>NC_050105.1:35981837-45981837 GCF_902167145.1 Zea mays
TTAAGGAGGGCTTAATTATTTATTTTTGCCAAAACATTATGAGTCATGACATGTTGCATCATGCTGAGCTTAAATATTCTTTGAATTGTTGCACATGTTTGAATTAGTTTGAATTTGAAACTTGATTTGAATTTGGATTGAATACCCTAGAAAAAAGAAATGGAAAAGCAATTAGAAAATCCAGGGAAAAAAAGGCCAAAGCAGCCTAGCTGCCCAGCTCGGCCGAGGCAGGCCGCGCGCCCGCGCTGCCTGACAGGTGGGCGCCACCTGTCAGTGGCGGTTTCTCCCCCCGCGTGCTCACTTTCTCCCTCTCTCTGCCTAGTGGGGCCAGGTTATCGGCGCTAGTTCCATTCGCCCGCGCATCCCTCTTCCCTCTCTGCCTCGTGGGCCCGCTTTGCCAGACGTCGAGCCGTTGCCCCCGCGCGCTCGCTCTCTCCCTCGCTGCGTCGTGGGCCCCTCCTGTCAATTCCGCCTTCCTCGCGCCCCGCCGTGGACCAGCGCGCGCACTCGCGCCCGTAACCGGAATCCTCGGCCACGTCGCCCGCCCACGCCCCCAGCTCCTTTTTGAGCACCGCCCGCGCCTGCACTCACTCCCCCGTCCCATTTCGCACAGCCTCGCTCTCTCTCGCGCTCTGCCCATGCCGCTCAGCTTCGCTAGAGACCCGTGCCTGCTCGTGCCGGTCTTCTAGCCTCGCCAGTGTGCGGCCACGCTTGCTCGTCGCGCCCACGATGTCTGGCCAACCCAACCCCGTCTAGTGCCTCGGCGTTGGTCCATAGTGCTTCCCCACCTTCACTGAATCTAGACCGAGCCCTATCACAGTCGATTGCCTCTCCTAGCGGCCGGAATTCCTCACCGGAATTGTCCCAACCCGCCCGGAGCCTTTTCCCCGCCGTTCTCCCCTCTCTGACCCCAGTCTCGTGGCCACAAACCCGCCAGCGAGTTTGCCGAGTCGTGCCCTTCATTTCTAGCCAACTCCGTCGACCCCGGAACCACCGTAGCACGCACCCGCCCCAACGGGATACCGCTTCGCGCCCGCGCGTCCTATGTCTGGGCCCATCGGTCAGCACCTGCGCCCCCTGGCGCTGGGTCCGACCGGTCAGCACGCTCCCTCCCCTTGGTCACTAACACCGCTGGCCCGCTTGTCAGCGCCTCGCTCGCCCGCGCGCGCGCCCTCGCCCGCGGATCTAATCCTGTTCGTCGATCTCTGATCCGATGGTTGAGATCGTATGATACGCCTTCGCGTGTAGTTTGCTTAAGAGACCCTCGGGTATTAGGAAATCAACCCGTTGTCCCTGGTTTTCACGCGTAGGCCTCTGTAATCTTGCAGATTGAACCCTAGGCTTTTAAATATTTATAGATTTAGACCTATTTTCATATTTTAAACTCCCAAACTTGTTTATTTCATATCTTTTGCATATGAACTCCAAATTTAGTGATTCAAATTGCAAAATCTTCATAGGAATATTCTATATTTAAATAAATTAGTTCCATCCATTGTCTGCACATTCAAATTTTATGGTTAACTATGAACTAGTATATGTGTGGATTTATTTATCTAATAAAATAAATAAAAGGAAAATCCTAGAGGTTAAAGTATATTTAGTCTTATGAGATTAATAATATGTATTACATGAATTCATCTCTGGTCTAACTTTAAGGTCTCAGTAAAATGAATAGAATAAGGTTATATAATTATGGACCACACTTAAAGAATAATCAACTCCTAAATGAAATTAGTTCATGTTATACTTTGATCTCATTCTTCCTTATTTAATATTGTGCCTTTTTTATATGTATTCCAATGTTTGTACATGTTTGGTGTGTGGTTCATTTGTACTTTCCAAATGTATTGAATATATGATCGCTTTATTTAGACAACGAGTTGTCTGTGGTTCCTGAGTGTGTTGGTTTACCTTATCCTTATCCTTGTTTACCTTATGGGTTATCATGGTTAGCTTTATGCTATTTCTTTAACTTAATCAATGAATAAGATGTGATTATTTATGATACGATGATGTTATCTCGATGATGGTATTGTGATACTCTAGGGGGCTCAGGCCTTTTTCCTGAGTACCTCTCCGTAAGGACCTGTTCGTGAAGTGACCACCCGGGATAACAGTGCAACCATGAGGGTGGAATGGGACACCCTTAGCTGATTAATTAGATGAACCTGGGGTGTAGATGGCTTTGCCTGAGGGCCGTCAATGGGGGTCGGGGCGTAGTGCTCGCTCTGCCAAGGGGGTTGCAGAGGTTCATTCGATTTGGTTTTGTTAGTCACCCACCTTGGGGAGGTGTACTGCGTTTGTACGACTGGCAAAACCTAACGAGCAGCTATGCACCAGGGTAGTCTTTGTAAAGGCTACGTAGTGAAACCTTGCTGACTCACCTTGGTAGTGTTTGAGGGTTTCATCGACCCAAGGCATAAAGGGATCACGACTTGTGGGTAAAGTGTGCAACCTCTACAGAGTGTTAGAAACGGGTATATCAGCCGCGCTCACGGTTAAGAGCAGCCTTAGGATCCTCTTTGATTAGATGAACTTTGGTTACTTTTATGATGATGGTTAATAATGTTGGTTATAATTCTGATCTCTGGTATTTCCCCTTGGAGGGAGTACTTTTGGGTAATAATTAGGTTTATTACTAAAACTTGGCTCTACTAGTAGTAATAAATGTTTGACTAACTAAAAGCAACTACTTAAGCCCAACCCACATACAGCTAGTCCACTTTAGCCAAACGGGACATTTGCTGAGTATGTTGATGTGTACTCGCCCTTGCTTTACAAACCACCCCACCCCAGGTTGTCCCCACTGTACTCAGTGCTCAGGAGGTGATGCTGGCAACATGGAGGACTTTGAGGAGTTCCAGGACTACGATGAGTTCTAGTTTATCTTAGTGGCAAACCCCCAGTCAACTACTTGTGTAGGATTATCATCTACGTTTAGTTTCTCCACAATTTGATATTTATAGACAATGGTTATGTAATAGACTCTATGGATGTCTTGGACATCTTGATGTAATAAAAGTACCTTTCCGCTATTTACTTTGAGCATTGTGTGATGATGTCAAATTATGTAATTGTTGTGTACGTGAGTTTCTGATCCTGGCACGTACATGGTTCGCACTCGGTTTGCCTTCCAAAACCGGGTGTGACATAAGTGGTATCAAATCCTTGCTGACTGTAAGATCGCTAACCTAGACTAGAATGGTCGCCCTAAGGATTATATACCACCATTCTTACCTTGATCTTTAGAGTCATTTCAAAAGTTGGTCATCTTGACCAACTCTATGTTATTTACTTATCTCAAAAGTTTTGTCTCACTTTTCTTTCTGTTTACTTTCTAGTCTTATAGTTCTACTCTCACTCTTGTGCTTACGATGTTTTTGTAGATGGCTCGTATTAGGTGCACTGCACGTAAGTCTGTGATCCCCTGTTTGCTTTCTCGCCTGGCGGAGCGTCCACTTCATCGCACGGTGTCAGGTCAGTCCAGTCACCTGGAGAGACTGCATCGTTGCCTGCACAAGGAGAAGGAGCATCGACGCTAGTAGTAGGAGTAGGAACAGGAGCAGCAGGACTCTTCCCCCTCGCCTCAGCAGGAGGTGGAGTCTAGGAGGCAGCCTTCTCCTGCACCCTAGCCAGAGATGCCCCCTACACCACCACAGGGCATCCCAACTGCTGGAGGAGACCTTGATGAAGACGACGCCGACGACCACGCCGGTGGCAGTTCGAGCCACGGTACGGAGCTTGTTGGGGACTTGTTCTCAAATGCTTCGGCTTGGAAGGAGATGAAAGTACAAGTGTGACGCAAAAAGCGAATGCCCAGTCCGCGTGAACAGTACGGGGATACTGTTCACCTATTTATAGGCACGGGGTACAACCCATACAAAATTACATACATGCCCTTTACATTTGGTGATAATTCTATAGCATTCTATCGAGGTCCAAATGGCCTTTTCATCTTTAAGTCGGTTCCTTTTTCTGCGAACATGCCGAAGCTTTCCTGCTTCACAGCTTCGGCACTGTGTCAACCTTCGTATCTTTTGAGCTTCCCCCTTTCTGATACAAGTCCGAAGATACCTGTTCACACATTATACTCCAGAAACATTGTTAAATCATGTTTTTGAGGACCTTCGGAAGCCGAAGGCCCCCAACAGTAGCCCCTCGCAATATTAATTTGTTAATAAATTTAGATTGCGACATGGACGAAGGCTTTAAGCCGAAGGTCCGAAAAAACACCTTCCCTTTGCTAGAATAGCAACATTCAATGACAAGTGGGGCCTTTCAACTTTCAACGCATCAAGCGTATAAATACGGCCATACCGCAAACTTATTTTGCACGCTTTCTGGCCAACCACTCCTGCTCACTCATTTTTTAGCTCTTGCGCACTGTGATCCGCTAAGCTTTTAGCTTTGAAGCTTCGGCTTTGAAAACAGTTTTTAGTGTTTCCGAAGATGTCTGAAGCTGCTAAGAAGGCTGCTGCTGAAATGAAGCTAAATCTTGATGAAGAGAAAAACTTAGGGTTTCTTATAGCAATGTCGAAGACCAACACAGAAAAGATCACCAGGGAAATTCTGGAAGGGCTGTCTGAAGATACTGGTGACAGTGAAAGTTATGATGTGGATAGTGGCGGTGAAGACTCCGAAGATCGCCCCTGGCGACCGAGTCATTCAGTTTATGGTAAATCAACTATCAAAGAGAATCATCTTGTCAACATGAGAGGAAGGTATTTCCGGGATCTGTCCATTGTGAGGGCCGATGAAGGAGAGAAGACTTGTCCACACCCTGAAGAAAATGAAGTCGTAGTATACCGAAGCTTTCTGAAAGCTGGGCTACGATTTCCCTTGAGCAGCTTCGTCGTGGAGGTGTTGAAAATCTTCGAAGTCTATCTTCATCAACTTACTCCCGAGGCAATTATAAGGCTAAATATCTTCGTGTGGGCCGCGAGAAGCCAAGGTCTGAAGCCTGATGCAAGAAGTTTTTGTAATGTTCATGAATTATTATATGAAACAAAGCCTTGGGGCAAAGAACAGTACCATAACAACTTTGGCTGCTACAGCTTCGTCTCCCGATCCGGGGCAAGCTGTCCCGTACCAACTTTTCGGAAAAGATGGCCCGGGGATTGGATGACAGAATGGTTTTATGTGAAGAATGACTTATCAGTACGAGAAGACATCAAAGGTATAATTATGCGTCCTATTTGGCAAAGCTTCGGCCTTCGGAGGCCGAAGGTTGAAATGAACGAAGCCGCCGAAGAGTGCCAAAGAGCCTTCGGCGTCGTCTGCTCTTTTATTGGAACAAGAGATTTAGTACAAGAACATATTGCCTTCCGGGTGTGGCCGCTTGCTGAGAAATGGGAAATGCCTCAAGAAACTATAAAAGAGACCAACGAAGGTGGGCTTGTGAGACTGAAGTACACCTTTAAGTTTGGAGATAAATTTACTGAGCCAGATGATGAGTGGTTGAAAAGCATTAACAATTTAAGTGATGAGCTGCTTGGGACATACTCGAAGGCCGAAGATACTGCAATGTCAGCAGCCTTCGGAGGCCGAAAAAAGAAAAGGCTGAATCGGGTATTTGATGCAATTGGGTTTGTTTACCCCGACTATTGCTACCCCGTCCGAAGGCAGAAAAGAAAGAACATAACCTCTGAAAAAGAAGAAGCTGCAACTGCTCCTAGCGAGCCAGAGCCTGAAAGAAAGAAAATAAAAGTCCTCACTCACCGGCCGCGTTATATCGAACCAGCTTCGGTGCCGGAGTTTACCGAAAAATCTTCTTCGGTCACCGAAGCTAAAAAACCAGCCGAGCCAACTTTGCTGCCAGAAGTCGCAGAAACGGCCGAAGTGCCAACAAAGACAAAATTGGAGCAATCAAAGATTCTGTTACCAGAAACGAAAGAGAAGGCCGAAGCGCCATTCACAGAAAAAATGGAAGAGACAAAAGAAACAACTGAGGGCTCCAAAACATCAGAAGTTTTGAGTCCTACAGCAATCATTGGGGCAACAAAAAATGAAAAAGTGCCAGCCGTGACTCCGAAGAGAAAGAGAATGGTGAATGTGCTAGATGTTCTAGAAACGATCAAATCTTCGAGCACACCTCCGAAGAAGGCTACTGTTACTCCTAAAGCAACAGCTGAAATTTCTGGTTCTACAGCTCCGGGGCAAGAAATTGAAGCCGAAGCTGGGCCCTCAGAGTCCGCAAAGGCAAAAACCTTGGAAAGTGAGGCAGAAAAAATAACAAAGCCAACCTTTGCTGAAAAAACTGGTGTTGTTACCCCCGAAGCATCCTCCAGAATTCGTGATTATATTTTTCGTCATGCTTCGGGGAAAAAATTATCAGAAAAAGAAGAACAAGAGGCCCAACACTATGCCCAAAAGTTGAAATATCCAAAGGGGGCGTTGATATTTAATGGCAGTGGAGAAGAAGATTTCTTGTATTGTCTCCCCGACAGTAAAGAAATTTCTGTCTGTCGGGAGATGAGCAGAAGCTTCGGATTCCCAACTTTAGAAGATGGACTTTCGGTGCTGTCAAAAAACGATCTGGCTGACAGTCTGGCTTACAACAGTTTAAAGGTGCGACAAATGGAATGCTTGTATTTTTTGTCGAGTTCAAAATTTTTCGTTTGTTTTAAACCATTGACACAGACATGCTCCTGTTTGCAGGGCCTGATTCTCAGCAATGCCCTCAGGGCACAGAAAAATGCTGAAGACGAAGGTTGTACTATAGCCCTGAGCAACCTTCGTTCCGAAGTAATTGAACTGAGGAACGAAGGTCTCGAAAAAGACAAAATATTATACTCATTAATAGATAAAATAAAGGAGGACGAAGCTGCTTTTAAAAGTCAAGCTGAAGCTCAGAAACGCGAAATTGAAGACCTTCGGAAACAACTGGCCAGAGCCAAAGAAGAACGTATACTTGAAGAAACAAAGCGAGAACTCAGCGACCAATGGGCAAATCATTTAGAAGAAACTGTTAAAGAGCTTCGATCAGCCAAGAAGAAATGCTTCGACAAATCTATAGAATGTGTCAAGAAAATAAAAACTAGCTTCGCTAGCGTTGGCGCATTTTCGCAAGAAGAAAACTTTATAAGAGGTAACCCCGAAGGTCCCCTGGAATGGATCAATCATGAGGCGGAGGCCTTTGAAGAAATTTTAAATAGTCGCGGAGACATCTGCGCTTTTTCTGGTGCCAGAGGGATTGCCACCATTTTGGAGGGGAAAGGGTGTGAACATGTAAAGATTTTATCGCAGTCCGAAGCCACCTTGTCCACTGAAGATATAAAAGATCCTTCAGTCGAAGCTAGCGCGGTTGGGGGAAAATTTTTCACCGACATTTGGGACAACGGTGGTAGAGAAATGGCCCAAGAAATCATTCAGAAAAGCGAGAAAGGGATTTATGAGGCTAGAAAAGTAGCCGAGGCTGCTGAGAAAGCCGCAGAGCCCGAAGGGCAGATAGGTACTAACGAATAGTTTTCATTGCGTTATAACTTTTAATTTTATAGTTCGTTCGCAATCTGTAATAGTGATGTAATAGTATCCCGTCCTTACTCAGATCCTACTAAAGCATCTTCGGGCCCTCAGCCTAAAGATGACGACGAAATTAAAAAGATGGCCGAAGCTATCATGGATAAAGTTGTTGAACAACTTCTAAATGAGGCTGCCGAAGTAGTATTAAGAGAAGACTAGATGTTGTTAGAAAAAACATTTGAAGTGTGATCTATGTAATATTTTGTACATTTGAATGTAATATATAAGTCCCTTTTCATTATTCAATTCTTTACGATGCATGAAATTCTACATACATACCATTTTTGAGCCTTCGGCGAAAAAACACCTTCGGTGGAGGCGGAGGCTGCTGCCAGGAAGCTTGAGGTTGACTTGCCGAAGCTACAGAAGCTGCAGGGTGGTTGTCTATGTATTGTGGGATGTAAGGTGGATGATACGAAGCAGTGTGCATGACCTGCTTCGGCTGAGCTTGTTGAGATGCAGCTTCGGCTATTTCCTTTTGCTTCTGGATTGTAATATGGCACGTCCTGGTGGTATGGCCCTTGCTTTCTCCACAGAACAAGCAAAACAGTTTCCTTGGTTGATCTCCGAATCTTCCGCCGAAGCCCCTGGCGCCTCTGCCTCTTGGAGCTGGTGGCCGGAAGAAAGTTTGTTGTTGCCCCGAAGCCTGTGAGGAGCACTGCGGTCTATTCTGCTGACTCCCCTTATCATCATTCTGAGTGGAGTTATGGATGGACCTGACATGCCTCGGATAGGATCTTCCTCCGAAGCCCCTGGTCATTTCAGAAAATCTGAAGGCCTCCTCCCTTCTTTGGCGAAAGTCATTGTCAGCACGAATGTACTCGTCCATCTTTTGGAGCAGCTTCTCCAGGGTCTGAGGAGGCTTCCTAGCAAAGTATTGAGCAGCAGGTCCAGGACGAAGCCCCTTGATCATGGCTTCGATGACAATTTCATTGGGCACCGTTGGTGCCTGCGCCCTCAAACGCAAGAACCTTCTGACATACGCCTGAAGGTATTCTTCATGATCCTGAGTGCACTGGAACAAAGCTTGAGCAGTGACCGGCTTCGTCTGAAATCCTTGAAAGCTGGTCAATAACATATCCTTCAGCTTCTGCCATGAAGTGATCGTTCCTGGCCGAAGGGAGGAATACCAGGTCTGAGCAACACTCCTGACGGCCATAACGAAAGACTTTGCCATTACTGCAGCATTGCCACCATACGAAGACACTGTTGCTTCGTAACTCATCAAGAACTGCTTCGGGTCCGAATGGCCATCGAACATGGGAAGCTGGGGTGGCTTATAGGACGGAGGCCAAGGTGTAGCCTGCAGCTCAGCGGACAGAGGAGAAGCATCGTCGAAAACAAAATTTCCATGATGGAAATTGTCATACCAGTCATCTTCATTGAAGAAGCCCTCCTGATGAAGGTCTTTTTGTTGAGGCCTTCGGTTCTGCTCATCGTGGGTAAGATGACGGACTTCTTCAGAAGCTTCGTCTATCTGCCTCTGCAGCTCAGCTAGCCTGGCCATCTTCTCCTTCTTCCTCTGCACCTGTTGATGTAGCATCTCCATGTCCCTGATCTCTTGGTCTAGTTCATCCTCCTGAATCGTCGGGCTGACAGCCTTCCTCTTCTGGTTTCGGGCCTCCCGAAGAGAGACGGTCTCCTGGTTGGGGTCCAGCGGTTGCAGTGCTGCAGCCCCAGTCGCTGAAGCTTTCTTCGGCGCCATAGCGAGGGTCTATAGCTTCCGAAGGTGTTCAAAAAAACTCGAAGTGGAAGTGAGTTCACCGGAGGTGGGCGCCAATGTTGGGGACTTGTTCTCAAATGCTTCGGCTTGGAAGGAGATGAAAGTACAAGTGTGACGCAAAAAGCGAATGCCCAGTCCGCGTGAACAGTACGGGGATACTGTTCACCTATTTATAGGCACGGGGTACAACCCATACAAAATTACATACATGCCCTTTACATTTGGTGATAATTCTATAGCATTCTATCGAGGTCCAAATGGCCTTTTCATCTTTAAGTCGGTTCCTTTTTCTGCGAACATGCCGAAGCTTTCCTGCTTCACAGCTTCGGCACTGTGTCAACCTTCGTATCTTTTGAGCTTCCCCCTTTCTGATACAAGTCCGAAGATACCTGTTCACACATTATACTCCAGAAACATTGTTAAATCATGTTTTTGAGGACCTTCGGAAGCCGAAGGCCCCCAACAGAGCTCTCGGAGGAGCCGGAGCCAAAGGGGTGGATCGCTAGACCCATCACTCGTGACGTCGCTCGCGGGTATCACTTCCACGACGCTCTCGACACCTTGCTGCGTCGGGCCTTCGACCGACACACTCGGTCTATCGAGTACCGTTGTATAGTCTACCAGCATCGTCGTGGGTTATACCTGGACCAGTGGGAGGCTACTTGCTTGGTGCGCCGTCTAGATGATGATCTCCAGGGTGCAGAGGCTTCTCAGAGCACTATTCTATTATTGAGAGGGAAACTGCCAAGGCAGCCATGCAACATGCAGCACGACAGGCACTTTCTTAGTATTGCACGTTGTTCAGAGGGGTAGCTGACGGCCTCGACTTGAAGTACTACCCTCGTCGTTCGACCTACAGTGTTGGAGGCGTGATTGTCTCGCCAATTAGTGAAGGCAATCCCAGGCTGAACAGCATGGTCAACCTGGTCGCCGTGCTCAACACAGAACTGGACCACGCCCTTGACGAGTTGGGCAAGGTTCGGGCGGAGGTTGCGGAATTGCGTGTTGAGTGCGCAACACACCACTATCTGGATGGTGGTTCTCCCGCCCCTGTCGGGATTCAGCACCCTTACCGTTCACCGCCTCGTGGTCTCTTCGACTATGCTACCCCAGACTATAGGACCCGGATAGATTTGGATCCATAGATTGAAAGAGTCGAAGTCTGTGACAATGCTTAATTTAGTGTCTTAGTCATAGTCAGTCTTAGTTAGAGTTAGTTTGCTTATCATTTGTTGGAATGCTTGTCATGATGAACATGTAATGAAGTTGGATCTTTGTAATGATTGTCATCAAGGTGTGGGTATCCCCTGCAACTTGCTGTGGTTATTAATAAAGTCAGTTATTTAGTTGGGTAAACCCTTTATTTCCACTTTCCTCTTTATCTGAGAAGTTATCAGTGAAGATGATCAATTGTTCAGTGTTATGAAGATTTTCTATACACCTTTTCTTATGCTGAAAGACTGTAGAGTCAGATCTGATATGTGTGTGATTTCTACAGATGTCTGAGAACAGGCATAGAGGTGCAAGGCGTGCTCAGCCAGAACAGCAGGTACCTCCGGAAGATGCAGCTCAGCCAGAACAGCAGGAACATGATTTCCACTGCCACCACCGATGACCATTGAGCAAATGTACCTGATGCAGACACAAGTCGTCCAAGCAATTGGTCAGACCTTAGCAGCGATGCAGCAGGTGTAGCAGCAGCCACCCCCACCTCAGCCCCCAGTGCAAGTACAGATGCCACAGGTGCCCAGAGACAAGTGGGCAGAATTCATGAGGGGCCATCCCCCTGTCTTTGCCCATTTTGCTGATCCCATGGACGCTGAAGATTGGCTGCGTACCGTGGAACGTGAGTTGCACACTGCCCAGTGCAACGATCATGAGAAGGTGTTGTATGGTCCCCATCAGCTGAGGGGAGCAGCATAGTCTTGGTGGGAGTCTTACCTCACCACCCATGCCAACCTTGAAGCCATCACCTAGGAGGAATTCAGGGACAACTTCTGTCGCTACCATGTGCCCGAGGGACTAACGATATTGAGGAAGGAGTTTCTCGCCTTGAAGCAAGGTCCCCTGTCTGTCAGTGAGTATAGGGAGAAGTTTCTGCAGCTGTCACGTTATGCCCCGGAAGATGTCAATACGGATGCCAAGAGGCAGTACCGTTTTCTGAGAGGATTGGTTGATCCCCTCCACTACCAGCTGATGAACCACACCTTCCCTACCTTCTAGCATTTGATCAACAGAGCAATTGTGGCAGAACCTCCCGAATTATTCCAGCTTAAGTGCCCAAGTCACGCCTCAGAGGCCGCAACACACTTAAATTGGAATAACTCGTCAGTCTCTCAGATCTAGTCTGATAAAGCCACTTATTCAGGATCAAATACCACAAGCTCACTCGAAGATGAGTCACAGAGGAAATACAATAAAATAGGAAACCTCAAATTAAAGTACTGGAGTTATTACATAAATCGGATTTTTGTCAAGTAAACTGAAGTAAGTTCATAAGATAAATTGCAGCGGATAGTCGATATCGTCGAAAGATGAGGAATAGGGCAAGGCCTAGCCCATTACTTCTCCTGCTCCTCTCCTGCTGGAGCAGCATCCCACTCGACCGTCCAACCCGGTGGCAGGGTGGTAGGCCAAGTCACACCATCAACCATATCCTGAAGTGTAGCTGCAAATATTATGCCACAAGCAAGGCTGAGTATACTAATACTCAGCTAGACTTACCCGGTGTGAGGAATCTGTAACACCCCTAGTGTTACTATCACTAAAACTTGAGCATAACATCATAAGCATTGGAATATCATGTGTTTGTCACACCTAGAGTGCATTCACTAGGCAAAAATTTCAAACAAGTTGTATTGATGTGACATGTCATCGGTGAAACCCTAGGGTAGGGTACTTAACCCTAAACTGAGCTTAGGGTGTCAAGGGAAGCCCAAGTATGAGAAAATATCAAAGGATATGAGAAATGATCATAAAATATCACCATTAATGGACTTAAGTGGCATCCAAACCTTAGAAGTACAAAAACCCTAAATAGACCCCTGGAAAACCCTGGACTGAACCCTAGGGGGTTATATGTAAATTTTGCACACTTTTGGACCTAAGTGCAAAAATCATGGAATTAGGACACCCCAAAGCACATGGTTTACACATTTGCGGATTTCCAAATCAAAAGATGTGGAAGGGGCTTATTTGCAAAAAGCCACTCAACTTCCCTCACATGACTAAGTCTGAAAACATTTGAACAAGGCTCAATTTGGAGCTCTAGTTTTAAAAATACAAAGAATTTGCTTAGGGTCAATATATCAAACTTGTAGAGCTCATGTAGGAGTACAACTTTGCTATAGGGATTAAGCCTTGGTGTCATGAGAAATTTGGAGATAATTAGATCCAAAGTCGGGCTGTCACGCAACCCTAAGTCTGAATCCTCACTAGCAGTAAAGTAGGATGAACTTAGAGCTCGATTTAGAGTTAGATTCATTGCTCGATTGAGCATGGTTACCATAACAAGATTGTAGCTGGATTATAGGGCTAGAACTTTGTTACAGAGAGATTAACCAGTTGCCACACAAAAAACGGAGATTAATGCCCTGCAAATGGCCCTATCAGATAGACTAAATGGTGTTCTGATTGTACAGTGACTGAATAAGATCGCAGGTTCACCCCCCTTCGCCGCCGGTGACCTTGCGCCCAGATTCACGCCGACGTCGCGATTCACGCCTGGTCGAACACGGATAACGCTACTCGGTAAAAAATCAGGCACCGCGGATGAGCTCACCGGAGACCCTGTTCCGCCCGGCCGCCGTGACCGCTTGACTCACGGCCATTTCAGATAAGCTCACCGGAGATGGCTGCCTGCCAATCGGATGCCACGTGCCTTGAAGCTTCACACATCGCAGTAAACCACTCCATATTGCTGGCTCGTCGCCGGTAGGCCTGCCACGGTGAAAGACACGCAGCTCTTGTGCAAGTGACCTCTTTCTTCTCCGGCCGCCACCGCGCCATCCCAAATTCACCGGCCACCACCCCCGGAGCCTATAAATTGAGTGTGCCGTTGGGTCCGTAAGGTAGTCAAGCACCCAATCCACCAAACTGTGCCTTCAATTGCTCACCAGCGAGCCCCAATTTCGGATTTCCCCCAATTCCGTCCAAAACCCCACGCCTTGTGACCTCGCCGTGGTCAGCGTGCTCCATGTCCGCTCATGCCCCCTGCTCTTTCGTTTTAGTATCCTTGTGTGTCCCTGATGCTCTCGGACCCAGCCGACTAGGCTAGGACCCCTTAGATCGACGGAAACACTTCATGCTGTCCATTGTGCCCGCTATTACCGTGAACAGGGTGATGTAGAGCTCAAATCCAGCAATTAAGCGGGGGAAAATGTTTGTTAAGGGTCCATTTGGTGTCTGCCGCACGGGAGCATCAGTAGTTGGGTAATCCGGCCGGTGTAGGCTCACCGGAGCTCGGTTCTCCGCCGTGCGACGTCGTGGACCTTGGGTCGTAAAGAATTAGAACTTGGAGGGCTTTGGTGTAAATGTCAGTGACTAAATCAACAGTGTCGCGGGCTCTTTCGGATTGTTGTCAAAGCCAGGGTCCTCAGTACAAAACCGTCGCGCGAGCACGCGCGCGGGGGCGCGTCTTCCTTAGCTGGGCCAGCTCGGGCCAGATTTAGCCCATCACTGTTGGCTCTTTTTCTTTTTCCTTTTCATCCAGAGATAGAGAATTCCAAGAAAATTGTAGAAAATGCTAAAAATGCAAGACCAATTTTGCTAGGTTCCTAATTTTCTATAGTATTTAATAAAAATAGTTTTATGATTTTTAGTCCAAATAAGAAATTACGGAGTATTTAAAATAGCCAAAGCTTATACTTCTGGAGTTTTAGAAATTAATTAATAATTTCAAAAATCACCAAACTTTTGAGAAAAGCCTTAAATCTTACCTAGAAGCCTTAGGTAAAGTTTGGTATGATTTGGACCATGTTTGGTACCTAGAACCTAAAACCCTAGTCTTCTAATAAAGCCTGCCCTATGAACTTAACTATTGACTCCAAAAACCCTAGTTTTCTGGAGTCCCATGAAGGAAAATTGTATTCAAGACCTGAGATAATGTACTTTTATTATCTTTGCATTTCATAGGCATTACATGAGCATTCATGATTATATATGGCTATATATAGAAAACAAAGAAGAGATATAAGTTGAAGAAGCAAGGACTACACCACCACCACCACCTGAAGAACCACAAGCGGGAACTGCTTTTACTTTGACATCTGTGGAGCAGAGCCTGACTCACCTATAACACAAGGCAAGCCCCGGTGCATTTGCCACCACCTTGCTATTTTAAAATCTTTCTCACTTGCTTGATGCATTAGGTGATAGGAGTTGTGTGCTAAACAAATTGCTGCATATCCTCCCTTGAAAATTCGATTACCTCTCCTTGATCCCCTGTTTTATAAAAATGTTTTTCTTATGCTTAGCCTTGCTCTAGAAAAACAAAATGTTTTGTTTTGACAAAATATGATGCTTCAAGTGGGTGGGGTGTTTTCAAAAATAAAACTTGATGGTGGATCCATCATGGCCATGATGGGTTCAACATCGGAAAAGATGTACCTCTGCCAGGTACCAAACTTTGGGTTGAAAATGATAAAGCTAAGACCGGGTGGTTGACTTGCACGAGAAGGGAGCCTCAGTGTAGTGTCTCCGTCTGAGTCGATTAAGGACCTTGTCGATGTAGGCTTGATGATCGAGGACCCTTTAACTGGTCACATGCCTCATCATGGGTAAGCTTTGCCTCGGGCAGACTAATACCAGAATAAGATAACACACAATGGGAGTGGAGAGATGGCGAGAGTAGCGTGTACCCTCCGTGGCAAGAGGCTGGACGGTGGTGTATCTCTGCTCTCGGTTGGTGTGAACTTGATCTGGTCTTAAGAACCTCGGTGGCGAGTTGACATATGCAAGGGTTAAGTGCTACATATGTCGTGTGATCGGAGATCCTCAGCTGAGTATTAATCGATTTGGATCGCCATTACTTCTCGGACATGAAGACTTTGTCACTGACCTTCACGTAGCAATCCAGTGAACAAGAAGGGTTGATAAGAAATTGGCTAGTATAGGTCAAGTGCTTGAACTAGGGTAGAAAGAACTCTAGAACTCAGGTAATGACTTAACTTGCTAATAAAACTGGACTTTTAAGGATCCACTATTAGTAAGCATTTCTGCAAACAGAGTCTTTGATTATTGATAAGCCATACCTTGATTCTCGAAGGCCAGCATATCCTTGAGAGTCTTTTTGTTTTGACGGGTAAGACTTGCGAAAGTACACTCCGTACTCAGGGTTTTCGAACCCATGTTGTTGTAGGTGAGGAAGCAGCAAATTTTTGTTGCTTTTAATTTGTTCCAAGGTGGTGCCTAAGGAAGAAAACCAAGACTGAAGCCTCGGGAGGAAGTGTCCTCCTTTAAAAACTTTTTAATGTTTATCGGGAGGGGTTCTTGCCTCCCAAGATATGTAATAATATTACTCCAGCACTCTTATATTTTTACTGGTCTGTAATAATACTACTCTTTCTCTACTTTAATATCAAATAAAGTTATTGTAACTGCTTCCGCATACTCGTTCCTCCGATGTGTTGTAATATCTGCGTGACGGGTGAAACGCTCTTGGGCAAGGTAAAGAATACAGATACCGAACTTGTCAAGTGATTAGGAGCACCTGCAGGGTTGTTCGAGGTCCGATGGACAAGGACAACTGTAGGTGGGCCTAATGACTTGGGAGGTTCTGTCACAGAATCTACTCCTCTACCTCTAGACCATGCAGTTGTTTGGCTGAGGGTTTGGTTTGCCAAAAGCACTAGCTGAGTCTAAAACAAGTTTTAGCTTTTCCAATTCTAGTATCATTACTTTTAGCTAAGTTTGCTCCTTCTAAGCATACATGGTAGCAATCATTTAGTACAATCAACATATTATCTCAAGTAAAACACCATTTCACTTCTTAGTCGATGCAGTACAAGGGGTCAAGCAGTCTCATTAGCTGCGAGAAGCAGATGATTCAAATCGAGTTTTTAAACCTTGCAAGGTAAACCTAAACACACGACATGTAGGGGCACTCCGTCCCCACACACGTCAGTCGTCCCCATCGATTCCCCATTCGCGGCCAGGTCTCACCGCCTTGGCGTACAATGCTCCACTGACCCCAGTCGCCGTCGTGCAGTGATCGCACTTGTACCCACCATAGCTAGTATGGGAGACCTAGTCTCAGGACAAGTGAGGGGAAAAGTCCGCGCCCGGCTTCACTCAGGTACTAGGCTTACCGGTTACCATATTTCCCGACATGTGTTTAGTACGTTCAAACATTTGACTCAGGTATCCACACATTAATCCTTAGTTCCTTTTTCCCATCTCATAGACAAGGCATCCACCCTGGATCCAAATTCATAGACCATCATAGATCCCGTTATCAAGATGAATATAATCAATTCCTGACCTCGCGCGAGTGCTAGAAAAATCACTCGACTTCTACCGAGATCCTAATTAGCAAAAGCAGCTACTCGACCTAGCATCCTAGTATCCATCTCAAAAAGGAATCTTGAGTTAATGCAACTCCTACACTTAAGTGCAAATTACAATCCTACAATCATTAAGTGTAGTAAAATAGCATATATATAAACAGGTTATGCATAAAATCGGGGCTTGCTTTCAAATGTTGGGGCTGCGGGGAGATCCTTGATGGCGGGCTCGGGATCTGGCTCCTGATCTTCCTCGTGGACAGCTCCTTGCTCAGGAATGAGCACGTACTCTCCGTCAGCGAGGTTGCAATCTAATGAATGCAATGAGTAAGATATATGTATGGCATGATATGCAATTTAGCAATTATAATTGTATGGTGAATTATTAAATAAATAAGGTAGAGCTTAATCTTACTACTGGATATTTTTTTTGGTATACTTAGCAAATTAAGGTCAAGTTTGGTTAAGTTACATGGTAATATTCTTTTAGTGTTCCACTAATTTTCCTTTTCATGTTTTAGTGAGATTTTAATAAGATTCCTAGCTGAAATCATTGGGGTGAGATTCATTATTCTTTCTAATTTACCTCTTCTTTTCCTTTTCTTCTATGCCTTTAAGGTGAGTTTAAACTACAAGTTAGTTTCATAAACTTCCAAAAATTCTGTAAAAATTACAGTAGCTTATCACTGGTGTATAACTCTCTGTCTCAAAAATTGGGGCTTAAAGTGAAGGGTTCTCTCTGTACAAAATTATCAAATCTTAGGGCAGAGGGGGTGCCTTGAACTACAACTCTCCTCCAACAGTAGGTTATTCTCTAAGGCTTATTTTTTGCTGGCATTTAGGTGTAATAACATGACTTTGTACCAAATTTTAGCCACTAATACTTAATGGTTATTTTCTTGTGATTTTCTAAAGTTTTAGGCCGAAGGGGTGCTTTCTACTACCACTATATTTGAAAAATGTCAAACAACAAATTTCTAATTTTTCCTATCTTCTTCTTTGTGCAAGAGCAATCATTCTAGAATTTGGCAACTTTTTGCTTAAGGGAAGAGGGGTAGAAATTCTTGGATCAAATGGCCCTTTTTATGGGGTAGCAGGGTAATGAGTGTTACCTTACATTTTTAACTAGGTTTCATATTTTTCTCTGGTGGTCTACTTCATTAATAATTTGGCAAAAAATCATTTGTCTAGTGTTGCACAATTTTAGACTTTCTTATGATTTAATTAGAACATGGCCAAAATCAAGTTTTAATTGTTCAACCCACTTGTTATGGTGGGTTGGGGTGTTTGTTATTTTTGTAGTGGTGTTCTAGTAGTTAGAAGTCTACTGAATTTTTCTTACCATTTTTGAAATGGTTCTTACATTTTTAATCATGGATTTTCTTGGTTCTTTATTGCCTAATGAATTATTCAACCCTGGATTAGTCTTGTACTAGGGTTCTCTGTATTTTTCCTAGGTTCCCCATTACTTAAGTAGACTAGGAAAAATATGTTCATCTTCTGTTCATTAATTTCTATTGCCTTTCTTAATTTCCTAAGTTTTGGGCAGATATTGTTTTTAATAGATAATCTTGAGTTAATCTTGTATACTTGTAACACCCTAAAATCCTATTTTGGTATTTGAGAAAAATTTACTAAAGATTTACAATTTAAAAGTGTATTTCTAATAAGTTTATCAATTGAAATATTTTCCTAAAGTTAAATAAAAAGTTAATATAAATTTTGGCTATATATTTGAACTATTTTCCCAACTAAACAATATGGTGAGGTATATTATATAAATCATGCCTTATTGAATTATATGTTTTTTGGCATGGACAAAGCAATCAATATAAATAAATATATAATTTATACTTGCATTGTCATGCTGGGATTTCTGTTTGATGGATCAAATATATGCTTGAAATTCAAAATCAAACTTAGGATTAAAATTGAGAAAGAAATTCAAAACAAAATAAAAAAAAAGAGAACAGAAAACCGCCTCTTGGGCCAAATTCCCCACACTCGGTCCACTTCACCTCCGCGCAGTCACCGCGCCGACAGGTGGGCCAAGCCTGTCGGCCACCCTGTGTGTGCATTCCTTGTGGGAGTCGCTGCCATGAGGGTCCCGCTGTCAGAAGCTTCACCCAAGCTCCGCGTCACTGCCTGCATACGGATTCCGCGCAAGGATTGGGGATCGAATTCGCCTGGATCTTCGTCGCCGCTATCGCGTGTAGGTTACAACAAGACGTCTGACCCCTTCGGCTCGGTCTTGGTGTATAAATAATGGACCAATCAAAGCCCCTTGACCCCCATCGAAAGAACACAGGAACTCGTCGGTGTGAGACCGGCGCCGCCGCACCTAACCATCTACCACACCGGACCTTGCCCCTGTTGTTGGTCGGGGTGAATCTCCGGGGCTCGTGGAAGGCTATTGTGGCACCGGTGTAGGAATTGGACCCGCAGGGACGGCTTGATTGCTCACCGAAGTCAGTCTTCCGCCGCTGAACCGCATAGATGCGTGGGCAGCGTTCTGTGCATCGCCATCACCGGTAAGACCTTGACCCCTGGACTCACCCCAACCCCCGCTATGCGTAGCACCGTTGAGATCCAAGTTTGTTGTGCGGGTCGCGCTATCTAGGCACCGCAGCAATGGCGCTGCCGTGGTCCGCTCGGGCTTTGTCGCCGGGCGCTATCAGGAGATGGAAGATGGGTCCTACGCCGTTGATCTAACCAGGGATGGCTAGGATTAGATATGTGGGGGAGTCATCCTGTGTCGTTGACTTACGAGCATGTGGCCAGGATTTGTGCGCGGTGTAATCCTTGTGCAATCAACCCTGACCAGCGGATCTGGATCGAACGGTTCGGTGGGAAGGTAGAGATTTTAGATCCAGGCCGTTGGGATGTCATCGGATGGTTGTGGGTGGTTACCGGTTCATAAAGCGTGCGATGTGATCTGGTCCACCCAAGTGTGATCGGACGGTGGAGATATGGGCATACCCTTTGACCCTGGTTGTTTTTCAAAAGAACCCCTCCACTTTTCAATAACCAACCCGCAGTCCACACTGTAGGGAAGCCTGAGTCTTAGGGTAATTGTGATTATGGCCCCTGTGTTTTTCTGTTATTGGCGCCCAGTCCAGAGCTCAGGGAAAATCAGGAAAATGAATTTAGAATTTGATTTTCAATACACAAATAAATCCAGGAACTTATATAATTCATATTAAATTCATTTTAGCTCCAAATTAATTCATTCTAGAGACATTATTTTTGTTTTAATATTGTCTACCACCTAGTAACACTGCCTAACCATGAAACTTGAATTAAAATTGTCTATTTGAATTAATCTATTCTAAGTGCTTAATAATTTAGGAAAACCATAACTTCATAACCGTAACCTCGAATTTAGTGGTTCTCGATCCCACGATCTCGTAGCGACGCATAGACTATTATTATACAGTCCATTCTTATGTTTGGTGTGCTGTTAATTTTGCCTATATCATGTTTTTTTGTATTGCTACGACTAGCGCGAGATCACGAGTCATCTGAAAAACAAGTTGGTACATGGAATCTCAAATCCCAGGCAAGTTGTGCCCTTGATCACTTCTTTTTACCCACTCATGTTCTAATTAATCATAATGATCTGCATAGGTTAATTTTGATGGGACCCAATAGGTTACCCTAGTTTGTCTATCTTTATACCTTGTTTACCACTAAACTTTTTGGGTAGTACTTGCTAGTGATTATGTGGTTTTGGGTATGAAGATACATTATTCATGATCACACTGTTATTATCTGTTTATTATTACTGTTCATGATAAGATCATTATGTTAATTGGAACATGGAGCGACCACCCGGGAAAACAGTGCTACCACAAGGGTTTAATGGGATGCCCTTGGCTGATTAATTAGGAAAGCTAGTGGAAGACTACCTTACCCGAAAGGGGCAAGGGCAGTAGGGGAGTGGTCTGTGTGGGGAGGTCCTTGGGATGATTTTGTTGCGATGGCTGTCATGCGAGGGGTCCGTGCATTGGAGCTTCCTATAAACTGTAGCGGGTTTTCTGAAGCTAGTGGAACTTTGTAAAGGCCTCATAGTGTTACCCTGCCTCGCCTCCTTGGTAGAGGTGTATGGGAAGTCGCGATCCCTTGGCAGATGGGTAACATGACTTGTGGGTAAAGATGTGCAACCTCTGCAGAGTGTAAAACTGGTATACTAGTCGTGCTCACGGTCATGAGCAGCTCGGACCCTCACATGATTAATTTATGGAACTAAATTCAATTTGTCATATGCATTGCATTGTAGGTGATGTTATTACTTTTCTTAATTGGGTTGGTATTTACTTATACTTAGTAACTGCTAATAAAATTTTGACCAACTTTAAAAGCAATGCTCAGCTCTAACCATCCTCTTTGCTAAGCCTTACACTTCACGTGAGCTCCCACCTTTGGCGAGTTCATGCACATTATTCCCCACAACTTGTTGAGCGATGAACATATGTGAGCTCACTCTTGCTGTCTCACACCCCCCCACAGGTCAAGAACAGGTACCACAGGATGAGGCGCATGGAGGATGCTGCGATGTGTTCGTGAGAGGTCTAGGCCGTCGTCTCCTAGTTAATTTTGGGTTGCTGGACCGTTGTCTCCTTATAATGTAATTATTTATTTATTTTTGTATAGAACTCCTGTTATGTAGTAAAGATGTGACATTCGATCCTATGCCATGATTCATCATATGTGTGAGAGTTGCTCCCAGCACACCTGGTGATTATGTTCGCGCCCGGGTCTTGGTGCCCCTAAAACCCGGGCGTGACAATACTGGGGTGCTCAGTATTTTTAAACAGTGCCTAAATTGGGTTTGCATTTCTACAAATTTTCTTAAGTCTAGTACAGAAGCATAACTATTTTTCCTTATTTTAATAAGGTTTGGGCACTTTCCTTATTTAATTCCAAACTCTAAAAATCAATACATAAACCATATGAATCAGTATTTTTGTTCAATAGTTCATATTATTTGGAAACCAGCAAAATTGGTTTGACTAAATTTGGTTAAATATTTCTCAAGTTATGAATTTCCTAAGTTTTCTATTCATTAAAAAGGATATTCAGAAATGGTTAAATGGAAAACTAACTTGCATCGGGGTCCCTGGCGAAAGTTTCTAAGTTTCCTTACAGACTAGTCCTCGTGTTACTATTCAAACGTGCCACTGACAGATCAGAAAACCACCCCGGGGTTTTGCTAATCCTAACCTGAGGTCCTTCTCCCAATTAAACAGTACCCGCGGTGGAATAAAGGGCGGAGGGGCTTACCGGCGGCGAGATCGCTCCGATGAGGTGGCTGAGAGTGTAGGGAGGATCGTGACGGTCACGTCAATGTGTAGGTCGTCTCTGGGGATGGTCGGAGTAGGCCGGTCCACGTGCGCAGGCAGGTGATCTCGTCGGTGGCGAGGGCTCCGGCCTAACCAGGGTGGTAGAGTTCAATTAAACTGGTCAGTGAGCTTCACTAGGTGCTAGGGAAGGCGTAGGCACGAGGAATTGGACTATGGCTTACCGGTTAGTCGTTGCCATGCGCGCCGGCGGGGAGAATAACTCCGACGAGGGTGGAATGGTTTCTCCGGTGAAGCAGCGTCTGATTTCTTGCTTCGAGGAGCTCTACGGGGCTTTGGGGAAACTAGCAGAGGCACGGGATTGAGCGAAGATGGCCGGGAGTGGTCTGGCCATGGTGGCTGAGGGCTCGGGCTGCTTGGCGGGTGGCGCAGAGCTCGCCGGAGCTAAGTACTGGGCTTGGGGAGTCAGGTGAGGCACGGAGGGAGTACGGCCGAGGCTTCCCTACTCTTATAGACGTAGGCGCGGTGCACGGGCGGGCGTGGACCAGCGCGGGCGGGAGGAGGCGCACGGCGTGGCACGGGTGCACGGACTGGCGTGAACCAAGCATGTCAGCCACAGTCGAGCACGTGGCACCATTGCTTCTGCCCGTGTTCTAACGCTGATAGGGCGCAGATCTTCGTGAATTTGGGCAACATCGCTGTGTAAGATTTGTTCCCCCGACTAAGCTCTGTTGTTTGCACGTGGAGCCGAGCGATTTCGGGTCAAGGGCAGAGAGTTGTCGCCTCGTCAATGTTCCAGTGTCACAAGACCGAGTTCCGAGGTAAATCCGTGCCAAGATCATGTCAAACGGCTGAGTCTTGCTCCCAAGTTTTTCCAGGGCATGTTCAAGGTAATTTGGCGCCATCTTTATATTTGGACTTATTTGATTCAAGTTTTGAAAAATAGAGAACACAGTCGGTCTTTGAAAAGGGCTGAAATTTAGATTTCTGAATTTCTGAATTTTTCCATAGGGCATTACTTCATGGGCTGTTTTGGGGATTTTGGAAAATTCAAATGACCAATCTTCCTTACTACATTTTGTAGGTTATTTAGTGCACTAAAACTTTGTTAATTGGTTCATATCAAAATTTTGTGTTTTTCCCAAGTCTTTTCTCCAATTCCCTTTATGTGCTTAAATGGCCCATTTGAAAGGTGTTAGGGTTTTAGATGTTTTTCTCACTTGAGGTGTATGATATGTTTAGAGTGTGGCTTTTGAGATGAAAGAGACTTAACTTAGGTTTTAGTTCTTTAAGTTTGATGTCTCTTGCTTAAATAAAATCACATGTGATAATGGTCACAAGTTGGGCCACTGGGGAAAAACCCTAAGTAACACTGGGGTGTTACAGCAATCATGACTGAAAGGAAGCGTCGGGAGATGGAGGACTAGAAATGCAAGATTGGTGGATCTCAGGTTGGGAGTAGCAGCCGTCCCCGCAACTCAGGCAACCCACCTCAGCAATTCAAGCAAGGTCAACCACACCAGCACCAGCACCAGCACCAGCATCAGCGTCAGAACCAGCCACAGCAGTACCAGAGGTAGTTTCCTCAGCAGCAGCAGCAGCAGTACCGTCAGAACAACTAGCAGGGAGGAAATCAATAACAACATCATAGAAACCAGGCACCTCGCCTTCCTGTCCCATCAACCAACCAAAACAACCAAGCAGCGCCAGCGCAAGGAGGAAGTCGTGCATGTTTCCACTGTGGGGGAACAAGGTCATTGGGCAATCATTGCCCAAAGAAAGCAGCTCAGCAGCAACCAGCTCCCAATGCCCCAGTCAGACAGAATGCAATGCAGCAAGGAGGTAAAAACCATGGGCAGCCTCGTGCCCAATATGGAAAGGTGAACCACTTGGAGGCCAACACATTCAAGGAGATTCCAAGAGTGGCACTAGGTACGTTTTCAGTCGAGTACCATTCTATAAATGTGTTATTTGATACTGGAGCAACGTATTCTTTTGTGACTATGTCATGGGTAGAATCACATAATATACCAGTAGCACCCATGTATCCACCTATGAGGGTTAGTTCGATTGGTGGAAGAACCCAAACAGATAGATTTTCCCTAGTGCAAGAGTTCAAATAAGGGGGGTAGAGTTCCCCGCTGATCTAATAGTTATGGGTAACCAAGATGCAACTATAGATGTCATCCTAGGGATGAACTGGCTAACCAAATATCAAACTAGTCTTAGCTGTGACAAGATAACGGTGAAGTTAGTGTCCCTATCAGGAGAAGAAGTGTTAGTGGAGTTGGTCTTGTCTGGACCAAGGAAAGGAAGTTGTCACTGAGTCACCGCCCATATTGAGGAGATTAAACCATCAGAAGCTATCAATGTAGTATCAGAATTCCCAGATGTGTTTCCCGAGGAGTTACCAGGTATGCCACCTGAAAGGAAAGTTGAATTTGCCATAGAGCTTATACCAGGCACTACCCCAATTTCCAAGAGAGCATATCAAGTGTCTGGACCAGAATTGGTGGAATTCAAGAAGTAGATTGATGAGTTGTTAGAGGAAGGCTACATCAGACCAAGTACCTCACCTTGGGCAGCCCTAGTGCTATTTCTGGAAAAGAAGGATGGTACAAAGAGGATGTGCATTGACTACAGATCCTTGAATGAGGTTACTGTCAAGAATAAGTACCCCCTGCCCAGAATTGAAGACCTATTCGATCAGTTGAGAGGAGCCAGTGTGTTCTCGAAGATAGATCTAAGGTCAGGTTACCATCAGCTCAGAATCCGACCTTCAGACATACTGAAGATAGCATTCGTCACCAAGTATGGACTGTATGAGTTCATGGTCATGTCATTTGGTTTGACGAATGCGCCAACCTATTTCATGTACTTAATGAACAGTGTGTTCATAGACTACCTCGACAAGTTCGTAGTGGTGTTCATTGATGATTTTCTTATATATTTCTAGAATGAGCAAGAGCATGAGGAGCATTTGAGGAAAGTACTTCAGAGACTACGAGATTGTTAGTTGTATGCCAAGCTTAGCAAGTGCGAGTTCTGGATCAGTGAAGTCCTGTTCTTGGGTCACATCATAAACCAAGAGGGATTGGTTGTGGATTCGAAGAAGGTAGCAACTATTCTGGACTAGAAAGCACCAGAAGATGTTCGAGGAATCAAGAGTTTCATTGGAATGGCTGGTTATTATCGGCATTTCATTGAAGGTTTCTCCAAGATTGCCAGACCAATGACAGCCTTGTTGGCAAAGAAGGTTGAGTTCAAGTGGACCCCAGCATGCCAAAAGTCCTTTGAGACATTGAAGGAGAAATTGACGATGGCACTAGCATTGATTCTACTAGATGTTCACAAGCCATTCTCAGTATATTGTGATGCTTCATACACTGGCTTGGGATGTGTGTTAATGGAGGAAGGGAGAGTAGTGGCATACTCGTCCCGCCAGTTGAAGATTCATGAGAAGAATTATCCTACTCATGATCCGGAATTAGCAGCCATGGTTCATGCGTTGAAGACCTGGAGGCATTATTTGTATGGGCAGAAGTGTGATATCTACACGGACCACAAGAGTCTCAAATATATATTCACTCAGTCAGAGCTAAACATGAGACAACGAAGATGGCAAGAGTTGATCAAAGATCATGAGCTGGAGATTCATTATCACCCAGGCAAAGCAAACGTGGTTACGGATGCTCTTAGCAGAAAGAGTCAAGTTAATATGTTGGCCGCTCACCCGATGCCATATGAGCTAGCGAAGGAATTCGATAGACTGAGTCTCGGATTTCTGAACAACACTCAAGCAGTGACAATTGAGTTGGAACCCACTCTAGAGAAAGACATCAGGAAGGGTCAGAAGGATGATGAAAAGATCAACGAGATCCGGCAGTTGATCATAGATGGAAAATGCAAGGATTTCAGTGAAGATGCGGAAGGAGTGAGTTCAAGGATAGACTTTGTGTTCTGACATCAAATCGATCCGAGAACTAATTCTCAAAGAAGCTCATGAGACAGCATATTCTATACATCCTGGTAGTGAGAAGATGTACCAAGACCTAAAGAAACGATTCTAGTGGTACGGTATGAAAAGGGAGATAGCAGAGTATGTGGCTGTATGTGACAGTTGTCAGAGGATTAAAGCAGAACATCAGAGACCTGCAGGTTTGTTGCAGCTGTTGCAGATCCCTCAGTGGAAATGGGATGAGATCAGGTGGACTTTATAGTCGGTTTGCCTCGCACTTGTACTGGTTATGACTCCATCTGGGTAGTAGTGGACCGTTTGACAAAGGCAGCCCATTTCATACCAATCAAGACCACCTACAACAGTGCAGTGTTGGCCGAACTATACATGTCTCGGATTGTGTGCTTGCATGGCGTACCAAAGAAGATAGTATCAGATAGAGGCACTCAGTTCACCTCTCATTTTTTGCAGCAGTTGCATGAAGCTCTGGGCACACACTTGAAGTTCAGCTCAGCTTATCACCCGCAGACATATGGTCAAACAGAGTGTAACACCCGGGCTTTAAGGAACAAAGTCGAGTGCATCTCATACATGCGCCAAAGAAGACAACATATACAATAACAGAGTGTATAGAGATAAATGTCACAATAATCAGAGTATTATTTACATAGCGGAAGTCTTACAAAATAAAATATAAATATAGATCGAACTAAAATCCATCCTTGGCGCCAGAAAGTCAACTGGGAGATGCCACCTAGCTCGAATCGAACTCCTCGCTGTGGCTCCTCTTGAACCACATGTTCTTCTCCTATGGGGGGTGTGTGAGACAGCAAGGGTGAGCTCACACATGTTCATCGCTCAACAAGTTGTGGGTAATAATGTGGCATGATCTCACCAAAGGTGGGAGTTCATGTGATGTGTAAGGCTGATCAACAATAGAAGTTAAAGCTGAGCATTGCTTTTAATAAGTTGGTCAAAATTTTATTAGCAGTTACTAAATGTAAGTGAATACCAAACCATAATAAATAATAATAGAACAAATTAATAATCAATCCCATGCAATGCATATGACAAATTAAATTTAAGTTCCATAAATTAATCATGCGAGAGTTCTGAGCTGCTCATGACAGTGAGCTCGGCTAGTATACCAGTTTTACACTGCAGAGGTTGTACCCTGTACCCACAAGTCATGTATCCCATGTTGCTAGGGTTTGCAAGGCCCTTAGACACTACCGAGGTGAATGGCTAGGGATCCACTACGAGGCCTTTACAATGTTCCACTAGCTTCCGAAAACCCGCTACAGTTTATGGAAAGAGCACTTGCAAGAATCCCTCGTCTGACCGCCATCGCAACAAAATCAACCCGAGAACCTCCTTGCATGCAACTCCCCTACTGCCCTTGCCCCTTACGGGTAAGGTAGTCTTCCACTAGCTTTCCTAATTAGTCAGCCAAGGGCGTCCCATTCCACCCTTGTGGTGGCACGTGTTTCTCAGGTTAAGCTCCATGTTCCAATTAACATGAACATAAATAGAATAACAAAATAATTGGAACATGGATATAATGAAATATTAACCCAAAACCAAATAATGCAATAGCATAACTACCCAAATGATTCAGGGGTAAACAAGGTAAACAGGATAAACAGACTAGGGTGACCTATTGGGTCTCATCAAAATTAAACCTATGCATTGAATAGTGATAATAAAGAATATTATTGGGTAACAAAAGTGGATCAAGGGCACAACTTGCCTGGGACTTGAGATTGCAGGTACCAGGGTGATTCTTCAGATCCTCGAAACCTCACGCTAGTCGTAGCAATACAAACAAACTGTTGGAACTTGCTCTCCTAGGCAAGTTGATCCAACGGGGGGATGAAAGCAACGTAAACAAGGTTTCAACTCGAGATGGCAATAGCTCTGTTAATCCAGCCTCTCAAGGGCACTGTACGGGGGTATTTATAGGTGCCTGAGTGCCCAATGTCTCAATGTAAGGACGCATGTACCCTCAGGCACCTGGACTATCCCTAGAATATTCCTATAAAGGAGGGTTACATACTATCATTACAGAAAAGCTATTACAAAACGGGCCCGTAACACGCTTCTCCGTGCGGGGCTTGTTACAATGGGCCGAATCCCACGTGGGCCTCCAGGCCGGGTGAGGACGTGGGACGGGGCGACGTCATCGTAGGCCTTCATCTCGTAGTGTACAAGGCGAAGGGTGGACCTCGCTGGTTCTTCTGCTTCCGTTGGCGCAGTGAGAAAGACGAAGGCTGGAGCGAAGGGTAGCATCTTTGCCTTCGCCCCAACATTTGTCCTCCGAGGGACCAGTTCGACTGAGTCGTCTGGTGCCGAAGACGTCGCTAGATCGTGGAGACGCTGCCCTCGCTCGAAATGGTTCCGCGGGGGTTTTTGATGTGACCGTTGACGGACGCGGTACTGTTGGACTGCGGGTTTCCCGAAGCGTTGCGTCCCGTGTATAAAAAGAAGGGCGGCGCGGCGCGGTTCTAGTGCACTTTCTGCGCCACAAAACCCTAGCCTCCTTTTGAAACCGCTTGTCCGCTCGCCTGCCCTCCTTGCTCCTGCTCGTCGGAGATCTGGCCCGCGTCAAGCAGACCGCCCGCCGCCGCCGACGGTACGTAGCCATGCCGTCCTCTTCCTCGTTTGCAGCGAGTACCCCGCCGGCCACCGCATCGTCAGAGGACACTTTGAGCGACTTGGCGGTGGAATCGCTACATCCTGGTGATACACTGGAGTTTGGCGTGTCGTAGATCTCCTCGGTCTGCGTTCAGGATATGCAGCAACTTGGGTATTTTGGCAGCGGAGTGGGGCGTGTTCCGGGGGTGGAGGAGGTCCCCAAGCCGGAGGGCGAGCTGGTCGTGTTTGAAGCGTTTTTCACCGCTGGCTTTCATCTGCCTGCACATCGATTCGTGGAGGAGGTCCTGCGGAGATTCGAGGTCCAGGTCCACCAGCTGACGCCGAATGTCGTGGTGGCCCTGGCGAAGTATGTCTGGGCGATGACTTCATATGGTGGTCAGCCCTCTATGGAGATCTTCGCAAAGCATTACTGTCTGCATTGGCAAAAGTGGAAAATTGGACATGAGATTGCACAATTTGGATCGTGCACATTTACCCCGAGGACTGGGAAGACTTCGATGGAAGTCGTGGAGTTGGTTCCCTGCACCCGCAATAAGTGGTGCAACTGGTGGGATTTCTGGTTTTATGTTTCCGAAGGCACAGTCGAAGACCACCCAGGGCTCCTCGTGGCCGTCTTGTGCTCGCATTATTACGTAGCGTACCCACAGTTTGAGGTGGCGGAGGATGATGAAGACGAAGGAGCCCTTCGGCGCACTGTCCGCATGAGTAGCGGGCGCGACTTAGTTGAGGAGTTTGTCGGGTATGGGGTATGGCCCTTGGTGCATGGCTGGGCGCTGGGCGAAGTATGCCCTCGCGAGATGCCCTCCCGGGGCGGGCAACGGGTGCGAAGTCCTGCCTTCGCGTTGGATTTGCGTGGCCGAGATCCCGCCGCATTCGTGCGTGAAGCGGAGGACGGTGCGGCGAGGATCGTGGGGCGCTATGTGCCGAAGACAGAGGGTCTGCGGAGCTAGGATATCCATGGGTCCAATGACAGATTGAATTGGGTCCTCAAATTGAACCGCTTGCCATATGGTGGTTATCTCGGGGAAGACGCCACCGACCGCCGCGGGAAGAAACCGATGGGCGTGACCGAGGAAGGGCCTTCGCAGGAGGCTGCCCCGGCCACTAAGAAGAGAAAATTAGGTACTATAGTGGGGGGAATGGGGGTGTCTGATTGTTTTGTTGTGGATTTGATGGGAACGTGCATAGCCCTCGGGGGAAGGATGTCTTCGCCCGAGCTCCAGGAGTCTTCGGCGCGAATGCTGGAGGTTACCGGGGGTCGATGGCCCAAGAATGTTCCGATCCCCCGCGCGGCTGGTGAAGACTTCTATACGTCCCACATGGAATTCTTTGCTTTTGCTGGCGACGACGATGTCATCCACATACGTAAATATGTTTCTGCTGACTTGGCTCTCGAGCACCACTTTGGTGAGGCGAGAGAATGTGGACCCAGCGTTCTTAAGTCCCTCCGGCATTCTGATGAAGCAATACGTGCCGAAGGGTGTTATGAAACTAGTGCTGGCCTTGTCTTCCTCCTTCATATATATTTGGTGGTAGCCGGAGAAACAATCAAGGAGTGACATGACTTCGCACCCGGTCGCACTATCAACGATCTTGTCGATCCGAGGCAGTGGGAAATTATTCTTGGGACAGGCCTTGTTGAGGCTGGTGAAATCAATGCACATCCGCCGCTTGCCGCTCTTCTTTTGCACCATGACTACGTTGACGAGCCACGTAGGGTAGGTGACTGGATCGATGAAGTTGGCCTCAAGCAGGCGGTGTACCTCGGCCTTAGTGGCTTCTGTCTTCTCATCAGACATCTTGCGCAGCCGCTGCTTCTTTGGCCTCACCGAAGGGTCGATTCCCAAGATGTGCTTGATGATAGAGCGACTGACTCCGACCAGGTCGAGGGCGGACCAGGCAAAGACGTCCTTATTTTTGGACAGACAGGAGAGGAGTCTCTCCTCGTCATGCGAAGTAAGGTCTTTGCTTATGATGACCGTTTGCTTGGGCGTTGCCTAGTCAAGGGGAACAGTCTTGGTCCCATCGTTGCTCTGCAGCTGTGCCTTTTCATGCTCTTTGGTAGTTGGGCTGGTAGCCTCGGGGACCTCGCGCTGCGCCGTGAGTCAGTGTACGTTCCTTTGCCCTGGAACGAAGTCTCTTTTATGTTGCGCGCGGCCTGCTGGTTGCCGTAGACTGTGATCGCGCCTTGCGGACCCGGGATCTTCATGCACAGGTAAAGTCCGTGAATGGCTGCCTCAAACTTGTTGATGGAGCCCCGACCCATTATGGAGTTGTACGGGTACACCATGTCGACGATGTCGAAAGTGACTTGCTCACTTCGTGCATTAGGTGCTACACCGAAGGAGAGGGGTAGCTCTATTTTGCCGACAGGAAAGGTGCCCTTGCCGCCGAAGCCATACAGGGGGTTGTCCGAAGGTTAAAGCAAGATGTGGCTGATGCCCATGCGGTCGAAGGCGTGGAGGAAAATGATATCCGCCTAGCTGCCGTTGTCAACTAAGACTTTGTGCAGGTCCCAGCCTGCCACGCTGCAGTTGATAACCATGGCGTCGATGTGGGGTGTGCTACGCAGGTCGACGTCTCTGGCGTCGAAGGTCAATGGCACATGAACCACTTTGTCTGCACGACTGGACCGGTGACGGCGACATGGTTGATGCTGCGATAGTGGTCCCTCTTCTGTCGCTTCGTGTCGAAGTCGACGCTGGACCCCCCATTGATCATGTGAATGACTCCGTGATACGACTGATCAGTGAAGTCTTCTTGTTTTGGTGCTTGGGGGTGGTTGGGGTGGTGGATGTTTGGCTATTGCGGGTGTGGAGGTGGGACTCGGGGAGGTACGATTTGTACCTCCTGGTGATGTTGGTATGCGTGGTTAGGTGGATGCTGAGCGGGGCCGTGGTTGTAGGGTTGTGGGGGTTGTTGATATGTGTGAGCGACAACTCTTGGGTTGTCGGCTGGTTGCGCCCGAGACATCCTGTCTCTGGTGGCCTTCGTTTCCCGGCAGTCCCTTGTTGGGTGCGCGCAGTCTTCGCCGTGGAACAAGCAGTAAAATCTGCGCGGCTGCTGCGCCCGTCCTCGACCCCGACCACGAGTTCCGTTGCCGCGGCCCTAGGGGGGATAATCTTGGTGGCGGGGGGCCTCACCAGCGGGGTGCTAGTTGGCGATGTTGTGTACCTGCTGCTGACTGCGGCCGTCCCGACCGGAGTCTGACTGCGATGGTCTCGTCCACGTTCGGCTGGACTGCGGAGGGTCTTTGGGTTTCCTCTAGGACTCGACCTTGCGCTGGTGGAGCTCTTTGGATCTGGCATATTTTTCGAATAGCTGATACAGCTCCTGGAGGTTCTTGGGTGGATCTCTGACGCAGTGGCTGTAAAGGACGCCAGCCCAAAGGCCACTGATGGCGTAGTGAATGGCGATTTGGTCATCAACCGAAGGCAGTTGTGACTTGAGAGTTAGAAACTTGCGGTAGTACTCCCGCAGAGTTTCTCTTTCCAGCTATTTGCAGAGTGACAGTTCAGCCAAGGCGTCAGTGTCTGGGCTATACCCTTGGAAGTTGAGCAGAAATTTGTCCCGGAGACTTCTCCAGGAGTCGATGGACAATGGGCGCAACCTGGTGTACCAGGTGAGAGCCGGGCCTTCGAGGGCGATGATGAATGATTTGGCCATCGTGGCGTCGTCCCCTCCGGATGATGCAACGGCGACTTGATAGCTCATGATATACTGTGCTGGGTCCCTGCCCTGAAGTTGGCGGGCCATGGTGACACTTGCAGGTGCGGCGCCAGGGGACTCCGCTCGTCAAGGTAGTTGACACCTTGGAATGATGTGGCGTGCGGGATGACGGGTGCGCGCTGAGGAATGAACAGGTCTTCGAATGGTGCGCGCTGTTGGAGGGGTGGGCCGTGTTGCAGATCAAGTTGGCCTTCGCGCTACATGAGCGCAATCTCTTGCTCAAGCTCTTGAGCCCTCTGCTCCTCGTCGCGTATCATCTGGCGCACCTTGGCCTGCACAGAGACACGTTGGCGCTTGGCCTTGAGGATATCTTTCTGCTTTTGGAGGTTGCGGTTCTTGATGCGCAAGGCCCGCAGCTGTAGTTGTTCCTCTGTTGAAATGCCGATGACTTCGCCATCCTCAGTGGCGTCTCCGCCCTCCGATGGAGCGAAGCCTGGGGAAGGTTGCGGTTGTCCTCCGGAGCTGCAGGTGCGGAGACTGCCTCCGGGTGTGGGTTGTTCATTGTGTTGCCTCTTGCTGAGTGCGTCGTCTTCGCAGGCTTCTTGGTGGGTGGTGTCTACAAGGGCCTTGCCCTTTTTCTCGGCCAGCAGCGCTGCCTTCGCTGCTTCATCAACGGATGGGGCTGCCTTCGAGCTAGCTCTCTTGGGTGCCATCGCGGGTGGTTTTTTCGTGGCACAAACGGTGGGCGCCAAATGTTCGAACTTGCTCTCCTGGGCAAGTTGATCCAACGGGGGGATGAAAGCAACGTAAACAAGGTTTCAACTCGAGATGGCAATAGCTCTGTTAATCCAGCCTCTCAAGGGCACTGTACGGGGGTATTTATAGGTGCCTGAGTGCCCAATGTCTCAATGTAAGGACGCATGTACCCTCAGGCACCTGGACTATCCCTGGAATATTCCTATAAAGGAGGGTTACAGACTGTCATTACAGAAAAGCTATTACAAATCGGGCCCGTAACACGCTTCTCCGTGCGGGGCCTGTTACAATGGGCCGAATCCCACGTGGGCCTCTAGGCCGGGTGAGGACGTGGGACGGGGCGACGTCGTCGTAGGCCTTCGTCTCGTAGTGTACAAGGCGAAGGGTGGACGTCGCCGGTTCTTCTGCTTCCGTTGGCGCAGTGAGAAAGACGAAGGCTGGAGCGAAGGGTAGCGTCTTCGCCTTCGCCCCAACACATACATGGTATAGATAAAATTAACATCACACCAAACATAAGAACAAACAGAATAATAATGATCTACGTGTTGCTACGAGATCGCAGGTTCGAGAACTACTAAGTTCGGAGTTACGATTAAGGAGTTACGATCTTTTAAAAGATATGCATGATTAAAATATTAAACTATATTATAAATTGGTTAATATAAATCATATAAGAGGTTATTCTATAAATATTTATCTCAACTTTTATCTAAGTTATAAATTGATCATATATCATATTCTAGTAGTCTATAATGATAAGCAGTTTAACCACACTAACCAACATCAGTTAAATCTCTACAACTATTAAGAGCCTAATGTAGACTGCCCCCGCCTCCCCCACGCCCGCCCGCCGCAATCCCCAGTCCCCAACCGCCCTCCGCAATCCCCTACCGCCCGCCGTGATACCCGCCGCCGCGGCAGCCGCCCGCCGCAACCTCTGCCTAGATAAGGATAGGGGGCGCCCTCCTCCCTCGATCATCCGCACTTGTGTAGCCATCGCGCCATCTACACCGGCCACCGCCACACGAAGGTTCGTCTCTGGCCTTGCGGCTTGCGACCTCGAGGTGACCGAGCCCGCGGGCTCCATGACGACAACGGTGACGCCGGAGGCAAAGATGGCGGCGCAGCAGCAGGCCCCCGCGTCGCGCTCCTCCTCCCGACCTCGCCGTCGAGTCCCTATTCCCGCCGGACCTCGATATCTTCGCAGGCCGCTGGACCCCGCCGGGGCGGGTGACCGATGCAGTGCGCTCTCGATCCGTGCAGAGCGCAGGTGGTTGGATGGCCGCCCGTGCGCAACTACCGGAAGAATACCCTCGCCGCCGCGACCGCCTCCAGGAGCAAGGCGCCGACGGAGGAGGCCGCATCCGGAGCTGGGCCCATGTACGTGAAGGTGAGCATGGATGGCGCGCCCTACCTCAGGAAGGTGGACATCAAGATGTACTCCAGCTACGAGGACCTCTCCCTGGCGCTCGAGAAGATGTTCAGCTGCTTCATCGCTGGTGAGTGGTGTTCGGTTCTATGCCTCTGTTCCATGCTTTTCCCTCTTGTATGTTGCATTCACGGACATTTCTCGAAGCTTGTCGATTGGATCCGTTGTGATGTACTAGGATTTAATACTACAAATAAGTAGGAGTTTGAATATTTTTGTCGAATAAAAGTTGCTTTCTTGAAACAAAGATTCATAAGACTTGTATGAAGATAGCATTCATACATCGATGTGTTATGCATGTATAATCATAAACAAACACCAGGCACAATACAAAACATACGGTCATTTTGTGCACAACGAGATATTTCTGCTTATCATGCCACGAACTCCACCTGACTTGGCTGCACTGCTCTTTTTTTTATCATAGTTCCGTGTAGCTCTACTAACGGACAAGTAATTGGGGCACACGCACAGTTTTCACGGCCTAACAAATAATCATTAATGTGTGAACAGAAACTAAATGCCATACAAATCACTGAACAGTTTTTGCATAGTATATCTTTTTTTCACAAGGATATTTACTTAGCCTGTGATTTTAAAGGTCAAAGTGGTCTGCATAAATCATCGAGCAAAGACAGACTGACTAATGGCTCAAAGGTGGATGCCCTCAAAGATCAGGAGTATGTCCTTACATATGAGGATAAGGATGCAGACTGGATGCTTGTCGGTGATCTTCCCTGGGAGTAAGTACCTTTATATTGTCATATATTACTTTCAATATAACTATAGACCTTGCCCTTAACCCTAGCCTCTGTATGCTTAAATCATAGAGTAGATTACCTTCAGAGTTGGAGGAGCTCACCATTAGGGCGGTTCTTTTGCCTACCGACAAAGAGGAACGGCGGTGGCCTCACAGTCTCACACAGGGGCAGTGAGGTGTGGTGGCAGGCTTCCCTTCACTAACTGCGGAACAGAATAGATCAGATCAGTGTTTTCGTGTGGGGAAGAGTTGGTAACAGCGAACATTGGGTCCCATACCGGTTGCTCTTCCCCTTTTATATGCACGGTGCGAGAGGGAGCCACAACCAATAGGTTGTTACGCCCCCTGATCAGGGCACATTATGACAGGATAGGATCGACTCGGTCCATAATTGAATCAATTGGGATCAACCCAACAAAGTTTAGTTTATTTGTTGTTAATGTTATTGACATATTATATGACTATGAAAATAATACCGTTCACATTATTTCTCCACTTGTGAATGCATTACGTTATACCATCAGTAGCTCGCTGTAGTGTTAATTTTTCCTCAACTAGCTACGGTGACATGCAAATAACAAAAGGATGAAAAAATGCACAATGTACTTATGGTGTAGGTATTGAACATATCTGTTCTATATCTTGGTAAGCTGATTACCATGTATAAGCTTCATATCAGTACAAGATACCACTCAAGATGCAAGTGCTGACCTTGTTTGTTCCTTTGCAGTTATTTTACCTCTATCTGCCGGAAGCTCAAAATCATGAGGGGCTCTGATGCAGCCACTGCCGTGGTAGTGTGGCACATAACTGAATGTTGCTACATAACTGAATTTGTTAGGAGCACACATTTCAGGGGACGAGGGTTGGGGAATATAGGAGTAGGAGGAGGGTATTCGTCCGCGGTTTGTTCGCTTGGGGATTGAACTGAATGTGTTTTTTGGGGGCTTGGTTTGTTTGCGTCTGTGCAAATAATTCGAGGAAGCATGTAGTTGGACATGTATGCTAGATCTGTGGCCACGGCGTGGGCACCACGGCGGACAGCGACCTCTGCACCTTCTGTGGCTTCCCCATGTGCCGCCCCTGCTACGAGTACAATCGCAAGGATGACACCCAGGCGTGCCCGCAGTGCAAGACCAACAAGCGCCACCAAGGTATGCCAGCCGCCGCCATTTCCATCTATTTCCATGTACTTCATGTTAATTAAAGTGCATCATGCTAGGCTTCAACAACAACTGAAGTCAGCCAGGTGGTTGTGTTTTAGTCGCTTGGAGCATGTAGTAATTTAGTGTTTGGCAAATTTATTCAGATTCTCACCATAATCTTGCTCTCTTAGTGAATTGTACTCCAATTGTAGTGTTGAGTTACATTGCCCGCAAGAGCCGCAAGAGTGAAATTTGTTGGCTTCAACGATTCACAAAGGACAATAATCAAAGATGTTATTCGCATTGCTAGGCTGGAATTAGGGTCTTATTAAAGAGTGGTATTTGAAAGGACAATAATCAAAGAGTGGTATTTGAAAGTGATGTCTCTATAAATGAAGTAAGGCAGGGAAATGCTTATGTTACTGTTGTCAGTTATTAGCTTTTTAAAACATGCATCTGTCAATGTGTCCTGTTTCAATAGGGTCTTATTTATAGGACGTGATGCCATTGAATTAGGATGTTTGTTCTTCTGCTACCTTTGTTAAAAACATCAGATCATTCGTATTGTATCCTTCCTCGGATTGCTTCTTTTGTTCTACTACAAATATTCTCAACATGGCAGGGAGAGGTATGCTCCTAAATTTCTTATTTTGTGCATTGTGAAATGATTGTTCTAACAACATCAGTTTTGTGTTCTTCATATAATCTATCTCAGATTGCTCTGTGTTTTGCAGGTCTCGAGGTCAAGCCTGGACCCACTGTCAAGTGTGTGCTTGGACATGACTTTATCCTGCACTTTCCAGTGTAAATCTCATTGTAATGTGTACTTACTTTTCTCTGTTGGATTTGCTCTGTATACTTACTTGGATTTAATCCTGTAGGCTGCACTTAGGGAATCAAAGAAAAGTGAAAGTGCCATGTCAAAGTTGATGACCAGAAGCTTGCTATTGGAACCCTCTCTATTGAAAAATACCCCTAGATAGAAATTGATTTGGTTTTCAATAAAGAGTGTGAGCTGTCACACACATCGAAAACTACCAGTGTATTTTTCTTTGGTTACAAGGTTGAGCAACCAATCGAGGAAGATGAATATCCTTTTTAACATTGATTTTTTATTAGTTTTATTTCATGTAAGACTGATCTAAACAATTTCTTTATGGAGTATTTTGTTTCCTTGACCTCATTTTTGCTTCTTGCCTCTCACATAATGGATCTTGATTATGAAGATGAAGAGAAGGAGCTAAACATTCCAGTAATCAAGGAAAATGGTATATAATTTGACAATAAACATTTTTTCTTCAATGAATTCTGTGATGTATTGATACTATGTTTTCACAATCCTTTTCATTTGAAATTGTATGCTGTGTTTATTATTTGTGGTAAGTTTCTATTGCTTGATTACAACTGAAGTGACATTAGATCCTCTGTTTGTTTTAGAATAGGAAATTTGGAAGTGTTCCTTCTATAAACACAAGCTCATGTGGCCGTCCATCAACCAAAGAGGAGATCAATGAAGTCCATCAAGAGAAGCAAAAGTTTGTTGAAGGAGCAAAGAAAGAAGTCCGAGACCGCTGTGCCCGTCGTATGCAGGTAAACGTTATGTTTACAAGTTGCAGATTTCGTTGACATGCACCCACAAAACTGATATGTAAATAAGTCAAAATTATCAGTCATCGATATTATTAATATGGTTTAGTCATTTATATCATGGTTGTAATGAGGCATTGAATTTTTTCATACTTAATTAGTCCTTGTTTCTCCCTTAATAAGCAGCAAGACGTTCAACCAAGAACAGGAGGAGGTTATCAGCTCCAAGCCCATCGTCGTCATTCTGATCGACGAGCTCGAGCACCTCAGTACCCGCTCGCATCAGCTCTCGCGGAGGAGCTCTCCTCATCGCCTAAGTGGTATTTTGTTTTAAGTAATGAATGACGTTAGTTCAGTATGATTTTCCCATGGCTTAATGTTCCTTTCTTTTTTTCTTTGCAGTGACAACTACCTTTGCGATGCAAACCGTAGTGGCGAGCTGCCAAACAATCTTTACTTGCTGGTGGCGCAGTTCTTTCTGGTGGAGGTCTGGGCTCTGGATACAATGGTAGTGAATTCATTGGAGAAAGGGGTTTTGTTTCCTTTCTTCTTTGGGAGGCGGAGTGGGTTGGAGCCGGAGAGTCCCTGATTTTTAGTGCATTTTGTTGCAGAACAGCCACATGGTATGTGCTGTTTTCTATTGGTTGATGGCCCGATTTGCATTTTGTAGTGTGATACTGAAGTTGAACCCTTCAATATAAGGCACTTACTTTTGTTTCCTTTATCTAAGTTCTGGCCATCAAGAAATTAGGTAGTATTGTGATGTCATTTCAATCGTATGATGGCTTTGCTGAACTGGTCTCAAATATTTCAAAATTGTACCATTCGAATCTGAATGAGCTTGTGGGATATTGCGTCGAATATTGCCAACACTTGCTTGTGTATGATTTCCATATGAATGGATCACTTCATGATCTACTCCACATTTCAGATGACTACAACAAGCCACTTAGCTGGAACTCTCACTTCAAGATGGCACTCGGCTCTGCTCGTGCACTCAAGTAAGTGGAATTGAGGAAATAAAGTACATATTTTTTCCTTAATATGGATTCACGAATTTTGGTATTGAATATGTGTGCTCATTAGTACTATACATGATTTTAAATATTGTAGAAATTTCCCTATCATTAATTTGTTATCAATCAGTCATAAGACTTTCTATCATAAGACTTCTGCTGGACATTTCTTGAAGGTAATATTGGATCATTACCACTCTGTACGTGCCTATCCTTAAGTGATAACATAGAAGGTGCTCTTTTGTGTTGCAATTGTGAAATGTAGGTACAATTCCATCCTGTATAGTTCTGGTACCAATATGACTAACTACAGTGATGATCTGGTTCATTATTTTGCACTATGAGATGTATAGGAATAAGGCTCACCTGCGTGGATCAAACTGGCTGATGTCAAATCTGGTTCGTTATTTTGCACTATGAGCTGTATAGGAATAAGGCTCACCTGCGTGGATCAAACTGGTTGATGTCAAATCTGGTTATTGTGGGTGGTATGGTCTCTTTTCTGTTCAGTGAGTGGGAAGGGTATTCCTGCTGCTGCCTGCTTTAGTCTGCATTAAAAAACACAAAAACTATGTCAATCTTCTCAGTTACGTTTCTGTGAAACTTCCCTCCTGCAACCGTCCAACTAATTTGAAAAGATCAACTCTCTTCCTTTGAAAGTCTGCAGGTCTCTATCCTTTGACAAGTTCTGCTCGAGTGTAACGATTGAGGGTTCCTTCATTCCACGAGGGCCGAGGAAGATTGAAGTAGCCGGTATTCGGTTGTTGTTTCTTCCCAAGTACTATCCTTTTGTGACAACCTAGCAAATTGATGCAGTTTCGTGTAACTCATGTAGAAAGGTCAAAGCAACAGTTTTTGTTTACTGAATTGACTTATTTTGCCTTTGTATGAACTGAAAATGGGTGTATATGCTAGGATAAGGATTATCGCGGTTCAAAATTCAGATAATTGGATATATCTGAAGAAAAGAATATAATGTGTCCACAAAAAAATGTTCCTCTAGACCTCATTCAGTCGTAGATGAAGATAAAACAATCCCATTTCTCAATAGAACACTTATGCTCCTACAGTGCCAATCCTAGAGCTATTAGAGATGTCCACAATAAAGAACAGCAACATAATCACATAAAAGAATGAAACAGTTTCATCGAGGTAACCAAAGGCAAATTCCAAAAGCGCAGTGCCAGAAGGAAGGGTAAACAGAACTTCAGAAGCACAGCAATTTCGTCTTGAAATCTGTCCAGCTCCCAAATAATCATCATTCTACTCGAAATTCACCAACCACTACACATTGACCCGCCTCGGCTCCTCAAGCATCCAGGCAAAGAAAACTTCAGATTGAGATAGGGGAAGGAGGGGCGCAGAGGAGAGCGCTCACCTTGAGTGTGCCAGTGCAGGCGCAGGGTGAGTCCATAGCGGCCTCCTCCCTCTCCTCCTGGCATAGCGGCTGGTATTTAGCGGTTCGCGCAGGCGTTTCGCGGCTAGCGTAGGCACAACGCGCGGGCGTTTCGCGGCGGTAGTTTAGCGGTGTAGGGAGGCGGGCGTTCCGCGGCATGGCTGGCGACGTGGGTGCGGATATGCGGCGGTCATGGGGTTTCCCGGGCGTGCGGGTGGTAGGCTGGCCTGCGGGCGGTTCGGAACTGGAGGGATTTCGCGGCGGCGGATTTCGTGGCGTGCAGGCGGTTCGGAACCAGACGCGGGCGCTGGCGTGCGGGCGTGTGGGCGGTGCGGTATCGGAGGGTTTCGCGGCAGCGGCCGTGCGGGCGAGATTCGCGGCGGCGGCGGGTGTGGGGGCGTTCGGTTGCGACGAGTTTCGCGGGGGCTGGCAGGCGTGCGGTAGCGACGGGCGTTGGATAGGGGCGGGGGCAGTCTACAATACATACTTAATAGTTAGTACAGATATACTTGCTTTGTAAAGGGTAAAGACTTGCATTGTTGAACTATTCCATTGCAACAACTCACGTAAAACCTAGATGCCTTAGTTAAAATGAATATTAGATTTTTCTATGAATTATTGTGATAAAAATGGGTGTGGGTTGGAGGGCTTTGGAGATTTGATCTATGTTAATATCTGGTGTTTCCTTTGAATCCATGGAGGTGGCATTTTACCAGTAGGGACACATAGAAAATTCTATATATCAAATGTTATTAGGTACCGTTAAAAGAAAACATGTGATTGTATTTCCCTCCAAAAAACTCGACCATAAGGCAAGGGCTAATTAATTGCTCTTGTTTTTTTAAATCGAGTGCAACTCATTTTGGGCTGTAACTTTTGGTAGGATTCATTCTACCATGGTTTACCTGAGGAACAGTACGAGCATGTGCAAAACTATAAATTTGACCACCATGGTACTTGATATGCAATCATGTGAAAGTATGCTCTTCTCTTAGTTTCTGGGATTTAGTTTATCTTAGCTGAAAGTAGGTTTCATTCTTTGCCTTGCAGATGCATTTGATATAGATCAACTTTTCGAGTGCATGGGAAAGCTAAAAAAGTGGACAATACTTTTTGATATTAACCCTTGATATTTGCAGTTCCTAATTAGTTTTGTCTGCAATAGTTGGATTCTTGTTTGACCCAGGTTTCAATACTTTTTGATATTAACCCTTGATGTTGTTTGCTTTGATGTTAACGTATTGATGAATTTTATATCTGACTCTGATCTTATTTTCTTAAAGATAGAAAATTAAATGGCCACTTGAATTGTGTATACTTTGTTGGAGCATTAATTTGTTTTGATTGATATATTTAGAAACATGCTTTGTCATCAGTTTTGATACAACACTACATTAATCGCATGAAAATCACTTGCTAAAAAAGTTATGTTGAATCCAAACATGTTAATGCTTCTCGATGTATCTTATCCTTATATGTTGACCCGTTGCAACGCACGGGCACTCATCTAGTACAGATATAATTATAAAATAATGAGACATGGTATAATAAATGTTGTTATTGCATAGTAAATATTCGCACGAGACTAACGCAACTTGAACGGATCAAATCGGAATCATAGATTTTAAGTTATGAATTTCTAATGATTTAATGTGTTTTGTACAAGATTAAATAGGATACAAAGTTTAATATGACTTCCATGTGAAAACAGTGGTTCTAGATGATAAACCATAATATTACCAAATTATAGGAACTGGAATGGACTAAAAAGGATTAAATGTGAATTTTCTATGATTAAAATGAGTTCTAGAATTATTCAAACACTAGAAATTCATTTCCTAATTCATTTATCAATTTCCCACGGGTCCTGGATTGCGCACACAAATAGCAGAGAGTACAGGGGCCTCGGTGTAAATCTTCCCAAGACACATAACTTTCTCGCGATGGACCGCGGGTTCATTCTTTTGGAATCCAGGGACTCTTTTACATAATGAGATCGGCGAAGAGGTATCCTGCATCCAGGGCCGTTGGATTAAAACCTACGATCACGATTAGATCCGACCGCGCCTAAACCTGTACGCAACCCAGACCCTTGGATCCGAGATCATCGCCCGAGATCCGACCACGCCTGATGTAACACCCCAGGTGTTACACAAGGCCCTGGCCAAAGGAGCACACCTATGGCCTCTTATCCAATAAGTAAAATAGAAAATGAAAGCACTAAAAGTTTTAGAATCATGGCTGAGCTAAGTATTGATGATAACAAGAGAGATACCCTAGCCTTTATACATTCTCACCCATGAAAAGATTCTAAAACCCTAAGTTCCCCCTTAAGCCATTAAACCCTAAACATTGGATAAAAGAGGAAAAGATTGTGCAAATGGCCAAATCATGAAAGGAAACCTTTACCAAAGATGAAGTATATTAGTAAATCTACAAAATGTATTAAGGAAGCTATTACAAAAAGGCTCAACCAAAAACCCCAAATTAGTTCACTAAGTGGAAAGCACACTAGAGCCATCAAAACCAACCCTAGCCTAAAGATCAGATGTGTTCACCTTTGTGCTGGCGCCAAAACCACTAGGTCCAAATGACAAAAAGTGGCCAAATTATCAAAGGCACACCCCTGAAAATTTTGAACCCAAACCAGGGTCGTTTGACACGGTTTGGCATCCTTTTTGTCGCTGGTGAACAATGCAGACAGACAAGACTTGGCACCACTATATCTTCTAAGCTAGGCCAGATCTTCCCTTGGAACTTACTGGAACTAGCTAGCCCTAGGTGCCAGGAAGAAATCTTGCACAAGACATTTGGCGAGATTCGCACGTTTGTGACCTATGTAGGCACAAGAACTTGGGCAGATGAACATGACCACGTGTTCGATGCGCCCTGGCAACGCCAGAGCATGCCCTCGGTGCTCAGCCCGCGCACGCAGCCCCGCACCGTGTCACCCCATGCCCACGCCCACGCTCGTGGCTATAAAACCCACACCGGTCTCAACCGTACACCCCCGCACGCTCCTAACCCCGCTCGAGCCCGAGTTCACCGGCGTTTGCCGAGAGAACGGCGTGCCAGCGGTCGCGCAAGCCACGGCCACCGTAGACCAGCCAAGTTAGCCATCCTCCACCCCGTCCGACCCTTAGGATAGCTTCTCCGGACCTCAGTGAAGTTCCCCGAGCCGCGGATAGAATATCACCTCACCGGAGACACTGGATCGACGTCGCCGGACTACAACCGGTCGCCGTCGCACGTAGACGAAGCCCCACGGTAAGCCATTCGCTGATTCCTTGTACCTATAGCATCCTTAGCATCCCGTGAAGCTCCCTGTGCCATTTGATTGAACCCTACTGCCATGAGAAGGCCGGACCACACGCCGCCGACGAGCCTGACCGCCTGCGCACGCGGCCAGCCCTATTTCGGCCATCACCGTCGATGATCCGCACCTCGACGTGATCGCCAGGACCTCCCGGACCTCACCCAGCCCTTCACCAGACCTCCCTCGCTGTCGGTAAGCCGCGCCACCCTTTTTCCTCTCTGCGGTCATTGTTGCAATGGGGAAGGAGCTCGGGTTGAAAGAAAGAAAAGCCAGGGGTTTTTGCGAGGTCAGTGACTCAGGGAAATAGTTTCGCAATGGCACCGTTGAAAGAAATAGTTAAAGGAAACCCGAGGGGCCTCGGTGCAAACCGGTTTTCCTTAAACCTTTTAAGTTTTATTCTTTTAAATGAATACAGAACTTGCAAAATTCATGACTCGAATTTTATCCATCCTAATTTGGTCAAACCAATTTTTCTAGGTCCTAAATATTATAAACTACTTAGGAAAAATAACAAACACCCTGAGTACTGTAAGACTTTAATTTAAATAACATATTGCCCAAAAAAATAAATAGAAGAAAAATAGAAATACTTTTGGACTGAGGGTAAAAAAATAAGAGGCATGCCCAACTACTAACTACCCTGATTAAAAATGTTAAACTCCTCAGTATGCTAGGTTAATGAAGGATTAACCCCTAAAGCTTGTATTAGCTTAAACCTTAAGAAAATGAAAAGGAAAATTTAAAATAAGAATTAGAGGGCAACCACATTTTTTCTAGCTTGCTTAAGCAACATAGTTCATAATAAAATTTTGTTGAACCTTCTGTTAGTACAAAACAAATGCACCACATTTTATTTCATAAAAATAGTAAGAACTTAGAAAAATCCTACAAAAATAACCCTAAATAGAAACCACCCCAATCCTTGGGATAACTAATAGTATGCTAGTCTAAATCTAGGAAAAATATAAGTTCTATTGTTTGATATTTTTCAAATGACAAGTTAGTTATAAGTATATTTTTGACATTAAACTTTAGAAAATCACAACTAAATAACCATTAGGTCACTTTCTGTGATTTTTGGCATAGAGACCTATTATCACCCATAAATCTTGGCAAAAATAAGTTTTAGTCCAGAACCCTCACCATCATCGGAGCTGTAGTGCAAAGTGACCTTCTGCCCTCTTTTGTCATTTTTGCCCAAGGTTTATCTGAATTAATTCTAACCTCAAATTTGTAGAATAAACTAAACAGACCAATGTTTACCCACTGTAATTTTTGCAACATTTTTGGAAAATTCTAAATTACCATGGTAGTTCAAGAGCACTCAATAATAAGCATAAATAGAAAGTAAAAGGGGAATTTTGGAAGAAATTAATATTATACAACTAAATCTCCCTAAGAGTCCAATAAAACATAAATCAGATGATTAAAAGTTTTAAGTTCACTTAAGACCCTAAGACAAGTGTGTATGGAACAATTAAGGCACCATCCGATAAAGAAACCCTAGTGTACCCACTGTTTTCATAATTGTTTCACCATACATAGTATTTACTAAATTGGCATATCATTAATATACATGTATCTTATTCATTGCATTCGATAAATTGTAATCTCACTCACAGAGAGTACATCCTCGTTACGGAGCAAGGAGTTGCTCAGGAGGTAGTCCAGGAGCCAGCACCAGAGCCTACCATCGAGGATCTGCCTACCTCGGCTTTGGAAGGCAAGCCCTGGTTTTATGCATAACCGTTATATATGCTATTTTACTGCACTTAATGTTTGTAGGCTTGTACGGTGCACTTAAGTGTAGGAGTTGCCTGAAACCCTAGTTGCATGAACTCAGGATTCCTTTTGAGATGGATACTAGTATGCTAGGTCGAGTAGCTGCTTTACTAATTAGGGATCTTGGTAGAAGTCGAGTGATTTTTGTAGCACTCGTGTGAGGTCAGGAATTGGTTGTATCCATTTTTATATCAGAATGATGATGGTCTGTGGACAACGATCCATGGGGATGCATTGTCTACGAGACGGAAATTGGAATAAGGATTAAGGTGTGGTACCGTGTGTCAAGCGTTTGAACGTACTAAACATATCCCAAGAAATTTGGTAAATCGGTAAGCCTAGTACCTGAGTGGACCTGCCCACAGATTGCCCTCCTCACGCGACCTGAGATGTGGTCTCCCATTCCGGTTATAGTGGGTACATGTGCAATCACTGCACGACGGCAGTCAGGGTCAGTGAGGCATTGTACACCAAGGCGGTGAGCCCCTTTCTGTTGCTAGGGAATCGATGGGGATGGTTGATGTGTGTGGGGACAGAGTGCCTCGCCACGTCGTGTGTTTAGGTTTACCTTGCAAGGTTTAAAAACTAGATTCGAATCGTCTGCTTCTCGCAGCTAATGGGACTGCTTGATCCATGCTGCTACATTGAGTAATAAGTGGAAATGAGGTGAATGACAAAAGATGTTGATTGATATAATGTTTGATACCATGTATGAATAGCTAGGTACTCATCTAGTTTAAAAAGGATCATACTAAAACTTGAAAAGCTAAAACTTGATTTTAGACTCAGCTAGTGCTTTTGGCAAACCAAACCCCTCAGCCAAACAGCTGCATGTCTAGAAGTAGAGGAGTAGACTCCTCACACCAGGTAAGTCTAGCTGAGTATTAGTATACTTAGCCTTGCTTGTGGCATAATTTTTTATATGTTCTCTGGAGGATATGGTTGCCGGAGTGACTTGTCCGTCTACCTTGCCACCGGGTTGGACAGTCAAGTGGGACCCTACCTCAACAGGAGAGGAGCATGAGGAGTGATGGTCTAGGCTTCCCAATCCTCCCTTTATTTATCGTTAGTTAATTTCCACTGCATCCCGAACAATGATGACTACTTTTGCAAAACTTTGATGATGTTGTAATAACTTTAAGTACTTCTTTAAATTATTGTTTATGCTTTATTGTATTTTCTCTGTGCCTCACCTTCGAGTGAGTATGTGGTACTTGATCCTGTTAGTGGCCTTGTCATACTAGATCCGAGGGACTGACGTTTTATTCCTAATTAAGTGTGGTCTAACCTCTAAGGTGGGACTTAGGCACTTAAGTTGGAATAATTCGGGCGGTTCCGCCACAGCTGGTATCGGAGCTTGTACCACCACAGAGGAATCAATAAATTGTAATTACCAACCTTTTCAAAAGTAAAACTTGCTTAGAAACCAAAGTTGGATAGCGGTTAGGGCGATAAGGATAGACCTAGGATGTGAAGCCTTAGGATATTAGATGGGTAGTTAGGTGGTTATTTGGATATGCCCTACCAGCTGCTATGATATAGGTGGGGGAATTCTATACCCATATATACTTGATGTGAGGTCGCTTAGGACGAGCATGCATGCATTCTTTTTATAGTCTCTTAGTAAAATGTCAATATTAATAAAAAGCTATATAAGCAAAGAGACACCCGTAATAAGATTTTAAGTCTACATCAAAGATCTCAACTTAACCATAGGAAAGCCAAACACTAGCTTCCTTTTATTTTTGGGATTCTTTTTTTCTTTTTCGCTTACACTTGCCCTTACACAAATGACTTCTCACATATCCACGGAAGGAGGGAACGCACATTCCCACACAGACGGGCTTGCACGAGAGGGCTTTCCTCGTATTTTGTGGGAGGTGCTGCAGGGAGCTGGTTACGCTACGCCTCCCCAGTACGCGGTGCAGTTGTTCGAGGAGCATCGGGTACCCCGCTGTAGGGTGAGGATGACTTTGGAGCCTCATCCCTTGCAGCCAGGCTAGCGTTCATTGGACTCCGAGTCTTTTGGTTTCAGGGCCGAGGATACTATTGAGTCCACTGCTTTGCATGTGCTTACCACCTTCTACGGTTTTCACCCCTTGGAGCTATCAACCCATCCCATTGGCTTGTTCCCCGCTGAGAAGGAGGACGACCCAATGTGGAAGGATCGGGTTGAGCACGCCAAGGATGTGTGGGCTCTCTACCCTGGACATACCGCTCACCTGACGGTTCGGTGCATGAATGCCCTGTATCGTCTGCAGGCATTGTGAGGTGAGGCAATGTCCCAGTTGATGGGTCTAGTGGAGTCTACCAAGATCACCCTGGATAACAGGGAGGACCTTGTGGTCGACTTGTCCACTGAGCTGGTGGAAAAGGATCTCCAGGTGGAGCAGATGGCCACCCAAATCCAAGAGCTTGAGGATCAGGTGGAGGCCAGGGAGAACACCATCGAGGTTCTAGAAGATCAGCTCCAGACCACCCAGCAACAGCTTGAGGGAGCCAACCAGCACTTTGATTTGCACCATCAAGAGATTCAAAACAAGGAGGTAGAAGGGGCCAATGAGGATGTAGACACCGAGGGAGGAGGAGAGCTGGAGGCTGCATCCAGCTTGGACATTGTTGGCTCAGGAAGACAACCTTCCCCCAAGTCTAGCGTTGCCTTGTTTGCTCATTAGATCTTAGAGTTAGGATAGAAGTGTGCGGCAGTAGAACTCCTCGAAACTAGCTTAGCTTTTGCACCTTGGGGGTACTAGGCTAGAGTGTGTTGAGTATTTTCGGCACTGTTGTAACTATTGGAAAACTCTTTTGGCATGATGAATGATGGATGGTTCCTATTTTTAAGTATGAATGAGATTATATTCTATTGGTACTAATTGTGAGAAGCAAGGAAATATTTGGAATCTTACAAACCTTGTTAATTAAGGTCTTTTATCATGTGCAATCACGGATTTCAAAATATGATATTAAGAGCGTACTAAATTTCAGATGGCAGGAAGAGCGCGCCGTGGACAGAATGAGCGCATTCCTCAACCACCGCCGCAGCCTCCTACCATGCAGGAGCTGATGGCTCAGCAGAATGAGATTCTGCGACAGCTAGCCCAGCGTCAGCCACCACCTCAACATTATGGTGGTGGTGATCATCATCAGCTTCCCCCAGCAGCAGCCACTTATCAGGAGTTTCTCAGTACTCAGCCGCCGTTGTTCACTCGGGCAGAAGACCCCCTTGATGCTGATGTGTGGCTCAGGGTGGTGCAATCCAAATTCCCGCTGCTTAATGGAGATTGTTCAGATGTGGCCAAGGTCCGTTTCGCCACCCAGCAGCTTCGTGGACCCGCACAGACATGGTGGGACCATTTCCTCGCTATGCAGCCGGTTGACCACATGGTTGAGTGGGGAGAGTTCAAGGCAACATTTAGAGGGCATCACATACCAGCAGGCATCATGGATCACAAGCTCAATGAGATTTTGGCACTCACTCAGGGAAGTCGTACAGTGTTGCAGTACGCCCAAGCTTTCAATGACCTGTGTCAGTACGCAGGCTACCATGCTGACACCGATGAGAAGAAGAGAGACAGATTCAGGAGGGGCCTTAGTACTAAGCTCCGTGACCGACTCAACATAGTCAGGGCCAACAGCTACAATGAGATAGTCAACATGGCCATCTCTCAGGAGGATTGCATCACAACACGTCAGGCAGAAAAGAAGTGGAAGACCCCTATGGCAGGACCTTCAGCTCAGCCTCAGCGCTTCAGGATTGTGTCCGACACTCAGAGTAGGGGACCTCAGCAGCAGCAGGGGCGATGGGTGATCCGACCACAGCAGCAGCAGCAGCAGCAGGCACCCAACCGCTCTCAACCTTCAGCTCCGAGGAACAGCAACCAGCCACAGCAGCAGTACCGTCAGGGCAATGACAACAAGTGTTTCACTTGTGGCAGCACCGGACATTATGCCAAGAATTGTCCCAAGAACCAGCATAGGCAAGGGTAGATTGCAAATCAGAACCAAGGAAAGAGGCAGAGGGTGCAAGTGAGGCAGGACAGGCTGAACTTCACAACATTGGCTGACATTCCGGAGGGAGCACCCATCATGACCGGTATCTTTCCTGTTTTAAATTTTCCTATCGTCATTCTTTTCAATTCTGGTGCATCACACAGTTTCATCAGCGCAAAATTTAGTGCTAAGTGTCAGTTACCTTTTCATCACACAAATGGGGCCGTTATGATTGCAACCCCAGGAGGCAGGGTTGCCACCTATCAACTCAACCGGCAGGTGCCAATAAAACAGGGTAGTATTATATTTAGAACCACCCTCCTTATCATGGCACTGGAGAGCGTGGACATTATTCTGGGGACTGATTGGGTATCACAGCATCATGCATTAATTGATGTCGCCGCAAGAGCCATTGAAATACACTCACCAAGTTGTGGAGAAATCACCTTGTACCTACATGACCAAGGTTGTACCCGTTCTTGTGCCTTCGCCCTGATAGAGTCACCCGTAGAAAGGATTCCAGTGGTCTGTGAGTACCCCAATGTTTTCCCGGACGAATTGCCAGGGATGCCACCCGACAGAGACATAGAGTTTGCAATTGAGCTACAACCCGGAACTGCACCTATATCCAAGAGACCCTATAGGATGCCTCCAGCAGAGTTAGCAGAACTGAAGAAGCAGTTACAAGAGTTATTGGACAAGGGATTCATTCGTCCAAGTACTTCACCATGGGGATGTCCGGCCTTGTTCGTGAAAAAGAAGGATGAGAGTCTGAGATTGTGTGTTGATTACCGCCCTCTCAATGTGGTAACCATTAAAAATAAGTATCCTTTACCCCGCATTGATGTGTTGTTTGATTAGTTGGTGGGAGCCAAGGTGTTTTCCAAGATAGACCTTCGCTCTGGCTATCATCAAATCAAGATCAGGGCCAGCGATATTTCGAAGACGGCTTTCTCTACCAGATATGGGCTTTATGAATACTTGGTAATGTCTTTCGGGCTGACCAACGCCTCAGCATATTTCATGTATTTGATGAACTCAGTATTTATGCCAGAGCTAGACAAATTTATGGTGGTCTTCATTGATGATATCTTGGTCTACTCAAGGAATGAAGACGAACATGCATAGCACTTGCATACAGTACTTCAGCGACTGCGCGATCATCACTTGTATGCCAAACTCTCCAAATGTGATTTCTGGCTGAGGGAAATTAAATTTTTGGGTCACACCATTTCTCAGGAGGGGATATCAGTTGATCCTGAGAAAGTGCAAGAGGTGATGGATTGGAAGCCACCTACCATCGTGCGACAGATTCGGAGTTTTCTGGGATTGGCAGGATACTATCGACGATTCATTCCGGATTTCACTAGGATTGTTAAACCAATGACTGGATTATTGAAGAAGGGAGTAAAGTTTGAATGGAGTCAGAAATGTGAGGATGCCTTTCATGCATTGAGGCAGCATCTGACGACAGCACCCATGCTAGCACAACCCGACAACACAAAATCATTTGATGTATATTGCGATGCTTCAGGCACTGGACTAGGTTGTGTTTTGATGTTGGACAACCGAGTTATTGCATACGCATCTAGAGCACTCAAGCCTCATGAGCAGAACTACTCCACACATGATCTGGAGTTAGCAGTAGTAGTTCATGCTCTGAAGATATGGAGACATTATTTAATGGGAGCTCATTGCAATATCTATACTGACCACAAGAGTCTCAAGTATATTTTCACTCAAGCTGATCTTAATATGAGGCAGAGGAGGTGGTTGGAATTGATCAAGGATTATGATCTGGAAGTACATTACCATCCTGGCAAGGCGAATGTTGTGGCAGATACCTTAAGTCGAAAAGCCTAGTGCAACTGTGTAAATATGGACTCTAAGATCGCCACTCTGTGTGATGAGTTGCGCAAGCTGAACATGGAAGTTGTTTCCCCAGGTGTTGGGGACTTGTTCTCAAATGCTATGAGTTAAGAACAAGGCAACACAAAAAAAACGTTAAACGTTAATGCCCTTCGTCATTTGAAACATTATTTCCCTTAGGACATAATGATCTTCAGACGAAGGTCATGAAGGACATACCTTCGTTATTGCAGTACATGTTAATGAAAGGAGAAACATATGAAATGTAAGAGATAACATGAGCAATTATATAACATTATCAACTCATTTTTACTTTATTATCATGGAAAAATAGAAATGACATTGAATTACATGTATACCTTCGTCCTGACAGAAGGTAGAAGTACAAATGTGACGCACGAGCAAGTACAAGTCAGCGTGAACAGTACGCGGGCACTGTTCATCTATTTATAGGCACATGACACAGCCTGTGAGAAATTACGTTCATGCCCTTTACATTTACTATTGGCTTATAGAAAAATCTATGAGGATTGGATAGCGTTTCCCCCTTTAAGTCGGTTCCTTTTCCCGCGATTGAGCCGAAGCTCCTTTGCGCATAGCTTCGAAGTAACGACAACCTTCGTCACGGTCATGCCCTTCTCATCGTATATGCCTTTAATCCTGAATCCGAAGGTACCTGTCTATAAACCATGTTGGAAGACTGTTAAATTACGTTTTTTAGGACCTTCGGAGGACGAAGGCCCCCAACAGTAGCCCCTCGCAGTATTAATTTGTTTGAGGTAACGAATTTAGACTACGACATGGACGAAGGCCTTAAGCCGAAGGTCCAAAAAAATACCTTCCCTTTGCTAGAATAGGAACAGTCAATGATAGACGGGACCCTCTAATTCGGGGTGTGTCGAGCGTATAAATAAGAACTTGCACCAACCACATTTGGTACGCTGCTTGTGCCATTTGCTTTGTTTTCTCAATTTTATAGCTCTTGCTCACCAACTCTTGCTAGTTTCTCAAGCTTTCTAATCTTCGATTTGAAGGACACGTTTTCGTCATTTCCGAAGAAAAAATGTCTCAAGACAAGAAGGTTGTTGCTGAGACGAAGCTGTCTGAAGAGGAGAAGCTCTTTGAAGAGAAGAAGGCTGCAAATCCTTACATAGCTGGGTTTATCGAGTCAATGGCGAAGTCAAATACAGAGAAAAATTACTAAGGAGATCCTAGAAGGCCTGTCTGAAGATATCGATGATAGTGATGATTATGATGTTGAAAGCGAGGGAGAAGATTCTGAGGATCGGTCGTGGAGGCCAAGTCATACAATTTTTGGGAAATCGACAATTAAACAGAGTCATCTTGACAATATGAGAGGAAGGTACTGTCGAGATATGTCTATTGTGAGAGTTGGTGGAGACAACAACGTCCCTGCCCCTGAGGAAGACGAAGTTGTGATTTACCGAAGTTTCTTCAAAGCTGGGCTTCAGTTTCCATTGAGTAGGTTTGTGGTCGAAGTATTGAAAATTTATCAGATTTACCTTCATCAGATAACCCTCGAAGCTATTATCAGAATGGGGATTTTTGTTTGGGCTATAAGGAGCCAGGGGCTGGAGCCAAGCGCGAAATGTTTTTGCAGCATGCATGAACTTGCATATGAGACGAAGGCCATGGGCAAGGAACAATATCATAACAATTTTGGTTGTTATGGATTTATCGCCCACCCCAACGCAAGCTACCCGGTGCCAATATACCGAAAAGGTGGCCCGGGGCCTGGATGGAGGAATGGTTTTACGTGAAGAATGACTTGAAGGCAAGAGAAGATATTAAGGAAGTTATCATGCGCCACATTTGGTCCCGCTTCGGCCTCCGAAGGCCGAAGGTTGAAATTGACGAAGCTGCCGAAGCATGTCAGAAGGCATTTGGTACTGTCTGCTTCTTTATTGGTACAAGAGATTTGGTTCAAGAGCACATAGCATACAGAGTATGGTCGCTTATAGAGAGCTGGGAAATGCCGAAGGAGACCATCACCGAATCTAATGAAGGTGAACTTGTCCGGCTGAAGTACGCATTCAGATACGAAGATAAATTCGATGAACCAAACAATGACTGGCTAAAATGCATCGAAGTTACCAGTGATGAACTGCTTGGATCATACTCCAAGGCGGAAGACAATGCATTATCCACAGCCTTCGGAGGTCGGGAAAAAAAGAGATTGAACAGAGTTTTTGACGCTATTGGCTTTGTCTACCCTGACTACCGTTATCCACTGCGAGGTCAGGGAAAGAAGAGGAAAACTGCTGCTTCGGCCACTCCAGTCGAGCCTGCACCGAAGGGCAAAAAGTTGAAGGTTCTTACCCACCGGCCACGCTATATTGAACCGGCCGTGGTGCCTGAGTTTGGCGGGGAGACTTCTTCGGCTGCTGAACCAAAAGACTGAGGAAGATGAAGCTGAAAAGCAAAATATTGAAGAAACAAAAACGCTAGAAATTTTAAGCCCTTCATCAGAAGTAATAGTGCCGAAGGCACAAAAAAGTTCTACTGCAACTCCTAAGAGGAGAAGGATGGCAAATGTACTAGATGTGCTAGAAACAGTAAAGGCTTTAAGCTCTACTCCTTCAGGGAAAATCGCCGAGGCTTCAAAAGTGCAAACCAAAGCTGAAACAAAGCCGGCCAAAATTGAAGCTGCAGTAATCCAAGCTAGTACCGAAGCTGGGCCTTCAGAGCTTGCCGAGAAAAAACCTTCGGAAATTGAAGAAAGGGCAACAGAAGAAAAGGCCACAGAGCAAGTTTCGCCTGAAAAGGTTGTCACTCCTGCTCCCGAAGCTTTAAAAGAGAGCACTGAATACATCATCCGCCATGCTTCGAGAAAAGGACTCTCTAAAGAAGAAGAACAAGAAGCTCATCATTATGCCCAAAAACTGAAATACCCGAAGGGGGCCTTAGTGTTCAATGGCAGCGGGGAGGAAGATTTTTTGTACTGTCTCCCTGATAGTAAAGAGATAACCGTCTGCCGAGAGATGGGTAAAAGCTTCGGATTTCCGAAGCTAGAAGATGGGCTCTCAGTTTTGTCAAAAGATGAATTGGCTGACAGTTTAGCATATAATAGCATAAAGGTATAAAAGTTAATTTTGTATTTTGAAAACGAGTTGTTTTATTTGCTTATATCTAATCTTGTCCTCCTCTTGCAGGGCTTAATCCTTAGCAATGCTCTTAGAGCACAGAAAAACATTAAAGATGAAGGGTATACAATGGCTCTGAACAACCTTCGTTCGGAGGTGATTGAACTAAGGAACGAAGGTCTTGAGAAAGACAAGATATTAATTTCATTGGTAAACAAAATAAAAGAAGACAAAGCTAGTTCCAAAGCTCAAGCTGAGGCCCAAAAGAATGAAATCGAAGACCTTCAGAAACAATTAGCTGAGGCCAAAGAAAAATGCGCTGTCGCTGAAGCTAATCGAGATGCCAGAGAATATTGGAAAAATTATTTAGAAAAAATAGTTGCAGAGCTTCGCGCATCCAAGGAAAGATGTTTTGAAAAATCTGTGGGGTGCGTGAAGAAGATGAAGGCTAGCTTTGCCAGCGTGGGCGCCTATTCAAACAAAGACAACTTCATACGTGGCGACCCTGAGGGTGTTATCGAGTGGATCCGCGGAGAAGCCGAAGCTTTTGAGGAAATTTTAAGTGATCGTGGGGATGTCTGTGCGTTCTCTGGTGCGAGAGGAGTTTCAGCTAACTTGGAGAAGGCGGGTTGCAATCATGTTAAATCCCTAGCTCAGGCCGAAGCTGCATTCTCCGTGGATGACACAAAGGATCCCTCGGTCGAAGCAAGTTTAATGGGTGGCAAATTTTTCACTAATATTTGGGAAAATGGCGGCCGAGAAATGGCTCATGAAATAATGAAGAAGAGCGAAAAAGATATTCATGACGCTCGAGAAGCAGTGAAAAAAGCTGAGAAAGCTGCAGAACTCGAGAGACGGATATGTATCGTTTAATGGCTTTTAGCTTCGTCGTTTGTTTTCGTGGCTTCGAACTGATTGATTTTTTCTATCGTAGCTGAATTGCCTCCTCCACCGGAGCCGTTCGACCCCCTGGTCGATCCAGAGATGAAGAAAGCAATAGAAATTATCAACATAGCCGAGTCTATTGTTGACGAAGTCGTCAACAAACTGCTTAACGAAGTTGCGGAGAAAGTTCTGAAGGAAGAACAATAGTTGCTGTAAAAATGTTCTTAAGTGATTAATGTAACATTTGTTAAACTAAGCCTGTAATATTTGATGTGTACAGTTTTGAATCTAACATGTAAACTATTTTGCAATGCACTTCTTTGCGATGCATGAAACTTTTATATACATACCGTTTTTGAGCCTTCGGCGAAAAAACACCTTCCCTTCTTTTCATGCTTCATAAAGAAGAATTTTTATGCCTCGTGAGAACATCCACACTTCATAAAGAACATCCAAACTTCGTAAAAACATCAATGCTTCGTAAACAATAGATCCCTTCTTCCACATCAGAACTGATGAAGCTGCAATTCTCAGCTTACTTTGCGCCTTAGCACCTTTTCATTTTTGTAAAGCATTCTCCGAAGATCAGCTTCGTTTCTAATTCATGTCATTGATGTGATATGATGTATGATGTGATGCTATGCGATATGATGCGATGATATGATGCAAAGAATGATGCTAATGCCGAAGATACATACCCACGCTGAAACACAATCTCTGCGTCCCCTTAGGAACGATCAAAATCTCTTTGCCGTTTATTTTCAGCTTCATCACTTATTTTTTGGTGTAAGTTCTGCATCCCCTTAGGAACATCTTTTGAACTTCTTCGCCTTCTATTTCGACGGTATTCGCGTTGACTTTTCGCGCTTCGCCTTATATTTCGGCGGTATTTGGCTCTGCATTCCCTTTGGAACGACTTTTGAGCAGAAAACTTACACTGCGCTCCCTTAGGAACGACTTTTTGTAGCTTCAGCAAACTTACACTGCGCTCCTTAGGAACGACTTTTTGTAGCTTCGGTGAAACTTGCAATGCGATTTTTAGCTCTGCATTCCCTTAGGAACGTCTTTTGAGCTTCAGCAAATTTTTGAGCTTCGTGAGTCTATGGAGAAGATATATTTCACTCTGACAGGAGCGAAGCTATTACAAGAAATTAAAACTAGGTTTACATTTATTGTTCCTTATTAAAAACAAAATGACAATGAACGTAAAAATGTTTCAGGGGTAGGATATCTCTCAATAGATGTGTTTTGATTCTGGCACAGTACTGTTGACTGTGCGAGCTTCGGATTCCTCCCTGAATTCCGTTGCTGTTGAGAGTGATGACGCCCTTCTAGCTGCTGGCTTCGGGAATAGGTCGGTTGTAGTGGTGGCAGAGGTGGGAGTTGTGGCCAGGAGGCCTGTGAATGGCTAGTCGAAGCGACAGAAGCTGCAGGATGATTGTTCACATACTCTGGTATGTAAGGAGAGTGACACGAAGCAGTGTGTAAGACCTGCTTCGGCTGGTTCTGCCGGGCTTCGGCTTTTGCTATTTCCTTTTGTTTCTGAATGGTGACATGGCACATTCTTGTAGTATGGCCCTTGTCCTCACCACAGAATAAGCAGTAAATCTTTCTAGGCTGATCCCCAAACCTTCCTCCGAAGCCCCTGGCGCCTCTGCCCTTGGAGCTGGTGGCCTGAAGGAGCTTTGCTGTTGCCCCAAAGATTGTGAGGTATATTGTGACCACTGAGACTGACTTCCTTTGTCATCACTTTGAGTGGAGTTGTGGATTGACCTAACGTGCCTCGGATGGACTCTTCCTCCGAAGCCCCTGGTCATTTTAGAGAATCTGTAAGCTTCCTCCCATCTTTGGAGGAAGTCGTTGTCAGCTCGGATGTACTCATTCATCTTCTGAAGCAGCTTCTCCAGATTTTGCGGGGGCTTCCTTGCGAAGTACTGAGCCGTAGGTCCTAGCCGAAGACCCTTAATCATGGCCTCAATGACAATCTCATTGGGCACTGTAGGCGCTTGTGCCCTTAGTCGCAAGAACCTTCGTACATAGGCCTGAAGGTATTCTTCGTGGTCTTGCGTACATTGGAACAGAGCCTGAGCTGTGACCGGCTTCGTTTGAAAGCCTTGGAAGCTGGTAACTAACATGTCCTTAAGCTTCTGCCACGATGTGATGGTCCCTGGCCGAAGAGAAGAATACCATGTTTGGGCTACTTTCCGGACTGCCATGACGAAGGACTTCACCATGACTGCAGTGTTGCCCTCATACGAAGATATAGCTGCTTCGTAGCTCATCAGAAACTGCTTTGGATTTGAGTGTCCATCATACATGGGGAGCTGAGTTGGCTTGTATGATGGGGGCCATGGGGTAGCCTGCAGTTCTGCTGCCAAGGGAGAAGCATCATCAAAAGTAAAGGCATCATGATTAAAATCATCATACCATGCATCCTCATTGAATAGGACTTCTTGACGAAGCTCCCTGTGTTGGGGCCTTCGATCTTGTTCATCTTGAACAAGATGACGCACTTCTTCAGTAGCTTCATCGATATTCCTTTGAAGATCAGCCAAACGCACCATCTTCTCCTTCTTCCTTTGTACTTGCTGATGAATTATCTCCATATCCCTGATCTCTTGGTCCAACTCCTCTTCCTAGAGTGTTGGACTGATGGCTTTCCTCTTCTGGCTTCGAGCCTCTCAAAGAGAAAGAGTTTCTTGGTTTGGGTCCAGTGGCTGCGGTGCAGCGGTCCCTAGTGCTGAAGCTTTCTTCGGCGGCATGATGAAGGTCAGTGCTTGCCGAAGGTGGTCGAAAAGAGGTGGGCGCCAATGTTGGGGACTTGTTCTCAAATGCTATGAGTTAATAACAAGGCAACACAAAAAAACATTAAATGTTAATGCCCTTCGTACTTTGAAATATTATTTCCCTTAGAACATAATGATCTTCAGACAAAGGTCATGAAGGACATACCTTCGTTATTGCAGTACATGTTAATGAAAGGAGAAACATATGAAATGTAAGAGATAACATGAGCAATTATATAACATTATCAACTCATTTTTACTTTATTATCATGGAAAAATAGAAATGACATTGAATTACAAGTATACCTTCGTCCTGACAGAAGGTAGAAGTATAAGCGTGACGCACGAGCAAGTACAAGTCAGCGTGAACAGTACGGGGGCACTGTTCATCTATTTATAGGCACAGGACACATCCTGTGAGAAATTATAGTCATGCCCTTTACATTTACTATTGGCTTATAGAAAAATCTATGAGGACTGAATAGCCTTTTCCCCTTTAAGTCGGTTCCTTTTCCCGCGATTGAACCGAAGCTCCTTTGCGCATAGCTTCGAAGTAACGGCAACCTTCGTCACGGTCATGCCATTCTCATCGTATATGCCTTTAATCCTGAATCCGAAGGTACCTGTCTATGAACCATGCTTGGAAGACTGTTAAATTACGTTTTTGAGGACCTTCGGAGGACAAAGGCCCCCAACACCAAGCACCTTGGATTATATCTCCGTGGAGCCAACTCTACAAGAGCAGGTAGCCCTGGCATAGATTGGTGACAAGGGTGTTCAAGTCATTAAGGAAATGCTCGAACAAAAGATGGATAAGTACAAATTTTTTCGTTAGGACAGTAAGGGTGTTCTATGGTTTGAAGGCCGATTGGTTGTTCCCAAAAACCCAGAACTCAGGAAGAAAATATTGGACGAAGCTCATCTCTCAAAATTTTCCATGCACCCCGGCAGTAACAAGATGTATCATGACCTCAGATCCTTGTATTGGTGGACCAGGATGAAAAGAGAAATTGCTAAGTATGTATCTGAGTGCGACACTTGCCAAAGAATCAAGGCTAGCCATTTGAAGGTAGCAGGTACCTTACAACCTCTCCCCATACCATCTTGGAAATGGGAGGACCTCAACATGGACTTCATTGTGAGTTTGCCTAACACCTCCTGACACCACGATTCTATTTGGGTCATCGTGGATAGGCTAACGAAGACAACTCATTTCTTGCCAGTACATACCACCCACAGGGCAGAAAAGTATGCAGAAATCTATATTGACCAAATAGTGCGTTTGCATGGAATACCGAGGACTATCGTGTCAGATAGAGCCATAGCACGTTTCTAGGAGCAGCTGCAAGAGTCACTTGGAACCCATGTTATAAGAAGCTCAGCATACCATCCTCAAACTGATGGCCAAACGGAAAGAGTAAATCCGATTCTTGAGGACATGTTGAGAGCATGTGTGTTACATTATGGCAAGGATTGGGATAAGTGCCTTTCTCTTGCAGAATTCTCTTACAATAACAGCTACCAATCCAGCCTAAAGATGGCACCTTTCGAGGCCTTGTATAGGAGGAGGTGTAGAACACCACTAAATTGGTCACAAGCGGGAGAGAGGGAAATATTTGGACCTGACCTGGTGCTTGAAGCCGAGGATAAAGTCAGAGTCATTAAGAAGAACTTGGAAGCTGCTCAGGCCAGGAAAGAAGAGCTATTATGATAAAAAGAAGGAAGCCTCTTCAATTCAAAGTGGGGGATCATGTATATCTCAAGGTGTTACCCACCGAAGGTGTTCAAAGATTTGGGATCAAGGGCAAATTAGCTCCTTGCTATATAGGACCCTATGAAATCAAAGAGACTTGTGGACCTGTAGCGTACTAGTTGAAGTTGCCACCTCATATGTCAGTAATTCATGATGTGTTCCACGTATCTCAGCTAAGGAAGTGTCTCCGCTTACCCACAGAAGTGCTACCTGAGCCTGAATTGGAGATAGAACCGGACTTGTCATATCAAGAGCATCCCGTCAAGGTATTCGACCAAAAGGAAAGGTCAACTCGAGCAAGGTCAATCCGAATGTATAAGATTCAGTGGAGCAACCATTCAGAAGAAGAGGCTACTTGGGAAACTGAGGATTTTCTGCGCTCTCACTTCCCCGACTTTCTGCCTAAAGGAATCGACGTAACCCAAAACACCCACCCCCACCTGCCCTTTGAATCTAAATATAAGAGAAAGGAAGTTATTGAGAATGGAGTAAATTGTGAAACTAAATCTAGAAGGACTTCCTTCTGAAGTTGCAAAGAGTATGACATTCGAAGAGTAGTTTACTAGAGAATCTTGACCAAAAGGGACCACAATGCACCAGCACGCACCTTCTTGGCACCCCGCTAAAGGATGCCTACCCCAGGTGTTACCCAAGGCCCTGGCCAAAGGAGCACACCTATGGCCTCTTATCCAATAAGTAAAATAGAAAATGAAAGCACTAAAAGTTTTAGAATCATGGCTGAGCTAAGTATTGATAATAACAAGAGAGATACCCTAGCCTTTATACATCTCACCCATGAAAAAGATTCTAAAACCCTAAGTTCCCCCTTAAGCCATTAAACCCTAAACATTGGATAAAAGGGGAAAAGATTGTGCAAATGGCCAAATCATGAAAGGAAACCTTTACCAAAGATGAAGTATATTAGTAAATCTAAAAAATGTATTAAGGAAGATATTACAAAAAGTCCCAACCAAAAACCCCAAATCAGTTCTCTAAGTGGAAAGCACACTAGAGCCATCAAAATTTCTCTACGTCCCAAAACCAACCCTAGCCTAAAGATTAGATGTGTTCACCTTTGTGCTGGCGCCAAAACCACTTGGTCCAAATGACAAAAGGTGGCCAAATTACCCAAGGCACACCCCTAAAAAATTTGAACCCAAACCAGGGTCGTTTGACACGGTTTGGCATCCTTTTTGTCGCTGGTGAACAGTGCAGACAGACAAGACTTGCTGCCACCATATCTTCTAAGCTTGGCCAGATCTTCCCTAGGAACTTACAGGAACTAGCTAGCCCTAGGTGTCAGGAAGAAATCTTGCACAAGACATTTGGCGAGATTTGCATGTTTGTGACGTCTACAGGCTCAAGAACTTGGGCAGATGAACACGGACACGTGTTCGACGCGCCCTGGCAACACCAGAGCACGCCCTCGGTGCTCGGCCCGCGCACGCAGCCCTGCGCCATGTCACCCCGTGCCCACGCCCGCGGCTATAAAACCCACACCGGTCTCAACCGTACACCCCCACACGCTCCTAACCCCGCCCGAGCCCGAGTTCGCCGGCGTTTGCCGAGAGAACGGCGTGCCAGCGGCCGCGCAAGCCACGACCACCATAGACTGGCCAAGCTAGCCATCCTCCACCCCGTCTGACCCTTAGGATAGCTTGTCTGGACCTTAGTGAAGTTCCCCGAGCCACGGATTGAACATCACCTCACCGGAGACACCGGATCGACGTTGCCGGACTTCAACCGGCCGCCGTCGCACGTAGACCGAGCCCCACGGTAAGCCATTCGTCGATTCCTTGTACCTATAGCATCCTTAGCATCCCGTGAAGCTCCCTGTGCCATTTGATTAAACCCTACCGCCATGAGTAGGCCGGAGCACACGCCGCCGCCGAGCTCGACCGCCTGCGCACGTGGCCAGCCCTATTCCGGCCATCACCGTCGACGATCCGCACCTCGACGTGACCACCAGGACCTCCCGGACCTCACTCAGCCCTTCACCGGACCTCCCTCGCAGCCGGTAAGCTACGCCACCATTTTTCTTCTCCGCGATCACTGTTGAAATGGGAAAGGAGCCCGGGTTGAAAGAAAGAAAAGCTAGGGGGTTTTGCGAGGCCAGTGACTCAGGAAAATAGTTTCGCAAGGGCACCGTTGAAAGAAATAGTTACAGGAAACCCCAGATACCTCGGTGCAAACTGGTTTTCCTTAAACCTTTTAAGTTTTATTCTTTTAAATGAATACAGAACTTGCAAAATTCATAACTCGAATTTTATCTAGCAAAATTTGGTCAAACCAATTTTGCTAGGTCCTAAATATTATGAACTACTTAGGAAAAATAACAAACACCCTGAGTACTGTAAGACTTTTTAGAGTTTTAATTTAAATAAGCATACTGCCCAAAACTAAATAAATAGAAGAAAAATAGAAATACTTTTGGACTGAGGGTAAGAAAAACCAGAGTCATGCCCAACTACTAACTACCATGATTAAAAATGTTAAACTCCTCAGTATACTAGGTTAATGAAGGATTAACCCCTAAAGCTTGTATTAGCTTAAATCTTAAGAAAATGAAAAAGGAAATTTAAGATAAGAGTTAGAGGGCAACCACATTTTTTCTAGCTTGCTTAAGCAACATAGTTCATAAGAAAATTTTGTTGAACCTTCTGTTAGTACAAAAGAAATACACCACATTTTATTTCATAAAAACAATAAGAACTTAGAAAAATCCTAGAAAAATAACCCTAAGGAGAAACCACCCCAATCCTTGGGATAACTAATAGTATGTTAGTATGAATCTAGGAAAAATATAAGTTCTATTGTTTGATATTTTTCAAATGACATGTTAGTTATAAGTACATTTTTGACATTAAACTTTAGAAAATCACAACTAAATAACCGTTAAGTCACTTTCTATGATTTTTAGCACAGAGACCTATTATCACCCATGAATCTTGGCAAAAATAAGTTTTAGTGTAGAACCCTCACCAAAATCGGAGCTGTAGTGCAAAGTGACCTTATGCCCTCACTTTTGTCATTTTTGCCCAAGGTTTATCTGAAATAATTCTAACCTCAAATTTGTAGAATAAACTACAGAGACCAATGTTTACCCACTGTAATTTTTGCAACATTTTTGGAAAATTCTAAATTACCATGGTAGTTCAAGAGCACTCAATAATAAGCATAAATAGAAAGTAAAAGGGGAATTGTGGAAGAAATTAATATTATACAACTAAATCTCCCTAAGAGTCCAATAAAACATAAAGGAGATGATTAAAAGTTTTAAGTTCACTCAAGACCCTAAGATAAGTGTGTATGGAACACTTAAGGCACCATCTGATAAAGAAACCCTAGTGTACCCACTGTTTTCATAATTGTTTCACCATACATAGTATTTACTAAATTGGCATATCATTAATATACATGTATCTTATTCATTGTATTCGATAGATTGTAATCTCACTGACGGAGAGTACATCCTTGTTCCGGAGCAAGGAGTTGCTCAGGAGATAATCCAGGAGCCAGCACCAGAGCCTGCCATCGAGGATCTGCCTGCCCCAGCTTTGGAAGGCAAGCCCCGATTTTATGCATAACCATTATATATGCTATTTTACTGAACTTAATATTTGTAGGCTTGTACTGGGCACTTAAGTGTAGGAGTTGCCTGAAACCCTAGTTGCATGAACTCAGGATTCCTTTTGAGATGGATACTAGTATGCTAGGTCGAGTAGCTGCTTTACTAATTAGGGATCTCGGTAGAAGTCGAGTGATTTTTCTAGCACTCGCGCGAGGTCAGGAATTGGTTGTATCCATTTTTTATATCGGAATGATGATGGTCTGTGAACAACGTTCCATGGGGATGCGTTGTCTACGAGACAGAAATTGGAATAAGGATTAAGGTGTGGTACCGTGTGTCAAGCGTTTGAACGTACTAAACATATGCCGAGAAATATGGTAAATCGGTAAGCCTAGTACTTGAGTGAACCTGCCTGCAGATTGCCCTACTCATGCGACCTGAGACGTGGTCTCCCATTCCGGTTATGGTGGGTACAAGTGTGGTCACTGCACGACGGCAGTCGGGGTCAGTGAGGCATTGTACGCCAAGGCGGTGAGCCCCTTTCTATTGCCAGGGAATCGATGGGGACGATTGATGTGTGTGGGGACGGAGTGCCTCGCCACGTCGTGTGTTTAGGTTTATCTTGCAAGGTTTAAAAACTCGATTCGAATCGTCTGCTTCTCGCAGCTAATGAGACTGCTTGATCCATGCTGCTACATTGAGTAATAAGTGGAAATGAGGTGACTGGCAAAAGATGTTGATTGATAAAATGTTTGATACCATGTATGAATAACTAGGTACTCATCTAGTTTAAAAAGGATCATACTAAAACTTGAAAAGCTAAAACTTGATTTTAGACTCAGCTAGTGCTTTTGGCAAACCAAACCCCTCAGCCAAACAGCTGTATGTCTAGAGGTAGAGGAGTAGACTCCTCACACCGGGTAAGTCTAGCTGAGTAATGTATACTCAGCCTTGCTTGTGGCATAATTGTTTACAGGTCATCTGGAGGATATGGTTGCTGGAGTGACTTGGCCGTCTACCTTGCCACCGGGTTGGATAGACAGTCGAGTGGGACCCTACCTCCGCATGAGAGGAGCATAAGGAGTGACGGGCCAGGCTTCCCCATCCTCCCTTTATTTATCATTAGTTAATTTCCGCTGCATCTCGAACAATGATGACTACTTTTGTAAAACTCCGATGATGTTGTAATAATTTTAAGTACTTCTTTAAATTATGGTTTATGTTTTATTGTATTTGCTCACCTTCGAGTGAGTATGTGGTACTTGATCCTGTTAGTGGCCTTGTCGGACTAGATCTGAGGGACTGACGTTTTATTCCTAATTAAGTGTGGTCTAACCTCTAATGTGGGACTTAGTCACTTAAGTTGGAATAATTTGGACGGTTTCGCCACACCCGAGCCATCCCTCAGCCCATCCCGGTCTGTTTGATGTCCATCGAACGGTCCAAATCCAGCCCGCGCTTGATCTAATCTGGGCACTACATTGCGCGATTAAGATTCAATCGCCCAACCGGTATGCATCCTTTACTCAGAACCGTTGGCCAAGAATCCAATGGCAGCCAGGCCCTGGCACACCCACGAATGCGAGCGGCGGGACCGCGCCAGCTCACGACGGCGCCATGGCCGTGGATCGAGGGCCGACACCCACAGCCCCAAATTCTTCCTCCCACACTACGATTCATGCCGAAGGGATGCCAGCGAACACCCCCTTCTATCCCCATTCGCATGCGACGAAACAGGGCACACTGCCCACGATGGCGGGCGGCCGCGGCTCTTCCCCAAAGCGGTCGGAGTGGTGGCAGACGCCCAATTCCTTCAATTACTTGGCCGATAGATGCTATGTGGCTTCTAGATGATCGCAAATCGAGCAGGAGGGGTTCATACCTAGGATCCCTGGGCAAAGACGAACTCGGCCACGTGCGGATGGAGACCCGCACCGAGGCCAGCGAGGAATTGACCCCCCCCCCCCCCCCCCCCGATGGCCTGAATCCGTGCCCAAAACCAGTACAAACCGGAACGGCACGCAACAGCGAACCCCGACAGCTGGTCTCGAGGTCACGGTCGCGGCAAATTTCTTAGCGCAGCTACGGCGACGCCAATACCCGGATCCACGCAATCCCTTGGTGTAGTGGTACAGGCGAGCTGAGGGGGAGGAGAAAGAAAGGAAAGACCCACCAACTTATCCTGCGGTGCCCGAGAGCAGGAGTTCGTTTCAACGACCTCCGGGATCTGTGGCGGGATATGACCATGCGACAGATCCGATCATCGCGGCGAGCTCCATGTGTTCTGTTGAAGGTGGGAGATGGCAACTGACAGCATGGCCCCCACCTGCCAGTGTCACGAGCATCACAGGAGAGTGAGGCTGGCCAGTGGCCCCGATATGTCGGTGCCAGCGATAGGGAGTGGGCCGCAAACGAGGAAAGTTGGAGCGGGCCGAGTGGGATAAAAGTGGAGGTGCTAGGCCGGGAGGAGTTTGGTTTGGGCCCAAGCGCATGAATGACCCATTTTCTTTTATATTTATTTATTTTTCCCACTTTAAGATATTCAATCCCAAATTTGAATTCTCATTTTGAATTTAAGATTCCCAATCTCAACATAAGCATAATGTGGATATGAATCTTAATTTTTTTAATATCACTATTTTATTCTCCTTCTATTTTCAAATTCTAGAAATAATAAATGACTAATACAATTTCCTTTCTCATTTTTTTGTTTTATAATTCGGGGTTAAATTTATGTTATGACTCCTTAATTTTGATAAAATGCATCACAACAAAATCTTCGGCCCGCGATGCACACTTCTTTATTTATCTACGGGTTTCTTGACTAATTTAATAATATCAATTGAATATAAGAAGGGAGAGCCTAATGGATTTTTTCAAAGGTCCTAAAAAATCTTCAATACCCTATCGTAAATGTATTTATTTCTTTATTTTATTATTATTATTATTTTCTTTTCCTTTACCAATTTTAGGGCTTTACAAATCCTACCCCCTTAACAGAAATCTCGTCCTCGAGATTTGTAAGGAAAGGGTGAATACTCATATTATCTCAAAACATATGCACAAACAAAACTCTCAGCATGATGCATAGTTTATTAGCAACACATGGGGTCAATAAGACCTTATTATTCCTCCTAAAATAGTATCATACCATCCACTAACTAGAGTAACATTTGGGTCTTACAAATAGTAGTAATATATATATATATATATATATATATATATATATATATATATATATATATATATATATATATATATATATATGTTTATGTAGCTTGGTGGCGGTGCTGGAGGTAGTGGGCGTTGTTGTTGTTGTCTTTCCAACCGTGCTTGCCTTATTTCTTGGCGTATCTCCAGTTGGTCCTGACGTATTTCCTCGCGTTCTTGTCTTATCTGATTTTGCAGTTCGGTAACCATGTTTGCCAATTGTTGTATTACCATCATTTGGGTGGCAACCACTTGGTCGATTCCAACCGGTGGAGGATTTGGAGGATTCATTTCTGTTTCTTGTTTCCTGATAATCTCACCTTTCTGGTACTGACCATCGAAGTTAGAAGCATATGGTGATATAATTTTGCAAGGAAAATTATTTGGCAGGCAGACGAATAGGCTAATAACTGATTATGAACTAAAGATTCTTTGACAGGGTTTAATCTTTCTTTTATATCTAGATTGGGGTAACTAATCATATAAGGTGAATATCCAAAGGTAGGATAGAATTTTGTCAAGATAAGATAGACTATGTGGTTGTAACACCCGGCTTTAAGGGACAAAGCCAGGTGCATCTCATACATGCGCCAAGAAGACAACATATACAATAACAGAGTGTATAGAGATAAATGTCACAATAACATCAGAGTATTTATTACATAGCGGAAGAATTATTACAAAGTAAAATAATAAATATAAAACGAACTAAGGATCGTCGGCGCCAATGTCAACTGAGAAACGCCACCTAGATCAGATCAAACTCCTCGCCATATGGCTACTCCTGAACCACCTGTTCTTCTCCTGTGGGGGGTGTGAGATAGCAAGGGTGAGCTCACATACGTTCATAGCTCAACAAGTCGTGGGGAATAATGTGGCATGAACTCACCAAAGGTGGGAGTCCATGAAGTGTAAGGCTAATCAATGAAGTAAAGGCTGAGGCTGAGCATTGCTTTTATAAGTTGGTCAAAATTTTATTAGCATTTACTAAGTGTAAGTAAATACCAAACCTTAATAATAATAAATAAAGTAATAGTAAAAATAATCCCAAATGCGATGCAAATGTCAAATTAAATTGAAGTTTCATAAATTAATCATGTGAGGGTCCGAGCTGCTCATGACCGTGAGCACGGCTAGTATACCAGTTTTACACTCTGCAGAGGTTGCGCATCTTTACCCACAAGTCATGTTACCCATCTGCCAAGAGATGGCCAATCCCATACACCTCTACCGAGGAGGCGAGGCAGGGTAACACTACGAGGCCTTTACAAAGTTCCACTAGCTTAAGAAATCCTGCTACAGTTTATAGGAAGCTCCAGTGCAGGAATCCCTCGCTTGACCGCCATCGCAGCAAAATCAACGCAAGGACCTCCCTACACTGACCACTCCCCTACTGCCCTTGCCTCTTTCAGGTAAGGAAGTCATCCACTAGCTTTCCTAGTTAATCAGCCAAGGGCGTCCCATTATACCCTTGTGGTAGCACTGTTTTCCCGGGTGGTCGCTCCATGTTCCCATTAACATAATGATCTTAACATGAACAGTAATAATAAAAGAGAATAAAAGAGTAATTATGAATAAAGTATCTTCATACCCAAATCCACATAAAGCATTAGCAGGTACTACCCAAAGAAATATTTCAGTGGTAAACAAGGTATAAAGATAGCCAAAACTAGGGTAACCTATTGGGTCCCATCAAAATTATCCTATGCAGATCATTATAATTAATAAGAACATGGCTGGGAAAAAGTAAGTGATCAAGGGCACAACTTGCCTTCAATGAGCTCCTGCTCAGCTACTTCTACTTGTTGTACCTCAGAATCCACAGTGGCTTGCTCGTCTACTCGCATCAACACAATACATACATAGCATAGCATAAATTAACATCACATCAAACATGTAAATAAAATATACAATAAAAATCTACACACTAAAATGAAATCATAGGAACTGGAATCATTAATTTTGGAGTTACAGATTTTAAGATATGAATTTCTGAAGGTTTTATGTATTTACTACAAGATTAAGTACTAGATAAATTTGAATGTGTCTTTCATGCCAAAACAGTGGCACTAATGGATGGAAAATAATATTACAAAAATTTAGGAACTGGAATGGACCAATTTGGAGTTCATATGAATTTTCTACAAATTAAACAAGTTTCTGCAATTAAATATGTATTAAAAACTATTTTCTAAATAATCTTCCTGGTTTTATCAATTATCTGGACTGGGCCTCAAATACAGAGAAGTACAGGGGCTAGCGGGTAAATTATCCTAGACTCAGTCGACGGTGTCACTAGACCGCGGGTTCATTTCTGTAAAGCTCAGGGTTCCTTTTGCAAAGCTGTCGGCCGAAGGGGTAAGATCTAATTGGAACCGTCCGGTCGACAATGAGTGGCGCAGATTAGATCTAACTTAAACCGAAACGGTACGCAACAGGATCCACACGATCCAAGATCAACGGACCACAGCGCCCCAACCCTAGATCGAATCTGCGCCCTTAGATCCTAAATCCACGATTCACGTTTAACCGAACCCTAGTTTCTTATATGGGTCATCTATTTCCCATCCAACGACCGGTAACGTTTTCCCCAACTCCGCTCAACCCGCAGCGGCGCACGAGGACACCAGCAGCGGCGCCATCGCCGGTGAATACCAATTCGATGTCGCAGAGATCCAAACGCGAATCTACTCGGTGCGATTCATTGCGCAGTAATTAGGTAATGTAGGGGAAAGGTCCTCACCGGAGCTCGGTGCCACGGGGTTACTCGACCACGGCACGGGGCGGAACTCGCCAGCAGTGGGCACGACGGCGAGCAATTCGCCCACCACACCGACGCTCGGCTCCAATCGCAGGAGCGTGCGGCTACCTTGGACAATTACGACCCCACATGGCCACAAGCCGAGGCAAAATCACTCGCACAGAAGGAGTTCACCGGCGGCGTGACTGACCCTTCCTGGCGGCGTCTGGTTCACTCCCGCAGAGCACTCAATCGGTGGCGAGATTCAAGGTGATAGGGGACATGGAGAGCAGGAGGTATGAGAGGAGGGGTTGCGAGTGGCGAACCTGCCTTTTATCTCCCTAGAGACATGGCGGCATGGAGGACGCGCCCACGCCGGGCGGCGCGAGGTCCGCTGCGCGACCCGCTTGGGTTTGTTAGCGACGCGTTGGCCAGGGTGACAGGTAGGACCCACCCGTCGGCGACAGACGTGGCGCGCGCAGGGAAGGTTAAGTCCAGCTGACCGTGCGGCCCCACCTGGCGGTCTAACACGGTTTGGGCCGCGCAGAGGGAAGGCAGGCACGGGAATTGGGCCAAGCTGAAGGACATTGGGCCCAGGCTAGGTTTGTCTTTTTTTCTTTTTATTTTTTTTCACTTTCTTTTCTCCCCTTTCCAATTCAAGTTTGAATTCTAGTTTAAATTTAAACTTGTGGCCAATTTATTCTCAGATGATATTGCGCCATAAACAGTACTACTTTGGAGATGTATTATTATATATATTATTTTTATATCTTTTCTCTTTTTGGTTTCAATTCTAGAATTTCCTTTAGGGTTTAAATTCTAATTTGGGCATTATCATATTTATTTTTACCTTATTTTTATATTATCACAAAAAAATGCACACAAAATAAAAACCCAGCATGATGCATATTTTAGTGGTATAACTTTTATATTAGTTATTTGTCTTTAAATATGATATTCACCTGTGATGATAAGTAGATACAATATATACATATAGATAAAGGAAATATTTTTTTCTCCTTTTATATGATCTCTTACAAATTGGGCATTACAGTGGTGTAGGTCAAAATCTTGTCTGATGTTAGGTGGGGATAGTCAGATTATGCAGTTCATCATGAATCTATTGGTTGGGTTAGCTCATGGTTGAGTTAATCTAATGTGCTAAGTTAAGTTAACAGCTGGCTAGTAGGGTTTAATCTCTTCTACCAGTATCACTAATCTGTTTAAGTAGACCACATTAGATTATGTCATATTATCTTAGATCACATTAGATTCTATAATCCCATTTAAGAATACCATTTTAGTTGAGCATATCAAGCTGACCTTGTGTTTATGAAATTCCAGTATATCTATATTTCTTATACACCTAAAATTCTTTTTATGCCATTAGCAGGTGTGATATAGGAACAAGGGTACATCATGTTTTAGCTATTTGGTGAGTGTTGACATAGAATGAGTGTACTATGGCATAATCGAGCTTCCTTTGGCGTCTGTAGTAGGGACCATCGGTCGTGGTGTTAGATGCTATCATCCAAGGTGAGGATAATAATTGCGGGTACACCTAGTAGATGGAGTAACAGAGTTTTACTTTTCTCTTGGGATGATTGGGTTGGGCAACCTATAACATAGGCTAGGTCAGAATTTCCGATGGGTTAAAACAGGGGAGTTATGCAACTATCGGGTGGTTAAGGTAGTTGCATATGGCCAGGTTGGACTAAGACTCCAATTTAGGTTAAAACTTATTTATTAGAGTAGGATCCAACCTTATTTTACCAGTATTATCTAACATGTTTGTCCATTAGATTAGATCTGATCAGATTAGATGGGATCAGAATTAAATCGATGTAATCAGATTAGACTAGATAAGATCTACTTTATTTATTTTAGAATAGATCATGTTGGTTGCATTATTATGAGATAAGAAAAGTGGTGGGGATAAGTATGCTTATTAGGACAAGATGAGTCTCTAAGATCATGGTAGAATCTTTTGAGATTAGTTAGATCTATTAGGGTAAGATAGAATCTTTTCGAGATAAGATGGGTCTATTAAGATAAGAAAGAATCTTTTAAGACGAGATGGATCTATCAAGATAAGAGAGAGTCCTTTAAAATAGATACACTTTATTGGAGGATAATCTAGATTTTTTAGTTATCTTATGAATTCTATTTATGCCTATATGTATATGCAGATGTAATTGATGACATTACTCCACAACTAATCACACTCAATCAAAGATCCAAATCAGACATTATCATAAGAACAAACACTCAAGCGTATAGATATCTATGAAAATAGTTTTATTTTTGTTCCTATGAGTAGGTCTCCTATTCCTAAAGTCACTTTAGGCACGGAATTTCAAAGTGTGAAATCCACATTTGTCTTTTAAAAAAAAGGTAAGAATAATCAGAGTAAAGCGGAAATAAATGAGAAAAGATTAAGAAAAGTTTAGAAAAGATCAGAGTAGCAGAGGTAAGTAGATAATGGTTGTCCAGTTCTATCTAGGTTTCGTCCTACAGTCAACATTCCTCTCATGCCACTTCTGTAACACCCGGGCTTTAAGGAACAAAGCCGGGTGCATCTCATACATGCGCCAAAGAAGACAACATATATAATAACAGAGTGTATAGAGATAAGTGTCACAATAATTAGAGTATTATTTACATAGCGGAAGTCTTACCAAATATAATATAAATATAGATCGAACTAAAATCCATCCTTGGCGCCAGAAAGTCAACTGGTAGACGCCACCTAGATCGAATCGAACTCCTCGTTGTGGCTCCTCTTGAACAACATGTTCTTCTCCTGTGGGGGGTGTGAGACAGCAAGGGTGAGCTCACACATGTTCATCGCTCAACAAGTTGTGGGGAATAATGTGGCATGATCTCACCAAAGGTGGGAGTTCATGTGATGTGTAAGGCTGATCAACAATAGAGGTTAAAGCTGAGCATTGCTTTTAATAAGTTGGTCAAAATTTTATTAGGAGTTACTAAATGTAAGTAAATACCAAACCATAATAAATAATAATAGAACAAAATTAATTATAAATCCCATGCAATGCATATGACAAATTGAATTTAAGTTCCATAAATTATTCATAATAGAGTCCTGAGCTGCTCATGACCGTGAGCTCGGCTAGTATACCAGATTTACACTCTGCAGAGATTGTACCATGTACCCACAAGTCATGTATCCCATGTCGCCAGGGTTTGCAAGGCCCTTAGACACTACCGAGGTGAATGGCTAGGGATCCACTACGACGCCTTTACAAAGTTCCACTAGCTTCCGAAAACCCGCTAAAGTTTATGGGAAGAGCACTTGCAAGAATCCCTTGTCTGACCGCCATCGTAGAAAAATCAACCCGAGAACCTCATTGCATGCAACTCCCCTACTGCCCTTGCCCCTTTTGGGTAAGGTAGTCTTCCACTAGCTTTCCTAATTAGTCAGCCAAGGGCGTCCCATTCCACCCTTGTGGTGGCACATGTTTCTCAAGTTAAGCTCCATGTTCCAATTAACATTAATGATCTTGACATGAACATAAATAGAATAACAAAATAATTGCAACATGGATATAATGAAATATTAACCCAAAACCAAATAATGCAATAGCATAACTACCCAAATGATTCAGAGGTAAACAAGTTAAACAGGATAAACAGACTAGGGTGACCTATTGGGTCCCATCAAAAGTAAACCTATGCATTGAATAGTGATAATAAAGAATATTATTGGGTAACAAAAGTGGATCAAGGGCACAACTTGCCTGAGACTTGAGATTCCAGGTACCAGGGTGATTCTTCAGATCCTCGAAACATCGCGCTAGTCGTAGCAATACAAACAAACATGATATAGATAAAATTAACATCACACCAAACATAAGAACAAACAGAATAATAATGATCTACGCATTGCTACGAGATCACAGGTTCGAGAACTACTAAGTTCGGAGTTACGATTAAGGAGTTACGATCTTATAAAAAATCTGCGTGATTAAAATATTAAACTATATTATAAATTGGTTAATATAAATCATATAAGAGGTTATTCTTTAAATAATTATCTCAACTTTAATCTAAGTTATAAATTGATCATATATCATATTCTAGTAGTCTATAATGATAAGCAGTTTAACCACACTAACCAACATTAGTTAAATACAGATCTAATTATAAAATAATGAGACATGGTATAATAAATGTTGTTATTGCATAGTAAATATTCGTATGATACGTACGCAACTTGAACGGATCAAATCGGAATCATAGATTTTAAGTTATGAATTTCTAATGATTTTATGTGTTTTGTACAAGATTAAATAGGATACAAATTTTAATATGACTTTCATGTGAAACAGTGGTTCTATATGATAAACCATAATATTACCAAATTATAGGAACTGGAATGGACTAAAAAGGATTAAATGTGAATTTTCTATGACTAAAACGAGTTCTAGAATTATTCATACACTAGAAATTCATTTCCTAATTCATTTATCAATTTCCCATGGGTCCTGGATTGCGCGCACAAATAGCAGAGAGTACAGGGGCCTCGGTGTAAATCTTCCCAAGACACATAACCCTCTCGCGATGGACCGCAGGTTCATTCTTTTGGAATCCAGGGACTCTTTTACATAATGAGATCGGCGAAGAGGTATCCTGCATCCAGGGCCGTTGGATTGAAACCTACGGTCACGATTAGATTCGACCGCGCCTAAACCTGTACGCAACCCAGACCCTTGGATCCGAGATCATCGCCCGAGATCCGGCCACGCCCGAGCCATCCCTTAGCCCATCTCGGTCTATTTGATGTCCATCGAACGACCCAAATCCAGCCTGCGCTTGATCTAATCTGGGCACTACACTACGCGATCGATGATCAAGATTCAATCGCCCAACCGGTATGCATCCTTTACTCAGAACTATTGGCCAAGAATCCAACGGCAGCCAGGCCCTGGCACACCCACGAATGCGAGCGGCGGGACCGCACTGGCGCACGGCGACGCCATGGCCGTGGATTGAGGGCCGACGCCCAGAGTCCCAAATTCTTCCTCCCTCACTACAATTCATGCCGAAGGGACGCCAATGAACACCCCCTTTTATCCCAATTTGCATGCGACGAAACAGGGCGCACTGCCCACGATGGAGGGTGGTCGCGGCTCTTCCCCCAAGCGGCCAGAGTGGTGGCAGGTGCCCAATTCCTTCAATTACTTGGCCGATAGATGCTACGTGGCTTCTAGATGATCGCAAATCGAGCGGGAGGGGTTCATACCTAGGATCCCTGGGCGAAGACGAACTCGGCCACGCGCGAATGGAGACCCGCACCAAGGCCAGAGAGGAATTGACCCCCCCGATGGGCCGAATCCGTGCCCAAAACCGGTACAAACCCGCACGGCGCGCAACGGCGAACCCCGACAGCTGGTCTCGAGGTCGCGGTCGCGGCAAATTTCTTAGCGCAGCTACAGCGACGCCAATAACCGTATCGACGCAATCCCTCGGTGCAGTGGTACATGCGAGCTGAGGGGGAGGAGAAAGAAAGGAAAGTCCCACCCACTTATCCTGCGGCTCTCAAGAGAAGGAGTTCGTTTCAACGACCTTCGGGGTCTGCGGCGGGAGCGCGACCATGCGGTGGATCCGATCTCCGCGGCGAGCTCCGCGTGTTCTGTTGATGGTGGGAGATGGCAACTGACAGCATGGGCCTCACCTGCCAGTGTCACGAGCATCACAGGAGAGTGAGGCTGGCCGGTGGCCCCGGTATGTCGGCGCCAGCGATAGGGGGTGGGCCACAGACGAGGAAAGTTGGAGCGGGCCGAGTGGGATATAAGTGGAGGTGCTAGGCCGGGAGCAATTTGGTTTGGGCCCAAGCGTAGGAATGACCCATTTTTCTTTTATATTTATTTATTTTCCCACTTTGAGATATTCTATCCCAAATTTGAATTCTCATTTTGAATTAAGATTCCCAATCTCAACATAAGCATAATGTGAATATGAATCTTACTTTTTTTAATATCACTATTTTATTCTCCTTCTATTTTCAAATTCTAGAAATAATAAATGACTATTACAATTTCCTTTCTCATTTTTTTTTATAATTCGGGGTTAAATTTAAGTTATGACTACTTAGTTTCGATAAAATGCATCGCAACAAAATCTTTGGCCCGTGATGCACACTTCTTTATTTATCTACGGGTTTCTTGACTAATTTAATACTATCAATTGAATATAAGGAGGGAGAGCCCAATGGATTTTTCAAAGGTCCTAAAAAATCTTCAATACCCTATTGTAAATGTATTTATTTATTATTATTATTATTATTATTATTATTTTCTTTTCCTTTACCAATTTTAGGGCTTTACACAGAGAGAACCAACCAGATTCTTGAAGACATGTTGAGGGCTTGTGCTTTGCAAGACAAGATAGGTTGGGACAAGAGGCTACCATATGCAGAATTCTCTTACAACAACAGCTATCAGGCCAGTCTGAAGATGTCACCATTTGAAGCGCTTTATAGGAGGAATTGCAGAACTCCATTATATTGGGACCAACCCGGCGAAAGGCAAGTGTTCGGTCTAGATATTTTGCTTGAAGTCGAAGAGAACATCAAAATGGTCCGAGAGAATCTGAAGGCAGCGCAGTCTAGACAGCGAAGCTATGCTGACACCCGAAGAAGAGAAGTGAGTTTTGAAGTAGGGGACTATGTCTACTTAAAGGTGTCACCAATCAGAGGAATCAAAAGATTCAAAGTCAAAGGCAAGCTAGCACCTCGATACATCGGATCGTACCAGATTCAAGTAAGGCGTGGAGAAGTGGCATATCAACTCAGTTTACGAGAGAATCTGTCAGCTGTGCATGATGTGTTCCACGTGTCTCAGTTAAAGAAATGTTTGAGAGTGCAGAAGAACAGTTGCCAATAGAGGATATTGAATTTCAATAAGATGTGACATATATTGAGAAGCTAACTCAAATTCTGAAGACAACAGATCGGGTCACTCAGAGAAGTACCATCAGGATGTGCAAACTCAAATGGGGCCATCACTCAGAAGAAGAAGCAACCTGGAAAGAGAGGATGATTTGAAAGCCAAGTACCCTGAGATCGTTTCTAGCCAACCTTGAATCTCGAGGGCGAGATTTTTAAGGGGGATAGGTATGTAACACCCTGAATTTGGGGGTATAAAATTTCTTTCTTATTATCATCCAAATTCAGCTGTTACTCTTCTCTCTCTCACCCTAGGTTCTATCTCTCTCTAGATTCTCTCTCTCTTTTTCCTTTTGAGTAGATATAGCTTAGTTAAGGAGGGATTAATTATTTATTTTTTGCCAAAACATTATGAGTCATGACATGTTGCATCATGCTGAGCTTAAATATTCTTTGAATTGTTGCACATGTTTGAATTAGTTTGAATTTGAAACTTGATTTGAATTTGGATTGAAAACCCTAGAGAAAAGAAATGAAAAAGCAATTAGAAAATGCAGGGAAAAAGAAAAACCCAAAGCAGCCCAGCCGGCCCAGCTCGGCCCAGCCAGGCCGCTCACCCGCGCCGCCTGACAGGTGGGCGCCACCAGTCAGGAGCGGTTTCTTCCCCCGCGCGCTCACTCTCTCCCTCTCTCTGCCCAGCGGGGCCAGGCTATCGGTGTCGGTTCCCTTCAACCGTGCGTCCCTCTTCCCTCTCTGACTCGTGGGCCCGCTTTGCCAGACGCTGAGCCGTCGCCCCGCGCGCTCGCTCTCTCCCTCGCTGTGCCTTGGGCCCCTCCTGTCAATTCCGCCTTCCCCTCGCCCCATCGTGGACCAGCGCGCGCGCACTCGCGCATGTCGCTGGAATCCTCGGCCACGTCACCCGCCCACGCCCCCAGCTCCTTTTTGAGCACCACCCGCACCCGCACTCACTCCCCCGTCCCATTTCGCACATCCTCGCGCTCTGCCCACGCCACGCAGCTTTGCCGGAGACCCGCGCCCGTCGTGCCGATCTTCTAGATCGCGGGAGGCCACGCCAAGCGACCCCGAGCTCTGCCCCGAGGTGAGACATCCATTCCCGTGTTTGGTTTTCCCTATTTGCGCCTACCTGTAGCCAATTTGGCCTCGCTTGTGTGTGGTCGTGCTTTCTCGCCGCGCCCGCATGGTGTCCGGCCAACCCAACCCCTTCCAGTGCCTCGGCGTTGGTCAATAGTGCTTCCCCACCTTCACTGAATCTAGACCGAGCCCTATCGCGGTGGATTGCCTCTCCTAGCGGCCAGAATTCCTCACCGGAATTGTCCCGACCCGCCGTTCTCCCCTCTCTGACCCCGGTCTCGTGGCCACAACCCCGCCAGCGAGGTCGCCGAGTCGTCCCCTTCATTTCTAGCCAACTCCGGTCACCCTGGAACCAGTGTAGCATGCACTCGCCCCAACTCCAGCGGCCTCACCGCCGTGAAGAGGAGCGGCGCCGCCCGCAGCTAACCAGCCCTCCTGGCTTTGATCTCCCCCGTCCGATCTTGATCGCACGGTCGAGGTCGCGGGATACTGCTTCGCGCCCACGCGTCCTATGTCCAGGCCCATCGGTCAGCACCTGCGCCCACTAGCGATGGGTCCGACCGGTCAGCGCCCCCTCCCCTTGGTCACTGACGTCGTTGGCCCGCTTGTCAGCGCCTCGCTCGCCTGCAGGCTCGCCTGCGCGCACGCCCTCGCCCGCGAATCTAATCATGTCTGTCGATCTCTGATCTGATGGTTGAGATCGTCCGATACCCCTTCACGTGTAGTTTTGCTTAAGAGACCCTCGGGTATTAGGAAATCAAGCCGCCGTCCCTGGTTTTCGCGCGCAGGCCCCTGTAATCTTGCGGATTGAACCCTAGGCTTTTAAATATTTACAGATTTAGACCTATTTTCATATTTTAAACTCCCAAACTTGTTTATTTCATATCTTTTGCATATGAACTCCAAATTTAGTGATTCAAATTGCAAAATCTTCATAGGAATATTCTCTATTTAAATAAATTAGTTCCATCCACTGTTTGCACATTCTAGTTTTATGGTTAACTATGAACTAGTATATGTGTGGATTTATTTATCTAATAAAATAAATAAAAGGAAAATCCTAGATGTTGGTCCTTATTCTCGGATGCTATACATCAAGAACAAAGCAACACAACTGTTAACGATTAGAGACCTTCGTCCTTCGAAGCATTACTTCCATTGGGATATAATGATCTTCAGACGAAGGTCATGAAGGACATACCTTCATCATTTCAGTGAACAAGATGTAAATAGAGACATATGAAACACAAAAAGAATATAAATAATCATTCCAAATCATTAGATTATTTATATTCTTTATTTTATAAACATGGATAAACATCAGTGATATTTATATTACATTTGTACCTTCGGCTTGACAGAAGGTGGAAAAGCGGGAGTGACGCGAGCATGATTACCATTCAGTGTCCACAGTACGGTGTTACTGTTCATCTATTTATAAGCACATGATGCAGCCTAGACAAAATTACATTCATGTCTCTGACATTTACTGTTGACCATAAGGCAAGCTATCAAGGACTAAGCAGTCTTTTCTCCTTTAGGTCAGTTTCATCTTTCACCATCGTCTTCGTGCTAAGACGAAGCTTCTTCAGCAACAGCTTCGGAGCTAGTTTATCCTTCCTCCAGACCACACCTTCATACCATACGCACCTACATCTCAAAGCCGAAGCCTCCTGTGACAGTATGTTATACTGAAAAACATGTTAGTTAAGTTTTTGAGGACCTTCGGAAGAGGAAGGCCCCCAACAGTAGCCCCTCGCAGTGTTAATTTGTTTTTGCATTTATCAAATTTAAACTGCGATGTGAACGATGACCTTTAGCCGAAGGTCCAAAAAAACACCTTCCCTTCGCTAGAATAACGAAAGTCGATGACATGTACGGCCCGCCAAGTTGCAATGCACTGGGCGTATAAATAGGAACTCGCAGTGAAAGCATTTGATGCGCCATCTCAATCGCTTGTGCTATATATTCAAGCTTGAATTTTCTTGCTGTCAGATTTCACTTGATTCGTGAGCTTCGGCATTTGCACAAGAGCTCACCAAATGGCTGAAGAGAAGAAGGTTGTTGATCCTGCTCTAGCTAGTTTTTACGATGCTATGGAGAAGACAAACATAGAGAAGATTACAAATGAAATGCTAGCTGGTTTGTCTAAAGATTCTAGCGATAGCGAAGGCTTTGATGTGGAAAGTGAAGACGAAGATGCCAAAAAGCGGCCCTGGCGGCCGAGTCACACCATCTTCGGAAAATCATCCATCAAGCATGGTCAAATTGATGTTATGAAAGGGAGATATTTCCGAGATATTTCCATTGTAAGAGTTGGAGGGTATAGCGCCGCCCCTGCACCCGAAGTAGATGAAGTGGTTGTTTATAGGAGCTTCATGAAGGCAGGGCTTCGGTTCCCATTAAGTAAATTTTTGGTTGAAGTGCTGACCTTTAAAATTTTTCTTCATCACATTACCCCCGAAGCCATCATCAAGATGGGGGTTTTTATTTGGGCTGTGAGAAGCCAAGGACTGGAGCCAAGTGCAAAATGCTTCTGCAATAACTCCCAAGAGGAGGAGGATGGCTAGCGTGTTGGACGCTGTCTTGGAGTCGACAAGGGCATCAACTCCTGCTCCTACAAAGGAGACTGCTGAAGCTGCTACAACTCGTGCTGAACTCGAAGCTGGGCCCTCAGTGCCCATTGAAATAGAGCCTGTTGGAACTAGACAAAGTATTGAACAAGGACCTTCGGACGTCGGTCTGGTGCTGGAGATAGAAGATGCGCCCAAGAAGGTTGAATCTCCGACTCCTAAAGCGTCTAGTGAAGAGCTAGACTTCATTATTCGACATGCTTCGGGTAAAAAAATTGTCGGAAGAGGAAATTGCGGAAGCCAAACACTATGCCCGGGAACTAAAGTACTAGAAAGGGGCCTTGGTGTATAATGGCACCAACGAAGATGACTTTTTATACTATCTCCCGGACAACAAGGAAATATCTATATGCCGGGAGATAGCAAAAAACATAGGATTTCCGAAGCTTGAAGTTGGCCTTTCTGCTATGTCAAAGGATGACCTCGCAGACAGCCTTGCGTACAATAGTCTGAAGGTATAGAAGTTATGGACTTATAAGAAGATTATTTTTTGTGTCTCTTATTCTTGTGCTGATCCTTTGTCCCCCCCCTTTTGTAGGGCTTAATTCTGAGCAACGCTTTGAGATCATAAAAGAATGCTGAGGATGAAAGCTGCTAGATAGCCCTTGGTAACCTTCGGTCAGAGGTTATCAAACTGAGGAATGAAGCTGCAGAGAAAGATAAAATTCTACTTTTCTTAGTAGACAGAGTCAAGGCTAACGAAGCCAATCTTACCACGCAGTCCGAAGCTCATAGAGCCGAAATTGAAAACTTGAAGAAAAAACTTGCCGAGAAGAATGAAGATTTTGAAGTGGCTAAAGCAAAACAAGAAATAAGCGAGTGGACCAGCGCAAGATTGCAAAAGAATGTAGAGGAGCTTCAGGAATCGAAGGAGAGATATTACGAAAAATCCTTGGATTGTGCCAAGAAACTAAAAGACAGTTTTGCAAAGGTGGGTGCTTACTCATCCGAGCAGAAATTTATTAGAGGCGATCCCGAAGGAATCATCGAATGGATCGGTGAAGAAGCCGAAGGTTTTGAAGAGATCCTTAGTGATTGTGGTGATTTCTGTGCCTTTGCCGGTGCCAGAGGGGTTGCAACAATTTTGGAAAAATCTGGCTGCGAACACGTTAAAGCTGCAACCCAGACGGAGGTTGTCTTTACTGTGGAGAACACGAGGGATCCTTCCGCTGAGGCGACTCTGGTGGGCGCAAAATTTTACTCCAACATTTGGATGAAAGGCGGCCGAGAACTAGCCGATGAAGTTATAAAGAAGAATAAGAAAGAAACTCATGAAGCCAGAGAAGAAGCCAAGCAAGCCGAAGAGGCTGCCGAGCGCGCAAGGCACATAGGTATTTTAACTGTTTCATAGCTTTAGTATTTTTTTTGGCTTCGGATTAACAACTTATTACTTTTACTGTAGCTGAACTTTCATGGCCACCTGAGCCCTATGATCCCGAAGCTGATCCAGCAATGAAGGCGGCACTAGAAACTATAAGAATTACTGAAGAAGCTGTTGACGAAGCTGTCAACAAACTTCTGAATGAAGCTGCTGAGAAAATTTTGAAGGAAGACTAGACTTTTGTGTAGCTAGGAAATGCAACATTTGTGTGATGTAGTATTCGTACAAGTTAAACATTGCATATCTATGTGTACATTAATGTCATATATTTCTTTACGATGCATGAAATTTGCGTACATACCATTTTTGAGCCTTCGGCGAAAAAACACCTTCCCTTCTTTTCATGCTTCGTAAAGAAAAAAACCGTTCTATAGCAAAGCTGTTGTATGATATTGTTGTCGACAAAAATTTTCCTGGTAAGATTGTAATTGCCGAAGGTTTGCTTCGTGCTCCAGCACACATTCATTCATCATGTAATTGCCAAAGGTTTGCTACGTGCTCAATCTTGTTGTTGATGCGAGATGATGTATGATGTAATGCTATGCGGAATGATGCGATGATATGATGTAGCATGATGTTTATGCCAAAGACACATATCCACACGGAAACACTCTCAGACTCTGCATCCCCTTAGTGACGTCTTTTGAGTCTCTTCACCTTATAATTCAGTGGCATTTAAGCTCTGCATCCCCTTAGGAACGACTTTGGAGCTTCTTCACCTTCTATTTCGGTGGCATTTAAGCTCTGCATCCCCTTAATGACGACTTTGGAGCTTCTTCACCTTCTATTTCGGTGGTATTTTGGCTCTGCATTCCCTTAGGAACGACTTTTGAGCTTTAGAACTTACTCTACGCTCCCTTAGGAACGACTTTTGTAGCTTTTGAACTTACTTTGCGCTCCCTGAGGAACGACTTTTGTAGCTTCGGAACTTACTTCGCTCCCTTAGGAACGACTTTTGTAGCTTCGGAATCTTGTTAAGAGGAAGCATCACATTCGATGGTATGAGTTCAATATTATTACATGAAATTGGAATTCAATCCTTCGTGAATTGTTTTTCATACAAGAAAAATAAAATGGCAGAAAAGATAAAGATGCACTAGACGTAGGATATTCTTTAGTAGATGTGCTTGGATTCAGGTACAGTGCTATTGACTATGCGAGCTTCGGACTCCTCCCAAAAATCGAGCTCCTGTTGAGCGTCTTGGTGCCCTTCTAGCTGCTGGCTTCGGGCTAGAGTAGGTGTTAGTGGTGGTGGTGGTGGGAGCTGGGCCCAAGAAGCTTGAGAATGGCTTGTCGAAGTGACAGTGGCCGTAGGCTGTTGATTACCTATGTACTCTAGGACATAGGGAGAATAGCTTGAAGCAGTATGTAGGACTTGCTTCGGCTGATTCTCCCGTGCTTCAGCTTCGGCAATCTCTTTTTGCTTCTGAATTGTGACTTGGCATGTTCTTGGGGTGTGGCCTTTGTCTTCGCCGCAGAACAAACAAAATAGTCTCCTTGGCTGATCTCTATATCTTCCTCCAAAGCTTTTGCCCCCTCTACCTCTTGGAGCTGGTGGCCTGAAGGAACTTTGTTGCGGCCCTGATGATTGGGAGTTGTGCTGTTGCCTTTGAGGTTGGCTTCCCCTATCATCACTTGGGCTGGCGTTCTGAATTGACCTGACATGCCTAGGGTGGAATCTTCTTCTGAAGCCCCTGGCCATCTCTGAGTATCTGTAAGCTTCTTCCCTTCTTTGCCAGAAATCATTATCAGCTCTGATGTATTCATCATTTTCTGGAGAAGCTTCTCCAAGGTTTGCGGTGGCTTTCTTGCAAAATATTGTGTTGTTGGTCCTGGTCTGAGCCCCTTGATCATGGCCTCAATGACAATCTCATTGGGCACTGTAGGTGCCTGGGCTCTCAGTCGCAGGAACCTTCGGACATACGTCTAGAGGTACTCTTCCTGGTCCTGTGTGCACTGGAATAGAGCTTGAGAAGTGACTGGCTTCGTTTGAAAGCCCTGGAAGCTAGTGACCAGCATGTCCTTTAGCTTCTACCAAGATGTAATTGTCCCTAGCCGAAGAGAAGAGTACCATGTTTGCGCTACTCTTTTGACTGCCATGACGAAGGATTTCGCCATGACTACAGTATTACTCCCACATGAAGATATGGTTGCTTCGTAGCTCATCAGGAACTGCTTCGGGTCTGAATGCCCATCATACATAGAAAGCTAAGGTGGCTTATATGATGGGGGCCATGGTGTAGCCTGCAGTCCTGCTGCCAAGGGAGAAGCATCGTCAAAAGCAAAATTGCCATGATGAAAGTCACCGTACCATTCATCATCATTGTATGAATTTTCTTGACGAAGCTCCCTATGCTGGGGCCTTCGGTCTTGGTCGTCCTGGGTAAGGTGACACATTTCCTCGGCGGCTTCATCAATCTTCCGCTGGAGATCAGCGAGCCGAAGCATCTTCTCTCTCTTCTTTTGGACCTGTTGATGGATAGCTTCCAGATCTCTAATTTCTTGGTCTAGTTCCTCCTCCTGAGGTGTTGGGCTAGTAGCCTTCCTCTTCTGGCTCTTAGCTTCACGTAGTGTCTCCTGATTAGTGTCTAGTGGCTGCAATGCAGCCCCTGGCGCTGCTGTCTTCTTCGGCGGCATAACGAAGGTCGATGCTTGCCGAAGGTGGTTGAATGAGTTCACCGGAGGTGGGCGCCAATGTTGGTTCTTGTTCTCAGATGCTATACATCAAGAACAAAGCAACACAATTGTTAACGATTAGAGATCTTCGTCCTTCGAAGCATTATTTCCCCTGGGATATAATGATCTACAGACGAAGGTCATGAAGGACATACCTTCATCATTTCAGTGAACAAGATGTAAATAGAGACGTATGAAACAAAAAAAGAATATAAACAATCATTCCAAATCATTAGATTATTTATATTCTTTATTTTATAAACATGGATAAACATCAATGATATTTATATTACATTTGTACCTTCGGCTTGACAGAAGGTGGAAAAGCGGGAGTGAAGCGAGCGTGATTACCATTCAGTGTCCACAGTACAGTGTTACTGTTCATCTATTTATAGGCACAGAACGCAGTCTGGACAAAATTACATTCATGTCCCTGACATTTACTGTTGACCATAAGGCAAGTTGTCGAGGACTAAGAAGTCTTTTCTCCTTTATGTCGGTTTCATCTTTCACCATCGTCCTCGTGCTAAGCCGAAGCTTCTTCAGCCACAACTTCGGAGCTAGTTTATCCTTCCTGCAGACCACACCTTCATACCATGCGCACCTACATCTCAAAGTCGAAGCCTCCTGTGACAGTATGTTATACTGAAAAACATGTTAGTTAAGTTTTTGAGGACCTTCGGAAGAGGAAGCCCCCAACACTAGAGGTTAAAGTATATTTAGTCTTGTGAGATTAATAATATGTATTACATGAATTCATCTCTAGTCTAACTTATAGGTCTCAGTAAAATGAATAGAATAAGGTTATGTAATTATGGACCACACTTAAAGAATAATCAACTCCTAAATGAAATTAGTTCATGTTATACTTTGATCTCATTCTTCCTTATTTAATATTGTGCCTTTTTGAGATGTATTCCAATGTTTGTACATGTTTGGTGTGTTGTTCATTTGTACTTTCCAAATGTATTGAATATATGATCGCTTTATTTAGACAACGAGCAGTCCGTGGTTCCTGAGTGTGTTGCTAAAGACCTTCCTGAAGAACAACTAGGTGAAGGCAAGTGTCCTCTGACCTATTATGTCCTACTTACTTTATAATTCACTGTCCCACATTACATTATTTAAACCTAAGGATTGACTAGTCTGTGTTTACCTTATCCTTGTTTACCTTTTGGGTTATCATGGTTAGCTTTATGCTATTGCTTTAACTTAATCAATGAACATGATGCGATTATTTATGATATGATGATGTTATCCCGATGATGGTATTGTGATACTCTAGGGGGCTCAAGCCTTTTTCCTGAGTACCTCTCCGTAAGGACCTCTTCATGGAGTGACCACCCGTGATAACAGTGCAACCATGAGGGTGGAATGGGACGCCCTTAGCTGATTAATTAGATGAACCTAGGGGTGTAGTTGGCTTTGCCTGAGGGCCATCAATAGGGACTGGGGCGTAGTGCTCGCTCTGCCAAGGGGGGTGCAGAGGTTCATTCGATTTGGTTTTGTTAGTCACCCACCTTAGGGAGGTGTACTGCGTTTGTACGACTGGCGAAACCTAACGAGCAGCTATGCACTAGGGGAGTTTTTGTAAAGGCTACGTAGTGAAACCTTGCCGACTCACCTTGGTAGTGTTTGAGGGTTTGATCGACCCGAGGCATAAAGGGATCATGACTTGTGGATAAAGTGTGCAACCTCTGCAGAGTGTTAGAATCTAGTATATCAATCGAGCTCACGGTTAAGAGCAGCCTTGGGATCCTCTTTGATTAGAAGAACTTTGGTTACTTTTATGATGATGGTTAATAATGTTGGTTATAATTCTGATCTCTGGTATTTCCTCTTGGAGGGAGTACTTTTGGGTAATAACTGGGTTTATTACTAAAACTTGGCTCTACTAGTAGTAATAGATGTTTGACTAACTAAAAGAAACTGCTTAACCCCAACCCCACATACAGCTAGTCCACTTTAGCCAAACGGGACATTTATTGAGTACGTTGATGTGTACTCACCCTTGCTTTACAAACCACCCCACCCCAGGTTGTCCCTACTGTACTCAGTGCTCAGGAGGTGATGCTGGCAACATGGAGGACTTTGAGAAGTTCAAAGACTACGATGAGTTCTAGTTTATCTTAGTGGCAAACCCCCAGTCAGCTGCCTGTGTAGGCTTATCATCTACGTTTCGTTTCTCCGCACTTTGATATTTATAGACAATGGTTATGTAATAGACTCTGTGGATGTCTTGGACATCTTGATATAATAAAAGTACCTTTCCGCTATTTACTTTGAGCATTGTGTGATGATGTCCAATTATGTAATCGTTGTGTACGTGAGTTTCTAATCCTGGCACGTTGATGAGTTTTGAATCTAACGATGTCCCAGTCACCTTCCTGTGGAAGAGTGTCCATGTTTAATTCCGCCGTACTTTGATAATGATACTTGTTTAAGATATTATGATTCGAATGATGTAATAAAGTTACTCTACTCTCTTTACACCTTTATTGCATTGTATTTTGATATATTACACTTGTGACATCAACATATGTGTGGAAAATGGATCATGACCCACATATGCTATGCATTTGGTTTTGCCCTAGAACCGGGTGTGGCAGCTAGCTAAAGTGGAATTCAGGGTCGTGGCTGAGCATATCAGCACGAGAGATTTGGTGCAAGAATATCTGGCAAACCGGACATTCCCAACTTCTAGTAGCTGGGGAATGCCGAAGAAGAGAGAAGAGGTGAAGAAGTATGAGCTTGTCCGTCTGTCGTATCGTTTCAAGTTTTAGAAAATATTTAAAGAACCATGCACTGAATGGTTAGAATTGATAGAAACCATGTGTAATTAAATTTTTGGAAACTATACAAAGAAACAAGATCAGTTAATGAATGCTGCCTTCGGCACCGCCCAAAGCGAAGGCTGAACCATGTGATGGAAGCAAAGAGGATTGTCAGCATTCAGAGTAGGTCGGCTGTCCGGTTGGTTAAAGAAGACCAAAAGGCTTTGAAAAAGCAAAAAATTGTATCGGAGCAGAAGATATCAGCTCCCAAGAAATGGAAGCTTGTCAAGATATCCTCTGAGAAGACGATGGTACAAGATGTGCCGAAGCAGACTATGAGCCCTTCTTCGTCTTCTGTTGCTGAGGTCTCGAAGATTTTGAAGGTAATGACTGAACCTTTCCCATTTGCACTGCTAAGTCCTCTAAGGTTGGATCTGAGTTGCCTCTTGCAGTCAAGGGAATCGCTTTGGCTGCCGAGGGGAAAACGGGGGGCAGAAGAAATGACGTATGATGAATATAATGGAAGCTATTGAACAGACCCTGCCCTCTGCTTTGGTGGATAAAGCTACTATACCTGCCGATGCCGAAGCTACTGTCGCAGCTAAAGCCGAGAATCTCACAACCACCCTATCGAAAAAATCGACAGACTTATATTGGATGTGGTTGTCGAGAAGGATGTAGCCGCAGTGACCTCTGATAAGGGGAAGAAAATTGAAGAATCTTCTTCGGAAAGCGTGAATTTCGACTTACGGCACCTGGGCGACCAATGGCTTTCCAAAGAAGACATCAGAATTAAAGGAATTTGCTATATCCTGCGGCTACTAGCCTGGATCAATGCTCTTCAGAGGGGTTGATGAAGAAATTATGGGATGCATTCTCGACTGCGTCGGGGCTAAAATTATAAGCACTCTTTCCAAGAGCATTGGATTCCTAAAGCTTGAAAAGTATATCAGCTGCTACAGATGTCAGCACATCATCGGCAGCTTATTTTACTCGAACTTCAAAGTAACACTCCTTTGCAAGTTACCATTGATATCTTCATGTTGATTTAGGTATTCTAATTTTTATTCATTTTTACAGAGTTTATTGCTAAGCAAAGCTTTGAAAATGCAACAAGATGACGAAGATAGAAAGAATGAAATCGTTGTCAAGGGTTTTGAAGATAAAATCAAGAAACTCGAAGACTCTTTGAAAGAAAAAGATGATTTGCTGCACTCAACCGAAGGATCGCTCGTGTTGGGGTCTTCTTCTCCACCGAAGGTCCTCAAGACAAAAACACCTTTGGCAAGATAATACAAAGGCTCGCCAAGGCTATCATCAACCTCGACTTTGCTTCTCAAGATAATACGAAGACCCTGTGTACAAGCAACGTTGCAGAATGCCGAAGGATGATAGCATCGGCTCGGTCCAAGTAAAGAAATAAAAGACTAAATATACCTTATTAGCTTTACTTGCTTGTAAATAAGCATTTAAGGGTATGAATGTAATTTTGCTCGGGCTGCGTCCCGTGCCTATAAATAGATGAACAGTATCCTCGTATTGTTCATGCTGGATTGTATTCACTCTCTCGCATCCACGCCTTCGAGCAAGCCGAAGGTATCAATGCAATATTAACATTATTGATATTCTTTTTGTTTTATGGAATATAAGAACAAAATCAATTAATGAGATGCAATTATCATATTTATCCTTTTGCATTCCTACTTGCACATTAAATGATGAAGGTATGTCCTTCTTGACCTTTGTCTGACGGAGCTTTATCTTCATGAGAAGATAATCCTTCGGAGGGATGAAGGTCCTTAATGTTTAACAATTGTGTTGCCTTGTTCTTGATTCACAACATTTGAGAACAAGTGAACAACATTGGCGCCCACCTCCGGTGAACTCACTTCCACAATTGCGATAATGACTTTGCAATGCAACCAAGATGTGGCACCTTCGTCTACAAAGCTGGTGCTTCCAATCACAGGCAGCTCAAGTTCTAAACCAGCCAATAAGAAGCAGAAGAAGGAAGCATAGAGAAGAGTACAACATGTTGGAGTGCAAGGACCCTTCATCAAGTCCAAATAGTCTCATATACCAATCACCTTCTCCTAGGAAGACCTTCAGCTCAAGGATTATCCTCACAATGATGCAATGGTCATATCTTGTGTCATCAAGGGTTCTTGGTCAATAATGTCTTAGTGGACACAAGCAGTGCGACAGACATCATCTTTGCAAAGGCTTTCAGGCAAATGCAAGAGCTGGATGACAAGATACATGATGCAACGCACCCCCTATGCGGCTTTGGAGGAAGACAGATTGTGGCGCTTGACAAGATAACTATGTCGATCACCTTCGGCTATGTTCATAATACAAGGATAGAACAGGTTGTCTTTGATATTGTTGATATGGAGTACCCCTACAATGCAATTATTGGTCGAGGGACGCTGAACGCCTTCGAAGCAATACTCCACCCAACATATCTTTGCATGAAGATACCTTCTAACAAAGGGCCCATCGTTGTGCATGGAAGCCAAGAGGCTGCCAGGAGAGCCGAAGGGAACTAGACGGATTTGAAAGCATCCATAGTATAGACGAAGCCGAAGCTCATCAACAATTCAAGCATAAAAGAGAAAAGCCTACTTCAGGAGATCAACCAATGCCCATGCTTTTGTGCGAAGACATAGCCGAGCAGAAGGTACTGTTGGGATCCCAACTATCTGATGAACAAGAGAAGACTTTGTTGAAACAAGAGAAGACTTTGTTGAAATTCATGTTCAACAGCAAGGATGTTTTTGCTTGGTCAGCCAATGATCTCTGTGGTGTCAATAGAGATGTCATTGAGCACTCACTCAATGTAGACCCAGCCTTTAGGCCAAAAAAGAAGAGGCTTCGGAAAATGTCTGATGATAAAGCCGAAGGTGCACAAAATGAAGTGAAAAGGCTTTTAAGTGCCGGTGTTATCAGAGAAGTAACTTACCCAAAGGGGCTAGCTAATACTGTGATGGTAAAGAAAGCTAATGGCAAATGGAGAATGTGCATCGACTTCATAGATCTCAATAAGGCATGCTCGAAGGATGAATTCCCATTGCCAAGAATAGATTCCCTTGTAGATGTGGTGGCTACTTCATAGCTTATGAGCTTATTGGACTACTACTCAGGTGTTGGGGGCCTTCGTCTTTTGAAGGTCCTCAAAAACATGATTTAACAATGTTTCCCAAGTGTAATATATAAACAGGTACCTTCGGACTTGGGTTAAAACCATACACGATGTGAAAAGCATGGTCGAGACGAAGGCTGATGTTGCTCCGAAGCTACGCGCAAGGGAGCTTCAGCCCAATGGCGGAAAAAGGAACCGACTTAAAGGGGAAAAGGCTATCTAGTCCTCGTTGGGTTGTCCATAAGTCAATAGTAAATATGAAGGGCATGAATGTAAATTTACACAGGTTGCGCCCTGTGCCTATAAATAGATGAACAGTACCCCGTACTGTTCATGCTAACTTGTATTCGCTTGTGCATCACGCTTGGACTTTTTGCCTTCTGTCAAGCCGAAGGTATAAATGTAATTCAATATTGTTCTTATTCATCCATGGTGACATAATAAAGATATATTAAAAATTTCATATGATTGTTCATGTTATTTCTCATGTTTCATATGCTTCGTCTTTCATTAATATATACTGCGATGATGAAGGTGTGTCCTTCATGACCTTCGTCCGAAGATTGTTATATCCTAAGGGAAATAATGCTTCAAAGGATGAAGGGCATTAACCATTAACCTCTTTTGTGTTGCCTTGTTCCTAATTCATAGCATTCGAGAACAAGTCCCCAACATTGGCGCCCACCTCCGATGTACTCACTTCCACAACCTTCAGCAAAGAACTGACCTTCGTCATGCCGCGGAAGAAGATAACAGCACCAGGGGCTGCTGCACTGCAGCCACTGGACATAAACCAGGAGACTCTCTCTCCGAGAGGCTCGAAGCCAGAAGAGAAAGGCCACCAGTCCAACATTCCAGGAGGAGAAGTTGGACCAAGAGATCAGGGACATGGAAATCATCCATCAACAAGTGCAAAGGAAAAAGGAGAAGATGGCTCGGCTGGCCGATCTTTAAAGGAAGATCGATGAAGCTACTGAGGAAGTGCGTCAGCTTGCTCAGGATGACCAAGACCGAAGGCCCAAACACAGGGAGCTTCATCAAGAGGGCTTATTCAATGAAGATGGATGGTATGATGATTTTAATCATGATACCTTTACTTTTGATGATGCTTCTCCCTTGGCAGCAGAATTGCAGGCTATCCCATGGCCACAATCCTACAAGCCACCCCAGCTACCCATGTATGATGGGCACTCGGACCCAAAGCTATTTTTTATGAGCTATGAGGCAACAATATCCTCATACGGAGGCAATGCAGCTGTCATGGCAAAGTCCTTCGTCATGGCAGTCCGTAACGTAGCCAAGACATGGTATTCTTCCCTTCGACCAGGGACAATCATGTCATGGCAGAAGCTCAAGAACATGCTGGTTACCAGTTTCCAAGGCTTTCAAATGAAGCCAGTCATAGCTCAGGCCTTGTTTCAGTGCACGCAAGACCATGAGGAATACCTTCAGGCGTATGTCCGTAGGTTCTTGCGACTGAGGGCACAAGCGCCCATAGTGCCTAATGAAATTGTCATTGAGGCCATGATCAAGGGTCTTCAACTAGGACCTACGGCTCAATACTTCGCCAGGAAGCCCCCACAAACTCTAGAGAAGCTGCTTTAGAAGATGGATGAGTACATCTGGGCTAACAACGACTTCCGCCAAAGAAGGGAGGAAGCTTACAGATTCTCTGAGATGACCAGGGGCTTCGGAGGAAGAATCCACCCTAGGCATGTCAGATCAATCCACAGCTCCAGACAGAATGACGATAAAGGAAGCCAGCTTCAGAGGCCACAATACACCTCACAGTCTTTGGGGCAGCAGCAAAGCTCCTTCAGGCCGCCAGCTCTAAGGGGCAGAGGCGCCAGCAGCTTCGGAGGAAGATATGGGGATCATCCCAGGAAAATTTATTGCCTATTCTATGGTGAGGAGAAGGGTCATACTACAAGAATGTGCCAAATCACTATTCTGAAGCAAAAGGAGATCGCAGAAGCTGAAGCTCAGAAGAATCAGCCGAAGCAGGTCTTGCACACTGCTTCGTGCCACTCTCCCTACATACCAGAATATGTGGGCAATCACCCTGCAGCCTCTGTTGCGTCAGCTAGCCATTCACAGGCTTCTTGGCCTTAGCTTCCACCGCCACCACCACTGCAACCTACATATTCCCGAAGCCAGTAGCCAGAAGGGCGCTAGCACTCTCAACAGCAACGTGAATTCAAGGAGGAATCCGAAACTCGTACAGTCAACAGCACTGTGCCAGAATCAAAGCACATTTATTGAGCAATATCCTGCCTCTGAAATACTTTTATGTTCTACGTAATTTTGTTTTTTAATAAGGAACAAGCAATGTAAATCTAGTTTTAAGTTCTTGTAATGATTTTTCTTCTATCGAGATGGAATATATCTTCTTCACAGACTTACGAAGCTCAAAAATTGCCAAAGCTCAAAAGTTGTTCCTAAGGGAATGCAGAGCTAAAAATTGTCGTAGCTACCAAAAAGTCGTTCCTAAGGGAGCGTAGCATAAGTTTTGCCGAAACTACAAAAAAGTCGTTCCTAAGGGAGCGCAGAGTAAGTTTTCTGCTCAAAAGTCGTTCCAAAGGGAATGCAGAGCCAAATACCGCCGAAATATATGGCGAAGAAGTTCAAAAGTCGTTCCTAAGGGGATGCAGAACTTATACCGCCGAAATAGAAGGTGAAGAAATTCAAAAGACATTCCTAAGGGGATGTAGAACTTACACCGAAAAATAAACAGTGAAGCCGAAAAATAAACGGCAAAGAGATTCCAGTCGTTCCTAAGGGAATGTAGAGATTGTGTGTTCCAGAGTGTGAGTGTGAGTATGTGTCTTCGGCATCATTATCATTTTGCATCGTATCATCACATCATTTCGCATAACATCACATCATACATCATATTGCATCAATGACACAAGAATGGAATACAGAGCTGATTTTCAGAAAATATTGTCAAAGTTACACGAAGTAAGCTTCGAATTACAGCTTCGTCAGCCTGCACACAAAAGAGGGATCTCTCTTTCCGAAGCATGGATATCTTTATTTTTTATGGACCACAGATCTTCTTTCTTTACGAAGCATGAAAAGAAGGGAAGGTGTTTTTTCGCCGAAGGCTCAAAAACGGTATGTATGTAAGTTTCATGCATCATAAAGAAATAAATTACAATAATTTACATATTCGATCCAAAGTTACACACATCAAATATTACACCTTTGTTACAATAAAAGCACAATGTCCATTCTAGTGTCTCTTACATTGACCATTTAAAAATGTTTTTACAATAAGTGCTAGTCTTCTTTCAGGATTTTCTCCACAACTTCATTTAGCAACTTATTGACGACTTCGTCAACAATAGATTCAGCCATATTAATGATCTCTACTGCTTCCTTCGTTTCTGGATCGACCAGGGGATCAAAGAGTCATGGTGGCGGACATAATTCAGCTATAGGAAAAATTAATTAGTCTGAAGCCATAAAAACAAATGCCGAAGCTAAACATCAAAAGATATTACCTATGCGTTTTTCGCACTCTGCAGCTTCTTCAGCTTGTCTCGCTTCTATCCGGGCGTCATGGGTGTCTTTTTCACTTTTCTTTATAATTTCATGAGCCCTCTCTCGGCCGCAATTCACCCAGACATCATTATAGAATTTTCCGCCCATCAAGGTTGCTTCAGCTGAAGGATCCTTCGTGTCGTCTACGGAGAAGGCAGCTTCGGCCTGGGCCATGGTCTTGATGTGATCACATCCCGCCTTCTCCAACATAGCTGAAATGCCCCGTGCACCGGAAAATGCACAGACATCCCCGTGATTACTTAAGATTTCTTCAAAGCTCTCGGCCTCCCCACTTATCCATTCGATAACACCTTCGGGGTCGCCTCGTATGAAGTTTACTTCGGTAGAATAAGCACCCACGTTGGCGAAACTAGCTTTTATTTTCTTCACGGAGTCCAAGGATTTTTCAAAGCATCTTTCCTTGCATGTGCGAAGTTCTTCAACATTTTTCTCTAAATGATTTTTCCAATATTCGCTGATCTCTCGGTTAGCTTCTGCGAGTGTGCATTTTTCTTTGGCTTCTGCCAGCTGTTTCCGAAGGTCTTCAATTTCAGTCTTTTGGATTTCGGCCTGAGCCTTGAAACTAGCTTCGTCTTCTTTCACTTTGTTTACCAATGAAATCAAGATTTTGTCTTTTTCAAGACCTTCATTTCTTAATTCGATTACCTCTGAACGAAGGTTGTTTAGAGCCATCGTATAGCCTTCATCTTCAATATTTTTCTGGGCCCTAAGCGCATTGCTAAGAATTAAGCCATGTAAGAGGAGGACAGAATTGAGTATAGCAAATAAAATATTTCATTTTTGAATACAAAATTAGCTTTTATACCTTTATGCTATTGTATGCTAGGCTGTCAGCAAGTTCGTCCTTCGATAAAATCGAAAGACCGTCTTCCAGCTTTGGGAATCTGATGCTTTTACCTATCTCTCGGCAAACGGATATTTCTTTATTATCCGGGAGACAGTACAAAAAATCTTCTTCGCCACTGCCATTGAACACTAACGCCCCCTTCGGATATTTCAATTTTTGGGCATAGTGTTGCGCTTCTAACATCTCTTCTTGGGATAGTACCTTTCCCGAAGCATGACAAATAATGTAGTCAATACTTTTGTTCGACGCTTCGGGACCAGGAGCTTCGATTTTTTCAGTTGCAATCCGCTCTGTTGATTTTTCCTTAGGGTCAACACGCTCCATCTCGGTGGGCACTGAAGGCCCAACTTCGATTTCTGCCTGCTTAGAATCAGCTTCGGGTTGCGCCTTGGCAGCTTCGACAACTTTCCTTGTAGGAGCAGGACTCAAGGTTTTTGTTGTTTCTAACACAACATCCAGCACATTTGCCATCCTTCTCCTCTTAGGAGTTACGACAGAACCCATTTGTACCTTCGGTACTGTTGCCTCTGTTGGAGGGCTCAAAATCTCTGGCATCTTCGTTATTTCTTCAATTTTTGGCTCTTTAGCCTTATCAACCTTCGTTTCAACCAGCTTGACTCTAAGCATCTTTGGCATTACAGCCGGCTCTTCAGTGCTCTGCGCAGTCGGGACAGTTTCTTTTGTTTCGGTAGCAGAAGAGGTTCCTATACCAAACTCAGGCACCACGGTCGGTTCAATGTAACTTGGCCGGTGGGTAAGAACCTTCACCTTTTTGCCCGTCGGCACAGGCTCAACCGGGGTGGCCGAAGCATCAGTTTTTCTCTTTTTCCCCTGTCCCTGCAGTGGGTAGCGGTAATCAGGGTATACAAAGCCGATGGCGTCAAAAACTCTGTTTAGTCTTTTCTTTCCCCGACCTCCGAAGGCTGTGGAAAGAGCATTATCTTCCGCCTTGGAATATGCTCCAAGCAGTTCATCACTTGTAGCTTCGATACACTTCAGCCAGTCATCGTTTGGCTCAACAAACTTCTCCCTGAATCTGAAGGTATACTTCAGCCGGACCAGTCCACCTTCGCTAGAGTCGATGGTGGTCTCCTTCGGCATTTCCCAGCTGTCTACAAGTGGCCATACCCTAAAGGCTTTATGTTCTTGAATCAAATCTCTTTCCCAATAAAGGAGCAAACAGTGCTGAAGGCCCTCTGACACGCTTCGGCTGTCTCATTAATTTCTATCTTCGGCCTTCGAAGACCGAAGCGGGACCAAATGGGGCGCATGATGACTTCCTTAATGTCTTCCCTTGCTTTCAAATCATTCTTCACATAAAACCATTCTTCCATCCAAGCTCTGGGCCATCTCTTACGAAATGTTGGCACCAGGTGGCTTGCGTTGGGGCGAGCGATAAATCCATAACAACCGAAGTTGTTGTGGTACTGTTCTTTACCCATGGCCTTCGTCTCATATAGAAGTTCGTGCATACTGCAGAAGCACTTTGTGCTTGGCTCTAGCCCTTGACTCCTTACTACCCAGACAAAATTCCCCATCCTTATTATAGCTTCAGGGGTAATCTGATGGAGGAAGATCTGGTAGATTTTCAACACTTCAACTACAAACTTGCTCAAAGGGAACCGAAGCCTAGCCTTGAAGAAGCTTCGGTAAATTACAACTTCGTTTTCCTCAGGGCAGGGACGTTGTTGTCTCCACCATCCCTCACAATAGACATGTCCTGAAAGTACCTTCCTCTCATGTTCTCAAGGTGCTCTACTTTATGGTCGATTTCCCGAAGATTGAATGACTTGGCCGCCAGGGCCGATCCTCAGAGTCTTCATCCCCACTTTCCACATCATAGCTATCGCTGTCACCAGTATCTTCAGATAAACCTTCCAGTATCTCTTTAATAATTTTCTCTATGTTTGTTTTTGCTATCGACTCAACAAATCCAGCAACATAAGGATCTATAGCCTCCTTCTCCTCAAACAGCTTCGCCTCTTCAGTCAGCTTTGTCTCCATAATAACCTTCTTTTCCTGGGACATTTTTTCCCCAGGCATGGTGAAAATATGTTTTTTAAACCTAAACTCAGAGAGCTTGAAAATCTAGCGAGCGCTACTGAGCAGGAGCTAAAAGATTGAGAAAATAATGCAAATGGCAGAAACAGCGTATCAAATGTAGCTAGTGTGAGTTCCTATTTATACGCCCAGCGCGCTGCAAAATGGAGGGCCCTGTCTGTCATTGATTATTGCTATTCTAGCAAAGGGAAGGTGTTTTTCATACCTTCGGCTTAAGGCCTTCGTGCATATCGCAGTCTGAATTTGTATCTTAACAAATTAATACTGCGAGGGGCTACTGTTGGGGGGCCTTCATCTTCCGAAGGTCCTCAAAAACATGATTTAACAATGTTTCCCAAGTGTAATATATGAACAGGTACCTTCAGACTCGGGTTAAAACCATACATGATGTGAAAAGCATGGTCGAGACGAAGGATGATGTTGCTCCGAAGCTACGCACAAGGGAGCTTCAGCCCAATGGCGGAAAAAGGAACCAACTTAAAGGGGAAAAGGCTATCTAGTCCCCATTGGGTTGTCCATAAGTCAATAGTAAATATGAAGGGCATGAATGTAAATTTACACAGGTTGCGCCCTGTGCCTATAAATATGTGAACAGTACCCTCGTACTGTTCATGCTGACATGTATTCGCTTGTGCGTCACGCTTGGACTTTTTGCCTTCTGTCAAGCCGAAGGTATAAATGTAATTCAATATTGTTCTTATTCATCCATGGTGACATAATAAAGATTTATTAACAATGTCATATGATTGTTCATGTTATTTCTCATGTTTCATATGCTTCGTCTTTCATTAATATATACTGCGATGATGAAGGTGTGTCCTTCATGACCTTCGTCCGAAGATTGTTATATCCTAAGGGAAATAATGCTTCAAAGGACGAAGGGCATTAACCATTAACCTATTTTTGTGTTGCCTTGTTCTTAATTCATAGCATTTGAGAACAAGTCCCCAACATCAGGCTATCATCAAATCTGGATGAAGAAGGAGGATGAGCTTAAGACAAGTTTCATAACCCCTAGTGGGACGTATTGCTACCTTCAGATGCCCGAGGGGCTCAAGAATGCCGGAGGAAGCTTCAACAGGATGACTGCCAAAGTCCTTCACTCCCAAATTTGCAGAAATGTTCTGACATATGTTGATATCATAGTAAAGAGCACAAAGCAAGAAAATCACGTTTCTGATTTACAAGAAACATTTGATAACTTTAGATGGGCCGGTCTTAAACTAAATCCAGAGAAATGTGTCTTCGGAGTGAAGAAGGGAAAATTTCTGGGTTACTTGGTATCAACAAAGGGTATCGAAGCTAATCCTCGGATGGAGCCACCAAAGTCAAGAAAGGGTGCCTAGAGGTTGACAGGGAGGCTGGCATCATTGAACATATTCATTTCAAGATTAATAGAGAGGAACTTGCCATTCTTCGAAGTGCTGAAGTCAGCCAAAGTCTTTCAATGGGGACCAACTCAGCAAAAAGCCTTCGAAGAACTGAAGCAATATTTGATAGAGCTGACAACCTTAACTCCACCTTCGTAAGGAACTCCATTGTTGATGTACGTAGCTGCTTCCCACGCTGTGGTTAGTGTAGCGCTCGTACAAGAGAAGCATGATGGCCAGGCAAGAAAACAAGTGCCAGTGTACTTCGTTTCCGAAGTACTTAGTGTGTGACAGAATCTCCCAAGTTATTAGTCCCACCTACAATTGTCTTTGTCCATCGGACCTCGGACAACCCTGCAGATGCATCTGATCACTTGACAAGTTCGGTATCTGAATTCTTTACCTTGCCCAAGAGCGTTTCACCCGTCACGCAGATATTACAACGCATTGGAGGAACGAATATGCGGAAGCAGTTACAGTATTTATTTTATATTAAAGTATAGAAAGAGTATTATTATTACGGACTAATAATATATAAGAGTGCAGGAGTAATATTATTACAAACCCAGGAGGCAAAAACCCCTCCCGTTAATAGTAAAGAGTTTTTAAAGGAGGACACTTCCTCCCGAGGCTTCAATCCCGATTTTCTTCCTTGGGGACCACCTTGGAACAAAAGCAACAAAAATTTGCTGCTTCCTCACCTACAATAACATGGGTTCGAAAACCCTGAGTATGGAGTGTACTTTCGCAAGTCTTACCCGTCAAAATAAAAGACTCTCAAGGATATGCTGACTTGAGGGAGTCAAGGTAAGGCTTAATCAAGAATCAAGACTATTAGGGCGAAGGCGAAGACGCCACCCTTCGCTCGATGCCTTCGCCAGCCTCGCTGCACCAACAAAGACAAGACGACTGGCAGACTTACCCTTCGTCCCACGCGTCGCCGGACAAAGGCCTGTGACGAGGTCGTCCCATCCCGCGGCCTCGTCCAACATGGAGGCCCATGTGTGATCCGGCCCATTGTAACAGGCCCTGCATGGCCGCTGCGCATTACATGCCTAATTTGTAAAGGTCTCCCTGTAATTATAGTCTGTAACCCTGCTTTATGGGAATATTCCGGGGATAACCTAGGCGCCTGAGGGCACATGCATCCTTAACTCAGGATGCTGGGCACTCAAATACCTATAAATACCCCCGCACAGTGCCCTTGAGAGGCTAGATTAACAGAGCTATTGCCATCTCGAATTAAAACCTTATTTACGTTGCTCTCACTCCCCCGTTGGATCAACTTGCTCGGGAGAGCGAGTTCCAACATTTGGCGCCCACCGTTCGTGCTATGGAAAAACCACCCGCGATGGCACCCAAGAGAGCTAGCTCGAAGGCTGACGAGGCTGCGAAGGCAGCACTGCTGGCCGAGAAAAAGGGCAAGGCCCTCGTCGACACCACCCACCAAGAGGCCACCGAAGACGACGCACTCAGCAAGAGGCAGTGCAACGAACAACCCACTCCCGAAGGCAGTCTCCGCACCTGCAGCTCTGGAGGACAACCGCAACTTCCCCCAGGCTTCGCTCCACCGGAGGGCGCAGACGTCATCGAGGACGGCGAAGTCATCGGCGTTTCAGCGGAAGAGCAGCTACAGCTGCGCGCCTTGCGCATCAAGAACCGCAACCTCCAAAAGCAAAAAGAAATCCTTGAGGCCAAGCGCCAACGTGTGTCTGCACAAGCTAAGGTGTGACAGATGATACGCGACGAAGAGCAGAAGGCCCAGGAGCTCGAACAAGAGATTGCGCTCATGCAGCGCGAAGGCTACCTCCGCCTGCAACACGGCCCTCCCCTACAGCAGCGCGCACAAGTCGAAGACCTGTACTTCCCTCATCATGGCCATGCCACCCCACACATCGAGGCATTCGAAGGTGTCAACTACCTTGACGAGCGAAGTCCCCTGGCGCCACACCTGCAAGTGTCACCATGGCCCGCCAACTTCAGGGCAGGGACCTATCCCAAGTACAACGGCAGCACTGACCCAACACAGTACATCATGAGTTATCAGGTCGCTGTTGCATCATCCGGAGGGGACGACGCCACCATGGCCGATTCATTCAACATCGCCCTCGAAGGCCCAGCCCTCACCTGGTACACCAGGTTGCCCCCACTGTCCATCGACTCTTGGAGAAGTCTCCGGGACAAATTCTTGCTCAACTTCCAAGGGTACCGCCCAGACACCGACGCCTTGGCTGAGCTTTCACTCTGCAAGCAGATGGAAAAAGAGACTCTGCGGGAGTACTACCGCAAGTTTCTGACCCTCAAGTCACAACTGCCTTCGGTCGATGACCAGATCGCCATCCACTACGCCATCAGCGGCCTTCGGGCCGGCGTCCTTTACAGCCACTGCATCAGGGATCTGCCCAAGAACCTCCAGGAGCTGTATCAGCTATTTGAAAAATACACCAGATCCGAGGAGCTCCACCAGCGCAAAGTTGAGTCTCAGAGGAAACCCAAAGACACTCCACAGTCCAACCGCACGTGGACGAGGCCCTCGCAGGCAGACTCCAGTCGGGATGGCCACAATCAGCAACAGGTGCACAACATCACCAACCAGAACCCTGCTGGCGAGGCCCCTCGCCGACAGGAGTATCCCCCCAAGGCCGCGGAAACGGAACTCGCGTTCGGGGCCGTGGACGCGCGCAGCAGCCGCGCATATTTTACTGACTGTTCCACGGCGAAGACTGCGCCCACCCTACAAGAGACTGCCCAGAAACAAAGGCAACCAGAGACAGGATGGCACGAGCGCAACCAGCCGACAACCCTAGAGTTGTCGCGCACACATACCAGCAACCCCTTCAGCCATACAACCACGGCCCCGCTCCGCACCCACCGCACCACGCATACCAACATCACCAGGAGGTACAAATCGTACCTCCCCCACCCCACCCCCACACCAGCAACAGCAAAACGTCCACCACCACAACCACCCCCAAGCCCCAAAGCAAGAAGACTTCGCCGATCAACCGTATCGCGGAGTCATTCACATGATCACTGGGGGGTCCAACGCCGACTTCGACACAAAGCGGCAGAAGAGGGACCATTACCGCAGCGTCAACCACGTCGCCATCACCGGTCCAGTCGTGCAGACAAAGTGGTCCCATGTGCCATTGACCTTCGACGCCCGCGACGTCGACCTGCGCAGCGCACCACACATCGACGCCATGGTTATCAACTGCAGCGTGGCAGGATGGGATCTGCACAAAGTCTTAGTCGACAATGGCAGCCAGGCAGATATCATTTTCCTCCATGCCTTCGATCGCATGGGCATAAGCCATAGTCTGCTCAAGCCTTCGGATAACCCGTTGTACGGCTTCGGCAGCAAGGGCACCTTTCCTATCGGCAAAATAGAGTTACCTCTCTCCTTCGGTGTAGCACCCAATGCCCGAAGTGAGCAAGTCACATTCGACATCGTCGACATGGTGTACCCGTACAATGCCATAATGGGTCGGGGCTCCATGAACAAGTTCGAGGCAGCCATTCACGGACTTTATCTGTGCATGAAGATCCCCGATCCGCAAGGCGCCATCACAGTCTACGGCAACCAGCAGGCTGCGCGTAACATAGAAAGAGACTTCGTTCCCGGGCAAAGAAACGTACACTGCCTCACGGCCCAGCGCGAGGTCCCCGAATCTGCCAGCCCAACCGCCAAAGAACATGACAAAGCACAGCTGCAAAGCAACGACAGGACCAAGACTGTCCCCCTCGACAAGGCAACACCCAAGCAGACTGTCACCATCAGCGAAGACCTCACTTCACATGATGAGGAGAGACTCCTCTGCTGTTTGTCCAGGAATAAAGACGTCTTCGCCTGGTCCGCCCTCGACCTGGTCGGAGTCAGTCGCTCCATCATCGAGCATAGCTTGGGAATTGACCCTTCAGTAAGGCCAAAGAAACAGCGGCTACGCAAGATGTCTGATGAGAAGACAGAGGCCGCCAAGGCTGAGGTACATCGCCTGCTTGAGGCCAAATTTATCGAGCCAATTGCCTACCCTACATGGCTCGCCAACGTAGTGATGGTGCAGAAGAAGAGCGGCAAATGGCGAATGTGTATCGATTTCACCAGTCTTAACAAGGCCTGCCCCAAGGACAACTTCCCGCTGCCTCGGATTGACAAAATCATCGATAGTGCGGCCGGGTGCGAAGTCATGTCACTCCTCGATTGCTTCTCCGGCTACCATCAAATATACATGAAGGAGGAGGACAAGGCGAGCACCAGCTTCATAACACCCTTCGGCACGTATTGCTTCATCAGAATGCCGGAGGGACTTAAGAACGTCGGGTCCACTTTCTCTCGGCTCACCAAAACGGTGCTCGAGGGCCAAGTTGGCAGAAATATATTCACGTATGTGGACGACATCATCGTGGCCAGCAGAAGCAAGGAAGACCATCTGGCCGACCTCGCCGAAACGTTTGCGAACATGCGGGACGCACGACTTCGCCTGAACCCCGAAAAGTGCGTCTTCGGTGTTTGCTAGGGGAAAATCTTGGGCTACCTGGTGTCACACCGCGGGATTGAAGCCAATCCAACCAAAATCCAGGCTATCATCAATATGACGCCCCCGCAGTCAGCCAGAGACGTGCAACGACTGACAGGCAGGTTGGCTGCCCTCAAAAGATTCATCTCCAAATCCGCAGAGCGAAGCCTCCCTTTCCTCAAAACACTCCGCGGCGCAAAAGACTTCGCATGGGGACCAGAGCAGGCAGCGGCCTTCGCTTCATTGAAGCAGTACCTGTCAGAATTGGCGATTCTTACAAGCCCCGACCCCTCGCTACCCCTATTGCTCTACGTCACGGCTTCGCCGCATGCGGTCAGCGCAGCGCTGGTTCAAGAGCAGAGCAGAGAGGGCACAATCAGGCAATGTCCAGTTTATTACGTCTCCGAAGTACTTACAACATCCAAATGTAATATGACGGAACTGGAAAAAATAGCCTATGCAGTTGTTATGGCCTCGCGCAAATTGCGCCATTATTTTGAAGCATTCAAGGTCTGGGTCACCTCAGATAGGGGACTCGGCGAATTATTCAGAAACCCGGAGGCATCAGTCCGGATTGCCAAATGGGCAACCGAACTCTCCGTCTACCACATCACATTTGAACCTAGGACAGCCATCAAGTCACAAGTCCTAGCAGACTTCGTCGCCGACTGGACTGGGCCAATAACACAGCCGGACCCGTCCGTAGAGAAGGTGTGGACAATCCATTGCGACGGCGCATGGTGCCATGCGGGGGCAGGCGCCGCTGCAGTCATTACTTCACCCACAGGGGTCAAGCACAGATACGCAGCACGCCTTAGCTTTGCTTTGGAGTCTGACAGATGCACTATTAACATAGCAGAATACGAAGTTGTCATCCTCGGCCTTCGCAAGCTAAGGGCCCTTGGCGTCACCACCTGCATCATCAGAACAGACTCCAAGGTAGTCGCCGGCCAAGTCGAGAAAGACTACGCAGCGAAGGACCCCGCACTTATGCAGTACGTCGCAGCTATCCGTAGTCTCGAGAGGCAATTCAAAGGTTTCACATTGCAGCATGTGGACCGAGCCAAGAATGAAGAGGTCGACGCATTGGCCAAGGCAGTCGCTAGAGGCGAGGCCTTGCCCTCCGACGTATTCTACCATGTCATCGGCACGCCAGCCGTCCGCAGCCCAGAGGGGCTCCAAATAACCAATGACAGCGAGGGCCACCGCATAGTCAACCTTATCATGACCGAAGACTGGCGGGCACCAAGAACCCTGTTCCTGCAGGGGTACTACATCCAACCAACATCAATGAGGCCAAGCGCCTCAAACATCGAAGCCGAGACTTCACACTAATTGAAGGCCAGCTTTACAAGAAGGGGGTCAGTCAACCCATGCTTAAATGTGTCGCCGAGACCGAAGGCATCCAAATTCTACGCGAAGTCCACAGCGGGACTTGCGGCTCTCACGCAGGGCCTAGGGCCCTAGCCGCAAAGGTAATCTGTCAAGGTTTCTACTGGCCCGCCATGATCTGCGCCGCAAATCGGGTCACAAGGTCCTGCGAAGCCTGCCAGAAATGTTCTCCACGCTCGGGAAGCTCTTCGCAATTCACGAAGCTAATTGCCCACACATGGCCTCTTTAGCGCTGGGGCCTGGACATTGTCGGGCCCCTGCCCACGGCCTAGGGGAACCTCAAGTTCACCTTCGTTGCTGTCGAGTATTTTACCAAATGGATCGAGGCGAGGGCTGTATCCACAATAACATCGAAGACTGCCCAGAAATTCTTCTGGCAAAACATTATTTGCCGCTTCGGAGTCCCGTCCGAACTTACAGTTGACAATGGCAAGCAATTTGACAGCCAAGACTTCAAGGATTTCTGCTTCTCCATTGGCACCAAGCTTGCCTTCGCCTCAGTATACCACCCGCAATCCAACGGAGTTGTGGAACGCGCAAATGGCAAAATTTTCACAGCCGTCAAGAAGATGCTCCTCGACGACAAAAAGGGCAAGTGGGCTGACCTGTTACCTGAAGTGGTCTGGGCACTAAACACGACTGAGTGCAGGGCGACTGGGTTCACCCCTTTCCGCCTTCTATATGGATCGGAGGCCATGACCCTGCAAGAAATAAAACATGGGTCACCACGGACAGTCCCGTCAGCCGTCCCCGACGTGGACGAGCCCACTTCGAAGGACCTCATCGACGGAGACCGCGTCTTCTCCCTACAGGCTCTAAACAAATACCAAGTTCAAACAAAAGCATGGCACGACCACACAGTCATCCCGAGGGAATTCAGCGAAGGAGACCTCGTACTCGTCCGGACAGCTCGGACAGAGTCCGGGGCAAGCTGGAGCCCAAGTGGGAGGGCCCTTTCATCGTCAAGACGAAGGCGTCCCCCAGCGCGTACAGGCTCACAACGCCATCCGGCGAGGACTTGGAGCATTCTTGGAACATTGATAATCTCCGCAATTTTTTTGTTTGACTCCTCAGGGCCAGCTCGCCCTTGTAATTCGCAAAACAATTTTATTCTGGCCCGCACTCTTTTCCTCCCGGGGGGTGAGGTTTTTAACGAGGCGGAGCCATGTAATATACACGCGAAAAATCCCCCGCAAAAATCTACATCGAAAAAAGACCGCATCGACGGTCTTCGACATTCGACCAATACAAAGTCACTGCGAGGGGCAGCGCTGGCTACCCTCGCGTGCGACACTCCGCGCAAAAGTCGCCTAAGGGTGCAGCCGGACTAGCACAACAAGTGCGCAAAATCGAAGTCTTCCTCAAAAGACTATCCGTGCAAAAGTCGCCTAAGGGTGCAGCCGGACTAGCACAACAAGTGCGCAAAACCGAAGTCTTCCTCAAAAGACTATCCGTGCAAAAGTCGCCTAAGGGTGTAGTCGGACTAGCACAACAAGCGCGCAAAATCGAAGTCTTCTTCAAAAGACTATCCGCGCAAAAGTCGCCTAAGGGTGCAGCCGGACTAGGTCAACAAGCGCGCAAAATCGCAGGTGCATTACATCCGTGCAAAAGTCTACACCAAGAAACTGTCCGCGCAAAGACCGACTACAGGCGCAGCCGGACCGACATAATAAATGTGCTAGACCAAGTGCGCAACGCCCCTATGGACATAGCCGGATGCGCGAAGGTGCACAGCCTCATCATACAAACTATAGTTACACACGTACAGCGAGGGCATCACACCTTACATTGGTTCAACCTTCGGAATGATTCCCATCTCCCTATAGTTAAATAGCATTATCCTAAGCTCCTCACCCTCAAAAAGACTTCGCAACTCCCCCTCACCTACACTCGCCCCAACCGGCAAGGATAACAATTCCCTCTTGCCAGCCCTGCCCACACGAAGCCGACCGCCATCCACTTCACTCACTCTACGCTTCGCCACCGCCCTTCGCCGCCTACGCCCAGCACTCGGACCAGGCAAAACTTCAGAATCCGTAACACGCGGAGAAGCCTCTGCCGCAGCCACATCCAAGGCCGCAAAGTAATCCAAGTCCTCATCCAAAGACTCTTTCGTCCACACAACCGAACTCCCAGAGTCATCAAACTCAGAAAATTTAGACGTAGACTCATCTGATTCATTTCCAGCGACCACGGTCGAAGCCGCCACAAAATTAGCAGTAGCAGTTGCGTGCGCAGGCCCAAAATCCTGAACCTGCGCAGCAACCAAGGTTCAGTAACACAGACAAAATTCTCTAACTACCCCACACCCACTAAGCCACCTGCGAAGACCCAGCCGCCGCCATGGGATCCTCCGCTGCCAGCTCCGTCGCCGCCTTCGGGGGATCCTCCACCATCGGCATAGTGGCTGGCGATGAGCCTCCACCGGACACAGTAGACGTAGGGGCAGCGTTGGAGCCTTCACCGGTTTTCGGGGGCGGTGCCAGGTCGACCTCAGCCTCGGCCACCACCGGGTTGACCTCCGCTTCGGGCTACGCACTTTTCAGAGGTCTGAAGTCCTCCACGTCCTCGGCACGCGCCATCTACAACACAGCACACCGATTCAGCAAGCCCACGTATACCCACATTCAACGACACGAAACAAAAGACAAACTTTACCTGATCCCTCGCCCGGTCAGACCGCTCCCTAACCACCTCCCGACCATAGGGGCCCCACATCCGGTCGAAGAGGGCCCCCGCGGAGTCCTTCACCACAGGGTCTTCGACCTTAAAAATCTCGCGCCCAAAGTCTTCATCGGATCGGTCGAAGCCCTCATAGTGACTGCACCCCTCGCGGGACAGCGCGTTCATAGCCCCTTCGCAGGTGACGAGGGAGGCAAAGGACATGAATCCCTCCACGATAGTCGGGAGCGCCAACAATTCCTCTTGCAGCCACTCGAGGAAGCGAAGGCCTGCCTCTCGGTCGGGCACCTCGAAGTCAGCAGTCCACGCAACCAACTCGCGGTATGAGTCCACGAGCTGTTTGCGCGTCCGCTCAACTTCCGAGCGCGTAGAGGCCTCGGCCCTCTCCATGCGGGCCTGCAGAGCGTTGAACCGCACCTCCCATTCCTCGGCGCGCTGGCTGGCGAGACTCCCCTCCACCCGCGCCAATTTGGCCTCCGCCTGCGCCGCCTGCGCCTTGGCGATGGCCTGGTTGGCCTCCCTCCTCTCCTCCACCAGCTGGCGCCGGAGGTCCGTCCTCTCGCCCTCCAGGGCGGCCACCTTCTCCGCCAGCTTGTGGCACTTGCTATCCGCAGCCGACTTCTCCTGGATGGCGTCAGCGTGCTGTGCCCGAAGTCTCTCGACTTCGGCAGACACATCTGCAGTAAGGGCACCCGACGCCACGCGGTCGGCGAAGTCGGCCGCCTAACAGACACACATGAGACCACAATCCCCATGAAAGCGGCAAAACACCGAAGTCCAGCTCAACTTACTTGACTCAGCTGCTGCGACAGCTGCTGCGACGCCTCCCTCAGCCAGCGGGACACAGTGCCCGCTTCGTCCTTGACGGCAGTGGCCGCCGAAATCTCGCCGCCAGCGCTGAAAGGGCTACCCTTCACCCCAAGCACCGCGGTAGACGCCGTGGTTGCCACCGCAGGCGGAACAACAACAAGTTGCCCCTCGCCCGATCCTGCAACGTATCACTAGTAAAAAAAAGCTTACCAACGAGATAGTCGTCCACGCTAATATTTGTGTCGATGTCGGCAACGCGTTTCCCCGGCGAAGGCAGTTCCCGGACCTTCGCAGCTCCGTCCGGGGCAGACTTGGTTCCGCCGGCGCCTACCGCGTTCGCGCTCTCCAGCACCTTGCTCGACCCAAGGGCGGCCGGCTTCACAGCCAGCGTCGGCTAGCTACCGACGGCAACGGTAGCCTTCGCAGTCCCCCGCGCCCTCTTCGGCCTAGCTTCGAGGAGCCTGATGATCGCCCGGCGCTTCTGCGCAGCATCCAGGCGATCCTTGTTCATCACTGCCGACACAACAGCAGCAATATTCCGTCCGTAAGGAAACACTCTCAAGTCACGAGCCATGCGAGACGTAAAAAAGTCTTCGCCATCCGCACGGGGGATAGGAACGTGCTTGGGCCATCGACCCCCGGTAACCTCCAGCATCCGCGCCGAAGACTCCTGGAGCTCGGGCGAAGACATCCTTCCCCCGGGGGCCACGCATGTCCCCACCAACTCCATAGCAAAGCTATCGGAGACCCCCAGTTCTCCCACCGCAGTACCTAGCTTCCTCTTTTTAGTGGATGGGGCGGCCTCCGGCGCGGGGTCGTCCTCAGTCACAGTCGCTGGTTTTTTCCCGCGGCGATCGACGATGTCCTCCCCGGGATAACCACCATACGGCAAACCATTCAACTCGAAGACCCTATTCAGGCGGTCATTGGATCCACGTATATCCCAACTCCGCTGGGCCTCCGTCTTCGGCACATAGCGCCCAACAATTCTCACCGCCCCATCCTCCGCCTCACGCACAACCGCGGCAGGATCCCGCCCTCGCACATCCAAAGCAAAAAGCGGACTTTGCACCTTCCGTCCGCCCAGGGAGGGCATCTCGTGAGGGCATACTTCGCCCAGTGCCCATCCATGCGCTAAGGGTCACACCCCATATCCTATGAATTCCTCAACCAGATCGCGCCCACTACTCGTGCGGGCAGCAATCCGAAGGGCCCTCCCATTTTCATCATCCTCGGCCACTTCAAATGGCGGGTACGCCACATAATAATGAGAACACATAATGGCGGTAGGGAGCCCTGGGTGATCTTCGACTTCAGCCTCCGAAACATAAAACCAGTAGTCCCACCAGTTGCCCCACTTATTTCGGGCACAGGGGACCAGCTCCACAACTTCCATCGAAGTCTTCCCGGACTTCGGCGTGAAAGTGCACGATCCGAATTGCGCAATCTTATGTCCAATTTTTCTCTTCTGCCAGTGCAGACAGTATTGCTTGGCGAAGACCTCCACCGAAGGCTGACCGCCATACGACGTCGTTGCCCAGACATACTTCGCCAATGCCACCACGGCGTTCGGTGTCAACTGATGAACCTGGACTTCGAACACCTGCAGAACCTCCGACACAAAACGATGCTCAGGCAGGCAAAGGCCGGTGATGAAAAATGCCTCAAAAACAACCAATTCGCCCTCGGGCTCGGGGACCTCTTCCGCCCCGGGACCCGACCAACCCCGCCGCCAAAATACCCCAACCGTTGCATATCTTGCATGCGGACCAACGACATCCGCGAAACACCGAATTCCACTATATCGCCCGGTCGTAATTCCGCCGCCGCCACAGTGCCCGAGAGATCTTCAGAAGACGCCTCAGCCGTCGGCGTGGTCGCAGCAGACGAGGAGGAAGACGACATGGCTACGTACCGTCGACGGCGGCGTGCGGTATGCTTCACGCGGGCCAGTTCTACGACGAACAGGAGCAAGGAGGGCAGACGAGCAAGCGAGCAGTTTGAAAGGCAGGCTAGGGTTTTCGCGGCGCGCAAAAAGGTAAATTTCAATCTGCGCCGCCCCCACCCCCTTTATATACACAGGGCGCGACGCTTCGGGAAGCCCGCAATCCAACAGTGTGGCGTCAATGAACGGTCATGTCAAAAACCCCCGTGGAACCACTTCGAGCGAGGGCAGCGTCCCCACCATCTAGCGACGCCTTCGGCACCAGATGACTTAGTCGAACTGGTCCCTCGGAGGGCAAATGTTGGGGCGAAGGCGAAGACGCCACCCTTCGCTCGATGCCTTCGCCAGCCTCGCTGCACCAACAAAGACAAGACGACTGGCAGACTTACCCTTCGTCCCACACGTCGCCGGACGAAGGCCTATGACGAGGTCGTCCCATCCCGCGGCCTCGTCCAACATGGAGGCCCACGTGTGATCCGGCCCATTGTAACAGGCCCTGCATGGCCGCTGCGCATTACGGGCCTAATTTGTAAAGGTCTCCCTGTAATTACAGTCTGTAACCATGCTTTATGGGAATATTCCGGGGATAACCTAGGCGACTGAGGGCACATGCGTCCTTAACTCAGGATGCTGGGCACTCAGATACCTATAAATACCCCCGCACAGTGCCCTTGAGAGGCTAGATTAACAGAGCTATTGCCATCTCGAATTAAAACCTTGTTTACGTTGCTCTCACTCCCCCGTTGGATCAACTTCCTCGGGAGAGCGAGTTCCAACAAAGACTCTGTTTGCAAAAATGCTTACTAATAGTGGATCCTTAAAAATCCAATTTTATTAGCAAGATAAGTCATTACCTGAATCTAGAGTTCTTTCTACCCTAGTTCAAGCACTTGGCCTATACTAGCCATTTTCTTATCAACCCTTCTTGTTTACTGGAATGCTATGTGTAGGGCAGTGACCAAGTCTTCATGTCCGAGAAGTAACGGCGATCCGAATCGATTAATACTCAACTGAGGATCTCCGATCACACGACATATGTAGCACTTAACCCTTGCATATGTCAACTGGCCACCGGGGTTCTTAAGACCAGATTAGGTTCACGCCAACCGAGAGCACAGATACACCACCGTCTAGCCTCTTGCCACGGAGGGTACACGCTACTCTCGCCATCTCTCCACTCCCATTGCGTGTTATCTTATTCTGGTATTAGTCTGCTCGAGGCAAAGCTTACCCATGATGAGGCATGTGACCAGTTTAAGGGTCCTCGATCATCAAGCCTACATCGACAAGGTCCTTAATCGACTCAGACGGAGACACTACACTAAGACTCTCTTCTCGTGCAAGTCACCCGCCCGGTCTCAGCTTTATCATTTCAACCCAAAGTTTGGTACCTGACAGAGGTACATCTTTTCCGATGTTGAACCCATCACGACCATGATGGATCCACCATCCAGTTTTATTTTTGAAAAACATCCCATCCCACTTGAAGCATCATCTTTTGTTAAAACAAAACATTTTGTTTTTCTAGAGCAAGACTAAGCACAAGAAAAACCTTTTTATAAAACAGGTGATCAAGGAGAGGTAATCAATCTTCCAAGGAAGGAAATGCAGCAAGTGTTTAGCACACAACTCCTATTACCTAATGCATCAAGCAAGTGAGAAAGATTTTAAAATAGAAAGGAGGTGGCAAATGCACCGGGGCTTGCCTTGTGTTATAGGAGAGTCGGGCTCCGTTCCACAAATATCAAAATAAAAGCAGTTCCCGGCAAGTGGGTCTTCAGGTGGTGGTGGTGGTGTAGCTCTTTCTTCTTCAACTTCTACTTCTTCTTTGTTTTCTATATATATCACATATACAACCATGAATGCTCATGTAATGCTTATGAAAATGCATAGAAAATGAAATTACATTATCTTAGGTCTTGAATACAATTTTCCTTCACGGAACTCCAGGAAACTAGGGTTTTTTAAGTCAGTAGTGTAGTTCATAGGGCAGGCATCACTAGAAGATTAGGGTTTTGGGGTTTAAGTACCAAATATTGTCCAAATCATGCCAAACTTTACCAAAGGCTTCTAAGTATCATTTTAAGCTTATCTAAAAAGTTTAGTGATTTTTGGAGTTATTAATCAACTTCTAAAATTCCAGGAATATAGGTTTTGGCTGTTTTAAATACTCCATAATTCCTTATTTGGACTAAAAATCATAAAACTATTTTTATTAATTACCATAAAATTTTAGGAACCTAGCAAAATTGTTCTCATATTTTTATCATTTTTCTACAATTTTCTAGAAATTCTCTAACCTTGGAAGAAAAAGAAAAGGAGAAACTATGAACAGTGTTGGGCTGAATTCAGCCCAAACCGGCCTGCAGAAGGGAGGGTATGCGCGCGCCCACGCCCGCGCTGTCGGTCTTGTGAAAAGGCCCCTGTTAAATAAAACAACTGGTGAAGAACCCTTGGCTACTATTCAATGTCTCGCTGACAAATGCACAGAGGTCCCTCGGTTTTTGTTTCTTCTCCAAATCGATCCAAGACTACGGTGACCGTCGACCACCCTGTTGCTCGGTACGGCCAAGATCGGCGGTGGATGCCCAAATTAATTATTGGGCAAGCATTACGGACCCGAGACAACCCTAGAACAAGCTTCAATTGGGTGATTATGGCCCTGGCTTAGCCTGACCACGGTGGCAGTGAATACCAAACACAAATTCATGTGTTCCGGGTAATTGAGCGTGGCCAAGCATAGAGGGTTGAGCCGATGAGTATCACGAGCATGTATGGGTGCTAAAACACAAGTAAGAAGAGCAGGGGGCAAACCTGGGAGCGGCTGGCCATGGAGCACGGCGGATTTTCACTTGCCAGTGACTGAAAAGGGGGAAAACGGTGCTGCGACGGGTTCTGGTTGAATTAGGAGGGGCGGTTGGGGCTACACGGTCGCAAAGGACTACTTTTTCACCGTGCACCATTAATTTGGGGAGACGTGGAGAGGATTCCGTGAATTTGTGCTTCAACCGAGCACTCTGGTGAAGAGGTGAATACCTCGCCGTGGGTGGCGGTGCTATTTATAGGCGCGGTGGTCCGGCTAGCGATCCACGGCCGCGGATTACATCGTTCGTGCATGGTTACCACGGCAAGAAGAGACACAGTGAGGGAGGAGCGAGGCATGAGTAACACGGCGGTGGAAATGATCGAGCCACGGTGACCGCTGGTGAATTATCTCCGGCTAGTCTCTGGTAGGTCCGCGGAACCGCGACACGTCCGAAGCTACCTCCCCACGGTCGATCCTTACCCCAAATCACTCGAACACATCCGATTCTACAGTGCCTCTGATCTTTGTCTTCGCTTTTCAAATATTTCAGCATTCTGATCTTCAGCGCTTTCCTGAACCGACCCCCTTTCACCCTCCTTTTCTCTTGATTTGTGTTAAGAACAAGGTGATCTCCATTAATAAAGGTTGTTCACTAAACAATAGTATTTAATATAGGATCCCTGGACCTAAACTGAATGGAACAAGAGGTACGTTGCTTCCAATTCGGCCCTATTCCACGGTGACCATTCCTGTTCTTGAATTCTGTTTTCAGTAACCCTTCAATAGCTCGACAGGGTTCTGACAAAGCAACTTCGGGCTGTTGTTTCTTTAATTTTTGTACAACAACCAGAGAAGATGACTGTACCACAGTTACTCCCCTATAATCCAACTTTAATCTTGCTACAAAGGTCTTAGCCAATTACTCATTAAATCGAGCTCCACCTGATCCTGAAGTTGGCCCTGTACCACTGGCTTTTCTGAACCACACAGATTCTCAGCCTGACAGCCAAACTTCAGACCCATTTAACGCCTACTTTTGTACAATACCAAGGCTTAAGCACTTAATCAAATTTGTAATCCTATAGTAGCTCTATAAGTTTGATGTGTTTACCCTAGGAAAATTCCTAATATTTTTAGAACTACAAGGCTCCAAAGTCAGCCCTGTTCACTGGTTTTCAGACTTAGTCACATGAGAGGTGTAGAGTGGCTTTTTGCAAATAAGCCCAAATCTCATCTTTTGACTTGGAAATCCTCAAATGTGTGAACCTTATGCTTTGGGGTGCCCTAATACCTTGGTTTTTGCACTTGGGTCCAAAATTATGCAAAATTTACATATAACCCCCTAGGGTTTCAACTTGGGTTTTCCAGGGGTCTCTTAGGGTTTTTGGCACTTCTAGGGTTCGGGTGCCACTTAAGTCCATTAAATGTGATATCTTATGATTATTTCTCATGAGTTTTGAAGTTTTCTCTCATTTAGGCTGTATTGACACTCCTAAGCCTAGTTTAGGGTTAAGTACTCTACCCTAGGGTTTCACCCATGACCAGTCACATCAATACAACTTGTTTGAAATTTTTGCCTAGTGAATGCACTCTAAGTGTAACAACACATGATATGCTAATGCACATGACGTTATGCTCAAGTTTTAGTGACAGTAACACCAGGGGTGTTACATCCTTCTCCCCATAAAAGAATCTCGTCCCGAGATTTAAAAGTCCTAGGGCAAGTAATGGAAAAGGAAACGCGTCATATTTTTATTTCCTTATTTCTTGTACAAGGCAAGGGGTGGTATGGGGTCTACTATTTTACAACATTTGTACATATCTCACAATTTACATGAAGCTAAAAAGCCTGGGAAATTCTTTTCTAAAAAGTCTTGGGTTTCCCAAGTAGCTTCATCTTCCGTGTGTTGGTTCCATTGTATCTTATAAAATTTGAGAGTTCTCCTTCGGGTAACCCTGTCCTTTTGATCCAGGACTCGAACAGGATGTTCTAAATATGTCAAGTCTGGTTCTATGGCAACATCCGTCACCTCAACGGTTCGATCTGGAACCCGAAGACACTTCTTCAATTGGGATACATGGAACACATTGTGCACAGCAGACAATGTTTCGGGTAGTTGAAGTCGATATGCCACTGGTCCACATTGTTCAAGAATGAGGAATGGACCAATGTATCGAGGTGCAAGTTTCCCTTTTACCCCAAAATGAGATACACCCTTCATTGGCAATACTTTTAGATACACATGATCTCCGACTTGAAAGTACAAGGGGTTGCGTCGTTTGTCTGCATAACTCTTTTGTCGAGCTTGTGCTTCTTTCAAATTTTGTATAATTCGTTGAAATTTTTCTTCCATTTCCTTAACCATATCAGGCCTGAAAAACCATCTTTCACCTGGTTCAGACCAATTTAATGGAGTACGGCACCGTCGTCCATATAAAGCTTCTAAAGGTGCCATCTTGATACTTTCTTGAAAACTGTTGTTATACGAAAACTCTGCCAATGGTAAACAGTCGTCCCATTTCCGCGGAAATTCTAAAACACATGCTCACAACATGTCTTCAAGTATCTGGTTCACTCTTTCAGTCTGCCCACTGGTTTGAGGATGATAGGCCGAACTATGGAACAGCTTAGTACCCAAAGATTTGTGGAGTTCTTCCCAGAATTTGGATACAAATTCTGGTCCACGGTCCGACACAATTGTTTTTGGAATCTCGTGCAGACTGAGAATACGAGCAATGTAAAGTTCCGCATATGTGATTACTGGATACTTTACCTTAACTGGGAGGAAGTGGGTGATCTTTGTAAGTCGATCAATGATAACCCAGATGGAATCAAACCCTTTTGTTGTCCTGGGTAATCCCACAATGAAGTCCATACTAATGTCCTCCCATTTCCAAGTTGGGATAGGTAAATATTGCAACGGACCAGCAGTTTTCATGTGTATGGCTTTGACACGTCTACAAGTGTCGCATCTCGCCACATAGCGTGTAATTTCGATCTTCATTTTCGTCCACCAATAATGTTGCTTTAGATCATGATACATCTTAGTGCTTTCGGGATGAATGGAATAGCGTCTAAGATGAGCTTCATCCAAAATTTGTTGGCGGACTTCATCATTCTTGGGCACAACTATGCGGTTGTTAAACCATACAATGCCTTGATCATGCTTTCTGAAACAGTTTGCTTTACCGGCCTTTATTTTCTCATGAATGTGTTTCATACCCTCATCACATCTTTGTGCATCAATAATCCTATGCAGAAGAATCGACTCAAGCTTCAATTGATTCAATGTTCCATGTTGAATCATTCCCAGGTTTAACTTCTCCATTTCTTGGCATAATGTGATGTCAGAAGTCTTCATCGTAAGCCAATGACAGGAAGTCTTGCGGCTTAGTGCATCTGCCACCACGTTGGCCTTGCCTGGGTGATAGTGAATTTCTAATTCATAATCCTTAATCAGCTCAAGCCATCTCCTCTGCCTCATATTTAGCTCTGACTAGGTAAAAAATACTTCAAGATTTTATGATCTGTATTTAACTGACAAATACTTCCCAGCAGATAATGACGCCAAATTTTCAGGGCATGAACCACAGCAACTAGTTCTAAATCATGAGTTGAATAATGTTCCTCATGACGGCGCAACTATCTTGAGGCATATGCTATAACTTGGCCCTCTTGCATCAAGACACAGCCTAAACCACTGCCTGATGTGTCACAATACACATCAAAAGGCCTTTCAATGTCCGGTTGAGCTAATACCGGAGCAGTGATCAATAACACCTTTAGCTGCTCGAAGGCTTCATTGCATCTTGAGGACCAGTTAAATTTTGCATCGTTCTTTAATAAACTTGTGATTGGCTTCACAAGCTTGGAAAAATCCGGGATAAATCGGCGGTAATAACCAGCCTGTCCAAGGAAACTTCGGACTTGATGTACAGTGGTTGGCGGTTTCCACTCTAAAATATCCTTGACCTTGCTGGGATCAACAGCAATCCCCTTGGTAGACAATACGTGCCCCAGAAATTAGATTTCTTCTAGCCAAAACACGTACTTTCTGAATTTAGCATATAGTTGATGTTCCCTTAAGTGCGTTAATACGATCCGCAGATGCCGAGCATGCTCCTCTTCATTCTTGGAATAAATCAAGATATCATCAATGAAGACCACTAGAAATTTGTCCAACTTGGGCATGAATACCGAGTTCATCAGATATGTGAAGTGGGCAGGAGCATTTGTTAATCCGAAAGACATAACCAGATATTCGAATAATCCATACCGCGTAGTAAATGCGGTCTTGGGTATATCTTCGGGTCGGATACGGATCTGATGATAGCCCGACCTGAGGTCAATCTTGGAAAATACCCGAGCTCCGGTAAGCTGATCAAACAAAATATCAATCCGGGGAAGAGGGTACTTGTTCTTGATTGTGACCTCATTAAGGGGTCTGTAATCCACACATGTAACGCCCTGAATTTGGGGGCAGAATTTTTTCTTCTTTTCTCTCACCAAATTCGGGCGTTACTCTCTTTTCTCTTTCCTCGTTTGCTCCTTCTTTCCAATTTCAAACCAGTATAGCGGCAGGTGCCCGTGTCATGTATAAACCAAAACCTAAGTGTCATGGGTGTTGCATCATGCCGAAGCACATTTCTTTGTCTGATGTTGAATGTTCGTCTCGTTCTGTTCCGGATTTCGGTTCGCGATTTAATTCCGTTTAGTGGTCGTGCACGTCGTGGGTTTTCGATCCGCGAAGTGGCCCGGCCCAGCCCAACCTAGTCTAGCCCAGCCCAACCGGCCCGGCCCGCCCCGGCCTGCGCGCCCCTGGTGCCCAAAACCCCCCCCCCCCATGCGCCCCCCTCCTCTCTCTCTCTCTCATTTGGATCTCCCGCGCAACAACCTCTCCTCTCCCTCTTCCACCTCTCTCTCCCCGTGGTGCCCTAGGGTTTGGAGACGGCGATCACCGGATTTTGGACCCCGAGGTGAGCTCCCCTCCCCTCCCCTCCTCTCTCTCTCTCTCTCCCTCTCCCTCCTCTTCTCCCCCCCCCCCCCCCCCCGCGCGCCCCCTTTCTCCCCCTGCCCGCGCGCGACCCCGACCCCGACCCCGACCCTGCCCCGGCGGCGCGGCCCCCGCCCGACCTCCCCGCGCGGCGCTCCCCCGCCCGGCTGCCCTCGGCGCGGCGGCGCGGCCCCCGCTCGGCCCCCTCGGCGCGGCGGCGCGGCCCCTGCCCGCCCCGGCCCCCGCTCGGCCCCTCCCCCTCCCTCCCCGGCGGCGTTCGGCCCCCGCTCGGCCCTCCCCGGCGCGGCGGCGCCCGTCCCCGGCCTCCCCTCGCGCGGCCGCGCCCCGGCCCCCCGGCGGCGCTCGGCCTCGCCCCCTGCCGGCCCCGGCCCCTGCGCGCGGCCCCGCCCCTCGGCTCGGCCGGCCGTGGTGGCCCGGCGCCCTCCCGCGGCGGGGCGGGCCCCGCTCGCCCGCGCGCCCCCGCCCCCGGCTCGGCCGTCCTCGGCCGGTTCAACCGCCCCCTGGCCGGTTCAACCGCCCCGGCCCCGGCTCGGCCGTCCGTTCCCCGTCCCGGCCTCGCCCGTATCTTCGCTCGCCCGCGCTCGCGGTGATTATTCGCTAATTAGCGTGTTGCGTCACGCGCTTCGCCGCGCGACGGATTTGTCTAAATTCAGATTCTATCTTGTGTTGCGTCGTGCGCTTCGTCGCGCGACGATCCATTTTTGTTTCAGGTTGTTTAAGGTGTAACGCCGCGTGTGTATTCACGCGACGTTCTACTTTGGACTCAGTTTAGTCGACGTATGCCGTCGTGCGCTTCGTCGCGCGACGCTTAACGTCTCCTCTTATCTAAGGCAAAGTGTCTCGCTGCGTGCTCAGTCGCGCGACGAGTCGTTAACTTCTTAATTTGTTTTAGAGAGCTTTGTCGCGCGTCTCGCCGCGCGACCATCCTTTTATTTATCTCCACCTGCTTATAACAATTAGACATGAAACATGACTTTACTTTACGCTAAACATAGTGTCTACATTAAATTTCCTTCCATTAAGCTAGTGGCTAATTTATAATCATGCAACGTGATCGTTTCTCGACTGTCTTTTCCTCTTTCTCTCTTAACCGTACTCGCGAGCCCGCGTGGAACGTCTGTTTACTTATTGCATTCTATTGTATGGTGTACTGTTCTTTTGTATTAAATGTGTGGATGTATGTATGTTTGTGCTCGCATAGAGAACGATCCAGTTGAAGAGCCCGAGGAACTCGCAGGAGAAGCCCCTGAGCAGCAGTCAGTTGGTGGAGGCAAGTGTCCCTTGACCTATCTATGTCCTATTCATTACTTAATTCACCTCCCGCTTTACACATTTATGCCTAAGGATTGACTAGCTTTTGTTATCCATGTCCTTGTTTACCTATTTGGGTTGGATTATTACTGTTTAGCTTTATGCTATTGCTCAAACTCTAATCAATGAACATGATGAGAATATCTATGATACGCTGTTTTCCCTTCTCTTATTATGATGTGATACTTGTGGTCTTCAAGGGGGCTCGAGCGGTTTCTCGAGTGCCTCTCCGTAAGGACCTGTTCTATGGATGACCGCCCGGGAAAACAGTGCAACCATGAGGGTGGAATGGGGTACCCTTAGCTGAATAATTAGAGGATCCGGGGTGTAGTTCACTTAGCCGTCGTGCCGTCAATGGGGCTCGGTGTATGCGGCTCGCTCTGCCAAGTTTGGGTTCGCCCCTTGGGGAGGAGTGCGGTGCATTTAGGAAACCTAACGGGTGGCTACAGTCCCGGGGAATCTTTGTAAAGGCTACATAGTGATGCCCTGCTGGGTCACCTTGGTAGTGATCAATGGAGAGTCATGATCTCCGGGCAGAATGGGAATCACGGCTTGTGGGTAAAGTGCACAACCTCTGCAGAGTGTTTGAAAAATTGATATATCAGCCGTGCTCGCGGTTATGAGCGGCCAAGGGAGCTCCAGTGATTAGTGTTACTTGATCAGAGATACTTTGGTACAGGTGGTTATGAGATCGATGATTCTGGTTATGACTCTGGTGTTGGTAAGTGGTACTCTTTCCGTTTGGAAAGGAGTACGTTTGGGTTAATAACTTGGGTTAATGCTAAAACTTGGCTTTCTACTAGTAAGTAATAATCTGACCAACTAAAAGCAACTGCTTGACTTATCCCCACATACAGCTAGTCCACTACAGCCAAACAGGATACTTGCTGAGTATGTTGATGTGTACTCACCCTTGCTCTACACACCAAACCCCCCATCCCCAGGTTGTCAGCATTGCAACCACTGCTCAAGCGAAGATGAAGCCGTGGAAGGAGACTTCCAGGAGTTCCAAGATTACGACGAGTTCTAGGTGTGGGTTAGCGGCAACCCCCAGTCGGCTGCCTGTGAAGGCCGCGGTTATCTACGTTTCTTTTCCGCACTTTGATTTATTATAAGAATTATATGGACGTCTCAGACGTATGATGTAATCGACTATTTCCCTTCTTAATACTATTTTGAGCACTGTGTGATGATGTCCATATTATGTAACTGCTGTGTACGTGAATAACTGATCCTGGCACGTACATGGTTCGCATTCGGTTTACCTTCTAAAAACCGGGTGTGACATAAGTGGTATCAAAGCCGTGCTGACTGTAGGACCGCTAACCTAGAGTAGAATGGTCGTTCTAAGGACTATAGACCTCTGTCTCTGCCTTGACTTTGATATCCCTTCAAAAGTTGGTCATACCGACCAAACCTATGTTCTACTATATATTATACCTTGCTGAAAATCATGTTTTATTCTAATCCTTCATTTACTTATGATTCACTATTTGCTGGTCATATTGATTCTGTTCTCACCCTTCTGCTTGCGATGTCTTTTGTAGATGGCTCGACTTAGACACACTGCACGAAAGTCAGTCATCCCCTTCTTACCCTCCCGCCTTGCTGAGCGTCCGCTTCGCCGTCCCGTGGCCGGACAGTCCAGCCACTTGGAGAGACTACACCACCGCCTGCGTGAGGAGCAGGAACGTCGACGACAGGAGCAGCAGAGCTCTTCCTTCTCGCTCCAACAGGAGATAGAGTCTGTGAGGAGCTGCTCCCCTGTGCTTCCTCTGGAGCCGCCCCCTGCACCACCACTGGGCGTCCCAGCTTCTGGAGTAGCTGCTGGAGGAGACCCAGACGACGGAGATGGCGACGACAGCTCGAGCCATGACACCGACTTCTCTGCTAACCCTGAGCCGGAAGGATGGGTTGCTCGACCCATCACTCGCGACGCTGCTCGCGGGTGTCACTTCCACGATGCGCTCGACACCCTGCTACGTCGTGCATTTAACCGGCATACATGGTCCGTCGAGTATCGCTGTGTGGTCTACCAGCACAGTCGCGGGGTCTACCCGGACCGCTGGGAGGCGACTTGCTTGGTGCGCTGCCCGGAGAACAGTCTCCAGGGTGCAGAGGCCTGTTCAGAGCACTATTCTATCTCTGAGCGGGACTCAGCTGAGGCAGCCATGCAAGATGCTGCACGGCGTGCGCTTTCGCACTACTGCTCGGTTTTCGGTGGGGCAGCTGACGGTCTTGACCTGAAGTATTACCCCCGCCGTCCATCTGGCAGCACAGGAGGCGTGATTGTCTCACCTGTCGGTGAGGGCAATCCTAGGTTGAGCAGCACAGTCAACCTAGCCGCCGTGCTAAACACGGAGCTGGACCATGCATTAGACGAGCTGAGTAGGGCTCGTGCTGAGATCGCCCTGCTGCGGGCTGAGCGCGCGGAACGTCGTCACCTGGATGGTGGTTCCCCCGCTCCCGTTGGGACTCAGCACCCGTACCGCTCACCTCAGCGTGGACACCAGTCTTATGGCAATCCCGCCTGCAAGACCAAGATAACTCTAGAACCATAGCTCGTTAGAGTTGGATCTTGTAATTAATACGAAATATATACATAGAAGCTTCAGTCTTAGCGTTAGTCTCAGTCTTAGTTAGTCTTAGTTAGACAGTGTAGTTTGCTATATCCTGTGCATCTATGTTTGTCATGATGAACTATGTTTGGTTTGGGTCTTTGTAATGATTGTCACCAGAGTGTGGGTATCCCCTGCATTTTGGTTTATCTATTATGTTAATGGAGTTAGCTATATAGTTGGGAAACCTTTTTATTCCACTTTCCTCTTTATCTGAGAAGCTGTGTGGTCTGTGTTGGAGATCAGTGAAGATGCTCATCTGTTCAGTGCTGTTGAAGAATTCTATTCTCTTTCCTTATGCTGCAAGATTTGCCAGATCAGTTCTGATGTGTGGTTGCATTCTGCAGATGTCAGAGAACAGGCGCAGAGGAGGAAGGCGTGCTCAGCAGGAGCGAGCCGCTCAACAGGAGGAGGTGCCCCAGCAGCAGCACCTGCCACCCCCGCCCCCGATGTCGATCGAGCAGATGTTTCTGATGCAGACTCAGGCAGTTCAAGCCATCGGTCAGACTTTGGCCGCCATTCAGCAGCAGCAGCAGCAACAGCAGCAGGCCCCACCTCAGCCTCAGATGCCTCAGATGCCCAGAGACAAGCGTGCTGAATTCATGAGAGGTCATCCACCAACGTTCGCTCACTCTTCTGACCCCATGGATGCTGAAGATTGGCTGCGCACTGTGGAGCGGGAGTTGCATACCGCGCAGTGTGATGACAGGGAGAAGGTTATGTATGGTCCCCGTCTGTTGAGAGGGGCAGCCCAATCATGGTGGGAGTCTTACCTCGCCACCCATGCCCACCCTGACGCCATCACCTGGGAAGAGTTCAGAAGTAGCTTTCGTCAGTACCATGTCCCTGCAGGTCTGATGACAGTGAAGAAGGAGGAGTTCCTGGCCCTCAAGCAAGGGCCATTGTCTGTCAGTGAGTACCGGGACAAGTTTCTGCAGTTGTCTCGCTATGCTCCTGAAGATGTCAACACCGACGCCAAGCAGCAGTACCGTTTCCTGAGAGGCTTGGTTGACCCTCTGCAGTACCAACTGATGAATCACACCTTTCCGACATTCCAGCACCTGATTGACAGAGCAATCATGACGGAGAGAAAGCGCAAGGAGATGGAAGATCGTAAGCGCAAGATCAGTGGACCCCAGCCTGGAAGCAGCAATCGTCCTCGTTTCTCAGGCAATCAACCTCAGCAATTCAGGCAGAACCAGCGTCCACCTCAGCAGCATCAGCAGTTTCAAAGGCAGTATCCTCAGCACCAGTACCAGAACCGTCAGAGCAATCAGTCAGGAGGTCAGTTTCAGAGGCAGAATCAGCAGGCACCTCGCCTTCCTGCCCCAGCAAATCAGCAGAACAGTCAGGCAGCACCAGCTCAAGTTGGAAACAGGGCATGTTTCCACTGTGGAGAGCATGGCCACTGGGTGATGCAATGTCCGAAGAAGGCAGCCTAGCAGCAGTCAGGCCCCAATGCCCCAGCAAAGCAGAATGTGTCTCAGCCTGGAGCAGGCAATCGCTCTCAGCCGCGCTATAATCATGGAAGGCTGAACCACTTGGAGGCTGAAGCAGTTCAGGAGACCCCCGGCATGATAGTAGGTATGTTCCCAGTCGACTCCCATATTGCAGAAGTGCTATTTGATACTGGAGCAACACATTCTTTCATTACTGCATCGTGGGTAGAAGCACATAATCTTCCAATTACTACCATGTCAACCCCCATTCAAATTGACTCAGCCGGTGGTAGAATTCGAGCCGATAGCATTTGTTTGAATATAAGTGTGGAAATAAGGGGGATAGCGTTTCCCGCTAACCTCATAGTAATGGGTACTCAGGGAATAGATGTCATCCTAGGGATGAATTGGCTAGATAAGTATCAGGCAGTTATCAGTTGTGATAAAAGGACCATCAAGTTGGTGTCCCCACTAGGAGAGGAAGTGGTGACCGAGTTAGTCCCGCCTGAGCCAAAGAAAGGAAGTTGTTATCAGCTAGCTGTTGATAGCAGTGAAGCAGACCCAATTGAGAGTATCAAGGTTGTGTCCGAATTCCCAGATGTGTTTCCCAAGGACTTACCGGGTATGCCACCAGAGCGAAAAGTTGAGTTTGCTATAGAGCTTCTTCCCGGAACCGCCCCTATCTTCAAGAGAGCTTACAGAATATCTGGACCAGAGTTGGATGAACTTAAGAAGCAAATTGATGAGCTGTCAGAGAAAGGTTACATTCGGCCAAGCACCTCGCCTTGGGCCGCCCCTGTCCTATTTGTGGAGAAGAAAGATGGCACCAAGAGGATGTGTATCGATTATCGAGCTTTGAATGAGGTCACGATCAAGAACAAGTATCCTTTGCCCAGAATAGAAGATTTGTTTGACCAGTTGAGAGGAGCCAGTGTGTTCTCCAAGATTGATTTGAGGTCAGGTTATCACCAGCTCAGGATCCGACCTTCGGACATTCCGAAGACGGCATTCATTTCCAAGTATGGTTTGTATGAGTTCACAGTGATGTCTTTTGGTTTGACCAATGCGCCAGCATTCTTTATGAACTTGATGAACAGTGTATTCATGGATTACCTTGATAAGTTTGTGGTGGTATTCATTGATGACATTCTGGTTTATTCTCAAAGCGAAGAAGAGCATGCAGATCATTTGAGGATGGTATTGCAAAGATTGCGAGAGCACCAGTTGTATGCAAAGTTGAGCAAGTGTGAGTTCTGGATCAGTGAAGTCCTGTTCTTGGGTCACATAATCGACAAAGAAGGATTGGCTGTGGATCCGAAGAAAGTGGCAGACATTCTGAACTGGAAAGCGCCAACAGATGCCCGAGGAATCAAGAGCTTCATTGGAATGGCCGGATATTATCGGCGATTCATTGAAGGGTTTTCGAAGATTGTGAAACCAATGACAGCGTTGCTAGGCAACAAAGTTGAGTTCAAGTGGACCCAGAAATGCCAAGAGGCCTTTGAAGCGCTGAAAGAGAAGTTGACTACAGCGCCTGTCCTAGTCTTGCCTGATGTGCACAAGCCCTTCTCGGTGTATTGCGATGCTTGTTACACAGGTTTGGGATGTGTGTTGATGCAAGAGGGAAGAGTTGTGGCCTACTCGTCCCGACAGTTGAAGGTTCATGAGAAGAATTACCCAATCCATGATCTAGAGTTGGCAGCAGTGGTTCATGCACTGAAGTCATGGAGGCACTATTTGTATGGACAGAAATGCGATGTTTACACAGATCACAAGAGTCTGAAGTACATATTCACTCAGTCAGAGTTGAACATGAGGCAGCGAAGATGGTTAGAGTTGATCAAAGACTATGAGTTGGAGATCCATTACCATCCAGGCAAAGCAAACTTAGTGGCAGATGCTTTGAGCAGAAAGAGTCAAGTCAATCTGATGGTCGCTCGTCCGATGCCTTATGAGTTGACCAAGGAGTTTGACAGGTTGAGTCTCGGATTTCTGAACAGTTCGCGAGGAGTTACAGTTGAGTTGGAACCTACCTTGGAGCGCGAAATCAAAGAAGCGCAGAAGAATGATGAGAAGATCAGTGAGATCCGGCGACTGATTCTAGATGGCAAAGGCAAAGAGTTTCGAGAAGATGCAGAAGGCGTGATATGGTTCAAAGACCGCTTGTGTGTTCCCAATGTCCAGTCCATTCGGGAGTTGATTCTTAAGGAAGCTCATGAGACAGCCTATTCGATTCACCCTGGTAGTGAGAAGATGTATCAGGATCTGAAGAAGAAATTCTGGTGGTACGGAATGAAGAGGGAAATCGCAGAGCATGTGGCTATGTGTGATAGTTGTCGAAGAATTAAGGCAGAGCACCAGAGACCTACTGAATTGTTGCAACCGTTGCAGATCCCTCAGTGGAAATGGGATGAAATTGGTATGGATTTCATAGTCGGATTGCCTCGCACTCGAGCCGGCTACGATTCCATTTGGGTAGTAGTGGACCGTCTGACCAAGTCAGCCCACTTCATACCTGTCAAGACCAACTACAGCAGTGCAGTATTGGCAGAATTGTATATGTCTCGGATCGTTTGTCTTCATGGTGTGCCAAAGAAGATAGTGTCAGACAGAGGAACGCAGTTCACCTCTCATTTCTGGCAGCAGTTGCATGAAGCCTTGGGCACGCATCTGAATTTCAGCTCAGCTTATCACCCGCAGACAGATGGCCAGACCGAAAGGACCAATCAAATTCTTGAAGACATGCTGAGAGCCTGTGCGTTGCAAGATCAGTCCGGATGGGATATGAGATTGCCTTATGCAGAGTTTTCCTATAACAACAGTTACCAGGCCAGTTTGAAGATGTCACCATTTCAGGCGCTCTATGGAAGGAGTTGCAGAACTCCGTTGCAATGGGATCAGCCTGGAGAAAAGCAAGTGTTTGGGCCAGACATTTTGCTTGAAGCCGAAGAGAACATCAAGATGGTCCAAGAGAATTTGAAGATAGCGCAATCGAGGCAGCGAAGCTATGCAGACACAAGAAGAAGAGAGCTGAGTTTCGAAGTCGGAGACTTTGTCTATCTGAAAGTGTCACCGATCAGAGGAGTCAGAAGATTCGGAGTGAAAGGCAAGCTAGCACCCCGCTACATCGGTCCGTATCAGATTCTTGCAAGACGTGGAGAAGTGGCCTATCAGCTCAGTTTGCCCGAGAATTTGTCAGCTGTGCATGATGTCTTTCATGTGTCTCAGTTGAAGAAGTGCTTGCGTGTGCCAGAAGAGCAGTTGCCAGTGGAAGGTCTTGAAGTCCAGGAGGACTTGACCTACGTTGAGAAGCCAGTGCAAATCCTTGAGGTTGCAGACAGAGTCACCCGAAGGAAGACCATCAGAATGTGCAAAGTCAGATGGGATCATCACTCTGAGGAAGAAGCAACCTGGGAGCGTGAAGATGATCTGATGGCTAAATACCCTGAGCTCTTTGCTAGCCAACCCTGAATCTCGAGGGCGAGATTCTTTTAAGGGGGGATAGGTTTGTAACGCCCTGAATTTGGGGGCAGAATTTTTTCTTCTTTTCTCTCACCAAATTCGGGTGTTACTCTCTTTTCTCTTTCCTCGTTTGCTCCTTCTTTCCAATTTCAAACCAGTATAGCGGCAGGTGCCCGTGTCATGTATAAACCAAAACCTAAGTGTCATGGGTGTTGCATCATGCCGAAGCACATTTCTTTGTCTGATGTTGAATGTTCGTCTCGTTCTGTTCCGGATTTCGGTTCGCGATTTAATTCCGTTTAGTGGTCGTGCACGTCGTGGGTTTTCGATCCGCGAAGTGGCCCGGCCCAGCCCAACCTAGTCCAGCCCAGCCCAACCGGCCCGGCCCGCCCCGGCCTGCGCGCCCCTGGCGCCCAAACCCCCCCCCCCATGCGCCCCCCTCCTCTCTCTCTCTCTCTCTCATTTGGATCTCCCGCGCAACAACCTCTCCTCTCCCTCTTCCACCTCTCTCTCCCCGTGGTGCCCTAGGGTTTGGAGACGGCGATCACCGGATTTTGGACCCCGAGGTGAGCTCCCCTCCCCTCCCCTCCTCTCTCTCTCTCCCTCTCCCTCCTCTTCTCCCCCCCGCGCGCGCCCCCTTTCTCCCCCTGCCCGCGCGCGACCCCGACCCCGACCCCGACCCTGCCCCGGCGGCGCGGCCCCCGCCCGGCCTACCCGCGCGGCGCTCCCCCGCCCGGCTGCCCTCGGCGCGGCGGCGCGGCCCCCGCTCGGCCCCCTCGGCGCGGCGGCGCGGCCCCGCTCGGCCCCTCGGCGCGGCGGCGCGGCCCCTGCCCGCCCCGGCCCCCGCTCGGCCCCCCGCTCGGCCCCTCCCCCTCCCTCCCCGGCGGCGTTCGGCCCCCGCTCGGCCCTCCCCGGCGCGGCGGCGCCCGTCCCCGGCCTCCCCTCGCGCGGCCCCGCCCCGGCCCCCCGGCGGCGCTCGGCCTCGCCCCCTGCCGGCCCCGGCCCCTGCGCGCGGCCCCGCCCCTCGGCTCGGCCGGCCGTGGTGGCCCGGCACCCTCCCGCGGCGCGGCGGGCCCCGCTCGCCCGCGCGCCCCCGCCCCCGGCTCGGCCGTCCCCGGCCGGTTCAACCGCCCCCTGGCCGGTTCAACCGCCCCGGCCCCGGCTCGGCCGTCCGTTCCCCGTCCCGGCCTCGCCCGTATCTTCGCTCGCCCGCGCTCGCGGTGATTATTCGCTAATTAGCGTGTTGCGTCGCGCGCTTCGCCGCGCGACGGATTTGTCTAAATTCAGATTCTATCTTGTGTTGCGTCGTGCGCTTCGTCGCGCGACGATCCATTTTTGTTTCAGGTTGTTTAAGGTGTAACGCCGCGTGTGTATTCACGCGACGTTCTACTTTGGACTCAGTTTAGTCGATGTATGCCGTCGTGCGCTTCGTCGCGCGACGCTTAACGTCTCCTCTTATCTAAGGCAAAGTGTCTCGCTGCGTGCTCAGTCGCGCGACGAGTCGTTAACTTCTTAATTTGTTTTAGAGAGCTTTGTCGCGCGTCTCGCCGCGCGACCATCCTTTTATTTATCTCCACCTGCTTATAACAATTAGACATGAAACATGACTTTACTTTACGCTAAACATAGTGTCTACATTAAATTTCCTTCCATTAAGCTAGTGGCTAATTTATAATCATGCAACGTGATCGTTTCTCGACTGTCTTTTCCTCTTTCTCTCTTAACCGTACTCGCGAGCCCACGTGGAACGTCTGTTTACTTATTGCATTCTATTGTATGGTGTACTGTTCTTTTGTATTAAATGTGTGGATGTATGTATGTTTGTGCTCGCATAGAGAACGATCCAGTTGAAGAGCCCGAGGAACTCGCAGGAGAAGCCCCTGAGCAGCAGTCAGTTGGTGGAGGCAAGTGTCCCTTGACCTATCTATGTCCTATTCATTACTTAATTCACCTCCCGCTTTACACATTTATGCCTAAGGATTGACTAGCTTTTGTTATCCATGTCCTTGTTTACCTATTTGGGTAGGATTATTACTGTTTAGCTTTATGCTATTGCTCAAACTCTAATCAATGAACATGATGAGAATATCTATGATACGCTGTTTTCCCTTCTCTTATTATGATGTGATACTTGTGGTCTTCAAGGGGGCTCGAGCGGTTTCTCGAGTGCCTCTCCGTAAGGACCTGTTCTATGGATGACCGCCCGGGAAAACAGTGCAACCATGAGGGTGGAATGGGGTGCCCTTAGCTGAATAATTAGAGGATCCGGGGTGTAGTTCACTTAGCCGTCGTGCCGTCAATGGGGCTCGGTGTATGCGGCTCGCTCTGCCAAGTTTGGGTTCGCCCCTTGGGGAGGAGTGCGGTGCATTTAGGAAACCTAACGGGTGGCTACAGTCCCGGGGAATCTTTGTAAAGGCTACGTAGTGATGCCCTGCTGGGTCACCTTGGTAGTGATCAATGGAGAGTCATGATCTCCGGGCAGAATGGGAATCACGGCTTGTGGGTAAAGTGCACAACCTCTGCAGAGTGTTTGAAAAACTGATATATCAGCCGTGCTCGCGGTTATGAGCGGCCAAGGGAGCTCCAGTGATTAGTGGTACTTGATCAGAGATACTTTGGTACAGGTGGTTATGAGATCGATGATTCTGGTTATGACTCTGGTGTGTTGGTAAGTGGTACTCTTTCCGTTTGGAAAGGAGTACGTTTGGGTTAATAACTTGGGTTAATGCTAAAACTTGGCTTTCTACTAGTAAGTAATAATCTGACCAACTAAAAGCAACTGCTTGACTTATCCGCACATACAGCTAGTCCACTACAGCCAAACAGGATACTTGCTGAGTATGTTGATGTGTACTCACCCTTGCTCTACACACCAAACCCCCCATCCCCAGGTTGTCAGCATTGCAACCACTGCTCAGGCGAAGATGAAGCCGTGGAAGGAGACTTCCAGGAGTTCCAAGATTACGACGAGTTCTAGGTGTGGGTTAGTGGCAACCCCCAGTCGGCTGCCTGTGAAGGCCGCGGTTATCTACGTTTCTTTTCCGCACTTTGATTTATTATAAGAATTATATGGACGTCTCAGACGTATGATGTAATCGACTATTTCCCTTCTTAATACTATTTTGAGCACTGTGTGATGATGTCCATATTATGTAACTGCTGTGTACGTGAATAACTGATCCTGGCACGTACATGGTTCGCATTCGGTTTACCTTCTAAAAACCGGGTGTGACAACACACATCCGAAGCGTTTGATCCTTCTTCTTCACAAAGATTGCTGGACAACCCCAAGGTGACGAGCTAGGTCGAATGAATCCCTTCTCTAGTAGATCTTGTAATTGTGTCTTGAGCTCTGCCAACTCATTTGGAGGCATTCCGTACGACCTTCTAGAAACAGGAGTCATACCAGGCTACAATTCAATCACAAATTCTACATCTCTCTCTGAAGGCAATCGAGGCAGATCTTCCGGAAAGACGTCTGGAAATTCACACACTACCAGAATATCTTGGATTTCCGGTATGAGGGCTTCATAGACTCTGCCAAATGGTTTAGCTGAAATAGCTACAGGGATGGACAAGAGAACCTCTTCATGGCCATAGCTCAACCTGATGGTTCTTAGATCAGTGTTGAGAATAGCTTTGTGCTGGGCTAACCAATTCATGCCTAGAATTACATCTATATCTTGGCCTTTCAGAACAATCATGTTGGTGGGAAAGTCCCGTTCAGCCAATGTTACGGGCACATGGAAAGCCACTTCTTTAGTGAATATTTGTCCCCCAGGCGAATGAATAATAAGCTCTTCCCTTGATTCAATGCAAGGAATGCAATGTTTCTCCACAAACTTTTTGCTTATGAAAGCACCAGAATCAAAGAGAATGACTGCAGGGTGATTGGCCACGAGGAACGTACCCATCACAACCGGCTCTCCCTCCGGTGTAGTGGCCACTTGTGTGTAGTAGATTTGCCCAGTCTTCTTTATATTCTTGCTCGTTGTATTATTTGTCGTATTTCCCTTGCCTTGGCTTAAACTCCCTTGGTTCTGCTGATTATTGGATTTGTTCTGCCTCGGATATGGGCAGTCTTTGATAAAATGTCTAGACTTCCCACAATTGAAGCAGCCGGTTGAAGAACTAGGGAGGGTGGGGAAACGAGCACCAAGGGCACTCGGCTGAGTTGTTGACATGGGGGCAGTGGCAGGGCAGACGAAAATAGGCTGTTTGAAGGGGTAGGAGGGTGGACGGGGTGAAGAAAGATTTTGATTGAAAGGTCAAATTACCAACCTTTGTCGCTTTTCAGGCCCCTGGTTGGACCTGTCACCTCCAATTCCCTTCGATTTTCCTGGGCCTGCATGCTTAGCTTCAACTTCCAGCGCTGTGCTGATAGCCCTGCTGTAGGAGAGATCGAGGCAGGTGGCCATATTTTGTTGTAGCCGGTCATTAAGGCCTCGCATGAAGCAGTTCTTCTTTTTTAGGTCAGTATTGACCTGGTCAATTGCATACTGGGACAAATGATTTAATTTGTTGATATCTCCTCCTTGCTTGAGTCTCATGAATTCCTCCTGCTTCATGTGCAGTACTCCTTCTAGAATGTAGTGCTCACGAAACGCCAATTTAAATTCGTCCCATGTAACCTGATGTCCGGCAGGCTGAATGGCCACATAATTTCCCCACCAGGTGCTAGCAGGGCCTCTTAACTATTGAGCCGCGAACAACGGCTTCTGGGTCTCCGTGCAGTGGATGAGTCCAAATTTTTGCTCAATGACCCGAACCCATACGTCGGCTTCGAGAAGATCTTTGGCTTTGACGAAAAGTGGGGGACAGGTTTCCAAGAAATCTAGATACGAAGTTTCGCGGGGTCCCTGCGGATAAGCCCTTCCGCCTTGTTGTTGAAATTGGTTTCCCGCCATTTCACGCAGAAAGCCGGTGTTGTCAGCAGTCGCACTGACCAAGGAAGAGATAGCCTCGGCCAACATGGGTGGTACCGACGGTGGATTAGGTGTATCTTCTTGATCACAAGACGTTCCCGCGTCGTCATGTGCACGAGATCGGGATGACTTCTGAAGCAAAGAAATATTTGGGAAAAATATAACATGCTGATATACACCATCACTTTACATTACTAAGATGTAATGATACAGACTCAATGTACAACATGACTTCATTACCTATTTTACATTAGCATCATTTCTAAACTATACTACTCTAGTATTTATCATCTTTAGTTGCTTCACTGTCGGTTGTAGGGGACCGTTCGTTACCTAGGTTCATTGAAGGAGGGGGCTTGAAAAGATCCAATTCCCCACCGAGTGCTCCACCTACTGTTCCAGAAGGTCCAGCTCCCATTCCGACAGGGTCGGCAGGTACGTCAGGTGCAGTCGCGAATACAATTCATGAACTTCCTCATGTAATGTATTGCAGTACACCTGCAAGTTGAACGTGAGTTGACAGCCCAATTGATTGCCAAGTCCCATTCAGCAAGCTTGTCTTGCAGATGTCGGATGTCAGCTCTCAACTCATTTATACGCTGACCATCCTCTACCCACACCTTGTTTCTATGACGTAGCTTTGTTCGAAGCTACTCCACCTGGGCTTCTAGGTCTCCAATGGGGTCATTGTTGCCGATGCTGCTCTCCTCATGCCTTGGAGCCAGCTGATGCCAAGGCACGCCAATCGGTCCAGTGGACTTACGCGCGATTTTCCCCGTGCGTGGCGGCATATCTCTGTAAGGGGGAAAACTTTATTAGTATAGTTTTTAACATGATGCATGCATAATTACAGAATCAACCTTAGTTGATTCACAACCTTCTATACATTGCACTCAACTACCTGGTCTTATAAGATAAATACTTCAAAAGGTAGTAAGATAAGAATGAAAGAAATTTTCTTTAGATAAGTTCTTGAAAATTCTTTTTGAAATGTCTCATAATATCTGAAGAGATGGGCTTCACTCCGATACCAGTTGTGATAGAACCTCCCAGGTTATTAGGCCCACCTACAGTTGTCCTTGTCCATCGGACCTCGGACAACCCTGCAGATGCACCTGATCACTTGACAAGTTCGGTATCTGAATTCTTTACCTTGCCCAAGAGCGTTTCACCCATCACACAGATATTACAACACATCGGAGGAACGAATATGCGGAAGCAGTTACAGTACTTATCTTATATTGAAGTATAGAAAGAATATTATTATTACAGACCAGTAATATATAAGAGTGCAGGAGTAATATTATTACAAACCCGAGAGGCAAAAACCCCTCCCATTAATAGTAAAGAGTTTTTAAAGGAGGACACTTCCTCCTGAGGCTTCAATCCTGATTTTCTTCCTTGGGCACCACCTTGGAACAAAAGCAACAAAAATTTGCTCCTTCCTCACCTACAACAACATGGGTTCGAAAACCCTGAGTACGAAGTGTACTTTCTCAAGTCTTACCTGTCAAAATAAAATACTCTCAAGGATATGCTGGCTTGAGGGAGTCAAGGAAAGGCTTAATCAAGAATCAAGACTCTGTTTGCAAAAATGCTTACTAATAGTGGATCCTTAAAAATCCAGTTTTATTAGCAAGTTAAGTCATTACCTGAATCTAGAGTTCTTTCTACCCTAGTTCAAGCACTTGGCCTATACTAGCCATTTTCTTATCAACCCTTCTTGTTTACTGGAATGCTACGTGTAGGGCAGTGACCAAGTCTTCATGTCCGAGAAGTAATGGCAATTCGAATCGATTAATACTCAGCTGAGGATCTCCGATCACACGACATATGTAGCACTTAACCCTTGCATATGTCAACTTGCCACCGGGGTTCTTAAAGACCAGATCAGGTTCACGCCAACCGAGAGCACAGATACACCACCGTCCAGCCTCTTGCCAAGGAGGGTACATGCTACTCTCGCCATCTCTCCACTCCCATTGCGTGTTATATTATTATGGTATTAGTATGCCCGAGGCAAAGCTTACCCATAATGAGGCATGTGAGCAGTTAAAGGGTCCTCGATCATCAAGCCTACATCGACAAGGTCCTTAATCGACTCAGACGGAGACACTACACTGAGACTCTATTCTTGTGCATGTCACCTGCCCGGTCTCAGCTTTATCATTTCAACCCAAAGTTTGGTACCTGACAGAGGTACATCTTTTCCAATGTTGAACCCATCACGGCCATAATGGATCCACCATCCAGTTTTATTTTTGAAAAACATCCCATCCCACTTGAAGCATCATTTTTTGTTAAAAACAAAACATTTTGTTTTTCTAGAGCAAGACTAAGCACAAGAAAAACCTTTTTATAAAATAGGTGATCAAGGAGAGGTAATGAATCTTCCAAGGAAGGAAATGCAGTAAGTGTTTAGCACACAACTCGTATTATCTAATGCATCAAGCAAGTGAGAAAGATTTTAAAATAGCAAGGAGGTGGCAAATGCATCGGGGCTTGCCTTGTGTTATAGGAGAGTCAGGCTCTGCTCCACAAATATCAAAATAAAAGCAGTTCCCGGCAGGTGGGTCCTCAGGTGGTGGTGGTGGTGTAGCTCTTTCTTCTTCTACTTCTTCTTTGTTTTCTATATATATCACATATACAACCATGAATGCTCATGTAATGCTTATGAAAATGCACAGAAAATGAAATTACATTATCTTAGGTCTTGAATACAATTTTCCTTCACGGGACTCCAGGAAACTAGGGTTTTTGAAGTCAGTAGTGTAGTTCATAGGGCACGCATCACTAGAAGATTAGGGTTTTGGGGTTTAAGTACCAAACATTCTCCAAATCATGCCAAACTTTACCCAAGGCTTCTAAGTATCATTTTAAGCTTATCCAAAAAGTTTAGTGATTTTTGGAGTTATTTATCAATTTCTAAAATTCCAGGAATATAGGTTTTGGCTATTTTAAATACTCCATAATTCCTTATTTAGACTAAAAATCATAAAACTAATTTTATTAATTACCATAGAATTTTAGGAACCTAGCAAAATTGGTCTCATATTTTTTATCATTTTTCTACAATTTTATAGAAATTCTCTAACCTTGGAAGAAAAAGAAAAAGAGAAACTATGAACAGTGTTGGGCTGAATTCAGCCCAAACTGGCCTGCAGAAGGGAGGGTACACGCGCGCCCACGCCCGCGCTGTCGGTCTTGTGAAAAGGCCCCTATTAAATCAAACAACTGGTGAAGAGCCCTTGGCTACTATTCAATGTCTCGCGGATAAATGCACAGAGGTCCCCCGGTTTTTGTTTCTTCTCCAAATCGATCCAAGACTACGGTGCGCTCACCGTCGACCACCCTATTGCTCGGACCGGCCAAGACCGGCGGTGTCTGCCCAAATTAATTATTGGGCAAGCATTACGGACCCGAGACAACCCCAGAACAAGCTTCAATTGTTTTATCACCACACATTTTCTTGCAACCCGCAGGGAACTCATAAGAGTTTTGGTTGGTAAGAGTGGTGAGGTTGTGAGATTCTATATAGCTTCATATTCTACCTATATTTGTTGCCTTGTTGCCACTAACTTCGCGGGAAGATGGATCCCAACGTTGAGATTGAAGAATGTGTCACCCTGATACAATTCAATGAGCTCAAACAAAGCATAGAAGCCAAGCAAGATCTGTTGGCACAAGATCTTCAGACACTTATGGCTGAAATTAGAGGTCGTCGTCGACTCCCCGACGGTGTAAGAAACCATGATGAAGATGGGGAAGAAGATGAAGGAAATTATTCTAGAAGGGCAAGTGAACATGGGAGGAGAAATCAAGGTGCTGCATATGGTAGAGGAAGAGGCCGGAATCGAAGAAATAATGACAATGAAGAATCTGAATTTGGGGATGATCAGTCTCAACATCGCTATGGTCGTCGTCATCATAGAGGTGTCAACCAAGAAGAGAGATTTGGGAAACTTAAGTTTACCATGCCAAAATTTGATGGTAGATCTGATCCTGAAGATTATTTCACATGGGAATTGAAGGTGGAGAAAATCTTCCGCCTACATAATTATTCAGAGGAGAAGAAACTTGCAATGGCATCTCTTGAGTTTGAAGGATATGCTCTGATTTGGTGGGAGCAACTTCTTCGTGATCGTGAAGAAGATGGAGAGGACCCTATTATTACTTGGCAAGAGATGAAGCGAGAAATGAGAATTCGTTTTGTGCCGAAGCATTATCGACGTGATCTTTTTGATAAATTGCAGAATTTGAGGCAAGGAAGTTTCTCTGTTGAGGAGTACTATAAGGAGATGGAGAAGGCCATGATTAGAGCCAATGTGTATGAAGACGAAGAGCAAACCATTGCACGTTTCATGGCTGGGTTACACCGCAACATTCAGCGTATTGTTGAGTTTCAGCCGTACCAAAGTCTTATTGATTTGGTACATCAGGCCACCAAAGCTGAACGCCAGCTGCAACAAGATGCTAAGAGCAGCAAGCCCTTGTCATATGGTGCACGAACCATGACTGGAGGAAGCAAATCGATCTCAAGGTTTACTGCTGCCTCCTCAGCAACAAAAGGTTCAACTGGAGGCCTGCGATCCAATATTCAAGGCAATTCTAGTGGAAAGAACGGTGCTGCTCCAAACCCGAGTTATAAACCAGCAGCATCCACTTCAATATCAGTGGGTTCAACAACCAAGAGTAGTGGTATTCAGTGCTTCAAGTGTGGAGGTCGTGGTCATGTCATAAAGGAATGTCCAAATAATCGTGTGATCCTCGTGACTGATGATGGAGAATATACATCAGCTAGTGAAGAGGAAGCTGAAGCAGAAAATGAAGATGACATTGATAAATCTGAAGAACATACGGGATGTGAATTTGAGCATGGTACTACTCTTGTGGTTACACAAATCTTGAGTGTTCAAATGAAAGAAGCTGAAATTGGACAGCGACATAATCTTTTTCAAACGCGAGCCAAAGTGCAAGACAAAGTAATAAAAGTGATCATTGATGGAGGGAGTTGCCATAATCTTGCAAGTCGTGAGATGGTTGACAAGCTTGGTTTGAAGTTGCAGCGACACCCTCATCCATATCATGTCCAATGGTTGAATGAATCAGGAGATATCAAGATTGGTTATAAGGTGAAAGTTCCGTTCAAGATTGGAGAGTATGTTAACACAGTGGAGTGCGATGTTGCACCCATGTCTGTGTGTCACATGCTGCTAGGAAGACCCTGGCAATATGACCGATATTCTCAGCATTGTGGAAGAACAAATCAATATACGCTAGATCTGAAAGGGAGAAAGTTTGTACTCAAGCCTATGACCCCTCAACAAATCATGGCTGAACACTTACAAAAGAAAACTGAAATTAGTACAGCAAGTAGAGGAGAAGAGCAAAATAAGTTGAGTGCCATCCACAATTCGGTGAGTGAGTGCTACAAGCCAAATTCAAGAGATAAAAGGAAGGAAGAGGGAGAACATCTAGTTATGCTAGCCACAAAATCTGAGCTGAGAGAAGTGAGGAACAACCCATATCAAGTACTCTTTGTACTTGTGAACAAAGATGTTTTGATTTCTGCTAACGACATAACATCTCTTCCTAGTGTTGTGGCTGATCTTTTGCAGGACTTTGAAGACGTGTTTCCACAAGAAACACCGGCTAGACTACCTCCAATTCGAGGGATTGAGCATCAAATCGATCTTATTCCAGGGGCTGCACTTCCTAACCGTCCACCATATCGAACTAATCCTGAAGAAACTAAGGAAATACAAAGGCAAGTACAAGAACTTCTTGATAAAGGTTTTGTTCGTGAAAGCTTAAGCCCTTGTGCTGTTCCTGTGATTTTAGTACCTAAGAAAGATGGATCTTGGAGGATGTGTGTTGATTGTAGAGCTATAAATAATATTACCATTCGCTATCGCCATCCTATTCCACGGCTAGATGATATGCTTGATGAATTAAGTGGTTCCACAATTTTTACTAAAATTGATTTGAGAAGTGGATACCATCAAATAAGAATGAAAACTGGAGATGAATGGAAGACTGCATTTAAAACAAAATTTGGGTTGTATGAATGGTTAGTAATGCCCTTTGGGTTGACTAATGCTCCTAGTACCTTTATGAGATTAATGAACCATGTCTTAAGAACTTTCATTGGAAAATTTGTTGTTGTCTACTTCGATGATATTCTAATTTACAGCAAGTCTTTTGATGAACATGTGAAACACATTCGACAAGTTTTAGATGAGCTTAGAAAGGAGAAATTATTTGCTAATCTTGAGAAGTGCAGTTTTTGCACAGACCATGTTGTGTTTCTTGGCTTTGTTGTTTCAGCAAAAGGAATAGAGGTGGATGAATCCATGGTGAAAGCCATCAAGGATTGGCCAGCTCCAATGAATGTAAGTCAAGTAAGAAGTTTTCATGGTCTTGCTGGTTTTTATAGAAGATTTGTGCGAGATTTCAGTACCATCGCTTCTCCTTTAAATGAATTGACAAAGAAAGGTGTTGAATTTAAATGGGGAAACTCACAAGAAGATGCTTTTCTAGAATTGAAGAAACGTTTGACTGAAGCACCTGTACTTATTCTTCCTGATTTCACTAAAACTTTTGAAGTAGAATGTGATGCTAGTGGGATTGGGATAGGAGGAGTTTTAATGCAACAAGGAAAACCTATAGCATATTTTAGTGAGAAATTGGGAGGTGCTCAATTAAATTATTCTGTGTATGACAAAGAATTGTATGCTTTGGTCTGAGCGCTTGAAACATGGCAGCACTACTTATGGCCAAAAGAGTTTGTTATTCATTCTGATCATGAAGCTTTGAAGTATTTGAAAGGGCAAGCCAAACTGAACCGTCGCCATGCCAAATGGGTTGAGTTTATCGAAACATTTCCATACATTGTGAAATATAAGAAAGGTAAGGACAATGTGGTCGCTGATGCCTTGTCTCGAAGGAATGTGTTGTTGAATCAACTAGAGGTAAAAGTTTTGGGTCTTGAAAATTTGAAAGAAATGTATAATGATGATCCTGAATTTTCAGAACCACACAATCATTGTAAAGATGGAAAAGGTTGGGAAAAATATCATATACATGATGGATTTTTGTTTAGAGCTAACAAACTTTGTGTACCAAATTCTTCGGTTAGATTGCTTTTATTGCAGGAGTCACATGGAGGCGGTCTAACATGTCATTTTGGACAAAAGAAGACTTATGAAATGCTCAGTGATCATTTCTATTGGCCCAAGATGAGGAGAGACGTCATCAGATTTGTGGAGCGTTGTGTCACCTGTCACAAAGCTAAGTCAAAATTGAACCCTCATGGTTTATATACTCCTTTACCCGTTCCTAAAATTCCTTGGGAAGACATAAGCATGGATTTTGTTTTAGGACTGCCGATGACTCGAAAAAAGAGAGATTCTATTTTTGTCGTGGTTGATAGATTTTCAAAAATGGCTCATTTTATTCCATGCAACAAGAGCGACGATGCTTCACATGTTGCTAATTTGTTTTTCAAAGAAATCGTGAGACTACATGGAGTGCCCAAGACCATCGTATCTGACCGTGATGTGAAGTTTGTGAGCTATTTTTGGAAGACATTATGGGCAAAGCTTGGGACTAAACTTTTGTTCTCCACCACATGCCACCCCCAAACTGATGGCCAAACTGAAGTGGTGAATCGTACATTGTCAATGCTGCTGCGAACAATGGTAAAGAAGAACTTGAAGGATTGGGAGGAATGTTTGCCACACGTGCAGTTTGCTTATAACAGGGCAGTACATTCTACAACTAATTTATGCCCCTTCGAAATTGTATATGGGTTCAAACCTATTGCTCCCATAGATTTGTTGTCCCTTCCATTGCAGGAAAGAACCAATATGGAAGCTTCCAAACGTGCTGCATATATAAAAAAGATACATGAGAAGACCAAGGAAGCAATTGAGCTCAAAGCAGTGCGCAAGGCTGCATGTATGAACAAGCATAGGAAGAAAGTGTTATTTGAGCCAGGGGACTTGGTTTGGATTCACTTGCGCAAGGAGCGTTTTCCTGATCAGCGCAAATCCAAATTGATGCCACGAGGGGATGGTCCATTTCGTGTTCTTGCCAAGATCAATGATAATGCATACAAGATAGATCTTCCACCAAGCTATGGCGTGAGCAACACGTTCAATGTTGCTGACCTCTTACCATATACAAGCGAAGACACTTCAGAGTCGAGGACGACTCCTTTTCAAGGGGAGGAGGATGATATGACCACACCATTAAGCAACATGTTACAACCCCCAAGTCATACTACATCAACTCAAGTACAACCAACATCATCACCAACCCAAGTCTTTGATGGACCAATTACACGTAGCCGAGCTAAGAAGCTACAGCAAGAGGTGCACACGCTACTTTATGAATTTCATTTAAACACTAATGAGAATTTTATGCTACCTAAGTCGTGTATGTTGATATTACTTAGGTTCACCAAAGAAGAAGGACAAAACATATCAAGAACGAATCAGCAAGAAGAGCTATATCCGAGTCAGTCCAGCGCAACAGAACCGTCCAAAAGAAACAGTCATATCTTTTGATTCCCAAAAGCTATGAAGGCCCATAAGTACTTTTTGGAAAGCTCTTGAAGTCTATTTTCGAATTCTTCTAAAGCCGACTTAACCACATCTACCAGAAAGACAGCCGACCTACTTTAGTGCCGACTGGTCAGAAGGTCAACAGCCAGCTTGATGACCAAGTTTTCGTATTAAACTGCATCATTCTACGAAGTTTCATTAAGCATGCTATATATGGTGAGAAAACTTATCAAGTCAGCTTTCCAACGCATCCAGCCCCACGTCATTTGAAGATTCCTAGAAGAAGTTATTGTCAAAATACTGAAGGCTGCGCAGAAGTCAAACAGCCACACGGAAATCAACTCTGCAGATCTCCCGAAGAGGCTCCTTCACATTAGCTCGTGAAAATACTTTTGTTCGGTGTTTATACCTTGCTAAGGCTGGTTGTTACTAGTATAAATACCCCCCTATGTCTATGATGTAAGGCAGCTTATGATAATCTAAAACAGAACCCCTTTGTTCAGCTGTGTGCTAACAAATATTGAGAGTGATCTCTACCCCTTTGCTCTTGTGAATTCCTTCGCGGGATTGCAGAAGCGGCGGCTTCATCCGCTCCCAATTGGTGCTCCTACTCCCTTCGAGGTCTCCTCGATTGATTGTAGGCTGTGTTGGTTGGTTCTTTGAGAGTGTGGTTGGGCGAATCCTGGATTCAGGCTACCGGTTAAAGACGGTGGTTGGCTTCGAGTTTTATTTATCAGGTTGCACTAGTTATCGCTGCTTGCAGCAAGTTATCTTGGCTTCTTCGAAGCTAGTTATCTGAAGATTGATCCTACGTCGTGAAGATCGGGCATCGTGACGCATCAACCCCTCAAGGACATAATGAGAAATAGAGAAGCCTAGACAGGATGAAGGCAAGACAACTGATGTCGAGGCCTGGACAGTATTTTGTGATGGGTCCTGGGGAACCTTCGGAGCAGGAGCAGCGGCTGTTTTAATTTCATCATCAAAAATCAAAACCTGCTATGCAGCGAGATTGGACTTCAACTGCACAAATAACATTGCAGAATACGAAGCCCTTCTCTTGGGGCTTCGAAAGCTTAAGTCAATGGGGATAAGAAGGGAAATACTCAAATCCGACTCACAGGTCATCTCAGGTCACATTGACAAAAGTAGCAAAGCAAGGGACCCAAAGCTAGAAAAATATCTAGATGCAGTCCGAAGGATGGAAGCCTCTTTCAAAGATTTCTGTGTAAAAACATCCCGAGAGGAGAAAACGAGCACGCATATTTGCTAGCTAAATCAGCCGCACAGGGGCTTCCGCTACCTTCGGAGGTATTCTTCGAAATAATAAAAGCACCTTCCGTCGAGCTTATGGAAAGAGCGGTGCTCACAATCTCACCAGTGCATAGTGAAGATTGGAGGACTGAGATTGTATTTTTTCCTCCAAGGCAATCGTCTTTCAGATGACGAAGCCTACAATAAAAGAATGGAAGCAAGAGTACGATCATATGTAATTATAGAAGGGGAGTTATACAAACAGGGAGTCTACTCTCCATTGCTCAAATGCTTGTCCAGAACCGAAGGTCAAGAATTGATGAAGGAAATACATGCAGGATTGTGTGGAGCTCACATTGGGTCCAGACCTCTGCTGGGGAAGGTTTTCAGACAAGGATTTTATTGGCCGAAGGCAGCTTCTGATGCAGCAGATTTGGTTCAAAAATGTGAAAATTGCCAAAGATGCGCTAGAGACCCGAAACAACCTTCGTCTTTAACCCAACTGATATAGCCTACTTGGCCACTACAAAGGTGGGGCTTAGATTTCTTAGGTCCACTTCCACCACCCCAAGGCAACTTGAAATATGTTGTAGTGGCAGTGGAGTACTTCTCTAAGTAGATCGAAGCAAAGCCCTTAGCTACAATAACTTCAGCCACAGTATAGAAATTCTTTTGGCAAAATATTGTTTGTCGCTTCGGCGTGCCGAAGGCTATCACGGTTGACAACGGAACTCAATTCGATGCTGTAACGTTCTAAACCTTTTGTGACCAGATTGGTACAAAAATACACTTTGCATTAGTGAGACATCCGGAGTCAAATGGATTAGTAGAAAGAGCAAATAGAATCATAATAACAGGAATAATGAAGTCAATTTTTTCAACCAACCTAAAGGAAAGTGGCCAGACGAACTAATAAAGGTGGTGTGGAACCACAACACTGCTTTTTCAAGGTCAACAGGATTTACTCCATTCAAGCTTCTATTTGGTGACAAAGCAATAACACCGAAAGAAGCAAGAAGCGGCTCAATAAGGACTTTCGCTTTGACAGAAGATGAAAAGGGTTGCAAAATAACAAAATACACCATAGAAGGGATTAGGCTCCAAGCAGTGGACCACATCAATAAGTACCAAGCTGAAACAATCAAATGGCATGATCGCAAGGTAAAATTGAAGAATATCAAGCCAGGACATTTGGTGCTTCGTAGAGTGGCCAACCCAGATACAGTGGGGAAGCTTCAACTTAAGTGGGAAGGCCCCTTTTTGGTGGTATCTTGGTCGAGACCTGGATCTTATCGACTGAATGACATGGATGGCAATGACATACCAAGGTCTTGGAATGCGAATGAGCTTCAAAGATATTACGTGTAAACTATGTAATTTTCTTATTTTTTTCCTATGACACCCTTTTCCTTTCAAGAGCGAAGAAACGTTTTTAATGGGGCCATAGGTTGTAATTTTCATTTTTTGTAACCTTGTGCAATACAAGGGCCAAATTCCCCCACATGTAAAATGTAAAATCTAAGGCTATACCGTCGAGTGTAAAAGAGGTGACGAACCTCCGAAGTCGTCCCTAAGGGGATGCAGAGCTAAGATGTCACCTAAGAGGTGAAGAAGCTCCAAAGTTGTTCCTCAAGGGACGCAAAGTAAGTCACGAAGCTCCAAAGTCGTTCCTAAGGGAATGCAGAGCTAAAATACCACCTAAATCAAATGTGAAGAAGCTCCAAAGTCGTTCCTAAGGGAATGTAGAGCTAAAATACCACCTAAATCAAAGGTGAAGAAACTCCAAAGTCGTTCCTAAGGGGATGCAGAGCTTAAATTCCACCTAAGTAAAAGGTGAAGAGACTCAAAAGTCATTCCTAAGGGTATGCAGAGTCTGGGTGTGTTTTTGGCATACATTTGCATATTTCATCACATCATCTTTTGCATTCATACAGACATACATCAGACATTCATAGGCTCATCATCATGGCATAAAGCATAGATATTAACGGAAAAAACAAGAGACGCCTGTCTTTGATGAGTTTCAAAGATGCTTCGTATCAAATGAAACTTCGTTGTATACGAAGATGCTCCGTCCAAATGAAATATGGTTGCACATGAAAACGCTTCGATGGGAACGAAAAGAAGGGAAGGTGTTTTTCGCCTTCGGCTCAAAAGGTTACCAGCATTTGTTTCGTCCACAGCAAAGTGAATCATACATGAAGAGAATGGTAAAATTTTATTACAAGGTATTCATAAGTATTTACAATAATTTGTTCACTGTCAATTGCAACTTTTTGTCATATGGTACAAAGGATTTTCAAGTGTTCCTACAGATGACTACGAAAGGAGATTCTAAGGTCTTCTTCGGTATTTTAGAGTTAGCTTCGGTTCATCGACCTTCGGTGCCATCATTCTGCAGAGTAGCAAAGTACAAGGTAATCAGAAATCTAACAAGACAAAATCAAGGTAAAAAACAAAAGGTAGAATTCCATACTGAGTTAAGCAGCTTCCGGGCTTCGTCTCCAACCAATTCATGCCCACCTTTAGCCCAAATTTGAGTAATAAATCTATTATCTATACTTCGGGCTTCGGTTGGAACGTCAACCAAATCTGATGATGAAAGATTGAAATTTGGCCTGTTCACAGCTCTCGCGTGATTACAACCGACTTTTATAAAGGCGGCAGCTGTACCACAAGAAGCTACCAGCGCATAGTAGTCTTCATGGCCGGTTATGACTTCGTCGCGGACATCAACCTCCTTTTCAATACATTCGAGTGCCCCGGGTATATCTTCGGCAGAGAGGCTGGTTTCCTCGGACGCAGCTCCAACTGAATTGAAAATACTTCTCATCCGAGCGGTGCATTGGCTTGCAAACTCAAAGCATCTCTCCTTCAGAGCCCTTAGCGCCTCACTAAGCTTCGTATTTTTCTCAGTCTCAACCTTAAGTGTTGCTTTCAAAGCTTCATTTTCCTGGTTGAATCGATCAGAGTTTTCCTTCAAAAGTGCCTGAGCGTCTGACAGGTCTTTGCTTAACTTCTTGTTCTGAGTTTGCGCTTCAGTAAGGGACCCTTCGGCTGAACGTAGCGTTTTGTCTTTCTCCTTCAAAGAATCTTCGAGTTCTTTGACCTTATCCTCTAAACCTTTGATAATAACTTTGTTTTTCCTATCTTTGTCGTCTTGTTGCATCTTTAAGGCTTTACTCAATAATAGACTCTGTAAAAGCAAATCCAAACTTAGAACATTTAACCTAATACAGGCGCATCAAGGATAACTTAAAAGAGGGAACTTACTTTAAAATTGGAATAAAATAGGCTCCCTATGATATGTTGGCGCCTATAGCAACTAATATACTTCTCAAGCTTCAGGAATTCGATGCCCTTTGATAGAGTGCCTATAATTTTTCCACTAGCACGATCACGGATGCATCCTATAACTTCTTCGTCCACCCCACCAAAGAGCATGGACCCCGGCTGGTAGCCGCAGTTGATAGCAAAATCCTTCAACTCTGCCATATACACTTCGGAAAATTGCTGGCCACCCAGGTGCTGTAGGTCGAAGTCTGCTTCTTCTGAAGAGATTTCTTTAGCCTTTTTCCCCTTGTCTGAAACTTCTGTGGCCACTTCCTTCTCCATAGCTACGTCTGAAATAATTTTGTCAATATCGTACATGGTAGCTGTGAGACCTTCGCCTTCAGTTGCAACGGCAGCTTCGACATTAGTAGGTTTGACAGTCTTGTCTGCCGAAGCTGGAGGTGAGGTTTGCTCAATCGCCTGCATTATGTTCATCATACGTCGCTTTTTCTGTCCCCTGTATCTTCCATCGGTAGCCGAAAGGATTTCCTTTTTCTGAAAAAGGTTTGTCAGTTCCTATCCTAGAGGACTTAGCAGCTTGAATGGTGGGGATTCAGTCATAACCTTCAAGATTTCTGACACTTCGGCAGCAGAAGGTGACAGAGGGCTTGAAATTTTCTCTGGCGCATCATGTACCTTCGGTTTAGCAGAAGGCATCCTATCAAGCTTCCGTTTCTTAGGAGCTAGTGCCTTCGGCTCCGACGTTGTTTTCATTTTCATCAAAGCCTCTTCGTCTTCCTTCACAGATCAGGCAGCTTGCCTGCTCAAAATGCTGACAACCCTTTTCCTTTTTGCTCCCCCGCCCCCTTCGTCAAGTCTGTCATAGTCCGATACTCAAAGTTTAGGGCTTCCATTACCCGATTTAACCTTCGTTTTGGCTGGGTGCCGAAGGCAGCAGTCATTAGTTGATCTTCTTTCTTTGTGTAGTTCCCAAGAATTTCATTACACATGGTTTCTATCATCTCTAACCATTCAGTACACGGTTTCTTGAATTGCTTCTCAAATTTGAAGCGGAAGGGGAGTCGAACAAGTTCATATTTCTTTACCCCTTCCTTCTTCTTCGGCACCCCCAGCCGCTAGAGGTTGCAAAAGTTTTATTCGCCAGGTATTCCTGACCAAGTCCCTAGTGTTGATTTCAGCAGCCACCACTCTCAATTCGACTTTGGTCACCTGGCATGGGGAGCCGAGTTGCATATTGCATAATGGCCTTATCATCCCGAAGCTCAATCTCAGAGGACTCATAACCATAGTCATGAGTTTTTCCCTCTTCTTCTCGTTAGCTTTCACGTAGAACCATTCGTTTGTCCACCCAGTCTGCCACATGGTGCGGTAGCCGATTACCAGGGCCTTGGTGTCCTTTCAGTATGCAAAATTATAACATCCAAAGTTTTTGTGAAGACCATCCGCTCTAGCCTTCGTCTGATAGTGCAACTCATGCACTCAGCATAAACCTTCAGCATTGGCACTTTTTCCCTGGCTTCGGACAGCCCATATGCAGACACTCAACCTCACAATAGCATTTGGTGTCAACTAATGAAGATATATTTCAAACCTTTTCAAAACTTCTCCTATTATATCATATAGAGGAAACCGGAGCCCTGCCCTGAAGAAACTTTTAAATACAACAACTTCATCATCCTTTGGCTCCGGAATCACTTCCTCGCCAGCAAAGCGAATAAGTTTACTCTCACCTTCCCCAAAATAGCCAAGCTTCTTCATCATAACCAGGTCCTCTTCTGATACGGTAGATTTTCCAAATTCAATATGGCTGTGTTTTCATGGGCTTAAAATACTGTAGTCTTCTTTGGTTTCATCATCACTCCTGTCAACTATAGCCTACTCAGCCTCGGCAGTTTCACCTTCGGCAATAGCTTCTTCCGACACAACTAGACCTGATCGCCTCATCACTTTCGATATTGGTGTTGTCTCTGTCACTTCAGACTCATCTCCCTCACGAGACACCCTTGCAGTTGATCTAACTTGGGCCATTTCAATAATCATTATTCCTTAAGACGAAGTTAACTTCGAATGACGAAGAGCGTGTTTGGAAAGCGTGATCCAGAAAGCTTCGGCTTTGGTTAAAATTTTCAACAACACAACAGTGCGATGGCAATGAATGCTCTGGTAACTCCTCACCAACATGTCTATAAATAGATGAACAATAGCCTGATATTGTTCATGTTGGATTGTATTCACTCTCTCGCATCCACGCCTTCGAGCAAGCCGAAGGTATCAATGTAATATTAACATTGTTGATATTCTTTTCTGTTTTATGGAATATAAGAATAAAATCAATTAATGAGATGCAGTTATCATATTTATCCTTTTGCATTCCTACTTGCATATTAAATGATGAAGGTATATCCTTCTTGACCTTCGTCTGACGGAGCTTTATCTTCATGATAAGATAATCCTTCAGAGGGACGAAGGTCCTTAATGTTTAACAATTGTGTTGCCTTGTTCTTGATTCACAACATTTGAGAACAAGTGAACACAGCTTGCTAAAGCGCAGGCTCAGAATGAGAAATTAAGCAAGGAGTTGAAGGAGACTCAGATGCTTCTGGAAGAGAACTCCAGCCGATTCAACCATGAAACCGAAGCTTTGAATATGACAATCAAGGTTGAGGCTGAAAAGAACCTGAAGCTGAGTGAAGCACTCAAAACTCTTAAGAATAAATGTTTTAATTTTGCAACCCAATGCACTGCTCGATTAAAGAGTATATTCAATTCAGTCGGAGCTGCATCCGAAGAAGCTAGTCTCTCTTCCGAAGATATCCCCGGAGCACTTGAAAGCGTCGAGAAAGAGGTTGACGTCCTCGATGAAGTCATAACTGGCCACGGTGACTTCTGTGCGCTAGTGGCTTCTCGTGGTACGGCTGCAGCTTTCATAAAAGCTAGGTGCAACCATGCAAGGGCGTTAACAGGCCAAACTTCAGCCTATCTCTAGCTGACCTTATTGACATTCTGGCCGAAGCCCGAAGCATTGGTAACAGATTTATTAGCTAGATCTGGGCGAAGGGTGACCGAGAACTAGCTGGAGATGAAGCTCGAAATCTACTTAGTAAGATATAAAAAATCTTTTTACCTTTGCACTTTTATTTAATACTTTATCTTACCACATTCCTCAGTACCTGCCTTTGTCATTCTTCAGGATGTTGGTACCAAAAGCTAGCACACCGAAGCTATAACTGAAGCATTAGAGGATACTTCGGAAGCTTCGTTTGCTAGTATCTGTAGAAACGCTTTTTGGGAACTCTTTGTGGAAAGAGATGTATTACTTGACAAGAAATTGTAATTAACTATGAAGAAATAGTTGTAAATATTTTGTAAATGCTTGGTAATGCTATTTTACCTTTCCTCCTTGTGTTATCTGCTTTGCTGTGGATGAAACCACTACTCGTAGCTTTTTGAGCCGAAGGCGAAAAACATCTTCCCTTCTTTTCGTTCACAACCAAGCACCTTTCAATCATAATCAAACATAAACTTCCTCATATGCAATGAGACGAAGCATCTTCGTACATAGAAACCTTCGCTTTTCCTGTTAATGCTTTGTGCTTTATGCCATGATGATGAATCTACGGATGCCTAATGCATGTTTGTATGAATGCAAAAGATGATGTAATGAAGCGTGCAAATGTATGTCGAAGGTAAAGAATTCACACGAACACATACACAGACTCTGCATCCCCTTAGGAACAACTTTGGAGTCTCTTCACCTTTTACTTACGTGGTACATCAGCTCTACATTCCCTTGGGAACGACTTTGGAGCTAAGCTCTACTATCACACCCGGATTTAAGGGGTAAAGCCGGGTGCATCTCATATATGCGACAAAGAAGACAACACATATAATAACAGAGTGCATAGAGATAAATGTCACAATATCATAAATGTATTTATTACATAGTGGAAGTCTTACAAAATAAAAGATAAACATAAAGCGAACTAAAGTCCATCCTTGGTGCCATAAAGTCGACTAGGAGACGCCACCTAGATCAAGTCGAACTCCTCGTTGTGTGGCTGTTGGTACTTGCTCTCAGTCGCAAGGAGGCCAACAAGGGTGAACAGTGATGACAACAGGGTTACGTGCTAGAAGGCAATAGCTCTGTTAATCTGGCCTCTCACGGGCACTATGCGGGGGTATTTATAGGTACCTGAGCGCCCAGCGCATTGTGCTAAGGACGCATGTGCCCTCAGCTACCTAGGTTATCCCCAGAATATTCCCATAAAGCGGGGTTACAGACTGTAATTACAGGGATGCCTTTACAAATTAGGCCCGTAACGCGCGGCGGCCACGCAGGGCCCGTTACGATAGGCCGGATCGCACGTGGGCCTCTGAGCTGGACGAGGCCGCACTGTGGGATGACGTCGTCGCCGGTCTTCGTCTGGTGCTGATCAAGCGAAGGGTGTCCCTGCCTGTTTTGTCTCTGTCAGACCAGCGGCTGCAGCGAAGGCTTCGAGCGAAGGGTGGCGTCTTTGCCTTCGCCCCAACATTTGCCCTCCGAGGGACCAGTTCGGCAAAGTCACCTGGTGCCGAAGACGTCGCTAGATGGCGGAGACGCTGCCCTCGCTCGAAGTGGTTCCGCGGGGGTTTTTGATGTGACCGTTGATTGACGGCGTACTGTTGGATTGCGGGTTTCCCGAAGCGCCGCGCCCTGTTGGATTGCGGGTTTCCCGAAGAGCCGCGCCCTGCCTATAAAAGGGGCCGGGGGTCGGCGCTTTTTGAACTTCACTTTCCGCGCACCGTGAAAACCCTAGCCGCCCGCCGTCTTGCTGCTCGTCTGCCCGCCGTGCTCTTGTTCGCCGGAGATCTGGCTCGAGTGAAGCAGACCGCCCGCCGCCGCCGACGGTACGTAGCGATGCCGACCTCCTCTTCTTCCGCTGCCTCTACGCCGCCGGCCGATCCCTCGCCGCCGGCCGCCGCCTCGTCTGAGGAGACGCTGAGTAGTTTGATGGCGGAGGAGTTGCGCACCGGCGATTCTGTTGATTTTGGCGTATCGCGGATGTCGTCGGTCCGCGTGCAAGATATGCAGCGGTTGGGTTACTTTGGCGCCCACCGTTCGTGCTACGAGAAAACCACCCACGATGGCACCCAACAGAGCTAACCCGAAGGCTGACGAGGCTGCGAAGGCAGCACTGCTCGCCGCAAGAAAGGGCAAGGCCCTCGACCTCACCCAATCCACCCACCAAGAGGCCACTGAAGACAATGTTCCCCGCACCTACGAAGACAACACTTTCCGCACCTGCGGCCCTGAAGGACAATCGCAGCCACCCCTAGGCTTCGCCCCACAGGAAGGCGCGGACCTCACCGAGGATGGTGAAGTCCTCGGCGTCTCAGCGGAAGAACAGCTACAGCTGCGCGCCCTGCGCCTCAAGAACCGCAATCTCCAGAGGCAGAAAGAGATACTGGAGGCCAAGCGCCAGCGTGTGTCCGCACTAGCCAAAGTGAGGCAAATGATACGCGACGAAGAGCAGAAGGCCCAAGACCTCGAGCGGGAGATCGCGCTGATGCAGCGGGAAGGCCACCTTGGCCTGCAGCAAGGGCCACCCCTCCAGCAGCGCGCACAACTGGAAGACACGCGCGAAGGCCACCTCGGCCTGCAGCATGGGCCACCCCTGCAACACCGAGCACAACCGGAAGACCCGAGTTTCCCCCAGCGCGACCACACCTTCCAGCACGCCGCGCCATTCCAAGGGGTCAACTATCTCGACGAGCGAAGTCCCCTGGCGCCACACCTGCAAGTGACGCCTTGGCCAGCTAACTTCCGAGCAGGGACCTATCCCAAGTACAACGGCAGCACCAACCCGGCGCAATACATAATGAGTTATCAGGTCGCCGTTGCATCCGCCGGAGGGGACGACGCCACAATGGCGAAGTCTTTCATCATCGCCCTAGAGGGCCCAACTCTCACCTGGTTCACCAGATTGCCTCCGCTGTCCATTGATTCCTGGAGAAGTCTCAGGGACAAGTTCCTGCTCAACTTCCAAGGGTACCGCCCAGACACCGACGCCTTGGCCGAGCTCTCGCTTTGCAAGCAGCTGGAAAAGGAGACTCTGCGGGAGTATTACCGCAAATTTTTAACACTCAAGTCACAGCTGCCCTCCGTTGATGATCAGATCGCTATCCACTACGCCATCAGTGGCCTTCGTGCCGGCGTCCTCTACAGCCACTGTATCAGAGATCCGCCCAAGAACCTCCAGGAGCTATATCAGCTCTTTGAAAAATATGCCAAATCCGAAGAGCTCCACCAGCGCAAGGTTGAGTCACAGCGGAAACCCAAAGATGCCCCACAGTCCAGCCGCACGTGGACGAGGACTCCGCAGCCAGACTCCGGTCGAGACGGCCGCAATCAGCAGCAAGTGCACAATATCGCCAACCAGCATCCCGCTGCTGACCCCCCTCGTTGCCAGGAATATCCCCCCCAGGGCCGCGGAAATGGAACTCGTGGTAGGGGCCGAGGGCGTGCGCAGCCGCCGCGCCGATTCTACTGCCTCTTCCATGGCGAAGACTGCGCCCACCAAACCAAAGACTGCCCCGAAACGAAGGCCACCAGAGACAGAATGGCACGGGCGCAGCCAGCCGACAACCCCAGAATTGTCGCGCACAATTACCCGCAACCCCCTCCACCATATATCCACGCTCCCGCCCCGCATCCACCGCACCACGCTTACCAACACCATCAGGAAGTACAAATCGTACCTCCTCCACCCCCACCACCACACCAGCAACATCAAAACATCCCCCATGCCCCAAAGCAGGAAGACTTCGCCGATCAACCATATCGCGGAGTCATTCACATGATAACTGGGGGGTCCAGCACTGACTTCAACACCAAGCGGCAGAAGCGGGACCACTACCGCAGCATCAACCATGTCACCGTCACAGGCCCAGTCGTGCAGACAAAGTGGTCCCACATACCGCTAACCTTCGACGCACGAGACGTCGACCTGCGCAGCGCCCCCCACATCGACGTTATGGTTATCAATTGCAGCGTGGCAGGCTGGGACCTACACAAAGTCCTAGTCGACAACGGCAGTCAGGCGGACATCATCTTCCTCCACGCCTTCGACCGCATGGGTATAAGCCACAGCCTGCTCAAGCCTTCGGACAATCCGTTGTATGGCTTCGGCGGCAAGGGCACCTTTCCCGTCGACAAAATAGAGTTGCCCCTCTCCTTCGGTGTAGCACCCAATGCCCGAAGTGAGCAAGTGACTTTCGATATCGTGGATATGGTATATCCATACAACGCCATCATGGGTCGGGGCTCCATCAATAAGTTCGAAGCCGCCATTCACGGACTTTACCTATGTATGAAGATACCAGGTCCGCTAGGCGCCATTACGGTCTACGGCAACCAGCAGACGACGCACAACATAGAGCGGGACTTCGTGCCCGGTCAGAGAAACGTGCACTGCCTCACGGCCCAGCGCGAGGTCCCTGCGCCCGCCAGCCCAACCGATAAACAGCACGACAAGGCACAGCTGCAGAGCCAAGACGGGACCAAGACTGTCCCCCTCGATCAGGCCACGCCCAAGCAGACAGTCACTATCAGCGAAGACCTCACCTCGCATGAAGAATAGAAACTCCTCTGCTGCCTGTCCAAGAATAAAGATGTCTTCGCCTGGTCCGCCCTCGACCTAGTCGGAGTCAGCCGATCCATAATTGAGCACAGCTTGGGAATTGACCCTTCGGTGCGACCAAAAAAGCAGAGGCTTCGCAAAATGTCCGACGAAAAGACAGAGGCCGCCAAGGCGGAGGTGCACCGCCTCCTAGAGGCTAAATTCATCGAGCCAGTGGCTTACCCCACGTGGCTCTCCAATGTTGTAATGGTGCAGAAAAAAGCGGGAAATGGCGAATGTGCATAGACTTCACCAGTCTCAACAAGGCCTGCCCAAAGGACAATTTCCCGTTGCCGCGGATCGACAAAATAGTCGATAGCGCGGCCGGATGCGAGGTCATGTCACTCCTCGACTGCTTCTCCGGTTACCACCAGATATACATGAAGGAGGAAGACAAGGCTAGCACCAGCTTTATAACACCCTTCGGCACATATTGCTTCATCAGAATGCCGGAGGGACTCAAGAACGCCGGGTCCACCTTCTCCAGACTCACCAAAACAGTACTCGAAGGGCAGGTTGGCAGAAATATATTTACATATGTGGACGACATCGTCGTCGCCAGCAAGAACAAGGAGGACCATCTCGCCGACCTCGCCGAGACATTCGCGATCATGCGAGACGCACGACTCCGCCTAAACCTGGAAAAGTGCGTCTTCGGCGTTCGCCAGGGCAAAATATTGGGCTACCTGGTATCACACCGCGGCATCGAGGCCAACCCAACCAAGATCCAGGGCATCGTAGACATGTCGCCTCCACAGTCCGCCAGGGACATCCAGCGTCTGACAGGCAGATTGGCCGCTCTCAACAGATTCATCTCCAGGTCCGCCGAGCGAAGTCTCCCCTTCCTCAAAACACTCCGCGGTGCAAAGGACTTCGCCTGGGGACCGGAGCAGGCAGCGGCCTTCGCCTCACTAAAACAGTACCTGTCGGAGCTGGCCATCCTCACAAGCCCCGACTCCTCGCTCCCCCTATTGCTCTACGTCGCGGCTTCGCCGCATGCTGTCAGCGCGGCACTAGTGTAGGAGCAGACAGTTGAGGGCGTGGTCAGGCAGTGCCCTGTTTACTATGTCTCCGAGGTACTGACACCGTCCAAATGCAACATGACAGAGCTAGAGAAGATTGCCTACGCAGTCGTTATGTCTTCGCGCAAACTGCGCCACTACTTTGAAGCATTCAAGGTCCGAGTCACCTCAGACAGGGGACTCGGCGAATTATTCAGAAACCCGGAGGCATCGGTGAGGATTGCCAAGTGGGCAACCGAACTATCCGGCTACCACATCAGCTTCGAGCCCAGGACAGCCATCAAGTCACAAGTCCTGGCAGACTTCGTCGTCGACTGGACTGGGCCAATAACACAACCAGACCCGTCCACAGAGAAGGTTTGGACGATCCATTGCGACGGCGCATGGTGCCATGCGGGGGCAGGCGCCGCTGCAGTCATCACCTCACCAGCCGGGGTCAAGCATAGATATGCAGCATGCCTCAGCTTCGCTCTGGAATTCGACAGATGCACAAACAATATAGCAGAATATGAAGCAGTCATCCTCGGCCTCCGCAAGCTAAGGGCCCTCGGAGTCACCACCTGTATCATCAAAACAGACTCCAAGATAGTTGCCGGCCAGGTCGAGAAAGACTACGCAGCAAAGGACCCCGCACTTATGCAATACCTCGCGGCCATCCGAAGTCTCGAGAGACAATTCAAGGGATTCACCTTGCAGCATGTGGATAGGGCCAAGAATGAGGAGGCCGACGCATTGGCCAAGGCCGCCGCCAGGGGCGAGTCCTTGCCCTCCGACGTGTTCTTTCATATCATCGGCACGCCAGCCGTCCGGAGCCCCGAAGGGCTCCAAATAACTAATGACAGCGAGGGCCACCGCATAGTCAACCTAATCATGACCGAAGACTGGCGGGCACCAATAACCCTGTTCCTACAGGGGTACTATCATCCAACCGACGTCAGCGAGGCTAAGCGCCTCAGACATCGAAGCCGGGACTTCGCACTGATTGAAGGCCAACTCTACAAGAAAGGGGTCAGTCAGCCAATGCTTAAGTGCGTCACCGAAACCGAAGGCATGCAGATCCTACGTGAAGTCCACAGTGGCACGTGCGGATCACACGCAGGGCCAAGGGCCCTAGCTGCTAAGGTGATCCGCCAGGGCTTTTACTGGCCCGCAATGATCTGCGCCGCAAATCGGGTCACAAGGTCCTGCGAAGCCTGCCAGAAGTTCTCTCCTCGGCCAACCCTCTACACCCACTACGCCACCTGCGAAGGCCCTGACATTGCGGGAGCCTCCGCCGTTGGCTCCGCCGTTGCTTCCGCTGTTGTTTCCGCCGCCACCGCCGCGGGATCTTCAGCACTCGGCGCAGCAGCTGCGGGGGCATCAGGCGCGCCTTCGGCGACCTCTGGGGGCAGGTCTTCGCCGGCCGCAGCGGATGCGGGGGCATCCGGTGCGTCTTCCGCAGTCTCCGGGGTCGGCTCCAGGGCGACCCCAGACACGGCCTCCGCCGGGGTCGGCTCCGGGTCAGGCAGCGCGCTGTTCAACGCCCCGAAGTCGTCCACCCTCTCGCCACGCGCCGCCTAAGACAAAACACACAAAATTCAGCAAACACACACACAACCCACATCCAACAAACGCCAAACAAACGAAAACGTTACCTGAGCCCTCGCCGTCTCGGCCCGCTCCCTGACCACCTCGCGACCGTGCGGACCCCACATACGGTCGTAGATGGCTCCGGCAGATTCCTTCACTACGGGGTCCTCAACCTTATAGATATCTCGCTCAAAATCTTCATCGGCTTGGTCGAAGACCTCGAAGTGCCGGCACCCTTCGCGGGAGAGCGCGTTCATCGCCCCCTCGCAGGTGACCAGGGAGGCATACGACATAAACCCCTCCACGACAGTGGGGAGTGCCTGCAACTCCTCCTGCACCCACTCCAGGCAGCGAAGTCCGGACTCTCGGTCCGGCACTTCGAAATCACCGGTCCGCGCGCCCAGCTCACGGTATGTATCCATAAGCTGTTTGCGCGTCCGCTCTGCCTCCACGCGCGACACGGCCTCGGCCCTCTCCACGCGGCTCTCCAGGGCGGTGAGCCGCTCCTGCAGCTGCTCGGCGCGCTCCCTGGCAATATTGCCCTCCGCCCGCGCCAATTTGGCCTCCGCCTGCGCAGCCTGCTCCTTGGCGAGGGCCTCGTTGGTCTCCCTCCTCTCCCCCGCCAGTTGGCGCCGGAGGTCAGCCATCTCCCTCTCCAGTGCGGCCACCTTGTCCGTCAGCTTACGGCACTTGCTGTCAGCGGCCGATTTTTCACGGACGGCGTCAGCATGTTGTGTCCGAAGTCTTTCGACTTCGGTAGACACAGCCGCCGTGAGGGCCCCCGACGCTGTACGGTTGGCGAAGTCAGCCACCTGCAGAGCACACGTAAGGCCGCGGCCTCAGCAAGCCGAAAAAAAAGAAAAAAGAAAAAAAAGAGAGTCTAGCTCAGCGGACCTGACTCAGCGCCTCCGTCACCTCCTTCAGCCGGCGGGACGCAGCGCCCGCCTCATCCCTGACAGCCGCGAGGGCCGACACCTCGCCTCCGGCGCTAAGAGCCCCGCCCTTCGCCTTCGGCACTACGGCAGCCGTCGTGGTCGCCGCGGCAGGCGCAACTATAGCAAGTTGGCCTTCGTCCGACCCTGCGACGTATCAACGAATAAAAAAACGAGCCAACGACTTACCACCAAGATAGTCGTCCACATTAATATCGGTGGCGAAGTCGGCGACACGTTTGCCTGACAACGGCAACGCTCGGGCCGCCTTCGCGACCTCCGCCACTCCGCTGGCCGGCGGCACCACCTTCGTCGATTTGGAGCCTCCGGCGCCTGCCGTTGCCTCCGGCGCCTTGCAAGATGCAGGGGCGCCCGACTTCACCGCCAGCGGCGGCTTGCCTCCGCCGGGGGCCGCAGCCTTTGCAGCCCCCCGATGCCTCTTCGGCCTGGCTTCAACGAGCCTGACAACTGCCTGCCGCTTTTGTGCAGCTCCCTGGCGATCCTTGTCCATCACTGCCGACACAACAGCAGCAATATTCCGCCCGTAAGGAAAAACTCTCCATTCACGAACCATGCGAGATGTAAAAAAGTCCTCGCCAGCCGCGCGGGGGATAGGAACATTCCTAGGCCAACAACCCCCGGTAACCCTCAGCATCCGAGCCAAAGACTCCCGGAGCTCGGGCGAAGACATCCTTCCCCCGGGGGCCGCGCACGTCCTCATCAACTCTCTAGCAAAACCATCAGAAACCCCAAGACCTCCCATAGCAGTACCTAATTTTCTCTTTTTAGAGGATGGGGCGGCCGCCGGCGCAGGGTCGTCTCCAGTCTCCACCACCGGCTTCTTCCCACAGCGGTCCACATCGTCTTGACCAGGATAGCCGTCATATGGCAATTGATTTAATTCAAAAACCCTGTTCAAACGGTCATTCGACCCGCGGATATCAAAGTTGCGCTGGCCCTCTGTCCTCGGCACGTAACGTCCAACGAGCCGCACCGCCCCATCCTCCGCCTCACGCACAAAGGCGGCCGGGTCGCGGCTTTGCAGATTCAGCGCGAAGGCAGGACTTCGCACCACCCTTCCACCATGAAAAGGCATCTGGCGAGGGCACACTTCGCCCAACGCCCAGCCATGCGCCAAGGGCCATACCCCGTACGCCACAAACTCTTCAACCAAATCGCGCCAACTGCTCAGGCCGGCGGCGCACCGAAGGGCCCCTTCGTCCACATCCTCCTCCGCCACTTCAAAGGGCGGGTACGCTGAGTAAAAATGAGAACACATCTCGGACACGGGGAGTCCCTCATGGCCTTCGACGGTACCCTCAGCAACGTAAAACCAAAATTCATTCCAGTTGCCCCACTTGTTGCGAGCACAAGGAACCAACTCGACTACCTGCATCGTGGTCTTGCCGGTCTTCGGCGTGAATGTGCAGGACCCAAACTGAGCAACTTCGTCTCCAATCATCCTCTTCTGCCAGTGCAAACAATAATACTTGGCAAAAACTTCGACCGATGGCTGTCCGCCGTACGAAGTCGTCGCCCAGACATACTTCGACAGAGCCACCACGGCATTCGGTGTCAGCTGATGTATCTGAACGTTGAACCTGCGCAGGACTTCGCCAACAAATCGGTGCGCAGGCAAGCGGAGACCGGCGGCGAAGAACGCCTCGAAAACAACCAACTCGCCCTCCGGCTCGGGGACTTCCTCCGTCCCCGGGACACGAGCAACTCTGTCGCCGAAGTAACCCAACCGCTGCATATCTTGCACGCGGACCGACGACATCCGCGATACGCCAAAATCAACAGAATCGCCGGCGCGCAACTCCTCCGCCATCAAACTACTCAGTGTCTCCTCAGACGAGGCGGCGGCCGGCGGCGAGGGATCGGCCGGCGGCGTAGCGGCAGCGGAAGAAGAGGAGGTCGGCATCGCTACGTACCGTCGGCGGCGGCGGGCGGTCTGCTTCACTCGAGCCAGATCTCCGGCGAACAAGAGCACGGCGGGCAGACGAGCAGCAAGACGGCGGGCGGCTAGGGTTTTCACAGTGCGCGGAAAGTGAAGTTCAAAAAGCGCCGACCCCCGCCCCCTTTTATAGGCAGGGCGCGGCTCTTCGGGAAACCCGCAATCCAATAGGGTGCGGCGCTTCGGGAAACCCGCAATCCAACAGTACGCCGTCAATCAACGGTCACATCAAAAACCCCCGTGGAACCACTTCGAGCGAGGGCAGCGTCTCCGCCATCTAGAGACGTCTTCGGCACCAGGTGACTTTGCCGAACTGGCCCCACGGTGGGCGCCAAATATTGGTACTTGCTCTCAGTCGCAAGGAGGCCAACAAGGGTGAACAGTGATGACAACAGGGTTACGTGCTAGAAGGCAATAGCTCCGTTAATCTGGCCTCTCACGGGCACTGTGCGGGGGTATTTATAGGTACCTGAGCGCCCAGCGCCTTGTGCTAAGGACGCATGTGCCCTCAGCTACCTAGGTTTCCCCAGAATATTCCCATAAAGCGGGGTTACAAACTGTAATTACAGGAATGCCTTTACAAATTAGGCCCGTAACACGCGGCGGCCACGCAGGGCCCGTTACGATGGGCCGGATCGCACGTGGGCCTCTGAGCTGGACGAGGCCGCACTGTGGGATGACGTCGTCGCCGGTCTTCGTCCGGTGCCGATCAAGCGAAGGGTGTCCCTGCCTGTTTTGTCTCTGTCAGACCAGCGGCTGCAGCGAAGGCTTCGAGCGAAGGGTGGCGTCTTTGCCTTCGCCCCAACAGTGGCTCCTCCTGGGCCACATGTTCTTCTCCTGTGGGGGGTTTATATATCGCAAGTGTGAGCTCACAAAAGATCATAGCTCAACAAGTCATGGGGAATAATGTGCATGAACTCTCCAAAGGTGGGAGTTCATGTGATGTGTAAGGCTGATCAATAATAGGGGTTAAAGCTGAGCATTACTTTTAATAAGCTGGTCAAATTTTATTAGCAATTACTAGATGTAAGTAAATACCAAACCATAATAGAAAATAATAGAACAAAATTAATAAATAGTCCCATGCAATGCAAATGATAAATTGAAGTTAGTTCCATAATTTAATCATGCGAGAGTCCTGAGCTGCTCATGACCGCAAGCACGGCTAGTATACCAGTTTTACACTCTGCAGAGGTTGTACCCTGTACCCACAGGTCATGTTACCCATCTGCCACGGGGTTGTACAGGCCCCATACACCTCTACCAAGGAAGCGAGGCAAGGTAACACTACGAGGCCTTTACCTAGTTCCACTAGCTTCAGAAAACCCACTACAGTTTCTAGGAAGAGCAATGCAGGAATCCCCCGTCTGACCGCCATCGTAGCAAAATTAACCTGGGAACCTCCCTACATGCCTACTCCCCTACTGCCCTTGCCCCTATTGGGTAAGGTAGTCCACCACTAGCTTTCATAGTTAGTCAGCCAAGGTCGTCCCATTCCACCCTTGTGGTGGCACATGTTTCTCAAGTTAAGCTCATGTTCCAATTAAAAATAATGATCTTGACATGAATAATAAATAAAATAACAGAATAATTAGAACATGGACATAATGTAATATTAAACCTAAAACCATATAGAGCAATAGCAAAACTACCCAAATGATTCAAGGGTGAACAAGGTAAAAGGATAACCAGTCTAGGGTGACCTATTGGGTCCCATCAAAATTAAACCTATGCATGAATAAGTGATAGTAAAGAACATCATTGGCTAATAAAAGTGGTCAAGGGCACAACTTGCCTTCAATGAGCTCCTGCTCAGTAACCTCTATCTGCTCAACACCGGGATCCTCGGCCACAGGCTCTTCTACTCGCCACAATACAAACAAGCATAGTGCAAAGGAGAAATTAACATCACACCAAACATGTATACAAAATACATATTAATAATCTACACATTAAAATGAGATCATAGGAAAAAGAATCACTAAATTCGAAGTTATGGATTTTAAATTATGATTTTCCGAATGTTTAGTGTGTTTGGTACAAAATTAATTGAGTGTTCAATTCTAATGTGGCTTTCATGTTAAAACAGTGACACTATGTGATGCACAATATTATTACAAAATTATAGGAACTGGAATGAACTGAAAAGAATTTAATATGAATTTTCTAGGCATTAAACAAGTTTCTGCAATTAATTTTGTAATGAAAATCATTCTCTAAATTGATTTCTCTGTTTAATTAACTGTTTGGACTGTGCGCGTGAATTGCAGAGAGTTCAGGGGCTATAGCGCGAAATGTCTACAGACTCATAATACACAAGGATGGATCGTGGGTTGATTTCTACTAACCCTAGGGGCTCTTAAGCAACAGTGACGCGGCTGAAGGGGTATCGCTCGCACTGAGCCGTCCGATCCGGGATGGTCGACCCAAATTAGAAGCGCACGCGTTATGTAACTGTAATTTCCCCCGATCGCAAGGTCCAGAACGGACGGTTGAGGGACGGCCACGTCCTGATCGGATCAAAACCGCACATCATCGAAATGACGATCCAGATCCAACCTTGCGAAGAGGTATGCTATAATCTAATCCAGTTCGTTCCTTAAGAATCCGACGGTAGAACCCTAGCCCCCTTACTTAGGCCAAACTCCGGTGGCCGAGCAGGGCCATACGGCGGTGCGCCATGGCCGGCGACTCCGCAACACCCTACGGTACACGGTTCTCTAGGGTATCGAACACTAAACGAAATTGAGAAGGAGACGGGTCCGGATAGGGGGTTGTTACAATGGTTCCAGTCGAGCCTTCGGCTATCCATGGCGCTCCGTGGATCCGTGATGGTGGTGAAGCACTGGTGAGCAATTGTCGGCGTCCCAAGCTCCAATCGCGCCAAGTGAGGCCACACACGCACACCGACAACCGTGCTGGAGCACCCAAGCCTGCTATCGCGACCACACCGGCAATGCAGATGCGACACCACGGCAGTAGACCTTCTCTTTCCTTCACTCACCGATTCCTCGCTACTCGATGTCGTTAGGGCAAAGGAGGAGAAAGGGAGGGGTTGGCCTTGGTATATAGAAGGCAGGGTGCGGTCAGATAGTGCCGAGTAGATCTCGGTTGTTAGGCTAGCCAGAATCTCAGGCGGGGCAGCTATGGCGGCGTAATTCTCGGATAGTGGAGAAGAAGGGGAGTCTCGGCTAACAGGTGGGGTCAGGCGCGTCTGACCGAGTTGTGAAGATCGTGGGGGGTCCACTAGTCAGAGTACGTGCGCGCAGAGACAAGCGACTGACGCGTGGGCCCGTACTGGCAGTGAGGAGTTCTCACGGGTGCGAGGAACGGTGACTGGGCCGCGCGAATGAAGGGGCTACCGCGCGGCAGTGGAGGGGTAACAAACCGAAATCATTACAGTGAGCCCAGTTAGACTCTTTTTTCCTTTTTCTTTTGTATTTCCCATTTTCCTTTCTTCCCTATTTCTTTTATTTCAGATTGAAATCCAAATTTTGGTAGTAATTTTAAATATACAAATTTGAACATACTAATGTGGAATTATATCTATTCATATATTCATTTACTTTGCTTTGCCAATATTTATCCTTCTTTTTCTCCAAATTCTAAAATTCCAAATTTTGGTCTAAATTCCAATTTGAACATTAATGTCTTTCTATAAATTTTTATTACTAACATATGCACACACAAATAAAGTCCAGCATGATGCATGATGTATTTAGATGCCATTTGTTTTAATTACTTCTTCTTGATTATAATTATTCTCTAGTCATAATGAATAGATGGCACACAAATAAGGAGTTCAACTATTTTCTCATTATATACACTTTGGGTATTACAAATCCTACGCCCCTTAACAAGAATCTCGCCCTCGAGATTTAGGAAGGACTAAGGAAAAGATGGGAAAATTCTATGCGAAGCTCTTCTTCTCTCTCCCAAGTAGCTTCATCTTCTCCATGGTGACTCCACTGCACTTTGCACATCTTTATAACTTTATTTCTTGTAACTCGAGTCAAAGTGTCAAGAATCTTGATAGGATATTCCATATAGGTTAAATCACCCTGAACACTGAGCTCTTCCATTGGTAACTGTAACTCAGGGACACGGAGACACTTCTTAAGTTGAGACACGTGGAATACATTGGGCACATCAGACAAGTGATCAGGTAACTCAAGCTGATATGCCATCTCCCCAACTTGGCTAAAGATTCTGAAGGGTCCAATTAAGCGAGGGGATAATTTTCCCTTAACTTTGAATCTCCTCATTCCACGAAGTGGTGACACCTTGAGGTACACATGATCACCTTCCTCAAACTCCAGTGGTCTTCTTCTATTATCAACGTAGCTCTTTTGCCTAGTCTGAGCTACCCTCAAGTTCTCCTGGATTATACGGATTTGTTCTTCTGCCTCTTGAATAAGTTCAGGCCCAAAGAACTGTCTTTCTCCAGTCTGATCCCAATGTAGAGGAGTCTTGCACTTCCTGCCATATAAAGCCTCGAATGGTGACATCTTCAGACTGGCCTGGTAACTATTATTATATGAGAATTTTGTATATGGTAGACTCTTGTCCCAACTGCCTCCATGCTGAAGGGCACAAGCTCTCAACATATCTTCTAGTACTTGATTTGTCCTTTCAGTCTGGCCATCAGTTTAAGGATGATAGCTAAACTGAAATTCAACTCCTTATCCATATTCTCATGAAAGCTTTTCCAAAACATGGAGGTAAACTGTGAACCTCGATTAGACACGATCTTCTTTGGTACCCAGTGTAAACACATAATCAGAGCCATGTATAACTCTGCCAGCTGAGAACCTTTATAAGTAGTCTTGACCGGAATGAAATGTGCCACTTTGGTCAGTCCATCCACAATCACCCATATGGAATCATACCCTTTCGGGGTGCGAGGCAACCCAGTAATGAAATCCATGCCAATTTCTTCCCACTTCCAGTCGGGTATCTTCAACGGGTGCAGTAGTCCAGCTGGTCTTTGGTGTTCGTCCTTGACTCTTTGACACACATCACACATAGCCACATGTGCAGCCACATCTCTTTTCAGCCCATACCACCAGTACTTCCGCTTCAGATCCTGATACATCTTAGTGCTACCAGGATGAATAGGGTAGTCAGAATCATGGGCTTCCTTCAATATAGTCTCACGAAGGCTGTCAATCTTAGGAACACATATCTGGTCCTTGAACCATACTGTGCCTTGCTCTTCCTCCATGAATTCTGGACCTCTACCTTCAGTAATCAGATCCTTGATCTCTTGGATTTTAGCATCACCAATCTGACCCTTGCGGATTTCTTGCTCCAAGGTAGGTTCCACATCAATAGTGACTCCTTCAGTATGTGCAACTATTCCTAGGTTGAGTCTCCTGAAATCTTTGACAAGCTCATTGGGTAACTGTGCAACAATGACTGAATGGATGTGCTCCTTCCGACTAAAGGCATCTGCAACTAGATTCGCCTTGCCCGGGTGATAGTGAATCTCCAAATCATAAACCTTTATGAGTTCCAACCATCGGCGTTGCCTAAGGTTGAGATCCTTCTGAGTGAATATGTACTTTAGACTATTGTGATCGGTGTACACTCGACACTTGGTTCCCATAAAATAATGTCTCCATAACTTGAGCGCATGCACTACGGCTGCCAGTTCTAAGTCATGAGTGGGATAGTTAAACTCATGTTTCTGCAACTAATGAGACGCGTAGGCAATCACGTGTCCTTCTTGCATAAGAACACATCCCAAGCCTTGGCCACATGCATCACAATAGATATCAAATCCCTTCTGTAGATCCGGCATAACCAACACTGGGGGTGACATCAATCTCAACTTCAGTTCATTAAAGCTATCTTGGCACTTCCAAACCCACTTAAACTCTCTCCCCTTCTCCAGAAGTGAGGTCATTGGCTTGGCAATCTTAGAAACCCCTTCAATAATCGCCGATAATAGCCTGCAAGTCCCAAGAAACTCCGGACCTCAGTAACTGTACTTGGTGTGCTCCACGCCACAATCTCCCTGAATTTGACAGGATCCACTGAGATTCCACCATTAGAGATGATGTGTCCAAGGAATGGCACTTCGTCAATCCAGAACTCGCATTTGCTATACTTGGCGTAAAGTAGATTATCCTGTAACTTTTGTAACACCAATCTCAGATGTTCCTCATGATCACTATCACTCTTGGAATAAATAAGAATATCGTCAATGAATACCACGATGAATCTATCAAGATACTCCATGAGTTAATGGAATTATATTGGTTAAGCAACAAATAAATAAGTATAGAAAAATGCATATCATACTGGAATTCTAATAAAATATTAATACAAAATAAAATAAAAATAACTATATATATCTGTACATAGATTATGTTTGTTTGGAATACAATCATCCCTATTGAATTATATATTTTTATGCCACTATGCTTAAAGAGATAAAATAGATAGGTAAAATATAATGGTTGCATGCATTCTAGGGTTTTGCTTGTGTGCATTCAACCGGGAAATTTGATCCCCAAATCAAATTGAGTTTGGAACAAATTTGGAATTTGTGATTAGATTTGTAATAGAAATTCAAATAGGAAAAGAAAAAGAAAATGAAATTCTTGTGCCCTATGGGCCGAATTGAACTTAGCCGGCCCAACTCCCTCCCCACTTCTCTCCTCCTCGCCAGCCCACTACGCCCTGCCGTTGTCACCGGCTGACTGGTGGACCCCTGTGTCAGTCGCGCTCCATCACTAGCAGGTAGGGACCACTTGTCAGGCTCATATGCCTCCCCTCCACCTCGGCTGCGGACTTAAACAAAAGCTCACCGTGATCCGCATGTGCATGCGATTTGGTTGGGGATTTCTGATTCCACCTAGGCTCTGACATCGCGCCGCTGTTGTAACCGATTTCCTCGACCATAGCGCACCTCTCGGAGTATAAAACCAGGTTCACGCCCCGCCATGTGCGGCGAGGTAATGCCTCCACCATGGTCTGTCATCTCCGCCTCCACTCGGTGTCCATGGTGGGGTCTGGGAGTTTCGCCGGTGCGCGTGGATTGTGATCGGGCAAGTGCTTGGCCGCGGAGGCTTTCGGTGTCCTGTGAATCGCTCGCCGAAGTATCGGCTCCGCCGTGGATCCGCCTCGTGTCGTGGGTAGGGCCGTGCCCATCTCGATTCGAGGTAATCCCTCGCTCAAATGGTCCATCAAGATTTTAGGAGTGTTTTGCACCTCGTCGCTTGCTTAATCGGAGCTCTGGCGCGCCTGTGGCGGCACTCCGGTGTGGTCACCTCCGCCTGGTGGCCGGCCTCGCCGTGGCTCGGCGGTAGGGTGGAAGAAGACGCGAGAGTCGTAGGATGTAGAGTGTACGAATGTGATCGGATCCTGGGCATACCCCTTCGAGATTGAATCCGGACCCTCGATCTAGATCGGACTGTTAAGAATCAGCCACGATATCTTTTGATCTCGGTCGTGGATCTCTGATCCAACGGCCAGGGTCGTTTGATACCCCTTCGCCGAGCCAAATTCACAAAAGAGCCCCTCGGTTTTTCCAAAACTAACCCGCAGTCCAGCTTGGTTGCACTTGATTGAGTCTCGGGGATTTCACGAGTTAGCCCCTGAGCTTTCTGGTTATTATGCGCACAGTCCAGGAAATAGAGAAAATAGGAAAAATGGTTATATGAATTTATTTTTAGTACAAAAATAAATCCAGAACCTTGTATAAATCATATTTAATCCATTTTAGCTCCAAATTGATTCATTTCAGTGACATTAATTTTGTTTTGACATTGTCTATCACCTAGTACCTTTGTTTAGCCATGAAACTTGATTTAAAATTATTCACTTGAATTACTCTATTCTAGGTACTAAATAACTCCAGAAATTCATAATTTCTTTGTTCTAACTCTGAATTTACCCATTCCAGTTGTGTTAGCTTTGTAATAAAATTATCAACACTTTGGTAACCTTATTTTATCATGAGACATGTTGCAAAATTTTAGGAACTGGAATGGAGTGATTTGGACTACAACTGAATTTTCTATGCATTTTACAAGTTCAGCACTAATTTATATATTAAAAATCTATTTAAAATTTAATTTCTCTGATTTTCGAGTTGACTGGACCGGGCGACAATTACCAGAAAGATCAGGGCACTTGGCGTAAGATTCTTAAGACACAGAACTACATCTGTATGGACGGCGGGTTGATTCTAATATTGATCAGGGGTTCTTTTGCATGATACGCTAGCCATAGGGGTATCCTTTAATCTGGGTCGTTGGATCTGGTTTTAGTGCGCACGATTAGATCGCGAAGCGGTACACGCCCCTGAACGTCCGATCAATGGTGAGCGGCCCTGATTTAATTATTTGATATACGATCGTGGCCCTCGGATCATGATCAACGGTCGTGATTCTTTTAGACGTGGGTATTCCAGTTTCTAATCCTAGCCGTCCAGTAAGATCTGACGGCGCGCCCAACTTTCCCCAACCTGACACACGCGCACGGCGGCGCCGCCCACAAACTACGGTGGAGCTTCACCGGCAAACCATGCGCCCCATGCTCTAGTGCTCGGTTTCTCAAGATTTTAGGTGCTAAACGATGTGCGAGGTGAAGTCAATCGAAGAGGCAGGGTCTGACCAGGGGTGGCGGCGCAGAGAACCCCCAACACGACCGACTACGGATCCGCGGCGGGGCTAAGGTTCCCGCGAGCGATTCACGTAGCTAGGGTGAGCATCTACCTATGATCCTCGGTGTTGTGTAACAAGGGGTAACGAGCGGGAGGCAGGACAGTTTCTTACCGGCAATGGCGCGGCACAGAGCTCCAATTGCGGAACAATGGCGTTAGTGGCGGAATCGCACAGCGGCGGATGAGATCCACGCGGAATTCCACCCAGTCCTCACTGCAACGAACGCTCCCGCACCATGCACAACCTCCACCCACGCAAATTGAACCGCGACCGAGAGTTCCGTGGCCCGAATCGAAGTCTCCTCGCCGGTCGACGGTGGCGGCTCAAACTTCCTTCGCTGGCAAATCCGTGGCTCCCTAGGTAGTCTCAACGAAAGGCGAGAGGGTCGCAGCAGGAGGTTTTATACCCATGGTCCGAGTGCCCTGTAGCCCACCATTTCGCCGGTCTGGTAGGGAGGTCGTTGCGCTCACCCAGGAGTTCCATTGAGCTAGCTCTGATTGAGAAGGGGGGAAGAGGAACAACGGGTCTGGGTCACGAGCACGCTGCACGCGTGTGTCTGCGGAACGGGGCCCACCCATTCGGTCTCCCATTTCCAGTAGAACGCAGGCGCGTATGGAGCTGGGGCACAGGCCCGCTGTCAGCGGACGAGGGGAGAGGCGCACTGGGCCGAGCGGTAAGATACAGCCCAGGTGCAGTTTTCTTTTTTTTTCTTCTTTTTGTTTTTATTTTCTGTTTTCTTTTGAATCTCAAATTTGAATTTGATTCTTGTTATGAGGCTCAACTTTGAGTTAATTATACAAATTCAAATCTTAATGTAGGAATACTATATTTTATTATATATATTTTTATACTATTTTTAGTCACATAGCATTTCCTTTCTTCTTTTCCAAACTCTATAATTTCTTTTAGGATTTAATTTCCCATTTGGATATTTAACATTTTTTTACATTACTGTAATATTGTCACATAAATGCACACACAAATAAAATCCCAGCATGATGCATGTATTATTTTTGGGTATCTCTTGTTAATCATGTATATGTGTAAGTAATGTGTCCACATGAAATGATAAACATTGGTAATACATATAGATATAGAATAATATAATTTCTCTTTTAGACCTTTCGTACAAAGTGGGTATTACAAATCCTACCCCCCTTAAAAATAATCTCGTCCTCGAGATTTATGAAGATCTAGGGAAAAGGTGGGAAAATCTTTGCGAAGCTCAGCTTCTCTCTCCCAAGTAGCTTCATCTTCTCCTGGTGACTCCATTGCACTTTGCACATCTTTATCACCTTATTTCTTGTAACTCGAGTCAATGTATCGAGAATCTTGACCGGGTACTCTGTGTAAGTCAAATCACCCTAAACACTGAGCTCTTCCATTGGTAACTGTTCCTCAGGGACACGGAGACATTTCTTCAGTTGAGATACATGGAACACAGTATGCACATCCGATAGACTAGCAGGTAACTCGAGTTGGTATGCCATCTCCCCAACTCGCCTAAAGATCAAGAATGGCCCAATGTAGCGAGGGGACAATTTGCCCTTAACTTTGAATCTCCTCATTCCACGAAGTGGTGACACCTTGAGGTACACATAATCTCCTTCCTCAAATTCCAGTGGTCTTCTTCTATTATCTGCGTAGCTCTTTTGTCTGGTTTGAGCTACCCTCAAATTCTCTCGAATTATACGGACTTGTTCTTCCGCCTCTTGTATAAGTTTAGGCCCAAAGAACTATCTTTCTCCAGTCTGATCCCAATATAGAGGAGTCCTGCATTTAATTTCCTGCCATATAAAGCCTCAAACGGTGACATCTTCAAACTGGTCTCATAGCTATTATTATAAGAGAACTCTGCATATGGTAAGCTCTTATCCCAACTTCCACCATGTTTAAGAGCACAAGCTCTTAACATATCCTCCAGAACTTGATTTGTCCTTTCAGTCTGTCCATCAGTCTAAGGGTGATAGGCTGAACTAAATTTCAACTTCATATCCATTTTCTCATGAAAACTTTTCCAAAATATTGAGGTAAACTGCGAACCTCGATAAGACACGATCTTCTTTGGTACTCCATGTAAACATACAATCCGAGCCATATATAACTCTGCTAGCTGAGAACCTTTATAATTGGTCTTGACAGGAATGAAGTGAGCCACTTTAGTCAATCTATCCAAAATCATCCTTATAGCATCATATCCTTTCTGGGTACGAGGCAATCCAGTAATGAAATCCATACCAATCTCTTCCCACTTCCACTCGGGTATCTTCAATGGGTGCAATAGTCCAGCTGGCCTCTGGTGTTTAGCCTTCACTCTTTGACACACATCGCACATAACCACATGTGCAGCCACATCTCTTTTCAATCCATACCACTAGTACTTCTGCTTCAAATCCTGATACTCCCAGGATGAATAGAATAATCCAAGTCATGTGCTTCCTTTAAAATAGTCTCTCGAAGGCTTTCAATATCAGGAACACACATCCTGTCCTTGAACCATACGGTGCCTTGCTCATCTTCCGTGAATTCTGGACCTCGACCTTCAGTAATCAAATCCTTAATCTCTTGTATTTTCGCATCACCAATTTGTCCTTTGCGGATTTCTTGCTCCAAAGTAGGTTCCACATCAATAGTAACTCCTTTAGTGTGAGCAACTATCCCCAGGTTAAGTCTCCTGAAATCCTCAACAATCTCATCGGGTAGCTGGGAAACAATAGCTGAATGAACATGCTCCTTTCGACTCAAGGCATCTGCAACCAATTTTGCCTTGCCCGGGTGATAGTGAATCTCCAAATCATAATCCTTAATAAGCTCTAACCAACGGCGTTGCCTAAGGTTGAGATCCTTCTGAGTGAATATATACTTTAAACTCTTATGATCTATGTACACTTGGCACTTGGTTCCCATAATGTAATGTCTCCAAATCTTAAGTGCATGCACAATGGCTGCCAATTCTAAGTCATGGGTGGGGTAGTTCAACTCGTGTTTCCGCAACTGATGAGACGCGTAGGCGACCACATGTCCTTCTTGCATGAGCACACATCCTAAGCCTTGGCCACATGCATCACAATAAATATCAAATCCTTTCTGTAGGTCTGGCATAACCAACACTGGTGGCGACATCAATTTCTTCTTCAATTGATCAAAGCCGTCTTGGCACTTCTCGTCCCACTTGAATTCTCTGCCTTTCTCCAGAAGCGAAGTCATAGGCTTAGCAATCTTCGAAAATCCTTCAATGAATCTCCGATAATAGCCTGCTAATCCCAAGAAACTCCGAATCTCAGTAATTGTAGTGGGTACTCTCCACTCCATTATCTCCTTAACTTTAGCAGGATCCACTGAAATTCCTCCATTAGAAATAATATGACCAAGAAATGGCACCTCACCAATCCAAAACTCGCACTTGCTAAACTTGGCGTAGAGTTGATTATCTCATAGCTTCTGTTGCACCAATCTCAGATGTTCCTCATGATCACTATCACTCTTGGAATAAATAAGAATATCGTCGATGAACACTATGACGAATCTGTCCAAATACTCCATAAACACCTTATTCATCAAATTCATAAAATAAGCTGGTGCATTGGTTAATCCAAACGACATAACAGTAAACTCATATAATCCATATCGAGTCGAGAAAGCCGTCTTGGGAATATCCGATGGTCTAATCCTCATCTGATGGTAACCCGATCGGAGATCAATCTTCGAGAATACTCTAGCACCTCTCATCTGATCAAATAAATCCTCAATACGGGGCAACAGATACTTGTTCTTCATAGTAACATCATTAAGAGATCTATAATCCACACACATTCTTTGTGATCCATCCTTCTTCTGCACAAACAGAACCGACGCTCCCCAAGGTGAGGAACTCGGACGAATGTACCCAACCTCTTGTAACTCAGTTAACTGCTTCTTTAGTTCCTTTAACTCCTCTACAGACATCCTGTATGGCCGTTTAGATATAGGGGCAGTTCCAGGTAAGAGATCAATAACAGACTCAACTTCTCTATTAGGTGGCATCCCTGGTAACTCCTCTGGAAAGACATCCGGGAAATCCCTAACTGCACGAATGTTGTCATCCACCAACTTCTCATCTACTAAGAATGTCGCTAGTTTGATGGGGGTAGTTACTGCAACTTCAACTTCAAATCTTTGTCCTTTGGAACTGGTGAGTTCTACGGTTCCCTTAGCATAGTGTATATACTGCCTTTGCCTTTCTTAACCATGATATACCAAGGATCACGTCTATAGTGCTCTCTTCTAACACTATAGGGGTAGCCCATCTGGGTTAGAAACACAAGGTAAGAAAGGAAGAATTGTGGACAAGTCGAGTAATTACAAGGAATGTTACTGCGGGGGATTTATTAGCTAAGTAGATTAGTGTGTCACCCACTAAAGCTAATACATTACCTTATGGTGGTACATGCTAAGATGCCTAACTATAATGTTTCAATCAATCAAAGAAGCAAATCAAGCATTTATCATCAGAACAATCAACCAACATTTTTTTTAAAATAGAGAAAATAGTTTTAGTTTTGTCTTAGGTCTCCTATCTCTTAAAAAGGTCATAAATGTAGGATTCCGATGTGTGAAATCCATCTTGTCTCGGAGTAGAAAAGATAAGAATGATCAGAGTAGAATAGCAAAAGGTGAGACAGGATCAAGATAAGGTAAGTATGGGATGAATCAGAGTAAGATAAGTAGATAAGGGTTTGTCCATTTCTATCTAGGTTTCGTTCTACAGTCAACATTTCCTCTGATACCACTTCTGTCACACCCGGCTTTAAGGAACAAAGTTAGGTGCATCTCATACATGCGCAAAGAAGACAACATATATAATAACAGAGTGTATAGAGATAAATGTCACAAAACATCAGAGTATTTATTACATAGTGGAAGACTTATTACAAAATAAAATGATAAATATGAAATGAACTAAGGATCGTTGGCGCCAATGTCAACTGAGAAACGCCACCTAGATCAGATCATACTCCTTGCCTTGTGGCTCCTCCTGAACCACCTGTTCTTCTCCTGTGGCGGGGGGTGTGAGACAGCAAGGGTGAGCTCACACATGATCATCGCTCAACAAGTTGTGGGGAATAATGTGACATGAACTCACCAAAGGTGGGAGCTCATGGAGTGTAAGGCTTATCAAAGAGAATGGTTAAAGCTGAGCATTAATTTTAATGTTGGTCAAACTTTTATTAGCAATTACTAGATGTAAGTAAATACCAAACCTTAATAAATAATAGAACAAAATTAATAATAAACCCATGCAATGCAAATGACAAAATTGAATTTAAGTTTCATAATTTAATCATCAGAGAGTCCTGAGCCGCTCATGACCGTGAGCTCGGCTAGTATACCAATTTTACACTCTGCAGAGGTTGTACCCTTTACCCACAAGTCATGTTACCCATCTACCAAAGGGTCGCGACTCCCATACACCTCTACCAAGGAGGCGAGGCAGGGTAACACTATGAGGCCTTTACAAAGTACCACTAGCTTCAGAAAACCCGCTACAGTTTATAGGAAGCTCCAGTGCAGGGTTCTTGCCTGACCGCCATCGCAGCAAAATCAACCAAGGACCTCCCTACACTAACCACTCCCCTACTGCCCTTGCCCCTTTCGGGTAAGGTAGTCCTCCACTAGCTTTCCTAATTAGTCAGCCAAGGGCGTCCATAAACCCTTGTGGTGGCATGTGTTTCTCAAGTTAAGCTCTATGTTCCAATTAACATTAATGATCTTGACATGAACATAAATAGAATAACAAAATAACTGGAACATAGATATGATAAATAATTATCGCAAATCCATGTAACGCAATAGCAAACTACCCAAGTGATTCAGGGGTAAACAAGGTAATGAGATAAACAATCTAGGGTAACCTATTGGGTCCCATCAAAATTAACCTATGCAAGAATAAATGATATTAAAGAACATTATTGGGTAAAAAGTGGTCAAGGGCACAACTTGCCTTCAATGAGCTCCTGCTCAGCTACTTCTATCTGCTGCTCACCAGGATCCTCATTCACGTGTTCTTCTACTCGCCACAATACAAACAAGCACAGTGTATATAGAGCAATTAACAGAACACCAAACATATAAACAAAATACACAGTAATAATCTACATATTAAAATAAAATCCTAGGAACAGGAATCATAATTTTTCGAGTTATAGATTTTAAGTTATGGATTTTCAAAGGTTTTATATGTTTAAAATGGATTAAGTGAGAGATTAAATTTCTTACTGTTTTCATGACAAAACAGAGAGTTCCAGTGGTAGAGAATAATATTACAAAATTTTAGGAACTGGAATGGAGTGATTTGGACTACAACTGAATTTTCTATGCATTTTACAAGTTCAACACTAATTTATATATTAAAAATCTATTTAAAATTTAATTTCTCTGATTTTCGAGTTGACTGGACCGGGCGACAATTACCAGAAAGATCAGGGCACTTGGCGTAAGATTCTTAAGACACAGAACTACATCTGTATGGACGGCGGGTTGATTCTAATATTGATCAGGGGTTCTTTTGCATGATACGCTAGCCAAAGGGGTATCCTTTAATCTGGGCCGTTGGATCTGGTTTTAGTGCGCATGATTAGATCGCGAAGCGGTACACGCCCCCGAACGTCCGATCAATGGTGAGCGGCCCTGATTTAATTATTTGATATACGATCGTGGCCCTCGGATCATGATCAACGGTCGTGATTCTTTTAGACGAAGGGGTATTCCAGTTTCTAATCCTAGCCGTCCAGTAAGATCTGACGGCGTGCCCAACTTTCCCCAACCTGACACACGCGCACGGCGGCGCCGCCCACAAACTACGGCGGAGCTTCACCGGCGAACCATGCGCCCCATGCTCTAGTGCTCGGTTTCTCAAGATTTTAGGTGCTAAACGATGTGCGAGGTGAAGTCAATCGAAGAGGCAGGGTCTGACCGGGGGTGGCGGCGCAGAGAACCCCCAACACGACCGACTACGGATCCGCGGTGGCGCTAAGGTTCCCGCGAGCGATTCACGTAGCTAGGGTGAGCATCTACCTATGATCCTCGGTGTTGTGTAACAAGGGTAACGAGAGGGAGGCAGGACAGTTTCTTACCGGCAATGGCGCGGCACAGAGCTCCAATTGCGGAACAATGGCGTCAGTGGCGGAATCGCACGGCGGCGGATGAGATCCACGCGGAATTCCGCCCAGTCCTCACTGCAACGAACGCTCCCGCACCATGCACAACCTCCACCCACGCAAATTGAACCGCGACCAAGAGTTCCGTGGCCCGAATCGAAGTCTCCTCGCCGGTCGACGGTGGCGGCTCAAACTTCCTTCGCTGGCAAATCCGTGGCTCCCTAGGTAGTCTCAACGAAAGGCGAGAGGGTCACAGCAGGAGGTTTTATACCCATGGTCCGAGTGCCCTGTAGCCCACCATTTCGCCGGTCTGGTAGGGAGGTCGTTGCGCTCACCCAGGAGTTCCGTTGAGCTAGCTCCGATTGAGAAGGGGGGAAGAGGAACAACGGGTCTGGGTCACGAGCACGCTGCACGCGTGTGTCTGCGGAACGGGGCCCACCCATTCGGTCTCCCATTTCCAGTAGAGCGCAGGCGCGTATGGAGCTGGGGCACAGGCCCGCTGTTAGCGGACGAGGGGAGAGGCGCACTGGGCCGAGCGATAAGATACAGCCCAGGTGGCAGTTTTCTTTTTTTTTCTTCTTTTTGTTTTTATTTTATGTTTTCTTTTGAATCTCAAATTTGAATTTGATTCTTGTTATGTGGCTCAACTTTGAGTTAATTATACAAATTCAAATCTTAATGTAGGAATACTATATTTTATTATATATATTTTTATACTATTTTTAGTCACATAGCATTTCCTTTCTTCTTTTCCAAACTCTATAATTTCTTTTAGGATTTAATTTCCCATTTGGATATTTAACATTTTTTTTACATTACTGTAATATTGTCACAAAAATGCACACACAAATAAAATCCCAGCATGATGCATGTATTATTTTTGGGTATCTCTTGTTAATCATGTACATGTGTAAGTAATGTGTCCACATGAAATGATAAACATTGGTAATACATATAGATATAGAATAATATAATTTCTCTTTTAGACCTTTCTTACTAAGTGGGTATTACAAATCCTACCCCCCTTAAAAATAATCTCGTCCTCGAGATTTATGAAGATCTAGGGAAAAGGTGGGAAAAATCTTTGCGAAGCTCATCTTCTCTCTCCCAAGTAGCTTCATCTTCTCCTGGTGACTCCATTGCACTTTGCACATCTTTATCACCTTATTTCTTGTAACTCGAGTCAATGTATCGAGAATCTTGACCGGGTACTCCGTGTAAGTCAAATCACCCTAAACACTGAGCTCTTCCATTGGTAACTGTTCCTCAGGGACACGGAGACATTTCTTCAGTTGAGATACATGGAACACAGTATGCACATCCGATAGACTAGCAGGTAACTCGAGTTGGTATGCCATCTCCCCAACTCGCCTAAAGATCAAGAATGGCCCAATGTAGCGAGGGGACAATTTGCCCTTAACTTTGAATCTCCTCATTCCACGAAGTGGTGACACCTTGAGGTACACATAATCTCCTTCCTCAAATTCCAGTGGTCTTCATCTATTATCTGCGTAGCTCTTTTGTCTGGTTTGAGCTACCCTCAAATTCTCTCGAATTATACGGACTTGTTCTTCCGCCTCTTGTATAAGTTTAGGCCCAAAGAACTGTCTTTCTCCAGTCTGATCCCAATATAGAGGAGTCCTGCATTTAATTTCCTGACATATAAAGCCTCAAACGGTGACATCTTCAAACTGGCCTGATAGCTATTATTATAAGAGAACTCTGCATATGGTAAGCTCTTATCCCAACTTCCACCATGTTTAAGAGCACAAGCTCTTAACATATCCTCCAGAACTTGATTTGTCCTTTCAGTCTGTCCATCAGTCTGAGGGTGATAGGCTGAACTAAATTTCAACTTCATATCCATTTTCTCATGAAAACTTTTCCAAAATATTGAGGTAAACTGCGAACCTCGATAAGACACGATCTTCTTTGGTACTCCATGTAAACATACAATCCGAGCCATATATAACTCTGCTAGCTGAGAACCTTTATAAGTGGTCTTGACAGGAATGAACTGAGCCACTTTAGTCAATCTATCCAAAATCACCCTTATAGCATCATATCCTTTCTGGGTACGAGGCAATCCAGTAATGAAATCCATACCAATCTCTTCCCACTTCCACTCGGGTATCTTCAATGGGTGCAATAGTCCAGCTGGCCTCTGGTGTTCAGCCTTCACTCTTTGACACACATCGCACATAACCACATGTGCAGCCACATCTCTTTTCAATCCATACCACTAGTACTTCTGCTTCAAATCCTGATACTCCCAGGATGAATAGAATAATCCAAGTCATGGGCTTCCTTTAAAATAGTCTCTCGAAGGCTTTCAATATCAGGAACACACATCCTGTCCTTGAACCATACGGTGCCTTGCTCATCTTCCGTGAATTCCGGACCTCGACCTTCAGTAATCAAATCCTTAATCTCTTGTATTTTCGCATCACCAATTTGTCCTTTGCGGATTTCTTGCTCCAAAGTAGGTTCCACATCAATAGTAACTCCTTCAGTGTGAGCAACTATCCCCAGGTTAAGTCTCCTGAAATCCTCAACAATCTCATCGGGTAGCTGGGAAACAATAGCTGAATGAACATGCTCCTTTCGACTCAAGGCATCTGCAACCAATTTTGCCTTGCCCGGGTGATAGTGAATCTCCAAATCATAATCCTTAATAAGCTCTAACCAACGGCGTTGCCTAAGGTTGAGATCCTTCTGAGTGAATATATACTTTAAACTCTTATGATCCGTGTACACTTGGCACTTGGTTCCCATAATGTAATGTCTCCAAATCTTAAGTGCATGCACAACGGCTGCCAATTCTAAGTCATGGGTGGGGTAGCTCAACTCGTGTTTCCGCAACTGATGAGACGCGTAGGCGACCACATGTCCTTCTTGCATGAGCACACATCCTAAGCCTTGGCCACATGCATCACAATAAATATCAAATCCTTTCTGTAGGTCTGGCATAACCAACACTGGTGGCGACATCAATTTCTTCTTCAATTGATCAAAGCCGTCTTGCACTTCTCGTCCCACTTGAATTCTCTGCCTTTCTCCAGAAGCGAAGTCATAGGCTTAGCAATCTTAGAAAATCCTTCAATGAATCTCCGATAATAGCCTGCTAATCCCAAGAAACTTCGAATCTCAGTAATTGTAGTGGGTACTCTCCACTCCATTATCTCCTTAACTTTAGCAGGATCCACTGAAATTCCTCCATTAGAAATAATATGACTAAGAAATGGCACCTCACCAATCCAAAACTCGCACTTGCTAAACTTGGCGTAGAGTTGATTATCTCGTAGCTTCTGTTGCACCAATCTCAGATGTTCCTCATGATCACTATCACTCTTGGAATAAATAAGAATATCGTCGATGAACACTATGACGAATCTGTCCAAATACTCCATAAACACCTTATTCATCAAATTCATAAAATAAGCTGGTGCATTGGTTAATCCAAACGACATAACAGTAACTCATATAATCCATATCGAGTCGAGAAAGCCGTCTTGGGAATATCCGATGGTCTAATCCTCATCTGATGGTAACCCGATCGGAGATCAATCTTCGAGAATACTCTAGCACCTCTCATCTGATCAAATAAATCCTCAATACGGGGCAATAGATACTTGTTCTTCATAGTAACATCATTAAGAGATCTATAATCCACACACATTCTTTGTGATCCATCCTTCTTCTGCACAAACAGAACCGACGCTCCCCAAGGTGAGGAACTCGGACGAATGTACCCAGCCTCTTGTAACTCAGTTAACTGCTTCTTTAGTTCCTTTAACTCCTCTACAGACATCCTGTATGGCCGTTTAGATATAGGGGCAGTTCCAGGTAAGAGATCAATAACAGACTCAACTTCTCTATTAGGTGGCATCCCTGGTAACTCCTCTGGAAAGACATCCGGGAAATCCCTAACTGCACGAATGTTGTCATCCACCAACTTCTCATCTACTAAGAATGTCGCTAGTCTGATGGGGGTAGTTACTGCAACTTCAACTTCAAATCTTTGTCCTTTGGAACTGGTGAGTTCTACGGTTCCCTTAGCATAGTGTATATACTGCCTTTGCCTTTCTTAACCATGATATACCAAGGATCACGTCTATAGTGCTCTCTTCTAACACTATAGGGGTAGCCCATCTGGGTTTCTAAAACACAGGGTAAGAAAGGAAGAATTGTGGACAAGTCGAGTAATTACAAGGAATGTTACTGCGGGGGATTTATTAGCTAAGTAGATTAGTGTGTCACCCACTAAAGCTAATACATTACCTTATGGTGGTACATGCTAAGATGCCCAACTATAATGTTTCAATCAATCAAAGAAGCAAATCAAGCATTTATCATCAGAACAATCAACCAACATTTTTTTTAAAATAGAGAAAATAGTTTTAGTTTTGTCTTAGGTCTCCTATCTCTTAAAAAGGTCATAAATGTAGGATTCCAATGTGTGAAATCCATCTTGTCTCGGAGTAGAAAAGATAAGAATGGTCAGAGTAGAATAGCAAAAGGTGAGACAGGATCAAGATAAGGTAAGTATGGGATGAATCAGAGTAAGATAAGTAGATAAGGGTTTGTCCATTTCTATCTAGGTTTCGTTCTACAGTCAACATTTCCTCTGATACCACTTCTGTCACACCCGGCTTTAAGGAACAAAGTTAGGTGCATCTCATACATGCGCCAAGAAGACAACATATATAATAACAGAGTGTATAGAGATAAATGTCACAAAACATCAGAGTATTTATTACATAGCGGAAGACTTATTACAAAATAAAATGATAAATATGAAACGAACTAAGGATCGTTGGCGCCAATGTCAACTGAGAAACGCCACCTAGATCAGATCATACTGCTCGCCTTGTGGCTCCTCCTGAACCACCTGTTCTTCTCCTGTGGGGGGGTGTGAGACAGCAAGGGTGAGCTCACACATGATCATCGCTCAACAAGTTGTGGGGAATAATGTGACATGAACTCACCAAAGGTGGGAGCTCATGGAGTGTAAGGCTTATCAAAGAGAATGGTTAAAGTTGAGCATTGCTTTTAATGTTGGTCAAACTTTTATTAGCAATTACTAGATGTAAGTAAATACCAAACCTTAATAAATAATAGAACAAAATTAATAATAAACCCATGCAATGCAAATGACAAAATTGAATTTAAGTTCCATAATTTAATCATCAGAGAGTCCTAAGCCGCTCATGACCGTGAGCTCGGCTAGTATACCAGTTTTACACTTTGCAGAGGTTGTACCCTTTACCCACAAGTCATGTTACCCATCTACCAAGGGGTCACGACTCCCATACACCTCTACCAAGGAGGCGAGGCAGGGTAACACTACGAGGCCTTTACAAAGTTCCACTAGCTTCAGAAAACCCGCTACAGTTTATAGGAAGCTCCAATGCAGGGTTCTTGCCTGACCGCCATCACAGTAAAATCAACCAAGGTCCTCCCTACACTAACCACTCCCCTACTGCCCTTGCCCCTTTCGGGTAAGGTAGTCCTCCACTAGCTTTCCTAATTAGTCAGCCAAGGGCATCCATAAACCCTTGTGGTGGCACGTGTTTCTCAAGTTAAGCTCTATGTTCCAATTAACATTAATGATCTTGACATGAACATAAATAGAATAACAAAATAACTGGAACATAGATATGATAAATAATTATCCCAAATCCATGTAACGCAATAGCAAACTACCCAAGTGATTCAGGGGTAAACAAGGTAATGAGATAAACAATCTAGGGTAACCTATTGGGTCCCATCAAAATTAACCTATGCAAGAATAAATGATATTAAAGAACATTATTGGGTAAAAAGTGGTCAAGGGCACAACTTGCCTTCAATGAGCTCCTGCTCAGCTACTTCTATCTGCTGCTCACCAGGATCCTCATTCACGTGTTCTTCAACTCGCCACAATACAAACAAGCACAGTGTATATAGAGAAATTAACAGAACACCAAACATATAGACAAAATACACAGTAATAATCTACATATTAAAATAAAATCCTAGGAACAGGAATCATAATTTTTCGAGTTATAGATTTTAAGTTATGGATTTTCAAAGGTTTTATATGTTTAAAATGGATTAAGTGAGAGATTAAATTTATTACTGTTTTCATGACAAAACAGAGAGTTCCAGTGGTAGAGAATAATATTACAAAATTTTAGGAACTGGAATGGAGTGATTTGGACTACAACTGAATTTTCTATGCATTTTACAAGTTCAACACTAATTTATATATTAAAAATCTATTTAAAATTTAATTTCTCTGATTTTCGAGTTGACTGGACCGGGCGACAATTACCAGAAAGATCAGGGCACTTGGCGTAAGATTCTTAAGACACAGAACTACATCTGTATGGACGGCGGGTTGATTCTAATATTGATCAGGGGTTCTTTTGCATGATACGCTAGCCAAAGGGGTATCCTTTAATCTGGGCCGTTGGATCTGGTTTTAGTGCGCACGATTAGACCGCGAAGCGGTACACACCCCCGAACGTCCGATCAATGGTGAGCGGCCCCGATTTAATTATTTGATATACGATCGTGGCCCTCGGATCATGATCAACGGTCGTGATTCTTTTAGACGAAGGGGTATTCCAGTTTCTAATCCTAGCCGTCCATTAAGATCTGACGGCGCGCCCAACTTTCCCCAACCTGACACACGCGCACGGCGGCGCCGCCCACAAACTACGGCGGAGCTTCACCGGCGAACCATGCGCCCCATGCTCTAGTGCTCGGTTTCTCAAGATTTTAGGTGCTAAACGATGTGCGAGGTGAAGTCAATCGAAGAGGCAGGGTCTGACCGGGGGTGGCGGCGCAGAGAACCCCCAACACGACCGACTACAGATCCGCGGCGGCGCTAAGGTTCCCGCGAGCGATTCACGTAGCTAGGGCGAGCATCTACCTATGATCCTCGGTGTTGTGTAACAAGGGGTAACGAGCGGGAGGCAGGACAGTTTCTTACCGGCAATGGCGCGGCACAGAGCTCTAATTGCGGAACAATGGCGTCAGTGGCGGAATCGCACGGCGGCGGATGAGATCCACGCGGAATTCCGCCCAGTCCTCACTGCAACGAACGCTCCCGCACCACGCACAACCTCCACCCACGCAAATTGAACCGCGACCGAGAGTTCCGTGGCCCGAATCGAAGTCTCCTCGCCGGTCGACGGTGGCGGCTCAAACTTCCTTCGCTGGCAAATCCGTGGCTCCCTAGGTAGTCTCAACGAAAGGCGAGAGGGTCGCAGCAGGAGGTTTTATACCCATGGTTCGAGTGCCCTGTAGCCCACCATTTCGTCGGTCTGGTAGGGAGGTCGTTGCGCTCACCCAGGAGTTCCGTTGAGCTAGCTCCGATTGAGAAGGGGGGAAGAGGAACAACGGGTCTGGGTCACGAGCACGCTGCACGCGTGTGTCTGCAGAACGGGGCCCACCCATTCGGTCTCCCATTTCCAGTAGAGCGCAGGCGCGTATGGAGCTGGGGCACAGGCCCACTGTCAGCGGACGAGGGGAGAGGCGCACTGGGCCGAGCGGTAAGATACAACCCAGGTGCAGTTTTCTTTTTTTTTTTCTTTTTTTTATTTTCTGTTTTCTTTTGAATCTCAAATTTGAATTTGATTCTTGTTATGAGGCTCAACTTTGAGTTAATTATACAAATTCAAATCTTAATGTAGGAATACTATATTTTATTATATATATTTTTATACTATTTCTAGTCACATAGCATTTCCTTTCTTCTTTTCCAAACTCTATAATTTCTTTTAAGATTTAATTTCCCATTTGTATATTTAACATTTTTTTACATTACTGTAATATTGTCACAAAAATGCACACACAAATAAAATCCCAGCATGATGCATGTATTATTTTTGGGTATGTCTTGTTAATCATGTATATGTGTAAGTAATGTGTCCACATGAAATGATAAACATTGGTAATACATATAGATATAGAATAATATAATTTCTCTTTTAGACCTTTCTTACAAAGTGGGTATTACAGCACAACACTGTCCTGTGGCAACGTACTTGGCCTCAGCGGTGGATAGGGCAACAGAAGTTTGTTTCTTAGAGCTTCAAGACACCAGAGACCTTCCTAGGAACTGGGAAGTCCCTGATGTGCTCTTTCTATCAACCTTGCACCCGGCATAGTCGGAATCCGAGTATCCGATTAAGTCAAAGGTAGACCCCTTTGGATACCAGATCCCGAAGCAAGGCGTAGAAACTAAATATCTAAGAATTCGCTTAACGGCCACAAGGTGACACTCCTTAGGGTCGGATTGAAATCTAGCACACATGCATACACTTAGCATAATATCCGATCTACTAGCACAAAGATAAAATAAAGATCCTATCATAGACCGGTATGCCTTTTGATTAACGAACTACCTCCTTTATTGAGGTCAAGATGTCCGTCCGTTCCCATCGGTGTCTTTGCGGGCTTTGCATCCTTCATCCCAAACCTCTTGAGCAAGTCTTGAGTGTATTTTGTTTGGGATATAAAGGTTCCTTACTTGAGTTGCTTCACTTGAAATCCAAGGAAGTAGTTCAACTCGCCCATCATTGACATCTCGAACTTTTGCATCATCACCCTGCTAAACTGCTCATAAGACTTTTGATTAGTAGAACCAAATATAATGTCATCGACATATATTAGGCATACAAAGAGATCACCATTGCAAGTCTTAGTAAAGAGAGTAGGATCAGTTTTCCCAACCTTGAAAGTATTAGTAATAAGGAAATCTTTAAGGCATTCATACCATGCTCTTGATGCTTGCTTAAGTCCACAGAGCACCTTAGAGAGTTTATAGACGTGGTCGGGATACCTGTCATTCTCAAAGCCAGTGAGTTGTTCCACCGTAGATAGATTAGAATAACTACATATTAGATATGTACTTTCGCCGTCACGAGGGCGCGGACCGTCTCGCCCCGTGCTTATATAGTCACAAGCACGATAGTCCGATTGTGTGCCAAACAAGGTGTTCAAGAGTATGCATAATGATAATGGCATCTCTCCAACTGTAAAGTTCAAGCTTCCTGTTCAAGTATCTGCAACAGTACAAGTGCCACTTGTATTCTTAGCATTTGTCGCCTTCCGCGTTGCTTGGCCATCCGGCGAGGATTCTTCAGAGGCCTTTTTTGATTGACGTTCACTGTAATCAACTCAAGTGGCAACAAATCCTTGCCGTAGCTGGAGTGTACACTTCAAAATCATTTTGCGGCTGCGCTGATTTTCCAGAACTGATGGCCTACGAGGTGTGAAGAAAAGCCCCCATCTAGCACTTCGCCCGGGTCGATGTTAAGATCTTTTTGTGTTGTCTGCCGACCACACCCGTATTACTCCTTCCGTTCTCCAGACATAAAATTAAAAACTAAATATTTGAGATGAAAAGTGTTCGTTTTAGCTTTTGTATGAACTTATTAATTCTCTAAACCATATTTTAATTTGGGATACTTATTTTTGAACGGAGAAAAATATCTGCTTTTAGAAAGTTGTTACAAAGTCCAACCACATCCATATTATATAAAAGAAAAATTATACAAAACCTGATGGTTTCTTATGTTCCTCCGTGGCTCTATGCATTGATCGATGCTTACAATTTTGCATGGGAAAGTATCCTGTTCCATTCCTCTTTTCGGTGACACAGTGGGTACTAGTTTAATTGATATGTAATAGCTTTGTTTTATTTGATGATTCAGAGGGTGTCAACATGGATCTCGTCTAGACCTGAGTATGAACCACCTGATCCGATCAACTCCACCGTACCTGCCAAAAAAATTTTAACGGACCTTACCAATACAATGGACTTGTACGAGCTATAGTTTTTTACCACAACAATATACAAGCCTAGTATAAGCTATAATTTTGACTCAAAATCCAACATAACCGGAAAAAACTTACCCGCCATGTCCAACGGAAAGGGCGGTGCGTTGGTGTGCGACCTCCCCTATTCCATGTCTTGGTGGTGGTGGCCCGAATGCTCAACAAGAAAGATCTGAAACTATGCACGAGTTAGACACAGGCCAAACCAAACGACCCACCACACGCTTAAACAGGTGTAATCTGGCCTGTCTTGAACTCGACTACGTGTACTCTCGCCTATCTTGAACTCCACTGCTATTCTGTATCATGCTCTCGACAATTTTGGTATTTTGAATTTGAATACGTCAAGGAAAAGTTGAGATAAATGAGTTCCGTTTCTTTGCCGTGCTCAAGTTAGTTTTGTCAGCGCTACTTTTTATCCTTTCAACACTTGCGTTGCATAAAGATACACTTAAGAAAATACTGCTGTTTCTGTTCTCATATTTTAGATGGGAAAAAAAATCTATTACTCCCCAAAAAATATCTGCCCTTGTGAAGAAATTTCATGTTTGCCAATAATTTCCCATCCTCAGAAGTTTCAGAAATGCGAAAAGAAAATAGGAAACAGACAAAAAAGGCAGAATCAGGAGGCTAGACGAAAGGAGGAGAAAGAGAGAACAATCAGTAGTTTTCTTTCTTGTTGGACATTCGGGCGGCCAAAGCAGCGGCCCCCTTATCTCCAGGGACCAGGGGAGGTCGCACACCAACGCACCGTCCTTCCCTTTCCTCCTCCTCCTCCCTCTCCTCGGAAGGTGAGAACCTCCAGCGATCCTCGTCTTCTGTGTGTGAGTTCTTTGTTCTTGGATGGGATTCTTGCCTGCTACCACCTGATTCTCGTTTCGAGGTGTCCATCCCTGGATACATGGATGGATTAGGATTAGCAATCATGTGTTGTTAGTGGGCTCTGATTCTTGTCCACTTAATCGCTGTTTTTTTGGGGTTGGGGTGGGGGGGGGGGTATTGATTTTGTTTTTGTTTAAAGTTTTGGTTGTGGATAAGCGGCAAGGTATCTTTCTCCGTCTTTAGGTATAATCGATGTAAATGCGAGGTTGAAACACTAATTCAATCGGTAAACGGAGCTCGGTTGTGAATTTCTCTGTCGCCGGAAATGAAACATCTTTTTTGTGAGCCCTCAATTCCAAATCTTTGCGCGTTGTATCGGTGCCCCTATCCATCCAGATTGCCGCGGATTGATTTGCTAGGAAGCGGCAGAACATCTGCCGCTATGTTTAAGCCTGCACATAATTTTTTTTCATTTTTGTTTGGCACAGTTTTTCTTTTGAAACGAGGCTTTCCCCGTTTCCAGTATAGAATATTGTTTGGCACAGTTTATTCTCCATTTTCTAGCACATTTTGATTTTGCAATTTGTTTGAGATGAGATGGATCAAGGGCAACATACTGATGATTGTTATGCACTATTCCTGCGCATGATTATAACTGACCTTTTGTGTGTATCGGAGAATTTTAGAAGATTGGTTTTTAATATTGATTAACCGTTGTAATGTCTTTGTGCAGGTCAAGTGACGGTATTTGTGACCATGGCAGGGACCTTACTCCAGTCAGTTGCCCTGGGAACACCATTTGGGGGTCGCATGAGAACCCATTGTTGGAGGTCCCATGGCACCAGGAGGCCTGCCTCTATGTTGGCAGTGTCACTTAGCCGCCCTGTCAAGATGTCAGCATTTGTGGGTCTAAGATCAGTGCATAGCTTCTCGGTCACACCGACGGTGTCCAATTCCAGGTCGGCAGTTGCATCTTACAGGTCATCGCGACAGACAAGACGATCTCGTTTTGTCACTCAGGCAATGTTTGAGAGGTTCACGGAGAAAGCTATTAAGGTCATCATGCTTGCGCAAGAGGAAGCAAGGCGCCTGGGCCACAACTTTGTTGGAACTGAGCAGATCCTCTTGGGTCTGATTGGAGAGGGCACTGGTATTGCAGCTAAGGTGCTCAAGTCCATGGGAATAAATCTTAAGGATGCACGTGTGGAGGTGGAGAAGATTATTGGCCGCGGCAATGGTTTTGTTGCTGTTGAAATACCATTCACACCACGTGCGAAACGTGTTTTGGAGCTCTCCTTGGAGGAAGCTCGCCAATTAGGTAGTTTGATTATCAAGGTTTCTTGTGAAATGCTGTCCTTGCACGTTGCCTTAAATTTCATTTTCTAATCTCTCCAATTTATGCATGAAAACATGGTAGAAGGAATTGCTGGTCAATGTCCTTGTGATACACTTTTGGTCTTGTTTTCTAATTTTACTTATTTGTATTCGAACAAAAATAGCCTATTGACCAATGTTCTGTTTTCCCAGAAAGGAATTTCATTTTCCTATTACTTCCATGCTTATGCATTTCTATAGGGAGTTCTAGAAAGCTTCCCTGTTAGCATATTTTTGGATGAAACTGCCCCCCCCCCCCTAAAATACAGTGTACAACTTGTTGATTGTCAGATACAAAGATATCAATTGCATTTTGACAGAGCTTCTATTTCATCTTCCCATAAATATTGAGGACATCATTCGCAACTGATGTCAGAGGGACCCTGACAGTGGACAGTTGATTGCAATGTTTGTATGTAGTTGATTTTCCAGGCCTCTGTTTTATGTCACCTTTCTAAGTATTCAAGTGGAACTTGCGAATTGATCATAATCTCATTGCAGTCCACTTACTGTGGTGCTATTATATATCTTCATCAAAGAAACTTTTGTAGTAACGCAGGCTGTAAAATAACAGTGTACCCCAGTGACAGGTGGCTTCGATCCCCTTTTATCAGCATCACATTTGATATTTCCAAACTTGTACTTATTTGCATCAGCATCATTAAGCTATTACCCCATTCAATAATTTAGGTCTTAGGATAGGATGCATTTGAACTAATAGATGCATTTCTTTCTTCATTGTCTTGCTTTGTGCACCTATAAAGAAATTTGCTGCTGCGCACCTCTTTATGTAAAGTATTTCCACCCTGCTTTCTCATCTAATACTGTAACAGACAAACACCCTTTATGTTGTTCCACAACTAAATTACATTTACTTCCTTTGTTGGTAATTGTCAAGACATTTATCTTAACAAGAATACATTTCCTTTTATGTATCATACATACAACAGCACATCCATTTCCTCATTATATTTCAAAATTTTAATAAATTCCATAGAAGATTTATCCCAAGCACTAAATACTTGCCTCGCAGGACATAATTATATTGGATCTGAGCACCTGCTCCTTGGACTGCTTCGTGAGGGTGAAGGTGTGGCGGCTCGTGTGCTTGAGAGTCTCGGAGCTGACCCCAGCAATATCCGTACACAAGTAAACTTATATCTGATGTGTCTATTTCTGACAGTAGGGAGTCCTCTGTATAAAAAGAAATTCTTTTTATTAGCTGTTTCTTCAATGTCATGGACCTCTATAGGTTATTCGAATGATTGGTGAGACCACAGAAGCTGTTGGTGCTGGAGTTGGCGGCGGCAGCAGTGGTAATAAGATGCCAACTCTTGAGGAGTATGGAACTAATTTAACAAAATTAGCAGAGGAGGTAATATTTCCGACCCACTGCATTATAATTAGTACAAGTTATGTAATAAAACTAATGTTGATCATATCTGCAGGGAAAATTAGATCCTGTTGTTGGAAGGCAGCCACAAATTGAGCGTGTGGTACAAATTTTAGGCAGACGAACCAAGAACAATCCCTGCTTGATTGGAGAGCCTGGTGTTGGAAAAACTGCAATTGCTGAAGGACTTGCTCAGCGCATTTCTACAGGCGATGTACCTGAAACAATAGAAGGGAAAAAGGTACCCTTTTTGCATCGTTTCAAAGCAATTATGCAATATGTACCTATCTATTTATAGCATTTTGCTGTCAATTAGTCCTACATCTATCGTGATTTCGTGAACATATGAGCATAATAAAAATCTTTTGTTCTTGTGCAATGTTGTTTAGCTGTATATGGTATATTTATGCAGCTTTACATGAGGGTGCATGCATGTGTTACTCTTTTTTCTCATTTTACTTGAGTCATCCCATCCAGTGGACTTTTAAGTATGTAAGCACGATTTAGTGATTCAAGAACCTGCTCCGTAACCACTGGAGAGATTGTAGAAATAATCATCTATACTAAGTCTAACCAGCACACTGATTGAGCAAATAGAAGAAGGAAGTATGTTGTAAATATTTGTACTCTCTTGTGATATGTTAAATCAGAATTTCTAACTGATTAGTCTGAGCTCACTGGTCTGTGGTCTAGTAATTGTTTGAACTGGCTGTAAATATATTTTTCTGTATTATTTCGATGAGATTGTGAGGATATGATGGATATTCCTTCAACCAATTTACGACAGGTCATAACCCTTGACATGGGACTTCTTGTTGCTGGCACAAAGTACCGTGGAGAATTCGAAGAAAGATTAAAGAAGCTGATGGAGGAAATAAAGCAAAGTGATGAGATAATACTCTTTATTGATGAAGTTCACACTCTGATAGGAGCAGGAGCAGCGGAAGGTGCTATAGATGCTGCTAATATCTTGAAGCCTGCGTTGGCCAGAGGTGAATTACAGGTGTGTAGATAACATGTTCCTATGCTGTGGTCAACATTCTCAAGTTCAGTATCTTGTTGTCCTTCAATATGAGCTTTCCAGCGCTCTGGCTTGTAATGAGGTTGTTATGACTAACCTATTATGTTTAATTGCAGTGCATTGGAGCCACTACACTAGATGAATATAGGAAGCACATTGAGAAAGACCCAGCACTTGAACGGAGGTTTCAACCTGTGAAAGTGCCAGAACCAACAGTAGATGAAACCATTGAAATCCTCAGAGGACTGAGGGAACGATATGAGATCCACCATAAACTTCGTTACACTGATGAAGCTCTGATTGCAGCTGCAAAGCTGTCATATCAATATATCAGGTCTGTCAACTGTAAATAAAATATATCACATGCATCAGTGGAAAATATAAAAACAATTCAAAGAAAATTATGTTGGAAACTTAGCTTGCATCTCCGAAAAAACAACCATGTTTGTCCATCCAAAATTTTATTTTTGCTACTTTATTGCATCCTAATGATCATCTGACAGTATATTTCTGTTTGCAGTGATCGGTTTCTCCCAGATAAGGCAATTGACTTGATTGATGAAGCAGGTTCCCGTGTTAGGCTACAGCATGCACAGGTACCAAGTCATCTGTTATTTGTATGCTTGATTCTTGCATGCCCTAAACAGTATCTAAATTTTACTTCTCGTGCAGGTCCCCGAGGAAGCAAGAGAGCTTGACAAGGAGCTCAAACAAGTCACGAAACAGAAGAATGAAGCTGTTCGAAGCCAGGATTTTGAGAAGGTAATTGACTATGGATGATCTGTTACATTTTACATGTCTTTCAAGTTTGTGACATAACTTAAATATTGGCCTGATCTCCTGAAGATCATATTAAACTATAATTTCCATCCACCATAACTGTTCTATATACAATGACTTTTTGTATATTGAAAATATTTAATACAGTTGATGGGTTACAAATAATTTTGGATGATTCAGTATTTTTGGTTCGTTTCATCAATCAATGCTCTTACTTGAGTGAAGTTCCCCATTTCCATTTTTGGGACGTACTAACACAATAAGAGTTAAATGAACAGTTGTTACATGCTTTTGGTTTGTAGTTTTATTTGAACACAAGTTATCAGTGATAGTAACATGCCCCTTAATGTTCATTCGACCATGCACTTTCTTTCTTCCTGTTCTTTTTGTTTATTTAGCAATTTGCACCTGCTTCAATTGGATATGTGGACACCCTTGCTCTGTCTTCTCCCTTTACTTTTAAAATTTTTTTGCACCTTTTTCTTGATACAGATGTTCTTTCATAGCTAATTTCCTTTAAAATTATTATGCCATTAGGCTGGGGAATTGAGAGACCGTGAAATGGAATTGAAGGCCCAGATAACAGCCCTCATTGACAAGAGCAAGGAATTGAGCAAAGCAGAGGAAGAGTCTGGAGAGACAGGACCTATGGTCAATGAAGAAGATATCCAGCACATAGTATCTTCATGGACTGGCATCCCTGTGGAGAAGGTTTCCAGCGATGAATCTGATAAGCTTCTTAAGATGGAAGAGACTTTGCACAAGCGTGTCATTGGCCAAGATGAGGCTGTGGTAGCAATTAGTCGCTCCATCCGCCGTGCTCGTGTGGGTCTCAAGAACCCCAACAGGCCAATTGCAAGCTTTATTTTTGCTGGTCCCACCGGCGTTGGGAAGTCTGAGCTTGCAAAGGCTCTTGCAGCCTATTACTTTGGCTCTGAGGAGGCTATGATCCGGCTTGATATGAGTGAATTCATGGAGAGACACACGGTATCCAAGCTGATTGGTTCACCTCCAGGATATGTAGGATACACTGAGGGTGGCCAGCTGACAGAGGCAGTTCGACGGCGGCCATACACAGTTGTGCTCTTTGATGAGATTGAGAAGGCACACCCTGATGTCTTCAACATGATGCTTCAGATTTTGGAAGATGGGAGATTGACTGACAGCAAGGGAAGGACGGTGGACTTCAAGAACACACTCCTGATCATGACCTCAAATGTAGGGAGCAGTGTCATCGAGAAGGGTGGAAGGAAGATCGGATTTGACCTTGACTCTGATGAGAAGGACAGTAGCTACAGCAGGATCAAGAGCCTGGTCATCGAGGAGATGAAGCAGTATTTCCGACCTGAGTTCCTCAACCGTCTCGATGAGATGATCGTGTTCAGGCAGCTTACCAAGCTCGAGGTCAAGGAGATAGCGGACATCATGCTCCAGGAGGTCTTTGACAGGCTGAAGGCCAAGGACATCAATCTTCAAGTGACCGAGAAGTTCAAGGAGCGGGTGGTGGACGAAGGCTACAACCCTAGCTATGGTGCACGCCCGCTGAGGCGAGCCATCATGAGGCTGCTGGAGGACAGCCTTGCTGAGAAGATGCTCGCAGGGGAGGTAAAGGAGGGCGACTCTGCCATAGTAGATGTGGACTCGGAGGGGAAGGTTGTTGTGCTCAATGGTCAGGGCGGCATACCGGAGCTCTCAACTCCGGCGATCACCGTTTAGCTCGTACATAACAAATGACAAAATTAATAGCATAGTTTTTGTTCAAACACATTATCATTTATGGTTAGAATATCTGTGTATATGTAGTGGTATAGTCAATGGGGAAATCGTTCCTGCCTCTAAATTCCTTTTTTTCAAGTTAAGGTGTTTCTTTTGTCGCAAGTTAATCTGCCTGGTTATTAAGATATTGTTTACAGAGTGATGTGAAAAGCTCTTGTCTGTGTTCAAGGATACATATACAGACGGGTCAAGTAGCATGTAGGCAATAGTTCCAATATAGGCCTCAGCGTTGTCTTTAACCGAGCATCCGAAAACACTTGCACCTAAATACCGTCGCCTGAAAATACAAAAAAACGAACCATATACTACGATAAAAAAATACTGTCGGCGTTTCGAACCCGGGTATCCGTAAGTCAACCAGTAAATTTGTCGCTGCGTGTCCCTGCCCAGATGGATTGGCGCAAGATGGAACACAAGGGGAAACGCGGCTTGTATTATCTCGCACCGGGGATGTGCTCGTAGTAGGGGTTACAAGCGTCGCGAGAGAGAGAGAGTGTGAGCCTGTTCGTTTGCTCGTTCTCCCCCGCGCGACCCCCTTCCCAGGAAGGCCCTGGACCTCCCTTTTATAGACGCAAGGAGAGGGTCTAGATGTACAATGGGGGGTGTAGCTATGCGCTAACGTATCTGGCAGAGAAGTGCTTGAGCCCTGTGTACATGCCAACGTGGCTGTCGGAGAAGCGCTTGAGCCCTGCGTACGCGATAACGTGGCCGTCGGAGAAGTGCCTGAGCCCCGTAGAAGCACAGCTGGCGGTGCGGCTGGGATCCTACTGACGTCTCCTTGCTTCTGTAGGGGGCTGAGAACCACCGACGTCATGGACGCACACGGGGGACCATCATTACCTGTTACCGGGGCGAGCCAGATGGGACGCCGGTCATGTTCCCTCGTAGCCTGAGCTAGCTAGGGGTAGGGTAATGATGTATCCCCTGTGGCGCGGTCGGTCCGAGCCCAAGGTCGGGCGAGGCGGAGACTTCTCCTAAGGCCGAGCCCTAGGGTCGGGCGAGGCGGAGACCTCCTCCCGAGGCCGAGGCCTAAGGTCGGGCGAGGCGGAGCTTCCTGTTGCGCCCGAGACTGAACTCGGCTGTTGTCAGTCTTACCCCGGTGGGTGGCACAGCAGTCGGAGCGGGGCGAGCGGCGCTGTTTTCCTGTCAGATCGGTCAGTGAAGGGGCGAAGTGACTGCGGTCACTTCGACCTTGCCGACTGAGGCGCGCGTGTCAGGATATGGTGTCAGGCGGTCTTCGCATTGAATGCGCCTACGACACGGTCGGCTGGTAAGGCGATTTGGCCAAGGTTGCTTCACAACGAAGCCTGCCCGAGCTGGACTTCGGGTGAGCCGAGGGTGCATCCACTGCCTGAGGAGGCCCTCGGGCGAGGCGTGAATTCGTCCGGGACTACTGTTCCCGCCCGAGGCTGGGCTCAGGCGAGGCGAGATTGCGTCCCTTGGTAGACGAGGCCTTGACCTGAACCGTGCCCATCAGTCTTTGCAGTTCGTACTGAGGGTGTTTACCAGCCGTGTTTAGGAGTATTGGGGGTACCCCTAATTACGGTACCCGACAGTAGCCCCCGAGCCTCGAAGGGAGTGTTGGTACTCGCTTGAAGGCTTTGCCGCATTTTTGTGAGGGGACCGGCCTTTCTCGGTTATACTTTGTTCCGGTGGGTGCGCGAGCGCACCCGCCGGGTGTAGCCCCCGAGGCCTCGGAGGAGTGGTTTGACTCCTGTGAGATTTTAATGCTTTTCGTGATGCTTCGGCCGGCCTTGTTGTTCCCTCATGCGGCCTGGCCGTAGCCCGGGTGCATGGTCAGGTACCGAGTTTTTAGGCTGGTTTGTTGACGCTGTCAACGGTTTGGCCGTAGCCGGGTTGCGGGAGCATCCCCCGAGCCTCTGCACGGAGCGAGAGAACGATCAAGGACTGTCTCAACTTTTATTATTCGCCCCTTCGTCGCCTTTCCGCAAGGAAGAAGGGGGGAAAGCGCCATGTTTCCCTCGGAGGGCGCCGAACATGGTGTCTCCAGTGAGTTGCTAACGGGTGATCCGAGTGGACGCTCGTGCCCCGTTCGATAAGGGTCGGCTAGTGGCCCAGAGGCGCGCTCCAAAAGTACCTGCAGGTGATTTGCCGGACCCGGACCCATTCGATAGGGTCCGAGGGCTCGATGCCTCCCTCTGGTGAGATTCCGTTACAAAATCGCTCCTGCTGGTCTCGGAAATGTCCTAGGGTACCTCGGGAGCGTAGCCCGAGCCTCGGCCATGTAACGAACGTACCCAAAGTCATCCCTCACTCTGCATGCTCTGGGCGGCTGTCGAACCCTTCCGAGGGTCCAGCCTTCAAACTCCTGATCAGTAAAGGGTGCGGAGCCCGAGTGCTTTGGGGCGGCTGTCGAACCCTTCCGAGGGGCCAGCCTTCGAACCTTTGATCAGTAGGAGGGCTCGGGGGCCCATTTCCTTCGCCGCTGAGGCCTAAACATTTGGGCATTTGAGCGTAATGCTGTGTTTCTTCCTCATTTCGAGCATTAGGACTTGCATGTCGGTTAGCGGAACCACTTAACCAAGCGTGAGTTGCCTTGCGCGGAAGGTGACGAGTGAGGTATCCGTATCCCGGAGGCGTAGGAGTCCCTCGGCTCGGTCGGCCTTGCCGCTCGAGGCCTCTCTCGCTCAGTTTTAGGACCTTCGGTCGCTCTACGATGAGCTGGAGCCGGAGGCAGCGGTGTCGGCGTGGACAGAGGCAGAGTCTGCTCGAAAAGAGGCTTCGTCGGCCCGGGAGCAGGCGGCTTCCCAGGCCGAGGAAGTGCAGAAGCGGTGGCTGGAGCTTGGCCAGGTCATCCGCGAGTGGGACCAACCCCGGAGTCATGCTGCCGAGGCCATGAGCCGGGCTGAGGTCCTCGGGGGACAACTGGCTGAGGCTACGGAGCGGCCAGCCGAGGCGTCCGCTCGAGCCGGGACCCTTGCGGAGACCCTGGTTGTGGGGGCCCAAGCGCGGTGCTGGCGCCCTCCTTTGAGGTGGAGATCCTTCCGCTCGCGTCGCCGTCTGGGGCCGGGCCAGATTCCGCCGAGGGTGGAAACGGCGCCGAGGGTGCTGCTGCTCCCCCTGCCTATGTCTGAACCTGCAGGAACAGTTTGTTTGTAGTATGCGTATGTTTTTTACGGCCGCTGAGGCCTAAACATCTTATCGTCGTATTATAAAGCTGTGTTTCCTTTCCTCTCGTTTTGAGTATTAGGACTTGTTCGTCGGTAGCAGAACCACTTATTTGAGCGAGAGTTACTTTTCGCGGAAGGTGATGAGTGAGGTATCCGTATCCCGGAGGCGTAGGAGTCCCTCGGCTCGGTCGGCCTTGCCGCTTACGTGCACTCTTACTCGTTTGCAGGATTCTGATATCGATATAGTCGAGAAGGCACGAAAGTCGTTTTCTACTCGAGCGTTAGGACTTGTTCGGTAGCAGGATCGCTTATCCGAGCGTGAGTTACTTTTCGCGGAAGGTGATGAGTGAGGTATCCGTATCCCGGAGGCGTAGGAGTCCCTCGGCTTGGTCGGCCTTGCCGCTTACGTGTACTCTCGTCGTTTTTAGGATCCCGCTATCGATATAGTCGAAAGCACGAAAGTCGTTTTCTACCCGAGCGTTTAGGACTTGTTCGATAGCAGAACCGCTTATCCGAGCGTGAGTTACTTTTCGCGGAAGGTGATGAGTGAGGTATCCGTATCCGGAGGCGTAGGAGTCCCTCGGCTCGGTCGACCTTGCCGCTTACGTGTTCTCTCGCTCGTTTTTAGGGTTCCGTTATCGATATAGTCGAAAGTCGTTTTGGTAGAAAACTTTTCCTTCGGTAGAAAACTTTTCCGAGGAAAATTTTGACGCAGAGGGGGTTCCCCCCTTCTAGCCCCCGAGGGAGGGTCGGGCTTTGCCGAGGCAAGGCTGATCCTTCCTTGATGGTTAGACTTTATTTATGCATGTAAAGAAAACAAGGTATATGAATGACTTGAAACATCTTAAGGGTAGAAGCGACATAGCTGTTGGATGTTCCAAGCGTTGCTGTAGGCCTCGCCTTGATCGTTGGCCAGCTTGTATGTTCCGGGCTTCAAAATCTTGGCGATGATGAATGGCCCTTCCCAGGGAGGGGTAAGCTTGTGGCGCCCTCGGGCGTCTTGTCGCAGCTGAAGTACCAGGTCTCCCACCTGGAAGCCTCGGGGCCGAACCCTTCGGGCGTGGTAGCATCGCAGAGACTGCTGATACCGTGCCGAGTGTAGTAAGGCCACGTCCCGAGCTTCTTCGAGATGGTCCAGTGAGTCTTCTCGGCTGGTCTGGTTGCTTCGGTCGTCGTACACCTTTGTCCTCGGGGAACCGTGTTCTAAGTCCGTGGGTAGGACGGCCTCGGCCCCATAGACTAGAAAGAACGGCAAGAAACCCATGGCTCGGCTTGGCGTCGTCCTCAGACTCTAGACCACCGAGGGTAGCTCTTACATCCACCGCTTTCCAAACTTGTTGAGGTCGTTGTAGATCCTCGGTTTAAGTCCCTGCAAAATCATACCATTGGTACGCTCCACCTGCCCATTCGTCATGGGGTGAGCTACGGCGGCCCAGTCCACACGGATGTGGTGGTCCTCGTAGAAGTCCAGGAACTTCTTCCTAGTGAACTGTGTGCCATTGTCGGTGATGATGGAGTTCGGGACCCCAAAGCGATGGATGATGTTTGTGAAGAACGCCACCGCCTGCTCGGACCTGATGCTGGTTAGGGGTCGGACCTCGATCCACTTGGAGAATTTGTCGATGGCGACCAGCAGGTGCGAGAAGCCCTCGGGTGCCTTCTGCAAGGGACCGACGAGGTCTAGACCCCACACGGCAAACGACCAGGTGATGGGTATTGTCTGTAGGGCCTGAGCGGGCAGGTGCGTCTGTCTTGCGTAGAATTGACACCCTTGGCAGGAGCGTACAATCCTAGTGGCATCGGCCACCGCAGTCGGCCAGTAGAAACCTTGTCGGAAGGCATTCCCCACAAGGGCTTGAGGTGCTGCATGGTGACCGCAAGCCCCCGAGTGTATTTCTTGCAACAGCTCCTGTCCTTCGACAACGGATATGCATCGTTGGAGAATGCCTGAGGGGCTGCGGTGGTAGAGCTCCTTTTCATCACCCAGTAAGACGAACGACTTGGCGCGCCGCGCCAGTCGCCGAGCTTCGGCCTTGTCGAGGGGCAGCTCTCCTCGGAGGAGATATTCCAGGTACGGGGCCTGCCAGTTTGGGTTTGGCGTGACCCCATTCCGCTCTCCCTTGACGCGCAGGGCCTCACCCTTGGCGGCTGAGGGTACCTCGGGCTGGGCCGAGGCCTCCTCGGGCTCGGGCGTGTCGTCGATCTTGACGGAGGGTTGATGTATGTCCCTGGAGGAGACGTTCGGGGGAACCGTCGTCCGCCCCGAGGCTATTTTCGCCAGATCATCCGCAGTCTCGTTGTACCGTCGAGCGATATGGTTGAGCTCCAGCCCGTAGAACTTGTCTTCCAGGCACCGAACTTCGTCGCAGTAGGCCTCCATCTTCCGGTCGCGGCAGTGGGAGTTCTTCATGACTTGGTCAATGACAAGCTGCGAGTCGCCACGAGCGTCGAGGCGCCGAACCCCTAGCTCAACGGCGATGTGCAGTCCGTTAACCAAAGCCTCGTACTCGGCCATGTTGTTTGATGCCGGAAAATGGAGGCGCAACACATAGCGCACATGTTTCCCGAGGGGTGAGATGAAGAGCAGGCCCGCACCTGCTCCTGTTTTCATCAGCCACCCATCGAAGTACATGGTCCAAAGTTCGGGTTGGATTGAGGCTGTCGGCAATTGGGTGTCGACCCATTCAGCCACGAAGTCCGCCAAGACTTAAAACTTTATGGCCTTCCGAGGAGCGAACGAGATTGTCTCGCCCATGAGTTCCACTACCCACTTTGCTATCCTACCCGAGGCCTCTTGGCACTGGATGATCTCCCCCAGGGGGAAGGATGACACCACAGTCACCGGATGAGACTCGAAGTAGTGTCGCAATTTTCACCGTGTTAGAATTACTGCATACAGTAGCTTCTGGATTTGTGGGTAGCGGATCTTGGTCTCGGATAGCACTTCGCTGATGAAGTAGACCGGCCTCTGGACGAGCAGTGCATGCCCTTCTTCTCGTCTCTCGACTACGATCGCGATGCTGACCACCTGAGTGGTTGCGGCTACGTAGATCAAGAGGGCTTCTCCCGCAGCGGGGGGCACCAAGATGGGCGCATTTGTAAGGAGTGCCTTAAGTTTCCGAGGGCTTCCTCGGCCTCGGGGGTCCAAGTGAAGCGCTCGGCCTTCCTTAAGAGGCGGTACAAGGGTAATCCTTTCTCGTCGAGGCACGAGATGAAGCGGCTTAGAGCCGCAAGGCATCCCATGACCCTATGTACTCCTTTCAAATCTTTGATAGGCCCCATGTTGGTGATGGCCGCGATTTTCTCCGGGTTGGCCTCGATGCCCCGCTCGGAGACGATGAACCCCAGGAGCATGCCTCGGGGGACTCCGAAGACACACTTCTCGGGATTGAGCTTCACGCCCTTCGCTCTCAGACACTTGAATGTCGTTTCAAGGTCGGAGAGGAGGTCGGAGGCTTTCCTCGTCTTGACAATGATGTCATCGATGTAAGCCTCGACCGTTCTGCCGAGGTGCTCCCCGAACACGTGGTTCATGCACCTTTGGTATGTCGCACCTGCATTCCTCAAGCCAAATGGCATAGTAGTATAACAGTACATGCCAAAAGGTGTGATGAAAGAAGTCGCGAGCTGGTCGGACTCTTTCATCTTGATTTGGTGATAACCTGAATAGGCGTCGAGGAATGACAGGGTTTCACACCCGCAGTGGAGTCCACAATTTGATCGATGCGAGGCAGAGGGTAGGGAACCTTCGGACATGCTTTATTCAACCCGGTGTAGTCGACACACATCCTCCATTTCCCACCTTTCTTTTTCACAAGCACAGGGTTAGCTAAACCATTCGGGATGGAATACCTCTTTGATGAACCCTGCGGCCATTAGCTTGTGGATCTCCTCGCCTATGGCTCTGCGCTTTTCTTCGTCAAAACAGCGTAGAGGCTGCTTCACGGGTCGGGCACCGGCTCGGATGTCCAGTGAGTGCTCGGCGACATCCCTCGGTATGTCGGGCATGTCCGAGGGACTCCACGCAAAAATTTCGGCGTTTGCGCGGAGAAAGTCGACGAGCACTGCTTCCTATTTGGGGTCGAGCTCGGAGCCGATCCGGACTTGCTTGCAGGCGTCGTTGCTGGGGTCGAGGGCGATGGACTTAACCGCCTCAGCCGGTTCGAAGTTGCTGGCATGGCGCTTCGCATCAGGCACCTTCTTGGAGAGGCACTCTAGGTCGGCGATGAGGGCCTCGGACTCGGCGAGGGCCTCAGCGTACTCCATGCACTCCACGTCGCATTCGTACGCATGTCGGTACATGGATCCGACGGTGATGACCCCGTTGGGGCCTGGCATCTTGAGCTTGAGGTACGTGTAGTTGGGGACAGCCATGAACTTGGCGTAACACGGTCTCCACAGCATCGCGTGGTAGGTCCCTTAGAACCCGACCACCTCGAACGTGAGGGTTTCCCTGCGAAAGTTGGAGGGAGTTCTGAAGCAGACGGGCAAATCGAGTTGTCCAAGGGGCAGGACGCGCTTTTCGGGGACGATCCCGTGAAAGGGCGCCGCACCGGCCCGGATCGTGGACAGATCGATCTCCAAGAGCCCGAGGGTCTCGGCGTAGATGATGTTGAGGCTGCTGCCTCTGTCCATGAGGACCTTGGTGAGCCTGGCGTTGCCGATGACAGGGTCGACAACGAGCGGGTACCTTCCTGGGCTTGGTACGCAGTCGGGGTGGTCGCCTTGGTCGAAGGTTATGGGCTTGTCGGACCAGTCTAGGTAGACTGGAGCCGCCACCTTTACCGAGCAGACCTCCCGGCGCTCCTGCTTGCGGTGCCGAGCTGAGGCGTTCGCCACTTGCCCACCGTAGATCATGAAGCAGCCGTGGACCTCGGGGAACTCCTCTGCCTTGTCGCCCTCCTTCTTGTGGTTATCTTGGCCTTTGCCATCTCCCACCGGGGACCTGACTTTATGGAAGTAGCGCCGGAGCATGACGCATTCTTCAAGGGTGTGCTTGACGGGACCCTGGTGGTAGGGGCACGACTCCTTGAGCATCTTGTCGAATAGGTTGGCCCCTCCAGGAGGCTTCCGAGGGTTCGTGTGCTCGGCAGCAGCGACAAGATCTGCGTCAGCGGCTTCACGCTTCGCTTGCGACTTCTTCTTGGCCTTCTTCTTCATGCCACGCTGGGCGGACGCCTCGGGGACGTCTTCCTGCTGCCGTCCCTGAGGCTGCTTGGAAGATGGCTTCGACCGCCTCCTGACCAGAGGCGAACTTGGTGGCGATATTCATCAATTCGCTCGCCTTGGTGGGAGTCTTGCGCCCCAGTTTGCTCACCAGGTCGCGGCAAGTGGTGCCGGCGAGGAACGCCTCGATGACATCCAAGTCGGTGATGTTGGGCATCTCGGTGCGCTGCTTCGAAAACCGTCGGATGTATTCTCGCTGGGATTCCCCTGGCTACTGCCGGCAGCTTCGGAGATCCCATGAGTTCCCAGGGCGCACGTACGTGCCCTGGAAATTTCCAGCGAAGGCCTTGACCAGGTCGTCCCAGTTGGAGATCTGCGCGGGAGGCAGATGCTCCAGCTAGGCCCGGGCGGCGTCGGAGAGGAACAGGGGGAGATTGCGGATGATGAGGTTGTCGTCGTCCGTTCCTCCTAGCTGGCAGGCCAGCCAGTAGTCCGCAAGCCACAACTCCGGCCTCGTCTCCCCCGAGTACTTGGTGATGGTAGTCGGGGCCCAGAACCGAGCCGGGAACGGTGCCCGTCGTATGGCCCGGCTGAAGGCTCGTGGACCTGGTGGTTCGGGTGAGGGACTCCGATCCTCCTCACTGTCGTAGCATCCTCCACGCCTAGGGTGGTAGCCTCGGTGCACCTTCTCGTCGAGGCGGGATCGACGGTCGTGACGGTGGTGCTCGTTGCCGAGGCGATCCGGGGCTGCTGGCGTCCCGTCCCGCGTGCGCCGGTGTGGACCGAGGCCTCCCGCATGAGTCGGGAAGTCGTTGCGCGATGCTCCGGGGGGCACCCCTGCCTACGGGAGGCAGAGCTTTCGGCCCGTCGGACCGCGACATCCTCCAGGAGATTCTTGAGTTCTCCCTGGATACGCCGCCCCTCGGTGGTGGATGGCTTCGACATTGCTCGGAGCAGCATCGCTGCTGCAGCTAGATTCTGGCCGACCCCGCTGGAGGCCGGGGGCAGCCTTGCCCTGGCATCGTCAACAATATGGCGTTGGACGTCCCGGGCCCGATGACGCGCTTCTCCGGCGAGTGCTCGGCCTGCCCACTCCTGCTCGATGTTTTGCCGGAGCTGCACAAGTTGTCCTGCTTCCTCGTCGAGCTTGGCCTGCATCTCACGGATTTGCTCAAGCTGTGTGTCCTTACCCCCCACAGGGACTAGGACCACAGCTAGCTCCCGCGGGATGTCAACGCGAGAAGCAGGCCCAGGGGGATCGTCATCCTCCGGCATACCGAGGTGGTTGCCTTCGTCACGATCCCCCAGATCGACGTGGAAACATTCGCGACTTGGGCCACAACCCTTGTCGCCAAGGCTGTGGCCATCATCAGAGCAACCGGAGAGGCAGTAGTCACATGCGGTCATGAAGTCTCGCATGGCACTAGGATCACGGAGCCCGGAGAAATCCCAACCGGAGTCGGGGTCGTCTTCTTCCTCGAAACCCGGGGGCCCGTAGGTTGAGACGGCCGTCAGTCGGTCCCAGGTTGACCACATATGGTACCCCGGAAGGTTAGGATATGCCTTTATGAAAGCGCTTACCAAAGCGGGGTCGCTTGGTGGATCGAAGCTGAATCTAAAAGGCACAGGGTGGAAAACGGACGGTACCTCTTTGTCGATGGACAGTGGGGAAGTCGCGTTGGGGACGGACTGCACCGTTATCTCAGGTACGAGGCTAACGCCCAGCAAGTCCTTTGCGAGAGTGCTGGTGTCATCAGTCCGCTTGGGGTTGGCACGTTGCGGGGAAACAACATCCGTAGTTGTCTCAGGTGCGAGGAAAACGCCCGACATGTCCCCCGCTGGGGCGCCGGCGTCGTCGGCTCACTCTGGACCGACAGCCGACGAGGTGCCGCCTCCTGCGTGGCCACGGTTGCCCCGTCTCCTCCTCCTGCGGCGAGGAGGGTGGCAGGGCAAACCCAGATGCTGCTCTTCCGCCACGGGGGGAAGACGTCGTTGAGTTCGCCGCCGCCAGGCGAGCTGACGATCGTCGTTGTTGCTGTCGCGCTGCAAGGGGAGGAGTACCATGTCGTAGCTGCCGTCGAGGGACATGAACTTGAGACTCCCGAAGCGGAGCAGCGACCCCGGCTGAAGAGGTTTCTGAAGACTACCCATCTGGAACTCAACGGGAAGGTGTTCGTTAACACGCAGCAGGCCCCTACCTGGCGCGCCAACTGTCGGCGTTTCGGACCCGGGGGGTCCGTAAGTCAACCAGTAAATTTGTCGCTGCGTGCCCCTACCCAGATGGGTTGGCGCAAGATGGAACACAAGGGGAAACGTGGCTTGTATTATCTCGCACCGAGGGTGTGCTCGTAGTAGGGGTTACAAGCGTCACGAGAGAGAGAGAGAGAGAGAGAGAGAGAGAGAGAGAGAAAGAGAGAGTGAGCCTGTCCGTTTGCTCGTTATCCTCCGCGCGACCCCCCTTCCCAGGAAGGCCCTGGACCTCCCTTTTATAGATGCAAGGAGAGGGTCCATATGTATAATGGGGGGTGTAGCTATGTGCTAACGTGTCTGGCAGAGAAGTGCCTGAGTCCTGTGTACATGCCAACGTGGATGTCGGAGAAGCGCTTGAGCCCTGCGTACGCGATAACGTGGCCATCGGAGAAGTGTCTGAGCCTCGTAGAAGCACAACTGGCGGTGCGGATGGGATCCTACTGATGTCTCCTTGCTTCCGTAGGTGGCTGAGAACCACCGACGTCATGGACGCACGCGGGGGACCATCATTACCTGTTACCGGGGCAAGCCAGATGGGACGCCAGTCTTGTTCCCTCGTAGCCTGAGCTAGCTAGGGGTAGGGTAATGATGTATCCCCTGTGGCGCGGTCGGTACGAGCCCAAGGTCGGGCGAGGTGGAGACTTCTCCTGAGGCCGAGGCCGGGGTCGGGTGAGGACGCGATTCCTCTCGAGGCCGAGGCTGACGCCGAGCCCTGGGGTCGGGCGAGGCGGAGACCTCCTCCCGAGGCCGAGGCCTAAGGTCGGGCGAGGCGGAGCTTCCTGTTGCGCCCGAGGCTGAACTCGGCTGTTGTCAGTCTTACCCCGGTGGGTGGCACAACAGTCGGAGCGGGGCGAGCGGCGCTGTTTTCCTGTCAGATCGGTCAGTGAAGGGGCGAAGTGACTGCGGTCACTTCGACCTTGCCGACTGAGGTGCGCGTGTCAGGATAAGGTGTCAGGCGGTCTTCGCATTGAATGCGCCTGCGACACGGTCGGCTGGTAAGGCGATTTGGCCAAGGTTGCTTCACAACGAAGCCTGCCCGAGCTGGGCTTCGGGCGAGCCGAGGGTGCGCCCACTGCCTGAGGAGGCCCTCGGGCGAGGCGAGAATTTGTCCGGGACTACTGTTCCCGCCCGAGGTCGGGCTCAGGCGAGGCGAGATTGCGTCCCTTGGTAGACGAGGCCTTGACCTGAACCGTGCCCATCAGTCTTTGCAGTTTATGCTGAGGGTGTTTACCAGCCGTGTTTAGGAGTATTGGCGGTACCCCTAATTACGGTACCCGACAAATACTAACGTCAATGTGTAAAGCTCAAAAATTTGTATCAGAAAAAATAATAATATAAATAAATAAATATATTTATGTTAGTGTTTTGAGAATTTTTAAAATCTTTAAAGATTTATTAGTTGCCTTCCTTTTCATAATGAATTAATGGTATCAAATTAGTCAAGTAACCAATAAATAAATAAGTAAATGTGTATCTCATATTGATAATTTTTGTTGTGATGTATTTTATTGAAATAAAGGAATCATCACTTAAATTTGATCTCAAATTATAAATGATAATATAAAACAAAAAATGAGGAAGGAAATTTTAATAAAATTATTTATTCGTTCCATGATTAAATAGGGAGAAGAATAAATAATAATATTATAAACAGTAGAGTTTATATTCACATAGGGATGGTGTTTGATATTTAGGAATCTGAAATTCAAACCAGAAATTTAAATTTAATTGAATCCTTGAATTTGGAAAAAAGAAAGGAAAATACAAAAGAAGAAGAGAAATCAGCCCACCTCGGCCAAAAGCCACGCATCCGTCTACCTCGGCCTTTTTCCCCGCGCAGCCCAGCTAGGAGAGTGGCACTGACGTAGGAGCCCTACGTGTCAGCCGCATCCGCGTGATCACCGTGCTCGCTCGTTTCTCTACGCTGCGGGCCCAGTGGCCGGTCTCTGAACCGCGCGCGCGTCTCGCTGTCTCCAAGACCCTACCTGTCATCCCGGTCACGCGCCAACAACCCGAACGGATCGCGCAACAGATCTCCCCATCGATAGCTGGCGCTCCTCAACGAACCCCGCCCATCTATAAAGCCATGACATAGGTTTCCCCTCCCCTCATCCTTCTCCTCGGTGCACCACGCGACCTGTGAGAGAGAGGGCGTGGTAGACCAAATTGGGGCGGAATCCGATCACTGCGGATTAGCCTTCTCGCCGGCGTTTTGCTCCTCGTGATAGCACTGGAGGGGCTCCTGGGCGGAAGGAGTCTGGTGCTGACCTCGAGCGGGGGTGACGTCCACTGTATCGGCGGCGATTTCTCGCCGTCGTTGTCACGCAACTGTAGTTCTGCTTCGCGCCGAGGACCGGGTCGACTGCGTCTCCATCCCCGGTAAGACACCCACGACTAGGTTCGCCTTGAGCTTCGCATCATGTTAGGGGTAGACGCGTCAGGATTGGACTGTTGTAGCGTGGGGCGCCCTATGCCGGTCATGGCACCGCCGCACTTGTCCCAGCGTCGTCGTGTGATCCGGGTGGAGATGGGTGGCACTCGCTGACCGGGGTACCGTTTCGACCGGGTTGATTTGATTCGTCCGATTTCGATCCAGCGCGTACGAATCGATCTCAACCATTTAAAACCTAAGCCGTTGATCCTACATCTTGTGGCTACGATTGGATACCGGTTGGCAAATAAGCCTGAGCTAATCCACACCGCAGATTGACAATCCAATGACCAGATTCCTCTGCGTACCCCTTCGCTGTGGCAAATTAGCATAATAGCCCCTAGACTTTTAGGCAATCAACCCACTGTCCAGGTCAATGTTAAAATCATTACAGAGAAGTCCTGGAATTTACAAAATAAACCCTGAACTCTTCTGAAATAGTGGCCGCAGCCCAAAAGCGAAATAAAATGAGTAAACTTAATAAAGAAAAGGATGTTTTGTATAAAACTAATTCTAGAAACTTGTTTAATTCATATTTAATTCATTTTAGCACCTTTTTGATCCATTCCAGTTGCATTAAATTCGTATTAATATTGTTTATCATCTGGTAATCTTGTTTTGTCATGAAATATAGGTTAAAATTATGCACTTAATATATTCTATATCTAACACTTAAAACTTTAGAAAATCATAACTTCATAATCGTAACTTCGAATTTAGTGGTCCTTGAACCTACGATCTCATAGCAGCGCGCAGAATAGTCTTACATTGTTTGTTCTCATGTATGGTGTACTATTATTTTTAAGTACCTTTTTTTTATCTATTTGTATGTATTGCTACGAGTAGCAGCGAGGTTATGAGTCACTTGAAGACCAAGTTGGTGATGTATCTAGGAATCTCGAGTCTAAAGCAAGTTGTGCCCTTGATCACTCTTCTTTACCTAATAATATTCCAGTTAGTCACTGTGACATGTTCAGGTTAATTTGATAGGACCTAACAGGTTTCCCTAGATTTGTTTATCCCACACCTTGTTTACCACTGAACTTTTGGGTAGTTTTGCTATTGCTCTACCTGGTTTTGGGAAATTAATGTTATATTATGATCATGTTCTAGTTATGATGTTGTTTTAATTATTGTTCATGATAAGATCATTGTGTTAATTGGAACATGGAGCTTAACTTGAGATATCCATGCTACCACAAGGGTGGAATGGGATGCCCTTGGCTGACTAATTAGGAAAGCTAGTGGAGTACTACCTTACCCGAAAGGGGCTAGGGCGGTGAGGACATGTGTATAGGGAGGTTCCCGGGTCGATCATGCTGTGATGGCTTTTCGGACGAGTGATTCCTATATTGCCCTTCTCAGAAACCGTAGCGGGTTTTTGAAGCCATTCACCTTGGAAGTGTCTAAGGTCCTTGCAAACCCTAGCTAGATGGGATACATGACTTGTGGGTAAAGGGTGCAACCTCTGCAGAGTGTAAACCTGGTATATCAGCCATGCTCACGGTCAAGACGACTCAGGATTCTCGCATGATTAATTTATGAAACTAAACTTAATCTCACCTTGCATCGCTTGGGGGGGATGTGCAAGGTTGTCGCAACATTCCATCGGACATTGCCGATTTCTTTCGACAAGAGATTGACAAGGTCCACGATAAACAAAAAACAAGAGTTGAGGAGGAGGCATGGAGGTTGGCACCGGTGGGTTCGCCTCGTGGTACCGATGATGACGATGAAGCTGAGTTGCAGGCTGCAATGCGTGCGTCGAGAGAGGAGGAGGAGGAGCTTATGAGGCGTTCTCGCGCGAGCGGTGGCATGTATGAGACGGGTGGTGGCTCCTCCCAAGGTGGTGTCTGTGCCTTGTTTTTAAGAACACCTTCTGGGAAGGAGAAGCCATAGATGCTGCATACAAGGAATTATACGGGTTCATTCTCTAAGGCTAGAAAGAATGTGGTCCATTATGTTGGTAAGCAGTGGGCTAAGTTGTTCCATGCGGAGGCGATTAGGGCATAAAGCTAATAGTTCATATATCATCAATGCATTCAAAGAGACTAAAAACATGGTAAGTGTGAATCTATAGTTTATCATTGTCAATCCATGTCATACATTTCTCTCATTGTATTGTACATGACATGTAGGTGAAGGGGTCCAATATCCGAAAGGCTATTTGATTGACAATCAATACTTAGACGAGAATGATAAGGATTTGCAGGATGATTTCATGAAGTTCAAGCTTGATTGGCCAACATATGGACTTACCATCATGTGCGACTCATGGACAGGACTGACCCAAATGTTAGTGACTAATTCCTGTTACTTTGCAATGGTGTTATGTTCTTCCATAAGTCAGTAGATGCAACTGGTAAATCCCAGGATGCGAACTACCTATACAAGGTAATTTCATTCATTGTTTTATGGTTGGTTGAAAGAAATTCTACGCGCCTATTATTGTTCTCATTGGATGATACATGTAGGAAATCTTGGACGTGGTCACCGAAATTGGTCTAGAGCATGTGGTCCAGATTATCACTGATAATGGTGCGAACTAAAAAACGGCATTTCGTATGGTAGTCGCGAAGCATCCTAGTATTGTGTGGCAGACCAAGCACTGCAAGAGTTTGAGTTGTACAGAAGAAATCAAGGGGATTTTGGTAGACCTTTGGCTGAAAAGTGGCATACAATGACAACACTTCGCCTGGTAAGTAATTGCCCATTGTCTTTAGTACATTAAGGCATTTGTTCGTGATGTGACTGTGCTACTTTTTGATTTCTTGCTTCGAGATTGGTTTCACAGTGTTGTTCCTCCAGTGGCTGTGAGCACAACTGGAGCACTTTTGCTTTGGCGCACACAAAGGTCAGGAATCGGTTGTCGCATCAGAAGCTCCATAAGTTTGTGTATGTCAACTACAACCTAAGGCTACACCTAAAGGATGCAGTTGGGTTCACAAGTGTGCAAGGGGAGGAGGATCCATTTCGATAGTTGATGGAGTTGTCCCTATATGACATAAACAATCTGATCCATAAGTGGATGGAAATGGGTCACTCAAACACGGATCTAGTGCTAGATGAGGAGAATACCGAGAGTGACACACCATTACCATAAAGCCTCATGGCTCAAATCACTTCAAGGGAAACTTTGGCTGAGTGGACTAAGAAGAATGTGGGGGACACTCACATTGGTAAGCGAAAGGTGTAGTTCGTGTTACCAAAAAGAAGCAAAGAAAGAAAGAAGTGGCAAGCGATGATGAGACCTATACTGGTGATTAAAGTCCACAATACCAAGAGTCTATCGATAGCAGTTCAACTACGTCTTCTGATGGTGTTGGTGTTGGTGGTGGTAGTGTTGGCGGTAGCTGTGTTGGTGGTGGTGGTGGGTCTGAGATGGCTCCTCCCATACATTTCACAGGTACCATTACATTTGGTTCTCAGTAAATTAGTGATTGCTATCTAACCATATTATTGTAACTATGTAGGGGAGTCTAAGTATGAATACGCTTGTAACCGAAGAAAGAACAATAATAGGATGAAGTTGTTGTCACTTGACTAGTGTATCCTCATCATATTTTTATACTTCATCGTATTTTGAATCAGCGTTCATCATGGCCTTCTTCCTTTAATTTATCCCCTCGGCGTGAATGGATAGAGAAAAAAGATGGGCCATGTTACTTAAGTTGTTTTGCTCTATTTTGGTTCTACACGGGAATTTTGACGGGTGACAAACAAGGACTATCTAAGCTAGAACTCACAGGAGGCTTGTTGGGGACTTGTTCTCAAATGCTATGAGTTAAGAACAAGGCAACACAAAATATTAAATGTTAATGTCCTTCGTCCTTCGAAGCATTATTTCCCTTAGGATATAACGATCTTCGGACGAAGGTCATGAAGGACGTACCTTCATCATCACGATATACGTTAATGAAAGATAGAGCATATGAAACATGAAAGATAACATGAATAATCATATAACATAATTCACATGCCTTTATTATATAATCTCGAATAGATAAAGATAATATTTAATTACACTTGTACCTTCGGCTTGACAGAAGGCAAAAAATCCAAACGTGGCGTTCGAGCGAATACCAGATAGCGTGAATAGTACATGGGTACTGTTCATCTATTTATAGGCACAGGACGTAGCCTGTGAGAAATTACATTCATGCCCTTTACAATCATAATACAAGTTATCATGGGCCGATTGGTCATTTCATCTTTAAGTCGGTGCATCTGGAAGTACGCTACGAAGCTCTCTGATTGATAGCTTTGGCTTTGTGTCAATCTTCCGAAGGTGTTTCTTCTTATGGGACCTTCGGCGACGAAGCAGACCCCCAACAAGGCTGGTCTCCCTTATGGGAGATTGGGCAACATGTTGAAGCCCAACAACCATCAAGATTGGCCTTATGCATTGCCACTCCTACTAAAAATTACTCCCTCCTTTCTTTTTTATTTGTCACATTTTAGTTCAAAAGTGAACTAGCGGGCGACAAATATGCAAGAATGGAGGTAGTACAAATTAGCAACCATGATGCGAATAAAAACACGGTAGGGTTGGTTGAAACCTTCATTCAAAAGTTATATAGTTATGATGAATGTTTATGCCTCCTTTGATGAGAACACGAGGTGTGGGAGCACACATGTGTTACTATTAGAGATTGTTTGGGGGCAATTCCGGCATCACACAACTTTGTCCCCCCGTTTGGTGGATGCTCGGTGCTCCCATGGCGGAAGCTTATGCCTTGAAAGAGGGATTACTACTAGCACAACATACGAATGCAATTGGTTATTTGACAAATCTGATTGCATGGAGGTTGTACAAGACCCAACATGAAATGCATAATTCAATTTTATTTATCTTATTTATTATCTTATTTTATCCATTAAACAAAGGGTTTCTTAATATGAAACTTACATACACAAAAGACACTATTCTAAGAAAACAATTCTTAATATATGATCTTAAATTTTTGGTGAATATTCTATAAACATCAATTCTATATAGTTTTATTTGTCCATGAATTTATGATTTATTTGCTACGAAGAGATGGTTTCTAGGCACTACAATGAATAGTTTTACTTAATTAAACAATTGATAATATTTCTGTGTTATCTCTTTTCACCTTAGTTCCAAGTTTTTTAACTTCAAGTTTTGAACTATCAAAGTTTGAACCTCTTTATTTATTTTCTTTATACTTTTAAAAGACATTTTAACTCAAATCTTTTGGAGCGCCTTTATAAATTCCAAAATAGGATTTTGAGGTGTTACAAATTCTACCCCCCTTAAAAATAATATCGTCCTTGAGATTACTAAGAAAGGATATATTTAGTTTGGTTCGTTTTTTAATTGGTTCCAATACTGTTGGGGGTCTGCTTCGTCGCCGAAGGTCCTGTAAGAAAAAACACCTTCGGAAGATCAACACAGAAGCAATGCCGAAGCTACCATCCAGGGAGCCTCAGCATAGTGACACGCCTTAAGACGAAGGGTTGCACCGACTTAGATGAAAAGACTGATAGACCCATGATAATTTTGTGTCATGGTGGTAACCAGCTGTAAAGGACATGAATGTAATTTCACACAGGCTGCGCCCTGTGCCTATAAATAGATGAACAGTACCCCCGCACTGTTGACGCTGACTAGTATTCACTCGTGCATCATGCTTGTACCTTTGCCTTCTGTCAAGCTGAAGGTACAAATGTAATTCGATATTGTTCTTATTCATTCATTCATGATAATATAATTAAAATATATTGGTGATGTCATATGATTATCCATGTTATTTCTCATGTTTCATATGCTTCGTCTTTCATTGATATATGCTGTGATGATGAAGGTACGTCCTTCATGACCTTCGTCCGTAGATCGTTATATCCTTAGGGAAATAATGCTTCGAAGGACGAAGGGCATTAACCATTAACCTATTTTTGTGTTGCCTTGTTCTTAATTCGAAGCATTTGAGAACAAGTCTCCAACATTGGCGCCCACCTCCGGTGAACTCACTTCCACTTTTGAGCTGATGGCTTCGTTCAACAACCACGTTAAAGCACCTTCGGCTACGAAGCTGGTACTCTCGATAACAGGCGGCTCAAGCTCAGAGCCAGCTAACAAGAAGCAGAAGAAGAAGCACAGAGAAGGGTACATCATGTTGGGGTGCAGGGACCCTTCATTAAGTCAAAATGGTCTCACATCCCAATCACCTTCTCCCAGGAAGACCTTCAGCTCAAAGATTACCCTCACAATGATGCTATGGTCATATCTTGTGTCATCAAGAGATTTCTGGTCCATAATGTTCTGGTTGATACATGCAGTGCAGCGGATATCATATTTGCTAAGGCCTTCTGACAGATGCAAGAGCCAGAAGACAAGATTCATGATGCTACACACCCTCTTTGTGGCTTCAGAGGAAGGCAGATTGTAGCGCTTGGCAAAATCACAATGCCAGTGACCTTCGGCTTTGTCCATAACACAAGGACTGAACAGGTTGTCTTTGACATTGTTGACATGGAGTACCCATATAATGCAATCATTGGTCGAGGGACACTTAATGCTTTCGAAGCAATACTTCATCCTGCATACCTATGCATGAAGATACCTTCGGAACAAGGGCCCAATGCTGTCCATGGGAGTCAAGAAGCTGCCAGAAAAGCCGAAGGAAACTAGATAGATTCAAAGGCAATTCATAATATAGATGGAGCCGAAGCCTGTGAGTAGTACAAATACAAAAGAGAGAAGGCTGCTTCGGCAGATCAGCCGAAACCTATGCTTCTATGTGAAGATATAGCAGAGCAAAAGGTACTGCTGGGTTCTCAACTATCTGAAGAGCAAGAGAAAACTTTGGTAAGATTTCTATTCAACAACAAAGATGTCTTTGCTTGGTCAGCCAATGATCTGTGTGGTGTCAACAGAGATGTCATTGAACATTCACTCAATGTGGATCCATCCTTCAGGCCAATAAAACAAAGGCTTCAGAAAATGTCTGATGACAAAGCTGAAGGTGCTCGGAACGAAGTGAAGAGACTTCTCAGTGCTGGTGTTATCAGAGAGGTGAAATACCCAGAATGGCTAGCTAATACTGTTATGGTGAGGAAGGCCAACGGTAAATGGAGAATGTGTATTGATTTTACAGATCTTAACAAGGATTGTCCAAAGGACGAATTCCCATTGCCAAGAATAGATTCTCTAGTAGACGCAGCAGCTTCTTCATAGCTCATGAGTTTACTGGACAGTTACTCAGGCTACCACCAAATCTGGATGAAGAAGGAAGATGAGCCGAAGACTAGCTTCATAACCCCAAGTGGCACATATTGTTATCTTCGGATGCCTGAGGGGCTTAAAAATGCTGGAGGGAGCTTCAGCAGAATGACAACCAAGGTCCTTCATTCTCAAATAGGCAGGAATGTACTGACCTATGTTGATTATATCATAGTGAAAAGCACGAAGCAAGAAAATCACATTGCTGATTTGCAAGAGACATTTGCCAATTTTAGGCAAGCTGGCCTAAAATTAAATCTAGAAAAGTGTGTTTTTGGGGTGAAGAAGGGCAAGTTCCTTGGCTGTTTAGTATCAACGAAGGGAATTGAAGCCAACCCAAGCAAGATCGAAGCTACTCTTCGGATGGAGCCGCCAAGCACAAAGAAGGCGGACCAACGTCTGGCAGGAAGACTCACATCATTAAATAGATTCATATGTAGATCAGCAGAAAGAAATATGCTATTCTTTGAAATACTAAAGTGAGCCGAAGTTTTCCAATGGGGATCGGTTCAACAAAAAGCCTTCAAAGAGCTCAAGCAATATTTGATTGATTTAACAACATTATCTCCACCTGCACCAGGGGCTCAATTGCTCTTATATGTGGCGGCTTCGCATTTTGCAGTGAGTGCGGCGCTAGTACAGGAGAAGCTAGATGGCCAAGTCAAAAAGCAAGCTCCAGTGTACTTCGTCTCTGAAGTTTTAAGTCTATCAAAGAAAAAATATATAGAATTGGAGAAGGTGTTGTATGTTGTGTTAATGGCCTCCAGGAAGCTTCGGCATTATTTTCAAGCATACCACATAATTGTTCCTTCGTCACAGCCTCTGAAGGACATAATGAGGAACAGATAAGCTACTGGAAGAATTAGAAAATGGGCTGCTGAGCTTAATGAATTTGCTATTGACTATGTGCATAGATCTTCAATTCAGTCCCAGGCGTTAGCAGACTTCATCGCCGATTGGACGCCAGGGGCTTAGGAAGAAGAAATAAATAAAGACGCCGAAGCTTGGACAATGTTCTGTGATGGTTCTTGGGGAACCTTCGGTGCAGGAGTGGCTGCTGTCCTAGTAGCACCTTCGAAAGTCAGAACATGTTACGCAACCAAGCTTGATTTTAGTTGTACAAATAATATTGCTGAATACGAAGCACTCCTGTTGGGGCTTTGGAAGTTAAGGGAAATGGGAATAAGAAGGGCCATCCTAAAAACTGATTCTCAAGTCATTTCTGGCCATGTGGACAAAAGTAGCAAGGCAAGAGATCCAAAGCTTGAAAAATATCTGGATACAGTTCGAAGGTTGGAGGCTTCTTTCGAAGGTTTTTCTGTCAAGAATATTCCAAGAGGTGAAAATGAGCATGCAGATCTGCTAGCCAAATCAGCGGCTCAGGGGCTCCCTCTACCTTCGGAAGTATTTTTGGAAACAATAAAGGCACCTTCGGTTGAACTCATGGAGAGAGCAGTGCTTGTCATTTCTCCAGTACATAGTGAAGATTGGAGGAATGAAATGATATCCTTCCTCCAAGGTAATTGTCTTTCGGATGACGAAGCTTATAATAAGAGAATGGAAGCAAGGACGAGACCGTATGTGATAATAGAAGGGGAATTATATAAACATGGAGTTTGTTCTCCACTCCTCAAGTGTTTATCAAGAGCTGAAGGTATTGAATTAATGAAGGAGATACATGCAGGCCTATGTGGATCTCATATTGGGTCTAGGCCCTTGCTGGGAAATGTGTTTAGACAAGGATTTTACTGGCCGAAGGCAGCTTCGGATGCAGCAGAGCTAGTTCAAAAGTGTGAAAATTGTCAAAAATGTGCAAGAGACCAGAAACAACCTTCATCTCTCACTCAGTTAATACAGCCTACCTGGCCATTGCAAAGATGGGGCCTGGATTTGTTAGGCCCACTTCCACCAGCGCAAGGTAATTTAAAATATGTTGTGGTGGCTGTAGAATACTTCTCTAAGTGGATTGAAGCGAAGCCTTTAGCTACAATAACTTCGGTTACAGTCCAGAAATTTTTCTGGCAAAATATTGTTTATCGCTTCAGCGTGCCGAAGGCTATAACTGTGGACAATGGAACACAGTTTGATGCCGAAACGTTCAAGGATTTTTGTGATCAGATTGGCATGAAAATTCATTTTGCATCAGTTAGGCATCCGGAGTCAAATGGGCTGGTCGAAAGAGCAAATGGTATTATAATGACAGAAATAATGAAGCTAATCTTCAATCAGCCCAGAGGAAAGTGGCCAGATGAGTTGATTAAAGTGGTGTGGAGCCACAATACAACCATATCAAGATCAACAGGTTTCACACCATTCAAATTATTATTTGGTGATGAAGCTATAACCCCAGAAGAAGCTAAAGCAGGGTCAATAAGAACAGCAGCTTCGGCAGAAGACAAAGCTGATTATCACATAGCAAAAGATACTATAGAAGGGACCAGACTTCAGGCTGTGGAGAACATCAATAAATATCAAGCCGAAACAATAAAATGGTGAGACAGAAAAGTTCGATTGCAAAATATTAAGCCAGGTCATTTGGTGCTTCGGAGAGTGGCCAATCTGGACACAGTAGGCAAACTACAGATGAAGTGAGAAGGACCTTTTCTGGTGGTATCTTCGTCAAGGCCCGATTCTTACAGATTGAAGGATATGGACGGCAACAACATTCCTAGATCTTGGAATGCGGATGAGCTTCGGCGATATTATGTGTAATTTGATGTAATCTTTTTCCATTTTTTCCTATGGCACCATTTTCCTTTCCAAAGGGGGAGAAAGGTTTTTAATGGGGCCATGGCTTGTAATTTTTCCTTTCTTATTTAGCTCTACTTGAGAAAAATTCCCCAAAAGAATGTAAAATGTAAAATCTGAGCATGCACCATCGAGTGTAGAAAAAAGAAAAAAAAACAGGGAGAAGCTCCAAAGTCGTCCCTAAGGGGATGCAGAGCACGAAGAAGCTACAAAAAGTCGTTCCTAAGGGAGCGCAGCGTAAGTTTTCTGCTCAAAAGTCGTTCCTGAGGGAATGCAGAGCCAAATACCGCCGAAATATAAGGCGAAGAAGTTCAAAAGTCGTTCCTAAGGGGATGTAGAACTTATACCGCCAAAATAGAAGGCGAAGAATTTCAGAAGTCGTTCCTAAGGGGATGCAGAACTTACACTGAAAAGTAAACGGTGAACACCGAAAAATAAACGGTGAAGAAGACTCCAAAGTCGTTCCTAAGGGGATGCAGAGTCTGGGTATGGCTTCGTAAGCGTGTGTTTGGACATTCATTTGCACGATTACATCACATCATTCATTGCATTCATACACATTCATTTAGACATTCGTAGGATCATCATCATCATAACATAGAATACAAACAGATGCTTCGGCTCTAATGACAAGGCTTCGATGAGCATAAAAAAGCAGAGTTATGCTTCGTTGTGTACAAAAAGAAGGGAAGGTGTTTTTCGCCTTCGGCTCAAAAAATACAAGTTTCGTCCACATCAAAGCAGTTCATACATGGAAGGAAAGGTAAAAATATATTACAGGGTATGGACAAATTTACAGAACAGTGTTTAATTCCTAGATTACAATATCTTTTACAAAGTTAATTCAAAAATTTATCTAGAGCTCTTTGCAGCAGCTTCATCACTTCATCGTTACCCGTCAAGCTTCGGATCATTGCTCTTCGGCTTCGTCATCCTGTATATAACAAAGCGGTATAAGGTAAACACAAATTTCAAGGAGAAAGTAAGCAACAGGTACGAGTTTATTACCGGCTTGAGATGACTCCGAGCTTCGTCACCAGCTAAGTTTCGCCCACCCTTCATCCAGATTTGTGTTATGAATCTATTTCCAATGCTTCGGGCCAGACTTGGGATGTCAGTTAAATCCGCTGGTGATAGGCTGAAGTTAGGCCTATTCACGATCTTCCCATGTGTGCAACCAGTCTTCATGAAAGCAACAGCTGTGCCGCGAGAAGCTAGCAGGGCACAGAAGTCACTGTGCCCAGCTATAACTTCGTCAAGCGCATCAACTTCGCCCTCAATGTGTTCGAAGGTGCCTGGCAGGTCTTCAACCGAAGGTTCAAATTTTTCAGAACTGGCTCCAACTGAGTTGAAGACCTGCTTCAGCCATTGCATGCACCGGTTGCCGAAGTCTAGACATTTATCCTGAAGCTCCTTCAATGATTTTTGCAAATTCGAACTCTTTTCGACTTCAGCTTCAAGCTTCGCATCAAAATTCTTCTTTTCTTGTTCGAAGCTTTCTGACTTCGTCAGGAGTTCATTGTTTAATCTGCCAATTTTGGCTTGGGCTTCTGCCAGTGAACCCTCCATTGTTTGAAGAACAAAATCTTTCTTTTCAAGAGCAGCTTCATGATCTTTGATTTTGCTTTCCAAGCCTTCAATTATAACCTCATTTTTCTTATCCTCGATGTCCTGTTGCATCCTCAAGTCTTTACTTAGTAGCATACTCTGTACAAAATAACCTTCGCCAGCAATCACCTTCAACGTAAAACAATGAAAAAGCCGAAGGAAAAATTTTACCTTGAAATTAGAATAGAATAAGCTACCAACGATATGCTGTTGTCGGTAGCGACTGATGTCAGCTTCAAGCTTCGGGAAACCAACACTCTTCGACATAGTGCTGATAACCTTCGCTCCAGTTCGATCTCGGATGCATCCTAAGATTTCCTCGTTAATTCCGCCGAAGAGCAACACTCCTGGCTGGTAGCCACAGGATATAGCATACGCCTGTAGCTCCTCTTTTTCAGCCTTAGATAATTCTTGACCAATTATATTTTGAAAATTGAAGCCTTTTTCCTCCGAAGTATCTTTGGTGACTGTCTTCCCTTTTTCAGGCACTGTGGCCATGGTTTCTTTGGCAGCTGCATTAGCTTCTTTCACGGCCATATCCAAGAGTATTCTATCAATATCAGATAATGTGCTCTCCAGATTCATGGCTTCGGCCGTTGTAGCTTCGGCAGTTGTAGCTTCGGTGGGAGCAGCTTCGGTAGCTGCAGCAACTTCGGCATCTGGTGTTATTTTTGACGCTGAGGCCGACGGTGGCATTTCTTCAATTGTTTGCATAACAGTAACATTCCTTTGCTTTTTTTGCCCAACCGCCTTCTTCGTTGCTGAAGGCTCGTCCTTCTTCTGTAAAAGCTTTGTCAGTTCTGGCCCCAGGGGACTTAGCAGCTTGATAGGTAAAGATTCGGTCATTACCTTTATAATTTCTTCCACTTCGGCAGCAGAAGGTGTCCAAGGAGCTCCCTCTTCTATCTCAGCCATCTTCGGCTCTGGAGTTGCTGTTTTCCTCTTCTTCGAGGTTGTCACCTTTGGCTCAGGACTGGATTTTTTCTTTTTCAAAATTTTTTGATCTTCTTTTATCATCCTAGTAGCCTGTCTGTTCATAACAATGACAACCCTTTTTCACTTTGACCCTTTGGCACCCTTGCTTAATCGTTCATAGTCAGGGTATTCAAAGTTCACGACATCCATTACTCGATTCAACCTTCGTTTTGGTCGGGTGTCGAAGGCTGCATTCATCAGTTGATCTTCTTTCTTAGTATAGTTGCCCAAAATTTCGTTGCACATAGCCTCAATCATTTGTAGCCATTCTTGGCAAGGCTCTTTGAATTGTTTCTTGAACTTGAAGTGATAGGGCAGACGAATAAGTTCATTCTTTTTCTTTTCTCCCTTAAGCTTCGGCATATTCCATTCACTCAACGTCGGAAATACCCCATTGGCTAAGTATTCTTGCACCAGATCTCTAGTGCCGATCTACTCAGTCACAACTCTGAATTCTGCCATAGCCTGTTGGCATGGTGACCCCGATGACATGCGGCACAGCTTAAACTCAGCGGGCTCATTACCAGCGTCTTCAATTTCTCTCTCTTCTTCTCATCAGCCTTGATATAGAACCACTCACTTTTCCAGCTGGTTGGTCACTTGGTGCGGTAGCTTAGCATCGGGGCCTTCATGTCCTTGTGGTAAGCGAAGTTGTAACAGCCAAAATTCTCATGAAGCCCATCTTCTCTGGCCTTCGTTTGATAATGTATCTCATGCACTCGGCAGAAGGCTTCAACATTTGGGTCCATTCCCTGGCTTCAAAGGGCCCAAATGAAGATGCTGAGCCTAACGATAGCTTTAGGAGTCAGCTGATGAAGATAAATTTCATAATTATTCAAAACTTCCCCAATCATCTCATGAAGCGGAAACCGCAATCTAGCTTTGAAAAAGCTTTTGAAAACTACTACTTTGTCATTTTTTGGCTCTGGGGTGGTTTCTTCGCCGGCAAAACGAAGAAGCTTCTTCTCTGTCTCCCGAAGTAACCGAGCTTCATCATCATCGGCACATCAGCCTCTGAGACATTAGATTTTTGAAAATCTAAGTGGCTGGGCTTTGCTAGGACTAGAGTGTTATAGTCTTCCTCTTCATCAACATTTTCTTCCTCAATATCAGCTTATTCAGCCTCAGCAGTATGTGCATCTTTGTCAATAGTCCCCTCTGTTTCGGTAGCTTCGGCCTCCTCTCCGTCATGGGTCACCCTAGCAGTTGAACGTACTCTGGCCATCTGATATTGAATTTCTTGCAGATCTTATGAAATTGATGATTTTTACAGTTTTGACGAAGCTTTCTCTTATGCCGAATCTAAATCAAGATGATGCTTTGCTCGAGAATGAGATGAAAAAGCTTCGGCTATGGTTAATATTTTCAGCAGCACAACACTGCAATGGCAATGAATGTTGTGGTAACTTCACACCTACCCGTCTGTTTATATAGTGCTGCAGGTGTGAAGGTGAATCGTCAAGTCGCCCGCACCCACTGAACAGTTACCTGCACCCACTGAACGGTGGACCACGGCGCGTGGGAGGTGAATCGCCAAATCGCCTGTACCCGTCGCATGGTGGGTCACCTCGCGTTTGGAATATTTTAATCGTTTCTAGGCAACAAGCTCAGGGAAGGTGTTTTTCGGACCTTCGGCATTCCGAAGCCTTGGAGAATTTTTTCACGAATCAAGCTCGTTACGAAAAACAATCTAGCACCGCGAAGGGGCTACTGTTGGGGGTCTGCTTCGTCACCGAAGGTCCTGTAAGAAGAAACACATTCGGAAGATCAACACAGAAGCAACGCCGATGCTACCATCCAGGGAGCTTCAGCATAGTGACACGCCTTGAGACGAAGGGTTGCACCGACTTAAAGATGAAAAGACCGATCGACCCACGATAAGTTTGTGTCATGGTTGTAACCAGCTGTAAAGGACATGAATGTAATTTCACACAGGCTGCACCCTGTGCCTATAAATAGATGAACAGTACCCCCACACTGTTGATGCTGACTGGTATTCACTCATGCATCACACTTGTACCTTTGCCTTCTGTCAAGCTAAAGGTACAAATGTAATTCGATATTGTTCTTATTCATTCATTCCTGATGATATAATTAAAATATATTGGTGATGTCATATGATTATCCATGTTATTTCTCATGTTTCATATGCTTCGTCTTTCATTGATATATGATGTGATGATGAAGGTACGTCCTTCATGACCTTCGTCCGTAGATCATTATATCCTTAGGGAAATAATGCTTCAAGGACGAAGGGCATTAACCATTAACCTATTTTTGTGTTGCCTTGTTCTTAATTCGTAGCATTTGAGAACAAGTCTCCAACAAATACCATTTTTTTGTTCAAGTTCTTCAATGGGTATTTTCTGTGTGTAGCCATTTATTAGGTAAGATATGGTTAGAGAAAGTCTAGAATGAGGTGAGAAGGATTAGGGCAAGAAAAAACTTCCATCCCGGATGGATCTTGATGCATCTGGAGATCGGGGTTGATCTTGATGCATTTGTAGAGGTTGATCTTCTCCTTTCCTTCGGTCTTGGTGTCTCCACCCAGTTAGGGACATGTGGCTAAGATATACTTCAAGAGGTAGGTTGGTCAGAATCTATGTTTTGCGGTTAGGTTGGAATAGATTAGTTATGCACCCCCACATGTAGGTCAGGTTGTGGATTATGGCCAAGTTGATTTAAGGCACTAATTTAGTATTACGTGAGCTAGGTGAGCAAAGAGTTTCTAGGTGTAGAGTTTAATGTATTAACTAATCTGGGTTAATTTCCTTTACCCTACAAATTAGTGCAAGGAATGTGAGTCAGTTAGACTGGGTTTTATTAGGTTAGATTAGATCTGATTAGTATTGGTTACATCAGATTAGATGGGATGTAGATTAGATTGGCATGACTAGATATGACTAGATAAGATCTAATTAATTTATTTTGGACTAGATCATGGTTGTTACTCTAGGGTGAGATAAGCAAGGTAGTTAGGATAGGATGTAAGGATAAGATAGAATCTTTTTAAGGTAAGATGGGTCTATAAGATAGATCTATTTGTTCTTTTTTGTGGGAGATAATCTATTGAAGTCTATCTTTTGGTGAATATTCTCTAAACATCAATTCTAAATAGTTTTATTTGTCCATGAATTTCCGATTTATTTTCTACGAAGAGATGGTTCCTAGGCACTATAATGAATAGTTTTACTTAATTAAACAATTGAGAATCTTTCTATGTTCTCTCTTTTAACCTTAGTTCCAAGTTTTTTAACTTCAAGTTTTGAATTACCAAAGTTTGGACCTCTTTATTTATTTTCTTTATACTTTTAAAAAACATTTTAACTCAAATCTTTTGGAGCACCTTTATAAATCCCAAAATAGGATTTTGAGGTGTTACAGCGGGCAATCCTTAGCGTAATGGCCCGTATTGCCACAAGTGTAGCACTTGTTCCCGTTACCCTATCGGTAATGTTGTGGCTGCTGTTGAGGCTGGTTGTTCCTTTGAACGGTTGCTAGAAGGCGGTTGGGTGCTTGCGGCTGCTGAGGTGGTCTTATCACCCATCTTCCTGATTGCTGCTGATGTCCCCTGTTCTGATTATTTTAGACGATCCAGAATCACTGAGGTTGTGATGAAGATCTAGTCATTGGTGCCCTCCTCTTCTTTTTTGCCCGGTGAGCTATTATGTAGTCTTCTTGAGAGATGGCCAAGTTGACCAGCTCATTGTAGCTATTTGCCTAGACAGTGTTTAGACGTTCATGGAGCTTCATGCTGAGACCTCTCCGGAATCTATCCCTTTTCATCTCATCGGTGTTTGCGTGGTATCCGGTGTATTGGCACAGATCGTTGAAAGCTTGTGCATACTACAACACTATGCAGGTCCCTTGGGCTAAAGCTAGCAACTCATTCAACTTGCGGTCCATGATGCCTGCTGGAATGTGGTGTCCTCTAAATGCTGCTTTAAACTCGTCCCAGGTTACCACGTGGTCAGCTGGCTGCATGGCGAGGAAATGGTCCTACCATGTCCTAGCAGGTCCACGGAGCTGCTGGGTGGCGAAACGGGTCTTGCTTGCGTTAGGGCAAGCCCCGGTGAGAAAGGGGAGCTTGGACTCCACAACTCGGAGCCACACGTCTGCATTCAGTGGGTCCTTGGCCCTAGTGAACAGTGGCGCCTGGGTGTTGAGGAACTCCTGGTAGGTGGAGGCTACCTATGGGCGTTGTTGTTGTCCACCACCAAAGTGTTGTGGCTCAGGTTGGCACTGCACTAACTGTCACAGAATTTCATTCGGCTGAGCCATCGGCTCCTGCATTGTGGGAGCCTGCGCTAGTGGTGGGTGAACTTGCTCATTCTTTCCACAACGCGCTCTTCCTTTGATCTGTAATGTGAATTTTTTTTCCTGTTACACTCATAATCCATGTTTACAGAATGTGACCTAATCAATAAGGGATAAACGGAAGAATCTAATTTATTTTGAACCTTGAGACTCAGTACTGCACAAAGTAAAGCTTGAACCAAATCTTGAAACTTAATATCCATCTCTTTTCATTAATCATAAAGGTTTTCTTGGGTTACATCATATCAGAAGACTTGACTCTCTAGCCTAGTACATCATGTGGTGCCCAAAAGCTAAGCTATGAAAAGTACATCTTCCTAACATGTTTGTTACTAACCCATCTAACCACGAGCAATAGAGGCAACACTAGTCTCAGGTGAAGGGGTTCTCCAGAGTGAGCGGTGTCCATGCTAGAAGCTAGCTCAATCTCCTCAGGGTCCTCCTCCTCCTCGCTATCTCTGACTACCTCCATCTCCTGCTGCATCTCCTAGTGGTGCATTTCCAAGTGAGCATTGGTCTCATCTAGTTCCACATGTACATCATGGAGCTGGTTCTCTAGGACCTAACGGTATTGTCCCTAATTTCCACTTGCTGCTCAAGATCACGGGTGTGGTTAGTCATCTGATCAATTTGGAGATCCTTCTCACCAACTCAGAGGACAAGTCAACCACGAAGACCTCCCTGCCATCGAGGGTTGTCTTGGCAGTCTGAGCTAATCCTGTCAAGTGTGCCATGGCATCGCTTTGCAGAGCCAGTAGGCGATATAGCGCACTCTTGCACTGAATAGTGATCCTCCCAACCTGGTTAGGTTGCATAGCTCACACATCCTTGGCGTAGCGTACCTGGTCACACCACATCGGATCATCCCTCTTATTAGCGGGGAAGAGTCCGAGAGGGTGCATCATTATCTCCAGTGGGTGATATCCATAGAAGGTCATCAAAGCCTTCATGGCTGCATCCTTAGTGGTGTCATCCACTTTGAACCCGACTGACTCAGAGTCTAGCGAACGCCATCATAGCTGCAAAGGGTGAGGCTCCAAGGTCAGCCAAACCCTACAACGTGGCACTCGATGCTTCTCGTACAGCTGCACCATGTATAGAGGGGGTGCGAGGTACCTAGCTGCGCTCAACACCTCCCAAAAATAGATGGAAAACCCTCTCAGGAAAGGTAGTCGAAGCTAAACCGGGTGTCTCCTCCGTCATTGGGTGTGGGAGAAGCCATCTGCGTAAGAAAGGTGAGTGTGAGTGTAGGGGAAAACACTAAAAGAGAGAAAGGTGTGCTGGGGGTAAAAGGGAAAATTTCTGCATGGGTTGATCCATGTTGACTTAGTCTACTTTTTCCTTAGCAATTTTTATCCTAGTTTTTAAGTTGTCAAAGGTTAATGTACTCTTCCTCTTTAGCTAGTTTGATTGCAATTTTATAATCATGATTAGAATGCATGCATGCTCATACTGACGTCCTCTCATCAATCATAGGGGTGCTCCTAGGGTATTCCACCTATTATAGTAACAGCCTGAATGACTTACTTATATAGCCACCTAGCTACCCATCTATTCCTAAGGCTGCTCGTCCTAGGTCTATCGTTATCGTCCTGACGATCTATCCAACACTAGTTTCTAAGCAAGTTTTACTTTTTAGAAAAGGTTGGAATCCATGACTTATTGTTTTCTCTGTAATGGTATTCGCTCCAATGCCAGCTCTGGCGGAATCACCCAGATTATTCCAGCTTAAGTGCTCAAGCATTGCCTTGGAGGCAATCATACACTTAAATCGGAATAAACTGTTAATCCATCGGATCGAGTCCGATTAACCACTTAACAAGGATCGAGTACCATTCTCTCACACGAAGGTGAGACATAGAAAAATTTCAATAAAGTATGAAACCACAGATTAAAGAAGTACTTGAGTTATTACATAAATCAGAGTTTGGTAATACGAAACATTGTTTTCAAATGCAGTGGATAATAACTAACGACGACAAATAGGGAGTAGGGCAAAGCCTAGCCCACTGCTTCGTCTAGTCTTCTCCTACCGAGGTGGCATCCCACTCGACCTTCCAGTCCGATGACAGGGTGGGTGGCCAAGTCACACCATCCACCACGTCTTGCAACAAACCTATAAACCCTATGGGTAAGCTTTGCCCTAGTCGGACCAATACCAAAAAGGCTACCACGCAATGGGAGTGGAGAGATGGCGAGAGTAGCGTGTACCCTTCGTGGCAAGAGGCAGGACGGTGGAGTATATGTTCTCTCGGTTGGCATGAACCCATTCTGGTCTTAAGAAATCCAGGTGCGAGTTGACATATGCAAGGGTTAAGTGCTACATATGTTGTGTGGTTGGAGATCCCCAACTGGGTATCGATCGATTCAGATCGCTGTTACTTCTTGGATATGAAGACTTGATCACTAACCTACATGTAGTGACAAGTGAACTCAAGGGATGATAAAAGATGGCTAGTATAGGCCAAGTGCTTGATCTAGAATAGAAAGAAATCTAGATGTAGGTAACTACTTAACCTAATAAGTAAAATGAATTATTAAGGATCCACTCATCGTAAGCTTTTCTGCAAAAAGAGTCTTTGAATCTTGATAAGCTTTACCTTGATTCCCAAAAGCCAGCATATCCTTGAGAGTCTTTTTCCTTAGACAGGTAAGGCTTGCGAAAGTACACTTTGTACTTAAGGTTTTTGAACTCATGTTGTTGCATGTACTAGATTTGTGCTGCTGTGGATGGTGCTAAGCGCCGGTGGGCACGACCTTCTTATAGGTCTAAGTATCTCTTCTATACTTCTTATTGAGGATGGTCAGTTAAGCTAGCATGTATTTCAAACTTATGAAAATTATACATCATTCAAAGTGAAATACTTTGGATTTAGTTTATAATCACTCTAATCTTGTATAATGAAATCTTAATGAAACTTGTAACTTTTTTAATAAAGAAATTCCGCTGTAAATGTTGGTGTGTTATTTGTGTTTACTTAATCCTGCGATCTTGGTTGTAAGTGGTTTATCCGGGGTCCACGGGACACTCAGATGGATCCTTTTAAGTTACTCGGTGTACATGCATAGCCATCTGAGGTTTTTGAGACAGAGACATTGAAAGGGAAATGAGCTTAATCATTTCCTATAATCGATTTTGGTGGTTGACGCCCATCACAAACCACGTGGACTAATTAGTTTGCCTAGATGTCATTTATCTTAGGTGCATAAGGTTCAACACAAACCAAGAAAGAAATTCAGTTGGGGACTCAAATAAATTTGGAGCAAAGGACTTGAGAGTGTACTGACAAGTGGAGCACCGGATAGTGTCCGGTGTGCACCGGACAGTGTCCGATGCACCAGGCCAAGCACCAAACAAACTCACCACTCTCGGGTTTCTTCAGGGCTCGCTCCGCTATAATTCACCGGACTGTCCGGTGTGCCAATGGAGCAACGGTAACCTGGCGCCAATGATCGACTGCAAAAGTGACCAGTGCAAAGTCAGATGTCAGGCTGCAAAGTCAGAACGCACCGGACTGTCCGATGCAACTATAGGACAATTAACTTCAAAGGTCGACCGCTCCAAACCCCAACGGGCGTGCTGACGTGGCACACACTGGACAGTGAACAGTGCATGTCCGGTGCACCACCGGACTGTCCGTTATGCCCATCGCCAACAAAAACAGCCAACGACTAGGAAGTGGTTGGAGGCTATAAATACCCCCAACCACCTCCTTCAATGGCATCCATGTTTTTTGAACTCCATATTCATTGCAAGAGCAAAGCCAAACACTCCAAGACACATTTAAAGCATTTAATTGACTCCAATCTCCCAAAATCAACTCTAGTGCTTAGAGACTTGTGAGAGGATTATTTGTGTTCTTTTGTTGCTCTTGTTGCTTGGATTGCTTTCTCCTTCCCATCCTTATTTCTCTAAGTGCTTTGTAAAGCTAGCAAGAGACACCTAAGTGTGTGGTGGTCCTTGCGGGGTCTTAGTGACCCAATTGATTAAGGAGCAGGCTCATTCGGTCTAAGTGATCGTTTGAGAGAGGGAAAGGGTTGAAATAGACCCGACCTTTGTGGCCTCCTCAACGGGGACTAGGTTCTTTGGAACCGAACCTCGGTAAAGCAAATCACCGTGTACACTTGCATTGATCTTCGCTTGATTTGTTTGCCCTCTTTCCTCTCTCTAAAGTTTCCTTGCTAATATTGATTTGAGTTTGCTCCCAAACGTCATCCACATCAATTGAGCAATTCTTAACAAGAGAAACAATCTTCCGCACTTGAATTTAATTCTAAGGCTAACCCCGGCCTTAGCGTGTGTTTAAGTTTATAAATTTTAGGTTTCGCCTCTTCACCCCCCTCTAGGCGACTTTCAATTGGTATCGGAGCCAGTGCTTCATTAAGAGTCTAACAAACTCGAAGTGATGACTGGAGATCATGCCAAGAGGGAGATCATCACCGGCGACAAGGCCATAGGCTCGGGAAGGACTCTATCAAGGTAGTCCGACGACAAGTATAGGGAGGAATCCTCTTCCTCTATCAAGTCACATAGGAAGGGTGACAAGAAGAAAAAGAAATGAAGAAGGTGGTCTACTATGAGACCGACTCTTCATCACCTTCCACATCCGGCGCCGAGTCTACAACTTCGAAGCGCCACGAGCATAAGAAGTATAGTAAGATGCCTCTTCGCTATCCTCACATTCCTAAACGTGCTCCTCTACTTTCGGTACCCCTAGGCAAGCCACCATATTTTGATGGTGAAGATTATTGTATGTGGAGTGATAAAATGAGGCATCATCTAACCTCACTCCATGAAAGCATATGAGATATTGTTGAGTTTGGAGCGCATGCACCATAGGTTGGCGACGAGGACTATGACTTGTACGAGACTGCCCAAATGAGGCATTTTCACTCCCAAGCAACTTCTATACTCCTCGCCTCCTTATGTTGAGAGGAGTATAATAAGGTGCAAGGGTTAAAAAATGCCAAAGAAATTTGGGACGTCCTCAAAACGGTGCACGAAGGGGACAAGGTGACTAAGATCACCAAGCGGGAAATGATCGAGGGAGAGCTCGGTCGATTCGTCCTCAACAAAGAAGAAGAGCCGCAAGTGTTGTACAATCAGCTCAAAACAATGGTGAATCAAGTGCGCAACCTCAGGAGCACCAAGTGGGATAACCATGAAATGGTCAAGGTTATTCTAAGATCCCTCGTTTTTTGTAATCCTACTCAAGTTCAATTAATTTCTGGGGATCCTAGATATAAAAAGATGTCTCCCGAGGAAGTGACTGGCAAGTTTGTGAGCTTTGAACTTATGATCAATGACTCCAAACACATTGTCAACTTGGAGCAAGGCGCCACCTCTGCAGCCGAGGTGCAACCCGTTGCATTCAAAACAATGGAAGAAAAGAAGGAGGAGTCTACACCAAGTAGACTTCCAATCGACGCCTCCAAGCTTGACAATAAGGAGATGGCTCTTATCATTAAGAGCTTTCATCAAATCCTCAAGCAAAGGAAGGGGAAGGACTACAAACCCTGTTCCAAAAGGGTGTGCTATAGGTGTGGTAAGTCCGGTCGCTTCATAGCTAAATGTCCATATACAAGTGATAGTGGCAGGGACCACGACAAGAAGGGGAAGAAAAAGATGGAGAAGAAAAAGTATTACAAGAAGAAGGGTGGCGAGGCGCACATGGGACGGGAATGGGACTCCGACGAGAGCTCGACCGACTCCTCCTCTGACGAGGACGCCGCCAACATCGCCATCAACAAAGGCCTCCTCTTCCCCAACATCGGCCACAAGCACTACAGTAAAACTATAAAATTCCGACGGTCGTCTTATGTCCGACGGCCCCGTAGGCAACCGTCGGACATAAGGTTATGTCCGACGGCCAACAGCGGCCGTCGAAAATAACAAAATATAGCCGACGGCTGTCAGACTGGCCGTCGGACATTACCTTATGTCCGACGGTTGCCTACGGGGCCGTCGGACATAAGCTTATGTCCGACGGCCTCGTACCGAGCCGTCGGACATAAGGCTTTTTAACGCGCGGATCCGCCCCGCGCGGCTTCAGTTTCACCCGACCGCGCGTCTCTATCTTCTCTGCCGCCGCCGCCGAGCACGCCTCCGCCGTCCGAGGAGCAAGCCGCCGTCGCCGCCACGCTCGTCGCCGCCACGCTCGTCGCCGTCCCGCCCGGTCGCCGTACCGCCCGCCCCCACTGCTCGTGCTCCGGCCGCCGCCGCCCCACCGCCCCGAGCTCGTGCTCCGGCCACCGCCACGCCCGTGCTCCGGCCACCACCGCCACGCTCGTGCCACCGCCACGCCCGTGCTCCGACCACCACCGCCCCGAGCTCGTGCTCCGGCCACCGCCACGCCCGTGCTCCGGCCGCCGCCGCCGCCCCGTTCGCCGGTCGCCGCCGCCCCGTGCTCCGGCCGCCGTCCCGTGCTCCGGCCAACGGCCCCGTGCGCCCGCCGCCCGCCCGTGCGCCCATCGCCGGCCGGCTCTCCACACCCGCTAAGTGAGTATACTTAATTAGCAATTTTGTTTATTAAAATTGTATGCTTGTATTAATGTATTTGATTAGAATTGTATGTTTGTATTAATGTATTTGATTAGAAATGTATGTATGAATGTATTTGATTGTTTAGTTTGTTATGTCCAACGGCCAAAATTTGATTACGTAATTAAAGTAGCTTGTTTTAGTTTATTTAGTGGTACTTTAGATAATTTAAATTTTTAATTTCCGAGGGTAATTATTATGCCCTCGGAAATAAGGTTATTTTATATGATTTGTCATTTATAACAATGTTATTTCGTATGTAATATTGTATTGTGGTTTATTAGTTTAATTATTTAATAATGCACGATGATTATAGTTAATCATAGTGTATCGTAGTGTGAACAAACGAAACCTAGGCGTCACCCGTTTCGGCCCAACACACCTTACAAGCGACGCATGTGAGGTATGTTGGGCCGGAATTGTCCCTTTATTGGACAGCCTTGGTGTGACCGACAGAGTCCGTGTTTATGACAAAAGCATGTGCTCGTGCTTAGTTACGGCAGCATAACCTCTCTGTTCTCCAATTGCACCATTTTTAGGCGTGCGATTGGAGAACAGCGGGGTTATGCTGCCGAAATTTCGCACGACCACATGTTTTGTCATAAACACGGCCTCGTCGGTCACTCCTGGGTGGGTTTAGGACCTATCCTTTCCTACAGATGTAGGGGCGTGATTTCTTCGTAAAAACGGATGGTCCGTGCATTACTTATCTAATTAAGTTAACGTCTCGTATCTAGTATGGAGGAGAATCGTCGATGGATGTATGAAGGTTGGAAGAAAAGAGGTGCTCTATCAAGTGAGTGGGTGGCCAAGACTGATGCTTTTCTCGACCATGCTTTTGCTCGGTCAGAGACTGGAACCGATGTTAGGTGCCCTTGTAGCAAGTGTCGGAACATTAATTTCCTTGACAGGAGGACTATGTCGATACATATTTGCAAGAACGGTTATATGCCAGGCTATGAGGTGTGGGTGCACCACGGTGAGGACCCACCTCCTCGTATTGTATCGGAAGTTCAGTCACATGAAGAGGAGGACTACGATAGGATGGAAGAGATGCTTGACGATGTACGCCATGAGTTTCTAACCGTCGATTCGGAGAACCCCGGTCAACCCACAGAGTTTGAGGATCTAGCTACACCTGAGGTTCAGAAGTTCTTCGAGCTCCTTAAAGCTGCCGAAGAGCCGTTGCATGAGCACACAAAAGTGACCGTCCTTGTATTTGTGACTCGACTTATGGCTATTAAGTCTAAGTTTGCATTCTCAAACAACTGTTACAAGGAACTTTTGAACTTGATCAGTGATGTACTTCCGGAGAATCACAAGATGCCAAAGGACATGTATCAGTCTAAAAAACTGTTATCTGGCCTCGGTATGGACTACGAAAAAATCGATGTCTGTGAAAATAATTGTATGCTTTTCTGGAAGGAGACCGCATGTGAGAAGAAGTGTACTGTATGTGGTGAGCGTAGATTCGTTGAGGTTGAAAACGACGATGGTTTGACCGTGACTACGAAGATTGCACTTAAGCAGCTTCGTTACATGCCTCTCATACCTCGGTTGAAACGTTTGTTCATCTCCAAGAATACAGCCAGACACATGAGGTGGCACAAAGAAGGGGTACGTGAGAATCCAAATGTCATGGTGCACCCAGCTGATACATTTGCATGGAAGGCACTAGATGCTTTTGATTCCAGCTTTGCTGATGAAGTGCGGAATGTCCGCTTCGGTTTGGCAACAGATGGTTTCTCGCCATTCAATGTAACTGCAACGTCGTACTCATGTTGGCCCGTCTTTGCTGTTCCATACAACCTTCCACCAGCTCTTTGCATGAAATATGAATTTATTTTCTTGTGTCTTATAATACCTGGTCCGGATCATCCTGGAACAAAGATCGATGTGATGATGAGACCCCTGATTGAAGAATTGAAAATTTTGTGGGAAGGAGTCGAGGCGTACGATTGTTACAAGAAACAGAAGTTCAACTTGAGAGCCGCGTTTTTATGGTCTATTCATGATTTTATGGCTTATGGTATCTTTGCTGGATGGAGTTGTCATGGGATTTTGACATGTCCTATATGCGTTGAAGACACTTTATGCTTTCGACTAAAGTTTGGTGGAAAGATATGTTACTTCGATTGTCATAGATGTTTTTTGCCAGAGGATCACCCGTTCAGGTTCGATAGGAACGCTTTTAAAAAGGACACGATTGTGACGAGGGGACCACCCAAGCGTCTAAGTGGTCCAGAGATTCTCGCGAGACTTAATGATTTGAAACTAAACGAACATGGAAATCGTTTTGAAGGTTATGGAACCGAGCATAATTGGACTCACAAATGTGGTCTATGGGAACTCCCTTATATGAAAGCCTTGATTCTAATGCATAACATTGATGTCATGCACCAGGAACGAAATATGGGTGAAAGCATTATCAGCACTTGCATGAATATCACCGACAAAACAAAAGACACCCGGACCTTCGACAATTATCCCTAGGAGCAGTAACTGGCAGACGTTATGGTCGGTATGATGTCAATGGTTTTAGATTCCGTTCCACAAGGTTCGAAGATGATCATCCTCTAGCAGCCACGACAAACTCCGGAGTTGTAACTAGAGCTGTCGACGATGAAGGGAAGGTGACTAATTATTATGGAGTCATTAATGATATAATCGAGTACAAGTTTTTTGGAGATAAACAACTCAAAGTGGTGTTCTTCGATTGTGATTGGTTTTCTCCAAATACAACGCGAGAAAATCAATATGGCATGGTGGAAGTCAAACACAACGATAGATTAAAAGGCCACGACACTATAATCCTTGCCCACCAATGCGAGCAGGTGTATTATATGACATATCCATCTAAGAAAAACGGTTTGGTTGATTGGAGGGTAGTGTACAAAGTTAATCCTCGTGAACGACTATATGCTCCTGGTGATGCTGGTTATGTTGAAAGTCAAATCGAGCAGGAAGTGGGGGTTGCTGAGATTTTCCAAGACGAAGAACTTACAAGCACGTTTAATGTACAAACTGAAATGTTGGAAGAATCTTTATTAGGCGATCAAAATGATGTAGAGGTTCCTCCAAAAAGAAAACGAGTGACGAGAAAGAAGAAAGCTACTTGGCGTCCATTACATCGACGAAAGCAACTAGATCCTGATTTTGATTACGATTACGATTGACGAGTATGGATCATGATTTTATTGCATATTTTATGAATTTATTGCATATTTTATTATTTTATTGTCGATTTATGTACTAACTTGTTTTTGTTAAAATAGGATGTCAAAGAAAATGAAGTCTTTAGCTCGTAGTTTGCTTGGGTCGAGGAGTAGCTCGAGGAGCAGCTCGAGGGGTGAGGATTCAGTTTTTCAGGGCACAGGTTCTACCATGAGCAGACGGAGAGCGCTGGCAGAACATTTGCCTCCACAAGATGTAAGTTAGTTGTTAAATTACATTATTTGAGTTACTTAATATTGTATGATGTAAGTTATTTGTTTCATAGGATGCTAAAATTGAGGAACCAGTGGTAGAGGATCATGCAAGAGATGATGATGAAGATGATGGTGGAGATAATGTGGGAGATGATGCTGGAGACGACGCTGGTGGAGATTCTGGGGCTGGGGATTCTGGGGCTGGTGGAGATTCTGCAGCTGGGTCTGGAACTTCTCGAGTTAAGAGAACGAGGAAGCTACATTTTGTTGGACCACCTCCAGAGCTTCCACCGGAATCTCGGGTTGTGATAAAGCCTAGTGGAAAGTGAGTGACATATCTTTGCTTAAATGTTATTGAAAGTTATGTTTTAATTTCTACATTGGTTTCTGTTTGCAGGACTTGGATCGACGACTCGTTCACAGGCACAGGACACTACAGGCAGGTGAACATGGTTCTTGGTAATCTTGTTCGTCTGCACTGGCCTGGTCTTGTGACTTTGCCTACTGGCGAGTCTGTCCCCGCCACCACTTGGGAGCATTATCGCTATGGTGTCTGTAGAACGTTTGGCAACACACAAGCACTAGTTTGGGATGCATTCTGGGTATGACTTGTTTATACTATTTTAGTTATTCCATATATGTTTGCTTTTATGATAACACTATGGTTTTTGCAGAAACGGTACAAGTTGCCGGACGATGGATCATATGATATGAACGCTCGTTACGTGTTTGAGTATAACGCGAACGATGTCGTTGCAGATGCAATGTACTATGCACGAATTCAGGCTATAAAGGCATGGTACAGAGCAAATGCTGATGATCGACCGATGCCAAATACAAAGGCCGAGTGGTCATCAATTTACTTGACGGAGGAGCAATACCTAGAGGTAAACAGGTTGTTGCCTCTCATATCGCACGAAGCCATGTATTTGCTTGCTTTATTTAAAAAATTTCATGTAGGTGTCGGTGCCATGGATGGCCACCCGATCAGACGGTTATCGGGCATTGTGCAGATGGTGGGGTTCCCCTGATTTTCGTGCCATTTCCGAAAGGAACAGGGGAAACCGTGGAACTGAGTCGTTCCACAACTACGGCGGTGATGGTCATGTGCGCTTGGCTAAGCGAATGGTAAGTCTCAGTTTGTCGTAACTTTGAATTACATAGAAATGTGTCAATATAACTTTTATGTACAGGAAGTCAAATCCGGCCGTACGCCCACGGATGTTGAGGTGTATATGCAAGGCCATAGGGGTTCTGATCCTCAGAATCCTGATGTGTTATGCACTCAGACGGCCACCGACCGTCTAGTGAGTTTTTGATACTCTATTATGTGTTTGATATTGTTTGCAATGGCATAGGGGTTATGCACTTATATTTGATATTGTTTGCCTCCAGGCTTCGTATGGGCAGGAGATGGTTCAACGCCATGGGGAGGAGTACGATTGGAGGAGCCAGCCAATCGACCCTCAGGCAGCATATGCTAGTGCAGGAGGACAAGCCCATGGACGGTGAGATTATTTGATTTGGTTTTCAAAATTGTCATCATATGCTTGCGATTCAACTGAGGCATGAGTTACTATACTAAGTGCATGGTTCACTCTTGTAGGTTGGGTATTTTTGATTCTACGATTGATTCCAGAGAGCTGAGACGCCGTGGACGACAATCCACATCGTCGTCTTCACAGTCATCCCGTTCACGATCAGCAGCCCATGAGATAGAGCTTGCGGTGTTGCGTCAACAGGCAGAGTACCATCAATCAGTCTTGAGGGATCAATTGGAGTACCAGAGGCAACAATCTGAATACCAGAGACAACAAGCCGAGTACCAGAAGAAGAGGGACGAGTATTATGCAAGCCTCCAGGCCCAAAATCAAGCTCTTCTCTCGGTAAGTTGAACTAACATTTTGTAGCTTATTTTGCAAAACACTTGATGTGTATCTTGTTTGCTCAACAATGACTTGTATATAATTTGTAGCAACTAGCCCAACAAGCGGGCGTCCCGATGCCGACATATGGGATGCCGCCTCCGGACTTTGCACTGCCAATGCCAATGTTGGCGCCTCCACCACCGCCTCCGCCTCCGTCACAATTCCCTATGGTATGTACACATATGCGTGTGTGACATGTTCATAGATGTCTTATGTGTTTAAATGAACAACTGAGTGGTTACTATTTCATGTGCTTGTGTTATAGGGATTTCAGACACCACCCGCTTCAGTTGCCGCACCTGGAGATGGGTCTGGTCAGGACGACACAACACATTCGTGGGTGAACAATCTTTTCAGCACGCATAGTCCAGCCGGAGGAGGTGGCGATGGATATGAGTGATACTGATGTAAAACACTTGTTGAAACCTTTCATGTGAAAGCCTACCCGTCGAAATAATGTTCATTTTGGAGTTTGGACAACTATGTTTATGTAAACACTTATTGCAACCATTTGGAACTATGTTGTTATGTTAAATTTTGTGAATGTGAATGCTTATGTGATTATATTTGTGAATGTGTATACTTATGTGAGTATATTTGTTAATGTGAATGTGTATATGTGTATGAATTCTGTTTTGTATTTGCAAATGTCAGATTTTTTAAAATTCAGATTTTTGTGCAATTTCTGAAAAACGTTATGTCCGACGGCATAGCGCAGGCCGTCGGACATAAGGTTTGTGTTATGTCCGACGGCTTAAAGCCGTCGGACATAACATATAGAATATGTCCGACGGCTTTAAACCGTCGGACGTAGTAGTTGTGGGCCCAGGCAGCGGTTAAAACGGTTACTCCGTCTTATCTCCGACGGTTGGATAGGTCCGTCGGACATATCTTATGTCCGACGGCAGCCGTCGGACATAACGCTATTTCCGACGCGTTAACTCCGACGGCTTAAAACCGTCGGAGATAAGTTAATGCCGTCGGACATAGCTTATCTCCGACGGTTTAGTTCGTATGTCCGACGGTTTTAGCCGTCGGAAATGTCCTCGTTTACTGTAGTGAAGTGTCTCATGGCTAAGGACGACAAGAAGAAGGTACATTCTAGAGATACCCCCAAATACACTACATCTGGTGATAAGGGTAGCTCTAGTGATAATAATGATGATTTAATTTCTCTCTTTGCCAACCTTACCATGGACCAAAAGAAAAAAATAAATGAACTAATAGAAACCATTAACAAGAAGGATGATCTCTTGGAATGCCAAGAGGACTTGCTCGTTAAAGAAAATAAAAAATTTGTTAATTTGAAAAATGCTTATGCTCTTGAAGTAGAAAAATGTGAAAACTTAACTAAGGAGCTTAGCATGTGCTATAATTCAATTTCCTGTCTTTGAGATGAGAATGCTAGTTTAAATGCTAAGATAGAAGAATTGAATGTTTGCAAGCCCTCTACATCTACTGTTGAACATGTCACTATTTGCATTAAATGTAGAGATGTTAATATTGAAGCTATTGATGATCACCTTGCCATGATTAAAGAACAAAATGATCACATAGCTAAATTAACTGCTAAAATTGCCGAGCATGAAACAGAAAATGAAAAATTTAAATTTGCTCGTAGTATGCTTTATAATGGGAGACGCCCTAGCATTAAAGATGGTATTGGTTTCCAACAAGGGAGCCAAATTAACACTAAACTTAATGCCCCAAGAACAAATTGTCTAATTTTGTTAAGGGTTAGGCTCCCATGGTTCAGGATAGAGAGGGTTACATTTTATATCCTGCAAACTATCCTGAGCATAAGATTAGAAAGATTCATGCTAGAAAACCTCACAATGTTTCTCATCATACTTTTATGTATAGAAATGAGGCATCTAGCTCTAGGCATTCAACTCATATCAAAATGCCTAAAAAGAAAATTCCTAGTGCATCAAATGAACATTGCATTTCATTTAAGCCCATTGATGCATATTTTGTGCTAACTAATAAATCAGGCAAAGTAGTTGCCAAATATGTTGGGGGCAAACACAAGAGTCCCAAGACTTGTGTTTGGGTACCCAAGGTGCTTGTTTCTAATGTGAAAGGACCCAAGACCGTTTGGGTACCTAAGAACAAGGCCTAAATTTATTTTGTAGGTTTATGCATCCGGTGGATCAAGTTGGATAATCGATAGCGAGGGATAGCGAGTGCACAAACCACATGACATGGGAGAAAAGGATGTTCTCCTCATATGAGAAAAATGAAGATCCCTAAAGAGCTATCACATTCGGGGATGGAAATCAAGGTTTGGGTAAATTTGCTATATCTCCTGACCATTACATTTCTAATGTTTTTCATGTAGATTCTTTAGATTACAATTTGCTCTCTATTTCTCAATTATGTAAAATGGGCTACAACTGTCTTTTTACTGATATAAGTGTTACTGTCTTTAGAAGAAGTGATGATTCAATAGCATTTAAGGGAGTGTTAGATGGTCAGCTATATTTAGTTGATTTTAATAATAACAAGGATGAACTAGACACTTGCTTAATTGCTAAGACTAATATGGGCTGGCTCTGGCATCGCTGACTTGCCCATGTTGGGATGAAGAATCTTCACAAGCATCTAAAGGGAGAACACATTTTAGGACTAACAAATGTTCATTTTGAGAAAGACAGGGTTTGTAGCACATGCCAAGCAGGGAAGCAAGTTGGAGTTCATCATCCACACAAGAACATCATGACGACCGACAGGCCGCTTGATCTACTCCACATGGATCTATTCGGCCCGATCGCTTACATAAGCATCGGCAGGAGTAAGTACTGTCTAGTCATTGTGGATGACTATTCTCGCTTCACATGGGTATTTTTTTGCAGGAAAAATCTCAAACCCAAGAGACCTTAAGGATTTTTGAGATGGGCTCAAAATGAGTTCAGATTGAGAATCAAAAAGATTAGAAGCAACAATGGAACTGTTGGTCACTTGTTCTCAAATGTTGTGAGTCAAGAACAAGACAACACAATTGTTATTCAATAAGGACCTTCGTCCTTTGAAGCATTACCCCCACGGGTTTAATGCTTCCTAGACAAAGGTCATGAAGGACACACCTTCATCATATCAATGCAGGATTAGAAATGCAAAGTAATAAATATGATAATCATATCTCAATAATTCATTTATTCTCACATCCCACATAACATATATGAATATCAACAATATAAATATTACAATGATACCTTCGGCTTGCTCGAAGGCGAGGATGCAAGAGAGTGAATACAATCCAGCGTGAACAATACAGTGTTACTGTTCATCTATTTATAAGCACCGGACGCAGCCCGAGCAAAAGTACATTTATGTCCTTAATTTTTACACATGATCGTAATACAAATTATAAAGGACTAAGTAGTCTTTTCCTCCTTCGGCCTTTATCAACATTCCTCTGCTTCATTGCGAGCCGAAGCTTTTCCGTCTAGCAATAGCTTCGGCGTTTACTCTTATCTTCTTTTAATCTATATTCATCCTGTGTGTCCTTCGTCATAAGAAAGAGGTTTATTTCCTGGAGACGAAGCTTCCTATAATAGCTTACACTAAAAACAAATGGTTAATTATGTTTTTGAGGACCTTTGGAAGGAGAAGGCCCCCAACAGTAGCCCCTCGCAATATTAATTTGTTTCTTTATAATAAATTTAGACTGCGACGTGAACGAAGGTCTTTAGCTGAAGGTCCGAAAAAACACCTTCCCTTCACTAGAATAGCAAATGACACTGACATGTAGTACCCACCAAACCGTGGGGCGCTAGGCATATAAATAGGAGCCCACATTGAAAACATTTTTTGTGCCATTCCAGTCTCTTACACTGTGCTTGTCATTTTAAACTTTCTTGCTTTGTCGGGTTTAATTGGATTTTAAGCTTCGACATTTCAACGTCCTTCGGTTTGATGGCTGACGAAAAGAAGATTGTTGACCCAGCGCTGTCCGGGTTTTACGAAGCTATGGAAAGAACCAATGCAGAGAAAATTGCTCATGAGACGTTAGCTGGGATATCTGAGGGTTCCAGTGATGGTGAAAGTTTTGATGTAGAGAGTGGGGATGAAGATGCCGAAGATCAACCCTGGAGACCAAGCCATGTTGTCGTCGGGAAATCAACCATCAAGCAGGGGCAAATTGATGCAATGAGAGGAAGGTATTTCCGTGATATTTCAATTGTGAGGGCTGGAGGAGAAAATAATGTCCCTCTGCCCGAAGCTGACGAGGTGGTAGTTTATAGAAGTTTCATGAAGGCGGGGCTTTGGTTCGCTCTAGATAAATTGCTAGTCGAAGTTCTAAAGACTTTCGAAATTTACCATCATCAGCTTACCCCCGAAGCTATCATCAAGATGGGGATCTTTATTTGGGCCATGAGGAGCCAGGGATTGGAACAAATGCTTCTGCAATATCCACGAGCTATCCTATGAAACGAAGGCTACTAGCAAAGAGCAATATCACAACAATTTTGGTTGCTACAGCTTTGTGCCTCGCTCTGAGGTGAGCTACCTAGTTCCGACATTTCGGAAGAGATGGCCAGGGGCCTGAATGCAAGAGTGGTTCTATGTAAAAAATGACTTGGTTGAAAGGGAAGATATTAAGGGGATTATCCAACACCCTATCTGGTCTCACTTCGGCATTAGGAGGCCATCCACTGCCTTTGGGAACGGCATTCTAGCATGCCAGGCTGCTTTTAATACAGTATGCACTTACATAGGCACCAGGGACTTAGTCCAGGAGCATATTACTTATAGAGTGTGGTCGCTCGCAAGTGGGTGGGAGATGCCGAAGGAAGCTGCTGCTGGGTCCAGCGAAGGTGGTTTGGTCTATCTGAAGTACACATTCAAGTACAGGAGCCAGTTTGATGAGCCAAATGTTGACTGGCTAGATGCCATTAAGGCAACCAATGATGAATTGCTCGGTGCCTATTCGAGGGCTGAAGATGATGCTATGACAACAGCCTTCGAGGGTCGAGGCAAAAAGTGATTGAATAGAGTTTTTGATGTCATCGGGTCTGTATACCCGGATTATTGTTATCCTTTGCGAAAGTAAGGAAAGAAAAGAAAGACTCCTGCTTTGGTGATTTCTAGCACGCCGAAGCTGAAAAAAGTTAAGGTTTTAACACACCGCCCCAAGCGCTTTGAAACGGTCGAAATGCCAAGGCCTATTGAGGGGTCTTCTTCCGTATCTGAGCCAAGTCACTCCGCTACTGCCGAAGCTAGGACATAATCGGTCGAAGAGCCAGAACTAAAGACGGCATCAGAGCAACCGAAGGCTTTGAGTCCGTTGCGAGAGACAGAGCTGCCGAGGGCATCAAAGATTCCTGCAGCAACTCCAAAGAGGAGGAGAATGGCCAGTGTACTAGACGCTGTCATGGAATCTGTGAAGGTACAAACTCCTGCTTCAGCACCTAATACAGGGATCGAAGCCTTAAAGAAATCTACCGAAGATTGTATAGCACAAGCTACTTCTGAGGCTGGACCCTTAGGTCCCACCGAAGCATGCCTTTTAGGGGCTGCTCCTGTGCCCGTGGAAAAAGAAGGTGTACCTGAGAAACTTAAGTCTCCTGCTCCCGAGGCATCTACCGAATAGCTAGAATTTATCGTGCGACATGCTTCAGGGAAGCAATTGTTATAGGAACAGATTGCCGAAGCTAGACAATATGCCAGGGATCTGAAGTATCCACAAGGATCCTTGGTATACAGCGGCGCTGATGAAGATGACTTTTTATATTGCCTTCTGGACAATAAGGAGATATCTGTTTGCCGGGAGATGATGAGGAACATGGGATTCCCGAAGCTTGAGCTTGGTCTGTATGTAATGTCAAAGGATGATCTTGCAGATAGCCTTGCTTATAATAGCTTGAAGGTATATATACTTTTGTTGTAAAATAAACTATGTTTATATGTTTTCTTGCTATCGTTATGTTTTCACATATATTTTTTATTTTTGGGGATTAATTCTAAGTAAATCTTTAAGAGCTCAAAAGGAAGCAGATGACGAGAGTTGCCAGATGGCTCTTGGAAATCTTCGATCAGAGGTCATCACATTAAGGAACGAAGCTCTTGAAAAAGATAAGGTACTGTTTTCCTTAGTGGACAAGCTGAAAACTTGCGATGCCAAGCTTATTGCTCAAGACGAAGCCCATAAAGCTGAAGTCGAAGATTTGAAGAAAAAACTTGCAAAAATAAATGAAAATTTCAAAGTTGCAAAGGCTAAGCAAGAAATAAGTGAAATGGAGAGATCGAAGGTACAAAAGAATGTTGAAGAAGCCGAAGGATTTATCCAGTGAATTGGCAAAGAAGTCGAAGCTTTCGATGAAATACTCGGCGATCGCGGGGATTTCTGCGCATTCGCCGGTGCACGAGGGGTCGCAACAATTTTAGAAAAGGCCGGTTGTGAACATGTTAAGGCCGTAGTCCAGCTAGAATATATTTTCTCATCTGGCGACACCAAGGACCCCTCGGCCGAAGCTTCTTTACTAGGCGGAAGGTTTTACTCTGATATTTGGATGAAGGGCGTTCGTGAAATGCCTGATGAAGTCATTAAAAAGAGTGAGAAAGAATCTCACGATGCCCGAGAGGAGGCTAAACGAGCTCAAGAAGCTGCTAAACGCACCATGATTATAGGTACTTTTATTTAAAGTTTTTTGCTTCATTGTTCGTTTCTGGCTTCGAAATTGACCATCATATTCTTTATTGCAGCCGGCCTTTCACCACCACCGGAGCCGTACAACCCCGAAGCAGACGCAGTTATGGAAGAGGCTTTGGATGTAATGAAGATTGCTAACAAAGTCATTGACAAAGTGGTTGACAGACTATTACATGAAGCTGCTGAGAAAATACTAAAGGAATATTAAATTCTTGTATGCTAGAAAATGTAATGTTTGTGTATGGTTTCCGCCATGTGTACGAAACAAACATTAAGTATTTGTATGTACATTAATGTAATTTATCTCTTTGTGATGCATGAAATCTACGTACGTACCGTTTTTGAGTCGTTGGCGAAAAAACACCTTTCGTTCTTTTCATGAATCGCAAAGAGAATTTTCCTTATGGCACTATTGATGAAGGTTGGCCTCATATAATACAATATGTCTACCGAAGGTACATGTTGTGCTATAGCACATTCTTTTGTGATTCGACAAATATTTTTGAAGGAGCAATTTCCCTTCTTCGCCACGGCTTTTTGCTGATGCAAAATGATGTATGATGCGATGTGATATGATGGTATGATGCAGAATGGTGTTTATGCCGAAGATGAAAAAACCACACGAACACACATCCAGACTCTGCATCCCCTTAGGAACAACTTTGGAGTCTCTTCATCTTTTATTTAGGTGGTATTTTAGCTCTGCATCCCCTTAGGAACGACTTTGGAGCTAAGCTCTGCATCGCCTTAGGAACGACTTTTGAGCTTCTTCACCTTTTACTTAGGTGGCATTCAAGCTCTGCATCCCCTTAGGAACGACTTTTGAGCTTCTTCACCCTTTACTTAGGTGGCATCTTACCTCTGCATTCCCTTAGGAATGACTTTGGAGCTTCGGAACTTACTCTGCGCTCCCTTAGGAACGTCTTTGGAGCTTCGGAACTTGGTTTTGTCACACTCGATGGTGTAAGCACAGGTTTATTACATAAAGCTGAAGGTTAAACCCTCCTGTATTGTCTTTTGCAACAGAAATATAAAAGCAGAAAATAGTAGAAATGGAACACATCAGGGCTTTCTTTTGGCCAAAACGATGTGTCATCTTCAGTAGATGTGCCTGGATTCGGGCACAGTGCTATTAATTATGCGAGCTTCAGACTGCTCCCGAAGGTCACGTTGTTGTTGAGGCCGAAGGTGCCCCTCAGGCTGTTGATCATGGGTTGGGGCAGGCGCCATTGGTGGGGGTGGTGGTAATTGAGCCCAGGAGGCTTGGGAGTGACTTGTTGAAGCTGCAGAAGCCGTAGATTGTTGATTTCCTACGTATTCCGGGATATATGGAGAGTAGCACAAAGCAGTATGCAGGACCTGCTTCGGCTGAGTCTGTCGTGCCTCGCCTTCAGCAATTTCCTTTTGCTTCTGGATTGTGACTTGGCACGTCCTCGTCGTGTGTCCCTTGTCCTCGCCACAAAATAGGCAATACAACTTCCTGGGTTGATTACCGAACCTCCCTCCCCTGAAGCTTCTTCCTCCTCTGCCTCTTGGAGCTGGTGGTCTATAAGAAGCCTGCTGCATGCTCGAAGACTATGAGCTATGATGACTGCTCTGAGCATGTAAGGCCCAGAATTGGTATAAGAAAAAAAATAAAATAAATATATGAAGAAATAAAATAGTAAATTGAGATATCTTAAATTATACTCGAGTGTTGAAAATTGAGGACTGAATTTTGAAAACCAAGAATTATTTTAGAAAATAAGTAATAGAAAAGTTTTCTATTCAACTAAATGATTATGCATATCATTAAATGATGCACCATAAGCATTTACTTACATGAATATTTAAGTTTTAAGTAACTTTTAATTCTTATCCCACAATCAAAATAATATTTTCTTAAAAAGAAAGGAACAATATGAGGGTGTTTCATATTTCAAACATTTATCAAACAAATAAATTAATTAAAATAAATAGATATCTACTGCATCATGATTGATTTTGAGTATGTATTAAATTTGAATTCTTAAACTTTATCTTGGATTCAAATTTGAATTTTGTAATGTCAAAAAGGAATAATATGGGAATATAATAATGAGATGAGAATTGAGATTTAACCCAAAGGTACAATTTTGGAATTGAGAAAAGAGAAGAAAATACTATACAAATTAGATAAAATAAATATAGAAATTAAATAAATTCAGTTCATATTGGTATCTGAATTTAGGCATTTTAACCTAAAGAATGAAATTCACAACAAGTATGAATTTAAATTTGAAACCTAAATTTGAAAAAGAAGAAAAGAAATAGAAAAGAAAGAGGATAAAGCGAAAAGAAGGAAAAACACAATACAAGATAAAACAAAAATATATGGATAAATAAAATACTACCATACTAGTATGTTTATTTTTGTACATTAATTGGAGTACAAGTTCACAACACTGTTTGAATTCAAAATTTGAATTTCAAACTAAAAAGGAAAATAAAACAGAAAAGAAAAAAAAGAAAAGAGAGAGTGTGCTCCCATCTTGGGCCGAATACGCGGAGCCAGCCCACGTATCACTCCGCGTGGCCCACCGACGCGCTCCCACGCCCCCGTGCATTTCAGCGTCGATAGGTGGGCCCGTGTGGCCAGACTCACGACATGTCACTGCGACGTGGGACACAGACCAGTCAGCCCGTCGTGCGCGAAATCATGGGCTCACAGACACACCGACCCCACCTGGCAGCCGCACCACTGTGGATCTTCCACCTCTCCCTCTCGCAACGGCCATAGTAGAGATCTCCACACGCTCGTGATTTCAACTGATCGAGCGCAACCAACCCCGACCCAATCCCGCGGCAACCATAAAGTCGGGTGCTAAGCCCTTGCCTCCTCTCCCCTCTTGCCGCACACCAGCCACCGCCGCCGAAACCATAGGAAGGCTCCGTTGCCGTCGCGGACTCGATCGTCTGCCGCCGGTGAAGCCTTCGGGCATGTCCTGGGTGCACTCTATGGAGCTCGGGAGGGTCGCTGTCTGAGTGCCGTGTGGAATCTACGGTCGGGATGCGCGAAACCTATCGCTAAGGACAACAACTCTGTCGCCGCTTCGCCACCGTCGCAGACATTGCATCAACGGGTGTCGTACCGAGGTTAGAATCACTATTGAGTCCTATGTTGCCACTACAATTGGCAAAACACCTAGAATTATGTGGAGTATTGGGCTAGGGGAGCGGTAATTGCTCGTCGTCGTATGAACATCGCCGCGTCGCCGCTCCGTGTCGTGGGCGTGCTTAGTGCTCAACCGAGCCACCGGGGAAGTGTCACTAGTGAATTTTGTTAGGGTTTCGGCTCTGAATAACTCGAAGCGGGAGTGAGAATGGCGGCCCTAGTACGTAGTCGGGGTTCATCCGGTGATGCGCCGCTGCATAAGGAGGGTGGCGCCACCGTCTGCGACCGCGAGCGAGAGGGATGAATGGGTATCGTTGATCGGCAGATCAACTGTGCAGATTAGAAAACCCGATGCCCACTCACAATATTAAATCCGGACCGTCGGTGAATTATTGGGCGTTTCTAATTTGCGTAAGTCGGGGCGCGATCCTGGCTGTGTATCGCAGATCCAAGGGCTGGCATCGTGTAACGGTTCGCTAAGTGATCAAACTAATCTGGGCGCTCGTTTGGTGATCCAACGGTTCCGATTCAATGAAATATAGATTAAACCTGCGCTGTAGATCTCCAATCTTACGTTAGCCATCAAATACCGATTCGTTATATTGGTGATCTAATCTGTGCCGCGAAGGTTGGATCTAACGGCTCTGGGTGAAGGGTACCCCTTCGGCCTAGGCGTTTTGCGTAAGAGACCCCGACAAAATAACTGAATCAACCCACAGTCCTGGCAGTGGAAGTCTGAGTCTTAGGAATATTTGCGCAATGACCCCTGGCGTTTGTTTAAATTATGCGCCCGGTCCAGAAAATAGAAAATCCAGTAAAGGTAATTAGAAAATGATTTTTAATGCAAAAATAAATGCTAGAACTTGTTTAATTAATATAAAATTCATATGAAGTCCAAATTAATCCATTCCAGTTCCTATAATTTTGTAATAATGTTGTTTATCAAATAGTGCCACTGTTTTGACATGAAAGCCACATTAAAATTTATATCCTAATTAATCTTGTATCAAATGCATAAAACCTTTGGAAATTCATAACTTAAAATCTATAACTCCAAAATTAATGATTCCTGTTCCTGAGATCTTATTTTAATATGTAGATTATTAATATGTATTTTGTATACATGTTTTGTGTGATGTTAATTTTGTCTATACCATGTTTGTTTGTATCGCTACGACTAGCGTGAGGTCACGAGTCACCTAAAGATCATCCGGGTACCTAGAATCTCAAGTCCTAGGCAAGTTGTGCCCTTGATCACTTCTTTTTACCCAATAATGTTCTTATTAATCATAATGATCTCCATAGATTTAATTTTGATGGGACCTAATAGGTCACCGTAGTCTGATTATCTTTTACCTTGTTTACCCGTGAATCATTTGGGTAGTTATGTTATTGCTTTATATGGTTTTGAAATAATATTTCATTATATCCATGTTCCAATTATTATGTTATGTTATTTATGTTCATGTTAAGATCATTAATTTTAATTGGAACATGGAGCTTAACTTGAGAAACACGTGCCACCACAAGGGTGGAATGGGATGCCCTTGACTGACTAATTAGGAAATCTAGTGGCAGACTACCTTACCCGAAAGGGGCAAGGGCAGTAGGGGAGTAGGCATGCAGGGAGGTTTTCGGGTTGATTTTGCTGCGATGGCGGTGAGACGAGGGATTCTTGCAATTGCTCTTCCCATAAACTGTAGCGGGTTTTCGGAAGCTAGTGGAACTTTGTAAAGGCCTCGTAGTGTTACCCTGCCTCGCTTCTTTAGTAGAGGTGTATGGGGCCTGTACAACCCCATGGCAGATGGGTAACATGACTTGTCGGTACAGGGTACAACATCTGTAGAGTGTAAAACTGGTATACTAGCCGAGCTCAAGGTCAAGAGCAACTCAGGACTCTCACATGATTAAACTATGGAATTAAATTCAATTTGTCATATGCATTGCATGGGTTTGTTTATTAATTTTGTTCTATATTTATTATGGTTTGGTATTTACTTACCTCTAGTAATTGCTAATAAAATTTGACCAACTTATTAAAAGCAATGCTCAGCTTTAACCCCTATTATTGATCAGCCTTACACATCACATGAGCTCCCACCTTTGTGAGTTCATGCACATTATTCCCCACAACTTGTTGAGCGATGAACATGTGTGAGCTCACCCTTGCTGTCTCACACCCCGCACAGAAGAAGTACATGTGGTTCAAGAGGAGCCACACAACGAGGAGTTTGACTTGATCTAGGTGGCGTCTCCTAGTCGACTTTATGGCGCCAAGGATGGACTTTAGTTCGTTTTATATTTATCTTTTATTTTGTAAGACTTTCGCTATGCAATAAGTACTCTGATTATATTGTGACATTTATCTCTATACACTGTTATTATATGTGTTGTCTTCTTTGGCGCATATATGAGATGTACCCGGCTTTGTCCATTAAATCCGGGTGTGATAGAAGTGGTACCAGAGGAATGTTGACTGCAGGACGAAACCTAGATAGAACTGGACAACCATTGTCTACTTACCTTTGCTACTCTGATTCTTTTCTAAACTTTTCTTAATCTTTTCTCATCTATTTCTGCTCTACTCTGATTATTGTTGGGGCGAAGGCGAACACGCCACCCTTCGCTCTACGACTTCGTCTACTCGTCGCACAGACGAAGGCTACATCCACAAAACACGCCAGAACCAGCCAAGGGCGCCGATTGGACGAAGACCTGTGCGACCCCCTTTGCTCTCGTGTTGCAAGACGAAGGTCCTGCCGATGTCTACGGACCCCCCGCATCCTCACCACCAGGGGAGGCCCATGTGTGATTCGGCCCATAGTGTTGGGCCCCGCGATGACAAGTACGATAAGGGCCATGTCTATAATAGGGTTTACCTTAATGACGATCTGTAACCTCCCCTCGTGGGAATATTCTAGGGATAAACCAGGTACTCGAGGGTCTAAACGTCTTTGACAAGGACAAGCGACCCCTCGAGTACCTATAAATACCCCCGTACAGTGCCCGCACACGGGAGATTAACGAAGCTTTGGGCATTCCGTGCTGAACTTTGCAAACACACTTTCCACTCCCTCGTTGGATCAAGTTGCCCAGGCAGGCATGTTCCCAACATTTGGCACCCATCGTTTGTGCTACGAAAAACGACCCGCGATGGCCCCTAAGTGAGCTAATTCGAAGGCTGCCCCATCCATTAACGACGCGGCAAAGGCAGCGCTTCTGGCGGATAAGAAAGGCAAGGCCCTCACGGACACCACCCCCCAAGAGGCCTTTGAAGATGACACTGTCAAAAGCAAAAGACAGCGCCAAGACCATCCCACCCCCGACAGCACTGTACGCACCTGCAGTTCCGAAGGCGCACCACAAGCACCACCCCAGGCTTCGCTCCACCAGAGGGCGAAGACACCATAGAGGACGGCGAAGTCATCAACATCTCAGCCGAAGACCAGCTAAAGCTGCGAGCTCTGCGCATCAAAAACCACCACCTCCAGAAGCAGAAAGAAATCCTCGAAGCCAAGCGCCAACAAGTCACCAAGCAAGCCAAGATTTGTCAGATGATACAAGATGAGGAGCAGAGGGCTCGGGAGCTCGAACAAGAGATCACGCTCATGCAAGGCAAAGGCCAGTACAACCTATAGTGCGGACCGCCCGCACCGCCAGTGCCTCTCCAGTAGTATGTCCAAGCCAGAGACCCATTCATACCACAGCGCGACCCCTTCATTCCACCCGCCGTGACTTTCAAGGGGATCAACTACCTCAACGAGCGAAGCTCCCTGGCTCCACAACTCCAAGCATCACCCTGGCCCACCAACTTCAGGGCTGGCACCTACCCCAAATACAACGACAATACCGACCCGGCTCAGTACATCATGAGCTACCAGGTAGCCGTCGCATCGTCCGGAGGGGACGACGCCACAATGGCCAAATCCTTCATCATCGCACTCAAAGGCATGGCTTTGACTTGGTACACCAGGTTACCGCCACTGTCCATTGATTTTTGGTAAGGGCTTCACGACAAGTTCCTGCTCAATTTCCAAGGGTACCGACCTGACACAGATGCAATGGCCGAGTTATCTCTCTGCAAGCAGTAAGAGAAGGAAACCCTTCGCGAGTACTACAGGAAATTCCTGATGCTCAAATCGCAAATGCCATCAGTTGACGACCACATCACAATCCATTACGCCATCAACGGTCTTCAGGCTGGCGTCCTGTACAGTCATTGCATCAGGGACCCGCCCGAGAATCTACAAGAGCTATACCAATTATTTGAAAAGTACGCCAGGTCTGAGGAGCTCCATCAATGCAAGGTTGAATCTAAGAGGAAACCCAAGGACCCTCCGCAGTCCAGCAGAACCTAGACCAGGCCAGCACAACCAGACTCCGGCCGGGACAACCGCAATCATCAACAGGTGCACAACATAGCCAACCAGCACCCAGCCGGAGAGACCACCCGTCGTCAGGAATACCACCCCCAAGGCCGCGGCAACGACACAAGAGGAAGACACCGCGGATGGACACAACAGCCATGCAGATTCTACTGCTTGTTTCACGGCGAGGACTACGCACACCCAACAAGGGATTGTCTGGAGACCAAGGCCACCAGGGACAGAATGTCCAGAGCACAACCCGCCGACAACCAGAGGGTCATCGCGCACACATACCATCAACAACAACCCTACCACAACGAGCAAATCCTGCATCCACCCAACCACGCTTACCAGCACCATCAAGAGATGCAGGTTCTACCACCACCGCCTCCGCATCACCCAAATCCACCACACCACAACCACCACCCACAAGCACCCAAACAGGAAGACTTCGCCGAACCACCATATCGCGGAGTCATCCACATGATCACTGGGGGATCGAGCGTGGACTTCGACACAAATCGGTAGAAAAGGGACCACTACCAAAGTGTGAACCATGTCGCTCTCACAGGCCCATTAGTGCAAACAAAGTGGTCCCATGTACCGCTCACCTTCGATGCAAGAGACGTTGACGCAGACGCCATGGTGATCAACTGCAGTGTAGCAGGCTGGGACCTACACAAAGTGCTGGTCGACAACGGCAGTCAAGATGACATCATTTTTTTGCACGCCTTCGATCGCATGGGCATAAGCTACAACCTACTCAAACCTACAGACAATCCTCTATACGGCTTCGGCGGCAGGGGCACCTTCCCCGTCGGCAAGATAGAGCTCCCCCTATCATTCAGCGTAGCACCTAATGCGCGAAGTGAGCAAGTCACTTTCGATATTGTCGACATGGTCTATCCATACAATGCCATAATGGGTCGAGGCTCGATCAACAAGTTTGAGGCGGCCATTCATGGACTCTACCTCTGCATGAAAATCCCAGGCCCGCAAGGCGTGATCACCGTTTATGGCAACCAGCAGACAGCACGCAACATTGAAAGGCACTTCGTTCTAGGCCAACGGAACGTACATGCCTAACAGCAAAACGTGAAGGCTCCAAAAGCAGTTGCCCGATCATAGATGAAAAAGTCAAAGTGCAGCTCCAAGGCAACGACAGAATGAAGGCGGTACCCCTCGACCCGACAACACCTAGACAAATGGTTATAATAAGCGAAGACCTGACCTCGCGAGATGAGGAAAAACTCATTTCCTGTCTCTCCCAAAACAAGGATGTCTTCGCTTGGTCCGCCCTCGATCTGGTCGAGGTCATCCGCTCCATCATCGAGCACAGCCTGGGCATCGACCCTTTGGTGCGCCCAAAAAAGCAGCAACTCTAAAAAATGTCTGATGAGAAAACTGAAGCAGCCAAGGCCGAGGTGCACCGCCTATTGGAAGCTAGATTCATCGAGCCAATCGCTTATCCTACATGGCTCGCCAACGTGGTCATGGTGCAAAAGAAGAGTGGCAAGTGGCGCATGTGCATAGACTTCACAAGCCTCAATAAGGCTTACCCCAAGGATAACTTCCCCTTGCCACGGATCAACAAAATAGTCGATAGCGCAGCAGGCTGTGAAGTCATGTCACTGCTTGATTGCTTCTCCGGGTAACATCAGATTTACATGAAAGAGGAGGACAAGGCAAGTACAAGCTTCATTACACCCTTCGACACATACTATTTCGTATGAATGCCAGAGGGACTTAAGAACGCCGGATCAACCTTTTCTTGCCTCACCAAGAAGGTCCTCGAAAGCCAAGTCAGCTGCAATATTTTAACCTACGTAGACGACATTGCCGTCGCAAGCAAAAACAAAGAGGATCACCTGGCCGACCTCGCAGAAACATTTGCCAACATGCGCGACGCACGACTCCATCTCAACCCTGAGAAGTGTGTCTTCAGAGTTTGACAGGGGAAAATACTTGGTTACCTAGTATCGCACCGAGGGATCGAGGCCAACCCAACTAAGATCCAAGCGATCATCAACATGGCACCTCAGAAGTCCACCAGGGACGTCCAGCGACTGACAGGCAGATTGGCCGCCCTGAATAGATTCATCTCCAAATCTGCAGAGTGTAGTCTACCCTTCTGTTGGGGTCGTGCTTCGGTGCGCCGAAGGTCTCACACGAAGAAGCAGCTTCGGCTGAAGTCGTCTCCAAGAGATGGCCGAAGGTCCCTTTTCATGGAGCTTCGGCGTTTTAAACCGACATAGAGATAGAATGACCTTTTTATACATATAGGTCTGAGTCAATGCTGTAAACTTTCGCAAGGGGCATAATTGTAATTTGTCACAGGCTGCGACCTGTGCCTATAAATAGATGAACAGTACCTCTGTACTGTTCACGTGAACTTGTCATTTGCTTTCGCGTCACGCTTGTACTTTTGCCTTCCGCAGGACCGAAGGTACATTTGTAATTCAAAGTCATTTATATTCATTAGTACAAGTAGAGATAATTCTATGACAATATTTAAATGTTTATTTCATATTCTATGATTTATGTGAATGCTTCATTCTTCGTTGTTATGCTTACGAAGGTATGTCCTTCGTAACCTTCGTCCAAGATGCTCTATATCCCGAAGGGATATATCGTTATGGAGGACGAAGGACCTTAACACTTAACATTTTTTGTGTTGCCTTGTTCTTAATTCTTAGCATTTGAGAACAAGTCACCAACATTGGCGCCCACCTCCGGTCAACTCACTTCCACCTTTCTGAGCTGATGGCTTCGTTCAACACTCAAGCTGGAGCTGCTTCGGCTTCGAAGCTGGTGCTCCCGATAACAGGCGGTTCTTGCTCAGAGCCAGCTAACAAAAAGCAGAAGAAGGAGGCTCAGAGAAGGGTGCAGCATGTTGGAGTGCAGGGACCCTTCATTAAGTCAAAATGGTCTCACATTCCAATTACCTTCTCTCAGGAAGATCTTCAGCTCAAGGACTATCCCCACAATGATGCTATGGTCATTTCTTGTGTGATCAAAGGGTTTCTGGTTCACAATGTCCTAGTTGACACAGGCAGTGCAGCTGACATTATATTTGCCAAAGCCTTCAGACAGATGCAAGAGCCTGAAGACAAGATTCATGATGCTACGCACCCTCTTTGTGGCTTCGGAGGGCGGCAGATTGTGGCACTCGGGAAGATTACCATGCCGGTAACCTTCGGATTTGTTAATAACACAAGGACTGAGCAAATTGTGTTTGATATTGTTGACATGGAATACCCCTACAACGCCATCATTGGTCGTGGTACCCTAAATGCTTTTGAAGCAATTCTTCACCCAGCTTATCTCTGCATGAAGATACCTTCGGACCAAGGGCCTATTGCTATTCATGGGAGTCAGGAAGCTGCCAGAAGGGCCGAAGGAAGCTGGACTGATTCCAAGGCAATCCATAATATAGATGGAGCTGAAGCTTGTGAACAGTACAAGTTCAGGAGGGAAAAAGCAGCTTCGGCTGATCAGCCGAAGCCCATGCTGCTGTGTGAGGATATAGCAGAGCAGAAGGTGCTATTGGGCTCGCAATTATCTGAAGATCAAGAGAAAACCTTGATAAGGTTTTTATTCAACAATAAAGATGTTTTTGCATGGTCAGCCAATGATCTTTGTGGAGTGAATCGGGATGTTATTGAACATTCGCTCAATGTTGACCCATCCTTCAGACCCCGCAAGCAGAGGCTTCGGAAAATGTCTGATGACAAGGCCGAAGGGGCTCGCAACGAAGTAAAAAGACTCCTAAGTGCAGGAGTTATCAGAGAAGTGAAGTATCCAGAATGGCTAGCTAACACTGTTATGGTGAAGAAGGCCAATGGAAAGTGGAGAATGTGTATTGATTTCACAGATCTCAACAAGGCTTGTCCGAAGGATGAGTTCCCGCTGCCAAGGATAGACTCTTTAGTTGATGCAGCAGCTTCTTCGGAACTCATGAGTCTCCTGGATTGTTACTCAGGCTATCATCAAATCTGGATGAAAAAGGAGGATGAGCCGAAGACTAGTTTCATAACCCCAAGTGGTACATATTGCTATCTTCGGATGCCTGAGGGGCTTAAGAATGCTGGAGGGAGTTTCAGCAGGATGACTGCGAAGGTTCTCCAATCTCAGATAGGCAGAAATGTGTTGACCTATGTTGATGACATTATTGTAAAAAGCACGAAGCAAGAAGACCATATTGCTGATCTGCAGGAGACCTTCGCCAGCTTCAGACAAGCTGGTCTGAAGCTGAATCCAGAAAAATGTGTCTTCGGAGTAAAGAAGGGTAAGTTCCTTGGATGCTTGGTTTCAACAAAGGGAATTGAAGCTAACCCAAATAAAATCGAAGCTATACTTCGAATGGAGCCACCAACCACAAGAAAGGGGGCCCAAAGATTGACAGGAAGACTGGCATCTCTTAACAGATTTATATCCAGATCAGCGGAAAGAAATCTACCCTTCTTCGAGGTGCTAAAATCAGCTGAAGTCTTTCAATGGGGCCCAGCTCAGCAAAAAGCTTTCGAAGAACTCAAGCAATACCTGATAGATCTAACAACATTAACTCCACCAATGCCAGGGGCTCCTCTGTTGTTGTATGTGGCAGCTTCGCACTCAGCAGTAAGTGCGGCACTTGTGCAGGAGAAGTTTGATGGACAAATCAAGAAGCAGGTCCCAGTATATTTTGTATCTGAGGTCCTTAGTGTCTCAAAGAAAAATTATACAGAACTGGAGAAGGTGTTGTATGCCGTTCTAATGGCATCCAGGAAGCTTCGGCATTATTTTCAGGCATATAATATTATTGTTCCTTCTTCGCAGCCGTTGAAAGATATCATGAGAAATAAAGAAGCTACTGGCCGAATTGGAAAATGGGCTGCGGAGCTTAATGAATTTTACATTGATTATGTGCACAGATCCTCGATCCAGTCTCAAGCATTGGCAGATTTTATTGCCGACTGGACGCCAGGGGCTCAGGGCGAAGAAGCGAATAAAGATGCCGAAGCATGGACAGTGTTTTGTGATGGCTCCTGGGGAACCTTCGGAGCAGGAGCAGCTGCTGTTTTGGTTTCACCGACCAAGGTTAAAACTTGCTATGCAGCAAGACTGGACTTCAGCTGTACAAATAATATTGCTGAGTACGAAGCCCTGCTCCTGGGACTTCGGAAACTAAAGGCGATGGGGATCAGGAGGGCGATTCTTAAAACTGATTCTCAGATTGTTTCGGGTCATATTGACAAAAGTTGCAAGGCTAAAGACCCGAAGCTTGAAAAATACCTAGACACAGTCCGAAGGATCGAAGCTTCCTTCGAAGGATTTTCTGTCAAGAATATCCCTCGAGGGCAAAATGAACATGCTGATTTGTTAGCCAGGTCTGCAGCACAGGGGCTGCCGCTACCTTCGGATGTATTCTTCGAAACAATAAAGGCACCTTCAGTGGAGTTACTTGAAAGAGCAGTTCTTACTATTTCTCCTGTGTACAGTGAAGATTGGAGAACTGAAATAATTTCTTACCTTCAGGGCAACTTCCTATCAGATGACGAAGCTTATAATAAAAGAATAGAGGCAAGAGCTCGTCCGTATATCATTATAGAAGGGGAGTTATACAAGCATGGAGTTTGTGCCCCGCTGCTCAAGTGCTTGTCTAGAGCCGAAGGTATAGAGTTGATGAAGGAGATACATGCAGGCCTTTGTGGATCCCACATCGGATCCAGGCCGTTACTTGGAAAAGTGTTCCGTCAAGGATTTTATTGGCCGAAGGCAGCTTCGGATGCAGCTGAGTTAGTTCAAAAGTGCGAAGGTTGTCAGAAATGTGCAAGAGATCAAAAACAACCTTCGTCTTTGACACAGCTAATACAACCCATCTGGCCATTACAAAGGTGGGGCCTCGATTTGCTGGGCCCATTACCACCGGCTCAAGGCAATCTGAAATATGTTGTAGTTGCTGTGGAATATTTCTCCAAGTGGATTGAGGCGAAGCCATTAGCTACAATAACTTCGGCCACTGTCCAAAAATTTTTCTGGCAGAATATTGTCTGTCGCTTCGGAGTGCCGAAGGCTATAACTGTAGATAATGGAACACAATTTGACTCCGAAGAATTCAGAAATTTTTGTGATCGAATTGGCACGAAGATCCACTTTGCGTCAGTCAGGCACCCGGAGTCGAATGGGCTTGTTGAAAGGGCCAACGGCATCATTATGACAGGAATAATGAAGCTAATCTTTAATCAACCAAGGGGAAAGTGGCCAGATCAGCTTACCAAAGTGGTATGGAGCCATAACACAACAACATCAAGATCTACAGGCTTTACCCCATTTAAGTTGTTATTTGGTGACGAAGCAATAACCCCGGAAGAAGCCAAAGCTGGATCAATAAGAGTGGTAGCTTCGGCAGAATCAGGTCCCGAAGATACTTGTCTCGTGGAAAAAGATGCTTTAGAAGGGATCAGGCTTCAGGCCGTGGAGAATATCAATAAGTACCAGGCTGAAACAGTTAAATGGCGAGATAGAAAGGTCCGGCTAAAAAATATTGAGCCAGGACACTTGGTGCTTCGGAGAGTGGCCAATCCGGATACAGTGGGCAAATTGCAACTGAAATGGGAAGGGCCTTTCTTAGTAGCATCTTCGTCAAGGCCTGGTTCGTACAGACTGAAGGACATGGATGGCAATGAAATTCCAAGATCTTGGAATGCGGATGAGCTTCGGCGGTTTTATGTATAACTCGATGTAATTTTGACTTTTCTTTTCTTTTTCATGGCACCCTTTTCCTTTCTAAAGGGGGAGAAAGGTTTTTAATGGGGCCATCTTATGTAATTTCCTTTTTAGTTTTATAAGAGCAAAATCCCCCAAAGAATGTAAATGTAAAAGCTGAGAGCGCACCATCGAGTGCCGAAACTAAAAAAGAGAAGAAGCTCCAAAGACGTCCCTAAGGGGATGCAGAGCTCACAGCGAAAAGTCAACGCTGATTCCGCCGAAAGTAAAAGGCGAAGAAGCTCCAAAGTCGTTCCTAAGGGAATGCAGAGCTTATACCGTCTAAGTAAAAGACGAAGAAGCTCCAAAGACGTCCCTAGGGGGATGCAGAGCTTACAGCGAAAAGTCAACGCTGATACTGCCTAAGTAAAAGGCAAAGATGCTCCAAAGTCGTTCCTAAGGGAATGCAGAGCTGACGTGTGTTTTGCTCCTAAGAAAATGATGGATGAGTGTGGCTTCGGATATACGCTTCGGACATTCATTTGCACATTACATTACATCATGGCATTTGCATACATAAGCATTCATTCATAGCATTTATGTACCAAAGTGGTTGCTTCGGCAAAAAAGAGAATTGGTTTTTTATGAATCGTTGTGTAAAAGTAAAAGCTTCGGCAGAAGGAAGAAGTAGTCTTTTATGTTTTGCTATGTAAAAGCTTCGGCAGAAGGAAGAAGTAGTCTTTTATGTTTTGCTATGTAAAAGCTTCGGCAGAAGGAAGAAGTAGTCTTTTATGTTTTGCTATGTAAAAGCTTCGGCAGAAGGAAGAAGTAGTCTTTTATGTTTTGCTATGTAAAAGCTTCGGCAGAAAGAAGAAGTAGTTTTTTATGTTTTGCTATATGAAGAAAAGCTTTGGCAAAAAGAGGAAGCGGCCGTTTAGGCTTCGTTGTGTACGAAAAGAAGGGAAGGTGTTTTTTCGCCTTCGGCTCAAAATACTGATTTCGTCCACATCAAAGCGACTCAATCGAAGGGTAAGAATATATTACAAGGTATGTACAAAGTTCCTTGAGAACAGTTCAATTGTATTTACAAAACTTGTTACAAAAGTATCCTGAGTTTTTTCCTATAGTACATTTCTACTGATCTTCATTAAGCTTCAGCTTCGGCGACAGTTTCGGCGACATAACTTAGGCATCATTTTCACCTTCGTCATCCTACATAAATCAAGGAATCGTGAGTAAAAATCAAGTGCAAAGAAAAAGGTAAGTACGGAGTATTATTTCTTACTGGTTCAAGATGACTTCGGGCTTCGTCTCCAGCTTTCTCTCGACCGCCCTTTGTCCATACCATTTTTATAAATCTATTGGAGATACTTCGGGCGAGGTCGGGCATATCATCCAGGATTGATGAAGATAAGGTGAAATTGGGCCTGTTGACAACCTTTCCATGTTCGCAGCCAGCTTTCAGAAATGCAGCAGCGGTACCCTGAGAAGCTACCCAGGCACAGAAGTCGCCGTGCCCGGCTATAACTTCGTCAAGCTCTTCGATTTCAGCTTCAATATGATCGAAGGCCTGGGGTAAATTTTCCGCCGAAGGGTTAAATTTCCCACTGCTGGCTCCAACAGAGTAAAATATCTTCTTTAATCGTCCAATACAATTATTGCCAAAGTTCAAGCATTTGTCTTGAAGGCTTGTTAATGCTTTCTTCAATTCTGAGCTGGTCTGGACTTCGGCTTTAAGCTTCGAATTCAGTTCTAGCTTCTCCTGATCAAATTGTTTTGATTGATTGATAAGCTTCGAATTTAACTCTAATATTTTAGCCTCAGTTTCAGCCAGCAAGCCTTCGGTCGATTGGAGCTCGAAGTCTTTCTTTTCAATGATGGCAGATTGCTCTTTTATTTTGCTTTCCAAGTTTTCAATTATAGCTTCGTGCTTTTTGTCCTCCAAGTCTTGTTGCATCTTCAGAGCTTTGCTCAGTAGCATGCTCTGAACAGAAGCAACTTATGTTAAGTAATATTTTCATTGTTAACGGCAATAAAAACTAGAGAAAAAGGTTGTTTACCTTGAAGTTAGAATAAAACAAGCTGCCGACGATATGTTGTCGTCGGTAGCGGCTGATGTCTGTCTCTAGCTTCGGAAAACCGATACTCTTCGATAGAGTACCGATTACCTTAGCTCCAGTCTGGTCTCGAATACAGCCTAGTTTTTCATCATCTACACCCCCAAATAGGAGGGCACCTGACTTGTAGCCGCAAGACTTGGCGTAGTCTTTAAGTTCTTCTATTTCGTCCTTCGTCAGTTTTTGCCCAACTAAGTTCTGGAAAGAGTAGGCTTCGTCGTCCGAAGGGTCTTCGGCTATTTCTTTTCCTTTCTCAGGCACTGTGGCCATGGTTTTTTCAGTAGTAGCACCAGCTTCTTCCGCAGCCATGTCTTCCAAAATCTTGTTGATATTCTTAATCGTGGTTTCTAAGTTTGTATCTTCGGCTGTAGCGGCTTCGGCACCCGCGGCCTCCGAAGCTACGCCTTCGACGATTGCTGTACCTTCGGCAGCTGCCGTTTTTTGGATTGATGCCCTTGGCGGCGTCTTGTCGATAACCTCAGTTACCGCAATAATTCTTTGCCGTTTGGGTTTGTTTATCTTCGATTGATCCGGCTCGTCCACCTTTGCAAAAAGCTTCGTCAGTTGGAGCCCTAATGGACTTAGCTTCGTAGGCATGGGTTCAGTCATTACCTTTAAAATTTCCTCCACGTCGCTGGTAGAAGGCGGTGTGGGGGTCCCCTCTTCTTCGGGTGATTTGCGCTTCGGAGCAGATATTTTTCCTTTTTTGAGAATTTTCTTCTCCTTTGCTGGTCTTTCTTCATCCGTGATCGGAGTTTCGGCTATTCTTTTTCTTTTAAGGCCCTCGGCACCCTTGTTCAATTGTTCATAGTCTGGGTATTCGAAGCCTAGGGCGTCAAGCACTCGGTTCAGCCTTCGTTTCGGTCGGGCACCGAAGGCTGCTGTCATTAGTTGATCCTCTTTTTTGGAGTAATTCCCCAGGATTTCGTTGCACATCACCTCAACAGTGTCTAACCATTCTCTGCAGGGTTTTTTGAAGAACTTCTTGAACTTGAAGTAATAGGGAAGCCGGACAAGCTCCCCCTTCTTCTTCTCTCCCTCCAGCTTCGGCATCTCCCACTCTTTTAGAGTAGGGAAAACTCTGAATGCCAAGAACTCTTGAACTAGATCCCTGGTGCCAATGTGTTCTGAGATAATTTCAAATTCACCCAGAGCAGCCCAGGTGGGACCTTTTAGGTCGCCAATGTGGCATTGTGGCCTTGTCTCTCCGAAGGTTAACTCCAGAGGGCTTTGAACCAATTTTTCTTTGTCTTCATCGACTTTTACATAAAACCACTCAGATTTCCAACCTGCTGGCCATTTGCTTCGGTAGCTGATGACAGGACACTTTGTTGTCTTCCGGTAGGCAAAATTATAGCAACCGAAATTATCATGAAGCCCATCTTTTCTGGCTTTTGTTTGGTAATGTAATTCGTGAGCTCGGCAGAAGCTGTCAGCAAATGGTTCCACACCTTGGCTTCGGAGGGCCCAGATATAAACATTGAGCCTAACGATGGCGTTAGGAGTCAATTGATGAAAGTAGATACCAAACCTCCTTAGTATCTCCGCAACAATACCGTGGAGAGGGAATCTAAGCCCAGCCTTTAAAAAACTCTTGAAAATAACAATCTCATCCTTCCTTGGCTTCGGGGTGGTTTCTTCTTCCCCGAAGCGGAGTAGCTTCTTCTGGTCCTCTTTGAAATAACCTGCTTTCACCATCTTCGAAAGGTCAGCTTTTGAAACAGTTGATTTCCCAAAATCTAGGTGACTGGGCTTGCTGGGCGTAGCAAGGTGATAGTCATCTTCGGAGTCAGTCCCTTCAATGTTTTCTTTTCCTTCGGCAGTTGTTGGGCCTGCTTCAGCAGCAGGCATTTCTTCTGTAGTCAGTAGACCGGAACGCTGCATTGCTTTGGAGATGGGCACAGTGTCTGAACCTTCGGCTTCGTCTCCCTCACGTACAACTTTGGCAGTAGATCGTATTCTCGCCATTTGATTCTAAGTTTGGGAAGTCAAAAACTTTTTCCTTTTTTCTCTCTCCGAAGCTCTTCTTTCTGACGAAGCGGACGTTGAGAAGCACCTTCGTTCGATTCTGAGACTTAAGCTTCGGCTATGGTGAAAAATTTTGGCAGCGAAACAGTGCAAATAGCAATGAATGCTGTGGTAACTTCACACCCACCTGTTTGTTTATATAGTGCTGCAGGTAGGAAGGCGAAGCGGTGGAACTGTTACACCAGGCGCGCAGTAACTCATACCCGCTGCGCAGTGGACCGCAAGGATCAAACAGTAACTCTGCAAGGTGGGACCGACACGCGCTCGGAAGTCGGATCGTTTTTCCGCAACGAGCTCAGGGAAGGTGTTTTTTGGACCTTCGGCTTCCCGAAGCTGAAGAGGCTTTTTTCACGGGTCAAGCTCGTTACGAAGAACGATCTAGCACCGCGAAAGGGGCTACTGTTGGGGTCGTGCTTCGGTGCGCCGAAGGTCTCACACGAAGAAGCAGCTTCGGCTGAAGTCGTCTCCAAGAGATGGCCGAAGGTCCCTTTTCATGGAGCTTCGGCGTTTTAAACCGACATAGAGATAGAATGACCTTTTTATACATATAGGTCTGAGTCAATGCTGTAAACTTTCGCAAGGGGCATAATTGTAATTTGTCACAGGCTGCGACCTGTGCCTATAAATAGATGAACAGTACCTCTGTACTGTTCACGTGAACTTGTCATTTGCTTTCGCGTCACGCTTGTACTTTTGCCTTCCGCAGGACCGAAGGTACATTTGTAATTCAAAGTCATTTATATTCATTAGTACAAGTAGAGATAATTCTATGACAATATTTAAATGTTTATTTCATATTCTATGATTTATGTGAATGCTTCATTCTTCGTTGTTATGCTTACGAAGGTATGTCCTTCGTAACCTTCGTCCGAGATGCTCTATATCCCGAAGGGATATATCGTTATGGAGGACGAAGGACCTTAACACTTAACATTTTTTGTGTTGCCTTGTTCTTAATTCTTAGCATTTGAGAACAAGTCACCAACACCTTCCTCAAAACATTGTGTGGCGCAAAAGACTTCGCTTGGGGACCAGAGCAAGAGGCGGCCTTTGAGTCGCTCAAACAACACTTGTCTGACCTAGCAACTCTCACAAGTCCCGACCCTTCGCTACCTCTGCTTCTCTACATTGCGGCTTCACCATGTGCAGTCAGCGCAGCACTAGTCCAAGAGCAGGACAGCGAGGGCAAAAGTCAGTAGTGCCCAGTGTACTATGTCTCTGAAGTCCTCACGTCTTCTAAGTGCAACATGACTGAACTCGAAAAAATTTCATACACAATTGTCATGGCTTCGCGCAAGCTACAACACTGCTTCGAGGCATTCAGAGTACGGGTCACTTTGGACAGGGGTATGGGAGAATTGTTCAGGAACCCGGAGGCATCCGCGAGAATTGCCAAATATGCAGCTAAACTATCCGGGTACGACATCACCTTCGAACCTAGAACAACGATCAAATCAGAAGTTCTGGTGAAATTCATCGTCGACTGGACAGGGCCTGTATGGCCACAAGAAGAATCCTCGGAAAAAGTCTAGACCATCCACTGCGATGGCGCATGGTGCCATGCGGGGGTAGGCGCTGCAGCGATTATCATATCACTTGCCGGCCTCAAGTACAGATATGCAGCGCGCCTCAGCTTTGCTTTAGAGTCCGACTGGTGCACTAACAACATAGTAGAGTATGAAGCCGTCCTCCTAGGACTTCGCAAATTACGAGCTCTCGGTGTCACCACATGCACAATCAGGACAGACTCCAAGGTTGTCGCCGGCCAGATCAAAAAGGAGTACTTAGCAAAGGAGCCTGTGCTCATGCAATAGCTCACCGTCGTCCGTAGCCTCGAGAAACGGTTCATGGGTTTCACCCTGTAGCATGTCGACTGCAACAAGAACAAAGAGGTCGACGCGTTGGCCAAAGCAGCGGCCAAGGGTGAGGCCCTGTCCTCCGACGTGTTCTACCACGTCATTGGCACGCCAGCCATCTGCAACCCCGAAGGTTTGCAAATACTCTGGACACCGAGGGCCACCGAATTGTCAACCTCATCATTGCCGAAGACTGGCGGGCCCCAATAACAATATACCTGCAAGGCCACTACTATCCAACCAATCGCAATGAGGCCAAACGACTGAAGCGCAGGAGCGGGGACTTCTCAATAGTCGAGGGTCAGCTATACAAAAAGGGCATCAACCAGCCTATGTTGAAATGCATCACCGAAACCGAAGGCATAGAAATCCTCCGCGAAGTCCACAGTGGAACCTGCGGCTCACACTCAGGACCAAGGGCCCTCGCAGCCAAGGTGATTCGTCAGGGGTTTTACTGGCCCGCGATAATTTGCACCACCAACCGAGTCACCAAGTCATGCGAAGCATGCCAGAAGTTCTCTCTTCGCTCAGGCAACCCTTTGCAATTCACCAAGCTCATCGCACACACATGGCCACTTCAACGCTGGGGGCTAGACATCGTTGGACCACTGCCTACAGCTCAAGGGAACCTCAAGTTCACCTTCTTCGCCGTTGAATACTTCACAAAGTGGATTGAGGCCAGGGTAGTCTCCACGATAACAGCAAAGACTGCCCAAAAATTCTTCTGGCAAAACATTGCCTGTCGCTTCGGAGTCCCGTCCGAACTCACAGTCGACAACAACAAACAGTTCGACAGCCAAGACTTCACAGAATTCTGCAGTTCCATCGGCACCAAGCCTGTCTTTGCCTCTGTATACCACCCACAATCCAACGGTGTTGTCGAACTCGCCAATGGCAAGATTTTTAGCGCCATCAAGAAAAGGCTCCTTGACGACAAAAAGGGCAAATGGGCCGACCAATTACCTGAAGTTGTATGGGCCCTGAATACGACAGAGTGCCAAGCAACCAGGTTCACACCCTTCCGCTTGATGTATGGATCTGAAGCAATGACGCCGCAATAATTAAAACACGGTTCCCCCGGAACAAACAAGTTAGCCATCCCCGAAGTCGACGAACCAACTTCCAAAGATCTCATCGACGGAGACCGTGTCCTCGCCCTGTAGGCCCTCAACAAGTATCAGGTCCAGACCAAAGCATGGCGTGACAACACAGTCGTCCCAAGAGAATTTAGCGAAGGGGACCTCGTACTCGTAAGGACCACCCGGACAGAGTCCCGGGGCAAGCTAGAGCCGAAGTGGGAAGGGTCGTACATAGTCAAGACAAATGCACCCCCCAGTTCTTATAGGCTAGCAACGTCATCCGGTGAAGACTTAGAACACTCATGGAACATCGATAATCTCCGAAATTTTTTCATTTAAGACCCAAGGCCCAAGCGCCTTTGTAATTCTTCAAACAATGTTATTCAGGCCCACACTCTTTTCCTCCCGGGGGTGAGGTTTTTAACGAGGCAGTGCCATGTAATATACCAACAAAAAGCCCCCACAAAAAACTCCTTACATCATTACCATACGTGTCGAAAAATACCGCTACGATGGTCTTCGACATTCAACATATACGAAGTCACCGTGACAGGTAACATAGACTACCCTCGCGTGTGACAAATCCATGCAAAAGCCGCCTAAGGGTGCAGTCAGACAAGCACAACAAGTGCGCGATACAAAGACTTTACTAAAGCACATCCATGCAAAAGCCGCTTAAGGTGCAGCAGGACAAGCACAACAAGTGCACGATACGAGGTCTTTACCAAAAGACATCCGTGCAAAAGCCGCTTAAGGGTGCAGCCGGACAAGCACGATGTTGGGGACTTGTTCTCAAATGCTTCAGCTTGATAGAAGGCAAAAGTCCAAGCGTGACGCACGAGCGAATACAAGTCAGCGTGAACAGTACGTGGGTACTGTTCACCTATTTTTATAGGCACGGGACGCAGCCCGGTCAAAATTACATTTATGTCCTTGATATCTAGTTACAATCATGACACAAAATTATCATGGGCTCATCGGTCTTTTCCTCTTTAAGTCGGTGCAGCCCTTCGTCTCAAGGCGTGCCACTATGCCAAAGCTCCTTGGATAATAGCTTCGATGTGTACCTTCGCGCTGTGTTTGATTATATGCTGATCATTCAAAGGTGCTTCTTCTTAAAGGACCTTCAGCGACAAATCAGGCCCCCAACAGTAGCCCCTTTGCGGTGCTAGATCGTTTTTCGTAACGAGCTTGATCCGTGAAAAATCTTCAAGGCTTCGGAATGCCGAAGGTCCAAAAAACACCTTCCCTGAGCTCGTTGCCGAGAAACGATTAAAGTATTTCGGGCGCGAGGTGGGCCACCATGCAGCGGGGTAGTGGTCCACCGTTCAGCGGGTGCGGATGACTGTGCAGCGGGTGCGGGCGATATGGCGATTCACCTTCCCACCTGCAGCACTATATAAACAGACGGGTAGGTGTGAAGTTACCACAACATTCATTTCCATTGCACTGTTGTGCTGTTGAAAAATTTAACCATAGCCAAAGCTTTTTCACCGCATTCTCGAGCGAACCATCATTTTGAATTAGCTTTGTCAAAACTGTAAAAAACATCAGCTTCATAAAAACCACAAAAGATCCATCAGATGGCTAGAGTACGCTTGACTGTGAGGGTGACCCATGAAGGAGAAGAGACTGAGGCTACCGAGATAGCTCCGATTTCCGAAGTCATGAGACAATCAGGCTTAGTTGTGATGGAGGGAGCCATTGAAGAAGGTTCACCTGCTGCCGAAGCTGAACAAGCTGATGTTGAGGAAGAAAATGCTGATGAAGAAGAAGAAGATTATAGCATTTTGATCCCATCAAAACCCAGCCACTTGGATTTTGAAAAATCTACTATATCTGAAGCCGACGTGCCCATGATGATGAAACTGGGCTACTTCAGAGAAGCTGAAAAGAAGCTTATTCACTTTGCCGGAGAAGAAAACACTCCAACACCAAAGGATGACGAAGTAGTAGTTTTCAAAAGCTTTTTCAGAGCAGGATTACGGTTTTCGCTGAACAAGATGATTGGAGAAGTTTTGGATAATTATGAAATCTATCTTCATCAGCTGACCCCTAACGCTATCGTTAGGCTCAGCATCTTCATCTGGGCCCTTCGAAGCCAAGGAATGGACCCAAATGCTGAAGCTTTCTACCGAGTGCATGAATTGCATTACCAAACGAAGGCCATAGAAGACGGGCTACATGAAAATTTCGGTTGTTATAACTTCACGTATCGCAAGGATACAAAGGCTTCGGTCCTCAGCTATCGCACCAAGTGGCCAACTGGCTGGAAGAGTGAGTGGTTTTATATTAAGGCTGATGAGTAGAAAAGAGGGAAACTGATGACGATGGTGATGAGCCCGCTGTCCTTAAGCTTCAGGATGACCAGACCCTTGTGCAACATGAAGCCAGGGTCAACATGTCCGCTGGCCATAGCAGAATTCAGAGTGGTGGCTAAACAAATCAGCACCAGGGATCTAGTGCAAGAATACCTGGCCAACAGGGTATCTCCAACGTTGAGTGAATGGAGTATGCCGAAGCTAAAAGAAACAAAGAAGAAGAATGAACTTGTTCGATTGCCTTATCGCTTCAAGTTTGAGAAACAGTTCAAAGAGCCCTGCCAAGAATGGCTAGAGATGATTGAGACTATGTGCAATGAAATTTTGGGCAAATATACCAAAAAAGAAGATCAACTAATGACTGCAGCCTTCGGCACCCGACCAAAACGAAGGTTGAATCGGGTGATGGACGCTTTAAACTTTGAATACCCTGATTATGAACGACTAAGCAAGGGTGCTGAAGGAACAAAGAGAAAAAGGGTTCTTAGTGTTATGAGGAGACAGGCTGCTAGAATGGTGAAAGAGGACGAAAAAACTCTGAAAAATGTAAAATCCAGTCCCGAGCCGAAGGTGGCGACTTGGAAGAAGAGAAAAGTTGTAACTCCAGAGCCGAAGGTGGCTGAGATAGAAGAGAAAGCTCCTTCAACGCCTTCTGCTGCCGAAGTAGAAGAAATTTTAAAGGTAATGACTAAATCCTTACCTATCAAGCTGCTAAGTCCTCTGGGGCCGCATCTGACGAAGCTTTTACAGAAGAAGGATGAGCCTTCGGCAACAAAAAGGCGGTTGGGTCTAAAAAACGAAGAATTGTTACTGTTATGCAAGCTATTGAGGAAACGACGCCGCCGGCCTCAGCATCAAAGATGACATCAGCTGTCGAAGCAGATACTTCTACCGAAGTTGGGGTCACCGAAGCTACCAATCTAGAGAATACATTATCTGCTATTGATAAAGTGCTCTTGGATATGGCCGCAGAGGAGACTGCTGCGGCTACATAAGAAGCCCTGGCTGCAGTGCCTGAGAAAGGGAAAGAAATTGCCGAAGATACTTAGGAAGAAAACGGCTTAAGCTTTCAAAATCTAGTTGGTCAAGAATTATCCAAGGCCGAGAAGGAGGAGCTGCAGGAGTATGTTATATCCTGTGGCTACCAACTAGGATCCATGCTCTTTGGTGGAATCAACGAAGAAGCCTTAGGATGTAGTCGAGACCGCACCGGTGCGAAGATTATCAGCACTCTATCAAAGAGTGTTGGTTTTCCGAAGCTTGAAGCTGACATTAGCAGCTACCGGCGACAACATATTGTCGGTAGCTTATTCTATTCTAATTTTAAGGTAAAGTTTTTCCTCGGTTTTTTAATATTTTGTGATGAAGCAAAGATTTCTGATGAAGGCTATTTTGCACAGAGTATGCTGCTAAGCAAAGCCCTGAGAATGCAACAAGACCTCGAAGATAAGAAGAATGAGGTTATAATTGAGGGCTTGGAAAATAAAATCAAAGATCATGAAGCTTCTCTAGAAAAGAAAGACTTCCTTCTTCAGACAATGGAGGGTTCATTGGCAGAAGCCCAAGCCGAAGTTGCTAGATTAAACGATGAACTCCTCCGAAAATGAGAAGACTTCGAGAAAGAAAGGAAAAGTTTTGATGCAAGGCTTGGAGCCAAAGTCGAGAAAAACTCAAAATTGCAAGAATCCCTAAAAGAGCTTCGGAATGCTTGCTTGAACTTCGGCAACCGCTACGTGCAACGGCTAAGGCAGGTCTTTAACTCAGTGGGAGCCAGCTCTGAAAAATTTGAACCTTCGGTTGAAGACTTGCCAAGCACCTTCGAGCATATTGAAAGCGAAGTTGAGGCGCTTGACGAAGTCATAGCTGGGCATGGCGACTTCTGCCTTGCTGGCTTCTCGCGGCATAGCTGTAGCTTTTATGAAGGCTGGTTGCACGCACAGAAAGATTGTAAACAGGTCGAACTTCAGTTTATCACCAGCGGACTTAGCTGATATCCCTAGCCTAGCCCGAAGTATTGGGAATAGATTTATAACACAAATTTGGATGAAGGGTGGGTGGGACTTAGCTGGTGATGAAGCTCGAAGTCATCTTAAGCCGGTATTAAACTTGTACCTGTTTATTACCTTCTCCTGAGATTACTTTTTACCTTATACTACTTTGTTGTGTACAGGATGACGATGCCGAAGGTCAATAATTCGAAGCTTGACGGAGACTAATGAAGCTGCTGCACAAAGCTTTAGAGACATTTGAATTATCTTTGCAAAAGATATTGTAATTTAGAAACCAAACATTACTCTGTAAATTTGTCCATACCTTGTAATATATTTTTACCTTTTCATCCGTGTGTGAATTGCTTTGATGTGGATGAAACTTGTATCTTTTGAGTCGAAGTTGAAAAACACCTTCCCTTCTTTTCGTGCACAATGAAGCATATCTTTGCTTCTTTATACTCATCGAAGCATTGTCATCAAAGCTGAAGCATCTGTTTGTAATCTATGTTATGATGATGATGATCCTACGAATGTCTACATGAATGTGTATGAATGCAATGAATGATGTGATGTAATGTGCAAATGAATGTCCAAACACACCCACACGAAGCCACGCCTAGACTTTGCATCCCCTTAGGAACGTCTTTTGAGTCTTAAACTCTGCATCCCCTTAGGAACATCTTTTGAGCTTCTTCACCTTCTATTTCGGTGGTATATGTTCTGCATCCCCTTAGGAACGTCTTTTGAACTTCTTCGCCTTCTATTTCGGCGGTATAAGTTTTGCATCCCCTAAGGAACGACTTCAGCTCTTCTTCACCTTATATTTCGGTGGTATTTGGCTCTGCATTCCCTTAGGAATGACTTTTGAGCAGAAAACTTATGCTGCGCTCCCTTAGGAACGACTTTTTGTAGCTTTGTCATGCTCTGCATCCCATTGGGGACGACTTTTGAGCTTCTCCCCGCTTTTCCTCTTTTTTTCTCTGCACTCGATGGTGCATGCTCAGATTTTACATTTTACATCCTTTTGGGGGATTTGGCTCTCATGGAGCTAAATAAGAAAGGAAAAATTACAAGCTATGGCCCCATTAAAAACCTTTCTTCCCCTTTGGAAAGGAAAAGGGTGCCATAGAAAAAATGAAAAAAGATTACATCAAATTACACATAATATCGCCGAAGCTCATTCGCATTCCAAGATCTGGGTATGTTGTTGCCGTCCATATCCTTCAATCTGTAAGAACCGGGCCTCGACAAAGATACCACCAGAAAAGGTCCTTCCCACTTCAGCTGTAATTTTCCCACTGTGTCTGGATTGGCTACTCTCCAAAGCACCAAATGCCCTGGCTTGATATTTTTCAATCGAACTTTTCAATCACGCCATTTTATTGTTTCGGCTTGATATTTGTTGATGTTCTCTATAGCCTGAAGTCTGGTCCCCTCTATGGTATCTTTTGCTATGTGATAATCAGCTTCGTCTTCTGCCGAAGCTACTGTTCTTATTGATCATGCTTTAGCTTCTTCTGGAGTTAAAGCTTCGTCACCAAACAATAGTTTGAAAGGTGTAAATCCTGTTGATCTTGATGTGGTTGTATTGTGGCTCTACACCACTTTGATCAACTCTTCTGGCCACTTTCCTCTGGGCTGATTGAAAATCAGCTTCATTATTCCTGTCATAATAATACCAATCCATTTGATTCTGGGTCCCTTACTGATGCAAAATGGATCTTCGTGCCAACTTGGTCACAGAAATCTTTGAACGTTTCGGCATCAAACTGTGTTCCATTGTCCACAGTTATGGCCTTCGGCATGCCGAAGCAACAAACAATATTCTGCCAGAAGAAATTTTGGACTGTGGCCGAAGTTATTGTAGCCAAAGGCTTTGCTTCAATCCACTTAGAAAAATTTCCTTGTGCCGGTGGAAGTGGACCTAATAAATCCAGGCCCCATCTTTGTAATGACCAAGTAGGCTGTATCAGCTGCGTGAGGGACGAAGGTTGCTTCTGATCTCTTGCACACTTTTGACAATTCTCGCACTTTTGAACTAGCTCTGCTGCATCCGAAGCTGCCTTCGGCCAATAAAATCCTTGTCTAAACACTTTTCCCAGCAAGGGCCTAGACCCAATGTGAGATCAACACAGACCTGCATGTATCTCCTTCATTAACTCTATACCTTCGGTTCTAGATAAACACTTGAGGAGTGGAGAACAGACTCCATGTTTGTATAATTCCCCTTCTATTATCACATACTGCCTTGTCCTTGCTTCCATTCTCTTATTATAAACTTCGTCATCCGAAAGACAATGACCTTGAAGGAAAGATATAATTTCAGTCCTCCAATCTTCATTATGTACAGGGGAAATTGCAAGCACTGCTCTCTCCATAAGTTCAACCGAAGGTGCTTTTATTGTCTCAAAAAATACTTCCGAAGGTAGAGGGAGCCCCTGTGCCGCTGATTTGGCTAACAGATCTACATGCTCATTTTCTCCTCTTGGAATATTCTTGACAGAAAAACTTTCGAAAGAAGCCTCCAACCTTCGAACTGTATCCAAATATTTTTCAAGGTTTGGATCTCTTGCCTTACAACTTTTGTCTACATGACCAAAAATGACTTGAGAGTCAGTTTTAAGGATGGCCCTTCTTATTCCCATTGCCTTTAACTTCCAAAGCCCCAATAGAAGTGCTTCGTATTCAGCAATATTATTTGTACAACTGAAGTCAAGCCTTGCTGCATAACATGTTCTGACTTTAGAAGGCGCAACTAGGACAGCAACCGCTCCTGCACCGAAGGTTCCCCAGGAACCATCGCAAAACACTGTCCAAGATTCGACATCTTTATCTGTTTCTTCTTCCTGAGCCCCTGGCGTCCAATCAGCAATGAAGTCTGCTAACGCCTGAGACTGAATTGAGGATCTATGCACATAGTCAATACTGAATTCGTTAAGCTCCGCAACCCATTTTCCAATCCTTCCAGTAGCTTCTCTGTTCCTCAATATATCCTTCAGAGGCTGTGACGAAGGAACAATTATGTGATATGCTTGAAAATAATGTCGAAGCTTCTTGGAGGCCATTAACACAGCATACAACACCTTCTCCAATTCTGTATAATTTTTCTTTGATAAACTTAAAACTTCGAAGACGAAGTACACTGAAGCTTGCTTTTTGATTTGGCCATTTAACTTCTCCTGTACAAGAGCCGCAATAACTACAGAGTGCGAAGCTGCCACATATAAGAGTAATGGAGCCCCTGGTGAAGGTGGAGTTAGTGTTGTTAGATCGATCAAGTATTGCTTCAGCTCTTCGAAAGCTTTTTGCTGAGCCGGACCCCATTGAAAAACTTCGGCTGACTTCAGTATTTCAAAGAATGGCATATTTCTTTTTGCTGATCTGCATATGAATATGTTTAATGATGCTAGTCTTCCTGCCAGCCGTTGGGCCCCCTTCTTTGTGCTTAGTGGCTGCATCCGAAGGATAGCTTCAATCTTGCTCGAGTTGGCTTCAATTCCCTTCGTTGATACCAAACAGCCAAGGAACTTGCCCTTCTTCACCCCAAAAACACACTTTTCTGGATTTAACTTCAGGCCAGCTTGCCTGAAGTTGGCAAATGTCTCTTGCAAATCAGCAATGTGATTTTCTTGCTTCATGCTTCTCACTATTTGAGAATGAAGGACCTTGGCTGTCATTCTGCTGAAGCTTCCTCCAACATTCTTGAGCCCCTTACGCATCCGAAGGTAGCAATAGGTGCCACTGGGAGTTATGAAGCTAGTCTTCGACTCGTCTTCCTTGTTTATCCAAATTTGATGATAGCCTGAGTAACAATCCAGTAGACTCATGAGCTCTAAAGAAGCTACTGCATCTACTAGAGGGTCTATTCTTGGCAATGGGAACTCGTCCTTTGGGCATGCCTTGTTGAGATCTGTGAATTCAATACACATTCTCCATCTACCATTGGCCTTCTTCACCATAATAGTGTTGGCTAGCCATTCTGGGTATTTCACCTCTCTGATGACATTGGCACTAAGAAGTCTCTTCACTTCGTTCCTAGCACCTTCAGCTTTGTCTTTAGACATCTTCCGAAGCCTTTGTTTTCTCGGCCTGAAGGATGGATCCACATTGAGTGAATGTTCAATAACATCTCTGTTGACACCACAGAGATCATTGGCTGACCAAGCAAAGGCATCTTTGTTATTGAATAAAAATCTTAACAAAGTCTTGTATTGCTCATCAGATAATTGAGACCCCAGCAGTGCCCTTTGTTCTGCTATATCTCGACATAGAAGCATAGGCTTCGGCTGATCCACCGAAGCAGCCTTCTCTCTTTTGTATTTGTACTGCTGCCAGGCTTCAGCTCCATCTATGTTATGGATTGCCTTTGAATCTGTCCAATTCCCTTCGATCCTTATGGCAGCTTCTTGACTCCCATGGACAGTAATGGGCCCTTGTTCCGAAGGTATCTTCATGCATAAATATGCTGGATGAAGTATTGCTTCGAAGGCATTGAGTGCCCCTCGACCAACGATTGTATTATAGGGGTACTCCATGTCAACAATGTCAAAGATAACCTGATCAGTCCTAGTATTGTGGACGTAGCCGAAGGTAACTGACATTGTGATTTTACCAAGTGCGACAATCTGCCTTCCTCCGAAGCCACAAAGAGGGTGTGTAGCCTCATGAATCTTGTCTTCTGGCTCTTGCATCTGTGTGAAGGCCTTAGCAAATATGATATCCGCCGCACTGCCTATGTCAACCAGAACATTATGGACCAGAAATCCCTTGATAACACAAGGTATGACCATAGCATCATTGTGAGGGTAATCTTTGAGCTGAAGGTCCTCCTGGGAGAAGGTGATTGGGATGTGGGACCATTTGGACTTGATGAAGGGTCCCTGCACCCCAACATGCTGCACCCTTCTCTACGCTTCCTTCTTCTGTTTCTTGTTAGCCGACTCTGAACTTGAACCGCCTGTTATCGGGAGCACCAACTTCGTAGCCGAAGGTGCTACGACTTGGTTGTTGAACGAAGCCATCAGCTCAAAAGTGGAAGTGAGTTCACCAGAGGTGGGTGCCAATGTTGGGGACTTGTTCTCAAATGCTTCAGCTTGATAGAAGGCAAAAGTCCAAGCGTGACGCATGAGCGAATACAAGTCAGCGTGAACAGTACGGGGGTACTGTTCACCTATTTATAGGCATGGGACGCAGCCCGGTCAAAATTACATTTATGTCCTTGATATCTAGTTACAATCATGACAAAAATTATCATGGGCTGATCGTTCTTTTCCTATTTATGTCGGTGTAGCCCTTCGTCTCAAGGCGTGCCACTATGCCGAAGCTCCTTGGATAATAGCTTCGATGTGTACCTTCGCGCTGTGTTTGACTATACGCTGATCTTTCGAAGATGCTTCTTCTTAAAGGACCTTCGGTGACGAAGCAGGCCCCCAACACACGACAAGTGCACGAAACGAAGTCTTTACTAAAAGACAAATCCGCGCAAAAAGCCGCCTATGGGTGCAGTTTAATATACACTACAAGTGCGCCATACAAAGTCTTTACGGCAAGTCATCCAAGCAAAAGCCGCCCAAGGGTGCAGCTGAATGCGCAAACACTACCCCAATGGCGCAAAGTCTGCCATCTGACATGGTCGAACAAAAACCACCTTTGGATATAACCAAATACGTGTCATTAGCACCCACACATTGCCGTGGCAAGCGAAGTCCCCATCTCATTTCACAACAAACAATGTCATAGTTTACATACACACAGCGAAGGGCCACTGGCCACATTGCACAAATAAATACTAATCGCATTTTGCTACCCTCCCTCTTTATCGCGAGCCGAGGGAGGGCAGCGTTTTTGCTCACTATCGCAACACAAGAGCGAGGGCAGCATACACGCTACATTGGCTCAGCCTTCGGGATAAGGCCCGCCTCACAAAAATTAAATAACATCATCTTCAACTCCTCACCCTCAAAAAGATTCCATAGATCCCCCTCCCCAATACACGTCCCGGACGACGAGGACATCAAATCTCGTTGGCCACCCCAATTTACCCAAAGACGGGTTCGTTCTATCCCCATCCGACGACGTCTACCACTTCACGACATCTCACCAACACTATGCTTCGACACCACTCTTCGCCGATGGTGCTCATCGGTCCTTGCCCCAGCCGGGGGATCAGATGTTTTGCGCACTTCCAGCCGCGGCACGGACTCCGTCGCGGCCACATCCAACGCAACAAAATAATCCAAATCCTCATCCCAAGACTCTTTAGTCCACGAAAACGGTTCCCAAACTCACCCCCATCAGATGACCAAGACCCAGTTTCCGAACCAGACAAATTTTCATTAACAAGAGTTGCATTCGTAGCCACCACAAAATTAATATCATCAGTAGCGGTTGCTTGTGCAGGCCCAGACATCAGAACCTACGCAGGAACCGACTTTCAGTAGGGTCCTCGCCAGGGCCGGCAGGTGGCACCGGTTGCTCTCCAACCCCCGTCCTCGCATCTTCTGCCCGGGTCACCAAGCTTTCCAGGCCATCGAAGTCGTCGACTTCTTCATCGTTCGCCATCTACAGAAATAGCACAAAATATTAATACATATTAACAAAACAAACAAAACAAACAAAAAAAAACGTCACACACCTGCTCCAGCGCCCGGTCAGACCTCTCCCGGACAGTATCGCGACCGTGAGGGCCCCACATCCTATCGTAAAGCGCCCCAGCTGACCGCTTTAGAACCTTGTCTTCGACCTGGAAGATTCCACGGTCGAAGTCCTCATTGGCCCGGTCAAAAACTTCGAAGTGCCTGCATCCCTCATGGGACAAAGCATTCGTAGCCCCCTCACAGGTAATAAGCGAGTCAAATGACATGAGACCCATCACGATAGCCGGGAGCAGCTCCAGTTCCTCCTGCAGCCACCCGAGAAAGCGGAGGCCCACCTCCGCGCCATACACATCAAAGGGGGCAGTATGCGCACGAAGCTGGCGGTACGCGTCCACGAGCAATGCATGTGCTCGGTCGACCCCTGTGCGGGTGGAGGCCTCCGCTTTGTCCAGATAACCACGCAGACTCCTGTGCCCCGACTCTGCGTCGATAGCACGTTGAAGGGCGAGGTTGGCTTCGGCACGGGCAGCCTGGGCCTCCGTGTGGGCCCTGTCCGCATCCTCCTTTTCCGCTGGTAGCCGGCGGCCGAGGTCCTCTTTTTCAGCCTCTGCCGCCGACAGCTTCTCCATCAAATTGCGGCTCTTGTTTTCCGCGGCTGATTTGTCTCGCACAGCCTCAGCGTGCTGCGTTTGGAGGTGCTCAATCCTCCCCTCGAGTCATCATCTTTCGGCAACAAACTGCGAGGTCAATGCCACCGACACAATGTGCTCGGTGAAGGCGGCCGCCTGGCACAAAAGACTATCAAATTCAAAGTCATAAAATAAAAAGCAAACTCCCAAAGGCAAAGATTACTCACTTGCTTCAGCTGCTGCGTAACTGAGACAGGCACATCCTTAGCGGCAGCGACCGAAGTAATGTTGCCGCTGGCGCAAAACCTGGACCATGGGTCCTGCGAAGACCCCTTCGCCCCAGTCGTCACGGCCACCGGGCCAGCCGTCATCGGCGCTGGGACAACAGCCAGTTGCCCAGACTCCGATCCTGCACCATGGTCACTTCAGAAACCTAGACTCCGCCCAAAAAACTGACCAGCAGGTCCCCGCCCTGTGTGGGCATCGAACATCGCGACCCCGCCCACAAGGTAGTCGTCCACGGAAATATCCATGGAGACTTCGGCACCACCCACCGCCATCTCAGCAGCACGCGGTGGCGACGGAGGTCTTCGCTCCTGTGTGGGCAGGGAGCGGCATGCTGGTGACGGGCGCGCCAGGCGGAGGCATGCTGGAGCCGTGGGCGGCAGGCTTCGCGCTCGCCCGCGCCATTTTGACCTCGCGACGCGGGTCCCCAACCCTCGCGAACGCCCGGCGTTTCCGCGACGCGTCTTGACGATCCTTCTCCATCACTGCTGATACAACAGCAACAACATTCCGTCCGTAAGGGAAAATTTCATCTCATGAGCTAATCGAGATGAAAACATGTCCTCGCCGGCCGCCCGAGGAATCGGAACATTCCTAGGCTAGCGACCCCGGTAACCTTCTGCATTCGCGTGAAAGATTCCTGGAGCTCGGGCGAAGACATCGTCCCCTCGGGAACCGCGCAGGTCTCCAATAAATCCGCAGCAAAACGTTCGGAAGCCCTCAACCCCTCAGCCGGTTGTACCTAATTTCCTCTTCTTGGCGGCCACGCTCGACGCTGCTCCCCGTGAAGGGCCTTCGTCAACCGTCGTCACCACCTTTTTTCCCCGGCGGACAGCAGCATCGGCATCGTCGTCCCTCGGGTAGCCGACATACAGCAAACAGTTCAACTAAAAAACACGGTTCAACCGAACATTTGAACCGCGGATATCCCAACTCCGCAGGGTCTCCGTCCTCGACACATATCTTCCCACAATATTTGCGGCCTCGGCCTCCACTTCGCGCACAAATGCGGCCGAGTTCTAACCCCGTAAATCCACAACAAAGGCAGGACTTCGCACCAACTGGTCACCCAGGGTCAGCATACGATGGGGGCACACTTCACCTAGTACCCAGCCGTGTGCCAAGGGCCACACTCCATAGCCGATAAACTCCTCAACCAAGTCACGCCCGCTACTCAAGCGGGCAGCGTACCGAAGGGCCCCTTTGTCCTCGTCATCCTCCGCCACCTCGAATCGAGGGAACACCACATAATAGTGTGAGCATAGAATGACCGGAGGGAGGCCAGGCATGTCTTCGACATCACCAGGAGACACATAGAACCAAAAATCCCACCAGTTGCCCCACTTATTCTTGGCACAAGGGACTATCTCCATGACTTCCGTCGAAGTCTTTCTAGTCCTCGACATGAAGGTGCACGATCCAAATTGTGCAATCTTGTTCCCTATTTTCCTTTTCTACCAATGCAGGCAATAATTCTTAGCGAAGGCCTCCACAGACGGCTGCCCGCCGTAGGAAGTAACCGCTCAAACATACTTCGCCAGCGCAACCACGATGTTAGGCATCAACTGGTGGACCTGCACTTCGAGCCTTCGCACCACCTCCACCATGAAGCGATATGCCAAGAGGCGAAGGCCGGCGACAAAAAAGGCCTCAAAAACAACCAACTCGCCTTCAGGCTCGGGGATCTCCTCTGCATCCGAAACTAGCCCGACACCATCACCAAAGTACCCAAGCTGTTGCATTTTTAGCACACGGACCGAGGAAATCCTCGAAGTGTCGAACTTCACGGTATGGCCAGGCTGCAACTCCATCACCGCCAAATCGCTCAAAGTTTCCTTGGACGACAGCACGGCCGACGACGCACTCGTAGTAGACGAACAAGAAGACATTGCAACGTACTGTCAGCGGCGGCACGCGGTCTACTTGATGCGGTCCAGATTTCCGAAGCGGGAGAGCAAGGAGGGCAGGCGAGAAGTTTACAAAAGCTAGGGTTTCTACAGCGCAAACAAAAGCTGGAAACATGCCGGCCTCGGTCGGCTTTTTATAGGCACGACGCAACGCCTCGGGAAACATGCAGTCCAACAGTAACACGTCCGTCAACGGCCACATTTCAAAACCCCCGCGGGAGCACTTCAAGCAAGGGCAGCGTCTTCACCATCTAGCGGCGGTCTTCGGCACCAGCTGACTTAGTCGAACTGGTCCCTTGGAGGGCAAATGTTGGGGCAAAGGCGAACACGCCACCCTTCGCTCTACGACTTTGTCTACTCGTCGCGCAGACGAAGGCTACATCCACAGAACACGCCAGAACCAGCCAAGGGCGCCGACCGGACAAAGACCTGTGCGACCCCCTTCGCTCTCGTGTTGCAAGACGAAGGCCCTACCGATGTCTATGGACCCCCCGCATCCTCACCGCCGGGGGAGGTCCATGTGTGATTCGGCCCATAGTGTTGGGCCCCGCGATGACAAGTACGAGAAGGGTCATGTCTGTAATAGGGTTTACCTTAATGACTATATGTAACCTCCCCTCGTGGGAATATTCTGGGGATAAACCGGGTACTTGAGGGTCTAAACGTAATTGACAGGGACATGCAGCCCCTCGAGTACCTATAAATACCCCCGTACAGTGCCCGCACACGGGAGATTAACGAAGCTTTTGGCATTCCGTGCTGAACTTTGCAAACACACTTTCCACTCCCTCGTTGCATCAACTTGCCCTGTGTAATACCAAAATATGTAAACAATAAAAATAGAGTTGATCTCAATGTTTGGTGACCATTACTTATCATCACATGTGACTGATCATGTTTAAAAATGAGTTAATCTTTACTAAAACACAAATAGACCATTGCATCATATTGGAATTTTTCTTTGCGCATTTAAAACAATAATAATATGAATAAAATAAAATATTAATGAGAAGAAGATTTGAGGAAAAAGGAGAAAAAGAGAAAGGATATGAAAATATAAATAATATATATAATTATATTTTTAAAATGGGTACTTTTAATTTCACAATATACTTTGAGGATAGTTGGCACAAGATTTGAATTTAAATTTGAAGTTAAAGTGGAATTTGGGAATAAAGAAAAAAATAGAAAGAAAAGAATAAGAAAAGAGTAAAATGCTACATGGGCCGTCTGACCTCACTTATCGGCCCAGTCGGAATTTCCTCCGCACGGCCCAACCCTTCTTCCCACCACGCGCGCTCGGACGACTATCATGCGGGCCCATCTGTCAGCCCCGCTTGCTATTCTCTCTCGCGGCCGCCTCCTTCGCTCCAGCGTTCGCCTGATACGTGGGACCCACTTGCCACTCACTCGCACGCGCGCTCTCTGGTCGGTGGCCCCCTGCTGTCTCTGGTAATTGGCTCCCAGTCCAGGGTGTTATAAAATAAGAGAATATTAATTAGAAATGGATTTTTAATATGAAAATAATGGCTAAAATTTGTTTAATTCATATAAAACGCATACTTAGTCTAAATTAATCCATTCCAATTTCTATAATTTTATAATATTATTGTTTATCCATTAGTGCCACTGTTTTGACATGAAAGACACATTAAAATTTATCTCTCACTTAACCTTGTATTAAATACATAAAACCTTTGGAAATTCATATCTTAAAATCTAGAACTCCAAAATTAATGATTCTTGTTCCTAGATTCTTATTTTAATGTGTAGATTATTATTGTGTATTTTATTTACATGTTTGGTGTGATGTTAATTTTTTCTATACTATGTATGTATTGTGATGATACGAGTAGACTAGCAAGCTACTGTGGATCCTGGGGTTCAGCAGATAGAAGTTGTTGAGCAGGAGCTCATTGAAGGTAAGTTGTGCCCTTGATCACTTATTTTTACCCAACCATGTTCTTATTATTCAGAATGATCTGCGTAGGTTAATTTTGATGGGATCCAATGGGTTACCCCAGTTTTGGCTATCTTTATACCTTGTTTGCCACTGAATATTTTTGGCTAGTACTTGCTATTGCTTATTATGGTTTTGTGTATGGAGATACATTATTCATGATTAAACTTTTATTCTCTATTTATTATTACTGTTCATGTTAAGATCATTATGTTAATGGAAACATGGAGCGACCACCCGGGAAAACTGTGCTATCACAAGGGTAGTATGGGATGCCTTTGGCTGATTAACTAGGAAAGCTAGTGGATGACTACCTTACCTGATAGGGGCAAGGGCAGTAGGGCAGTGGTCAGTGTAGGGAGGTCCTTGGGTTGATTTTGCTGCGATGGCGGTCAGGCGAGGGATCCCTGCACTGGAGCTTCCTATAAACTGTAGCGGGTTTTCTGAAGCTAGTGGAACTTTGTAAAGGCCTCGTAGTGTTACCCTGCCTCGCCTCCTCGATAGAGGTGTATGGGATTGGCCCTCTCTTGGCAGATGGGTAACATGACTTGTGGGTAAAGATGTGCAACCTCTGCAGAGTGTAAAACTGGTATACTAGTCGTGCTCACGGTCATGAGCAGCTCGGACCCTCACATGATTAATCTATGGAATTAAAACTTAATTTGTCATTTGCATCGCATTGGGATTATTTATTTATTACTTTATTTATTGTTACTATGGTTTGGTATTCACTTACACTTAGTAACTGCTAATAAAATTTTGACCTACTTATAAAAGCAATGCTTAGCTTCAACCTTTATTTTATTGATTAGCCTTACACTTCACATGAACTCCCACCTTTGGTGAGTTCATGCACATTATTCCCCACAACTTGTTGAGCTATGAACGTATGTGAGCTCACTCTTGCTGTCTCACACCCCCCACAGGAGAAGAACAAGTGGTCGAAGAGAAGTCGCCTAACACTGAGGCTTTCAACTTGATCTAGGTGGCATCTCCCTGTCATTTTTGTGGCGCCAGGGAATAATATTTAGTTCGCTTTATTTTATCATTTATTTATGTAAGACTTCCGCTATGTAATAAGTACATTTATGATATTTATGACATTTATCTCTATGCACTCTGTTATTAATGTGTTGTCTACTCTGGCGCATATATGAGATGCACCCAGCTTCGTTCCTTAAATCCGGGTGTGACAGAAGTGGTATCAAAGCAAATGTTGACTGTAGAACGAAACCTAGATAGAAATGGACAAAACCCTTACCTACTTACCTTACTCTGATTCTTTCTATACTTATCTTGATCCTGTCTCACCTTCTACTGCTCTACTCTAATTATTCTTACCTTTTCTATTCTAAGACAAGGAGGATTTCACACCTTGGAATCCTACATTTATGTCATTTTTAAGAGATAGGAGACCTAAGACAAAAATTTAAATTATTTTTCTCTATTAAAAATTTTGGTTGATTGTTCTGATGACCAATGCTTGATTTGCTTCTTTGATTGATTGAAATAGTATAGACGGGCATCTTAGCATGTACCACCATAAGGTATTGTATTAGCTTTAGTAGGTGACACACTTAGTTAATAAATCCCCCAAAGTAACATGCTTCGTAATTATTGCCTTGTCTACAATCCTTTCTTTCTTACCATATGTTTCTAACTCAGATGGTCAATACCATGAAGGGTAGTGGAATTGATCTACCTTCCAATCGACACACTCGGAGGATATTCATACAACCACAGCAACAACCTGAGATGGCCCTCCCAATCCTCCACCAGCCGGCGCTGATCCCGCAGTTACAGCCCAGATGCGGATAATGCAGCAGATGGCAGATACCATGGCGGACATGCATGCACAGATGCGGCAGGAACGCCAAGAGATGCGCCAGGAGAGAGAGGATATACGTCACGAGATGCGCCAAGAGCGAGAGGAGATACGCCAGGAGAGAAGGGCGCAGCAACAACAGCAACAGCAGCAAGCACCACTGCCTCCACCTCCACCACCAGTTCCACCCCGGGATAAGCACCGGGAATTTATGAGTCACAAGCCACCGACCTTCGCCAGTTCGCCAGATCCACTAGATGATGATGATTGGCTGAAATCAATTGACAAGATGCTCAACATCACCCAATGCTCTGACTGGGAGAAGGTTCTTTATGCTTCTGGTCGTCTGACAGGTCCTGCTGCTGACTGGTGGGATTCTTATGTTGCTGCCCATGATGCTGCTGACACTATTACTTGGGCGGAATTCACAACTCAGTTCAGAAACTACCACATTTCTGCTGGATTGATGAAGATCAACAAGGAGTTTCTGTCATTGAAGCAAGGCAACATGTCTGTCAGCGAGTACCATGACAAATTCATCCAGCTGTCAAGATATGCTCCTGATGAGGTGGCAGATGATGAAAGGAGGCAAGAACTAGGGGTGAAAATGGGCAGGGTACCCGAAACGGGTACCGGATACGGGTACTGATTCGGGACCATTTTTCGGATACGGATACGGGTATTTTTATATTCGGGATGGATACGGGTAATACCCGGATAGTACAACTTTGGATTCGGGTCGAATACGGAGCGAGTACTACCCGGTAAATACCCGGATATTCGGGTCGGATACGGATACCCGTTTTTCCTTTTTCTGCATAATAATATAGTTATAAAATCATAACTTTTACATATGAAATCGGATGAAGATAAAGTTTATATGAAAATTGTAGAGCTCGAAGAGATCTATAACTTTGTAGTACAACACATTTTTGTTTAAACATATATTTAGGCCAAAATCATTGAAATAATGTTTAAATTTATATCAAAATAATAGACTTTATCATTTTTATGTGGGGACTTAAGATTATCTCCATGTGGGAACTTAGGATTATCTTTTTATAAACTATTTATTAATATTGGTAACTTATTTGCAATTTCCGGTCGACGCTACAATATTTTTATGAATTTAATTGTATTTTAATGATTTTCTACAACAATAAATTAATAATACACCAAATAGCCTAAAAAATTCATGAATTTTTACGTGGACACAACATATATCCACATATAGTTCTCAAAAACATTTGGACTATAAAATCCACAAGATGTTGGTGTTTCTTCCATTCCACTCCCACTTATTGCGTGAGTTACACGTGTAATCACTTTATGTATCGCAGTTTCAACATAATTAATATTTCACTTATCATTTTCATGTGGTGACTTGAGGTTTTATTTGAATAGAATGTTTATTTGTTTTGGTAAGTTTTTTGCAATTTTGGGTCAAAACTAGTGTATTTATGAATTTTAATTATATTTTGATGATTTTATGTTGAAAGAAATTAATAATGTACAAATAGCCTCAGAAATCTATGAAATTATACGAAGGTACAACATATGGCTACATATAGTCATAAAATATAATGGGACCATAAAATCCATAGGATGTCAACGTTTCATCTATTTTATTTCAACTTATTGCGTGAGTTACACGTGAAATCACTCTAAGTATCCAAGTTTCAACATAATCAATACTTTACTTTACCATTTTTATGTGGGAACTTGAGATTATCTTCTATTAAATGTTTATTAGTATTAATTTACTTGCAATTTCGTGGACGAACAAGAATATTTTATGATAACTAATTAATGCATTATCCGACAAGTATCCGATATCCGATCAAATAATATCCGTATCCGTCACTTATCCGCCCGGATAAATATCTGGTCCCTGTATCCGTATCTGTCCCGTTTCTAACTATCCGTATCCGATCCCGAATCCGTTTTAAATACATTAGGGTAGGATACAGGATGAGCTACTATTCGTTCGTATCCGCCCGTTTTTACCCCTAGCAAGAACGTCAGAAAATACGTTAGGACCGACTGGAGATGCGTCAAGAAATGAGGCAAGCGCGTTTGGAAAGACAACAACATCAACACCCACTACCTCCACCACCACCACCAGCTCAACCAAGCTACATATATATATATATATTACTATTTGTAAGACCTAAATGATAATTTAGTTAGTAGTTAGTATTTTACTATTTTAGGAATAATAATAAGGTCTATTTGATCTTATGTGTTGCTAATAAATTATATATCATGCTGAGATTTTTGTTTGTGCATATGTTCTGAGATAATATGGTTATGCAGCCTTTTCTTACAAATGTCGAGAATGAGATTTCTGTTAAGGGGGTAGGATTTGTAAGACCCAAAATTGGTATAAGAAAATAATAATAATAATAAAATAAATATATGAAGAAATAAAATAGTAAATTCAGATATCTTAAATTATACTTGAGTGTTGAAAATTGAGGACTGAATTTTGAAAACCAAGAATTATTTTAGAAATTAAGTAATAGGAAAGTTTTCTAATCAACTAAATGATTATGCATATCATTAAATGATGCACCATAAGCATTTACTTACATGAATATTTAAGTTTTAAGTAACTTTTAATTCTTGTCCCACAATCAAAATAATATTTTCTTAAAAAGAAAGGAACAATATGAGGGTGTTTCATATTTCAAACATTTATCAAACAAATAAATTAAATAGAATAAACAAATATCTACTGCATCATGATTGATTTTGAGTATGTATTAAATTTGAATTCTTAAACTTTATCTTGGATTGGAATTTGAATTTTGTAATGTCAAAAAGGAATAATATGGGAATATAATAATGAGATGAGAATTGGGATTTAACCCAAAGGTACAATTTTGGAATTGAGAAAAGAGAAGAAAATACTACACAAATAAGATAAAATAAATATAGAAATTAAATAAATTCAGTTCATATTGGTATCTGAATTTAGGCATTTTAACCTAAAGTATGAAATTCACAATAAGTATGAATTTAAATCTGAAACCTAAATTTGAAAAAGAAGAAAATAAATAGAAAAGAAATGATAAAGAGAAAAGAAGGAAAAACACAATACAAGATAAAACAAAATATATGGATAAATAAAATACTACCATACTAGTATGTTTATTTTTGTACATTAATTGGAGTACAAGTTCACAGCAATGTTTGAATTCAAATTTTGAATTTCAAACTAAAAACGAAAAATAAAACAGAAACGAAAATAAAAAAAGAAAAGAAAAGAGAGAGTGTGCTCCCGTCTTGGGCCGAATCCCCGGAGCCAGCCCACGTATCACTCCACTCGGCCCACTGACACGCTCCCATGCCCCCGCGCATTTCGACGCCGACAGGCGGGCCTGTGTGGCCAGACTCACGGCATGTCACCGTGACGTGGGACCCACGGACCAGTCAGCCCGTCATGCGCGAAATCGTGGGCTCACAGACTCACCGACCCCCCACCTGGCAGCCGCACCACTGTGGATCTTCCAACTCTCCCTCTCGCAACGGTCGTGGTCGAGATCTCCGCACGCGCGCGATTTCAGCTGACCGAGCGCAACCAACTCCGACCCAATCCCACGGCAACCATAAAGTCGGGTGCTAAGCCCTTGCCTCCTCTCCCCTCTTGCCGCACACCAGCCACCGCCGCCAAAACCATAGGAAGGCTCCGCCGCCGTCGCTGACTCGATCGTTCGCCGCCGGTGAAGCCTTCGGGCCTATCCTGGGTGCACTCTATGGAGCTCGGGAGGGTCTCTGTCTGAGTGTCGTGTGGAATCTACGGCCGGGATGCGCGAAACCCGTCTCTGAGGACAACAGCTCTGTCGCCGCTTCGCCACCGTAGCGGACATCGCATCGACGGGTGCCGTACCGAGGTTAGAATCACTGTCGAGTCCAATGTTACCACTACAAGTCTACAATTGACAAAACACCTAGAATTATGCGGAGTATAGGGCTAGGGGAGCGGTAATTGCTCGTCGTCGTATGAACATCGCCGCTTCGCCGCTCCGTGTTGTGGGCGTGCTTAGTGCTCAGCCGAGCCATAGGGGAAGTGTCACTAGTGGATTCGTTAGGGTTTCGGCTCTAAATAACTCGAAGCGGGAGTGAGAATGGTGGCCCTGGTATGCAGCCGGGGTTCCTCCGATGATGTGCTGCCGCATAGGGAGGGTGGCGCCGCCATTTGTGACCGCAGGCGAGAGGGACGAACGGGTATCGTTGATCGGCAGATCAACGGTGCATATTAGAAAACCCGGTGCCCACTCGCAATATTTAATCCAGACCGCTGGTGAATTATTGGGCGGTTCTAATTTGCATGAGTCGGGGCGCGATCCTAGCCGTGTATCGCAGATCCAAGGGCTAGCATCGTGTAACGGTTCGCAGAGTGATCAAACTAATCTGGGCGCTTGTTTAGTGATCCAACGGTTCCGATTCAATGAAATATAGATTAAACCTGCGCCGTAGATCTCCGATCTTACGGCAGCCATCAAATACCGATTCGTTATATTGGTGATCTAATCTGCGCCTCGAAGGTTGGATCTAACGGATCTGGGTGAAGGGTACCCCTTCGGCCTAGGCGTTTTGCGTAAGAGACCCTGAGAAATAATTGAATCAACCCGCAGTCCTGGCAGTGGAAGTCTGAGTCTTAGGAATATTTGCCCAATGGCCCATGGCGTTTGTTTAAATTATGCGCCCGTTCCAGGAAATAGAAAATCCAGTAAAAGTAATTAGAAAATGATTTTTAATGCAAAAAATGCTAGAACTTGTTTAATTCATATAAAATTCATATAAAGTTCAAATTAATCCATTTCAGTTCCTATAATTTTGTAATAATGTTGTTTATCAAATATTGTCACTGTTTTGACATGAAAGCCACATTAAAATTTATATCCTAATTAATCTTGTATCAAATGCATAAAACCTTTGGAAATTCATAACTTAAAATCTATAACTCCAAAATTAATGATTCCTGTTTCTGAAATCTTATTTTAATATGTAGATTATTAATATGTATTTTTTTTATAAATGTTTGGTGTGATGTTAATTTTGTCTATACCATGTTTGTTTGTATTGCTACGACTAACGTGAGGTCACGAGTCACCTGAAGATCATCCTGATACCTAGAATCTCAAGTCCCAGGCAAGTTGTGCCCTTGATCACTTCTTTTTACCCAATAAGGTTCTTATTAATAATAATGATCTGCATAGGTTTAATTTTGATGGGACCTAATAGGTCACCCTAGTCGGATTATCTTTTACCCTGTTTACCCCTGAATCATTTGGGTAGTTATGCTATTGATTTATATGGTTTTGGGATAATATTTCATTATATCCATGTTCCAATTATTCTGTTATGTTATTTATGTTTATGTCAAGATCATTAATTTTAATTGGAACATGGAGCTTAACTTGAGAAACATGTGCCACCATAAGGGTGGAATGGGACGCCCTTGGCTAACTAATTAGGAAAGCTAGGAAAGACTACCTTACCCGAAAGGGGCAAGGGCAGTAGGGGAGTAGGCATGCAGGGAGGTTCTCGGGTTGATTTTGCTACGATGGCGGTCAGACGAGGGATTCTTGCAATTGCTCTTCCTATAAACTGTAGCGGGTTTTTCGAAGCTAGTGGAACTTTGTAAAAGCCTTGTAGTGTTACCCTGCCTCGCTTCCTTGGTAGAGGTGTATGAGGTCTGTACAACCCCGTGGCATTTGGGTAACATTACTTGTGGGTACAGGGTACAACCTCTGTAGAGTGTAAAACTGGTATACTAGCCGAGCTCACGGTCAAGAGCAGCTCAGAACTCTCGCATGATTAAACTATGGAATTAAATTCAATTTTTCATATGCATTGCATGGGTTTATTTATTAATTTTGTTCTATATTTATTATGGTTTTGTATTTACTTACATCTAGTAATTGCTAATAAAATTTGACCAACTTATTAAAAGCAATGCTAAGCTGTAACCCCTATTATTGATTAGCCTTACACATCACATGAGCTCCCACCTTTGTGAGTTCATGCATATTATTCCCCACAACTTGTTGAGCGACGAACATGTGTGAGCTCACCCTTGCTGTCTCACACCCTAGGAGAAGTACAGGTGGTTCAAGATGAGCCACACAACAAGGAGTTTGACTTGATCTAGGTGGCGTCTCCTAGTCGACTTTATGGCGCCAAGGATGGACTTTAGTTTGTTTTATATTTATCTTTTATTTTGTAAGACTTATGTAATAAGTACTCTGATTATATTGTGACATTTATCTCTATACACTCTATTATTATATGTGTTGTCTTCTTTGGTGCATATATGAGATGCACTCGGCTTTGTCCCTTAAATCCGGGTGTGACAGAGCATTATTGGCCCTTTCATCGTTGGCATTGGAGTTATGGATTGATTTGACATGCTTGGGATGAAGTCTTCCTCCGAAGCCCCTGGTCATTTCAGAAAACCTGTATGCTTCCTCCCTTCTTTGGCGGAAATCATTATCAGCCCGGATGTACTCATCCATCTTTTGAAGGAGCTTCTCTAGGGTTTGTTGGGGCTTCCTGGCAAAATATTGGGCTGTAGGTCCTGGCCGAAGCCCCTTGATCATGGCCTCAATGACAATTTCATTAGGCATTGTAGGCGCTTGTGCTCTCAAACGCAGGAACCTTCAGACATACGCTTGAAGGTACTCCTCATGGTCCTGCATGCATTGAAACAAAGCCCGAGTAGTGACTGGCTTCGTCTGAAAGCCTTGGAAGCTAGTGACTAGCATATCCTTGAGCTTCTGCCATGATGTGATTGTCCCTGACCGAAGGGAGGAATACCATGTCTGGGCCACGCTTTTGGCTGACATGACGAAGGACTTTGCCATGACAGTAGCGTTGCCCCCATACGAGAATATTGTTGCCTCGTAGCTCATCAAAAATTGCTTTGGATTCGAGTGCCCATCATACATGGGCAACCATGATGGCTTGTAGGATTGTGGCCACGGGGTAGCCTGCAATTCTGTTGCCAGAGGAGAAACATCATCAAAAGTAAAGTTAAAATAATGAAAGTCATCGTACCATTCGTCTTCGTTGAATGAGCTCTCCTGACGAAGCTCCCTGTGCTAAGTCCTTCGGTCCTGGTCATCTTGAGTAAGATGACGCATCTCCTCAGCTGCGTCGTCAATCTTATTCTGAAGATCAGCCAGCCGAAGCATTTTCTCCTTTTTTCCCTTTGTACTTGCTGATGGATTGCTTCTAAATCCCTGATCACCTGGTCAAGATGGTCTTCCTGAAGAATTGGGCTGGTGGCCTTCCTCTTTTGGCTTCTAGCCTCTCGTAGGGAGAGTGTGTCCTGATTTGTTTCCAGTGGTTGCAGGGCAGCCCCTGGCACCGTTGCCTTCTTCGGCAGCATGTCGAAGGTGGATGCTTTGCCGAAGGTTGTGGAAGTGAGTTCACCTGAGGTGGGTGTCAATGTTGGTCACTTGTTCTCAAATGATGTGAGTCAAGAACAAGACAACACAATTGTTAATCAATAAGTACCTTCGTCCTTTGAAGCATTACCCCCCACGGGTTTAATGCTTCCCAGACAAAGGTCATGAAGGACACACCTTCATCATATCAATGCAAATATGATAATCATATCTCAATAATTCATTTATTCTCACATCCCACATAACATATATGAATATCAAAAATATCAATATTACAATGATACCTTCGGCTTGCTCGAAGGAGAGGATGCGAGATAGTGAATACAATCCAGCGTGAACAGTACGGTGTTACTGTTCATCTATTTATAGGCACGGGATGCAACTCGAGCAAAAGTACATTTATGTCCTTAGTGTTTACACATGATCGTAATACAAATTATAAAGGACTAAGTAGTCTTTTCCTCCTTCGACCATTATCAACATTCCTCTGCTTCGTTGCGAGCCGAAGCTTTTCCGTCTGGCAATAGCTTCGGCGTTTACTCTTATCTTCTTTGAATCTTTCTTCATCATGTGTGTCCTTCGTCATAAGAAAGAGGTTTATTTACTGGAGACAAAGCTTCCTGTAATAGCTTACGCTAAAAACAAATGGTTAATTATGTTTTTGAGGACCTTCGGAAGGAGAAGGCCCCCAACAGGAACAGAGTTCAAGAACTCTCAAATTGAAGGATTTCTTGAGGAGGAGGGCATCAAGCATGAGTTCTCTTCTCCCTACACACCTCAACAAAATGGTGTAGTAGAGAGGAAGAATAGAAATCTCCTGGATATGGCAAGGACCATGCTTGATGAATACAAGACTCCAGATCGGTTTTGGGCGGAGGCGATTAACACCGCCTGCTACTCCATCAACCGATTCTACCTACACCGAATCCTCAAGAAAACATCGTATGAACTCCATACTAGTAAAGAGCCCAATGTTTCATATTTCAGAGTTTTTGGGAGCAAATGCTTTATTCTTATTAAAAGAGGTAGAAATTCTATATTTGCTTCTAAAGTAGTAGAAGGCTTTCTTGTGACATTGTGTTTGATGACTCAAACACAAGGGCATATAGAGTCTTCAACAAGTCCATTGGATTAGTTGAAGTTTCTTGTGACATTGTGTTTGATGAGACTAATGGCTCCTAAGTGGAGCAAGTTTATCTTGATGAACTAGATGATGAAGAGGCTCCGTGTGTCGCACTAAGGAACATGTCCATTGGGGATGTGTGTCCAAAGGAATCCGAAGAGCCCCCACAAGCACAAGATCAACCATCATCTTCCAAACAAGCATCTCCACAAACTCAATATGAGGATCAGGCTCAAGAAGAAGAAGATGAAGATCAAGACGATGAGCCACCTCAAGAGGAGGACATTGATCAAGGGGGAGATGATGATAATGAAGACAAGGAAGATGATCAAGAGATCCGTGATCAAAGACCGCCACACCCAAGAGTCCACCAAGCAATTCAAAGAGATGACCCCATCAACTCCATACTTGGTGCCATTTACAAGGGGGTAACCACTAGATCTCGAGTTGCTCATTTTTGTGAACATTACTCTTTTGTGTCCACTATTGAGCCATACAGGGTAGAGGATGCGCTAAGAGATCCGAATTGGGTGGTGAAAATGCAAGAGGAGCTCAACAACTTCACAAGGAATGAGGTATGACATTTAATTCCACGTCCTAACCAAAATGTTGTAGGTACCAAGTGGGTATTCCTCAACAAACAAGATGAGCATAGTGTGGTGACAAGGAACAAAGCCCAACTTGTTGCAAAAGGTTATTCACAAGTCGAAGGTTTGGATTTTGATAAAAACTATGCACCCATAGCTAGGCTTGAGTCAATTCGTATATTACTTGCCTATGCTACTTACCATGGCTTTAAGTTGTATCAAATGGACGTGAAGAGTGCTTTCCTCAATGGGCCTATCAAAGAAGAGGTCTATGTTGAGCAACCTCCCAGCTTTGAAGATAGTGAGTATCCTAACCATGTTTATAAGCTCTCAAAGGCGCTTTATGGGCTCAAACAAGCCCCAAGAGCATGGTATGAATGTCTGCGAGACTTTCTTATCACTAATGGCTTCAAAGTTGGTAAAGCTAACCCTACTATCTTCACTAAAACAATTGCTAAAGACTTTTTATATGCCAAATTTATGTTGATGATATTATATTTGGGTCTACCAACAAGTCAATTTGTGAAGAATTTAGTAGGATTATGATACAAAAATTCGATATGTCTATGATGGGGGAGTTGAAGTATTTCCTTGGATTTCAAATCAAGCAACTCCAAGATGGCACCTTCATCAGCCAAACTAAGTACATTCAAGACATACTTAAGAAGTTTGGAATGAAGAATGCCAAACCCATCAAGACTCCCATGGGAACCAATGGGCATCTCGACCTCGACACGGGAGGTAAATCCGTAGATCAAAAGGTATATTGGTCGATGATAGGTTATTTACTCTATTTATGTGCTTCACGACCGGATATAATGCTTTCAGTATGCATGTGTGCAAGGTTCCAGGCAAATCCTAAGGAAGTTCACCTTAGGGCCATGAAAAGAATCATGAGATATTTAGTTTACACTCCTAAGTTTGGGCTTTGGTACCCCAAGGGTTCTAACTTTGATTTAATTGGATATTCCGATGCCGACTATGTAGGGTGTAAAATTGATAGGAAGAGCACATCACGGACTTGTCAGTTTCTAGAAAGATCCCTAGTGTCTTGGGCTTCAAAGAAACAAAACACAGTAGCTCTTTCCACCGCCGAAGCCGAGTATATTGTTGCAGGCCATTGTTCCGCACAATTACTCTGGATGAGGCAAACCCTTAGGGACTATGGCTACAAGTTGAGCAAAGTCTCTCTCCTATGTGATAATGAGAGTGCAATCCACATGGCGGATAATCCCGTTGAACATAGCCGCACTAAGCACATAGACATTCAGTATCACTTTCTGAGAGATCACCAACAAAAGGGGGATATTGATATTCCTTATGTTAACACCCACAACCAGTTAGCTGATATCTTTACCAAGCCACTAGATGAGAAGACCTTTAGCAAACTTAGGAATGAGCTAAATATACTTGATTCTCGGAACTTTGATTAACACATCGCACACGTAGCTAATTCATATACCTTTGATCATGTCTCTTTCATTTGGTACAAATGTGTACTTCTTATTCTTCTTGTGCCAAGTTTAAGACTAATATGCTTTCAAGTGTACTTCTATGATTAGTCTTAGATTGAAAGGGAAATGGAGTATCTAACAAAGTCAAGGCTTCCACTCCACCTCTGACAGTAGCATTTACCCTTTGCCATTACTCATGCAACTCTTAATTAGTATAAATCGTCACTCATATTTATTTTACTAATGGGGGAGAAAGTATTAGGCCCCATAAGGGGAGAATTCAAAGGGCTCTCAAGTTCTCCGTTTTTTTGGCGATTAATGCCAGAGGGGGAGAAAGTATTAACCCAAAGCAAAAGTACAGCATCACCATTTCAAAGGAAGAAATTACTTCATTAGTGTTTATTTCAATTGGTATTTGAGTTAATCTCAAATATTTTCAATTGGTATCTCATTTGGTTTCAAAATTTCAATTAGTATGAAAGATTTCAATTGGTATAATTTCATTTGGTATCTGTTTTGAAAAGGAAAATCATTTCAAAAACCCTCTTGAAAGCTAAGGGGAGAATTTCTTCAGGGGGAGCTTTTACTTAATCAAAGGAAAAGCATTTGAAACAGGGGGAGGAATTTCAAATCTTGAGAATGCTTCATGAAATCATATTCTTATACCTTTGGGTATTTGCAAAAGATTTTGAAAAGGTTTTTCCAAAATATTTGCAAAAACAAGAAAGTGGTGCAAATGTTGTCCAAAATGTTAAATAGAATAAATCAATCACGTTTATTCTTAGACATATGTACAAAGTCTTTTAATTGGTTTAATTCTATGTACCCTATGCACGTCAATCATAATTGCAAACTAGTTACAGTTTTACACTTTATATTTGCTTTGGTTTGTGTTAGCATCAATCACCAAAAATGGTGAGATTGAAAGGGAAATGGGCTTAATCATTTCCTATAATCGATTTTGGTGGTTGACGCCCATCACAAACCATGTGGACTAACTAGTTTGCCTAGATGTCATTTATCTCAGGTGCATAAGGTTTAACACAAACCAAGAAAGAAATTTAGTTGGAGACTCAAATAAATTTGGAGCAAAGGACTTGAGAGTGTGCTGACAAGTGGCGCACCAGACAGTGTCCGGTGCACCAGGCCAAGCACCAAACAAACTCACCACTCTCGGGTTTCTTCAGGGCTCGCTCCGCTATAATTCACTGGACATGTCCGGTGTGCACCGGACATGTCTGGTCTGCCAACTGAGCAATGGTAACCTGGCGCCAATGGTCGACTGTAAAAGAGCATTGTAAAGTGTGATGTCAGGCTGCGAAGTCAGAACGCACCGGACATGTCCGGTGTACCACTGGACTATCCGGTGCAACTATAGGACAAACAACTTCAACGGTCGACCGCTCCAAACCCCAATGGGCGTGCTGGCGTGGCACGCACCGGACAGTGAACAGTGCCTATCCGGTTCACCACTGGACTGTCCGGTGTGCCCATCGCCAGCAAAAACAGCCAATGGCTAGGAAGTGGTTGGAGGCTATAAATACCCCCAACCACCTCCTTCAATGGCATCCAAGTTTTATAAACTCCATATTCATTGCAAGAGCAAAGCCAAACACTCCAAGACACATTCAAAGCATTCAATCCACTCCAATCTCCCAAAATCAACTCTAGTGCTTAGAGACTTGTGAGAGGATTATTTGTGTTCTTTTGTTGCTCTTGTTGCTTGGATTGCTTTCTCCTTCTCATCCTTATTTCTCTAAGTGCTTTAATTTGTAAAACTAGCAAGAGACACCTAAGTGTGTGGTGGTCCTTGCGGGGTCTTAGTGACCCAATTGATTAAGGAGAAGGCTCATCCGGTCTAAGTGACCATTTGAGAGAGGGAAAGGGTTGAAATAGACCCGGCCTTTGTGGCCTCCTCAACGGGGACTAGGTTCTTTGGAACCGAACCTCGGTAAAACAAATCACCGTGTTCACTTGCATTGATCTTCGCTTGATTTGTTTGCCCTCTTTCCTCTCTCTAAATTTCCTTGCTAATATTGATTTGAGTTTGCTCCCAAATGTCATCCACATCAATTGAGCAACTCTTAGCAAGAGAAACAATCTTCCGCACTCGAATTTAATTCTAACGCTAACCCCGGCCTTAGTTTGTGTTTAAGTTTATAAATTTCAGGTTTCGCCTATTCACCCCCCTCTAGACGACTTTCAGACATGTGCATGTGTACCCGATAACTTGGGAGGTTCTGCCACATTTTGAATCAAATTTTAACCTTGAAGGTAAACCTAAACACACGATGCATTAGGGCACTCTGTCCTAACACACATCAACCATCCCCATCGATTCCCTGGCAACAAAACAGGGCTCATGGCCTTTGCATACAATGCTCCACTGACCCCGGCTGCCACCGTGCAATGACCACACTTGTACCCAACATAGCTAGCATGAGAGACTCCATCTCATGACCAATGAGGAGTAAAGTCTACGGGCAGGTTCAATCATGTACTAGGCTTGTCGGTTACCATATTTCTCGACATGTGTTTAGTAAGTTCAAACGTTTGACTCAGGTAGCCACACATTAATCCTTAATTTTGTTTCCGTCTCATAGACAAGGCATCCACCCAAGACCCATGTCCATAGATAATCAGAGTTCCCATTATCAAGATGAATACAATCAATTCCTGACCTAGCATACTAGTATTCATCTCATAAAGGAATTCCTGAGTTCATGGAACTACGGTTTCAAGCAATTCCTACACATAAGTGCATAGTACAAGCCTATAAACAGTAGTTGCAGTAAAATAGCATATTAAAGGTTATGCATAAAACTGGGACTTGCCTTTAGGTGCGGGTGCAGTAGGGAGTTCCTCGATGACAGGTTCAGGAGCTGGCTCCTGGGCTTCTCTTTGCTCAGTTCCTTGCTCCGGAATCAACACGTACTCTCCATCCGCAAGGTTGCAAATCTAACAAATGCAACACATAAGATGTATATAAATATTATGATATGCAAACTCTTAGTGAGGGGTGCAGTAAGTAATAATAAGCTTTTTAAATGGAGCTGGAAATCTATTCTCATTTTAGGTTAACTTTTAGGAAATGGCATCTAGCTAGGGTTTAAATAAAAGTGGATTATCACCAAGGTTACTTGCAACAAGGGTCTTGATATTCTTTTAGGTTTGCTGCTGGTTTCTTGTAAGTTCAAGGATTATCTCTTATTTTCTCTTTTCTTCTTTTCTTAATAAGCCTTTAAAGGTGTTTTAAACTACACTTCGGTTTAGAATTTTTCAAAAATTCCACAAAAAATACAGTAGCTTCCTACTAATTAAATTAGGTTATCCTATGAATTTCGGGTCTCGAGAAATTAGGATTTGGTTTGGGCAAATATAACAAGGGTTAGGGCAAACAGGGCACTTTATACTACACCTCCTATGTAGATGTGGCAACTACCCTTGTGGTTATTTTTCCTAGTATTTAGGTGTGATAACATGGTCTTGTGCCAAATTTTACCGAAGGATACATAGTGGATATTTAGTGGTAATTTTCTAAAGTTTTGGGGCTAGAGGGTGCTTATAACTAACTTTCTTTTTGAAAAATGTCAAACAACAGATTTGGTAATTTTTCTAAACTTTTCTTTGCACAAGAGTAATCATTCCTAATGTTGGCAATTTTTCTCTACAAGGAAGGGTTTCTATGATTTTCTAAAGTTTTCTCTAAATCTCTCACGGGGAAGGGGATCCATATTTTATTATTAAACTATACCCTTTTTATATTTTTCCTTGAAACTACGCCACTGAAGTATTCTAGGAAAAATAGACTTATTTTCTGTTTTATACTTTTAGGCCTTATTTCAATTTTCTAAGGAAATAGGTAGAAGTCTAAATCTGGCATTTTTGTGGGGGTTCACTATTGAGTAGGCATCTACCATATTTTCCCTAGCCAGGGTGCAAAAGTTCTAAAATTTTTAATTTTATTTTCACATTTTAACTTATAACCAAAATTAAATAACAACTTCCAGAAACAGTACTAGACTAGGGGTTTTTCTATTATTGTTCTAATGTTTAACTTGTATAGGGCTCAACAAAATTTGTTTGACAAAATTTGAATAATTATTCTTCAAGTTATACCTTTTCTAAATCTGCTGCAGATTAATGTAATTTGAATTTAAAAAGGAAAAAGGAATATACGTTTAGCGCTCGGGTCCCTGGCAAAGGCTTCTTTCTTTCCTCACAAGTAAGTCCTCGGGGTACTATTCACCTGAGTCTTGGGCTTAGCAGAGAACCCCTTGGATTTCTAAGATTCTAACCCGCGATCCCTAGCTAGAGGAAACAGTACCTCCAGCGAAGAATGCGGCGGAGCGGCTTTCCGGTGGCGGTAGCACTCCAGTGAGGTGGTCGATGAGGTCAAGGAGGTTCTAGGGATCACGTCGATGGTTGGGTTGTTGTAAGAGATGGCCAGAGCTTGGTCTGATTGGCAGGGAAGCTCCACAGGGTTGGTGTGCTGCTGGCTCTCAAAGGAATTGGACAACGGTGGGATGTGGAGGTCGGTCCACGTTCACGGTCGGAACGCCGATCTTCGGTGATGCCAAACCCACTGTTCCGGTGGGTTGCAGCTTGTGCTCTGGCCTGGGGATCCTTTATAGAGCTCTAGGGAAGTTGTTGGTGTGGCTGAGTGGGGTGGAACACGGTCGAGGCAGACTGGCTATGGTGGCCATTGCTTGGAGGCAATGGCGGGGCGCACTGAGCTTGCCGGAGTTGACAAGGTCTCGGACCGAGCTTGGCACTGGATTGAGTGAGTGTTGTGGCAGAACCGCCCAGATTATTCCATCTTAAGTGCCCGTGTCGCACCTTAAAGGAAGCAACACACTTAAATCGAAATAACCCGTCAGTTCTTCGGATCTCGTCCAATAGAGCCACTTACCAAGGATCGAGTACCATTAGCTCACACGATGATGAGACTCAAATAGAATACAATAAACATGAAACCACAAATTAAAAGTACTTGAGTTATTACATAAATCAGAGTTTGATAAAAGATAACATGTTCTTAATAGCGCAGCGGATAATAGAAAACGTCGGTACTGAGGAATAGGGCAAGGCCTAGCCCACTACTCCTCCTGGTCCTCTCCTGCCGAGCCGGCATCCCACTCGACCGTCCAACGCGGTGGCAGGGTGGATGGCCCAGTCACACCTTGCACTTTACCTGTAAAAATTATGCCACAAGCAAGGCTGAGTATACTAATACTCAGCTAGACTTACCGGGTGTGAGGAGTCTACTCCTCTACCTCTAGACCATGAAGCTGTTTGGATGAGGGGGTTTGGTTTGCCAAAAGCACTAGCTGAGTCTAAAAACAATTTTAGCTTTTCCAGTTCTAGCATATTTATTTAAGCTAGGTTTGCTCCTTTCTAAGCATACATGGTAACAATCATTTAGTGCAATCAACACATTATCTCAAGAAACCTCATTTCACTTTTTACTCGATGCAGTACAAGGGGTCACACAGTCTCATTAGCTGCGAGAAGCAGACGATTGGAATCGAGTTTTTAACCTTGCAGGGTAATCCTAAACACACGACATGTAGGGGCACTCTATCACCACACACGTCAACCATCCCCATCGATTCCCGGTTCGCGGTCAGGGCTCACCGCTTTGGCATGCAATGGCCCACTGACCCTGGCTGCCACCGTGCAGTGGCTGCACTTGCACCCGCCATAGCTAGCATGGGAGACCACGTCTCAAGACAAGTGAGGAGGAAAGTCCCCGCCTGGCTTCACTCAGGTACTAGGCTTACCGGTTACCATATTTCCCGGCATGTGCTTAGCACATTCAAACGCTTGACTCTGGTATCCACACATTAATCCTTAAGTCCATTTCTGTCTCATAGACAAGGCATCCACCCTAGATCCATGTCCATGGACCATCATAGATCCCGTAATCAAGATGAATACAATCAATTCCTGGCCTTGCGTGAGTGCTAGAAAAATCACTCGACTTCTACCGAGATCCCTAATTAGCAAAGCAGCTACTCGACCTATCATTCTAGTATCCATCTCAAAAAGGAATCCTGAGTTCATGCAACTAGGGTTTCAAGCTACTCTTACAATTAAGTGCACGGTACAAACCTACAAACATTAAGTGCAGTAAAATAGCATATATAACGGTTATACAAAAAATGGGGCTTGCATGGAATCCAACACTAGATAGTGTTTGCTATATGATACTCGCTTGGTGAGCATATGTGGCGGAACCGCCCGAATTATTCCAACTTAAGTGCCCAAGTCCCGCCTTAGAGGCAGCAACACACTTAAATCGGAATAACTCCATCAGTCCCTCAGATCTAGTCTGATAAAGCCACTTACCAAGGATCGAATACCACTAGCTCACTCGAAGGTGAGTCACAAAGAGAATACAATAAACATGAAACCACGAGTTAAGATACTAGAGTTATTACAATAATCGGAGTTTTAACAACAGAAAACAAGTTCATAATTAAAGTGCAGCGGATAATCGATAACGTCGAATACTGAGGTTTAGGGCAAGGCCTAGCCCACTACTCCTGTTGGTCCTCTCTTGCCGTAGCAGCATCCCACTCAACCGTCCAACCCGGTGGTAGGGTGGAAGGCCAAGTCACACCGTCAACCATATCCTGTAGCGTACCTGCAAAAATTATGCCACAAGCAAGGCTGAGTATACTAATACTCAGCTAGACTTACCCGGTGTGAGGAGTCTACTCCTCTACCTCTATACCATGCAGCTGTTTGGCTGAAGGGTTTGGTTTGCAAAAGCACTAGCTGAGTCTAAAATAAATTTTAGCTTTTCTAGTTCTAGCATAATTAATTTAGCTAGGTTCGCTCCTTTCTAAGCATACATGGTAACAATCATTTAGTACAATCAACATGTTATCTCAAGTAACACCTCATTTCACTTTTTACTCAATGCAGTACAAGAGGTCAAGCAGTCTCATTAGTTGTGAGAAGCAGACGATTCGAATCGAGTTTTTATTCTTGCAGGGTAAACCTAAACACACGACATGTAGGGGTACTCCGTCCCCACACACGTCAACCATCCCCATCGATCACTTGGCAATAGAACAAGGCTCACGACCTTGGCGTATAATGCTCCAATTGACCCCGGCTGCCGCCGTGCAACAGCCGCACTTGTACCCACCATAGCTAGCATGGGAGAACCCGTCTCAGGTCCAGTGAGGAGTAAAGTCTGTGGGCAGGTTCAATCAGGTACTAGGTTTACCGGTTACCATATTTCCCGACATGTGTTTAGTACATTCAAACGCTTGACTCAAGTATCCACACATTAATCCTTAATTCCATTTCTGTCTCATAGACAAGGCATCCACCCTAGATCCAAATCCATAGACCATCATAGATCCCGTTATCAAGATGAATACAATCAATGCCTGACCTCGCATGAGTGCTAGAAAAATCACTCGACTTCTACCGACATCCCTAATTAGCAAAGCAGCTACATGACCTAGCATACTAGTATCCATCTCAAAAAGGAATCCTGAGTTCATGCAACTAAGGGTTTCAAGCAACTCCTACACTTAAGTGCACATTACAGTCCTACAAACATTAAGTGTAGTAAAGTAGCATATATAAACAGTTATGCATAAAATTGGGGCCTTCCTTAAAAAGCTGAGGCTGCAGGGAGATCCTCGGTGGCAGGATCGGGAGCTGGCTCCTGGACTTCCTCTTGGACAACTCCTTGCTCGGGAATGAGCACGAACTCTCCATCAGCGAGGTTGCGATCTAATGAATGCAATGAGTGAGATACATGTATGCCATGATATGCAATGTAGTAGTAATAAAAATGATTATGTTGATAAGGTAACGTTTTAATCTTACTACTGGAAGTTCTAATGGTATACTTAGTCATTTAGGGTCAAGTATGGTCAAGTTTAAATGGTCAAATTAATTGGGTGTCCCACTGATTTTCTCTTAGTGTCTTAGTGCAAATTTTATCATGATCCTTGCTGAAATCATTATGGGTGAGACTTATCACTCTTACCAATTCTCTCTTTTCCCCTTTTCTATTATGCCTTTTAAAGTGGGTTTGAACTACAACGTAGCTTTAAAAATTTCCAAAACTTATGTAAACATTATAGTAGTTCCTCACTGGTGTATAATTCTCAGTCTCAAAAGTTGGGGCTTAAAATGTTAAGGGTTCACTCTGTACAAAAATATTAAGTTTTAGGACAGAGGGGATGCTTTGAACTACAACTCTCTTTTAACAGTGAATTATTCCCTAAGGCTTATTTTTGCTGGAATTTAGGTGCAATAATATGACTTTGTACCTAGTTTTAGCCAATGATACCTATTGGTCATTTTATTGTAATTTTCTAAAGTTTTAGGGCCTAGTGGTGCTTTCTACTATTACTATATTTGAAAAATGTCAAACAACATATTTCCTAATTTTTCTATCTTCTTCTTTGCGCAAGAGCAATCATTCTAGAATTCGGCTATTTTTTCTCAAAGGGAAGGGGTGGTAAAATTTCTTGGAATATATGGTCTTTTTCATGGAATAGGAAGTGAGGTATATTACATCATGTTTTTACCTCAGTTTCATATTTTTCTCTGGTGGCTTACATCATAAATAATTGGGTAAAAATTGGGATGCTCACTACTGCACATTTTTAGGCTTTCTTTTGATTTATTTGAAGTATGGGCCAATTTCAAGTTTTAATTGTTCAACTCACATACTTCGATGGTTTCAGGTGTTTATCATTTTTGTAGTGGTATACTAGTAGTTAGAGGCCTCCTGAATTTTTCTTGCTATTAATGTATTTGGCCTTATATTTTTAATCATGGATTTTCTTGATTTCTTAATGCCAAATAAAATTATAACCTTAGGTTAGCACTAGACTATGGTTCCATATGTTTTTCCTAGGTTTTGTGTAACTTAGGCATGCTAGAAAAAATATGGTAATTCTCTGGTTTTTATTTCCTATTACTTTTCTCATTTTTCTAAAGTTTGGACAGAAACAATTTTTAATGGACATCCCATGTCTATTTTTGTATACTGGGATGCTCAGTATTTTTAAACAGTATATATGTCAGGTGGGCATCTCTACAAATTTTCTCCAGTCTAGTATAGAAGTATTCCTATTTTTCTTTGTATTAATAAGGTTTGGGTAGTTTCCTAATTTAAATTCAAACTATAAAAATTAGTACAGAAAACATGGGGTTTAATAATTTTGTATGATAGTTCATAATTTTTAAAATCCAGCAAAATTGGTTGACCAATTTTTAGAATCCAGCAAAATAGTGCCCTTTTGAAGTTAATTGTTGTTATTTAAATCAAATTTTATTTAAATTCGAATGGGAAAACCAGTTTGCGCTAAGATCCCTGGTTTTCTTTACTGCTTCTATTACAACTTGGTCCTCAGGGCACTATTTATCTGGGTGACTGACAATGCGTAAAACCCCTTAAGTTCTACCCTAATCTAATCCGCGGTACCTGGTTTCTTTGAACAATATCCACGACAAAGATCACGGTGGCGAGATTCACCGGCGGCAAAATAGCATCGGCTAAGAGGTCGATGGCATAGGGGAGGTCGTGGCGGTCACGTCAGTGTGCGGATTGTCGTCGGGGATGACCAGAGTTTGTCGGGCCTCGTGCGCAGGCGGGGAAGCTCGTCGGCGGCGAGGATTCTGGCATAACCACGGTGACATAGCACACACCAATGAGTCAGGGAGTTTTACAGGAGGTCAGGGAGGTTGTGGGTGCAAGGAATCGGAGAATGGTTCACCTGGTAGCCCGGTCTACGCGCGGTGGCGGGCGACCGAAGTCCGGCGATGGTGATCTCACTGTTCCAGTGAGACAAGGTCTTGATCCTTGCTTGGAGAAGCTTCATGGCTCCACGGGGAAGCTGTCCAGGGGCTCGAGTGAGGCTAGGTGTCTCTGGGAATGGCTGGCCGTGATGGCCGGCGTTTGGGTGGCTCGGTCGGGCGACGCAGAGCTTGCCGGAGCTAAGAACTAGGTCGGGACAGTGAGGGCAAGCGTAGAGTGAAGTGTTGCGCATCCTGGGGTGGCTTTTAAAGGCACGTACGCAGTGCACGGGTGGGCATGGACCGGAGCAGGCGCGCGAGCGTGCACGGCTCGGCGCGGGTGCGTGGGCTGGCGTGCACCGGGCATGTCAGCCGCGGTCGAGCACGTGACACAGTTTCTTCTGCTCTTGTTCTAACGTCGATAGAGCACATATCTTCACGAATTTGGGCAAGATTGCGGTGTCAGATTTGTTCCCTGATGCAAGCTGTGTCGTTTATGTGTGGGAGCCGAGGGGTTTCCGACAGTGTACAAGGAGTAGTCATGTCAGCAAGATGGTAGTGTTAACCTGCTGCGTCCTGAGGCAAAACCGTGTCAACTCATGTCCAACGGTTGAGATTTGCCCCCAAACTTTTTCAGGACGTGCCAAAGATAAGTTGGCGCCAATTTGGTATTTGGACTTTGTGGATTTCAGCTTTGGAAAACAGAGAACACAACTGAACTTTGTGAAGGGGTTAAAATTCAGATTCTGAATTTTCTGAATTTCCCATTGAGTTTTCACTTGAGGGGTTATTTTGAGAATTTTACAGAACCCTTCTTATAAATATTTCTTACTATACTTTGTAGCCTATTTACTATACTATAACTTTGTTATTTGGTCCTCATCATGAATTTGTGTTTTTCATGATCTTTCACAATTTTTCCTTTTTTGCACTTAAATGGCTTATTTAGGGTCATTTTAAGTTTTGTGCATTTTTCTTACCTTGGGGTGCATGATATGGTTAATGTATGATTCTTAAGATGAAAAGACTTACTCAAATCTTTGTTCCTCAAGTGTTGGGGTCTTTTGGTCAATTTTGATTACATGTGATAATGGTCCTCAGTGGGGTATTGAGGAGAACCCTAGGTAACACTGGGTGTTACAACCTTCCCCCCATAAAGGAATCTCGTCCCGAGATTCAGGTCGGAATCCTCCAGCGGTGAAGAGAAGTTTTACGACTTGATCTCTTGGTGTGGGTTTGTTTATTAAGGTTCTTTAGAAACCTGATCTTCGAATGTCATCCTCTGTGCAACTTCAGAAAGAAGTCCTTTTTGTTTTTGTTTCATAGCTTACTTCGTTTTATGTTAAGATCTTCTTCCTTATATTTGGATTCAAAGGGTAGGGGGAGGGGGCTGGGGTATGGTTACGTACCGATTTCTTTAGGTAGACAATTGGGGTAGTTCGAACGCAGAAATTCATCAGTCTCCTAGGTAGCTTCTTCCTCTGAATGGTTGCTCCATTGGATCTTATACATTTTGATCGACTTCGCATGAGTTGATCTTTCCTTGCAATCTAGAACCTTGAAAGGGTACTCTTGATATGATAGATCTGACTCTATCTCCACTTCTGGTTCTGCTACAACCTCGGTTGGCAAACGAACACATTTCTTTAATTGGGATACATGGAACACATTGTGGATGGCGGACATTTTTGAGGGTAGCTTCAATTTGTATGCCACGGGTCCACATGCTTCCACGATTTCATAGGGTCCAATGTAGCGAGGGGCTAACTTGCCTTTGATCCCAAACCTTTGCACTCCTTTTGTGGGTGATACTTTTAGATATATGAAATCTCCCACTTCAAACTGGAGGGGTTTCCTTCTCTTGTCATGGTAGCTCTTCTGCCTGGCCTGAGCAGCTTCTAGGTTCTTCCTGATTAATTTGACTTTCTTCTCGGCTTCTGTCACTAGGTCAGGTCCAAAGATTTCTCTTTCTCCAGGCTGAGACCAGTTGAGGGGTGTTCGACACCTTCTTCCATATAGGGCTTCAAAGCGTGCCATCTTCATGCTGGATTGATAATTGTTGTTATAAGCAAACTCTGCCAAAGAGAGGTACTTATCCCAGTTCTTGCCGCAATCGATTGCACAAGCCCTTAGCATATCTTCAAGAATTTGATTTACCCTTTCGATCTGACCATCAGTCTGGGGGTGGTAAGATTAACTTCTTATTGGCTTGGTTCCCATAGACTCTTGCAATTGCTCCCAAAATCTGGCTATAAATTGGGCTCCTCGGTCAGATACAATTGTCTGAGGTAATCCGTGCAAACACACAATTCGGTCAATATACAATTCTGCATATTGATGAGCCTTATCGGTGGTGTGCACTGGAAGAAAATGTGCCACTTTCGTCAATCGGTCCACAATGACCCATATTGAATCATGATGTCGAGAGGTGTTGGGCAGACCCACAATGAAATCCATGCTGATGTCATCCCATTTCCATGAAGGTATTGATAGGGGTTGCAAGGCACCAGCTGGTTTTAAGTGGCTTGCCTTTATCCTCGGACATGTGTCACATTCCGATACATACTGAGCTATCTCTCTTTTCATTCTGGTCCACCAATACAGGGGATTCAGATCATGGTGCATCTTGGTGCTTCCTGGGTGCATGGAGAATTTGGAGAGCTGAGCCTCATCCAAGATTCTCTTCTTGAGGTCTCTATTTTTAGGAACCACCAATCTGTCTTGAAACCATAGTATCCCCTTGCTGCCTTGGCGAAAGTACTTATACTTCTCCATTTTGCTGATTAAGATGCTCTTTGATGATTTGCACTCCCTTGTCACTGAGTTGGGCCATAATAATCTAATCTGACAAGGTTGGCTCAATGGAGATGTGAGACAAGATAACAGAAGGAATCACTTCGATACTCATCTTGTTCAGCTCGTCACACAGGGTATTAATGCGAGAGTCCATCATCATATAGTTGCATTGTGACTTCCGACTTAGGGCATCAGCTACCACATTGGCTTTCCCGGGTGGTAGTGTACTTCCAAGTCGTAGTCTTTGATCAATTCTAGCCATCTTCTCTGCCTCATATTGAGATCAGCCTGAGTAAAATCTGTACTTGAGGGTCTTGTGGTCTGTATAGATGTTGCAGTGGGTTCCCATCAAGTAGTGCCTCCACATTTTTAATGCATGAACCACTGCTGCCAATTCTAAGTCATGAGTGGGATAATTCTGCTCATGAGGCCTGAGTGCTCTTGATGCGTAGGCAATGACTCGGCTGTCTTGCATCAATACACAACCCAGTCCGGTGCCAGAGGCATCACAATACACATCAAATGGCTTGTTGTTACCAGGCTGTGCTAACACAGGTGCTGTGGTTAGATGCTGTCTCAAAGTGTGGAAAGCATCTTCGCATTTCTGACCCCATTCGAACCTTGCTCCCTTCTTCAACAATTCTTTCATGGGCTTCGCAATTCGAGAGAAGTTCGGAATGAATCATCGGTAATACCCGACCAATCCTAGAAAACTCTGAATCTGACGAACAATTGTTGGCGGCTTCCAATTCATCACATCTTGCACTTTATCTGGATCAACAACTATTCCTCCCTCAGAGATAGTGTGACCCAAGAATTTTATTTCCTTTAGCCAAAAATCACACTTAGACAATTTGGCATAAAGGCAGTGCTCTCTCAGACGTTGAAGTACCGTGTGCAAGTGTTTGGCGTGCTCCGCTTCATTCTTCGAGTACACCAGAATATCATCGATGAAGACCACCACGAATTTGTCCAATTCAGGCATGAAGACTGAATTCATCAGATACATGAAGTATGCGGGTGCATTTGTTAACCCAAACGACATCACCAAATACTCATACAACCCATATCTGGTTGAGAAGGCAGTCTTTGGAATATCGCTTGCTAGTATCTTGATCTGATGATAGCCAGAGCGAAGGTCTATTTTGGAAAACACCTTGGCTCCAACCAATTGATCGAAAAGAACATCAATACGAGGCAAAGGATACTTGTTCTTGATAGTCACCGCATCGAATGGGCGGTAACCTTTCATCCTTCTTCTTTACGAACAAGGCTGGACATCCCCAAGGTGAAGTACTTGGGTGGATGAAACCCTTGTCCAACAACTCTTGCAGCTGTTTCTTCAATTTTGCCAATTCAGCCGGTGGCATCCGGTAGGGCCTTTTGGAAATAGGTGTCCTTCCCGATTGCAATTCAATGGCAAATTCAATATCCTGATCTCGCGTCATTCCTGGCAATTCATCAAGAAAAACATTTGCATACTCGCAGACCACTGGAATTTTCTTCAAGGGTAACTCTATCATAGAAAAAGCACATGACAGAGTGGTTCCTTGGCTAGGCAAATACAATGTGAACCTTCCATAGGTTGGGGAATGGACTTCAACAATGCGGTTGGCGACATCTAGCACTACTTGCTGCTGGGTCATCCAGTTGGCTCCCAAAATAATATCCACATTATCCATCCCTAGAATGAGTAGGGCAGTTTTGACAATTTTGCTTCACAGCTGAATAGGCACATTTCGATTAAATTGGTTTGTTGCAATTTTGCCCCCAGGCGTTGCTATCATGAAATACCCTTGAGTATGATAGAAAGGCAGTTGGCATTTAATGCTGAATTTCTGGCTAATGAAGCTATGCGATGCACCAGAGTCAAACAGAATTAATGCATGTTGATTAAAATCTGAAAAGGTACCAGTCATGACGGGTGCTCCTTTAGGTGGCTCCTCCAGAGTAGTGAAATTGAGCTTCCCTTGTCTGACTTGCACTTTCTGCTTCCTCCCTTTGTCTTGGTTGGGTGCTGGCATCTGCCTTGGCTGATTCCGTGGGCAATTCTTGTCATAGTGGCCCACATTGCCACACGTGAAGCACTTGTTTTCATTCCCTTGGCGGAACTGCTGCTGCTGCTGAGGCTGATTGTTCCTTGCAGCGGGAACGGGAAACTGTTGGGTGCTTGCTGCTGCTGCTGAGGCGGTCTGATAACCCATCTTCCCGCCTGCTGCTGAAATCCTCTGCTCTGACTGTTGGAGATAATCCGGAACCTTTGGGGTGGAGCTGAGGGTCCTGACATTGGTGCTTTCCTCTTCTTTTCTGCCTGGTGAGCTACAATACAGTCTTCCTGTGATATGGCCAGGTTGACCAATTCATTAAAGCTGTCAGCCCAAACAGTGTTGAGGCGCTCACGCAGCTTGGTGTTGAGACCTCTGCGGAAACGGTCTCTCTTCTTCTCATCAGAATCTGCATGATAGCCCGTGTACTGGCACAGGTCGTTGAAGGCCAGGGCATACTGCAACACAGTGCGAGTTCCCTAAGTTAATGCCAAGAACTCGTTGAGCTTGCGGTCCAGAATCCCTGCTGGAATGTGGTGTCCCCTGAAAGCCGTATTGAATTCCTCCCATGTCACCTCATGGTTAGCAGGTAACATGGCGCGGAAATGGTCCCACCATGACCGAGCAGGTCCGCGAAGCTGCTATGCGGCAAAATGGGTTTTCATATCGTCAGGGAAAGCTCTTGTGAGGAGGGGAAACTTAGACTCCACAACCCTTAGCCACACATCAGCGTCCAGCGGATCCTCTGCCTTGGTGAACAAGGGCGGCTGCGTGCTCAGGAACTCTTGATATGTTGCCGCGGCCGAAGGACGCTGCGGCCGGCCTCCACCATACTGCTGAGGGTGGGGCTGGCACTGCAATAGCTGCTGTAGAATATCATTCTGCTGAGCCATCAGCTCCTGCACCGTGGGAACTGCAGGAGGTGGCGGGGGAACCTGCTCGTTCTACCCACGACGTTGCCTAGCTGCCAACTGAAAACAGAAATTTCCTTCGTTGTTATCTCGACTCATGGTTCCAATAGAATTTCTTTGTATTATGAGAAGAAGTGTCATAACATAGTATTGAAACCAAATGAGAATAACATGACTGCATCATTTCCTTGTTCATAAAAGTTTCCCTGGGTTACAACAATTTAGGGGAATGTACCCATAAGCCTAGTCCAAAATCCGATACCAAACTAAGCTCGTGTGGGTTTCTATTCTCCTAATGTGTCAACTAACCCATCAACCCTGAGTGGTGGAGGCAATGTTGGATGCGGGTGAAGGGGGCATCCCGGAGGGAGTCGCATTGGGACCAGGCGCTGGTTCTAATTCCTCGGGAGCCTCCTCTCCCTTGCTTCCTGCCTCATTTTTCTTCCATGTCCTAGTGGTGCATCTCCAGTTGGTCGTTGGCTTCCTCAAGCTCCTCCTACACATCATGGAGCTGGATTTCTAGGATATCGATAGTGTTATCCCGGATCTCCACCTGCTGCTCCAGGGTTGCGATGCGTTGGCTCAACTGTTCCACCTGTAGGTCTTTCTCCACCAATTCCGAAGACACGTCGACCACAAAGTCCTCTCGACTGTCGAGGGTGAGCTTAGTGGTCTGAGCAAGGTTAGTGAGGTGTGCCATGGTGTCGCTTTGCAGGGCTTGTAGGTGGCATAGTGCGCTCATACACTGAACAGTGATCCTCCCAACCTGGTCGGGATGCACGGCCCACACGTCCTTCACGTGGCTCACTCGGTTGCACCACATGGGGTCATCCCTCTTCTCTGCGGGGAAGAGTCCCAGTGGGTGCATTACCATCTCCAAGGGATGGTATCCGCAGAAAGTCGTCAGGGTCTTCATAGCTGCGACCTCAGTGGTGTCGTCCGCCCTGAATCCAATAGTCTCGGAGCCAAGGGAACGCCAACCCGGCTGCAAAGGGTGAGTCTCCAGAGTCAGCCATACTTGACAACGGGGCACCCGATGCTCCTCGTACAACTGCACCGTGTACAGAGGGGGTGTAGGGTAACCAGCGGAGCTGAGCACCTCCCATAAGGTGGAAGGGAAACCCTCGTGGGAAAGGTAGTCGGAATTGAAACGAGTGTCTCCTCCGTTGATGGGGGTGGGTGAAGTCATCTGTGAAAGAGGGTTAGATATAAATGTTATGGTGGTGGAAAGGGAAAACACATGTGCTCGGGTTGTTAACAGGAGGTAGGATAAATTAGATTCTACTTCTTATGTTATTTATTGTTAACCCTATTTGCTACATTCACACTTAGATGTGTTTTCCTTTAATTTTTAACCCTTTCATGTTTTATAATGCATGCATGCTGGATAGAACGTCTCCTCACCGATCAGAAGGGTGCTTTTAAGGCATCCTCACACTTCTAAGATTGGCCTATATGGCCTACTTAATTAACCACTTGTTTTCCCCATTATTCCTAAGGCCTTTCGTCCTAGGTGTAGCGTTCTAGTCCTGATGATTCCAACATTGGTTTCTAAGCAATTTTAATTTTTGTTGGTATTCACGACTTATTGATTTCTCTGTGGTGGTATTCGCTCCGATACCAGCTGTGGCAGACCCGCCCGAATTATTCCAGCTTAAGTGCCCAAGTCCCGCCTTAGAGTCAGCAACACTCTTAAATCGGAATAACCCATCAGTGCCTCAGATCTAGTCTGATAAAGCCACTTACCAAGGATCGAATACCACTAGCTCACTCAAAGGTGAGTCATAGAGAGAATGCAATAAACATGAAACCACGAGTTAAGATACTGGAGTTATTACAATAATCAGAGTTTTAACAACAGAAAACAAGTTCATAATTAAAGTGCAGCGGATAATCGATAACATCGAATACTGAGGATTAGGGCAAGGCCTAGCCCACTACTCCTCTTCTCCTGCCGGAGCAGCATCCCACTCAACCGTCCAACCCGGTGGCAGGGTGGAAGGCCAAGTCAAACCGTCAACCATATCATGTAGCGTACCTGCAAAAATTGTGCCACAAGCAAGGTTGAGTATACTAATACTCAGCTAGACTTACCCTGTGTGAGGAGTCTACTCCTATACCTCTAAACCATGCAACTATTTGGCTGAGGGGTTTGGTTTGCCAAAAGCACTAGCTGAGTCTAAAATAAATTTTAGCTTTTCCAGTTCTAGCATAATTAATTTAGCTAGGTTCGCTCCTTTCTAAGCATACATGGTAACAATCATTTAGTACAATCAACATGTTATCTCAAGTAACACATTATTTCACTTTTTACTCAATGCAGTACAAGAGGTCAAGCAGTCTCATTAGCTGCGAGAAGCAGATGAATCGAATCAAGTTTTTATCCTTGCAAGGTAAACCTAAATACACGACATGTAGGGGTACTCCGTCCCCACACAAGTCAACCGTCCTCATCGATCCCCTTGCAACATAACAGGGCTCACAACCTTGGCGTACAATGCTCCAATTGTCTCCGGCTGCCGCCGTACAACGACCGCACTAGTACCCAACATAGCTAGCATGGGAGAACCCGTCTTAGGTCCAGTGAGGAGTAAAGTCTGCGGGCAAGTTCAATCAGGTACTAGGTTTACCGTTTACCATATTTCCCGACATGTGTTTAGTACATTCAAACGCTTGATTTAGGTATCCACACATTAATCCTTAATTCCATTTCCGTCTCATAAACAAGGCATCCACCCTAGATCCAAGTCCATAGACCATCATAGATCCCGTTATCAAGATGAATACAATAAATGCCTGACCTCGCACGAGTGCTAGAAAAATCACTCGACTTCTACCGAGATCCCTAATTAGCAAAGCAGCTACTCGACCTAGCATACTAGTATCCATCTCAAAAAGGAATCATGAGTTCATGCAACTAAGGGTTTTAAGCAACTCCTACACTTAAGTGCATATTACAGTCGTACAAACATTAAGTGTAGTAAAGTAGCATATATATAAACGGTTATGCATAAAACTGAGGCTTGCCTTCAAAAGCTGAGGCTGCGGGGAGATCCTCGGTGGCAGGCTCGAGAGCTGGCTCCTGGACTTCCTCTTGGATAGCTCCTTGCTCGGTAATGAGCACGTACTCTCCGTCAACGAGGTTGCAATCTAATGAATGCAATGAGTGAGATACATGTATGCCATGATATGCAATGTAGTAGTAATAAAAATGATTAAGTTGATAAGGTAAAGTTTTAATCTTACTACTCGAAGTTCTAGTGGTATACTTATCCATTTAGGGTCAAGTATGGTCAAGTTTAAATGGTCAGATTAATTAGGTGTCCCACTGATTTTCTCTTAGTGTCTTAGTGAAAAGTTTATCATGATCCTTGCTGAAATCATTGTGGGTGAGATTTATCACTCTTACCAATTCTCTCTTTTGCCCTTTTCTATTATGCCTTCTAAAGTGGGTTTGAACTACAACGTAGCTTTAAAAATTTCCAAAAAATTTGTAAAAATTACAGTAGTTCCTCAATGGTGTATAATTCTCAGTCTCAAAAGTTGCGGCTTAAAATGTTAAGGGTTCACTCTGTACAATAATATTAAGTTGAGCGCAATAATATGGATTATTCCCTAAGGCTTATTTTTTGCTGGCATTTAGGTGCAATAAGATGACTTTGTACCATGTTTTAGCCAATGATACCTATTGGTCATTTTATTGTGATTTTCTAAAGTTTTAGGGCCTAGTGGTGCTTTCTACTACTACTATATTTGAAAATGTCAAACAACAGATTTCCTAATTTTTATATCTTCTTCTTTGCGTAAGAGCAATCATTCTAGAATTTGGCTAATTTTTCTCAAAGGGAAGGGGTGGTAGCATTTCTTGGAATATATGGTCTTTTTCATGGAATAGGAAGTGAGGTATATTACATCATGTTTTTACCTCAGTTTCATATTTTTCTCTGGTGGCTTACATCATAAATAATTGGGTAAAATTTGGTTTGCTCACTGCTGCACATTTTTAGGCTTTCTTTTGATTTATTTGAAGTATGGGCCAATTTTAAGTTTTTATTGTTCAACTCACTTACTGTGATGGTTTGGGGTGTTTACCATTTTTGTAGTGGTATACTAGTAGTTAGAGGCCTCCTGAATTTTTCTTGCCATTAATGTATTTGGCCTTATATTTTTAATCATGGCTTTTCTTGATTTCTTAATGCCAAATAAAATTATAACCTTTGGTTAGCACTAGACTATGGTTTCATATATTTTTCCTAGATTCTGTGTAACTTAGGCATGCTAGAAAAAATATGGTGATTCTCTGGTTTTTATTTCCTATTACTTTTCTCATTTTTCTAAAGTTTGGGAAGAAACAATTTTTAATGGAAATCCCTGGTCTATTTTTGTATACTAGGGTGCTCAGTATTTTTAAATAGTGTATAAGTCAGGTGAGCATCTCTACAAATTTTCTCCAGTATAGTATAGAAGTATTCCTATTTTTCTTTGTATTAACAAGGTTTGGGTAGTTTCCTAATTTAAATTCAAACTCTAAAAATTAGTACAGAAAACATGGGGTTCAATAATTTTGTCTGATAGTTCATAATTTTTAGAATCCAGCAAAATTAGTTTGACAAATTTTTGATGTATAAAACTCAAGTTATGCCCTTTTGAAGTTAACTACTGTTATTTAAATCAAATTTTATTTAAATTCAATGGGAAAACCAGTTTGCGCTGAGACCCCTGGTTTTCTTTACTTCTTCTATTACAACTAGGTCCTCAGGGCACTATTCATCTGGGTGACTGACAATGCAAAAAACCCCTTAAGTTCTACCCTAATCTAATCGGCGGTCCCTGGTTTCTTTGAACAGTATCCGCGGCAAAGATCACGATGGTGAGACTCACCGGCGGTGAAATAGCTCCGGCAAAGAGGTCGATGGCGTAGGGGAGGTCGCGACGGTCATGTCAATGTGCGGAACGTCGTCGGGGATGACCGGAGTTGGTCGGGCCACGTGCGCAGGCGGGGAAGCTTGTCGGCGGCGAGGATTACGGCCTAACCACGGCGACATAGCACACACCAGTGAGTCGAGGAGCTTTATGGGAGGTCATGGGAGCAAGGAATCGTAGAATGGTTCACCTGGTAGCCTGGTCTACGTGTGGTGGCGGGCGGCCGAAGTCTGGCGATGGTGATCTCGTTGTTCCTGTGAGGCAGGGTCTCGATCCTTGCTTGGAGAAGCTTCACGGCTCCACGGGGAAGCTGTCCAAGGGCTCGGGTGAGGCTAGGTGTCTCTAGGAATGGCTGGTCGTGATGGCCGGCGTTCGGGTGGCTCGGGCGGGCGGCGCAGAGCTTGCCGGAGCTAAGAACTGGGCCGGGACAGTGAGGGCAAGCGTGGAGTGAAGTGTTGCGCGTCCGGGGGTGGCTTTTAAAGGCGCGGGCGTGGTGCACGGGCGGGTGTGGACCGGAGCGGGCGCACATGGCTTGGCGCGGGTGCGTGGGCTGGCGTGCACCGGGCATGTCAACCGCGGTTGAGCACGTGGCACAATTTCTTCTGCTCTTGTTCTAACGCCAATAGGGCGCATATCTTTGCGAATTTGGGCAAGATCGTTGTGTAAGATTTGTTCCCTGATGCAAGCTTTGTCATTTATGTGTTTGAGCCGAGGGGTTTCTGGCAGTGTACAGGGAGTAGTCGTGTCAGCAAGATGGCAGTGTCAACCTGCTGCGTCCCGAGGCAAAACCGTGTCAACCCATGTCCAACGGTTGAGATTTGCCCCCAAACTTTTTCAGGACGTGCCTAAGGTAATTTGGCGCCAATTTGGTACTTGGACTTTGTGGATTTGAGCTTTGGAAAACAGAGAACACAACTGAACTTTGTGAAGGGGTTAAAATTTAGATTCTAAATTTTCTGAATTTCCCATTGAGTTTTCACTTGAGGGGTTATTTTGAGAATTTTGCAGAACCCTTCTTATAAAACTTTCTTACTATACATTGTAGCCTATTTACTATACTATAACTTTGTTATTTGGTCCTCATCATGATTTTGTGTTTTTCATGATCTTTCACAATTTTTCCCTTTTTGCACTTAAATGGCTTATTTAGGGTCATTTTAAGTTTTGTGCATTTTTCTTACCTTGGGGTGCATGATATGGTTAATGTATGATTCTTAAGATGAAAAGACTTACTCAAATCTTTGTTCCTAAAGTGTTGGGGTCTTTTTCTCAATTTTGATTACATGTGATAATGGTCCTCAGTGGGGTACTGAGAAGAACCCTAGGTAACTCTGGGGTGTTACAGCATCCACTGGTTAGGGCTATCCTTTTTCCGGTTGTCCACCAACTGCATCTTGTGGTTGGCACCACATCACTTGCACGATCATCATCTCTCGGTCCTAAATGAGATGCAGGATGCATATGTATGAATATGATGAAATATATCAAAAGACAATCCCAAAATAGATGGTAGCGAACTAAACATTAAATCGTAAGACACCGTAAACAACCACATGCTAGCATTAGCTATCTATATGTCATCGAGCACACAACATCAACACCACTGGAAGGACGACGATTACTACCTATAATTAACCAACGCAACACGACATCACATGTACAAGCATTTACCACATTCACTTTAATCATTTATTATTTACTCTATTATTAAACTACTTAGGCACATGTACATTCGCCGCAACTTATAAACGTCATACAAACAAACTTATTTTAATAGGGAATAATCACTTAATCGGGTTCTACCAACATTCTCAATATTCTAATGCAAGCACACACCCAAGAGAACACGTAGAAGGTGTTAGCCTAATCACAATGCCTTTTATACTAGTCTAATGAGGTTGGTTATTTAGTAATATTAGATTAGTAGTGCAAGTATTAGAAATGGTAACATATCGTTAATTGTGTTTCTTGTCCGTATAATGACACTTGCTAAATTAACATTGATTGAAGCTGATTACTTACTAGACTTTGACAATTTAATTTACTAATTAAGGAGACATGGACTAGTTACTTATATATAACCCGAATTACATTAGTTACTTTCATTATTACTCGTGTTCAACCAAAATCAAAACGAGGAAGCAGTCGACTCAAGACAAACACAATAGAGTAGAGCAATCCACCACAATCAACAAGATTAGGACAGCAGCACAGCAGTTGCTTGTTTCAGTCATAACTCACAAGATATTCATCCAAATATAGTGGTCAAATACTTTTTGGAAAGAATAAGAAACGCTCTACCACTTTGGTATTGTCATCTCAAGGTGATTAGACACTTAACAAGGTTAAATAGTAATAAACGACAGCTCTGTTCAGATTTGGACAGATTCAGACTTGCGACTTCAAAAATTCATAACTAGAGACTCAGGCATCCAAATCAATTGATCCTAGACTTTCTGGAAAGCTAATTAAATTTTCTACAAATTATTTATAAACATCTCTGGTTGGTTTAATATGTATCAAGGGTAAAATACATTACGAAAGCTTTGCTATCCAGAACTGGACAGATTTAGTCTTCACACTTCAAACATTTATAACTTGACCTTTAGACCACCAAAAAGGATGATCCAAGACTTTTTGGAAAGCTTAGTAAAATCACTAAATAAATTTTATAATCACCAAGAAGTGCTTCAAATTTTAATCAACCCAAACAATATAGTTTACGAAATCTGTCGGACAGAACACAACAATCAGTTTGTAAAATTCATAACTCTTAAACTATCAGGCCTATGGTTATGAAATTTTAGCACAAGCAATATAAGAAAGTAATCTACAACTTTATTTTGACCAACAAGAACTGATTTTAACATTAACTTAAGCAACCATTGTAATCTCTGAAATCTATACAGAAATTGGACATATTCAGTTACTGAACATGTAAAAAGCATAACTTCTAAACCATCAATTCTTAGCTCATGAATTTTAGGACGTGCTAGATAAACAAGTGAACTATAACTTTTATATAGCATATGTCTGCATAAAGTATACTTTACTTTACTAGATTACTCGCACAACCAAAACTGTACACGCAGGAATTTCAGTTTGCTAGCACAAGAGCACTTAACTAAATTACCAAGCAAAATCATAGAGAGATACTACCACCAATTTCTCAAATTTAAATCATTATGACTTAGTTATCAAGTTTCAATTTATATCAAGACACTTAAGCATTTCAAGAAACATGCACGCTTTTGTTTACTTCAAAATTTTCACTAACTCTTCTTATAATTATAAAATGGGTGTTATTTTAGCACCATATGAAACTATCTAATTTGGGGCTAAATTTTTATGAGGCATACGTAATTACAAATTATAACTAATGTATAAATTTCGCATGCTCAGGTTTTATATTGTATTTACTACAAAAATAACGAATTGTTAATGCAATAAAGCATGTGAGAGCAAGTTAAATCTAAAACTAATTATTTTTTGTGGATGCATGACCATATTAAGTTTTCTTAGGCTACTATAATATCATGCAAGGATAGTGGAATACAATTTTCCATTTTTACATCTATATATTATATTTAGACTATTTAAAACTATATAATATGCATCAAACGAGTTAAATCACTAACACAGCGACACGTGAACCACTATTCATGAAATTTTTACTAGTCACCAAACATCACACAGAGGGTCTAGTGTAAAATTGTTAATTCATTTGGAGCACTAGAGCTATAGATAAAATAACAAACAAAACAATCATCTTTTTCCTATTTAACATGGTTTAATCAACATACCAAGAAAACAGTAAACATCATATGGGTTTTTATATTTTTCCTAGCTGGAGTATGACTCCATCTAACTAACAAAACAAGTCTCATCATTTTTAGATTTGTAAATTAAAACTATGGAGAGAAGCAAGTTCATTTGTTTTTTAAACCTCTTTTCAAAATAAAATTCCATAGCAGAACTTTTAAACTAAAACATATCAACATATAGATTCACTGCATAGAAAATTTCCCAAGGATTCCAAAATATCCTCATTTACTTTTTTACGATTTTTATACAGTTTTCTACGGATTTTCCAAGTTAAGTATAAAATCTGGAATTTGTGCACTCTTAAACTCAACCCAGAGCCCACCTATCATTGGCACAAGGTGTCTTCTTCAACCTCCATATTGCACGCATGCTCAGCTTCTCAACAACAGAGAACACAACCCACCGACCATGCCCATGGCGCCCGTCGTTGGCGCGCTTCGGCCAATCTGGGCGATGCGGCCACATCCTCCTCCATCTTCTTCACCAACACACCATTCCTCTCCAGATATACCTCACGCACTCGTCCAACTATTGTCTTGGTCTTGGCGACGCTGGTGAGGAGATTGGAGGCAGTCTGGAGCATGGAGGAGGGTGCTGGCGCAGCATGGAGGGTGAGGAGGAGTAGGAGGCGTGAGCACGGACGCCTGTGGGGAAGAAGAATGGTGTGGGGGAGAAGGAGAGGGCAGGGGCAGCCATTTATAGACATGAAGCTCTAGACATGCCAGCCAGCTCCAGCAGGTGGTAGGTGCTACAGTGGCGACCTTGGGCGGCGAGTTTTGGCGTTTTCTGTTTGTTTTCGGATCTTGGTCACTGCAGGAGATATTTTCCTTGATCTACACTCTACAAATCTTATATAGAGATTGAGTTGGTTTGAGCACTGGTTAAGAGTTATAGACCCACGAAAATTGGTTTGTTAGAGGCTTAGAAAACAATGGAAACTTGTTAAAGCTGAGTGTCAAAATATGTCAAACATAATCGGATGAATGCCATCTTTTAATATGTTGTGCATCTATTTGTTATTAACAACTTTTATATTTGGGGAAACTCGAGTTGTTCAATAAAAAATTGGGAACACGAGACGTCAACCCGTACGACACTTATTCCAGACTTAGAAGCATTTTAAATCCTGAAATCAGATTTTTATTCTGTTTTGAGGGTACTGTTTGAGATATTTAGAGTTTGAATCAAGGCGAGGTTTAATTGTAACATTTACTATATAACACAGGTTCTACAATTTTTATTAAAGTCAAACATCGTATCTTGAATATAAATCGAAGTTTCACTTTGGTCAAAGTAGTATCATTATAAGCCTTCAAATTATATTTTAAGGCAATTGGGGTATTTTCTCGACATTTTCTTGGCATGGACCATAAATAACTTTTGTTGTAGAGTTCATATAGACTTGTTTGAGCAAGATGGCAAGGTTTGTTCGAATTTCAAAATTTGTATCTGATCAAACGGGCAGTTTCAAGCAAGCCTAGGAATGATGACATAGAGATAACAAGTCGATTTGCATAAGAATTAATAGAGGTTGAGACAACAGAGATTTTGTTGGAGAATGAGGATTCAGATTACGTATTTGGACATAGACCGAATATCACAGATTCAGATACATATCGGATAACAAATGTTGGGATTTTGGATAAATGTACTTTAGACGAGATCGGCAAGACGAGTTTGACATTGGAATTTACATTCGTTTCAAGAAATAAAAGTTTTAACAGGCTCCAAATTTAGCTGTACTTGAAATCTAATAATTCCAAATTTGGTGAAACTTTCATGAGTAACTTGATAAATGGAGATAGACATGATCAAGAGATAGAAATTTTCACTGAGCGTCCGAGCTTAGGACAAATCTCCCGACATAACTTGAAATGGACACCTGGGGTGTCACAAGTGTCGGGGGTAATGTCCTATGGTTTGGGAAGCCTTTATTGGCGCGAGCGTGGGCAGACAGGGGAGTCACCGACCGTGGGTGCTGGGGCACGCGCGTGCTTGCCATCTTGGGTCAAACATGTGGCTCGTTTGCTTGAGCTCGCCTTCTCGCGTGTGTAGTCACCGTTTCAAGCCTAATCTTGGCAAGATCTCTATACATTGTGTGTTCTCCTAACTCCAAGCAAGCTCTTTTGTATGGAGGTCAAGGATTTCGGTCACTGGTGTAAGATATATGTTGGTGACTTGTTCTCAAATGCTATGAATCAAGAACAAGGCATCATAAAATGTTAAATATCAAAAGCCCTTCGTCCTCTTAATCATTATTTCCCTTCGAATATAATGATTATGAAGGCGAAGGTCATGAAAGACGTACCTTCATGATTATAGTAAAGAATGAAGAATATTCAAACAAAATACAGAAGGTAACACGATTTCTGTAAACATTATTATTATTGATATACTTCTATTTATATTATTTATGTAGACAAAGATTAATTACAAAATGTACCTTCGGCTTGAAGGAGAGAAAATACAAGTGTGGCGCAAAAGTGAATGCCAAGTCAGCGTGAACAGTACGGGGATACTGTTCACCTATTTATAGGCACGGGTCGCAGCCCATGCAAAATTACATTAATGCCCTTTACGTTTATCAATAACTCTATGATAATTCATCGAGGTCTAATCTGGTTTTTCATCTTTAAGTCGGTTTCCTTTTCCGCCGTTCTCCCGAAGCTCTTCTACACACAGCTTCGGCTCAGCGCCAACCTTCGTGTTCCTTGTGCTTCTTCATACTGTGGCTCTGATCCGAGTCCGAAGATACCTGTTAATGTACTTTACTCCAGAAACATTGTTAAATCATGTTTTTGAGGACCTTCAAAAGCCGAAGGCCCCCAACAGTAGCCCCTCGCAATATTAATTTGTTAGAATGATAAATTCAGATTGCGAAATGGACGAAGGCTATGAGCCGAAGGTCCGAAAAAACACCTTCCTCTTGCTAGAATAGCAACAGTCATTGGCAAATGGGACCCTCCAGTCTCCGACATAATAGGTTTATAAATAGGGGCTCGCCACAATTTATTTGGCATGCTCTCCTGCCATCTGTTTTGCCTGCTCAAAAAGCTTTCTGCCCATAAATATTTGGTTTTCTCCTTAGTTTAAGCTTCGGAAACGAGAGGCAAGAATTCCGAAGAGATGTCTGAGGAGAAGAAGGTTGCTGCCGAAATGAAGCTGAGCCTTTCTGAAGAGATGCATCTGGGTTTTCTTGAGTCAATAGCGAAGACGAATACGGAGAAGATTACAAGGGAGATTTTAGAAGGTTTATCTGAAGATACTGGTGATAGTGACAGTTATGACGCAGATAGTGGGGGTGAAGATTCCGAAGATCGGCCATGGCGACCAAGCCATTCAGTTTTCGGGAAATCAACTATCGGGCAAAGTCACCTTGAAAACATGAGGGGGAGATATTTTCGGGATATGTCTATTGTAAGAGCAGATGCCAGAGAAAAAACTGTGCCGACTCCCGGAGATGATGAAGTCGTTATCTTCCGAAGCTTTTTAAAAGCTGGGCTACGATTCCCTATAAGCAGATTTGTGGTGGAAGTTCTGAAAATATATCAGGTTTACCTTCATCAACTTACCCCTGAAGCAATAATAAGAATGGGAATCTTCATCTGGGCTATGAAGAGTCAGGGCCTAGAGCCAAGTGCAAAAAGTTTTTGCAATATTCATGAATTGTTTTACGAAACGAAACCCTGGGGTAAAGAGCAATATCATAACAACTTTGGTTGCTACAGCTTCGGCGCTCGCTCTGGGTCAAGCTGCCCCGTGCCCACCTTTCGTAAGAGATGGCCCGGAGAATGGATGAAAGAATGGTTCTATGTGAAAAATGATTTGAAGGTTCGAGAGGATATTAAGGATGTCATCATGTGCCCCATCTGGCAGCGCTTCGGACTCCGGAAACCGAAGGTAGAAATGGATGAAGCAGCCGAAGAATGCCAATGGGCTTTCGGCGTAGTCTGCTCTTTTATTGGGACAAGGGATTTGATACAAGAACACATTGCCTTCAGAGTATGGCCTCTTGCAGATAATTGGGAAATGCTGAAAGAAACTGTTAAAGAAACTAACGAAGGTGGGCTAGTCAGGCTGAAGTATACATTCAAATATGGAGAGAAATTCGTTGAACCAGATGATGATTGGTTAAAGAGCATTGAAAGTGTAAGTGATGAATTGCTTGGGGTATATTCGAAGGCCGAAGATACTGCAATGTCAGCAGCCTTCGGAGGCCGAAGAAAGAAAAGACTGAACCGAGTTTTTGATGCAATTGGGTTCGTGTACCCCGACTACCATTATCCAGTGCGGGGGCAGAAAAGGAAAGGTACGGTTTCTGCGAAAGAAACTGCTTCAGCTGCTCCTAGCGAGCCAGCGCCGAAGAGAAAAAGGGTGAAAGTTCTCACACACCGGCCACGTTACATTGAACTAGCCACAGTGCCTGAATTCGGCAGTGAAATATCTTCGGCCCCCGAAGCTAAGGAATCAACTCCGCTGCTAGGAGCCAAAGAGCTGGCCGAAGTGCCAACAACAAAAGAATTGGAAGAACCAAAGACTCTGTTACCAGAAACCAAAGAGCTGGCCGAAGCGCCATCGACAGAAAAGATGGAAGAAGCAAAAGCATCAACTGAGGGAGCGAAAATATTAGAAATTTTAAGTCCTTCAGAAGAAATTAAAGCAGCAAAAATTAAAAAGGGGCCAACAGTGACCCCAAAAAGAAAAAGAATGGTTAATGTGTTAGATGTTTTGGAAACAATTAAACTTCCAAGCACAAACCCAAAAAAGACTGCTGAAACTTCTGAGGCGCTTGCTGAAGTATCCGTTGCTAAGTCTCCGAAGCAACAGACTGAAGTTGAAACTGGGCCTTCAGAACCAACCAAGGTAATACCTTTGGAAGCAGAAGAAGCAAAAATTGCAAGGGCAACTGAAAAAATGAAAATGTCAGAGCCTACTTTGGTCGAAGAGATTGATACTGCTGTCCCCGAAGCATCTTCCAAATTATACGATTATATCGTGCGTCATGCTTCGGGGAAAAAATTATCGGAAGAAGAAGTTTTTGAAGCTAATCACTATGCCAAAGAATTGAAATATCTGAAGGGGGCACTAGTGTTCAATGGGACAAACGAAGAAGATTTCCTATACTGCCTCCCAGACAATAAAGAATTATCCGTCTGTCGGGAGATGTCTAGAAGTATGGGGTTTCAGAAGCTCGAAGCTGGATTATGTGCTATCACGAAGGAGGATCTTGCGGATAGTCTTGCGTACAATAGCCTGAAGGTATGGGAATTGGATGTTTACAAATTTTATAATTCGCAACTCAGTCTTTTATTCTTATACCAACCCCCCCTTTTTTTTACAAATAGGGTTTAATTTTAAGCAACGCATTGAGAGCACAAAAGAATGCTGAAGACGAGAGCTATGAAATTGCATTCAACAACTTACGATCAGAAGTTATTAAACTGAGAAATGAAGCTCTGGAAAAGGATAAAATTTTGCTTACATTGGTGGACAAGGTAAAAAAGGACGAAGCTGCCTCAAAGGCCCAGGCCGAAGCCCAAAGACGTGAAATTAAAGATCTTCAGAAACAGCTAGCCAGAGCTAAAGAAGAGCGTATACTTGAAGAAACAAAACGCGAGCTTAGTGATCAACTGGCCAATCATTTAGAGATGAGTGTTAAAGAGCTTCGTGCGTCCCAGAGGAAATGTTATGTTAAATCCATAGAGTGCGTCAAAAAGATAAAATCTAGCTTGTAACACCCACTTGTAAATAGCTAGAAAAAATACCAATGGAGAAACAATTTCTCTTTATGTGAGTGTTGGGGACCTTCGGCATCCGAAGGTCCTCAAAAACAGGATTTAACAGTATTTCTGGAGTATAATGTGTGAACAGGTATCTTCGGACTCAGGTCGGCATCACAGCAGACCAGAATAATACGAAGGTCGGTATAGCGCCGAAGGTGTAAGCAGGAAAGCTTCGGCGTGACAGCAGAAAGTGGAACCGACTTAAAGATGAAAAGGCTATTTAGACCTCAACAGATTACTATAGAATTATTATCAACTGTAAAGGGCATGAATGTAATTTTGTATGGGTTGTGTCCCGCGCCTATAAATAGGTGAACAGTACTCTCGTACTGTTCACGCTGACTCGGCATTCGCTTTTTGCGTCACGCTTGTACTTTCATTTCCTTCCAGTTGAAGGTACACTTGTAATTCAACGATACTTCTGTTTATGCTTAATAATAATGCATAATTGTGCATGTTGTTATTTGTATTTCTTATATTTCATCCTTCGTCATTTTATAATGAATCTATGAAGGTATCCTCTTCATGACCTTCGTCCGAAAACTATTATACCCTAAGGGAAATAATGTTTCGAAGGACGAAGGACTGTAACAATTAACATCTTCTGTGTTGCCTTGTTCTTAACCCATAGCATTTGAGAACAAGTCCCCAACATTGGCGCCATGTTGGGGACTTGTTCTCAAATGCTATGGGTTAAGAACAAGGCAACACAGAAGATGTTAATTGTTACAGTCCTTCGTCCTTCGAAACATTATTTCCCTTAGGGTATAATAGTTTTCGGACGAAGGTCATGAAGAGGATACCTTCATAGATTCATTATAAAATGACGAAGGATGAAATATAAGAAATACAAATAACAACATGCACAATTATGCATTATTATTAAGCATAAACAGAAGTATCGTTGAATTACAAGTGTACCTTCAACTGGAAGGAAATGAAAGTACAAGCGTGACGCAAAAAGCGAATGCCGAGTCAGCGTGAACAGTACGAGAGTACTGTTCACCTATTTATAGGCGCGGGACACAACCCATACAAAATTACATTCATGCCCTTTACAGTTGATAATAATTCTATAGTAATCTGTTGAGGTCTAAATAGCCTTTTCATCTTTAAGTAGGTTCCACTTTCTGCTGTCACGCCGAAGCTTTCCTGCTTACACCTTCGGCGCTATACCGACCTTCGTATTATTCTGGTCTGCTGTGATGCCGACCTGAGTCCGAAGATACCTGTTCACACATTATACTCCAGAAATACTGTTAAATCCTGTTTTTGAGGACCTTCGGATGCCGAAGGTCCCCAACAGTGAGTCTGACCTTTATGTATCATTCCATGGGAACACCATATTCAAAAGCAAATGATTAATAAAAGAGTACATGCTACTAAATTATGCATCATGCTGGGCTTTTCTTGTGTGTGCATTACTTGTGACAATGTAAAAAAAAACAATATAAAAATGAATAAGTTAAAACTAGAGTGAAATTTGAGGTCTAAAAGAAATTTTAGAATTGAGAAAAGAAGGAATACTAAACAAAGATAAAGAAAATAATATAAAGAAAATAGTTTGATCTCCTTATTTGGGCTCAACTGGTACATTTAAAATAAATATAAATTTATAGTAATTTTGAATTCAAATTTGAATTCTAGAAATTAAAAAGGGAAAGAAATGAAAAAGGAAAAAAAATAAAAAGAAGAACATAACTGTTCGCGTGGGCCAGCTGATCCTGTTTTCGGCCCATGAGGCAATAGCCTGCGCGTGGCCCAACTCGGGAGCACGGCGCCGACATGCGGGACCCGCATGTAAGTGAACGCTCCCCCTCCACCTACATCGCGTTTCTCTGGTGGGTGGACCTTTTGCGCTCAGTCACAGGCGGGTGGGCCCAAGTCGTAGCCGCGTCTCCTCCATTGCAATAGCCACTGCCGAATTCCACGCGCGAGATCCTCGCCATGGGGCCGCTCGGGTCAGCTGGGGTGGTTCGCCCTAGACTACAAATACCTCGGGCACCGCAACCTCTATCCCTCTCTTACGCTGCGCCTGGACCGCCTCCATCATCGCAGAGGGAGAAACGTGAGCGCCGCCGCCATTGACACCGAGTTAGAAGCCGCCGGTGAATCCCCTCAACGCCGAGCTTCAATCCTTGGGGGTTGTCCGGGGAGGGGCGCTTACGTCTGGGGAGGTCGCCAGCGACTGTGATTGGGAGTGGAGATCGCCGCAGCTCGGGGGAATTCCTCGCCAACGACCACAACGAACTTGGATCCGCCACACACCGCGGCCGGCCTTCTTCGTCGCAATTACTTCCGGTAAAACACCTTCTTAGTTACCACCTTAGCTTCAATTTGGTTTTTCGCACATCGCTGTGGGAGCTCGGTCACCAGGGCGGGCAAATTCGGCGGCACGCCGGTGGGAGCTCCGCCGGGGGGAGCGTCTCCCGACCCTTGCCGCGCGACGAGGTAGGTTGAAGACGAACCTAGGCGGTCCGATCTTTGTTGAACGGTCCCGATTAGATCGAACATACCCTTTCGTCCAAACGAACTTCGACCGTAGATGCGAGATCCAGTGGTGCAGAGTAGATCTGTGATTCATTAAATCCGTGCCGTTAATCTTTAATCCAACCGTCGCGGGCGCGTACCGGTTCGCGGTGGGACGGATCTAATCCGGGCCAACCGTTTCTGATCGGACGGTCCTGAAAGCCTGATACCCCTTCGGCTTGCACATTTTATAAAAGAGTCCCCGAGAAAATTACTAACCAACCCGTGGTCCAGATCCCTGGGTTCTGTGTCTCGGTATTTTTAGCGCCGAGCCCCCTGACCTTTCTGGTGAATGAGGCCCAGTCCAGAGCTGTTTAAAATGGAATAATTGAATTGGAAAATAGGTTTTTAATACAAAAATATATGCTAGAACTTCAATAATTCATAGAAAATGCATATGAACTCCAAATTACTTCATTCCAGTTCCTAAAATTTGATAATTTTATTCTTTAGCACTTAGTGTCTCTGTTTTGTCATGACAACAGTAATAAAATTAATCCCACACTTAATCCCACTTTAAACACATGAAACCTTTGAAAATCCATAACTTAAATTCTATAACTCCAAAAATTATGATTCCTGTTCCTAGAATTTTATTTTAATATGTAGAATATTGCTGTGTATTTTGTTCACATGCTTGGTGTGATGTTAATTTTCCCCTGTATATTGTGCTTGTTTGTATTGTGGCGAGTAGAAGAGCCCGTGACTGAGGATCCTGGTGAGCAGCAGGTTGAAGTAGCTGAGCAGGAGCTCATTGAAGGCAAGTTGTGCCCTTGATTCACTTTTGTTACCCAATAATGTTCTTTATAATCATCTACCATGCATAGGTTAATTTGATGGGACCCGATAGGTCACCCTAGATTGTTTGTCTCATTACCTTGTTCACCCCTGAATCACTTGGGTAGTTTTGCTATTGCTTTACATGGTTTTGGGATAATCATTTATTATATCTATGTTCCAATTCTTTTGTTATTCTATTTATGTTCATGTCAAGATCATTAATGTTAATTGGAACATAGAGCTTAACTTGAGAAACACGTGCCACCACAAGGGTTTATGGACGCCCTTGGCTGATTAATTAGGAAAGCTAGTGGAAGACTACCTTACCCGAAAGGGGCAAGGGCAGTAGGGGAGTTGCATGCAAGGAGGTTCTCGGGTTGATTTAGCTGCGATGGCGGTCGGACGGGGGATTCTTGCAAGTGCTCTTCCCATAAACTGTAGCGGGTTTTCGGAAGCTAGTGGAACTTTGTAAAGGCCTCGTAGTGGATCCCTAGCCATTCACCTCGGTAGTGTCTAAGGGCCTAGCTAACCCTGGCGACATGGGATACACGACTTGTGGGTAAAGGGTACAACCTCTGCAGAGTGTAAAACTGGTATACTAGCCGAGCTCACGGTCATGAGCGGCTCAGGACTCTCTGATGATTAAATTATGAAACCTAAATTCAATTTTGTCATTTGCATATGCATGGGTTTATTATTAATTTTGTTCTATTATTTATTAAGGTTTGGTATTTACTTACATCTAGTAATTGCTAATAAAAGTTTGACCAACATTAAAAGCAACGCTCAGCTTTAACCATTCTCTTTGATAAGCCTTACACTCCATGAGCTCCCACCTTTGGTGAGTTCATGTCACATTATTCCCCACGACTTGTTGAGCGATGAACGTATGTGAGCTCACTCTTGTTGTCTCACACCCCCCACAGGAGAAGAGCAGGTGGTTCAGAAGGAGCCACAAGGCGAGGAGTATGATCTGATCTAGGTGGCGTTTCTCAGTTGACATTGGCGCCAACGATCCTTAGTTCGTTATATATTTATTCTTTTATTTTGTAATAAGTCTTCCGCTATGTAATAAATACTCTGATTATTGTGACATTTATCTCTATACACTCTGTTATTATATATGTTGTCTTCTTGGCGCATGTATGAGATGCACCTGGCTTTGTTCCTTAAAGCCGGGTGTGACAGAAGTGGTATCAGAGGAAATGTTGACTGTAGGACGAAACCTAGATAGAAATGGATAAAACCCTTACCTACTTATCTCATTCTGATTCATTCTATACTTATCTTACTCTGATTCTTTCTATACTTATCTTGATCCTGTCTCACCTTCTACTGTTCTACTCTGATCATTCTTACCTTTTCTACTCTGAGACAAGATGGATTTCACGCTTTGGAATCCCTACCCCTGTGACATTTTTAAGAGATAGGAGACCTAAGACAAAAATTGAAACTATTTTCTCTATTAAAAAAATGTTGGTTGATTGTTCTGATGATAACTGCTTGATTTGCTTCTTTGATTGATTGAAACATTCTAGTTGGGCATCTTAGCATGTACCACTATAAGGTAATGTATTAGCTTAGGTGGGTGACACACTAATCTACTTAGCTAATAAATCCCCCGCAGTAACATTCCCTATAATTACTCGCCTTGTCTACAATTCTTCCTTTCTTACCCTGTGTTTCTAATCAAGATGGGCTACCCCTATAGTGTTAGAAGAGAGCACTATAGATTTGATCCTTGGTATATCATGGTTAAGAAGGACAAAGGCAGTATATACACTGTGCTAAGGGAACTGTAGAACTCACCAGTTCCAAAGGAGAAAGATTTCAAGTTAATATTGCAGTAACCACCTCATCCAAACGGGCAATGTTCTTTATACCTGAGGAGTTTATTGGAGACAACATCCGTGTGGTTAGAGATTTTCCGGATGTCTTTCTAGAGGAGTTGCTAGGGATGCCACCTGATAGAGAAGTTGAGTTTGTAATTGATCTTCTACCTGGAACTGCCCCTATTTCTAAACGGCCCTATAGGATGTCTGTAGAAGAGTTAAAGGAACTTAAGAAGAAGTTAACGGAGTTGCAAGAGGCTGGGTACATTCGTCCGAGTTCCTCACCTTGGGGAGCGCCGGTTCTGTTTGTACAGAAGAAGGATGGATCACAGCGGATGTGTGTGGATTATAGATCTCTTAATGATGTCACTGTGAAGAACAAGTATCCGTTGCCCCGTATTGTGGATCTATTTGATCAGATGAGAGGTGCTAGAGTATTCTCGAAGATTGATCTCCGATCCGGTTACCATCAGATGAGGATTAGACCATCGGATATTCCCAAGACGGCTTTCTCGACTCGATATGGATTATATGAGTTTACTGTTATGTCATTTGGATTAACCAATGCACCGGCTTATTTCATGAATTTGATGAACAAGGTGTTTATGGAGTATTTGGACAGATTTGTCGTGGTGTTCATCGACGATATCCTTATCTATTCTAAGAATGAGAGTGATCATGAACAACATCTAAGGTTGGTGCTACAGAAGCTGCGAGATAATCAACTTTATGCTAAGTTCAGCAAGTGTGAGTTTTGGATTGGCGAGGTGCCATTTCTTGGTCATATTATTTCTAATGGAGGAATTTTAGTGGATCCTGCTAAAGTTAAGGAGATAATGGAGTGGAGAGTACCCACTACAGTTACTGAGATTCGGAGTTTCTTGGGATTAGCAGGATATTATCGGAGATTTATTGAAGGATTTTCTAAGATTGCTAAGCCTATGACTTCGCTTTTGGAGAAAGGAAGAGAATTTAAGTGGGACGAGAAGTGTCAAGACAGCTTTGATCAATTGAAGAAAAGATTGATGTCGCCACCAGTATTGGTTATGCCCGACCTATAGAAAGGATTTGATATCTATTGTGATGCATGTGGCCAAGGCTTAGGATGTGTGCTTATGCAAGAAGGACATGTGATTGCCTATGCGTCTCGTCAGTTACGGAAACATGAATTGAACTACCCCACTCATGACTTGGAATTGGCAGCCGTTGTGCATGCGCTTAAGATTTGGAGACACTATATCATGGGGACCAAGTGCCAAGTATATACGGATCATAAGAGTTTGAAGTATATATTCACTCAGAAGGATCTCAACCTTAGACAACACCGTTGGTTGGAGCTTATTAAGGATTATGATTTGGAGATTCACTATCACCCGGGCAAGGCAAATTTGGTTGCAGATGCCTTGAGTCGAAAGGAGCATGTTCATTCAGCTATTGTTGCCCAGCTACCTGATGAGATTGTCGAGGACTTCAGGAGACTCAACCTGGGGATAGTTGCTCATACTAAAGGAGTTACGATTGATGTCGAACCTACTTTGGAGCAAGAAATCTGCAAAGGTCAACTTGATGATGCTAAAATAAAAGAAATTAAGGATCTGATTACTTTGGGTCGAGTTCCGGAATTCACGGAAGATGAGCAGGGCACTGTTTGGTTCAAGGACAGGATATGTGTTCCTGATATTGAAAGCATTCGAGAGACTATTTTAAAGGAGGCCCATGACTCGGACTATTCTATTCATCCTGGTAGTACTAAGATGTATCAGGATTTGAAACAGAAGTATTGGTGGTATGGATTGAAAAGAGATGTAGCTGCACATGTGGCTATGTGCGACGTATGTCAAAGAGTTAAGGCTGAACACCAGAGGCCAGCCGGACTACTGCATCCACTGAAGATACCCGAGTGGAAATGGGAAGAGATTGGTATGGATTTCATTACAGGATTGCCTCGCACCCAGAAAGGATATGACGCTATATGGGTTATTGTGGATAGACTGACCAAAGTTGCTCATTTCATTCCGGTCAAGACTACTTATAAGGGATCTCAATTGGTAGAGTATATATGGCTCGGATTGTGTCTCTACACGGTGTACCGAAGAAGATCGTTTCGGATAAAGGATCACAGTTTATCTCCAGATTTTGGAAAAGTTTTCATGAGAATATGGATACGAAGTTGAATTTTAGTTTGGCCTACCATCCTCAGACTGATGGACAGATTAAAAGGACTAATCAAGTATTGGAAGATATGTTGAGAGCGTGTGCCCTTCAGCATGGAGGAAGTTGGGATAAAAGTCTACCATATGCTGAGTTCTCATATAATAATAGTTATCAGGCCAGTCTGAAGATGTCACCTTTTGAAGCTTTATATGGGAGGAAGTGCAGGACTCCTCTGTATTGGGATCAAACTGGAGAAAGACAATTCTTTGGGCCTGAACTGATTCAAGAAGTAGAAGAGCAAGTCCGTATAATTCGAGAGAATTTGAGGGTGGCTCAAACCAGGCAATAGAGCTATGCTGATAATAGAAGGAGACCACTGGAATTTGAGGAAGGAGATTATGTGTACCTCAAGGTGTCACCACTTCGTGGCATGAGGAGATTCAAAGTCAAGGGCAAATTGTCCCCACGCTACATTGGACCATTCTTGATCTTTAGGCGAGTTGGGGAGATGGCATACCAACTCGAGTTACCTGCTACTCTATCAGATGTGCATAACGTGTTCCACGTGTCTCAACTAAAGAATGTCTCTGTGTCCCTGAGGAACAGTTACCCATGGAAGAGCTTAGTGTTCAAGGTGATTTGACTTACACGAAGTACCCGATCAAGATTTTAGATACTTTGACTCGAGTTACAAGAAATAGAGTTATAAAGATGTGCAAAGTACAATTGAGCCATCACGGTGAAGATGAAGCAACTTGGGAAAGAGAAGAAGAGCTTCGCATAGATTTTCCTCACCTTTTCCCTCGTTCTTCCTAAATCTCGAGGACGAGATTATTTTTAAGGGGGGTAGGATTTGTAACACCCACTTGTAAATAGCTAGAAAAAATACCAATGGAGAAACAATTTCTCTTTATGTGAGTCTGACCTTTATGTATCATTCCATGGGAACACCATATTCAAAAGCAAATGATTAATAAAAGAGTACATGCTACTAAATTATGCATCATGCTGGGCTTTTCTTGTGTGTGCATTACTTGTGACAATGTAAAGAAAAAAACAATATAAAAATGAATAAGTTAAAACTAGAGTGAAATTTGAGGTCTAAAAGAAATTTTAGAATTGAGAAAAGAAGGAATACTAAACAAAGATAAAGAAAATAATATAAAGAAAATAGTTTGATCTCCTTATTTGGGCTCAACTGGTACATTTAAAATAAATATAAATTTATAGTAATTTTGAATTCAAATTTGAATTCTAGAAATTAAAAAGGGAAAGAAATGAAAAAGGAAAAAAATAAAAAGAAGAACATAACTGTTCGCGTGGGCCAGCTGATCCTGTTTTCGGCCCATGAGGCAATAGCCTGCGCGTGGCCCAGCTCGGGAGCACGGCGCCGACATGCGGGACCCGCATGTAAGTGAACGCTCCCCCTCCACCTACATCGCGTTTCTCTGGTGGGTGGACCTTTTGCGCTCAGTCACAGGCGGGTGGGCCCAAGTCGTAGCCGCGTCTCCTCCATTGCAACAGCCACTGCCGAATTCCACGCGCGAGATCCTCGCCATGGGGCCGCTCGGGTCAGCTGGGGTGGTTCGCCCTAGACTACAAATACCTGGGGCATCGCAACCTCTATCCCTCTCTTACGCTGCGCCTGGACCGCCTCCATCATCGCAGAGGGAGAAACGTGAGCGCCGCCGCCATTGACACCGAGTTAGAAGCCGCCGGTGAATCCCCTCAACGCCGAGCTTCAATCCTCGGGGGTTGTCCGGGGAGGGGCGCTTACGTCTGGGGAGGTCGCCAGCGACTGCGATTGGGAGTGGAGATCGCCGCAGCTCGGGGGGAATTCCTCGCCAACGACCGCAACGAACTTGGATCCGACACACACCGCGGCCGGCCTTCTTCGTCGCAATTACTTCCGGTAAAACACCTTCTTAGTTACCGCCTTAGCTTCAATTTGGTTTTTCGCACATCGCTGTGGGAGCTCGGTCACCAGGGCGGGCAAATTCGGCGGCACGCCGGTGGGAGCTCCGCCGGGGGGAGCGTCTCCCGACCCTTGCCGCGCGACGAGGTAGGTTGAAGACGAACCTAGGCGGTCCGATCTTTGTTGAACGGTCCCGATTAGATCGAACATACCCTTTCGTCCAAACGAACTTCGACCGTAGATGCGAGATCCAGTGGTGCAGAGTAGATCTGTGATTCATTAAATCCGTGCCGTTAATCTTTAATCCAACCGTCGCGGGCGTGTACCGGTTCGCGGTGGGACGGATCTAATCCGGGCCAACCGTTTCTGATCGGACGGTCCTGAAAGCCTGATACCCCTTCGGCTTGCACATTTTATAAAAGAGTCCCCGAGAAAATTACTAACCAACCCGTGGTCCAGATCCCTGGGTTCTGTGTCTCGGTATTTTTAGCGCCGAGCCCCCTGACCTTTCTGGTAAATGAGGCCCAGTCCAGAGCTGTTTAAAATGGAATAATTGAATTGGAAAATAGGTTTTTAATACAAAAATATATGCTAGAACTTCAATAATTCATAGAAAATGCATATGAACTCCAAATTACTTCATTCCAGTTCCTAAAATTTGGTAATTTTATTCTTTAGCACTTAGTGTCTCTGTTTTGTCATGACAACAGTAATAAAATTAATCCCACACTTAATCCCACTTTAAACACATGAAACCTTTGAAAATCCATAACTTAAATTCTATAACTCCAAAAATTATGATTCCTGTTCCTAGAATTTTATTTTAATATGTAGAATATTGCTGTGTATTTTGTTCACATGCTTGGTGTGATGTTAATTTTCCCCTGTATATTGTGCTTGTTTGTATTATGGCGAGTAGAAGAGCCCGTGACTGAGGATCCTGGTGAGCAGCAGGTTGAAGTAGCTGAGCAGGAGCTCATTGAAGGCAAGTTGTGCCCTTGATTCACTTTTGTTAACCAATAATGTTCTTTATAATCATCTACCATGCATAGGTTAATTTGATGGGACCCGATAGGTCACCCTAGATTGTTTGTCTCATTACCTTGTTCACCCCTGAATCACTTGGGTAGTTTTGCTATTGCTTTACATGGTTTTGGGATAATCATTTATTATATCTATGTTCCAATTCTTTTGTTATTCTATTTATGTTCATGTCAAGATCATTAATGTTAATTGGAACATAGAGCTTAACTTGAGAAACACGTGCCACCACAAGGGTTTATGGACGCCCTTGGCTGATTAATTAGGAAAGCTAGTGGAAGACTACCTTACCCGAAAGGGGCAAGGGCAGTAGGGGAGTTGCATGCAACGAGGTTCTCGGGTTGATTTAGCTGCGATGGCGGTCGGACGGGGGATTCTTGCAAGTGCTCTTCCCATAAACTGTAGCGGGTTTTCGGAAGCTAGTGGAACTTTGTAAAGGCCTCGTAGTGGATCCCTAGCCATTCACCTCGGTAGTGTCTAAGGGCCTAGCTAACCCTGGCGACATGGGATACACGACTTGTGGGTAAAGGGTACAACCTCTGCAGAGTGTAAAACTAGTATACTAGCCGAGCTCACGGTCATGAGCGGCTCAGGACTCTCTGATGATTAAATTATGAAACCTAAATTCAATTTTGTCATTTGCATATGCATGGGTTTATTATTAATTTTGTTCTATTATTTATTAAGGTTTGGTATTTACTTACATCTAGTAATTGCTAATAAAAGTTTGACCAACATTAAAAGCAACGCTCAGCTTTAACCATTCTCTTTGATAAGCCTTACACTCCATGAGCTCCCACCTTTGGTGAGTTCATGTCACATTATTCCCCACGACTTGTTGAGCGATGAACGTATGTGAGCTCACTCTTGTTGTCTCACACCCCCCACAGGAGAAGAGCAGGTGGTTCAGAAGGAGCCACAAGGCGAGGAGTATGATCTGATCTAGGTGGCGTTTCTCAGTTGACATTGGCGCCAACGATCCTTAGTTCGTTATATATTTATTCTTTTATGTTGTAATAAGTCTTCCGCTATGTAATAAATACTCTGATTATTGTGACATTTATCTCTATACACTCTGTTATTATATATGTTGTCTTCTTGGCGCATGTATGAGATGCACCTGGCTTTGTTCCTTAAAGCCGGGTGTGACATAGCTTCGCCAGCGTTGGCGCATTCTCTAGTGAAGAGAATTTTTCAAGAGGCAATCCTGAAGATCCAATGGAATGGATCAGTCACGAAGCAGAGGCCTTCGAGGAAATCTTGAATAGCTGTGGTGACATCTGCGCTTTTTCGGGTGCTAGGGGGATTGCTGCTGTTTTGGAGAGGAAAGGCTACGAGCATGTAAAATCCTTAGCGCAGGCCGAAGCTACCTTGTCCTCTGAAGACATTAAAGACCCCTCACCCGAAGCAAGCATGGTCGGTGGGAAATTCTTCACCGATATCTGGGACAACGGCGGCCGAGAATTGGCGCAAGAAATTATTCAAAGGAGTGAAAAAGGCATCCACGATGCTAGAAAAGTAGCGGAAGCTGCCGAGAAAAGTACAGAGCCCGAAGGGCAAATAGGTATTTAGTGGTTTTTATCATGCTGTAATTTTTAATTCCAGACTCTGTTCGCACTTTGTAATAGTAATATAGCCGTATCTTTTCTTCCCTCAGAACCTGCTGAGGCATCTCCGGGCCCCCACCCAAAGGGGGACGATGAATTTAGAAAAATGGCCGAAGCCATTATGGACAAGGTTGTCAACCAACTATTGGATGAAGCTGCAGAGATAGTGCTTAAAGAAGATTGAATGCTATTGTAGAAACATTTGAAACGTAAAATGTGTAATATATTGTAACTTTAAATGTAATATATAATCTATTTATAGTTTAATTCTTTACGATGCATGAAACTTTACATACATACCATTTTTTGAGCCTTCGGCGAAAAAACACCTTCTCTTCTTTTCATGCTTTGTGAAGAAAATCTTTTCTATATCACAAGGATTTGTTTGCTTCTCTGATGAAGAACATCCAAACTTCGTGAAATATTCTCCGAAGCTATAAAAAAGTTTTGTGTTGCCTCTCCAATGAGGCTACTCTTCGTCTCGATTCGTCTTGTGCCTTAGCACGATTTTCTCTTTTCCAAAATATGCTCCGAAGATCAACACTGTATCCCTTTCTTGTTTCAGATGCACTATGCTGTATGATGCTTATGTTATGCAAAAATGATGTGATGATGTTATGTTATGCAAGATGATATTTGTGCCGCAGATATATATCCCTGTAATAAAGCACGCACACTTTATATCAGCGCTGACTTTTCGCTGTAAGCCTCCCTTAGGAGCTTCTTCGCCTTTTACTTTCAGCGGAATCAGCGTTTATTTTTCGCTGTAAGCCTCCCTTAGGAGCTTCTTCGCCTTTTACTTTCAGCGGAATCAGCGTTTATTTTTCGCTGTAAGCCTCCCTTAGGAGCTTCTTCGCCTTTTACTTTCAGCGGAATCAGCGTTTATTTTTCGCTGTAGGTTTAGAAAACTTACACTGCGCTCCCTTGGAACGACTTTTTACTGTATCGGACAATTTGTACTGTGTCCGTTAGATCAAATTTTTGGTAATAGAAAGGTCCTTCAAATCAGCATAAATTAGTATGCTTCGGCAACTCGAGCCTATGGAAAAAACATATTTCTATTATGGTAAAAGACGAAAGTATTACAAGGAATTTGAAATTCAATAAAAGATATTTAAATTCTTCATAATTGTTCCTTATTAACAAAAAGATAATACTGTATGTAAAAAATGCGAAAGAACCGCTGTTGAAGTAGGATATTTGTCAATAGATGTGCTTCGACTCTGGCACAGTGCTGTTGACTGTGCGAGCTTCAGACTCCTCTCTGAAATCCCGCTGAAGATGACTGTGCTGACTCCCTTCTGGCTGCTGCCCTCGCTGGATCGGCGGTGGCGGTGGAGGCTGCTGCCAAGATGCTTGGGGTTGGCTCTCCGAAGCAACAGAAGCTGCAGGGTGGTTGCCTACGTATTCTGGAATATAAGGCGAGTGATACGAAGCAGTGTGCATGACCTGCTTCGGCTGACTTTGTTGCGCTGCTGCCTCTGCTATCTCCTTCTGTTTCTGGATGGTAACATGGCACATCCTGGTGGTATGGCCCTTGTCTTCTCCACAGAATAGGCAATAAATTTTTCTTGGCTGGTCTCCGAACCTTCCCCCGAAGCCCCTGGCGCCTCTGCCCCTTGGCGCTGGCGGCCGAAAAGAACTTTGCTGCTGGCCCGAAGCTTGTGAAGAGTATTGTGGCCTTTGCTGCTGACTCCCTCGATCATCAGTTTGAGCAGAGTTATGAATTGACCTAATGTGCCTCGGGTGAAATCTTCCTCCGAAGCCCCTGGTCATTTCAGAGAACCTGAATGCTTCCTCCCTTCTTTGGCGGAAGTCATTGTCAGCTCGAATGTATTCGTCCATCTTCTGGAGCAGCTTCTCCAACGTTTGTGGTGGCTTCCTGGCAAAGTACTGCGCTGAAGGTCCTGGCCGAAGCCCCTTAATCATGGCCTCAATGACAATTTCATTGGGCACTGTTGGCGCTTGTGCCCTCAGACGCAGAAACCTTCGGACGTACGCCTGAAGGTATTCTTCGTGGTCCTGGGTACAATGAAATAAAGCTTGAGCAGTGACTGGCTTCGTCTGAAACCCTTGGAAGCTAGTTATCAGCATATCCTTCAACTTCTGCCAAGAAGTGATTGTCCCTGGCCGAAGAGAAGAGTACCAGGTCTGAGCAAGGCTCTTGACAGCCATGACAAAAGATTTTGCCATGACTGCAGTATTGCCACCATACGAAGATATGGCTGCTTCATAGCTCATCAAGAATTGCTTCGGGTCTGTATGACCGTCATACATGGGTAACTGGGGTGGCTTGTAAGACTGGGGCCATGGTGTAGCCTGCAATTCTATTGAGAGGGGAGAAGCATCATCGAAAGCAAAGTTTCCATGATGGAAATCTTCATACCAGTCGTCCTCATTGTGGAAGCCTTCTTGATGGAGCTCTCTGCGTGGAGGCCTTTGGCTCTGATCATCTTGAACAAGATGGCGAACCTCTTCAGAAGCTTCGTCTATCTGTCTCTGAAGATCGGCTAGACGAGCCATCTTCTCCTTCTTGCGCTGCACTTGTTGTTGAAGGATCTCCAGATTTTGGATTTCTTGATCCAAGTCATCCTCCGGAGGTGTTGGACTAACAGCTTTCCTCTTCTGGCTTTGGGCCTCTCTAAGAGAAAGGACGTCCTGATTGGGATCCAGCGGCTGTAAAGTACCAGCCCCTGTTGCTGAAGCTTTTTTCGGTGGCATGACGAAGATGATGCTTGCCGAAGGTGTTCGAGACTCAGAAAATGGAAGTGAGTTCACCGGAGGTGGGCGCCAATGTTGGTGACTTGTTCTCAAATGCTATGAATCAAGAACAAGGCAACATAAAATGTTAAATATCAAAAGCCCTTCGTCCTCTTAATCATTATTTCCCTTCGAATATAATGATTATGAGGGCGAAGGTCATGAAAGACGTACCTTCATGATTATAGTAAAGAATGAAGAATATTCAAACAAAATACAGAAGGTAACACGATTTCTGTAAACATTATTATTATTGATATACTTCTATTTATATTATTTATGTAGACAAAGATAAATTACAAAATGTACCTTCGGCTTGAAGGAGAGAAAATACAAGTGTGGCGCAAAAGTGAATGCCAAGTCAGCGTGAACAGTACGGGGATACTGTTCACCTATTTATAGGCACGGGTCGCAGCCCATGCAAAATTACATTAATGCCCTTTACGTTTATCAATAACTCTATGATAATTCTTCGAGGTCTAATCTGGTTTTTCATCTTTAAGTCGGTTTCCTTTTCCGCCGTTCTCCCGAAGCTCTTCTACACACAGCTTCGGCTCAGCGCCAACCTTCGTGTTCCTTGTGCTTCTTCATACTGTGGCTCTGATCCAAGTCCGAAGATACCTGTTAATGTACTTTACTCCAGAAACATTGTTAAATCATGTTTTTGAGGACCTTCAAAAGCCGAAGGCCCCCAACAATATATGGGGTCCGGAAATATGGACTGTCAGCCTACTCGGTTCCGAGGCAAAACCAATGTTTTGTCTTGTACATCGATTTGATCTTGGACCCACCTTTCATCAGGAGTTAGATTAGGTACTAAGACACAATTTTGTTAATTGGGGGCTTTAGGTTTGAGGCCTAGATCCTAGTGAACATGTAGTGTACAGTTAGAGGGGCTGAAAACTTAGTTAACAAAAATCCGGTTTTTCCATTGATCCTCCCACTTGTGTGACCTATTGGGGCATTTTGCAGAACCTTTATGGTATATCATCCTTACTAACTTTTGTAAGTAATTTGGTGTGCTACAACTTTTTTAATGGTCCATGCTCTGATAATGTAGGTCATATAGTCTTCTTACTTGTTTCATGTTGGTGTTTCTTTTGCTCAAATTAACCTACATGTGATAATAGAGCTTGTGAAAGTGTTGAGCAGAAACCTTAGTAACAACTGGGGTGTTACAGTTTAACATGGTCAAAGCCCATTATGGAAAACAAATTAATACCACGAGTGACTACTATTGGGAGTCTTCCTATGTCAAAGGTCCTCAAAGTAATAAACCCTATCTTTGAGTTTGTTTCAGGAGCGATAGGGTGGCCTTCATCTTAAAAGTGCCCATACGTATGAGAAGAAGGTGGCAACTTTGGAGTTGTGACTGGGACGAAGCATGCTAGAATGCCTGAGACTTGAAGCCATACATATGAAGGGATGAAGGAAAGTTGTTGTACCCCGATGCTGATCTACGGTAGTGAGCTTCCATTTTATGTGTTCTATGATACTTGAGACTTTTGTGTTTTATGACTATGGAGGAGATGTTGTGATATTGTCTCTAATGACTATGGATGAGATGTTGTGTCTTATGACTATGCAATTGTGTTACGTGATTGTGTGTGACATGTTTTATGTGAAAATATGGTGTGCTATAGCTGTTAATATATTTGTTATGTTGTGGAATGTGGTGTAAAATGAAAATAAACAACATTTATAATGCTGGTCAAATTAACTTCGTAGAGGCTTGCTGGGCCTCTAGGAATTTATCGAGCTGACGGCTCCATGTGCCTTAATAGCGTGAACCTACTAACTTCCGAGAGGGGCTGCTGGCTCTAGGAAGTTAGCTAACTTCCGACTAAATTTTTCCGAGAGCTTAACTTCTAACGGGACCGCTTTACTTTGAGGGTTTAGCTAACTTCTGAGAGTTTAAAGCTAACATCCTAGAATTTAGGCTCTAGGAAGTTAACCAATTTGGTCTAGTGTCAAGTCCACCGAGATTGACCACCAGACTTGGGCCAAGATTGAGAACCCTAGTGCACCCACCATGGCCCTAGTCTCTAGAGGTGGTTCCTTTTCTAGCCCCTCACCCGCTATGTTTTCTTTGTCTTCTTTGTTGATCATTACAGAGGAGTAGGTGGAGAGCTTCGGAGATGAGGCGTTGGCGCTTGTGGCTAGTTGGTTCACACGGTTCCATAACAACCACTAGAACCGGTGGCATGGCAGTTCGAAGGATGGATGCTTCAACTGTAGTGATCCCGATCACTTCACAACCAGTTGCCCCAAGAAGGGAAAGTCTAATGCTGGCCCATGCGATCACTTTGTTTGATGCAAGGTAATGCAGGAGTACACCTCCGACAAGTCCAAGTCCAAAGGAGGATTTGGCCAAGATAAAGGAGTGTTACTTCCTCACCTCCATCATCGACCTCAACCACAACTTCGACAACACAACGTCTTCATCGAGCGATGAGGAGACTGATAGGTGGGACGAGGACAAGCTGAATGGGCTGTGCTTCATCATCGACACTATAGGTAGCCTTTGCACCATGGCCCTTGGTGATGATGCGGTGGGCAGCAACGGCCAGGACATCGGCGACATTTCCACTTCTGCGGTATCACATTCCGCCGATGATCTCGTCGCTGAGGTAGAGGAGCTAACAACTATTTTGGCTAGTCAGGATAAGCTGCTTAGGCTTGCTGCTCGTGAGAGGAAATATTTTAAATTCAAGTATGAGAGCACTCTTAGGGAGCCTAAGTTTTCTAGAGCTTCAGTTGCGGTGTATGACGAGGCTAAATTTGATGAGTGCGATCTACATATGTCGTACACCATAACTTTGCAGACCAAGTATGCCACCTTGCTAGATCATTGCGACGAGTTGAGATCTAGGTCTAGCTTGTTGTGTGCATGTATTGTTTGTCCTGGCTTGCAGACTGAGCTAGCAGAGAGAGATGCTAGGATAGCCTTGCATGAGAAGGCTAGCTCAGCGAGTGCCTCTACACCTATGAAGTGTGCATTTTGTGAGTGTTTTTTGTCCGCTCTTGAGTCCTACATGCATGACAAGACACAAATCGAGGAAGAAAACACATACCTTTGGTCGGTGTTGAGTTGGGTGTCGTGTAGTGAGCCCTAGTTGGAATAGGCTTTGCTTCTAGGTCTAGGAGTGACGCTCAGCTTGGCAAGGTTGGTGAGTGTAGTGGATTGAAACCATCAGAGAAACTTTTAGCCACTCCTAAGATTATCAAAATCACCCCCACGAAAGCCTATTACCCCTGTGAGAGATGGTGTGATTGAGGATCTTGTGAGAGCCCCTCCTTAGAAATAAGTGTGGGTTCCAAAACCTAAGCACCTCAGGAACACACTTGATACCCTTCCCGGCATCTCCAGTGATTCTCTTCCAAAAGCCCAGTCATTCGAAAAGCCCAAATCTCATAAACATACTCCACTTAAGATAGAGATGAGGTTCCATTGTGACTATTATGAGAGGATGGGCATCTGGATGTGTTTTGCTTTAGGAGGAAGAGAGGAGAGCGGTGGGGTTCTAAGTTGAGTAGAGGGAACACGAACCCCTACAATATCAGCTGATGAACCACACCTTCCCTACCTTTCATCACCCTGATTGATAGAGCTATAATGACTGAGAGGAAGCACCGAGAGATGGAAGACCGGAAGCGCAAGATTGGTGGATCACAGGCCGGAAGCAGCAGTCGTCCCCATTTCTCAGGTAACCCACCCCAGCAGTTCAAGTAGAGCCACCCTCAGGGATATCAGCACCAAAATCAGCATCTGCATCAACAGTAGTATCAAAGGCAATTCCCTTAGCATAAGTAGCAGCAGTAGTACCGCCAGAACAACCAACCAGGAGGAAACCAGTACCAGAGACAGAACAACCAGGCACCTCGCCTTGCTACCCCAGCAACCAATCATAACAGTCAGACAGCCCCAGCGCAAGGAGGAGACCGAGGATGTTTCTACTGTAGAGAACAAGGCCATTGGGCGTCGAATTGCCCATAGAAAGCAACTCAGCAGCAATCAGCTCCCAATGACCCTGCAAGACAGAATGCACCCCATCTATGACCAAACAACTATCGACAGCCACGTGCCTCGTATGGAAAGGTGAACTGTAACACCCTGAATTTGGGGTTATAAAATTTCTTTCTTATTATCATCCAAATTCAGGTGTTACTCTTCTCTTTCTCACCCTAGGTTCTATCTCTCTCTAGATTCTCTCTCTCTTTTACTTTTGAGTAGATATAGCTTAGTTAAGGAGGGATTAATTATTTATTTTTGCCAAAACATTATGAGTCATGAAATGTTGCATCATGCTGAGCTTAAATATTCTTTGAATTGTGGCACATGTTTGAATTAGTTTGAATTTGAAACTTGATTTGAAATTGGATTGAAAACCCTAGAGAAAAGAAATGGAAAAGCAATTAGAAAATCCAGGGAAAAAGAAAAAGCCAAAGCAGCCCAGCCGGCCTAGCTCGGCCCAGTCAGGCCGCGCGCCCGCACCGCCACACAGGTGGGCGCCACCTGTCAGCGGCAGTTTCTTCCCCCGCACGCTCACTCTCTCGCTCTCCCTCTCTCTGCCCAGCGGGGCCAGACTGTCGTGCCGGTTCCCTTCGCCCGCTCGTCCCTCTTCCCTCTCTGTCTCGCGGGCCCACTTTGCCAGACGCCGAGTCGTTGCCCCCCACGTGCTCGCTCTCTCCCTCTCTGCACCGTGGGCCCCTCCTGTCAGTTCCGCCTTCCCCGTGCCCCGCTGTGGACCAGCACGCGCGCACTCGCGCACGTCGCCGGAATCCTCGACCATGTCACCCGCCCACGCCCCCAGCTCCTTTTTGAGCACCGCACGTGCCCGCACTCAGTCCCTCGTCCCATTTTGCACATCCTCTCTCTCTCGCGTGCGCTCTGTCCATGCCGCTCAACTTCGCCGAAGACCCGCGCCCACCATGCCGGTCTTCTAGCTCGCTGGAGGCCACGCCAAGCGAACCCGAGCTCCGCCCTGAGGCGAGACATCCGTTCTCGTGCTTGGTTTTCCCTCTTTGTGCCTACCTGTAGCCAATTTGGCCTCACCGGTGTGCAGCCGCGCTTGCTCGCCGTGCCCGCACGGTGTCCAGCCAACCCAACCCCGTCCAGTGCCTCGACGTTGGTCCATAGTGCTTCCCCACCTTCACTGAATCTAGACCGAGCCCTATCGCGGTAGATTGCCTCTCCTAGCGGCCGGGATTCCTCACCGGAATTGTCCCGACCCACCCGGAGCCTTTTCCCCGTCGTTCTCCCCTCTCTGACCCCGGTCTCGTGGCCACAACCCCGCCAGCGAGTTCGCCGAGTCGTCCCCTTCATTTTGTAGCCAACTCCGGCGACCCCGGAACCACTATAGCACGCACCCACCCCAACTCCGGCGAATCACCGCCGCGAAGAGGAGCGGCGCCGCCCACAGCTAACCAGCCCACCCGGCTTTGATCTCCCCCGTCCGATCTTGATCGCACGGCCGAGGTCGCGGGATACCGCTTCGTGCCCGCAAATCCTGTTTCCTGGCCCATCGGTCAGCACATGCGCCCCCTAACGCTTGGTCCGACCGGTCAGCGCGTCCCCTCCCCTCGGTCACTGACGCTGCTGGCCCGCTTGTCAGCGCCTCGCTCGCCCGCGGATCTAATCTTGTCCGTCGATCTCAATTCCGATGGTTGAGATCGTCCGATACCCCTTCGCATGTAGTTTTGCTTAAGAGACCCTCGGGTATTAGGAAATCAACCCGTCGTCCCTGGTTTTCGCATGCAGGCCCCTGTAATCTTGTGGATTGAACCCTAGGCTTTTAAATATTTATAGATTTGGACATATTTTCATATTTTAAACTCCCAAACTTGTTTATTTCATATCTTTTGCATATGAACTCCAAATTTAGTGATTCAAATAGCAAAATGTTCATAGGAATATTCTTTATTTAAATAAATTAGTTACATCCACTGTCTGCACATTCTAATTTTATGGTTAACTACGAACTAGTATATGTGTGGATTTATTTATCTAATAAAATAAATAAAAGGAAAATCCTAGAGGTTAAAGTATATTTAGTCTTGTGAGATTAATAATATGTATTACATGAATTCATCTCTGGTCTAACTTTAAGGTCTCAGTAAAATGAATAGAATAGGGTTATGTAATTATGGACCACACTTAAAGAATAATCAACTCCTAAATGAAATTAGTTCATGTTATACTTTGATCTCATTCTTCCTTATTTAATATTGTGCCTTTTTGAGATGTATTCCAATGTTTGTACATGTTTAGTGTGCTGTTTATTTGTACTTTCCAAATGTATTGAATATATGATCGCTTTATTTAGACAACGAGCAATTCGTGGTTCCTGAGTGTGTTGCTGAAGACCTTCCTGAACAACAACCTGGTGAAGGCAAGTGTCCTCTGACCTATTATGTCCTACTTTATAATTCACTGTCCCGCATTACATTATTTAAACCTAAGTGTTGGGGACTTGTTCTCAACTGCTATGAGTTAAGAACAAGGCAACACAAAATGTTAATGGTTAAAGTCCTTCATCCTTCGAAGTATTATCTCCCTTAGGATATAATGATCTTCGGACGAAGGTTATGAAGGACGTACCTTCATCATCACAATGTATATTGATGAAAGTAGAAGCATATGTAACATGAGAAATAGCATGAATAATCATATGATATCCTTAATATATCTTTATTATATCATCAAGAATGAACATGAACAATATTGAATCACATTTATACCTTCGGCTTAACAGAAGGCAAAAGTCCAAGTGTGACGCGTGAATGAGTACAAGTCAGCGTGAACAGTACGATGTCATTGTTGATCTATTTATATGCATAGGACGCAGCCCGTGTAGAATTAAATTCATGCACTTGACATTTACTATTGACTTAATGATAATCTATCGAGGACTAGACAGCCTTTTCCCCTTTAAGTCGGTTTCTTTTTCCACCGCTAAGCCGAAGCTTTTCCACGGGTAGCTTCGACACTAGTTCATCCTTCTCTCGAACCGCGCTCTTTGTATTATGTACAATTTCATCCCATGTCCGAAGGCTCCTGAGCATATATTATACTTGGGAAATATGTTAGTCGTGTTTTTGAGGACCTTCCAAAGACGAAGGCCCCCAACAGTAGCCCCTCGCAGTATTAATTTGTTATATTAATAAATTCAGACTGCGACCTGAACGAAGGCCTTAAGCCGAAGGTTTGAAAAAATACCTTCCCTTCGCTAGAATAGCGACATTCAATGATAGATGGGGCCCGCCAAGTTGCAAAGCGCTAGACATATAAATATGAACCCACACCGGCAGCATTGATATGCCATTTCTGTCGTTTGCGTTATTTTCTCAAACTTTTAGCTCTTGCTCATTAGCTCTTGTCTTATTTTCGAACTTTCCGAGCTTTGGTTTAAGGACGTGTTTGTGCAATGTCTGAGGAGAAGAAGATGGCTGAGGAGAAGAAGATAACTGAGGAGACAAAGATAACTGAGGAGACAAAGCTGTATGAATAAAAGAAAGTTGCAGATCCTTTTATCGCTGGGTTTTATGAGTCTATGGCAAAAACGAATACAGAGAAAATTACTAAGGAGATAATGGAGGGTTTGTCTGAAGATTCTGATGACAGTGATAGTTATGATGTGGAGAGTGGAGATGAAGATTCTGAAGATCGGCCATGGCGACCAAGCCATGTTGTCTTCGGAAAATCAACCATTAAACAAAGTCATGTTGACACCATGAGAGGAAGATACTTTCGCGACATGTCTATCGTGAGGGTTGGAGGAGACAACATCGTCCCTGCTCCTGAGGAAAATGAAGTTGTAGTCTATCGAATCTTTTTGAAGGCTGGTCTTCGGTTTTCTTTGAGCAAATTTGTGGTTGAAGTATTGAAGATATTCCAGGTCTTCCTTCATCAGATCACCCCCGAAGCTATAATTAGGATGGGGATTTTTGTCTGGACTCTAAGGAGTCAGGGGCTGGAGCCAAGTGCGAAGTGCTTCTGCACTATGCACGAGCTTTTATACGAGACGAAGGCTACTGGCAAAGAACAGTACCACAACAACTTCGGTTGTTATGGGTTTATTGCTCGCCCTAATACAAGCCACCCAGTGCCAACATTCCAGAAAAGATGGCCCGGGGCCTAGATGGAGGAGTGGTTTTATGTTAAAAATGATGTCAAAGCATGTTAGAAGGCCTTTAGCAATTATCCAGCGCCCCATCTGGTCTCGCTTCGGCCTTCGAAGGCCGAAGGTCACTATTGAAAGTGATGTCAAACCATGCCAGAAGGCCTTTAGCAATGTTTGTGCCTTCATTGGCACAAGGGATATAATTCAAGAGCACATAGCCTTCAAGGTGTGGCCACTTGTGGAAAGCTGGGATATGTCGAAGGAAACTACTATTGAATCCAGTTAAAAATGGCTTAGTTCGACTGAAGTATACCTTCAGATTTAGAGAGAGGTTTGATGAGTCAAATGATGACTGGTTGTAATGTATTGAAGCTACCAGTGACGAGCTACTTGGGGCATACTTCAAAGCCGAAGATAATTCTTTGTCCGCAGCCTTCGGGGGTCGGGGCAAGAAAAGATTGAACAGGGTATTTGATGCGATTGGCTTTGTATACCCTGATTATCACTACCCACTACGAGGGCAAGGGAAAAAGAGAAAGACTGCCACTTCTGCCACCACAGCTGTGCCGAAGGGTAAAGAGGTGAAGGTTCTGACCCACCGGCCGCGTTATATCGAACCGGCCGTAGTACCTGAATTTGGCAAAGGGACCTCTTCAGCTGCCGAAGCAAGACAAACTGCTCCGATTGTGCAGAGCGCTGAAGAGCCGATTGTGGTGCCGAAGGTGCCTAAAGTTGGGCCAGTCGAAGCTAAGGATGATAAGGCCGAAGAGCCACAGGTGGAGAAAGTGATAAAAATGCCAGAAATCCTGAGCCCACTGGCAGAGGCAGATTCGACGAAGATGCAAAAAGCTCCTGTCGCAACTCCCAGGAGGAGGAGGATGGCTAGCGTGCTAGACGCTATTATGGAAACTACAAAGGCCTTGACCCCTGCTCCTATTAAGAAAGTCACTGAAGCTGTCAAGGGCCTGGTCGAAGACGAAGCTGAGCCTTCACCCATTGAGGCGAAGGCTGCCACGCCTGAAGACAAAGCTGATCAGCAAACTTCAGATACCAGCATGACAACAGAGCAAGATATGGCAGAAAAAGCAAAATCTCCTGCCCCGAAGCCCCAGCCAAAGTTGTTGATTACATTTATCCACATGCTTCGGGGAAGAAATTATCCGAAGAAGAAATCCTTGAAGCCAGACACTATGCCCAAAAATTAAAATATCCGAAAGGAGATTTAGTGTTTAATGGTACTAATGAAGATGATTTCCTGTACTGTCTTCCGGACAACAAAGAAATATCCGTTTGCCGGGAGATAGTTAAAAGTATGGGATTTCCGAAGCTTGAAGAAGGCCTTTCGGTTATGTCGAAGGATGATCTTGCTGACAGCTTGGCGTACAACAGTATAAAGGTATAAAAGCTAACTTTGAAGTTGGGAATGAAGTATTTTATTTGTCATGCTCAATTCTTTCCTCCTCTTTGTAGGGCTTAATTCTTAGTAATGCCTTGAGGGCACAGAAGAGTGCTAAAGATGAAGGCTGTACAATAGCTCTTAACAACCTTCGTTCCAAAGTGATTGTGCTAAGGAATGAAGGTATAGAGAAAGACAAGATATTGATTTCATTGATAACTAGGAGATCAGTGAATACTAGAAAAAATAAGCTAGAGAAAAATGTTGAAGAACTTCACGAATCCAAGGAAAGGTGCTTTGAGAAATCCTTGGATTGCATGAAAAAATTAAAAACTAGCTTCGCCAAAGTGGGCACCTACTCTTCTGAAAAAAATTTCATACGAGGTGACCCCGAGGGCGTTGTTGAATGGATAAGCGGAGAAGCCGAAGCCTTCGAGGAAATCTTGAAAGATCGCGGGGATATTTGTGCATTTTCCGGCGCGTGGGGGATCTCAGCTATTCTGGAGAAGGCCGGATGTGATCACGTTAAGGCTATAGCCCAGGCCGAAGCTGCCTTCTCCATAGAATATATGAAGGATCCTTCAGCCAAAGCAACTTTAATGGACGGGGAGTTTTATAACGATGTCTATGTGAACGGTGGCCGAGAGCTGGCCCACGAGATTATAAAAAAGAATGAAAAATACACCCACGACGCCCGGGTAGAAGCACAGCGAGCTGAAGAGGCTGCTGAACACGAAAGTCGTATAGGTATTTTTTATTATTATTTTAGCTTCGATACTTGCTTTGTGGCTTCGAACTAATCTATTTACCTACTTCAGCTGAACTATCCCCTCCTCCATAGCCGTACGATCCCCTAGCTGATCCAGAAATGAAGGAAGCACTGGATATTATAAGCATGGCGGACTCCATTATCGACGAAGTCGTCGATAAACTTTTGAACGAAGTTGCAAAGAAAGTCCTTAGAGAAGAATAGGTTTTATTGTAATAGTATTTTGAAATGCTTGATGTACGGAACAATTGAAGGAAGATTAAGCTTCTATTGTGATAAAACTAAGTGACATTTGATGTATGTAATCATTGAATCAAATATGTAAATCGTTGTGATCTATTTCTTTGCGATGCATGAAACGTACACACATACCGCTTTTTGAGCCTTCAGCGAAAAAACACCTTCCCTTCTTTTCATGCTTCATAAAGAAGGAAACCCCTTCTAGGGCAGACCTGATAGATTGTCACCCGAAGCTTGCTTCGTGCTTTAGCACATTTTCATTCAATCGAAGTATTTCCAAGGGTTTGCTTCGTATCCAGTCTTTTCTATTGATGTGATATGATGTATGATGTGATGCTATGCTAGATGATGCGATGATATGATGCAATATGATGATGCTTTAACACCCACACATACGCCCACACTGGTACACGGAAGACTGTATCCCCTTAGGAATGTCTTTTGAGTCTAAGCTCTGCATCCCCTTAGGAACGACTTTTGAGCTTCTTCACCTTCTATTTCGGTGGTATAAGTTCTGCAACACCTTAGAAATGACTTTTGAACTTCTTCGCTTTATATTTCGGTGGTATAAGTTCTGCATCCCCTTAGGAACGACTTTTGAACTTCTTCGACTTATATTTGGGCGGTATTTTGCTCTGCATTCCTTTTGGAACGACTTTTGAGCAGAAAACTTACGCTGCGCTCCCTTAGGAACGACGTTTTGTAGCTTTGTCAATTTTGGCTCTGCATTCCCTTAGGAACGACTTTTTAGAGCTTCGAAATCTACTTCGTTCCTTTAAGAGTCATCTTTCGAGCTTCGTAAGTCTATGAAGAAGATATATTTCATTCTGGTGTTTGCAGAATTATTACAAGAAGTTGAAACTGAGTTTTTCATTACTTGTTTCTCATACAAAAAGGTAAAATGGCATAAAAGACAAAATTACTCCAAAAAGTAGGATATTTCTCAATATATGTGCTTCGATTCTAGTACAATACTGTTGATTGTACGAGCTTCGGACTCCTCCCTGATGTCGCGTTGCTGTTGGGGGTGCTGGCGCCCTTCTGACTGCTGACTTTGGGTATGAGCAGGGGGCAATGGTGGTGGCAGTGGAAGGTAGGGCCAGGAAGCTTGTGAATGGCTTGTCGAAGCAATAGAAACTGTAGGTTGATTACCCACATATTCTGGTATGTAAGGGGAGTAGCACGAAGCAGTATGTAAAACCTGCTTCGGCTGATTCTGCCGGGCTTCTGCTTCGGCAATCTCTTTTTGCTTCTGAATGGTAATCTGGCACGTTCTTGTAGTGTGGCCCTTGTCTTCTCCACAGAATAAGCAATAGATTTTCCTGGGCTGATCCCCATATCTTCCTCCGAAGCCCCTGCCGCCTCTGCCCCTTGGAGCTGGTGGCTTGAAGGAGCTTTGCTGCTGCCCTGAAGACTGTGAGATGTGTTGTGGCCTCTAGAACTGGCTTCCTTTGTCATCACTCTGACTGGAGTTGTGAATTGATCTGACATGCCTAGGGTGCATTCTTCCTCCGAAGCCCCTAGTCATCTCAGAGAACCTATAAGCTTCCTCCCTTCTTTGGCGAAAATCATTATCGGCCCAGATGTACTCATCCATTTTTTGAAGCAGCTTCTCCAGAGTCTGGGGGGCTTTCTGGCGAAGTATTGAGCCATAGGCCCTGGCCGAAGACCTTTGATCATGGCCTTGTTGGGGCCATGCTTCGTCGCCGAAGGTCCTGCAGGAACAAACACCTTCGGCAAATCCATTTAAACGCAGTGCCGAAGCTACCGCTCATGAAGCTTCGGTACTATAACGTATATAAAGACGAAGGTTCGAACCGACTTAAAGATGAAATGACTTCTTAGTCCATAAGGGTCTGAGTCATAATTGTAATACTTTGTAAGGGACATGATTGTAATTTCTCACAGGCTGCGTCATGTGCCTATAAATAGATGAACAGTACTCCTTTACTGTTCACGCAATCCTGTAATCATTGACGCATTACACTAGAATTATTGCTCTTTGCCAAGGAAAAGGTATAAATGTATCTAAATATTGTGTTTTAATATTTAGGTTTGAATAATAAAATATTTGTATAATAATATTTGTCTTTGGTATAAATTTCTTTAATGTTTCATGTTTTATTATTGCTTATATTGTTTTATAGAGTTGATCACGAAGGTAAAACCTTCGTGGTATTTTTGCTTATAGTCTCCGTCCGAAGTTCATTATGTCCTAAGGGAGATAATGCTTCAACGGACGAAGGGTATTAACATTTAACATTTTATGTTGCCTTGTTCTTGATCCATAGTATTTGAGAACAAGTCCCCAACATTGGTGCCCACCTCCGTTGAACTCACTTCCACTTTCTGAGCTGATGGCCTCGTTCAACAACAAAGCTAGCGCTGCTTCGGCTCCGAAGCTGGTGCTTCCAATAACAGGCGGTTCATGTTCAGAGCCAGCTAACAAGAAGCAGAAGAAGGAGGCACAGAGAAGGGTACAGCATGTCGGGGTACAGGGACCCTTTATCAAGTCAAGATGGTCTCATATCCCAATTACCTTTTCCCAAGAGGACCTTCAGCTCAAGGATTACCCTCACAATGATGCTATGGTCATTTCTTGTGTTATCAAAGGATTTCTGGTTCACAATGTTCTGGTTGACACAGGTAGTGCAGCAGATATTATATTTGCTAAGGCCTTCAGACAGATGCAAGAGCCCGAAGATAAGATCCATGATGCTACACATCCCCTTTGTGGCTTCGGAGGAAGGCAGATTGTAGCACTCGGCAAGATTACCATGCTAGTGACCTTCGGATTTGTCAACAATACAAGGACTGAGCAAGTTGTGTTTGACATTGTCGACATGGAGTACCCTTACAATGCAATCATTGGTCGCGGAACACTCAATGCTTTCGAAGCAATTCTTCATCCAGCATATCTTTGCATGAAGATACCTTCGGATCAAGGACCTATTGCTGTTCATGGGAGTCAGGAAGCTGCCAGAAAGGCTGAGGGGAATTGGACAGATTCAAAGGCAATCCACAACATAGATGAAGCCGAAGCTTGTGAACAGTACAAGTATAGAAGGGAGAAGGCTGCTTCGGCCGATCAGCCGAAACCTATGCTTTTATGCGAAGATATTGCAGAGCAGAAGGTGCTACTGGGATCTCAATTGTCTGAGGAACGGGAGAAAAACTTGATATGGTTTCTGTTCAACAACAAAGATGTCTTTGCATGGTCAGCTAACGATCTCTGTGGTGTTAACAGGGATGTTATTGAACACTCGCTCAATGTCGATCCATCCTTCAGACCCAGGAAGCAGAGGCTTCGGAAGATGTCTGATGACAAGGCCGAATGTGCTCGAAATGAAGTAAAAAGACTTCTCAGTGCCAGAGTTATCAGAGAAGTGAAGTATCCAGAATGGCTGGCCAACACTGTTATGGTAAAAAAGGCCAATGGCAAATGGAGGATGTGTATCGATTTTACTGATCTCAACAAGGCTTGCCCAAAGGATGAGTTTCCACTGCCAAGGATAGATTCCCTAGTTCACGCAGCAGCTTCGTCAGAGCTTATGAGTCTGTTAGATTGTTATTCAGGCTACCATCAAATTTGGATGAAGAAAGAGGATGAGCCAAAAACCAGCTTCATAACCCCTAGTGGAACATATTGTTATCTTCGGATGCCTGAGGTGCTCAAGAACGCTGGAGGGAGCTTTAGCAGAATGACAGCGAAGGTTCTCAATTTCAGATAGGCAGAAATGTGCTAACCTATGTTGATGATATTATAGTAAAAAGCACCAAGAAAGAAAATCACATTGCTGATCTACAGGAGACATTCGCAAATTTCAGACAAGCTGGTCTGAAGCTGAATCCAGAGAAGTGTGTCTTCGGAGTAAAGAAGGGGAAATTCCTTGGTTGTCTGGTCTCAACAAAGGGAATCGAAGCTATTCTTCGGATGGAGCCGTCAAGCACAAAGAAGGGGGCTCAACGACTAACAGGAAGACTGGCATCTCTCAATCGATTCATATCTAGATCAACAGAGAGAAATTTGTCATTCTTCGAAGTGCTGAAGTCAGCTGAAGTCTTTCAATGGGGATCAGCTCAGCAGAGAGCCTTCAAAGAGCTGAAGCAATATTTGATAGACCTAACAACGTTAACTCCACCAACGCCAGGGGCTCCTTTGTTGCTGTATGTGGCAGCTTCGCATTCAGCAGTGAGTGCGGCACTTGTTCAAGAAAAACTTGAGGGACAAACCAAAAATCAAGCCCCAATATACTTTGTCTCCGAAGTCCTTAGTCTATCAAAGAAGAATTATACAGAATTGGAGAAGGTCTTATATGCCGTCTTAATGGCATCTAGCAAGCTTCGGCATTATTTTCAAGCATATCATATAATTGTTCCTTCGTCACAACCTTTGAAGGATGTCATGAGGAACAGAGAAGCTACTGGAAGAATTGGAAAGTGGGCTGCGGAGCTCAATGAGTTCAGCATTGATTATGTGCACAGATCCTCAATACAATCCTAGGCGTTAGCAGACTTCATTGCCGATTGGACGCCAGGGGCTCAAGGAGAAGAAACAACTAAGGATACTGAAGTATGGACGGTATTTTGTGACGGTTCTTGGGGAACTTTCGGAGCAGGAGCAGCTGTTGTGTTGGTTGCACCCTCCAAAGTTAAAACTTGCTACGCAGCAAGACTTGATTTTAGCTGCACAAATAATATTGCTGAGTACGAAGCTTTGCTTTTGGGTCTTTGGAAGTTAAAGGCAATGGGGATTAGAAGGGCAGTTCTTAAAACCAATTCCCAGGTTATTACTGGTCATATTGACAAGAGTTGTAAAGCAAGAGACCCGAAGCTTGAGAAATATTTAGACACGGTCCGAAGGATTGAAGCTTCCTTTGAAGGGTTTTCTGTCAAAAATATCCCTCGAGGAGAAAATGAACATGCTGATTTGCTAGCCAAGTCAGCAGCACAGGGGCTGCCCTTACCTTCGGAAGTATTTTTTGAAACAATAAAAGCACCTTCGGTTGAACTTCTTGAAAGAGCAGTCCTCAATATTTCTCCTGTTCATAGTGAAGATTGGAGAACTGAGATCATCTCTTTCCTTCAGGGTAATTTCCTTTCAGATGACGAAGCTTATAACAAGAGAATATAGTCAAGAGCTTGACCATATGTTATAATAGAAGGGGAGCTGTACAAGCATGGAGTCTGTTCTCCGCTACTCAAATGTTTATCCAGAGCCGAAGGTATAGAATTGATGAAAGAAATACACGCAGGCCTATGTGGATCTCACATTGGATCTAGGCCTTTGCTGGGAAAAGTTTTTCGTCAAGGATTTTATTGGCCAAAGGCAGCTTCAGATGCAGCGGAACTAGTCCAAAAGTGCGAAGGCTGTCAGAAATGCGCAAGAGATCAAAAACAGCCTTCGTCTCTGACTCAATTAATACAACCCACTTGGCCATTGCAAAGGTGGGGCCTTGATTTGTTAGGTCCGCTACCACCAGCACAAGGAAATTTAAAATATGTTGTAGTAGCAGTAGAATATTTTTCCAAGTGGATTGAGGCGAAGCCTTTAGCCACAATAACTTCGGTTACCATTCAGAAATTTTTCTGGCAAAATATCGTTTGTTGCTTCGGAATGCCGAAGGCCATTACTGTGGATAACAGAACACAGTTTGATGCTGAAGCTTTTAAAGAGTTCTATGGACAAATTGGCACAAAGATCCATTTTGCATCGGTTAGGCATCCAGAGTCAAATGGACTTGTCGAAAGAGCTAATGGCATCATAATGATGGGAATAATGAAATTAATCTTCAATCAGCCAGAGAAAATGGCCAGATGAATTAATTAAGGTAGTATGGAGCCATAATACAACGGCATCAAGGTCAACAGGCTTTACTCCATTCAAGTTATTATTTGGTGACGAAGCAATAACTCCGAAAGAAGCAAAAGCAAGATCAATAAGAACAGTGGCTTCGGCAGAAGACGAAGCTGATTACTCTGTGGACAAAGATGCTTTAGAAGGGATCAGGCTCCAGGTTGTGGAAAACATCAATAAATACCGAGCCGAAATAATAAAATGGCGTGATAGAAAGGTTCGGCTAAAGAATATCAAGCCAGGACATTTGGTGCTTCGGAGAGTGGCTAACCCAGACACAGTAGGCAAGCTACAGTTGAAGTGGGAAGGACCTTTTCTGGTAGTATCTTCGTCAAGACCCGGTTCTTACAGATTGAAGGATATGGAAGGCAACAACATTCCTAGATCATGGAATGCGGATGAGCTTCAGCGATATTATGTCTAGCTTGATATAATTTTTTCTATTCTTTCTTATGGCACCCTTTTCCTTTCCAAAGGGGGAGAAAGGTTTTTAATGGGGCCATAGCATGTAATTTCTCTTTTTCTTATTTCAGCTCTATAAGAGCAATATCCCCCAAAGATGTAAATGTAAAAGCTGAGAACGCACCATCGAGTGCAAACAAAAAAAAGAAAACAGGGAGAAGCTCAAAAGTCGTTCCTAAGGGAATGCAGAGCTTACAGCGAAAAATAAACGCTGATTCCGCCGAAATAGAAGGCGAAGAAGCTCCTAAGGGAGGCTTACACCGAAAAATAAACGCTGATTCCGCCGAAATAGAAGGCGAAGAAGCTCCTAAGGGAGGCTTACAACGAAAAGTCAGCGTTGATACACCGAAAAATAAACGGTGAAGCCGAAAAATAAGCGACAAAAAGATTTGAGTCATTCCTAAGGGAATGAAGGCTATGATTATGGCTTCGAATATATATTTGGACATTCATTTGCACGATACATTACATCATGACATTTGCATTCATAAACATTCATTTAGACATACATAGGATCATTATCATCATATCATACAGAAAATATAGATGCTTCGACTTTGAGGATAAAGCTTCGGAGAAAAACAGAAAGAGGAAATTTTCATGCTTCGTTGTGTACGAAAAGAAGGGAAGGTGTTTTTTCGCCTTTGGCTCAAAAAGAAAATTTCATCCACAGCAAAGCAGATCGTACATGGACAAAGGGGAAAAGATTATATTACAAGGTACGCACAAATTTACATAAGTTTCTTTACAATCATATTACAAAATTTTCTTTAGAATCTTCTGCAGCAAAGTCTTTCGGAACATTTGTTAAGGCTTCAGCTCGTCATTCTTTAGCTTCATCATCATGCACATATTAAAACGGAATGAGCAAAGCGCAGAGTTCAAGGAGAAGGTAAAAGTAACAAGTATAAGTTTCTCACTGGTTTAAGGTGGCTTCGAGCTTCGTCACCAGCCATTTTTCGCCCGCCGTTTATCCAAATTTGAGTCATAAACCTGTTTCCTATACTTCGAGCTAGGCTGGGAATGTCAATCAAATCTGCTGGTGACAAACTGAAGTTTGGCCTATTAACAATTTTCCCGTGTGTGCAGCCAGTCTTCAGGAAAGTAGTAGCTGTGCCTCGACAAGCTAACAGGGCGCAGAAATCAGCATGCCCAGCGATAACTTCGTCAAGTGCTTCAACTTCGCCCTCAATATATTCAAAGGTGCTTGGCAGGTTCTCAACTGAAGGTGTAAACTTATCAGAGCTAGCTCCAATTGAATGAAAGACATCCTTCAGCCGCTGCACGCATCGGTTTCCGAAGTCTAAACATTTATCCTGAAGCTCTTTCAATGATTTCTGCAAACTTGAATTCTTCTCAATTTCGGTTTTAAGATTCGTTTCAAGATTCTTCTTTTCTTGCTCAGATTTTTCTGATTTTGGGAGTAATTCGCTGTTTAACCTGTCAATTTTGGCTTGAGCTTCTGCTAGCGAACCCTCCATAGAGTGGATGACGAAGTCCTTTTTCTCCAAAGCAGCTTCGTGTTCTTTGACTCTATTTTCTAGATCTTTAATTGTAGCTTCGTTTTTCTCGTCTTCGAGATCTTGTTGCATCCTCAACACTTTACTTAATAATATACTCTGCCAAAACAACCTTCATCAAAAAACATCTTAATTCAAAAAATAATAAAAAGTTAAGAGTTTTACCTTAAAATTAGCATAGAACAAGCTACCAGCGATATGCTGTCGCCGGTACCTGCAGAGGTCCGCCTCAATCTTCGGCAGGCCAACATTCTTCGAGAAAGTCCTAACGACCTTCGCCTCGGTTCAATTCTGAAGGCACCTCAATTTCCCTTCATTAACTCCGCCAAACAGCAAAGCCCTTGGTTTGTACCCACAGGATACAACATATTTCTTTAGTTCTTCCTTTTCAGTTTCTGATAACTCTTGCCCTACTATATCTTGAAAATTGAAGTTTTCCTCTTCCGAAGTATCTTCAATTTGTTCTTTTCCTTTCTCAATTGTTGTGTCCACCGCGGCCGCAGCAGCTTCTTCCTCAGCCATTTTTAGAAGCATGTTATCAATATCACCAAGGGTGGTTTCTAGATCAGAAGCTTCGGCGGTTTCGGCTTTGATGGCTTCAGCTTCGGCAGAGCCAGCGTCTTCAGCAATGGGTATTTTTGACGCTGATGCCGGCGGTGGTGTCTAATGAATAACATCGACCACTTGGATAATTCTCCGTTTTTTCAGCTTAGCAGGACTTTCCATTGCCGAAGGCTCCTTTTCCTTCTGAAAAAGCTTCGTCAGTTGTGGCGCCAGTGGACTTAGCTTGACAGGCAAAGGTTCAGTCATTACCTTTAGAATTTCTTCCACATCGGCAGCAGAAGGCATTGCAGGAGCTTCTTCTTCATGGCCTGACGTTTTTGGTTCCGGGGCCGTAGCTTTCCTTTTCTTTGAAGTAGCTATCCTCGACTCAGGACTCAGTTTTCTTTTCTCAAAAGTTTCTTTGTCCTTTTTAGCCAATTTAGTAGTAGCTTCTTTGTCAAGGGCGCTGGCAACTCTTTTTCTTTTCTGGCCTTCGGCAACTTTGCCCAATTGCTCATAGTTAGGATAATCAAAATTCAAAGCATCCATCACCCGATTCATTCTTCGCTTCGGACGAGTACCGAAGGCCGCAGTCATTAACTAATCTTCTTTCTTAGAATAGTTGACGAGGATCTCGTTGCACATAACCTCAATTGTGTCCAACCACTCTTTGCAAGGTGCTTTAAAATGTTTCTTAAACTTGAAATAATAAGGTAGCCGAACAAGCTCTTTCTTCTTCTTCTCCCCTTTCAGCTTCGGCATGTCACATTCCTTCAAAGTTGAGAATACTCTGAAGGCTAAGAATTCTTGGACCAGATCCCTGGTGCCAATATCTCTGCAACAACCCGAAATTTGCCCAGTGCAATCTGGCACAGACTATCTGGAGACATGACGCATTGGGGTCTAGTTTCTCCGAAGGTTAAACTCAAAGGGCTCTGAACTAGTTTCTCCTTCTTCTCATCTACTTTGACATAAAACCACTCACTCTTCCAGCCAGCTGGCCATTTCGTACGATAGCTGATAACTGGATACTTGGCATCTTTCCGATATCCAAAATTGTAGCAGCCAAAATTATCATGCAGCCCATCTTCTCTAGCTTTTGTTTGGTAATGAAGCTCGTGTGCCCGGCAAAAACCTTCGGCAAGCGGCTCTGCCTCCTGGCTTCGGATTGCCCAGATGTAAACACTAAGCCTAACAATGGCGTTAGGAGTTAACTGATGAAGGTGAATCCCAAATCTCTCTAAAACATCTGCAATCATCCCATGCAAGGGAAACCTTAACCCTGCTTTGAAAAAGCTCTTAAAAACCACCACCTCATCTTTTTCTGGCTTCGGGGTAATTTCCTCTCCCCCGAAGCGAATCAGCTCCTTTTTGTCTTCGCTAAAATAGCCTAGCTTCAGTAACTTAGCCATATCACCTTCGGTAATAGTAGACTTCCCAAACTCTAAGTGGCTGGGTTTAGATGGCGTTGCACCGTACTCATCTTCAATATCATCCTCTTCAACGTCAGCTTGTTTTGCTTCGGCGGCAGATGTATCCCCTGATGTTTCCAGCCCAGACCGCCTCATTGCTTCGGAAATCGGAACAGTTTCAGTGGCTTCGGTCTCATCTCCCTCACACTCAACCCTGGCAGTGGAACGCACTCTAGACATTTGATTATGAATTTCTAGAAGTTTTTTTGAAATTAACGACCTTTTTTTTGAAGCCCTTCTTGTGACGAAGCAGAATCCGAAGCGGTGCTTCGTTTAAAGTGCAAGGGTCAAGCTTCGGCTATGGTTAAATTCCTGGCAGCAAAACAGTGCAATAGCAATGAATGTTGTGGTAACTTCACACCTACTCGTCTGTTTATATAGTGCTGCAGGTAAGAAGGTGAATCGTCAAGTCTCCCACACCGGACGAACAGTCGCCTGCACCCACTGAACGGTGGGCCACAAAACCCGAGAAGGTGAATCTGCATGGTGGGACCATTCTGCGCTCGGAAATTTTATCGTTTCCCGGCAACGAGCTCAGGGAAGGTGTTTTTCGGACCTTCGGCTTCTCGAAGCCTAAGAGACTTTTTCACGGATCAAACTCGTTACGAAAAACGATCTAGCACCGCGATGGGGCTACTGTTGGGGCCATGCTTCGTCGCCGAAGGTCCTGCAGGAACAAACACCTTCGGCAAATCCGTCTAAACGTAGTGCCGAAGCTACCGCTCATGAAGCTTCGGTACTATAACGTATATAAAGACAAAGGTTCGAACCGACTTAAAGATGAAATGACTTCTTAGTCCATAAGGGTCTGAGTCATAATTGTAATACTTTGTAAGGGGCATGATTGTAATTTCTCACAGGCTGCGTCCTGTGCCTATAAATAGTTGAACAGTACTCCTTTACTGTTCACGCAATCCTGTAATCATTGACGCATTACACTAAAGTTATTGCTCTTTGCCAAGGCAAAGGTATAAATGTATCTAAATATTGTGTTTTAATATTTAGGTTTGAATAATAAAATATATGTATAATAATATTTGTCTTTGGTATAAATTTCTTTAATGTTTCATGTTTTATTATTGCTTATATTGTTTTATAGAGTTGATCACGAAGGTAAAACCTTCGTGGTATTTTTGCTTATAGTCTCCGTCCGAAGTTCATTATGTCCTAAGGGAGATAATGCTTCAACGGACGAAGGGTATTAACATTTAACATTTTATGTTGCCTTGTTCTTGATCCATAATATTTGAGAACAAGTCCCCAACAGGCCTCAATGACGATTTCATTAGGCACTGTGGGCGCTTGTGCTCTCAGATGCAAGAACCTTCGGACATACGCCTGAAGGTATTCCTCATGGTCTTGGGTGCACTGGAACAAGGCCTGAGTTGTGACTGGCTTCGTCTGAAACTCTTGAAAATTGGTAACCAGCATGTCCTTAAGCTTCTGCCATGACGTGATTGTCCCTGGCCTAAGAGAAGAGTACCATGTCTGGGCCACACTTCGAATTGCCATGACGAAGGACTTCGCCTTGACTGTGGTATTGCTCCCATATGAAGATATGGTTGCTTCGTAGCTCATCAGAAACTGCTTCGGATCTGAATGCCCATCATACATGGGGAGCTGAGGTGGCTTGTATGATGGGGGCCATGGGGTAGCATGCAGTTCTACTGACAGAGGAGAAGCATCATCAAAAGCAAAATTCCCATAATGGAAATCGTCATACCAATCATCATCATTGTAGGAATTATCCTGACGAAGCTCTCTTTGTGGAGGTCTTCGGTCCTGGTCATCTTGAGTGAGATGACGTATTTCTTCAGCAGCCTCACTGATCTTCTTCTGCAGATCGGAGAGACGAAGCATTTTCTCTCTCTTCCTTTCGACCTGTTGATGGATAGCTTCGAGGTCCCTTATTTCCTGGTCTAGCTCCACTTCGTGAAGCGTTGGACTTGTAGCCTTCCTCGTTTGAGTTCGAGCTTCGCACAGTGTTTCCTGATTGACATCTAGTGGCTGCAGTGCAGCCCCTTGCCCTAAAGCTTTCTTCGGCGGCATGACGAAGGTCACAGCTTGCCGAAGGTGGTCGAATGAGTTCACCGGAGGTGGGCGCCAATGTTGGGGACTTGTTCTCAAATGCTATGAGTTAAGAACAAGGCAACACAAAATGTCAATGGTTAAAGTCCTTTGTCCTTCAAAGTATTATCTCCCTTAGGATATAATGATCTTCGGATGAAGGTTATGAAGGACGTACCTTCATCATCACAATGTATATTAATGAAAGTAGAAGCATATGTAACATGAGAAATAGCATGAATAATCATATGATATCCTTAATATATCTTTATTATATCATCAAGAATGAACATGAACAATATTGAATCACATTTATACCTTCGGCTTAACAGAAGGCAAAAGTCCAAGCATGACGCGTGAATGAGTACAAGTCAGCATGAACAGTACGATGTCTCTTTTCATCTATTTATAGGCACAGGACGCAGTCCGTGTAGAATTACATTCATGCACTTGACATTTACTATTGACTTAATGATAATCTATCGAGGACTAGACAACCTTTTCCCCTTTAAGTCGGTTTCTTTTTCCACCGCTAAGCCTATGCTTTTCCAAGGGTAGCTTCGGCACTGGTTCATCCTTCTCTCGAACCACGCTCTTTGTATTATGTACAATTTCATCCCATGTCCGAAGGCTCCTGTACATATATTATACTTGGGAAATATGTTAGTAATGTTTTTGAGGACCTTCGGAAGACGAAGGCCCCCAACACTAAGGATTGACTAGTCTGTGTTTACCTTATCCTTGTTTACCTTTTGGGTTATCATGGTTAGCTTTATGCTATTGCTTTAACTTAATCAATGAACATGATGTGATTATTTATGATACGATGATGTTATCCCGATGATGATATTGTGATACTCTAGGGGGCTCAGGCCTTTTTCCTGAGTACCTCTCCATAAGGACCTGTTCATGGAGTGACCACCCAGGATAACAGTGCAACCATGAGGGTGGAATGGGATGCCCTTAGCTGATTAATTAGATGAACCTAGGGGTGTAGTTGGCTTTGCCTGAGGCCCGTCAATAGGGGTCGGGGCGTAGTGCTCGCTCTGCCAAGTGGGGGTGCAGAGGTTCATATGATTTGGTTTTGTTAGTCACCCACCTTGGGGAGGTGTACTACGTTTGTACGATTGGCAAAACCTAACGAGCAGCTATGCACCAGGGGAGTCTTTGTAAAGGCTATGTAGTGAAACCTTGCCGACTCACCTTGGTAGTGTTTGAGGGTTTGATCGACCCAAGGCATAAAGGGATCACGACTTGTGGGTAAAGTGTGCAACCTCTGTAGAGTGTTAGAAACTGGTATACCAGTCGAGCTCACGGTTAAGAGCAGCCTTGGGATCCTCTTTGATTAGAAGAACTTTGGTTACTTTTATGATGATGGTTAATAATGTTGGTTATAATTTTGATCTCTGGTATTTTCTCTTGGAGGGAGTACTTTTGGGTAATAACTGGGTTTATTACTTAAACTTGGCTCTACTAGTAGTAATAAATGTTTGTCTAACTAAAAGCAACTGCTTAACCCCAACCCCACATACAGCTAATCCACTTTAGCCAAACGGGACATTTGCTGAGTACGTTGATGTGTACTTACTCTTCCTTTACAAACCACCCCACCCCAGGTTGTCCCCACTGTACTCAGTGCTCAGGAGGTGATGCTGGCAACATGGAGGACTTTGAGGAGTTTCAGGACTACGATGAGTTCTAGTTTATCTTAGTGGCAAACCCCCAGTCAGCTGCCTATGTAGGTTTATCATCTACGTTTCATTTCTCTGCACTTTGATATTTATAGACAATGGTTATGTAATAGACTATGTGGATGTCTTGGACATCTTGATGTAATAAAAATACCTTTCCGCTATTTACTTTGAGCATTGTGTGATGATGTCCAATTATGTAATTGTTGTGTACGTGAGTTTTTGATCCTAGCACATGCATGGTTTGCACTCGGTTTGCCTTCCAAAACCGGGTGTGACATAAGTGGTATCAGAGCCTTGTTGACTGTAGGACCGCTAACCTAGACTAGAATGGTCATCCTAAGGACTATATACCTCCACTTTTACCTTGATCTTTAGAGTCATTTCAAAAGTTGGTCATCTTGACCAATTCTATGTTATCTACTTATCTCACAAAATTTTGTCTCACTTTTCTTTCTGTTTACTTTCTGGTCATATAGTTCTAATCTCACTCTTGTGCTTACGTTGTTTTTTTTATAGATGGACCGTATTAGGTGCACTGCACGTAAGTCTGTGATACCCTTGTTGCCTTCTCGCCTGGTGGAGCATCCACTGCGTCGCACGGTGCCAGGTCAGTACAGTCGCCTGGAGAGACTACATCGTCGCCTGCACAAGGAGCAGGAGCGCCGACACCAGGAGCAGGAGCAGCAGGACTCTTCCCCCTCGCCTCAGCAAGAGGTGGAGTCTGGGATGCAGCCTTCCCCTGCACCTCAGCCAGAGATGCCCCCTGCACCACCATAGGGCATCCCGGATGCTGGAGGAGACCCTGACGGAGACGGAGACGACAACGACACCGGTGGAAGTTCGAGCCACGACATAGAGCTCTTGGAGGAGCCGGAGCCAGAGGGGTGGATTGCTAGACCCATCACTCATGATGCCACTCGCTGGTGTCACTTCCACGACGCTCTCGACACATTGCTACGTCGGGCCTTTGACCGACACACTTGGTCTATCGAGTACCGTTGTGTAGTCTACCAGCATCGTCACGGGCTATACCCGGACCAGTGGGAGGCTACTTGCTTGGTGCGCCGTCCGGACGATGATCTTCGGGGTGCAGAGGCCTTCTCAGAGCACTATTCTATTACTGAGAGGGATAATGCCGAGGCAGCCATGCAAGATGCAGCACGACGGGCACTTTCTCAGTATTGCTCGTTGTTCAGCGGGGTAGCTGATGACCTCGACCTGAAGTACTACCCTCGCCGTTCGACCGGCAGTGCTGGAGGCGTGATTGTCTCACCTATTGGTGAAGGCAAACCCAGGCTAAATAGCATGGTCAACCTGGCTATCGTGCTCAACACAGAGCTGGACCACGCCCTTGACGAGTTGTGCAAGGTTTGGGCGGAAGTTGAGGAATTGCGTGCTGAGTGCGTAGCACGCCACTATTTGGATGGTGGTTCTCCCGCCCCTGTCGGGATTCAGCACCCTTACCGTTCACCGCCCCGTGGTCGCTTTGACTATGGTACCCTAGACTGCAGGACCCGAATAGATTTGGATCCATAGATCAACAGAGTCGGAGTCTGTAATAATGCTTAATTCAGTGTCTTAGTCTTAGTCAGTCTTAGTTAAAGTTAGTTTGTTTACCATTTGTTGGAATGCTTGTCATGATGAATGTTGGGGACTTGTTCTCAAATGCTATGAGTTAAGAAAAAGGCAACAAAAAAAGAGGTTAATGGTTAATGCCCTTCGTCCTTGTCATCAAAGCTGAAGCATCTGTTTGTACTCTATGTTATGATGATGATGATCCTACGAATGTCTACATGAATGTGTATGAATGCAATGAATGATGTGATGTAATGTGCAAATGAATGTTCAAACACACGCACACGAAGCCTCACTAAGACTCTGCATCCCCTTAGGAACGTCTTTTGAGTCTTAAGCTCTGCATCCCCTTAGGAACGTCTTTTGAGTCTTAAGCTCTGCATCCCCTTAGTTACGTCTTTTGAGCTTCTTCACCTTCTATTTCGGTGGTATAAGTTCTGTATCCCCTTAGGAATGTCTTTTGAACTTCTTCGCCTTCTATTTTGGCGGTATAAGTTCTGGATCCCCTTAGGAACGACTTTTGAACTTCTTCGCCTTGTATTTTGGCGGTATTTGGCTCTGCATTCCCTTAGCAACGACTTTTGAGCAGAAAACATACGCTGCGCTCCCTTAGGAATGACTTTTTTGTAGCTTCGTCATGCTCTGCATCCCCTTGGGGACGACTTTTGAGCTTCTCCCTGTTTTTCCTCTTTTTTCTGTCTGCACTCGATGGTGCAAGCTCAGATTTTACATTTTACATCCTTTGGGGATTTGGCTCTCGTGGAGCTAAATAAGAAAGGAAAAATTACAAGCTATGGCCCCATTAAAAACCTTTCTCCCCCTTTGGAAAGGAAAAGGGTGCCATAGAAAAAATGAAAAAAAATTACATCAAATTACACATAATATCGCCGAAGCTCATCCGTATTCCAAGATCTGGGAATGTCGCTGCCGTCCATATCCTTCAATTTGTAAGAACCGGGCCTCGACGAAGATACCACCAGAAAAGGTCCTTCCCACTTCAGCTGCAATTTGCCTACTGTGTCCGGATTGGTCACTCTCCGAAGCACCAAATGCCCTAGCTTAATATTTTTCAACCGAAGTTTTCTATCACGCCATTTTATTGTTTCGGCTTGATATTTATTGATGTTCTCCACAGCCTGAAGTCTGGTCCCCTCTATAGTATCTTTTGCTACGTGATAATCAACTTTGTCTTCTACCAAAGCTGCTGTTCTTATTGACCCTGCTTTAGCTTCTTCTGGAGTTATAGCTTCGGCACCAAATAATAGTTTGAAAGGTGTAAAACATGTTGATCTTGATGTGGTTGTATTGTGGCTCCACACTACTTTAATCAACTATTCTGGCCACTTTCCTCTGGGCTGATTGAAGATTAGCTTCGTTATTCCCGTCATTATAATGCCATTTGCCCTTTCTACCAACCTGTTTGACTCCGGATGCCTAACTGATGCAAAATGAATCTTCCTGCCAATTTGGTCACATAAATCCTTGAACGTTTCAGCATCAAACTATGTTCCATTGTCCATAGTTATAGCCTTCGGCACGCTGAAGCGACAAACAATATTTTGCCAGAAGAATTTCTAGACTGTAACCAAAGTTATTGTAGCAAAAGGATTTGCTTCAATCCACTTAGAAAAATATTCTACAGCCACCACAACACATTTCAAATTACCTTGTGCTGGTGGAAGTGGGCCTAACAAATCCAGGCCCTATCTTTGCAATGGCCAAGTAGGTTGTATTAGCTAGGTCAGAGATGAAGGTTACTTCTGGTCTCTTGCACATTTTTTACAATTTTCACATTTTTGAACTAGCTCTGCTGCATCTGAAGCTGCCTTCAGCCAGTAAAATTCTTGTCTAAACACTTTTCCCAGCGAGGGCCTAGACCCAATATGAGATCCACACAGACCTGCATGTATCTCCTTCATTAATTCAATACCTTCAGCTCTCGATAAACACTTGAGGAGTGGAGAACAGACTCCATGTTTGTATAATTCCCCTTCTATTATCACATACGGTCTCGTCCTTGCTTCCATTCTCTTATTATAAGCTTCATCATCCGAAAGACAATTACCTTGGAGGAAAGATATAATTTCAGTCCTCCAATCTTCACTATGTACTGGGGAAATTGCAAGCACTGCTCTCTCCATAAGTTCAACCGAAGGTGCTTTTATTGTCTCAAAAATACTTCCGAAGGTTGTGGGAGCCCTTGTGCCGCTGACTTGGCTAACAGATCAGCATGCTCATTTTCCCCTCTTGGAATATTCTTGACAGAAAATCCTTCGAAAGAAGCTTCGAGCCTTCGAACTGTGTCCAAATATTTTTCAAGCTTCGGCTTGATATGACCAGAAATGACTTGAGAGTCAGTTTTAAGGATGGCCCTTCTTATTCCCATTGCCTTTAACTTCCGAAGCCCCAACAGAAGTGCTTCGTATTCAGCAATATTATTTGTACAACTAAAATCAAGCCTTGCTGCATAACATGTTCTGACTTTAGAAGGTGCTACTAGGACAGCAGCCGCTCCTGCGCCGAAGGTTCCCCAGGAACCATCGCAGAACACTGTCCAAGCTTCGGCGTCTTTATTTGTTTCTTCTTCCTGAGCCCCTGGCGTCCAATCAGCAATGAAGTCTGCTAACGCCTGGGACTGAATTGAGGATCTATGGACATAATCAATACTGAACTCGTTAAGCTCCGCAACCCACTTTCCAATCCTTCAATAGCTTCTCTGTTCCTCATTATGTCCTTCAGAGGCTATGACAAAGGAAAATAATGCCGAAGCTTCCTGGAGGCCATTAACACAGCATACAACACCTTCTCCAATTCTGTAAAATTTTTCTTTGATAAACTTAAAACTTCGAAGACGAAGTACACTGAAGCTTGCTTTTTGATTTGGCCATCTAACTTCTCCTGTACAAGAGCCGCAATAACTACAGAGTGTGAAGCTGCCACATATAAGAGTAATGGAGCCCCTGGCGAAGGTGGAGTTAGTGTTGTTATATCGATCGAGTATTGCTTCAACTCTTCGAAAGCTTTTTGCTGAACTGGACCCCATTGAAAAACTCCGGTTGACTTCAGTATTTCAAAGAATGGCAGATTTCGTTCTGCTGATCTGGATATGAATCTGTTTAATGATGCTAGTCTTCCTGCCAGCTGTTGGCCCCCTTCTTTGTGCTTGGCGGCTCCGTCCGAAGGATAGCTTCAATCTTGCTTGGGTTGGCTTCAATTCCCTTCGTTGATACCAAACAACCAAGGAATTTGCCCTTCTTCACCCCAAAAACACACATTTCTGGATTTAACTTCAGGCCAGCTTGCTTGAAATTGGCGAATGTCTCTTGCAAATCAGCAATGTGATTTTCTTGCTTCGTGCTTTTCACTATGATATCATCAACATAGGTCAGTACATTCCTGCCTATTTGAGAATGAAGGACCTTGGCTGTCATTCTACTAAAACTTCCTCCAGCATTCTTGAGCCCCTCAAGCATCCGAAGGTAGCAATAGGTGCCACTGGGAGTTACGAAGCTAGTCTTCGGCTCATCTTCCTTCTTCATCCAAATTTGATGATAGCCTGAGTAACAATCCAGTAGACTCATGAGCTCTGAAGAAGCTGCTACATCTACTAGAGAGTCTATTTTTGGCAATGGGAACTCGTCCTTTGGGCATGTCGTGTTGAGGTCTGTGAAATCAATACACATTCTCCATTTACCATTGGCCTTCTTCACCATAATAGTGTTGGCTAGCCATTCTGGGTATTTCACCTCTCTGATGACACCGGCACTAAGAAGTCTCTTCACTTCGTTCCGAGCACCTTTAGCTTTGTCTTCAGACATCTTTCGAAGCCTTTGTTTTCTTGGCCTGAAAGATGGATCCACATTGAGTGAATGTTCAATAACATCTCTATTGACACCACAGAGATCATTGGTTGACCAAGCAAAAACATCTTTGTTGTTGAATAAAAATCTTAGCAAAGTCTTCTCTTGCTCTTCAGATAGCTGAGACCCCAGCAGTACCCTTTGTTCTGCTATGTCTTCACATAGGAGCATAGGCTTTGGCTGATTCGCCGAAGCAGCCTTCTCTCTTTTGTATTTATACTGCTGGCAGGCTTCAACTCCATCTATGTTATGAATTGCCTTTGAATCTGTCCAGTTTCCTTCGGCCCTTCTAGCAGCTTCTTGACTCCCATGGACAGTAGTGGGCCCTTGTTTCGGTGGTATCTTCATGCATAAATATGCTGGATGAAGTATTGCTTCAAAGGCATTAAGTGTCCCTCGACCAATGATTGCATTATAGGGGTACTCCATGTCAACAATGTCAAAGACAACCTGTTGAGTCCTTGTGTTGTGGACGAAGTTGAAGGTCACTGGCATTGTGATTTTACCGAGTGCTACAATCTGCCTTCCTCCGAAGCCACAAAGAGGGTGTGTAGCGTCATGAATCTTGTCTTCTGGCTCTTGCATCTGTCTGAAGGCCTTAGCAAATATGATATCCGCTGCACTTCCTGTGTCAACCAGAACATTATGGACAGAAATCCCTTGATGACACAAGATATGACCATAGCATCATTGTGAGGGTAATCCTTGAGCTGAAGGTCCTCCTGGGAGAAGGTGATTGGGATGTGAGACCATTTGGACTTGATGAAGGGTCCCTGCACCCCAACATGCTGCACCCTTCTATGCGCTTCTTTCTTCTGCTTCTTGTTAGCCGGCTCTGAACTTGAACCGCCTGTTATCGGGAGCACCAGCTTCGTAGCCGAAGGTGCTACGATTTGGTTGTTGAACGAAGCCATCAGCTCAAAAGTGGGCGCCAATGTTGGGGACTTGTTCTCAAATGCTATGAGTTAAGAACAAGGCAACACAAAAAGAGGTTAATGGTTAATGCCCTTCGTCCTTTGAAGCATTATTTCCCTTAGGATATAACGATCTTCAGACGAAGGTCATGAAGGACGTACATTCATCATCACAGTATATGCTAATGAAAGAAGAAGTATATGAAACATGAGAAATAACATGAATAATCATATGACATCAGTATAAATCTTTATTATATCATCATGGATAATCATGAACAATATTAAATTACATTTGTACCTTCGGCTTGACAAAAGGCAAGAGTTCAAGCACGACGCACAAGTGAATACAAGTCAGCGTGAACAGTACGGGGGTACTGTTCACCTATTTATAGGCACGGGACGCAGCCCGGTCAAAATTACATTTATGTACTTGATAACTAGTTACAATCATGACACAAATTATCATGGACTGATCGATCTTTTCCTCTTTAAGTCGGTGCAGCCCTTCGTCTCAAGGCGTACCATTATGCCAAAGCTCCTTGGATAACAGCTTTGTGTGTACCTTCGCGCTATGTTTGATTATACGCTGATCTTTCAAAGGTGTTTCTTCTTAAAGGACCTTCGGCGATGAAGCAGGCCCCCAACAATGAACATGTAATGAAGTTGGATCTTTGTAATGATTGTCATCAAGGTGTGGGTATCCCCTGCAACTTGGTGTAGTTATTAATAAATTCAGTTATTTAGTTGGGTAAACCCTTTATTTCCACTTTCCTCTTTATCTGAGAAGTTGTCAGTGAAGATGATCAATTGTTCAGTGTTATGAAGATTGTATATACACCTTTTCTTATACTGAAAGACTGCAGAGTCAGATCTGATATGTGTATGATTTCTACAGATGTCTGAGAACAGGCGCAGAGGTGCAATGCGTGCTCAGCCAGAACAACAGACACCTCAGGAAGATGCAACTCAGCAGTAGCAGTTGCCACCGCCACCACCGATGACCATTGAGCAAATGTTCCTGATGCAGACACAAGCAGTCCAAGCAATTGGTCAGACCTTAGCAACGATGCAGCAGCAGTAGCCACCCCCACCTTAGCCCCTAGTGCAAGTCCAGATGCCACAGGTGCCTAGAGACAAGCGGGCAGAATTCATGAGGGGCCACCCCCTGTCTTTGCCCATTCTGCTGATCCCATGGACGCTGAAGATTGGCTGCGTACCGTGGAACATGAGTTGCACACTTCCCAGTGCAACGATCCTGAGAAGGTGTTGTATGGTACTCGTCAGCTGAGGGGAGTAGCACAGTCTTGGTGGGAGTCTTACCTCGCCACCCATGCCAACCCTAAAGCCATCATCTCAGAGGAATTTAGGGACAACTTCCGTCGCTACCATGTGCCCGAGGGACTGATGATAGTGAGGAAGGAGGAGTTTCTCGCCTTGAAGCAAGGTCCCCTGTCTGTCAGTGAGTATAGGGACAAGTTTCTGCAGCTGTCACGTTATGCACCTGAAGATGTCAATACGAATGCCAAGAGGCAGTACCGTTTTCTGAGAGGATTGGTTGATCCCCTCCACTACCAGTTGATGAACCACACCTTCCCTACCTTCCAGCATTTGATTGACAGAGCAATCATGACTAAAAGGAAGCGTCGGGAGATGGAGGACAGGAAACACAAGATTGGTGGATCTCAAGTTGGGAGTAGCAGTCGTCCCCGCTACTCAGGCAACCCACCTCAGCAATTCAAGCAAGGTCAACCACACCAGCACCAACATCAGCGTTAGAACCAGCCACAGCAGTACCAGAGGCAGTTTCCTCAGCAGCAACAGCAGTACTGTCAGAACAACCAGCAGGGAGGAAGTCAATATCAACGTCAGAGCAACCAGGCACCTCGCCTTCCTGCCCCAGCAACCAACCAGAACAACCAAGCAGCGCCAACAATGAGGAAGTCGTGCATGTTTCCACTATGGGGAACAGGCCATTGGGCGAATCATTGCCTAAAGCAAGCAGCTCAGCAGCAACCAACTCCCAATGCCCTAGTCAGGCAGAATGCAATGCAGCAAGGAGCAACAACCGTGGGCAGCCTCGTGCCCAATATGGAAAGGTGAACCACATGGAGGCTGACACAGTCCAGGAGACTCCAAGAGTAGCACTAGGTACGTTTTCAGTCGAGTACCATTCTGCAAATGTTTTATTTGATACTGGAGCAACGCATTCTTTTGTGACTGCATCATGGGTAGAATCACATAATATACCAGTAGCACCAATGTATCCACCTATGAGAGTTAGTTCAATTTGTGGAAGAACCCAAACAGATAGATTTTGCCCTAGTGCAAGAGTTCAAATAAGGGGGATAGAGTTCCCCGCTGGTCTAATAGTTATGGGTAACCAGGATGCAACTATAGATGTCATCCTTGGGATGAACTGGCTAACCAAATATCAAGCCAGTCTTAGCTGTGACAAGAGAACGGTGAAGTTAGTGTCCCTATCAGGAGAAGAAGTGCTAGTGGAGTTGGTCTTGTCTATACGAAGGAAAGGAAGTTGTCACCGAGTCACCGCCCATATTGAGGAGATTAAACCATCAGAAGCTATCAATGTAGTATCAGAATTCCCAGATGTGTTTCCCAAGGAGTTACCAGGTATGCCACCTGAAAGGAAAGTTGAATTTGCCATAGAGCTTATACCAGGCACCACCCCTATTTCCAAGAGAGCCTATCGAGTGTCCGAACCAGAATTGGTGGAACTCAAGAAGCAGATTGATGAGTTGTTAGAGAAAGGCTACATCAGACCAAGTACCTCACCTTAGGCAGCCCTAGTGCTATTTGTGGAAAAGAAGGATGGTACAAAGAGGATATGCATTGACTATAGATTCTTGAATGAGGTTACTGTCAAGAATAAGTACCCCCTGCCTAGAATTGAAGACCAATTCGATCAGTTGAGAGGAGCCAGTGTGTTCTCGAAGATAGATCTGAGGTTAGGTTACCATCAGCTCAGAATCCGACCTTCAGACATACCGAAGACAACATTCGTCACCAAGTATGGATTGTTTGAGTTCACGGTCATGTCATTCGGTTTGACGAATGCGCCAACCTATTTCATGTACTTAATGAACAGTGTGTTCATGGACTACCTCGACAAGTTCGTAGTGGTGTTCATTGATGATATTCTTATATATTCCCAGAATGAGCAAGAGCATGAGGAGCATTTGAGGAAAGTACTTCAGAAACTACAAGATTGTCAGTTGTATGCCAAGCTTAGCAAGTGCGAGTTTTGGATTAGTGAAGTCCTGTTCTTGGGTCACGTCATAAACCAAGAGGGATTGACTATAGATCCAAAGAAGGTAGTAGCTATTCTGGACCGGAAAGCGCCAAAAGATGTCCGAGGAATCAAGAGTTTCATTGGAATGGTCGGTTATTATCGACGTTTCATTGAAGGATTCTCCAAGATTGCCAGACCAATGACAGCCTTGTTGGCAAATAAGGTTGAGTTCAAGTGGACCCCAGCATGCCAAAAGTCCTTTGAGACATTGAAGGAGAAATTGACGACGGCACCAGTATTGATTCTGCCAGATGTTTACAAGACATTCTCAGTATATTGTGATGCTTTGTACACCGGCTTGGGATGTGTGTTAATGCAGGAAGGGGGAGTAGTGGCATACTTGTCCCGCCAGTTGAAGATTCATGAGAAGAATTATCCTACTCATGATCTGGAAGACCTGTATTGAAGACCTGTATGTGGCGGAACTGCCTGAATTATTCCAACTTAAGTGCCTAAGCCCCGCCTCAGAGGCTAGACCACACTTAAATGGGAATAACCCGTCAATCCCTCGGATCTAGTCCGACATGGCCACTGACAGGATCAAGTACCACAATCTCACTCGAAGGTGAGTCACAGAGCAAATACAATAAAGCATAAAACCATACATGTCAGAATATTAAATTATTACATCACCATCATCATCATCAGAGTTTTTGCAAAAGTAACCATCATTGTTTGAAGTGCAGCGGAAATGATCTAACGGTAAATAAATAGAGAGATGGGGAAGCCTGTCCCATCACTCCTCATGCTCCTCCTCAGCCGAGGCAGGGTCCCACTCAACAGTCCAACCCGGTGGCAAGGTGGACGGCCAAGTTATCCCAGCAACCATCTCCTCCAGAGAACTTGTAAAAATTATGCCACAAGCAAGGCTGAGTATACTAATACTCAGCTAGACTTACCCGGTGTGAGGAGTCTACTCCTCTACCTCTAGACATGCAGCTGTTTGGCTGTGGGGTTTGGTTGCCAAAAGCACTAGCTGAGTTTCTAAATCAAGTTTTTAAGTTTGTCAAGTTTAGTGTGACTCTCTTAAGGCTAAAGATGTACTATCTATCCATACAAAGTAACAAACATTTTAGCAATCAACATCTTGTATCATCTCCACATCATTCCACTTGTTACTCAATGTAGCAGCATGGATCAAGCAGTCTCATTAGCTGCGAGAAGCAGACGATTCGAATCGAGTTTTTATCCTTGCAAGGTAAACCTAAACACACGACATGCAGGGGCACTCCGTCCCCACACACATCAACCGTCCCCATCGATTCCCCGTCAGCAGATCAGGGCTCACCGCCTTGGCGTACAATGCCTCACTGACCCCGACTGGCCATCGTGCAGTGACCGCACTTGTACCCACCATAACCGGAATGGGAGACCTCGTCTCAGGTCGCGTGAGGGGATATGTCCACTGCCAGGTTCACTCAGGTACTAGGCTTACCGATTTACCATATTTCTCGGCATGTGCTTAGTACGTTCAAACGCTTGACTCACGGTACCACACCTTAATCCTTATTCAAATTTTTATCCCGTAGACAACCAATCCCCATGGATTGTTGCCCACAAACCAGCATCATTATGATAAGAAAGTGGATACAACCAATTCCCTGATCTCGCGCGAGTGCTAGAAAAATCACTCGACTTCTACCGAGATCCTAATTAATAAAGCAGCTACTCGACCTAGCATACTAGTATTCATCTCAATAGGATTCCTGAGATCATGCAACTAGGGTTTCAAACAATTCCTACACTTAAGTGCACAATCAATCCTACAATCATTAAGTGAAGTAAAATATCATAATAACAGGTGATGCATAAAACCGGGGCTTGCCTTCCAAAGCAGTGGCTGGAAGGTCCTCTGGTGCAGGCTCGGGTGCTGGATCTGGGGCTACCTCCTGAGCAGCTCCTTGCTCCGGCACGAGGATGTACTCTCCGTCAGCAAGATTACAGTCTATCGAATGCAATGAACATGTATGTCATGATTATGCAAGATTTAAGAACATTAAGCTAAAGAAACTAAGTCAAGAATTAACTTAGGGTTTCCTGGTCATGTGGGGCTTCTAGTGGTATACATATACATAGACTTATTACCTTTTAGGTTTAGGTTTTCTTTTAGGATAACACAGTGGATTGGTATTGTCTTTATAGATTTCAGTGGACAATTTTATAAAGGTTTTAGGACGACATTAATTTCCATTATTCATTTTCCTTTCTTTAATTTCCATTTAGGGTTTCTAGGATAGGTTTGAACTACGACAGTGTTTTAATAATTTCCAAAAATTCTGTAAAAATTACAGTGGGTTGTCACTTGCTATTCTAGCTTGTTCTAAGAATTTGAGGCTTAAAGTACAAAAGCTAGGCTTTAAACAAAAATAACACTAGTTAGGCAAAATGGGCCACTTAACACTACACATCTTAGTTAAGGGTAGGTTCTGTCCTAAAGGTTATTTTTGCTGGCATCCCATAGTAATAATAGGCTTCTGTGCTAAAAATCACAGAAAACTAAGGGGTGGTTATTTAGTTATGGTTTTCTTAAGTTTAATGCCAAAAAGGCACTTTCTACTACATTATTATTTGAAAAATGCCAAACAGCAGATCTCCTATTTTTCCTAAGTTCTTAATAACAAAACATTAGTCATCCCAAGGGTGGGGGTGTTTTTACCATGGGGTTATTTTTGTAGAGTTTTTCTAAGTTTCACTTGTTTTATTAAAACAAAAGGGATCCTACTTATTTTATACTAAAACAGAGTATGATATATTTTTCCAGTGAACTATATTGAATAAGTATCCTAACAAAAATAGAGGTACTCTCTGGTTCATTAATTAAATTGCATTTTCTATTTTTCTTACCCTTAAGCATATTATGAAATAAGGGGTAAAAACTAACTTAATGGAGTGGACAGATAGGTTTAGCATTTTTATTTGGTTTAGTAGGTAGATGCAAACTTCTCAAATTTTTTCTAACCCCAGCCAAACAGTGCAACTAATTTTGGCCCTATTATTAAGCTTTTGGTCAAAACTATAATTAAATCAGAGCTTTAAAGTTTTCTATAGTATATAGGAGGTTTTATATTTTTCTTAAGTAGGTTACATTATTTAGAGTCTGGCAAAATTGGTTTGACCAAATTTGGATGATTTAAACAGAAGTTATGCATTTTCAAAGTTTCTGTCCAAATTAAAAACAGATTTAATAAAGGTTTTCTGGAAAAATAGTTTACACCGAGGTCCCTGGGTTTAAACTAAATCCACCTTCGCAAATCTACCCCCCACGCCACTATTCCCCTGTGTCTCTGACATTTCACAAAACCCCCTGACCTTCTCTCCCTCTCACCCGCAGTCCTTCCCCTTATGCAAACAGTAACCGCGGGAAAGAAAAGGGCGGTGCGGCTTACCGGCGGCGAGGGAGGTCCGGCGAAGGGTGGGGTTGGCTTGGGGAGACTCTGGCGGTCACGTCGAGGTACGGCTTGACGTCGGAGATGGCCGGAATCGCCTGGTCCACGCGTGCAGGCGGGTGTTCTCGTCGGCGGCGAGTATACCGGCCAAACCACAGCGAACTAGTTCAATCCGAGGGCATGGTGAGCTTCATGGGGTAACATAGCGACTGTGTGCACAAGGAATCGAAGGATGGTGGAGTGGTTTACCCGGTCCACGTACTCCGGCGGGGTTGAGAGCTCCGGCGAGCGCGGACTGGCCTCTCCGGCGAAGCAAACTCCGATTCCTCGCTCGAGGAGCTTCACGGAGGTGTGCACGGTCTTCTCCGGGGGCTGGACAGGGTTGGGAATGGCTCCACTGGCCGGTCTACGGTGGCAGAGGGATTGGGCGGCCGCGGACTCGCTGCGCACGGGCAAACGGCGACGAGCTGGACTCCGGTGAGGTTTGAGGGTGCGCGGAAGGGTACAATCTAAGTCTGGGAGGGTTTTATAAGCGCGGGCGCGGGCCATGGCGCTGGCTTGGCTCGGGCGCGGCGCTGGGCATGCGGGGGCGCGCGTGAGCGTGCTCTGGCGCGGGAAGAAGGCGTCGAACACGTGGAGGTGCTTTTCTTCCAGTGTTCAAACGTCTCCAGAGATCGCAAACGTGCGAATCTCGCCATGAATCCGGCGTAGGCCTCTTCCTGGCACCTAGGGCTATCTCACATGTGTGAGTTCCAATGGAGGATACGCCCTAGATCAGGAGATAGACGGGCGCCAATTCTGGCTTGTCTCACTGCCCACCCCGCGAAAAAACTGATGTCAAGAGCTGTCAAACGTCCAAGTCTCGGTCTCCACTTTTTCCAGGGGGTGCCTTAGGTGGTATACCACATTTTTGGTATAGAACCTAAGTGGTTTTGGCGCCATCTTTAAGGTGAACACGGCTGGTCTTTGGATTAGGGTTAAAATTTGACTTAGAGGGAAATAGAGAGCTCTAGCTCTCTCTCTCCACTTGGAGATTTGAATTGGGGTTTCTCCAGGGGTCTTTTTGCAACATTCCCTCCCCTAATTGATGGTTGTATAGTTGCTTAGGGTTTGGGTAAAAGTTACACATACTTTGCATACTTGATCACTCTCTTTCCCCCCTTACCTAGGGTTTTGGAAGATGGGGTTTTAAGAGTGGTCTAGGGTTCTTCTCCCCTATTATCCAAGGTGGTAAGTGAGCAAGGGTTAGGGTAATTCTTCTCATGTCATTGGCAACTTTATTAGCATTTGATCTCCAAGTTCTTATGTGTTGCCCTAAGCCTTTACCCCTTGTGATCACAGCTTCTAGTGCCAAGGTGGGCTCTAGCCAAGGTAACACCTGGGGTGTTACAGCCCTCCCCCCTTAAAGGAATCTCGTCCCGAGATTTTAGGTAGAGTCCCTTGGAGGGTGCTTGAAGGTGTGCTGGTGTTGTTTTTCCTTTACACTTAAGTTTCTCTTATTAACTGCTCTTCGAATGTCATCCTCTTTGCAACTTCAGAAGGAAGCCCTTTTTAAGTTAAAACCACAACTTAGACTATCCTTGTTATCTAAGTTTTCCTTATAATTGAATTCAAAGGGCAGGTGGGGATGGGGTTTTGGGGTTACATACCGACTTCTTTGGGCAGAAAGTCGGGGAAGCGAGAGCGTAGAAAATCCTCAGTTTCCCATGTAGCTTCTTCTGCTGAATGATGACTCCACTGAACTTTATACATTTTGACCGACCTTGCCCGAGTTGATCTTTCCCTTTGATCTAATACCTTGACGGGGTACTCTTGGTAAGACAAGTCTGGTTCTATCTCAATGTCTGGTTCCAGTAGTACTTCAGTGGGTAGGCGAACGCATTTCCGCAGCTGAGATACATGAAACACATTGTGAACTGACGACATGTGGGGTGGCAATTCCACTTGATAGGCTACGGGTCCACAAGCTTCCTTGATCTCGTATGGCCCAATGTAGCGAGGAGCTAACTTGCCCTTGATCCTGAATCTCTGGACACCCTTGGTGGGTGATACCTTAAGATAGACATGATCTCCCACCTCAAACTGTAGAGGCTTCCGCCTCTTATCATGATAGCTCCTTTGCCTGGCCTGAGCAGCTTCTAAGTTCTTGGTAATAACCCTGACCTTTGCCTCTGCCTCGAGTACTAAATCTGGCCCAAAAAATTCCCTTTCTCCTGCCTGAGACCAATTTAGTGGGGTCCTACACCTTCTCCCATATAATGCCTCAAAAGGGGCCATCTTCAGACTGGACTGATAGCTGTTATTGTAAGAAAACTCTGCCAAGGAAAGACACTTGTCCCAATCCTTTCCGTAGCGTAGTGCACATGCTCGCAACATGTCTTCCAAAATTTGATTCACCCTTTCTGTCTGGCCATCTGTTTGGGGGTGGTATGCTGAGCTTCGGATGACATGGGTCCCAAGTGACTCTTGCAATTGCTCCCAAAATCGTGCCACAAATGGTGCTCCTCTGTCAGATATAATGGTCTTGGGAATACCATGCAACCTTACTATCTGATCAACGTAAATTTCAGCGTACTTCTCTGTCCTGTGGGTGGTATGCACTGGCAAGAAATGAGCAGTCTTGGTCAACCTGTCCACGATAACCCAAATAGAATCATGGTGCCTGGAGGTATTGGGTAATCCCACTATGAAGTCCATACAAATGTCCTCCCATTTCCAAGATGGTATGGGAAGGGGTTGCAAAGGGCCTGCTGCCTTCAAGTGACTAGCTTTAATTCTCTGGCAGGTGTCACACTCGGATATGTACTTGGCAATTTCTCTTTTCATTCTAGTCCACCAATATAAAGATCTGAGATCATGGTACATCTTGTTGCTACCAGGGTGCATAGAAAATTTGGAAAGGTGAGCTTCATCTAGTATCTTCTTTCTAAGCTCAGGGTCCTTGGGCACAACCAATCGATCTCCAAACCATAGAATTCCCTTGCTATCCTGTCGAAAACACTTGTATTTCTCTGCCTTTTGCTTGATCATATCCTTGATAACCTGAACACCCTTATCCTCAACCTGTGCCCTGACTATCTATTCTTGCAACGTGGGCTCCACCGAGATATAGCTTAGGTTACCCGAAGAAACAACTTCCAGGTTCAGCTTGCACAACTCATCACACAGGGTGGTGACTCTTGCATTCATGCTCATATAATTGCACTGGGCCTTTCTGCTCAAAGCATCTGCCACAACATTAGCCTTACCAGAGTGGTAATGCACTTCCAAATCATAGTCCTTGATTAACTCTAACCATCTTCTCTGCCTCATGTTCAGATCTGCCTGAGTGAAGATGTATTTAAGACTCTTGTGATCAGTGTAGATGTTACAGTGGGCTCCCATCAAGTAGTGTCTCCATATCTTGAGAGCATGAACCACAGCTGCCAATTCTAGATCATGGGTAGAGTAGTTCTGCTCATGGGGCCTGAGTGCCCGGGAAGCATAAGCAATGACTCTGTTCTCTTGCATCAAGACACATCCCAATCCGGTACCAGAAGCATCACAATAAACTTCAAATGGCTTGGTGTTGTCAGGTTGGGCCAGCACTGGGGCTGTTGTCAAATGTTGCCTCAAGGTATGAAAAGCATCTTCACACTTTTGGCTCCACTCAAATTTGACTCCCTTCTTCAACAGTTCAGTCATTGGCTTGGCAATTCTAGAGAAATCCGGAATAAATCGTCGATAATACCCTGCCAATCCCAGAAAACTCCGAATTTGCTTCACTGTAGTCGGGGGTTTCCATTCCATTACCTCTTGTACCTTCTCAGGATCAACTGATATCCCATCCTGAGAAATGGTGTGACCCAAGAATTTAATCTCCTTCAGCTAGAACTCACATTTAGACAACTTAGCATAAAGATGATGATCGCGCAGCCGCTGAAGCACGATGTGCAGGTGCTCAGTATGTTCATCTTCATTCTTGGAATAGACCAGAATGTCATCAATGAAAACAACCACGAACTTATCCAATTCTGGCATAAATACTGAGTTCATCAGGTACATAAAATAAGCCGGGGCATTGGTCAGCCCGAAAGACATCACCAAAAACTCATACAGTCCATATCTGGTAGAGAAAGCCGTCTTGGGAATATCGCTGGCACGGATCTTGATCTGATGGTATCCTGAGCGAAGGTCTATCTTGGAGAATACCTTGGCTCCCACCAACTGATCAAACAGAACATCAATGCGGGGCAGTGGGTATTTGTTCTTGATAGTCACCGCATTGAGAGGGCGGTAGTCAACACACATCCTCAAACTCTCGTCCTTTTTCTTCACAAATAATGCTGGACATCCCCATGGTGAAGTGCTTGGACGAATAAACCCCTTGTCCAACAATTCTTGCAATTGTTTCTTCAATTCTGCCAATTCTGCGGGAGGCATCCTATAGGGTCTCTTGGAGATAGGAGCGGTCCCGGGTTGCAACTCAATTGCGAACTCAATATCTCGGTCAGGTGGCATCCCTGGCAATTCCTCCGGAAAAACATCCGGGTAGTCACGGACCACTGGGATCTTTTCCACTGGGGATTCTAACATAACAAAAGCACAAGATCGGGTACAACCCTGGTCAGGCAAATACAGTGTGGTCTCACCACAAGTTGGTGAGTGCACCTCAATGGCTCTAGCCGCAATATCCATCACAGCCTGATTTCTGGTCAACCAGTCAGTTCCCAATATAATATCCACACTCTCCAAACCCAAAATGAGGAGGTTGGCTTTAATTATCAGACTACCAAACTTTATAGGCACATTCTTGTTAATTTGGTAGGTGGCAACCCTGCCTCCTGGCGTTGAAATTGTGATACCTCCATTGGTGTGGTGAAAAGGCAATTGGCACTTGGCACTAAATTTTGCACTGATAAAACTATGCGATGCACCAGAATCAAATAGAATAATAGCAGGATAATTCAAAACTGTAAAGATACCAGTCATGACGGGTGCTCCCTCTGGAATATCAGCCATGGTGGTGAAGTTCAGCCTGCCCTGCCTTACTTGCACCTTCTGTCTCTTGCCTTGGTTCTGATTGACATTCTGCCCCTGCCTCTGCTGGTTCCTGGGGCAATTTTTGGCATAATGCCCAGTGTTGCCACATGTGAAGCATCTGTTGTCAGTGGCCTGGCGGTACTGCTGCTGCTGCTGATTGCTCCTCTGAGCGGGAAATTGGGTGCGGTTGGGTGCCTGCTGCTGCTGCTGCTGAGGTCGGATCACCCATCGCCCTTGCTGCTGCTGCGGTCCCCTGCCCTGGGTGTCGGACACAATCCTGAAGCGCTGTGGCTGAGCTGAGGGTCCTGCCACAGGGGTCTTCCTCTTCTTCTCTGCCTGTCTAGCTGTAATGCAGTCCTCCTGGGAGATAGCCATGTTGACCAACTCATTATAACTGTTGGCCCTGACGGTGTTGAGACGGTCACGGAGCTTGGTGCTGAGCCCCCTCCTGAACCTATCCCTCTTCTTCTCATCTGTATCTGCATGATATCCCGCATACTGGCACAAATCATTAAAAGCCTGGGCATACTGCAACACTGTCCTGTTGCCCTGGGTGAGTGCCAAAAACTCATTGAGTTTCCTGTCCATAATCCCGGCTGGTATATGGTGTCCTCTGAAAGCTGCCTTGAACTCCCTCCACTCCACCTCTCGGTCCTCTGGCTGCATAGCAAGAAAATGATCCCACCAAGTCCTTGTAGGTCCGCGAAGCTGCTGGGTGGCGAACCTGACTTTGGTGACCTCTGAGCAAGCTCCATGGAGTAGTGGGAATTTGGATTCCACCACTCGCAACCACACATCTGCATCAAGTGGGTCCTCCGCCCTTGTGAACAATGGAGGCTGGGTGCTAAGGAATTCCTGGTATGTAGCCGCCGCAGGGTGATGCTGATGGTCTCCACCACCATAATGCTGAGGTGGTGGCTGACGCTGAGCCAGCTGCCTCAGGATCTCATTCTGCTGAGCCATGAGCTCCTGCAGAGTGGGAGGTGGTGGCGGCAGTGGAGGGACGCGCTCGTTCTGGCCACGACGCTGCCTCCCGGCCATCTGAAAAATCACATACTTAACACCTTATTCCCAAGTTCAAGAAGTTTATCGCGAAGGAAAAAGTTGAGACAACATGATAAACTCCAACTTCCACAAAAGGGTTTTAAAAGGCACAAATCCTTCCTTCCAAAATTTAAACTGATAACAGCATCCATCAAACAAGCTCCCAAGAGAGTTTAGCACGATTACATCAATTTGTCCCAAAATGACTCAACTCTATCTAGCCTAGTACCCCAAGGGTGCAAAAGCTAAGCTAGCTGCGAGGAGTCCTACCATCCAACTTCTGAGCCTAACCTGAAACCTAGTGAGCGAACGAAGCAACACTCGACTCGGGGGAAGGTGGTCTTCCCGAGTCAGCAGTGTCCACACTGGAGGCAGGCTCATCTCCTCCCTCAATGTCGACGTCCTCGTTGGCCTCTTGGTCCTGGATCTCCTGGTGATGCATGTCCAGGTGCTCGTTAGCCTCAGCAAGCTGCTGCTGAGTGTTAAGGAGCTGATCCTCTAGAACCTCAATGGTGTTCTCCCTGGTGCCTACCAGCTCCTCCAACTCCTGAATATCAGTGGATAGCTGCTCCACCTGCAAGTCCTTCTCCACCATTTCTTGAGATAAATCAACCACGAGCTCCTCTCTGTTGTCCAACGTGATCTTTGTTGCCTCCAGCAGTGCCATCAGATGGGACATTGCCTCACCGCGCATCACCTGCAGACGGTACAGGGCATTCATGCACCGTACAGTCAAGTGTGCGGTCTGTCCTGGGTAGATGGCCTAGATATCCTTGGCGTGCTCCACCCGATCCTTCCACATTGGGTCGTCCTCCCTCTCAGCGGGGAACAAGCCAATAGGGTGGGTAGCCAGCTCCAAGGGATGGAATCCACAGAAAGTAGTCAATCCATGCAGAGCGATCGCCTCGATCGTGTCCTCTGCTCGGTATCCGAAAGACTCGGATTCCAAAGAGCGCCATCCAGGCTGCAGGGGATGAGGCTCCAAGGTCGTCCTCACTCTACAGCGAGGCACTCGGTGCTTCTCGAACTGCTGCACCGCGTACTGAGGGGGTGTCGTGTATCCGGCCCCCTGAAGTACCTCCCACAGAATGCGGGGAAAGCCCTCTCGTGCAAGTCCGTCAGTGTGGGTCAGTGCGTTTCCGTGATCGGAGGATCCGTGGGAAGTCATCTGTGTACGGTTAAGCGTAAGTAAAGAAAAAGAATTATAAAAAGAACAAGGAAAAATAAAACTCAGCCCTTCTCTAGTTAATGAAAAGGCACTGGAGACCTAGTTGGTTGTTATCTTGTTTTTAAGTTCTTTACTCAATTATCCATTTGCTTAATTATGAATGCATGCATGCTCGTCCTGAACGGCCTTACAACAAGATAAAAGGATTAGGGAAGAACTCCCATCCTGTAAAAGTGGCCTATAGGGCCTAGTTACTTAGCCACCTAGCTACCCTTCTATTACCCTAAGGCTTCACGTCCTAGGTCTATCCTGCTCGTCCTACTATCTATCCAACCTTGTTTCTATCAAGTTTTATTTGGAAAATTGATGGTATTTACATTTTATTGATTCCTCTGTGGTGGTACAAGCTCCGATACCAGCTGTGGCGGAACTGCCCGAATTATTCCAACTTAAGTGCCTAAGCCCCGCCTCAGAGGCTAGACCACACTTAAATGGGAATAACCCGTCAATCCCACGGATCTAGTCCGACATGGCCACTGACAGGATCAAGTACCACAATCTCACTCGAAGGTGAGTCACAGAGCAAATACAATAAAGCATAAAACCATACATGTCAGAATATTAAATTATTACATCACCATCATCATCATCGGAGTTTTGCAAAAGTAACCATCATTGTTTGAAGTGCAGCGGAAATGATCTAACGGTAAATAAATAGAGAGATGGGGAAGCCTGTCCCATCACTCCTCATGCTCCTCCTCAGCCGAGGCAGGGTCCCACTCAACAGTCCAACCCGGTGGCAAGGTGGACGGCCAAGTTATCCCAGCAACCATCTCCTCCAGAGAACCTGTAAAAATTATGCCACAAGCAAGGCTGAGTATACTAATACTCAGCTAGACTTACCCAGTGTGAGGAGTCTACTCCTCTACCTCTAGACATGCAGCTGTTTGGCTGTGGGGTTTGGTTGCCAAAAGCACTAGCTGAGTTTCTAAATCAAGTTTTTAAGTTTGTCAATTTAAGTGTGACTCTCTTAAGGCTAAAGATGTACTATCTATCCATACAAAGTAACAAACATTTTAGCAACCAACATCTTGTATCATCTGCGCATCATTCCACTTGTTACTCAATGTAGCAGCATGGATCAAGCAGTCTCATTAGCTGCGAGAAGCAGACGATTCGAATCGAGTTTTTATCCTTGCAAGGTAAACCTAAACACACGACATGCAGGGGCACTCCGTCCCCACACACATCAACCGTCCCCATCGATTCCCCGTCAGCAGATCAGGGCTCACCGCCTTGGCGTACAATGCCTCACTGACCCCGACTAGCCGTCGTGCAGTGACCGCACTTGTACCCACCATAACCGGAATGGGAGACCTCGTCTCAGGTCGCGTGAGGGGATATGTCCACTGCCAGGTTCACTCAGGTACTAGGCTTACCGATTTACCATATTTCTCGGCATGTGCTTAGTACGTTCAAACGCTTGACTCACGGTACCACACCTTAATCCTTATTCAAATTTTTATCCCGTAGACAACCAATCCCCGGATAGCAGAGTAGATGTACCAAGATATATAGAATCTGCTGAAGTGGAGGGAGGGGGTGGTGTTGTCCACGGATGAGAAAGCTGAACACGCCATGGAGAAGAGCCAGGGAGGGCGCTGGCTTGAGGGAGCAGAGGGGTCTTCTCAGCCTATAGCCACCATGGTCGAGCGTTAGTCAAGCCTCGCCGCGCTCCGGCGCGAGCTGGGCACCTCCAGCGCCCACGAGGAGTTTTTCTACAGGGAAAAAACGCCAGGGGAGCTCGGATTTGAGGGGAACAGGGGTCAAACTCTAACCATTGGGGGTGTCGAGCGCCAAAGCGAGGCCACCAAGCACCACGGCTTCAAGGAAGGAGAGGGCAAAGTGGATCTTGGCACTGGTGAGTGCCGGGGCGGACTGTCGCTGCTGGGCAAGGCCGACGACGAGTCCGAGTTGGGCGTCGGCTGGAGACTTGCCAAGCAGCGAGGTCGAGGGAGAGGGGCACTAGATGCTCATGGCACATCCATGGCCGAGCAGGGAGGTCCGCACCAGGGGAAGGAGCAGAGAAGGGAGGCGCCATGGGGAGAGGATCCACAGACGGACATGGAAGGGAGCAGAGAGGTGTGCTCGAGCTCTGCGTTTTTCTGGCAAGGGGACATAGCTCCCATGCACCAGCATTTGGGAAAAAATGGCGGCCGGTTGGGAGCCGCGACGCCCCCAACCGGCCGCCATTTTTCCCCAAATGCTGGTGCATGGGAGCTATGTCCCCTTGCCAGAAAAACGCAGAGCTCGAGCACACCTCTCTGCTCCCTTCCATGTCCGTCTGTGGATCCTCTCCCCATGGCGCCTCCCTTCTCTGCTCCTTCCCCTGGTGCGGACCTCCCTGCTCGGCCATGGCTGTGCCATGAGCATCTAGTGCCCCTCTCCCTCGACCTCGCTGCTTGGCAAGTCTCCAGCCGACGCCCAACTCGGACTCGTCGTCGGCCTTGCCCAGCAGCGACAGTCCGCCCCGGCACTCACCAGTGCCAAGATCCACTTTGCCCTCTCCTTCCTTGAAGCCGTGGTGCTTGGTGGCCTCGCTTTGGCGCTCGACACCCCCAATGGTTAGAGTTTGACCCCTGTTCCCCTCAAATCCGAGCTCCCCTGGCGTTTTTTCCCTGTAGAAAAACTCCCCGTGGGCGCTGGAGGTGCCCAGCTCGCGCCGGAGCGCGGCGAGGCTTGACTAACGCTCGACCATGGTGGCTATAGGCTGAGAAGACCCCTCTGCTCCCTCAAGCCAGCGCCCTCCCTGGCTCTTCTCCACGGCGTGTTCAGCTTTCCCATCCGTGGACAACACCACCCCCTCCCTCCACAGCTCCCTTGCTCCTCCTCGTCGGTACGCCAGCAAGCCTGCAGCAGCAGCCCCGGATCCCCTCCGCATCGAGAGTAGCCGCGTCGTCGATCCGTGCAACCCCGACGTCTCCTCGTCTCGCTTCGCCGTCGATCTGCGCAGTCCCCATCGCAATGCCATCAATCCGCGGTGAGCTCCTCGCCGTCCCGCGCTTCTCTTGCTCGATGAAATGACTAAATCAGTAAATCAACATTGTTGTGTGCAGCTTCTCTTGCTCGATGAAATGACTAAATCAGTAAATCGACGTTGTTGTGTGCAGCTAGCTATCAGTGTCGCGCATCGTGCTCAGCCTATGCGACGAAATGCTAGCCGGTGGACAGCACATGCGACTCACCGATCCGGCCAGGTTGCTTTTGTTTTATTTATGATTTAGTCGATGGCGTGAATATGTGCGTGAAAGTATAGTTGTATGAATGGACGCGTGTAGAGAAGAAAATGAAGTAGAAAAGAACTCGTATGTTTTTATATTTTGATAGGAAAAATATGTGATGCGTTGTTGGATGCGAAAACTAAGTTACAAAATGCGGATTATGTTTTGGGCAATGCATCGATATGTGTTTATGTGAAAAGTGTATTTGTTTTATGCGATGTGATGGGATTCGTGATTATATCGGGGATATATTTATTGATGTGACGAGTAGTTAAGAAACTACCAGTTTGTGTGGAGGATGAATTATTAAGACATGAGTGTAGGAGTTCATATATTAGTGGTTACGCTACGATTATCAAAGTGTCTCGAGTGCACACCATAATATGGTTGTATGCGAGACAGGGTTATGCGCATGATGAGTTTAGTAAAAATCCATCGGTGTCACTGGTGTTAAGTTGAGGTTTATTTGCGCGTGGAAAGTAATAATGTGTTTAATACTTAGAACTCTTAGTCGATAGTAGAAATTGTTTTGGCTTATATAGAGAGGTGGTGACATGCCAAAGTAGTCGTCGCTTTCTCTATATTTATAAGTCGAATCGTGACGATGCGTATTATGCGCTTGTTAAATTATGCTTCGCATATGGTGTATGATTATGCTCACTATTTCGAGTAGACACTTCAAGTAAATCAAGTAGATTTGTGATACAAGTGTGTAATGGAGTTAGTTGTTTTAGGATAATTATTGAAATACTCGGTTCGTAGGATACACATCTATGTGTTCACAAAATAACTTGTATAAAATTAGTAAGTCTACTTGTTGGTCCTAATTTGATTGTATTAACTCTAACAGGTGGTCAAGTGTTAGAATGGTTCAAGTCTCTAGAACGCGGCAATTTTTGAAGTGAATAGGAACTGAATTTTATTAGTTGCTGTTTTGGGCTGCACGCGTCGTGCTGTTTGTTTAATGAACCAAATCATGTTTTCTGTAGAAAAGTCATGAAGAAGAGTTGTGGATAACCTTATTATCTTGCTTGTGTTAAAATTTGACAGCCATAAGTCTGATCGTTTATAAGTTGTGCTTTTCACAAATTCAGTAACTGAATCTGTCCAATTTCTATACAGATTTCAGAGATTGCATTGTTTGCTTAAGTTAATGTTACAATCTGTTCATGGTCGTTATAAGAAAGTTGTAGATGCTTTCTTTATCTTGCTTGTGTTAAAATTTCATAACCATAGGCCTGATAATTAAAGAGTAATGAAGTTTACAAACTGGTTGATGTGTTCTGTCCACTGACAGAATATATTTCGAAAACTGTATTGTTTGATTTAGTTAAACATGGAATCACTTCTTGGTGATTATAAACGTTATGTGGTTCTTTTTCTAAGCTTTCCAAAAAGTCTTGGATCGCTCTTTTTGGTGATCTGAAGATTAAGTTATGGATGTTTAAAGTGTGAAGACTGAATCTGTCCAGTTCTGGACAGCAAAGCCTTCTAATGTCTTTTATCCTAAATTGCAAATTGAATAACCTTGAGTTGTTTATAAATGATTTGTAGAAAATTTCATTATCTTTCCAGAAAGTCTAGGATCACTTTGTTTGATGTCTGAATCTTTAGTTGTGAATTTCTGAAGTTGCAAGTCTGAATCTGTCCAAATCTGGACAAAGCTGTTGTGTTAACACTTTGACCTTGCTAAGTGCTGAATCCTGTGGAGGTAAAAATACCAAAGTTGTAGTTCACTTTTTAAGCTTTCCAGAAAGACCTAGTTTTCTATTTTTGGATTGATATTTGAAGAGTTATGATTAAAACAAACAACTGCGGTGCTGCTGTCCCAATTGTGTTAGATGCGATTGATTGGTCTACTCTATCGTGCTGCCTTGAGTGACTGCTTGCTTATTTTGGTTGTTAACGGAACATGAGTAATAATGATAGTGACTAATATAATTGAGCCTAAATATATAAGTAACCGGTACACGTCTCGCTAAGTTAGTGAACCAAATTGGTTAGGGTCTAATAAGTGTTTGCCTAGTGAATGATTGTAGAACCCGATTAAGTGATTATTCCCTTTTAGCTAAGTTTATCTGTATAGAAGCCATGGCAAATTGATGTGTACTTAACTAGCATAATAATAAAGGAACTAATGAAAAATTAGAGCGAATGTGATAAATGCTTGCACGTGTGATGCAGTGTTGCGCTGGTTAATTCTAGGAAGTGATTGTCGTCTTTCTAATGGTATTGAATACGTAGGCCCGATGACGTGTAGATAACTAGTGCTGTGTGTGGTTGTTTACGGTGCCTTACGATTTAATGTTTAGTTCGCTACCATCTATTTTGTGATTGTCTTGTAATATTTTTCATTATATTCATACATATGCATCCTGCATCTCATTTAGGACCGAGAGATGGTGATCGTGCAAGTGATGTGGTGCCAACCACAAGCTGCAGTTGGTGGACGACCTGAAGAATGATGGACTTAACCAAGTGGATGCTCGCCAGGCGAGTGTCATCAAGCAAACATTATCTAGTGTTGAATTCCAGGCAAGCCCCGGTTTTATGCATAACCGTTTATATATGCTATTTTACTACACTTAATGTTTGTAGGCTTGTACCGTGCACTTAAGTGTAGGAGTTGCCTAAAACCCTAGTTGCATGAACTCAGGATTCCTTTTGAGATGAAAACTAGTATGCTAGGTCGAGTAGCTGCTATGCTAAATCAGGATCTTGGTAGAAGTCGAGTGATTTTTCTAGCACTCGCGCGAGGTCAGGAATTGGTTGTATTCATTTTGATAACAGAATGATGATGGTCTGTGGACACGGATCCATAGAGATGTGTTGTCTATGAGACAAAATTGGAATAAGGATTAACGTGCGGATACCTGTGTCAAGCGTTTGAACGTACTAAACACATGTCGGGAAATATGGTAACCGGTAAGCCTAGTACCTGAGTTAAGCCAGGCGCGGACTTTACCCCTCACTTGTCCTGAGACTGGGTCTCCCATTCTAGATATGGTGGGTACAAGTGCGGCCACTGCACAACGGCGGCCGGGGTCAGTGGAGCATTGTATGCCAAGGCGGTGAGGCCTAGCCACGAACAGGGAATCGATGGGGACGGTTAACATGTGTGGGAACGGAGTGCCCTGACATATCGTGTGTTTAGGTTTACCTCGCAAGGTTAAAACTCGATTCGAATCGTCTGCTTCTTGCAGCTAATGAGACTGCTTGATCCATTGTACTGCATTGAGTAATAAGTGGAAATGAGATGACTGGAAAAGATGTTGATTGATATAATGTTTGATACCATGTATGAATAGCTAGGTACTCATCTAGTCTAAAATTATTATTCTAGAACTTGAAAAGCTAAAACTTGACTTTAGACTTAGCTAGTGCTTTTGGCAAACCAAACCCCACAGCCAAACAACTTCATGGTCTAGAGATAGAGGAGTAGACTCCTCACACCGGGTAAGTCTAACTGAGTATTAGTATACTCAGCCTTGCTTGTGGCATAATTTTTGCAGGTACCTCCTTGATCTGGTTGATGGTGTGACTTGGCCTTCATCCCTGCCACCGGGATAGATGGTCGAGAGGGTTACTGCTTCCGCATGAGAGGACCAGGAGGAGTAGCGTGGCCAGGCTTCGCCATGTTACTCGGTTTTCTCTGTTAGTTATTTCCATTGCACTAAAACCTATTATTATTATTTCTGAAACTCCGAGAATGTAATCAATACTGATACCTATTAAATTTGTGGTATTATGTTTTATTGTATTTCTCTGTGCCTCACCTTCGAGTGAGCTAGTGGTATTCGATCCTGGATAAGTGGCTTTATCGGACTAGATCCGAGGGACTGACGGGTTATTCCGATTTAAGTGTGTTGCTGCCTTTAAGGGTGCGACTTGGGCAATTAAGCTCGAATAATTCGGGCGGTTCCGCCACATGCTGAAGGCTATCGACGGCTGCTTACTCGGGCGGCCAACCACCTTCTACCTATTGCTCATCCCCCGAGCGACCTGCAACCCGCCATCAATAGTCGGCGGGACGCGCGGAGCTCCATCAACGCTTCACGCGACTGACGACACCAAAACGAGATAAGGCACCGGGAGGAGTATGACCGGGACCACGGCGTCCCAGCCCGAAATCACGCCACCCAAGTTGAGTCGGCTGCGACCTCAACTAGTGGCCTGATCCGGGGACAGTCGAGGCGACACATCACCGACTCCCCTCCCCGGGACCGGCACCATGAACGTTGACGTGAAGACACATGTGGAGTCTCCTCGCTTACTCCGCGTCTCTGGGCCATCTAGTGGCCCCATAATTTCAAAGTCTCCAACGTCGACAAGTACGAGCCTAAGCAAGACCCGGGGGGCTTGTTGGCCGTCTACACAACCGCCACTCGGGCCGCTGGGGCGACAGAAGATGTAATGACAGCCTATTTGCCGATCGTCCTTGGGCAAGATGCACTGCAGTGGCTACGACATCTGCCACAACACTGCATTGACGATTGGAGCGACTTCAGTCGGTGTTTCATTGCCAACTTCCAGTCCCTCTCTGACAAGCCGGCGCAGCCATGGGCCCTCAAATCCAACAGGCGCCAGGGCGATGAAACACTTCGGTCATACCTCAAGAGGTTTGAAACCATGAGAAATCGCATCCCCGAAGTCACCGAGGCAGCGGTGATTGAATATTTCTACCGGGGATCCAATGACTCGCCCTTCGTTCGAGACATTCTGCAGAAAGCGCCGACCACCTCTAAACAACTGTTTCGAGAGGCAGACCTCTACATCACCACTGACGAGCGGGCCTAGGACCTCATCGGAGGTACGAATCCTGCACCACCGGCACCACAACTCGACACGAACCAGCAACCTGATAGGCGCTGGGAGAAGAGGCCTCGTGAGGAGGTACACGCCGACGGACCACCCGTCGCTCGAGCCCGAGGTGCGCCCCGCGGAGGCGAACGGACAATGGATGACATCCTCGACGCCCAGTGCCCATACCACAAGGACATTGCCACACCCTACAGAACTGTAGGAACTTCAAGCACTGCGTCGGACACGACCGACCATTCTAGCCTCTACCACCTCCCCCACCACGAGGAGGGCCCGGCGAGCCCAGGCAGCCTCAGCAACCAGAAGGGGGAGGGGGTGGAGCATTCCAACTCGTTGACAGGGAGGTCAACGTCATCTTCGGAGGACATGGGTCGCAGGAGAACAGAAGGCAGCAGAAGCTCAATGACCGATAGGTCCTGGCGGCAACCACCAGCGCCCCAGCTCCTTATCGGTGGTTAGAGCACACAATAACCTTCAGCCGAGTGGATCAGTGGCTCAACTTCAACCACCCCGGCAAGTACTCACTCCTCGTTGATCCAGTGATCCGAGAGAGTAGGGTAAAGAAAGTACTAGTGGACGGGGGAAGTAGCATTAACGTTACCTTCCCCCGGACACTCTTAGCCTTGGGGGTTGCGCTCAAAAACCGAAGGAGAGTATCGTGCCGACCGAAGGAGAGTATACACTCGCGCACATCTACATGCCTGTCACCTTTGGGACTCCAAAGAACTACAGAACCGAGTTCCTGATGTTCGAGGTGGCATGTTTCGATTGTGGCTACAACACCATCATCGGCAGGCCAGGACTGGCGAAGTTCATGGCCATTCCGCACTACTTATACATGATATTGAAGATACTGGGACCTCAAGGAATCATCACCATGCATGCTGATTTCCAAGGCGCCGCATAATGCTTTCGGGGAGCCATCCAGGCAGCCCTTACTGCCAGACCCCCGACAGTTTCCCCCGTGCAGGCGGACACCAAGCCGGAGGAATACCTCACAATACCCACTAACGAAGCTCAAGTCATGACCTCTATACGGACGACTGAGGAGACTAAGAGGATCAACCTGGGATTCGCCGATGAGCGCAAGACTGCCATCATCAGTTCCAGCCTTGACAACAAATGGAAAGCGCGCTCGTCCGGTTCCTGCAAGATAACCGAGATGTATTCGTATGGCAACCTGCGGATATGCCGAGAGTCCCAAGATAACTGGCCGAGCACAAATTGAAGGTTTATCCTCAAGCAAGGCCGATTCGACAGAAGCTGCGTCGTTTCACACCTGATAAAAGAGAAGCTATTCGCGCCGAGTTAGCCCCCTTAGTGACAGCAGGGTTCATTAGGGAGGTGTTGCATCCCGAGTGGCTAGCAAATCCTATTCTTGTACTAAAAAAGAATAAAGTGGATTGGGGCATGTGCGTTGACTATACTGATATCAACAAACATTGTTCGAAGGACCCCTCCGGGCTCCCTAGAATAGATCATGTAGTCGACTCGACTGCTGGTTGTTCTATGCTATCCTTCCTAGATTGTTATTCTGGATACCATCAGATCAGCCTGGCAAAAGAAGATGAGGAGAAGACTGCTTTCATTACCCCATTTGGAGCTTTCTGCTATACCTCCATATCGTTTGGCCTCAAGAACACGGGAGCAACCTACCAGAGAGCCATCCAAACATGCTTAGGCGATCACTTGGGCAAGCGGGTGGAAGCCTACATCGATGATGTGGTAATCAAAACATAAAACTCAGAAAACTTCATCGAAGATTTGCAGCTGGTCTTCAATAGCCTGAGGCGCTACCGGTGGAAACTCAACCCAGAAAAGTGTGTTTTCAGAGTACTGACAGGGAAGTTACTCGGATTCATTGTCAGCCACCAAGGGATTGAAGCTAATCCAGAAAAAATCGAGGCCATCATGAGAATGGAATCACCACGATGACAGAAAAAGGTGCAGAGGCTTACTGGATGCATGACATCCCTAAGCAGGTTCATATCAAGGCTGGGCGAGAAAGGCATGTCATTCTACAAATTGCTCAAAAAGGTGGACAAGTTTCAGTGGACCACAGAGGCACAGGAAGCTCTAGAGGCACTAAAAAAGTTTTTGACTACACCACCAGTACTCAAGCCACCACGCCGAGCCACGCCGAATCAGTCGGCAGAAGATCTGCTGTTATACATCTCATGCACGACTCATGTGGTAAGCACCGCATTAGTAGTCGAGCGGGCGGAGGAAGGACACGCATACTTGGTGCAGCATCCAGTCTACTTCATCAGTGAAGTCCTCGGGCCCGCAAATATAAAGTATCCTCAAGTCCAGAAGCTGCTATACACGGTACTCCTAACCGCTCGCAAGCTCCGTCACTACTTTGACGACCAAAAAGTCATGGTAGTCACATGATTTCCAATAGGAGACATTCTCCACAACAAAGAAGCTATTGGAAGGATAGCCAAGTGGGCGTGTGAGCTGGGAGCTCACGACATAGAGTTCTGGCCCCGCACGACAATTAAGACTCAGGCGATGGTTGACTTCGTATCAGAGTGGACTGAGCACTAGGTCCCAGACAGCCCAGAGGTTACTGAGGTGTGGAGAATGTACTTTGATGGCTCGTTGAAGCTGTAAGGAGCGGGTGCAGGGATTGTCCTTATTGCTCCTGGAGGTGAGCAACTCAAGTATGCACTCCAGCTGTTGTTTCCAGCATGAAATAATGTGTCAGAGTATGAAGCATTGATGCACGGGTTAAGCATCGTTGTGTCACTCAGCATCAAGAAACTGATGATATATGGTGACTCGCTAGTGGTCATAAGCAAGATAAACAAGGACTGGGACTGCTCAACTGATTCCATGGGCAAGTACTGCGCAGCTGTACAAAAACTGGAGGACAAGTTGGAAGGATTGGAGTTCCATCACGTGGAGAGAGTTTGCAACGCAGCAGCAGATGCGTTGTCAAAGCTGGGATCCAGTCGGGCTCAGGCTCCACCTGGGATTTTCGTCCAAGAAATATCACAACCAAGCATCCTTTCAGATCAGATGGAAGAGTGCAACGCCTTGAGCCAGCCAGAGTCGGACCCTAACGACTGGAGAGAGCCTATCATCAGGTACATAAAAAATGAAGAAGAGCCCGATGACAAGGCTACAGCAGAACGCATTGTGAGGCAGTCGGCCCACTATACCATCATAGGAAGCTTACTGTACAAGAGGGTGCAACAGGAGTCCTCATGAAATGCATTCACTCGGCTACTGGGAAGTAATTGCTGAATGAATCCACGTTGGGCAGTGCGAGGTACATGCAGCATCAAAGACTTTGGTCGAAAAAGCTTTTAGATCTGGTTTCTATTTGCCAACTGCGAAGAGCGATGTTGCCGATCTAGTCGAAAAGTGTGAGGCATGTCAATTCGTATCAAAGCAACAACACTTACCCGCGCAACAGTTGCAGACCATTCCCATAACATGGCCATTTGCATGCTGGGGGTTGGACATGATTGGACCTTTCAAGAAAGCTCAGGGAGGCTATACTCATATTCTAGTTGCCATTGACAAATTCACAAAATGGATAGAGTACAAGCCAATCGCTTCTTTGACCTCAGCCAAAGCGGTGGAGTTTATACAAAACATAATATTCAAGTTTGCGATACCAAACAACATCATCACTAACCTGGGATCCAACTTCACCAGCTCTGAATTCTTCGATTTCTGTGAGCAAAGGAGCATCCAGATTAAGTACGCATTAGTGGAACACCCAAGAGCCAATGGCCGGGTAGAAAGAGCCAACAGAATGATACTGGAAGCACTCAGAAAGAAAGTATTCGACAAGAGTGAAAAGCTTGCAGGAAAATGGACCAGAGAGCTGCCATACGTGGTCTGGAGCCTGAGAACCCAACCCAGTCGGGCTCTTCATGGGAATACCCCGTATTTTATGGTTTATGGATCAGAGGCAGTGTTGCCAACCAATCTAATCTTTGAGGCGCCGACGTTAACTTTCGAAAGCATAGCCAAAGTAGAAGCGACCAGGCTGGAAGATATTGATGTGTTGGAGGAAGAACGACTGAACATAGTAATTCAGTCGGCTAGATACCAGCAGACCATGAGGCGTTACCATGATAAAGCTGTGCGACACCGATCCTTTGCAGTGGGAGACTTGGTCCTTTGCCGAATTCTAACGGGGGAGGGACGACACAAGCTGTTATCACTATGGGAAGGACCGTTCATCATATGAGAGGTCACACGGCCGGGATCATATTGGTTTACTCAGATGGACGACAGAGAAGTGGGGAACTCGTGGAACATAGAACACCTCAGAAAATTCTACCCTTAGCGAGACCTCAAAACTCTTGAAGGAATAATGTACTCTATAATCTGAGGACTTCATGATCAATAAAGTTTTCATTTTCCAAAGGCATTCAGACTCCTGACTTACAGCTGACTTCGATTGAGGCTTGGCTTGAAATCGGCACGCTTACTTGACTAAGGGTGACCACTATACCCTGCTAACAAAGCAATCGGCTTGAGTCGGCGACGACTTAAGTCGGTTCGACATGCTCACTCTTACTTGACTTAGGGTGACCACTATACCCTGCTAACGGAGCAATCAGCTTAAGTCAGCGATGACTTAAGTCGGTGCGACATGCTCACACTTACATGACTTAGGGTGACCACTATATCCTGCTAACGGAGCAATCAGCTTGAGCCGGCGACGACTTAAGTCGGTGCGACATGCTCATGCTTACTTGACTTAGGGTGACCACTATACCCTGCTAACAGAGCAATCAGCTTGAGTCGACGACGAATTAAGTCGGTGCGACATGCTTACGCTTACTTGACTTAGGGTGACCACTATATCCTGCTAACGGAGCAATCGGCTTGAGTCAGTGATGACTTAAGTCGGTGCGACATGCTCACACTTACTTGACTTAGTGTGACCACTATACCCTGCTAATGGAGCAATCGGCTTAAGTCGGCGACGCCTTAAGCCAGCATGATATACTTGCATTCACGTTGTTTAGGGTGACCACTGTACCCTAACAACCAAATGACCAACTAAGATTAAAAGCACTTCAGGAAAAGAGAATATCTTACTTGCAAGTGTCACGGGCATTTTCCGGCACCCTGTTCATAGAATAATCATGTTCTAACACAACTATCGCGTGCACATAGAATTCATATTACATCTATCCTCCAAAGAGATGCTAACTCGATAAATAAAGTGTTTTATAGGACATCACTATGTTGAAACATCTTTGCAGATAGTATCCTTCGCAGGAGCAACAGAAGAAGAGGGACGACTTGTAGCACCAGGCGCGACCTTGACATCAGCAACAATATCGTCAGGCACCACGACGCCGGGTCTCCTCATCAGGATCCGTCCAGCACGAACGACTTTATCCATAGCCTTGTCGCGCTGGGCCTTCAAGACGACGCAATTGTTCTCTAGAGTTTTAACAGCAAGTTGAGCGGCGTCTAGCTCCTGCGTGACAAGTTTCTTGGAGGCGCGCAGATCCTTGATGGTGGAGTCTTTGGTCGACAGCAGTTGTCCAAGTCGCAGAACTTCATCCTGAGATGCCTGCAGCTCGTGGCGGTGATGGTCTAGGTCAGACATGGTGAAGCGATGGCTCCTCTCTAGGATGGTCAAGGAGTTACTGGCATCACAGTACAGCCTATCTAGATTGTCGCGAGAGGCAAGAAGTGCCCGTTTCTCCTCCAGCAAGCAGAAAACAACATTCAGCATTAAAGCGATAATAACGGAGCAGGGTCAGCCAGGGAAGTTTACCTCATGCGCCATCCTCTTGGAATCAAGCTGGGCGTTCAGAGAAGAGTTCAGGGAACGTGCACCATCCAGAAAGGCAGAAGTCTGGGCTAAGTCGGTCTGACTCTGAGAATACTTCTCCTCAAAACTAGAGCACTATTGAGCCATATCTGATAAAGCAGCTGAAAGAGAACGTGTGACTATAGACAAGCTAAACAATTAAAGCAACTAGCGAAACCGTGAGCTCACTAACCAGCATTCGATGCCTTCAAATCATTTATCTGTTTCTAGAGCAGCAGAGGGTTCCATTGCATCAGAGATAAAGCTTGATCGGGAACAACGGCGCCGCAAGATCTCAATTGAGCAGATACATTGTCAACAAAATCCTATGGTCATAGATAGATGAGCAGAAAAAAGATAATTCACCAGTATGAATAATATAGAGCAAAAGGCTGACTCACCTGGAGGTTGGAAAGGAATAGTGGAAGACCCAATGCAGGAGGGGCTGGTGCATGGCTTGACGAGGGAAGATCATCAGGAACAATCTCGAGAGCACTACTCGAGGTGACCTCAGCCCCACCAACAGGCAACAGGCTCTTGGCGTCTGGCTCGCCGACCTCTATGGCGACTTGGCCAATTAAGGCCGTAGAAGCACATGTTGCCGCCACCCCGTCAGACCGGATTGGGGATGACACGATGTGGACGTCCATGGAAGCATTAGAGAGAGAGCATGCCTGAACACCCTCGAGGGATGGATTACCGCTAGCACTACCCACAGGGGCTGGGTCGCTACCGGCAACACCCTCGGGGGCTGGGTAGCTGCCAGTGCCACCCTCGGGGGCTGGGACTTCTACAGCAGCCACTTCTAAGGCTAAAGACCCCTGAGCCACCTCCATTGGAGTTGGATGACTCAGATTAGTGTCTTTGCATGGAAGACTGTCCTCCAAGGTCGACGATGCGTGGAACACCACCCAGGTTACCTCTTGCCCGATAGAATCAAGCAATGAAAGCCCACCATCTGGGACCTCTGAACAGATGGTTGGGATGTCAGCTTCGGGAGGCTCTGATAGTATGTCTTCAGGAATGACCTCTTCCAGTGCTTGATCAAAATCTGATATCGAAAGCCCCTGAAGACTGACAAGTTCCGACAGAGCTTGGGAGGGAATATCGCTACCCCCGTTGCTGCCTCTATAGTAACGGTTGTTCTTGCAGATCAGCGGGATTTCTTCTTCTTCTTCCTCTTCATCCTCGTCAAACATTCCACTAGCAGCCTGCACATTATCACAACCTTTGGTGTCAACCTTGGGAATCACTATAGGAAACGCCTAAATTTTCGTGGGCCAAAAACCCACGAAAATAAGCGTAAACCGACGAAAATATGCTATTTTCGTCTTTATTTTCGTCGGCCCTGGTGGCCCACGAAAATAGCTGGCGGCCTACATGTATTTTCGTCGGCCTCCGAACAGGTCGACGAAAATTCATGATACCCACAAAACAGATTTTTCTACACCTTTTAATTCACAGCATAATACACATAATCCACAATCACATATACAGATTTCACAAGCAATACAGATTTCACAAAACACATTCACAAGCAATACCATAATTGTTTCAAACATAGTCCATACAATATAGTCCATAGTCCATACATAGTTTCAATACCATAATCACATCCATATAAGTCTATACATAGTCCATACATAGTCCATAAACAAACTCACTACTCACTCCTGCGGGCTATGGGAGTTTTGGCCACTCCCTCCTCCGCCACCAGGAAGGTGGCCACTCCTTCCAGAACCATGGACGAGGAAATCTTGGACGTTGACAACACCCTCCGATCCCTGAGCATGTGACACTGAACCCTGCAATTCATCAATCATTCAAATAAGGTTGTGTTTTGCTATCCCTATACCTATACATTGCTATGTTTGGTCACTATTTGCATAAAACTAAACATGGAACGTCACCAGTGATCCATTGTGATGAGGAGGCTGTGCATGCATCCACAGGTAGTGTTGTGCTAGCCACCCCTGAGGTGGTGACACCCACCCCGTTAGTGGCGGTGCCATCCATGCTTGAAATGGCTGAGAGCCCATCGGTGGCTGGGAGACCGGTGGCACCCATCGCTGTACTGGCTGCGATCATTGGGTTGGTGGAGGCGTCCAAGTGCCTGGAGGTGCCTGCGTCCACCCAACACCGGTCCACAGTGGCTGCGACGCTGGAGCTTGTCCTGGCCACTGTCCCCATCCTTGTGCCTGCGAGCCATTTTTGATAATAAAAAAAGAGTTGCTATGGAATTGAAGTGTTCAGATAGTGTTACCTGGGGAGGGCAAAAAGCGGGCAAGTTCATATCAGGGCCGAGTCGAGTAGTCATTTCCTGCAAATGGATGAAACGTTAGAACCGCAACATTATACTTTGAATTCAATGACAAGTGATGAGATAGACGAATTACCTGAAAATAAGAAGCCATATACTGCATCAGCTGTCCGACCTGCTCCTACATTGCTCGAGCCTGCTCCTGTGCTGCTCGAGCCTGCTCCTGTGCTGCCAGAGTCTCCTCCTCCAGCTGAGCCTCTCGAGCAGACCTGGAGGAGCGAGAACTCCCTACCGAAGACGATGCCTTCCCTTGACCTATTGTCCTGTTATACTCCACAACGCCGGTGCCAAAGGCAAACCTGCATGATACACATAGTTGAGGCATTAAGTGGACACATTCTTGTTGATGAAATTGTCGAATCAAACACAAACACCTCACCTGCCATGCTTTCTACCCCCACCACTGTGGTACAACGCCAAGGCATCTAAGTCCGAATGCATCCAGTCGAAGTCAGGCCCATGGTGTTGAGTCATTTCCTCCCCATATGCATTCTGAAAAGAAAGTTAGAGTTGGAGTTAGACACAAAACATGCAATTTAATTCGTAAATACAAACTTGTTTACCATTTTCTCCCTTGCCGCCTCGCTGCATAGCACATCAGGGTTCGCCGGATCAGGGCCACGGTGACCACGGACGTAAACCTCCATAAAACTTGGAGCAACTCCACTTTCAGCTTCCTGCATGAAAAAGAAGAGTTAAACCAAAGAATTTTCATAGATGTAACATACAAGTTTGATTTATATACTTACCATGCGGCGTGTGGTACCAAGGTTTCCAGGTACTGCTCCTCTGTGAGGTAGATCTCATTGGCCCCTTTTGATTTGCTCATGTTCTGCCCCTTTATCTTCTTGTAGTAGTAGTTGACGGCCGCGATGCGAGCATTGTACATGGCATCCTTGATGACCTTATCAGCGCACTTCCGAAAGTGCCTCTTCACACGTGCCCACTGAGCCTGATCCTCCTCGATCTCATTCGGCAATTGGAACCTCTCCTACATATCAATGGAGAAGTTAAGTTAAAGTAGGATTAGGAGAAGCAATAATTCAGTGAATTGCTTATACACGAAAGTAAACTCACCCAGAACTCGTCCCACACAGCCACCTGACAAGTCCTTCGTTTTTGTTCCGAAGTTCCCCCTCCGCTACTGCTTTCCCCTAGCTCCCCTGGCTGGACATAGTCCTTCAGACCCTAGTCGGCCCACTACATAGCCACGAACCTCTCGCCATTGAGCTCCACCATGCCAGGGTAGTAGAAGTGACAGAGGCTACCCAACACCGCGTTCACCTTGGGACATCTGCCTGTATCGTCCCAAGTCAAGTCTTCCCATGACCTACAAACATTAATAAGACAAGTAAACCAGTGCAATCACGTTCACATTAAAAAAATTAACACAGCAGAAATAAGCCCCACCATTCTCCATGCGGCCGGATGAGCCTCCTCTCGGCAGGTCTCGGACCAAGCGCATTGCTCTTCTTATACCTAAGTATACAAGTAAATTCAATATGATGAAATGATTAAAAACTAATATGCATAAGTAAGTTGAATCAACATTAATTAATAATACCTGAAGGACGTAGAACCATCCGACGCGTCGCCCGCGCCGCCTGCCCCCATAGGGTCAACCTCCTCATCCTGCACATGAGCCTCCTGCTCACCCTCCTCCTCACCCTGCACATGAGCATCCTGCTGAGGAGCCTCCTGCTCACCCTCCTCACCCTGCACTTCGTCTAGACAGTCGAGAAGCTGTTGCTGCCTCTGTCGGCTCTGTGAGGTGCCCTGAAAAAGCCCACTCCCGAGCTATCCTCGCTGGCCGCGCTGCCCCCACTCCTCCTTGATCTCCTATGCTTGAACATGTTCAACTGTATATAAATTAATGTCAAACCACAATATATGAAACAAATAATATGAAAATTAATAATGTGAAAATTGCAATACATAGCTTAATTGATTAACTAAAAGAAACATACTAATCAAAAGTCATCTGCATCTGATGATTGTTCTTCGGCTCGTTGTTTATTCATACGCTCTTGATTTTGTTGGATCCTTACTGATCTTCTAACGACGACAGGTCGTTTGCTCTTTGAGCTAGGTTCTTCAATTAAGTCGCTCGAATTGCTACAGAGATTTTTAAGGCCTTCTCCATTGGTCACATGGAATCGGTGAGCTATGTCTTGATTCGACGCCACTTCTGGTTGAAAAACAGCATCATCGTTATCCCTACTCGTACTCACGTAGTCAGCACTCTCTGGAGCGACGACTTGTGGGTTGACTTTGATTGCAATCCACCAAGCCCTAAGGCTCGGGTGAGGATATAGCAGGTAGTACACCTGTTTTGCCTGATTTGCAAGGACAACATCGCTCATACTGCTCGGAATCCTAGAGTTATGCTTCACCTCGACATTACCATACTTGTCGACACAAGTCCTACTATGAGCACCAAACCAGTCGCACTCGAAAACACGACTTTAAGTTCCTTGGGGCCATCGAAAATCAACTCTACAATGTTTTGAAGAACACTGTAATAGTCCACTACTTTATCATCGTCAACATATGAACTTGCCAACACACCACTATTGGTGGTGGCTGCCAATGGTTGACTCTTCTCCAATTTCGCGGTTCGGAAGCGATATCCATTTACATCATAGCAAGTATAGTTCCTGACGGACACAGAGGTATGTGCCATTTGCTGCAAGTCCGGGTGCACAGAGTTTTTGGAAACCTATACAATGAGAGATTAAGTATATGCATTACGAAGATTAAGTATGGACAATGAGAGAACGACAATTACTAACATAATTACGAAACCACTGCATGAAGTTTGGGCCACCTTTCAACCCATCACGTCGAAGATTTTCTAATTGGATGGTCATAGGTTTACAAGTAGATTTCCAACATTCTTCATCAAACATGTTGGACATATTAGAAACATGGAGATTACACACTATAGAAATTATGAGATGAGAAAATGGACGTAACTATGAGGAAAACTTACTCGAACGCCTCCTGTGTGCTGTCAATATTGCTATACATATATAGCATTAGCGTGTTCAAATCTGATGCTTCAATGTGACGTACACTCCCTTTTCCAACTGCTTTACCCGGATTCGCAAAAAATTGAAGGGTGCTTTGGGGTGATTAATTTTCGACATGAAGTCGCACTGAAGGCGCAAACACATTGTTGGCTCGAGCGAAATACCTGGTTGAGAATTGTGATATCTCCTTAAGGGCAAAGCCTTCGCAATACACCCTTCGACTCTAGCCTTGTTGCGAACAAACGCCCTGAGCTTTTTCAACGCCCTTTCTATAGGATACATCCACCTGAATTGCACTGGTCCGCCTATCAAAGCTTCCCAAGCCAAATGCACAATTAGATGTTGCATCACATTGAAGAATCCTGGCGGGAAATCCTTTTCAAATTTTACAAATAAGAATTGGAATTTCTTTCTCAAATTTCTGCATCAACCTCTTTGATACCGTCTTTGTGCATACTTCCCTATAGAAGTAACTCAGCTTTGCAAATATGCTCCAATGCTCATCCTTAAAATAGCCTCGAAACATCATGGGCATCAGCCTCTCCATAATAATATGGCACTCATGGCTTTTCAAACCGATCAATTTACCGGTCTTCAGATTGACTGCCCGTTTTAGATTTACCGCATATCGATCTAGAAATTTCAGATTCTTCAACCACTTAAATATTTCTTTCCTTTCATCCGGCTTGAGGCAGTAATCAGCTCGCGGCCTACTCTCATGCCCTTTATCGCTTACTTTCAACTCGAGCATCGGCCTCTTACAAATTTCAGCCATGTCTTTTCTTGCCTTCATATTATCTTGCGTTTTATCAGTCACATCGAAACATGTGCTTATGATGCTTTCAGCAACGTTACGCTCTTGGTGCATCAAGTCTATTTTGTGTGGCATGATCAAGGCTTTTGCATACGGAAGCTCCCATATTGATGAAATATGGGTCCAGTTGTGGTCCTCCCCGTAGCCTTGGAACCTATCATTTTCTCCTTGCTTCAGACAAGCATGCCATGCCATTATCTACGGTGCAGTTTGCCTCTTTGGTGGCCCATTTCTGATTTTGGCTCCACTTCTGAATGCAGTAAGCGAACTCCTGAAATCATGCTTGAATAGAGTCCAACGTCGATGAGCATCAAAGAATGACACTTTCCCACCATGCTTCAATCTGAATGCATCTGTATCATTCATACATATGGTACAGCACAACCGACCTTGAACACACCATCCAGACCAATCTCCATACGCCAGCAGATCATGCACTGACCACAAATAAGCAGCGCGCATGGTAAACTCCTTTTCAGTATGGCTGTCATAAGCCATCACACCTCTCCACAATTGTTTCAGCTCTTCAATTAAAGGGCGAACAAACATATTCAGCTTTGGCCCTGGGATGACTAGTGCAAGGAACATGAACTCTTCTTTATTGACCAACTCAGGAGGAAGATTATATGGCACAATGAAGAAAGGCCAACACAAGTAAGGGCTTGCACTGCTATTGAAAGGTGTGAATCCGTCCGTCGATAGACCATGCCGTACACTCCTAGGGTCGTTTGCAAATTCGGGATCAAACTCGTCAAATGCCTTCCACGCATCATCGTCCGACGGATGGACCATTATGTTTGAATCAGTGACGAGACGTACACCATTCTTTGGCCACGTCATATGCAGAGCTATTTCCTTGTTGAGGAACAACCTTGAAAGCCGAGGAATGATGGGCAACTGACGAAGTTGCTTAGCTGCGACCTTCGTAACTACCAATTCACCCTCATCATTTGTCACCTCGACATATCTAGAAGCTTTGCAATGCTTACAACGGTCCAGCTTGTCAACCTCTTCAAAGAATAGCATGCAACTGTTGGGACACACGTCGATCTTCTCATATGTCATCCCAAGACCAGCCAACATCTTCTATGCGAAGTACATATTCTTTCGCAACTTATGATTCTTCGGGAGAACCTCGCCCATCAGTTGGACGATGTCGTTGTAAGCACTGTTTGAAATGTTGTGCTTCGACTTTATCGCCATTAGTCTTGTGAGAGTCCTAAGAACTGACATCTGAGTGTGCTCGTGCAGTCTCTCTTCTCCCGCGGCGAGTAGCCGGAAGAATTCCTGAGCATCGCGTGGAAGCTGCCCCGGCTCCTCAGCGTTCATTTCAACCTCCCTACCAAGATCATGCAACATGTCGTCCATCCTATCATGATCGTCATCAAGTTCCACCTCCGCGTCAACGTGTCTAATAGACTCTCCATGCTAGTACCATACAAGGTAGTTCGGCATAAACCCACTTTTGCAAAGGTGGTTCTCCATTTCTTCCTTCTTCTGAGGCCACTTGTTCTCGCAGCGATTGCAAGGACACTTCACAAGACGACCAGTTGCATCTTTGAAAGTGTGCTCAAGAAAAGCCTTTGTTACAACCATCCATTCATTCGAATGTGCCCCATCCTTTCTCCACCCGTCATACATCACCCTCCGATCACCGTCCATTTCAAAGGCTAATTAAACAAAAGACAAATAACATCAACGATCGTCCGTGGCTTAGGTGAACTCCCTATTAGGTAAAGGCCCTAAACCCACCCAAGAGTGTAGGCCGATGCTTGTGATTTGTGACGTGTAGCCTACGATTGCCGCGAAATTTCGGCAGCATAACCCCGCTGCTCTCCAAGCACACGCCTGAACATGGTGTGTTGGAGAATAACTGGGTTACACAACCGAAATTCCCCGTCAATCATAAGGCACATGTCACAAATCACAAGCATCAGCCTACACTCTCAGGCTGTCCAAAATACGTGGACAATTCCAGAACGGCGAACCTCACAAGCCAATGTGACGTTCACCGTTCCCGAACGGGTGACGCATACGGTTCGCTACGGTTAACGATTAAAACAAAACTCTAAACATTAAAATATAACTCGGAGAGAAATATGAATTTAAATTAAAGCAATCAACAGTTAAACTAATCACAACACGACAAGATGACTAATATAAATTAATGACCTTGGGGCCTCAGCAATTATACTCGCCGGCGTGGGGCGGGTGGCGCGGCGAGGGGCAAGGGCGGGCGGGGCTCCTCGGCAGGCATGCGGGCGGCGGCGCGGCGTGGGGCGGTGAGGCAGGGCGCGTGAGGGCGGGCGCGGGCGGCGCGGCGAGGGCGGACGGGCGTGAGTGCGGGCGGCGACGCGGCGGGATTGAGACGAGCGAGAAGGTGCGGGCTGAGGCCGTGCCGGGGCCGCGCCGTGCAGGGGCACCACGGCCACGCCGGGCTAGGGCCGCACCGAGCGGGGCGCCACGATCGCGCGCACGGCACGCCGGGCCGCCATAGCCACGCGTCGGGGCCGCACTGCGCCGGGACAGGCGTCCGCGCGCCAGCCAGGGGGTCGTGCGAGCTGCGAGCATGGGGAGGAGGGAGGTTGGGGAAGAGGGAGGCGGGGAAGAAGGGAGACGGGGAGGCTCACCGCGGGGAACGAGGGCGGCGTGGACGGACGGCGGGCGCGCGCGATGGAGCTTGGTGATCGTCGCGACGACGATTTGCGTGAGAGAACGGCGGCCATGGCCGTGCGGCGGCGCGGCGCGGGCGGGCGGGGCGGTGGCGGCGCGGTGAGTGCGGGCGGCGGCGCGGCGGGATTGAGACGAGTGAGAAGGTGCGGGCTGAGGCCGAGATGGATGATTTAGGGCCTCTATTTTCGTCAGCCTTACTGATGCCGACGAAAATAGTGGTCGGTCAATGACTTATTTTCGTCGGTCGGGTTGAGGCCGACAAAAGTACGCCACATTTTCGTCGGTCCAGAGGCCGACGAAAATAACTTCCATATTCTCGTGGGCCTGCCCACGATTATATTACCCGGCCCACGAAAATACGTCACATTTTCGTCGGTCACGAGGCCGACGAAAATAACATCCGTATTTTCGTGGGCCGGCCGATGAAAATAACCTGGCCCACAAAAATTTATGTGTTTCCTGTAGTGAATGGCGTTCGCTGGGACATCGCCAGGGATCAGCACAGAAGGACCAGTGTCCTGATCCAAGCACGACAGTCGCTGAAGTCACCTCTTTTTCTTCTTCTCCTCGACAGGTGCAGTCGGACGGTTCACTCGACGTGAACGCTTTGGGCGGGCACCGTTAGGTTTCCGAATCTCCACCTCTTCACCAAATTCTTGCCCAGTTGTGATGGCCATCGACTCGGTGCGGGTAGAGTCAGACGATTCCTCGGCCAGTAGGCTAAGCACGATATCCATCTCAGCATCATCAGTGCTAGCTGGCATCTCAAAGTGAGTTTCCCTTTCAGCCTCGGGAAGACTCCGAAGTGAAGCAATCAAGGACTCAATGTCCTCAGGAGAGGGTCGCACTCTATGACCCGGGCTACCATCATGAGCAGGAGGGTTGGAGACAAATCCAGAGAATGGCCTATTTGGTGGTAGGTTCCACGTAGAACAAGATACAGGAGCACCAGCATTCGAGACTCTAACCCTCAGAATCATATCTAGTCGGCTCAACAAATCTTCATTGGGAATCCTTCTGTTTGTAACCCGGGTGGAGTCACTGACGCCGTTATATAAGTAAGCAGGGTAAATTCTATCCTTCAAGGGTTGAATGTTTTTGAAGACGAAGTCAGCAACCACAGCTTCAGCAGTCAGACTCCCATCCTTCAGCAAGCAGATCTCAGCAAGTAATGCTTTGGCCTCGGTTATCTCCGAATAGGTAGGATATTCTACCTAGCTAGGTGTGTGAACATCTGGTTGCCTCCCTGACCGAGGAGGGAGAGATTTGCAGTGATTTTCCACGATGAACCACTCAAGACGCCATCCTTTAATACTGTCTTTGAGGGGAATATCGAGATACTCCACTTTCCATCCTCGGCGAAGCTCTAAACTTGCGTCGCCAACAAGCTGATGCTGTCCCCCAGCCATCTCGGGCCGATATTGGTAAAGATACTTCCAGAGTCCGAAGTGGGGGAGAATCCCAAGAAAATCCTCGCACAGATGTACAAAAATGGCAACTTGCAGAATTGAGTTCGGGTTCAAGTGTGTCAGGGAAGTAGAGCTCTTTCGGAAGCAAAACCCCAATCAAGGAGGCCGCGGAAAAAAGGGGAAATGCGAAGAGCAAGCCCGCGAATGAGAAATGGAACGTAAACGACAGATTCATGAGTGTCCTCTGTAGGAACAGTGACACCGAGGCAGATCCGCCAAGAACAGAGCTCTTTCGGAAGCAAAACCCCAATCTCAACAAGATGGAGAAGGTCAGATTCGGAGATGACAGACATGTGGCTACCAGCGAATGGAAGCTGGCTGTTGGGGTCGATGGGCAGGATGATTGCAGCAGCGGTGCTCTGCCTCTTTCGCTTGGGGGCCATCGCAATCTTTCTGGCGGGACGAGCGGACTCGGAATTTCAGGGAAGCAGAGGAACGGTCGAAGGGAAAAAGTGAAGTTAGGGCTTGGAAACCAAAAAGGCACGTCAGCGCGAGTATAAATGGGGTTTCTTGGGTCAAGCACTATCTCTAAAGTGCCAGATCACTACTCGGAAAAGCAAAAGCCTCAGACATCACTCGACAGTTACCTATAAAATGCTAGCAATATCAGGCATATGAACAAACTTTCAAACGCGCAAATAGAAAGTAGCAAAATAGTGGTCATTTGAAGCAACTAATTTCTTGATTCATACTGGAGGGGGTTACACAAACTCAAAGCCGAGCCATTATGAGTCGACCTTTTTCCACCCTGGTTACTACATTACATTACACTACCTTACTACTTACACTACACTACACTACTAACTACCACTACGTTATTCTACTACTAGTACTGCTAACTATCTATACTAATATTTAGACCAGTGGTGCTATGCCATTGGCCTTGCCGCTGCTGCCGCCCTTGCTGCCGTCGTCGCCGCCACCACCGTCGCCTTTGCCGTCACTGCTGCCGCCGTCACCACCCTCACCCTTGCTGCCGCCGTCACCACCATCGTTGTCATCGCTGCTGCCGTCATCCATGTCGCCCTCACTGCCGCCCTTGCCGTCGTTGTCGCCGTCGTCGCTGCCGTCGCCCTCACCGCTATCGTCGCCGTTGTCGTCGCCTTCGTCGTCACCATCGTCACCGCTCCACTCCTCAAAAGTGTCGGAGGAGTCTGCCTCATCCAAGGAAACCCTCGACTCATCCGACCCACCGAGCCCGGCATGCTTGACGGAGCGCTAGTACGCCCGGGCCATGGTGGAAAGCCTCATGGAATCATCCGAGTCCTCGGATGATGCCAGGGGAGAAGCCAGAGCGGGCGAGCGGTCCGACTCGGAGGTTGCCTCCTCCGAGTACTCCGAGTCCCCAAAGTCCTCCTAGGGGGGACTCGGGGCACGCTTGCACTTGTTGTCACCACGGCGAGGCCAGCCACGACCCCTCTTGCCTCTACCCATGGTCGGTTGGAGAAGAATAGAAAGGAAGAAGAAAGTAACAGATGATCGAAGGATGAGTGAAGAGAATAGTGGCGCAAGCAGGCTATTTATAGAGGCCAGGGGTGACCGTCCATGTGGCAGAACCTCCCAAGTTATTGGGCCCACATGCACCTGCACTTGTCTCAAAGACCTCAGACGGATATGCATGTGCACCAGATAACTTAACAGTATCCGTCCAAGTGCCCCAAGGACCTCGGATAAACCACTTACAACCAAGATCGCAAGATTAAGCAAACACAAATCACACACCAACATTTTGCAGCGGAATTTCTTTATTACAAAAAGTTATAGGTTACAACAAATTTACATTATATTTATCGGAGTGGTTCCAAAAGTGATTCAAAGAAATAAACTTTGAAATGTTATAAATTATTTATAAGTTTGAAATATATATGCTAGCTTAAGTGACCATCCTCAATAAGAAGTATAGAAGAGTTACTTAGACTTATAAGAAGGTCGTGCTCACTGGCGCTTAACACCATCCACAGTAGCACAAATTTTAGTACCTGCAACAACATGGGTTCGAAAACCTTGAGTACGAAGTGTACTTTCGCAAGTCTTACCCGACTAAGGAAAAAGACTCTCAAGGATATGCTGGATTTGGGAATCAAGGAAAGGCTTTTAGAAAGAATCAACTTTAATAGTTTGCAGAAAGCTTACTAAAATGAGTCCTTACTTTCAACATTTTAATGCTAGATTAAGTATTAATAGACCTTGTTTGCATCTAGTCTAATTTCATCATCACATTAATCAATACAACATGATTTTTGCTCATTATGATTCCATCCCTGACTTGGATTGCAAGTCAGTGACCAAGTCTTCATATCCGAAAAGTAACGGCGATCCTGAATCGATTAATACCCAGCTGGGGATCTCCAACCACATGACATATGTAGCACTTAACCCTTGCATATGTCAACACGCCACCTGGTTTCTCAAGACCAGACCAGGTTCACGCCAACGGAGAGCACAGATACACCACCGTCCTGCCTCTTGTCACAGAGCGTACACGCTACTCTCGCCTTCTCTCCACTCCCATTGCGTGTTGGCCTTTCTGGTATTGGTCTACCCGAGGCAAAGCTTACCCATGACGAGGCATGTGGCCAGTTAAAAGGTCCTCGGTCAGCAGGCCTACATTCCCTATAACCCTTAATCAACCTGGGTAGAACATCACCTATTCCTAGCCCAAGTCTCGATTTAAGTACTTCCACCCTTAGGATTGTTTGTGTTCCTTAGGATAAAAAGAGCATTAAAGGGAACTTCTCAGTAAGATCCCACCATGCTCCCAATGAAAATATTCTTGCAGGCATAAGTCATCCTTCCTCAGGATAACCCATGAGCTAGGCATTAGTGCAAAGGACAAACTCTATCAACAAGATTTACCTCTAGGCACGGCTAAGCAATTTTTGTAAACAATATTTGATACTTCACAGAAGTATCTATAAAAGGAATGGATTTCAAGATAGCCAATGCATCAAAGGGTTTCCAAGCAACTCCTATAAACCTAATGTACATTTCGCTAGACTTAAAGTGTGTAAAAATCATTTAAAAACACAAGGAAGGGGTTGCATGCACCGGGGCTTGCCTGGAATAACACTATGTTAGTGTTGTTAGATGATACGCGCTTGGCGAGCATCTCCCATCCTGACACTTGTTTGATTCATCCACTTTAGCTTCGTCCATCAGCATCACCTTGAGATTAATCCATCCTTTGTCCTCCACATTACGTGATCAATTATCGTACCTATATGATATGCATAATGCACAAGAATGAGAACAAGTATAAGTAGCACAAGATAGAAATCCTAGCAAGAAAAACACCATCAACACATTACATACTTCCATTCGACTATCACTTAGAAGCAAAAACTTAGAACGACTAAATGTTAAGTGCAAGTGGGAATAGCAGATCATACTTATAAACACCACACTACCGAAACAACTTAATAATACTATGTATACTTGTCTACTAAACCATTTTCTCATTATAAATTTTGCCACAAACAGAAGGCCTATATAGTCACTAATTCAAAGACACTCACCAAAATATTTACTTCCTTCCCAATTACTGAAGTCTAGAGCAAACAGCAAGAAGGAAATGAATTAATCAAATATAATAAGGCATTTCGATAAACAATCCATATGCAACAAGTTGGCACCAATCAAGGATCAAGAATTGACTAATCCTATCTAGCTAAACAAGAATGACACCAAACAATCAATTTAACACATGCAGATTTTCTGGACAGCAGCACAGCAGTTAACTGTTTTATTCATAACTCACAAAATATCCATCCAAAAATAGTAAACTAAGAGTTTTTGGAAAGCTTATAAAGTCCTCTATAACTTTTGTATTACCATCACAACAAGATTCGACCTTTAGAAAGGTCAAACAGAACTAAACATAAATTATGTCCAGATTTGGACAGAATTCGACTATTCACTTCAAAAATCCATAACTGGAGTTTCAGGCATCCAAATCAAGTGATCCTAAACTTTTTAGAAATCTAATAGAATTGTCTACAACTCATTTATAATCATCTAAAGGTGATTCAATGTGTATCGAAGTCAGTTAATTCAAACACACATTGCTGTCCAGACTTTTGACAGATTCAAACATCACATTTCAAACAGCCATAACTTGACTTCTAGACCACCAAAAGGGGTGATCCAAGACTTTTTTTGGAAAGCATAAGAAAAGTACTACAACTTCTTTATAATTACTAAGGGCTGATTTGTAACACCTCTGGTCACTAAAACATGAGCATAACATCATGAGCATTGGCATATCATATGTTTATTACACCTAGAGTGCATTCACTAGGTAAAAATTTCAAATAAGTTGTACTGATATGACTTGATGTGTAATTAACCCTAGGGTAGAGTGCTTAACCCTAAATTAGGGCTTATGGATATAAGTGAAGCCCAAATATATGAAAACCTCAAAATACATGAGCAATGATCATAAGATATCATCTTTAATGGACTTTAGTAACACCAAAACCGTAAAGTGCTAAAAACCCTGAAAAGACCCCTGGAAAACCCAAAATTGGAACCCTAGGGGGCTAAGTGTGAATTTTATGCACTTTAGGACCAAAGTGCAAATACCAATGTAAAAGTGCACCTCAAACCAAATATCTTTCATATTGGAGAATTTGCAAGTCAAATGGTGGAATTTGGACTTGTTTGCAAAAAGTACTCCATAAGCATCCTAAGGTTAAGTCTGAAATTAATTGAAATGCTGGGTCAACTTTGGAATCCTATATCTCTCAGTTCATAAAGAATTTGCCCTAGGTCAATGCATCAAAATTATAGAGCTATGATAGGGGTATAACTTTGCTTAAGTGACTAAGCCTTGATGCTATAAAAATTGAAGATAAAAGGACTTCAAATCGGGCTTTCAATCAGCTTTTGAACTGAAACATGGCCACCAGTGACAATGGCCGAACTTTGGGATCAAATTTGAGTAGGATCTAGTGAGAATTCGACTAGGGATGCTATAACAAAATTAAAGATGGATTCTAGCTCAACAACTTTGATACAGATGGAGGATCAAGTTGCTACACAAATTATGGAGCAAATCGCCCCCAATTCTGCTTGGTCAGGCGCTCTGAATGAAGTTCCCATTGTACAGTAGCTGAAAAAGATCCCAAGATTCAGCATATCTTGCCGCCGGCGAACCCCCCCCCCCCTCGCGCCTGGATACCTGCCGGCGATGCGATTCGTGCATTGAGTGGTCGGATAACGCTTCAGGGTAAAAGATCTTCCCCGCGAATGAGACCAGGGGCTGGCTATCGTACCCCCTTGCCTTACGACTGGTCTAGATAAGCTCACCGGAGTTGGTCGCCTGCCGATCGGATGCCACGTGCCTAGGTGCGCTACCACGTCGTAGTAACTCGTCTTACGCGTGCCCGATCATCGCCGGTGACCTTGCCACGGTGAAAGCCACGCATCCTTTGCGCCAGTAACTTTCTTCCTCTCCGACCGCCAGTGCGCCATTCCAAATTCAAGGGCCACCACCCTCGGGCCCTATAAATTGAGCATGCCATGAGCTCCGCTAGGTAGTCACGCACCCAACGCACCAGCCCGTGCCTCAGATCGTCCACCAGAGCGCTCAAATTTTGAAGTTCCCCCAAATCAGTGAAAACTCCGCAGTGAGTGAGCTCACCGTGGCTAGCTCTCTACAGGTCTGTTCATGTCTTCCTTTCTCTCGTTTCAACATCCTTGTGTGCTATAGATGCTTAGCGGCCTGGCCAATTGAACTGACCACGCTAGATCACCGGGAACATCGTGGATTGCCCTCGGTGTGCGCCATCCCCGTGAACAGAGAGTTCTCGACCTAGAACTATGCAATTAGTTGAGGGATTTTGTCGCGGGGGTTAGAATTAGGGGTCAAGCAAAGAAGAAGCATAACCGTTGCATTTTCTGTCCAGGGTAAGCTCGCCGGAGCCACTGCTCCGCCCTCCACGGTCGGGGGCTTCAATTCGCGAAGGAATAGAAAGTGAGGGGCCTCGGCGCAAAGTGTCAGTGGCACATAGGAATAGTGCACATGACTCTTTACGGGTTTTTCAAATCTGACAGCACGAGCGCATTTCGCCAGCGTATGGGCCGTATCGGTCTAGTTTCAGCCCGTTACTATTCATACTTTCTCTTTTTCTTTTTCTGTCAGACTTAGGAAATTCATAAAAAATCACAGAAAAATGATAAAAATATGAGACCAATTTTTTTGGATTCCTAAATTTCTGTAGTATTTAATAAAAATAGTTCTAGGATTTTTAGTTCAAACAAAGAATTATTCAGTATTTAAAAGAGCTTAAACCTATATCTTTGGAATTTTAGAAAATACTTGGTGTCTCTAAAAATCACAAGACTTTTTAGATAAGCCTAATATGGTACTTTAAAACCTTGGTTAAAGTTTGACATGATTTGGACAGTATTTGATCCCCAAATCCAAAACCCTAGTCTTCTAAGTAGTGTATGTCCTATGAAATGAAGTACTGACTCCAAAAACCCTAGTTTCCTGGAGTACCGTGAAGGAGAGTTGTATTCAAGATACAACTTAGTGTAGCTTCTCTTTGTTAAAGTAGAAGACCCTCTTGAAGCTAATGAGTGGATCAGGGTAATGGAGCAGAAGTTCGGATTAATCCGTTGCACAGAAACACAGAAGCCGTTGTTCGCTGCTCAACAGCTGAGAGGCCCTACCAGTACTTAGCCGGGAAATTTTGTGGCAGTTCAACCAGCTGGACATCAGGTCACATGGGATGAATTTAAGCTAGCATTCCGTGAACACTATATTCCAAAAGGACTGCTTAACATCAAACAAGAGGAATTTATTCGACTAAAACAAGGAGGGAATACTGTGATGCAGTATCTCAATAAACTTAATCACTTATCCCAATATGCGATTGACCAAGCAAACACTGACCTGAAAAAGAAGAATTGCTTCATGAGAGGACTCAACGACCGGCTCCAACGGAAAATGGCCACCTGTCTGGATCTTACTTATAGCAGAGCTATCAGCACGGCGCTGGCAGTAGAAGCCAAGAATACAGGCCAAGGAAAATCAAAGGGATTTGGAGGTGACAGGTCCAATCAGGGACCTGAGAAGCAAACCAGGTTGGTAATCCGACCGTTTAATTAGAATCGTTCTTTGCCTTGTCCACCCTCCTATCCGTTCAAACAACCTGTTTTCATTCGTCCTACCACTGCCCCCCACTTCTACAAATCAACTGAGTGCCCCTAGTGCTCGTTTCCCCGCCCTCCCTAGTTCTTCAACTAGCTTCTTCAACTGTGGAAAGTCTGGTCATTTTATAAAAGACTGTCCATATCCGAAGCAGAATAAGTTCAACAATCAGCAGAACTCTGGGAGTTCCAATCAAGGCAAATGGAACATGACTAATAATTTAGCGAGCAAAAATGTCAAGAAGATTGGGCGAATTTATTATACTCAAGTGGCCACTACACCGGAAGGAGAGCCGGTAATGATGGGTACGTTCCTTGTGGCCAATCACCCAACAGTAATTCTCTTCGATTCTGGTGCTTCACATACATTCATAAGGAAGAAATTCATGGAAAAATATTGCATTCCTTGCACTGAATCAAGGGAAGGGTTTATTATTCATTCACCCGGGGGACAAATATTTACTAAGGAAGTAGCCTTCCATGTGCCAGTAACATTGGTTGAATGAGATTTTCCCACCAACATGATTGTCTTAAAAGGCCAAGATATAGATGTGATTCTGGGTATGAATCGGTTAGCCCAGCACAAAGCTATCCTTAACACTGACTTAAGGACTATCAAGTTGAGCCATGGCCATGAAGAGGTTCTCCTGTCCATCCCTGTAGCTATTCCAGCTAAAGCATTTGGACGGGTCTATGAAGCTATCATTCTAGAAATCCAGGATATTCCGGTAGTATGTGAATTTTCGGATGTCTTTCCTGAAGATTTGCCTGGATTGCCTCCAGAAAGGGATGTAGAGTTTGTGATTGAACTAAAGCCCGGTACAACTCCTATTTCTAGAAGATCGTATCGGATGCCACCAAATGAACTAGCGGAGCTCAAGACTCAATTACAAGACTTGCTTAAGATGGGATTCATTCGGCCCTATTCATCACCTTGGGGATGTCCCGCAATCTTTGTCAAGAAGAAGGATCAAACACTTTGAATGTGCGTGGACTATAGACCCCCTTAATGAGGTCACAATCAAGAACAAGTACCCTCTTCCCCGGATCGATATCTTGTTCGACCAACTTACTAGAGCATGGGTATTCTCCAAAGTTGACCTCAGGTCGGGCTATCATCAGATCAGTATTCGACCCGAAGATATACCCAAGACCGCATTTACTATGCGATATGGATTATTCGAATATTTGGTTATGTCCTTCAGATTGACAAATGCTCCTACCCACTTCACATATCAAATGAACTCGGTGTTTATGCCCGAGCTGGATAAATTTGTGGTGGTCTTCATTGATGATATCTTGATCTATTCCAAGAATGAAGAGGAGCATGCTAAAAATTTATAGATCGTATTAACGCGCTTAAGGGAATACCAATTATATGCTAAATTCAGCAAATGCGCGTTTTGGCTGGAGGAAATCCAATTTTTGGGACATGTATTGTCTGCAAATGGGATTGCGGTTGATCCCAGCAAGGTCAATGATATTCTAGAGTGGAAACGACCAACCACTGTACATCAAGTTCGAAGTTACATTGGACTGGTTGGCTATTCCCACAAATTTATCCCGGATTTCTCCAAGATTGTGATGCCAATCACAAGACTATTGAAGAATGATACAAAATTTAACTGGTCCTCAAAATGCAAAAAAGCCTTCGAGCAGTTGAAGGTATTATTGACCACTGCTCCGGTATTGGCTCAACCGGACATTGAAAAGCCTTTTGATGTGTACTGTGACGCATCGGGCAGTGGCCTCGGATGTGCCTTAATGCAAGAGGGCCGAGTTATAGCATATGCCTCAAGACAGTTGCGCCGGCATGAGGAACATTATCCAACTCATGACTTAGAATTAGCTGATGTGGTTCATGCCCTTAAAATTTGGTGTCATTATCTGCTGGGAAATATCTGCCATATATATAAAGATCATATAAGTTTGAAGTATATTTTTACCCAGTCAGAACTAAACATGAGGTAGAGAAGATGGCTTGAGCTGATTAAGGATTATGAATTATAAATCCACTATCACCCAGGAAAGGCCAACGTAGTGGCAGATGCACTAAGTCGCAAGGCTTCCTGCCATTGCCGTACAGTAAGGATTCCGGACACCACATCATGTAAAGAAATGGAGAAATTAAACCTGGGGATGATACAACATGGAACCACGAACCAATTGAAGCTTGAGTCAATTCTTCTGCAAAAGATTGTTGATGCTCAAAGAAATGATAAGGGTATGAAACATATTCATGAGAAAATAGAAGCTGGCAAAGCAAATTGTTTCAGAAAGGATGATCAAGGCATTGTATGGTTTAATAATCGCATAGTTGTGCCTAAAAATGATGATGTCTGCCAGCAAATTTTGGATGAAGCTCATCTTAGTCGATATTCCATTCATCCCGGAAGCACTAAGATGTATCAAGATTTAAAGCAACATTATTGGTGGACAAAAATGAAGATTGAAATTGCACGCTATGTGGCGAAATGTGACACCTGTAGACGTGTTAAAGCAATACATATGAAGACTGCTGGTCCACTGCAATCTTTGCCCATCCCAACTTGGAAATGGGAGGACATTAGAATGGACTTCATTGTGGGATTACCCAGAACAGCAAAAGGATTTGATTCTATCTGGGTTATAATTGATCAACTTACAAAGATCGCCCACTTTCTTCCAGTAAAAGTAAAGTATCCAGTAATCGCATATGTGAAACTTTACATTGCTCGTATTCTCAGTCTGCACGGGGTCCCAAAAACAATTGTGTCGGACCGTGGACCACAATTTGTATCCAAATTCTAGGAAGAACTCCACAAATCTCTAGGTACTAAGTTTCTCCACAGTTCAGCCTATCATCCTCAAACAAGTGGACAGACTGAGAGAGTGAATCAAATACTCGAAGACATGTTACGGGCATGTGTTCTAGAATTTCCGCAGAAATGGGATGATTGTTTACCACTGGCAGAGTTTTCTTATAATAACAGCTATCAAGAAAGTATTAAGATGGCACCATTTGAAGCATTGTATGGGCGACGGTGTCGTACCCCTTTGAATTGGTCTGAACCAGGAGAAAGGTGGGTTTTTAGGCCTGATATGGTGAAAGAGATGGAAGAAAAAGTTCAACAAATCATACATAACTTGAAAGAAGAACAAGCTCGACAAAAGAGTTATGCAGACAAACGACGCCAACCCTTGTACTTTCAAGTCAAAGATTATGTTTACCTGAAAGTATCACCAATGAAGGGTGTAACCCATTTCGGTGTAAAAGGAAAGCTTGCACCCCGATACATTGGTCCGTTTCCTATTCTTGAAAGATGTGGACCAGTGGCATACCGACTCCAACTATCCGAAACATTGTCTACGGTGCACAATGTGTTCCATGTATCCCAATTGAAAAGTGTCTTCGCGTTCCAGATCGAACCATTGATGTGATGGATGTTACCTTGGAACCAGACTTAACATATTCAGAACATCCCATTTGAATTCTGGATCAGAAGGACAGGATCACTCGAAGAAGAACTCTTAAATTCTATAAGATACAATGGAACCAACATACGGAAGATGAAGCTACATGGGAAACCCAAGACTTCTTAGAAAAGAATTTCCCTAGCTTTGTAGCTTCATGTAATTTGTAAGATATGTACAATTAGTTGTAAGGATGAAACAGACCCCATACCACCCCCTGCCTTGTAAGACAAATAAGGAAATAAAGATGGGACGTGTTTCCTTTTCCACTACTTGCCCTAGGACTTTAAATCTCGGGACGAGATTCTTTTATGGGGGGAAGGATGTAACACCTCTGGTGTTACTGTCACTAAAACATGAGCATAACATCATGAGCATTAGCATATCATGTGTTTATTACATCTAGAGTGCATTCACTAGGTAAAAATTTCAAATAAGTTGTACTGATATGACTTGATGTGTAATTAACCCTAGGGTAGAGTGCTTAACCCAAAATTAGGGCTTATGGATATAAGTGAAGCCCAAATATTTGAAAACCTCAAAAGACATGAGAAATAATCATAAGATATCATCTTTAATGGACTTTAGTAACACCAAAACCCTAAGGTGCTAAAAACCCTAAAAAGACCCCTGGAAAACCCTAAATTGGAACCCTACGGGGCTAAGTGTGAATTTTATACACTTTAGGACCAAAGTGCAAATACCAAAGTAAAAGTGCACCTCAAACCAAATATCTTTCATATTGGAGAATTTGCAAGTCAAATGGTGGAATTTGGACTTGTTTGCAAAAAGTACTCCATAAGCACCCTAAGGTTAAGTCTGAATTCAGTTGAAATGGGTCAACTTTGGAACCCTATATCTCTCAGTTCATAAAGAATTTGCCCTATGTCAATGCATCAAACTTATAGAGCTATGATAGGGGTATAACTTTGCTTAAGTGACTAAGCCTTGATTCTATACAAAAATTGAAGATAAAAGGACTTCAAATCGGGCTTTCAGTCAGCTTTTAACTGAAACATGGCCACCACTGACATTGGCCGAACTTTGGGATCAAATTTGAGTAGGATCCAGTGAGAATTCGACTGGGGATGCTATAACAAAATTAAAGATGGATTGTAGCTCAACAACTTTGATACAGATGGAGGATCAAGTTGCTACACAAATTCTGGAGCAAATCGCCCCCAATTATGCTCGGTCAGGCGCTCTGAATGAGGTTCCCATTGTACAGTAGCTGAAAAAATCCCAAGATTCAGCGTACCTTGCCGCCGGCGACCCCCCCCCCCCCGCGCGCCTGGATACGCGCCCGCGACGCGATTTGTGTCGTGAGTGGTCGGATAACGTTTCAGGGTAAAAGATCTTCGCCGTGGATGAGACCAGGGGCTGGCCGCCGTACCCCCTTGCCTTACGACCGGTCTAGATAAGCTCACCGGAGTTGGCCGCCTGCCGATAGGATGCCACGTGCCTAGTTGTGCTACCACGTCGCAGTAACTCTTCTTATGCGTGCCCGATCATCACCGGTGACCTTGCCACGGTGAAGGCCACGCATCCTTTGCGCCAGTAACTTTCTTCCTCTCCGGCCGCTAGCGCGCCATTCCAAATTCAAGATCCACCACCCTCGGGCCCTATAAATTAAGCATGCTGTGAGCTCCGCTATGTAGTCAAGCACCCAATGCACCAGCCCGTGCCTCATATCGTCCACCTGAGCGCTCAAATTTTGAAGTTCCCCCAAATCAGTCAAAACTCCGCCGTGAGTGAGCTCACCGTGGCTCGCTCTCTACAGGTTCATTCATGTCTTCCTTTCTCTCATTTCAACATCCTTGTGTGCTATAGATGCTTAGCGGCCCGGCCAATTGAACTAGACCACACTAGATCACCGGGAACACCGTGGATTGCCCTCGGTGTGCGCCATCCCCGTGAACAGAGAGTTCTCGACCTAGAACTGTGCAATTAGTTGAGGGATTCTTGTCGCCGGGGTTAGAATTAGGGGTCAAGCAAAGAAGAAGCATAGCCATTGCATTTTCCGGCCAGGGTAAGCTCGCCGGAGCCACTGCTCCGCCGCCCACGGTCGGGGGCTTCAATTCGCGAAGGAATAGAAAGTGAGGGGCCTCGGCGCAAAGTGTCAGTGACACATAAGAATAGTGCACATGACTCTTTACAGGTTTTTCAAATCACCAGGGTCCCCTGTGTAAATCTGACAGCGCGGGCGCGTTTCGCCTGGGTATGGGCCGTATCGGGCTGGTTTCAGCCCGTTACTATTCATACTTTCTCTTTTTCTTTTTCTGTCAGACTTAGAAAATTCATAAGAAATCATAGAAAAATGATAAAAATAAGAGACCAATTTTGTTGGATTCCTAAATTTCCGTAGTATTTAATAAAAATAGTTCTAGGATTTTTAGTTCAAACAAGGAATTATTCAATATTTAAAAGAGATTAAACCTATACCTTTGGAATTTTAGAAAATACTTGGTGACTCCAAAAATCACAAGACTTTTTAGATAAGCCTAATATGGTACTTAAAAACCTTGGTTGAAGTTTGACATTATTTGGACAGTATTTGATCCTCAAATCCAAAACCCTAGTCTTCTAAGTAGTGTCTGCCCTATGAAATGAAGTACTGACTCCAAAAAACCTAGTTTCCTGGAGTACCGTGAAGGAGAGTTGTATTCAAGATACAACTTAGTGTAGCTTCTCTATTATTGCATTTTCATAAGCATTACATGATCATTCATGGTTATATATGGTTATGTATAGAGAACGAGGAAGAAATAACTGTTGAAGAGGAAGAGACTACTCCATCAACAGAAAATCCACCTGTCGGGGACTGTTTTTACTCTGACATCTGTGGAACAGAGCTCGACTCTCCTACAACACAAGGCAAGCCCCGGTGCATTTGCCACCTCCTTGCTATTTTAAACTCTTTATCACTTGAATGATGCATTAGGTGATAGGAGTTGGGTGTTAAACCAATTGCTGCATTTCCTTCCTTGGAACTATTTATCATTCCTTGATTACCCGTTTTATTAAAAGGTTTTCAGATGCTTAGTCTTGCTTTAGAAAAGCAAATGTTTTGTTTTAAACCAAAAAGGTGATGCTTCACAGTGGATGGGATGTTTTCAAAAATAAAACTTGATGGTGGATCCATCATGGCCATGATGGGCTCAACATTAGAAAAGATGTATCTCTGTCAGGTACCGAGCAGGTGACTTGCACGAGAAGAGTCTCGGTGTAGTGTCTCCGTCTGAGTCGTTTAAGGACCGTCTCGATGTAAGCTTGATGATTGAGGACCTTTTAACTGGCCACATACCACATCATGGGTAAGCTTTGCCTTGGACAGACTAATACCAGAAAGGCCAACATGCAATGGGAGTGGAGAGATGACGAGAGTAGCATGTACCCTCCGTGGCAAGAGGCTGGACGGTGGTGTATCTGTGCTCTCGGTTGGCGTGAACCCGGTCTGGTCTTAAGAAACCCGGTGGCGAGTTTACATATGCAAGGGTTAGGTGCTACATATGTTGTGTGATTGGAGATCCCCAGCTGGGTATTAATCGATTCGGATCGCCGTTACTTCTCGGACGTGAAGACTTGGTCACTGCCCTACACGTAGCATTCCAGTGAACAGAAAGGGGTTGATAAAAGGATGGCTAGTATAGGCCAAGTGCTTGAACTAGGGTAGACAGAACTCTAGTGACATGTAATGACTTAACTTGCTAATAAAACTGGATTTTTAAGGATCCACTATTATTAAGCATTTTTGCAAACAGAGTCTTGATTCTTGATTAAGCCTTACCTTGACTCCCTTAAAGCCAGCATATCCTTGAGAGTCTTTTATTTTGACGGGTAAGACTTGCGAAAGTACACTCCGTGTTGTTGTAGGTGAGGAAACAACAAACTTCTGCTGTTTTTGCTCTAAGGTGGTGCCTAAAGAAGAACCTCAACAGTGAAGCCACGGGAGGATGTTGGCTTCTCATTTGAAAAACAATATACTTTTATGCGGGAGGAGATCTTGCCTCCCAAGTTTGTAATAATAATACTTATGCACTCATATACCCTGTTTTGTAATAACTACAACACTCTCTCTATATTTTGATTAATGTAAATTAAGTTATTGTAATTCTCTTCCGCTTATTCGTTCCTCCGATATGTTGTAATATCTGCATGACGGGTGAAACCCTCTTGGGCGAGGAAAAGGATGCAGATACCGAACTTGTCGAGTCATTATGTGCATCTACAGGGTTGTCCAATGTCCGTTGGACAAGGACAACTGTAGGTGGGCCTAATGACTTGGGAGGTTCCGTCACATGATTCTTAGTTTACTAGTTAAGTGCCCGTGCGTTGCGACGGCACACAAATTATTGAGAGATCTGTTGCTGCTCGTCCGTGTCAATGAGCTGCTCGTCCGTATCAATGACGGACTATCATTGGTGGCTCCCATCTTGTGAAATGTAATAGACGTGTCCATCTTGCGAAACACGATGCAGATCTTCTTGCGTGGACAATAGAAATAACATTAAAAACCACAAGATTGATTAAGCTAAAGTAAACATTCAACATCCACAAACGCCTTAGTCATTTGTCTTGAAAATTCACGCAAGTATTGTAGTGCAATGTATTTGAATACGCAAACGCTCCCTAGTAAGATGCCCGTGTTAACGATACGACAAATCTAATCTTACATATAGTTTATCATCCATGGACCACAAGATAAAAGAGTATAAATAATAGGAAAAATACACCAATGTGAGCCCAAGCAAATATAGGAAAGAGCTGACCAACCAGAACTACTCATCCTTCATTCCATCCGTGCACAAAATCCAATAATAAAATTGGTGTGAATTATATGCAAGATACAGACCGAAACTTTAACTATTTAGTTAAGTAAAACTAACTACAATAGGCTAAGTATATGTCGGCGCTGCCGAAGCTCTCTAGCTCCAAAGCATCTAAAGCTTTGGATGCACGAGCCCATGCATCATATATGTGAGAAGCATACCATTCGGAGCCATTATTACTTGTTTGGTAATTATCTATAGTTGGAGGATGTTCTGTATCTGTAGTCATATCCACACCACCATTTGAAATTCCTACACGAAATGCAAGATTGATGCTACTGTCAGCAATAACCTCTAGAAATCTAGCAAAGCTGGAATAAACATAGTTAACAAATAGCACATCACAATCAATTCAATAAAGCTGTGCCAAAAAGGCATCATTAGTTCAATGGCATAACTAACCATGACTAAACCCAATGTGGTATGCCCTTGGGAATGTCACCACAAACTCTCTAGGATACTGTAGTAACCTGAAACAATACATATCAGCAAAGAATTCATAAGATCTGATGTCTGAATAATATCATGAACATTTGACCCAATGGCCATTTCAGAGCTTGTACCTACAACGGGGCACACCACGGGCTACAAGAACATCTGGAGACATCAATGTTGTCTTCTCCCCAAGCACTACCAGCGATGCTGCGTGGATTAACAATACAACCTGCTAGACCATAACCGAAACATGCAGATGGCGAGCATCAGAAAGGACAAATACCAAGGCGGTCAGGGTTTCCTCCATATCCATGTACACGAATAACTTCCTCTAGCTCTAAGGCTCGGTCCCCAGGGATTGCATACCATGTCTTGGGTGCCCCAGTGTGAAAGGAAGTTAACTGGTTTAGTGTAGTGAATGAAAAGCTGGCATATTTAAACTTTCAATCAGTACATGACAAAAGTAAAGCAGCGCATACAATTACTAAGCACACAGTTTTCATTTTCTCTATTTTCTTCAAACATATATAACAGTATACCTATAGTCTCTAGGAGGCTAGGACTGTGTAATGCACGTTTCCACATAAGGTTCTATAGAACAAATAGAATAGCAATATTGATGTCATGCACCCTTTTTCTCGAGCATTAATCCAGATAGCGGTCCAAAATTTCCTGTTGGCTTCCTTAAGAATAGCAAACAAAAATAGCAAGTAAAATGGTAATTCTTTGCAAACATGGTATAAAAGAAGGCAGGGATGGGAGCAAACCTTAGTACCAATAGGAAAGCAGATATCCATAGATCCTCAGGAACATAGCAACAAATCATTAGTCAAAATGCATGTAAAGTAAGCATACACGATTTCTCAAATAACCTTTCCGAAGAAATCCCAAATAGTATAAAACGATCAATAGTTTTGGGTCAGTCTCGTGTACACAATACAAGAAACCATGCTAAAACTATAGATTTAAGCACAGAAGTCCTTACGGGACTATATACCGACCCATCGAGGAATCCGGCTTACAAGACATTTGTATATTCCTAGCCAAAAGAAGGTTGAGCTAAATGGACAGACCAAAATATTTAAGCTCTAACTTCAGCTGACTATTAATTAAAACATAATTTGTATAGTGCTAACAAAGGAAGACAAGATCATTGTATTATAATTCCTTTTGAGCTAAATGCACAATGTTTGACTGTCGGATTCCTCGATGGACAAAAATAGCATGTCCATTCTGCGAGTTTGAACATTGTGTTCTGCTTATAAAACCAGTTGAAGGAGTTCTACACAATACATGGTAGTCAGTTTTACTTGAATTGTTTCATATTAATTTTGGTTTATCTAGCTCCATTGCTTCTTTCAAATATTTAAATAGATCGTGTATTTGCATCAAACATCTGGCCGAGCAAGGGAAAACGAAAAAATAGTCCCTTTTGATAATTGTTTTGTTTGTTCTATATTCTCCTTAACAAGTTTTATGTGCCAAGGCAAAATTTAGCTATGCGTTCTCCACATATACTTGTTCTCCGTCAGTGACTACATTTACTTGTTCTCCATCAGTGCCTTCTGATTCACTATTATTTGTGTTGTTTAGGTTATTGCTATGCACCACACCTCTTTCCTTAGCTTATTTACTCTACCTGGTATGGTGACCGCCTTAGAATTAATGTGTTAAATAATTAGGCACATTCATGTTGAATTCTGACCGATGTTTATTTCAGCTATGGAAAAACTAATGTGCTACTGAATATATATAAAGGTCACTGAAAATTCTAGAAAATAACAAATTCTTATTCCAGAAGTGTGTTGAACAGAAATGTTACCTTCTCTAATTGTTGATCATACATATGACGTTAAGCAGAAAAAACAGACACCAAGTATGTCCAACTGTGTTCAGTAAAAACACAGACCAATGTTGGGGACTTGTTCTCAAATGCTATGAGTTAAGAACAAGGCAACACAGAACATGTTAAACGGTAAAGCCCTTCGTCCTTCGAAGCATTATTTCCCTTAGGATATAATGATTTTCGGACGAAGGTTATGAAGGGCGCACCTTCGTAAACACAACATACGATGATGAAGAATGAACCATATGAAATATAAAGGATAACATAGACAATTATATGTTATTATCAACTTATTTTTGCATTATTATTATGAAGAAATAGAAATGACATCAAATTACAAATGTACCTTCGGCTTGGAAGGAGATGAAAATACAAGTGTGACGCAAAAGCAAATGCCAAGTCAGCGTGAACAGTACGGGGGTACTGTTCACCTATTTATAGGCACGGGACACAGCCCATATAAAATTACATTCATGCCCTTTACATTTGGTAGTAATTCTATAGTAATCCACCGAGGTCTGAATAGCCTTTTCATCTTTAAGTCGGTTTCCTCTTCTGCTACCACACCGAAGCTTTCCCGCTCACACCTTCGGCGTTGTATCAACCTTCGTATTATTTTGGGCTTCTCCTACTGTGATATCGACTCGAGTCCGAAGATACCTGTTCACACATTATACTCCAGAAACACTGTTAAATCCTGTTTTTGAGGACCTTCGGAAGCCGAAGTCCCCCAACAGAAGGTGAAGCCCCATGACTCTCAGGTTCCCTGTGTTGTATGAATCAGCAGCAGAAGATTATAGTATATCAATTAGAAAATTAAACAAATAAGCAATTAGAAACTTACATAACTATCTATAAGTTTTCGAAGTCCCAAGTGCAGTGGCCTCCTCTTGTTCCCAATCCCCTCAATGGAGATGAAGCTACGGGGGCGACTTGCCAGCCAACCTGGCGGACGGTGTCCTCCATGTTACCCTCGGCACACAGATAGGCACGCATGGCCTTGAACGGGCCTGGGAATAGCTCAACCACACACAAATAAAAATCCAGGGACACCAGCACATCGTACTACCCAAGTGCAGTGGCCTCCTCTTGATGAAGTGGACAGGGATGAAGTAGTATGTCCAGGCACACCACCACATCATACCGCAGGAGTGGGCGGGGATGAAGAAGCGGGCGTGGGTGCGCAGAAGAGCATGAGGACGGGGATAGGCTACCAAACGCAGATCTGACCTGACCCAAGTGCGTACAGCGGTGGAGATCACGGGCGAGGATGGTTAAGACACGGCGGTGGAGATCCGGGGCGAGCCTAGGTGGGGGCGTGCGGATGAGGATGAGGACGGGAATGGGCCACCAAATGCAGATCTGACCTGACCCAAGTGCGGACGGCGGCGGAGATTGCGGTAGAGCGTGGGCAGGGGCATGACGCGCGTGGTTGACGGGGGCGGGGGCACAGTGTAGTTGTGGACGCCTTCGTTAGGCTCATATAGAATAGTAGAGAATAGGTATATGCCCGTGAGCTGCTACAAAATCGATATGATAAAATAGAGCAAACAAATATGCATGTGTTTCCTCAATGTAGATTACTACATTATTCAGAAAAACCAATTTGATAAGGGCATGGTACCATGCAGGGAAAACGGAATATGTACACACATAATGTGAGTACAATGTTTGGTTGAATATATACAAAATGCACATCAAAATCTGGTAGCCTCCCATGACTACGTGTGGGAAGACTAACTGCAATAAAGCACATAAGAATCCAAAAAAATGTGTCAAGTACAAAAATAACCAAAACATCAAAGGAGAAAGGCGTCACTATTTTAGAAATAAAACAAAGTCAAGTAGCTAGTACCACCAACAGAATTCGATCCACAACCTCCCCCTACATAACAGAAGTGACATCAAGTGCATGTTTAAGACTTGTGTAATGAATCTAAAAAGGTGGAGAGAATATGTGAACAGACACATTTGTGCCAGGAATGCAAACACTTATCCATGGGATTCTTGTTCCTAACATTTGACATTGTAGTGCTTGTCAACCAACAAAACATATTTGCTTATACCAAGTTAACAGAAAACTATACTAAAGTTGGACACCAGAAAAACAACTGTAATTATTCAGAATTGGTAAATAGTGACAAACAAAAGCAAGAAAATGCATAATATGTCAGACATAATAGCAAAATGAGTAAATGAATTGTTCCTGACCAAAAAATGAAACACAGATTATGCCTACAGTGCTGCAAATTATATATGAACCATGAAACATCATCATTAGAATAAGGTGTAGATCAAGTTACCCAGATTAGCTTGTACGAACCGAGTGGGATGCTTCCCCATCATGTGTTGATCGATGTTAGTGCTTCTGCAAAATCCTCTTCATCTTGTCTCCTTCAGTGCAAGCTTGGACGAGCTACATCCGACCACCATCGTTGTTGTAGTCTGCGAAAATAACCTCGGAGAAGAGCACAAGCAGCAGAAATGTAAGGTACTGAGCTAAAAGAATCCTAGGATTTGAAAACAACCAATAGTGTCTGAAACTGAGCATATGTTAACCAGAGCATATACTACGGAGACAGCACATGTTAAAGCTGAAACTGAGGAACTAAGGTTAAAGCGCTGCCTTATTCCAATTAACCAAAATTCTTGCCCTAACCTAATGTCCGCATCAGCAGTTCTTAAGCACAACTTAACACACGAAAAGAGATCTAGGGATTGGGGTTCTTACTGGGGCCTTAGAGCACAACAAGAAGCCCCTAAATTGGATGGGTGTGGGTTGGACGATGCCTCGGGGCCTTCCAATTGCGTGCGGACAACACCACTGCCAACTTCTCGGTGGAGTCTTCATCGCCCGCCGCCTTCTCCTTGCAATCGCCTACGGTGGCCATAGGGGGAGCTCAGAGAGGGGCGGCTCTGGCGTCCTTCGATCCGTCGGCGTCGAACACACGAGCAGGGGAGGCAGCTAGCGAGGATTCGGGCATGGGCGGTCGCGCAGGGAGACGACACGGATGGCGAACTTGTCCTACCCGTTGTTCCCTTTCTTGGAGCTAGAGGAGGAGGGCAAAGGCCACGACCACGCCGCACGGGGGGGGGGAGGCGAGCTGGAGCTCCTGACGGTGGAGCTTGAGGCGTCGGGGTAGGTGCTGGTGGCGTGCCGAGGGCTCAACATGTTCTGCCTCATGAACCACAACGCCCATGGTGCTCTGCAGGCCCGTCAGCGAGAAGAGAGGGAGGAGCGACAACATCGATTCTAAGAATCGAGGCCAGATCTAGCGCCAGGAAGTTAGGGTTCGCCGGCGGCCCGCCATGTCCTCCACTGTGTCGTGATCGCGTTACGACGTCGTCCCCAATTCCTCCTGTAGCATGCGCCAACACCGACGCCGCAACGGCTCAAGTCGGAGAATGTCGCGGTCGCAGGCGACGAGGCGACGCCCTCGTATGACGGCAACGATGACCGAGGCCGGAGTCACCTTCTTCTCCCCCGGGCGCGGCGGGGCGTGCTACAGGGAGACCCGCACGCGAGCGCGCCTGGAATCTCAATGAGGAGAGGCCGAGCGTGACGCGATGGGCGTGGGAGTGGAGGCGAGCAGCGGCGGTGGCTACAGGATTGGGAGAGTAGAGAAGGGGAACGACGATGGTTGTGCGATTGAGGAGGAGAGAACAGCAGAACGGACGGACGGACAGATGGGAGGCACGATACTACGGATGGTCCAGATGGATGGGAGGCAGAACGACAGGCTACCCTTACAGTCTTAATAAGTAGTATAGATTTACAAGTATAATATCATATTTGCCTGCATCATTTGGGAGGACAGTTGTGCATGCATTTTAAGATGGGAATTATGTTGGACTTCTCACAATCATATTGTCATTCTTTCTATTAGTCCTTGGGATTGTCTATGTCCAAGTAAGAACATATTGATTTCAAGGGCAAAATCTGTATGCATTATCCTTACTCTTGAAATTTTCTTTAGTTCTGTATGTTCTCTCTCCCGCCTTATATATTAGCTTACATATGAACTTATAAATAATTGTGTACCTTCTTTACAACATAAAAAATAACAAGGCAGTACAATCGTAGATACCAAGGGATATTGAACAAATATATTAACAAGACAGTACAATCGCTATAAACATGGTCTTTATGAAAAACTAAGTTCACACAGTTTGGCTTATATATGCATAGGAATAAATCAGAATAGCTAAACAGATTATTAATACTGGTCATGTAACCGAAAATGTTCAAACTGTAATAGTAGAACAAGTCATTCAATATAGAAGAAATAGTCATGGCACTAACCAAAGTTTTGTTGGACAATACAGAGCTGCAAAGATGGGTGCAGAAATTGAGGCGAACACAACTCCAAATTTCCCTGGGTAGTCAAAACAACCCATGATTATTATAGAAAACATAAATATTCACATTCTGAGATATAAAATAGCAAAAGATTTTGCACAGTAAAAAGAAACCGGTATTCTCTACCAAAAGTTTCATAGGAATGCCAAACTACAATGACAGAACTGAAATACAATGATGACACTTGTCTGGGATCAGCAATAAAATATTACTCCGTAATTTTCCCAAGTTCAAAGCTAGACATAATTCATGGAAAGACAGTAAACTATAAGCAACACGAGGTTGTAAAAGACAAATACTCCATACTTGTGGGCACAAGAAGAAAAGGCAACCCTGATGCTTGAGAGTCTGCACTGCTTGGGGTTAACTCTAAGAAAATAAAATGGCAAGTAGAGAAGCAAAGGTTAACTCTAAGAAAACATAATGGTAAGCCCCTCCTAGAAACATGCCACAATTGTTACAATGTTGCAGTAGACCTATGTGGAAAAACCTAGGGGTGGAGACACACAAGCATTGGTAACTAAGAGTAGGTTATCTCACCTTGGAGGTCCTTGACGATCGAGCACCGAGGACTCCTCCCGGTGGCCGCTGCGCTTGCGCAGCTCCCTAACGACCAACAAAGAGAAGTAGACCTTGGGTCAGTACACGTTTAGGAAAAAGCATTTGGAAGGTTAGGTGCGAAATCATGTTGGACTGATACTCTAAGACAAAACACAAGAATAATTAGTACAAAGGGTGCATTGGAGTGATAGTACAATTTGGTTTGGAAACAGGCCCCGATGATCAGGGTGAGATTTACAATGCAAATGAAATAGAGAAATAAAACTTTTTTAATTCCCAATGTCGCAAGCAGTAGTCCAACATGTAAGCTAAACAACAAATAACAAATCATGTTTTTAAGGAAAACCGAAGATAGATTGGGACATTGAGTAGGTTCGAGAAAAAACGTGAAAAACAAATCTACTGAATAGAGATACTTGAAAAACAAATCCTTTTTATTTGCTTGTGAATTGGCACATTCTAATCTATATATCTGCTGCAGTTAGTGATAGGAAGCAGAACACTATTTACAGGTCTGAGAATAAGATTAAAGAAAGAGAGGGATTTTACTGTTGGAGAGTTGTAAAGCACAAATCTGATTTTACCCATTTGTAGCAGTGTTAATCATTTAGAACAAATCATGTATGAATGTGTCATACATGATATGTCGCCACTTGAATTGTTCTTAAAAATAATATACTTGATAGTGTGCCCATTTCAGTGGAAAAAACATCTCTTTATCTTTATGCATAATATCAGCTGCTTGGAAAATAGCTGCATTCTCAAGCTATTTGTAACTACTATTACTACATCAACCCCCACGCTTCTGCTTCATCATTAGCAGTATGTATTTTCATCTTCTGACTTTGGCTCAACAAGCTAACTATATTCAGACGCAATTTCAGTCATCCAACCATTAAAATCACAAGTGTGGAACCAATATTTTTGGTTCGGGAAAAAGAAGGAATCCATCGTTTTTTCCGAGCATTACACAATACGACATATATTGAAAACTTATCACTTAGCTAACAGAAATACCATCAACAAACCAACAACAATGGGGTTGTACATAAAAACAGGGCTACTTGTAAAAGGTGCATATAGCACCCACACCACTACATGCACATATGAATGCATGATAACTTCAAAGTTAACAAGTTAATACTGAACAGAGCATTTTGTATAAGGTGTCACGTAGCAAATATCAGAAAGTGATAAGAACAGTAAACAGAAGAGTTATCATGCATTCATTTGTGCTAATACAAACCTTGTCATCAATTGACCACCCACACTTCAGTATACCTACTTAGTTCTACACTTATTCATGCATGATATTACCAATCTATCTTCGGTTTTCCTTATACAAAATGCTCTATTCAAAATGCTCTATTCCCCTGTGACAATTATCCATCACTTTGATGCTTATGTAAATTACATTTACCATTGTTTGAAAGCACTGATGTTCATGCAGAAGCCAAAAGAAAATTAAAACATCCAGGTGCCAATATAAAGCACTTAACGATTAAAACATGTACATGCAGATGATGTAGTAATTCCAATATAGTACAGTACACGTATTCAACAAACCATCAATGTATAGATTACAATAATTGCAAGCATTGAGTCAGCTAACAGAGCTCTTAGTTGATTATCTAGTCCTCCTATAGGAGAATGGCAGCTGAAAAGATTCATGCACAACATACCAAAACTACAAAAACACACAAACCAACACTCCACCCTGCAATCAATCGAAGTAACAGATTTCAAAAACTCTGGGCTCTATTTAATACACCAATGCATGGTGGCACACAAACCGACACTCATCCATAAGTAACAAAAATTCATGTCACCCTAACAGAGCATGCACTAATTCGACTCATGCTTCACTCAAAGTTTGTTTACCTACTTAGTTCTTTGAGTTTGATGGTACATTCACCAGTCTATATGGCTTGCACTAACAAATCAAGGGATCCTCAGGTATGGGAGAACTTTACATACAAACAACATTTGACAATTAAATTAAACACTCCAGTGGTCTGTTGCACTACTAATTCAACAAAATAGATGATACATGAACGCAGGTGGTAGAAAGGGACATCAGAGGACTTACCGGACCTGGCAATGCGTCGAGAGGCTACGGGGTTGTCCAGGCTCTCCGTGGAACTCTTCCAGCTCTGGCGGCGACGCGTGCTCGAGCTCGCACACAGCTCTAGGGAACTCCACAGGCACTGGCGTACACACGTGCTCGAACAAACTAGAGTACACGCAGGCTCCCCATTTATCTTCACCGGATACATGCTGACCCAGGCGAAGTGGAGGTCGTGCAGAGACGGAAGCGTGCGGGAGTGGAGGTTGTGGGCCTGAGTAGGGTAGGGGGGAGTCCGCTAAATCGGGATGGAATAGGTCGTGGGACGAGCGGTTACTGTTGCGAGGTGCGCAGAGCAGCGGGATAGTGGCGGGCGGGTCTGTCTGCCGAGGGGGAGGCCACCAGTGATAGAGGCGTACCGGCGGAGGGGAGTGGAGGCTCGCCAGCGGGGATGAGGCCGCCGCGCGACTGCCTGCAGAGGAGAGCCACCGCGCGACTGGAGAGCCGCCGCGCACGCGTGGGGAGGAGAGTCGCCGCGTGACTGCCTGATGAAGTCTCTAGGTTTTTTTTTCTAAATGGGCCTTATGGAATTTAGATGGGCCTTGTACGTTAACTAAATAACGCAGCCCACGCAGGCTACCGCGGCGCAAATATAATGTACCATATCGACCAGCCAAAGGTTGCGATAGCAACTTATAAACCTTGCTGCTACAGAGAAACAGTCAGCTCGTGTAATCAGCTCTTGGTATTGTCAGCTTGTGTCGATTTTTTGCGCGCGAATGGGGCGGGATGAGGAGGGCGCGGCTAGCAGGTTAATGTTGGCGATGGACGATCCAGATTGAACGAAGGCAGAACGGCAGGCTACCCTTACCGCCTTAATAAGTAGTAGAGAATTTAATCAAACAATGCAGTTTTCGAAACATGTACATAATTTGGACAGATTCTGAAACTGGACTTGGAAAAATCATAACTCCTAAACTACTAAACATATGGTCATGAAATTTTTACACAAGTAAGATAAAGAAGTTATCTACAACTTTCCTATATAACATTTCTACAGAAAACATGTTTTACATCATTGAACTACTTGCTTAAGTAAAACTGGTCAAGCAGTCCCAAACAGCAAGAATTTAATTTAGCTCCTAGTTCACCTCTACAATCACCATATACTTGATACTTCAACTATTCTAACACATCATCCTAAATTAGAGTTAAAACCACCTAGTTAATTGTGTATATAAACTAGTCTATTTCATATTCAAGTATCAATCAACACTTGGTCAACACTCCTAATCGATCACCACATATAGCATAATGATTCCCCTAGCCGGACATGAACTCCATACACATAGACACGACATCGACCAAATTGCTGCAAGTGACTCGTGCATTTTAATAAGTATTATACCTACAACCATGACACACACATGCTACTGTTAATAGGACCAACATAATTAAAACATCCAACTAATCCATCCATCCAACCAACAAAAATAATGGATCGACTTACCACGACTAAACTCGACGCGGTGTCCGTGAACATGGCGATGGTTTGGGTTTGGTCTTTCTATTTGACACCTAGCAAGCACCACGCGTCTTGCTTCTCTTCACACACATGAAATTCCTCTCCTCGCAAAACACACATATACATATAAATGTAATCAACAGCTAACCATTTATGCCAAGCGAAAACTAAATTGAATATATATAAAGAAAAGGATGCCTCACCGGCAACATACAGAACTACGACGAGGTGCTCGGATAAGGAGCGGACGTGTCATCAACAGAGGGCGGGGTCTGACGACACCGCAACCGGGCTGCCAAAAAAATCACGGAGTCGACGACATGCTGTTGCGGACCAACACGGTTGTGGGGATTTCGACGACTGCGCGCAGACGCTGCAGATCGGGTAGAGCTTGCTGTGGCATTCTATTGAGCGGGTCGATGGTGCGACGCAGAGGAGGGTGTTGCTGTCGGGGCTGCGCAGGCACGACGTGCTGTAGTGGAGGCGAGTGGCTGGGCGAGTTCGCCCTAGGGAGAAGACTAGGCGCCATGGAAGAGAACCTATGACGGCTGAGGTGCTCGCGAGCTCTGGTAGGGACAGAGTCCGAGCAAGCAGCCAAGGCGAGGGCCAGCGCTAGATGCGGACGATGGCTTGGGCGTCGGCCAGACCACGGCCAAGGCGAGGCTGGAGCTGGGGGAAGGAGATGGCGTGCAGTGGGTACGGGGAATCGAGCGCTGCAACAGCTGGGAAGTTGCGAGCTACAGGGCGTGCATGAAGGCAGAAGCAAGCTAAGCGATCGGAGCGAAGCGGCGTACAAAACTCTGCGCGCACATGTAGAGGAGGGAGTCCAGACGTAGCGCCCGGAAGAAGCCACGATGGCCAACCATGCAGTCCATGCACCGTACATAGGATAAAGCCAAAGGGTCATGCCGACGGTGGCTGGATAAAGGAAAGGAGTATTATCCACATTTTTTTCTCTTTTTGCTTTAACAAAAGTGCATAAATAAATATATATTCTAAGATTAGGGTTTAAATGGACAATAAAGGATTTGGGCCAAAACAATATCGGATACAATATTTAGACATGATTTGATTTGGTGAATACTCTCGGAGTTAGATAATTTTTATCAGTTATTTATATCCAAAAATTTAGATCGGGGCGAGAAACACACGGATCAAACCAAACGAGATCAGCTTCGATATTGTAGACTGTATTAGATCCGGTTGAATTCAGATAATTTTATCCGCAGTCTGAATAGGGAAACAGATTAATTATGACTACGCAATATCGGCCCTAATTATCTCGGATTTTAAATATGAAAGCGAATCAACTAACAATTGTTCTGGTTTCATTTAGTTCAAGTTCGATTTAATTGTAACTAGATAAATTTTGTCTGCTAACAACCCAAATACTTGATTATCAACCTTGCGCATGATTTCTCTTAGACAATGGGCGGTACAGATTATTTTGCACAGAACATTTTAGTCGTTGAATTCTAATAAATTTATTTGGGCAAAATTACAAAGCTGAGTTAAATTCCATATTCGCACTTGCGTGCTCGACCAATCTAAACAGCACTAGAAGCCTAAACTTTCGCGAAATATTTTGTATAGTCTAGATAGATATAGATGAAGGTGCTATCAGAATACTAATAGACGAATATGGTTAGGATATAGAGACTGTTATTCTCATAGATATCTCGTACTTACGTCCATAGTCGCTGTTAAACGCATAGTAACACATGGGTTGTTACAGTCCACTTCCTACCATGCTCGTCGAACAGTCGCAAGTATTCAATAAGCAATTCAAGCCATCTGAAAATGAGTCAGGCAACAGGCGCCGCTTCGCGTAACACGACACCATTTGGACCAAGGTCAACTGCTCAGACAATATGATTACACCCTGCGGTCACATCAAGTTACTACTCCAGGACAGTGTGCTAAACGCTCTGCATACCAATGCACCCCTTGGGCACACCCATTGGGTGTGTAGCCAAGAATTTTCAAAAGATTTTCTGAAGAAGTCATATCCATACAGTATACACAATGAATGTACTGCGACAAAAGGACGAGATCGACTGAGATGCGAGAAAATCCAAATATAGCTACTGAACTGCAAGTCTAATCAACAGAGGCATTGAAGCATAGAGCGGGGCGATGTCCAGTCGATAGTCATCTGCTAGACATCCAATCTGTCACCGATCAAATAAATTTCAGACCTAACAAGGCATGGACAGATAACGTTGTTTGAACTCGCAAGAACATGAGATGAAGACAAAATGCTGATTTTCAAAGCATAAGATGATGACAGAATGCTGACTTCTAAAGCATAGGATGATGACAGAATGCTGACTTCTAAAAGCATAAGATGAAGACCTTTGAGTGGATTATTTTCAAAAATCTACTCAAAGCTCGGGGGCTACACCCATTGGGTGCACCTTCGATGCACCCAATAGATTTTTAGTCCCAGGAAGACAAAATGTTGATTTTTAAAGCATAAGATGACGATGAAATGTCGATTTCCAAAGCATAAGATGAAGACTTTTGAGTGGATTATTTTTAAGAATTCATTCAAAGCTCAGGAGCTACACCCAACTGGTGCACTTTTGGTGCACCCATTGGCAGAATGGAAACCGTGCCACATAACAAACCTATGAGCCGGACCTAGAATCTTTGGGCTCATTATTTCAAAATGAACTCAAAGATTGGGGGCTTGTGGGGGACATATATCCCCTGGGTCCTCTATAAGGTAAGAAGGCCTCGTGAGAGGTTTTGAGCCTGTCACCTCGCAAGGTCATCCCTTCATTGGCCGGGACAAAACTGCCGGCGGAGTGGGCCGACACGAGACAGAAGCAGACTCAGGCCTAAGCAACCCGTTAGATTTGAGCGCTATCCATAGCGCCCACCCGACTTTCCTGCGTGCAACGCCCTTGAATATCGGGGCGGATTAGGGATAATTCAGCAAGATTGTAGGAAGATCAGTTCAATCGGTTCATTATTATTTAGGGTATGCATGATCGTCTCGTATGTGTGTAGTACCCCACGGTCGAGTATATAAGGCATAGGGGGTACCCCATCATTTCCATCGACCATCTACCTATCTCATTAGCTTTTCTCCAAACTAGAGACTTCCTTTGTAACATATCACAAAAGATCCACACCAGGAAGTAGGGTATTACGCCTCTCCAAGCGGCCCGAACCTGTTGAAAATTGCCTGTCGAGTCTTGTGGATCCCGCACGAACCATTGAGTTACAGTCAATAACACAGTCCTACCCAAAAACACCGCAAGGGGTAACCCTAGGTGTGCGGTCACACTCTAAACACCGACAAGTACCCTGAGCTCTTTTCTAGCCAACCTTGAATCTCGAGGGCGAGATTCTTTTTAAGGGGGATAAGTCTGTAACACCCTAAATTTGGGGGTATAAAATTTCTTTCTTATTATCATCCAAATTCAGGTGTTACTCTTCTCTCTCTCACCCTAGGTTCTATCTCTCTCTAGATTCTCTGTCTCTTTTTACTTTTGAGTAGATATAGCTTAGTTAAGGAGGGATTAATTATTTATTTTTGCCAAAACATTATGAGTCATGACATGTTGCATCATGTTGAGCTTAAATATTCTTTGAATTGTTGCACGTGTTTGAATTAGTTTGAATTTGAAACTTGATTTGAATTTGGATTGAAAACCCTAGAGAAAAGAAATGGAAAAACAATTAGAAAATCCAGGGAAAAAGAAAAAGCCAAAGCAGCCCAGCCGGCCCAGCTTGGCCTAGCCAGGCTGCGCGCCCCCGCTGCCTGACAGGTGGGCGCCACCTGTCAGCGGCGGTTTCTTCCCCCTCGCGCTCACTCTCTCCCTCTCCCTCTCTCTACCCAGCAAGGCCAGGCTGTCGGCGCCGGTTCCCTTCGCCCGCACGTCCCTCTTCCCTCTCTGCCTTGCGGGCCCGCTTTGCCAGACGCCGAGTCGTTGCCCCGTGCGCTCGCTCTCTCCCTTGCTGCGTCGTGGGCCCGTCCAATCAGTTCCGCTTTCCTAGCTCATTTTTGAGCACCGCCCAAACTCACTCCCCTGTCCCATTTCGCACAGCCTCGCTCTCTCTCGCGCGCGCTCTGCCCATGCCGCTCAGCTTCGCCCCGAGGTGAGACATCCATTCCCGTGCTTGGTTTTCCCTATTTGCGCCTACCTGTAGCCAATTTGGCCTTGCCGGTGTGTGGCCATGCTTGCTCGCCGCGCCCGCACGGTGTCCGGCCAACCCAACCCCTTCCAGTGCCTCGGCGTTGGTCCATAGTGCTTCCCCACCTTCACTGAATCTAGACTGAGCCCTATCACGGTCGATTGCCTCTACTAGCGGCCGGAATTCCTCACCGGAATTGTCCCGACCCACCCGAAGCCTTTTCCCCGCTGTTCTCCCCTCTCTGTCCCCAGTCTCGTGGCCACAACCTCGCCAGCGAGTTCGCCGAGTTGTCCCCTTCATTTCTAGCCAACTCCGGCGACCCCGGAACCACCGTAGCACGCACCTTCCCCATCTCCGGTGACCTCACCGCCGCAAAGAGGAGTGGCGCCGCCCGCAGCTAACCAGCCTCCCGGCTTTAATCTCCTCCGTCCGATGGTTGAGATCGTCCGATACCCCTTCGCGTGTAGTTTTGCTTAAGAGACCCTTGGGTATTAGGAAATCAACCCGTCGTCCCTGGTTTTCGCGCGCAGGCCCCTGTAATCTTGCGGATTGAACCATAGGCTTTTAAATATTTACAGATTTAGACCTATTTTCATATTTTAAACTCCCAAACTTGTTTATTTCATATCTTTTGCATATGAACTCCAAATTTAGTGATTCAAATTGCAAAATGTTCATAGGAATATTCTCTATTTAAATAAATTAGTTCCATTCAATGTCTACACATTCTAATTTTATGGTTAACTATGAACTAGTATATGTGTGGATTTATTTATCTAATAAAATAAATAAAAGGAAAATCCTAGAGGTTAAAGTATATTTAGTCTTGTGAGATTAATAATATGTATTACATGAATTCATCTCTGGTCTAACTTTTAGGTCTCAGTAAAATGAATATAATAAGGTTATGTAATTATGGACCACACTTAAAGAATAATCAACTCCTAAATGAAATTAGTTCATGTTATACTTTGATCTCATTCTTCCTTATTTAATATTGTGCCTTTTTGAGATGTATTCCAATGTTTCTACATGTTTGGTGTGTTGTTCATTTGTACTTTCCAAATGTATTGAATATATGATCGCTTTATTTAGACAACGAGCAGTCCGTGGTTCCTGAGTGTGTTGCTGAAGACCTTCCTGAACAACAACCTAGCGAAGGCAAGTGTCCTCTGACCTATTATGTCCTACTTACATTATAATTCACTGTCCCGCATTACATTATTTAAACCTAAGGATTGACTAGTCTATGTTTACCTTATCCTTGTTTACCTTTTGGGTTATCATGGTTAGGTTTATGCTATTGCTTTAACTTAATCAATGAACATGATGTGATTATTTATGATATGATGATGTTATCCCGATGATGATATTGTGATACTCTTAGGGGCTCAGGCCTTTTTCTTGAGTACCTCTCCGTAAGGACCTATTCATGGAGTGACCACCCGGGATAACAGTACAACCATGAGGGTGGAATGGGACACCCTTAGCTGATTAATTAGATGAACTTAGGGGTGCATTTGGCTTTGCCTGAGGGCCGTCAATGGGGGCCGGGGCGTAGTGCTCGCTCTATCAAGGGGGTGCAGAGGTTCATTTGATTTGGTTTTGTTAGTCACCCACCTTGGGGAGGTGTACTATGTTTGTACGACTGGCGAAACCTAACGATTAGCTATGCACCAGGGGAGTCTTTGTAAAGGCTACGTAGTGAAACTTTGTCGACACACCTTGGTAGTGTTTGAGAGTTTGATCGACCCGAGGCATAAAGGGATCACGACTTGTGGGTAAAGTGTGCAACCTCTGTAGAGTGTTAGAACTGGTATATCAGTCGAGCTCACGGTTAAGAGCAGCCTTGGGATCCTCTTTGATTAGAAGAACTTTGGTTACTTTTATGATGATGGTTAATAATGTTGGTTACAATTCTGATCTCTGGTATTTCCTCTTGGAGGGAGTACTTTTGGGTAATAACTAGGTTTATTACTAAAACTTGGCTCTACTAGTAGTAATAAATGTTTGACTAACTAAAAGCAATTGCTTAACCCCAACCCCACATACAGCTAGTCCACTTTAGCCAAACGGGACATTTGCTAAGTACGTTGATGTGTACTCACCCTTGCTTTACAAACCACCCCACCCTAGGTTGTTCCCACTGTACTCAGTGCTTAGGAGGTGATGGTGGTAACATGGAGGACTTTGAGGAGTTCCAGGACTACGATGAGTTCTAGTTTATCTTAGTGGCAAACCCCTAGTCAGCTGCCTATGTAGGCTTATCATCTACGTTTCATTTCTCCGCACTTTGATATTTATAGACAATGGTTGTGTAATAGACTCTGTGGATGTCTTGGACATCTTGATGCAATAAAAGTACCTTTTCACTATTTACTTTGAGCATTGTGTGATGATGTCCAATTATGTAATCGTTGTGTATGTGAGTTTCTGATCCTAGCACGTACATGGTTCGCACTTGGTTTGCCTTCCAAAACTGGGTGTGACATGAACCATCTAAAGGCCGACACAGTTTAGGAAACCCCAGGAGTGGCACTAGGTACGTTCTAAGTAGAATCTCATTCCGCAAATGTGTTATTTGATAATGGAGCCACACATTCTTTTGTGACTTCATCATAGGTTGAAACACACAACATACTAGTAGCACCCATGTACCCACCCATGAGGGTTAGTTCAATTGATGGGAGGACCCAAACAGATGAATTTTTCCTAAGTGCAAGAGTTCCAATAAGGGGGATAGAGTTCCTCGCTGATCTAATAGTAATGGATACCCGGGATGTAGACATAGATGTCATCTTAGGGATGAATTGGTTGACCAAATACCAAGCATGCCTTAGCTATGACAAGAGGACTGTGAAGTTGGTGTCCTTGTCAGGAGAATAAGTGTTGGTGGAGTTGGTCTTGTCTGGACCAGGGAAAGGAAGTTGTCACCAGATAACTGCCCATAGTGAGGTAGTCAATCCGCTTGAATCCATCAATGTAGTATCAGAATTCTCGGATGTATTCCCCAAGGATTTACCAGGCATGCCACCTGAGAGAAAACTTGAATTTGCCATAGAGTTTATCCCTGGCACTGCTCCTACTCTAAGAGAGCTTATAGAGTTTTGGACTAGAATTGGTGGAACTCAAGAAGCAGATAGATGAGTTGTTGGAGAAGGGTTACATCAGACTCAGCACCTCACCTTGGGCCACCCCAGCATTGTTTGTGGAGAAGAAGGATGGTACGAAGAGGATGTGTATAGATTACCGAGCTCTGAATGAAGTCAGTATCAAGAACAAGTACCCCCTTCCCAGAATAGAAGATCTATTTGATCAGCTGAGAGGAGCCAGTGTATTCTCAAAGATAGATCTGGGGTCATGTTATCATCAGCTCAGGATCTGGCCTTCAGACATACCGAAGACATCATTCATCGCTAAGTATGGGCTTTATGAGTATACAGTTATGTCCTTCGGTCTGACGAATGTGCCAGCTTTCTTTATGTACTTGATGAACAGTGTGTTCATGGACTACCTCGACAAGTCCGTAGTGGTGTTCACCAATGATATCCTCGTGTATTCTCAGAATGAGGAAGAGCACGAAGAGCATTTGAGGATGGTGTTGCAGAGGCTACGAGATTGTTAATTGTATGCCAAACTGAGCAACTGTGAATTCTGGATTACCGAAGTCCTATTCTTGGGTCACATCATAAACCGAGATGGGTTAGCTATTGATTCGAAGAAGGTGGCAGATATTCTGCACTGGAAAGCACCAAGAGATGTCTCTGGGATCAAGGGTTTCATTGAAATGGCCAGATATTATTGGTGTTTCATTGAAGGTTTCTCCAAGATTGCCAGACCAATGATAGCCTTACTGGCAAAGAAAGCTGAGTTCAAGTGGACCCCAGAGTGCCAAAGTCCTTTGAAGCATTGAAGAAGAAGTTGACTACAACACCAGTGTTGATCCTGCCAGATGTTCACAATCCATTTTCAATGTATTGTGATGCTTCTTACACCGGACTGGGATGTGTGCTAATGCAAGAAGGGAGGGTAGTGGCATACTCATCCCGATAGCTAAAGATTTTTGAGAGAAATTACCCCACACATGACCTAGAATTAGCAGCAGTGGTTCATGTGGTAGAACCTCCCAAGTTATTGGGCCCACATGCACCTGCCTTTGTATCAAAGACCTTAGACAGTTATGCATGTGCACCCGATAACTTAATAGGATCTGTCCGAGTGCCCCAAGGACCTCGGATAAACCACTTACAACCAGGACCGTAGGATTAAGTAAACACAAATCACACACCAACAATTTGCAGCGGAAATCTTATTAACAAATTTTACAAGTTACATCAAGTTTACATTATATTTATCAGGGTGGTTACAAAACTGGTTCAAAGAATAAACTTTGAACTATTATAAATTATTTATAGTTTTGAAATATATGCTAGCTCAAGTGACCATCCTCAATAAGAAGTATAGAAGAGTTACTTAGACTTATAAGAAGGTCGTGCCCACCGACGCTTAACACCATCCACAACAGCACAATTCTAGTACCTGCAATAACATGGGTTCGAAAACCCTGAGTACGAAGTTTACTTTCGCAAGTCTTACCCGACTAAGGAAAAAGACTCTCAAGGATATGCTGGCTATTGGGAATCAAGGTATGGCTTATCAAGAATCAAAGACTCTGTTTGCAGAAAATCTTACTATGAGTGGATCCTTAAAAATTCATTTTTATTTGTCAGGTTAAGTAAAGTTACCTGCATCTAGAGTTCTTTCTATCCTAGTTCAAGCACTTGGCCTATACTAGCCGTCTTTTTATCATTGCTTCAGTTCACTGGATTGCTACGTGTAGGGCAGTGACCAAGTCTTCATATCCAAGAAGTAACGACGATCCGAATCAATTAATACCCAGCTAGGGATCTCCAATCACACGACATATGTAGCACTTAACCCTTGCATATGTCAACTCGCCACCTGGGTTCTTACGACCAGATCGGGTTCACGCCAACCGAGATCACAGATACACCACCGTCTAGCCTCTTGCCACGGAGGTTACACACTACTCTTGCCATCTCTCCACTCCCATTGCGTGTTGTCCTATTCTGGTATTAGTCTACTCGAGGCAAAGCTTACCCATGATGAGGCATGTGACCAGTTAAAAGGTCCTCAATCATCAAGCCTACATCGACACGGTCCTTAATCGACTCAGACGGAGACACTACACCGAGACTCCCTTCTCGTGCAAGTCAACCGCTCGGTCTCAGCTTTATCATTTAAAACCCAAAGTTTGGTACCTGGCAGAGGTACATCTTTTCCGATGTTGAACCCCTCAATGCCTTTGACGGATTCACCATCATAAGTATTTTCTTTTTGAAAACATACCCACCCACTGAAGCATCACTTTTGTTTTAAAACAAAACATTTTTGTTTGCTAAAGCAAGGCTAAGTGTTGGGGACTTGTTCTCAAATGCTATGAGTTAAGAACAAGGCAACACAGAGAATGTTAAACGATAAAGTCCTTCGTCCTTTGAAGCATTATTTCCCTTAGGATATAACGATCTTCGGACGAAGGTCATGAAGGACGAACCTTCATCATCACAGTATACATTAATGAAAGACGAAGCATATGAAACATAAAAGATAGCATGAATAATCATATAACATTATCCATTTAACTTTATTATATCATCATAGAGAAATAGAAACAATATCGAATTATAAATGTACCTTCGGCTTGGAAGGAGATGAAAATACAAGTGTGACGCAAAAGCAAATGCCAAGTCAACGTGAACAGTACGGGGGTACTGTTCACCTATTTATAGGCACGGGGTACGACCCATACAAAATTACATACATGCCCTTTACATTTGGTGATAATTCTATAGCACTCTATCGAGGTCTAAATGGCCTTTTCATCTTTAAGTCGGTTCCCTTTTCTGCGAACATGCCGAAGCTTTCCTGCTTCACAGCTTCGGCGCTGTGTCAACCTTTGTATCTTTTGAGCTTCTCCCTTGAAGACCTTCGGCGACGAAGCATAGACCCAACAGTAGCCCCTTTCGCGGTGCTAGATCGTTTTTCGTAACGAGCTTGATCCGTGAAAAAAGTCTCTTAAGCTTCGGGGAGCCGAAGGTCCAAAAAACACCTTCCCTGAGCTCGTTGCCAAGAAACGATTTAATTTCCCAGCACGTAGCGGTCCCACCTTGCAGAGTTTACTGTTTGTCCCTGCGGTCCACTGCGCAGCGAGCGCAAGCGGGTGTGCGCCTGGTGTAAAAACTCTGGCGCTTCGCCTTCTTACCTGTAGCACTATATAAACAGACGAGTAGGTGTGAAGTTACCACAGCATTCATTGCTATTTGCACTGTTTTCCTGCCAAAATTTTTAACCATCACCGAAGCTTGTCTGTTAGAACCGAACGAAGCTGCAGTTTGAAACCTGCTTCGGAGGAAGAAAATTTTAAAGTTTCACAAGTTCATAATTGAATGGCCAGAGTCCGCTCTACCGCCAGGGTTGAGCGCGAGGGAGAAGAAACTGAAGCTTCGGAGACTCTCCCCATCTCCGAAGCCATGCAACGATCGGGTCTAGTGACTTCGGGAAAGATCCCTCATGATGATACAGAACAAGCAATCGCTGAAGGAGAGGAAGAAGATATTGAGGAAACTGATTCCGAAGATGATTACCGCATTGCCATGCCAAGCAAGCCGAGCCACTTGGACTTCGGAAAATCTACTGTTTCGAAGACTGATCTATCCAAGATGGTAAAATCGGGCTTTTTCACTGAAAATCAGAAGAAGCTGTTGCGCTTCGGTGGAGAAGAGACTACCCCGAAGCCAGAGAAGGATGAGATTGTTATTTTTAAAAGTTTTCTAAAGGCTGGATTAAGGTTCCCCCTACATGGGATTATAGGAGAGGTACTGAAGAGGTTCGGTATCTATTTTCATCAGCTGACCCCTAACGCTATCGTTAGGCTTATTGTTTATATCTGGGCACTCCGAAGCCAAGCAGTGGAACCATTTGCAGACAGCTTCTGCCGGGTTCACGAGCTACATTATCAAACAAAGGCTAGAAAAGATGGATTGCACGATAATTTTGGTTGCTATAACTTTGCATATCGGAAAACTACAAAGTTCCCTGTAATTAGCTACCGAAGCAAGTGGGCAGCAGGCTGGAAATCAGAGTGGTTCTATGTCAAGGTTGATGACGACAAGGAAAAGCTTGTACAAAGCCCGCTGGAATTAATCTTCGGAGAAACCCGACCTCGCTGCAATATGACACCCGAAGGTCCAACACAACAAGCCATGAGTGAATTCAGAATTATTGCAGAGCATATCAGCACAAGGGACCTGGTTCAAGAGTTTTTAGCATTCAAAGTTTTTCCCAGTTTGAGAGAATGGGAAATGCCGAAGCTACAGGGGGAAAAGAAAGAAGGTGAACTCGTACGTTTACCTTACTATTTCAAGTTTAAAAAGTACTTTAAAGCACCTTGCCAAGAGTGGCTAGATACGATTGAAGCAATGTGTAATGAAATACTTGGCAATTATTCCAAAAAAGAAGATCAATTGATGACCGCAGCCTTCGGCACTCGTCCGAAACGAAGGCTAAATCGAGTGTTGGACGCTTTGGGTTTCGAATACCCAGACTACGAAAATCTGAACAAAGGTGCCGGAGGCCAAAAAAGGAAAAGGGTAACTGAAGCCTTAGATGAAGGTGAAAAAGAGCCAGTAACGAAGAAAATTCCGAAGAAAAGGAAAGCTTCTTCTCCGAAGCAACAAATATCCGAAACAGAAGAAACTCCCGCATCACCTTCTGCTGCTGTTGTTGAGGAAATTCTGAAGGTAATGACTGAATCCTTACCTGCGAAGCTAAGTCCACTGGGTCCTCAACTGACAAAGTTTTTTCAGAAGGACAAGGAGCCCGAGAAATCGAAGAAAACAATCAAGGCAAGGAAACAAAGAATCATTACCGTGACAGAGGCAATTGACAAAACGCCGCCAAGAGCTTCGGCCCAAAAAACACGAGCAGCTGCAGAGGGGGCAGATATTGAAATTGCACCTTCGGAGGCCGCAGCCGCTGAAGTTACCTCAGCTGAAGATTTGAATTTAGAGAGCACAATTGAACATATTGACCAAATGCTGCTAGACATGGCTGCAGAAGAAGCTGCCACTGCTGCCGAAGAGACTGTGACCGCAGCGTCAAAGAAAGGAAAAGAAATTGCTGATGAAGCTTCAGAAAACGAAGCCTTCGCATTCCAAAACTTAGTTGGAGAACATCTAACAAAAGCTGAAATAGAAGAGCTTAAAGAGTATGCCCAATCCTGTGGATACAAACCTGGGGCACTCCTCTTCGGAGGCGTTGATGACGAGAAATTAGAGTGTATTCGGGACCAAACAGGGGCCAAAGTTATCAGTACTCTGTCCAAGAGTATTGGATTTCCGAAGCTAGAAACAGACATCAGCCGCTACCGACGACAACATGTCGTTGGTAGTTTATTTTACTCCAACTTCAAGGTGAATGACTTGTCCCTTAACTTTTATTGCTTCTAATAAAAACATGTCTGACGAAGGTTGTGTTTATGTAGAGCATGCTATTGAGCAAAGCCTTGCAAATGCAGCAAGATCTTGAAGATAAAAAGCATGAAGTTATAATTGGAAATTTGGAAAACAAAATAAAGGAGCAATCAGATGCTTTTGAGAAAAAGAACTTTGAGCTCCAGGCAGCCGAAGGTTTACTGGCGGAAGCTGAAGCAAAAATATCAGAACTGAACACAAAGCTTCTCCGCCAGTCTGAGCAGTTCGAACGGGAAAAACAAGATCTCAATGCAAAACTTGAAGCCGAAGCTCAGCAAAATTCGGATTTGAGAAAACTACTGACAAATCTTCAAGAAAAATGCCTGGAATTTAGCAACAAATGCATTCAACGACTAAGAAAGATTTTTTACTCGGTTGGAGCCAGTAGTGGAAAATTTACCCCCTCAGCTGAAGATCTGCCAAAAACCTTCGAACATATTGAGGGGGAGATTGACGAGCTCGACGAAGTCATAGCTGGGCATGGTGACTTCTGTGCCTGGGTGGCTTCTCGAGGCACTGCTGCGGCTTTCCTGAAGGCTGGCTGCGAGCATGGAAGGATTGTGAATAGGCCAAATTTCACTTTGTCGCCATCAATCCTGGACGACATTCCTGATCTTGCCCGAAGTATCTCGAATAGATTCATAAAAATGATATGGACAAAAGGTGGGCGAGAAAAGGCAGGAGACGAAGCTCGTAGCCACCTTGAACCAGTAAGAAACCATACCTTGTGTTTACCTTTTCTTGTAAGCTCGATTTTGACTTACAACGATCTTATTCATGTAGGACGACGAAGCCGAAGCTGATGATCAAAAATAACGCCGAAGCCGAAGCTCCTTGGAGATTTAGATAGTAGACTGCAGACAGTACTTGAAAAACTTTTGAGATAACTTTTGTAAATGTAAACAAAAACTTGTTTTTAATGTATGCTGTTCATACCTTGTAATATATCCTTAACCTTTCACTGATGTATGAGAAATGCTTTGATGTGGACGAAATTTCCTTTTTTGAGCCGAAGGCGAAAAAACACCTTCCCTTCTTTTCGTACGCAACGAAGCATAGAAAACAACATTTTCCTTTTTCCCGAAGCTCTTCCTTCATAGAAAACAACATTTTCCCTTCTTCTTTGTGCACGAAGCTCTTTTTTCCCTTTCTTTTTTCTCTTCTTGCCGAAGCAACCATTTTATGCGATGAAGATGATTATCCTACATATGCCTAGATGAATGTTTATGAATGCAAATGCGATGATGTAATGTGATGTGCAAATGAATGGCTAAACACGTATCCGAAGCCATATTCATAGCCATTATTTTCTTAAAAACAATCACACCTCAGCTCTGCATTCCCTTAGGAACGACTTTGGAGCTTTTTCGCCTTTACTTTTGGCGGAATCAGCGTTGACTTTTCGCTGTAAGCTCTGCATTCCCTTAGGAACGTCTTTGGAGCTTCTTCGCCTTTACTTTTGGCGGAATCAGCGTTGACTTTTCGCTGTAAGCTCTGCATTCCCTTAGGAACGTCTTTGGAGCTTCGTTTTTTCTTTTTGGCACTCGATGGTGCATTCTCAGCTTTTACATTTACATTCTTTGGGGGATTTTGCTCTTATAGAACTAAAAAAGAAAATTACACGTGATGGCCCCATTAAAAACCTTTCTCCCTCTTCGGAAAGGAAAAGGGTGCCATGAAAGAAGAAATAAAAAATAAAAAATATGAAAAATTACATCGAATTATACATAATATCGCCGAAGCTCATCCGCATTCCAAGATCTAGGAATGTCATTGCCGTCCATATCTTTCAATCTGTATGAACCGGGTCTTGACGAAGATGCTACTAAGAAAGGCCCGTCCCATTTCAACTGCAATTTGCCCACTGTTTCCGGGTTGGCCACCCTCCGAAGCACCAAGTGCCCTGGCTCAATATTTTTTAGCCGAACCTTTCTATCCCGCCATTTAACTGTTTCAGCTTGATACTTATTGATATTCTCCACGACTTGCAGTCTGATCCCTTCTAAAGCATCTTTTTCTATAGAATAAGCAGCTTCGGAATCTGATTCTGCCGAAGCTACTATCCTTATTGATCCGGTTTTAGCTTCCTCTGGAGTTATTGCTTCGTCACCGAATAACAACTTGAATGGAGTGAAGCCTGTAGACCTTGATGTTGTCGTGTTGTGGCTCCACACCACTTTGGTTAACTGATCTGGCCATTTTCCTCTGGGTTGATTGAAGATTAACTTCATTATTCCTGTCATTATAATGCCGTTGGCTCTTTCAACGAGTCCATTTGACTCCGGGTGCCTAACTGATGCAAAATGGATCTTCGTACCAATTTGGTCACAGAAATCCCTGAAAGCTTCGGAGTCAAACTGTGTCCCATTGTCCACAGTGATGGCCTTTGGCACCCCGAAACGACAAACAATATTCTGCCAGAAAAACTTTTGGACGGTGGCCGAAGTTATTGTTGCTAAAGGCTTCGCCTCAATCCATTTAGAAAAATATTCCACAGCTACTACAACATATCTCAGGTTCCCTTGGGCCGGTGGTAACGGACCTAACAAGTCAAGGCCCCACCTTTGCAATGGCCAAGTGGGTTGTATGAGCTGTGTTAGGGACGAAGGTTGTTTTTGATCTCTTGCACATTTCTGACAACCTTCGCACTTTTGAACCAATTCTGCTGCATCCGAAGCTGCCTTCGGCCAATAAAACCCTTGACGGAAAATTTTTCCGAGTAACGGCCTAGATCCGATGTGAGATCCACACAGGCCTGCATGTATTTCTTTCATTAACTCTATACCTTCGGTTCTGGATAAGCATTTGAGCAGCGGAGCACAAACTCCATGTTTGTACAACTCCCCTTCTATCATGACATATGGACGAGCTCTTGCTTCTATCCTCTTGTTATAAGCTTCGTCATCTGAAAAAAATTTACCCTGAAGGTAAGAGATGATCTCGGTTCTCCAATATTCGCTAAAAACAGGAGATATATTAAGAACTGCTCTTTCAAGAAGTTCCACCGAAGGTGCTTTTATTGTTTCGAAGAACACATCCGAAGGTAAAGGCAGCCCCTGTGCTGCTGACTTAGCTAGCAGATCAGCATGCTCATTTTGTCCTCGAGGAATATTCTTGACAGAAAACCCTTCGAAGGAAGCTTCGACTCTTCGAACCATATCCAGATATTTTTCAAGCTTCGGATCCTTAGCCTTACAACTTTTGTCAATATGACCCGAAACAACCTGGGAATCAGTTTTAAGTATGGCCCTTCTGATTCCCATTGCTTTTAACTTCCGAAGACCTAGAACCAATGCTTCGTACTCAGCAATGTTATTTGTGCAATTAAAATCAAGTTTTGCCGCATAACAAATTTTGACTTTGGAAGGTGAAACCAACACAGCAGCCGCTCCTGCTCCGAAGGTTCCCCAAGATCCATCACAAAACACTGTCCAGGCTTCGTTGTCTTTATTCGTTTCCTCCTCCTGAGCCCCTGGCGTCCAATCAGCAATAAAGTCTGCCAGCGTCTGTGACTGAATCGAAGATCTATGAACATATTCAATACAAAATTCATTGAGCTCTGCAGCCCATTTTCCAATCCTTCCAGTAGCTTCTCGATTCCTCATAATATCCTTCAGAGGTTGTGATGAAGGAACAATTATGTTGTAAGCTTGGAAATAGTGTCGAAGCTTCCTGGAGGCCATCAAGACAGCATACAATACCTTCTCCAGTTCTGTATAATTTTTCTTTGACAAACTAAGAACCTCGGATACAAAATATATTGGGGCCTGCCTCTTGACTTGACCATCAAGCTTCTCCTGGACAAGCGCTGCACTTACCGCTGAGTGCGAAGCTGCCACATATAATAACAAAGGAGCCCCTGGCATTGGTGGAGTCAATGTTGTTAGATCTATTAAATACTGTTTTAGCTCTTCAAAGGCCTTCTGTTGGATTGGTCCCCATTGAAAGACTTCGGCTGACTTCAGCACTTCGAAGAATGGTAAGTTTCTCTCTGCTGATCTGGATATGAATCTATTGAGAGATGCCAATCTTCCTGTCAATCTTTGAGCCCCCTTCTTTGTAGTTGGTGGCTCCATCCGAAGTATAGCTTCAATTTTACTTGGATTAGCTTCAATCCCCTTTGTTGAAACCAAACATCCAAGAAATTTCCCCTTCTTCACTCCGAAGACGCATTTTTCTGGATTTAACTTCAAGCCAGCTTGCCTGAAACTGGCGAAGGTCTCCTGCAGATCAGCAATATGATTCTCCTGCTTCGTGCTTTTGACAATGATGTCATCAACATAAGTTAGCACGTTTCTGCCTATTTGAGATTGGAGAACCTTCGCAGTCATTCGGCTGAAACTTCCTCCAGCGTTTTTGAGCCCCTCAGGCATCCGAAGATAGCAATATGTGCCACTTGGAGTTATGAAGCTAGTCTTCGGCTCATCTTCCTTCTTCATCCAAATTTGGTGATAGCCTGAATAACAGTCTAACAGACTCATGAGCTCTGAAGAAGCTGCTGCATCAACTAAAGAGTCTATCCTTGGTAATGGGAATTCATCCTTCGGACAAGCCTTGTTAAGATCTGTAAAATCGATGCACATTCGCCACTTGCCATTGGCCTTTTTTACCATAACAGTGTTAGCTAGCCATTCTGGGTACTTCACTTCTCTGATAACTCCTGCACTGAGGAGTCTTTTGACTTCGTTGCGAGCACCTTCGGCCTTATCATCTGACATTTTCTGAAGCCTTTGCTTTCTGGGTCTGAAGGATGGATCGACATTGAGTGAGTGCTCGATAACATCTCTATTAACTCCGCAGAGATCATTGGCTGACCATGCAAAAACATCCTTGTTATTGAACAAAAACCTTATCAAGGTTTTCTCCTGCTCTTCGGATAACTGAGAGCCTAACAGCACCTTCTGCTCTGCTATGTCCTCACATAAGAGCATAGGCTTCGGCTGGTCTGCTGAAGCTGCTTTCTCCCTTCTGAATTTGTACTGTTCACAAGCTTCAGCTCCATCTATGTTATGGATTGCTTTTGAGTCAGTCCAATTACCTTCGGCCTTTCTTGCAGCTTCCTAACTTCCATGGATAGCGATGGGTCCCTGATCCGAAGGTATCTTCATGCAAAGATAAGCAGGATGAAGAATTGCTTCGAAAGCATTGAGGGTGCCACGACCAATAATTGCATTGTTAGGGTATTCCATGTCAACAATGTCAAACACAACTTGCTCAGTTCTAGTGTTGTTGATGAACCCGAAGGTCACTGACATGGTGATCTTGCCCAATGCTACAATCTGTCTTCCTCCGAAGCCACAGAGAGGATGTGTAGCATCATGAATCTTATCTTCTGGCTCTTGCATTTGTCTGAAGGCCTTAGCAAATATGATGTCAGCTGCACTGCCTGTGTCAACCAAGACATTGTGGACCAGAAATCCTTTGATAACACAAGAGATAACCATGGCATCGTTGTGTGGGTAATCTTTGAGCTGAAGGTCCTCTTGGGAGAAGGTAATAGGAATGTGAGACCATCTTGACTTGATGAAGGGTCCTTGCACCCCAACATGTTGTACCCTTCTCTGTGCTTCCTTCTTCTGTTTCTTGTTAGCTGGCTCTGAGGACGAGCCACCTGTGATCGGGAGCACCAGCTTCGGGTCCGAAGCAGCTCCAGCTTGGTCGTTGAACGAAGCCATCAGCTCAAAAAGTGGAAGTGAGTTCACCGGAGGTGGGCGCCAATGTTGGGGACTTGTTCTCAAATGCTATGAGTTAAGAACAAGGCAACACAGAGAATGTTAAACGATAAAGTCCTTCGTCCTTTGAAGCATTATTTCCCTTAGGATATAACGATCTTCGGACGAAGGTCATGAAGGACGAACCTTCATCATCACAGTATACATTAATGAAAGACGAAGCATATGAAACATAAAAGATAGCATGAATAATCATATAACATTATCCATTTAACTTTATTATATCATCATAGAGAAATAGAAACAATATCGAATTATAAATGTACCTTCGGCTTGGAAGGAGATGAAAATACAAGTGTGACGCAAAAGCAAATGCCAAGTCAACGTGAACAGTACGGGGGTACTGTTCACCTATTTATAGGCACGGGGTACGACCCATACAAAATTACATACATGCCCTTTACATTTGGTGATAATTCTATAGCACTCTATCGAGGTCTAAATGGCCTTTTCATCTTTAAGTCGGTTCCCTTTTCTGCGAACATGCCGAAGCTTTCCTGCTTCACAGCTTCGGCGCTGTGTCAACCTTTGTATCTTTTGAGCTTCTCCCTTGAAGACCTTCGGCGACGAAGCATAGACCCAACACTAAGCATCATAAATTTTTTTCAAAAAGGGTATCAAGGAAGGGTAATCAATTTTTCAAAGAAGCAAATGCATCAATGGTTTAGCACACTACTCCTATCACCTAATGCATCATAGAAGGTGATAAAGATTTTAAAACTGCAAGGAGGTGGCAAATGCACCGGGGCTTGCCTGGATAACACTAGGTTAGTGTTTGTTAGACGACGTCTGCTTGATGACCATCCTTTATTTTGGCATTCGTCAGATTATCCATCTTTAGGTTCGTCTATCAGCATCATCTTGTGGAGAAGCTCACACGTAGCGACATCTCGCGGTCGACTTCGCTTTGGTTCTCCGCATCACGTAGTCAATAAACGTACCTAAATGATTTGCATAATGCACATGAATGCATATAAGGAAGAATAACACAAGATATTATGATGCTACGCAAAAGAGAAATAACCCACTTAATGACGAGGCATTGTGGACACTAATTATCGATATACTGTTACTTAAGACAATCATGCTCTTACAACCTAACTAAATAGTCGAGGTAGCAATCAACATCCATTCCAATTATGAAAGTGACCAACACACATAGAATATTATATCTAGTTTAGAGAGCACACTAAACGACTTACAACTTTAACTTCACAATTCTTGGACACCTAATACTTATAAAATTTGATAGAAGAACTTTCATTAACTTTCTAATCTAATTTACCGGTTAACCTATCTATCATATATATTAATAAAACTTCCCATTTTTAACACCTACAGTCCCGCAAACACTGAGACCTATTGAGACCTCTTTCATCCTACGACATCGACCAAATTACCAAAGCGACTCAGGCAATCTAATAAATATTATACCTAGTCAAACCATCCATCAATCCACTAACATGAATAACAAATTTGCTTACCCTAACTAATTCGACGCGATAGTCGGAAGCACGATGATGGTTTCCGGTTGACGTCATTGATCACACACGTCTGACGAGCGAGGCACACAGTTTCTATTCTTGACCAAATACCCATGGGATTCCTTTTGTCGAGCTAGTGACGCGTGGTTGAGCAGGTTAGCGCGAGCCCTGGCGAGGACACAAATTTAGTGAGGACTCCGAAAACAGCGAGGTCACGAGCTCTAGCGACATAGGGTTAAGCGGCAAACGCGTTCGGCGTGCATACATGAGCTGAACCGAAGACGAGGAACCGATGAAGCGAAGTTTGTTGACAAGCATCATGGAGGAATCAGCGATGTTGCTGCACACACGACGCAACGACGGATGACGACAACCGACATGGAGACCCGACGCGACTGAGGAAGGGGTTCGACGGTTCGACGACACCAGCGAGGTCGATGACGAGCTTGGGCGGCCGACGAACGGCGCGTGCACCAAAAAAACCGAGAAGGGCGTGCGCACGACCAACGAAGCTCGCGGGAACAACGACTGACTCAAGGGCGCACGTCCGGTGAACTGCAGCCATGGACAAGCGCAAGGGCGAGCAACACGGCTGCGACCGGGTGAGATCCGGGACGGCTTGGCTAGGAAAAGAACTCGGCGTCTACGAGACCGAGTGCACAAGGCAACCAACATCGAACCTGGCGCAGAGTGGGCACCATGGGCGAGCTCACGACCGGCGCTGGGCAAGGAGATAAGGGAGACCGAGGAGCAGGGACGCGCGGCGAGGGGAGCAGGCACGGCTGGGCGTGATGCAGGAAGCGTGGGCCAGGGCAAACTCCAGAGGAGGGCGATGACGGCCAGCGCCATGGCAAGCAGGCGTGCAGGGAGGAGCTCGCGGGGAAGAGAAGCTGCGAGGGAGAGAGAAAGGCAGGGCGCGGCTGGAGGAGTAGAGAAGAAGCAGCGCGCAGGGAATCCGACGCCATGGAGGGTCAAGCTTCGGGGAGGAGCAGGGGCTGGGGCGCGTCATGAGGAAGCCGCCATGGAGAGCTCGATAGAGGTCCTGGCGCGTAGGGAGCAGGCAGTGGGCGAGGTAGGCAGAGGGATGCGGGCAGGAGCAGGCGCGCCAGGGAGAAGAATGGAGCACGTAGGGGAGGGAAGAAGATGCGCGCAACGTGGAAGAAGCTCGGCGCATAGAGGATAAGGCCGCTGGCCATGGAAAAATCTGAGAACTGCGGTGGAGTAGGAGGATGAAGATGGCTGACGTGGTAGAAGAAAAAAATCAGGATGGATATTTTCTTCCTCTTTTTCTTAAATGAGATCGTACGAAAATATCCCGGATCCAGTATTACGGTTTAAAAGGCAATAAAGAGTTGGACCAACACAATATTAGGTACAATATTTAGATATGATTTTGACTTGGTGAATACTTCGGAATCATATGAATTTTAATCAGTTATTTATATCTTAAGTTTTGAATCCGGCGAGAAACGACAACCCAAATCGAACTGATTCAACTTCGATATTGTAGTCAGCTTTGGTTTATGTACAAGTCAGACAAAAATTTATCTGGTAAGGAATAGATTAAATTACCAAGGTTCGAGTTTTAGCCTGATGTTACTGGATCAAGATAAACGATATCGGATTTGACTAGGAAACAACTCAGTTTATTGTAACACCTCCGGTGTTACTGTCACTAAAACTTGAGCATAACATCACAAGCATTATCATATCATGTGTTTGTTATACTTAGAGTGCATTCACTAGGCTAAAATTTCAAACAAGTTGTATTGGTGTGACTTGGTATGTGTGTAACCCTAGGGTAGCGTACTTAACCCTAAACTAGGCTTAAGAGTGACAATAAAGCACAAACATGAGAAAACTTCAAAACTCATTAGAAATGATCATAAGATATCACATTTAATGGACTTGAGTGGCATCCAAACCCTAAAAGTGCGAAAAACCCTGAAAAGACCCCTGGAAAACCCTAAATTAAAACCCTAGGGTGCTAAGTGTAAAATTTGTGCACTTTTGGACCAAGGTGCAAAAACAAGGTATTAGGGCACCTCAAATCATATGCTTCACACATTTGAGGATTTCCAAGTCAAAAGATGAGATTTGGACTTAAGTGCAAAAAGCCCCTCATGCACTCCATATGCCTAAGTCTAAAATCAGTTGAATAGGGCTGACTTTGGAGGTTTGTATTTTTAAAAATACAAGGAATTTGCATAGGGTCGACACATCAAGCTTGTAGAGCTATACTAGGAGTGCAACTTTGCTTAAGTAACTAAGCTATGATCACACATAAAGATTGGAGAAAAATGAGCTCAAAGTTGTGCTGTCAGTAACACTGGTAACTGAATTAAGGTCACCAGTGACATTGGCAAGACTTTTGGGTCAAATTGGAATAGGATCTAGTGCTCGATTAAGGATAGTTACTATACTGGTTGGTTGAGCTACAACTTTGTTAAAGATGGATTAGTAAGTATTCACATGAAAATCTGAGATCTAGGCTCTGCAAAGTGGTCTGTCAGGATGACTGAATTAGAAACTGATGGTACAGTATCGAAAATATCTCAGGTTCAGTTCATCTCGCCACCGGCGACCACGCGCTCGGATTCACGCCTAACGCTACGATTTGTGCTCAACGGAGTACTGATAGTTGCTCGGGGTAGTAAATATCGCCTTGTGGATGAACTTGAGCCACTGTTTCACTCTGGCCGCCGTGTCCTCCTGAAGACCCACCTGCCGGGAACTGTTTTTATTTTGATATTTGTGGAGCAGAGCCTGACTCTCCTATGACACAAGGCAAGCCCCGGTGCATTTGCCACCTCCTTGCTATTTAAAAATCTTTCTCACTTGCTTGATGCATTAGGTGATAGGAGTTGTGAGCTAAACAATTGATGCATTTCCTTCCTTGGAAGTTTAATTACCTTTCCTTGATCACATATTTTATGAAAAGGTTTTTCTGATGCTTAGTCCTGCTCTGGAAAAACAAAATGTTTTGTTTTGACAAAATATGATGCTTCCAATGGGATGGGATGATTTTCAAAAAATAAAACTGGATGGTGGATCCATCATGGTCATGATGGGTTCAACATCGGAAAAGATGTACCTCTGTCAGGTACCAAACTTTGGGTTGAAATGATAAAGCTAAGACCGGGCGAGTGACTTGCACGAGAAGAAAGTCTTGGTGTAGTGTCTCCGTGTGAGTCGATTAAGGACATTGTCGATGTAGGCTTGCTGATCGAGGACCTTTTAGCTGGTCACATGCCTCATCATGGGTAAGCTTTGCCTCGGGAAGACTAATACCAGAATAAGACAACACGTAATGGGAGTGGAGAGATGGCGAGAGTAGCGTGTACCCTCCATGGGCCGTGGCAAGGGGCTGGACGGTGGTGTATCTGTGCTCTCGGTTGGCGTGAACCTGATCTAGTCTTAAGAACCCCGGTGGCGAGTTGACATATGCAAGGGTTAAGTGCTAAATATGTTGTGTGATTGGAGATCCTCAGCTGAGTATTAATCGATTCGGATCGCCGTTACTTCTCGGACATGAAGACTTGGTCACTGCCCTACACGTAGCATTCCAGTGAACAAGAACGGTTGAAAAAAAGATGGCTAGTATAGGCCAGGTGCTTGAACTAGTGTAGAAAGAACTCTAGATTTAGGTAATGACTTAACTTGCTAATAAAACTGGATTTTTAAGGATCCACTATTAGTAAGCATTTTTGCATACAGAGTCTTGATTCTTGATTAAGCCTTACCTTGACTCCCTCAAGCCAGCATATCCTTGAGAGTCTTTTATTTTGACGAGTAAGACTTGCGAAAGTACACTTCGTACTCAGGGTTTTCGAACCCATGTTGTTGTAGGTGAGGAAGCAGCAAACTTTTGTTGCTTTTGCTCAAATGTGGTGCCAAAGGAAGGATCTCAGGAGTGAAGCCTCAAGAGGATGTTGTCCTCCTTTTAAAAAACACTTTACTGTTAAGCGGGAGGAGTTTTTTCCTCTCGGGTTTGTAATAATATTACTTCTGCACTCATATATCGCTGGTCTGTAATAATAACACTCTTTCTATATCTTATGAATGTAAATTAAGTTACTGTAATTGCTTCCGCTTATTCGTTTCTCCAATGTGTTGTAATATCTGCGTGACGGGTGAAACGCTCTTGGGAAAGGCAAGGAATACAGATACCGAACTTATCAAGTGATTAGAAGCATCTACATGGTTGCCCGAGGTCCACTAGACAAGGACAACTGTAGGTGGGCCTAATGACTTGGGAGGTTCTGTCATAGCTGGTATCGGAGCGAAGCCCATCTCTTCAGATATTATGAGGCATTTCAAAAAGAATTTTCAAATACTTATCTAAGAAAATTTCTTTCATTCTTATCTTACTACTTTCTGAAGTACTCATCTTATAAGACCAGGTAATAGAGTGCAATGTATAGGAGGTTGTGAATCAACGAAAGTTGATTCCGTAATTATGCATGCATCATGTTTAAAAACTATACTAATAAAGTTTTCCCCCTCATGGAGATATGCCGCCGTGCATGAGGAAAACCGTGCGTAAGTCCACCGGACCTATTGGCGTACCTCGGCATCAACTGGCCCCATGACATGAAGAGAGCAGCAGCGGCAGTAACGGCCCCATTGGAGACCTAGAAGCCCAAGTGGAGCAGCTTCGGACGGAGCTACATCATCGAAACAGGGTGTGGGTAGAAGATGGTCAGCGTATAAATGAGTTAAGAGCTGACGTCCGACATCTACAAGACGAGCTTGTTGAACGGGATTTAGCAATCGACTGGGCTGTCAATTCACGTTCCATTGCTTGGGACCGGGAAGCCAAAGCTCGTGCTCACGTGGCCGAGCTTAGTGCGACCGTTGACAACTTGTAGGTGTATTGCAATACATTACATGAGGAAGTCCATGTACTGTATTCACGACTGCACCTAGACGTACCTGTCGACCCTGTTGGAATGGGAGCCGGACCCTCAGGAATAGCCGGTGAAAGACTTGGTGGGGAATTGGACCTTTTTAAGCCCCCTCCTTCTATGAACCTAGCTGACGAACGGTCCCCTACAACAGACAGTGAAGCAACCAAAGACGATAAAAACTAGAGTAGTATAGTTTAGATATAATATTAATGTAAAATAGTTAATAAAGTCATGTTGTACATATGAGTCTGTATCATTACATCTTGGTAATGTAAAATGATGGTGTATATCAGCATGTTATATTTTCCAAAATATTTCTTTGCCTCAGATGCCATCCAAGACTCATGCACATGACGGCGCCGGTACTTCCCGTGGTCGGGAAGACACGCCCAATCCACCGCCTGTACCACCAACGTTGGCCGAGGCTATCGCTGCCTTGGTCAATGCAACCACTGATAATACCCGCTTTCTGTGTGAAATGGCGGGAAACCATATCTAGCAACAAGGCGGAAGGGCTCCTCCGTAGGGACCACGTGAGACTTCATATCTGGACTTCTCTGAAACCCGTCCCCCACTCTTCGTCAAAGTCGAAGACCCTCTGGAAGCCAACGAATGGGTACGAGTTATAGAGAAAAAATTTGGACTCATCCGCTGCACTGAACCCTAGAAGCCATTGTTCACTGCTCAGCAGTTAAGGGGCCCTGCCAGTACTTGGTGGGGATATTATGTGGCCATTCAACCTGCCGGACATCAGGTCATGTGGGATGAATTTAAATTACCGTTTCATGAGCACTATATTCCAGAAGGAGTGCTACACATGAAACAGGAGGAATTCATGCGACTCAAGCAAGGGGGAGATACTGTCATGCAGTATCTCAACAAATTTAATCATTTATCCCAGTATGCAATTGATCAAGTAAATATTGACCTGAAAAAGAGGAATTGTTTCATGAGAGACCTCAATGATCGGCTTCAAAGAAAGATGGCCACCTGCCTAGATCTCTCCTACATCAGGGCTGTCAGCACAGCGCTGGCAGTAGAAGCTAAGAACACGGGCCCAGGAAAATCAAAGGGATTCGGAGGTGACAGGTCCAATCAAGGGCCTGAAAAGCGACCAAGGATGGTAATCCGACCTTTCAATCAAAACTGTTCTTCACCTCATCCACCCTATTATCCATTTAAACAGCCTGTCTTCATTCACCCTGCCACTGCCCCACTTCAACAAATCAGTCGAGTGCCCCTGGTACTCGTTTCCCCGCCCTCCCTAGTTCCTCAGCTGGCTGCTTCAATTGTGGGAAATCGGGACATTTTATCAAGGACTGCCCATATCTGAGGCAGAACAAATCCAACAATCAGCAGAACTCAGGGAGTCCAAATCAAGGCAAGGGAAACATGGAAAATAATTCAGCGGGCCGGAATATTAAGAAGACTGGGTGAATATACTACACTCAAGTGGCCACTACACCGGAGGGACAGCCGGTTATGATAGGTACGTTTCTTGTGGCCAATCACCCAGCACTCATTCTCTTTGATTCCGGTGCTTCGCATACATTCATAAGCAATAAATTTGTGGAGAAATATTGCATTCCTTGCATTGAACCAAGGGAAGGGTTTATTATTCATTCGCTTGGGGGGACAAATATTCACTAAAGAAGTGGCTTTCCATGTGCCTGTAACATTGGCTGAACGGGACTTCCCCACCAACATGATTGTTCTGAAAGGCCAAGATATAGATGTAATTCTGGGCATGAATTGGTTATCCCAGCACAAAGCTATCCTCAACATTGATCTGAGAACCATCAGGTTGAGCTATGGCCATGAAGAGGTTCTCTTGTCCATCCATGTAGCTATTCTAGCTAAACCATTTGGCAGATTTTATGAAGCTATCATACCGGAAATCCAAGATATTCCGGTAGTATGTGAATTTCCGGATGTCTTTCCGGAAGATCTGCCTGGATTACCTCCAGAAAGAGATGTAGAGATTGTGATTGAACAGAAGCCCGGTACGGCTCCTGTTTCTAGAAGGTCGTACCGAATGCCTCCAAATGAGTTGGTAGAGCTCAAGACTCAATTACAAGATCTACTGGAGAAGGGATTCATCCGACCTAGTTCATCACCTTGGGGTTGTCCCGCAATCTTTGTCAAGAAGAAGGATCAAACGCTTCGGATGTGCGTGGACTAGAGACCCCTTAATGAGGTCACAATTAAGAACAAGTACCATCTTCCCCGGATTGATATCTTGTTTGATCAGCTTACTGGAGCTCGGGTATTTTCCAAAATTTACCTCAGGTCGGGCTATCATCAGATCCGTATCCGACCCAAAGATATACCCAAGACCGCATTTACTATGTGGTACGGATTATTCGAATATTTGGTTATGTCTTTCGGATTAACGAATGCTCCTGCCCGCTTCACATATCTGATGAACTCGATATTCATGCCTGAGTTGGACAAATTTGTGGTGGTCTTCATTGATGATATCTTGATTTATTCCAAGAATGAAGAGGAGCATGCTCAGCATCTACGAATCGTATTAACGCTCTTAAGGGAGCATCAACTATATGCTAAATTCAGCAAGTGCGCGTTTTGGCTGGAGGAAATCCAATTTCTGGGACATGTACTATCTGCAAATGGGATTGCGGTTGATCCCAGCAAAGTCAATGATATTATAGAGTGGAAATCGCCAACCACTGTGCATCAAGTTCGAAGTTTCCTTGGACTGGCTGGTTATTACCGCTGATTTATCCCGAATTTCTCTAAGCTTGTGAAGCCAATCACAAGTTTATTAAAGAATGATACAAAATTTAACTGGTCCTCAAGATGCAATGAAGCCTTCGAGCAGCTGAAGGTATTATTGACCACTGCTCCAGTATTGGCTCCACCTAACATTGAAAAGCCTTTTGATGTGTATTGTGACGCATCAGGCAGTGGCCTCGGATGTGTCTTGATGCAAGAGGGCCGAGTTATAGCATATGCTTCAAGACAGTTGCGCCGGCATGAGGAACATTATCCAACTCATGACTTAGAGTTAGCTGTCGTGGTTCATGCCCTTAAAATATGGTGTTATTATCTGCTGGGAAATATCTGCCATATATATACGAATCATAAAAGCTTGAAGTACATATTTACCCAGTCAGAACTAAATATGAGACAGAGGAGATGGCTTGAGCTGATTAAGGATTATGAATTTGAAATTCACTATCACCCAGGCAAGGCCAACGTGGTGGCAGATGCAATAAGTCGCAAGGCTTCCTGCCATTGTCTTATAGTGAATACCTCTGACATCACATTATGCCAGAAAATGGAGAAGTTAAACCTGGGAATGACTCAACAGGGAACATTAAATCAATTGAAGCTTGAGTCGGTTCTTCTGCAAAAGATAATTGATGCACAAAGAAGTAATGAGGGTATGAAACACATTCATGAGAAAATGAAAGCTGGTAAAGAAAACTGTTTCAGAAAGGATGATCAAGGCATAGTATAGTTTAATAACAACATAGTTGTGCCCAAGAATGATGATGTCCGCCAACAAATTTTAGATGAAGCACATCTTAGTCGATATTCCATTCATCCGGGAAGCACTAAGATGTTTCATGATCTAAATAAACATTATTGGTGGACAAAAATGAAAATTGAAATTGCACGCTATGTGGCAAAGTGTGACACCTGTAGACGTGTCAAAGCCATACACATGAGGACTGCTGGTCCACTACAATCTTTGCCTATCCCGACTTGGAAATTGGAGGACATTAGCATGGACTTCATTGTGGGATTACCCAAGACAGCAAGAGGGTTTGATTCCATCTGGGTTATCATTGATCGACTTACAAAGATCGCCCACTTTCTTCCATTCAAGGTAAAGTATACAGTGGCCACATATGCAGAACTATATATTGCCCGTATTCTCAGTTTGCAAGGTGTTCCAAAGACAATAGTGTTGGATCGCGCACCGCAATTCGTATCCAAATTCTGGGAGGTGCTCCACAAAGCTCTGGGTACTAAGTTTCTCCACAGTTCAGCCTATCATCCTCAAACCAGTGGGCAGACTGAAAGAGTAAATCAAATACTCGAGGACATGTTACGGGCATGTGTTCTAGAATTTCCGCAGAAATGGGATGAATGTTTACCATTGGCGGAGTTTTCATACAACAACAACTATCAAGAGAGCATCAAGATGGCACCCTTTGAAGCTTATATGGACGACGGTGTCGTACTCCATTAAATTGGTCTGAAACAGGAGAAAGGTGGTTTTTCAGGCCTGATATGGTTAAAGAAATAGGAGAAAAGGTTCAATGAATTATACATAATTTGAAAGAAGCACAAGCTCGACAAAAGAATTATGCAGACAAACGATGCAAACCCTTGTACTTTCAAGTCAGAGATCATGTGTATCTGAAAGTATCACCAATGAAGGGCGTAACTTGTTTCAGTGTAAAAGGAAAGCTTGCACCTCGATACATTGGTCCATTCCTCGTTCTGGAACAATGTGGACTAGTGGCGTACCGACTCCAACTACCTGAAACATTGTCTGCAGTGCACAATGTGTTCCATGTGTCCCAATTGAAGAAGTGTCTACGGGTTCCAGATCGAACCGTTGAAGTAACGAAAGTTACCTTAGAAGCAGACTTAACATATTCAGAACATCCTATCCGAATCCTGGATCAAAAGGACAGGGTCACCCGAAGAAGAGTTCTGAAATTCTATAGATACAATGGAACCAACATACAAAAGATGAAGCTACATGGGAAACTCAAGACTTTTTAGAAAAGAATTTCCCAGGCTTTTTAGCTTCATGTAATTTGTGAGATATTTACAATTGTTGTAAAAGAGGAGTAGACCCCGTACCAACCCCTGCCTTGTACAAGAAATAAACAAATAAAAATATGTTGTGTTTCCTTTTCCACTACTTGCCCTAGGACTTTTAAATCTCGGGACGAGATTCTTTTATGGGGGGAAGGATGTAACACCTCTGGTGTTACTGTCACTAAAACTTGAGCATAACATCACGAGCAATAGCATGTCATGTGTTTGTTACACTTAGAGTGCATTCACTAGGCAAAAATTTCAAACAAGTTGTATTGGTGTGACTTGGTATGTGTGTAACCCTAGGGTAGGGTACTGTCGGTGTTTTGGGTCCGACCGCGCACCCGGGGTTGCCCCTCGAGGTGCTTTTTGGAGTAGGACGGTGTTACCGACTGTAGCTCGATGGTTCGCGCTAGATGCACAAGAGACGGTGGACAGTTTGGTACAGGTTCGGGCCGCTTTGAGATGCGTAATACCCTATGTCCTGGCGTGAGCACTTTATGTGGTGGATTACAAGGAGGTTCTCTAGTGTCGAGGACGTAGAAAACCGGGTGGATGGCTAAGTAGTGAGATGCTTTCGAGGGGTGCCCTCTAGGCCTTATATACTCTACCGTGGGGTGTTACATGTGGATATGATAACAACGTGTGCCTAAGTAATAGTGAACCGACTGAGTCTATGTTCCTATAATTCGGGCGACCTATCCCCGCTCTGTTCCGATGTATGAGGCCCCTGCTCGGGAAGGTCGGGTCACTGTTGCGATCATTGCTCAAATTCATCGTGCCGTCTGGGCTTGCGTCGATCCGGTCTTGTGTCACTCCGCTTCACTAGACGCTCCTCCACAGGCCCACGAAGGGATGACCTTGCGAATTATTGGGCCCATGGGCCTTTCGTGAGGTCTCTTATCCTTGTGGTGGACCCGAGCGATATCCGTCCCCCACAAGCCCCCGATCTTTGGGTTGATTTTGAAATAACCGGCCCAAAGATCCTAGGTCCAGCTTACAGTTTTTGATTTTGATAAGGAATGCCTTGAAAATAAGTCTGTCGAGCCCTTGCTTCTGAACTTTGAGTAACCCGGTAAAAACGATCTTCTATTGTCTTCTTCTACCTTTATTCGTCGGCCTTCGCTTTATTCTTCAAAAATCGATGCTCTGTCTTGGGTTTATGCTTTGGAAGTCAGCATTTTGCTCTTTAGAATTCAAATTTCATTGGGTGCACCGAAGGTGCACCCAATGGGTGTAGCCTCCGAGCTTCGAGTGTATTTTTGTAAATAATCCACTTGAAGGTCTTCATTTCAAGTCTTCTCAGAAGTCATTTTTATCTTCTACTTGTGCTTTTAGAAGTCAGCCTTGTCTTAGTTTCATCTTATGCTTTAGAAATCAGCATTTTGTCTTTTGGGGTTGATGGTTCATTGGGTGCACCGAAGGTGCACCCAATGGGTGTAGCCCCCGAGCTTTAAGTGGATTACTGAAAATAATCCACTCGAAGGTCTTCATCTCCCACTGTTTTCAGAAATCATCCTTTTCTTTTGTCGAATGCCTTAGAGATCAGCATTATATCATCAACTTTTATGCTTAGGTCAGCATACAGCTTTGCATTTGAGATCGAGCACGCGATCTGCCCATATCCTGTTAGGTCTTGAAATTTATTTGATCTGCGACCGATTGGACGTTCGGTAGATGGCCTCTGGCTAGTCTTCATATCACGTCGTGCTTCAAGGCTTCTGTTGATTAGACTTGTACCTTATCGGCTATTTTTGGCTTTCCTCTGCTCTCTCTATTGATATCTTCCTTCTGTCTTGAGGTATTCATTGCGTATACTGTATGGATGTGACTGCTTGAGAAAATCTATTGAAAATTCCTGGACGTCCCCCCCAATGGGTTTAGGCAAGGGATGGCTTGGTGCGCTGAGCGTTTAGCAAACTGCTGCTGAGTCGTAACTTGACGTGACCGTGGGTGTAATCATATCATCCGAGCAGTTGACTGGAGTCCCAATGGGTGTTGTGTTACGTGGAACGGTGCCAGCCGCCTGACGTGTTTCGAGACAGTTTGAATTGCATATTGAATTTTTGCGACTGTTCGGTGGCCGTGGTAGGAGGTGAGCGGTTGCCTTCTTCTTCTATAAATAGTGTGCTTGCTTCTCCGGCGTCTTCACATATCTCACTGCTTCTTGTTGCTTTACTCCTTTCTCTTTTCTTCTTACTCCGCCATGGGCAAGAACAAGAATGGTGGGAGTTCTTCACACCATTCCGGCGACAAGCGGAAGCGCGAGCCGACTCCTCCTTCGGAGGACTTCGGCGATTCCGAGTACTCAGAGGAGGACTTCTCCTCCGAGTCAGAGGGTTCGTCGGTCCATGCCTCTCCCCCGGTGTCGTCTGACGACTCAGACGACTCCCAGGGGCTCGTCGTGGAGGTGTGGACCTACATCCGAGCTGTCGAGCGTGCCGGGCTCGAGGGCTCAGATGAGTCGGAGGTCTCCTCGGACGAGGAGAACTCCTCGGACTCGTCCGAGGAGGGCGGCGGTGACGGCGATGGCGAGGGCGACTTCGACGACGGAGGCAACGGCGATTGGTGACGATGTGGACGGCAGCAAGGGCAGCAGCAAGGACAGCAACAAGGTCAGTGGCTAGGCGCCACTAGTTTTAAATGTTAGTGTAGATTAGTAGTAGAAGTAGTATTAATGAAATAATGTAGTAGTAGTTAGTAGTATAGTGTAGTGAAATGTAATGTAGTAATGTAGTATGTCGAACAGTGGGAAGAAGACCAACTCATAATGAGTTGGTTTTTAAGTTTGGTAATACTTCCCCTCCCTTTATAATGAAGAAGATTTCGCCCCATTCTGTGTGCGTTTCTTTGCTTTCCCGTCGCTTCTTTTCCCATTGATCAGTCGATCGTGCTGTAGCCATTGTTCTTGGATGTAATGCTTGAGTAACGACTCAGAATCATCGAGTCGCATTTTAGATTTGCCTGCATATTCATAGAGAAAAAATGGCCGATTTACTGTTGGTATTTTCAGAGGTGGTAACTGAGTGTTTCTCCTTTTTTGCTCTGCGACGTTGGCGTTTTAGAGGTAACAGCCGAGTCCTTTTGAACCATGTCGTTGCTTTAGAAATAACGGCCGAGTGATTACTAGTGACGTTGGCGTTTTAGAAATAACGGTCGAGTGATAACGGGCGATGTCAGTGTTTTAGAAATAACGACCGAGTGGTTACTGGTGATGCCGGCGTTTTAGAAATATTAGCCGAGTGATAACGAGCCACGTCGGCCGTTTTGGAAACAACGGCCGAGTGAAGACTGGTAACGTCAGCGTTTATAGAAATAACAACTGAGTTACATTGGGCCACTTCGGCCGTTTTGGAAATAACGGCCGAGTGATGACATGGCACACCAGCGTTTTAGAAATAACAACTGAGTGATGACTGAGCACTTTTTAGGAATGGCGTCTGGCCCAGGAAAACCCCATTTGTACTGCGCCATCGTATGCCTCTGCATTCTGAGCCCTAGTCTTGCTTTTCTGCATCCAGACCTTCTCTGCTTTCATGCGATATTGCTTCCGCCCAGCTCGCCAACAAGATTGAGATGGCGCCCAAGCGGAAGAATCAGAGTTCATCTGTCGCGACCATTCCTCCCATCGATCCCAACAGCCAGTTGCCTTTCGCAGGTAACCACATGTCTGTTGTTTCTGAGTCCGACCTTCTTCACCTTGTCTCCGTCGGAGTTCTTCCTCCGAAGGAACTTTGTTCTTGGTGGATCTGTCGTGGGGTCACTGTCCCGACAGAGGACACCCACGAGTCCGTTATTTATATTCCTTTTCTCATCTGCGGCCTTGCTCTTCCTATTTCTCATTTCTTCCGCAGTCTCCTTGATTTCTATCATTTGAATCTGACCCATCTGAGTCCCAATTCTATTCTGCAAGTTTCCATTTTTGTTCATTTGTGTGAAGCCTACCTTGGTATTCTGCCACATTTTGGCTTGTGGAAATACTTATATCACTGTCGGCCTGGGATGGCCGGGGGACAGCACTAGCTCGTGGGGGGTGCGAGTTTGGAGATGCGCTGTGGGAGGAAGACCGAGTACCTCAACATCCCACTCAAGAACAACATCAAAGGATGGCGCCTGGAATGGTTTATCGTAGAGAATCACGGGAATTCCCTCCCCCCTCGGTCAGGGAGACAGCCGGATGTTCGCGATCCAAGTTGGACTGAGTCCCCCAATAGAAGGATTCAACCCGGGTTACCAATAGAAGGATTCCTGTTGTGGACCTGGTAAGCCGGCTTGAGATGATTCTTAGAGGCAAGGTGTCGAATATTAGTGCTCATGTTGCGTATTCAGCCTGGAATCTGCCTCCTTCTAAGACTTTCATCATTTTTGTGTCAAATCCTCCTGCTGGTGACAGTGGTTTGGGCCTTAGAGTGCGACCCTCTGCCGAAGAGGTCGAGGCTTTGGTTGCTTCGCTTGGTGAAATCCCCAATGACGAGAGGCAGGTTCATTTTGAGATGCCTATAAGCCCGAGCGACGCAGAAATAAGCGCCATGCTAAACATGTTGGCTGATGATTCCTCTGATTCGGCTCCTGCTGAGACACTAGCTGTAGCACTTATCCTAGAGTCTGGAAAAACTTTGGACATTCAAAGATCTGATAGTATTCGCCCGAAACATTCTCACCAAGCCAGTCATCCAACTTCTCCTGCTGAGGGGAAGAAAAAGAAAAAGAGACGGCTTCGGCGAGTGCCATGCTTGAATCAGGATGCTGGCCCTTCTGCTCTTGCTGTTGAGGAAGTGCCAGTGCCGATTTTTACTGAGGCTGACCCCAATGGGTGTGACCCGACTGATGCTGACCCCAATGGGTGTGACCTTGATGGTGTTGATCCCAATGGGTGTAATCCGGCCAGAGCTGATCCCAATGGGTGTGCTTTCCGTATTATTGACGAGAGTGTAATCCGGCCAGAGCTGATCCCCTTAATTCGGAAGAACAGTCGGTGCTATATAGCCAGTGGGGAGAGCAGTGGTATTCCTTCTCCCGCTTTGTCTGCTCTCGTTGGTCTGCAAGAATTGTCTCTGGCAAATTTTGATCAGACTCTCGAAGATATGGTCCCTGAAGATCTGTTGTCCGAGCCCACAGATGGTGGAATGATGGAAGTTTGCGCTGATGTGCCTGATGTCGGGTTAGAGTTATCCCGAGCAGCGTCTCGTGCCTCATCGACCTTGGAGCGCGGTCTTAAGAGTCAAGAGGCTGATCTGAATTCCTCCGTTCCCATGGAAGTGGTTGAAAATCCTTCAGCCTTAGAGGTGGCTGCTATAGATAACTCGGTCCCCAAGGATGGCGCTAGCATGTACCCAGCCCCCGAGGGTGTTGCCGGTGATGATCCGGCTTGGGTGGGCAGCGCGAGCTATGACCCAGCCCCCGAGTGTGTCCGAGTGGGTTCTCCTTCTCATACTTCCATGGATGTTCACGTAGGGTCTTCTCCTCCGCATTCTGGTTGCATGGCAGCAGCACGAGCTTCGGGTCAGGAAGTCGCCTTAGAGGCCGGCGCTACTGATGCTAGAGTTTTGATTTCTGCTGGTGAAGCTGAATTGGTCCCCACTGATGCTCTGCGGATTGCTTCGGTTGATAATCCTTCATCAAGCCACCAACTAATTTCCCTTGATTTGGGGGTTGCTTCGTTCTTCTCCAATCTCCAGGTAATTTAGTTTTTTCTGATCTGAATATACTCTGGGTGAAATACTGTTCTTACACTCATTTGTTTTCAAAGTCAGGCATTGGTTGACGAGATGGCTGGTCAGCTGAGATCACAGGGTGCCTCTGTCCCGGAAAGAGCTTTGTCTCTAACACATTGGAATCTAGTGCTGCTTCAGCAACGGGTATCTGATTTGGAGATGGAAAATGCTAGTTAGTGCCCTTTGTTTCCTCCTTGGCTACTTGAGTGATCTGCTCTTTGGCTGAATACCCTTGTTTAAACGTTTCTTGCTAGACATGGCCCGGCGGTACTCTGATCTTGAGGAGAAATATTCTCAAGGTCAGGCGGACTTGGCCTGGGTTTCTACTTCTCTGAATGATGCCAACATGCTGAATTCCTCTCTCAATGCTCAGCTTGACTCTGAAAAGGTGGCCAATGAATTAAGCTTTACTTGACTTTCTCTGCTGTGCTCTTAATGCTTGCTTGACGTTGGCGAACTAATTCTTGTCTGCAGGAGGGAAAACGTACCCTTGCAACTTCTCGTGACAACCTCGACAAGCTGTATCGCGACGCCAGCAACTCTTTGACTATCTTGGAGAGGAGCCATCGTTTCACCATGGAGGACTTGGATAATCATCGTTACAAGCTGTAAGAGTCCCTGGATGACATGATTCGTCTTAGGCAATTGGTGTCGAGCAAGGATTCTATCATTAAGGATCTGCGCGCTTTCAAGAGATCAGTCGTCCAGGAGCTAGAAGCAGCTCGGCTGGCTATCAAGGCTGCTGAAGACACTTCCGCTACTTTGAGGGCCCAGCGCGACAGAGCTATGGACAAAGCCATTCGCGCGGGGCGAATCTTGATGAGGAGACCCGGTGTGATTGTTCCTGACGACATAGTTGCAGATGTGAATGCTGCTCCTGATTCTTCGAGTCGCCCCTCTTCATCGGTCGCTCCTGAGAAAAACATTACCAAGTAGAAACACTGAATGCATTGTGTATGTGGTTAGTGTGCTTGAATGATCTGTCAGAAAGTGTATTCAGTACTGGATGCCATTATTATTTTCCTGTTGTTAGAATTCAACAGTAGTTACGATTGCGGAAGTAAATGCAGTATGATGATTTTGAAACTTCTTCTTGTTTCGCGAGGCATAGAGATCGCCCAAAGATGAGTAATTGCAAATGTGCTTGTGTTGGATTGAGTAGACGTGAGCACGCAGTGCCATCTTAAGTCACTACCGACTTAAACTGACTGCTCTGTTAGTAGGGTATAGTGGTCACCCTGAGTTAAGTAAGCGTGAGCATGTCACACCGCCTTGAGTCGTCACCGACTTAAGTGGATTGCTCTGTTAGTAGGGTATAGTGGTCACCCTTTGTTAAGTAAGCGTGAGCATGTCACACCGCCTTAAGTCGTCGCTGACTTAAGTCGATTGCTCTATTAGTAGGATATAGTGGTCACCCAGAGTTAAGTAAGCGTGAGCATGTCACACCGCATTAAGTCGTCGCCGACTTAAGTCGATTGCTCCGTTAGTAGGGTATAGTGGTCACCCTGAGTTAAGTAAGCGTGAGCATGTCACACCGCCTTAAGTCGTCGCCGACTTAAGTCGATTGCTCCGTTAGTAGGGTATAGTGGTCACCCTGAGTTAAGTAAGCGTGCGGGTTGACAGTAAACAGTTTGAGTGCCTTTGAGAATGAAGTCTTTTTTATTGATGATATATTTCCCAATTTACAGAATACAAGGCCATCCCAATAGCTTTTGAAATATAGCTAGGGGTAAAACTTCCTGAGATGTTCTATATTCCATGAGTTCCCAATTTCCGTGCCGTCCATTTGAGTAAGACGATACAAGCCACACTGAGTGACTTCTGCTACCATGAATGGCCCTTCCCATAGTGGTGACAATTTGTGTCGTCCCTCCCCCGTTAGAATTCAGCGGAGGACGAGATCTCCCACTGCGAAGGATCGATGTCGTATGGCCTTATCATGATAGCGCCTCAGAGTTTGCTGATACCGGGCTGACTGAATCACCGTATTCAATCGTTCTTCTTCTAGTATATCAACATCCTCCAGTCTAGTAGCCTCAGCTTCTGCTATGTTTTCAAAGATTAATCTCGGTGCCCCAAACTTGAGATCAGCGGGTAGCACTGCCTCCGAACCATAGACCATAAAGAAAGGAGTGTTTCCATGCAGAGCTCGGTTAGGTTGAGTTCTCAGGCTCCAGACAACATATGGCAACTCTCTGATCCACTTTCCTGTGAACTTTTCATTCTTGTCGAAGACTTTGTTTCTGAGCGCTTCCAATATCATCCCGTTGGCTCTTTCTACTTGCCCGTTGGCTCTTGGGTGCACCACCGAGGCATATTTGATCTGAATGCTTTTTTGTTTGCAGAAATCGAAGAACTCTGAGCTTGTGAAATTGGATCCTAGGTCGGTTATGATACTATTCGGTATCCCGAACCTGAATATTATGTCTTGTATGAATTCCACTGCCTTAGCTGAAGTTAGAGAAGCAATGAGTTTGAACTCTATCCATTTAGTGAATTTGTCGATAGCAACCAGTACATGAGTGTATCCTCCTTGAGCTTTCTTGAAAGGTCCAATCATATCTAGTCCCTAGCACGCGAACGACCAAGTTACAGGTATGGTTTGCAGTTGTTGTGCTGGTAGATGCTGCTGTTTTGATAAGTATTGACAGGCTTCGCACCTCTGGACTAACTCGACTGCATCACTTTTTGTCGTTGGCCAGTAGAAACCAGACCTAAAGACCTTCCCAACCAGAGTCCTGGATGCTGCGTGTATCCCGCATTGCCCAGCATGGACCTCATCTAGTAGTTGCTTCCCAGTAGCCAAAAGAATGCATTTCATGAGGACTCCTGATGCGCCCCTTCTGTATAGTGTTTCCCCAATAAGGGTATAATGAGCTGACTGCCTTGCAATGCATTCTGCTGCATTTTTGTCGTCTGGCTCTTCCTCATTCTTTATGTACCTGATGATCGGCTCCCTCCAGTCATCAGAATTTGACTCTGGTTGGCTCAGAATATTGCATTCCTCTACCCGATCTAGTGAAATGCTCGGGTGTAGTACTTCTTGGACAAAAACTCCAGGCGGGACCTGAGTCTGACTGGATCCTAACTTGGACAATGCATCAGTTGCCGTGTTGCGGTCTCTCTCCACATGATGAAATTCCAAACCTTCAAACTTGTCTTCTAACTTTCGGACGGTAGTGCAGTATTTCCCCATGGAATCATTCGAGCAATACCATTCTTTGTTTATCTGACTTATGACCACCAGAGAATCACCATATACCATCAGTCTCTTGATACCCAGTGATATGGCAATGTTCAGTCCATGAATCAAAGCTTCATATTTTGCTGCATTGTTGGACGCTCGGAATAGCAATTGAAGAGCTTATTTGAGTTGTTCACCTCTAGGTGCAATGAAGAGGATCCCTGCACCTACCCCTGCAGCTTCAACGAGCCATCGAAATACATTCGCCATACTTCTGCAGTTTCCAGGTTATCTGGCACTTGTTGCTCGGTCCACTCTGATACGAAGTCAACTAGTGCTTGAGTCTTGATTGCGGTGCGAGGTCGAAACTCAATGTCATGAGATCCCAGTTCACAGTCCCACTTGGCTATTCTTCCGATGGCTTCTTTATTGTGGAGAATATCCCCTATTGGAAACCTAGTGACTACTATGACTTTGTGGTCGTCGAAGTAGTGATGGAGCTTGCGTGCAGTTAGAAGTACTGCATATAATAATTTCTGAACTTGAGGGTATTTCTTCTTCGAGGGACCCAGGACTTCACTGATGAAATAGACAGGATGTTGTACTAGGTATGCATGTTCTTCTTCTGCTCGCTCAACTACTAACGCGGTGCTCACCACGTGAGTCGTGCAAGAAATGTATAACAACAAATCTTTAGCCGGTTGAATCGGCGTGGCTCGGTGTGGCGGTTTTAGCACTGGTGGTGTTGTCAGGAATTTCTTCAGTGCGTCTAGAGCTTCCTGAGCCTCTGAACTCCACTGGAACTTATCTACCTTCTTGAGCAGCTTGTAGAATGGTAGGCCTTTTTCTCCCAGCCTTGATATGAATCTGCTTAGAGCTATCATGCATCCGGTAAGTCTTTGTACTTTCTTCTGTGATCGTGGTGCTTCCATTCTCATGATAGCCTCGATCTTTTCTAGATTGGCCTCAATTCCCCGGTGGCTGACAATAAACCCGAGCAATTTTCCTGCTGGTACTCCGAAGACGCATTTTTCAGGATTAAGTTTCCATCGATATCGTCGTAGATTGTTGAAGACCAGCTGTAAATCTTCAATGAATTTTTCTGAGTTTTCTGTCTTGATTACCACATCATCCACATAAGCTTCCACACGCTTGCCCCAGTGGTCGGCTAAGCATGTATGAATAGCCCTCTGGTAAGTTGCTCCAGCGTTTTTGAGGCCAAACGACATGGAGGTATAGCAGAAGGCTCCGAACGGGGTGATGAATGCGGTTTTTTCCTTGTCTTCTTTTGCCAGGCTGATCTGATGATACCCGGAGTAGCAATCCAAGAAAGATAACACAAAACATTCGGCGGTCGAGTCTACCACCTGGTCTACTCTAGGAAGTCCGAAGGGATCCTTCAGACAGTGTTTGTTGAGATCCGTATAGTCGATGCACATGCGGCAATCCACTTTATTCTTTTTGAGTACAAGAACAGGGTTAGCTAACCACTCAAGATGTAACACTTCTCTAATGAATCCGGCCGCGACCAAGCGAGCCATCTCAGCACGGATGGCTTTTCTCTTGTCGGGCGTGAAGCGACGTAATTTTTGTTGGATCGGCCTCGCTTGGGGGTAGACCTTTAGTTCGTGCTCGGCCAGTTCTCTCGAGACTCCCGACATATCCGCAGGTTGCCATGCGTATACGTCTCAGTTATCTTGCAACAATTGGACGAGCGCGCCTTCCTATTTGTCATCCAGGCTGGAACTGATGATAATAGTCTTGCGCTCATCGGCGAATCCGAGGTTGATTCTCTTGGTTTCTTCAGTCGGCCGCATAGAGGTCACGACTTGAGCTTCATTCGCGGGTACCGCGAGGTCTTCCTCAGGCTTTGAGTTCGCCTGCGCAGAAGAAGTCGCCGATGGTTTGGTGGTGAGGGCTGCCTAAATGGCCACTCGGAAACATTCTGCGGTGCCTTGGAAGTCAGCGCGCACAGTTATGATTCCTTGTGGTCCTGGTATCTTCAATATCATGTATATGTAATGTGGAATGGCCATGAACTTTGCCAATCCAGGCCTGCCGATGATGGCATTGTATCCGCAGTCGAAGTTTGCCACCTCGAACCTTAGGAACTCGGTTCTGTAGTTTTCCGGAGTTCCGAAGGTGACCGGCATGTAGATGTGTCCCAGTGGATATTCTCCTTCAGTCGGCACGATGCCGAAGAAAGGAGTGTCCGACTCGTGGAGCTCTTTGAGGGGAACTCCCAAGCCTTGAAGCATCCGGGGGAAGGTGACGTTGATGCTGCTTCCCCCGTCCACTAATACCTTCTTTACCCTGCTCTCTCGGATCACCGGATCGATGAGGAGCGGGTACTTGCCCGGGTGATCAAAGTTGAGCCACTGATCTCCCCGGGTGAAGGTGATCGGGTGCTCGAACCATCGATATGGGGCGAGAGGACCAGTGGCCACCACCAGTATCTGACGATTGTTGAGCTTTTGTTGTCTCTTGCTTTCTTACGACCCATGTCCACCGAAGATGACGTTGACTTCTCTGTCGACACACGGGAAGACTCCACCTCCTCCCTCCTCCTGCTGTTGGGGTTGTCGAGGTTCTTTGGGTCCTCCTCGTGGCGGGGGAGGAGGCAGAGGTTGGAAGGGTCGGTCATTCCCCACGGAATGCTTGAAGTCTCTGCAGTTCCTGAGGGTGTGACGCATGTCCTTGTGGTACGGGCACTGGGCATCGAGGATGTCATCCAGCGTGCGTTCGCCTCCATGAGGTCCTCCTCGGTCGCGAGAGGCGGGCGGTCCGGCGGCGTGGACTTCTTCACGAGGCCTCTTCTCCCAACGTTTGTCGGGTTGTTGGTTCGTGTCGTGTCGCGGTGCTGCCGGTGCAGGCTTTGCTCCTCCGATGAGGTCCTGAGCTCGTTCATCGGCGGTGATGTAGAGGTCGGCTTCCTAGAATAGCTGCTCGGAGGTGGTCGGCGCCTTGTGCAGTATGGCTCGGACGAAAGCCGAGTCATTAGATCCCCGGTAGAAGTCCTCAATCACTGCTGCTTCTGCGACCTTGGGGATACGATTTCTCATGGTCTGAAATCTTTTGAGGTATGACCGGAGAGTCTCGTCCCCTCGGCGCTTGATGGATTTGAGGTCCCACGGTTGCGTCGGTTTGTCGGAGAGGGATTGGAAGTTGGCGGTGAAGCACCGACTGAAGTCGCTCCAGTCGTTGATGCAGTGTCGGGGTAGGTGTTGCAGCCATTGCAGCGTATCTTGCCCAAGGACGATAGGCAAGTACGCGGTCATCACATCTTCGGTTGCCCCAGCGGCCCGGCGGCGGTGGTGTAGACAGCCAACAAGCCTCCCGGGTCCTGCTTAGGCTCATATTTGTCGACGTTGGAGACCTTGAAGTTGGGGGCATTGAATGGCCCTGAGGCGTGGAGTAAGCGCCGATACTCCACATGTGTCCTCCTGTCGTCAATGATGATGTCTGTCCCGGGGAGGGGAGTGGTTGTCATGGTGCCTCGACCGTCCCCGGGCTGTGCCACCAGTCGAAGCCGTTGCCGACTTAGTTCTGGTGGCCTGACTCCGCGCAGGGATGCTGTGATCCCGGTCATACTCTTCTCGGCGACGGATCTCGTTCTCATGTCGTCGTTCGCGCCAGGCGTTGATGGAGCTCTGTGCGTCCCGCCAACTTTTGATGGCGTGTCGTAGATCGCTCGGTGGATGAGTGAGTGGTAGAAGGTGGTTGGCTGCCTGAGTGAACATCCACCGATAGCCCTCGGTGTCTAGAGTCCAGGGGATGCCATTGGCTATCCGAGCTAATACTCCACCAACTTCACTTGGTGTGTTCATGGCTCAGGCGAAGTCGCGGTTCAGGTTGTGTCCGAGACGTGGATTCTCTCGGCGTTGCCTTGCTTCCTGCTCAGCCTGCTCTTGAGCCTGCCGACGGTCACGTCGTCGAGAGTTACTCCTTTCCCTGGAGACCCATTCTTCTGGAGTTTCTCCCACCTCTGAGACCTCGTCTCGTGATACGGGCTGCGCTGGGTCCCTCTCTCCGGCTTCGTGATGTCGCCGAATATTTCGGCATCGGTTCCTTTGTCGGCGAGATTCCCGCTGAAAAGGTTCTTTTCCTTGTGCGGTCGGTTCATCGTCAGAGACAGGATTTGATTCTACTCTTCCCCCGATGAAGAGGATGTCGGGGTAGAATGGAACCGTTGTCATGATGAGCCTCTTTTTGTTCTCCTTTGAGGACGGAGGCACCGAAAGAGCAGTTTGACAATCCTCTACCTTATTCGCTTCCTTCTTCCTTGTGATCCGTGTCCATTTTTCCGTTGGAGAGGTGGACAACGGAGTTCTCCGGGTAGACGGATCTTCATCTCCTAGCTTGCTGAAGGTGGTCCTTGCTCGGAGCGCTGGAGGTTGCGATTTTTCCTGCTTCGCTCCGATTTTCCTGAAGATTTTTGAGGAAGACTTTCTCTCTGGTGGATCCGCAATGCGATGTAGAGTTCCTTCTTCATCTGCTACAGACGAAATGGTTCTGAAGCAGAACACGGACCCGGGGCGGAGGACGATCTTGTGCTGGAAAGTGACGACCATTGAGCTAGCTTGGATCAGTGACACACCCCCAACCTGGCGCGCCAGCTGTCGGTGTTTTGGGTCCGACCGCGCACCCGGGGTTGCCCCTCGAGGTGCTTTTTGGAGTAGGACGGTGTTACCGACTGTAGCTCGATGATTCACGCTAGATGCACGAGAGACGGTGGACAGTTTGGTACATGTTCGGGCCGCTTTGAGATGCGTAATACCCTACGTCCTGGCGTGAGCACTTTATGTGGTGGATTACAAGGAGGTTCTCTAGTGTCGAGGACGTAGAAAACCGGGTGGATGGCTAAGTAGTGAGATGCTTTCGAGGTGGTGCCCCCTAGGCCTTATATACTCGACCGTGGGGTGTTACATGTGGATATGATAACAACGTGTGCCTAAGTAATAGTGAACCGACTGAGTCTATCTTCCTATAATTCGGCCAACCTATCCCCGCTCTGTTCCGATGTATGAGGCCCCTGCGCGGGAAGGTCGGGTCACTGTTGCGATCATTGCTCAAATTCATCGGGCCGTCTGGGCTTGCGTTGATTCGGTCTTGTGTCACTCCGCTTCACTATACGCTCCTCCCCAGGCCCACGAAGGGATGACCTTGCGAATTATTGGGCCCACGGGCCATTCGTGAGGTCTCTTATCCTTCTGGTGAACCCATGGGATATCCGTCCCCCATAGGTACTTAACCATAAACTAGGCTTAGGAGTGACAATAAAGCACAAGCATGAGAAAACTTCAATACTCATTAGAAATGATCATAAGATATCACATTTAATGGACTTGAGTGGCATCCAAACCCTAAAAGTGCCAAAACCCTGAAAAGACCCTTGGAAAACCTTAAATTAAAACCCTAGGGGGCTAAGTGTAAAATTGGTGCACTTTTGGACCAAGGTGCAAAAACCAAGGTATTAGGGCACCTCAAATCATATGCTTCACACATTTGAGGATTTCCAAGTCAAAAGATGAGATTTGGACTTAAGTGCAAAAGCCCCTCATGCACTCCATATGCCTAAGTCTAAAAGCAGTTGAATAGGGCTGACTTTGGAGCTTTGTATTTTTAAAAATACAAGGAATTTGCCTAGGGTCGACACATCAAACTTGTAGAGCTATACTAAGAGTGCAACTTTGATTAAGTAACTAAGCTATGATCACATACAAAGTTTGGAGAAAAATGAGCTCAAAGTTGTGCTGTCAGTCACACTGATAACTGAATTAAGGTCACCAGTGACATTGGCAAGACTTTTGGGTCAAATTGGAATATGATCTAGCGCTCGATTGAGGATAGTTACTATAGTCGATTTGTAGCTGGTTTGTTGAGCTACAACTTTGTTAAAGACGGATTAGTAAGTATTCACATGAAAATTTGAGATCTAGGCTCTGCAAAGTGGTCTGTCAGGATGACTGAATGAGAAACTAATGGTACAGTATCGAAAATATCTGAGGTTCAGTTCATCTCGCCGCCGGTGACCACGCGCTCGGATTCGCGCCTGACGCTACGATTCATGCTCAACGAAGTACTGATAGTTGCTTGGGGTAGTAAATATCGCCTTGTGGATGAACCTGAGCCACTGTTTCACTCCGGTCGCCGTGTCCGCCTAACTCACGGCCGATTCGGATGAACTCACCAGAGTTAGCCACCTATCGACCATGCGCCACGTGCCTTGGTGCCTTACCACATCGCAGTAGCTCGTATTACACATGTCCAGTGATCGCCGGTGAGCTCGCCACGATGAAAGCCACCAATTTCTTGCGATAGTGCTCTCCTCTCTGTCCGACCGCCACCGCGCCATCCCAAATTCGTGGGCCACCGCCCCCGGAGCCTATAAATTGAGTGTGTCATCGGCTCCGCAAGGTAGTCAAGTAACCAATACACCAACTCGTGCCTCAAATCATCCACCAGAGCTTGCCAATTCGAGAATTCCCCCAAATCGGTCTAGAGCATCGTACTAACTGAGCTCGCCGTGGCCAGCGTGCTACAGGTCCGTTCATGTCCTCGGCTCTCTTGTTTCAGTACCCTTATGTGCCCTTGATGCTTCTCGAGCCAACCAATTAAGCTAGAACCCATTAGATCACCGGGAACACTTTGAATTGTCCCCGGATTGCGCGGTCACCGTGAGTAGAGAGGTTGGGAGCTCGAACCGTGCAATTGATCGAGGGGAAACGATTGTTAGATGTTGAATTAGGTATCAACCAAATTAGAGCACCGGCCATTGCGTGTCTTGGCCAGTACAGGCTCGCCGGAGCTCGGTCTGCCGCCATTCTGCATCGTGGACCTGACGTTGTAAAGTAATAGAAATGTGAGGGTCTCGGTGCAATTGTTAGTGACTCAGGAAATAGTGCTTTAGACTCTTTTCAAGTTGTTTAAAACACCAGGGGCCTTTGCACAAAGTTATCAGCGCGGGCGCACGCGGGGTCATTTCGCCTATCGTGGGCCGTCTCGGGCTGAATTCAGCCTAGTACTCTTGATCCTTTTCCTTTTTCTTTTTCTACTAGACTTAGGAAATCCATAGAAAATTCTAGGAAAATGCTAAAAATATGAGACCAATTTTGTTGGACTTATAAATTTTCATAGTATTTAATAAAAATAATTTTAGGATTTTTAGTCTAAACAAGGAATTATGGGGTATTTAAAATAGCCAAAACCTATACTCCTGGAATTTTAGAAATTGAATAATAACTCCAAAAATCACTAAACTTTTTGGATAAGCTTAAAATAATATTTAGAAACCTTGGGTAAAGTTTGGTATGATTTGGACAATGTTTGATACCTAAACTCCAAAACCCTCATCTTCTAAGTAGTGTCTGCCCTTTGAAATAAAATACTGACTCCAAAAACCCTAGATTCCTGGAGTACCATGAAGGAAAATTGTATTCAAGATACAATTTGACAAACCTTTTTATATTATTTATTTTCATAAGCATTACATGAGCATTCATGGTTATATATGATTATATATAGAGAACGAAGAAGTAGTGGTTGAAGAAGAAGAAGTTGCGCCACTACCACCTAAAACCCACCTGCCGGGAACTGTTTTTATTTTGATATTTGTGGAGCAGAGCCCGACTATCCTATAACACAAGGCAAGCCCCGGTGCATTTGCCACCTCCTTGCTATTTAAAAATCTTTCTCACTTGCTTGATGCATTAGGTGATAGGAGTTGTGTGCTAAACAATTGATGCATTTCCTTCCTTGGAAGTTTAATTACCTTTCCTTGATCACCTATTTATGAAAAGGTTTTTATGATGCTTAGTCTTGCTCTAGAAAAACAAAATGTTTTGTTTTGATAAAATATGGTGCTTCCAGTGGGATGGGATGATTTTCAAAAATAAAATTGGATGGTGGATCCATCATGGCCATGATGGGTTCAACATCGGAAAAGATGTACCTCTGTCAGGTACCAAACTTTGGGTTGAAATGATAAAGCTGAGACAGGGTGGGTGACTTGCACGAGAAGAGAGTCTTGGTGTAGTGTCTCCGTCTGAGTCAGTTAAGGACCTTGTCGATGTAGGCTTGCTGATCGAGGACCTTTTAACTGGTCACATGCCTCATCACGGGTAAGCTTTGCCTCGGGCAGACTAATACCAAAATAAGACAACACTCAATGGGAGTGGAGAGATGGCGAGAGTAGCGTGTACCCTCCATGGCAAGAGGCTAGACGGTGGTGTATCTATGCTCTCGGTTGGCGTGAACCTGATCTGGTCTTAAGAACCCTGGTGGCGAGTTGACATATGCAAGGGTTAAGTGCTACATATGTCGTGTGATTGGAGATCCTCAGGTGAGTATTAATCAATTCGGATCACCGTTACTTCTCGGACATGAAGACTTGGTCACTGCCCTACATGTAGCAATCCAGTGAACAAGAAGGGTTGATAAAAAAGATGGCTAGTATAGGCCAAGTGCTTGAACTAGGGTAGAAAGAACTCTAGATTCAGGTAATGACTTAACTTGATAATAAAACTCGATTTTTAAGGATCCACTATTAGTAATCATTTTTGCAAACAGAGTCTTGATTCTTGATTAAGCCTTACCTTGACTCCCTCAAGCCAGCATATCCTTGAGAGTCTTTTATTTTGACGGGTAAGACTTGCAAAAGTACACTTCGTACTCAGGGTTTTCGAACAATGCTGTTGTAGGTGAGGACGCAACAAACTTTTGTTGCTTTTGCTCAAAGGTGGTGCCAAAGGAAGATTTCAGGAGTGAAGCCTCGGGAGGATGTTGTCCTCCTTTTAAAAAAACAGTTTACTGTTAAGCGGGAGGAGTTTTTGCCTCCCATGTTTGTAATAATATTACTTCTGCACTCATATATTGCTGGTCTGTAATAATAACACTCTTTCTATATCTTATGAATGTAAATTAAGTTACTGTAATTGCTTCCGCTTATTCGTTCCTCCGATGTGCTGTAATATCTGCGTGATGGGTGAAGCGCTCTTGGGAAAGGCAAGGAATACAGATACCGAACTTATCAAGTGATTAGAAGCATCTACAGGGTTGCTTGAGGTCTGCTAGACAAGGACAACTGTAGGTGGGCTTAATGACTTGGGAGGTTCTGTCACATTTATAATTCTACGCCTGGTTTTTCTTGGATTCCGGGTGTAGTCCGATTTAATTTTGTATTAACACTTTTGTCGCCTTGTTCAATTTAATTTGCCTAGAATAAAATCGTAAGAGTAGGTTGAGCTTCCGAATTTGTATTAACGCGAGCGATGAATTTTAAGTAATCACTGGACGCACCGATTTTCAGAACAACTAGGTTTCGAACATCACAAAAATTTAGGAAGAGCCCGGATAAAATAAAAACGATGTCAAACTTACGACAGACAAAACAGATGCGATATAAAAATCACGATAGACGAAGATGATTAAAATTTAGCATTCGTTTTATCCACTGATATGACGTGCTTAAATCCATACTTGTTGTCGAGCAGAATATAAAGACCAGGGGTGTTACAACCCTCCCCCCTGAAAAGAATCTCATCCCGAGATTTGGAGCGAAAGACTTTTAAGAGTAGAGCAGCATGTAACCCTGTCCATATCAGTGATAATCTTAAGTCAGTTCCAAACAAAGGCGAGTGTCTCAGGGAATTGTTTCTCTAGTGGACATAACATGTATCGCCTTAAGCCAATTTAGAGATGTCTACCAATAGAGATGATGTCAGCCAGAGGAACACATAAGATTCTATGTGTGCAGTTTGCTTTTTCTGATGACACTGTACTATCTGAGTCTGTTGAGCGAGCGGTAGATATGCGACTTTACCCAAACAGAACCAGATGCAACCTCTTGGCTAAAACTCACAAAAGGAGGTTTACCAGCAAGTGGTCATTTGAGGAATTCAAGTTCTAGGAAGATAATAAAAATTCGAGGAACGCATTAGTGAAGATGATCAGCAAAGGTTGACTTCACAATCAATCCACTTTATCAAGCACTAAGCATGACTCGACCGGATCACTCATGCTGGAAAAGCACACGTGAGGCAATCGAGGCATGACTAGAGCGATGATTAGGTGGTTATCAATCGATTTAACTTGGTCTTTGTAAGTACTTTCTTAGGATGGGTTGAACCAAAGTGAGTTTAGACAACTCGATAAAACGATCTCTAAACCCAATCTTTGTTCACAAAGCAGTTACAAGTTAGTAAAAACCGACTAGTGGAACTACCATTGATATTGAGCAGGTCCTCTCATTACCATCGGTAAGCCAAGGGTTGAGAGTTCACATTTGCTAGCAAAAGGTCATGCATTTGTGTAGAAATCCATTCGGTCATGTTGTTCATCCGTTTCTTCATGCGGGATGAACCGACGTGGTTCAGAAATACATGGATTAAATAAGAGAGCGAATGTACAAACTCCTACATCTCAGCAGCACGGAAAGTCAATCTCCATTTGAGAACTAATTAGTTGTCTCTCAACACTAAAAAGCTTCAAGGCTTCACCTTTCGCGACAAAGGATGCAAAGGGAACTTGTATGAGTAGTCACTACCAAGATCAAAACAAAAGAGACCACACATGAAAGTTGTATGCCCTTTTGATCCAATGGAGATGATAGAAGTTGCTTGATCACTTCGACAAACAACACCGAAATCGTTTCAAGGGAGGAGTCCACGGAAGATCACACATCAGTGTAGTTCCATAATGGATCATGACTAGAGACTTCTGTACCAGCACGCGCCAAGTAGCAAAATCATGGGTGCACATTCACAGGAGGCTCTCAGTTTCGCCGCGGTACCATAAGTCCTTAACCATGACACCATTACAAAACTGGCACCAATAACGAATCTCACGTGGTAAGAACAATTTGTGTAGAGATAACATATTGATATAATCTCATAATGGATTATGACTACTAACTGTGATACTAGCGTGTACCGAGCAGCACAACCTTGTGTTTATACCCACAGGAGACCCTCGATTTCGTCACGACATCATCAATTTTAGTCATAATGCCATTACCAGACATAACCAATAAGAAATCTCGTACTACACAACTCGATTGAGCAAGGGTGACAATATACAAAGAGATACTTGTAACACCCCAGGTGTTACTCAGGGTGTCCACCCAAGGCTACCCCTTTTAACCATTATCACATGAAGATTGATGTGGGCAAAGTACCCCAAATTGGGCATTCAAGGCCTTAAGCAAGTGCAAACTATCTTGGATATCGTGCCATAGCTTGTCATGCACACCTAAGTGGAAATTTTTCCCAAAACCCTAAAGCAAACCCCTCTTGGGCAATAGGAACCCTAATTGAAGCTATGATCAAAAGATCATGTAAACCTTATGATCATGGCTTGGGCCAAATATAAAAGTTGTAATATACTTCATAACCTACAATTAATAGTAAGGAAGTACCCCCAAAAAGTTTTCAGAAAAGTCCTAAAACGATCACCTAAGGTTCAGCTCAAGGGAGAATTCAGATTTTGCCTAAGTATAAAAACTAACCCTTGAACAAAGACTCCACATGTTCACCTTAATCCAAATTTCAAAACCCTTCGACCCAATTGACAAAGTGGCGCCAAATTAACCCTAGAACACCCTGGAAAGAGATGACACCTACCCTAGGGCGCTAGACACGACTTGACACCAGTTTTGTCTCGGCTTGGACCCAGCTGACACAGCAAACTTCTCCCCCCTCTATCTCCCTACCCCGACCGTATCTTAGCTTGGAACTCACAGCAAAAAGGTAGGATATGGAGCAGAGAAGCGACCTTACACAGTGACTTTGCCAAGATACGCACGCTATGGTGCTCTAATCCGCCGTTGAACCATGGCAGAAGCAAGCTTCCACGTGTTCGACGCGAGCTGACATCCGGGGGCGCGCTCAGAGCACGCCCGTGCGCGAACCCCCGCGCGCCCGCGGCCGCCCGTGACCACGCCCGCGCCACGGCTATAAAGCCCGCCCCAGTGCTCAGCTGCCTTCCCCGTTGCCTCCTTCGTACCTCGCCTGACTTACCCGAGCCAGCCATTAGCTCCGGCGACCTCCCCGCGACCCGCCAGTGCCGCCCAAGAGCAACCACCGTGGCCAGCCCTTTTCCCGTCCTCCTCCGTTTGATCCAAGCCCTCAGATAGCTTCCTGGTGAGGCCGTGAAGCTTGCTCAAGCTTGAACCGAGGACCCGAGTCACCGGACTAGCTCAATCGTGCTCGCTAGAGTTCAAAAACCCGCCGGCGCACGTGGACCAGGTAAGCCTCTGCACCATTTCCCGATTCGTTGCACGCATGGCCTCTACGTCACCCCGTGGAGCTCCTCGTGCACTCTGATTGAACTATACCGCCGTGGTTTGGCCGGAACAGGAGCCGCCGACGACCCCCGCCGCCTGTACTCGTGGCCAGGGTAGCTCCGACCACCTCCGACGCCGACCCGCACACCGACGTGACCGGCGTGACCTCCCGGACGTCACTGACCACTCTGCCGGAGCTCTACTGCCGCCGGTAAGCCTCGCCGCCGTAATCTATGCCGCGGGTACTGTTTAAGTCAGTCAGGGAGCGCAGGTTAGATTTCGGTTAGGTCCAGGGGGTTTTGTGCAATGTCAGTGACCCATGCCAATAGTAGACCGAGGACTCTTTTGTGAGAAAAGAAGGAGATAAAACCCAGGGGCCTCAGCGCAAACTTGTTTCCTTTTTCATTTTCGAATTTATTTTTCTTTTGTTATGGCAGATAACTTAATAAATGCATAACTTGAAGAATAATCATCCAAAAATGTTCAAACCAATTTTGCTAGACTCTGGGAATTATGAACTATCAGATAAAAATAGTAAAACCCATAGTTCCTGTATTCTTTTCTGAAGTTTCAAATTAAATAAGAAAACTGCTCAAAACTTCATATTAGAAGGAAAAATAGAAATATTGTTTGACTAGGGTTAGCAAAATTTGGAGAAGTCTATGTTTACCTACTGACCCAATTAAAAATGCTAAACCTCTCTGTCCACCCCATTAAGTTAGTTTTTGCCCCTTATTTTACAATATGCCCAAGATTAGGAAAAATAGAAAATGTGGTTTAAATAATGAACAAGAGGGTACCCCTATTTTTGTTAGGATACTGATCCAAGGTAGTTCACTGGAAAAATATATCATACCCTGTTTTAGTATAAAATAAGTAGGATACCTTTTATTTTAATAAAACAAGGGAAACTTAGAAAAACCCTACAAAAATAACCCCAAGGTGAAAACACCCCCACCCTTGGGATAGAAAATGTTTTGCTGATGAGAACTTAAGAAAAATATGAAATCTGCTGTTTGACATTTTTCAAATAACAATGTAGTAGAAAGTGCCTTTTGGGTATTAAACTTTAGAAAATCATAACTAAATAACCACCCCTTGGCCTCCTGTGGTTTTTGACACAGAAGCCTATTATTACTGTTAGATGCCAACAAAAATAATCTTTAAGACAGACCCCACCTCTAATTAAGAGTTGTAGTACAAAATGGCCCATTTACCCAAATTGTTATTCTTTTTGTCCTAAGCTTAGCCTTTATTTGTGGAGCCTCAAATTCTTAAAACAGGCTAGTGTAGCAAAGGGCAACCCACTGTAATTTTTACAAATTTTTTGGAAAATATTAAACCACTGTCGTAGTTCAAACCTACACTAGGAAACATAAGTAGAAATTAAGAAAAGGGAAATGAATCATGGTAATTAATGTCATCCTAAAACCCTTGTAAAATTGTCCACTAAAATATATAAGACAATACAAATCCACTATGTTATCCTAAATGAAAACCTAAGCCTAAAAGGTAATCAGTATATACCACTGGAAGCCCCGCATGACTAAGAAACCCTAAGTTACTTCTTGACTTAGTTTCTTTTAACATAATGTTATTAAATCCTGCATAATCATGACATACATGTTTGTTGCATTCAATAGACTGTAACCTTGCTGACGGAGAGTACGTCCTCGTGCCGGAGCAAGGAGCTGCTCAGGAGGTAGCCCCGGATCCAGCACCAGAGTCTGCACCAGAGGACCTGCCTGCCACTGCTTTGGAAGGCTAGCCCCGGTTTATGCATAACCTGTTATTTATGCTATTTTACTTCACTTAATGATTGTAGGGTTGATTGTGCACTTAAGTGTAGGAGTTGTTTGAAACCCTAGTTGCATGATCTCAGGAATCCTGTTGAGATGAATACTAGTATGCTAGGTCGAGTAGCTGCTTTATTAAGTAGGATCTCGGTAGAAGACGAGTGATTTTTCTAGCACTCGCGCGAGGTCAGGAAATTGATTGTATCCACTTCTTATCATAATGATGCTAGTTGTGGACAACAATCCATGGGGATTGGTTGTTCACGGGATAAAAATTGGAATAAGGATTAAGGTGTGGTACCGTGTGTCAAGCGTTTGAACGTACTAAACACATACCGAGAAATATGGTAAATCGGTAAGCCTAGTACCTGATTGAACCTGGCAGTAGACTTTGCCCCTCACGCGACCTGAGACGTGGTCTCCCATTCCGGTTATGGTGGGTACAAGTGCGGTCACTGCACGACGGCAGTCGAGGTCAGTGAGGCATTGTACGCCAAGGCGGTGAGCCCTGTTCTGCTGACGGGGAATTGATGGGGAAGGTTGATGTGTGTGGGGACGGAGTACCCCTACATGTCGTGTGTTTAGGTTTACCTTGCAAGGATAAAAACTCGATTCGAATCGTCTGCTTCTCGCAGCTAATGAGACTGCTTGATCCATGCTGCTACATTGAGTAACAAGTGGAACTGTGTTGAGATGATACAAGATGTTGATTGCTAAAAATGTTTGCTACTATGTATGGATAGATAGTACATCTTTAGCCTTAAGAGAGTCACACTTAATTTTGACAAAGTTAAAAACTTGATTTAGAAACTCAGCTAGTGCTTTTGGTAACCAAACCCCACAGCCAAACAGCTGCATGTCTAGAGGTAGAGGAGTAGACTCCTCACACCGGATAAGTCTAGCTGAGTATTAGTATAATCAGCCTTGCTTGTGGCATAATTTTTTTTACAGGTTCTCTGGAGGAAATGGTTGCTGGAGTGACTTGGCCGTCCATCTTGCCACCGGGTTGGACTGTCGAGTGGGACCCTACCTCGGCTGAGGAGGAGCATGAGGAGTGATGGGACAGGCTTCCCCATCTCTCTGTTTATTTACCGTTAGTTTTATTCCGCTGCACTTCGAACAATGATGACTACTTTTGCAAAACTCCGATGGTGATGTAATAATTTTAATACTCTTAAATGCATGGTTTTATGCTTTATTGTATTTGCTCTGTGACTCACCATCAAGTGAGATTGTGGTACTTGATCCTGTCAGTGGCCGTGTCGGACTAGATCCGAGGGATTGACGGGTTATTCCCATTTAAGTGTGGTCTAGCCTCTAAGGCGGGGCTTAGGCACTTAAGTTGGAATAATTTGGGCAGTTCCGCCACAGCTGGTATCGGAGCTTGTACCACCACAGAGGAATCAATAAAATGTGAATACCATCATTTTTCCAAAGTAAAACTTGATAGAAACAATGTTGGATAGATAGTAGGACGAGCAGGATAGACCTAGGACGTGAAGCCTTAGGGTAATAGAAGGGTAGCTAGGTGGCTAAGTAACTAGGCCCTACAGGCCACTTTTACAGGATGGGAGTTCTTCCCTATTCCTTTTATCTTGTTGTGAGGTCGTTCAGGACGAGCATGCATGCATTCTTGATTAAGCAACTGGATAACTAAGTAAGGACTTAAAAACAAGATAACAACCAACTAGGTCCCCAGTACCATTTTATTTTAACTAGAGAAAGGGGCTGAGTTTTATTTTCTTGTTCTTTTTATAATTCTTTTTCTTTTTCGTTTACTTACGCTTAACCGTACACAGATGACTTCCCACGGATCCTCCGATGACGGAAATGCACTGTCCCACACTGACGGGCTTGCACGAGAGGGTTTTCCCCGCATTTTGTGGGAGGTACTTCAGGGGGCCGGATACACGACACCCCCTCAGTACACGGTGCAACAGTTCGAGAAACACCGAGTGCCCCGCTGTAGGGTGAGGATGACCTTGGAGCCTCATCCCCTGCAGCCAGGCTGGTGCTCTTTGGACTCCGAGTCCTTCGGATACCGAGCGGAGGACACGATCGAGGCGATCGCTCTGCATGGATTGACTACTTTCTGCGGATTCCATCCTTTGGAGCTGGCTACCCACCCCATTGGCTTGTTCCCCGTTGAGAGGGAGGACGACCCAATGTGGAAGGATCGGGTGGAGCATGCCAAGGATATCTGGGCCATCTACCCAGGGCAGACTGCGCACTTGACCGTACGGTGCATGAGTACTCTGTACCGTCTGCAAGTGATGCGCGGTGAGGCGATGTCCCATCTGATGGCATTGTTGGAGGCAACAAAGATTACCTTGGACAACAGGGAGGAGCTTGTGGTTGACTTGTCCACTGAGATGGTGGAGAAGGACTTGCAGGTGGAGCAGCTATCCACGGATATCCAAGAGTTGGAGGAGCTAGTGGGCACCAGGGAGAACACCATCGAGGTTCTAGAGGATCAGCTCATTAACACTCAGCAGCAGCTTGCTGAGGCTAACGAGCACCTGGATATGCATCACCAGGAGATCCAGGACCTGGAGGCCAACGAGGACGTCGACATCGAGGGAGGAGATGAGCCTGCCTCCAGTGTGGACACTGCTGGCTCGGGAAGACCACCTTCCCCCGAGTCGAGTGTTGCTTCGTTCGCTCACTAGGTGTTCAGGATAGGGTTAGAAGTTGGATGGTAGGACTCCTCGCAGCTGGCTTAGCTTTGCACCCTTGGGGTACTAGGCTAGATAGAGTTGAGTCTTTTTGGGACAATTGATGTAATCGTGCTAAACTCTCTTGGAAGCTTGTTGATGGATGCTGTTAGCAGTTTAAATTTGGAAGGAAGAAATTATGCCTTTTTAAATCCTTTTGTTGAAGTCGGAGTCTATCATGTTGTTTTTTTACTCTTTTCGCCGCGATAAAATCTTGAACTTGGAAATATGGTGTTAAGTATATATGTGGTTTTTCAGATGGCCGGGAGACAGCGTCGTGGCCAGAATGAGCGCGTTCCTCCACCGCCACCACCGCCCCCCACTCTGCAGAAGCTCATGGCTCAGCAGAATGAGATCTTGAGACAGCTGGCCCAGCGTCAGCCACCAACTCAGCACTATGGTGGTGGAGACCATCAGCGTCACCCCGCGGCAGCCACCTACCAGGAGTTCCTCAGCACCCAGCCTCCATTGTTCACAAGGGCAGAGGATCCACTTGATGTAGATGTGTGGTTGCGAGTAGTGGAATCCAAATTCCCGCTACTCCATGGAGCTTGCTCAGAAGTCACCAAAGTTAGGTTCGCCACCCAGCAGCTTCGCGGACCCGCAAGGACTTGGTGGGACCATTTTCTTGCCATGCAGCCAGAGGATCGAGAGGTGGAATGGAGGGAGTTCAAGGCAGCTTTCAGGGGACACCATATACCAGCCGGGATTATGGACCGGAAGCTCAATGAGTTTTTGGCACTCACTCAGGGCAACAGGACAGTGTTGCAGTATGCCCAGGCCTTTAATGACTTGTGCCAGTATGCTGGGTATCACGCAGATACGGATGAGAAGAAGAGAGACAGGTTCAGGAGGGGGCTCAGCACTAAGCTCCGTGACCGTCTCAACACCGTCAGGGCCAACAGCTACAATGAGTTAGTCAACATGGCTATCTCCCAGGAGGATTGCATTACAGCTCGACAAGCAGAGAAGAAGAGGAAGACCCCTGTGGCAGGACCCTCAGCTCAGCCACAGCGCTTCAGGATTGTGTCCGACACTCAGAGCAGGGGACCCCAGCAGCAGCAAGGGTGATGGGTGATCCGACCTCAGCAGCAGCAGCAGCAGGCACCCAACCACGCCCAGTTTCCAGCTCAGAGGAACAATCAGCAGCAGCAGCAGTACCGCCAGGCAAATGACAACAGGTGCTTTACCTGTGGCAACACCGGACACTATGCCAAGAATTGCCCCAGTAAACCAGCAGAGGCAGGGGCAGAATGTTAATCAGAACCAAGGGAAGAGGCAGAAGGTGCAAGTGAGACAGGGCAGGCTGAACTTCACCACCATGGCTGATATTCCAGAGGGAACACCCGTCTTGACTGGTATCTTTACAGATTTGAATTATCCTGCTATTGTTCTTTTTGATTCTGGTGCATCACACAGTTTTATCAGTACCAAATTTAGTGCCAAGTGCCAATTGCCTTTTCACCACACCAATGGGGGTATTACCATCTCAACACCAGGAGGCAGGGTTGCCACCTATCAGATCAATAGACACGTACCAATTAAGCTGGGTAGTTTCATTTTCAAAACCACTCTCTTAATAATGGCATTGGATAGTGTGGATATCATCCTAGGGACTGATTGGTTATCACGACACCACGCGGTGATTGATGTCGCAGCCAGAGCCATAGAAATCCGCTCCCCTTTGGAGGGCGAGATCACCTTATATCTACCCGACCAGGGATGCACCCGTTCTTGTGCCTTTGTTATGATAGAATCCCTGGTAGAAAGGATCCCAGTGGTCTGTGACTATCCGGATGTGTTTCCAGATGAATTGCCAGGGATGCCACCTGACCGAGATATTGAGTTCGCCATCGAATTGCAACCCGGGACTGCTCCTATCTCTAAGAGACCCTATAGGATGCCTCCCGCGGAGTTGGCAGAATTGAAGAAGCAATTGCAAGAGTTGTTGGACAAGGGGTTTATTCGCCCAAGTACTTCACCATGGGGATGTCCAGCATTATTTGTGAAGAAAAAGGATGAGAGTTTGAGGATGTGTGTTGGCTACCGCCCTCTTAATGCGGTGACTATCAAGAACAAATACCCACTGCCCCGTATTGATGTTCTGTTTGATCAGTTGGTAGGAGCCAAAGTGTTCTCCAAGATAGATCTTCGCTCAGGGTACCATCAGATCAAGATCCGTGCCAGCGATATTCCCAAGACGGCTTTCTCTACCAGATATGGGTTGTATGAATTTTTGGTGATGTCTTTTGGGCTGACCAATGCCCCGGCTTATTTTATGTACCTGATGAACTCATTGTTTATGCCAGAATTGGATAAGTTCGTGGTCATTTTCATTGATGATATTCTGGTCTATTCCAAGAATGAAGACGAACATACTGAGCACCTGCACATCGTGCTTCAGCGGCTGCGCGATCATCATCTTTATGCTAAGTTGTCTAAATGTGAGTTCTGGCTGAAGGAGATTAAATTCTTGGGTCACACAATTTCTCAGGATGGGATATCAGTTGATCCTGAGAAGGTACAAGAGGTAATGGATTGGAAACCCCCGACTACAGTGAGGCAGATTCGAAGTTTTCTGGGTTTGGCAGGGTATTATCGACGATTTATTCCGGATTTTTCCAGGATTGCCAAACCAATGACCGAACTGTTAAAAAAGGGAGTCAAGTATGTTTGGAGCCAGAAGTGTGAAGATGCCTTTCATACATTGAGGCAGCATTTGACAACAGCCCCAGTGCTAGCTCAACCTGACAACACCAAGCCATTTGAAGTTTATTGTGATGTTTCTGGTACCGGATTGGGTTGTGTCTTGATGCAAGATAACAGAGTCATTGCTTATGCCTCCCGAGCACTCAGGCCCCATGAGCAGAACTACCCCACACATGATCTGGAATTGGCAGCTGTGGTTCATGCTCTTAAGATATGGAGACACTACTTGATGGGAGCTCACTGTAACATCTATACTGATCACAAGAGCCTCAAATACATCTTCACTCAGGCAGATCTGAACATGAGGCAAAGGAGATGGTTGGAGTTAATCAAGGACTATGATTTGGAAGTGCATTACCATCCTGGTAAAGCCAATGTTGTGGCAGATGCCTTGAGCAGAAAGGCCCAGTGCAATTGTATGAGCATGGATGCAAGAGTCACCACCCTGTGCGATGAGCTGTGCAAGCTGAACCTGGAAGTTATTCCCTCCAGTGAAATGAATTATATCTCGGTGGAACCCACATTGCAAGAGCAAATAGTGAGGGCACAGATTGAGGACAAGGGTGTTCAAATGATTAAGGAAATGGTCAAGCAGAAGGCAGAGAAATACAAGTACTTCCGTCAGGACGGTAAGGGAATTTTATGGTTTGGAGACCGATTGGTTGTTCCCAAGGACCCTGAACTCAGAAAGAAGATCTTAGACGAAGCTCACCTTTCCAAATTCTCCATGCACCCTGGTAGCAACAAGATGTACCATGATCTCAGGTCTTTATATTGGTGGACCAGAATGAAAAGGGAAATTGCCAAGTACATATCCGAGTGTGACACTTGCCAGAGAATAAAAGCTAGTCACTTGAAAGCAGCAGGCCCTTTGCAACCCCTTCCCATACCATCTTGGAAATGGGAGGACATTTGCATGGACTTTATAGTGGGATTACCCAATACAGCCAGGCACCATGATTCTATTTGGGTTATTGTGGACAGATTGACAAAGACTGCACATTTCTTACCAGTACACACCACCCACAGGACAGAGAAATATGCAGAGATCTACATTTGATCAGATAATTCGTTTGCATGGGATACCAAAGACTATAGTCTCGGACAGAGGAGCACCATTCGTGGCACGATTTTGGGAACAATTGCAAGAATCACTTGGGACCCATGTCATCCGAAGCTCAGCATACCACCCCCAAACAGATGGCCAGACAGAAAGGATAAATCAGATTTTGGAAGACATGTTGCGAGCATGTGCACTACACTATGGGGAGGATTGGGACAAGTGTCTCTCCTTGGCTGAGTTTTCCTATAATAACAGCTATCAGTCCAGTCTGAAGATGGCACCTTTTGAAGCCTTATATGGGAGAAGGTGTAGGACCCCACTAAATTGGTCTCAAGCAGGAGAAAGGGAAATTTTTGGGCCGGACTTGGTACTTGAGGCAGAGGCAAAGGTCAGGATCATCAAGAAGAACCTAGAAGCTGCTCAGGCCAGACAAAAGAGCTATCATGACAAGAGGCGGAAGCCCCTACAGTTTGAAGTGGGAGATCATGTTTATCTCAAGGTATCACCAACCAAGGGTGTCCAGAGATTTGGGATCAAGGGCAAGTTAGCTCCTCGCTACATTGGACCCTACGAGATCAAGGAAGCTTGTGGACCCGTAGCCTATCAAGTGGAATTGCCACCTCGCATGTCAGCAGTTCACAATGTGTTCCACGTATCTCAGCTGCGGAAATGTGTTCGTCTACCCACTGAAGTGCTACTGGAACCGGACATTGAGATAGAACCAGACTTATCCTACCAAGAGTACCCCGTCAAGGTATTAGATCGAAAAGAGAAATCAACTCGGGCAAGGTCAGTCAGAATGTATAAAGTTCAGTGGAGTCACCATTCAGCAGAAGAAGCCACATGGGAGACTGAGGATTTTCTACGCTCTCGCTTCCCCGACTTTCTGCCCAAAGGAGTCGGTATGTAACCCCAAAACCCCACCCCCACCTGCCCTTTGAATTCAACTATAAGAAAAACTTAGATACCAAGGATAGTCTAAGTTGTGGAATTAACTTAAGAAGGGCTTCCTTCTGAAGTTGCAAAGAGAATGACATTCGAAGAGCAGTTAATAAGAGAAAACTGGAGTAAAGAAAAAGGGTAGCACACCCACACCCTTCAAGCACCCCTCTAAGGGACTCTACCTAAAATCTCGGGACGAGATTCCTTTAAGGGGGGAGGGCTGTAACACCCCAGGTGTTACTCAGGGTGTCCACCCAAGGCTACCCCTTTTAACCATTATCACATGAAGATTGATGTGGGCAAAGTACCCCAAATTGGGCATTCAAGGCCTTAAGCAAGTGCAAACTATCTTGGATATCGTGCCCTAGCTTGTCATGCACACCTAAGTGGAAATTTTTCGCAAAACCCTAAAGCAAACCCCTCTTGGGCAATAGGAACCCTAATTGAAGCTATGATCAAAAGATCATGTAAACCTTATGATCATGGCTTGGGCCAAATATAAAAGTTGTAATATACTTCATAACCTACAATTAATAGTAAGGAAGTACCCCCAAAAAGTTTTCAGAAAAGTCCTAAAACGATCACCTAAGGTTCAGCTCAAGGGAGAATTCAAATTTTGCCTAAGTATAAAAACTAACCCTTGAACAAAGACTCCACATGTTCACCTTAATCCAAATTTCAAAACCCTTCGACCCAATTGACAAAGTGGCGCCAAATTAACCCTAGAACACCCTGGAAAGAGATGACACCTACCCTAGGGCGCTAGACACGACTTGACACCAGTTTTGTCTCGGCTTGGACCCAGCTGACACAGCAAACTTCTCCCCCCTCTATCTCCCTACCCCGACCGTATCTTGGCTTGGAACTCACAGCAAAAAGGTAGGATATGGAGCAGAGAAGCGACCGTACACAGTGACTTTGCCAAGATACGCACGCTATGGTGCTCTAATCTGCCGTTGAACCATGGCAGAAGCAAGCTTCCACGTGTTCGACGCGAGCTGACATCCGGGGGCGCGCTCAGAGCACGCCCGTGCGCGAACCCCCGCGCGCCCGCGGCCGCCCGTGACCACGCCCGCGCCACGGCTATAAAGCCCGCCCCAGTGCTCGGCTGCCTTCCCCGTTGCCTCCTCCGTACCTCGCCTGACTTACCTGAGCCAGCCATTAGCTCCGGCGACCTCCCCGCGACCCGCCAGTGCCGCCCAAGAGCAACCACCGTGGCCAGCCCTTTTCCCGTCCTCCTCCATTCGATCCAAGCCCTCAGATAGCTTCCTGGTGAGGCCGTGAAGCTTGCTCAAGCTTGAACCGAGGACCCGAGTCACCGGACTAGCTCAATCGTGCTCGCCGGAGTTCAAAAACCCGCCGGCGCACGTGGACCGGGTAAGCCTCTGCACCATTTCCCGATTCGTTGCACGCATGGCCTCTACGTCACCCCGCAGAGCTCCTCGTGCACTCTGATTGAACTATACCGCCGTGGTTTGGCCGGAACAGGAGTCGCCGATGACCCCCGCCGCCTGTACTCGTGGCCAGGGTAGCTCCGACCACCTCCGACGCCGACCCGCACACCGACGTGACCGGCGTGACCTCCCGGACGTCACTGACCACTCCGCCGGAGCTCTACTGCCGCCGGTAAGCCTCGCCGCCGTAATCTATGCCGCGGGTACTGTTTAAGTCAGTCAGGGAGCGCGGGTTAGATTTCGGTTAGGTCCAGGGGGTTTTGTGCAATGTCAGTGACCCATGCCAATAGTAGACCGAGGACTGTTTTGTGAGAAAAGAAGGAGATAAAACCCAGGGGCCTCAGCGCAAACTTGTTTCCTTTTTCATTTTCGAATTTATTTTTCTTTTGTTATGGCAGATAACTTAATAAATGCATAACTTGAAGAATAATCATCCAAAAATGTTCAAACCAATTTTGCTAGACTCTGGGAATTATGAACTATCAGATAAAAATAGTAAAACCCATAGTTCCTGTATTCTTTTCTGAAGTTTCAAATTAAATATGAAAACTGCTCAAAACTTCATATTAGAAGGAAAAATAGAAATATTGTTTCACTAGGGTTAGCAAAATTTGGAGAAGTCTATGTTTACCTACTGACCCAATTAAAAATGCTAAACCTCTCTGTACACCCCATTAAGTTAGTTTTTGCACCTTATTTTACAATATGCCCAAGATTAGGAAAAATAGAAAATGTGGTTTAAATAATGAACCAGAGGGTACCCCTATTTTTGTTAGGATACTGATCCAAGGTAGTTCACTGGAAAAATATATCATACCCTGTTTTAGTATAAAATAAGTAGGATACCTTTTATTTTAATAAAACAAGGGAAACTTAGAAAAACCCTACAAAAATAACCCCAAGGTGAAAACACCCCCACCCTTGGGATAGAAAATGTTTTGCTGATGAGAACTTAAGAAAAATATGAAATCTGCTGTTTGACATTTTTCAAATAACAATGTAGTAGAAAGTGCCTTTTGGGTATTAAACTTTAGAAAATCATAACTAAATAACCACCCCTTGGCCTCCTGTGGTTTTTGACACAGAAGCCTATTATTACTGTTAGATGCCAACAAAAATAATCTTTAAGATAAACCCCACCTCTAATTAAGAGTTGTAGTACAAAATGGCCCATTTACCCAAATTGTTATTCTTTTTGTCCTAAGCTTAGCCTTTATTTGTGGAGCCTCAAATTCTTAAAACAGGCTAGTGTAGCAAAGGGCAACCCACTGTAATTTTTACAAAATTTTTGGAAAATATTAAACCATTGTCGTAGTTCAAACCTACACTAGGAAACATAAGTAGAAATTAAGAAAAGGGAAATGAATCATGGTAATTAATGTCATCCTAAAACCCTTGTAAAATTGTCCACTAAAATATACAAGACAATACAAATCCACTATGTTATCCTAAATGAAAACCTAAGCCTAAAAGGTAATCAGTATATACCACTGGAAGCCCCGCATGACTAAGAAACCCTAAGTTACTTCTTGACTTAGTTTCTTTTAACATAATGTTATTAAATCCTGCATAATCATGACATACATGTTTGTTGCATTCAATAGACTGTAACCTTGCTGACGGAGAGTACGTCCTCGTGCCGGAGCAAGGAGCTGCTCAGGAGGTAGCCCCGGATCCAGCACCAGAGTCTGCACCAGAGGACCTGCCTGCCACTGCTTTGGAAGGCAAGCCCCAGTTTATGCATAACCTGTTATTTATGCTATTTTACTTCACTTAATGATTGTAGGGTTGATTGTGCACTTAAGTGTAGGAGTTGTTTGAAACCCTAGTTGCATGATCTCAGGAATCCTGTTGAGATGAATACTAGTATGCTAGGTCGAGTAGCTGCTTTATTAAGTAGGATCTCGGTAGAAGACGAGTGATTTTTCTAGCACTCGCGCGAGGTCAGGAAATTGATTGTATCCACTTCTTATCATAATGATGCTAGTTGTGGACAACAATCCATGGGGATTGGTTGTTCACGGGATAAAAATTGGAATAAGGATTAAGGTGTGGTACCGTGTGTCAAGCGTTTGAACGTACTAAACACATACCGAGAAATATGGTAAATCGGTAAGCCTAGTACCTGATTGAACCTGGCAGTAGACTTTGCCCCTCACGCGACCTGAGACGTGGTCTCCCATTCCGGTTATGGTGGGTACAAGTGCGGTCACTGCACGACGGTAGTCGGGGTCAGTGAGGCATTATACGCCAAGGCGGTGAGCCCTGTTCTGCTGACGGGGAATTGATGGGGAAGGTTGATGTGTGTGGGGACAGAGTACCCCTGCATGTCGTGTGTTTAGGTTTACCTTGCAAGGATAAAAACTCGATTCGAATCGTCTGCTTCTCGCAGCTAATGAGACTGCTTGATCCATGCTGCTACATTGAGTAACAAGTGGAACTGTGTTGAGATGATACAAGATGTTGATTGCTAAAAATGTTTGCTACTATGTATGGATAGATAGTACATCTTTAGCCTTAAGAGAGTCACACTTAATTTTGACAAAGTTAAAAACTTGATTTAGAAACTCAGCTAGTGCTTTTGGCAACCAAACCCCACAACCAAACAGCTGCATGTCTAGAGGTAGAGGAGTAGACTCCTCACACCGGGTAAGTCTAGCTGAGTATTAGTATACTCAGCCTTGCTTGTGGCATAATTATTTTTACAGGTTCTCTGGAGGAAATGGTTGCTGGAGTGACTTGGCCGTCCATCTTGCCACCGGGTTGGACTGTCGAGTGGGACCCTACCTCGGCTGAGGAGGAGCATGAGGAGTGATGGGACAGGCTTCCCCATCTCTCTGTTTATTTACCGTTAGTTTTATTCCGCTGCACTTCGAACAATGATGACTACTTTTGCAAAACTCTGATGGTGATGTAATAATTTTAATACTCTTAAATGCATGGTTTTATGCTTTATTGTATTTGCTCTGTGACTCACCATCGAGTGAGATTGTGGTACTTGATCCTGTCAGTGGCCGTGTTGGACTAGATCCGAGGGATTGACGGGTTATTCCCATTTAAGTGTGGTCTAGCCTCTAAGGCGGGGCTTAGGCACTTAAGTTGGAATAATTCGGGCAGTTCCGCCACAATACTCCACCTGTATGAACGGTTACAAGTAGAGAGCCAAATAAATCATGGCCCGATGAAATGAACAAGACATGGCCATAACCTAAATTTGTTGGTGAGGGAGTACGATGGGAGACTGTTACTTCAGCCCTAAGCATATTTCTATGCCATCGCAACAATTAGAAGTCAAGGATTAAGTTGGTATGCCTTTGATAGGTATGAGGAAACCAATGGCATCAAGTTAAGGAAAATGATCGAATAGAACTTTCCTAGGTTAGGTTGATAAGGCAACATTGCAATCTTCAAGAATAGAGAAACTGGAATAGAGACATCAGCTTGCACAAATCGAACAAGGGAATGATTTTAGAAGAAAAACATGACTCGAGATTCTTGTTTTAAGCCTGAGTACACTTTATGTCCAGCAAAGAAATTATGTAAGCATTTATTTGTATGTGTTTGGTCATGGAGTGATAACGGAAAAATCAACTTTGGGTCATGGTTCACCAACTAAGAACATAGCCTAATTTTCGGTTTAAGCAAACAAACTACCAACCTTCTATCAGCACATTAAGTACCAGAGCAAACACATATATAACACCTAAATAGGTTACCTAAAGAATGGAGGACAACTATTTCATCGAAGTTCACAATACAACATTACACCACATTATCTACAATCACCGGTTATTAGAATAAAGGTGAGAGAAGCATTTTGGGTGTATAGGTAACAAACATGATGCATGCTTGTCCTATGTGTCCTCATGAGTTTTGCCAACATATTGTGGCAATAGCGTTCTATATCGATGGCATACTTACGACTCTCACGGCATTTTGCTAGTCGTCAGCTACGCATATGTTTTCGAGGTTAGTGTACCTGCAGAAAATTTCATCACAGCCCATTTTCCATGATGCAGTTCACACATGACAGTTTATCACAGTTTATACTCCATATATTTCTATATGGAGGCTAGCTCATCATTAAGCGCCGAGCCACGCATAGGCGTCGTTGCCACACTTTAACCATAGGGCAACTCATTATGGTAACTCACCTTCTTAACTAAGCGTAGGTGCGTCGTTACAAGTACATTACACTTCTTAGTATTCCCATGTCTGTATACCCATACACATCCATGGGGTACTGAATTCCCAAAAGAATAATTACTCCACATCGCAGCCTTCATATATACATATGTGGAACATGTATATAATCAAGCGCTTTTTATACTCTTCCCTAGACCGACGTTTATTCGGTCATGCTCTCACATCTCACCTTACCTGAGTGTCGATCCATTCAAGACTGAATGGCCTCAAAATAACAATACACATGTATGCAATACTCACCCGGTTGTGGGTTAGTGGTTTTAAATAAGCCACCTGATAGTCCTTAATTTTGGGCTTAACAGAGGATGTCGCTAGCATTATAGTTTTTTTCAAAACTGTTTTTCAAAGCCAAACAATGTGTTTAGTTGAAAATAGGTTTTTTGAAATCAAAACTTTGTTTTAAAAATACGTATGTGACAGTATCATACTTAATCCTGCTCCGATACCAGCTATGGCAGAACCTCCCAAGTTATTGGGCCCACATGCACCTGCCTTTGTCTCAAAGACCTCAGACGTCTATGCATGTGCACCCGATAACTTAACAGGATCTGTCCGAGTGCCCCAAGGACCTCGGATAAACCACTTACAACCAGGACCGCAGGATTAAGTAAACACAAATCACACACCAACAATTTGCAGCGGAAATCTTATTAACAAATTTTACAAGTTACATCAAGTTTACATTATATTTATCGGCGTGGTTACAAAAGTGGTTCAAAGAATAAACTTTGAACTATTATAAATTATTTATTGTTTTGAAATATATGCTAGTTAAAGTGACCATCCTCAATAAGAAGTATAGAAGAGTTACTTAGACTTATAAGAAGGTCGTGCCCACCGGCGCTTAACACCATCCACAACAGCACAATTCTAGTACCTGCAACAACATGGGTTCGAAAACCCTGAGTACGAAGTGTACTTTCGCAAGTCTTACCCGACTAAGGAAAAAGACTCTCAAGGATATGCTGGCTGTTGGGAATCAAGGTATGGCTTATCAAGAATCAAAGACTCTGTTTGCAGAAAAGATTACTATGAGTGGATCCTTAAAAATTCATTTTTATTTGTCAGGTTAAGTAAAGTTACCTGCATCTAGAGTTCTTTCTATCCTAGTTCTAGCACATGGCCTATACTAGCCGTCTTTTTACCATTCCTTCAGTTCACTGGATTGCTACGTGTAGGGCAGTGACCAAGTCTTCATATCCGAGAAGTAACGGCGATCCGAATCGATTAATACCCAGCTGGGGATCTCCAATCACACGACATATGTAGCAGTTGACCCTTGCATATGTCAACTCGCCACCGGGGTTGTTAAGACCAGATCGGGTTCACGCTAACTGAGAGCATAGATACACCACCGTCCAGCCTCTTGCCACGGAGGGTACACGCTACTCTCGCCATCTCTCCACTCCCATTGTGTGTTGTTCTATTCTGGTATTAGTCTACCCGAGGCAAAGCTTACCCATGATGAGGCATGTGACCAGTTAAAAGGTCCTCAATCATCAAGCCTACATCGACATAGTCCTTAATCGACGCAGACGGAGACACTACACCGACACTCCCTTCTCGTGCAAGTCAACCGCCCGGTCTCAGCTTTATCATTTAAAACCCAAAGTTTGGTACCTGGCAGAGGTACATCTTTTCCGATGTTGAACCCATCAAGGCCTTTGATGGATTCACTATCATAAGTATTTTCTTTTTGAAAACATTCCCACCCACTGAAGCATCACTTTTGTTTTAAAACAAAACATTTTTGTTTGCTAAAGCACAACTAAGCATCATAAAATTCTTTTCAAAAAGGGTATCAAGGAAAGGTAATCAATTTTTCAAGGAAGGAAATGCATCAATGGTTTAGCACACAACTCATGTCACCTAATGCATCATAGAAGGTGATAAAGATTTTAAAACAGCAAGGAGGTGGCAAATGCACCGGGGCTTGCCTGGATAACACTAGGTTAGTGTTTGTTAGACGACGTCTGCTTGACGACCATCCTTTGTTTTGGCATTCGTCAGATTATCCATCTTCAGGTTCATCTATTAGCATCATCTTGTGGAGAAGCTCACACGTAGCGACATCTCGCGGTCGACTTCGCTTTGGTTCTCCGCATCACGTAGTCAATAAACGTACCTAAATGATTTGCATAATGCACATGAATGCATATAAGGTAGAATAACACAAGATATTACGATGCTACGCAAAAGAGAAATAAGCCACTTAATGACGAAGCATTGCAGACACTAATTATCGATATATTGTTACTTACGACAATCATGCTCTTACAACCTAACTAAATAGTCGAGGTAGCAATCAACATCCATTCCAATTATGAAAGTGACCAACACACATAGATTATTATATCTAGTTTAGAGAGCACACTAAACGACTTATAACTTTAACTTCACAATTCTTGGACACCTAATACTTATAAAATTTGATAGAAGAACTTTCATTAACTTTCTAAACTAATTTACTGGTTAACCTATGTATCATATATATTAATAAAACTTCCCATTTTTAAGACCTACAATCCCGCAAACACTGAGACCTCTTTCATCCTACGACATCGACCAAATTACCAAAGCGACTCAAGCAATCTAATAAATATTATACCTAGTCAGACCATCCATCAATCAATCCACTAACACGAATAACAAATTTGCTTACCCTGACTAATTCGACGTGATAGTCAGAAGCACGACGACGATTTCCGGTTGACATCATTGATCACACACGTCTGGCGAGCGAGGCACACAGTTTCTATTCTTGACCAAATACCCATGGGATTCCTTTTTGTCGAGCTGGTGACGCGTGGTTGAGTAGGTTAGCACGAGCTCTGGCGAGGACACGAATTTAGTGAGGACTTCGACGACAGCGAGGTCATGAGCTCTAGCGACACAGGGTTAAGCGGCGAACATGTTCGACGTGCATACATGAGCCGAACCGAAGGCGAGGAATCGATGAAGCGAAGTTCGTCGACAAGAATCATGGAGGAATCAGCGACGTTGCTGCACACACGACGCGACGACGAACGACGACAACCGGCATGGAGACCCGATACGCCTGAGGAAGGGGTTCGACAGTTCAACGACACCGGTGAGGTCAACGAACGGCGTGTGCACCAGAAAAACCGAGCAGGGCGCACGCACAACCAGCGAAGCTCATGGGAACAACAACCGACTCAAGGGCGCACGTTCGGTGAACTGCAGCCATGGACGAGCGCAAGGGCGAGCAACACGGCTGCGACCGGGTGAGATCTGGGACGGCTTGACTGGGAAAAGAACTCGGCGTCTGTGAGATCGAGTGCACAAGGCAACCAACATCGGACCTGGGGAAGAGTGGGCACCATGGGCGAGCTCACGGCTGGCGCTGGGGAAGGAGATAAGGGAGACCAAGGAGTAGGGACGCGCGGCGATGGGAGAAGGCACGGCTGGGCGCGATGCAGGAAGCGCGGGCCAAGGCGAACTCCAGAGGAGGGCGACGACGACCAGCACCATGGCGAGCAGGAACGCAGGGAGGATCTCGCAGGGAAGAGAAGCTGCGAGGGAGAGAGAAAGGTAGGGCGCGGCTGGAGGAGCAGAGAAGAAGCAGCACGCGCAGGGAGCTTCGACGGTGGCGACTTGGGCGAGCTTGCAGGGGATCCGACGCCATGGAGGGCCAAGCTTCGGGGAGGAACAGGGGCTGGAGCGAGGCATGGGGAAGCCGCCATGGGGAGCTCGGTAGAGGTCCTGGCGCGCAGGGAGCAGGCAGTGGGCGCAGTAGGCAGAGGGATGTGCGCAGGAGCAGGCGCGCCTAGGAGAAGAATGGAGCGCATAGGGGAGGGAGGAAGATGCACGCGGCGTGGAAGAAACTCGGCGCGCAGAGGATAAGGCCGCTGGCCATGGAAAAATCTGATAACGGCGGTGGAGTAGGAGGATGAGGATGGCTGACGCGGTAGAAGAAAAAAAGCAGGATGGATATTTTCTTCCTCTTTTTCTTAAACGAGATCGTACGAAAATATCCCGGATCTAGTAGTACGGTTTAAAAGGCAATAAAGAGTTGGACCAACACAATATTGGGTACATTATTTAGATATGATTTTGACTTGGTGAATACTTCGGAATCATATGAATTTTAATCAGTTATTTATAACTGAAGTTTTGAATCCGGTGAGAAACGACAACCCGAATCAAACTGATTTCAACTTCGATATTGTAGTCAGCTTTGGTTTACGTAGAAGTCCGACAAAAATTTATCTGGTAAGGAATAGATTAAATTACCATGGTTCGAGTTTTAGCCTGATGTTATCGGATCAAGCTAAACGATATCGGATTCGGCTAGGAAACGGCTCAGTTTATAATTCTACGCCTGGTTTTTCTTGGATTCCGGGTGTAGTCCGATTTAATTTTGTATTAACACTTTTGTCATCGAGTTCAATTTAATTTGCCCGGAATAAAATCATAAGAGTAGGTCGACCTTCCGAATTTGTATTCGCGCGAGCGATGAATTTTAAGTAATCACTGGACGCACCGATTTTCGGAACAACTAGGTTCCGAACATCACGAAAATTTAGGAAGAGCCTGGATAAAATAAAAACGATGTCGAACTTGCGACAGACAAAACAGATGCGATATAAAAATCGCGATAGACGAAGATGATTAAAATTTAGCATCTATTTTATCCACTGATATGACGTGCTTAAATCCATACTCGTTGTCGAGCAGAATATAAACACCAGAGATGTTACAGTTCATGCACTAAAGACCTGGAGGCACTATCTGTATGGGCAGAAGTGTGATGTTTACACGGGCCATAAGAGTCTCAAGTATATATTCACCCAGTCAGAATTAAACATGAGGCAACGAAGATGGCTAGAAATGATCAAAGACTATGAGCTGGAGATACATTATCACCAAGACAAAGCTAACATGGTTGCAAATGCCTTGAGCAGGAAAAGCCAAGTCAATTGATGGTCGCTCATCTGATTTCATATGAACTAGTGAAGGAATTCGACAGGCTGAGTCTCGGATTTCTGAACTCCCAAGGAGTGACAGTTGAGCTGGAACCCACTCTAGAACGAGATATCAAGGATGGACAGAAAAATGATGAGAAAATCAATGAGATTCGGCAACTGCTCCTAGATGGGAATCCTAGTTCAAGGCTTAATAAAATTAATAGAGTATCCATACCAACAAGGTGCATCTTCTTTTTCGGAAGCCTATCTCGAAAGAACCTCCAATTTAAGCATGCTTGGATTGGAGCAATTTGGGATGGCTAACTGTCTGGGAAATTTTCTCGGGTGCGCATGAGTGAGGACAAAGTGCGCATAAAAGACTTGTGTTGGTCTGTGGGGACAATATATGACCCTATAGAGCTGCTAGGAGTAAGTATCGCTGATCCAAGAGTGGACGGGGTGTTACAAGTGGTATCAGAGCTGACCCTCGTGGTTTCACGGGCGCGTGTGGGTTAGGGGTTCGAGTATATGGCGCATGGAGCATGTAGGCCCAGAGTGGACACATGGCATGGCATATGATGACACTAGACACAAAGACGTTGTAACACCCCTGGTGTTACTATAACTAAAACTTGAGCATGACATCATAAGCATTGGCATTGCATATGTGTGACACACCTAGAGTGCATTCACTAGGCAAAAATTTCAAACAAGTTGTATTGTTTTAATGTTTTTGCAAATGGAACCCTGGTTAATGGACTTAACCCTAAATAGTGGTTAAAGGGGTAAAACTTAACCTAAGTTAAGAAAACCTAAAAGCTTTAGGGTAAAAGTCATAAAATGACCCCAAAAATAAAGTTGAATCACTTTTGTACCCCTGGGATACCAGAAACCCTAATTGGAACCCTGGAAAACCCTAAAACCAAACCCTAGGGGCTTATGTGCAAAAATGATGAACCTTTGGACTAAAGTGTAAAAACTACTATGTTTTGACATATAAAGTCATTTGGTTCACAAATATGTGAATTTACAAGCAAAACCCTAAGTTTTGGGTTTATTTGCAAAAAGTACCACTTGACCTCTATATAGCCTAAGTCTGAAATCAGTGTTGTGAGCACAACTTTAAGCCCTTGAAACTTTCAAAGCATAGAGTTTTTGCCCTAGGTCACCACATCAAAGTTGAAGATCAATCTTAGGGGAACAACTTTGTTTAAGGATTCAAGCCATGGTCTTATGTGAAATTTGGAGAAAAACCCAATCAAAGATGGGATGTCAGACTGCTTGAAGTTGAATTTCAGAGTTGCAGTGTTATGAGGTGAATTTTGAGCTTGATTTTGATTAGGATCCAGTGCTCAAATGAGTTCAATCCCTATAGTCGAATTGTAGCGGGTTTGTAGCTTTGAAACTTTGCTACAGAGAGTGGAGTGAGTTACTAGAGAAACTTTAGAGAGAATTGGTCCTAAACTGTGACTGTCAGGCGCACTGAGGAACATATCCCATGGTACAGTGCTCTAACCGGATCAGATCGACCGCCGTGGAAAAATCTCACCGCCGGCGACCGCTTTGCCGGGATTGGTGCCGCGGCCGTGTGGACGTTGCTTACCTTGAAAAGATCTTCATCGCCCGTGCGCTGGCGACCTCTCCGGTGACCCCCGTGGCTCTCTCTCTCCCTCTTTGCGGCCGAGTGGATTACCTCGCCGGAGAACCGCTGCCTCCCGGCCGTGCGCCGCGTGGCTCTCACTTTCCACCGCACCGCCACGACTTACTCTAACTCCCCGTCGATCGCCGGAACAACCGCCACACCTCTAGACACGTATTCACCGCGCCAGGATTCTTCCTCACCTCCGGCCGCCGCGTTGCTCGTCCAAAATTTGCGGCCACCGTTCACTCCGCCTATAAATTGAGCCCTCCCCTAGTTGCGTAACACCATCACCCCCTCGGCCACCAACAATCGCTAGCAATCGTGCCTCCGAGAGCCTGAATTTTGGTTTTGCCCCAAATCACCTTCCGCCACCGTGAAAATCCGTTCGTCGTGGTCAGCTCAATTCGGGTCAGCTCCTCCCCTCTGCTCCCTTGTTTACGCATTTGCATACGTCTGTGATACTCGCCAACCCATCCAATTGAACTAGGAGCCCACTAGACGCCGGGAACGCGTTGATCCGTCCGCAGTGCTCATGGTTTCCGTGGGCAGGAAACTGTAGGACTATAATCTTGAAATTAATTGGGGGGCAATGGTCCTTAGGGCTTGAATTCGGTGTCCGCTGCTCAGAAACCCTAGCCGTAGCCCCAATCGGCCGGCGTAGATGCTCGCCGGAGCTCCTCCGTGCGTGAACGGCGTCGAGGGCGCGTCGGGTAAAGGAATAGATGTTGGAGGACTTTTCTGCATTTGGTCAGTGACACAGAAGAACAGTGAGCAAACCTGTTTTGATTTAGTTAATAAATCGGGGTCTTCTGTGCAAAACTCCCGCGGGCGCGCGCGCGTGGGCGTGCTTCTGCTGGTTGCTGGGCCGCCTGGGCTGGATTCGGCCCAGTACTGTTCTATTGTTTTTCTTTTTCTTTTATCCCCAGAGCCAAAACAATTATAGAAAAATGTAGAAAAATGCTAAAATTGTGAAACTAATTTTCCTAGGCTTGTTATTTTCCCTAGTATTTAATAAAAATAAGTGTGTGATTTTTAGTGGAAATAAGAAATTTTAAAGTATTTAAAGTAGTTAAAAGTCTTGGTTATAGATTTTTAGAAAATAATTGATAAGTCCTAAAATGCCCAAAATTTTTATATGAGTGTTATACAATATTTAGAATCCTTGGGTAAAGTCTGAATTGATTTGAACCTTATTTGATCACCAAACCCCAAAACACCCCCCTGCCCTATGAACTCCTTTACCGACTCCGGAAACCCTAAGTTCCCGGAACTCCGTGAAGGAAAGTTGTATTCAAGACATAAATGATAAGTTTATGCTATCTTTGCATCCTCATGAGCATCCCATGGCATCCATTCTTATACTTATGTATGGTTATGATTAGAACGTGAAGAAGAGGTAGAAGTTCCCGAAGACAGGACACCACCACCTTCGGAATCCCAGGCCGGGAATAGTTTCTACTTCGACATCTGTGGATCCGAACCCGAATCACCTGTAAACGAAGGCAAGCCCCGGTGCATTTGCCACCTTCCTTGCTATTTTAAAATCTTTCTCACTTGATTGCTGCATTAGGTGATAGGAGTTGCTTGATAAAACCATTCCTGCATTACCTTCCTTGAATTGGATTACCTTCTTTAATCACCTGTTTTACAAAAGCTTTTTGATGATTAGCTTTGCTTTAGAAAAACAAAAGGTTTTGTTTTTACAAAATATGATGTGGCAAAAGTGGGTGGGATGTTTTTCAAAAAATAAAAACTTGATGATGGATCTATCAAAGGCCTTGATGGGTTCAACATCGGAAAAGATGTACCTCTGTCAGGTACCAAGCTTTGGGTTTGAAATGATTAAGCTGAGACCGGGCGGGTGACTTGCACGAGAAGAGAGTCTCGGTGTAGTGTCTCCGTCTGAGTCGATTAAGGACCTTGTCGATGTAGGCTTGATGATCGAGGACCCTTTAACTAGTCACATGCCTCGTCATGGGTAAGCCTTGCCTCGGGCAGACTAAGGCCGGAATAAGATAACACGAAATGGGCGTGGAGCGGTGGCGAGAGTAGCGTGTACCCTCCGTGGCAAGAGGCTGGACGGTGGTGTAGCTGTGCTCTCGGTTTGCGTGAACCTGATCCGGTCTTAAGAACCCCGGTGGCGGGTTGACATATGCAAGGGTTAAGTGCTACATATGTCGTGTGATTGGAGATCCTCAGCTGAGTATAATCGATTCGGATCGCCGTACCTTCGCGGTTATGAAGACTTGGTCACTGCCCTACACGTAGCATTCCACTAAAGACGATGGGCTTTTGTTAAGAAATTGGCTAGTGCAGGATCAGTGATTGAACTAGGGTAGAAAGAACTCTAGTGCAGGTAATTTTACTTAACTTGACAAATTAAAACTGGATTTTTAAGGATCCACTGTAGTAAGCATTTCTGCAAAACAGAGTCATTGATTATTGAAAAGCCTTACCTTGACTCCCATATAACCAGCATACCCTTGAGAGTCTTTTCTTTAGTCGGGTAAGTCTTGCTGAGTATTCCATACTCAGGGTTTATCCCTTCGTTGTTTTTAGGTGAGGAAGTAGCAGACTTTTGCTGCTTCTGTGCCAAGGTGGTTCCAAAAGAAGAAAAACAAGACTGAAGCGCGGGAGGACTCGGTCCTCCACTTAGGATCTTTTGCTTATAACTTATCGGGAGGAGTTTGTGCCTCCCCTGGCTTGTATTATATTACTTCTATGCACTCACTTTTAGTCTGGTCTGTAATAACATAACTCAAGCTTGCTTTCAAAATAAATGTAAGATTATGTAATTCCCTTCCGTATTTCTTTATCTCCGATGTTCTGTAATGTCTGCTAGACGGGTGAGACGTTCCTGGTAAGGTAAGGAAAGATACCAAGCTTGTCAAGTAGTTCAGGGGCACCTACAGGGTTGTCTGAAGTCCGTTGGACAAGGACAACTGTAGGTGGGCCTAATTACTTGGGAGGTTCCGTCACAGACGTGTCTAAGAGGGGAGGTTCCTAGATTGGGGTTGACCGATTGTAACACCCCTAGCATTACGAGAACTAAAACTTTGGTATGGCATCGTATGCATTAGGATTGCATTATGTATGATACACCTAGGATGCATCCATTAGGCTAAAATTTCAAAACAAACATGTGATGTGATGCTTGTGTGATGATCTGGCTTGGTAAAAGGGATCCTTGACCCTAGGTTGGCAATGTCTCTTTTCAAGGATTAGAGGCATGTGGCCTTGTTAGATGAGCACTAAAGGATGATCTTGACAAGTTGGTAGAAATGCTCAAGAAATATTAGCTTAGAGAGCTTAAGTGCTACATGTGTCCCAGAACACTCAAAACCCTAATCTAGAACACTAAAACCCTACATAGTGCCCTATTGGGTGATTTCAAGTTCTAGACACTTTTAGTCAAAGGTGTACACATCAAAGTGATAGAGTAACAAAAGTTAAGTAACTTTCGTATTTGGGGATTTCCATGTTTTGTGGTGAAACTTGGAGTAATTTGCAAAAGTGTATGGGTCACCCTAATCATGAGATCTGAAAAACAGTGTGAATGAGCCAACTTTGGACTTCTATATCTCTTGATCCATGAAGGGTTTGCTATAAGTCATTATAGCAAGTAGAGCTACTATAATAGTACAAATTTTATTAAGGGACTTAGCCCAAGAACTCTGTAGAAATTGGGGTAAATTGCCCAAGAAGTTGGGCTACCAGTTGATCCTTACACCGAAAGCAGACTGTCAGTGGTTTCTAATCGACTTTGGAGCCGGATTACGCCTGATCTAGCGAGTAACTGGTCAAGATTCTTATGACAAAGTTGAAGCTGGTATATAGGATAACAACTTTGGTACAGCGGAAGATGTGGACGTCCGTACACCCGAAGATGATGACGCCTTGGCTGGCGCCGGTGGCTGGCATGGCGCGAAAGTGCTGCTCCTCCGTTGTTGACGACCCTGTAATTCTTTTTCTGCCAACATAGAAAGATGAAACAAGCGTTGTATAGAATGATATTCTTTATAATCAACAATATCCTGAATCTCCCGCCTCAATCCCCCATAAAACCTAACCATTTGATCCTCCGGATCCTCAACTACCCCACATCGTAGCATACCTTTCTGAAGCTCTTGGTAGTATTCCTGTACCGACATGTCTCCCTGGTTTAAGCATTGCAAATTTTTTCGAAGATCACGTCTATAAGAAGGGGGAACAAAGCGAGCTCGCATCTGCTCTTTTAACGCATTCCATGTTTGTGGTGCAGCACGTGTCTTAACAAGTTCATTCCACCAAATGATAGCAAAATCTCTAAATTCACTAGTGGCTTGTCTAACCCTATGCTTCTCAGAAACAAGATGGGAATTAAATTTTTGTTCTACCGTCATCTCCCAGTCTAAGTAAGCTTCAGCATCATAAGAACCCACGAACGGTGGAATAGAGAACTTAATCTTAGCAAATGAATCATGGTCTGGTTGAGGATTATGATGACAACGTCTACCATTACCTCACATACCTTGTCGATTACGTGCGAGGCGTTGTGGCAGCGGTGCATAAACATCGTCGTCATCATCGTCGTCGTCCACAGGAGAGAGAGATGGGGTTGGAGTTGGTGGGGGGGACTAGCCTCCAGTACGTCCATGCGTGTAACAAGTTTATCAACCCGTCGATCAAGATGCTCATAGGATGTCGCCGCAGAGTCCTGGTATTTTTTTAAAAGCTTCAGTCATCGCGCGCATCATCTCCTTCAATTCCAGCTGAGAGACACACTCATCGTCGTTAAGCTTAGGCCCCTTGTCCTTGTCCATTTGATTCTTTGGTCCTGTCATTGTTAGCACAAAACAGAGACAAAAAGACAACAAACAATGTGAACCCTACAACTATCTCTCAGGGTGGTGGTGGTGGTGGAATACAAATTATGAAGCATCTTACCCCGCTCTTACAAGGTTCTTACCAGCACTGCAGGTGGCAAACGGTGACCGGTGTGACTGTCCAACGAGTATGGGTGTGATTGCAAAGGTGGCAAACGGTGACCGGTGTGACTGTCCAACGAGCATGAGTGTGATTGCAAAGGAGTACCTGTTCTGCTCGAGAGAAAGCTGGAGCTCTAGGAAGGCTAACTAAATATATATATATATATATATATATATATATATATATATATATATATATATATATATATATATATATATATATATATATATATATATATATATATATATATATATATATGTGGCACACAAGTCAGTAACAGATAGCAACGCTGAATAAGTGTTCCAAGTACTCATCCTAGTTGCTGGCTAGAAAATGTAATAGAACAGTTGGACCAAAGCACAATTAAGGAGGTACAAGTATCTAGTAGAAATCGCAGTTCTATAAATAGAGCAGATTTTTCAGCACTAGTAGAAATCAAAAGCGCGTTTGCAAAGGAGTACCAGCAAAAGAGCTCGAAATATTTTGAATTTTTTACCACTGATCCAAAAACACAAATGATGGAAGCACATAAAATTTCACTTGAAACAGAGTTGTATTGTGACCTAGAGAAATTCACAAAGGATCTCTGAAATTCCTGAAACACTTAATTTTTTTAATTATCTTTCCGATTTTGTTTGAATTTTTTGACAGAACCAAATAGGCCAAAGGCCAGTTTGGGTCACCCCAGAATGGAGTCAGGAATCGGCTGTAAAAAATTGAGCTCAAACGGAGCACCGAGCGAAAAGTTATGCCCGTTTTATGGAAGGTACCTCAAGTTATGGTTTTCAAAGGCACAAATCGGCAGGAACCGTTGCGGCGGCTATGGAGCACAGGGTCGGTTTTAGAGATAGGATTTGTTTTGTGGATATGGTTGGTTTAGATACAGGATCTGTTTTGTGGATGTCAGTTTTAGAGATAGGATCTATTTTGTGGATAGGGTCGGTTTGAGAGATAGAATCTGTTTTGTGGATAGGGTCGGTTTTAGAGATAGGATCTATTTTATAGATAGGGTCGGTTTTGTAGGATGGAAGCGGATGTACAGAATCAAATTGAACCAAAATAAATCTAATCCAGCAACCAAACTCAACTAGAACACGAACTCAGAACTGTGGACTCTAAAACTGAATTGTGCAAAGGCTAAGACGATGGTTTTAGGTCAGAATAAACTGATCGTATTTTTTTGTGGCTTTTTGTGGACTATGGGACGAAGCAAAACTAATCTAAAGGTAGGATTATACCTCATGGGCAACCTGGAAATCTGATACCAATTGATAGTAGACGTGGCCCGATCTTCCGTGAGATGCGATAATTTGATTGAGTGGAGATCTCGACGTTGATGATCCAAGGCTCCGAGCGAACGGTTCCTCGCAATCACTACACCACGGCTCCGTTGGTTATCACCCGTGAGACACGAATGACCTCGCCATGAAGGCTTATCCCTGCAAGCGCAATCAAGAACACAAGCAAGAATAGGAAAGAAACGCAACCAAAATTGTATTGATTACGGGATAGGGTGTCACAAACCGATGATGGCGACACTGTTCGATGACAGAATTGATCTAAGCAAAACCCAAAACCTAATATTGTGGCGGCTTCTGAATAAATAGAGTATAAGAGCGTGTGTGACCCCTGGACTCGCCTCTAATGGGCTTCGACACGATTCACGGCCCAACTGCCCAACAGACGGTGTCGCAGCACCAAAACAGAATCTGAACGCTGAATTGTTTCGACGATGAATTTTAAGGTTGAACCAGTTGGATTGGTTAGATAATCTCCTTATCTTTCCAACCATATCAAGTCCGTCGCAATCGGAGTTCGGATGCATCCTAGGCGTCCATTTTAGTGCAGACTGGTCTTGGAACCCGAGATGGAGTCGCAGCCGAGTCGGACTTGATCTCCTTCCTGTTGTGGCCGCCCTTACTGCTCCTCCTCAACACCTTGGCCTTTACCAAGTCCTTGCTGGTCGTCTCTAAGGTACCTAATCATTAAAACATCCATGGCACCAAACGTAAGCTCTGAAACATAATTGACTAGGGTAGAACGTACTTAGAGATTTAGCTGTCGTGCACGAGATCGTGTTATCGGTCCATTCATTATATGTATAGAAGTGATGTCCTCATCAGCACCCATAGTTGGCCTCTATAAATTGAGTGCCCTCCCTGTTTCGCCCTCTTGTTACGCGTTCAGTGTAACACCCTAAAATCATGCCTTGATTATTGGGGATAGTTCTTCAAAGTATTTAGATAAAATGTCTTTTATTAAGGGTTTTAATGGTTTGGGATCATTTTCTTAAAATAAATAAATGATAATATTAAATTTTAATATGGTGATTCAAAGCTAAGAATAGATCTTGAAACAAGAATTTGAATTATGAGGTACATATTAATAAATAAAAGTAGCATTAAATTTCGATATCTCAAATATAGCATTGACCTTTTGAGTTTAATATTTCAAACTCAGAATGTGATGATAGAAAGATTTATTTTATTAATTTGAGTAAAACTATTCTTTCATGGATTATACATTGAGAAGTTGTGCCCTAATGAATAAAATAACTAACATATATATGGATGATTTTGCATTACATGTTGAGCTTTACTTGACGGTGCATTATGTTTGAGGTTGGAATTTATTCAAAACTAAAAGTTTAAATTTAATTTGAATCTAGAAAACTAAAAATAGAGATTAGAAAAGAAATAAGGAGCAGAAAATAAAATGAAAAAAGGGAAAGACTCACCTGCGCTATGGGTCGTATTGACCCTCACGGCCTAGCTCCATTTCAGTTTGCTGTGCCAGCCACAGCCCACCGTCGCGTGCATGCGGATGACATGTGGGCCCCACCTTGACATAGCCACCACCCACACCTCACACGCGCGCTGGCGTCTCTGTTAGTGGGGTCGCTTCACCAGCCGGTCATGGGACATGCTCGCGTAGAAACCATCCGGTGAATGCCATGTGGGTCCCCCGCGTCGGCACTGTAGATCGTCTCCAGCTGAAACCGTATCGGCGAGATTCACAGCCGTTGACCCGCAGCCACCTTCGCCGGCAAAATCTAGCCGAGCTAGGGATCCTCAGCTTCGGCATATAAGACCAAACTGAAGGCGCCCATCCTCATTCACCTATCCTGCGCACCACCGTAAGGAAGAAGATCAAGCGGAGGGAGTTGTCGGGCGGAATGCCGATGCAGGTCGCCATGGCCGCCGCACGTTCGTTTCACCGGTGGTTGCATCCCAAGCCGTGAGTTGGTCTGGGGACTCCATCCTCAATGGTGGATGTCGTGCGATGCGTTATCGGGTCAGCGCTGGGGTCAGGGCAGCGTCCGTGCACAACTCTGTGGAGTGCATGCGCACTAGCTTCGATGCCGCCGTCGACAAGCGTTATCACCGCCATTGAAGGTGCGGAGTTCATCCAAGTTGCTCCCCTACTTCTCGAGGAAGGCGCCCGGTGCCCCGGCGGTGAGGTTCGGCTACACGGGCAAGCGCAATTGCTCGTCGTCGATGCAATGTCGTGGCGGAACCATGCGACCACGGGGGCGGGGCAGCCAACCACCTCAAGCCAAGGTATTTCCGCTCTCCATCTCTTCGCCGGATCCCCTTGGAGGTTTAGCCTCCGTAAATTTCAAGTTTGGGGCATTGGGGAACTGGTTGGCGTGCTCGCCGGTGGAACGCCGCCGGTGTGGGCTTCGGTTGGTGCGTGCTGGAGATGGAAGACGAATCGTGGGTCATAGATCTAGGGAGCAACGGCCAGACGTGTCTGGCGGTTGGATCTGATTTATGCGGCCAGGATTAGGTGAGCACCAGGATTCGGCGAGTGTGTCCTGGGCGGTCGAATCGTGATCGTGTGGTTCGGATCTGGGCGGGATTTCATAAAGCGCGGACCGTTGGATCCGGATCCGAGGTCCTAGATTGCATACCCTTTCATAGAATTTGGATCTAATCTAGCGCGTCTGTCTCCGATCAGACGGCCTCGATTCATCGATACCTCTTCATCTTGCGAGTCTTGCAAAAACAACCCGCCATCCAACTTGAAATAGCCTGTGTCTGAGGAATCTTTCGGTATAGTCCCTGGACTTTTAGGTATTAATGCGCGCAGTCCTGAGGGTTATAAAAACAGGGAAATAATTATGAAAATTGATTTTTCAATACAAAAATAATTCTAGAAACTTGGATAAATCATATTAAATTCATTGTAGCTCCAAACTGATCCATTTCAGTTGCATAAAATTCATATTAATAATGTTTATCAATTGGTAACTCTGTTTTAGCATGACAACTAGATTAAAATTTATCACTTAGTTATTTCTGTACCAAACACCTACAGACTTCGGAAAATCATAACTAATTCGTTTTAACTCCAATTTGATCCGTTCAAGTTGCGTTAGTCTCGTATAAATATTTACTATACAATAACAACATTTATTATACCATGTATCATTATTTTATAATTAGATCTATATTTAACTGATGTGGTTAATCTAGTTAAACTTCTTATCATTATAATCTACTAGAATATGATCTATGGTCAATTTATAATTTAGATTAAAGTTGAACTAATTACTACTTTAGGTTATCTTTTCTCTGGAATTATAAAATAAATATAGAACCTAGTGTTAATCATTTAATCACCTCATAACTTGATGACACGACTCCAATCTTAATAGTTCTCGATCCCACGATCTCGTAGCAACGCGTAGATTACTATATTTCAGTTTGTTCTTATGTTTGGTGTGATGTTAATTTTATCTATACCATGTCTGTTTGTATTGCTACGACTAGCAGTGAGGTCACGAGGATCTGAAGATCATCCAGGTAACTGGAATCTCAAGTGCCAGGCAAGTTGTGCCCTTGATCACTTCTATTTACCCAATAATGTTCTTTATTATCACTATTCAATGCATAGGTTTAATTTTTGATGGGACCCAATAGGTCACCCTTGTCTGATTATCTTTTACCTTGTTTACCCCTTAATCACTTGGTTAGTTCTGCTATTGCTTTATATGGTTTTGGGTTAATATTTCATTATATCCATGTTCCAATTATTCTGTTATTTTATTTATGTTCATGTCAAGATCATTATATTTTAATTGGAACGTGGAGCTTAACTTGAGAAACACGTGCCACCACAAGGATGGAATGGGACGCCCTTGGCTAACTAATTAGGAAAGCTAGTGGAAGACTACCTTACCCGAAAGGGGCAAGGGCAGTAGGGGAGTTGCATGCAAGGAGGTTCTCGTGTTGATTTTGCTGCGATGGCGGTTAGACGAGGGATTCTTGCAAGTGCTCTTCCCATAAACTATAACGGGTTTTCGGAAGCTAGTGGAACTTTGTAAAGGCCTCGTAGTGGATCCCTAGCCATTCACCTCGGTAGTGTCTAAGGGTCTAGCTAACCCTGGCGACATGGGATACACGACTTGTGGGTACAGGGTACAACCTCTGCAGAGTGTAAAAATGGTATACTAGCCGAGCTCACGGTCATGAGCAGCTCAGGACTTTCGCATGATTAAATTATGGAACTTAAATTCAATTTGTCATTTGCATTTGCATGGGATTATTTATTAATTTTGTTCTATTATTATTATTACGGTTTGGTATTTACATACATTTAGTAACTGCTAATAAAACTTTGACCAACTTTAAAAGCAATGCTCAGCTTTAACCATTCTCTTTGGTAATCCTTACACTTCACATGAACTCCCACCTTTGGTGAGTTCATGCCACATTATTCCCCACAACTTGTTGAGCGATGAACATGTGTGAGCTCACTCTTGCTGTCTCACACCCCCCCACAGGAGAAGTACATGTGGTTCAAGAGGAGCCACACAACGAGGAGTTCGATTCGATCTAGGTGGCGTCTCCCAGTTGACTTTCTGGCGCGAAGGATGAATTTTAGTTCGATCTATATTTATATTTTATTTTGTAAGACATCCGCTATGTAATAAGTATTCTTATTATATTGTGACATTTATCTCTATAAACTCTGTTATTATATATGTTGTCTTTTTTGGCGCATGTATGAGATGCACCCGACTTTGTCCCTTAAAGCCCGGGTGTGACACTCAGTGCACCACTCCTTACCTCAATCCATCCACCGTAGCCTGAGAATTCAGGATTTTCCCCAAATCGGTCATTGTCGCCGCTGTGAGGTATCTCGTTGTGGCCAGAGCTCTCTGAGGTAACCGGGGTCGAGCTTGTGAGCATTTTGAGTTCCCTTACATGTCGTGATGCTAATCAGCTAGCCCGATTGAACTCTACCATAGCAGGATCCCCAGAACACAATGTTGCCACCGTGGAACGCCGTCACGGACACTCTCCTCATTGACCCACTTCTTTGTCCTTTCGCCCGTCTTCCTGGTCGTCGTCCTTGAGTCCTGGTGAGTTACTGAAGCCCGTCGTACTTTCGGTTCGAACGCTACCGCGTTGTGTCACTAGGAACGAGCTCATAAAGGTTTTGGTTCCATGGGTGCTCATGGACAAAGCTCTAGAGTAGAGTTCATACCCGATTTTTACCCTTAAAGTAGCGCCAATAGTTGAATTAGGTGTAAAAACAACTTTGAGCTTGGATTATGGGGTATGGTAGCCTGCGCAAGTTCACCGGAGCGATTGCTCCGCCAACCGTGGCCAAGGACCCGGTCGTGTGAAGGAGAAAGAAAGGGAGGGTTTGTTTGTAAACGTCAGTGACTCAGAAAACAATGCTTTGGATTGGTCTATGGTTATTCGAATACCTAGGGGGCTCCATGCAAAAGTCTCGCGCGGGCGCGGACGCGAGCTCATTTTTTCGTCCATGGGCCGAGCCAGATTGATTTCAGCCCAACCCTGTTCATTGTTTCTCCTTTTCTTTTTGCCATTAGTTTAGGAAATTCATTAGAAATGGTAGAAAAATGGTAAAATCATGAGACCAATTTTGTTAGATTCCTAAAATCAAGTTGTATTTAATAAAAATAATTCCAAATTTTTTATTTGAAACCTGGAATTATGTAGCATTTAAAGGTGCTTAAATAAAGTCTTTTAGAATTTTAGAAATAGTTCAGTAATTCCAAAAATCATAAACTTTTTGAGTAGGCTTAATATGATGGTCAGAGATTCTGAGTAAAGTTTGAAATGGTTTGGACACTGTTTGACCAGAAAACCCAATAACTAGCTTCATAAGAATCTTAGTGATTGATTCGTACCGTGAAGGAAAGTTCTATTCAAGACGCAACTTACTATACTTCTATTGTATGATTGCAAATTCATGACATAGCATGAGCATTCATGTACATGTATTATCATGTATAGAACACGAGGAAGAATCCGTAGTAGAGGAAGAAGTTGTCTCCCAGACCAAGAATCCCCTAGTGGAGAACAACTTTTATTTCGACATCTACGGTGTGGAAACAGAAACTCAACAACACAAGGCAAGCCCTGGTGCATTTTACCCTTTCCTTGATGTTTTAAAATCTTTATTGCCTTATATGATGCATTAGGTGATAGGAGTTGTGTGCTAAACAATTGATGCATTTCCTTCCTTGGAAAATTGATTATCGTTCCTTGATACCTCTTTATGAAAAGGATTTTCATGATGCTTAGCCTTGCTATAGAGAACAAAATGTTTTGTTTTAAAATGAAAGGTGATGCTTAACACTGGATAGGGATTTTTACAACGAAAAGACTTATGATGGTTAATACATCACAACCCTGATGGGTACAACATTTGAAAAGCGTACCTCTATCAGGTACCAAACGGGTGTAAATGATAATGATGAGACCGGGCTGTTGACTTGCACGAGAAGGAAGTCTCGGTGTAGTGTCTCCGTCTTAGTCGTTTAAGGACTGAGCCGATGTAGGCCTACAGATCGAGGACCTTTTAACTGGCCACATGCCTTGTCATGGGTAAGCTTTGCGTCGGTTGGACCAATACCAGAAAGGCTACCATGCAATTGGAGTGGAGAGATAGCGAGAGTAGCATGTACCCTCCGTGGCAAGAGGCTGGACGGTGGAGTATACGTGCTCTCGGTTGGCGTGAACCCATTCTGGTCTTGAGAAACCAGGGTGTGAGTTGACATAGGCAAGGGTTAACTGCTACATATGTTGTGTGGTTGGAGATCCCCAGCTGGGTATTAATCAATTCGGATTGTCATTACTTCTCGGACATGAAGACTTGGTCACTAACCTACACGTAGTGACAAGTGAACTAAAGGGATGATAAAAGATGGCTAGTATAGGCCAAGTGGTTGATCTAAGAATAGAAAGGAATCTAGATGCTGGTAATTACTTAACCTGATGGTAAAATGAATTCTTAAGGATCCACTCGTAGTAAGCTTTTCTGCAAAAAGAGTCTTTGAATCTTGATAAGCTTTACCTTGATTCCCAAATACCAGCATATCCTTGGGAGTCTTTTTACTTATATGGGTAAGACTTGGGAAAGTACACTCCGTACTCAGGGTTGTTGTAGGAGATGAAACTGTTGAGTTCTGTTGTTTCTGTTCCAAGGTTGTCCCGAAACAAGAGGAGGAGAACTAAGAACTACCTTTGGAAGGTGTTTTGCCTTCCTATGATGTATAAGTTTAAGCATTCAGAACCCGATTATGTAATAATCAACTCTTTCTATATTATACTTATGAATGTAAATTATGTTACTGTAATCCTTTCAGCTTACTCCGATGGTGTGTAATGTCTGCATTATGGGATAAGCGCTCTTGGGCGATGAGATGGAGATGCAAGTAGTCGGACCTACCGAGCCATTGAGCGCACCTGCATGACTGTCTGAGGTCCTCAGGACAAGGACATCTGTATGTGGGCCTAATATCTTGGGAGGTTCCGTGACAGATGGTATCAGAGCAAATCCCATTTCTTTGGACATTACTTAGTGCTTCAAAAGATTTTAAAATACTTACCTTTGAATATTCTTACCTTAATCCTTTCTTATAGCAACTTATCTTTTGAGTAGTCAGGTAAAAGAGTGCCAAATAATAGTTATACATAGGAGATATGGGATCAACAAGCAGTTGATTCCATAATTGTTGGTCATGCATGCATCATATTTAAATAATACTGAGTAATATTCCCCTCTTATAGAGACATGGCACGCAGAAAGACTACTCTTTGGAAGGCGGCCAGACCTCAAGGTGTACCTCGTCATCAGTTGGCTCCTCGACATGAGGGAGCAGTAGCTGGATTAATGATCCCATATGGGATCTAGAGGCTGGAGTTGAACGTCTAACAATGAAACTGCGCCATGGAGGTAGGGAGCGTGCGCGTGATAGTCACCGCATCATTGAGTTGTCAGCATAGGTTGAGTGTTTGCAGCGTGAAATTGTGGAGCGTGATAGGGCTATTCACTGGGCTATAAATTCACGATCTATAGCCTGGGATTGCGAGGTGACTGCCCGAGCCCGGGTGGAAGAGTTCAACGTGGCCCTAGAAAATCTGCAAGTGTATAATAATGCTCAGTATGAAGAAGTGCATGTGTTGTATGAACAGCTACATCTGAACATGTTGCCGGAGTTTGTGGCGATGGGAGCTGGTGCAGAAGGAGCAGCTGGTGGAGGACCTTATGGGGAGTTGGACCTCTTTGGAGACCCTCCTTCCATGAATATCGTGGATGATCGTCCTCCCAAAGCTAGCAGTGGAGTGGGAGCAGACAAGGATGAGGACTAGATTAGTGTAGTAGTAGATTGTTTCCTTATGTAATTTAAGTAAGGAAAAGTGAGTTGTATAAGTTGAGTATGTATAATTAGAACAAGCTTGGAATAATGTAGCAGAGGCTGTGTAATTGTGATGTGTAATAAACAAGTATGTTTTCTTCCTCAGATGTCGTCTAGAACTCGTGGTCATGATGGGGCTGGAGCGGGGAGGAAACTCCAATCCCACTGCTTGTACCTCCCACGCTGGCAGAGGCCATTGCTGCTTTGATTAATGCCACTACTGATAATACTCGGTTTCTTCGACAAATGGCTGGAAATCAAATTCATCAGTAGGGAGGTAGAGGCCAACACCAAGCCCCCAGAGATACCACGTACATGGAATTTTCAGAAACTCGTCCATCTATTTTCGTTAAAGTAGAAGAACTCTTGGAGGCGGACTAATGGGTTCATGTAATGGAACAGAAATTTGGATTGATTTGATGCATGGAGACCCAGAAGCCCATTTTGCTGCTCAGCAACTAAGAGGCCCCACCAGTACCTGGTGGGCAAACTTTGTAGCTGTTCAACCTGAAGGTCATCTTGTTAAATGGGCAGAGTTCAAGCAAGCATTTAGGGAACATTATATTCCATATGGTAATCTACAGATGAAACTGGAAGAGTTTGTTCGCTTAAATCAAAGAGGAGACCCTATGATGCAATACCTTGCCAAATTCAACCATCTCTCTCAGTATGCCATAGAGCAAGTTGACACAGACCTGAAAAAGAAGAATTGTTTCATGAGAGGTCTTAATGATCGGCTACATCGGAAGATGGCCACCTGTCTAGATTTCACTTTCAGCAGAGCCGTGAGCACGACAATTTCGGTGGAGGCAAAGAATTCGGGGCAGGGAAAGACAAAAAGGTTTGGACGTGAAGGGGTGAGTGGTCCTCTCAAGGATCCGAAAAGCGGTCAAGGCTAGTGATCCGTCCCTTTAACCCAAATCGCTCTTTTCCTCGTCCATCCTCCTAGCCTTTCAAGCAACCGGTCTTCATCCGTCCAACTGCTACCCCTACTTAAAATATTCAACCGAGTGCCTCTGGTACTCGATTCCCAACCCTACCCAGTTCATCTAACAGCTGCTTCAACTATGGGAAGTCTGGGCATTTCATCAAGGATTGTCCCTATTGTTGGGGACTTAGTCTCAAATGCTATGAATTAAGAACAAGGCAACATAAAATGTTAAATATCAATGCCCTTCGTCCGCCGATGCATTATCTCCACAAGGATTTAATGAACTTCAGACGAAGGTCATGAGCATAATATTACGAAGGTTTCACCTTCGTAGTTAGACTTATAAAGGTAATACAAAGCAATGTACAATGTGAAATATTAAAGATAGACATATCAGAAATAAAGATTATTCACATATCTTATTACATGAATTTAAGATGTTTGAACATAACGTTTAAATACATTTATACCTCTGCCTTGACAAATAATAATTCCCGAGTGAAGCATTTGCAATTACAGGAATGCGTGAACAGTAAAGGAATATTGTTCACTATTTATAGGCACAGGGCACAACCTGTGAGGAATTACAATCATGCCCCTCATAAAAGTTTACAACATTGACTCAGACCCTTATGGACTAAAAGGTCATTCTATCTTTAAGTCGGTTCGATCCCTCATCTTCGGACATGCTGTAATACCGAAGCTTCATGAATGATACCTTTGGCATTACGTTCAAGCAGCTTCAGCCGAAACTGTTTCCTCTCTGCAGGACCTTCGGCGACGAAGCATGGTCCCAACAGTAGCCCCTTCGCGGTGCTAGATCGTTTTTCGTAACGAGCTTGATCCGTGAAAAAAGTCTCTTAGGCTTCAGGAAGCCGAAGGTCCGAAAAACACCTTCCCTAAGCTCGTTGTCGAGAAACGATACAGTTTTCGAGCGCGTAGCGGTCCCACCATGCAGGTTCACTATTTTGGTTTTTGCGGCCCACTGTGCAGCGGGTGCGAGCAACTGTTTGCCTGGTGTAATAATCCTGATGATTCACCTTCTTACCTGCAGCACTATATAAACAGACGGGTAGGTGTGAAGTTACCACATCATTCATTGCTATTGCACTGTTTTGCTGCCAAAAAATTTTAACCATAGCCGAAGCTTGACTTTCGCATTCAAACGAAGATCCAGTTTAGTGTCTGCTTCGTCAGAAGAAGAGCTTCGGAAGAAAGGTTATTAATTTCCAAGCAATTTTCAAGAAATTCAAAATCAAATGGCCAGAGTGCGTTCTACTGCTAGAGCTGAGCGCGAAGGAGACGAAGCTGAAGCTGCAGAAACTGTTCCTATCTCAGAAGCAATGAGGCGATCTGGGTTGGTGACATCGGAAGACACCCCTGCTGCCGAAGCAGAACAAGCAGATATTGAAGAGACTGATTCTGAAGGTGATCACAGTATCGCAGTACCAAGCAAGCCTAGCCACCTGGATTTCGGAAAGTCAACCATCTCTAAGGCTGATTTTCCTAAGATGGTGAAGTCGGGCTACTTTAGCGAAGATGAGAAAAAGCTGATTCGCTTTGGTGGAGAAGAGACTACCCCGAAGCCACAGAAAGATGAAATAGTGATTTTCAAGAGTTTCCTCAAAGCTGGTTTGAGATTTCCTTTGAATAGGATGATTGCTGATGTGCTAAAGAAGTTTGGGATTTATCTTCATCAACTAACTCCTAACGCTATCGTTAGGCTTAGTGTTTATATTTGGGCTCTCCGAAGCCAGGGGATGGAACCGTTTCCCGAAGGTTTCTGCTGGGTGCACGAGTTACATTACCAAACCAAAGCCAGAAAGGATGGGTTACATGAAAATTTTGGTTGTTACAATTTTGCCTATCGGAAAACTACAAAATTTCCTGTGATCAGCTACCGAAGCAAGTGGCCGGCAGGCTGGAAATCGGAATGGTTCTACGTCAAAGTTGACGATGATAAGGAGAAGCTGGTACAGAGTCCGCTTGAACTCATCTTCGAAGAGACCAGACCCCAATGCAGTATGACACCAGAAGGTCCAACCCAAATCGTGTTGGCTGAATTCAGGATTATTGCAGAGCACATTGGCACTAGAGATTTAGTGCAGGAATTTTTGGCTTTCAAAATATTTCCAACTATGAAGGAATGGGCTATGCCGAAGCTTGAAAGAGAGAAGAAAGAGGGGGAGCTTGTCCGACTGCCCTACCACTATAAGTTCAAGAAATATTTTAAAGCACCCTGCCAAGAATGGCTCGAAACAATCGAAGTGATGAGTACCGAAATTCTTGGGAATTATTCTAAAAAAGAGGATCAGTTGATGACAGCAGCCTTCGGCACCCGGCTGAAACGAAGGCTAAACAGAGTGCTTGATGCTATAGGCTTTGAATATCCTGATTATGGGCGGCTCGATAAGGGTGCCGAAGGGCTGAAAAGGAAAAGAGTAGCAGGTACTTTGATTAAAGACGACGAAGATCAACCAAAAAAGAAGAAAGAAAAGTTTGAACCGAAGGTAGCTGCTTCAAGAAAAAGAAAAGCTGCATCTCCAAAGCTCGTATCTCCAGAACCAGAGAGATTGGTCCGAGATGAGGAAGTTCCTGCGACACCTTCTGCTGCCGAAGTAGAAGAAATTCTGAAGGTAATGACTGAATCTTTGCCTGTCAAGCTAAGTCCGCTGGCACCGGAACTGACGAAGTTTTTTCAGAAGGACAAAGAAGCTTCGGCAGCAGAAAGTCCTGCAAAGCCAAAAAAACGCAGAATTATCCAAGTGACAGATGTGATTCATCAGACGCTGCCACCGGTATCGGCGTCAAAAATTGTTATTGCCGAGACCGCCGAAGTCGAAGCTGCCGCAGCTGAAGCTACCGGGGCTGAAACCACTGAAATTGCAACTGCCGGAGCCGAAGCTGCCGGAGCCGAAGCTACCGGAGCCGAAGCCGGGGCCACCGAAGATTCAAACCTGGAAGCCATACTGGAAGTTATTGATAATATTCTTCTGAAAATGGCTGAAGAAGAAGCTGCTGTGGCTACGGTGAACACAACTACTGAAAAGGGAAAAGAGGAGGTTGAAGACATTTTGGAGGAAGAAAATTTTAACTTTCAAGATTTACTTGGACAAGATTTAACAAGTGCTGAAAAAGAAGAGCTGAAGAAATATGCCATATCCTGCGGATATAAACCAGGGTCTATGCTATTTGGTGGGGTCAACGAAGGGAAGCTAAGATGCCTTCGAAATCGCACCGAAGCCAAAGCTGTTAGGACCTTCTCCAAAAGCGTTGGCCTGCCGAAGATAGAAGCGGACCTTTGCAGGTACCAGCGACAACATATCGCCAGTAGCCTGCTCTATGCTAATTTTAAGGTAAAAATATTATTATTATTTTATTATTATTATTATTTTTATGTCGTTTTCTGACGAAGGTTGTTTTGACAGAGTATACTATTAAGTAAAGTGCTAAAAATGCAACAAGATCTTGAAGAAGAGAAGAATAAAGCTATCATCAAGGATTTAGAAGAAAAAGTTGAAAATTACGAAGCTGTTCTGAAGAAGAAGGACTTCACCATTCAAGACCTTGAAATCATAGCTAAAGAACACGAAGGTGCCCTAGAAAAGAAAGACTTTGTTATTCAGTCTATGGAAGGCTCCTTGGTTGAGGTCCAAGCCGAAAATGACAGTTTAAAGAATGAATTACTCAAAAAGTCAGAAAAATATGAGCAAGAAAAGGAGAAGCTTGAAGCAAGTCTCAAGACTGAGGTCGAGAAAAATTCAAATTTGCAAAAATCATTGAAGGATCTCCAAGAGAAATGCCTAAATTTTGGCAGCCGATGCGTGCAGCGGCTGAAGGACGTATTTCACTCTATCGGAGCAAGTTCTGAAAAATTTTCACCTTCAGCCAAAAACCTGCCCATCACCTTGGAACATATTGAAGGCGAGGTTGATGCTCTTGACGAAGTTATTTGTGGGCATGCCGACTTCTGCGCCCTGGTAGCTTCTCGAGGCACAGCTACCGCTTTACTCAAGGCTGGCTGTACGCACGGAAAGATTGTGAATAGGCCAAACTTCAGCTTGTCAGCAGCAGATTTGGTTGATATCCCAAGCTTAGCCCGAAGCATCGGAAATAGATTTATGACCCAAATTTGGGTAAATGGCGGGCGAAAAATGGCTGGTGACGAAGCTCGAAGCCACCTTAAGCCAGTGAGAAACTTATATTTGTTACTTTTACCTTCTCCTTGAAATTTGCACCTTTCTTATTCTGTTCTTTAATATGTGCAGGATGACGAAGCTGAAGTACGACGAAGCTGAAGTATGACGGCCTGAAGCTTAATAGTTGTTATAATAGACTTTCCTGCAAAACATTCTGGAGAGATCCTTGTAATATAATTATGGAAAAAACTTATGTAAATTTGTACATACCTTGTAATATATCTTGTCTCCTTTATCTGTGTACAATCTGCTTTGCTGTGAACGAAACTACACTTTTGAGCCGAAGGCGAAAAACACCTTCCCTTCTTTTCGTACACAACGAAGCATGAAAATTTTCCTCTTTCTTCAAAGTTTTTCCTCATTACCGAAGCATCTATCTTTTTTGTGTGGTATGATGATGATGATTCTATATATGTCTAAATGAATGTTTATGAATGCAAATGACATGATGTAATGTATCATGCAAATGAATATCGAAACACATATTCAAAAACCATAATCATAGCCCTTCATCCCCTTGGGAATGATTCGAATCTTTTTGCCGTTTACTTTTCAGCTCCACCGTTTACTTTTCGGTGCATCAGCGCTGACTTTTCGCTGTAAGCCTCCCTTAGGAGCTTCTTCGCCTTTTACTTTCAGCGAAATCAGCGTTTATTTTTCGCTGTAAGCCTCCCTTAGGAGCTTCTTCGCCTTTTACTTTCGGCGGAATCAGCGTTTATTTTTCGCTGTAAGTCTCCCTTAGGAGCTTCTTCGCCTTTTACTTTCGGCGGAATCAGCGTTTATTTTTCGCTGTAAGCTCTGCATTCCCTTAGGAACGACTTTTGAGCTTCTCCCTGTTTTCTTTTCTTTTTCCTTTGCATTTACATTTACATTTTTGGGGGATATCACTCTTATAGATTTGAAATAAGGAAAAGAAAAATTACATGTTGTGGCCCCATTAAAACCTTTCTCCCCCTTTGGAAAGGAAAAGGGTGCCACAAAAAAGAATAGAAAAAATTACATCAAGCTAAACATAATATCGCCGAAGCTCATCCGCATTCCATGATCTAGGAATGTCGTTGTCGTCCATATCCTTCAATCTGTAGGAACCGGGTCTTGACGAAGATACTACCAAAAAAGGTCCTTCCCACTTCAGCTGTAATTTGCCTACTGTGTCAGGGTTGGCTACTCTCCGAAGCACCAAGTGTCCTGGTTCAATGTTCTTCAGCCTAACCTTTCTGTCACGCCACTTTATTGTTTCAGCTTGATATTTGTTGATGTTTTCCATAGCTTGAAGCCTGATCCCTTCTATAGCATCTTTTTCCACAGAGTAATCAGCTTCGTCTTCGCCTTCTGCCGAAGCTACTGTTCTTATTGACCCTGCTTTGGCTTCTTCCGGGGTTATTGCCTCATCACCAAACAATAGTTTGAATGGCGTAAAGCCTATTGATCTTGACACTGTTGTATTATGGCTCCATACTACTTTGATTAATTCATCTGGCTACTTTCCCCTGGGCTGATTGAAGATTAACTTCATTATTCCTGTCATAATGATCCCATTAGCTCTTTCAACAAGTTCGTTTGGCTCCGGATGTCGAACTGATGCAAAATGGATCTTCGTGCCAATTTGATCGCAAAATTCTCTAAAAGCTTCAGAATCAAACTGTGTCCCATTATCCACAGTAATGGCCTTCGGCACTCCGAAGCGACAAACAATATTTTGCCAGAAAAACTTTTGAATAGTAACCGAAGTTATTGTGGCTAAAGGCTTTGCCTCAATCCACTTAGAAAAATATTCCACTACCACTACAACATATCTTAAGTTCCCCTGTGCTGGTGGTAATGGACCTAGCAAATCAAGGCCCCACCTTTGCAACGGCCAAGTGGGTTGTATTAATTGAGTTAAAGACGAAGGTTGTTTTTGATCTCTTGCACATTTCTGACAACCTTCGCACTTTTGGACTAAATCCGCTGCATCCGAAGCTGCTTTTGGCCAATAAAATCCTTGACGAAAAACTTTTCCGAGCAAAGGCCTAGATCCAATGTGAGATCCACACAGGCCTGCGTGTATTTCCTTCATCAATTCTATGCCTTCGGTTCTGGATAAACACTTGAGTAACGGGGAACAGACCCCCCGCTTGTATAATTCCCCTTCTATTATGACATATGGTCGAGCTCTTGCTTCTATCCTCCTGTTATAAGCTTCGTCATCTGAAAGAAAATTACCCTGAAGGAAAGAGATGATCTCAGTTCTCCAATCTTCACTATAGACAGGGGATATGTTGAGGACTGCTTTTTCAAGAAGCTCGACCGAAGGTGCTTTTATTGTTTCGAAAAATACTTCCAAAGGTAAGGGCAGCCCCTGTGCTGCTGACTTGGCTAATAGATCAGCATATTCATTTTCTCCACGAGGAATATTTTTAACAGAGAATCCTTCGACGGAAGCCTCAATCCTTCGGACTGTATCTAAATATTTTTCAATCTTTGGATCTCTTGCTTTGTAGCTCTTGTCAATATGACCAGAAATAACTTGGGAATCAGTTTTAAGAATGGCCCTTCTGATTCCCATTGCCTTTAACTTCCGAAGACCCAAGAGCAGAGCTTCGTACTCAGCAATATTGTTTGTGCAACTGAAATCAAGTCTTGGCGCATAACAAGTTTTAACTTTGGAAGGTGAAACCAACACAGCAGCTGCTCCTGCTCCGAAGGTTCCCCAAGACCCATCGCAAAACACTGTCCATACTTCGGCATCTTTATTCGTTTCTTCCTCTTGAGCCCCTGGCGTCCAGTCAGCAATGAAGTCTGCCAACGCTTGGGATTGAATCGAGGACCTATGCACATAATCAATACAAAATTCATTGAGCTCTGCTTCCCATTTTCCAATCCTTCCAGTAGCTTCTCGATTTCTCATAATATCCTTCAACGGTTGTGAAGAAGGGACAATTATATTGTAAGCTTGAAAATAATGCCGAAACTTCCTGGAGGCCATCAAAACAGCATACAGTACCTTCTCCAATTCTGTATAATTTTTCTTTGATAAACTAAGAACTTCGGATACAAAGTATATTGGGGCCTGCTTTTTGATTTGGCCTTCAAGCTTCTCCTGGACAAGTGCTACACTTACCACTGAGTGCGAAGCTGCCACATATAACAACAAAGGAGCCCCTGGCGTTGGTGGAGTTAGTGTTGTTAGATCTATCAAATATTGCTTCAGCTCTTCGAAGGCTCTCTGCTGGACTGATCCCCATTGAAAAACTTCAGCTGACTTCAGCACTTCGAAAAATGGTAAATTTCTCTCTGCTGACCTAGATATGAATCTGTTGAGAGATGTCAGTCTTCCTGTCAATCTTTGAGCCCCCTTATTTGTACTTGGTGGTTCCATTCGAAGGATAGCTTCGATTTTGCTTGGATTAGCCTCAATTCCTTTTGTTGAGACTAGACAGCCAAGAAATTTCCCTTTCTTCACTCCGAAGACACATTTTTCTGGATTCAACTTTAAACCAGCCTGTCTAAAATTAGTGAAGGTCTCCTGCAGATCAGCAATGTGATTATCTTGCTTCGTGCTTTTTACGATGATATCATCAACATAAGTTAGCACATTTCTGCCTATCTGGGAATGAAGAACCTTCGCTATCATTCTGCTGAAGCTTCCTCCAGCATTCTTAAGCCCCTCAGGCATCCGAAGGTAACAATATGTTCCACTAGGGGTTATGAAGCTGGTTTTCGGTTCATCCTCCTTCATCCAAATTTAGTGATAGCCTGAATAACAATCCAGCAGACTCATAAGCTCTGATGAAGCTGCTGCATCAACTAGGGAATGGAAACTCGTCCTTCGGACAGGCCTTATTGAGATCAGTAAAGTCGATACACATCCTCCATTTACCATTGGCCTTCTTTACCATAACAGTGTTAGCCAGCCATTCTGAGTATTTTACCTCTCTGATAACTCTGGCTCTGAGGAGTCTTTTCACTTCATTCCGAGCACCTTCGGCCTTGTCATTAGACATCTTCTGAAGCCTCTGCTTTCTGGGTCTAAAGGATGGATCAACATTGAGCGAGTGCTCAATCACATCCCTGTTAACTCCGCAAAGATCATTAGCTGTAACGCCCGGAATTTGGGGGTAGATTTTTTTCTTCTTTTCTCACACCAAATTCAGGCGTTACCCTTTCCTTTTCCCTTTTCTTCTCGCTAAGCCTTGATCTTTTCCAAAAGTTATAGCGAGAATTAGCTCGACATCTTGTGTAAGCAAAACCTAGAACTATTTTTTGGTTGTTGCATCATGCCGGATTATGCACTCTTTTGTTTGCGGTTGAGTGAATCAAAGAATTAGGCATATAAGAAAATATGGAAATTAGAAAAAGAAAAGCTTTTTCTTTTTCTCTCCCCCCCTCTTCTCTCTTTTGGCCCAGCCGCCCCTCCCCCTTCGCGTCGGCCCAGCCGCCCCGCCTTTCCCCCCCTTCCCGCATGGGCCCCGCGCCCGCCCCGCCCGGCCGCGTCTGCTCGGCGCCGCCCCGCCTCGGCCCCGGCGCCCCGCCCCTCCCCGCGCCCGGCTCGGCCCCGCCCCTCGCCCGCGCCGGCCCCGCCTCCCTCCCTCCGGCGAGCCCCGCCCCGCCTCCCTCCCTCCGGCTCGGCCCCTTGCTGTAGAAAACAAAAAGTTTTGTTTTAAAACGAAAGGTGGTGCTTCACATTGGATAGGGGTTTTTACAAAGAAAAGACTTATGACGGTGAATCCATCACGGCCGTGATGGGTTCAACATCTGAAAAGTGTACCTCTGTCAGGTACCAAACTTTGGGTGTAAATGATAAAGACGAGACCGGGCAAGTGACTTGCACGAGAAGGAAGTCTCGGTGTAGTGTCTCCATCTGAGTCATTTAAGGACCGAGCCGATGTAGGCCTGCTAATCGAGGACCTTTTAACTGGCCACATGCCTCGTCATGGGTAAGTTTTGCCTCGGTCGGACCAATACCAGAAAGGCTACCACTCAATGGGAGTGGAGAGATGGCGAGATGTGATATCCTAGCCCCTGGGATGGTGATGTCCTGGCCCAAGGCTTAATAGAATTAATAGAGTATCCATACCAACAAGGTGCATCTTCTTTTTTGGAAGCCTGTCTCGAAAGAACCTCCAAGTTAAGTGTGTTTGGCTTGGAGCAATTTGAGATGGGTGACCGACCGGAAAGTTTTCTCGGGTGCGGATGAGTGAGGACAAAGTGCGCACAAAAGACTCGTGTTGGTCTATGGGGACAATATATGATCCTAGAGAGCTACCAGGAGTATGTACCGTCGGTCTAGGGATTGGACGGGGTGTTACAAGTGTTATCAGAACCGACCCTCGAGGTTTCACGGGCGTGTGTGGGCTAGGGGGTTCGGGTATATGGCGCATGGTGCATGTGGGCCCAGAGTGGGCACATGACATGGCATATGACGACACTAGACACACAGACATGGCTAAGAGGGGAGGTTTTTGGATTAGGGTTGATCGACGAGGACGTCGGTCTTCTAAGGGGGTGGATTGTGATATCCTGGCCCCTCGGATGGTGATGTCATGGCTCAAGTCTTAATAGAATTAATAGAGTATCCATACCAACAAGGTGCATCTTCTTTCACGGAATCCTGTCTCGAAAGAACCTCCAAGTTAAGCGTGCTTGGCTTGGAGCAATTTGGGATGGGTGATATGACGGAACCTCCCAAGTCATTAGGCCCACCTACAGTTGTCCTTGTCCAGCGGTAGATGCTAATCACTTGACAAGTTCGGTATCTATATCCTTTACCTTTCCCAAGAGTGTTTCACCCGTCACACAGATATTACAACACATCGGAGGAACGAATAAGCGGAAGCAATTACATTAACTTAATTTACATTAAAATATAGAAAGAGTGTTATTATTATAGACCAGAGGTATATGAGTGCAGAAGTATTATTATTACAAACTCGGGAGCAAAAACCCCTCCCGCTTAAAAGTATAATGTTTTTAAGGAGAACACCCTCCCGAGGCTACACTCTTGAGATTCTTCCTTTGGCACCACCTTAGAGCAAAAGCAACAAAAGTTTGATGCTTCCTCACCTACAACAACATGGGTTTGGAAACCCAGAGTACGAAGTGTACTTTCGCAAGTCTTACCTGTCAAATTAAAAGACTCTCAAGGATATGCTCGCTTGAGGGAGTCAAGGTAAGGCTTAATCAAGAATCAAGACTCTGTTTGCAAAAATGCTTACTAATAGTGGATCCTTAAAAATCCAGTTTTATTTGCAAGTTAAGTCATTACCTAAATCTAGAGTTCTTTCTACCCTAGTTCAAGCACTTGGCCTATACTAGCCATCTTTTATCATCCCTTTAAGTTCACTGGAATGCAACGTGTAGGTTAGTGACCAAGTCTTCATGTCCGAGAAGTAACAGCGATCTGAATCGATTCATACCCAGCTGGGGATCTCCAATCACACGACATATGTAGCACTTAACCCTTGCATATGTCAACTCGCCACCGGGGTTCTTAAGACTAGATCAGGTTCACGCCAACCGAGAGCATAGATACACCACCGTCCAGCCTCTTGCCACAGAGGGTACACGCTACTCTCGCCATCTCTCCACTCCCATTGCGTGTTGTCTTATTTCGGTATTAGTCTGCCCGAGGCAAAGCTTACCCATGATGAGGCATGTGACTAGTTAAAAGGTTCTCAATCATCAAGCCTACATCGAGACGGTCCTTAATCGACTCAGACGGAGACACTACACTGAGACTCTCTTCTCGTGCAAGTCACCCGCTCGGTCTTAGCTTTATCATTTCAACCCCAAAGTTTGGTACCTGTCAGAGGTACATCTTTTTTGATGTTGAACCCATCACGGCCATGATGGATCCACCATCAAGTTTTATTTTTGAAAACACCACATCCCACTTGAAGCATCATCTTTTGTCAAAACAAAACATTTTGTTTTTCTAGAGCAAGACTAAGCATTGGAAAAACCTTTTTATAAAACAGGTGATCAAGGAAAGGTAATCAATCTTCCAAGGAAGGAAATGCATCAATTGTTTAGCACACAACACTACTACAAATATGATTATTTAAGACGCACATGTTAAGACGTATATCGATACATTTTATAGAAGTGTCTTATATCATATGGTGTTGAATAAGGTAAGACGGTTTTTTGGAGATCCGTCTTAAATAATAAAGTATTTTGAGACAGTTATATCATAACAAATGTCTCATATTGATTTAAGGTGTATTTTTAATTAAACCGTCTCAAAAAAGGATAATATTTGAGTCATCGACACTGTAAGAATTGTCTTAGATGTTGGTGAGTATATTATACACTTCTATATATGAAACCATCTAAAATAAGGATACTTTTAGAGTCATGTATACTATAAGAATCGTCTTAAATGTTAGTGAGTATATTAAATTTGTTCTAACAAGTTGTTAAAAATTTTAAAACTATTTGGTACAAACCACTAAAAGGCACTAAAAGTTTTTCCAGATATATTTTCACAGTTCCATCCAAAAGTCGCTAAAAGTAGGTCCAGATGTGCTTTCATTTTGTAATGTGAAAAAGTCGGATAGAAAAAAATTGCTTCCTGGATCTAGCCCTTTGGTTTGGCTTTGGACTTTTAGGAAGGCAAAGCCAAAAACCAAACCAAAACACATCCAAATAAAAGATTTAGTGTTATTAGTATGTATGGTATGTGCAAAGCATGATTGTGCTTCTTTCTATTCTTGACAATTTTATGTCAACGCGAAAGATTTTCTCTACTTCTCTACTCTTTTTAGTGTGAGTAGTCACTCCACATGTCATTTTTTATAAAAAAAACCTTCATCTTCATAGAAATAAACCCTAGTCCAATTCAATTTTATCAACCCCCCCCCCAATGTTGTTTCCTTGGCTCCCCCTGCAGTTAGCCTAGAGAATATATCTGGTGCACATGAAAAATTGGTACACATGGTGCACATATTAAATCATCACTAATCATTTTAGATCTAACGTCTCTAGTTGTTTGGTATATTTTGCTAAGAACACCCTCTAACGTGGTGGTGTGTAGTGGTGGAAGGTGTTATTTGTAAATTGAACGATCAACTAGAGACGTTAGATCTAAAATGAGTGGTGATGATTTAATATGTGCACCATGTGCACCAATCTTCCATGTGCACCAGATATGTCCTCGTTAGCCTAATGCCTCCTCCTTGCAACTTAGCACCGTGGTCTCCTCTCCATGCCAGCGCCTCCCCCTACCTGGCCTTCTCCCCACCGCGCCGCCAATGCTGTCCAACCCCACCGCGCCCACGCCTGCACCCTCTAGCCCCACCGCGTCGGCCTACGCCCAGTCGAGCATGACATCTCGTTTCCAGTGAGGCGGCGGCGGCGAATCGGATCTGATGCAGTTGCATCTGGAGTCGGTTCTCTTGGTGGCGCTAGGCGGCAGCACAACTGATCTGCACCACACCTGCTCGACTCTGGAGGATCTCTCCTTGGGCGCCTTCAGCACACAGGAGGAGGAAGCGGAGGCATACGATATCGCAACGATCAAGGTCCGTGGCCTCAACGCCTTCACCAAATTTGACATGAGTTGCTACGACATCAAGAGCATCCTGGATAGCAGCACTCTCCCCTTCGGCGGCACCGCCAAGCGCCTCAAGGAGACCGAGGCCGCTGCGTCCGCACGAGATCATACCGGCGTGCACAGGGTGTTGGAGGTATGTCCCATACCGTATTTGATGAAATGCCTCTAAACGGCGGCGAGGAAGAAATTGCCCTGTTCTCTGGTGGTTATTCTGATTATTCAGTGTTCGATGAAATGCCACTTGGGGATGTGATTTGGGATGAGGAATATGGGCATCATGATTTGTTGGATCAGCTAGCACCAGATGCATATTACTTAGCTGCCAAGAGGAGTGGCTTCGGAACCCGAAGCATAGGAGTCGCTCAGAGGAGAACCAGAATTCCACACGATTGGTATTTTATGGCCTGATGGAGCCCCTAGACCGCAGATGGCATGTCTTGGGTCTCGGGTATGATGTAGACATAGATGATCGTCTGATTGAGAGTGCTGCTGTTGTGCACTATAATGGAAACATGAAACCCTGGCTGAAGCTGGCTATTCGCCGTTACAAGTATATATGGGAGCGGTATGTGAATATCTCACACCCGTATGTTAGTGTATGTTGCATTAGAAAGTTCTGCAAATCTCTGTATGTTCTTGCATGGCACTGAAGCTGCATGCTTCAGTTTCTTCACATGAGGCTGCTTTTGAGCACCTTATGTGCCAGAAAGTTCCAGAGGTAGAATATATACTCAAGGGACAGCATCAAAGAAGTCAACTGTTAAGTTTTCTTTTTGGGTTGGGAGAAGATTCATTTTGGGATGAAAATAATTCCTTTGCAGAGTTTACATACAATTTGGACTGGAAAATTTAGCAGTCTAACCAGATACATCTGGATAGATACTGTAAAAGAGATACAGTTGGATCAATGGACATTCTTTTTTTTAGATTTGGGAAATGCAAATTGTGAGCTCAACTGTGCAGGGCCAGTGGTGTTGGATTCTTTTAGTAGTATCTTGTTTTATACCGGCGAAGAAGGCTCTGCCTCCCTCGTATAAGTAGCTCCTTTTAGTAATATCTTGTTTTATACCGGCTGGATGCGGAGCTCGTCGCCCTTCAAGGCCTACTGATGCTCTGCGGCTTTCCCACGATGCTCATGATGTCGAAGTCTGCAGTTGCTAGACTGACCCGAGTAATTGCTAAGTTTTGTAGAAAATGTTTAGGCCCATTTTTAACGCATGAATTTCGTATAGGCTGTATTTCACACGAAATACACAGGGACAAACATTTTTCCTGCCTTCCAAATAGGCCGTTAGGATTAGTTGAAGTTCCAGTTTGATCATAGGCACCTAGGTCGATGCCTTTAGTAAGATGTAAGCAATCTATCTTCTGGCCAGGTTGAGCAAGGCTTAGCTGCAGTGTATCAGTGTGGTACAGCTGATGTATTTATACTGTACAATCTAATGAGACTGTACGGATTAGAGCTATCAGAACCTGCACAGATATTTCACAATAAACTCTTAGGTTATATATTGCTCGAGACTTGTGAATATTTTGTTATTACTTCCTGGTTCAAAGCCATGATGCAAGGTACACGCGCGTAATTATGACTTCTCATACAAGACGGGACGTCAAGACTCCGGTCTTTTTGGAGACATCATAACCTATTTGTTTAGCTTTAATCCATTCTGGTTTGTACTAATTATACAGTGCTTTATCCTAATCGTATCCGTGAACCGTGACAATTTATTTTGTTCAGAAAACCGTAGCGAAGCACGGGCATTTGACTAGCAAAGATGGTTGAAAATTGGTATCCCTAACAGATTTAGCTTTAAAGACTTTGTTAGCAAAGATAATGCTACTGGGTCAATGAAGGGCTATTGCATCGATGTCTTCACTCAAGCATTGGCATTGCTTCCTTATCCAGTTACATACAGGTTTATACCTTTTGGCAATGATACTGAAAACCCTCATTATAGCCAACTTGTGCAGATGGTTGCCGACAATGTAAGTGTGGACATGCATTTTTTCCCTCCACATTTCATCATGTATAGTAGTGATAAGAGTGAACTTATTCTGCAGGATTTTGATGCAGCAATAGGGGATATCGTAATTACAATGAGCCGAACTAAAGCTGTTGATTTCACCCAGCCCTTCATTGAGTCAGGTCTGGTTATTTTGTCTCCAATAAAAAAGCATATAACAAATTCTTGGGCATTCTTGCAGCCATTTACATTGGGGATGTGGTGTGTTACAGGGTTGTCTTTTCTTGTTGTGGGTGTGGTTATTTGGATTCTTGAGCATCGAATAAATGATGATTTCCGCGGCTCGCCGCGACAACAAATAATAACTATTGTTTGGTAAGGATCTGAATCGCATCTTTTGCACTCACTATACACACATCTTATTTTCACTTTCAAATGTTATTGTTTCCATGCAACATGTTACACTTTATTGGTAGCCTTAAACTGTGTTTTTCAACATTGCCATTTTGTCCAAATGGGACATCTAGCAATGAACAAGGAACTTAAATCGTGTAATTTAGATTGGTTGAAGAAAATATGTCTGCACTATCATAATGTATTTCATGTGATATTATGGTATATTAACTTCTATTTTTTTAGTTTTGCCTGTCAATGTACTTCTTCACACATATTCTTAAATGCTTGTCTGATTGCTTGATTCTTTCCTCTGAAAGTAATTCTTAAGATGCGATTTATTTTCTGCAGGTTCAGTTTTTCGACTCTGTTTTTGCACATAGTGAGTAAACTAGCCTTTCATGTTCTGTCCTTCAGTATAACTGAGTAACAGACCCTCTGTTCTCACGTGGCACCTCTACTCTTTTTTTTGTTACCAGGAGAAAACACTATGAGTACCTTAGGACGTGGTGTTTTGCTCATATGGCTATTTGTTGTATTGATCATTCAATCAAGCTATACTGCAAGTCTTACTTCCATCCTAACCGTGCAATAGCTTGATACTTCTATAAGAGGACTTGATGACCTGAAAAATAGTGATTATCCTATTGGTTTCCAAGTTGGTTCTTTTGTCGAAGAATACATGATCAAGGAACGGAACATTTCACAGTCGAGGCTAAAAGCTCTTGGTTCTCCTGACGAGTATGCTGAAAACCTCAAGCTAGGTCCCAAGAAAGGAGGTGTTATGGCTATTGTTGATGAGCGCCCCTATGTTGAGCTGTTTTTGTCAACTTACTGCAAGATTGCTGTTGCTGGCTCAGATTTCACCAGCGGTGGATGGGGCTTTGTAAGTACATTGAACTAGAAGTTTGGGACTGAACCTGCTCTGTCGTTTAATCCATTGGCTGCTAGAGCAGCCACAATAAGTCTATCAGCATTTGGACCATTTGGTTTTGGCTTCTTGTGGCAAGGGCAAAAGGCAGAACAAGAAACCCAACAATCTAGATCAGTCCCACCACAAGCCTATATTGCATTGTACTTGGCCTTGAAAATAGTTATATTATATTTTACTTGAATTTATGTTTATCTTTTTTTATCTGTTTGGATAGATCTCTATTAAATGTCATGTGCTACAATCGTTAGGACTATTAATAGATGTTGCTCTGTCTATATATCCATTTACATTGCTGGAAATTCCCATGCCCTTTCATAGTACGCCTGTGAAATGCTCACTGCTTTTCTATTGGTTTGTGTGCAGTTCAAGCTCTGCAAGGCGAGGTCTGTTTAGTTTGGCCAGAAAGGCATCCCCTACCTGAACACCTACGACGGCCGCACCATTCGCTACCCCGACCCTCTCATCAAGGCCAACGACACCATCAAGATCGATCTGGAGACCAACAAGATCATGGACTTCATCAAGTTGTATTTGCCCTTTCATGGACTTCATCAAGTTATATACTTAGTTAGGCTTAATGTTAGCACAAACAGTTGATGAGCAAGTTTAAATTTAGAGTACACTTATGTATGAGTTATTTGATAATGCTTATTTATGAGATATTGAATGTTATTTATCTATATTATATTAATTATAGTGTTATTAAATATATGTGTATGTATTTTTCTCTTTTAAATTATTATAATGTGGTAATTTAAGAATATACTGCCAAGTAAGTCGTTTCAAATCTTAATAAGACATTTCTCAAAACGTCTAATATCAGTCTCCTAAATAAGACGGTTTTTAAAACGTCCAATATCAGTCTCCTAAATAAGATGGTTTTTCTGTTGCGAGTGTCTATTATTATAGGCTATTCAAGTCAGTTTGATAAATACTTTGTGACTTATAATGTTCGTATTTTCGACAGTTCTTTCGAAGAAGTGTCTTAAACAAAACCTAATGTAAGACGGTTTATTGGACAAAATGACATAACAACTTCCTTTTTTAGACGGTTATAAATTAAAAAATGTCTTATTTAATATCTTTTAAGACGGTTTATAACCATCTTAAAAACGGAACATCTTTTGCGACTCCATCAAATTTGGACACATCATAAGCGTCTTAATAACTAAAAATTAACCGTCTCATATAACACGATTTGTAGTAGTGCTACTCCTATCACCTAATGCATCAAGCAAGTGAGAAAGATCTTAAAATAGCAAGGAGGTGGCAAATGCGCGAGGGCTTGCCTTGAGTTGTAGTAGAGTCAGGCTTTGCTCCACAAATATCAAAGTATAAGCAGTTCCCGGCAGGTGGGTCTTCAGGTGGTGGTGGTGCAACTCCTTCTTCTTCAACCACTACTTCTTCCTCATTCTCTATGTATAACCATATATAACTATGAATGCTCATGTAATGCTTATCAAATGCAGTAATAGAAAAGGTTTATCAAGTTGTATCTTGAATATACTCGAGGAAACTAAGGTTTTTGGAGTCAGTATTTTATTTCATAGGGTAGATACTACTTAGAAGATTAGGGTTTTGGGGTTTAGGTATCAAACATTGTCCAAATCATTTCTAACTTCACTTATGGGTTCTAAATACCATATTAGGCTTATCCAAAAAGTTTAGTGATTTTTGGAGTTATTAAATAATTCCTAAAATTCCAGAGATATAGATTTAAACCCTTTTAAATACTATATAATTCCTTATTTGGACTAAAAATCCTAAAACTAATTTTATTAAATACTATAGAAATTTAGAAGTCCAACAAAATTGGTCTCATAATTTTATTATTTTTTCCGAATTCTTTATGGATTTCTAAACTTTCTCAGAAAAAGAAAAAGGAAAAGTTATCAACATTACTAGGTTGACATCGGCCCACCCAGCCTAGGCATGTGCAGAATCCGGGCACGCCCGCAACCGCGTGGTGGACTTTGTGCAAAAGCCCCTGGTTAATCATATAACTGGTGAAGAACCCCTAGCCACTATTCATTGTCTCTCTAACAATTGCACAGAGGTCCTCCGACTTCTGTTTCTTCTCTAACCTGACCCATGGGCACGGCGCGCTCGCCGTCGACACCTTGTTGCTCGGACTGGCCATGATCGGCATTGGCTGCCCAAATTAACTAATGTGCAAGCATTACCGACCCGAGGCGAACCTAGAACAAGCCTTAATTGAGTTAATACGGACCTGGATTGACCTGACCACGTCGAAGGCGAATAACAAACACAAATCAAAGCGTTCCGGTTGATTGAGTGTGGTCAAGCACAAAGGGTTGAGCCGATGAGTATCACGAGCATGTGTGGGTGCTAAAACATGACCAAGGAGAGCGGGAGCAGACCTGGGAACAGGCCACGGAGCACGAAGAATTCATGCTCTGCAGGGTCCGACAAGGGGGAATGGGTGTCGCGACGGATTCTAGTGGAAACAGGGGGCCACGTCGGGGCTACACGGCTGCAAAAGACTACCAATTCACCGTGTACTATCAATTTGGGGAAAGGAGGAGGAGGCAGTGCATATTTTGGCTTCAATCGAGCTCACTGGTGAAATTGTGAGGATCTCGCCGTGGTTCATGGCGCTATTTAAAGGCACGGTGGTCCGGCTAACGATTAGTGGCCACGAAACACATCGTTCACGCATGGCGACCACGTAATAAAGGAGCACAGTGAGGGAGAATGGCGGAGTGCGTGACACAACGGTAAAAGAACCGAGTCACGGTGGCCGCCGGTGAAATATCTTCGGTCAGGCTCCGGCTAGGTTTGCGGAATCATGACACGGCCCGTAGTTATCTCACCGCGGTCGATCCCTCCCCCAATCCACTCGAACACATCCAAATCTATAGTGCCTCGGATCTTTAGTGGTTTCCTGAACCGACCTCCTTTCACCCTCCCTATCTCCTAATTCTTGTTAAGAACAGGGTGATCTTCATTAATAAAATTTGTTCACCACACAACAGTCTTTCAGTTTACTATAGGATTCATGGATCAATTCTATATAGATTCTCAGATTTGGTGCTCTCAAATTGACTGCATTTCACTGGGGCCATACTTTTCTGAATCCAATTTTCAGAATTGCCCAACTTGCTTCTGGCAGCACAACTTCATACACTACTACAGATCATGCTATATGAGACAGTTAATTTTTAGTTATTAAGACGCCTATGAAGTGTCCAAATTTGATGGAGTCGCAAAAGAAATCCCTCATTTAAGATGGTTGTAAACCGTCTTAAAAGATATTATATAAGACAATTTTTAATTTATAACCGTCTAGAAAGGTATTTATTTAAGTCATTTTGTCTGATAAACTGTCTTACATTAGGTTTTTGTTTAAGACACTCCTTCTAAAGAACTGTCGAGAATACGAACATTATAAGTCTCAAAGTATTTATGAAACTGACTAGAATATCCTATAATAATAGACGTCTGCAATAGGAAAACCATATTATTTAGGAGACTGGTATTAGACGTTTTAGTAACCGTCTTATTTAGGAGTCTTATTTAGGAGACTGATATTAGACGTTTTAGGAACTCTCTTATTAAGATTTAAAGTACATTCTTCAATTTATAATCATTTTGAGATAACACATTATAATAATTTGAAAGAGAAATATACATACACACATTTATTTAATAACATTATAATTAATATAATATAGATAGGTATCATTCAATCTCTCATAAACAAGCATTGTCAAATAACTCATACATATGTGTACTCTAAATTCAAACTAAAATACTAATTGAAAAACTTGGTCATCAACTGTCTCCACACTTGTGCGACCACTAAAATTTGAGTTCCATTTCATCTTTTCCTGTACAACAAATAGGAGAAGGCAATAATTAGTAGTTAGACACTGTTGAATACCTCACATCGTCACATATCACAAAGGTCATATGGATGTGTAAATGATAGAATAATGCTAGATTTTCATCTATCATAAGACGACACATGTGCCCCAGGAGAGAGGTGCCCCAACCCAAAAGGTGAAAGAATGATGTGCCAGAAATGCAAGAAGCTAGAAGATGTTGAGTGGTTTCCTGTTCATGGTCGCAGAGAGGGCAACCATCCGGGTGCTCTAGCCCTCTTCTCTCCAGTCTATCAGCAACACAATTAAACCATATGCTTACTGATAACTCAAAACATGCTCATCATTGCTTTCGTGCACAGAAAAATGTAAACTACTACCAACTGATGAGCCTTCAAGAAAAGAAAATGAAAAGGTCGCAAGTGATTCCATTACTTATACCAGACATCAACAAACCCCAGCGTGTAACTTCAAGAATCAAATTACCTGTCATCACTCCTGTTGGGGACTTGTTCTCAAATGCTATGAATTAAGAACAAGGCAACATAAAATGTTAAATGTTAACGTCCTTCGTCCATGAAACATTATTCTCTTGAGGATAATGAGCCTTGGACGAAGGTTGATGAGAATATAATTACGAAGCTCAAGTCTTCGTAATAAAATTTCAATAGATTGTATAAGATAACATGAAATAAAGGGTATAAAAGGATAAATAAATCATAGACGAATTATATTATATTTACTTAATATATTGAATCATTGAACACAATAATACCTCTGCCTTGGCAAAGGTTGGTTCCCGAAAGATGCGATTGCAATTACCAGAATGCGTGAACAGTAAAGGAATACTATTCACTATTTATAGGCACAGGACACAGCCTGTGAGGAATTACAATTATGCCCCTCATAAAAGTTTATAACATTGACTCAGACCTTTATGGACTAAAAGGTCATTCTATCTTTATGTCGGTTTGTAATACCGAAGCTTTATGAAGAGGAACCTTCGGCCATCTCATACAAACAGCTTCAGCCGAAAGCCGCTTCTTCCTAGAAGACCTTCGGCGACGAAGCATAGACCCAACAGTAGCCCCTTTCGCGGTGCTAGATCGTTTTTCGTAACGAGCTTGATCCGTGAAAAAAGTCTCTTAAGCTTCGGGGAGCCGAAGGTCCAAAAAACACCTTCCCTGAGCTCGTTGTCGAGAAACGATTCGGTTTCCCAGTGCGTAGTGGTCCCACCTTGCAGAGTTACTGTTTGTCCCTGCGGTCCACCGCGCAGCGAGTGCAAGCGGGTATCCGCTTGGTGTAAAAATCCTGGCGCTTCGCCTTCTTACCTGCAGTACTATATAAACAGACGAGTAGGTGTGAAGTTACCACAGCATTCATTGCTATTTGCACTGTTCTGCTGCTAAAATTTTTAACCATCGTCGAAGCTTGACTCTCGGAATCGAACGAAGCTCCAACTTGAAGCCTGCTTCGTCAAAAGAAAAAACTTCGGGAGAAAAAAGTATTTAATTTCCACAAACTCAGATTTAAATGGCCAGAGTACGTTCTACCGCTAGGGTTGAGCATGAGGGGGGCGAAGCTGAAGGTTCGGAGACTGTTCCCATCTCCGAAGCGATGCAGAGATCCGGACTGGTAACTTCGGAAAAGATCCCCAGTGATGATGCGGAACAAGCAGAACAAGCAGTTGCCGAAGCAGAAGAAGAAGATATTGAGGAAACTGATCCCGAAGATGATTATCGCATTGCCATGCCAAGCAAGCCCAGCCACTTGGACTTCGGAAAGTCTACTGTTTCGAAGGCTGATCTCTCCAAGATGGTAAAGTCGGGCTTTTTTTAATGAAAATCAGAAGAAGCTATTACGCTTCGGGGGAGAAGAGACTACCCCAAAGCCGGAGAAGGATGAAATTGTTATTTTCAAAAGCTTTCTAAAGGCTGGATTAAGATTCCCCCTACATGGGATTATTGCAGAGGTACTGAAGAGGTTCGGTATCTATTTTCACCAGCTGACTCCTAACGCTATCGTTAGGCTTAGTGTTTATATCTGGGCACTCCGAAGCCAAGCAGTGGAGCCATTTGCGGACAGCTTTTGCCGAGTTCACGAACTGCACTATCAGACGAAGGCTAGAAAAGATGGACTGCATGACAATTTTGGTTGCTATAATTTCGCCTATCGGAAAACTACAAAGTTTCCTGTAATCAGCTACCGGAGCAAATGGGCAGCAGGCTGGAAGTCGGAGTGGTTCTATGTCAAGGTTGATGACGACAAGGAGAAGCTTGTGCAAAGTCCACTCGAACTAATCTTCGGAGAAACTCGACCTCGCTGCAACATGACACCCGAAGGTCCAACACAACAAGCAATGAATGAATTCAGAATTATTGCAGAGCATATCAGTACAAGGGACCTGGTTCAGGAGTTTTTGGCTTTCAAAGTTTTTCCCAGTTTGAAAGAATGGGAAATGCCGAAGCTAAAGGGGGAGAAGAAAGAAGGTGAACTTGTACGTTTATCTTACTATTTCAAGTTTAAGAAATACTTTAAGACGCCTTGCCAAGAGTGGCTAGACACAATTGAAGTAATGTGCAATGAAATACTTGGCAATTATTCCAAAAAAGAAGATCAATTGATGACTGCGGCCTTTGGCACCCGTCCGAAGCGAAGACTGAACCGAGTGCTGGACGCCTTGGGTTTTGAATACCCTGACTATGAAAATCTGAACAAAGGTGCCGGAGGCCAGAAAAGAAAAAGGATAACCGAAGCCTCAAATGAAGATGAAAAAGAGACACCAAAGAAGAAAATTCCAAAGAAAAGGAAAGCGTCTTCTCCGAAACGAAAAATATCCGACGAAGAAGAATCCCCCGCATCACCCTCTACCACTGATGTGGAGGCAATTTTGAAGGTAATGACTGAATCCCTGCCTGCGAAGCTAAGTCCATTGGGGCCTCAACTGACAAAGTTTTTTCAGAAGGAAAAGGAGCCCGAAAAAATGAAGAAAACGACTAAAGTAAAGAGACAGAGGATCATCGGTGTAACAGAGGTAATTGACAAGACACCGCCAAGAGCTTCAGCTCAGAAGACACCAGCGACTGAGGAAGGGACAGATATTGAAATCACACCTTCAGAGGTCGCGGCTGCCGAAGCTGCCTCAGCTGAAGATTTGAACCTGGAGAGCACAATCGAACACATTGACAAAATACTGCTAGACATGGCTGCAGAAGAAGCTACCACCGCCGCCGAAGAGGCCGCGACCGCAGCGTCAGGGAAAGGAAAGGAAATTGCTGATGAAGCTTCAGAAAACGAAGCCTTCATGTTCCAGAATTTAGTTGGAGAAAAACTGTCAAAAGCTGAAATAGAAGAGCTTAGAGAGTATGCCAAATCCTGCGGATACAAACCTGGAGCACTCCTCTTCGGAGGCATTGATGATGAAAAATTAGATTGTATTCGAGATCAAACTGGAGCCAAAGTTATCGGTACTCTGTCAAAGAGTATCGGTTTTCCGAAGCTAGAAACAGACATCAGCCGCTACCAACGACAACATATCGTTGGTAGTTTATTTTATTCCAATTTCAAGGTGAACTACTTTTCCGTTAACTTTTATTGTTTCTAATAATGAAAACATGTCTGACGAAGGTTGTTTTCGTGCAGAGTATGCTGTTGAGCAAAGCCTTGAAAATGCAGCAAGATTTTGAAGACAAGAAGCACGAAGTTATAATTGAAAATTTGGAAAGCAGAATAAAGGAGCAATCAGATGCTATCGAGAAAAAGAACTTTGAGCTCCAGGCAACCGAAGGTTTATTGGCGGAAGCCGAAGCAAAAATAACAGAACTGAACACGAAGCTTCTCCGCCAATCTGAGCAGTTCGAACGAGAAAAGCAAGATCTTAATGCAAAACTTGAAGCCGAAGCTCAACAAAATTCAGATTTGAGAAAACTATTGACGAGCCTTCAAGAAAAATGTTTGGAATTTAGCAACAAATGCATTCAACGATTAAGAAAAATTTTCCACTCAGTTGGAGCCAGCAGTGAGAAATTCACCCCCTCAGCTGAAGATCTATCGAAGACCTTCGAACATATTGAGGTTGAGATTGACGAGCTCGACGAAGTCATAGCTGGGCACGGTGACTTCTGTGCCTGGGTAGCTTCTCGGGGCACTGCTGCAGCTTTCCTAAAAGCTGGCTGCGATCATGGAAAGATTGTCAATAGGCCAAATTTCACTTTATCACCATCAATCCTAGATGACATTCCTGATCTCGCCCGAAGTATCTCTAATAGATTTGTAAAAATGATATGGACAAAAGGTGGGCGAGAAAAGGCTGGAGATGAAGCTCGGAGTCATCTTGAACCAGTAAGAAATCATACCTTGTGCTTACCTCTTCCTTCAAGCTCGATTTTGACTTACAACAACCTTACTCATGTAGGATGACGAAGCCGAAGCCAATAATTAAAAAATGACGCCGAAGCTGAAGCTCCTTGGAGATTTAAATAGTAGACTGTAGACAGTACTTGAGAAACTTTTGAGATAACTTTTGTAAATGTAACTAAAACTTGTCTTTAATGAATTCTGTTCATACCTTGTAATATATTCTTATCCGTCCATTGATGTATGAGAAGTGCTTTGATGTGGACAAAATTTTCTTTTTTTGAGCCGAAGGCGAAAAAACACCTTCCCTTCTTTTCGTACGCAGCGAAGCATAGAAAACAACATTTCCCCTCTTTTCGTACGCAGCGAAGCATAGAAAACAACATTTCCCTTCTTTCCGAAGCTCTCCTTTTTGTACACGAAGCTCTTTCTTTCTTTTTTTTTCTTTTTGCCGAAGCAACCACTTATGCCATGATGATGATCATCCTACATATGCCTGGATGAATGTTTATGAATGCAAATGCTATGATGTAATGTGATGTGCAAATGAATGTCCAAACGCGTATCCGAAGCCATACTCATAGCCATTATTTCCTTAAAAACAATCACACCTCAGCTCTGCATTCCCTTAGGAACGACTTTGGAGCTTCTTCGCCTTTACTTTTGGCGGAATCAGCGTTGACTTTTCGCTGTAAGCTCTGCATTCCCTTAGGAACGACTTTGGAGCTTCTTCGCCTTTACTTTTGGCGGAATCAGCGTTGACTTTTCGCTGTAAGCTCTACATTCCCTTACGAACGACTTTGGAGCTTCTTCGCCTTTACTTTTGGCACTCGATTGTGCGTTCTCAGCTTTTACATTTACAACCTTGGGGGATTTTGCTCTTATAGAACTAAAAAAGGAAATTACATGTGATGGCCCCATTAAAAACCTTTCTCCCCCTTCAGAAAGGAAAAGGGTGCCATGAAAGAAAAATAAAAAATATGAAAAATTACATCGAGTTATACATAATATCGCCGAAGCTCATCCGCGTTCCAAGATCTAGGAATGTCGTTGCCGTCCATATCCTTCAATCTGTATGAACCGGGTCTTGACGAAGATGCTACTAAGAAAGGTCCATCCCATTTCAACTGCAACTTGCCCACTGTTTCTGGGTTGGCCACTCTCCGAAGCACCAAGTGTCCTGGCTCAATATTCTTTAGCCGAACCTTTCTATCTCGCCATTTGATTGTTTCGGCTTGATATTTATTGATGTTCTCCACGGCTTGCAGCCTGATCCCTTCTAAAGCATCTTTTTCCACAAAATAAGAAGCTTCGGAACCTGATTCTGCCGAAGCTACTACTCTTATTGATCCGGTTTTAGCTTCCTCCGGAGTTATTGCTTCGTCACCGAATAATAACTTGAATGGAGTAAAGCCTGTAGACCTTGATGTTGTTGTGTTGTGGCTCCACACCACTTTGGTTAACTGATCTGGCCACTTTCCCCTAGGTTGGTTGAAGATTAACTTCATTATTCCTGTCATTATAATGCCATTGGCTCTTTCAACGAGCCCATTTGACTCCGGATGCCTGACTGATACAAAATGGATCTTCGTGCCAATTTGATCACAGAAATCTCTGAAAGCTTCGGAGTCAAACTGTGTTCCATTATCCACAGTGATGGCCTTTGGTACCCCGAAACGACAAACAATATTCTGCCAGAAAAACTTTTGAATGGTGGCCGAAGTTATTGTGGCTAAAGGCTTTGCCTCAATCCATTTGGAAAAATATTCCACAGCCACTACAACATATCTTAAGTTCCCTTGGGCCGGTGGTAATGGACCCAACAAGTCAAGGCCCCACCTTTGCAATGGCCAGATGCGTTGTATGAGCTGTGTCAAGGACGAAGGTTGTTTTTGATCTCTTGCACATTTCTGACAACCTTCACACTTTTGAACTAATTCCGCCGCATCTGAAGCTGCCTTCGGCCAATAAAACCCCTGACGGAAAACTTTTCCAAGCAACGGCCTAGATCCAATGTGAGATCCACACAGGCCTGCATGTATTTCTTTCATCAACTCTATACCTTCGGTTCTAGGTAAACACTTGAGTAGCGGAGCACAAACTCCATGCTTGTACAACTCCCCTTCTATCATGACATATGGACGAGCTCTTGCCTCTATCCTCCTATTATAAGTTTCGTCATCTGAAAGGAATTTACCCTGAAGGTAAGAGATGATCTCAGTTCTCCAATCTTCACTATAAACAGGAGATATATTGAGGACTGCTCTTTCAAGAAGTTCCACCGAAGGTGCTTTTATTGTTTCGAAGAACACATCCGAAGGTAAGGGCAGCCCCTGTGCTGCTGACTTAGCTAGCAAATCAGCATGCTCATTTTGTCCTCGAGGGATATTTTTGACAGAAAATCCTTCGAAGGAAGCTTCAACTCTTCGAACCATATCCAGATATTTTTCAAGCTTCGGATCTTTAGCCTTGCAACTCTTGTCAATATGACCCGAAACAACCTGGGAATCAGTTTTAAGTATGGCCCTTCTGATTCCCATTGCTTTTAGCTTCCGAAGACCCAGAAGCAGGGCTTCGTACTCGGCAATGTTATTTGTGCAACTAAAATCAAGTTTTGCCGCATAGCAAGTTTTAACTTTGGAAGGTGAAACCAACACAGCAGCCGCTCCCGCTCCGAAGGTTCCCCAAGACCCATCGCAGAACACTGTCCATGCTTCGGCGTCTTTATTTGTTTCTTCCTCCTGAGCCCCTGGCGTCCAGTCAGCAATGAAGTCTGCTAACGCCTGGGACTGAATCGAAGATCTATGAACATACTCAATACAAAATTCGTTGAACTCTGCAGCCCATTTTCCAATCCTTCCAGTAGCTTCTCGGTTCCTCATAATATCCTTCAGAGGTTGTGAAGAAGGAACAATTATGTTGTAAGCTTGAAAATAGTGCCGAAGCTTCCTGGATGCCATCAAAACAGCATATAACACCTTCTCTAATTCTGTGTAGTTTTTCTTTGATATACTAAGAACTTCAGATACGAAATATATTGGGGCCTGCCTCTTAACTTGACCTTCAAGCTTCTCCTGGACAAGTGCTGCACTTACCGCTGAGTGCGAAGCTGCCACATATAATAACAAAGGAGCCCCTGGCGTAGGTGGAGTTAGTGTTGTTAGATTTATCAAATACTGTTTCAGCTCTTCAAAGGCCTTCTGCTGGATTGGTCCCCATTGAAAGACTTCGGCTGACTTCAGCACTTCGAAGAATGGTAAGTTTCTCTCTGCTGATCTGGATATGAATCTATTGAGAGATGCCAACCTTCCTGTCAATCTTTGAGCCCCCTTTTTTGTAGTTGGTGGCTCCATCCGAAGTATAGCTTCAATTTTACTTGGATTTGCTTCAATTCCCTTTGTTGAAACCAAGCATCCAAGGAATTTCCCCTTCTTTACTCCGAAGACGCATTTTTCTGGATTCAACTTTAAGCCAGCTTGTCTGAAACTGGCGAAGGTCTCCTGCAAATCAGCAATATGATTCTCCTGTTTCGTGCTTTTTACAATGATGTCATCAACATAAGTTAGCACATTTCTGCCTATCTGAGACTGGAGAACCTTCGCAGTCATTCTGCTGAAACTTCCTCCAGCGTTTTTGAGCCCCTCAGGCATCCGAAGATAGCAATATGTGCCACTTGGAGTTATGAAGCTAGTCTTCGGCTCATCTTCCTTCTTCATCCAGATTTGGTGGTAGCCTGAATAACAGTCTAACAGACTCATGAGCTCTGAAGAAGCTGCTGCATCAACTAAAGAGTCTATCCTTGGCAATGGGAATTCATCCTTCGGACAAGCCTTGTTAAGATCTGTAAAATCGATACACATTCGCCACTTGCCATTGGCCTTTTTTACCATAACAGTGTTAGCTAGCCATTCTGGGTACTTTACTTCTCTGATAACTCCTGCACTGAGGAGTCTTTTGACTTCGTTACGAGCACCTTCGGCCTTATCATCTGACATTTTCCGAAGCCTCTGCTTTCTGGGTCTGAAGGATGGATCAACATTGAGCGAGTGCTCAATAACATCCCTATTAACTCCGCAGAGATCATTGGCTGACCATGCAAAAACATCTTTGTTGTTGAACAAAAACCTTATCAAGGTTTTCTCTTGTTCTTCGGACAATTGAGAGCCCAACAACACCTTCTGCTCTGCTATGTCCTCACATAAGAGCATGGGCTTCGGCTGATCTGCTGAAGCTGCTTTTTCCCTTCTGAATTTGTATTGTTCACAAGCTTCAGCTCCATCTATGTTATGGATTGCTTTTGAGTCAGTCCAGTTTCCTTCGGCCCTTCTGGCAGCTTCCTGACTTCCATGAATAGCGATGGGTCCTTGATCCGAAGGTATCTTCATGCAGAGATAAGCAGGATGAAGAATTGCTTCGAAAGCATTGAGGGTGCCACGACCAATAATTGCATTGTAAGGGTATTCCATGTCAACAATGTCAAACACAACTTGCTCAGTTCTAGTGTTGTTGATGAACCCGAAGGTCACTGACATGGTGATCTTGCCCAGTGCTACAATCTGTCTTCCTCCGAAGCCACAGAGAGGATGTGTAGCATCATGAATCTTATCTTCTGGCTCTTGCATTTGTCTGAAGGCCTTAGCAAATATGATATCAGCTGCACTACCTGTGTCAACCAAGACATTGTGGACCAGAAATCCTTTGATAACACAAGAGATAACCATGGCATCGTTGTGTGGGTAATCCTTGAGCTGAAGGTCCTCTTGGGAGAAGGTAATAGGAATGTGAGACCATCTTGACTTGATGAAGGGTCCTTGCACCCCAACATGTTGTACCCTTCTCTGTGCTTCTTTCTTCTGTTTCTTGTTGGCTGGCTCTGAGGACGAACCACCTGTAATCGGGAGCACCAGCTTCGGGTCCGAAGCAACTCCAGCTTGATCATTGAACGAAGCCATCAGCTTAAGAACAAGGCAACATAAAATGTTAAATGTTAACGTCCTTCGTCCATGAAACATTATTCTCTTGAGGATAATGAGCCTTGGACGAAGGTTGATGAGAATATAATTACGAAGCTCAAGTCTTCGTAATAAAATTTCAATAGATTGTATAAGATAACATGAAATAAAGGGTATAAAAGGATAAATAAATCATAGACGAATTATATTATATTTACTTAATATATTGAATCATTGAACACAATAATACCTCTGCCTTGGCAAAGGTTGGTTCCCGAAAGATGCGATTGCAATTACCAGAATGCGTGAACAGTAAAGGAATACTGTTCACTATTTATAGGCACAGGACACAGCCTGTGAGGAATTACAATTATGCCCCTCATAAAAGTTTATAACATTGACTCAGACCTTTATGGACTAAAAGGTCATTCTATCTTTATGTCGGTTTGTAATACCGAAGCTTTATGAAGAGGAACCTTCGGCCATCTCATACAAACAGCTTCAGCCGAAAGCCGCTTCTTCCTAGAAGACCTTCGGCGACGAAGCATAGACCCAACAACTCCCAACAATACCCTTGCATTTGACTGTAGCAGCTAATTTTACAGGATTGCCAGAACCATCCAATACCACATGTTCCTTCAAATGGAGCTGCTTTGCAGCCTCAACAACCTAAAATAGCAATACAGAATAGCACAACATTAGTTAAACTGAAGAACCAGCTGAATCGCAAAAGAAGATGAAATAGCATTAACATTAATACTAATATGGCAATAGGCGGATTAACTTCACCACTGCAAGTTTCCTACCAAGAGTAAGAATCGAGTGTAATCATTGAAATATTCTTGTGCAAACGAAATTGTAATAAAGAACTTCAAATCAACAACATAAAAAAAAGCTAGGGAACCCCTGAAATGTAAGCACCCCAAAAGTAAGACAGAAATATTAGTCAGTCAAACCATGTCAAGTGTGCACTAACAACAATGTTGTTCAGTACGGAATACTTAGCATAGCATGTAGTTCAATTTGCCTCAGTAAACCAATTCATGTAAACAATCATCATACTTCACATTGCACCAAAACCTTTCGGACCCAAACAGGATGGTATTGCAGATTAACAAATATTTGAAATGCGCTATATTTCAAGGTTTAGACTAACCACTTGTAAAAAAATATGGAGACAATTTTCAGACTTCTTTCAGCAGAGAAAATTGTTTACTCTTTATTGCAACAGACTGACATTAGATTTTTTAAACAGTCAACTGACCTTAGAATTGAACGTTTCGTTCCAAGATATCTTCTTGCCATTATCAACAGAACCATACAGAAGGGAATTAGACTTGTCTCCTTGAAGAATACCAGGTATTATACTCTACAGGTCGAAAGTTCGAATTGAGCTTACCATTTGTGACATTTTGACATAATAATATACAAAAAGATGTTGAGTGAAAAAACAAATTGCATAACCATAATAAAAACAGCAAAAGATTCTAAAAGCGCTATATATACGAGGAAATGTAATTTAAATACAGACCTGAGCTACAACCCTGTGACCTCTGTAATCAACTATTGCCATCGCAAGATTGTGAAGGCCAGAAACATCAGCTTCTTGATAAGCCTTAGTTCCTTTTAAGTCATTGTTTGCAGAAGCATATGTCGCCTGCTCTCTATCTGCGAGTTGTGCCTCTTCAGATTTTGAATCAACTACCTCAGCAGATTTGCCATGGTTTGCATCTGGCTTAGTGATCACATCTGGGGAGGAAACCTTGGTGCTTCTGCTAGACCCATTTTGGCAATATGGCTTGTGGTCCTTTGAAATGTCTTCAAAGTCAGAGTCGACAGCAAAACTAAAGAAAATATTGTTGTGAACATACCTGGGGCAGAGATAGCAGGAGTGAGATTAAAACAGACTTGTCAAGAAACTCAAATAATATTTGACCAAGCATGTATACATTGCAAGGAAGTGACAAGCTCCTAATAGTTTTGTAGCCATAACAATCCATTTTACAAAAAAAATCTGCATTACACAAATACCAAAATCACAAAGCAAAACCTACATTCGAAGGCTTCACTAAGCTAGAACAAGAGCACAAATAACAATACACTCAGTGTTGTAGCAGAGATAGAGTAAAGATTGAACTTTAATTGACATGCGCTTGTGCTTGAGGAGTCGGATGGCACAGGCCTTGACGACCTCCTGGGATGGGCCGGGTGGGTCTTGTAGATCTGCTCCTTGTACCTGGCCAGCTCCTTATCCAGCTTCTTGATCTTCTCGTACATCATCTCGCCCCACTTGTTTATCTGTCGAATCACGCATTGGAGACCAGATCAAAATGTGGCCACGGATCGATGCAGTTTGAGCAGGGTATTGCGGCCACGGATCGAACGGGAGGCAACTCACCGTCCGTAGCTCCCTTGTCTCCTCCGCCTGCAGCCGCCGCCGTCGGGGCGTGGGTGGCGGAGGAGGAGGAGGCGCAGGGTGGGGAGCAGCTAGCGCGAGGAGCTGCGGCGAGAGGGTCTCGTGGAAGAGGCGCGAGACGGGGCGGCACACGACGGCGTCGCGCAGTTGCAGGCGGAGCAGCACGTTGTGGAGCGCGTCCGGTGGAAGGTGGTGGATCGGCGGCAGGGGTTGCGCTTCCGCGGGCGGGGCGGGGCCAAAGCCGGCGGCCATGGTGGATTCGGGGTGGGGTTAGGTGGGGAACGCACCGGGGGCATGGAGAAGATGACGAGGCCAGGGGTGGTTAGTTCAATCCACTCGCGTAGCACACGTTGTGGGCTCCGTTTCCCGACTGATGTGGGTCCTTCACTGTCGCTGTGCAGAGAGGCCCGGATGTCAGTGAGAAGAAGGCGGATGGCCTTGGTGTAATGGTGTGCTTCCGTTCTGTTCCTCATCATCAATTCTAACTAGGTGTGTGCCCGTTGAAATCCCAAGGAAATATAAGATCCGATCAGATATGTGTTAATGCTCATCTCAACGTACTCCTGTTGCAATGGACGGGCACACACCTAGTATAATAATAATAATAATATCTAAATTTTATATGAATTGATATGTCACTAAGTTTTTATTTGTTTAACATATAGGTTATATAATCTAAATAATAATAATAATATCTAAATTTTATATGAATTGGTCATGCCAATAACGTGAGTCATGTTTGTTTACCTAGATTATTTGAGTTGGTGGTTGCTGCTGATGACGCCACGAATGAAAGTCGCAGGCCGGCGCCGGCCGTTCTAAGCCACCACAACGTGAGACGGCCTCCGGTGGCGGCGATTCTTGGGGTTCGGAGTCCATGATTATTGGGCGGGGGCGGTCATTCCCGAGGGAGGCATTGGGTGTGTATGGTGAGAAGGCGTCGCGGGATGGAAACAAAATGATAGCGATTTGTATATATCATCAACTCAAGGTGATTTCACTATTTGCTACATTTTTCATATACGTCTTGTCAGACTATCATGTGAAGACGGTTCCATATTTATAAGTGTCTAGTATACTCACTAACATCTATGACGGTTCTTATAGTGTAGATGACTCTAATAGTATTCTTATTTGAGATGGTTTCATACATAGAAGTGTCTCAAATACTCATTGACATCTAAGACAGTTGTTAAAGTAGGGATGACTCAAATACTATCCTTATTTGAGACAGTTAATAATAAAAACATGTCTTAAATCAATATAAGACATTGTTTACGATGTAACTGTCTCAAAAAACTTTTCCAATTAAGACGGATTTCCAAAAAAATTGTCTTATCTTACTCAACATCGTATGATATAAGACACTTCTATAAAATATACTTATATGAGTCTTTAATGGTGTGTCTTAAATAGTCATATATGTAGTACCACTAGTTCTATGATTTTTGTACAGCAACATAGTAAGTTGACTGTACCAAAGTTACTCCTATAAAGGTTTTAATTAAACACCCATTAAATCGAGCTCCACATGGCCCTAAAGTTGGTTCTATACAACTGATTTCTCTGAACATCACAGAGTCTTAGTCTGACAGCCAGACTTCAGACCTATTTATTTCCCATTTTTGTACAACACCAAGGCTTAATCACTTAAGAAAAGTTGTACTCCTATCTTAGTTCTGCAAGTTTGCTATATTGACTTAGGGCAAAATCCTCAAGAATCCTGAGATGTAGAGCTCCAAAGTGAGCCCTATTCAACTGATTTTGGACTTAGGCACATGAGAGGTATAGAGTGTCCTTTTGCAAATAAGCCCAAATCTCATAATTTGATTTGCAAATCCTCAAATGTGTCAAACATATGATTTGAGGTGCCCTAATACCTTGGTTTTTGCACTTTGGTCCAAAAGTGCAAAAATTTTACAGTTAGCCCCCTAGGGTTCCAATTTAGGGTTTTTCAGGGGTCTTTTCAGGGTTTTTAACACTTTAGGGTTTGGATGCCACTCAAGTCCTTCCAATAGGATATCTTAGGATTATTTCTTATATCTTTTGAAGTTTTCTCATACTTGGGCTTCTCTTGTATCCATAAGCCCAGATTTGGGGTTAAGTACTTCATATAAGGGTTAACCACACATCAAGTCATATCAGTACACATTTTTGAAATTTTTACCTAGTGAATGCACTCTAGGTGTGACAAACACATGATATGCTAATGCTCATGATGTTATGCTCAAGTTTTAATGACAGTAACACTAGGGTGTTACATCCTTCCCCCCATAAAAGAATCTCGTCCCAAGATTTAAAGTCCTAGGGCAAGTAGTGGAAAAGGAAACGCGTCATATTTTTATTTCCTTATTTCTTGTACAAGGCAGGGGTATGGGGTCTACTCCTCTTTTACAACAATTGTACATATCTCACAAATTACATGAAGCTAAAAAGCCAGGGAAATTCTTTTCTAAGAAGTCTTGGGTTTCCCATGTAGCTTCATCTTCAGTGTGTTGGTTCCATTGTATCTTATAGAATTTGCGAACTCTTCTTCAGGTGATCCTGTCCTTCTGATCCAGGACTCGAATAGGATGTTCTGAATATGTTAAGTCTGGTTCCAAGGTAACATCCATCACTTCTATGGTTCGATCTGGAACCCGAAGACACTTCTTCAATTGGGACACATGGAACACATTGTGCACTGCAGACAATGTTTCGGGTAGTTGGAGTCGGTACGCCACTGGTCCACATCTTTCAAGGATAGGAAATGGACCAATGTACCGGGGTGCAAGCTTTCCTTTTACACCGAAACGAGTCACACCCTTCATAGGTGATACTTTCAGGTACACATAATCTTGGACTTGAAAGTATAAGGGTTGGCGTCGTTTGTCTGCATAACTCTTTTGTCGAGCTTGTGCTTCTTTCAAATTATGTATAATTTGTTGAACTTTTTCTTCCATTTCTTTAACCATATCAGGCCTGAAAAACCACCTTTCCCCTGGTTCAGACCAATTCAATGGAGTACGACATCGTCGTCCATATAAAGCTTCAAAGGGTGCCATCTTGATACTTTCTTGATAACTATTATTATATGAAAACTCTGCCAATGGTAAACATTCATCCCATTTCTGTGGAAATTCTAGAACACATGCCCATAACATATCCTCGAGTATTTGATTTACTCTTTCAGTCTAACCACTAGTTTGAGGATGATAGGCCAAACTGTGGAGCAACTTAGTACCCCAAAGATTTGTGGAGTTCTTTCCAAAATTTGGATACAAATTGTGGTCCGCGGTCCGACACTATAGTTTTTGGAATCCCGTGCAAACTGAGAATACGAGCAATATATATCTGGGCATAAGTGATGATCGGGTAGTATGTCTTGACTGTCAGAAAATGAGCTATTTTCGTAAGCCGGTCAATTATAAACCAGATAGAGTCAAAACCTTTTGCTGTCCTGGGTAGTCCCATAATGAAGTCCATGCTAATGTCCTCCCATTTCCAAGTTGGGATAGGCAAAAATTGCAGTGGACCAGCAGTCTTCATGTGTATGGCTTTGACACATCTACATGTGTCACATTTCGCCACATAGCGTGCAATTTCAATCTTCATCTTTGTCCACCAATAATGCTGCTTTAAATCATGATACATCTTAGTGCTTCCGGGATGAATGGAATATCGACTAATATGTGCTTCATCCAAAATTTGCTGGCGGACTTCATCACCTTTAGGCACAACTATGCGGTTATTAAACCATATTATGCCTTGATCATCCTTTTTGAAACAATTTGCTTTACCGGCTTTTATTTTCTCATGAATATGTCTCATACCCTTATCACTTCTTTGTGCATCAATAATCTTTTGCAGAAGAACCGACTCAAGCTTCAATTGATTTAAGGTTCCATGTTGAATCATTCCCAGGTTTAATTTCTCCATTTCTTGGCATAATGTGATGTCAGAAGTCTTTATTGTAAGACAATGGCAGGAAGCCTTGCGACTCAGTGCATCTGCCACCACATTGGCCTTGCCTGGGTGATAGTGAATTTCTAATTCATAATCCTTAAACAGCTCAAGCCATCTCCTCTGCCTCATATTTAGTTCTGACTGGGTAAAAATGTACTTCAAACTTTTATGATATGTATATATATATGACAGATATTTCCTAGCAGATAATGACGCCTTATTTTAAGGGCATGAACCACAGCAGCTAACTCTAAGTCATGAGTTGGATAATGTTCCTCATGCCGGCGCAACTGTCTTGAAGCATATGCTATAGCTCGTCCTTTTTTGCATTAAGACACATCCGAGACCACTGCCTGATGTGTCACAATACACATCAAAAGGCTTTTCAATGTCCGGTTGAGCCAATACCGGAGCAGTGGTCAATAATAACTTCAGTTGCTCGAAGGCTTCGTTGCATCTTGAGGACCAGTTAACTTTTATATCATTCTTTAATAGACTTGTGATTGGCTTCACAAGCTTAGAGAAATCCGGGATAAATCTGTGGTAATAGCCAGCCAGTGCAAGGAAACTTTTAACTTGATGCACAGTGGTTGGCGGTTTCCACTCTAGAATATCCTTGACCTTGCTGGGATCAAGCGCAATCCCATTTGTAGATAATACATGTCCCAAAAATTGGATTTCCTCCAACCAAAACGCGCATTTGCTAAATTTAGCATATAATTGATGTTCCCTTAAGAGCGTTAATACGATCCGTAGATGCTAAGCATGCTCCTCTTCATTCTTGGAATAAATTAAGATATCATCAATGAAGACCACCACAAATTTGTCCAACTCGGGCATAAATACCGAGTTCATTAGATATGTGAAGTGGGCAGGAGCATTCATTAATCCGAAATACATAACCAAATATTTGAATAATCCGTACCGCATACTAAATGTGGTCTTGGGTATATCTTCAGGTCGGATATGGATCTGATGATAGCCCGACCTGAGGTCAATTTTGGAGAATACCCTCGCTCCGGTAAGCTGATCGAATAAGATATCAATCCGGGGAAGAGGGTCCTTGTTCTTGATTGTGACCTCATTAAGGGGTCTGTAGTCCATGCACATCCAAAGCGTTTGATCCTTCTTCTTGACAAAGATTGCGGGACATCCCCAACGTGATGAACTGGGCCGGATGAATCCCTTCTCCAATAGATCTTGTCATTGAGTCTTGAGCTCTGCCAACTCATTTGGGGGCATTCGGTACGACCTTCTAGAAATAGGAGTTGTACCGGGCTTCAATTCAATCACAAACTCTATATCTCTTTCTGGAGGTAATCCAGGCAGATCTTCAGGAAAGACGTCCGGAAACTCACACACTACCGGAATATCTTGGATTTCCAGTATGATAGCTTCATAGACTCTGCCAAATGGTTTAGCTGGAATAGCTACAAGGATGGACGGGAGAACCTCTTCATGGCCATAGCTCAACCTGATGGTTCTTAAATCAGTGTTGAGGATAGCTTTGTGCTTGGCTAACCAATTCATGCCTAGAATTACATCTATATCTTGGCCTTTTAGAATAATCATATTGGTCGGAAAATCCCATTCAGCCAATGTTACTAGCACATTGAAGGCCACTTCTTTCGTAAATATTTGTCCCCCAGGCAAATGAATAATAAACCCTTCCCTTGATTCAGTGCAAGGAATGCAATATTTCTTCACGAATTTCTTGCTTATGAATGTATGCGAAGCACCACAATCAAAGAGAATGACTGCTGGGTGATTGGCCACAAGAAACGTACCCATCATAACCGACTCTCCCTTCGGTGTAGTATATTCGCCCAGTCTTCTTAATATTCTTCCCTGCTGAATTATTTGTATGTTTCCCTTGCCTTAATTGGAGCTCCCTGAGTTCTGCTGATTGTTGGATTTGTTCTGCCTTGGATATGGGGAGTCTTTGATAAAATGTCTAGACTTCCCACAATTTAAGCAGTCAGTTGAGCAACTAAGGAGGGCGGGGAAACGAGCACCAGGGGCACTGGGCTGACTTGTAGGAGTGGGGGCAGTGGCAGGGCGAATGAAGACAGACTGTTTGAATGGGTAGGAGGGTGGGCGAGATGAAGAATGATTTTGATTGAAAGGTCAGATTACCAACCTTCGTCGCTTTTCAGGTCCCTGATTGGACCTGTCACCTCTGAATCCCTTCGATTTTCCTTGGCCTGTGTTAGCTTCTACTGCCGGCACTGTGCTGACAGCCCTGCTGTAAGTGAGATCTAGGCAGGAGGCCATCTTTCTTTGAAGCCGGTCATTGAGGCCTCTCATGAAGCAATTCTTCTTTTTCAGGTCAGTATTTACTTGATCAATTGCATATTGGGATAAATGATTAAATTTGTTGAGATACTGCATGACAGTATCTCCCCCTTGCTTGAGTCGCATAAATTCCTCCTGTTTCATGTGTAGTACTCCTTCTAGAATATAGTGCTCACGGAATGCTAACTTAAATTCATCCCACGTGACCTGATGTCCGGCAGGTTGAATGGCAACAAAATTTCCCCACCAAGTACTGGCAGGGCCTCTTAACTGTTGAGCAGCGAACAACGGCTTCTGGATTTCGGTGCAGCGGCTTAGTCCAAATTTCTGCTCCATAACCCGTACCCATTCGTCGGCTTCCAGAGGGTCTTCGGCTTTAACGAAGAGTGGGGGACGTGATGATCCAAGGCTCCGAACGAACGGTTCCTCGCAATCACTACACCACGGCTCCGTTGGTTATCACCCGTGAAACACGAATGACCTCGGCACGAAGGCTTATCCCTGCAAGCGCAATCAAGAACACAAGCAAGAACAGGAAAGAAACGCAACCAAAATTGTATTGATTACGGGAGGGGTCTCACAAGCCGATGACGGCGACATTGTTCGATGACATAATTGATCTAAGCAAAACCCAAACCTAACATAGCGGCAGCTGCTGAATAAATAGATTATTAGGGCGTGCGTGACCCTTGGACTCGCCCCTAATGGGCTCCGACGCGATACACGGCCCAACAGACGATGTCGCAGCACCAAAACAGAATCTGAACGCTGACTTGTTTCGACGATTCCCATTGACTCCGGACGAGTTTTAGGGTGGAATCAGTTGGGTTGGTTAGATAATCTCTTTATCTTTCGAACCATATCAAGTCTGTCGCAATCGGAGTCCGGATGCATCTTGGGTGTCCATTTTAGTGCAGATTGGTTCTGGAACCCGAGATGGAGCCGCAGCCAAGTCGGATTTGATCTCCTTCCTATTGTGGGCGCCCTTGCTGCTCCACCTCAATACCTAGGCCTTTCCCAAGTCCTTGCTGGTCCTCTCCAAGGTTCCTAATCATCAAAACATCCATGGCCTCAAGCGTAAGCTCTGAAACACAATTGACTAGGGTAGAACGTACCTGGAGATTTAGTTGTCATGCATGTGATCGTGTTATCGGTCCATTCATTGTATGTATAGAAGTGATGTCCTCATCATCATCCTCCTCTTGAATTGGAGTCGTCCTCGACTCGGTCTCATCTTCATCACCCATATATGGCTTCAAATCTAAAATGTTAAAGGTGGGACTAACCCCAAAATCTGGCGGCAACTCAAGTGTATATGCATTATCATTAATTTTTGCAAGAACTTTATAAGGACCTGCAGCTCGTGGCATAAGTTTAGACTTTCTCAAATTAGGAAACCTATCCTTTCTCAAATGAACCCACACAAAGTCACCAGGTTCCAATTTCATTTCCTTCCTGCCTTTATTAGCAGCAATACGATACTTTTCATTCATCTTTTCAATTTGCAACTTAGTTGTTTCATGTAACTTAAGAATGAATTCAGAACGTTGTGTAGCATCCAAGTTCACTATTTCAGAAGGTGGTAAAGGTAGCAAATCAATTGGGGCACGAGGATTAAAACCATATACTACCATAAATGGACTAAGCTTGGTTGTGGAATGAATCGATCTGTTATAAGCAAACTCAATATGTGGCAAACATTCCTCCCACAACCTCAAATTATCCTTCAAAATAGCCCGCAACATGGTAGATAAAGTGTGATTAACAACCTCTGTTTGCCCATCAGTTTGGGGATGACAAGTAGTAGAAAACAACAACTTTGTTCCCAATTTAAACCACAAAGTTCTCCAAAAATGACTTAAAAACTTAGCATCCCTATCAGAAACAATAGTATTTGGCACACCATGCAAACACACAATCTCACTGAAGAACAAATCAGCAATATGTGAAGCATTATCAGTTTTGTGACAGGGTAAAAAATGTGCCATCTTTGAAAAATGATCGACAATGACAAAAACACTATCACTCCCCCTCTTTGTTCTAGGCAATCCCAAAACAAAATCCATAGAAATATCCTCCCAAGGTGCACGAGGAACAGGAAGAGGCAAATAAAGACCATGGGGGTTAAGTCGGGACTTAGCTTTGTTGCACGTGGTGCAACAAGAGACGTAGCGCTCAACATCACGCCGCATCCGAGGCCAATAGAAATGAGTAAACAACACATCCTCGATCTTCTTAACACCAAAATGTCCCATCAAGGCACCTCCATGTGCTTCCTGCAAGAGTAGAAGACGAACAGAGCTAGCTGGAACACACAACTTGTTAGCACAGTAGAGAAGACCTTCACACAGCATAAATTTTTGCCACGTTCTTCCCTCTCAGCAATTTTCAAAAGCATCTTTGACGTCCAAATCAGCAGCATATAATTCCTTTATAGTCTCCAAACCAAATATTTTATGATTAAGTTGGGACAACATAGTATAACATCTAGATAGAGCATCAGCAATCACATTATCCTTTCCTTTTTTATGCTTAATAATGTAAGGAAATGATTCTATGAATTCAATCCATTTAGCATGTCATTTGTTTAGACTAGATTGTCCCTTAAGATACTTCAAAGATTCATGATCCGAATGTATGACAAATTCTTTAGACCATAGATAATGTTGCCAAGTTTGTAAAACTCATACTAAAGCATATAATTCTTTGTCATATGTACAATAATTCAGAGTTGGACCATGCAATTTTTCACTAAAGAAAGCAACAGGTTTACCTCCTTGAATGAGCACTCCTCCAATCCCAATGCCGCTCGCATCACACTCGAGCTCGAATGTCTTGTCAAAATCAGGAAGTTGCAGCAGTGGTGCTTGTGTGAGCTTCGACTTTAGGGCATCAAAAGCTTGTTGTTGTGATGGTCCCCAACAAAACGGCACTCCATTCTTTGTCAACTCGTGGAGAGGTGCTGCAATGGTGCTGAAATCCCGCACAAATCGCCTGTAGAATCCTGCAAGACCAAGAAAACTTTGAACCTGCGTGACCGTGGTTGGAAGTGGCCAGCTCGTGATGGCAACAATTTTTGCCTCATCCATCTCAATGCCCTGCGATGTCACAACATATCCAAGAAAAGACACACGATCGGTGCTGAAGGTGCACTTCTCAAGGTTACCAAATAAACGTGCATCACGCAAAACATCAAAAATAACACGTAAATGTTCAATATGATCATCATGAGACTTACTATAGATAAGAATATCATAAAAATATACCACCACAAATTTACCAATGAAAGCACGTAAAACATCGTTCATCAATCTCATGAAAGTACTAGGCGCATTAGTTAACCCAAAAGGCATGACTAACCACTCATAAAGACCGAACATAGTTTTAAATGCAGTTTTCCATTCATCACCTAAAGACATACGAATCTGGCGGTATCCACTATGCAAGTCAATTTTAGAGAAAACAATAGAACCACTTAATTCATCAAGCATGTCATCCAATCTAGGAATAGGATATCTGTACCGAATTGTGATGTTATTAATGGCTCTACAATCAACACACATGCGCCAAGTGCCATCTTTCTTAGGAACCAAAAGAACAGGAACATAACAAGGACTAAGGCTCTCATGAATGTACCCGCGGTCCAGAAGGTCCTGGACCTGGCGCTGAATCTCCTTAGTCTCCTCGGGGTTGGTCCTGTAGGCAGCACGGTTGGGCAAGCTCGCCCCTGGAATTAAATCAATCTTGTGCTCAATGCCTCGCACAGATGGCAATCTAGGGGGTATCTCAGAGGGAAACACATCCATATACTCTTGCAAAAGGTTAGCAATAGTAGGTGGCAAAACAATAGATGTATCATCAATGGAATAGAAAGCATTTTTGCACACTAAGGCATAGCAAAGTCCAAGAGAGGTATGTAACTCATCAAGATCAAATTTAGTGGCTAGCAAAGTAGGAGTTTCCAACTTAATAGGTTGTTGATTTTCAGAGTTCAAAACACCTTTTTGCTTAGCATTAGTCTTTTTCTCATGTTCAAAGTGTACAATCTCAGTGGGAGTCATAGGAAGCAACACAATTTTCTTTCCCTTATGCATGAAAGTATATTTATTAGATCTACCATGGTGAATAGCATCAGTATCAAACTCCCAAGGATGTCCCAGTAAAATAGAGCATGCATCCATAGTCACCACATCGAAATCAGCAAAGTCATGGTAAGAGTCAATAGAAAAATGCACCCTTGTTGTTTTTGTTACCTTGAACTTACTGCTGTTGTTAAACCATTGAATGTGATAAGGGTGGGGATGCTCTCGTGTGGTCAAGCCAAGCTTCTTGACCACCTCAACGTTCACCAAGTTGTTGCAGCTACCACCGTCAATGATGGTATGTACACGGCAGTCCTTGACGATAAGGAACATGTTGAAAAGGTTGTGGCGCTGTCTGTTGTCGTCATCACTAGTCGTGGTACTCAAAGCTCGTTGCACAATCAAGGCCTTATAGGTCTCGGTCGCTGTTGTATAAAGAACCTCTTCATCACCATCATAAGTCTCTACAATGTTAGCTCCAACAGTATCTTCATCTTCAACATCAGAAGCACTAACATACCCACCATCACCAGTAGCAATGTATGCCCGTTTGCTGGGGCAATCTCGCTGAATATGACCAAGTCCCTGGCAGCGGTGGCACTTGATGTCGGAGGAGCGGCATGTGGAAGAGGTGGTCGTAGCAGGTTTTGCTGCAACACCCAAAGGCACAACGGAAGATGTGGACGTCTGTACGCCCGAAGATGATGACGCCTTGGCTGGCGCCGGTGGCTGGCATGGAGCGAAAGTGATGCTCCTCCATTGTTGACGACCCTGCAATTCTTTTTCTGCCAACATAGAAAGATGGAACAAGCATTGTATAGAATGATATTCTTTATAATCAACAATATCCTGAATCTCCCGCCTCAATCCCCCATAAAACCTAACCATTTGATCCTTCGGAACCTCAACTACCCCACATCGTAGCATACCTTTCTGAAGCTCTTGGTAGTATTCCTGTACCGACATGTCTCCCTGATCTAAGCGTTGCAATTTTTTCGAAGATCACGTCTACAAGAAGGGGGAACAAAGCGAGCTCGCATCTCCTCTTTTAATGCATTCCATGTTTGTGGTGCAGCACGTGTGTTAACAAGTTCATTCCACCAAATGATAGCAAAATCTCTAAATTCACTAGTGGCTTGTCTAACCCTATGCTGCTCAGGAACAAGATGGGAATTAAATTTTTGTTCTACCGTCATCTCCCAGTCTAAGTAAGCTTCAGCATCATAAGAACCCATGAACGGTGGAATAGAAAACTTAATCTTAGCAAATGGATCATGGTCTGGTTCAGGATTATGATGACGACGTCTACCATTACCTCCCATACCTTGTCGATTACGTGCGAGGTGTTGTCGCAGCGGTGCATAAACATCGTCGTCATCGTCGTCGTCATCCACAGGAGAGTGAGCTGGGGCTAGAGTTGGTGGTGGGGGACGAGCCTCCAGTACGTCCATGTGTGTAACAAGTTCAGCAACTCGTCGATCAAGCTGCTCATAGCATGTCGAGGCAGAGTCTTGGTATTTTTTAAAAGCTTCAGTCATCGCGCGCATCATCTCCTTCAATTCCATCTGAGAGACACACTCATCGTCGTTAAGTTTAGGCCCCTTATCCTTGTCCATTTGATTCTTTGGTCCTGTCATTGTTAGCACAAAACAGAGACAAAAAAGGCAACAAACAATGTGAACCCTGCAACTATCTCTCAGGGTGGTGGTGGAGGTGGTGGAATACAAATTATGAAGCGTCTTACCCCGCTCTTACAACGTTCTTACAAGCACTGCAGGTGGCAAACGGTGACCGATGTGACTGTCCCACGAGCGTGGGTGTGATTGCAAAGGAGTACCTGTTCTGCTCGAGAGAAAATTGGAGCTATGGGAAGGCTGACTAAATATATATATGTGGCACACAAGTCAATAACAGATAGCAATGCTGAATAAGTGTTCCAAGTACTCGTCCTAGTTGTTGGCCTAGAAAATGTAATAGAACAGTTGGACCAAAGCACAAGAAAGGAGGTACAAGTATCTAGTGGGAATGGCAATTCTGTAAATAGCGCAGATTTTTCAGCACTAGTAGAAATCAAAGGCGCGTTTCCAAAGGAGTACCAGCAAAAGAGCTCGAAATATTCTGAATTTTTTATCACTGATCCAAAATCACAAATGATGGAAGCACACAAAATTTCACTTGAAACAGAGTTGTATTGTGGCCTAGAGAAAATCACAAAGGATCTCTGGAATTCCTGAAAACACTTTAACAATTTTTTTAATTATCTTCCCGATTTTTTTGAAGTTTTGACCGAACCAAACAGGTCGTAAAAATTTGAATCTGCTGTAAAAATTTGAACTCAAACGGAGCACCGAGCGAAAAGTTATGCCCGTTTTATGGAAGGTACCTCAAGTTATGGTTTTCAAAGGCACAAATCGGCAGGAACCGAAGCGGCAGCTATGGAGCACAGGGTTAGTTTTAGAGATAGGATTTGTTTTCCGGATATGGCCGGTTTAGATACAGGATCTGTTTTGTGGATATGGTCAGTTTTAGAGATAGGATGTGTTTTGTGGATAGGGTCGGTTGTAGAGATAGGATCTGTTTTGTGGATAGGGTCGGTTGTAGAGATAGGATCTATTTTGTAGATAGGGTCGGTTTTGTAGGATGGAAGCGAATGAACGCAATCAAACTGAACCAAAAAAATCTAATCCAGCAACCAAACTCAACTAGAACACGAACTCAGATATGAGGACTCTAAAACTGAATTGTGCAAAGGCTAAGGTGGTGGTTTTAGGTCGGAATAAACTGATCGTATTTTTTTTGACTTTTTGTGGACTATGGGACGAAACAAAACTAATCTAAAGGTAGAATTATACCTCACGGGCAACCTGGAAATCTGATACCAATTGATAGTAGACGTGGCTCAATCTTCTGTGAGATACGATAACTTGATTGAGTGGAGATCTCGACGTTGATGATCCAAGGCTCCGAACGAACGGTTCCTCGCAATCACTACACCACGGCTCCGTTGGTTATCACCTGTGACACACGAATGACCTCACCACAAAGGCTTATCCCTGCAAGCGCAATCAAGAACACAAGCAAGAACAGGAAAGAAACGGTATTGATTACGGGATGGGGTCTCACAAGCCGATGACTAAGACACTGTTCGATGACAGAATTGATCTAAGCAAAACTCAAACCTAACATAGCGGCGGCTGCTGAATAAATAGAGTATTAGGGCGTGTGTGACCCCTGGACTCGCCCCTAATGGGCTCTGACGCGATACACGGCCCAACAGACGGTGTCGCAGCACCAAAACAGAATCTGAACACTGACTTGTTTCGACGATTCCCGTTGACTCCAGACGAATTTTAGGGTGGAACCAGTTGGGTTGGTTAGATAATCTCCTTATCTTTCCAACCATATCAAGTCAGTTGCAATTGGAGTCCGGGTGCATCTTGGGCGTCCATTTTAGTGCAGATTGGTCCTAGAACCCGAGATGGAGCCGCAGCCGAGTCGGACATGATCTCCTTCCTGTTGTGGGCGCCCTTGCTGCTCCTCCTCAATACCTAGACCTTTCCCAAATCCTTGCTGGTCCTCTCCAAGGTTCCTAATCATCAAAACATCCATGGCCCCAAGCGTAAGCTCTGAAACACAATTGACTAGGGTAGAATGTACCTGGAGATGTAGTTGTCGTGCACGTGATCGTGTTATCGGTCCATTCATTGTATGTATAGAAGTGATGTCCTCATCAGGATGGGTTTCAGAGAAGTCCAAATACAAAGTCTCACGTGGTCCCTATGGATAAGCCCTTCCGCCATGTTGCTGGAATTGATTTCCTACCATTTCACGTAGAAAGCGGGTATTCTCAGCGGTTGCATTGACCAAGGCAGCGATAGCCTCGGGCAACGTTGGAGGTACAGGCAGTGGATTGGGTGTGTCTTCCCGACCACGGGAAGTACCCGCGCCGTCATGTGCACGAGTCCTTGATGGCATCTGAGGCAAAGAAATACTTGGGGAAATATAACATGCTGATACACACCATCATTTTACATTACCAAGATGTAATGATACAGACTCAAATGTACAACATGACTTTATTACCTATTTTACATTAGTATTATATCTAAACTATACTACTCTAGTATTTATCGTCTTTGGTTGTTTCACTGTCTGTTGTAGGGGACCGTTCGTTAGCCAGGTTCATGTAAGGAGAGGGCTTAAAAAGGTCCAATTCCCCATCATGTCTTTCACCTGCTGTCCCAGATGGTCTGGCTCCCATTCCAACAGGATCAGCGGGCACGTCCGGATGTAGTCGACCATACAGTACATGTACTTCCTCATGTAGAGTATTACAATATACTTGTAGGTTATCAAGGGCTGTGCTGAGCTCATCCACACGGGCTCGAGCTTTTGCTTCACGATGCCAAGCGATTGAGCGTGAGTTGATGGCCTAATCAATGGTTGAGTCTCGTTCAGAGAGCTCAAACCGCAAGCGGCCGACTTCGGCTGATAACTCAGCTGTACGCTGACTGTCATCTGCCCACACACTGTTTCGGTGTCGTAGCTCCGTCCAAAGCTACTCCACTTGGGCTTCTAGGTCTCCGATAGGGTCGTTACTGTCGTTGGTGCTCTCTTCATGTCTTGGAGCCAACTGATGCCGAGGTACGCCAATAGGTCCGGTGGACTTACGCGCGGTTTTCCTCGTGCGCGGCGGCATATCTCCATAAGGGGGAAAACTTTATTTGTATAATTTTTAAACATGATGCATGCATAATTACGGGATCAACCTTCGTTGATTCCCAACCTCCTATACATTGCACTCTTGTTACCTAGTCTTATAAGATGAGTACTTCAGAAAGTAGTAAGATAAGAATGAAAGAAATTTTCTTAGATAAGCCTTTGAAAATTCTTTTTTAAATGCTTCATAATATCTAAAGAGATGGGCTTCGCTCCAATACCAGCTGTGACAGAACCTCCCAAGTCATTAGGCCCACCTATAGTTGTCCTTGTCCAGCGGACCTCGGACAACCCTGTAGATGCATCTAATCACTTGACAAGTTCGGTATCTGTATCCTTTAACTTTCCCAAGAGCGTTTCACCCGTCATGCAGATATTACAACACATCGGAGGAACGAATAACCAGAAGCAATTACAGTAACTTAATTTACATTAAAATATAGAAAGAGTGTTATTATTACAGACCAGAGGTATATGAGTGCAGAAGTATTATTATTACAAACTCGGGAGGCAAAAACCCCTCCCGTTTAAAAGTATAATGTTTTTAAGGAGGACAACACCCTCCCGAGGCTTCACTCTTGAGATTTTTCCTTTGGCACCACCTTAGAGCAAAAGCAACAAAAGTTTGCTGCTTCCTCACCTACAACAACATGGGTTTGAAAACCCTGAGTACAAAGTGTACTTTTGCAAGTCTTACCCATCAAATTAAAATACTCTCAAGGATATGCTGGCTTGAGGGAGTCAAGGTAAGGCTTAATCAAGAATCAAGACTCTGTTTGCAAAAATGCATACTAATAGTGGATCCTTAAAAATCTAGTTTTATTTGCAAGTTAAGTCATTACCTGAATCTAGAGTTCTTTCTACCCTAGTTCAAGCATTTGGCCTATACTAGCCATCTTTTATCATCCCTTTAAGTTCACTAGAATGCTACGTGTAGGTTAGTGACCAAGTCTTCATGTCCGAGAAGTAACGGCGATCTGAATTGATTAATACCCAGCTAGGGATGTCCAATCACACGACATATGTAGCACTTAACCCTTGCATATGTCAACTCGCCACCGGGGTTCTTAAGACTAGATCAGGTTCACGCCAACCGAGAGCATAGATACACCACCGTCCAACCTCTTGCCATAGAGGGTACACGCTACTCTCGCCATCTCTCCACTCCCATTGCGTGTTGTCTTATTCTGGTATTAGTCTGCCCAAGGCAAAGCTTACCCATGATGAGGCATGTGACCAGTTAAAAGGTTCTCAATCATCAAGCCTACATCGAGACGGTCCTTAATTGACTCCGACGGAGACACTACACCGAGACTCTCTTCTCGTGTAAGTCACTCGCCTGGTCTTAGCTTTATCTTTTCAAACCCAAAGTTTGGTACCTGTTAGAGGTACATCTTTTTCGATGTTGAGTCCATCATGGCCATGATGGATCCACCATCAAGTTTTATTTTTGAAAACATCGCATCCCACTTGAAGCATCATCTTTTGTCAAAACAAAACATTTTGTTTTTTCTAGAGCAAGACTAAGCATCAGAAAAACCTTTTTATAAAACAGGTGATCAAGGAAAGGTAATCAATCTTCCAAGGAAGGAAATGCATCAATTGTTTAGCACACAACTCATATCACCTAATGCATCAAGCAAGTGAGAAAGATTTTAAAATAGCAAGGAGGTGTCAAATGCACCGGGGCTTGCCTTGAGTTGTAGGAGAGTCGGGCTCTCCTCCACAGATATCAAAGTATAAGCAGTTTCCGGCAGGTGGGTCTTCAGGTGGTGGTGGTGCAACTCCTTCTTCTTGAACCACTACTTCTTCCTCGTTCTCTATATATAACCATATATAACTTTGAATGCTCATGTAATGCTTATGAAATGCAATAATAGAAAAGGTTTATCAAGTTGTATCTTGAATACAATTTTCCTTCACGGTACTCGAGGAAACTAGGGGTTTTGGAGTCAGTATTTTATTTCATAGGGAGATACTACTAAGAAGATTAGAGTTTTGGGGTTTAGGTATCAAACATTGTCCAAATCATGTCTAACTTCACTCATGGGTTCTAAATACCATATTAGGCTTATCCAAAAAGTTTAGTGATTTTTGGAGTTATTAAATAATTCCTAAAATTCTAGAGGTATAGATTTAAGTCCTTTTAAATACTATATAATTCCTTGTTTGGACTAAAAATCTTAAAACTAATTTTATTAAATACTATAGAAATTTAGAAGTCCAACAAAATTGGTCTCATATTTTTATTATTTTTCTCGAATTCTTTATGGATTTCTAAACTTTCTCGGAAAAAAGGAAAAGTTATCAATAGTGCTGGCCTGACATTGGCCAACCCAGCCCAGGCCTGTGCAGAATCCGGGTGTGCCCGCGACCACGTGGTGGACTTTGCGCAAAAGCCTCTAGTTAATCAAATAACTGGTGAAGAACCCCTAGCCACTATTCATTGTCTCTCTAACAATTGCACAGAGGTCCTCCGACTTCTGTTTCTTCTCCAACCTGACCCATGGCCACGGCGCGGTCGACATCGACCACCTTGTTGCTCGGACTACCCATGACCAGCATTGGCTGCCCAAATTAACTAATGGGCAAGCATTACCGACCCGAGGCGAATCTAGAACAAGCCTTAATTGAGTTAATACGGACCTGGATTGACCTGACCACGGCGACAGCGAATACCGAACACAAATCAAAGCGTTCCGGTTGATTGAGTGTGGTCAAGCACAAAGGGTTGAGCCGATGAGTTTCACAAGCATGTGTGGGTGCTAAAACATGACCAAGGAGAGCGGGAGCAGACCTGGGAACGGCTGGCCACGGAGCGCGAAGAATTCGTGCTCTACAGGGTCCGACGAGGGGGAATGGGCGTCGCGGCGGATTCCGGTGGAAACAGGGAGCCACGTCGGGGCTACACGGCCGCAAAAGACTACCAATTCACCATGTACTATCAATTTGGGGAAAGGAGGAGGCAGTGCGAATTTTGGCTTCAATCGAGCTCACTGGTGAAATTGTGAGGATCTCGTCATGGTTCATGGCGCTATTTAAAGGCACGGCGGTCCGGCTAACGATCAGTGGCCACGAAACACATCGTTCACGCATGGTGACCATGTAACAAAGGAGCACAGTGAGGGAGAATGGCGGAGTGAGTGACACGGCGGTAAAAGAACCGAGTCACGGTGGTCGCCGATGAAATATCTCCGGTCAGGCTCCAGCAAGGTTCGCGGAATCATGACACGGCCCGTAGTTATCTCACCACGGTCGATCCCTCCCCCAATCCACTCGAACACATCCAAATCTACAGTGCCTCGGATCTTTTCGTTGTTCTTCAGATATTTTCTGTGCTCTGATCTTCAGTGGTTTGCTGAACCGACCTCCTTTCACCCTCTCTATCTCCTAATTTGTGTTAAGAACAGGGTGATCTTCATTAATAAAATTTGTTCACCAAACAACAGTCTTCCAGTTTACTATAGGATTCATGGATCAATTTTGTATAGATTCTCAGATTTGGTGCTCTCAAATTGACTGCATTTCACTGGTGCCATACTTTTCTGAATCCAGTTTTCATAATTGCTCAACTTGCTTCTCACAGCACAACTTCATACCACTAGTTCTTTGATTTTTATACAGCAACATAGTAAGTCAACTGTACCAAAGTTACTCCCCTACAAACTAGCATTAACTTTGTTACAGAGGTTTTAATTAAACACCCATTAAATCGAGCTCCACATGGCCCTAAAGTTGGTCCTATACAACTGATTTCTTTGAACATCACAGAGTCTTAGTCTGACAGCCAGACTTCAGACCTATTTATCTCCCATTTTGTACAACACCAGGGCTTAATCACTTAAGCAAAGTTGTACTCCTATCTTAGTTCTGCAAGTTTGCTATATTGATTTAGGGCAAAATCCTCAAGGATCCTGAGATGTAGGCTCCAAAGTCAGCCATATTCAACTAATTTTGGACTGAGGCACATGAGAGGTATAGAGTGTCCTTTTGCAAATAAGCCCAAATCTAATAATTTGATTTGCAAATCCTCAAATGTGTGAAACATATGATTTGAGGTGCCCTAATACCTTGGTTTTTGCACTTTGGTCCAAAACTGCACCAATTTTACACTTAGCCCCCTAGGGTTCCAATTTAGGGTTTTCCAGGGGTCTTTTCAGGGTTTTTAAGACTTTAGGGTTTGGATGCCACTCAAGTCCTTCCAAGAGGATATCTTAGGATTATTTTTCATATCTTTTGAAGTTTTCACATACTTGGGCTTCTCTTGTATCCATAAGCCCAGATTTGGGGTTAAGTACTTTATACTAGTGTTAACCACACATCAAGTCATATCAGTACACATTTTTGAAATTTTTACCTAGTGAATGCACTCTAGGTGTGAGAAACACATGATATGCTAATGCTCATGATGTTATGCTCAAGTTTTAATGACAGTAACACCAGGGGTGTTACAGGTGATCGATTGGGAAGTTTTCTCGGGTGCGTTTCAGTGAGGACAAAGTGCGCAAAAAAAGACCTCTGTGCAGACAATATATGATTCTAAAGAGCTGCAGGAGTAAGTACCACCGATCCAGGGATTGGACGGGGTGTTACACAAGAGTAGCATGTACCCTTCGTGGCAAGAGGCTGGACAGTTGATTATCTGTGCTCTTGGTTGGCGTGAATCCATTCTGGTCTTGAAAAACCCGGGTGCGAGTTGACGTATGCAAGGGTTAAGTGCTAAATATGTCGTGTGGTTGGAGATCCCCAGCTGGCTATTACTTGATTTAGATCGCCTTTACTTCTCGGACATGAAGACTTGGTACTGACCTACACGTAGTGACAAGTGAACTCAAGGGATGATAAAAGATGGCTAGTATAGGCCAAGTGCTTGATCTAAGAATAGAAAGGAATCTAGATGCAGGTAATTACTTAACCTGATGAATAAAATGAATTCTTAAGGATCCACTCATTGTAAGCTTTTCTACAAAAGAGTCTTTGGATCTTGATAAGCTTTACCTTGATTCCCAAAGGCAAGCATTTCCTTGAGAGTCTTTTTCCTTAGACTAGTAAGACTTGCAAAAGTACACTTCGTACTCATGGGTTTCAAACCCATGTTGTAGGTGATGAAACTACTGAGTTCTGTTGTTTCTGCTCCAAGGTTGTCCTGAAACAGGAGGAGGAGAACTAAGAACTACCTTTGGAAGGTGTTTTGCCTTCCTATGACGTAATAAGTTTAAGCACTCAGAACCCGGTTATGTAATAATATCAACTCTTTCTATATTATACTTATGAATGTAAATTATGTTATTGTAATCCTTTCCGCTTACTTCGATGGTGTGTAATGTCTGCGTTATGGGATAAGCGCTCTTGGGCGATGAGATGGAGATACAAGTAGCCAGACCTCCCTAGCCATTGAGCGCACCTGCACGACTATCTGAGGTCCTCAGGACAAGGACATCTGTAGGTTGGCCTAATATCTTGGGAGGTTCTGTGACACCGACGAGGACATTGATCTTCTAAGGGGGATGGATTGTGATATCCTGGCCCAAGGCTTAATAGAATTAATAGAGTATGCATATCAACAAGGTGCATCTTCTTTTTCGGAAGCCTATTTCGAAAGAACCTCCAAGTTAAGCGTGCTTGGCTTGGAGCAATTTGGGAAGGGTGACCGACCGGGAAGTTTTCTTGCGTGCGCATGAGTGAGGACAAAGTGCGCATAAAAGACTTATGTTGGTCTGTGGGGACAATAATTAATCCTAGAGAGCTGCCAGGAGTAAGTACTGTCGTTCTGGGAGTGGACGGGGTGTTACAACATTTGATAACGGAGCACAGTTTGACTCTGAAGCATTTAAAACCTTATGTGATCAGATTGGAACAAAGATACACTTCGCATCGGTAAGACACCCATAATCCAACGACTTGGTAGAGCGAGAAAATGGTATCATTATCATAGGAATAATGAGACCAATCTTTAATCTACCAAAGGGAAAGTGGAGAGATGCATTAGTAAAGGTGGTGCGGAATCATAATAATGTTGTTTCAAGATCAACGGGCTTTACTCCGTTTAAACTCCTGTTCGGCGATGAAGCAATAACTCCGAAATAAGCAAAGATAGGATCAATAAGGACTTTAGCTTCGATAGAGGATGGAGATACTTGCGAAGTGTCAAAATACTCTATAGATGGGGGTCAGGCTTTAGGCAATAGATCATATTAATAAATACCAAGTCGAAATTGCAAAGTGGCAGGACATGAAAGTTAGATTAAAGAACATTAAGTGAGGACATTTGGTACTTCGAAGAATAGCTAACCCAAAAACTGTGGGGAAGCTACAACTCAAGTGGGAGGGCCCTTTCTTGGTAGCATCTTTGTCAAGACCAGGATCGTACAGATTAAGAGACATGGATGGGAATGACATTCCAAGATCCTGGAACGCAGATGAGCTTCAGAGATACTATGTATAACAATCATTTATTTTTTTTCTTTTCCCATGGTACCTTTTTTTCCTTTTAAGAGGGGAGAAAGGTTTTTAATGGGTCCATAGGTTGTAATTTTCATTTTCCTTTCATAGCTCTATACAATACAAGGGCAAATCGCCCCCATATGTAAAATGTAAAGATCTGAGATTACACCATTGAGTGTAAAAACATGAACATGCTCCAAAGTCATTCCTACAAGGATGCAGAGCTAAGAAACCACCTAATAAAGGTGAAGAAGCTCCAAAGTTGTTCCTAAGGGGATGCAGAGCTAAGCTCCAAAGTCGTTCCTACGGGAATAGAGAGCTAAGATACCACCTAACAAAGGTGAAGGAGCTCCAAAGTCGTTCCTAAGGGGATGCAGAGCTAAAATACTACCTAGTAAAGCTGAAGAGACTCCAAAGTCGTTCCTAAGATGATGCAGAGTCTGGGTGTGTGAATTTTTCTCACCTTTGGCATACATTTGCATAAAGCATCACATCATACATTGCATTCATACCAGCATTCATTAGACATTTTTAGCTTCATCGCACCATGGCACATTGGATGAGACACTAACGGGAAGTGTACAATGCTTCGTTGTGAACGAAAAGAAGGGAAGGTACTTTTTGCCTTCGGCTCAAAAAATAATAATGTGGTTTCGTCCACAGCAAAGCAAACGACAACAGAGGAAGGTAAAATTGCAAGGTAACAGTATACATTTACAAGGAAGCTTTCCATTACGCTGGTTTCTCTATCTACCTACATTTTTACATAAAAATTACGAGAATTCTTTCAGGACTTTGCCAAAAATCTACAGCTTCGGCTCTCCAAACTCCACCAACATCATCTTCAGCTTTGGCTCCTCATTCTCCACCGACGATAGCCTGAAAAATGTATCATATGAATACTTGGTAACAACAAGCATGAAAAAAGCAGAAGTAAAGATATTTTCATACATCATCAAGAACAGCCCGAGATTTATTTCCAGCAAGTTCTCACCCGCCCTTCGTCCAAATTTGGGTAACAAATCTGTTACCCACACTTCGGGCTTCACTAGGAATATTCTCAAGGTCAGCCAGAGAAATATTGAAGATAGATTGTTAACGATTTTCAAGTGTCTACATCTGGCTTTAGCAAAAATCGCAGCAGTACCTCGGGAAGCCACTGAAGCAGAAAAGTCATCGTGCCCCACCATAACTTCGTCAAAATCATTGATCTCTTTTTAAACAAATTCAAGCGCCTTCGGAATATTATCGGCATAATGATTTGCATTGTTTGAAACTGCTCCGATTGAGTTCAAGATTTCTTGCAGGTGTAAAGAACATCGGGTTGCAAAGCTGAAGTAGGTGTCTCGAAGCACTCTGAAAGCTTCGGATAACTTGGAACTTTTTTCTAATTCGGCCTCGACCTTTTGCTTCAGTCCTTTGGCTTCAAGCTCATAGCGATTTACAGTATCTTTAAAAGTCAGCTTCAATTTTTCAAGCTCTTTGCTCAACCCTTTCATTTATTTGTCTTCATCAAAAAATTGTATATGTTGGGGGCCTTCCTCTTCCGAAGGTCCTCAAAAACGCGACTAACCATATGATTTCAGTGTGACATGGAGCATTACAGGGGGCTTCGGCTTAGGAATGAAGATGTAGCCCAAAGGTAATAAGAATGGACAATGAAGCTACAGCCGAAGAGCTTCGGCTTGATGTGATGATGAAGACCAAGTATGATGATGACCGAAAGGGGACAAAGACTATTCAATCCTTAATGATTCGTGTTACGCTTATAGATGAATGTCAAGGGCATGAATGTAATTTTACTCGGGTTGTCCCGTGCCTATAAATAATGAATAGTAGCACTGTATTGTTCACGTAGAATTGTAATCACTCTCTCACGTCTCCACCTTCGAGCAAGTCGAAGGTATCAATGTAATATCAATACTGTCAATATTCATACATGTTTTTATGAAATGTAAATATGTATGAATTAATGAAATGCAATTACTGTCTCCATTCTTTTACATTATCATTTATATATTAAATGATGAAGGTTACTCCTTCTTGACCTTCATCTGATAGGCATTATTCCCATGTGGAGATAATGCTTCAAAGGATGAAGGTCCATAACAATTAACAATTGTTTTGCTTTGTTCTTAATCTGAAGCATTTGAGAACAAGTGAACAACATTGGCGCCCACCTCCGGTGAACTCAAACGACCACCTTCGGCAAGCATCCACCTCCACCATGCCGTCGAAGAAGACAACAGCGCCAGGGGCTGCCCTACAGCCATTAGACACAAACCAGGAGACACTCTCCCTTCAAGAAGCTAGGAGCCAAAATAGAAAGGCTACTAGCCCAACACCTCAGGAGGAGGAGCTGGACCAGGAGATTAGAGACTTGGAGGCTATTCACCAACAAGTGCAAAGGAAGAGGGAAAAGATGCTTTGGCTCGCCGATCTTCAGAGAAGGATCGACGAAGCTGCTAAAGAAATGTGTCACCTCACTCAGGATGATTGTTGGGGCGAAGGCGAAGACGCCACCCTTCGCTCGAGGCCTTCGCTGTAGTCGTTGGTCCAACGGAGACAAGACAACGGGCAGGGACACCCTTCGCCCCATACGACATCGGACGAAGACCTGTGACGAGGTCATCCCACCGTGCGGCCTCGTCCAGCATGGAGACCCACGTGTGATCTGGCCCATTGTAACGGGCCCTGCGTGGCCGCTGCGTGTTACGGGCCTAATTTATAAAGGCATCCCTATAATTACAGTCTGTAACCCCGCTTTATGGGAATATTCTGGGGATAACCTAGGTGTCTGAGGGCACATGCGTCCTTAACACAGGATGCTGGGCACTCAGATACCTATAAATACCCCCGCACAGTGCCCTTGAGAGGCTAGATTAACAGAGTTGTTGCCATCTAGCGCGAGAACCCTGTTAACGTCACTATTCACCCCCGTTGGATCCCCTTGCTACAGAGAGCAAGTTCCAACATTTTGCGCCCACCGTTCGTGCTACGAAAAAAACCACCCGCGATGGCACCCAAGAAAGCTAACTCGAAGGCTGACGAGGCTGCGAAGGCAGCACTACTTGCCGCAAAAAAGGGCAAGGCCCTCGCCCTCACCCACTCCACCCACCAAGAGGCTACTGAAGACGACGTTCTCCGCACCTGCAAAGACGACACTCTCCGCACCTGCGGCCCTGAAGGACAATCGCAGCCTCCCCTAGGCTTTGCCCCACCGGAGGGTGCGGACCTCACCGAGGACGGTGAAGTCCTCGGCGTCTCAGCGGAAGAACAGCTACAGCTACGCGCCCTGCGCCTCAAGAACCGCAATCTCTAGAGGCAAAAGGAGATACTAGAGGCCAAGCGCCAGCGCGTGTCCGCACTAGCCAAGGTGCGGCAAATGATATGCGACGAAGAGCAGAAGGCCCAGGACCTCGAGCGGGAGATCACGCTGATGCAGCGCGAAGGCCACCTCGGCCTGCAGCACGGGCCACCCCTGCAACAGCGCGCACAACTGGAAGACATGCGCGAAGGCCACCTTGGCCTGCAGCACGGGCCACCCCTGCAACAGCGCGCACAACTGGAAGACCCGCGTTTCCCACACGCCGCGCCATTCCAAGGGGTCAACTACCTCGACGAGCGAAGTCCCCTGGCGCCACACCTGCAAGTGATGCCTTGGCCCGCCAACTTCCGGGCAGGGGCCTATCCCAAGTACAACGGCAGCACTGACCCAGCACAATACATAATGAGTTATCAGGTCGCCGTTGCATCTTCCGGAGGGGACGACGCCACGATGGCCAAGTCTTTCATCATCGCCCTCGAAGGCCCAGCTCTCACCTGGTTCACCAGGTTGCCTCCGCTGTCGATTGATTCCTGGAGAAGCCTCCGGGACAAGTTCCTGCTCAACTTCCAAGGGTACCGCCCAGACACCGACGCCTTGGCCGAACTCTTGCTCTGCAAGCAGCTGGAAAAGGAGACTCTGCGGGAGTATTACCGCAAATTTCTAACACTCAAGTCACAGCTGCCCTCAGTCGATGACCAGATCGCGATCCACTACGCCATCAGTGACCTTCGCGTCGGCGTCCTCTATAGCCACTGCATCAGAGATCCGCCCAAGAACCTCCAGGAATTATATCAGCTATTTGAAAAATACGCCAAATCCGAAGAGCTCCACCAGCGCAAGATTGAGTCTCAAAGGAAGCCCAAAGATGCTCCACAGTCCAGCCGCACGTGGACGAGGACTCCGCAGCAAGACTCCGGTCGAGACGGCCACAATCAACTGCAAGTGCACAACATCGCCAACCATCACCCCGCTGCTGACGCCCCTCGCCGCCAGGAATATCCCCCCCAGGGCTACGGAAATGGAACTCGCGGTAGGGGTCGGGGGCGTGCGTAGCCGCCACGCCGATTCTACTGTCTCTTCCATGGCGAAGACTGCGCCCACCAAACCAGAGACTGCCCAGAGACGAAAGCCACCAAAGACAGGATGGCACGAGCGCAGCCAGCCGACAACCCTAGAGTTGTCGCGCACACTTACCAGCAACCCCCTCCACCATATATCCATGCCCCCGCCCCGCATCCACCGCACCACGCTTACCAACACCATCAGGAAGTACAAATCGTACCTCCCCCACCCCCACCACCACACCAGCAACATCAAAACATCCCCCACGCCCCAAAGCAGGAAGACTTCGCCGATCAGCCGTATCGCGGAGTCATTCACATGATCACTGGGGGGTCCAGCACCGACTTCGACACAAAGCGGCAGAAGCGGGACCACTACCGCAGCATCAACCACGTCGCCATCACTGGCCCAGTCGTGCAGACAAAGTGGTCCCACGTACCGCTAACCTTCGACGCACGAGACGTCGACCTGCGCAGCGCCCCCCACATCGACGCCATGGTTATCAACTGTAGCGTGGCAGGCTGGGACCTGCACAAAGTCCTAGTCGACAATGGCAGTCAGGCGGACATCATTTTCCTCCTCGCCTTCGACCGCATGGGCATAAGCCACAACCTGCTCAAGCCTTCGGACAACCCGTTGTATGGCTTCGGCGGCAAGGGCACTTTTCCTGTCGGCAAAATAGAGCTGCCTCTCTCCTTCGGTGTAGCACCCAATGCCCGAAGTGAGCAAGTGACCTTTGATATTGTGGATATGGTATATCCGTACAACGCCATCATGGGCCGGGGCTCCATCAATAAGTTTGAGGCAGCCATTCACGGACTGTACCTATGCATGAAGATACCAGGTCTGTTAGGCACCATTGCGGTCTACGGCAATCAACAGACTGCACGCAACATAGAGCGGGACTTCGTCCCCGGACAAAGAAACGTGCACTGCCTCACAGCCCAGCGCGAGGTCCCAGCGTCCGTCAGCCCAACCGACAAAGAGCACGACAAGGCACAGCTGCAGAGCAACGACGGGACCAAGACTGTTCCCCTCGACCAGGCCACGCCCAAGCAGACAGTCACTATCAGCGAAGACCTCACTTCGCATGAAGAGGAGAAACTCCTCTGCTGCCTGTCCAAGAACAAAGATGTCTTCGCCTGGTCAGCCCTCGACCTGGTCGGGGTCAGCCGATCCATAATTGAGCACAGCTTGGGAATCGACCCTTCGGTGAGACCGAAAAAACAGCAGTTTCGCAAAATGTCCGACGAGAAGACAGAGGCCGCCAAGGCAGAGGTGCACCGCCTCCTGGAAGCCAAATTCATCGAGCCGGTGGCTTACCCCACATGGCTCTCCAACGTTGTGATGGTGCAGAAAAAGAGTGGCAAGTGGCGAATGTGCATCGACTTCACCAGTCTCAACAAGGCCTGCCCAAAGGACAACTTCCCGTTGCCGCGGATCGACAAAATAGTCGATAGCGCGGCCGGATGCGAAGTCATGTCACTCCTCGACTGCTTCTCCGGTTACCACCAGATATACATGAAGGAGGAAGACAAGGCTAGCACCAGCTTTATAACACCCTTCGGCACATATTGCTTCATCAGAATGCCGGAGGGACTCAAGAACGCCGGGTCCACCTTCTCCAGGCTTACCAAAACAGTGCTCGAAGGGCAAGTTGGCAGAAACATATTCACATATGTGGACGACATCGTCGTCGCCAGCAAGAGCAAGGAGGACCATCTCGCTGACCTCGCCGAGACATTCGCAAACATGCGAGACGCACGACTCCGCCTAAACCTGGAAAAGTGCGTCTTCGGCGTTCGCCAAGGCAAAATATTGGGCTACCTGGTATCACACCGCGGCATCGAGGCCAACCCAACCAAAAATCAGGCCATCATAAACATGACGCCTCCACAGTCCGCCAGAGACGTCCAGCGCCTGACGGGCAGATTGGCCGCCCTTAACAGATTCATCTCCAGATCCGCTGAGCGAAGTCTTCCTTTCCTCAAAACTCTCCGTGGCGCAAAAGACTTCGCTTGGGGACCAGAGCAGGCAACGGCCTTCGCCTCTTTAAAACATTACCTGTCGGAGTTGGCAGTCCTTACAAGCCCCAACCCTTTGCTACCCCTGTTGCTCTATGTTGCGGCTTCGCCGCATGCGGTCAGCGCGGCACTGGTGCAGGAGCAGACAGTTGAGGGCGTGATCAGGCAGTGCCCAGTTTATTACGTCTCCGAAGTGCTGACACCGTCCAAATGTAACATGACAGAACTAGAGAAGATTGCCTACGCAGTTGTTATGTCTTCGCGCAAATTGCGCCATTATTTTGAAGCATTCAAGGTCCGAGTCACCTCAGACAGGGGACTCGGTGAATTGTTCAGAAACCTGGAAGCATCGGTGAGGATTGCCAAGTGGGCGGCCGAACTCTCCGGCTACCACATCAATTTCGAGCCCAGGACAGCCATCAAGTCACAAGTCCTGGCAGACTTCGTCGTCGACTGGACTGGGCCAATAACACAGCCGGACCCATCCGCAGAGAAGGTTTGGATGATCCACTGCGACGGCGCATGGTGCCATGCGGGGGCAGGCGCCGCTGCAGTCATCACCTCACCCACCGGGGTCAAGCACAGATATGCAGCGCGCCTCAGCTTCGCTCTGGAATCTGACAGATGCACAAATAACATAGCAGAATACGAAGCAGTCATCCTCGGCCTCCGCAAGCTGAGGGCCCTTGGGGTCACCACCTGCATCATCAGAACAGACTCCAAGGTAGTTGCCGGCCAATTCGAGAAAGACTATGCAGCAAAGGACCCCGCACTTATGCAATACCTCGCGGCCATCCGAAGTCTCGAGAGACAATTTAAGGGATTCACCTTGCAGCATGTGGACCGGGCCAAGAATGAAGAGGCCGACGCACTGGCCAAGGCTGCCGCCAGAGGCGAGTCTCTGCCCTCCGACGTGTTCTACCATGTCATCGGCACGCCAGCCGTTCGGAGCCTCGAAGGGCTCCAAATAACCAATGACAGCGAGGGCCACCGCATAGTCAACCTTATTATGACCGAAGACTGGCGGGCACCAATAACCCTGTTCCTACAAGGGTACTACCACCCAACTGACATCAACGAGGCCAAGCGCCTCAAACATCGAAGCCGGGACTTCGCGCTGATTGAGGGCCAATGTTGGAACTTGCTCTCAGCAGCAAGGAGGCCAACAAGGGTGAACAGTGGTGACAACAGGGTTACGTGCTCGGGGGCAATAGCTCTGTTAATCTAGCCTCTCACGGGCACTGTGCGGGGGTATTTATAGGTATCTGAGTGCCCAGCGCCTTGTGTTAAGGACGCATGTGCCCTCAGACACCTAGTTTATCCCCAGAATATTCCCATAAAGCAGGGTTACAGGCTGTAATTACAAGTATGCCTTTACAAATTAGGCCCGTAACACAAAGGCGGCCACGCAGGGCCTGTTACAATGGGCCAGATTACACGTGGGCCTCAGGACTGAACGAGGCCGCGCCGCGGGAAGGCGTCGCTGCAGGCCTTCGCCAAAGTGCTGAATGGAGCGAAGGGTGTCCCTGCCCGCTTTGTCTCTGTCAGACCAGCGACCGCGGCGGAGGCCTCGAGCGAAGGGTGGCGTCTTTGCCTTCGCCCCAACATTTGCCCTCCGAGGGACCAGTTCGACAGAGTCACCTGGTGCCGAAGACGTCGCTAGATGGCGGAGACGCTGCCCTCGCTCGAAGTGGTTCCGCGGGGGTTTTTGATGTGACCGTTGATGGACGGCGTACTGTTGGATTGCGGGTTCCCCGAAGCGTCGCGCCCTTTCAGATTGCGGGTTTCCCGAAGAGCCGCGCCCTGCCTATAAAAGGGGGCGGGGGTCGGCGCTATTTGAACTTTGCCTTCCGCGCTCCGTAAAAACCCTAGCCTCCCGCCGTCTTGCTGCTCTTCTTCTTCCGCTGCTCCTTTTGCTCGCCGGAGTTCTGGCTCGAGTGAAGCAGACCGCCCGCCACCGCCGACGGTACGTAGCAATGCCGTCCTCTTCTTCTTCCTCCGACACCACGCCGCCGGCCGCTGCCTCGTCTGAGGAGACGTTGAGTAGCGTGATGGTGGAGGAGTTGCACGCCGGCGACTCTGTTGATTTTGGTGTGTCACGGATGACGTCAGCCCGCGTTGAAGATATGCAGCGGTTGGGCTACTTTGGCGGCGGAGTTGCTCGTGCTCCGGGGACGGAGGAAGTCCCCGAGCCGGAGGGCGAGTTGGTCATTTTCGAGGCGTTCTTCGCCGCCGGTCTCCGCTTGCCAGCGCACCGGTTTGTTGGCGAAGTCCTGCGTAGATTCAATGTTCAAATACATCAGCTGACACCGAATGCCATGGTGGCGCTGGCGAAGTATGTCTGGGCGACGACTTCGTACGGCGGGCAGCCGTCGGTTGAAGTTTTTGCGAAGAATTATTGTTTGCATTGGCAGAAGAGGATGGTTGGGGACGGAGTTGCCCAATTCGGGTCATGCACATTCACGCCGAAGACCGGCAAGACCACAATGCCAGTAGTGGAGTTGGTTCCGTGCGCCCGCAACAAGTTGGGCAGTTGGAATGAATTTTGGTTTTACGTTGCTGAGGGTACTGTCGAAGACCATGAGAGACTCCCCGTGTCTGAGATGTGCTCTCATTATTATTCTGCGTATCCGCCTTTTGAAGTGGCAGAAGAGGATGCAGACGAAGGGGCCCTTCGGTGCGCCGCCGGTCAGAGCAGTGGGCGTGATTTAGTTGAAGAGTTCGTGGCGTACGGGGTCTGGTCTGGCCCTTGGCGCACGGCTAGGCGCTGGGCGAAGTGTGCCCTCGCCAGATGCCTTTTCACGGAGGAAGGGTGGTGCGAAGTCCTGCCTTCGCACTGAATTTGCGAAGTCGTGACCCGGCCGCCTTTGTGCGTGATGCGGAGGACTTGGCGGTGCGGCTCGTGGGACGTTACGTGCCGAGGACGGAAGGCCAGCGCAGCTTTGATATCCGCGGGTCAAATGAGCGTTTGAACAGGGTCTTCGAATTAAATCAATTGCCGTACGACGGCTATCCTGGTCAAGACGAAGCGGACCGCCGTGGGAAGAAACCGGCGGTGGAGACTGGAGGCGACCCTGCGCTGGCGGCCGCCCCCTCCTCAAAAAAGAGAAAATTAGGTACTGCGATGGGAGGACTTGGGGTGTCTGATAGTTTTGCTAGAGAGTTAATGAGGACGTGTGCGGCCCCGGGGGAAAGGATGTCTTCGCCCGAGCTCCGGGAGTCTTCGGCTCGGATGCTGAGGGTTACCGGGGGTTGCTGGCCTAGAAATGTTCCTATCCCCTGCGCGGCTGAGGAGGACTGTTTTACATCTCGTATGGTTCATCAGTGGAGAGTTTTTCCTTACGGGCGAAATATCGGTGCTGTTGTGTGGGCAGTGATGGACAAGGATCGCCAAGGGGCGGCGCAAAAACGCCAGGCGACTGTCAGGATTCACGAAGCTCGGCCGAAAAGGCAGCGGGGAACTGCGAAGGCTGTGGCCTCCGGCGGAGGTAAGCCGCCGCTGGCGGCGAAGGCGGGCGCCTCTGCACCTAGCAAGGCGCCGGAGGCAATGGCGGGCGCCGGAGGCTCCAAGTCAACGAAGGTGGTGCCGCCGGCCAGCGGAGTGGCGGAGGCTTCGAAGGCGGCCCGAGCGCTGCCGTTGGCGGGCAAACGTGTTGCCTACTTCGGCACCGACATTACTGTGGATGACTATCTTGGTGGTAAGTCGCTGGCCTATTATTGTTTTTTTTTAATTTGTTGACGCGTTGCAGGGCCGGACGAGGGCCAGCTTGCTATAGTTGCGCCTGGCGCGGCGATCGCGACAGCCGCCAAAGCGCCGAAGGCGATGGGCGAGGCACTTGGCGCCGGAGGCGAGGTGTCGGCCCTCGCGTTGGTCAGGGACGAGGCGGGCGCGGCGACCCGCCGGCTGAAGGGAGTGACGGAGGCGCTGAGTCAGGCGACGGAGGCGCTGAGTCAGGTCCGCTGAGCTATTGTTTTTTTTAGGGCGATGGCCTTACGAGTGCTCTGCAGGTGGCTGACTTCACCAGCCGTACTGCGTCGGGGGCCCTTACGGCAGCTTTGTCTGCCGAAGTCGAGAGACTTCGGACGCAACATGCTGACGCTGTCCGTGAAAAATCGGCCTCCGACAGCAAGTGCCGTAAACTGGCGGACAGGGTGGCCGCCCTGGAGAAGGAGAAGGCTGACCTTCGGCGCCAGCTGGCGGGGGAGAGGAGGGAGGCCAACGAAGCCATCGCCAAAGAGCAGGCTGCGCAGGCGGAGGCCAAGCTGGCGCGGGCGGAAGGCAATATTGCCAAGGAGCTCGTCGGTCAGCTGCAGGAGCGGCTTACTGCCCTGGAGAGCCGCGCGAAGGGGGCCGAGGCCGCGATGCGAGCGGAGGCCGAACGGACGCGCACACAGCTTATGGCTACATATCGCGAGCTGGGTGCGCGGACCGGTGACTTCGAGGTGTCGGAGCGAGAGCCCGGGCTTCGCTGTCTGGAATGGGTGCAGGAGGAGCTGCAGGAGCTCCCCACTGTCTTGGGGGGGTTAATGTCGTTCACCTCCCTGGTCACCTGCGAGGGGGCGATGAACGCACTCTCTCGCGAAGGGTGCCGGCACTTTGAGGCCCTCGACCAGGTAGATGAAGATTTTGGGCGAGATATCTATGAGGTCGAAGACCCCGTGGTGAAGGAATCCGCCGGGGCCCTCTATGACCGAATGTGGGGTCTGTACGGTCGTGAGGTGGTCAGGGAGCGGGCCGAGGCTGCGAGGGCTCAGGTAACGTTGTCGTTTGTTCGGCGTTTGCTGGATGTGGTCTGTGCGTGTGTTTGCTGAATTTTTGTGTGTTTTGTCTTAGGCGGAGCGCGGCGAGCGTGTGGACGACTTCGGGGCGCTGAACAGTGCGCTGCCTGACCCGGAGCCGACCCCTGCGGAGGCCACGACTGGAGTCGCCCTGGAACCAACCCCGGAGACCGCGGAAGACGCGCCAGGCGCCCCCACATCTGCTGCGGCCGGCGAAGACCTGCCCCCAAAGGTGGCCGAAGGCGCGCCTGATGCCCCCGCAGCTGATGTGCCGCGCGCTGAAGATCCCGCGGCGGTGGTGCCGGAAGCAGCGGCGGAGCCAACGGCGGAGGCTCCCGCAGCGGCAGGGCCTTCGCAGGTGGCGTAGTGGGTGTTTAGGGTTGGGGAATTTTTGGATGTTGTGCTGAATTTTGGTTGCTGCGCAGGTTCAAGATTTTGGGCCTGCGCACGCAACCGCTACTACTGAATTTTTGGCGGCTTCGACCGCGGAAGGTGGGAATGAATATGGTGGGTCTGTATCTGAGTTTTTTGATTTTACTGACTCTGGGAGCTCGGTTGAGTGGACTGAGGAGTCGTCGGAGGAGGACTTGGATTTTATTTTGCGGCCTTGGATGTGGCTACGGCGGAGGCTTCGCCACACGCCACGGACGCGCCAGACGTGCCAGGTCCTAGCACCGGGCGCCGACGACGAAGGGCGGTTGCAAAGCGTAGGGTTAGCGCGGAGGAAGGGGCTCGGCTTCGCGTGAGTAGGGCTGGTCGGCAGGAGCTGTTGTCTTTGCCGGCCGCTGTGGGTACAGGGGAAGGGGAACTGCGAAGTCTTTTTGCGGGTGAAGAACTTAGGATAATGTTATTTAATTATAGGGAGATGGGAATTATTCCTAAGGTTGAGCCGATGTAGAGCGTGGTGCCCTCGCTTGTATATGTGTAAGGGCTTGTAAGATGAAGTTGTGTGCCCTCGCGTGCCTGTGCCTGCGGGGGCGCTGTGTACTTTGTCTGGTATGGTTGGTTATGCTGTGCTGGTGTGATTATAGTCGGTCTTGGCGCGGATGGTTTGATGCTGTCGTTTCTGCTTTTGTTGTACTAGTTCGGCTGCGCCCTTAGGCGGCTTCTGCGCGGAGTCTTTGCGATAGACTTCGGGCTTTTTCGCACTTGTTGTGCTAGTCCGGCTGCACCCTTAGGCAAGTTCTGCGCGGATAGTCTTCGCGATAGACTTCGGATTGTTTCGCACTTGTTGTGCTTAGTCCGGCTGCACCCTTAGGCGACTTCTGCGCGGATAGTCTTCGCGATAGACTTCGGATTTTTTCGCACTTGTTGTGCTTAGTCCGGCTGCACCCTTAGGCGACTTCTGCGCGGATAGTCTTCGCGATAGACTTCGGATTTTTTTCGCACTTGTTGTGCTTAGTCCGGCTGCACCCTTAGGCGACTTCTGCGCGGATAGTCTTCGCGATAGACTTCGGATTTTTTCGCACTTGTTATGCTTAGTCCGGCTGCACCCTTAGGCGACTTCTGCGCGGATAGTCTTCGCGATAGACTTCGGATTTTTTCGCACTTGTTGTGCTTAGTCCGGCTGCACCCTTAGGTGACTTCTGCGCGGATTTGTCGCACGCGAGGGTGGCTAGCGCTTAGCCTCGCGGTGACTTCGAGTTGGTCGAATGCCGAAGACCGTTGTCGCGGTCTTTTTTCGACACATGTTTTTGCGGGGGATTTTTGTCACATATATTACATGGCTCCGCCGCGTTAAAAACCTCACCCCCCGGGAGGAAAAGAGTGCGGGCCGGTACAAGATTGTTTGCGGCGAATTACAAGGGCGAGATCAGCCCTGAATGGGTCAAACAAAAAATTTGCGAAGGTTGTCGATGTTCCAGGAGTGCTCCAGGTCCTCGCCATTTGGCGTTGTGAGCCTGTAGGCGCTGGGGGAAGCTTTTGACTTGACTATGAAGGGGCCCTCCCACTTGGGCTCCAACTTGCCCTTGGACTCCGTCCGAGCTGTTCGGACGAGTACGAGGTCCCCCTCGCTGAATTCTCTCGGGATGACTGCGTGGTCGCGCCATGCTTTGGTCTGGGCTTGGTATTTGTTTAGGGCCTGTAAGGCGAAGACCCGGTCTCCGTCAATGAGATCTTTTGAAGTTGGCTCGTCCACGTCGGGGACGGCTGACGGAACTGTACGCGGGGACCCATGCTTTATTTCTTGCGGGGTCATTGCCTCCGATCCGTATAGAAGGCGGAAAGGAGTGAACCCGGTCGCCCTGCACTCTGTTGTGTTTAGCGCCCAGACTGCCTCCGGCAATAAATCGGTCCATCTGCCTTTTTTTCGTCGAGGAGCATCTTTTTGACAGCTGTGAAGATTTTCCCATTGGCACGCTCCACGACCCCGTTGGACTGCGGATGATAGACTGAAGCGAAAGCAAGCTTGGTGCCGATGGAGAAACAAAAATCCTTGAAATCTTGGCTGTCGAACTGCTTGCCGTTGTCAACTGTCAGCTCGGACGGTACTCCGAAGCGGCAAACAATGTTTTGCCAGAAGAATTTTTGGGCAGTCTTTGATGTGATTGTGGAAACAGCCCTCGCTTCAATCCATTTGGTGAAGTATTCGACGGCTACGAAGACGAACTTAAGGTTCCCCTGAGCGGTGGGCAGGGGCCCGACAATGTCCAGGCCCCAGCGCTGGAGAGGCCATGTATGGGCAATCAGCTTTGTATATTGCGAGGGGTTGCCTGACCGAGGAGAGAACTTCTGGCAGGCTTCGCAGGACCTTGTGACTCGATTTGCGGCGCAGATCATTGCAGGCCAGTAAAACCCTTGTCGGATCACCTTGGCAGCCAGGGCCCTTGGCCCTGCGTGCGAGCCGCACGTGCCACTGTGGACTTCGCGTAGGATTTGCATGCCTTCGGTTTCGGTGACGCATTTAAGCATTGGCTGACTGACCCCTTTCTTGTATAATTGGCCCTCAATCAGTGCGAAGTCCCGGCTTCGATGTCTGAGGCGCTTTGCCTCACTGACGTCGGTTGGATGATAGTACCCCTGTAGGAACAGGGTTATTGGTGCCCGCCAGTCTTCGGTCATGATTAGGTTGACTATACGGTGGCCCTCGCTATCATTAGTTATTTGGAGCCCTTCGGGGCTCCGGACGGCTGGCGTGCCGATGGTGTGAAAGAACACGTCGGAGGGCAGGGGCTCGCCCCTGGCGGCGGCCTTGGCTAATGCATCGGCCTCCTCGTTCTTGGCCCTATCCACATGCTGCAGGGTGAATCCCTTGAACTGCCTCTCGAGACTTCGGATAGCCGCGAGGTATTGCATGAGCGCGGGTCTTTTGCTGCATAGTCTTTCTCGACCTGGCCGGCAACTATCTTGGAGTCTGTCTTGATGATACATGTGGTGACTCCGAGGGCCCTTAGCTTGCGGAGGCCGAGGATAACCGCTTCATACTCTGCTATATTGTTTGTACATTTGTCGGATTCCAGAGCGAAGTTGAGGCGTGCTGCATATCTGTGTTTGACTCCGGCTGGTGAGGTGACGACTGCAGCGACGCCTGCCCCCGCATGGCACCATGCGCCGTCGCAATGGATGGTCCAGACCTTCTCTGTGGACGGGTCCGGCTGTGTTACTGGCCCAGTCCAGTCGACGACGAAGTCTGCCAGGACTTGAGACTTGATGGCTGTCCTGGGCTCGAAGCTGATGTGGTAGCCGGAGAGTTCGGCTGCCCACTTGGCAATCCTCACTGATGCCTCCGGGTTTCTGAATAGTTCACCGAGCCCCCTGTCTGAGGTGACTCGGACCTTGAATGCTTCAAAGTAATGGCGCAGTTTGCGCGAGGACATAACAACTGCGTAGGCGATCTTCTCCAGCTCTGTCATGTTGCATTTGGACGGTGTCAGGACTTCGGAGACATAGTAAACAGGGCACTATCTGTGCCCTCGACTGTCTGCTCCTGCACTAGTGCCGCGCTGACCGCGTGCGGCGAAGCCGCGACATAGAGCAATAGGGGGAGCGAGGAGTCGGGGCTTGTGAGGATGGCCAGCTCCGTCAGGTACTGTTTTAGTGAGGCGAAGGCCGCTGCTTGCTCCGGTCCCCAGGCGAAGTCTTTCGCACCGCGGAGTGTTTTGAGGAAGGGGAGACTTCGCTCGGCAGACCTGGAGATGAATCTGTTGAGAGCGGCCAATCTGCCTGTCAGACGTTGGACGTCCCTGGCGGACTGCGGGGGCGACATGCCGACGATGGCCTGGATCTTGGTTGGGTTGGCCTCGATGCCGCGGTGTGACACCAGGTAGCCCAATATCTTGCCCTGACGAACACCGAAGACGCACTTTTCCGGGTTTAGGCGGAGTCGTGCATCTCGCATGTTCGCGAATGTCTCGGCCAGGTCGGCGAGATGGTCCTCCTTATTCTTGCTGGCGACGACGATGTCGTCCACATATGTAAATATATTTCTGTCGACCTGCCCTTCGAGTACTGTTTTGGTGAGTCTGGAGAAGGTGGACCCGGCATTCTTGAGACCCTCCGGCATTCTGACGAAGCAATAAGTGCCGAAGGGTGTTATAAAGCTGGTGCTAGCCTTGTCTTCCTCCTTCATGTATATCTGGTGATAGCCGGAGAAGCAGTCGAGGAGAGACATGACCTCGCATCCGGCTGCGCTATCGACTATTTTGTCGATCCGCGGCAACGGGAAATTGTCCTTTGGGCAGGCCTTATTGAGACTGGTGAAGTCTATGCACATTCGCCATTTCCCGCTTTTTTCTGCACCATTACAACATTGGAGAGCCACGTGGGGTAAGCCACTGGCTCGATGAATTTAGCCTCCAGGAGGCGGTGCACCTCCGCCTTGGCGGCCTCTGTCTTTTCGTCTGACATTTTGCGAAGCCTCTGCTTTTTGGGTCGCACTGAAGGGTCAATTCCCAAGCTGTGCTCGATTATGGATCGGCTGACTCCGACCAGATCGAGGGCGGACCAGGCGAAGACATCTTTATTCTTGGCCAGGCAGCAGAGAAGTCTCTCTTCTTCAAGTGAGGTGAGGTCTTCGCTGATAGTGACTGTCTGCTTGGGCGTGGCCTGATCGAGGGGGACAGTCTTGGTCCCGTCTTGGCTCTGCAACTGTGCCTTGTCGTGCTGCTTATCGGTTGGGCTGGCCGGCGCGGGGACCTCGCGCTGGGTCGTGAGACAGTGTACGTTCCTCTGGCCAGGCACGAAGTCCCGCTCTATGTTGCGCGCCGTCTGCTGGTTGCCGTAGATTGTAATGGCGCCTAGCGGACCTGGTATCTTCATACATAGGTACAGCCCGTGGATGGCAGCTTCGAACTTATTGATGGAGCCCCGGCCCATGATGGCGTTGTATGGATATATCATGTCGACAATGTCGAAGGTTACTTGCTCACTTCGGGCATTGGGTGCTACACCGAAGGAGAGGGGCAACTCTATCTTGCCAACTGGAAAGGTGCCCTTGCCGCCGAAACCATACAAAGGGTTGTCCGAAGGCTTCAGCAAGCTGTGGCTTATACCCATGCGGTCGAAGGCGTGGAGGAAGATGATGTCCGCCTGACTGCCATTGTCGACTAGGACTTTGTGTAAGTCCCAGCCTGCCACGCTGCAATTGATGACCATAGCGTCGATGTGGGGGGCGCTGCGCAGGTCGACGTCTCGTGCGTCGAAGGTTAGCGGTATGTGGGACCACTTCGTCTGCACGACTGGGCCAGTGACGGCGACGTGGTTGATGCTGCGGTAGTGGTCCCGCTTCTGCCGCTTGGTGTCGAAGTCGGTGCTGGAGCCCCCTGTTATCATGTGAATGACTCCGCGATATGGTTGATCGGCGAAGTCTTCCTGCTTCGGGGCATGGGGGATGTTTTAATGTTGCTGGTGTGGTGGTGGGGGTGGAGGAGGTACGATTTGTACTTCCTGATGGTGTTGGTAAGCGTGGTGCGGTGGATGCGGAGCGGGAGCGTGGATATATGGTGGAGGGGGTGGCTGGTAATTATGCGCGACAATTCTGGGATTGTCGGCTGGCTGCGCCCGCGCCATTCTGTCTCTGGTTGCCTTCGTCTCGGGGAAGTCTTTGGTTTGGTGGGCGCAGTCTTCGCCGTGGAAGAGGCAGTAGAACCGGCGCGGCGGCTGCGCGCGTCCTCGGCCCCTGCCACGAGTTCCATTTCCGCGGCCCTGGGGGGGGATATTCTTGGCGACGAGGGGGGTCCGCAGCAGGCTGCTGGTTGGCGATGTTGTGCACTTGCTGTTGACTGCGGCCATCTCGACCGGAGTCTGGTTGCGGAGTCCTCGTCCACGTGCGGCTGGACTGCGGGGCATCTTTGGGTTTCCGCTGTGACTCAACCTTGCGCTGGTGGAGCTCTTCGGATTTGGCATATTTTTCGAAGAGCTGATATAGCTCCTGCAAGCTCTTGGGTGGATCTCTGATACAGTGGCTGTAGAGGACGCCGGCCCGAAGGCCGTTGATGGCATAGTGGATAGCGATCTGATCATCGACAGAGGGCAGCTGTGACTTGAGTGTTAGAATTTGCGGTAGTACTCCCTCAGAGTCTCCTTTTCCAGCTGTTTGCAAAGCGAGAGCTCGGCCAAGGCGTCGGTGTCTGGGCGGTACCCTTGGAAGTTGAGCAGGAATTTGTCCCTGAGACTTCTCCACGAATCAATGGACAGCGGAGGCAATCTGGTGAACCAGGTGAGTGCTGGGCCCTCTAGGGCGATGATGAAAGACTTCGCCATTGTGGCGTCGTCCCCTCCGGCGGATGCAACGGCGACCTGATAACTCATTATGTATTGCGCCGGGTCGGTGCTGCCGTTGTACTTGGGATAGGTCCCCGCTCGGAAGTTAGCTGGCCAAGGCGTCACCTGCAGGTGTGGCGCCAGGGGACTTCGCTCGTCGAGGTAGTTGACTCCTTGGAATGGCGCGCCGTGCTGGAAGGTGTGGTCGCGCTGGGGGAAACGCGGGCTCTCCGGCCGCGCCCGGTGATGCAGGGGTGGGCCATGCTGCAGGCCAAGGTGGCCTTCGCGCGTGCCTTCCGGTTGCGCACGCTGCTGGAGGGGTGGCTCTTGCTGCAGGCCGAGGTGGCCTTCGCGCTGCATCAGCGCGATCTCGCGCTCGAGGTCTTGGGCCTTCTGCTCCTCGTCGCGTATCATTTGCCGCACCTTGGCTAGTGCGGACACACGTTGGCGCTTGGCCTCCAGTATCTCTTTCTGCCTCTGGAGATTGCGGTTCTTGAGGCACAGGGCGCGCAGCTGTAGCTGTTCTTCTGTTGAGACGCCGAGGACCTCACCGTCCTCGGTGAGGTCCGCGCCTTCCAGTGGGGCGAAGCCTGGGGGCGGCTGCGATTGTCCTTCGGTTCCGCAGGTGCGGAAGGTGTCGTCTTCGCCGGTGTGGGGAACATTGTCTTCAGTGGGCTCTTGGTGGGTGGATTGGGTGAGGACGAGGGCCTTGCCCTTTCTTGCGGCCAGCAGTGCTGCCTTCGCAGCCTCGTCAGCCTTCGGGTTAGCTCTCTTGGGTGCCATCGCGGGTGGTTTTGTCGTAGCACGAACGGTGGGCGCCAAATGTTGGAACTTGCTCTCAGCAGCAAGGAGGCCAACAAGGGTGAACAGTGGTGACAACAGGGTTACGTGCTCGGGGGCAATAGCTCTGTTAATCTAGCCTCTCACGGGCACTGTGCGGGGGTATTTATAGGTATCTGAGTGCCCAGCGCCTTGTGTTAAGGACGCATGTGCCCTCAGACACCTAGTTTATCCCCAGAATATTCCCATAAAGCAGGGTTACAGGCTGTAATTACAAGTATGCCTTTACAAATTAGGCCCGTAACACAAAGGCGGCCACGCAGGGCCTGTTACAATGGGCCAGATTACACGTGGGCCTCAGGACTGAACGAGGCCGCGCCGCGGGAAGGCGTCGCTGCAGGCCTTCGCCAAAGTGCTGAATGGAGCGAAGGGTGTCCCTGCCCGCTTTGTCTCTATCAGACCAGCGACCGCGGCGGAGGCCTCGAGCGAAGGGTGGCGTCTTTGCCTTCGCCCCAACAGCCAACTCTACAAGAAAGGGGTCAGTCAGCCAATGCTTAAATGTGTCACCGAGACCGAAGGCGTCCAAATCCTGCGCGAAGTCCACAATGGTACTTGCGGCTCTCACGCAGGGCCAAGGGCCCTAGCCGCAAAAGTGATCCGCCAAGGCTTCTATTGGCCCGCAATGATCTGCGCTGCAAATCGGGTTGCAAGGTCCTGCGAAGCCTGCCAGAAGTTTTCTCCTCGGTCTGGAAGCCCCTCGCAATTCACAAAACTGATCGCCCACACATGGCCTCTCCAGCGCTGGGGCCTGGACATCGTCGGGCCCCTGCCCACGGCTCAGGGGAACCTCAAGTTCGCCTTCGTCGCTGTCGAATACTTTACCAAATGGATCGAAGCGAGGGCCGTTTCCACAATAACATCAAAGACTGCACAAAAATTCTTTTGGCAAAACATTGTTTGCCGCTTCGGAGTACCGTCCGAACTAACAATCGACAACGACAAGCAGTTTGACAGCCAAGACTTCAAGGATTTCTGCTTCTCCATTGGCACCAAGCTTGCCTTCGCCTCAGTATATCACCCGCAATCCAACAGAGTTGTGGAACGAGCCAATGGAAAAATTTTCACAGCTGTCAAAAAGATGCTCCTCGACGAAAAAAAGGGCAAGTGGGCCGATTTGCTACCTGAGGCGGTCTGGGCGCTAAACACGACTGAGTGCAGGGCGACCGGGTTCACCCCTTTCCACCTTCTATATGGATCGGAGGCCATGACCCCACAAGAAATAAAACATGGCTCCCCGCGAACAGTTCCGTCAGCCGTCCCCGACGTGGACGAGCCCACTTTGAAGGATCTCATCGATGCAGACCGAGTCTTCGCTCTACAGGCCCTGAACAAATACCAAGCCCAGACAAAAGCATGGCGCGACCATGCAGTCATCCCGAGAGAATTCAACGAAGGGGACCTCGTACTCGTCCGAACAGCTCGGACAGAGTCCAGGGGCAAGCTGGAGCCCAAGTGGGAGGGCCCTTTCATTGTCAAGACGAAGGCTTCCCCCAGCGCTTAAAGGCTCACAACGCCAAAAGGCGAAGACCTAGAGCACTCCTGGAACATCGACAATCTCCGCAAATTTTTTCTTTGACTCATCAGGGCCGGTTCGCCCTTGTAATTCACAAAAACAATTTTATTCTGGCCCGCACTCTTTTCCTCCCGGGGGGTGAGGTTTTTAACGAGGCGGAGTCATGTAATATACAAACGAAAAATCCCCGCAAAAACTTGCGTCGAAAAAAGACCGCGCCGGCGGTCTTCGACATTCGACCAATACAAAGTCACCGCGAGGCTCAGCGATAGCCACCCTCGCGTGCGACAACTCCGCGCAAAAGTCGCCTAAGGGTGCAGCCGGACCAGCACAACAAGTGTGAAGAATCGAAGTCTTACGCGAAGACTACTCGTGCAAAAGTAGCCTAAGGGTGCAGCCGGACCAGCACAACAAGTGCGAAAAATCGAAGTCTTACGCAAAGACTATCCGTGCAGAAGTCGCCTAAGGGTGCAGCCGGACCAGCACAACAAGTGCGAAAAATCGAAGTCTTACGCAAAGACTATCCATGCAGAAGTCGCCTAAGGGTGCAGCCGGACCAGCACAACAAGTGCGAAAAATCGAAGTCTTACACAAAGACTATCCGTGCAAAAGTCGCCTAAGGGTGCAGCCGGACTAGCACAACAATTGCGAACAATCAAAGTCTTCCGCAAAAACTATCCGCACAACAGTCGCCTAAGGGTGCAGTCAGGCGAAGCTTAACAAGCGTACACCAATCTGTCCGTGCAAAGACCGGCTACATGTGTACCCGACTAACACAACAAATACACCAGACAACGTACGTAACGCCTTCGTAAGCATAGCCGAATGTGCGAAGGCACACAACCTCATCATACAAGCCATTACATATGCACAAGCGAGGGCATCACACCTTACATAGGCTCAACCTTCGGAATAATTCTCATCTCCCTATAGTTAAACAACATTATCCCCAGCTCCTCACCCGCAAAAAGACTCCGCAGCTCCCCCTCACCCGAACTCACAGTGGCCAGCAAGGACAACAGTTCTTGCCTGCCAGCCCTGCTCACACGAAGTCGCCCGCCGTCCGCCTCACTCACTCTACGCTTCGCAACCGCCCTTCGCCGCCTGCGCCCAGCCCTCGGACCAGGCACAGCTTCAGCATCCGCAGCATGCGGCGAAGCCTCCGCCGCTGCCACATCCAAGGCCGCAAAGTAGTCCAAGTCCTCATCCGACGACTCTTCGGTCCACTCAATAGAGCTCCCAGAGTCACCAAACTCGGAAAACTTAGATGCAGACTCATCCGATTTATTCCCATCATCCACGGTCGAAGCCGCCAAAAAATTAGCAGTAGCGGTTGCGTGCGCAGGCCCAAAATCTTGAACCTGCGCAGCAACCAAGGTTCAGCAACAATATCCAAAATTTCCTAACTACCCACACCCACTAGGCCACCTGCGAAGACCCAGCCGTCGCGGGAGCCTCCGCTGTCGCCTCCGCCGCCACCGTCACAGGATCCTCAGCCCTCGGCGCAGCAGTTGGCGGCGGGCCTCCGCCGGCCGCAGTGGCTGCGGGGGCATCAGGAACGCTTTCGGCGGTCTCTGGGGGCGGGCCTCCGCCGACCGCAGCGGCTGCGGGGGCATCAGGAGCGCCTTCGCCGGTTTCCGGGGGCGGCTCCAGGGCGGCCTCGGACACAGCCGCCGCCGGGTTCGACTCCGGGTCAGGCAGCGCGCTGTTCAAAGCCCTGAAGTCATCCACCCTCTCGCCACGCGCCGCCTGAGACACAACACACAAATTCAGCAAACCCATACATAGCCCACATTCAACAAACACCAAACAAAAGCCAAACATTACCTGACCCCTCGCCGTCTCGGCCCGCTCCCTGACCACCTCTCGACCGTGGGGGCCCCACATCCGGTCGTAGAGGGCTCCGGCGGATTCCTTCACTATAGGGTCCTCAACCTTGTAGATATCACGCTCGAAATCCTCATCAGCTTCGTCGAAGACCTCATAGTGCCGGCACCCTTCGCGAGAGAGCGCGTTCATCGCCCCCTCGCAGGTGACCAGGGAGGCATAAGACATAAACCCCTCCACGATGGTGGGGAGCGCCTGCAACTCCTCCTGTACCCACTCAAGGCAGCGAAGTCCGGGCTCTCGGTCCGGCACTTCGAAATCAGCGGTCCGCGCGCCCAGCTCATGGTATGAATCCATAAGTTGTTTGCGTGTCCGCTCAGCCTCCGCGCGCGTCGAGGCCTCGGCCCTCTCTACACGAGCCCGCAGAGCACTGAGCCGCTCCTCCAACTACTCGGCGCGCTGCTTGGCAAGACTGCCCTCCGCCCGCGCCAAATTGGCCTCCGCCTGCGCAGACTGCGCCTTGGCGAGGGCCTCATTGGCCTCCTTCCTCTCCTCCGCCAGTTAGCGCCGGAGGACAGTCTTCTCCCCCTCCAGCACGACCACCTTATCCGCTAGCTTGCGGCATTTACTGTCGGCGGCCGACTTTTCCCGGACGACGTCAGCATGTTGCATCCGAAGTCTCTCGACTTCGGCGGACACAACTGCCGTGAGGGCCCCCGACGCCGCGCGGTCTGCGAAGTCAGCCGCCTGCAAAACACACATAAGGCCGCAGCCCCAACGAAACCGGTAAAAAAAACGAAGTCTAGCTCAACGTACCTGACTTAGTGCCTCCTTCATCTCCTTCAGCCGGCGGGACACAGCACCCGCCTCGTCCCTGACAGCAATGAGTGTCGGCATCTCGCCGCCGGCACTAAGAGCACCGCCCTTCGCCTTTGGCACTACGGCAGCCGCCGTGGTCGCCGCGACAGGCGGAACAACAACAAGTTGGCCTTCGTCCGACCCTGCGACGTGTCAACAAATTACAAAAAAAAATCGAGCCAACGGCTTACCAACAAGATAGTCATCCACACTAATGTCGGTGGCGAAGTCGGCGACGCGCTTGCCCGGCGGCGGCAACTCTCGGGCCACCTTCGCGGCCTCCGGCACCCTTCTGGACGCCGGTGCAGCCTTCGCAGACTTGGAAACACCGGCGGTAGCCGCAGCCTCTGGCACCCTGCTGGATGCAGGGACGGCCGACTTCGCCGCCAGCGGCGGCTGGCCTCCACCGGGGGCAGTAGCCTTCGCAGCCCCCCGCTGCCTCTTCGGGCCTGACGACCGCCTGGCGCTTCTGTGCAGCTCCCTGGCGATCCTTGTCCATTACTGCCGACACAACAGCAACAATATTCCACCCGTAACGAAACACTTTCCATTCACGAACCATGCGAGATGTAAAAAAGTCTTCGCCGGCCGCGCGGGGGATAGGAACATTCTTAGGCCACCAACCCCCGGTAACCCTCAGCATCCGCGCCGAAGACTCCCGGAGCTCGGGCGAAGACATCCTTCCCCCCGGGGCCGCGCATGTCCTCATCAATTCTCTAGCAAAACCATCGGAAACCCCAAGTCCTCCCATAGCAGTACCTAGTTTCCTCTTCTTAGAGGACGGGGCGGCCACCGGCACAGGGTCGTCTCCAGACTCTACCACCGGTTTCTTCCCGCGACGATCCACATCGTCTTGGCCGGGATAACCGCCATACGGCAGACGATTCAACTCAAAAACTTTGTTCAAGCGGTCATTCGACCCGCGAATATCCCAGCTACGCTGGCCCTCTGTCCTCGGCACGTACCGACCAACGATCCGCACCGCCCCATCCTCCGCCTCACGCACAAAGGCGGCCAGATCGCGGCTATGCAGATCCAGCACGAAGGCAGGACTTCGCACCAGCTTCCCACCATGGGAAGGCATCTGGCGAGGGCACACTTCGCCCAACGCCCAGCCATGCGCCAAAGGCCATACCCCGTACGCCACAAATTCCTCAACCAAATCATGCCCGCTGCTCAGGCCGGCGGCGCACTGAAGGGCCCCTTCGTCCGCATCCTCCTCCTCCACTTCAAAAGGCGGGTATGCTAAGTAAAAATGCGAGCACATCTCGGACACAGGGAGCCCCGGATGGTCTTTGACTATACCCTCTGCGACGTAGAACCAAAACTCATGCCAATTGCCCCACTTGTTGCGGGCGCAAGGAACCAACTCAACTACCTCCATCGTGGTCTTGCCGGTCTTCGGCGTAAATGTACAGGACCCAAACTGGGCAACTTCATCTCCAATCATCCTCTTCTGCCAGTGCAGGAAATAGTACTTCGCGAAGACTTCAACTGATGGCTGTCCGCCGTACGAAGTCGTCGCCCAGACATACTTCGACAGAGCCACCACGACATTCGGAGTCAGCTGATGGATCTGAACGTTAAATCTGCGCAGGACTTCTCCAACAAATCGGTGCGCAGGCAGGCGGAGACCAGCGGCGAAGAACGCCTCGAACACAACCAACTCGCCTTCCGGCTCGGGGACTTCCTCCGTCCCCGGGACACGAGTGACTCCGCCGCCAAAGTAACCCAGCCACTGCATATCTTGCACGCGGACCGACGACATCCACGACACACCAAAATCCACCGTATCGCCGGCGCGCAACTCCTCGCCGCCACAGTACTCAGCGTTTCCTCAGACGACGCGTCGGCCGGCGGCGTAGCAGCAGTAGAATAAGAAGAGGTTGGCATCGCTACGTACCGTCGACGGCGGCGGGCGGTCTGCTTCACTCAAGCCAGATCTTCAGCGAACAAGAGCAAGGAGGGCAGACGAGCAGCAAGACGGTGGAAAAGGCGGCTAGGGTTTTCACGGAGCGCGGAAAGATAAAGTTCAAAACGCGCCGCCCCTCGCCCCCTTTTATACACAGGGCGCGGCGCTTCGAGAAACCCGTAGTCCAACAGTACGGTGTCAATCAACGGTCATGTCAAAAACCCCCACGGAACCACTTCGAGCGAGGGCAGCGTCTCCGCCATCTAGCGACGTCTTCGGCACCAGATGACTTAGTCGAACTGGTCCCTCGGAGGGCAAATGTTGGGGCGAAGGCGAAGACGCCACCCTTCGCTCGAGGCCTTCGCTGTAGTCGTTGGTCCAACGGAGACAAGACAACGGGCAGGGACACCCTTCGCCCCATACGACATCAGACGAAGACCTATGACGAGGTCATCCCACCGTGCGGCCTCGTCCAGCATGGAGGCCCACGTGTGATCCGGCCCATTGTAACTGGCCCTGCGTGGCCGCTGCGTGTTACGGGCCTAATTTATAAAGGCATCCCTGTAATTACAGTCTGTAACCCCGCTTTATGGGAATATTCTGGGGATAACCTAGGTGTCTGAGGTCACATGCGTCCTTAACACAGGACGCTGGGCACTGAGATACCTATAAATACCCCCGCACAGTGCCCTTGAGAGGCTAGATTAACAGAGCTGTTGCCATCTAGCGCGAGAACCCTGTTAACGTCACTATTCACCCTCGTTGGATCCCCTTGCTACAGAGAGCAAGTTCCAACAATGATCAAGACCGAAGGCTCCAACACAGGGAGCTTCGTCAAGAAAGCCCAATCAATGATGATGAATGGTACGATGACTTTCGTCATGGTAACTTTTCTTTTGATGATGCTTCTCCTTTGGTAGCAGAGTTGCAGGCTATCCCGTGGCCACCATCTTACAAGCCACCTCAACTCCCCATGTATGATGGGCACTCAAATCCGAAGCAGTTCCTGATGAGCTACGAGGTAACCATATCCTCGTATGGAGGCAATACTATTGTCATGGTGAAGTCCTTCGTCATGGCAGTCAGAAGTTGTAAAGCCCAAATTTGGTAGAAGAAAAAATAAATAAAATAAATAAATAAACAAATATATTTATGATAGTGTTTTGAGAGTTGTTGAAACTTTTGGGAAATTATTGAGACCCTTCTCTTTTCATAATCAATTAATAGTATTAGATTAATTGAGTAACCAATAAAGAAATGAAGAAAGGTACATCTCTTGCTAATGATAATGTTGTGATACATTCTATTGAAGACAAGATTTAACCCAAACCATAAATGGGGATGTAAAATAGAAAATGAGAAGAGAAAATTCATTTAAGTATAGAATTAAAATAATGGAATGGGAATAGATATTAATATTGAAATTAATAGGATTTATATTCATACACTTGAAAAAAGGAAGGTCAAAACAGGAATTTGAACTTGAGTTGGATGATTGAAATAAAACAAAAATAAGAAAAAGAAAAACAGAAAAGATAAAGAAAAAGGGGGGAGATCGCGTCCTGGGCCCATTCTACTTCGGCCCACCTTCCCTTACTCCGCGCTACTGCCTCATCGCAGCCCACGAAGGACCTTCACTGTGCCAGCACTGTAGCCACCTCCGCGCCAATGACTGATGGGCCCGTCCTAGTCTGCCGCATGCCCGCACACGCCACTAATGCGTGGGACCCGTGTGTCAGCCCCGTCCGCCTCACCCCGCTGCTGTTGGGCGGGACCCTCTCATCAACTGGGTCTTCCCCCTTGCAACCGATCACACGCGCGGCACGACGTCAACAGTTTTTGTCGCATCCGCAGGAGTTCGTCCGTTGACCCCACCCTTGAGTCCGCGTCGGCTGTGATATTAGACTCGGCGCCCTCCCTTCGGGGTGATTCCCTTTTGTAGTTCGCCAGCATGCTCGATAGCCCAATCCTCACGGAACCAGGGGAGAGAATGGGTGCCACCGGGTGAGGTCGCGATTGTCGCATGGGCAGCTCAGCGGCAGCACAGCTCTGGGCTTGGCGTGTGGTCCGGGCAGGTCGCCTGGAGGAGTATTACATGTGTGAGGTCATCGTCGTGCGTTTGGGTCGAGAATCGACGGCAACCGCTCATCATCAAGGGTCGCCTTTCATGGACTTTCGCCCCGACTCATGGACAGGACGGTCTGCACCCGCATCACCGGTATGATGCCCTTCCACGTGCTCATCCTTACTTCATGATCGTGTACCATTCAACCGTGCTTCGGATTTGGTCCTCTGTGTAAAGGAATTGCTCGGCTGAGTTCCAACTCTGCCTATCTCCACCGCATTGCGTGACCTGCCTTGTCTAGTGCCTTTCGCCTACTCGCAGTGCCTCGATCGTGTTCGCCATCTACTCCTCTGCCTTTGGCGCGTGTTGGGTCAGCGGATAGGGCCCCGAGAGTCACTTGGGGCAATTCTGGTGAAGTCCTCCACCGTTCACAGGGGCGGCGCCACCGCACGTTGGGTTGGGGTGGAAGATTACCTGGTTGTCGTGGATTGGCCGATGGACGGCTCATATCTGATGGAGTGCACCATTTCAGACAGGGTAGCGTGGCTCGTTCGATTTGATCGGAGGGCTAGGGTTAAAGCACGTCTTTGTTAAACCTCGACCACATATCTCAGATCATGCGCACCACAACAGATCACGGCATTTTAAAATCGGGGCCATCGGATCATAATCCAGCGGCCCATAATGCATCGTAACCCTTCGCCGAGCCGCGTTTACAAAAGAAACGCTAAACTTTTAGGTATTCAACCCGCCGTCCGCGCAGGTTAATGATTGAGTCTTTGGAACATTTCAGTTTAGCCCCTACACTTCTCTGTATTAGTGTGCGCGGACCAAAGGCAGATAAAATTCATTTTAGAAATGATTTTCAATATAAAAAATAATTGCAGAAACTTGTTTAAATCATAGAAAATCCATTCTAACTCCTTTTTAATCCATTCTAGTTTCTTTAATTTTCTAATAATGTAGTTTATCACATGGTGTCTCTGTTTTGACATGAAAACCATATTAAAATGTATCACTTCATTAATCTTGTATCAAATACATAAAACCTACAGAAATTCATAACTCCTTCGTTTTAACTCCGAATTGACTCGTTCCAGTTGCGTTAGTTTCGTATAAGTATTTACTATGTAGTAACAACATTAATTATACCATATTGCATAATTTTATAGTTAGATATTTATTTATCCTATGTCTACTAGATTAGCTCTTCTAAATCAAAACTAACCTGACCATAATTATGATTAAAACATGATCTATAGTTAAGTTATAATTAAGATTAAAGTTGAATTAATTATTCATAGAATATTCTCTCATATGGTGTATTCTAACCAATTTATAATATAGTTTAATATTTTAATCACATAGATCTTCTAAAATCATAAATCCTTAACCGTAACTCCGAATTTAGTGGTTCTTGAACCCACGATCTCGTAGCGACGCGTAGATCATTATTATGCAGTTTGTTCTTATGTTTGGTGTGATGTTAATTTTGTCTCTACCATGTTTGCTTGTATTGCTACGACTAGCAGTGCGGTCACGAGGATCTGAAGAATCATCCCGGTACCTGGAATCTCAAGTGCCAAGCAAGTTGTGCCCTTGATCACTTCCTTTTTACCTAGTCATGTTCTTATTAAACATAATGATCTGCATAGGTTGATTTGATGGGATCCAATAGGTTACCCTAGTTTTGGCTATCTTTATACCTTGTTTTACCACTGAATTTTTTGGTAGTATATGCTATTGCTTTATGTGGTTTTGGGTATAGAGATATAGATTACTCATGTTCACACTTTTGTTATTAGTTTATTATTTACTGTTCATGGTAAGATCATTATGTTAATGGGAACATGGAGAACCACCCAGGAAAACAGTGCACCACAAGGGTGGTATGGGACGCCCTTGGCTGACTAATTAGGAAAGCTAGTGGAAGACTACCTTACCCGAAAGGGGCAAGGGCAGTAGGGGAGTTGCATGCAGGGAGGTTCTCGGGTTGATTTTGCTGCGATGGCGGTCAGACGAGGGATTCTTGCAAGTGCTCTTCCCATAATCTGTAGCAGTTTTTCGGAAGCTAGTGGAACTTTGTAAAGGCCTCGTAGTGGATCCCTAGTCATTCACCTCGGTAGTGTCTAAAGGCCTTGCAAAGACTGGTGACATGGGATACACGACTTGTGGGTACAGGGTACAACCTCTGCAGAGTGTAAAACTGGTATACTAGCCGTGCTCACGGTCATGAGCGACTCGGACACTCACATGATTAATTTATGGAATTAAATTCAATTTGTCATTTGCATCGCATTGGGATTACTTTATTATTACTTCTATTTATTATTACTAAGGTTTGGTATTTACTTACACTTAGTAAATGCTAATAAAATTTTGACCAACTTATAAAAGCAATGCTCAGCTTCAACCATTATTTTGTTGATCAGCCTTACACTTCACATGAACTCCCACCTTTGGTGAGTTCATGCACATTATTCCCCACAACTTGTTGAGCGATGAACATGTGTGAGCTCACCCTTGATGTCTCACACCTCCCCCCCCACAGGAGAAGAACAGGTGGTTCAAGAGGAGCCACACAACGAGGAGTTCGACTTGATCTAGGTGGCGTCTCCCAGTTGACTTTATGGCGCCAAGGATGGACTTTAGTTATTTTATATTATTATTTTGTAAGACTTCCACTATGTAATAAGTACTCTGATTATATTGTGACATTTATCTCTATACACTCTGTTATTATATGTGTTGTCTTCTTTGGCGCATATATGAGATGCACCCAGCTTTGTCCCTTAAATCCAAGTATGACAGAAGTGTGGCTCAAACATGGTATTCTTCTCTTCGACCAGGGACAATTACATCGTGGCAGAAGCTAAAGGATATACTAGTCACCAGCTTCTAGACGAAGCCAGTCACTGCCCAAGCCCTGTTCCAGTGCACGCAGGACCATGAGGAGTACCTGCAGGCGTACGTCCGAAGGTTCTTGCGACTGAGAGCTCAGGCGCCTATAGTTCCCAATGAGATTGTCATCGAAGCCATGATCAAGGGGCTCAGACCAGGACCAACGGTGCAATATTTTGCAAGAAAGCTGCTGCAAACCTTGGAGAACCTTCTCCATAAAATGGATGAGTACATTAGAGCTGACAATGATTTTCAGCAAAGAAGGGAAGAAGCCTACAGATACTCTGAGATAACCAGGGGCTTCGAAGGAAGACTCCACCCTAGGCAAGTCAGGACGATCCACAACCCTAGCTCAAGCGAAGATAGGGGGAATCATATTCAAGGGCAATAACACAGCTCTCAATCATCAGGGGCACACCAAAGTTCTTTCAGGCCACCACCTCCAAGAGGTAGATGAGGCAGAAGCTTTGGAGGAAGATATGGTAATCAGCCGAGGACACTGTTCTGCCTATGTTGGGGACCTTCGGCTTCCGAAGGTCCTCAAAAACATGATTTAACAGTGTTTCTGGAGTATAATACATGAACAGGTACTTTCGGACTTGGATCAGAACCACAATGCAAGAAACACAAAGAATATGAAGGATGACGCAGAGCCGAAGCTATGCACAAGGAAGCTTCGGCAGGATAGCAGAAAAGGGGAACCGACTTAAAAAGGAAAAGGCTATTTAGACCTCGATGGATCACTATAGAGTTATTAGCAGATGTAAAGGGCATGGGTGTAATTTTACATGGGCTGTGTCCCGTGCCTATAAATAGATGAACAATGCTCTCGTATTGTTCACGCTGACTTGTCATTCTGCTTTTGCGTCACGCTTGTACTTTTACCTTCTTTCAAGCCGAAGGTACATTTGTAATTTGATATCATTTCCATTTTCCTATGATGATAAAATAGAAATGAGCTTACAATAATATATAATTGTTCATGTTATTTCTTATGTTTCACACGCTTCTTCTTTCATTAATGTATGTTGTGATGATGAAGGTATGTCCTTCATGACCTTCATCCGAAGATCGTTATATCCCTAGGGAAATAATGCTTCGAAGGATGAAGGGCATTAACCATTAACCTATTTTTGTGTTGCCTTGTTCTTAAATCATAGCATTTGAGAACAAGTCCCCAACAGCCTATTTTGTGGCGAAGACACGGGACACACCACAAGGACGTGCCAAGTCACGATCCAGAAGCAGAAGGAAATCGATGAAGCCGAAGCATGGCAGAACATGTCAAAGCAGGTCTTGCATACTGCTTCGTGCTACTCTCCGTATATCCCAGAGTATGTGGGCAATCAACAGCCTACGACTTCCGTTGCTTTGGAAAGTCATTTCCATGCTTCCTAGGCTCAGTTGCCACCATCACCACCACTGGCGTCTGCCCTAATTAATAATCAGCAGCCAGAAGAGTCTGAAGCTCGCACAGTCAACAACATTGTGCCTAAGTCAAGGCATATCTACTGAAGGTGGCACAACGTTTCTGCCAAAAGAGTGCTTTAATCCAATGTATTTTTACTCTTTTTTGTGTTTACATTTTCCTTTAAAAAGATAATACAAGAAGGTTTAACCTTCAATTTGATGAAATAAGACTGTGGTTACACCATCGAATGTAACAAGAACGGATCACAGACCTTCAAAGTCGTTCCTAAAGGAATGCAGAGTAAGTTACGAAGCTCCAAAGATGTTCCTACAGGAATGCAGAGCTAAAACACCACCTAAGTCAAAGTTGAAGAAGCTCCAAAGTCGTTCCTAAGGAATGCAGAGCTTAAATGCCACCTAAGTCAAAGGTGAAGAAGCCCCAAAGTCGTTCCTAAGGGGATGCAGAGCTTAGCTCCAAAGTCGTTCCTAAGGGAATGCAGCGCTGAAAACCCACCTAAGTAGACGGTGAAGAGACTCCATAGTCGTGCCTAAGGGGATGCAGAGTCTGGGTGCGTACTCGTGAAAGTTTTTATCTTCGGCATATACATCATTTTGCATCATATCATCATTTCATATTCATAACATCATGCCATACATCATTTTGCATCAATTGCTGTGAAAAAGAGGAGAAATTACTCCTTCGAAAATACTTGGCAGATCATGAAAGAAAGTGTTGTAGCACAAAATATGCCTTCGGCAGACATATTTATACGCAAGACAAGCATCTTCGTCAGCAGAATTACTAAGCAGCAATCGTGGCAAAATACGCACTGTTGGATCGACAGAAGGGAAACCCTTTTCTTCGTAAAGCATGAAAAGAAGGGAAGGTGTTTTTTCACCAGCGGCTCAAAAAATGGTATGTACAGAAGTTTCATGCATCACAAAGAAATATGTTACATCAATATACACAAATTGTTTACAAATGTTTTTTGCAAGACTAGAAATCATGCTCAACAATTTTTAACTAGTAAAACTTCTAGTCTTCCTTTAGGACCTTCTCGGCAGCTTCGTTTAACAGCTTGTTGACACCTTCGTCAACAGCTTCATTGACAATTTTGATGGTCTCAAGCGCCTCTTTCAGGAACGGGTTGGCTTCTAGATTGTATGGCTTTGGAGGTAGAGATAGTTTAGCTGCACTGCAGTATATGTTTGTTAGTTCCGAAGCTAAAACACATTATGAAGTTAAAACACAATAGATGTACCTATATGCCTAGCCCGCTCGGCAGCCTCTTCAGCCCTTTTCGCCGCTTCTGAAGCATCATGTGATTCCTTTTCGTTCTTTTTAATGGCGTCATCAGCAACTTCTCGTCTACCCTTCAGCCATATCTCGGAGTAGAATTTCCCACCGAGGGTAGCAGCTTCGGCTGAAGGATTCTGGATATCATCAACTGAGAAGGCGAAATTTGACTGAGCCACAGCCTTAATATGTTCGCAACCAGCCTTCTCCAAGATGGGCGTGGCCCCCCGCGTACCAGCAAAGGCATAGAAATCTCCTCGGTCACTTAGAACATCGTCAAAAGCTTCGGCTTCTTTGCTGATCCACTGGACAACTCCATCAGGGTCGCCGCGGATGAATCTCTGCTTAGAAGAATATGCCCCAACCTTAGCAAAGTTGTCCTTTAATTTCTTGGCGCATTCCAAGGATTTTTCATAACATATTTCTTTGGAAGCATGAAGCTCATTGGCATTCTTTTGTGCTCTTGATCTTTCGATCTCGCATATCTCATGCTTTACAGCTTCAACTTCAAATTTTTCGGTTGCTTCAACAACCTTCCTCTTCAGTTCTTCCACTTTGGCTTTATGAGCTTGGCTTGTCCAGCAAGTTTAGACTCGTTAGATCTCAGCCTATCCACTAAGGAAAGTAATATCTTATCCTTTTCAAGAGCTTTGTTCCTTAGTGTAATGACTTCTGAACGAAGATTCCCGAGAGCTATTCGATAGCTCTCATCTTTTGATTCTTTCTGGGTCTTTAGAGCCTTGCTTAGAATTAAACCCTGGAAAACGAAGAGTGAGCATATAACGATGGCAAAGGAAACCATAACAACAATTTATTTTACACAAGTCAAAGTATACACACTGTCGGGGACCATAATTAGGGGTACCCTCAAGGCTCCTAATTCTCAGCTGGTAACCCCCATCAGCATAAAGCTGCAAAGGCCTGATGGGTGCGATTAAGTCAGGGATCAGTCCATTCGAGGGACTCGATCACGCATCGCCCGAGCCTAGCCTCGGACAAGGGCAGCCGGCCCCGGAGGATCTCCGTCTCGCCCGAGGCCCCGCTCCAGCGGCAAACATATTTTTGGCTCGCCTGAGGCCTTGTCTTCGCCAAGAAGCAACCCTGACCAAATCGCCGCACCAACCAACCAAATCGCAGGAGCATTTAATGCAAAGGTGGCCTGACACCTTTATCCTGACGCGCCCCCCAGCCGACAGAGCCGAAGTGACCGCCGTCACTTCGCCGCTCCACTGACCGGCCTGGCAGAAAGACAGCGCCGCCCGCGCCGCTCCGACTGCGGTGCCACTTGACAGAGTGAGGCTGACAGGCAGTCAGGCCCGGCCGCAGGCACCATAAGAAACTCCGCTCCGCCCGACCCAGGGCTCGGACTCGGGCTAAGCCCCGGAAGACGGTGAACTCCGCTCCGCCCGACCTAGGGCTCGAACTCGGGCTAAGCCCCGGAAGACGGCGAACTCCGCTCCGCCCGACCCAGGGCTCGGACTCGAGCTAAGCGACGGAAGACGGCGAACTCCGCTCCGCCCGACCCAGGGCTCGGACTCGGGCTAAGCCCCAGAAGACGGCGAACTCCGCTCCGCCCGACCCAGGGCTCGGACTCGGGCTAAGTCCCGGAAGACGACGAACTCTACTCCGCCCGACCCAGGGCTCGGACTCGGGCTCAGCCCCAGAAGACGACGAACTCCGCTTCGCCCGACCCCAGGGCTCGGACTCCGCCCTGGCCTCAGCCGACGGTCTCCGCCTCGCCCGAACCAGGGGCTCGGACTCGACCTCGGCCACGGAAGATAGACTCGACCTCGGCTTCGGAGGAGCTTCCACATCGCCCAACCTAGGGCGCAGACCAGCCACATCAACAGGAGGCGCCATCATCACCCTACCCCGAGCTGACTCGGGCCACGGGGAACAAGACCGGCGTCCCATCTGGCTCGCTCCGCCAGATAGGCAATGATGGCGCCCCACATACTCTGTGACGACGGCTGCTCTCAGCCCCCTTACGGAAGCAAGAGGACGTCAGCAAGGACTCAACAGCTCCGACAGCTGTCCCTCCGCCAGGCTCCAGCACTCCTCCGACGGCCACGACATCACACCAGCTGGGTGCCAAAATCTCTCCGGCTGCCACGACGGCATGTACTTAGGGCGCTAGCTCTCCTCTGCTAGACACGTAGCACTCTGCTATACCCCCCCATTGTACACCTGGATCCTCTCCTTACGCCTATAAAAGGAAGGACCAGGGCCCTCTTAGAGAAGGTTGGCCACGCGGGGACGAGGACGAGACAGGCGCTCGCGTGAGGCCGCTCGCTCCCTCTCCCGCGTGGACGCTTGTAACCCCCTACTGCAAGCGCACCCGACCTGGGCGCGGGACGAACACGAAGGCCGTGGGATTTCCACCTCTCTCACGCCCATCTTCGGCCACCTCACTTCCCCCCTTCGCGCTCGGCCTCGCATCGACCCATCTGGGCTGGGGCACGCGGCGACATTCACTCGTCGGCTTAGGGACCCCCCGGTCTCAAAACGCCGACAGTTGGCGCGCCAGGTAGGGGCCTGCTGCGTGTTGACGAACAGCTTCCCGTCAAGCTCCAGATGGACAGTCTCCAGCAACCTTTCCGACCCGGGACGGTGCTCCGTTTCGGGAGCCTTGAGTTCATGTCCCTCAACGGCGGCTACGACATGATACTCCTTCCACTGCCGGACGACAGCGACAACGGCGGCCGACAGCCCGCCCGCCAGCGGTGGAATCGACGACATCTTCCCCGCGTGGTGGAAGAACAACCTTCGAGCTCGCCCCGCCCTCTTCCCCGCCGACGGAGGGGAAGGCGGGGCAACCAAGGCCAAGCAGGAGGCAGCGCCTCGTTGGCTGTCGAGAGAGTCGATAGCACCAGCACCTCAACGGGAGGCGCGCCGGGCATCGACCTCGTGCTTGAGACGAAGACGAGCGCTATCTCCCCGCGACACGCCAATCCCGAGCAAGCGGACGACGCCGGCACGCTCGCGAAAGGCCTGCTGGACGTCACCCTCGTACCTGAGACGACGGTGCAGTCGGTCCTAGACGCGACTTCATCACCGCCCGTCGACCAAGAGGTACCGACCGATTCCCATCCCATGTCATTCGGATTCAGCCTCGACCCGCCTAGCGGCTTCGCTTTGGCGAGCGCTCTCGTAGAGGCGAGTCCAAACCCTCTGGGGTTTCGTATGCGGTCACCTTGGGACCGGCTGACGGACGTCTCGACCTACGGGCCCTCTGGGTCCGAGGAAGACGACGAGCCCAGCTTCTGTTGGGATTTCTCTGGACTTGGCAACCCCGGTGCCATGCGGGACTTTATGACCGCATGCGACTACTGCCTTTCCGACTGTTCCGACGGTAGCCATAGCCTCGGCGACGAGGACTGCGGCCCAAGCCGCGAATGTTTCCACGTCGATCTAGGGGGTCCCTCCGAAGGCAACCATCTTGGCATGCCGGAGGATGGTGATCTCCCTAGGCCGGTGCCTCGTGTTGACATCCCACGGGAGCTAGCTGTGGTCCCCGTTCAGGCGGGGGGCCATGACCCACAGCTCGAGCAAATCCGCGGGGTGCAGGCCAGGCTCGACGAGGGAGCAGGAGCGCTTGAGCCGATCCGCCGGGACATCGGGCAGGCATGGGCGGGCCAACCTCCGGCCGGAGAAATACGTCATCTGCCCCAGGGCTTCCAGCACTGCACCGCCGATGACGTCAGGGTCAGGCCGCCACCCGCATCTAGTGGGGTCGGCCAGAACTTGGCTGCAGCAGCAATGCTCCTTCGCGTGATGCCGGAGCCATCAACCACCGAGGGGCGGCGAATCCAGGGAGAGCTCAAGAATCTCCTGGAAGGCGCCGCGGTCCGACGGGCCGAGAGCTCCGCCTCCCGAAGGCAGGGGTACCCCTCGGAACCTCATGCCGCGACTTCCCGATTCATGCGGGAAGCCTTGGTCTACATCGGGCGCACGCGCAACACAGCGCCTGCGGCCCCGGGTCGCCTCGGCAACGAGCACCATCACCGCGACCGTCGAGCCCACCTCGATGAGAGGGTGCGCCGAGGCTACCACCCCAGGCGTGGGGGACGCTACGACAGCGGGGAGGATCGGAGTCCTTCGCCCGAACCACCCGGTCCGCAGGCCCTCAGCCGGGCCATACGACGGGCGCCGTTCCCGACCCGGTTCCGACCCCCCACTACTATCACAAAGAACTCGGGGGAGACGAGACCGGAACTGTGGCTCGCGGACTACCGTCTGGCCTGCCAACTGGGTGGAACGGACGATGACAACCTCATCATCCGCAACCTCCCCCTGTTCCTCTCCGACACCGCTCGCGCCTGGTTGGAGCACCTGCCTCCGGGGCAGATCTGCAACTGGGACGACCTGGTCCAAGCTTTCGCCGGCAATTTCCAGGGCACGTACGTGCGCCCCGGGAATTCCTGGGACCTCCGAAGCTGCCGACAGCAGCCGGGAGAGTCTCTCCGGGACTACATCCGGCGATTCTCGAAGCAGCGCACCGAGCTGCCCAACATCACCGACTCGGATGTCATCGGCGCGTTCCTCGCTGGCACCACCTGCCGCGACCTGGTGAGCAGGCTGGGTCGCAAGACCCCCACCAGGGCGAGCGAGCTGATGGACATCGCCACCAAGTTCGCCTCCGGCCAGGAGGCGGTCGAGGCTATCTTCCAAAAGGACAAGCAGCCCCAGGGCCGCCCATCGGAAGATGCCCCCGAGGCGTCAACTCAGCGTGGCGCCAAGAAGAAGGGCAAGAAGAAGTCGCAAGCGAAACGCGACGCCACCGACGCGGACCTTGTCGCCGCCGCCGAGTACAAGAACCCTCGGAAACCCCCCGGAGGTGCCAACCTCTTCAACAAGATGCTCAAGGAGCCGTGCCCCTATCACCAGGGGCCCGTCAAGCACACCGTTGAGGAGTGCGTCATGCTTCGGTGCCACTTCCACAGGGTCGGGCCACCCGCGGAGGGTGGCAGGGCCCACGACGCCGACAAGAAGGAAGATCACCAGGCAGGAGAGTTCCCCGAGGTCCGCGACTGCTTCATGATCTACGGTGGGCAAGCGGCAAACGCCTCGGCTCGGCACCGCAAGCAAGAGCGCCGGGAGGTCTGTTTGGTGAAGGTGGCGGCGTCAGTCTACCTAGACTGGTCCGACAAGCCCATCACCTTCGACCAAGCCGACCACCCCGACCACGTGCCGAGCCCGGGGAAATACCCGCTCGTCGTTGACCCCATCATCGGCGACGTCAGGCTCACAAAGGTCCTCATGGACGGAGGCAGCAGCCTCAACATCATCTACGCCGAGACCCTCGGGCTCCTGCGTGTCGATCTGTCCTCGGTCCGGGCAGGCGCTGCGCCTTTCCATGGGATCATCCCCGGGAAGCGTGTCCAGCCCCTCGGACAACTCGACCTTCCCGTCTGCTTCGGAACGCCCTCCAACTTCCGAAGGGAGACCCTGACGTTCGAGGTGGTCAGGTTCCGAGGAACCTACCACGCGGTACTGGGGAGGCCATGCTACGAGAAGTTCATGGTCGTCCCCAACTACACCTACCTGAAGCTCAAGATGCCGGGCCCCAACGGGGTCATCACCGTCGGCCCCACGTACAAACACGCGTTTGAATGCGACGTGGAGTGCGTGGAGTACGCCGAGGCCCTCGCCGAGTCCGAGGCCCTCATCGCTGACCTGGAGAGCCTCTCTAAGGAGGTGCCAGATGTGAAGCGTCATACCGGCAACTTTGAGCCAGCGGAGACGGTTAAGGCCGTCCCCCTCGACCCCAGCAGTGACGCCTCCAAGCAGATCCGGATCGGCTCCGGGCTCGATCCCAAATAGGAAGCAGTGCTCGTCGACTTTCTCCGCGCAAACGCCGACGTCTTCGCATGGAGTCCCTTGGACATGCCCGGCATACCGAGGGATGTCGCCGAGCACTCGCTGGACATCCGAGCCGGAGCCCGACCCGTCAAGCAGCCTCTGCGCCGATTCGACGAGGAGAAGCGCAGAGCCATAGGCGAGGAAATCTGCGAGCTAATGGCGGCAGGGTTCATCAAAGAGGCGAAAGGTGTCAAGCTCAATCCCGAAAAGTGTGTCTTCGGGGTGCCCCGAGGCATGCTCTTGGGGTTCATCGTCTCCAAGCGAGGCATCGAAGCCAACCCGGGGAAGATCGCGGCCATCGCGCAGCACCCCGAGCCCTTGTTGAAGACACCCGGGGGCTACACGCACCCCTGGGAAGGGCCGCTTGTTATCGCCAAAGTTCTGAAGCCCGGAACAAACGAACTGGCCGACAGTCAAGGCGAGGTTTTAGTCGTCAAGGAAGGGTCCGCCTTGCCTCGGCAGAACCCGACCCTCCCTCGGGGGCTAAAAAGGGGGGAACCCCTCTGCGTCAAAATTTTCAATCGAAAGGGCATTTGCGTTCCCCCTGCTATGTCGGAAGCAAGACCCCAAGGAGCGAACGCGGGTGCACGTAAGTGGCAAGGCCGACTGAGCCGAGGGACTCCTACGCCTCCGGGTTATGGACACCTCACTCGTCACCCGCCGCGAAAAGTGACCCCTACTTGGGAAAACCACCCTGCTACTGACAGGCGGGGCCGGACACGCAAAATAAAAGGGAAAAGAGCACGACTTCATGCAACGGTAATAAAGTGTTCAGGCCTCAGCGGCCGCAGAAAGACACACGTGCATCCAACAGAAACTGCTCCGACGGAGTTAGGCGTCGCCCCGGGAAGGACCCGCGCCTTCGGCTTCGTCCCCGCCCTCGGCAAAGTCCATCCCGGCTTCGGATGACGGCACAGGCGGGAGGATCTCTGCCTCGAAGGTGGTCGCCAGCACTGCGCTCGGACCAGCGGCGGCCGCATCGAGCCTCTGGACTTCTGCCAGGGCGGCTTCATCTTCGTCAGGAAGGCAGTACCCCTCGCTGACCCGCTCCAGGTCCACAACGTAGTGGGAAGCGAGCACGGCGAATGCCCGCCTGACGCCGTGGTGTAGCGCCTCGCGAAGTCTACTGCGCACATGATCGCCCAGGACCTGCAGGCGACTTTGAGGGGAGCTTCCTGAGGGGACGTCGCCGGAGCCAAGGACCCGACAGAAATCCGAGACGGCCTCGGACATGGCCGCGTGGTCGGCCTCCCTCTGCTCGGCCGCCCCGGCAAGCGCCTCGGCAAGCGCCTTGGCGGACTCATCAAGGGCGGACTCGAGCTCTGCGAACAGCCAGAAGAAAGATCTCAAACACAAGCGGAGGAAACAAGCAGAAACGAAAACCGAAGATAGCCAAGGCATACCTCCGACTCGGGCACGCTGCTCCGAAGCTGCGACCTGGGCTACGGCTAGGTCGGCTGCAAGGGCTCCAGCCCGGCTTTTGGCCTCGGCAGCCCGGCCCCGAGATTGGTCCCGCTCATTGACGATCCGGTCGAACTCCGACTGCAGTCGTTGCACTTCTGCGCGCGCCGCGGCCGCCTCCGCGCGTGCCGCTGCCGCCTCGGCTCTCAGATCGGTGCAGAGCAACCGAAGGTCCGCCGCCTCGGCGCCCTGCTGAGAGAGGCGCGCAGTAGCCCCGGCGAGCGAGGTCCTCAGGGATCACAGCAAGCCCCAGACGTCGACCTCACGGCGGATGAACGACGACTTGGCGGCGCTCAGATCCGTCAGATCCTGAGGGAAGGAAGCGGGACGTCACGAGAAGACGCCCTGGTCACAAAGGAGAAAAGGTATGCCTGAAACTGTTACCTGGAGGATTTTGGGGACGTCCCTGCAGAAAACCTCCAGCGACGACCGGAGCGACCCCACCGTTGCTTCGGCACACTCACGAAGCTCGTCCCAGGACTGTTCCTCCCATTCATCGTCGAGAACGAAGACGGGATCCGAGGCCTCACGGGTCCGGAACCGGAGCAACTGGCGCCGACCCTCGGAGCCCCGCCGCACAGCGACAAGGCTGCCGCCCGGCGGGACGGATCGCGTCTCCACGCCCCCCTCCTCCGAGGCACCAAGCGCCGACGCCTCGGCCGTCTCAGTGTCGGCAGCGACCGGTCGCTCCCCGACCGGGACGGCGGCGGCTTCGGTAGCTACAGGTGCCAGCACCGCCGGCACGTCCGGTGGGGCCGGGGCCACATCCGCGTCAGCCGCCTCCCCCAGCACGATGGCCGCCTCGGCCGAAGAGCCGGCCTCGGGAACTCGCTCCACGGCGACTGGTGCCGCCTGAGCCCCCTGCTGTGGAGCGCCTTGCGAGAAGGTCAGCTGAACGGCAAGGCCCGGAGCAACGCCGGCTTCGCAAGCCAACGCCGTCTTAAGGGCCTTTCGGGGAGCCAGGTCGGTCAGGCCATGGCTTCGCTTGCTAAGGGGGAAAGAAAAATCATGGTTGGGACATACGAATGAAAAGCCAGGACAAAGACGTTCCAAGATACTTACCCACTCCGGGCCATGATCAACCGTGCCTAAGGGGAGATCTCTCGGGTCTCGACCCCCGAAGGCGCCGCCGAGGTCCGCTTCGCCGGCAGCTTCGGCACCGCCCTTGCTTTGGGTGCTTTGGACGCCCGAGGGACGGACTGCTCAGGCACTGCCACGGCGACCTGAGGGTTGCTCTCCTGCGCTGCCGGCGTGGGCGACGGCTCTCGGGGAACAGACGCCTCGGCCTGGCTCCCCGGGGTCGCCTCAACTCCCCCAGCCGAGGGGTCAGGTACCCTCTCAGACTGCCCCCGCTCTTCGGGCTGGGACCCCGGCATCCCGGCTCCGGGGACTGACGGCATCATCCCACTCGGGGGCTGGCTTGACAGCTCCCGGCCTAACCCCAAGCCAGGGCTGAGACCAAGGCGAGCAGCCATGTCGTCTTCCTCGTCGTCATCTTCATCATCGTCGTCGTCGTCAGGCGTTTCCAGTGACGGCTCCCTCGGGAGCCCCTCCCTCTCCTGCCGACGACGGAGCTTTTCCAAGGCGTCTCGAGCCCGCATCCGCTCGCGGGCCTGGGCCTTCTCCGCGTCCTTCTTTTTCTTCTTCTCCTCCGCGGCAACCCGCCGCGCTGCTCGGTCCACCGCATCCTGCGGGACCCGTGGCAGGGAAGGCTTGTGCCACTCTACCTCCTGAAGACGGATGGAAATCCCGACCGTAAAAACCAGGGGCAATCCGACACAAGAGGAAAGAAGGGGTGGACACTCACCAGAGTCACGCACCCTTGGTCAGGGCGCATTAAAGGCTGGGAGAAGGCGCTGGGGTCCGGCTTCCCCAACGCAACAGCCACCCGCCCGTGGAGGACGTCGAAGGGAAGAGGATCAGAGGACATCTGCGAGCCCTCCAAGTCAGCCTCCGGTGTCATCTCCCAAAGCGGCAACCATCGCTCCACCAAGGGAAGCACCCTCCGGCGGTGGATGGCGGCAATCACTCCCGCGGCGGTGAGTCCCCCCTTCCGCAACGCCTCCAAGGCCTTGAGAAGGGGTTCGAGGTTCTTCTGTCTTTCGTGCGGGGTCACGTGGCGCCAAGCATCAGCGGCGATGGTGACTAATCGCTGGGAGAACGACGGGAGCAACTCGCCATCATTCCGGAGGTAGAACCACCGGCGCTGCCACCCCTTGTTCGAGGACACGAGGATGGCGGGAATATACAGCGACGCCCGCGACTGCCTCAGCAGGAGGGTGCAGCCGCCGGCTCGCACTGCCGCGCGGACCTTCCTCTCCCCCGTCGGCGAAGCGAAAAGCTCCGCGAAAAAGAGATGGGTCCACAAATCCCAATGGGGGGCGATCCCCAAGTACCCCTCGCACACCGCTACGAAGATGGTGGCCTGCGAGATGAAGTTGGGGCTGAGGTTGTGCAACTCCACCCCGTAATGGTGTAGGATCGCCCGCATAAAGCGGCTCGCCGGCACACCAAATTCCCGCTCGTGGAAGGAGACGAAGCTCACGACGTACCCCGGCGGTGGGGATGGAGCGGCTCCGCTCACAGGAGGAATCCATTTCGGTCGCCTCTCATCGGAGAGAGGCCGAAGTAAACCCTCAGCAACAAGATCCTCCAGATCGCCCGCCGTCACTGTGGAGAAAGGCCATGGGTCGCGCGGCGGGATGATGGTCACCCGGTCGGCCATCACCTAGCAGAAGGGGTGGCGGCGCGAAGGACAGGGTGTGCGATTTCTTTTTCTGGCTAAATCTCTCAGGTTACAAAAACCTAAGAGGGAGGCAGGAAGCGGAGCAAAGAACCATCGCCAGGCCCTCCCTCGAGTATATAAAGGCCAAAGCGAGACCCGTTCAACGTTCCGCCCGGACCGGTCGCGGGATTCAAAAAACACGAAGCAAAACAGCCGTTCCTCGAACGGCTCGCGCACGCGCAACAGCCGCCCCGCGAAACGTGCGCCCCGTCACATTAACTCCGCGGCGGGACGCGTGGCACCTCTGGCAAGAGAAGCGGGCGACGCTTCGCCTTCGCCATAATGACCGCGTCAAAAAAGGTACGCCGCGTCATTCGATTTCGTATCCTTTTCCTTTTTTCCTCTTTCTCTCTCTTGCAACAGGGACCGGGAAAGGGGGATACCCCGAAAAGGATCCTTCCCCGTGAAGGAACCAGGCTCCGAGCCTCCCTACTGATCAGAGGTTCGAAGGCTGGCCCCTCGGAAGAGTTCGACAGCCGCCTCAGATCGCGTGGGCTCTACACCCACTACTGGTCAGAGGTTCGAAGGCCGGCCCCTCGGAAGGGTTCCATGGCCGCCTCAGGCTACTCGGGCTCCGCGCCCACTACTGATCAGGGGTTTGAAGGCTGGCCCACGAAGGGTTCACAGCCGCCTCAGACACAGAGCGAGGGATGACCATGGGTACGTTCGATACATAACCAAGGCTAGGGCTTCGCTCCCGAGGTACCCTAGGACATTTCCGAGACCAGCGGGAACGATCTTGTAACAGAATCCCATCAGAGGGAGGCATCGAGCCCTCGGACCCCGTCGCCAGGGGACCGGGTCCGGCAGATCACCCGTAGGTACTTTTGGGCGTGCCTCTGGGCCCCTAGCCGACCCCTAACGAACGGGGCACGGACGACCACTCGGATCACCCGTCTGCAGCTCACCGGAGACACCATGTTCGGCGCCCATCGAGGGCAACATGGCGCTTTCCCCCCCCCCCTCCTCCTTGCGGAAAGGCGACGCAGGGGCGTATGAAAAAAAGTCGAGTTTGTCCCTGATCGCCCTCTCGCCCTGTGCAGAGGCTCGGGGGCTGCTCTCGCAAACCCGGCTCTGGCCGAACCGTTGACAGCGTCAACATACCAGCCCGAGAACTTGGGACCCGACCGTACACCCGGGCTACGGCCAGCTCGCATGAGGGAACGACCAGACCAGCCGAAGCATTACGCGAGGCATTAAGACCTCGGAGGAGTCAAACCACTCCTCCGAGGCCTCGGGGGCTACACCCGGCGGGTGCGCTCGAGCGCACCCACCGGAACAAAACGCAACCGAGAAAGGCTGGTCCCCTTGCAAAAAAGTGCGACGAAAGCCTCCAAGCGAGTGCTAACACTCCCTTCGAGGCTCGGGGGCTACTGTTGGGGACCATAATTAGGGGTACCCTCAAGGCTCCTAATTCTCAGCTGGTAACCCCCATCAGCATAAAGCTGCAAAGGCCTGATGGGTGCGATTAAGTCAGGGATCAGTCCATTCGAGGGACTCGATCACGCCTCGCCCGAGCCTAGCCTCGGACAAGGGCAGCCGGCCCCGGAGGATCTCTGTCTCGCCCGAGGCCCCCCTCCAGCGGCAAACATATTTTCGATTCGCCCGAGGCCTTGTCTTCGCCAAGAAGCAACCCTGACCAAATCGCCGCACCAACCGACCAAATCGCAGGAGCATTTAATGCAAAGGTGGCCTGACACCTTTATCCTGACGCGCGCCCCCCAGCCGACAGAGCCGAAGTGACCGCCGTCACTTCGCCGCTCCACTGACCGGCCTGGCAGAAAGACAGCGCCGCCCGCGCCGCTCCGACTGTGGTGCCACTTGACAGAGTGAGGCTGACAGGCAGTCAGGCCCGGCCGCAGGCACCATAGGAAACTCCGCTCCGCCCGACCTAGGGCTCGGACTCGGGCTAAGCCCCGGAAGATAGTGCACTCCGCTCCGCCCGACCCAGGGCTCGGACTCGGGCTAAGCCCCGGAAGACGGCGAACTCCGCTCCGCCCGACCTAGGGCTCGGACTCGGGCTAAGCCCCGGAAGACGACGAACTCCGCTCCGCCCGACCCAGGGCTCGGACTCGGGCTAAGTCCCGGAAGACGACGAACTCCGCTCCGCCCGACCTAGGGCTCGGACTCGGGCTCAGCCCCAGAAGACGACGAACTCCGCTTCGCCCAACCCCAGGGCTCGGACTCCGCCCTGGCCTCAGCCGACGGTCTCCGCCTCGCCCGAACCAGGGGCTCGGACTCAACCTCGGCCACGGAAGACAGACTCGACCTCGGCTTCGGAGGAGCTTCCACATCGCCCAACCTAGGGCGTAGACCAGCCACGTCAACAGGAGGCGCCATCATCACCCTACCCCGAGCTGACTCGGGCCACGGGGAACAAGACCAGCGTCCCATCTGGCTCGCTCCGCCAGATAGGCAATGATGGCGCCCCGCATACTCTGTGACGACGGCTGCTCTCAGCCCCATTACGGAAGCAAGAGGACGTCAGCAAGGACTCAACAGCTCCGACAGCTGTCCCTCCGCCACGCTCCAGCACTCCTCCGACAGCCACGACATCACACCAGCTGGGTGCCAAAATCTCTCCGGCTACCACGATGGCATGTACTTATGGCGCTAGCTCTCCTCCGCTAGACACGTAGCACTCTGCTATACCCCCATTGTACACCTGGATCCTCTCCTTACGCCTATAAAAGGAAGGACCAGGGCCCTCTTAGAGAAGGTTGGCCGCGCGGGGACGAGGACGAGACAGGCGCTCGCGTGAGGCCGCTCGCTCCGTCTCCCGCGTGGACGCTTGTAACCCCCTACTGCAAGCGCACCCGACCTGGGCGCGGGACGAACACGAAGGCCGCGGGATTTCCACCTCTCTCACGCCCATCTCCGGCCACCTCACTTCCCCCTTCGCGCTCGGCCTCGCGTCGACCCATCTGGGCTGGGGCACGCTGCGACATTCACTCGTCGGCTTAGGGACCCCCCGGTCTCGAAACGCCGACCCTTTAGACTATTGTAAGCAAGACTATCTGCAAGTTGATCTTTTGACATTGCAGATAGGTCAAGTTCAAGCTTCGGATATCCTATATTGTCCATCATTTCCCGGCAAACATGTATTTCTTTGTTGTCTGGTAGACAGTAAAGGAAGGCATCTTCGTCATTGCCACCATATACCAAGGACCCTCGGGTGTACTTCAGATCCCTGGCATAGTGTTGCACTTCAGCAACCTGCTCTTCTGATAGCTGCTTTCCCGAAGCATGTCAAACAATGAATTCTAGCTCTTTAATGGGTGCTTCTGGAGCAGGAGATTTAGATTTCTCAGGAACACTCTATTTCTCCAAAGTTATCGGTGCAGTTTCTGAAGGTCTAGCTTCGGCAGGAGCTTTTGAAGGTCCAACTTCAACAGGAGTGTGGGCTATGTTGGCATCAGCAGTTTTCCTTGAATCTTTAGCCTGCGTGCTAAGAGCTTTGGCAGAGGCAGGAGCTGATGTCTACATGGACTCCAGAACAGCGTCCAGCATTTCCTTGGAGTCACTGCTAGAATGCTTGATGGCTTCAGCAATCCTACTGCGCATGGTGGACTCAACACCTTCAACTGCTCTCATGTCTTCTCTAATTTTGGCTCTTCGGCCAGATTTGTACTAGCCTTGACTGGCACAGCATGACCTGGCTCTATGGCAGGAGCGACCCCTGCACGTTCAATAAGCTTCAGCACATCGGCTATCTCAATAAGTTGTGGTCTATGTGTCAAAACTTTCACTTTTTCGCCTTCAGCGCACTAGAAGATGCCGAAGCAGCAGTTTTCCTTTTCCCCTTTTGTTTCCAAGCAGGAAAACAGTAGTCAGGGTAAATAAACCCGACAACATCAAAAACCCTATTCAATCTCTTTTTCCCTCAAGCGCTGAAGGCCATTGTCATAGCTTCATCTTCATCCCTCGAGTAGGCTCCAAGCAGCTCATCACTTGTTGCTTCTATGGCATCTAACCAATCAGCATTCGACTCATCAAACCGATCCCTGAACCGAATGTGTACTTCAGATAGATCGGGCCACTTTGGCTGGAGCCAGCAGCAGCCTCCTTCGGCATTTCCCATCCACTCGCAAGGGGCCATACTCTGTAAGCAATATACTCTTGAATCAAATCCCTTATGCCGATGTAGGTGCATACAGTATTCAAAGCCGTCTGGCACGCTTGCACATCATTTCCAAGTGCGACTAAAGGTCTTCAGATGCCGAAGCGTAACCATATAGGACGTTGAATGATGTCCCTTATATCCTCTCTCTAGTCTAGGTCATTTTTTACATAAAACCACTCCTGCATCCAAGAGCCAGGCCATTTCTTTCGAAATGTAGGCACAGGGTAACTCGTCCCAGAGCGAGGCACGAAGCTATAGCAGCCAAAGTTATTGTGGTATTGTTCCTTCCTATTCGCTTTCGTCTGATAGGATAATTCGTGGATATTACAGAAGCACCTAGCGTCTGGCTCCAACCCTTGGCTCCTCATGGCCCATATGAAAACCCCTACTTTAATAAGAGCCTCGGGGATAAGTTAATGAAGGTTTATTTGGAAAGTTTTCAAAACTTTGACCAACATCTTATGCAGTGGGAAACGAAGTCCGGCTTTCATGAAGCTTCTAAAAACCACCACCTCATTAGCTTCGGGAAGAGGAACGGTGCTCTATCCTCCGACTCTTACAATAGAAATATCACGAAAGTATCTGCCTTTCATTGCTTCGATCTGCCCTTGCTTGATAGATGACTTCCCAAAAACAACATGGCTTGGCCTCCATGGTCGGTCTTTGACTTCTTCATTTCCACTTTCTATGTCAAAACTTTCACCATCGCTAGAATTTTCAGATAGCCTAGCCATCATCTCATTGGTTATTTTCTCTGTATTTGCTTCTCCATAGCTTCGTAAAACCCGGCCAGTCCAGGGTCAGTAATCTTCTTCTTCTCAGCCATTTAGACAATGGTTGCGCAAATGCCGAAGCTCAAAAGCTAATCGAACTTGACAAAGCAAAGAAGGTTAAGATGGCATGCACAGTACAAGCAACTAGATAGCACGAAAAATACTCACAACACAGGTCTCTATATATAAACACTCAAAGCCACAGTGTGGTGGGACCCGCGGGTCAGAATGATTTGCTATTCTAGAAAAGGGAAGGTGTTTTTCGGACCTTCGGCTAAAGGCCATCGTTCACATCGCAGTCTAAATTTGTTACAAAGAAACAAATCAATATTGTGAGGGGCTACTGTTGGGGCCTTCCTCTTCCGAAGGTCCTCAAAAACGCGACTAACCATATGATTCCAGTATGACATGGAGCATTACAGGGGGCTTTGGCTTAGGGATGAAGATGTAGCCCGAAGGTAATAAGAATGGACAACGAAGCTACAGCCGAAGAGCTTCGGCTTGATGTGATGACGAAGACCAAGTATGATGATGACCAAAAGGGGACAAAGACTATTCAATCCTTAATGATTCTTGTTACGCTTATACATGAATGTCAAGGGCATGAATGTACTTTTACTCAGGCTGTGTCCTGTGTCTATAAATGGATGAACAGTAGCACCGTACTGTTCACGCTGAATTGTAATCACTCTCTCACGTCTCCACCTTCGAGCAAGCCGAAGGTATCAATGTAATATCAATACTGTCAATATTCATACATGTTTTTATGAAATGTAAATATGTATGAATTAATGAAATGCAGTTACTGTCTCCATTCTTTTACATTATCATTTATATATTAAATGATGAAGGTTAGTCCTTCTTGACCTTCATCTGATAACCATTATTCCCATGTGGAGATAATGCTTCGAAGGACGAAGGTCCATAACAATTAAGAATTGTGTTGCTTTGTTCTTGATCCAAAGCATTTGAGAACAAGTGAACAACAGTATAATTTGATTCTCACTATGAAGGTAGACTTCGGCAAAATCTGCTTCGATAGCCTTGACCTTAGAATTATTTACTTATATTAGGTTTTCAATGTCCTTTACCTTCTTTTCCAAATTGTTGACAATGAGCTCATTTTTTCTATCTTCGCTCTCTTGTTGCAACTTTTAAGCTTTGCTTAGAAGAAGGCTCTTTTATAAAAGCCGAAGCTGATTAAGTGTATAACCCTTAAGTAACAAACTGGAAAAGTAAACAATAAACTTTGTGTGATATCATGGCCCCTGGGATGGTGATATCCTAGCCCAAAGTTTTTTTGAATTAATAGAGTAACAATAAGGTGCATCTTATTTTTCGGAAGCCTATCTCGAAAGAACCTCCAAGTTAAGTGTGCTTGTCTTGGAGTAATTTGTGATGGGTGATCGACTTGGAAGTTTTCTCGAGTGCGCATGAGTGAGGACAAGGTGTGCACAAAAGACTCATGTTGGTCTGTGGGGACAATATATAATCCTAGAGAGCTGTAATGAGTAAGTACCGCCGGTCCAGGATTGGACGGGGTGTTACAAGTGGTATCAGAGCCGATCCTCACGGTTTCACGAGCGTGTGTGGGTTAGGGGTTCCGGTATATGGCGGATGGCGCATGTGGGCCTAGAGTGGTTGTGACGAAACCTCCCAAGTCATTAGGCCCACCTACAGTTGTCCTTGTCCAACGGACCTTGGACAACCTTGTAGATGCACATAATCACTCGACAAGTTCGGTATCTGTATCCTTTTCCTCGCCCAAGAGCGTTTCACCCGTCACGCAGATATTACAACACATCGAAGGAACGAATAAGCGAAAGCGAATTACAATAACATAACTTACATTCATCAAAATATAGAGAGAGTGTTGTAGTTATTACAAACCAGGGTATATGAGTGCATAAGTATTATTATTACAAACTTGGGAGGCAAAAACCCCTCCCACGTAAAAGTATATTGTTTTTCAAATGGGAGGCCAACATCCTCCTGCAACCACGTCACTGTTGAGGTTCGTCCTTGGGCACCACCTTAGTGCAAAAACAGCAAAAGTCTGTTGTTTCCTCACCTACAACAACATGGGTTCGAAAACCCTGAGTACGGAGTGTACTTTCGCAAGTCTTACCCGTCAAAATAAAAGACTCTCAAGGATATGCTAGCTTTAAGGGAGTCAAGGTAAGGCTTAATCAAGACTCTGTTTGCAAAAATGCTTACTAATAGTGGATCCTTCAAAAATCTAGTTTTATTAACAAGTTAAGTCATTACCTGTCCCTAGAGTTCTTTCTACCCTAGTTCAAGCACTTGGCCTATGCTAGCCATCCTTTTATCGACCCCTTTCTATTCACTGGAATGCTACGTGTAGGGTAGTGACCAAGTCTTCATGTCCGAGAAGTAACGGCGATTCGAATCGATTAATACCCAGCTAGGGATCTCCAATCACACGACATATGTAGCACTTAACCCTTGCATATGTCAACTAGCCACCGTGTTTCTTAAGACCAGACCGGGTTCACACCAACCGAGAGCACAGATACACCACCGTCCAGCCTCTTGCCACGGAGGGTACACACTACTCTCGCCATCTCTCCACTCCCATTGCGTGTTAGCCTTTATGGTATTAGTCTGCCCAAGGCAAAGCTTACCCATGATGAGGCATGTGACTAGTTAAAAAGTCCTCAATCATCAAGCCTACATCAAGACGGTCCTTAAATGACTCAGATAGAGACACTACACCGAGACTCTCTTCTCATGCAAGTCACCCGCCCGGTCTCAGCTTTATCATTTAAAATCCAAAGTTTGGTACCTAGCATAGGTACATCTTTTCTGATGTTGAACCCATCATTGCCATGATGGATCCACCATCAAGTTTTATTTTTGAAAACATCCCATCCACTGTGAAGCATCATCTTTGATTTTAAAACAAAACATTTGATTTTCTAAGGCAGGACTAAGCATCCAAAAACCTTTTAATAAAACAAGTAATCAAGGAATGGTAAACAGTTCCAAGGAAGGAAATGCAGCAATTGGTTTAACATCCAACTCCTATCACCTAATGCATCAGTCAAGTGATAAAGAGTTTAAAACAGCAAGGAGGTGGCAAATGCACCGGGGCTTGCCTTGTGTTGTAGGAGAGTCGGGCTCTGTTCCACAGATGTCAAAGTAAAAACAGTTCCTGGCAGGTGGATTTTCTGTTGATGGAGCAGTCTCCTCTTCTTCAACAGTTATTTCTTCCTCGTTCTCTATACATAACCATATATAACCATGAATGCTCATGTAATGCTTATGAAAATGCAATAATAGAAAAGATGTATCAAGTTGTATCTTGAATACAACTTTCCTTCACGGTGCACTAGGGTAATTATGGTTTTTCTAGGTCAGTACCTTAGTAGGGTTAGACATTTTTACCCTAAAGGCTAGGGTTTTGGGTTTGGGAATCAAACAATGTCCAAAGCACATCAAACTTTATCCATGGGTTCTAAGTACCAAAATAAATTCACCCAAAAAGTTTTAAGATTTTTGGAGCTATCTATTAATTTATAAAATACAAAAAGACTAGGTTTTGGTCTTCTTAAATACTACATAATTCCTTGTTGGGACTAAAAATCTTGGAACTGTTTTTATTAAATACTAGAGAAATTTAAAGGTCCAACAAAATCGGTCTCATGTTTTTATCATTTTTCTATAATTTTCTATGGATTTCCTAAGTCTGGTAGAAAAAGAAAAAGGAAAAAGGTGAATAGTACTGGGCTAAAAGTAGCCCAAACCGGCCCACGTATGGGCGAAAGCGCGCCCGCGTGCGCCCGCGGTGTTCATTTTGCACAGAGGTCCCTGGTCTTTTGAAAAACCCGTAAAGAATCCTCTCCACTATTTCTCTGTCTCACTGAGAACTACACTAAGGCCCCTCCCTTTCTATTTCTTCGCAAGGTGAGTCCCCGATCATGGACAGCGAAGCAACGGCTTCGGCGAGCCTGTACTGGCTGGATAACGCAACTATCGGTGCTTTGGTGTGGCTGACACCTAATTCCACCCCTAAGGACCATTTCCCCTCCATTAATTCCAAGATTCCAGCTCACAATCGTTCTGTCCATGGTGGCGATGGAAACCAAAGATAACTTAACGTGTTCTAGGTGATTCAAGGCGGTCTAATTCAATCGGATGGTGCTGTGAGCAACAGGGAACATGAGGGAGGCTAGAACATCCCACAGAAGAACACAAGCTAACATGTAGATGTCTGGCCACGGTGAGGTGTTCACGGTGCGGAAAACTGGTTTGGGGAGAATGAAGAATTAGATAGCTATGGTGGCTAATCGGAGGCAGGAGCGGGTGCTCTGGCTTCGTGATAACCCAACGGAGCTAGCGGTATGCTCAATTTATAGGACCCGAGGGTGGTGGCTCTTGAATTTGGAATGGCACGCTGGCGGACGGAGAGGAGGAAGAGCACTGGCGCAAGAGATGCGTGGCTTTCACCGTGGTAGGCTTACCAGCGACGAACCAGCTATCTAGAGCGGCTTACTGCGACGTGGTGAAGCTTCAAGGCACGTGGCGCCCCATCGGTAGGCGGCCAACTCCGGCGAACTTATCTGGACCGGTCGTAAGGCAAGGGGGTACGGCGGCCAACCCCGAGTCTCATCCGCGGCGAAGATCTTTTCACCTTGTAGCATTATCTGGGCACCAATGAGCACGAATCACCTAGGCGGCGCGAATCCAGGCGTGAGGTTCACCGGCAGTAAGGTGCACTGCACCTGGGATCTTCTTCAGTTACTATACCATTGGAATCCCTATTCAAAGCGCCTGACAGAGTGAAAGGAAGCGCGTAGATCTCCAATTTTATGTGAGAACTTGTTAATCCACTTGTAACAAAGTTCTAGCCCTATAATCTAGCTACAATTTTGCTATAGTAACCATACTCAAATACTCACTGGATTATCTTCAAAAGAGCTCCCAAAGTTCATCCCAAGTCACTGTCAGTAAAAGTTCAGACTTTGAGTTGACTGACAGCCAGACTTTAGGTCTATTTATCTCCAAATTTTATATGACACCAAGGTTTAATAACTTTAGCAAAGTTATGCTCCTATAGTAGCTCTATAATCTTTATGTATTGACCTAGGGCAAATTCTTTATGAATTGAGAGATATAGGGTTCCAAAGTTGACCCTATGCACTAAATTTTAGACTTAGGCATATGGATGTATGGGGTGTCCTTTTTGCAAATAAGTCCAAATCCCACAATTTGACTTGCAAATCCTCAAATGTGAGAAACACATAATTTGTGGTGTTATATTACTTTGGTATTTGCTCTTGGGTCCAAAAGTGTCTAGAATTTACAGTTACCCCTCTAGGGTTTTAATTAGGGTTTTCCAGGGGTCTTTTCAGGGTTTTTAGCACTTCAGGGTTTTGGTGTCACTAAAGTCCATCAAAGATGATATCTTATGATCATTTCTCATGTCTTTTGAGGTTTTCTCATATTTAGGCTTCACTTATATCCATAAGCCCTAATTTAGGGTTAAGCACTCTATCCTATGGTTAATCACACATCAAGTCACATCAGTACAACTTGTTTGAAATTCTTACCTAGTGAATGCACTCTAGGTGTAACAAACACATGATATGCCCATGCACATGATGTTATGCTCAAGTTTTAGTGACAGTAACACCAGAGGTGTTACATCCTTCCCCCCATAAAAGAATCTCGTCCCGAGATTTAAGGTCCTAGGGCAAGTAGTGGAAAAGGAAACACGTCACATTTTTATTTCCTTGTTTGTCGTACAGAGCAGGGGGTGGTATGGGTCTATTCCATCTTTACAAACAATTGTACATATCACACAAATTACATGAAGCTAAAAAGCCAGGGAAATTCTTTTCTAAGAAGTCTTGGGTTTCCCATGTAGCTTCATCTTCAGTATGTTGGTTCCATTGTATCTTATAGAATTTAAGAGTCCTTATTTGGGTGATCTTGTCCTTCTGATCCAGAATTCGAATGGGATGTTCTGAATATGTTAAGTCTGGTTCCAAGGTAACATCCATCACATCAATGATTCGATCTGGAACCCGAAGACACTTCTTCAATTGGGATACATGGAACACATTGTGCACTGCAGACAATGTTTCGGGTAGTTGGAGTCGGTATGCCACTGGTCCACATCTTTCAAGAATAGGAAACGGACAAATGTATCGGGGTGAAAGCTTTCCTTTTACACCAAAACGGGATACACCCTTCATTGGTGATACTTTCAGGTACACATAATCTTTGACTTGAAAGTACAAGGGGTGGCATCGTTTGTCTGCATAACTCTTTTGTCGAGCTTGTGCCTCTTTAAAGTTATGTATGATTCGTTGAACCTTTTCTTCCATTTCTTTAACCATATCAGGCCTAAAAAACCAGCTTTCCCCTGGTTCAGACCAATTCAATGGAGTACGGCACCATTGTCCATACAAAGCTTCAAATGGTGCCATCTTAATACTTTCTTGATAATTGTTATTATACAAAAAATCTGCCAGTGTTAAACAGTCATCCCATTTCTACAGAAATTCCAGAACACATGCCTGTAACATGTCTTCGAGTATTTGATTCACTCTCTCAGTCTGTCCACTTGTATGAGGATGATAGGCTGAACTGTGGAGCAACTTAGTACCCAAAGATTTGTGGAGTTCTTCCCAGAATTTGGATACAAATTGTGGTCCATGGTCCGACACAATTGTTTTGGGACCCCGTGCAGATTGAGAATACGAGCAATATAAAGTTCCGCATATGCGATCACTGGATACTTTACTTTTACTGGAAGAAAGTGGGTGATCTTTGTAAGTTGATCAATTATAACCCAGATAGAATCAAATCCTTTTGTTGTTCTGGGTAATCCCACAATGAAGTCCATGCTAATCCCATTTCCAAGTTGGGAGGGGCAAGGATTGCAGTGCACCAGCAGTCTTCATATGTATGGCTTTGACACGTCTACATGTGTCACATCTCGCCACATAGCGTGCAATTTCAATCTTCATTTTTGTCCACCAATAATGTTGTTTTAAATCTTGATACATCTTAGTGCTTCTGGGATGAATGGAATATCGACTAAGATGAGCTTCATCCAAAATTTGCTGGCGGACTTCCTCATTTTTAGGCACAACTATGCAATCATTAAACCATACAATCCTTTCTGAAACAATTTGCGTTGTCGGCTTCTATTTTCTCATGAATATATTTCATACCCTTATCATTTCTTTGGGCATCAATAATTCTTTGCAAAAGAATCGACTCAAGCTTTAATTGGTTCAAGGTACCATGTTGAATCATTCCCAGGTTTAACTTCTCCATTTCTTGACATAATGTGATTTCAGAGGTCTTTACTGTAAGACAATGGCAGGAAGCCTTGCGACTTAGTGCATCTGCCACCACGTTGGCCTTTCCTGGGTGATAGTGGATTTCTAATTCATAATCCTTAATCAGCTCAAGCCATCTTCTCTGCCTCATGTTTAGTTCTGACTGGGTAAAAATATACTTCAGACTTTTATGATCTATATATATGTGGTAGATATTTCCCAGCAGATAATGACGCCATATTTTAAGGGCGTGAACCATAGCAGCTAATTCTAAGTCATGAGTTGGATAATGTTCCTCATGCCGGCGCAACTGTCTTGAGGCATATGCGGTAACTCGGCCCTCTTGCATTAAGACACATCTGAGGCCACTGCCCGATGCGTCACGGTACACATCAAAAGGCTTTCCAATGTCCGGTTGAGCCAATACTGGAGCAGTGGTCAATAATACCTTCAACTGCTCGAAGGCTTCGTTGCATTTTGAGGACCAGTTAAATTTTGTATCATTCTTCAATAGACTTGTGATTGGCTTCAGAATCTTGGAGAAATCTGGGATAAATCTGCGGTAATAGCCAGCCAGTCAAAGGAAACTTCGAACTTGATGTACAGTGGTTGGTGGTTTCCACTCTAGAATATCCTTGACCTTGCTGGGATCAACTGCAATCCCATTTGCAGACAATACATGTCCCAAAAATTGGATTTCCTCCAACCAAAACGCGCATTTGCTGAATTTAGCATATAATTGATGTTCCCTTAAGCACTTTAATATGATCCGTAAATGTTTAGCATGCTCCTCTTCATTCTTGGAATAAATCAAAATATCATCAATGAAGACCACCACAAATTTATCCAACTCGGGCATAAACACCGAGTTCATTAGATATGTGAAGTGGGCAGGAGCATTTGTCAATCCGAAGGACATAACCAAATATTTGAATAATCCATACCGCGTAGTAAATGCGGTCTTGGGTATATCTTCGGGTCGAATACGGATCTGATGATAGCCCGACCTGAGGTCAATTTTGGAGAATACCTGTGCTCCAGTAAGTTGATCGAACAAGATATCGATCCGGGGAAGAGCGTGCTTGGATTGGAGCAATTTGGGATGGGTGACTGACCAGGAAGTTTTCTCGGGTGTGCATGAGTGAGGACAAAGTGCACACAAAAGACTCGTGTTGGTCTGTGGGGACGATATATGATCCTAAAGAGCTGCCAGGAGTGAGTACCGTCGGTCCGGCATCGGACAGGGTGTTACACTTTGTACCTTAAATTGGAGTAGAACATACTTCCAGTAATATGTTGCCTTCTATAATTAATAAGGTCTCGCTCAAGCTTCGGGAATCCAATGCTCTTTGATAAAGTATTAACGATTCTTGCTCCGGTGCGATCAAGGATACACCCTAGGATCTCTTAGTCAACGCCGCCAAAAAGCACAGACCCGGGCTGATAGCCACCCACAATAGAGAATTCTTTTAATCCAGAAATATCTTCTTCAGAGAGATGTTGGCCACCCAGATGTCGTAGGTCCAAATCCTTGGTCCTCAAAGAAGTTTCGTTTATTTCCTTCATTTTTGAAGCTATAGCTTCAGCAACAGTAACTTCATCCATTTCTCAGGAACGACACCACCTATAATAATCCTATCAATTTCTGACAGCGTGGTTCCGAGAGGGCCTCCACTGCTTTCGGCTTCAACTTCGACTTCACCAGCTTCGGCACCAGCGGGAGGAACAATTTTTTCTGTCACGACTAGTGGGGGGTCTTGTGCACGGTCCTCATCACAGCCATCTTATGTCATTTTTTCTGACCACCCCTGTCCCCCCAGTCGCCGAAGCATTCTTCTTCTTCTCTTGCTCAACACCTTTTTTAATTCCCTTCTCCTTTTACTGCAATAAGCTAGTCAGATCTGATCCCAGAGGACTAAGCAAAGCAAATGGGAAGGGTTCAGTCATTACCTTCAGAATCTCCGTCACACTGGTAGAAGAAGACGAAGAGGTACGAGGGATTTTTTCTAGCAAATCATGCACCTTCGTCTCAGTATGGCCCAGGGCCAAAGACTTTCGCTTTTTAGGCATCGAGAGCTTTGGCTCCGCTAAAATTCTTTGTTTCTTTGAAACAGCTTTCTGTTTGTCTTCTTCAATATATCTTATTGCTTGCCTTTTCAAAATACTTACAACTCCCTTCTTCCTTGTTCCCCCAGCTTCTTCGTCAAGTTTTTCATAATCTGAATATTCGAAGCCAAGGGCGTCCATTACTCGATTTAACCTTCGTTTCTTTCGGGTATCGAAGGCGGCAGTCATCAATTACCAAGGATTTCATTGCACATTGTTTCTATCATTTCTAGCCATTCGGCACAGGGCCGCTGAAAGTATTTTGGAATTTAAAGCGATACGACAGTCTTACAAGTTCAAATTTTTTCCCTTCATCTTTTTCTCTTCGGCATTCCCCATCCACCTGATGTTGGAAAAGTTTTGTTGGCCAGATATTCTTGCACTAAGTCCCGAGTACTGATGTGCTCGGCCACAACTCTGAATTCTACTTCAGCTAACTGGCATGGGATGCTGAGTTGCATATTGCACAATGGCCTTGTCATGCCGAAGCTTAACTTTAAGGGACTCATCACCATACTCATGAGTTTCTCCCATTTCTTCTCATCAGCCTTTACATAAAACCACTCGTTGGTCCAGCCAGTAGACCACTTGGTGTGCTACCGAATCACAGGAGCCTTTGTGTCTTTTCGGTATGCAAACTTGTGGCATACGAAGTTTTTATGTAGAACATATGCTCTTACCTTGGTCTGGTAGTGAAGTTCATGGACTCTGCAGAATCCTTCGGCATTGGCACTTTTTCCTTGACTCCGCAAAGCCCAGATGTACACATTGAGTCTGACTATAGCATTCGGAGTCAACTGATGAAGATAAATTTCAAACTTTTTCAGGACTTCACAAATCATATCGTACAAAGGGAACCAAAGCCCTTCGTGAAAGAAGCTTTTAAAAACTATTACTTCATCATCCTTCGGCTCTAGAATCACTTCATCCCTAGTAAATCTTATCAGTTCATCGTCATTTTTCCCAAAATACCCAAGCTTTTTCATTAGAACTAAGTCTTCTGCTTTCACAGTGGATTTCCCAAATTCAACATGATTGGGCTTGCTTGCACTCAAGATGCCATCATCTTCTTCATCATCACTACCAAATTCGGCAACAATAGTTTTAGCTTCGACATTAACACTGTCCTTCTCGAGAAAAGATCCTCCTTCTCTTGAACAACTAATCCAGAGAGCTTCATAACTTCTGAAATTGGAGCTGTCTCAGTGGCCTCAGTTTCTCCACCTTCATTTGTTAGTCTAGCAGTAGACCTAATTCTAGTCATTTCAGTTCTTGAGACGAAGCTAACTTTCTATTTTTTACGACTGTTCGAAGACCACTTAACAAATGCAGAGCACAGACAGCTTCGGCTTCAGTAAAAAACTTTAGCAGCACAACGATGCAATAGCAATGAATGCTATAGTAATTTCTTACCAACCAGTCTGTTTATATAGTCTTGCAGGTGAAGAAGGCGAACCACCGCGCTGCTTATACTGGCTGATCGCTGGACCAGCGCAGGCCGTAACTTTGTTATTCGTTTTTTTAATAACAAGTTTAGAGAAAGTGTTTTTCGGACCTTCGGCATTCAGAAGCCTTTGTGTGTTTCGTGGATCGAGCTCGTTATAAAAAAACAACCTAGCACCGCGAATGGGCTACTGTTGGGGGTCTCCTTCTATGTCGAAGGTCCTCAGGATAATGGAACTGTTTGCAATCAAAGGAACTAAGAATCGAAGCTGTAACAAACATGCATAAAATGCAGTATAGCTTTGGCAAGAATTAAAGCTTCGGCTTAAGATAGTCACGAAGGTTGTACATGACATCAAGTCAGCAATGAAAAGACCTGTTTATCCTTAATACTTGTATTAATGTAATGAGTGGATATTAGGGTCATATTGTACTTTTGTTTGGGTTGTGTCCCTCACCTATAAATAGACGAACAGTATCCACATGCTTGATTGGAGAAGGTGTATTTGCACTCTTTCCTTCAAACAAGCCAAAGGTACAAATGTAATATATAGTTTGTATCATTTTTGCTTTGAATCGATTTAGTTTGCGTTGCATTGCTGATATATAGCGATGGAGAAGCAAGAAGAGAATGCGGTTACATCCATATATGCGGCTGAAATATTAACAATGGAGATGGGAATGGTGAGATGCAGGGCCGAGGCCGACGCCGATCGTGCCCGGAGAGGGTGCAGCTGGTGAGCAAGAACAACAACATGGCTCCACTGGAGGAGAATACCCAGAAGGTGCTGCTTGAGCTGACCGGCGACGACTCCACCAGCGACCGGTCGGGGCTTGACCTGGTGGCCGTGCTGGACGTGAGCAGCAGCATGCAGGGCGAGAAGATCGAGAAGATGAAGACCGCCATGAAGTTCGTGGTGAAGAAGCTCAGCTCCATCGACCGCCTCTCCATCGTCACCTTCCTGGACACCGCCAACAGGATCTGCCCGCTGCGGCAGGTGACCGAGGACTCCCAGCCGCAGCTGCTGAAGCTCATCGACGCCCTCCAGCCCGGCGGCAACACCAACATCAGCGACGGCCTCCAGACGGGGCTCAAGGTCCTCGCCGACCGCAAGCTCAGCTCCGGTCGCGTCGTCGGCGTCATGCTCATGTCCGACGGCCAGCAGAACCGAGGCGAGCCAGCCGCCAACGTCAAGATCGGCAACGTGCCGGTGTACACCTTCGGGTTCGGCGCGCACTACGACCCCACGGTGCTGAACGTGGTGGCCAGGAACAGCATGGGAGGGACCTTCTCCGTCGTCAACGACGTGAACTTGCTGAGCATGGCCTTCTCCCAGTGCCTCGCCGGCCTGCTCACCGTGGTTGTGCAGGACCTCACCCTCACGGTGGCGCGCATCGAGGATGAGTCCACCATACAGAAGGTGGCCGCCGGGAACTACCTGCAGACGCCGGACGCAGACGCCGGCTCGGTCACCGTGGCCTTCGGCGACCTCTACAGCAAGGAGGTGCGAAAGGTGATCTTTGACCTCCTCCTCCCCGCCATCGACAGCGACCGTGGCGCGGACATCCTGGAGGTGACCTACTCGTACAAGACGGCCGGAAAGCTGTTCGACGCACCGCCCGCGACAGTGACGGTGCGGCGCAGCGGCACGGCTTTCCCGGCGGATGATCCGCCAGTGGACGTGCAGACGGAGGAGGCCCGGCTGAAGACGGCGACGATGATCCAGCAGGCGAGGACGATGGCGGACGGCAAGAAGCTGGGCGACGCGCGGGACAAGCTGGCGGAGGCCCAGAACGCGCTGGAGAACGTGGTGGCGCAGTCCGACCCGCTGCTGGACGCCCTCAGGACGGAGCTGCAGGAGCTACTGAAGCTGATGAAGTCGCAGGAAGTGTACGAGAAACAGGGCCGGCCCTACGCCATGTCGTCGGAGACGTCGCACGACAGGCAGCGGTTCGCGGCGAGGGGCGACATCGAGAACAATCGCCTCTTCTCGACGCCGCGCATGGACAAGTACCTGGAGCAGGCCAAGAAGTTCGACGAGGACCCAGCGGCGCCGCTGCCTTCGGCGGACAAGGACGAGGAAGAGGAGGTCGCCGCCAACCCGCTCGCGCCATTGGTCGGGCCCATCACCTTCTACATCCGGGCCGCCGTCGAGGCGCTGCAGGCCATCGAGAAGCTCATCAACAAGGGAGCCAATTAATGCGATATAATGAACGGGCACGCAGTCAGATCCAGTCCTGTTTTGTTTACATGGCCATGGCCATCCATCTGTTACAAAATATTGTACGTATGATCAAAACTCATCCAACCGTCCATTTTAAGGCTTGTTCGCTTTTGTGTTAATCCATGTGGATTGGGTGGGATTGAGTCGGATTAAATTCATAATAAGTCAAAATCCATCCCAATCTCACCCAATACACTCTAATCCACATGGAATGTCAATAACCGAACAAGGCCTTACAGTTATTTGATCCAAGGGTCAGATACCCTTTGTACACATGTATATAAAGGAGATCTCTGCAATAAACAAGAGAACTTAGTCATTTGTCTCATTCTCTCTTTGTCTCTCCACTGATTTGCCACTGAGCACTGCAACATATTGCAACACGTTATCAGCACTGTCTCAAGGGAGAAATCAGAGAAGGGGAAGAGGAAGAACACGCTGTTCTTGACAAGAACAGCAAGATCGATCTGCACATCAACAGCAAGGTATGGAACATACCATTTCCATGCGCATACGTCGTATGCGCGAAGTTCTTCATATTGTTGATGATGCGATGTTGGAAGCATTCACCGTTGGGCAAGCCGCAACGCTTCCACCGGTGCACGCGATTCCTGAACGTCGTGTGCAAGTGCAAAATGTGCACTTCTGCGTTATCCATGGATGGACAACGGTGGTTCCGCTGCCGGTGGTGGAGTGTGGACTCCCCACTGCATCCCCGTCGCCACCGGTGCCGGTGGTTGACGTGGGATCGTCTGCATCCGCTCCTATGGACGTCGATTTGGAGGCACCACCGCCGCCTCCACCCACTGTAGAGGCAGTTACTTGCCGTTCTTCATCTCCACCGGCGCCCGTGGTCGTCGGGACCATCGCTGCCCGTCGTGGGCAGCCTGCTCGCGCTGTTGATGCCCCGAGAGGCTGCATCATCTTCACCGGCCACCGCCCAAATGGGGTGGCACCATCTTCCTCCTCCAATAGGAGGGCCTAATGGCCCTCTGCCCGGCCCGTGGCGGTTACCGCTGCGACGGCCGGTTTGGGGGAGGGGTGGGGGCGCAGGGCGCTCCTCGGCCGCGGGAGCATGGCGCGCAGGCACGACGGCGCGGCTCCCTCCAGGCGCGGGCGCGGCCGACGATGGTGTGGAAGCTGGCCGGCCGACCACTGCTCGGTCACGGACGCCGGCATCGGCCACATCGGCTCGCTCGAACAGGGGCGGCCGAGCCCCTCGGCGCACGCGCCTGCCACACGCCGGCGCGGGAGCGTCCGGCCCCCGGCTCGACGGCGCGGCTCCCTCCAGGCGCGGGCACGGCTGGCCGCCGGCGCGAATCCGGCAACGGCGAGCCCCGGTGCGGGCGTGGCCGGCCTCAGCCTCGGCCCTGGCAGAGGCAAGCAGGCCCCTCGGCGCGCGCGCTTGGCACACGGCGGCGCCACCCACGCCGGCCGTGGCGGCTTGGTGCAGGCAGGGGCAGTCGAGCCCCTCAACGGCGGCTGGATCCAAGGTGTGCGTGGCCTCCCCATGGCTAGGCAAGGCGGCGGCTGGGAGCTCCTCGCCCCTGGCGACGGCCAGGACAGTCCCTGGCGGCGGCTACAGGGCGGTTAGGGTTGAAAACCCTAGCCGCCCAATATGAATAGGCGCCTTAGCTCCCTGTTGGGCCACCTGGGCTGGTCAGCCAGGCTGGGCCGGCGTGCTGGCCACCAGGCCGCTGCCAGGCCCGCCTGGCAGGCCGCCTGGGCTGTTTTTCAGGAGCAAAAATGGCCTATTTTACCATTTTAAATTCTGAATTTCTGTATAAGACTCTGTTTTATATGCATTTTCAGTTCAAAGTTATCTTAGTCATCTAAATTTGTAATTTAGACTGCATATATTGTAAAGACATATCTGTTTTATTGTACATATAGCAGATTTTAGTTCGTGAATTATTGTCTGTTTTACATTAATAATTCACATACCTCTACTTGCTATTATTTACGCATTCATTTATGTTTGCATATAAATATAGCATTTATTAAGTTCAGACTTAATAAACCTCATGCAAAAATGAAATTACATTATTTTGGATCAAGAGCATAGGAAGATAGAGTCCTAAGCATTGGCTGCACTAAATTCTTTTAGAATTTAGTAGCCCAGAGACCGTGCTTGTGGCAGCATTTGGAATGTCTATCTCTATGAGGTCTACATCCCTCGGGATGATTACCTATACGTGCTATCCAAAATAACATGATATGGAATTATTGAATTTTACTTTGATAATTAGTAGAGCATGGGTAGTGGAGACCTAAGCATTGGCTGCGTTTTGTTCATTCATGAACTTATCTGCCCAGAGACCGTGCTTTTAGGCAGCAAGTTTCTTGCCCACTACTAGGAGATCTACCTCATTAATTTGAGGATTATCTATACAATGCTCACTAGTATTCAAAGTATTTATTCAATTAGAAGGTTTGGAACCTTCAGGCAACTCATATCACATGTAAGAGTTAGTGAATTTTACTTTGATAATTAGTAGAGCATGGGTAGTGGAGACCTAAGCATTGGCTGCGGTTTGTTCATCCGTGAACTTATCAGCCCAAAGACCGTGCTTTTAGGCAGCAAGTTTCTTGCCCACTACTAGATCTACCTCATTAATTTGAGGATTATCTATACTATGCTTACTAAATTTCAAAGTATTTATTCCATGGGAAGGTTTGGAACCTTCAAGAAACTCGTTACATATGTAATTTTTAAGAATTTTTGCATAGTGAGCTTACAACATCACCATTGTGACTATTAATTTATGCGTAAATTAATGGATGTCCATGGTAATGACTGTAGGAACATGTCAACCAAAGAGTTCGAGGAACTCGCCCTTGATGGGAATAACTACCCAACTTGGGCTTCAGATATTGAAATAACTTTTGCTTCTCGTGGGATCATTGATGCAATTGCAGCACCCATCACTGGTACTGATCCAGTGAATGAGGTTAAAAAGAACACAGCACTTTTCCTTTTGAGGCTTTACATCCATAAGGACCTTAAGCAAGAGTACCTTATGGAGAGATGCCCTCATAACTTGTGGAAATCTCTCAAAGAGCGCTATGAACAACAGAAGGAGCTCATATGGCCGTCAGCCAACCATGAGTGGAACCACCTTCGTCTGCAAGATTTTAAATCTGTTGCAGAATATAACCATGCTCTTCATAGCATTTGTTCTAAATTGAAATTTTGCGAGAAAGAGCGAAGCAGACAAGATAGAGAAGACTCTATCTACCATGCTTCCAGAGGACAGGATATTGCATCAGCAGTATCGCTCTAGTAATTTCCAGAGATATTCTCAACTCATGCACACATTGACCCAAGCAGAAAAGCATCATGAGCTTCTTCTAAAGAATGCTCAGCAGCGCCCTCCTAGGTCTGCCCCTCTGCCTGAGGTTCATTTCAATGTGCATAAGACTGAGAATAAGAAAGGATTCAAGAAAAACTTCAAGAATCCTCCTGGACCTCGCAAATTCAATAAGAACAAATTCCACAAGAAAGGTAAAGGAAAAGGAAAAGGAAATGGCAAGCCTCTACCATCTAAGGGCAATAGAGCTTGCCTTAAATGTGGTACTGAGGGCCATTTTGCTAGGGATTGCACTTGCCCTAAGCACCTTGTTCTTTTGTATCAACAATCCCTAAAGAAGCCAAAGTCTGATAAGCCTGGTTTTGAGGCTCATTTCAATTCTACTGAAGCACCAATTGAGGTTGGAAGTTCTTCACTGGCTTATGGTGACCTGAAGAACACTCTTGCTAAAGAGCACCTCAATGTGGTTGACAACAAGCCCCCACTTCTACAAGAAGATGAATCTGATGATATGATCATTGAGTATATGTCAAAGGATCCATTTGGAGATTTGGCATAAATCTCTCACGCTTGGAGATTTGATCATGATCATTGTGGCTTGTGTGGTTGTTCTATACTGTCTTTATAATGTTGTTGTAATAAGTAGAGGTATACAATCTCATGTGTTGAGATGTAACACACTCTACAGACCAGTGTTGGGTCCTGTGTGTAGTGCGAACTCATTGGTTGAGTCGCCATACCATTATTGTAATATTGTTTCGACATTGTGATATTTAATATCATATTATGTATAGTACTAAGTTGCATCATAAAATTCTTATTCAGAATTTTTATTTATGTATAGATGCATAATGATGACAACTGGACGGAAGAGGAATTATGCCTTGTGGACAGTTGTACCACAAACTCTATACTTAGGGAGATCAAATACTTTCAGACTCTTAAGAAAAGAGATGGGAAAGTTTTGACCATCGCCGGACGCGATGCTGTGATAGTTGGCTCTGGTCGAGCAACTATTACCCTCCCCATGGGTACTGAAATTGTGATCGAGGATGCATTATTGTATCCTGATTCTACACGTACCCTCCTAAGTTTTAGAGATATCCGGCAAAATGGATTTCATATTGAAACCCATGATGAAAATCAAGAAGAGTTTCTCTTCTTGACCAAGCCGAATAAATATGGCAAGCGCATATGCGAGAAAATTTCATCACTCACGTCAGGGTTGTACTATACATATATTAAGAGCAATGCACATGTTGCATATAAGGTAATTTTCCAAGATGTTGATGCATTCCAGATTTGGCATGATCGACTTGGTCATCCTGGCGTAGGGATGATGAGGAAAATTACAGGCAATTCAATTGGCCATAATCTGCCCACAACAAGTTTTCCCAAATCTCAGGATTTTGTTTGCACCGCATGTGCAACTGGGAAACTTATTTTGAGACCATCATATCTCAAAATTAAAGATGAACCGCTTAAATTCCTTGAAAGGATTCAAGGAGATATTTGTGGGCCAATTATGCCAACTTCTGGGCCGTTCAGGTATTTCATGGTACTGATTGACGCATCTACTAGATGGTCACATGTGTGTTTACTATCAACACGCAATCATGCATTTGCCAAGATAATGTCTCAAATTATCAAGTTAAAGACAAATTTTCCTGAACATCGGATTAGTTCAATCCGAATGGACAATGCTGCTAAATTCAAATCTCAGGCATTCAATGATTATTGTATGGCGCTGGGGATTCAAGTACAGCACTCGGTACCATATGTCCACACCCAGAATGGTTTGGCTGAGTCACTAATCAAGAGGATTAAACTCATAGCAAGGCCATTATTGATGAATTGCAAATTGCCTTCGTCGTGTTGGGGTCATGCAGTTCTGCACGCTGCTGACCTTATACAATTACGACCAACTGCATATCATTCAACATCCCCAATACAAATGGTACGTGGAAATCCTCCAAGTATTTCCCATTTGCGCAAATTTGGATGTTGTGTATACATTCCAATCTCACCACCTCAGAGAACAGCTATGGGCCCACACAGGAAAGTGGGGATCTATGTGGGATTTCAATCTCCGTCGATCATTAAGTATTTAGAACCCTTAACAGGGGATCTATTTACAGCCCGTTTTGCTGACTCTATTTTTGATGAGGAACATTTCCCGGCATTAGGGGGAGAATTTAAGTACCAAAAAGAATGCCAGGAAATAAATTGGAATACTCAATGTGTTCCAGGTTCTGATCCACGTACTTCAGAAACTGAACTGCAAGTTCAGAAAATTATACATTTGCAAAGACTTGCAAATGAACTGCCAGATGCATTCACTAATTACAAAGGTGTCACTAAATCATTCATTCCTGCTAGGAATGCACCAGAAAGAGTGGAAGTACCGAATAAGGCCACTCAACTCCTAGAGAGGAGAAGTATGGTGAATAAGCGTTGTTCTGTTGCTAAGAAGCAAAGAACAATAGTGAATGCAAAAGGACACCAATATGATACAATGTATCATGTGGATTGTGATGATCCACAACCCAGCTCGGATGTGCACATAACTGAGGCTGGGACATCGGAAAATCCTAGACACATCAATTTGGGAAATTCTGATGAGTCTCTAAGGAATGATGAAATTGCCATCAACTATGTTGAGACTGGTGAAACATATGATAGAAAAGCTACCAATGTCGACATATATTTCTCCGAGCAGATTGCTGAGGACCTTCAAAATGATCTAGATCCTAAGACCATGGCAGAGTGCAGTAAGCGCTCGGATTGGATCAAATGGAAGGCAGCAATCGAAGCGGAGTTAGCCTCGCTTTACAAAAGAGAAGTTTTCTCTGTTGTAATACCTACACCACGTGATATCTTCCCTGTGGGATATAAGTGGGTTTTCATTCGGAAACGAAATGAAAATGGTGAGGTAGTGAGATACAAAGCAAGGCTAGTAGCACAAGGGTTTACGCAAAGACCCGGCGTTGATTTCAACGAAACTTATTCACCAGTCATGAGTGCAATAACATTCCGATATTTAATATCTTTGGCAGTGCAAAATCGTCTATCTTTGCAGTTGATGGACGTAGTGACCGCATATCTCTATGGGTCACTGGATTCTGATATATACATGAAAGTTCCTGATGGAATAGATGTACCGAATCCAAAGGCAAAGCGCAACATGTATTGTGTAAAGTTGCAGAAGTCATTATATGGCTTAAAACAATCGGGCAGAATGTGGTACAACCGATTGAGTGAATTCCTTTTGTGTAAGGGATACACGAAAAATGATGATTGCCCGTGCGTCTTCATCAAAAGATCCAAAGTGGGATTCTGTATCATATCAGTTTATGTTGATGACCTTAACATCATAGGAAATAAACTTGATATCGATGAAGCACGTCATCATTTAACGACGGAATTTGAGATGAAGGATTTGGGTAAAACCAAATTTTGCTTAGGTCTACAACTTGAGCATTTACCTTCTGGAATCCTTGTACATCAAAGTACATATACCCAAAAGGTATTGGAAAAATTCAATATGCATATGTCTTATCCTTCAAAGACTCCTATGGTGGTCAGATCTTTGGATTTAAAGAAAGATCCATTCAGACCACGGGATGATGAAGAACAGACATTGGGACCGGAGTTCCCATATCTCAGTGCTATTGGTGCATTGATGTATCTTGCTAACAATACCCGGCCGGATATTGCTTTTGCAGTAAATTTGTTAGCAAGGCACAGTTCTGCCCCAACGAAAAGACACTGGGTTGGCATTAAGAATATTTTCCGATACCTAAATGGCACAAAGGATCTAGGACTCTTTTACAAGAGAAGTAATGATCCTAGCTTAATTGGGTATACAGATGCTGGCTATTTATCTGATCCCCACAATGGCCGATCGCAAACAGGATTCGTATTCTTACAAGGTGGAACATCCATCTCGTGGAAATCGTCTAAACAGACTTTGGTGACCACGTCCACCAACCATTCTGAAATAATTGCATTATTTGAAGCATCACGCGAATGTGTATGGCTTCGTAGAATGGTGAATCATATACTCACAGTTTGTGGTATTGGTTCTCTTGACTCACCAACAATTATCTATGAAGATAATTCAGCTTGTGTTGTTCAGATGGATACAGGTTATATCAAGAGTAATATCAATAAGCATATTTCTCCTAAACTGTTTTATCCCCATGAACTTCAGGAAAAAGGGGATATAAACATCTTGCAAACAAAGTCTTGTGATAATCTTGCAGATCTATTCACAAAGTTTCTACCATACTCTACATTTCAGAAATGTGTTGAGGGGATTGGTATGAGAAGACTTAAGTGCTTGCAAGGTTCAGGGGGAGTAATTCCCCATGATATATAACCTGTATTGCACCATCATATTACACTCTTTTCTTTGTATGAGTTTTGCCTAGCTAAGGTTTTCTCATCCAAAGTTTTTAACGAGGTAATATCAACAAAGCTATATGCTTCATCATTGATTTTCCCCACAGGGGTTTTTATACATGATGATTACAAGCATATTTTCTTTTGGAGACTATGTGAGATTATTCTCATTATCCAAAGGATATTGTGTACTCCTTATTTTTCCCACAGGGTTTTTGAGGAGATAAGACAAATTGCAGATGATCAAACGGTTTTGGGTTGATCAAGGGGGAGTGTTACAAAATATTGTACATATGATCAAGACCCATCCAACCGTCCATTTTACAGTTATTTGATCCAAGGGTCAGATGCCCTTTGTACACATGTATATAAAGGAGATCTCTGCAATAAACAAGAGAACTCAGTCATTTGTCTCATTCTCTCTTTGTCTCTCCACTAATTTGCCACTGAGCACTGCAACATATTGCAACACCATCAGCATCCCTTCTTCTCTCGGCTATATCTCGATGAATAAAATCTGTGTGTATTGTGTTTTTCGGGGGATTTCCACGTCACCTTGCTGCCATGTATGCAGCCAGATAATATATTTAATTTTGCTGAAATTCGTAGACTCCCTCAGTTTCTCATTGATGTGTTGCAGTGGATTAACCTAAATTATAGGACATTTATATTTCACCCACTAGTCTGGACGTGTTGCTCATATCTACTCCGTCCAAATTCTCTACTCATTTTTTCCTCCCACCTCCACACTTTGCCCGTAAATCACCTCAAGACGGTACATTCTTCCGGCTCTTACAGGTAGACCCGACACCTTACAAGTGGGACCCATCGTCCGCTCTCCCCTTCCTCTACTTCTAGGGGTGAAAACGGGTCGGGTATACCCATCGGGTACCGGATACGGATAATGTAAATATCCATTTTTCGGATACGGATTCGGGTATTTTTATATTCGGGACGGATACGAGTAATATCCGGATACTGCAGCTTTGGATTCGGATCAGATACGGGGCGAGGACTACCCAGTAAATACCCGGATATTCGGGTCGGATACGGGTACCCGGAATTCGGGTACCCTTTTTCTTTTTCTGCATAATATAGTTATAAAATCATAACTTTTACATATGAAATCGAATGAAGATAAAGTTTATATGAAAATTGTAGAGCTCGAAGAGATATATAACTTTGTAGTACATCGGTTTTTTGTTTAAACACATCTTTATGCCTAAATCATTAAAATAATGTCTACATTTATATCAAACTAATAGACTTTATCATTTTTATGTAGGGGCTTATGGTTATTACCATATGGGAACTTAATAAGGTTATCTTTTTATAGACTATTTATTAGTATTGTAACTTATTTGCAATTTTCGATCGACGCTACAATATTTTATGGATTTAATTATATTTTGATGATTTTCTACGACGAGAAATTAAAAATACATAAATAGCCTAAAAATCATGAAATTTTACGAAAGGATCTCACACGACTCACCAAAGCACGAAAGCCAGTTAGAAAATGGGTACAACATATGTCCATATAACCATAAAAAATGTTTAGATCATAAGATCTATAACATGGTCGCGTTTCTTCCATTTCACTTTTACTTATTTGTATGAGTTACATATGAAATCACTGTAACTATCCAAGTTTCAACATAATCAATACTTTACTTTTTCATTTTCATATGAGGACTTGAGTTATCTTTGTATAAAATGTTTATTAGTTTTTGTAACTTATTTGCAATTGTTGAGTGAAACTATAATATTTTATAAATTTTTAATATTGTGGTGTTGATTCTACAATGTTCTTGTGATTAGTAACTTTGAACTTCATGATGTCAATTTTATTGGTTTCCTTTTCTACATTTGATCTATCATATACCTGATTATGTAATGCTTAATTTATATGTTTGTTGGATGGCTCGACAATTAATATCATCGGGACGAACTACCCGACAACTATATGGTACCTACCCAAGTAGTATCTGTTATTCGTTTCTTACCCGCCTAGATTATTACCCGATCTTGTCCTGTTTCCGTAATGAATCTTAACTACCCGTATTCGGTCACGTATCCAAGAGAAATATTAGGATACGGGATGACCCTGTATTGAGTTGTCCTCCCGTTTTCATCCCTGCTTCTCTTCCCAAATCGAATCGCACACGAGCACGCTTCCAGGTTCGCACTTCCAGGTTCGCTGGCAGCGGCTGGACCATCGCTCTCCACCTCTCCCTCCTTCGCGTGCGGTAGTTTCAACGGCCTTCACCGGCGTGCAACGAGGGTCGGCCCTTCTCCGGCGCGCAGCGATGCGGGCGGGTCCCAAGGGGAACGGCGCGGGTGTCAGGCAGCGTAGCATGGCGCGGGTCCCAGGCGACGCGGCGCGGACGGGTCTTTGACGTGTGCTGCACGGTGAATCCCAGGTGTGTGCAGGAGGATCCTCGACAAGCGCAACGCGCACGGATCTCAGCGTGCGGCAGCACGGGCCGACCTCGGTGTACACGGCGCACGGGTCCAAGGCGTCCGCAGCGCAAGCGAATCTCTAGCAGCGTGGCCTGCTTGTTCTCCAGCGCGGCGCACTCCCTAGCCCTCTTCTTCGGCGGTGGCCTGCTCCACCATCCATGCTCCAGTGTGTCTCTCTTTCTCCTCCCTGTCTCCGGCGTTCACAGGCTCCAACGACAGGCAGGCGCGGGTGGATCCTCCTCCTGCTCGCCCCTGTCTCTGGCGCGCGCGCTGCTTAGCTACGATGAGCTCTCATGTCGATGGCAGGGGCTACGGTGAGCTCTGTCAACTGCGTTGAACATAGAAGACAAAGAGCAGGGAAACATTTGATGTTTGTATCTAAACATTTGCTAGTTAAAACTGAACATTTGCTGCTAGTTGAAACTAAACATTTGTTGTTGCATGTGCCGCTGAATTTTCTAGTTGAAACTGAGACTGTTGTTTGTATCTTCGACAGAACATGTGCTGTTGAACATTTGTTGTTGCATGCCACTGTCCAGAAAACTGAATTGTTAAACATGCACAGGCGTTTAATTTCAGTTGCATGCCTCAATTTGCTATTGAAACCGAACATGCACAGACGTTTGTATCTTGGACTGAACATGTGGTGCTGAATGTTGATAAAAATTGATACTGGATTGCTCAAATAAAGTCGCTTTATCGCTATACTAGTCATATGTATATGGTGTAGTGGTTAGTCTTGGCTTGTAGGTTCTTCAGGTGGCGTGTTTGAATCCCTTCTATGTGTCATGATTTTTGCATTTTGTTGCTAATAGAAGATGTGTCTATGGTTTTGCATCACTATATTCACACTTTTGCATAACCTCGTAATCTATTTATCTCAAGCAACTAGGACCAAATTATGACTACATACCAAATTTCACTACTTTTTTACAATAATTTGTATTTTTTTATTTTGGCCTTGAAAAGGCATTTAAACCATATCAGACATGTAGGAAGGGCGTGGGAATCAAACCCATCACCGCCTCACTCCTCGCATCGAGAGCCTCATCAAATGGCAGTGACCAATTAGACAAGTAGGACGTTGGAGTAATATATGCAAATGGACACATCTCTCACTAAATTTCATAACATTCAACTGTAACATCAGTGTTTGAGCAACATTCCTTACTTTTTCTTTGTTTAGCTTCCAAAGTGCACCATTAGTTCATCTAACTGTTATTAACTTACTTCAAGTAAAGATGACACTTTTTTAATTATTTACAAATTTATAAGGTTTAAATGTCTTTTCGAACTGAAAAATAAATAAATACCAAATATGGTAAAAAATAGAGAAACTTGTTATGGAGTCATAATTCGGTCCTAGTAGTTTGATATAAATAGATCATGAGGTTATGCAAAAGTGAGAATATAGGTGCTTCACAAATTGACACGTCTCTCACTAAGTTTCATAACTTTCAACTGTAACATTAGTGTTTGAACTACATTTTTTACATATTGTCATTGTTTTTGCTTTAAAAGTGCATCATTAGTTCATATAAATGTTATTAACTTACTCCACGTAAAGATGCCACTTGTTTTGATTATTTACTTATTTATATAGTTTAAATGCATTTCCAAGCCAAAAATAAATAAATAAATAAATAAATAAATACCAAATATTGTCAACAAACAGTGAAACTTGGCATAGTGTCATAATTTGGTCCTAATTGCTTAAGATAAATAGATCATGAGGTTATGCAAAGGTGAGAATATAAGTGCTTCACAAATGGACACATCTCTCACTAAGTTTCATAACACTCAACTCTAACATCACTTATGAGCCACATTTCTTACTTTTGTCTTTGTTTTTGCTTCAAAAGTGCACCCTTAGTTCATCTAACTGTTATTAACTTGCTCCATGTAAAGATGCCACTTTTTATTATTTACTAATTTATATGGTTTAGATGCCTTTTTAAGCCAAAAAAAATAAATACCAAATATTGTCAAAAAAAATAGTGAAATTTGGCATGGAGCCATAATTTGGTCCTAGTTGCTTGAGATAAATACAATATGAGGTCATGCAAAAGTGAGAATATAGGTGCTTCACAAATGGACACATCTCTCACTAAGTTTCATAACATTCAACTATAACATCAGTGTTTGAGCCACATTTCTTACTTTTATCTTTGTTCAAAAGTGCACCATTAGTTTATCTAACTGTTATTAACTTACCCCATGTAAAGATGCCACTTTTTTGATTATTTACTGATTTATATGGTTTAAATGCCTTTTCAGGTAATAATTAAATAAATAAATACCAAATGTTATCAAAAAATAGTGAAACTTGGCATGGAGTCATAGTTTAGTTCTAGTTGCTTGAGATAAATAGATCATGAGGTTATGCAAAAGTGAGAATGTAGGTGCTTCACAAATGGACACATCTCTCACTAAGTTTCATAACGTTCAACTATAACATCATTGTTTGAGCTACATTTCTTACTTTTGTATTTGTTTTTGCTTCAAAAGTACATTGTTTGTTCATTTAACTGTTATTAACTTACTCCACATTAAAATGCTACTTTTTATTTACTATTTTATATGGTTTAAATGCCTTTTCAGGCCGAAAATAAATGATAATAATAATAAATATTGTCAAAAATAGTGAAAATGGGCATGGAGTCATACTTTGGTCCTATTTGATTGAGATAAATATATCATGAGGTTATGCAAAAGTGTGAATATAGTAATGCAAAACCATGGGCACATCTATTAGCAACAAAATGCATAAAAGGTAAAAAAAGCTAGGACAAACCACTACACCATTTGCATATTACTGGCATAGGGACAAAGAAACTCTATTTGAGCAATTCAATATCGGTTTTTATCAACATTAAGCACCACATGTTCAGTCCAAGATACAAACACTTGTGCGTGTTCAGTTTCAACAGCAAATTCAGGCATTCAACTACAATTTAGCGCCTGTGCATGTTCAGCAATTCAGTTTTCTGGACACAGGCATGCAACAACAAATGTTCAACAACGCATTATTTGTCCAAGGTACAAACATCAGTCTCAGTTTCAACTAGCAAATTTAGCAGCACATACAACAACAAATATTCAGTTTCAACTAGTAGTTCAACTAGCAAGTGTTCAGATACAAACAGCAAATGGTCCCCTGCTCTTTCTTCCCTGTTCAATGCAGCTGAGCAGAGCTCACTGTAGCCTTTGCTGTTGATAGGAGAGCTCACCGAGCTCATCGTAGCTGAGCAGAGAGCGTGCCGGAGACAAGGATGGGTAGGAGGAGGATCCACTCGCGCTCGTCAAGCGTTGCAGCCCGTGCACGCCGGAGTCAGGGAGGAGAAAGACAGAAACACCAGAGCAGGGATGGGAGAGCAGGCCACCGCTGGAGGAGAGGGTAGGGAGTGCGCCGCACCGGAGAACAAGCAGTTCGCACTGCTGGAGATCCACCTATGTCGCGCACATCGAGGTCCTCCCACGATGCCTCACGCCGAGATCCACGCACGTCGCGCTCGCTAGGGACCCGCCCGCATACGCCTTGCATCTGCCGCGCGGCACACACTGGAGACTCGTCCATTCCGCGCCGTGCCTGTGAGCCTACCGGACGGTCTTCAGCCAGAGGCCAGCAACAGTAGGTCGAAATCTAGCCCGACGCACAGAAGCAAGTGGTCCAAGTGGCAGATGAGCGTCCACGTCGCCAGCACCGCGCCAACCCTCAAGTCCAAGTCCCAGAATGGGTGTAACCGCACGGAAAAAAAATTCTTTACATACCGGATGTAAAGAATCTATTTTACAGTCTCTCACATATATCAGCTGTTAGTCCATATAAATAGAAGAAAAACAAATTACTAAAGGGTTATTTTGTAAATTTTGATCTGTGTTTGTGGGCCTCCGAGTGGTCGATGTGAGGGGCTGTAAAAGATAACGTTTACATCCGGTATGTATAGAATTTTTTTCCGCACCGCGCGCCGCTCTCTGTGTGTGGGTGGAGTTATGTTCTCTATGTGGGTGTTGTATAAGGGCATCAAACCTAAACATTGTGAACACTACTGAAGAACTCTCATCTTCCTGCCGCCTCCACCTTTTTCTTCTTGTTGTCTCCTTCCCCAATCATGTTATCTTCTGTATTCTCTAGCTGTAGCTAACAATTCGTATCAGAGGAGCGTTCCTTGCTATGTCATCTTCCACTCCCGTCGAGGGAAGCCCCGTGCTGGCCCTAGAAAACTAGACTCGAGCCCATCTGTTTGAACTGGACAAACGTTTCCTCGCAAGGGACGACCAGTGGAACTCTCGATTTGGCGATCTGGAGTCTCGCTTGTCCACCATGGAGCAGTCCTGGTCGGAATTTCCCTCATCTCTTCGATCCGATGTCGAAGCGCACCTGATGGCTGCCGATTCGGTGGTCGACGTGCTGCTGCTTCAAATCGAGACGGAGACCCACTCTCGTGTCGTCGCGCTGGAATCATCCGTGCAGCGCCTCGAAGCATGGCGCCCGCGCATTGAATCATCGCCCGATGCTCTGCAATCGGAAGCGGGAGGCTAGCGGCTCGATGCTACGCAGCGGGGCTCGTCCTAGCACCGCGACGCACGCCCCGACGGCTACTTCAGGCCGAACGGGTTCCACGACGCTAGCTCGGTGTTGGGGCATCCACCCGCTCCTTCGACGTTTCCCGATGGCCCTCGATTTGGGCAAGGCTTCGACAATTCTCACTGGGGCAATGGTTTCGGTCACCCCAGTGTCGAATCCCACTTCCCGGTCACGGGTATGTGGAATCACGAACCTTCACCATCGTTTGCCTTCTCTCCTCGTGGTAGTGGTCCATGTGATTTAGATCTGCAGGGGTTTTCACCTCATCAAATGGGTAGTCTTCCGAAGTTGAATTTCCCTGTCTTTGATGGAACTAACCCTAAACTCTGGCAAAAGCAGTGTGAGAATTACTTTGAGATGTATGGCACTGAGGAAATCATGATGGTAAAAGTGGCCACAATGCATTTTGATGGGGTTGATGGACGCTGGCTGCAGTCCATTGAACCCCAGATTGCCCACATGTCTTGGCGACAGTTTTGTCACGCTATACACGAGAGATTTGGCCGTGAGCAACACGAATTGGTGATTCGTAAATTGTTTCACATTAAGAAAACAACCATAGTCCTGGATTATGTAGATCGCTTCTCTGAACTAGTTGATTTACTTGTTACATATGAGCACTCAACCCATCCATTATATTACACTATGAGATTTATTGATGGTCTTCGTGATGATATTAAGTCAGTCATCCTTGTACAACGTCCTAGGGATCTCGATACTGCTTGTGCTCTGGCATTATTGCAGGAAGAGGCGGACTCCTCGCGGAGACGGGACCCTGTCCGTGGAGATGTGTCTCGGTATGACCGGGCCTTTCTGCACTCGTCCAATAGGCCAGACAAATCGTTGGCTCCCACTGCCAAGAATTCAGCGCCCTCATCTGACAGCAAGGTGACCTCACTACGTGCTTATCGCTGTGCTCGGGGCTTATGCTAGTACTGCACAGAGAAATGGGCAAAAGGACACAAATGTGCTACTAGTGTGCAACTTCATGTTGTTCAAGAACTATGGGATATGTTGGGCAACCCTGATCGCCAGGATTCCGAAGGTGAATTTGAAGATTCTACAGAACAATTTGCCATCTTGTTATCAAGAGAAGTTGTATCCCCTCAGAAACATTCCAAGTCGTTTCGGTTCCAAGGCAGTTTACAAGGGATTGACATGTTTATCTTGCTCGACTCTAGTAGCTCTCACTCCTTCTTGAATGAGATTCATGCATCTGCAATTTAAGGACTAGTTCAAATGGAGCAGCCCATGTGTGTGAAAGTGGCCAATGGCACACAGTTACATTGTACCGCTGAACTACCTGACGTTGAATGGTTGTTACAAGGATTCAAAATCCATTCTACTTTCAAAGTCCTTCGAATTCCATTTTATGACCTTATAGTAGGTATGGACTGGTTGGAGAAATTTAGCCCTATGTTTGTTCATTGGAAGCACAAGTGGTTGCCCCTTCCCTACCAAGGTCAGACAGTGGTGTTACATGGGTGCCAGCCTAAGATACCTGTCGGCACACTATTGGAAGTTCTACACCTGTCCAAGCCCACAATTGATTCAGCTCAGTTGCTGTTATTCGAGGACTTATCAGTGCCTGCACCGATTCTGAATCTGCTCAAACAGTATGAAGATCTCTTCAATACCCCTCCCTACCTCGCTGCCTCCTAGCCGCTTTTGTGAACATTTTATTCCTCTGTTTGAAGGAGCCCGACCAGTGTCTATTAGGCCGTATCGGTTTTCGCCACAAATGAAGGATGAGGTGGAAAATCAAGTGAAGGACATGTTGAACAATGGTATTATACAACATAGCAACAATGCCTTTTCTTCACCTGCGTTATTGGTCAAGAAGAAGGACCACTCTTGGAGATTTTGAGTGGATTACAGAAACTTGAACGCCCTCACCATCAAGTCTAAGTACCCAGTCCCTATTATTGATGAACTATTGGACGAGTTGTTTGGGGCATCCTGGTTTTCCATTTTAGATCTCTGAGCTGGGTTCCACCAAATCTTGCTGAAGGCAGGAGAGGAACACAAGACTGCATTCCAAACACATTAAGGCCACTATGAATTCCGTGTTATGGCATTCGGTCACACTGGAGCACCCGGTACTTTTCAACGTGCCATGAACCACGCACTGGCTCCACTGTTACGCCTTGTTTTCTTCGATGATATACTGGTTTACAGTGACTCCTTGGAGGCTCATGTCAATCATTTACAACAAGTTTTGGATCTGCTGGCTAGAGACCAATGGAAAATTAAGTTGTCCAAATGCTCATTTGCAACTAATCAAGTGACTTACTTAGGTCATGTCGTCAGTGCTCAAGGGGTAGCTACTGATTCGTCTAAGGTGCAAGCGGTGGCACAGTGGCCGGTCCCTCGATCCCTCAAAGATTTGCGCAGTTTTTTGGGAGTAGCAGGACTGCAGGGTACTACCAGAAATTTATTCGTCACTTTGGTATCATATGTCAGCCCCTTACAGCTTTATTGAAGAAGAATGCAATATTTGTTTGGACTAGCGAACATGATACTGCCTTCCACACCCTCAAGTCTGCTCTGACTTCTGCACCTGTTTTGAGTCTCCCAGATTTTGCTTCACCATTCATGATCGAAACCGACGCAAGTGATAAGGGTATAGGCGCAATTTTGATGCAGAAGGGACATCCTATAGCATTCCTCAGTAGAGCCTTAGGTGTTAAGTCCAGAGGCCTTTCAACCTATGAAAAAGAATATCTGGCAATTATTCTCGTCGTGCAACAATGGCGTGTGTATCTCCAACACAATGAATTTGTGATTCTCACTGACCATAAAAGTTTGGCTCAGCTGAATGAACAGCGTCGACATACCCCTTGGCAACATAAGGTGTTCACCAAGCTTCTAGGTTTACAATACCATATTCAGTATAGGTCTGGTTCCGAAAATAGAGTGGATGACGCTCTTTCTCGCTGCTCTACCTCTGAATTGCACGAAGTGTCCATGATTGTGCCCCAATGGTTATCTGATGTCCAATTCAGTTATCTTCAGGAGGTCGAGGCTCAATCTATGATCACTAAACTCGTTGTTGACCAGTCCGCAGTACCCAACATTGCCTTGTCTGAGGGTCTCCTTCGCTACAAAGACCGTATATGGATTGGTAATGATCTGCAGCTTCAAACAAGGATTGTTTTTGCATTGCACTGCTCAGCAGTAGGTGGCCATTCAGGTATACCAGTAACCTACAATCATGTGAAGGCCATTTTTTCTTGGAAAAATATGAAGTCTCAGATACGGGAATTTGTGCAGCAATGTCAGACTTGCCTTCAGGCCAAACCTGACCGAGCAGCATACCCGGGTACACAATTTCCTTAGAATTCGTTAAAGGTCTTCCCTCAGTCTGGAACACAATTTCCTTAGAATTCGTTGAAGGTCTTCCTCGCTCGGGCTCGTCGGATTGCATTTTGGTAATAGTTGATAAATTCACTAAGTTTGCCCACTTTGTTCCTCTATCGCACCCGTATATAGCCAACTCTGTGGCCAAGTTGTTCATGGATCATGTCTATCGACTTCATGGCCTTCCGGTAGCCATCATATCCGACAGAGATCCTATATTTACCAGCAACTTTTGGCAGAGCCTATTCAAGCTTGCTGGTGCTGAATTGAGGTTGAGCTCGTCCTACCACCCACAGATCGATGGACAAACAAAACGAGTTAACCAATGTTTGGAGACGTTTCTTCGCTGCTTTGTCAGTGCTTGTCCAAACAAATGGGTCAATTGGCTTCCAGCAGCTGAGTACTGGTACAATACAAGTCTCCATGGTTCTTTTGATTGCTCACCATTTCAAGTGCTTTACGGCCGCAAACCACGCTCTCTGGGCCTTACAATTGATGTTGCTGCTCCTATCCATGTTGTTGACTGGCTTCATGAACGTGCCTGTATGCAGCAACTCATTCATCAACACCTGTTACATGCTCAGGATCGTATGAAACGGCAAGCAGATAAGAACTGGTCTGAGCGCTCCTTTTTAGTTGGTAATTGGGTTTACATGAAACTCCAGCCATACGTACAATCTTCAGTCCTATCTCATGCCAACCACAAGCTAACTTTTAAGTATTTTGGTCCTTACCGTGTGACTGCTCGTGTTGGTAATGTGGCCTATCGTTTGGAACTTCCTAATTCGAGTCGCATTCATCCTGTGGTTCATGTTTCTCAGCTGAAAATGGCAACTGGCTTCAAGGGCGCCGCATCATCAACATTGTCAACCTCCCTGCCAGAACACAGCGTTCCATACAGGATTCTACAGACTAGGGGCTTAACCAAAGGTAACCATCTTGTGCAGCAGGTACTTGTGGAATGGTTTGGCCTTCCTCGAGAACTCACCACTTGCATTGGGAGGACAAGGATGCACTTCAGCAGTGCTTTCCAGGCACGCCTGCTTGGGTTCAAGCAGGCCTTCAAGGGACCAGGAATATGATCCTACCAGACAGTCTTCAGTCAGAAGCCCAGCAACAGGAGGTCAAAATCCAGCCCGATGCACAGGAGCAAGTGGCCCAAGTGGCAGATGAGCATCCACGTCGCCAGCGTCGCGCCAACCCTCGACTCCAAGGCCCAGAATGCGTGTAACCGCGCACCACTCTCTGTGTGTGGGCGGAGTTAAGTTCTCTGTGCGGGTGTTGTGTAAGGGTATCAAACCTGAACGTTGTGAACACTACTTAAGAACTCTTGTCTTCATGCTGCCTCTACCTTCTTCTTCCTGTTGTCTCCTTCCCCAATCCTGATATCTTCTGTATTCTCTAGTTGTAGCTAACAGTGCCACACTGCCTGGACACCCATGCCACGTCGTGGCCCTAGGACCTGCCCACGTCGCCGCACCGAAGAAGGGCACGTCCCCACTGCACGCCCGTGAAGGCCGCTGGAGCTGCCGCACGTGGAGAATGGACCAGCCGCCGCCAGCGAACCTAGGAGCGTGCTCGCATGCGATTTGATTTGGGAAGAGAAGCAGGGAAAATGGGAGAATGGAAGGCGGGTCGCACTTGTAAGGTGTCGGGTCCACCTGTAACAGTCTTTAACGGGATAATATACCACTATGAGGTGATTTATGAGAAAAGTGTGGAGGTGGGAGGTAAAAATGAGTATATAATTTAGGCGGGGAACGACCAACGCGTCTAGACTAGTGGGTGAAATATAAATATCCCTAAATTTTAAACTAAGGTCATCTTTCATAGGGCTTCTCCCAAACCAATCAATTCTGCTTTCTGGACCACACCATCATCAACGAGGAGACAGCGGCGAGCCAAGCAACAAGGTTTTAAATAGCCGGCTAATAGCGACTATTTAGCCGGCTATAGCCTTTCAGGAGGTCTAGAGCTAAGAGATGCACTATGTAGCGCTAATCAAAATTAGCCGCTAATAGCCTTATTTAGCCCACTAAATACATAACATTAGCTCGATTTAGCTGCTAAACATGTAATCTTTTTTACTGGCTGAACCTTTGAAACATTGAGGCCCAAAAACAAATTGTGGGCAGTCCCTTTAACTTAATGTTTGTTAAGTAGTGGTTAAGTGACTTTTACATGTGTCGTTCAACGTTGAATTTGCATGTATGTTGATTTATTATTGAACATTTGAACTACTAGTTTAAACTATCAGATTCAAATATTGAACATTTAAACTATCTATAAAGTTATGTCATGTTTTTTAAAAACCCGCTAAATGGATTAGCTCGCAATTGTAGCCTTTATAGCTTATCCAAAAGCTCGCCCTTAATGCCCTTAGCCGAACATTCAAAACAGTGCGAGCAACAAGTGGTGGCTGGTGACGCTAAGGGCATGTATAACCCTGAGAAAAATTACAAGACTGTGTAATACAACTTTGAGCCTTTAGATAATAAATATAGTCAAAACATAACATGTATAGAGACTAATGTAGAGACAGGCTCTTCGCATAGAGCTCATCTCTTAATTATTTTTCATTTAGCCTTTAGAGACCTCTTAAAAGACCCCTCGTTTAATTGGAACGTGCATGCACTAATGGACTTGGAGGAGGTGAAGACTGTGGCACGAATGTTGCCCATCTGGTGACCACGATCATGTTCTCGATGGTGTACGCGTAGGTGACCACCTTCATGTTGTCGTAGGCCACCACCATGGACCACCGAATTGTCGACTCCTTCCAGATCATGGAGGGCTCACTCACCGTATTCTTCGTCGCCTCCATCCTGCTGACGGTGCCTGTGTACAACCGCATGGTGGTGGTGCCCATGGTGCGTCGCGTGAACGACAACCCACACAGGCTGACCCCGCGTCAATGGATCGGGGTGGGCCTAGCGCTATCCATAGTAGCCATGACAGGGCGTCGGGCTCACAAAGATTCGATGCCTGCACGTGACATGCAATGCCACCGACCAGTGATGACGAGCCCCCATCACTAGCAGGTCACCATCGTCCCCTCTGTAACGGCCCAGACGGAGGGCTGTATCCAGCCCATAACCCAGTGAAAGTTGCCTAGAGGGGGTGAATAGGCAAGCGAAAATATTTTCAACAAAAACTAGAAACAAACTAGGTAAAATCGGTTCAACCGGTGTCAAAACCGGTTCAACCGGTTTGCACGAGCTCAACTAAAGAATGAGATATAAAGCTAAATTGATCTCAAAATTCACCCAGTTAGCTTTGCAAATGGGATGTCCTAGATAATTCATAGGGTTCAAAGTAGTAGATCTGAGAAGGGCACTTCTCAAAATCCACACACCAAAAAGATATGAACAATTCTTCCACGGAATGGTGAGAGAAAGAAGAACACAAACAAACACAATGAGCAAGAACACAAGAGACACAAGATTTATCCTGAGGTTCGGTCACACCACGAAATGTGCCCTACTTTCTCGTTGAGGCACCCACAAAGAGTCGGGTCTCTTTCAACCCTAATCCTCCCTTCGCCGACCACAAAGGTCAAGCCCACACGCTAATCTTTGCTCAAACGAGTGGGTAATACAAACTTTCTTGTGGTCTTCCACAAGATTTGGAGACTCACAAGAGACACCTAGTCGTCTAGGAGCTAGAAGCTCCAAGAGTAATGAATCCACAAAGAACTTGATGTAGTACCAAAGCACGAATGAAGAAGAGCAAGAAGGATTTAGAGATGAAGCACGAAAATCGCAGCTCTTCAATCTCACTCAAAGATTTCTCTCCAAAGATTTGAAATGGGAGAGATAAGAGGTGTATGAGAGATAGTGGGAGGTGTTTCTTAGGTTAGAAATGGAGTTTGGTGCGTGCTCTAGTGTTGGGAGAGAGGTAGCAGTGAGTATATATAGGTGGGGCTCCAAAACTAGCCGTTTGATTGAACTTTTCTGCACAAGGTCATACTGGTCAACAGGTCCTGACACCGGTTGAACCGCCCCTAGGGTCAGTTCAACCGCCTAGTGGTCATACTAAAAGTCAGTGTATCAGTCAGACTGGCAGACTGTAGGTCAGACTAGTCAGCTGACCCTGACACCGGTTGAACCACCCCCGGTTTTGACCATAGAGGTCCATTGAAAAACCCAAATGCACTTGCCATGTACCCCGGTTGAACCTGCCTGGATCCCGGTTGAACTTGCCTTGGACCTCGGTTGAACCTGCCTGGACCCCGGTTGAACTTGCTCTGGACTCATATTGAACTTGCCCTGCACCCCGGTTGAACTTGCCCTGGACCCCGGTTGAACCTCCCTGGACCCTAGTTGAAGTTATGTTCAACTCAGCTGAAAAGGCTCAACTCAGCTGAAGAAGCTCAACTCAGCTGAAAAAGCTCAACTCAGTTGAAGAAGGTCAACTCAGCTGAGAAAGTTCAACTCAGCTAAAAAATCTCAACTCAACTGAAGAAGCTCAACTCAGCTGAAAAAGCTCAACTCGGTTGAAAAAGCTCAACTCAGCTGAAGAAGCTCAACTCAGTTGAAGAAGTTCAACTCAACTGAAAAGGCTCAACTGCTTTTGAACAGGAAGGATGTCTGTCTCCCAAACCTCACTCCAGTTGAACTCATAGAGTGTCCAAAAGATTTTGTTTTCAAAATAGCTTTTGAATCTTAGAAGCTTGAGCTTTGGCAAACACCAACCTTCCTTTTGGATTCCCTTGATAGTACGATGATTCATATACTCAAGTTAAATAAAATATAATTAAGTGAACTCCTTGAGTCATTGGTGTCTTCTGTGTGATTTCTCCATGGCGTTGCTTCATAAGGATCACAAACATCTTTGCCTCACCTTTTGAAGCAAACACAAATCAAGCCTTGTGACTTGAACCATTTCACCATATATGAGTTCAAATCATGGCTTCAAGTCACCTTACTGATGCATCAACACAATATAACTCTTCATAGCTGATTCGTTCATCGATTTAGTGCAAGTACTCTCTTCTTCACCTTAGCAATGGTACCTCGGTTCACAAGTCGTCGCTTGGTCTTCACCTTCGCTTAGTCCCTCAAAGCATTTTCCTTGCTATCTTCACCCTATCAAGTCATTCTTGAGTCACATCATATTGAGCATCCATTGAGAGAACCATTTCTTCAATATTGTGAACCTTGCTTGAATGTCATCTAGATATAAATGCTAAGATCAATCAAGCTCTAGTATGATTCTCATAGAAGCATATATGGACTAATAGTAATATGGTCAAGCCAATTCACGATTCCTCATACCTTATTCACTTTGGCTTGACCAATCCTCTCAATCACTTCAACCTCTATTCTAACCATATTTATGCATAGTGATTTCTCATGTCTTATCCATATATTCAAACCAATATAGAGACCATATTATATCCATTTGCATTGTCTCATTGGTAATTTAACCTTGTGTTGAACCTTTGTTCACTGATCATTATACATTATTCAAGTATGTTCATCATACTGAATTTTCTGTTCAACACTTAGCAAACTTGTTAGACCTTTAAATGTGTTATCCAAATCACCAAAACACACACAAAATGGATGAATGCACGTTCACCCAGGAGCGGGCGGGGCACAACGCAAGGGCATTTTTTAACCAAGCCCGAAATTTGCCCCCCGAGGGGGATTGAACCCGGGACCTGGAGGTGGTACTCGGAAGCTTTAACCATTAGGCTAGAGGAAGGACATGTATATAAAAAGGGTAACTACACAGTTTATTTTGCAAACAACCTCAAAGCCATTTTGGCAAATGATTTTTAATGGCTTGAAGACAGAGTCAAAGCAATTTTTTTAAAGTCAAAACCTTGTCAAAAGGACCCTATGCTTCAGACCAAATCACCTCAATACACCAAATTTTTAGTATAGAATATATTCTGAAATTAGGACCATAAATTGTTTTGGTTTATTTTTTAAAAAAATACACCGACAACTCCACCTAGCGTCAGTTTTGGTTTGTTTTGGAAAAATAACCACGTGTCTACTGTTTTGCATTGCAATGGAGTATTTATTGTTTTGTATTGTAATCGACTTTGTCAGATCTTTTTGCCAAAAAACTATTTACTTTTACGAGCTGTGAAAAACAGAAACTATATAGTTCCACCCGTTGAAGAAAATTATTTTCTGATGAAAATTTATCATTTGTTCCATCCGTTGAAGGCAAGCAGTAAATTATTTCTACCTTTGTTCTCTAGTTTTAACTAAATGTGTAGAAAAATGAATAATCACATACAATGTTAAACTACATACATTAGGTATGTTGCGTAATATACTTTGATAGTACATTCAACTCATATCGTACAGGTTAATAGATTTTTCTTTAAAAATAGTTTAAATTAGATAAGTTTGAACTAGAAGAAAACAAAAACGACCTTGCAGCTTAGAGTGGACGCAGTACTAAATAAACATGGTTTTGTTTCCATTTAAAAGAACTGTTAAGCATCCATTTTGTATATCCGTTAGTGCATATTAACTACTCCCTCGGTTAGTTTCTATTTGTTGTGGTTTATTTTAAAAATAAACTAACAGACGATAAATATTCGAGAACGGAGTTAGTGTGTTTTTAAATATATACTCTCTTCATTCTTAAATATATGACGCCGTTGATTTTTTTGAAAACTTTGACACTCGTCTTATTCAAAATATTTATTCAAAATTTTAAAATTTCAAGTAATGCTCAAACAAACTTAAGTGATAAAACAATAACAAAATAAATAATAATTCACATTTTTTTCTGAATAAGACGAGTAGTTAAAGTTTTAAAAAAAGTTAATGCTGTCATATATTAACGGAGGTAGTATCATTTAAGAAGAAAATAAGATATGAAAGTTGAGGACCGTGGAAAATTATTAATATGGTCGATCTCCTTACGTGCAACGTATTTCGCGTGATTATAATAATAGTGTACTGTCCGATAGAAACATGAATAAGGTGGTGATGTCATGGCTGTGATTGTTATTTTGCATCACAACTTCACAAAAGGTTATTCATTACAAAAATTGAGGGCCGGTGCCCAACAAGCAACCGATGGCCATGGAGTTGCTCTTGCAACAGCTGACTCTTTCACGGGAACATCATTTGTGAGTGGATCAAGCAAGAAGCGCGGGTATAGAATAAGCAAGCAGCGGCACGCATAAAGATCGTGGGCTTTCTCGGCAGGCCGGCCCGCATCATTCCGCTCTCCGCATCGACCAATAAAGCTTCTACGCACGGGCTGGTTCGATTAATTGAGTGGGAAATTTTCAATTTACTAGGTCAATACCCGTGCGTTGTAACGTGAACATATAATACTATAATAACTTATATACAAACGTGTGTTATACTATTGTGAGATGGACGACGGTGAAGCGAAACTTAGGTAGCGGTCGAGCGCGACGGCCCCACGGCGTGAAGTCACCTGTTGTGATATCCTGGCCCCTGGGATTGTGATATCCTGGTCCAATGCTTAATAGAATTAATAGAGTAATCATACCAACAAGGTGCATCTTTTTTCGGAAGACTATCTCGAAAGAACCTCTAAGTTAAGTGTGCTTGGCTTGTAGCAATTTGGGATGGTGACCGACCAGGAAGTTTTTCTCGGGTGCGCGTGAGTGAGGACGCAGTGTGCTGCACCGCCTCCTGCAGATGTGACTATTCCAAGTAGTCTGGAGTTTAAACAGATGGCTACAGTGGTGACGCCTTTGGTGATCGTAGTAGCCGAAGAGAAAGATTCCTCCAAAGCTGTTCCAATGGAGGATAAAGGTAATAGGCCTGCTAAGATTGAAGAGGCCAAAAAGGCTATTGAAGATGATACACTGCTTGGAGAAGGGCCTTTTGACCAAAATTTAGGTGACGGATTTACATGGTTCATCATGCTATAGGAAAAGTTATGGGTGCAAAGCAATTGGCCGAAGCTATCGGTTTTGCTGAACAACTTGGATACCCTTCAGGGTCTCATCTTCGGGGAGGGCGGGACGATTACTTGTACTGCTGCCCGGATAACATGGAGACTGAAGTTTTCCGCTACATGACGTATAATATTGGTTTCCCAATGCTAGAGGCCATGCTATGAACCATGTCCTCCGAAAACTTCTCTGATTGCTTGGCTTACACATATTTGGAGGTAATTTATGTTGATTAAACTTTTAAACTTCGTGTAAGGCTGATATAAAACTTTGCTAACCTCTCTTTTTTTCTTTGGCTTTTCACAGGTTTTGTTTCTGAGTAAAGAACTAAGTAACAAAAGAAATGTTGAGGGTGAATCTGCCCGAAAAGAGATAGTTCAACTTAGGTTCGAAGTATCTGGGCTATGGTTTGACTACAAAGAGAAGGAAAAATCTTTCAAAATTCTGGAAAAAGATTTTATTGAAAGCCGGACCAAGGTCTCGGCTTTGAGCAAAGAAAAAAGCAAGCATGAAGAAATAATGGGAAGGAAAGTATCAGAACTCGAAGCTTCAAATGTTGAGAAGGACAAGCGAATTGCATTGCTTGAAGCTAAGATAAAACAAGCAAAAGAGGAATATGAAGTTGAAACAATGAAGATAATGCAGCATCTGCCGAAGTAGTCGTTAACGTTAGTGGTGCTCATGTGAGAATAGATGACCTCAAAGACGAAGTGAATCAGTGAGACAACTCAATGAAAACTACCGAATTTTGCTAGAAAATTATCATACCCTTGGAAACAGATGCCATAATGAGTTATTAAAAACCTTCTTCTCTGTTGGGGATTTGTCTAAAGAGAAGAATTTCTCGGATGGTGACTTGGAGGGCTTAATGCGGTGGGTGCTCAGTGAGACACGTGCTTTTAAAAGTGTTCTCTCATCACGAGAGGACTATTGTCCTTGGATAGGTGCCCGAAGCACTGATTCGGTTTTGCTAAAAGCCGGATATTGACCCTGATTTTAGAGTTTCTGCTGACCACGTCCGAAGGTCGACTGTCAAAGCTTTGGAGTGGTCTAAAAAATTCTTATCCGAAATATGGAAGAACGACGGGAAGGAAATAAGCATCGAAGAATCTATAAAGAATGGGGAGAAGGTATGTATCCTGTTACCTTCATCTTTACCTGCGTGAGGCATGCACATACTAACTTTCAAAATCTAAACAGGCACGACAGGCAGCTCAAAGAGCTATAGATATTAGAAATAAGCTACAAAGCAAGAAAGCCGAAGGTATTTGACCATTTTCGCTTCTGTTAAAATTTAGCGTACTCACCCTTTAGAAATTGTTTTACTAACTCTTGCTGAAAAGTTTCTACTTCTCAGCTAGTAATTGAAGTAAAACATAATGAAGTCGAAGCTAAGGATGCTACTGTCGAAGCAGAAGCAATATCTACTAAAGCTACGAAAAAAGCAGCAGATGACGCTGTCCTCAAAAATTGTGAGCAAATATATGACGAAGTGATGCAGGGCAACAAAGGGAACTGATTAAATGATGTGAAAAACAATGATTGTTTGTTGTAATATTTTTGCTGGTACAAAGTGTTCGAACTCTTCGAGACTTTTTCAAGTGATTTGTAATATATTCGTACTTCTCACTTCATTTTTGCTTCTTTGCTTTCTTTTGTGATGTGTGAAATTTTGTTTAACATGCGTTTTGAGCCAAAGGCGAAAAAACCTTCCCTTCTTTTCACACATTACAAAGGAAAATTGTATCTCTATATTCCCTTAGGAATGACTCCGGATCTTTTGTCACCGTTACTTTGGTGACTGGATTGTAGCTCTACATTCCCTTAGGCACGACTACGAAGCTTTTTTCACCGTTACTTTGGTGACTGAATCATAGCTCTGCGTTCCCTTAGGAACGACTTCGAAGCTTTTTCACCATTAATTAGGTGAATGAGACGTAGCACTGCATTCCCTTGGAAATGACTTTAGAGCTTTTTTTACCGTTACTTAGGTGAATGAAAAATAGCTGAAAGTCGCCTAGAGGGGGGGTGAATAGGCAAATCTGAAATTTATAAACTTCAAGCACAACTACAAGTCGGGTTAGCGTTAGAAATATAACCGAGTCCGAAAGAGAGGGCGAAAACAAATCAACCAAAGAAATAGAGCGGATGACACGATGATTTGTTTTACCGAGGTTCGGTTCTTGCAAACCTACTCCCCGTTGAGGTGGTCACAAAGACTGGGTCTCTTTCAACCCTTTCCCTCTCTCAAACGGTCACCTAGACCGAGTGAGCTTTTCTCCTCAATCAATTGGGTCACTTAGACCCCACAAGGACCACCACACAATTGGTGTCTCTTGCTTTGATTACAATGGTGTTGAGAACAAGAATGGGGAAGAAGAAAAGCGATCCAAGCGACAAGAACTCAAATGAACACAAATGTCTCTCTCTCACAAGCCACTAAGTCTTTGGAATGAGTTTGGGACTTGGAGAGGATTTGAACTTTTGTTTTGTGACTTGGAGTGGAGTATAGAGCTCTTGTATTGAATGCAATGGCTGAAAACTTGGATACCTTGAAGTGTGGTGGTTGGGGGGTATTTATAGCCCAACCACCAAAATGGTTGTTGGGGAGGCTGTCTGTCGATGGGCGCACCGGACAGTCCGGTGCGCCAGCCACGTCACCCAACCGTTAGGGTTCGACCGTTGGAGCTTTGTCAGACTGGGGCACCGGACAGTCCGGTGCCGCACCGGACATGCACTGTTCACTGTCTGGTGCGCCTTCTGGCGCCTGCTCTCACTCTGCGCGCACTGTCCGTGCACTGTAGCGCTTTTACAGGTTTTCATTGGAGTCGACCGTTGCATTGTAGCTGTTGCTCTGCTGGCACACCGGACAGTCCGGTGCCACACTGGACAGTTCGGTGAATTATAGCGGAGTGGCTTTTCCAGAAACCCGAAGCTGAGCAGTTCAGAGTTGATCTCCCTGGTGCACCGGACACTGTCCGGTGGCACACCGGATAGTCCGGTGCGCCAGACCAGGGCAACCTTCGGTTGGTTTTGCTCCTTTCTTTTTGAACCCTATCTTGGACTTTTCATTGGTTTGTGTTGAACCTTTGGCACCTGTAGAACTTATAATCTAGAGCAAACTAGTTAGTCCAATTATTTGTGTTGGGCAATTCAACCACCCAAATCATTTAGGAAAAGGTTTGACCCTTTTTCCCTTTCAATAGCTCTGCATTCTCTTGGGAACGACTTTGGAGCTTTTTTCACCGTTACTTAGGTGAATGATGCATAGCTCTGCATTCCCTTAGGAACGACTTTAAAGCTTTTTTCACCGTCACTTTGGTGAATGAAACATAGCGCTGCATTCCCTTAGGAACTTTTTGAAAGGGAAATGTGCCCTTGGGCCATTTCTATAATGTTTTGGTGATTAAGTGCCCAACACATAGTGAGTGAGATATTATGTGCCAAACAAGCAAAAAGTGCAAATCATGTAACAAGGTATGTTTCTAGACTTAGTACATTGTTTTGAGTACTAACATGTTTTGTCTAAGTGCTAGAAACAGAGAAAACAAGAGAAGAAGAGAAATGCAAAAGACTTGGCTTGGTACAGCCAAATTCCAGCTCGGCTTGGCACACCGGACTATCCAGTGGTGCACCGGACAATGTCCGGTGCGCCAGGCCAGCCTCCAGTGAACAGGCCACTCTCAGGAAAGTTTAGCGGCGTACAGCTATAATTCACCGGACTGTCCGGTGGTGCACCGGACTGTCCGGTGAGCCAACGGCCGCCAGCGCAACGGTCGGCCGCGCAATCCGCGGGGGACGCGTGGCCCACGCCAACGGTCGGCAGGGGGCACCGGACTGTCCGGTGTGCACCGGACAGTGTCCGATGCGCCAACCAGCCCAGAGTTGTAACGGTCGTCTGCGCCAGAAAAGGAAGGAGATCCGCACCGGACCGTCTATAGTGACTGTCCGATGGCGCACCGGACTGTCCGATGCGCCACCCGACAGAAGGCAAGAATTGCCTTCCTTGTTGGCCTCCAACGGTTCCTAGCTGCCTTGGGGCTATAAAAGGGACCCCTAGGTGCATGGAGGAGTCACCCAAGCATTCACTAAGCATTCTAAGACTCCCACACTCCGTCTCCGCGCACTTGATCGATTGTGTTAGTGATTTGAGCTCCGTTCTAGTTGTGAACTTCTTGTGCTTCATTTTGAGCTCAAGTCTTGGCTTGTGTGCGTGTGTGTGCTGCGGATTTGTGTGTGTTGCTTCCCAACCTTACTCTTGTGTTTTCATTGTGATCTTTGTTGTAAGGGCGAGAGACTCCAACTTGTGGAGATTCCTCGCAAACGGGAAAAGAGATAAGGAAGAAAAGACGTGGTATTCAAGTTGATCATTGGATCACTTGAAAGGGGTTGAGTGCAACCCTCGTCCATTGGGACGCCATAACGTGGAAGTAGGCAAGTGTTACTTGGCCGAACCACGGGATAAAATCGCGTGTCTCTTGTGATTGTTCTCTCTTTGATTGTCTGTGTTCACAAGAGCTCATATCAAGCCACTTAACCGTTCTAACATTCATAACTAAAGTTTTGTGGCTATTAGTGTTGAATTTTATAGGATCACCTATTCACCCCCCCCCCTCTAGGTGCTTTCAATTGGTATCAGAGTCGTTCTCTTCATCTAAGGCACTAATCGCCCGAAGAGATGGATCCTAAGGGAAAGGGGGTGTTGATCAATGACAAGGAGAAGGAGTCCCTCTTTAACGAGCCAAGGGACGACAAGCCCACTTACTCTGGCTCGAGTCATAAGAAGAAGGACGGGAAGAAGAAGAGGCGCATCAAGAAGATCGTCTACTACGACAGCGATGAATCATCTTCTTCACCAAGAGACGACGACGACGATGACTCGTCTAAAAAGAAACCGGTTAATCAAAACTATTCTTTTGATTATTCTCGTATTCTGTTCAATTCCAATGCTCATTTGCTTTCAATTCCACTCGATAAACCTCCACACTTTGATGGAGAAGACTATTGATTTTGGAGTCACAAAATGTGTAGTCACTTGTTTTCTCTCCATCCTAGTATTTGGGAGACAGTTGAAAATGGAATGCATTTCAATAGTACGGATAACCCTATGTTTATTAATGAGCAAATTCATAAGAATGCACAAGCTACTACTGTTTTGCTAGCATCCTTGTACAGGGATGAATACAACAAGGTGAGCGGCTTGGACAACGCCAAGAAAATTTGGGATACCCTCAAGATATCACATGAGGGAAATGACGCCACCATGATCACCAAAATGGAGTTGGTGGAAGGCGAGCTGGGAAGGTTCGCGATGATCAGGGGAGAGGAGCCAACACAAACATACAACATGCTCAAGACCCTGGTCAACAAGATTAGGAGCTATGGAAGCACAAGATGGACGGACCACGACGCCGTCCGACTTATGCTAAGATCATTCACGGTAATTGACCCCCATCTTGTTAACCTTATTCGTGAGAATCCTAGGTACACCAAGATGACGCCCGAGGAGATTCTTGAAAAGTTTGTGAGCGGGCGCATGATGGTGAATGAGGCTCGATATGTGGACGACGCTCTAAACGGTCCACTCCCCGTCCACGAGCCTCAAACCGTTGCCCTTAAGGCAACCAGCAGCAGGGAGACGCTACCAAGCAAGGTGGCACAAGTAGAGGTCGCTGGCCTCAATGAAGATGAGATGGCGCTTATCATCAAGCGCTTCAAGACCGCACTAAAAGGACGCAAGGAGTACCCCAACAAGAATAAGACAAGGGGAAAGCGCTCCTGCTTCAAATGCGGTAAGACTGGTCATTTTATTGCTCAATGTCATGATAGTGAAATGACCAAGGGGAAGAAAGACATGGGAAGGAGAAGAAGAAAAGCTATAGGAAGGCGAAAGGCGAGGCTCACCTTGGCAAAGAATGGGATTTGGACTGCTCTTCATCCGGTTCCGATGATGAAGGATTGGCAGCCTCGGCCTTCAACAAATCTTCGCTCTTCCCCAACGAACACCACACTTGCCTCATGGCCAAGGAGAAAAAGGTTTATGCATCCGGGGGCTCAAGCTGGATTATCGGCAGCGGATGCACAAACCATATGACGGGGGAGAAGAAGATGTTCACCTCCTACGTCAAGAACAAGGATTCCCAGGAAACGATCATCTTTGGAGATGGGAACCAAGGTGAAGTCAAAGGCTTGGGCAAGATAGCCATCACCAACGACCACTCTATATCAAATGTATTTCTAGTAGAGTCGCTTGGTTACAACCTCCTGTCTGTAAGTCAATTGTGCCACATGGGCTACAATTGTTTGTTTACAAATGTTGATGTTTCTGTCTTTAGAAGGAGTGATGGTTCATTAGCATTTAAGGGTGTATTAGACGGCAAACTCTACTTAGTTGATTTTTCGAAAGAGGAGGCTGATCTAGATGCATGCTTAATAGCTAAGACTTGCATGGGCTGGCTGTGGCATCACCGTCTAGCACATGTTGGGATGAAGAACCTTCATAAACTTCTAAAGGGAGAACATGTGTTAGGACCAACCAATGTCTGCTTCGAAAAAGATAGATCTTGTGCAGCTTGCCAGGCAGGGAAACAGGTGGGAAGCACTCATCACAACAAGAATGTGATGACTACGTCAAGACCACTGGAGCTTCTCCACATGGACCTCTTTGGACTCGTCGCCTACCTTAGCATCGGGGGAAGTAAGTATGGTCTTGTAATTATAGATGACTTTTCCCGCTTCACTTGGGTGTTCTTTTTGCAGGATAAATCAGAAACCCAAGGGACCCTAAAGCGCTTTCTAAGGAGAGCTCAAAACGAATTTGAGCTCAAGGTGAAAAGATAAGGAGCGACAACGGGTCCGAATTCAAGAACTTACAAGTTGAGGAGTATCTTGAGGAGGAAGGTGTCAAGCATGAGTTCTCCGCTCCCTACACACCACAGCAAAATGGTGTGGTAGAGAGGAAGAACAGGACGCTTGGAGAGTTCAAGACGCCCAAGCGGTTTTGGTCGGAAGCTGTGAACACAACGTGCCACGCCATAAACCGGCTCTATCTGCATCGTCTCCTCAAGAAGACCTCCTACGAACTCCTTACCGGTAACAAACCTAATGTCTCTTACTTTCGTGTATTTGGGAGCAAATGCTACATTTTGGTGAAGAAAGGTAGACATTACAAATTTGCTCCCAAAGCTATAGAAGGGTTTTTACTAGAGTATGACTCAAATACAAAGGCGTACAGAGTCTTCAACAAATCATCGGGTTTGGTTGAAGTCTCTAGCGACGTTGTATTTGATGAGACTAATGGCTCTCCAAGAGAGCAAGTTGATCTTGATGACATAGATGAAGATGATGTTCAAACGGCCGCAATACGCACCATGGCGATTGGAGATGTGCGACCATAGGAACAACAAGAGCAAGATCAACCTTCTTCCTCAACAATGGTGTATCCCCCTACTCAAGATGGACAGGTTCCTCAAGAAAAGGCGTGTGATCAAGGGGGAGCACAAGGAGAACAAGTTTTGGAGGAAGAAGCACCACTGGCCCCTCCAACTCAAGTCCGAGCGACGATCCAAAGAAATCACCCCGTCGATCAGATTCTGGGTGACATAAGCAAGGGAGTAACTACTCGCTCAAGATTAGCTAATTTTTGTGAGAATTACTCGTTTGTCTCTTCTATTGAGCCTTTCAGGGTAGAAGAGGCCTTGCAAAATCCGGACTGGGTGTTGGCCATGCAGGAAGAGCTCAACAACTTCAAAAGGAATGAAGTTTGGAGCCTGGTGCCACGTCCAAAGCAAAACATTGTGGGAACCAAGTGGGTGTTCCGCAACAAGCAAGACGAGCACAGGGTGGTGATAAGAAACAAGGCTCGACTTATGGCAAAAGGTTATGCCCAAGTCACAGGTTTGGTTTTCGAGGAGACTTTTGCTCCTGTGGCTAGGCTAGAGTCTATTAGAATTTTATTAGCCTATGCCGCTCACCACTCCTTCAGGTTGTTTCAAATGGATGTGAAGAGCGCTTTCCTCAATGGGCCAATAAAGGAGGAGGTGTACGTGGAACAACCCCCTGGCTTTGAGGATGACAGGTACCCTGACCATGTGTTTAAGCTCTCTAAGGCGCTCTATGGACTTAAGCAAGCCTCAAGAGCATGGTATGAATGCCTTAGAGATTTCTTAATTGCTAATGCTTTCAAGGTTGGGAAAGCCGATCCCACTCTTTTCACTAAGACTTGTAATAGTGACCTTTTTGTGTGCCAAATTTATGTCGATGACATAATATTTGGTTCTACTAATCAAAAGTCTTGTGAGGAGTTTAGCAGGGTGATGACTCAAAAGTTTGAGATGTCAATGATGGACAAGTTGAACTACTTCCTTGGGTTCCAAGTGAAGCAACTCAAGGACGACACCTTTATTTCCCAAACAAAGTACACTCAAGATCTTCTCAAGCGGTTTGGGATGAAGGACGCCAAGCCCGCGACACAGATGGGAACCGACGGGCATGTCGACCTCAACAAAGGAGGTAAGTCCATTGATCAAAAGGCATACCGGTCTATGATAGGGTCATTGCTTTATTTATGTGCTAGTAGACCGGATATTATGCTTAGCGTATGCATGTGTGCTAGATACCAATCCGACCCAAGGGAATGTCACCTTGTGGCCGTTAAGCGGATTCTTAGATATTTAGTTTCTACGCCTTGCTTCGGGATCTGGTATCCAAAGGGGTCTACTTTTGACTTAATTGGATACTCAGACTCTGATTATGCTGGATGCAAGGTTGATAGAAAGAGTACATCAGGGACGTGCCAATTCCTAGGAAGGTCCCTGGTGTCTTCGAGTTCAAAGAAACAAACCTCTGTTTCCCTATCCACCGCTGAGGCCGAGTATGTTGTCGCAGGACAGTGTTGCGCGCAACTACTTTGGATGAGGCAAACGCTCTGGGACTTTGGCTACAATCTGAGCAATGTCCCACTCCTATGTGATAATGAGAGTGCAATCCGCATGGCGAAAAATCCTGTTAAACACAGCCGCACTAAGCACATAGACATCCGACATCACTTTCTGAGAGCCCACCAGCAAAAGGGAGATATCGAGGTGTTCCATATTAGCACCAAGAACCAGCTAGCCGATATCTTTACCAAGCGTCCAAGCCATTAGATGAGAAAACCTTTTACAGGCTGCGTAGTGAGCTAAATGTCTTAGATTCACGTAACTTGGATTGATCTATAGCATACATGTGTTTTATGCCTTTGATCATGCTACTTATACATTTATGCAATTTGTTGTGCTCAAGTTCTGCAAGGAATCCCCAGACCTCACAAGTCCATGTATGAATGATGCACGTATCTAGGGGAGAAGTGCTACAACTTGACCCTTTGAGACTAACCTTTGTGTTCGAGTGTAATTGATGTAGTCTCAAAGGTGAATTGAAAGGGAAAGGTGAACTTGGACCATGCAAAGACTTCCACTGCACTCCGGTATTAGTGTACTCACCTCCAAGTTCATTCTTATGCTCTTATTGCCTTTTGCTCTTAATTGACAATTATTGGTGAGGCAATGGGGTTAAAGGGCCAAGAATGATCCCGTTTTGGTGATGATGCCAAAGGGGGAGAAAATAAGGCCAAAGCAAATGGATCAGCTACCACTTGAGGATTTTGAAAATAGTAGAGTTAGGATTTTTTATTTGTCCAAAATACTCTTATTGCAAAATTTGGTCTCTTGTGGGGGAGAATTTGTGATTATGGGGAAAAGGGGGAGTTTTTGGATCTTGATCAATTTCACTCTTGGAATATCTCTCTTTATGCCTAAACAAGTGTGTTTGACTTAGAGATAGGAAAATGAATTTGATTTGCAAAAACAAACCAAGTGGTGGCAAAGAATGATCCAAATGTGCCAAATTAGAGTAAAAAATGATTTGGTCTTCAATTTAAATCGATGTTACATGTTTTGCATTGCTTTTTGATGTGTTGGCATAAATCACCAAAAAGGGGGGATTGAAAGGGAAATGTGCCCTTGGGCCATTTCTATAATGTTTTGGTGATTAAGTGCCCAACACATAGTGAGTGAGATATTATGTGCCAAACAAGCAAAAAGTGCAAATCATGTAACAAGGTACGTTTCTAGACTTAGTACATTGTTTTGAGTACTAACATGTTTTGTCTAAGTGCTAGGAACAGAGAAAACAAGAGAAGAAAAGAAATTCAAAAGCCTTGGCTTGGTACAACCAAATTCTAGCTCGGCTTGGCACACCGGATTATCCGATGGTGCACCGGACAGTGTCCAGTGCGCCTGGCCAGCCTTCGGTGAACAGGCCACTCTCGGGAAAGTTTGGCGGCGTATGGCTATAATTCACCGGACTGTCCGGTGGTGCACCAGACTGTCCGGTGAGCCAACGGCCGCCAGCGCAACGGTCGGCCGCGCAATCCGTGGGCGACGCGTGGCCCACGCCAATGGTCGGCAGGGGGCACCGGACTGTCCGGTGTGCACCGGACAGTGTCTGGTGCGCTAACCAGCCCGGAGTTGCAACGGTCGTCTGCGCCAGAAAAGGAAGGAGATCCGCACCGGACTGTCTACAGTGACTGTCCGGTGGCGCACCGGACTGTCCGGTGCGCCACTCGACAAAAGGCAAGAATTGCCTTCCTTGTTGGCCTCCAAAGGCTCCTAGCTGCCTTGGGGCTATAAAATGGACCCCTAGGCGCATGGAGGAGTCACCCAAGCATTCACTAAGCATTTTAAGACTCTCACACTCCGTCTTCGCGCACTTAATCGATTGTGTTAGTGATTTGAGCTCTGTTCTAGTTGTGAACTCCTTGTGCTTCATTTTGAGCTCAAGTCTTGGCTTGTGTGCGTGTGTGTGCTGCGGATTTGTGTGTGTTGTTCCCCAAACTTACTCTTGTGTTTTCATTGTGATCTTTGTTGTAAGGGCGAGAGACTCCAGCTTGTGGAGATTCCTCGCAAACGGGAAAAGAGATAAGGAAGAGAAGACGTGGTATTCAAGTTGATCATTGGATCAATTGAAAGGGGTTGAGTGCAACCCTCGTCCATTGGGACGCCACAATGTGGAAGTAGGCAAGTGTTACTTGGCCGAACCACGGGATAAAATCGCGTGTCTCTTGTGATTGTTCTCTCTTTTATTGTCTGTGTTCACAAGAGCTCATATCAAGCCACTTAACTGTTCTAACTTTCATAACTAAAGTTTTGTGGCTATTAGTGTTGAATTTTACAGGATCACCTATTCACCCCCCCCCCCCCCCTCTAGGTGCTCTCACTTTTTAGTGCTTTTTCACCGTTACTTAAGTGAATGAAACATAGCTCTGCATTCCCTTAGGAACAACTTCGGAGCTTTTTCACCATTACTTAGGTGAATGAAATGTAGCTCTGCATTCCCTTAGGAACGACTTTGGAGCTTTTTCACACTTGCTTACCCGAAGATCTAACTACAACATTTTTTGTCATTGCACTCGAAGGTGCCAGATCATTATTACATTGATTTGCGTGGTATAGAAAAGTCTATGGAAGTAAACATAGACACATAGTAATGACTTCTTGATAGCTTTGATCTTACTTACCCGGTCCCTTGGAGTCTTTAATATATATGTGTCACACCCGGTTTTAGAAAGCAAACTGAATGTGAACTATGTACGTGTCAGGATCATAACTCGCATACATAGTGACTACATAAATGACTCATCATCACACAATGCTTCGAATAATCATAAAGTGTAAGTAATACTATTATAGACTAGAGTCATTAACATGATATATATCAAAGTGCACATTAGATAAATGTAGCCATTGTAAATAAACTCACCACCGACAGCTAACTGGGGGAGGTTGCTAGCCTAATCCTCGAATTCGTCGAGGTCCTGGAACTCTTGGAGGTTCACATCAATGCCTTCTCCTTATTTACCTAAGCATAGGTTGCTCTAAAGGCAACTTGGTGTTTTGTGAAAGCGAGAGTGAGTACACATCAATGTACTCAGCAAATGTCCCATTTAGCTGAGGTGGACTAGCTTTATGTGGGGTTAGGCTCAAAGCAGATGCTTTTAGTTCGTTATGTATTTATTATTAGTAGAAAGCAAGTTTTAGCAATAACCAACACGTGGATCATTTCCTCATATTGGAACATCATTATCATCATAGTAACCAAAACCATAAATAGAACTATTGTATCTCGAACCATCTGTATCTCTAATAAATGGAGCTCCCAAGGCCGCTCTTAACCGTGAGCATGGCTGATATATCAATTTCATAACACTCTACAAAGGTTGCGCACTTTACCCATGAGCTGTGATTCCCTTTCTGCCCGAGGATCGCGACTCTTCATTGATCACTTTCAAGGTGAACTAGCAGGGTCTCACTACGTGGTTTTCCCCTAGAGTCCTCACTATGCGAATGTTGGAACTGACCACTGCATAGAGACCATCTGACGTACCTAAGCCTATACCCTCTGCCATTAGGAAAAAGTTGTGGGAACGATGCCCGTACCTAGATCCCTAAGCGAGAATATAAGAGCATAACAGATGCTTCCGTCCCCAATGACCAAAACCAACACCCAATATAATACTTCCCTAATTACTTGGCCAAGGGCATCCCATACCACCCTCATGGTTGCACTGTTTTTCCGGATGGTCATCTAATGAACAGGTCCTTATGGAGAAATACTCGGGAAACAGCCTGAGGCTCCTTTAGTATCACATGCTCATAATCATAATCAGAATGTAAAGCATCATATCATAGTTGTATCTCATCATGTTTATTGATTAAAGTAGAGCGCTAGCTTAAAGCTAACCATAATAACCCAAAAGGTAATCAAGGACAAGGTAAATAGAAAGCTAGTCAATACTTAGTTTTCAATTATGTAATGCGGGAAAATGAATTATCATGTGAATAGGACATAAATGGGTCAGATGGCACTTGCCTTCACCAAACGAGTGCCCAGGGTCTTCAACCTTGTAGATCTTGAAGAGCTTGATCACTTGGCCGCCAAAGCTTGATCATTGATTCCTCGAAACTCGGGAACAGATCTTGTTCTATCGCGACATGTAGCAAACACGAACAGCCACACACAAATAAACATATACATGCATAAGAACATTACACCATACGAGAGAAAACATTATAAAAATAAGCAATACAAAATAGAGCTTGCTTCTACTATCACTTTAGAAAAAGAAATGCGGAAATCGGAGCTACGATCAAGAAAGTATCACATTTATGCTAAACCAGTATTGGCTAAAACATTTAATTCGACATAATTATATTAATTGACAATTATCAAATGTAAATTAACACTACTACTTAGTTTTGACTGACTTATTATTATAATAGTGGATGATTAAACAAATAGTTAATTAACTGTCATGAGGGATTATAAGTGAACAATTTAATACCACATGCGAACGACGCGCGGCACACGCGAATGACGTGTGATGATGCGCGAAACAGAGCGTGGACGACACGAGAACGACTAACAGATAACATGTTTATACTAAACAAGTTAACATTTACTTATAAAGCACAATTGATAAACTATAAATTAGTTTCAATTGTAAAACTAATTTAAAGACATTAGTGAAACAAATATTTAATAAATTATTTAAAGCATGTGAAATGATGAACTAATAATTTTAACACATAGGCAACAATAATATAAACCTAACACAACTTGAGCGTAATGAATCGGGTTTATAACACAAAAAATATCACATATTTAGGGGTTGTTTGGTTCCTTTAGTCACCCTCCTAAACTTTAGTTACTAAATTTTAGTCCATAGAGATCATATTTGGAAAACCTATTTTAGTCACTCTGTTTGACATTTTAGAGACTAAAAGTCAAAGTTTAGGAGGTGGGAACCAAACACCCCCTTAATAGACCACGCACTTACGATGACGTGGCACAGTTCTATTGTCCAGAAACGTGCCACGCCGAGGGCCACATGAGTGACATATGCTGAAAAATCATAACTAGTGGGATTAAAAGTGGCCACCTTCTTCCTTCTCTCTCCAATTTGCAACCGCACAGGGAAAAAACATAAAGCACAGGGGGCTTGGCCGAACAGACCACACTGCATTGGGTCGTGGGGCCACGCCGCCCAATGCACCCGTCGACCACCATTGCCTGGGAACCGGGAGCCGACCGTGGGCGTCGCGGGGGCTGGGGGCGCCATGCCCTAATCTGCAGGGAGACACATCAGAGATCGTCCGAGGGCTTCGTCGAGCAGACATTGAGAGGAGCGGAGGGCGCGTGGAGAGAGGAAGAAGAAGATGGACTTCTCGCCTGTGTAAGATCGTGTGAAGGAGAACCTCCTCACCTGGGACTGGGAACCTATGCGTGGAGGTAGAGCGATGTCAAAACTGGTGTAGGGGTGAGGAACTGGGCGCTGAGGCGGTTTTGCGTATAGATGGCCAAATGGGCCGTGCCTAACGGGCCGGGCCGAAGCACGGCCCGTTTAATAGTGTCGGGCCGGGCCCGACATGAGAACCGTGTCGTGCTTGGGCCGCTGCCTCGGCCCGCAGTGCCGGCCCGACCACGATTATATATATTTATTTTATGAAACATAGTATATATATATATTTACATTTTATATTTGCTATTTACAGCAAATGTACTAGAGTTCTACTAGTTAGTCTCCTTCAGTTAGTGTTTTCAGCCTTGTAGAGGGAGGTCATGGGTTCAAATCCTCACTCAGGCACAATTTTTTGCTATTTTTCTTGATTTAATGGGAGAACGTGGCCGGTTAACAGGCCGGCCCATCACGACTACCAGGCCGGCGTGCCGTGCCTGGGCCGCGGTTACGGCACGCTGGCTGGTCGGGCACGACCCGATTATCCGTCGGGCCTAACGGGCCCGTGCCGGGCCGGGCCTCCCATTTGGGCACCTATAGTTTTGCGTAGAAGAAGCATAGGAAGCCATCCCTATCCGAATGACAGTTGGGCCCGTCGACGCTGGGCGATCGCGTAGGGCGCCACTACCCACTGGGCGAGCGCGTGTGAAAGCGTGTTGCTTGGGCGTGGGCGGGGCGGTTGGGCCATAACGTGTGTGGGCTGCGCACGGGGTGTGGGTCACATAGAATAGGCTGGCTAGGGAGGTGGCAGGGCTAGGGGTGATGTAGGCCACGCGAGCTGCGTTATGGCAGGTCACGGGTTGGGGAGGGGGAGGGGGAGGGGTGTGCGGGCCAAGGGCATGCCGATTGTGGGGTGGTGGGTCTTTTATTTTCTCTTTGTTATTTTCTTTTCTTTTCTATTTGACATACTCAAGCATGATTCACAAAAATAAAAGAATGCACATCAAGCAAATTCATAAGCCAAAATATATGCTCCAGCATGATGCAACATTACACTACTCCCTTAGGGTCATAGTTTACTAGGCTTAACACTTATATATAAAACAAACTAACTTTACATTATTTATAAAAAGGAGAAAAGAGAATAAAAAGGAGTAACACCTGAATTTTGAGTATAGAGCAAAGAAATTTTTATACCCTAAAATTTAGGGTGTTACAACCCTAACCCCCTTAACAGGAATCTCACTCCGGGATTCAAGAAGAGGCTAGCAAGAACAACAAGGTTGGTTCATAGGTTGTTCACATGACCTTACAAACAAATTTGTCGACTTAACAAGAAACTCATCACACCCCCGGCTCGACGTGAAAGCCCAGCAATTCACGTACTTTCAGTGTATGTGTGAACTACTTTGTACTTTGCATGGGTGTCGACCTGCAGATCATCTTCTTGATTACCACTAGCTGAGCTATGCTTTGAGGCCTTATCAAGTCAATCTAGACTCTTCTTGGGACATTGGCGAATGAAATGCCCTTCTTCCTTGTAGTAGAAACAAGCACGTCTTGCTTTGACCTCTCTGCGAGTCAACTTGTTTGATTGCCAACAGATGATGCTTGATTAGTTGTCTGCATATTGAACAATTCAGCCTGATTTGATTCTCCTATTTGGGTATTCATGAGTTTTGAGGCTTTTGCTTGTGGTTGAGGTGGTTTAATCTTGTACCCAAAGATTCTTCTGGTCCTCTTGTTGTTCTTCATTCCATTCAACATATATCCATGTGACTCATCCTTCTTGTTCATAATCGTTGGGTTGGAATCTTGTCGTTGCCATCATCCACTTTATCTCCAATGGGATTCATCATCTGGGTAGGGGTAAAATGGAGGGTGAGATAAGGTTTCACAAGGTGCACGATATATATGAAGGGTAAAATAAGGAACAAGAATATTTACACATTGATATCAAAAAAGAAGTAAAAGCTAGCATGAAACACAAGGTTGGTGTTGTGTTTTTCACCACTTGTAACACTATCTAGCAGAAACTGTACTGGAGACTACCATCTGAGCGGTAATAAGAGGAAAGTACATGGATAGAAAAAGGTAAGCATAGATGGATTAAAGAGAGAGAGTAGGGAAAGAGAACCCAACTACCTAACTATATGGCACTTACCTAGTAATTGATGCAATTGCGGACCAAGGGACACAACACATCAACACTCATCACAAAGAAGCAAATCAGTCATAACACAAAGACAAACAGCACGAGCACACAACAACAAGCATCTCGTTGTTAATGTTAACTAGATGGTGGTCTTTCCTTACAAAGTGGAAAACTACTTCTTTAAGGACATCAAAAGACAAGGAGAATGATAAGACATGCAAGATAGGGGCATGAGCATAATAAAGGATGGAGCTAAAGTAAGAATTGTAATCGCAAGGAAGAGGATACAACCAAGGGCAAGATAGGTAAAACACAGTTCACAAATTGAGATGGAAAAGAGGAGGTTTCAAAAATAGACATAAGATAAGCACCAAGGTAAGATCTAAAGATTACAAAGGTAACAAACAAAAGCACAACAAAGGATGAAGTTAAGATAAGACAAGACTTGCAAAGCGCCAAGAAAAAGGGAACAACCACAGGCAGGATAGGTAAAACAACACTCTCGAACTAAAATGGGAGGGAGGAGGCTTTAAAATGCGGGTGCAAGATAAGCATCAAGGTAAATATCGAGAGATGACAAGGGTTAAAGGTAATAACATATAAATGCACTACAAAGGATGGAGTTGAGACAAAACTTGCAAGGTGACAAAAGGGGAAAGCAATCAAGGGAGAGATAGGTAAAACAACACTCTCGAACTAGGTTGGAAAAGAGGAGGCTTTAAAGGGTAAGTTCAAAGTAAGCATCTAGGTAAAGACATAAATATCGTAAGGGTCAAAGGTGATAACAAACAAGGGTGTAAGAGAAAAGATAAAGGCATAGAAGAACCAAGGGTACAAGTACAACAAAGAATGGAGTTAAGGCAAGGCTTGCACGCGGTAAAGAAGAGGATATGGCCAAGGGTGAGATAAGTAAAACACCACTCTCAAATTGAGATGGGGGGAGGGAAGGTTTTTAAATAGGAGGCGTACGATAAGCATCAAGGTAAGATGAAGGGATGACAAAAGTAAAGGGGATAACAGGCAAAAGCATAGCAACGGGCGGAGTCAAGACGAGACTCACAAAGTGGTGAAGTAAAGGGGACACTAAAAGGGTAAGACATGTAAGGTTCCAACAAAATAGTTAAAGTGAAAATTCATCACGGAGGGAAGTTATAAGGAAACAACGAGACCGTGAAGGATGTGTGAAATAAAATGATCGCTCATGGATTATCGAGAAACAAGGGTGGTCAGGGCCATTGTAACACCCCTGGTGTTACTATAACTAAAACTTGAGCATGGAATCATAAGCATTGGCATTGCATATGTTTGATACACCTAGAGTGCATTTACTAGGCAAAAATTTCAAAGAAGTTGTATTGTTTTAATGTTTTTGCAAATAGAACCCTGGTTAAGGGACTTAACCCTAAATAGTGGTTAAAGGGGTAAAACTTAACCTAAGATGAGAAAACCTAAAGACTTTAGAGAAAGAGTCATGAAATATCCCCAAGAACAAAGTGGAGTCACATTTATACCCTTGGGATACCAGAAACCCTAATTGGAACCCTGGAAAACCCTAAAACTAAACCCTAGGGGCCTATGTGCAAAATTAGTCCACTTTTGGGCTAAAGTGCAAAAACCAAGCCAAATAAGTATCTTAAGTCACATGGTTCACATTTGGGAAGATTTACAAGCCAAACCCTAAGTTTTGGACTTAAATGCAAAATGGACATCACTTAGGTTTCATTCTAAGTCTGAAATTCAGTGTTGAGGGCTCAACTTTGGAGCCCTGTATCTTTTGAAATATAGGGTTTTTGGCCAAAGTGACCACAACAAGTTTGTAGCCCAATTATAGGAGAACAACTTTGCTTAAGAAGGAAAGCATAGTTATTAAGAAAAAGTCAGAGATAATTAAGCCTCAAGTTTGGCTGTCAGGCTGGTCCATTCTGAAATTCAGATTCTCAGTGGAACAGAGCCAACTTGGTGTGTGAATTCAAACTTGAATTGTTGAGAAATTGATCAAGGTTGCTGTGACAAAGTTGTAGCTGGTTTGTTAGGCTATAATTTTGGTACAGGGAGCTAGCTTAGTCAGCACACAAAATTGGGAGAAACTGGAGCTCCAAAGTGCTCTGTCAGCGGTTCTGAATAGGGGCTCGCCATGGTACAGTGCCTGTTGGGTCTGACCGCCAGCGCAACTGACCCACCGCCGACGACCAACTACACTGCGAATCGTGCCGTCGCCGGTCCACGTTGTGCTCAGGGTAAGTGGGTAACACCCGGTGTACGCTACGCCGCCGTGGATAAGCTCCAGCCGTTAAAAAAACTCCGGCCACCATACTGCGCCACCGCGGTGGAAGCCGATAAGAACGCCGGTGATAGCCGTCGTCCGACCTTACGCCACGTATCCGGGCACCTCTGTCGCGTCATCGTGATTCCCCGCTGCTGTCTCATCGATGCCGGTGAGCCCGCCACGGCGGTGGACACGAAACCGCGGCGCCAGAGTCCTTCCTCATCTCCGGTCGCCGCGTTGCTCGACCAAATTGAGTGCCACCGACGAAGCCGCTTATAAATTGAGCTCGTGACTAGCTTCGCAATATCATTGCGCACCCCCACACCAAGTATTGCTCCTAGCCGATTCCTAGCGAGCTCTAATTTCGCATTCGCCCCAATTCGGTTTCCGCCCGCGATGAACACCTCCCCGTGGCCAGCCCAACTCAGGTTAGTTCCAGTGTCTCTGTTGCTTGTTCTAGAGTCCCTAAACCCTCCTCAAGCTCTATGACCCACCTAATTGAGCTAGACCACCCTGGGTTGTCGTGAACGCCCGTGTTCTTCCCCGATACCCGCGGTCACCGTGGCCAGTGCAAACTGAATAGCCATTCTTGGAATTAGTGGAGGGAAAATGCTCACTAGATCTTGAATTTGGGTTCGGCCAAAGATGGGCGCCAGTCTTTGAGCAATTTGCCCGATGCGCGTGCTCGTCGGAGCTCCGCACGACGCCGTCCGCCGTCGAGGGTGTCGGCGTGTAAAAGAATAAGAACACAGGGGTCTTTCTGATGATGTCAGTGACTCCCCAAAATAGTGCGAGGGTTTCTTCTGTGTTTATTCATGGCGCCAGGGTCGTCTGTGCAAAGTCGCCTTGGTCATGCGCGCGCGGGCGCATTTCTGCTGTAGTTGGGCCGACTTGGGCTGATTTCGGCCCGAGACTGTTCATTAATTTTCTTTTCTTTTACTAGCCAGCTTTGGAAATCTGTCATAAATTGTAGAAAAATCCTAAAAATGCCAAACTAATTTTACTAGATTCCTTATTTTTCATAGTATTTAATAAAAATAATTTCATGATTTTTAGGTTAAATAAGGAATTTTGAGGTATTTAAAATAGCTTAAACTAACAGTTCTGGATTTTTAGAAATTAAATGATAATCCCAAAATTGCCCAAACTTTTTATATGAGTTCCTCATAATATTTAGAAGCCATGGGTAGAATTTGAATTGATTTGGACCATGTTTGATAACTAGAACCCAAAACCACCCCCCCTGCCCTATGAACTCCTTTACCGACTTCGGAAACCCTAGGTTCTCGGAGTTCCGTGAAGGAAAGTTGTATTCAAGACTTAGTTAATAAATCTTTATTATCTTTGCACTCTCATTAGCATGACATGGCATTCATCCTTATATATATACCTATATGGTTGTATTTAGAAAACGAAGAAGAGAGTGAAATGACTCAAGAAAAGACACCACCACCTTTGGAATCTCAGGCAGGGACTTGGCTCTACTTCGACATCTGCGGATCTGAGCCTAACTCACCTACTAACGAAGGCAAGCCCCGGTGCATGCAACCCCTTACTTGTGTTTTTAAATAATTTTCGCACACTTTAAGTCTAGTGAAATGTGCATTAGGTTTATAGGAGTTGCTTGAAACCCTTTGATGCATTGCCTTCCTTGATATCCATACCTTATTAGATACTTCTGGTGAAGTATCAAAATATGATTTACAAAAATGCTTAGCCTTGCTTAGATCTTGTGGATAGAGGTTGTCCTTAGCTTAGCTCGAGAAAGGATGACTTCTACCTACAAGAATATTTTCATTTGGAGCAATGGTGGGATCTTACTGCAAAGTTCCCGGTGATGCTCTTTTCATCCTAAGGAACAGACACAATCCTAAGGATGGAAATACTTAAATCGAGACTTGGGTTAGGAACAGGTGATGTTCTACCCAGGTTGATTAAGGATTAATGCATATGTAGGCTTGATGATCGAGGACCCTTTAACTGGTCACATGCCTCGTCATGGGTAAGCCTTGCCTCGGGCAGACTAAGGCCAGAATAAGATAACACGAAATGGGCGTGGAGTGGTGGCGAGAGTAGCGTGTACCCTCCGTGGCAAGAGGCTGGACAGTGGTGTATCTGTGCTCTAGGTTTGCGTGAACCTGATCTGGTCTTAAGAACCCCGGTGGCGGGTTGACATATGCAAGGGTTAAGTGCTACATATGTCGTGTGATTGGAGATCCTCAGCTGAGTATAATCGATTCGGATCGCCGTACCTTCGCGGTTATGAAGACTTGGTCACTGACCTGCAACCTAAAGTCAGGATGTGAACACTATGGATAAAAATGATGTTGTATTGATGAGATGTTGAAATTAGACTAGATGCAAATAGAGTCTATTAATACTTAATATGGCGTTAAAAGATTGAAAGTAAGGACTCACTTTAGTAAGCTACTTCTGCAAAAGTATAAGTTGATTTTTGCTAAAACCTCTCCTTGACTCCTATTTATCCAGCATACCCTTGAGAGTCTTTTCTTTAGTCGGGTAAGACTTGCTGAGTAATTCCATACTCAGGGTTTATCCCTTTGTTGTTTTTAGGTGAGGAAGCGACAAATTTATGTTGCTTTTGCTCCAAGGTGGTACCAAATGAAGAAAAACAAGACTGAAGTACGGGAGGACTTGGTCCTCCACATAGGATCTTTTGCTTAAAACTTATCAGGAGGAGTTTGTGCCTCCCTTGGTTTGTAAAATATTACTACTCTGCACTCGCTTTTAGTTCTGGTCTGTAATAAGTAACTTGATCTTACATTCTAAATAAATGTAAGTTTATGTAAAAGCTTCCGCATTTCTATATCTCCGATGTTCTGTAATGTCTGCAAGACGGGTGAAACGTTCCTGGTAAGGTAAGGAAAGATACCGAACTTATCAAGTGACTTAGGAACATCTACAGGGTGTCTGATGTCTGTTGGACAAGGACAACTGTAGGTGGGCCTAATTACTTGGGAGGTTCCGTCACAGCTGGTATCGGAGCGTAGCCCTTCTTTGCAGATATTATGAGGCATCTTCAAAAGGATTTTCTAAAGTCTTACCTAAAAACTCTTTCCTCTTCTTACCTAAGTATTCTGAAGAGTTTATCTTAAAGACTAGATAAGAAGAGTGCAATGTATAGAAGGTTGAATCAACTAAGGTTGATTCTGTAATTACACATGCATCATGTCATACAAACTTTAAGTTAAACCCCCTGTGTAGCTAGTTTAGTACATGATTCATCTACCTTGTTCATACATCCTTAGTGAATAGAGTGTATCTGTTGCCCTTCTCTATAGATGAATCAACAAGAAGCTCCTACAGGAGTTGGAGAGTTTCTACGAGATTTTGGTGTTCTAGTGGTCCTGTGGCGACTACTTCAAGAAGTTGGATATACCGAAGCACCCAAGTACCAGTGGTCACGCACTGTTCTTAGAGGACAACCATGGTATGAGGTAGTAGTGCGTATTCCAGAACGTGCTAGAAAACCATCTTGGCCATATTGGATGTTCCATGCTGAAGGAATGACTCCTTGGGAGGGTGCTCAGGTAGCTGCCTTGGAGGTGCTAACAACCATTTGTTACCAGAAAAGGGAAGAAATACAAGCCACATCTATGAGGTTGTTCCCTGCAGTTGCCTTAAGTGACCCATTGGTGTATCATCACCAGGCCCGATTAATGGAAAGCATTCCTATTGGGCAGGATTCTGTTGAATCGGCATCTGCTCGAGTTTTGATGGCCGTGCTAGAATTGCAACTTACTCGAGGGCACAGTCGTCAAAAGTGGCAGCAGTTGTACACTGGGAGTTATGTAGCATTTAAGATGATGGAAATGGCCAAGAATTGTGCTTGTACTCAAGCACAAGAACGACTTGAGGAAACAAAGGTTCAAGCGGAACAAGTTATTGGATTAGAGCATCAGGTGACAGAACTTCAGATGCAACACCAAGCTGATCAGAATTGCATTAAGGTGCTTGAGCATCAGCTAACTAATGCTCATTTTAAATTAAAAATTTTGAGTCAGCAACAAGAAGAAATTTGTTTGCATGCTGTTGCTGTTAGAGAAGACCTTAAGGAAACCATGAGCTTCATAAGCCATCAGGATCAGGCAATCAAAGAATTAAATCGTGCTCATCCCATGGAATTTCAAGTAGCACAAAGGCTTGTCAACCATCTGCAGCAAGCAGTGCATAAGCTCAATGCTGTCTTCTATCCTACTCCTGCATCGACGGACTAAGGGTTCCTTGGAAGAATGGCAACAAACATCTGGCAGATGGTGTAGCTAGAGAAGATGTAGTAGATCAATGTAGTAAGGTAGGTGTAGATAGACCAGCTTGGTAATAAAAACAGGTTAAACTTCGTTGGAAAGAGTTTTCCTGTTTCACCTGGATCATGTAATATGTGAGCTTTTCAATGACTATGGTGTAGGAAACGCCTGCCTGTTTCAGAGGCAACTTTTAATATCTATAGTAGTTTGTCAAAAAATTAAGAGTTAAGAAGACTATTCCTTTGGATATTCCATGCGGATCACCATGTTGTTTTAGTAACCCAACTTAGGAAAGACATGTCCGACCATTTTCCTTGAATTTGATGCCTTTGGTTTCTTCATATCTATCGAAGGCATACCAACTTAATCCTTGACCTTGTGATCCCTATGATGGGCATAGAAATATGCTTGGGCTGAATCAACATTCTCCCATCGTACTTCTTTTATCAAGCTTAGGTCATAGCCATACCTTGTTCACTTCCTCGGGCCATGATCTATTTGGCGCTCTACTTGTAATCATTTTTACAGGTGGAGTCTCTTTTGTACCTTGTCATCCTTGATCAGTCTATTTGTGTTGTGTGAGATTCCTTATTGGTTATGACTGGTATTGGCGTTATGACTAAAATTGATGATGCTGCGCCAAAACCGAGGGCCTCTTGTGGGTATACACACAAGGTTGTGCTGCTCGATGCACGCTTGTATCACAGTTAGTAGTCATAATCCATTATGAGATTATATCAATATGTTATCTCTACGCAAATTGTTCTTACCACGTGAGATCCATTATTGGTGCCAGTTTTGTAATGGTGTCATGGTTAAGAACTTATGGTACCGCGGCGAAACTGAGAGCCTCCTGTGAATGTACACACAGGATTCTGCTGCTTGGCGCATGTTGGTATCGAGGTCTCTGGTCATGATCCATTGTGGAACTACATTAATGTGTGACCTTCCGTGGACTCCTTCCTTGAAACAATTTCTATGTTGTTTGATAAGTTATCAAGCGACATCTGTCATTTCCATTAGATCAAAAGGGCATACCACTTTCATATGTGGTTTTATTTCTTTTGATCTTGGTAGTGACTCCTCATACAAGTTCCCTTTACATCCTTTGTGGAGCCTTGGAGCTTTTTAGTAACGAGAGACAACTGATTAGCTCTCAGAATGGAAATTGGATTTCCCCTGCTGTTGAGATGCAGGAGTTTGTTCATTCGCCTTCCTAATTAATCCATGTATTCCCTAACCAAGTGGATAATTCATCTCGTATGAGGAAACAGATGAACAACTTGATCAAATAGATTTCTACCCAACTGCATGCTCAACTGTTAAGAAGAGTGAACTCTCAACCCCTTGGCTTACCAATGGTACTGAGAGGATTTACTTAATGTCAAAAGTAGTTCAACAAGTTGGTTTTGACTAACTTGTAACTGCCCGTTGAACGAATGCTGAGTTTAGAGATCGTTTTATCGAGTTGTCTAAACTTACTTTGGTTCAACCCACCCTAAAGAAAGTACTTACCAAAATGAGATTAAGTCAGCCAATAGCCACCTAATCATCGCTCTAGTCGTGCCTCGACCGTCTCACGCGTGTTTTTCCTGCATGGGTGATCATGCCGATCCATGACTAGTGCTGGATAAAATGGACTGGTTGCAAAGTCCGCATTTTTAGATCCCTTCGCTGGTGATTTTTCTTGAATCTATATCACCTTTCGTGGACTTGGATTCCCTGGCTAACACGAGTTGACCATGATGTTATTCGACATTCACACCCGTCCCGTGTGCTATGAACTTACTGTAACCACTTGTTGGTAAACCTCTTTTGTGTTTTACCCAAGATGGTGCATCTGATTCTATTTGGGTAAAGTTGCATAATTGCCACCCAACAGACTCAGATAGTACAGTGTCATCAGAAAAAGCAAGTTGCACACATGGAACCTTATGTGTTCTTCTGGTGGGCAAAGATGCAAATTGAAATTGCACACTATGTGGCTAGACGTGACACTTGCAAACATGTTAAGGCCATATACATGAAGACTGTTGGTCCATTACAATCCTTACCTATCCCAACATGGAATGAGAAGATATTAGTATGGACTTCATCATGGGATTACCCAGGACTACAAAAGGGTATGACTCTATCTGGGTTATAGTTGATCGGCTTACGAAAATTTCTCATTTTCTGCCAGTCAAGACAAATCACCCGGTTACTGTCTATGCCCAATTGTACATTGCTCGTATTCTTAGTCTGCATGGTGTCCGAAGACCACAGTGTCGGATCGTGGACCTCAATTTGTAGCCAAGTTTTGGGAAGCACTTCACAAATCCTTGGGTACTAAGTTGCTCCACAGTTCGGCTTATCATCCTCAAACCAGTGGGCAGACTGAGAAGCTCAATCAAATACTGGAAGATATGCTACGGGCATGTGTTTTGGAATTCCCACAGAAATGGGATGAATGTTTGCCCTTAGCGGAGTTTTCATATAATAATAGTTATCAAGAAAGTATCAAGATGGCACCCTTTAAAGCTTTATATAGACGACGATGTCGTACTCCGCTAAATTGGTCTGAACCTAGAGAAAGGTACTTCTTTAGTCCTGATATGGTGAAAGAGGTCGAAGAAAAGGTTCAGAGAATTATTCATAATATGAAGAAAGCTCAGACTCGACAAAAGAGTTATGCAGACCGACGACGACAACCCTTATGCTTTCTGGTAGGCGATTATGTCTACTTAAAAGTTTCACCAATGAAGGGTGTATCGCGTTTCGGGGTTAAAGGGAAGCTTGCACCCAGGTACATTGGTCCATTCCTGGTGATTGAGCAATGTGGACCAGTGGCGTACCGACTTCAACTACCCAAAACATTGTCTGCTGTGCATAATGTGTTCCACGTGTCACAATTGAAGAAGTGTCTTCGGGTTCCCGATCGAACCATTGAAGTGACTGATGTTGTCCTGGAACCAGATTTAACATACTCGGAACATCCTATACAAGTCTTGGATCAAAAGGACAGGGTTACCCGGAGAAAAACCCTCAAGTTTTATAAGATACAGTGGAACCAGCATTCTGAAGATGAGGCTACATGGGAAACTCAAGATTTTCTAGAAAAGAATTTCCCAGGCTTTCTAGCCTCATGTAATTTGTAAAGTGTATATAGTTATTGCAATAAAGGAATGAACCCCCACACCACTCCTGCCTTGTACCAGAATTAGGAAATAAAAGTATTCCGCGTTTCCTTTTCCATTACTTACCCTAGGACTTTTAATCTCGGGACGAGATTCTTTTATGGGGGGAAGGATGTAACACCCCTGGTGTTACTATAACTAAAACTTGAGCATGGCATCATAAGCATTGGCATTGCATATGTTTGATACACCTAGAGTGCATTTACTAGGCAAAAATTTCAAACAAGTTGTATTGTTTTAATGTTTTTGCAAATAGAACCCTAGTTAAGGGACTTAACCCTAAATAGTGGTTAAAGGGGTAAAACTTAACCTAAGATGAGAAAACCTAAAGACTTTAGAGAAAGAGTCATGAAATATCCCCAAGAACAAAGTGGAGTCACATTTATACCCCTGGGATACCAGAAACCCTAATTGGAACCCTGGAAAACCCTAAAACTAAACCCTAGGGGCCTATGTGCAAAATTAGTCCACTTTTGGGCTAAAGTGCAAAAACCAAGCCAAATAAGTATCTTAAGTCACATGGTTCACATTTGGGAAGATTTACAAGCCAAACCCTAAGTTTTGGACTTAAATGCAAAATGGACCTCACTTAGGTTTCATTCTAAGTCTGAAATTCAGTGTTGAGGGCTCAACTTTGGAGCCCTGTATCTTTTGAAATATAGGGTTTTTGGCCAAAGTGACCACAACAAGTTTGTAGCCCAATTATAGGAGAACAACTTTGCTTAAGAAGGAAAGCATAGTTATTAAGAAAAAGTCAGAGATAATTAAGCCTCAAGTTTGGCTGTCAGGCTGGTCCATTCTGAAATTCAGATTCTCAGTGGAACAGAGCCAACTTGGTGTGTGAATTCAAACTTGAATTGTTGAGAAATTGATCAAGGTTGCTGTGACAAAGCTGTAGCTGGTTTGTCAGGCTATAATTTTGGTACAGGGAGCTAGCTTAGTCACCACACAAAATTGGGAGAAACTGGAGCTCCAAAGTGCTCTGTCAGCGGTTCTGAATAGGGGCTCGCCATGGTACAGTGCCTGTTGGGTCTGACCACCAGCGCAACTGACCCACCGTCGACGACCAACTACACTGCGAATCGTGCCGTCTCCGGTCCACGTTGTGCTCAGGGTAAGCGGGTAACACCCGGTGTACGCTACGCCGCCGTGGATAAGCTCCAGCCGTTAAAAAAACTCCGGCCACCATACTACGCCACCGCGGTGGAAGCCGATAAGAACGCCGGTGATAGCCGTCGTCTGACCTTACGCCACGTATCCGGGCACCTCTGTCGCGTCATCGTGATTCCCCGCTGCTGTCTCATCGATGCCGGTGAGCCCGCCACGGCGGTGGACACGAAACCGCGGCGCCAGAGTCCTTCCTCATCTCCGGCCGCTGCGTTGCTCGACCAAATTAAGTGCCACCGACGAAGCCGCTTATAAATTGAGCTCGTGACTAGCTTCGCAATATCATTGCGCACCCCCACACCAAGTATTGCTCCTAGCCGATTCCTAGCGAGCTCTAATTTCGCATTCGCCCCAATTCGGTTTCCGCCCGCGATGAACACCTCCCCGTGGCCAGCCCAACTCAGGTTAGTTCCAGTGTCTCTGTTGCTTGTTATAGAGTCCCTAAACCCTCCTCAAGCTCTACGACCCACCTAATTGAGCTAGACCACCCTGGGTTGCCGTGAACGCCCATGTTCTTCCCCGATACCCGCGGTCACCGTGGCCAGTGCAAACTGAATAGCCATTCTTGGAATTAGTGGAGGGAAAACGCTCACTAGATCTTGAATTTGGGTTCGACCAAAGATGGGCGCCAGTCTTTGAGCAATTTGTCCGATGCGTGTGCTCGTCGGAGCTCCGCACGACGTCGTCCGCCGTCGAGGGTGTCGGCGTGTAAAAGAATAAGAACACAGGGGTCTTTCTGATGATGTCAGTGACTCCCCAAAATAGTGCGAGGGTTTCTTCTGTGTTTATTCATGGCGCCAGGGTCGTCTGTGCAAAGTCGCCTTGGTCATGCGCGCGCGGGCGCATTTCTACTGTAGTTGGGCCGACTTGGGCTGATTTCGGCCCGAGACTGTTCATTAATTTTCTTTTCTTTTACTAGCCAGCTTTGGAAATCTGTCATAAATTGTAGAAAAATCCTAAAAATGCCAAACTAATTTTACTAGATTCCTTATTTTTCATAGTATTTAATAAAAATAATTTCATGATTTTTAGGTTAAATAAGGAATTTTGAGGTATTTAAAATAGCTTAAATTAACAGTTCTGGATTTTTAGAAATTAAATGATAATCCCAAAATTGCCCAAACTTTTTATATGAGTTCCTCATAATATTTAGAAGCCATGGGTAGAATTTGAATTGATTTGGACCATGTTTGATAACTAGAACCCAAAACCACCCCCCTGCCCTATGAACTCCTTTACCGACTCCGGAAACCCTAGGTTCTCGGAGTTCCGTGAAGGAAAGTTGTATTCAAGACTTAGTTAATAAATCTTTATTATCTTTGCACTCTCATGAGCATGACATGGCATTCATCCTTATATATATACCTATATGGTTGTATTTAGAAAACGAAGAAGAGAGTGAAATGACTCAAGAAAAGACACCACCACCTTTGGAATCTCAGGCAGGGACTTGGCTCTACTTCGACATCTGCGGATCTGAGCCTAACTCACCTACTAACGAAGGCAAGCCCCGGTGCATGCAACCCCTTCCTTGTGTTTTTAAATAATTTTCGCACACTTTAAGTCTAGTGAAATGTGCATTAGGTTTATAGGAGTTGCTTGAAACCCTTTGATGCATTGCCTTCCTTGATATCCATACCTTATTAGATACTTCTGGTGAAGTATCAAAATATGATTTACAAAAATGCTTAGCCTTGCTTAGATCTTGTGGATAGAGGTTGTCCTTAGCTTAGCTCGAGAAAGGATGACTTCTACCTACAAGAATATTTTCATTTGGAGCAATGGTGGGATCTTACTGCAAAGTTCCTGGTGATGCTCTTTTCATCCTAAGGAACAGACACAATCCTAAGGATGGAAATACTTAAATCGAGACTTGGGTTAGGAACAGGTGATGTTCTACCCAGGTTGATTAAGGATTTATGCGTATATAGGCTTGATGATCGAGGACCCTTTAACTGGTCACATGCCTCGTCATGGGTAAGCCTTGCCTCGGGCAGACTAAGGCCAGAATAAGATAACACGAAATGGGCGTGGAGCGGTGGCGAGAGTAGCGTGTACCCTCCGTGGCAAGAGGCTGGACGGTGGTGTATCTGTGCTCTCGGTTTGCGTGAACCTGATCTGGTCTTAAGAACCCCGGTGGCGGGTTGACATATGCAAGGGTTAAGTGCTACATATGTCGTGTGATTGGAGATCCTCAGCTGAGTATAATCGATTCGGATCGCCGTACCTTCGCGGTTATGAAGACTTGGTCACTGACCTGCAACCTAAAGTCAGGATGTGAACACTATGGATAAAAATGATGTTGTATTGATGAGATGTTGAAATTAGACTAGATGCAAATAGAGTCTATTAATACTTAATATGGCGTTAAAAGATTGAAAGTAAGGACTCACTTTAGTAAGCTACTTCTGCAAAAGTATAAGTTGATTTTTGCTAAAACCTCTCCTTGACTCCTATTTATCCAGCATACCCTTCAGAGTCTTTTCTTTAGTCGGGTAAGACTTGCTGAGTAATTCCATACTCAGGGTTTATCCCTTTGTTGTTTTTAGGTGAGGAAGCGACAAATTTATGTTGCTTTTGCTCCAAGGTGGTACCAAATGAATAAAAACAAGACTGAAGTATGGGAGGACTTGGTCCTCCACATAGGATCTTTTGCTTAAAACTTATCAGGAGGAGTTTGTGCCTCCCTTGGTTTGTAAAATATTACTACTCTGCACTCGCTTTTAGTTCTGGTCTGTAATAAGTAACTTGATCTTACATTCTAAATAAATGTAAGTTTATGTAAAAGCTTCCGCATTTCTATATCTCCGATGTTCTGTAATGTCTGCAAGACGGGTGAAACGTTCCTGGTAAGGTAAGGAAAGATACCGAACTTATCAAGTGACTTAGGAACATCTACAGGGTGTCTGATGTCTGTTGGACAAGGACAACTGTAGGTGGGCCTAATTACTTGGGAGGTTCCGTCATAGCCATGTAAACCAAAAATGTTTTAAACAAAAATTGGGGTATAAAGGTAATCATATATAAAAAGATAATAGTATGTAAGATTCCAATGATACGAGCATACCAAGACCAAGAGAATAGAAATTGTTGAAAGATAGCGACTAAACAACAGAATAGGAAAGGATATCAGAAGACAGGAAGGTCATGGACATATAAACTAAAATGTTTAAATAGGAAGCAGAGATTCAGAGGTAAGTATTTGAATTAAGGGATAAGGGTATTGAAGAATTCAAGGATACATGTGTGTCAATACCAAGGGAATAGAGATCGCCAAATGGTAGCAATTTAACGAAGGAAGAGGAAAGAATCCTAAAATACAAGAAGGTTATGGTTAGGGGCATTTACAAGGATGTTGCAAGCACAAGAGTGAGAGAAGATCTAATAGAATAGGTAGAGCATAGACAGTACTAAGATAAAATATTTTAGCAAGGTAATACATAGGAGCATAACATAGAATTAGTCGAGGTGACTAATGTTTTGAAGCAACATCAAGGATGAGGTGAAGTAGTAGTCAATAAGTCCCTAAAACGACCAATGCTACTCTAGGTCAGCGGTCCTACAGTCAGCACGACTTTGATACCAATTATGTCACACCCGATTTTAGAAGGCAAACCAAATGTGAACCATGTACGTGCCAAGATCAGAACTCACGTACATAGTGACTACATAAATGACTCATCATAGCACAATGCTTCGAATAAACAGAAAGAGTAAGTAATAATATTACAGACTAGAGTCATTAACATGATATAAATCAAAGTGCACATAATAGAAACGTACCCAACATAAATAAACCCACCACAAGCAGCTGACTGGGGGAGGTCGCTAGCCTAATCCTCAAACTCGTCGAAGTCCTGGAACTCCTGGAGGTCCACATCGTCGCCTTCTCCTTATTTACCTGAGCATAGGTTGCTCCAAAGGCAACCTGGTGTTTTGTGAAAGCAAGAGTGAGTACACATCAACATACTCAGCAAATGTCCCGTTTGGCTGAGGTGGACTAGCTTTATGTGGGGTTAGGCTCAAAGCAGTTGTTTTTAGTTTGTCAGGTATTTATTATTAATAGAAGCCAAGTTTTAGCAATAACCAACCCATGGATCATTTCCTCATCGAGGAACATCATTATCATCACAGTAACCAAAACCCTAAATAGAACCATTGTATCTCGAACCATCCGTATCTCTAATAAATGGAGCTCCCAAGGCCGCTCTTAACCGTGAGCGTGGTTGATATATCAGTTTCATAACATTCTACAGAGGTTGCGCACTTTACCTATGACTCGTGATTCCCTTTCTGCCCGAGGATTACGAATCATCATTGATCACTTCCAAGGTGAACTGGTAGCGTCTCACTATGTGGCTTTTCCCTAGAGTCCTCACTATGCAAATGTTGGAAATGACCACTGCATAGAGACCATCTGACGTACCTAAGCCTATACACTCCGTCCTCAGGAAAAAGTCATGGGAACAACGCATGTACCTAGATCCCTGAGTGAGAATATAAGAGCATAACAGATTCTTGCGTCCCCAATGACCAAAATCAGCACCCAACATAAGGCTTCCCTAATTAATTGGCCAAGGGCATCCCATACCACCCTCATGGTTGTATTGTTTTCTTAGATGGTCATCCAATGAGGTCCTTACAGAGAAGTACTCGGGAAATAGCCCAAGACACCTTTAGTATCATAAGCTTATAATCATAATCAGAATGTAAAGCATCGTTTTATTGTTGTATCTCATCATGTTCATTGATTAAAGTAGAGCACTAACTTAAAGCTAACCATAATAACCCAAAAGGTAATCAAGGACAAGGTCAATAGAAAGCTAGTTAATCCTTAGGTTTCAATTATGTGATGCGAGGAAATGAATTATCATGTGAATATGACATAAATGGGCCAGAGAACACTCGCCTTCACCAAGCGAGTGCTCAGGGTCTTCAACCTTGTAGATATTGAAGATCTTGATCACTTGGCCGCCAATCTTGATCGTTGATTCCTCGAAGCTCGGGAACAGATCATGTTCTGTTTGTGACATGCTGCAAACACGAACAGACACAAGCAAATAAACATATACATGCATAATAACATTACACTATACAAGAGAAAATATTATAAAAATAAGCAATACGAAATAGAGCTTGCATTGAGTTGCGAAGAAATGCAAGTCACTTCCTTTCATTGCACCATCTTGGATGGCTTGCTTCAATTGAGCAGCAACCTCCTTACGCACCGGGTCATTTTCATAGGATGAAATGTGTAACACCATAAATCTCATTTAGAAAGTCTAGTAAAGTTCTCTAAGGATTTTGAGTTAGAATACCTTCCGAACAAAAAGATTTTTCTTACCTTTGAAGCTAAATCACCTAAAATAAACATATTACTCATAAAATTTAAATAAAATAATCTCTATATGAATTGGTAATCCCTTTGTTGAATTATATATTTTAAGTGCCCTCTTAAGAATTTTCTTTCACTAGAGATTATTTTTGGGTGTATGAATTGCATATTTAAAATTATTTGTTTAAATAGGATAACAAACAAATAAATTAATAAAACTATGTTGGGTTTTTGATCTGTGCATTTGATCTTAAGTTTGCAAACTTAAAACATAGTTGAAATTGCAATTGGAACCAAATTAGGAAAATAGAAAATAAAAAAATAGAATAGGGATGGCTCCCTGCAGTTGGGCCTAAAGCCACATCCTCGGCCCACCCCCTCTCCCCACGCTAGTCGGCCCAAACTCCACACCGCACGCACGCACCGTATCACCGACCTGTGGACCCCGCGCACCAGCACTCCCTTCATCCACACGCTAGACACTGGGCCTGTTTGGTTCAGCTTTTTTCTGACCAGCTTTTCTGAGAATCTAGCTGTGGGGAAAATCTGGCTGTGTAGAGAATCTGAGTATCATTAGGATTACGTGCGGAGTAAGATAAAGTTGTCCATAGTGCTTAGGATCTAGAAAGCGACGGATTTCTACTATTGCAACGACTCAACCGATTATGTGTTTATGTTGATTTTGAATGGTTTTTACCCAAACGAATTTTATAGAAGCTGGTTGAAAAGCTGGGTGTTTGGCAGCCCGCAGCAGCTTCTGGTGGCCAGAAGCTGCAGAAAGCCGAAACAAACAGGGGCACTACCATTCAGGGCCTGCCTTGTGCGGCCACTGTATGGCGGGGCCCGCTCGTCCGCAACTCCCGCTCGCGCCGAGCGATGAACTAACCGTGCACATCTTGCACTGTCTCTATCTCGCCGTGGGTGTCGCTGCCCCTAGCTGCTCGCAACAACCACCCTCTGTGCCTACAAAACCTGGCCCTCGCGGCCGTGCTCGCACTCACCTGAAGCCGCCACGCCCAGTGCTCATCGTCGGAGATCTAGCGGGGGGAAAATTGGAAGCCACCGCTGCTCCCCGTGTCCGTTGTCGATCGGGTGTGGTTGTAGGGTCGCTGGTGTTCGTCGGGGGTTGACGTACACCGGGAAGGTCCTCCCAAGCGCGGACGTCAGGCTTTGGGGGAGGAATTTCTCGTCGGTGCTAGCTGGCCGCATCAGACCGCTGTTCACCATGGGCACGTGACCCTGTGCCTCCATCTCAAGTTAGAAGTAAGTCCCTCGATTAACCTTGTCCTCCTGCTCGGGTTCCGCTAGTTGGGCTCTGGGTTGGGCTCGGGTCACGGATGGCCATCTCCGGCGTGGGTCGCGGCCTCGGTGGGGTGCCGCCGCCGTCCTTGGGGCTGAGGGAAGGTGGAGGCTAGATGGTCGTTAGATCATGGTTGGACGGTTGCGATGAAATCAGTGTATCGATTCGGCTGGGCGTGCGCTAGCCATCGATCTGGAAATGGGAGGCCAGGATTAGAGCTTAGGTTATCCCTTCAGTTTGCCGATCTGAATCGCTGATTTAACGATGAATGGCTCTAATTTCATACCTGTTCGGAAATAGATCTGAGCCATGGATTGGGATCGAACGGATTAGGTTACAACTTGGTTCATTAAAATCTGAGCGTTGAATTTGGATCTGATGGACAACACTACGTACCGGTTCGTGTAACAAGAGATCTAATCCGGGGCACAAATTTCTAATCCCACGGCTAGGACGTCCCGATACTGAAAGTCACTTAGAGGGTGGTAAATAGGCGAAACCTGAAAATTAAACTTTGAACACGCATTAAGTCTGGGGTTAGCGTTAGAAATAAATCAGAGTGCGGAAGTTAGTTTTCCTTGCTATGAGTTGCTCAATCAATACGGATAACTTTGGGAGCCAACTCAAATCAATATAAGCAAGGAAACTTTAGAGAGAGATGAGAGGGGATAAACAAATCTAGTGTAAATCAATCACAAATGAACACGTCGATTTATTTACCGAGGTTCGGTTCCAAAGAACCTAGTCCCCGTTGAGGAGGCCACAAAGGTCGGGTCTATTCCAACCCTTTCCCTCTCTCAATCGGTCACACAGACCGGTTGAGTGCTTCTCCTTAATCACTTGGGTCACTAAGATCCCGCAAGTATCACCACACACTTAAGTTTCTCTTGCTAGCTTTACAAAGCACTTAGAAGAATTAGAATGGGAAGGAGAAAGCAATCCAAGCAACAAGTGGAACAAAAGAACACAAATGATACTCTCTCAAGTCTCTAAGCAATTGAGTTGATTTTGTAGCTTGGAGTGGATTGAATGCTTTGATTGTATCTTTGGAGTGTTTGCCTTTGCTCTTGTATTGAATGAGAAGTGTAGGAGGCTTGGATGGCTTGAATAGAGGTGTTTCAGGGGTATTTATAGCACCAACCACTATTCCAGTCGTTGCTATCGATGGGCACACCGGACAGTCCGTTGGTGCACCGGACATGACACTGTTCACTTTCCGGTGTCTATCACGTCAGCAGACCGTTGGGGTTTGGAGCAGTTGATCGTTGAAGTCTTTTGTCTTCTTGCTACACCGGACAGTCCGGTGCGTTCTGACTTCGCAGCTCTGACTTCTGCATTGTGCACCTTTTTACTATTCACCGCAATCAACCGTTGGTGCAGCTGACCATTGCTCCATTGGCTCACCGGACAGTCCGGTGAATTATAGCGGAGCATCTCTCAGAGAAACCCGAGAGTGGCCAGATCGTGGAGTGCTCGGCCTGGGCACCAGACAGTGTCCGGTGCGCCACTGGCAGCACTTCCATTAGTCTTTGCTCCAAACTTTGTAGAGTTCCCAACTTATATTCTTTGTTGGTTTGTGTTGAACTTTATGCACCTGAGATAAATGACAACTAGGCATACTAGTTAGTCCACATGGTTTGTGATGGACGTCAAACACCAAAACTGATTGTAGGAAATATTTAAAGTCATTTCCCTTTCAATCTCCCCTTTTTGGTGATTTATGCCAACACAAACAAAAGCAAATATAAAGTGCAAAAATTTAACTAGTTTGCAATTGAGACAGAAGTGCATAAGTTGCTTAGAGTCAAACCAATTGAAATGATTTCTACATGTGTATGATTGCTTTCTTCTATTTTGACATTTTGGACCATATTTGCACCACTTGGGTTGTTTTTGTAATATTTTCAAATACTTTTGCAAATAGCCAAATGTATAAGAATATGATTTTCAAAACACACTTTCAAGATATTAAAAATTCTCCCCTTGTTTCAAATGCTTTTCCTTTGACTAACTAAAAACTCCCTCTTAAGAAGTTCTCCCCTTGTTTCAAATGTTTTTCCTTTGACTAACTAAAAACTCCCCATTAAGAAGTCCTCCCCTTAGCTGTTCAAGAGGGTTTTTGCAATTGAAATAATTTCTTCCCCTTTGTGAAATAGTTTTTGAAAAATTTAAAATGAATGGTGATGTGGTCCTTTTGCTTTGGGCTTATTAATTCCCCCCCTTTGGCATTAATCGCCAAAAACGAAGAACCATGAGAGGCCACTTTGAATTCTCCCCCTTGGGGTCTATTTTCTCCCCCTTTGGGAAAAAAGATATGAGTGAAAGTTTATACCAATTTGAAGTTTATGAGTAAGGCAAGGATAAGTGATACCGATAGAGTTGGAGTAGAAGTCTTGCCTTTGCCGAATATTCCATTTCCCTTTCAATCTAAGACTAATCATAGAGATACTCATAGTAGCACATTAGTCTTAGCTTTGGCACAAGACGAATAAGAAATATGCATTTGTACCAAATGAAACAAACATGATTAAGGTACACAAATGAGCAATGTGAGCAAGATTTTGATCTAAGTTCCGAGAATCTAGGATACTTAGTGAAAGTCGCCTAGAGGGGGGGTGAATAGGGCGAATCTGAAATTTATAAACTTAAGCACAACTACAAGCCGGGTTAGCGTTAGAAATATAAACGAATCCGAGAGAGAGAGAGAGCAAAAAAACAAATCGTGAGCAAATAAAGAGTGAGACACGATGATTTGTTTTACCGAGGTTCGATTCTTGCAAACCTACTCCCCGTTGAGGTGGTCACAAAGACCGGGTCTCTTTCAACCCTTTCCCTCTCTCAAGCGGTCACTTAGACCGAGTGAGCTTCTCTTCTCAATCAAACGGGACACAAAGTCCCCACAAGGACCACCACACAATTGGTGTCTCTTGCCTCGGTTACAATTGAGTTTGATCACAAGAAAGAATGAGAAAAAAAGCAATCCAAGTGCAAGAGCTCAAATGGACACAAGTCACTCTCTCTCTAGTCACTATTTGATTTGGAATGAACTAAGGACTTGGGAGAGGATTTGATCTCTTTGGTGTGTCTTGTATTGAATGTTATAGCTCTTGTAAGGTGTAGGAAGTTGGAAAATTTGGATGCAATGAATGGTGGGTGGTTGGGGTATTTATAGCCCCAACCACCAAACTAGCCGTATGGTGAAGGCTGCTGTCGCATGGCGCACCGGATAGTCCGGTGCGCCACCGGACACTGTCCGGTGCGCCTGCCACGTCACCTGGCCGTTGGATTCCGATCGTTGGACTTCTGTCTTCTGGGGCACCGGACGGTCCGGTGGTGCACCGCTGTCCGGTGCGCCATCAGTCTCTGCTCTGACTCTGGCGCGTACTGTAGCGCATTCAATGCGTTCTGCAGACGACCGTTGGCGCGAAGTAGTCGTTGCTCCGTTGGCACACCGGACAGTCCGGTGCGCCATCGGACATTGTCCGGTGCTACACCAGATAGTCCAGTGAATTATAGCGGAGCGGCCTACAGAATTCCCGAAGGTGAGTAGTTCGGAGCTGAAGTCCCTGGTGCACCGGACACTGTCCGGTGGCACACCGGACAGTCCGGTGCGCCAGACCAGGGCATACTTTGGCTGACTTTAGCTCTCTATATTTGAATCCTTTCTCGGTCTTTTTATTGGTTTGTTGTGAACCTTTGGCACCTGAAGAACTCATAATCTAGAGTAAACTAGTTAGTCCAATTATTTGTGTTAGGCAATTCAACCACCAAAATCAATTTAGGAAAAGGTGTAAGCCTATTTCCCTTTCAATATAATCTCCCCCTTTTTGGTGATTGATGCCAACACAAACCAAAGCAAATATAGAAGTGCATAATTGAACTAGTTTGCAAAATGTAAGTGCAAAGGATACTAAGAATTGAACCAATAAATTCTCATAAGATATGCATGGATTGTTTCTTTATTTTTAGCATTTTGGACCACGCTTGCACCACATGTTTTGTTTTTGCAATTTCTTTTTGTAAATTCTTTTCAAAGTCCTTTTGCAAATAGTCAAAGGTAAATGAATAAGATTTTGAGAAGCATTTTCAAGATTTGAAATTTTCTCCCCCTGTTTCAAATGCTTTTCCTTTGACTAAACAAAACTCTCCCTCAATGAAATTCTCCTCTTAGTGTTCAAGAGGGTTTTAGATATTAGTTTTTGAAGAGGTTGTACAAATTTTGAAATTCTATCAAAAATAAGATACCGATTGAAGAATCACCAATTGAAAAAATCTTTTCTTAACTATTGGTGGTGGTGCGGTCCTTTTGCTTTGGGCTAATACTTTCTCCCCCTTTGGCATGAATCGCCAAAAACGGATACTTGAGTGAAATATAAGCCCTTAGAACTAATTTCTCCCCCTTTGGCGAACAAAATATGAGTGAAGATTATACCAAAGTTGGAGAGTTGATTGGAGTGACGGCGAAGGATGAGTAATTTGATTGAGTGGAGTGGAAGCCTTTTGTTTTCGTCGAAGACTCCAATTCCCTTTCAATCTATGACTTGGTTTGAAATACACTTGAAAACACATTAGTCATAGCATATAAAATAGACATGATCAAAGGTATATTAATGAGCTATGTGTGCAAAACATCAAAAGAAATTCCTAGAATCAAGAATATTTAGCTCATGCCTAAGTTTGTTAAATGTTTGTTCATCTAGTGGCTTGGTAAAGATATTGGCTAATTGTTCTTTGGTGTTAATATATGCAATCTCAATATCCCCCTTTTGTTGGTGATCCCTTAAGAAATGATACCGAATGGCTATGTGTTTAGTGTGGCTATGTTCAATGGGATTATCCGCCATGTGGATTGCACTCTCATTATCACATAGAAGAGGAACTTTGATTAATTTGTAACCATAGTCCCTAAGGGTTTGCCTCATCCCAAGCAATTGCGCACAACAATTGCCTGCGGCAATATACTCGGCCTCGGCGGTAGAAAGAGCTATGGAATTTTGCTTCTTTGAAGCCCAAGACACCAGAGACCTTCCCAAGAACTGGCAAGTCCCTGATGTGCTCTTTCTATTAATTTTACACCTCACCCAATCGGCATCCGAATAACCAATTAAATCAAATGTGGATCCCCTAGGATACCAAAGCCCAAACTTAGGAGTATAAACTAAATATCTCAAGATTCGTTTTACGACCGTAAGGTGAGCTTCCTTAGGGTCGGCTTGGAATCTTACACACACGCATACGGAAAGCATAATATCCGGTCGAGATGCACATAAATAGAGTAAAGAACCTATCATCGACCGGCATACCTTTTGATCTACGGATTTACCTCCCGTGTCGAGGTCGAGATGCCCATAGGTTCCCATGGGTGTCTTGATTGGCTTGGCATCCTTCATCCCAAACTTGTTTAGAATGTCTTGAATATACTTCGTTTGGCTAATGAAGGTGCCCTCTTGGAGTTGCTTCACTTGAAATCCCAAGAAGTACTTCAACTCCCCCATCATTGACATCTCAAATTTTTGTGTCATGATCCTACTAAATTCCTCACATGTAGATTTGTTAGTAGACCCAAATATAATGTCATCAACATAAATTTGGCACACAAACAAATCATTTTCAAGAGTTTTAGTAAATAAAGTAGGATCAGCTTTTCCGACTTTGAAGCCATTAGTGATAAGAAAATCTCTTAGGCATTCATACCATGCTCTTGGGGCTTGCTTGAGCCCATAAAGCGCCTTAGAGAGTTTATATACATAGTTAGGATACTCACTATCTTCAAAGCTGGGAGGTTGCTCAACATAGACCTCCTCCTTGATTGGTCCATTGAGGAAGTCACTTTTCACGTCCATTTGATAAAGCTTGAAGCCATGGTAAGTAGCATAGGCGAGTAAAATGCGAATTGATTCTAGCCTAGCTACGGGTGCATAGGTTTCACCGAAATCCAAACCTTCGACTTGTGAATATCCCTTGGCCACAAGTCAGGCTTTGTTCCTTGTCACCACACCATGCTCATCTTGCTTGTTGCGGAAAACCCACTTGGTTCCTACAACATTTTGGTTAGGACGTGGAACTAAATGCCATACCTCATTCCTAGTGAAGTTGTTGAGCTCCTCTTGCATCGCCACCACCCAATCCGAATCTTAAAGTGCTTCCTCTACCCCGTGTGGCTCAATAGAGGAAACAAAAGAGTAATGTTCACAAAAATGAGCAACACGAGATCGAGTAGTTACCCCCTTTTGAATATCGCCGAGGATGGTGTTCACGGGGTGATCTCGTTGGATTGCTTGGTGGACTCTTGGGTGTGGCGGTCTTGGAACTTGTTCATCTTCCTCATCTTGATCATTGGCATCTCCCCCTTTATCATTGCTCTCCTCTTGAGGTGGCTCAATTTCTTGATCTTCTCCTTCATCATCTTGAGCCTCATCCTCATGTTGAGTTGGTGGAGATGCTTGCATGGAGGAAGATGGTTGATCTTGTGCTTGTGGAGGCTCTTCGGATTCCTTAGGACACACATCCCCAATGGACATGTTTCTTAGCGCGACGCATGGAGCCACTTCATCATCTAGCTCATCAAGATCAACTTGCTCTACTTGAGAGCCATTAGTTTCATCAAACACAATGTCACAAGAAACTTCAACTAGCCCAGAGGACTTGTTAAAGACTCTATATGCCCTTGTGTTTGAATCATATCCTAGTAAAAAGCCTTCTACAGTCTTAGGAGCAAATTTAGATTTTCTACCTCTTTTAACAAGAATAAAGCATTTGCTACCAAAGACTCTAAAATATGAATCATTGGGCTTTTTACCGGTTAGGAGTTCATAAGATGTCTTCTTGAGGATTCGGTGTAGATACAACCGGTTGATGGCGTAGCAGGCGGTGTTGACCGCCTCGGCCCAAAACCGATCCGAAGTCTTGTACTCATCAAGCATGGTTCTTGCCATGTCCAATAGAGTTCGATTCTTCCTGTCCACTACACCATTTTGTTGTGGCGTGTAGGGAGAAGAGAACTCATGCTTGATGCCTTCCTCCTCAAGGAAGCCTTCAATTTGAGAATTCTTGAACTCCGTCCCGTTGTTGCTTCTAATCTTTTTGATCCTTAAGCCGAACTCATTTTGAGCCTGTCTCAAGAATCCCTTTAAGGTCTCTTGGGTATGAGATTTTTCCTGCAAAAAGAACACCCAAGTGAAGCGAGAATAGTCATCCACAATGACTAGACAATACTTACTCCCGCCGATGCTTATGTAAGCTATCGGGCCGAATAGGTCCATGTGTAGGAGCTCGAGTGGCCTGTCAGTCATCATAATGTTCTTGTGCGGATGATGAACACCAACTTGCTTCCCTGCCTGACATGCGCTACAAATCTTGTCTTTCTCAAAATGAACATTTGTTAGTCCCAAAATGTGTTCTCCCTTTAGAAGCTTGTGAAGATTCTTCATTCCAACATGTGCTAGTCGGCGATGCCAAAGCCAGCCCATGTTAGTCTTAGCAATTAAGCAAGTGTCGAGTTCAGCTCTATCAAAATCTACCAAGTATAGCTGACCCTCTAACACTCCCTTAAATGCTACTGAATCATCACTTCTTCTAAAGACAGTAACACCTATATCCGTAAAAAGACAGTTGTAACCCATTTTACATAATTGTGAAACTGAAAGCAAGTTGTAATCTAAAGAATCTACAAGAAAAGCATTGGAAATGGAATGGTCAGGAGATATAGCAATTTTACCCAATCCTTTGACCAAACCTTGATTCCCATCCCCGAATGTGATAGCTCGTTGGGGATCTTGGTTTTTCTCGTAGGAGGAGAACATCTTCTTCTCCCCTGTCATGTGGTTCGTGCACCCGCTATCGATGATCCAACTTGAGCCCCCGGATGCATAAACCTGCAAAACAAATTTAGTTCTTGATTTTAGGTACCCAAACGGTTTTGGGTCCTTTGACATTAGATACAAGAACTTTGGGTACCCAAACACAAGTCTTTGACCCTTTGTGCTTGCCCCCAACATATTTGGCAACTACCTTGCCGGATTTGTTAGTTAAAACATAAGATGCATCAAAAGTCTTAAATGAAATGTTAGAATCATTTGATGCCATAGGAGTTTTCTTCTTAGGCAATTTTGCACGGTGTAAGGAAAATGGACCCCAAGCCATTTGGCTTAATAGATTTTGGTGTTTGATGATTAACACAACCTGTGAACTAATGTATTTTCCAAGTGTTTGTGTGTTGTAGTCCATAGGATGCAAAGTGGATTGGACTGAGGCTCTAAGGATGCAACACCTCAAAGAAGACATTATAATACCCATATAAGACATTACAAAGTCATATTGAATACAATTTATATATGCTAAGAGTCCAACACATCAAGAAGTAGAAGTGAGATACAAAGATGCAAAACAAAAGTGAACTTGACAAAGTTGAGAGGAAGGGCTGACTGAATTGGAAGTGTTTCACAAAATCAAATCTACTCAAACTGACATGGCTTTAACTTTGAGATGTAGATAATTTTATAAGCTTTCCAAAAAGTCCAAGATCATCAAAATCGGAGTTCGGAGCTAAAAGTTATGCCCACAATACGAAGTCGAAATTGCTGAAAAAACAAGAGCAGCATATGGGATGTCCGGTGCACACCGGACTGTCCGGTATGCCAAATTTGCTCAAACTGGTATGGCTTCAACTCTAGGATGTAGAGAATTTCATAAGCTTTCCAAAAAGTACAAGATCATCGAAATCGGAGTTCGGAGCTAAAAGTTACGGCCAAAATACGACAAGCGGACATGGGCTGTCCGGTGCGCCATGTCCGGTGCGCCATCTTCGGAAGCTCAAACGGCTACTTTTAACGGCTAGTACACGTGGCATGTCCGGTGCGCCGCAGAAAGCTGCAAAACTGCTTTCCAACGGCTATATTTGAGTTGGGGCCTATATATACTTCACCCAACTGGCCATTTGGAGGTGTGGGAGCCCAAGCAACATACCAAGGCATATTGTAGACATTTCCAAGTGCTCAAACACCCAAGTGCTTAATAGAATCACTCGGTGATTAGCGTAGGTGCTTTACGAAGTGCTTAGGTTAGTTAGACCGTATTAGCGCTTGCTCTAGGTGAATCCTAGTTAGTTGAGTGAGTTTAGACAAACCACACAACCCCTCAGCTCTTGCGCGGGCCGTTGTAATTGTATCGAGTGGGGCGAGAGTCTTGCGAGACCGTGACAACCGTGTTTGTGTCACGGCCGCCACCGTGTACCGGAGGGAACGAGGCCCGCGGCGTTTCGGCCGGAAGCTCAATAGTGGAGACGGCGGGGAGCGTCCGAGAAGAGCTGGAAGCGGAGCACCACTTGCGCGTGGAGAAGGTCCGTGGCTCTCTAAGGAGTTACTCGACCGAGGTGCTTGGCCCTCGCATGGGTTCCCTTTGCGTAGGGGCACCAACGAGGATTAGTCGGGACCATGCGCGGTTCCGGATACCTCGGTAAAAATACCGGCGTCATCCACGAGAGTTTGCTTCTCTACTTTGCTCTTTAAGTTTCCGCATTTATATTAAGCATTTAAGTTTCAATCTTGTATTCATGCTTATATAGTGTAGATTGAAACTTAGACATTGCGGTAGAGATAGCAACACTTAGACAAAACCTAGTTTGCACATTCTAATTTGATTATTGGCATAGGTTTTGCTCTAGTGATTTAATTGTGGCCTAGTTTAGCAAAAGTTTTAGAAGTCCTAATTCACCCCCCCCCCCCCCCCCCTCTTAGGCGTCACCTGTTTCCTACAAGTGGTATCAAAGCCCGGTTTGGCTCATTTGAAACGTTTTAGCTTCACCGCTAAAAGAGCCGACACTTTTTAGAGGAAGGGATGGATACCCATAGGCCACCACACTTCGACGGCACTAACTTCCCTTATTATAGTGCTAGAATGGCTTGTTACCTAGAGGCCGTTGATCTAGGTGTTTGGAGAGTCACTCATGACAGGATGAAACCCCTCAAGAATCCCGAGAAACCCACCACAAGTGAGGAAAAAGAAATTCATTTAAATGCTAGAGCCAAAACTTGCTTGTATGAATCTCTTAGCATGGATATTTTTAATCAAGTATTTACATTGAAAACTGCTAATGAGATTTGGCTGAAATTGCATGAGCTCCATGACGGCACATCCAATGTCCGTGAGCAAAAACATTGCCTAGTCTTAAATGAGTATAATTCTTTTGCTATGAAAGATGATGAGCTTGTTAGAGACATGTATTCTCATTTGAATCTAATTATCAATGAGCTCAATTCTATTGGCATTAATAAGCTAGGTGATGTGGATATTGTGAGGAAGATTATCTCCCTGCTACCACAACAAAGATATGGGAGCATCATCACTATCCTTCACAACATGGAGGACTTGGGTAACATGACCCTGACCATTGTGATTGGAAAAATCGCGGCCTTTGAGATGTCGCGAAAAATGTGTCGGTGAGAGGAGCCAACCTCCTCAAGGCCATATGCTTTTGCATGTGATGAAAGGAAGGGCAAAACGAAGGCTCCCACTCCAAGTTTCTCAAGTGAAGAAGAGGAAGAGGAAGAAAGTGATGATGATGAAGATAATCAACCATGCACATCATCCTCCGAGGACGAAGAAACAATCTGACGCGTCGGAAAGGTAATGGGGATGATTCACAAGATTAATCTAATGGGTGTACCTCTGCAGGTAGAGGATCTTCTCTTTAACATTGACAAGAAAAAGCAAAGAAAGGGAGGATGCTTCGCATGCGGGGAAAAGGGCCACTTCAGGGACAGCTGTCCAACTATGGCCGAACCCAAAAAGGGGAGGAACAAAGGCAAGGCGCTAACAAGTGTCAAAACTTGGGATGATTCTTCAAGCGAAGATGAACCACCAGGGACGCACAGCCACCGATCCTCATCACGGTCATCACACAAATGCCTTATGGCAAGAGGTAACAAAAGCATTCCATCCTCTAGTGATGAAAGTAGTAGTGATGATGAAGGTGAGGGAAAGCCCTCCATAGATGAGCTTGCGGAAGCCGTTGAATTTTTTCAGGATGTTTGCACTAAACAAAAAGCTCAACTTAAAACCTTGAAAAATAAGTTGATTAGCTCTCAAAATGATTACAAAGGTTTGCTAGAAAAATTTGAAACTTTTGCAAACTTAAATAATGAGCTATCAACTAAAATTGAGCTATTAGAGTTCAGTGCTCCATCCACTGCTACCGATGATAGCCTTATTAAAAAGAATGAAAAACTTAAGGCTAAGTTAGCTAGCTCCCAAGAAGCTATTGAAAATTTGCTAGAGAAAATGGAAATTCTTAGCATACACAATAATGAGCTAACTACTAAGCTAGAAAACATTGGTAGCACCCCAGTAGCATCTTTAGTTGAAATACCTGAAATAATTAAAAAAGATGCTTCTACTTCCTGCTTTGATTTAATTGATGATTCTAACCCCTGCAACCAAGTCTTTGTTGAGAATATTTTTGTAGAGACATGTTCGGATGAGGTTGCAAAGGAAAATGAACAATTAAAGCAAGAAGTGGCTCGCCTTGGCAAGGCTTTGTATGACAGAAAGGCAAAGCCAAACAAATCCGACCTCCACAAGATAACACCACTGCGGGAGTGAACAAGCCTGTAGAGGGAGAAACTGTGATTTGTAGACTATGTTACAAGGAAGGCCATAAGTCTTTCCAATGCAAGGCGATGACCGAGGATAAGCAAAGGCAAAAGCTCAAGCAAAAGCCATCAAGCAAAATCTCCAACACCTACATCAAAAAGGTTGACAAAAAGGCTGCTACACCATATTTGATCAAGAAGAAAAAGAATGGAAAGGTGATAGCAATCAAGGCCAACAAGCAAGCCAACAAAGGAAAGGGGGCCAAACGCATCTGGGTGCCAAAGCAAATAATTTCAATTATGAAAAGCACCAAGAAGGTTTGGATCCCGAAAGGGAAGTGAGTGGTCCGAAGGACAACGGGAATTTGGAGACTTGGCAAAGTTGGGATGTATATCATGGGATACATCATATTGGATCAAGTTCATTGCCAAGTGGGTTAGTGTATATTTTGGACCCAAATTTCCCACCCATGACTAAGGTAACTAGATTTATTGTATTCCTTATTTCTTGATATGTGTATCTAGTTTTACCTTTCATGCCTAGTATTTCATTTGGTACTTGCTTTAGATTAACAATGCATGCATACTAGGTAAATCACATGGTAGGATTGCTCGTTCTCATTTCATATTCTTAAGCAAACCTACATGGTTTAAAAAGTTTTAATTAAGCACGGCACATAGCTTATTTAACATTCCTAAGTAAATGATAGTAATGCTTCAAAAACTTATATCCTTCAATTGGTATCATTTAACTTATATGTGCCAAAGCTCGGATTATGGATAATCTGCCCCACTTGATATCAAATCAAAGTGCATGTCTCCTACAAGTATTCAAAACTTGTATGCACACTTTCAGGGGGAGTGTTGGGGACTTGTTCTCAAATGCTATGAATTAAGAACAAGGCAACATAAAATGTTAAATATTAAAGCCCTTCGTCCGATGAAGCATTATTTCCCTGAGGATTTAATGAGCTTCGGACGAAGGTCATAGATGATAAACTACGAAGATTTTACCTTCGTAGTCAAAAATAAAATAATGCAAAATAAAATATGAATCACGAAACATTAGGGAATATTAAGAATGAATAATATCATTTATTCATTTTACAATACAAATTCAGATATTAAAACACAATGTTTGATTACATTTATACCTTTGCCTTGACAAGGAGTAATAATTCCAGAGTAATGCGTTAGCAGTTACAGGATTCCGTGAACAGTAAAGGAATACTGTTCACTATTTATAGGCACAGGGCACAGCCCGTAAGGAATTACAATCATACCCCTTATAAAAGTTTACAACAATGACTCAGACCCTTATGGACTAAAAGGTCATTCTATCTTTAAGTCGGTTCGATCCTTCATCTTCGGATACGCTATAACGCCGAAGCTTCATGAGTGGTAGCTTCGGCATCACGTATAAGCAGCTTTTACCGAAGCTGTTTCTTTCTACAGGACCTTCGGCGACGAAGCATGGTCCCAACAGTAGCCCCTTCGCGGTGCTAGATCGTTTTTCGTAACGAGATTGATCCGTGAAAAAAGTCTCTTAGGCTTCGGGAAGCCGAAGGTCCGAAAAACACCTTCCCTGAGCTCGTTGCCGAGAAACGATACAGTTTCCGAGCGCGGAGCGGTCCCACCATGCAGGTTCACTTTCTTGGCTTTTGCGGCCCACCGTTCAGTGGGTGCGAGCGACTGTTTGCCCGGTGCAAAAATCTTGACGATTCACCTTCTTACCTGCAGCACTATATAAACAGACAGGTAGGTGTGAAGTTACCACAACATTCATTGCTATTGTACTGTTTCGCTGCAAAAAAATTTAACCATAGCCGAAGCTTGACTTTTGCATTCAAACGAAGCTCCAGTTTGAATTCTGCTTCGTCACAAGAGGAGCTTCGGAAAAAAAGGTTATTAATTTCCAAGGAATTTTCAAGAAATTTAAAATCAAATGGCCAGAGTACGCTCCACTGCTAGGGTTGAGCGTGATGGAGATGAGACCGAAGCCGTTGAAACTGTTCCGATTTCTGAAGCAACGAGGCGCTGTGGGCTGATTTCATCAGAGGACACACCTGCTGCCGAAGCAACACAAGCTGATGTTGAAGAAGCTGGTTCCAAAAATGAGTACAGCTGCGGGATGCCAAGTAAACCTAGTCATTTGGACTTTGGAAAGTCCACCATCTCTGAAGCTGATCTTCCCAAAATGGTGAAGCTAGGCTATTTCAGTGAAGCAAAAAAGGAGCTGGTTCGTTTTGGCGGAGAGGAGATTACTCCGAAGCCGGAAAAGAATGAGGTGGTTGTGTTCAAAAGCTTCTTTAAAGCAGGATTAAGATTTCCTTTGAATGGGATGATTGCTGATGTTTTGAAAAAGTTTGGGGTTTACCTTCATCAGCTGACCCCTAATGCTATCGTTAGATTAAACGTTTACATTTGGACCCTTCGTAGCCAGGGAGTGGAACCGTTCGGTGAGGGTTTCTGCCGAGTTCATGAATTACACTACCAGACTAAGGCCAGAGGAGATGGTCTTCATGAGAATTTTGGCTGTTACAACTTTGCTTATCGCAAGACTACGAAGTTTCCAGTGATAAGCTACCGAAGAAAATGGCCAGCCGGATGGAAGTCTGAATGGTTTTATGTTAAAGTTGATAAAGATGAAGATAAATTGGTCCAGAGTCCGCTAGAGCTAACCTTCGGAGAAACGAGGCCCCGATGCAACATGATAAGAGGGAGCCCGAGTCAGATTGCTCTGGCTGAATTTCGCGTGATTTCAGATCATATTGGCACTAGAGACTTGGTGCAGGAATTTCTGGCTTTTAAAGTGTTCCCAACAATGAGGGAGTGGGAAATGCCGAAGCTGGAGGGAGAAAAGAAAAAGGGAGAACTTGTTCGATTGCCTTATTACTACAAGTTTAAGAAACACTTTAAAAAACCCTGCCAGGAATGGTTGGACACAATCGAGGTGATGTGCAATGATATCCTTGGAAATTATTCTAAGAAAGAAGATCAGTTGATGACTGCGGCCTTCGGCACTCGTCTGAAGCGAAGATTGAATCGTGTGCTAGATGCCTTGAATTTTGATTACCCTGATTATGAGCAACTGAGCGGAGATGCCGAAGGCCCGAAGAGAAAGAGGATTGCCAGCGTCCTGGACAAAGAAAGCACCAAATTGGCTAAAAGGAAAAAGAAACTTCTGAAAAACTGATCCCTGAGCCGAAGGTAGCTGCTCCAAGGAAAAGAAAAGTTGCATCTCCAAAATCAAAGACATCGACCCGAGAGGAGGAAGCTCCTGCAACACCTTCTGCTGCCGAAGTGGAAGAGATTCTGAAGGTAATGACTGAACCTTTGCCTGTCAAGCTAAGTCCACTGGCGCCAGAACTGATGAAGTTTTTTCAGAAGGACAAAAAAGCTTCGGCAGCAGAAAGTCTTGCAAAGCCGAAAAATGAAGAATTATCCAAGTGGCAGATGTCATTCATCAGACACCGCCACCGATATCGGCGTCAAAAATTATCATTGCTGAAACCACTGGGGTCGAAACCGCCGGAGCTGAAGCCGCCGAAGCCGAAGCCACCGAAGCCGAAGCCACCAGAGCCGAAGCTACCGGAGCAACCATTGAAGTCGAAGCCACAGGAGCCGAAACCGGGACTACCGAAGATCCTAACCTGGAAACCACACTTGATGATATTGACAATATACTTCTGAGAATGGCTGAAGAAGAAGCTGCTGTGGTTGCGGTGAACACGGCAACTGAAAAAGGAAAAGAGCAGATTGAAGACATTTTGGAAGAAGAAAATTTTAATTTTCAAGATATACTTGGACAAGAGTTAACAGACGCTGAAAAAGAAGAGCTAAAGAAATATGCTATATCATGTGGATACAAACCAGGGTCTCTGCTATTTGGTGGAGTCAATGAAGGGAAGCTAAGATGCCTTCGGAATCAAACCGAGGCCAAGGTTGTTAGGACCTTCTCCAAAAGTCTTGGCCTGCCGAAGATAGAAGCGGACCTCTACAGGTATCAACGACAGCATATTGCCGGTAGCTTGCTCTATGCTAATTTCAAGGTACAATCTCGACTTTTTATTTCAAGGTAAAATTAAGATGTTTTCTGACGAAGGTTGTTTTGGCAGAGTATACTTCTAAGTAAAGTGCTAAGAATGCAACAAGATCTTGAAGATGAGAAAAACGAAGCTACCATCAAAGATCTAGACAACAAAGTCAGAAATTACAAAGCTGCTCTGAAGGAAAAAGACTCTGTTATTCAAGATCTTGAAATCAAAGTTAAAGATCACGAAGCTGCCTTGGAAAAGAAAGACTTCGTCATTCATTCTCTGGAAGATTCACTGGCTGAAGCCCAAGTCGAAAACAACAAATTAAGCAATGAATTACTTATAAAATCAGAAAAGTCTGAGCAGGAAAAGAAAAGTCTCGAAACAAATCTCAAGACCAAGATCGAGAAGAATTCAAATTTGCAAAAATCATTGAAGGAGCTTTAGGAGAAATGCTTAAATTTCGGCAGCCGATGCGTGCAGCGGCTGAAGGATGTGTTTCACTCAATTGGAGTCAGCTCTGATAAGTTTACACCTTCAGCTGAAAACCTGCCCAGCACCTTGGAATTCATTGAAGGCGAGGTTGATGCACTTGACGAAGTTATTGCTGGGCATGCTGATTTCTGCGCCCTGCTAGCTTCTCGAGGCACGGCTACCGCTTTCCTGAAGGTCGGCTGCACACATGGGAAGATTGTAAATAGGCCAAACTTCAGCTTGTCACCGGCAGATTTGATTGACATCCCAAGCCTAGCCCGAAGCATAGGAAAGAGATTTATTACCCAGATTTGGGTAAACGGCGGGCGAAAAATGGCTGGTGACGAAGCTCGGAGCCACCTTAAGCCGGTGAAAAACTTATACTTGTTACTTTTACCTTCTCCTTGAAATTTGTACCTTTCTCATTTTGTTTTAATATGTACAGGATGATGAAGCTGAAGAATGCCGGGCTGAAGCTTAACAGTTGTTGTAAAAGACTTCTGCAAAAAAATTCTGGAGAAATCTTTGTAATATAATTGTAGAAAAAACTTATGTAAATTTGTGCATACCTTGTAATATATCTTTTCTCCTTTATCCGTGCACGATCTGCTTTGATGTGAACGAAATTTCACTTTTGAGCCGAAGGCGAAAAACATCTTCCCTTCTTTTCGTACACAACGAAGCATGAAAATTTTCTCTTTCTCCGAAATTTTTTCCTCATAGCCGAAGCATCTGCCTTTTTTTGGTATGATGATAATGATCCTATATATGTCTAAATGAATGTTTATGAATGCAAATGTCATGATGTAATGTATCGTGCAAATGAATATCCGAATGTATATTCAAAACCATAATCATAGCCTTCATTCCCTTGGGAATGACTCAAATCTTTTTGCCGTTTATTTTTTGGCTTCACCGTTTACTTTTCGGTGTATCAGCGCTGACTTTTCGCTGTAAGCCTCCCTTAGGAGCTTCTTCGCCTTTTACTTTCGGCGGAATCAGCGTTTATTTTTCGCTGTAAGCCTCCCTTGGGAGCTTCTTCGCCTTTTACTTTCGGCGGAATCAGCGTTTATTTTTCTCTGTAAGCTCTGCATTCCCTTAGGAACGACTTTTGAGCTTCTTCCTGTTTTCTTTTCTTTTTCCTTTGCACTCGATGGTGCGTTCTCAGCTTTTACATTTACATCTTTGGGGGATATCGCTCTTATAGAATTGAAATAAGGAAAAGAAAAATTACATGTTGTGGCCCCATTAAAAACCTTTCTCCCCCTTTGGAAAGGAAAAGGGTGCCACAAGAAAGAATAGAAAAAACTACATCAAGCTAAACATAATATCGCCGAAGCTCGTCCGCATTCCATGATCTGGGAATGTCGTTGTCGTCCATATCCTTCAATCTGTAGGAACCGGGTCTTGACGAAGATACTACCAGAAAAGGTCCTTCCCACTTCAGCTGTAATTTGCCTACTGTCTCTGGGTTGGCTACTCTTCGAAGCACCAAATGTCCTGGTTCGATGTTCTTTAGCCTAACCTTTCTATCACGCCATTTTATTGTTTCAGCTTGGTATTTGTTGATGTTTTCCACAGCTTGAAGCCTGATCCCCTCTATAGCATCTTTTTCCACAGAGTAATCAGCTTCAGCTTCGTTTTCTGCCGAAGCCACTATTCTTATTGATCCTGCTTTGGCTTCTTCTGGGGTTATTGCTTCGTCACCAAACAATAGTTTGAATGGTGTAAAGCCTGTTGATCTTGATACTGTTGTGTTGTGGCTCCACACCACTTTGATTAATTCGTCTGGCCACTTTCCCCTGGGCTGATTGAAGATTAACTTCATTATTCCTGTCATTATGATGCCATTAGCTCTTTCAACAAGTCCATTTGACTCCGGATGTCGAACTGATGCGAAATGAATCTTCGTGCCAATTTGATCGCAAAATTCTCTGAAAGCTTCGGAATCAAACTGCGTCCCATTATCCACAGTAATAACCTTCGGCACTCCGAAGCGACAAACACTATTTTGCCAAAAAACTTTTGAATAGTGATTGAAGTTATTGTGGCTAAAGGTTTTGCCTCAATCCATTTAGAAAAATATTCCACTGCCACTACAACATATCTTAAGTTCCCTTGTGCTGGTGGTAACGGACCTAACAAATCGAGGCCCCGCCTTTGCAACGGCCAAGTGGGTTGTATTAACTGAGTTAAAGACGAAGGTTGTTTTTGATCTCTTGCACATTTCTGACAACCTTCGCACTTTTGAACTAATTCCGCTGCATTTGAAGCTGCCTTTGGCCAATAAAATCCTTAACGAAAAACTTTTCCAAGCAAAGGCCTAGATCCAATGTGAGATCCACACAGGCCTGCGTGTATTTCCTTCATCAATTCTATACCTTCGACTCTGTATAAACACTTGAGTAACGGAGAACAGACTCCACGCTTGTATAGTTCCCCTTCTATTATAACATATGGTCGAGCTCTTGCCTCTATCCTCCTGTTATAAGCTTCGTCATCTGAAAGAAAGTTACCCTGAAGGAAAGAGATGATCTCAGTTCTCCAGTCTTCACTATAGACAGGGGATATGTTGAGGATTGCTCTTTCAAGAAGCTCAACCGAAGGTGCTTTTATTGTTTCGAAAAATACTTCCGAAGGTAAGGGCAGCCCCCTGTGCTGCTGACTTGGCTAATAAATCAGCATATTCATTTTCTCCACGAGGAATATTTTTAACAGAAACCCCTTCAAAGGAAGCCTCAATCCTTCGGACCGTGTCTAAATATTTTTCAAGCTTCAGATCTCTTGCTTTATAACTTTTGTCAATATGACCAGAAATAACCTGGGAATCAGTTTTAAGAACCGCCCTTCTGATTCCCATTGCCTTTAACTTCCGAAGACCCAAGAGCAGAGCTTCGTACTCAGCAATGTTATTTGTGCAACTGAAATCAAGTCTTGTTGCGTAACAAGTTTTAACTTTCGCAGGTGCGACCAACACAGCAGCTGCTCCTGCTCCGAAGGTTCCCCAAGATCCATCGCAAAATACTATCCAAACTTCGGCATCTTTACTCGTTTCTTCTTCCTAAGCCCCTGTCGTCCAGTCAGCAATGAAGTCTGCCAACGCTTGGGATTGAATCAAAGATCTATGCACATAATCAATACAAAATTCATTGAGCTCTACAGCCCATTTTCCAACCCTTCCAGTAGCTTCTCTATTTCTCATAATATCCTTCAACGGTTGTGAAGAAGGAACAACTATATTGTATGCTTGAAAGTAGTGTCGAAGCTTCCTGGAGGCCATCAAAACAGCATATAGCACATTCTCCAATTCTGTATAATTTTTCTTTGATAAGCTAAGAACTTCGGATACAAAGTATATTGGGGCTTGCTTTTTGACTTAGCCTTCAAGCTTCTCCTGAACAAGTGCTGCACTCACCGCTGAGTGCGAAGCTGCCACATATAGCAACAGAGGAGCCCCTGGCGTTGGTGGAGTTAGTGTTGTTAGGTCTATCAAATATTGTTTCAGCTCTTCGAAGGCTCTCTGCTGGACTAGTCCCCATTGAAAAACTTCGGCTGACTACAGCACTTCGAAAAATGGTAAATTTCTCTCTGCTGATCTAGATATGAATCTGTTGAGAGATGCCAGTCTTCCTGTTAATCTTTGAGCCCCCTTCTTTGTACTTGGTGGTTCCATTCGAAGGATAGCTTCGATTTTATTTGGATTAGCCTCAATCCCTTTTGTTGAAACTAGGCAGCCAAGAAATTTCCCTTTCTTCACTCCGAAGACACATTTTTCTGGATTCCACTTTAAACCGGCCTGTCTAAAATTAGCGAAGGTCTCCTGCAGATCAGTAATGTGATTCTCTTGCTTCGTGCTTTTTACAATGATATCATCAACATAAGTTAGCATGTTTCTGCCTATCTGAGATTGAAGAACCTTCGCTGTCATTCTGCTGAAGCTTCCTCCAGCATTCTTGAGCCCCTCAGGCATCCGAAGGTAACAATATGTTCCACTAGGGGTTATGAAGCTGGTTTTCGGCTCATCCTCCTTCTTCATCCAAATTTGATGATAGCCTGAATAACAATCCAGCAGACTCATAAGTTCTGATGAAGCTGCTGCATCAACTAGGGAGTCTATCCTTGGCAATGGAAACTCGTCCTTCGGACAGGCCTTGTTGAGATCAGTAAAATCAATACACATCCTCCATTTACCATTGGCCTTCTTTACCATAACAGTGTTAGCCAGCCATTCTGGGTATTTGACCTCTCTGATAACTATGGCACTGAGGAGTCTTTTCACTTCATTTCGAGCACCTTCGGCCTTGTCATCAGACATCTTCCGAAGCCTCTGCTTTCTGGGTCTGAAGGATGGATCAACATTGAGCGAGTGTTCAATAACATCCCTGTTGACTCCACAAAGATCATTAGCTGACCATGCAAAAACATCTTTGTTGTTGAACAGAAACCTTATCAAGGTTTTCTCCCGTTCTTCGGACAGTTGGGATCCCAATAGCACCTTCTGCTCTGCTATGTCCTCACATAAGAGCATGGGCTTCGGCTGATCGGCCGAAGCAGCTTTCTCCCTTCTGAACTTGTATTGCTCACAAGCTTCAGCTCCATCTATGTTATGGATTGCTTTTGAGTCTGTCCAGTTTCCTTCGGCCCTTCTGGTAGCTTCCTGACTTCCATGAATAGCAATGGGTCCTTGGTCTGAAGGTATTTTCATGCAAAGATATGCTGGATGAAGAATTGCTTCGAAGGCATTGAGAGTACCACGACCAATAATTGCATTGTAAGGGTATTCCATGTCAACAATATCGAACACAACTTGTTCAGTCCTTGTGTTGTTGATAAATCCGAAGGTTACTAGCATTGTGATTTTTCCGAATGCTACAATCTGCCTTCCTCCGAAGCCACAAAGGGGATGTGTGGCATCATGGATCTTGTCTTCGGGCTCTTGCATCTGTCTGAAGGCCTTAGCAAATATGATATCAGCTGCACTGCCTGTATCAACCAAAACATTATGGACCAGAAATCCTTTGATCACACAAGAGATAACCATAGCATCATTGTGTGGGTAATCCTTGAGCTGAAGATCCTCTTGAGAAAAGGTAATTGGGATGTGAGACCATCTTGACTTGATGAAGGGTCCTTGTACCCCTACGTGTTGTACTCTTCTCTGTGCCTCCTTCTTCTGTTTCTTGTTGGCCAGCTCTGAGCATGAACCGCCTGTTATCGGGAGAATCAGCTTCGGAGCCGAAGCAGTTCCAACTTGATTCTTGACCGAAGCCATCAACTCAAAAAGTGGAAGTGAGTTCACCGGAGGTGGGCGCCAATGTTGGGGACTTGTTCTCAAATACTATGAATTAAGAACAAGGCAACATAAAATGTTAAATATTAAAGCCCTTCGTCCGATGAAGCATTATTTCCCTGAGGATTTAATGAGCTTCGGACGAAGGTCATAGATGATAAACTACAAAGATTTTACCTTCGTAGTCAAAAATAAAATAATGCAAAATAAAATATGAATCACGAAACATTAGGGAATATTAAGAATGAATAATATCATTTATTCATTTTACAATACAAATTCAGATATTAAAACACAATGTTTGATTACATTTATACCTTTGCCTTGACAAGGAGTAATAATTCCAGAGTAATGCGTTAGCAGTTACAGGATTCCATGAACAGTAAAGGAATATTGTTCACTATTTATAGGCACAGGGCACAGCCTGTAAGGAATTACAATCATACCCCTTATAAAAGTTAAGGAATACTGTTCACTATTTATAGGCACAGGGCACAGCCAGTAAAGGAATACTGTTCACTATTTATAGGTTTTAGCCTGTAAGGAATACTATTCACTATTTATAGGCACAGGGCACAGCCTGTAAGGAATTACAGTCTGGTGCGCCACCGGACACTGTCCGGTGCGCCTGCCACGTCACCTGGCCATTGGATTCCGACCGTTGGAGCTTCTGTCTTCTGGGGCACCGGACAGTCCGGTGGTGCACCGGACAGGCACTGTTCACTGTCCGGTGCACCATCAGTCTCTGCTCTGACTCTGACGTGCACTGTAGCGCATTCAATGCGTTCTGCAGACGACCGTTGGCACGAAGTAGTCGTTGCTCCGCTGGCACACAGGACAGTCCGGTGCGCCACCAGACATTGTCCGTTGCTACACCGGACAGTCCGGTGAATTATAGCGGAGCGGCCTCCAGAATTCCCGAAAGTGAGTAGTTCGGAGCTGAAGTCTCTGGTGCACCGCACACTGTCCGGTGGCACACCGGACAGTCCGGTGCGCCAGACCGGGGCATACTTCGGCTGACTTTAGCTCTCTCTATTTGAATCCTTTCTCGGTCTTTTTATTGGTTTGTTGTGAACCTTTGGCACCTGAAGAACTCATAATCTAGAGCAAACTAGTTAGTCCAATTATTTGTGTTAGGCAATTCAACCACCAAAATCAATTTAGGAAAAGGTGTAAGCCTATTTCCCTTTCACTTAGCTCATTCCTAAGTTTGCTAAAAATCTTTTCATCTAGTGGCTTGGTAAAGATATTGACTAATTGGTTGTGGGTGCTAACATAAGCGATTTCGATATCCCCCTTTTGTTGGTGATTTCTCAAAAAGTGATACCAGATGTCTATGTGCTTAGTGCGGCTATGTTCAACGGGATTATTCGACATGCGGATTGCACTCTCATTATCACATAGAAGAGGGACTTTGCTCAATTTGTAGCCATAGTCCCTAAGTGTTTGCCTCATCCAAAGTAATTGTGCACAACAATGTCCTGCAACAATATACTCGGCTTCGGTGGTGGATAGAGCTATTGAGTTTTGTTTCTTTGAAGCCCATGACACCAGGGATCTCCCCAGAAACTGACAAGTCCTTGATGTGCTCTTCCTATCAATTTTACATACGACGTAATCGGCATTGGAATACCCAATTAAATCAAAGGTAGATCCCTTAGGGTACCAAAGCCCAAACTTAGGAGTGTAAACTAAATATCTCATGATTCTTTTCACGGCCCTAAGGTGAACTTCTTTAGGATTTTCCTGGAACCTTGCACACATGCATACAAAAAGCATAATATCCGGTCGTGAAGCACATAAATAGAGTAAAGAACCTATCATCGACCGGTATACCTTTTGATCTATGGATTTACCTCCCGTGTCGAGGTCGAGATGCCATTTGTTCCCATGGGTGTCTTGATGGGTTTGGCATTCTTCATTCCAAACTTCTTGAGTATATCCTGAATGTACTTAGTTTGGCTGATGAAGGTGCCCTCTTGGAATTGTTTGATTTGAAATCCAAGGAAATACTTCAACTCCCCCATCATAGACATCTCGAATTTCTGTATCATTATCCTACTAAACTCTTCACCAGATGACTTGTTAGTAGACCCAAATATAATATCATCAACATAAATTTGGCATATAAACAAGTCTTTAGCAATTGTTTTAGTGAAGAGAGTAGGGTCAGCTTTACCAACTTTGAAGTCATTAGTGATAAGAAAGTCTCTCAGGCATTCATACCATGCTCTTGGGACTTGTTTGAGCCCATAAAGCTCCTTTGAGAGCTTATAAACATGAGAAAGGTACTCACTATCTTCAAAGTCGGGAGGTTGCTCAACATATACCTCTTCCTTGATAGGGCCATTGAGGAAGGCACTCTTTACGTCCATTTGATACAACTTAAAGTCATGGTAAGTAGCATAGGCAAGTAATATAAGAATTGACTCAAGCCTAGCTACGGGTGCATAGGTTTCATCAAAATCCAAACCTTCGACTTGTGAATAACCTTTTGCAACAAGTCGTGCTTTGTTCCTTGTCACCACACCATGCTCATCTTGTTTGTTGCAGAATACCCACTTGGTACCTACAACATTTTGGTTGGGACGTGGAACTAAATGCCATACCTCATTCATCGTGAAATTGTTGAGCTCCTCTTGCATTGCCACCACCCAATCCGGATATCTTAGTGCATCATCTATCCTGTATGGCTCAATAGAAGACACAAAAGAGTAATGTTCACAAAAATGAGCAACACAAGATCTTGTGGTTACCCCATTGTGAATGTCACCAAGAATGGAGTTGATGGGGTGATCTCTTTGAATTCCTTGGTTGACTTTTTGGTGTGGCGGTCTTTGATCTTGGATCTCTTGATCATCTTCCTTGTCTTTATCCTCTTCATCTCCCCCTTGATCAATGTCCTCCTCTTGAGGTGACTCATCGTCTTGATCATCATCCTCTTCTTCTTGAGCCAGTTCCTCATCTTGGGTTGGTGGAGATGCTTGTATGGAAAATGACGGTTGATCTTGTGCTTGTGTAGGCTCCTCGGATTCTTTTGGACACACATCCCCAATGGACATGTTCCTTAACGCGACACATGGAGCCTCTTCATCATCTAGTTCATCAAGATCAACTTGCTCCACTTGGGAGCCATTAGTCTCATCAAACACAATGTCACAAGAAACTTCAACTAATCCAGTGGACTTGTTGAAGACTCTATATGCCCTTGTGTTTGAGTCATAACCAAGTAAAAAGCGTTCTACCGCTTTAGGAGCAAATTTAGAATTTCTACCTCTCTTAACAAGAATAAAGCATTTACTCCCAAAAACTCTAAAATAGGAAACCTTGGGCTTTTTACGAGAGAGGAGTTCATATGATGTTTTCTTAAGGATTTGATGAAGGTAGAGTCGGTTGATGGAGTAGCAGGCGGTGTTAATCGCCTCTGCCCAAAATCGATCCGGTGTCTTGTACTCATCAAGCATGGTCCTTGCCATATCCAAGAGAGTTCTATTCTTCCTCTCCACTACACCATTTTGTTAAGGTGTGTAGGGAGAAGAGAACTCATGCTAGATGCCCTCTTCCTCAAGAAATCCTTCAATTTGAGAGTTCTTGAACTCTGTTCCATTGTCGCTTCTAATCTTTTTGATTCTCAATCCGAACGCATTTTGAGCCTATCTCAAGAATCTCTTTAAGATCTCTTGAGTTTGAGATTTTTCCTGCAAAAAGAATACCTAAGTGAAGCGAGAATAATCATCCACAATTACAAGACAATACTTACTCCCGTCGATGCTTATATAAGCGATCGAGCCGAATAGATCCATGTGGAGTAGCTCAAGCGGCCTGTCGATCGTCATGATGTTCTTGTGTGGATGATGAACTCCAACTTGCTTCCCTGCTTGACATGCGCTACAAATCCTATCTTTCTCAAAGTGAACATTTGTTAGTCCTAAAATGTGTTGTCCCTTTAGAAGTTTGTGAAGATTCTTCATCCCAACATGGTCAAGTCGGCGATGCTAGAGCCAACCCATATTAGTCTTAGCAATTAAGAAAGTGTCTAGTTTAGCATTATTGTCATTAAAATCAACTAAGTATAGCTGACCATCTAACACTCCCTTAAAAGCTATTGAATCATCACTTCTTCTAAAGACAATAACACCAACATCAGTAAAGAGACAGTTGTAGCCCATTTTACATAATTGAGAAACTGAAAGCAAGTTATAATCTAAAGAATCTACAAGAAAAACATTAGAAATGAAATGGTCAAGAGATATAGCAATTTTACCCAAACCTTGATTTCCATCCCCGAATGTAATCACTCTTTGGGGATCTTCATTTTTCTCTTATGAGGAGAACATCCTTTTCTCCCCTGTCATGTGGTTTGTGCACCCGCTATCGATTATCCAACTTGATCCACCGGATGCATAAACCTACAAAACAAGTTTAGGCCTTGTTCTTAGGTACCCAAACGGTCTTGGGTCCTTTGACATTAGAAACAAGCACCTTGGGTACCCAAACACAAGTCTTTGGACTCTTGTGTTTGCCCCCAACATATTTGGCAACTACTTTGTCTGATTTGTTAGTTAGCACATAAGATGCATCAAAAGTCTTAAATGAAATGTTATGCTCATTTGATGCATTTGCAATTTTCTTTTTAGGCATTTTGATATAAGTTGACTGCCTAGAGCTAGATGCCTCATTATTATACATAAAAGCAGGATGAGAAACATAATGAGGTTTTCTAGCATGAATCCTTCTAATCTTATGCTTAGGATAGTTTTCAGGATATAAAATGTAACCTTCTCTATCCTGAACTATGGGAGCCTTACCCTTAACAAAGTTAGAGAGAGTTTGTTCTTGGGGGCATTAAGCTTGATGTTGCTTTGGCTCCCTTGTTGGAAGCCAATGCCATCCTTAATGCCAGGGCGTCTCCCATTATAAAGCATGCTCCGAGCAAATTTAAAATTTTCATTTTCTAATTCATGCTCGGTAATTTTAGCATTTAATTTAGCTATGTGATCATTTTGTTCCTTAATCATAGAAATGTGATCATTCATAGCATCAACATTAACAGCTCTACATCTAGTGCAAATGGTGACATGCTCAACAGTAGATGTAGATGGTTTGCAAACATTCAATTCTTCAATCTTAGCAGTCAAATTATCATTCTTAATTCTAAGACAAGAAATTGAATTATTTCACATACTAAGCTCTTTGGATAAATTTTCACATTTTTCTACCTCTAGAGCATAAGCATTTTTCAATTTAACAAATTTCTTGTTTTCCTTAACGAGCAAGTTCTCTTGGCATTCCAAGAGATCATCCTTCTCGTTAATTGATTCTATCAATTCATTTATCTTTTTCTTTTGGTCCTTGGTAAGGTTAGCAAACAGAGAAGTTAAATCATCTTCATTATCACTAGAGCTATCCTCATCATTGGATGTAGTATATTTGGGGGTATCTCTAGAATGTACCTTCTTTTTTTTGTCGTGCTTAGCCATTAGACATTTGTGGCCGACGTTGGGGAAGAGAAGGCCCTTGTTGATGGCAATGTTGGCGGCGTCCTCGTCAGAGTCCCATTCTCGCCCCATGTGCGCCTCGCCACCCTTCTTCTTGTAATATCTCTTCTTCTCCATCTTCTTCTTTCCTTTCTTGTCGTTGTCCTGTCACTATCACTAGTATATGGACATTTAGCAATAAAGTGACTGGACTTACCACACCTATAACACACCCTCTTGGAACGGGGTTTGTAGTCCTTCCCCTTCCTTTGTTTGAGGATTTGCCGAAAGCTCTTAATGATAAGAGCCATCTCCTCATTGTCGAGCTTGGAGGCGTCGATTGTGAGTCTATTTGGTGTGGACTCTTCTCTCTTCTCTTCTGTTGCTTTGAATGCAACGGGTTGCACCTCGGGTGTATAGGTGGCGCCTTGCTCCAAGTTGACAATGTATTTGGAGTCTTTGATCATAAGTCCAAAGCTCACAAACTTGCCAATAACCTCCTCGGGGGACATCTGTTTGTATCTAGGATCTCCACGAATTAATTGAACTTGAGTTGGATTACGAAAAACGAGAGATCTTAGAATAACCTTGACCATTTCATGGTCATCCCATTTTGTGCTCTCGAGGTTGCGTACTTGGTTGACCATTGTTTTGAGCCGATTGTACATCGCTTGTGGCTCGTCTCCTTTGTTGAGGACGAATCGACCGAGCTCTCCCTCGATCGTCTCGCGCTTGGTGATCTTGGTCACCTCGTCCCCTTCGTGCGCCATCTTGAGGACATCCCAAATTTCTTTAGCATTTCTAACCCTTGCACCTTATTATACTCCTCTTGACACAAGGAGGTGAGGAGTATAGAAGTCGCTTGGGAATTAAAATGCCTTATTTGGGCTGCCTCAATGGAGTCATAATCCTCGTCACTCACCTGTTGTGCCTACGCTCCAAACTCAACAATATCCCATATGCTTTCGTAGAGTGAGGTTAGATGGTGCCTCATTTTATCACTCCACATACAATAATTCTCACCACCAAAATACGGTGGTTTGCCAAGGGGTACGGAAAGTAGAGAAGCGTGTTTTGGAATACGAGGATAGTGTAGAGGCATCTTACTATACTTCTTGCGCTCTTGGTGTTTCAAAGTTGTAGACTCGGCACCAGATGTGGAAGGTGATGAAGAGTCGGTCTCGTAGTAGACCACCTTCTTCATTTTCTTTTTCTTCTTGTCACCTTTCCTATGTGACTTGATGGAGGAAGTGGATTCCTCCTTGTAATTTTCGTCGGACTCCCTGAGGGAGTCCGTTCATCGTTCTTCCTTCCCGAGCCTTTGGGCTTTTCACCGGTGACCATCTCCCTCTTGGCATGTTCTCCCGACATCATTTCGAGTTGTTAGACTCTTAATGAAGCATTGGGCTCCGATACCAATTGAAAGTCGCCTAGAGGGGGGGTGAATAGGCGAAACCTAAAAATTAAACTTTGAACACGCACTAAGTCTGGGGTTAGCGTTAGAAATAAATCGAAGTGCAGAAGTTAGTTTTCCTTGCTATGAGTTGCTCAATCAATGCAGATAACTTTGGGAGCCAACTCAAATCAATATAAGCAAGGGAACTTTAGAGAGAGAGGAGAGGGGATAAACAAATCGAGTGGAAATCAATCACAAATGAACACGACGATTTGTTTACCGAGGTTCGGTTCCAAAGAACCTAGTCCTCTTTGAGGAGGCCATAAAGGCCGGGTCTATTCCAACCTTTTTCCTCTCTCAATCGGTCACATAGACCAGTCGAGTGCTTCTCATTAATCACTTGGGTCACTAAGACGCCACAAGGAACACCACACACTTAGGTGTCTCTTGCTAGCTTTACAAAGCACTTAGAAGAATTAGAATGGGAAGGAGAAAGCAATCCAAGCAACAAGAGCAATAAAAGAACACAAATGATCCTCTCTCGAGTCTCTAAGCAACTGAGTTGATTTTGGAGCTTTGAGTGGATTGAATGCTTTGATTGTGTCTTTGGAGTGTTTGCCTTTGCTCTTGTATTGAATGAGAAGTGTAGGAGGCTTGGATGGCTTGAATAGGGGTGGTTGGGGGTATTTATAGCCCCAACAACTATTCCAGTCGTTGCTGTCGATGGGCACACGAGACAGTCCGGTGGTGCACCAGACATGATACTGTTCACTGTCTGGTGCCTGCCACGTCAACAGACCGTTGGGGTTTGGAGCGGTTGACCGTTGAAGTCTTTTGTCTTCTTGCTACACTAGGCAGTCCGGTGGCACACCGAACAGTCCGGTGCGTTCTGACTTCGCAGCTCTGACTTTTGACTTTTGCACTGTGCACCTTTTTACTGTTCACCGCAGTCGACCGTTGGCGCAGATGACCGTTGCTCCGTTGGCTCACCGGACATGTCTGGTGCACATCGAACAGTCCGATGAATTATAGCGGAGCATCTCCTAGAGAAACCCGAGAGTGGCTAGATCGTGGAGTGCTCGGCCTGGGCATCGGACGGTGTCCGGTGCGCCACTGGAAGCACTTCCATTAGTCTTTGCTCCAAACTTTGTAGAGTTCCCAACTTATATTCTTTGTTGGTTTGTGTTAAACTTTATGCACCTGAGATAAATGACAACTAGGCAAACTAGTTAGTTCACGTGGTTTGTGATGGACGTCAAACACCAAAACTGATTGTAGGAAATGTTTTAAGCTCATTTCCCTTTCAGATACCTTTTCAGCGAGCACAATAGCAAAAGAGCCCTTGATCTTTACAGTAATAAACCTGCCATCCACCTGTGAAGTAAGAACGATACGTGGAAGTGCCTGGAAATTGCAAATAAGTCCCTAGGACTCGATTTTAATTATAAAAATAACCTAAAACTCATTTAAGTCCTATATTGCTTGTTTTAACTCCATTTTAGTCCGTTCTAGTTGCGTTGGTGATAGTCGCCTAGAGGGGGGTGAATAGGGCGAAACTGAAATTTACAAATATAAACACAACTACAAGCCGGGTTAGCGTTAGTAATAAAGAAACGAGTCCGTGAGAGAGGGCGCAAAACAAATCCCAAGCGAATGAGCAAGTGAGACACGGAGATTTGTTTTACCGAGGTTCGGTTCTTGCAAACCTACTCCCCGTTGAGGAGGCCACAAAGGTCGGGTCTCTTTCAACCCTTCCCTCTCTCAAACGGTCCCTCGGACCGAGTGAGCTTCTCTTCTCAAATCAAAGCCGGGAACAAAACTTCCCCGCAAGGGCCACCACACAATTGGTGCCTCTTGCCTTGATTACAATGGAACTTTGATCACAAGAACAAGTGAGAAAGAAAATAATCAATCCAAGCGCAAGAGCTCGAAAGAACACAAGCAAATCACTCTCTCTAGTCACTATGGCGTTGTGTGGAATTTGGAGAGGATTTGATTTATTTGGTGTGTCTAGAATTGAATGCTAGAGCTCTTGTAGTAGTTGGGAAGTGGAAAACTTGGATACAATGAATGGTGGGGTGGTTGGGGTATTTATAGCCCCAACCACCAAAAGTGGCTGTTGGGAGGCTGTCTGCACGATGGCGCACCGGACAGTCCGGTGCACACCGGACAGTCCGGTGCTCCCTGCCACGTCATCACTGCCGTTGGATTCTAGCCGTTGGAGCTTCTGTCTTGTGGGCCCTCCTGGGTGTCCGGTGCACACCGGACATGCACTGTTCCTTGTCCGGTGTGCCGGAGTGGGCGCGCCTGACATCTGCGCGCGCAGAGCGCGCATTAAATGCGCGGCAGAGAGCCGTTGGCGCGGAGATAGCCGTTGCTCCGGAGTCGCACCGGACAGTCCGGTGCACACCGGACAGTCCGGTGAATTATAGTGGACTAGCCGTTGGAGTTTCCCGAAGCTGGCGAGTTCCTGAGGCTGCTTCTCCTTGGCGCACCGGACACTGTCCGGTGTACACCGGACAGTCCGGTGAATTATAGCGCGAGTGCCTCTGGAAATTCCCGAAGGTGGCGAGTTCGTGTTGGAGTCCTCTGGTGCACCGGACATGTCCGGTGGTGCACCGGACACTGTCCGGTGTACACCGGACAGTCCGGTGCTCCCAGACCAGAGGGCCTTCGGTTCCCACTTTGCTCCTTTGTTGAATCCATAACTTGGTCTTTTTATTGGCTGAGTGTGAACCTTTTACACCTGTGTAATCTATACACTCGGGCAAACTTAGTTAGTCCAAATGTTCGTGTTGGGCAATTCAATCACCAAAATTAATTAGGGACTAGGTGTAAGCCTAATTCCCTTTCAATCTCCCCCTTTTTGGTGATTGATGCCAACACAAACCAAAGCAAATATAGAAGTGCATAATTGAACTAGTTTGCATAATGTAAGTGTAAAGGTTGCTTGGAATTGAGCCAATATAAATACTTACAAGATATGCATGAATTGTTTCTTTCTTATATAACATTTTGGACCACGTTTGCACCACGAGTTTTGTTTTTGCAAACTCTTTTGTAAATCCTTTTCAAAGTTCTTTTGCAAATAGTCAAAGGTGAATGAATAAGATTTTGCAAAACATTTTCAAGATTTGAAATTTTTCTCCCCCTGTTTCAAATGCTTCTCTTTTGACTAAACAAAACTCCCCCTAAAAGAGATCCACCTCTTAGTGTTCAAGAGGGTTTCGATATACCATTTTTGAAATACTACTTCACCCCTTTTGAACACAATAGGATACCAATTGAAAATATTCAACACTAAGTTTTTGAAAATGGTGGTAGTGCGGTCCTTTTGCTTTGGGCTCATTTCTCCCCCTTTTTGGCATGAATCGCCAAAAACGGAATCATTAGAGCCCTCGAGATGCTTTTCTTCCCCTTTGGTCATAAATAAACGAGTTAAGATTATACCAAAGATGAAGTCCGGTCCTTTTCTTTGATGCTCATTTCTCCCCAAAGAATAGAGAGTTGCTTGGAGTGATGGCGAAGTATGAGTTACGGAGTGGAAGCCTTTGTCTTTGCCGAAGACTCCAATTCCCTTTCAATATACCTATGACTTGGTTTGAAATAGACTTGAAAACACATTAGTCATAGCATATAAAAGAGATATGATCAAAGGTATATGAATGAGTTATGAGTGCAAGTTAACAAAAGAAATTCCTAGAATCAAGAATATTTAGCTCATGCCTAAGTTTGTTAAAGGATTGTTCATCAAGAGGCTTGGTAAAGATATCGGCTAATTGATCTTTAGTGTTAATGTAAGAAATCTCGATATCTCCCTTTTGTTGGTGATCCCTTAAAAAGTGATACCGAATGGCTATGTGCTTAGTGCGGCTATGCTCGACGGGATTGTCGGCCATTTTGATTGCACTCTCATTATCACATAGCAAAGGGACCTTGGTTAGTTTGTAACCGTAGTCCCGCAGGGTTTGCCTCATCCAAAGCAATTGCGCGCAACAGTGGCCTGCGGCAATATACTCGGCTTCGGCGGTGGAAAGAGCGACTGAATTTTGTTTCTTTGAAGCCCAAGACACCAAGGATCTTCCCAAGAATTGGCAAGTCCCCGATGTGCTCTTCCTATTGATTTTGCACCCCGCCCAATCAGCATCCGAATAACCAATCAAATCAAATGTGGATCCCCTAGGATACCAAAGCCCAAACTTAGGAGTATAAACCAAATATCTCAAGATTCGTTTTACGGCCGTAAGGTGAGCTTCCTTAGGGTCGGCTTGGAATCTTGCACACATGCATACGGAAAGCATAATATCCGGTCGAGATGCACATAAATAGAGTAAAGAACCTATCATCGACCGATATACCTTTTGATCCACGGACTTACCTCCCGTGTCGAGGTCGAGATGCCCATTAGTTCCCATGGGTGTCTTGATGGGCTTGGCATCCTTCATCCCAAACTTGCTTAGAATATCTTGAGTGTACTTTGTTTGGCTAATGAAGGTGCCCTCCTGGAGTTGCTTCACTTGAAATCCTAAGAAATACTTCAACTCCCCCATCATAGACATCTCGAACTTCTGTGTCATAATCCTACTAAACTCTTCACATGTAGACTCGTTAGTAGATCCAAATATAATATCATCAACATAAATTTGGCATACAAACAAATCATTCTCAAGTGTTTTAGTAAAGAGTGTAGGATCGGCCTTTCCGACTTTGAAGCCATTAGCAATAAGGAAATCTCTAAGGCATTCATACCATGCTCTTGGGGCTTGCTTGAGCCCATAAAGCGCCTTAGAGAGCTTATAGACATGGTTAGGATACTCACTGTCTTCAAAGCCGGGAGGTTGCTCAACATAGACCTCTTCCTTGATTGGTCCATTGAGGAAGGCACTTTTCACGTCCATTTGATAAAGCTTAAAGCCATGGTAAGTAGCATAGGCTAATAATATACGAATTGACTCAAGCCTAGCTACGGGTGCATAGGTTTCACCGAAATCCAAACCTTCGACTTGGGAGTATCCTTTGGCCACAAGTCGAGCTTTGTTCCTTGTCACCACACCATGCTCATCTTGCTTGTTGCGGAAGACCCATTTGGTTCCTACAACATTTTGGTTAGGACGTGGAACTAAATGTCATACCTCATTCCTAGTGAAGTTGTTGAGCTCCTCTTGCATCGCCACCACCCAATCCGAATCTTGTAGTGCTTCTTCTACCCTGTGTGGCTCAATAGAGGAAACAAACGAGTAATGTTCACAAAAATGTGCAACCCGAGATCTAGTAGTTACCCCTTTGTGAATGTCGCCAAGGATGGTGTCGACGGGGTGATCTCGTTGGATTGCTTGGTGGACCCTTGGGTGTGGCGGCCTTTGCTCTTCATCCTCCTTGTCTTGATCATTTGCATCTCCCCCTTGATCTATGCCTTCATCTTGAGGTGGCTCATTTGATTGATCTTCTTCTTCATCAACTTGAGCCTCTTCCTCATTTTGAGCTGGTGGAGATGCTTGCATGGAGGAGGACGGTTGATCTTGTGCATTTGGAGGCTCTTCGGATTCCTTAGGACACACGTCCCCAATGGACATGTTCCTTAGCGCGATGCATGGAGCCTCTTCTTCACCTATCTCATCAAGATCAACTTGCTCTACTTGAGAGCCATTAGTCTCATCAAACACAACGTCACATGATACTTCAACTAGTCCAGTGGACTTGTTAAAGACCCTATATGCCCTTGTGTTTGAGTCATAACCAAGTAAAAAGCCTTCTACAGTTTTAGGAGCAAATTTAGATTTTCTACCTCTTTTGACAAGAATAAAGCATTTGCTACCAAAAACTCTAAAATATGAAATGTTGGGCTTTTTACCGGTTAGGAGTTCATATGATGTCTTCTTGAGGATTCGGTGTAGATATAACCGGTTGATGGCGTAGCAAGCGGTGTTGACCGCCTCGGCCCAAAACCGATCTGAAGTCTTGTACTCATCAAGCATGGTTCTTGCCATGTCCAATAGAGTTCGATTCTTCCTCTCCACTACACCATTTTGTTGTAGCGTGTAGGGAGAAGAGAACTCATGCTTGATGCCCTCCTCCTCAAGGAAGCCTTCAATTTGAGAATTCTTGAACTCTGTCCCGTTGTCGCTTCTTATTTTCTTGATCCTTAAGCCGAACTCATTTTGAGCCCGTCTCAAGAATCCCTTTAAGGTCTCTTGGGTTTGAGATTTTTCCTGTAAAAAGAATACCCAAGTGAAGCGAGAATAATCATCTACAATAACTAGACAGTACTTACTCCCGCCGATGCTTATGTAGGCGATCGGGCCGAATAGATCCATGTGTAGGAGCTCCAGTGGCCTGTCGGTCGTCATTATGTTCTTATGCGGATGATGAGTGCCAACTTGCTTTCCTGCTTGGCATGCGCTACAAATCCTGTCTTTCTCAAAATGAACATTTGTTAATCCTAAAATGTGTTCTCCCTTTAGAAGCTTGTGAAGATTCTTCATCCCAACATGGGCTAGTCGGCGGTGCCAGAGCCAACCCATGTTAGTCTTAGCAATTAAGCAAGTGTCGAGTTCAGCTCTATCAAAATCTACCAAGTATAGCTGACCCTCTAACACTCCCTTAAATGCTATTGAATCATCACTTCTTCTAAAGACAGTGACACCAATATCAGTAAAAAGACAGTTGTAGCCCATTTGACATAATTGAGAAACAGAAAGCAAGTTGTAATCTAGAGAATCTACAAGAAAAACATTGGAAATAGAATGGTTAGGAGATATAGCAATTTTACCAAGACCTTTGACCAAACCTTGATTTCCATCCCCGAATGTGATAGCTCGTTGGGGATCTTTGTTTTTCTCATAGGAGGAGAACATCCTTTTCTCCCCTGTCATGTGGTTTGTGCACCCGCTGTCGAGTATCCAACTTGAGCCCCCGGATGCATAAACCTACAAAACAAGTTTAGTTCTTGACTTTAGGTACCCAAATGGTTTTGGGTCCTTTGGCATTAGACACAAGAACTTTGGGTACCCAAACACAAGTCTTTGACCCCTTGTGCTTGCCACCAACATATTTGGCAACTACCTTGCCGGATTTGTTAGTTAAAACATAAGATGCATCAAAAGTTTTAAATGAAAGACTATGTTCATTTGATGCACTAGGAGTTTTCTTAGGCAACTTAGCACGGGTTGGTTGCCTAGAACTAGATGTCTCACCCTTATACATAAAAGCATGATTTGGGCCAGAGTGAGACTTCCTAGAGTGAATTCTCCTAATTTTGCTCTCAGGATAACCGGCAGGGTACAAAATGTAACCCTCGTTATCCTGAGGCATGGGAGCCTTGCCCTTTACAAAATTAGACAATCTTTTAGGAGGGGCACTAAGTTTGACATTGTCTCCCCTTTGGAAGCCAATGCCATCCTTGATGCCAGGGCGTCTCCCACTATAGAGCATACTTCTAGCAAATTTAAATTTTTCATTCTCTAAGTTATGCTCGACAATTTTAGCATCTAATTTAGCTATATGATCATTTTGTTGTTTAATTAGAGTCATGTGATCATGTATAGCATTGATATCAATATCTCTACATCTAGTACAAATAGTGACATGTTCAACAATAGATGTAGACGGTTTGCAAGAATTAAGTTCAACAATCTTAGCATGAAGAATATCATTTTTATCTCTAAGATCGGAAATTGTAACTTTGCAAACATCAAAATCTTTAGCCTTAGCAATTAAATTTTCATTTTCTACCTTAAGGCTAGCAAGAGAAATGTTTAATTCTTCAATCCTAGCAAGCAAATCATCATTATTATCTCTAGGATTGGGAATTGAAACATTACAAACATGAGAATCAACCTTAGCATTTAAACTATCATTTTCATTCCTAAGGTTGTCAATCATCTCACGGCAAGTGCTTAGCTCACTAGATAACTTTTCACATTTCTCAATTTCAAGAGCATAAGCCTTTTTAACCTTAACATGCTTCTTATTTTCCTTAATGAGGAGGTCCTCTTGGGAATCCAAAAGGTCATCCTTTTCATGAATAGCACTAACCAATTCATTTAATTTCTCCTTTTGAGCTATGTTAAGGTTGGCAAAAAGGGAACGCAAACTATCCTCCTCATCACTAGCATTATCATCACTAGAAGATTCATATTTAGTGGAGGAGTTAGATTTAACCTTTTTCTTTTTGCCGTCCTTTGCCATGAGGCACTTGTGGCCGACGTTGGGGAAGAGAAGTCCCTTGGTGACGGCGATGTTGGCGGCGTCCTCGTCGTCGGAGGAGTCGCTTGAGCTAACATGGGCATCGCCGCCCTTCTTCTTGTAGTACCTTTTCTTCTCCTTTCTTCTCCCCTTCTTGTCGTCGCCTCGGTCACTGTCACTAGATATGGGACATTTAGCAATAAAATGACCGGGCTTACCACACTTGTAGCAAACCTTCTTGGAGCGGGACTTGTAGTCTTTCCCCCTCCTTTGCTTGAGGATTTGGCGGAAGCTCTTGATGACGAGCGCCATTTCCTCATTGTCGAGCTTGGAGGCGTCGATTGGTTGTCTACTTGGTGTAGCCTCCTCCTTCTTTTCCTCCGTCGCCTTGAATGCGACGGGTTGAGCTTCGGATGTGGTGGGTTCGTCAAGCTCGTTGATCTTTCTTGAGCCTTCGATCATGCACTCAAAACTTACAAAATGCCCGATAACTTCCTCGGGGGTCATTTTAGTATATCTAGGATTACCACGAATTAATTGAACTTGAGTAGGGTTAAGGAAAATAAGAGATCTTAAAATAACCTTAACCACTTCGTGGTCATCCCATTTTACGCTCCCGAGGTTGCGTACTTGGTTCACCAAGGTCTTGAGCCGGTTGTACATGTGTTGTGGCTCCTCCCCTTTGCGAAGCCGGAACCGACCGAGCTCCCCCTCGATCGTTTCCCGCTTGGTGATCTTGGTGAGCTCGTCTCCCTCGTGTGCGGTTTTGAGTACATCCCAAACCTCCTTGGCACTCTTCAACCCTTGTACTTTGTTATACTCCTCTCTACTTAGTGAGGCGAGGAGTATTGTTGTCGCTTGAGAGTTGAAGTGCTCGATTTGGGCCACCTCATCCTCATCATAATCCTTATCCCCTACAGACGGTACCTGTGCACCAAACTCAACAACATCCCATATACTTTTGTGGAGTGAGGTTAGATGAAATCGCATTAAATCACTCCACCTAGCATAATCTTCACCATCAAAAGTTGGTGGTTTGCCTAATGGAACGGAAAGTAAAGGTGCATGTTTAGAAATGCGAGGGTAGTGTAGAGGGATCTTACTAAACTTCTTACGCTCTTGGCGTTTAGAAGTTACGGAGGGTGCGTCGGAGCCGGAGGTTGATGTTGATGAAGTGTCGGTCTCGTAGTAGACCACTTTCCTCATCCTCTTTTGTTTGTCCCCACTCCGATGCGGCTTGTGGGAAAAAGATTTTTCCTTCTTCTCTTTGTGGTGAGAAGAAGATTTCTTCTCCTTCCCTTTGTTGGAGGAGTTCTTCTTCTTTTCCCTCCGTTTGGTGCGGGACTCTTCCGATGAAGTGCTCCTGTTGCTTGTAGTGGGCTTTTCGCCGGTCTCCATCTCCTTCTTGGCGTGATCTCCCGACATCACTTCGAGCGGTTAGGCTCTAATGAAGCACCGGGCTCTGATACCAATTGATAGTCGCCTAGAGGGGGGGGTGAATAGGGCGAAACTGAAATTTACAAATATAAACACAACTACAAGCCGGGTTAGCGTTAGTAATAAAGAAACGAGTCCGTGAGAGAGGGCGCAAAACAAATCCCAAGCGAATGAGCAAGTGAGACACGGAGATTTGTTTTACCGAGGTTCGGTTCTTGCAAACCTACTCCCCGTTGAGGAGGCCACAAAGGCCGGGTCTCTTTCAACCCTTCCCTCTCTCAAACGGTCCCTCGGACCGAGTGAGCTTCTCTTCTCAAATCAAAGCCGGGAACAAAACTTCCCCGCAAGGGCCACCACACAATTGGTGCCTCTTGCCTTGATTACAATGGAACTTTGATCACAAGAACAAGTGAGAAAGAAAAGAAGCAATCCAAGCGCAAGAGCTCGAAAGAACACAAGCAAATCACTCTCTCTAGTCACTATGGCGTTGTGTGGAATTTGGAGAGGATTTGATCTATTTGGTGTGTCTAGAATTGAATGCTAGAGCTCTTGTAGTAGTTGGGAAGTGGAAAACTTGGATACAATGAATGGTGGGGTGGTTGGGGTATTTATAGCCCCAACCACCAAAAGTGGCCGTTGGGAGGCTGTCTGCACGATGGCGCACCGGACAGTCCGGTGCACACCGGACAGTCCGGTGCTCCCTGCCACGTCATCACTGCCGTTGGATTCTAGCCGTTGGAGCTTCTGTCTTGTGGGCCCGCCTGGGTGTCCGGTGCACACCGGACATGCACTGTTCCTTGTCCGGTGTGCCGGAGTGGGCGCGCCTGACATCTGCGCGCACAGAGCGCGCATTAAATGCGCAGCAGAGAGCCGTTGGCGCGGAGATAGCCGTTGCTCCGGAGTCGCACCGGACAGTCCGGTGCACACCGGACAGTCCGGTGAATTATAGTGGACTAGCCGTTGGAGTTTCCCGAAGCTGGCGAGTTCCTGAGGCTGCTTCTCCTTGGCGCACCGGACACTGTCCGGTGTACACCGGACAGTCCGGTGAATTATAGCGCGAGTGCCTCTGGAAATTCCCGAAGGTGGCGAGTTCGTGTTGGAGTCCTCTGGTGCACCGGACATGTCCAGTGGTGCACCAGACACTGTCCGGTGTACACCGGACAGTCCGGTGCTCCCAGACCAGAGGGCCTTCGGTTCCCACTTTGCTCCTTTGTTGAATCCATAACTTGGTCTTTTTATTGGCTGAGTGTGAACCTTTTACACCTGTGTAATCTATACACTCGGGCAAACTTAGTTAGTCCAAATGTTCGTGTTGGGCAATTCAATCACCAAAATTAATTAGGGACTAGGTGTAAGCCTAATTCCCTTTCAGTTGGCTTTGTAATAATATTGCCTACACGGTAACCACACTATTTGTGTAATGTCACATACTTTTAGTTTAATCGATGTAGATTAATCTTTCTAACCGAAGTAGATTTGCCTATAATTGTAATCTGACTACATCTCTAATCAAGATACAACTTAGATCAACCTTAAGTTGGTTATAACTTTTCTCACATGATTTGTAGTAATGAATATAGAATGTATTGTTACTATTTAATCACCTAAAACTTCAGAAACCGTATCTTTCCAACCACAACTCCGAATGTTGTGGTTCTCGAACCTACGATCTCGTACCATCGCGTAGAATATTCTTACGTTGTCTATTCTTACGTTTGGTGTAATGTTATTTTTATGAACCCCTTGTCTATTTGTATGTATTGCTGCGAATAGCGGTGAGGTCATGATAATCTAGAGACCAATTTGGCACATAGGATCTAAAGTCACAGGCAATCACTGTGACATGCTCAGGTTAATTTGATGGGACCCAATAGATTTCCCTAGTATTGTTTATCCCACACCTTGCAAACAAATGAACTATTGGGTAGTATTGCTATTGCTCTACTTGATTTTGGGATTAATGTTACATTTGAATTATGATCATGTTCCAATTATGCTGTTGTTTTAATTATTGTTCATGACAAGATCATTGTATTAATTGGAACATGGAGCTTAACATGAGATAACAGTGCTACCACAAGGGTGGAATGGGACGCCCTTGGCCAAGTAATTATGAAAGCTAGGGAGAGATTACCTTACCCGAAAGGGGCAAGCGGGGAGGTGTCGCTACAGAGTATAGGGAGGTTCTCGGGTTGAACTGCTGTGATGGCAGTTCGGACGAGGGATTCCTATGCTTCCTTCTTCCCGAAACCATAGTGGGTATTCTCGAACTAGTGGAACTTTGGAAGGGCCTCGTAGTTCTACCCTGTCTCGCTTCCTAGGCAGAGGTGTATGGGGTCCGTACAACCCCGTGGCAAATGTGCAACACGACTTGTGGGTAAAGATGTTCAACCTCTGTAGAGTGTAAAACTGGTATATCAGTCATGCTCACAATCAAGAGCGACTCATGACTCTCGCATGATTAATTTATGGAACTAAACTTAATCTGTCATATGCATTGCATTATGGTTGTTATTATTAAGTGTGATCTCTTACTTATTTGGGTCAGTATCTACTTATAATTAGTAACTGCTAATAAGACTTTGACCAACTTTAAAAGCAATGCTCAGCTTTAACCATCTCCTTTGGTAAGCCTTACACTTCACATGAGCCCTACTGTAAGTGAGCTAATGCACATTATTCCCCACAACTTGTTGAGCGATGAATGTATGTGAGCTCACCCTTGCTGTACTCACACCCCCTAGGTCAAGAACAGGTACCGCAGGATGAGGAGCATGAAGGATGTCACGATGAGTTTGAGAGGTCTAGGCCATCGTCTCCCAGCCAACTTTGGTTGCTGGATCGTTGTCTTCGTATGATGTAATTATGTATATATTTTGTATAGAACTCCGTTATATATTAATGATGTGACATTCGTTTCTGTACCATGAGTCATCATATGTGTGAGACTCGATCCTAGCACACATGTGAGTCACGCCCGGGTTTGACCCCTAAATCCGGGTGTGACAAAATGGTCTTGTTCAAGCTAAAGGTCCTCGACTCAAAGAAATCGACAATCCTTCTCATGTAGTCATCCCTCTGTTTCTTTTTCTTCCTAAGCTTTGGAGAGTCATGAAACACCTTGTTCTTTCCTTTTAGTGCTGTGCTTGGGTCTGGTGTGCTATTTTCACCAACAACGAAAACTTCTTCCTCATGACCATCTGGCGATGAATTTGCATCCTCAACTCCAAGAACAAGGGTAGTCTCATTGGTGCACATAATTTGGCTAAACATGATCCTAAGGTTGTCCTCGTTCTCAAGAGGGACATATTTGAACAATATACACCCTGACATTGCCTACAGTACAAAAACATTGGCTAATTTAATATACTAACAAGTAATCCTAATATGTAGGACGAAAGAAATCATAAAGGCTACTTACTTCATTATGCTTAGCCCACGACTCATCTGGGGCACTGATAGATCCTATATGAGGATCTCGACCAAGTCCTGTGGCCCTTTCATTCCGTGTTTTCCATTGTGTGTACATTCTTTTCAGACTGTCCCACCTGTTTTTCATTCGATCCCTAATGTACGTGTGTCTCGTTCGTTCCTTAAACTCTCTAATGAGGTTAGCATACCCTTCTGCATTCAAAAAGTGATGTGGCCTATTGCACACATTCACATCTTCTACACATATTTTAGTGTATATCTTAGCTCCTCTCGTGTCCCACTTTGCTACCACTTCCCTAGATTTTTCCATCTAATTGAAAACAAGTATACTGATAAGAAACAAGGATAAAGGCAGGACAGAAGGTAAAGGTACGATTCAAGGAGATGCAACAAATGGTACTAAGATCATAAGTGCAAAGGAAGCGTAAGCAAACAGAACACGTTGCACATATGGAGAACACAAGTGCACGACATGACAAATTGCAGATCACATAATTTTATTATCAAAGTAACAGGTGCCCTTAATACAAGTTCAGCCAATCATTAGCAATTTTCACATTAGTCTACCACTGAAGTACCCTAGATACCTCCTGGAACATAGGTAGCAATAGCCTAAACACTAGGCTACACAAAAAGTAGGCATGCTACCTAAACCATAGTTCCCGACCCACTAAATTAGAGCTCATTGTCACTAAAGGATAGCATCTGATCTGAATCGTATTCAACACCCCACATGTTTTTGAAGTGCTCGGCGAAGTCCCGGTCTTCACCGAATAGTTCTTCAGTTGAGGTTGGTGAAGACATGTCAAAGGGCACGTAATCGTCGACAACAAGGTTGTTATCATTATTGACCTTATCCAAACACTCTTGGCACACCAGAGAGTCTTGGTCCAACATGCTCACTATGTCCTCCAATTCTATACGAAGCTTGGTAGCCTCAAAAGAGGTCAAATCTTGTCCCAAACGTATTGTTTCCCTAGCTATGGACAAAGCTTCTTGGATAGCTCTTGCATCATTCCAATAGCCTTGTCGGCTATGGAGTTTGCCGAGTCCATCCGATTTGGATTTATGTAATTAGTATACCATTGCGTTGACAAACTAATAGGAGTAGATAATTATTATCAAACCCAACTAATGATTTGCATGCAGAGTAGCAGTCAAGCCTAACAAAATGAAAGTGGGTGGAGTACTAACACATGATTAATAAACAGGAAGAACCAAAAACATTGGAACATCTATGATTGTCTTACCGAGTAAAGGATTGTAGACGCACATTGGCACCCCACAACAATGTCCCCTGAACCAACATCATAACACAGAACACAATCACTGACACACATGTTGGACCAAAGTGAAGTTCATCAACATACCTTTCCAAGTCGGGATGCACGAACACAAACACGTGGACCGAATATGTGACCAAGATAACAATTCCTCGTTACAAAAGATAAGAACACAATTACGAATTGAGGTGGTACTTGTTTGTTTGAATCGTATGATGCACACCATCCCTAGAACAAATGGGATCGAATCACTAAACGATGCACGTAAGGTGCAAACCCTAAACACTGACGCATCTATGGTGGAAAACCTAGAAACGACGTATAGGCAACATGGGGGGGTTGCAGATGACGACGAAATGTGGCAGACCATACCTTTGTAGGAGCCAACGACAGCTGAGCGGACACCTGCGACTGCCTCATCATGTCTGCAGGAGCTGCAACCAAGTCTGACGTGACATGAATCAACGAGGTGGGATGCGCCTAAGGATGAAATGGAGAAGGTAGGGGGAATCCGGACGCGGGCGAGATGGGGAGGAACGTCGTGGTCAAAAGCAGAGAGCGAGGGGGATGGGAAATGGAGGAGACGGAAGGGCGGGTCAGGATGCCAGAGAAATGGAGGAGAGCATACCTGCGAAGACGACGACACAGCCTCAGCGGATGGTGGCATCAGAGGGTGGGGTTGAAACCCTAAATGGCAGCACGAGTGGTCATAGGATGCCGATGACTTCTTTAAGATGAGGGGACTTTGGTCGCTTCTTTCAAACCGTTGTGGGGTGCGAGAACTGATCCGGCGAGAACTAGAAGTAGAGGCCTCGAGTCTGCACATCGCGCCCAAAAAACGCCAATAGTAAAAAAGAATAATGAGTATAAAAGACGTTAGGAAATTAATGTATGTGGATGAGTCTTATAGGACGGAAGATTCAATTTGTGAGCCCAAGAGAATTGGATGTCAATGGTTAAATTTTTTTACATTTTTTTGAAAAAAAATCTCTTTACAATTCTCGAGAAAAAAAGAAAAAGAAAACTCAGCGATTTAAACCCGCACATACATCGGTGTGTTGCGGTGAGAGCCGGAATATACCCGGTTGCTCCCCCTTGGATCCTTGTTTGCTTCCTGCTGCCTGGCCTTCTCTCCTCCCCAAAATCAATCCCTCGCCCACAAAGGAGAGCCAGCCAAACCTTCCACCTCCTCCATTTCCAGCCCCGTCCCCACACCAGCTCGCGTAACCTCCTCCCCATGGCTGGAGGCGGCGGCGCAGGCGCGGGCTCGTCGTCCGGCGGCGGCGGAGGGGGCGGCAGGGAGGGCGACTGGGACTGCGGCAGCTGCGGCAACCGCAACTACGCCTTCCGCTCGCTTTGCAACCGCTGCAAGCATCCGCGCCTCCTCGTCGACCCCAACACCCCGCGCGACTCCAAGTGGCTACCCCGCGCCGGGGACTGGATCTGCACCGGTAACACCTCTCCTGCCACGCTACCCTTCATTATTACCCAGCCCTGAATCACCCGTCACTTGTTGTAGATGCAGGCTCTCATCCATCCCTATGCAGCGCATTGATAGTCTAGTGAATCTAGCATTTCTCCTTCATCCCTTGTGTTCGCTCTAGGTTTAGTATGTTGGTATAGCCCTGGTTATTATTGTAGACTTTGGGTCTGTTTGGATTCAAGATCTAATTACTAGCTAGCTAAAATTAGCTAAAATTGATTCTAGTGCATCCAAACAAGAGGGCTAATAGACGTGCTAATTTTTTAGCCAAGTTTTTAACTAGCTGTTAGCCAACTAGCTAGCCAAACTCAGCTAGATTTTAACCCATCTAGTAGCCCTAACTCATCCAAACATGATCTTTTCTAGTCATGCAGACAACATTTTAATAAGGTAAGTTAGTTGCATTTGAAATGATGAGTGTTTATTTTTTAAAACAGAGCAGGTGTAAATAAAGGAACTAGAAACTTCATTCAAACTAAGAAAGGAAACTCTACAAATTATTTGACCACCGCTCCTTAAGCTTTCCATGCAAATCAGTTCAATCACCCTCTTTGATCTAGAATTTTTTGACCAAACTGTATACCTCTCTTATAAGCACTGTAATCAGGGTAGTTAGTACCACTATATGTTCTGAAAGTATCTTGGATGATCTTTGTTTGTGTTTTAATTGTTGCTACTACCTATTAGAAATATTTTCATTATTCCTTCTGTTTATTTTGTTCATTGAATGCTGCTATATGTAGATAATATTAGAAAAAAACTTTACCAATGAATGTGCTAAGTAATGACTAGTGTGCGTGTGTCTATTCCTTTCTATGGGTTTGTGCGTGATGGCTGGTCATGGTGGTGGTGGGTGTGGGTGTGCTTCGGTGCGTTTTGCTGCCTACTGTGCTGGTTGGTTTATGCGGCAAATGGATGAATAGGTTGCAGTAACAATAATTATGCATCCAGAAAGAACTGCAAAAAGTGTGGCTTGCCCAAGGAGGAAGCAGCAATGCCAGCATTGCAAATGGCAGGGATGGCTATGCCAGCTTATGCAACTTATATTGCAAGACTACAAAGCCTTGCTGCTTCTGCTTCTGCCTATAACATGAACTTTGGGATGGCTGCCAATTCACCTTTGCAGCAGCAACTACTTGCAAATGCAAACTGGCCCTATGGGATGGCTGGTAGATATGGGATGCAATCTTCTGGTTGGCCATTTGGCAACGGCAACCCAAATCAGTTTTTAGGTGTTCCAAAGGATTGGCGTAATGGAGATTGGTTCTGCAGCTGTGGATCTCATAACTATTCATCTCGTACTCAGGTAATTATAAACTACGCTAATCTGGTCCAGTTGAAATCATAGATAGCCTTAACAAATGTTTCTCAATTTTGGCTGTGCACTCTGACCTTTAATGTGTTTTTGGTTCAACTTTTTTCTGTAATGCATTAATGCCCTCCTTAATCTCTCTTTTTCAGTGCAAAGAGTGTGGTGCACCTGTACCATCGAGCATTCCCTCCACAACAATGAAAGCTACATCTGATGCCTCTTCCAGTAAGACAATCAGTTCCTCAGTTTTTACAATGTTCTTTTATTTTAACCCATACAAAATACCTACTCCTCTTTTGGAATAATCGCTGCATGTTTACCACTCCAATAGTGTGCATGCTGTGATTGCTTTGCCAGGTGTGGTTTAGTCACTCTAATTGTCAAGGTTAATAGCTGACTACTGCTTTCACATCTGTTGGGGTTTTCTGCCAACTTCTACCGAGTTACACTGGTTAGACTGTTGGAGAAACTCCCATCATCAGTCTGTACAAAAACGGGTACGCTATGGACTAGCATATCTACCACGTTCAACCAAGATAACATATAAGTACAAAATCATTGATCGCTACCATTTGACTTGTAGCGCAGCAGAAGAAGAGCACAACGATGTAGTGTAAGTAGTCGTATGTTCTCGTATGCCAGGAGTAGCAACACGTTCACTGCTTATTACGTTCGTTGTCGATCAACATCGCAACAAAAACAACAATATTACCATTCGTGCGGGGACGAGAAGTCGCGACGCCGGTGTGCTAGGCTGCTAGCACAATACACACAACGAAAAGAAGGGCAGGTGTGGTGAACTCTAGGGACAGAGGCGATGGTGGCTATGATGTGTCTCCTAGCACTTCAGCCCCTTCGTGTGTGTGTATATATATATAGGTATATTAGGAGTCCTGGGCTAGGGATAGAGGCGATGGTGGCTAGGATGTGTCTCCTAGCACTTCAACCCCTTCGTGTGTGTGTCTATATATATATAGTTTGGCGTGCCCGCTGCACCCACTCGTCAAGCCAGGCTGTCGGGTGCGCCCCCACCCCACGTCTGTGCATGCCAAAAAATAGGAAGACATGCATGAGTCAAACATGTTTCCTTGCATTCACGTAAATTTAGAAAAGAGATAAGTGACAGTTTATATTTTTAAATGCTTTTCCTCCATAAATAGAGGATCGCTGCAACAGACATCAGACATGCAACTAGACTCGTCAAGACCAATTTATGATATATACTGATACTAATTATTCTACACATTGTTGATATTTATGCAATTCAGTACACTACGTATAAATCTGTTACATGCTGCATGCACAAAATTAGGATGACAAAAATGTATGATGAAAGAAAATAGATTGTCATGTATGGAAATAAAAAATTGTATTTAATGCTTTATTTCCTCCATAAATATAGGATCGCTTCAACAACCATGTAGCTAGACTCGTCAGGATCAGTTTATGATATATACTGATACTAATTATGCTACACGGTGTAGATATTTATGCAATTCGATACACTGCGTAAAAATCTGTTACCTGCTGCATGCGCACAAAATTAGGATGACAAAAATGTACGATGAAAGGAAATAGATTGACATGCATGGAAACAAAAAATTCTATTTAATGCTTTATTTCCTCCATAAATATAGGATCACTCCAACATACATGCAACTAGACTCGTTAGAACCAGTTTATGATATATACTTATACAAATTATGTTACACGGTGTAGGTATTTATGCAATGCTGTACACTGTGTTAAACATCTGGCAAGTGGTTCACTGGTGGACGCATCTCCAGGTCCGAGCGTAAAAATCTTAAGTTTTGAGCATAAAACCCCTCGGTTATAAGCGTAAATACCGAGCCAATATGAGGTTCATATCTATGGTGGGTTGTATTCACGATCCTATTTTTATGTTAATTCCGAAAAATATGGGAGTCACATCCATGGGGTTTATATTTTTATGCAGATCCAAAAATTATGGCAGATTTGTGGTGGTGTAGTATTGTATGGTTAAGACTTATAAGACTTATGTATCGTGTGGTTGAGAGTTGAAACTTATTTGTGGATTTGTGGTGCGTAATTCTGCCTATATATATTTATACGATGTATGATTATTGTGTGCTTTCCGATTTATAGGTTGAACGGCTATATGTTTTCTGGAACCATATATAGGTTGAATGCCTATATGTTTTCTGGAACCATATATAGGTTGAACTCCTATATGTTTTCCTCAACATTTGCAACTTTAAGACCCCGTGCTAAATTATCAGACCTTGAACTGCATAAGATCCCATGCATCTGGAGAGTTGTTCATGATAGTGGTGGCAGAATTGTCAAATTCATCAACAAAACCATTGGTTGCATGCATCAGCGCAACCAATCATGCAGAACGTACCCAACAAAGAAAAGTTCTTTACAACTTAACACTATTAGAATGTTCTTTACAACTTAACACTATTAGCCACTACTTCAACTAATGCAGGGGCTAAATCGACCAGGGCTTCCAAATTTTCTGTCCCTTGAGGAACTCCAGTTGCAGCAACAGGAAAATTACATAGCCAAACTTACATCAGTTCACCACTGCTTGGCTATCCATTGCTGACCAAAAGAACTACATCAGTTCATAACCACTGCTGACCAAAATACCTACATCAGTTCACCACTGCTTGGCTATCCATTGCTGACCAAAACAATTACATCAGTTCATAAGATTTGCTACTGCCGACCACAGCCCCATGTTGAAACAAGCGTGTGAGCAAACACTACAGCTGAAATCATTTTTGACCTACAAAACTTACGTTTATTAACACCTGAGCACTTGCAACAAACGAGATGAAGTGATCATGGCTTCATCAATGGTACACACATTGATTTGGACTTTTTCAATGGTACAGGCGATTCGGACTTTGAAGTTCTTCGATTCTTTCGTTTTTTTATTCGAATTTGACTCCATTTTTTACTTTTCGTGCTCTACACATTTATTTTCTCCACTCCCGGGTACAAATTTTTCCTTAGTCGCACTGTTAATTAGTAACATGATGTATGGGGCATATGACATTCTCTTAGATGTGTGCATGTGATTGTTTTCCATCTCCTCCAACATGTCTACTATGTCAAAAGGCTTCCCGAACAAAATATGATACAGTAGGACCCTACTTGATTCGTGAACCTTACTTTTATCTCCAATCAAAGGATTGATAGTCTTTGTAATAATCCGGTTTAATGAATAAACTTGGTTACCATCTGCACTCATGAGCTCTTTTTCTTGTGCATCAGTCAATTGGCGCTTAATCTTAATATTGTGCTCGGACGGAACATGGAGAACCTTTTGACAAAATCTCTTTGTGACAGTAATCTTCTTATTTATGCCTGTCATCCAAGTCAGTGAGGTCCTACTTTGATTTATGGACAATGTGGAGTAGAACTGTTTGATCGGCTCTTCATACCAGTTCTGTTTTATAGCCATCAATTCATGAAGACTAATGTCACGACTTGCTTTCTCAACATATGGCATCTTCGGTAAACGTTTGATATTTTTCCAATCGATCCATTTGTTGTCAGCACATTTCTTCTTGCTATAAATACTGTTGTATAGATCCATATGCTCGTTGGACCAAAAACGCCCATCGCTTGCAGATCTGACCTATTCATATAAATTTACAAATTTAACCAATTTCAAAGACTTCTTCCGTTTTGAATTTTTGTAGCTCACAGGCGTCCTGGCTACAGCCTCAGCTAGTTGGGGCAAACCATCTAGAAGGTCAATTTGAGGACGGTCTTCTTCCTCTAGTGTAGCCGCTTCTTCATCTGTGAGTTGAGCACCTGGAGCAAACTGACTGAGACGGGCCCTCTCCCTTGATGGACTGGGCGAGAGCCGAGCAAGATGCACTTGCTCTGCATGTGCAGGCTCTACAACCTTTTCATCTGTTAGTTGTTCACCTGGAGCAAAAGAAGGACTGAGCGAGAGCTGATCAAGACGCACCTGCCATGTCTTCTCTACAGCCCTTTCTGACTGCACAGGCACCTGCTCTGCATGTGCAGGCTCTACAACCTGTGCCTTGTCTGGTATTGTGGCACGGTTGTCACCTGTGAGTTGTGCATCTGGAGCACACTGGCATTCAATGTTCCATCGTGAAACATTGTCTGTCACCTGTGAGTTTTGCATAAGTCTAAACTGATCCATTGTTCTAGCAAGAAAATCATCATCGCGAGTTTTAAGGAAACATTCACGATCCTTCGCGTCTTTGACATAATCAGACCATGTTGAATTACTGTCAAGGTGAGTCGTTTCATGTCCAAGGATCCACATGGAGTGCCTGTGGAAGAAATAATTATTTAGATGAGTATGTACTGGGATCTTGAATTAACTAAGTATCCAAAGGCTGATCCTTTGCCAACAAAAAAACAAAATTTAATTAAACCAACAAAAAGGAACAAAAGTTAACCTACTTTGCTCTTGTCAAAGCCACATTAGTTCTCATAACACAATCAAGAAAGTATATATTCCCACCATTATTTTGTCTAACTGTTGAAAGGATTAATGTCCTTCTCAGCACCTTGACATGAATCAACAGTGCATACTTCAACAGAAAGAAAGTCATACTTTTCATAACTCTGAATTCTTTCTTGCAAAGAAATTACTTGGGCTGCATATGGAGATACTATACCAACGCTGGTTTTCTTCTTCTGCTCGGCGCATGCTGTAGTGGTTATAGACCAAAAAAACATGGATGTCACTTAAACATATCAACTTTAATGAAACTTACATGTTCTTTATCAGCTCAAATGTTAGACTTACCTTCAGCAAGTCTGCCAACAATATTTGCTACCACAGCAGCTTCAACAATATTTTTAAGCCCTGTTTATTGTTTTCTTCGAAACCAACTTCAACATGGATGAATGAATAAGGACCATACATATGACCATCGAGATAAATATTGTTATAGTCCTTAACGTTGAGACCATCTATAATTTTTCCTTCATAAAACTTTTGATTTGGAAACTTGCTGATGGAAGGGTGCATTCTATATTGAATATTTAGCATGTGCTTTGGGAAATCAAGTCCACTTAATCTCTCAAAGAGGCTTCGCCCAAACCTGTTCTCTTTAGCAATCTTATCAGTAAAGAGAAAGTATTAGCAGTCTATAAATAATTATTGGTAACACAAGGAATCAAGGATACATTCAAATGGTCTTATAAGTTATAATGAATACACACCGTGCTCTTTACCACTGATTGTAGTTGCTTGTCATCCCAACAAGCACCACATGTTTTATCCCACTAGTTGCAAAAGGGATTAATGATTCACATTCTTTTAAGTATGCTGCCTCATCAATAACTAAGATGTGGAATTTCTGATTTTCCAACCAACTAGACTTATAGAGAGTGCAAAACACAAGTCTTGCATCTTTTGTTTTGATTGTTTTGAAGAAACAATTTTGCTCTTAAATATTTCTGACATTTTTCCATTATCAGCTTTCTTCTTCATGCGGTCCTCATTAAGTACATTGTAAAGCGTCGGGATGGTTTGCCCCAACTAGCTGAGGCTGTAGCTGTGATGCCTGTGAGCTACAAAAAATTAAAAAGGAAGAAGTCATCGGTTAAATGCGTAAATTTGTATCTACAAGATAGAACTGCAATCGATGACCGTTTTTGGTCGAACGAGCATATGAATCTATATAACAATATATATATATATAGCGAGAAGCAATGTGCTGACAATAAATGGATCAATTGGGAAAAGATCAGATAAATTCCTGGAATGCCAGATGTTGAGAAAGCATGTCATGACATTGGTCTTCATGAATTGATGGCTATAAAACAGAACTGGCATGAAGAAACAATCAAACAGTTGTACTCCACATTGTTTGTAAATGAAAGTAGGACCTCGCTGACATGGATGACAGACAAAAATATGAAGATTACTGTCACAAAGAAGCGAAAGCTGCAGATAGGGAGATTTGTTGTCACAGGACCTGAGAAGTGCAAGATCGAGAGACTGAGGAGAGGAGGATGGAAACCTAGTCGTCAGGAGCGGCAGACGCGTTCTCGGCTGCCAGGAGCGAGGGCGTGCCTCTCCCGTTGCTTTCCTTCTTTTTTCTTTCTTTTGCCCATTTTCTTATTGGCCGGAGTGTCCAATGTCCAGCATTCTCTGGAACTTACGGGAGGATGTGAGAGGAAAAAAAAGAAGGCAGAGTACACACCGTTTAAAAGGCATCCAATGGACTCTATTAAAAGGCGACGTGGACAATTTTGTGTACTCCGTTTGGTATCCAACGACTGAGAAGAAGTGACGTGGCAAACTCACTACACGGCATGGTGCATAGCTTTTACTATAGAAATTTAGCCACTGCACAGAACACCTCGGTCTCCGCCGCCGCCGTCGGCGTGCCCCTTCTGGCCTTCACTGTCCGCATTGAAGTTCTGCCCCTCTCTCCAACCTCCATTCTCTCCCCTAACAAATGAAGGGCGAGTCCTCTGGTCTGGGCCCGGACGGCAGTGGCCATGCGCGGAGATCCAGCCGAGTCCTCTGCCTCCAAGTCGCTGCCCCCGAGCCTGTCTAATCGCAATTGCTCTGAGTCACTGGCTACAGCCGCCCGCGTGCCCCTTCTGGCCTTCACTGTCTGCATTGAAGTTCTTCCCCTCCCTCCATTCTCCCCCCAACAAATGAAGGGCAAGGGCGAGTCCTCTGGTCCGCGTCCGGACGGCAGTGGCCATGCGCGGAGATCCAGCCGACGCATTGCCGGCAAATTTTCTTACAAATATAGCCGACGCATAGCCGACCCATATTCTTGCTGGATCGGTGGTGGCTCTTTGGTGAGGTTCAGCCGTCGCATCGCCGGTTGCAGTTCTCGTTTGACTCGGTCTTCACCTTGTCGGTCCAGTCGATTGCCAGGTACCTCCTCTTCCTTCGCATCTGCTGACCACAAAGTAGGGTTCTTGGGTCCTAGGGTTTTTAGTTCTTGTGGAATATTGGAATTCAGTGGTAAATTATAGAGCACTTAATAGGATTGCTTGCTACAGAAGTATCAAGTGTCAGCTTTGTCTCAGCACCTAATCAGTAATTGCCCAGTCCAATAAATAGTTGTAATATTTTGTGTTTCACTTCTCTGACCATTGTTTAAAATTGTTGGGGGCGCAAGGGATGACATATCACCCTGGAACACCGATACACGATTTTCTTGCAGAAACCCATACAATACTTTCATAACAGATGGTTAAACTCCTTGCATCTTTTTTCCCTTTTAGGTTGGAGGGATCCGTTGGACATGGCATGGCCTGATGTATTGGACACACTTTTCGTGGATGCGTGTTTCAAAGAGGTTGAGAACGGCATCTATGTAATAGAATTCACTCACCTTTTTTGGCAGAATGTTACAAAATCCATTAATAACACACGAATATGACTATTCCACTTAAGGATCTGCAAAATAGGTTTAAATATTTCAAAGATTTGTGGGGACGGTACAATAAGCTTACGCGACAGTTGTCAAGTGGCGCAGGCCCGATAAAGCTCTCACTTGAAGAGGTATCTCACCTGAACATTTCAGTCTTTCTCTATTTATAGAACTTAACACTAACTGACGCTTTCCATTGCAGATAAAAAAAGAACTTGAATCGGGTAAATACGAACGTATGTTGCAATATTTGGATCAGCTCACACATATATTTATAAGCTGTGATGAGCATAAGTCACCATCAGTACCTGCGTATCGTGCCAATATTAGATGTGGGAACTTAAGTAGTGCAAGTACTGGGAAGCGCAGCATTGACGAGACCTCTTCCAGCCATGTTCGGCAGAAGAGCTCGAAAGTTCATTTGGCTCAGTCATTACAAAATGACATTACCCACGAAGATGCAATGCAATATCTTAAAGACCATGACATCTTAGGTGGTACTTTAAAATTTTGTATAGCCAATAAGTTACTTAAAGACTATCAAAATCTGACCACGTTCTCCCGTCTGAAATCTCTTGAGGAAAGGATTAGTTTCCTGGAAGGAACCTGAAATTAAAATCTGATGGATCAGTTTCCTACCAGTAACCTGGAAATTAGAATCTGATCCCTCTTCCTTAAAGGTAATCCAGTTTGTTTAGGTCTTCTGTAGTCATGTCAGTTATTTATCTTGTTCCTGTGTTTTTTTGCTAGTCTAGTTTGGCCTTAAAATCTAAGAGGCCAGCTAAAAGCAAATACATGTCATGGAGACTGTGTTCAACCTTGGTTTCTTTCTGTTTACATGTTTTTCTATCTTCTGAAAGTAATGATGATTGTATATTGCTTTCTTTGTAATAGACTAGCAAAAAAAGGTGAGTGAATTACAATCCGTCTGAAATCTCTTTCTTTGAAGTATTTAAACCTATTTTGCAGATACTTAAGTGGAATAGTCATATTCGTTTGTTCATTAATGGATTTTGTAACATTCTGCCAAAAAAGGTGAGTGAATTCTGCTACATAGATGCCGTTCTCAACCTCTTTGAAACACGCATCCACGAAAAGTGTGTCCAATACATCAGGCCGTGCCATGTCCAACGGATCCCTCCAACCTAAAAGGGAAAAAAAGATGCAAGGAGTTTAACCATCTGTTCTGAAAGTATTGTATGGATTTCTGCAAGCAAATCGTGTATCGGTGTTCCAGGGTGATATGCCATCCCTTGCGCCCTAACAATTTTAAACAATGGTCAGAGAAGTGAAACACAAAATAGTACAACTATTTATTGGACTGGGCAATTACTGATTATGTGCTGAGACAAAGCTGACACTCGATACTTCTGTAGCAAGCAATCCTATTAAGTGCTCTATAATTTACCACTGTATTTCCAATATTCCACAAGAACCTTAGGACCAAGAACCCTACTTCGTGGTCAGCAGATGCGAAGGAAGAGGAGGTACCTGGCAATCGACTGGACCGACAAGGTGAAGACCGAGTCAAACGAGAACTGCAACCGGCGATGCGACGGCTAAACCTCACCAAAGAGCCACCACCGATCCAGCAAGAATATGGGCCGACTATGCGTCGGCTGTATTGGTAAGAAAATTTGCCGGTAATGCGTCGGCTGGATCTCCGCGCATGGCCACTGCCGTCCGGGCGCGGACCAGAGGACTCGCCCTTGCCCTTCATTTGTTGGGGGGGGGAGAGGGAGGGGGAGAACTTCAATGCGGGCAGTGAAGGCCAGAAGGGGCACGCGGGCGGCTGTAGCCAGTGACTCAGAGCAATGGCGATTAGACAGGCTCGGGGGCAGCGACTCGGAGGCAGAGGACTCGGCTGGATCTCCGCGCATGGCCACTGCCGTCCCGGCCCGGACCAGAGGACTCGCCCTTCATTTGTTGGGGGAGAGAATGGAGGTTGGAGGGAGGGGCAGAACTTCAATGCGGGCAGTGAAGGCCAGAAGGGGCACGCCGGCGGCGACGGCGGAGACCGTGGTGTTCTGTGCAGTGGCTAAATTTCTATAGTAAAAGCTGTGCACCATGCTGTGCAGGGAGTTTGCCACGTCACTTCTTTCTTCTCAGCCGTTGGATACCAAACGGAGTACACAAAATTGTCCACGTCGCCTTTCAATAGAGTCCATTGGATGTGCAGGGAGTTTGCCACGTCACTTCTTTCTTCTCAGCCGTTGGATACCAAACGGAGTACACAAAATTGTCCACGTCGCCTTTCAATAGAGTCCATTGGATGCCTTTTAAACGGTGCGTACTCTGCCTTCTTTTTTTTCCTCTCACATCCTCCCGTAAGTTCCAGAGAAGGCTGGACATTGGACACTCCGGCCAATAAGAAAACGGGCAAAAGAAAGAAAAAAAGAAGGAAAGCAACGGGAGAGGCACGCCCTCGCTCCTGGCAGCCGAGAACGCGTCTGCTGCTCCTGATGACTAGGTTTTCATCCTCCTCTCCTCAGTCTCTCGATCTTGCTCTTCTCAGGTCCTGTGACAACAAATCTCCCTATCCGCAGCTTCCGCTTCTTTGTGACAGTAATCTTCATATTTTTGCCTGTCATCCATGTCAGCGAGGTCCTACTTTCATTTACAATGTGGAGTAGAACTGTTTGATTGTTTCTTCATGCCAGTTCTGTTTTATAGCCATCAATTCATGAAGACCAATGTCATGACATGCTTTCTCAATATCTGGCATCTCAGGAATTTGTCTGATCTTTTCCCAATTGATCCATTTATTGTCAGCACATTACTTCTTGCTATATATATTGTTGTATAGATTCATATGCTCGTTCGACCAAAAACGGTCATCGCTTGCAGTTCTATCCTGTAGATACAAATTTACGCATACCTTCCCGACACTTTACAGTGTACCTAATGAGGACCGCATGAAGAAGAAAGTTGAGAATGGAAAATTGTCAGAAATATTTAAAAGCAAAATTGTTTCTTCAAAAAAATCAAAAACAAAAGATGCAAGACTTGTGTTTTGCACTCCCTATAGGTCTAGTTGGTTGGAAAATCAGAAATTCCACATCTTATTTATTGATGAGGCAGCATACTTAAAAGAATGTGAATCATTGATCCCTCTTGCAACTAGTGGGATAAAACATGTGGTGCTTGTTGGGGATGACAAACAACTACAATCAGTGGTAAAGAGCACGATATGTCTTTATTATAACTTATAAGACCATTTGAATGTATCCTTGATTCCTTGTGTTACCAATGATTATTTCTAGACTGCTAATACTTTCTCCTTACTGGTAAGATTGCTAAAGAGAACAGGTTTGGGCGAAGCCTCTTTGAGAGATTAAGTGGACTTGATTTCCCAAAGCACATGCTAAATATTCAATATAGAATGCACCCTTTCATCAGCAAGTTTCCAAATCAAAAATTTTATGAAGGAAAAATTATAGATGGTCTGAACGTTAAGGACTATAACAATATTTATCTCGATGTGCATATATATGGTCCTTATTCATTCATCCATGTTGAAGATGGTTTCGAAGAAAACAATAAACAGGGCTTAAAAATATTGTTGAAGCTGCTGTGGTAGCCAATATTGTTGGCAGATTTGCGGAAGGTATGTCTAACATTTGAGCTGATAAAGAACATGTAAGTTTCATTAAAGCTGATATGTTTAAGTGTCATCCATGTTTTTTTGGTCTATAACCACTACAGCATGCGCCGAGCAGAAGAAGAAAACCAACGTTGGTATAGTATCTCCATATGCAGCCCAAGTAATTTCTTTGCAAGAAAGAGTTCAGATTTATAAGAAGCATGACTTTCTTTCTATTGAAGTATGCATTGTTGATTCATGTCAAAGTGCTGAGAAAGACATTAATCCTTTCAACAGTTAGACAAAATAATGGTGGGAATATAGGCTTTGTTGATTGTGTTATGAGAACTAATGTGGCTTTGACAAGAGCAAAGTATGTTAACTTTTGTTCCTTTTTGTTGGCTTAATTAAATTTTATTTTTTTTGTTGGCAAAGGATCAACCTTTGGATACTTAGTTAATTCAAGATCCCAGTACATACTCATCTAAATAATTATTTCTTCCACAGGCACTGCATGTGGATCCTTGGACATGAATTCAACATGGTATGATTTAGTCAAAGACGCGAAGGATCGTGAATGTTTCTTTAAAGCTCGCGATGATGATTTTTTTGCTAGAACAATGGATCAGTTTAGACTTATGCAAAACTCACAGGTGACAGACAATGTTTCACGATGGAACATTGAATGCCAGTGTGCTCCAGATGCACAACTCACATGTGACAACCATGCTACAATACCAGACAAGGCTCCAGATGCACAACTCACAGGTGACAACCGTGCCACAATACCAGACAAGGCACAGGTTGTAGAGCCTGCACATGCAGAGCAGGTGCCTATGCAGTCAGAAAGAGCTGCAGAAAAGACATGGCAGCTGTGTCTTAATCAGCTCTCGCACATTCCTTCTTTTGCTCCAGGTGAACAACTAACAGACGAAAAGGTTGTAGAGCCTGCACATGCAAAGCAAGTGCATCTTGCTCAGCTCTCGCCCAGTCCATCAAGGGAGAGGGCCCGTCTCAGTCAGTTTGCTCAAGGTGCTCAACTCACAGATGAAGAAGCGGCTGCACTAGAGGAAGAAGACCATCCTCAAATTGACCTTCTGGATGGTTTGCGGCGCGGAGGCCGGCTGCGGGGTTCCGGGGCAGCGCGTCTCGCGGAGGTGCGTAGACGACGGCGGAGCGGCGTCCTCACCTCCATGGCGTCGCTGTCGAGCAAGCACCACGTCCTAATCCAGGTGCTGCTCGCCCGCGGCCCGCTCTCTGAGCGCGACTTCCACGCTTTCATCGATGGCGCCTTTGGCAAGAACACCGGTAAGTCATCCTCAACTCTTCTATTTATGCGTCATAGCGCAACAACTGTCTAGCCTCCAACCACTTATTTGAATTATTTCATATATGGCTTGCAGCCAATGATCAACAACTGTTCAATGATACGCTTTGGAACATCAACAAAGAACTCGCATTTGTGAGCTTTGAGTTGCGAGCATTCATCAATCAATATGATGGAATGGTGTACTACAGAGTGGTTAATAATGTTGCTGACAAAGAGAGAGAGAGAGAGAGAGAGAGAAAATGAGAAAAGAAATAAAATTAGGGTTCAAACTGTGACTGGCTAGTTTGAAACCACTAAGCTAACTGCTCTTTTGTGTTCTTAGTGTGTGCCGTGGTCCATATGGATTATGGACCACCCACTGGGTCCACCCCTGTGTAGATCATGATTGTGTCTAGGCATATAAACAACACAAGTCAATGTTTCAAGAATGACACAAACTGCTTAAGAACAGAATCAGGGGTCTGCCATCCCTTGGTTGAGGTTTATGTGGCTATGGGTATCTTGGTGGTGGTGGTGCCGGCAAGTCTGTGTGTGTGTGTGTGGGGGGGAGGGTTACATAGAACTTATCTTCTCGTGAAGGTGATAGTAAATCTAAATCCATGCTTCATTCAGGGGCTGCAGATATTCTCAGTTGTTATTCTTTGTTATGCTTAATGTAACATTACAGTTACTGTTCCTGTTAATTTTAGGTTGATGTCAACAGATTATTTCTTCTTCATTCTCAATCTTGCTTGTTTCAGCATTAGGAACTAAGCGGTTGGCTTCAGAGGACCTGGCCAATGACTGGGATAATAAAAGGCTAAATCCAGGAAATGACAATTATCCACTTTCAGTATGTATTTGTAGCCCTCTTTAACTGATGTGACTAATTGAATAAATGCTTTCTGGTTGATTTTCTTGTTTAATTTGATTGCAGACAGGAGCTGCAAATAATTTATTTTTGGGTATTGAGCAAGGAGCTGGAAGCAGCAATGGCCAGTCTGCCTTTCCCAAGTTTGACAATGGGAGCTCAGTGGCATTACCATCTGGGCAGGGAATGTCTGGTCTTATGGGAAAAGGGTACAACTTCAACCTAAATCGAAGATACTTTAGTTGCAAATTAAATATATTTATGAATTCTAATCTTGTGTCAACTTCATCAAATTGTTGAGAATGTTATGATTTAAGGGCCAACAATCATCATCACATTAGATATTCTTATAAAATTTATTATTTGCAAGATAGGGATCAGGGTAGAAAAATACTGAGAATAAACATAACATTATACGTCATAGACTCTGTATGGGCGGGGCAGGGGTCTGGGGGGTTTCTTGACCTGCATGAGATCTTAGCAAAATGCCTGGATGCTGTCTTAGTCCTCGCATGTCTAGTTTTTTAATACTCCCTCCGTCCCAAAATAGTAGGCGTTCTAGCACTTGGTTTTTATGTCTATATTCAAATGAATGTTGTTGAATCTAGACACATACAAAACACATGCTTCAAGAATTGTATGAACCCACTAATCCCCTAAAACGACTGCTATTTTGAGACGGAGGGAGTACATTATAGGAAATAGCTAAGTGGAGTTGGCTTTAAAGTTTTGAACTGCAAATAGTTTTGAGTAGGTATAGTTGCAGTAGAGAAAGGAAACTGAAAACAAAGTTAATGAGCCCATGACTGATCAACATTTAAGGAAATTGTACAAAATGCATGTGCGGTCCTTGAATTTGGCATGATGTGTCACTTGGTTCCTGAACTCCTAAAATCAGGAAAACAAGTACTGGAACTTAGCCGACCCATTTAAAATTGAGTTTGAGCATCCGATATGAGCATTCACGTCAGTGGTATTTGGATGGGCCAAACCTGGATTCGGATGGGCCGGTCAAGTTTAAGTACCCGACCCGTTTTACTGGTTTTGAGAGTTCGGGGACGCAAGTGACATAGCATGCCAAGTTTGAGGACCACAGATGCATTTTACTCTCTAAATAAATCTGTTGGAGCATTTTGAGAAAAGTAGGGGCAGTGAGGGAATGACTTATAGATGTGATTATGTTAGTACATTATTTGAAATGGGCATTTTTACTATATACCCCCCATTTTAGGAAACATTGCAATACGTTATAAATTTTAAGTTCCATAACTCATTATCAAGATTCTACCATAGTTCAATGGGCACTTCATGAAAATTTCTGGGTTTTACAAATATGTTTCACCGGCATAGCACATGATTTGCATAACTAGTTTACTACCATCTGACAGAATATGGGTTAGCTAATTGTATCACGTATGCTCTTGCATCCTACTAGGGCAAAATGGCGTGACGGGGACTGGTTGTGCAACAACTGCAACAATCACAACTATGCATCTCGTGCGTTTTGCAACAGGTATACATTAAGGCATCTTTTTGTTTAACCTCACTGCAGACTACAGTGCATTGTGTCAGTAACTCAACGTTTAATAACTGAATATACAAGTCTCCCTGGATTGTCGTTTTCTTACTCAGTCAAGTGCAGTGTTTAGGTCTAGGATTTTTGCATGGGGTATGCCAGATCAAAATTTTCATATCTAAACTGGTAGAAACTATTTAGCAATTCAACAAAGTACCATAGCAATTGCTCCATAATTTGGTATACAGATACTAAATATCATAATGATAAATTTTAAATTAGTAAATAGAGTAATCAACCAATACGTCCTGACTAATTTCTACAAATCCTGATGGAATAAGTCTTGAGCATCTAGAGGACAGCCTGCTTTTGACTGTCCTCTGTAGTCCTTTAGCATCTAGAGGACAGCTTGACTGTCCTCTGTAGTCTCTTTAGCATCTAAAGGACAGCAGTCGCTTTTTGACTGTCCTCTGTAGTCGCTTTAGCATCTAGAGGACAACAGTCGCTTTTGACTGTCCTCTGTAGTCTCTTTAGCATCTAGAGGACAATCCTGTTGTGTAGTGTGTGTGAGAAGGTGTGGTAGTGCAGCCCCTAGGGCTATAAATATGTGTCCCCAACCCCTCTAAGGGTATGGCATTGTGTAGTGTTTGAGAAAATAAACAGAAAATTGCCCCAACTCATAGTGTCATCCTCTTGATGAGAGTTAGAGTCCCTCTACTTACAAATTGGTATCAGAGCCAAACTATCCTGCAGCCTAAACATCTCTTGCTCATCTCCTTCCCGCGCCTCTCCCCACACTCAGTCGGCAGCAAGAGCTCCAACTGTTCCTTCCTCTCCTGCTCAGACGAGCAACCTTTCGTCTGAGACAGCCTTTTCCACACGCAGCGACCCCTCACTAGCCCACCATGTCCCTACGCTCGGCCACTTCGAGTGCGCGGCGCCAGCAGGAGGCCGAGGTCGCCGCGGCACAAGAACGCGAGCGAGCAGCAGCAGCGGCTGCAGCGACAGCGGCGAGGGCAGCACGGTTGGCAGCGGCGGAACTGGCAGCGGCGAGAGCGGAAGTAGAAGCAGCGGAGGCGGCGGATGCTGCACGTGCGGCGGCAACAGAGCTCGAGGTTCTGCGCGGCAGTAGAGCTGGCAGCTCTGCTTCTGTCGACGACAACACCGACGAAGAGCTCAGGCTGGCGAGGGAAGCAGCGCGAGAGCAGTCGGCACAGTGGGCAGCCGCGCATCCCCATGGGGGCGCGCGTGGCGGCAGCCCGGATAGGCGCCGACACGCTGACGGCGCTCCAGGCGGGGGCGCACGCGGCGGCAGCCCAGACGGGCGTAGACGCGCCGGCGGTGCTCCCGGCGGCGGCGACCGAGTCGACGGAGATCGCGGCCTCTACAGGCGGCGCGGTTCTCCCTCCCCGGATCGGTACCATGGCCGCCGCATGGCCCAAGCCATTGTCAGGGACATCGGTCCCGGCGGTGGGTGGCCTACCCTCACCAAGACCAACTACGTCGAGTGGGCCTCGGTGATGAGGGTACGGCTCCAGGTTCGCCACATGTGGGAAGCAGTTCGTTACGACGACGTCGACTACCACGAGGATCGGCGGGCGCTGGATGCCCTCATTGCTGCAGTCCCGCCCGAGATGCAGTTTTCGCTTTCCCAGAAGCGGACTGCCAAGGAGGCCTGGGACGCCATCGCTGCGACCCGCATCGGCAGCGATCGGGCCCGCAAGACCACACTGCAGGCACTTCGCAAGGAGTGGGAGAACCTGGCCTTCAAGCCAGGTGAGGATGTTGATGACTTTGCTCTCCGCCTCAACACTCTGTTGCAGAAGATGGTGCAGTTCGGCGACGACACCTACGATGAGGAGAGAGCTGTTGAGAAGCTCTTTCGTTGCATCCCCGAGAAGTACAGGCAGATTGCTCGCTCGATCGAGTCTCTACTAGACCTCTCCACGATGACGATCGAAGAGGCGATTGGTCGCCTCAAGGTGGTCGACGGCGACGAACCACATGCTCTCTCTGGGCCTATCACTATCGGCGGGAAGCTACATCTCACTCGGGAGCAGTGGGAGGCCTGCCAGGGTGACAAGAAGAAGGGGGAGTCCTCCTCGACACGAGACCGCAAACGCGGCAAGCCGCGTAAGGCGCGTGGAGGCGCCCAGGCCGGGGCACGAGGACATGCTGAGGGTGGTGCACGTGGAGGTGCCCAAGGCGGCGCTGTCGGCAACAAGAAGCCGGCACGAGACGACGACTGCCATAACTGCGGCAAGCTTGGCCACTGGGCCAGGGATTGTCGACAGCCACGACGTGGCCAGGACAACGTCGCACAGGCGGAGGCGGAGGAGGAGGCCCTGCTCCTGGCACATGCAAGCATCGAGCCATCTCCAGCGGCACCGGCCGCAGCGGCACTCCACCTTGATGAGTCGAAAGCACGCGCTTTCCTCGGCGACGGCTCCAACAAGGACATGATCGAAGGATGGTGCCTCGACACCGGCGCCACTCATCACATGACCGGCCGACGGGAGTTCTTCACCGAGCTTGACTCTAGCGTTCGAGGCTCTGTCAAGTTTGGGGATGCCTCTGGCGTAGAGATCAAGGGCGCCGGCTCAGTCGTCTTCACCGCCGCGTCTAGTGAGCACAGGCTGCTCACCGGAGTCTACTACATCCCCGCGTTGAGGAACTCTATCATCAGCTTGGGACAGCTGGATGAGAACGGTTCGCGTGTGGAGGTCGAGCACGGAGTCATGAGGATCTGGGATCCCTCTCGTCGCCTTCTTGCCAAGGTACGCAGGAGTCCAAATCGGCTATACATCCTCAATGTGAAGGCACAACCTTGCTGCCTTGCTGCTCGTCGAGACGACGGGGCATGGCAGTGGCACGAGCGCTTCGGGCACCTTAACTTCGAGGCCCTGAAGCGGCTCAGTGCCAAGGAGATGGTACGAGGCCTGCCGTGCCTTGACCATGTGGAGCAATTCTGCGATGTCTGCGTGTTGACAAAGCAGAGACAGCTCCCCTTTCCCCAGCAGTCGAGCTTCCAAGCCAAGGAGAGGCTCGAGCTCGTGCATGGGGACTTGTGTGGCCCGGTGACACCAGCCACACCAGGAGGACGACGCTACTTCTTGTTGCTCGTCGACGATCTCTCCCGCTATATGTGGGTGATGATCCTTGGCAGCAAGGGAGGCTGCGAACACCATCAGGCGTGTGCAGGTCGCTGCGGAGGCGGAGTGCGGCCGCAAGCTGCGCGTGCTGCGCACCGACAACGGCGGCGAATTCACGGCGGCTGAGTTCGCGTCGTACTGCGCGGATGAGGGCGTTCAGCGCCACTACTCCGCGCCGTACAGCCCGCAGCAGAACGGCGTCGTCGAGCGGCGCAACCAGACGGTTGTGGGGATGGCTCGGGCTCTCCTCAAGCAGAGAGGAATGCTAGCTGTCTTCTGCGGAGAGGCGGTGGTGACAACGGTTTACATCCTCAACCGCTCGCCCACCAAGGCTCTCAACGGGATGACACCGTACGAGGCTTGGCATGGGCGCAAGCCGGCGGTCTCTCACCTACGGGTCTTCGGCTGCCTCGCGTTCACCAAAGAGCTTGGCCACATCAGTAAGCTCGGCGATAGGAGCACCCCGGGGGTGTTCATTGGCTACGCGGAGGGCTCGAAGGCCTACCGCCTCCTTGACCCAAGAACACAGCGTGTCCGCACGGCGCGCGACGTAGTGTTCGACGAAGGGCGAGGATGGGCGTGGGACAAGGCGGTGGACGACGGCACGACTCCGACGTACGACTTCACCATCGAGTACGTCCAATTTGAGGGAGCTGGGGGAGTAGGCAACTCTTCTCCGAGCAGGTCTACCCCAGCCCCCAAGTCTCCACCAACTCCAGCGCCACACTCTCCAGCTCCTGCTACAACGAGCTCTTTACCACCATGCACTCCAGCCACGACTCCGGCTACAGCGAGCTCTTCGCCACCACGTACTCCAGCACCGACGGTACCCTCTCCGGGAACGTCCTCTCCGACACCAGCTCGTGTCGAGCACGACCCAGTGGAGCTCGTGACCCCTCTGTCCCGCGACGAGGAGCGCGTCGACGCATGCTACGACGGCGAGCCGTTGCGGTATCGAAGGGTGGAGGGCCTTCTCATCGACCCGTCGGTGCCAGGCCGTGCATCTCGCATTCTGGCAGGAGAGTTGCATCTTGCATGCGACGATGGTGAGCCTCGGTCTTTCGCGGAGGCCGAGAAACTTGCGGCTTGGCGTGCCGCGATGCGGTCGGAGATGGACGCGGTTGAGACGAACCGCACCTGGGAGCTCGCTGATCTCCCTCATGGTCATCGTGCGATCACTCTTAAGTGGGTGTTCAAACTGAAGAGGGATGAAGCCGGCGCCATCGTCAAGCATAAGGCTCGCTTGGTGACACGTGGTTTCTTGCAGCAGGAGGGGATCGACTTCGACGATGCCTTCGCCCCTGTAGCATGGATGGAATCCGTGCGACTCCTCGCGCTGGCAGCCCTGGAGGGCTGGCATGTTCATCACATGGATGTCAAGTCGGCGTTTCTTAACGGCGACTTAAAGGAGGAGGTCTACGTACACCAGCCGCCAGGTTTTGCGATCCCTGGCAAGGAAGGCAAGGTGTTGCGCCTGTGCAAGGCCCTCTACGGCTTGCGACAGGCACCAAGGGCGTGGAATGCCAAGCTAGATTCCACGCTCAAGAGGATGGGCTTCATGCCAAGCCCGCACGAGGCGGCCATCTATCGGCGGGGCAATGGAGAAAATGCCCTGCTGGTGGGTGTCTATGTCGACGACTTGGTGATCACCGGCGCCAAGGATGCAAAGGTGGCAGCGTTCAAGGAAGAGATGGAGGCCACCTTCCAAATGAGTGACCTGGGGCATCTCTCCTTCTACCTGGGGATTGAGGTGCACCAGGGAGACTCTGGGATCACACTTCGCCAGACCGCCCACGCCAAGCGCATTGTTGAGCTGGCTGGGCTCACCGACTGCAACCCAGCTCTCACTCCGATGGAGGAGAGGCTGAAGCTGAGTCGCGACAGCACGACGGAGGAGGTGGATGCTACACAGTACCGGCGTCTTGTGGGGAGCCTTCGCTACCTCGTCCACACACGACCTGACTTGGCATACTCCGTCGGCTACGTTAGTCGGTTTCTGCAGCGACCGACGATGGAGCATGAGCAGGCTGTGAAGAGGATCATCCGCTATGTTGCGGGGACTCTCGACCACGGTCTCTACTACCCGAGGTGCCCTGGGGAGGCACACCTTGTCGGGTACAGCGATAGCGACCACGCCGGCGACATCGACACCAGCAAGAGCACAAGCGGGATTCTCTTCTTCCTCGGCAAGTGCCCCATCAGCTGGCAGTCGGTCAAGCAGCAGGTGGTGGCCATGTCCAGCTGCGAGGCCGAGTACATAGCGGCGTCCACTGCTTCGACTCAGGCTCTCTGGCTGGCTCGACTGCTCGGTGATCTCCTCGGGAGAGACACTAGAGCGGTGGAACTCAGGGTGGACAGCCAGTCCGCTCTGGCATTGGCCAAGAACCCCGTGTTCCATGAACGGAGCAAGCACATCCGGCTGAGATACCACTTCATCCGAGACTGCTTGGCAGAAGGGAGCATCAAGACGCGCTACATCAACACCAAGGATCAGCTTGCAGACCTGCTCACCAAGCCCCTTGAGAAGATCAAGTTTGTTGAGCTTTGCTCCAGGTCCGGGATGGCCCAACTTTCTCACAGGACGACGCCCAAGACTTAGGGGGAGAATGATGGAATAAGTCTTGAGCATCTAGAGGACAACCTGCTTTTGACTGTCCTCTGTAGTCCTTTAGCATCTAGAGGACAACTTGACTGTCCTCTGTAGTCTCTTTAGCATCTAAAGGACAGCAGTCGCTTTTTGACTCTCCTCTGTAGTCGCTTTAGCATCTAGAGGACAACAGTCGCTTTTGACTGTCCTCTGTAGTCTCTTAAGCATCTAGAGGACAATCCTGTTGTGTAGTGTGTGTGAGAAGGTGTGGTAGTGCAGCCCCTAGGGTTATAAATATGTGTCCCCAACCCCTCTAAGGGTATGTCATTGTGTAGTGTTTGAGAAAATAAACAGAAAATTGCCCCAACTCATAGTGTCATCCTCTTGATGAGAGTTAGAGTCCCTCTACTTACAAATCCTACATCCCGACTAATTTCTATCCTACAATCAAAACACATGCATAAGTAATCAACCAATACATCTACAATTCTACTACGCACATGTGGTTGCATCTATATCAAATTAGATCAGAGAAAACTGGGGTTAGAGCTGTCTCACCGAGAAAGTTAGGGCAGATCTGGTGCATTGGGTCATTAGATTGCGGGTTCGAAGTAGTCTCTCCGCATTTACGGGGAGAAGGCTTGCCTTGTTTATTCCTTCCCTAGACCCCACTCGTGCGAGTCTCTAGCACTGGGTCTGCACTTTTTAAAGTTTGGGTTCGAGATTTTGAGACCCTGCAACAAAGAAGAGAATGGAGAGGGGACTTCCTAGTTCTCACCAGAATACCAGATGTCTTGTCGAACCTCCTCAATTTCTCACTCCGTTGGATAGTGGGCTCGGATAGTGGGCTCGGGGTACCAGAGCAGAGTTGGAGACTGTGGCATGGGACTAGGACGACTGCTGGCTGAGCTGGTGGTGGCATGCCAATACCGCAGGGGCTGGCTCCTGTGGTTCCGCGAGCGCTGACTGTGCAGTGGTGGCGAGTTGCGGTGATCTGGAGTTTTGAGAGTTGAGACAACGACACATGGACTGAGGGTGGTCGTGGGTCTGGCTGGGGGCAGCCCACTGGCACCGAACTGCCACAGATCTGACTTGCCCTGTTGGGAGGTTCCTCGAGTGCCCTTAGCGCACTCGCGTGGAAGAAGACAGGTGGATACTGGCTGCTGTTATTCTTTTTACAGATTATTACTATCGTTGGGATTTCGATGCAGCCTCTCCAAAATTGCATGGGGGAAGGCTTGCCTCGGTTTATACTTCCCAATATCCCACTCATGTGGGAGCCGTCAGCACTAGGTCTTTTTTTAATTAGTATTGTTGTGCTGGACCTATGGTATCCCATACCATACCTGTGTAGCCCACTGGATCTGCCACTAGTCAGGTGTACCAGTGAGTTTTGAGGTCCATACTATCCATAGTCACGCTATATCTTATTATCTTGTGCTAGGGGCATCCTTGTGACTTTTGAGGTCCATAGTAGTGCATAGTGAAGCTACCATAATGGAGAAAATTAAGTGACACATGATTTGTTCAATATTTTTTGCCATTATGCTCATGTAAATGTTGAGGTGTTCCTATTAGTTAATTAGTCTTCGATATTGTAGCAAAACCATAATATTTCTACCAAAAGGTGTATCATCTGAATAGCTCTATTCTTAATCTTAATGAACTTTGGCAAGACAATCAATACAATAGTGCAAAACTATTTTCTTGAATATGCAGGAGAGAATATGCAGGAGAGCTGTGTATCATTTCATTAAAAGGAGAAGAGAAACAAGTACCACAAAACACGAACACACACCCAAAATAGAAATTGAGATTACATTCATGCCAGTTTATAAGACAAAGGACGAGCACCCATGCATCTGTGTGCATGTATGTGTCGTGTGTTTTTAGTGGTGTTGTACTTTAAGTTCTCTTAATGCAATGATATACAACTCTCCTGTGTATCTGAGAGAAGAAAAAAAGGTACCGCAAAACCAAAATAGGAAATATAAATTGTCTCTGTTTATGACTTAAGATTTGCATTTCGTTTTCTGTTCTTTTCACAAAATTTGCAATTTGTTTCTTGGTTTCTCATACTATTTGAAGAAGCCCTAATCAAATATATGGTCTTGTATTGCTTACTGTTGAAATTCTTAAATTCTTGTTTAGATTGAGGAAAACAAATTCCTTGTATATAGCATTGGTTTTGATCAATTATTTTTGGTCAGCTAGGTCCATACCTTGTAGAGCCACATCTAGGTTGGGTTAATATGAATTGTAGATGGGATCTTGTCCCGAGTCCCGACTAGTAATTCACGATGTCCCTGGTCATATTTGGGAATGAAATTTATTCTTCCTGCAAAAGAAATCTGTCTCACTGCAATTATTCACCAATAGGATATTGTCGTGTGGCAGTGACTAACATTGTTTCTCTATTTACACTGCTTACTGTTTGCTACCTATTTTCCAAATGAATCAAATTGTTCAGTGGTGCTGACTGCAATTACCTGTGTTTCAGGTGCAAAACTCAGAAAGAATCTGCAGTTCACCCTGGTGTGTTATAGCTTGCTGTTGGATTATTTTGTTCCAGGATATGTTGCTGCCTGTTCTAGCTCCTTCCTCAAGGCTGCGGTTTGAGTTTTTTCGATTCTGCAGTGTTTTTGCTGCTCTAAAATGTTTGTCTCGATATTTCATTAGTGCTTGTTGAAGTTCCCCATTTGTTTATGGTATAAGCGCTTGAATAAAATGTTTCTGGAAAGTACCGGCCTACAATCTGGATTTTGGCAAAATAATTGAATTAGTTGTTGTACAATGAGGCAAATTGTCTTACGTTGTACTTGATGAACTCTGGAGTATTATCACTCGTCGGGTTGAAAAGGGGAACTATACAATGTAATTTCAGTACAGATTATTATTTTTTCCTGAGAACTCCAGTTGTGCTGTTATGCGAGTTTTGCCCATTCAGAATACTTTTGATGCATTCATCAGAATTCGGCTGTTACTTTTTCATCTTTTATGCCCCTTTGCATCTATTAAATTGCCCTTAAGCTATCTCCATCATATCTATATTCAAACTCTACTGTGCGAATAGTATAGTCTACAGTGTAGAACGGTACGAAACAATGTTTTTGGATAAACTTTGAGTAGATTGCTGCTGACGGCCTTAGAGTAGTAGAGAGTAGTAGAGATAAAAGATGTATTGAAAAAAATGTAAAAAACTGCACAGTTTTAACTCGTAAGTTGAGGCTAGGAAAGACGTGATGCTATTTTAGAAACCGAAAAAAGACGGATGGTAGAATCATTTTACCCTTGGTGTTTGAGTATAGATAAGACCTTGCTCTGAGTATAAATGGAAAACCTAAAATCTGTGCAATTCGTCGAAACTAATTTCCAGGCCTCTTGAATTTGCTCTGAGGTAATAAAGTTTTTGTTGGTCAACAGATAGGATGTTTGGTTTGAAGAATCAATCCATATTAGAGGACGTTTGGTTTGAAGAATCAATCCATACTAAAAATGGTGACGGATCAACTCATTCCATTTCACAAACCAAATAAAAAGTGAGGAGTGAGAAGATGATGAGCTATTTTATTTTGCAAACTAAACACCATAATAATGTTTTATGATAAAAGTAAAGTTTTTATTTGCTTATCTAAAGGCTAGTTTGGGACCATGTTTTCTCAAGGGATTTCAATTTTCCTAAAGAAAATTAGTTTTTTTTTGAAAAATTGAAATCCCTTAGAAAACTAGAGTTCTTAAACTAGGCCTAAGTTTTTTTTCCAGTGGCTTGATGAACTTGTAGTTACACACGTACGTTGTAGCATATGAATTTTGTAAAGTTACTTGACTGTAAGCCATCATAGTATAGCTAGCAAGAACATATATAGGGGTAAGTGCAGCCATGTAATACATATACGTTGTTTATTTTTCTTTTCAATATATTTATAGTAAACACATAGGATATATTTAACTTTGTGTATGTTGTCTCCACATAGCAGGTTCCAAGTCTTGGTAAAGGAGAGCTATCATAGGCTTTGAAAGCATATATGTCTTTAGTTGGCTTTCATAATTAATGATAATATAAGATTATTGTGACTAACATATATTTTTGCAGTGTTGGACGAATGCCTTAGCTGAAGGTCCTCAGACTAACAAGTTTTAACATGCTTCATAATTCACTTTCCGAGAGCACCTAGATTTAGCTTAAGTAGGGAAGGATTAATTAATTATTTATTTACTAAAAAATTATGAGTCATGAAATGTTGCATCATGTTGAGCTTAGATATTCCTTGAATTGTTGCACATGTTTGAATTAGTTTGGATTTGAAACTTGGTTTGAGTTTGAATTGAAAACCCTAGAGAAAAAGAAATGGAAAAACAATTAGAAATTCCAGGGAAAAAGAAAAAGCCAAAGCAGCCCAGCCGGCCCAGCTAGGCCGCGCGCCCGCGCCGCCTAACAGGTGGTTCCACTTGTCAGCGGTGGTTCCCTTCCCCGCGCGCTCTCTCTCCCTCTCTCTGCCTAGTGGGATCGGGCTGTCGGCACCAGTTTCCTCTGCCCTCGCGCCCCTCTTCCCCTGTGCCTCGCGGGCCCGCCTCGTCAGTGCGCCGAACCGTTACCCATGCACACCCGCTCTCTCTCTGCTATTATCAAGTTCTCCCTAATCATTTGAACTTGTTCTTCTGCCTCTTGAATAATTTCAGGTCCAAAGAACTGTCTTTCACCAGTCTGATCACAATACAGAGGGGTTCTGCACTTACTACCATATAAAGCTTCAAATGGAGACATCTTCAAACTTTCCTAATAACTATTATTGTAAGAGAACTCTGATATGGTAGACCCTTCTCGCAACTGCCCCCATGCTTAAGGGCACAAGCTCTTAACATATCCTCAAGCACTTGGTTGGTTCTCTTAGTTTGGCCATCGTTTTGGGGATGATAGGCCGAGCTGAAATTCAACTTTGTGTCTAGGCTCTCTTGTTGCTTCTGCTAGAACCAAGATGTGAACTGGCATCCCCGGTCAGACACGATCTTCTTAGGTACTCCGTGTAGACAAACTATTCGTGCCACATACAACTCGGCTAGCTTAGCCCCCGTATAATTAGTTCTTAGAGGAATGAAGTGAGCAACTTTGGTTAGTCTGTCCAGATTACCCAAATAGAGTCGTACCCAGCAGAAGTGCGGGTAGACCAACAATGAAGTCCATACCAATTTCTCGCCACATCCACTGATGTATCTTTAGCGGATGGAGTAATCCAGCTGGCCTCTGGTGTTCAGCCTTTACCCTTTGGCAAACATCACATACCGCCACATGTGAAGCTACATCCGTTTTCAGCCCATACCACCAATATTTTTGCTTCAGATTCTGATACATCTTGGTGCTACCAGGGTGAATAGAATAATCAGATTTTATGGGCTTCCTTCAGAATGGTTTCATGGAGGCTGTCAATCTCAAGAACACATATCCTGTTCTTGAACCATATTATGCCTTGTTCGTCCTCCACGAAGTCTGGACCTCTACCTTCGGCCATCAGATCTTTGATTTCTTGAATTTTAGCATCTCTGATCTGACCCTTGCGTATCTCTTGCTCCAAGGTAGGTTCCACTTCTATGGTGATTCCTTCAGTATGTGCAACTATCCCCAAGTTGAGCCTTTCAAAGTCTCCTGCTAACTCATTAGGTAATTGGGTGACTATTGCTGCATGAACATGTTCCTTCCGACTTAAGGCATCCGCAACTAGATTCGCCTTACCTAGATGATAGTGGATCTCCAAGTCATAATCTCTGATGAGCTCCAACCAACGGCGTTGCCTAAGGTAGAGATCTTTCTGAGTGAAGATATACTTTAAGCTCTTATGATCAGTATAGACTTGGCATTTGGTTCCCATTATATATGTAACGCCCTGAATTTGGGGGTAGAATTTTTTCTTCTTTTCTCTCACCAAATTCGGGCGTTACTCTCTTTTCTCTTTCCCCGTTTGCTCCTTCTTCCCAATTTCAAACCAGTATAGCGACGGGTATCCGTGTCATGTATAAACCAAAACCTAAGTCTCATGGGTGTTGCATCATGCCGAAGCACATTTCTTTGTCTGATGTTGAATGTTCGTCTCGTTCCGTTCCGGATTTCGGTTCGCGATTTAATTCCGTTTAGTGTTCGCGCTCGTCGTGGGTTTTCGATCCGCGAAGTGGCCCGGCCCAGCCCAATCTAGTCCAGCCCAGCCGGCCCGCCCCGGCCTGCGCGCCCCTGGCGCCCAAAACCCCCCCATGCGCCCCCCCTCCTCTCCCTCTCATTTGGATCTCCCGCGCAACAACCTCTCCTCTCCCTCTTCCACCTCTCTCTCCCCGTGGTGCCCTAGGGTTTGGAGACGGCGATCACCGGATTTTGGACCCCGAGGTGAGCTCCCCTCCCCTCCCCTTCTCTTCTCTCTCTCTCTCTCTCTCCCTCCTCTTCTCCCCCCCGCGCGCGCCCTCCCTCTTCCCCCTGCCCGCGCCTGACCCCGTCCCTGCCCGGCGCGGCGGCGCCCCTGCCCGCCCGCTCGGCCCCTTCCCGCGGCGGCGCCCTTGCCCGCCCGCTCGGCGCCCGCCCCCGGCTCGCCCGCCCGGCCTCCCTCCCGCGGCGGCGCTCGGCTCCCCGTCCCCGGCCTTCCCCCCCCGCTCGACCCCTTCCCCGGCCTCCCCGGCGCGGCGGCTCCCGCCCCCGCCCCTCCCCGCGGCGGCCCCGCCCGCTCGGCCCCTCCCCTGCCCGGCGCGGCGATCCCGCCCCCGCCCCTCCCCGCGGCGGCCCCGCCCGCTCGGCCCCTCCCCTGCCCGGCGCGGCGATCCCGCCCCCGCCCCTCCCCGCGGCGGCCCCGCCCGCTCGGCCCCTCCCCTGCCCGGCGCGGCGATCCCGCCCCCGCCCCTCCCCGCGGCGGCCCCGCCCGCTCGGCCCCTCCCCTGCCCGGCGCGGCGATCCCGCCCCCGCCCCTCCCCGCGGCGGCCCCGCCCGTCCCCGCCCCTGCCCGGCGCGGCGACCCCGTCCCCGTCCCCGCCCCCGGCCCCGGCGGCGCTCGGCCCGCCCGCTCGGCCCCTCCCCGCGGCGGCGCTCGGCGTCCGCCCCCGGCTCGCCCGCCCGCCCCCCGCTCCTCCCCTGCTCGCGCGCAGCGCGGCCCCGGCGCGCCCCCGGCGTGGCCCGGCGCGGCCCCGGTGGCCCCTGCTCGCCGGCGCGTTCCCGGCGCGGCCCTGGCCGGTTCAACCGCCCCCTGGCCGGTTCAACCGCCCTGGCCCCAGCTCGCCCGCCCGTTCCCCCGTCCCGGCCTCGCCCGACCGTGTCCCCGCTCGCTCGCGCTCGTGGTGATTATTTGTTAATTAGCGTGTTGCGTCGCGCGCTTCGCCGCGCGACGAATTTGTCTAAATTCAGATTCTATCTTGTGTTGCGTCGTGCGCTTCGTCGCGCGACGATCCATTTTGTTTCAGGTTGTTTAAGGTGTAACGCCGCGTGTGTATTCACGCGACGTTCCACTTTAGACTCAGTTTAGTCGACGTATGCCGTCGTGCGCTTCGTCGCGCGACGCTTAACGTCTCCTCTTAACTAAGGCAAAGTGTCTCGCTGCGTGCTCGGTCGCGCGACGAGTCGTTAACTTCTTAATTTATTTTAGAGAGCTTTGTCGCGCGTCTCGCCGCGCGGCCATCCTTTTATTTATCTCCACCTGCTTATAATAATTAGACATGAAACATGACTTTACTTTACACTAAACATAGTGTCTACATTAAATTTCCTTCTATTAAGCGAGTGGTTAATTTATAATCATGTAACGTGATCGTCTCTCGACTGTCTTTTCCTCTTTCTCTCTTAACCGTACTCGCGAGCCCGCGTGGAACGTCTGTTTACTTATTGCATTTCATTGTATGGTGTACTGTTCTTTTGTATTAAATATGTGGATGTATGTATGTTTGCAATCGCATAGAGAACGATCCGGTTGAAGAGCCCGAGGAACTCGCAGGAGAAGCCCCTGAGCAGCAGTCGTTTGGTGGAGGCAAGTGTCCCTTGACCTATCTATGTCCTATTCATTATTTAATTCACCTCCCGCATTACACATTTATGCCTAAGGATTGACTAGCTTTTGTGATCCATGTCCTTGTTCACCTATTTGGGTTGGATTATTACTGTTTAGCTTTATGCTATTGCTCAAACTCTAATCAATGAACATGATGAGATTATCTATGATACGCTGTTTTCCCTTCTCTTATTATGATGTATGCTTGTGGTCATCAAGGGGGGCTCGAGCGGTTTCTCGAGTGCCTCTCCGTAAGGACCTGTTCTATGGATGACCGCCCGGGAAAACAGTGCAACCATGAGGGTGGAATGGGGTGCCCTTAGCCGAATAATTAGAGGACCCGGGGTGTAGTTCGCTTAGCCGTCGTGCCGTCAATGGGGCTCGGTGTATGCGGCTCGCTCTGCCAAGTTTGGGTTCGCCCCTTGGGGAGGAGTGCGGTGCATTTAGGAAACCTAACGGGTGGCTACAGCTCCGGGGAATCTTTGTAAAGGCTACGTAGTGATGCCCTGCTAGGCCACCTAGGTAGTGGTCAATGGGGAGTAGCTCTCTCCGGGCAGAATGGGAATCACGGCTTGTGGGTAAAGTGCACAACCTCTGCAGAGTGTTTGAAAAACTGATATATCAGCCGTGCTCGCGGTTATGAGCGGCCAAGGGAGCTCCAATGATTAGTGGTACTTGATCAGAGATGCTTTGGTACAGGTGGTTATGAGATTGATGGTTTTGATTATGACTATGGTGCTGGTAAGTGGTACTCTTTCCGTTTGGAAAGGAGTACGTTTAGGTTAATAACTTGGGTTAATGCTAAAACTTGGCTTTCTACTAGTAAGTAATAATCTGACCAACTAAAAGCAACTGCTTGACTTATCCCCACATACAGCTAGTCCACTACAGCCAAACAGGATGCTTGCTGAGTATGTTGATGTGTACTCACCCTTGCTCTACACACCAAACCCCCCCATCCCCAGGTTGTCAGCATTGCAACCACTGCTCAGGCGAAGATGAAGCTGTGGAAGGAGACTTCCAGGAGTTCCAAGACTACGACGAGTTCTAGGTGTGGGTTAGCGGCAACCCCCAGTCGGCTGCCTGTGAAGGCCGCGGTTATCTACGTTTCTTTTCCGCACTTTGATTTATTGTAAGAACTATATGGACGTCTCAGACGTATGATGTAACCGACTATTTCCCTTATTAATACTATTTTGAGCACTGTGTGATGATGTCCATATTATGTAACTGCTGTGTACGTGAATAACTGATCCTGGCACGTACATGGTTCGCATTCGGTTTGCCTTCTAAAACCAGGGTGTGACAATATAATGCCTCCAAATCTTGAGAGCGTGCACTATGGCTGCCAGCTCTAAGTCATGAGTGGGGTAGTTCACCTCATGTTTCCGCAACTAGCGAGATGCGTAGGCAATGACATGTCCTTCTTGCATAAGAACACATCCCAAGCCCTGGCGGCATGCATCACAATATATGTCAAATCCCTTCTGTAGATCTGGCATAATCAACATTGGGGGTAACATCAATTTAAACTTCAGTTGATTGAAACTTTCTTGGCATTCATGAGTCCACTTAAACTCCTTTCCCTTCTCTAATAGTGAGGTCATAGGCTTCGCTATCTTGGAGAATCCTACAATGAAACGTCGATATTAACCCGCGAGTCCTAGGAATCTCCAGATCTCCGTGACTGAACTCGATATCTTCCATCCTACTATCTCCCTTACTTTAACCGGATCCACTGAGATTCCACCATTGGAGATGATATGCCCAAGGAATGGGACTTCATCAAGCCAGAGCTCACACTTGCTAAACTTGGCATAGAGTTGGTTATCCCTTAGCTTTTATAGTACCAATCGCAGATGTTCCTCATGATCACTATCATTTTTGCTTGGTCAGCCAATGATCTTTGCGGTGTCAACAGAGATGTCATTGAGCATTCACTCAATGTGGATCCATCTTTTCGGCCAAGAAAATAAAGGCTTCGGAAAATGTCTGATGACAAAGCTGAAGGTGCTCGGAACAAAGTGAAGAGGCTCTTTAGCGCTGGTGTTATCAGTGAGGTGAAATACCCAGAGTGGTTAGCCAACACTGTTATGGTGAAGAAGGCCAACGGTAAATGGATAATGTGCATTGATTTTACAGATCTTAACAAGGCTTGTCCAAAGGATGAGTTCCCATTGCCAAGAATAGATTCTCTAGTAGATGCAGCAGCTTCGTCAGAGCTCATGAGTTCACTAGATTGTTACTCAGGCTACCACCAAATCTGGATGAAGAAGGAAGATGAGCTGAAGACTAGCTTCATAACCCCCAGTGGCACATATTGCTATCTTCGGATGCCTGAGGGGCTTAAAAATGCTGGAGGAAGCTTCAGCAGAATGACAGCCAGAGTCCTTCATTCTCAAATAGGCAGGAATGTGCTGATGATATCATAGTTAAAAGCACGAAGCAGGAAAATCACATTGCTGATTTGCAAGAGACATTTGCCAATTTCAGGCAAGCTGGTTTGAAATTAAATACAGAAAAATGTGTTTTTGGGGTAAAGAAGGGCAAGTTCCTTGGTTGTCTAGTATCAACGAAGGGAATTGAAGCTAACCCAAGCAAGATTGAAGCTATCCTTCGGATGGAACCGCCAAGTATAAAGAAAGGGGCTCAACGGCTGGCAGGTAGACTAGCATCATTAAATAGATTCATATCCAGATCAGCAGAAAGAAATCTGCCATTCTTTGAAATACTGAAGTCAGCCGAAGTCTTTCAATGGGGCCCCGCTCAGCAAAAAAGCCTTCGAAGAGTTGAAGCAATATTTGATTGATTTAACAACATTAACTCTACCTTCGCCAGGGGCTCCATTGCTCTTATATGTTGCAGCTTCGCATTCTGCAGTGAGTGCGGCACTTGTACAGGAGAAGATAGATGGCCAAGTCAAAAAGCAAGCTCCAGTGTACTTCGTCTCTGAAGTTTTAAGTCTGTCAAAGAAAAATTATACAGAATTGGAGAATGTGCTATATGCTGTGTTAATGGCCTCCAGAAAGCTTTGGCATTATTTTCAAGCATATCACATAATTGTTCCTTCGTCACAGCCTCTGAAGGACATTATGAGGAAGAGAGAAGCTACTGAAGGATTGGGAAATGGGCTGCAGAACTTAATGAATTCACCATTGACTATGTGCATAGATCCTCAATTCAGTCCCAGGCGTTGGCAGACTTCATCGCTGATTGGACGCCAGGGGCTCAGGAAGAAGAAATAAACAAAGATGCCAAAGCTTGGACGGTGTTCTATGATGGATCCTAGGGAACCTTCGGTGCAGGAGCGCCTGCTGTCCTAGTGGCACCTTTGAAAGTTAGAACATGTTATGCAGCCAAGCTTGACTTTAGTTGCACAAATAATATTGCTGAGTACGAAGCACTTCTATTGGGGCTTCGGAAGTTAAGGGCAATGGGAACAAGAAGGGCCGTCCTGAAAACTGATTCTCAAGTCATTTCTGGCCATGTAGACAAAAGTAGCAAGGCAAGAGATCCGAAGCTTGAAAAATATCTGGATACAGTTCGAAGGTTGGAGGCTTCTTTCGAAGTTTTTCTGTCAAGAATATTACAAGAGGTGAAAATGAGCATGCAGATTTGCTGGCCAAATCGGCGGCTCAGGGGCTCCCTCTACCTTCGAAAGAATTTTTTGAAACAATAAAGGCACCTTCGATTGAACTCATGGAGAGAGCAGTGCTTACTATTTCTCCAGTACATAGTGAAGATTGGAGGACTGAAATTATATCTTTCCTCCAAGGTAATTGCCTTTCAGATGACGAAGCTTATAATAAGAGAATGGAGGCAAGGACAAGACCGTATGTGATAATAGAAGGGAAATTATATAAACACGGAGTCTGTTCTCCACTTCTCAAGTGTTTATCAAGAGTTGAAGGTGTTGAATTAATAAAGGAGATACACGCAGGTCTGTGTGGATCTCACATTGGGTCTAGGCCCTTGCTGGGAAAAGTATTTAGACAAGGGTTTTATTGGCCGAAGGTAGCTTCGGATGCCGCAGAACTAGTCCAAAAATGTGAAAATTGTCAAAAATGTGCAAGAGACCAGAAACAACCTTCATCTCTCACTCACCTAATACAACCCACCTAGCCGTTGCAAAGGTGGGGCCTGGATTTGTTAGGCCCACTTCCACCAGCACAAGGCAATTTAAGATATGTTGTGGTGGCTGTAGAATATTTTTCTAAGTGGATTGAAGCGAAGCCTTTGGCTACAATAACTTCAGTCACAGTCTAGAAATTCTTCTGGCAAAACATTGTTTGTCGCTTTGGCGTGCCGAAGGCTATAACTATGGACAATGGAACACAGTTTGATGTCGAAACTTTCAAGGAATTCTGTGATCAGATTGGCACAAAGATTCATTTTGCATCAATCAGGCATCCGGAGTCAAACGGACTTGCCGAAAGAGCAAATGGCATTATAATGACGGGAATAATGAAGCTAATCTTCAATCAGCCCAGAGGAAAGTGGTCAGATGAGTTGATTAAAGTGGTGTGGAGCCACAATACAACCGTATCAAGATCAACAGGTTTTACACCGTTCAAATTATTATTTGGTGACGAAGCTATAACCCCAGAAGAAGCTAAAGCGGGGTCAATAAGAACAACAGCTTCGGCAGAAGACGAAGCTGATTATCACGTGGCAAAAGATACTATAGAAGGGACCAGACTCCAGGCTGTGGAGAATATCAATAAATATCAAGCTGAAATAATAAAATGGCGCGATAGAAAAGTTCGGTTGAAAAATATTAAACCAGGGCATTTGGTGCTTCAGAGAGTGGCTAATCCGGACATAGTAGGCAAACTACAACTGAAGTGGGAAGGACCTTTTCTGGTGGTATCTTTGTCAAGGCCCGGTTCTTACAGATTGAATGATATGGACGACAACGACATTCCTAGATCTTGGAATGCGGATGAGCTTCGACGATATTATGTGTAGTTTGATGTAATCTTTTTTCATTTTTCCTATGACACCCTTTTCCTTTCCAAAGGGGGAGAAAGGTTTTTAATGGGGCCATAGTTTGTAATTTTTCTTTTCTTATTCAGCTCTACGAGAGCAAAATCCCCCAAAAGAATGTAAAATGTAACATCTGAGCATGCACCATCGAGTGCAGAGAGTAGAAAACCAGGGAGAATCTCAAAGGTCATCCCTAAGGGGATGCAGAGCATGACGAAGCTACAAAAAGTCATTCCCAAGGCAGCACAGCGTAAGTTTTCTGCTCAAAAGTCGTTCCTAAGGGAATGCAGAGCCAAATACCGCCGAAATAGAAGGCGAAGAAGTTCAAAAGACGTTCCTAAGGGGATGCAGAACTTATACCGCCGAAATAGAAGGCGAAGAAGTTCAAAAGAAGTTCCTAAGGGGATGCAGAACTTACACCGAAAAATAAGCGGTGAAGTCAAAAAATAAACGGCAAAGAGATTTTAGTCGTTCCTAAGGGAATGCAGAGTCTGGATGTGGCTTCGTAAGCGTGTATCTGGACATTCATTTGCACAATACATCACATCATTCATTGCATTCATATACATTCATTTAGACATTCGTAGGATCATCATCATCATATCATAGAAGTACAGACAACTGCTTCGGCTCTAATGACAAGGCTTCGGCGAGAGCAAAGAGAAGCAGATTTATGCTTCGTTGTGTACGAAAAGAAGGGAAGGTGTTTTTCGCCTTCGGCTCAAAAAATAGAAGTTTCGTCCACATCAAAGCAGTTCATACATGTATGGAAAGGTAAAAATATATTACAAGGTATGGACAAATTTACAGAGTAGTGTCTGATTCCTAAATTACAGTATTTTTTACAAGGTTAATTCAAAAATTTCTCTAGAGCTTTTTCACATCAGTGTCTTCAGCTTCATCACTTCATCGCTATTCGCTAAGCTTCGGATCATTGCTCTTCGGCTTCTTCATCCTGTACATAACAAAGCGTTATAAGGTAAACTCAAGTCTCAAGGAGAAGGTAAACACCAGGTATGAGTTTATTACCGGCTTGAGATGACTTCGAGCTTCGTCACCAGCTAAGTTTCGCCCACCCTTCGTCAAATTTGTGTTATGAATCTATTTCCAATGCTTTGGGCTAGACTAGGGATGTCAGTTAAATCTGCTGGTGATAAGCTAAAGTTTGGCCTGTTCACGATCTTCCCATGCGTGCAACCAGTCTTCATGAAAGCAACAGCCGTGCCTCGAGAAGCTAGCAGGGCACAGAAGTCACCGTGCCTAGCTATAACTTCGTCAAGAGCATCAACTTTGCCCTCAATATGATCAAAGGTGCCTGGCAGGTCTTCAACCGAAGGTTCAAATTTTTTAGAGCTGGCTCCAACTGAGTTGAAGACCTGCTTCAGCCGCTGCACACACCAGATGCCGAAGCTTAGGCATTTGTCTTGAAGCTCTTTCAAGCAATTTTGCAAATCTGAACTCTTTTCGACTTCGGCTTTAAGCTTTGTATCGAAATTGATAGTCGCCTAGAGGGGGGGGGGTGAATAGGGCGAAACTGAAATTTACAAATATAAACACAACTACAAGCCGGGTTAGCGTTAGAAATAAAAACAAGTCCGCGAGAGAGGGTGCAAAACAAATCACAAGCAAATAAGGAGTGTGACACAAGGATTTGTTTTACCGAGGTTCGGTTCTTGCAAACCTACTCCCCGTTGAGGTGGTCACAAAGACCGGGTCTCTTTCAACCCTTTCCCTCTCTCAAACGGTCCCTCGGACCGAGTGAGCTTCTCTTCTCAAATCACTTGGGAATCAAACTTCCCGCAAGGACCACCACACAAGTGGTGTCTCTTGCCTCAGTTACAAGTGAGTATGATCTCAAGAAAGAATGCGAAAGAAAAGAAGCGATCCAAGCGCAAGAGCTCAAATGAACACTGCAAATCACTCTCTCTAGTCACTAAAACTTTGTGTGGAGTTGGGAGAGGGTTTGATCTCTTTTTGTGTGCTTTGCAATGAATGCTAGCTCTTGTATAGTTGTTGGAAGCTGGAAAACTTGGATGCAATGAATGGTGGGGTGGTTGGGGCATTTATAGCCCCAACCACCAAACATGACCGTTGGTGGAGGCTGACTGTCGTATGGTGCACCGGACAGTCCGGTGCACACCGGACATGTCCGGTGCGCCAGCTACGTCACCAAAGCCGTTGGGATTCGACCGTTGGAGCTCTGACTTCTGGGCCCGCCTGGATGTCCGGTGGCGCACCGGACATGTACTGTAGAGTGTCCGGTGCGCCAGTATGGGCGTGCCTGACGCCTGCGCGCTCTGGCGCGCATTAATTGCTGTTGCAGGCGACCGTTGGCGCGAAGTAGCCGTTGCCCCGTAGTTGCACCGGACAGTCCGGTGCACACCGGACATGTCCGGTGAATTATAGCGGAGCAGCCGCTACAGATTCCCGAGGCTGCCAAGTTCCAGAGCCGCGTCTTCTTGGAGCACCGGACACTGTCCGGTGTACACCGGACAGTCCGGTGAATTATAGCGTGCTGGCTCTGAGAAATTCCCGAGGCTGAGAAGTTCTGCGCGAAGTCCCCTGGTGCACCGGACACTGTCCGGTGCGCCACCGGACAGTCCGGTGCGCCAGACCAGGGAGCCTTTCGGGATGCCTTTAGCTCTCTATTTTGAACCCAACTTTGGTCTTTTTAATTGGCTTGTTGTGAAACTCTGACACCTGTATAACTTATACACTAGAGCAAACTAGTTAGTCCAATTATTTGTGTTGGGCAATTCAACCACCAAAATTATTTAGGAACTAGGTGGGGGCCTAATTTCCTTTCAATCTCCCCCTTTTTGGTGATTGATGCCAACACAAACCAAAGCAAATATAGAAGTGCATAATTGAACTAGTTTGCATAATGTAAGTGCAAAGATTGCTTGGAATTGAGCCAATATAAATACTTACAAGATATGCATGGATTGTTTCTTTGTCTTTAACATTTTGGACCACGCTTGCACCACATGTTTTGTTTTTGCAAACTCTTTTGTAAATCCTTTACAAAGCTCTTTATGCTTTTCCTTTGACTAAACAAAACTCCCCCTAAATGAGATCTTCCTCTTAGTGTTCAAGAGGGTTTTGATATATCATTTTTGAAATACTACTTTCTCCCCCTTTTGAACATAATAGGATACCAATTGAAAATACTCTTTTGAAAAACTAAGTTTTTGAAATTGGTGGTGGTGCGGTCCTTTTGCTTTGGGCTAATACTCTCTCCCCCTTTGGCATGAATCGCCAAAAACGGAGTCATTAGAGCCCTTGAATTTCTTTCTCTCCCTTTGGTCATAAATAAATAAGTGAAAATTATACCAAAGATGGAGTCCTTTTGCTTGTTGCTCATGGTTTCTCCCCCAAAAATGGAGAGTTGCTTGGAGTGATGGCGAAGAATGAGTTGCGGAGTGGAAGCCTTTTGTCTTCGCCGAAGATTCCCTTTCAATACCCCTATGACTTGGTTTAAAATAGACTTGAAAACACATTAGTCATAGCATATGAAAGAGACATGATCAAAGGTATATAAATGATCTATGTGTGCAAATCAACAAAAGAAGTTCCTAGAATCAAGAATATTTAGCTCATGCCTAAGTTTGTTAAAAGTTTGTTCATCAAGAGGCTTGGTAAAGATATCGGCTAATTGATTTTTAGTGTTAATGTAAGAAATCTTGATATCTCCCTTTTGTTGGTGATCCCTAAGAAAATGATACCGAATGACTATGTGTTTAGTGCGGCTATGCTCGACGGGATTATCCGCCATCTTGATTGCACTCTCATTATCACATAGCAAAGGAACTTTGGTTAATTTGTAACCGTAGTCCCGCAGGGTTTGCCTCATCCAGAGCAATTGCGCGCAACAGTGGCCTGCGGCAATGTACTCGGCTTCGGCGGTGGAAAGAGCGACCAAATTTTGCTTCTTTGAAGCCCTAGACACCAAGGATCTTCCCAAGAACTGGCAAGTCCCTGATGTGCTCTTCCTATTGATTTTACACCCCGCCCAATCGGCATCCGAATAACCAATTAAATCAAAAGTGGATCCCCTAGGATACCAAAGCCCAAACTTAGGAGTATAAGCCAAATATCTCAAGATTCGTTTTACGGCCGTAAGGTGAGCTTCCTTAGGGTCGGCTTGGAATCTTGCACACATGCATACGGAAAGCATAATATCCGGTCGAGATGCACATAAATAAAGTAAAGAACCTATCATCGACCGATATACCTTTTGATCCACGGACTTACCTCCTGTGTCGAGGTCGAGATGCCCATTGGTTCCCATGGGTGTCTTGATAGGCTTGGCATCCTTCATCCCAAACTTGTTTAGAATGTCTTGAGTATACTTTGTTTGGATAATGAAGGTGCCCTCTTGGAGTTGCTTCACTTGAAATCCCAAGAAGTACTTCAACTCCCCCATCATAGACATCTCGAACTTTTGTGTCATGATCCTACTAAATTCTTCACATGTAGACTCGTTAGTAGACCCAAATATGATATCATCAACATAAATTTGGCATACAAACAAGTCTTTTTCAATAGTTTTAGTGAATAGAGTAGGATCAGCCTTTCCGACTTTGAAGCCATTAGCAATAAGGAAATCTCTAAGGCATTCATACCATGCTCTTGGGGCTTGCTTGAGCCCATAAAGCACCTTAGAGAGCTTATAGACATGGTTAGGGTACTTACTGTCTTCAAAGCCGGGAGGATGCTCAACATAGACCTCTTCCTTGATTGGTACATTGATGAAGGCACTCTTCACGTCCATTTGGTAAAGCTTGAAGCCATGGTAAGTAGCATAGGCTAATAATATGCGAATTGACTCAAGCCTAGCTACGGGTGCATAGGTTTCACCGAAATCCAAACCTTCGACTTGGGAGTATCCCTTGGCCACAAGTCGAGCTTTGTTCCTTGTCACCACACCATGCTCATCTTGCTTGTTGCGGAAGACCCATTTGGTTCCTACAATATTTTGATTAGGACGTGGAACAAAATGCCATACCTCATTCCTAGTGAAGTTGTTGAGCTCCTCTTGCATTGCCACCACCCAATCCGAATCTTGGAGTGCTTCCTCTACCCTGTGCGGCTCAATAGAGGAAACAAAAGAGTAATGTTCACAAAAATGTGCAACACGAGATCTAGTAGTTACCCCCTTATGAATGTCGCCGAGGATAGTGTCGACGGGGTGATCTCGTTGGATTGCTTGGTGGACTCTTGGGTGTGGCGGCCTTTGCTCTTCATCCTCCTTGTCTTTATCATTTGTATCTCCCCCTTGATCATTGCCGTCATCTTGAGGTGACTCATTTGCTTGATCTTCTACTTCATCAACTTGAGCTTCATCCTCATTTTGAGTCGGTGGGGATGCTTGCATGGAGGAGGATGGTTGATCTTGTGCATTTGAAGGCTCTTCGGATTCCTTAGGACACACATCCCCAATGGACATGTTCCTTAACGCGATGCATGGAGCCTCTTTATTACCTATCTCATCAAGATCAACTTGCTCTACTTGAGAGCCGTTAGTCTCATCAAACACAACATCACAAGAAACTTCAACTTGTCCGGAGGACTTGTTGAAGACTCTATATGCTCTTGTGTTTGAATCATATCCTAGTAAAAAGCCTTCTACAGTCTTAGGAGCAAATTTAGATTTTCTACCTCTTTTAACAAGAATAAAGCATTTGCTACCAAAGACTCTAAAATATGAAATGTTGGGCTTTTTACCGGTTAGGAGTTCATAAGATGTCTTCTTGAGGATTCGGTGTAGATACAACCGGTTGATGGCGTAGCAAGCGGTGTTGACCGCCTCCGCCCAAAACCGATCCGAAGTCTTGTACTCATCAAGCATGGTTCTAGCCATGTCCAATAGAGTTCGATTCTTACTCTCCACTACACCATTTTGTTGAGGGGTGTAGGGAGAAGAGAACTCATGCTTGATGCCCTCCTCCTCAAGGAAGCCTTCAATTTCTGAGTTCTTGAACTCCGTTCCGTTGTCGCTTCTTATTTTCTTGATCCTTAAGCCGAACTCATTTTGAGCCCGTCTCAAGAATCCTTTTAAGGTCTCTTGGGTTTGAGATTTTTCCTGCAAAAAGAATACCAAGTGAAGCGAGAATAATCATCCACAATTACAAGACAATACTTACTCCCGCCGATGCTTATGTAAGCTATCAGGCCGAATAGATCCATGTGGAGTAGCTCAAGCGGCCTGTCGGTCGTCATGATGTTCTTGTGTGAATGATGTGCACCAACTTGCTTTCCTGCTTGGCATGCGCTACAGATCCTGTCTTTCTCAAAATGAACATATGTTAGTCCTAAAATGTGTTCTCCCTTTAGAAGCTTATGAAGATTCTTCATCCCAACATGTGCTAGTCGGCGATGCCAGAGCCAGCCCATGTTAGTCTTAGCAATTAAGCAAGTGTCGAGTTCAGCTCTATCAAAATCTACCAAGTATAGCTGACCCTCTAACACTCCCTTAAATGCTATTGAATCATCACTTCTTCTAAAGACAGTGACACCTACATCAGTGGAAAGACAGTTGTAGCCCATTTTGCATAATTGAGATACAGAAAGCAAATTGTAATCTAATGAATCTACAAGAAAAACATTGGAAATAGAATGGTCAGGAGATATAGCTATTTTACCAAGAGCTTTGACCAAACCTTGATTTCCATCCCCGAATGTGATAGCTCGTTGGGAATCTTGGTTTTTCTCATATGAGGAGAACATCTTCTTCTCCCCTGTCATGTGGTTTGTGCACCCGCTGTCGATTATCCAACTTGAGCCTCCGAATGCATAAACCTACAAAACAAGTTTAGTTCTTGACTTTAGGTACCCAAACGGTTTTGGGTCCTTTGGCATTATAAACAAGAACTTTGGGAAACCAAACACAAGTTTTGGAGCTCTTGTGCTTGCCCCCAACATATTTGGCAACTACCTTGCCGGATCTGTTAGTCAAAACATAAGATGCATCTAAAGTTTTAAATGAGATGTCATGATCATTTGATGCACTAGGAGTTTTCTTCTTAGGCAACTTAGCACGGGTTGGTTGCCTAGAGCTAGATGTTTCACTCTTATACATAAAAGCATGGTTAGAACTAGAGTGAGACTTCCTAGAATGAATTCTCCTAATTTTGTCCTCGGGATAACCGGCAGGGTATAAAATGTAACCCTCGTTATCCTGAGGCATGAGAGCCTTGCCCTTAACAAAGTTGGACAATTTCTTAGGAGGGGCACTAAGTTTGACATTGCCTCCCTGTTGAAAGCCAATGCCATCCCTAATGCCAGGGCGTCTCCCACTATAGAGCATACTTCTAGCAAATTTAAAATTTTCATTTTCTAAGTTATGCTCGGCAATTTTAGCATCTAATTTTGCTATATGATCATTTTGTTGTTTAATTAAAGACATGTGATCATGAATAGCATTAATATCAACATCTCTACATCTAGTACATATAGATACATGCTCAACTATAGATGTAGAGGGTTTGCAAGATTTTAATTCTACAACCTTAGCATGTAACATGTCATTCTTAGTTCTAAGGTCGGAAATAGTAGCATTGCAAACATCAAAATCTTTAGCCTTAGCAAGCAATTTTTCATTTTCAATCCTAAGGCTAGCAAGAGAAATGTTCAATTCTTCAATCCTAGCAAGTAAATCATCATTATTATTTCTAGAATTGGTAATTGAAACATTACAAACATGGGAATCAACCTTAGCTAATAAATTAGCATTTTCATTTCTAAGGTTGTCTATTGTCTCATGGCAAGTGCTTAGCTCACTAGATAATTTTTCACATTTCTCAATTTCGAGAGCATAAGCATTTTTAACCTTAACATGTTTCTTATTTTTCTTAATTAGGAAGTCCTCTTGAGAATCCAAAAGGTCATCCTTTTCATGAATAGCACTAATTAATTCATTTAATTTTTCCTTTTGTTCCATGTTAAGGTTGGCAAAAAGGGTACGCAAATTATCTTCCTCATCACTAGCATTATCATCACTAGAGGACTCATATCTAGTGGAGGATTTAGATATAACCTTCTTCTTTTTGCCGTCCTTTGCCATGAGGCACTTGTGGCCGACGTTGGGGAAGAGGAGTCCCTTGGTGACGGAGATGTTGGCGACGTCCTCGTCGTCGGAGGAGTCGGTGGAGCTCTCGTCGGAGTCCCACTCGCGGCACACGTGGGCATCGCCGCCCCTCTTCTTGTGGTACCTCTTCTTTTCTCTCCTCTTGCCCTTCTTGTCATTGTCCCTGTCACTGTCACTTGATAATGGACATTTAGCAATAAAGTGACCGGGCTTACCACACTTGTAGCAAACCTTCTTGGAACGGGATTTGTAATCCTTCCCCTTCCGTTGTTTGAGGATTTGGCGAAAGCTTTTGATGATTAAAGCCATCTCCTCGTTGTCGAGCTTTGAAGTGTCGATTGGTTGTCTACTTGGTGTAGACTCCTCCTTCTTCTCCTCCGTCGCCTTGAAAGCCATCGGTTGTGCTTCGGACGTGGAGGGATCATCAAGCTCGTTGATCTTCTTTGAGCCCTTGATCATACATTCAAAGCTCACAAAATTCCCGATGACTTCCTCGGGAGTCATTAGTGTGTATCTAGGATTACCACGAATTAATTGAACTTGAGTGGGGTTAAGGAAGATGAGTGATCTAAAAATAACCTTAACCACCTCGTGGTCATCCCATTTCTTGCTCCCGAGGTTGCGCACTTGGTTCACCAAGGTTTTGAGCCGGTTGTACATATCTTGTGGCTCCTCCCCTTGGCGAAGACGGAAGCGACCGAGCTCCCCCTCGATCGTTTCTCGCTTGGTGATTTTGGTGAGTTCATCACCCTCGTGCGCGGTCTTGAGTAGATCCCAAATCTCCTTCGCATTCTTCAACCCTTGCACCTTGTTATATTCCTCTCTACTTAGAGAGGCGAGGAGTATGGTTGTGGCTTGGGAGTTGAAGTGCTCGATTTGGGCTACTTCATCCTCATCATAGTCTTCATCCCCTACGGATGGTACCTGTGCACCAAACTCAACAACATCCCATATACTTTTGTGGAGTGAGGTTAGATGAAATCACATTAAATCACTCCACCTAGCATAATCTTCACCATCAAATGTTGGTGGTTTGCCTAATGGGACGGAAAGTAAAGGTGTATGTTTAGAAATGCGAGGGTAGCGTAGGGGGATCTTACTATACTTCTTACGCTCTTGGCGTTTAGAAGTGACGGATGCCGCGTCGGAGCCGGAGGTGGATGTCGATGAAGAATCGGTCTCGTAGTAGACCACTTTCCTCATCCTCTTTTTCTTGTCCCCACTCCGTTGCGGCTTGTGGGAGGAAGACTTCTTCTTCTCTTTGTGTGAAGAAGATTTCTTCTCCTTCCCTTTGGAGGAGTCTTTCTTCTCCTTCCTCTTGGTGCGGGACTCTTCCGATGAAGTGCTCCCGTGGCTTGTAGTGGGCTTTTCGCCGGTCTCCATCTCCTTCTTGGCGTGGTCTCCCGACATCACTTCGAGCGGTTAGGCTCTTAATGAAGCACCGGGCTCTGATACCAATTGATAGTCGCCTAGAGGGGGGGGGGGGGGTGAATAGGGCGAAACTGAAATTTACAAATATAAACACAACTACAAGCCAGGTTAGCGTTAGAAATAAAAACAAGTCCGCGAGAGAGGGTGCAAAACAAATCACAAGCAAATAAGGAGTGTGACACAAGGATTTGTTTTACCGAGGTTCGGTTCTTGCAAACCTACTCCCCGTTAAGGTGGTCACAAAGACCGGGTCTCTTTCAACCCTTTCCCTCTCTCAAACGGTCCCTCGGACCGAGTGAGCTTCTCTTCTCAAATCACTTGGGAATCAAACTTCCCGCAAGGACCACCACACAAGTGGTGTCTCTTGCCTCATTTACAAGTGAGTATGATCTCAAGAAAGAATGCGAAAGAAAAGAAGCGATCCAAGCGCAAGAGCTCAAATGAACACTACAAATCACTCTCTCTAGTCACTAAAACTTTGTGTGGAGTTGGGAGAGGGTTTGATCTCTTTTGGTGTGCTTTGCAATGAATGCTAGCTCTTGTATAGTTGTTGGAAGCTGGAAAACTTGGATGCAATGAATGGTGGGGTGGTTGGGGTATTTATAGCCCCAACCACCAAACATGACCGTTGGTGGAGGCTGACTGTCGTATGGTGCACCGGACAGTCCGGTGCACACCGGACATGTCCGGTGCGCCAGCTACGTCACCAAAGCCGTTGGGATTCGACCGTTGGAGCTCTGACTTCTGGGCCCGCCTGGATGTCCGGTGGCGCACCGGACATGTACTGTAGAGTGTCCGGTGCGCCAGTATGGGCGTGCCTGACGCCTGCGCGCTCTGGCGCGCATTAATTGCTGTTGCAGGCGACCGTTGGCGCGAAGTAGCCGTTGCCCCGTAGTTGCACCGGACAGTCCGGTGCACACCGGACATGTCCGGTGAATTATAGCGGAGCAGCCGCTACAGATTCCCGAGGCTGCCAAGTTCCAGAGCCGCGTCTTCTTGGAGCACCGGACACTGTCCGGTGTACACCGGACAGTCCGGTGAATTATAGCGTGCTGGCTCTGAGAAATTCCCGAGGCTGAGAAGTTCTGCGCGAAGTCCCCTGGTGCACCGGACACTGTCCGGTGCGCCACCGGACAGTCCGGTGCGCCAGACCAGGGAGCCTTTCGGGAAGCCTTTAGCTCTCTATTTTGAACCCAACTTTGGTCTTTTTAATTGGCTTGTTGTGAAACTTTGACACCTGTATAACTTATACACTAGAGCAAACTAGTTAGTCCAATTATTTGTGTTGGGCAATTCAACCACCAAAATTATTTAGGAACTAGGTGTAAGCCTAATTTCCTTTTAGAAATCCTTCTTTTCTTGCTCAAAGCTTTCTGATTTCAGGAGGAGCTCACTGTTTAATTTGGCGATCTTGGCTTGGGCTTCTGTCAGTGAACCCTCCATCGTCTGAAGAACAAAATCTTTCTTCTCAAGAGCAGCTTCATGATCTTTAATTTTCCTTTCGAAGCCTTCAATTATAACCTCATTTTTCTTGTCTTCGAGGTCTTGTTGCATCCTCAAATCTTTACTTAATAGCATACTCTGTGTAAAATAACCTTCATAAGCAATTACCTTCATCGTAAAACAATGAAAAGCCGAAGGAAAAATTTTACCTTGAAATTAGAATAGAATAAACTACCGACGATATGCTGTCGTCGGTAGCGACTGATGTCAGCTTCGAGCTTCAGGAAACCAACACTCTTTGACAAAGTACTGATAACCTTCGCTCCAATTCAGTCTCGGAGGCATCCTAAGCTTTCTTCGTCAATGCCGCCGAAGAGCAACGCTCCTGGCTGGTAGCCACAAGATATAGCATAATCTCTTAGCTTCTCTTTCTCAGCCTTAGATAACTTTTGACCAATTATATTTTGAAAATTGAAGTCCTTTTCATCCAAAGTATCTTCGGCGATCTCCTTCCCTTTTCCAAGCACTGTTGCCAGGGTTTCTTCAGCAGCTGCAGCAGCTTCTTCCGCGGCCATATTCAAGAGCATTTTATCAATATCAGAAAATGTGCTCTCCAGATTTGTGTCTTCGGCTGTCGCAGTTTCGGCAGTTATAACTTCAGTGGGAGCAGCTTCGGTAGCTGTAGCAACTTCGGCAGCTGGTGTTATCTTTGACGCTGAGGCCGGCGGTGGCGTTTCTTCAATAGCTTCAATTACAGTAATAATCCTCCGCCTTTTTGGCCCAGCAGACTTCTTGGCTGCCGAAGGCTCCTTCTTCTTCTATAAAAGCTTCGTTAGATACGGCCCCAGCGGACTTAGCTTGATAGGTAAGGATTCGATCATTACCTTTAGAATTTCTTCTATGTCAGTAGCATAAGGTGTTGAAGGAGTCTCTTCCTCTATCTCAGTTGTTTTTGGCTTCGGAGCCACAACCTTCCTCTTCTTCGGAGCAGCCACCTTCGGCTCAGGGCTGGATTTTCTCTTTTTCAGATTTTCTTCATCTTCTTTCACCATCCTAGCAACTTGTCTGCTCAGAACACTAACAATCCTTTTTCTCTTTTGCCCTTCGGCACCCTTGTTCAATCGCTCATAGTCAGGATATTCAAAGTTCAGGGCATCCATCACCCGATTCAACCTTCGTTTTGGTCGGGTGCCGAAGGCTGCAGTTATCAGCTGATCTTCTTTTTTAGTATAATTACCCAAAATTTCGTTACACATAGTTTCTATCATTTCTAACCATTCTTGGCATGTCCCCTTGAACAGTTTCTCAAATTTGAACCGATAAGGCAGTCACACAAGTTCATTCTTTTCCTTTGTCCCCTTTAGCTTTGGCATATTCCATTCACTCAGCGTCGAGAACACCTTATAGGCCAGATATTCTTGGACTAGATCTCTGGTGCTGATCTGCTCGGCTACCACCCTGAATTCTGCCACAGCTTCTTGGCACGGTGACCCCGATGTCATGCGGCACAAGGGCCTAGTCAATCCGAAGCTTAAGCTCAGCGGACTCAGTACTAGCGTCTTGAGCTTCTCCCTCTTCTTCTCATCGGCCTTAACATGAAACCACTCACTTTTCTAATCAGTTGGCCACTTGGTGCGATAGCTAACCACCGAGGACTTCATATCTTTGCGGTAAGCGAAGTTGTAACAACCAAAATTCTCATGAAGTCCAACTTCTCTGGCCTTCGTCTGATAATGAAGCTCATGCACTCGGCAAAAAGCTTCGGCATTCGGATCTATTCCTTGGCTTCGAAGTGCCCAGATGTAGACGCTGAGCCTAACGATAGCGTTAGGAGTCAGCTGATGAAGATAGAATTCGTAATTCTCCAAAACTTCCCCAATCATTTTGTAGCATCCCAAAAATTCAAATCCTAAAATTTTCTCAAACTCCCTCTAAATTCAAAATGAATTTCAAATTTCGTTTCAAAATGTTTGTTTGCAAGTTGATATCAACAAATAAATTATAGTGGTCTATATTCTCTCTGAAATCCTCCTCAAAATATCCTACAAATATTTTCCCTAGTGATCCCCTTCAAGTTCTTTCCAGAAATATTGCCTAGATATTCCACCGATATATCTCCAAGTATTTTCCTCCTGAGAAATACCTTCAAAATCATTTTTCAAGTCCCTACAAATATTTTCTTCATAACTTTCCTCATGCCCATACGTATACGTATGCCTCTGGTGTCATACGTTGAGCTCTACAAGCTAATTACACTCATATAAGACAAATCCATGCTAATCTCCCACTAATCCTCTCATCCTCCCACTAATCCTCTCATCCCTCCCCCTAATCCCCCCCATGGCTATAAATAGAGGGGCAAGGGCCTCCTCTCATCCCACCCCAAGCCATTTCATGGCAACTCCCTTCCCCCCCACACCCACACGCCCACACCCACTCCATGTTCCACATAAGCACACACTAGCACAAGGATCGTTCGGTCGTTCTTCGATCGTTCGTCCCCCTGTTCTTAGTTGTTCGTTCGTTCGTCCGATCGTTCGATCGTTCGTTCGATCGTTCATGGTTCGTTCGTCCGTTCGTCAGATCGTTCGATCGTTCGTCCGTTCGTTCGTCCAAATAATCTTTTTCCTGCCGTTATGCTGCCGAAATTCCGATCGTTCGTTCGTCCGATCGTTTGATCGTTCGTTCGATCGTTCATGGTTCGTTCGTCCGTTCGTCCGATCGTTCGATCATTCGCCCGTTCGTTCGTCCAAATAATCCTTTTCCTACCGTTATGCTGCCAAAATTCCGATCGTTCGTTCGTTCGATCACTCGATCCTTCATCGTTCGTTTAGAGTTCCTATTCATCGTTCATCGTTCGTTCATACGAACTATTTACCATCACTATTTACCGTTACTATTTACCGTCACTATTTATCATCACTATTTACCATCACTATTTACCGTTACTATTAACCATCACTATTTACCATCACTATTTACCATCACTATTTACCGTTACTAATTACCGTTACTATTCACCGTTACTATTCTTCGATCATCCGATCACCCCAAATTTCAACTACTCATCCATCATGCTGTCCAGTCCACCTAAGACCAGCCAGACCCATATTCCAGTTATACAAACTCCGGTGACTGTGATTTTCCTTCCAGTGGGAACTTCCCATCTGGTCACCCATCCTAGGTTTCTCCAAGTTGAGCACGCTTAACTTGAGATTCCTTCGAATCAGGCTTCCAAACTCAGATTCCAATGATTCTCGTTTCTAAATTCTTATCAAACTATTCCCTATCCAACCATGTCATCCCTTAAGCATGGTTCATATTCCAGAAAACTCCCAAAATACTCTTGTCCCATATTCTGCCTATAAATCTCCTGTTCATATTAAGTCAGACGATTCATTCGTCACTATTCTCACCAACAGTGAACTTCACTGTGCTACACCACATACACCCAGCTATAAATACACCCAGCTACCCCCTCCCACTCCACACACTCAACACCCTCAGCCAAGGCAAACACCCCACCCACTCAGTTACTCCGCTCTGCCGGCTACACGCATAGTGTCGCTTCGCCTCCAGTCCACCCTCCTGTTATCGGAGCGTTCGTGTCGTCTCGTGGAGGCCAGATCTGCAAGTCTACGCCAGGCGGTGGAGCCAGAAGCCAGTTCCGCGAGCTCTCCTTCCCCCTTCACCGGATAAGCACGGCAAGCTCACTGGATCCCTTTGATGCATAAATTACCTATGTTTTTCAACCACAATCCTTAGCCTGTTATTTTATGCATGATATGATTTTGAGACAAGTTATTATGTCCACCCAGCCGCTTGCCGCAATCAATCCCTAATATATATGTTACAAATGATTTGAGGAAAGGTGTGAGTTTTCAAAAGAAAATGCTTTTCAAAATGTGTATGATGAAGGGTTTTCACCCTTATCACCTTTGAGTAGGGATGATCAGGGACTCCCTGGTTTAGGGGAGGGCCTAAGGTGATGGCTCAGCTGGTTTAGGCGTGAGCAGAAGGATTGTCCCCTCACATAAGGACCGGTTTGTCATCCTTCACTACCTGTACTCATGATAAGTACAACCACTCGAGACTGTGTGGGCAGTCACTCAATCTGAACTCGTACGGTCCAACCCCAGGGTTATGAAGGCTGGGGAGCACCAGGAGGATAAGGAGGGAGAATGTTTTGTCCGGTTTGGACATGGCGGTGGCCTGACTCCTTCCAGTATAACCATTAAGGTTAGGACGTGTGAGGAAAGAAAGAGATTCGGCATTCGGGTCTCACGACGGTGAGATCGCAGAAACCGGACTAGTGGGTAAAGTGTACACCTCTGCGCAGAGTTTGAAAACCTATTCGAATAGTTCGTGTCCACAGGAATAGACGAGTCTGGTATGGTATGACAATTAATGTTTTGTTTTCATAAAAGGCTGCGTTTGAGAAAATGGTTTTTAAAAGGTCCGGCGGTTGAGCCGTGAGCTATGGTGGACGGGAAGTCCAGTAGCTGTTTTTGAAAATGAAAACCAGTGGGAAACTGCTGAGATACCTGGATGGTTTAGTCCAGTGGATTTTGTTCTATAGTGAAAAACTTCCTGCTCCTTTGGGAGAGGATGCGCTTTGCAAAATACAAAATGTTTTACAAAACGACCCTGCATAAAATATTGCTGTTTCTGCAAAATATCCTGAGCTCTGACATTCCATGCATTATATCTGATTTCCCCATTCCACGGGTGAAGGTGGGCTGCTGAGTACGTTTGTACTCACCCTTGCTTATTTGTTGTTTTTCAGAAAAAGGAGATCGGGTAAGAGTTACGACTGTTCCCAACCTTGCCTGTGGCTGTTGGACCGCTGATTTGCTTCACTGCGTATATCGGGCTGCTTCAGTCCCACTCTGATGATATGTCCCGAGTTGTGGACCAACTCTTAAAGTTGTTCGCCACCTTTATAGGTTTGTCGTTTAAGCAGATCTGTAATCATCTGATGTATAAATGTGTTTACTAGCCTCCTAGGACTAGTAATTGTATCACATTTGAGTCCCAGAGGATTGGGGCGCTTCAGGTGGTATCAAAGCTGTTAGGTTGGCCGCAGGACGTAACCCTTAGCCTGATCAAAAGTTTTTGAGTCAAAACTATTTTCTTAAAAAATCTTGCTCTCATCCCTTCATTTCAAAAATGCTTTCCCCCTTTCCTTCTCTCAGAAGTCAGATAGAGGTCCGCTGCAAAACCAGCTTTTGCCAGAATGAAGATGGTTTCCCCAAGTTGCTGAAAGCATGCACAGTTCGCCTCGGAATCAGGAGCCAGCCAGAGTATGATGGTCGTGAATTCGTCGAGCATGGCACAGAGAAGTGTGTCGTGATTGTATACATTGGATCCAGTCCGCACCATGTGGAATGGAGTGTCATTGCTGCTGGGCACAGATTCAAAGACACCTGCCAAAGTCGTCGCTCGTAAGGCATTGAGGACCTTGTGTCAGATCTATGAAGAAGAAGTGGCCGACACCCTGCTCAGATTCTTTCCGCCCTTTCAGAGAGACCGTCCAGTTTGGATGGCCAGGATGCGTGCATTGGAAGGTAAGCAGCTGCTTGAGGACGACCCCACAGTTGTGTACCTCACTGCATACCTTCTCACCCTGGATGCGCAGTATGATTTCTTGGCTCGGCACCACCGTCAGATGATTGCTCGAGCAGAAGATGAAGAGAAGCTCAACCGTAAGCTCCATGTGAATCTCACCACAACTCAAGCCCGTGTAGCTGCCTTGGAAAGTCGTGAAGTCATTGTTGTTGAAGCCCTAAAGCAAGCCAAGGATGAGCATGTACAGAAGTTGATGGAGGCCTACTTGGTAACCCATAACCAACGTAGAGCCCTGCGGATCCAAGAGCCCGCTCCATCCAACCCTGTTCAACCCATGAGAGCTGAAGACCCTCAGATTCTTGAAGGTCACCCGGTCTCTATCAGAGGAGAGAAGAAGGCTTGGGAACTACCGGAAGGAGCCATAGTCTTGGAAGGAATTCCAGTCTCCCCTCAGGCTATGGATAAGCAAGAGCACCCCGGGTCCTCCCAAGATCCCCCGCCAGAGTTGTTTGAGCTCCTCACCATGAAGAAGATTCCAGCACTATCCCTTGAAGTCAAGGAAGAAGCTGCAAGCACCCCGCCAGCACCGTCGCCCTTTGTGGAGCTACAAGAGCCAGTCCCGCTTGAAGAAGAGTTCGACCCCATGTTGCCATCTCAGTCGCCGCCAGAAGAAGTCATCAACATCAGCTCCCTCTTGACCCATCTAGGAGATGTCTCAGATTGAAGTTGTGCGCCAGCCTTGCCAGAAGCTGCCTGGTTTGAAGTTAGTTATGCCCAGACCTCTACATGCATTGGGTAGTGAAGTTTTTCTTCACTTTGGCTAGAGCCCTGCATGTATGAGAGGTAATCATGTAGAGTCGTGTTTTGCAAAACTCTAATTGTGTGGCCCCCTAGGGCATTTCAAAATGAATTTCCCTTGATGTTTTCTTCCCTTTTGAGTGCATATGTGATACTTTAACGTTAGTGCTCATAAGTTGCATTTAGCATAGTTCTCAATTCAGGAGCCGAGCAATAGTAGTTATGCTTAGCCCCCGAATCTGAGTAGTCCGTGCTTTGGAAAAACTCTATTCTTCCCTTATTCAAAACATTTGATTTGTTTGTGCTTATCATTGCTGAGCTTGTGTGTTTTCTTTCTTTTTAAGAAAGGTTTTCTCTAAAAACATAGATAACAAATTAGAGCTAATCCTCACCTTATGCTTCCATTCTCATCTTAACCCATCTCAAGAGAAAAGCGTCTTACCCAAGAAGATACCGGGAAGCTTACCCTTGAAGCCTGGAATAAGCTACAGAAGCAACCAGTCCAGCCGCTCAGTCAAAAGGACCGACCGTGAGAATCAAAGCACTACCCCTGAGTCAAAGTAAACAGGAAAAGAGGACAAAAGGAGTTATTACCATACAGAGAGGAAAAGATTCTTGGAACCAGAGACCACAAACATCAGGGTCATCGACCCCACCACTCACCCGTGCCCCTCGCACGCGTGCCCGCCTCCATGCGCACTACCACCACCCCACACCCCCTTTGCAGCGCACTACTGCTGCCCATGCCCTCTTTGCAGCGCACCCACCGCCATTGCCACCAGCAACACCATCCCCACCCTCCGTCGCACCTGCTGCCTCGTGTCACCTGGTCCATCACCGCCACTCCGCACTCGAGCACCACCTTGCATACCGCTCGCTTATAAAATCCCCCACCAGCTCCCTCAATTCCTATTTCGATGAAAGAAAAACACTCCCGATAAAATCCCCTCTGCCAAATCGCAAGCAAATCCATTTTCCACTCCATCGCCCCTAAGATCACAATGCTTGGTGATTCTTGGGTTGAAGACTGTTGTACATGGTTCAACATCTTCGGTTTCCTCCTCTGTATGATGGTAATACTCTTTGATAGAATCCTCCAGTGGGAAGAGCAAAGAGAAAGAAAGGGTCAGTGAAAAGAAGATAGTGAAGAGAAGATAAGAAGAAGGTTCTCCCAGAATCAACCCTGTGTCAGTCATTTCTCCGCAGCCTGCTCAAGCAGCAACAGCAGAAGAAGGCCCCGTAACACCCTTGTTATGAGGTACTTCAAGGAGTTCAAATCCCCAAGATTCAAGAGATCTACCCTCATTCTTTTTAAGTGGGGTAGTATTCCAGTAAAGTTCCAGCTAGGGAGAAAAAGAAGAAGGCCTGTAGCAAGCAAGTGGAGGACCCGATCATCGAAGCATATAAGTTTCTGGATGAGAAGTGGTCACCCAAGTTTTGTTGATGAAGCACTAGAAGACTAATCAAGGAAGGAATCCATGTGGGAGTTCGCAATAGAAAGGTTTGCGTGTTGGCATCAATGCTTCCTCAATAAGCTAGCTGCCAAGCAAAACCTAGAAGCCTGAAGATGATTCTTTGAGTAGCCAGAATCGGCGTTTGCAATCAGCAACCAGACGCTTCGCAAGGGCCAGATTTTGTTGAAGTTCCATCTCCTCGAAGAGTCTGCAAAGTGAAGATATGTAGCTGAAGTAAAGCTATACCCATAACCCTTCTAAGCCGAATATCGAGGACGGGATTCCTTTTAAGTGGGGTAGATTTGTAGCATCCCAAAAATTCAAATCCTAAAATTTTCTCAAACTCCCTCTAAATTCAAAATGAATTTCAAATTTCGTTTCAAAATGTTTGTTTGCAAGTTGATATCAACAAATAAATTATAGTGGTCTATATTCTCTCTAAAATCCTCCTCAAAATATCCTACAAATATTTTCCCTAGTGATCCCCTTCAAGTTCTTTCCAGAAATATTGCCTAGATATTCCACCGATATATCTCCAAGTATTTTCCTCCTGAGAAATACCTTCAGAATCATTTTTCAAGTCCCTACAAATATTTTCTTCATAACTTTCCTCACGCCCATACGTATACGTATGCCTCCGGTGTCATACGTTGAGCTCTACAAGCTAATTACACTCATATAAGACAAATCCATGCTAATCTCCCACTAATCCTCTCATCCTCCCACTAATCCTCTCATCCCTCCCCCTAATCCCCCCACCATGGCTATAACACCCACACGACCACACCCACTCCATGTTCCACACAAGCACACACTAGCACAAGGATCGTTCGGTCGTTCTTCGATCGTTCGTCCCCCTGTTCTTAGTTGTTCGTTCGTTCGTCCGATCGTTCGATCGTTTGTCCGATCGTTCATGGTTCGTTCGTCCGTTCGTCCGATCGTTCGATCATTCGTCCGTTCGTTCGTCCAAATAATCTTTTTCCTGCCGTTATGCTGCCTAAATTCCGATCGTTCGTTCGTCCGATCGTTTGATCGTTCGTTCGATCGTTCATGGTTCGTTCGTCCGTTCGTCCGATCGTTCGATCGTTCGTCCGTTCGTTCGTCCAAATAATCCTTTTCCTGCCGTTATGTTACCAAAATTCTGATCGTTCGTTCGTTCGATCATTCGATCGTTCATAGTTCGTTCAGAGTTCCTATTCATCATTCATTGTTCGTTCATACGAACTATTTACCATCACTATTTACCGTTACTATTTACCGTCACTATTTACCGTTACTATTTACCGTTACTATTTACCGTCACTATTTACCATCACTATTTACCATCACTATTTACCGTTACTATTAACCATCACTATTTACCGTCACTATTTACCATTACTATTCACCGTTACTATTCAACGATCATCCGATCACCCCAAATTTCAACTACTCATCCATCATGTTGTCCAGTCCACCTAAGACCAGCCAGACCCATATTCCAGTTATACAAACTCCGGTGACTGTGATTTTTCTTCCAGTGGGAACTTCCCATCTGGTCACCCATCGTAGGTTTCTCCAAGTTGAGCACGCTTAACTTGAGATTCCTTTGAATCAGGCTTCCAAACTCAGATTCCAATGATTCTCGTTTCTAAATCCTTATCAAACTATTCCCTATCCAACCATGTCATCCCTTAAGCATGGTTCATATTCCAGAAAACTCCCAAAACACTCTTGTCCCATATTCTGCCTATAAATCTCCTATTCATATTAAGTCAGACGATTCATTCGTCACTATTCTCACCAACAGTGAACTTCACTGTGCTACACCACATACACCCAGCTATAAATACACCCAGCTACCCCCTCCCACTCCACACACTCAACACCCTCAGCCAAGGCAAACACCCCACCCACTCAGTTACTCCGCTCTGCCAGCTACACGCATAGTGTCGCTTCGCCTCCAGTCCACCCTCCTGTTATCGGAGCGTTCGTGTCGTCTCGTGGAGGCTAGATCTGCAAGTCTACACCAGGCGGTGGAGCCAGAAGCCAGTTCCGCGAGCTCTCCTTCCCCCTTCGCCGGATAAGCACGACAAGCTCACTGGATCCCTTTGATGCATAAATCACCTATGTTTTTCAACCACAACCCTCAACCTGTTATTTTATGCATGATATGATTTTGAGACAAGTTATTATGTCCACCCAGCCGCTTGCCGCAATCAATCCCTAATATATTTGTTACAAATGATTTGAGGAAAGGTGTGAGTTTTCAAAAGAAAATGCTTTTCAAAATGTGTATGATGAAGGGTTTTCACCCTTATCACCTTTGAGTAGGGATGATCAGGGACTCCCTGGTTTAGGGGAGGGCCTAAGGTGATGGCTCAGCTGGTTTAGGCGTGAGCAGAAGGATTGTCCCCTCACATAAGGACCGGTTTGTCATCCTTCACTACCTGTACTCATGATAAGTACAACCACTCGAGACTGTGTGGGCAGTCACTCAATCTGAACTCGTACGGTCCAATCCCAGGGTTATGAAGGCTGGGGAGCACCGGGAGGATAAGGAGGGGGAATGTTTTGTCCGGTTTGGACATGGCGGTGGCCTGACTCCTTCCGGTATAACCATTAAGGTTAGGACGTGCAAGGAAAGAAAGAGATTCGGCATTCGGGTCTCACGACGGTGAGATCGCAGAAACCGGACTAGTGGGTAAAGTGTACACCTCTGCGCAGAGTTTGAAAACCTATTCGAATAGTCCGTGTCCACAGGAATGGACGAGTCTGGTATGGTATGGCAATTAATGTTTTGTTTTCATAAAAGGCTGCGTTTGAGAAAATGGTTTTTAAAAGGTCCGGCGGTCGAGCCGTGAGCTATGGTGGACGGGAAGTCCAGTAGCTGTTTTTGAAAATGAAAACCAGTGGGAAACTGCTGAGATACCTGGATGGTTTAGTCCAGTGGATTTTGTTCTATAGTGAAAAACTTCCTACTCCTTTGGGAGAGGATGCGCTTTGCAAAATACAAAATGTTTTACAAAACGACCCTGCATAAAATATTGTTGTTTCTGCAAAATATCCTGAGCTCCGATATTCCATGCATTATATCTGATTTCCCCATTCCACGGGTGAAGGTGGGCTGCTGAGTACGTTTGTACTCACCCTTGCTTATCTGTTGTTTTTCAGAAAAAGGAGATCGGGTAAGAGTTACGACTGTTCCCAACCTTGCCTGTGGATGTTGGACCGCTGATTTGCTTTACTGCGTATATCGGGCTGCTTCAGCCCCACTCTGATGATATGTCCCGAGTTGTGGACCAACTCTTAAAGTTGTTCGCCACCTTTATAGGTTTGTCGTTTAAGCAGATCTGTAATTATCTGATGTATAAATGTGTTTACTAGCCTCCTGGGACTAGTAATTGTATCACATTTGAGTCCTAGAGGATTGGGGCGCTTCACATTTCGTTCAAAGGAAACCTCAATCTTGCTCTAAAGAAACTCATGAAAACTACCACCTCATCATTTTCCGGTGTCGCAGTGGTTTCTTCCCCAGCAAAACGAATCAGCTTCTTCTCAGCTTCTCTGAAGTAGCCTAACTTTATCATCATGGGCATACCAGCCTCAGAAACAGTAGATTTTCCAAAATCTAAGTAGCTGGGTTTGGCTGGCATGAGTGTTATAACCTTCTTCTTCTTCATCAACACCATCTTCTTCGATGTCAGCCTGTTCAGCTTCGGCAGCAGGTGCACCTTCGTTAGTAGCTCCCTCTGTCATAACCAGTCCCGATTGCTTCATCACTTTAGAGATCGGGGCAGTCTCTGTGGCTTCGGCCTCCTCTCCGTCACAGGTCACCCTAGCAGTTGAACGTACTCTGGCCATCAGGTGTTGAATTTCTTGCAGTTCTTACGAATGTTGATGATTTTTACAGTTCTAACGAAGCTCCCTCTTATACCAAAGCTAAATCAAAATGATGCTTTTACTTGAGAATGCGATGAGAAAGCTTCGACTATGGTTAAATTTTTCAATAGCACAACAGTGCAATGGCAATGAATGTTGTGGTAACTTCACACCTACCCATCTGTTTATATAGTGCTGCATGTGTGAAGGTGAACCGTTAAGTCGCCCGCACCCGCTCAACAGTCACCCGCACCCACTGAACGGTGGACCACGGTGCGTGGGAGATGAATCGCCAGATCGCGCGTACCCGCCGCATGGTGGGGCCACCTCGTGCTTGGAATACTTTAATCGTTTCTCAGCAACGAGCTCAGGGAAGGTGTTTTTTAGACCTTCGACATTTTGAAGCCTAGGACAATTTTCACGGATAAAGCTCGTTATGAAAAACGATCTAGCATCACGAAGGGCTACTGTTGGTGGTCTGCTTCGTCGCCGAAGGTCCTATAAGAAGAAACACCTTCAGAAGATCAACACAGAAATAACACCAAAGCTACCTTCCAGGGCACTTTGGCATAACGACACGCCTTGAGACGAAGGGTTGCACGGACTTAAAGATGAAAAGACAGATCAGACCATAATAATTTGTGTTATGATTGTAATCAGTTGTAAAGGGTATAAATGTAATTTCACATAGGCTGTGCCCTGTGCCTATAAATAGATGAACAGTACCCCCGTACTGTTCACGCTGATTTGATACTCGCTTGTGCATCACACTTGTATTGATACCTACTGTCAAGCCGAAGATACAAATGTAATCTTATTCATTCATGATTATATAATAAAAGATATATTACAATGTCATATGATTATCCATGTTATTTCTCTTGTTTCATATGCTTCATCTTTCATTGATATATGCTATGATGATGAAGGTACGCCCTTCATAACCTTCGTCCGAAGATCGTTATATCCTTAGGGAGATAATGCTTTGAAGGACGAAGGGCATTAACTATTAACCTATTCTTGTGTTGCCTTGTTCTTAATTCATAGCAGTTGAGAACAAGTCGCCAACAACTGGATATGCTTCCTTATTTATACCAAGGTTATAAAGGTGCTGGTGCTCGACTTCTTAGCATCTTAGTGTTGTAAACCTTTTCTATGCATGCATACTTTTATCGATGAAAATTTTAGAATAACACGGTGATTCTATTTGAGGTCATAGGGCTTTTAGATTCTATAATATAAGAGGTGGAAAGTATGACACGTCGAAACAACACGTGCCACTAGACATCCACTATGGCTTATAAGTATGTGAATTTATGAATACATATCATACATGTACGTACATAGGACAATGTAACAACTAAATAACCAATCTTCCCTTATGTAGTGCCACAAGCAATCACCTAGATCGGTCCTATGTGGGCTTTATGTGTCCGAGTTCATGAGACAGAACCGACGATACATCATGAACCCTGGCCAGGTATTATTAGTAATAGTCATGTATGTATTTATGTCATTAGAGATGCAAATGTGTTATCGAGTGTAAATATATGATGTTTAAAAACTTTGTTTATAGGAATTTCAATGAGTAAAGAAGGAAAACATGACCGAAGGTGTGGTATGACATAGTTGAGGACATATGCACATTCATATTGAAATAGGCCATTCCCGTTGAAGGAAAATATCACGATGCAGATGGTACCTTAGCTAGGGTAGAGTTCAGAGAACTAAAAGAAATTAGTAGACTATCTCTTAGCCAAGATAGTTATTAGGGGTTAGGTGAAAACTTTGGTATATAGAATATGTGATGCATATATGGTTGTAATATAAATGTGTAACACAAGACTTTGATGTATATAAATGTATGATATAATTTAATTACATGTTTCTTTCGATATTTATATTGTGTGTGTGTAAATATATATATAATTTAGTTTTGTTTGAAATTTTTAAAAAATGCTGGAAAACTAACATTGGCAGCTTAATAAATAAAACCGTCAGTGGAAAGTGCATTTTCACTGGCGGTCGGTGTTTAGAGCCCGACTGTACACCCAGGGTTACCCCTCGCGGTGCTTTTGGGTAGGATGGTGCTGTCGACTGTAGCTCAATTGTTCGTGCTGGATGCACGAGAAATGACAGACAATTTTTTGCAGGTTTGGGCCACTTGGAGAGGCGTAATACCCTACTTCCTGGTGTGGATCTTTATGTGGTGGGTTACAAGTGAAGTCTCCTGAATAGAGAAAAGCTAATGAGATAGGTAGATGGTCGATGGATATGATAGGGTACCCCCTAGACGTTATATACTCGACCGTGGGGCACTACATGCGTACATGAGGATTATGTGTATCTTAAACAATAGTGAACCGACTGAACTGATCTTCCTACAATCTTGCTGACATATCCCCAATCCGCCCCGATATTCAAGGGCGCCGTACGCAGGAAAGTCAGGTGGGCGCTACAGATAGCGCACAAGTCTGAGTCTGCTTCTTTCTCGGGCCGACCCATTCCGCCTGTAATTTTGACCCAGCCCACGAAGGGATGGCCTTGCGTGGTAACTGGTCCAAGGTCCTGCGCGAGGCCTCTTGCCTTCTAGTGGACTCAGGGGATATCTGTCCCCCACAAGCCCCCAATCTTTGAGTTGATTTTGAAATAATCGGCCCAAAGATTTTAGGTCCGGCTCATGGGTTCGTTATGTGGCACAATTTCCATTCTGCTGATGGGTGCACCGAAGGTGCACCCATTGGGTGTAGCCCCCGAGCTTTGAGTGGATTTTGAAAATAATTCATTCAAAGGTCTTCATCTTATGCTTTAGAAATCAGCATTTTGTCATCATCTTATGCTTTAGAAATCAGCATTTTGTCATCATCTTACGCCTTAGAAATCAGCATTTTGTCTTCCTGGGACTAAAAAACTATTGGGTGCACCAATGGGTGTAGCCCCCGAGCTTTGAGTGGATTTTTGGAAATAATCCATTCAAAGGTCTTCATCTTATGCTTTAGAGATCAACATTTTGTCATCATCTATGCTTTAGAAATCAGCATTTCGTCTTCTTGGGACAAAAAATCTATTGGGTGCACCGATGGTGCACCCAATGTGTGTAGCCCCCGAGCTTTGAGTGGATTTTTTAAAATAATCCATTCAAAGGTCTTTGTGACGGAACCTCCCAAGTCATTAGGTTCACCTACAGTTATCCTTGTCCAACAGACTTTGGACAACCCTGTAGATGCACCTGACCACTTGACAAGTTCGGTATCTATATTCCTTACCTTTCCCAAGAGCGTTTCACCCATCTCACTGATATTACAACACATCGGAGGAACGAATATGCGGAAGCAGTTACAACAACTTATTTTATATTAAAGTATGAAAAGAGTATTATTATTACAGACCAGTAAAATATAAGAGTGCTGGAGTATTATTATTACAACCCTGGGAGGCAAAACCCCCTCCCGATTAACAGTAAAAAGTTTTTAGAGGAGGACACTTCCTCCCGAGGCTTCAATCCTGGTTTTCTTCCTTAGGCACTACCTTGGAACAAAAGCAACAAAAATTTGCTGCTTCGTCACCTACAACAACATGGGTTCGAAAACCCTGAGTACGAAGTGTACTTTCGCAAGTCTTACCCGTCAAAATAAAAGACTCTCAAGGATATGCTGGTCTTAAGGGAGTCAAGGTAAGGCTTAATCTATAATCAAGACTCTGTTTGCAAAAATGCTTACTAATAGTGGATCCTTAAAATCCAGTTTTATTAGCAAGTTAAGTCATTACCTGAATCTAGAGTTCTTTCTACCCTAGTTCAAGCACTTAGCTTATACTAACCATTTTCTTATCAACCCTTCTTATTCACTGGAATGCTACGTGTAGGGCAGTGACCAAGTCTTCATGTCCGAGAAGTAACGGTGATCCGAATCGATTAATACCCAGCTGGGGATCTCCAATCACACGACATATGTAGCACTTAACCCTTGCAAATGTCAACTCACAACCGGGGTTCTTAAGACCAGATCAGGTTCACGCCAACCGAGAGCACAGATACACCACCGTCCAGCCTCTTGCCACGAAGGGTACACGCTACTCTCGCCATCTCTCCACTCCCATTGTGTGTTATCTTATTCTGGTATTAGTCTGCCCGAGGCAAAGCTTACCCATGACGAGGCATGTGACTAGTTAAAAGGTCCTCGATCAGCAAGCCTACATCGACAAGGCATGCACCACTAGAAGATTAGGGTTTTGGGGTTTAGGCACAAAAAATTGTAAATCATGCCAAATTTTACCCAAGGCTTCAAAAAAATATTTAAAGCTTATCTAAAAAGTTTAGTGAGTTTTGGAGTTAATAATCAATTTCTAAAATTCCAGGAGTATAGGTTTTGGCTATTTTAAATATTCTATAATTCCTTATTTGGACTAAAAATCATAAAACTATTTTTATTAAATAGTATAGAATTTTAGGAGCCTAGCAAAATTGGTCTGGTATTTTTAGCAATTTTCTACAATTTTCTATGGATTCTCTAACCCTGGCAGAAAAAGAAAAAAGAAAAACATGAATAGTACTGGGCCGAAACTGGCCCAATATAACCCATGCCCAGGCGAAAACATGCGCGCCCACGCCTGTGTTGCCAAATTTGCGCAGAAGACCCTAGTGATTTAAATAACTGGAAAAGGGGTCGCAGCACTATTCTTGTGTTTCACTGACAGCTACAAATCACCTTGTCCCGACGATCTAGCGTGGTTTAGCTTAATTAAATGGGTCGAGGAGCATCAGGAGAATCTAAGGACACTGAAACGGGAGAGCAGAGAGCATGAACGGACCTGGAACGAGCTAGCCACGACGAGGTCACTATGTGCGGTGTTTCAGACCAATTTGGGGGAAATCCCAAATTGGGGCTCTCTGGTGAGTAATTGGAGGCACAAGTGGGTGGATTCGATGCTTGAATACTTAGCGGAGCCGAGGGTGTTCTCAATTTATAGGGCCCTTGAGCGGTGGCCCGTGAATTTGAGCTCGCGCGGTGGCGGTCGGAGAGAAGGGGGTGCACTGGCGCAAGCGATTGGTAGCATTTACCGTGGCAAGCTCACCAACGATCACCGGATGGGCTAAGATGACTCACGGCGGCGTGGTTAAAGCACCAAGGCAAGTGGTGCAAGGTTGTGACGTGGCTAACTCCGGCGAGCCCATCCAAAGCGGTTGTGACTCAGGCGGGTATGGCGGCGGGAGTAGAATAGTGGCCGGAATTCATCCACGACGCGATATTTCTTACCACTATGCGTTATCCAACCGGCGATGATTTATCAGAACTGGCGATCTGATCTTTACACTGTACCATCGAAGCCCTGATTCAGAGTGCCTGACAGGCCGAATTGCAATGCCTAGATCTCGAATTTTTGTGCAAAGACTTGCCAATACATCTGTAGCAAACTTGTAGCCCTTCATACCAGCTACAATTCTGCTATAGCAACTACCCTCATTCGAGCAATAGATCTTACTCTAATTTGACCCAAAAGTTTGGCCAATGTCACTGGTGACCTAAATTCAGTCATCAGAGTGACTGACAACACAACTTGGAGCTTATTTTTCTCCAAACTTTATATGTGATCAAAGCTTAGTTACTTAAGTAAAGTTGTTCTCCTATTATAGCTCTAGACTTTTGATGTGTTGACCCTAGGCAAATTCTTTGTATTTTTAGAACTACAGAGCTCCAAAGTGAGCCCTGTTCACTAATTCTCAGACTTAGCCACATGAGGGGTGTAGAGTGGCTTTTTGCAAATAAGTCCAAATCTCATGGTTTGATTTGAAAATCTTCAAATATGTGAACCATATGATTTGAGGTACCCTAATACCTTGGTTTTTGCACTTGGGTCCAAAAGTGTGCAAAATTTACATATAACCCCCTAGGGTTTCAACTCAGGGTTTTCCAGGGGTCTTTTAGGGTTTTTGGTACTTCTAGGGTTTTGGTGCTATCAAAGTCCATTAAAGGTGATATCTTATGACCATTTCTAATAAGTTTTCAGATTTTAACTCATTTAGGCTTTATTGACACCCTAAGCCTAATTTAGGGTTAAGTACCCTACCCTAGGGTTTCACCCATGACCAGTCTCATCAATACAACTTGTTTGAAATTTTTGCCTAGTGAATGCACTCTAAGTGTAACAATCACATGATATGCTAATGCTCATGATGTTATGCTCAAGTTTTAGTGGCAGTAACACCAGGGGTGTTACATCCTCCCCCCCATAAAAGAATCTCGTCCCGAGATTTAAAAGTCCTAGGGCAAGTAATAGAAAAGGAAACACGTCATAATTTTATTTCCTTATTTTTGGTACAAGGCAGGGGGTGGTATGGGGTCTACTCTTCTATTACAACAATTGTACATATCTCACAATTTACATGAAGCTAAAAAGCCTGGGAAATTCTTTTCTAAAAAGTCTTGGGTTTCCCAAGTAGCTTCATCTTCTGTGTTTTGGTTCCATTGTATCTTATAAAATTTGAGTGTCCTCCTTCGGGTAACCCTGTCCTTTTGATCCAGGACTTGAATAGGATGTTCCAAATACGTCAAGTCTGGTTCTAAGGCAACATCTGTCACTTCAACGGTTCGATCGAGAACCCGAAGACACTTCTTCAATTGAGACACATGGAACACGTTGTGCACAGCAGACAATGTTTCGGGTAATTGGAGTCGATATGCCACTGGTCCACATTGTTCAAGGATAGGAAAAGGAACAATGTATCGGGGTGCAAGCTTTCCTTTTACCTCGAAACGTGATACACCCTTCATTGGTAAGACTTTTAGGTAGACATAATCTTCCACTTGAAAGTACAAGGGTTTGCGTCGTTTGTCTGCATAACGTTTTTGGCGAGCTTGGGCTTCCTTCAAATTATGTATAATTCGTTGAACCCTCTCTTCTATTTCTTTCACCATATCAGGCCTGAAAAACCATCTTTCTCCTGGTTCAGACCAATTTAATGGAGTACGACACCGTCATCCATATAGGGCTTCAAAGGGTGCCATCTTGATACTTTCTTGATAACAATTGTTGTATGAGAATTCTGCCAGCGGTAAACAGTCATCCCATTTCTGCGGAAACTCTAGAACACATGCTCGCAACATGTCTTCAAGTATCTGATTCACTCTCTCAGTCTGCCCACTAGTTTGAGGATGATAAGCCGAACTGTGGAGTAACTTAGCACCCAAAGATTTGTGGAGTTCTTCCCAGAATTTGAATACAAATTGAGGCCCACGATCCGACACTATTGTCTTTGGAACACCGTGCAGACTAAGAATACGAGCAATATATAGTTCCACATATGTGGCCACTGTATACTTTACCTTGACCGGGAGAAAGTGGGCAATCTTTGTAAGTCGATCAATGATAACCCAGATGGAATCAAACCCTTTTACCGTCCTGGGTAATCCCACAATAAAGTCCATGCTAATGTCCTCCCATTTCTAGGTCGGGATAGACAAAGATTGCAATGGGCCAGCAGTTTTCATATGTATGGCCTTGACACGTCTGCAAGTGTCGCATCTCGCCACATAGCATGCAATTTCGATCTTCATTTTGGTCCACCAATAATGTTGCTTTAGATCATGATACATCTTAGTGCTCCCAGGATGAATGGAATAGCGACTAAGATGAGCTTCATCCAAAATTAGTTGGCGAACATCATCATTCTTGGGCACAACTATGCCGTTGTTAAACCATACAATACCTTGATCATCTTTTCTAAAACAGTTTGCTTTACCGGCCTTTATTTTCTCATGAATGTGTTTCATACCCTCATCACTTCTTTGTGCATCAATTATCCTTTGCAGAAGAACCGACTCAAGCTTCAAGTGATTTAAAGTTCCATGTTGAATCATTCCCTGGTTTAACTTCTCCATTTCTTGGCATAATGTAATGTCAGAAGTCTTCATCGTAAGACAATGACAGGAAGTCTTGCGACTTAGTGCATCTGCCACTACATTGGCCTTGCCTGGGTGATAGTGAATTTCCAATTCATAATCCTTAATCAGCTCAAGCCATCTCCTCTACCTCATATTTAGTTCTGACTGGGTGAAAATGTACTTCAAGCTTTTATGATCCGTATATATATGATAGATATTCCCCATCAGATAATGACGCCATATTTTCAGGGCATGAACCACAACAGCTAATTCTAGGTCATGAGTTGGATAATGTTCCTCATGCTGGCGCAACTGTCTTGAGGCATACGCTATAACTCGACCCTCTTGCATCAAGACACAACCTAAACCACTGCCTGATGCATCACAATACACATCAAAAGGCTTTTCAATGTCCGGTTGAGCTAATACCGGAGCAGTGGTCAATAACACCTTCAGCTGCTCGAAGGCTTCATTGCATCTTGAGGACTAGTTAAATTTCGTATTGTTCTTCAACAAACTTGTGATTGGCTTCAGAAGCTTGGAAAAATCTGGAATAAATCGCCGGTAATAACTAGCCAGTCCAAGAAAACTTCGGACTTGATGTACAGTGGTTGGTGGTTTCCACTCTAAAATATCCTTGACCTTGCTGGGATCAACCGCAATCCCCTTGGCAGACAATACGTGTCCTAGAAATTGGACTTCCTCCAGCCAAAACACGCACTTGCTAAATTTAGCATAAAGTTGATGTTCTCTTAAGCGCGTTAATATGATTCGCAGATGCCGAGCATGCTCCTCTTCATTCTTGGAATAAATCAAGATATCATTAATGAAGACCACTATAAATTTGTCCAACTCGGGCATGAATACCGAGTTCATCAGATATGTGAAGTGGGCAGGAGCATTTGTTAATCCGAAAGACATAACCAGATATTCGAATAATCCATACCGTGTAGTAAATGCGGTCTTAGGTATATCTTCGGGTCGGATACGGATCTGATGATAACCTGACCTGAGGTCAATCTTGGAAAACACCCGAGCTCCGGTAAGCTGATCGAATAAGATATCAAACCGGGGAAGGGGGTACTTATTCTTGATTGTGACCTCATTAAGGGGTCTGTAGTCCACGAACATCCGAAGCGTTTGATCCTTCTTCTTGACAAAGATGGCTAGACAACCCCAAGGTGATGAACTAGGTCGGATGAATCCCTACTCTAGTAGATCTTGTAATTGTGTCTTAAGCTTTGCCAACTCATTTGGAGGCATTCGATACGACCTTCTAGAAACATGAGCCGTACCAGGCTTCAATTCAATCACAAATTCTACATCTCTTTCTGGAGGTAATCCAGGCAGATCTTCCGGAAAGACATCCGGGAATTCACATACTACCGAAATATCTTGGATTTCTGGTATGATGCCTTCATAGACGCTGCCAAATGGTTTAGCTGGAATAGCTACATGGATGGACAAGAGAACCTCTTCATGGCCATAGCTCAACCTGATGGTTCTCAGATCAGTGTTGAGGGTAGCTTTGTGCTGGGCTAACCAATTCATGCCCAGAATTACATCTATACCTTGGCCTTTAAGAATAATCATTTTGGTGGGAAAGTCCCGTTTAGCCAATGTTACGGGCACATGGAAAGCCACTTCTTTAGTGAATATTTGTCCCCAGGTGAATGAATAATAAACCCTTCCCTTGATTCAATGCAAGGAATGCAATATTTCTCCACAAACTTCTTGCTTATGAATGTATGCAAAGCACCAGAATCAAAGAGAATGACTGCAAGGTGATTGGCCACGAGAAACGTACCCATCATAACCGGCTCTCCCTCCGGTGTAGTGGCCACTTGTGTATAGTAGATTCGCCCAGTCTTCTTTATATTCTTGCCCGCTGCATTATTTGTCGTGTTTCCCTTGCCTTGGCTTGAACTCCCCGGGTTCTGCTGATTATTGGACTTGTTCCGCCTCGGATATGGGCAGTCTTTGATGAAATGTCCAGACTTTCCACAATTGAAGCAGCCGGTTGAAGAACTCGGGAGGACGGGAAACGAGCACTAGGGCACTTAGCTGAGTTGTTGAAGTGGGGGCAGTGGCAGGGCAGATGAATACAGGTTGTTTGAAGGGGTAGGAGGGTGGACGAGGTGAAGAACGATTTTTTGATTGAAAGGTTGGATTACCAACCTTTGTCGCTTTTCAGGCCCCTGGTTGGACCTGTCACTTCCGAAGCCCTTCGGCTTCCCTGAGCCTGTGTTCTTTGCTTCAACTGCCAGCGCTGTGCTGACAGCCCTGCTGTAGGAGAGATCGAGGCAGGTGACCATCTTTCTTTGTAGTCGGTCATTGAGGCCTCTCATAAAACAATTCCTCTTTTTCAGGTCAGTATTGACCTAGTCAATTGCGTACTGGGACAAATGATTGAATTTGTTGAGATACTGCATAACATTATCTCCTCCTTGCTTGAGTCTCATGAATTCTTCTTGCTTCATATGGAGCACTCCTTCTGGAATGTAGTGCTCACGAAACGCCAATTTAAATTCGTCCCATGTGACCTGATGTCCGGCAAGTTGAATGGCCACATAATTTCCCCACTAGGTGCTGGCAAGGCCTCTTAACTTTTGAGCCACAAACAATGGCTTCTGGGTCTCCGTGCATCGGATGAGTCCAAACTTCTGCTCAATGACCCGTACCCAATCGTCAGCTTCGAGGGGATCCTCAGCTTTGACGAATAGTGGGGGACGGGTTTCTGAGAAATCCAAGTACAAAGTTTCACGGGGTCCCTGCGAATAAGCCCTCCCGCCTTGTTGCTGAAGTTGATGTCCCGCCATTTCACGTAGGAAGACGGTGTTGTCAGCGGTCGCGGTGACCAAGGCAGCGATAGCCTCGGCCAACGTGGGTGGTACTAGCGGTGGATTGGGTGTATCTTCTTGACCACGGGATGTTCCCGCGCCGTCATGTGCACGAGTTCGGGATGGCATCTGAAGTAAAGAATATTTGGGAAAAATATAACATGATGATATACACCATCATTTTACATTACTTAAGATATAATGTTACAGACTCAATGTACAACATGACTTCATTACCTAATTTACATTAGCATTATGTTTAAACTATACTACTGCTAGTATTTATTGTCCTTAGTAGCTTCGCTACCTGTTGTAGGGGACCGTTCGTCAGCCAGGTTCACTGAAGGAGGGGGCTTGAAAAGGTCCAATTCCCCACCAAGTGCTTCACCTGCTATTCCAGAAGGTCCAACTCTCATTCCAACAGGGTCGGTAGGTACGTCGGGGTGCAGTCGCGAATACAATTCATGAACTTCCTCATGTAATGTATTGCAGTACACCTGCAAGTTGTCAATGGCCGTGCTAAGCTCCTCCACACGGGCTCAAGCTTTGGCTTCCCGGTCCCAAGCAATGGAACGTGAGTTGACAGCCCAATCGATTGCCAGATCCCGTTCAGCAAGCTCGTCTTGAAGATGTCGGATGTCAGCTCTCAACTCATTTATACGCTGACCATCCTCTTCCCACACCCTATTTCTGTGACGTAACTCCGTTCGAAGCTGCTCCACCTGGGCTTCTAGGTCTCCAATGGGGTCATTACTGCCGCCGCTGCTCTCCTCATGCCTTGGAGCCAGCTGATGCCGAGGCACGCCAATCGGTCAAGTGGACTTACGTGCGGTTTTCCTCGTGCGCAGCGACATATCTCCATAAGTGTCACACCCGGTTTTAGAAGGTAATCCGATTGCGAACCATGTATGTGCCAGGATCAGCAATTCACGTACACAACAGTTACATAACATGGACATCATCACACAGTGCTCAAATAGTATTTAAAATGGAAATAATAGTCGATTACATCATATGTCTGAGACATCCACGTAGTCTTTACAATAATCAAAGTGGGAAAACGAAACATAGATAAACGCGGCCTTCATAGGCAATCGACTGGGGGTTGCCGCTAACCCTCGTCTAGAACTCATCGTAATCTTGGAACTCCTGGTGATCTCCTTCCACAGCTTCATCTTCTCCTGAGCAGGGGTTGCAATGCTGACAACCTGGGGATGGGGGGTTTGGTGTGTAGAGTAAGGGTGAGTACACATCAACATACTCAGCAAGTATCCTGTTTTGGTCGTAGTGGACTAGCTTTATGTGGGGGTTAGTTAAGCAGTTGCTTTTAGTTGGTCAGATTATTATTACTAGTAGAGAAAGCCAAGTTTTAGAATTAACCCACGTTATTAACCTAAACGTACTCCTTTCCAAACGGAAAGAGTACCACTTACCATTACCAGAACCAATACCAAGAACCATCAATCTCATTGCCACCTGCAAATCCGAACATCTCTGATCAAGCACCACTAATCACTGGAGCTCCCTTGGCCGCTCATAACCACGAGCACGGCTGATATATCAGTTTTCTAACACTCTGCAGAGGCTGTGCACTTTACCCACAAGCCGTGATTCCCTTTCTGCCCGGAGAGAGCTACTCCCCATTGACCACTGCCTAGGTGGCCCAGCAGGGCAACACTTATTAGCCTTTACAAAGATTCCCCGAGGCTGTAGCCGCCCGTTAGGTTTCCTAAATGCACCACACTCCTCCCCAAGGGGGCGAACCCAAGCTTGGCAGAGAGAGCCGCATACACCGAGCCCCATTAACGGCAAGATGGCTAAGCGAACTACACCCCGGATCCTCTAATTATTCAGCTAAGGGCACCCCATTCCACCCTCATGGTTGCACTGTTTTCCCGGGCGGTCATCCAACGAACAGGTCCTTACGGAGAGGCACTCGAGAAACCGCTCGAGCCCCCTTGAAGGCCACAAGTATAACATCATAATAAAAGAGGGGAAAACAACGTATCATTGATAATTCTCATCATGTTCATTTATTAGAGTTGAGCAATAGCATAAGACTAAGCAATAATAATCCAACCCAGATAGGTAAACAAGGACATGGATAACAAAAGCTAGTCAATCCTTAGGTATAAATGTGTAATGTGGGAGGTGAATTAAAAATGTATAGGACAGAGATAGGTCAAGGGACACTTGCCTCCACCAACCGACTGCTGCTCAGTGGCTTCTCCTGGGAATTCTTCGGGCTGCTCAACCAGATCGTTCTCTATGCGAGCGCAAACATACATACATCAATCCATTCGAATTAGGAAATAAACAGTACACCATTCAAGAGAACAGATAGATTGAATATGCATAGAGTATCACATACGATATTGCATTTGCCGTGGCTAGAAAGAGAAGAAAGAAGGTCTCACAGGGGTTAAAGCTATACTCGAGGCGTATTACAGGTAGACGCATAACTAGTCGTTACGTGCTCTAGTTCCACTTAGTTCCAATAATAAGGATTAGTCACATGCACTAATAGAATCATAACCATTTTCAATTGATCAACATTAAATAAGGTAGATGATTAACTACATGAATTAACTAACGTAACCAATTTCCAAATCCAGTTTCCATTTATTAATTAAATAACGCGATCACTACGCATGGAATACACGGGGGGGGGGGGGGGGGGGGGTAGAGGAGCACGTCAAAGCACCATGCACCACGCGAGCACGCACGCGCACGGCCGCGCTGACGCGTCGCGAACGGGTCGCGCACACGCCGAGGCCGAGCCGCGCACGCGCCGCGGGCGACAACGGGGCCATGCCGAGGCTGACCGCGTGGGGCCACGCCGGGCAGGGGCGGGGCACGCCAAGGCGGGCGGGCTGCCGGGGCCGCGCCATGGCCGGGCCACGGCAGCACCAAGCTCGCGCCACCACGGCCGACCGCGCCGGGACGGGGCGAGAGGGAGGCCGAGCCGGGGGCGCCAAGGCCGGACCGACTACGCGCCATGGCCGGCGAGGCCGGGCCGCCATGGCCGAGGCAAGGCGGGGCGCCGGGGACGAGGCAAGGGAGCGTCGAGCGGGCGGGGCACGCTGCTGCTGCGCCGCCACGGGGAGGGGCTGGGGCGAGTCAGGGCGCCGGGGGCGAGGTCGCACCGGGCGGGCGGGGCCGAGCCGCCATGGCCAGCGACGGGGCTGCACCACGGCCGGGCTAGGGGAGCACGCCGGGGGGCGCGCCGGGCCGAGCGAGCGCGCCGGGCCGCCGCGCCATGGTCGCGAGCGCCGAGGGCGGGGACAGGGCCGGCGAGCGCGGGGAAGGGGGAGGGAGGGGAGAGGAGAGAGGAGGGGGGAGGGGCTTACCGTGCGGGGGAGCGAGGCCGGCGACAGGTGGTTCAGCGAGCCGAGGCGAGCGGGCTAGGGGAGAGAGAGAGGCTTTGGGGGAGGGGAGGGGGTGACAGGTGGGGCCCATGGGCAGGGGGGATGGCGGCGACGGTTTTCCAAACGCCCGCGCTGGGTGCGGCGTGGGGAGCGGGGGCGAGCTGGGGGCGGCTGGGCCGCGAGGCTAGCTGGGCCACGCGTCGGGGCCCACAGCGGGGAGGGGAAGGGGGGGAGAGAAAAGAAAAAGGTTTTTCCTTTTTCTTTAAATCTAGATGAATGGTTTTCACAATTTCAATCAATCAAAACAAATGCATGGTTCGGCATGGTGCAGCAAACCAAAATAAAGTATTTCTAGGGTTTTGCTTTACATGAGATCTCAAGCTAAATCCCACTATAACTTTGGAAAAGGTCAAGGCTTAGCGAGGGGAAAAGAAAAAGGAAAGGGTAACGCCTGAATTTGGCGAGTGAAGAAAAGAAAAAAATTGAACTCCAAAATTCGGGGTGTTACAAACCTATCCCCCTTAAAAGAATCTCGCCCTCGAGATTCAGGGTTGGCTAGCAAAGAGCTCAGGGTATTTGGCCTTCAGATCATCTTCACGCTCCCAGGTTGCTTCTTCCTCAGAGTGGTGATTCCATCTGACTTTGCCCATTCTGATGGTCTTCCTTCGGGTGACTCTGTCTGCAGTCTCAAGGATTTGCGTTGGCTTCTCAATGTAGGTCAAGTCCGCCTGGACCTCCAGACCTTCAACTGGCAATTGCTCTTCTGGCACACGTAGACACTTCTTCAATTGAGACACAAGAAAGACATCATGCACAACAGACAAATTTTCTAGCAGACTGAGCTGATAGACCACTTCTCCATGCCTTGCGAGAATCTGATACGGACCAATGTAGCGGGGTGCTAGCTTGCCTTTGACTCTGAATCTTTTGGCTCCTCTGATCGGTGACACTTTCAGATAGACGAAATCTCCAACCTCGAAACTCAGCTCTCTTCTTCTTGTGTCTGCATAGCTTCGCTGCCTTGATTGCGCTATCTTAAGATTCTCTCGGACCATCTTGATGTTCTCTTTGGCTTCGAGCAGAATGTCTGGCCCGAACACTTGCTTTTCTCCAGGCTGATCCCATTGCAATGGAGTTCTACAACTCCTCCCATAGAGCGCCTAAAATGGTGACATCTTCAAGCTGGCCTGGTAATTGTTGTTATAGGAGAACTCTGCATAAGGCAATCTCTTGTCCCATCCGGACTGATCTTGCAACGCACAGGCTCTCAACATGTCTTCAAGGATTTGATTAGTTCTTTCAGTCTGACTGTCTGTCTGCAGATGATAGGCGGAACTGAAATTCAGATGTGTACCCAAGGCTTCATGCAACTGCTACTAGAAATGAGAGGTAAACTGTGTTCCTCTGTCTGACACTATCTTCTTTGGCACACCATGAAGACAAACGATCCGAGACATGTACAACTCTGCCAATACTGCACTGCTATAGTTGGTCTTGACAGGTATGAAGTGGGCTGACTTGGTTAAGCGGTCCACTACTACCCAAATGGAATCGTAGCCGGCTCGAGTGCGAGGCAATCCGACTATGAAATCCATACCGATTTCATCCCATTTCCACTGAGGAATCTGCAACGGTTGCAACAATCCAGCGGGTCTCTGGTGCTCTCCCTTGATCCTTCGACAACTATCACCACATAGCCACATGCTCTGCGATTTCCCTCTTCATTCCGTACCACCAGAATTTCTTCTTCAGATCCTGATACATCTTCTCACTTCCAGGGTGAATCGAATAAGTTGTCTCATGAGCTTCCTTGAGAATCAACTCCCAAATAGATTGGACATTGGGAACACACAAGTGGTCTTTGAACCATATCACTCCTTCTGCATCTTCCCGAAAATCTTTGCCTCTGCCGTCTAGAATCAGTCGCCAGATTTCACTGATCTTCTCATCATTCTTTTGTGCTTCTTTGATTTCCCGCTCCAAGGTAGGTTCCAACTCAATTGTGACTCCTCGCGTGTTGTTTAGAAATCTGAGACTCAACCTGTCAAACTCTTTGGCCAACTCATAAGGCATCGAACGAGCGACCATCAGATTGACTTGACTCTTCCTGCTCAAAGCATCTGCCACTACGTTCGCTTTGCCTGGATGGTAATGAATCTCCAATTCATAGTCTTTGATCAACTCTAACCATCTTCGTTGCCTCATATTCAGCTCTGACTGAGTGAATATGTACTTCAGACTCTTGTGGTCTGTGTAAACATCACATTTCTGTCCATACAGATAGTGCCTCCAGGTCTTCAATGCGTGAACCACTGCTGCCAACTCTAGGTCATGGATTGGGTAATTCTTCTCATGAACCTTCAGCTGTCGGGACGAGTAAGCCACAACTCTTCCCTCTTGCATCAACACGCATCCCAAACCGGTGTAACAAGCATCGCAATACACCGAGAAGGGCTTGTGCACATCAGGCAAGACTAAGACAGGCGCTGTAGTCAACTTCTCTTTCAGCGCTTCGAAGGCCTCTTGACATTTTTGGGTCCACTTGAACTCAACCTTGTTGCCTAGCAAAGCTGTCATTGGTTTCGAAGTCTTCGAAAATCCTTCAATGAATCGCCGATAGTATCCGGCCATTCCAATGAAGCTTTTGATTCCTCGAGCATCTGTTGGCGCTTTCCAGTTCAAGTTGTCTGCCACTTTCTTCGGATCCACAACCAATCCTTCTTTGTTGATTATATGACCCAAGAACAGGACTTCACTGATCCAGAACTCGCACTTGCTTAACTTTGCATACAACTAGTGCTCTCGCAATCTCTGCAATACCATCCTCAAATGATCTGCATGCTCTTCTTCGCTTTGAGAATATATCAGAATGTCATCAATAAATACCACCACAAATCTATCAAGGTAGTCCATGAATACACTGTTCATCAAGTTCATGAAGAAGACCGATGCATTTGTTAGACCGAAAGACATCACAGTGAACTCATGCAACCCATATTTGGAATAAATGCCGTCTTCGGAATGTCTGAAGGTCGAATCCTGAGCTGATGATAACCTGACCTCAGATCTATCTTGGAGAACACGCTGGCTCCTCTCAACTGGACGAACAGATCTTCTATTCTGGGCAAGGGGTACTTGTTCTTTATTGTGACCTCATTCAGAGTTCGATAATCGATACACATCCTTTTGGTGCCATCTTTCTTCTCCACAAACAGGACAGGGGCGGCCCAAGGCGAGGTGCTTGGCCAGATGTAACCTTTCTCTGACAGCTCATTAATCTGCTTCTTAAGCTCAACCAACTCTGGTCCGGATATTCTGTAAGCTCTCTTAAAGATAGGGGCGGTGCCAGGAAGAAGCTCTATGGAAAACTCAACTTTCCGCTCTGGTGGCATACCTGGTAAGTCCTTTGGAAACACATCTGGGAACTAAGACACAACCTTGATACTCTCAATTGGGTCTGTGTCACACCCGGTTTTAGAAGGCAAACCGAATGCAAACCATGTACGTGCCAGGATCAGTTATTCACGTACACAGCAGTTACATAATATGGACATCATCACACAGTGCTAAAAATAGTATTAAAAGGGAATAATAGTCGATTACATCGTACGTCTGAGACGTCCATATAGTTCTTACAATAAATCAAAGTGCGGAAAAGAAACGTAGATAACGCGGCCTTCACAGGCAGCCGACTGGGGGGTTGCCGCTAACCCACACCTAGAACTCGTCGTAGTCTTGGAACTCCTGGAAGTCTCCTTCCACAGCTTCATCTTCGCCTGAGCAGTGGTTGCAATGCTGACAACCTGGGGGGGGTTTGGTGTGTAGAGCAAGGGTGAGTACACATCAACATACTCAGCAAGTATCCTGTTTGGCTGTAGTGGACTAGCTTTATGTGGGGATAAGTCAAGCAGTTGCTTTTAGTTGGTCAGATTATTATTTACTAGTAGAAAGCCAAGTTTTAGCATTTACCCAAGTTATTAACCCGATGTACCCTTTCCAAACGGAAAGAATACCACTTACCAGCACCATAGTCATAACCAAAACCATCAATCTCATAACCACCTGTACCACAATGTCTCTGATCAAGTACCACTAATCACTGGAGCTCCCTTGGCCGCTCATAACCGTGAGCACGGCTGATATATCAGTTTCATAACACTCTGCAGAGGTTGTGCACTTTACCCACAAGCCGTGATTCCCTCTTGCCTCGGGCCGATCAAACCCTTAAACACTACCAAGGTGAATAGGCAGGGTTTCACTACGTAGCCTTTACAAAGATTCCCCGGGGCTGTAGCCACCCGTTAGGTTTCCTAAATGCACCGCACTCCTCCCCAAGGGGCGAACCCAAACTTGGCAGAGCGAGCCGCATACACCGAGCCCCATTGACGGCACGACGACTAAGTGAACTACATCCCGGATCCTCTAATTATTCAGCTAAGGGCACCCCATTCCACCCTCATGGTTGCACTGTTTTCCCGGGCGGTCATCCATAGAACAGGTCCTTACGGAGAGGCACTCGAGAAACCGCTCGAGCCCCCTTAAAGCCACAAGTACAACATCATAATAAGAGAAGGGAAAACAGCGTATCATAGATAATCTCATCATGTTCATTGATTAGAGTTGAGCAATAGCATAAAGCTAAACAATAATAGTCCAACCCAGATAGGTAAACAAGGACAGGGATAACAAAAGCTAGTCAATCCTTAGGTATAAATATGTAATGCGGGGGGTGAATTAAAGAATGAATAGGACATAGATAGGTCAAAGGGCACTTGCCTCCACCAAACGACTGCTGCTCAGGGGCTTCTCCTGCGAATTCCTCGGGCTCTTCGACCGGATCGTTCTCTATGCGATTGCAAACATACATACATCCATCCACATTTAATACAAAAGAACAGTACACCATACAAGGGAACAAATAAAGTAAGTATGCATCAAGTATGACATTCGATATCGCATTTGTTATGATTAGAAAGAAACGGGAAAGGGTCTCGCAGGGGGTTAAATCTTATGCGCTAACGATCAATTACAATTGGTTCTTAACAAAAGAATTCTGTTACATATACACTAATGGAAACCTAATCATTTTAAGTTGATCAACATCGCACGAGATAAACAATTAACTACATGAATCAATTAGCATAACGGAATTTTAAATTAAACTTCCTATTTCAATGGCATATGAACAATGATTAGCCTACTTAAAATAAAATAGCTATGATCACAGAAAGTAAATAAAATAAAATAAAAAAAATAAAAAAGGGGGGGGGGGGGGCGGTTGAACCGGCCCTAGGGGCGGTTGAACCGGCCGGGGGCAGGGCGCGCAGGGGCGGCCGAGCCGGGGCGGCTGAGCCGGCCGAGCGGCCAGGGGGGCGCGGCCAAGGGCCAGGCGGCCGGGGGCGCGCCGGCCAGGGCGGCCAGGCGGCCAAGGGGCCGGGCGGGCGGACGGCTGGGCGGCCAGGGGGCGCGCCGGCGGGGGGCACAGCCGGGGGCTGGCCGAGCCGGCCAGGGCGCGGCCGGGCGGGGCGGGCCGAGCCGGCCATGGCGGCGGCCAAGGCGCCGAGCGGCAAGAAGAACGGGGAGGGGGGGGAATGGGGAAGGGAGGAGAGGGGGAGGGGGCTCACCGGCGACGGGGACGGGGCGGGGCGGGGCGGCCGAGCGGGGCGGCCGATCGGCGACGGGGAGGGGCAGCGCTAGGGCAGGGGGTAGGGGCGGCGGCGGCTTAGGGTGAGGGAGAGAAAATGAGAGAAAATGAGAGGGAGGGAGAAAGAATTTGGGGAAAAAGGGGAGGTAGGGGGGGGGCGGTTGGGCCTTTTGGGCCCAAGGGGGGGCGCCAGGGGCGGCTGGGCCGGCCGGGGTCGGCCCACGGCGCGGGAGAGAGAGAAAAAGAGGAGAGAGAAAGAGAGAGAAAAAAAAAGAAAAGATCTTCTCCTCATTTTCGAAATCCGATCTTTTTACATGAATGCATTTGCACTTTCAAAGCAATCAAAAGAAATGCAAGGTTCGGCATGGTGCATCAAACAACATAAAGTATTTAGGGTTTTTCTTACACGGGAAATCCAAACCGAATCCCGCTAGAACTTTGGAAAAGGTCAAGGTGTAGCGAGGGCAAAAAGAAAAAGAAAAGGTAACGCCCGAATTTTGGCGAGTAAAGAAAAGAAAAAAATTCAACTGCAAAATTCGGGGCGTTACAAACCTATCCCCCTTAAAAGAATCTCGCCCTCGAGATTCAGGGCTGGCTAGCAAAGAGCTCTGGGTACTTAGCCATCAGATCATCTTCACGCTCCCAGGTTGCTTCTTCCTCAGAGTGGTGATTCCATCTGACTTTGCACATTCTGATGGTCTTCCTTCGGGTGACTCTGTCTGCAATCTCAAGGATCTGAGCTGGCTTCTCGACATAGGTCAAGTCCTCCTGGACTTCCAGACCTTCCACTGGCAACTGCTCTTCTGGCACACGCAAGCACTTCTTCAACTGAGACACATGAAAGACATTATGCACAGCAGACAAATTCTCGGGCAAACTGAGCTGATAGGCCACTTCTCCTCGTCTTGCAAGAATCTGATACGGACCGATGTAGCGGGGTGCTAGCTTGCCTTTCACTCCGAATCTTCTGACTCCTCTGATCGGTGACACTTTCAGATAGACAAAGTCTCCGACTTCGAAACTCAGCTCTCTTCTTCTTGTGTCTGCATAGCTTCGCTGCCTCGATTGTGCTATCTTCAGATTCTCTCGAACCATCTTGATGTTCTCTTCGGCTTCAAGCAAAATGTCTGGCCCAAACACTTGCTTTTCTCCAGGCTGATCCCATTGCAACGGAGTCCTACAACTCCTTCCATAAAGCGCTTGAAACGGTGACATCTTCAAACTGGCCTGGTAACTGTTGTTATAGGAAAACTCTGCATAAGGCAATCGCTTGTCCCATCCGGACTGATCTTGCAACGCACAGGCTCTCAACATGTCTTCAAGAATTTGATTGGTTCTTTCGGTCTGGCCATCTGTCTGCGGGTGATAAGCTGAACTGAAATTCAGATGTGTGCCCAAGGCTTCATGCAACTGCTGCCAGAAATGAGAGGTGAACTGCGTTCCTCTGTCTGACACTATCTTCTTTGGCACACCATGAAGACAAACGATCCGAGACATGTACAACTCTGCCAATACTGCACTGTTGTAATTGGTCTTGACAGGTATGAAGTGGGCTGACTTGGTCAAATGGTCCACTACTACCCAAATGGAATCGTAGCCGGCTCGAGTGCGAGGCAATCCGACTATGAAATCCATACCAATTTCATCCCATTTCCACTGAGGGATCTGCAACGGTTGCAACAATCCAGCAGGTCTCTGGTGCTCTGCCTTAATTCTTCGGCAACTATCGCACATAGCCACATGCTCTGCGATTTCTCTTTTCATTCCGTACCACCAGAATTTCTTCTTCAGATCCTGATACATCTTCTCACTGCCAGGGTGAATCGAATAGGCTGTCTCATGAGCTTCCTTGAGAATCAACTCCCGAATGGACTGGACATTGGGAACACACAAGCGGTCTTTGAACCATATCACGCCTTCAGCATCTTCTCGAAAATCTTTGCCTCTGCCATCTAGAATCAATCGCCGAATCTCACTGATCTTCTCATCATTCTTCTGCGCTTCTTTGATTTCTCGCTCCAAGGTAGGTTCCAACTCAACCGTGACTCCTCGCGAATTGTTCAGAAATCCGAGACTCAACCTGTCAAACTCTTTGGCCAACTCATAAGGCATCGGACGAGCGACCATCAGATTGACTTGACTCTTTCTGCTCAAAGCATCTGCCACTACGTTTGCTTTGCCTGGATGGTAATGAATCTCCAACTCATAATCTTTGATCAACTCTAACCATCTTCGTTGCCTCATGTTCAACTCTGACTGAGTGAATATGTACTTCAGACTTTTGTGGTCTGTGTAAACATCGCATTTCTGTCCATACAAATAGTGCCTCCATGACTTCAGTGCGTGAACCACTGCTGCCAACTCTAGATCATGGATTGGGTAGTTCTTCTCATGAACCTTCAGCTGTCGGGACGAGTAAGCCACAACTCTTCCCTCTTGCATCAACACACATCCCAAACCTGTGTAACAAGCATCACAATACACCGAGAAGGGCTTGTGCACATCAGGCAAGACTAGGACAGGCGCTGTAGTCAACTTCTCTTTCAGCGTTTCAAAGGCCTCTTGACATTTCTGGGTCCATTTGAACTCAACTTTGTTGCCTAGCAACGCTGTCATTGGCTTCGCAATTTTCGAAAACCCTTCAATGAATCGTCGATAATATCCGGCCATTCCAATGAAACTCTTGATTCCTCTAGCATCTGTTGGCGCTTTCCAGTTCAAAATGTCTGCCACTTTCTTCGGATCCACAGCCAATCCTTCCTTGTTGATTATGTGACCCAAGAACAGGACTTCACTGATCCAGAACTCACACTTGCTCAACTTTGCATACAACTGGTGCTCTCGCAATCTCTGCAACACCATCCTCAAATGATCTGCATGCTCTTCTTCGCTTTGAGAATAAACCAGAATATCATCAATGAATACCACCACAAACTTATCAAGGTAATCCATGAATACACTGTTCATCAAGTTCATAAAGAATGCTGGCGCATTGGTCAAACCAAAAGACATCACTGTGAACTCGTACAACCCATACTTGGAAATGAATGCCGTCTTCGGAATGTCCGAAGGTTGGATCCTGAGCTGATGATAACCTGACCTCAGATCAATCTTGGAGAACACACTGGCTCCTCTCAACTGGTCGAACAGATCTTCTATTCTGGGCAAGGGATACTTGTTCTTGATCGTGACCTCATTCAAAGCTCGATAATCGATACACATCCTCTTGGTACCATCTTTCTTTTCCACAAATAGGACAGGGGCGGCCCAAGGCGAGGTGCTTGGCCGAATGTAACCTTTCTCTGACAGCTCATCAATTTGCTTCTTAAGTTCATCCAACTCTGGTCCGGATATTCTGTAAGCTCTCTTAAAGATGGGGGCGGTTCCAGGAAGAAGCTCTATGGCAAACTCAACTTTCCGCTCTGGTGGCATACCCGGTAAATCCTTTGGAAACACATCTGGGAATTCAGACACAACCTTGATACTCTCAATTGGATCTGCTTCACTGCTATCGACAGCCATCTGATAACAACTTCCTTTCTTCGGCTCAGGTGGGACTAACTCGGTCACCACTTCCTTTCCTAGTGGGGACACCAACTTGATTGCCCTTTTATCACAACTGATAACTGCCTGATACTTATCTAGCCAATTCATCCCTAGGATGACATCTATTCCCTGAGTACCCATTACTATAAGGTTGGCGGGAAACACTATCCCCCTTATTTTCACACTTATATTCAAACAAATGCTATCAGCTCGAATTCTACCACCGGCTGAGTCAATTTGAATGGGGGTTGACATGGTAGTAATTGGAAGATTATGTGCTTCTACCCATGATGCAGTAATGAAAGAATGCGTTGCTCCGGTATCAAATAACACTTCTGCAATATGGGAGTCGACTGGGAACATACCTACTATCATGCCGGGGGTCTCCTGAACTGCTTCAGCTTCCAAGTGGTTCAACCTTCCATGATTATAGCGCTGTTGAGGGCGGTTGCCTGCTCCAGGCTGAGACACATTCTGCTTTGCTGGGGCATTGGGGCCTGACTGCTGCTGGGCTGCCTTCTTCGGACATTGCATCACCCAATGGCCCTGCTCTCCACAGTGGAAACATGCCTTGTTTCCAACCTGAGCTGGTGCTGCCTGACTGTTCTGCTGGTTTGCTGGGGCAGGAAGACGGGGTGCTTGCTGATTCTGCCTTTGAAACTGACCTCCTGACTGATTGCTCTGACGGTTCTGGTACTGATTCTGAGGATACTGCCTTTGAAACTGCTGATGCTGCTGAGGTGGACGCTGGTTCTGCCTGAACTGCTGAGGTTGATTGCCTGAGAAACGAGGACGGCTGCTGCTCCCAGACTGCGGTCCACTGATCTTGCGCTTACGATCTTCCATCTCCTTACGCTTCCTTTCTGTCATGATTGCTCTATCAATCAGGTGCTGGAATGTCGGGAAGGTGTGATTCATCAGTTGGTACTGCAGAGGGTCAACCAAGCCTCTCAGGAAACGGTACTGTCGCTTGGCGTCGGTGTTGACATCTTCAGGAGCATAGCGAGACAATTGCAGAAACCTGTCCCGGTACTCACTGACAGATGATGACCCTTGCTTAAGGGCCAGGAACTCCTCCTTCTTCACTGTCATCAGACCTGCAGGCACATGGTACTGACGAAAGCTACCTCTGAATTCTTCCCAGGTGATGGTGTCAGGGTGGGCATGGGTGGCGAGATAAGACTCCCACCATGACTGGGCTGCTCCTCTCAACAGACGGGGACCATACAGAACTTTCTCCCTGTCATCACACTGAGCGGTATGCAACTCCCGCTCCACAGTGCGCAGCCAATCTTCAGCATCCATAGGGTCAGAAGAATGAGCGAACGTTGGTGGATGACCTCTCATGAATTCAGCACGCTTGTCTCTGGGCATCTGAGGCATCTGAGGCTGAGGTGGTGCTTGCTGCTGCTGCTGCTGCTGAATGGCGGCCAGAGTCTGACCGATGGCCTGAACTGCCTGAGTCTGCATCATAAACATCTGCTCAATCGACATCGGGGGCGGGGGTGGCAGGTGCTGCTGCTGGGGCGCCTCCTCCTGTTGACCAGCTCGCTCCTGCTGAGCACGCCTTCCTCCTCTGCGCCTGTTCTCTGACATCTGCAGAATGCAACCACTCATCAAAACTGATCTGGCAAATCTTGCAGCATAAGAAAAGAGAATAGAATTCTTCAACAGCACTGAACAGGTGAGCATCTTCACTGATCTCCAACACAGACCACACAGCTTCTCAGATAGAAAGGAAAGTGGAATAAAAGGTTTCCCCACTATATAACTAACTTTATTAACATAATAGGTAAACCAAAATGCAGGGGATACCCACACTCTGGTGACAATCATTACAAAGATCCAAACCAAACATAGTTCATCATGACAAACATAAATGCACAGGATATAGCAAACTACCCTGTCTAACTAAGACTAACTAAGACCGAGATTAATGCTAAGACTGAAGCTTCTATGTATATATATTTCGTATTAATTACAAGGTCCAACTCTAACGATCTATGGCTCTAGAGTTATCTTGGTCTTGCAGGCGGGATTGCCATAAGACTGGTGTCCACGCTGAGGTGAGCGGTACGGGTGCTGAGTCCCAACGGGAGCGGGGGAACCACCATCCAAATAACGACGTTCCGCGCGCTCAGCCCGCAACAGGGCGATCTCAGCACGAGCCCTACTCAGCTCATCTAATGCATGGTCCAGCTCCGTGTTTAGCACGGCGGCTAGGTTGACTGTGCTGCTCAACCTAGGATTGCCCTCACCGACAGGTGAGACAATCACGCCTCCTGTGCTGCCAGATGGACGGCGGGGGTAATACTTCAGGTCAAGACCGTCAGCTGCCCCACCGAAAACCGAGCAGTAGTGCGAAAGCGCACGCCGTGCAGCATCTTGCATGGCTGCCTCAGCTGAGTCCCGTTCAGAGATAGCATAGTGCTCTGAACAGGCCTCTGCACCCTGGAGACTGTCCTCAGGGCAGCGCACCAAGCAAGTCGCCTCCCAGCGGTCCGGGTAGACCCCGCGACTATGCTGGTAGACCACACAGCGATACTCGACGGACCAAGTATGCCGGTCAAATGCCCGACGTAGCAGGGTGTCGAGCGCAACGTGGAAGTGACACCCGCGAGCAGCGTCGCGAGTGATGGGTCGAGCAACCCATCCTTCCGGCTCAGGGTTAGCAGAGAAGTCGGTGTCGTGGCTTGAGCTGTCGTCGCCATCTCCGTCGTCTGGGTCTCCTCCAGCAGCTACTCCAGAAGCTGGGGCGCCCAGTGGTGGTGCAGGGGGCGGCTCCAGAGGAAGCACAGGGGAGCAGCTCCTCACAGACTCTATCTCCTGGTGGAGCGAGAAGGAAGAGCTCTGCTGCTCCTGTCGTCGACGCTCCTGCTCCTCACGCAGGCGGTGGTGTAGTCTCTCCAAGTGGCTGGACTGTCCGGCCACGGGACGGCGAAGCGGACGCTCAGCAAGGCGGGAGGGTAAGAAGGGGATGACTGACTTTCGTGCAGTGTGTCTAAGTCGAGCCATCTACAAAAGACATCGCAAGCAAAAGGGTGAGAACAGAATTAATATGACCAGCAAGTAATAAGTAAATGAAGGATCAGAATGAAACACAATTTTTTAGCAAGGTATAATATATAGTAGAACATAGGTTTGGTCGGTAGGACCAACTTTTGAAGAGATATCAAAGTCAAGGTAGGGACAGAGGTCTATAATCCTTAGAACGACCATTCTACTCTAGGTTAGCGGTCCTACAGTCAGCACGGCTTTGATACCACTTATGTCACACCCGGTTTTAGAAGGCAAACCGAATGCAAACCATGTACGTGCCAGGATCAGTTATTCACGTACACAGCAGTTACATAATATGGACATCATCACACAGTGCTAAAAATAGTATTAAAAGGGAATAATAGTCGATTACATCGTACGTCTGAGACGTCCATATAGTTCTTACAATAAATCAAAGTGCGGAAAAGAAACGTAGATAACGCGGCCTTCACAGGCAGCCGACTGGGGGGTTGCCGCTAACCCACACCTAGAACTCGTCGTAGTCTTGGAACTCCTGGAAGTCTCCTTCCACAGCTTCATCTTCGCCTGAGCAGTGGTTGCAATGCTGACAACCTGGGGGGGGGTTTGGTGTGTAGAGCAAGGGTGAGTACACATCAACATACTCAGCAAGTATCCTGTTTGGCTGTAGTGGACTAGCTTTATGTGGGGATAAGTCAAGCAGTTGCTTTTAGTTGGTCAGATTATTATTTACTAGTAGAAAGCCAAGTTTTAGCATTTACCCAAGTTATTAACCCGATGTACCCTTTCCAAACGGAAAGAATACCACTTACCAGCACCATAGTCATAACCAAAACCATCAATCTCATAACCACCTGTACCACAATGTCTCTGATCAAGTACCACTAATCACTGGAGCTCCCTTGGCCGCTCATAACCGTGAGCACGGCTGATATATCAGTTTCATAACACTCTGCAGAGGTTGTGCACTTTACCCACAAGCCGTGATTCCCTCTTGCCTCGGGCCGATCAAACCCTTAAACACTACCAAGGTGAATAGGCAGGGTTTCACTACGTAGCCTTTACAAAGATTCCCCGGGGCTGTAGCCACCCGTTAGGTTTCCTAAATGCACCGCACTCCTCCCCAAGGGGCGAACCCAAACTTGGCAGAGCGAGCCGCATACACCGAGCCCCATTGACGGCACGACGGCTAAGTGAACTACATCCCGGATCCTCTAATTATTCAGCTAAGGGCACCCCATTCCACCCTCATGGTTGCACTGTTTTCCCGGGCGGTCATCCATAGAACAGGTCCTTACGGAGAGGCACTCGAGAAACCGCTCGAGCCCCCTTAAAGCCACAAGTACAACATCATAATAAGAGAAGGGAAAACAGCGTATCATAGATAATCTCATCATGTTCATTGATTAGAGTTGAGCAATAGCATAAAGCTAAACAATAATAGTCCAACCCAGATAGGTAAACAAGGACAGGGATAACAAAAGCTAGTCAATCCTTAGGTATAAATATGTAATGCGGGGGGTGAATTAAAGAATGAATAGGACATAGATAGGTCAAAGGGCACTTGCCTCCACCAAACGACTGCTGCTCAGGGGCTTCTCCTGCGAATTCCTCGGGCTCTTCGACCGGATCGTTCTCTATGCGATTGCAAACATACATACATCCATGCACATTTAATACAAAAGAACAGTACACCATACAAGGGAACAAATAAAGTAAGTATGCATCAAGTATGACATTCGATATCGCATTTGTTATGGTTAGAAAGAAACGGGAAAGGGTCTCGCAGGGGGTTAAATCTTATGCGCTAACGATCAATTACAATTGGTTCTTAACAAAAGAATTCTGTTACATATACACTAATGGAAACCTAATCATTTTAAGTTGATCAACATCGCACGAGATAAACAATTAACTACATGAATCAATTAGCATAACGGAATTTTAAATTAAACTTCCTATTTCAATGGCATATGAACAATGATTAGCCTACTTAAAATAAAATAGCTATGATCACAGAAAGTAAATAAAATAAAATAAAAAAAATAAAAAAGGGGGGGGGGGGGCGGTTGAACCGGCCCTAGGGGCGGTTGAACCGGCCGGGGGCAGGGCGCGCAGGGGCGGCCGAGCCGGGGCGGCTGAGCCGGCCGAGCGGCCAGGGGGGCGCGGCCAAGGGCCAGGCGGCCGGGGGCGCGCCGGCCAGGGCGGCCAGGCGGCCAAGGGGCCGGGCGGGCGGACGGCTGGGCGGCCAGGGGGCGCGCCGGCGGGGGGCACAGCCGGGGGCTGGCCGAGCCGGCCAGGGCGCGGCCGGGCGGGGCGGGCCGAGCCGGCCATGGCGGCGGCCAAGGCGCCGAGCGGCAAGAAGAACGGGGAGGGGGGGAATGGGGAAGGGAGGAGAGGGGGAGGGGGCTCACCGGCGACGGGGACGGGGCGGGGCGGGGCGGCCGAGCGGGGCGGCCGATCGGCGACGGGGAGGGGCGGCGCTAGGGCAGGGGGTAGGGGCGGCGGCGGCTTAGGGTGAGGGAGAGAAAATGAGAGAAAATGAGAGGGAGGGAGAAAGAATTTGGGGAAAAAGGGGAGGTAGGGGGGGGGGCGGTTGGGCCTTTTGGGCCCAAGGGGGGGCGCCAGGGGCGGCTGGGCCGGCCGGGGTCGGCCCACGGCGCGGGAGAGAGAGAAAAAGAGGAGAGAGAAAGAGAGAGAAAAAAAAAGAAAAGATCTTCTCCTCATTTTCGAAATCCGATCTTTTTACATGAATGCATTTGCACTTTCAAAGCAATCAAAAGAAATGCAAGGTTCGGCATGGTGCATCAAACAACATAAAGTATTTAGGGTTTTTCTTACACGGGAAATCCAAACCGAATCCCGCTAGAACTTTGGAAAAGGTCAAGGTGTAGCGAGGGCAAAAAGAAAAAGAAAAGGTAACGCCCGAATTTTGGCGAGTAAAGAAAAGAAAAAAATTCAACTGCAAAATTCGGGGCGTTACAGTCTGCTTCACTGCTATCAACAGCCATCTGATAACAACTTCCTTTCTTTGGCTCAGGCGGGACTAACTCGGTCACCACTTCCTCTCCTAGTGGGGACACCAACTTGATTGTCCTCTTATCACAACTGATAACTGCCTGATACTTATGTAGCCAATTCATCCCTAGGATGACGTCTATTCCCTGAGTACCCATTACTATGAGGTTAGCGGGAAACGCTATCCCCCTTATTTCCACACTTACATTCAAACAAATGCTATCGGCCCGAATTCTACCACTGGCTGAGTCAATTTGAATGGGGGTTGACATGGTAGTTATCGGAAGATTATGTGCTTCTACCCATGATGCAGTAATGAAAGAATGCGTTGCTCCAGTATCAAATAACACTTCTGCAATATGGGAGTTGACTGGAAACATACCTACTATCATGCCGGGGGTCTCCTGAACTGCTTTAGCCTCCAAGTGGTTCAGTCTCCCATGATTATAGAGCGGCTGAGAGCGGTTGCCTGCTCCTGGCTGAGACACATTCTGCTTTGCTAGGGCATTGGGGCCTGACTGCTGCTGGGCTGCCTTCTTCGGACATTGCATCACCCAGTGGCCTTGCTCTCCACAGTGGAAACATGCTCTGTTTCCAACTTGAGCTGGTGCTGTCTGACTGTTCTGCTGGTTTGCTGGGGCAGGAAGACGAGGTGTCTGCTGATTCTGCCTCTGGAACTGACCTCCTCCTGACTGATTGTTCTGGCGATTCTGATACTGGTGCTGAGGATACTGTCTTTGGAACTGCTGCTGCTGAGGTGGACACTGGTTCTGCCTGAACTGCTGAGGTTGACTAATTGAGAAACGAGGATGATTGCTGCTTCCAGGCTGGGGTCCACTGATCTTGCGCTTGCGATTCTCCATCTCCTTATGCTTCCTCTCTGTCATGATTGCTCTATCAATCAGGTGCTGAAAGGTGGGGAAGGTATGATTCATCAGCTGATACTGCAGAGGGTCAACCAAGCCTCTCAGGAAACGATACTGTCTCTTGGCGTCGGTGTTGACATCTTCAGGAGCATAGCGAGACAGCTGTAGAAACCTGTCCCGGTACTCACTAACATACGATGATCCTTGCTTGAGGGCTAGGAACTCCTCCTTCTTCACTGTCATCAGACCTGCAGGAACATGGTACTGACGAAAGCTACCTCTGAACTCTTCCCAGGTGATGGTGTCGGGGTTGGCATGGGTGGCGAGATAAGACTCCCACCATGACTGAGTTGCTCCTCTCAACAAACGGGGGCCATACAGGACTTTCTCCCTGTCATCGCACTGAGCGGTATGCAACTCTCGCTCCACAGTGCGCAGCCAGTCTTCAGCATACATGGGGTCAGAAGAATGAGCAAATGTTGGGGGATGACCTCTCATGAATTCAGGATGCTTGTCTCTGGGCATCTGAGGCATCTGGGGCTGAGGTGGTGGCTGCTGCTGCTACTGAATGGCGGCCTGAGTCTGACCAATTGCTTGAACTGCCTGGGTCTGCATCAGGAACATCTGCTCGATGGACATCGGGGGCGGGGGCGGTAGTTGCTGTTACTGGGGTACCTCATCCTGCTGAGCTGCCTGCTCCTGCTGAGCACGTCTTCCTCCTCTGCGCCTGTTTTCTGACATCTGCAGAATACGACCACACATCAGAACCGATCTTGCAAATCTTGCAGCATAAGAAAAGAGTATAGAATTCTTCAACAACACTAAACAGATGGGCATCTTCACTGATCTCCAACATAGACCAACACAGCTTCTCAGATAAAGAGGAAAGTGGAATAAAAGGCTTCCCAACTAGATAACTAACTTCATTAACATATAACAGGTAAACCAAAATGCAGGGGATACCCACACTCTGGTGACAGTCATTACAAAGATCAAAATCAAGCATAGTTCATCATGACAAACATAAATGCATAGGATATAGCAAACTACCCTGTCTAACTAAGACTAACTAAGAGCGAGACTAACGCTAGGGCTAAGACTAAGACTAAAACTTCTATATTAAGCATTTATTACAAGACTCAACACTGACGATCTATGGTTCTAAGTCTATCTTGGTCTTGCAGTCTGGATTGCCATAAGGCTGGTGTCCATGCCGAGGTGAGCGGTACGGGTGCTGAGTCCCGACGGGAGCGGGGGAACCATCATCCAGGTGATGACGCTCCGCGCGCTCAGCCCGCAGCTAGGCGATCTCAGCACGAGCCCTACTCAGCTCGTCTAGCGCATGGTCTAGCTCCGTGTTTAGCACGACGGCTAGGTTGACTGTGCTGCTCAACCTAGGATTGTCCTCACCGACAGGTGAAACAATCACGCCTCCTGTGCTGCTAGATGGACGGCGGGGGTAATACTTCAGGTTGAGACCGTCGGCTACCCCGCCGAGCACTGAGCAGTAGTGCGAAAGCGCACGCCGTGCGGCATCTTGCATGGCCGCCTTAGCTGAGTCCTGCTCAGAGATGGAATAGTGCTCTGAGCAGACCTCAGCACCCCAGAGACTGTTCTCCGGACGACGCACCAAGCAGGTCGCCTCCCAGCGGTCCGGTTAGACCCCGCGACTGTGCTGGAAGACCACACAGTGATACTCGATAGACCAAGTATGCCGGTCAAGTGCCCGACGTAGCAGGGTGTCGAGCGCATCGTGGAAGTGACACCCGCAAGCAGCGTCGCGAGTGATGGGTCGAGCAACCCCTCCTTCCGGCTCCTGGTCAGCAGAAAAGTCGGTGTCGTGGCTTGAGCTGCTGTCACCTCCTCCGTCGTCTGGGTCTCCTCTAGCAGCTACTCCAGGGGCTGGGGCGCTCAGTGGTGGTGCAGGGGGCGCCTCCAGGGGAAGCACAGGGGAGCAGCTCCTCACAGACTCTATCTCCTGCTGGAGCGAGAAAGAAGAGCCCTGCTGCTCCTGTCGTCGACGTTCCTGCTCCTCATGCAGGCGGTGGTGCAGCCTCTCCAAGTGGCTGGACTGACCGGCCACGGGACGGCGAAGCGGACGCTCCACGAGACGAGAGGGTAAGAAGGGGATGACAGACTTCCGTGCGGTGTGTCTAAGACGAGCCATCTACAAAAGACACCGCAAGCATAAGAGTGAGAACAGAACTAGTATGACCAGCAAGTAATGAACCATAAATAAATGATGGATTAGAATAAAACACAATTTTCAGCAAGGTATAGTACATAGTAGAACATAGGTTTGGTCGATATGACCAACTTTTGAAGGGATACCAAAGTCAAGGTAGGGACAGAGGTCTATAATCCTTAGAACGACCATTCCACTCTAGGTTAGCGGTCCTACAGTCAGCACGACTTTGATACCACTTATGTCACACCCGATTTTAGAAGGTAAACCGAATGCAAACCATGTACGTGCCAGGATCAGCAATTCACGTACACAGCAGTTACATAACATGGACATCATCACACAGTGCTCAAATAGTATTTAAAAGGGAAATAATAGTCGATTACATCATATGTCTGAGACATCCACGTAGTCTTTACAATAATCAAAGTGCGAAAACAAAACGTAGATAAACGCGGCCTTCACAGGCAGCTGACTGGGGGGTTGCCGCTAACCCTCGCCTAGAACTCATCGTAATCTTGGAACTCCTGATGGTCTCCTTCCATAGCTTCATCTTCTCCTGAGCAGGGGTTGCAATGCTGACAACCTGGGGATGGGGGGGTTTGGTGTGTAGAGCAAGGGTGAGTACACATCAACATACTCAGCAAGTATCCTGTTTTGGCCGTAGTGGACTAGCTTTATGTGGGGGTAAGTCAAGCAGTTGCTTTTACTTGGTCAGATTATTATTACTAGTAGAGAAAGCTAAGTTTTAGAATTAACCCACGTTATTAACCCAAACGTACTCCTTTCCAAACGGAAAGAGTACCACTTACCATTACCAGAACCAATACCAAGAACCATCAATCTCATTGCCACCTGCAAATACGAACATCTCTGATCAAGCAAAACTAATCACTGGAGCTCCCTTGGTCGCTCATAACCACGAGCATGATTGATATATCAGTTTTCTAACACTCTCCAGAGGTTGTGCACTTTATCCACAAGCCGTGATTCCCTTTCTGCCCAGAGAGAGCTACTCCCCATTGACCACTGCCTAGGTGGCCCAGCAGGGCATCACTACGTAGCCTTTACAAAGATTCCCTGAGGCTATAGCCGCCCGTTAGGTTTCCTAAATGCTCCGCACTGCTCCCCAAGGGGGCGAACCCAAGCTTGGCAGAGCGAGCCGCATACACCGAGCCCCATTAACGGCACGACAACTAAGCGAACTACACCCCGGATCCTCTAATTATTCAACTAAGGGCACCCCATTCCACCCTCATGGTTGCACTGTTTTCTCGAGCAGTCATCCAACGAACAGGTCCTTACGGAGAGGCACTCGAGAAACCACTCGAGCCCCCTTGAAGGCCACAAGTATAACATCATAATAAAAGAGGGGAAAACAGCGTATCATTGATAATTCTCATCATGTTCATTGATTAGAGTTGAGCAATAGCATAAGACTAAGCAATAATAATCCAACCCAGATAGGTAAACAAGGACATGGATAACAAAAGCTAGTCAATCCTTAGGTATAAATGTGTAATGCGGGAGGTGAATTAAAGAATGTATAGGACAGAGATAGGTCAAGGGACACTTGCCTCCACCAACCGACTGCTGCTCAGGGGCTTCTCCTGGGAATTCTTCGGGCTCCTCAACCAGATCGTTCTCTATGCGAGCGCAAACATACATACATCCATCCATTCGAATTAGGAAATAAACAGTACACCATACAAGAGAACAGATAGATTGAATATGCATAGAGTATGACATACGATATTGCATTTGCCGTGGCTAGAAAGAGAAGAAAGAAGGTCTCACAGGGGTTAAAGCTATACTCGAGGCGTATTACAGGTAGACGCATAACTAGTCGTTACGTGCTCTAGTTCCACTTAGTTCCAATAATAAGGATTAGTCACATGCACTAATAGAATCATAACCATTTTCAATTGATCAACATTAAATAAGGTAGATGATTAACTACATGAATTAACTAACGTAACCAATTTCCAAATTGAGTTTCCATTTATTAATTAAATAACGCGATCACTACACATGGAATACACGGGGGGGGGGGGGGGGGGTTGACAAGCACGTCTAAGGGGGTAGACAAGCGCGCCAAGGGCACGACGAGCCGTGCCAAAGCACCGTGCACCATGCGAGCACGCACGCGCACGGTCGCGCTGACGCGTCGCGCACACGCCGAGGCCGAGCTGCGCACGCGCTGCGTTGCGTGCCGCGGGCGACAACGGGGCCATGCCGAGGCCGACCGTGCGGGGCCGCGCGCTTGCCGAGCTCAAGGCCGCGCGCCATAGGCACGCCGGGCCGAGCTCAAGGCCGCGCCGAGCCGACACGCCGCGGCCGCGCTGGGAAGGGGCGGGGCACGCCAAGGCGGGCGGGCTGCCGGGGACGCGCCATGGCCGAGCCACGGCAGCACCAAGGCCGCGCCACCACGGCTGGCCGCGCCGGAACGGGGCACGAGGGAGGCCGAGCCGGGGGCGCCAAGGCCGGGCCGGCTGTGCGCCATGGCCGGCGAGGCTGGGCCGCCACGGCCGAGGCAAGGTGGGGCGCCGGGGATGGGGCAGGGGAGCGCCGAGCAGGTGGGGCACGCCGCGGGGAGGGGCTGGGGCGAGTCGAGGCGCCGTTGGCGAGGCCGCACCGGGCGGGCGGGGCCGAGCCGCCATGGCCGGCGACGGGGCCGCACCACGGCCGGGCTAGGGGAGCACGCCGGGGCGCGCGCCAGGGCCGAGCGAGCACGCGGGGAGGGCGCCGCGCCGGGCGGGGCAAGGCCGAGCCGACACGGCGGGCCGCCATGGCCGCGCGGGGGGAGAGAAAAGAAAAAGGTTTTTCCTTTTTCTTTAAATCTAGATGAATGGTTTTCACAATTTCAATCAATCAAAACAAATGCATGGTTCGGCATGGTGCAGCAAACCAAAATAAAGTATTTCTAGGGTTTTGCTTTACACGAGATCTCAAGCTGAATCCCGCTATAACTTTGCAAAAGGTCAAGGCTTAGCGAGGGGAAAGGAAAAAGGAAAGGGTAACGCCCGAATTTGGCGAGTGAAGAAAAGAAAAAAAATTCAAGTCCAAAATTCGGGGCGTTACAATAAGGGGAAAAACTTTATTAGTATGGTTTTTAACATGATGCAGGCATAATTACAGAATCAACCTTAGTTGATTCACAACCTTCTATACATTGCACTCTATTACCTGGTCTTATAATAAGTACTTCAGAAGGTAGTAAGAGAAGAGTGAAAGAAATTTTCTTAGATAAGTCTTTGAAAATTCTTTTTGAAAATGCCTCATAATATCTGAAGAGATGGGCTTCGCTCCGATACTAGCTATGATAGAACCTCCCAAGTCATTAGGCCCACCTACAGTTGTCCTTGTCCAACAGACTTCAGACAACCCTGTAGATGCACCTGACCACTTGACAAGTTCGGTATCTGTATTCCTTACCTTTCCCAAGAGCGTTTCACCCGTCTCGCTGATATTACAACACATCAGAGGAACAAATATGCGGAAGCAGTTAAAGCAACTTATTTTATATTAAAGTATGGAAAGAGTATTATTATTACAGACCAGTAAAATATAAGAGTGCTGGAGTAATATTATTACAACCCTAGGAGGCAAAACTCCTCCTGATTAACAGTAAAAAGTTTTTAGAGGAGGACACTTCCTCCCGAGGCTTCAAGCTTGGTTTTTTTCCTTAGGCACCACCTTGGAACAAAAGCAACAAAAATTTGCTGCTTCCTCACCTACAACAACATGGGTTCGAAAACCCTGAATACGAAGTGTACTTTCGCAAGTCTTACCCGTCAAAATAAAAGACTCTCAAGGATATGCTGGTCTTAAGGGAGTCAAGGTAAGGCTTAATCAATAATCAAGACTCTGTTTGCAAAAATGCTTACTAATAGTGGATCCTTAAAAATTAGTTTTATTAGCAAGTTAAGTCATTACCGGAATCTAGAGTTCTTTCTACCCTAGTTCAAGCACTTGGCCTATAATAACCATTTTCTTATCAACCCTTCTTATTCACTGGAATGCTACGTGTAGGGCAGTGACCAAGTCTTCATGTCCGAGAAGTAATGGCGATCCGAATCGATTAATACCCAGCTGGGGATCTCCAATCACACGACATATGTAGCACTTAACCCTTTCATATGTCAACTCGCCATCGGGGTTCTTAAGACCAGATTAGGTTCACGCCAACCGAGAGCACAGATACACCACCGTCCAGCCTCTTGCCACGGAGGGTACACACTACTCTCGCCATCTCTCCACTCCCATTGCGTGTTATCTTATTCTGGTATTAGTCTGCCCAAGGCAAAGCTTACCCATGACGAGGCATGTGACTAGTTAAAAGGTCCTCGATCAGCAAGCCTACATCGACAAGGTCCTTAATCGACTTAGACAGAGACACTACACCGAGACTCTCTTCTCGTGCAACTCACTCGCCCGGTCTCAGCTTTATCATTTAACCCAAAGTTTGGTACCTTATAGAGGTACATCTTTTCCGATGTTGAACCCATCACGACCATGATGGATCCACCATCTAGTTTTATTTTGGAAACATCCCATCCCACTTGAAGCATCATCTTTTGTCAAAACAAAACATTTTGTTTTTCTAGAGCAAGGCTAAGCATAAGAAAAAACCTTTTTATAAAACAGGGGATCAAGGAAAGGTAATCAAATTCTCAAGGAAGGAAATGCAGCAATTTGTTTAGCACACAACTCCTATCACCTAATGCATCAAGCAAGTGAGAAAGATTTTAAAATAGCAGGGGGTGGTAAATGCACCGGGGCTTGCCTTGTGTTATAGGGGTGTCGGGCTTTGCTCCACAAATATCAAAATAAAAGCAGTTCCCAGCCGGTGGGTCTTCAGGTGGTGGTGGTGTAGCTCTTTCTCCTTCAACTTCTACTTCTTCTTCATTTTCTATATATATATATATATCACATATATAACCATGAATGCTCTTGTAATGGTTATGAAAATGCAAAGATAATAAAAGTATATTATCTTAGGTCTTGAATACAATTTTCCTTCACGGGACTCCAGGAAACTAGGGTTTTTGGAGTCATAACTGTAGTTCATAGGGCACGCACCACTAGAAGATTAGGGTTTTGGGGTTTAGGCACCAAACATTGTCCAAATCATGCCAAAATTTACCCAAGGCTTCAAAATAATATTTAAAGCTTATCTAAAAAGTTTAGTGATTTTTGGAGTTAATAATCAATTTCTAAAATTCCAGGAGTATAGGTTTTGGCTATTTTAAATATTCTATAATTCCTTATTTGGACTAAAAATCATAAAACTATTTTTTAAAATAGTATAAATATTTAGGAGCCTAGCAAAATTGGTCTGGTATTTTTAGCATTTTTCTATAATTTTCTATGAATTCTCTAACCCTGGTAGAAAAAGAAAAAGGAAAAACATGAATAGTACTAGGACGAAACTGGCCTAATACAACCCATGCCTAGGCGAAAACATGCACGCCCGCGCCCGCACCAACTTTGCACAGAAGACCCTGGTGATTTAAATAACTGGAAAAGGGGTCAAGGCACTATTCTTAAGTTTCACTGACGGCTACAAAAACCCCCTGGATTTCTATTTCTTCACAACATCAGGTCCACGACGTCGCACGACGGCAGACCGAGCTCCGGCGAGCCTGTACCGGCCGGATAACTCCACTACCGGTGCTCCCGTGCGGTTGACACCAAATTGAACCCTTAATAACCATTTTCCCTCGATCAGTTGCACGATCTGAGCTTTAAATCACCCTATCCATGGAGACAGCGCGAACTAAGGATGAATACGGGTGTTCCTGACGATCTAGCGCGGTTTAGCTTAATTGAATGGGTTGAGGAGCATCAGGAGAATCTAAGGACACTGAAACGGGAGAGCAGAGAGCATGAACGGACCTGGAACGAGCTAGCCACGGCAAGGTCACTATGCACAGTGTTTTGGACCGATTTGGGGGAAATCCTAAATTGGTGCTCTCTGGTGAGTAATTGGAGGCATGAGTGGGTGGATTAGATGCTTTAATACTTAGCGGAGCTGAGGGTGTGCTCAATTTATAGGGCCCTTGAGCGGTGGGCCATGAATTTGAGCTCGCGCGGTGGCGGTCGGAGAGAAGGGGGTGCAATGGCGCAAGCGATTGGTGGCATTTACCGTGGCAAGCTCACCGACGATCATCGGATGGGCTAAGATGACTCACGGCGGCGTGGTTAAAGCATCGAGGCACGTGGCGCAAGGTTGTGAGGCGGCTAACTCCGGCGAGCCTATCCAAAGCGGCTGTGACTCAGCGGGTACGACGGCAGGAGTAGAATAGTGGCCGGAATTCATCCACGGCGTGATATTTCTTACCCCTCTGCGTTATCCAACTGCGCCGAGCACGAATCACTGTGGCGAGCACAAATCCGGGTGCACTGTCGCCAGCGGTGAGTTATCAGAACTGGCGATCGGATCTTTACACTGTACCATCGAAGCCCTGATTCAGAGTGCCTGACAGGCCGAATTGCAATGCCTAGATCTCGAATTTTTGTGCAACAACTTGCCAATACATCTGTAGAAAACTTGTGGCCCTTCATACCAGCTACAATTCTGCTATCGCAACTACCATCATTCGAGCAATAGATCTTACTCTAATTTGACCCAAAAGTTTGGCCAATGTGACTGGTGACCTAAATTCAGTCATTAGAGTGACTGACAGCACAACTTGGAGCTTATTTTTCTCCAAACTTTGTATGTGATCAAAGCTTAGTTACTTAAGCAAAGTTGTTCTCCTATTATAGGTCTAGACTTTTGATATGTTGACCCTAGGCAAATTCTTTGTATTTTTAGAACTACAGAGCTCCAAAGTCAGCCCTGTTCACTAATTCTTAGACTTAGCCACATGAGTGGTGTAGAGTAGCTTTTTGCAAATAAACCCAAATCTCATGGTTTGATTTGAAAATCTTCAAATATGTGAACTATATGATTTGAGTTACCCTAATACCTTGGTTTTTGCACTTGGGTCCAAAAGTGTGCAAAATTTACATATAACCCCCTAGGGTTTCAACTCAGGGTTTTCTAGGGGTCTTTTAGGGTTTTTGGTACTTCTAGGGTTTTGGTGCTATTAAAGTCCATTAAAGGTGATATCTTGTAACCATTTCTAATAAGTTTTGAGATTTTAACTCATTTAGGCTTTATTGACACCCTAAGCCTAATTTAGGGTTAAGTACCCTACCCTAGGGTTTCACCCATGACCAGTCTCATCAATACAACTTGTTTGAATTTTTGCCTAGTGAATGCACTCTAAGTGTAACAATCACATGATATGCCAATGCTCATGATGTTATGCTCAAGTTTTAGTGGCAGTAACACCAGGGGTGTTACAGTCTTCATCTTATGCTTTAGAGATCAACATTTTGTCATCATCTTATGCTTTAGAAATCAGCATTTCGTCTTCTTCTTATGATCTTGCGAATTCAAACAACGTTATATGTCCACGCCTTATTAGGTCTGAAATTAATTCGATCGGTGACAGATTGGACGTCTGGCTGGTTGAGGCAGATGGCTCTCAGCTGGACATCACCCCGCTTTGTGCTTCAATGCTTCTGCTGATTGGACTTGCAGTTCAGTGGCTACATTTGGACTTCCTCCCATCTCAGCCGATCTCTTCCTTTTGTCGTAGTACATTCATTGCGTATATTTTGCGGATATGACTTCTTCAGAAAATCTTTGAAAATTCTTAGCGACACACCCAATGGGTGTGCCCAAGGGGTGTCTTGGTACGCAGAGTGTTTACCACAGTGTCCTGGAGTAGTAACTTGATGTGACCGCGGGGTGTAATCATTTTGCCTGAGCAGCTGACCCTGGTCCAAATGGTGTTGTGTTACGCGAAGCGGCACCTATTGCCTGACTCGTTTTTAAGCAGCTTGAATTGCTTATTGAATACTTGCGACTATTCGACGAGCGTGGTAGGAAGTGGACGATCATCCCCGACCTCTATAAATAGCCTGCTTGCACCGTTGTTCTCTTCACTCATCCTTCGATCATCTATTGTTTTCTTCTTCTTCTTCGCTCTCTCCTTCTCCAACCTACCATGGGTAGAGGCAGGAGGGGTCACGGTTGGCCTCGCCGCGCTGACGGAAAGCACAAGCGCGCCCCGAGTCCCTCCTTGAAGGACTTTGGGGACTCGGAGTACTCGGAGGAAGCATCCTCCGAGTCTGACCGCTCGCCTGCTCCGGCTTCTCCCCCAGCGTCATCCGAGGACTCAGCTGACTCCATGGGGCTTTCCACTGCGGCCCGGGCGTACTGGTGATCCATCGAGCGTGCCAGGCTCGGTGGGTCGGATGAGTCGGGGATCTCCTCGGATGAGGCAGACTCCTCTGACTCCTCCGAGGAGTAGAGCGGCGGGGACAGTTACGACGAGGGCGACGACAGCAGCGACGACAACGAGGGTGATGGCGGCGACGGCGGCAGTGAGGGCGACGGTGGCAACGACAGCAGCGATGGTGGCGAGGGTGATAGCGACGACAGCAAGGGCGATGGTGGTGACGGCAGCAGCGACGGCGACAAGGGTGACGGCAGCAGTGGCGACGGTGGTGAGGGCGACGGCAGCGACAGCAAGGCCAGTGGCATAATGGCACTGGTTTAAATATTAGTATAGATAGATAGTAGTAGTAGTAGTAGTAGCAGTAGAATAATGTAGTGTTAGTTAGTAGTGTAGTGTAAGTAGTAAGGTAATGTAATGTAGTAGCCAGGATAGAAGAAGTTGACTCATAATGAGTCGGCTTTGAGTTTGTGTTACCCCCTCCAGTATAAATCAAGGATGTAGTTCCTCCAAATAATCATTGTTGTGTTTGTTTTCATTTGCGCGCTTGAAAGTTTGTCTATGTGCTTGACAATGCTGGTATATTAGAGGTAATGTCCGAGTGACGACTGAGGCTTTTACTTTTCCGAGTGATGATCTGGCACTTTAGAGATAATGCTCGACCCAAACCCATTTAAACTCGCGCCGACCTGCCTTTTTGAATTCTGAGCCCTAACTTCACTTTTTCCTCAGCCGCTTCTCTGCTTTCCTGAATTTTTGAGCCCGCTCGTTCTGCCCGAGAGATTGCAATGGCTCCCAAGCGGAAGAGGCAGAGCGCCGTTGCTGCGATCATCCCACCCATCGATCCCAACAGCCAGCTTTCATTTGCTGGTAATCACACGTCCATTATCTCTGAATCTGATCTTTTCCACCTCGTTGAGACTGGGGTTTTGTCGCCAAAGGAACTCTGTTCTTGGCGGATCTACCGTGGGGTCACTGTTCTGATAGAGGACACCCATGAATTTGTTGTCTACGTGTCGTTTCTTATCCGCGGACTTGCTCTTCCCATTTCTCCTTTTTTCCACGGTCTCCTTGATTTCTATGATTTAAATCTGACACACTTAAACCCTAACTCTATTCTTCAAGTTGCCTTTTTTGTACATCTGTGCGAGGCTTTTCTCGGAATTATCTCCCATTTCGACTCTAGATGTATCTCTATCACTATCGGCCTGGTATGGCTGGAGGGCAGCATCAGCTTGTCGGCGGTGCAAGTTTAGAGCTTCGCTGGGGGAGGAAGGTGGAATATCTTGATATCCCCCTCAAGGACAACATTAAGGGATGGCGTCTTGAGTGGTTCATCGTGGAGAATCACGGCAAATCCCTCCCCCTCGGCCAGGGAGGCAACCAGACGTTCGTACGCCCACCTTGGTAGAGTCTCCCACTTTTTCAGTGATAACCGAGGCCAAAGTGCTACTTGCTAAAATCTGCTTGTTGAAGGATAGGGGTCTGACTACTGAGGCCGTGGTCGCTGACTTTGTCTTCAAGAACATTCAACCCTTGAAGGACATAATTTATCCCGCTTATTTGTATATCGGCATCAATGATTCCACCCGGGTCACAAACAGACAGATTCCCAATGAGGACTTGCTGAGCCGATTCGATATGATTCCGAGGGGCAGGGTCTCGAATGCTGGTGCTCCCTTAGCTTACTCTACGTGGAACCTTCCTCCAAATATGCTATTCTATGAATTTGTCTCCAACCCTCCTGCTCGTGATGGTAGCCCGGGCCATAGAGTGCGACCCTCCCCCGAGGATATTGAAGCCTCGATTGCCCCACTTCAGAGTCTTCCTGAGGCTGAGAGGCAAACTCATTTTGAGATGCCAGCTAGCACTGATGATGCTGAGATGGACGTCATGCTTAGCTTGCTGGCCAGGGAATCGTCTGACTCTACCTGTACCGAGCCGATGGGCATCACGATGGGACAAGAGTTTGGCGAGGATGTGGAGATCCAGAAACTCGAAGGTGCCCGCCCAAAGCGTTCACGCTGAGTGAACCACCCGGCTACACCTGTCAAGGAGAAGAAGTAGAAGAGGCGACTTCGACGACTGTTGTGGCTTGATCAAGATGCTGGTCCTTCTGCATTGTTCCTTGGTGATGGCCAGGTGGATGCCATTCTCGAGGTCAATGCTGAAGGTTGTGATGATGCTCAAGCTGTTGGTGGTGTGTTTGACGAGGATGAAGAGGAGGAAGAAGAAGAAATTCCGCTGATCCACAAGAACAGCCGTCACTATAGAGGCAGCGACGGGGGCAACGATATTCCCTCCCAGGCCTTGTCAGCACTCGTCAGCCTTCAAGGGCTTTCGATATCAGACTTTGATCAGGCACTGGAAGAGGTCATTCCCGAAGACATTTTATCAGAGCCTCCTGAGGCTGACATTCTGACCATCTGTTCAGAGGTCCTAGATGGTGGTCTTTCGTTGCATGATTTTGCTGGGCAAGAGGTAACCCGAGTGGTGTATCGTGCATCGTCGACCTTGGAGGGCAGTATTCCATGCAAAAACGCTGATCCGAGTCATCCAACTCCTATGGAGGTGGTTGAGGGGCCTTCAGCCTTAGAGGTGGCTGCTGCAGAAGACCCAGCCCCCAAGGGTGGTGCCGGTAGCAACCCAGCCCCCGAGGGTGGCGCTGGTAGCGACCCAGCCCCGAGGGTGTTGGAGCATGCTCCCTCTCTGCTGCTTCCATGGACGTCCACATTGGATCGCCCCCAATCCGGTCCGAGGAGGCTGTGGTGACTCACGCTTCTACGACCCTTGCTGGTCAAGTCGCTTTAGAGGCCAGCGAGCCAGACATCAGGAACCTGCCGCCTGCTAGTGGGGCTGAAGTTACCCTGAGTCGTGCTCTTGAGATTATTCTTGCTGGTCTTCCCTCATCGAGCCATGCCCTGGCTCTTCCTTCCTTGGGTCTTCCCCTGTTCCTTTTCAATCTTCAGTCGAGTCAGCTTTGTGCTCTTTATTGTTCATACTGGAGAATTATCTTTTTTGCTTATCTGTTCATGACCACAATATTTTGTTGACGGTGTATCCGCCCGACTGAGATCTTGTGGCGCTACTATTCCCGATCAAGCCTTATCTCTGATGCAGTGGAACCCTCTGCTGCTCCAGAAACAGATAGACGATTTGAAGGCATCAAATTTGTGGCGGAACCACCCGAATTATTCCAACTTAAGTGCCTAAGTCCCGCCTTAGAGGCTGGACCACACTTAAATAGGAATAAACCGTCAGTCCCTCGGATCTAGTCCGATAAAGCCACTTAACTAGGATCGAATACCACTAGCTCACTCGAAGGTGAGGCATAGAGAAATACAATAAAACATAATACCACAAATTTAATAAGTATCATTAGTGATTACATTAACGGAGTTTCAGAAATAATAACCATAAATTTTAATGCAGCGGAAATAACTAACGGAGAAAACCGAGTAACATGGCGAAGCCTGGCCACACTACTCCTCCTGGTCCTCTCCTGCGGAAGCAATAACCAACTCGACCGTCTATCCCGGTGGCAGGGATGGAAGTCAAGTCACACCATCAACCAATCATCCTAAGGAGTACCTGCAAAAATTATGCCACAAGCAAGGCTGAGTATACTAATACTCAGCTAGACTTACCCGGTATGAGGAGTCTACTCCTCTACCTCTAGACATGCAGCTGTTTGGCTGAAGGGTTTGGTTTGCCAAAAGCACTAGCTGAGTCTAAAATCAAGTTTTAACTTTTCAAGTTTTAATATGATCCTTTTAACTAGATGTGTACCTAGCTAGTCATACATGGTATCAAACATTTTATCAATCAACATCTTTTGCCATTCACCTCATTTCTACTTATTACTCAATGCAGTACAATGGATCAAGCTGTCTCAATAGCTGCGAGAAGCAGACGATTCAAATCGAGTTTTTAAACCTTGCAAGGTAAACCTAAACACACGATGTGGCGAGGCACTCCGTCCCACATACATCAACCGTCCCCATCGATTCCCTAGCAACAGAAAGGGGCTCACTGCCTTGGCGTACAATGCCTCACTGACCCCGACTGCTGTCGTGCAGTGACCGCATTTGTACCCACCATAACCAGAATGGGAGACCACGTCTCAGGTCAAGTGAGGAGGGCAATCTGCGGGCAGGTTCACTCAGGTACTAGGCTTACCGATTTACCATAATTCTCGGCATGTGCTTAGTACGTTCAAACGCTTGACACAGGTATCCACACGTTAATTCTTATTCCAATTTCATCTCGTAGACCACGCATCCCCATGGATCCGTGTCCACAGACCATCATCATTCTGTTATCAAGGTGGATACAATCAATTCCTGACCTCGCGCGAGTGCTAGAAAAATCACTCGACTTCTACTGAGATCCCTAATTAGCAAAGCAGCTACTCGACCTAGCATACTAGTATCCATCACAAAGGAATTCCTGAGTTCATGCAACTAAGGTTTCAGTCAACTCCTATACTTAGGTGCACAGTACAAGCCTACAAACATTAAGTGCAGTAAAATAGCATATAGAATTGGTTATGTATAAAACCGGGGCTTGCCTTTAATTTAACACTTAGGTAGTGTTTGCTGGGGGTACTCGCTTGGCGAGCATCCACTGGTTAAGTCCATCATTCTTTAGGTCGTCCACCAACTGTATCTTGTGGTTGGCACCACATCAGTTGCTCGATCGGCATCTCTCGGTCCTAAATGAGATGCAAGATGCATATGGACGAATATGGTGAAAAACACCACAAGATATACAATACATGGTAGCGAACTAAACACCAATTAGTAAGACACTGCAACGACTATACACAAGCGCTAGCTATTCATACGTTATCGGCGTTCATTATTAACACCATTAACAAGACGACCACATTTTATTTTTTTACGCAACACCAATACGATATCACAAGTACACGCATTTACTACGCTCACCTTAGTTATTCATTTGTTCTTCTATTGACCACACAAAAGCAACCAAGACAACGTAAGTTTAACTAGCACCTAGGCACCAATATCTATGAAACTCCTATGTCACAATCAACTAGAGAAGAAACATACAAAACATGACACACATGCATTATTAAGCTTAGTCATGGCAAGTCTATATTAATTAAGTGCTAACCACCATTTTTAGCTAAAAGGGTGAACACAACCATCAAATGGGCACTGGCAGATTTTTGGACAACAATTCAGCAGTTACTAGTTTTAATCATAACTTTTCAAATATTAATCCAAAAATAGCAAACTAGAACTTTCCAGAAAGCTTAAAAAGTGCTCTACAACTCTGGTATTTTCACCTCAACAAGATTCAACACTTAGCAAGGTTAAAACGTGTTAATTCAACAGCTCTGTCCAGATTTAGACAGATTCAGACTTGCAACTTCAAAAATTCACAACTAAAGCTTCAGACATCCAAATAAAGTGATTTTAGACTTTATGGAAAGCTAAATAAATTGTCTACATATCATTTATAAACGTTTCAAGGTGATTCAATGTTTAACTAAGAATAAAAGACACTAGAAGACTTTGCTATCCAGAACTGGATTAACCAAGAAGTGATTCCATGTTGACAAGAAGTGATTCCATGTTGAACCAAGAAGTGATTCCATGTTGAACTGAATTAACCAATTCAGTTTTCGAAATCTGTTCTGTCAGTTGACAGAACACAACAACCAGTTTGTAAATTTCATAACTCTTAAACCGTCAGGCCTATGGTTATGCAATTTTAACACAAGCAAGATGAGAAAAGCATCTACAACTTTCTTCTAACGACCATGAACAGATTGTAACATTAACTTAAGCAAACGATACAGTTTCTGAAATCTGTACAGAATTTGGACAGATTCAGTTACTGAATTTGTAAAAAGCATAACTTCTAAACGATCAGACTTATGGCTGTCAAATTTTAACACCAGTGAGATAATAAAGTTATCTACAACTTTTCTATATGGCTTTTCTACAGAAAACATGATTTGGTTCATTAAACATACAACACGACGAAAACAGCGTGTGCAGTCCAAAACAACAACTATAAATTTCAGCTCCTATTTACTTCAAGAATTGTCATGTTCTAGAGACTGGAATTGCTCTAACACTTTACCATTTATTAGAGTTAAATTAATCAAATGAGGACTAACAAGTAGACTTACTAGTTTTTATCCATGTCATTTTGTATTACTAGCTCAATCATACTACGCATATAAGTATATTACACCTTCTTCGCCCGACTGACAATCCTCAAGCCCAACACTCATCACACATATAAAATGCACTTAGATCACAATCCAATTACCACTAAATCATATGATGTGTCTATTCAAAATCGAGAGCACAACCAACACTGTTCACGCAGGAATTTCAGTTAGCAAGCACGAGAGCACTCAACTAAATTACCAAGCAAAATCATAGAGAGGTACTACCACCAATTTTTCAAGTCTAAATCATTATGACTTAGTTATCAAGTTTCAATTTATATCAAGACACTTAATCATTTCAAGAAACATGCACGCTTTTGTTTACTTCTAATTTTTCTCTAATTCTTCTTATAATTATAAAACGTGTGTCATTTTAGCACCATATAAAACTATATAATTTGAGGCTAGAATTTTTATGAGGCATAGTTAATAACAAATCATGACCACATGCACATGTTTTATATTTTATTTAATACAAAAATAACAAATTGTTAATGCAATAAAGCATGTGAGAGCAAGTTAAATTTAAAACTAATTATTTTCTGTGAATGCATGGCCATATTAAGTTTTCTTAGACTAATATAATATCATACAAGGACAGTGGAACATCATTTTCCATTTTTACATCCATATATTATTTATAAACCATTTAAAACTACTCAAGGTGCATTAAACAAGTTAAATCACTAACTTAATCATACATGCACAACAATTCATGAACTTTTTACCAGTCACCAAGCATCACACCAAGAGTCTACTGTAAAACTTTCAACCCATTTGAAGCACTAGAGTTATAGATCCAAAAATAACAAGCAAATAAATCTTCTTTTTCCTATTTAACATGATTTAGTTAGCACACCAAGAAAACAGGGAACAACATATAAGTTTTATATTTTTCCTTGATGGAGTATGACAACATCTAACTAACAAAACAGGTTTAATCATTTTTGGATTTTTATAAATAAAATTATGGAGAGAAGCAAGTTAGTTTATTCTCTAAACCAGCTTTTAAATACGAATTTCTACAGAACAACTTTTCCACTAAAACATGCCAACCTATAGATCCAATAGTTAGAGCATTTCATAAGGAAGCCAACAAAACAAGTTTCACGATTTTAGGAGCTCTAAAACTCGATATATCAATATTCTAAGAAAGAGCAAAAATCTGCAACTTTGTGTGTTCTTACCTTTGGCCTTGGGCCCACTCGTCATAGACTCAGGAGGGTCTTCTTTTACCTCCATTTCAGTACGTGAACAAAAGGGAGGAAGGGGCGCTTCGGCTCCATGGCTAGGGAAGGGGAAGGAGCTCGCTGCAGGGGGCTGCTCGCCATGGGTGGGAAGATGGCAGGGAGGTGCGGTGCTGAGGAGGGCGCAGGGACTGGCACCATGGACAGGGAGCTAGGCGGCCATGGAGGAATGGAGCTCGGCCATGGGGGAGAAGCCGATGGGGAGAAGGTTTCCTGCTGCCGGAGAACAGAGGGCGCGCCCATGGGTGAGAGAGCTCCCTGCTCCTGCGCTTAACCAGAGAAGGGGAGGAGAGGATAAGTGGCGTGTGGGGGAAGAAGGGAGAGAGGTGGGCTGCCATTTATGGAGGAGAAGCTCCAGAGCACGGCGGCCACGTTTCTCCATTACAGCAATTCGTCGAACACGTGGCGAGTGCTACAGTAGCGACATTGGTCGGCCATTTTTGGCGTCTTCTGCTCGGATTCGGACATGGGTCACTGTAGCAAAGATATTTCCTACGTAATACTCTACAAGTTTGATTAAGGGTTCTCAGCCATTTGCCAACTAGATTAAGAGATAATTAAGTCCAAAGTTGCTACTGTCAAAGGGTTAATTTCACCTAAGAATGGATGTCAAACCTTGTCAAAATGGGTCGGATGAATGCCATCTTTTGATATGATGTGCCACCATTAGTTACTAACAACTATTATATTTAGTGAAAATCAAGTTGTTTAACAAATTTTAGGGAACGCGAGACGTCGACCCGAACGACACTGATTTCAGACTTAAAAGAATTCGAATCCTGAAATCAGTTTTTTATTCTGTCTTGATGGCACTGTTTGAGATACTTAGAGATTGAATCAAGGCTTGGTATATATATAAAATTTGTTGTATAACACAGGTTCTACAATTTTTATTAAAGGTCAAACCTCATATCTTAAATATAAATCAAAGTTTCACTTTGGTCAAGGTAGCACCATTATAAAGCTTCAAATTATACTTTTAAGGTAATCGGGGCATTTTCTCGACATTTTCTCAACATTAACCGTTAATAACTTTGGTTGTAGAGTTGATATAGAGTTGTTTGAGCAAGATGACAAGGTTTTGTTAAATTTCAAAATTCGCATTTGTTCGGACGAGCAGTTTCAAGCATGTATGGGATTTATCTTTTCATGTGTGTATTTGGTTCGAACTTCTAGAAATCTTTAGATACACTTGATAGATAGAGATGAATGATGATATAGAGAAAACAAGTCGATTCGCATAAGAATTAATTAGAGGTTCACACAAAGAGATCCTGCGGGAGAATGCGAATTCAGATTAAGTATTTGGACGTAGACCGACTATCGAGACAACGGATTCAAACACCGATGGGATAACATAACAACTATCGAGAGTCCGAATAAATGAGTCTGGACGGGAGTTGCGAGACAAGATTAACTTTCGAATTTGCGTTTGCTTCAAGAAACAAAAAGTTTTAACATGCTCCAAATTTGGCTATTCTTGAGATCGAATAATTCCAAACTTGGTGAAGCTTTCATGAGTAACTTGATGAATGGAGATAGATGCGACCGAGAAATAGAAATTGTCACTGAGCATCCGAGATTAGGATAAATCTCCCGACATAACACGAAATAAACACCTGGGGTGTCACAGCCTTCCCCCCTTAAAAGAATCTCGTCCCGAGATTCAAATGAGGATCTTTAAGGGTGGAGAAGCATGTAACTCCCAGACTGAAGATAGATGCAAATGAGAGGGTATCTGAAAAGATACTAAAGATAGATTTGGATAGAATATCGCGACATATTGAGACAAAATGCAGCGATCACTTGAGAAAATGTCCACAAAAGATATCACATTAGTATAGTCTCGTAATGGATCACGACTATTAACCGCGATACCAGCGCGTGCCGAGCAGCTCAACCATGTGTGCACCCATGGGAGGCTCTCGGTTTCATCGCGGCACCATCAGTCATTTAGTCACAACACCATTACCAAATGCAACCAATGAGAAATCCACATAGCACAGATAGATGGAGCCCATGAGAGTATGGCTCCAAAAATAAGAATGTGACCGGAGTTGAAGCAGAGGCTGCTGGCAAAAAGAGCATCACATGAGAACTCTTCAACTCCGCGAACTTGTCATGATCACCACATGGATTATCAAGTCAGAGATTTACACGAGATTTGATATGAGAAGGAGGCAACCATGAGATAAAGATTGATGAGCTTTTAGAGACATGAGAGAACCAAAGACAACATCAACATTCATTGAACTAAATGGACACACTGCTTAGAGATAAAATTGATAACATCATCATAATCCCCAGAAGAGGGGTATGAGACTAACCAGAAATGAGAGATTTAGGCAGATCAAAATCCGATACTTGAGAACGAGTTATAATAGATATCCAGATAATAGGGCAGGATCAATAGGGGATCCAGAGATTCGGATGATAAGCCACAACATGATTCACCAAGGTAAAGATTTACCAGATTCGAACGAAGGAGAGGTAGGAAAACAAGATCTGTTGGGATGAGCAGCAGAAATGCTAGGAAGTTTTGGGGCAAGGATTTACGGAAAGAACATGGCTCGGACATGGTTTGCGCAACTCGACACCAAACGATGTTGTTTTTTAACATACATGAGCGCACATGGAAGTTTTAGTCGATTTAGGGGTCAAGCTATGGGTGTCTATAAGCTGTGAAGGGGTAACATTGAGGGTAAAACGCTCAAGGGCTAGAAACACCAACACAAGCATGATTTTTTTAAAAGAGGTCTCACTTGCTAAACTAAAGGTTGTTTGGGGGGGGTCTTTTTATGAACATAACAAGCAACAATTTTTTTTTTTTGCAAAAAGGGTTGAACATTTAGAATACCATCTAGATAGCAAGGCAAGAGAAATACATAACACAACCTAGCAAGACTTACTAATTAGGCGAGAGATAAGGCATTTCTTATATTTCATAACATAGCAGTACATCACATTATTCACAAGTTATTATTGGAATAAAGGTGAGAGAAGCATGTTGAGGCACAAGAGACAATTATAATGCGACAATCATGATGCATGCTCATTCTAGTCGTCTTCTCAGACCTAACTACCTTTCTCGGATGCTTCTACAACATCCTATTTAATAGTAGTAGTAGCCTTTATGGCCTATATAAATAGCCACCTAGCTACCCATCTATTTCCTAAGGCTTCACGTCCTAGGTCTATCCTGATCGTCCTAATGATCTATCCAACATTGGTTTCTAGCAAGTTTTACTTTAGAAAAGGTTGGTAATCATGACTTATTGACTTCTCTATAATGGTATTCGCTCTGATACCAGCTGTGGTGGAACCGCCCGAATTATTCCAACTTATGTGCCTAAGTCCCGCCTTAGAGGCTGGACCACACTTAAATAGGAATAAACCGTCAGTCCCTCGGATCTAGTCAGATAAAGCCACTTAACCAGGATCGAATACCACTTGCTCACTCGAAGGTGAGGCACAGGGAAATACAATAAAACATAATACCACAAATTTAAAAAGTATCATTAGTGATTACATTATCGGAGTTTCAGAAATAATAACCATAAATTTTAATGCGGCGGAAATAACTAACGGAGAAAACTGAGTAACATGGCGAAGCCTGGCCACACTACTCCTCCTGGTCCTCTCCTGTGGAAGCAATAACCAACTCGACCGTCTATCCCGGTGGCAGGGATGGAGGCCAAGTCACACCATCAACCAATCATCCTAATGAGTACCTGCAAAAATTATGCCACAAGCAAGGCTGAGTATACTAATACTCAGCTAGACTTACCTGGTATGAGGAGTCTACTCCTCTACCTCTAGACATGCAGCTGTTTGGCTGAGGGGTTTGGTTTGCAAAAGCACTAGCTGAGTCTAAAATCAAGTTTTAACTTTTCAAGTTTTAGTATGATCCTTTTAACTAGATGTGTACCTAGCTAGTCATACATGGTATCAAACATTTTATCAATCAACATCTTTTGCCAGTCACCTCATTTCCACTTATTACTCAATGCAGTACAATGGATCAAGCAGTCTCATTAGCTGCGAGAAGCAGATGATTCGAATCGAGTTTTTAAACCTTGCAAGGTAAACCTAAACACACGACGTGGCGAGGCACTCCGTCCCACACAAATCAACCGTCCCCATCGATTCCCTGGCAACAGAAAGGGGCTCACCGCCTTGGCGTACAATGCCTCACTAACCCCGACTGCCGTCGTGCAGTGACCTCACTTGTACCCACCATAACCGGAATGGGAGACAACGTCTCAGGTCGCGTGAGGAGGGCAATCTGCGGGCAGGTTCACTCTGGTACTAGGCTTACTGATTTACCATATTTCTCGGCATGTGCTTAGTACGTTCAAACGCTTGACACAAGTATCCACACGTTAATCCTTATTCCAATTTCATCTCGTAGACCATGCATCCCCATGGATCCATTTCCACAGACCATCATCATTCTGTTATCAAGGTGGATACAATCAATTCCTGACCTCGCGCGAGTGCTAGCAAAATCACTCGACTTCTACCGAGATCCCTAATTAGCAAAGCAGCTACTCGACCTAGCGTACTAGTATCCATCACAAAGCAATTCCTGAGTTCATGCAACTAAGGTTTCAGTCAACTCCTATACTTAGGTGCACAATACAAGCCTACAAACATTAAGTGCAGTAAAATAACATATAGAATTGGTTATGCATAAAACCGGGGCTTACCTTTAATTTAATACTTAGGTAGTGTTTGCTGGGGGTACTCGCTTGGCGAGCATCCACTGGTTAAGTTTATCATTCTTCAGGTCGTCCACCAACTGCATCTTGTGGTTGGCACCACATCAGTTGCTCGATCGGCATCTCTCGGTCCTAAATGAGATGCAAGATGCATATGGATGAATATGGTGGAAAATATCACAAGATATACAATACATGGTAGCGAACTAAACACCAATTAGTAAGACACTGCAACGACTATACACAAGCACTAGCTATTCGTACGTTATCGACGTTCATCATTAACACTATTAACAAGACGACCACATTTTATTTATTTACGCAACACCAATACGATATCACAAGTACGCGTATTTACTACGCTCACCTTAATTATTCATTTGTTCTTCTATTGACCACACAAAAGCAATCAAGACAACATAAGTTTAACTAGCACCTAGGCACCAATGTCTATGAAACTCCTATATCACAATCAACTAGAGAAGAAACATACAAAACATGACACACATGCATTATTAAGCTTAGTCATGACAAGTCTATATTAATTAAGTGCTAACCACCATTTTTAGCCAAAAGGGTGAACTCAACCATCAAATGGGCAGTGGAAGATTTTTGGACAGCAATTCAGCAGTTACTTGTTTTAATAATAACTTTTCAAATATTAATCCAAAATGGTGGTTAAAAAGTTCTCTACAACTTTGGTATTTTCACCTCAACAAGATTCAACACTTAGCAAGGTTAAAACATGCTAATACAACAACTCTGTCCAGATTTGGACAAATTCAGACTTGCAACTTCAAAAATTCACAACTAAAGATTCAGACATCCAAATAAAGTGATTTTAGACTTTCTGGAAAGCTAATTAAATTGTCTACATATCATTTATAAACGTTTCAAGGTGATTCAATGTTTAACTAAGAATAAAAGACACTAGAAGACTTTGCTGTCCAGAACTGGACAGATTTAGTCTTCACACTTTAAACATCCATAACTTAATCTTTAGACCACAAAAAGAGTGATCCAAGACTTTTTGGAAAGATTAGCAAAAGCACTACATAACTTTTATAATCACCAAGAAGTGAGTCCATGTTGAACTGAATTAACCAATTCAGTTTTCGAAATCTGTTCTGTCAGTTGATAGTACACAACAACCAGTTTGTAAATTTCATAACTCTTAAACCGTCAGGCCTATGGTTATGCAATTTTAACACAAGCAAGATGAGAAACGCATCTACAACTTTCTTATAACGACCATGAATAGATTGTAACATTAACTTAAGCAAACGATGCAGTTTCTGAAATTTGTACAGAATTTGGACAGATTCAGTTACCGAATTTGTAAAAAGCATAACTTATAAACGATCAGACTTATGGCTGTCAAATTTTAACACCAGTGAGATAATAAAGTTATCTACAACTTTTCTATATGGCTTTTCTACAGAAAACATGATTTGGTTCATTAAACATACAACACGACGAAAACAGTGCGTGCAGTCCAAAACAGCAACTATAAATTTCAGCTCCTATTTACTTCAAAAATTGTCATGTTCTAGAGACTGGAATTACTCTAACACTTTACCATTTATTAGAGTTAGATTAATCAAATGAAGACTAACAAGTAGACTTACTAGTTTTTATCCATGTCATTTTGTATTACTAGCTCAATCATACTACGCATATAAGTATATTACACCTTCTTCGCCCGACTGACAATCATCAAGCCCAACACTCATCACACATATAAAATGCACTTAGATCACAATCCAATTACCACTAAATCATATGATGTATCTATTCGAAATCGAGAGCACAACCAACATTGTTCACGCAGGAATTTCAATTAGCAAGCACGAGAGCACTCAATTAAATTACCAAGCAAAATCATAGAGATGTACTACCACCAATTTTTTAAGTCTAAATAATTATGACTTAGTTATCAAATTTCAATTTATATCAAGACACTTAATCATTTCAAGAAAAATGCACGCTTTTGTTTACTTCTAATTTGTCTCTAATTCTTATAATTATAAAACGTGTGTCATTTTAGCACCATATGAAACCATCTAATTTGGGGCTAGAATTTTTATGAGGCATAGTTAATAACAAATCATGACCAACGTATAAATTTCACATGCCCAGGTTTTATATTTTATTTAATACAAAAATAACAAATTATTAATGCAATAAAGCATGTGAGAGCAAGTTAAATCTAAAACTAATTATTTTCTGTGAATGTATGACCATATTAAGTTTTCTTAGGCTAATATAATATCATGCAAGGACAGTGGAACATCATTTTCCATTTTTTACAACCATATATTATTTATAAACCATTTAAAACTACTCAAGGTGCATTAAACAAGTTAAATCACTAACTTAATCATATATGCACAACAATTCATGAACTTTTTACCAGTCACCAAACATCACACCAAGAGGCTCCTGTAAAAATTGCAACACATTAGGAGCACTATAGATACAGATCCAAAAATAACAAGCAAATAAATATTCTTTTTCCTATTTAACATGATTTAATTAGCACACCAAGAAAACAGGGAACAACATATAAGTTTTATATTTTTCCTTGATGGAGTATGACAACATCAAACTAACAAAACAGGTTTCATCATTTTTGGATTTTTATAAATAAAATTATGGAGAGAAGCAAGTTAGTTTATTCTCTAAACCAGTTTTTATATACGAATTTCTACAGAAAAACTTTTCCACTAAAACATGCCAACCTATAGATCCAATAGTTAGAGCATTTCATAAGGAAGCCAACAAAACAAGTTTCACGATTTTAGGAGCTCTAAAACTCGATTATATGAATATTCGAAGGAAGAGCAAAAATCTGCAACTTTGTGTGTTCTTACCCATGGCCTTGGGCCCACTCGTCATAGACTCAGGGGGGGTCTTCTTCTACCTCCATTTCAGTACGTGAATAGCAGGGAGGAAGGGGCGCTTCGGCTCCATGGCTAGGGAAGGGGAAGGAGCTCGCTGCAAGGGGCTGCTCGCCATGGGTGGGAAGATGGCAGGGAGGTGCGGTGCAGAGGAGGGCGCAGGGACTGGCGCCATGGACAGGGAGCTGGGCGGCCATAGAGGAATGGAGCTCGGCCATGGGGGAGAAGCCGATGGGGAGAAGGTTTCCTTCTGCCGGAGAACAGAGGGTGCGCCCATGGGTGAGAGAGCACCTTGCTCCTGCGCTTAACCAGAGAAGGGGAGGAGAGGAGAAGTGGTGTGTGGGGGAAGAAGGGAGAAGCTCCAGAGCACGGTGGCCACGTTTCTCCATTGCAGCAATTCGTTGAAAACGTGGCGAGTGCTACAGTAGCGACATTGGTCGGCCATTTTTGGCGTGTTCTGCTTGGATTCGGACATGGGTCACTATAGCAAAGATATTTCCCGCGCAATACTCTACAAGTTTGATTAAGGGTTCTCAGCCATTTGCCAACTAAATTAAGGGATAATTAAGTCCAAAGTTGCTACTGTCAAAGGGTTAATTTCACCTAAGAATGGATGTCAAACCTTTTCAAAATTGGTCGGATGAATGCCATCTTTTGATATAATGTGCCTACATTAGTTAGTAACAACTTTTATATTTAGTGAAAATCATGTTGTTTAACAAATTTTAGGGAACGAGAGACGTCGACCCGAACGACACTGATTTCAGACTTAGAAGAATTCGAATCCTGAAATCAGATTTTTATTCTGTCTTGATGGCACTGTTTGAGATACTTAGAGATTGAATCAAGGCTTGCTTTATATATAAAATTTGTTGTATAACACAGGTTCAACAATTTTTATTAAAGGACAAACCTCATATCTTAAATATAAATCAAAGTTTCAGTTTGGTCAAGGTAGCACCATTATAAAGCTTCAAATTATATTTTTAAGGTAGTCGGGGCATTTTCTCGACATTTTCTCAACATGAACCCTTAATAACTTTGGTTGTAGAGTTGATATAGACTTGTTTGAGCAAGATGACAAGGTTTTGTTGAATTTCAAAATTCGCATTTGTTCGGACGAGCAGTTTCAAGCATGTATAGGATTTATCTTTTCATGTGTGTATTTGGTTTGAACTTCTAGAAATCTTTAGATACACTTATTAGATAGAGATGAATGATGATATAGAGAAAACAAGTCGATTCACATAAGAATTAATTAGAGGTTCACACAAAGAGATCCTGCGGGAGAATGCGAATTCGGATTAAGTATTTGGACGTAGATCGACTATCGAGACAACGGATTCAGACACCGATGGGATAACATAACAACTATCGAGAGTTCGAATTAATGAGTCTGGACGGGAGTTGCAAGACGAGATTAACTTTCGAATTTGCGTTTGCTTCAAGAAACAAAAAGTTTTAACTTGCTCCAAATTTGGTTATTCTTGAGATCGAATAATTCCAAACTTGGTGAAGCTTTCATGAGTAACTTGATGGAGATAGATGCGACCGAGAAATAGAAATTGTCACTGAGCATCCGAGATTAGGATAAATCTCCAGACATAACACGAAATAGACACCTCGGGTGTCACAAAATTCTGGTTAGTGGACTCATGATTTCTTTAGTTGTATTAATTGCTTAGCTTATCTTTAATCGCGTGTTCTCCTTCAGCTGCTTTATCAGATCTGGCTCGGCGGTGCTCTGACTTTGAGGGGAAGTACTCTCAGAGTCAGGCCGACTTAGCCTAGACCTCTGCTTTTCTGGATAGTGCATGTTCCCTGAATTCTTCTCTGAATGCCTAGCTTGATTCCGAGAGGATGGCACATGAGGTAAACTTCCTTGGCTGACTTTGCTTTGCTATCCTTGCTTCAATGTTGAATATTGTTCTCTGCTTGCAGGAAGAAAAACGAACACTTGTTGCTTCCCGCGACAATCTGGATAGGCTATACTGTGATGCTAGTAACTCCTTGACCATTCTGGAGAGGAGCCACCGCTTCACCATGTCTGACTTAAACCATCATCGCCACTAGCTGCAGGCATCTCACGATGAAGTTTCTCGACTTGGCCAGTTGTTGTCTACCAAGGACTCCACCATCAGGGAACTACGCGCCTCCAAAAAACTTGTCGCGCAGGAACTGGAGGCCGCTCAACTTGCTATTAAGAGCTTGGAGAATAAATGTGTCATCCTGAAGGCTCAGCGCGACAGGGCTATGGACAAAATCGTTCGCGCTGGGTGAATCCTGATGAGGAGACCTGGCGTCATGGTGCCCGATGATATTGTTGCTGATGTCAAGGACACGCCTGATGCCGCAAGCCGTCCATCCTCTTCCGTTGCCCCTGCGAAGGATACTGTCTGCAAAGATGTTTCAACGTAGTGATTTCCTGTAAAACACTTATTTATTCGAGTTAGCATCTCTTTAGAGAAAAGATGTAATATGAATTCTGCATGTGCGCAACAGTTATGTTAGAACTTGATTATTCCGTGGGCAGGGTAAAGGAAAACACCCCTGGCACTTGTAAGTGTGATATTTTCTTTTTTCGAAGTACTCTTAATTTGAGCTGGTTATTCTGCTACTAGGGTACAGTGGTCACCCTAAATCATGTGAATGCAAGTATGTCGCATCAACTTAAGGCATTTCCGACTTAAGCCGATTGGTTTGATAGTAGGGCATAGTGATCACCCTAATTCAAGTAAGCGTGAGCATGTCGCATCGACTTAAGTCATTTTTGATTCAAGTCGATTGCTCCGTTGGTAGGGCATAGTGACCACCCTAAGTTAAGTAAGCGTGAGCATGTCGCACCGACTTAATCGTCTCCAACTTAAGTCGATTGCTCCGTTAGTAGGGCATAGTGGTCACCCTAAGTCAAGTAAGCGTGAGCATGTCGCATCGACTTAAGCCGTCTCTGACTTAAGCCGATTGCTCCGTTAGTAGGGCATAGTGGTCACCCTAAGTCAAGTAAGCATAAGCATGTTGCACCGACTTAAGCCACCTCCAACTTAAGCCGATTGCTCCGTTAACAGGGTATAGTGGTCACCCTAATTCAAGTAAGCATGAGCATTTCGCACTGACTTAAGCCGTCTCCGACTTAAGCTGATTGCTCCGTTGGCAGGGTATAGTGGTCACCCTAAGTCAAGTCATGCCGATTTCAAGTCAAGCCCAATCGAAGTCAGTTGTAAGTCAAGAGTCTGAATGCCTTTGGAAAATTAAAGCTTTATTGATGATGAAATCTTTGGGTTATAGAGTACAATATTCCTTCAAGAGTTTTTTAAGGCCTTTATAAGGGTAGAACTTTCTTAGGGTTCTATGTTCCACAAGTTTCCCACTTTTGTGTCGTCCATCTGAGTAAGCCGATATGATCCCAGCCGTGTGACCTCTGATACGATGAACGATCCTTCCCGTGGTGGTGACAGCTTGTGTCGTCCCTCCCCCGTTAGAATTCGGTGAAGGACTAAGTCTCCCACTGCAAAGAATCGGTGCCGCACACCTTTGTCGTGGTAGCGCCTCAAGGTCTGCTGGTACCTGGTCGACTGAATTACTATGTTCAATCGTTCTTCCTCCAGCACATCAATGTCTTCCAGCCTGGTTGCTTCTGCCTTAGCTATGTTTTCGAAAGTCAACCTCGGCACCCCGAAGATTAGATCAGCACGCAGCACTGCTTCTGACCCATAAACCATGAAGAACAGGGTATTTCCATGCAATGCTCGACTGGGTTGAGTTCGCAGGCTCCAGGCCACGTATGGCAGTTCTCTGATCCATTTTCCTGCAAGCTTTTCACTTTTGTCGAATACCTTCTTTCTAAGTGCTTCCAGTATCATTCCGTTGGCTCTTTCCACCTGGCCATTGGCTCTTGGGTGCGCCACTGATGTGTACTTGATCTGGATACTTCTTTGCTCGTAGAAATCGAAGAATTCAAAGCTGGTGATGTTGGATCCTAGGTCAGTGATGATGCTATTCGATATCCCAAACCTAAATATTATGTCCTGGATAAACTTCACTGCTTTGGCTGAGGTCAAAGAGGCAATTGGCTTGTACTCTATCAATTTTGTGAATTTGTCAATGGCAACCAATATATGAGTATAGCCTCCTTGAGCTTTCTTGAAAGGTCCGATCATGTCCAGCCCCCAGCATGTAAACGACCGTGTTACAGGAATGGTCTGCAGCTGCTGCGCGGGCAAGTGTTGTTGCTTCGACCGGAATTGGCACGCTTCACAATTCTGGACTAACTCTGCAGCATCGCTCTTTGCAGTTTGCCAGTAGAAACCAGATCTAAAAGCCTTCCCGATGAGAGTCCTTGATGCAGCATGTACCCCACATTGCCCGGCATGGATTTCATCCAACAATTGTCTCCTAGTGGCCGAGTGAATGCATTTCATGAAGACTCCTCCTGCACCTCTCCTGTACAGTAAGCCCCCTATAATGGTGTAGTGGGCTGACTGCCTTGCGATGCGTTCTGCTGCAACCTTGTCATCCGGCTCTTCTTCATCCTTTATGTACCTAATGATAGGCTCTCTCCAGTTGTTGGGATCTGCCTCTGGCTGAGTCAAGGCGTTGCACTCTTCCACCTGATCCGTGAGGATGCTCGGCTGTGATATTTCTTGGACGAAAATCCCAGGTGGAGCCTGGGCCCGACTGGATCCCAGCTTTAACAACGCATCGACAGCTGCATTGCGATCTCTCTCCACATGATGGAACTCCAATCCCTCAAACTTGTCTTCTAGTTTCGCACAGCTGTATAGTACTTGCCCATTGAATCGGTCGAGCAGTCCCAATCCTTGTTTATCTGGCTTATGAACACCAACGAGTCACCATATACCATCAGTTTCTTGATGCCGAGTGATATGGGAATGCTCAGCCCGTGGACCAGTGCTTCATACTCTGTCGCATTATTTGATGCTGGACACAACAGCTGGAGTGCGTACTTGAGTTGTTCACCTCTAGGAGCAATAAAAAGAGTCCCTGCACCTGCTCCTTGCAGCTTCAGCGAGCCATCAAAGTACATTCTCCATACCTCAGTGACTTATGGGCTATCTGGGACCTGGTGTTCAGTCCATTCTAATACGAAGTCGACCAGCGCCTGAGTCTTAATTGTCGTGCGGGGCCGGAATTCTTTGTCGTGAGCTCCCAGCTCGCATGCCCATTTGGCTATCCTTCCAATAGCTTCTTTGTTGTGGATAATGTCTCCTATCAGAAATCCTGTGACTATTATGACTTTGTGGTCGTCAAAGTAGTGTCAGAGCTTGTGTGCGGTTAGAAGTACTGCGTACCACAGCTTCTGGACTTGAGGATACCTTATCTTTGAGGGCCCGAGGACTTCGCTGATGAAGTAAACTGGATGCTGCACCGGGTATGCATGTGCTTCCTCTGCCCGCTCGACTACCAACACGGTGCTTCCCACGTGAGTCATGCAGGAGATGTACAGGAGCAGATCTTCTGCCAGTTGTCCGGGTGTTGCTCGGCGTGGCGGCTTGAGTACTGGTGGTGTGGTCAAGAACTTCTTCAGTGCCTCTAGAGCTTCCTGTGCCTCTGTGGTCCACTGAAACTTGTCCAACTTCTTGAGTAATTTTTAAAATGGCTTCCCTTTCTTGCCTAGCCTTGATATGAACCTGCTTAGGGCTGCCATTCATCCAGTAAGCCTTTGCACCTTTTTCTTTGACCGTAGCGCTTCATTCTCATGATGGCCTCGATCTTTTCTGGATTAGCTTCAATTCCTCGGTGGCTGACAATGAATCCGAGTAGCTTCCCTGCTGGTACTCCAAAGACACATTTTTCTAGGTTCAGCTTCCACCTGTAGCGCCTCAGGCTGTTGAAGACCAACTGCAAATCTTCGATGAAGTTTTCTGAGTTTTCTGTCTTGATCACCACATCATCGACGTAGGCTTCCACCTGCTTGCCCCAGTGATCGGCTAAGCATGTCTGGTGTCACACCTGGTTTTGAAGGTAAACCGAATGTGAACCATGTACGTGCCAGGATCAGTAATTCACGTACACAGCGATTACATAAATGACTCATCATAGCACAATGCTTTGGATTACAATAAAGAGAAAGTAATAATATTACAGACTAGATCCATTTACATAATATAAATCAAAGTACACAAAATCAAAACGTAGCCAACGTAAACAACCCACCACAGGCAGCTGACTGGGGGAGGTCGCTAGCCTAATCCTCGAACTCGTCGACGTCCTGGAACTCCTGGAGATCCACCTCGACACCTTCTTCTTTACCTGAGCATAGATTGCACCAAAGGCAACCTGGTGTTTTGTGAAAGCAAGGGTGAGTACACATCAACGTACTCAGCAAATGTTCCATTTGGCTGAGGTGGACTAGCTTTATGTGGGGTTAAGGTCAAGCAGTTGCTTTTAGTTGGTCAGGTAATTATTAATAGTAGAGAGCCAGGTTTTAACATTAACCCAAGTTTTTAACCCAAAAGTACTCTTTCCAAATGGAAAGAATACTAGAAACCATAAGCATAATCATAATCATAAAAACCATCATTATCCTCATCATCATCTGTAACCAAAACATCTCTGATCAATGTGTCTCTAATCAATGGAGCTCCCTTGGCCGCTCATAACCGCGAGCACGGCTGATATATTAGTTTCATAACATTCTGCAGAGGTTGCGCACTTTACCCACAAGCCGTGATTCCCTCTCTAGCCCGGGCTTGCAAGACCCTTATTCACTCCCGAGGTGAACGGCCAGGGATTCACTACGAAGCCTTTACAAAGATTCCCTGAGGCTATAGCCGCCCGTTAGGTTTCCTAAATGTACCACACTCCTCCCCAAGGGGCAATCTACCCTCGGCAGAGCGAGCCACATACACCGAGCCCCATTGACGGCACGACGGCGAAGTGAACTACACCTCAGTTCCTCTAATTAATTAGCTAAGGGCATCCCATACCACCCTCATGGTTGCACTGTTTTCCCGGGCGGTCATCCAATGAACCAGTCCTTGCAGAGAGGCACTCGAGAAACCGCTCGAGTCCCCTTAAATGCCATAAGTATATCATCATATCCAGAATAAAACCATAGTATCATCATTGTATCTCATCATGTTCATTGATTAAAGTAAAACGCTAGCATGAAGCTAACCATAGTAACCCAAAAGGTAATCAAGGACAAGGTAAATAGAAAGCTAGTCAATCCTTATGTTGTTCATAGTATGCGGGACAATGAATTATAAAGTAAATGGGACATAATAGGTCAGAGGACACTTGCCTTCACCAAACAGATGCTTAGGATCTTCAGCCTCGCAGAACTCGAAGAGTTCGATCTCTTGATCGCCGAAGCTTGACTATCGATTCCTCGAAGCTCAGAAATCGATCGCAGTCTATTCGCGACGAGCAACGAATATTAACAGGCACAAGCAAACATATACTTTCATAAGAATATTACACCATACAAGATAAAATATTATAAAAACGAGCAATATAAAATAGACAGAGCGCCTCTAGGATTACGCGAGGAAAAGAACCACGATAGACGAAGCTATGGTCGAGAAGATATCGCGTTTACGCTAAACAAGTATTAATTAGAACATCCAATTCGACATAATTATATTAATCAAATGTAAATTAATACTACTACTTAGTTTTGACTGACTTACTATTTTAATATTTGACAGTTAAGCAAGTAACTTAATTAATATAAGCGATTCTAAGCGAGACGAATTAACGACGCACGACGTGCAAACACGATGTGTGCGACGCGCAGACACAAATGACTTAGCGCGCGGACAACGCGCGATACGCGCGACAACGCGTGCGAACAACACGCGCGACACACGAACGACACACGACGACGCGCGCGAAACATCACCGCGGCACGCGCACGGTACGTGCGGACCGACATGCGAAACTAATAAATAAACAACGTGATTAAACTAAACAATTATTAATGAGAAACATTTTAATTAAGGTTAATCATGTTAGTGACTAATTATAAATGCGCAAATCGAATTCCTAAATTAGATTTTAAAATTGAATTGTCATTCCAGTAGCCATTGGTTAAACAAACGTTTAAATAAATTAAATGAAATGTGCAACAATGGGAATAAATATTTCTAAATTAAGATAATTTCAATACGAATCTAACGCAACTTGAATGGATCGAATCGGGTTTAAAACACAAAAGTTATGACTGTTTTAAACCATACTATAATTCGCGCGTCCAAATTTACAAAACTGCCATCTTCTTTCTCATCTCATCTTCTTCCTCCCATCCATGGAAGAGAGAGAAGGGAAGAGGAGGGGGCTGCGCAGAGGGAGGACAAGGTCGGGCCAGATGGGTGCGGGCGCGGCCGCACAGGTCGTGTGGGGCGCGACCACCGCCGCCGGGGAGGGGCGCGCAGGCGTGGGGCGCGGGAGCGCGGTTGGCACCACCGGCCACTGCCGCCGGGGAGGTGGAAAAGGGGCGCCGCGGGAGAGGAAACGGAGGGGGGAAGGGCTCCACCGCTGGAGAAGGTGAGGGGAGAGTGAGGGAGGCCCTGCACGGACGGGGAAACGAAGAAACGAAAAAACCCTAGGCACAACAATGGAGGTTTCTCATCGGGGAAGAATACCCTCGCCAGAGCCGAGGAGAAACGTCGATTGCCAGAGATTCGGGGATCCGATCGACGAACCGAACGTGCCCCGACGAAGCCCTCGACGAGACGAACGAAGCGGTACCCTCGGATTCGACAGACGATGCGCGGATTGGGAGTAATTGCTCGCCGGAGTTGGAACCGCTTCGAACTTCGGCGAGCAATACCGGGAGCTAGGGATCGGATTTGGATCAACCGTTTCGTGTTATGGAACGGGCTCGACGAGATGAAGTCGGACATGTATATATATCTAGGGTTCGGACGAGATGAAAATTCGGTTAAAATTCGGATTGTACCATTTTTAAAATTGGGAAAAAGCCTAGAAATTCATATTTTGTGCTCAAAATATTATAGATACTTTCAAAATTCCAGAAAAATTCGGATAAATGTTTTGCCACCTAATGAACTCAAAAAACATAATTAGAATTTCTAAAAACATTTTAAAGTTCCTCAAATAAATATATTTTGGTTTCCGGAAAATAGAAAAATATTCCGAAAATATGAAAATTTACCGAGCGCTTCTATAAGATATGTTAACATGTTTCAAACAGCACTTAGAAACACCATGCAACGACATGAATGCAACAACCGAAGTGCCTATAGGGCTCATTCCACTAGGTTTACGCTATTATAAAACAAAATAATTCTCCATTTTTAGGAAAAAGAGAAAGGAAAGCGAAAAACTGAGAGAGTAACACCTGAATTTGGTGGATATTAGAAAAGAAATTTTATACCCCCAAATTCAGGGTGTTACATCTAGATGGCTCTCTGGTAAGTCGCTCCCGCGTTATTGAGGCCGAACGGCATGTAGGTATAGCAGAAAGCTCCAAACGGGGTGATGAAAGCAGTCTTTTCCTCATCTTCTTTTGCCAAGCTGATCTGATGGTATCCAGAATAGCAGTCTAGGAAGGACAACATAGAACAGCCAGCAGTCGAGTCAACTACCTGATCTATTCTAGGGAGCCCGAAGGGATCCTTCGGACAATGCTTGTTGAGATTAATATAGTCGACGCACATGCGCCAATCTACTTTATTCTTTTTTAGTACAAGAACAGGATTTGCTAGCCACTCGGGGTGCAACACCTCCCTAATGAACCCTGCAGACTGTCACACCCGGTTTTTGAAAGGTAAACCGAATGCGAACCATGTACGTGCCAGGATCAGAAACTCACGTACACCGCGATTACATAATTGGACATCATCACACATTGCTCAAAATAAATAGCGGAAATGTACTTTAATTACATCAAGATGTCCAAGACATCCATAGAGTCTAATACATAACCATTGTCTTCAACATTAATATCAAAGTGCGGAAAACGAAACATAGAAGATAAGCCTACACAGGCAGCTGACTGGGGGTTTGCCACTAAGAAAAACTAGAACTCGTCGTAGTCCTGGAACTCCTCAAAGTCCTCCATGTTGCCAGCATCTCCTCCTGAGCACTGAGTACAGTGGGGACAACCAGGGGTGGGCGGTTTGTAAAGCAAGGGTGAGTACACATCAACGTACTCAGCCAATGTCCCGTATGGCTAAAGTTGACTAGCTGTATGCGGGGTTGAGGTTAAGCAGTTGCTTTTATGTGACACCCTAGGTGTCTATTTCGCGTTATGTCGGGAGATTTATCCTAATCTCGGATGCTCAGTGAAAATTTCTATCTCTTTATCACATTTATCTCCATTTATCAAGTTACTCATGAAAGTTTCACCAAGTTTGGAATTATTCGATCTCAAGAACAACCAAATTTGGAGCCTGTTAAAACTTTTTGGTTCTTGAAGCAAACGCAAATTCGAAAGTCAATCTCGTCTTGCAACTCCCGTCCAGACTCATTTATTCGGACTTTAGATAGTTGCTATGTTATCCAATCGGTGTCCGAATCCGCTTTCTCGATAGTCAGTCTACGTCCAAATACTTAATCCGAATCCGCATTCTCCAGCAGAATCTCTGTTGTGCCAACCTCTAATTAATTCTTATGCAAATCAACTTGTTATCTCTATATCATCATTCATCTCTATCTATCAAGTGTATTCTAAAGAATTCTAGAAGTTTAAAGCAAATACTCACATGAAAAGATAAATCCTATACATGCTTGAAACTGCTCGTGTGAACAAATGCGAATTTTGAAATTCAACAAAACCTTGTCATCTTGCTCAAACAACTCTATATCAACTCTACAACAAAATTTATTAAGGGTTCATGCAGAGAAAATGCCAAGGAAATGTCGAGAAAATACCCCAATTGCCTTAAAATATAATTTGAAGCCCTATAATGATGCTACATTGACCAAAGTGAAACTTTAATTTATATTTAAGATATAAGGTTTGACATTTAATAAACGTTGTAGAACCTGTGTTATACAGCAAATTTTATATTTAAACCAAGCCTTGATTCAATCCCTAAGTATCTCAAACAGTGCCATCAAGACAGAATAAAAATCTGATTTCAGGATTCGAATTCTTTTTAGTCTGGATTGCGTATCGTTCAGATTGACGTCTCGCGTTCCCAAATTTTTGTTGAACAACTCGAGTTTCCCCAAATATAAAATTTGTTAATAACAAATAGAGTCACAACATATAAAAAGAAGACATTTATCCGATTCTGTTTGACATGATTGGACACTCAGCTTTCGCAAGTTTCCACTCATTTCTAACCCACTAACAAACCAATTTTCGTGGGTCTATAATTATCTAATCAGTGCCTGAATCACCTCAAGTTCTGTACAAAATTTGTAGAGTATAGATCAAGGAACATATCTTTTGCACTGACTGAGATCAGAATCCAAACAAAAGACGCCAAAAATAGCCGCCCACTGTGTGTTCGTTGCTTCGTCCATGAGGAAAACTAGCTCTGGCAGGCAGCCGCCCATGCCCACCAATGTGTAGAGCTCGCACCTACCATTGTCCCCTCCTGTCTGACCCTTCTCTGCCTCCCCCATCTATATAAACGGCGCCAGGGCACCCCACCCCCAACGTTCTCCATTCCTTCTCCACGCTCCCAGCGCTGTCCCTCCCATTCTCGTGAGCTCCTGTCCATGGCCGCTGTCGTTCTGCTCGTAGCCGTGGGCAGCATTCCACCAGCCACCACCGACCGAGCTGCGACCCTCCAGTAGTGCGCACTGGCCCCCTCGTACTCCCCCTCCATTTCCCCGTCGTCGGAGAGCATCCCATCGCCGGGAATTGCGAAGGCCCGGTGTGCTTCTCTGTGCAAATTGCGTGGGGGCATGGTGCAGGAATTTGACTAAAAGTAGGGGGTTACGTGCAAAGGGCATGACTTAGGTGAATAGTGCAGCCAAGGGCTTATGTGCTGAAGTTTTTCTTTTTCGAATTTCATTTCACAGATTTGGTGCTGAACTTTAGAAAATCGTAGTAAATCACAGATAAATCGTAAAACAGTAAATGAGAGTTTTTTGGAATCCTTGGGAAATGTTCTATGCAGTGGAACTATATGTTGGTATGTTTTAGTTGAAAAGTTTTTTCTGTAGAAATTCGTATTTAAAAACTGGTTTAGAAAATAAATGAACTTGCTTCTCTCCATAGTTTTAATTATAAAAATCCAAAGATGATGAAACTTGTTTTGTTGGTTAGATGTTGTCATACTACATCTAATAAAAATATAAAACTTATATGTTGTTCACTGTTTTCTTGGTGTGCTAATTAAATCATGTTAAATAGGAAAAAGATTGATTTGCTTGTTATTTTTGGATCTGTAGCTCTATTGCTCCAAATGGATTCAAATTTTTACAGTAGACTCTTGGTGTGATGCTTGGTGATTGGTAAACATTTCATGAATTGTGGTGCACATATGATTAAGTTAGTGATTTAATTTGTTTAATGCACATTAAGTAGTTTTAAATGATTTAAAAATAATGTATAGATGTAAAAATGGAAAATGGTGTGCCACTGTCCTTACATGATATTGTAGTAGCCTAAGAAAACTTAATATGGTCATGCATTCACAGAAAATAATTAGTTTTAGATTTCACTTGCTCTCACATGCTTTATTGCATTAACAATTTGTTATTTTTGTAGTAAATACAATATAAAACCTGAGTATGTAAAATTTATACATTAGTCATAATTTGTTATTACCTATGCCTCATAAAAATGCCAGCCCCAAATTAGATAGTTTCATATGGTGCTAAAATGACACACATTTTATAATTATAAGAACAATTAGTGAAAAATTAGAAGTAAACAAAAGCGTGCATGTTTCTTGAAATGCTTAAGTGTCTTGATATAAATTGAAACTTGATAACCAAGTCACAATGACTTAAACTTGAGAATTTGTGGCACTATCCCTCCATGGTTTTGTTTGGTGCTTGAGTTAAGTTCTATTACCGCAAGCTGAATTTCCTGCGTGTACAGTTTTAGTTGTGCGATTAATCGAGTTAAGTAAAGTATGTTTTCTATAGATATGTGCTATATAAAAGTTGTAGTTCACTTGTGTATCTAGCTCGTCCTAAAAAATGCATGAGCTAAGAATTGATGGTTTAGAAGCTATACTTTTCACAAGTTCAGTAACCAAATCTGTCCAATTTCTGAATAGATTTCAGAGATTACTATGGTTGCTCAAGTTAATTTTGAAATCAGTTATTGGTGGTCACAAGAAAGTTGTAGATAACTTATTTACCTTACTTGTGTTAAAATATGACAGCCATAAAACCTGATCGTTTAGAAGTTATGCTTTTCACAAGTTTAGTAACTGAATCTGTCCAATTTCGGTATAGATTTCAGAGATCGCATTATTTGCTTAAGTTCAGTTTAGCATCAGTCATTGTCAATTATAAGAAAATTTTGGATAATTTCCTTATCGTACCTGTATTAAAATTTCATGACAATAAACCTAATAGTTTGAGAGTTATGAATTTTATAAGATGATTCATGTATTCTGTCCACTGTCTGAACAGATTTAGAAAACTGAATTGTTTGATTTGGTTAAACATAGAATCACTTATTAGTGATTATAAAAGTTGTGTAGTACTTTTACTAATCTTTCCAAAAACTCTTAGATCATCCTTTTTGGTTGTCTAAAGCTCAAGTTATAGATTATAGATGTTTTACCAATCTTTCCAAAAAGTACTTTTAACCTTGATACACTTTAAATCGACCTGATTTGTTTATAAATGATATTTAGACAATCTAATTATATTTCCCTAAAGTCTAAGATCAAATGATTTGGATGTCTGAGTCTATAATTATGAATTTTTGAAGGCCCAAGTCTAAATCTATCCAAATATGAAAAGAATTGTCATTTGTCACGATTTAACCTTGTTAGGTGTCTAATCAGATTGAGACAACAATACCAATGTCGTAGATAAATTCTTATGCTTTCCAAAAAGGATCAGTTCACTATTTTTGGATAAATATCTTGTATGTTATAACTGAAACAAGTAACCGATGTGCTGATGTCCTAATCATGATTGATTATGGTTGATTCCTACACTCTTTTGTGTTTCTCTTGAGTCGACTGCTTGTTTGTTTTGGATTTGACTGAACATGAGTAATAATAATAGTGACTAGTATAATTGGGGTTATATATAAGTAAGTAGTACACATCTCACTAAGTTAGTGAAATAAATTGGTTAATGTCTAATAAGTATCTTACCTTAATCAACAGTTACCAAGTGCAGTTATATATTAGGGAAATAAAATGAATAATGTCCTATCTTTGGCTTTCTGCTAATACTACTAAGTAACCAACGTCATTAAAGTAGTATAACATGTAATGACGATTAAACTATCTCCTCCTATGTGTTTTCTTGGGGTGTGCTTGCATGAGAATATTGTGAATAATTGTAAAACTCCGATTGAATGACTATCCCTTTCTATCTAAGTCTGTCTAAATATATAAGTCATAGAGAACTTGTGTGTACTAAGTAGTTTAATAATAAGTAGCCAATGAACGATTAAAGTGAACATGGTAAATGCTTGTACTCGTGATGTCGTGGTTGTGTTGGTTAAATATAGGAAATGTTCGTCGTCTTTCCAGTAATGTTGACTTGTTGTGCTCGATGACGTATGGATAGCTAGCGCTAGTGTTTGTGATTGTTCACGATGTCTCTATGTTTAGTGTTTAGTTCGCTACCATCTATTTTGGGATTGTCTTGTGATATATTTCATCGTATTCATACATATGCATCCAACATCTCATTTAGGACCGAGAGATGATGATCGTGCAAGTGATGTGGTGCCAACAACAAGACGCAGTTGGTGGACAACCTAAGGAAGGATGGACATGACCAGTGGATGCTCGCCAAGCGAGTGTCATCTAGCAAACACTATGTCACTATCTAATTGTTTAATTCCAGGCAAGCCCCGGTTTCATGCATAACCGTTATATATGCTATTTTACTTCACTTATTGTTTGTAGGCTTGTACTGTGCACTTAAGTGTAGGAGTTGTCTGAAACCCTAGTTGCATAAACTCAAGATTCCTTTTTGAGATGGATACTAGTATGCTAGGTCGAGTAGATGCTATGCTAAATCAGGATCTCGATAGAAGTCGAGTGATTTTTCTAGCAGTCGCGCGAGGTTAGGAATTGGTTGTATCCATATTGATAACAGAATGATGATGGTCGGGGGACATGGATCCATGGGTATGCGCTGTCTACGAGATGAAATTGGAATAAGGATTAACGTGCGGATACCTGTGTCAAGCATTTGAACGTACTAAACACATGTCGGGAAATATGGTAACCGGTAAGCCTAGTACCTGAGTGAAGCCGGGCGCATACTTTCCTCCTCACTCGTCCTTAGACATGGTCTCCCATTCCGGATATGGTGCGTACAAGTGCGGCCACTGCACGGCGGCAGGTGGGGTTAGTGGAGCATTGTATGCCAAGGCGGTGAGCCCTTGCCGCGAACGGGGGATCGATGGGGACGGTTGATATGTGTGGGGACAGAGTGCCCCTACATGTCGTGTGTTTAGGTTTACCTTGCAAGGTTAAAACTCGATTCAAATCGTCTGCTTCTCGCAGCTAATGAGACTGCTTGATCCATTGCACTGCATTGAGTAATAAGTGGAAATGAGGTTACTGGCAAAAGATGTTGATTGACTAAATTGCTTGATACCATGTATGAATAGCTAGGTTCTCATCTAGCCTAAAATTATTATTCTAGAACTTGAAAAGCTAAAACCTGATTTTAGACTCAGCTAGTGATTTTGGCCAACCAAACCCCTCAGCCAAACAACTTCATGGTCTAGAGGTAGAGGAGTAGACTCCTCACACTGGGTATGTCTAGCTGAGTATTAGTATACTCAGCCTTGCTTGTGGCATAATTTTTGCAGGTACTCCTTCATCCCTGCCACCAGGATAGATGGCCGAGAGGGTTACTTCTTCTGCAGGAGATGACCAGGAGGAGAAGCGTGGCTAGGCTTCGTCATGTTACTCGGTTTTCTCCGTTAGTTATTTCTACTGCATTAAAAGTTATGGTTACTATTTTTGAAACTTCGATAATGTAATCACTAATGATACTTTCTTAATTTATGGTATTATGCTTTATTGTATTTCTCTGTGCCTCACCTTCGAGTGAGCTAGTGGTATTCGATCCTTGGTAAGTGGCTTTATCGGACTAGATCTGAGGGACTGGCGGGTTATTCCGATTTAAGTGTGTCGTTACCTTTAAGGTGGGACTAGGGCACTTAAGCTGGAATAATCTGGGCGGTTCCGCCACATTTTAGTTAGTCAAACATTTATTACTGTTAGTAGAGCCAAATTTTAGTAATAAACCTAGTTATTACCAAAAAGTACTCCCTCCAAGAGGAAATACCAGAGATCAGAATTATAACCAACATTATTAACCATCATCATAAAAGTAACCAAAGTTCTTCTAATCAAAGAGGATCCTAAGGCTGCTCTTAACCGTGAGCTCGGCTGATATACCAGTTTCTAACACTCTGCAGAGGTCGCACACTTTACCCATGAGTCGTGATCCCTTTTGCCTCGGGTCGATCAAACCCTCAAACACTACCAAGGTGAGTTGGCAAGGTTTCACTATGTAGCTTTTACAAAGACTCCCCTGGTGCATAATTGCTCGTTAGGTTTTGCCAGTCATACAAACGCAGTACACCTTCCCAAGGTGGGTGACTAACAAAACCAAATCGATTGAACCCCTGCACCACCCTTGGCAGAGCGAGCACTATGCCTCGGCCCCCATTGATGGCTCTCAGGTAAAGACAACTACACCCCAGATTCATCTAATTAATCAGCTAAAGGCATCCCATTCCACCCTCATGGTTGCACTGTTATCCCGGGTGGTCACTCAAGGAACAGGTCCTTATGGAGAGGTACTCAGGAAAATGGCCTGAGCCCCCTAGAGTATCACAATTTCATCATCAGGATGACATCATCGTATCATAAGTAATCATATCATGTTCATTGATCAAGTTAAAGCAATAGCATAAAGCTAACCATGATAACCCAAAAGGTAAACAAGGATAAGGTAAATACAGACTAGTCAATCCTTAGGTTTAAATAATGTAATGCGGAACAGTGAATTAAAAATGAATGGGACATAATGGTTCAGAGGACACTTGCCTTCCCCAGGTTGTTGCTCAGGAAGATCTTCAGCAACACACTCAGGAACCACAGACTGCTCGTTGTCTAAATAAAGTGATCATGCATTCAATACATTTGGTAAATGACAAATAAACAACACATCAATCATGTACAAACATGGGAACACATCTCAAAAAGAAAAGCATAAACTCAAAAGGGAAATTAAATTATAGGGTGAACTAATTCTCATTTAGTAGTTGATTATTCCCTAAGTATTGTCCATGATCACATAATTTGATTTAATTCCTTTCAATGAGACATAAAAACTAAACTAGAGATAAATTCATGTAATACACATTATTAATCTCACAATATTAAGTATACTTTAACCTCTAGGGTTTTCCTTCTATTTATTTTATTAAATGAATAAATCTACACATATACTGGTTCATAGTTAACCATAACAATTAGAGTGTACAGATAGTAAATGGAACTAATTTATTTAAACAGAGAATATTCCTATGAACATTTTGCAATTTGAATCACTAAATTTGGAGTTCATATGCAAAAGATATGAAATAAACAATTTTGGGAGCTTAAAATATGAAAATAGGTCTAATTCTGTAATTATTTAAAAGCCTAGGGTTCAATCTGCAAGATTACAAGGCCTGCGCGCGAAAACTAGGTATGGCGGGTTGATTCTCAACAAACCGAGGGTTTGTTACGCAAAACAGCCACGCGAAGGGGTACGGGATCTACTCAACCATCATATCTAAAACCAACAACCGAGATTAGATCGGCTGTCACACCTGAATTTAAGGGACAAATCCGGGTGCATCTCATACATGCGCCAAAGAAGACAACATATATAATAACAGAGAGTGTATAGAGATAAATGTCACAATAACATCAACGTACTTATTACAAAGCGGAAGTCTTACAAAATAAAAGATAAATATAAACCGAAATAAGGTCCATCCTTGGCACCATAAGTCAACTCGGAGATGCCACCTAGACCAGAACAAACTCCTCGTTGTGTGGCTCCTCTTGAACCACCTGTTCTTTTCCTTTGGGGGGTGTGAGACAGCAAGGGTGAGCTCACACATGATCATAGCTCAACAAGTTGTGGGGAACCAGTGTGCATGAACTCACCAAAGGTGGGAGTTCATGTGATGTGTACGGCTGATCAACAATAGGGGTTAAAGTTGAGCACTGCTTTTAATAAGTTGGTCAAATTTTATTAGCAATTACTAAATGTAAGTAAATAACAAACCATAATAAATAATAATAGAACAAAATTAACAAATAATCCCATGCAATGCAAAGGACAAATTGAATTTAAGTTCCCTATATTAATTATGCGAGAGTCCTGAGCTGCTCTTGACCGTGAGCTCGGCTATTATACCAGTTTTACACTTTGCAGAGGTTGTACCCTATACCCACAAGTCGTGTATCCCATGTCGCCAGGGTTTGCAAGGCCCTTAGACACTACCGTGGTCAATGGCTAGGGATCCACTACGAGGCCTTTACAAAGTTCCACTAGCTTCCAAAAAGCCGCTATAGTTTATGGGAAGAGCACTTGCAGGAATCCCCCGTCTGACCACCATCGCAGCAAAATCAACTCGAGAACCTCCCTGCATGCAACTCCCCTACTGCCCTTGCCCCTTTCGGGTAAGGTAGTCTTCCACTAGCTTTCCTAATTAGTTAGCCAAGGGGTCCCATTCCTCCCTTGTGGTGGCACGTGTTTCTCAAGTTGAGCTCCATGTTCCAATTAAAAGTAATGATCTTGACATGAACATAAATAAAATAACAAAATAATTGGAACATGGATATAATTAAATATTAACCCAAAACCATGTAAAGCAACAGCATAACTACCCAAATGATTCAGGGGTACATAAGGGAAAAATGATAAACAGACTAGGGTGACCTATTGGGTCCCATCAAAATTAAACCTATGCATGAACAAGTGATATTAAAGAACATTATTGGGTAAAAAGTGGTCAAGGGCACAACTTTCCTTCAATGAGCTCCTGCTCTACAACTTCTATCAGCTGGGCACCAGGATCCTCAGCCACTGGCTCTTCTACTCGCCACAATACAAAAAAGCACATTATAAAGGAGAAATTAACAAAATAAGATCATAGGAACATGAATCATTAATTTTGGAGTTATAGATTTTAAGTTATGAATTTCCAAAGGTTTTATGTGAATGATATATGATGAATTGAGAAATTAATTTTCTTACTGTTTTCATGTCAAAACAGTGACTCTAGGTGATCAACAATAATGTTACAAAATTATAGGAACTGAAATGGATCAATTTGGAGTTCATATGAATTTTCTATGATTAATACAAGTTCTAGCATTTATTTTTGCACTAAAAACTATTTCTAATTTATTTTCTCTAGTTTTCTGTTCTCTGGACTGGGCGCCAAATACTGCAAAGCACAGGGGTCTCGGGGTAAACTTCCTAAGGCTCAGGCAACAGTCCAAAACAGATGTCGGGTTGATTCTAAAATAACATAGGGGTTCTTTTACAAAACTTGCGGCCGAAGGGGTACGGTAGGATCTCTGTCGTTCGATCTAAAGTGAATGACTCCGATTAGATCCTACACCTGCGCGAACCGGTACACGCCCAGAACCGCAAGATCTGAATCTGTAACGCCCTGAATTTGGGGCTAGAATTTTTTCTTCTTTTCACTCACCAAATTTGGGCGTTACTCTCTTTTCTCTTCCCGTTTCGCTCCTTCTTCCCAATTTCAAACCAGTATAGTGACAGGTGTCCGTGTCATGTATAAACAAAACCTAAGTGTCATGGGTGTTGCATCATGCCGAAGCACATTTCTTTGTCTGAAGTCGCGTGTTCGTCTCGTTCCGTTTCAGATTTCGGTTCGCGATGGGATTCGGTTTAATGGTCGTGTGTGTCGTGGGTTTCGATCCACGGTGTGGCCCAGCCCGGCCCGGTCCGGCCCGGTCTGGCCCGCGCGCCCCTGGAGCCCCTACCCACCCCATGCGCGCGCCCCCTCCCCTAGATCCGTTTGTCTCATTTGATTTCTCCCGCGCAGTAACCTCCCTCTCCCTCTTCCACCTCTCTCTCTCTCTCCCCGTGGTGCCCTAGGGTTTGGAGTCGAGGTCGCCGGAGTTTGGATCCCCAGAGGTGAGTTTTTCCCCTCCCCTTCCCTTTTCTCTCTCTCCTCCCCCTCCCCTTCTTCTCCCCCGCGCGACCCTCCTGCCCGCGCGCCCTGCGCCGCCCCGGTCCCCGCGCCGCCCTTGGCCCCCGTGCCCGCGCCGCCCGCGGCCGCGCCCTCCCCGGCCCCGCGCTCGGCCGCCACCGGCCCCGCGCTCCCCTCCCCGTCCCGCGCCCCGACGGCGGCTCGGCCGCGCCCGGTCCCGCGTCCGGCGAGCCCCTCCTTGCGCGCGCCCGCGCCCGGCGAGCTCCCCTCCCCGGTGAGCCCCCCTCCCCGGCGAGCCCCCCTCCTCCAGCGAGCCCTCGCGGCCGCGCCGCGCCCCGCCCTCCCAGTCCCTGCGCCCGAGCCCGGCGAGCCCCTCCCCTCCCCGTGCGCCCGGCGAGCCTCTCCCCACGCCCGGCCTCGCCTCTCCCCGGCGAGCCCTCCCTGCGCCCGGCTCGGCCCTCCCCTTCCCCGGCGAGCCCTTGCCCGCGCGCCCCTTCCCCGGCAGCCTTCCCCGCCACGGCCCCACCTCGTCGCGCCCCTGCGCCGGCCCGCGTGCCTCGGTCGCACCCCGCCGCACGCCCTGGCCGCGCCCCACCGTGCCTCGGCCGCGCGCCCTCGGCCGTGCGCCCTCGGCCGTGCCCCTGCCCACGCCCGTGCCCCGACGACTCGTGTCCCGCGCGCCTGCATGGTTTGCATGCCTTCGGTACGCGCAGTGTGCTTTTGAGAGTGCGACCGTAGTCGCGCGGCGTTCAACCCTCGTTTTAATGCATTTTAATTTTAGTTTAGTCGACACGCTGTGTCGCGTGCTTCGTCTCGTGACGATTCATTTTAAATTCATATTTCTTAATGTGTTGTGTCGCGCGCTTCGCCACGCGACGATTCGTTTTAAACTCAGTTCTGTTGACGTAAGCCGTCGTGCGTTTCGTCGCGCAACGCTTAACATTTACTTATTATTAATGCAAGAATCTCGTTGCGCGCTCTGTCGCGCGGCGAGTCGTTTATTTCTCAATTCAATCTAAATGTGGTGTCGTACGTCTCGCCGTGCGACCACTCCCTTTCATTCATCTTCAATTATTGATAATGATTAAATGTGGAACTTGACTTTACTTTATGCTAAACGTAGTGTCCAAATTAATGCCCTTCTATTAAGTAAGTGGTTTAATTTATAATAATGTAACGTGGTCGTTTCTCGACTGTCTTTTCCTCTTTCTCTCTCTCTTAACCATAATTGCGAGCCCCACGTGGAAGGTCTGTTTATTTATTGCATTATATTGTATGGTGTACTGTTCTTTTGTATTAAATGTGTGGATGTATGTATGTTTGCGCTCGTATAGAGAACGATCTGGTTGAAGAGCCCGAGGAACTCACAGGAGAAGCCCCTGAGCAGCGGTCGGTTGGTGGAGGCAAGTGTCCCTTGACCTATCTCTGTCCTATACATTCTTTAATTCACCTCCCGCATTTCACAGTTATACCTAAGGATTGACTAGCTTTTGTTATCCATGTCCTTGTTTACCTATCTAGGTTGGATTATTATTGTTTAGCTTTATGCTATTGCTCAACTCTAATCAATGAACATGATGAGAATTATCAATGATACGCTGTTTTCCCCTCCTTTATTATGATGTTATACTTGTGGTATTCAAGGGGGCTCGAGCGGTTTCTCGAGTGCCTCTCCGTAAGGACCTGTTCGTTGGATGACCGCCCGGGAAAACAGTGCAACCATGAGGGTGGAATGGGATGCCCTTAGCTGAATAATTAGAGGATTTGGGGTGTAGTTCGCTTAGTCGTCGTGCCGTTAATGGGGCTCAGTGTATGTGGCTCGCTCTGCCAAGTTTGGGTTCGCCCCTTGGGGAGGAGTGCGGTGCATTTAGAAAACCTAAAGGGCGGCTATAGCCCCGGGGAATCTTTGTAAAGGCTACGTAGTGATACCCTGCTGGGTCACCTTGGTAGTGATCAATGGAGAGTCATGGTCTCCGGGCAGAAAGGGAATCACAGCTTGTGGGTAAAGTGCACAACCTCTGCAGAGTGTTTGAAAACTGATATATCAGCCATGCTCGCGGTTATGAGTGGCCAAGGGAGCTCCAGTGATTAGTGGTACTTGATTAGAGATGTTTGGATTGCAGGTGGCAATGAGATTGATGGTTCTTGGTATTGGCTCTGGTAATGGTAAGTGGTACTCTTTCCGTTTGGAAAGGAGTACGTTTGGGTTAATAATGTGGATTAATTCTAAAACTTGGCTTTCTCTACTAGTAATAATAATCTAACCAAATAAAAGCAACTGCTTGACTTACCCCCACATAAAGCTAGTCCACTACAGCCAAACAGGATACTTGCTGAGTATGTTGATGTGTACTCACCCTTGCTCTACACACCAAACCCCCCCATCCCCATGTTGTCAGCATTGCAACCCCTGCTCAGGAGAAGATGAAGCTGTGGAAGGAGACCACCAGGAGTTCCAAGATTATGATGAGTTCTAGGCGTGGGTTAGCGGCAACCCCCAGTTGGCTGCCTGTGAAGGCCGCGTTTATCTATGTTTTGTTTTCGCACTTTGATTATTGTAAAGACTATGTGGATGTCCCAGACATATGATGTAATCGACTATTATTCCCCTTTTTAATACTATTTGAGCACTGTGTGATGATGTCCATGTTATGTAACTATTGTGTACGTGAATTGCTGATCCTGGCACGTACATGGTTCGCATTCGGTTTGCCTTCTAAAACCGGGTGTGACATAGGTGGTATCAAAGCCGTGCTGACTGTAGGACCGCTAACCTAGAGTAGAATGGTCGTTCTAAGGATTATAGACCTCTGTCCCTGCCTTGACTTTGGTATCCCTTCAAAAGTTGGTCATATCGACCAAACCTATGTTCTACTATATATTATACCTTGCAAAAAAATCTCTTTTTGTTTATTTTAATTCCTCATTTATTCATGGTTTACTTGCTGGTCATATTAGTTCTGTTCTCACTCTTATGCTTGCGGTGTCTTTTGTAGATGGCTCGTCTTAGACACACTGCACGGAAGTCTGTCATCCCCTTCTTACCCTCTCGTCTCGCGGAGCATCCGCTTCGCCGTCCCGTGACCGGTCAGTCCAGCCACTTGGAGAGGCTGCACCACTGCCTGCATGAAGAGTAGGAGCGTCGACGACAGGAGCAGGAGTAGCAGAGCTCCTCTTTCTCGCTCCAGCAGGAGATAGAGTCTGTGAGGAGCTGCTCCCTCGTGCTTCACCTGGAGGCGCCCCCTGCACCACCACTGAGCGCCCCAGCCCCTGGAGTAGCTGCTGGAGGAGACCCAGACGACGGAGGTGGCGACAGCAGCTCGAGCCACGACACCGACCTTTCTGCTGACCAGGAGCCGGAAGGATGGGTTGCTCGACCCATCACTCGCGACGCTGCTCGCGGGTGTCACTTCCATGATGAGCTCGACACCCTGCTACGTCGGGCACTTGACCGGCGTACTTGGTCCATTGAGTATCGATGTGTGGTCTTCCAGCACAGTCGCAGGTTCTACCCGGACCGCTGGGAGGCGACCTACTTGGTGCGCCGTCCGGAGAACAGTCTCCGAGGTGCGGAGGTCTGCTCAGAGCACTATTCCATCTCTGAGCGGGACTCAGCTGAGGCGGCCATGCAGGATGCCGCACGGCGTGCGCTTTCGCACTACTACTCAGTGCTCGGTGGGGTAGCTGACGGTCTCAACCTGAAGTATTACCCCCGCTGTCCATCTGGCAGCACAGGAGGCGTGATTGTTTCACCTGTCGGTGAGGACAATCCTAGGTTGAGCAGCACAGTCAACCTAGCTGGCGTGCTAAACACGGAGCTGGACCATGCATTAGACGAGCTGAGTGGGGCTCGTGCTGAGATCGCCCAGCTGCGGGCTGAGCGCGCGGAGCGTCGTCATTTGGATGATGGCTCCCCCACTCCCGTCGGGACTCAGCACCCGTACTGCTCACCTCGGCGTGGACACCAGTCTTATGGCAATCCCGACTGCAAGACCAAAATAAATTTAGAACCATAGATCGTTAGAGTCGGATCTTGTAATTAATACAAAAATATATACATAGAAACTATAGTCTTAGCGTTAGTCTCGCTCTTAGTCAGTCTTAGTTAGACATGGTAGTTTGCTTATCCTGTGCATTTATGTTTGTCATGATGAACTATGTTTGATTTGGATCTTTGTAATGACTGTCACCAGAGTGTGGGTATCCCCTGCATTTTGGTTTACCTGTTATATGTTAATGGAGTTAGTTATCTAGTTGGGAAGCCTTTCCTTCCACTTTCCTCTTTATCTGAGAAGCTGTGTTGGTCTCTGTTGGAGATCGGTGAAGATGCTCATCTGTTCAGTGTTGTGGAGAATTCTATACTCTTTTCTTATGCTGCAAGATTTGCCAGAGCAGTTCTGATGTGTGGTTTCATTCTGCAGATGTCAGAAAACAGGCGCAGAGGAGGAAGGCATGCTCAGCAGGAGCAGGCAGCTCAGAAGGATGAGGTACCCCAGCAACAGCAACTGCCGCCCCCGCCGCCGATGTCCATCAAGCAGATGTTCCTGATGTAGACTCAGGCAGTTCAAGCCATTGGTCAGACTCTAGCCGCCATTCAGCAACAACAGCAAGAACAACCACCACCTCAGCCTCAGATGCCTAGGGACAAGCGTGCTGAATTCATGAGAGGTCATCCCCCAACGTTTGCTCACTCTTCTGACCCCATGGATGTTGAAGACTGGCTGCGCACAGTGGAGCGGGAGTTGCATACCACTCAGTGTGATGACAGGGAGAAAGTCCTGTATGGTCCTCGTCTGTTGAGAGGAGCAGCTCAGTCTTGGTGGGAGTCTTATCTCATCACCCATGCCAACCCCGACACCATCACTTGGGAAGAATTCAGAGGTAGCCTCCGTCAGTACCATGTTCCTGCAGGTCTGATGACAGTGAAGAAGGAGGAGTTCCTGGCCCTCAAGCAAGGTTCATTGTCTGTCAGTGAGTACCAGGACAGGTTTCTACAGTTGTCTCGCTATGCTCCTAAAGATGTCAACACCGACGCCAAGGGACAATATCGTTTCCTGAGAGGCTTGGTTGACCCTTTGCAGTATCAACTGATGAATCATACCTTCCCGACGTTTCAGCACCTGATTGACAGAGCGATCATGACAGAGAGGAAGCATAAAGAGATGGAGGATCACAAGTGCAAGATCAGTGGACCCCAGCCTGGAAGCAGCATTCGTTCTCGTTTCTCAGGCAATCAACCTCAACAGTTCAGGCAGAACCAGCGTCCACCTCAGCAGCAGCAGTTCCAAAGGCAGTATCCTCAGCACCAGCATCAGAATCACCAGAACAATCAGTCAGAAGGAGGTCAGTTCCAGAGGCAGAATCAGCAGGCACCTCATCTTCCTGCCCCAACAAACTAGCAGAACAATCAAGCAGCACCAGCTCAGGTTGGAAACAGAGCATGTTTCCACTGTGGAGAGCAAGGCCATTGGGTGATGCAATGTCCGAAGAAGGCAGCCCAGCAGCAGTCAGGCTCCAATGCCCTAGCAAAGCAGAATGTATCTCAGCCTGGAGCAGGCAACCGCTCTCAGCCACGTTATAACCATGGGAGACTGAACCACTTGGAGGCTGAAGCAGTTCAGGAGACCCGCGGCATGATAGTAGGTATGTTTCCAGTCGACTCCCATATTGCAGAAGTGTTATTTGATACTGGAGCAATGCATTCATTTATTACTACATCATGGGTAGAAGCACATAATCTTCCAATAACTGCCATGTCAACCCCCATTCAATTGACTCAACCGGTGGTAGAATCCGAGCCGATAGCATTTGTTTGAATGTAAGTGTGGAAATAAGGGGGATAACGTTTCCCGCTAACCTCATAGTAATGGGTACTCAGGGAATATATGTCATCCTAGGGATGAACTGGCTAGATAAGTATCAGGAAGTTATCAGTTGTGATAAGAGGACAATCAAGTTGGTGTCCCCACTAGGAGAGGAAGTGGTGACCGAGTTAGTCCCGCCTGAGCCGAAGAAAGGAAGTTGTTATGAGATGGCTGTCGATAGCAGTGAAGTAGACCCAATTGAGATTATCAAGGTTGTGTCCGAGTTCTCAGATGTGTTTCCAAAGGACTTACCAGGTATGCCACCAGAGCGGAAAGTTGAGTTTGCTATAGAGCTTCTTCCTAGCACCGCCCCCATCTTTAAGAGAGCTTACAGAGTATCTAGACCAGAGTTGGTTGAGCTTAAGAAGCAGATTGATGAGCTGTCAGAGAAAGGTCACATCCGGCCAAGCACCTCGCCTTGGGCCGCCCCTGTCTTATTCGTGGAAAAGAAAGATGGCACCAAAAGGATGTGTATCGATTATCGAGCTCTGAATGAGGTCACAATCAAGAACAAGTACCCCTTGCCCAGAATAGAGGATCTGTTCGATCAGTTAAGAGGAGCCAGCGTGTTCTCCAAGATAGATCTGAGGTCAGGTTATCATCATCTCAGGATCCAACCTTCAGACATTCTGAAGACGACATTCATTACCAAGTATGGGTTGTATGAGTTCACTGTGATGTCTTTCGGTCTAACCAATACACCGGCCGTCTTCATGAACTTGATGAACAGTGTATTCATGGATTATCTTGATAAGTTTGTGGTGGTATTTATTGATGATATTCTGATTTATTCTCAAAGCGAAGCAGAGCATGCAGATCATTTGAGGATGGTATTGCAGAGATTGCGAGAGCACCAACTGTATGCAAAGTTGAGCAAGTGCGAGTTCTGGATCAGTGAAGTCCTATTCCTGGGTCATATAATCAACAAAGAAGGATTGGTTGTGGATCCGAAGAAAGTGGCAGACATTCTGAACTGGAAAGCACCAACAGATGCTCGAGGAATCAATAGCTTCATTGGAATGGCCGGATATTATCGGTGATTCATCGAAGGGTTCTCGAAGATTGCGAAACCAATGACAACTTTGCTAGGCAACAATGTTGAGTTCAAGTTGACCTAGAAATGTCAAGAGGCCTTCGAAGCGCTGAAAGAGAAGTTGACTACAACGCCTGTCTTAGTCTTGCCTGATGTGCACAAGCCCTTCTCGGTGTATTGCGATGCTTGTTACACAGGTTTGGGATGTGTGTTGATGCAAGAGGGAAGAGTTGTGGCTTACTCGTCCCGACAGCTGAAAGTTCATGAGAAGAATTACCCAACCCATGACCTAGAGTTGGCAGCAGTGGTTCACGCATTGAAGACCTGGAGGCACTATCTGTATGGGCAAAAATGTGATGTTTACACAGACCACAAGAGTCTGAAGTACATATTCACTGAGTCAGAGTTGAATATGAGGCAACGAAGATGGTTAGAGTTGATCAAAGTCTACGAGTTGGAGATTCATTACCATCCAGGCAAAGCGAACGTAGTGGCAGATGCTTTGAGCAGGAAGAGTCAAGTCAATCTTATGGTCGCTCGTCCGATGCCTTATGAGTTGGCCAAAGAGTTTGACAGATTGAGTCTCGGATTTCTGAATAATACGCGAGGAGTCACAATTGAGTTGGAACCTACCCTGGAGCGGGAAATCAAAGAAGCACAGAAGAATGATGAGAAGATCAGTGAGATCTGGCGACTGATTCTAGATGGCAGAGGCAAAGATTTTCGGGAAGATGCAGAAGGTGTGATATGGTTCAAGGATCGCTTGTGTGTTCCCAATGTCCAGTCTATTCGAGAATTGATTCTCAAGGAAGCTCATGAGACAGCTTATTCGATTCACCCTGGTAGTGAGAAGATGTATCAGGATCTGAAGAAGAAATTCTGGTGGTACGGAATGAAGAGGGAAATCGCAGAGCATGTGGCTATGTGTGATAGTTGTCGAAGGATCAAAGCAGAGCACTAGAGACCAGCTAGATTGTTGCAACCATTGCAAATTCCTCAGTGGAAATGGGATGAAATCGGTATGGATTTCATAGTTGGATTGCCTCGCACTCGAGCCGGCTATGATTCTATTTGGGTAGTGGTGGACCGCTTGACCAAGTCAGCCCACTTCATACCTGTCAAGACCAACTACAACAGTGCAGTATTGGCAGAGTTGTACATGTCTCGGATCATTTGTCTTCATGGTGTGCCAAAGAAGATAGTGTTAGACAGAGGAACGTAGTTCACCTCTCATTTCTGGCAGCAGTTGCATGAAGCCTTGGGTACACATCTGAATTTCAGTTCCGCCTATCATCCGCAGACAGATGGTCAGACCGAAAGGACGAATCAAATCCTTGAAGACATGTTGAGAGCCTGTGCGTTGCAAGATCAGCCCCGATGGGACAAGAGGTTGCCTTATGCAGAGTTCTCCTATAACAATAGTTACCAGGCCAGCTTGAAGATGTCACCATTTCAAGCGCTTTATGGAAGGAGTTGTAGAACTCCATTGCAATGGGATCGCCTTGAGAAAAGCAAGTGTTTGGGCCAGACATTCTGCTTGAAGCTGAAGAGAACATCAAGATGGTCCGAGAGAATCTGAAGATAGCGCAATCAAGGCAGCGAAGCTATGCAGACACAAGAAGAAGAGATTTGAGTTTCGAGGTTGGAGATTTTGTCTATCTGAAAGTGTCACTGATCAGAGGAGTCAGAAGATTCGGAATCAAAGGCAAGCTAGCACCCCGCTACATTGGTCCGTATCAGATTCTCGCAAGGCGTGGAGAAGTGGCCTATCAGCTCAGTCTGCCAGAAAATTTGTCTACTGTGCATGATGTCTTCCATGTGTCTCAGTTGAAGAAGTGCCTGCGAGTGCCAGAAGAGCAGTTGCCAGTGGAAGGTCTTGAAGTCCAGGAGGACTTGACCTACATTGAGAAGCCAACGCAAATCCTTGAGACTGCAAACAGAGTCACCCGAAGGAAGACCATCAGAATGTGCAAAGTCAGATGGAATCACCACTCTGAGGAAGAAGCAACCTGGGAGCGCGAAGATGATCTGATGACTAAATACCCTGAGCTCTTTGCTAGCCAACCTTGAATCTCGAGGGCGAGATTCTTTTAATGGGGATAGGTTTGTAACGCCCTGAATTTGGGGGTAGAATTTTTTTCTTCTTTTCACTCACCAAATTCGGGCGTTACTCTCTTTTCTCTTCTCGTTTCGCTCCTTCTTCCCAATTTTAATCCAGTATAGTGACAGGTGTCTGTATCATGTATAAACAAAACCTAAGTGTCATGGATGTTGCATCATGCCGAAGCGCATTTCTTTGTCTGATGTCGCGTGTTCTTCTCGTTCCGTTTCGAATTTCGGTTCGCGATTGGATTCCGTTTAATGGTCGTGCGTGTCGTGGGTTTCGATCCGCGGTGTGGCTGTCACACCCGGGTTTTAGGGGCACCAAGACCCGGGCGCGAACATAATCACCAGGTGTGCTAGGACCAAGTCTCACACATATGATGAATCATGGCATAGGATCGAATGTCACATCTTTACTATATAATAGGAGTTCTATACAAAATAAATAATTACATTATAAGGAGACAACGGTCCAGCAACCCAAAGTTGACTGGGAGACGACGGCCTAGACCTCTCACGAACACATCAATGCATATGACAAATTGAATTTAGTTCCATAAATTAATCATGTGAGGGTCCGAGCCGCTCATGACCGTGAGCACGGCTAGTATACCAGTTTTACACTCTGCAGAGGTTGCACATCTTTACCCACAAGTTATGTTACCCATCTGCCAAGGGATCACGACTTCCCGTACACCTCTACCGAGGAGGCGAGGCAGGGTAACACTACGAGGCCTTTACAAAGTTCCACTAGCTTCAGAAAACCCGCTACAGTTTATAGGAAGCTCCAATGCAGGGTTCTTGCCTGACCGCCATCGCAGCAAAATCAACCAAGGACCTCCCTACACTGACCACTCCCCTACTGCCCTTGCCCTTTTCGGGTAAGGTAGTCCTCCACTAGCTTTCCTAATTAATCAGCCAAGGGCATCCATAAACCCTTGTGGTAGCACTGTTTTCCCAGGTGGTCGCTCCATGTTCCAATTATCATAATGATCTTATCATGAACAGTAAATAACAACGGATAACAAAAGTATAATCATGAATAATGTGTATCTCAATGCCCAAAACCACATATAGCACTAGCAAGTACTACCCAAAAAGTTCAGTGGTAAACAAGGCATAAAGATAGACAATCTAGGGTAACCTATTAGGTCCCATCAAAATTAAACCTATGCAGATCATTATGATTAATTAGAACATGAGTAGGTAAAAAGAAGTGCTCAAGGGCACAACTTGCCTGGGACTTGAGATTCCAGTTACCAGGGTGATCTTCAGATCCTCGAAACCTCGCGCTAGTCGTAGCAATACAAACATACATGGTATAGACAAAATTAACATCACACCAAACATAAGAACACTCTGCATAATAATGATCTACACGTTTCTACGAGATCGCGGGATCGAGAACCACTAAGATCGGAGTTACCATTAAGGAGTTATAATTTTATAAAAGATCTGTGTGATTAAAATATTAAACTATATTATAAATTGTTTAATATAAATCATATAAGAGGTTATTTTATAAATAATTGTCTCAACTTTAATCTAAGTTATGAATTGACCATAGATTATATTCTAGTAGATTATAATGATAAGCAGATTAACAAGGCTATCAGTTAAATACAGATTTAATTATAAAATAATGAGATATGGTATAATAAATATTTTTATTGCATAGTAAATATTTATACGAGACTAACGCAACTTGAACGGATCAAATCGGAGTTACGGATTGTGAGTTATGAATTTCCGAAGGTTTTATGTTTTTGATATGAAATTATTTGGGAGATCAATTTTATTATTGTTTTCATGTCAAAACAGAGACATTAGATGATAAACAATAATATAATAAAATTATAGAAATTGGAATGGGTCAATTTGGACTTGAGATGGATTTTCTATGAATTAAATAACATTCTAGAATTATTTTAACACTAGAAATCATTTTCTAATTGAATTTCTGAATTTCCTATGATTTTGGACTACATGCAAGAATTGCAGAGAGTTCAGGGGCTAAAGCATAAAGTTTACGCAGACTCAGTGAATCCAGTACTGAACGCGGGTTGTTTTTAGGAAAATCCGGGGGCTCTTATGCATAATAGGCGGCCGAAGGGGTATCGCGATATCTGGGCCGTTGGATCGACTACCTACGGATCAGATTAGATATTCATAACTGTGAACCGGTACGCAACTCAAGTCGTTGGATCAAAGATCTATGTTCTGGATTTTATTAGGGTGCGATCAGATCTAGTTCATCCGATATCTAATCAACGGCTCGGATTTAACCTAACGAAAGGCATTCAACACTTAATCAGGGTCGTTCATTCTGATCGGATGGCCATGATTCTACAGCGCTGAAGGGGGACTCCGATTAAATCGGAGGCACACATTCTCCGATCAAAGGTCAGCACACTCTCTTCCCTCCCAAGCTCTAGTCATGGCGGCGCTGCCCACCGCGGCGGAGAACGCGGGCGCGACACCCATCAGCCTCCCCCGAGCACCATTGTCAAATTGAACGGAGCAACACGATGGGCACGGCATGGCGATCACCATGGATGTATTCTTACCTTGATTCGTGCAGCGCAGAGCCCCGGCCATGGCATCGCGCGGCCAACGGCGAATGGACTGTTCTGGTGAGCAATTGCGGTGTTCCCTGTGGAGATTCATCACCGGAGCGGTCACCATTACAGCCACGGGCACCAAGCAAACCCACCCAAGCTTTTCCTGTGCCCATAATGGCAACACAGACGGATGCCCACGGTGGGACGCGGCCGCGGCGAACGCTATAGCCCTGGCGAGCACTTCATCACAGATGGGACCTCCGCCGCTTGCAATAGTGTGCGGAAGGGTACGCCAGACCCCCCCCCCCCACCGAACACCCGCAAGCACCCGCCGAGGTCAAAGCATCAGTAAAGGCAGAGTTTGAGCACGGTGAATCCCTTCCCCCGTCGGTAAGGCTCACAGTGCTATATGACTTTGTGGCGACCCCAGGTTTGGGGTTTGATGAATGAGGGAGGTCGCGGATGGCTCATTATATACTCCAGAGTCCGAGCTAGTGCGAAACGACCGGCGCAGGAATCTCGGCCATGCACAACCGTGTAGGCGCCGGATCCATAGGGATAAGTGGAGCGCATGAGGATAAGCATCCGGGGTCCTAGCTTTTAGGTGGTGAGGGGGGAGGTGATTTGTTAGGACTTTGTTGGGATCAACTCCCAACCGGATATGCAGATACGAACGCAGCGTCGCTCGCTCCTTGTTCCGCTCGGGATGGGATCCGAAAGACGCAAGCAAGACGACAGTGCTGACATTAGGGTCCCACACGCGAGCCCTGGAGCCGAGCACTTTGCCGCGCGTAGACTTGGGCCGCGCGGAGTTGGCCCAGTCGGCCGTAGAAGGGAAATGCAGGGGCAAAGAGATGGGCCGAAGCAAGGAATCTGGCCCCATGGACACAGGGTGAGTCTTTTCTTTATTTATTTATTTATTTCTATTTTAAATTCAAATCAAACTCGAGTTTGAATTCCAAACTTTTTTTACTTTTAGATGCACAAATAAAATGCCAGCATGAATGCAAAACTATGTATATATATATATTTATATTTGTTTTATTTTAGTTCTTTTATGCATGATGAAATAGAGAATAGTTTACATCTCATGAATTTTAGGGAAATATAATTTATAGTGTAGATTATATATAAAAAATGGTTTAATCATAATTCTTCTATATAATTTCAATCCAAGGTTATTTAGTTTATCTAGGTGTCTTTTATTTTAGTAAAAAAATATATATTAATTTTGGGAGTAGTAACTTCGAAATTATGAATATCTTTAAGGAAAGGTGTTTTGATTTAAAAAAAACCCTAGAGAATTTTTTTTTTCATTTTCACAGGGTTGAACTTTAGGGTGTTACAAATCCTACCCCCCTTAACAAAAATCTCGTCCTCGAGATTTGTAAGAAAAGGGATACATAAGGATTGGTTTGTGATTTGGCTTTTAGTCTATAATTGGTTTAAAAAAATCCAGAGTCTTGCTTTTATATATATAGTCAATAGTGGGTGATTAGGAGAGCATGGGTATACGTAGGTACAACCACATATTATGTAGGATAAAAGATGGGTAGGTTAGGGCAAAAATAGCTAGGGGTAAGAAAATTTATGGTAAGGAAGAACTCCGTGTTGGATGGTAATGCATCTGAAGATTGAGTTTGACTTCTCTCCTTCCTTAACGAGGTTGATTTTTTTTCTTTTTCTGGTCTTGGTATCATTGTTTCGAGGTTAGTGTATATCATCGGGGTTGGGGTATATGGTTAAGATAGATATGGATGAGATAGACTACATGATGTATGTCAAAATCTTGTTTGATGTTAGGTGGGGATAGACAGATTGGATATAACTAGATTAGACTAGTTAAGATCTACTTATTTTAGAATAGATCGTGGTTGTTACACTTAGTACGAGATAAGCAAAGTAGTTAGGATATGACAAGATAAGATAGGATAGAATCTTTTAAGATGAGATGAATCTATTAAGATAAGAGAAAATCTTTTAAGATAAGATGGATCTATTAAGATAAGATGTATTTTAATGGGAAATAATCCGTGTTGTCTAGTTATTTTATAAATATTCTCCATTATGCCTAGGTGTATGTGCAGATGAATTTGTGGACATTACTCCATAACTCATCTCAGTCAATCAAAGATCCAAATCAGACATGTATCACAAGAACAAACATTCAAGCATACAAATATTTACAAAAATAGTTTTGATTTTGTTCCTAAGAGTAGGTCTCCTAGTATTAAAGGTCACTTTAGGTACAAGATTTCAAAGTGTGAAATCCTCTTTTGTCTTAAGAGTGAAAAGGTAAGAGTAATCAGAGTAAGCGGAAATAGATGAGAAAAGATTAAGAGAAGTTTAGATAGAATCAGAGTAGCAAAGATAAGTAGAGACTGGTTGTCCAGTTCTAACTAGGTTTCGTCCTACAGTCAACATTCCTCTGATACCACTTCTTTCACACCCGGGTTTTAGGGACACCAAGACCCGGGCGCGAACATAATCACCAGGTGTGCTAGGACCAAGTCTCACACATATGATGAATCATGGCACAGGATCGAATGTCACATCTTTACTATATAATAGGAGTTCTATACAAAATAAATAATTACATTATAAGGAGACAACGGTCCAGCAACCCAAAGTTGACTGGGAGACGACGGCCTAGACCTCTCACGAACACATCACAGCATCCTCCATGCGCCTCATCCTGCGGTACCTGTTCTTGACCTGTGGGGGGGTGTGAGACAGCAAGAGTGAGCTCACATACGTTCATCGCTCAACAAGTTGTGGGGAATAATGTGAATGAACTCGCCAAAGGTGGGAGTTCATGTGAAGTGTAAGGCTTACCAAAGAGGATGGTTAGAGCTGAGCATTGCTTTTAAAATTGGTCAAAATTTTATTAGCAATTACTAAGTATAAGTAAATACCAACCCAATTAAGCAGTAGAACAAAAGTAACAACATCACCTGCGATGCAATGCATATGACAAATTGAATTTAGTTCCATAAATTAATCATGTGAAGGTCTGAGCCGCTCATGACCGTGAGCATGGCTAGTATACCAGTTTTACACTCTGCAGAGGTTGCACATCTTTACCCACAAGTCATGTTACCCATCTGCCAAGGGATCGCGACTTCCCATACACCTCTACCGAGGAGGTGAGGCAGGGTAACACTATGAGGCCTTTACAAAGATCCACTAGCTTCAGAAAACCCGCTACAGTTTATAGGAAGCTCCAATGCAGGGTTCTTGCCTGACCGCCATCGCAGCAAAATCAACCAAGGACCTCCCTACACTGACCACTCCCCTACTGCCCTTGCCCCTTTCGGGTAAGGTAGTCCTCCACTAGCTTTCCTAATTAATCAGCCAAGGGCGTCCATAAACCCTTGTGGTAGCACTGTTTTCCCGGGTGGTCGCTCCATGTTCCAATTATCATAATGATCTTATCATGAACAGTAAATAACAACAGATAACAAAAGTATAATCATGAATAATGTGTATCTCAATGCCCAAAACCACATATAGCACTAGCAAGTACTACCCAAAAAGTTCAGTGGTAAACAAGGCATAAAGATAGACAATCTAGGGTAACCTATTAGGTCCCATCAAAATTAAACCTATGCAGATCATTATGATTAATTAGAACATGAGTAGGTAAAAAGAAGTGATCAAGGGCACAACTTGCCTGGGACTTGAGATTCCAGTTACCAGGGTGATCTTCAGATCCTCGAAACCTCGCGCTAGTCGTAGCAATACAAACATACATGGTATAGACAAAATTAACATCACACCAAACATAAGAACACTCTGCATAATAATGATCTACGCGTTTCTACGAGATCGCGGGATCGAGAACCACTAAGATCGGAGTTACCATTAAGGAGTTATAATTTTATAAAAGATCTGTGTGATTAAAATATTAAACTATATTATAAATTGTTTAATATAAATCATATAAGAGGTTATTTTATAAATAATTGTCTCAACTTTAATCTAAGTTATGAATTGACCATAGATTATATTCTAGTAGATTATAATGATAAGCAGATTAACAAGGCTATCAGTTAAATACAGATTTAATTATAAAATAATGAGATTTGGTATAATAAATATTTTTATTGCATAGTAAATATTTATACGAGACTAACGCAACTTGAACGGATCAAATCGGAGTTACGGATTGTGAGTTATGAATTTCCGAAGGTTTTATGTGTTTGATATGAAATTATTTGGGAGATCAATTTTATTATTGTTTTCATGTCAAAACAGAGACATTAGATGATAAACAATAATGTAATAAAATTATAGAAATTGGAATGGGTCAATTTGGACTTGAGATGGATTTTCTATGAATTAAATAACATTCTAGAATTATTTTAACACTAGAAATCATTTTCTAATTGAATTTCTGAATTTCCTATGATTTTGGACTACACGCAAGAATTGCAGAGAGTTCATGGGCTAAAGCATAAAGTTTACGCAGACTCAGTGAATCCAGTACTGAACGCGGGTTGTTTTTAGGAAAATCCGGGGGCTCTTATGCATAATAGGCGGCCGAAGGGGTATCGCAATATCTGGGCCGTTGGATCGACTACCTACGGATCAGATTAGATATTCATAACTGTGAACCGGTACGCAACTCAAGCCGTTGGATCAAAGATCTATGTTCTGGATTTTATTAGGGTGCGATCAGATCTAGTTCATCCGATATCTAATCAACGGCTCGGATTTAACCTAACGAAAGGCATTCAACACTTAATCAGGGTCGTTCATTCTGATCGGATGGCCATGATTCTACAGCGCTGAAGGGGGGGACTCCGATTAAATCGGAGCCACACATTCTCCGATCAAAGGTCAGCACACTCTCTTCCCTCCCAAGCTCTGGTCATGGCGGCGCTGCCCACCGCGGCGGAGAACGCGGGCGTGACACCCATCAGCCTCCCCCGAGCACCATTGTCAAATTGAACGAAGCAACACGATGGGCACGGCATGGCGATCACCATGGATGTATTCTTACCTTGATTCGTGCAGCGCAGAGGCCCGGCCAAGGCATCGCGCGGCCAACGGCGAATGGACTGTTCCGGTGAGCAATTGCGGTGTTCCCTGTGGAGATTCATCACCGGAGCGGTCACCATTACAGCCACGGGCACCAAGCAAACCCACCCAAGCTTTTCCTGTGCCCATAATGGCAACACAGACGGATGCCCACGGTGGGACGCGGCCGCGGCGAACGCTATAGCCCTGGCGAGCACTTCATCACAGATGGGACCTCCGCCGCTTGCAATAGTGTGCGGAAGGGTACGCCAGACCCCCCCCCACCGAACACCCGCAAGCACCCGCCGAGGTCAAAGCATCAGTAAAGGCAGAGTTTGAGCACGGTGAATCCCTTCCCCCGTCGGTAAGGCTCACAGCACCGTATGACTTTGTGGCGACCCCAGGTTTGGGGTTTGGTGAATGAGGGAGGTCGCGGATGGCTCATTATATACTCCAGAGTCCGAGCCAGTGCGAAACGACCGGCGCAGGAATCTCGGCCATGCACAACCGTGTAGGCGCCGGATCCATAGGGATAAGTGGAGCGCATGAGGATAAGCATCCGGGGTCCTAGCTTTTAGGTGGTGAGGGGGGAGGTGATTTGTTAGGACCTTGTTGGGATCAACTCCCAACCGGATATGCAGATACGAACGCAGCGTCGCTCGCTCCTTATTCCGCTCGGGATGGGATCCGAAAGACGCAAGCAAGACGACAGTGCTGACATTAGGGTCCCACACGCGAGCCCTGGAGCCGAGCACTTTGCCGCGCGTAGACTTGGGCCGCGCGAAGTTGGCCCAGTCGGCCGTAGAAGGGAAATGCAGGGGCAAAGAGATGGGCTGAAGTAGGGAATCCGGCCCCATGGACACAGGGTGAGTCTTTTCTTTTTTTATTTATTTATTTCTATTTTAAATTCAAATCAAACTCGAGTTTGAATTCCAAACTTTTTTTACTTTTAGATGCACAAATAAAATGCCAGCATGAATGCAAAACTATGTATATATATATATTTATATTTGTTTTATTTTAGTTCTTTTATGCATGATGAAATAGAGAATAGTTTACATCTCATGAATTTTAGGGAAATATAATTTATAGTGTAGATTATATATAAAAAATGGTTTAATCATAATTCTTCTATATAATTTCAATCCAAGGTTATTTAGTTTATCTAGGTGTCTTTTATTTTAGTAAAAAAAATATATATTAATTTTGGGAGTAGTAACTTCGAAATTATGAATATCTTTAAGGAAAGGTGTTTTGATTTAAAAAAACCCTAGAGAATTTTTTTTTCATTTTCACAGGGTTGAACTTTAGGGTGTTACAGTGGCCCAGCCCGGCCCAGCCCGGCCCGGTCCGGCCCACGCGCCCCTGGCGTCCCTGCCAACCCCATGCGCGCGCGCCCCTCCCCTAGATCTGTTTGTCTCATTTGATTTCTCCCGCGCAATAACCTCCCTCTCCCTCTTCCACCTCTCTCTCTCTCCCCATGGTGCCCTAGGGTTTGGAGTCGAGATCGCTGGAGGTGAGTTTTTCCCCTCCCCTTCCCTTTTCTCTCTCTCCTCCCCCTCCCCTTATTCTCCCCCGCGTGACCCTCCTGCCCGCGCGCCCTGCGCTGCCTCGGCCCACGCGCCCTGTGCCGCCTCGGTCCTCGCGCCGCCCTCGGCCCCCGCGCCCGTGCCGCCCCTCGGCCGCGACCGGCCCCGCGCTCCCCTCCCTGTCCCGCGCCCCGACGGCGGCTCGGCCGCGCCCGGCGAGCCCCTCCCCCCGCGCGCCCGCGCCCGATGAGCTCCCCTCCCCGGCGAGCCCCCCTTCCCCGGCGAGCCCCCCTCCCCCGGTGAGCCCTCGCGGCCACGCCGTGCCCCGCCCTCCCTGCCCAGGCGCCCGCGCCCGGCAAGCCCCTCCCCTCCCCTCCCCGCGAGCCCGGCCTTGCCTCTCCCTGGCGAGCCCTCCCCCCGCCCGGCTCGGCCCTCCCCTTCCCCGGCGAGCCCCTGCCCACGTGCCCCTTCCCCGGTGGCCTTCCCCGCCGCGGCGCCACCTCGTCGCGCCCCTGCGCCGCCCGCGTGCCTCGGCCTCGCCCTGCCGCGCGCCCTGGCCGCGCTCGGCCGCGCCCCGCCATGCCTCGGCCACGCGCCCTCGGCCGTGCGCCCCCGGCCGTGCCCCTGCCCACGCCCGTGCCTCGGCAACTCGCGTCTCGTGCGCCTGCATGGTTCGCGTGCCTTCGGCACACGCAGTGTGCTTTCGCGAGTGCGACCGTAGTCGCGTGACGTTCAACCCTTGTTTTAATATATTTTAATTTTAGTTTAGTCGACACGCTGCGTCGCGCGCTTCATCGCGCGACGATTCATTTTAAATTCATATTTCTTAATGTGTTGTGTCGCGCGCTTCGCCGCGCGACGATTCGTTTTAAACTCAGTTCTGTTGACGTAAGCCGTCGTGCGTTTCGTCGCGCAACGCTTAACGTTTACTTATAATTAATGCAAAAATCTCGTTGTGCGCTCTGTCGTGCGGCGAGTCGTTTATTTCTCAATTCAATCTAAATGTGGTGTCGTACGTCTCGCCGTGCGACCACTCCCTTTCATTCATCTTCAATTATTGATAATGACTAAATGTGGAACTTGACTTTACTTTATGCTAAACATAGTGTCCAAATTAATGCCCTTCTATTAAGCGAGTGGTTTAATTTATAATAATGTAACGTGATCTTTTCTCGACTGTCTTTTCCTCTTTCTCTCTCTGGGTCACCTTGATAGTGATCAATGAAGAGTCATGGTCTCCGGGCAGAAAGGGAATCACGACTTGTGGGTAAAGTGCACAACCTCTGTAGAGTGTTTGAAAACTAATATATCAGCCGTGCTCGCAGTTATGAGCGGCCAAGGGAGCTCCAGTGATTAGTGGTACTTGATCAGAGATGTTCGGATTGCAGGTGGCAATGAGATTGATGGTTCTTGGTATTGGCTCTGGTAATGGTAAGTGGTACTCTTTCCATTTGGAAAGGAGTACGTTTGGGTTAATAACATGGGTTAATTCTAAAAATTGGCTTTCTCTACTAGTAATAATAATCTGACCAACTAAAAGCAACTGCTTGACTTACCCCCACATAAAGCTAGTCCACTACAGCCAAACAGGATACTTGCTGAGTATGTTGATGTGTACTCACCCTTGCTCTACACACCAAACCCCCCATCCCCAGGTTGTTAGCATTGCAACCCCTGCTCAGGAGAAGATGAAGTTGTGGAAGGAGACCACCAGGAGTTCCAAGATTATGATGAGTTCTAGGTGTGGGTTAGCGGTAACCCCTAGTCGGCTGCCTGTGAAGGCCGCGTTTATCTATGTTTCGTTTTCGCACTTTGATTATTGTAAAGACTATGTGGATGTCCCAGCCATATGATGTAATCGACTATTATTCCCTTTTTTAATACTATTTGATCACTGTGTGATGATGTCCATGTTATGTAACAGCTGTGTACATGAATTGCTGATCCTGGCACGTACATGGTTCGCATTCGGTTTGCCTTCTAAAACCGGGTGTGACAGAATCCAGCGCCCCAGATCTACTCTCCCCTCTTTTAATCTACAACTTTCACCAATGATTGGACGCCGCAGATTCACTAACGCGAAGCAGTACGTCCCCGCCTAATCCAGATCGTTCAATCGAGGATCGACGACTCAAGCACGTTCTTCTACCTCGCCACCAACTCCGGCGACCGCACCTATCGCTACAGCGACCTGCCATGGCTAAGACACCCACTACACTAATCTGTACCCGATTCCTACGTATCTCGGGTGCAAATTGAAATTGAGGGAATGGTGAACTCGAGAGGTGGATTCTTACCAAGGTTCCGGAAGTGACCAGCTCCGTCCACGGTGATCCGCGAAACAGCGATGGCGGCGACTGATTGAGATCGCACGGGTCACGCACGAACTTCACCCACGCCACTTGAGTGCTCCGGGAAACAGATGAAGTCGCCCAGAAGCACGCACCGCTCCTATTTGGCGCCGAGCGTGACAAACGACAACAGGGGGGGTGACCCTGTGGGGGACAGATATCCCCCGGGTCCACTAAAAGAGTAAAAGACCTCACGAAAGGCCCAAGGGCCCAATAAATCGTAAGGTCATTCTTTCGTGGGCCTGGGGAAGGACAATCAGCAAAGCAGATCGACATGAGGCCGGATAGATGCCAGCCCGGACGGCCCACGACGTCGAGCAAGCGACCACAACAGAGATCCGACTTTCCTGTGCTGGAGCCCCCATGCAACGGAGCCATGCGAGGATAGGTCGGCAGAACTACAGAGAGATAAACTCAAACAGTTCACTATCTTTTAGCCACGTATTGTTAGCATATCCACGTGTATTGCCCCACGGTCGAGTATATAAGGCCTAGGGGGCACCCCTTCAGAACGATCGACCTATTACTGAGCCACCCACCTCAACTCTCTGCGTTCTCAATTCAGAGAGCTCCCTTATAACCTCATTCACCAAGCATTCTCACCAGGACGTAGGGTGTTACGCATCTCCAAGCGGCCCGAACCTGTAAACATTGTCTATTGCCCCTCGTGCATCTGGCACGAACCATTTTGCTACAGTCGGCGACACCGTCCTACTCCTAAAAACACCTTGAGGGGCAACCCCGGGTGTGCGGTTGGACCCAAAACACCGACAGCTGGCGCGCCAGGTAGGGGGTGTGTCGACGATCCAAGCTAGCTCAATGGCCGTCACCTTCCACAGCAAGATCAACCTCCATCCCGGATCCGTATTCTGCTTCGGAACGATCTCATCCGTAGCAGATGAAGAGGGAACTCTACACCGCATTGCGGATCCACCGGAAAAGAAGTCTCCTCCAACAAACTCCGAAAATGTTGGAGAAGCGCAACCTCCAGCTCTCCGGAAAAAGATCGTCTCCGGAAAGTCAGGGGCCGAGGGCCCGCTGACCCGGAGAACTCCACTGTCTACTTCCCCGACAAAAGAATGGACACAGATCGCGAGGAAGAAGGAGACCAAGGGGAAGCAAGTTGTTCTTTCCGTTCCTCCGCCCTCCAAGGAGAACGGAAAGAAGGTCACCACGACAACAACACCATTCTATCCCGACGTCCTCTTCATCGGGAGAGTGGAGTCGCCTACCGTCTCCGACGACGAGTCGACCGCACCCGGAGAAGAACCACCTCAACGAGAATCCCGCCGACGGAGAAACCGGCACAGGAACGTTCGACGACATCACGCGGCCGGAGAACGGGATCCGGAGCAACCTGTCTCGCGAGACGAGGTCTCGGAGATAGGAGAAACTCTGGAGGAACGCGTCTTCCGAGAACGAAGGAACTCCCGACGACGTGATCGTCGCCGGACTCAGGAACAAGCCGAGCAAGATGCAAGGCAACGCCGGGAAAATCCATTCTTCAGGCGCAACCTGAACCCCGACTTCGCCCGAGCCATGAACACGCCGAGCGAAGTTGGAGGAGTACTAGCTCGGATAGCTGATGGACTCCCTCGGACTCCCGACGCCGAGGGCTACCGACGACTGTTCACCCAGGCAGCCAACCATCTTATACCGCTTGCTCACCCGCCGAATGATATACGACACGCCATCAACAGTCGCCGAGACGCGCGAAGCTCCATCAATGCTTCGCGTGAACGACGGCATGAGAACGAGATCCGCCGCTGGGAGGAGTACGACAGGGATCATGGCATCCCAGCTCGGAGCCAGGCCACCAGAACCGAGTCGGCAACGGCCTCAACTGGCGGTACTACCCGGGGACGGTCGAGGAACCACTACTCCCCTCCCCGGGACAGACACCATCCCCGACGACAGGAGGACACATGCGGAGTGTCTGCTCTTACTCCGCGTCTTAGGGCCATCCAATGGCCTCCCAACTTCAAGGTATCCAATGTCGACAAATATGAACCTAAGCAGGATCCAGGGGGTTGGCTAGCCGTCTACACTACTGCTGCTCGAGCTGCCGGGGCATCCGAAGACGTGATGACCGCGTACTTACCCATTGTCCTCGGGCAAGACGCGCTACAATGGCTGCGACATCTACCCCGACACTGCATCGATGACTGGGGCGATTTCAGTCGACGCTTCACCGCCAATTTCCAGTCCCTCTCCGACAAACCGGCGCAACCATGGGACCTCAAATCCATCAAGCGCCGGGGGGGACGAAACTCTCCGGTCATACCTCATTGGGGGAGCAAAGCCCGCGTTGGCAGCACCATGACGCGACGCGAACCAGCAACCCGACAAACGCTGGGAGAAGAGACCCCGCGAAGAAGTACATGCCGCCGGGCCACCAGCCTCTCGCGCCCGAGGAGGACCTCGCGGAGGTGAGCGCACGCTGGACGACATCCTCGACGCCCAATGCCCGTACCACAAGGACATGCGCCACACTCTTCGGAACTACCGGGACTTCAAGCACTCCGTCGGGCACGGTCGACCCTTCCAACCTCTACCTCCTCCTCTGCCGAGGGGAGGACCAGATGAACCACGACAACTCCATCAGCAGAAGGAGGGAGGAGGAGGAGCTTTCCCACGCGTTGACAGGGAGGTCAACGTCATCTTCGGCGGACACGGGTCGCAGGAGAACAAAAGACAACAAAAGCTCAACGACCGCCAGATACTGGTGGCGACCACCGGTCCTCCCGCCCCATACCGGTGGTCGGAGCACCCGATCACTTTCACTTGGGAGGATCAATGGCTCAACTTCGACCATCCAGGCAAATACCCGCTCCTCGTCGATCCGGTGATCCGAGAGAGCCGGGTGAAGAAGGTGCTAGTGGACGGGGGGAGCAGCATCAACGTCACCTTCCCCCGGACACTCCAAGGCTTGGGAGTTCACCTCAAAGAGCTCCACGAGTCGGACACTCCCTTCTTCGGCATCGTGCCGACTGAAGGGGAATACCCGCTGGGCCACATCTACATGCCTATCACCTTCGGAACTCCGGAGAACTACAGAACCGAGTTCCTGAGGTTCGAAGTGGCAAACTTCGACTGCGGGTACAACGCCATCATCGGAAGGCCGGGATTGGCCAAATTCATGGCCATTCCGCATTACACGTACATGATACTGAAGATGCCAGGACCGCAAGGAATCATAACTATGCGTGCCGATTTCCAAGGCGCCACAGAGTGTTTCCGAGTGGCCATCCAAGCAGCCCTCACCACCAAGCCATCGACGATTTCTTCGACACAGGCGAACTCTAAGCCTGAGGAAGACCTTGCAGTACCAGCAAGCGAAGCTCAGGCCGCGACCTCTATGCGGCCGACTGAAGAAACTAAAAGGATCAACCTGGGGTTCGCTGATGAATGCAAGACTGCCATCATCAGCTCCAGCCTAGACGACAAATAGGAAAGCGCGCTCGTCCAGTTTCTGCAAGATAACCGAGATGTATTCGCATGGCAACCTGTGGATATGCCGGGAGTCCCAAGAGAACTGGTCGAGCACAAACTGAAGGTCTATCCCCAGGCAAGGCCGATTCGACAAAAGCTACGTCGTTTCACGCCCGACAAGAGAGAGGCCATTCGCGCCGAGTTAGCTCGCTTGGTCGCAGCTGGATTCATTAGAGAAGTGTTACACCCCGAGTGGTTAGCCAACCCTGTTCTTGTACTAAAAAAGAATAAAGTGGATTGGCGCATGTGCGTCGACTATACTGATCTCAACAAACACTGTCCGAAGGATCCCTTCGGGCTCCCGAGGATATATCAGGTGGTGGACTCCACCGCTGGATGTTCTGTGCTATCTTTTCTAGATTGCTATTCTGGGTACCACCAGATTAGCTTGGCAAAGGAAGACGAAGAAAAAACAGCGTTCATTACTCCGTTTGGTGCTTTCTGTTATACCTCCATGTCGTTCGGCCTCAAAAACGCTGGAGCGACTTATCAGAGAGCCATTCAAACATGCTTAGCCGATCACTGGGGCAAGCGTGTGGAGGCCTACGTAGATGATGTGGTAATCAAAACAGAGAACTCGGAAAACTTCATCGAAGACTTACAGCTGGTTTTCAACAGTCTGAGACGGTATAGATGGAAGCTTAATCCCAAAAAATGTGTTTTCGGGGTACTAGCAGGAAAGTTACTCGGGTTTATTGTCAGCCACCGGGGAATTGAGGCTAACCCGGATAAAATTGAAGCTATCATGAAGATGGAAGCACCTCGATCACAAAAGAAGGTTCAGCGACTTACTGGATGTATGGCAGCTCTGAGCAGATTTATATCTAGGCTGGGGGAAAAAGGTTTACCATTTTACAAGCTACTCAAGAAGGTGGATAAGTTTCAGTGGACTTCAGAGGCATAGGAAGCTCTAGATGCACTGAAGAAATTCTTGACAACACCACCAGTACTGAAGCCACCACGACGAGCTACGTCAACTCAACCAGCTGAAGATCTGCTACTGTATATCTCTTGCACGACTCACGTGGTGAGCACCGTGTTGGTAGTCGAGCGAGCAGAAGAAGGACATGCCTACCCAGTGCAACATCCTGTTTACTTCATCAGTGAAGTTCTGGGCCCCTCAAAGAAAAAGTATCCTCAAGTTCAGAAGCTATTATATGCAGTACTTCTAACTGTCCGCAAGCTACGTCACTACTTTGATGACCACAAAGTCATAGTAGTCACTGGTTTTCCGATAGGGGATATTCTTCACAACAAGGAAGCCATTGGCCGAATAGCCAAGTGGGCTTGTGAGCTGGGATCTCATGACATCGAGTTCCGACCTCGTACTGCCATCAAAACCCAAGCACTGGTTGATTTCGTATCAGAGTGGACTGAACAGCAAGTACCAGATAACCAGAGACTGCAGAAGTGTGGCGAATGTATTTTGATGGCTCGCTGAAGCTGCAGGGAGCAGGAGCGGGAATTCTCTTCACCGCACCTGGAGGCGAGCACCTCAAATATGCCCTCCAGTTGCTGTTTCTAGCCTCCCACAATGCAGCCGAGTATGAAGCTCTGATCCATGGATTGAACATCGCCATATCATTGGGCATCAAGAGATTGATGGTGTACGGAGACTCTCTGGTAGTCATTAGCCAAATAAACAAAGAGTGGGATTGTTCAAGCGATTCAATGGGAAAATACTGCACTGCCGTCCGAAAGCTGGAAGATAAATTTGAGGGTCTGGAATTTCATCATGTAGAAAGAGATCGGAACACAGCAGCCGATGTGTTGTCCAAGCTAGGATCCAGTCGAACTCAGGTCCCACCTGGAGTCTTTGTGCAAGAAATACTATAGCCGAGTATCTCAATGGATCAAGCAGAAGAGTGCAATATTATAGATCAACCCGAGTCAAACTCTGATGACTGGAGAAGGCCAATCATCAGGTATATAAAGAATGAAGAGGAACCAGATGACAAGAATTCAGCCGAGCGCATTGCCAGACAGTCGGCTCACTACACACTCATTGGGGAGACATTGTACAGAAGGGGTGCATCAGGCGTCCTCATGAAGTGCATTCTTCCATCTGCTGGGAAGCGACTTCTGGAGGAGGTCCATGCTGGGCAATGTGGAATACATGCAGCATCCAGAACACTAGTCGGGAAGGTCTTCAGGTCAGGATTCTATTGGCCAACAGCGAAGAGTGATGCAGCCGAGTTAGTTCAGAGGTGCGAAGCTTGCCAATACTTGTCAAAACAACAACATCTACCAGCACAGCAACTGCAGACCATACCAGTAACTTGGCCTTTCGCATGCTGGGGACTGGATATGATTGGACCTTTCAAGAAAGCTCAAGGGGGATACACTCATGTATTGGTAGCAATCGACAAATTCACTAAATGGATAGAGTTCAAGCCCATTGCTTCTTTAACCTCAGCTAAGGCCGTGGAATTCATACAAGACATAATATTCAGATTCGGGATACCAAACAACATCATAACTGACCTAGGATCCAACTTCACAAGTTCAGAGTTTTTCGACTTCTGCGAGCAAAAAAGCATTCAGATCAAGTATGCTTCTGTAGCACATCCAAGAGCTAACGGGCAGGTTGAGCGGGCCAATGGGATGATACTGGAGGCACTTAGGAAAAAGGTCTTCGATAAGAATGAAAAATTCGCAGGAAAGTGGACAAGGGAATTGCCCTATGTCGTTTGGAGCCTAAGAACCCAACCTAGCCGAGCTCTGCATGGAAACACTCCTTTCTTCATGGTCTATGGGTCGGAGGCAGTGTTACCCACCGATCTCAAGTTTGGGGCGCCAAGGTTGATCTTCGAAAACATAGCAGAAGTCGAAGCCACTAGGCTGGAGGACATTGATATACTCGAGGAAGAACGGCTGAATGCAGTAATCCAATCAGCACGGTACCAGCAGACTCTAAGGCGCTATCACGACAAGGCCGTGCGACAGCGATCCTTCTCAGCAGGAGACCTCGTCCTCCGCCGAATTCTAACGGGGGAGGGACGACACAAGTTATCGCCCTTATGGGAAGGGCCCTTCATAGTAGCAGAAGTCACTCGGCCAGGTTCATATCGTCTCACTCAGATGGACGGCACAGAAGTCGCGAACTCCTGGAACATAGAACACCTCAGGAAGTTTTATCCCTAGCTATATTTCAAAAGCTATCGGGACGACGATGTACTCTGTAAAATGGAAATATGTCATCAATAAAAAAGGGCTTCAAAGATACTCAGTTTGTTCACGATTGACTTGCATTCTTACTTAACTCGGGGTGACCACTATGCCCTGCTAACGGAGCAATCGGCTTAAGTCGGCAACGACTTAAGGCGGTGCAACATGCTCACGCTTACTTAACTCGGGGTGACCACTATGCCCTGCTAACGGAGCAATCGGCTTAAGTCGGTAACGACTTAAGGCGGTGCAACATGCTCACACTTACTTAACTCGGGGTGACCACTATGCCCTGCTAACGGAGCAATCGGCTTAAGTCGGCAACGACTTAAGGCGGTGCAACATGCTCACACTTACTTAACTCGGGGTGACCACTATGCCCTGCTAACGGAGCAATCGGTTAAAGTCAGCAGCGACTTAAGCCGGTGCAACATGCTCACGCCTACGCAATTCAGGGTGATCACTACGCCCTATTAACAGAAGCAATCGACTTAAGTCAGCAGCGACTTAAGGCGATCGGACGTGATTACAATTACTCATATAAGGATGACTTCTATATCCCGCAAACAAATTTCAAAACCATCGCACATCATTTTACTACTGCAAATTTATGAACTGATGAATTCTGAAACAATATGAGAATAACAATATCATCCAAGTACTGAAATGACGTCCTCTAACAAATGTCTGACCATGCTAACCGCGCGCTCAAAACACGCAAAATGTTTCTCTATTTTGTGATATTTTTCTCAGGAGCAATCGATGAGGAAGGACGACTCGAGGAATCAGGGACGGCATTCACGTCAGCCCTTATATCTTCGGGAACAACCACGCCGGGTCTCCTCATCAAGATTCGCCCCGCCCGAATAGCCTTATCCATGGCTCTGTCGCGCTGGGCCCTGAGGGCAACGGAAGTTTCTTCAGCAACCTTGGCAGCCAGCCGAGCAGTTTCTAACTCCTGGGCGATGGATTTCTTGGAAGCTCGGAGTTCTTTGATGGTAGCGTCCTTCGCTGATATCAACTGCTTGAGCCGGGTCACCTCATCCGTGGATTCCTGCAGCTTACAGCGTTGGTTGTCTAACTCTTCCATGGTGAAGCGATGACTCCTCTCCAGGATAGTCAGCGAGTTGCTAGAATCACGATACAATCTGTCAAGACTGTCGCGAAAGCAGCGAGGATACGTTTTTCTTCCTGCAAACAGAAGTCAACTCCCTCAAGCATCAAGCAAGTAATAGGATCACAACAAGGCAAAGCACGGTTTGATAAGTCACCTTTTCAGAATTAAGCTGAGCATGAAGAGAAGAGCTCAGTGCATTGGCGTCATCTAAGGCAGCAGAGACCTGACCCAGTTCAGTCTGACTTTGAGAGTACTTTTCCTCAAAATCAGTGCACCGTTGGACCAATTCAGCCTGATCTCGGGAATGTTTTTCCTCAAGAGTGGAAATCTGCCGAGTCATACCTAGCAGAAGACAACCAAACAAAGGGGGTCAGAATGTAAAGTAGTTTAATAAAGAAGACAAAAGAGAAGCGAAAAGCACTAACCAGCGTTGGTCGCCTCCAATTCAGAGACACGACGTTGAAGTAACACTGGATTCCAACGTGCAAAAGACAAAGCTCCTTCTGGAACAGAAGCACCCTGTAACCTCAGCTGGCTAGCCATCCCGTCCACCAAAGCCTGATAAGGAGAACAGATGAGTGTAATGATAGCAGTTCATGCGATGTAAAAATCAAGCTAAAGTATATCACAGTACCTGGAGGTTGGAAAAGAACGAAGGGACCCCCAAATCATGAAAGATCAATTGATGACCGGGCGTAAGGTCGCTACCCGAAGCAGCTCGCAACGAACCAGCAGGAACCAACTCAGTGCCATCAACAGAGCCCAAAACTTGGTCAGCGGGGATGCTGCCCTCTAAAGCGACTCCCTGGTCCAAAGCTTGGGCTACCACCATGCAGCAGGAGTGCGGAGGCGATCCCGCATGAACGTCCATGGAAGTACAAGAGGGAGACCCCGCTCGGACACCCTCGGGGGCTGGGTCATCGTTTGCACTGCCCACTTGAGCCAGATCATCCCCGGCAGCACCCTCGGGGGCTGGGCAATGGCTTGCACTTCCCACCCGAACCAAGTCATCCTCGGCAACATCCTCGGGGGCTGGGCAAGTATCAACACCATCCTTAGGGTCCAAGTTCTCTGCGGTAGCCACCTCTAAGGCTGATGGGCCCTCAGTTACTTCCATGGGACCAGGACGATCCAAGTTAGTCTCCTGACCCTCGAGATCGCGCTCTAAGGTCGACGAGGCACGGGATGACCTCAACCCAGCATCAAGCACATCAGCACAAACCTCCATCACACCATCGTCTGCTGGCTCTAATAACAAGTCCTCTGGAACCATATCCTCAAGAGTCTGATCAAAATTCGCTAGGGACAGTTCTTGCAGACCAATGAGAGCAGACAAAGCAGGAGAAGGAACTCCACTACTTTCACCGCTAGCGATGAACTGCCGACTGTTTTTCCGAGTCAAAGGAACTTCATCTTCTTCCTCCTCGTCGTCCACATTAGCAACACAGGCAGCACCCCCATTGGGATCAGCAACAGATGGAGCACCCCCATTGGGATCAGCAACAGATTGGGTACACCCATTGGGGTCAGCGTCAGTAAATTCAGTCACAGGCATTTCTTCAGCAGCAGGAACCGAGGTACCAACGTCTCGATCCAAACTGGATACTCGCCGGAGGCGTCTCTTTTTCTTTTTCTGCTCATCAGCAGAAGGATCAGGTTGATTGGCTCGGCAAGGGCGCCTCGGGCGAGTACTGGCAGGCTTCTGAGTATCCAAAGTTGTATCAGCCTCTGGGAGGGGCGCCACTACCAATGCCCCAGCAGGAGCAGCGTCAGAAGAGTCTTCAGCCAGCAAATCAAGCATAGCGCTTATCTCTGCATCACTAGGGTTCAGGGGCACCTCAAAATGGACCTGCCGCTCATCATCTGGAATCTCCCCGAGCGAGGCAACCAAGGCACTAACTTCTTCAGCAGAGGGTCGCACTCTAAGGCCCAAACTGCCATCAGTGACAGGAGGATTCGACACAAAAAGAGTGAAAGCTTTGGGAGGAGGCAAGTTCTAGGCTGAGAATGCCACTGGGGCACCAACATTTGACACTTTGCCTCTAAGGATCATCTCAAGTCGGCTCACCAAGTCCATAGAGGGAATTCTTCTATTAGTAACCCGAGTTGAGTCGGCTAGGCCTCGATACAGATAAGCCGGGTATGCCCTGTCTTTCAACGGCTGAATATTCTTGAAGACAAAATCAGCAACCACAGCTTCAGCAGTCAAACCCCTCTCTTTCAGCAATCCAACTTCAGCCAGCAAAGCACCTGCCTCAGCTACCTCCTGATCTGTGGGAGACTCGGTCCAGCTTGGGGTGCGAACATCCGGCTGTCTTCCCGACCGGGGGGGGGAGAGTTTCCATAATTCTCAACTATGAACCACTCCAAGCGCCATCCCTTGATACTGTCTTGGAGAGGGATTTCGAGATACTCAGTCTTCCTCCCGCGGCGCATCTCCAAGCTAGCACCCCCAACCAACTGATGTTGTCCCCCGGCCATCCCAGGGCGACAGTGATACAAGTACTTCCACAACCCGAAATGTGGCAGCACGCCAAGAAAGGCTTCGCATAAATGAACGAAAATGGAGATTTGCAGGATAGAATTGGGATTCAGATGGGTCAAGTTAAGATGGTAGAAATCAAGGAGGCCGCGGAAAAAGGGAGAAATGGGAAGACCGAGGCCGCGGAGAAGGAAAGGAGCATAAACCACGGACTCATGGGTATCCTCAGTTGGGACAGTAACCCCATGGCAAATCCGCCAAGAGCAGAGTTCCCTCGGAGGAAGAACCCCCGATGGACACGAGGTGGAGAAGTTCGGGCTCAGAGATGACGAACATGTGGTTACCTGCGAAAGGCAACTGGCTGTTGGGGTCGATTGGAGGAATCACCACAGCAGACGAACTCGAGGCTTTCCTCTTGGGCGCCATCTCGATTCTACCGGCGAGTAGAGTAGGAGGCGAATTGCGGAGAGGATTTGGAAGCAAGAAAGCAAGAACTAGGGCACGGAAAGCAGAGGCGGCTAAAAGCGCAGCACTTATGGGATATTCCCGAGCCAGATACCGTTTCAAAAAGCGCTCAGTCAGCACCCGGCTGTTATTTCCAGAACACCGGCGTGCCACGTCATCACCCGACAGTTATTTCCAAAACACCGGTGTGCGACATCATCACTCGGCTATTATCCTCAAAGTGGCCCACGTAGCCCGCTATCGCTCGAAGTTACCTCTAAAACGCCGACGTCGTCTTCAAGTCGCTCGGCGTTACCCCTAAAACGCTGACGTCGCCCTCAGGTCGCTCGGCAGTTGACTCTAAAACTCCGACATAGTATTAAGTCGCTCGGCATTACCTCTAAAATACTAACGTCGCCCTCAAGTCGCTCGGCAGTTGACTCTAAAACTCCGACATCGTGTTCAGTCGCTCGGCGTTACCTCTAAAACGCTGACGTCGCCCTCAGGTCGCTCGGCAGTTGACTATAAAACTCCGACATAGTATTAAGTCGCTCGGCATTACCTCTAAAATGCTGACGTTGCCCTCAAATCGCTCGGCAGTGGACTCTAAAACTCCGACATCGTGCTCAGTCGCTCGACGTTACCTCTAAAACGACGACGTCGCCTTCAAGTTACTCGGCAGTTATCTCTAAAACTCCGACATCGTGTTCAGTCGCTCGGCGTTACCTCTAAGACGCCGACGTCGTCTTCAAGTTACTCGGCAGTTATCTCTAAAACTCTGACATCATCTACAAGTCGCTCGGCAGCTACTTCTAAAAGCATCGGTATGATGCCCGAGTTATTCACTTACTATTCCAAAGGAATCAACTTCACGAAAAAGGTGGGAAGAGGAATGATTCAAGAACTTTGAGCTATGAATATCAACGAGCAATCATCACAGAGAAGCCAACATCATTTCTTCATTAAAGGGAAGATATCATACTTACAAATCAACTCATTATGAGTTGATACTTCCCTACTACTACTACTGCTACATTACATTATACTACTACTACTACTACTGCTACATTACACTATACTACTCTACACTACTAAATACTACTACATTATTCTAACTATACTATACTAACATCTAAAGGACCAGTGGCATCTAGCCACTGGCCCTGTTGCTGCCGCTGCCGCCGCCGCTGCCGCCCCTGTTGCTGCCCCTGCTGCTGCCACCACCGCCGCTGCCACCCCTGCTGCCGCCGCCGTCACCGTCCTTGCTGCCGCTGCTGCCGCCCCTGCCGCTGCCGTCACCGTCACCGCCGCCACCGCATTCGTCGTCGTCGTCGTCGTCGCCGTCCTCGTCCTCGCCGCCACCGTCCGAGTCCTCCTCATCCAAGGAGTACTCCGACTCATCCGAGCCCTCGAGCCCGGAGCGCTCGACGGCCCGGATGTACGTCCAGACCTCCGCCGCGAGCCCCTGGGAGTCGTCTGAGTCGTCAGATGACTCACGCAGGGGGATGGGAGCCAGAGCCCCTCAGACTCAGAGGAGAACTCCTCCTCTGAGTACTCCGAGTCACCAAAATCCTTCGATGGAGGAGTTGGCTCACGCTTGCGCTTGTTGTTCTTGCCCATGGTGGAAGCGAAAGGGAGAGAAGAAAAGCAAGCAATAGAGAACAACAAGAGATGTGAAAAAGCCGGAGAGACAATGGCATTATTTATAGAAGGAGAAGGCAGCCGCTCACCTCCAACCGCGGTCACTGAACAGTCACAAAGCATTCAATAAGCACTTCAACACGTCTGAAGACACGTCAGGCGGCTAACGCCGTTTCACGCAACACAACACCCATTGGGACTCCAGTCAACAGCGCGGGGGATATGATTACACCCGCCGTCACATCACATTACTACTCAGAAGCAGCCGGCTAAAACACTCAGCGTACCAAGCCGTCCCTTGCCCACGCCCATTAGGGGGGGACGCCCAGGAATTATCAGTATATTTTTCAAAACAGTCACATCTGTGCAGGGCATGCAGTGAATACCTCAAGACAAAAATGAGATATCAGTAAGGATCAGAGGAAAGCCAAATATAGCCAATGAAGTACAAAATATGGCCGACAGAAGCGACGTGAAGACTAGACAGAGAATGTCCATCAAATGTCCAATCAGTCGCAGAGCAAATAAATTACACCACCTAGCAAGATATGGATGGATTGCTGTAATATCCCAAAAAAATGTTGACCAAAAGTTAATCTCCGGTGCGTGGATGAGGTAAAGGGTTGTGGGCCATTGGATGCAAAGATAGAAGTCATCTGAGGCGTCGTTTCTTTCTCCCACAAAAACCCTAGGTGGCCACCCCTTTTTTTTTCTTCACCCCCCTCTTGGCTGCCACCCCCTTTTTCTCCCCCTTGGCTGGACGCCCCCTCCCCCTATGGCAGCCATCCTCCATTGCTTCCTCCCCCAAGATCTCCTCCTACGCAACAAGGATCGAGAAAAGGAGGGGCACGTTGAATTGAAGAGGAAGAGAGGATCAAGGAGATGTTCTTCCCCATCTCCTCTTGAAGATTTCTTGGGGAAACCCTAGGTATGGATGAGATCCTTGTTCCTCCCTGTAATTATAGGCTTTTGGAGGTTGTAGATCATGGGAATTAAAGGATTAGAGGTTGGATTTGATGTGGGGTTAGGTTTTGATCTCGAATTTAGTTTTCTGCAGAATGGCAGATTCGACAGTTTCTGTTCATGCCAGTTTTCCGTGGTCTTAGTGGCCTCAAAAAAATAAAAAGTCTATGTATGAGTCGTAGATAATTTGTAGATCTTTCCGTGGCCGTGAAGAACACCTCAATCGGAGATCCGACCAGAGAGTTATTGCAGTTTTACTATAGCAGTTTTTCAGTCTCATAATTCTGTGCAGAATCTGTTCTCTTAAGATTTAGGCAATTTTATCAACAGAATTAAACTGTGGGTTGGTAAAAGAAGTTGTAGATAATTTTATAAGCTTTCCAGATTGTTAAAGAGTGCATTCATATGATTTGTGAAACTCCAGTTATGTTTGTTTTACTGTGGCTGTTCCTGTTTACCTGACAAAAATGAGTGGGTCTGTTCACTGGTGGGTTTCATCTAGTAAATGGCCGAATTGGCTCTTCCAACTATGGAGACTTTTGTAGAGGGATAAAAGTTCTTACTTCCAGCAGAATTTCATAATTTTTGGTTCAGCAGTTTTGGAGATATCGAATTTTAAAGTTAACCATACTGCTGTCTAAAACAGATTCAGTCAGGTATCTTGTCAGATGTTTTAGAACTTGTAGATGGCAGAATTTAATTATCTATTGAATACTGAAGTTGTAGAGTATTTTGTGTAGATACTCCTAGAGTATTTGTTTGATATCACCGCTGTTTCAATTTTAAAGATACAAAATTAACAAACAGCGTTGCTGCTGTATGGCATGTGGTTCAGGGTGGGAGTCTTTCCACTGGGTCTTGGTTTCAAGTGTAGGAGTGTTTTGTTGATTGATGGCAAATGTTTGTGAAATATTTGTACTAAGTTTTATGCCCACTAGCAGGTGGCTACACTCCAGATCATGTCTAGTACATTTCTTCTTCTTCGATGAAGGCAAGTGAATGTAGCGGTGGTTGCTTCCGTTCTGACCTGTTATTTCTATCGCCTACACTCTAATATTCAGAAGTATCATATTCTTTCATAATTGGACTCTATGGTGATGCTTTACTTGCTTGAATTATACTCATGCTCAATCATATATTGATGATGATTATGATTTGAGTATGACTCATGAGATTAATTCACACCCCTGAAGGTAAATGAAGTATTATTTGAGGTTGGTATTGTATCTGAAGGTAAATGAAGTATTATTTGAGGTTTGTGTTGTATCTGAAGGAAGTGAAGTTTATTGACAAATGTAGCATGCCATATACATTGCATGACTCATTTGCATATGAAGTTTTGTCGTGACCTATGGTCCGACCGTACCGGTACAACTTAGCATCGTACGTTGCCCGAGAAGGGGTACGATGCGGCTTCATACCCTTAGAGGTATGAAGGCAGAGGACATATGCATTGCATTCATATGCATTCATTGAAGTGATATTTGCAGATGATGTGGTTTTATACCCCAGAGGTATGAAGATAGAGTACCTACACATTGCATTCCTATGCATACATTGAAGTGATATTTGCAGGTATTGTTGACGCAGGGAAGTGTTATAGAACCTATTGTGGTTGTTCGAGGAAATGAGATGGTATTGGTTATAGTGGGACTACTGAGTTCTATATCTACAAGCATTTCTGATTTTTAATTGTGACTCTTTTAAAATGTTGATGAATTCAATTTGTGGTTTAAATATCTCGTCAGAACAATTAGCTTGCTGAGATGTTTCATCTCACTCTTGCATTACTCAATGCAGGTGCTTGTTGCTCATCAAGGGGAGTGGGAAGTAGCAGCACATCCACCTTCATTCTCATAATAATGCTGCCCAGACGCAGCCATGATTTAATTAGAAACTTCTTGTCAAAGGATGTTTGTTTTTAACTAGTCGTGCGCACTGATTAATTCAGTTCATGTTGTTATGGTTGTCTTCCCATTGCTAGCAGATTATTAATGTCTTATATGTTTTCTTATCATGATATCTATTTATACTTTGTTGCTTCCCCCGTTTATGCAATTTTCAAAGGAGATGCTGTCGAAATTTTATATATGAATATTAGATGTGTAGTTTAGTAGCATTCTGGGGTGTTTGTGGATCCCGGGGTGTTACAGTTGGTATCAGAGGATAGGCTTTAGATTCTTGGCAATTTGAAGATAAATTTGACACACTTGCACATATAGGAAGGGTATGGGTTCAAATATCTTTGATATATATTAATGTCTTTGGAGTGCAGATGACAATAGTTTCACCCCTCCCTATTCCTTTACGGTGATGTGGTAAGTTGTTTATGGCTTAATGCTTGATATAATTTATTGCTGAAATTTTGATATTGTTTTATTAATGCGGTAGATATCGCTGGTCATTGGTGAGAATGAAGTTGTTATTATGCTTGTGATATACAAGTATGCCTATGTTGTTTTCACCATGTTTTTCATGGTTGAGTTTTATTACAATAATATTGTTATATATGCTTGATTGTGGATGTTTCTAAGAGGAGTGTGAATTGCGTGTTTTGGGGTACAAGGTAATCATCAATTTGAATTTAAGTTGTTGAGCGGTTGGTGGATAGCTCTAACTATCATTGCAAAGAATGATTGTTTATGTTGAGAAACCAGTTTTGAAAGAAATGAATATTGGTACTTTATATGGATTTTTGGGGGAAGTCTTTTCATAGCCAGAATGGCTTACATGTCTCTCTCATATTGTGTGTTTTAGTTGCCACAAAGCCTAGATGTGGTTTAAAGTGGTTGCCTGTTAGTCATACTAATTGTAGAATAAATCTTTGATTCTCTTGATCCATTGATTATGTATTGATACATTGAGGATCTGATGGTTCCCTTTTCGATGCATGCTTGTGGAGCCATTTTTTTAGACCACCTATCTATTGGTTTGAAGGAAGTTCTTGCCTAGCCTAGAGTTGGTTGGGTGTGGCTAGTCACCTATTCCTAGATCATGTGGTGTTTACATCAGCTTAATATGTTTGTCAAATGTGTGAAGGATTAGGGGTTATTATTATTGACTTTGTATGTCTGGTACTTTGAGTGCATCGTATGATAGAATGAAATGTAAGTTTCTGAACTACAGTAGATGAAGACTTATATTATGTGTAGGTTATCCTTACTAGTTGGATATTTTTCTTAGTTGAGATGTTGAATGAAGTATAGTGACATGGGTTAAGCAAGTATTGTGTTGTTGTTGGGCTATCAGTGCTCTATGTAGAGTTTTTGGCATTTCTTCGATGAACTATGCCACACAAGATGTTATTGGCTTCTTTTGGCTTTATTGCTCCATTAGTTCTATAGATTTTCTCCCTTTTGGTGGGGTGCAAGGAATGTTAGATTACATGATTATCTTTTCATGATGGCAAGAATAAGGTTTAGGAAGATTAGGAGTTTTGTTCCAATAGAACTACTTGTTTCATAGTGCTTTAAGGTGAGGTGTTTGATCTTCTTATACATTCGTCGGGTGTAGATGTTTCACCATTTAATTAAAATTAATGGTTGAAGTTGGTAAGGGTTGTGCTTGGTGCATATTACCCCTTCATAAAAGAGTGTTGTCTTAAGACATTGATGTTGATGTATAGCTGCATCCAAATTTGATGGTGTGAAATTGGAGTGTTGATTGCAACTATGACATGCTTTGAGCTTCATTACATGTTGTTTCATGCTTGATGTCAGGTCGTGTAGTTTCCTTAGACAATTAGTCCAAGGTAGAAGTTCTTGTGTTAATTAAGACCAATAATGGACCCATGTTTTGAATTGTGGTGCTATATGGGGTACCTTGGGTGTTTTGCTTGGAGTGGCCGAATTCGAGGTCGAATTCTTTTTAAGCGGGGTAGAGTGTAATATCCCAAAAAAATGTTGACCAAAAGTTAATCTCCGGTGCGTGGATGAGGTAAAGGGTTGTGGGCCATTGGATGCAAAGATAGAAGTCATCTGAGGCGTCGTTTCTTTCTCCCACAAAAACCCTAGGTGGCCACCCCTTTTTTTTTCTTCACCCCCCTCTTGGCTGCCACCCCCTTTTTCTCCCCCTTGGCTGGACGCCCCCTCCCCCTATGGCAGCCATCCTCCATTGCTTCCTCCCCCAAGATCTCCTCCTACGCAGCAAGGATCGAGAAAAGGAGGGGCACGTTGAATTGAAGAGGAAGAGAGGATCAAGGAGATGTTCTTCCCCATCTCCTCTTGAAGATTTCTTGGGGAAACCCTAGGTATGGATGAGATCCTTGTTCCTCCCTGTAATTATAGGCTTTTGGAGGTTGTAGATCATGGGAATTAAAGGATTAGAGGTTGGATTGGATGTGGGGTTAGGTTTTGATCTCGAATTTAGTTTTCTGCAGAATGGCAGATTCGACAGTTTCTGTTCATGCCAGTTTTCCGTGGTCTTAGTGGCCTCAAAAAAATAAAAAGTCTATGTATGAGTCGTAGATAATTTGTAGATCTTTCCGTGGCCGTGAAGAACACCTCAATCGGAGATCCGACCAGAGAGTTATTGCAGTTTTACTATAGCAGTTTTTCAGTCTCATAATTCTGTGCAGAATCTGTTCTCTTAAGATTTAGGCAATTTTATCAACAGAATTAAACTGTGGGTTGGTAAAAGAAGTTGTAGATAATTTTATAAGCTTTCCAGATTGTTAAAGAGTGCATTCATATGATTTGTGAAACTCCAGTTATGTTTGTTTTACTGTGGCTGTTCCTGTTTACCTGACAAAAATGAGTGGGTCTGTTCACTGGTGGGTTTCATCTAGTAAATGGCCGAATTGGCTCTTCCAACTATGGAGACTTTTGTAGAGGGATAAAAGTTCTTACTTCCAGCAGAATTTCATAATTTTTGGTTCAGCAGTTTTGGAGATATCGAATTTTAAAGTTAACCATACTGCTGTCTAAAACAGATTCAGTCAGGTATCTTGTCAGATGTTTTAGAACTTGTAGACGGCAGAATTTAATTATCTATTGAATACTGAAGTTGTAGAGTATTTTGTGTAGATACTCCTAGAGTATTTGTTTGATATCACCGCTGTTTCAATTTTAAAGATACAAAATTAACAAACAGCGTTGCTGCTGTATGGCATGTGGTTCAGGGTGGGAGTCTTTCCACTGGGTCTTGGTTTCAAGTGTAGGAGTGTTTTGTTGATTGATGGCAAATGTTTGTGAAATATTTGTATTAAGTTTTATGCCCACTAGCAGGTGGCTACACTCCAGATCATGTCTAGTACATTTCTTCTTCTTCGATGAAGGCAAGTGAATGTAGCGGTGGTTGCTTCCGTTCTGACCTGTTATTTCTATCGCCTACACTCTAATATTCAGAAGTATCAGATTCTTTCATAATTGGACTCTATGGTGATGCTTTACTTGCTTGAATTATACTGATGCTCAATCATATATTGATGATGATTATGATTTGAGTATGACTCATGAGATTAATTCACACCCCTGAAGGTAAATGAAGTATTATTTGAGGTTGGTATTGTATCTGAAGGTAAATGAAGTATTATTTGAGGTTTGTGTTGTATCTGAAGGAAGTGAAGTTTATTGATAAATGTAGCATGCCATATACATTGCATGACTCATTTGCATATGAAGTTTTGTCGTGACCTATGGTCCGACCGTACCGGTACAACTTAGCATCGTACGTTGCCCGAGAAGGGGTACGATGCGGCTTCATACCCTTAGAGGTATGAAGGCAGAGGACATATGCATTGCATTCATATGCATTCATTGAAGTGATATTTGCAGATGATGTGGTTTTATACCCCAGAGGTATGAAGATAGAGTACCTACACATTGCATTCCTATGCATACATTGAAGTGATATTTGCAGGTATTGTTGACGCAGGGAAGTGTTATAGAACCTATTGTGGTTGTTCGAGGAAATGAGATGGTATTGGTTATAGTGGGACTACTGAGTTCTATATCTACAAGCATTTCTGATTTTTAATTGTGACTCTTTTAAAATGTTGATGAATTCAATTTGTGGTTTAAATATCTCGTCAGAACAATTAGCTTGCTGAGATGTTTCATCTCACTCTTGCATTACTCAATGCAGGTGCTTGTTGCTCATCAAGGGGAGTGGGAAGTAGCAGCACATCCACCTTCATTCTCATAATAATGCTGCCCAGACGCAGCCATGATTTAATTAGAAACTTCTTGTCAAAGGATGTTTGTTTTTAACTAGTCGTGCGCACTGATTAATTCAGTTCATGTTGTTATGGTTGTCTTCCCATTGCTAGCAGATTATTAATGTCTTATATGTTTTCTTATCATGATATCTATTTATACTTTGTTGCTTCCCCCGTTTATGCAATTTTCAAAGGAGATGCTGTCGAAATTTTATATATGAATATTAGATGTGTAGTTTAGTAGCATTCTGGGGTGTTTGTGGATCCCGGGGTGTTACAATTGCAAACTCGGCTGCAAAAGACAAAATACATGCTGACCTCTGAAGCATAATATTGATGACATAATGCTGACCTCCAAAGCATAATACGGATGGCATCATGCCAATTTTTACAAACAGAAAGGATAATCTTCAGCAAAAAGACACAAAAGGAAGACCTTCGAATGGATTATCCTCAAAAATCCACTTGAAGGTCGGGGGCTACACCCATTGGGTGCACCTCCGGTGCACCCCATGGATTATCATCCCAAGCCAAGATAGTGCCGACTTCTAAGGCATAGGACAAGATTAAAGACAAGGCTGGCCCTCAACCAAAACGCAGGAGTAAAAATGGAAATAATTTCTGGTGAAGACCTTCGAGTAGATTATTTTCTAAAATCTACTCGAAGCTCGGGGGCTACACCTGTGCACCCAATGTAGTTCAGAGTCCTACAAAACAAAATGCCGACCTCTAAGGCACAAGCACGAAACGAAGCTTCGGTTTACGAGTGATCAAAGCAGGAGGAGACAGTAAGAAGTCGTTTTCTTCAAATCGCCTGCAAGCTGGACCTAGGATCTTTGGGCTGATTACCTCTAAATCAACCCAAAGATCGGGGGCTTGTGGGGGACAGATATCCCCCGGGTCCACTAAAAGAGTAAAAGACCTCACGAAAGGCCCAAGGACCCAATGAATCGTAAGGTCATTCTTTCGTGGGCCTGGGGAAGGACAATCAGCAAAGCAGATTGACATGAGGCCGGATAGATGCCAGCCCGGACGACCCACGACGTCGAGCAAGCGACCACAACAGAGATCCGACTTTCCTGCACTGGAGCCCCCATGCAACGGAGCCATGCGAGGATAGGTCGGCAGAACTACAGAGAGATAAACTCAAACAGTTCACTATCTTTTAGCCACGTATTGTTAGCATATCCACGTGTATTGCCCCACGGTCGAGTATATAAGGCCTAGGGGGCACCCCTTCAGAACGATCGACCTATTACTCAGCCACCCACCTCAACTCTCTGCGTTCTCAATTCAGAGAGCTCCCTTGTAACCTCATTCACCAAGCATTCTCACCAGGACGTAGGGTGTTACGCATCTCCAAGCGGCCCGAACCTGTAAACATTGTCTATTGTCCCTCGTGCATCTGGCACGAACCATTTTGCTACAGTCGGCGACACCGTCCCACTCCTAAAAACACCTTGAGGGGCAACCCCGGGTGTGCGGTCGGACCCAAAACACCGACAGACCCGCCAGATTAATCGCGGTGAAACTCGTCGCACACCTCCCTCTCTCACAATTCCCCCCCTTTGAGTATGTGCACCATGTCAAGGAGTAGAAGGGGGCAAGCACAGCACATTTTATGTGCCAACAAGCCGGTCAGCGCGGCGCCCCGCCATCGTCGGCATGGTGGTTGAGTGGGGAGGCAATGGTCAAAGGGGTCCACAAGTCAGAGTAAAGGAGAGGGAGCAGGCTAGCGCACGCGGCTGATGAAGCGGGTCCACTTGTCGGCGCCATCTTCTGCCCTGGGCCGCGCGAAGGGACTGGATGGGCCGGAAGTAAGGTTTTGGCCCAATCGCGGGTATAGTTCCTTTTATTTTTCTTTTAATCTTATTTTCTATTTTTTCTCATTTTGAATTTCAAATTCAACTTGGTGACAAAATTTGTATTCAGATTAAATGTTCCCCCTTGACCATACCAAAATATGAAGAAGTTATTTATCCATAGATTAATTTTGTATAGTATGATATACCTTTCTTTCTCCTTTTTCCTATTTTCCTAATTCTCCTAAATTCCAGTTTGAGGTACTAACATATTTTTTCTTTACAATATTTTTATATGGTCACAAAATGCACACAAAATTGAAACCTCAGCATGATGCATGATTTATTTGAGTGTCTTTTGTTAATTATGTATTTTTGTAAGTGAGGTGTTCACATGTGATGGTGAGTAAAAATTACACACACATAGAAATAAAGGAATTAATTTCTCCTTTTATATTTGTTGGAGACTTGTTCTCAATTGCTACGAATTAAGAACAAGGCAACACAAAATGTTAAAGGTTAAGGCCCTTCGTCCTTCGAAGCATTATCTCCCTTAGGGCATAATGATCTTCAGACGAAGGTCATGAAGGACATACCTTCATGATGGCAGTATACATTAATGAAAGAAGAAACATGTAAAACATAGAAAGCAACAAGAATAATTATATAACAGTATCAATTCAGCTTTATTATATCATGAATAAACAATAATAATATAGAATTACATTTGTACCTTAGGCTTGACAGAAGGAAATAGCACAAGCGTAATGCCCGGGCGAGTACAAGTCAGCGTGAACAGTACAGGGGTACTGTTCATCTATTTATAGGCATAGGGCGCAGCCTGTGTGGATTTACATTTGTGTCCTTTACAACTGGTTACAATCATAACACAAATTAACATGGGCCAATTGGTCTTTTCATCTTTAAGTCGGTGCCACCCTTCGTCTTAAGGCATGTCATTATGTCGAAGCTCCCCGGATGGTAGCTTCAGCTTTGCTTCTGTGTTGACGTTCTAAAGGTGTTTATTCTTATGGGACCTTCGGCAACGAAGCAGACCCCCAACAGTAGCCCCTTCACGGTGCCAGATCATTTTTTGTAACGAGCTCGACCTGTGAAAAATTCTCTTAGGCTTTGGAATGCCGAAGGTCCGAAAAACACCTTCCCTGAGCTCGTTGTCGAGAAACAATTTAAATATTCCGAGTGTAAGGTGGTCCCACCATACGATGGGTACGTGCGATCTGGTGATTCGCCTTCTCGCGCACTATGGTCCACCGTTCAGTGGGTGCGGGCAACTGTTCAGGTGGTGCAAGCGGCTTGACGATTTACCTTCCCACCTGCAGCACTATATAAACAGACGGGTAGGTGTGAAGTTACCACAACATTTACTACTATTGCACTGTTGTGCTGTCGAAAAATTTGACCAAAGCCGAAGCTTATTCACCGTATTCTCAATCAAAGCATTGCTTTGCTTTAGCTTCGTCATAAGAGGGAGCTTCGACAAAGCTACAAAAAGTCATCAACTTCGTCAAAACCGTGAGAAGTCCAGTATCAAATGGCCACAGTGTGTTCAACAGCTAGGATTACACGCGACGGAGAGGAGGCCAAAGCTGCTGAGACTGCCCCAATCTCCAAAGTAATGAGGCAGTCGAGACTGGTTGTGACAGAGGGTGCCTCTGACGAAGGTGCACCTGCTGCCAAAGCTGAACAGGCAGATATTGAAGAGGGTGATGCAGGTGAAGAAGAGAAAGATTATAACACCATTATGCCATCCAAACCCAGCCACTTAGATTTTGGGAAGTCGATTGTCTCCGAAGCTTATATGCCCATGATGATAAACCTAGGCTACTTTGGGGAAGCCGAGAAGAAGCTGATTCGTTTTGGCGAGGAAGAAACTATTCCGAAGCCAGAAAATGATGAGGTGGTAGTTTACAGAAGTTTCTTTAAAGCAGGATTGAGGTTTCCTCTTCATGGAATGATTGCGGATGTTTTGGAAAATTTCAAAATTTATCTTCATCAGCTGACTCCTAACGCTATCGTTAGGCTCAGCGTCTTTATCTGGGCTCTCCGAAGCCAAGGAGTGGAACCGCTTGCCGAAGCTTTCTGCCGGGTACACGAGCTTCACTATCAGATGAAGGCTAGGGAAGATGGGCTACACGAGAACTTCGGCTGCTACAACTTTGCTTACCGCAAAGATATGAAGACTCCGGTGGTTAGCTACCACACCAAATGGCTGACCGGTTGGAAAACTAAGTGGTTTTATGTTAAGGTTGATGAGAAAAAGGAGAAGCTAGTTCAGAGCCCATTGGACCTAACCTTCGGGTTAACTAGGCCCCAGTGCCGCATGACGCTGGGGTCATCATGCCCAGATGCTGTGGGCGAATTTAGAGTTGTGTTTGAGCATATCAGTATTAGGGATTTGGTTCAGGAATATTTAGCCAATAGAGTATTCCCAACGTTAAAGGAATGGAATATGCTGAAGCTCAAAGGAGAAAAGAAAAAGAATGAACTTGTTCGACTGTCCTATCAGTTCAAGTTTAAGAAACATTTCAAAGAGCCCAGTCAAGAGTGGTTAGAGATGATTGAAGCCATGTGCAATGAAATCTCGAGCAATTATACGAAGAAAGAAGATCAACTGATGACGGCAGCCTTCGACACCCGACCGAAATGACGGCTGAACCGAGTAATGGACGCTCTGAAATTTGAATACCCAGACTATGAACGGTTAAGCAAAGGTGCCGAAGGGCCAAAACGAAAAAGAGATGTCAGTGTTATGCAAAGACCAGCTGCCAGAATGATAAAAGAAGATGAAAATTTAGCAAAAAAGAAAAAAATCCAGCCCTGAGCCGAAGGTGGCCGTTTCGAAGAAAAGAAAAGCTACAGCTCCGAAGCCAAAAACTGATTTAGAAGAATAAAATCCCTAAACACCTTCTGCCACTAACGCAGAAGAAATTTTAAAGGTAATGACCGAATCTCTACCTAATAAGCTAAGTCTGCTGGGACCAGAACTGATGAAGCTTTTACAGAAGAAGAAGGAGCCTTCGGTTGCCGAGAAGCCCGCTGAACCAAAAAAGCGAAGGATTATTACTGTCATTGAGGCTATTGAAGAAACACCGCCATCGGCCTCAGCGCTGAAAACAGAAGCAGCCGAAGCTGCTCCTGCCGAAGCTTCTACTTCCAAAACTGCAGCAACCAAAGCCACAAATTTGGAAAACACACTTTCTGACATTGATGAAATGATTTTGAATATGGCTGAGGAAGAAACTGCTGCAGCTGCTGAGGAAACCTCGGCTGCAGTGCCTAAAAAAAGGGAGAAGATGCCTGGAAAAGAGAAGGAGCTTGCCGAAGATGCTTCGGAAGAAAGAAATTTCAACTTTCTAAACATAATTGGGCAAGAGTTGTCTAATGCTGAAAAAGAAGAGCTGAGGGACTATGCTATATCTTGCGGGTACCAGCCAGGGGCGTTGCTCTTCGGTGGTATAGACGAACAGAGCTTAGGTTGCCTTCGAGACCGGACTAGGGCGAAAGTTGTCAGCACTTTATCGAAAAGTGTTGGTTTCCCGAAGCTCGAAGCCAATCTCAGCAGATACCGACGACAGCATATCGCCGATAGCTTGTTTTATTCCAACTTTAAGGTAAAATTCTTCCCTTAACTTTTTTATTGTTTTGATATGAAGATGTTTTCTGATGAAGGTTATTTTGTCAGAGCCTACTACTAAGCAAAACCTTGAGGATGCAACAAGACCTCGAGGACAAGAAAAACGAAGTTATAATTGAGGGCTTAGAGAGCAAGATTAAAGATCATGAAGCTGGCCTAGAAAAGAAAGACTTCATGCTTCAAACAATGGAAGGTTCACTGTCAGAAGCTCAAGCCGAGATCGCCAGATTGAACAGTGAACTTTCCATGAAGTCAAAAAGCTTTGAGCAAGAGAAGAAAAATTTCGAAACAAAACTCAAAGCTGAAGTTGAAAAAAGTTCAAATCTGCATAAATCACTCAAAGATCTTTAAGAAAGATGTTTAGGCTTCGGCACCCGATGCATTCAATGGCTGAAGCAGGTCTTCAACTCAGTTGGAGCCAGTTCCAAAAAGTTTAAACCTTCGGTTGAAGACTTGCCGGGCACATTTGATCATATTGAAGGTGAAGTTGATGCTCTCGACGAAGTTATAGATGGACATGGTGACTTTTGTGCTCTGCTAGCTTCTCAAGGCACAGCTGTTGCTTTCATGAAGGCTGGCTGTACACATGGAAACATTGTAAACAAACCAAACTTCAGCCTGTCACCAGCAGACTTGGATGACATCCCCGGCCTGGCCCGAAGCATCGGAAACAGATTCGTTACTCAAATTTGGGAAAAAGGCAGGCGAAACTTGGCTGGTGACGAAGCTCGAAGCCACCTCAAGCCGATAATAAACTTGTGCCTGCTGCTTTACCTTCTCCTTGAAATTTGCACTTTCCTTATACCGCTTTGATATGTACAGGATGACGAAGCCGAGGAGCAATGAGCCGAAGCTTAGCAGATGATTCGAAGCTTAGCGAATGATGATGAAGCCGAAAACCTTGCTGTGAAAAAACTCTAGAAAAAATCTTGTATTATCCTTGTAAAGAATATTGTAATTTAAGAATCGGATACTATTATGTAAATTTGTCCATACCTTGTAATATATTTTTACCTTTCCGTCCATGTATGAACTGCTTTGATGTGGACGAAACTTGTATTTTTTTGAGCCGAAGGCGAAAAACACCTTCCCTTTTTTTCGTACACAACAAAGCATAAATCTGCTTCATTTCCTTTCGCCGAAGCCTTATCCTTAGAGACGAAGCAACTGTCTGTATCTGTATGATATGATGATGATGATCCTATGTATGTCTAAATGAATGTTTATGAATGCAATGTATGATGTAATGTAACGTGCAAATGAATGTCCAAACACACACATACGAAGCCACATTCATAAACTTCATTCCCTTAGGAATGACTGAAGTCTCTTTGCCGCTTATTTTTCGGCTTCACCGCTTATTTTTCGGTGCAAGTTCTGCATCCCCTTAGAAACGTCTTTTGAACTTCTTCGCCTTCTATTTCGGCGGTATTTTCGCGCTTCGCCTTATATTTCGGCGGTATTTTTCGCGTTGACGTTTCGCGCTTCGCCTTATATTTCGGCAGTATTTGGCTCTGCATTCCCTTGGGAACGACTTTTGAGCAGAAAACTTACGCTGCGCTCCCTTAGGAACGGCTTTTTGTAGCTTCGTCGTGCTCTGCATCCCCTTAGAGACGACTTTCGAGCTTCTCCCTGTTCTCTTTTTTTCTCTCTGCACTCGATGGTGCATGCTCAGATTTTACATTTTACATGGTTTGGGGGATCTTACTCTCGTAGAGCTGGATAAGAAAGGAAAAATTACAATCTATGGCCCCATTAAAAACCTTTCTCCCCCTTTTGGAAAGGAAAAGGGTGTCATAGGAAAGATGAAAAAGATTACATCAAGTTACACATAATATCGTCGAAGCTCATCCGCATTCCAAGATCTAGGAATGTCGTTGCTGTCCATATCCTTTAATCTGTAAGAACTGGGTCTTGACGAAGATACTACCAGAAAGGGTCCTTCCCACTTCAGCTGAAGCTTGCCTACTGTGTCAGGGTTGGCTACTCTCCGAAGCACCAGATGTCCTGGCTTAATGTTTTTCAACCGAACTTTTCTATCACGCCATTTTATTGTTTCAGCTTGATATTTGTTGATATTTTCCACAGCCTGAAGTCTGGTCCCTTCTATAGTATCTTTTGCCACAGAATAATTAATTTCGTCTTCTACCGAAGCTACTATTCTTATTGACCCCGCTTTAGCTTCTTCGGGGGTTATAGCTTCGTCACCGAACAATAACTTGAATGGTGTAAAACCTGTTGACATTGATATAGTTGTATTGTGGCTCCACACCACTTTAACCAACTCATCTGGCCACTTACCTCTGGGATAATTGAAGATTAACTTCATTATTCCCGTCATTATAATACCATTTGCCCTTTGAACTAGTCTATTTGATTCTGGTGCCTGACTGATGCAAAATGAATTTTCATGCCGATCTGATCGCAGAAATCTTTGAAAGTTTCAGCATCAAACTGTGTTCCATTGTCCATAGTTATAGCCTTCGGCACACCGAAGCGACAAAACTATATTCTGCTAGAAGAATTTTTGGACTGTTGCCGAAGTTATTGTAGCCAAAGGCTTCGCTTTGATCCACTTAGAAAAATATTCTACCGCCACCACGATATATCTCAAGTTGCCCTGCGCTGGTGTAAGTGGACCTAGCAGATGCAGGCCCCATCTTTGCAACGACCAGGTTGGTTGTATTAGCTGAGTCAATGACAAGGGTTGCTTCTGATCTCTTGCACATTTTTGGCAATTTTTGCACTTTTGAACCAAGTCTGCTGCGTCCAAAGCTGCCTTCGGCCAATAGAATCCTTGTCGGAAAACCTTTCCCAGAAGAGGTCTGGACCCAATGTGGGATCCACACAATCCTGCATGTATCTCCTTCATCAGTTCTATACCTTCGGTTCTGGATAAGCATTTGAGAAGGGGGGGAACAAACTCCATATTTATATAATTCCCCTTCTATTATGACATATGGTCTTGTTCTTGCTTCCATTCTTTTGTTATAAACCTCATCATCCGAGAGACAGTTACCCTGGAGGAAAGATATAATCTTAGTCCTCCAATCTTCACTATGGACAGGAGATATTGTGAGCACTGCTCTTTCGAGGAGTTCAACCGAAGGTGCTCTTATTGTCTCAAAAAATACTTCCGAAGGTAGAGGAAGCCCCTGTGCCACTGACTTGGCTAGCAGATCAGCATGCTCATTTTCCCCTCTTGGAATATTCTTAACAGAAAATCCTTCGAAAGAAGCTTCAAGCCTTCGAATTGTGTCCAGATATTTCTCAAGCTTCGGATCTCTTGCCTTGCAACTCTTGTCAACATGACCAGAAATAACTTGAGAGTCTATTTTAAGGACTGCCCTTCTTATTCCCATTGCCTTTAACTTTCGAAGCCCCAAAAGTAAAGCTTCCTATTCAGCAATATTATTTGTACAGCTAAAGTCAAGCCTTGCTGCATAGCATGTTCTGACTTTGGAAGGTGCAACTATGACAACAGCCACACCTGCATCGAAGGTTCCCTAGGAACCGTCGCAGAATATTGTCCAAGCTTCGACATCTTTATTTGCTTCTTCTTCCTGAGCCCCTAGCGTCCAATCAGCAATGAAGTCTGCTAACGCCTGGGACTGAATTGAGGATCTATGCACATAGTCAATACTGAATTCGTTAAGCTCCGCAGCCCACTTTCCAATCTTTCCAGTAGCTTCTCTGTTCCTCATAATATCCTTCAGAGGCTGTGATGAAGGAACAATTACGTGGTATGCTTGAAAATAATGCCGAAGCTTCCTGGAGGCCATTAACACAGCATACAACACCTTCTCCAATTCTGTATAGTTTTTCTTTGATAAACTTAGAACTTCGGAGACAAAGTATACTGGGCTTGCTTTTTAATTTGTCCTTCAAGCTTCTCTTGTACAAGCGCCGCACTCACTGCAGAGTGCGAAGCTGCCACATACAATTGTAATGGAGCCTCTTGCGCAGGTGGAGTTAATGTTGTTAGATCAATCAAGTATTGCTTCAGCTCTTCGAAGGCTTTCTGTTGAGCTGGGCCCCATTGAAAAACTTTGGCTGACTTTAGTATTTCAAAGAATGGCAAGTTTCTTTCTGCTGATCTAGATATGAATCTATTCAATGATGCCTGTCTTCCTGTCAGCCGTTGGGTCCCCTTCTTTGTGCTTGGCGTCTCCATCCGAAGGATAGCTTCGATCTTTCTTGGGTTAGCTTCAATCCCCTTCATTGAAACTAGACAGCCAAGGAACTTACCCTTATTTACTCCAAAGACACATTTTTCTGGATTTAATTTTAGGCCAGCTTGCCTGAAATTAGCAAATGTTTCTTGCAGATCATTAATATGATTTCCTTGCTTCGTGATTTTTACTATGATATCATAAGCGTATGTTAGCACATTTTTGCCTATCTGGGAGTGAAGGACCTTGGCTGTCATTCTGCTAAAGCTTCCTCCAGCATTCTTGAGCCCCTCAGGCATCCAAAGATAGCAATAGGTGACACTGGGAGTTATGAAGCTAGTCTTCGGCTCATCCTCCTTCTTCATCCATATTTGATGATATCCTGAATAGCAATTCAGAAGACTCATAAGCTCTGAAGAAGCTGCTGCATCTACAAGAGAGTCTATTCTTGGTAATGGAAATTCGTCCTTTGGACAGGCCTTGTTAAGATCTGTGAAGTCAATACACATTCTCCATTTGCCATTGGCCTTCTTCACCATAACAGTATTGGCTAGCCACTCTAGATATTTTACCTCTCTGATGACACCAGCACTGAGAAGCCTTTTTACTTCATTCCGAGCATCTTCGGCTTTATCATCAGACATTTTCCGAAGCCTTTGCTTTCTTGGCCTAGAGGATGGGTCGACATTGAGTGAATGTTCAATGACGTCTATGTTGACACCATAGAGATCATTGGCCGACCAAGCAAAAACATCTTTGTTGTTGAATAAGAACCTTATCAAAGTTTTCTCCTGCTCTTCAGATAGTTGAGACCCCAGCAGTACCTTCTGCTATGCTATGTCTTCACATAGAAGCATGGGCTTCGGCTGATCAGCCGAAGCAGCCTTCTCCCTTCTGTACTTGTACTGTTCATAAGCTTCGACTCCATCTATATTGTGGATCGCTTTTGAGTCTGTCCAATTTCCTTCGGCCTTTCTGGCAGCTTCTTGACTTCGATGAATAGCAATGGGCCCTTGTTCTGAAGGTATCTTCATGCATAGATATGTTGGATGAAGTATTGCTTCAAAAGCATTGAGTGTTCCTCAGCCAATTATTGCATTGTAGGGGTATTCCATGTCGACAATTGTCGGCGTTTCGAGACCGGGGGGTCCCTAAGCCGACGAGTGAGTGTGTCGCGTGCCCCAGCCCAGATGGGTCGAGCGCGTGGGCGAGCGCAAAGAGGGGAAGCGAGGTGGCCGGAGACGGGCGTGAGAGAGGTGGAAATCCCGCGGCCTTCGTGTTCGTCCCGCGCCCAGGTCGGGTGCGCTTGCAGTAGGGGGTTACAAGCGTCCACGCGGGTGAGGGAAGCGAGCGGCCCCAAGAGAGCGCCTGTCTCGTCCTCGTCCCCGCGCGGCCAACCTTCTCTAAGAAGGCCCTGGTCCTTCCTTTTATAGGCGTAAGGAGAGGATCCAGGTGTACAATGGGGGTGTAGCAGAGTGCTACGTGTCTAGCAGGGGAGAGCTAGCGCCCTAAGTACATGCCAATGTGGCAGCCGGAGAGATCTTGGCACCCAGCTGGTGTGATGTCGTGGCTGTCGGAGGAGCAACGGAGCCTGGCGGAGGGATAGCTGTCGGAGCGGTTGAGTCCTTGCTGACGTCCTCCTGCTTCCGTAAGAGAGCTGAGAGTCGCCGTCGTCACAGGGCTTGCGGGGCGCCATCATTGCCTATCTGGCGGAGCTGGCCAGATGGGACACCGGTCTTGTTCTCTGCGGCCCGAGTCGGCTCGGGGCAGGGTGATCATGGCGCTTCCAGTTGACGTGGCTGGCCTGCGCCCTAGGTCGGGCGACGTGGAGGCTCCTCCGAAGCCGAGGTCGAGTCTGTCTTCCATGGCCGAGGCCGAGCCCGAGCCCCTGGGTCGGGCGAGGCGGAGGTCGTTCGGTAGAGGCCAGGGCGGCGTCCGAGCCCTGGGGTCGGGCGAAGCGGAGTTCGTCGTCTTCTAGGGCTGAGCCCGAGTCCGAGCCCTGGGTCGGGCGGAGTGGAGTTCGTCGTCTTCTGGGGCTGAGCCCGAGTCCGAGGCCTGGGTCGGGCGGAGCGGAGTTCGCCGTCATCCGGGTCTTAGCCCGAGTCCGAGCCCTGGGTCGGGCGTAGCGGAGTTCACCGTCTTCCGGGTCTTAGCCCGAGTCCGAGCCCTGGGTCGGGCGGAGCGGAGTTCGCCGTCTTCCGGGGCTTTGCCCGAGTCCGAGCCCTGGGTCGGGCGGAGCGGAGCTTCCTATGGTGCCTTTGGCAGGGCCTGACAGCCTGTCAGTCTCACTCTGTCAAGTGGCACTGCAGCCGGAGTGGCGCAGGCGGCGCTGTCCTTCTGTCGGACCGGTCAGTGGAGCGGCGAAGTGACGGCGGTCACTTCGGCTCTGCCGGGGGGCGCGTGTCAGGATAAAGGTGTCAGGCCACCTTTGCGTTAAATGCTCCTGCGACTTGGTCGGTCGGCGCGACGATCTAGTCAGGGTTGCTTCTTAGCGAAGGCAAGGCCTCGGGCGAGCCGGAGATGTGTCCGCCGTTGGAGGGGGGCCTCGGGCGAGACGGAAATCCCTCGGGGTCGGCTGCCCTTGTCCGAGGCTAGGCTCGGGCGAGGCTTGATCGAGTCGCTCGTATGGACTGATCCCTGACTTAATCGCACCCATCAGGCCTCTGCAGCTTTATGCTGATGGGGGTTACCAGCTGAGAATTAGGCGTCTTGAGGGTACCCCTAATTATGGTCCCCGACAGTAGCCCCCGAGCGTCGAAGGGTGTTAGCACTCGCTTGGAGGCTTTCATCGCACTTTTTTGCAAGGGGACCAGCCTTTCTCGGTTGCATTTTGTTCCGGTGGGTGCGCGCGAGCGCACCCGCCGGGTGTAGCCCCCGAGGCCTCGGAGGAGTGGTTTCACTCCTTCGAGGTCTTAATGCCTTGCGTAATGCTTCGGCTGGTCTGGTTGTTCCCTCATGCGAACTGGCCGTAGCCCGGGTGCACGGTCGGGGTCCAAGTTCTCGGGCTGGTATGTTGACGCTGTCAACGGTTCGGCCGGAGCCGGGTTTGCGAGAGCAGCCCCCGAGCCTCCGCACAGGGCGAGAGGGCGATCAGGGACAGACTCGGCTTTTTTACATACTCCCCTACGTCGCCTTTCCGCAAGGAGGAGGGGGGGAGAACGCCATGTTACCCTCGATGGGCACCGAACATGGTGTCTCCGGTGAGCTGCAAGCGGGTAATCCGAGTGGACGTCCGTGCCCCGTTCGTTGGGGGTCGGCTAGGGGCCCAGAGGCACGCCCAAAAGTACATGCGGGTGATCTGCCGGACCCGGTCCCCTGGCGACGGGGTCCGAGGGCTCGATGCCTCCCTCCGATGGGATTCCGTTACAAGATCGCTCCCGCTGGTCTCAGAAATGTCCTAGGGTACCTCGGGAGCGCAGCCCAAGCCTTGCTTATGTATCGAACGTACCCCTGGTCATCCCTCGCTCGGCGTCTGAGGCGACTGTGAACCCTTCGGGGGCCAGCCTTCGAACCCCTGATCAGTAATGGGCGCGGAGCCCGAGTAGCCTGAGGCGGCCGTGGAGCCCTTCGGGGGGCCGGCCTTCGAACCTCTGACCAGTAGTGGGTGTAGGGCCCACGCGATCTGAGGCGGCTGTTGAACCCCTCGGGGGGCCAGCCTTCGAACCTCTGATCAGTAGGGGGGGGCTCGGAGCCCGGTTCCTTCACGGGGAAGGATCCTTTTCAGGGTATCCCCCTTTCCCGGTCCCTGTTGCAAGAGATAGAGAAAGAGGAAAAAAAGGAGAAGGATACGAAATCGAACGACGTGGCGTACCTTTTTTGGCGCGGTTATTACGGCGAAGGCGAAGCGTCGCCCGCTTCTCCTGCCAGAAGCGCCGCCTGTTCTGCCGCGGAGTTAATGCGACGGGGCGAGTGGTTGGCAGGGCGGCCGTTGCGCGTGCGCGAGCCGTTCGAGGAACGGATCACGGGCGCGTCGTCTTCACGCCGTGAGAGGAGGCTCTCTTGCTCCCCCTAGATGGGACGTGAGCTTGGCTGACGACGTGACCGCTGCTCCCGCCCGCCTGCCACCGTCATTACTGCCGGCCCACTTTCGGCTGCATTGACCGTCGCGCCAGGCTGGCGCCGCTGGGTCATGCGCTGGGTCGCCTCGAATCGCGGCATTGGTTCCGCAACCAAAGAGGCGCGATGGTGGCGCAAGTGGCCGTGCAGTTGCTTGCATGCAGCATCCGGCGCACCGGTTGCGTGACGCGTGGGCCTGGGCCTCCATGCTGGCGTGTTGGGAGTCGGAGAAGCGCGTCCACCTGGCGCGATTGCATGCCGCCTGCATGGCTGCCCGCCTCTTCCGCCCGTTGGTCTGGGCAAAAGTGGGGGGTCGCTTGTAACCGCTGGGCGGTTGTGTGCACCACGCGCGGCGGTTTGGCTTCTTCTGCTCTGAGCCGGTTTGCATGACATGCGGGACCCAGCCCCCGCGCCGCAGGGGAGGGCCTTGGAGCGTGTTGGAGAAGACTCAGCCCGTGACGTTTGGGGGCGCACGTAGGGAGAGTTGCCTTTAAAAGGGGGGCGACCCCTTTCGGAAGGCGACTATGTCTTCTCCCTCCCTTATGCCTCGCGTCTTTCCACCTTCCATGCCCCCGGATGGGGGGAACCCGCCGTCTTTTCGCTTCATCGTTGGAGGAACGCAACTCCGTGGGAGTTGGTACCTTTCAGCCATCGTTCGGCTTCAAGGATTTTCATCATGCAGCCCGGCTGCACCCCTCCACTGGCGGTCACCCAAGATGGTGACCTCTAGCTTGATGGTGGGGGAAAGCGAGCCGGGCTGCGGCCTCTGCCCCTCCCTCGGCCTCAAGGATTTTCGTCATCCAGGCCAAGATGGAGGATGAGGCGAGTCGGGGGGCTGCCCCCGCGTGGGTCGGCTGCCCTTTTCTTCCCCTGGCGTCTGGGGGAGAATGGCATCCTCCAGCTTCGCGGAGACTTCCTCCAGCCATGCCGGGATAGGTGGGCCGCCGTCACTCGGCTAGGGCGCAACACTACGCCCTCCGCCCGGACGACGGTTGCGCTGCATACCGCGAGGGCGGCGCCCACGCTCTGGGCGGTTCTGACTAGGGCGAAGACCTGCCGGCGCGCTTCGAGGCGTCGGCAGTCGGAGATGGCTTCTCTACCGATGAGATTGCCAACTCCGGTAGTAGCCCTGGGTCTCCGTCTCCCGGCCTGAATGGCTGGTTCTCGTCCTCTGCGGGTGAGAGCCCTCCTGTCGTAACACCTGCCCCGAAGCCGCTGCCGAAGCTGCTTCGCCGCCCGGGGCGGGGGTGGTTGCCGCTGTTGCCGGATCGGGCGGCGGCGGGCCGCCCGTCGGCCCGCGATCGCTCCGCGGGTTCCCCAATCTTGTGGGGTTGTTCGTACCCGCGGGGACGGAACTGGAGTTCCGTTTGTAATGGCACCTTGAATGCCAGGGTTTTTTGTTCATTATGGCTGTCGAGGCCTGAACATGTATGTAATTTTGGCACGGAGCCGTGTTTTTTCCTCATTTTCGAGCACTAAGACTCACCTGTTGATTATCTGAGCCGCTTCACCAAGCATGAGTCGCCCCGTGTCAAGGTGACGAGTGAGGTATCCGTATCCCGGAGGCGTAGGAATCCCTCGGCTCGATCGGCCTTGTTGTCTGAGGCTCCTCTAGCTTAGTTAAAGAGACCCCTTGGCCGCTCTTCGATGAGCCGAGGCCAGGGGTAGCGATATCAGCACGAACAGAGGCGGAGTTGGCTCGAGAATGAAGACCTGATTGGCCGGAGCCTAGCCGGGTTGTCCGTTAGTGGGACCGACGCTGGAGTTGTCCAGCCGAGGCCTCGGATCGGGCTGGCGCCCTTGGAAGATGGTTGACCGAGGCCCCAGGGGTAACCGGCCGAGCCGCCTGCTCGGGCCGGATTCCTGGAGAAGTCCCTAGACCGGGTCGCCGTCCGAGGCTGGGTCGGGCCTCGCTGAAGGTGTCGTCGATGCCGAGGGTGCTACAGCCCCCTTCCAGCGTGAAGACCCGAGCCTGCAGGATCAGATTGCCTTGTAGCGTGTGCCTTCTGCGGCCGCCGAGGCCAGAACACACACCCTCGCTGCGTTGTAAAGCTGCGTCTCTTTTCCTCTTGTTTCGAGTATCTGGACTTTTTGTCGGTAATAGGGGTGTTTGTGCGAGCGAGAGTTGCTTCTCGCGGAAGGTGATGAGTGAGGTATCCGTATCCCGGAGGCGTGGGAGTCCCTCGGCTCGGTCGGCCTTGCCGCTTACGCGTACTTTCGCCAGTCCATGAGGCCCTGTCATCGACTCAGTCGAGAAGGCTCGAAGGATCGCTTCGGCAGAAGAGCTTCCGAACATAAAGACTTGTTCGGTCCACGGAATCACTTTATCTGAACGCGAGTTACTTATCGCAGAAGGTGATGAGTGAGGTATCCGTATCCCGGAGGCGTAGGAGTCCCTCGGCTCGGTCAGCCTTGGCTGCTTACGTGTACTCCGTCGTTTTCAGGATCCGCTTTTTGAAGTAGTCAGAAAGCACGAAAGACATTCTGGTGGAAGAGATCCTTTTTCCTCGGAAAATTTTAACGTAGAGGGGGTTTCCCCCCTTTTAGCCCCCGAGGGAGGGTCAGGCTTTGCCGAGGCGAGGCCGACCCTTCCTTGTTGACTAAACTTTGCGTGGGTGTGAGGTATATGAACAACTTGAAAACATCTTAAGGGTAGAAGCGACGTAGCTGTTGGATGTTCCAAGCGTTGTCGTAGACCTCGCCTTGACTATTGGCCAGCTTGTACGTTCCGGGCTTCAGAACTTTGGCGATGACGAATGGCCCCTACCAGGGGGGCGTGAGCTTGTGCCTCCCTCGGGCGTCTTGCCGCAGCCGAAGCACCAGGTCGCCCACCTGGAGGTCTCGGGGCCGGACCCCTCGGGCGTGGTAGCGTCGCAGGGACTGCTGGTACCGCGCCGAGTGTAGTAAGGCCTTGTCCCGAGCCTCTTCCAGCTGGTCCAGCGAGTCTTCTCGGCTAACTTGGTTGCTTTGATCGCTGTAGGCCCTCGTCCTCGGGGAGCCGTATTCCAGGTCAGTGGGCAAGACGGCCTCGGCCCCATAGACCAGGAAGAACGGCGTGAAACCCGTGGCTCGGCTCGGCGTTGTCCTCAGGCTCTAGACCACCGGGGGGAGTTCCTTCATCCATCGCTTACCGAACTTGTTGAGGTCGTCGTAAATCCGAGGCTTGAGCCCTTGTAGAATCATGCCATTGGCACGCTCTACTTGCCCATTCGACATGGGATGAGCCACGGCGGCCCAGTCCACCCGGATGTGGTGATCCTCGCAGAAGTCCAAGAATTTTCTGCCGGTGAACTGGGTGCCGTTGTCGGTGATGATGGAGTTTGGGACCCCGAAGCGATGGATGATATTGGTGAAGAACGCCACCGCCTGCTCGGACCTGATGTTGTTCAGAGGTCGGACCTCGATCCACTTGGAGAATTTGTCGATGGCGACCAGCAGTTGCGTGTAGCCCCCGGGCGCCTTCTGCAAGGGACCGACGAGGTCCAGACCCCACACAGCAAAGGGCCAGGTGATGGGTATCGTCTGCAGAGCCTGAGCGGGCAGGTGGGTCTGCTTCGCATAGAATTGGCACCCTTCGCAGGTGCGGACAATTCTAGTGGCGTCAGCCACCGCCGTTGGCCAGTAGAAGCCTTGCCGGAAAGCATTCCCGACAAGGGCTCGAGGCGCTGCGTGATGGCCGCAAGCCCCCGAGTGTATCTCTTGCAGGAGTTCCTGACCTTCGGCGGTGGAGATGCATCGCTGGAGGATGCCCGAGGGGCTGCGGTGGTAGAGCTCCTTCTCATCGCCCAGCAAGACGAACGACTTGGCGCGTCGCGCTACCCGCCGAGCCTCGGCTTGGTCAGGGGGTAGCTCTCCTTGGCGGAGATATTGCAGGTACGGGGTCTGCCAATTTCGATCAGGCGTGGCCCCGCTCTGCTCTTCCTCGATGTGCAGTGCCTCGCCCTCGGGGGCCGAGGGTACCTCGGGCTGAACCGAGGGCGCCTCGGGCCGAGCTGAGAGTGCCTCGGGCTGAGCCGAGGGTACCTCGGGCCGGACCGAGGGTGCCTCGGGCTCGGGCGTGTCGTCGATCTTGACGGAGGGTCGATGCAGATCCTGGGAGAAGACGTCCGGGGGAACCGTCGTTCGCCCCGAGGCTATTTTTGCCAGCTCGTCCACAGTCTCGTTGTAGCGCCGAGCGATGTGGTTAAGCTCGAGCCCGTAGAACTTGTCTTCCAAGCGCCGAACCTCATCGCAGTAGGCCTCCATCTTCGGGTCGCGGCAGTGGGAGTTCTTCATGACTTGGTCGATGACGAGCTGCGAGTCACCGCGGGCGTCGAGGCGTCTGACCCCTAGCTCGATGGCGATCCGCAACCCGTTGACCAGAGCTTCGTACTCAGCCACATTGTTGGACGCCGGGAAATGGAGGCGTAGCACATAGCGTAGGTGTTTCCTGAGGGGCGAGACGAAGAGTAGGCCCGCGCCGGCTCCCGTCTTCATCAGCGACCCATCGAAAAACATGGTCCAGAGCTCCGGTTGGATCAGAGCCGTCGGTAGCTGGGTGTCGACCCATTCAGCCACGAAGTCCGCCAATACCTGGGACTTGATGGCCTTCTGAGGGGCGAACGAGATTGTCTCGCCCATGATCTCCACCGCCCACTTTGCAATCCTGCCCGAGGCCTCTCGGCACTGGATGATCTCCCCCAGGGGGAAGGATGACACCACAGTTACCGGATGAGACTCGAAGTAGTGTTGCAACTTCCGTCTCGTCAGGATCACCGCATACAGCAGCTTCTGGACTTGTGGGTAGCGAATCTTGGTCTCGGAGAGTACCTCGCTGACGAAGTAGACTGGCCTCTGAACGGGCAATGCATGCCCCTCTTCTTGCCTCTCGACCACAATCGCGGCGCTAACCACCTGAGTGGTTGCGGCGACGTAGACCAAGAGGGCTTCTCCGTTAGCTGGAGGCACCAAAATAGGCGTCTTGGTGAGGAGCGCCTTCAGGTTCCCGAGAGCTTCCTCAGCCTCAGGGGTCCAAGCGAAGCACTCGGTCTTCCTTAAGAGGCGGTACAGAGGCAGACCCCTTTCGCCGAGGCGTGAGATGAAACGGCTCAGGGCCGCGAGACATCCCATGACCCTCTGTACGCCTTTTAAGTCCTTGATGGGCCCCATGCTGGTGATAGCTGCGATCTTCTCCGGGTTGGCTTCGATGCCCCGCTCGGAGACGATGAACCCCAAGAGCATGCCCCGGGGCACCCCGAAGACACACTTCTCGGGATTGAGCTTGACGCCTTTCGCTTTGAGACATCGGAATGTCACTTTAAGGTCGGAGAGGAGGTCGGAAGCCTTCCTTGTCTTGACTACGATGTCATCGACGTAGGCCTCGACTGTGCGACCGATGTGTTTGCCGAACACATGGTTCATGCACCGCTGGTACGTCGCGCCCGCATTCCTCAAACCGAACGGCATGGTGACATAGCAGTACATGCCGAAGGGCGTGATGAAAGAAGTTGCGAGCTGGTCGGACTCTTTCATCCGGATTTGGTGATACCCTGAGTAGGCATCGAGGAAGGACAGGGTTTCGCACCCAGCAGTGGAATCCACGATTTGATCGATGCGAGGCAGAGGGTAGGGAACCTTCGGACATGCTTTGTTGAGACCAGTGTAGTCTACACACATCCGCCATTTCCCCCCTTTCTTTCTCACAAGCACAGGGTTGGCAAGCCATTCGGGATGGAATACCTCTTTGATGAACCCTGCTGCCATTAGCTTGTGGATCTCCTCGCCTATCACTCTGCGCTTCTCCTCGTCGAATCGGCGCAGAGGCTGCCTGACGGGTCGGGCTCCGGCCCGAATATCCAGCGAGTGCTCGGCGACATCCCTCGGTATGCCGGGCATGTCCGAGGGACTCCACGCAAAGACGTCGGCGTTTGCGCGAAGAAAGTCGACGAGCACTGCTCCCTATTTGGGGTCGAGCCCGGAACCGATCCGGATCCGCTTGGAGGTGTCGCCACTGGGATCGAGAGGGACGGCCTTAACCGTCTCCGCTGGCTCGAAGTTGCCGGCATGACGCTTCATGTCCGGCACCTCTTTGGAGAGGCTCTCCAAGTCGGCGATGAGGGCCTCGGACTCGGCGAGGGCCTCGGCGTACTCCACGCACTCCACGTCGCATTCGAACGTGTGTTTGTACGTGGGGCCGACGGTGATGACCCCGTTGGGGCCCGGCATCTTGAGCTTCAGGTAGGTGTAGTTGGGGACGGCCATGAACTTCGTGTAGCATGGCCTCCCCAATACCGCGTGGTAGGTTCCTCGGAACCCGACCACCTCGAACATCAAAGTCTCCCTTCGGAAGTTGGAGGGCGTTCCGAAGCAGACGGGAAGGTCGAGTCGTCCGAGGGGCTGGACGCGCTTCCCGGGAATGATCCCGTGGAAGGGCGCAGCGCCTGCTCGGACGGAGGACAGCTCGACGCGCAGGAGCCTGAGGGTCTCGGCGTAGATGATGTTGAGGCAGCTGCCCCCGTCCATCAGGACCTTGGTGAGCCTGACGTCGCCGACGATGGGGTCGACGACGAGCGGGTATTTCCCCGGGCTCGGCACGTGGTCGGGGTGGTCAGCTTGGTCGAAGGTGATGGGCTTGTCGGACCGGTCTAGGTAGACTGGCGTCGCCACCTTCACCGAGCAGACCTCCCGGCGTTCTTGCTTGCGATGCCGAGCCGAGGCATTCGCCACATGCCCACCGTAGATCATGAAGCAGTCGCGAACCTTGGGGAACTTTCCTGCTTGGTGATCTTCCTTCTTGTCGTCGTCGCAGGCCCTGCCACCCTCTGCGGGTGGCCCGGCCCTGTGGAAGTGGCGCCGAAGCATGACACACTCCTCGAGGGTGTGCTTGACGGGCCCCTGATGATAGGGGCACGGCTCCTTGAGCATCTTGTCGAAGAGGTTGGCACCTCCGGGGGCTTCCGAGGGTTCTTGTACTCGGTGGCGGCGACAAGGTCCGCGTCGACGGCGTCGCGTTTCGCTTGCGACTTCTTCTTGCCTTTCTTCTTGGCGCCGCGTGGAGTTGACGCCTCGGGAGCATCTTCCGATGGGCGGCCCTGGGGCTGCTTGTCCTTTCGGAAGATAGCCTCGACCGCCTCCTGGCCAGAGGCGAACTTGGTGGCGATGTCCATCAGCTCGCTCGCCCTGGTGGGGGTCTTGCGACCCAACTTACTCACCAGGTCGCGGCAGGTGGTGCCGGCAAGGAACGTGCCGATGACATCCGAGTCGGTGATGTTGGGCAGCTCAGTGCGCTGCTTCGAGAATCGCCGGATGTAGTCCCGGAGAGACTCTCCCGGCTGTTGCCGGCAGCTTCGGAGGTCCCAGGAATTCCCGGGGCGCACGTACGTGCCCTGGAAATTGCCGGCGAAGGCTTGGACCAAGTCATCCCAGTTGGAGATCTGCCCTGGAGGCAGGTGCTCCAACCAGGCGCGAGCAGTGTCGGAGAGGAACAGGGGGAGGTTGCGAATGATGAGGTTGTCGTCGTCTGTTCCACCTAGTTGGCAGGCCAGGCGGTAGTCCGCGAGCCACAGTTCCGGTCTCGTTTCCCCCGAGTACTTTGTGATAGTAGTCGGGGGTCAGAACCGGGTCGTGAACGGCGCCCGTCGGATGGCCCGACTGAAGGCCTGCGGACCGGGTGGTTCAGGCGAGGGACTCCGATCCTCCCCGCTGTCGTAGCGTCCCCCACGCCTGGGGTGGTAGCCTCGGTGCACCCTTTCGTCGAGGTGGGCCCGACGGTCGCGACGATGGTGCTCGTTGCCGAGGTGGCCCGGGGCCGCAGGCACGGTGTTGCGCGTGCGCCCGGTGTAGACCGAGGCTTCTCGCATGAATCGGGAAGTCGCGGCATGAGGTTCCGAGGGGTATCCCTGCCTTCGGGAGGCAGAGCTTTCGGCCCGTCGGACCGCAGCGCCTTCCAGGAGATTCTTGAGCTCTCCCTGGATTCGCCGACCCTCGGTGGTTGATGGCTCCGGCATCGTGCGGAGGAGCATCGCTGCGGCTGCCAGGTTCTGACCGACCCCACTGGATGCGGGTGGCGGTCTGACCCTGACGTCTTTGCGACGCGATGCTAGAAACCCTGGGGCAGGTGACGTATTTCTCCGGCCGGGGGTTGGCCCGCCCATACCTGCCCGACGTCCCGGCGGATCGGCTCAAGCGCTCCTACTCCCTCGTCGAGCCTGGCCTGCGCCCCGCGGACTTGATCGAGCTGTGGGTCGTGACCCCCCGCCGGAACGGGGACCACAGCTAGCTCCCGCGGGATGTCAGCGCGAGGCACCGGCCTAGGGAGATCACCGTCCTCCGGCATGCCGAGATGGTTGCCTTCGGAGGGATCCCCTAGCTCGACGTGGAAACATTCGCGGCTTGGGCCGCAGTCCTCGTCGTCGAGGCTGCGGCTACCGTCGGAACAGTCGGAGAGGCAGTAGTCACATGCGGTCATAAAGTCCCGCATGGCACTGGGGTTGCCAAATCCAGAGAAATCCCAATAGATGCTGGGATCGTCATCTTCCTCGGACCCAGAGGGCCCGTAGGTCGAGACGTCCGTCAACCGGTCCCAAGGCGACCGCATACGAAACCCCAGAGGGGTTGCACTCGCCTCAACGAGAGCGCCCGCCAACGCGAGGTCGCTGGGCGGGTTGAGGCTGAGTCGAAATGACGTAGGATGGGAATCGATCGGTACCTTTTGGTCGACGAGCAGCGACATAGTCACGTCGGGGACTGATTGCACCGCCGTCTCAGGTACGAGGGCGACGTCCTGCAAGCTCTCCGCGAGCGCGCTGGCGTCGTCCACTTGCTCGGGATTGGCGTGTCGCGGGGGGACGGCGCTCGCCTTCGTCTCAAACGCGAGGTCGACGCCCGACGCGCCCCCCGTTGGGGCGCTGGGGACGTTGATTCGCTCGACAGCCGACGAAGCGCGGCCTCCCGCTTGGCCTTGGTTGCCCCGCCTCCTCCTCCGTTGGCGGGGGAGAGGACGGGGCGAGCTCGAATGTTGTTCTTCCACCACGCGGGGAAGATGTCGTCGATTCCGCCGCCGGCGGACGGGTTGTCGGCCGCCATTGTCGTTGTCACGCGGCGGTGGAAGGAGTATCATGTCGTAGCTGCCGTCGAAGGACATGAACTCAAGACTCCCGAAACGGAGCTCCGTCCTGGGCCGGAGAGGTTGCTGGAGACTGCCCATCTGGAGCTTGACGGGAAGCTGTTCGTCAACACGCAGCAGGCCCCTACCTGGCGCGCCAACTGTCAGCGTTTCGAGACCGGGGGGTCCCTAAGCCGACGAGTGAGTGTGCCGCGTGCCCCAGCCCAGATGGGTCGAGCGCGTGGGCGAGCGCGAAGGGGGGAAGCGAGGTGGCCGGAGACGGGCGTGAGAGAGGTGGAAATCCCGCGGCCTTCGTGTTCGTCCCGCGCCCAGGTCGGGTGCGCTTGCAGTAGGGGGTTACAAGCATCCATGCGGGTGAGGGAAGCGAGCGGCCCCAAGAGAGCGCCTGTCTCGTCCTCATCCCCGCGCGGCCAACCTTCTCTAAGAAGGCCCTGGTCCTTCCTTTTATAGGCGTAAGGAGAGGATCCAGGTGTACAATGGGGGTGTAGCAGAGTGCTACGTGTCTAGCGGGGGAGAGCTAGCGCCCTAAGTACATGCCAATGTGGCAGCCGGAGAGATCTTGGCACCCAGCTGGTGTGATGTCGTGGCTATCGGAGGAGCAACGGAGCCTGGCGGAGGGACAGCTGTCGGAGCGGTTGAGTCCTTGCTGACGTCCTCCTGCTTCCGTAAGAGAGCTGAGAGTCGCCGTTGTCACAGGGCTTGCGGGGCGCCATCATTGCCTATCTGGCGGAGCTGGCCAAATGGGACACCGGTCTTGTTCTCTGCGGCCCGAGTCGGCTCGGGGCAGGGTGATGATGGCGCTTCCTGTTGACGTGGCTGGCCTGCGCCCTAGGTCGGGCGACGTGGAGGCTCCTCCGAAGCCGAGGTCGAGTCTGTCTTCCATGGCCGAGGCCGAGCCCGAGCCCCTAGGTCGGGCGAGGCGGAGGTCGTTCGGCAGAGGCCAGGGCGGCGTCCGAGCCCTGGGGTCGGGCGAAGCGGAGTTCGTCGTCTTCTGGGGCTGAGCCCGAGTCCGAGCCCTGGGTCGGGCGGAGCGGAGTTCGTCGTCTTCTGGGGCTGAGCCTGAGTCCGAGCCCTGGGTCGGGCGGAGCGGAGTTCGCCGTCTTCCGGGTCTTAGCCTGAGTCCGAGCCCTGGGTCGGGCGGAGCGGAGTTCGCCGTCTTCCGGGTCTTAGCCCGAGTCCGAGCCCTAGGTCGGGCGGAGCGGAGTTCGCCGTCTTCTGGGGCTTTGCCCGAGTCTGAGCCCTGGATCGGGCGGAGCGGAGCTTCCTATGGTGCCTTTGGCAGGGCCTGACAGCCTGTCAGTCTCACTCTGTCAAGTGGCACTGCAGCCGGAGTGGCGCAGGCGGCGCTGTCCTTCTGTCGGACCGGTCAGTGGAGCGGCGAAGTGACGGCGGTCACTTCGGCTCTGCCGGGGGGCGCGTGTCAGGATAAAGGTGTCAGGCCACCTTTGCGTTAAATGCTCCTGCGACTTGGTCGGTCGGCGCGTCAATCTAGTCAGGGTTGCTTCTTAGCGAAGGCAAGGCCTCGGGCGAGCCGGAGATGTGTCCGCCGTTGGAGGGGGGCCTCGGGCGAGACGGAAATCCCTCGGGGTCGGCTGCCCTTGTCCGAGGCTAGGCTCGGGCGAGGCGTGATCGAGTCGCTCGTATGGACTGATCCCTAACTTAATCGCACCCATTAGGCCTCTGCAGCTTTATGCTGATGGGGGTTACCAGCTGAGAATTAGGCGTCTTGAGGGTACCCCTAATTATGGTCCCCGACAACAATGTCAAAGACAACCTGTTCGGTCCTTGTGTTATGAACAAAGCCGAAGGTTACTGGCATTGTGATTTTACCGAGTGCCACAATCTGTCTTCCTCCGAAGCCTCATAGAGGATGTGTAGCATCGTGAATCTTGTCTTCTTGCTCTTGCATCTGTCTGAAGGCCTTAGCAAATATGAAATCCGCTGCACTGCCTGTATCAACTAGAACATTATGAACCAGAAATCCCTTGATGACACAAGATATGACCATAGCATCATTGTGAGGATAATCTTTGAGCTGAAGATCCTCCTGAGAGAAGGTGATTGGGATGTGAGACCATTTTGATTTGATGAAGGGCCCCTGCACCCCAACATGCTGCACCCTTCTTTGTGCTTCCTTCTTCTGCTTCTTGTTAGCCGGCTCTGAACTTGAGCCGCCTGTTATCGGGAGCACCAGATTCGTAGCCGAAGGTGCTATGACTTGATTGTTGAACGAAGCCATCAGCTCAAAAGTGGAAGTGAGTTCACCGGAGGTGGGCGCCAATGTTGCAGACTTGTTCTCAATTGCTACGAATTAAGAACAAGGCAACATAAAATGTTAAAGGTTAAGGCCCTTCGTCCTTCCAAGCATTATCTCCCTTAGGGCATAATGATCTTCAGACGAAGGTCATGAAGGACATACCTTCATGATGGCAGTATACATTAATGAAAGAAGAAGCATGTAAAACATAGAAAGCAACATGAATAATTATATAACAGTATCAATTTAGCTTTATTATATCATGAATAAACAGTAATAATATAGAATTACATTTGTACCTTAGGCTTGACAGAAGGAAATAGTACAAGTGTAATGCCCGGGCGAGTACAAGTCAGCGTGAACAGTACAGGGGTACTGTTCATCTATTTATAGGCACAGGGCGCAGCCTGTGTGGATTTACATTTGTGTCCTTTACAACCGGTTACAATCATAACACAAATTAACATGGGCCAATTGGTCTTTTCATCTTTAAGTCGGTGCCACCCTTCGTCTTAAGGCATGTCATTATGCCGAAGCTCCCCAGATGGTAGCTTCAGCTTTGCTTCTGTGTTGACGTTCCGAAGGTGTTTATTCTTATGGGACCTTTGGCGACGAAGCAGACCCCCAACAATATTTCCTTACAAATTGGGTATTACATCGATAGGCAAGGGCGCGCGCGGGCGAGCGAGCGCTGACAGGCGGACCGACGGTGTCAGTAATCAAGAAGGGGGTGGGTTGGGCCTAGTGCTAGGGGACAGGCGCTGACAGACGGGTCCGAACGCAGGGTGCGCGTGCGCGAAGCGGTATCCCATGATCTCGGTCGTGCGATAGAGATCGGATGGGGGAGATCAAAGCCGGGAGGGGTTAACAGCTGTGGCGGCGCCGTGCCTTCTCGCGGCGGTGAGGTCGCCGGAGTTGGGGCGGGTGCGAGCTACGACGGTTCTAGGGTCGCCGGAGCTGGCCAAAAACAAAGGGGAAGGCGAGGCAAACAAAGGGATTGTGGCCACGAGACCGAGGTCAGAGAGGGGAGAATGGCTGAGGGAGGACTCCGGGCGGCTCGGGGTAACTCCAGTGAGGGATTCCGACCACAAGGAGGGGGTCTAAGGCACGCTAAGGCCTGGACTAACTTCAGCAGGGCGAGGGGAACACCAGGGGCCGACACGGGGGCACTGAACCGGGCCAATTTGGCCAGCCACTGCGCGGGTGCGGCGGACCACCACGACCAACCTCCGGCGAAGCCAAAATTGGCCAACAACGAAACACAATTGGGAAAACAGAGCATGGGAACATGTGTCTCACTTTGGGGCAGAGCTCGGGGTGGCCTGACGTGGCTTCCGGCGGGCTGGATGACCGGCACGGCGGGCGCGGGTCACCGGTGAGGTCAAGCGGCGTGGGCAGAGCGCGAGAGAGAGCGAGGCTGTGCGAACTGGGACGGGAGAGCGAGTGAGGGCGCGGGCAGTGCTCAAAAAGGAGCTGGGGTGCGTCGGCGGGCGACGTGGCCGGGGATCTCAGCGTGCGTGCGCGAGTGCGCACGCGCTGGTCCACGGCGGTGCGGGGAAGGCGGAGCTGACAGGGCAGTCCCATGGCGCAGCGAGAGAGAGAGAGAGCGGGCGTGCGGGGGTAACGGCTCGGCGCACTGACGAGGCGGGTCCACAAGGCAGAGGGGGAAGAGGGGCGCGGGGGCAAAGGCAACCGGCGCCGATAGCCCGACCCCACAGGGCAGAGAGAGGGAGCGCGAGGGGAAGGGAACCGCCGCTGATAGGTGGAACCCACCTATCAAGCGACACGGGCGCGCGGGCGAGCAGCCTGGCTGGGGCGAGCTCGGCCGGCTGGGCTGCTTTAGCTTTTTCATTTTTCCTAGAATTTCTAATTGCTTTTCCATTTCTTTTTCTTAAGGGTTTTCAATTCAAATTCAAACCAAGTTTCAAATTCAAACTATTTTAAACATGTCCAACAATTCAAAGAATATTTAACCTCAGCATGATGCAACATGTCATGACTCATAATGTTTTCGCAAAAATAAATAATTAATCTTTCCCTAATTAAGCTAAATCTACTCAAAAGGAAAAACAGAGAGAGAGAATCTAGAGATAGATAGAAACTAGAGAGAGAGAAGAGTAACACCTGAATTTGGGTGATAATTAGAAAGAAACTTTATATCCCCAAATTCACGGTGTTAAAGACCTATCCCCCTTAAAAAGAATCTCTCCCTTGAGATTCAAGGTTGGCTAGAAAAGAGCTCAAGGTACTTGGCTTTCAAATCATCTTCTCTTTCCCAGGTTGCTTCTTCTTCTGAGTGATGACCCCATTTGACTTTGCACATCCTCATGGTGCTTCTCCGGGTGACCTGATTTGCTGTCTCCAGAATTTCAGTTAGCTTCTCAATATATGTCAGATCTTCTTGAACTTCAAGGTCCTCCGTTGGCAACTACTCTTCTGGCTCTCTCAAGCATTTCTTCAACTGAGACACGTGAAACACATCGTGCACGGCTGACAGATTCTCTGGTAGACTGAGCTGATACGCCACTTCTCCACGCCTTGCTTGAATTTGGTACGGTCCGATGTATCGAGGTGCTAGCTTGCCTTTGACTCTGAACCTTTTGATTCCTCTGATCGGTGACACTTTTAAGTAGACATAGTCTCCTACTTCAAAACTCAGTTCTCTTCTTTGGGTGTTAGCATGGCTTCGCTGCCTTCAAATTCTCTCGCACCATTCTGATGTTCTCTTCGGCTTCAAGCAAAATATCTGGACCGAACACCTGTCTTTCATGGGGTTGGTCCCAATGCAATGGAGTTCTACAATTTCTCCCATAAAGCGCTTCGAATGGTGACATCTTCAGACTGGCTTGATAGATGTTGTTGTAAGAGAATTCTGCATACGGTAGCCTCTTGTCCCAACCTATCTTGTCTTGCAAGGCACAAGCCCTCAACATGTCTTCAAGAATCTGGTTGGTTCTCTCTGTTTGACCGTCTGTCTGCGGGTGATAAGCTGAGCTGAACTTCAAGTGTGTGCCCAAAGCTTCATGCAACTGCTGCCAAAAATGAGAGGTGACTGAGTGCCTCTATCTCATACTATCTTCTTTGGAACGCCAAGCAAGCACACAATCCGAGACATGTATAGTTTGGCCAACACTGCACTATTGTAGGTGGTCTTGACTGGTATGAAATGGGCTGCCTTTGTCAAACGGTCCACTACTACCTAGATGGAGTCATAACTAGTACGAGTGCGAGGCAAACTGACTATAAATTCCATCCCGATCTCATCCCATTTCCACTGAGGGATTTGCAGCGGCTGCAACAAACCTTCAAGTCTCTGATGTTCTGCTTTAATCCTCTGACAACTGTCACATACTCTGCTATCTCCCTTTTCATACCATACCACTAGAATCATTTCTTCAGGTCTTGATACATCTTATCGCTACCAGGATGCATAGAATATGCTGTCTCATGAGCTTCCTTGAGAATTAGTCCCCGGATCGATTTGATGTCGGGAACACACAGTCTATCCTTGAACCATACCACTCCTTCTGCATCTTCACGTAAATCCTTGCCTTTTCCATCTATGATCAGCTATCGGATCTCGTTGATCTTCTCATCATCCTTCTGACCCTTCCTGATGTCTTGCTCTAGAGTGGGTTCAAACTCAATCATCACTCCTTAGGTGTTGTTCAGAAATCTGAGACTCAATCTGTAGAATTCCTTCGCTAGCTCATACGGCATGGGGTGAGCGGCCATGTTGGGGTGAAGGCAAAGACGCTACCCTTCACTCTAGGCCTTCGTCACCTCGCTGCACCAACGGAAGCAAGATGACAGCGTGGCCCACCCTCCGTCCTCCTCACCGCAAGACGAAGGCCTACGACGAAGGCCTACGACGAAGTCTTTCCATCCCACTTCCTCACCCAACCTGGAGGCCCACATGGGATTCAGCCCATTGTAATAGGCCCCGCACGGAGAAGCGTGTTACGGGCCCAATTTGTAATAGCTTTTCTATAATGACAGTCTGTAACCCTCACTTGTGGGAATATTCTTGTGATAATCCAGGTGCCTGAGGGCATAAACGTCCTTACATCGAGACGTTGGGCACTCGAGCACCTATAAATACCCCCGTACAGTGCCCTTGAGAGGCTGGATTAACAGAGCAATTGCCATCTCGAGTTAAACCTTGTTTGCATTCTCTCTATTCCCCCGTTGGATCATCTTGCCCAGGAGAGCAAGTTTCAGCATTTGGCGCCCACCGTTCGTGCTACGAGCAAACCACCCGTGATGGCACCCAAGAGAGCTAGCTCGAAGGCAGCCCCCTCCGTCGACGAAACAGCGAAGGCAGCACTGCTAGCCGAGAAAAAAGGCAAGGCCCTCGCAGATAACACCCACCAAGAAGCCTGCGAAGACGACGCACTCAGCAAGAGACAATGTAATGATCAACCCACACCCGAAGGCACCCTCCGCACCTGCAGCTCCGGAGGACAACCACAAGACTCTTTCTGCTAAGAGCATCTGTAACCACATTTGCTTTGCCTGGGTGATAATGAATCTCTAGCTCATAATCTTTGAACAACTCTAGCCATCTTCGCTGCCTCATGTTTACCTCTGACTGAGTAAATATGTACTTGAGACTCTTGTGGTCCGTGTAGATCTCACATTTCTGCCCATACAAATAGTGCTTCCAGGTCTTCAATGCATGAACCACTACTGCTAACTCCAGATCATGAGTAGGATAATTCATCTCATGAATCTTCAACTGGCGGGACAAGTGTGCCACTACTCTCCCTTCCTGCATTAACACACATCCCAGTCCGGTGTATGAAACATCACAATATACTGAGAATGGCTGGTGAACATCTGGCAAAATCAATATTGGTGCCGTTGTCAACTTCTCCTTCAATGTCTCAAAGGATTTCTGGCATGCTGGGGTCCACTTGAACTCAACCTTCTTTGCCAACAAAACTGTCATTGGCCTGGCAATCTTGGAGAAACCTTCAATGAAACGCCGATAATAACCGGCCATTCCAATGAAACTCTTGATTCCTCGGACATCTTTTGGTGCTTTTCAGTCCAAAATAGCTGCTACCTTCTTCGGATCTACAGCCAATCCCTCTCGGTTTATAATGTGACCCAAGAACAGGACTTCACTGATCTAGAACTCGCACTTGCTAAGCTTGGCACATATCTGACAATCTCGTAGTCTCTGAAGTACCTTCCTCAAATGTTCCTCATGCTCTTGCCCATTCTGGGAATATATAAGAATATCATCAATGAACACCACTACGAACTTGTCGAGGTAGTCCATGAACACATTGTTCATCAAGTACATGAAATAGGCTGGTGCATTTGTCAAACCGAATGACATGACTGTGAACTCATATAGCCCATACTTGGTGATGAATGTTGTCTTCGGTATGTCTAAAGGTCGGATTCTGAGCTAATGGTAACCTGACATCAGATCTATCTTCGAGAACACATTGGCTCCTCTCAACTGATCAAATAGGTGTTCAATTCTGGGCAGGGGTACTTATTCTTGATAGTGACTTCATTCAAGGGTCTGTAGTAAATGCACATCCTCTTTGTTCCGTCCTTCTTCTCCACAAATAGCACTGGGGCTGCCCAAGGAGAGGTACTTGGTCTGATGTAGCCTTTCTCTAACAACTCATCAATCTGCTTCTTGAGTTCCACCAATTTTGGTCCGAGCACTCGATAGGCTCTCTTGTAAATAGGGGCGGTGCCTGGTATAAGCTCTATGGAAAATTCAACCTTCCTTTCAGGTGGCATACCTGGTAACTCCTCAAGAAACACATCTGGGAATTCTGATACTACATTGATAGTCTCTGATGGTTTAATCTCCTCAATATGGGCGGTGACTTGGTGACATCTTCCTTCCCTTGGTCTAGACAAGACCAACTCCATAACACTTCTTCTCTTGATGAGGACACTAACTTCACTGTCCTCTTGTCACAGCTAAGACTGGCTTGATACTTGGTTAGCCAATTCATCCCTAGGATGACATCTATAGTTGCATCCTCGTTACCCATAACTATTAGATCAGCGGGGAACTCTATCCCCCTTATTTGAACTCTTGCACTAGGGCAAAATCTATCCGTTTGGGTTCTCCCACCAATTGAACTAACCCTCATAGGTGGATTTGTGGGTTCTACTGGTATATTATGTGATTCTACCCATGATGCATTCACAAAAGAATGCGTTGCTCCAATATCAAATAACACATTTGCAGAATGGTACTCGACTGAAAACGTACTTAGTGCTACTCCTGGGGTCTCCTGGACTGTGTCAGCCTCCGGGTGATTCACCTTTCTGTACTAGACTTGAGACTGCCCACAGTTGTTACCTCCTTTCCGCGTTGCATTCTGCCTGACTGGGTATTGGGAGCTGGCTGCTGCTGAGCTGCTTTCTTTGGGCAATGATTCGCCCAATGGCCTTATTCGCCACAGTGGAAACATGCACGACCTCCTCCTTGCGCTGGAGCTGCTTGGTTGTTCTGGTTGGTTGCTGGGGCAGGAAGGCGGGGGCCTGGTTGCTCTGACGCTAATATTGATTTCCTCCCTGCTGGTTGTTCTGACGCTACTGCTGCTGCTGCTGCTGAGGAAATTGCCTCTGGTACTGCTGCTACTGGCTCTGACGCTGATGCTGGTGCTGGTGACCTTGCTTGAATTGCTGAGGTGGGTTGCCTGAGTAGCGGGGACGACTGCTACTCCCAACCTGAGATCCACCAATCTTGCGTTTCCTGTCCTCCATCTCCCGACGCTTCCTTTAAGTCATAATAGCCCTATCGATCAAGTGCAGGAAGGTTGGGAAGGTGTGGTTCATTAGCTGGTAGTGAAGGGGATCAACTAATCCTCTCAGGAAACGGTACTGCCTCTTGGCATCCGTGTTGACATCTTCTAGGGCATAACATGATAGCTGCAGAAACTTGTCCCTGTACTCACTGACAGACAAGGGACCTTGCTTCAATGCGAGAAACTCCTCCTTCCTCATTATCATCAGTCCCTCGGGCACATGGTGGCGACGGAAGTTGTTCCTGAATTCCTCCCAGGTGATGGCTTCAGGGCTAGCATGGGTGGCGAGGTAAGACTCCCACCAAGACTGTGCTGCTCCCCTCCGCTGTCGGGGACCATACAACACCTTCTCACGATTGTTGCACTGAGTAGTGTGAAACTCACGCTCCACGGTACACAACCAATCTTCAGCGTCCATGGGATCAGCAAAGTGGGCAAGGACAGGGGATGGCCCCTCATGAATTTTGTCCGCTTGTCTCTGGGCACCTGTGGCATCTGGACTTGCACCTAAGGTTGAGGTGGGGGTGGCTGCTGCTGCACCTGCTGCATCGCTGCTAAGGTCTGACCAATTGCTCGGACTACTTGGGTCTGCATCAGGAACATCTGCTCAATGGTCATCGGGGCTGGCGGTGGCAACTGCTGCTGTTGAGCTACCTCTTCTTAGGGTGCCTGCTGTTCTAGCTGAGCACGCCTTGCACCTCTGTGCCTGTTCTCAGACATCAGTGGAAAGCACACGCACATCAGATCTGACTCTGCAGTCTTTTAGCATAAGAAAAGATTTAGAAATGTTCATGGCACTAAACAAATGAGCATCTTCACTGTCAGCTTCTTAGATAAAGAGGAAAGTGGAAATAAATGGATTACCGAAATAAATAACTGACTTTATTAATAACTACACCAAGTTGCAGAGGATACCCACACCTTGATGACAATCATTACAAAGATCCAACTTACGATAACCAAACTAACTCTAACTAATACTGACTAGACTAAGACACTGAATTAAGCATTATTACAGACTCCGACTCCGTCGATCTATGGATCCAAATATATCCGGGTCCTGTAGTCAGGGGTAACATAATCGAAGCGACCACGGGGCGGTGAACGGTAAGGGTGCTGAATCCCGATAGGGGCGGGAGAACCACCATCCAGATAGTGGTGTGCTGCACACTCAGCACGCAATTCTGCAACCTTCGCCCGAACCTTGCACAGCTTGTCAAGGGCGTGGTCGAACTCTGTGTTGAGCACGACGGCCAGGTTGACCATGTTGTTCAGTCTAGGATTGCCCTCACCAACTGGCGAGACAATCACACCTCCAGCACTGTCGGTCGAACGGCGAGGGTAGTACTTCAGGTCAAGGCCTTAAGCTACCCCGCTGAACAACGAGCAATGCTGAGAAAGCGCCCGTCGTGCTACATCTTGCATGGCTGCCTCGGCAGTATCCCTATCAGTAATATAATAGTGCTCTGAGAAGGCCTCTGCACCCTGGGGATCATCGTCCAGACGGCGCACCAAGCAAGTAGCCTCCCACTGGTCCGGGTATAACCCGTGACTGTGCTGGTAGACTACACAATGGTACTCAATAGACCAAGTGGGTCGGTCAAAGGCCCGACACAGCAAGGTATCAAGAGCGTCGTGGAAGTGACACCCGCGAGCGGCGTCGCGAGTGATGGGTCTAGAGATCCATCCTTCTGGCTCCATGTCCTCCGAGAGCTCCGTGTCGTGGCTCGAACTACCACAGGCGTCGTCGTCGTCTTCGTCTCCATCAGGGTCTCCTCTAGCAGTCGAGATGCCCTGTGGTGGTGCAGGGGGCATCTCTAGCTGGGGTGCAGGGGAAGGTTCCACCTCCTGCTGAGGCGAGGGGGAAGAGTCGTGCTGCTCCTGGTCCTACTCCTGCTCCTGGCATCGACGCTCCTGCTCCTCGTGCAGGTGACGATGCAGTCTCTCTAGGTGACTGGACTGACCTGGCACCGTGCGACGCAGTGGACCCTCTGCCATGCGAGAAGGCAAAAAGGGGATCACAGACTTACGTGCTGTGCATCTAATACAAGCCATCTACAAAACATCATAAGTACAAGAGTGAGAGTAGAGCTATAAGACCAGAAATTAAACAGAAAGAAAAGTGAGACAAAATTTTGTGAGATAAGTAGATAACATAGAATTGGTCAAGATGACCAACTTTTGAAATGACTCTAAAGATCAATGTAAGAGTGGGGGTCTATAGTCCTTAGGGCGGCCATTCTAGTCTAGGTTAGCGGTCCTACAGTCAGCAAGGCTTTGATACCACTATCACACCCGGTTTTTTGAAAGGTAAACCGAATGCGAACCATGTACGTGCCAGGATCAGAAACTCACGTACACATCGATTACATAATAGGACATCATCACCCATTGATCAAAGTAAATAGCGGAAAGGTATTTAATTACATCAAGATGTCCATGACATGCATAGAGTCTAATACATAACCATTATCTTCAACATTAATCGAAGTGCGCAAAACGAAACGTAGAAGATAACCCTACACAGGCAGCTGACTGGGGGTTTGCCACTAAGAAAAACTAGAACTCGTAGTAGTCCTAGAACTCCTCAAAGTCCTCCAGCATATCCTTTTGAGCACTGAGTACAGTGGGGACAACCTGGGGTGGGGTGGTTTGTAAAGCAAGGGTGAGTACACATCAACGTACTCAGCCAATGTCCCGTTTGGCTAAAGTGGACTAGCTGTATGTGGGGTTGAGGTTAAGCAGTTGCTTTTAGTTAGTCCAACATTTATTACTATTAGTAGAGCCAAGTTTTAGTAATAAACCCAGTTATTACCCAAAAGTACTCCCTTCAAGTGGAAATACTAGAGATCAGAATTATAACCAACATTATTAACCATCATCATAAAAGTAACCAAAGTTCTTCTAATCAAAGAGGATCCCAAGGTTGCTCTTAACCGTGAGCTCGGCTGATATACCAGTTTCTAACACTCTGCAGAGGTTGCACACTTTACCATGAGTTGTGATCCCTTTTTGCCTCGGGTCGATCAAACCCTCAAACACTACCAAGGTGAGTCGGCAAGGTTTCACTACGTAGCTTTTACAAAGACTCCCCTGGTGCATAGCTCCTCGTTAGGTTTCGCCAGTCGTACAAACGCAGTACACCTCCCCAAGGTGGGTGACTAACAAAACCAAATCGAATGAACCCCTGCACCCCCCTTGGCAGAGCGAGCACTACGCCCCGGCCCCCATTGACATCATTCATGCAAAGCCATCTACACCCCCAGGTTCATCTAATTAATCAGCTAAGGGCATCCCATTCCACCCTCATGGTTGAACTGTTATCCCGGGTGGTCACTCCACGAACAGGTCCTTACGGAGAGGTACTCAGGAAAATGGCCTAAACCCTAAACAAGGATAAGGTAAATACAGACTAGTCAATCCTTAGGTTTAAATAATGTATGCGGGATAGTGAATTAAAAATGAATGGGACATAATGGGTCAGAGGACACTTGCCTTCACCAGGTTGTTGCTCAGGAAGATCTTCAGCAACACACTTAGGAACCACGGATAGCTTGTTGTCTAAATAAAGCGATTGTTGGGGGCCTTCGTCTTCTGAAGGTCCTCAAAAACATGATTAACAATGTTTCCAAGTGTAATATATGTACAGGAACTTTCGGACTCGGAATTAAGTTGTACATAATATGGAAAGCAGGGTCGGAACGAAGGTTGAACCAGCGCCAAAGCTGCGCGCAAGGGAGCTTCGACTCAGTTGCAGAAAAAGGAACCGACTTAAGGAGGAAAATTAGATTTTTATTAAGTCAATAGTAAACATGATGGGCATGAATGTAATTTCACACATGCTGCACCCTGTGGCTATAAATAGATGAACAGTACCCCCGTACTGTTCACGCTGACTTGTATTCGCTCGTACGTCACGCTTGTACTTTTGCCTTCTGTCAAGCCGAAGGTACAAATGTAACTCAATATTGTTCTTATTCATTCATGATTATATAATAAGGACATATAAATGATGTTATATGATTATTCATGTTATTTCTGATGTTTCATATGCTTCTTCTTTCATCAATGTAAACCGTGATGATGAAGGTATGTCCTTCATGACCTTCGTCCGAAGATCGTTATATCCTAAGGGAAATAATGCTTCGAAGGACGAAGGGTATTAACCATTAACTTCTTTCTGTGTTGCCTTGTTCTTAATTCATAGCATTTGAGAACAAGTCCCCAACATTGGCGCCCACCTCCGGTGTACTCACTTCCACAATCTTCGGCAAAGCATCAACCTTCATCATGCCGCCGAAGAAGATAACAGCGTCAGGGGCTGCACTGCAGCCATTGGACACAAACCAGGAGACTCTCTCTCTCTGAGAGGCCAGAAGCCAAAAGAGAAAGGCCACCAGTCCAACACTTCAGAAGGAGGAGTTAGACCAGGAGATCAGGAACATGGAGATCATCCACCAGCAGGTGCAAAGGAAGAAAGAGAAGATGGCTCGGCTGGCCGATCTTCAGAGGAAGATCGATGAAGCTACTGAGGAAGTGCGTCATCTCACTCAAGATGATCATGACTGAAGGCCTCAACACAGGGAGCTTTGTCAAGAGGGCTCATTCAACGAAGATGAATGGTATGTTGATTTTAATCATGGTACCATTACTTTTGATGATGCTTCTCCCCTGGCAGCAGAATTGCAGGCCATTCCATGGCCACAATCCTACAAGCCACCCTAGCTACCCATGTACGATGGGAACTCGGACCCGAAGCAATTCTTGATGAGCTATGAGGCAACAATATCCTCATATGGAGGCAATGCAGCTATCATGGCAAAGTCCTTCGTCATGGCAGTCTGAAATGTGGCCCAGACATGGTATTCTTCTCTTCGGCCAGGGACAATCACGTCATGGCAGAAGCTCAAAGACATGCTGGTTACCAGTTTTCAGGCCTTACATGACGAAGCTAGTCACAGCTCAGGCCTTGTTCCAGTGCACACAAGACCATGAAGAATACCTTCAGGCGTATGTCCGAAGGTTCTTGCTACTGAGAGCACAAGCGCCCACAGTGCCCAATGAAATTGTTATTGAGGCCATGATCAAGAGTCTTCGGCTGGGACCTACGGCCCAGTACTTTGCCAGGAAACCTCCTCAAACTCTGGAGAAGCTACTTCAGAAAATGGATGAATACATCCAGGCTGACAATGACTTCTGACAAAGAAGGGAGGAAGCTTACAGATTTTCTGAGATGACTAGGGGCTTCGAAGGGAGAATCCACCCTAGGCATGTCAGATCAATTCACAGCTCCAGTCAGAATGATGACAAAGGAAGCCAGCTTTAGAGACAACAACACACTTCACAATCTTCGGGACAGCAACAAAGCTCCTTCAAGCCGCCAGCTCCAAGGGGCAGAGGCGGCAGGAGCTTCGGAAAAATATATGGGGATCAGCCTAGGAAAATTTATTGCTTATTCTATGGTGAGGACAAAGGCCACACTACAAGAACCTGCTAGATCACTATTCTGAAGCAAAAGGAGATTGCCGAAGCAGAAGCTCGGCACAATCAGCCGAAGCAAGTCCTACATACTGCTTCGTGCCACTCTCCATACATACCAGAATATGTGGGCAACCAACCTGTAGTTTCTGTTGCTTCGGCAAGCCATTCACAGGCTTCCTGGCCTCAGCTCCCACCGCCACCACCACTGCAGCCTAAATATTCCCAAAGCCAGCAGCCAGAAGGGCGCCAACACTCCCAACAACAACGTGACTTCAGGGAGGAGTCCGAAGCTCGTACAGTCAATAGTACTGTACCAGAATCAAAGCACATATACTGAGCGATATCCTACTTCTGAAATGCTTTTGTGTTCTATGCCATTTTGCTTTTTAATAAGGAACAAGTAATGTAAATTTAGTTTTAAATTCTTGTAATAATTTTACTTCTATCAGAATGAAATATATCTTCCTCACAGAATTACGAAGCTCAAAATTCGTTCCAAAAGGAATGCAGAGCTAAATTTGCCGAGGCTACTAAAAAAGTCGTTCTTAAGGGAGTGCAGCGTAAGTTTTAAGCTCAAAAGACGTTCCTAAGGGAATGCAGAGCTAAAATTGGCGAAGCTACAAAAAGTCGTTCCTAAGGGAGCGCAGTGTAAGTTTTCTGCTCAAAAGTCATTCCAAAGGGAATGCAGAGCCAAATACCGCCAAAATATAAGGCGAAGAAGTTCAAAAGTTGTTGCTAAGGGGATGCAGAACTTATACCGCCGAAATAGAAGGTGAAGAAGTTCAAAAGACATTCCTAAGGGGATGCAGAACTTATATCACCGAAATAGAAGGTGAAGAAGCTCAAAAGTCATTCCTAAGGGGATGCAGAGCTTGTGTGTTCAAGTGTGGGCGTGCGGGTGTGTGTCTTCGGCATCCTCATCATTTTGCATCATATCATCACATCATTTCGCATAACATCACATCATACATCATATTGCATCAATGATACGAGAATTGAATACGAAGCTCATCTTCGGCAAATGCTTCGTCAAAATTAAAAAGTGCTAAGGCACGAAGTAAGTTTTGGGAGATACAGTTTTATCAGCCTTGTTACAACAAAGGATCTCTTTTTACAAAGCACGGATATCTTTATTTACGAAGCATGGATCTTTTTCTTTATGAAGCATGAAAAGAAAGGAAGGTGTTTTTTCGTGGAAGGCTCAAAACAGTATGTGCATAAATTTCATGCATTGCAAAGAAATAAATTACAATAATTTACATATTCAATTCAACACTCTAAATATTACATAGTTTTGTTACAATAGAAACCTAATCTTCCTTCATTTGTTGTATACATCAAGCTTTTCAAAATGTTTAATACAATAAAATCTAGTCCTCTTTAAGAATTTTCTCGGCAACTTCATTCAGCAATTTGTTGACGACTTCGTCGACGATGGATTCAGCCATGTTTATGATGTCCAGCGCTTCCTTCATTTTTGGATCAGCTAGGGGATCAAATGGTTCTAGTGGCGGAGATAATTCAGTTGAAGTAGGAAAAATTAATTAGTCCGAAGCCACAAAAACAAAATGCCGAAGCTAAAAACCAAAAATAATACCTATACGCTTTTCGCGCTCTCCAGCTTCTTCAGCTCGCCTTGCTTCTGCTCGGGCGTCTTGGGTGTCTTTTTCACTTTTCTTTATAATTTCATGGGCCATCTCTCGGCCACCATTCACCCAGATATCATTGTAAAATTTCCCACCCATCAAGGTTGCTTCAGCTGAAGGATCCTTCGTATCATCTACGGAGAAGGCAGCTTCGGCCTGGGCCATGGTCTTAATGTGATCACATCCCACCTTCTCCAAGATGGCTGAAATTCCCCGCACACCGGAAAACGCGCAAACAACCCCGCGATCACTCAAAATTTCTTTGAAGGTCTTGGCTTCTCCACTTATCCATTCAACAACGCCTTCGAGGTCGCCTCGTATGAAATTTTCTTCAGCAGAATAGGCACCCACTTTGGTGATGCTAGCTTTTATTTTATTTACGCAATCCAAGGATTTTTCAAAGCACCTTTCCATGGATGTGCGAAGTTCTTCAACATTTTTCTCTAGATGATTTTTCCAATATTCGCTAATTTCTTGGTTAGCTTGTGCGAGTGCGCATTTTTCCTTAGCCTCGGCCAGTTGCCTCCAAAGGTCTTCAATTTCAATCTTTTGGGCTTCGGCTTGAGCTTTGAAATTAGCTTTGTCTTCCTTCACTTTGTTTACCAGAGAAATTAAGATTTTGTCTTTTTCAATACCTTTGTTTCTCAATTCAATCACCTCTGAACGAAGGTTGTTCAGAGCCATCGTATAGCCTTCGTCTTCAATATTTTTCGGCGCCCTAAGGGCATTACTAAGAATTAAGCCATGCAAGAGGAGGAAAAAATTGAGTATGACAAATGAAATACCTCATTCTCAAATTCAAAGTTAACTTCTATACTTCTATACTGTTGTATGCTAGGCTGTCAGCAAGATCATCCTTCAACAAAATTGAAAGGCCATCTTCCAGCTTCGGGAATCCCATGCTTCTACCTATCTCCCGGCAAACGGATATTTCTTTGTTGTCCGGGAGACAGTATAAGAAATCATCTTCATTACTCCCGTTAAAAACCAAGGCTCCCTTCGGATATTTCAACTTTAGCGCACAGTGCCTGGCTTCCAGAATTTCTTCTTCGGACAGCTTCTTCCCCGAAGTGTGTCGAATGATGTAGTCAATATTTTCAATCAAAGCTTTGGGAGCAAGAGTCTCGATCTTTTCAGCAGCAATTTGCTCTGCCGCTTTTTCTTCAGGCGCGGCAGGCTTTGTCTCGATGAGCACTGAAGGCCCAGTTTTGACTTCAGCTTGAGCTTGCGTAGCTTCGGCTTCAGCTTGCCCGGTTTCGGCTTCGGCCTGTGATTTGGCTTCAGTTTGAGCAATTTTATTTGCAGGAGCAGGGCTCAACGCCTTTGTAGTCTCCAGCACAGCATCCAGTACGTTGTCCATCCTTCTCCTCTTGGGAGTTGAGGCAAAAGCCTTTTGCCTCTTCGGCAGATTTGCCTTCGTCGGAGGGCTCATAATTTTTGGCACCATATTATTTCTTCAACCTTTGGCTCTTCGGCCTTATCAACCTTATCTTCGACTGCCTTGACTGTATGCGTCTTCGGCATTACGGTCAGCTCTTCGGCGCTTTGTGTAATCGAAGTAGTCTGTGTTGCTTCGGCTGCTGAAGTGGACCCTGTGCCAAATTCAGGCACCACGGCCGGTTCAATGTAACGTGATCGGTGGGTCAGAACCTTCACCTTTTTGCTCTTTGGCACAGGCTCAGCTGGGGTGACCGAAGCAGCAATCTTCCTCTTTTTCTCTTGTCCTCGCAGTAGGTAGCGATAATCTTGGTATACGAAGCCAATAGCATCAAGTACCCTGTTTAATCTTTTCTTGCCCCAACCACCAAAGGCTGCGGACAGGGCATTATCTTTAGCCTTGGAGTATGCTCCAAGCAGTTCATCACTGGTAGCTTCGATGCACTTCAACCAGTCGTCGTTTGGCTCATCAAATTTCTCCCTAAATCTGAAGGTATACTTCAGTCGGACCAAACCACCCTCACAAGAGTCGGCAGTGGTCTCCTTCGGCATTTCCCAGCTTTCCACAAGCGGCCATACCTTGAAGGCTATATGTTCTTGAATCAAATCTCTTGTGCCAATGAAGGAGCAAACAGTGCTGAAAGCCCTCTGACATGCTTCGACAATATCATCAATTTCCACCTTCGGCCTTCGGAGGCCGAAGTGGGACCAAATGGGGCGGTGGATGATTTCTTTAATGTCTTCCCTTGCCTTTAAATCATTCTTCACATAAAACCACTCTTCCATCCAGGCTCCGGGCCATCTCTTCCGAAATGTTGGCACCGGGTGGCTTGCATTGGGGCGAGTAATAAATCCATAATAACCGAAGTTGTTGTGGTACTATTCTTTGCCAGTAGCCTTTGTCTCATATAAGAGCTCGTGCATACTGCAGAAGCACTTCGCACTTGGCTCTAGCCCCTAACTCCTTACAGCCCAGACAAAAATCCCCATCCTCATTATAGCTTCGGGGGTGATCTGATGAAGGAAGATCTGGTAGATCTTCAGCACTTCAACTACAAACTTCCTCAAAGGAAACCAAAGGCCAACTTTAAAAAAGCTTCGGTAGATAATAACTTCATTTTCCTTAGGAGAAGGGACGCTGTTGTCTTCGCCAGCCCTCACGATAGACATGTCTCGAAAGTACCTTCCTCTCATGTTCTCAAGATGACTCTGTTTAATGGTCGACTTTCCGAAGACAACATGACTTGGCCGCCAGGGCCGATCTTCAGAATCTTCATCCCCACTTTCCACATCATAGCTATCGCTGTCACTAGTATCTTAAGATAAACCTTCCAGTATCTCTTTAGTAATCTTCTCTGTGTTTGTTTTTGCCATGGACTCAATAAATCAAGCAATATAAGGATCCGCAACATTCTTCTCCTCAAACAGCTTCGTCTCCTCAGTCAGCTTCACCTTCTCAGTCATTTTTCCCCAGACATGGTGAAAACGCGTCTTTTAACCGAAGCTCAAAAAGCTTGAAAATCTAGCGAGCGCTAGTGAGCAAGAGCTAAAAGTTTGAGAAAATAATGCAAATGGTAGAAACAGCGTATCAAGTGCTGCCGGTGTGAGTTCATATTTATACGCCTAGCACGCTACAACTTGGAGGGCCCTAGCTGTCATTGATTGTTGCTATTCTAGCAAAGGGAAGGTGTTTTTTCAGACCTTCGGCTTAAGGCCTTCGTTCACGTCGTAGTCTGAATTCGTTGTTATAACAAATTAGGGTCTATTTTGTTGGGCTGTGGCTGTGAAAAAAGCTGTTGTGGGATGTGAGCTATGGAAAAAGCTGGTGTGGGCTGTGAGCTGTTAAAAAACTAAAAACCCTTTGGTCGAAACCACTAAAAGTCGTTAAAAGTTCTTCAATATATGTTTTCACAGTTTCATCCGAAAGCCACTAAAAGCAGGTCCATGGGTGCTTTCAGTTTTGCACTGCGAGAAAGTCGGCTTTTAGAAAAAGCTGCTTCCTGGATCTAACCCTTTGGTTTGGCTTTTGGCTTTTAGGGGGCAAAAGCCAAAGCCAAAAGCCAAACCAAACACACCCTTAATACTGCGAGGGGCTACTGTTAGGGGCCTTCGTCTTCCGAAGGTCCTCAAAAACATGATTAACAATGTTTCCCAAGTGTAATATATGTACAGGAACCTTCGGACTCGGAATGAAGCTGTACACAATATGGAAAGCAGGGTCGGAACGAAGGTTGAACCAGCGCCGAAGCTGCGCGCAAGGGAGCTTCGGCTCAGTAGCAGAAAAAGGAACCGACTTAAGAAGGAAAAGGCTATCTAGTCCTCGATAGATTGTTATTAAGTCAATAGTAAACATGATGAGCATGAATGTAATTTCACACACGCTGCGCCCTGTGCCTATAAATAGATGAACAGTACCCCCGTACAGTTCACGCTGACTTGTATTCGCTCGTACGTCACGCTTGTACTTTTGCCTTCTGTCAAGCCGAAGGTACAAATGTAATTCAATATTGTTATTATTCATTCATGATTATATAATAAGGATATATAAATGATGTTATATGATTATTCATGTTATTTCTCATGTTTCATATGCTTCTTCTTTCATCAATGTAAACTGTGATGATGAAGGTATGTCCTTCATGACCTTCGTCCGAAGATCGTTATATCCTAAGGGAAATAATGCTTCGAAGGACAAAGGGTATTAACCATTAACTTCTTTCTGTGTTGCCTTGTTCTTAATTCATAGCATTTGAGAACAAGTCCCCAATAACGATCATGCATTCAATACATTTGGTAAATGACAAATAAACAACACATCAACCATGTACAAACATGGGAACACATCTAAAAAAGAAAAGCATAAACTCAAAAGGGAAATTAAATTATAGGGTGAACTAATTCTCATTTAGTAGTTGATTATTCCCTAAGTATTGTCCATGATCACATAATTTGATTTAATTCCTTTCAATGAGACATAAAAACAAAACTAGAGATAAATTCATGTAATACACATTATTAATTTCACAAGATTATGTATACTTTAACCTCTAGGGTTTTCCTTTTATTTATTTTATTAAATGAATAAATCTACACATATACTAGTTCATAGTTAACCATAAAAATTAGAGTGTACAGATAGTAAATGGAACTAATTTTTTTAAACAGAGAATATTTCTATGAACATTTTGCAATTTGAATCACTAAATTTGGAGTTCATATGCAAAAGATATGAAATAAACAAGTTTGGGAGCTTTAAATATGAAAATAGGTCTAATTCTGTAATTATTTAAAAGCCTAGGGTTCAATCTGCAAGATTACAGGGGGCCTGCGCGCAAAAACCAGGAACGGCAGGTTGATTCCCAACAAATCGAGGGTTTCTTACGCACAACAGCCACGCGAAGGAGTACGAGATCTACTCACCCGTCAGATCTAAAACCAACGGCCGAGATTAGATCGGCGGGCGAAAGCGCGCTCGCGCGGGCGAGCGAGCGCTGACAGGCGGGCCTGCGGTGTCAGCGACCGAGAAGGGGGCGGGCTGACCGGTTGGGCCCAGTGCAAGGGGACACAGGCGCTGGCAGACGGGTCCGGACGTAGGGCGCGCGTGCGCGAAGCGGTATCCCGTGATTTGGGTCGTGCGATAGAGATCAGATGGGGGAGATCAAAACCGGGAGGGGTTAACGGTTGTGGCGGCGCCACTCCTTCTCGTGGCGGTGAGGTCACCGGAGTTGGGGTGGGTGCGAGCTACGGCGGTTCCGGGGTCGCCTGAGTTGGCCAAAAACAAAGGCGAAGTGAAAGGGAAATAGGGTTAACCTTTTCCTATAATTAATTTTGGTGGTTGATCGTCAACACAAACACATGGACTAACTAGTTTGTCAAGAATTCATGTATTACTGGTGTATAAGGTTCAACACAAACCAATAAATATTCAAGTTAGCGACCCAATTCAAAAGGAGCAAAAAGGACTTGAGTGTGTTGTGGTCTGGCGCACCGGACAATGTCCGGTGCACCAGGGCCATACAGGGGCCAAGCAGCCACTCTCAGGAAAATGCAGGCGTGCTCCACTATAATTCACCAGACTGTCCGGTGAACCAGCGTGCAACGGCTATCCAGCGCGCAACGGTCGACTCTGACAGCATGAACAGTGCAGCACAGTGCACGGCAGAAGTCAGAGCAGCCAGTTAGAGGGGCATCGGACTGTCCGGTGCACCACCAGACTGTCCGGTGCCACAAGAAGACAAAGGCACCAAGGGTCAACTGCACCTTATCCCTAACGGTTGGGTGACGTGGCGGCGCACCGGACACTGAACAGTGAGTGTCTGGTGGCGCACCGGACACTGAACAGTAAGTGTCCGGTGGCGCACCGGACTGTCCGATGCGCCCATCGACAGTAGCCTCCCCAACGGTTACCTTGGTGGTTGGGGGCTATAAATACCCCCAACCTCCACAACTTCAACCATCCAAGTTTTCTGAACATCACATTCAATACAAGAGCTCTAGCATTCACTCCAAGACACAATACAAAAGATCAAATCCTCTCCGAGTCCCAAATTCACTCCAAATACTTAGTGGCTTGTGAGAGAGAGGTTTTTGTATTCATTTGAGTTCTTGTCGCTTGGATTGGCTTTCTTCTTTTCCCATTCTTACTCTCAAGTGCTTTGTAAGCGAGGCAAGAGACACTAAGTGTGTGGTGGTCCTTGCGGGGTCTTAGTGACCCATGAGATTAAGAAAGAAGGTTCACTCGATCTAAGTGACCGTTTGAGAGAGGGAAAGGGTTGGAATAGACCCAGTCTTTGTGACCTCCTCAACGAGGACTAGGTTCTTCGGAACTGAACCTCGGTAAAACAAATCATTGTGTGCACTCGCCTTATTTCTTGGTTGATTTGTTTTCCCTCTCTTTCCGACTTGAATTTAAATCTAATGCTAACTCCTGACCTTAGTGCGTGTTTAAAGTTATAAATTTCAGGTTTCTCCTATTCACCCCCCTCTAGGCGACTTTCAATTGGTATCAAATCTAGGTTCTTCATTAGAGTCTAACAACTCGAAGTGATGTCGGGAGATCATGCCAAGAGGGAGATTATGACCGGCGAAAAAGCCGCAAGATCGGGGATGACTCTTTCGAGAGAGTCCGGCAACAAGAACAAGGAGGAATCCTCTTCCTCCATCAAGTCGCTTCGGAGAGGTGACAAGAAGAATAAGATGAAGAAGGTCGTCTACTACGAGACAGACTCTTCATCACCCTCCACATCAAGCTTCGAGTCGTCCGTCGCTTCTAAGCGCCAAGTATAGTAAGATGCCTCTTCGCTATCCCCGTGTTTTTAAGCGCGCTCCATTACTTTCCATTCCCCTAGGCAAACCACCATATTTTGATGGTGAAGATTATTGTATGTGGAGTGATAAAATGAGGCATCATGTAACCTCACTCCACGAAAGCATATGGGACATATTTGAATTTGGAGTGCAGGTACCACAGGTGGGGGATAAAGACTATGACTCGGACGAGGCCGCCCAAATTAGGCACTTTAACTCCCAAGCCACATCTATACTCCTCGCTCCTTGTGTCAGGAGGAGTGTAACAAGGTGCAAGGGTTAAAGAGCGCCAAAGAAATTTGGGACGTCCTCAAAACGGCGCACAAAGGGGATGAGGTAACCAAGATCACCAAGTGGGAAACGATCGAGGGGGAGCTCGGTCGATTCGTCCTCAACAAAGGAGAAGAGCCGCAAGCAATGTACAACCGGCTAAAAACAATGGTGAACCAAGTGCGCAACCTCGGGAGCACCAAGTGGGATGACCATGAAATGGTCAAGGTTATTCTAAGATCCCTTGTTTTTCGCAATCCTACTCAAGTGCAATTAATTCGTGGGGATCCTAGATACCAGCTAATGTCTCCCGAGGAAGTGATAGGAAAGTTTGTGAGCTTTGAACTTATGATCAAAGACTCCAAACACATTGTCAACTTGGAGCAAGGCACCACCTCTAGACCCGAGGTGCAACCCGTCGCATTCAAAGCGACGGAAGAGAAGGAGGAGGAGTCTACATCAAGTAGGCTTCCAATCGACGCCTCCAAGCTTAAAAACGAGGAGATGTCGCTCATCATCAAGAGCTTCCGCCAAATCCTTAGGCAAAGGAGGGGGAAGAACTACAAGTCCCACTCCAAGAAGGTGTGCTACCAGTGTGGTAAGTCCGGTCACTTTATTGCTAAATGTCCTATTTCTAGTGAAAGTGACATGGACGACGACAAGAAGGGGAAGAAGAAAGAAAAGTAGAGGTACTACAAGAAGAAGGGCGGCGATGCCCACATATGACGGGAATGGGACTCCGATGAGAGCTCCACCGACTCCTCCTTCGACGAGGACGCCACCAACATCGCCATCAACAAGGGCCTCCTCTTCCCCAACATCGGCCACAAATGTCTAATGGCTAAGGATGGCAAGAAAAAGAAGGTACACTCTAGAGCCACCCCGAAATATACAACATCTAGTGATGAGGGTAGCTCTAGTGATAGTGAAGACAATTTAATGTCTCTTTTTGCCAACCTTAGCATGGATCAAAAGAAGAAATTGAATGAATTAATAGAAGCAATTAATGAGAAGGATGAACTCTTGGATAGCCAAGAGGACTTCCTTATTAAAGAAAACAAAAAAATTGTTAAATTGAAAAATGCTTAAGCTCAGGAAGTAGAGAAATGTGAAAACTTGTCTAAGGAGCTTAGCATTTGTTATGATTCAATTTCTAGCCTTAGAAATGAAAATGCTAGCCTAGTTTCTAAGGTTAAAGATTTAAATGTTTGTAATTATTCTATTTCCTGTCTTAGAGATGAGAATGTTAGATTAAATACTAAGATAGAAGAACTAAATGCTTGCAAACCATCTACATCTACCGTTGAGCATGTTTCTATTTGTACTAGATGTAGAGATGTTAATGTAGAAGCTATGGATGATCGCCTTGCCATCATTAAACAACAAAATGATCACATAGCCAAATTAAATGCTAAAATTGCCGAGCATGAGCTTGAAAATGAAAAAAATAAATTTGCTCGTAGCATGCTCTATAATGGGAGACGCCCTGGCATTAAGGATGGCATTGGTTTCCAATAGGGGAGCAATGTGAAGCCTAATGCCCCTAAAACATTGTCTAATTTTGTAAAGGGCAAGGCTCCCATGATTCAGCATAATGAGGGCTACATTTTATATCATGCAAACTATCCCGAACATATGATTAGGAGAATTCATGCTAGAAAACCTCACACTATTTCTTATCATGCATTTATGTATAAAAATGAGGCTTGTAGCTCTAGGCAATCAACTCATGTTAAATTGCCTAAAAAGAAAACTCCCACTCAATCAAATGAGCATAACTTTTCATGTAAGACTTTTGTTGCTTCATATGTTTTAACTAACAAATCAGGCAAAGTAGTTGCCAAATATGTTGGGGGCAAACACAAGAGCTCAAAGACTTGTGTTTGGGTACCCAAAGTGCTTGTTTCTAACGTCAAAGGACCTAAGACTGCTTGGGTACCTAAGAACAAGGCCTAAAATTGTTTTGTAGGTTTATGCATCCGGTGTTTCAAGTTGGATAATCGATAGCGGGTGCACAAACCACATGACAGGGGAGAAAAGAATGTTCTCCTCCTATGAGAAAAACGAAGATCCCCAACGAGCTACCACATTTTGGGATGGAAATCAAGGTTTCGTCAAAGGTTTGGGTAAAATAGCTATATCTCCTAACCATCTATTTCCAATGTTTTTCTTGTAGATTCTTTAGATTAAAATTTGCTTTCTGTTTCTCAATTGTGCAAAATGGGTTACAACTATCTTTTTACTGATATAGGTGTTACTGTCTTTAGAAGAAGTGATGATTCAATAGCTTTTAAGGGAGTGCTAGAGGGTCAGCTATACTTAGTTGATTTTAATCAAGCTGAACTAGGCACTTGCTTAATTGCTAAGACTAACATGGGTTGGCTCTGGCATCGCCAACTAGCCCATGTTGGGATGAAGAATCTTCATAAGCTTCTAAAGGGAGAGCACATTTTAGGACTAACAAATGTTCATGTTGAGAAAGACAGGGTTTGTAGTGCATGCCAAGTAGGAAAGCAAGTTGGCTCTCATCATCCACACAAAAACATAATGACAACTGACAGGCCGCTCGAGCTACTCCACATGGATCTATTTGGCCCAATCGCTTACATAAGCATCGGCGGGAGTAAGTACTGTCTAGTTATAGTGGATGATTATTCTCGCTTCCTTGAGTATTCTTTTTGCAGGAAAAATCACAAACCCAAGAGACCTTAAAAGGATTCTTGAGACGGGCTCAAAATGAGTTCGGATTAAGGATCAAAAAGATAAGAAGCGATAATGGGACGGAGTTCAAGAACTCATAAATCAAAGGCTTTCTTGAGGATGAGGGCATCAAGCATGAGTTCTCTTCTCCCTACACACCTCAACAAAATGGTGTAGTGGAGAGGAAGAATAGAACTCTAATAGACATGGCAAGAACCATGCTTGATGTGTACAAGACACCGGACCGGTTTTGGGCGGAAGCAATCAACACTGCTTGCTACTCCATCAACCTGCTCTATCTTCACCGAATCCTCAAGAAGACATCATACGAACTCCTCACTGGTAAAAAGCCCAATGTTTCATATTTTAGTGTTTTTGGGAGTAAATGCTTTATTCTTGTTAAAAGAGGTATAAAATCTAAATTTGCTCCTAAGGCTGTAGAAGGCTTTTTACTAGGATATGACTTAAACACAAAGGCATATAGAGTCTTCAACAAATCCACTAGATTGGTTGAAGTTTCTTGTGACATTGTGTTTGATGTGACTAATGGCTCCCAAGTGGAGCAAGTTGATCTTGATGAACTAGATGATGAAGAGGCTTCGTGCGTCGCGCTAACTAACATGTCCATTGCGGATGTGTGTCCTAAGGAATCTGAAGAGCCTCCACAAGCACAAGATCAACCATCATCTTCCTGCAAGCATCTCCACCAACTCAAGATGAGAATCAGGCCCAAGATGATGAAAATGAGAATCAAGAAGATGAGCCACCTCAAGAAGAGGACATGGATCAAGGGGGAGATGAAGATAATCAAGACAAGGGAGATGATCAAGAAATATAGGGTCAAAGACCACCACACCCAAGAGTCCACCAAGCAATTCAACGAGATCACCCTGTCAACTCCATCCTTGGTGACATCCATAAGGGGGTAACCACTAGATCTCAAGTTGCACATTTCCGTGAGCATTACTCTTTTGTTTCCTCTATTGAGCCATACAGGGTAGAGGATGCACTAAGAGATCCGGATTGGGTGCTGGCAATACAAGAGGAACTCAACAACTTCACAAGGAATGAGGTATGGCATTTAGTTTCACGTCCTAATCCAAATGTTGTAGGTACGAAATGGGTATTCCGCAACAAGCAAGATGAGCATGGTGTGGTGACAAGGAACAAAGCCTGACTTGTGGCCAAAGGCTATTCACAAGTCGAAGGTTTGGACTTAGATGAAACTTATGCACCCATAGCTAGGCTTGAGTCAATTCGCATATTACTTGCCTATGCTACTTACCATGGCTTTAAGCTTTATCAAATGGACGTGAAAAGTGCCTTCCTCAATGGACCTATCAAGGAAGAGGTTTATGTTGAGCAACTTCCCGGCTTTGAAGATAGTGAGTACTCTAACCATGTGTATCAACTCTCAAAGGCGCTTTATGGGCTCAAGCAAGCCCCAAGAGCATGGTATGAATGCATGCGAGATTTTTTTATCACTAATGGCTTCAAAGTCGGAAAAGCCGATCCTACTCTCTTTACTAAAACTGTTGCAAAATATTTGTTTGTATGCCAAATTTATGTTGATGATATTATATTTGGGTCTACTAACAAATCAACTTGTGAAGAGTTTAGTAGGATCATGATACAGAAATTTAAGATGTCAATGATGGGGGAGTTGAAGTATTTCCTTGGATTTCAAATCAAGCAACTCCAAGATGGCACCTTCATCAGCCAAACAAAGTATATTCAAGACATACTTAAGAAGTTTGGAATAAAGGATGGCAAACCCATCAAGACACCCATGGGAACCAATGGGCATCTCGAGCTCAACACGGGAGGTAAATCAATAGATCAAAAGGTATACCGGTCGATGATAGGATCCTTACTCTATTTATGTGCATCTCGACTAGATATTATGCTTTATGTATGCATGTGTGCAAGGTTCCAGGCCGATTCTAAGGAAGTTCACCTTAAGGGCCGTGAAAAGAATCGTGAGGTATTTAGTTTACACTCCTAAGTTTGGGCTTTGGTACCCCAAGGGATCCACTTTTGATTTAATAGGATATTCCGATGCCGATTGGGCAGGGTGTAAAATTGATAGGAAGAGCACATCAGGGACTTGTCAGTTTCTTGGGAGATCCCTGGTGTCATGGGCCTCAAAGAAACAAAACTCAGTAGCTCTTTGTATCACCGAAGCCGAGTACATTGCCACAGGTCATTGTTGTGTGCAATTACTTTGGATGAGGCAAACCCTTAGGGACTGTGGCTATAAATTGAGCAAAGTTCCTCTCCTATGTGATAATGAGAGTGCAATCCGCATGGTGGATAATCCCGTTGAACACAGCCGCACTAAGCACATAGACATTTGGTATCACTTTCTGAGGGATCACCAACAAAAGGGGGATATCAAATTTCTTATGTAAACACCAAAAAACAATTAGCCCAAGCCACTAGATGAGAAAATATTTAGCAAACTTAGGAATGAGCTAAATATTATTGATTCTCGGAATTTTGATTCAAACATTGCACACATAGCTCATATATATATATACCTTTGATCATGTCTCTTTCATTTGGTACAAATGCATATTTCTTATTATTCTTGTACCAATGCTACGACTAATGTGTTTTCAAGTGTATTTCTACACTAAGTCGTAGATTGAAAGGGAAATGGAGTCTTCGGCGAAGACAAGGCTTGCACTCCACTCTACCGGTATCATTTACCCTTCGTCGTCACTCCACAAATATCTTAAATTGGTATATTCCTTCACTCTTATTTACTTGTACCAATGGGGAGAAAATATTAAAGGGCACTCAACGTCTCCGTTTTTGGCAATTAATGCCAAAGGGGGAGAAGATATTAAGCCCAAAGCAAAAGGACCGCACCACCATAATTTCAAAGAAAATCGAAATGAAGTTTTTAATTGATGTTTTTCACATTGGTATCTATGTCATGGCAATATCTTCAATTGGTATCTTTAAAGATAGATTTTCCAAATTGTATTCAATTCACAATCAATCCTTCAATTGATATCTTTAAAGATCAATTTTCAAATAGATATCCATTTCAAAAATCCTCTTGAAAGCTAAGAGGAGAATTTCATTCAAGGGGAGTTTTATTTAGTCAAAGGAAAAGCATTTGAAATAGGGGGAGAAATTTCAAATCTTGAAAATGCTTCTTGCAATTTCATCCATATACCTTTGACTATTTGCAAAAAGACCTTGAAAAGATTTTCCAAAAGGATTTGCAAAAACAAAATAAGTGGTGTAAATGTGGTCCAAAATGTTACATAAAAGAAAAGAAATCCATTCATATCTAGTGAGATTATAAATTGGTTTAACTCCAAGTAACCTATGCACATTCTAAATGCAAACTAGTTACATTTTTGCACTTATTATTTGCTTTGGTTTGTGTTGGCATCAATCACCAAAAAAGGGGAGATTGAAAGGGAAATAGGGTTAGCCTTTTCCTATAATTAATTTTGGTGGTTGATCGTCAACACAAACACATGGACTAACTAGTTTGTCAAGAATTCATGTATTATAGGTGTATAAGGTTCAACACAAACTAATAAATATTCAAGTTAGAGACCCAATTCAAAACGAGCAAAAAGGACTTGAGTGTGCTGTGGTCTGGCGCACCAGACTGTCTGGTCTACCACCAGACAGTGTCCGGTGCACCAGGGTCGTACAGGGGCCAAGCAGCCACTCTCGGGAAAACGCAGGCGCACTCTCGGGACAGTGTTCGGTGAACCAGGGCCGTACAGGGGACTGTCAGGTGAACCAGCGAGCAACGGCTATCTAGCACGCAACGGTCGACTCTGACAGTGTGAATAGTGCAGCACAGTGTGCGGCACAGTCAGAGCAGCGAGTCAGAGAGGCACCGGACTTTCCGGTGCACCACAAGACTTTCCAGTGCTACAAGAGGACAAAGGCATCAACGGTCAACTGCTCCAGAACCCTAACGGTTTGGTGACGTGGTGGTGCACCGGACAATGAGCAGTGAGTGTTCGGTGGCGCACCGGACTGTCCGGTGCGCCCATCGACAGCAGCCTCCCCAACGGCTACCTTGGTGGTTGGGGGCTATAAATACCCCCAACCTCCACAACTTCAACCATCCAAGTTTTCTGAACATCACATTCAATACAAGAGCTCTAGCATTCACTCCAAGACACAATACAAAAGATCAAATCCTCTCCGAGTCCCAAGTTCACTCCAAATACTTAATGCCTTGTGAGAGAGAGATTTTTGTGTTCATTTGAGTTCTTATCGCTTGGATTGGCTTTCTTCTTTTCCCATTCTTACTCTTAAGTGCTTTGTAAGCGATGCAAGAGACAACAAGTGTGTGGTGGTCCTTGTGGGGTCTTAGTGACCCGTGAGATTAAGGAAGAAGGCTCACTCGGTCTAAGTGACCGTTTGAGAGAGGGAAAGGGTTGGAATAGACCCTGTCTTTGTGACCTCCTCAACGGGGACTAGGTTCTTTGGAACCGAACCTCGGTGAAACAAATCATCGTGTTCACTCACCTTATTTCTTGGTTGATTTGTTTTCCCTCTCTTTCCGACTTGAATTCAATTCTAACGCTAACTCTCGACCTTAGTGCGTGTTTAAAGTTATAAATTTCAGGTTTCGCCTATTCACCCCCCTCTAGGCGACTTTCAGGAAGGTGCGGCGAACTCACTGGTGGGGTTGTGGCCACGAGACCGAGGTCAGAGAGGGGAGAATGGCTGAGGCAGGACTTTGTGCAGGTTAGGGTAACTCCGATGAGGGATTCCAGCCGCGGGGAGGGGTCTAAGGCGCGCTAAGGCCTGGACTAACTTCAGCAGGGTGAGGGGAACGCTAGGGGCTGGCGCGGGGGCACTGGACTAGGCCAATTTGGCTGGCCACCGCGCGGGTGCGGCGGACCGCCACGGCCAACCTTCGGCGAAGCTGAAATTGGCCAACAACGAAGCACAATTGGGAAAACCGAGCATGGGAACGGGTGTCTCACCTCGGGGCGGAGCTCGGGGTGGCCTAGCGCGGCTTCCGGCGGGCTGGATGACCGGCACAGCGGGCGCGGGTCACCAGCGAGGTTGAGCGACGTGTGGAGAGCGCGAGAGATAGCGAGGTTGTGCGAACTGGGATGGGAGAGCGAGTGCGGGTGCGGGCGGTGCTCAAAAAGGAGCTGGGGTGCGTGGGCGGGCGACGTGGCCGGGGATCTCGGTGTGCGTGCGCGAGTGTGCGCGTGCTGGTCCACGTCGGGCGCGGGGAAGGCGAAGCTGGCAGGGCGGTCCCACGACGCAACGAGAGAGAGAGAGAGAGCGGGCGTACGATGGTAACAGCTCGGCGCACTGACGAGGCGGGCCTGCGAGGCAGAGGGGGGAGAGGGGCGCGCAAGCAAACGAAACTGGCACTGACAGCCCGGCCCCACTCGGCAGAGAGAGAGAGCGCGCGGGGAAGGCAACCGCCGCTGACAGGTGGAACCCACCTGTCAGGCAGCACGGGCGCGCGGCCTGGCTAGGCCGAGCTGGGCCGGCTGAGCTGCTTTGGCTTTTTCATTTTTCCTAGAATTTCTAATTGATTTTCCATTTGTTTTTTCTAGGGTTTTCAATTCAAATTCAAACTAATTCAAACATGTGCAATAATCCAAAGAATATTTAAGCTGAGCATGATGCAACATGTCATGACTCATGATGTTTTGGAAAAAAAATAATTAATCTCTCCCTAATTAAGCTAAATCTACCAAAAAGGAAAAAGAGAGAGAGAATCTAGAGATAGATACAAACTAGAGAGAGAAGAGTAACACCTGAATTTGGGTGATAATTAGAAAGAAATTTTATACCCACAAATTCAGGGTGTTACACAGACACTAAGCGGGGCTAACTCGGCACGAATAGCTTCTCTTTTATCAGGTGTGAAACGACACAGCTTTTGTCGAATCGGCCTTGCTTGAGGATAGACCTTCAATTTGTGCTCGGCCAGTTCTCTCGGACTCCCCGCATATCCACAGGTTGCCATGCAAATACGTCTGGTTATCATGCAGGAACCGGACGAGCGCGCTTTCCTATTTGTCATCAAGGCTAGAACTGATGATGGCAGTCTTGCGCTCATCAGCGAACCCCAGGTTGATTCTCTTAGTCTCTTCAGACGGCCGTATAGAGGTCACGGCTTGAGCTTCATTAGTGGGTATTGTGAGACCCTCCTCTGACTTGTTGTCTACTTGTGCGCGGGGAGCTGTCGGGGGCCCAACAGTGAGGGCTACTTGGATGGCTCCCCGAAAGCACTCCACGACGCCTTGGAAGTCAGCACGCATGGTGATGATTCCTTGAGGTACCGACATCTTCAATATCATGTATGAGTAATGCGGAATGGCCATGAACTTTGACAGTCCCGACCTACCGATGATGGCATTGTACCCGCAGTCGAAGTGTGCCACCTCGAACCTCAGGAACTCGGTTCTGTAGTTCTCCGGAGTCCCGAAGGTGATGGGCATGTAGATGTGCCCGAGTGGGTACTCCCCTTCAGTCGGCACGATACCGAAGAAGGGAGTATCTGACTCGGTGAGGTCTTTGAGTGCGACCCCCAAGGCTAGGAGCGTCCGGGGGAAGGTAACGTTCATGCTACATCCCCCGTTCACTAGTACTTTCTTCACCCGGCTCTCTCGGATCACTGGATCGACGAGGAGCGGGTACTTGTCGGGGTGGTCAAAGTTGAGCCATTGATCCTCTCAGCTGAAGGTTATTGCGTGCTCCAACCACCGATAGGGAGCCGGGGCACTAGTGGTTGCAGCCAGGACCTGTCGGTCGTTGAGCTTTTGCTGCCTCTTGTTCTCCTGTGCTCCGTGTCCTCCGAAGATGACGTTGACCTCCCTGTCAATGCACGAGAATGCTCTGCCCCCTCCCCCTTCTTGCTGCTGAGGCTATTTGGGCTCGCCAGGCCCTCCTCGCGGTGGGGGAGGTGGTAGAGGCTGGAACGGTCGGCCGTGTCCGACGGAGTGCTTGAAATCCCTACAGTTCCATAGGGTGTGGCGCATGTCCTTGTGGTACGAGCACTGGGCGTCGAGGATGTCATCTAGTGTCCGTTCGCATCCGCGTGGCGCACCACGGGCTCGAGCGACGGGTGGTCCGTCGGCGTGTACCTCCTCACGAGGCCTCTTCTCCCAGCGTCTATCAGGTTGCTGGTTTGCGTCGCGCCGTGGCGCGGGTGGAGCAGGTTTCGTACCTCCGATGAGGTCTTGGGCCTTCTCATCTACGGTGGGTCTGCCTCTCGAAATAGTTGTTCGGAGGTGGCAGGCACTTTTTGCAGTATGGCTCGGATGAAGGCCGAGTCATTGGATCCCCAGTATAAATATTCAATCACCGCTGCCATTGCAACTTCGGGGATGTGTTTCCTCATGGCCTGAAACCTCTTGAGGTATGAGCGGAGCGTTTCATCCCTCTGGCGCCTGATGGATTTGAGGTCTCATGGCTGCGCCTACTTGTAAGAGAGAGACTAGAAGTTGGCGATGAACCACCGACTGAAGTCGCTCCAATCGTCGATGCAGAGTCGTGGCAGATGTCGTAGCCACTGCAGTGCATCTTGCCCCAGGATGATGGGCAAATACGCTGTCATCACGTCTTCTGTCGCCCTGGCAGCCCGAGCGGCAGTCGTGTAGACGGCCAACCAGCCCCTCGGGTCCTGCTTAGGCTCGTACTTGTCGACGTTGGAGAATTTGAAGTTAGGGGGCCACTAGATGGCCTAGAGGCGCGGAATAAGAGCGGAGACCCCACATGTGTCTTCTTGTCGGCGTTCATGATGTCGGTCTTGGGTAGGGGAGTCGGTGATGTGTCGTCTCGACCGTCCCCGGGTCGGGCCACTAGTTGAGGCCGCAACCGACTCAACTCGGGTGGCACGACTCCGAGCCGGGACGCCGTGATCCCGGTCATACTCCTCACGGCACCTTATCTCATTTTCGTGCCGTCGGTCACGCGAAGCGTTGATGGAGCTCCGCGCGTTCTCGTCGGCTGTTGATGGCGTGGCGTAGGTCGCTTGGGGGATGAGCGATGGGGTAGAAGGTGATTAGCTGCCCGAGTAAGCAGCTGTCGATAGCCTTCTGCGTCTAGAGTTCGCGGGAGACCATCAGCTATCTGGGACAGCACTGCTCCAACTTCACTCGGCGTGTTCATTGCGTGGGCGAAATCGGGGTTCAGGTTTCGAGCAAAGAGAGGGTTCTCTCGGCTCAACCTTGCACCTTGCTTGGCTTGCTCCCGCTCTCAGTCCTGAGCCTATCGGCGATCACGTCGGCGAGAATTCCGTCTTTTTCGGTATACTCGCTCGTCGGGAGTTTCTCCCACTTCTAAAACTTCATCCCGGGAAACGGGCTACGCTTGGTCCCGCTCCCCTACTTCGTGATGTCGCTAAACATTCTGGTGTATGTTCCTTCGTCGACGTGCTTCACGCTGGGGAGGTTCTTCCCCTTGTACGGTTGGCTCGTCATTAGAGATGGGAGACGACTCCAATCTCCCCCCCCCGATGAAGAGGATGTCGGGGTAGAAAGGAGCTGTCGCGATGGCGTGTTTCTTTTCGTCCTCCTTTGAGGGCGAAGGTGCCGGAAAGATGACTCAGCGAGGCCTCGTCCCCTTTCTTGGGACGTTTGCCTCCTTCTTTCTAGTAATACGTGTCCACTCCTTTGTGGGCGAGGTGGACAGCGGAGTTCTTCGCGCAGGTAAACTCCTGATTTTTGGCTTGTAAGAGGTAATCTTCGCTTGGGACACGAGAGGCTGCGCCACCCGTTGTTCTACTCCAGTTTTCCTGGGGGTCTCCGAGGAAAACTTCTTCTCCGATGGATCTACTACATGGTGCAGAGTTCCTTTCTCATCTACTATGGACTAGATGGTTCCAAAGCAGAACACGGATCCAGGACGAAGAGCGATCTTGCACTGGGATGTAACAGCCATTGAGCTAGCTTGGATCAACAACACACCCCCTACCTGGTGCGCCAGCTGTCGGTGTTTAAAGCTCAACCGCACACCCAGGGTTACCCCTCGCGGTGCTTTTCGGTAGGACTGTGCTGTCGACTGTAGCTCAATGGTTCGTGCTGGATGCACGAGAGATGACAGACAATTTTCTGCAGGTTCTGACCGCTTGGATAGGCGTAATACGCTACTTCCTAGTGTGGATCTTTATGTGGTGGGTTACAAGTGCAGTCTCCTGAATGGAGAAAAGCTAGTGACATAGGTAGAGGGTCGATGGAAATGATGGGGTACCTCCTAGGCCTTATATACTCGACCGTGGGGCACTACATGCGTACATGAGGATTATGTGTATCCTAAATAATAGTGAACCGACTGAACTGATCTTCCTACAATCTTGCCGACTTATCTCCAATCCGCCTCGATATTCAAGGGCGCCGTATGCGGGAAAGTCGGGTGGGCGCTACAGATAGCGCACGAGTCTGACGGGTCGCCTAGGCCTGAGTCTGCTTTTTTCTCGGGTCAGCCCATTCCACCAGTAATTCTGACCTGGCCCATGAAGGGATGGCCTTGCGAGGTAATTGGCCAAGGCCCTGCGCGAGGCCTTCTTGCCTTCTATTGGACCCGGGGGATATCTACCCTCCACAGTTTACTTAAGAAAACCGACAATAAAATCTATTAATACTATTGGTTTGTTAAAAAAATCGTCAATCACTACAGGAAACTAGTTAAAGAACGTTGGTGACAAACCGTCGAACTTAATGTAATAAGCCGACGAACTTACAGTAAGAACGTGGGTTTACCGACGAATATAGCCGACTGCGATTTTTGGAAGAACTTAGAGAAGTAAGTTCGACGGCCCCGACGAACTTAACATTAAGAATGTGCGTTTTTATGTTTGACGGTGGTCGTCGAATTTGTTCCCATAAGTTCGACAGTACCCACGTTCTTATTGTTAAGTTCGACGGGGCCACGTGGTCGTCGAACTTATTTGGCCTGCGTGGGTCTGCGTGGGCTGCGCATTAAGTTCAATGGTACCCACGAACTTAGCGTTAAGAACGTGGGTACCCACGTTCTTAACTCTTTTCCAGAAATAAATAAAAATTACAGAAATGAAAACTTAGACAAACATAATATCACATGCAACACAGAATATCACATACAATACAGATTTCAAACACATGCATATATGTTCATATCACAAATTCACACAAGTCCAAATACATAAGTTCACAAATTCACATAAGTCCAAATACATAAGTTCACAAATTCACATAAGTTCACATCCATAGTTCACATTTGTAGTTCACAAGTTCAAACACACAAGTTCAAACATTAGCTCCATCGTTCTCGATCAGGACATTAGATTGTTGTTCGTAGCTCCACCACTAGAATTGAGACATCTGTCCGCAAAGTCATCGTGAGGGGGAGGAGTCACTTGATGAGAGCTGGAGTCCTACAAAATAAACCAAAATTCTCATAAATATACAACTGGCATTAAATCACATGTACACGAAGATATAGGAAAGCATGATAAACACAAAATGTGGCTTCCAAGAAGATCACAAATGACATGTACACCAAGATATAGGAAAGCATGATAAACATCTGTCCTAGCCTAAAGTGCTGCCATCACAAGAAACAAGCAGCAGTGGAGTAGTCCCAAAAAAAGAAGGCCAATTTGTTAGCTGCTAAAATTAGTTGAAGACATCCAAACACTCTAGTGCATTCAAACACCCCCAGCTAAGCATAGTGCACCAAACAGCTAGATCTAACTGGACACAGGAAATTAAAAATAGGACAGCAAGTCAACAAACCAAATTTAAGGAAGAAATCAGCAGCATAGAACAATAAAGTACACCTTGTCCATAAAAGGGTCAAAAGTGGCATGTTCAGTTCAACAATACTGAAAATTGTTGTTCCTCTCAACTGAAGGTTATGCTCCACACAATGATTTTTTTGTCAAAGCAGAAAAGGGAGCAGATATTGACTGGTCTGGTCTAAGCATTCGAGGCCGAAAGAAGAGAAAATTTTCAGGTGCTACAATCATCAGAAGATTAAAATGTGAACCTAGACAGAAAGCAGGGAAGAAACAAGGACCTTTTCCACACTTGGTAGCCTTTTGATTCTGCATTGCCTTTATTTACTGTTAACCCCCAATCCTAATCATCTATCCTACCTATAGCAATCTGATAAAGTCAAGCAGTGTTTGTTGCTTGCACTAAACAAACAGTTATGAGCCCATTCCCAAACAACAACAAGCAACACAGCATCTCCAGCCAGTCACCATAATGTTGCTCAAAGTTTCTTCCTTCTTGCTGCATTTCTTAAGGGGGTGTTTGTTTGGGATTATAATCTGCTCAGATTATAATCCCAAACAAACACCCCACCACTCATGTCTCATTATAACGATTGCTACCATTCTAAATGCGCAAACAGACATGGGTAGTTATTATGACGCCCATTGCAAGTTGAGAATTCCAAATTGAGCATTGAACTTATGAGAGTGACAGGATGAGGGAGAGATGTCAGCGAGGATCATACCATGGAGCATGTTGGACACGCTTCCCCGGCTGTAGTAATCGTACACGAGCAACTTCTCGTCCTTGGAGTAGTAGTAGGCGCAGAGCTCGACGACGTTGTCGTGACGGATCCGCCCGAGCAACTCCATCTGCTGCTCGAAGTCGCGCCGCCCGGCATTTACCTCCTTGAGCCTCTTGACGATGACCGTGGTGGCGTCCTCCAGCACGGCTCGGTACACCGTCCCGAACGCGCCCTTGCCTAGGACCTCGGCGAAGACGCGGAGCAGGTCCTCTAGATCGAACGCCAGCGACGGGGCCTCAAAGAAGACCATCCGGTTGCCGTCCCCGGCCTTGCCGATGAACGCCTTGGACTCGGGCGATTCCCTCCCCTTCTTCTCCCCGCCCTTCCCTGTAGCCGCGCCGCCGCCTGCTGTCTCGTCATCGCGGCCTCCCTGCTGCTGTTGCAGAATGCGAGGAGTAGCAGCGCCGCGACGGCGAACCCGAGGAGGCACCCTCCCATGGCAATGGCGAGGATGGTCGCCTCGCTGAGTCTGGGCCGCCGCCTAGCGGGGGAGGCGCAGCAAGGCCAGCAGGCGGAGCGACAACAACCGATGGCGCCTGAGCCGGAGCCGGGTGCGTGAGGATGTTGCCGTCGAAGGCGGCGTCGGGGAAGCAGAGAGGGACGCCGGCACGGTCCCGTCGAGGCGGTTGTTGGAGAGGTTGAGGAACCGCAGCGCGGGGAGGCCGAGGACCGGGACGCGGCCGGACAGCAAGTTGTTTGAGAGGTCGAGCGTGACGAGGCGGGTGAGGTTGGCGAGCACGACGGGGACGGCGCAGTCGAAGGCGTTGAAGGAGAGGTCAAGCACCTGGAGCGCGGTCAGAGCCGCGAGGGCGACGGGGAGCGCGCCGGAGAAGGCGTTGCGGTGGCGGTGGAGGCCTGCGAGCGCGGGCAGGCGCAGGAGGTCGGTGGGGAGCGGGCCGGAGAGGTCGTTGGAGCGCAGGCTGAGCAGCTGCAGCGCGGTGAGGAGACCGAGTGTGCCCAGAGGCACGGCGCCCGAGAGGCCCAGCCCGGGAGGTGCAGCGCTACGACGCGCGCGCCGTCGTCGCTGCAGGTGACCCCCGTCCAGCCGGGGCTGGGGCCGTCGGCGCTGCAGGCGAGGTGGGTGGTGGGTCAGTTGATGCGCTCGCGGGCGGTAGCGCCGCGGCCCACGCCGGAGAGGAACGCCTGCAGCGCCGCCTTGTCGGCGTTGGGCTCGGAGGAGGCCAGGCGGCGGGTGCGAGCTGGTGGGAAGCGGGAAAGGGAGAGGAAGAGAGACGCTTGGGGTTAGGGATTTAGGTTTTTGGGTTAAGTTCGACGGTGTCCACGTGGCCCACGTATTTAATTTAAGAACGTGTGCACTCACTCTCCTAATAGGTTAAGTTCGACGGTTTTGTATAGTGCCCACGAACTTAATTTAAGAACGTGGATACCCACGTTCTTAAAAAACCCATAAACTTAACTAATGTAAGAACGTCGGTACCCACGTTCTTAACAAAATCCACGAACATTTATTAGTTTCTTGTAATGAATATAAATGATATTTTCACTTGTGGCTGTTTTAAGAAAACACTAGTGAAAATATCGATTTTACTAACCCCTGTCACAGCTAGCGTTCTACATAGATTCTGTGTGCTGTACTATGTGAAAGAGAAGTTCTTCTGTCGTATAGCTAGCCAGCATACCGGTCACGGATCGATCGACACTCCACTTTTGGAACAGTACGAGCCAGATATATATGCCTTTCTATCTGCTGTCCTACTCGCCTCAGGGAACAGAAAAATGTTGAGTGATTCCCGAGCCAATTATGCAAACTGTAGATGGAGGTCGGCCAAGCATAGTGGATCACTCCTTTTCTCGCCCGGCACATGGTGCCACGTGCCAGGCCGGTGGCATAGATCCAACAGATATTTGGATTGGCGTCATCGTAATTTTGAGGCCGAATTGCAATGCGAGTTGCTGCTGGTGGTTGTTGGCGGCGGCGGCGGCGGCGGCGCAGAATTGCTGAGATCCGGCCCGCCGCTCTTTCAGCAGCACTTCCGCGTCCTGCTGTGCACCGTATCTTTCTGGCGGGCAATCATTCTCTCCGAATCCCAATATTCGACTCGTACGTACGCCGTATCATCGATCTCTCGCAATCATCGGACCTGCTTTTTCATTTGCGGCGGGCCGCCCAAACGAACGAACGTGCAGCCTTGTCAGCCGCGCAGCGCGCTCTCGTCAGGCTTGCCATGCAAAGACGGGTTTCGGTAATTCGATACGTCGGCAGTGCAACATCCATCGCCCAAATCGTCAGTCTTCGTATGTAACTGCATTCTCTTCTCTGCTGTGCTAGCGGAATCAAAATAAGATATTAGCCCTGTTTAAATTCATTATAGCTACAAATAATAGTTAACGAGCTAACAGTTCAAAACAAATACTCCCTTCATTTATTTATTTGTCACGATTTAGTTAAAAAATAAACTAGCGACCGCCGAATATTCGACAACGAAGATAGTATTATCTAGCCACCTTACTCAACTAGTAAAATAATTGTTGATTGGCTATACACTTAACAATTAGCTAAACTATTAACTGAACATTACATTATATTTACAGAGATAACTATTAGCAGCCAACTATTAGCTTCCTGGATCCAAATAGGCCCTAAAAATCTAGAAATAATGTTGTATTTGATAATGCTCATCTGAAAGTTCTTCAGTAGATTTTTTTTTAAAAGAAGCACGCTATTTATGATTTTGGGTTCTATTTCGGCGCTCAGATGAAGGCAAGAAAGGGATTCTTGATGCTTGCAATCTATTAGAATTGAGAGTACGTATGTAATGCATTTCTTCACATCATCCATGGAACAGTCCTTTATGTACCATCTTGAGATTAGTTCTGAACTTGTAATATACACTACCGGAATCGCGTTGACACTCGGCAAAGAATATGTTCACTCGGCAAATAATTTGACACTCGGCAAAAAGCTAAATTCTGGTAGTGATATAAGTTCCAAAATATTTTGGACATTTTTGCTATTATAAAATTGGACTAATGTGTCTTCTTCATAGAAAAAAAGGCTAAACCCAAAACTTAATTTGCATTATAAACTAAGAATCTAGCTAGCAGTAACCCTGAAGATTATTTTGTTTGTAAATTAGCAACTAAACCAGTGAACTATCGTTCCGTGCTTTCAGAGTTGGATCATTTTCTAGTAATCCGTTTTTTAATTACAATCCAGATATATGCAGATGCTTATATGCATGTAAAGTACATCCATCCCTATATATGAACGCGTGCATGCAAATCACGTCTTGCTCATCACCTCCAAATGACCCAGTTTGCAAATCTCGAGGTACACTAATTTAAGATGGTCTCTCTCATGGTCTTGGATAACCAATGCAACCTTATGGAATCATTATTCTACTAATTAGGTAACTTGTGACGTGTTTGGTTCAGCGTAATGTAACGGTATCGGATTCCTTCGGGTATCCGATACTGTTGCATGTGTTTGTTATGTGTTTTATCGGAATCAGATACATTGGAATTGGATACCGTAGTATACAAATCTCAAACCCTCCAACCCAAGCCAGAATCAACATCCGGGTCACCTGATCCACCCGCACAGACGCTAGTGCCGCGCCGCCACCTGGGCCTCCCTCCTCGGACGCCGACAGCTGGCGCCAACCCTCTCCTTCCCCCACCACAAACGCCACCGACGCGCCTGCCGTTGTCCTTCCCTTCGGTGTTGTTGGCCGGAGAGTCCAGGTAACGAATCCTCCTAGAGTCCACCTCTCCGAATCTCGGTGGTTCATCCATGATTCGCGATGGAGGAGCCACCGACCAGTGGTCCGTCCAGACTCCGAGCCGAGTGGCGGTACTCCACACGGACATTGTTGGGGGCATGCTTCGTCGCCGAAGGTCCTATAAGAAGAAACATCTTCGGAAGATTGACACAAAGCCGAAGCTATCAATCAGAGAGCTTCGGAGTACATTTCCAAATGCACCGACTTAAAGATAAAATGACCAATCGGCCCGTGATAACTTGTATTGTGATTGTAAACCTTTGTAAAGGGCATGAATGTAATTTCTTATAGGCTGTGTCCTGTGCCTATAAATAGATGAACAGTACTTATGTACTGTTCATGTTATCTTGTATTCGCTCGTGCGCAACGCTTGGATTTTTTTGCCTTCTGTCAATCCGAAGGTATAAATATGATTAATAAATATTGTATTCAAATACTTGAATTTATATAATGAAGGTATGTTAATAATGTTATATGATTGTTCATGTTATTATTCATGTTTCATATGCTTTGTCTTTCATTATTACATACCATGATGATGAAGGTACGTCCTTTATGACCTTCGTCCGAAGATCGTTATATCCTAAGGGAAATAATGCTTCGAAGGACGAAGGATATTAACCTTTAACATTTTATGTTACCTTGTTCTTGATTCATAGCATTTGAGAACAAGTCCCCAACAGACATCTATGAATTTTAGAGCAAGTTTTGACTCGTTTACACGTTTGTGTGTGAAATCTGGAGAGTTGTTCTGAAATGATAATGTCTGCTTAGAGCTGATGTCCGTTCAGAGCTGTTCGGAGCTATTTAGATCTATTCAGAGCTTTGATCTGTTCATAGTTGTTCTGATCTGTTTTGACTCGTTTACACGCATAAATGATTCAAGTATTTTTTTCACCTGATCATCCCAGTGTCGATAAAAAAAGGTTCCAAAAGGTTTCTATGAAATCAGATTTCATAGTGAACAAAACTGATTCACCGTCAAGCCCATTCATTACTTTTAATTTTTGTTTGAAATGCAATAGCCTGACTACACTATTAAACGAACCATCCTAAAATATAGAAACGAAGCTAAGCTGTCTGACGCAATGCTATGAGCAGCAAAGTGATTATTCACAAAACATATTTTATGATCATATACATCAGTTATTTGATTCATCTTACCTCTGTGCTCTGTTCAATCTATTTGATGTGCATATTCATCTCCAGATTTATATGAAACTCATTTGTTGACCTCCAAATTTATTCTCAAGAACTCGATGAAGAAATATGGCATTTAGGGGTATCTTGAGTTCTCTCCTTGTCACGTACTATTATGTCTAGTTGCTCGGGAGATTAGCATATAGAAGAAAATGTCTAAGAATAGAAAGAAGGTTAATAAATAGGGAGGGTAGGTTGGAGAATTTAAATGAACTCATTTGTGAGAGTGATGGAAAATGTATTAGTGAGCTTCATATGGATAGAAGAACTTTCTTTATTTTGTGTGAGATGCTTAGAGATGTTGGTAGGCTAAAGGCCACACGCAATATGACCCTAGAGAATATAGTGGATCATTTTTTGTATTTGTTGGCTCATCATTTGAAAAACCGAACAACTGGAAGGTTTTTCTTTTGAAACGGCGAGACAGTTAGTAGGCAGTTCAACTTATGCCTTCTAGCTGTTCTAAAGTTGCAACATTTTCTTCTTAAGACCCCTGAGCCAATTCTAGAGAGTAGCACGGATAATACTTGGGAAAACTTTAAGGTAAATACATAATACCTATAAGGTTCTTTAGTTTTTCTTAACTATAAATGGACGCATTGAAGTGATATATTTTTATGAAATGTCTGTAGAATTGTTTGGGTGCATTAGATGGAACCACTATCGAGGTAACTGTGCCAACACATCTAAAAGAAAGATATAAGTCGAGGAAAGCAGACATTGTGACAAATGTATTGGGTGTTCGTACACCCGATATGAAATTCATCTATGCTGCCTGGTTGGGAGGGTTTACCACATGACAGTCGTGTATTGTGTGATGCTATCTCGAGGCCAATGGATTTCTAGCACCTTATCGAGATCAGTGGTACCATTTGTGTGGATGGACAGCGCAGAATCCGCCACATAGTCCTGAGGAGTATTTCAGTATGTGTGATGCTCGAGCAAGAAATATCATAGAGAGGGCTTTTGGAAGGCTTAAAGGGCGATCGGTGATTCTTAGATCCCCTTCATATTTTCCTATAAATATGTAATTTCGTATAATAATTGTATGTGCCCTTTTGCACAATCTAATTTTGCAAAAAAATGTCTAAAGACCCTATGGAAAGTGAGGAACAATTGGTGGTAGATTCTGAAATGCTCGAGAGAGAAGTTGGTGAACCAGAATTCATTATGGGTATCTCCACAACAAATGCGTGGAGTACTTTTCGAGACAATCTTGTGCAGGGGATGTGTATAATGCTTATAGGGCTTTTCATTGATAATTTTTCATGGTACTTTGATGCTTAAGTACTTTTATGGCTCTATTACTATTTTTGACTATATATGTGTCACACCGGTTTGAGAAGGTAAACCAAATGCGAACCATGTACGTGCCAGGATTAGAAATTCACGTACACATCGATTACATAATTGGACATCATCACACAATGCTCAAATAATAGCATAAATAAGTATAACTTTATTACATCATGATGCCCAAGTCATCCACATAGTCATTTACTTAAACATAAATCGAGGTGCTGAATGAAACGTAGTAAGATAAGGCCATCATAGGCAGCCAACTGGGGGTTTGCCGCTAGTCTATATTCGAATTTTTCGAAGTCCTGAAACTCCTAGAATTCCTCCGCATTTTCTTCATCTTCTCCTGAGCAATGGTTGCAGTAGGGACAACCTGGTGTTTGGTGTTTAAGCAAGGGTGAGTACACATCAACATACTCAGTGAATGTCCCGTTTGGTTGAAGTGGACTAGCTATATGTGGGGTTAAGCTCAAATCAGTTGCTTTTAGTTGATCAGGTATTTATGATTAATAGAAGCCAAGTTTTATCATAAAACCCAAGTTCATAGATGATATTCCCAAAAGAGAGCACTTCCTATAAGAGGAAAGTACCACACATCATAATTATAGCCATCGTCATTAAACCATCAACATAAATTAATCCATAGTATCTCTAATCAAAGAGGATCTCATGGCTTCTCTTAACTTGAGCATGGCTGATATACCAGTTTTTGACACTCTGTAGAGGTTGCACACTTTACCCATGAGTCGTGATCCCTCTCTAGCCTGGGTTTGCAAGACCCGATCTTCACTAATGAGGAGAATGGCGAGGGATTCAGTACGTAGCCTTTACAAAGATTCTCTTGGTGTGTAGCCGCCCGTTAGGTTTCGCCAGTCGTACAAACATAGTATTCCTCCCTAAGGTGGATGACTAACAAAACCAAATCGAATGAACCGCGGCACCCACCCTTAGCAAAGCAAGCACTATGCCCTAGCCCCCATTGACGGCACAACGGCGAAGCAAACTACACCCCAAGTTCCTCCAATTAATCAGGTAAGGGTGTCCCATTCCACCCTCATGGTTGTACTATTGTCCCGGGTCGTTTATCAATAAACAGGTCCTTATGGAGACGCACTCAGGAAACCGTCTGAGCCCCCTAAAATGCCACAAGTTCATAATCATAATCATAATGAATCATAGTATCATAAAGTAATTCTCATCATGTTCGTTGATAGGGTAAGCACTAGCAAATAGCTGATTATAATAACCCTACCCATAAAGGTAATCAAGGACAAGATAAATAGAAAGCTAGTCAATCCTTAGGTTAATCTAGTATGCAGGACAGTGAATTATAAAGTAAATAGGACATAATAGGTTAGAGGACACTAGCCTTCACCAAATTGTTGCTGCCCAGGGGCTTCTTCTGCAACTTCCTCGGCCTCCACGAACGGAACATTATCTAAGCGATTGCGGACATACATTCAACATTCTTGGAACAGAAAGAAAAAGTACTTGCAAGGGAAAACATGTGCAATACAAGAGAGCGCTCGCTTCTACGGTCACACGAGAGAAAGAAATGCCAAGATCGAAACAACAATTGAGAAGTTAAAGCGTCTACGTTATACAAATATGGAATAGAACATTTAATTTGACATACTCGCGCCAATCAATATTTATTAAATACAACTAGAGCTATCTCCTAGTTTTAATTAATTTGCTACGCTAACAACTTTCAGTTAGATAAATAATTCAAATAACGTTAGCGACTATAAGCAAGACGAAATAACGGCGCGAGATGAACAACGCAACACACAAAACAGTACGGTAGCACGTGCATCGTATGCGCACATCACGCGTACGGTGCACGGGCTGACACTACACGCGAGAACTAATTAATAGATAGCATGATTAAACTAAACAATTATTTAATAATAAAGAATAATTCAGTTAAGAATAACCACGCTGATGTTGATTTATAAATGCGCAAATTAAAATGCTAAATTAGATTTAAAATAAAATATCGTTCTATTAACCTTCGGTCAAACAAACGTTTAAATAAAATGTGCAACAACAGAGAATATTACTTCTAACATATAGGAAATTTTAATACGAATCTAACGTAACTTGAACGAAGTGAATCAGATTTATAACTCTGTTGGGATCCTTTCCTTTCGGGCAGGTAAATCCAACGGGGAAACAGAAAGTGTGTACGTAAGGTTTAATATGGAATGCCAGAAGCTTTCTTCCTTACCGTTGCGGGCACTGTATAGGGGTATTTATAGGCACTCGAGTGGCCGCCTGTCCCTTGTCAAAGACGTTTATGCCCTCGAATACCCGGTTTATCCCCAGAATATTCCCACGAGGGGAGGTTACATGCAGTCATTACGGTAAGGCTATTCCAGACACGTCCCGTAACGTGCTTATCCTCGCGGGGCCCATTACCATGGGCCGATTCCCACATGGGCCTCCCAGGGCGGTGATGATGTGGGAGACCCGTAGACTTCGACAAAGCCTTCATCTTGCAACCCGTCCGCGAAGGGGACCGTGCAGGTCTACGTCCGGTAGGTGCTTTCGGCTTGTTTGAGCGCGTTCTGTGGATGTGACCATCTGCGCGATGGGAAGGCGAAGTCATAGAGCGAAGGGTAGCGTGTTCGCCTTCGCCCCAACATTTGCCCTCCGAGGGACTAGTTCGACCAAGTCAGCTGGTGCCGAAGACACTGCTAGATGGTGAAGACGCTACCCTCGCTCGAAATGGTCCCGCGGTGGTTTTTGAAATGTGACCGTTGGACGTGTTACTGTTGGACTGCGTGTTTTCCTAGGCGTCTTGTCCTGCCTATAAAAAGGCGACCGCGGCCAGCCCGGTCCCGTCTTCCGCTCGCGCTGTAGAAACACTAGCTTTCCTGAACTGCTCGATTTCCCTCCTTGGCCTCCTGTTTTGAAATTCTGGCCCGCATCAAGCAGACCGCGCGCCGCCGCCGACGGTACGTTCCAATGCCTTCTTCTTTGTCTGCTGCGAGGGCATCATCGGCCACGCCGTTGTCCGAGGAGACTTTGAGAGATTTGGCGGTGATGGAGTTGCTGCCAGGCCATACCGTAGAGTTTGACACCTCGAGGATTTCCTCGGTTCGCGTGCTGGAGATGCAGCGGCTTGGGTGACAGCGTCGAGAGGGTGCCAGGTGCAGAGGAGATCCCTGAGCCTGAAGGCGAGTTGGTTGTTTTCGAGTCCTTTTTTGTCGCCGGTCTTCGCCTCCCGGCACATCGCTTCGTGGCAGAGGTGTTGCAAAGGTTCGAAGTGCAGATTCATCAGTTGACGCCGGACGCCGTGGTTGCGCTAGCGAAGTATGTTTGGGCAGTTCTTACGGCGGGCAGTCGTCTGTGGAGGTCTTCGCCAAGAATTATTGCCTGCATTGGCAAAAGAGGAAGATAGGAAATAAGATTGCTCAATTTGGATCGTGCACCTTCACGCCGAGGACTGGAAAGGCTTCAGCGGAGGTCGTTGAGATAATCCCTTGCACTAGGAACAAGTGGGGCAACTGGTGGGATTACTGGTTCTATGTTTCTCCTGGTGATGTCGAAGACCTGCCAAGCCTGCCTCCGGCCATTCTTTACTCACATTGTTATGTGGCGTTCCCTCAATTCGAGGTGGCGGAGGATGACGAGGATGAGGGGCCCTTCGGTATGCTGCCCCACTTGTGTAGCGGGCACGATTTGGTTGAGGAATTTATTGGGTATGGTGTGTGGCCCTTGGCACATGGCTGGGTGCTGGGCGAAGTGTGCACCCGGCGGATGCCGACCCTGAGCGACCGGTTGGTGCGAAGTCCAGCCTTCGGTGTGGATTTACGTGGTCGGAGCTTGGCCGCATTTGTGCACGAAGTGGAGGCTGAGGCAATGAGGATTGTGGGAAAGTATGTTCCGATGATGGAGACCCTGAGGAGTTGTGATATCCGCGGTTCAAATGTTCGGTTGAACCACGTCTTTGAGTTGAGCAGTATGCCATATGCTGGCTAACCGGGGACGATGATGCCGATGTTGCTGACCGGCGGGGAAAAAATGTGGTGGCAGCGGTTGACGAAGGCCCTTCGCGGGGAGCAGTGCCGGCTGTGGCCGTCAAGAAGAGGAAATTAGGTACAACAGCTGAGGGGTTGGGGGCTTCCGATCGTTTTGCTGTGGATTTATTGGAAACTTGCGTGACTCCCGAGGAGACGATGTCTTCGCCCAAGCTCCGGGAATCTTCTGCACAAATGCTGAAGGTTACCGGGGGTCGCTGGCCTAGGAATGTTCCAATTCCCCGGGCGGCTAGCGAGGACATGTGTACGTCTCGATTAGCTTGTGAGATGAATATTTTTCATTATGGATGGAATGTTGCTGTTGTTGTCTCGGCAGTGATGGAGAAGGATCGCCAAGACGTGTCGCGAAAACGTCAAGCGTTCGCGAGGGTCGGGGAACCGCTCCGCGAGGTCAAGATGGTGCGGGGAAGCGTGAAGTCTGCCGCCCCTGGCTCCAGCAAACCACCGTTGGGCGCGAAGTCTACCACCCCTGGCCCCAGCAAGGCACTCCCTGTCGTGCCCACACAGGAGCGAAGGCCTCCATCCCCGCTGCGTACTGCTGAGACGGGAGTGGGTGGGGCTGAGGTCTCCACAGATATTTCCGTGGAGGACTATCTTGTGAGCGGGGTCACGATTTTTGACGCCCATACAGGGCGGGGACCTATCGGTGAGTTTTTTTAACCGAGTCTGGGTGTCTGATGTGACTATGGTGCAGGGTCGGAGGCTGGGCAACTGGCTGTTGTCCCGGTGCCGGCGGCGGCTGGGTCGGTGATCGTGGCATCTGGGGCGAAGGGGTCTTTGCAGGACCCCTGGTCCAGGTTTTGCACCAGCGACGAAATTGCTTTGGCCGCCGCCTCTAAGGACGTGGCTGGCTTAGTTGTGCATCAACTGAAGCATGTGAGTAAATCTTTGACTCTGGCAGTTTGCTTTTCTTATATGACTTCGAATTTTGATAGTTTTTTATGCCAGGCGGCCGCCTTCGCCGAGCATATTGCGTCGGGGGCCCTGACCTCGGAGTACGCTGCCGAAAGGCGATGACTCGAGGGGAGGATTGAGCGCCTCCGGACGCAACACACTGAGGCTGTGCGAGACAAACCAGCCGTGGAGAACAAAAGCCACAATCTGACGGAGAAGCTGTCAGCTGTGGAGGCCGAAAAAGAGGACCTCGCCCGCCGGCTGGTGGTGGAAAAGGAGGATGCGAACAGGGCCTGCACGGAGGCCCAGGCTACGCGTGCCGAGGCCAAGCTCGCGTGTGCCGAGGCCAACCTCGCTCTCAAACGTGCTATTGAGGCAGAGTCGAGCCACAGGGGCCTGCGTGGCTATCTGGACAAAGCAGAGGCCTCTGCCCACACAAGGGTCGACCGAGCACACACGTTGTTCGTGGACGCGTACCAGCAGCTTGGTGCGCGTACCGCCTCTTTGATGTGTCTGGTGAGGAGGTGGGCCTTCGCTTTCTCGGATGGCTGCAGGAGGACTGGAGCTGCTTCTGGCGATCGCGACGGGTCTCATGTCCTTTGCCTCGCTCATCACATGTGAAGGGGCCACGAATGCCTTGTCCCATGAGGGATGCAGGCACTTCGAAGTCTTCGATCGATCCGACGAAGACTTCGACCGCAGAATTTTCCAGGTCGAAGACAAGGTGCTAAAGCGGTCTGCTGGGGCGCTTTACGATAGGATGTGGGGCCCTCACGACTGTGATACCGTCTGGGAAAGGTCTGACCCGGCGATGGAGTAGGTGTGGGTTTTTTATTTTTTTATAATATGTATTTATATTTTGGTGTCGATTCTGTAGATGGCGAACGATGAAGAGGTCGATGACTTTGGAGGCCTAGACACCATGGAGCCCCTAGCGGAAGATGCGAGGGCGGGGATTGGGGAGCGACCGGCGCCGGCTACTGGTGTTGGTGAGGACCCTGTGGCGGCCGCCGCACCGGCTGGTGAAGACACCTTGGCGGCAGCCGCACCGGCTGCTGAAGACCCTGCAGCGCCGGCTGCCCCTTCGCAGGTGGCGGGATAGATTTAGGGGTGTTGGATGTAGGAATTTATTTTTGTGATACTGAAAGTTGGTTGCTGCGCAGGTTCCGACGTCTGGGCCTGCAGAAGCAACCCCTACTGATGATAGTAATTTTGTGGCGACTGCGAGTGTGATGCGTATTAATGAAAATTTGTGTGATACGGAAACTGTGTCTTGGTCATCTGATGGGGGTGAGTTTGGGAGCCTGTTTTCGTGGACGGAGGAGTCTTCGGCTGAGGATTTGGATTATTTTGTTGCGTTGAATGTGGTCGCGACGGAATCTATGCCGTGGGTGGAAGCGCGTGGGGCGTCCAAGTCCCCGGCTGAGGCAAGGACCGGGGAGTCCCGCCGGCAAAGGGTGGTGGTGAAGCAAAGTGTTGGTGGTACGTCGCGAAGTAATAGGTGTCGTCGGATGGGGATGGAACAAACCCGCCCTCGGCTAGATCAGGATGGCCAACTAGATTTGTTGTCTTCATCGACCAGGACGTGCATTAGGGAGGGGGATCTGCTTTGTCTATTTGAGGGTGAGGAGTTGAGGTTGATGTTGTTTAATGTTCGTTAAGCAGGCCTTATCCCGAAGGCTGAGCCATTGTAGCGTTTATGCTGCCCTCGCTCTTGTATTGCGGTAGTGAGTGAAAACGCTGCCCTCCCCGGCTCGTGATAAAGAGGAAGGGCAACAGAATGCGGTGGGTATTTATTTGTGCAAAGTGGCCAGTGGCCTTTTGTTGTGTATGTAAACTATGATATTGTTTGTTGTAAAATGAGAAAGGGACTTCTCTTACTGCGTTGATGTGTGAGTGCCGAAGACACATGCTTGGTTGAATCCGTAGGTGATTTTGTGCGATAGCGTAGATTGTAATGTGCCCTTCGCCATTAGGGTGATTTTTGGCTTTCGGCGTACGTGTAGTGTATATCCGGCTGCACCCTTGGGCGGCTTTTTGCGTGGATGTCTTTTTATTGAAGGCTTCATCTCATGTGCTTGTTGCGCTTGTCCGGCTGCACCCGTAGGATGGATGTATTTTTAGTAAAGACTTCGGGTTGTGCACTTGTTGTGCTTGTCCGGCTGCACCCATAGGCGACTTTTGCACGGATGTCTTTTTAGTAAAGACTTCGGGTTGTGCACTTGTTGTGTTTGTCCAGCTGCACCCGTAGGTGACTTTTGCACGGATGTCTTTTTAGTAAAGACTTCGTGTTGTGCACTTGTTGTGCTTGTCCGGCTGCACCTGTAGGCGACTTTTGCACGGATGTCTTTTTAGTAAAGACTTCGGATTGTGCACTTGTTGTGCTTGTCCGGCTGCACCCGTAGGTGGCTTTTGCGCGGATGTCTTTTCAGTAAAGACTTTGGGTTGTGCACTTGTTGTGCTTGTCCGGTTGCACCCTTAGGCGGCTTTTGCGCGGATGTCTTTTTAGTAAAGACTTCGGGTTGTGCACTTATTGTGCTTGTCCGGCTACACCCGTAGGCGACTTTTGCACGGATGTCTTTTTAGTAAAGACTTCGGGTTGTGCACTTATTGTGCTTTTCTGGCTGCACCCTTAGGCGGCTTTTGCACAGATTTGTCGCACGCGCGGGTAGTCTGTGCTGCTTGTCACGGTGACCTCGTATATGTCGAATGTTGAAGGCCGTTGTAGCGGTATTTTTTGATATTTTTTGTAGTCGCTGTTTTTTCAGCGCACCGAAGAATCGATGCCCAGGTTGTGCTCGATGATGGAGCGGATGACCCTGACCAGGTTGAGGGCCGACCAAGCGAAGACGTCCTTATTGCGGGAGAGGAAATGAGCTTTTCCTTGTCTTGCGAGGTCAGGTCTTCGCTTATTATGACCGTTTGCCTGGGAGTTGCAGGGTCGAGGGGTACCGTCTTTGTTCCGTCGTTGCTTTGGAGCTGTGCTTTGACTTTTTCGTCTGCGATCGGGCAACTGCTTTCAAAGTCTTTGCTCTTTGCCGTGAGGTAGTGTACGTTCCGCTGCCCTGGAACGAAGTCCTTCTCAATGTTGCACGTTGTTTGCTGGTTGCCGTAGGCAGTGATCATGCCTTGCGGGTCTGAGATTTTCATGCAAAGGTAGAGTCCGTGAATGGCCGCCTCAAACTTGTTGATTGAGCCTCGACCCATTATGGCATTGTATGGATAGATCATGTCGACGATGTCGAAGGTGACCTACTCACTTCGCGCATTAGGTGCTGTGCCAAATGATAGGGGGAGCTCGATCTTGTCGACAGGGAAGGTGCACTTGCTGCCAAAGCCGTAAAGGGGATTGTCTGCAGGTTTTAGTAGGCTGTGGCTTATTCCCATGCGATCGAAGGTGTGCAGGAAAATAATGTCGGCTTGACTCCCGTTGTCGACCAACACTGTGTAAATCCTAGCCTGCTACACTGCAATTGATCACCAAGGCGTCTGCGTGAGGAGCGCTGTGTAGGTCGACGTCTCTGGCATCGAAGGTGAGCGGTACATGGGACCACTTCGTCTGCACTACTAGGCCAGTGAGGGCGACATGGTTCACGCTTCGGTAGTGGTCCTTTTTCTGCCGCTTTGTGTTGAAGTCCACGCTCGATCCTCCAGTGATCATATGGATAACTCTTCGATATGGTGGTTCAGCGAAGTCCTCCTGTTTGGGTGCTTGTGGGTGGTGGTTTTTGATGCGAAGAGCTCGTAGCTTTAGCTGGTCTTAGGATGAGATACCGATGACTTCTCCATCCTCTACGGTGTCTTTGCCCTCTGGTGGAGCGGAGCCTGGCGGTGGTGCCTATGGCACGTCTTCAGAACTGCAAGTGCGTGCGGTGCCTTCGGGGGTGGGGTGGTCTTCACCCTGCCTTTTGCTGTTGACAATGTCGTCTTCGAAGGCTTCTTGGGGGGTGGCGTCCGCGAGGGCCTTGCCTTTTTTGTTTGCCAAAGGCGCTACCTTTGCCGCGTTGTCGATGGATGGGGCAGCCTTCGAATTAGCTCGCTTGGGGGCCATCATGGATTGTTTTTTGTAGCACGAACGATGGGCGCCAAATGTTGGGAACCTTTCCGTCCGGGCAGGTTAATCCAACGGGGAAACGGAAAGTGTGTCCGTAAGGTTTAATATGGAATGCCAGAAGCTTTTTTCCTTATCGTTGCGGGCACTTTACAAGGGTATTTATAGGCACTCAAGTGGCCGCCTGTCCCTTGTCAAAGATGTTTATGCCCTCGAGTACCCGGTTTATCCCTAGAATATTACCACGAGGGGAGGTTACATGCAGTCATTACGGTAAGGCTATTACAGACACGGCCCATAACGCGCTTATCCTCGCGGGGCCCATTACCATGGTCCGATTCCCACATGGGCCTCCCGGGGCGGTGACGACGTGGGAGACCCGTAGACTTTGACAAAGCCTTCATCTTGCAACCTATCCGCGAAGGGGACCGCGCAGGTCTCCGTTCGGTCGGCGCCTTCTGCTTGTTTGGGCGCATTCTCTAGATGTGACCATCTGTGTGATGGGCAGGCGAAGTCATAGAGCGAAGGGTAGCGTGTTCGCCTTTGCCCCAACAAACTCAAAAGTATCGCGGATTTAAACTGAAACGAAATTATGCACATAGTTTTAAAATTCCTCAGGGGGAATTTCACAAAAACACCATCTTCTTCCTCCCTCCTCCTTCCTCTCACCATGGAAGGGGAGAAGGGGGAGGGGGCCGCACACATAGGTGGGAGAGAGGGTCGGCCGCGTGGTGAGGGGGCAGGCGCAGCCGCTGAAGGGGCCCACGGTGGCTGGGGGGCGAGCTGGGCACGTGCGCTTAGGGGGCAGGCATGCCGCGTCGGCCGTCGCCGCCGGGGGATGGGGGAGCAGCCCGGGGAGGGAAATAAGGGGGAGGGGGCATTGCCGCCGGGGAGGTGAGGGAAGGGAAAGTGGGGCCCTACACAGATGGGAAAATGGCGAAACGACCTATGTGCAACAATGGTGGAGGCTCACCGGAGAAGACGAAGTTTGCTGGAGCCAAGGAGAAATCCGTCGATTGACGGTGAACCGAAGGACGGATTGATGAATCGAAAGTACCGGGACGAAGCTCTTGACGAGACGCATGTAGAGGTACCCTCGGATTCCGCCATGAACTCACGGATCGAAAGAAATTGCTTGCCAGAGTTGTTGCTGGAGTTGGAACCGTCCCGAACTTCAGAGAGAAATTCTAGGAGTTTCAGATCAAGATTGGGGGTGGGATTTCGAATTTCAGAAAGGGCTTGACAAGAAGATTCCAGCCACATATATATTGCTAGGGTTTGAAGATATTTTATTTTTTTGTAATTACCCTATTTTTAAAATTAAAAGTAATTTCAGAAAAAGGCTGAAATCGTTTTTAATATCCGAAAAATATCTCGAAGGCTCTAAAAATTCTAGGAAAATTCCTGGACATGAATTGGCACCCAATGAACTCAAAAATATATTTAGAAATTTTGAAAATGTTATTAAGTACCTCAAATAAATAGATTTTGAATTTCAGAAAATAGAAAAATATTCAGAAAAATATGAAATTTTGCGGAAGACTTCTACAAGATATATTAACATGATTCGAACACTTCTTGCACTTAGAAACATTATGCAACAACACGAATGCAACAATCATGACACTTCTAGGGCTCACGCCATCATAGAACCAAAATAACTCTTTACTGTTTTGATAAAGGGAAAAGAAAAGTGAAGAAAGTAAAGGGTAAAACCTGAATTTTGAGAAAGGAGCAAAGAAATTTTTATACCCCAAAATTCAAGGTGTTACAGACCTATCCCCCTTAAAAGAATCTCGCCCCGAGATTCAAGGTTGTCTAGCAAAGAGTTCAGGATACTTGGCTTTCAGATCATCTTCGCGTTCCCAGGTTGCTTCTTCTTCAAAGTGGTGACCCTATCTGACTTTGCACATTCTAATGGTATTCCACCGGGTGACTCTGTCAATTGACTACAAAATCTACGTTGGTTTCTCCTCATATGTCAGGTCTTTTTGGACTTCTAGTCCCTCCACTAGCAACTGCTCCTTTGGTACTCACAAGCACTTCTTCAGTTGAGACACATGGAACACATCATGCACTGCTGACAGGCCTTCTGGTAAGGTGAGCAGATATCCCACTTCTGTACGCCTTGCCAAAATCTAGTACAGTCTGATATATCATGGAGCTAACTTGCCCTTGATCCCGAATGTGTTGACTCCTCTGGTAGGTGACACTTTCAGATAGACATGATCTCCCACTTTGAAACTCAATTATCTTCTTTTTGTGTCAGCATAACTGCGCTGCCTTGACTGCGCTATCTTCAGATTCGCCCGAATCATCTTGATGTTCTCTTTGGCTTCGAGCAAAACGTCTGGGTCGTACACCTGCCTCTCTCCAGGTTGATCCCAGAGCAGTGGAGTTCTACAACTCCTCCCATATAATGCTTGAAACAGTGACATCTTCAAACTGGCCTGATGGCTGTTGTTATAAGAGAATTCTGCATAAGGCAACTTATTATCCCAACCTGACTTATCTTGCTATGCATAGGCTCTCAACATGTCTTCTAGCATCTCATTAGTTCTTTCAGTATGACAGTCGGTCTGCGGGTGATAAGCTGAACTGAACTTCAAATGCGTGCCCATGGCTTCTTGTAGCTGCTGCCAAAAATGAGAGGTGAACTATGTCCCTTGATCTGACACTATCTTCTTCGAAACACCATGCAAACAAACAATCCGAGACATGTATACCTCAGCTAGCGTTGCTCCATTATACGGTGTCTTCACTAGTATAAAATGGGCCACCTTTGTCAAGCGGTCCACAATCACCCAAATGGAATCGTACCTGGCCCAGGTACGAGGTAGGCCAACTATGAAATCCATTCTGATCTCATCCCATTTCCACTGAGGGATCTGCAATGGCTGCAAAAGTCCAGTTGATTTCTGATGCTCTGCTTTGGTTCTCTGATAACTGTCACAAATGGCAACATGCTCTGCAATCTCTCTCTTCATTCCGTACCACCAAAACCTCCTTTTCAAATCCTGATACAACTTCTCGCTTTCGGGGTGTATGGAATATGTTGTCTCGTGAGCTTCTTTGAGAATTAGCTCCCGAACGAACTTGGTGTCGTGAACACACAACTGATCCTTGAACCATATCATGCCTTCTGCATCTTCCTGAAAGTCTTTGCCTTTCCCTTCTGATATTAGCTGGTGGATTTTGCTGATCTTTTCATCATCTTTATGTCCTTCTCTGATATTCTGCTCTAGGGTGGGTTCCAACTCAACTATCACTCCCTGGGTGCTGTTCAGAAATCCAAGGCTCAGAATGTAAAACTCCTTAGCTGACTCATATGGCATCGGGTGAGCGACCGTCATGTTGACCTGACTCTTTCTGCTTAGGGCATCTGCAACCACATTCGCTTTGCCCGGATGATAATGTATCTCCAGCTCATAGTATTTAATCAACTCTAGCCATCTTTGCTACCTCATATTCAACTCTGAATGGGTGAATATATACTTTAGACTCTTGTGGTCTATGTAAACATCACACTTCTGCCTAGATAGGTAGTTACTCCATGTTTTCAATGCATGAATCACTGCTGCTAATTCCAGGTCGTGCGTGGGATAATTCCTCTCATGAACCTTTAGATGTCGGGACGAATACTCAATGACTTTACATTATTGCATTAGCACACATCCCAAGCCGGTGTAAGAAGCATCACAATACACCGAGAATAGCTTGTGAACGTCAGGCAAGACTAAGACAGGCGCTGTAGTCAACTTCTCTTTTAGTGCTTCAAAGACCTCTTGGCACTTCTGGGTCCACTTGAACTCAACTTTGTTTGCTAACAAGGCTGTCTAGGGTCTCGCAATCTTTGAAAAACCTTCAATGAAACGCAGGTAGTATCCAGCCATTCCAATGAAACTTTTGATTCCTCGAACATCCTTCGATGCTTTCTAGTTCAGAATATCTGCTACCTTCTTTGGATCCACAGCTAATCCATCTCTGTTTATGATGTCACCCGAGAACAAGACTTCATGAATCTAGAACTCACATTTACTCTGCTTGGCATATAACTGGTGCTCTTGTAGCCTTTGCAACACCTTTATCAAGTGATACACATGCTCTTCCTCACTCTGAGAATATATGAGAATGTCATCAATGAACACGACCACAAACTTGTCTAGATAATCCATGAACACACTGTTCATCAGATACATGAATAAAGCTAGCGCATTGGTCAGACCAAACGACATCACTGTGAACTCATACAACCCATAATTATTGGTGAATGTTGTCTTCGGTACGTTAGAAGGTCGGATTTTGAGCTGATGATAACCTGACCTCAAATTTATCTTCGAGAACACACTAGCTCCTGTCAGTTGGTCGAATAGATCTTCTATTCTAGGTAGGGGTTCTTATTCTTGATGGTGACCTCATTCAGAGCTCTGTAGTATATGTACATCCTCCTCGTACCATCCTTCTTATTTACAAACAAAACTGGAGTAGCCCAAGGTGAGGTGCTGGGTCTGATGTAGCCCTTCTCCAACAACTCATCTATCTGCTTCTTGAGTTCCACCAACTCCGATCCGGACACTCTATAGGCTCTTTTAGAAATGGGGATGGTGCCTAGGATAAGCTCTATGACAAATTCAACTTTTCTCTCAAGTGGCGTGCCTAGTAATTTCTTGGGAAACACATCTGGGAATTCTAATACTACTCTTATAACTTCAAGCAGATTGACATCCTCGCTATTGATAGATATCTGGTGACAACTTCCTTTCCTTGGTTCAGACAAGGTCAACTCCACCAACACTTCTTCTCCTGACAAGTACACCAACCTCACAGTCCTCTTATCACAGCTAAGGCCTGCTTGGTACATGGTCAACCTATTCATCCCTAGAATGACATCTATGTCCACATCCCAAGTATCATTATTACCAGATCAGCGGGGAACTCTATCCCCTTTATTTTGACTCTTGCATTTGGGCAAAATTTATCTGTTTGGGTCCTCCCACCAACTGAACTAACCCTCATAGGTGGGAACATGGGTGCTACTAGTATGTTGTGTGCTTCTAACCATGATGCAGTCATAAAAGAATGTGTGGCTATAGTATCAAACAACACATTTGCAAAATGAGATTAGACTGAGAACGTACCTAGTACCACTCCTAGGGTCTCCTAAACTATGTCGGCCTCTATGTGGTTCACCTTTCCATACCGAGCACACTGTTGTCCGCGATTGTTTGCTCTTTGCTGAGGTGCATTCTGTCTTGCTGGGGCATTAGGAGCTGACTGCTGCTGAGCCATCTTCTTCGAGCAATGCATCGCCCAATGGCCTTTCTCTCCACAATGGAAACATCCTCTGCCTCCTCCTTGCACTGGGGCTGCCTGACCATTATGATTAACTGCTGGGGCAGGAAGGCTTGGTGCTTGACTGTTCTACCTCTGGTATTAGTTTCCTCCTGTTTGATAGTTCTGACGGTACTACTGCAGCTGTTGGTACTGTCTTTGAGTTTGCTGCTAATTCTAACGCTGATTCTGCTGCTGATATCCCTATGGGTGGCCATGCCTGAACTTTTGAGATGACGGGGACGACTGCTGCTCTCAGGCTGGGGTCCACTTATTTTGCGCTTCCGGTCTTCCATCTCCTTGCACTTCCTCGCTGTCATGATAGCTCTGATGATCAGATGCTGGAAGGTCAGGAAGGTGTGATCCATCAGCTGGTAATACAGGGGATCAACCAAGCCTCTTAGAAATCGCTACTACCGCTTTGCATCAGTGTCGACATCCTCTGGTGCATAGCGAGACAACTGCAGGAATCCGTCTCGGTACTCGCTGACGGACATGGGTCTCTGCTTCAGTGCCAGGAACTCCTCTTTCTTCACTACCATCAAGCCCTCTGGAACATGATACCAGCGGAAATTTTCTCGGAATTCCTCCCAGGAGATGGCTTCAGGATGGCATGGGTGGCGAGGTAGGACTCTCACCAGGACTGTGTTGTTCTTCTTAGCAGTCGGGGACCATACAGAACCTTCTCTCTGTCATTGCATTGAGCGGTGTGCAACTCCCATTCTACCGTGCGTAGCCAATCTTCGGCGTCCATGGGGTCGGCAGAATGGGCGATGACAGGGGGTGACCCCTCATGAACACCGCACGCTTGTCCCTTGACATCTGAGGCATTTGCATCTATAGTTGAGGTTGAGGTTGTTTAACACCCTGAATTTGGGGGTATAAAATTTCTCTTCTAATATCCAACAAATTCAGGTGTTACCCTCTCCTTCCTTTGCTTTCCTTCTCTTTTTTCTAAATTATGGAGAATTATTTTGTTTTATATTGGCGTAAGCCTAGTGAAGTGAGCCCTAGAGGCACTTTGGTTGTTGCATTCATGTCGTTGCATAGTGTTTCTATCTGTGAAAAGTGTTTGAAACCTATTAATATGCCTTGTTGAAGCTTCCGATAAATTTTCATATTTTTCTGAATATTTTTATATTTTCCTAAATTCAAAATCTATTTATTTGAGGTACTTAAAAACATTTTCAAAAGTTCTAATATGTTTTTTGAGTTCATTAGGTGCCAAATCATGTATAGGAATTTTCCAAGAATATTTGGAACCTTCGAGATATTTTGCGGATATTAAAAATGATTTCAACCTTTTCTGAAAATGAATTTTTATTTTTAAAATAGGATAATTATGAAAAATACTATATCTTCAAACCCTAGGAATATATATAGCTAGAATCATCTCGTCGAGCCCTTTCCAAAATAAGAAACCCCACCCTCAGAATCAATCCGAAATTCCCGGAATCGCTCGTCGAAGGTCGGACGTGGTTCGAACTCCGGCAACAACTCCGGCGAGCAATTACTTTCGATCCATGAATCGTCGGTGGAATACTAGGGTACCACTGCATTCGTCTCGTCTAGGGCTTCGTCCCGGTGCCTTCTATTCATCAATCCGACCAACGGTTCATCCCCAATCGACGATTTTATGCTCGGCTCCGGCGCGGGTCGTGTTCTCCAGTGAGCCTCCACCATTGTTGTACTTAGGATTTCTTCGTGTTCTTCATTTTCCCGTCCGTGCAGGGCCTGCCTCTCCCTCCTCATCTCTCCCTCGGTGGCGGCACCTCCCCCTCCCCCACCCCCAGTGCGGCCCCCTCCCCCAGCGGCGGCCGGTCCGGCCAGCTCGGCCCCTGCGTAGCCCCCTTCCCTCCTCCTCCCCTCCCATGGTTGAGAATAAGGAGAAGAGAGGAGGTAGAAGATGGCAGTTTTGTAATTAAGCCCCTGATGTATTTTAATCCGTATGCAGGAACTTAGTTCAAATTAAAACTGCGATATCTTTTGCGTATTAAATCCAATTCACTCTGTTCAAGTTGTGTTAGATTTGTTTTAAAATTATGTACATATTAGAGGTAAAGTTCTCTGTTATTGCATATTTTATCTAATTTATTTAAACGTTTGTTTGACCGGAGGTTAATAGAACGACGCTTTAATTTAAATCTAGTATATAATTTCGAATTGCGCATTTATAAATCAACATCAGCGCAATTAATTTTAACTGTACTATTCTTATTAAATAATTGTTTAGTTTAATTATGTTACCTATTAATTAGTTCTTGTGTGTAGTGATGGCCCATGCGCCGTACGCATGCTGGGCGCGTACTGTGCACGTGCTGCCGCGCTGCTTCGTGCGTTGCGATTTTCGTCTCGCGCCGTTATTTCGTCTCGCTCATAATAGCTAATGCTATGTGAATTATTTGTCTAGGCGAAAGTTATTAGGGTACAAAACTAATTAAAACTAGGCGATAGCTTTAATGACAATTAATAAATGTTGAGTAATGCGAGTATGTCGAATTAAATGTCCTATTTCATATTTGTATAACGTATACGCAATAACTTCTCAACCGTTATTTCGACCTCGGTATTTGTTTCTATCGTGCGACCATAGAAGCGAGTTCTATTTCGTATTGCAAGTTTTGATTATGTTTTGTTTTTCTTTGAATGGTGTAATGTTTTTATGCATATATATATATATATATATATATATGTTTGTTTGCTTGTGCCTATTTGTCCTCGCTTCGCGTTGTGATTAAATCGTGATCCGTTTCCGAGCTTCGAGGACCGATGATCAAGCTTTAACAACCAAGTGAACAAGCTCCTCGAGTTCTACAAGGTTGAAGACCCTGAGCATCTGTTTGGTGAAGGCAAGTGTCCTCTGACCTATTTATGTCCTATTCACATGATAACTAATTTACCCGCATACCATGATCAACCTAAGGATTGACTAGCTTTCTATTTACCTTGTCCTTGATTACCTTTTGGGTTACTGTTGGTCACTTGTTCTCAAATGCTGTGAATCAAGAACATGGCAACACCATTATCAAGTATTAAGGACCTTCGTCTTTCAAAGCATTATTTCCTCAAGGGTATAATGCTCATCGGACGAAGGTCAAGAAGGACATACCTTCATCATATTAATATATGAAAGGAAATACGAATGGGTGAATATGATAATCATATTTTAATAATTCATTTATTCTTGCATTCCATAAAACATATATGAGTATCAACAATGTTAATATTACATTGATAGCTTCGGCTTGCTCGAAGGCGAGGATGCGAGAGAGTAAATAAAATCCAGTGTGAACAGTACGGTGCTACTGTTCATCTATTTATAGGCACGGGACGCAGCCCGAGTAAAAGTACATTCATGTCCTTGTCAACCGTCTACAATTATAATACGAAACATTAAGGACTAAATAGTCTTTATCCTTTTCTGGTCACTGTTGTATTTGGTCTTCGTATTCAACCCGAGCCGAAGTCCCTTGACTATAGCTTCGTCGCCCATTTTTGTCACCTTCGGGTTACACCTCTACTCTTGTCATACAAGAAGATCTCTATTCCGAAGCTGAAGCCTCCTGCAATAATCTATGTCATACTAAAGACATATGGTTAGTTACGTTTTTGAGGACCTTCAGATGAGGAAGGCCCCCAACAGTAGCCCATCACATTATTGATTTGTTTCTTTGTAACAAATTTAGACTGCGACGTGGATGAAGACCTTTAGCCGAAGGTCTGAAAAACACCTTCCCTTCGCTAGAATAGCGAATGACACTGACTTGCGGGACCCACCAAACTGTGGGGCTCTAGACATATAAATAGGGGCATGTATTGTAAGTGTTTCTTGTGCCATTTCAGTTGATTGCATTGCGCTTGTCTTTTTAAACTTTCTTGCTTTATCGATTTTAATTGGATTTCAAGCTTCGACATTTCAACAACCATCGACTTAATGGCTGATGAGATGCTGGCTAGGATATTTGAGAACTCCAATGCTGGCTGGGTCTAAGAAGCTATGGAAAAAACCAATGCAGAGAAGATTGCAAATGAGATGCTGGCTGGGATATCTGAGAACTCCAGCGATAGTGAAAGTTTCGATGTAGAAAGTGGGAATGAAGATGTCGAAGATCGGCCATGGAGACCAAGCCATGTTGTCTTCAGGAAATCAACTATTAAGCAAGGGCATATTGATGCGATGAGAGGGAGGTACTTTCGTGATATCTCAATTATGAGAGCTAGAGGGGAGAATAATGTCCCTCTGCCCGAAGCTGATGAAGTGGTAGTTTATAGAAGTTTCATGAAGGCAGGGTTTCGGTTCCCTCTAGATAAATTGCTGGTCGAAGTTCTGAGAACCTTCGAAATTTACCTTCATCAACTTACTCTCGAAGCTATCATCAAGGTGGGGATCTTTAAATGGGCCATGAGGAGCCAGGGACTAGAGCCAAATGCCAAATGCTTCTGCAACATCCATGAGCTATCTTATGAGACGAAGGCTACCGAAAAGCTGTCGTATCGCAACAACTTCAGTTGTTATAGCTTCGTGCCTCGCTCTAAGGCAATCTATCCAGTTCCCACATTTCGGAAGAGATGGTCGGGGGCCTGAATGCAGGAATGGTTCTATATGAAGAATGACCTGAGTGGAAGGGAGGATATCAAGTGGATTATTCAACGTCCTATATGGTCTCGCTTCAGCATTAGGAGACCATCCACTGCCCTTGGGAATGATATACAAGCATGCCAGGCGGCTTTTAATACAGTATGCACATACATAGGCACAAGGGACTTAGTCCAGGAGCACATTGCATATAGAGTATGGCCACTTGCAAATGGGTGGGAGATGTCGAATGAGGCTGCTACTGGCTCTAGCCAGAGTGGTTTAATCTACCTGAAGTACACCTTCAAATACAGGAGTCAGTTTGATGAGCCAAATGATGACTGGCTAGATGCCACAGAAGCAACCAGCGATGAATTGCTTGGAGCCTACTCGAAGGCTGAAGATGATGCCATGACAATGGACTTTGGGGATCGAGGCAAAAAGAGGCTGAACAGGGTGTTTGATGTCATTGGATTTGTATATCCAGATTACTGTTATCCTTCACGAAAGCAGGGAAAGAAAAGAAAGACTACTACCTCGGCAACTTCTAGTGCGCCGAGGTCAAAGAAGGTTAAAGTTTTGACGCACTGGCCCAAGCGCATTGAAACGACCAAAGTGCCGAAGCTAATTGAAGGGTCTGCTTCTATACCTGAGCCAAGTCGCTCTGTGTCTATCGAAGCTAAGAAAGGATCGGCTGAAGAGCCAAAACTAAAGAAGGCGGCAGAGCAGCTGAAGGCCCTGAGTCCACCGCGTGAGGCGGAAGTGCCGAAGGTGTCGAGGATCCCTGCAACAACTCCGAGGAAGAGGAGAATGGCCATCGTGCTAGACATTGTCATGGAATCTGTGAAGGCATCAACTCCTGCTTCTGTTGAAGTGCCTAGTTCAGAAGGCAAAACTTTAAAGAAATCTGACAAAACTGGCACTGCACAAGCTGTTTCTGAGGCTCGACCCTCAGTTTTCACCGAGGCAAGACCTTCAAAGACTGTACCACTAATCTTGGAAAAAGAAGGTGGCCTTGAGAAGTCCAAGTCTCCTGTTCCCGAAGCACCTGCTGAAGAGTTGGAGTTTATTGTTCGACATGCTTCGGGTAAACAATTATCGGAGGAGGAGATTGCCGAAGCAAGGCAATATGCCAAGGATTTCAAGTATCCCCAAGGGTCCTTTGTGTATAGCGGCAGTGATGAGGATGATTTTCTCTATTGCATACCAGATAATAAAGAGATTTATGTCTGCTGGGAAATGATGAAGAACATGGGGTATCCGAAGCTCGAACTCGGCCTATCTGCAATGTCAAAGGATGATCTTGCAGATAGCCTTGCTTATAATAGCTTGAAGGTATATAAATTTTTATTGCAAAATAAACTATATTTGTAGCTTTTCTTGCTATCTTTATGTTCTCATATATTTTTGTTATTAGGGTTTAATTCTAAGTAAGGCTTTAAGGGCTCAAAAGGAAGCAAAAGACGAGAGCTATCAGATAGCTCTTGGGAATCTTCGGTCAGAGGTCATTACACTAAGGAATGAAGCTCTCGAGAAAGATAAAATGTTGTTTTCCTTAGTGGACAGGCTGAAAGCTAGCGAAGTCAAGCTTAGTGCACAAACCGAAGCCCACAAAGTCGAAGCTGAAGGTTTAAAGAAGAAGCTTGCAGAAATGAATGAAAATTTTGAAGTTGCAAAGGTGAAGCAGGAAATAAGTGAAATGGAAAGATCAAGGGTGTAAAAGAATGTCGAAGAGCTTCAGGACTCCAAGTAGAGATGTTATGAAATATCCTTAGAATGCGCCAAGAAGCTAAAAAATAGTTTTGCAAAGGTGGGAGCATACTCTTCGGAGTAGAACTTTATCCACGGTGATCCCAAAGGGGTTATCTAGTGAATCGGCGAAGAGGTCAAAGCTTTTGATGAAATACTCAGCGATCGTGGGGATTTCTGCGTTTTCGCTAGCGCACGAGGGGTCGCGACAATTTTAGAGAAGGCCGGTTGTGAACATGTTAAGGCCGCAGCCCAGCCGGAATCCATTTTCTCAGCAAATGACACAAAGGACCCTTCGGCCGAAACCTCTTTGCTAGGCGGGAGGTTTTACTCCGATGTTTGGATGAAGGGCGGTCGTGAGATGGCTGATGAAGCGATTAGACAGAATGAGAAAGAATCTCACGACGCTCGAGAAGAGGCTAAACGAGCTAAAGAAGCTGCTGAACGCGCCAGGATTATAGGTACTTTTATTGAGGTTTAGCTTCATTGTTCGCTTTTAGCTTCGAAATGAACCAACATATTATTTATTGCAGCTGACCTTTCACCACTACCGGAGCCGTATAATCCTGAAGCTGACCCAACCATGAAAGAAGCTTTGGATATAATGAAAATTGCTAACGAAGTCGTTGACGAAGTCATCGACAGATTATTACACGAAACCGCTGAGAAAGTGTTGAAGGAAGACTGAATCTTTGTATATTTGAGGATGTATTTAGCTTTAGTTTTCTGTAAGAACCAAACATTAGGTCTCTGTATATACATTAATGTAATATATTTCTTTGTGATGCATGAAACTTTCGTACGTACCGTTTTTGAGCTGTTGGCGAAAAAACACCTTCACTTCTTTTCATGCTTTGCTAAGAAAAAAGATTGTCCTTATGTCACTGCTGACGAAGACCAGCTTCATGCAGTGTGATGTATCAGCCAAAGACATGTCTTGTGTTATAATATTCCTTTTCATAATCCGGTCGATTTTTTGGAGAGAACAACTTTCCTTTGTTTCTCCACATCTTTTGAGTGATGCAGAATGATGTATGATGCAATGCTATGTACTATGATATGATGGTATGATGCAGAATGTCACTCGTGCCGAAAGTAGAGAACCATGCGGATATACAACCCAGACTCTGCATCCCGTTGGGAATGACTTTGGAGTCTCTTCACCTTTTACTTAGGTGGTATTTCAACTCTGCATCCCCTTAGAAACGACTTTGGAGCTTCTTCACCTCCGACTTAGGTGATATTTTAGATCTGCATCCCCTTAGGAATGACTTTGGAGCTTCTTCACCTTTGATATAGGTGGCATCTTAGCTCTACATTCCCTTAGGAACGACTTTTGAACTTCAGAACTTACTCTGCGCTCCCTTAGGAATGGCTATGGAGCTTCGGAACTTACTCTGCGCTCCCTTAGGAACGACTTTGGAGCTTCGGAACTTACTCTGTGCTCCCTAAGGAACGGCTTTGGTGCTTCAGAACTTACTCTACGCTCCCTTAGGGACGGCTTTGGAGCTTCGGAACTTACTCTGCGCTCCCTTAGGAACGACTTTGGAGCATCGGAACTTACTCTGTGACACGCGATGGTGTAGCCACATATTTATTACATCGAGCTAGAGGTTAAACCTTCATGTATTGTCTTTTGTGAAGGAAACATAAAAGGAAAAAATAGTAGAAATAAAACGAGTTGGGGCTTTCTTTTGGCCAAAACATTATGCCATCTTCAGTAGATATGCCTGGACTCGGGCACAGTACTGTTGACTGTGTGAGCTTCAGACTGCTCCCGAAGGTCACGTTGTTGCTGAGGCCGAAGATACCCTTCTGGCTGCTGATCATGACTTGGAGCAGGCGCCAGTGGTGGGGGTGGTGGTAACTGAACCCAGGAAGCTTAGGAGTGATTTGCTGGCAGCAGAAGTTGTAGGTTGTTGATTGCCTACATACTATAGAATATATGGAGAGTAGCACGAAGCAGTATGTAGGACCTGCTTTGGCTAATTCTGTCGTGCTTCAGCTTCAACAATTTCCTTGCTTTTGGATTGTGACCTAGCACATCCTCGTTGTGTGTCCCTTGTCCTCTCCATAGAACAAACAAAAGAATTTCCAGGGTTGATTACTATACCTTCCTCAACCAAAGCTTCTCCCCCTCTGCCTCTCGGGGCTGGTGGTCTGTAAGAGGTTTGCTGCATACCCGAAGACTGTGAGTCGTGCTGACTACTCTGAGCATTATTGGCCCTATCATCGCTGGCATCGGGATTGTGGGTTGTCCTGACATGCTTGGGGTGGAGTCTTCTTCCAAAGGCCCTGGTCATCTCAGAAAAACTATATGCCTCCTCCCTTCTTTGGCGGAAATCATTATCACCTCAGATGTACTCGTCCATCTTCTGAAGAAGCTTCTCTAGGGTCTGTGGTGGCTTCTTTGCAAAATATTGGGCTGTAGGTCTTGACCGAAGCCCCTTGATCATGGCCTCAATAACAATTTCATTGGGCATTGTAGGCGCTTGAGCTCTCAAACGCAGAAACCTTCGGATGTACGCCTGCAGGTACTCCTCATGGTCTTGTGTGCATTGAAACAGGGCCTGAGTAGTGACTAGCTTCGTCTGAAAGCCCTGGAAGCTGGTGACTAGCATGTCCTTCAACTTCTGCCACGATGTAATTGTTCCTGGCCGAAGAGAGGAATACCATGTCTTGGCCACACTTCTGACTTCCATGATGAAGGACTTTGCCATGACAGCAGTGTTGTCTCCATACGAGGATATTGTTTGTAACACCTCTGGTGTTACTGTCACTAAAACTTGAGCATAACATCATGAGCATTATCATATCATGTGTTTGTTACACTTAGAGTGCATTCACTAGGCAAAAATTTCAAACAAGTTGTATTGATGTGACTTGGTATGTAACCCTAGGGTAGAGTAGTTAACCCTAAACTAGGCTTATGAGTGAAAATGAAGCCCAAATAAGTTAAAATCTCAAAAGTCATTAGAAATGATCATAAGATATCACATTTAACGGACTTGGGTAGCACAAAACCCCTAAAGTGTTAAAAACTTTGAAAAGACCCCTGGAAAACCCTAGATTGGAACCCTAGGGGGCTAAGTGAAAATTTGGTGCACTTTTGGACCAAAGTGGAAATTACCAAAGTAATACAACACCACAAACTATGTATTTCTCACATTAAAGGATTTGCAAGTCCAAAAGTGGGGATTTGGACTTAAGTGCAAAAAGCCCCTCATACACTCCATATGCCTAAGTCTAAATTCAGTTGCATAAGGCTGACTTTGGTGCTCTATGTTTCTAAATTTACAAGGAATTTGCCTAAGATCAATACATCAAAATTATAGAGCTACTATAGGAGCCTAACTTTGCTTAAGTTATTAAACCTTGATGTCAAACAAAATTTGGAGTAAAATGGACTTTAAGTCAGGCTGTCAGTCCACTCTGAATATGAAATTCTACTCACAGTGGCTTGGGATGAACTTCAGATTCGATTCTAGCTCAAGGGAGTAAGTAAATGAGCAAGGTCTCTATAGTCGAATTGTAGTTGATATATAACAACAACTTTGTTACGGAAGGATTATCAGGTTGTCACACAAAAATTGGAGAACCAAGGCCTTTAATCTACTCTGTCAAGCGATCTGATAACGGTTCCAATGGTACAGTGACTGGATAGAATCAGATTCCATGAACTTCGCCGCCAACGACCTCCATGCAAGGATTCACGCTGATCGCACTGATTCGTGTAGAACCCAGGCAGGATAGTACCGGGAGGATGAAAAGATTAGAAAGGGAGTGGATTTGATCGCGGATTGAAGCTTATCAACCGCACCTATAGCCACGCAACATGGACGGATCACCGGTATCACCGTGGTACGCTGTCGACCCCAAATATGCCATGACGTAGTCCTTTACCATGCTGTAGTAATCGTGGCGCATCTGGATTTACCACCTCAAGAGCAATTGCACCGGCAAGCGCCACGACTGAGCAACCAGAAACTCTTCCCCCTCTCCGGCCGCCGCGCGTCTTCTCCAAATTAGCCGCCACCGCTCATGAATCCTATAAATTGAGTGTGCTCTCAGCTCCGATAGGTATTCAAGCACCTAGCGCACCCACTCATGTCTCAAATCATTCACCAGAGAACTTCAATTTGGGATTTCCCCCAAATCAATCAAAAACACCGTGCGGTGTGAGCTCACCGTGGCTAGCTCGTTACATGTCCGTTCATGGCTTCCTTGCTCTCGTTTCAGCGTCTCTGTGTGCTGTAGATGCTTAGCCACAAGGCCAATTATGCTAGATTTGGCCAGGTCACTGGGAACACCACAGATTGTCCTATGTTTGCGCTGTCACCGTGGACAGAGCGATGTAGAGTTAGAACTCTGCAATTGATGGAGGGGAAATGGTTATTAGGGGTCAAATTTGGTGTCAACTGCACCGGAGCACCGGTAGTTGAGTTATCCGAGTATGGGCTCACCGGAGTTCCTGCTCCGCCGTCCACGGTCGTGGACTTCACCTTGTGAAGAAATAGAAAAGGGGAGGGTCTATTTGCATTTGTCAGCGACTCAAAGAAATAGTGTTACAGACTCTTTATAGGTTTCTCAAATACCCAGGGTTCTCTGTGTAAACTCGTCACCGTGGGCGCGCACGGGCGCGTTTGCCTGTTCACGGGCCGACTTGGGCCAGTTTCAGCCCATCACTATTCATTGTTTCTCTTTTTCTCTTTCTACCAGGATTAGAGAATTCATAGAAAATTGTAGAAAAATGCTAAAAATATGAGACCAATTTTGTTGGACTCTTAAATTTCTATAGTATTTAATAAAAATGGTTCCAAGATTTTTAGTCTAAGCCAGAAATTATGAAGTATTTCAAATAGCTAAAACCTAGTCTCCTGGAATTTTAGAAATTAATTAGTAACTCCAAAAATCACCAAACTTTTTGGATAAGCTTAAAATGATATTTAGAAACCTTGGGTGAAGTTTGACTTGATTTGGACAATGTTTGATACCTAAACCCCAAAACCCTAATCTTCTAAGTAGTGTGTGCCCTATAAAATAAAATAATGACTCCAAAGACCCTAGTTTCCTGGAGTACCGTGAAGGAAAACTATATTCAAGATACAACTTGATAAACCTTTTCTGTTACTGCATTTTCATAAGCATTACATGAGCATTCATGGTTATATATGATTATATATAGAGAACGAGGAAGAAGTAGTGGTTGAAGAAGAAGGAGTGGTACCACCACCACCTGAAGACCCACCTGCCGGGAACTGCTTTTATTTCGATATTTGTGGAGCAGAGCCCGACTCTCCTATAACACAAGGCAAGCCCCGGTGCATTTGCCACCTCCTTGCTATTTTAAAATCTTTCTCACTTGTTTGATGCATTATGTGATAGGGGTTGTGTGCTAAATAATTGATGCATTCCCTTCCTTGGAAAATTGATTACTTTTCCTTGATCACCTATTTTATGAAAAGGTTTTTCTGATGCTTAGTCTTGCTCTAGAAAACAAAATGTTTTGTTTTGACAAAATATGATGCTTCAAGTGGGATGGGATGGTTTTCAAAAATAAAACTGGATGGTGGATCCATCATGGCCATGATGGGTTCAACATCGGAAAAGATGTACCTCTGTCAGGTACCAAACTTTGGGTTGAAATGATAAAGCTGAGACTAGGCAGGTGACTTGCACAAGAAGAGAGTCTCGGTGTAGTGTCTCCGTCTGAGTCGATTAAGGACCGGGTCGATGTGGGCCTGCTGACCGAGGACCCTTTAACTGGTCACATGCCTCATCATGGGTAAGCTTTGCCTCGGGCAGACTAATACCAGAATAAGACAACACGCAATGGGAGTGGAGAGATGGTGAGAGTAGTGTGTACCCTCCATGGCAAGAGGTTGGACGGTGGTGTATCTATGCTCCCGGTTGGCGTGAACCTGATCTGGTCTTAAGAACCCTGCTGGCGAGTTGACATATGCAAGGGTAAAGTGCTACATATGTCGTGCGATTGGAGATCCTCAGCTGAGTATTAATCGATTCGGATCATCGTTACTTCTTGTACATGAAGACTTGGTCACTGACTTACACGTAGCATTCCAGCAAACTAAAAGGGATGATAAAAGGATGGCTATTATAGGCCAAGTGCTTGAACTAGGGTAGAAAGAACTCTAGATTCAGGTAATGACTTAACTTGCTAATAAACCTGGATTTTTAAGGATTCAATGTTAGTAAGCATTTTTGCAAACAGAGTCTTGATCCTTGATTAAGCCTTACCTTGACTCCCTCAAGCCAGCATATCCTTGAGAGTCTTTTATTTTGATGGGTAAGACTTGCGAAAGTACACTTCGTACTCAGGGTTTTCAAACCCATGTTGTTGTAGGTGAGGAAGCAGCAAACTTTTGTTGCTTTTGCTCTAAGGTGGTGCCAAAGGAAGAATCTCAAGAGTGAAGCTGCGGGAGGAGGTTGTACTCCTTTAAAAAACATTATACTTTTATGCGAGAGGAGTTTTTACCTCCCGAGTTTGTAATAATAATACTTCTGCACTCATATACCGCTGGTCTGTAATAGTAACACTCTTTCTATATTTTAATGTAAATTAAGTTATTGTAATTACTTCCACTTATTCGTTCCTCCAGTGTGTTGTAATATCTGTGTGACGGGTGAAACGCTCTTGGGCAAAGAAAGGATACATATACCGAACTTGTCAAGTGATCAGGTGCATCTACAGGGTTGTTCGAGGTCTGCTGGACAAGGACAACTGTAGGTGGGCCTAATGACTTGGGAGGTTCCGTCACATTGTTGCCTCGTAGCTCATCAAAAATTCCTTTGGATCCGAATGCCCATCATACATGGGTAACTGAGGTGGATTGTAGGACGGTGGCCACGGAGTAGCCTGTAATTCTGCTGCCAGAGGAGAAGCATCATCGAATGTAAAGTTACCATGATGATAGTCATTGTACCATTCATCTTTGTTGATTGGGCTTTCCGGACGATGCTCCCTGTGCTAAGGCCTTTGGTCCTAGTCATCTTGAGTGAGATGACACATCTCCTCAGCTGCTTCATCAATCTTCTTCTGAAGGTCGGCCAGCCGAAGCATTTTCTCCTTTTTCCTCTATACTTGCTGGTGGATTGCTTCTATTTCCTCATGAAGCGTTGGGCTAGTGGACTTTCTCTTATGGCTCCTAGCCTCTCGCAGGGAGAGTGCGTCCTGATTTGTGTCCAGTGGCTGCAGGGCAGCCCCTTGCACTGTTTCCTTCTTCGGCAGCATGATGAAGGTGAACGCTTGCCGAAGGTTATGGAAGTGAGTTCACCGGAGGTGGGTGCCAATGTTGGTCACTTGTTCTCAAATTTTGTGAATCAAGAACAAGGAAACACAATTATCAAGTATTAAGGACCTTCGTCTTTCAAAGAATTATTTCCTCAAGGGTATAATGCTCATCGGGAGAAGGTCAAGAAGGACATACCTTCATCATATTAATATATGAAAGGAAATATGAACGGGTGAATATGATAATCGTATTTTAATAATTCATTTATTCTTGCATTCCATAAAACATATATGAATATCAATAATGTTAATATTACATTGATACATTCGGCTTGCTCAAAGGCGAGGATGCGAGAGAGTAAATACAATCCAGTGTGAACAGTACGGTGCTATTTTTTATCTCTTTATAGGCACGGGACGCAGCCCGAGTAAAAGTACATTTATGTCCTTGTCAACTGTCTACAATTATAATACGAAACATTAAAGACTAAATAGTCTTTATCCTTTTCTGGTCACTGTTGTATTTGGTCTTCGTCATCATCCGAAGTCCCTTGACTATAGCTTCATCGCCCATTTTTTCCACCTTCGGGTTACACATCTACTCTTGTCATAGAAGAAGATCTATATTCCGAAGCTGGAGCCTCCTGCAATAATCTATGTCATACTGAAGACATATGGTTAGTTACGTTTTTGAGGACCTTCGGAGGAGGAAGGCCCCCAACAGTTACTATGGTTAGTTTTCATGCTATTGCTTTACTTTAACCAATGAACGTGATGAGAACATTTATGATACGATGATGTTATCTTGATTATGATGATGAACTTGTGATACTTTAGGGGACTTAGGTTGTTTCCTGAGAACCTCTCCTCAAGGACCTGTTCATTGAGAGACCACCCGAGATAACATTAGAAACATGAGGGTGGAATGGTACGCCCTTAGCTGATTAATTAGATGAACTTGGGGGTGTAGTTGGCTTTGCCGTAGGGCCATCAATGGGGGCCGGGGCATAGTGCTTGCTCTGCTAAGGGTGCATGCCGAGGTTAATTCGATTTGGTTTTGTTATTTACCCACCTTAGGGAGGAGTAATGTGTTTGTATGTCTGGCGAAACCTAACGAGCAACTGCACACCAGGAGAATCTTTGTAAAGGGAATCACGGCTCATAGGTAAAGTGTGCGACCTCTGCAGAGGAATGAAACTGATATATTAGTCGTGCTCATGGTTTAGAGAGGCCGTGGGATCCTCTTTGATTAGAGTTAGAGATGATCTAAGATACAATGGTTATGGATGATGATGATGGTTCTATTAATGATGTTTCTAACTATGGATTCTAGTATTTCCTTTATGAGGAGGTACTATATGGGATAGTAACTTGGGATTGATGATAAAACTTGGCTTATATTAATGAATAAAATTTGACAAAATAAAGCAACCTGCTTTGAGCCAAACTCCACATAAAGCTAGTCCACCTCAGCCAAATGGGACATTTGTTGAGTACGTTGATGTGTACTCACCCTTGCTTTCACAAAGCACTAGGTTGCCTTTGGTGCAATTTAAGCTCAAGTAAAGAAGAAGGTGTTGAGGCAGATCTCCAGGAGCTCCAGGACTTCGACAAGTTCGAGGATTAGGCTAGCAACCTCCCCAGTCAGCTGTCTGTGGTGGGTTTGTTTACGTTGGCTACGTTTCTATTCTGTGTACTTTGATTTATATAATGTGAATGACACTAGTCTGTAATATTATTACTTCCTCTTTATTAATATTCAAAGCATTGTGCTATGATGAGTCATTTATGTAATCGTTGTGTAAGTGAATTTCTGATTCTGGCAAGTACATGGTCCGCATTTGGTTTACCTTCCAAAACCAGGTATGACATAAGTGGTATCAAAACCTTGCTGACCGTAGGACCACTAGCATAGAGTAGCATTGGCCGTTTTAAGGACTTATTGACTATTACTTCACCTCATCCTTCATGCTGCTTCAAAATATTAGTCACATCGAGTAATTCTATGTTGTGCTCCTATATATCACCTTGCCAAAAGTATTCTATTCTAGTATAGTCTATACTTTTCTCAATCTATTAGATCTGATCTCACTCTTATGCTTGCTACATCTTTGTAGATGCCCCCTGACCATAACCTTCTTGTCTTTTGGAATTCTTTCCTTTTTCATCATTAAATTGCCACCATTTGGCAATCTCTATTCCTTTGGTATTGACATATTCGTATCCCTGGATTCCTCAATACTCTTGTCTCAAATACTTACATGTGAAAACTCTGTTGCCTATTTGAACATTCCAGTTTATATGTTCATGACCTTCTTGTCTTTTGAGATCCTTTCCTATCCTGTTGTTAAGTCATTATCTTTCGGCAATTTCTATTCCCTTGGTCTTAGTATGCTCGTATCCTTGGAGTCTTGCATACTCTTATATTTTTATATATGCTTGTCGTCATACCCCAATGTCTATGTGAGACATTTCTATTAACATGCCCTTGACCACCCTTGTTCCTTAACGATCCATTAGCGATCATTGGTGATCTTGTTGCTTCCTTATAACTTCCCTCGGTAAGGAATCTTTACTTCAACCCTTCCGTTGGAACCTTACCTATCTTACCCTTGATTGTTTTCTCCACTTCGCGAGTCTTGCCTTAACTCTATCCTTTGTTATGCTTTTCATTATTATTATATGTACCCTTGACACCTCTATACCCTACATTGATGTTTGTCTCGTACTTACCCTTTAAAATCGCCCCTCTTCCGTCTCATTCTGAGAGTTGTACTTTACTTATCTTTCCCTTGGTCATATCCTCTTCTTTGGCTTGCGAGTTTGTAACTTCATCCTTTGTTGTGCTTTTGTTTGTTATTGCCTTTACCGTTCTCATCTCTCGATCTTACCTTGGTGATTACCCTATGCCCGTTATCTAAAATCGTTGATCTCCCATCTCAGTTCAAGAGTGGCGTCTTACTTATCTCACCCGTGGTTATCTCATATTCCTTACCACTTGCAAGACTTATCTTAACTCTATTCTTGGTTGTACTTAGATCCTTGGTTCTTATGCACATTTACCTCTTCCCTTACATCCTTGTCTGTTATCACCTTTAACCCTTGACATCTCTCGGTTTTTACCATGACACTTACCCACATTTCAAAGCCTCACCTCCTCCATTTCAGTTCGAGAGTGTTGTTATACCTATCCCGCTCTTGGTCATTTCCTTTTCCATTGTCATGCTTTAAGTCTTGTTTTACCTTAACTCCATCCTATGTTGAGCTTTTGTTTGATATCAACCTTACCTTTGTAATCCATAGATCATGCCTTGATGCTTATCTTAGGTCTGCTTTTTGAAATCTCCTCCTTTCTATCTCAATTTGAGAGCGGTGAGTTACCTATCTCTCCCTTGGTTTCTTTGCCCTTTTGTCGCCTTACAAGTTTTGTCTTAATCCCATCCTTTGATGTGTTTTAATTGCTATCACCATTACCTTGTCATCCATCGATCTTACCTTGATACTTATCTTTATGCCTGCTCTTCAAAAATCTCCTCTCTTCCACGTCAATTTGAGAGTGGCAATTTACATATTTGGCCCTTGGACGTATCCTCTTCTTTTCCACCTACAGGTACTGTCTTAACTCCATCCTTTGTGGTACTTATATCCTTTGTTTTTATGCTCATTTACCTCCTCTCTTATATTGTTGTCCGTTATCACCTTTAACCCTTGTAATATCTATACCCTTACCTTCATGCTTACTTTGAACCTAGCCTTTAAAGCCTCTTCTTTTCCATCTCTGTTCGAGGATAATGCCTCACCCACTTCACCATTGATTGCTCCCCTTCTTCGACGCCTTGCATGTTTTGTCTAAAATACATCCTTTGTTGTGTGTTTGTCCGTTATCACCATAACCCTTGTCATCCCTCGATCTTTACCTTGATGCTTATCATGTACCTGCATTTTAAAGCCTCCTCTCCCATTTCAGTTCAAGAGTGTTGTCTTACCCATCCCGCTCTTGTTGGTTCTTTTTCCTCTGTCACGTTGCAAGTCTTGTCTTAACTCGATCTTTTGGTGTGATTTTGCCTGTTACCTCCCTTACCTTTGTAATCTCTAGATCTTTCCATGATGCTTATCTTATGCCTACCTTTTGAATTATCATCTTTCCCATCTTGATTTGAGAATGGTGTTTTACCTATCCTGGTCTTGGTTGCATTCTCTCCCTTGCCGGTTACAATCCTTGCTTTAGCTCCATCCTTTATTATGCTTATGCCCCTATCCTGCATGTCTTATCATTCCCCTTGCCTTTCGATGGCCTTAGAGTAGTTTCCCCTTGGTAAGGAAAGACCACCATCTAGATAACAGGAACGTATAGCAACAAGATGTTTGTTGCTGTATGCTTGTGATGTTTGTCTTTGTGTTAAGACTGATTTGCTTCTTTGTGATGAGTGTTGATGTATTGTGGCCCTTGGTCCGCAATGTCATCGGTTTACTAGGTGAGTGCCATAGAGTTAGGTAGTTGGGTGCTCTCCCTTTTCTCTCTTTAATCCATCTATGCTTACCTTTTCTATCCATATTCTTTCCTCTTGCACTTGTTTATTTGGCAACCGCCAACTCCTCTTAATCAATCAAGATCAGAGTCGACAACGTCTTCACCAAGTACATATCAATGCTGTTGTTAAGGGGGTTAGCTGCTAACCCCGATGAAGACAATGCGATCAACATCAACCAACAAGATCAGAGCGGCGCAATAGAAGCGTAGTGGGTCCTAACCCACAAGTCCTAGAGTCATCTAGAAGTCAACTAAGCGATCGCCTCGTGGCTCTAGTAATGAGGATCAGTTGGTCGTGAACATCTGAACGTCAAATCAACCAGTTCACAAGTTAAGGTGGTAGAGTCAAAGTTGAATCGAAGAACCATGTGCAACCTATTGACAACCTTGTTCTCTTGCTAGCCTCTTCTTGAATCTCGAAGGGGGTTAGGTTTGTAACACCCTGAATTTGGTGGTATAAAATTTTTCTTCTAATATCCACCAAATTCAGGTGTTACCCTCTCCTTCTTTTGCTTTCCTTCTTTTTTCTAAATAATGGAGAATTGTTTTGTTTTATATTGGCTTAAGCCTACTGAAGTGAGCCCTAGAGATGCTTTGGTTGTTGCATTCATGCCGTTGCATAGTGTTTCTATGTGTGAAAAGTGTTTGAAACCTGTTAATATGCCTTGTAGAAGTTTTCGATAAATTTTCATATTTTTTGAATATTTTTATATTTTCTTAAATTCAAAATCTATTTATTTGAGTACTTAAAAACATTTTCAAAAGTTCTAAATATGTTTTTTGAGTTCATTGAGTGCCAAATCATGTCTAGGAATTTTCCTAGAATATTTGGAGCCTTCGAGATATTTTGCGGATATTAAAAATGATTTCAACCTTTTCTGAAAATGATTTTTTATTTTAAAAATAGGATAATTACGAAAAAATATTTTCAAACCCTAGCAATATATATATGACTGGAATCCACTCGTCGAGCCCTTTTCGAAATTCGAAATCCCACCCTCAGATTCTATCCGAAACTCTTGGAATCCCTCGCCGAAGTTTGGAGCTGGTTCCAACTCGAGCGACAACTCCGGTGAGCAATTACTTTCAATTCGTGCGTCGTCGGTGGAATCCGAGGGTACCGCTGCGTTCGTCTCGTTGAGAGATTCATCCTGATGCCTTCGATTCGTCGATCTGATCAACGGTGCATCCCCAATCGACAATTTTGTGCTCGGCTCTGGCGAGGGTCGTCTTCTCCGGTGAGCCTCCATCATTATTGTACCTAGGGTTTCTTCGTGTTCTTCGTTTTCCTATCCATGCCAGGCCTCCCTCTCCCTCCTTTTCTCTCCCCTGGCGCGTGACACCTCCCCCTCCCCTGTTTCCCCACAGCGGCGGCAACCGGTCCGCCTGGCTCGCCCACCCGTGCCCTGGCCGACCGCTGCCCCCTTCCCTCCTCCTCCCCCTCCCATGGTTGAGAGGAAGGAGAAGAGAGGAGGTAGAAGATGGCAGTTTTGTAATTTAGCCCATGTTCTATTTTAATGCGTACGCAGAAATTTAGTTTAAATTAAAACTGCGACAACTTTTGCGTTTTAAATCAGATTCACTCCGTTCAAGTTGCGTTAGGTTCATATTAAAATTGTCTACATATTAGAGGTAAATTTCTCTATTGTTGCATATTTTATCTAATTTATTTAAACGTTTGTTTGACCGGAGGTTAATAGAACGACGTTTTATTTTAAATCTAGCTTATAATTTCAAATTGTGCATTTATAAATCAACATCAGCACAATTAATTTTAACTGAACTGTTCTTATTAAATAATTGTTTAGTTTAATTATGTTACCTATTAATTAGTTCTTGCATGTAGTGTCGGCCTGTGCGTCGTACGTGTGCTGCGCGTGTATTGTGCACGTGCTGCCGCGCTGCTTCGCGCGTGATGATTTTCGTCTCACGTCGTTATTTTGTCTCGCTCATAATCGCTAATGCTATGTGAATTATTTATCTAGCTGAAAGTTGTTAGTGTAGCAAACTAATTAAAACTAGGCAATAGCTTTAATGATAATTAATAAATGATGAGTAATGTGAGTATGTCGAATTAAATATCATATTTCATATTTATATAACGTAGACGCAATAACTTCTCAACCGTTATTTCGATATCATCGTTTCTTTCTCTCGTGCGATCATAGAAGCGAGCTCTATTTCGTATTGCATGTTTTGATTATGTTTTGCTTTGAATGGTATAATGTTCTTATGCATATATATATATATATATATATATATATATATATATATATATATATATATATATATATATATATATATATATATATATATATATATATATATGTTTGTTTGCTTGTGCCCGTTCATCCTCGCTTCACGTTGCGATTAGATCGTGATCCGTTTTTGAGCTTCCAGGACCCGACGATCAAGCCTTGATGACCAAGTGTACAAGCTCCTCTAGTTCTGCAAGGTTGAAGACCCTGAGCATATGTTTGGTGAAGGCAAGTGTCCTCTTACCTATTTATGTCCTATTCATATGATAACTCATTTCCCTGCATACCATGATCAACCTAAGGACTAACTAGCTTTCTGTTTACCTTGTCCTTGATTACCTTTTGGGTTACTATGGTTAGTTTCATGTTATTGCTTTACTTTAATCAATGAACATGATGAGAACATTTATGATACGATGATGTTATCTTGATTTTGATGATGAACTTGTGATACTTTAGGAAACTCAGGATGTTTCCTGAGTACCTCTTCGTAAGGACCTGTTCGTTGAGAGACCACCCGGGATAACAGTACAACCATGAGGGTGGAATGGTACGCCCTTAGCTGATTAATTAGATGAACTTGGGGTTGGAGTTGGCTTTGCTGTAGGGCCGTCAATGGGGGTTGGGGCATAGTGCTTGCTCTGCTAAGGGTGGGTGCCGAGGTTCATTCGATTTGGTTTTGTTAGTCACCCACATTAGGGAGGAGTATTGTGTTTGTACGACTAGCGAAACCTAACGAGCAACTGCACACCATGAGAATCTTCAAAAAGGCTACGTAATGAAACCTTGTCGGCTCACCTTGGAAGTGTTTGAGGGTTTGATCCACCTGAGCCAAAAAGGGAATCATGGCTCATGGGTAAAGTGTTCGACCTCTTCAGAGGAATGAAACTGATATATCAGTCGTGCTCACGATTAGGAGTTGCCTTGGGATCCTCTTTGATTAGAGTTACTGATGATTTGAGATACAATGGTTAAAGATGATGATGATGGTTCTGTTAATGATGTTTCTAACTATGGATTCTGGTATTTCCTCTATGAGGAGGTACTCTTGGGGATAATAACTTGGGATTGATGATAAAACTTGGCTTATATTAATTAATAAAATTTGACAAAATAAAAGCAACATGCTTTGAGCCTAACTCCACATAAAGCTAGTCCACCTCAACGAAACAGGCATTTGCTGAGTATGTTGATGTGTACTCACCCTTGCTTTCACAAAACACTAGGTTGCCTTTGGTGCAATCCATGCTCAGGTAAAGAAGAAGGTGTCAAGGTGGATCTCCAAGAGTTCCAGGACTTCAATAACTTCGAGGATTAGGCTAGCGACCTCCCCCGGTCAGCTGCTTGTGGTGGGTTTGTTTACGTTGGCTACGTTTATATTATGTGTACTTTGATTTATATAATGTAAATGAGTCTAGTCTGTAATATTATTACTTACTCTTTATTATTATTCGAAGCATTGTGCTATGATGAGTCATTTATGTAACCGCTGTGTACGTGGATTTTTTTTATCATGGCACATACATGGTTCGCATTTGGTTTACCTTCCAAAATCGGGTGTGACTGGTTGTTGCTGTGCTTGTTGCATGGCTGCTAGAGTTTGCCAAATTGCTTGCACTGCTTGGGTCTGCATGAGGAACATATGCTCTATCGTCATCGAGGATGGTGGTGGAGGCAACTGATGGGGTGCCTTATCCTATGGAGCAAGCTGCTCCTGCTAAGTTTGCCTCCCTCCTCGGCGCCTGTTGTCAGACATCTGCGGAATGCATTCACACATCAGAATTGATCTTGCAATCTTTCATCATAAGAAAAGGCATACAGAGATCTTCACAACACTGATTGAACAAACATCTTCACTGATTCTCAACACAGCCAAGCACAACATTCAGATAAAGAGGAAATTGGAAGTAAAAGGATTCCCAACTAAATAAATAACTTTATTAACACTATAACTAAACCAAACTACGGGGAACTCCCACATTTTGGTGATAGTCATTACAAAGATCCAAATCGATCACAGGTTCACCATGACATAGCATATCATAACATAAAACACATGATAAGAAAACTATCCTAACTAACAAAGACTAAGACACTTGACTTAAGAACTTATTACAAACTCCAATGCTAGTGCCTAATGATCCAAATCTATCTTGGTTCTATAGTCAGGCGTGCCATAAGCATGGGACCCTCGTGGCGGTGAGCGGTACAGGTGCTGAGTACTAGCAGGGGCGGGACAATCATACTCCTGATGACAGAGCTCCACGCGCTCAGCCCGCAACTCTACGATCTCAGCATGAGCCCTACTCAGCTCGTTAAGACTGTGGTCTAGCTCAGTGTTGAGCACAGCGACTAGGTTGACGGTGTTGTTCAACCTAGGATTGCTTTCACCTACTGGTCGGACAATCACACTTCCAGTACTGCCAGTCCAGCGGCGGGGTAATATTTGAGGTTAAGACCGTTAGCTACCCCGCTGAAAAACGATCAATACTGCGCAAGTGCACGTCGTGCAACACCTACATGGCTGCCTCGAAAGTGTCCCTCTAAGAGATAGAATAATGCTCTGAGCAGATGTGCACCCTAGAGGTTATCCTCCGGTCAGCGCACCACACAGGTAGCCTCCCAGCGCCCGGGTAAGCACCATGACTATGCTGGTTGACTACACAATGGTACTCGATTGACTAGGTGTGTCGGTCCATAGCTTGGTGCGACAAGGTGCCGAGTACGTTGTGAAAGTGACATCCACAAACGACGTCACGAGCGATGGGTCAAGCGATCAATCCTTCTGGCTCCTGCTCCTTAGAAAACATGGTACTGTGGCTCGAGCTTCCACTGTCGTTGTTGTCTCTGTCGAGATCTCCTCCATTAGCTCCTCCTGCAGCCGAGGCGCCCTGGGGTGGTGCAGGGGGCGCCTCTAGTGGGAGTACAGAGGATTGACGCCTCGTAGACTCCACCTCCTGCTACGGCGGGGATGAAGAATCCTGCTGCTCCATCTCCTATCGTTGATGCTCCTACTCCTCAAGCATGTGGTGGTGCAGCCTCTCCAAGTGACTGGACTGACTGGTCACTATGCGGTGAAGCGAACGTTCTGCAAGAGGAGTGGGCAGAAAAGGAATCACTGATTTGCATGTTGTGTGTCTAAGATGAGCCATCTACATAAGACATCGTAAGCATAAGGATAATGTTAGAGCTAATATGACCAACAAGTAAACCATAAACATATTAGGAAACAAAATAAAATAGAATTTTATCAAGATATATTATACACAAACTGAAGCATAGGGTTGGTCAAGACAGCCTACTTTTGAAGTGACACCAAAGATCGAGGTGAGAATAATGGTCCATAATCCTTGGAACGGCCATTCTACTCTAGGTTAGCGGTCCTACAGTTAGCAAGGCTCTGATACCACTTATGTCACACCTGGTTTTAGGAAGTAAACCGATTGCGAACCATGTAAGTGTCAGGATTAGAAATTCATGTACATAGCGATTACATAATTAGACATCATCACACAATGCTCAAATATTAGCGGAAATAAGTATAACTTTACATCATGATGCCCAAAACATCCACCTGGCTGAGCCATCACCTTAAGGCCCTCCCCAAACTAGGAATCCCTGATCATCCCGCTCAAAGGTGACAAGGGTGATAACCCTTCATTATACCCATTTGAAAAAAATTCTTTTGAAAAACTAGGCGTGTAGCCGGTAGAGTGGGGTAAATGAGTGGGTGGGGGGTTTGCCTTGGCTCAGGGTGTTGAGGGTGTGGAGAGGGAGAGGGTAACTGGGTGTATTTATAGCTGGGTACATGTAGTTTAGTACGGTAGTGTTCACTATTTGTGAGAATAGTGGCGAAGGAATTGTCTAACTCAATCTGAACAGGGAAGTTATAGGCAGAATATGGGACAAGAGAATTTTTGGAGTTTTATGGAATATGAACCATGCTTAAGGGGATGACATGGTTGGATAGGGAATAAATTGATAAGAATTTAGAAACAAGAATTATTCGAATATAATATGAGTTTGGATGGAGTTCTGGATTTTATAATCATATGAATTAGAAAAAGAAAAGGAAAAAAAGATATTCTTGGAATATTCCAAAATTTGAATATTTGGTGATATTTGGAAAATCTTTGAGCAAAGATCTAGGAATTATTTCTAGGTTATTCATGAGTAGAGGTTTATGTTGGTGGAAACTGTTCCTACGTACTATGTCACATGGGACAACAGTATGGCGGGACCCAAATAGCTGGATTACTGTGGTATTCTGGTCCGGGTGGGTTGGGGTATCTTGGGCCAGGTTTTAACAAACACTAACCTAATGTTATCCAGGCAAGCTCCGGTACATTATCCCATTCCTTGTGTTTTAAAATATTTATCACCTTATATGATGCATTAGGTGATAGGAGTTGTGTGCTAAACAATTGATGCATTTCCTTCCTTGGAAAATTGATCACCATACCTTGATTCCCTTTTATAAAAAGGATTTTTATGATGCTTAGCATTGCTTTAGAAAAACAAAATGTTTTGTTTTATAACAAAAGGTGATGCTTCAGATTGGATCGGAATTTTTACAAATAAAATACTTGTGATGGTGAATCCATCATGGCCGTGATGGGTTCAACATCTGAAAAGATGTACCTCTGCCAGGTACCAAACTTTGGGTTTTAAATGATAAAGACGAGATTGGGCGAGTGACTTGCATGAGAAGCAAGTCTCGGTGTAGTGTCTCCGTCTGAGTCGATTAAGGGCCGTGTCGATGTAGGCTTGCTGACCGAGGACCTTTTAACTGGCCACATGCCTCATCATGGGTAAGTTTTGCCTCGGTTGGACCAATACCAGAAAGGCCACCACGCAATGAGAGTGGAGAGATGGCGAGAGTAGTGTGTACCCTTCGTGGCAATAGGCTGGACGGTGGTGTATCTGTACTCTCGGTTGGCGTGAACTCGGTCTGGTCTTGAGAAACCCGGTGGCAAGTTGACATATGCAAGGGTTAAGTGCTACATATGTCGTGTGGTTGGAGATCCCCAACTGGATATTAATTGATTCGGATAGCCGTTACTTCTCGGACATGAAGACTTGGTCACTGCCCTACACGTAGCAATCCAGTGAACTGAAGGGATGATAAAAGACAGCTAGTGTAGGCCAAGTGCTTGAACTAGGATAGAAAGAACTCTAAATGCAGGTAACTTTACCTAACCTGACAAGTAAAATAAATTCTTAAGGATCCACTCATAGTAAGCTTTTCTGCAAAAGAGTCTTTGAATCTTGTTAAACTTTATCTTGATTCCCAAAAGCCAGCATATCCTTGAGTCTTTTTCCTTAGACGGGTAAGACTTGTGAAAGTAAACTTCATACTCAGGGTTTTCGAACCCATGTTGTTGCATGTAGTAGATTTGTGCTGTTGTGGACGGTGCTAAGCGCCGGTGGGCACAACCTTCTTATAGGTTAAAGTAGCCCTTCTATACTTCTTATTGAGGATGGTCATTGAGCTAGCATATATTTCAAACTTATAAATAATTTATAACATTTCAAAGTTTATTGCTTTGAACCACTTTTGTAACCACTCCGATAAATATAATGTAAATTTGTTGTAACTTGTAACCTTTTGTAATAAAGAAATTCCGCTGCCAAATGTTGGTGTGTGATTTGTGTTTACTTAATCTTGATGTCCTGGTTGTAAGTGGTTTATCCTGGGTCCATGGGACACTCGGATGGATCCTGTTAAGTTGTTAGGTGCACATGCATAGCCGTCTGAGGTTTTTGAGACAAGGTTGGGTGCATGTGGGCCTAATAACTTGGGAGGTTCTACCACAACTGGTATCGGAGCAGGATTAAGTATAATACGGTCACATACATATTTTTAAAACAAAGTTTTGGTTTTGAAAAACCTATTTTCAACTAAACACATTGTTTGATTTTGAAAAACATATTTGAAAAACTATAATGCTAGCGACATCCTCTGTTAAGCCCTAAACTATGGACTATGAGGTGGCTTAGATAAAAAAATAATACTAACCCACAACGGGGGGAAATTGCATACATGTGTAATGTTATTTTTGAGGCCATTCAGTTTTGAATGGATCGACACTCAGGTAATGTGAGATGTGAGAGCATGACCGAACAAACGTCGGTCTAGGAGAGCGCTAAATTGTGGCGCTTCATTATATACATGTTCCACATATGTATATATGAAGGCTGCAATGTGAAGTATTTACTTTTCTGGGAATTCAATACCCCATGGATGTGCACGGGTATACAAACATGGGAATACTGAGAAGTGTAATGTACTTGTAACGACGCACCTACGCTCAGGTAAGAAGGTGAGTTACCATAATGGGCTGCCATGTGGTTAAAGTGTGGCAGCGGCGCCTATGCGTGGCTCGACGCTTAATGAAGAGCTGGCCTCCATATAGCAATATATGGAGTATAAACTGTGATAAACTGTCATGTGTGGATCTTGCATCATGGGAAATTGGGTTGTGATAGAATTTTCTGCAGATACACTAACCTCAAAAATGTATGTGTAGCTGACGACTAGCAAAATATCGAGAGAGTCGTAAGTATGGCACCGATATAGAACGCTATTGCCACATTATGTCGGCAAAACTTGTGAGGACGCATAGGACAAGCATGCATCCTGATTGTTGCATCGTGTTTGTTACCTATACACCCAAAATGCTTCTCTCATCTTTATTCTAGTAACCGGTGATTGTAAATAATGTGGTGTCTTAGAGGTATGTGTTTAGATGGTTTCTAGTTTTTCTTAATTTGACCATTAGTGCAAATTGTGTTTGCTCTTGTGCTTGATGTGCCGATAGAATGTTGGTGACGTGTTTGCATAAACCCATGGCTAGGCTATGCCACTCGTTTAGTGAACCTTGACCCAAATTTGAATTTTATGTTCTCCCTCCATGACCAAACTCATGCAAATGAATGCTTAGATAATTTCTTTGTTGGACATAAAGTGTACCCGGGCTTAAAACAAGAATCTCGAGTCATGTCTCATTCCAAAACCATTCCTTTGTTCGGTTGTTTCAAGCTGATGTTTCTATTCCACTTTGCCTCTTCTTGCGGATCATGTCATTATTTTATCAACCTAACCCAAGAAAGACATGTCTGCTCATTCTCTTTAATTTGATGCCTTCGGTTTCCTCATATCTATCGAAGGCATACCAACTTAATCTTATGATCATTTTCCCTCCATATCAAATTGGATGCTAATCATTGACCTTGTAATCCCTTTGATGGGCATAGAAATATGCTTGGGGCTGAAGTAACAGTCTCCCATCGTACTCCCTCATCAACCAACTTAGGTTATGGCCATGCCTTGTTCATTTCATCAGACCATGATCTATTTTACTCTCTACTTGTAACCATTCTGACAGGTAGAGTCTCTTGTATATTGTCATCCTTGTTCAATCTATTGGTGTGGCACGAGATTTCTTATTGATTACATCTGGTAATGGTGTTATGACTAAAACCGATGATGCCGCGACAAAATCGAGGGCCTCCTGTGAATGTACACACATGGTTGTGCTGCTCGGCACGCGCTGGTATCACGGTTAGTAGTCATAATCCATTATGAGACTATATCAATGTGTTATCTTAGCACAATCTAGTTTTACCATGTGGCATTCATTATTGGTGTTGTTCGGTTAATGACTTATGGTGCTGCAGCCAAACTGAGAGCCCCTTGTGAATGTACATGTAAGGTTATGCTGCTTGGTGCATGCTGGTATCGAGGTCTCTAGTCATGATCCGTTATGGAATTACACTGATGTGTTATCTTCCGTGGACCTTCTCTGGAAACAATTTCTATGTTGTTTGTCAAATGATCAAGCAACATCTATCATCTTTGTGGGATCAAAAGGGCATACCACTTTCATGTGTGGTCTCTTTTCTTTTGATCTTGGTAGTGACTACTCATACAAGTTCCCTTAACGTCCTTTGTGTAAAGGTGAAGCCTTGAAGCTTTTTAGTGTTGAGAGACAACTAATTAGTTCTCAAAATGGAGATCGACTTTCCCTACTGCTGAGATTGCAGGAGTTTGTTCATTCGCTCTCTTATTCAATCCATGTATTCCCGAACCAAGTCAGTTCATCTCGCATGAAGAAACGGATGAACAACATGACCAAATGGATTTCTACTCAAGTGCATGATCTCTTGTTAACAAGAATGTGAACTCTTAACCCTTGGCTTGCCGATGGGTACTAAGAGGACTTACCCAATGTCAAAAGTAGTTCAACAAGTTGGTTTTACTAACTTGTAAATGCATTGTGATCAAAGGTTGAGTAAGGAGATCGTTTTATCGAGTTGTCTAAACTCATTTTGGTTCAACCCATCCTAAGTAAGTACTTTCAAGAATCGAGATTAAGTCGACTAATAACCACCTAATCATCGCTCTAGTCATGCCTCGATCGCCTCACGTGTGCTTTTCCAGCATGAGTGATCAGGTCGAGTCATGCTTAGTGCTCGATAAAGCGGATTGATTGTGAAGCCAACATTTGTTGATCATCTTCACTAATGTGTTCCTCGAATTTTTATTATCTTCTTGGAACTTGAATTCCTCAAATGACCACTTGTTGGTGAACCTCCTTCTGTGTTTTACCCAAGAGGTTGCAACAAATTCTATTTGGGTAAAGTCGCATATCTACCGCTCGCCCAACCGACTCAGATAGTACAGTGTCATCAGAAAAAGCAAACTACACCCATGGAACCTTATGTGTTCCTTTGGTAGACATCGTCTCTATTGTTGGACATCTTTAAATTAGCCTAAGGCGATACATATTATGTCCACTAGAGAAACAACCTCCTGAGATACTCGCCTTTGCTTGGACCTGCCTTATATTATCGCTGATATGGATAGGCCTTACATGTTCTCTACTCTTAAAAGTCTTTCGCTCCGAATCTCGGGACGAGATTCTTTTTAGGGGGAGGATTGTAACACCCGAGGTTTTTTTCATCTGCTCGACCACGAGTGTGGACTTTAACACGTGATAGCGGTGAATAAAATGGACCCTAAATTTTAATCATCTTTGTCATTCACGATTTTGATATCGTATATGTCTCTGTTTATCTAAGCTGTCCAAACAGTTTAGAGAAATTTTGAGCCTTAAAATCTCTTAAGATGTTGAGTCCATGCTGTTCGAAATTGTTTATTAAACGAATAGGTTTTCGGAAAGAGTTTGATTCTGTTTATAGTTCGATCACATTGTATATCCAAGAAAAACAAGGTGTAAAAGTATTAATCACTTTGTTTCTTAGTCGAATGAATTATGGCGGCGAAATTCGTCTAGGCTCGACTAAATTAAATATCGCTTAAGATATCAAAGCTGATGTCATTGATTCGGTCCATTTACACGCTATCCGAATTCTAACCCTTGAAATCGAATCTGGTTCCATAAAATCCATCCTGAATCCCCTCGCGCTTGCGTTGCGCGCGTCCTTCCGCGGCTTGGCATTGTGACGTGTGGCGAGCGCTAACGGGTGTCTGGATAGCACACAACCTCTCGCCCATGTGAGCGATGCGTGGCTTCTGAAAGAATCACACTTTCGATGCCACATCGATCTCGCGTATTTATTTCGCGATATGTCGAGTCTTGTGTCCGTTTAAAATTTATAGATTAAGAGAATACGAATTCGGAAGCTTGACCCACTCTTATGATTTTTGTCTCGGGCAAATTAATTTGAACTCGACGACAAAAGTTTTAACGCAAAATTCAATCGGACCACACTCGTAATCCAAGAAAAACCAGGCGTAGCCTTGTTAATTTAATTGTTCTCTAATCAAATATTCGGATAGCAGGTCAAGTTCGTCTGATTTGAATTAAATCTAACACCGATTAAAATATTGCAACCAAAATCATTTTAATTTGGTCCTCTTACACCTTTCCAAATTCTAGCCTCGATCTTCGGTTGATATTTACGTTTGTATTTAAATTTTTGAGTAAAAAAAGAAGAGAAGAGACAATAAAAAATACAAAATATCCTCTTAGCCGTTCCTATCCTACCGCCGCCGTTCTCATGCAGATTTTTTCACCGTCTCTTCTTATCCGTCGCTGGATATTTCATCTCCAGCCCTGCTCGTCCGTCTCTCCAGCAGTGCTCCCTACGCAGCTTCCTCGGCTGGCCGCGGTGCTCCTCCAGCCTCCCTCACGCGCGCTTCTCTCCTTCCCCTTCTTCCTTGCTGCGCTCGCCTGGCCGCACTCCACCTCGCCCCAGGCGCTCGGCCGCCTATCTCCCTGTGCTCACCCATGGCCATCGCGCCTTCTCCTGGCCGATGCTCGGCTTCGAGCTCCCATCTCCCATGCGCCCATCCGCCACCTCGCCCTTGGTGCTCGCCCAGCCCAACCGCCCCTCCTCTCTCCTCCCTCGTCTCCATGGCTGCACGTGGACCTCTCTCCTCCCCATCTTCTCCGACGGTCGCCTCCTTGTTGCTCTACTGGCCGGCGCCCCTCTCTCAATGGCGCCCAGCCCCCAGCTCAGATCCCTGCGCCTGCTCGCGTCGACCCCGGTCGCCGGAGCCGAACTGCCCTGTGCCTTGGGCCCTGCCCGATTGATGTGCCTTGTGGCCTGTTGGCATGTTAGTTAGCCGATGACGGCACTGGAGTCCATAGCAGACTGGCGGCAGAGACCTCGCCAAATTGCGCCCCTGCTCGACGTCGGTGATGGCCGTCGTGGAGCACCAATGTGAGCTCCCAGCGCCCTCTCCTCCAGTCTTACTCTTGCCGTGGACCTCCTTCGCTCTATCTCATCATCACCGTTCTCGTCGGATATCAAACCTCCGTATGCCCTAGATGCGTTGTCGCCACGTTCATGTGTTGCCATACGTGTTTTATGTTCATGCCGGCAAAAGAATCCCAAAACAGTGTGGAGAAGCAAGCCCCAGGTTGATGCCCCCAAGTGCTCGGCGAAAGGCCTCAACAAGGATCATCGCCATTTGTGCGGAGTTCTAGTTACTATGGAGAGATTCCAAGAGTTGTAGATTGAGGAGAAAGTGAAGCTCAGTTCAATGCTCGCCAGGTGTTCGATCGAAAACTTTATTCGGAGAATATCAACGTTCTCGCAAGCTTTGAGTCGGACTTACTTTGGATGAGAGATCCCTGATGTTTGAGAGAAGCGAGGCCTCTAAGTGCTCTCTTGGGGCTCGACAAAGCACTTGAACCCGTTGTTCATCGTCGTTCTTACAAATATCGAGTCGATTCGGTCATGGTAAGCTGGTTTATTATTTATGTTATTTGGGATTTATGAGTGGATTAATTAGATATATAGTAATTGTGATGATCCTCGTGTTTAGCGCAGGCGCGTTGTGGTAATGTTAAATATATGTGAAGTATGATGGAGTTAGTAATGCGAAAGGTAGACTAATTTATGTGATGTTTGGGCGAGCTAATGACATAAAAAATAGATTTAGTATTTCATACGATTATCCGATAAATTTTGTCATTGTCGATTATGCTAAATATATATGTTTAGTAAAGTCGAAGCTCTGTCTTAGTAATAGTTACCTTATATTATACTGATTGGTAGAATTTCCTAGGTGAATATTGGTTCTTGCCCAGATTGGATTGGAAGTAAATAAGATCAAAAGGTCAATTCAGTTGAATTATAAGAACCCCATGCAGAAGAAATGCTTTAGGTCTTTAGATTTTAAAGATTATGGTCTTATCATAGTCTTTGATGTTTGATCATGTCCTACCTGCTAGAGAGAATAATGTGATGTCATAATTAATTAATGTGCTATACAAATTAATCTAGAAAATAGTTTAGAAAACTTGTTAAGTTGTTTATATCCATCGTCAGAATTAGGTGTTGTCGAGGTTGCAATGATAATATAATTGTAATGATGTATATGAATGTTATCGTGTTAGTAATGTGATCTCGACATCTAGTAATTTCTTTTAAGTGTTATTATATGCCTCGCTCCTAAGTTTTTAATTCGCTATCGTGTAGTATTAATTAGGCTTGTACTATTCCTGCTCATATTCAATCATGTGCATCATGCATTTCATTAGGCACGCTAGTTGATCACGTGATGCAGAAGACGAGCCGAGTCGACCCCAAGATGTCGTAAAGCATGACCTACTCCGATATGTGATGCTGATGGACGAACCCGAAGATGGATAATCTGAACAAGTGCGAAGACAAAGGATGGTCGTCAAGTGATCGACGTCTAACAAACACTAACCTAATGTTATCCAGGCAAGCCCCGATGCATTATCCCTTTCCTTGTGTTTTAAAATCTTTATCACCTTATATGATGCATTAGGTGATACGTGTTGTGTGCTAAACAATTGATGCATTTCCTTCCTTGGAAAATTGATCACCATTCCTTGATTCCCTTTTATAAAAAGGATTTTTATGATGCTTATCATTGCTTTAGAAAAACAAAATGTTTTTTTGCAACAAAAGATGATGCTTCAGATTGGATGAGAATTTTTACAAATAAAATAATTGTGATGGTGAGTCCCTTATGGCCGTGATGGGTTCAACAAATGAAAAGATGTACCTTTGCCAGGTACCAAACTTTGGGTTTTAAATGATAAAGACGAGACCGGGCGAGTGACTTGCACGAGAAGGAAGTCTCGGTGTAGTGTCTCTGTCTGAGTCGATTAAGGACCGTGTCGATGTAGGCTTGCTGATCGAGGACCTTTTAACTGGCCACATGCCTCATCATGGGTAAGTTTTGCCTCGGTCGGTCCAATACCAGAAAGGCCACCACGCAATGGGAGTGGAGAGATGGCGAGAGTAGCGTGTACCCTCCGTGGCAAGAGGTTGGACGGTGGTGTATCTGTGCTCTTGGTTGGCGTGAACCCGGTCTGGTCTTGAGAAACCTGGTGGCGAGTTGACTTATGCAAGGGTTAAGTGCTACATATGTCGTGTGGTTGGAGATCCCTAGCTGGGTATTAATCGATTCAGATCGTCGTTACTTCTTGGACTGGAAGACTTGGTCACTGCCCTACACGTAGCAATCCAGTGAACTGAAGGGATGATAAAAGACGGCTAGCGTAGGCCAAGTGCTTAAACTAGGATAGAAAGAACTCTAAATGCAGGTAACTTTTGTTAACCTGACAAGTAAAATGAATTCTTCAGGATCCACCCATAGTAAGCTTTTTTGCAAAAGAGTCTTTGAATCTTGTTGAACTTTACCTTGATTCCCAAAAGCCAGCATATCCTTGAGAGCCTTTTCCTTAGACGGGTAAGACTTGCGAAAGTACACTTCGTACTCAGGGTTTTCGAACCCATGTTGTTGCAGGTACTAGATTTGTGCTGCTGTGGACGGTGCTAAGCGCCAGTGGGCACGACCTTATAGGTTAAAGTAGCCCTTCTATACTTCTTATTGAGGATGGTCATTGAGCTAGCATATATTTCAAACTTATAAATAATTTATAACATTTCAAAGTTTATTGCTTTGAACCATTTTTGTAACCACTCCGATAAAATATAATGTAAATTTGTTGTAACTTGTAACCTTTTGTAATAAAGAAATTCTGCTGCCAAATGTTGGTGTGTGATTTATGTTTACTTAATCTTGCGGTCCTAGTTGTAAGTGGTTTATCCGGAGTCCATGGGACACTCAGACGAATCCTGTTAAGTTGTCAAGTGCACATGCATAGCCATTTGAGGTGTTTGAGACAAGGTCAGGTGCATGTGGGTCTAATAACTTGGGAGGTTCTGCCACAACTTTAAAAGCAATGCTCAGCTTTAACCATCTTCTTAGGTAAGCCTTACACTTCACATGAGCCCCCACCGTAAGTGAGCTCAAGCACATTATTCCCCACAACTTGTTGAGCGATGAACGTATGTGAGCTCACCCTTGCTATACTCACACCCCTAGATCAAGCATAGGAATCATCAAGACGAGGTGCATGAAGGATGCTGCGATGAGTTCGTGAGAGGTCTATGTCGTCGTCTCACAGTCAACTGTGGTTGCTAGATCGTTGTCTTCTTATGATGTAATTATTTAGTTATTTTGTATAGAACTCCAACTATATAGTAAAGATATGACTTTCATTTCTATAACATTAGTCATCATATGTGTGAGACTTCATCCTAGCACACATTTAATTCGCGTCTGGATTTGCCCTTAAATCCGGGTGTGACAGTGCTAATGGAACAAGAGCAGTGAAAGACAAGCGCTGGGACTTGACCGAGGGACCAGAGTTGCCAGGTTACTAGTCGTGGTGGCTGACACCTGGGACACGCACTCGCATGAGGATGTGGTGGAATGGGCCATGTTGCTGGCGCGGTCGAGGACTAGTGGGACACGTGTCCATGACATGGGGGACGCACACGGTGTGATACTCACGACGATTTGGTGGTTCAGCCTCCAAAAACCACCCGGCGATATGGATAGCGGGTTTTGTTGAGTTTGGGCCGCAAAACTCGGTGACGCTTTCAGAGGGAATCAGTGGTGGCATGTGGCACCATAGCGAAGGGTACGTCAAGTCAAAGCAACTTCGTGTTGAGTGCATGGTCATTGGATCAAAAACCAAGTAGGTCTATTTTGCCCTTGGTGGAGTGGATAGACTCTGTAAATTGGGGTAGTTTAGAATGGATATAACCCTCTATGAATAGAGGCATAGGGCTGGTTAGTTTAGTATCTCTTGGCTGCCATTTGTTTAGGCTTCTCATTTTAGAACTCCTAGTTTTCCTCTTTTGTACTACCAACTAGTGCAAGGAGATGCACATCGATTTTTGTACTATCAACTATGAGTTGTGTTCTACAAGTTTAATCCAAGGAAGGGTTGTCGGTACGGCCCACATCGTTTGATCATCTCTCCATCTCAGTTGTGCCTTTGCTGAATTTTGAAGACTTTGTGTTCTTGAGTTCATCCCTTCTGTCCTCTTTTGGTTTATTGAGAAATCTTGTGTTCTTGTGTGAGGGACTGGCTTGGGGTTTGATTCGTAGTGAGTAGCACTCCTCGAACCACTCCATACACCCAGTTGTTGCATATTTTGGTCGCGATTTGAGAATAACTCAGTTTGAACTCAAAATAGAAAACCCAACCAAAATGAGATTTTTGATCTACGTGTTCAATACTAAATTGCTCGGATTGATTCTTCAGGAACAATTTTATTTCTCCTTGTGCATTCTTTCTATGAAGTTTGAGGCGATTCTGCCTCTGTTTATTTGTCCAGCACTTCTGCCCGTGTGCGCGGCACAGCTGGACCCTGGCATTGTCGCTTTACCCGGCACTACCGGCACAAAGTTTGTGTCACACCCGGATTTAAGGACAAATCCATTTGCATCTCAAATGTATGCTAGGATTATGTCTCACACATATGATGACTCAGTGTACAAAAAACAATGTCACATCTTTATTACTCAATACAATTTCCATACAAAAATAGCTAAGTAAAATACATAATATGACGACAACGATCCTCCACCATCATAGTTGACTAGGAGACAATGGCCTAGACCTCTCCAAACTCATCGAAATATCCTTCATGCTCCTCCGGTTGTACCAGTTCTTGACATGGTGTGACTTTCGCAAGGTGAGCTCCAATATGGTCATCTCTCATCAAATGTGGGGAATAATGTGCATGAGCTCACTTACTCATGTGTAGTGTACGACTTACCAAGGTAAATGGTTAAGGCTGAGCATTGCTTTTAATAAGTTGGTCAAAATTTTATTAGTAATTACTAAGTATAAATATATACCAACCCAATTCAATAATTGATCACAATGATGAATATATCCCACAATGCAATGCAATGTATGAAAGGTTAAATTTAATTCCATAATTTAATCATGTGGGAGTCCTGAGTCGCTCTTGACCGTGAGCACAACTGATATACCAGTTTTGACACTCTATAGAGGTTGTATCGTTTACGCACAAGTCATGTTCCCTTTTTGCCTAGGGTTGTTGAGGGTACACTACTAGACGTTTATAAGGTGAGTTGGTGAGGGTACCCTACGAGGCCTTTACAACGTGAGTTGGCGAGGGTACACTACGAGGCCTTTACAAGGTGAGTTTTCGGACGAGGGATTCCTATATCATCCCCTTCTTGCAGAAACCATAGCGGGTTTTGTGAAGCTAGTGAAACTTTGTAAAGGCATCATAGTGGGACCCTGCCTCGTCTTCTTGGTAGAGATGAATGGGAAGTCATGATCCCTTGGCAAATGGGTAACATGACTTGTGGGTAAAGGGTACAACCTCTATAGAGTGTAAAACTAGTATATCAGTCGTACTCACGGTCAACAATGACTCAGGACTCTCACATGATTAATTTATGGAATTAAATTTAATATGTCATTTGCTGTGCATTATGGGATTTATTATGAATTGTGATCAGTTATTTAATTGGGTTGGTATAAACTTGTACTTAGTAATTGCTACTAAAATTTTAACCAACTTATTAAAATCAATGCATAGCCTTAACCATTTTCCTTGGTAAGCCTTACACTTCACATGATCCCCCATCGTGAGTTCATGCACATTATTCCCCACAACTTGTTGAGCGATGAACGTATGTGAGCTATCTCTTGTTGTACTCACATCAGATCAAGAACAAGTATCACCAAGATGAGGAGCATGAAGGATTCTACGATGAGTTTGGAGAGGTCTAGGTCGTCGTCTCCCAGTCAACTATAGTTGTGGAGGATCGTTGTCGTCATATGATGTATTTATTTAGCTATTCTATACAGAACCCCTATTATATAATAAAGATGTGACATTGATTTCTATACCATGAGTAATCATATGTGTGAGACTTGATCTTAGCACACATTTGAGACGTGCCCGGGTTTGCCCTTAATTCTAGGTGTGACAAGGATCAACATGTTGTAAGTTACTTGCTAAATTACATTATTTTTATACATGATGTAAGTTACTTGTTTAATCATATTCTTATTTTTAACAGGATGATGAAATCGAGCGACTGTCAATACAAGACCAACCGAGAGGAGATGCAATAGTGGGTGCGGAGGTGGAGGACCATACGGGAGAAGAGGCGAGAGATGATGTGGGAGACAAGACTGGGGACGATGTGGGGACTTGTTCTCAAACGCTATGAGTCAAGAACAAGGCAACACAAAAACATTAATGGTTCAAGTCCTTCGTCCTTCGAAGCATTATCTCCCCTAGGATATAATGGTTTTCAGACGAAGGTTATGAAGGACGTACCTCCATCGTCACAGTGCATAATAATGGAAGTAGAGCATATGAAGCATGAGAAGTATCATGAATAGACATATGATATCATTTATATATCTTTATTATAGTATTGTCAATGAATATGAACAATATTGAATTATATTTATACCTTCGACTTGACAGAAGGCAGAAATCCAAGTATGTGAGAGCACCTAGAGGGGGGGGGTGAATAGGTGATCCTGTAAAACTTAAACTTATAGCCACAAAAAACTTGTTAAGTGTTAGCACAATAATCGCCAAGTGGCTAGAGAGGAGTCTCAACAAAACACAATACCACAAGAGATCAAACACAGAGATGACACAGTGGTTTATCCCGTGGTTCGGCCAAGACCAACGCTTGCCTACTCCACGTTGTGGCGTCCCAACGGACGAGGGTTGCAATCAACCCCTCTCAAGCGGTCCAAAGACCAACTTGAATACCACGGTGTTTTGCTTTGCCTTTCAATATCCCGTTTGCGAGGAATCTCCACAACTTGGAGTCTCTCGCCCTTACACTTGAGATTCACAAAGAAATACGGAGTAAGGGAGGGAAGCAACACACACAAATCCACAGCAAAATTCGCACACACACGACCAAGAATCGAGCTCAAAAGACTATCTCAAAGTTCTCACTAGACGGAGCTCGAATCACTGAGAATGACAAACGAATGCGCAAAGACTGAGTGTGGATGATCAAGAATGCTCTAAGGTTGCTTGGTGTGCTCCTCCATGCGCCTAGGGGTCCCTTTTATAGCCCCAAGGCAGCTAGGAGCCGTTGAGAGCAAATCTGGAAGGCCAATCTTGTCTTCTGTTGTCGGGTGCACCGGACAGTCCGGTGCACACCGGACACTGTCCGGTGCCCAATTTCCTTCCTTAAACAGCGCAGCCGACCGTTGCAGATTTGGTAGCCGTTGGCGCACCGGACATGTCCGGTGCACACCGGACAGTCCGGTGCCCCCTTCCGACCGTTGGCTCGGCCACGTGTCCCGCGCAGATCGCGCGGCCGACCGTTGGCCCGGCCGACCGTTGGCTCACCGGACAGTCCGGTGCACACCGGACAGTCCGGTGAATTTTAGCCGTACGCCGTCGGCGAATTCCCGAGAGCGGCTACTTCACGCCGAGTCAGCCTGGCGCACCGGACACTGTCCGATGCACCACCGGACACTGTCCGGTGCACCACCGGACAGTCCGGTGTGCCAGACTGGGCTGAGTCTTGGCTGTACACAGCCAAGCTTTTTCTATCGCTTTTCTTTTCTTCTTCTTTCTGTTTCTAACACTTAGACAAGTATATTAGTACTCAAAACCAATGTACTAAGGCTTAGAAACATACCTTTACTCTTGATTTTCACTTTGTTCATCCATGGACATAAATTCACATTTAAGCACTTGTGTTTGCACTCAATCACCAAAATACTTAGAAATGGCCCAAGGGCACATTTCCCTTTCAATCTCCCCCTTTTTGGTGATTTATGCCAACACAACATAAAGCAACTAGAACAAGTGCAATATCACTTCAAATAAAACTCAAATTTATTTTGATTTAACTTTGGCATATATGGATCATCCTTTGCCACCACTTGGTTTGTTTTTGCAAATCAAACTCAAATCTCTATCTCTAAGTCAAACACACATGTTGAAACATAAAGAGAGTCATTCCAAAAGAGATTGATCAAAGATTTCAAAAACTCCCCCTATTTCCCATAATCAACACTTCTCCCCACAAGAGGCCAAATTTTGTAAGAGTTTTGACAAAACAAAAAGCTCTATTTTACTATTTTCAAAATTTCTCAAGTGGTAGCTGATCCATTTATTGCTTTGGCCTTTATTTTCTCCCCCTTTGGCATCAAGCACCAAAACGGGATTAATCTTGGCCCTTTAACCCCATTGCCTCACCAAAATACTTAAATTAAGAGCAAATGGCAATAAGAGTTCATGAGATGGACTTGGAATAAGTTACCCTCTCATCGGAGTGCAGTGGAAGTCTTTCATGGTCCAAGTCCACCTTTTCCCTTTCAATTCTCCTTCGAGACTCCTTTGTTGAGGTCGGTGTGTCCGTCGGTTCCCATCGGAGTCTTTGCGGGCTTGGCGTCCTTCATCCCAAACCGCTTTAGCAGATCTTGCGTGTACTTCGTTTGGGAGATGAAGGTGCCGTCCTTGAGTTGCTTCACTTGGAACCCAAGGAAGTAGTTCAACTCGCCCATCATTGACATCTCGAATTTCTGCGTCATCACCCTGCTAAACTCTTCACAAGACTTTTTATTAGTAGAACCAAATATTATGTCATCGACATAAATTTGGCACACAAAAAGATCACCGTCACAAGTCTTAGTGAAAAGAGTTGGATCAGCTTTCCCAACCTTGAAAGCATTAGCAATTAAGAAATCTCTAAGGCATTCATACCATGCTCTTGGGGCTTGCTTAAGTCCATAGAGCGCCTTGGAGAGCTTACACACGTGGTCAGGGTACCGTTCATCCTCGAAGCCAGGGGGTTGCTCTACGTACACCTCCTCCTTTATTGGCCCATTGAGGAAAGCGCTCTTCACATCCATTTGGAACAACCTGAAAGAATGGTGAGCGGCATATGCTAGCAAGATACGAATTGATTCTAGCCTAGCCACAGGAGCAAACGTCTCCTCAAAGTCCAAACCTGTGACTTGGGCATAACCTTTTGCCACAAGTCGAGCCTTGTTCCTTGTCACCACTCTGTGCTCGTCCTGTTTGTTGCGGAACACCCACTTGGTTCCCACAACATTTTGCTTGGGACGAGGCACCAGTGTCCAAACTTCATTGCGCTTGAAGTTGTTGAGTTCCTCTTGCATGGCCAACACCCAGTCCGGATCTAGCAAGGCCTCTTCTACCCTGAAAGGCTCAATAGAAGAGACAAAGGAGTAATGTTCACAAAAATTAACTAATCTAGACCGAGTAGTTACTCCCTTGCTAATATCTCCCAGAATTTGGTCGACGGGATGATCCCTTTGAATCATCGCTCGAACTTGGGTTGGAGGTGCCGGTTGCGCTTCTTCCTCCATCATGTGATCTTCTTGTGCTCCCCCTTGATCACACGCCTCCTTTTGATGAACCTGTTCATCGTCTTGAGTTGGGGGATGTACCGTTGTTGAGGAAGAAGGTTGATCTCGATCATTTTGTTCCTGTGGCCTCACTTCTCCAATCGCCATGGTTCGTATAGCGGCCGTCGGAACATCTTCTTCATCTACATCATCACAATCAACAACTTGCTCTCTTGGAGAGCCATTAGTCTCATCAAATACAACGTCGCTAGAGACTCCAACCAAACCCAATGATTTGTTGAAGACTCTGTACGCCTTTGTATTTGAGTCATAACCTAACAAAAACCCTTCTACAGCTTTGGGAGCAAATTTAGAATTTCTACCCTTCTTCACTAGAATGTAGCACCTGCTCCCAAATACACGAAAGTACGATACATTGGGTTTGTTACCGGTTAGAAGCTCATACGACGTCTTCTTGAGGAGGCGATGAAGGTAGACCCTGTTGATGGCGTGGCAAGCCGTGTTCACGGCTTCCGACCAAAAACACTCGGGGGTCTTGAATTCTCCAAGCATCGTCCTCGCCATATCGATTAGCGTCCTGTTCTTCCTCTCTACCACACCATTTTGCTGTGGTGTGTAGGGAGCGGAGAACTCGTGCTTGATCCCTTCTTCCTCAAGGAACTCCTCCACTTGAAGGTTCTTGAATTCGGACCCGTTGTCGCTCCTTATCTTCTTTACCTTGAGCTCAAACTCATTTTGAGCTCTCCTGAGGAAGCGCTTAAGGGTCCCTTGGGTTTCAGACTTATCCTGCAAAAAGAACACCCAAGTGAAGCGGGAAAAGTCATCAACAATAACTAAACCATACTTACTTCCTCCTATGCTTAGATAGGCGACGGGTCCGAAGAGGTCCATATGTAGCAGCTCCAGTGGTCTTGATGTGGTCATCACATTCTTGCTGTGATGCGCTCCTCCCACCTGTTTACCTGCCTGACAAGCTGCACAAGGTCTATCTTTTTCGAATTGCACGTTAGTCAAACCTATCACGTGTTCTCCCTTTAGAAGTTTGTGAAGGTTCTTCATCCCCACATGTGCTAAGCGGCGATGCCACAGCCAGCCCATGCTAGTCTTAGCTATTAAGCATGCATCTAGACCGGCCTCTTCTTTTGCAAAATCAACTAAATAAAGTTTGCCGTCTAATACACCCTTAAAAGCTAGTGAACCATCACTTCTTCTAAAGACAGACACATCTACATTTGTAAATAGACAGTTATATCCCATATTGCATAATTGACTGACCGATAGCAAATTATATCCAAGAGACTCTACTAAAAACACATTAGAGATAGAGTGCTCATTAGAAATTGCAATTTTACCTAACCCTTTTACCTTGCCTTGATTCCCATCACCGAATATAATTGAATCTTGGGAATCCTTATTCTTGACGTAGGAGGTGAACATTTTCTTCTCCCCCGTCATATGGTTTGTGCATCCGCTGTCGATAATCCAGCTTGAACCCCCGGATGCATAAACCTGCAAGGCAAATTTAGGCTTGGGACTTAGGTACCCAACTCTTGTTGGGTCCTACAAGGTTAGTCACAATTGTCTTAGGGACCCAAATGCAAGTTTTATCTCCCTTGCATTTTGCCCCTAATTTCCTAGCAATCACCTTTCTATCCTTTCTATAAATTGCAAAGGAAGCATTCAAAGCATGATATATTGTAGAAGGTTCATTCACTACTTTCCTAGAAGCATGAATAATATTCTTTCTAGGCATATGATGAATAGCATTTTTCCTAGACATATTTTTACCATGCATATAGGAAGAACTAGAAGCAAACATGGCATGAGAGTCAAAATCATCATAAGCATTATAACTCCTATAAGCGTTTCTAGTTTGTCTCCTATCATGATACATAAAAGCATGATTCCTTTTAGTGCTACTTGCCATAGGGGCCTTCCCTTTCTCCTTGGCGGAGATGGGAGCCTTATGGCTTGTTAAGTTCTTGGCTTCTCTCTTGAAGCCAAGTCCATCCTTAATTGAGGGGTGTCTACCAATCGTGTAGGCATCCCTTGCAAATTTTAGCTTATCGAAATCATCTTTGCTAGTCTTAAGTTGAGCATTAAGACTAGCCAATTCATCATTAAGCTTGGAAATTGAAACTAGGTGTTCACTACAAGCATTAATGTCAAAATCTTTACACCTAGTACAAATTGCAACATGTTCTACACAAGAATTGGATTTATTAGCAATCTCTAACTTAGCATTCATATCATCATTAATGCTCCTTAATTTAGAAATTGTCTCATGGCAAGAAGATAATTCACAAGAAAGCATTTCATTTCTTTTAACTTCTAGAGCATGAGATCTTTGAGCTTCGACAAATTTATCATGCTCTTCATACAATAAATCTTCTTGTTTCTCTAAGAGTTTATCCTTCTCATTCAATGCATCAATCAATTCATTGATTTTATCAATTTTATATCTATCCAATCCCTTGAACAAGCTAGAGTAGTCTATTTCCTCATCACTAGATTCATCATCACTAGAGGAATCATAAGTAGTACCGTCTCGAGTACATACCTTCTTCTCCTTTGCCATGAGGCATGTGTGACGCTCGTTTGGGAAGAGGGATGACTTGTTGAAGGTGGTGGCAGCGAGTCCTTCATTGTCAGAGTCGGAGGTGGAGCAATCCGAGTCCCACTCCTTTCCTAGATGTGCCTCGCCCTTGGCCTTCTTGTAATTTTTCTTCTTTTCCCTCTTGCTCCCGTGTTCCTGGTCACTTTCATTATCGGGACAGTTAGCAATAAAATGACCAATCTTACCGCATTTGAAGCATGAGCGCTTCCCCTTTGTCTTGGTCTTGCTTGGCTGTCCCTTGTGACCCTTTAGCACCGTTTTGAAGCGTTTGATGATGAGAGCCATCTCTTCATCATTAAGTCCGGCCGCCTCAATTTGTGCCACCTTGCTAGGTAGCGCCTCCTTGCTTCTTGTTGCTTTGAGAGCAAGAGGTTGCGGCTCGTTGATCGGTCCATTCAAGGCGTCGTCCACGTACCTTGCTTCCTTAATCATCATTCGCCCGCTGACGAATTTTCCTAGGACTTCTTCGGGCGAAATTTTGGTGTACCTGGAATTCTCACGAATATTATTCACCAAATGAGGATCAAGAATGGTAAAGGACCTTAGTAATAGTCGGACGATGTCATGGTCCGTCCATCGCGTGCTTCCATAGCTCCTTATTTTGTTGATAAGGGTCTTGAGCCGGTTGTATGTTTGGGTTGGCTCCTCGCCGCTTATCATCGCAAACCTTCCAAGTTCGCCCTCCACCAACTCCATTTTAGTGAGCATGGTGATGTCGTTCCCCTCGTGAGAAATCTTGAGGGTGTCCCATATCTGCTTGGCATTGTCCAAGCCGCTCACCTTGTTGTACTCGTCCCTGCACAAAGAGGCTAGCAACACAGTAGTGGCTTGTGCATTTTTATGAATCTGTTCATTAATAAACATAGGGCTATCCGAGCTATCAAATTTCATTCCATTCTCTACAATCTCCCATATGCTTGGATGGAGAGAGAATAAATGACTACGCATTTTGTGACTCCAAAATCCGTAGTCCTCCCCATCAAAGTGTGGAGGTTTGCCAAGAGGAATGGAAAGCAAATGCGAATTCGAACTATGTGGAATACGAGAATAATCAAATGAAAGGTTCGAATTGACCGTCTTCCTATAGTCGTTGTCATCGTCCTTTTGGGAAGAAGAGGATTCGTCGCTGTCGTAGTAGACGATCTCCTTGATGCGCCTTGTCTTCTTCTTCTTCCCATCTTTGCGCTTGTGGCTTGAGCCCAAGTCGGTAGACTTGTCATTCTTCGGCTCGTTGAAGATAGACTCCTTCTCGTTGTTGTCGACCACCATCCCCTTTCCCTTAGGATCCATCTCTTCGGGCGATTAGTCCCTTCTTGAAGAGAACGGCTCTGATACCAATTGAGAGCACCTAGAGGGGGGGGGGGTGAATAGGTGATCCTGTAAAACTTAAACTTATAGCCACAAAAAACTTGTTAAGTGTTAGCACAATAATCGTCAAGTGGCTAGAGAGGAGTCTCAACAAAACACAATACCACAAGAGATCAAACACAGAGATGACACAGTGGTTTATCCCGTGGTTTGGCCAAGACCAACGCTTGCCTACTCCACGTTGTGGCGTCCCAACGGACGAGGGTTGCAATCAACCCCTCTCAAGCGGTCCAAAGACCAACTTGAATACCACGGTGTTTTGCTTTGCCTTTCAATATCCCGTTTGCGAGGAATCTCCACAACTTGGAGTCTCTCGCCCTTACACTTGAGATTCACAAAGAAATACGGAGTAAGGGAGGGAAGCAACACACACAAATCCACAGCAAAATTCGCACACACACGACCAAGAATCGAGCTCAAAAGACTATCTCAAAGTTCTCACTAGACGGAGCTCGAATCACTGAGAATGACAAACGAATGCGCAAAGACTGAGTGTGGATGATCAAGAATGCTCTAAGGTTGCTTGGTGTGCTCCTCCATGTGCCTAGGGGTCCCTTTTATAGCCCCAAGGCAGCTAGGAGCCGTTGAGAGCAAATCTGGAAGGCCAATCTTGCCTTCTGTCGTCGGGTGCACCAGACAGTCCGGTGCACACCGGACACTGTCCGGTGCCCGATTTCCTTCCTTAAACAGCGCAGCCGACCGTTGCAGATTTGGGAGCCGTTGGCGCACCGGACATGTCCGGTGCACACCGGACAGTCCGGTGCCCCCTTCCGACCGTTGGCTCGGCCACGTGTCCCGCGCAGATCGCGGGGCCGACCGTTGGCCCGGCCGACCGTTGGCTCACCGGACAGTCCGGTGCACACCGGACAGTCCGGTGAATTTTAGTCGTACGCCGTCGGTGAATTCCCGAGAGCGGCTACTTCACGCCGAGTCAGCCTGGCGCACCGAACACTGTCCGATGCACCACCGGACACTGTCCGGTGTGCCAGACTGGGCTGAGTCTTGGCTGTACACAGCCAAGCTTTTTCTATCTCTTTTCTTTTCTTCTTGTTTCTGTTTCTAACACTTAGACAAGTATATTAGTACTCAAAACCAATGTACTAAGGCTTAGAAACATACCTTTACTCTTGATTTTCACTTTGTTCATCCATGGACATAAATTCACATTTAAGCACTTGTGTTTGCACTCAATCACCAAAATACTTAGAAATGGCCCAAGGGCACATTTCCCTTTCAGTATGACGTGCGAGTGAATACAAGTTAGCGTGAACAGTACAGGGTTACTGTTCACCTATTTATAGGCGCGGGACGCAGCTCGGTCGAAATTACATTTGTGCCCTTGATGACAAATTACAAATGCAACACAAACTATTAGGGACTGAACAGTCTTTTCCTCTTTAAGTCGGTGCCGCCCTTCGTCTCAAAGCATGTCACTATGCCGAAGCTCCCCGGATCGTAGCTTCGGCCTGCACCTTCGTGCTGTGTCTGCTTATGTGCCAACTTGCCGAAAGTGTTTTTGCTTAGAGGACCTTCGTCAACGAAGCAGGCCCCCAAGAGTAGCCCCTTCGTGGTGCTAGATCGTTTTTCTTAACGATCTCGATCCGCAAAAAATCTCAAAGGCTTCGGAATGCCGAAGGCCCGAAAAACACCTTCCCTGAGCTCGTTGCCGAGAAATGATTAAAATACTCCAAGCGTCGTGTGGTACACCGTTCAGTGGATACGAGCGAACTAGCGATTCGCCTTCCAGGCGCCGAGCGGTCCACCGTTCAGTAGGTGCGGGCGATTTGGCGGTTCACCTTCCCACCTGCAGCACTATATAAATAGACGGGTAGGTGTGGAGTTACCACAGCATTCATTGCCATTGCACTGTTGTGCTGTTAAAAAATTTAACCATAGCCGAAGCTTTTCCACTGCACTCTTGAGCGGACCGTCATTTTGAGTTAGCTTCGTCAAAAAAGAGAGCTTCGTCAAAATTGTAAAAGAAATCAACTTCATAAAAAGCGCAAAAAGATCCATCAGATGGCCAGAGTACGCTCGACTGCAAGGGTGACTCGCAAAGGAGAGGAGACCGAGGCCGCCGTGACAGATCCGATTTCCGAAGTCATGAGACAGCCGGGCCTAGTTGTGACAGGAGGAACCATTGACGAAGGCACTCCTGCTGTCAAAGCTGAACAGGTTGACATTAAAGAAGAAAATGTTGAAGAAGAGGAGGATTACAGCATTTTGATCCCATCTAAACCCAGCCACCTGGATTTTGAGAAATCTACTATGTCTGAAGCCGATGTGCCCATGATGATGAAGCTGGGTTACTTCGAAGAAGCTGAACGGAAACTGATCCGTTTTGCCAGAGAAGAGACCACCCCAGTGCCGAAAGATGATGAAGTAATTGTTTTCAAAAGTTTTTTCAGAGCAGGACTGCGGTTCCCTCTGAACGAGGTGATAGGAGAAGTGTTGAAGAATTTTGAAATTTATCTTCATCAACTGACCCCTAACGCTATCGTTAGGCTCAGTATCTACATTTGGGCCCTTCAAAGCCAAGGGATGGACCCAGATGTTGAAGCATTCTGTCGATTGCACGAGCTGCACTACCAAACGAAGGCCAGGACAGATGGCTTACATGAGAATTTTGGTTGTTATAATTTCGCGTATCGCAAGGATACAAAGGCTCCGGTTCTTAGCTACTGCACCAAATGGCTAACCGGCTGGAAGAGTGAATGGTTTTATATTAAGGCCGATGAGAAGAAAAGGGGGAAACTGATGACGATGGTCATGTGCCTGTTGGCTTTAAGCTTCAGAATGACCAGACCTGTGTGCAATATGAAGCCAGGGTCATCATGCCAACTATCTGTATCAGAATTCAGGGTGGTGGCAGAACAAATCAGCACTAGAGATCTAGTTCAAGAATACTTGGCTAACAGAATGTCTCCAATGTTAAATGAATGAAGCATGCCAAAGCTAAAGGGAATGAAGAAAACACTTGAGCTTGTGCGATTGCCCTATCATTTTAAGTTTGAGAAACAGTTCGAGAAGCCTTGCCAAGAGTGGCTAGAAATGATTGAGACAATGTGTAATGAAATTTTGGGAAACTACACCAAAAAAGAAGATCAATTAATGACTGCAGCCTTCGGCACCCGACCAAAACGAAGGTTGAACCGGGTAATGGACGCTCTAAATTTTGAATACCCTGATTACGAGCGACTCGACAAAGGTGCCGAAGGAGCAAAAAGGAAGAGAGTTGTCAGCGTTCTGAGTAGGCAAGCTGCCAGAATGGTGAAGGAGGATGAAAAAACTTTGAAGAAGAGAAAATCCAGTCCTGAGCCGAAAGCGGCGACTTTGAAGAAGAGAAAGGCTACAACTCCACAGTCGAAGGTGACTGAGGTGGAAGAGGAAACTCTTTCAACACCTCCTGCTGCCGAAGTAGAAAAGATTTTAAAGGCAATGACCAAAAAAAGTTTACTCCTTCGGCCGAAAAAAGGTTTTTAACAGCGACTAAAAAAGGTTTTTAACTCGGTTGGGGCCAGCGCTGAAAAGTTTACTCCTTCGGCCGAAACATTTCCAGCACCTTCGAACATATCGAGGGCAAAGAAGAGGCGTTCGACGAAGTAATAGCCGGTCATGGAGACTTCTGTGCCCTGTTAGCTTCTCGTGGCACAGCCACAGCATTTTGGAAGGCTGGCTTTACACACACAAATATTTTAAATAGACCAAACTTCAGCCTTTCTGCTTCGGATTTGGTTGACATCCCCAATATAGCCCGAACCATAGGGAGTAGGTTTATAACACAAATTTGGGCGAAGGGTGGTCGAGAGTTGGCTAGCGACGAAGCCCGAAGCATGCTAAAGCCAGTACGATACTTGTACCTGTTGCTTGCTCTGTTGTAATTACTTTTTAGCTTATACTGCTTTGTTGTGTACAGGATGACGATGCCGAAGGTCAATAGTCCGAAGCTCATTCTGAAGTTGCTGAAGCTGCTGAACAAAGCTTAGAAAACATTTGAAATATCTTTGTAAACGACATTGTAATTAGGAATCGAACATTTCTTTGTAAATTTGTCCATATCTTGTAATGTATTTTTACCTTTTCGTCCGTGTATGATTTGCTTGGCTGTGGTCGAAACTTGTATCTTTTGAGCCGAAGGCGAAAAACACCTTCCATTCTTTCCGTACACAACGAAGCATATCTTGCTTCTTCATGCTCATCGAAGCATTGTTATCAAAGCTGAAGTATCTATTTGTGCTTTATGTTATGATGATGACGATCCTATGAATGTCTACATGAATGTGTATGAATGCAATGAATGATGTAATGTAACATGCAAATGAATGTCCAGACACACACATGAAGCCACACCTAGACTCTGCATCCCCTTAGGAACATCTTTTGAGTCTTAAGCTCTGCATCCCCTTATGAACGATTTTTGAGCTTCTTCACCTTCTATTTCGGTGGTATAAGTTTTGCATCCCCTTAGGAACAACTTTTGAACTTCTTCGCCTTGTATTTTAGCGGTATTTGGCTCTGCATTCCCTTTGGAACGACTTTTGAGCAGAAAACTTATGCCACGCTCCCTGTTTTTCTTTTTGCACTCGATGGTGCATGGTCAGATTTACATATTACATCTTTTTTGGGGGATTTGGCCCTCATGGGGCTAAATAAGAATAAAAAATTTCAAGCTATGGCCCCATTAAAAACCTTTCTCCCCTCTTGAAAGGAAAATGGTACCATAGAAAAAATAAAAAAAGATTACATCAATATTACACATAGTATCGCCGAAGCTCATTCGCATTCCAAGATCTAGGTATGTCATTGCCGTCCATATCCTTCAATCTATAAGAACTGGGCCTTAACGAAGATACTACCAGAAAAGGACCTTCCCACTTAAGTTGCAATTTGCCCACTATGTCTGGATTGGCCACTCTCCGAAGCACCAGATGTCCTGGCTTGATATTTTTCAATCGAACTTTTTTGTCATGCCATTTTATTGTTTCGGCTTGATATTATTGATGTTCTCTATAGCCTAAAGTTTGGTGCCTTCTATAGTATCTTTTGTTACGTTATAATCAGCTTCGTCTTCTGTCGAAGCTATTGTTCTTATTGATCTTGCTTTTGCTTCTTCTGAAGTTATAGCTTCGTCACCAAATATTAGCTTGAAGGGTGTAAATCCTGTTGATCTTGACGTAGTTGTATTGTGGCTCCAGACCACTTTAATCAGCTCGTCTAGCCACTTTCCTCTGGGCTGATTGAAGATTAGCTTCATTATTCCTGTCATTATAATGCCATTTACTCTTTCTACCAGCCCATTTGACTCCGGATGCCTAACTTATGCAAAATGGATCTTCGTACCAATGCGGTCACAGAAATCTTTGAATGTTTCGGCATCAAACTGTGTTCCATTATCCATGATTATTGCCTTCGGCACACCGAAACGACAAACAATATTCTGCTAGAAGAATTTTTGGACTGTGGCCGAAGTTATTGTAGCCAAGGGCTTTGCTTCAATCCATTTAGAAAAATATTCTACTGCCACCACAACATACTTCAAATTACCTTGTGCCGGTGGAAGTGGACCTAACAAATCCAGGCCCCATCTTTGCAATGGCCAAATAGGCTGTATTAGCTGCGTGAGAGATGAAGGTTGCTTCTGGTCTCTTGCACATTTTTGACAATTCTCGCACTTTTGAACCAGCTCTACTGCATCCGAAGCTGCCTTCGGCCAATAAAATCCTTGTCTAAAAACTTTTCCCGGCAAGGGCCTAGACCCAATATGAGATCCAAATAGACCTGCATGTATCTCCTTCATTAATTCTATACCTTCGGTTCTGGATAAACACTTGAGGAGTGGAGAACAAACTCCATGTTTGTATAATTCCCCTTCTATTATCACATACAGTCTTGTCCTTGCTTCCATTCTCTTATTATAAGCTTCATCATCCGAAAGACAATTACCTTGGAGGAAAGATATAATTTCAGTCCACCAATCTTCACTATGTACAGGGGATATTGCAAGCACTGCTCTCTCCATAAGTTCAACCGAAGGTGCTTTTATTGTCTCAAAAAATACTTCCGAAGGTAGAGGGAGCCTTCGAACTGTATCTAGATATTCTTGACAGAAAAACCTTCGAAAGAAACCTCTAGCCTTCGAACTGTATCTAGATATTTTTCAAGCTTCGGATCTCTTGCCTTGCTACTTTTGTCTACATGACCAGAAATGACCTTAGAGTCAGTTTTAAGGATTGTCCTTCTTATTCCCATTGCCTTTAACTTCTGAAGCCCCAACAGAAGGGCTTCGTATTCAGCAATGTTGTTTCTACAACTAAAGTCCAATCTTGCTGCATAGCATATTCTGACTTTAGAGAGCGCTACTAAGACAGCAGCAGCTCCTACGCCGAAGGTTCCCCAAGAACCATCACAGAAAACTATCCATGCTTCGGCGTCCTTTGAAACTTCTTCCTGAGCCCCTGACGTCCAATCGGCGATGAAATCTGCCAACGTCTGGGACTGAACTGAGGACCTATGCACATAATCTATAGAAAATTCATTGAGCTCGGCAGCCCATTTTCCAATCCTCCCAGTAGCTTCTCTATTCCTCATTATGTGTTTTAGAGGTTGCGACGAAGGAACAATTATATTGTATGCTTGATAGTAATGCCAAAGCTTCCTGGAGGCCATCAACACAGCATATAGCACCTTCTGCAGTTCTGTGTAATTTTTCTTTGAAAAGCTTAAAACTTCGGAGACAAATTATACTAGTGCTTGTTTTTTTGACCTGGCCATCTTGCTTCTCCTGTACAAGCGCCGCACTAAGTGCAGAGTGCGAAGCTGCCACATATAAGAGCAATGGGGCCCCTGGCGAAGGTGGAGTTATGTTGTCAAATCGATCAAGTATTGCTTTAACTCTTCGAAAGCCTTTTGCTGAGCTGGACCCCACTGAAAAACTTCAGTTGACTTCAATATTTCAAAGAATGGCAGATTTCTTTCTGCTGATCTGGATATGAATCTATTTAAGGATACTAGTCTTCCTGTCAGCCGTTGGGCCCCCTTTTTGTATTTGGCGGCTCCATCCGAAGGATAGCTTCGATCTTATTGGGGTTAGCTTCGATTCCCTTCATTGATACCAGACAGCCAAGAAACTTGCCCTTCTTTACTCCAAAAACACACTTTTCTGGATTTAATTTCAAACCAGCTTGCCTGAAATTGGCAAATGTTTCTTGCAAATCAGCAATGTGATTCTCTTGCTTCGTGCTCTTTACTATGATATCATCAACATAAGTCAGCACATTCCTGCCTATTTGAGAATGAAGGACCTTGGCTGTCATTCTGCTGAAGCTTCCTCTAGCATTCTTGAGCCCCTCAGGCATCCAAAGGTAGCAATAAGTGCCACTAGGAGTTATGAAGCTGGTCTTCGGATCATCTTCCTTCTTCATCCAAATTTGATGATAACCTGAGTAACAGTCCAATATACTCATGAGGTCCGAAGAAGCTTCTGCATCTACAAGGGAGTCTATTCTTGGCAATGGGAACTCGTCCTTTGGGCATGCCTTGTTGAGATCTGTCAAATCAATACACATTCTCCATTTGCCATTCGCCTTCTTTACCATAATAGTGTTAGCTAGCCATTATGGATATGTTACTTCTCTGATAACACCAGCACTGAGAAGCCTCTTTACTTCGTCCCGAGCACCTTCAGCTTTATCATCAGACATCTTTCGAAGTCTTTACTTCCTTGGTCTGAAAGATGGGTCCACATTAAGTGAATGTTTGATGACATCTCTGTTCACACCACAAAGATCATTAGTCTTCCAAGCAAAGACATCTTTGTTGTTGAACAGAAACCTTATCAGAGTTTTTTCCTGCTCATCAGATAACTGAGACCCTAGCAGTACCCTTTGATCTGCTATATCTTCACATAAAAGAATAGGCTTTGGTTGGTCTTCTGAAGCAGCCTTCTCTCTTTTGTGCTTATATTGCTGACAAGCTTCGGCTCCATCTATGTTGTGAATTTCCTTTGAATCTGTCCAACTCCCTTCAGCCCTTCTGGCAGCTTCTTGACTTCCATGGACGGCAATGGGCCCTTGTTCCGAAGGTATCTTTATGCATAAGTATGCTGGGTGAAGTATTGCTTCGAAGGCATTAAGTGTTCCTCGACCAATGATTGCATTGTACGGGTATTCCATGTCGACAATGTCAAAGACAACTTGCTCAGTTCCTGTGTTGTGGACATAACCGAAGGTAACTGACATTGTGATTTTGCCAAGTGCCACAATCTGTTGTCCTCCGAAGCCACAAAGAGGGTGTGTAGCATCATGAATCTTGTCCTCTGGTTCTTGCATCTGCCTGAAAGCCTTTGCAAATATAATATCCACTGCACTGCCTATGTCAACCAGAACATTTTGGACCAGGAAACCCTTGATGACACAAGATATGACCATAGCATCATTGTGAGGATAGTCTTTTAGCTAAAGATCCTCCTGGGAGACGGTGATTGGGATGTGGGACCACTTGGACCTAACAAAGGGTCCTTGCACCCCAACATGCTGCACTCTTCTCTGTGCTTCCTTCTTCTAGTTCTTGTTAGCTGGCTCTGAACTTCAACCGCCTGTGATCGGGAGCACCAGCTTTGTAGCCAAAGGTGCCACGACTTGGTTGTTGAACGAAGCCATCAGCTCAACAGTGGAAGTGAGTTCACCGGAGGTGGGCGCCAATGTTGGGGACTTGTTCTCAAACGCTATGAGTCAAGAACAAGGAAACACAAAAACATTAATGGTTAAAGTCCTTCATCCTTTGAAGCATTATCTCTCTTAGGATATAATGGTTTTCAGACGAAGGTTATGAAGGACGTACCTCCATCATCACAATGCATAATAATGGAAGTAGAAGCATATGAAACATGAGAAGTATCATGAATAGACATATGATATCATTTATATATCTTTATTATAGTATTGTCAATGAATATGAACAATATTGAATTATATTTATACCTTCGACTTGACAGAAGGCGGAAATCCAAGTATGACGTGTGAGTAAATACAAGTTAGCGTGAACAGTACAGGATTACTGTTCACCTATTTATAGGCACGGGACGCAGCCTAGTCAAAATTACATTTGTGCCCTTGATGACAAATTACAAATGCAACACAAATTATTAGGGACTGAACAGTCTTTTCCTCTTTAAGTCAGTGCTGCCCTTCGTCTCAAAGCATATCACTATGCTGAAGCTCCCCAGATCATAGCTTCGGCCTGTACCTTCGTGTTGTGTCTGCTTATGTGCCAACTTGCCGAAAGTGTTTTTGCTTAGAGGACCTTCGACAATGAAGCAGGCCCCCAACAGACGATGCAGGAGACGAGGCTAGTGGAGATTTAGTAGATTTGGATTCTGGTGCTGTTGGAGATTTCGCAGCTAGGTCTGGATTATCTCGAGTCATGAGAATGAGGAATATACATTTTGTTGGACCACCTCCGAAGCTTCCACCCGAGTCCCAGATTTTGATAAAGCCTAGTGGAAAGTGAATGACATAGTCTTTATTTAATTGTTATTGCAAGTTATTTATTTATTTCTATATTGTTTTGTGCTTGCAAGACTTGAATCGACGACTCGATCACATGCACAGGACATTACACGCATGTGAACATGGTCCTAGGTAATCTTGTTCATCCCCACTGCCTAGTTTTATGACTTTCCCTAGTTGCGAGTCCATCCCTGCCACCTCTTAGGAGCACTATCTCTAGGCTTCACATGGGCAGGAAATGGTTCAGCGCCATGGGCAGAACTATAACTAGAGGAGACAGCCAATCGACCCTCAGGCAGCGTATGCTAGCGCAGGAGGACAAGCCCATGTACAACTAGAGTATTTCATTTGGATTTTGAAGTTATGCTCATATGCTTGCGATTGAGCTAAGTCCATGGTTTACTCTACTAAGTCCATGCTTCACTCTTGTAGGTTGGATGTTTTTGATTCTATGATTGACTCTTGGGAGCTTAGACATCATGGACGATAGTTTGTAATGTTGCGGTAGCTGTCAGATTATCAGTGAGAAGTATTGTGGCAGCAGACAGAGTACCAGAGTTAGCAAGCTGAGTACCAGAAGTAGAAGGATGAGTACTATTCGAACCTCTAGGCCCAGCAGCAAGCTCTCCTCTTGATAAGTTAAAGTAATATTTTGTTCGTAACAACTACAAACACATGTTGTGAATCCTAATTCCTCAACAATTACTTGCAAGTAATTTGTACCAACTGGCACAACAAGTTGGTGTCCCAATGACATCATATGGGATGCCTCTTCCGAACCTTGCACTGCCACCACCAATGCTGCCTCTACCTCCGTCACAATCCCTTGTGGTATGTACATATATGCTTGTGTGTTACAAATGAAGAACTTAGTGGTTAATATCCCATATGTGTGTGTTACAGGGATTTGAGACACCTCCCTCTTTGGTTGCCGCACCTGGAGATGGATCTAGTCAAGACGATTCCTCGACTTCTTGGGTGAACAACCTTTTCAACACCCAGAGCCCGGCTAGAAGAAGTGGCCACAACTCCAACCAACCAGGTGACAGATATGTGTGACGAATGTTGAACTATGTGATTGATTTCAAACTATGTCAAGGTGAATGTGGATGTGGAACTATGATGATATTTGAATCAATGTGGATGAGGAACTAAATGTGATGTTGCAATATGTGTCTGTGGGAATGAAATTGGAATGTGTATGTTCGAGCACGTTTTATGATTGTGAATTAATGTTTGAAAATGTGTATATAAAAATAATGTGGATGAATGTGTTTGTTGAGGACTGAGAATGTGTGCATGATATCTAATGTTTATGAAATATGTTATTTTGTAAATGTGAGAAATTAATAACAAATTAGGGTGATTTTTGCCTCCTGGATCTAGTTATTTCCAATGGTCTAATATACACCGTCAGACATAAAAGTGAAAAGTCTGATGGCCACGTTGGACAGTCAGACATAAGGCCACCTTATGTCCGAGGCCTTGCATGCAAGCGGTCGGATGTTAAATAGTGGGGGCCACCAGGAGCCATTACGGCCATTGGTGATTCTAACGGATGATAGCCCCTTGTGGTTGTCGGATAGAGACTATTTTCGACAGTGTCCATCAGAAATAAGCTTATTTCTGACGAGATAGGACAGACGGATGACTACCGTCGAACATAAGATGAGAGCCATCGGCAATAATTTATTTCCCATGGTTTATGCCTTATTTCCGATGATTTAAGCTTTCGAAAATTTGTCGTTTTACTGTTGTGCTCGTCGTGTTGCCGGTAAGGATTAGCGGAGGCAAAAAGCGATGACTTCCATGTCGGTGCCCTTGACTCGTTTATGTAGCACTCTTATGAAAAGCATCCACTACCAGGAAACAGTTTGCGCCCCTGATCAAGGCATGGATCTAAAAAAGGGGAAGGAGGAGGGATAGACTCAAACTTGTGTCTCCAAGCAAGTTAGAGAACATATCTAACATTCTTCTCTTTGTTCTCTAATTTATTGTTCTTTAATTTTTCTAGGTTTGACCTTTGACAAGTTTACATATTAAGACCAATGTATTATAGTGACCAGCTATGTGCCACCGAACTCATTGACTATAACATGCCTGCTTGCCTCAAAATCAAATAACTTTGTCTATGGTTGTTTCTATAGCCCCTAGATCTAGAATCATATGCTTTCGTTTCATCCCATATTGGCTATGTGTTGTTTAAACGCGCAGGATGGAAGGTATTTTGTGAGGTATCCACTAGCATCTGTCAGATACTAATATGCTTAACTTTATTGGTCTGATTCTGGATCTTCTCCTCACCAACATATCTACTCCTTTAAAGCATGAGTTTCCACCATCATGCATCGTCATGCGTCACACGCGTAGATCTATTCCTTCCTCCTCTCCCCTACCCAACCAACAAAAAGAGATAATCATGCTTCTAGATAAAACTTATCTTATCAGAAATAAAAAACTTGCTACAAATCCTAGCCTCGAGCTTGCAGGCAAGCACCTCCCTCACCGCGCCCAACACAAAGAAGTTGTGTTGTCCTCTCCTCCCCATAACTCAAGATATCCTAGGATTCACTAGAGCTGAAGCAGATGTGTGCCTCTACTGCCATGGCTGTACAACGAGACGACAAAACTAGATTTTGGGCGTGACACCTTGGAAGTTATGAAGCACGTAGGAGTAGAGCACAGGGACTCCACGCCTGATACGAAGAAGTTGTGTTGTCCTCTCCTCCCTAGAACTCACGATTTCCTTGGATTCACTAAAGCTAGAGTAAAAGCACGCAGGAGATGAGAGTGAGGAAGTGGGCAATCTAGGGAATGGACATGCCGACATGGTTGTGGAGGGCGAGGATGTGCGGCTCAAATTTGTCCACCCAAGACCAGAGGAGAAGCAGATCAGTTATGACGACGTTAGCGATGTCGACGCAAGAAAGGCTAATGCTAGACAGTAGGCCATGGACAACATTGGCTTTGAAGTCAGGATGGAGGTAGGAGGAGGAGAGATCATTGAATGCACTCTCGAACAACTTGAACACTTCGACGAGCACCTTCCTTGATGTGCTCGTAGCCTGGGCTGGGGTGAGGCGGCAGGAGGCAACAAGGTAGTCCTCATGGGAGAAGGGGATGCACTACACCAAAATTTTGAATTTCATATGGCTTCAAACTTCCTATGGTTTCCGTCGAGAACCATAGGAAGTAAATAACTTCCTAGAGGAAGTAGAAGCCTCTCAGAAGTTTTATAAAATTCCAACCAGTTTGGTCGGACCCCTAGGAAGTAACACAAGTTCCGACGGCTTAGGGACAGGACACTCGGAAGTTAGGCTTCAGGTCTGACCGGTCGTGGACCGGCCCCCTGCACTGTTAACTTTCGACGGCTTTGGGACAACACCCTCGGAAAGTTAGGAAACTTCTGACAACTGCGAGTCATTGCTCTCGGAAGTTGTTTTTTATGGTTAACAGCGTATCTGCGTCGTCACTTTTTCTCCTAGCCTGACGCCCGCCTATCAAACGCACAGCCCCCGCCCAGCTCACCGGCCAACACCGCTCGGGAAACCCAGCCTGGCTCGTCGGCCGCTCCCCGCCCCTCCCTACTCATGGGCCATGCCCCGCCGTGCTCGCCCGGCCCGCACCGTCCAGCCAGCCGCCACGACAACACCGCCCTATGCTGGGCTCACCGCTCCCTACGTTGGCCACTCCCCACCATGCCCTGCTCGCCCGACCCAGGTGTTCGGTCCCGAGCGCTATCTCCCCTCCACGCAGCATCTTCCTCGGCCATCGAGTTCCGCATCGATGTCAACATCCCTGTCGGCATTTGCAGTACTAATCTGCACCATCACTCTCGAAACTAAACAGACCTTTGTTGGCTTGCCACGATGCCCCCCCGCATCGACCTGTTTCCCCAACACCGTCGTCCCACCATTTCATCGGTTCAAGTAACTTCCGAGTGTTTGTATTGTTTTTTTATTAAATATACTATCTTCCGAGAGTTATCTGATTTTAAACCGTAGGAAGTTATGTTAATTGAGTTAATCGACTTAATAAGCTAGCTGGTGCATATAATTTAATTATGTTAGCCTCTTGTTTGTTACGTGATAGTAATATTTTTGCAAAATTGTCGTAGTGTTGCGAAACCTAAGTGTCGCCCGTTCCGGATAGGCACGAATCACATGTGATGCATGTGACTCGTATTGGTCTAGAATTGTCCCTTTTTTGGACAATCTGTTAGTGGGCGATAGAGCTATTGATTTATGACGATGACGGGTCCGAACGAGATTTCGTTGACATAAACCTTTATTTCTCCATTGCACCATTTATGGGCGTGCAAATGGAGAACAACAGGGTTATTATGGCAAAATTTCGTTTGCACTCGTTGTTCGTCATAAATCATTGCTCTATCGGTCACTCATGGGTGGGTTTAGGACCTATCTTTTCCTATAGGTGTAGTGAAACGATTGATATGCATTTAGTACCGGGAAAAAATTATGAATCACATGTTTTATTGTTTTAGCATCAAATATGGTGGGTGAGGACTGTCAATGAATGTATGAAGGTTGGTGTATGAATGACCCATGGAGGAGTGGATAAGAAAGATAGAGTATTTTATTGATCGTGCTTTTGCTCTATCAAGAACCGGCATGGATGTGCGGTGTCCATGTAGTATGTGTCTTGTTTGTAGATGTCAAGACAAAAGAACTCTTTCGGGACAGCTTTGCAAATATGACTATATGCCTACTATTAAGTATGGGTGTATCACGACGAGGAGTTTCCCTGTGAAAATGTGTCGGAAGCCCACAAGAATGATGACGTAGAATATGATAGAATGGACGAGATGCTTGAAGATTTAAGGGAGGATCCAGATTTTGTGTTTCCACCAAATCTTGAGAAGTCGCCTCCTTAGATGTTAAAAAGTTCTTCGACATCCTTAAGGCTATAGAACAGCCATTGCATGAACACCCAAAATTTTCGTCCTCATTTTCGTGACATGGCTTATGGCTATTAAGTCCAAGTTGGTGTTCTCGAACAATTGTTACAATGAGCTCTTGAACTTAATCAGCGAAGTGTTTCCATCAAATCATACCTGGTCTAGGTATGTACAATAAAAAAATCGATGTCTATCCAGATAATTGTATGTTTTTCTAGAAGGATCATGAGAAGGATAAAAAGTGTCTAAAGTGTGGCAAGTCGATATATGTAGAGGTTAAAAACGATGATGGTGAAATGGTCACATCAACAATAGCCCAAAAGCAACTTCGTTAAATGCCTCTTGCGCCTCGTGTTAAGCATTTGTTTCTTTCGAAAAACACAACTAGGCAAATGAAAGGGCACAAAGAACATGAATGAGAGGACACTCATGTTATGACGCACCCGTCTGACAGTGATGCGTGGAAGGATCTAGATGACTTTGATCCAGAATTTGCTACTGAAGTAAGGAATAATCAGATTGGGTTGGTGACATATGTGTTTACACCTTTCAATATGAAAGCGACATCATATTCTTGTTGGCCTGTATTTGTTATTCCATACAACCTTCCACCTCATCTGTGCATGAAATATTATTACATATTTCTTTCCCTAATTATTCCTAGTCCAGACCATCCTGGGAAATGGCTGAATGTGATGATGCAAACCTTGATCGATGATCTCAAAAAGTTATGGGAAGGAGTCAAAGCAAACGATTGCTACAAAAAGGAGAGATTCACACTCCATGTTGTATATTTGTGGTCCATTCATGATTTCATGGCATACAATTTATTTGCTAGATGGAGCTGCCATGGAATTCTAACATGGCCAATATGTGGCAAGGATACAGATTGTTTCCGCTTTGAGTTTGGGGGAAAAATCTGTTACTTTGACTACCATAGATGCTTCTTACCCCAAACTCACCCATATAGGTTCGAGGTTAACACCTTTATGAAGGGAACTATCGTGACAAAGGGACCACCCAGATGTCTGAGCGGACTTGAGATTGAGTCTATGCTTAATAATTTGAAAGAGAATGAAAGTGGTGATGGATACATAGGTTATGAAATCGAGCATAACTGGACCCATAAATGTGGTTTATGGGGACTCCCTTATGTTAAGGTATTGATTCTGATGCATAAAATTGACATCATGCATCAAGAACATAATGTTGGTGAAAGCATCCTAAGTACTTGCATGAATCTTGGCGACAAAACAAAAGAAAATATATAGGCTAGAAAGTACTTAACAAAACTTTGTAACTGACCAACCTAGGAACTCAACGAAAATGGAAAAAAGCCACGAGCTCGATTTTGTCTAAAACCTAAACAGAAGAAAGAAGTAATGGAATGTTTGAAAATTTGAAATTCCTAGATGGTTATTCGGCTATGTTTAGGAGAGCTCTGAACTTGAAGACAGAAAATAACTGGATTGAAGATCCATGATTATGACATAATGATGTAAAGACTCCTACATATAATATTCCGTGGGTACTTGAAAGGGAAATAGGGTTTAACCTTTTCCTATAAATAATTTTGGTGGTTGAATGCCCAACACAAATATTGGACTAACTAGTTTGCTCTAGAATACACGTTCTACAGGTGCATAAAGGTTCAATACATACCAATAAAAGATTGAAGAAAGGGTTCAAAAACAAAGGAGCAAAAGAAACCAAGAATGTCGTGGTCTGGCGCATCGGACAGTCCGGTGTGCCACCGGACAGTGTCCGGTGCACCACCGGACAGTGTCCGGTGCACCAGGACCGTACAGCGTCCAACTCCCCACTCTCGGGATTCTTAGGGCGCGCTCCGCTATAATTCACCGGACTGTCCGGTGTGCCACCGGACTATCCGGTGCACCAGCAGAGCTATGACTATCCAGCGCAATGGTCGACTGCAACGGACCCCTCCAAACCCTATAGTGCGCGAACAGTGCACACAGAAGTCAGAGCAGTTGTCATAGGCGCACCGGACAGTGAACAGTGCCTGTCCGGTGCGGTACCGGACTGTCCGGTGCCACTAGAAGACAAATCCTCCAACGGTCGGAAGCTCCCGAACCCTAACGACTGGGTGACATGGCTGGCGCACCGGACAGTGTTCGGTGGCACACCGGACTGTCCGATGCGCCCATAGACAGCAGCTTGCCCCAATGGTCCTTTGGTGGTTGAGGGCTATAAATACCCCCAACTGTCACACCCGGTTTCAGAAGGCAAACCGAATGTGAACTATGTACGTGCCAGGATCAGAATTCACGTACACAGCGATTACATAAATGAACATCATCGCATAGTGCTCGAATAATAACATAAAAGAGTATTAACTTATTACATCACGATGTCAGGGACATCCACATAGTCATCAACTTAACGGGTAAATCAAAGTGCTAAACGAAACGCAGTAAAGATAGGGCCTTCACAGGCAGCTGACTGGGGGTTGCCGCTAACCCACACCTAGAACTCGTCGTAGTCTTGGAACTCCTGGAAGTCTCCTTCCACGGCTTCATCTTCTCCTGAGCAGTGGTTGCAATGCGGACAACCTGGGGGGGTTTGGTGTGTAGAGCAAGAGTGAGTACACATCAACATACTCAGCAAATGCCCCGTTTGGCTGAAGTGGACTAGCCTTTTTTTATGTGGGGATTAGGCTCAAGTAGTTGCTTTTAGTTGGTCATGTATTTATTGTTAGTAGAAGCCAGATTTTATCATCAAACCCAAGTTATAATCCCAAAAAGTACCTCCTCGGAGAGGAAATACTAGAATTCATAATTAAAGTCACCATCATAAGTCACTATCATTAACCATCATCACTAAAGTCATCATCTGAAGTGTATCCAGTGTATCTCTAATCAAAGAGGATCCCAAGGCTGCTCTTAATCATGAGCACAACTGAAATACCAGTTTCATTACCCTCTGCAGAGGTCGCACACTTTACCCATGAGCCGTGATTCCCGTTTGCCCGGGGATCATGACTCCCCATTGATCACTTCCTAGGTGGTCCGACAAGGTATCACTACGTAGCTTTTACAAAGATTCCCTAGAGGTCCTAGCCGCCCGTTAGGTTTCTCCAGTTTGATAAACACAGTACCCCTCCCCGCAGGGGGGTGACTAACAAAAGCAAAACGAAAGAACCTCGGCACCCAGCCTCGGCAGAGCAAGCACTGTGCCTGGACCCCATTAACGGCACGACGGCGAAGCAAGTACACCTCTAGTTCCTCTAATTAATTAGCTAAGGGCCTCCCATTTCACCCTCATGGTTGCACTGTTATCCCGGGTGGTCTCTCAACGAACAGGTCCTTATGGAGAGGCACTCGAGAAATCGCTCGAGCCCCCCTTGAATGCCACAAGTATAACATCATAATAAAGAAGGGAAACAACGTATCATTGGGAAATCTCATCATGTTCATTGATTAGTGTTGAGCAATAGCATAAAGCTAAACAATAATAATCCAACCCAAAGAGGTAAACAAGGACATGGATAACAAAAGCTAGTCAATCCTTAGGTATAAAGGTGTAAATGCGGGGAGTGAATTATAGACTTGTATAGGACATAGATAGGTCAAGGGACACTTGCCTTCACCAAGCTGCTGCTGCTCAGGGTCTTCTCCTGCAATTCCCTCAGACTCCACGAACGGACCGATATCTACGCGAGTGCAAACATACATTCAACATTCTTGAAACGGAAGGAAACAATACACCATACAACAATATAGATCAAATAAATATGCACGCGACATAGAATTCGCATCTACGGCTATGAGAGAAAGGAACTGAGATGACCGACGCTACGGTCGAGGGATATCACGTTTACACTAAGCGGATATGAGTTATAATATTTAATTCGGCTTAATCATATTGACAGACATTTATCATATGCCAAGTAAAACTATTACTTAGTCCCGATTAGTTTGCTACTCGAATAACCGTTGTTTAAATATGTACTTAATTAGCGCGAGCTATTCTAGGTGAGGCGAATTATTAACGTGCGAAGAAGCGCACGACGACGCGTGTGAACGGCACGCTCAACGCGCGCGAACGACACACGACGATTTTAAAGCGCGATGCGCGGGCGATGGCGAGGCGAGCGACGCGATTGCACACGGGGGGGGGGGGGGGGGGGGGTAGACGATGGTAGACGGGGGGGGGGGGGGGGTAGACGAGCGTGGACGGAGTCCCGTCGACGCACTGCGCGTAAGCGAACGCAAGTATGCAATAGTTGCACAACGACGGCTGCGAGAGCACGGCGAGGCGTTGCGCACGCGTGATTTGACGTGCGCGACACGGCTGACAGCGAACCCGTGGCGCGGCGAGGGTAGACTAACGGCCGGGGCGGGCTGCAGGGACGTCAGCGGGCTCGGCGGTTCGGCCACCTTAGCCAGCCACGGCGGCCACGGGGTGCTGGGCGCGCGGCGGCCCGCTGGCTTGGGCCCGGTTCGGCCGCGCTAGCAGCGCGCTAGTTGCCAGAGGCATGGGGACGGGGCTGGGCGTGCCGAGCGCGCGGTGACTTGGCCGCGGCTCGTAGGGGGCGAGGCTCGCCGGTGAAGGGGGCGCGGTTGCTGCGGCGCTAGGCGCCAACGCCTGGCTCGGAGAGAAGAGAGAAAGGGGGCGAGTTCACCTCGGCGGCGCGGTTAGACGGCGAGGCACAGCGAGGTGCTGCGCACGAGGGCGTCGGCGACCCGCACGACGACGGCAGCGGTGGCACTCTGGGCGGTGCGCGGCTCCGATGGCAGTGCTGGCGAGGCGGAGGACGAGGTCGAGGCGGGGAGAGGCGGCGTGGGCGAAAAACTGCGCGAGAAGCACGGGCTCGACCGGTTTTGGAAGATGCACAGTGGGCGTGGGCGAGCTGGCTGCCTGGCGCGTGGGCCCACCTGAGCAGGAAGCGGCGGGCGCGGAACCGCCTACGCGCGGTGCGCGCGATCGTGCGCGCTGGGCGTGCCACGACTGGGCCGCATGGGCCGGCGCGGGGCAGGGAAGCGGCGGGTGCGCGCTGGGCCGCCACAAGCGCGCGTACGCGGGGTGGGCGGGGCAGGCCGCGGAGCTGGGAGCTGGGCCGCGCTCGCGTGGGCCCAGGAGGGGAGGAGGGGGCGCTGGGCCGAGCGGGGGGGGGGGGGGGGGGGGGGGAAGAGAGGGAGAAGGGGATCGGGGTGGGCCGGCCGAACGGGCCAGGGAAGGGGAGGGGGCTGATTTCCCTTTCTCTTTTCTTTATCTACTTCTATTATTTCAGTTTGACATCATGTGAAAATCATTGATTAAATGAAAGATCAACTAAACCACTCATCAAACAAAAATAAATGCCTTCCATCATGATGCACCAACCATTGTTTCCCTTAGGGTTTTATTAAAACCTGAATTTGGTGGATATTATCGAAGAAATTTTATACCCCTAGATTCAGGGTGTTACAAACCTATCCCCCTTAAAAGAATCTCGCCCCAAGATTCAAGGGGTCAGCAAAGGGTTTAGGGTATTTGGCTTTCAGATCATCTTCTCGTTCCCAGGTTGCTTCTTCCTCAGAGTGGTGACCCCATCTTTACTTTGCACATTCTGATGGTGTTCCTCCGGGTGACTCTGTCTGCAAACTCCAGAATCTGCGTTGGCTTCTCTATGTATGTCAGATCCTCTTGGACTTCCAAGTCCTCCACTGGCAACTGTTCTTCTGGTACTCGCAGGTACTTCTTCAATTGCGACACGTGGAACACGTTGTGCACTGCCGACAGACTCTCTGGTAGGTTGAGCTGGTAGGCCACTTCTCCACGCTTTGCTTGAATCTGATATGGTCCAACGTACCAGGGCGCTAACTTGCCCTTGACTCCGAACCTTCTGACTCCTCTGATAGGCGACACCTTCAGATAGACATAATCTCCCACTTCAAAACTCAGTTCTCTTCTTCTTGTGTCAGCATAGCTTCGCTGCCTTGATTGTGCTATCTTCAGATTCTCCCAAACCATTTTGATATTCTCTTCGGCTTCAAGCAAAATGTCGGGGCCAAACACCTGTCTCTCTCCAGGCTGGTCCCAATGCAGCGGAGTCCTACAACTCCGTCCATAGAGCGCCTAAAACGGTGACATCTTCAAGCTGGCCTAGTAACTATTGTTGTAGGAGAATTCTGCATAAGGTAACCTTTTATCCCATCCTGACTTGTCTTACAATGCACAGGCTCTCAACATATCTTCTAGGATCTGATTAGTTATTTCAGTCTGACCGTCTGTCTGCGGGTGGTAAGCCGAGCTGAAGTTCAAATGCGTGCCCAAAGCTTCTTGTAGCTGCTGCCAAAAATGAGAGGTGAACTGTGTTCCTCGATCTGACACTATCTTCTTCGGCACACCATGTAGGCAGACTATCCGGGACATGTATAACTCAGCTAATGTTGCTCCTGTGTATGTTGTCTTCACAGGTATGAAATGGGCCACCTTTGTTAAGCTGTCCACAACCACCTAGATGGAATCATAGTCGGCCCGGGTACGAGGTAGACCAACTATAAAATCCATCCCGATCTCATCCCACTTCCACTGAGGAATTTGCAATGGCTACAACAGTCCGGCGGGCTTCTGATGCTCTGCTTTGGTTCTTTGACAGCTATCACAGATGGCGACATATTCTGTGATTTCTCTTTTTATGCCATACCACCAAAACCTCCTTTTTAAATCCTGATACATCTTCTCACTTCCAGGGTGTATGGAGTAGGCTGTCTCATGAGCTTCCTTGAGGATCAGCTCCCGAATATGTTTGATGTCGGGGACACACAATCGATCCTTGAACCATATTACTCCCTCTTCATCCTCTCGAAAGTCCTTGCCTCTTCCTTCTAAGATCAGCTGCCGGATCTTGTTGATGTTTTCATCACCCTTCCGCCCTTCTTTGATCTCCCGCTCTAGGGTGGGCTCTAATTCCACTGTTACTCCTTGCGTACTGTTCAGAAAACCGAGACTCAGTTTGTCGAACTCCTTGGCTAACTCATATGACATTGGGTACGTGGCCATCATATTGACTTGACTCTTCCTGCTCAGAGCATCTGCAACAACATTGGCTTTGCCTGGATGGTAATGTATCTCCAACTCGTAGTCCTTGATCAATTCCAACCATCTTCGCTGCCTCATGTTTAACTCTGACTGGGTGAATATGTATTTCAGACTTTTATGATCTGTGTAGATGTTGCACTTCTGCCCATACAGGTAATGTCTCCATGTCTTTAAAGCATGAACCACTGCTGCCAACTCTAGGTCGTGTGTGGGATAATTTCTCTCATGGATCTTCAGCTGTCGAGATGAGTATGCTACAACTCTTCCTTCTTGCATTAGCACACATCCCAATCCGGTGTAGGAAGCATCGCAGTACACCGAGAATGGCTTGTGAACATCAGGCAGAACCAACACAGGTATTGTAGTCGATCTATCCTTCAGTTCTTCAAATGCCTCTTGGCACTTTTGGGTCCACTTAAACTCAACTTTCTTCGCTAGCAACGCTGTCATTGGTCTAGCAATCTTTGAAAAGCCTTCAATGAAACGCCTATAGTATCCGGCCATTCCAATGAAACTCTTGATTCCACGAGCATCCTTCGGTGCTTTCCAGTTCAGAATGTCTGCTACTTTCTTTGGATCCACAGCTAACCCATCTTGGTTTATGATGTGACCCAAAAACAAGACTTCATGAATCCAGAACTCGCATTTACTCAGCTTGGCATACAACTGATGCTCTTGTAGCCTTTGCAATACCATCTTCAAATGTTCCACATGTTCTTCCTCACTTTGAGAATATATGAGAATATCATCGATGAACACTACCACAAACTTGTCTAGGTAGTCCATGAACACACTGTTCATCAGATACATAAAGAAGGCTGGCGCATTTGTCAGACCAAAGGACATAACTGTATACTCATATAACCCATACTTGGTGATGAATGCTGTCTTCGGTATGTCTGAGGGTCGGATTCTGAGTTGATGGTAACCCGATCTCAGATCTATCTTCGAGAATACGCTGGCACCTCTGAGCTGGTCAAACAGATCTTCTATCCTTGGCATGGGGTACTTGTTCTTAATGGTGACTTCATTCAGGGCTCTGTAATCTATGCACATCCTTTTGGTACCATCTTTCTTCTCTACAAACAATATTGGAGCGGCCCAAGGCGAGATACTTGGTCTGATGTAACCCTTCTCTAACAGCTCATCTATCTGCTTCTTGAGTTCCACCAATTCTAGCCCAGACACTCGATAGGCTCTTTTAGAAATGGAGGCGGTGCCAGGGATAAGCTCTATGGCAAATTCGACTTTTCTCTCGGGTGGCATGCCCGGTAGTTCCTCGGGAAACACATCTGGAAAGTTCGACACCACCCTGATAACCTCGAGCAGGTTGGCCTCCTTGCTATCAACCAAAATCTGGTGACAATCTCCTTTCGCTGTTTTAGGCATCCTTAGCTCAGCCACTACCTCCTCTCCGGGCGGGGACTTCAATGTTACGGTCCTCTTGTCACAGCTAACACTCGCTTCATACTTCATTAACCAATTCATCCCTAGGATGACATCTACCCCAGGGGTGTTTATTACTATTAGGTCACTGGGGAACCCTATTCCCCTTATTTCCACCCTTATGTTTGAGCATATCTTATCTGCTTGCACTTTACCACCGATCGAATTAACCCTCATGGGTGGCATCATTGGCTCTACTGAGATGTCATGCATTTCTACCCATGTTGCAGTGACAAATGAATGAGTTGCACCAGTATCAAATAGCACTTTTGCTGGATGAGATTTGACTGAGAACATACATACTGCCACATCTGGTTCATCCTGGATCACTTCGGCCTCCAAGTGGTTCACCTTTCCACGGTTGTACGCATGGCCATGATTACCTGCTGCCTGTTGAGGTACACCTTGCTTTGCTGGAGCATTGGGGTTTGTCTGCTGCTGCGCCATCTTCTTTGGGCAATGCATCGCCCAGTGGCCTTGCTCTCCACAGTGGAAGCATCCTCTGCCTCCTCCTTCTGCTGGGGCTGCTTGGTTGTTCTGATTCGCTGCTGGGGCAAGAAGGCGAGGTGCCTGGTTGTTCTGCCTCTGATACTTGTTACCTCCCTGCTGGCTGTTCTGACGATACTGCTGCTGCTGTGGGTATTGCCTCTGAAACTGCTGCTGGTATGGGCGCTGACTCTGATGCTGGTATCCCTGTGGGTGACCATGCTTGCATTGCTGAGATGAACTGCCTGAGAAGCGGGGGCGGCTGTTGCTCCCGGACTGTGGTCCACTCATCTTGCGCTTCCGATCTTCCATATCCTTGCGCTTCCTCTCGGTCATGATTGCCCTATCGATCAGGTGTTGGAAGGTGGGGAAGGTGTGGTTCATCAGCTGGTAATGCAGGGGATCCACCAAACCTCTCATGAACCTGTACTGCCTTTTAGCATCAGTGTTGACGTCTTCAGGTGCATAACGAGATAGCTGTAGAAACCTGTCCCTGTATTCACTAACAGACATGGGTCCCTGCTTCAGAGCCAGAAACTCCTCTTTCTTCATGATCATCAGTCCCTCTGGAACATGGTACCAGCAGAAATTCTCTCTGAATTCCTCCCAAGTGATGGCTTTGGGGTCGGCATGGGTGGCGAGGTAGGACTCCCACCAGGACTGGGCTACTCCCCTTAGTTGGCGGGGACCATACAGAACCTTCTCCCTGTCGTCACATTGGGCGGTGCACAGTTCCCATTCCACTGCACGCAGCCAGTCTTCTGCATCCATGGGGTCAGCAGAGTGTGCGAAGGTAGGAGGGTGCCCTCTCATGAACTCGCCACGTTTGTCCCGTGGCATCTGGGGCATCTGCATTTGTAACTGGGGTTGGGGTTGCTGTTGAGCCTGCTGCATGGCTGCCAGAGTCTGCCCAATAGCCTGCACTGCCTGTGACACCCGGTTTGCAAAGAAGAGAAGTTGGAGGGTATTCTTTTTGTTTTTTTCTCTCTCTTTCGGTGGTTGCGTTTTGGGAATTTGGAATTTGAGGAAAAACATTCACCAGTAGGGCAGTAGAATTTCTTTGGTTAGGTGCTTGCATCGGGGTCGGGAGCCGTCGCGTGGGCGTGTTGGGCCGCAAATCTTGTTTCGGCCCACTAACCCCCATAACCCTAGCCGCCCTCCCCCTAACCCCCCCCCATTCTTTGTGCAGCCGTCCCCCCCATTCCCCTACCCTCTTGGCCGCCCCCCCTCTCATCTCCTCCTTTCTCAAGCACTTGCAGCCACACATCAAACCCTAGCCGCCCCCATCTCCTCCTCCCATGGTGCCATTCGTTGCCGCTCGGATCTCCGTCGCGTGGTGCAAATCTTCAACGGTTTTCGGTGGAGGGAGGAAGGGAGGAAGAAAAGGGGAAGAACCCAAGGTGATTTTTGTGTTTATCTCTTGTTCATTTTATGCGGCAATCCAATTGTTTAGATGTTGCGTGTGCGATTTGGTAGAAGGGTTGTCCAGAATTTTAAGGGGGTGGACGAACAACAGCAGAATTAGTGATTTCTGGGCATTTTTCGTGGAGAATTAAGGGAAATCAGTTTGGGAATCATGTATATCTTTGGCATACCTTTCCAACGAGTATTTATGCGCTCAATTTGGAGTTATAAATTAAAAGTTATCACCGTTTGAAACCGGGTAGGTGGCTGTCCAAAAAAACAGATTTTCAGGGGATGAACAGCAGCAGTATTAGCAGTTTCTGGGGATTTTTCGGGAGTAATTAGTGTTAATCAGTATGAGAATCATGTAGGTCTTTATTTTATCTTTCCAACAAGTACTTATGCGCTCGATTCGGAGTTATAATTTAGGAGATATCGTTGTTTGAATCCGGTTATGTTGCTGTCCAAAAAAACAGATTTTCAGGGGGATGAACAGCAGCAGTATTTGCAGTTTCTGGGGCTTTTTCGGGAGTAATTAGTGTTAATCAGTATGATAATCATGTAGGGCATTATGTTATCTTTCCAACAAGTACTTATGCGCTCGATTCGGAGTTATAATTTAGGAGATATCGTTGTTTGAATCCGGTTATGTTGCTGTCCAAAAAAACAGATTTTTCAGGTGGGTGAACAGCAGTGGTATTAGCAGTTTCTGGGAATTTTTCGTGGATAATTAGTGTTAACCAGTATGGTAATCATGTAGGGATTTGTCTTATCTTTCCAATGAGTACTTATGCGCTTGATTTGGAATTATATTTTAAAAGATATCGCTGTTTGAATCCGGGTATGTCGCTGTCCAAAAGACAAAGAAAAACAGAATTACAGGGTTCATCTTGTGGACTGTTTTGGGCTAATTATATATTGGAATTTAATTATAAATTGTATACAAAACTTGTGGGGAATTTTATGTAGATGCCTCTGGAGTTTTTGTTTGTTACCACTGCTGTCATAATTTTAAAGTTACGAAATTATTAAGCAGCGCCGCTGCAGTTTGGTGGGTGTAGGGAGAGATGTAACCCGCGGCGGGGTTTGAGTTTGTGCGTAGTTGCGGCGTCGCTTATGAGCCTGATTATGTGAAATTGGTGCACTAAGTTGGGTGTCAAAAACAGGTGGTGAACTTCCGGATCGTACTTAGGGATTTGCCCGAACTTCCGGTAAAGGCAAGTAAATACAGTGGTGGTTGCTACCGTTTGGTTTGCATCCTATTCCCTGTCATTGAGTATGCATAAGTTTTAATTATGTTAATCATTGAATTCTATGATGAAGTTTATTTGTTTGGAAGTATTAATTCTCAATTGTCTAATATTGTGGATGATCATAATTTGGTAATGATATATGTGGTTGATTCCCATCTTGGATGAAGTTGAAGTATCTTTTTGAATCATGTTATATGAAGTGTTATAGGCTTGACATGCACATCGCATCATCCATCTTGCATTTTGAAGTTATGTCGTGATCTTATGGTTCGACCGTACCGGTACATTTTTTAGCATCGTACGTTGCCCGAGGAGGGGTACGATGCGGCTTCATATCCTTAGTGGTATGAAGGCAGAAGTCATCCTTGCATTTGCAGACATTTGCACTCATGAGGAATACATGAAGTGTGACATTACTATGTTACTATTGTGGTTTCTACCTGCGAGGTGTGGTAACTAGGTGTGTTGTACGTTGTATACGTGTTGCACCTTCGTAATAAGAAGGTTGTGGAATCAAGTGGTGGTAAAACAATGTTCTTATGTGGTTAAACTGTTTGATATTATTTTACTTGCTGAGATGTGTCATCTCACTCTTGCATTACTCAATGCAGGTACTTGATACATGTTGGGAATGAGGGGAGTAGTAGCACGTCCACTTTTACTCTCTCAATAACACTGCCCAGGCGCAGCTATGATTTAATTAGAAACTTATTGTCAAAGGAAGTTTGTTTTCTTTATATGGTCGTGCGCACTGGTTAATTCAGTTCAGGTCGTATGTTTATCTTCCCTTGCTAGCCGATTAATAATACTTAGTATGTTTTAGTCATGATATATGTTTATACTCTGTTGCCCCCTCTTTTATGCAATCTTGCAAAGGGGATGCTGCCGAAATTTTATATATGGACGTCGGAAGTGTAGTTCAGTAGCATTCCGGGTTGTTTGTGGAACCCGGAGTGTTACAGTTGGTATCAGAGGATAGGCTTTAGATTCTACGCAATTTGAAGATAAATTTGACACACTTGCACATATAGGAAGGGTATGGGTTCATATATCTTTCATATTAGTATTTTATTGTATAGATGACTAGAATTTCCTTACTCCAAATCCCTTTATGGTTTGATGGGGTATGTCGTTAACGACGTAATGCTTGATATGAAATGTTACTTCTATTTAATATTGGTTTCTTGATGTGGTTGTTATTGACATTATTATGCAAATGAAGCTACTAATGTACTTGTTTTATATACATATCGTCATGATGTTTTTTTGGGATGCAATGTTTACTAATCTCTGAGCTATTACCATCATATATTTCTATATGCTTGACTGTGGATGTTTTTTTCCCAAAAGGATTCTTGGGTTGTAGTACTTGTAGGACCGATTGTTTATTGAGCTTGTGTATAGAGGATCTAATCCGACTTGGTGTAGTGTAAAAACACTATACAATGTAGTTTTATGGTGTTGTTGAGTTTGATTGACTGTTGGGTTACAACCCAACTTATCAATGTAATATTTCCATGGGTGCAGTGCTTTACACCTCACCTTTTTTTTGGCTAGTGTGGATACTTGCCAACTTGATCTTAGAGTACAATAGGTTTGTCTCCATAGAGCAAAGGCAATGTTGTACTGTCTATGAAATCTTGAGACTGGTAGAACTCAAGTGAATTTGTAAGATGACGTGGATAGATAAGTTCAACCATGTTTACATGATAGGTTTTCTTATTGTGTGCAACCTTATCTTTAATACTAAATAGGGTGATTTCAAGTGGATTTTATGTCTATATTATAGTTGAAGAGGCATGCATGTTTTCTTTCTATGGTGTGTTTCTATAGCCAAAAAGGTTATGCATAATTTTTATTTGTTGGAGGCTAGTCATGTGGACGATATGGACAACCCGTTTTATATTGTTTTTAATCGCCGATGATATATGGTAGTTTTTTTATATGATCAGTTCTCTATGCATGCTTGTTGAATTATTATTTGGACCGCTTTATCTTAAACAAAGTCAATGTTTAACTGGAAGTTGCTTATGTTTGTTAGTCATCTATCTCTATAATGATGTGGTTGTTGCATCAGATGGAGATTTTTTTATATGAATGATGGTTTGATAGATCATGTATGTCTACTACTTTGAATTCATCCTATGTCATCACTAGGTACAAATTGTTCAAGTGCAATAATAGGAGGTATTGTTGTATGTGAGGTTAATCAAGGTAGTTTGGTTAGGTGGATTGTCTTATTGAAGTCCAATTACTCCTATTGAGCATAGTATCGTGTTATTATTTTAGTGTTGAAAGTAATATGTATGAAGCTTTTGCATGAGTCTGTGTCAAGAAGTACATTAGTTTTTCTTGTTGTTATCCCTCCATCGCTTTATGAGTATTGCAAATTTTATCTCTTTTGAGAGGAGAAAAAGATGTTATATGACATGAGCACCATTTGCTTCACGTCAACGGAATAGTTTTGGAGATTTCAAGTAGTTGGATTCTAGTGTAATAACAACCATGTTTTATAGTGCTGGAGACGGGTATGTCAGGTGTTTCATACATTGTCGATACATGGATGTTTGACCTTAGTGGCATTAACAAACGAGGTTGTTGAATTCATTGATTGTTGTGCTTAGTGTTCTAACCTATTTGGTAGAGTGTTATTTAAAGACTTTGTGGAGTTGCATCCCAGTTTGGTAGTGGAAAATCCTAGTGTTGATTGCACCTGCCAATGACTTGGGTTTCATTTTATATTGTTTTTTTATTGTTGATAATGTGTTGTTTGGTTTCGGGAGACATTTTAAATTAGTTGGAGGCTGAATCAGGCTTCACTTATCTAGAATGTTTTGTAGTATGTTTCTTCATCTTTCCATAGGATGCTTAATCACCATGTTTGGTCTAAACATTTGAGAGATATGGGTTTCTTAAAACATCTTTGTTGGTGTCTCTAGCAGAGTGAGTCTTTAATTTTGTACGGAAGAGTAGACATTGAAGACGGTATAATTTGGTCTTTGTGGATTATGAAAGTTTTAGTAATTTCATGATCTTTCCAAAGAGTATGGGTTTCTTATTCTCATTGCATATAATTGGAGTTAGGTTGCTCTGAAGTTGTTGCACTGTTGTGTCTGAACGTTAGGCGTCGTTATAATCACCAATAAATCGACCACGTTTTGATAGTTGCAGAGCACAAATTTGCAAATTCTCTTTAAGCAAAACTTGTAGGTATTTTCAGTACCTTTTTAATGGGTATTTACTTGTAACTGTCTGTTAAATAGATTTGGAGAGGTGGTTGCCCGGATATAAGTCGAATCTCTAATGTGTAGTATCTCAGGCTGAGTTTAGCTGTAGGTCATGCAGAATTGAGGGCTATAAGGATTAATTTGGGTGCAACTTTATTGCAAAAGTCGTGGACAATTTTCAAAACTTTTCCAACGCGTGTTCGTTGTAGTTTAAGTTGAGTATAGCAGGAGTTATAGGTTTTTTAATTTTAGTTGTCCATTGTTTCAATCCTATCAGTTTTGCAACAAAAGAGTTGCATTGTTTTATCGGTTTGGAAACCAATTCCGAAACACTCATTATAATAAAAGTTCTAGGGAATGTTATAATCTTTTCAATGATTTTATATTTGCAAAATTTTGTTAGCTACAGGGAGTTATGATATCATGTATAGAATGTGCTTGGATGAATATGTGGGCAGACATAACATGCTTGAATTGATTCTTGTTTGCATGATGTGAGATTAGGCTTAAATGATTTAAAAAGTTATCATATTGCTTCTATACTTATATTTGTTCTAGGTGTCTCGTAATGAAGAACCTAAAGTTATTAGTCTTTCAATGAACGCTTAATCTTAGAAGAGTAATGAACCTGATAAAATCTATTGCTTGTTATTGGGACTACATGACCAGTTTTAGTTATGCAGCTAGTTCAATGAAGTAAACCATCTTTTCTGTAGAGATGTTATATATAAAAGTTGTAGCCAACGTCTTTATCTTACTTGTGTAAAAATTTCATGACCATAGATCTAGTAGTTTGGGAGTTATGATTTTCTCAAGTCCAGTCTTGAAATCTGTGCAGATTCTGTACAGATTTCGAAGCTGACCTTGTTTGCCCAATTTAAACTTCGAATAACTTATTATAAATTATAAAGAAGTTGTAGTACTTTTCTTAATCGCTTCAACAAATTTTGGATTAATTTTTTTGGAGATATATAAGTTAAGTTACAACTGTTTTAAGTGTGATCTCTGAATCTGTCCAAATTTGGACAGTAGAGCCTTTCTCGTGTCTTTTGACCTTAATATGCATTGAATTAACTTGATATGTTTATAAATGAATTATAGACAATTCTACTAGCTTTCTAAAAAGTCTGGGAGCACCTGAATTGGATGATTGAGACTCCAATTATGGATTTTTGAATTGAGTAGTTGAATTATGTCCAAGTCTGGACAGAATTTACGTTTAGCATTGTTTGACCTTTCTAAGTGTCAAATCTTGTTGTGATGTTAATACCAAGGGTATAGTGGACTTTATAAGCTTTCCATAAAGTCCTAGTTTACTAATTTTCGATGCATATTTTGTGAGTTAGGAGCAAAACAATTAACCGCTGTGCTGCTATCTAGAAATATGCAAGCATTAAGTTGCTCTCTTGAAGTTGCTCTTGTTTGGCTAAGTTTGGTTTAGGCTATAGGAACATTATATGCCTTGCATTCATATATACATTCCTTGAAGTACTTGCATATGTCAATGATTGATTTGGTGTCAGGAAAGCTTGGTCCGAGGTATATAGGACCGTCTACTATCTTGGCCGAGTTGGCAGCTGGGCTTAGCACATGTAATTGTCGGAATCTATGATCAGAGTACACCAAGTATTCCATGTCTTTATGTTGAGGAAGTATTTGCGGAATCCAGACCATCAAATCGAGCTAGAGCCGATTCCTATGTAGCAAGAGCATACTATAGAGCATCGTCTGCTGCGTATCTTAGAATCCTAGGAGCTTGAGGAGCTGATGCAGCAGAAGTACTCGAACTTTTCTTTATGTGTGAGTTTTGTTGATTCATTAATCTTTCTTTTGTTGTTCCGATAGAAGCGTCGGAATTCGAGGTCGAATTCTTTTTAAGGGGGGTAGAGTGTGGCACCCGGTTTGCAAAGAAGAGAAGTTGGAGGGTATTCTTTTTGTTTTTTTTCTCTCTTTCGGTGGTTGCGTTTTGGGAATTTGGAATTTGAGGAAAAACATTCACCAGTAGGGCAGTAGAATTTCTTTGGTTAGGCGCTTGCATCGGGGTCGGGAGCCGTCGCGTGGGCGTGTTGGGCCGCAAATCTTGTTTCGGCCCACTAACCCCCATAACCCTAGCCGCCCTCCCCCTAACCCCCCCCCCATTCTTTGTGCAGCCGTCCCCCCCCATTCCCCTACCCTCTTGGCCGCCCCCCCCTCCCATCTCCTCCTTTCTCAAGCACTTGCAGCCACACATCAGACCCTAGCCGCTCCCCCCCCCCCATCTCCTCCTTCCATGGTGCCATTCGTTGCCGCTCGGATCTCCGTCGCGTGGTGCAAATCTTCAACGGTTTTTGGTGGAGGGAGGAAGAAAAGGGGGAGAACCCAAGGTGATTTTTGTGTTTATCTCTTGTTCATTTTATGCGGCAATCCAATTGTTTAGATGTTGCGTGTGCGATTTGGTAGAAGGGCTGTCCAGAATTTTAAGGGGGTGGACGAACAGCAGCAGAATTAGTGATTTCTGGGCATTTTTCATGGAGAATTAAGGGAAATCAGTTTGGGAATCATGTAGAACTTTGGCATACCTTTCCAACGAGTATTTATGCGCTCAATTTAGAGTTATAAATTAAAAGTTATCACCGTTTGAAACCGGGTAGGTGGCTGTCCAAAAAAACAGATTTTCAGGGGGATGAACAGCAGCAGTATTAGCAGTTTCTGGGGATTTTTCGGGAGTAATTAGTGTTAATCAGTATGAGAATCATGTAGGGCTTTATGCTATCTTTCCAACAAGTACTTATGCGCTCGATTCGGAGTTATAATTTAGGAGATATCGTTGTTTGAATCCGGTTATGTTGCTGTCCAAAAAAACAAATTTTCAGGGGGATGAACAGCAGCAGTATTAGCGGTTTCTGGGGATTTTTCGGGAGGAATTAGTGTTAATCAGTATGAGAATCATGTAGGGCATTATGTTATATTTCCAACAAGTACTTATGCGCTCGATTCGGAGTTATAATTTAGGAGATATCGTTGTTTGAATCCGGTTATGTTGTTGTCCAAAAAAACAGATTTTTCAGGTGGGTGAACAGCAGTGGTATTAGCAGTTTCTGAGAATTTTTAGTGGGTAACTAGTGTTAACCAGTAGGATAATCATGTAGGGATTTGTCTTATCTTTCCAATGAGTACTTATTTGCTTGATTTGGAATTATATTTTAAAAGATATCGCTGTTTGAATCCGGGTATGTCGCTGTCCAAAAGACAAAGAAAAACAGAATTACAGGGTTCATCTTGTGGACTGTTTTGGGCTAATTAGATATTGGAATTTAATTATAAATTGTATACAAAACTTGTGGGGAATTTTATGTAGATGCCTCTGGAGTTTTTGTTTGTTACCACTGCTGTCATAATTTTAAAGTTATGAAATTATTAAGCAGCGCCGCTGCAGTTTGGAGGGTGTAGGGAGAGATGTAACCCGCGGCGGGGTTTGAGTTTGTGCGTAGTTGCGGCATCGCTTATGAGCCTGATTATGTGAAATTGGTGCACTAAGTTGGGTGTCAAAAACAGGTGATGGACTTCTGGATCGTACTTAGGGATTTGCCCGAACTTCCGGTAAAGGCAAGTAAATACAGTGGTGGTTGCTACCGTTTGGTTTGCATCCTATTCCCTGTCATTGAGTATGCATAAGTTTTAATTATGTTAATCATTGAATTCTATGATGAAGTTTATTTGTTTGGAAGTATTAATTCTCAATTGTCTAATATTGTGGATGATCATAATTTGGTAATGATATATGTGGTTGATTCCCATCTTGGATGAAGTTGAAGTATCTTTTTGAATCATGTTATATGAAGTGTTGTAGGCATGACATGCACATCGCATCATCCATCTTGCATTTTGAAGTTATGTCATGATCTTATGGTTCGACCGTACCGGTACATTTTTTAGCATCGTACGTTGCCCGAGGAGGGGTACGATGCGGCTTCATATCCTTAGTGGTATGAAGGCAGAAGTCATCCTTGCATTTGCAGACATTTGCACTCATGAGGAATATATGAAGTGTGACATTACTATGTTACTATTGTGGTTTCTACCTGTGAGGTGTGGTAACTAGGTGTGTTGTACGTTTTATACGTGCTGCACCTTCGTAATAAGAAGGTTGTGGAATCAAGTGGTGGTAAAACAATGTTCTTATGTGGTTAAACTGTTTGATATTATTTTACTTGCTGAGATGTGTCATCTCACTCTTGCATTACTCAATGCAGGTACTTGATACATGTTGGGAATGAGGGGAGTAGCAGCACGTCCACTTTTACTCTCACAATAACGCTGCCCAGGCGCAGCTATGATTTATCAAAGGAAGTTTGTTTTCTTTATATGGTCGTGCGCACTGGTTAATTCAGTTCAGGTCGTATGTGTTATCTTCCCTTGCTAGCCGATTAATAATACTTAGTATGTTTTAGTCATGATATATGTTTATACTCTGTTGCCCCCTCTTTTATGCAATCTTGCAAAGGGGATGCTGCCGAAATTTTATATATGGACGTCAGAAGTGTAGTTCAATAGCATTCCGGGTTGTTTGTGGAACCCAGAGTGTTACACTGCCTGAGTTTGCATCAAGAACATCTGCTCCACTGTCATCGGGGGTGGCAGGGGAGGCTGCCTCCGGTGTTGCTGGGGTTCTTCCTCCTGCTGGACACGCTGCTCTTGTTGAACACGCCTGCCACCTCGGCGTCTATTGTCAGACATCTGTGGATGACATTCACACATCACCATTGATCTTACAATCCTTCAGCATAAGAAAAGGGTATACAGAATTCTTCATGACACTGAGTGAACAAAGAACTTCACTGATCCTGATTACGATCCAATACAGCTTCTCAGATAAAAAAGGAAAGTAGAAGTAAATAGTTTCCCAACTAAATAACTGACTTCATTAACATCACTAGCTAAACCAAACTGTAGGGGACGCCCACATTTTGGCAACAGTCATTACAAAGATCCAAATCCAGCACAAGTTCATCATAACAAGCATGGAAGCAACTGATAAGCGAACTAACCTGACCATCTAAGACTGAGACACCTACCTTAAGAATTTATTACAAACTCCGACGCTAATGATCTAAGGATCCAGATCTATCCTGGTCCTACAGGCAGGGGAACCATAGGTGTGGTGACCACGTGGTGGGGAGCGATAAGGGTGCTGAGTCCCAATAGGAGCGGGGGAACCACCCTCCTGGTGGCGGCGCTCTGCCAGCTCAGCACGCAACTCAGCAATTTTCGCTCGAGCCCTGCTCAGCTCGTCCAGAGAGTGGTCTAGCTCAGTGTTAAGCACAGCGACTAGGTTGACTGTGCGGCTCAACCTAGGGTTATCCTCACCAATAGGCGAGACAACCACACTCTCTGTGCTACCAGTAGGACGGCAGGGGTAGTACCTAAGGTTAAGACCATCGGCCACCCCACTGAATAAGGAACGGTACTGGGAGAGTGCACGCCGTGCTGTGTCCTGCATAGCCGCCTCCGCAGTGTCCCTCTCGGAGATGGAGTAATGCTCCGAGAAGGCCTCTGCACCCCGGAGGTCATCCTCCGGACGGCGTACTAGGCAGGTAGCCTCCCAGCGGTCCGGGTACCTCCCACGACTGTGCTGGTAGACTACACAACGATACTCGATCGACCAGGTGTGCTGGTCGAAAGCCCGACGCAACAAGGTGTCGAGTGCGTCGTGGAAGTGACAACCGCGAGCAGCGTCACGGGTGATGGGTCGGGCGACCCATCCCTCCGCCTCCTGCTCCTCAGAGGGCTCAGTACTGTGGTCTGAGCCGTCGTCGTCTCCATCAGGGTCTCCTCCAGGACCTCCTCCAGTAGCTCATCCAACAACCGAGGCACCCTGCGGTGGTGCAGGGGGCGCCTCTAGCCGAGGAACAGGGGAGCGGCGCCTCACAGACTCCACCTCCTGCTCAGGCGGGGAGGAAGAGCCCTACTGCTCCCTCTGCCGACGCTGGCGCTCCTGCTCCTCACGTAGGCGGTGGTGCAGCCTCTCCAAGTGACTCGACTGACCGAACACTGTGCGGGGCAGAGGACGCTCCGCAAGGCGAGACGGCAGGAAAGGGATCATTGACTTACGAGCAGTGTGTCTAAGACGAGCCATCTACAAAAGACACCGTAAACATAAGAGTAAGAATAGATCTAATATGACAAGTAAGTAAACCATAAACAGAACAAAATAAAATTTTAGCAAGGTATAATATAATATATATATGTAGTAGAACATAGGGTTGGTCGAGGTGACCGACTTTTGAAGTGACACCAGAGGTCAAGGTGAGAATGAGGGTCAATACTCCTTAGTACGACCAGTGCTACTCTAGGTCAGCGGTCCTACAGTCAGCACGGCTTTGATACCACTTATGTCACACCCGGTTTCAGAAGGCAAACCGAATGCGAACTATGTACGTGCCAGGATCAGAATTCACGTACACAGCGATTACATAAATGAACATCATCGCATAGTGCTCGAATAATAACATAAAAGAGTATTAACTTATTACATCATGATGTCAGGGACATCCACATAGTCATCAACTTAACGGGTAAATCAAAGTGCTAAGCGAAACGCAGTAAAGATAGGGCCTTCACAGGCAGCTGACTGGAGGTTGCCGCTAACCCACACCTAGAACTCGTCGTAGTCTTGGAACTCCTGGAAGTCTCCTTCCACGGCTTCATCTTCTCCTGAGCAGTGGTTGCAATGCGGACAACCTGGGGGGTTTGGTGTGTAGAGCAAGAGTGAGTACACATCAACATACTCAGCAAATGCCCCGTTTGGCTAAAGTGGACTAGCCTTTTTTATGTGAGGATTAGGCTCAAGCAGTTGCTTTTAGTTGGTCAGGTATTTATTGTTAGTAGAAGCTAGATTTTATCATAAAACCCAAGTTATAATCCCAAAAAGTACCACCTCGGAGAGGAAATACTAGAATTCATAATTAAAGTCACCATCATAAGTCACTATCATTAACCATCATCACTAAAGTCATCATCTGAAGTGTATCCAGTGTATCTCTAATCAAAGAGGATCCCAAGGCTGCTCTTAACCGTGAGCACAGCTGATATACCAGTTTCATTACCCTCTGCAGAGGTCGCACACTTTACCCATGAGCCGTGATTCCCGTTTGCCCGGGGATCATGACTCCCCATTGATCACTTCCTAGGTGGTCCGACAGGGTATCACTACGTAGCTTTTACAAAGATTCCCTAGATGTCCTAGCCGCCCGTTAGGTTTCTCCAGTTTGATAAACACAGTACCCCTCCCCGCAGGGGGGTGACTAACAAAAGCAAAACGAAAGAACCTCGGCACCCAGCCTCGGCAGAGCAAGCACTGTGCCTGGACCCCATTGACGGCACGACGGTGAAGCAACTACACCTCTAGTTCCTCTAATTAATTAGCTAAGGGCCTCCCATTTCACCCGCATGGTTGCACTGTTATCCCGGGTGGTCTCTCAACGAACAGGTCCTTACGGAGAGGCACTCGAGAAACCGCTCGAGCCCCCCTTGAATGCCACAAGTATAACATCATAATAAAGAAGGGAAACAACGTATCATTGGGAAATCTCATCATGTTCATTGATTAGTGTTGAGCAATAGCATAAAGCTAAAACAATAATAACCCAACCCAAATAGGTAAACAAGGACATGTATAACAAAAGCTAGTCAATCCTTAGGTATAAAGGTGTAAATGCGGGGAGTGAATTATAGACTTGTATAGGACATAGATAGGTCAAGGGACACTTGCCTTCACCAAGCTGCTGCTGCTCAGGGTCTTCTCCTGCAATTCCCTCAGACTCCACGAACGAACCGATATCTACGCGAGTGCAAACATACATTCAACATTCTTGAAACGGAAGGAAACAATACACCATACAACAATATAGATCGAATAAATATGCACGCGACATAGAATTCGCATCTACGACTATGCGAGAAAGGAACTGAGACGACCGACGCTACGGTCGAGGAATTTCACGTTTACACTAAGCGGATATGAGTTATAATATTTAATTCGGCTTAATCATATTGATAGACATTTATCATATGCCAAGTAAAACTATTACTTAGTCCCGATTAGTTTGCTACTCGAATAACCGTTGTTTAAATATGTACTTAATTAGCGCGAGCTATTCTAGGTGAGGCAAATTATTAACGTGCGAAGAAGCGCACGACGACGCGTTCGAACGGCACACTCAACGTGCGCGAACGGCACTCGACGATTTTAACGCTCGATGCGCGGGCGATGGCGAGGCGAGCGACGCGAATGCACACGGGGGGGGGGGGGGGTAGACGAGGGTATACGGGGGGTAGACGAGGGTAGACGGGGGCTAGATGAGCGTGGACGGAGTCCCGTCGACGCACTGCGCGTAAGCGAACGCGAGTATGCAATAGTTGCACGACGACGGCTGCAAGAGCACGGCGAGGCGCTGCGCACGCGCGATTTGACGTGCGCGACACGGCTGACGGCGAACCCAAGGCGCGGCAAGGGTAGACTAACGGCCGAGGCGGGCTGCAGGGACGTCGGCGGTTCGACCACCTTAGCCAGCCACGGCCGATCGGGCACGGGATGCTGGGCGCGCGGCGACCCGCTGGCTTGGCCCCGGTTCGGCCGCGCTAGCAGCGCGCCGGTGGCCAGAGGCATGGGGACGGGGCTGGGCGTGCCGAGCGCGCGGCGACTCGGCCGCGGCGCGCAGGGGGCGAGGCTCACCGGCGAAGGGGGCGCGGTTGCTGCGGCGCTAGGCGCCGACGCCTGGCTCAGAGAGAAGAGAGAAAGGGGGCGAGCTCACCTCGGCGGCGCGGTTAGACGGCGAGGCACAGCGAGGTGCTGCGCACGCGGGCTTTGGCGACCCGCACGACGACAGCAGTGGCGGCACTCCGGGCGGGGCGCGGCTCCGACGGCGGTGCTGGCGAGGCAGAGGGCGAGGTCGAGGCAGGGAGAGGCGGTGTGGGCGAGAAACTGCGCGAGAAGCACGGGCTCGACCGGTTTTGGAAGATGCACAGTGGGCGTGGGCGAGCTGGCTCCCTGGCGCGTGGGCCCACCTGAGCAGGCGACGGCGGGCGTGGAACCGCCTACGCGCGGTGCGCGCGATCGTGCGTGCTGGGCGCGCCACGGCTGGTCCGCGTGGGCCGGCGCGGGGCGGGGACGCGGCGGGTGCGCGCTAGGCCGCCACAAGCGCGTGTACGCGGGGTGGGCGGGGTAGGCCGCGGAGCTGGGAGCTGGGCCACGCTCGCGTGGGCCCAGGAGGGGAGGAGGGTGCGCTAGGCCGAGCGGGGGGGGGGGGGGGGGGGTGGGGGGAAGAGAGGGAGAAGGGGATCGGGGTGGGTCGGCCGAACGGGCCAGGGAAGGGGAGAGGGCTGATTTCCCTTTCTCTTTTCTTTATCTACTTCTATTATTTCAGTTTGACATCATGTGAAAATCATTGATTAAATGAAAGATCAACTAAACCACTCATCAAACAAAAATAAATGCCTTCCAACATGATGCACCAACCATTGTTTCCCTTAGGGTTTTATTAAAACCTGAATTTGGTGGATATTATCGAAGAAATTTTATACCCCTAAATTCAGGGTGTTACACCAACCACCACCACTCCAAGCATCCAAGTTTCCAGCACTTCACATTCAATACAAGAGCTAGTGCATTCACTCCTAGACACAATTCAAAAGAATCAAAGCCTCTCCAAGTCCCAAATTCGCTCCAAACACCTAGTGACTAGAGAGAGTGTTTTGTTCGTGTTCTTTGCGCTCTTGTTCTTAGATCGCTTTCTTCTATCTCATTCTTGTTCTCAAGTGACTTGTAATCAAAGCAAGAGACACCAAGTGTGCGGTGGTCCTTGCAGGGTCTAAGTGACCCATGTGATTAAGGAGAAAGCTCACTCGGTCTAGGTGACCGTTTGAGAGAGGGAAAGGTTGAAAGAGACCCGGTCTTTGTGACCACCTCAACAGGGACTAGGTTCTTTAGAACCGAACCTCGGTAAAACAAATCATTGTGTTCATCCGCTTTATTTCTTGGTTGATTTGTTTTTCCTTTCTCTCCCGGACTTGATTTTTGTTCTAATGCTAACCCCGACTTGTAGTGTGTGCTTAAGTTTATAATTTTTAGATTCTGCCTATCCACCCCCCTCAATGCGACTTTCAATTGGTATAAGAGCCAGACTCTTCATTTAGAGTCTAATCACTCAAAGTGATGTCAGGAGGATCTGCCAAGAGGGAGATGGAAATCGGCGAGAAGGCCACAAGCCATGGGAAGGCTCCATCAAGGGAGTCCGGTGACAAAGGGAAGGAGGAATCCCCTCCTCACATCAAGTCGCATCGGAGTGGCGACAAGAAGAAAAAGATGAAGAAAGTGGTCTACTACGAGACCGATTCTTCGTCGCCCTCCACATCCGGCTCGGACACCGTGTCCGTCACTTCTAAGCGCCATGAGCACAAGAAGTATAGTAAAATACCACTTCATTATCCTTGTATTTCTAAACGCGCTCCTTTACTTTCCGTTCCATTAGGCAAAACACAATATTTTGATGGTGAGGATTATTGTATGTGGAGTGACAAAATGAGGCATCACCTAACCTCAATCCACGCAAGCATATGGGACATTGTTGAATTTGGAGCGTAGGTACCTACCGTGGGGGACGAGGGCTACGACTCGAACGAGGTCGCCCAAATACGACACTTTAACTCCCAAGCCACTACTATACTCCTCGCCTCTCTATGTCGAGAGGAGTATAATAAGGTGCAAGGATTAAAGAGTGCCAAGGAGATTTGGGACGTCCTAAAGACCGCGCACGAAGGAGATGAGGTGACCAAGATCACCAAGCGGGAGACGATCGAGGGGGAGCTCGGTCGATTCGTCCTTCACCAAGGAGAGGAGCCACAAGCAATGTACAATCGGCTCAAAACCTTGGTGAATCAAGTGCGCAACCTCGGGAGCACAAAATGGGATGACCATGAGATGGTCAAGGTTATTCTTAGATCTCTCATATTTCGTAATCCTACTCAAGTTCAATTAATACATGGTGATCCTAGATATAAGCTAATGTCTCCCGAGGAGGTAATTGGGAAGTTTGTGAGCTTTGAACTAATGATCAAAGGCTCCAAACACATCGTCGACTTGGAGCCCGCGACACGTCCACACCCGAGGTGCAACCCGTCGCATTCAAAGCGACGGAAGAGAAGAAAAAAGAGTCTACATCAAGTAGGCTCCCCATCGACGCCTCCAAGCTCGACAATGAGGAGATGGCGCTCATCATCAAGAGCTTCCGTCAAATCCTCAAGCAAAGTAGGGGGAAGGACTACAAATCCCGCTCCAAGAGGGTGTGCTACAAGTGTGGTAAGCCCAGTCACTTTATAGCTAAATGTCCTTTGTCTAGTGACAGTGACAAGGGCGACGACAAGAGGGGGAAGAAGAAGGAGAAGAAGAAGTACTACAAGAGGAAGGGTGGCGATGCTCACGTGTGTCGGGAATGGGACTCCGACGAGAGCTCCACCGACTCCTCCTCCAATGAGGATGCCGCCAACATCGCCGTCAATAAGGGACTACTCTTCCCCAACGTCGGCCACAAGTGCTTCATGGCAAAGGACGACAAAAAGAAGAAGATACAAACTAGAACCACCCTCAAGTATACTACATCTAGTGATGAGGGTAGTTCTAGTGAAGATGAAGATGATTTGCTTACACTTTTTGCCAATCTTAACATGCAACAAAAGGAAAAATTAAATGAATTAATAGGAGCCATTCATGAGAAGGATGAACTTTTGGATAGCCAAGAGGAATTCCTTATTAAGGAAAACAAAAAGCATGTTAAAGTAAAAGATGCTTATGCTCAGGAAGTAGAAAAATGTGAAAATTTGTCTAAAGAGCTTAGCATTTGCCATGACACTATTTCAAACCTTAGAACTGAGAATGCTAATTTAATTGCTAAGGTTGAAAAAATAAATGCTTGTAATGATTCAATTGCTAGTCTTAGAACTGAAAATGACAATTTAGTTTCTAAGATTAAAGAGCTAAATGTTTGCAATGATTCTATTTCCTGTGTTTGAAATGAGAATGCCATGTTACATACTAAGATAGATGAATTAAGTGTTTGCAAACCCTCTACATCTACTCTTGATCATGTTACTATTTGTACTAGATGTAGAGATGTTAATATTGATGCTATAAATGATCACCTTGGTTTAATTAAACAACAAAATGATCATATAGCTCAATTGACTGCTAAAATTAATGAGCATGAAATTGAAAATGAAAAGTTTAAATTTGCTAGAAGCATGCTCTATAATGGGAGACGCCCGGGCATTAAGGATGTCATTGGATTCCAACAGGGAAGCAATGTCAAGCTTAATGCCCCTAAAAGATTGTCTAATTTTGTTAAGGGCAAGGCTCCCATGGTTCAGCATAATGAGGGCTATATTTTATACCTTGTTAATTATCCCGAACACAAAATCAGGAGAATTCATGCTAAGAGATCTCATTTTGTTTCTCACCATGCTTTTATGTATGAGAATGAGGCATCTAGCTCTAGGCATTCTACACATGTTAAAATGCCTAAAAAGAAAACTCCTACTGCATCAAATGAGCCTAACATTTCATTTAATACTTTTGATGCATCTTATGTTTTAACTAACAAATCAGGCAAAGTAGTTGCCAAATATGTTGGGGGCAAACACAAGGGCTCCAAGACTTGTGTTTGGGTACCCAAGGTGCTTGTTTCTAACATCAAAGGACCCAAGACTGTTTGGGTACCTAAGAACAAGGCCTAAATTGTTTTGCAGGTTTATGCATCCAGGGGCTCAAGTTGGGTAATTGATAGCGGATGCACAAACCATATGAAAGGGGAGAAAAGAATGTTCTCCTCCTACGAGAAAAACAAAGATCCCCAAAGAGCTATCACATTCAGGGATGGAAATCAAGGTTTGGTCAAAGGACTTGATAAAATTGCTATATCACTTGACCATTCTATTTCCAATGTTTTTCTTGTAGATTCTTTAGATTACAATTTGTTTTCTGTTTCTCAATTATGCAAAATGGGTTACCACTGTCATTTTACGGATATAGGTGTTACTGTCTTTAGAAGAAGTGATGATTCAGTAGCATTTAAGGGAGTATTAGAGGGTCAGCTATACTTAGTTGATCTTAACAAAGCTGAACTCGATTCTTGCTTAATTGCTAAGACTAATATGGGTTGGCTCTAGCATCGCCGACTAGCCCATGTTGGGATGAAGAATCTTCACAAGCTTCTAAAGGGAGAGCACATTTTAGGACTAACAAATGTTCATTTTGAGAAAGACAGGGTTTGTAGCGCATGCCAAGCAGGAAAGCAAGTTGGCACCCATCATCCACACAAGAATATAATGACAACGGACAGGCCACTGGAACTACTCCACATGGATTTATTCGGCCTGATAGCTTACATAAGCATCGGCGGGAGTAAGTACTGTCTAGTAATTGTGGATGACTATTCTCGCTTCACTTGGGTATTCTTTTTGCAGGAAAAATCATAGACCCAAGAGACCTTAAAGGGATTCTTAAGACGGGCTCTAAATGAGTTCAGATTAAGGATCAAGAAAATAAGAAGCGAGAACGGGATGGAGTTCAAGAACACTCAAATAGAAGGCTTTCTTGAGGATGAGGGAATCAAGCATGAGTTCTCTTCTCCCTACACACCTCAATAAAATGGTGTAGTGGAGAGGAAGAATAGAACTCTACTGGACATGGCAAGTACCATGCTTGATGAGTACAAGACTCCGGACCGGTTTTGGGTCGAGGCGATTAACATCGCCTGCTACTCCATCAATCGACTCTACCTTCACCGAATCCTCAAGAAGACATCTTATGAACTCCTCACCGGTAAAAAGCCCAACGTTTCATATTTTAGAGTCTTTGGTAGCAAATGTTTTATTCTTATCAAAAGAGGTAGAAAATCTAAATTTGCTCCTAAGGCTGTAGAAGGCTTTTTACTTGGTTATTACTCAAACATAAGGGCATATAGAGTCTTCAACAAATCCATTGGATTAGTTGAGGTTTCTTGTGACATTGTGTTTGATGAGACTAATGGCTCCCAAGTGGAGCAAGTTGATCTTGATGAACTAGATGATGAAGAGGCTCCCTGTGTCGTGCTAAGTAACATGTCCACTGGGGATGTGTGTCCTAAGGAATCCGAAGAGCCTCTACAAGCACAAGATCAACCGTCATCTTCCATGCAAGTATCTCCACCAACTCAAGATGAGGAATAGGCTCAAGATGATGAAGATCAAGAGGATGAGTCACCTCAAGAGGAGGACAATGATTCAGGGGAGATCAAGACAAGGAAGATGATCGAGAAATTCAGGATCAAAGACCGCCACACCCAAGAGTCCAACAAGCGATTCAAAGAGATCACCCCGTCAACTCTATCCTTGGTGACATTCATAAGGGGGTAACCACTAGATCTCGAGTTGCACATTTCTGTGAACATTACTCTTTTGTGTCCTCTATTGAGCCATACAGGGTGGAGGATGCACTAAGAGATTTGGATTGGGTGTTGGCAATGCAAGAGGAACTCGACAACTTCACGAGGAATGAGGTATGGCATTTAGTTCCACGTCATAACCAAAATGTTGTAGGTACCAAATGGGTATTCTGCAACAAGCAAGATGATCATGCTGTGGTGACAAGGAACAAAGCCCGACTTGTGGCCAAGGGATATTCACAAGTCGAAGGTTTGGATTTCGGTGAAACCTATGCACCCGTAGCTAGGCTTGAGTCAATTCGAATATTACTTGCCTATGCTACTTACCACGGATTTAAGCTTTATCAAATGGACGTGAAAAGTGCCTTCCTCAATGGACCAATCAAGGAAGAGGTCTATGTTGAGCAACCTCCCGGCTTTGAAGATAGTGAGTACCCTAACCATGTGTATAAACTCTCAAAGGCGCTTTATGGGCTTAAGCAAGGCCCAAGAGCATGGTATGAATGCCTGCAAGATTTCCTTATCACTAATGGCTTCAAAGTTGGTAAAGCCGATCCTACACTCTTTACTAAAACTATTGCAAAAGATTTGTTTGTATGCCAAATTTATGTCGATGATATCATATTTGGGTCTACTAACAAATCTACTGGTGAAGAGTTTAGTGGGATCATGATTCAAAATTTTGAGATGTCTATGATGGGGGAGTTGAAGTATTTCTTAGGATTTCATGTCAAGCAACTCCAAGATGGCACATTCATCAGCCAAACAAAGTACATTCAAGACATACTTAACAAGTTTGGAATGAAGGATGCCAAGCCCATCAAGACACCCATGGGAACAAATGGGCATCTCGACCTTGACACAGGAGGTAAGTTCGTAGATCAAAAGGTATACCGGTCGATGATAGGATCTTTACTATATTTATGTGCATCTCGACCGGACATTACACTTTCTGTATGCATGTGTGCAAGGTTCCAAGCCGATACTAAGGAAGTTCACCTTAGGGCTGTGAAAAGAATCATGAGATATTTAATTTACACTCCTTAGTTTGGTCTTTGGTACCCCAAGGGATCCACTTTTGATTTAATAGGATATTCCGATGCCGATTGGGCAGGGTGTAAAATTGATAGGAAGAGCACATCAGGGACTTGTCAATTTCTGGGGAGATCCCTTGTGTCTTGGGCTTCAATGAAACAAAACTCAATAGCCTCTTTCTACCGTCGAATCCGAGTATATTGCCGCAGGCCCTTGTTGTGCGCAATTACTTTGGATGAGGCAAACCCTCAGGGACTATGGCTACAAATTGAGCAAAGTCCCTCTCCTATGTGACAATGAAAGTGCAATCCGCATGGTGGATAATCCCGTTGAACACAGTCGTACTAAGCACATAGACATTCGGTATCGCTTTTTGAGGGATCACCAACAAAGGGGGATATCGAGACTGCTTATGTTAGCACCAAAGAACAATTAGCCGATATCTTTACCAAGCCTTTAGATGAGAAAACATTTAGCAAACTTAGGAATGAGCTAAATATTCTTGTGTTGGGGGCCTTCGTCTTCCGAAGGTCCTCAAAACATGACTAACATGCTTCCAGTGTAATATATTGTCACAGGAAGCTTCGGCTTTGTGATGAAGGTGAACATGGTATGAAAGACGTGATCTGGAAGAAGGATGAACCAGTTCTGAAGCTGTGGATGGAGAAGCTTTGGCTCAGCACAAGGATGACGATGAAGGATGAAACCGACTTAAAAGGAAAAGACTCCTCAGCCCTCGACAAAATACCTCTTGGCTAATAGTAAATGTCGGGGACATAAATGTAATTTTACCTAGGTTGCGTTCTGTGCCTATAAATAGATGAACAGTAACACAGTACTGTTCAAGCTGACTTGTATTCGCTCGCAAGTCACTCTAGGGCATTTACCTTCTGTCGAGCCAAAGGTACAAATGTAATTTGATATTATTAATGTTTGTTCATGATCATATAATGGTAATATGAATAAAATAATGGCTTGATGTAATTATTCATGTTTTCTTGTATGTCTCTGTTCATATTCTTACATATTGAAATGATGAAGGTATGTCCTTCATGACCTTCGTCTGAAGATCATTATACCCTAAGGGAACTAATGCTTCGAAGGACGAAGGTCTTTAACCATTAACATTTGTGTTGCCTTGTTCTTAACTCATAGCATTTGAGAACAAGTGACCAACTTTGGCGCCCACCTCAGGTGAACTCATTTGACCACCTTCGACAAGTTGTGACCTTTGTCATGCCGCCGAAGAAGTCTTTAGGGCTAGGGGCTGCACTGCAGCCACTAGACATCAATAAAGAAACATTACGCGAAACTAGGAGCCAAAAAGGAATGCTACCAGTTCGACACCTCAGGAGGAGGAGTTGGACCAAGAAATCAGGGACCTCGAAGCCATTGATCAACAGGTCTAGAGAAAAAGGAAAAGATGCTTCGTCTCACCGATCTTCAGAAGAAGATTGATGAGGCCGCTGAGGAAATGCGTCCTATCACCCAAGATGACCAAGACCGAAGGCCTCAACACAGAGACCTTCGTCAAGACAATTCATACAACGATGATGAATGGTATGATGATTTCCATCATGGCAATTTTGTTTTTGATGATGCTTCTCCTCTAGCAGCAGAATTGCAGGCTACCCCATGGCCCCCATCATACAAGCCACCCCAGCTTCCTATGTATGATGGGCACTCAGACCCAAAGCAATTTCTAATGAGCTACGAGGCAACATATCTTCATATGGGGGCAACACTGCAGTCATGGCGAAATCCTTCGTCACGGCAGTCAAAAGTGTCGCACAAACTTGGTACTCTTCTCTTCGGCCAGGGATAATCACATCATGGCAGAAGCTTAAGGATATGCTAATCACCAGCTTCCATGGATTTCAGACGAAGCTAGTCACTGCTCAGGCTTTGTTCCAGTGCACGCAAGACCACGAGGAGTACCTTCAAGCGTATGTCCGAAGGTTCCTGCGTCTGAGAGCACAAGCGCCCACAGTGCCCAATGAAATTGTCATTGAGGCCATGATCAAAGGGCTTCAGCCAGGACCTACAGCTCAGTATTTTGCCAGGAAACCACCACAAACCCTGGAGAAGCTTCTTCAGAAGATGGATGAATACATCTGGGCTGATAATGATTTCTGCTAGAGAAGGGAAGAAGCCTACAAGTTTTTTGAGATGACCAGAGGCTTCGGAGGAAGAATCCACCCCAGGCATGTCAGATCGATCCATAACTCCAGCCTAAGTGATGACAGAGGAAGTCAACCTCAAAGGCCACAACACAGCTCCCAATCTTCAGGGCAACAACAAAGCCCTTTCAGGCCACTAGTCCCAAGGGCCAGAGGTGGCAGGGGCTTCGGAGGAAGATACGGAGATCAGCCTAGGAGGCTATATTGTTTATTCTGTGGCGAAGATAAGGGCCACACCACAAGAACATGCCAAGTCACAATACAGAAGGCAAAGGAGATTGCCAAAGCTGAGGTGCGGCAGAATCAGCTGAAGCAGGTCTTACATACTACTTCATGCTACTCTCCCTATGTACCAGAGTACGTAGGCAATCAACAACCTTCGGCTTCTGTCGCTTCGGCAAGTCACTCTCAAGCTTCCTGGGCCCAGCTCCCATTACCACCACCATTACCACCCACGCAGACCCGAAGCCAGCAGCCAGAAGGGCACCAACACGCACAGCAGCAGCGTGATTTTCGGGAGGAATCCGAAGCTCGCACAGTCAACAGCATCGTGCCAGAATCCAAGCATATCTATTAAAGAATATCCTATTCTTGATGTATCTTTATCTTTTATGCCATTCTAATTTTTGTAAGAGAAACAAGTCATGAAGGACTAAATTTTGATTTTATGTAATAATTGTGCCTGTATCAGCGAGTAAAATATGACTTAAACAGACTCCTGAAGCTACAAAACTCGTTCCTAAGGGAGCGAGGAGTAAGTTTCGAAGCTACAAAAGTCGTTCCCAAGGGAGCGTAGAGTAAGTTTCGAAGCTACAAAAGTCGATCCCAAGGGAGCGCAGAGTAAGTTTTCGAAGCTCAAAAGTCGTTCCTAAGGCAATGCAGAGCCAAAATACCACCGAAATAGAAGGTGAAGAAGCTCCAAAGTCGTTCCTAAGGGGATGCAGAGCTTAAATACCACCGAAATAGAAGGTGAAGAAGCTCCAAAGTTGTTCCTAAGGGGATGCAGAGCTTAAAGACTCCAAAGTCGTTCCTAAGGGGATGCAGAGTCTTGTGTGTTCCAGCGTGGGCATGTATGTGTGTGTGTGTTCGACATCACCATCATATTGCATCATATCATCGCATCATTCCACATAACATTACATCGTACATCATGTCGCATCAACGGTAGAAAGATTGGATACGAAGCACATCCTCGGCAATAAAAATGTGTTGAGGCACGAAGCAGACCTTCGGCAAATACAATTTTATCACAACAGATTTGTCATAAAAAGGGGCTTCTTCCTTTACAAAGCATGGAAAGATTGGGTATGAAGCAAGTCTTCGGCTGAAACTTGAACGAAAATGTGCTGAGGCACAAAGGCAAATTTCAGAAAATACAATTTTATCAGATTTGCCATAGAAGGGGCTTCTTTCTTTACGAAGCATGAAAAAAAAGGAAGGTGTTTTTTCGCCGAAGGCTCAAAAACGGTATGTGCGTAAATTTCATGCATCCTAAAGAAATATATTACAATAATTTACATGGTCGATTAATTGTTTCATACACCAAATGTTACATAGTATTATTACAATAAAGTCTAATCTTCCTTAAGTATTTTCTCTATGGCTTCGTTCAGCAGCTTGTCAATGACTTCATCGACGATGGAGTTAGCAACGCTCATTATATCCAGTGCTTCTTTCATGACCGGATCGGCTAGGGGGTTTTATGGCTCGAGCAGCGGTGACAATTCAGCTGTAATAGGCAAACTGTTAGTTCGAAGCCAGAAAATAAACATCATAGCTAAAATTCAAAAACAATACCTATACGCCTTTCACGCTCAGCAGCTTCTTCGTCTCGCCTAGCTTCTTCTCGGGCTTCATGGGTTTCTTTTTTGTTCTTCTTTATGATTTCGTTGGCCAATTCTCGGCCACCGTTAACCCAGACATCGGAATACAATTTTCCGCCCACCAAAGTAGCTTCGGGCGAAGGGTCTTTCGTATTGTCTGTGGAGAAGGCGACTTTAGTTTGGACCACATCTTTAACGTGGTCGCAACCAGCCTTCTCCAGAATTGCCTCAATACCTCGAGCACCAGTGAAAGCACAGATATCCGCGCGATCGCTTAGGATCTCTTCAAAAGCTTCAGCTTCCCCGCTTATCCAATCAATAACACCTTCGGCGTTGCCTCGAATAAAATTCTTTTCGGAAGAATAAGCACCTACTTTGGCAAAGCTATTTTTCAATTTTCTTACGCAATCCAAGGACTTCTCGAAGCACCTTTCCTTGGATTCGCGAAGCTCCTCAACATTTTTCTCTAGCTTAGCTTTCAACCATTCACTAATTTCTTGACTAGCTTTTGCAAGTGCAAAATTTTCATTAGCTTCGGCAAGTTTTTTCCGAAGGTCTTCAATTTCGGCTTAATATACTTCGGATTGACTGTTAAATTTTGCTTCATCTTCTTTCACTCTATCCACCAATGAAAGTAGAATTTTATCCTTCTCCAAGGCTTCATTCCTCAGTGTGATAACTTCTGATCGAAGGTTGCTGAGGGCTATCACGCAGCTTCCATTTTCAGCATTCTTTTGCGCCCTCAAAGAATTGCTAAGAATTAAGCCCTGCAAGAAGATAGAATCAGCACGAGAATATAAGACAAGATAATTTATATTTAAGTTCATCGCTTTCGTACCTTCGGACTATTGTATGCAAGGCTATTCGCAAGGTCATCTTTTGACATAGCGGAGAGACCAGCTTCAAGCTTCGGAAATCCCATATTTTTGGCCATCTCCCGGCAGACGGATATCTCTTTGTTGTCCGGGAGACAGTATAGGAAATCATCTTTGTCCGTTCCGTTGAACACTAAGGCCCCCTTCGGGTATTTCAGTTCCCAGGCATAGTGTTTGGCTTCAAAAATTTCTTTTTTATACCATCTTTTCCTCGAAGCATGTCGAATAATAAAGTCAAGACCCTCGGACGATGCTTCGGGAGCAGGAGATTTAGTTTTTTTGGCCACATCCTTCTCTACAGCCATACTAGTATCTGGAAATTCTTCAGCTCTCTGCTCAGTCGCGGCAGGCTTCGGTTTCAGCACGAGCCGTAATAGCTTCGGCAACCTTTTTTACAGGAGTAGGAGTCAATGCCCTTGTTGTTTCCATACAGCGTCTAGGACGCTAGCCATTTTCCTCCTCTTGGGAGTTGAGGCGGGAGCCTTTGCAACCTTTGGCAATTCTGCTTCTCCCGGTGGGCTCAAGACTTCTGGCAGCACTATTACTTTTTCTAGCTCTAGCTTTTTGGCCGTCTCTTCTTTGGCTTCGGCTGGCTCGGCTATAGGCACCTTCGGCACTTCAGTCGATTCTTCGGCGCTTCGAACGGCAGGAGCAGCTTGTTTCGCTTTGACCGTGGAAGATGCTTCTTCATTAAATTTCGGCACTGTGGTCGTCTCAATGTATCTCGGCCGGTGCGTCAAAACCTTGATCATTTTGCCCTTCGGCACAACAGAGATGGCTGAAGCGGTAGTTTTTCTATTTTTCTCTGCTTTCGCAAGGGATAGCAGTAATCAGGGTATATGAAACCAATCACATCAAAAACTTTGTTCAACCTTTTATTGCCTCGACCTCCGAAGGCTGAAGTGAAAGCATCATCTTCAGCTCTAGTGTAAGCCCCGAGCAATTCATCGCTAGTTTCCTCAATACTGCTAAACCATTCATCGTTTGGCTCATCAAACTCGCCTCTATATCTCAAGGTATACTTTAGATACACCAGGCCACCCTGACTAGACCCGGCAGCAGCCTCCTTCGGCATCTCCCACTCAATCACGAGCGGCCATACTCTGTAAGCGATGTGTTCTTGAACCAGGTCTCTGGTGCCAATAAAAGTACACACAGTGTTGAAGCTTCTCTGGCATGCCTCTACATCATTCCCAAGAGCGGTGGCTGGCCTCCTGATGCCGAAGTGAGACCAGATAGGATGTTGAATAATTCCTCTTATATCTTCCCTCTCAGTTAAATTATTCTCAACATAGAACCATTCTTCCATCCAGGCCCCGGGCCACCTTTTTCGGAATGTTGGGACCGGATAACTTACATCGACACGGGGCACGAATCCGTAACAACCAAAATTGTTGTGATATTGCTCCTTGCCACTAGCCTAAGTCTCGTACAACAACTCATGCATATTGCAGAAGCATTTTGCGCTTGGCTCCATCCATTGGCTTCTCACGGCCCAAATAAATACCCCCATCCTAATAATGGCTTCGGGAGTAATTTGATGCAGGAAAATCTCGAAGGTCTTCAACACCTTAACCACAAATTTGCTCAAAGGGAACCGAAGCCCAACCTTCATAAAACTCCTGTAGACAACCACCTCATTCTCTTCTGTGGCGGGTGCAGCACTATCTCCTCCAGCTCTCACAATTGAAATACCTCGGAAATATTTCCCTTTCATAACATCAATTTGACTCTGCTTAATGGATGATTTTCCGAAGATGGTATGACTTGGTCGCCAGGGCCGATTTTCTGCATCTTCGTCTTCACTTTCCACATCATAGTCATCACTATCTTCAGAATCTTCAGACATTATTTCATTTGTAATCTTTTCTGTGTTTGTCTTTTCCATTGCTTCGTAAAACCCAGCTAGGGAAGGGTCCACAATCTTCTTCTCCTCAGACATCTTCTCTATAGAAGTATAGCAAACACTTGTGCAAATGCCGAAGCTCACAAAACAAGTGAAATCTGATAGCAAGAAATTTAAAACTTGAGAAAACAGCAGAAGCAATTGAAATGGCACAGCAGATGCTGTTGCTTTGGGTTTATATTTATATGCCTCATGCATTGCAACTTGGCGGGCCCCATTTGTCAATGACTTTCGCTATTCTAGCAAAGGGAAGGTGTTTTTTCGGACCTTCGGCTAAAGGCCTTCGTTCATGTTGCAGTCTAAATTTGTCAGATTCAAGGACAAATTAATACTGCAAGGGGCTACTGTTGGGGGCCTTCGTCTTCCGAAGGTCCTCAAAACCACGACTAACATGCTTTCCAGTGTAATATACTGTCATAAGAAGCTTCGACTTTGTGATGAAGGTGAACATGGTATGAAAGACTTGATCTGGAAGAAGGATGAACTAGTTCCGAAGCTGTGGATGGAGAAGCTGCGGCTCAGCACAAGGATGACGATGAAGGATGAAACCGACTTAAAAGGAAAAGACTGCTCATCCCTCGACAGAATACCTCTTGGCTAATAGTAAATATCGGGGACATAAATGTAATTTTACCCAGGCTGCGTTCTGTGCTTATAAATAGATGAATAGTAACACCATACTGTTCACGCTGACTTGTAATCGCTCGCACGTCACTCTTGGGCCTTTACCTTCTGTCGAGCCGAAGGTAGAAATGTAATTTGATATTATTAATGTTTGTTCATGATCATATAATGATAATATGAATAAAATAATGGCTTGATGTAATTATTCATGTTTTCTTCTATGTCTCTATTCATATTCTTACATATTGAAATGATGAAGGTATGTCCTTCATGACCTTCGTCTGAAGATCATTATACCCTAAGGGAACTAATGCTTCGAAGGACGAAGGTCTTTAACCATTAACGTTTGTGTTGCCTTGTTCTTAACTCATAACATTTGAGAACAAGTGACCAACATCTTGATTCTTGGAACTTTGATTGAAACATTGCACACATAACTCATTTATATACCTTTGATCATATCTCTTTCATGACTATGACTAATGTGTTTTTCAAGTGTATTTCTATGCTAAGTCGAAGATTGAAAGGGAAATGGAGTCTTCGGCGAAGACAAGGCTTCCACTCCACTCTAACGGTATCATTTACCCTTCGCCATCACTCCACATCACTCTCAAATTGGTATAATATTTCACTCATATTTACTCGTACCAATGAGGGAGAAAATTGTCACACCCGGGTTTCGGGGTACCAAGACCCGGGCGCGAACATAATCACCAGGTGTGCTGGGACCAAGTCTCACACATATGATGAATCATGGCACAGGATCGAATGTCACATCTTTACTACTTAACAAGAGTTCTATACAAAATAAATAAATAATTACATTATAAGGAGACAACGGTCCAGCAACCCAAAGTTGACTGGGAGACGACGACCTAGATCTCTCACGAACTCATCGCAGCATCCTCCAAGCGCCTCATCCTGCGGTACCTGTTCTTGACCTGTGGGGGGGGTGTGAGACAGCAAGAGTGAGCTCACATACGTTCATCGCTCAACAAGTTGTGGGGAATAATGTGCATGAACTCGCCAAAGGTGGGAGCTCACGTGAAGTGTAAGGCTTACCAAAGAGGATGGTTAGAGCTGAGCATTGCTTTTAAAGTTGGTCAAAATTTTATTAGCAATTACTAAGTATAAGTAAATACCAACCCAATTAAGTAGCAGAACAAAAGTAACAACATCACCTGCGATGCAATGCATATGACAAATTGAATTTAGTTCCATAAATTAATCATGTGAGGGTCCGAGCCGCTCATGACCGTGAGCACGGCTAGTGTACCAGTTTTACACTCTGCAGAGGTTGCGCATCTTTACCCACAAGTCATGTTACCCATCTGCCAAGGGATCGCGACTTCCCATACACCTCTACCGAGGAGGCGAGGCAGGGTAACACTACAAGGCCTTTACAAAGTTCCACTAGCTTCAGAAAACCCGCTACAGTTTATAGGAAGCTCCAATGCAGGGTTCTTGCCTGACCGCCATCGCAGCAAAATCAACCAAGGACCTCCCTACACTGACCACTCCCCTACTGCCCTTGCCCCTTTCGGGTAAGGTAGTCTTCCACTAGCTTTCCTAATTAGTTAGCCAAGGGCGTCCATAAACCCTTGTGGTAGCACTGTTTTCCCGGGTGGTTCTCCATGTTCCAATTAACATAATGATCTTATCATGAACAGTAAATAATAGATGATAATAAAAGATAATCATGAATAAAATGTATCTCTATACCCAAAACCACATAAAGCAATAGCAGGTACTACCCGAAAATTCAGTGGTGAACAAGGTATAAAGATAGTCAAACTAGGGTAACCTATTGGGTCCCATCAAAATTAACCTATGCAGATCATTATGATTAATTAGAACATGACTTGGTAAAAAGAAGTGATCAAGGGCACAACTTGCCTGGGACTTGAGATTCCAGGTACCAGGATGATCTTCAGATGACTCGTGACCTCACGCTAGTCGTAGCAATACAAACAAACATGATATATGCAAAATTAACATCACACCAAACATAAGAATAAACTACACAGTAAAAATATACACATTAAAATGAAAACCTAGGAACAAGAATCACTAATTTTGGAGTTATATATTTTATGTTATGAATTTCCAAAGGTTTTATGTGCTTAATACAAGATTATGTGATAGATAAATTTTAAATTGACTTTTATGCCAAAACAGAGGCACTATGTGATAAACAATAATATTATAAAATTATAGAAACTAGAATGGATTAAATTGGACTTCATATGAATTTTCTATGAGTTATCGAAGTTCTAGCAATTATTTTCCTATTAAAAATCCATTTATAAATTATTTTCTCTGGTTTTATAATGTTCTGGACTGGGCGCACTAAAACAGGGAACTGCAGGGGCCCAGGCGCATGATTACACAGACTCAGTGCACAGCTAAATAGGACGGCGGGTTATTTTTGTGATTCAGCGGGGGTTCTTCTGTAAAACGCATCTGACGAAGGGGTATAGGGACACTACGGCCATCCGATCTTCAATCGACCACTAGGATTAGACTTACCCACATAGCGAACCGGTACACGATCTGTGCCGTTCAATCCAGTTCAGACGCCACAAATTTAATTACCATAACTTGACTCCCGCCCGCACGATTGAAATCGGACGGCCAGAAGAAGATCAGGCCAAACCGGTACACTGGATTAGATCGCAGCCCTACATCGCCAAACCAGCGGCCGACAGGTTTTCTTCCTCCCCCGACCAGAGCAGCAGTGGCACACAACGTCCACCCAGCGGCGCCATAGCCGGCGCGAAGTGACCCAGGGATCCATTGCCCTAACTCCCCTCCCAAATGATGATACATAGAGCGCAGGCGACCGCGAACTTCAGGGAAGGCACGTTACCTTCAGCAGTGAAGCAGGGAATTCCGTCGCCGAGTTCTTGCGGACCGGAGATAGCCGCTACCCCCGACGAGCCATTGTCGGCGCCATGGTCCCCCACCGAGCCCAAATACTATCCTCAGGACGCGACGGGGCTTCTAAGCTCGATTCAATGGCAGCCTCGCGAGCACCTCCCCACCTTTTTTCCCCTGCGGCATCTTCTCTCTCTCTCTCTCCCACGGTCTGTCTACTCTCCGGCCATGGCGACGAGGTGGCTCGGTGCTATCAAGGATGCGTTATATAGTCGAGTGGCGGGGACGAGATCGGAAACCGAGAGCCGATTTCCATGGCCAGCGCGATTTGGGGAAGAATCCGTTGCGGTCAGCAGAGAAGAAAACGCGGCGGTAGGCTGGGTTGATGGAGCTGACCACCGAGGATAGCGGGGAATCTGTTAGGGAGAAGAACCGGCCCGACCTGTGGGACCCACCAGGAAGTGGTACTGGGTGCGCGGACGAATTCGGTGCAGCAGAGGCCGATTCTCCCAGTGATTTCACACGGCCGGTGAGGCAGTACCGCCGCCATGCGCGGGATTCCGTTCACGGAGCGCGCAGAGAGGGGGATGAAGATCCTGACGGATGGGACCCACGGATTGGTGGCCAAAGAAGCAGATGCGGGCGCGGCACAATGGCTGGCATGCGGGGCCCAGATGTCGGCGCCGCGGCTAGGAGATGGGCTGCGCGCGAGTACACCAGAAGGTGGGCCAAAATGGTGGTCGTCGGCCCATGGAGTCTTTTATCCTTTCTCTATTTTATTCTCTATCCCATTTTCTCTATTTCCAAGTTTAAATTTGAATTCAAACCTCTATGGTTCATCACTACAACTTATATTTGTGAATTTAGGGGTATTGACTCTGGATATATTTATTTACATATATATCATTTATATTTTCATAATCTTTCTCTTTTTCTTATTTTCAAACCCAAATTTCAACTTAGGGTTTAATCCAACCTCTGATATTCATTAACTTATTATTATTATTCTTTTTTTATCCTTATTATATATATATATATTTTATTTAATGCACATACAACCAAAGACCAACATGATGCATAATTTAGTATTGTGTCCATTGTTGATTTGGTTTATTTGGGACATGAGTGTTAGCATGTGATATAGAATAAAAGTCATGCACTTGGGGTGATCAACTCTTTCAACCCTCTATTTTCCTGGTTTACATTTTTGGGTATTACAAATCCTACCCCCCTTAAAAATAATCTCGTCCTCTAGATTTGTAAGAAAAGGGTTACAGAGAGATTGGTTTGTAATGTATATTTCAGTGTCTAAGTGGTTTTAATACCAAAAGATTTTTTTTCAAGTCTAAACCCAAATTGGCAGGTGATTAGGAAAGCATGAGTGTATATATTAATGTCTACTTTATTATGTAGGATAGAAGATGTCTTTAAAGCATAGATAGGTTTGGGTAAGAAAGTGTAGGGTAAGGAAAGACTCCATCCAAGATTTGTGGATCTTGATTTATCTGATGATTTAGCTTGATCTTTGAAGGCTTGAGTTGATGCTTATCCTTCTTTGATGTGGTTGGTCTTCTTTGGTCTTTCTTCTTGGGGGTGCCATCCGAGTTAAGGACATATAGTTAGGATAGTCGGGGTACACGAGGTAGGTAGGTTTGAATAGAGTTGTATTTTGCTTTTGGAACAAATGGACTAGGCAGCCTGTGATGTAGCTTATATTGTTGTTTACAGACAAGTTGGTATATGACATTAATTTAGGTTAGGTTATGTTTGTTGAAGCCGTGTCTAACCCATATCACCAGATTAACTAACCTGTTAGTAACTCACTTTTGATTGGATCATATTGGATTAGATGGTGATCTAGATTAGATTGGATATAACTAGATAAGATCTATTTATTTTAGGCTAGATCATGGTTGTTACTGTAGAGTGGGATAGGTATGCTAATTAGAACAAGATAAATCCATAAGGATGAGATAGAATCTTTTGGGGTTTGTTAGATCTATTAAGATGAGATAAAATCTTTTTAAAATAAGATGAATCTATTAAGATAAATGAGGATCTTTTAAGATAAGACAGATATCTTAAGTTAGATATATTTTAATTAGGATAAGTTAGGATCTTTTTGAGATAAGATGGATCTATGAGTGTGGGATCGAGTCTTTTTAGATGAGATAGATACGAAATACTAGTTACCTTTTTAATGGGGTATTCTAGATTGTTTAGTCATGTTATGAATACTATCCTTTATGCCTAGATGTATATGCAGATGTAATTGTGGACACTACTCCACAACTCATCACACTCAATCAAAGATCCAAATAAAACAAGTATCATAAGAACAAACATTCAAGTTCATAGATATCTATATAAAAATAGTTTTGTTTTTGTTCCTAAGAGTAGGTCTCTTATTTCTAAAGGTCACTTTAGACACAGGATTTCAAATTGTGAAATCCACATTTGTCTTTAGAAAGAAAAGGTAAGAATAATCAGAGTAAAGCGGAAATAGATGAGAAAAGCTTAAGAAAAGTTTAGAAAGGATCAGAGTAGCAAAGGTAAGTAAGTATTGGTTGTCCATTTTTTTATCTAGGTTTCGTCCTACAGTCAACATTCCTCTGATACCACTTCTGTCACACCCGGGTTTCGGGGTACCAAGACCCGGGCGCGAACATAATCACCAGGTGTGCTGGGACCAAGTCTCACACATATGATGAATCATGGCACATGATCGAATGTCACATCTTTACTACTTAACAGGAGTTCTATACAAAATAAATAAATAATTACATTATAAGGAGACAACGGTCCAGCAACCCAAAGTTGACTGGGAGACAACGACCTAGATCTCTCACGAACTCATCGCAGCATCCTCCAAGCGCCTCATCCTGCGGTACCTGTTCTTGACCTGTGGGGGGGGGGTGAGACAGCAAGAGTGAGCTCACATACGTTCATCGCTCAACAAGTTGTGGGGAATAATGTGCATGAACTCGCCAAAGGTGGGAGCTCACGTGAAGTGTAAGGCTTACCAAAGAGGATGGTTAGAGCTGAGCATTGCTTTTAAAGTTGGTTAAAATTTTATTAGCAATTACTAAGTATAAGTAAATACCAACCCAATTAAGAAGCAGAACAAAAGTAACAACATCACCTGCGATGCAATGCATATGACAAATTGAATTTAGTTCCATAAATTAATCATGTGAGGGTCCGAGCCGCTCATGACCGTGAGCACGGCTAGTATACCAGTTTTACACTCTACAGAGGTTGCGCATCTTTACCCACAAGTCATGTTACCCATCTGCCAAGGGATCGCGACTTCCCATACACCTCTACCGAGGAGGCGAGGCAGGGTAACACTACGAGGCCTTTACAAAGTTCCACTAGCTTCAGAAAACCCGCTACAGTTTATAGGAAGCTCCAATGCAGGGTTCTTGCCTGACCGCCATCGCAGCAAAATCAATCAAGGACCTCCCTACACTGACCACTCCCCTACTACCCTTGCCCCTTTCGGGTAAGGTAGTCTTCCACTAGCTTTCCTAATTAGTTAGCCAAGGGCGTCCATAAACCCTTGTGGTAGCACTGTTTTCCCGGGTGGTTCTCCATGTTCCAATTAACATAATGATCTTATCATGAACAGTAAATAATAGCTTATAATAAAAGATAATCATGAATAAAATGTATCTCTATACCCAAAACCACATAAAGCAATAGCAGGTACTACCCGAAAATTCAGTGGTGAACAAGGTATAAAGATAGTCAAACTAGGGTAACCTATTGGGTCCCATCAAAATTAACCTATGCAGATCATTATGATTAATTAGAACATGACTGGGTAAAAAGAAGTGATCAAGGGCACAACTTGCCTGGGACTTGAGATTCCAGGTACCAGGATGATCTTCAGATGACTCGTGACCCCACGCTAGTCGTAGCAATACAAACAAACATGATATATGCAAAATTAACATCACACCAAACATAAGAATAAACTACACAGTAAAAATATACACATTAAAATGAAAACCTAGGAACAAGAATCACTAATTTTGGAGTTATATATTTTAAGTTATGAATTTCCAAAGGTTTTATGTGCTTAATACAAGATTATGTGATAGATAAATTTTAAATTGACTTTTATGCCAAAACAGAGGCACTATGTGATAAACAATAATATTATAAAATTATAGAAACTAGAATGGATTAAATTGGACTTCATATGAATTTTCTATGAGTTATCGAAGTTCTAGCAATTATTTTCCTATTAAAAATCCATTTATAAATTATTTTCTCTGGTTTTATAATGTTCTGGACTGGGCGCACTAAAACAGGGAACTGCAGGGGCCCAGGCGCATGATTACACAGACTCAGTGCACAGCTAAATAGGACGGCAGGTTATTTTTGTGATTCAGCGGGGGTTCTTCTGTAAAACGCATCTGACGAAGGGGTATAGGGACACTACGGCCATCCGATCTTCAGTCGACCACTAGGATTAGACTTACCCACATAGCGAACCGGTACACGATCTGTGCCGTTCAATCCAGTTCAGACGCCACAGATTTAATTACCATAACTTGACTCCCGCCCGCACGATTGAAATCGGACGGCCAGAAGAAGATCAGGCCAAACCGGTACACTGGATTAGATCGCAGCCCTACATCGCCAAACCAGCGGCCGACGGGTTTTCTTCCTCCCCCGACCAGAGCAGCAGTGGCACACAACGTCCACCCAGCGGCGCCATAGCCGACGCGAAGTGACCCAGGGATCCATTGCCCTAACTCCCCTCCCAAATGATGATACACAGAGCGCAGGCGACCGCGAACTTCAGGGAAGGCACGTTACCTTCAGCAGTGAAGCAGGGAATTCCGTCGCCGAGTTCTTGCGGACCGGAGATAGCTGCTACCCCCGATGAGCCATTGTCGGCGCCATGGTCCCCCACCGAGCCCAAATACTATCCTCAGGACGCGACGGGGCTTCTAAGCTCGATTCAATGGCAGCCTCGCGAGCACCTCCCCACCTTTTTTCCCCTGCGGCATCTTCTCTCTCTCTCCCACGGTCTCTGTCTACTCTCCGGCCATGGCGACGAGGTGGCTCGGTGCTATCAAGGATGCGTTATATAGTCGAGTGGCGGGGACGAGATCAGAAACCGAGAGCCGATTTCCACGGCCAGTGCGATTTGGGGAAGAATTCGTTGCGGTCAGCAGAGAAGAAAACGCGGCGGCAGGCTGGGTTGATGGATCTGACCACCGAGGATAGCGGGGAATCTGTTAGGGAGAAGAACCGACCCGACCTGTGGGACCCACCAGGAAGTGGTACTGGGTGCGCGGACGAATTCGGTGCAGCAGAGGCCGATTCTCCCAGTGATTTCGCACGGCCGGTGAGGCAGTACCGCCGCCATGCGCGGGATTCCGTTCACGGAGCGCGCAGAGAGGGGGATGAAGATCCTGACGGATGGGACCCACGGATTGGTGGCCAAAGAAGCAGATGCGGGCGCGGCACAATGGCTGGCATGCGGGGCCCAGATGTCGGCGCCGCGGCTAGGAGATGGGCTGCGCGCGAGTACACCAGAAGGTGGGCCAAAATGGTGGTCGTCGGCCCATGGAGTCTTTTATCCTTTCTCTATTTTATTCTCTATCCCATTTTCTCTATTTCCAAGTTTAAATTTGAATTCAAACCTCTATGGTTCATCACTACAACTTATATTTGTGAATTTATGGGTATTGACTCTGGATATATTTATTTACATATATATCATTTATATTTTCATAATCTTTCTCTTTTTCTTATTTTCAAACCCAAATTTCAACTTAGGGTTTAATCCAACCTCTGATATTCATTAACTTATTATTATTATTCTTTTTTTATCCTTATTATATATATATATATTTTATTTAATGCACATACAACCAAAGACCAACATGATGCATAATTTAGTATTGTGTCCATTGTTGATTTGGTTTATTTGGGACATGAGTGTTAGCATGTGATATAGAATAAAAGTCATGCACTTGGGGTGATCAACTCTTTCAACCCTCTATTTTCCTGGTTTACATTTTTGGGTATTACAAAAATAAAGAGGGCTCTCAACATCTCCATTTTTGGAGATTAATGCCAAAGGGGGAGAAAGTATTAGCCCAAAGCAAAAGGACCGCACCACCAACTTTAAAAAGTTAATTTATTTACAAAAGTTTGTTTTTCCAATTGGTATCTTAGGATAAGCAATTTCTTCAATTGGTATGATATTTTCAATTGGTACATTTAAAGATAGATTTTGGCATCTAAATACTTCCAATTGGTATCTATTAAAACCCTCTTGAAAACTAAGAGGAGAATTTCATTAAGGGGGAATTTTGTTTAGTCAAAGGAAAAGCATTTGAAACAGGGGGAGAAATTTCTAATCTTGAAAAGGCTTTTTGCAATCTTATTCATAACCTTTGACTATTTGCAAAAGACTTTGAAAAGATTTTCCAGAAAGATTTGCAAAAACAAAACAAGTGGTGCAAATGTGGTCCAAAATGTTAAATAAAAGAAAGCAATCCATGCATATCTAATGAAATTATAAATTGGTTTAATTCCAAGTAACCTATGCACTTACCTTCTGCAAACTAGTTCAAATTCTGCACTTATATATTTGCTTTAGTTTGCGTTGGCATCAATCACCAAATTAAAAGGGGGAGATTGAAAGGGAAATAGGGTTTAACCTTTTCCTATTAATAATTTTGGTGGTTGAATGCCCAACACAAATATTGGACTAACTAGTTTGCTCTAGAATACATGTTCTACAGGTGCATAAAGGTTCAACACAAACCAATAAAAGATTGAAGAAAGGGTTCAAAAACAAAGGAGCAAAAGAAACCAAGAGTGCCCTGGTCTGGCGCACCGGACAGTGTTCGGTGCACCAGGACCGTACAGTGTCCAACTCTCCACTCTCGGGTTTCTCAGGGCACGCTCCGCTATAATTCACTGGACTGTCTGGTGTGCCACCGGACTGTCCGGTGCACCAGCGGAGCAACGGCTATCTAGCGCAACGGTCGACTGCAACGAACCCCTACAAACGCTATAGTGCGCGAACAGTGCGCGTAGAAGTCAGAGCAGTCGTCAGAGGCGCACCGGACAGTGAACAGTGCCTGTCCAGTGCCACTAGAAGACAAAGCCTCCAATAGTTAGAAGCTCTCGAACCCTAACGGTTGGGTGACGTGGCTGGCGCACCGGACAGTGTCCGGTGGCACATTGGACTGTCCGGTGCGCCCATCGATCGAGAGCAGCCTGCCTCAACGGTCCTACGGTGGTTGAGGGCTATAAATACCCCCAACCACCACCACTCCAAGCATCCAAGTTTCTAGTACTTGACATTCAATACAAGAGCTAGTGCATTCACTCCTAGACACAATTCAAAAGAATCAAAGCCTCTCCATGTCCCAAATTCACTCCAAACACCTAGTGACTAGAGAGAGTGTTTTGTTCGTGTTCTTTGCGCTCTTGTTCTTGGATCACTTTCTTCTTGCTCATTCTTGTTCTCAAGTGACTTGTAATCAAAGAAAGAGACACTAAGCGTGTGGTGGTCCTTGCGGGGTCTAAGTGACCCGTGTGATTAAGGAGAAAGCTCACTCGGTCTAGGTGACCGTTTGAGAGAGGGAAAGGGTTGAAAGAGACCCAGTCTTTGTGACCACCTCAACGGGGACTAGGTTCTTTAGAACCGAACCTCGGTAAAACAAATCACCGTGTTCATCCGTTTTATTTCTTGGTTGATTTGTTTTTCCTTTCTCTCCCGGACTTGATTTTTGTTCTAACGCTAACCCCGGCTTTGTAGTGTGTGCTTAAGTTTATAATTTTTAGATTCCACCTATCCACCCCCTCAAGGCGACTTTTAGTACTTGAAAGTCAGTATTTGGAAGGCACTAGCTGAGTTAAGCTACTTTGATAGGCAACTTTGTGCTAAAGAAATAAATAAAGAGGTGATGGAGAAGCTAGAGACAGAAATTCTTGTCCTTATATGCAAGTTGGAAAAAAAATATTCCCCCAGGATTTTTCAATCCAATGCAACATCTACTTGCCCACCTTCCATATGAAGCTAAGGTTGGCGGTCCTGTGCAATACAGGTGGATGTACCATATTGAAAGGGTGTTAAAGAAGCTTAGTTCAATGGTTGGTAACAAAGGAAGAGTTGAAGGGTGCATAGCTGAAGAATTCAAATATAAAGAGGTAGCAACATTCATGAGTGTATACTTTGCAGACGAGCAAAATATCAATACCCCTACATTGAGGTATCATGATGACAAAGTAGGGACAAAGGAAGGGAGATAGGTGGGAGATGTTGAGGATGTCTAGGGTAGGGAGGCAGAGACAGGGTGGGGATGTCATGATACTAGTGGTTTGAGACATAAGTGCCATAGTGGATGGTGTGAATGGCCTGAGGATGCAAGTGGATGGCTGAGAGATGGAGGGTCAGGAGTTGGGGGAGCTTGTGGGTCAAGAGAAGGGGAAGCTGGCGTGTCACGAGAAGGGGAAGCTGGTGGGTCTCGAGATGGTGGTTCTAGAAGCAGGGGAGTTGCAGGGTCTTCATGGGTCCGGAAGCCGCAGGGGACTAGTTGGGTCCCCCCTCCTCAAGGACCTGTTGATAAGGTTGAGATAATACTGATGTGAGATGGGTAAGAGTATCCTTGCTTTGTTCTTATGTCTTACACTATTACATGATACTTCTTAAATTTGACGATTGTGCTTGTGTTGTTAGGGCTTGGGTGGATAGTAGTTTCACTGGCATAGGTCGTCGAAGGCAAGTAAAGAAAGTGTTGAGCAATATCTGTCATATGAGATGGCTTGGATTGGTGATTGAGGATGGTCAAGAGGTCCCTGTCACAAGATGGGATCAATATGCCCTTGTGAAACACGCAACATGGAAATGTGCAAGTTGAAGTTTGGCACAACTTCTGGGTATGTTTATTTATTTTCTTGTCAAGTTGTCATATCGATGATTGATTCACATTATAGATTGACTATGTTTCTTTTTCAGAAACATTATAAGTTGTCTGAAGGAGATACTGATACCAAGCATGCACACTCTGTGTTCCATAGGAATGCGGCAGATGATGTTGCAGATATGATGTACTATGCTCAAATCCAGGTGATTAGTCAAGCTATGTTGAGTAGTGAAGGGCGATCTCCAGACAGTGAGAACGAGACGACGTAGTATGGACTCAATATGACCGAGCAACAATATCTTTAGGTAATTGATGTTTATGCTTGTGTTGGAAAAAATTTCATTGTTGGTAGATATTACAGTTACTTGTAAATGAATTGTGTTTCTACAACATTCGATTCCATTGATAGCCGCTAATGTTACTGCTTGGCATGCCTTATGCCATTATTGGGCTTCTGTCGATTTCAAGGCAAAGACTGTGCGACACAGTTCCAAATGTGGAACCGAGTCATATCACAGGTATGGAGGTGATGATCACTTTCGTTTGGCAAAATGAATGGTAAGTACAATTCAATTCGTTTTCATTTATTGTGGTTGACTTGCTGTAATTTGTAGTTATAATGTTTGTCAAATGTACATATAGGAAGCTAGCACTAGTGCAGTGCCCAGTGATGTTCAAATATACCTTAGGGGCATAGAGGACCAGATATTGCAAATCTAGATGTGTTGTGGAGCCAAAAGGCTACAAATCATTTAGTGAGTGTTTTGAAATGTTTGGTAGATTCTGTTTATATGGAATTTTGTATGTAAGATTGCATTGTTCTTTTGTATGAGGTTGCATAGGGCGTGGCGATGTCTAGTCAGCACGGATCGGACTATGACTAAAGGACCTCACCTGTTGATCCTCAAGATATGTATGCAAGAGGTGGAAAATCTCATGCAATGTGCGAACTCTATATATCTTATATTGTTTCATTGGTAGAGTGCAATACATGTATTTTGAAGTTGTCATGATGTTACTTGTTTGTAGGTACCCGATGTTCGATAACGTCATCGACTCGAGCCAGGTGAGGGTTTAGCGATGAGGTTCGTCGAGGTCTGCTACTCCTAGCTCTCGTCACTCCACTCATGATCCAATAGAAGTGGAGCGACTATGAGAAGAACTTAGGCAACATCAGGATTACTTGAGGCAACAAGCTGCACAACAATAATACTATGCGTAAGGAAAATGGACCTCGACCCATTTGACTAATTGATTTTGGTGTTTGGTGATCAACATAGCCCGTGAACTAATGCGTTTGCTAGTGTTTGTGTTTGTAGTTCACAGGATGCGTAGAGGATTGGACTGAGGCTCTGAGTATGCAACACCTCAAAAGAAGGATGCGTAGAAGTCCAAGACTCAAGACCAAAAGAAGCCCAAGGAAATAGTAAAGAAATCCAAGAAGAGGGTGGTCAGCTAGCACTATGGTGGTGTACCGGATTGTCTGGTATGCACCAGACAATCTGTGCAGAGAGGTTCACAGTCAAGGACTCTCGGGCACTATAGCACCGGACTATCCAGTGTGCACTGGACAGTCTGGCCAACGGTCGGCTGTGGCTTTACAGCGGTTGACTGCTATAGACCTCAATGGTCAGCTGACGTGGCCAGGGCACTGGACATGTATAGTGTGCATCAGACTGTCTGGTGTGCACCGTACTATCCGGTGCGCCCTACGACACAAGCAACAACTTTTCTATCCAACAACTATAATTGAGGAGGAGGCTATTTATACCCCTCCATCGAGCCATTTTAAAGGTGTAGGAGCCCAAACAACATACCCACACATGTTATAGACATTTCCATGTGCTCAAACACCCAAGTGCTTAATAGAATCACTCAGTGATTAGAGTAGCTGCTTTGTGAAGTGCTTAGGTTAGTTAGACCGCTTATGCAATTGTTCTAGGTGATTCCTAGTTAGTTGAGTGAGTTTAGAAAAAACCCACAAAACCCCTCGGCTCTTGTGTGAGCTGTTGTAATTGTACCGAGTGGGACAACAGCCTTATGAGACCATGACAACCGAGTTTGTTTCATGTCCGCCACCGTGTACAAGAGGGAACGAGACCCGATGCATTTTCGGTCAGAAGCTCGATAGTGGAGACGACGAGGAGCGTTTGACAGGAGCCGGAAGTGGAGCACCACTTGCATGTGGAGAAGGCCCGTAGTTCTCTATGGAGTTACTGGACCGTGGTGCTTCGCCCTCGAGTTGGCTACCCTTTGCATAGGGGTACTAACAAGGATTAGTTGGGACCTTGCGTGGTTCTGGATATCTCGGTAAAAATATCGGCGTCATCCACAGGAGTTTGCATCTCTACCCTTGCTCTTTACCTTCCTCATTTACATTAAGTACTTAAGTTTCAATCTCTCCTTTCTAGTTAGAATATTTAAGATTGGAACTTAGGTTTTGCGGTGGAGATAGCAACACATAGACTAAACCTAGTATGCACATTCTAGATTGTTTATTTGCATAGATTTTGTTCTAGGGATTTATTTGTGGCTAGTTTAGAGAGTTTTTAGAAGTCCTAATTCACCCCATCTTAGGCGTCACCATTTCCTACACTATGCTACTTAGATTCAACAATAGCAAGCACTCATACAAGTAAGCTCGAAAGATAATAGCTTTCACTTTAAGTTATGTATTGATTTAAAATTACGTGAATGAATTCGGCAAGTTTGAAGCAACTAGCACAATCCCAAAGGATAGAGGTCCTAGTGCCCCCACCTCCACCTCCCGTACATTATCCTTGGTCTTCACCTCCACCTACCGAACATCAGGTATGCAAATTCATCATCATTTACTTGTTGTTATATTATGGCGTAACTCAGCAAATATCATTTGTACAGGAATATGAGACCCCTCCAGCTACCTTGCCGACGCAACAACGAGATGACGAGTTTGACTTTGTCAAAGCCCTCTTCGCTAGTGGAGGTATCGACCATCACTCGTCGTTGTTAGCCCGATGGTGATTGGCGGTAGTGAGCTTCCATTTTATGTGATTTGTGTTACTTGAGACTTTTGTGTCTTATGACTATGGATGAGACTTTTGTGACATTGTGATGTAATTGATGAGATTATGGATGTCATTGTTGTTATGTGATTATGTGTGAGATGTTTTATGTGAAATATGGTGTGCTATAGTTGTTAATATATTTGTTACATTGTGGAATGCAGTGTAAAATGAAAATCAACAACATTTGTAATGTTGATCAAATTAACTTCCTAGAGGCTTACTCCAACCTCTAAGAAGTTATCCAACTAACTTCCTACGGCTTACTATAGCCTCTAGGAAGTTAGCTGGCTGACTTCCTAGAGGCTACAACAAGCCATAGGAAGTTAGAGCTATCTTCCTAGAGGCAGCAGGCTAACTTCCTAGAGGTCGCAGTAAGCCTCTAAGAAGTTATCGGGGGCGTGAACCTGCTAACTTCTGAGAGGGGTTATTGGCTCCTAAAGGGTCATAGGAAGTTAAGCTAACTTCCGACCAAATTTTTCTCAGAGCTTAGCTTCCGAGGGTTTAGCTAACTTCCAAGAGTTTACAACTAACTTCCTAGAATTTAGGCTCTAGGAATTTAAACGTTTTGGTGTACTGATGGGGAAGGTGGAGAGGCTATTACAACACACAAGCATAGTACTAGTAGCACTTAATGTAAATGAGTTTGTCATCACCTCTTGACTTGTAGCTGGCTAACTTCCTAGAGGCTACAATAAGCCATAGGAAGTTAGACCTATCTTCCTAGAGGCCGCAGGCTAACTTCCTAGAGGTCATAGTAAGCCTCTAAGAAGTTATCGGGGGCGTGAACCTGCTAACTTCCGAGAGGGGTTGTTGGCTCATAGAGGGTCATAGGAAGTTAAGCTAACTTCCGACCAAATTTTTCTCAGAGCTTAGCTTCCGAGGGTTTAACTAACTTCCAAGAGTTTACAACTAAGTTCCTAGAGTTTAGGCTCTAGGAATTTAAACGTTTAGGTGTAGTGATGGGGAAGGTGGAGAGGCTGTTACAACACACAAGCATTGTACTAGTAGCACTTAATGTAAATGAATTTACATCACCTCTTGACTTGTTGTTGTAGGAGTAAAATATTACTAGCTCATTATTGTAGTATATCCTTAGTGGTGCTTCTATTCTATCAACTACTCTTAATCTTGGCTCATATGTTGACAAAAACTCGACATGCATTATCGACAATGCATTTGTCTGTTTGTAGCTCTCCCGAGAAATAGGACCCCCAGCAAGTGTGAATAGATATCCATAAGTGGACTTCAATGTATCAACATAATCTGCCCAGTCGGCATTTGAGTAACCAACTATCATTGGGGAACTAGATCTTCTATGTGTAAGCATAATGCTTTTGTGCCTTATAAATATTTGATAGCCTTCTTAACTGCTTTCTAGTGCTCTATGCCTAGATTCACTAGATATCTAACAAGCATCCTAATAATTAATACAAAGTTAGACCGAGTACAAATTTGAGCATAAAAAATACTTCTAATAGCTGAAGTCTATTGTACCGACTTCAATTGATTTTTCTTATAATAATTCTAGAGACACTAAAAATTCTCAACTATTGGTGTTGGCGGAGGCTTGCAATTATGCATACCGTACCTCTAATATGGTTTCATATAGAATTCATCCAAATTTGTTTTGACTTGGGAATTTTTAGGTGACACCTATTCACCCCTCTCTAGGTGACTGTCATTTGGTACCGAAACCCGTCACTTTATTTTGGGTTTAACAAAGTAGGTAACTTTAGAACTATTCACCCCCCTCCTCTAGGGATTGCTAGAAAAAAATCCCACAAGAAACAAGAGACCATCGTTGTGAGATAAGCAAAGGGAGGTAACTTTAGAACTATTGCTGACAGATGGTTCTAACTATGCATCATGGTCTATTGATGTGCTCAATGCTTTTAAAATCATGGGTCCTCAAGTAGAGCAAATACTAGATAAGAGTATTTTGCCTTATAGGATTAATGGGACAGATCCATACGAGCAGGAGTTAATATGTTTGCAATTAAATTGTCAAGCTTTTGATATCTTAATTAATGCTTTTAGTAAAGATGCTTTCCATGCCTTCATAATTAACGGTGATTTCATGATTGTACCAATATGATCGGATGCACATGATATATTCTCTCAGATAGTCTTAGACAAATAAATATAGATTTAAACTAGATTTTAGTCCATCTTAAAACCATAACATCTCTCCGATTATAACTTCTCATCGTGCACAATAATCTCTCCGTCCTAATTTATAATATGTTTGACTTTTTTGTACCATATGTGACCGGCTCACCTTATTCATTTTTTTGCAAAAAAATAAAAAATTCAAAACCATACTTAAAGTATTCTATGTGCTAAACTATATCACAGTAAAGATTAATAATAAATATGATTTTTTTGAATAAGACGAGCCGATTAAATTTAGTATAAAAAAGTCAAACAGATTATAAATTGGAATGTATGAAGTAGGAGTATTTGTTAGCAAGGATGGGCCTTAATTATTTTTTCATGGCATCCAGACAAGCTAATGTCGGCAGAGGACACAACTTTTTGAGCCTCTTATGGATTAGTATAGTACTCGTTTCCTCATGAAGTTGCTATCTTTTATACAATTGGGTATAGCGGACTAAAGGTGTAATCTTTGTGCAAGGAACAAAAGAAGACTATGGTTGATATACTTGGATCACGCGAAGAATAATAAGTCCGCGAAGCACTCATTGTCAAATATGGTCCCATGAACAGAATAAAGCAGCTACGAAGTGGCACGTGCCGCGATAGACCTCACAGCTCCCGTTATTCAGACAAAATCTCCATGCTTGGGCACTGTTCGCGTTATTGAGCTGCCAGTAGTTTTCTACTACTCCCCACCGTACTGGGAATTTGAGGAATTCTGTGCGTGAATATTATACTAGCTCATATGTCAAAAGATCATTTTTTACAAGATATCTATTTTTTATATCGCACTTGAATGTATTGTATAGCTTTTGAGCTGTTACTAGTATGGGAATTTCACTTTATTAATCGTATTTTACATGCATTGTTGTCTTTTGCTGTCATCGAAAATTAACACTTCATCTTTGGGCTCGTACATGTAAATATTAAAGGGTGTTTGGTTTTTAGGGACTAATATTTAATCTCTTTATTTTATTTTTATTTTAGTATCTAAATTGTTAAATACGGAAACTAAAATAGAGTTTTAGTTTCCGTATTTATCAATTTAGGAACTAAAATAAAATAAAATAAATAGATTAAACATTAATCCCTAAAAACCAAACATCTTATAAATGTGCACAATATTCTTTGTTTCATCGAAGCACAGACATACATTTTGATACGACGTCGTTTAATTGAAATAACAGACAAATGTTAGCTTCATTCGATGAAGCATATATATATTGCAGATAGAGATGGAGACATATATATATGTATTGTTTATTTTTGTGGTATGTGCTAATATATATAACTTGTCATAGGATGGGTCACGTGTCATCACCGCCTTGTTGGGATGCATGCTCTCTCTCGATTCATCACCTGTACCTCCGACCACCGCAGCCGCCCTCCCTCTGGCAGTTGAAGTAGGTGGCGGCGACAGGCGGTCCGAGGCTGTAGCAGGCGGCGAAGTCCCTGGTGTTGAAGTTGGCGCGCCACCCAGGCGCGTAGATCGCCTGCCGGACCGCCTGCCGGAACACGATGAACACGAATCGGTGGATCCCCGCCGATGGCCGGGGGCTCTCGTACGCCACCACCTCGTTCCCTGGAGATTTATGAATGCATGACTATATATATCTAGTATTCGTCGGCTAGCTGCTGTTATTTCTTGAGTGAATAGCTGGTTGGCAGTTTTCATATTCAAACACATGTACAGCTCGTACTTTGTTCTGTGTCTGTGTCTCTCTCTCTATATATGTAAGTTCTTCATCAGATCACTTACCATGATTGGCACCAGCTCCTTCTGGTATGTCAGTCACCAACCTATACCAGAACCATACATAAGCAAGTCGTTGTTACATCATCAGTCACCAGAGGGAGGAATGCAGCATCATGCATGCGACATACATGTGACACGAATTGATAGCAACAAAGATTGAATGTGTAGCTAGCTTGTTGAAGCTTTTATTATAGTTGGACGCGCGACGGTGTGCGTGCAGTGCGTGCGTACGTACCAATGGAGATACTCCCGCTTGGAGGGGTTGCTTGGGCTGGGCGCATCGGGGTCCAGCATCACCAGTGTGTAGAGCACCGGCCTCCCGTCGCGGCCCCCCGTGATGTGCACCGTCGGCTCGCTCGCCACCTGCGACGGCCTGAGCTCCGACCCGCAGGTCATCTCGCGCCCGCCGTACATCACTCGGAGCAGCGCCGACGCCGAGAAGTAGTCCACGACGTCGCCCACGATGCTTCCCACCACAAGCGGATCCCTGGACATGATGCTAGCTAGCTATCGCTGATTATTATATCGATCGACGTGTGCACTAGCAGCTATAGCTTTTGCCAAGCTGAAATGCTGCTAGCTAGTTAATTAGCCAGCTTGATGCAGATCGATGGAGCTTGCTGAGTTTGGCGTGGTATGGGGGAGTGCGACTGTGTTGTCTATTTATAGGCGTTGTCTGGCAAAAGAATTTTGGAACAATCCTTCGAAAAAGTGAAGAGAGATCCGGAATGGGATGCCTCGATGCATGCTTAGATATATAAGATATATATAGTGGCATGCACTGCAACATATTGTACTGTACAAGATATATATATGCAACTCTAGCTGCTGAGCCCTTTGGTCAAATAAGTATTCCTCGGTCATCAAATGCAATAAGAGAATCTGGAAGACCTGAACTAGATGAGACCATGCATGAGATTATGGATACGTGGTTGTTTATCACTTCACATACGCTATATCTCTTGGGAGAATATATTTTGAACTAGGATGATCTAGAAATGACGTAATCCCAAAGGGATTTAGCAAACCTTTGGAACAACCCGGCTTTCATTGCAAACACCACTAGTTGAAAAAGCTCTATGTCTATGGTAGGGTATAATTTTTACCGACGGTTTTGGTTATCAAACGTCCACGAAATAAAATGGTTTGTCACTAAAAAAAATACTATTTTTATTGGTGGTTACGAAAAACGTCAATACAAATATATTTACAATCGTCGTTTAGAGCTTCTCTGTTGCACTATAAAAAAGATTTTAGAAGACACATGCAAGTAGAAATTTTAAATATATTTTAAAATTAGTACCTGACGATTTATGAAGGAACATGTTTTATTTTAAGGGACATCCAAAAGTTGCACCACTCCTAAAATCATTTTGTAGATTAGACAATTTAAAAGGTCCGCATTTCTAAATAGGCCTATTTTCAGAAGCTTGTCCTTTAAAATATACTAGATGATTATGCACCATTCAAGCGTCCTATAACGATTTGAAGACAAAAGATTTTGTCCTTGCTAGATAGGAGGTGCGTATCTTGCAACAAATCTGCAAACCAAACTTGGTGTATGACTACAATGAGTTGAGTGGCATTGGAATACAAACATGTCAATCAGAAAAATGAAGCATTAAAACTTACGGACAGATCCTAAGCAAGACAATAGAGCTGGTTTGTCTTGGAGCTAGAGAATAGAACATCAACATACCAAACTTGAATAATGTATAAAATGTGCAAAGGCACATATACATCAAGGGTACAAAAGCAACAACCTGTGGAAAGACCTAAATTCATAAAGACGGTAAAAACTGAAAATTATGAAGTTGTAACAGACACTACAAGAAACTGATAAATGTTCGTGGGTAAAATTAAGAACGTGGGTACCCATGTTCTTACTTGAGTTAAGTTCATGGGTTATGTTAAGAACGTGGGTACCCACGTTCTTAAGTTAAGTTCGTGGGCCTTGGATAAAACCATCGAACTTAACGAGTTAGGAATGTGGGTACCCACGTTCTTACGTTAAATTCGTCGGGCTCTAGAGTAAAACAAAATAACATCTTGATATGCAATAGTGAGGAGTTAAAGGAGACGTCACTCATTTTACATGCTCCTAGTTGTTGACTAGTAAATAAACTCACATATATAAAGATTAAACATTTTTAAAATTTAAATAATGGCTAAGTGACAAAGGAACATAATTGTTGTGTCCTATACAAATAAACTATCTAATGTTATCACTAACACATGACAGACTACCGGAATCGCGTTCTTTGCCGAGTGTTTAATACACTCGACAAAGGTCATTTTACACTCGGCAAAGTCTTTGCCGAGTGTTACACTCGGCAAAGAATACTCGGCAAACATTTTATCAGCAAATGGTTCTTTGCCGAGTACTTTTTCGGACACTCGGCAAAGACTTTGCCGAGTGTCGAAAAGCACTCGGCAAAGAAAAGCACTCGGTAAATTAAGAATCGAAAAAACCAAAAAAAACAGCAAAACATTTTTTTAAATTATAGGAACAACTTCCAACCACTACCTCTATTACCATACCCATTGTCATATAATTTTTCACTATTATTTTGAATCAAATTTACATGTTTTTGTGAATGGTGAGATTCGAACTCGCAACCTTTCTCTTGCATATACCCTTGTCTACCACTACACTACAATAACAATTATGTCTATATTACGTTTTAATTTCTCATGTACTATAATAAATCGGGAGTAATTTGATTATTTAACATACTAAATGAATTCATTTGAAAATGTGACCAACTATAAAGTTGCATAACTTTTTGAAATCTACAAGTTCTATTTTGATAGTTTCTACATCCGAGGCCGTTTACAAAATTTGAATTTCAAATTTGAAAACTTCACACGAATTTTTCAATAATAAGATGATTTCAAATAAAAAAATTATCAATTACAAAGTTTCATTACATTTTAAGACCTACAACTTTTATTTTCGTGGTTTTTCCATCCGATGTAGTTTGAAAAATTCAAATTTTAATAATTCAAACATAATTTTGCATGACAAGATAATTTCAAACCAAAACATTGTCAACTACAAAGTTTCATAACTATTCAATACCTACAACTTTGATGTTGGTGGTAGTTTTAAAAAATTTAAATTTTAAATTTTTTAAATTGAGACATAGTTTTCGTTGACAAGATGACTTCAAATGAAAAAGTTGCCAACTACAAAATTCTATAACTTTTCAAGATTTACAAAGTTTATTTTGGTTGTTTGGTCATTTGTTCATCTCACATGATGATTCTAAAAATATACATAAATCTTATATATCTCTCTCGTAAACTACGAGAGAGATATAGGTTTTATGAACAAATTTATTTTTATTTTGTCATATGAAGAAATGTTCAAAATATAAATCGTACATCATGATGAGTTATACAAATTTGTAGTTGAAAACTTTTTTATTTGAATTAATTTACTGCTTTAAAATATGATTTTTAAATTGTCTTTGCCTAGTGTTGAAAAAAGCACTCGGCAAAGAGCTCTTTGCTGAGTGTTTTATTTTGGACACTCGAGAAAGAAGCTCTTTGCCGAGTGTCAAAAATAAAACACTCGGCAAAGAAGCTCTTCGCCGAGTGTTTTCTTTTACCGAGGGTTTTTTGCGTGGCACTCGGCAAAGAGCTTCTTTGCCGAGTGCCTGAAAAAAACACTCGGCAAAGTATTTGGTACTCAGCAAAGAGCAAAATTCCGGTAGTGCAGTAAGTGCTGCCACAAGACAAGATAGTATTGTAGAGTAGTCACACAAACAATAAATCTCTTTATGTAAACTGGAGAGGCAGTAAATCAGTTGGAAGAACATAAAAGTTTCCAGTTCCTTACTGAACTAAAACCTCTTGTTTTCCTACAATAAATGTTGGGGGCCTAAATTGCCGAAGGTCCTCAAAATATTTGTATTACATAATTATGTTTCAGGTGTACAATGAAAACCAGACAAAGCAAATCTTCGGCTATTTCATGCATACGATAATGCTCGAGTGAAGATGTCTGTCAACCGAAGCTACGAGGAGACGTCTCGGACGAAGAGCGATGAAGGTGCAACAAGTGTGAAGAAAGGGAAATGGCAGTAATATCCCTACTACATTTGTAAACAATGAGTGTAATGCCTCATGGGCGCGATTGTGTAATTTTGCACAAAGGCGGTTCATCTTCACTATAAATAGATGAACAGTGCCCTACATAAAGTACCTTTTCCATGGACCATAGCTTCGTTCCTCTTAGCCTACGATGAGTCTTCATACCTTCCTCTGTCAAGGAGCCGAAGATATGCTTGAAAATTCATCAAGTTTAATGAGAGACATAATGAAAATGCTAAGACAAAAAAGATAAGTTCTCATATATCATTGTACTATCTTATTACATTACACATCATTTATATTAACATTCATGTCCAAACACATTCGCCCTTCGTATTAACACTTTAAAGAAGTGTTAAACTGAGGACGAAGGTCTCTATTCCTAACTTGCGTTGCCTTGATTCTCAACGCCTTCAGAGGATTGAAATCAAGTATCCAACAATAACTATAAGTGTTGGTACTTGATTCCAATTCCCCTAAGGCCCCGTTTGTTTCCTTTCATTTCGAGAAATTGGAATCTTATTAATGGAATAAGCTATTTTTTTAGAATATGACATTCCACCACTTTCCAAAGTTATCATATAAGCCTACCTCAAATTCATGGGGTGAGAGATGGAAATTGATTCTATAGATTTACATGTTATTTTTCCGATGTACAACTTATAACACATTTTTCTACTTGCGCCTCTATAACATAAATGTAGTATATAACTATCTCTCTCATATGATTTAGGATAATATACAAATATATTACATATATAAATATATAAACTTAATTAGTTTTGTATAAATTATAATTATTAAAATGGAATTCAATTCCAACGAAACAAACGGGCCCTAAAGGTATCAAAAATCAAGGCAACACAAGTTAGATGTAAAGACCTTCGTCCTATTGATTTAACACTTATTTGAAGCGTTAGAACAAGTGATGAAGGTTTTCAGAGAGAAACAAAATGAAACAACATGAAAGCGACAAAGTGGAACTTCATATTCAACTCATCTTGCTTTAGCATTTTATTCCATTTCTCCTGATAAATGAGTGTACAAGCATACCTTCGGCTCCCGCACATAGGCACGGAGGTTAAAACGAAGTGATGGCCCTCCCAAAAGGTGCTTTATGCAGGGCAGTGTTCACCTATTTAAGTTGTGTTTGTATGTATTGAAATTATTTCTAGTAGAGGCTAGGTGATGAGGAATCGAGAGCCCAACTTTTGGGTCAGCATCTTGAGAACAGGTTATCGCAAGTATAAGGCAAGTTGTGCCCTTGATCACTCTTCTTTTCCTAATAATGTTCTTGTTAATCACTTTGACATGCTCAGATTAATTTGATAGAACCTAATAGGTTACCCTAGTTTTGTCTACCATCCTTGCTTACAAATGAATTGCTGGGTAGCATTGGCTATTGCTCTATGTGGTTTTGGGTGTTATGATACATATGAATCATGATCATCCTCATTTCTATCAATGGATTATTTAGTGTTCATGATAAGATCATTTTGGTTAATTGGCACATGGAGTGACCACCCAAGAAAATAGTGCTACCACAAGGGTGGTATGGGACGCCCTTGTCTGACTAAATAGGCAAGCTAGTGGAGGTCTACCTTACCCGAAAAAGGCAAGGGAGGTATGAGGAGCAGCCGGCATACAGAGGTTCTCGGGTCGATCATGTTGCGATGACTTTCAGACGAGGATTCCTATATTGCCTTTCTCAAGAAACCATAGTAGGTTTTCTGATGCTAGTGGAACTTTGTAAAGGCCTCGTAGTTCTACCCTGCCTCGTCTCCTAGGTAGAGATGAATGAGATTCGAGACCCCTTGACAAATGGGTAACACGGCTTGTGGGTAAAGATGTACAATCTCTATATAGTGTAAAACTGGTATATCGGTCATGCTCACGGTCAAGAGCGGCTTGGACCCTCACATGAGTAACTTATGAAATTAAACTTAATCTGTCATTTGCATTGCACTATGGGATTTATTATTAATTGTGATCTCTTATTTAATTGGGTTGGTATGCACTTATACTTAGTAACTGCTAATAAAAACTTTGACCAATTTATTAAAAGCAAAGGTTAACCTTAACCATTCTTTTTGGTCAACCTTACACTTCTCATTAAGGGTGGTAATGGATCACGATCCAAATAGCTCTTCACAAAAAGTTAAGGCCCTTAAATAATATTAGTTCAAAAATGAATAAGAATAGGGCCCGACCCTAATCCAATTCAATCCTTAAAATTGCAGTGTAAAGTTTATAGCCCATTACCACCCCTACTTCTCATGAGCTACCACCATAAGTGAGCTCATGCACATTATTCCCCACAACTTGTTGAGCGATGAACATATGTGAGCTCACTCTTGCTGTACTCACACCCAGGTCAAGAACAGGTGCCGCTGGAGGAGCATGAAGGATGTCGCGATGAGTTCATGAGAGGTGTAGTCCGTTGTCTCCTAGTCAACTATGGTTGAGGAGGATCATTGTTGACATATGGTTTATTTATTTAGCTATTTTGTACAAAACCTCTATTATATAATAAATATGTTAAATTGCTTTCTGTATCATTACTCATCATATGTGTGAGACCTGATCCTAGCACACATTTGATTCGCGTCCGGGATTTCCCTTAAAACCGGGTGTGACACAATGTATGATGGCCATTCTGACCCAAAACAATTCTTGATGAGCTATGACACCACAATATCTTCATATGGGAGCAACACGTCAGTCATTGCAAAATCCTTCATCGTGGTTGTTTAAGAATGTTGCCCAGACAAGGTATTAATCCCTTTGTCCTGGGACAGTGACCTCCTAGCAAAAGCTTAAAGACATGTTCATTACAAGTTTTCAAGGTTTTCACGCGAAGCTAGTCATTGCCTAGGTTTTATTCTAGTGCACACAAGACCATAAAGAATACCAGCAAACTTATGTCCAAAGGTTCCTTCGCCTCAGGGCTAAAGCACCAACAGCTCCGAATGAGATAGTCAAAGAAGCTATGATCAATGGGACTTCGGCCAGGTACGACAGCTCAGTATTTTTCTAGGAAGCCCCCAATGTCTTTGGAAAAGCTTCTCTAGAAGATGGATGAATACATCAGGACAGACAATGATTTTCCCTAGAGAAGAGAAGAAGCTCAAAGATATGTAGAGATGACTAGGGGCTTCAGAGGGCATTTCCACCAAAGGCATGTCAAGAGTTGTAATACCCAAATTTTGGAGTAGATATAAATATGTATGAATATGAGAGATATTAAAAGTCTATACGATTATTATTAACTTTTTTCTTCCTTCTCTCTTTATGCATATCACAATATAATTTTAATTTAAACAATTGATGATTTAAATGAATATGCATCTCATGCTAACGTTCTTGTATCTTTGCATTTGTATTCAAATTCGCAAGACAAGTTTAAGTTTGAAAATTTGAGTTTGAAAAAAAGAAAAAAAGAGGTAAAACCCTCATGCTGGGCCCAAACTCAAGTCAGGCCCATCTCCTCCCCACCGTCGGCCTGGCTGGACCTGCGCGCTGACACCTGGCCCCACCACTATTTTCCCAGCGCGTGCCCAGTCTTTGGTCCGGTCGTTTACCTTTGGGGCCCTCCATGTGAGCTGCTCGACCCCACCCTAGCCCCACCACTATTTTCCCAGCGCGTGCCCAGTCTTTGGTTCGGTCGTTTACCTTTGGGGCCCTCCATGTGAGCTGCTCGACCCCACCCAGTCCTGCACCGTTTCCATTTCTCGGTCACTTGCGTGTTGTAACACCACGTCCAATCCCTGGACCGGCGGTACTAACTCCTGGCAGCTCGCAAGGATCATATATTGTCTCCACAGACCAACACGAGTCTTTTGTGCGCACTTTGTCCTCACTCATGCGCACCCGAGAAAACTTCTCGGTCGGTCACCCATGCCAAATTGCTCCAAGCCAAACACGCTTAACTTGGAGATTCTTTCAGGACACACTTCCGAAAAAGAAGATGCACCTTGTTGATATGAGTACTCTATTAATTCTATTAAGTCTTGGACCAGGATATCACCATCCTAGGGGCCAGGATATCACAATCCACCCCTCTTAGAAGACTGACGTCCTCATCAGTCAACCCCAATCCAGGAACCTCCCCTCTTAGCCATGTCTGTGTGTCTAGTGTCGTCATATGCCATGCCATGTGACCACTACGGGCCCAGATGTGCCATGCGCCATATACCCGAACCCCTAGCCCACACACGCCCGTGAAACCTCGAGGGTCGGCTCAGATACCACTTGTAACACCCCATCCAATCCCTGGATCGGCGGTACTTACTCGTAGCAACTCGCTAGGATCATATATTGTTTCCACAGACCAACACGAGTCTTTTGTACGCACTTTGTCCTCACTCATGGGCACCCGAGAAAACTTCCCGATCGGTGACCCATCCCAAACTGCTCCAAGCCAAGCACACTTAACTTCGAGGTTCTTTCGGGACAGGCTTCCGAAAAAAGAAGATGCACCTCGTTGATATGAGTACTCTATTAATTCTATTAAATCTTGGGCCAGGATATCACCATCCTAGGGGCCAGGATATCACACGCGTGGGCCCATATCGGACTCGTCCTCCTCATCCGATCGGTCGGTTGCAACAGCTCTGCGCGGAGCGGCCGGGGAGCTGGGGCCGGAGTCTTCCGCGCCCTAGGATAAATTCGAGGCCCCTAGGGTTTCTGCCATGTACCTCCTAGTCCAACCACCCTCAAGGTTTCACCGCCATCAGCCCTCTCAGTCGCGAGCGGATTTGTAGATCGATCCACCAAGAGGGACGACCGTCGTTGGAGTCACTTGGTTGTCGTTGCTGAGGCCTTATTCATGGACCGGGGAACATCTTAGATGCGCCAGGAACCAAACCAAAGCACCCACACGCACGAAGTAGTCTGCGACGTAATGGAATTTCTCACCGACGCCACATGATTGCGATTTCCGCTCACTAATCATGACCAGGGGATCTTCGCTTCGCGCCTCGGTAAGAGAGCGCTCCGTTTAGTTTCCTCATTTCACCTGGTCGCATAGCACCCATTGGTCCAGGGTTTGGTGGTCTTTCCGGGGTTGCGTGTGTTACTTGCACAGCGCGCCATGGTCCGAGGCCTGCGCTGGGATATCGGCGACAAATGGTGGGGGGATAGGTTTGGGAAGTTATAGGTTTCATGAGAGCCTTGTGAATTGAAGTATAGCGCTTGGGAATGACAGATTCGTCATCTTTGGTGACCTCGCCGTCGCACGACGCACCACGCCGCCGTGAGTCGGGTCTAGAGGATGAAGAGGGGTAACGAACCGTTAGATCCGCATCTAGCGGATGTGATTTGATCCATAAAGCATCCCTTCACATGGTTGATCTGGTTCGTTGGATGGTAATCGGGTGGCTCGGAGTGGAGCAAGGGTACTTCATTAAATCTCTACCGTGGATAGGAAATCAGACGGATCTGGCTATGTACCAGTTTGTTATGACTAAGCTTTAATCCACACCGTTGATCTTCGATCCAGTGCGCGGTATAGCGTACCAGTTCGGATGAAGCCAGATTTAATCTGTGTCGTCTCCTTTAGATCGGACGGCTGAGATCTAATAATATCCCTCCACCGTGCACTTTTTACATAAGAGAACTCGGCAAATAGGATAACTAACCCGCCATACACCCTAGTTAAGAAGTATTTTATTTTGAGCCCTGAGATTTACGAATTGGACCCGGAACTTCCTGGTAATAATGCGCGTGACCCAGAAAATAGATAAATCGAATAAAATAGTATAGAAAATGATTTATAGTATAGGAATAATTCTAGAACCTTGTTTAATTCATAATTATTTCATTTTAACTCCTTTTTGATCCATTCTAATTGCATTAAATTCATAATAATATTGTTTATCATCTGGTAACTTTGTTTTGTTATGAAACCTAGATTAAAATTATGCACTTAATTTGTTCTATGTCTAGCATCTAAACCTTCGGAAAATCATAACTCTTTAACCGTAACTCCGAACTTAGTGATTCTCGAACCTACGGTCTTATTACGATGTGTAGAATATTATCATGCATTATGTTCTAATGTTTGATGTGATGCTAATTTCTCATGTATCATGTTTGTTTGTATTGTTGTTAGTAGACGAGCAAGCAACTGAGGACCCAGGTGCTCAGCAGGTGGAAAATACTGAGGAGGAGCTTGTTGAAGGCATGTTGTGACCACTTTTATTTACCCAATAATGTTTTCTATAATCACTTTGGCATGTTTAGGATTAATTTTGATGCGACCCAATAGGTCACCCCATTCTGCTTTACCTTATGCCTTGATCACCACTGAACTTTTGGGTAGTCCTACTATTCCTATATGTGGTTTTGGGTGTTAAGATAAATTTGACACATGATCATTCTTTACTATTACTGTTGATTATTTATTGTTCATGATAAGATTACTGTGTTAATTCAAACATGGAGAACCACTAGGGAAAACAGTGCTACCACAAGGGTGGAATGGGACACCCTTGGCCAACTAATTAGGAAAGCTAGGGAGAGACTACCTTACTTGAAAGGGGAAAGAGGGGAGGCGTCGCTGCAGAGTATAGGGAGGTTCTCGGGTTAGACTGTCTATCTAGCTTTTCGGACGGGGGATTCCTATGGTTCCTTCTTCCTGAATCTATAGCGGGTTTTCTCGATCTAGTGGAACTTTGGAAAGGCCTCGTAGTGCTACCCTGCCTTGTCTCCTCAGTAGAGATGAATGAGACTTGTAGACCCCTTGGCCAATGGGTAACATGACTTGTGGGTAAAGATGTGCAACCTCTGTAGAGTGTAAAACTGGTATATCAGCTGTGCTCACGGTCATGAGCAGCTCGGACACTCACATGATTCATTTATGGATGTAAATTTAATTTGTCATTTGCATCACATTGTGGTTTTATTATTAATTTTGATCTACTATTACTTTGGGCTGGTATACACTTACATTTAGTAACTGCTAATAAAACTTGACCAACTTATTAAAAGCAATGTTCAGCTTTAACCATTATTTGTTGATCAGCCTTACACTTCACATGAGCTCTCACCTTTTGTGAGTTCAGGCACATTATACCCCACAACTTGTTGAGGTTTGATATTTTGTGGGCTCACACTTGCGATATATAATCCCCTAGAGGTGAAGAGGAGGTAGCCCAGGAGGAGGACTACTACGAGGAGTACGAACAAGTCTAGGTGGCGTCTCCCATTCAACTTAATGGTGCCAAGGAATAATATTAGTTCGCTTTATTATTATCATTTATTTTTGTAAGACACTTCCTCTATGTAATAATGTCTGTGACATTTATCTCTATACACTTGGTCATTATATGTGTTGTTCTTCTTTAGCGCACATATGAGACGCACCCGGGTTTACCCCTTAAATCCGGGTGTGAAAGAAGTGGTATCAGAGGAAATGTTGACTATAGGACGGAACCTAGATAGAACTAGAAAAAACTCTTACCCACTTACCTTACTCTGATTCTTTCTATACTTTTCTTGATCCTGCCTCACCTTTGGCTATTCTACTCTGACTACTGTTATCTTCGCTACTCTAGAAAAATAGAATGGATTTCACACCTTGGAATCCAACATCTAAGACTGTGATATCCTGGCCCCTGGGATGGGATATCCTAGCCCAAGGCTTGATAGAATTAATAGAGTATTCATACAAACAAGGTGCATCTTCTTTTCCGGAAGCATATCTCAAAAGAACCACCAAGTTAAGTGTGCTTGGCTTAGAGCAATTTGGGATGGGTGACCGACCGGGAAGTTTTCTCGGGTGTGCATGATTGAGGATAAAGTGCGCACAAAAGACTCGTGTTGGTCTGTGGGGACAATATATGATCCTAGCGAGCTACCAGGAGTAAGTATCGCCGGTCCAGGGATTGGACATTGTGTTACAAGTGGTATCAAAGCCGACCCTCGATGTTTCACGGACGTGTGTGGACTAGGGGGTTCGGGTATATGGCGCATGGTGCATGTGGGTCCGGAGTGGTCACATGGCATGGCATATGATGACACTATACATGCAAACATGGCTAAGAAGGGAGGTTCCTGGATTGGGGTTGACCGACGAGGACGTCAGTCTTCTAAGGTGGGTGGATTGTGATATCCTAGTCCTGGGATGGGATATCCTGGCCCAAGGCTTAATAGAATTAATAGAGTATTCATACCAACAAGGTGCATCTTCTTTTTTGGAAGCCTATCTTGAAAGAACCTCCAAGTTAAGCGTGCTTGGCTTGGAGCAATTTGGGATGGATGACCGATCGGGAAGTTTTCTCGTGTGCGCATGAGTGAGGACAAAGTGCGCACAAAAGACTCGTGTTGGTCTGGGGGGACAATATATGATCCTAGCGAGCTGCCAGGAGTAAGTACCGCTGGTCCAGGTATTGGATGGGGTGTTATAAAGACTCCCTAAAATAGATAGGAGATCTAAGACAAAAAAAATTATTTTCTCTATCTACAGTGTTTGGATGTTTGTGCTGATGATTAATGCTTGATTTGCTTCTTTGATTTGCGGAAATAGTATAGGGCATTTTAGCATGTACCATCATAGGGTAATGTATTAGTAGTAAGTAGATGACACTCTAATCTATTGAGCTATTATGACCTAAAAGTTGGATGTCTCGTAATTACTCATCGTATCTGCAATTCTATCTTACCATGTGTTTCTAACCCAGATGGTCAATACCACGAATGGAGGTGGTATCGATCTACCAGCTCGCATTTGTCGCAAGAGGATTGTTACCCAACCATAACCGAAGATGAATCGTCCTCTGAACCCTCCACCGACTGGAACAGATCCTATAGCTGCAGCTCAGATGCAGCTGCTACAGCAGATGTCAAATATCATGACGGAAATGCTAGCATGGATCTGTTAGGAGCTCCAGGAGATGCGACAGGAGCGTCAGGAAATCCGGCAAGAACGACTGGAACGACAACAACTACCACCCCCACCACCACCAGCTCCACCCTAGGATAAGCACCGGGAATTCATGAGTCACAAGCCATCCAGCTCTCTAGATCCTCTTTAGGCAAATGCTCAACATTGCTCAATGTACTGATTGGGAGAAGGTTCTCTATGCATCGGGTCGCCTCACTGGCCCCGCTGCCGAATGGTGGGACTCCTTTTGTGCTGCTCATGCTGCTACTAATACCATTACTTGGGTAGAATTCTCTACATATTTTAGGAACTATCATATTCCTACTGGTCTGATGAAAATTAAGAAGAAGGAGTTCTTGTCACTCAAGCAAGGCAATATGACAGTTAGTGAATATTGAGATAAATTCATTCAGCTGTCAAGATATGCTCCAGAGGAGGTTGCTGACGATGAGAGGAAACAGGAGTGAAAGCACCAAGAGGGGGGGTGAATAGGTGATCCTGTAAAATTCAAACTCTTATAGCCACAAAACTCAGTTATGAGTGTTAGTACGGCTAAATAACTTGAAGCGAGTTCTTGTGAACATAAATAATCCATCAAAACAAGACACGCAATTTTTAACCCGTGGTTTGGCCAAGTAACATTTGCCTACTTCCATGTTGTGGTGTCCCAATGGACGAGGGTTGCACTCAACCCCTTTCAAGTGATCCGATGATCAACTTGAATACCACGGTTTTTCCTTTAGATGATTATTCCCGTTTGCGAGGAATCTCCACAAGATTGGAGTCTCTCGCCCGTACAACAAAGATCACAATGAAAGCACAGAGTAAGGTTGGGATGAGCAACACACACAAGACACAAATCGCAGCACACCCACGCACACAAGAGAAGACTTGAGCTCAAATGACAACACAGGGAGTCCTCGACTCGAATAGAGCTCAAATCTCTAACACAACGAAACGAATGCGCGGGAACAGAGTCTAGATGCCTTAGGATGCTTAGTGAATGCTTGTGTATATCATCCATGCGCCTAGGGGTCCCTTTTATAGCCCCAAGGCAGGTAGGAGCCGTTGAAGACAATCTTGGAAGGCTAATTGCCTTCTGTCGTGTGGTGCACCGGACAGTCACTGTAGCTGTCCGATGCGCGATTGCTTTCCAAAACACGCGCCCGCGGATTGCGCGACCGACCGTTGCGCTGGCGACCGTTGGCTCACCGGACAGTCCGGTGCACCACCGGACAGTCCGGTGAATTATTGCCGTACGCCGCTGATCTTTTCCCGAGAGCGGCCTTTTCACCGGAGACCAGCCTGGCGCACCGGACACTGTCCGGTGCACCACCGCACAGTCCGGTGTGCTAGACTGAGCTGAGTTTTGGCTGCACCGAGCCAAGTCTTTTTCCAATTCTTTTCTCCCTGTTTCTAGCACTTAGACAAAATATGTTAGTACTCAAAACAATGTACTAAGTCTAGAAACGTACCTTGTTACATGATTTGCACTTCTTGCTTGTTTGGCACATAGCTACTCACTTACTATGTGTTGGACACTTAATCACCAAAACATTATAGAAATGACCCAAGGGCACATTTCCCTTTCAATCTCCCCCTTTTTGGTGATTTATGCCAACACATCAAAAAGCAACACAAAACATGCAACATCGATTCAAATTGAAGACCAAATTGTTTTAGCTATAATTTGGCATATTTGGATCACTCTTTGCCACCACTTGGTTTGTTTTTGCAAATCAAATTATTTTTCCTACCTCTAAGTCAAAGACACTTGTTTGGGCACATAGAGAGTTATTCCAAGAGTAAAATAGATCAAGTGCCAAAAACTCCCCCTTTTTCCCATAATCAAAATTCTCCCCCACAAAAGACAAAATTTTGCAATAAGAGTATTTTAGATAAATCAAAAGTTCTCACTCTATTGTTTTCAAAATTCACAAGTGGTAGCTGATCCATTTGCTTTGGCCTTAATTTCTCCCCCTTTGGCATTAAGCACCAAAACGGGATCATTCTTGGCCCTTTAACCCCATTGCCTCACCAAAAATGTCAATTAAGAGTAAAATGGCAATGAGAGCACAAGTACAAACTTGGAAGTGAGTATACTAATACCGGAGTGCAGTGGAAGTCTTGTCATTGTCCAAGTTCACCTTTCCCTTTCAATGCACCTTTGAGACTACATCAAGTATACTCAAACAAACAGATTAGTCTCAAAGGGTCAAGTTGTAGCACATCTCCCCCTAAATATGTGCATCATTCACACATGGACTTGTGAGGTCCGGGGATCCCTTGCACAACTTGAGCATCATAAATAAGCAACAAATTACATAAATGCATGAAGTAACATGATCAAAGGCATAGAACACATGTATGCTATAGATCAATCCAAGTTACGCGAATCTAAGACATTTAGCTCACTACGCAACCTGCAAAAGGTTTTCTCATCTAACGGCTTGGTAAAGATATAGGCTAGCTGGTTCTCGGTGCTAATGTGGTACACCTCGATATCTCCCTTTTGCTGGTGGTCTCTCAGAAAGTGATGCCGGATGTCTATGTGCTTAGTGCGGCTGTGTTCAATAGGATTATCCGCCATGTGGATAGCACTCTCATTGTCACATAGGAGTGGGACTTTGCTCAGATTGTAGCCAAAGTCCCGGAGGGTTTGCCTCATCCAAAGTAGTTGCGCGCAACACTGTCCTGCGGCAACATACTCGGCCTCAGCGGTGGATAGGGCAATGGAGGTTTGTTTCTTTGAACTCCAAGACACCAGGGACCATCCTAGGAATTGGCACGTCCCTGATGTACTCTTCCTATCAACCTTGCATCCAGCATAATCGGAGTCTGAATATCCAATCAAGTCAAAGGTAGACCCCTTTGGATACCAGATCCCGAAGCAAGGCGTAGAAACTAAATATCTAAGAATTCGCTTAACGGCCACAATGTGACATTCCCTGGGGCCGGATTGATATCTAGCACACATGCATACGCTAAGCATAATATCCGGTCTACTAGCACATAAATAAAGTAACGACCCTATCAAAGACTGGTATGCCTTTTGATCAACGGACTTACCTCCTTTGTTGAGGTCGACATGCCCATCGGTTCCCATCGGTGTCTTCGCGGGCTTGGCGTCCTTCATCCCAAACCGCTTGAGAAGATCTTGAGTGTACTTCGTTTGGGAGATGAAGGTACCATCCTTGAGTTGCTTCACTTGGAACCCAAGGAAGTATTTCAACTCACCCATCATCGACATCTCAAACTTTTGAGTCATCACACTGCTAAACTCCTTACAAGACTTTTGGTTAGTAGAACCAAATATTATGTCATCGACATAAACTTGGAACACAAAAAGATCACCATCACAAGTCTTAGTGAAAAGAGTGGGATCGGCTTTCCCAACCTTGAAAGCATTAGCAATTAAGAAATCTCTAAGGCATTCATACCATGCTCTTGGAGCTTGCTTAAGTCCATAGAGCGCCTTAGAGAGTTAGAACACATGGTCGGGATACCAGTCATCCTCAAAGTCAGGGGGTTGTTCCATGTATACCTCCTCCTTGATTGGCCCGTTGAGGAAAGCGCTCTTCACATCCATTTGAAACAACCTGAAAGAGTGGTGAGCGACATAGGCTAATAATATTCGAATCGACTCTAACCTAGCCACAGGAGCAAATGTCTCCTCGAAATCCAAACCTACGACTTGGGCATAACCTTTTGCCACAAGTCGAGCCTTGTTTCTTATCACCACCCCGTGCTCGTCTTGTTTGTTGCGGAACAACCACTTGGTTCCCACAACATTTTGCTTTGGACGTGGCACCAGGCTCCAAACTTCATTCCTCTTGAAGTTGTTGAGCTCTTCCTGCATGGCCAACACCCAGTCCGGATCCTACAAGGCCTCTTCTACCCTGAAAGGCTCAATAGAAGAGACAAATGAGTAATTCTCACAAAAATTAGCTAAACGTGAGTGAGTTGTTACTCCCTTGCTTATGTCACCTAGAATCTGATCAACGGGGTGATTTCTTTGAATCGTCGCTCGGACTTGAGTCGGAGGGGCCAATGGTGCTTCTTCCTCCATAACTTGTTCTTCTTGTGCTCCCCCTTGATCACGTGCCTCTTCTTGAGGAACCTGTCCATCATCTTGAGTTGGGGGATGCACCATTGTGGAGGAAGATGGTTTATCTTGCTCATGTTGTTCCTGTGGTCGCTCATCACCAATCGCCATCGTGCGCATTGCGGCCGTTGGAACATCATCTTCATCTATGTCATCAAGATCAACTTGCTCTCTTGGAGAGCCATTAGTCTCATCAAATACAACGTCGCTAGAGACTTCAACCAAACCCGATGATTTGTTGAAGACTCTATACGCCTTTGTATTTGAGTCATACCCTAGTAAAAACCCTTCTACTGCCTTAGGAGCAAATTTAGAATGTCTACCTTTCTGCACCAGAATGTAACATTTGCTCCCAAATACACGAAAGTAAGAAACATTGGGTTTGTTACCGGTAAGAAGTTCATAGGAGGTCTTCTTGAGGAGGCGATGCAGATATAGCCGGTTTATGGCGTGGCAAGTTGTATTCACAGCTTTCGACCAAAACCACTCGAGCGTCTTGAACTCTCCAAGCATCGTCCTCGCCATGTCGATAAGTGTCATGTTCTTCCTCTCTACCACACCATTTTGCTGTGGTGTGTAGGGAGCGGAGAACTCGTGCTTGACGCCTTCCTCCTTAAGATATTCTTCAACTTGCAAATTCTTGAACTCGGACCCGTTGTTGCTCCTTATCTTTTTCACCTTTAGCTCAAATTCGTTTTGAGCCCTCCTTAGAAAGCGCTTTAGGGTCCCTTGGGTTTCTGATTTGTCCTGCAAAAGGAACACCCAAGTGAAGCGGGAAAAATCATCAACAATTACAAGACCATACTTACTTCCCCCAATGCTAAGGTAGGCAACGGGTCCGAAGAGGTCCATGTGAAGAAGCTCTAGTGGTCTTGATGTTGTCATCACATTCTTGCTGTGATGAGTGCTTCCCACCTGTTTCCCTGCTTGACAAGCTGCACAAGGCCTATCTTTCTCGAAACAAACATTGGTTAGTCCTAACACATGTTCTCCCTTTAGAAGTTTATGAAGGTTCTTCATCCCAACATGTGCTAGATGGTGATGCCACATCCAGCCCATACTAGTCTTAGCTATTAAGCATGCATCTAGATCGGCCTCCTCTTTCAAAAAATCAACTAAGTAGAGTTTGCCATCTAATACACCCTTAAAAGCTAATGAACCATCACTCCTTCTAAAGACAGATACATCTATATTAGTAAATAGACAATTATAACCCATGTTACATAATTGACTCACAGACAATAAGTTGTACCCGAGCGATTCAACTAAGAACACATTGGAGATAGAATCCTCGGATGTAATGGCTATCTTCCCCAATCATTTAACCTTGCCTTGGTTCCCATCTCCAAAGATGATCGAATCCTGGGAATCCTTGTTCTTGACATAGGAGGTGAACATCTTCTTCTCCCCCGTCATGTGGTTTGTGCATCCCCTGTCGATAATCCAGCTTGAGTCCCCGGATGCATAAACCTGCAAGGCAATTTACACTTGGGTTTTAGGTACCCAACTCTTGTTGGGTCCTACAAGGTTAGTCACAATAACTTTTGGAACCCAAATGCAAGTTTTGTCTCCCTTGCATTTGGATCCCAATTTCCTAGCAACTACTTTTGCATTCTTACATAAAAGAACAAATGAAGTATTGCAAGCATGGTAAATGGTAGAAGGTTCATTGCACATTTTTCTAGGAGCATGAGACATAACATTATTTTTCCTAGGCCTATCATTAACAAAAGTAGAACTTGATGCAAACATAGCATGTGACTCATTATAAGTAGTATGAGCATAATTTCTATTATAATGAGAACGACTACCAATTTTTCATTATAGATAAAGGCATGGTTCCTTTGAGGACTACTAGCCATAGGGGCCTTTCCTTTCTCCTTGTTGAGAACGGGAGCCCTATGGCTTATTAAGTTCTTGGCTTCCCTTTGAAAACCAAGCCCATCCTTAATTGAGGGGTGTCTACCAACGATGTAGGCATCCCTAGCAAATTTTAATTTGTCAAAATCAATTTTGCAAGTCGTAAGTTGAGCATTAAGACTTGCCACCTCATCATTTAATTTAGCAATACAATTAAGATGTTTATCACAGGCATCAACATCAAAGTCCTTACATCTATTACAAATAATGACATGCTCAACACATGAACTAGTTTTGGCTTCCTCTAGCTTAGTATTTAATTCATCATTTAAACTCTTTAAACTAGAGACAGATTCATGGCAAATAGATAACTCCGAGGAAAGCATTTCATTTCTTTTAATCTCTAAAGCAAGAGATTTTTGCACACTAACAAATTTGTCATGCTCCTCATATAAAATATCCTCTTGTTTTTCTAACAATCTATCCTTTTCATTTAGAGCATCAATTAGTTCATTAATTTTTTCTACCTTAGCTCTATCTAAACCTTTGAATAAGCTAGAGTAATCTACTTCATCATCGGAAGAATCATCATCGGTAGAAGTAGTGTACTTAGGGGTATCTTGAACATGTACCTTCTTTTCCTTTGCAATAAGACATGTATGGCGTTCGTTGGGGAAGAGAGAAGACTTGTTGAAGGCCGAGGCAGCGAATCCTTCGTCGTCGGAGTCGGAAGAGGAGCAGTCCGAGTCCCATTCCTTTCCAAGGTGCGCCTCGCCTTTTGCCTTCCTGTAGCTCTTCTTTTTCTCCTTCTTCCCACTCTTTTCTTGTCCCTGGTCACTATCATTATCAGGACAATTTGCAATAAAGTGACCAGTCTTACCGCATTTGAAGGAGGAGCGCTTTCCCCTTGTTTTTTTCTTGTTGGGGTACTCCTTGCGTCCTTTAAGAGCGGTCTTGAAGCGCTTGATGATGAGTGCCATCTCATCTTCATTGAGTCCAGTAGCCTCCACTTGAGCTACCTTGCTTGGTAGCGCCTCCTTGTTGCTTGTTGCTTTGAGAGCAACGGGCTGCGGCTTGTATATAGGTAGAGGGCCGTTCAAGGCGTCATCCACGTACCTTGCCTCCTTTACCATCATGCGCCCGCTCACGAATTTTCCGAGTATCTCCTCGGGCGTCATCTTGGTGACCTGGGGTTTTCACGAATAAGATTGACAAGATGGGGGTCAATTACCATGAATGACCTTAGCATAAGTCGGATGACGTCGTGGTCCGTCCATCTTGTACTTCCATAGCTTCTAATCTTGTTGATGAGGGTCTTGGGCCTGTTGTAGGTCTGAGTTGGCTCCTCTCCCCTGATCATCACAAATCTTCCCAGCTCACCTTCCACCAACTCCATTTTGGTGATCATGGTGGCGTCGTTACCCTTATGAGATATCTTGATGGTGTCCCATATTTTCTTGGCGTTGTCCAAGCCACTCACCTTATTATATTCATCCCTGCAAAGTGAAGCTAGCAAGACAGTAGTAGCTTGTGCATTTTTATGAATTTACTCATTGATGAAAACAGGATTGTCAGTACTATCAAAATGCATTCCGTTTTTAACAATCTCCCAAATACTAGGATGGAGAGAAAATAAGTGACTACGCATTTTGTGACTCCAAAAAGAGTAGTCTTCTCCATCAAAGTGTGGAGGTTTCCCAAGTGGAATTGATAGCAAATGAGCATTATAATTGAATGGAATACGAGAATAATCAAATCAATAGTTTTGATTAACCAGTTTCTTCTTTGATGAGTAGTCATCGTCGTCGTCATGTGGTGAAGAAGACGAGGCATCACTGTCGTAGTAGATGATCTTCTTGATGTGCCTTTTCTTCTTCCCGTGTCTTTTCTTGTGACTTGAGCCTGAGTCGGTTGGCTTGTTGTCTCTAGGCTCGTTGAGGAAGGACTCCGTTTCCTTGTCGTTGACCACCATCCCCTTTCCCTTAGGATTCATCTCTTTGGGCGATTAGTTCCTTAAATGAAGAGTACGGCTCTGATACCAATTGAGAGCACCTAGAGGGGGGTGAATAGGTGATCCTGTAAAATTCAAACACTAGTAGCCACAAAACTCAGTTATGAGTGTTAGTACGGCTAAATAACTTGAAGCGAGTTCTTGTGAACACAAATAATCACAGAGAGATCTAAACAAGACATGCGATTTTTATCCCATGGTTCGGCCAAGTAACACTTGCCTACTTCCATGTTGTGGCGTTGAAAGGGAAATAGGGTCAAACCTTTTCCTAAATGATTTTGGTGGTTGAATTGCCCAACACATATAATTGGACTAACTAGTTTGCTCTAGATTATAAGTTCTACAGGTGCCAAAGGTTCAACACAAACCAATAAAAAGTCCAAGAAAGGGTTCAAAAGAAAGGAGCAAAAGAAAACCGAAGGTTGCCTAGGTCAGGCGCACCGGACTGTCCGGTGTGCCACCGGACAGTGTCCGGTGCACTAGGGAGAATCAACTCGAACTCCTCAGCTTCGGGTTTCCAGAAAATGTTCTCCGCTATATTTCACCGGACTGTCCAGTGTAGCACCGGACTGTCCGGTGTGCCAAGCGGAGCAACGGCTAACAGCGCCAACGGTCGTCTGCAAAAGTGAATAGTGCGTGAACAGTGCACGGATAGCGCGCGCAGAGTCAGAGCAGGCGCCAGAAGGCGCACCGGACAGTGAACAGTGACTGTCTGGTGCACCACCGGATTGTCCGGTGGCCCAACTTGTCAGAGCTCCAACGATCGAGCTGTGGCGGAACTGCCCGAATTATTCCAACTTAAGTGCCTAAGTCCCGCCTTAGAGGCTAAACCACACTTAAATGGGAATAACCCGTCAATCCCTCGGATCTAGTCCGACACGGCCACTGACAGGATCAAGTACCACAATCTCACTCGATGGTGAGTCACAGAGCAAATACAATAAAGCATAAAACCATACATGAAGGAGTATTAAATTATTACATCACCATCGGAGTTTTGCAAAAGTCGTCATCATTGTTCGAAGTGCAGCGGAATAAAACTAACGGTAAATAAACAGAGAGATGGGGAAGCCTGTCCCATCACTCCTCATGCTCCTCCTCAGCCGAGGCGGGGTCCCACTCGAGAGTCCAGCCCGGTGGCAAGATGGACGGCCAAGTCAATCTAGCAACCATGTCCTCCAAGGAACCTGTAAAATTATGCCACAAGCAAGGCTGAGTATACTAATACTCAGCTAGACTTACCCGGTGTGAGGAGTCTACTCCTCTACCTCTAGACATGCAGCTGTTTGGCTGTGGGGTTTGGTTGCCAAAAGCACTAGCTGAGTTTCTAAGTCAAGTTTTAACTTTGTCAATTTAAGTGTGACTCTCTTAAGGCTAAAAGTGTACTATCTACTCATACATAGTAGTAAGCATTATTAGCAATCAATAGCTTATATCAACTCATCACATTTCCACTTGTTACTCAATGTAGCAGCATGGATCAAGCAGTCTCATTAGCTGCGAGAAGCAGACGATTCGAATCGAGTTTTTATCCTTGCAAGGTAAACCTAAACACACGACATGCAGGGGCACTCCGTCCCCACACACATCAACCGTCCCCATCGATTTCCCGTCAGCAGATCAGGGCTCACCGCCTTGGTGTACAATGCCTCACTGACCTCAACTGTCGTCGTGCAGTGACCGCACTTGTACCCACCATAACCGGAATGGGAGACCACGTCTCAGGTCGCGTGAGGGGTAAAGTCTATTGCCAGGTTCAATCAGGTACTAGGCTTACCGATTTACCATATTTCTCGGCATGTGCTTAGTACGTTCAAACGCTTGACTCACGGTACCACACCTTAATCCTTATTCCAATTTTTATCCCGTGGACAACCAATCCCCATGGATTGTTGTCCACAAACCAGCACCATTATGATAGAAAGTGGATACAACCAATTTCCTGACCTCGCGCGAGTGCTAGAAAAATCACTCGACTTCTACCGAGATCCTAATTAATAAAGTAGCTACTCGACTTAGCATACTAGTATTCATCTCAATGGGATTCCTGAGATCATGCAACTAGGGTTTCAAACAACTCCTACACTTAAGTGCACAATCAATCCTACAATCATTAAGTATATTAAAATAGCATAATTAACAGGTTATGCATAAACCGGGGCTTGCCTTCCAAAGCAGTGGCAGGCAGGTCCTCTGGTGCAGGCTCTGGTGCTGGGTCCGGGGCTACCTCCTGAGCAGCTCCTTGCTCCAGCACGAGGACATACTCTCCGTCAGCAAGGTTACAATCTATCGAATGCAATGAACATGTATGTCATGATTATGCAGGATTTAATAACATTATGCTAAAAAGAAACTAAGTCAAGAAGTAACTTAGAGTTTCTTGGTCATGCGGGGCTTCCAGTGGGTTATGCTTATTACTTTTTAGGCTTAGGTTTTTATTGTTGAGGATAACATAGTGGACTTGGATTGTCTTTACACATTTTAGTGGACAAATTATCAGGGTTTTAGGATGACACTAATTACCATTATTCATTTTCCTTTCTTTAATTTCTACTTATGGTTTCTAGTGTAGGTTTGAACTACGACAGTGGTTTAATATTTTCCAAAAATTCTGTAAAATTACAGTGGGTTGCCATTTGCTATTCTAGCCTGTTTTAAGAATTTGAGGCTCAACATATAAAGGCTATGCTTAAGACAAAAAGAATAAAAGCTGGGTAAATGGTTCCACTTTGTACTACAACTCTTAATTAGAGGTGGGGTCTGTCCTAAGGGTTATTTTTATTGGCATCTAACAGTAATAATAGGCTTCTGTGCCAAAAACCACAGAAAGTTAAGGGGTGGTTATTTAGTTATGACTTTCTAAAGTTTAATGTTAAAAAGGCACTTTCTACTACATTGTTAATTGAAAATGCCAAACAGCAGATTTCATATTTTTCCTAAGTTCTTAATAACCAAACATTAACTATCCCAAGGGTGGGGGTGTTTTTACCTTGGGGTTATTTTTGTAGGGTTTTTCTAAGTTTTCCTTGTTTTATTCAATTAAAAAGTATCCCACTTATTTTATACTCAACCAGGGTATGATAAATTTTTCCAGTGAACTATATTGAATAAGTATCCTAACAAAAATAGGGGTGTCCTCTGGTTCACTATTTAACTCACATTTTCTATTTTCCTTAACCTTAAGCATTTTGCAAAATAAGGGGCAAAAACTAACTTAATGGGGTGGACAGAAAGGTTTAGCATTTTTATTTGGTTAGTAGGTAGATATAAACTTCTCCAAATTTTTCTAGCCCTAGTCAAATAGTGCAACTAAGTTTAGCCCTATTATTGAGCTTTTGGCCAAAACTATAATTAAATCAGAGCTTTAAAGTTTTCTATAGTACATAGGGGGTTTTATATTTTTCTTAAGTGGGTTACATTATTTAGAGTCTGACAAAATTGGCTTGACCAAATTTGGATGAACTAAACAGAAGTTATGAATTTTTGAACTCTCTGTTCAAATTAAAAACAGATTTAATAAGAGTTTCCTGGAAAAACAGTTTGCACCGAGGTCCCTGGGTTAAAGCTAAATCAATCTTCGCAGTTCTACCCTTGCGCCACTATTCCCCTGGGTCGCTGACAGTTCAAAAAGCCCCCTGACCTTCTCTTCCTCTCACCCGCAGTGCTTCCCCCAATGTAAACAGTACCCGCGGGAAAGAAAAGGGTGGCGCGGCTTACCGGCGGCGAGATAGGTCCGGCGAAGGGCAGGGTTGGCTCGGGGAGGCTCTGGCGGTCACAGCGAGGTGCGGCTCGACGGCGGGGATGGCCGGAATTGCTCGGTCCACGTGCGCAGGCGGGTGTTCTCGTCGGCGGCGAGCGTACCGGCCAAACCACGGCGATCTGGTTCAATCCAAGGGCACGGTGAGCTTCCTGGGGTGACGTATAGGCTATCTGTGCAGTGAATCGAGAAATGGCTCAGTGATTTACCCGGTCCACGCACTCCAGCGGGGTTGAGAGCTCCGGCGACCGTGGACTGGCCTCTCCGGTGAAGCAGGCTTCGATTCCTCGCTCGGGGAGCTTCACTGAGTTGTGCACACTCGTCTCCGAGGGTTGGATGGGGCTGGGGAAAGCTGGACTGGCCGGTCTACGGCGGCAGTGGCTCGGGTGGCCGCGGACACGCCGCGCACGGGCAAACGGCGGTGAACTAAGCTCCGGTGAGGCTTGAGCGTGTGCGGAAGAGTGTAACCGACGCCTGGGAGGGCTTTATAGGCGCGAGCGTGGGACAGGGCGCCGACTGACCGTTGGCGCGACGCGGGGCACGCGGGGGTGCGCGCGGGCGTGCTCTGGCGAGCTCAGAGCGCGTCGAACACGTGGCTCGTTGCTTCTGCCCGTGTTCTTCCCTCTGCTGAGCGGCCAAAACGTACGAATCTTACCCTATCGCCTGTGGGAGATCTCTTCCCTGCACCTAGAGCTACCTAGTTCATGTGAGTTCCAAGAGTAGATGTGGTCGGGTTAGAGAGATATGAGGGTGAGAAGTCGGCTGTGTCAGACAGGTCCAAACCGAGACAAAAATGGTGTCAAGTCGTGTCAAACGCCCTAGGTTAGGTGTCACCTCTTTCCAGGGCATTCTAGGGTTAATTTGGCGCCACTTTGTCAATTGGGTCGAAGTGTTTTGAATTTTGGATTAAGGTGAACATGTGGGATCTTTGTTCAAGGGTTAGTTTTTATACTTAGGCAAATTCTGCATTTTTCCTTGTGCTCAACCTTTGGTGAACTTTTTGGGGCTTTTCTGAAATCTTTTTGGGGGTACTTCCTTACTATTATTTGTAGGTTTTGAAGCACACTACAACTTTTATATTTGGCCCAAGCCATGATCATAAGGTTTACATGATCTTTTGCTCCTAGCTTCAATTAGGGTTCCTATTGCCCAAGAGGGGTTTGCTTTAGGGTTTTGGGAAATTCCCCACTTAGATGTGCATGACAAGCTAGGGCATGATATCCAAGATGGTTTGCACTTGATTAGGACCTTGAACTCCAAGTTTGATGTACTTTGCCCAATTCAATCCTCATGTGATAATAGGTTAAAAGGGGTAGCCCTGGGTGGACTCCCTGAGTAACACCTGTGGTGTTACAGCCCTCCCCCCTTAAAGGAATCTCGTCCCGAGATTTTAGGCAAAGTCCTCTAGAGGGGTGCTACTAAGGTACGATGGTGTGTTACTCTTCCTTATACTCCAGTTTCTCTCGTTAACTGCTCTTCGAATGTCATTCTCTTTGCAACTTCAGAAGGAAGCCCTTTTTAAGTTAAATCCACAACTTAGACTATCCTTGTTATCTAAGTTTTTCTTATAATTGAATTCAAAGGGCAGGTGGGGGTGGGGTTCTGGGGTTACGTACTGACTCCTTTGGGCAGAAAGTCGGGGAAGCGAGAGCGTAGAAAATCCTCAGTCTCCCATGTAGCTTCTTCTGCTGAATGGTGACTCCACTGAACCTTATACATTCTGACCGACCTTGCTCGAGTTGATCTCTCCTTTTGATCTAATACCTTGACGGGGTACTCTTGGTAGGATAAGTCTGGTTCTATCTCAATGTCTGGTTCTGGCAGCACTTCAGTGGGTAGGCGAACACATTTCCGCAGCTGAGATACATGGAATACATCATGAACAGCTGACATGCTGGGTGGCAACTTCAGTTGATAGGCAACGGGTCCACAAGCTTCCTTGATCTCGTAGGGCCCGATGTAACGAGGAGCTAACTTGCCCTTGATCCCGAATCTCTGGACACCCTTGGTGGGTGATACCTTAAGATAAACATGATCTCCCACCTCAAACTGTAGAGGCTTCCGCTTCTTATCATGATAGCTCTTTTGCCTGGCCTGAGCAGCTTCTAGGTTCTTCTTGATGATCCTAACCTTTGCCTCTGCTTCAAGTACCAAATCTGGCCCAAAAATTTCCCTCTCTCCCGCTTGAGACCAATTCAGTGGGGTCCTACACCTTCTCCCGTATAAGGCTTCAAAAGGTGCCATTTTCAGACTAGACTGATAACTGTTATTATAGGAAAACTCAGCCAAGGAAAGACACTTGTCCCAATCCTTTCCGTAGTGTAGTGCACATGCCCGCAACATGTCTTCCAAAATCTGATTTACCCTTTCTGTCTGGCCATCTGTTTGAGGATGGTATGCTGAGCTTCGTATGACATGGGTCCCAAGTGATTCCTGCAATTGCTCCCAAAATCGTGCCACAAATGGTGCTCCTCTGTCTGAGACTATAGTCCTTGGTATCCCATGCAGACGAACTATTTGGTCAATGTAGATCTCCGCATACTTCTCTGTCCTGTGGGTGGTGTGCACTGGTAAGAAATGAGCAGTCTTCGTCAATCTGTCCACAATAACCCAAATAGAATCATGGTGCCTGGATGTATTGGGTAATCCCACTATAAAGTCCATGCAAATGTCCTCCCATTTCCAAGATGGTATAGGAAGGGGTTGCAAAGGGCCTGCTGCCTTCAAGTGACTAGCTTTTATCCTCTGGCAAGTGTCACACTCGAATAGGTACTTGGCAATTTCCCTTTTCATTCTGGTCCACCAATATAAAGTTCTGAGATCATGGTACATCTTGTTGCTACCCGGGTGCATGGAGAATTTGGAAAGGTGAGCTTCATCCAGTATCTTCTTTCTGAGCTCAGGGTCCTTGGGAACAACTAATCGGTCTCCAAACCATAAAATTCCCTTGCTAACCTGACGGAAGCACTTGTATTTCTCTGCCTTTTGCTTGACCATTTCCTTAATCATTTGAACACCCTTATCCTCAATCTGTGCCCTCACTATTTGCTCTTGCAATGTGGGTTCCACCGAGATATAACTCAAGTTACCTGAAGAAACAACTTCCAGGTCCAGCTTGCACAGCTCATCGCACAGGGTGGTGACCCTTGCATCCATGCTCATACAATTGCATTGGGCCTTTCTGCTCAAGGCATCTGCCACAACATTGGCCTTGCCAGGATGGTAATGCACTTCCAAATCATAGTCCTTGATTAACTCCAACCATCTCCTTTGCCTCATGTTCAGATCTGCCTGAGTGAAGATGTATTTGAGACTCTTGTGATCAGTGTAGATGTTACAGTGAGCTCCCATCAAGTAGTGTCTCCATATCTTAAGAGCATGAACCACAGCTGCCAATTCTAGATCATGTGTAGGGTAGTTCTGCTCATGGGGTCTGAGTGCTCGGGAAGCATAAGCAATGACTCTATTATCTTGCATCAAGACACAACCCAATCCTGTACCAGAAGCATCACAATAAACTTCAAATGGCTTGGTGTTGTCAGGTTGAGCCAACACTGGGGCTGTTGTCAAATGCTGCCTCAAAGTGTGAAAGGCATCCTCACACTTTTGGCTCCAATCATACTTGACTCCCTTCTTCAACAGTTCAGTCATTGGTTTGGCAATTCTAGAGAAATCCGGAATAAATCGTCGATAATACCCTACCAATCCCAGAAAACTCCGAATCTGCCTCACTGTAGTCGGGGGTTTCCAATCCATCACCTCTTGTACCTTCTCAGGATCAACTGATATCCCATCCTGAGAAATTGTGTGACCCAAGAATTTAATTTCCTTCAACCAAAACTCACATTTAGACAACTTAGCATAAAGATGATGATCGCGCAGCCGCTGAAGCACGATGTGCAGATGCTCGGTATGTTCGTCTTCATTCTTGGAGTAGACCAGAATATCATCAATGAAAACGACCACGAACTTGTCCAATTCTGGCATAAACACTGAGTTCATCAGGTACATAAAATAAGCCGGGGCATTGGTCAGCCCAAAAGACATCACCAAAAACTCATACAACCCATATCGGGTTGAGAAGGCCGTCTTGGGAATATCGCTGGCACTGATCTTGATCCGATGGTAAACTGAGCGAAGGTCTATCTTGGAGAATACCTTGGCTCCTACCAATTGATCAAACAGAACATCAATGCGGGGCAGTGGGTATTTGTTCTTGATAGTCACCGCATTGAGAGGGCGGTAGTCAACACACATTCTCAAACTCTCATCCTTTTTCTTCACGAATAAGGCAGGACATCCCCATGGTGAAGTACTTGGGCGAATAAACCCCTTGTCCAACAACTCTTGCAATTGCTTTTTCAGTTCTGCCAGTTCCGCAGGAGGCATCCTATAGGGTCTCTTGGAGATAGGAGCAGTCCCGGGTTGCAATTCGATGGCGAACTCAATGTCTCGGTCAGGTGGCATCCCTGGCAATTCATCCGGAAACACATCTGGGTAGTCACAGACCACTGGGATCTTTTCCACTGGGGACTCTATCATAACGAAGGCACAAGAACGGGTGCATCCCTGATCGGGCAAATATAATGTAGTTTCACCACAGGTTGGTGAGTGCACCTCAATGGCCCTGGCTGCAATATCAATAACTGCTTGATGCCTGGTTAACCAGTCAGTTGCCAATATAATATCCACGCTATCCAAACCCAAAATGAGGAGGGTGGTTTTAATTATTAGACTACCAAACTTTATGGGCACATGTCTGTTGATTTGATAGGTGGCAACCCTGCCTCCTGGTGTTGAAATTGTAATACCCCCATCGGTGTGGTGAAAGGGCAACTGGCACTTGGCACTAAACTTGGCACTGATAAAACTATGTGATGCACCAGAATCAAAAAGAACAATAGCGGGATAATTTAAAACTGTAAAGATACCAGTCATGACGGGTGCTCCCTCTGGAATATCAGCCACGGTGGTGAAGTTTAGCCTGCCCTGCCTCACTTGCACCTTCTGCCTCTTGCCTTGATTCTGATTGACATTCTGCCCCTGCCTCTGCTGGTTCCGGGGGCAATTCTTGGCATAGTGTCCGGTGTTGCCACACGTGAAACACCTGTTGTCATTTGCCTGGCAGTACTGCTGCTGCTGATTGTTCCTCTGAGCTAGAAACTAGGCGCGGTTGGGTGCCTGCTGCTGCTGCTGTGGTCGGATCACCCATCTCCCCTGCTGCTGCTGGGGTCCCCTGTTCTGAGTGTCGGATACAATCCTGAAGCGCTGTGGCTGAGCTGAGGGTCCTGCCACAGGGGTCTTCCTCTTCTTTTCTGCCTGTCGAGCTGTAATGCAGTCCTCCTGGGAGATAGCCATGTTGACCGGCTCATTGTAGCTGTTGGCTCTGACGGTGTTAAGACGGTCACGGAGCTTAGTGCTGTGCCCCCTCCTGAACCTGTCTCTCTTCTTCTCGTCCGTATCTGCATGATACCCAGCATACTGACACAAGTCATTAAAAGCCTGGGCATACTGCAACACTGTCCTGTTGCCCTGAGTGAGTGCCAGAAATTCGTTGAGCTTTCGGTCCATAATCCCGGCTGGTATGTGGTGTCCCCTGAAAGCTGCCTTGAACTCTCTCCATTCCACCTCTCGATCCTCTGGCTGCATGGCAAGAAAATGGTCCCACCAAGTCCTTGCGGGTCCGCGAAGCTGCTGGGTGGCGAACCTGACTTTAGTAACCTCTGAACAAGCTCCATGGAGTAGTGGGAATTTGGATTCCACTACTCGCAACCACACATCTGCATCAAGTGGGTCCTCTACCCTGGTGAACAATGGAGGCTGGGTACTAAGGAAGTCCTGGTAGGTAGTTGCCGCGGGGTGACACTGATGGTCTCCACCACCATAGTGCTGAGGTGGTGGCTGACGCTGAGCTAGCTGCCTCAAGATCTCGTTCTGCTGAGCCATGAGCTCCTGCAGAGTGGGAGGTGGTGGCGGCGGTGGAGGAACGCGCTCATTCTGGCCACGACGCTGCCTCCCGGCCATCTGAAAAACCACATATATACTTAACACCATAACTCCAAGTTCAAGGTTTAATCGCGGCGAAAAGAGTCAAAAGCAAAATGATAGACTCCAACTTCAACAAAATGATTTAAAAAGGCATAAATTTCTCCTTCCAAATTTAAAACTGATAACAGCATCCATCAAACATGTTTCCAAAAGAGTTTATCACGGTTACATCATTTGTCCCAAGAAGACTCAACTCTATCTAGCCTAGTACCCCAAGGGTGCAAAAGCTAAGCTAGCTGCGAGGAGTCCTACCATCCGACTTCTAACTCTATCCTGAACACCTAGTGAGCGAACGAGGCAACACTCGACTCGGGGGAAGGTGGTCTCCCTGAGCCAGCAGTGTCCACACTAGAGGCAGGCTCCTCTCCTCCCTCGATGTCGACGTCCTCGTTGGCCTCCAGGTCCTGGATCTCCTGGTGATGCATATCCAGGTGCTCATTAGCCTCGGCAAGCTGCTGCTGGGTGTTAATGAGCTGATCCTCGAGAACCTCGATGGTGTTCTCCCTGGTGCCCACTAGTTCTTCCAACTCTTGGATATCAGTGGATAGCTGCTCCACCTGCAAGTCCTTCTCCACCATTTCAGTAGACAAATCAACCACGAGCTCCTCTCTGTTATCCAGGGTGATCTTTGTGGCCTCCAACAGTGCCATCAGATGGGACATCGCCTCACCGCGCATCACTTGCAGACGGTACAGAGCATTCATGCACCGTACGGTCAAGTGCGCAGTCTGTCCTGGGTAGATGGCCCAGATATCCTTGGCATGCTCCACCCGATCCTTCCACATTGGGTCGTCCTCCCTTTCGGCAGGGAACAAGCCAATGGGGTGGGTAGCCAGCTCCAAAGGATGGAATCCGCAGAAAGTGGTCAACCCGTGTAGAGCGATCGCCTCGATCGTGTCCTCAGCTCGGTATCCAAAAGACTCGGAGTCCAAAGAGCGCCAACCTGGCTGCAGGGGATGAGGCTCCAAAGTCATCCTCACCCTACAGTGGGGCACTCGGTGCTTCTCGAACTGCTGCACCGCGTACTGAGGGGATGTCGTGTATCCGCCCCCCTGAAGTACCTCCCACAAAATGCGGGGAAAGCCCTCTCGTGCAAGCCCATCAGTGTGGGATAATGCATTTCCGTCCTCTGAGGATCCGTGGGAAGTCATCTGTGTACGGTTAAGCGTAAGTAAAAGAACAAGAAAAATAAAACTCAGCCTTTCTCTAGTTAAAATAAAAAGGTACTAGGGACCTAGTTGGTTGTTATCTTGTTTTTAAGTCCTTACTCAGTTATCCATTTGCTTAATTAAGAATGCATGCATGCTCGTCCTGAACGACCTCACAACAAGATAAAAGGAATAGGGAAGAACTCCCATCCTATAAAAGTGGTCTGTAGGGCCTAATTACTTAGCCACCTAGCTACCCTTCTATTACCCTAAGGCTTCACGTCCTAGGTCTATCCGGCTCGTTCTCCTATCTATCCAATATTGTTTCTATCAAATTTTACTTTGGGAAAATGATGGTAATTACATTTTATTGATTCCTCTGTGGTGGTACAAGCTCCGATACCAGCTGTGACGGAACTGCCCGAATTATTCCAACTTAAGTGCCTAAGTCCCACCTTAGAGGCTAAACCACACTTAAATGGGAATAACCCGTCAATCCCTCGGATCTAGTCCGACACGGCCACTGACAGGATCAAGTACCACAATCTCACTCGATGGTGAGTCACAGAGCAAATACAATAAAGCATAAAACCATACATGAAGGAGTATTAAATTATTACATCACCATCGGAGTTTTGCAAAAGTCGTCATCATTGTTCGAAGTGCAGCGGAATAAAACTAACGGTAAATAAACAGAGAGATGGGGAAGCCTGTCCCATCACTCCTCATGCTCCTCCTCAGCCGAGGCGGGGTCCCACTCGACAGTCCAGCCCGGTGGCAAGATAGACGACCAAGTCAATCCAGCAACCATGTCCTCCAAGGAACCTGTAAAATTATGCCACAAGCAAGGCTGAGTATACTAATACTCAGCTAGACTTACCCGGTGTGAGGAGTCTACTCCTCTACCTCTAGACATGCAGCTGTTTGGCTGTGGGGTTTGGTTGCCAAAAGCACTAGCTGAGTTTCTAAGTCAAGTTTTAACTTTGTCAATTTAAGTGTGACTCTCTTAAGGCTAAAAGTGTACTATCTACTCATACATAGTAGTAAGCATTATTAGCAATCAACAGCTTATATCAACTCATCACATTTCCACTTGTTACTCAATGTAGCAGCATGGATCAAGCAGTCTCATTAGCTGCGAGAAGCAGACGATTCGAATCGAGTTTTTATCCTTGCAAGGTAAACCGAAACACACGACATGCAGGGGCACTCCGTCCCCACACACATCAACCGTCCCCATCGATTCCCCGTCAGCAGATCAGGGCTCACCGCCTTGGCGTACAATGCCTCACTGACCCCGACTGCCGTCGTGCAGTGACCGCACTTGTACCCACCATAACCGGAATGGGAGACCACGTCTCAGGTCGCGTGAGGGGTAAAGTCTACTGCCAGGTTCAATCAGGTACTAGGCTTACCGATTTACCATATTTCTCGGCATGTGCTTAGTACGTTCAAACGCTTGACTCACGGTACCACACCTTAATCCTTATTCCAATTTTTATCCCGTGGACAACCAATCCCCATGGATTGTTGTCCATAAACCAGCACCATTATGATAGATAGTGGATACAACCAATTTCCTGACCTCGCGCGAGTGCTAGAAAAATCACTTGACTTCTACCGAGATCCTAATTAATAAAGCAGCTACTCGACTTAGCATACTAGTATTCATCTCAATGGGATTCCTGAGATCATGTAACTAGGGTTTCAAACAACTCCTACACTTAAGTGCACAATCAATCCTACAATCATTAAGTATATTAAAATAGCATAATTAACAGGTTATGCATAAACCGGGGCTTGCCTTCCAAAGCAGTGGCAGGCAGGTCCTCTGGTGCAGGCTCTGGTGCTGGGTCCGGGGCTACCTCCTGAGCAGCTCCTTGCTCCGGCACGAGGACGTACTCTCCGTCAGCAAGGTTACAATCTATCGAATGCAATGAACATGTATGTCATGATTATGCAGGATTTAATAACATTATGCTAAAAAGAAACTAAGTCAAGAAGTAACTTAGAGTTTCTTGGTCATGCGGGGCTTCCAGTGGGTTATGCTTATTACTTTTTAGGCTTAGGTTTTTATTGTTGAGGATAACATAGTGGACTTGGATTGTCTTTATACATTTTAGTAGACAAATTACCAGGGTTTTAGGATGACACTAATTACCATTATTCATTTTCCTTTCTTTAATTTCTACTTATGGTTTCTAGTGTAGGTTTGAACTACGACAGTGGTTTAATATTTTCCAAAAATTCTGTAAAAATTACAGTGGGTTGCCATTTGCTATTCTAGCGTGTTTTAAGAATTTGAGGCTCAACATATAAAGGCTATGCTTAAGACAAAAAGAATAAAAGCTGGGTAAATGGTCCACTTTGTACTACAACTCTTAATTAGAGGTGGGGTCTGTCCTAAGGGTTATTTTTATTGGCATCTAACAGTATTAATAGGCTTCTGTGCCAAAAACCACAGAAAGTTAAGGGGTGGTTATTTAGTTATGATTTTCTAAAGTTTAATGTTAAAAAGGCACTTTCTACTACATTGTTAATTGAAAAATGCCAAACAGCAGATTTCATATTTTTCCTAAGTTCTTAATAACCAAACAATAACTATCCCAAGGGTGGGGGTGTTTTTACCTTGGGGTTATTTTTGTAGGGTTTTTCTAAGTTTTCCTTGTTTTATTCAATTAAAAAGTATCCCACTTATTTTATACTCAACCAGGGTATGATAAATTTTTCCAGTGAACTATGTTGAATAAGTATCCTAACAAAAATAGAGGTGTCCTCTAGTTCACTATTTAACTCACATTTTCTATTTTCCTTAACCTTAAGCATTTTGCAAAATAAGGGGCAAAAACTATCTTAATGGGGTGGACAGAAAGGTTTAGCATTTTTATTTGGGTTAGTAGGTAGATATAAACTTCTCCAAATTTTTCTAGCCCTAGTCAAATAGTGCAACTAATTTTAGCCCTATTATTGAGCTTTTGGCCAAAACTATAATTAAATCAGAGCTTTAAAGTTTTCTATAGTACATAGGGGGTTTTATATTTTTCTTAAGTGGGTTACATTATTTAGAGTCTGACAAAATTGGTTTGACCAAATTTGGATGAACTAAACAGAAGTTATGAATTTTTGAAGTCTCTGTTCAAATTAAAAACAGATTTAATAAGAGTTTCCTGGAAAAACAGTTTGCACCGAGGTCCCTGGGTTAAAGCTAAATCAATCTTCGCAGTTCTACCCTTGCGCCACTATTCCCCTAGGTCGCTGACAGTTCAAAAAGCCCCCTGACCTTCTCTTCCTCTCACCCGCAGTCCTTCCCCCAATGTAAACAGTACCCGCGGAAAATAAAAGGGTGGCGCGGCTTACCGGCGGCGAGATAGGTCCGGTGAAGGGCAGGGTTGGCTCGGGGAGGCTCTGGCGGTCACAGCGAGGTGCGGCTCGACGACGGGGATGGCCAGAATCGCTCGGTCCACGTGCGCAGGCGGGTGTTCTCGTCGGCGGCGAGTGTACCGGCCAAACCACGGCGATCTGCTTCAATCCAAGGGCACGGTGAGCTTTCTGGGGTGACGTATAGGCTATCTGTGCAGTGAATCGAGAAATGGCTCAGTGATTTACCCGGTCCACGCACTCCGGCGGGGTTGAGAGCTCCGGCGATCGTGGACTGGCCTCTCCGGTGAAGCAGGCTTCGATTCCTCGCTCGGGGAGCTTCACTGAGTTGTGCACACTCGTCTCCGATGGTTGGATGGGGCTGGGGAAAGCTGGACTGGCCGGTCTACGGCGGCAGTGGCTCGGGTGGCCGCGGACACGCCGCGCACGGGCAAACGGCGGTGAACTGAGCTCCGGTGAGGCTTGAGCGTGCGTGGAAGAGTGTAACCGACGCCTGGGAGGGCTTTATAGGCGCGAGCGTGGGACAGGGCGCCGGCTGGCCGTTGGCGCGACGCGGGGCACGCGCGGGCGCGCGCGGGCGTGCTCTGGCGAGCTCAGAGCGCGTCGAACACGTGGCTCGTTGCTTCTGCCCGTGTTCTTCCCTGTGCTGAGCGGCCAAAACGTATGAATCTTACCCTATCGCCTGTGGGAGATCTCTTCCCTGCACCTAGAGCTACCTATTTCATGTGAGTTCCAAGAGTAGATGTGGTCGGGTTAGAGAGATATGAGGGTGAGAAGTCGGCTGTGTCAGACAGGTCCAAACCGAGACAAAAATGGTGTCAAGTCATGTCAAACGCCCTAGGGTAGGTGTCACCTCTTTCCAGGGCATTCTAGGGTTAATTTGGCGCCACTTTGTCAATTGGGTCGAAGTGTTTTGAATTTTGGATTAAGGTGAACATGTGGGATCTTTGTTCAAGGGTTAGTTTTTATACTTAGGCAAATTCTGCATTTTTCCTTGTGCTCAACCTTTGGTGAACTTTTTGGGGCTTTTCTGAAATCTTTTTGGGGGTACTTCCTCACTATTATTTGTAGGTTATGAAGCACACTACAACTTTTATATTTGGCCCAGGCCATGATCATAAGGTTTACATGATCTTTTGCTCCTAGCTTCAATTAGGGTTCCTATTGCCCAAGAGGGGTTTGCTTTAGGGTTTTGGGAAATTCCCCACTTAGATGTGCATGACAAGCTAGGGCATGATATCCAAGATGGTTTGCACTTGATTAGGACCTTGAACTCCAAGTTTGATGTACTTTGCCCAATTCAATCTTCATGTGATAATAGGTTAAAAGGGGTAGCCCTGGGTGGACTCCCTGAGTAACACCTGGGGTGTTACACGAACCCTAACGGTTGGGTGACGTGGCTGGCACACCGAACAGTGTCCGGTAGCGCACCAGACTGTCTGGTGCACCCGTCGACAGCAGTCTTCCCCAACGGCCACTTTGGTGGTTGGGGCTACAAATACCCCCCAACCACCACACTTCAAGGCATCCAAGTTTCCAGCCAACACATTCAATACAAGAGCTAGTGCATTCAATACAATACACAATTAGAGTGAATCAAAATCTCTCCAAGTCCCAATTCCACTCAAAGCATTAGTGACTAGGAGAGAGAGTTTTGCCGTGTTTCTTTTGAGCTCTTGCACTTGGATCGCTTTTCTTCTTCCCCATTTCTTCTTCCCAAGTCATTTGTAATTAAGGAAAGAGACAACAATTGTGTGGTGGTCCTTGTGGGGACTAAGTGTCCCAATTGATTGAGAAAAGAAGCTCACTCGGTCTAAGTGACCGTTTGAGAGAGGGAAAGGGTTGAAAGAGACCCCGTCTTTGTGACCACCTCAACGGGGAGTAGTTTGCAAGAACCAAACCTTGGTAAAACAAATCACCGTGTCACACTCTTCATTTGCTAGTGATTTGTTTTTGCCCTCTCTTTCAGACTCGGTTATATTTCTAATGCTAACCCCAGCTTGTATTTGTGCTTAAAGTTTATAAATTTCAGATTTGCCTATTCACCCCCCCTCTAGGCAACTTTCAATTGGTATCGGAGCCCGGTTCTTCATTAGAGCCTAACCGCTCAAAGTGATGTCGGGAGCTCACACCAAGAAGGAGATGGTGACTGGCGAGAAACCCGCTACAAGCCACGGGAAAGCTCCATCGGGGGAGTCCGGCAACAAGAAGAGGGAAGAATCACCTCCCCACGTCAAGTCGCACCGGAGTGGCGATAAGAAGAAGAAGATGAAGAAAGTGGTCTACTACGAGACCGATTCTTCGTCGCCTTTCCACCTCCGGCTCCGACACGCCGTCCGCCACTTTGAAGCGCCATGAGCGCAAGAAGTTTAGTAAGATCCCCTTACACTACCCTCGCATTTCTAAACGTACTCCATTACTTTCCGTCCCATTAGGCAAACCACCAGTTTTTGATGGTGAAGATTATTGTATGTGGAGTGATAAAATGAGGCATCACCTAACCTCACTCCACACTAGTATTTGGGATGTTGTTGAGTTTGGAGTACATGTACCATCCGTAGGGGATAAAGGATATGATTCGGACGAAGTTGCCCAAATCCGACACTTCAACTCCCAAGCCACTACTATACTCCTCGCCTCTCTAAGTCAAGAGGAGTATAATAAGGTGCAAGGGTTGAAGAGTGCCAAAGAGATTTGGGACGTGGTCAAGACCGCGCACAAAGGAGATGAGGTGACCAAGATCACCAAGCGGGAAACGATCAAGGGGGAGCTCGGTCGATTCATGCTCAACCAAGGGGAGGAGCCACAAGCCATGTACAACCGCCTCAAGACCTTAGTGAACCAAGTGCGCAACCTCGGGAGCACAAAATGGGATGACCATGAAATGGTCAAGGTTATTCTAAGATCACATGTTTTTCTTAATCCTACACAAGTACAATTAATTCGTGGTGGTCCTAGATATAAGCTAATGTCTCTCGAGGAGGTTATAGGGAAGTTTGTGAGCTTTGAGTTGATGATCAAAGGCTCCAAACAAATCATCGAGCGAGGTGCCACCTCCACACCCGAGGTGCAACCCGTCGCATTCAAAGTGACGGAGGAGAAGAAAGAAGAGTCTACGTCAAGTAGGCTCCCCATCGATGCCTCCAAGCTCGACAACGAGGAGATGGCGCTAATCATCAAAAGCTTTCGCCAAATCCTCATGCAAAGGAGGGGGAAAGATTACAAGCCCCGCTCCAAGAAGGATTGCTACAAGTGTGGTAAGCCCGGTCATTTTATTGCTAAATGTCCATTATCAAGTGATAGTGACAGGGGCGACGACAAGAAGGGAAAGAAGGAGAAGAAGAGATACTACAAGAAGGGCGGCGATGCCCATGTTTGCCGAGAGTGGGACTCCGATGAGAGCTCCACCGACTCCTCCTCCGACGAGGACGCCGCAAACATCGCCGTTAACAAGGGTCTCCTCTTCCCCAATGTCGGCCACAAGTGCCTCATGGCAAAGGACAGAAAAAAGAAAGTAAAATCTAGAGCCTCCACTAAATATGCAACATCTAGTGATGAGGAAAACTCTAGTGATGATGAAGATAATTTGCTTTCTCTTTTTGCCAACCTAAACATGCAACAAAAAGAAAAAAATAAATGAATTGATAGGTGCTATTCATGAGAAGGATGAACTCTTGGATAGCCAAGAGGACTTCCTTATTAAGGAAAATAAGAAGCATGTTAAGGTTAAAAATGCTTATGCTCAGGAAGTAGAAAAATGCAAAAAATTAACTAGTGAGCTAAGCACTTGCCATGATACTATTTCCAACCTTAGAAATGAGAATGCTATATTAATTGCTAAGGTTGAGAAGTTAGATGTTTGTGATGATTCAATTGTTAGTCTTAGAATTGATAATGCTAGTTTGATTACTAAGATTGACAAGTTGAATGCATCACTCTCTAGCCTTAAAATTGAGAATGAAAAATTAATTGCTAAGGCTAAAGATTTAAATGTTTGCAATATTTCTATTTCCAATCTTATAGTTGAAAATCCTATTTTACATGCTAAGATTGATGAATTAAATGCCTGCAAACCCTCTACATCTACCATTGAGCATGTTACTATTTGCACTAGATGTAGAGATATTAATGTTGATGCTATTCATGATCACCTAGCTTTAATTAAACAACAAAATGATCACATAGCTCAACTTAGTGCTAAGATTAATGAGCATGACTTAGAAAATGAAAATTTTAAATTTGCTAGAAGCATGCTCTATAGTGGGAGACGCCCAGGCATTAAGGATGGCATTAGCTTCCAACAGAGAGACAATGTCAAGCTTAATGCCCCTAAGAAATTGTCTAACTTTGTTAACGGCAAGGTTCCTGTCAGGGACCATAATTAGGGGTACCCCCAAGACTCCTAATCTCAGCTGGTAACCCCCATCAGCACAAAGCTGCAAAGGCCTGATGGGCGCGATTCCGGTCAAGGCTCTGTCCACACGAGGGACACGATCTCGTCTCGCCCGAGCCCAGCCTCGGGTAGGAAAAGTAGACCAAGGCAGATTCATGCCTCGCCCGGGGGTCTCCTCAAGCAACGGACGCACCTTCGACTCGCCCGAAGCCCAGCTCGAACAGGCTTCACGGAGAAGCAACCTTGGCCGGATCGCTATGCCAACCGACCGTATCGTAGGAGCATTCAATGCAAGGATCGCCTGACACCTTATCCTGACGCGCGCTCTTCAGTCGACAAAGCCAAAGTGACCGCAGTCACTACGCCGCTCCACTGGCCGACCTGACAGGAAAACAGCGCCACCTGTGCTGCAACGACTGCTGTGCCACCCGTCAGGGTGAGGCTGACAGCCACCAAGATCGGCCTTAGGCGCCATCGGAAGCTCCACCTCGCCCGACCCCAGGGCTCAGACTTAGCCTCGACCTTGGAAGACGGACTCCGCCTCACCCGACCCCTGAGCTCGGACTCAGCCTGGACCTCGGACGACGGTCTCCACCTCGCCCGACCCCTGAGCTCGGACTCAACCTCGACCTCGGACGACGGTCTCCACCTCGCCCGACCCCAGGGCTCGGACTCAGCCTCGACCTCGGACAACGGTCTCCGCCTCGCCCGACCCTTGAGCTCGGACTCAGCCTCGACCTCGGAAGACGGACTCCGCCTCGCCCGACCCTCGGGGCTCAGACTCTACCTCGACCTCGGATGACGATCTCCGCCTCGCCCGACCCCCGGGGCTCGGACTCAGCCTCGACATCGGACGACGGTCTCCGCCTCGCCCGACCCCTGAGCTCGGACTCAGCCTCGACCTCGGACGATGGTCTCCGCCTCGCCCGACCCCCGGGGCTCGGACTCTACCTCGACCTCGGACAACGGTCTCCGCCTCGCCCGACCCCCGGGGCTCGGACTCAACCTCGACCTCGGATGACAGTCTCTGCCTCGCCCGACCTCGAGCTCGGACCGACCACGTCACAAGGGGCGCCATCATTACCCTACCCCTAGCTAGCTCAGGCTACGAGGAACAAGACTGGCGTCCCATCTGGCTCGCCCCGGTAAACAAGTGATGATGGCACCCCGCGTGCTCCATGACGACGGTGGCTCTCAGCCCCTTACGGAAGCAAGGAGACGTCAGCAAGGATCCGATAGCCCCGACAGCTGTACTTCCACAGGGCTCAAGCGCTCCTCCGACGACCACGACATCACATGAATAGGGCGCCAAAACCTCTCCGACAGCCACGACGGCATGTACAGAGGGCTCTGGCTTCCCTCTGCTAGACACGTTAGCACATTGCTACACCCCCCCGTTGTACACCTAGGCCCTCTCCTTACATCTATAAAAGGAAGGTCCAGGGCTCTCGTACGAGAGGGTGGCCGCGCGGGAGGACGAGCTGGCGCACGAGGCTCACGCTCTCTCTCTCTCCCACGCGAACGCTTGTAACCCCCTACTGCAAGCGCATCCGCCCTGGGCGCAGGACAACACGAGGCCGCGGTTTCCCCTTACTGTTTCCCCCCTTGTGTTCCGTCTCGTGCCGACCCATCTGGGCTGGGACACGCAGCGACAATTTACACGTCGGTCCAGGGACCCCCCAGGGTTGAAACGCCGATAGTTGGCACACCAGGTAGGGGCCTGCTGCGTGTTGACGAACAACTTCCCGTTAAGCTCCAGATGGGTAGTCTCCAACAACCTCTCCAACCCGGAACGGTGCTCCGTTTCGGGAGACTTGAGTTCATGTCCCTCGACGGCAGCTATGACATAATACTCCTTCCTCCACTGCACGACAACGACAATGGTGGCCGTCAGCCCGCCCGCCGGCGGCGGAATCGACGACGTCTTCCCCGCGTGACGGAAGAGCAACATCCGGGTCTGTCCTGTCACTTTCCCCGCCGATGGAGGAGGAGGCGCGGCAGGCATGGCCAGGCAGGAGGCGGCACCTCGTCGGCTGTCGAGCGAGTCGACGGCGCCGGCGCCCCAACGGGGGACACGTCGGGCGTTGACCTCGCGTCTGAGACAAAGACGAGCGTCGTTTCCCCGCAACACGCCAACCCCAAGCAGACGGATGACGCTAGCACGCTCGTGAAGGACTTGTTGGGCGTTAGTCTCGTACCCGAGATAACGGTGCAGTCCGTCCCCGACGCGACTTCGTCACCATCCGTCGATCAAGAGGTACCGTCTGTTTCCCGTCCTATGCCTTTTAGATTCAACCTCGACCCACCAAGCGACCCCGCTTCGGTGGATGCTTTCATAAAGGCATATCCAAACCCTCCGGGGTATCATATGCGGTCAACCTGGGACCGACTGACGGCCGTCTCGACCTACGGGCCCCTGGGTTCCGAAGAAGATGACGAGCCTGACTCTGGTTGGGATTTCTCCGGGCTTGATAACCCCAGTGCCATGCGGGACTTCATGACCGCATGTGACTACTGCCTCTCCGATTGCTCCGATAGCAGCCACAGCCTCGGCGATGAGGACTGTGGCCCAAGTCGCGAATGTTTCCACATCGATCTAGGGGGTCTCGACGAAGGCAACCACCTTGGTATGCCGGAGGACGGCAATCCCCCTAGGCCTGCGCCTCGCGTTGACATTCTTCGGGAGCTAGCTGTGGTCCTAGTCCCTGCGGGGGGTCAGGACGCACAGCTCGAGCAAATCCGTGAGGTACAGGCCAGGCTCGACGAGGAAGCAGGACAACTTGTGCAGCTTCGGCAAAATATTGAGCAGGAGAGGGCAGGCCGAGCACCGGCCAGAGAAGCGCTTCATCTGGACCAGGACGTCTAGCACCGCATCGCCGACGAAGCCAGGGCAAGGCTGCCCCCAGCTTCCAGTGGGGTCGGCCAGAACCTGGCTGCAGCAGCAATACTACTCCGAGCGATGCCGGAACCATCCACCACCGAGGGGCGGCGTATCCAGGGAGAGCTCAAGAATCTCCTGGAGGATGCCGCGGTCCGACAGGCCGAAAGCTCTGCCTCCCGAAGGCAGGGGTACCCCCCTGAGCATCGCGTCGCGACTTCCCGATTCATGCGGGAAGCCTCGGTCCACACCGGGCGCACGCGGGACACAGCGCCTGTGGCCCCAGGACGCCTCGGCAACGAGTGCCATCGCCGCGACCGTCGAGCCCACCTCGACGAAAAGGTGCGCCGAGGCTACCACCCCAGGCGTGGGGGACGCTACGACAGCGGGGAGGATCAGAGCCCCTCGCCCGAACCACCCGGTCCGCAAGCTTTCAGCCGGGCCATACGACGGGCGCCGTTCCCGACCCGGTTCCGAACTCCGACTACCATCACCAAGTACTCGGGGGAGACAAGGCCGGAACTGTGGCTCGCGGACTACCGGCTGGCCTGCCAGCTGGGTGGAATGGACGATGACAACCTCATCATCCGCAACCTCCCTCTGTTCCTCTCCGATGCCGCCCGAGCCTGGCTGGAGCATCTGCCTCCTTCGCAGATCTCCAACTAGGATGACCTGGTCAAATCTTTCGCCGGCAACTTCCAGGGCACATACGTGCGCCCTGGGAACTCATGGGATCTCTAAAGCTGCCGCCAGCAGCTGGGAGAATCCCTCCAGGACTACATCCGGCGATTTTCGAAGCAGCGCACCGAGCTGCCCAACATCACCGACTCAGATGTCATCGGCGCGTTCCTCGCCTGCACCACTTGCCGCGACCTGGTGAGCAAGCTGGGTCACAAAACCCCCACCAGGGCGAGCGAGCTGATGGACATCGCCACCAAGTTCGCCTCTGGTCAGGAGGCTGTCGAGGCCATCTTCTGGAAGGACAAGCAGCCTCAGGGGCGCCAGCCGGAAGAGGTCCCCGAGGCGTCCACTCAACGCGGCACCAAGAAGAAGGGCAAGAAGAAGTCGCAAGGGAAACGCGACGCCGCCGACGCAGACCTTGTCGCCGCCGCCGAGCACAAGAACCCTCGGAAGCCTCCCGGAGGCACCAACCTGTTCGACAAGATGCTCAAGGAGTCGTGCCCTATCATCAGGGTCCCGTCAAGCACACCCTTGAGGAGTGTGTCATGCTTCGGCGCTACTTCCACAAGGCCGGGCCCCTGGCGGAAGGTGGCACAGCCCACAACAACGACAAGAAGGAGGGCCACAAGGCAGAGGAGTTCCCCAAGGTCCATGACTGCTTCATGATCTACGGTGGGCAAGTGGCGAACGCCTCGGCTCGGCACCGCAAGCAAGAGCGCTGGGAGGTCTGCTCGGTGAACGTGGCGGCGCCAGTCTACCTAGACTGGTCCGACAAGCCCATCACCTTCGACCAAGGCGACCACCCCGACCGCGTGCCGAGCCCGGGAAAGTACCCGCTCGTTGTTGGTCCCGTCATCGGCAACGTCAGGCTTACCAAGGTCCTCATGGACGGAGGCAGCAACCTCAACATCATCTACGCCAAGACCCTCGGGCTCCTGCAGATCGATCCGTCCTCGATCCGGGCCGGCACGACGCCCTTTCACGGGATCATCCCCGGGAAGCGCGTCCAACACCTTGGGCAACTCGATCTGCCCGTCTGCTTTGGGACTCCCTCCAACTTCCGAAAGGAAACCCTCACATTCGAGGTGGTCGGGTTCCGAGGAACCTACCACGCAGTGCTTGGGAGACCATGCTACGCCAAGTTTATGGCCGTCCCCAACTACACCTACCTCAAGCTCAAGATGTCGGGCCCCAACGGGGTCATCACCGTCGGCTCCACGTACCGACACGCGTACAAATGCGACGTGGAGTGCGTGGAGTACGCCGAGGCCCTCGCCGAATCCGAGGCCCTCATCGCCGACCTGGAAAGCCTCTCCAAGGAGGCGCCGGATGCGAAGCGCCACACCGGCAACTTCGAGCCAGCTGAGACGGTTAAGTTCGTCCTTCTCGACCCTAGCAACGACGGCTCCAAGCAAGTCCGAATCGGCTCCGAGCTTGACCCCAAATAGGAAGCAATGCTCGTCGACTTTCTCTGCGCGAACGCTGAGGTTTTTGTGTGGAGTCCCTCGGACATGCCGGGCATACCGAGGGATGTCGCCGAGCACTCGCTGGATATCAAAACTGGAGCCCGACCCATGAAGCAGCCTCTGCGCCGATTTGATGAAGAAAAGCGCAGAGCTATAGGCGAGGAGATCCACAAGCTGATGGCTGCAGGGTTCATCAAAGAGGTATTCCATCCCGAATGGCTAGCCAACCTTGTGCTTGTGAGAAAGAAAGGTGGGAAATGGCGGATGTGTGTAGACTATACTGGTCTAAACAAAGCATGTCCAAAAGTTCCCTACCCTCTGCCTCGCATCGATCAAATCGTGGATTCCACCGCTGGATGCGAAACCCTATCTTTCCTCGATGCCTACTCAGGGTATCACCAAATCAGGATGAAAGAGTCCGACCAGCTCACGACTTCTTTCATCACACCTTTTGGCATGTACTGCTACGTTACTATGCCATTCGGTTTGAGGAATGCAGGTGCGACATACCAAAGGTGCATGAACCACGTGTTCGGGGAGCACATTGGTCGAACGGTCGAGGCTTACGTTGATGACATCGTAGTCAAGATGAGGAAAGCCTCCGACCTCCTCTCCGACCTCGAAACGACATTCAAGTGTCTCAAGGCGAAAGGCGTAAAACTCAATCCCGAGAAGTGTGTCTTTGGAGTCCCCCGAGGCATGCTCCTGGGGTTCATCATCTCCGAGCGGGGCATCAAGGCCAACCCGAAGAAAATCGCGGCCATCACCAACATGGGCCCCATCAAGGACTTGAAAGGAGTACAGAGGGTCATGGGATGCCTTGCGGCTCTGAGCCGTTTCATCTCGCGCCTCGGCGAAAGAGGCCTACCTCTGTACCGCCTCTTAAGGAAGACCGAGCGCTTCACTTGGACCCCCGAGGCCGAGGAAGCCCTCGGGAACCTAAAGGCGCTCCTTACAAGCGCGCCCATCTTGGTGACCCCCACTGCCGGAGAAGCCCTCTTGATCTACGTCGCCGCTACCACTCAGGCGGTCAGCGCCGCGATCGTGGTCGAGAGACGAGAAGAAGGGCATGCATTGCCCGTCCAGAGGCCGGTCTACTTCATTACTGAGGTACTGTCCGAGACCAAAATCCGCTACCCGCAAATTCAGAAGCTACTGTACGCGGTAATTCTGACACGGCGAAAGTTGCGACACTACTTCGAGTCTCATCCGGTGACTGTGGTGTCATCCTTCCCACTGGGGGATATCATCCAGTGCCGAGAGGCCTTGGGTAGGATTGCAAAGTGGGCGGTGGAGATCATGGGCGAGACAATCTCGTTCGCCCCTCGGAAGGCGATCAAGTCCCAAGTCCTGGCTGACTTTGTGGCTGAATGGGTCGACACCCAGCTTCCAGCAGCTCCGATCCAATCGGAACTCTGGACCATGTTTTTCGACGGGTCTGTAACACCCAGTTTGTAATATATATAATAAAAGAGGAGAAAAGACATTTCCTATAATTTATGTGTGTGTTGACTCTACTTATCATTTCATGTGGACACCTCACTTATACAAATGAATAAGTAATAAAAGGCACTCAAACAAATTATGCATCATGCTGGTATTTTTATTTTGTGTGCATTTTGTGACAACATAGAATAGTGTGAAAAGAAATATATTTAGGACCCAAATGGGAATTTAAAATCTAAAAGAAATTCTAGAATTTGGAAAGAAAGAAAGAAAATACTATGCAATACAAAAATAAACTTATAAATAGATAAATTTATTCCACAATAATTTATTCAAATCATATACTCAAAAATTTGAGTACAAGTTCATCACAAATTTGAAATTCAAATTTAGATTCAAAAATAAGAGGAAAGAGAAAGGAAAATGAAAATATAAAAGAAAAACAGTGTTGTGCTCGATTGGGCCTAAGCCAACCAATTCGGCCCAATTTCCCTTTGATCTCCGCAGCCCACTAACTATCCGCAGCGCCGACATGTAGGCCCCATGTTGTCAGCCTCTCTTCTTGCACGCGCGGGCTCTGTCGCTGTCACTGCCTGGTGGGCCCGCTTGGGCAGCTCGACCTTCTTCCTCAACGGACCGCGCGTCGCCCGCGGCAAACGGCGCAACAAGCGCGCGATTTTCGCGCCGTTCTTCCGCCAGAATCCTCGCTGTTGGCCGTAACAAACTCATCCGATGGGTTGTATAAAACTGGCGCCCTGCGCCTCGTTCACTTCACGAGTTGGAGTTGAGGGGTTGGGCCACCATTGTCGAACCGTGGAGCGCAGAGAGGAATAGGAAGCCGCCGCGACCTAGCTCAGGTATCACCGTTGCATTCTCCTGGGTGTCCCTGACCTCCGCCGCGGATGGTGTACTGCCGCCGTACTTGGCCGTTAGTCTGAGCGACGGGAGGAAGAATTGCCGCCACCGCCGTACCTCGGCTTCAGCATCGATCTGTGCCTGGAGGTCGCCTGCACAACAGACAGTGGTAAGAGCCCTCATATCTGTCTAGCCTTCGTCTTCCTCGCGTGTAGCTCGATGAGAAGCATTGTTGGCGGTCCCCTGCTCGGGTCTGGGGGGGCTGCGGCCATGGTGTCGCCGGGGTACGGTCTGCGGCATGGAGAGGTGGGAGGAAGACAACCGGTGACTGTCGATGCGTAATGGGCGGCCTGGATTAATTGGATTGTACCGCTTCGATTGGAGCAATCCAAGCCGTTGGATTGGCTAAGGAGGGGTGGGATTAGATCCGGGTTCTGGACCCTTGGATTTAGATCGTGTGGTCCATGTCGCGTAACGGTTCACTTAAAGATGGATCTAATCTGGGCCGTTCGTCTGTGATCGGATAGATGTGATTCATGGATACCCTTTCTGCCGTGCGAAGGTTGCAAAAAGGCCCTTGACCTTTGTCTAAACTAACCCGCCATCCTCACATGTATAAAGATAATTACACTTAGACCCTGTTTTTCACGATTTAGCCCCTGAACTCTCGGGATTTTGTTTCCTCGGTCCGATCACTATTTAAATAAATCCCAGAAATTGTTTCTAAGTATAAAAATAATATTTATATGTCTAGAAACTTGCAAAAGTCATATCTTACCCATTCTAACTCCGAATTGACCCGTTCCAGTTGCGTTAGGTTCGTATAAATATTCACTATGTAGTAATAGCATTGGGTATACCATATCTCAGGCTTTTATAGTTAGATATTTATTTAACTTATGTTTAGTAGATTAACTTCTCTAAATCAAAGTTAATCTGTTTATAATTATAGTTTGGCTAAATATGATCCCTAATTATATTATAATTTAACTTAAAGTTGAATTAATTATTCATTTAGATTATTTTCTCACATGATCTATTAAATTAACATAAGGTCTAGTTTTAAACTGCTTAAATTGCATGGGTCTTTTGAAAACCATACCTTTTTAACCATGACTCCGATTGTAGTGATTCTCGAGTCCACGATCTCATATCAACACATAGATTATTATTATGCAGTTTGATCTTATGTTTGATGTGATGTTCATTTTGCCTATACCATGTTTGTCTGTATTGCTACGCTTAGCAGTGAGGTCACGTGTCATCTGAAGAGCAAGTTGGTACCTGGAATCTCAAGTCCCAGGCAAGTTGTGTCCTTGATCACTTCTTTTTACCCACTCATGTTCTAATTAATCATAATGATCTGCATACGTTAATTTTGATGGGACCCAATAGGTTACCCTAGTTTGACTATCTTTATACCTTGTTTACCACTGAACTTTTTGGGTAGTACTTGCTAGTGCTTTATGTGGTTTTGGGTATGAAGATACAATATTCATGATCACACTTTTATTATCTGTTTATTATTACTGTTCATGATAAGATCATTATGTTAATTGGAACATGGAGCGACCACCCGGGAAAACAGTGCTACCACAAGTGTTTATGGACGCCCTTGGCTGATTAATTAGGAAAGCTAGTGGAGGACTACCTTACCCGAAAGGGGCAAGGGCAGTAGGGGAGTGGTCAGTGTAGGGAGGTCCTTGGTTGATTTTGCTGCGATGGCGGTCAGGCAAGAACCCTGCATTGGAGCTTCCTATAACTGTAGCGGGTTTTCTGAAGCTAGTGGAACTTTGTAAAGGCCTCGTAGTGTTACCCTGCCTCGCCTCCTTGGTAGAGGTGTATGGGAAGTCGCGATCCCTTGGCAGACGGGTAACATGACTTGTGGGTAAAGATGCGCAACCTCTGCAGAGTGTAAAACTGCTATATCAGCCGTGCTCACGGTCATGAGCAGCTTGGACCCTCACATGATTAATTTATGGAACTAAATTCAATTTGTCATAAAATTGCATCGCAGGTGATGTTATTACTTTTCTTAATTGGGTTGGTATTTACTTATACTTAGTAACTGTTAATAGAATTTTGACCAACTTTAAAAGCAATGCTCAGCTCTAACCATCCTCTTTGGTAAGCCTTACACTTCACATGAACTCCCACCTTTGGCGAGTTCATTCACATTATTCCCCACAACTTGTTGAGCGATGAACGTATGTGAGCTCACTCTTGCTGTCTCACACCCCCCACAGGTCAAGAACAGGTACCACAGGATGAGGCGCATGGAGGATGCTGCGATGTGTTCGTGAGAGGTCTAGGCCGTCGTCTCCCAGTCAACTTTGGGTTGCTGGACCGTTGTCTCCTTATAATGTAATTATTTATTTATTTTGTATAGAATTCCTGTTAAGTAGTAAAGATGTGACATTCGATCATGTGCCATGATTCATCATATGTGTGAGACTTGGTCCCAGCACACCTGGTGATTATGTTCGCGCCCGGGTCTTGGTGCCCCGAAATCCGGGTGTGACAGAAGTGGTATCAGAGGAATGTTGACTGTAGGACGAAACCTAGATAGAACTGGATAACCATTACTTACTTACCTCTGCTACTCTGATTCTTCCTAAACTTTCCTTAACCTTTTCTTAGCCATTGCTGCTTCACTCTGATTACTCTTACCTTTTCATTTCTAAAGACAAATGTGGATTTCACACTTTGAAATCCCGTGCCTAAAGTGACCCTTAGGAATAGGAAACCTAATCTTAGGAACAAAAACAAAACTACTTTTTATACATATCTATGTGCTTTAATGCTTGTTCTTATGATACTTGTTTGATTTGGATCTTTGCTTGAGTGTGATGAGTTGTGGAGTAATGTCCACAATTACATCTGCATATAGAAAAAAGTGCTTATAAAAATAACTAGATAAACTACCTCATTAAAGTATCTAGCCTAACAATATTTATCTCATCTCAAAAGATCCTCACTTATCCTAATTAAAATATATCTAGCTTAATAGATCGATCTTATCTTAAAAGATACTCTATTACCCTAGTAGACTCATCTTATCTTGAAAAGATTTTATTCATCCTAATAGATCTAACTGACCTCAAAAGATTCTATCTTATCTTTATGGATTCATCATGCCATAATTACCATATTTATCCCACTCTAGAATAACAACCATGATCTAATCCAAAGTAATTAGATATTATCTAGTCTAATCTAGTTATACCAATCTAATCTAGATCCCATCTAATCTAATATGGTCCAATCTAAAGTGAATTACTTAACGGACTAGTTAATACTAGTGAATTAGATTATACCCTGCTGGCCATGTTTTAACTTAAATTAGTACATCAAACCAAACCACCCATGAACAAATAACTTACCAGCATATTCATGGTGACCATCCATCCCATCCTAGATGTTGTCATAATACACATATCTTATGCCACCAACCTGTTAACCATCTATCCTTACCTACAAGTTATCCTAACTACATGCCCCTAATTCGGATAGAGACTTCAAGAACGAAGATCGAAGATGATCGACCTCATCAAATTAAGGAAGGATAAGATTCAAGATAGATCTTCAAAGGAATCAGGATTCACAATCTTGGATAGAGTCTTTCCTAGCCCTACCCTTTCTTACCCAAACCTATAAATGTTTTAAAGATATCTTTTATCCTGCATAATAAAGTGGCTATACTCATATATACCCATGCTCTCCTAATCACTCACTAATAAAAAAAGGAGTTCTTGATTTTTGAACTAATTAGAAACTAAAAGCTAAATTGCAAACCATTCTTCCTATATTACTTTTCTTACAAATCTCGAGGACGAGATTATTTTTAAGGGGGGGTAGGATTTGTAACACCCAGTTTGTAATATATATAATAAAAGAGGAGAAAAGACATTTCCTATAATTTATGTGTGTGTTGACTCTACTTATCATTTCATGTGGACACCTCACTTATACAAATGAATAAGTAATAAAAGGCACTCAAACAAATTATGCATCATGCTGGTATTTTTATTTTGTGTGCATTTTGTGACAACATAGAATAGTGTGAAAAGAAATATATTTAGGACCCAAATGGGAATTTAAAATCTAAAAGAAATTCTAGAATTTGGAAAGAAAGAAAGAAAATACTATGCAATACAAAAATAAACTTATAAATAGATAAATTTATTCCACAATAATTTATTCAAATCATATACTCAAAAATTTGAGTACAAGTTCATCACAAATTTGAAATTCAAATTTAGATTCAAAAATAAGAGGAAAGAGAAAGGAAAATGAAAATATAAAAGAAAAACAGTGTTGTGCTCGATTGGGCCTAAGCCAACCAATTCGGCCCAATTTCCCTTTGATCTGCGCAGCCCACTAACTATCCGCGGCGCTGACATGTAGGCCCCATGTTGTCAGCCTCTCTTCTTGCACGCGCGGGCTCTGTCGCTATCACTGCCTGGTGGGCCCGCTTGGGCAGCTCGACCTTCTTCCTCAATGGACCGCGCGTCGCCCGCGGCAAACGGCGCAACAAGCGCGCGATTTTCGCGCCGTTCTTCCGCCAGAATCCTCGCTGTTGGCCGTAACAAACTCGTCCGATGGGTTGTATAAAACTGGCGCCCTACGCCTCGTTCACTTCACGGTGTGTGGGCTGCGACGAGTTGGAGTTGAGGGGTTGGGCCACCATTGTCGAACCGTGGAGCGCAGAGAGGAATAGGAAGCCGCCGTGACCTAGCTCATGTATCACCGTTGCATTCTCTTGGGTGTCCCTGACCTCTGCCGTGGATGGTGTACTGCCGCCGTGCTTGGCCGTCAGTCTGAGCGACGGGAGGAAGAATTGCCGCCACCGCCGTACCTCGGCTTCAGCATCGATCTGTGCCTGGAGGTCGCCTGCACAACAGACAGTGGTAAGAGCCCTCGTATCTGTCTAGCCTTCGTCTTCCTCGCGTGTAGCTCGACGAGAAGCATTGTTGGCGGTCCCCTGCTCAGGTCTGGAGGGGGGCTGCGGCCACGGCGTCGCCGGGGTATGGTCTGCGGCATGGAGAGGTGGGAGGAAGACAACCGGTGACCGTCGATGCGTAATGGGCGGCCTGGATTAATTGGATTGTACCACTTCGATTGGAGCAATCCAAGCCGTTGGATTGGCTAAGGAGGGGTGGGATTAGATCCGGGTTCTGGACCCTTGGATTCAGATCGTGTGGTCCATGTCGCGTAACGGTTCACTTAAAGATGAATCTAATCTGGGCCGTTCGTCTGTGATCCGATAGATGTGATTCATGGATACCCCTTCGGCCGTGCGAAGGTTGCAAAAAGGCCCTTGACCTTTGTCTAAACTAACCCGCCATCCTCACATGTATAAAGATAATTACACTTAGACCCTGTTTTTCACAATTTAGCCCCTGAACTCTCGGGATTTTGTTTCCTCGGTCCGAGCACTATTAAAATAAATCCCAGAAATTGTTTCTAGGTATAAAAATAATATTTATATGTCTAGAAACTTGCAAAAGTCATATCTTACCCATTCTAACTCCGAATTGACCCGTTCCAGTTGTGTTAGGTTCGTATAAATATTCACTATGTAGTAATAGCATTGGGTATACCATATCTCAGGCTTTTATAGTTAGATATTTATTTAACTTATGTTTAGTAGATTAACTTCTCTAAATCAAAGTTAATCTGTTTATAATTATAGTTTGGCTAAATATGATCCCTAATTATATTATAATTTAACTTAAAGTTGAATTAATTATTCATTTAGATTATTTTCTCACATGATCTATTAAATTAACATAAGGTCTAGTTTTAAACTGCTTAAATTGCATGGGTCTTTTGAAAACCATACCTTTTTAACCATGACTCCGATTGTAGTGATTCTCGAGTCCACGATCTCATATCAATGCATAGATTATTATTATGCAGTTTGATCTTATGTTTGATGTGATGTTCATTTTGCCTATACCATGTTTGTCTGTATTGCTACGATTAGCAGTGAGGTCACGTGTCACCTGAAGAGCAAGTTGGTACCTGGAATCTCAAGTCCCAGGCAAGTTGTGTCCTTGATCACTTCTTTTTACCCACTCATGTTCTAATTAACCATAATGATCTGCATAGGTTAATTTTGATGGGACCCAATAGGTTACCCTAGTTTGACTATCTTTATACCTTGTTTACCACTGAACTTTTTGGGTAGTACTTGCTAGTGCTTTATGTGGTTTTGGGTATGAAGATACAATATTCATGATCACACTTTTAATATCTGTTTATTATTACTGTTCATGATAAGATCATTATGTTAATTGGAACATGGAGCGACCACCCAGGAAAACAGTGCTACCACAAGGGTTTATGGACGCCCTTGGCTGATTAATTAGGAAAGCTAGTGGAGGACTACCTTACCCGAAAGGGGCAAGGGCAGTAGGGGAGTGGTCAGTGTAGGGAGGTCCTTGGTTGATTTTGCTGCGATGGCGGTCAGGCAAGAACCCTGCATTGGAGCTTCCTATAAACTGTAGCGGGTTTTCTGAAGCTAGTGGAACTTTGTAAAGGCCTCGTAGTGTTACCCTGCCTCGCCTCCTCGGTAGAGGTGTATGGGAAGTCGCGATCCCTTGGTAGATGGGTAACATGACTTGTAAGTAAAGATGTGCAACCTCTGCAGAGTGTAAAACTGGTATATCAGCCGTGCTCACGGTCATGAGCAGCTCGGACCCTCACATGATTAATTTATGGAACTAAATTCAATTTGTCATATGCATTGCATCGCAGGTGATGTTATTACTTTTCTTAATTGGGTTGGTATTTACTTATACTTAGTAACTGTTAATAAAATTTTGACCAACTTTAAAAGCAATGCTCAGCTCTAACCATCCTCTTTGGTAAGCCTTACACTTCACATGAACTCCCACCTTTGGCGAGTTCATTCACATTATTTCCCACAACTTGTTGAGCGATGAACGTATGTGAGCCCACAGGTCAAGAACAGGTACCAACGGATGAGGCGCATGGAAGATGCTGCGATGTGTTCGTGAGAGGTCTAGGCCGTCGTCTCCCAGTCAACTTTGGGTTGATGGACCGTTGTCTCCTTATAATGTAATTATTTATTTATTTTGTATAGAATTCCTGTTAAGTAGTAAAGATGTGACATTCGATCCTGTGCCATGATTCATCATATGTGTGAGACTTGGTCCCAGCACACCTGGTGATTATGTTCGCGCCCGGGTCTTGGTGTCCCGAAATCCGGGTGTGACAGGGTCATTGATGAAAACAGGAGCGGGCGCGGGCCTGCTCTTCATCTCACCCCTCGGGAAGCACCTCCGTTACGTGTTGCGCCTCCATTTCCCGGCCTCCAACAACATGGCCGAGTACGAGGCTCTGGTTAATGGGTTGCGCATCGCCATCGAGCTAGGGGTCCGACGCCTCGACGCTCGTGGCGACTCGCAGCTTGTCATCAACCAAGTCATGAAGAACTCCCATTGCTGCGACCCGAAGATGGAAGCCTACTGCGATGAGGTTCGGCGCCTGGAGGACAAGTTCTACGGGCTCGAGCTCAACCACATCGCCCGACAATACAACGAGACTGCGGACGAGCTGGCTAAGATAGCCTTGGGGCGAACAACGGTTCCCCGGACGTCTTCTCCTGAGACCTACATCAACCCTCAGTCAAGACCGACGACACGCCCGAGCACGAGAAGGCCTCGGCTCAGCCCGAGGCGCCCTCGGCTCGGCCCGAGGCATCCTCGGCTCAGCCCGAGGCACCCTCGGCCCCCGAGGGTGAGGCACTGCGTGTCGAGGAAGAGCGGAATGGGATCACGCCTAATCTAAATTGGCAGATTCCGTACCTGCAATATCTCCACCGAGGAGAGCTACCCCTCGACAGAGCTGAAGCTCGGTGACTGGCGCGGCCCGCCAAGTCGTTCGTCTTGCTGGGTGACGGAAAGGAGCTCTACCACCGCAGCCGCTCAGGCATCCTCCAGCGATGCATGTCCATCGCCGAAGGTCAGGAACTATTGCAAGAAATACACTCGGGGGCTTGCGATCATCACGCAGCGCCTCGAGCCCTTGTTGGAAACGCCTTTCGATAGGGTTTCTACTGGCCAACCGCGGTGGCCGACGCCACTAGGATTGTACGCACCTGCCAAGGGTGTCAATTCTACGCAAGGCAGACGCACCTGCCCGCTCAAGCTCTGCAAACAATACCCATCACCTAGCCATTTGCTGTATGGGGTCTGGACCTCGTCGGTCCCTTGTAGAAAGCACCCGAGGGCTACACGCACCTGCTGGTCGCTATCGACAAATTCTCCAAGTGGATTGAGGTCCCACCCCTAAACAGCATTAGGTCCGAACAGGCGGTGGCGTTCTTCACCAACATCATCCATCGCTTCGGGGTCCCGAACTCCATCATCACCGACAACGGCACCCAGTTCACTGGCAGAAAGTTCCTGGACTTCTGCGAGGTCCACCACATCCGGGTGGACTAGGCCGCCGTAGCTCACCCCATGACGAATGGGTAGGTAGAGCGTGCCAACGGCATGATTCTGCAAGGACTCAAGACAAGGATCTACAACGACCTCAACAAGTGCGACAGGCGATGGATGAAGGAACTCCCCTCAGTGGTATGGAGTCTGAGAACGACGCCAAGCTGAGCCACAGGCTTCACGCCGTTCTTTCCAGTCTATGGGGCCGAGGCTATCTTGCCCACAGACTTAGAATACGGATCCCCGAGGACGAGGGCGTACGACGACCGAAGCAACCGGACCAACCGAGAAGACTCACTGGACCAGCTGGAAGAGGCTCGGGACATGGCCTTACTACACTCGGTGTGGTATCAGTAGTCCCTGCGACGCTACCACGCCCGAGGGGTTCGGTCTCGAGACCTCCAGGTGGGCGACTTGGTGCTCCGGCTACGACAAGACGCCCGAGGGCGCCACAAGCTCGTGTCTCCCTGGGAAGGGTCGTTCATCATCGCCAAGATTTTGAAGCCCGGAACGTACAAGCTGGCCAACAGTCAAGGCGAGGTCTACGGCAACACTTGGAACATCCGACAGCTACATCGCTTCTACCCTTAAGATGTTTTCGAGTCGTTCATATACCTCGTTTACACGCACAAATAAAGCCTAACCATCAAGGAAGGGTCAGCCTTGCCTCGACAAAGCCCGACCCTCCCTCGGGGGCTAGAAGGGGCGAACCCCCTCTGCGTCAAAATTTTCCTCGAAAAAAGTCTTCCACCAAAACGACTTTCGTGTTTCCCGACTATATCAGTAGCAGAACCCCGAGAAACGAATAGGAGTGCATGTAAGTGGCAAGGCCGACCGAGCCGAGGGATTCCTACGCCTCCGGGATACGGAAACCCCACTCGTCACCTACCGCGAAAAATAACTCTTACTTGGGTAAGCAATCCTGCTACTGACGAACGAGTCTGGATACGCGAAACAGGAGGAAAAGAGACACAACTTTATATCACGACGACAAAGTGTTCAGGCCTCGGCGGCCACAAAAGACACATACATATTCAAAATAAACTGCTCCGGCAGAATCAGGCATCGCCCGGGGGAGGAGCTGCACCCTCGGCTTCGTTTCCACCCTCGGCGAGATCCGCCCCGCCCTCGGACGGTGGCGCGAGCGGAAGGATTTCCGCCTCGAAGGTGGTCGCCAGCACCGTGCTTAGGCCCGCGGCGGCCGCGTCAAGCCTCTAAACTTCGGCCAGGGCAGCTTCGTCTTCATCAACGAGGCAGTACCCCTTGCTGGCCCGCTCTAGATCCACATCGTAGTGGGAAGCGAGCACGACGAAGGCCTGCCTAACGCCGTGATGTAGCGCCTCGCGGAGTCTGCCGTGCACGTGGTCACCCAAGGCCTGCAGGCGACTCTGGGGGAGCTTCCCGAGGGGACGTCGTCAAGACCGAAGATATGGCAGAAGGCCAAGATAGCCTCGGACATGGCCACGCGGTCGGCCTCCTTCTGCTCAATCGCCTGGGCGAGTGCCTTGGCGGACTCGTCGAGGGCAGACTCGAGCTCTGCAAACAGCCAAAACAAAATTCTTCAAACGCAAGTTGAAGAACGAGGCTAAATCAAAATCTCAAAAAACAGCCAGGACATACCTTCGGCCCGGGCACGCTGCTCCGAGGCTACGGCTTCGGCGGACTGAGCAGACCCGATGGCCACGGCCAGGTCCGCCGCAAGGGCCCCAGCCCGAGCAGACGCCTCAGCTAGCTGGCCTCCAAGGGCCTCAGCCCGGCTTTCAGCCTCGGTGGCCCAGCCCCGAGATTGGTCCCGCTCACCGATGACCTGGTCCAACTGCCGCCGCTGCGCCTCTGTACGCGCCGCCGCTGCCTCTTCCCCCAGCTCGTCACAGAGCAACCGAAGGTCCACCGCCTCAGCGCTCCATTGGGATAGGCGCTTGGTGGTCTCGGCAAGCGTGGTCCTCAGGAACCACAGCGAACCCCAGACGTCAGCCTCGCGGCGGATGAACGGCGACTTGGCGGTGCTCAGATCCGTCAGATCCTAAGGAAGGGAAGCGGGGCGTCACAAAGAATGCCTTGATCACATGAAAGGTATGCCTGAAATCCTTACCTGGAGGATCCTGGGAACGTCCCTAGAAAGGACCTCCAGGGTCGACCGGAGCGACCCCACCGTCGCCTCGGCACACTCACGGAGCTCGTCCCAAGTTTGCTCCTCTCGCTCATCGTCAAGAACGAGGAGAGGTTCCGAAGCACCACAGGTCCAGAACCGGAGCCTCTCCCCACGCCACTCATTGGGACCTCGCCGCGTGAGGATAAGGCCGCCGCTCCCTAGGACGGGCCGCGGTTCTGCGCCTCCCTCCTCCAAGGCGTCGGCACCTCCTGCAGCCGGCGCATCGGGTACCTCCTCGGCCAAGGGGGCAGGTTCCCGATAGCTGACCTCGAGTGGCGGCGCCTCGGCCATCTCAACATCGGCGGCGACGGGTGGCTCCACGACCGGCACCAGCAACTTGCCCGGTGGGCTCGAGGCCGCGGCCGCGCCAGCAGCCTCCCTCAGCACGACGGCCGCATCGACGAAGGGGCCAGCCTCGGGAACTCGCCCTACGGCAACTTGTGCCACCTGAGCCCCCCGCTTCGGGGCATCTTGTGAGAAGGCCAGCCGGTCGGTGAGGCCCGGTGCGACGCTGGCTGCAGAAGCCGACGACGTCTTGAGGACCTTCCAGGGAGCCAGACCGGTCGAGCCGTGCCTCCGTTTGCTGGGAGGAAAGGGAAGAGAAGGATCAGGACACACGAAGAAGGAGTCGGGACGAAGGTATCCTAAGATACTTACCCACTCTGGGCCACGACCAATCATGCCTGCGGGGAGGCCCCTCGAGCCTCAGTCCCCGTGGATACCACCGAGGTTAGCCCCGCTGCTGGCTTCGGCACCATCCTTGCATCGGGCGCCTGAGGCACCAGAGGGACGGACTGCCTAGGCGCAGCCACGACGACCCGAGGATCAGCCTCCTGTGCAGTCGGCACGGGCAACGGCTCTTGGGGAACAGGCGGGTCGGCCTGACTCCCCGGGGTCACCTCAACTACCTCGGCCAAGGGGTCAAGTACCCCCTCGGCCTGCCCCTGTTCTTTGGACCGGGACCCTGATGTCCCGGCCCCGGATACTGACGGCGCCAGCCCACTCGGGGGCTGGCTCGACGACCCCTGGCCCAGCCTCAGATCCGGGCTGAGGCCAAGGCGGGCAGCCATGTCATCGTCTTCATCATCGTCATCATCGTCGTCGTCATCGTCAGGCATCTCCGGCGACGGCTCCCTCGAGAGCCCATCCCTCTCCTGCCACCGACGACGCCTCTCCAAGGCATCCCGAGCCCGCATCCGCTCGCAGGCCCGAGCCTTTTTCGCGTCCTTCTTCTTCTCCGCAGCGACCCTCCGCGCGGCTCGGTCCACCGCGTCCTCTAGGACCGGCGGCAGAAAAGGCTTGTGAAACCCCACCTCCTGGAGACGGACGGAAATCTCAGCTGTGAGAACCCAGGGGCAATCTTACACAAGAAGGAAGAAAGAGCGGACACTCACCAGGGATATGCACCCGCGCTCGGGGCGCATCGAGGGCTGGGTAAGAGCACCGGCGTCCAGCTTTCCTACCGTGCCGGCTACCCGCCTGTGGAGGTCGTCAGCGGGAAGGGGGATCGAGGACATCCGCGAACCCTGCAAGTCAACCGCCGGCATCATCTCCGAAAGCGGCAATCGCCGCTCCGTCAAGGGGAGCACCCTCCGGCGATGGATAGCGGCAACCACCCCCGCGGCGGTGAGCCCTCCATCTCGCAGCACCTGCAAGGCCTCCAGAAGGGGCTGGAGATTCTTCTGTCTCTCACGCGGGGCCCCATAGCGCCAGTTGGTGCCGGTGGCGGTCACCACTCGTTGAGAAAACGATGGGAGCCTCCCATCGTCATTCCGAAGGTAAAACCATCGGCACTGCCACCCCTTGTTTGAGGACACAAGGATGGCGGGGATGTACTATTGCGCACACGCCTACCTCAACTGGAGGATGCAGCCACCGGCCCGCACCGCCATGCGAACTCTTCTTTCCCCCGTCATCAAGGCAAAAGGATCCACGCAGAAGAGATGGGTCCACAGATCCCAATGGGGGTCAATCCCCAAAAACCCTTCGCAAACTGCCGCGAAGATGGCTGCTTGCGCAATGGAGTTGGGGCTGAGATTGCGCAGCTCCACCCTGTAGAAATGCAGAATCGCCCGCATGAAATGACTCGCTAGCACTCCGAACCCCCGCTCATGGAAAGAGACGAAACTCAGCACATACCCCGGCGGCGGGGATGGGGCGGCTCCGCTTGGGGGAGCAATCCACTCCGGCTGCGGGTCACCGGAGAGGGGACAAAGCAAGCCATCAGCAACAAGGGCCTCCAGATCGTCCACCGTGATGGTGGAGAAAGGCCACGGGTCGTGCGGCAGAATGACGGCCACCCGGTCGGCCATCCCCAAGCAAAGGAGGTGGCGGCGGAGCGGGCAAGGTGCGCGGTTTTCTTTCTCTGGCTATTCCCTCAGGTTGCGGAAACCTAAGCAAGAGGCAAGCAGTAGAGTAAAGAACCGTCACCGGTCCCTCTTCCGAATATATAAAGGCCCAGGCGAGACCCGTTCAACACTTCGCCCGAACCCGCCGCGAAATTCAAAACTCAAAGGCGAAACGCCCGTTCCTCGAACGGCTCACGCACGCACAACAGCTGCCCCGCGAACCACTCGTCCCGTCGCATTAACTCTGCGGCAGGGTAGGCGGCACCTTTGGCAGGCGAAGCTTCACCTCCGCCATGACGACCGCGTCAAAAAGGTGCGCCACGTCGTTCGATTTTGTATCCTTTTCCTCTTCCCCTCTCTCTCTCTCTCTTGCTACAAGGACTGGGAAAGGGGATACTCCGAAAAGGATCCTTCTTTGCGAAGGAAGCGGGCCCCGAGCCCTCCTACTTATCAGAGGTTTGAAGGCTGGCCCCTTGGAAGGGTTCGATAGCCGCCTCAGAGCACTCGGGCTCCGCGCCAACTACTGATCAGGGGTTCGTAGGCTGGCCCCCGAAGGGTTCGACAGCCGCCTCAGAGCATGCAGAGCGAGGGATGACTCTGGGTACGTCTGATACACGGCCGAGGCTCGGGCTATGCTCCCGAGGTACCCTAAGACATTTCCGAGACCGGCAGGAGTGATTCTATAACGGAATCCCATCAGAGGGAGGCATCGAGCCCTCGGACCCTGTCAAACAGGACCGGGCCCGGCAAATCACCTGCAGGTACTTTTGGAGCGCGCCTCTGGGCCACTAGCCGACCCTTATCGAACGGGGCACGGGCGTCCACTCGGATCACCCGTTAGCAACTCACTGGAGACACCATGTTCGGCGCCCTCCGAGGGCAACATGACGCTTTCCCCCTCCTCCTTGCGGAAAGGCAACGAAGGGGCGTATGAAAAAGCCGAGTCAGTCCTTGACCGTCCTCTCGCTCTGTGCGGAGGCTCGGGGGCTGCTCTCGCAAACCCGGCTCCGGCCAAACCGTTGACAGCGTCAACATACCAGCCCGAGAACTTGGAACCTGACTACGCACCCGGGCAACGACCAGTTCGCATGAGGGAACAACTAGACCGGTCGAGGCATCACGAAAGGCATTAAGACCTCGAAGGAGTAAAACCACTCCTCCGAGGCCTCGGGGGCTAGACCCGGCAGGTGCGCTCGCGCGCACCCACCGGAACGAAATGCAACCGAGAGAGGCGGATCCTCTTGCAAAAAAGTGCAACAAAGCCTCCAAGCGAGTACTAACACTCCCTTCGAGGCACAGGGGCTACTGTCGGGGACCATAATTAGGGGTACCCCCAAGACTCCTAATCTCAGTTGGTAACCCCCATCAGCACAAAGCTGCAAAGGCCTGATGGGCGCGATTCCGGTCAAGGCTCCGTCCACACGAGGGACACGATCTCGTCTTGCCCGAGCCCAGCCTCGGGCAGGAACAGTAGACCAAGGCAGATTCATGCCTCGCCCAGGGGTCTCCTCAAGCAACGGACGCACCTTCGACTCGCCCGAAGCCCAGCTCTGGCAGGCTTCACGGAGAAGCAACCTTGGCCGGATCACTATGCCAGCCGACCGTATCGCAGGAGCATTCAATGCAAGGATCGCCTGACACCTTATCCTGACGCGCGCTCTTCAGTCGACAGAGCCGAAGTGACCACAGTCACTTCGCCGCTCCACTGGCCGACCTGACAGGAAAACAGCGCCGCCTGCGCTGCTCCGACTACTGTGCCACCCGTCAGGGTGAGGCTGACAGCCGCCAAGATCAGCCTTAGGCGCCATAGGAAGCTCCACCTCGCCCGACCCCAGGGCTAGGACTCAGCCTCGACCTCGGAAGACGGACTCCACCTCGCCCGACCCCTGAGCTCGGACTTAGCCTCGACCTCGGACGAATATCTCTGCCTCGCCCGACCCCTGAGCTCGGACTCAGCCTCGACCTCGGACGACGGTCTCCGCCTCGCCCGACCCCAGGGCTTGGACTCAGCCTCGCCCGACCCCTGAGCTTGGACTCAGCCTCGACCTCGGAAGACGGACTCCGCCTCGCCCGACCCTCGGGGCTCGGACTCTACCTCGACCTCGGACGACGGTCTCCGCCTCGCCCGACCCCTGGGGCTCGGACTCAGCCTCGACCTCGGACGACGGTCTCCACCTCGCCTGACCCCTGAGCTCGGACTCAGCCTCGACCTCGGACGACGGTCTCCGCCTCGCCCGACCCCTGGGGCTCGGACTCTACCTCGACCTCGGACGACGGTCTCCGCCTCGCCTGACCCCCGGGGCTCGGACTCAACCTCGACCTCGGACGACAGTCTCTGCCTCGCCCGACCTCGGGCTCGAACCGACCACGTCACAAGGGGCGCCATCATTACCCTACCCCTAGCTAGCTCAGGCTAAGGGGAACAAGACTGGCGTCCCATCTGGCTCGCCCCGGTAAACAAGTGATGATGGCACCCCGCGTGCTCCATGACGATGGCGGCTCTCAGCCCCTTACGGAAGCAAGGAGACGTCAGCAAGGATCCGACAGCCCAGACAGCTGTACTTCCACCGGGCTCAAGTGCTCCTCCGACGGCCACGACATCACATGAATAGGGCGCCAAAACCTCTCCGACAGCCACGACGGCATGTACACAGGGCTCTGGCTTCCCTCTGCTAAACACGTTAGCACATTGCTACACCCTCCGTTGTACACCTGGGCCCTCTCCTTACATCTATAAAAGGAAGGTCCAGGGCTCTCGCACGAGAGGGTGGCCACGCGGGAGGACAGGCTGGCGCACGAGGCTCACGCTCTCTCTCTCTCTCTCCCACGCGAATGCTTGTAACCCCCCTACTGCAAGTGCATCCGCCCTGGGCGCAGGACAACACGAGGCCGCGGTTTCCCCTTACTGTTTTTCCCCCCTTGTGTTCCGTCTCGCGCCGACCCATCTGGGCTGGGACACGCAGCGACAATTTACTCGTCGGTCTAGGGACCCCCCGGGGTCGAAACGCCGATAGTTCTCATGGTTTAGGATAACGAGGGGTATATTTTATATCCTGCTGGTTATCCCGAACACAAAATTAGGAGAATTCATTCTAGGAAGTCTCACTCTGGCTCTCATCATGCTTTTATGTATAAGAGTAAGGCATCTAGTTCTAGGCAATCCACTCATGTTAAATTGCCTAAGAAGAAAACTCCTAATTCATCAAATGAGCCTATTATTTCATTTAAGACTTTTGATGCTTCATATGTTTTAACAAACAAATCAGGCAAAGTAGTTGCGAAATATGTTGGGGCCAAACACAAGGCCTCAAAGACTTGTGTTTGGGTACCCAAGGTGCTTGATTCTAATGTCAAAGGACCCAAGACCGTTTGGGTACCTAAGAACAAGGCCTAAACTTGTTTTGTAGGTTTATGCATCCGGAGGCTCAAGTTAGATCATTGATAGCAGGTGCACAAACCACATGACTGGGGAGAAAAGGATGTTCTCCTCCTACGGGAAAAACCATGATCTCCAAAGAACTATCACATTTGGGGATGGAAATCAAGGTTTGGTCAAAGGACTTGGTAAAATTGCTATATCTCCTGACCATTCTATTTCCAATGTTTTTCTTGTAGATTCTTTAGATTACAATTTGCTTTATGTTTCACAATTATGTAAAATGGGCTACAAGTGTCTTTTTACGGATATAGGTGTTACTGTCTTTAGAAGAAGTGATGATTCAGTAGCATTTAAGGGAGTGTTAGAGGGTCAGCTATACTTAGTTGATTTTAATAGAGTTGAACTCGACACTTGCTTAATTGCTAAGACTAACATGGGTTGGCTCTGGCATCGCCGACTAGCCCACGTTGGAATGAAGAATCTTCATAAGCTTCTAAAGGGAGAGCACATTTTGGGACTAACAAATGTTCATTTTGAGAAACAGAGTTTGTAGTGCATGTCAAGCAGGGAAGCTAGTTGGTGTTCATCATCCACATAAGAACATCATGACGACCGACAGGCCACTTGAGCTACTCCACATGGACCTATTCGGCCCGATAGCTTACATAAGTGTCGACGGGAGTGTTGGAACTTGCTCTCCTGGGCAAGTTGATCCAACGGGGGAGTGAAAGCAACGTAAACAGGGTTTCAACTCAAGATGGCAATAGCTATGTTAATCCGGCCTCTCAAGGGCACTGTACGGGGGTATTTATAGGTGCCTGAGTGCCCAACGTCTCAGTGTAAGGACGCATGTACCCTCAGGCACCTGGACTATCCCCGGAATATTCCCATAAAGGAGGGTTATAGACTATCATTACAGAAAAGCTATTACAAATCAGGCCCGTAACACGCTTCTCCGTGCGGGGCCGTATTCACATTGGTATGACCTCTTTCAAAATTACTATCTAAAACCCTCTTGAAAACTAAGAGGAGAATTTCATTGAGGGGGAGTTTTGTTTAGTCAATGGAAAAGCATTTGAAACAGGGGGAGATAATTTCAAATCTTGAAAATGCTACTCAAAATCTTATTCATATACCTTTGACTATTTGCAAAAAGATTTTGAAAAGAATTTCCAAAAGAATTTGCAAAAACAAAACAAGTGGTGCAAGCGTGGTCCAAAATGTTAAAATGAAGAAAGCCATCCATGCATATCTTATGATAATGTAAATTGGTTTAATTCCAAGCAACCTTTGCACTTACATGATACAAACTAGTTCAATTCTGCACTTATATATTTGCTTTGGTTTGTGTTGGCATCAATCACCAAAAAGGGGGAGATTGAAAGGGAAATAGGGTCAAACCTTTTCCTAAATGATTTTAGTGGTTGAATTGCCCAACACAAATAATTGGACTAACTAGTTTGCTCTAGATTATAAGTTCTACAGGTGCCAAAGGTTCAACACAAACCAATAAAAAGTCCAAGAAAGGGTTCAAAAGAAAGGAGCAAAAGAAAACCAAAGGCTGCCCTGGTCTGGCGCACCGAACTGTCCGGTGTGCCACCGGACAGTGTCTGGTGCACCAGGGAGAATCAACTCGAACTCCTCAGCTTCGGGTTTCTGGAAAATGTTCTCCGCTATATTTCACCGGACTGTCCGGTGTGCCAAGCAGAGCAACGGCTAACAGCACCAACGGTCATCTGCAAAAGTGAACAGTGCGGTAACAGTGCACGGACAGCGCGCGCAGAGTCAAAGCAGGCGCTAGAAGGTGCACCGGACAGTGAACGGTGACTGTCCGGTGCACCACCGGACTGTCCAGTGGCCCCACTTGTTAGAGCTCCAACGGTCGAACCCTAACGGTTGGGTGACGTGGCTGGCGCACCGGACAGTGTCCGGTGGCGCACCGTACTGTCCGGTGCGCACGTCGACAGCAGCCTTCCCCAACGGCCACTTTGGTGGTTGGGGCTATAAATACCCCCCCAACCACCACACTTCAAGGCATCCAAGTTTTCAGCCAACACATTCAATACAAGAGCTAGTGCATTCAATACAAGACACAATTAGAGTGAATCAAAATCTCTCCAAGTCCCAATTCCACTCAAAGCATTAGTGACTAGAAGAGAGAGTTTTGTCGTGTTTCTTTTGAGCTCTTGCACTTGGATCGCTTTTCTTCTTCCCCATTTCTTGTTCCCAAGTCATTTGTAATCAAGGGAAGAGACACCAATTGTGTGGTGGTCCTTGTGGGGACTAAGTGTCCCAATTGATTGAGAAAAGAAGCTCACTCGGTCTAAGTGACCGTTTGAGAGAGGGAAAGGGTTGAAAGAGACCCGGTCTTCGTGACCACATCAACGGGGAGTAGGTTTGCAAGAACTGAACCTCGGTAAAACAAATCACCGTGTCACACTCTTCATTTGCTTGTGATTTGTTTTTGCCCTCTCTTTTGGACTCGGTTATATTTCTAACGCTAACCCCGGCTTGTAGTTGTGCTTAAAGTTTATAAATTTCAGATTTGCCTATTCACCCCCCTCTACGCGACTTTCAGGCATCCCAATGGATGAGGGTTGCACTCAACCCCTTTCAAGTGATCCGATGATCAACTTGAATACCACGGTTTTTCCTTTAGATGATTATTCCTGTTTGCGAGGAATCTCCACAAGATTGGAGTCTCTCGCCCTTACAACAAATATCACAATGAAAGCACAGAGTAAGGTTGGGATGAGCAACACACACAAGACACAGATCGCAGCACACCCACGCACACAAGAGAAGACTTGAGCTCAAATGACAACATAGGGAGTCCTCGACTCGAATAGAGCTCAAATCTCTAACACAATGAAACGAATGTGCGGGAACAGAGTCTGGATGCCTTAGGATGCTTAGTGAATGCTTGTGTATATCCTCCATGCGCCTAGGGGTCCCTTTTATAGCCCCAAGGTAGCTAGGATCCGTTGAAGACAATCTTGGAAGGCTAATCTTGCCTTCTGTCGTGTGGTGCACCGGAAAGTCCGGTGCACCACCAAACAGTCATTGTAGCTGTCTGGTGCGCGATTGCTTTCCAAAACAGGCGCAGTCGACCGTTGCAGCTTCAAGCCCGTTGGCGCACTGGACACTATACGGTGCACACCAAACAATCCGGTGCCCCCTGCCGACCGTTGGTGCGGGCCACGCGTCGCCCACGGATTGCACGACCGACCGTTGTGCTAGCGACCGTTGGCTCACCGGACAGTCCGGTGCACCACAGGACAGTCCGGTGAATTATAGTCGTACGCCGCTGATCTTTTCCTGAGAGCGGCCTTTTCACTGGAGACCAGCCTGGCGCACCAGACACTGTCCAGTGCACCACCGGACAGTCCGGTGTGCCAAACTGAGCTGAGTTTTGGCTGCACCGAGCCAAGTCTTTTTCCAATTCTTTTCTCCCTGTTTCTAGCACTTAGACAACATATGTTAGTACTCAAAACAATGTACTAAGTCTAGAAACGTACCTTGTTACATGATTTGCACTTCTTGCTTGTTTGGCACATAGCTACTCACTTACTATGTGTTGGACACTTAATCACCAAAACATTATAGAAATGGCCCAAGGGCACATTTCCCTTTCAAGGAGCAGTTTATGGAGGGACTCATTGGGCCACTCCAGTACCAGCTGATATCCCACACCTTCCCATCTTTCCAGAGGCTTTTGGACAAGGCCATCGCACTTGAACACAAACGTGTTCAGCTTGGCGAGATGAAAAGGAAGGCTATCACCTAGGGTCAGGGGAGTAGTAGCATGTGCCCTCGCTATGCTCCACCCAGGGTACAATAGCTTGTCCTGGAGGAGGGCAACAGTCTCACTTGTGACGTGCTCAGTAGACACCACAGGCGACACCGCAGACTCTGCATACTCGTTAGGCTGCCCCCATTGGCACCCCGTCGAGACCTACTGGCCAGAACGCAGCTACAGGCATCACATGCTTCAAGTGTGGTTAGGTTGTTCACTATGCTAATGTCTGTCCAAAGAGGAACCCCAACACACCGGCTCGTGGTAATTTTCAGGGCAAGCAAACAGATACTCTAGCCAGCAACCGTGGTTACAGCATTGCCAGGGTTAATCAAATCAATGCAGAAGCTAATGAGGATGGTCCTGACATCGTCATTGGTACGTTCTTCATTAATTCCGTACCAGTTGTTATACTTTTTGATTCTATAGCTTCACAATCATTCATATATGCTCATTATGTTCATGCAAATGGTCTACCTTACCTTGCTATGCGTAGACCTATGATAGTCATTACACCTAAAGGGGCTTATGCGGCAACATATATGAGTCATAGAATAGAAGTAACAATACTAGGAAGACTATGCCTATTGTTGGTCACTTGCTCTCAAATGCTTCGGCTTAAGAGCAAGGCAACACAAAAAATGTTAAACGTCAAAGTCCTTCGTCCTTCGGAGCATTATTTTCCTTAGGATATAACGACTCTTGGACGAAGGTTACGAAGAACATACCTTCGTAAGTTCAACATATAAAAATGACGAGGAAATTATATGAAGTATAATGAACAGTATGAACAATTAAATATGTTATTATTATTGAATTATTTCTATTTTATTACTATGAACAAATAGAAATAATAACTTATTACAAGTATACCTTCGGCTTGAAGGAAGATAAAGAGTACAAGTGTGACGCAAAAGCAAATGACAAGTCAGCGTGAACAGTACGGGAGTACTGTTCATCTATTTATAGGCACGGGTCGCAGCCCATGTAAAATTACATCCAGGCCCTTTGCATTTGCTAATAACTCTATAGTAATTCATCGGGGTCTAGATAGCCTTTTCCTCTTTAAGTCGGTTTCCTTTTTCCTGTCATCATGTCGAAGCTCCCTTGCGCACAGCTTCGGCTCTGTTCCATCCTTCGTTTCCCTTGTGCATCTTCATACTGTGATTTTGACTAAAGTCCGAAGGGTCCAAGTCCGAAGGTACCTGCTCATGTATTATACTCCAGAAACATTGTTAAATCACATTTTTGAGGACCTTCGGAAGCCGAAGGCCCCCAACAGTAGCCCCTCGCAATATTAATTTGTTAGGATGATAAATTCAGATTGCGATATGGACGAAGGCCCTAAGCCGAAGGTCCGAAAAAACACCTTCCCTTTGCTAGAATAGCAATAGTCAATGACAAGGGACCCTCCCACTTGCCACACCCTAAGCGTATAAATATGATCCGACCGCGAGCTCATTTGGCACGCTTTCTTGCCATCTGCTTTGCCTGCTCAAATAGCTCTTTGCCTACAAACACTTGACCAGCTTTTTAGATTTTTTTAGCTTCGGCCCTAAGAGCACATTTTCAGCATTTTTGAAGAGATGTCTCAGGAAAAGAAAGTTGTTGCTGAAATGAAACTGAGCCTTTCTGAGGAGAAGAATCTGGGCTTCCTTTAATCGATAGCGAGAACAAATATAGAGAAGATTACTAGAGAAATTTTAGAAGGCTTATCTGAAGATACCGGTGAGAGTGACAGTTATGATGTAGAAAGTGGGGGTGAAGACTCCGAAGATCGACCGTGGCGACCAAGTCACACAGTCTTCGGAAAATTGAGTATTAAACAGAGTCATCTTGATAACATGAGGGGGAGATATTTTCGAGACATGTCTACTGTGAGGGCAGATGACGGAGAGAGGACTGTGCCTACTCCCGAAGAGAATGAAGTCATGATCTTCCGAAGCTTTTTTAAAGCTAGGCTTCGGTTCCCCTTGAACAAATTTGTGGTTGAAGTTCTGAAGATATATCAGGTCTACCTTCATCAACTTACTCCCGAAGCAATCATAAGAATGGGAATCTTCGTATGGGCCGTGAGGAGCCAGGGTTTGGAGCCAAATGCAAAAAGTTTCTGCAATATGCATGAGCTATTATATGAGACAAAACCCTGGGGTAAAGAGCAATATCATAACAATTTTGGCTGTTATAGCTTCGGTGCTCGCTCTGGGTCAAGCTGTCCCGTGCCAACTTTTCGAAAGAGATTGCCCGGAGATTGGATGAAGGAATGGTTCTATGTGAGAAACGATTTGAAGGCACGAGAAGATATTAAGGATATCATCATGCACCCTATCTGGCAGCGCTTCGACCTCCGGAAACTGAAGGTGGATATTGACGAGGCAGCCGAAGAATGCCAGAGGGCCTTTAGCGAAGTTTGCTCTTTCATCGAGACAAGGGATTTAATCCCGGAGCACATAGCCTTTAGAGTATGGCCACTTGTAGAAAAGTGGGAAATGCCAAAGGAGACTATCACCAAGTCTGACGAAGGTGGGTTGATTAGGATGAAGTTCACCTTCAGATATGAAGGTAAGTTTGTTGAGCCAGATGATGATTGGTTGAAATGCATTGAAGCTACAATCGATGAACTGCTTGGGCCATACTCGAAGGCAGAAGATACTGCGTTATTTGCGGCCTTCGGAGGCCGGAAGAAGAAAAGGCTCAACCGAGTTTTTGATGCTATTGGGTTCATATACCCTGACTACCGCTACCCGCTACGGGGGCGAAAGAGAAAAGATGTAACTTCCGGGAAAGATTCTGCTTCAGCTGCTCCAAGCGAGCCTACGCCGAAGAGAAAAAAGGTGAAGGTCCTTACTCACCGACCGCGCTTCATTGAACCGACCATAGTGCCCGAGTTTGTCGGTGAGACCTCTTCGGCTGCTGATGCCAAAGAGCCTACACCTGCGCAGAAAATTGACGAGCTAACTGCAACGCCGAAGACTGAAAAAATTGAAGAGCCAAGAGCTGAAGGGACAAAGACATCAGAATTTTAAGTCCTTCGGCAGAAGTTGAAGTACCAAAAACCCAAAAAGGGCCAACAATGACCCCCAAAAGAAAAAGGATGGTTAATGTTCTGGATGTATTGGAGACAATAAAGTCTTCAAGCACTACTCCGAAGAAAATTGCCGAAATTCCCAAAGTGCAAATTGAGACAACAGCCTCTGAGGCCGAAGCTACAAAGCACCAAGCTGAGACTGAAGCTAGGCCTTCAGAGCCTGCCAAGATGAAATCCTTGGAAACCATAGAAAAAGAAACAGAAGCGGCAGAACAAATTTTGGCTGAAGAAACTGCCACTGCCACCCCCGAAGCATTTTCCGAAACTCTCAATTATATTTTACGACATGCTTCGGGGAAAAAGTTGACTAAAAAAGAAAAGCAAGAGGCTCAGTTCTATGCCCAAAAATTGAAATATTCGAAGGGGGCATTGATTTTCAATGGCAGCGGAGAAGAAGACTTCTTATATTGTCTCCCAGACAGCAAGGAGATTTCTGTCTGCCAGGAATTGGGAAGAAGCTTCGGATTCCCGACGCTAGAGGACAGGCTCTCAATGTTATCAAAAGATGAATTGGCCGACAACTTAGCGTACAACAGCTTAAAGGTGAGAGAATAAAATTTTAGTGCTTAAAAACAAGATTTTTTTCGTTTGCTTATACTTAACACCATACTTCTTTTGCAGGGCCTTATTCTTAGCAACGCCCTCAGGGCGCAAAAAAGCGCTGAAGACGAGGGATATACCATGGCCTTGAATAACCTTCATTCCGAAGTAATTGAGCTAAGGAATGAAGGTCTTGAAAAAGACAAAATATTAAACTCATTGATAAGAAAAATAAAAGAAGACGAGGCTACTTCGAAAGACCAAGATGAGACCCAGAAGTGCGAAATTGAAGATCTTCGGAAACAGCTGGCATAAGAGAAATTAAAATGTGCAGTTGCCGAAGCTGACCGAGACGCCAGTGAATACTAGAAAAATTACTGGGAAAAACAGTTGTGGAGCTTCATTCTTCAAAAGAAAGATGCTATGAAGAATCTATGGCATGTGTACAAAAGATAAAAACCAACTTCGCCAATATTGGCGCATACTCAAATGAGGACAACTTCATAGTAGGCGATCCCGAAGGTCCAATCGAATGGATCAAGGGCGAAGCCGAAGCCTTTGAGGAAGTTTTGGGTGGCCATGGAGATGTCTGCGCCTTCTCAGGTGCCAGGGGAATTGCGGCCATCTTAGAGAAGGCAGGATGCGAGCATGTGAAAATCTTGGCCCAAGCCGAAGCTGCGTTTTCTATTGAAGATACAAAAAAACCCTTCGGCTGAGGCAAGCTTAATTGGCGGAAAGTTTTTTACCGACATCTGGGAAAACGGTGTCCGAGAGATGGCCCACGAAATTATAAAGAGAAGTGAAAAAGATACCCACGAAGCTAGAGAAGCAGCAAAGGCAGTTGAAAAAACTGCAGAACTTGAAAGGCGGATAGGTACTGTCTAATTGCTTTTGACTTTATGCTTTATTATTGTGACTTCAAACTTATTCATGTTTTATATTGCAGCCAAATTACCTCCTCCCCCGGAGCCCTTCGGGTCACAGGCGGACCCCGAAGCAAAAAAGGAAGATGAGATTACTAAGATGGCCGAAGCTATTATGGGCAAAGTTGTTTTTCAACTACTAAACGAAGCTGTAGAAGTAGTTTTAAAAGAAGAATAGCTATTGTTGTAAAAACATTTGAAATATTGATGTAATATTTGTTGAACAAAGTGTGTAATATTCTATAGTTTTGAAAGTAATATATAAGCTGTGTGTAATTCGGTTCTTTACGATGCATGAAACTTTACATACATACCACTTTTGAGCCTTTGGCGAAAAAACACCTTCCCTTCTTTTCATGCTTCGTGAAGAATATCCATGTCCGTGAAAATATTATGCTTCATAAGCAATAGAACTCTTCTGATACTAAAGTTGACGAAACTGTACATCTTCAGACTTTGTTTCGCGCCTTGTCACAATTTCTTTGAAACAATTTCCGAAGATTACCATTGTATTCCCTTCTTGTGCCATTAATGAAATGTAATGTATGGTGTCATGTTATGCGAATGATGTGATGATGCTATGATATGCAAAATGATATTTGTGCCGAAGATACACATACGTTCCCACAGTAGGACACAATCTCTTTGCCGTTTATTTTTCAGCTTCACCGCTTATTTTTCGGTGTATCAGCGTTGACTTTTCGCTGTAAGCCTCCCTTAGGAGCTTCTTCGCCTTTTATTTCGGCGGTATCAGCGATTATTTTTCGCTGTAAGCCTCCCTTAGGAGCTTCTTCGCCTTTTATTTCGGCGGTATCAGCGTTTATTTTTCGTTGTAAGCTCTGCATTCCCTTTGGAACGACTTTTGAGCAGAAAACTTACGTTGCGTTCCCTTAAGAACGACTTTTGTTGCTTCGTCAAAACTTGCAATGCGTTCCTTAAAACGACTTTTTGTTGCTTCGTCAAAACTTTTAGAACTTCGTCGATTTTTGAAGAAGGTATATTACATTATGATAATGACGAAGCTATTACAAGAAATTGAAAACAACAAAAGAACTAAGTTTTCAATGATTGCTCTTTATTGAAAAAGGTAAATGATAACGAATGTAAAAACTGTTTCAGAGGTAGGATATATCTTAGTAGATGTGCTTCGATTCTGGCACAGTACTGTTGACTGTGCGAGCTTCGGACTGCTCCCTGAAGTCTCGCTGCTGGTGAGTGTGCTGGCTCCCTTTTGGCTGCTGGCCTTGGGGATAAGCGAGTTGCATTGGTGCTGGAGGTGGAGGCTGTTGCCAAGATGCCTGAGGTTGGCTTGCCGAAGCAACAGAAACTGCAGGATGGTTACCCACAAACTCTGGAATGTACGGTGAGTGGTACGAAGCAGTATGCATAACCTGCTTTGGCTGGCTCTGTTGGGCTGCAGCTTCTGCTATCTCTTTCTGTTTCTGGATGGTGACATGGCACATCCTGGTAGTATGGCCCTTGTCCTTACCGCAGAATAGGCAATAAATTTTTCTGGGCTGATCCCCAAACCTTCCTCCGAAGCCCCTGGCGCCTCTGCCCCTTGAAGCTAGGGGCCGAGGGTAGCTCTGCTGCTGCCCCGAAGCCTGGGAGGAATACTGCGGCCTCTGTTGCTGACTTCCCCTGTCGTCATTCTGAGTAGAGTGGATTGATCTGACGTGCCTAGGGTGGACTCTCCCTCCGAAGCCCCTGGTCATTTCAGAGAACCTGTAAGCTTCCTCCCTTCTTTGTCGAAAGTCATTATCTGCGCGGATATATTCATCCATCTTCTGAAGCAGTTTCTCCAGGGTCTGAGGGGGTTTCCTGGCGAAGTATTGGGCTGTAGGTCCTGGCCGAAGCCCCTATATCATGGCCTCAATAACAATTTCATTGGGCACCGTTGGCACCTGTGCCCTTAGTCGTAAGAACCTTCGGACATACGCCTGAAGGTATTCTTCGTGACCCTGAATGCACTGGAACAAAGCTTGAGCAGTGACCGGCTTCGTCTGAAACCCTTGGAAGTTGGTGATGAGCATGTCCTTCAGCTTTTGCCATGATGTAATTGTTCCTGGCCGAAGAGAAGAGTACCATTTTGTGCAACATTTTTTACTGCCATGACGAAGGATTTTGCCATGACTGCAGTATTGCCACCATATGAAGATATGGTTGCTTCGTAGCTCATCAGAAATTGCTTCGGATCTGAGTGTTCGTCATACATTGGGAGCTGAGGTGGTTTGTAAGACGAGGGCCAAGGTGTAGCCTGCAGTTCTGCTGATAGAGGAGAAGCATCATCAAAAGCAAAATTTCCATGATGGAAATCCTCATACTAGTCATCCTCGTTGACGAAGCCCTCTTGGTGAAGCTCTCTGTACTGGGGCCTTCGGTTCTTCTCATCTTGAGTAAGATGACGAACTTCTTCAGAGGATTCATCTATCTGCCTTTGTAGGTCAGCTAGCCGAGCCATCTTTTCCTTCTTCCATTGCACTTGCTGATGCAGCATCTCCATATTCCTGATTTCTTGGTCCAAGTCGTCCTCCTGAGGTGTTGGACTGGTGGCCTTCCTCTTCTGGCTTCGGGCTTCCCGAAGAGAAAGGGTCTCCTGGTTCGGGTCCAGCGGCTGCAAAGCGGCAGCCCCTGTTGCTGAAGCTTTCTTTGGCGGCATGACGAAGGTCGATGCTTGCCGAAGGTGGTCAAAAAGGGTTCACCGGAGGTGGGCGCCAATGTTGGTCACTTGCTCTCAAATGCTTCGGCTTAAGAGCAAGGCAACACAAAAAATGTTAAACGTCAAAGTCCTTCATCCTTCGGACCATTATTTCCCTTAGGATATAACGACTCTTGGACGAAGGTTACGAAGAACATACCTTCGTAAGTTCAACATATAAAAATGAGGAGGAAATTATATGAAGTATAATGAACAGTATGAACAATTAAATATGTTATTATTATTGAATTATTTCTATTTTATTACTATGAACAAATAGAAATAATAACTTATTACAAGTATACCTTCGGCTTGAAGGAAGATAAAGAGTAAAAGTGTGACACAAAAGCAAATGCCAAGTCAGCGTGAACAGTACGGGAGTATTGTTCATCTATTTATAGGCACGGGTCGCAGCCCATGTAAAATTACATCCAGGCCCTTTGCATTTGCTAATAACTCTATAGTAATTCATCGTGGTCTAGATAGCCTTTTCCTCTTTAAGTCGGTTTCCTTTTTCCTGTCATCATGCCGAAGCTCCCTTGCGCACACCTTCGGCTCTGTTCCATCCTTCGTTTCCCTTGTGCTTCTTCATACTGTGATTTTGACTCAAGTCCGAAGGGTCCAAGTCCGAAGGTACCTGCTCATGTATTATACTTAGAAACATTGTTAAATCATGTTTTTGAGGACCTTCAGAAGCCGAAGGCCCCCAACACCTATAGTGCTAGAAGAGAGTACAATAGACTTAATCCTTGGCATGGACTTGTTAACACAGTGGAATGCAGTAATACATTGTGCTAGAGGAACAATAGAGCTTTCTAGTCCTGAAGGGGATAGATTTGAAGTCATAGTTGCACCACCCACATCTAACAGACCTGGTGTATACATGATCAACGGTAAATTTGTGGGAGATCACATCAAAATTGTTAGAGTTCCTAGATGTTTTTCAGGGGAGTTACCTGGAATGCCACCGGATAGGGAAGTTGAGTTTGTTATTGATCTCTTACCTAGGACCGCTCCTATTTCAAAAAGGTCATGCAGAATGTCAGTGGAAGAAATAAAAGAACTTAAGAAACAACTAACCGAATTGCAGGAATCAGGGTATATTCGTCTGAGTTCCTCACCTTGGGGAGTATCGGTTCTGTTTGTTCAGAAGAAGGATGGTTCATAGAGGATGTGTGTTGATTATAGATCACTTAATGATGTCATGATTAAAAACAAGTACCCTTACCTCGTATTGAAGATTTGTTTGATCAGATGAGAGGTACCATGGTATTCTCTAAAATTGATCTCAGGTCGGGTTATCATCAAATGAAGATTAGACCATCTGATATTCCCAAGACGACTTTCTCTACCCGATATGGTCTATATGAGTTCACTGTTATGTCATTTGCCTTAACCATGCACCAGCCTACTTCATGAATTTGATGAACAAGGTGTTTATGGAGTACCTTGATAAGTTCGTCGTGGTATTCATCGATGATATTCTGATTTATTCCAAGAATGTTAGTGATCATGAGGAACATCTGCGATTGGTACTACAGAAGCTAAGCGATAATCAACTCTATGCCAAGCTTAGCAAGTGTGAGTTCTGGCTTGATGAAGTACCATTTCTTGGGAATATTATCTCCAATGGTGGAATATCAGTGGATCCGGCAAAAGTAAGAGAGATTGTAGGATGGAAGATACCGAGTTCGGTCATGGAGATCCAGAGTTCCCTAGTAATCGCAGGTTATTACCGGCGTTTTATTGAGGGATTCTCCAAGATAGCAAAGCTATGACCTCACTATTGGAGAAGGGTAGAGAGTTTAAGTGGACACATGAATGCTAGAAAAGTTTCAATCAGCTGAAGTTTAGATTGATGTCACCCCTAGTGTTGATTATGCTAGATCTGTAGAAGAGATTTGACATATATTGTGATGCATGCCGTCAGGGCTTGGGATGTGTTCTTACGCAAGAAGGACATGTCATTGCCTACGCGTCTCGCCAGTTGCGGAAACATGAGTCGAACTACCCCACTCATGACTTAGAACTAACATTCGTAGTACACGCTCTCAAGATTTGGAGGCATTATATAATGGGGACTAAATGCCAAGTCTATACTAATCATTAGAGCATAAAGTATATCTTCACTCAGAAAGATCTCAACCTTAGGCAACGCCGTTGGTTGGAGCTCATCAAAGTTTATGACTTGGAGATCCACTATCATCCGGCAAGGCGAATCTGGTCGTGGATGCCTTGAGTCAGAAGGAACATGTTCATGTAGCTATAGTCGCCTAGTTACCCGATAAGTTAGTAGAAGACTTTGAAAGGCTCAACCTGGGAATAGTTGCACATACTGAAGGAATCACTATAGAAGTGGAACCTACCTTGGAGCAAGAGATACGTAAGGGTCAGATCGATGACGTTAAAATTCAAGAGATCAAAGATCTGATGGCAGAAGGTAGAGGTCTAGACTTCACAAAGGATGAGCAAGGCACAAATGGTTCAAGAACAGGATATGTGTTCCTGAGATTGACAGCCTCCATGAAACCATTCTAAAGGAAGCCCATGACTCTGATTACTCTATTCATCCTGGTAGCACCAAGATGTATCAGGATTTGATGCAAAAGTATTGGTGGTATGGGCTGAAAAGGGATGTAGCCTCACATGTGGCGGTTTGTGATGTTTGCTAGAGGGTAAAAGCTAAACATCAGAGACCTGCTGGATTACTTCACCCGCTAAAGATACCCGAGTGGAAGTGGGAAGAAATTGGTATGGACTTCATCGTTGGTGTACCCCACACTTCTGCTGGGTATGACTCCATTTGGGTAATCGTAGACAGACAAACCAAAGTGACTCACTTCATTCCCGTTAGAACTAATTTCATGGGGACCATGCTAGCCAAGTTGTATATGGAACGAATAGTTTGTCTACATGGAGTACCTAAGAAGATCATGTCAGACCGAGGATCCCAGTTCACATCTCGGTTCTGGCAGAAGTTACATGAGAGCCTGACACAAAGTTGAATTTCAGCTCGGCGTATCATCCCCAAACTGATGGCCAGACTGAGAGAACTAACCAAGTACTTGAAGATATGTTAAGAGCTTGTGCTCTTAAACATGGTGGTAGTTGGGACAAGAGTCTACCCTATGCGGAGTTCTCTTACAATAATAGTTATCAAGCCAGTCCGAAGATGTCCCCGTTTGAAGTTTTATATGGCAGAAAGTGCAGAACCCCTCTGTATTGGGATCAGACTGGTGAGAGACAGTTCTTTGGGCCTAAAATTATTCAAGAGGCAGAAGAAAAAGTTCGGATGATCCGGGAAAACTTGAGGATAGCATAGACTCGGCAGAAGAGCTATGCTGATAACCGAAGAAGACCACTAGAATTTGAAGAGGATGATCATGTATACCTAAAGGTGTCACCAATTCGAGGTATGAGAAGATTCAAAGTTAAAGGCAAGTTATCCCCTCGCTTTATTAGACCCTTCAAAATCCTTAAACCAGTTGGGGAGATGGCCTACCAGCGTGAGCTACCAGATCATATATCTGATGTACAAGATGTGTTCCACGTATCTCAACTCAAGAAGTGTCTCCTGGTCCCAGAAGAACAATTGCCTATGGAGGAACTTAGTGTGCAGGGTGATCTAACCTACACTGAGCATCCTATCAAGATCATCGATACCCTAGCTCGTGTTACGAGAAACAAAGTGCTCAAAATGTGCAAAGTACATTGGAGCCATCACGGAGAGGACGAAGCTACCTAGGAGAGAGAAGAAGAACTACGTGTAGAGTTTCCCAATCTTTTCTCTAGTTCATCTTAATCTCGAGGTCAAGATTCCTTTTAAGGGGGGTAGGATTTGTAATACCCAAATTTTGGAGTAGATATAAATATGTATGAATATGAGAGATTTTAAAAGTCTATACAATTACTCTTATTTTTTTCTTCCTTCTCTCTTTATGCATATCACAATATTATTTTAATTTCAACAACTGATGATTAAAATGAATATGCATCTCATGCTGACGTTCTTGCATTTTTGCATTTGTATTCAAAATCACAAGACAAGTTTAAGTTTGAAAATTTGAGTTTGAAAAAAAAAGAAAAAAAGAAATGGTAAAACCCTCGTGCTGGGCCCAAACTCAAGTTAGGCCCATCTCCTCCCCACCGTCGGCCGGGCCAGACATGCGCGTCGACACCTGGCCCCACCACAACTTTCCCATGCGCACCCACTCTTTGGTCCGGTCACTTACCTTTGGGGCCCACCATGTCAGCTACTCGACCCCACGCAGTCCTACACCGTTTCCATTTCTCGGTCACTTGCGTGTGGGCCCCTGTCGGACTTGTCCTCCTCATCCGGTCGACCGGTTGCAACAACTCCACGCGGAGCAGCCGCGGAGCTAGGGTCGGAGTCTTCCGCGCCCTGGGATAAATTCGAGGCCCCGAGGGTTTCTGCTTTACACCTCCTAGTCCAACCACCCTCAAGGTTTCACCGCCATCAGCCCTCTCAATCGCGTGCAGGATTCGAAGATCGATCCACCACCAGGGGTGACCACCGTTGGACTCACCTGGCTACTGTCATCGAGGCCTTATTCACGAACTAGTGAACATCTTAGACGCGCCAAGAACCAAACCGAAGCACCCACACGCACAAAGTAGTCAGCAACGCAGTGGAATTTCTCACCGACGCCACGTGATTGCGGTTTCCGCTCACTCCACTACAGGAAACACCTAAATTTTCGTGGGCCAAAAACCCACGAAAATAAGCGTAAACCGATGAAAATACACTATTTTCGTCAACACACCGACGAAAATAGCCGCCGAAAATAAGTTCAACGAAAATAGACAACTATTTACGTCGGTACCGACGAAAATAATTCATTTTCGTCGGCTTCCCCAAAGCCGACGAAAATAGTTACTATTTTCGTCGGCCTCAATGGCCGACAAAAATAGGAGCCTGATTTTCGTCGGCCCCGGTGGTGGCCAACGAAAATAGCTGGGCCGTATTTTCGTCGGTCCCGGTGGTGGCTGACGAAAATAGCTGGGCAGTATTTTTGTCGGCCTGAGATCAGGCCGACGAAAATTTATGATACCCCCCAAAACAGAATTTTGTGCACCTTTCAATTGACAGCAAAAGACACAATTCACAATATCACAATTCACATATACAGATTCACAAGCAAAAAACACATTCACAACCTTCCATATTACATAAATAGTCCATAGTCCATAAGTCCATAGTCCATAAGTCCATAGTCCATACATAGTTTTCGTGGGAGTTTTGGCCATACACATCCATAGTTTCAAACATTCACAATCAATACACATTCAAACAAACTCACTACTCACTCCTGCGGGCTGTGGGAGTTTTGGCCACTGCCTCCAGAACCATGGACGAAGAAGTCTTGGACATTGACAGCACCCTCCGATCCCTGAGCATGTGACGCTAAACCCTGCATTTCATCAATCATTCAAATAAGGTTGTGTTTTGCTATCCCTATACCTATGCATTGCTATGTTTGGTCACCATTTGCATAAAACTAAACATGGAACGTCACCTGTGATCCATGGTGATGAAGAGGCTGTGCATGCATCCACGGATACTGTTGTGCTGGCCACCCCTGAGGTGGTGGCACCCACCCCGTCGGTGGCGGTGCCATCCACGCTTGAAATGGCTGAGAGCCCGCCGGTGGCTGGGAGACCGGTGGCACCCATCCGGGGACTGGCTACGATCCTTGGGGTGGTGGAGGCATCCAAGTGCCTGGAGGTGCCTGCGTCCACCCAACACCAGTCCACTGTGGCTGCGACGCTGGAGCTTGTCCTGGCCACTGTCCCCATCCTTGTGCCTGCGAGCCATTTTTGATAATAAAAAAAGAGTTGTTATGGAATTGAAGTGTTCAGATAGTGTTACCTGGGGAGGGCGAAAAGCGGGCAAGTTCATACCAGGGCCGAGTCGAGTAGTCATTTCCTGCAAATGGATGAAACGTTAGAATCGTAACATTATACTTTGAATTCAATGACACGTGATGAGATAGACGAATTACCTGAAAATAAGAAGCCATATACTATGTCAGCTGTCGGACCTGCTCCTGTGCTGCTCGAGCCTGCTCCTGTGCTGCTCGAGCCTGCTCCTGTGCTGCCCGAGTCTCCCCCTCCAGCTCAGCCTCTCGAGCAGACTTGGAGGAGCGAGAACTCCCTGCCGAAGACGATGCCTTCCCTTGACCTATTGTCCTGTTGTACTCCACAACGCTGGTGCCAAAGGCAAACCTGCATGATACACATAGTTGAGCCATTAAGTGGACACATTCTTGTTAATGAAATTGTCAAATCAAAGACAACCACCTCACCTGCCATGCTTTCTACCCCCACCACTGTGGTACAACGCCGAGGCATCTAAGTCTGAATGCATCCAGTCGAAATCAGGCCCATGGCGTTAGTCATTTCCTCCCCATATGCATTCTGCAAAGAAAGTTAGAGTTGGAGTTAGACACAAAACATGCAAGTTAATTCGTAAATACAAACTTGTTTACCATTTTCTCCCTTGCCGCCTCGCTGCATAGCTCATCAGGGTTCGCCGGATCAGGGCCACGGTGACCATGGACGTAAACCTCCATAAAACTTGGAGCAACTCCACTTTCAGCTTCCTGCATGAAAAAGAAGACTTAAACCATAGAATTTTCATATATGTAACATACAAGTTTGATTTATATACTTACCATGCGGCGTGCGGTACCAAGGTGTCCATCGGCGCCGTACCTGTGCCCCGGTCCTTCAGTGCCACGGTTGGTACAGTGCTTCTAGGACTCTGCAATCCACTCAGGCGACGCCCATCTCTTAGCCAACCACCTCCAGGCTTCCATGTCCTTCGCCAGCCAATCCACAACGCTCTCCAGGTACTGCTCCTCTGTGAGGTAGATCTCATTGGCCCCTAATGCTTTGCTCATTTTCTGCCCCTTTATCTTCTTGTAGTAGTAGTTGACGGCCGCGATGCGAGCATTGTACATGGCATCCTTGATTACCTTATCAGCGCACTTCCGAAAGTGCCTCTTCACACGTGCCCACTGAGCCTGATCCTCCTCGATCTCATTCGGCAATTGGAACCTCCCCTACATATCAATGGAGAAGTTAAGTTAAAGTAAGATTAGGAGAAGCAATAATTCAGTGAATTGCTTATATACGAAAGTAAACTCACCCAGAACTCGTCCCACACAGCCACCTAACAAGTCCTTCGTTTTTGTTCCGAACTTCCCCCTCCGCTACTGCTTTCCCCTGGCTCCCCTGGCTGGACAGAGTCCTTTAGACCCCAGTCGGCCCACTGCATAGCCGCGAACCTCTCGCCATTGAGCTCCACCATGCCAGGGTAGTAGAAGCGACAGAGGCTACCCAACACCGCGTTCACCATGGGACGTCTGCCTGTACCGTCCCAAGTCAAGTCTTCCCATGACCTACAAACATTAATAAAACAAGTAAACCAGTGCAATCACGTTCACATTAAAAACTTAACACAACAGAAATAAGCCCCACCATTCTCCATGCGGCCGGATGAGCCTCCTCTCGCCAGGTCTCGGACCAAGCGCATTGCGCTTTTTATACCTAAGTATACAAGTAAATTCAATATGATGAAATGATTAAAAACTAATATCAATTAAACTAATATGCATAATAATACCTGAAGGACGTAGAACCATCTGACGCGTCACCCGCGCTGCCTGCCCCCATAGGGTCAACCTCCTCATCCTGCTCACCCTCGTCACCCTGCACATGAGCATCCTGCTGAGGAGCCTCCTGCTCACCCTCCTCACCCTGCGCTTCGTCTAGACAATCGAGAAGTTGCTGCTGGCTCTGTCGGCTCTGTGAGGTGCCCTGAAAAAGCCCACTGCCCGAGCTGTCCTCGCTGGCCGCGCTGCCCCCACTCCTCCTCAAAGCCCACTGCCCGATCACCGTCCATTTCAAAGGCTAATTAAACAAAAGATAAATAACATTCAAAAGACAGCACGCGCACGGCCGCGCGCACGGCACGCCACAGCCGCCACGGCACGCGCACGGCACGCCACGGCGGTGTGGACGGACGGACGGCGGGCTCTCTTCTTCGCGGGCGGGCGAGGAACTTACTAAGTAATAAATACATAGTAACTACTTATTTACTAATAACTATATAGTAAATAATAAATGACCACATTAACTGAAATTACGAAAACAATGTATACCTGACAATAATGTACGAGTCCAGCTAACGGTGGAGAAGGTCAAGTCGGAAGAACACCTATGTACAAAAATTACTATTGTCAATAAAAATACCTAGCTAACTATTTATACTAACAAGTGAATAGCTATCAATCTATACATTATATCAAGTAAATTAGCTAACTAATTACTATAAACTAAGTAAAACCATTACCGTGGCAACGGTGGAGGGGGCCACGGCGTGGGACGGCTCCTTGGAGTGGGCGCGGTGTGGGGAGGCGGCTCGGCGTGGCTCGGCGCGGCGATGGCGTGCGGTGAGGGCACGCGGCATGGCGAGGGCAAGCGGCGAGGGCGCGCGGCGCGGCGAGGGCACGGTTGCTCGGAGTGGGCGCGGCGTGGGGAGGCGGCTCGGCGCGGTGGCGGGCGCGGCGGACGTGCGGCGGCGGCTCGACGGGCGCGCGGCGAGGCGGCGGATCGGCGGGCGCGCGACGAGGGCGGGTGAGAGAAGGTAAGGCGAGCGAGAGAGAGAAGGTGCGGTGAGGCCGGGATGGAAGATTAACGACCTCTATTTTCGTCGGCCTCAGTGAGGCCGACGAAAATAGTGTCCCGTTAAACGTTTATTTTCATCGGCCGGGCTGAGGCCGAGGAAAATAAAGGACGTATTTTCGTCGGCCGGGCTGAGGCCGACGAACATAAACAATATTTTCGTCAGTGTGGAGGCCGACGAAAATAACTTTCGTATTTTTGTCTGCCTGCCGACGAACATATGGACTGGCCCACGAAAATAGTGCACATTTTCGTCGGTTACGAGGGCCGACGAAAATAACATTGTATTTTCGTGGGCCGGCCGACGAAAATAGCCCGGCCTATGAAAATTTATGCTTTTCCTGTAGTGCTCATCGCGACCAGGGGATCTCCGCTTCGCACCTCGGTAAGAGAGCTCTCTGTTTTGTTTCCTCGTTTTACCTGGTCATGTAGCACCTGTTGGTCTTGGGTTTGGTGGTCTCCCCTGGGTTGCTTGTGTTGCTTGCATAGCGCGCCATGGTCCGAGGCCTGCGTCGAGATATCGGCATCAAATGGTGGGGGAATAGGTTTGAGAAGTCATAGGTTTCATGAGAGCCTTGTGAATTGAAGTCTAGTGCTCGGGAATGCCAGATTCGTCATCTCTAGCGACCCCGTCGTCGCACGACGCTCCGCGCCGCCGGGAGTCAGGTGTAGAGGATGAAGAGGGGGTAACGAACCATTAGATCCGCATCTGGCGGATGTGATTTGATCCAGAAAGCATCCCTTCACATGGTTGATCTGGTCCGTTGGATGGTAACCGGGTGGCTCGGAGTTGAGCAAGGGTACTTCATTAAATCTTTACTGTGTAAAGGAAATCGGACGCATCTGGCTATGTACCGGTTTGTTATGACTGGGCTTTAATCCATGTCGTTGATCTTTGATCCAGCGCGCGTTATCGCATAACGGTTCGGATGAAGCCAGATTTAATCCGTGTTGTTTCCTTTAGATCGGACGGTCGAGATCTAATAATACCCCTCCACCATGAACTTTTTACATAACAGACCTCGGCAAATAGGATAACTAACACACCATCCACCCCAGTTAAGAAGTATTTTATTTTGAGCCCTGAGATTTACGAATTGAACCTGGAACTTCCAGGTAATAATGCTCGTGACCCCGAGAACAGATAAATTGAATAAAATAGTATAGAAAATGATTTATAGTATAGGAATAATTCTAGAACCTTATTTAATTCATAATTATTTCATTTTAACTCCTTTTTGATCCATTCCAGTTGCATTAAATTCATAATAATATTGTTTATCATCTGGTAACTTTGTTTTGTTATGAAACCTAAATTAAAATTATACACTTAATTTGTTCTATGTCCAAATTTAGCGATTCTTGAACCTACGATCCCATTACGATGCATAGAATATTATCATGCATTCTATTTTGATGTTTGATGTGATGTTAATTTCTCCTATACCATGTTTGTTTGTATTGTTGCGAGTAGACGAGCATGCAACCGAGACCTAGATGCTCAGTAGGTGGAAAATACTGAGCAGGAGCTCGTTGAAGGAAAGTTGTGCCCTTGAGGCCTTGACCACTTTTATTTACCCAATAATGTTCTTTATAATCACTTTGGCATGTTTAGGCTTAATTTTGATGGGATCCAATAGGTCACCCCATTTTGCTTTACCTTATGCCTTGATCACCACTGAACTTTTGGGTAGTCCTGCTATTGCTATATGTGGTTTTGGGTGTTAAGATAAATTTGACACATGATCATTCTTTACTATACTGTTGATTATTTATTATTCATCATAAGATTATTGTGTTAATTAGAACATGGAGAACCACCCGAGAAAACAGTGCTATCATAGGGGTGGAATGGGACACTCTTGGCCAAGTAATTAGGAAAGCTAGGGAGACACTACCTTACATGAAAGGGGCAAGCGGGGAGGCATTGCTGCAGAGTATAGGGAGGTTCTCGGGTCAGACTGTATGTCTAGCTTTTCAGACGGAGGATTCCTTAGCTTCCTTCTTTCTCAACCCATAGCGGGTTTTCTCGAACTAGTGGAACTTTGGAAAGGCCTCGTAGTGCTACCCTGCCTCGTCTCCTTGGTAGAGATGAATTGGACATCTAGCCCCTTGGCAAATGGGTAGCATGACTTGTGGGTAAAGATGCGTAACCTCTGTAGAGTGTAAAACTGGTATATGAGTCGTGCTCACGGTCATGAGCGGATCGAACACTCACATGATTAATTTATGGAAGTAAATTTAATTTGTCATTTGCATCGCATTGTGTTTTTATTATTAATTTTGACCTACCATTACTTTGGGCTGGTATACACTTACATTTAGTAACTGCTAATAAAACTTGACCAACTTATTAAACGCAATGCTCAGCTTTAACCATTATTTGTTGATCAGCCTTACAGTTCACATGAGCTCCCACATTTGGTGATTTCATGCACATTATTCCCCATAACTTGTTGAGCTATGATCTTTTGTGAGCTCACCCTTGCGATATATAACCCCCCAGGTGAAGAGCAGGTAGCCCAGGGTGGCGTCTCCTAGTCAACTTAATGGTGCCAAGGAATAATATTAGTTCGCTTTATTGTTATCATTTATTTTTGTAAGACACTTCCGCTATGTACTAATGTTTGTGACATTTATCTCTATACACATGGTCATTATATGTGTTGTTCTTCTTTAGCGCACATATGAGACGCACCTGGGTTTACCCCTTAAATCGGGGTGTGATAGGAGTATACATAACCAACCTCAAGCAAAGGATAAGACAAATCATACTCAAAGATAGTAGAGTCAATCACATGTCCCTAGTACAAAACAACAACCATCACAGAACAACTTCAGACCACCAGCCCCAAGAGGCAACAGAGGAGGGAGAAGTTTTGTTGAAAGATTTAATTCTCAACCAAGAAAGCTATTTTGTCGTTTTGGTGGGGAAGATATAGGACACACAACAAGAACATGTCAGGTGACAATTCAAAAGCAAAAAAAATTGCTAAAGCCGAAGCACGTCAAAATCAGATAAAGCAAGTTCTTTCACACTTTATCATGTTATTCTCCATATATCTCAGAATATGTTCATCAGCATCCAGACCCACAACCATCAGTGTCTGTTGCTTTGGCAATTCACTCTTCATCTCGTTGGATTGTTCCATAGCCGTTCACATCATCACCTTCATCTTACGAGCAGCAGCTCCCAGGACCGTCTCAAGTTGACCAATAGTTCTTCGTGCAAAACACGCCACAGTGGGATGCAATGGAGCAATTTGAAGCAAGAAAAGTCTACAATGCTATCCCAAAGTCGAAGCATATCTACTGAAGTGCCTAAGGGGTTGAATCAAGGGATCAAATCCATAAGATGAAAAATCTAAGAAATCTATTGTAATTTTAGTTTCCGCTTTTCTACATTTCTATCGCAGAGAACATTAAGAAGGTTTTTCCTTTGATAACTTGTAATAAATCTGAGGTTACACCATCGAGTGTAACAAAGGGACTAACGAAACACATAGTAAAGGTGGAAAAAGCTACAAAGTTGTTTCTAGGGAATGTTGAGCTCAAACAAAACACCTAGTAAAGGTGGAAAAGCTCCAAAGTCATTTCTAAGGGAATGCGGAGCTCAAACAAAACACCTAGTAAAGGTGACAAGGACTCCGAAGTCGTTCCTAAAAGAATGTAGAGTCATGATACAAAAAATTACAGAGGCACACTTGCTTTCTTTCTTCTTTACCATCACCATCTTGCACCATACATCATGCATCATGACATCATTTCATCATCATATTCAGTGACCATGACTGTGAAGGGAAAAGAAGGGAAATTGTTCCCATCGAGATACTAAGAAAGGAGGGGAAATTATTATTATACTTGTGGTATATAGGTATCTTCAGATGTTTTCACAATTCGATGCAAGTCTTTTAATGGCAAGATTTCTTTGCAAAACATGACAAGAAGGGAAGGTGTTTTTCGCTTCCACTCAAAAAGGTACGTACAAATATTTCACACTTTACAAAAAAATAGTGTAAATACAAAGCATAAAATATTATACAGATCTTAACAAAACAAACCCATGTATGTTCCCAGATGTCTTTAGACAAATGCCTATTACTCTTCCAGCTACATCATTTCACATCCACAGCTTCATCCATTATTTTATGTGCATCTTCAAGCGTGGCCAAAGCATCCTTGAGCTTCAGATCATTCTAAGGTATGTACGGTGTCACACCCGATTTTGGAAGGCAAACCGAATGTGAACCATGTACGTTCCAGGATTTTGGATTGTGCCTAGTGGGCTAAATTCTGTTTTTTTTCATTTCTCCGAATTTTCTAATGCCTTTTTTTATTTTATCTATGGTTTTCAAATCAAATTCAAGTCAAATTTCAAATTCAAACCAATTCAAACATGTGCATCAAATAAAAGAATAATTTAGGCTCAACATGATGCAACATTTCATGACTCACATAAGTTTTGACAAAATAAATAATTAATCCTTCCCTAATTGACTTAATTCTAATCAAAAGGAAGAGAGAGAAGGTCTAGAGAGAGATAAGTGGTAACACCTGAATTTGGTAGGCATTTAGAGAAGAAATTTTATACCCCCAAATTCAAGGTGTTACATACAACTTAGGTGGAGGTGAAAGAGAAGCCACACAAAATACAAGTATAATCATAATGCAGGAACAACCCTCCGAAGGGCAAGTAAAATAGGCAAGAAAAATACATATAACTTCTTTTAAACACACCGCTATTGGAACATGCTAACACGCGGTCGAGCTAATCCAGACAGTGGGGAAACGGGGATGATTTGATGCCTGTTAACAAGTGTATTACAGCAACAATGTTTGTCAGCCTCCCGCAAAAGGGTACAGTGTGGGGGAATTTATATGTAACCAGGGGATGATTTCACCTTGGCAAATACAATTATGCCCCTGGTTACCTATGTTATCCCTAGAATATTCCCCTCTCAAGGGTTATTATAGGTAGTCATTACATTGTGATTAGGTATAGCATGGACGAACACACCATTAACTCTACCTATACTATGACTTACAAGTGGGACTAGGCGGTCTAGGGCGGTTTTACATGGGCCCGACGTTTTAGTAACGCGTGGGTAGCGACATAAGCAAGTGCTCCGTGCACCAGGTCTTCGGTAGTCGGTGAGGCTTTTGTTGTTCCTGGATCCGACGGGAACCGTCAAAGCCTTCGCCTACTTCAATTGCTCCCTCCGTCTTAGTGCCTTCGCTCCATCAGTCTTCGCTTGCCTTTGCTTTTCCTCTGTCATGATTTATCCTTATTAAGAATCAATCCGCGCGAGGGGGGCGATACGCCTATGTCCCAACAAGCGCTTCCCTAGCTTCTTTATCCGCCTTAACTACCTGGTGATCATGGAAAAAGCAAATATCATATGTCACACCTAGTTTTGGATGGCAAACCCAATGCGAACCATGTACGTGCTAGGATAAAAAAATCATGTACACAGCGATTACATAGTTGGACATCATCACACATTGCTCAAAATAATAGTGGAAATAAGTACTTTATTACATCAAGATGTCCAAGACATCCACAGAGTCATTAACTTAACATATTCAATAACATCATCAAAGTGCGGAATACGAAACGTAGAGGATAAGGCCTTCACAGGTAGCTGACTGGGGGTTTGCCACTAAAACAACTAAAACTCATCATAGTCCTGAAACTCCTCAAAGTCCTCCATGTTGCATGCATCTCCTCACGAGCACTGATTGTAGTGGGGACAACCTGGGGCTGGGTGGTTTTTAAAGCAAGGGTGAGTACACATCAACGTACTCAGCAAATGTCCCATTTGGCTAAAGTGGACTAGCTATATGTGGGGTTAAGGTTAAAGCATTTGCTTTTAGTTGGACAGATATATTATTACTAGTGGTAACCAGGTTTTAGTAATAAACCAAGTTATTACACAAAAGTACTCCCTCCAAGAGGAAATACCCAAAACCATAATTATAATCATCACCATAAAGGAACCAGAGTTATTCTAATCAAAGAAGACCCCAAGGCTACTCTTAACCATGAGCCCGACTGATATACTAGTTTCTAACACTCTGCAGAGGTTGCACACTTTACCCACGAGTCGTGATCCCTTTCTAGCCTATGATAGCAAGACCCGATCTTCACTACGTAGCCTTTACAAAGATTCTCTAAGGGTCATAGCCGCCCGTTAGGTTTCTCCAGTTTGATAAATGCAGTACTTCTCCCCACAAGAAGGGTGACTAACAAAACCAAATCAAAAGAACCTCGGCAACCAGCCTCGGCAGAGCAAGTACCGTGCCCAAACCCCATTGATGGCCCTATGGCGAAGCCCACTACACCTCAAGTTCCTCTAATTAATCAGCTAAGGCCATCCCATTCCACCATCATGGTTGTACTGTTATCCTGGGTGGTCTCTCAACGAACAGGTCCTTACGGAGAGGTACTCAGAAACAGCTTGAGTCCCCTAAAGTATCACAGATCATCATCATAACAAAGATAACATCATCGTATCATAAATATTCGCATCATGTATGTTGATTAAAGTAGAGCAATAGCACGAAGCTAACCATAATAACCCAAAAAGGTAATCTGGACAAGGTAAATATAGACTAGTCAATCCTTATGTTTCAATTAAGTAATGCGAGACAATGAATTATAAAGTAAGTAGGACATAATGGGTTAGACGACACTTGCCTTCACCAGGTTGGTGCTCAGGGAAGTCTCCAGCAACACCCTCAGGAACAATGGACTCCTCGATGTCTACACAAAGCGATCATGCATTCATCACAAATGACAATGAAATAGTACACCAAACATGCACAATCAAGTGAACACAAGCTCAAAGGAACAATATAAACACAAGAGTAAAATCTAGGTTCTAGGGTGGACTTATGCACCTAGAGGTTTGTGGTTCTATAAGTACGGCCTATCTCGGGGATTACTTAACTTAACTTCATTTATCTTAATGAATTACTAAAATTATACTAGGGATGGGTTCATACATTACATGAGATTACTTTCACAAAGTTGACCATCTAACTATTCATTAGGGTTTTCCTTTTATTTTCTTTTAAATAATGAACCATTACTTTAAATGCACATATAGTCTAGACGTAAAATTAAGACATGCAGACAGTGAAAGATTATAATTTAAACCGGTAGAGATAACTTTATGAACATTTTGCAATTTGAACCACCCAATTTGGAGTTCATATGCAAAACATATGAAATAAACAAGTTTTGGAATTCAAAATACAAAACTAGGCCTATTCCCACGATAAAATAAAAGGCCAGGGGCTTTTCTGCAAAAACTCAGGGGCCTACGCGCTAAAACCAGGGACGGCGTGTTGATTTCTAAAAAGCCGAGCGTCTCATTAACAAAATGACCACGCGAAGGGGTACGGGGTATTCTCAGTCGTTCGATCGCAGACCTATGACCAAGATCAAATCAGGGCGCGAGCGTGCGCACGGATGCGCGGACGAGCGCTGACAGGCGGGCCAAGGTTGTCAGCAGCCTGACCGGCTGGGCCTAGCTGTAGGGCGCGGGTGAGGGAGCGGATCCGAGCGGCCAGATCCGAATCAAACGAGTAGGATTAGATCTGGGCTAATTGAATCTGGGCCACTTGATCTCAGACAGACGGTTGGGATCCCGCGGTAAGCCTGGGCAGGGTCTCCCTGGCGGCCGCCGACGGTGCCACCCGACACCGCAGCGAAGTTTCGCTGGAGGCGAGGGCGCGGCCACGACGAGGGTCTCACGGCGCTGGAAAGGGCTCAGATGGGTTTGGGTGACATGGCAGACTCAGTCGTGGGCATGAGAGAGAGAGATGTGGTGCCGATAGGTGGGGTCCATGTGTCAGCTGACGCGGGCGCGCCCGCGCGGCCTAGCTGGGACGGACTAGGCTGTTTTGGCCAAAACGAGTTTTTCTATTTTCTAGAATTTCCAAATGCCTTTTCTTTTTATTTTCTCTATGAAATTAAATTGAAATTCAACCACAATTCAAATTCAAATAATTCAAACATGTGCATCAAATAAAACAATAATTTCGTCTCAGCATGATGCAACATTCCATGGCTCACATAGGTTTTTGTCCCAACCTGACTTGTCCTGCAAAGCACAAGCCCTCAACATGTCTTCTAAGATCTGGTTAGTTCTCTCAGTTTGACCATATGTTTGCGGGTGATAAGCGAAACTGAACTTCAAATGTGTGCCCAAGGCTTCATGCAACTGATGCCAAAAATGAGAAGTAAAATGTGCTCCCCGATCTAATACTATCTTCTTTGGTACTCCATGCAAGCATACAATCTGGAACATGTATAACTTTGCCAACACTGCACTATTATAGGTGGTCTTGACTGGTATGAAATGAGTCGCCTTTGTTATGCGGTCCACTACTACCCAGATGGAGTCATAACCCCCTCGAGTGTGAGGCAAATCGACTATAAAATCCATCCCAATCTCATCCCATTTCCACTGAGGAATCTGCAACGGCTGCAACAAACCTGCGGGTCTTTGATGCTCTGCCTTGACTCTCTGACAACTGTCACATATGGCAACATACTCTGTGATCTCCCTTTTCATACCGTACCACCAGAATCTTTTCTTCAAGTCTTGGTACATCTTCTCGCTGCCAAGGTGTATGGAGTAAGTTGTCTCATGAGCTTCCTTGAGAATCAGCTCCCGAATCAATTTGATGTTAGGAACACAACCTATCTTTAAACCATACTAAGCGTTCCGCGTCTTCCCAGAAGTCCTTGCCTTTCCCATCTAGGATCAACTATCGAATTTCATTGATCTTTTCATCATTTTCTGTCCATCATTGATACCTTGCTCTAGAGTGGGCTCTAGCTCAACTGTCACTCATTGGGTGCTATTTAGGAATCCGAGACCCAGCCTATCAAATTCCATTGCTAGTCATATGACATCAGATGAGCAACCATCATGTTGACTTGACTTTTTTTGCTCAAAGCATCTGCAACCACATTAGCTTTGCCTGGGTGATAATATATCTCTAGCTCATAGTCTTTGATTAAATCCAGCCATCTTCGCTGCCTCATGTTCAATTCAGACTGGGTGAATATGTATTTAAGACTGTTGTGGCTCTGTAAATATTGCACTTCTGCCCATATAAATAATGCCTCCAGGTCTTCAGTGCATGAACCGTTGCTGCTAACTCCAGATCATGTGTCGGGTAGTTTCTCTCATGAATCTTCAACTGTCGGAACAAGTACGCCACTACTCTCCCTTCTTGCATTAACACAAATCCTAGGCCAGTGTACAAAGCATCACAATGCATTGAGAATGGCTTATGAACATCTGGCAGAATCAACACAGGTGTTGTAGTCAACTTTTTTTTCAACGTTTCAAAGGACTCTTGGCACTCTAGGGTCCACTTGAACTCAACTTTCTTTGCTAGCAGGGCTGTCATTGGCCTAGCAATCTTGGAGAAACCTTCAATGAAACGTTGATAGTATCCCATCATTCCAATGAAACTTTTGATTCCCCGGACATTTCTCGGTGCTTTCCAATCTAGAATGTCTACTACCTTCTTTGGATCCACAACTAATCCATCTTGGTTTATGATATGACCCAAGAACATGACTTCACTGATCTAGAACTCAAATTTGCTCAGTTTGGCATACAATTGATGCTCCCATAACCGTTGCAATACCATCTTCAAATGCCCCTCGTGTTCTTCTTCATTATGAGAATATATGAGAATATCATCGATGAACACCACTACGAACTTGTCGAGGTAGTCCATGAACACACTATTCATCAAGTACATAAATAAATTTGGTGCATTTGTCAATCCGAATGACATGACTGTGTACTCATAAAACCCATACTTGGTGATAAATGTCGTCTTCGGTATATCCGAAGGTCAGATTCTGAGCTGATGATATCTTGGCCTCAGATCTATCTTTGAGAACACTCCGACTCCTCTCAACTGATCCAACAGATCTTCAATTCTTGGCAGAGGGTACTTATAGTTGATGGTGACTTCATTCATAGCTCGGTAGTCAATGCACATCCTCTTGGTCCCATCTTTCTTCTCGAGAAACAGAACTAGAGTGGCCCAACGCGAATTACTTGGTCTGATATAACCTTTCTCCAATAGCTCGTCGATCTACTTCTTGAGTTCCACCAATTCGTGTGACACCCCAGTTGTCTATTTCGTGTTATATTGGGAGATTTATCCTAATCTCGGACGCTCAATAAAAATTTCTATTTCTTTATCACATCTATCTCCTTTTATCAAGTTACTTGTGAAGGTTTCACCGATTTCTGAATTTATTCGATCTTGAGAAAGGCCGAATTTGGAGCCGGTTAAAACTTTTGTTTCTTGGCACGAATGCGAGCTCGATAATCATTCTCGAGTTATAAATCTCATCTAAAGCTCATTTAATCAACTCTCGGCAGTTGCTAGTTGATTTGTGTCCGAGTCCGATTACTCGACCTTTGATCTATGTCCGACTATTTTATCCGAATCCGTACTCTCAAACAGAATGCTCTGTCGTGTCGGTCTTTAATTAATTCTTATCCAACTCGGCATAATATCTCTGTGTCTGAATCAGGTTCAAACCCCGCATCGGCAGTGATTTTAAATTGTCACGATTCGCCTTCTCCGACAAAAGAAAAACAACCGAGCTAAGTTAATCGCTACCTACTTTGGAACTCTGTTCCGAAAACCAAAATAGAACATCCCGTTTAGAACGGACTCGATTTCATGATCCAGTTCGTGCACGTTATCAGACTCAAATTATGTACGAGGCTAATAATTAGTGTTCAGATAATTAGCAGTTGAAAATATCGATAATCCGTGCTTACTCGAACACCATAAAATAAAATGAAAATAATTAGTGTAGCCGGTTTAGGATGTTGGGCCAAGTCCAGTCTAGCCCATTTAAAACCCTAACCCTAGGGCTCCTCTATAAATACGGATCCCTCTCCCCTTGCACTTGGCTATTTATCATTCCCACCCCTCTATTTTTCCTAGCCGCCACCAGCAACTCCTCTTCCCCACGCTGTCTTCCTCCTCCTGCCGAGCAGCAGCTCTGCACTCTCCCTCCATGGCGCCCCCTGCAATCTTCCCCACGCCTCCTCCCCTGCCCTTCTTCTTCCATGGATGCACCCTCCCTCCTCTCTGTTTCCCTGGAACTCAAGCGCTAGAAGCCGCGCCATTCTTCTCCACATCGCAGGCGTCCCTTCCCCTAGCGGATCCATGGTGCTAGGAGGATCTCCGCCTTCGCCGGCGCTCCAACCTGGCATCCATGGCGTCATCGTAGCTCCAGTCGGCCCCCCTTCCTCCTCCTCCCCTTCTCTCCAGCCCCCTTGGCGTTCTACTCCCTCTAGGCCACTGCTCCATATTTTTTCCTCTCTCTCTACTCTCTTGGTCGCTGGCCATGGCCAGACCTCTACCCATGTGCTCATGGCGCCTTCCCTGCCTTCTCTCTATCCCCAACGTCTAGCAGCAAGGACTCCATCTCCTCCACGGCGTAGGCCCCCTTCCTCCCTTTGTTCCTCCCGGCTTGCGTGCTGCCGTGTGGTGCACTGTTGGTGCTTGTTATGTGCTCAACGAAATGCGCAGCAAGCTACGCGTCGTCGATTTCCTGTAGCAGCTCCGTCCCTTGCCTCGTGTCGTCGTCGAACTTCACCACTCTCCTCCCCATGACCACCAGCCCTCGCCCACTCTGCCTTCCCCCAAAACAGCAAGCCTACAGCAGCCCCGGATTGCCTCTGTGTCACTTGCATCGACCCGGTCTGCGCAGTACCGAAGCGTGTTGTCAAACTCCAGTAAAACCCCATCGTCATCGCTACAACTTGTATTTTTAGCGCTTCATGAAATGACCGAAACCATGCACTGCCATCTTCTTGCAGCCACCGTCAATGCCATGCCTCGTGCATTTCGTGCTCGACGAAAGCCCCAAGCCGTGGACAGCATGCAGGCAAGCGCGACCCAAGTCGGCCAGGTTGTTTGATGTGTGCGATTTGTAGTTTGTCTAACTATGTTTTGGTCGATGTGGTGTATATTGGTGTTTGAATATGTGTGGGTATAAAATTGTTTTGGTTATATGCAGTGGCAAGGTCGCATTCATGTTTTGGTAAGCAAATGTGTTGTGTTGTTTGATGTGATGAGTAGGGTTAAATATGTAGGCTTGTGTGAAGGATGTATTATTGAGCTTGAGTCAAAATGCGGGGTACTAGTGGTACGCTAGGCGGTGTTCCAAATAAATTAACCGGTTGAGGTGGAATCTGTGGTGCGTGATTTATTGTTAGTGAGTAGTTTGAATTACGAGTTATATGAGGATTATGTTAGAAACTAGTATGCGGCGTGTAACTGTGCTCGTGTTGTCAATAATGTATTAGTAGGTATTGTTGGTGTCATTAGCAAGTGGGATGATTTCGGTTGTGCGATAAATTTTGAAGGGCGAAGAACATGTGTAGTGTATCGATCAAGTTAACCGATAGGTTCCTTAAATATGCTTGTGATGCTTTTATGTGCGTGGTAAGATCGATGCCTTGTCGTCGTAGTCTCGGGAAATTTTCGGAAATGTGCTGGTGCTCTACTGATGGGGTTAAATGTACTTGTGATGTGTTACAATAGTTGTGTGTCGTGCAAGTTATCCAAAAATGGTGAAAGGAGGTGTATGTTGGTAATTGGAAAATAGTCACGTCATTAGCCAATAGCCAAGCTTATGCCGAGATTTAAAATATGGCAATTTGACTTGAAATCATGCTTATATAGGCGTGTGGTTAATAATAATAATAACAATAATAATAATAATTTTTTGGCTTGTGTAGTGAGGTGATGACATGTCGTAAGTAGTCATCGCTTCCAATATCTATTTGAGTCGGGTCAATGCGCATTATGTGTTCATCGAGATACACTTTGCACCTAGTGTAGGGTTGTGTTCAAGAAGCTAAGTAGACACTTCAAGTAATCAAGTAGGAGTCCATTGTGTTAAGTGATTGTTATATATATGTTGTGTCTCGGATTGTGATAATAATAGGCTAACCGACGAGTATGTTGTATAGCAGGCTATGTCGCTGCTCTAGTTAGCCGAATTGTTAGAAGGCTTTGGTTAAGCTCGTAATCATGGTGATTTGCTTGTTATGGTCTAGTTGTGCATGGTTATGGTCGCGGGTAAAAATTACTAGTGCTCATGTGGTGTCTAAGTTAAAATGCAAACTAGTATGTGAAGAGCGCATCGATATACATATATATATCGGGTCTGAGTATTGTGGTGAATGCATTTGTTAAACGTGTGTGAAAATTCTAGTGCACGGAATGATATGGATAAAAATTAGTAAGTCTACTTGTTAGTCCTCATTTGATTAATTTAACTCTAACAAACGGTAAAGTGTTAGAGTAATTTCAGTCTCTAGAACATGGTAATTTTTGAAGTAAATAGAAGCTGAAATTTATTAGTTGTTGTTTTGGACTGCACGCACTGTTTTCGTCATGCTGTTTGTTTAATGAACCAAATCATGTTTTCTGTAGAAAAGCCATGTAGAAAAGTTGTAGATAACCTTAATATCTTACTTGTGTTAAAATTTGACAGACATAAGTCCGATCGTTTAGAAGTTATGCTTTTTTACAAATTCAGTAACTGAATCTGTCCACTTTCTGTACAGATTTCAGAGATTGCATTGTTTTCTTAAGTTAATGTTACAATCAGTTTATGGCGTTATAAGGAAGTTGTATATGCTTTTCTTATCTTGCTTGTGTTAAAATTTCATAACCATAGGCCTGATAGTTTAAGAGTTATGAATTTTACAAACTGGTTGTTGTGTTCTGTCCACTGTCAGAACAGATTTCTAAAACTGTATTGTTTGACTTGGTTAAATATAGAATCGCTTCTTGGTGATTATAAAAGTTGTGTAGTACTTGTGCTAAGATTTCCAAAAAGTCTTGGATCACTCTTTTTAGTGATCCGAAGCTGAAGTTATGAATGTTTAAAGTGTGAAGACTGAATCTGTCCAGTTTTGGACAGCAAAGCCTTCTAATGTCTTTTATTCTTAATTGCATATTGAATCACCTTGAGATGTTTATAAATGATTTGTAGCCAATTTTATTATATTTCCAGAAATTCTAGGATCAATTTAATTGGGTGTATGAATCTCTAGTTATGAATTTTTAAAGTCGCAAGTCTGAATCTGTCCAAATCTAGACAGAGCTGTCGTGTTAGCACTTTTTGACCTTGCTAAGTATTGAATCGTGTTGAGATAAAAATATCAAAGTTGTAGTTCACTTATTAAGCTTTCCAGAAAGTCCTAGTTTGATATTTTTGGACTAATAATTGAAGAGTTATGACTGAAACAAGCAACTGTTGTGCTGCTGTCCTAATTTTGTTATGTTTGGTAGATTGCTCTACTCGGTTGTGTTTGGCTCGAGTCGGCTGTTTCCTCGTTTTGATTTTGGTTGAACACGCAGTAACAATAATATAACTAATATAATTGAGCCTAAGTATATAGGTAACTAGTACACGCCTCGCTAAATTAGTGAACTAAATTGGTTAAGGTCTAATAAGTGTTTGCCTAGTGAATAATTGTAAAGCCCAATTAAGTGTCTAGTTCCTTTTCAACTAAGTCTGTCTATATATAAGTCATAACGAACTTATGGACTTAACTAATTTAATGTTAGGTAACTAAATTAGTGAACTAAATTGGCTAACGTGTGGTTGTTTACGGTGTCTTCTAATATAATGTTTAGTTTGCTACTGTGTATTTGAATATCTTGTGCTACTTTCATTATATTCATACATATGCATCATGCATCTCATTTAGGACCGAGAGATGATGATCGTGCAAGTGATGTGGTGCCAACCACAAGATATAGTTGGTGGACGACCTGAAGAATGATGGACTTAACCAGTGGATGCTCGTCAAACGAGTATCCCCCAGCAAACACTATCTAAGTGTTAAATTCCAGGCAAGCCCCGGTTTTATGCATAATTGTTATTGTTGGGGGCCTTCGGCTTCCGAAGGTCCTCAAAAACATGATTTGACAATGTTTTCCAAGTGAAATGTGTGAACAGGTATCTTCGGAATTGGATTACGAGTATATAAGAGTATGGTCAAGACGAAGCTTGAGTGGGGCGGAAGGCGATTGTGACGAAGGAAAAGATCATCACGAAGCTATGCGCAGATAAGCTTCGGCATGACAGTAGAAAAGGGGAACCGACTTAAAGATGAAAAGCCAAATTAGACCCTGAAGAATTACTGTAGAGTTATTGATAAATGTAAAGGGCATTAATGTAATTTTACATGGGCTGCGTCCCGTGCCTATAAATAGATGAACAGTACTCCCGTACTGTTCACGCTGACTTGGAACTCGCATCACGCTTGTACCCTTGCTTTTCTTCAGACCGAAGGTACATTTGTAATTTGCCATCGTTTATACAAGTAAAATGAAATAGAAATAAATCAATAATAATGTTTAAAATAATTATGTTATTCTCTCTATTTCATGCATAAATCTTTTCTTGTCTCTTATTATGATTATGAAGGTATGACCTTCATAACCTTCGTCCGAAATTCATTATACCCAAGGGGAAATAATGTTTCGAAGGACGAAGGGCTTTGATATTTAATATTCTATGTTGCCTTGTTCTTAATTCATAGCATTTGAGAACAAGTCCCCAACATTGGCGCCCACCTCCGGTGAACTCACTTCCATTTCTTGAGCTTTGAACACCTTCGGCAAGCATCACCTTCGTCATGCCGCCGAAAAAAGCTTCAGCGACAGGGGCTGCTACTCTGCAGCCGTTGGATCCCAATCAGGACGTCCTTTCTCTTAGAGAGGCCCGAAGCCAGAAGAGGAAGGCTGTTAGTCCAACGCCTCCGGAAGATGACTTGGATCAGGAGATCCAAAACCTGGAGATCCTTCAGCAACAGGTGCAACGCAAGAAGGAGAAGATGGCTCGTTTAGCTGACCTTCAGAGACAGATAGATGAAGCTTCCGAAGAGGTTCGTCATCTTGTTCAAGATGACCAGAGTCGAAGGCCTCCGCGTAGAGAGCTCCATTAGGAAGGCTTTTACAATGAGGACGACTGGTATGAAGATTTCCATCATGGAAATTTTGCTTTCGATGATGCTTCTCCTCTATCAACAGAATTGCAGGCTACACCATGGCCCCAGTCTTACAAGCCACCCCAGCTCCCCATGTACGACGGTCATACAGACCCGAAGCAATTTTTGATGAGCTATGAAGCAACCATATCTTCGTATGGTGGCAATACTGCAGTCATGGCAAAGTCTTTTGTCATGGCCGTCAAGAGTGTCACTCAGACCTGGTACTCCTCTCTCCGACCAGGGACAATCACCTCTTGGCAGAAGCTGAAGGATATGTTGATAACCAGCTTTCAAGGGTTTCAGACGAAGCCAGTTACTGCTCAAGCTTTATTCCAGTGTACCCAGGACCACGAAGAATACCTCCAGGCGTATGTCCGAAGGTTTCTGCGTCTGAGGGCACAAGCGCCAACAGTGCCCAATGAAATTGTCATTGAGGCCATGATTAAGGGACTTCGGCCGGGACCCTCAGCACAATACTTTGCCAGGAAGCCACCACAAACTTTGGAGAAGCTGCTCCAAAAAATGGACGAGTACATCCGAGCTGACAATGACTTCCGCCAAAGAAGGGAGGAGGCATTCAGGTTCTCTGAGATGACCAGGGGCTTCGGAGGAAGATTTCATCCGAGGCATGTCAGGTCAATTCATAACTCCACTCAAGGTGATGATAGAGGGAGCCAACAGCAAAGGCCACAATACTCTTCGCAAGCTTCGGGCCAACAGCAAAGCTCTGCTCGGCCGCCAGCGCCAAGGGGCAGAGGCGCCAGGGGCTTCGGGGGAAGATTTGGGGATCAGCCAAGAAGAATTTACTGTCTATTCTGTGGTGAAGACAAGGGCCATACCACCAGGATGTGCCATGTCACCATCCAGAAGCAAAAGGAGATAGCAGAAGCTGCAGCACAACAGAGTCAGCCGAAGCAGGTCATGCATACTGCTTCGTACCATTCGCCTTACATTCCAGAATATGTAGGCAATCACCCTGCAGCTTCTGTTGCTTCGGCAAGTCAACCCCAAGCATCTTGGCAACAGCCTCCACCACCACCACCAACGCAGCGAGGACAACAGCCAGAAGGGAGTCAGCACACTCACATTCAGAGGGACTTCAGAGAGGAGTCCGAAGCTCGCACAGTCAATAGCACCGTGCCAGAGTCGAAGCACATTTATTGACAAATATCCTACCTCGACAGTAGTTTTTCGCATTTTTACATTCAGTATTACTTTCTTGTTAACAAGGAACAATTATGGGAAGTCTAAGTGTCGTTTATCATTTTTTTCAATTTCGTGTAACAATTTTGTCTTTTATCATAATAAAAATATGTCCTCTCCATAGGATTGAGTTCCCGAAGCATACGAATTTATGGTGGTATGAAGGACCTTTGAACTAACAAAAATTTGTTCTAAGAGGCACACTGCAATTTATTTGAAGCAGTAAAAAGTCGTTCCTAAGGGAGCGCAGTGTAAGTTTTCTAAGCCTACAGAAAAAAGTCAGCGCTGATTCCGCCGAAAGTAAAAGGCGAAGAAGCTCCTAAGGGAGGCTTACAGCGAAAAATAAACGCTGATTCCGCTGAAAGTAAAAGGCGAAGAAGCTCCTAAGGGAGGCTTACAGCGAAAAGTCAGCGCTGATATAAAAAGTGTGTGTGCTCTATTGCAGGGATATGTATCTGCGGCACAAATATCATTTTGCATAACATAACATCATCACATCATTCTGCATAACATAAGCATCATACAGCATATTGCATGTGGAACAAGAAGGGGATACATTATTGATCTTCGGAGAATATTTTGGAAAAGAGAAAATCGTGCTAAGGCACAAGATAAATCGAGAAGAAGTGTAGCTTCATTAGAGAGGCAACATAAAACTTTTTTAGCTTCGGAAAATATTTCACGAAGCTTGGATATTCTTCATCAGAGAAGTATGCAAATTCTTGTGATATAGAAAAGATTTTCTTCACGAAGCATGAAAAGAAGGGAAGGTGTTTTTTCGCCGAAGGCTCAAAAAATGGTATGTATGCAAAATTTCATGCATCGTAAAGAATTAAACTACAAATAGATTATATATTACATTCAAAGTTATAATGTATTACACATGTTACGTTCCAAATGTTTCTACAATAGCATTTAATCCTCCTTAAGAACCATTTCTGCAGCTTCGTTCAGTAGCTGGTCGACAACCTTGTCCATAATGGCTTCGGCCATTTTTCTAATTTCATCGTCCCCCTTCGGGTGGGGGTCCGGAGATGCCTCAGCAGGTTCTGAGGGAGGAGACGATACGGCTATATTACTATTACAAACCGCGAACAAAGTCTGGAATCAAAAATTACAACATAATAAAAACCACTAATTAATACCTATTTGCCCTTCGGGCTCTGTACTTTTCTCGGCAGCCTCCGCTACTTTTCTAGCATCGTGGATGCCTTTTTCGCTCTTTTGAATAATTTCTTGCACCATTTCTCGGCCGCCGTTGTCCCAGATATCGGTGAAAAATTTAGCACCGATCATGCCTGCTTCGGCTGAAGGGTCTTTAATGTCTTCGGAGGACAAGGTAGCTTCGGATTGCGCTAGAGATTTTACATGCTCACAACCTTTCTTCTCCAAAACAGTAGCAATTCCTCTAGCACCCGAAAAAGCACATATGTCTCCGCGACTATTTAGGATTTCTTCGAAGGCCTCAGCTTCGTGACTGATCCATTCCATCGGACCTTCGAGATTGCCTCTTGAGAAATTCTCGTCGCTAGAGAATGCGCCAACGTTGGCGAAGCTCGATTTTATCTTCCTTAAACACACTATGGATTTATCATAGCATCTTCTCTGGGATGCACGAAGCTCTTTAACATTTATTTCTAAATGATTGGCCCATTGATCACTAAGCTCTCGTTTTGTCTCCTCAAGTATACGTTCTTCTTTAGCTCTGGCTAGCTGTTTCTGAAGATCTTTAATTTCGCGTTTTTGGGCTTGAGCTTGAGCTTTGGAGGAAGCTTCGTCTTCCTTTATCTTGTCCACCAATGTAAGCAGAATTTTATCTTTTTCCAGAGCTTCATTCCTCAGCTTAATAACCTCTGATCGTAGGTTGTTAAAAGCAATGTCATAGCTCTCGTCTTTGGCATTCTTTTGCGCTCTCAGCCCGTTGCTCAATATTAAACCCTATATATATATAAGAATTAGTATAAGAATAAAAGAATGATTCAAAAATTGTAAATATACAATTCTCGCACCTTCAGGCTATTGTATGCAAGGCTATCCACAAGATCCTCCTTCGTCATAGCGCATAATCCTGCTTCAAGCTTCGGAAACCCCATACTCCTAGCCATCTCCCGGCAGACAGATAATTCTTTGTTGTCAGGAAGGCAGTATAGGAAATCATCTTCGTCTGTTCCATTGAATACTAGTGCCCCCTTCGGATATTTTAATTCTCTAGCATAGTGATTAGCTTCATAAATCTCTTCTTCAGATAGTTTTTTCCCCGAAGCATGTCGCACAATGTAATCGCGTATGTTGAAAGGTGCTTCGGGGGCAACAGTGTCAATTTCTTCAACCGAAATTGGCTCTGACATTTTTATTTTTTCGGCTTCCAATGCTGCCTTTGTAACCTTTGTTTCTTCGGTTTCCAAAGGTTGTTCCTTGGAGGGCTTTGAAGGCCCAGCTTCAGCTTCAAGTTGTTGCTTCGAAGTTTCAGCAACAAAGGCTTCAGTAGACACTTCAGAAGTTCCAATGGTTTTCTTTGGAGTTATGCTCGAAGATTTAATTGTCTCCAAAACATCTAACACATTGACCATCCTTTTTCTTTTCGGGGTCACTGTTGGACCCTTCTGGCTTTTTTCTGACTCAATTTTTGCTGAAGGACTTAAAACTTCTAATGTTTTCGCTTCTTCAGTCTTTGCTTCTTCTAGCTTTTCTGTTGCTGGCTCTTCGACCAACTCTTTGATTCCTGGCAGCAGAGTTGATTCTTCAGCTTCGGTGGCCGAAGAGGTCTCACCGGCGAACTCAGGCACTATGGCCAGTTCAATGTAACGTGGCCGGTGTGTGAGAACCTTTACCCTTTTCCTCTTTGGCGCCGGCTCACTAGGAGCGGCTGAAGTAGTTTCCTTCGCAGAGGAAGTGTTCTTTCTTTTTTGACCCCGCACTGGATAGTGGTAGTCGGGGTACATGAACCTAATTGCGTCAAACACTCGGTTCAGTCTCTTCTTTTTTTGGCCTCCGAAGGCTGCTGACAATGCAGTATCTTCGGCCTTTGAATATACCCCAAGCAGTTCATCACTTACAGTTTCAATGCTTTTTAGCTAGTCATCATCTGGCTCAACGAATTTATCTCCGAACTTAAATGTGTACTTCAGCCTGACTAGTCCACCTTCGTCAGTCTCTTTAATGGTCTCCTGCGGCATTTCCCATTTTCCCACAAGCGGCCATACTCTGAAGGCAATGTGTTCTTGGACCAAATCCCTCGTCCCAATAAAAGAGCAAACAACTCCGAAGGCTCTGTGGCATTCTTCGGCTGCTTCATTCATTTCCACCTTCAGCCTCCGCAGGCCGAAGCGTTGCCATATGGGACGCATAATAATCTTCTTTATATCTTCTCGTGATTTCAAGTCATTCTTCACGTAAAACCATTCCGTCATCCAGTCGCCAGGCCACCTCTTTCGAAAGGTCGGCACTAGGCAGCTTGACCCAGACCGGGAGCCGAAGCTGTAGCAGCCAAAATTGTTGTGATACTGTTCCTTACCCCAGGGTTTTGTCTCGTATAACAATTCGTGTATGTTGCAGAAACTTTTCGCATCAGGTTCCAAGCCTTGGCTTCTCACGGCCCACACGAAGATATTCATCCTTATGATTGCTTCGGGGGTAAGTTGGTGAAGGTAGATTTCAAATATCTTCAGCACCTCTACAACAAAGCTGCTTAGGGAAAATCGTAGTCCAGCTTTCAAGAAGCTTCGGAATACTACGACTTCATTTTCCTCAGGAGTTGGACAAGTCTTCTCTCCTTCGTCGGCCCTCACAACGGACAAATCCCAGAAATATCTTCCCCTCATGTTGACAAGATGATTTTCTTTAATACTTGATTTGCTGAAAACCGCATGGCTTGGTCGCCAAGGTCGATCTTTGGAGTCTTCACCACCACTATCCACATCATAGTTGTCGCTGTCACTAGTATCTTCAGATAAACCTTCCAAAATTTCTTTAGTAATCTTCTCTGTATTAGTCTTCGACATAGATTGAAGAAAACCCAGATGCATTTCCTCAGAAAGACTCAGCTTCGAATCACCAACAACTTTGTTATCTTCAGACATCCTTGCAAACGCTGAGAAAGTGCTCTCAGCGCCGAAGCCTTAAAATTTAAAAGGCCGAGCAAAGGTTGTTGCGTGTAGGCTAAAGGTTGGGTGAGTAAAAACAGTTGGCAAGAGAGCGTGTCAAATAACTCGGGATGAGCTCTTATTTATACGCCCAGAGCGTTGAAAACTGGAGGGTCCCGCTTGTCAAAGACTGATTGATATTCTAGCAAGGAGAAGGTGTTTTTTCGGACCTTCGGCTTAAGGCCTTCGTCCATATCGCAATATGAATTTATCAGTACAGCAAATTAATATTGCGAGGGGCTACTGTTGGGGGCCTTCGGCTTCCGAAGGTCCTCAAAAACATGATTTGACAATGTTTTCCAAGTGAAATGTGTGAACAGGTATCTTCGGAATTGGATTACGAGTATATAAGAGTATGGTCAAGACGAAGCTTGAGTGGGACGGAAGGCGATTGTGACGAAGGAAAAGATCATCACGAAGCTATGCGCAGATAAGCTTCGGCATGACAGTAGAAAAGGGGAACCGACTTAAAGATGAAAAGCCAAATTAGACCCTGAAGAATTACTGTAGAGTTATTGATAAATGTAAAGGGCATTAATGTAATTTTACACGGGCTGCGTCCCGTGCCTATAAATAGATGAACAGTACTCCCGTACTGTTCACGCTGACTTGGCACTCGCATCACGCTTGTACCCTTGCTTTTCTTCAGACCGAAGGTACATTTGTAATTTGCCATCGTTTATACAAGTAAAATGAAATAGAAATAAATCAATAATAATGTTTAAAATAATTATGTTATTCTCTCTATTTCATGCATAAATCTTTTCTTGTCTCTTATTATGATTATGAAGGTATGACCTTCATAACCTTCGTCCGAAATTCATTATACCCAAGGGGAAATAATGTTTCGAAGGACGAAGGGCTTTGATATTTAATATCCTATGTTGCCTTGTTCTTAATTCATAGCATTTGAGAACAAGTCCCCAACAGTTATATATGCTATTTTACTGCACTTAATGTTTGTAGGCTTGTACTGTGCACTTAAGTGTAGGAGTTGCCTGAAATCATAGTTGCATGAACTCAGGATTCCCTTTGAGATGGATACTAGTATGCTAGGTCGAGTAGCTGCTAGGCTAAATTAGGGATCTCGGTAGAAGTTGAGTGATTTTTCTAGCACTCGCGCGAGGTCAGGAATTGTTTGTATCCATTTTTATATCAGAATGATGATGGTCTATGGACAACGATCCATGGGGATGCGTTGTCTACGAGACGGAAATTGGAATAAGGATTAATGTGTGGTACCGTGTGTCAAGCGTTTGAACATACTAAACACATGCCGAGAATTATGGTAAATCGGCAAGCCTAGTACCTGAGTCAACCTGCCCGCAGATTGCCCTCCTCACGCGACCTGAGACATGGTCTCCCATTTCGGTTATGGTGGCTACAAGTGCGGTCACTGCACAACGGTAGTCGGGGTCAGTGAGGCATTGTACGCCAAGGCGGTGAGCCCCTTTCTGTTGAAAGGGAATCGATGGGGACGATTGATGTGTGTGGGGAAGGAGTGTCTCGCCACGTCGTGTGTTTAGGTTTACCTTGCAAGGTTAAAACTCAATTCGAATCGTCTGCTTCTCGTAGCTAATGAGACTGCTTGATCCATGCTACTGCATTGAGCAATAAGTGGAAATGAGATGACTGGCAAAAGATGTTGATTGATATAATGTTTGATACCATGTATGAATAGCTAGGTACTCATCTAGTTTAAATTATTATTCTAGAACTTGAAAAGATAAAACTTGATTTTAGACTCAGCTAGTGCTTTTGGCAAACCAAACCCCTCAGCGAAATAGCTGCATGGTCTAGAGGTAGAGTAGACTCCTCACACCGGGTAAGTCTAGCTGAGTATTAGTATACTCAGCCTTGCTTGTCGCATAGTTTTTGCAGGTACCTCCTGGTTTTGGTTGATGGTGTGACTTGGCCTCCATCCCTGCCACCGGGATAGACGGTCGAGTGGGTTACTACTTCCGCAGGAGAGGACCAGGAAGAGTAGCGTGGCCAGGCATCGCCATGTTACTCGGTTTTTCTCTGTTAGTTATTTCCGCTGCATTAAAATTTATGGTTATTATTTCTGAAACTCAGATATTGTAATCACTAATGATACTTTCTTAATTTATGGTATTATGCTTTATTGTATTTCTCTGTGCCTCACATTCGAGTGAGCTAGTGGTATTCGATCCTGGATAAGTGGCTTTATCGAACTAGATCCGAGGGACTGACGGGTTATTCCAATTTAAGTGTGTTGTTGCCTTCAAGGCGTGACTCGGGCACTTAAGCTAGACAAATTCGGGCGGTTCCGCCACAATTCGGGTCCAGACACTCTATAGGATCTCTTAGAAATAGGGGTGGTGCTAGGTTCAAGCTCTATGGAAAATTCAACTTTATGCTCGGGTGGCATGCCTTGTAAATCCTCTGGAAACACGTCGGGGAACACCGACACAACTCTGATAGCCTCAAGCTGGTTTGCCTCCTTACCATCTATAGACATATGGTGACAGGCTCCTTCTTCTAGATCAGGCATGAATAGTTCAGTTACTACTTCTTTCCTAGATGGGGACACTAACTTTACTGTCCTCTTATCACAAGTGACAGTTGCCTGGTTTCTGTGCAGCCAATTCATCCCTAGGATGACATCTAACCCTTGAGTACTTATTACTACTAGGTTAGTGGGGAAACTATCCTCCTTATTTCAATCCTTAGATTCGAGTACATCTTATCGGACTGAACTTTTCCCGCAACTGAATTAACTCTTAGGGGTGGAATCATTGGTTTCACGGGGATGTTATGTGGTTCTACCCATGATGTAGAAACAAAAGAATGTGTGGCACCAGTATCAAATAACACTTTTGTGGGATGGGATTTGACTGAAAACATACCTACTGCCACATCTGGTGCATCCTGGATTGCTTCAGCCTCTAAGTGGTTCACCTTTCCACGGTTGTAGGCCTGGCCATGACCTCCTTGTGCTTGGTGTGGTGCTCCTTGTCTTGCTGAGGTGTTGGACGCTGGCAGATGCTGAGCTGCTTTCTTCGGGCAATGAGTCGCCCAGTGGCCTTGTTCCCCACATTTGAAACATTCACGGCCTCCTCCTTGCGTTGTGGCTATCTGGTTGTTCTGGTTGGTGACTGGGGCAGGAAGGCGAGGTGCCTGGCTGCTCTACCACTGATACTAGTTTCCTCCCTGTTGGTTGCTCTGGCGATATTGCTGCTGCTACTAAGGGAACTGCCTCTAGAATTGTTGTTGATGATGGCGTTGATGCTGATGCTGGTGTCCTTGAGGGTGACTCTGCTTGAACTGTTGCGGTGGATTGCTTGAGAAACGGGGATGACTACTACTACTGGCCTGCGGTCCACCGATCTTGCGCTTCCGATCTTCCATCTCCCAGCCCTTCCTCTCAGTCATGATAGCTCTATCGATTAGATGATGGAAGGTAGTGAAGGGATGGTTCATCAGCTGGTAGTGAAGGGGGTCAACCAAACCTCTCAAGAACCTGTACTGCCTCTTGGCATCAGTATTGACATCCTCTGGTATGTAAGGAGATAGCTGCATAAACTTGTCCCTGTACTCACTGATAGTCAGGGGACCTTGCTTCAAAGCCAGGAATTCTTCCTTACTCACGATTATCAAACCTTCCGGTACATGGTACTGGCGGAAGTTGTTTCTGAACTCCTCCCAACTAATGGCGTCATTGTCAGCATGGGTGGTAAGGTAGGACTCCCACTAGAACTATGCTGCTCCCCTTAGCAGACGGGGGCCATACAGAACCTTCTCTCGGTCGTTGCACTGAGCGGTATGCAGCACTCGCTCCACTGTACCCGACCAGTCTTCAGCATCCATAGGGTCAGCAGAATGGGCGAAAATAGGGGGATGAGCCCTCATGAACTCCGCATGCTTGTCCCTCAGTATCTGCACTTGTAGTTGAGGTTGAGGTGGAGGTTGCTGCTGCACATGTTGCATGGCTGCCAGGGTCTGACCAATCGCTTGAACTACCTAAGTCTGCATCAGAAACATCTGCTCAATAGTCATTGGGGGTGATGGCAATTGCTGCTGAGGTGCCTCATCTTGGGGTGCCTGCTGCTCCTATAGGGCATGCCTTCCACCTCGGCGCCTATTGTCAGACATCTATAGAAAGCATAAACACATCAGATCTGACTCTACAGTCTTTCAACATAAGAAAAGATGTACACAAGTCTTCATTACACTAAACAAATGAGCATCTTCATTGACTCTCAACACAGTCAAACACAGCTTCTCAGATAAAGTGGAAACTGGAAATAAAAGGTTGCCCAACTAAATGACTAACTTTATTAATTACTACACCAAGTTGTAGGGGATGCCCACACTTTGGCGACACTCATTACAAAAAGCCAAATTCATCATAGGTTCATCATGATAAGCATTGAAACACGTGACAAGCAAACTAAAACTAACTAAGACTGACTAAGACTGACTAAGACCAAGACACTGACTTAAACATTATTACAGACTCTGACTCTATCGATCTAGGGCTCTAAGTCTATCTTGGTCCTGCAGTCAGAGGTGCCATAAGCATGATGACCACGGGGTGGCAAGCAGTAATGGTGCTGAGTCCCGATAGGAGCAGGGGAACCATCCTCCTAATGGCGGCACTCCACGCGCTCAGCACGCAGTTTTGCAACCTCTGCCCGAGCCTTGCCCAACTCGTCAATAGCGTGGTCCAGCTCGTTGTTGAGCACGGCAACCAGGTTGACCATGCTGCTCAATCTAGGATTGCCCTCACCAACGGGTGAGACAATCACGCCTCCAGTACTACCAGTCAAGAGGCGGGGGTAATACTTTTGGTCAAGGCCATCAGCTACCCCGCTAAACAACGAACAGTGATGTGAAAGCGCACGCCATGCAGCATCCTCCATGGCTGCTTCTATAGTGTCCCACTCAGTGATAGAATAATGCTCTAAGTAGGCCTCTGCACCCCGGAGATCATCGTGCGGACGACGCACCAAGCAAGTAGCCTCCCACTAGTCTGGGTATAACCCACGACGGTGCTGGTAGACTACACAATGGTACTCGATGGACCAAGTGTGTCGGTCGAGAGCCCGACGCAGCAAGGTGTTGAGAGTGTCGTGGAAATGACAATCGCGAGCGCCGTCACGAGTGATGGGTCGAGCGAACCACCCTTCCGGCTCCTGCTCCTCTGAGAGCTCAGTGTTGTGGATCGAACTGTCACTATCATCGCCGTCTCTGTCAGGGTCTCCTCCAGCAGTTGGGGTGTCCTATGGTGTTGCAGGGGGCACCTCTGGCTGAGTCGCAGGGGAGGGCTTCCTCCTAGACTCCACCTCCTGCTGAGGCGAGGGGAAGAGTCCTGCTGCTCCTGCTCCTGGTGTCGGTGCTCCTGCTCCTTGTGCAAGCAATGATGCAGTCTCTCCAGGTGGCTCAACTGTCGTGTCACCGTGCGGCACAGTGGACGCTTCGCAAGGTGAGAGGGCAAGAAAGGGATCACCGACTTACGTGCAGTGCATCTAAGACGGGTCATCTACAAAAGACATCGTAAGCACAAGAGTGAGAATAGAACTACATGACCAGCAAGTAAACCAAAAGCAAAGTAGATAAAAAATTTGTAAGATCAGTATATAGATAGAAGTATAACATAGAATTGGTCGAGATGACCAACTTTTGAAGTGACACCAAAGTCAGGTGAAAATAAGTGTCTATAGTCCTTAGGGCGATCATTCTAGTCTAGCTTAGCGGTCAGTCAACCTGGCTTTGCCACTTATGTCACAACCGGTTTTGAAAGGCAAACCGAATGCGAACCATGTATGTGCCAGGATCAGAAATTCACGTACATAGCAATCACATAGTTGGACATCATCACACATTGCATAAAATAATAGCGGAAATAAGTACTTCATTACATCAAGATGTCCAAGACATCTAAAGAGTCATTAACTTAACATAGTCATTAAGATCATCAAAGTGCGGAATACGAAACATAGAGGATAAGGCCTTCACAGGCAGCTGACTGGGGGTTTGCCACTAAACATGACTAGAACTCGTCGTAGTCCTAAAACTCCTCAAAGTCCTCCATGTTGCCTCCATCTCCTCCTGAGCACTGATTGCATTGGGTACAACCTAGGGTTGGGAGGTTTTTAAAGGAAGGGTGAGTACACATCAACGTACTCAGCAAATGTCCCGTTTAGCTAAAGTGGACTAGTTGTATGTGGGGTTAAGGTTAAAGTAGTTGCTTTTAGTTGGTCAGATATTTATTACTAGTAGTAAGCCAAGTTTTAGTAATAAACCTAGTTATTACCCAAAAGTACTCTCTCCAAGAGAAAATACCCAAAACCATAATTATAATCATCACCATTAATCATCACCATAAAGTAACCAGAGTTATTCTAATAAAAGAGAATCCCAAGGCTGCTCTTAACGGTGAGCACAGTTGATATACTAGTTTCTAACATCTACAGAGGTTGCACACTTTACCCACGAGTCGTGATCCCTTTCCAGCCTAGGTTTGCAAAACCCGATCTTCACTACCAAGGTGAATGGCCAGGGATACACTATGTAGCCTTTACAAAGATTCTGCAATGTTCATAGCCGCCCATTATGTTTCTCTAGTTTGATAAACACAGTACTTCTCCCCACAGGTAGGGTGACTAATAAAACCAAATCAAAAGAACCTCGGCAACTAGCCTCGGCAGAGCAAGTATCGTGCCCGGACCCCATTGACAATCCTACGGTGAAGCCGACTACACCTAAAGTTCCTCTAATTAATCAGCTAAGGCCATCTCATTCCACCCTCATGGTTGTACTGTTATCCCGGGTGGTCTCTCAACGAACAGGTCCTTATAGAGAAGTACTCAGGAAACAGCCTGAGTCCCCTAAAGTATCAAAGATCATCATCATAACCAAGATAACATCATCATATCATAAATATTCGCATCATGACAATAGCATGAAGCTAACCATAATAACCCAAAAAGGTAATCAAGGACAAGGTAAATACAGACTAGTCAATCCTTAGGTTTCAATTAAGTAATGTGGGACAGTGAATTATAATGTAAGTAGGCATTATAGGTCAGAGGACACTTTCCTTCACTAGGTTGCTGCTCAGGGAAGTCTCCGGCAACACACTCAGGAATCACAGACTACTCGTTGTCTATGCAAAGCGATCGTGCATTCAACACATTTAGAAAATGACAATGAAATAGTACACCAAACATGGACGATCAAGTGAACACAAGCTCAAAGGAGCAATATAAACACAAGAGTGAAATCTAGGTTCTAGGGTGGACTAATACACTTAGAGGTTTGTAGTTCTCTAAGTACTGCCTATCTCGGGGATCACTTAACTTCATTTATCTTAACGAAGTACTAAAATTGTACCAGGGATGGGTTCATACATTACATGAGATTACTTTCACAAAGTTGACCATTTAACTATTCATTAGGGTTTTCCTTTTTATTTTCTTTTAAATAATGAACCATTACTTTAAATGCACCTATAGTCTAGACATAAAATTAAGACATGCAGACAGTGAAAGATTATAATTTAATCAGATATAGAATAGTTTTATGAACATTTTGCAATTTGAACCACCCAATTTAGAGTTCATATGCAAAAGGTATTAAATAAACAAGTTTTGAAATTCAAAATACAAAACTAGGCCTATTCCCGCGATAAAATAAAAGGCCAGGGGCTTTTCTGCAAAAACTCAGAGGCCTGCGCGCGAAAACCAGGGGCGATGGGTTGATTTCTACAAAGTCGAGGGTCTCTTTAACAAAAAGACCACCCGAAAGGGTACGAGGTATTCTCAACCATTTCAAATCTGGGCGCGAGCGTGCGCGGATGCATGGACGAGCGCTGACAGGCGGGCCAAGGTTGTCAGCGGCCTGGGGACGAGGCGACCTGACCGACCGGGCCCAGCTGTAGGGCACGCATAAGGGAGCGGATCAGAGCGACCGAATCCGAATCGTATGGGTAGGATTAGATCTGCGCTATTTGAATCTGGGCCACTTGATCTCAACGGATGAAGTTTCACCGAAGGTGAGGGCGCAGCCACGACGAGGGTCTCGGGGCGCTGGAAAGGGCCTAGGTGGGTTCAGGGTGACACGGCGGACTCGGTCATGGGCACGACACCTGCGTAGAGGCACTAGAGGGCAGCGGTACGCTGCGGAGTGGCCCGACGGTGGCGCTAGCTTACTCTGATGAGGGATTGCAAGAGCAACAAGGCAGGAAATGGGAAACTAGGGGCCTGAGGAGGTGAGTTACCTCGAGAGACGGCTCTAGAGTGCTTGAGCGACGGCGAGAACACACTGGGGGCCCTGGTCGATGGCGGCGTGGACACGGCTACACGGCGAGAAGTCCGATGAGTGCGAGCAGGGGGAAATAGAGGGGATTGCTAGCGAGGAGGCAGAGCTCACCGGAGCAACGAACACAACAGGAGTTCGACAACAGGAGCAACGGACCCGAGGTCACGGCGAACGGCGATGGTGCTCCACGGGCGCGCGCATGGTGCGAGAGAGGTGCGAGGGGTCTGTAGAGGAGCGCTACTGGGCGAAAGGAGTGAGTGAGTGGTGTGCGGGCTCAAACGGAGGTTGGGCGCGTGGGGAGGTGGCCGAGAAACGTGTGACGTGGGCGCGTCAATGGCGGGGTGTGCGGGCGGGAGGTTAGGGAAGCGAAGGTGGCTGACGGGAGGGGTCCACGGGCTAGCGAGAGAGGACTCGCGAACGGGCGATCAGCATTGACAGGGTGGACCCACCGTACAACGAGAGGAAGCGGGCGCGCGAGCGAAGGAACTAGCGCCGACAAGCTGGCCCCATCGGGTAGAGAGAGAGAGCGTGATAGAGCGAGACGCGGCGCTGACAGGTGGGGTCCACCTATCAGCTGACGCGGGCGCGCGCGTGCATGGTCTGGCAAGGCCGGACTGGGCTGTTTGGGCCAAAATGAGTTTTTTTCTATTTTCTGGAATTTCCAAATGCTTTTTCTTTTTATTTTCTCTATGGAATTCAATTCAAATTCAACGACAATTCAAATTCAAACATGTGCATCAAACAAAAGAATAATTTAGGCTCAGCATGATGCAACATTTCATGGCTCACATACGTTTTTGGTATAATAAATAAATAGTTAATCTCCCACCTAATATTCATAATTCTAATCAAAAAGGAAGAGAGAAGGAAACTAGAGAAAGAAACAAGAGGTAACACCTGAATTTGGTAGGCATTAGAGAAGAAATTGTATACTCTCAAATTCAGGGTGTTACATCGTATGTGAATAGGGAGTATAAGCAACCAAAGCAGTAAAGAGCAAAAATTAAAAAGAACATATCCTGCATAATCTCTAGAAGCTTCGTCCGCCATCAGCCTGCCACCACCAAGCCAAACATCATAATAGAATTTCGTTCCTAGTTCTATAGCTTCAGCTAAAGGAGTATTTATATCATCTGCCGCAACATTGAAATATGGTTGAATAACTAGCTTCGCATGCTTGCAACATGCCTTCTCAATCAAGGAGACTGTCCCTCATGTGCCCATGCAGGCACAGAAATCCCCTCGACCAGTTAGCACTTCGTCAAACGCTTCAACCTCACCTTCAATCCAATTTATAACCCCAGCGGCACCACCGAAAAAAATTCCTCTTCGCTAGAGAAGGCTCCAATATTAGTAAACATGTTCTTCAGCTTCTCGCAGCATCTAAAGGCAATCAAAAAACTTTCTTCCTTCGACTTCCGAAGCTCTTCAAAAATCTTTTGAACTCTGTTCTTTTCTGTTTTGGCAATCTCACGCTTCTCCTTTTCAACATCCAAATCTTCACTCTTTTCATCAACCTTTTCTTTCAATTTGGACATTTTGGCCTCTAGCCTCATTACTTATCGTCTTTTCTTCAGATAACCTTTTCAAATTAGCACGGTCCTCAACCATTTCGTTAACCTCGATGGTTTCGGATCGAAGATTTCCAAAAGCAATCTGAGTGTTGTCGTCTTCGGCATCCTTTTTAGCCTTCAAGGCCTTACTAGGAATAAGTCACTACGTGTAAACAAACATTAAAACTTAATAAAAAAGAATCATGCCAATACGAAAATTTACAAAATAAGCTTGTCAAACATTCAAGTTATCATATGCTAGACAGTTTGTAAGCTGGTCCTTCGGTATAGCAGATAGCCCGCATTCAAACTTCAGATAACCCATCTTATGCATTATTTCCTGACAAACTTCAACTTCCCTACTGTCTAGAAGACAGTAGAGGAAGTTGTCTTCGTCATTACCTCCAAAGGCAAAAGAGCCTGGGGGTACCTTAAATCTTTGGCATAGTTTTGAACTTCACCAATTTGCCGAGCAGTGAGTTTCCCCCATGAAGCATTGCGAATAATGTATTCATGGCATGGACGGCGTTTTTTCAATCGCTACTAATGTCTTCTCAGCTTCAAGAGGCATATGTTCTTTCATGTTCTTTTACTATGATAGCTTCTATTGCTGAATAGATATTTGAAGTGCTAGCCTTGTCCGCAGCAAGAGAAGCCTCTGGGCTGGCAAATGTCTTTAGCATAGTGGTCACATTTTCAGCAGCAGATGTGCTAAGTGGACTTTCGATAACCTTCGGCGCTACGGGCGAAGTCATCCTTGTAGGCTTCAGAACAATCTTTAGAATGTTAGCCATATTTTTTCCTTTTCAGGGTGTCCCTCCAAGCGCTGTCTTAAACTTCGGCTGCACTTCAGCCTCGGATAGCACCACTGGTTGCAAACTAGCCAAGGGAGCATCTACTTGGATTGGCACCTCTACACGCTAAACTAAAATTAAGACATGTCATAATGTTGCAATACAATAAATAAAAATAAAAAGAAATATGGGTCAATATACCTCTGTAAGTGCAGGCAACGAAACCTTCAGCATTTCAACCTTTGGCTTATCATTTTGCACAACCTCAACATAATTCTCCTCAGCCGAAACTTTAGATGTAGGCAGCACCACTGCTCTATCCTCATAATAAGATTTTGACCGACTTGCTAAAATCTTTACCTTTTTATGTTTCGGCGCAGACGATGGAGATTTCAAAACACCTTTTCTTTTCTGACTTTTGCCCGAAATAGGAAAGCTTTAGTCCGGGTAAACAAAACCAATAGCATCAAAAGTTCGATACAATCTCCTCTTTCCATGGGCACTGAAGGCGGTGCTAAGAGATTCATCCTCCTTCCTCATGAAATTTCCTAGCATTTCATTGCTTGTAGCTTCAATAGCATCCAACCGATCATCAGCTGGCTCCCTGAACTGGCTTCTATATTGATAAGTTTATTTTAAATGGACCAAGCCTCGTTTTCCCGTAACCTAGATAGATGTGTCACCTTCTTCCACCTTTGGCATTTCCCACTCATTCACAAGAGCACATACATTAAAAGCTATATGCTCTTGAACCAAGTATCTAGTACAAATATAGTTGTAGACAATGTTAAACGCTACCAAACAAGATTGAGCTTCGCCAGATTCTACAACAACTGGCCTCTTTATGCCAAAGCGGGATATAATAGGCCTCCAAATAAAAATTTTAGGCACAATAAATCTAATAGATGTTGCATTTAAATTAAAAAGGTATTAAATCAAAATATTTGAGTTGGTATTAATCATTTTAATAATCATTTATAAAATATGTAGGTTAGATCTATAAATTAGATTAATTAGATTAAACAAGTAATTAATTAATTTATTAAAACATGTGGCATAATTAAAACAATGTTATTACTACGTACATATTAAAACAAACTATTTGACCTAGAAGATATCACATTTTTGATAAATTAGTAGGTTTGCACAGAAATATGTGACATGATGTGATCTGATTGGTTAGATCGAGGTCACATATTGCTTAGTGTCTCCACACCCCGATTCAAGTCGCGCTAACTCAGATGACTCCCCAGCCAACATGCCAAGAACAACCTTGATCTCGGAGTCGCTGGCAGACGGTTGTATCCTAAAGTGAGTCTGCATATCCTCTTCAGACAGATCTCAATGCATGTCGATTATGGCCTCTATTTCATCTAATGAAGGCCACACTCTATGGCCGGAACTGCAAACCTCTTCAAAGATGGGTGGATTGGACACAAACTCAGAAAGATGACTTTGTATCAATGAAACAGTACGATCAGCACAAAAGCATACAAGAATTCAGCAAGCATCGAACGAGAGATCAAGTGGTCAAAACTTACTAGTGGAGAAAGATTCCAATTAGAGTAAGACCGAGGAGCACCAACATTTACAATGGCACACCTCAGCATCATCTTAACCCGACTCAAGATGTTTTCATCTGAAATTTATTTGTCTTTCACCTCGGAACGATCTCTTACCTCGGTATACACATATGCAAGGTGAACTCTGTCCTTGAGAGGCTAGATATTCTTGAAGTCAAAGTCAATGACCACAACTTCAGCAATTAGGCATCTATCCTTCAAACTAGCAATTTCAGCTAACAACATTTTCACCTTGGCAACTTCAGAGTCGGTTGGGGCCTCTATCCAACTCGTCACGCGCACATTTGGTTGCCTTCCAAAGCAATGTAAAGCCCAAAATTTGTATCAGAGAAAAAAATCATATAAATAAATATAATTATGTAGTGTTTTGGGAATTTTTGGAACCATTAGAGATTAATTAGTTTCTTTCCTTTTTCATATTAAATTAATAGTATCAAATTGGTTAAGTAACCAATAAATAAATAAAGAAATGTGCATCTCATGCTAATGATTTTGATGTGATGCATTCTATGGAAATAAAGGAATCATAACTTAAATTTGATCCCAAATTATAAATGAAAATATAAAATAGAAAATTGAGAAAGAAAATGGTAATAAAGTCATTTAATTCTAGAAATAAATAATGGAAAGAAGAATAAATAATGATATTGAAAATAGTAAGATTTATATTCACATTAGGATTATGGGTGAGATTGGGAACCTGGAATTCAAAACAGAAATTTGAATATGGTTTGAATATTTGAAGATGAAAAATTGGAAATAGAAATCAGAAAAGAAAAAAGAGAAAAAAAATAAAAAGAACTAGTTGGGCCAGGTTTATCATTTTCAGCCTATTAAGCCTTTGTGGCTTGCGCATTCGGGCCTAGGTTTGACCGCGCGTGGTGGGAAACGCGCTGGCATGTGGGCCCCATTTTCTAGCCGTGACGCGCTTAGGGCACTGCCCGGTGGGGCCACTGGTTGGTCACTCTCCGGTGTACACACGCTGTTGTGCTATCACCGCCGTGTGGGTCACCCATGTCACATCTATCCCCTCCACCGAACTCCTCTGCGCATGTCACGCGCCTCCGACTGATCTTCCTCCCAAATTGGCGCTGATTTCGGAACCTACACTGTCGTCGCGCTATAAAATCCGGGTCACGACCCTTCGACCCTCACCTGCCCTGCCCTTTTCTCTACTTCTATTGGACCGGGTCTCACCATGACACCAACGCCGGGCGCATGAGTGAGAGCCGCCGTCGCTGCCATGAATTCGCGAACCGGTCATCGTTTCGGCCCCGGCTTGTGGTCGGGAATCTACACCGGTGTATGATGAATGGTCCGGGCGCTTCCTCGTGCGGCTTGGGCACCCGGGGATGCAGCGATTTGTCATCGGCGACGGTGATGGCTGCCCCTCCACACCACAGTGTGGTGGGTGCTCTCCACTACGCAAACGCAGGTAAAATTCGTACCATGACATTCACCGTAGACTCCTCTTTGCATAGCAACGGGTTGTTAGTAGGATTGGACTCTAGCTCGGTGGATGGATGATGGCTTGTGGGGACGCCATCTCCCTGGGCGTTCATGCCGCCTCGGCCAGATGGTCGGCCATAGAGGACGCGGCGGCGGCCGTTGATTAGATAACCTGCGGCCACAATTAAAATGCGGGGTATGGTTTGGGGTCGAGGATGGTGCGCCGTTTGATCATGATCGTGCGCAGAGGATCCCATTCTGTTGTTTTAAATCCTGACCATGGATCTTGGGATCGACGGTCAATAGCGCGTACCGTTTCATTAAATAAAGTGTGTTGATCTGGGCCGTCGGAATCTAATCGGGTGGCTGTGCCGCGACCATACCCCCTTCGGCCTCGGATTAATGCACAAAAGCCCCTACGGTTTGCAAAAATCAGCCCGCAGTCCACCTTAGATCCACAGAAACTACAAGCGGGCCCTAAAATTTACATATTGAACCCCGAGTTTCCAGAATATCATGCGCGCCATCCCTTGACTTTAGTAATTTATATAAATGTTTATAGAAAATGATTTTTAATACAAAAACAATACTAGAAACTTGTATAATTCATAGAAAAATCATATTAAGCCCAAATTGATCCTTTCTAGTTCCTATATTTTTGTAATGTTATTGTTTATCAACTAGTGTCTCTATTTTGACATGAAAACCATATTAAAATTAACCTCCTAATTAATGTTGTACCTAGCACCTAGAACTTTTGGAAATTCATAACTTGAAATCCATAACTCCAAAATTAATGATTCATGTCCCTATTATCTTATTTTAATATGTAGATTATTAATGTGTATTTTGTTCTTATGTTTGGTGTGATGTTAATTTTGCCTATACCATGTTTGTTTGTATTGCTACGACTAGCGCGAGGTCACGAGTCATCTGAAAAGCAAGTTGGTACCTGGAATCTCAAGTCCTAAGCAAGTTGTGCCCTTGATCACTTCTATTTATCCACTCATGTTTTTATTAATCATAATGATCTGCATAGGTTAATTTTGATGGGACCCAATAGGTTACCCTAGTTTAACTATCTTTATACCTTGTTTACCACTGAATTCTTGGGTAGTACCTGCTATTGATATATGTGGTTTTAGGTATAGAGATACACATTATTAATTATCATACTTTTAATATCAGTTGTTATTTACTGTCCATGATAAGATCATTATGTTGACTGGAACATGGAGCGACCACCCGGGAAAACAGTGCTACCACAAGGGTGGTATAAGACGCCCTTGGTTGACTAATTAGGAAAGCTAGTGGAGGACTACCTTACCCGAAAGGGGCAAGGGCAGTAGGGGAGTGGTCAGTGTAGGGAGGCCCTTAGGTTGATTTTGCAGCGATGGCGGTCAAGCGAGGGGTCCCTGCATTGGAGCTTCCTATAAACTGTAGCGGGTTTTCTGAAGCTAGTGGAACTTTGTAAAGGCCTCATAGTGTTACCCTGCCTCGCTTCCTTGGTACAGGTGTATGGGTCCCGTACAACCCCGTGGCAGATGGGTAACATGACTTGTGGGTAAAGATGCGCAACCTCTACAGAGTGTAAAACTGGTATATTAGTCGTGCTCACGATCATGAGCAGCTTAGACCCTCACATGATTAATTTAAGGGACTAAATTCAATTTGTCATATGCATTGCATAGCAGGTGTTGTTATTACTTTTGTTCTACTAATTAATTGGGTTGGTATTTACTTATACTTAGTAATTGCTAATAAAATTTTGACCAACTTTAAAAGCAATGCTCATCTTCAACCATCTCCTTTGGTAAGCCTTACACTTCACGTGAGCTCCCACCTTTGGCGAGTTCATGCACATTATTCCCGACAACTTGTTGATCTATGAACGTTTGTGAGCTCACTCTTGCTGTCTCAGACCCCCATAAGTCAAGAACAGGTACCACAGGATGAGGCGCATGGAGGATGTTGTGACGAGTTCGTGAGAGGTCTAGGCCGTCGTCTCCTAGTCAACTTTGGGTTGCTGGAATGTTGTCTCCTTATGATGTAATTATTTATTTATTTTGTACAGAACACCTATTATATATTAAAGATGTGACATTCGTTTCTGTACCACTATTCATCATATGTGTGAGACTTGGTCTCAGCACACCTGGTGATTATTCTGCGCCCGGGTTTTGGACCCCTAAAACTCGGGTGTGATAAGCAAGTAGACAAGGGCTTATTATGATTCTCCATGGTGAACCACACAAAATGTCACCCTTTGATGTTGTCCTTCAAAGGGATATCTAGGTATTCAGACTTCCTACCCCGACAAAGTTCAAGGCTGGCTCCACCTACCATTTGATGTTGTCCACCCTCCATTCCCGGCTTGCAATGGTAGAGATACTTCCACAGTCCAAAGTGCATGCTAATCCTAAGGTAGGCTTCATAGAGATGCACGAAGATGGCAATTTGAAGAACATAATTGGGGTTCAAGTGAGTCAAATTGAGGGAGTAGAAATCACGGAGGGCGTGGAAAAAGAGAGAAATAGGTAACCTAGAACCAGAATCAAGACCAGGGATTCATGGGTGTCCTCTATGTGCATGGTGATCCCTTACCGAGCTCGCTAGGAACACAATTCCTTCGATGGGAGAACATCAATCTCAACTAGATGAAGCAAGTCGTGTTTAGAGATGACATAAGCGTAATTACCGTAGAAAGGAAGCTGTTGTTAGGATCGATAGGGGGGATGATGGTGCAGCGCCCCCTGCTTATTCTTCCTAGGTGCCATGGGACTTCACTAAGATGTGTAATCGAGCATGGATGCACCGAGGGATGAGAATTTCAAAGGGAGAGTCGCCGTGAAAGATTAGAGTTAGGGTTTGCATGCCAGAAAACTGATGGACAACAGATATGTATATATGTGCCCAATGTAAACCTACCACAAACACCGACATGAGGGAAACAATTTTTTCAGAATTGAATAAGAGAAGCGTTAAGTCAGGCATGCTAAATCGGGAAAGTTAAGTCGGACGGGTTTTCAGCCGGATGGGCTATGTCTGTCAGAAGACCATTGTGCACAATCAGTCAGGATAGATCAGTCATAACACATGTTGAACAAGACAAGGGACTCAATACCAGTGATAAAAATCACAAATACATGATGCAGATCAAAAGAAACTATGTACTCAAAGTGGATACAACCAAATAGCTTTATTCATACGAGTGGAGGTACCCTTACAAAGAAAAGGGTCAGTTCATTATGAACCAACCGTGATCAGAATTGAATAAGAGAAGTGTTAAGTCGGGCATGCTAAATTGGGCAAGTTAAGTCGGACGGGTTTTCAGCCGGATGGGCTATGTCTGTTAGAAGACCGTTGTGCACAATCAGTCAGGATAGATCATTCATAACACATGTTGAACAAGACAAGGGACTCAATACCAGTGATCAAAAATCACAAATACAGGATGCAGATCAAAAGAAACTATGTACTCAAAGTGGATACAACCAAATAGCTTTATTCATACGAGTGGAGGTACCGTTACAAAGAAAAGGGTCAGTTCATTATGAACCAACCGTGATAAAATACCACTACAACTTCTATTTCTACTTCTATTTCTACTACTACTTCTATTCCTACATCCTACTACTACACTACACTAATTCTTATGCCACTGGCGCCTTGTCGCTGCCCTTGCCGCTTTTGTTGCCCTTGCTGCTACCGTTGTCGTCGCCGCTACCGCCACTGCCGACCTTGTCGTCGCCATTGCCGTAGTTGCTCCCGTCCGCTCCGTCTCCACCCTCCTCCGAATCATCCGGGCCCTCGATCGCCACTCGCTCGATGGCTCAGATGTATGTCCTCTCCGCTGTCGAGAGCCCCATTGAGTCATCCGAACCTTTGGATGATGGCGAAGGGGCACTAGCGGTTGGGACTCTTCACCCTCGGAGGAGAACCACTCCTCTGAGAACTCAGAGTCGTCGAAGTCCTCCTACGGATTGTGAAGACCTTTGGGTTTATTAATGCTCATATCAATTCAAAGCTCGAGGGCTACAACCATTGGGTGACAAAGATGGAACAAAGCCACACTCAGAAGCAAAATTGTGAGGACCTTTGAGTTGATTGATGCTCAAATCAATTCAAAGCTCGGGGGTTACACCCATTGGGTGCACCTGCGGTGCACAAAATGGACATAAATATGGAACAAAGCTGCACTCAAAAGCTTAGAAAAGTCAAAGGAAAACTTCTTCTTTAGAGTCTCGAGCTAATTACTCTCAAAAGTTGGCTTGAGCCTCGAGGGCTTGTGGGGGATAGATATCTCTGGGTCCTCACGAACATAGAAACATGTCATGGGCCGCCTAACGGGCCTCCCTACGGCTTGCCTTGTGAGATAGGTCACTGGGCCACAGCCAGGCCGGGCGAGCTCGATCCAGGCAGACGAAGATCGGACGTCCGGGTTATGCACAGACCAAAGCACTAATATCTTGGGCAAAGAGGTTCCGCACACTTGAAGGCCTAAACACTCAGCATTAACTCGGCCGAAGAATTGATCGAACTCCGTATAAGTAGGAATACATACCGTGATAAAGGAGCAATTAGGTAGAATAGATAGTGATCACAACTTGTAAAGGGACAACCCTTTGGTCACCTATATAAGGTCGAGGGTGTACCCCTACTAAAACATCTCATACCATCTCTGATCAACCACATCTTAGCACCACCACAAAGATCATTAGCCCACTTGTAGCATCCACGAGCTACTAGATTGGCTGGAGAACTCATCTTCCACCACCCATAGCTCATTTGTAATCTGTATACCTAAGTGCAATTCCATTACACATCCTCAACAGGAAGTAGGGTGTTACGCATTCTAGCTCCCCGAACATGTATAAATCCTTGTGCAAATTTGACATGCCCTTGCATGTACCATCGAGTCATAGTCAACGACGACGTCCTACTCAAAAGCATCATGTAGTGAACTCCGTGGTGTGTGGTCAGGTCATAAACACCGACAGAAGAAGCTTTGGCTATAGGTGCTAACACATGAAGTAGAAGTGGATGAGAAGAATCTAGAAGATGGGCCAGTGTAACACGAGGGAGAAAAAGACAACATTACCCTTAGAAGAATTGTAGTTCGTAAGTATAGGATTTGTGGGCATGCTTGTAATTTCTTAGGAAACTATATCCCATGGCAATGCAATGCATTAGGGCAATTTTTTTAGGACAAGGAGAACTGGAATCTCTCTGCCCCCGAAGGTGTTTTACTTTATCTTCGTGCTCTTATTTGTAAAGCTGAAAGTACTCATGTATTCATTAATAACGAAATAGAATGGAATTAAATTGGATGTTCAAAACGGATCGTCGTATAATGTTTTAATGTCCAAACATTTTCAGTTATTGTCCATCTTTCTAACCTTCTTCCTTTAATAAATCTCTCAAAATGAGGATTTATTAAAGGGAGAAGGAGGGATTAATTTACTTGTGTTGCCTTGTTTTTCGTTTCATTTATTAATCCGAGGCAAGTGACCAACATATACTATTTATGGTCAAAATTGAAGATTTTATGATCAATGAATACAACGTCCTATAGATACCCATGTCTCTCACGTTGCCTCGATATTTATGGTAACAACCTAGATTCGCCCTCGTATATATGTTAAGGGAGTAGCAGATGACATTGTGATGAACATTGTAACAATATTTACGCTATATCTAACACTATTTACACTCAAGATTGACGATTTTACGACGAGGAATACGACATCACAGAAATATCCATGTCTCTCATGTTGGCTCGGTATTTACGGTAACCACCTAGATTTATGCATGTATGTTTTGGAGGGTCTTACGTGTTGTCGTGCCGACCATTGTAACAATATTAATGCTATATCTGACACTATTTACGTTCAAACTTAAGAATTTTACGACCATTATTCAATGTCCTAGATATATCCACGTCTCTCACATTGTGTCGGTATTTACTGTAGCCACCTAGATTCACACACGTCTATTATGTGGGGGTCGTATATGATATCGCGTTGACTCTTGTTACAACATTTACTCTATATCTAATATTTTTTTATGTTCTAACTTGATGATTTTAAGCTCAAACCTGGCGGCGCTCCAACTAATGTCCCGATCGAATCGAAATTGCACACGGGTGCTCCTGGTGGTCAGGGGTGGTGCCAACCACGCACTGGTTGAGGCTTTCTGCATCAAGATGTTGTTGCTGGAGCTCAAACAGTTAATTCCTGATCGGACGACATCCATGGCATATATTATCGCCACGACGTTGGATGGTACGATTCCTAGTCCTTCCTTTTCATCGACCAGTGCTTGATCAGAGGAATCCACTTTATTTTCTAATCTATGAAAATATCCATATCCATCATAATCTATTAGAGCTAGATATATACACGTTTAGGTGGGCAGGCCATCTTGGAAGTTAAAATATATTTAACTACCGGTGAACAAGATCTTGAAGCAAGCTACCTGCGTGCCATTTGTTCCTTCCCAAGATCTGGAACGGATGGACGACCGTATGCAATGTACAATTGGAAGTGGGGAATTAAAGAACGTGCTGTTGCTTTACAAAGCTGCATATTGACCATATTCAGCACCAGTTTATCCCCACGCCTCAGCCTTGTTTTTCCTCCAGACATTTGTGATATCAGGACATAGATGTGACTTCAGTTCATTCATGTCCCAACATACGTGTACGAGTTTCTTAATTTTGCTCCCCAGTGGTGCATTATATGGTATTGGATTCTGCCCCACGCATGGGTGGTTCTGAATTAAATAGCATATGCACAGTGCCGTATATGGTTTTTGTGTCCACGCATTTCTTAGACTAATACAATCTCCGTGTGTTGCGACAACTTAGACTATACATTAATTAAAAAATATATATATGAGGTATTTTGCAAAAGTAGGTGGTCAGCCAGAATGAGTGAGGCTTAGACCTCGGACTGATTGCAAAGAAACATAAAAGTTTTTTTTTTCAAAAGTGAGGGGGAGCCAGTATGGAGAGACTTGTACCACGGGTTTCTTACAAAGAAATATAAGGCTTTTTTTTTATAAAAGTGTTGACGTCGAAGATGGAAAAAAAGTTGGAAACAGGTGTTTTATATTAGTAGAGATAATGACACATAAAAATTTAACCTAATATTCTTTTGTTAACCTAAATTGGCCATATTTGAAGAATTTTCAAGGTTCGTACACATTTTTTAGATAATAGAAATTTAGTTTCTGGCTTTAACTCTCAAAAAGAGAACTGGACCAGGATTATTACAAGCCACTTCAAAAAAAAGTTATTGACCACTATAGAGTCCAAAAAAATTCAAAAAGAAATTATAACCACATATGGTCAGCTGAAAGACAGGAACACTAGTAAGGCCACTGTTTCTAATCGTTGGCACCCATCAACAATCATTTGAGTTTGCTCTTTACTTCGCTGCAACTTGGCCCATAGGTTAATCTAGTGAGTTTCCGTGAAAAGAACCCGAAAAAAAGGTATTGGACAATTTTTCTCAAAAACAACATTATTTCTAGATAACCATAAAGCTAAGCAAAAACCTGATGCATCCAACAGAAGTAAATTGCCTCGCCCTCCATTTTGAGACCAAGTTCAAAAAAAAGTACCGGTCCCTAGAGGTAAAACAATACCTAAGACTATAGACCTATTTTGTTCACTGCCTAACTTGCCACACTTTATTTAACTTTTCTAATTAATGTTAGTTCTTCAATTCGAACGCCTAACCTTAGGCAAAGTGTGGCGCAGTTTAGTCACGAACCAAACAGGCCCTATATGATACACATGCCACAAGAATTTGGCATAAGAGCACTCAAGAAGAGATGTTGTATCATTTCGGTAGAGCTACAAAACACATAATTTTTGTCCCCTCTTTAATTCCTTCGACCGACTTTATCTTTATTTAATACACTTCTTTTTAAGGTAATACAAGAATATTTTAATCTTCAGTGGTAACCGTGTATGCCAGATAGCTTGTGACACTCTAATGTTATTGTTGATAAGATATTTGTACATTGACCGCACCGAGAAAAAAACCCGTTTGTATGAAGCTTCCAGCTAACCACGTCATTCCCTTCTGTTAACACTAAGTTCATCGTTCAAAAAACCAAAATTTGCCAATATGTAAGCTTGTCCTCGACAAAGCACTCCTGAAGAAAATATTTAGAGGCGATTGGCAAAGGACTTTATCTACAATTGAATTTTTTTTTCTGTATGATATTAAACAGAGAGGAAAATTGATCTTTTAAAGGTTGACCTCCTAACCATGTATCGTCCCAAAACCTAACTTGGGTCACATTTTTTTACTAAAGTTCCAAGATTTAGAAATTGGTCTTCAATACATAGTCTAAACAACCACTTGCTAAGTAGGCATTTATTTTGAAGATCAAGATTCATAATGTCAAGCCCTCCCTGGTCTTTTGGTTAGCATAGTATTTCCCATTTAGCGAGACGGTACTTCTTCGTGTCCTGGTCATTCTAACAAAAAAACCTAGAACTGTAGTAATCAATTTTCTTAAGAACACCGTGTGGGACTTGAAAACTCATGACATAAACATAGGTAAGCTAGATAGCACAAAGTTATTAAAAATCAGCCTCCCCCGACTAAGATTAATTTCCCTTTCCAACCACTCAACCGCTTTTCGAACCTATCCTCCACTAACTTCCAATATTTGTTACTTAACTTCCTAAAATTCATCGGAATGCCTAGGTATCTAAACATGAGAGAGCCTTTGTTTGTATCTAAATAGCATGGAGTTGAACCCCTCTTCTTATTTAGCTTGACCAAAACAAAATATTTCACGTTTGTGGAAGGTTATTATAACACGCTAAATTTGGGGTTATAAAATTTCTTCTCTAATATCTATCAAATTCAGGTGTTACCCCTTGTTTCTCTCTATAGATTTCTTCTCTCTTCTTTTTATTTAGAGTTGTGTCTAGTATTTAGGAGATGAATTATTTCTTTACTATATCAAAACCTATGGGAGTCATGAAATTTTGCACCATGCTGAGCTTAGATTGTTCTTTTGTTTGATGCACATGTTTGAATTATTTGAATTTGTGGCATGCTTGAATTTGAATCCAAAAGAGAAAACAAAAGGAAAAGGAATTAAAAATTCAGGAATAAAAAGAAAAGGAAAAGAAGCCCGGAACCCCCTCGCTCCTGGTCTTTCGGCCCACTAGGCCCAGCGGCCCGCGCGCGCTCGCGTGCCCTCTGCCGCTCACCGGCGGGCCCGCCCTATCGGCGCTCTCCCTCGCTTGTCCGCACGATCGCGCGTTCTCTGCCCGGCTGCCCCACCCGTCAGCGCCTCTGCCCATTGCCCGCTTGCGCCACCACCCTGCGGGCCCCACCTGCGAGCTCCTCCCCTTCCTTTAACCACCCGCCTGAGCGGAACGCGCGCACGCCCACTGAGACCATCGTGCCCACGTCGCCTCTCCGCACGAAACTGTCGCCCCAACCCCCCTTGAAGCCCCTACATGCACCAACTTCCCCCCTGCCTCATTCATTTTGCCTCAACGCACTCACCCGAGCTACTCTCGACCATTCTCCAAGCTCGCCGGAGCTTCCCCGTCGCCAGGCCTCCTGCACCCGAATCCTTCCCCGACGAGGCTCACCCGTCGTCCCCGCCTGCGACCAGCCACCGGTAGACAAAGTCCCGCCGCCGCCCACGCTTCACCCGAGGTGAATTTCTTCGCCAGAGTTCCTTTTCTCTCTCCCTCGTTCTCCCTGCTCTGTCGATTAGTCACTGGTGATCATCGGCATCGGCAACGCGTCGTCGTGCCGAGGTCCCCCGGCCAACCGCCATCGCCCTATGCCCTCCTTCGCCCGCGTGAGCTTGCCGCTCCGGCCATCATGCTCGCGCCGAGCGCGCGGCTGAGGTAACCCGACAAGAGGGACCCACCCACAGTCTCCCAGCCACAGACCTCTCTTCTCCCCTCGCGTGGCCGCTAACCAGTGGACCCCGGGCCCCACGCGTCAGCACCGCACCGATCCTCTCCCCTCCGCGCTGGGTCACCGCCTGGCGGGCCCCGCCCATAAGTGCGTGCCCACACCTGCGCCTACGCTTGCCCTGTCCCGCTGACCAGCGGGCCCGGCCATGCCGTGGCCCCACATGTCAAGCACCAGCGCTCTGGCATTCCATCGCTCACCCCCTGTCCCGCCTATGGCGCTGCTCCGTTGGCACCGCGCGTCAGGCGCCCGCGCCCGTACTCTCACCCGCCGGTTCTAATCTCAGTCGTTGATCCGAGATCTAACGGCCCAGGAGATCCGATACCCCTTTGGTTTGCCGTTTTGTAAAAAGAACCCCCAGATCTCGGGTATTAGAACCCGCCGTCCTTATTTCTTTCAGCCGAGCCCTTGGATTTTTGCAGAAAGAGCCTCGGGCTTTAATTTAATTAAAGAAATGTGTCTAATTTAGGGATTTAAATTCCAAAACCTGTAACTTTCATATATTTTGCATATGAATTCCAAATTGGATGGTTCAAATTGCAAAATGTTCATAATGTTATTCTCTATCTGTTTAAATTATATTCACCAACTGTCTACATGTCTTAATTTTGTGGCTAGACTCTAGGTTAATTTAAAATAATGTAATATTTAGTTAAGAATAAAATAAAAGGTAAAGCCCTAATGAATGTTCGAGCCTGTAACTTTGTAAACTTATATTCATTTAGTGTAATTCCATCCCTAGAATAACTTTAATTAAGTAAGTAATTTATTAAGATAGACCTAGTTAGGGAAGTATTTTACTAAGATAAACTAAGCCAGAGAACAGTAGACCCTTAAACATAGTGATCTACCCTAGAACATAGAGTTCACTTGTGTATCTATACTTTTCTAATGGACCTGTGTTTGATCTGTTGCATATGTTTGGTGTAATGTTCGTTGTTATTCCCCAAGTGTGTCGAATGAATGATTGCTTTGCGTAGACAACGAGCAGACCATGGATCCCGAGTTTGTTGCAGGAGACTTCCCTAAGCAGCAACCTGGTGAAGGCAAGTGTTCTCTAACCCATTATGTCCTACTTACTTTATAATTCATTGTCCCGCATACCATGATCAACCTAAGGGTTGACTAGTATTCTGTTTTCCTGTCCTTGTTTACCCTTTGGGAATTGGTTATTATGATTAGTATTATGCTACTACTTTACTTTAATCAATGAACATGATGAGAATATTTATGATATGATGATGTTATTCTGGATATTATTATGAACTTTGATACTTTAGGGGGTTTGGGCTGTTTCTCGAGTACCTCTCCGTAAGGACCTGTTCGTTGGATGACCACTCGGGAAAATAGTACAACCATGAGGGTGGAACGTGACGCCCTTAGCTGATTAATTAGAGGAACTTGAGGTGTAGTTGGTCTCGCCGCCGGGCCATCAATGTGGTCCGAGCACAGTACTTGCTCTACCGAGGCTGGGTGCTGAGGTTCTTTCGTGTTGCTTTTGTTAGTCACCCTTCCTGTGGGGAGAGGTACTATGTTTATCAAACAGAAGAAACCTAATGGGCGGCTATGACCTCAAGGGAAAGTGTGCAACCTCTGCAGAGTGCTCGTGGTTATGAGCAGCCTTGGGAGTCTACCCTCCTCTGTTCCTCAACTAGAGGTGCCCCCTGCACCACCACAGGGGAACCCAGCTGCTGGAGGAGACCCTGATGGAGACGATGACGACGGTGGCAGTTCAAGCCATAGCATGGAGCCTTCGGAGGAGTAGGAGCCTGAAGGTTTGATGATAGTGAGGAAGGAAGAATTCTTGGCATTGAAGCAAGGCCCCCTGTCTGTCAGTGAGTATAGGGACAAATTTTTGAAACTATCTCGCTATGCATCTGAGGATGTCAACGCTGATGCCAAGAGGTAGTACAGGTTTCTAAGAGGTTTGGTTGACCCCCTGCACTACCAGCTAATGAACCATACCTTCCCTACCTTTCAGTATCTGATCGATAGAGCTATCATGACTAAGAGGAAGCGCCAGGAGATGGAAGACCGGAAGTGCAAGATTGGTGGACCGTAGGATGGGAGCAGCAGCCGTCCTCGTTTCTCAGTGTTGGTGTTTTGGGTTCGACCGCGCACCCAGGGTTGCCCCTCGAGGTGCTTTTTAGAGTAGGACGGTGTCACCGACTGTAGCTCGATGGTTCGCGCTAGACGCACGAGAGACAGTGGACAATTTTGTACAGGTTCGGGCCGCTTTGAGATGCGTAATACCCTACGTCCTGGCGTGAATACTTTGTGTGGTGGGTTACAAGGAGGTTGTCTAGTATCGAGGATGTTAGAGAACTGGTTGGATGGCTAAGTAATGAGATATCTTTTTGAGGGGATGCCCCCTAGGCCTTATATACTCGACCGTGGGGCATTACATGTGGATATGATAACAATGTGAGCCTAAGTAATAGTGAACCGACTGAGCCTATCTTCCTATAATTCCACAGACCTATCTCCACTCAGTTCCGATGTATGAGGCCCCTGCGCGGGAAGGTCAGATCCTTGTTGCGGTTGCCGTTCAAACTCATCGGACCGTCTGGGCCTGCGTCCATCCAATCTGGTGTCAACCCACTTCACCAGACGTGCCTCCCTAGGCCCACGAAGGGATGACCTTGCAAATTATTGGTCCCGTAGGCCTTTCGCGAGGTCTTTTAGCCTTCCAGTGGACCCGGGGGATATCTGTCCCCCACAAGCCCCCAATCTTTGGGTTGATTTTGAAATAAACGGCCCAAAGATTCTAGGTCCAGCTTGCAGTTTTTGATTTTGATAAGGAATGCCATGAAAAAAAGTCTGTCGAGACGTTGCTTCTGAACTCTGAATGACTCAGAAAAAACGATCTTCTGCCATTATTCATCAGCCTTCGCTTTATTCCTCAAAAATCGGTGCTCTGTCTCGGGTTTATGCTTTGGAGATCAGCATTCTGCTCTTTGGAATTCAAGATTCATTGGGTGCACCAAAGGTGCACCCAATGGGTGTAGCCCCCGAGCTTCGAGTGGATTTTTGAAAATAGTCCACTCAAAGGTCTTCATTTCAAGTATTCTCAGAAATCATTTTTATCTTCGTCTCATGTTTTTAGAAGTCAGCATTGTTTTATTTTCATCTCATGCTTTAGAAATCAGCATTTTGCCTTTTGGGGTTGATGATTCATTGGGTGCACCGGAGGTGCACCCAATGGGTGTAGCCCCCGAGCTTTGAGTGGATTACTGAAAATAATCCACTCGAAGGTCTTCATCTCATGCTGGTTTTAGAAATCATCCTTTCCTCTTCATCGAATGCCTTGGAAATCAGCATTATATCATCAACTTTATGCTTTAGAGGTCAGCATATAATTTTGCCTTTGAGATCGAGCATGTGATCTGCCCATATCTTGTTAGGTTTGAAATTTATTTGATCTGCGACAGATTAGACGTTCGGTAGATGGCCCTTGGCTAGTCTTCGTATCACTTCGTGCTTCAATGCTTCTGTTGATTAGACTTGTACCTCATCGGCTATATTTGGCTTTCCTCTGATCTCCGTCGATATCTTCCTTCTGTCTTGAGGTATTCATTGCGTATACTGTATGGATGTGACTGCTTGGGAAAATCTATTGAAAATTCCTGGACGTCCCCCCAATGGGTGTGGGCAAGGGACGGCTTGGTGCACTGAGCGTTTAGCAAACTGCCCCTGAGTAGTAACTTGACATGACCGCGGGTGTAATCATATCGTCCAAGCAGTTGACTTGAGTCCCACTGGGTGTCGTGTTACGTGAAACGGCACCAGCCGCCTGACTTGTTTGTAGATGATTTGAATTGCTTATTGATTATTTGCGACTGTTCAGTGATCGTGGTAGGAGATGAGCGGTTGCCTTCTTCTTCTATAAATAGAGCGCTCGTTTCACTGGTGTCTTCACACATCTCTCTGCCACTTGCTGCTTACTCTCTTCTCTTCTCTTCCACTCCACCATGGGTAAGAGCAAGAAAGGCGGAAGCTCCTCGCACCATTCCGGCGACAAGCGGAAGCACGAGCCGACTCCTCCCTCGGAGGACTTCGGCGATTCCGAGTACTCGGAGGAGGAGTTCTCCTCTGAGTCTGAGGGATCGCCGGTCCATGCCTCTCCCCCGGCATCGTCTGACGATTCAGACGATTCCCAGGGGATTGCTGCAGAAGTGTGGACCTACATCCGGGCCGTTGAGCGTGCTGGGCTCGAGGGCTCGGATGAGTCGGAGGTCTCCACGGACGAGGGGGACTCCTCTGACTCGTCCAAGGAGGGGAGCGACGACGATGACAGCGGCGAGGGCGACGACGATGGCGGTGGTGACGGCAGCAAGGGTGACGGCGATGGCGGTGGCAACGGCAGCAAGGGCGACAGCAAGGGCGACGGTGGCAACAGCAGCGGCAACGGCAGGGGCGGCAGCGGTAGCGGCAAGGCCAGTGACTAGGCACCACTGGCTTAGATGTTAGTATAGTAGTAGAAGTAGTATTAGTAGAATAATGTAGTAGTAGTTAGTAGTATAGTGTAGTGAAATGTAATGTATTAGTGTAATGTACTGAACAGTGGAAAGAAGATCAACTCATAATGAGTTGGTTTTTAAGTTTGTGAAAATACTTCCCCTCCTTATATAATGCAGAAGACTTCTCCTCGTTTTGTGCACGTTTCTTGCTTTTCCTCTGTTTCCTTTGTAATTAGCTGATCGACTGTATTTGTGTTTAGAGTAACCAAGTCCTTTTGAACCGCCTCGGTGTTTTATAACAGCCGAGTGATTACGGGTGACGTCGGCGTTTTAGAAGTAACGGCCGAGTTATACTGAGCCATATCGGCGTTTTTAGGAATAACAGCCGAGTGAAGACCGGTGACGTCAGCGTTTTAGAAATAACCGCTGAGTTATATCGAGCCACGTTGGCATTTTAGAAGTAACAGCCGAGTGAAGACCGGGCACTTTTAGAATCGGTGCTTGGCCCGGGAAAACCCCATTTGTACCGCGCCGTCGCATGCCTCTGCTTTCTGAGCCCTAGCCTTACTTTCCGCTTCCAGACCTCCTCTGTTTCCCTTTGATCTCGCTTCCGCTCAATTCGTCGGTGAGATTGAAATGGCGCCCAAGCGAAAGAGTCAGAATTCTGCCGCTGCGACTATTCCTCCCATCGATCCCAACAGTCAATTGCCTTTCGCAGGTAATCACATGTCTATTGTTTTCGAGTCGGACCTTCTCCATCTTGTTTCTGTTGGAGTTCTTCCCACGCTTGGCGGATCTATCGTGGGGTTACTGTCCCAACTGAGGATACCCACGAGTCCGTTATTTACATTCCTTTTCTCATCCGCGGCCTTGCTCTTCCTATTTCTCCTTTCTTTCGCTGTCTCCTTGATTTCTACCATCTAAATCTGACTCATCTGAATCCTAACTCTATTATGCAAGTTTCTGTTTTTGTTCACTTGTGTGAAGCCTATCTTGGAATTCTGCCTCATTTTGGCTTGTGGAAGTACTTATATCATTGTCGGCCTAGAATGGCCGGGGGGGCAGCACCAGCTCGTGGGTGGTGCGAGTTTGGAGATGCGTCGTGGGAGGAAGACAGAGTACCTCGACATCCCACTCAAGGACGGCATCGAAGGATGGCGCTTGGAGTGGTTTATTATAGAAAATCATGGCAAGTCCCTCCCCCTCGGTCGGGGAGACAGTCGGATGTTCGTGCTCCAAGTTGGACTGAATACCCCACAGCAATGATCCGGCCCGGGTGGGTAGTGCGAGCTACAACCTAGCCCCCGAGGGTGCTGCCAGTGGTGATCCGGCTCCGATGGGCAATGCAGGCTGCGACCTAGCCCCCGAGGGTGTCCGAGCGGGCTCCCCTTCTCATACCTCCATGGATGCCCACGTCTGGTCTTCTCCTCCACATTCTGATTGCATGGCAGCAGCACGTGCTTCAAATCAGGAAGTCGCCTTAGAGACCGACACACCCAACGCTAGAGTTTTGATTCCTGCTGGTGATGTTGAGTTGATCCCCAATGATGCTCTTCAGATTGCCTCGGCTGATATTCCCTCATCGAGTCACCAACTGGTTTCTCATGATTTGGGGCTTCCTTCATTCTTCTCCAATCTTCAGGTAACTTGGTTTTTCCTGATCTGGCTAAACTTCGGACGAAATATTGTCTTTGCACTCACTTGTTTTCAATACCAGGCTTTGGTTGACGAGATGGCTGATCAGCTGAGATCACAGGGTGCTTCTGTCCCAGAAAGAGCTCTGTCTCTGATGCATTGGAATCTATTGCTACTTCAGCGGCGGGTATCTGAGTTGGAGATGACAAATGCTGGTTAGTGCCTCTGTTTCCTCTTTGGCCACTTGATTAGTCTGCTTTTTACTAAGTGTCCTTTGTCAACCATTTCTTGCTAGATATGGTCCGGCGGTACTCTGAGCTCGAGGAGAAGTACTCTCAAGGTCAGATGGACCTGGCTCAAGTTTCTGCTTCTTTAGACGATGCCAACTTATTGAATTCCTCTCTCAATGCTCAGCTTGACTCTGAAAGGGTAGCTAACGAGGTAAGTTTGCTTTGACTTTCTCTGCTATGTTCTTACTACCCGTTGGGTATTTGAGAGCTGATTCTTGTCTGCAGGAGGAAAAACGTGCCCTTGCAGCTTCTCGCGATAACCTTGATAGGTTGTATCGCGACGCCAACAATTCTTTGACTATCTTGGAGAGGAGCCATCGCTTTACCATGGCAGACTCGGATAATCATCGTTACAAGCTGCAAGAGTCCCAGGATGAACTCATTCGTGTTAGGCAACTGGTGTCAAGCAAAGATTCTGTCATCAAGGATCTGCACGCTTCCAAAAGATCAGTCGTCCAGGAGCTAGAAGCTGCTAGGCTGGCTGTTAAGGCTGCTGAAGACACTTCTACCACCTTGAAGGCTCAGCGCGACAAGGCTATGGATAAAGCCATTCGCGTGGGGCGGATCTTGATGAGAAGGCTGGGTGTGATTGTTCCTGACGACATAATTGCTGATGTGAACACTGATCCTGACTCTTCGAGTCACCCTTCTTCGTCAGTTGCTTCTGAGAAAAACATTACTAAGTAGAAACACTGAATGCATTGTGTATGTGGTCAATGTGCTCGAATATTCTATTAGAAAATGTTCTCTGTACTGAACGCTATTATTATTTTTCTGTTGTTTGAATTCTGAAAGGGAATTAGGCTTACACCTAGTTCCTATATAATTTTGGTGGTTGAATTGCCCAACACAAATCTTTGGATTAACTAGTTTGCTCTAGTGTATAAGTTATACAGGTGCCAAAGGTTCACACTTAGCCAATAAAAAGACCAAGTGTTGGATTCAACAAAGGGCAAAGAGGCAACCGAAGGCTCCTCTGGTCTGGCGCACCGGACTGTCCGGTGTGCCACCGGACAGTGTCCGGTGCACCAGAGGACTCAGACTCCAACTCTTCACTTTCGGGAAAATCCAGAGCCGGCGCGCTATAATTCACCGGACTGTCCGGTGTACACCGGACAGTGTCCGGTGCTCCAAAGAAGGCACGGCTCAGGAACTCGCCAGTCTCGGGAATTCGCGAGGGCTGCTCCGCTATAATTCACCGGACATGTCCGGTGTGCACCGGACTGTCCGGTGCATCCTCGGAGCAACGACTCTTCGGCGCCAACGGCTACCTGCTGTGCATTTATTGCGCGCGCAGCGCGCGCAGGAGTCAGAGTCGCCCATACTGGCGCACCGGACAGTGAACAGTGCATGTCCGGTGCGCCACCGGACATCAAGGCGGGCCCAGAAGTCAGAACTCCAACGGTCAGATTCCAATGGCACTGATGACGTGGCGGGAGCACCAAAAATGTCCGGTGTGCACCGGACTGTCCGGTGCGCCATCGAGCAGACAGCCTCCACCAACGGTCAAGTTGGTGGTTGGGGCTATAAATACCCCAACCACCCCACCATTCATTGCATCCAAGTTTTCCAGCTTCCAACCACTATACAAGAGCTAGCATTCATTGCAAAGCACAACAAAAGAGATCAAATCCTCTCCCAACTCCATACAAAGCCTTAGTGACTAGAGAGAGTGATTTGTAGTGTTCATTTGAGCTCTTGCGCTTGGATCGCTTCTTTTTTCTTTGGCTTTCTTTCTTGTGATCAAAACACTCACTTGTAATTGAGGCAAGAGACACCAATCGTGTGGTGGTCCTTGCGGGAACTTTGTGTTCCAAGTGATTGAGAAGAGAAAGCTCACTCGGTCCGAGAGACCGTTTGAGAGAGGGAAGGGTTGAAAGAGACCCGGCATTTGTGGCCTCCTCAACGGGGAGTAGGTTTGAGAGAACCGAACCTCGGTAAAACAAATCCGCGTGTCTCACTTCATTATTCGCTTGCGATTTGGTTTGCGCCCTCTCTCGCGGACTTGATTATATTTCTAACGCTAACCCGGCTTGTAGTTGTGTTTATTTTTGAGAATTTCAGTTTCGCCCTATTCACCCCCCCTCTAGGCGACTTTCAATTGGTATCAGAGCCCGGTGCTTCATTAGAGCCTAACCGCTCGAAGTGATGTCGGGAGATCACGCCAAGAAGGAGATGGAGACCGGCGAAAAGCCCACTACAAGCCACGGGAGCACTTCATCGGAAGAGTCCCGCACCAAGAGGAAGGAGAAGAAGAACTCCTCCAAAGGGAAGGGGAAGAAATCTTCTTCTCACCACAAAGAGAAGAAGGAGAAATCTTCTTCCCACAAGCCGCATCGGAAAGGGGACAAGCACAAGAGGATGAGGAAAGTAGTCTACTACGAGACCGACACTTCATCAACATCAACCTCCGGCTCCGATGCGCCCTTCGTACCTTCTAAACGCCAAGAGCGTAAAAAGTTTAGTAAGATCCCCTTACACTATCCTCGTACATCTAGACATACTCCATTACTTTCCGTTCCATTAGGCGAACCGCCAACCTTTGACGGTGAAGATTATGCTAGGTGGAGTGATTTAATGAAATTTCATCTAACCTCACTCCACAAAAGTATATGGAATGTTGTTGAGTTTGGAGCACAGGTACCATCCATCGGGGATGAGGATTATGATGAGGACGAGGTAGCCCAAATCGAGCACTTCAACTCTCAAGCTACAACCATACTCCTTGCTTCTCTAAGTAAGGAGGAATACAACAAGGTGCAAGGGTTGAAGTGTGCAAAGGAAATTTGGGACCTACTCAAGACCGCGCACGAGGGTGATGAACTCACCAAGATCACCAAGCGGGAAACGATCGTGGGGGAGCTCGGTCGCTTCCGTCTTCGCCAAGGGGAGGAGCCACAAGACATGTACAACCGGCTCAAGACCTTGGTGAACCACGTGCGCAACCTCGGGAGCAAGAAGTGGGATGACCACGAGGTGGTTAAGGTTATTCTAAGATCTCTCATTTTCCTTAACCCCACTCAAGTTCAATTAATTCGTGGTAATCCCAGATACACACTAATGACTCCCGAGGAAGTAATCGGGAATTTTGTGAGCTTTGAATGTATGATTAAAGGCTCAAAGAAGATCAACGAGCTTGACGAACCCTCCACGTCCGAAGCGCAACCGGTGGCATTTAAGGTGACGGAAGAGAAGAAGGAGGAGTCTACACCAAGTAGACAACCAATTGACGCCTCCAAGCTCGACAATGAGGAGATGGCTTTAATCATCAAAAGCTTTCGCCAAATCCTCAAGCAACGGAAGGGGAAGGACTATAAATCCCGTTCCAAGAAGGTTTGCTACAAGTGTGGTAAGCCCGGTCATTTCATTGCAAAATGTCCTATATCTAGTGACAGTGACAGGGGCAACGACAAGAAGGGAAAGAGGAGAGAAAAGAAGAGGTACTAGAAGAAGAAGGGCGGCGATGCCCATGTTTGCCGGGAGTGGGACTCGGACGAGAGCTCCACCGACTCCTCCTCCGACGACGAGGACGCCGCCAACATCGCCGTCACCAAGGGACTCCTCTTCCCCAACGTCGGCCACAAGTGCCTCATGGCAAAGGACGGCAAAAGGAAGAAGGTTAAATCTAAATCCTCCACTAAATATGAATCCTCTAGTGATGATAATGCTAGTGATGAGGAAAATAATTTGCATACCCTTTTTGCCGACCTTAACATGGAACAAAAGGAAAAACTAAATGAGCTAATTAGTGCCATCCATGAAAAGGATGACCTCTTGGACTCCCAAGAAGACTTCCTAATCAAGGAAAATAAAAAGCATGTTAAGGTTAAAAATGCTTATGCTCTAGAGGTAGAAAAATGTGAGAAATTATCTAGTGAGCTAAGTACTTGCCATGACACTATTGCCAACCTTAGAAATGAAAATGCTAGTTTAAATGCTAAGGTTGATTCACATGTTTGTAATGTTTCAATTCCCGATCTTAGAAATGATAATGATGATTTGCATGCTAAGATTAAGGAATTGAATGATTCTCTTGCTAGCCTTAGAATAGAAAATGAAAATTTGATTGCTAAGGCTAAAGATTTTGATGTTTGCAATGCTATTATTTCCGACCTTAGAACTAAGAATGATATGTTGCATGCTAAGGTTGTTGAATTAAAATCTTGCAAACCCTCTACATCTAATGTTGAGCATGTTTCTATTTGTACTAGATGTAGAGATGTTGATATCAATGCTATTTATGATCACATGGCTTTAATTAAACAATAAAATGATCATATAGCATTATTATATGCTAAAATTGCCGAGCATAACTTAGAAAATGAAAAGTTTAAATTTGCTAGAAGTATGCTCTATAATGGGAGACGCCCTGGCATTAAGGATGGCATTGGCTTCCAAAGGGGAGACAATGTCAAGCTTAATGCTCCCCCTAAGAACTTGTCTAACTTTGTTAAGGGCAAGGCTCCCATGCCTCAGGATAACGAGGGTTACATTTTATACCCTGCCGGTTATCCTGAGAGCAAGATTAGAAAAATTCATTCTAGGAAGTCTCACTCTGGCCCTAATCATGCGTTTATGTATAAGGGTGAGACATCTAGATCTAGGCAATCAACCCATGCCAAGTTGCCTAGAAAGAAGATTTCTAATGCATCAAATGATCATGCTATTTCATTTAAAACTTTTGATGCTTCTTACGTGCTTACTAGCAAATCTGGCAAAGTAGTTGCCAAGTTTGTTGGGGGCAAACACAAGGGCTCCAAGACTTGTGTTTGGGTACCCAAAGTTCTTGTTTCTAATGCCAAAGGACCCAAAACCGTTTGGGTACCTAAAATCAAGAACTAAAATTGTTTCGTAGGTTTATGCATCCGGAGGCTCAAGTTGGATACTCGATAGTGGGTGCACAAACCACATGACAGGGGAGAAGAAGATGTTCTCCTCATATGAGAAAAACCAAGATCCCCAACGAGCTATCACATTCGGGGATGGAAATCAAGGTTTGGTCAAAGGATTGGGTAAAATTGCTATATCACCTGACCATACTATTTCCAATGTTTTTCTTGTAGATTCTTTAGATTACAATTTGCTTTCCGTATCCCAATTATGTCAAATGGGCTACAACTGTCTATTTACTGATATAGGTGTTACTGTCTTTAGAAGAAGTGATGATTCAATAGCATTCAAGGGAGTATTAGAGGGTCAGCTATACTTGGTAGATTTTGATAGAGCTGAACTCGACACTTGCTTGGTTGCTAAGACTAACTTGGGTTGGCTTTGGCACCGCCGACTAGCCCATGTTGGAATGAAGAATCTTCATAAGCTTCTAAAGGGAGAGCACATTTTAGGACTAACAAATGTTTATTTTGAGAAAGACAGGATTTGTAGCGCATGCCAAGCCGGGAAGCAAGTTGGCACTCATCATCCACACAAGAACATCATGACTAGTGACAGGCCACTGGAGCTCCTACACATGGACCTATTCGGCCCGATCGCTTACATAAGCATCGGCGGGAGTAAGTACTGTCTAGTTATTGTGGATGATTATTCTCGCTTCACTTGGGTGTTCTTTTTGCAGGAAAAATCTCAAACCCAAGAGACCTTAAAGGGATTCTCGAGACGGGCTCAAAATGAGTTCGGCTTAAGGATCAAGAAAATTAGAAGCGACAACAGAACGGAATTCAAGAACTCTCAAATTGAAGGCTTCCTTGAGGAGGAGGGCATCAAGCATGAGTTCTCTTCTCCCTACACCCCACAACAAAATGGTGTAGTGGAGAGGAAGAATCGAACTCTATTGGACATGGCAAGAACCATGCTTGATGAGTACAAGACACCGGATCGGTTTTGGGCCGAGGCGGTTAACACCGCTTGCTACGCCATCAACCGGTTATATCTACACCGAATCCTCAAGAAGACATCATATGAACTTCTAACCGGTAAAAAAAGCCAAATATTTCATATTTTAGAGTTTTTGGTAGCAAATGCTTTATTCTGGTTAAAAGAGGTAGAAAATCAAATTTTGCTCCTAAAACTGTAGAAGGCTTTTTACTAGGATATGACTTAAACACAAGGGCATATAGAGTCTTTAACAAGTCCTCAGGACTTGTTGAAGTTTCTTGTGACGTTGTGTTTGATGAAACTAACGGCTCTCAAGTAGAGCAAGTTGATCTTGATGAGATAGGTAATGAAGAGGCTCCGTGCATCGCGCTAAGGAACATGTCCATTGGAGATGTGTGTCCTAAGGAATCCGAAGAGCCTCCAAATGCACAAGATCAACCATCCTCCTCCATGCAAGCATCTCCACCAACTCAAATTGAGGATGAGGCTCAAGATGTTGAACAAGAAGATCAAGAAGATGAGCCACCTCAAAATGACGGCAACGATCAAGGGGGAGATACAAATGATCAAGAAAAGGAGGATGAGCAAGAACCAAGGCCGCCACAGCCAAGAGTCCACCAAGCAATCCAACGAGATCACCCCGTCGACACCATCCTCGGCGATATTCATAAGGGGGTAACCACTAGATCTCGTGTTGCACATTTTTGTGAGCATTACTCTTTTGTTTCCTCTATTGAGCCACACAGGGTAGAGGAAGCACTCCAAGATGCGGATTGGGTGATGGCGATGCAAGAGGAGCTCAACAACTTCATGAGGAACGAGGTATGGCATTTGGTTCCACGTCCTAACCAAAATGTTGTAGGAACCAAGTGGGTCTTCTGCAACAAACAAGATGAGCATGGTGTGGTGACAAGGAACAAAGCTCGACTCGTGGCCAAGGGGTATTCACAAGTCGAAGGTTTGGATTTTGGTGAAACCTATGCACCCGTAGCTAGGCTTGAGTCAATTCGCATATTATTAGCCTATGCTACTTACCATGGCTTCAAGCTTTATCAAATGGACGTGAAGAGTTCCTTCCTCAATGGACCAATCAAGGAGGAGGTCTATGTTGAGCAACCTCCCGGCTTTGAAGACAGTGAGTATCCTAACCATGTCTATAGGCTCTCTAAGGCGCTTTATGGGCTCAAGCAAGCCCCCAGAGCATGGTATGAATGCCTTAGAGATTTCCTTATTGCAAATGGCTTCAAAGTCGGCAAAGCCGATCCTACTTTATTCACTAAAACTCTTGACAATGATTTGTTTGTATGCCAAATTTATGTTGATGATATCATATTTGGGTCTACTAACGAATCCACATGTGAAGAATTTAGTAGGATCATGACACAGAAATTCGAGATGTCGATAATGGGGGAGTTGAAGTATTTTCTAGGATTTCAAGTCAAGCAACTCCAAGAAGGCACCTTCATTAGCCAAACAAAGTACACTCAAGACATTCTAACCAAGTTTGGAATGAAAGATGCCAAACCCATCAAGACACCCATGGGAACCAATGGGCATCTCGACCTCGACACGGAAGGTAAGTCCGTGGATCAAAAGGTATACCGGTCGATGATAGGTTCCTTACTTTATTTATGTGCTTCTCGACCGGACATTATGCTTTCCGTTTGCATGTGTGCAAGATTCCAATCCGACCCTAAGGAATCCCACCTTACGGCCGTAAAACGAATCTTGAGATATTTGGCTTATACTCCTAAGTTTGGGCTTTGGTACCCTCGGGGATCCACTTTTGATTTAATTGGTTATTCGGATGCCGATTGGGCGGGGTGTAAGATTAATAGAAAGAGCACATCGGGGACTTGCCAGTTCTTGGGAAGATCCTTGGTGTCTTGGGCTTCAAAGAAGCAAAATTCGGTCGCTCTTTCAACCGCCGAAGCCGAGTACATTGCCGCAGGTCATTGTTGCGCGCAATTGCTTTGGATGAGGCAAACCCTGCGGGACTACGGTTACAAATTAACCAAAGTCCCTTTGCTATGTGATAATGAGAGTGCAATCAAAATGGCCGACAATCCCGTCGAGCACAGCCGCACTAAGCACATAGCCATTCGGTATCATTTTCTTAGGGATCACCAACAAAAGGGGGATATCGAGATTTCATACATTAACACTAAAGATCAATTAGCCGATATCTTTACCAAGCCACTTGATGAACAATCTTTTACCAGACTTAGGCATGAGCTTAATATTCTTGATTCTAGGAATTTCTTTTGCTAATTTGCACACATAGCACCCAAGTATACCTTTGATCATGTCTCTTTTATATGCTATGACTAATGTGTTTTCAAGTGTATTTCAAACCAAGTCATAGGTATATTGAAAGGGAATTGGAGTCTTCGGCGAAGACAAAGGCTTCCACTCCACTCTACTACTCATCCTTCGCCGTCGCTCCGCATCACTCTCCAACGTTGGTATAATCTTCACTCATTTATTTAATGACCAAAGGAGGAGAAAGTACTTCAAAGGGCTCTAATGATTCCGTTTTTGGCGATTCATGCCAAAGGGGGAGAAAGTATGAGCCCAAAGCAAAAGGACCGCACCACCACCCTAATTTTAAAATTTGATGAGATTTTCAATTTATAAATTTCAAAATTGGTATCTCTTTGTGTTCTAAAGGGGGAGCAAGTAGTATTTTCAAAACTTGATATCCTAAAACCCTCTTGAACACTAAGAGGAGAATTTATTTGAGGGGGAGTTTTGTTTAGTCAAAGGAAAAACATTTGAAACAGGGGGAGAAAATTTCAAAACTTGAAAATGCTTTGCAAACTCTTATTCATTTACCTTTGACTATTTGCAAAAGAACTTTGAAAAGATTTACAAAAGATTTTGCAAAAACAAAACATGTGGTGCAAGCGTGGTCCAAAATGTTAAAAATGAAGAAACAATCCATGCATATCTTGTAAGTAGTTATATTGGCTCAATTCCAAGCAACCTTTGCACTTACATTATGAAAACTAGTTCAATTATGCACTTCTACATTTGCTTTGGTTTGTGTTGGCATCAATCACCAAAAAGGGGGAGATTGAAAGGGAATTAGGCTTACACCTAGTTCCTATATAATTTTGGTGGTTGAATTGCCCAACACAAATCTTTGGATTAACTAGTTTGCTCTAGTGTATAAGTTATACAGGTGCCAAAGGTTCACACTTAGCCAATAAAAAGACCAAGTGTTGGATTCAACAAAGGGCAAAGAGGCAACCGAAGGCTCCTCTGGTCTGGCGCACCGGACTGTCCGGTGTGCCACCGGACAGTGTCCGGTGCACCAGAGGACTCAGACTCCAACTCTTCACTTTCGGGAAAATCCAGAGCCGGCGCGCTATAATTCACCGGACTGTCCGGTGTACACCAGACAGTGTCCGGTGCTCCAAAGAAGGCACGGCTCAGGAACTCGCCAGTCTCGGGAATTCGCGAGGGCTGCTCCGCTATAATTCACCGGACATGTCCGGTGTGCACTGGACTGTCCGGTGCATCCTCGGAGCAACGGCTCTTCGGCGCCAACAGCTACCTGCTGTGCATTTATTGCGCGCGCAGCGCCCGCAGGAGTCAGAGTCGCCCATACTGGCGCACCGGACAGTGAACAGTGCATGTCCGGTGCGCCACCGGACATCAAGGCGGGCCCAGAAGTCAGAACTCCAACGGTCAGATTCCAACGGCACTGATGACGTGGCGGGAGCACCGGACATGTCCGGTGTGCACCGGACTGTCCGGTGCGCCATCGAGCAGACAGCCTCCACCAACGGTCAAGTTGGTGGTTGGGGCTATAAATACCCCAACCACCCCACCATTCATTGCATCCAAGTTTTCCAGCTTCCAACCACTATACAAGAGCTAGCATTCATTGCAAAGCACAACAAAAGAGATCAAATCCTCTCCCAACTCCATACAAAGCCTTAGTGACTAGAGAGAGTGATTTGTAGTGTTCATTTGAGCTCTTGCGCTTGGATCGCTTCTTTTTTCTTTGGCTTTCTTTCTTGTGATCAAAACACTCACTTGTAATTGAGGCAAGAGACACCAATCGTGTGGTGGTCCTTGCGGGAACTTTGTGTTCCAAGTGATTGAGAAGAGAAAGCTCACTCGGTCCGAGAGACCGTTTGAGAGAGGGAAGGGTTGAAAGAGACCCGGCCTTTGTGGCCTCCTCAACGGGGAGTAGGTTTGCGTGTCTCACTTTGCGAACCTCGGTAAAACAAATCCGCGTGTCTCACTTCATTATTCGCTTGCGATTTGGTTTGCGCCCTCTCTCGCGGACTTGATTATATTTCTAACGCTAACCCGGCTTGTAGTTGTGTTTATTTTTGAGAATTTCAGTTTCGCCCTATTCACCCCCCCCCTCTAGGCGACTTTCAAATTCAACAGTCGTTATGATTGCAGAAGTAAGTGCAGTGTGATGGTTTTGAAACTTCTTCCTATTTCACGGGGCATAGAGATCGCCCTAAGACGAGCAATCGCAAACGTGCTTATGCTGAATCGAATAGTCACGAGCATGCCGTGCCGATTTAAGTCATTACTAACTTAAACCGACTGCTCCGTTGGTAGGGTCTAATGATCACCCTGAGTTAAGTAAGCATGAGCATGTCGCACCACCTTAAGTCATTACCGACTTAAGTCGATTGCTCCGTTAATAGGGCATAGTGGTCAACCTGAGTTAAGTAAGCTTGAGCATGTCACACTGCCTTAAGTCATTGCCGACTTAAGTCGATTGCTCTGTTAATAGGGCATAGTGGTCACCCTAAGTTAAGTAAGCATGAGCATGTCACACCTCCTTAAGTTATTGCCGACTTAAGCCGATTGCTCTGTTAATAGAGCATAGTGGTCACCCTGAGTTAAGTAAGTGTGAGCATGTCACACCACCTTAAGTCATTGCCGACTTAAGTCAACTGCTCTGTTAATAGGGCATAGTGGTCACCCTGAGTTAAGTAAGCGTGCAGATTGACAATAAACAATTCGAGTGCCTTTGAGAATGAAGTCACTTTATTGATGGTGTATCTGCCAATTATAGAATACAATGCCGTCCCAATAGCTTTTGAAATCTAGCTAGGGGTAAAACTTCTTGAGATGCTCTATATTACATGAGTTCCCTATTTCCGTGCCATCCATTTGAGTAAGGCGATATGATCCAGGCCAGGTGACTTCTGCTATTATGAATGGTCCTTCCCATAGTGGTGACAATTTGTGCCGTCCCTCCCCCCGTTAGAATTCGGCGGAGGACAAGATCTCCCACTGCGAAGGATCGATGCCGTATGGCCTTATCATGATAGCATCTCAGAGTCTGTTGGTACCTGGCTGACTGAATTACTATATTTAATCGTTCTTCTTCTAGTATATCAACATCCTCCAAACTGGTAGCTTCAGCTTCAGCTATGTTTTCGAAAATCAATCTTGGCGCCCCAAACTTGAGATCAGCAGGTAGCACTGCCTCTGAACCATAGACCATAAAGAAAGGAGTGTTTCCGTGCAAAGCATGGCTAGGTTCAGTTCTTAGGCTCCAAACCACATACGGCAACTCTCTGATCCACTTTCCTGTGAATTTTTCATTCTTGTCGAAGACTTTCTTTCTGAGTGCTTCCAATATCATTATGTTGGCTCTTTCTACTTGCCCGTTGGCTCTCGGGTGTGCTACTGACGCATATTTGATCTGGATGCTCTTTTGTTCGCGGAAATCAAAGAATTCCGAACTAGTGAAATTGGATCCTAGGTCGGTTATGATGTTGTTCGGTATTCCGAACCTGAATATTATGTCCTGTATGAATTCCACTTCCTTAGCTGAAGTTAGAGAAGCAATGGGCTTGAACTCTATCCACTTAGTGAATTTGTCGATAGCAACCAGTACATGAGTGTATCCTCCTTGAGCTTTCTTGAATGGTCCAATCATATCCAGTCCCCAGCACGCGAACGGCCATGTTACAGGTATGGTTTGCAGTTGCTGTGCTGGTAGATGTTGCTGTTTTGATAAGTATTGACAAGCTTCACACCTCTGGACTAACTCGGCTACATCACTCTTTGCCGTTGGCCAGTAGAAACCAGACCTGAAGACCTTCCCAACCAGTCCTGGATGCTGCGTGTATCCCGCATTGTCCAGCGTGGACCTCATCTAGCAGTTGCTTCCCAGTAGCCGAAAGAATGCATTTCATGAGGACTCATGTCGCGCCCCTTCTGTATAGTGTTTCCCCAATGACGGTGTAGTGAGCTGACTACCTTGCAATGCGCTCTGCTGCATTTTTGTCATCCGGCTCCTCCTCGTTCTTTATGTATCTGATGATTGGCTCCCTCCAGTCATCAGAATCTGACCCTGGTTGGCTCAGAATATTGCACTCTTCTGCCTGATCTAATGAGATGCTCGGGCGTAGTACTTCTTGGACGAAGACTCTAGGCGGGACCTGAGTCCGACTGGATCCTAGCTTTGACAATGCATCAGCTGCTGCGTTGCGATCTCTCTCCACATGATGAAATTCCAGCCCTTCAAACTTGTCCTCTAGCTTTCGGACGGCGGTGCATTATTTCCCCATGGCATCATTCGAGCAATCCCACTCTTTGTTTATCTGACTTATGACCACCAGTGAATCCCCATATACCATCAGCCTCTTGATGCCCAGTGATATGGCAATGTTCAGTCCATGAATCAAAGCTTCATATTCTGCCGCATTATTGGACACTGAGAACAGTAACTGAAGAGCATATTTGAGTTGTTCACCTCCAGGTGCAATGAAAAGGATTCCTCCGCCTGCCCCTGCAGCTTCAATGAGCCATCGAAATACATCCTCTATACTTCTGCAGTATCTGGGTTATCTGGCACTTGTTGCTCGGTCCATTCTGATACAAAGTCAACTAGTGCTTGGGTATTGATTGCAGTACGAGGTCGAAACTCAATGTCGTGAGCCCCCAGCTCGCAGGCCCATTTTGTTATTATTCCGATGGCTTCCTTGTTGTGGAGAATATCCCCTATTGGAAATCCGGTGACTACTATGACTTTGTGATCGTCAAAGTAGTGACGGAGCTTGCGTGTAGTTAGAAGTACTGCATACAATAGTTTCTGAACTTGAGGATATTTCTTCTTCGAGGGACCCAGGACTTCATTGATGAAATAGACGGGATGTTGCACTGGGTATGCATGTCCTTCTTCTGCTCACTCGACTACTAACGCGGTGCTCACCACGTGAATCGTGCAAGAGATGTACAATAGCAGATCTTCAGCCGGTTGACTCGGCGTGGCTCGGCGCGGCAGTTTTAGCACTGGTGGTGTTGTTAGGAATTTCTTCAGTGCGTCTAGAGCTTCCTGAGCCTCTGAAGTCCACTGGAACTTGTCTACCTTCTTGAGCAACTTGTAGAACGGTAGGCCCTTTTCTCCCAGCCTTGATATGAATTTGCTTAGGGCTGCCATGCATCCAGTAAGTCTTTGTACTTTCTTCTGTGATCATGGCGCCTCCATTCTCATGATAGTCTCGATCTTTTCTGGATTAGCCTCAATTCCCTAGTGGCTGACAATAAACCCGAGCAATTTTCCTGCTGGTACTCCAAAGACACACTTTTTAGGATTAAGCTTCCATCGATATCACCACAGACTGTTGAAGACCAGCTGTAAATCTTCAATGAAATTTTCTGAGTTTTCTGTCTTGACCACCACGTCATCCACATAAGCTTCCACATGCTTGCCCCAGTGGTCGGCTAAGCATGTCTGAATAGCCCTCTAGTAAGTCGCTCCAGCATTTTTGAGGCCAAATGGCATGGAGGTATAGTAGAAGGCTCCGAACGGGGTGATGAATGCTGTTTTTTCCTCGTCTTCTTTTGCCAAGCTGATCTGATGATATCCGGAATAGCAATCTAAGAAAGACAACATAGAACACCCGGCGGTTGAGTCTACCACCTGGTCTATTCTAGGAAGTCCGAAGGGATTCTTCAGACAATGTTTGTTGAGATCTGTATAGTCGACGCACATGCACCAATCCACTTTATTCTTTTTGAGTACAAGAACAGGATTTGCTAACCACTCGGGATGTAACACTTCTCTAATGAATCCGGCCGTGACCAAGCGAGCCAGCTCTGCACGGATGGCTTCTCACTTATCGGGCGTGAAAATACGTAATTTTTATCGAATCGGCCTCACCTAGGGGTAGACCTTCAGTTTGTCCTCGGCCAGTTCTCTCGGGACTCCCGGCATATCCACAGGTTGCCATGCGAATACGTCTCAGTTATCTTGCAGAAACTGGACGAGCGCGCCTTCCTATTTATCATCTAGGCTGGAACTGATGATGGCAGTCTTCCGCTCATCGGCGAACCCGAGGTTGATTCTCTTGGTTTCTTCAGTCGGCCGTATAGAGGTCATGGCTTGAGCTTCATTCGCGGGTACCATGAGATCTTCCTCAGGCTTTGAGTTCGTCTACGCAGAAGAAGTCGATGTTAGTTTGGCGGTGAGGGCTGCCTGAATGGCCACTCAGAAACACTCTGCGGCGCCTTGGAAGTCAGCACGCACAGTTATGATCCCTTGTGGTCCTGGCATCTTCAATATCATGTACGTATAACGTGGAATGGCCATGAACTTCGCCAATCCAGGCCTGCCAATGATGGCATTGTATCCGCAGTCAAAGTTTGCCACCTCGAACCTCAGGAACTCGGTTCTGTAGTTTTCCGGAGTTCCGAAGGTGACCGGCATGTAGATGTGTCCCAGTGGATATTCTCCTTCAGTCGGCACGATGCCGAAGAAAGGAGTGTCCGACTCGTGGAGCTCTTTGAGGGGAACTCCCAAGCCTTGAAGCGTCCGGGGGAAGGTGACGTTGATGCTGCTTCCCGCGTCCACTAATACCTTCTTTACCCTACTTTCTCGGATCACCGGATCGACGAGGAGCGGGTACTTGCCCGGGTGGTCGAAGTTGAGCCACTGATCCGCCCGAGTGAAGGTGATCGGGTGCTCGGACCATCGATACGGGGCGGGAGGACTAGTAGTCGCCACCAGTATCTTACGGTCGTTGAGCTTTTGTTGCCTCTTGCTTTCTTGCGACCCATGTCCGCCGAAGATGACGTTGACTTCTCCGTCGACACGCGGGAATGCTCCGCCTCCTCCCCCCTCCTGCTGTTGGAGTTGTCGAGGTTCTCCGGGTCCTCCTCGTGGTGGGGGAGGTGGCAGAGGTTGGAAAGGTCGGCCGTTCCCACGGAGTGCTTGAAGTCTCTGCAGTTCCGGAGGGTGTGGCGCATGTCCTTGTGGTACGGGCACTGGGCATCGAGGATGTCGTCCAGTGTACGTTTGCCTCCGTGAGGTCCTCCTCGGGCGCGAGAGGCGGGTTGTCCAGTGGTGTGGACTTCTTCACGAGGCCTCTTCTCCCAACGTTTGTCAGGGTTGTTGGTTCGTGTCGCGTCGCGGTGCCGCCGGTGCAGGCTTTGCTCCTTCGATGAGGTCCTAAGCTTGTTTGTCGGTGGTGATGTAGAGGTTGGCTTCTCGGAACAGCTGCTCGGAGGTAGTCGGCGCCTTCTGCAGTATGGCTCGGACGAAGGCCGAGTCATTAGATCCCCAGTAGAAGTCCTCGATCACTGCTTCTTCTGCGACCTCAGGGATATGATTTCTCATGGTCTGAAATCTCTTGGGGTATGACCAGAGAGTTTCATCCCCTCGGCGCTTGATGGATTTGAGGTCCCATGGCTGCACTTGTTTATCAGAGAGAGATTGAAAGTTGGCGATGAAGCGTCGACTGGAGTCGCTCTAGTCGTCAATGCAGTGTCGGGGTAGGTGTTGCAGCCATTGCAGTGCATCCTACCCTAGGACGATAGGCTAGTATGCGGTCATCACATCTTCGGTTGCTCCAGCAGATCAGGCGGTGGTGGTGTAGACGGCCAACCAGCCTCCCGGATCCTGCTTAGGCTCGTACTTGTCGACGTTGGAGACTTTGAAGTTAGGGGGCAATTGAATGGCCCTGAGGCGTGGAGTGAGCGCCGATACTCCACACGTGTCCTCCTGTCGTCGATGATGATGTCTGTCCCGGGGAGGGGAGTTATTGTCGTGGTGCCTCGACCGTCCCCGGGTCGTGCCACCAGTCGAAGTCGTTGCCGACTTAGTTCTGGTGGTCTGACTCCGCGCAGGGATGTTGTGATCCCGGTCATATTCTTCTCGGCGCCGGATCTCGTTCTCGTGTCGTCGTTCGCGCGAGGCGTTGATGGAGCTCCATGCGTCTCGATGACTGTTGATGGCGTGTCGTAGATCACTCGGTGGATGAGCGAGAGGTAGAAGGTGATTAGCTGCTCGAGTGAATAGCCACTGATAGCCCTCGGCGTCCGGAGTCCGGGGGAGGCCATCACTCGGTGTGTTCATGGCTCGGGCGACGTCGGGGTTCAGGTTTCGTCCAAAAAGAGGATTTTCTCGGCGTTGTCTCGCTTCCTGCTCAGCCTGCTCTTGAGCTTGCCGACGATCGCGTCTTCGGGAATTCCTCCTTTCCCTGAAGACACGCTCTTCTAGAGTTTCTCCCATCTCTGAGACCTCATCCCGTGACACGGGCTGCGCCGGATCCCGCTCTCCGGCTTCGTGATGTCGCCGAACGTTTCGGCGTCTGTTCCTTCGTCGGCGAGATTCCCGCTGAAGAGGTTCTTCTCCTGGTGCGGTTGGTTCATCGTCGGAGATGGGAGTTGATTCCACTCTTCCTCCGATGAAGAGGACGTCAGGGTAGAATGGAATCGTCGTAGTGACGAGCTTCTTTCTGTTCTCCTTTGAGGGCGGAGGTACCAGAAGAGTAGTTTGACGATCCTTGACCTTGTTCGCCTCCTTTCTCTTAGTGATCTGTGTCCATGTCTCTATGGAAGAGGTGGACAACGGAGTTCTTCGGGTAGATGGACCCTCTGTTCCTGGCTTGCAGGAAGGAGCCTTTGTTTGGAGCGCTGGAGGCTGCACTTTTTCCTGCTTCGCTCCAATTTTTCCAGAGATTGTTGTAGAAGGGTTTTTCTCTAGCGGATCCATGATGCGATGTAGAGTTCCTTCTTCATCTGCCACAGATGAAATGGTTCTGAAGCAGAATATGGACCCAGGGCGGCGGACGATCTTGAGCTGGAAAGTGATGGCCATGGAGCTAGCTTGGATCAGTGACACACCCCCTACCTGGCGCGCCAGCTGTCGGTGTTTTGAGCCCGACCGTGCACCCTGGGTTGCCCCTCGAGGTGCTTTTTGGAGTAGGACGGTGTCACCGACTGTAGCTCAATGGTTCGCGCTAGACGCACGAGAGATAGTGGACAATTTTGTACAGGTTCGGGCCGCTTTGAGATGCGTAATACCCTACGTCTTGGCGTGAATACTTTGTGTGGTGGGTTACAAGGAGGTTCTCTAGTATCGAGGATGTTAGAGAACTGGTTGGATGGCTAAGTAATGAGATATCTTTTTGAGGGGATGCCCCCTAGGCCTTATATACTCGACCGTGGGGCATTACATGTGGATATGATAACAATGTGAGCCTAAGTAATAGTGAACCGACTGAGCCTATCTTCCTATAATTCCGCCGACCTGTCTCCACTCAGTTCCGATGTATGAGGCCCCTACGCGGGAAGGTCGGATCCTTGTTGCGGTTGCCGTTCAAACTCATCGGACCGTCTAGGCCTGCGTCCATCCAATCTGGTGTCAACCCACTTCACCAGACGTGCCTTCCCAGGCCCACGAAGGGATGACCTTGCGAATTATTGGGCCCGTAGGCCTTTCGCGAGGTCTTTTAGCCTTCTAGTGGACCCGGGGGATATCTGTCCCCCACACTCAGGCAATAATCCACCCCAGCAGTTCAAACAGAGTCACCTTCAAGGATACCAGCATCAGCACTAGAACCAGCGTCCGCATCAACAGCAATCCAGAGGCAGTTCCCTCAGCAGCAGCATTACCGCCACACAACCAACATTGGGGAAACCAATATCAGAGGCAGAGCAGCCGAGCACCTCGCCTTCCTGCCCTAGCAACCAATTAGAACAACCAAGCAGCCCCAGTGTAAGGAGGAGGCCAAGGATGTTTCCACTTTGGGGAACAAGGCCACTGAGCATCGCATTGCCCGAAGAAAGCTCCCCAGTAGCAGTCAGTTTCCAACACCCCAGCAAGACAAGGAGCACCGCAACAAGCATCAGGAGGTCATGGCTAGGCCTACAACATTGGAAGGTGAACCACAAGGAGGCTGAAGCAATCCAGGATGCACCGGATGTGGCAGTAGGTATGTTTCTAGTCGAATCCCATCCAGCAAAAGTACTATTTGACACAGGTGCCATCCATTCTTTTATTTCTAGATCATGGGTAGAAGCACATAACATCCCCATGGAACCAATGATTCCACCTCTAAGGGTAAATTTAGTTGGTGGAAAAGTTCAGTCAGATAAGATGTGCTCGAATCTAAGGATTGAAATAAGGGGAATATATTTCCCCGCTAACCTAGTAGTAATGAGTACTCAAGGGTTAGATGTCGTCCTAGGGATGAATTGGCTGCACAAAACCAAGCAATTGTCAGCTATGACAAGAGAACAGTAAAGTTAGTGTCCCCATCTGGGATGTAGTAACTGAACTGATCATGCCTGATCTAGAAGAAGCAGCCAATCACCATATGTCTTTAGATGGTAAGGAGGCCAACCTACTTGAGGCCATCAGAGTTGTGTTGGAGTTCCCCAATGTGTTTCATGAGTAGTTACCAGGCATGCCACGAAGCGTAAAGTTGAGTTTGCCATAGAGCTTGAACCTGACACCGCCCCTATTTCTAAGAGAGCTTATAGAGTGTCTGGACCAGAATTGGTGGAACGCAAGAAGCAGATCGATGATATGTTGGAGAAGGCCACATCAGACCAAGTACTTCGCCTTGGGCCGCTCAGTTATGTTCGTGGAGAAGAAAGATGGGACAAAGAGGATGTGCATTGACTATAGAGCCTTGAATGAAGTCACCACCAAGAATAATACCCTCTGCCAAGAATAGAAGATATGTTTGATGAGCTAAGAGGAGCCAGAGTGTTCTCAAAGATATATCTGAGGTCAGGTTACCATCAGCTCAGGACCCGACCTTCGGATATACCGAAGATGGCATTTATCACCAAGTATGGGCTTTATGAGTATACAGTCATGTCATTCGAATTGATAAATGCACCAGCTTTCTTTATGTACTTGATGAATAGTGTGTTCATGGACTATCTTGACAAATTTGTAGTGGTGTTCATCGATGATATTCCCATATACTCTCAGAATGAGGAAGAACACTGGGAGCATTGAAGATGGTATTACAACGGTTGCGAGAGCATCAGTTGTATGCCAAGCTGAGCAAATGTGAGTTCTGGATCAACAAAGTCATGTTCTTGGGTCATATCATAAACCAAGATGGATTACCTGTGGATCCGAAGAAGGTGGCAGATATTCTGGGCTGAAAAGCACTAAGAGATGTTCGTGGGATCAAGAGTTTCATTGGAATGGCAGGATACTATCGGTGTTTCATTAACGGTTCCTCCAAGATTGCCATACCAATGATAACCCTGCTAGCGAAGAAAGTTAAGTTCAAGTGGACCCCAGAGTGCCAAGAGTCCTTTGAAGCATTGAAGAAGTTGACTACAACACCTATGTTGATCTTACTTGATGTTCATAAGCCATTCTCAGTGTATTGTGATGCTTCATACACTGGTCTAGGATGTGTGCTAATGCAAGAAGGGAGAGTAGTGGCATACTCGTCCCGACAGTTGAAGATTCATCAGAGGAATTACCCCATACATGACCTAGAATTGGCAGCAGTGGTTCATGCATTGAAGACCTAGAGGCACTATTTATATGGGCAAAAATGTGATATTTACACAGACCACAAGAGTCTTAAGTATATATTCACCCAGTAAGAGTTAAACATGAGGCAGCAAAGATGGATGGAGTTGATCAAAGACTATGAGTTGGAGATACATTATCACCCAAGCAAGGCTAATGTGGTTGCAGATGCTTTGAGCAGAAAAAAGTCAAGTTAACATGATGGTCGCTCATTCGATGCCATATGAACTAGCAAAGGAATTCGACAGGCTGAGTCTCGGATTTCTAAACAACACCCAAGGAGTGATAGTTGAGCTGGAGCCCACTTTAGAGCGAGATATCAAGGATGGGCAAAAGGATGATGAGAAGATCAATGAAATTCGGCAACTAATCTTAGATGGGAAAGGCAAGGATTTTCGGGGAGACGCAGAAGGCATAGTATGGTTTGAAGATGGTTGTGTGTTCATGACATCAAATCGATTTGGGAGCTAATCCTTAAGGAAGCACATGAGACAACTTATTCCATACACCCTAGCAGCGAGAAGATGTACCAAGACCTGAAGAAAAGATTGTGGTGGTACGGTATGAAAAGGGAGATCGCGGAATATGTTGCCATATGTGACTGTTGTCAGAGAATTAAAGTGGAGCCTCAAAGTCCCGCAGGTTTGTTGCAACCATTACAGATTCTCAATGGAAGTGGGATGAGATTAGGATGGACTTTATAGTTGGTTTGCCTCGCACTCGAGCCGGTTATGACTCCATCTAGGTAGTAGTGGACCGCTATGATATAGAGAGATACCATTTGATGATATACAAAATAAACCATTTCTTGCCTAAGCTAAATATCCGCAAATTGTGGTATTATGCACTTAAGCCTCCCCAAACTCCATAAACCATGTCCTTCCTTTTGTAGACCAAAACCTGACATTATTTCCTACTGGAAAGTGTCCCTACAAACTTACCTTATAAAAATGGTTACCACATGTTAAATATCACTTGAAATTAATTTTCAAAAATGCGGTTTTGGTATTTGAGAAGGTTTGGACTTGCTTTTGTTCCTTCAAGTTCTCCTCTTTTTGATTCAAACACTGAAAACGAAGACATTAAGGGTCAAATTTTGTGGTCCTATAACATCTCTCCTTTAAAACATGAAAAATTTCCTTTTGCAAAAGGAAAGAATAACAAGAAATTTGACTAGACCCCCTATATGCATGAGTACGAATAATAGTTTATTCTAAGCATATCAAATTAAAATGAATCATGTGCATATTAGATGGGGGTTAGATAAATCACAAGTGATTTTAGTCTATATAAGGAGTGGAGAAAGCATGTGAAAGATATTAAAAGTATAAAAAACAAAATTGATGATACTAAATGAACTAGATACATATATGATACCAAACTTTGAATTTCTTGAAGTTGAATCACATTGTGCTTCCTTTCGATAAGAAGAAATATAACATCCAAAGTTGTTGTGAAGGCAATCCATACCAACTGTCTTCGTTTGATAGTGTAACTCATGGATCTGATAGACGCATTCTGCAATTGGCTCTATACCTTGGCTTTGTACAGCCCAAATAAAGACCATGGGCCTCATGATCGCATTAGGGGTAAGATGGTGCAGATATATGTTAAACCTTTTTAGCACTCCCACCACCATCTTAAGCGGCAGAAACCAAAGCCCAACTTTCAGAAAGCTTTGGAAAATGACAACGGCATCTTCCCTTGGCATTGGTGTGGTGTTCTCGCCCCCAAGTCGAACGAAATCAGCATTGCTGATATATTGATTATTTGTGAGTACTTGAATACGACCACCCTAAATTATTGACTTTCCGAAGTCCACATGTCTTGGCTTCATGGGCAGATATCATTCCTATCCTCCTCTATAGCTAGATCCTCATTGTCGTCTTTCGACACCTCAGCGAGAACATCTTCGGCAGTTGACCTAATTGCCTCAATCAGAAGCCTGCTCTTGACAACTAAAGCCTCCTCTTTCATCTCAGAAACATTAGAGGCTAGCACCAAAGCGATTTCAGAGGCCACTGTAAAACCCAAAATCAAGAAAAAAGGGTACGTTGAACTCAGAATTTATAAAGTCTGAGTGATTATTTTTCTTATTTATGGATATCAATAATACTAGGCTTGATCAAAACAACTAACAATTAAATAAATAAAATAAATTGATAAATAACTAAATGAATACTGCAGCACTTGCATTTAAATTGGTAATACAAGCGTGCAATTGAAAATGTGAAATAGGTACGAAAAACAAAAAGAAAAAAAAGAAAAGAACATAAGAAAAAGGCAAAAGCCGACCTAGCTAGCCCCTTTTCAGCCCGCGCTAGTCCATCTTGAAGGCGTCAATGCCGACACATAGGGCACTCTGGTAAACCACTATACCACCCCTACTGTCATGTCTCGTACGTCAGCTTCACCCCCCTCCTCTCGTCGTGTGCCATTGCAAGCGTAGCAAGTCCGTGGCCACCGCGTGTGCTCGTGGTTGGCTGACCATGGCCCCATATGCTAGCCTTCGCGATCACCTATGCCATGTGGACCCCAACGACACCAAAATGATTCCCTCGGTTTCTTACACTGTTGCGACCATCGCGCAATCCGTGGCAATGCCGTTAAGCGTAACAAACACCGACATCAACTGGTGAAGCTGTTATAGCCCCTGACTCGACGTATATAACTAGGATCCCCGCACGCCTTGTCCTCATTAGGCATAGTTTGGGTACTCTAGTATTGACCCCAATTCACATGCGTTGAGGTGGATTGGGTGTAACTATGTAACTTAGTTTAAGTTACACCCCAATCCACTTCAACGCATGTTGATTGGGATCAATACTAGAGTACCCAAACAAAGCATTATTTGAATCGCCGTGTAGCCATCACCAGGAAAACGCAGAGACAGTTCGTCGTCAATTTGCGAGGTGTGGATTGTGATCGCCACCGATGATTCCTCATCTGCACCACCATCTGGTCCTCGGAGTCAGGCATGGGGTATTCATCGTACCACATGGAAGGTATCCAAAGCCATGCCGCTCTGGATTAGCATCCGAAGACCCTGGAATCCTTCATCGGAGTTGCCAATTCATGGCAAAGACGCATCCATCGAGGGAGGTGTCTTGGCCCGAGCAATTCGCGGTAAGCGCCTTACAGATCACCACCCCGCCTTACTAATAATCGCGTCAAGCATCGAAACTAACAAATGACCCGTGACCCCCTAATAGAAGGATTCGTCGCTAGAGAAGCGCTTGTCGTGGATCCGCCTTGCGACATCATCCGAGCCATTACACTACCAGTCATGTGGTAATAACTATTGTTGGGGACCTTCGGCGTCCGAAGGTCCTCAAAAACAGGATTTAACAGTATTCCTGCAGTACAATGTGCAAACAGGTATTCTCGGACTAAAGTCGGCATTGCAGTGGACCGGAATAATACGAAGGTTGACTCAGAGCCGAAGGTGCGAGCAGGAAAGCTTCGGCGCGACAGCAAAGAATGGAACCGACTTAAAGATGAAAAGGCTATTCAGACCTCAATAGACTACTATAGAGTTATTATCAAATGTAAAGGGCATGAATGTAATTTTGTAAGGGCTGTGTCCCGTGTCTATAAATAGGTGAACAGTATCCCCGTACTGTTCACGCTGACTTGGCATTCGCTTTTTGCGTCACGCTTGTACTGTCATTTCCTTCCAATTGAAGGTACACTTGTAATTCAATAATATCTTTGTTTATGCTCAATAATAATAAATGATTGTTCACGTTTTCTTTTACATTCTTTATATTTCATCCTTCGTCATTGTTTGATGAATTGATGAAGGTATGACCTTCATCACCTTCGTCCGCAAGTCATTATCTCCTAAGAGAAATAATGCTTCGGAGGACGAAGGATATTAACGATTAACATTTTCTATGTTGCCTTGTTCTTAACTCTTAGCATTTGAGAACAAGTCCCCAACAACTATCGTACCCGATTTGCCTCCACTTCCTTATCGGATTGCTCGGGAAGGGTTATGAAATAGTCTACCAGTCACACAGTAAGAACTCTCGTACCGGATTTGACCGTTCACCGGTGAAGAATCGCCGTGTGTATGGGCGACGCCGCCGCCTGGTGGGCTTCGGGTGAAGACGATGGGCTAGTGGCGTTAATCTAGAGATGAACGTCCACAAGTGATAGGCCAGAAAACGTTTTGACCAAATGAATATGGGCCGAAGGATGGTAATCTGATGATTCTGGTCACATACCTCTTCGTTCATTTAATCCGGACAGATGGATTGGGATCTAACGACTCTGGATGCGCTCAGTCATAACTGCTAGGACAAATTGCTAAAGCGACCCTGCTCTTTGGCATAATCAATCCATCGTCCTCCACAATTATAATTCTATCACATTTAGGTCCATGATTTTATAAAAAGACCTCTGCACTTCGAGAAATGAGTGTCCATAGTATAGGGATTTATAGAATTAAGATAATTAAGGCAAAATGAGTTTTAGTATAATGTTAATTCAATAACCTTAGAAAATCATAACCAATTAATCTTAACTCCGATTTTAGTGGTTCTCAAACCTACGAGTTCATCTCGACGTATAGAATTTTATTATGCATCTTGCTCTCATGTTTGGTGTGATGTTAATTTTGTCCCTACACTATTTTTTTGTATTGTTACTAGTAGACGAGCAAGTGACCGAGGAGCCTGAACCACCACAACTTGAAGATTCTGAGCAGGAGCTCGCAGAAGGCAAGTTGTGCCCTTGATCGCTTTTCTTTACCTAACAATGTTCTCAATAATCACTGTGGCATGCTCAAGTTAACTTGATGGGACCTGATAGGTTACCCTAGTTTTTTTACCCTACACCTTGCATACAAATGAACTATTTTGTAGTTTTGCTATGCTCTACCTGGTTTTGGGACTAATGCTATATATGAATTATGATCATGATTTATCATAGTTGATGGATTATTTATTGTTCATTCTAAGATTATGGTGTTAATTGGAACATAGAGCTTAACCTGATATAAAAGTGGTACCACAAGGGTGGAATGGGACGCCCTTGGCCAATTAATTAGGAAAGATAGGGAGAGATTACCATACCCGGAATGGGCAAGCGGGGAGGGCCTCGCTGCAGAGTATAGGGAGGTCCTCGGGTCGAACTGTCTGTAATAGCTTTTTGGATGAGGGATTCATATGCTTCCTTCTTCCAAATTTCGTACCGAGTTTTCTCAAACTAGTGGAACTTTGGAAAGGCTCGTAGAGCTAGCCTACCTCGCCTCCTTGGTAGAGATGAATGGGAATTCTAGGCCCCTTGGCAAATTGGTAACACGGCTTGTGGGAAAAGATGTGCAATCTCTGCAGAGTGTAAAACTGGTATATTAGTCGTGCTCAAGGTCAAGAGCGACTCATGACTCTCGCATAAGTAACTTATGGAATTAAACTTAATCTATCATTTGCATTGCATTGTGGGATTTATTATTAATTGTGATCAATTATTTAATTGGGTTGGTATACACTTATACTTTGTAATTGCTAATAAAATTTTGACCAACTTATTAAAAGCAATGCTCAGCCCTAACCATTTTTTGTTGATAAGCCTTACATGACACATGAGCCCCCACCGTAAGTGAGCTCATGCTCATTATTCCCCACACTTGCTATAACCACCCTAGGAGAAGAGCAGGTACCATCGAAGGAGGACTACTACGATGAGATCTATGTGTCGTCTCCCAGTCCACTATCCGCGCAGATGAGATAGCTAACTTAGTATTATTTATTTATTATCAGCTATTTTGTAAGACATTCACATTATATAATAAAGGTTGTGAAATTCGTCTCTATACACTGAGTCATTATATGTGTGGATCTCGATTTGGTGCACATATGACACACACCTAGGTTTGCCCTTAAATCTTAGTGTGATAGCCATCTTGTCTCTTGTCATCTCTAGGAGACAGTGAAGCTTCTAACAGGCACAAAAAGATGGGTTGAAAAGAGACGCTAGTTCAAAGCAAGCTTCAAAGGCAGAGAAAAAACAAGCAGCAATGAATGTCGTGCATGACTACATGGGTTTATGAAAGGGAAATGTGCCCTTGGGCCAATTCTATAAGTATTTTGGTGATTAGATATCCAACACATATTAATTAAGTTCTTATGTGCTAAATGAATGAGAAGTGAAAATCAAAGAACAAGGTATGTTGCTAGACTTAGTGAATTGTTTTTGAATACTAACATATTTATCTAAGTGCTAGAAACAGTACCAAGAAAAGAAGAAAGACGTTGGAAAAGAGTTGGTTGTGTACAGCCAAAATCAGCTCAGCCCTGGCACACCGAACTGTCCGGTGGTGCACCATACTGTCCGGTGCCCCAGGCTGGTCAACGGTGAACCGACTGCCCTCGGGAGATGGTGGAGCGACGCGGCTATAAATCATCGGACTGTTTGGTGGTGCACCGGACTGTCCGGTGAGTCATCTGCGCACGTGTCCAAGTCATCGGCGATGAACTCGTTGCTCTCGGGAAAAGAAAAAGGCGATGTGGCTATATTTCACCGGACTGTCCGGTGGTGCACCGAACTGTCCGGTAGTGCACCGAATTGTCCGGTGAGGCAACAGCTCAAGCGGCCAACGGTCGTCCGCGCGATCAACGAGCGACACGTGGTCCGCGCCAACGGTCGGTTGGGCACACTAGACTGTCTGGTGCGCCGACGAGCCCGGAGGACCAACGGTCGGTTGTGCCCGGTATGGAAGGAAATCGAGCACTGGACTGCTACAGTGGCTGTTCGGTGGTGCACCGGACTGTCCGGTGCACCACTCGACAGAAGGCAAGAAATGTCGTCCAAGTTATCTCTAACGGCTCCTAGCTGCCTTGGGGCTATAAAATGGACCCCTAGGTGCATGGAGCAGGAGACCGAGCTTACAAGAAACATCCTAAGATACCTAAACTTTGCATTCACGCAATCGGATCATCGTTCTTGAGAAATGAGCACTATTCGAGTTGTAAACTCCTTGCGCTGTGTTTGTGTGCTCACTTCTTCACTTGTGTGTGTGGTTGTACTGCGGATTTGAGTCTTGCGTGTGTTGCTCTCCCATCCTTACTCTTGTGCTTTCTTTGTGATCAATATTGTAAGGGCGAGAGGCTCCAACTTGTGGAGATTCCTCGCAAACGGGAAGTATACTCAAAAGATAAAAGACGGTGGTATTCAAGTCGATCATTGGATCACTTGAAAAGGGTTGAGTGCAACCCTCGTTCATTGGGATGCCACAACGTGGAAGTAGGCAAGTGTTACTTGACCGAACCACAGGATAAAAATCGCGTGTCTCTTATGGTGCTTTTTGTGATTGTTTCGTTCGCACGAGCTCGCTCCATAGCCACTTGGTCACACTAACACTTTAATAATAAAGGTTGTGGCTATTTAGTGTTTGATTTTATAGGATCACCTATTCACCCCCCCTCTAGGTGCTCTCAATTGGTATCAGAGCCGTACTCTTCAGCTAAGGGACTAACCGCCCGAAGAGATGGATCCTAAGGGTAAGGGGATGGTGGTCAATGACAAGGAAAAGGAGTCCCTCTTCAACGAGCCAAGGGACGACAAGCCCACTGACTCTGGTTCGAGTCACTAGAAGAGGGACGGGAAGAAGAAGAGACGCATCAAGAAGATCATCTACTACGACTGCGATGCATCATCTTCTTCACCAAGGGACGACGATGACGACTCCTCGTCCAAGAAAAAGACGGTTAATCAAAACTATTCCTTTGATTATTCCCATATTCCGTATAATTCTAATGCCCATTTACTTTCTATTCCTCTTGGAAAACCCCCACACTTTGATGGAGAGGATTACTCATTTTGGAGCCATAAAATGCGTAGTCATCTATTTTCTCTCCATCCTAGCATTTGGGAAATTGTGGAAAATGGGATGCATTTTGATAGTATGGATAATCCTGTGCTTATAAATGAACAAATTCATAAAAATGCCCAAGCTACTACCGTCTTGCTAGCGTCACTTTGTAGGGATGAATATAATAAAGTGAGTGGCTTGGACAATGCTAAGAAAATCTGGGACACCCTCAAGATATCTCATGAGGGAAACGACACCACTATGATCACCAAGATGGAACTAGTGGAAGGCAAGCTAGGGAGGTTCGCGATGATTAGGGGAGAGGAGCCAACGCAGACCTACAACAGGCTCAAGACCCTGGTCAACAAAATCCAAAGCTACGGGAGCACAAGATGGACGGATGATGACGTCGTCCGACTCATGCTCAGGTCATTTACTGTTATTGACCCCCATCTTGTCAACCTTATTCGTGAAAACCCTAGGTACACCAAGATGACGCCTGAGGAGATCCTTGGAAAATTCGTGAGTGGGCGCATGATGGTGAAGGAGGCACGATATGTGGACGATGCGCTAAATGGTCCACTACATGTCTACAAGCCGCAACCCGTTGCTCTCAAAGCAACGAGCAGCAGGGAGGCACTACCGAGCAAGGTAGCACAAGTGGAGGTTGTGGGCTCAACGAGGACGAAATGGCGCTTATCATCAAGCGCTTCAAGACCACGCTAAAAGGACGCAAGGAGTACCCCAACAAGAATAAAACAAGGGGAAAGTGCTCCTGCTTCAAATGCGGTAAGACTGGTCATTTCATAGCTCAATGTCCTAATAATGATAATGACTAGGGACAAGAAAAGCACGGGAAGAGGGAGAAGAAGAAGAACTACAGGAAGGCAAATGGCAAGGCGCACCTTGGAAAGGAATGGGATTCTGACTGCTCTTCATCCGACTCCGACGATGAAGGATTGGCTGCCTCGGCCTTCGACAAATCTTTGCTCTTCCCCAACGAATGCCATACTTGCCTTATGGCTAAGGAGAAGAAGGTACACATTCGAGATACCCCCAAGTACTCTTCTTCCAGCGATGAGGAATCATCGGATGATGAAGTAGATTACACTGATTTATTTAAGGGATTAGATAGAGCTAAAGTAGACAATATTAATTAATTAATTAATTAATGCCCTTAATGAAAAGGATAGATTTCTAGAAAAGCAAGAAGATATCTTGTATGAGGAACATGATAAATTTGTTAGTGTTCAAAAATCTCTTGCTTTAGAAATTAAAAGAAATGAAATGCTATCCTCTGAGTTGTCTGCTTGTCATGAATTTGTCTCTAGTCTAAAGGATTTAAATGATGAATTAAATGCTAAACTAGAGGAAGCAAATGCAACTAGATAATGTGTAGAACATGTAGTTATTTGCAATAGATGTAAGGACTTTGATGCTAATGCATGTGATGAACATCTTGCTTCTATTGCTAAATTAAACAATGAGGTGGCAAGCCTTAATGCTCAACTTAAGACTTGCAAAGTTGATTATGATAAACTAAAATTTGCTAGGGCTGCCTACACTGTTGGTAGACACCCCTCAATTAAGGATGGACTTGGTTTTCGAAAGGAAACCAAGAACTTAACAAGCCAAAGGACTCCCGTTCTCAACAAGGTGAAAGGGAAGGCCCCTATGGCTAGTAGTTACCAAAAGAATCATGCTAATATTTATGGTAGGAAATTTACTAGGCATGCTCATAATGATAGATGCTATGATTGCTTCTAGCTCCACATACGATTATGGTAGAAATAGGCCTAGGCGTAATCATGTTGTGTCTCATGCGCCTAGGAGAGTTTGCAATGATCCTACTACTGTTTACCATTCTTGCAATACTTCTTTTGTTCTTTTATGTAAGAATGCAAAAGTATTTGCTAGAAAAATTGGGATCCAAATGCAAGGGAGACAAGACATGTATTTGGGTTCCAAAAGTTATTGTGACTAACCTTGTAGGACCCAACAAGAGTTGGTACCTAAAACCCAAGCTTAAATTACCTTGCCAGTTTATGCATCCGGGGGCTCAAGCTAGATTATCGACAGCAGATGCACTAACCACATGACGAGGGAGAAGAAAATGTTCACCTCCTACGTCAAAAACAAGGATTTCGAGGATTCGATCATCTTTGGAGATGGGAACCAAGGCAAGGTCAAAAGATTGGGAAAGATAGCCATCACATCCGAGCATTCTATCTCTAATGTGTTTTTATTTGAATCGCTCGGGTATAATTTGTTATCTGTGAGTCAATTATGTAACATGGGTTATAATTGTTTATTCACAAATGTAGATGTATCTATCTTTAGAAGGAGTGATGGTTCATTAGCTTTTAAGGGTGTATTAGACGGCAAGCTCTACTTAGTTGATTTTTCGAAAGAGAATACCGATCTAGATGCATGCTTAATAGCTAAGACGAATATGGGTTGGCTTTGGCATCGCCGTCTAGCACATGTTGGGATGAAGAACCTTCATATGCTTCTAAAGGGAGATCATGTGTTAGGACTAACCGATGTCTGTTTTGAGAAAGACAAACATTGTGCAGCATGTCAGGTAGGGAAACAGGTGGGAAGCACTCATCAAAGCAAAAATGTGATGACGACATCAAGACCACTGGAGCTTCTTCACATGGATCTCTTCGGACCCGTTGCCTACCTCAGCATCGGGGGAAGTAAGTATGGTCTTGTAATTGTTGATGATTTTTCCCGCTTTACTTAGGTATTCTTTTTACAAGATAAGTCAGAAACCCAAGGGACTCTAAAGCGCTTCTTAAGGAGAGCTCAAAATGAATTTGAGCTAAAGGTGAAGAAGATAAGAAGTGACAATGGGTCCGAGTTCAAAAATCTACAAGTCGAAAAGTTTCTTGAGGAGGAAGGCATCAAGCACGAGTTCTCCGCTCCCTACACACCACATCAAAATGGTGTGTTAGAGAGGAAGAACAGGACACTAATCGACATGGCAAGAACGATGCTTGGAGAGTTTAAGACGCCTGAGTAGTTTTGGTCGGAAGCTGTGAACACAGCGTGCCATGCCATAAATCGGCTCTACCTGCACCGTCTCCTCAAGAAGACCTCCTACGAACTCCTTACTGGTAACAAACCCAATGTCTCTTATTTTCGTGTATTTGGGAGCAAATGCTACATTCTGGTGAAGAAAGGTAGGCATTCGAAATTTTCTCCCAAGACAGTAGAAGGGTTTTTACTAGGATATGACTCAAATACAAAGGCGTATAGGGTCTTCAACAAATCATCAGGATTAGTTGAAGTCTCTAGTGACATTGTATTTGATGAGACTAATGGCTCTCCTAGAGAGCAAGCTGATCTTGATGATATAGATGAAGAAGAAGTTCCGATGGCCTTAATGCGCACGATGGCTATAGGTGATGTGCGACCACAGGAACTACAAGAACAAGATCAACCATCTTCCTCGACAATGGTGCATCCCCTAACCCAAGGCGATGAACAGGTACCTCAAGAAGAAGGGCATGATTAAGGCGGAGCACAAGAAGAATAGGTTATGGAGGAAGAAGCACCACGGGTCCTTCCAACTCAAGTCCGAGCGACGATCCAAAGACATCACCCCATCGATAAGATTCTAGGTGACATCAGCAAGGGAGTAACTACTCGCTCACGATTAGCTAATTTTTGTGAGAATTTCTCGTTTGTCTCTTCTATTGAGCCTTTCAGGGTAGAAGAAGTCTTGCATGATCCGGACTGGGTGTTGGCCATGCAGGAAGAGCTCAACAACTTCAAAAGGAATGAAGTCTGGAGCCTGGTGCCGCGTCCAAAGCAAAACATTGTGGGAACCAAGTGGGTGTTCCGCAACAAGCAAGACGAGCACGGAGTGGTGACAAGAAACAAGGCTCGACTTGTGGCAAAAGGTTATGCCCAAGTCGCAGGTTTGGACTTTGAGGAGACTTTTGCTCCTGCGGCTAGGTTAGAGTCAATTCGGATTTTATTAGCCTATGCCGCTCACCTTTCCTTTAGGCTGTTCCAAATGGACGTAAAGAGCGCTTTTCTCAATGGGCCAATCAAGGAGGAAGTATACGTGGAACAACCCCCTGGCTTTGAGGATGACAGGTATCCTGACCATCTATATAAGCTCTCTAAGGCGCTCTATGGACTTAAGCAAGCCCCAAGAGCATGGTATGAATGCCTTAGAGATTTCTTAATTGCTAATGCTTTCAAGGTTGGGAAAGTTGATCCCACTCTTTTTACAAAGACTTGTGATGGTGACCTTTTTGTGTGCCAAATTTATGTCGATGACATAATATTTGGTTCTACTAACCAAAAGTCTTCTGAAAAGTTTAGCAGGGTGATGATGCAAAAGTTCGAGATGTCAATGATGGGCGAGTTGACCTACTTCCTTGGATTCCAAGTGAAGCAACTCAAGGACGACACCTTCATCTCCCAAACGAAGTACACTCAAAATCTTCTCAAGATGTTTGGGATGAAGGACGCTAAGCCCGCGAAGACACCGATGGGGACTAACGGACATCTCGACCTCAACAAAGGAGGTAAGTCCGTTGATCAAAAGGCATACCGATCTATGATAGGTTCATTACTTTATCTTTGTGCTAGTAGACCGGACATTATGCTTAGTGTGTGCATGTGTGCTAGATTTCAATCCGACCCCAAGGTGTGTCACCTTGTGGCCATTAAGCGAATTCTTAGGTATTTAGCTTCTACGCCTTGCTTCGGGATCTGGTATCCAAAGGGGGTCTACCTTTGACTAAACATTCGTTGCCCTATCCTATGTGGCCATTAAGCGAATTATTAAGAAACAAACATTCGTTGCCCTATCCACCGCTATGGCCGAGTATATTGCTGCAGAGCAGTGTTGCGCGCAACTGCTTTGGATGAAGCAAACCCTCCAGGACTTTGGCTACAATCTGAGCAAAGTCCCACTCCTATGTGACAATGAGAGTGCAATCCGCTTAGCGGATAATCCTGTTGAACACAGCCGCACTAAGCACATAGACATCCGGCATCACTTTCTGAGAGACCACCAGCAAAAGGGAGATATTGATGTATACCATATTAGCACTGAGAACCAGCTAGCCGATATCTTCACTAAGCCTTTAGATGAGAAAAGGTTTTGCAGGTTGCGTAGTGAGCTAAATGTCCTAGATTCGCGTAACTTGGATTGATCTACAGCATACATGTGTTCTATGCCTTTGATCATGTTACTTTGAGCAAGTTGTACAAGTCATCCCCGGACCTCACAAGTCCGTATGCAAATGATGCACATGTTTAGGGGAGATGTGCTACAACTTGACTCATTTGAGACTAACTTGTTTGCTTGAGTACACTTGAAGTAGCCTTGAAGGACCATTGAAAGGGAAAATGAACTTGGACGATGAAAAGACTTCCACTGCACTCCGGTATTAGTGTATTTAATTCCAAGTTCATATTAATGCTCTTGTTGCCTTTCTGCTCTTATTTGCCATTTTGGTGATGCAATGGGGTTAAAGGGCAAAAAATGATCCCGTTTTGGTGCTTCATGCCAAAGGGGGAGAAATTATAGGCCAAAGCAACTGGATCAACCAACCACTTGTGAATTTAAAAAACAGTAGAGTTAGAATTTGTATTTTGCACAAATGACTCCTATTGCAAAATTTGGTCTCTTATGGGAGAGAATATTGATTATGGGAAAAAGGGGGAGTTTTTGGCACTTGATCAATTTTACTCTTGGAATATCTCTCGATTTGCCCAAACAAGTGTGTTTGACTTAGAGATAGGAAAAATAATTTAATTTGCAAAAACAAACCAAGTGGTGGCCAAGAGTGATCCAAATATGCCAAATCTTTAGTAAAAAAAGAATTTGGTCTTCATTTGCATTGATGTTGCACTTTTTTATTGCTTTTTGATGTGTTGGCATAAGTCACCAAAAAGGGCGAGATTGAAAGGGAAATGTGCACTTGGGCCAATTCTATAAGTATTTTGGTGATTAGATGTCCAACACATATTAATTAAGTTCTTATGTGCTAAATGAATGAGAAGTGAAAATCAAAGAACAAGGTATGTTTCTAGACTTAGTGAATTGTTTTTGAATACTAACATGTTTATCTTAGTGCTAGAAACAGTGCCAAGAAAAGAAGAAAGATGTTGGAAAAGAGTTGGCTGTGTACAGCCAAAATCAGCTCAGCCCTGGCACACCGGACTGTCCGGTGGTGCACCGGACAGTGTCCGGTGCCCCAGTCTGGTCAACGGTGAACCGACTGCCCTCGGGAAATGGTGGAGTGACGCGGCTAAAAATCATCGGACTGTCTGGTGGTGCACCGGACTGTCCGGTGAGTCATCTGCGCACGCGTCCAAGCCATCGACGATGAACTCGTCACTCTCAGGAAAAGAAAAAGGCGACGTGGCTGTAATTCACCAGACTGTCCGGTGGTGCACCGGACTGTCCGGAGATGCAATAGCTCCAGCGGCCAACGGTCGTCCACGCGATCAACGCGCGACACGTGGTCCTTGCCAACGGTCGGTTAGGCACACCGGACTGTCCGGTGCACCAACGAGCCTGGAGGACCAACGGTTGGCTGTGCCCGGTATGGAAGAAAATCGAGCACTGGACTGCTACAGTGGCTGTATGGTGGTGCACCGGACTGTCCGGTGCACCACTCGACAGAAGGCAAGAAATGCCTTCCAAGTTGATCTCTAATGGCTCCTAGCTGCCTTGGGGCTATAAAAGGGACCCCTAGGCGCATGGAGCAGGAGACCGAGCTTACAAGAAACATCCTAACACACATAGACTCTGCATTCACGCAATCAAATCATCGTTCTTGAGAATTGAGCACTGTTCAAGTTGTAAACTCCTTGCGCTGTGTTTGTGTGCTCACTTCTTCATTTGTGTGCGTGGTTGTACTGTGGATTTGAGTCTTGCGTGTGTTGATCTCCCATCCTTACTCTTGTGCTTTCTTTGTGATCAATACTATAAGGGCGAGAGGCTCCAACTTGTGGAGATTCCTCGCAAACGGGAAGTATACTCAAAAGATAAAAGACTGTGGTATTCAAGTCAATCATTGGATCACTTGAAAGGGTTTGAGTGCAACCCTCGTCCATTGGGACACCACAACGTGGAAGTAGGCAAGTGTTACTTGGCCGAACCACGGGATAAAAATCGCGTGTCTCTTGTGGTGCTTTTTGTGATTGTTTTGTTCGCACGAGCTCGCTCCATAGCCACTTGGTCACACTAACACTTTAATAATAAAGGTTGTGGCTATTTAGTGTTTGATTTTATAGGATCACCTATTCACCCTCCTCTAGGTGCTCTCAGTTTAGTTTTCTTTATAAAAAAGAGGGCGTGGTAACCAAGAACCTGTCTGTCTTCACTCAGTGCAAAATGGCCCCTGCTAGGCAGGATTTCCAAAGTCGTTTTTTATAACAAGCTCTGGGAATGTGTTTTTGGGATCTTCGCCTTAAGGCATCCCTTATTTATTTTGTGCTCTAAGCTCGTTATGAAAAACGAACTAATCCCACAAGGGGCTAATGTCGGGGTCCTCTATTGCCGAAGGTCCTCAAAGTGTTACATTATATATGTTGGGGGCCTTCATCTTTCGATGGTCCTAAAAAGCACAAGCTAACCACTGTTTTCTGATGCATCTCTAAGTGTCGCAGGTGCTTCGGCAGTCCCACCTTCGGAATAAATCAAGAAAAGGATGAGAGCATTGGCTTCATAATAATGATATGGAGAGACAAAGACAGAATTCAAACAAGGCCGAAAGAAGGTATTGATAAGATTCAGTTGTGAAGATGATAAAGATAGAAGACAATACTACTCTTGTGTCGTTTGTATATCATGTGTACAAGCATTGTGGACATACTTGTAATTTTATGCGATGTTGTACCTCTCCCCTATAAATAGATGAACAATATCATGCATAGAGGGACCCCCTTTTAAAGAGTAGACTCCCATTTGCTTAACTGTCGAAACTATCTTCGAGCTCTCATTTAAATAAAACCAAAGGTATGCTTGTAGATGTTTATCACATTGTAAGAAATGGCATCTAAGATAAGTATGCAGATAAGGTATACTTGTTCCTTATTATTTGCATCTCCTATTCTGGAAAACGATGTGCAAACTCTTTGTTCGTTACCTTTTTCCTTCATATAACCTTCGAAAAAGTTTAAATGGAGGAAGAAGCATACAACGTTCTAATTAGTGTTGACCAATTTCTGACATCCAAAAGGATTCTTAAACATGTGTGAATCACTATCTTCGTCCTTGGATTATTATCCCATTGAGATAACTTCTCAAGGATGAAGGCCCCTAATGTCTGACATTGTGTTGCTTTGATTTTGGTTCTATACAGCAATAAAAAACAAGTGACCAACATTGGCGCCCACCTCCGGTGAACTCATTTACGACCACGAGCTGCTTCGTCATGCCACCAAAAAGATGACGGCGCCCGGTCCTGTCCTCACACCATTGGATCCAAACCAAGATGGATTTCTCTTGAGAGAGGCACAAAGTGAGAAAAGGAAGGCCACCAACCTAACTCCACAAGATGACGCATTGGACCATTAGATCAGTAATCTTGAAGCCATCCATCAGCAAATTGAAAAACAAAAATAAAAGATGCTTTGGCTTTCTGAACTACAGAAGAAGAATGATGATGCGACTGAAGAGATGTGAAATATTTTGCAAGATATTGACCATCAAGAGTATCACCAGAATCAGAAAGACCTTCAACATCAAGGCCAAAATCATGAAGACATGTGGTACGAAGCCTTTAATCAAAAGAATTTTTCTTATGATGATACTTCTCTTTAGCTACATAGTTACAGGCAATACCATGACCACCTTCATACAAACCACCCGAATTGCCTATGTATGATGGTCACTCTGATTTGAAGCATTCCTCATGAGTTATGAAGCAACAATATTATCATACGGAGGCAACATAGTCGTGATGGCCAAGTCCTTCGTCATGGCAGTAAGGAGTGACGCTCAAACTTGATATTCTTCTCTTCGGTCAGGAACAATAACCTCTTGGTAGAAATTAAAGGATATGTTGATTACAAGCTTTCAAGGATTCCACACGAAGCCAGTCACTGCCCAGGCCCCTTTCCAATGTACACAAGACCATGATGAATACTTGCAAGCCTATGTCCGTAGATTCCTCCAACTTCGAGCTCAAGCACCAATAGTACCAAATGAAATAGTTACGGAGGCCACGATCAAGGGGCTTCACTCAGGACCAGTGGCACAATACTTTGCCAGAAAACCCCCTCAGATCCAAGAAAAGCTTCTCCAGAAGATGGATCAATATATCAGAGCAAACAATGATATTCAACAAAAACAGTCACACTCACGGACAACAAAGCCATCGTCAATCCACAAGAACCCAACTAAATACATTCAGACCAGTAGCCCCAAGAGGTGGAAGAGGAGGAAGGAGTTTTGGAGGAAGATTCATCTCTCAACCAATGAAAATGTTCAACGTTTTCTGTGGAGAGGAAAAGGGGCATACAATTTTCATTTTTTCAAGAAAAATTAGTTCATTTTCCTTGGGAAAATGGGAATTAACTAGGCTACAAAATAATTATGCATTTGTAATAGCCAACTTTATTTGTAACTCTATTAGAAAAATAAATTTGTAATTTAAGTGAGTAATATCGCCTTATAGAACTATTATGTAAATTTTGTTGATTTTTAGAATTAATTCAAGGCAGAATTAATATTTACTTATAGACGATGACTATTGTGCAATCAGTCCTTACGTACAAAAGTGCAAACGAATCTCGTCATGTCATAATTCAATCGTAAATATAATTATGGTTTATTAGATATGGCTAGGCTGTACTGGCGACGAATCATATTCTATTAATTAGTCATGCATACATGGAATCAATTATCGAGCATAGCATCAGATACTGATTTTCCAAACACTGTAAAAAACCCGTTATCCAAATATATGATCATTATGATGAGCTAATAAATTATTCTAAAAATAAACTATATGCATTCAAAAATAGAGAGGTAAGAGTATCACATTGCAACGAACATGTACAGTTTTCTTTTTAATTGAAAATTTATTAAGTTGTCCACATGTCCTCGTCAAAAGGATATGCTAGCCATCTGTTCATATCAGTGTTTCAATGCACTGAAATGACTAAGAATATATTGAGTTGTCGGCATGAAATTAAAATGAGCATCCGATTCAATGAACCTTTGAGATGCTTCAAACATGCTCAGTAAGTATTAACAAGGTTAGTTACTTGTTTCGCGACATCTGGAGATAACTAAGCATTTAATTTTGCGTATATTCCCACTTATAAAAGATGATGATCGGAACAGATGGGTCCATGGGTTAGGCTGAGATCCAAGGACTCGGACGGCAAGACATAACGAAGGCTTACTACTAGAAGAATTCCAGAAGGATAAACATAGCAAAGATCTTAGCAGACCAGGAGATATGATCTAGATCCCAACAGATACGGAAATGACCAAATGGAGAAGAAAAAACACTTATGAAGGTAGAGTTCGATTCCATGTTAGCTCGAGATAGACTTCTTACGTTCGCTATCATGTAACTGACCCGGATATACTTTTTGTAAACCACTTCCTCTCCTTAGACTATAAAAGGGGGCTAGAGGTACCACATGATGGTAGAAGGGATCATAAGATCAGAATACAAACACTACTAGCAAATAGGACATAGGGTATTATCTCATCTCGATCGAGAGCCCGAACCTGTATAAATTTTCAAGTCTCCTTTTCTTTTACCTCTACTTTTAGTTTTAGGTTACATGACCTACCCCATAAATTCACTATCAAATATTCTTCGATAGTTGGCATAGCAGTTAGGGAAAGTTGCATTGATCACAAAAGAGTTGATGGCAACCACATGTTTCATACTAGGAGAAGAATCCATCTTTGGCACTTTGAGATTCACAGCTAACTCCCTCCGAAATCTCGAGTTTGTCCAAAGACCTTTCGGTAGATTCAGCGTCATTTGATCAAGATTCTGCAAGTCTAGTATTTTCCACTGTGAATCTTGGTTGATCAGATCTTGCAATATTGACTCATACTCGGACTCAACCTCGGCATCGCCTCAAACTTGGATTAGAGTTTGCCTCAGACTTCGATATTGACCATACCTAATCTTAGACTCAAATAATTTTGAAGATTACTTAATATTCATCGAAGATTTTGGACACCAGGGTGGTCATATATCAAACCCTGCAGAAGAATGCCAACACAACATAAGAGAATCAACGTAATCAAGATGAGTTACAAGAACATGGTCGAGTTGTCGACACCTAAGTTTAGATGGTTGATTTCATGTCTATAGGAAGAAGAGGACAAGGACGAGAAGGTGCAGCACCAGAGGAAGAGGTTACCGCCACAGATGCCGGGGTGCAGGGCCATGAGGAGGAGGAGGTCGCGGGCATAGATGCTGAGGCGGATGACGATACCATCGAGGCTCCCGCCTTTCGATGGAGGGGCACTTGGAAGGGTCACTTTATCCTACCTTCGTTGGCGCCTGCACAATCAGAAGCTCGGTTGGTGATAGGTACTCACGTTTTGGCATTTTTGTTCTTACTTATTTGCTTATTTTACTGTAAATTATATATGACATGATTTTCTTATTTTTGTCATGCAGCCAATGGGAGGACACGTCTTTCGACGACCGAGGTCACCATAAACAGGTTAATCAAGTATTAGGTAACCTATATCATCTACATAATCCTAGAATTGCGACCGACTCAAAAGGTGTGGTGGTTCCTTGCACTAGCTAGTCGCACTTCGTACTAGCTCCACATGCTACATATAGAACAGCTCAGAGCGCCGTCAAGCACGACTTTTGGGTAAGAGTATTGTTTGAAACTAATATTTTATGATTTGTTTCATACTAACTTTATCTTTGATGTTGGATAGAGATGCTATCATGTGGAACCTGAGGCTCACGGGCATGCAGACTGAGTATTAGAGAAAATGCGAAGAAGGTGTGTAAGGATGCATTTTCCAATGCTTGTCTACAGGTTGTGAGCGCGTACATGAAGCGCTGAGGGCATTCTATCAACAACTTTCGACAATATTCAGATGTCTACTTGACTGTGGACCAGTACATGGAGGTAAAAACTAATTTAGCAACTCATTTAGATGTGAATGTAATTTTGTGCTAACGCTTCGATACATGTAACTCTTCCATCGATGGAACACCGGTCGCAGGCTTACAAGGCTTTGTTTGATATATGAGCTTCACTAGAGTGGATTGAGAAGTCAAATAGGAATCGACATAGGCAGCGCCATCAGCAGGACGGGGATGATGATTGAGGCTGTAGTCAACCATCCTATTGGGCTGATGGACACATTCGGTTGGCGAAGCCAATGGTGAGTATGTAGTATTCTATTTTACTCAGAAATGGAATCAGTTTAAACTTTTATATTTGCAGGAGGCTCAAACTGGAGTTGTCCCAAGCCCAATCAGTGTGTTATAGGCGAGGGCATAGAGCGAAAAACAGTGAAATATCCGATGAGCTATGTAGTCAAGCGGTTGTTGTGCGTATGGTTAGTAGTTGTTAGGATTAACGTTTTTGTCGGCGTTTCGAGACCGGGGGGTCCCTAAGCCGACGAGTGAGTGTGCCGCGTGCCCCAGCCCAGATGGGTCGAGCGCGTGGGCGAGCACGAAGGGGGGAAGCGAGGCGGCCGGAGACGGGCGTGAGAGAGGTGGAAATCCCGCGGCCTTCGTGTTCGTCCCGCGCCCAGGTCGGGTGCGCTTGCAGTAGGGGGTTACAAGCGTCCACGCGGGTGAGGGAAGCGAGCGGCCCCAAGAGAGCGCCTGTCCCGTCCTCGTCCCCGCGCGGCCAACCCTCTCTAAGAAGGCCCTGGTCCTTCCTTTTATAGGCGTAAGGAGAGGATCCAGGTGTACAATGGGGGTGTAGCAGAGTGCTACGTGTCTAGCGGGGGAAGAACTAGCGCCCTAAGTACATGCCAATGTGGCAGCCGGAGAGATCTTGGCACCCTGCTGGTGTGGTGTCGTGGCTGTCGGAGGAGCAACGGAGCCTGGCGGAGGGACAGCTGTCGTAGCGGTTGAGTTCTTGCTGACGTCCCCCTGCTTCCGTAAGGGAGCTGAGAGCCGCCGTCGTCACCGGGCTAGCGGGGCGCCATCATTGCCTATCTGGCGGAGCCAGCCGGATGGGACTCCAGTCTTGTTCTCTGCGGCCCGAGTCGGCTCGGGGTAGGGTGATGATGGCGCTTCCTGTTGACGTGGCGGGCCTGTGCCCTAGGTCGGGCGACGTGGTGGCTCCTCCGAAGCCGAGGTCGAGTCTGTCTTCCGTGGCCGAGGCCGAGCCCGAGCTCCTGGGTCGGGTGAGGCAGAGGCCGTTCGGCAGAGGCCAGGGCGGAATCCGAGCCCTGGGGTCGGGCGAAGCGGAGGTCGTCGTCTTCTGGGGCTTAGCCCAAGTCCGAGCCCTGGGTCGGGCGGAGCGGAGTTCGCCGTCTTCCGGGGCTTAGCCCGAGTCCGAGCCCTAGGTCGGGCGGAGCGGAGTTTGCCGTCTTCCGGGGCTTAGCCCGAGTCCGAGCCCTGGGTCGGGCGGAGCGGAGTTCGCCGTCTTCCGGGGCTTAGCCCGAGTCCGAGCCCTGGGTCGGGCGGAGCGGAGTTCGCCGTCTTCCGGGGCTTAGCCCGAGTCCGAGCCCTGGGTCGGGCGGAGCTTCTTATGGCGCCTTTGGCAGGGCCTTCGCGTTAAATCCTCCTGCAACTTGGTCGGTTGGTGCGGCGATTTAGTCAGGGTTGCTTCTTAGCGAAGGCAAGGCCTCGGGCGAGCCGGAGATGTGTCCGCCGTTAAAAAGGGGGGCCTCGGGCGAGACGGAAAAACCCCTCGGGGTCGGCTGCCCTTGCCCGAGGCTAGGCTCGGGCGAGGCGTGATCGAGTCGCTCGTATGGACTGATCCCTGACTTAATCGCACCCATCAGGCCTCTGCAGCTTTATGCTGATCGGGGTTACCAACTGAGAATTAGGCGTCTTGAGGGTACCCCTAATTATGGTCCCCGACAGTAGCCCCCGAGCCTCGAAGGGAGTGTTAGCACTCGCTTGGAGGCTTTCGTCGCACTTTTTTGCAAGGGGACCAGCCTTTCTCGGTTGCATTTTGTTCCGGTGGGTGCGCGCGAGCGCACCCGCCGGGTGTAGCCCCCGAGGCCTCGGAGGAGTGGTTTCACTCCTTCGAGGTCTTAATGCCTTGCGTAATGCTTCGGCTGGTCTGGTTGTTCCCTCATGCGAGCAGGCCGTAGCCCGGGTGCACGGTCGGGGCCCAAGTTCTCGGGCTGGTATGTTGACGCTGTCAACGGTTTGGCCGGAGCCGGGTTTGCGAGAGCAGCCCCCGAGCCTCTGCACAGGGCGAGAGGGCGATCAGGGACAGACTCGGCTTTTTTACATACGCCCCTACGTCGCCTTTTCGCAAGGAGGAGGGGGGAGAGCGCCATGTTACCCTCGATGGGCATCGAACATGGTGTCTCCGGTGAGCTGCAAGCGGGTAATCCGAGTGGACGTCCGTGCCCCGTTCGTTGGGGGTCGGCTAGGGGCCCAGAGGCACGCCCAAAAGTACCTGCGGGTGATCTGCCGGACCCGGTCCCCTGGCGACGGGGTCCGAGGGCTCGATGCCTCCCTCCGATGGGATTCCGTTACAAGATCGCTCCCGCTAGTCTCGGAAATGTCCTAGGGTACCTCGGGAGCGCAGCCCGAGCCTTGGTTATGTATCAAACGTACCCCTGGTCATCCCTCGCTCGGCGTCTGAGGCGACTGTGAACCCTTCGGGGGCCAGCCTTCGAACCCCTGATCAGTAATGGGCGCGGAGCCCGAGTAGCCTGAGGCGGCCGTGGAGCCCTTCGGGGGGCCGACCTTCGAACCTCTGACCAGTAGTGGGTGTAGGGCCCACGCGATCTGAGGCGACTGTTGAACCCCGCGGAGGGCCAGCCTTCGAACCTCTGATCAGTAGGGGGCTCGGAGCCTGGTTCCTTCACGGGGAAGGATCCCTTTCGGGGTATCCCCCTTTCCCGGTCCCTGTTGCAAGAGATAGAGAAAGAGGAAAAAAGGGAAAAAGGATACGAAACCGAACGACGTGGCGTACCTTTTTTGGTGCGGTTGTTTCGGCGAAGGCGAAGCGTCGCCCGCTGCTCCTGCCAGAAACGCCGCATGTCCAGCCGCGGAGTTAATGCGGCGGGGTGAGTAGTTGGCGGGGCAGCCGCTGCGCGCGCGAGCCGTTCGAGGAACGGATCTCGGGCGCGTTGTCTTCACGCTGTGAGAGGGGGTTCTCTCACTGCCCCCGGATGGGACGCGAGCTTGGCTGACGACGTGACCGCTGCTCCCGTGCGTCTGCCACCGTCGTTACTGCCAGCCCACTTTGGCCGTGTTGACCGTCGCGTCCGGTTGGTGCTGCTGGGTCGTGCGCCGGGTCACCTCGAGTCGCGGTACTGGTTCCGCAATCGAGGAGGCGCGATGGTGGCGCAAGTGGTGGGGCAGTTGCTTGCATGCAGCATCCGGCACGCCGGTTGCGCGACGCGTGGGCCTGGGCCTCCATGTTGGCGTGTCGGGAGTCGGAGAAGCGTGTCCACCTGGCGCGGCTGCATGCCGCCTGCATGGCTGCTTGCCTCTTTCGCCCGTTGGTCTGGGCAAAAGTGGAGGGCCTCTTGTAACCGCTGGGCGGTTGCGTACGCCATGCGTGGCGGTTTGGCTTCTTCTGCTCGGAGCCGGTCTGCATGACATGCGGGACCCATCCCCCGCGCCGTAGGGGAGGGCCTTGGAACGTGTTGGAGAAGACTCAGCCCATGACGGTTGGGGGTGCACGTAGGGAGAGTTGCCTTTAAAAGGAGGGCGACCCCTTCCGGAAGGCGACCATGTCTTCTTGCTCCCTTATGAACCGTGTCTTTCCACCTTCCAAGCCCCCGGATGGGGGGAAACCGCCGTCTTTTCGCCTCGTTGTTGGAGGAACGCAACTCCGCGGGAGTTGGTACCTTTCAGCCATCGTTCGGCTTCAAGGATTTTCATCGGGCAGCCCGGCTGCACCCCTCCACCGGCGGCCACCCAAGATGGTGACCTCCGGCTTGATGGTGGGGAAAGCCAGCCGGGCTGCGGCCTCTGCCCCTACCTCAGCCTCAAGGATTTTCGTCATCCAGGCCAAGATGGAGGATGAGGCGAGTCGGGGGGCTGCCTCCGCGGGGGTCGGTTGCCCTCTTCTTTCCCTGGCGCCCGGGGGAAGAACTGCATCCTCCAGCTCCACGGAGACTTCCTCCAGCCATGTCGGGAGAGGCGGGCCACCGTTACTCTGCCAGGACGCAACGCTACGTCCTCCGCCCGGTCGATAGTTGCGCCGCGCACCGCGAGGGCAGCGCCCACGCTCTGGGCGGTCCTGGGCGAAGACCTGCCGGCGCGCTTTGAGGCGTCGGCAGGCGGAGATGGCTTCTCTACCGATGAGATTGCCAACTCCGCCAGTAGCCCTGGGTCTCCATCTCCTGGGCTGAATGGCTGGCTCTCGTCCTCGGTAGGTGAGAGTCCTTCTGCCGCGGCACCCGCCCCGAAGCCGCTGCTGAAGCTGCTTCGTCGCCCGGGGCGAGGGTAGTTATCGCTGTCGCCGGATCGGGCGGCGGCGGGCCACCCGTCGGCCCGCGATCGTTCCGCGGGCTCCCCCATCTTGTGGGGTTGTTCGTGCCCGTGGGGACGGAACCGGAGTTCCGTTTGTAATGGCACTTCGAGTGCCAGTGTTTTTTGTTCAATATGGCTTTCGGGGCCTGAACATGTACGTAACGTCGGCACGGAGCCGTGTTTTTTCCTCATTTTTGAGCGCTAAGACTCGTCTGTTGATTATCTGAACCGCTTCACCAAGCATGAGTCGCCCCGTGTCAAGGTGACGAGTGAGGTATTCGTATCCCGGAGGCGTAGGAGTCCCTCGGCTCGGTCGGCCTTGCTATCCGAGGCTCCTCTAGCTTAGTTAAAGAGACCCCTCGGCCGCTCTTCGACAAGCCGAGGCTAGGGGTAGCGGTATCAGTATGAACAGTGGCGGAGTCGGCTCGAAAATGAAACCTGGTTGGCCGGAGCCTAACCGGGTCGTCCGTCGGCGGGACCAATGCCGGAGTTGATCAGCCGAGGCCTCGGACCGGGCTGGCGCCCTTGGAAGATGGCTGGCTGAGGCCCCAGGGGTAACCGGCCGAGCCGCCTGCTCGGGCCGGATTCCCAGAGAAGTCCCTGGCAGCGATTGCCCGGGCGTGGTGATGACGTCGTCCTTCGGAGCGGAGACCCTCGGACCGCGTCGCCGTCCGAGGCTAGGTCGGGCCTCGCCGAAGGTGTCGTCGATGCCGAAGGTGTTGCTACCCCCTTCCAGCGTCAAGACCCGAGCCTGCAGGGTCAAAGTGTCTTGTAGCGTGTGCCTTCTGCAGCCGCCGAGGCCAGAACACACACCCTCGCTGCGTTGTAAAGCTGCGTCTCTTTTCCTCTTGTTTCGAGTATCTGGACTTTTTGTCGGTAACAGGGATGTTTGTGCGAGCGAAAGTTGTTTCTCGCGGAAGGTGATGAGTGAGGTATCCGTATCCCGGAGGCGTGGGAGTCCCTCGGCTCGGTCAGCCTTGCCGCTTACGCGTACTTTCACCCGTCCATGAGGCCCTGTCACCGACTCGGTCGAGAAGGCTCGAAAGATCACTTCGGCAGAAGGGCTTCCGAACGTAAAGACTCGTTCGATCCGCGGAGCCACTGTATCCGAACGCGAGTTACTTATCGCAGAAGGTGATGAGTGAGGTATCCGTATCCCGGAGGCGTAGGAGTCCCTCGGCTCGGTCAGCCTTGGCTGCTTACGTGTACTCTGTCGTTTCCAGGACCCACTTTTCGAAGTAGTCAAAAAGCACGAAAGATATTCTGGTAAAAGAGATCTTTTTTCGAGGAAAATTTTGACGCAGAGGGGGTTTCCCCCCTTTTAGCCCCCGAGGGAGGGTCGGGCTTTACCGAGGCGAGGCTAACCCTTCCTTGATGACTAAATTTTGCGTGGGTGTGAGGTATATGAACGACTTGAAAACATCTTAAGGGTAGAAGCGACGTAGCTGTTGGATGTTCCAAGCGTTGCCGTAGACCTCGCCTTGGCTGTTGGCCAGCTTGTACGTTCCGGGCTTCAGAACTTTGGCGACGACGAATGGCCCCTCCTAGGGGGGCGTGAGCTTGTGCCTCCCTCGGGCGTCTTGTCGCAGCCGAAGCACCAGGTCGCCCACCTGGAGGTCTCGAGGTCGGACCCCTCGGGCGTGGTAGCGTCGCAGGGACTGCTGATACCGTGCCGAGTGTAGTAAGGCCTTGTCCCGAGCCTCCTCCAGCTGGTCCAGCGAGTCTTCTCGGCTAGCTTGGTTGCTTTGATCGTCGTAGGCCCTCGTCCTCGGGGAGCCGCATTCCAGGTCAGTGGGCAAGACGGCCTCGGCCCCGTAGACCAGGAAGAACGGCGTGAAACCCGTGGCTCGGCTCAGCGTTGTCCTCAGGCTCCAGACCACCGGGGGAAGTTCCTTCATCCATCGCTTGCCGAACTTGTTGAGGTCGTTGTAAATCCGAGGCTTGAGCCCTTGTAGAATCATGCCGTTGGCACGCTCTACTTGCCCATTCGACATGGGATGAGCTACGGCGGCCCAGTCCACCCGGATGTGGTGATCCTCGCAAAAATCCAAGAATTTTTTGCCGGTGAACTGGGTGCCGTTGTCGGTGATGATGGAGTTTAGGATCCCGAAGCGATGGATGATGTTGGTGAAGAACGCCACCGCCTGCTCGGACCTGATGCTGTTCAGGGGTCGGACCTCGATCCACTTGGAGAATTTGTCGACGGCGACCAGCAGGTGCGTGTAGCCCCCGGGCGCTTTCTGCAAGGGTCCGACGAGGTCCAGACCCCACACAGCAAAGGGCCAGGTGATGGGTATCGTCTGCAGAGCTTGAGCGGGCAGGTGGGTCTGCTTCGCGTAGAATTGACACCCTTCGCAGGTGCGGACAATTCTAGTGGCGTCGGCCACCGCCGTTGGCCAGTAGAAACCATGCCGGAAAGCATTCCCGACGAGGGCTCGAGGCGCTGCGTGATGGCCGCAAGCCCCCGAGTGTATCTCTTGCAGGAGTTCCTGACCTTCGGCGATGGAGATGCATCGCTGGAGGATGCCCGAGGGACTGCGGTGGTAGAGCTCCTTCTCATCCCCCAGCAAGACGAATGACTTGGCGCGTCGGGCTACCCGCCGAGCCTCGGCTTGGTCGAGGGGTAGCTCTCCTCGGCGGAGATATTGCAGGTACGGGGTTTGCCAGTCCCGGTCAGGCGTGGCCCCGCTCCGCTCCTCCTCGATGCGCAGCGCCTCGCCCTCGGGGGCCGAGGGTACCTCGGACTGAACCGAGGACGCCTCGGGCTGGACCGAGGGTGCCTCGGGCTGGACCGAGGGCGCCTCGGGCTTGGGCGTGTCGTTGATCTTGACGGAGGGTTGGTGCAGATCCCGGGAGAAGACGTCCGGGGGAACCGTCGTTCACCCCGAGGCTATCTTTGCCAGCTCGTCCGCAGTCTCGTTGTAGCGTCGAGCGATGTGGTTAAGCTCGAGCCCGTAGAACTTGTCTTCCAGGCGCCGAACCTCATCGCAGTAGGCCTCCATCTTCGGGTCGCGGCAGTGGGAGTTCTTCATGACTTGGTCGATGACGAGCTGCGAGTCGCCGCGAGCGTCGAGGCGTCGGACCCCTAGCTCGATGGCGATTCGCAGTCCGTTGATCAGAGCTTCGTACTCAGCCACATTGTTGGATGCCGGGAAATGGAGGAGTAGCACGTAGCGTAGGTGTTTCCCGAGGGGCGAGATGAAGAGTAGGCCCGCGCCGGCCCCCGTCTTCATCAGTGACCCGTCGAAAAACATGGTCCAGAGCTCCGGTTGGATCGGAGCCGTCGGCAGCTGGGTGTCGACCCATTCGGCTACGAAGTCCGCCAAGACCTGGGATTTGATGGCCTTCCGAGGGGCGAACGAGATTGTCTCGCCCATGATTTCCACCGCCCACTTTGCAATCCTGCCCGAGGCCTCTCGGCACTGGATGATCTCCCCCAGGGGGAAGGATGACACCACAGTTACCGGGTGAGACTCAAAGTAATGTCGTAGCTTCCGCCTCGTCAGGATCACCGCGTACAGCAGCTTCTGAACTTGTGGGTAGTGGATCTTGGTTTAGGACAGTACCTTGCTGACGAAGTAAACTGGCCTCTGAACGGGCAATGCATGCCCCTCTTCTTGCCTCTCGACCACAATCGCGGCGCTAACCACCCGAGTGGTCGCGGCGACGTAGACCAAGAGGGCTTCTCCATCAGCTGGGGGCACCAAGATAGGCGCCTTGGTGAGGAGCGCCTTCAGGTCCCCGAGAGCTTCTTCGGCCTCAGGGGTCCAAGTGAAGCTTTCAGCCTTCCTTAAGAGGCGGTACAGAGACAAGCCTCTTTCGCCGAGGCGTGAGATGAAGCGGCTCAGGGCCGCGAGACATCCCATTACCCTCTATACACCCTTTAAGTCCTTGATGGGCCCCATGCTGGTGATGGCTGCGATCTTCTCCGGGTTGGCTTCGATGCCCCGCTCGGAGACGATGAACCCCAAGAGCATGCCTCGGGGCACCCCGAAGACACACTTCTCGAGATTGAGCTTGACGCCTTTTGCCTCGAGACACCGGAATGTCACTTCAAGGTCAGGGAGGAGGTCGGAGGCTTTCCTTGTCTTGACTACGATGTCATCGACGTAGGCCTCGACCGTACGACCGATGTGTTCGCCGAACACATGGTTCATACACCGCTGGTACGTCGCGCCCGCATTCCTCAAACCGAACGGCATGGTGACATAGCAGTACATGTCGAAGGGCGTGATGAAAGAAGTCGCGAGCTGGTCGGACTCTTTCATCTTGATTTGTTGATACCCTGAGTAGGCATCGAGGAAAGACAGGGTTTCGCACCCAGCGGTGGAATCCACGATTTGATCGATGCGTGGCAGAGGGTAGGGAACCTTCGGACATGCTTTGTTGAGACCTGTGTAGTCTACACACATCTGCCATTTCCCCCCTTTCTTTCTCACAAGCACCGGGTTGGCAAGCCATTCGGGATGGAATACCTCTTTGATGAACCCGGCTGCCATTAGCTTGTGGATCTCTTCGCCTATCGCTCTGCACTTCTCCTCGTCGAACCGGCGCAGAGGTTGCTTGACCGGTCGGGCTCCGGCCCGAATATCCAGCGAGTGCTCGGCGACATCCCTCGGTATGCCGGGCATGTCCGAGGGACTCCACGCAAAGATGTCGGCGTTTGCGCGGAGAAAGTCGACGAGCACTGCTTCCTATTTGGGGTCGAGCCCGGAACCGATCCGGATCTGCTTGGAGGTGTCGCCACTGGGGTCGAGAGGGACGGCCTTAACCGTCTCCGCTGGCTCGAAGTTGCCGGCATGTCGCTTCACGCCTGGCACCTCTTTGGAGAGGTTTTCCATGTCGGCGATGAGGGCCTCGGACTCGGCGAGGGCCTCGGCGTACTCCACGCACTTCACGTCGCATTCGAACGCGTGTTTGTGCGTGGGGCCGACGGTGATGACCCCGTTGGGGCCCGGCATCTTGAGCTTCAGGTAGGTGTAGTTGGGGCCGGCCATGAACTTCGCGTAACATGGCCTCCCCAATACCGCGTGGTAGGTTCCTCGGAACCCGACCACCTCGAACGTCAAAACCTCCCTTCGGAAGTTGGAGGGCGTTCCGAAGCAGACGGGAAGGTCGAGCTGTCCGAGGGGCTGGACGCGCTTCCCAGGAACGATCCCGTGGAAGGGCGCAGCACCCGCACGGACGGAGGACAGATCGATGCACAGGAGCCTGAGGGTCTCGGCATAGATGATGTTGAGGTAGCTGCCCCCATCCATCAGGACCTTGGTGAGCCTGACGTCGCCGATGTTGGGGTCGACGACGAGCAGGTATTTCCCCGGGCTCGACACGTAGTCGGGGTGGTCAGCTTGGTCGAAGGTGATGGGCTTGTCGGACCAGTCTAGGTAGACTAGCGCCGCCACCTTCACCGAGCAGACCTCCCGGCGCTCTTGCTTGCGATGCCGAGCCGAGGCATTCGCCGCATGCCCTCCGTAGATCATGAAGCAGTCGCGGACCTCGGGGAACTCTCCTGCTTGGTGATCTTCCCTTTTGTCATCGTCGCGGGCCCTTCCACCCTCCGCGGGTGGCCCGGCTTTGTGGAAATGGCGCCGAAGCATGACGCACTCCTCGAGAGTGTGCTTGACGGGCCCCTGATGATAGGGGCATGGCTCCTTGAGCATCTTGTCGAAGAGGTTGGCACCTCCGGGGGGCTTCCGAGGGTTCTTGTACTCGGCGTCGGCGACAAGGTCCGCGTCGGCGGCGTCGCGTTTCGCTTGCGACTTCTTCTTGCCTTTCTTCTTGGCGCCGCGCGGAGTAGACGCCTCGGGAGCATCTTCCGTCGGGCGGCCCTGGGGCTGCTTGTCTTTTCGGAAGATGGCCTCGACCGCCTCCTGGCCAGAGGCGAACTTGGTGGCGATGTCCATCAGCTCGCTCGCCCTAGTGGGGGTCTTGCGACCCAACTTGCTCACCAGGTCGCGGCAGGTGGTGCCGGCAAGGAACGCGCCGATGACATCTGAGTCAGTGATGTTGGGCAGCTCGGTGCGCTGCTTCGAGAATCGCCGGATGTAGTCCCGAAGAGACTCTCCCGGCTGCTGTCGGCAGCTTCGGAGGTCCCAGGAATTCCCAGGGCACACATACGTGCCCTGGAAATTACCGGCGAAGGCTTGGACCAGGTCATCCCAGTTGGAGATCTGCCCCGGAGGCAGGTGCTCCAACCAGGCGCGAGCGGTGTCGGAGAGGAACAGGGGGAGGTTGCGGATGATGAGGTTGTCGTCGTCTGTCCCACCTAGTTGGCAGGCCAGGCGGTAGTCCGCGAGCCACAATTCCGGCCTCGTTTCCCCCGAGTACTTTGTGATAGTAGTCGGGGGTCGGAACCGGGTCGGGAACGGCGCCCGTCGGATGGCCCGACTGAAGACCTGCGGACCGGGTGGTTCGGGCGAGGGACTCCGATCCTCCCCGCTGTCGTAGCGTCCCCCACGCATGGGGTGGTAGCCTCGGCGCACCCTTTCGTCGAGGTGAGCCCGACGGTCGCGACGATGGTGCTCGTTGCCGAGGTGGCCCGGGGCCGCAGGCGCGGTGTTGCGCGTGCGCCCGGTGTAGACCGAGGCTTCCCGCGTGAATCGGGAAGTCGCGGCATGAGGTTTCGAGGGGTACGCTTGCCTTCGGGAGGCAGTGCTCTCAGCCCGTCGGACCGCGGTGTCTTCCAGGAGATTTTTAAGCTCTCCTTGGATTCGCCGACCCTCGGTGGTGGATGGCTCCGGCATCGTGCGGAGGAGCATCGCCGCTGCGGCCAGGTTCTGACCGACCCCACTGGATGCAGGTGGTGGCCTGACCCTGACGACATCGGCGACGCGGTGCTGGAGACCCTGGGGCAGGTGACGTATTTCCCCGGCTGGGGGTTGGTCCGCCCATACCTGCCCGACGTCCCGGCGGATCGGCTCAAGTGCTCCTGCTCCCTCGTCGAGCCTGGCCTGCGCCCCGCGGACTTGCTCGAGCTGTGGGTCGTGACCCCCCGCCGGAACGGGGACCACAGCTAGCTCCCGCGGGATGTCGGCGCGAGGCATCGGCCTAGGGAGATCACCGTCCTCTGGCATGCCGAGACGGTTGCCTTCAGAGGGATCCCCTAGCTCGACGTGGAAACATTCGCGGCTTGGGCCGCAGTCCTTGTCGTCAAGGCTGCGGCTACCGTCGGAACAGTCGGAGAGGCAGTAGTCACATGCGGCCATAAAGTCCCGCATGGCACTGGGGTTGCCAAATCCAGAGAAATCCCAGCAGATGCTGGGATCGTCATCTTCCTCGGACCCAGAGGGCCCGTAGGTCGAGACGTCCGTCAATCGGTCCCAAGGCGACCGCATACGAAACCCCAGAGGGGTTGCACTCGCCTCAACGAGAGCGCCCGCCAAAGCGTGGTCGCTAGGCAGGTTGAGGCCGAGTCGAAATGACGTAGGATGGGAATCAGTCAGTACCTTTTGGTCGACGAGGAGCGACATAGTCACGTCGGGGGCTGATCGCGTCGTCGTCCTAGGTACGAGGGCGACGTCCTGCAAGCTTTCCGCGAGCGTGCTGGCGTCGTCCACTTGCTCGGGATTGGCGTGTCGCGGGGGGACGACGCTCGCCTTCGTCTCAAACGCGAGGTCGATGCCCGACGAAGCGCGGCCTCCCGCCTGGCCTTGGTTGCCCCGCCTCCTCCTCCGTTGGCGGGGGAGAGGACGGGGCGAGCTCGAATGTCGTTCTTCCACCACGCGGAGAAGATGTCGTCGATTCCGCCGCCGACGGGCGGGTTGTCGGCCGCCATTGTCGTTGTCGCGCGGCGGTGGAAGGAGTATCATGTCGTAGCTGCCATCGAGGGACATGAACTCGAGACTCCCGAAACGGAGCACCGTCCCGGGTTGGAGAGGTTGTTGGAGACTGCCCATCTGGAGCTTGACGGGAAGCTGTTCGTCAACACGCAGCAGTCCCCTACCTGGCGCGCCAAATGTCGGCGTTTCGAGACCGGGGGGTCCCTAAGCCGACGAGTGAGTGTGCCGCGTGCCCCAGCCCAGATGGGTCGAGCGCGTGGGCGAGCGCGAAGGGGGGAAGCGAGGCGGCCGGAGACGGGCGTGAGAGAGGTGGAAATCCCGCGGCCTTCGTGTTCGTCCCGCGCCCAGGTCGGGTGCGCTTGCAGTAGGGGGTTACAAGCGTCCACGCGGGTGAGGGAAGCGAGCGGCCCCAAGAGAGCGCCTGTCCCGTCCTCGTCCCCGCGCGGCCAACCCTCTCTAAGAAGGCCCTGGTCCTTCCTTTTATAGGCGTAAGGAGAGGATCCAGGTGTACAATGGGGGTGTAGCAGAGTGCTACGTGTCTAGCGGGGGAAGAACTAGCGCCCTAAGTACATGCCAATGTGGCAGCCGGAGAGATCTTGGCACCCTACTGGTGTGGTGTCGTGGCTGTCGGAGGAGCAACGGAGCCTGGCGGAGGGACAGCTGTCGCAGCGGTTGAGTTCTTGCTGACGTCCCCCTGCTTCCGTAAGGGAGCTGAGAGCGGGGCGCCATCATTGCCTATCTGGCGGAGCCAGCCGGATGGGACTCCGGTCTTGTTCTCTGCGGCCCGAGTCGGCTCGGGGTAGGGTGATGATGGCGCTTCCTGTTGACGTGGCGGGCCTGTGCCGTAGGTCGGGCGACGTGGTGGCTCCTCCGAAGCCGAGGTCGAGTCTGTCTTCCGTGGCCGAGGCCGAGCCCGAGCTCCTGGGTCGGGCGAGGCGGAGGCCGTTCGGCAGAGGCCAGGGCGGAATCCGAGCCCTGGGGTCGGGCGAAGCGGAGGTCGTCGTCTTCTGGGGCTTAGCCCAAGTCCGAGCCCTGGGTCGGGCGGAGCGGAGTTCGCCGTCTTCCGGGGCTTAGCCCGAGTCCGAGCCCTAGGTCGGGCGGAGCAGAGTTCGCCGTCTTCCGGGGCTTAGCCCGAGTCCGAGCCCTGGGTCGGGCGGAGTGGAGTTCGCCGTCTTCCGGGGCTTAGCCCGAGTCCGAGCCCTGGGTCGGGCGGAGCGGAGTTCGCCGTCTTCCGGGGCTTAGCCCGAGTCCGAGCCCTGGGTCGGGCGGAGCTTCTTATGGCGCCTTTGGCAGGGCCTTCGCGTTAAATGCTCCTGCAACTTGGTCGGTTGGTGCGGCGATTTAGTCAGGGTTGCTTCTTAGCGAAGGCAAGGCCTCGGGCGAGCCGGAGATGTGTCCGCCGTTAAAAAGGGGGGCCTCGGGCGAGACGGAAAAACCCCTCGGGGTCGGCTGCCCTTGCCCGAGGCTAGGCTCGGGCGAGGCGTGATCGAGTCGCTCGTATGGACTGATCCCTGACTTAATCGCACCCATCAGGCCTCTGCAGCTTTATGCTGATGGGGGTTACCAGCTGAGAATTAGGCGTCTTGAGGGTAACCCTAATTATGGTCCCCGACAGTTTTCTTTTCATATAGATATACATTATATGTCTGCCGCCGATGCCTCAGTGGGGATTACATGCTCCGCCACCTCCACTTCAGGTGCTTCAATTTAGTTTGGACTTGTCGTTTGTATTAACCTTTCAAATCTTGACTAAACTTGATTTTGTAGTGATCTGTGGTTATGTGCCACAACATGCCACCAATGGTGATACCAGCACCAAGAGGAGCTTCTAGAGGGGAGGGAGCTATTACAGGAGAGGTTAGTTTAACAAACAATTTGTTGGAATAGTGGTCATGTAAACACTATAGTTATTAATGTCTTCTTCTTTCTTTAGACTCCAAACCATATAGACGACTTCTTCGCTTCTGAAGGTAGTGGTCACAACTCACATGGCCCCTATTTGTGATGGAATTGTGAGTTTCTATTAGACTGTAATGGACTTGTAAGGTATTTTGGTGAACTGTGATGTATTTGTGAAGAATTGTGATATTTTGTGTTAAATGTGTGTAATTCTGGAATTGTTGTTTCTGTCATAATATTGTTATTATATTGTTGAAATTGTTGTTTTTTACCGTTCTTTCATATTTTTTCTCTGAAATTAATTATTTTCGGCGGCATGTGGACGCCAAAAATAAGCCTAACAAAATTTCAGCAGCCTCTATTTTCAGCGGCTTGTGAGACGACCGCCGAAAATAAGCTATTTTCGGCGGCCGAGCTCTGGCCACCAAAAATTATTAGTTATTTTCGGCTAAATTTTTTTAGCGGCCAAGAGCCACTGAAAATGAATTTTGTTCCTGTAGGGGTTGGTGTAACAAAACTGCTAGTGGAAATTTGATTATCACTGGCGGTTTAGTTACACCAACCGCCAAAATTCCACTGTCGGTTGTGTAAAGAGTACTGTCAGTGGAAATAAATTTTCACTGACGGTTCCTTATACCGCCCCCACCTGTTTTTTTACTAACGTTGATAGACAAAACCAATAGTGAAAATTTGAACGTACCACTTGTTTTAAGCTCTTTTCTTCTAGTTATGGAAAGGCATGCGACTAGGCAAGAGATGCATTTCTTTGTTCATGCTGTCATGCACACAGTTTTGATACTTTTTGTTGACAACAATGGCGACTAATTATTTTCTTAAACTTTCGTGCCTCGCCAGCTGTTAATGATAATGCTTCAATCAATTACCAAAAGAATGGCGGTGCACGTGGTTAATTTTCTATGAGTGCACAGAGTTAGATGAAGAGTTGCGTAGGTTTTAAAAATAAAGATTAAAGAGGGTCGGGGAGATGAAGATATCGACAGGTATACTGAATGTTATGCAGTAAGTGGTCCATATCCCCGAATTTTTTTTGTATTTTGACCATTTTTCGGAAAAAAGAATACGTTTGGAACCTAAAAAATTTTAATAGCATTTTTGGACCCTTTGCTCGGCGTCATAGCCTATGGCGCCGAGGTAACACAGCTCGGCGCCATAGGTTATGGCGCCGAGGTACGTGATGCGTCGGCACAACCCGGACGCCGTGGCGTTGACGTGGCACCGAGCTCGGCGCCACAGATCTTGGCGCCGAGCTCGGTTGTGTTATTAACAGTTTTGTTGCAAAGAAGTGGCACAAAGTCATTTAGCTCAGTTGGTGGAGCATAAGGTTTTAAACCTTGAGGTTGGGGGTTCGAGCCCTACAACTCGCACAGATTTTTTTTATCTTTTAAATAACTCATTAGGTATATATTATTTAGAATACAGGATTATTATATAAATCAATACATGAATTTTGTAGTCTCACCAATTTACTTTTATAAAAAAACATGTGAAGAAAAAAAAACTATTTCCATTTGCACGAAAACGAACGCATGTGCTGCGTGGTATGGGTGGGATGGGTGCACGAAAACGAACGCCTGTGCTGCGTGGCTGTCTTCCGTGCCATCCTATTCCCCAATCTATAGCGTAGTAGCAGGCTAGCAGCCATGCATTGCATGCACACGCGGTCGGCAGGTCGACCAGCTAGCAGCAGGTTAGTCGTGTTCATCGCTTGCCCGAGCTTTCATCTATTCTATTGCCTGGATTATTGCCATCGACGGACGATACATGGCTGCGGCGGCATGATTAAGAGGCCACGCGAGCGAGGAATAATTAGCAACAGCGCTGCTCAGCTCGAGTGCGCCCGGCCGGGTCTTTAAGCGGCTTCGGAGATCTGGGGATTTTCTATCCCACAAGCCAGCATGTGGGGTGCTCGGTTCACTGCGCTTGTTCGTTCTAGTGCAGGAGGGGGTGGGAAGGGAACGGGAAAAGAGGGCGCGCTTCATTGAATTCAGACAGCGGCCAGCGCGGAGCTCGCACGTCATGGCCTGCCTGCAGGCGCAATTCATTCCCTTGTTGCCCTCATGCAAGGGGCGAAATGATGATGATAAGCTTTGCGACCATCCATGGATTGGGACACATTTTGGTGTTTGGAGCTGTAGGCTGTAGCAGGGGAAAAACCTTGCTTGGTGGAGCAGTGGCGACACACATGCCCACTTTGAGAGCAAATGCATCCTCTGAAAAGAGAGAGAGAGAGGTGGTGGTGAGTGTTCTCTGTCCATCTTGACTCAGTGATCCAGAGCTTATTATGCCAGTTAGGCTGTTACTGCTCTGGAGACTATGCGACACTACTACAGGTATCCTCTATACAGGCGGTCCGGTTAGCCTCTACACAGGCGGTTCCAGGAACCGCTTGTGGTGCACCGCCTGTGATGTAAAACAACATCACAGGCGGTCAATCAAAAACCGCCTGTGATAGACACACATCACAGGCGGTCCAGTTTAAAAGAACCGCCTGTGATAGACACACATCACAGGCGGTCCGGTTTAAAAGAACCGTCTGTGATAGACACACATCACAGGCGGTTTTAATTATAAGCCGCCTGTATTTCCCAGATTCATATACAGAAGCAGATTCATATATATTTTCCAGATTCATATACAGAAACAGAATTAATAACAGATTCAAACACAGATTCAAACACATATTCATCATACAAAAATTCAAACAAGTTCTATAGCAGGTTCCATACACAGATTCATCCACATATATATCAAGTTCCATCATACACAGATTTATACACATCAAGTTGCATAACAACTCAACATCTCAAAGTTCCATAGACAACTAAACATCTAAAGTTCCTAACTAAAGACCTAAACACTGTGTGATATTGTGTACAAACTTAGTTCTCGGAATGTTTGCAAATTTCCATTTACATTGTAGAATAGCCCTTGTTGATGAAGAACTTCACGGCGCATAAAGTAAAGCAAGTCTCTTACAACCTTAGCCACGCCGGTGGAAACCATATCTCTTTCTAACCATTCAGCATTGATCTTAGATTTAGGAACCTGCAATGAAAGCAAAAAGCAATCGGTGCTAAGAGTAATGTGATGAGCAACAATATAACATAAAAATTGCAATATAGACAATGATAGGGAACTTACATCCTCACGATTGACCATGTAATGAAAGGTGACACGACACCATTCGCATACATAATAACCGCACAGGACAGTACCCGGAGGTTGTTTGTCACCATATGGAAATAATGATATTGACAAATTAGGCTTGTCCTCTGGATGTTCGCCGCCAAGATCTTTCCAATAAAAACGGTATGCACTGCATATAAGAATAGCATTGTGAGATTAAGAATACATTTGTTAAGTTGTAATAAGTACAAGTGTGCAATAATAATCATACTTCTCTAAAATCTTCAAGAAGTCATTATACGTAGCCTTTTCCATTCTCAGTGAGTCGAAGACCACGACTTTACCATCCTTTGGCCAGATCATGATACAAATGTAGTGGTCACTATATAGACATAGACGAAAACACATGTTAATATCACGATTGCCATAATTTATAGTTCAAAATTAAACCATGTCGATAACTTACTTAAAGTGGTGCGGAGCTATTATTAAGTCTTTGCCATGTTGTACATGATTATACATGGCTCGTCCAATGTATGCCGCCATTACCTTCATTTTCTTTCTCTGATTCTGTTTGACGGCTTTCTCAAATTCAGCATCGTCCAAGTCTTTGTATTCTTCTCCTTGCCTCCGAGCAACTACTTTGTAGCGAGCTTGGGATATCATCAACGGGTCAAGAAACCCTGTCTTAAGTTGTTTCTTCTTATCATCCATGTATTGCATCCTACGTGTAATAGTGTTAATCGTTAGACTCTCGTTTATGTGTGCGTGTACAAAACTAACAAATATGAAAGTTTAGAGGTACTTACAAGCAAAAGAGGGTTAAGGAGTTGGTTTCCATCCTTTGTCGGTGGTACAACGACCAGAGATCGTCAAAGAATAAATGCCGCACAGGATTTATATGATCATTGCTCCAAAATGCATCTTCTGGCACAACAAATGTGAATTCCTCGAGTTTGTATTTGTTGCTAGCCACCATGTACCACTCATGCATTCTAATCTCCGGAGTCGACAACTTAGAAAGTTGCACCGTCGTTAAGAACGGCCTCCCATTCACAAATTTAGGAGGAACATCCTCCTTCTTGTATACCGAGATATTGGTTTTAAGACGTAATGATTCTCGAGTATGATTCATTCCATCTTCTTCCCATACTTCGAAATTGTCTATTTGGGCCGGCCGTGTGCCTACTCCATGAGATGCTGATACTGCTTTTGATTGATTAGTCATAACTCTCTACAATTTATGCAGGTAGCGTGCCACTGATTCTGACGGTTTCTTGACATCGTCTGTGGCGATTCGCTTATGAATCTTCTTTGAAATAGTTGGCCCTTCAACATTGGTGCCAACCTTTTTGATGTTGACGTCGACATTCTGAGGAACAATTTTGTCTACGTCCCCCTCGTCGAGTTCCTTCGCAAGAGGCGATATGATTGTTTCAACGATTTTTTTGGAGGTCGGTGTCATATCTTCCTGCACCATGGGGTGTGGAATGATCAAACTAGCTTTTTGTTGCATTGGTGTTGAATTCGGCTCATCACCAAACTTGATGTCGCGTCGATGCCAAAGGACCAACTCGTTAATTGCCTCATGCAAAGTTATGATCCCCTCAACTGGAAAATCTATCTCCCAATCTTCACAACCATTGTCTGTGATTTCTAGAACTTGGACCGCAGCATAGTGTGGCGGGACAGGATTGTCCTTGTAGTTAACAAGTCCTGGTTTTACCAAACCAGTAGCAGCTTGCTTTGTTTTTGTCCCAGATCGATTGATTGGAATATGAAGAAAGCAAGGTTTGTCCTCAACAATATCGTCTACAGGGTACTTGGTCAAGTCTTGCACAGATCCAACGCTGCTAGGGACTATAGGTGGACTCATGTGGCTTGGCTTGAGTTCAAATGATATGCATTCTGTTTTCTTCATTTTGTTCATCACGTCATTAATAGCCTTTTGTACCCTTTCATCAATAGTCTCTTCAAGGGTCCTTTTCGACTTCTCGTGTTTCCTATATGACGACGCATACTCTGGAAACGCCTCTCTCCAGGAAATCTTAGAAGAGATTCCACGAGCCCGTCCAGTGTGTTCAGGATTGCCTAGGGCTGCAGTTAGTATGTCATTCTCCCTCCGAGGCTTAAATTCTCCTTTTTTTCTCTTATCTGCATATTCTTGAATTTTTGACGAAACTTCGCCTACCAATTCTGGATGCAAAAGTTTGCCGTCCTCACTCAAACCTGCTCGACCTAAGATCCAACGAATAGCTCTCTCATCGATATCTTTTAATATTGGGTCCAAAGTGCCGTTAGTTATAGCTTCCTCGATAATCTTGTTCCACTGCACAACTTTATGGTGATATCCGCTTGACCCCAGGCGATGGGGGTGTTTGTTCATCTTCGCTCTCTGAGAATTAGTTTCGCCCAGTTCTTTGGCCTTCAGTTCGGTCTTCTGACGAACAAATTCCTCCCACTGAGCTTGAGTGATTTTCCCCATTTTCTTGGGCGGAGGAACCTTATTCTTCTTAACAAAGTCCCTATTCATCTCGGCCTTCCACCCACGAAACATCTTGGCCATAGCAGAGAGCATCGACTTCCTTACTGCATCCTCTGTGCCTTTTGGGAACTTGAATGACTCAGACAACTTAGCCCATAGCTTGTTGCGGGTGTCTTCATCTAAATCCTTCCATTTTTGAAGTGTGATTGGCACTATATCTCTAACAGTAGCCCCGCAGGAATTTCGAAACTTTGTAACCACGTCAAGTGGTTCTTCAGGAAACCCCTCTGCATTTAGTTTTGTTACATACATAACTGCACCTTCTTTCATCTGATTTGGACCTCGTCGCCCTCGTTTCCGCTTATGTGAAACAGATGATTCAGGCATCGGAGCATCCTCCGTGTTTCGTGTAGAAGATGCATCCTCTTTCTTCTCTTCATTTGAAATCTATATAGTGAAAAAATTAATGGCCTTTCATATATGAACATTATTTTACAATATAGTCGACATATTTCTATTTACCTCTTCATCGTTGGGAATATAGTCAGCATCAAGCTCATCTGATGTTTTTTTTCTTCCTTGGAGGTATAGGAGTACAAGGATTCTCGTCACTAGAACTATCCTCCCCGCTCCCTTCACCGGAGCTGCTCGTTGTCTGCCATTCAAGTTTGGTCGCGTCTTCATCAACTTTGTTAGACGCACCGGTGCAGACCACATCCATACTAGGCTGCTCGTTGTCTGCCATTCAAGCTGGTTCCATCGATAAAGGGATATACTATTAGTCTGATATACTGGTTCCATCAATAAGGGAACTTGGAGAAAAGGTGATTCAAAAGAAATCGAGCCCAAACCCCCCTACGGAGCAGGATCGGGTCGGGAAGCAAGCTCGCAGATAGAAGGGCACTTTCCAATGCAGTTAGACAGAGAAGGCATGGCTGTGATGTTATAATGCTGAAGGACCCCAAGAAGAGATTATGCCCTATAGTCTACCACCTCTCGTTATTTGTGGGCTTCACCGAGGGCGGGAAACATTTGGTGACATCAAACGACCTTCGGGCTGGGGACGTCTGCGAGCTTGTTAAGGGGCCAGACGATGGTGAGCCGGTGTACTCTGTCCGGATGTGTGGTCACAAAATTTAAAGCCGCCCCGGCTTCATCTGTGCGCTTCTCTTCTCTTATGTCGGCTACTAAGATCACTTAGCACCCCACCTAAGAGAAGAGAAGCACACACATGCAGCCGGGGCAGCTTTTAATTTTGTGACCACACATCCGGACATAGTACACCGGCTCAACATCGTCTGGCCTCTTAATAAGCTCGCAGACGTCTTCAGCCCGAAGGTCGTTTGCTATCACCAAATGTTTCCAGCCATCGGTGAAGCCCACAAATAACGGGAGGTAGTAGACTACAAGGCTTAATCTCTTCTTGGGGTCCTTCAGCATTATAACATCACAGCCATGCTGAAGGACCCCAAGAAGAGATTAAGCCCTGTAGGACCCCAAGAAGAGATTAAGCCCTGTGGTCTACCACCTCCCGTTATTTGTGGGCTTCACCGAGGGCGGGAAACATTTGGTGACATCAAACGACCTTCGGGCTGGGGACGTCTGCGAGCTTGTTAAGGGGCCAGACGATGGTGAGCCGGTGTACTCTGTCCGGATGTGTGGTCACAAAATTTAAAGCCGCCCCGGCTTCATCTGTGCGCTTCTCTTCTCTTATGTCGGCTACTAAGATCACTTAGCACCCCACCTAAGAGAAGAGAAGCACACACATGCAGCCGGGGCAGCTTTTAATTTTGTGACCACACATCCGGACATAGTACACCGGCTCACCATCGTCTGGCCCCTTAACAAGCTCGCAGACGTCTTCAACCCGAAGGTCGTTTGCTATCACCAAATGTTTCCAGCCATCGGTGAAGCCCACAAATAACGGGAGGTGGTAGACTACAGGGCTTAATCTCTTCTTGGGGTCTGCCGATTCAGGCATTCCGCCGATGCCATTCTCCATATAAGTCCCAAACAGAGAATAGGGATGAGGTAGTCAAGATTGTAGGCGCTAGTGCTCAACTACTAGCATCTATAGATATGGACACAAGTCCAAATTTGGTGCTACTCGGCACCATCGATATCACTAGAAAAAAATACATCAAAGAGATACACTTCCCAATAGTACTCGAAGATAGTTCATTGACTTGACACTCTCTAAGAGGTTCATACAAAATACATTATCTCTAAGAGTGAAACCTACGATACTCATATCGTGTTGTTTAGGACTAAACATCAACAACCCCTTGACTGGTCGCTATCATACTCAATTCCAAAATATTTTTCCAATATGTCGGCTTGAGTAAGGAGATCTGGGCTTGGGAGTTCCTCCAAATCATCTGCAGCTTCATCATCTTCAGCATATTGCAGGGCTTCATCTTGAATAATTTTAGCCCTCTTGGAGTCAGCATACTTTTTGATGGACAGAGCACACTTCTCAAGCATGTCGCATACATCTCCAATTTGAAACAAAGTGGTCTTAAGTGTGTACACTGATTCTGGTTCACTAGTATCCACAACCCCATCAGTCACTAGACTGCGAATGATGTCAACATGTGTCTCGATGACTCGAACTGAGCTCTCAACCATGTCAAGTGGCTCTTTTTCCATCTCTAAAACTGAAAATGGCCAAGTCTCACAATCAACATTGAGATCGCAACAAAGGCAGGGATCAGAGGGAAAACAAGGATGTGGCTTATAGGGCAAAAAGAGGGGTCCAAATAACATTGTCATGGCTATGAACAAGTCAAAGATGGGAGATAAGAACAAGTCTTATAACATAGGGTTGGGAAGCAAAGATAGGTAGTCAAAAAACTAAGAAGGGAGATAAGAACAAGTCTTATAACATAGGGAGATAATAACATTGCCATGGCTATGTACTTCCATGATGTATGTGGCCATAAGCACTAAAAATAGACTTGTTTCCCCAATCACTATGGAGATTTTCTACCAAGAAGGGGTCCTAGTAGTTGCATCAACTATCCATGACAAAATTCTTCATAAGCATAATGACCAACATTTAATCACAAGGGATACAAGCTACTAAAGAAAAAATGGTGACCTTAACAAAATATGTAAGCGAAAACACCAACAATATAAGCATAATGACCAACATTAACAATATAAGATTAACAATAATTAATCTAAGCACTGATAATTAATCTAAGCACTGACAATATAGGCATGAATTTGTAACAAGTAATCAAGGCATGATCAAGGAGTGCACCGAGGAATCAAGGCATGACTAGCAAAAACAAGTAATCAAGGCATGAATTTGTAACAAGTAATTAAGGCATGATCAAGGAGTGCACCGAGGGCTCGGAGATGGGCACGGCGGCGCACTCGGCGCTCGGGCTCGGAGGCGCTCGGGCTCGGGGACGGGGACGGCGGCGCTTGGCCTCGGGGACGGGGACAGAGGCGCTCGGGCTCGGAGATGGAGACGGCGACGCTCGGGCTCGGAGATGGAGACGGCGACGCTCGGGCTCGGAGATGGGGACGGGGACGGCGGAGTTGGGCTCGGGGACGGCGGAGTTGGGCTCGGGGACGGCGCGGCCTGGCGGGCGCCCAGCTCGGAGACGGTGGCGCTTGGGCTCAGGCTCGGCGACGGCGTGGCGGGCGCTCACGGCTCGGAGACGGGGACGGGAACGGCGGCGCAGCAGCCTGGCGGCGTAGTATCAGCTCCGGGCGAAAACTAAACCCTAAGCCATCGTACCGAGGCTTTTATATAGTAAACACATCACAGGCGGATTTTTAGAAAAACCGCTTGTGATGTATAACATCACAAGCGCTTTTCTATTTCGACCGCCTGTGATATGTAAACTTCACAGGTGGTCAAAATAGAAAACCGCTTGTGATGTTATACATCACAAGCGGTTTTTCTAAAAATCCGCCTGTGATGTGTATGTAGTATAAAAGGCTCGGTGGTTCCAGCGCAGGAACCCTAACTTCCGGAGCCCGAGACGTCGCTAGGCTGCACACTACTGTAGCGGCGGCGGATTTTTTTGATCTACGGGGAGAAGGTTTTGTTTTTGATTTTCGGGCTTGATTTCAAGAGTTTATTCATATATATGATCTCCGTTTGTTTTCTTTCTCATTTTGATACGATTTATTGCCTCAATTTTGTAATATAGACCAGAATTGAAGAAAAACTCAGGAATTCCAAGATTTGGACTTGTAGTTGATCTAATTTAAAGATTTTTTTTGAAGAGTTGTCTCACCTCAAGGTACCTATATTGCTGCAATCTTGTTTCATTTTCATGCACATTAATTCGTTCATGATTTAGGGATTAAATTCAATTAATTAGGGATATTTTAAAAAATTTTTGTCTCATGTGCTAGGTACATCTCGATATGATCTTGTTTCACTTTCATGAACATTTATTTTTTCATGTTACATCTCGATATTGACGTTAATCAATATAGGGATAGGTAATGGACCGAGGTTGGATGTACAATGTGCCAAGACCACATCCGTCGTACATTCGAAATTTGAGAAGCTTTATTGAAGCGGCCAACAAGCACGCGAATTTGCGAAAGAGCAAGGAGATATTATGTCCGTGCATCGATTGTGATAATAAGATAGCTTGGAGAGATATAGGAGTAATCCAATCACATCTGCTAAAAAGAGGGTTTAAAAACAATTACACGATATGGTCAGAACATGGTGAGTTGGATCCGTGTGAAGTGCCTGGTAATGACGAGAGAGTTGTCGGAATTTTAGATCTTAAAGTTGATGGTAAAGTGGATAATGTGGATGCTAATCAAGAATTTGAAGAATTTGATTGTGAAGAGATGTTGCGCCATATGGAACCAGAAATGTTAAGTTCTGTGGGATCGCAGAAAGGGCTATCTAAAATGGAGGGACTGGAAAGTGCCTCAAAAGAACCTTTATATGATGAATCAAAGGGTTGTGACAAAGAGTTTACTACACTGCGTACAGTTCTAGAACTTCTGAAGTTGAAGGCTAGCGCCGGATGGTCTGATACTAGCTTCACAGATCTTTTGAATTTTCTATCTCAATTACTACCAAAACCCAACAAACTACCAACAAGCACTTATAAAGCGAAGAAGCTTATATCTCCCATAGCTCTGGGTGTGCAAAAAATTCATGCATGTCCGAACCATTGTATTCTGTATCGTGGCAATTTTGAGAACGCATCAAGATGCCCAGTTTGCAATGTCAGTCGATACAAGAAGAGCTACAATCAAGACTGTGTAAAAAAATTCCCGAAGAAAAATAAAAACAAGAAATCCACTATTGGACCTGAAAGTGACGATGACACTTTTGATGACATGGATGGGAAAAAGAAGTCAAAGAACCCAGCTTTGGTGATGTGGTATCTTCCAGTAATTGATCGCTTAAAACGTTTGTTCTCAAACCCTAGGGAGGCTGAGCTTATGCGTTGGCATGCTGAAAATCGCAAGCAGAATAACAAACAGATTCGACACCCTGCTGATGCATCACAATGGAAAAATTTCGATCTTATGTATCCTGAGTTTGCCAAAGAAACCAGAAATGTAAGATTTGCTTTGGGTAAAGACGGAATGAATCCATTTGGTGAAAAAAGAAGTGTACATAGCACCTGGCCCGTGACTTTAACGATGTACAACCTTCCATCATGGCTGTGTCACAAAAGAAAGTATATTATGTTGACTATTCTTATTCAAGGTCCGAAATCAGCTGGTGTTGATATTGATGTGTTCCTAGAACCTCTTATGGAAGATATGACAAAGCTCTGGAATGAAGGAGTTAGAATATGGGATGAGTATTGCCGTGAGTATTTCAACTTAAGAGCAATTATATTTGTTACCATCCATGATTCTCCCGGTGGCGCCACACTATCAGGGCAAAAGACTAAAGGAAAGAATGGTTGTGTAGTGTGTGTCGATGGAACTGCTTCCATGTACCTTAAATCATCCAAGAAGTTGGTGTTCATGGGACACAGACGGTTCTTGATGAAGCAGCATAAGTACCGAAAGATGAAAGAGGAATTTAACAATCAACTGGAAAGTGAAGGTGCACCAAAGCCTTATAGTGGGAAACTTGTTTTTGAAATTGTAAAGAACATTCATGTTGTATTCGGAAAGGGAAAAAACAAAGGAGAAAAGAGAAAGAGAACTGACCCTTCAACTTACACAACTTTCAAGAAGCAATCAATATTTTTCAAGTACCTCCCATACTGGAAGGATATGGAAATTTGCCACATCATTGATTTGATGCATGTAACAAAAAATGTTTTTGACAGCATCATTGGAACCTTGCTGGGCATGCCGAGTAAGACAAAAGACGGACTTAAATCACGCAATGATCTAGTAGATCTTCAAATCAGACCGGAACTTCATCCAGTGGATAGTGGCAAAGGGAAGCCTTACCTCCCCCCAGCTAGCTACAACTTGTCAGTTGAGGAGAGAACAAAGATTTGCAAATGTTTGCGTGGGGTCAAAGTGCCCACAGGTTTCTCATCCAATATCAGCAGACTAGTCAGGATGAAGGACTTGTCTCTATTTGGCTACAACTCTCATGACTGCCATGTGATGATGACGGTGTTCCTCCCAATTGCGGTAAGAGCCCTCGAAACAGAGCATGTCAAAGTTGTCATCACACGCTTGTGTTACTTTTTCAATGCGGTTTCACAAAAAGTAATAGCTTTAGAAGACTTGGACTATCTAAAGGCATACATCATCGAGACTATGTGCAAGCTTGAAATGTGTTTTCCTCCATCATTTTTTGATATGCAAGTACACCTAATCATACATCTCGTGGATCAGATAAAAATATTAGGGCCACTATATTTACATCATATGTTTCAGTTGGAGCGATACCTGGGAGTATTAAAAGGTTATGTGCGAAACCGCGCTCACCCAGAGGGTTCAATCATGGAGGGATACACTACAGAAGAAGTGATTGAGAGCTGTATAGATTACATCAGTGACGGAACAATGATAGGTGTGCCTGTACCTAAACATGAGGGTAAACTATGTGGGAGAGGGAGAATGGGCAAGAAAACTTTTCGCGTTGAGGATTACAAGCTAGTACATTGTGCTCATGGTAGTGTACTACAACATCTCACGATAGCCGAGCCTTACATAGAGGAACACCTGAATGAGCTTCGTAAAGAAAATCAGAACCGCACAGAGGACTGGATCATGAGGGAGCACAAACATCGTTTCAGCGAATGGTTAATGGACAAAAACATCCCATTCGGAGACTCTTCGGATGAGAAAACAATGAAGAATTTGGCTTCTGGGCCATCGTGTTTTGTGACATCATGGCAAGCATATGACATCAATGGGTACACATTCTACACTAAATCAAAAGACATGAAAAGTGTTGCACAAAATAGCGGTGTTCGTATCGATGCTTTTGACCTACATGGACAGAAGACCACATATTTTGGATTCATAGAGGAAATATGGGAACTTGATTATGGCCCAAGCATGAAAATACCCTTGTTTAAGTGCCAATGGGTACAACATCCCGTGGGGGTGATAGTGGATAACTACGGACTCACACTGGTAGACTTAAAGAAAGTAGGATATAAAGATGACCCGTGGGTTCTCGCCGAATGTGTTGCACAAGTGTTCTATGTACTCGATCCAGCAGATGAGAAGATGCATGTAGTTATTTCTAGAAAGCAAAAAATTGTTGGAGTTGAGAATGTGGGAGACCAAGATGAGGAATACAATAAGTATGAAGAGATGTTCGTCTTTAACGGTCCAGAGAGAATCAAGCGTGTGGAAAAGAAAATTGATAAGAACTTAAAGCCATACATGCGGAAAAATGGTAGTTCATGAAAAATTGTATGAATCAAATTGTATTTGTTATCATGTATGATCGACTATGAATTGTGGTTGCCAATTAATTTAAAATCTCTCTAGTTATCTATGTGTGCTATTATAATTCATTTAAATTGTATTTGCATATTATTGTTAAAAATTAAATATTAATTCATTTAAATTGTATTTGCATATTTCTGTTAAAAATTAAAATTATTTTCATATTTAAATTGTATTTTCATATTTTTACAATCACAGTCGGTTTTGTCTTAGGGTCCGCTTGTGAAAAGGATAGAGCATCACAGGCGGTCCTCAACAAAAACCGCTTGTGATACTATTACATCACAGGCGTACTAAACCGTCTGGGACATCACAGGCGGTTTTCTAACCGAACCGCCTGTGATGTAAAAATCCTACCGCTTGTATAGAGCCAAATTGTACTAGTGCGAGTGATGTGACGACGACAATTTTTAGAGTACTAGTGTATACTAGCTAGCTCTTATTAACATGCATCACGAGGTCTTCCTATGCTGGAGCTGGAGCTGAGTTGTGTTGGCAGCAGCAGCAGGTGATTAGTTTATTACTGGTAACGGCCTTGTTTGGCCGAGGTGCTCCATCATTTAACTGGAGGCTCGTGCATGTGCACGAAAATTCATGTATTAATTTATATAATAATTCTGCATTCCAAATAGTATACTTAATGAGTTATTTGAAAGATAAAAAAAATCTATGCGAGTTGTAGGGCTCGAACCCCAACCTTAAGGTTTAAAACCTTATGCTCCACCAACTGATCTAGATGGCATTGTGCTACTTCTTTGCAATAAAACTGTTGATAACACAACCGAGCTCGGCGCCAAGATCTGTGGCGCCGAGCTCGGTGCCACGTCAACGCCACGGCGTCCGGGTTGTGCCGACGCATCACGTACCTCGGCGCCATAACCTATGGCGTCGAGCTGTGTTACCTTGGCGCCATAGGCTATGGCGCCGAGCAAAAGGTCCAAAAATGCTATTAAAATTTTTTAGGGTCCAAACGTGTTCTTTTTTCCGAAAAATGGTCAAAATAAAAAAAAATCGGTCCATATCCTATATTCACTGAATCATACGTTCATACTCCACTGATGATGGAGCACTTTTTTTCGCCGTATCACTACTCCTTTAACCAGTACAAGTGTACTTTAATTTGATGGTAACATCATTTTTGTCCATACTTCATCATTAGAGTGTATTTTAAATGTAACTGAATCTCACATTCAATGAATCATATTACGTTCGTACTGCACTAATGACGAAGCATTTTTCTTTCTGTCCACCGTATGGTTGTTTTATGCAGCACATGGTGTGCACTTGCATTTGACGGCAACATAATTTTTCCCAATATTTCTTCCATTATTAGGGTGTATCTTTGGAAAGTAACTGAATCGCCACCTAAGACTTAAGATTGTATGAAAGTGTCCAACAACTCAACGTGATGAAATTTATTCTTCTTATCCACAGTATATACCTAATAAATAAAGTTTGATTTCTCTACTATATTAAAACACCAGTTTCAACGGTCGTTCCGCATCAATATTTTTCAAAAACCCTATACATTTCTTTAAAATCAACGCGCACTCATATAATCTCTTCTCCACTATTATAATAGGAGAGTTTATGTAAAAAAATATGGTAAAATTATGTATAAGTGAGAGTTTGAACCTTGGTCGTTGGCTCCATATTCACACCACCTAATCAATATAAACCATATATTTTGTGCTTTATTAAAACAAAATTTATCCTATGTCATATATATAAAAACCGTAGCAATGCATGGGCATATGACTAGTGTTAATTACATTTCTGTTCCAAGTGATGACATTATTTCCATGTAATAAGTAAGTTTTTTCCCTATACTCAATAGTTAAATTCCCTTTTCCCAAGGTCATTATCTCCATGTACCATCACTACCAGACAGAAGCTCTTTGCCGAATGTGTCTGATACTCGTCAAAGGTCATTTTACACTCGTCAAATCCTTTGTTAAGTGTTACACTCGACGAAGAATACTCGGCAAATATTTTATCGGCAAAGGGTAATTTGCTGAGTGTCGAAAAACATTCGACAAAGAAAAGCACTCTGCAAATTAAGAATCACAAAAAACCCTGAAAGATAGAATTTTTTTTTAAAATTATGGGAACAACTCACCAACAACTGCCATTGCGATACTCATCACCCTATCATTTTCATCATTTTTAAATCAAATTTAAATGTTTTGTGAACGCCCTATCATTTTTCATCATTTTTAAATCAAATTTAAATGTTTTGTGAACGGTGAGATTTGAACTCGCAACATATCTCTCGCGCATAACATCCTCTATCACTACACTACTACATCAATTGTGTTCATATTACGTTTTCATTCCTCATGTATTATAACAAACCGAGAGTAATTTAATTATTTTAGGCACTAAATGAATTCAATTGAAAATATTGGCAACTATAAAGTTGCATAACTTTTCAAGATCCACAAGTTCTATTTTGATAGTTTCTACATTCGAGGTCGTTTACAAAATTTGAATTTCAAATTTGAAAACTTCACACGAATCTTTCTATGATAAGATGATTTCAAATTAAAAATTTTCAATTACAAAGTTTCATTAAAATTCAAGACCTACAACTTTTATTTTGGTGGTTTTCCATCCGAGGTGGTTTGAAAAGTTCAAATTTTAAAATTCAAACATAGTTTTGCATTACAAGATGATATCAAACCAAAACATTGTCAACTACAAAGTTTCAACACTTTTCAAGACCTACAACTTTCATGTTGGTGGTTTTTCCATTCGAGTTAGTTTTCAAAATTCGAAATTTAAATTTTTTAAATTAAGACGTAGTTTTTGTTGACAAAATGACTTCAAATGAAAAATTTACCAACAACAAAATTCTATAACTTCTCAAGATCTACAAAGTTTATTTTGTTTGTTTGGTTATTTGTTCATACCACATGATGGTTCTAACATTATTCACAAATCTTGTACATCTGTCTTGTAGTTTCATAAACTACGAGAGAGATATATGTTTTATGAATAAATTTACTTTTATTTTGTCATATAAAGAAATGATCAAAATATAAATTGTACATCTTGATGATTTATACAAATTTGTAGTTGAAAACCTTTTCATTTGAATTAATTTTCTGCTTCAAAATGTGATTTTTAAATTGTCTTTGCCTAGTGTTAAAAAACACTTGGTAAAGAAGTTCTTCGTCGAGTGTCAAAAATAAAACACTCGGCAAAAAAACTCTTTACCGAGTGTCAAAAATAAAACACTCGGCAAAGAGTTTTTAGCTTGGCACTCGGCAAAGAGCCGAATTCGGATAGTGGATGGTAGTCTAATCTTGCAATTGATCTAGTGGAATAGGTACACTTAGTTATATTATGTTTGATGCAAATGCCTAAGTTATTCTATATCGTGCATGTAGATAAGAAATTCATCAACGTTCACTACAATAGAAGGCTTTAGACTGTTAGAGTTATTGTGTATTGCTTAATGTAATGAGCTGTGTTTGTGTAATAGGCCAAGGCCCAACTACTCATATTATAAATATATCTCTAAACCCTATTGAGGGTTAAGGTTTCACTCTCCAACATGGTACACTCTCCAACATGGTACCAGAGTCTAGTTCTTCCTCCCCTCTCTCCCAATAGCCGCCACCAACAACCGTTGGCCTTTCCTGTGACAGAACCTCCCAAGTCATTAGGCCCACCTACAGTTGTCCTTGTCCATCGGACCTCGGACAACCCTGCAGGTGAACCTGATCACTTGACAAGTTCGGTATCTGTATTCTTTACCTTGCCCAAGAGCGTTTCACCCGTCACACAGATATTACAACACATCGGAGGAACGAGAATGCGGAAGCAGTTACAATAACTTACTTTATTTTAAAGTAAGAAAAAGTAGTATTATTACAGACCAGAGCAAAATATAAGAGTGCTGGAGTAATATTATTACATAACTTGGGAGGCAAAAACCCCTCCCGATAAACAGTAAAAAGTTTTTCTTAAAGGAGGACACTTCCTCCCACGGCTTCAGCCTTGGCTTTCTTCTTTGGGCACCACCTTGGAACAAAAGCAACAAAAATTTGCTGCTTCCTCACCTAAAACAACATGGGACAAAGCACTGAGTACGAAGTGTACTTTCGCAAGTCTTACCCGTCAAAATAAGACTTTCAACGATATGCTGGCCTTTGGGAATCAAGGTATGGCTTATCAATAATCAAAGACTCTGTTTGCAGAAATGCTTACTAATAGTGGATCCTTAAAAATCCAGTTTTACTTGTCAGGTTAAGTAAAGTTACCTGCATCTAGAGTTCTTTCTACCCTAGTTCAATCACTTGACCTATACTAGCCAAATTCTTTTCAACCCTTCTTATTCACTAGAATGCTACGTGTAGGGCAGTGACCAAGTCTTCATGTCCGAGAAGTATCGGCAATCCGAATCGATTAATACTCAGCTGAGGATCTCCAATCACACGACATATGTAGCACTTAACCTTTGCATATGTCAACTCGCCACCGGGGTTCTTAAGACCAGATCAGGTTAATGCCAACCGAGAGCACAGATACACCACCGTCCAGCCTCTTGCCACAGAGGGTACACACTACTCTCGCCATCTCTCCACTCCCATTGCGTGTTGTCTTATTCTAGTATTAGTCTGCCCGAGGCAAAGCTTACCCATGATGAGGCATATGACCAGTTAAAGGGTCCTCGATTATCAAGCCTACATCGACACGGTCCTTAATCGACTCAGACGGAGACACTACACCGAGACTCTCTTCTCGTGCAAGTCACCCGCCCGGTCTCAGCTTTATCATTTCAAACCCAAAGTTTGGTACCTGTCAGAAGTACATCTTTTTTGATGTTGAACCCATCACTGCCATGATGGATCCACCATCAAGTTTTGTTTTTGAAAACATCCCACCCACTTGAAGTATCATCTTTTGTCAAAACAAAACATTTTGTTTTTCTAGAGCAAAGCTAAGCATAAAAAAACATTTTTATAAAACAGGGAAATTAAGGAGAAGTAATCAAATCCAAGGAAGGAAATGCAGCAACTGGTTTAGCACACAACTCCTATCACCTAATGCATCAAGCAAGTGAGAAAGATTTCAAAATAGCAAGGAGGTGGCAAATGCACCGGGGCTTGCCTTGTGTGATAGGTGAGTCAGGCTATGCTCCATAGATGTCAAAGTAAAAGCAGTTCCCAGCATGGGGTTCTTCAGATGGTGGTGGTGTAGTCCTTGCTTCTTCAACTTCTATCTCTTCTTCGTTTTCCATATATATAATCATACATAATCAAGAATGCTCATGTAATGCTCATGAAAATGCAAGGATAATAAAAGTATATTATCTAATATCTTGAATATAATTTTCCTTCACGGATCTCCAGGAAACTAGGGTTTTTGTAGTCTATAGTGAAGTTCATAGGGCAAAAGACTAGGGTTTTGGGTTCTAGGTACCAAACATGGTCCAAATCAGGCCAAACTTTACCCAAGGCTTCTAAATAATATTTAAAGCTTATCTAAAAAGTTTGGTGATTTTTGGAATTATTAATTAGTTTCTAAAATTCCAGAAGTATAAGCTTTGGCTATTTTAAATACTCCATAATTCCTTATTGGAACTAAAAATCATGAAACTATTTTTATTAAATACTATAGAAAATTAGGAATCTAGCAAAATTAGTCTTGCATTTTTAGCATTTTTCTACAATTTTCTAGGAATTCTCTAGTTCTGGTAGAAAAAGAAAAAGAGAAAGGTGCTACAGTATTGGGATGAATCTAGCCCGAGCCGGCCCAGCCAAGGCAGAACGTGCCCACGCGCGCGCCCGCGTGCCGACTTTGCAAAGAAGACCTTGACCTTTTAAACAACCCAAAAGAGTCTGCAACACTATTTGTTTCAGTCGCTGACGTTTGCAAATAGACCCTTGCACTTTTATCTCTTCACAACCCGAGGTCCACGACGGCGAGCGGCGGCAGACCGAACTCCGGTGAACCTATACTGGCCAAACTACGCAACGGCTAGCCCTCCCCTTTGCTGGACACCAAATTCAACCTTATGTGACTATTTCCCCTCAATCAATTTCACTAGCGAAGCTCTAATCATCCAGGCCATGGGGACAGCGCAGACATCAAGTGAACAAGCGTGTTTCCGGTGATCTAGGGCAGTCTAGCTCAATCGAATGAGTCGAGCAGCATTAGGAGAACCTAAGGACACTAAAACGAACGATCAGAGAGTATGAACAGACCTGGAACAAGCTGGCCACGGCGAGGGCTCTTTCACGGTGGCGAAAAACATATTTGGGGAGAAAGAGAAATTGGAGAGCTGTGGTGGCTAATCGGAGGCAGGAGCGGGTGCTCTGGTTTCGTGATTATCTAACGGAGCTAGCGATATGCTTTATTTATAGTGTTCAAGAGCGGTGGCCTCCAATTTTGGATTGGCGCGCTGGCGGTCAGAGAGGAAGAGGGGCACTGGCGCACACGATTGGTGGCCATAACCGTGGCAACCTCACCAGCGATCACTGGATAGGTTAGTATGATTCACGGCAGCGTGGTTAAAGTGCCGAGGCACGTGGAACAAGACCGCGAGGTGTCTAACTCCGGCGAGGGAAGATTCAAAGCGACCGAGGCTGAGCGGACACGGCGGCCGGACGGAACAGTGCCCATGGCTCAATAGCGGTGAAGATCTTTCTACCCCGAGTCGTTATCTGGGCCTAAGTGAGCACGAATCACCTCACCGGCGTGAATCCACGTGCGGGGTCGCCGGCGGCTGGTTCACTGAACCAACAGATCCTTCTGGTCACTGTACCAACAGGAACTCCTTCAGTCGGTCTGACAGATCATGTTTGGGGCGAATTTCCTCTAGATTTTGTATGGTGACTAGATCAATGCTCTGCATCAAAGTTGTAGCCTAACAAACCAGCTTTAACTTTGTTACATTGTGCACCCCCAAAAAGTCACAGGATCTTACTCAAAATTGAGCTCTAAGTTCAACCAACTTCACTGTTTCTGAAAATTCAGACCTAAGGCTGACTGACAGCACAACTTTGAGCTTGTTTTTCTCCAAACTTTGTATGAAATCAAAGCTTAGTTACTTAAGCAAAGTTGTTCTCCTATTATAGCCCTAGACTTTTGATGTGTTGACCCTAGGCAAATTCCTAAGGTTTTTAGAACTACAGAGCTCCAAAGTTAGCCTTGTTCAATTGTTTTCAGACTTAACCAATGGAGCACTAGGGTGGCCTTTTTGCAAATAAGCCCAAAACTAATGGTTTCTTTTGCAAATCTTCAAACATGTGAACTATATGACTTAAGGTACCCTAACTCCATGGTTTTTGCACTTAGGTCCAAAAGTGTGCAACATTTGCATATAACCAATTAGGGTTTCTATTTGGGGTTTTCAATGGTACTGTTTAAGGTTTTTGGCACTTCTAGGGTTTGGATGCTATCAAATCCAATTAGAGTTGATGTCTCATGACCATTTATGACAAGTTTTGAGAATTTAACTCATTGGGCCTTGTTGACACCCTAAGCTCAGTTTAGGGTTAAGTACCCTACCCTAGAGCTTTACCCATGACATGTCACATCAATACAACTTGTTTGAATTTTTTGCCTAGTGAATGCACTCTAAGTGTGTCAATCACATGATATGCTAATGCTCATGATGTTATGCTCAAATTTTAGTGGTAGTAACACCTGGGGTGTTACATCCTTCCCCCCATAAAAGAATCTCATCCCAAGATTAAAAGTCCTAGGGCAAGTAATGGAAAAGGAAACGTGTCATATTTTTATTTCCTTATTTTTGGTACAAGGCAGGGATGGTATGGGGTTCATTCCTCTATTACAACAAGGGTACATATCTTATGTTGGGGGTATGCTTCGTAGCCGAAGATCCCAAAAAAGAACACCTTCGAAAGGTCTTCTCAGAAGCAAGCGCCGAAGCTATTATCTGTAAAGCTTCGGCACAAAGACAAATCTCAAGATGAAGGGTCGAACCGACTTAAAGATGAATTGACTTAAAGACCCATGATGTTTTGTGTCATTATTGTAGTTGATTGTAAAGGACATAAATGTAATTTTGCGCAGGTTGCATCATGTGCCTATAAATAGGTGAATAGTATCCCGGCACTGTTCACGCGATCCTGTAATCACGGATACGTCACGCTTGTACTTTTGCCTTCATTCAAGCCAAAGGTACACTTGTAGTTTAATGTCATTTATATTTTTCCGTGTTAATAAAATAGAAATGATTTAATAATGATATGTAAATATTCATGTTATCTTTTGTATTTCATGTGTTTTTCATTATCACTATCATATACCATAATGATGAAGGTATGTCCTTCATGACCTTCGTCCGAAGATCGTTATATCCCAAGGGAAATAATGTTTCGAAGGACGAAGGGCATTAATCATTTAACCTTCTTTTGTGTTGCCTTGTTCTTAATTCATAGTATTTGAGAACAAGTCCCAAACATTGGCGCCCACCTCCGGTGAACTCACTTCCACTTTCTGAGCTGATGGCTTCGTCCAAAGCTGGAGTTGCTTCGGCTCCGAAGCTTGTACTCCCGATAACAGGCGGTTCATGCACAGAACCGGCTAACAAGAGGTAGAAGAAGGAGGCACAGAGAAGGGTACAACATGTAGGGGTGCAAGGACCCTTCATCAAGTCAAGATGGTCTCATATCCCGATTACCTTCTCACAAGAGGATCTTCAGCTCAAGGATTACCCTCACAATTATGCTATGGTTATCTCTTGTGTTATCAAAGGATTTCTGGTCCACAATGTTTTGGTTGACACAGGCAGTGCAGCGGATATTATATTTGCTAAGGCCTTCAGACAAATGCAAGAGCCCGAAGATAAGATCCATGACGCCATACATCCCCTTTGTGGCTTCGGAGGAAGGCAGATTGTAGCACTTGGCAAGATCACGATGCCGGTAACCTTCAGATTTATCAACAACACAAGGACTGAACAAGTTGTATTTGATATTGTTGACATGGAATACCCTTACAATGCAATCGTTGGTTGTGGTACTCTCAATGCTTTTGAAGCAATTCTCCATCCAGCATATCTTTGCATGAAGATACCTACGGATCAAGGGCCTATTGCCATTCATGGAAGTCAGGAAGCTGCCAGAAAGGCCGAAGGAAATTGGACAGATTCAAAAGCAATCCATAACATAGATGGAGCTGAATCTTGTGAGCAATACAAGTATAGAAGGGAGAAAGCTGCTTCGGCCGATCAGCCGAAGCCCATGCTCTTATGTGACGATATAGCAGAGCAGAAGGTGCTATTGGGATCTCAATTGTCTGAGGAACAGGAGAAAACTATGATAAGGTTTCTGTTCAACAACAAAGATGTCTTTGCATGGTCAGCTAATGATCTCTGCGGAGTTAACAGGGATGTTATTGAACACTCGCTCAATGTTGATCCATCTTTCAGACCCAGAAAGCAGAGGCTTCGGAAAATGTCTGATGACAAGGCCAAAGGTGCTCGGAAGGAAGTAAAAAGACTCCTTAGCGTCGGAGTCATCAGAGAAGTGAAGTACCCAGAGTGGCTAGCCAACACTGTTATGGTTAAAAAGGCCAATGGCAAATGGAGGATGTGTATTGATTTTACCGATCTCAACAAGGCTTGTCCGAAGGATGAGTTTCCATTGCCAAGGATAGATTCCTTAGTTGACGCAGCAGCTTCGTCAGAGCTTATGAGTCTGCTAGATTGTTATTCAGGCTATCATCAAATTTGGATGAAGAAAAAGGATGAGCCAAAAACCAGCTTCATAACCCCTAGTGGAACATATTGTTATCTTCGGATGCCTGAAGGGCTCAAGAATGCTGGAGGAAGCTTCAGCAGGATGACAACGAAGGTTCTTCATTCCCAGATAGGCAGAAATGTGCTAACTTATGTTGATGATATCATAGTAAAAAGCACGAAGCAAGAAAATCATATTGCTGACCTGCAGGAGACCTTCGCTAATTTTAGACAAGCTGGTCTGAAGCTGAATCCAGAAAAGTGTGTCTTCGGAGTGAAGAAGGGGAAATTCCTTGGTTGTCTAGTTTCAACAAAAGGAATTGAGGCTAATCCAAATAAAATCGAAGCTATTCTTCGGATGGAACCACCAAGCACAAAGAAGGGGGCTCAACGACTGACGGGAAGACTTGCATCTCTGAATCGATTCATATCTAGATCAGCAGAGAGATATTTACCATTTTTTGAAGTGCTGAAGTCAGCCAAAGTTTTTCAATGGGGGTCAGTTCAACAGAAAGCCTTCGACGGGCTGAAGCAGTATTTGATAGATCTAACGACATTAACTCCACCAACGCCAGGGGCTCCTCTGTTGCTATATGTGGCAGCTTCGCACTCAGCGGTAAGTGCGGCACTTGTCCAAGAGAAGCTTGAAGGGCAAGCCAAAAAGCAAGCCCCAATATACTTTGTGTCTGAAGTCCTTAGTTTATCAAAGAAAAACTATACAGAATTGGAGAAGGTGTTGTATGCTGTTTTGATGGCTTCCAGGAAACTTCGACATTATTTTCAAGCATACCATATAATTGTTCCTTCTTCACAGCCTTTGAAGGATATTATGAGAAATAGAGAAGCTACTGGAAGGATTGGGAAGTGGGCTGCGGAACTTAATGAGTTCTGCATTGATTATGTGCATAGATCTTCGATTCAGTCCTAGGCGTTAGCAGATTTCATTGCTGACTGGACGCCAGGGGCTCAGGAAGAAAAAGCAAGTAAAGATGCCGAAGCTTGGACAGTATTTTGCGATGGTTCTTGGGGAACCTTCGGGGCAGGTGCAGCTGCCGTCTTAATTGCACCTTCCAAAGTCAGAACATGCTATGCAGTGAAACTTGATTTTAGTTGTACAAATAATATTGCTGAATACGAAGCTTTACTTTTGGGTCTTCGAAAGTTGAAAGCAATGGGGATAAGAAGGGCGGTCCTCAAAACTGATTCTCAAGTTATTTCTGGCCATGTTGACAAAAGCTGCAAAGCAAGAGATCCGAAGCTTGAAAAATATTTGGATACAGTTCGAAGACTTGAAGCCTCCTTCGAACGGTTTTCTGTTAAGAATATTCCACGAGGAGAAAATGAACACGCTGATCTACTAGCCAAGTCAGCAGCACAGGGGCTGCCATTACCTTCGGAAGTTTTCTTTGAAACAATAAAAGCACCTTCGGTTGACCTTCTTGAAAGAGCAGTGCTCAATATATCTCCTGTTTATAGCGAAGATTGGAGAACCGAGATCATTTCTTTTCTCTAGGGCAATTTTCTTTCAGATGACGAAGCTTATCAAAAGAGAATAGCGGCGAAAGCACGTTCATATGTAATAATAGAAGGGGAGTTATACAAGCATGGAGTCTGTTCTCCATTACTCAAATGTTTATCCAGAACTGAAGGTATAGAGCTGATGAAAGAAATACATGCAGGCCTGTGTGGATCTCACATCGGATCCAGGCCTCTGTTGGGTAAAGTTTTTCGTCAAGGATTCTATTGGCCGAAGGCAGCTTCGGATGCAGCAGAATTAGTCCAAAAATGCGAAGGTTGTCAAAAATGTGCAAGAGATCAAAAACAACCTTCGTCTCTAACTCAATTAATACAGCCCACTTGGCCATTGCAAAGATGGGGCCTTGATTTGCTAGGCCCACTCCCACCAGCACAAGGGAATTTGAAATATGTTGTAGTGGCAGTGGAATATTTTTTAAATGGATTGAGGCAAAGCCTTTAGCCACAATAACTTCGGTTACTGTTCAAAAGTTTTTTCTGGCAAAATATTGTTTGTCGCTTCGGAGTGCCGAAGACCATTACCGTGGACAACGGAACGCAGTTTGATGCCGAAGCTTTCAGAGAATTTTGTGAACAAATTGGCACAAAGATCCATTTTGCATCAGTTCGGCATCCAGAGTCAAATGGACTTGTAGAAAGAGCTAATGGCATTATAATGACAGGAATAATGAAGTTAATCTTCAACCAGCCAAGGGGGAAGTGGCCGGACGAATTAATTAAAGTAGTGTGGAGCCACAACACAACAATATCAAGGTCAACAGGTTTTACACCATTCAAATTGCTGTTTGGTGACGAAGCAATAACTCCAGAAGAAGCTAAAGCGGGATCAATAAGAACAATGGCTTTGGCAGAAGACGAAGCTGACTATTCTATGGCAAAAGATGCTATAGAAGGGATCAGGCTTCAGGCTGTAGAGAATATCAACAAATATCAAGCCGAGGCAATAAAATGGCGTGACAGAAAGGTTCGGCTAAAAAATATTAAGCCAGGACACATGGTACTTCGGAGAGTCGCCAACCCAGACACAGTGGGCAAGCTACAGTTGAAATGGGAAGGGCCTTTCCTGGTAGTATCTTCGTCAAGACTCGACTCTTACAGGCTGAAGGATATGGACGGCAGCGACATTCCTAGGTCTTGGAACGTGGATGAGCTTCGGCGGTATTTTGTGTAACCTGATGTAATCTTTTTTATTCTTTCCTATGGCACCCTTTTCCTTTCCAAAGGGGGAGAAAGGTTTTTAATGGGGCCATAGCATGTAATTTCTCTTTTTTCTTATATCAGCTCTACAAGAGCAGTATCCCCCGAAGATGTAAATGTAAAAGCTAGGTATGCACCATCGAGTGCAATGAGAAAAAGAAAAAACACGGAGAAGCTCGAAAGACGTCCCTAAGGGGATGCAGAGCACGACGAAGCCACAAAAAAAAGTCGTTCCTAAGGGAGCGCAGTGTAAGTTTTTTGCTCAAAAGTCGTTTCTAAGGGAATGCAGAGCTTACAGCAAAAAGTCTACGCTGATTCCGCCGAAATAAAAGGCGAAGAAGCTCCTAAGGGAGGCTTACAGCGAAAAGTCAACGCTGATTCCGCCGAAATAAAAGGCGAAGAAGCTCCTAAGGGAGGCTTACAGCGAAAAGTCAGCGCTGATACACCAAAAAATAAGCGGTGAAGACGAAAAATAAACGACAAAGATTTGTTATTATGGATTCATATATGTCTTCGAACATTCATTTGCACGATACATTACATCATACATTTGCATTCATAAACATTCACTTAGACATACATAGGATCATCATCAGCATAACATACAAACTTGCTTCGGCTTCGAAAGAGAAGGCTTCGGAAAAAGAGAAAAAGAGGCAATTTTATGCTTTGCTGTGTACGTAAAGAAGGGAAGGTGTTTTTCGCCTATGGCTCAAAAGTATTAATTTCGTCCACACCAAAGCATTTCATACATGGACGGAAAATGAATATTATATTACAAAGTGAAATTCAATTACATCATACTTTATACAAGTTATCACAGGAGTTTTTTGAGCTATTTCTACAGACTACTCGAGCTTCGACAGCATCTCTGGAGCTTCTTCCTTCTATTTTGCAGCTTCAGCTTCGGCTTGGTCAACCTGTATGTAAGTATTATTAGCTGAATTCAAAATTCAAAGGAAAAGGTAATCATAAGGTATAGTATTGTTACCAGCTTAAGGTGATCTCGGGCTTCGTCACCAGCTTTCTCTCGCCCACCCTTCGTCCATATTACCTTTATAAATTTATTTGCAATGCTTCGGGCGAGGTTAGGAATATCATCTAAAATTGTTGGTGATAGGCTGAAATTGGGTCTGTTGATAATTTTTTCATGCTCACAGCCAGATTTTAGGAACGCAGCAGCGGTGCCCCGAGAAGCTACCAGGTCACAAAAGTCGCCGTGTCCAGCAATAACATCATCAAGGTCATCAATCTCACCTTCGATGTGTTCAAAGGCTCCTGGCAGTTCTTCAACCGAAGGAATAAATTCTTCACTGCTGGCCCCGACTGAATAAAACACCTTCTTCAGTTGTTGAACACATTGATTGCTGAATTTCAAGCATTTGTTTTGAAGGTCTATCAATGATTTTTTCAAAGCTAAACCATTCTGGATTTCAGCCTCGAGTTTTCCAGTAAGCTTCAGCTTTTCTTGTTCGGAACCGAGAAGCTTCGTATTCAGTTCTGTTATTTTAGCTTCGGCTTCCGATAGTAAACCTTCAGTTGTTTGGAGTTCGAACTCTTTTTTCTCAAAAGCAGTTGTTTGATCTTTTATTTTGTTTTCCAAGTTTTCAATTATAACCTCGTGCCTTTTGTCTTCTAAATCTTGTTGCATCCTCAAAGCTTTGCTCAATAGCATGCTCTGTACACGAATAACCTTCGTTAGAAAACATTCTTTGTGAAAATAAAAAGTTAGAGGGAGATTGTTTACCTTGAAATTGGAATAAAACAGACTACCGATGATGTGTTGTCGCCAGTAGCGGCTAATATCGACTTCGAGCTTCGGGAAACCGATACTCTTTGATAGAGTACCGATAACTTTTGCTCTAGTCTGATCCCGGATGCAGCCTAGCTTCTCATCATCAGCACCACCGAAGAGAAGTGCCCCTGGTCGGTAGCCGCAAGAAATGGCATATTCTTTCATTTCTTCTTTTTTGGCTTTTGTTAATTCTTGACCAACCAAATTTTGAAAATTGAAAATTTTGTCTTCTAGTGTTTCTTCGGCAATTTCCTTCTTCTCGGTCTCTGGGACCGAAGCCTCTTCGGTGGCTCCAGCAGCTTCTTCTGCGGCCATGTCTAGCAGAATTTTATCTATATTTAGAGCCACACTTTCCAAATTGATATCTTCGGCTCCAGTAGCTTCGGCATTTGTGGCCTCCGAAGGTGCAGCTTCGGTGGCTGTTATGCTTTCAATAACAGGCACCTTCGGAGCTGAAGCCTTTGGCGGTGTTGCTTCAATCACTTTTGTCATAGTAACAATCCTTTACCTCTTTGGCCTAGGTGCCTTTGTTTTTGTGGGCTCCTTTTCCTTATGAAAAAGCTTCGTCAGATGAAGCTCCAATGGACTTAGTTTGACAGGCAAAGTTTCAGTCATTACCTTTAGGATTTTCTCTATTTCAGCATCAGAAGATGTCGCAGAAGTCTTTTCTTCCTTATCAATTGATTTTTGCTTTGGGGACGAGTCTTTTCTTTTCTTCGAAGCAAGTAATTTTGCCTTAGATTTTTGTTTCTTCTTGTCGGGGACCATAATTAGGGGTACCCTCAAGATGCCTAATTCTCAGCTGGTAACCCCCATCAGCATAAAGCTGCAGAGGCCTGATGGGTGCGATTAAGTCAGGGATCAGTCCATACGAGCGACTCGATCACGCCTCGCCCGAGCCTAGCCTCGGGCAAGGGCAGCCGACCCCAAGGGGTTTCCGTCTCGCCCGAGGCCCCCCTTTTTAACGGTGGACACATCTCCGGCTCGCCCGAGGCCTTGCCTTCGCTAAGAAGCAACCCTGACTAAATCGCCGCACCAACCGACCAAGTTGCAGGAGCATTTAATGCGAAGGCCCTGCCAAAGGCGCCATAAGAAGCTCCGCCCGACCCAGGGCTCGGACTCGGGCTAAGCCCCGGAAGACGGCGAACTCCGCTCCGCCCAACCCAGGGCTCGGACTCGGGCTAAGCCCCGGAAGACGGCGAACTCCGCTCCGCCCGACCCAGGGCTCGGACTCGGGCTAAGCCCCGGAAGACGGCGAACTCCGCTCCGCCCGACCCAGGGCTCAGACTCGGGCTAAGCCCTGGAAGACGGCGAACTCCGCTCCGCCCAACCCAGGGCTCGGACTCGGGCTAAGCCCCGGAAGACGGCGAACTCCGCTCCGCCCAACCTAGGGCTCGGACTCGGGCTAAGCCCCGGAAGACGGCGAACTCCGCTCCGCCCGACCCAGGGCTCGGACTCGGGCTAAGCCTCGGAAGACGGCGAACTCCGCTCCGCCCGACCCAGGGCTCGGACTTGGGCTAAGCCCCAGAAGACGACGACCCCCGCTTCGCCCGACCCCAGGGCTCGGACTCCGCCCTGGCCTCTGCCGAACGACCTCCGCCTCGCCCGACCCAGGAGCTCGGGCTCGGCCTCGGCCACGGAAGACAGATTCGACCTCGGCTTCGGAGGAGCCACCACGTCGCCCGACCTAGGGCACAGGCCCGCCACGTCAACAGGAAGCGCCATCATCACCCTACCCCGAGCCGACTCGGGCCGCAGAGAACAAGACCGGTGTCCCATCTGGCCAGCTCCGCCAGATAGGCAATGATGGCGCCCCGCTAGACCTGTGACGACGGCGGCTCTCAGCTCCCTTACGGAAGCAGGGGGACGTCAGCCAGGACTCAACCGCTTCGACAGCTGTCCCTCCACCAGGCTCCGCTGCTCCTCCGACAGCCACGACATCACGCTAGCCGGGTGCCAAGATCTCTCCGGCTGCCACATTGGCATGAACTTAGGGCGCTAGCTCTCCCTCCGCTAGACACGTAGCACTCTGCTACACCCCATTGTACACCTGGATCCTCTCCTTACGCCTATAAAAGGAAGGACCAGGGCCTTCTTAGAGAAGGTTGGCCGTGCGGGGACGAGGACGGGGCAGGCGCTCTCTTGGGGCCACTCGCTTCCCTCACCCGCGTGGACGCTTGTAACCCCCTACTGCAAGCGCACCCGACCTGGGCGCGGGACGAACACGAAGGCCGCGGGATTTCCACCTCTCTCACGCCCGTCTCTGGCCGCCTCGCTTCCCCCCTTCGCGCTCGCCCACGCGCTCGACCCATCTGGGCTGGGGCACGCGGCACACTCACTCGTCGGCTCAGGGACCCCCCGGTCTCGAAACGCCGACAGTTGGCGCGCCAGGTAGGGGCCTGCTGCGTGTTGACGAACAGCTTCCCGTCAAGCTCCAGATGGGCAGTCTCCAACAACCTCTCCAACCCGGGACGGTGCTCCGTTTCGGGAGTCTCGAGTTCATGTCCCTCGACGGCAGCTACGACATGATACTCCTTCCACCGCCGCGCGACAACGACAATGGCGGTCGACAACCCGCCCGCCGGCGGCGGAATCGACGACACCTTCTCCGCGTGGTGGAAGAACGACATTCGAGCTCGCTTCGTCCTCTCCCCCGCCAACGGAGGAGGAGGCGGGGCAACCAAGGCCAGGCGGGAGGCCGCGCTTCGTCGGGCATCGACCTCGCGTTTGAGACGAAGGCGAGCGTCGTCCCCCCGCGACACGCCAATCCCGAGCAAGTGGACGATGCCAGCACGCTCGCGGAAAGCTTGCAGGACGTCGCCCTCGTACCTAGGACGACGACGCGATCAGCACCCAACGTGACTACGTCGCTCCTCGTCGACCAAAAGGTACTGACTGATTCCCATCCTACGTCATTTTGACTCGGCCTCAACCTGCCTAGCGACCACGCTTTGGCGGGCGCTCTCGTTGAGGCGAGTGCAACCCCTCTGGGGTTTCATATGCGGTCGCCTTGGGACCGATTGACGGACGTCTCGACCTACGGGCCCTCTGGGTCCGAGGAAGATGACGATCCCAGCATCTGCTGGGATTTCTCTGGATTTGGCAACCCCAGTGCCATGCGGAACTTTATGGCCGCATGTGACTACTGCCTCTCCGACTGTTCCGACGGTAGCCGCAGCCTTGACGACAAGGACTGCGGCCCAAGCCGCGAATGTCTCCACGTCGAGCTAGGGAATCCCTCCGAAGGCAACCGACTCGGCATGCCGGAGGACGGTGATCTCCCTAGGCCGGCGCCTCGCGCCGACATCCCGCGAGAGCTAGCTGTGGTCCCCGTTCCAGCGGGGGGTCACGACCCACAGCTCGAGCAAGTCCGCGGGGCGCAGGTCAGGCTCGACGAGGGAGCAGGAGCGCTTGAGCCGATCCGCCGGGACGTCGGGCAGATATGGGCGGGCCAACCCCCGACCGGAGAAATACGTCACCTGCCCCTGGGTCTCCAGCACCGCGTCGCCGATGTCGTCAGGCTCAGGCCACCACCTGCATCCAGCGGGGTCGGTCAGAACCTGGCCGCAGCGGCGATGCTCCTCCGCGCGATGCCGGAGCCATCCACCACCGAGGGTCGGCGAATCCAGGGAGAGCTTAAAAATCTCCTGGAAGACGCCGCGGTCCGACGGGCCGAGAGCACTGCCTCCCGAAGGCAAGCGTACCCCTCGGAACCTCATGTCGCGACTTCCCGATTCACGCGGGAAGCCTCGGTCTACACCGGGCGCACGCGCAACACCGAGCCTGCGGCCCCGGGCCACCTCGGCAACGAGCACCATCGTCGTGACCGTCGGGCTCACCTCGACGAACGGGTGCGCCGAGGCTACCACCCCAGGCGAGGGGGACGCTACGACAGCGGGGAGGATCGGAGTCCCTCGCCCGAACCACCCGGTCCGCAGGTCTTCAGTCGGGCCATCCGACGGGCGCCGTTCCCGACCCGGTTCTGACCCCCAACTACTATCACAAAGTACTCGGGGGAAACGAGGCCGGAATTGTGGCTCGCGGACTACCGCCTGGCCTGCCAACTGGGTGGAACAGACGACGACAACCTCATCATCCGCAACCTCCCCCTGTTCCTTTCCGACACCGCTCGTGCCTGGTTGGAGCACCTGCCTCCGGGGCAGATCTCCAACTGGGATGACCTGGTCCAAGCCTTCGCCGGTAATTTCCAGGGCACGTATGTGCGCCCTGGGAATTCCTGGGACCTCCGAAGCTGCCGACAGCAGCCGGGAGAGTCTCTTCGGGACTACATTCGGCGATTCTCGAAGCAGCGCACCGAGCTACCCAACATCACCGACTCAGATGTCATCGGCGCGTTCCTTGCCGGCACCACCTGCCGCGACCTGGTGAGCAAGTTGGGTCGCAAGACCCCCACCAGGGCGAGCGAGCTGATGGACATCGCCACCAAGTTCGCCTCCGGCCAGGAGGCGGTCGAGGCCATCTTCCGAAAAGACAAGCAGCCCCAGGGCCGCCCGACGGAAGATGCTCCCGAGGCGTCTACTCCGCGCGGCGCCAAGAAGAAAGGCAAGAAGAAGTCGCAAGCGAAACGCGACGCCGCCGACGCGGACCTTGTCGCCGCCGCCGAGTACAAGAACCCTCGGAATCCCCCCGGAGGTGCCAACCTCTTCGACAAGATGCTCAAAGAGCCATGCCCCTATCATCAGGGGCCCGTCAAGCACACTCTCGAGGAGTGCGTCATGCTTCGGCGCCACTTCCACAGGGCCGGGCCACCCGCGGAGGGTGGCAGGGCCCGCGACGACGACAAAAGGGAAGGTCACCAAGCAGGAGAATTCCCCGAGGTCCGCGACTGCTTCATGATCTATGGAGGGCATGCGGCGAACGCCTCGGCTCGGCATCGCAAGCAAGAGCGCCGGGAGGTCTGCTCGGTGAAGGTGGCGGCGCCAGTCTACCTAGACTGGTCCGACAAGCCCATCACCTTCGACCAAGCTGACCACCCCGACTACGTGCCGAGCCCGGGGAAATACCCGCTCGTCGTCGACCCCATCATCGGCGACGTCAGGCTCACCAAGGTCCTGATGGATGGGGGCAGCTGCCTCAACATCATCTACGCCGAGACCCTCAGGCTCCTGCGCATCGATCTGTCCTCCGTCCGTGCGGGTGCTGCGCCCTTCCACGGGATCGTTCCTGGGAAGCGCGTCCAGCCCCTCGGACGGCTCGACCATCCCGTCTGCTTCGGAACGCCCTCTAACTTCCGAAGGGAGGTTTTGACGTTCGAGGTGGTCGGGTTCCGAGGAACCTACCACGCGGTATTGGGGAGGCCATGTTACGCGAAGTTCATGGCCGTCCCCAACCACACCTACCTGAAGCTCAAGATGCCGGGCCCCAACGGGGTCATCACCGTCGGCCCCACGTACAAACACGCGTTCGAATGCGACGTGGAGTGCGTGGAGTATGCCGAGGCCCTCGCCGAGTCCGAGGCCCTCATTGCCGACATGGAAAACCTCTCCAAAGAGGTGCCAGGCGTGAAGCGACATGCCGGCAACTTCGAGCCAGCGGAGACGGTTAAGGCCGTCCCTCTCGACCCCAGTGGCGACGCCTTTAAGCAGATCCGAATCGGTTCCGAGCTCGACCCCAAGTAAGAAGCAGTGCTCGGCAACTTTCTTCGCGCGAACGCCAACGTTTCGCGAGGAGTCCCTCGGGCATGCCCGGCGTACCAAGGGATGCCGCCGAGCACTCGCCGGATATTCGAGCAGGAGCCCGACCAGTCAAAAGGCCTCTGCGCGGATGACACCCGGGGGCTGCGCGCGCCCCCGGGAAAGGCCGCTTGTCATCGTCGACGTTCTGGAACCCGGAACGCGCAAGCCGGCCGGCGATCAAGGCGGGGTATACGGCAACGCTTGGAACGACCGACAGCTACGTCGCTTCTACCCTTAAGACGTTTTCAAGCTGTTCGTACACCTCGCTCCCGCGCAAGTCTCAGTCATCAAGGAAGGGCCGGCCTCGCCTCGGCAGAGCCCGACCCTCCCTCGGGGGCTAAAAAGGAGGAACCCCTCTGCGTCGAGATTGGGTGTACTTCTCCGCATCAAAAATTTTTCGATCCAAAAGGGGCTTTTGCGTTCTCCCGGCTATGTCAGAAGCAGGGTCCCGAGGGGCGAACGTGGGTACATGTAAGTGGCGAGGCCGACTGAGCCGAGGAACCCCTATGCCTCCGGGTTGGGGGCACCTCACTCCTCACCTGCCACGAAAAATGACCCAACTCGGGAAGCCACCCTATTATTGACAAGCTAGGCCAGACACGCAAATTGAAAGAGAGGAGAGAACGACTTCGTGCAGGAAAAACAAAGTGTTTAGGCCTCGGCGGCCGTGGTAAGACGCACATCCAACAAAAACTTTTCCAACAAAGAGCTAGGCGCCGCCTTGGGAAGGAGTCGCGCCCTCAGTTCCATCCCCACCGTCGGTAAGGTCCATCTCAGCTTCCGACGACGGCGCAGGGGGAAGGATCTCCGCCTCGAAGGTGGTCGCCAGCGCCGCGCTCGGACCCGCGGCGACCGCGTCGAGCCGATGGATTTCCGCCAGGGCAGCTTCGTCTTCGTCAGGAAGACAATACCCCTCGCTAACCCGCTCCAGGTCCACAACGTAATGGGAAGCGAGCACGGCGAAGGCCTGTCTGACGCCGTGGTGTAGCGCCTCGCGGACTCTGCCGCGTGCATAATCACCCAAGGCTTGAAGGCAGCTTTGAGGGGAGCTTCCTGAAGGGATGTCGCCAGGGCCGAGGTTCTGATAAACGTCCGAGACGGCCTCGGACATGGCCGCGAGGTCGGCCTCCCTCTGCTCGGCAGCTCCGGCAAGCGCCTCGGCGAGCGCCTTGGCGGACTCGTCAAGGGCGGACTCGAGCTCTGCGAATAACCAGAAGAAAGACCTCAAGCACAAGCAGAAGAAACAGACAAGAACAAGAACCAGGGACGGCCAAGGCGTACCTCCGGCTCGGGCACGCTGCTCCGAAGTCGCGGCTTGGGCTGCGGCTAGGTCGGCCGCAAGGGTCTCAGCCCGGCTTTCGGCCTCGGCAGCCCGGCCCCGAGATTGGTCCCGCTCCTCGACGACCTGGACGAACTCCGACCGCTGCTGTTGCGCCTCCGCGTGCGCTGCTGCCGCCTCGGCTCTCAGGTCAGCGCAGAGCAACTGGAGGTCCGCTATCTTGGCATCCTGCTGAGAGAGGCGCGCGATAGCCCCGGCAAGCGAGGTCCTCAGGGATCGCAGCGAGCCCCAGACACCGACCTCGCGGCGGATGAACGACGACTTGGCGGCGCTCCGATCCGTCAGATCCTGGGGGAGGGAGACGGGGTGTCACGACAAACGCCTCGCTCACAGAAAGGAAAAGGTATGCCTGAAACCGTTACCTGGAGGATTTTGGGGACGTCCCTGCAGAGAACCTCCAACGACGACCGGAGCGACCCCACCGTTGCTTCAGCACGCTCGCGGAGCTCCTCCCAGGACTGGTCCTCCTGTTCATCGTCGAGAACGAAGACAGGGTCCGAGGCCTCGCGGGTCCGGAATCGGAGCAACTGGCGCCGGGCCTCGGGGCTCCGCCACACAGCGACGAGGCTGCCGCCCGGCTGGATGGATTGCGCGTCCACGCCCGCCTCTTCCGAGGCACTGGGTACCGACGCGTCAGCCATCCCGACGCTGGCAGCAACCGGTCGCTCTCCGACGGGGACGGCAGCGACTTCGGTGGCGGCAGGTGCCAGCATGGCCGGCACGACAAGCGGGCTCGGGACCACGTCGGCGCCAGCCGTCTCCTCTATCACGATGGCCGCCTCGGCAGAAGAGCCCGCCTCGGGAGCCTGCTCCCCAGAGGCAGGCGACGCCCGAACCCCCTGCGGTGAAACGCCCTGCGAAAGGATCGGCTGAACGACAAGGCCCGGGGCGGCGCTGGCCGCACAGACCGACGCCTTAAGGGCCTTCCGGGGTGCCAGGTCGGTCTGGCCATGGCTTCGCTTGCTGAATAAAAAAAAGGGGGGAAATTCACGGCCAAGATCTGTGAATAGGAAGCCAAGGCGAGGACTTTCCGAGGTACTTACCCGCTCCGGGCCATGATCCATCGCGCCTGAGGGGAGGTTTCTTGGATCCCGGCTCCCGAAACAGTCGCCGAGGTCCGCTTCGCCGGCAACTTCGGTGCCACCCTTGCTTCGGACGCTCGGGGAGCAGATGGCCCGGGCACGGTCGCGACGACTTGAGGATCACTCCCATGCGCTGCCGGTACAAGCGGCGGCCCCTGGGGAGCAGACGCCTTGACCTGGCCCTCCGGAGCCACCTCGACTCCTCCAGCCAAGGGGTCAGGTGATCCCTCGGGCCGCCCCCGTGCCTCGAGCCGGGACCCCGACGCCCCGACTCCGAGAACTGACGGTGTCGGCCCGCTCGGGGGCTGGCTCGACGGCTCCTGACCACACCCCAAGCCGGGGCTGAGGACGAGACGGGCGGCCATGTCGTCCTCCTCCTCATCATTGTCGTCATCATCGTCGTCGGGTGTCTCCGGCGACGGCTCCCTTGGGAGTCCTTCCCTCTCCTGGTGGCGACGGCGCTTCTCCAAGGCGTCCCGAGCCCGCCTCCGCTCGCGAGCCCGGGCCTTCTCCGCGTCTTTCTTCTTCTTCTTCTCCTCCGCGGCGACCCGCCGCGCTGCCCGGTCCACCGCGTCCTCCGGGACCCGTGGCAGGGAGGGCTTGTGCCACCCCACCTCCTAAGGAAGGGGGGGAGAAGCCCAATCGTAAGAGCCAGGAGCAACCCGATGTATGAAGAAGGAAGAAGCGAACACTCACCAGAGTTACACACCCCTGGTCGGGGTGCATCCGAAGCTGGGAGAAGGCGTGGGAGTCCGGCTTCCCCATCGCGGCCGACACCCACCACTGGAGGGCGTCGGAGGGAAGAGGATCAGGGGACATTCGTGACCCCTCCCAGTCAGCCTCCGGGGTCATCTCCCAAAGCGGCAGCCGCCGCTCCGCCAAGGGAAGCACCCTCCGACGGTGGATGGCGGCGACCACTCCCGCAGCGGTGAGTCCCCCCTCCCGCAACGCCTTCAGGGCCTGGAGAAGGGGTTCGAGGTTCTTCTGTCTCTCGTGTGGGGTCCCGTGACGCCAGGCGTCGGAGGCGGCGGTGACTACCCGCTGGGAGAACGGCGGGAGCAACTCACCGTGATTCCGGAGGTAGAACCACCGGCGCTGCCACCCCTTGTTCGAGGACGCGAGGACGGCAGGGATGTACTGCGACGCCCGCGACTGCCTCAACAGGAGGGTGCAGCCGCCGGCCCGCACCGCCGCACGGACCTTCCTCTCCCCCGTCGGCAAGGCAAAAAGCTTGGCGAAGAAGAGATGAGTCCACAAATCCCAATGAGGGGCGATCCCCAAATACCCTTCGCACACCGCTACGAAGATAGCGGCCTACGAAATGGAGTTGGGGGTGAGGTTATGCAACTCCACCCCATAGTGGAACAGGATGGCCCGCATAAAGCGGCCCGTCGGCACACCGAATCCCCGCTCGTGGAAGGAGATGAAGCTCACGACGTACCCCGGCGGGGGGGATGGAGCGACTCCGCCCATGGGAGGAATCCATTCTGGCCGCTGCTCGTCGGTGAGAGGGCGAAGCAAACCCTCGCCGACCAGCTCCTCCAAATCGCTCGCCGTCACCGTGGAAAAGGGCCACGGGTCGCGCGGGGAGATTATGGTCACCCGATCAGCCATCACCAAAACGGAAGGGGTGGCGGCGCAAGGGGCAGGAAGGGCGTTTTTTCCTCTTCTCGGGCTAAAGCTTCTCGGGTTGCGAAAGCCTAAAGGGAGAGACAGGAAGCGGAGCAAAGAACCGTCACCGGACCCTCTCCGGGGCATATAAAGACCAAGGCAAAGACGGTTCCAACGTTCCGCCCGGACCGGACGCGGGATTCGAAAAACGTGAAGCGAAACGGTCGTTCCTCGAACGGCTCGCGCACGCGCAGCGGCTGCCCCGCCAACTACTCGCCCCGTCGCATTAACTCCGTGGCTGGACAGGCGGCGCTTCTGGCAGGCACAGCGGGCGATGCTTCGCCTTCGCCGAAACAACCGCACCAAAAAAGGTACGCCGCGTCGTTCGGTTTCGTATCCTTTTTTCCCTTTTTTCCTCTTTCTCTATCTCTTGCAACAGGGACCGGGAAAGGGGGATACCCCGAAAGGGATCCTTCCCCGTGAAGGAACCAGGCTCCGAGCCCCCCCTACTGATCAGAGGTTCGAAGGCTGGCCCTCCGCGGGGTTCAACAGTCGCCTCAGATCGCGTGGGCCCTACACCCACTACTGGTCAGAGGTTCGAAGGTCGGCCCCCCGAAGGGCTCCACGGCCGCCTCAGGCTACTCGGGCTCCGCGCCCATTACTGATCAGGGGTTCGAAGGCTGGCCCCCGAAGGGTTCACAGTCGCCTCAGACGCCGAGCGAGGGATGACCAAGGGTACGTTCGATACATAACCAAGGCTCGGGCTGCGCTCCCGAGGTACCCTAGGACATTTCCGAGACCAGCGGGAGCGATCTTGTAACTGAATCCCATCGGAGGGAGGCATCGAGCCCTCGGACCCCGTCGCCAGGGGACCGGGTCCGGCAGATCACCCGCAGGTACTTTTGGGCGTGCCTCTGGGCCCCTAGCCGACCCCCAACGAACGGGGCACGGACGTCCACTCGGATTACCCGCTTGCAGCTCACCGGAGACACCATGTTCGATGCCCATCGAGGGTAACATGGCGCTCTCCCCCCCTCCTCCTTGCGGAAAGGCGACGTAGGGGCGTATGTAAAAAAGCCGAGTCTGTCCCTGATCGCCCTCTCGCCCTGTGCAGAGGCTCGGGGGCTGCTCTCGCAAACCCGGCTCCGGCCAAACCGTTGACAGCGTCAACATACCAGCCCGAGAACTTGGGCCCCGACCGTGCACCCGGGCTACGGCCTGCTCGCATGAGGGAACAACCAGACCAGCCGAAGCATTACGCAAGGCATTAAGACCTCGAAGGAGTGAAACCACTCCTCCGAGGCCTCGGGGGCTACACCCGGCGGGTGCGCTCGCGCGCACCCACCGGAACAAAATGCAACCGAGAAAGGCTGGTCCCCTTGCAAAAAAGTGCGACGAAAGCCTCCAAGCGAGTGCTAACACTCCCTTCGAGGCTCGGGGGCTACTGTCGGGGACGCCTAATTCTCAGCTGGTAACCCCCATCAGCATAAAGCTGCAGAGGCCTGATGGGTGCGATTAAGTCAGGGATCAGTCCATACGAGCGACTCGATCACGCCTCGCCCGAGCCTAGCCTCGGGCAAGGGCAGCCGACCCCAAGGGGTTTCCGTCTCGCCCGAGGCCCCCCTTTTTAACGGCGGACACATCTCCGGCTCGCCCGAGGCCTTTCCTTCGCTAAGAAGCAACCCTGACTAAATCGCCGCACCAACCGACCAAGTTGCAGGAGCATTTAACGCGAAGGCCCTGCCAAAGGCGCCATAAGAAGCTCCGCCCGACCCAGGGCTCGGACTCGGGCTAAGCCCCGGAAGACGGCGAACTCCGCTCCGCCCAACCCAGGGCTCGGACTCGGGCTAAGCCCCGAAAGACGGCGAACTCCGCTCCGCCCGACCCAGGGCTCAGACTCGGGCTAAGCCCCGGAAGACGGCGAACTCCGCTCCGCCCGACCCAGGGCTCGGACTCGGGCTAAGCCCCGGAAGACGGCGAACTCCGCTCCGCCCGACCCAGGGCTCGGACTCGGGCTAAGCCCCGGAAGACGGCGAACTCCGCTCCGCCCGACCCAGGGCTCGGACTTGGGCTAAGCCCCAGAAGACGACGACCCCCGCTTCGCCCGACCCCAGGGCTCGGACTCCGCCCTGGCCTCTGCCGAACGACCTCCGCCTCGCCCGACCCAGGAGCTCGGGCTCGGCCTCGGCCACGGAAGACAGATTCGACCTCGGCTTCGGAGGAGCCACCACGTCGCCCGACCTAGGGCACAGGCCCGCCACGTCAACAGGAAGCGCCATCATCACCCTACCCCGAGCCGACTCGGGCCGCAGAGAACAAGACCGGTGTCCCATCTGGCCAGCTCCGCCAGATAGGCAATGATGGCGCCCCGCTAGACCTGTGACGACGGCGGCTCTCAGCTCCCTTACGGAAGCAGGGGGACGTCAGCCAGGACTCAACCGCTTCGACAGCTGTCCCTCCACCAGGCTCCGCTGCTCCTCCGACAGCCACGACATCACGCTAGCCGGGTGCCAAGATCTCTCCGGCTGCCACATTGGCATGAACTTAGGGCGCTAGCTCTCCCTCCGCTAGACACGTAGCACTCTGCTACACCCCCATTGTACACCTGGATCCTCTCCTTACTCCTATAAAAGGAAGGACCAGGGCCTTCTTAGAGAAGGTTGGCCGCGCAGGGACGAGGACGGGGCAGGCGCTCTCTTGGGGCCGCTCGCTTCCCTCACCCGCGTGGACGCTTGTAACCCCCTACTGCAAGCGCACCCGACCTGGGCGCGGGACGAACACGAAGGCCGCGGGATTTCCACCTCTCTCACGCCCGTCTCCGGCCGCCTCGCTTCCCCCCTTCGCGCTCGCCCACGCGCTCGACCCATCTGGGCTGGGGCACGCGACACACTCACTCGTCGGCTCAGGGACCCCCTGGTCTCGAAACGTCGACACTTCTTCTTTGATTGATCTTCATCGTCTTTATTCAAAGCGCTGGCCACTCTTTTTCTTTTTTGCCCTTCGGCACCTTTATCGAGTCGCTCATAATCAGGATATTCAAATCCTATAGCATCCATCACCCTGTTTAGCCTTCGTTTCGGACGGGTGCCGAAGGCCGCTGTCATCAATTGATCTTCTTTTTTAGTGTAATTTCCAAGAATCTCGTTGCACATCACTTCAATTGTATCCAGCCATTCTTGGCAGGGTACTTTGAAATGTTTTTTGAACTTGTAGTGGCAAGGCAACCGAATAAGCTCCCCTTCTTCTTCTCCCCCTCCAGTTTCGGCATTTCCCATTCCTTCAAAGTAGCAAATACTCTGAAGGCCAAAAATTCCTGCACCAAGTCTCTAGTACCAATATGATCTGCAATTACTCAAAATTCAGCCAAAGAAATCTGGCTCGGGCTCCCCCGTATCATGTTACACGGGGGTCTTGTTTCTCCGAAGGTCAGTTCTAATGGACTCTGGACCAATTTATGTTCATCTTCGTCAACTCTGACATAAAACCATTCAGATTTCCACCCTGCTGGCCATTTGCTTCGGTAGCTAATCACTGGGAACTTTGTAGTTTTGCGGTAAGCAAAGTTGTAGCAGCCAAAATTTTCATGCAAACCATCCGCCCTAGCCTTGGTTTGGTAGTGCAGTTCGTGTACTCGGCAGAAACCTTCGAAGAATGGTTCCACCCCCTGGCTTCGGAGGGCCCAGATATAAACACTCAGCCTAACGATAGCGTTAGGCATCAACTGATGAAGGTAGATCCCATATTTCTTCAATACACCAGCAATCATCTTGTTCAGAGGAAATCTTAAACCAACTTTAAAAAGACTTTTGAAAACCACCACTTCATTGTTTCTCGGCTTCGGGATAGTTTCCTCTCCACCGAAATGAATCAATTCCTTCTTTGCTTCACTAAGATAGCCCAACTTCACCATCTTAGGAAAATCAGCTTCGGATATGGTGGACTTTCCGAAGTCCAGGTGGCTAGGTTTGCTTGGCACTGCGCTACTGTAGTCATCTTCGGAATCAGTTTCTTCAACAGCAGTCCATTCTGTTTCGGCAGCAGGGATGTCTTCGGCAGCAGGGATGTCTTCGGCTGCAGGCATGTCCTCCGGTGTTACCAACCCAGAGCGCTTCATTGCTTCCGAAATAGGAACAGTGTCAGCAGCTTCGGTCTCGTCTCCCTCACGATCGACCCGAGCAGTAGAGAGAACTCTGGCCATTTTGATTATGACTTACTTGAAGTTTTTGGTGTTGACTTTTTTGTTTTCTCCGAAGCCCTTACTCTTGTTCCAAAGCAGAAACACAAGCGAAGTTTCGTTTGAGCACGATGATTAAGCTTCGGCTATGACTAAAAATTTGGCAGCAAAACAGTGTGATAGCAATGAATGATGTGGTAACTTCACACCTACCCGTCTGTTTATATAGCGCCGCAGGTGGGAAGGTGAATCGGCAAGATCCCCAGCACCGAACAAGTAGTCACCCGCACTCACTGAATGGTGGGCCACAAAGTCCGAGAAGGTGAATCGCTGGCGCGCGCGTAATTGGTACAAGATGTGGCGCGCGCGACGATTATTTTAATCGTTTCTCGCCAACGAGCTCAGGGAAGGTGTTTTTGGATCTTCGGCGTCCTGAAGCTTAAAAGACTTTTTCACAAATCAAGCTCGTTACAAAAAACGATCTAGCACCGCGAAGGGGCTACTGTTGGGGGTATGCTTCGTAGCCGAAGATCCCAAAAAAGAACACCTTCGAAAGGTCTTCTCAGAAGCAAGCGCCGAAGCTATTATCTATAAAGCTTCGGCACAAAGACAAATCTCAAGATGAAGGGTCGAACCGACTTAAAGATGAATTGACTTAAAGACCCATGATGTTTTGTGTCATTATTGTAGTTGATTGTAAAGGACATAAATGTAATTTTGCGCAGATTGCATCCTGTGCCTATAAATAGGTGAACAGTATCCCGGCACTGTTCACGCGATCCTGTAATCACGGATACATCACGCTTGTACTTTTGCTTTCATTCAAGCCGAAGGTACACTTGTAGTTTAATGTCATTTCTATTTTTCCGTGTTAATAAAATAGAAATAATTTAATAATGATATATAAATATTCATGTTATCTTTTGTATTTCATGTGTTTTTCATTATCACTATCATATACCATAATGATGAAGGTATGTCCTTCATGACCTTCGTCCGAAGATCGTTATATCCCAAGGGAAATAATGTTTCGAAGGACAAAGGGCATTACTCATTTAACCTTCTTTTGTGTTGCTTTGTTCTTAATTCATAGTATTTGAGAACAAGTCCCCAACATCTTACAATTTACACGAAGCTAAAAAGCCTGGGAAATTCTTGTCTAAAAAGTCTTGAGTTTCCCAAGTAGCTTCATCTTCCGTGCGTTGGTTCCACTGTATCTTGTAAAACTTGAGAGTTCTCCTTCGGGTAATCCTGTCCTTTTGATCCAAGACTCGAATAGGATGTTCAGAATATGTCAAGTCGGGTTCTAAGGCAACATTCGTTACTTCAACTGTTCGATCTGGAACCCGAAGACACTTCTTTAATTGAGATACGTGGAACACATTGTGCACCGCAGACAATGTTTCGTGTAATTGGAGTCGGTAGGCCACTGGTCCATATCTTTCAAGGATAGGAAAAGGACCAATGTACCGGGGTACAAGCTTCCCTTTTACTCCGAAACGAGATACATGCTTCATTGGAGAGACTTTCAGGTAGACATAATCTTCAACTTGAAAGTACAAGGGTTTGCGTCGCTTGTCTGCATAACTCTTCTGTCGAGCTTGGGCTTCTTTCAAATTATGTATTATTCGTCGAACTTTTTCTTCTGTTTCCTTTACCATATCTGTTGGGGGCCTTCGGCTTACGAAGGTCCTCAAAAACAGGATTTTACAGTATTTCTGGAGTATAATGTGTGAACAGGTATCTTCGGACTCGAGACGGTATCACAGTAGGAGAAGCCCAAAATAATACGAAGGTTGATACAACGCCGAAGATGTGAGCGGGAAAGCTTCGGCGTGGTAGCAGAAAATGAAACCGACTTAAAGATGAAAAGGCTATTCAGACCTCGGTGAATTACTATAGAGTTATTATCAAATGTAAAGGGCATGAATGTAATTTTGTATGGGCTGTGTCCCGTGCCTATAAATAGGTGAACAGTACCCCCGTACTGTTCACGCTGGTTTTGACACTGGCTTTTGCGTCACACCTGTACTTTCATCTCCTTTCAAGCTGAAAGGTACACTTGTAATTCGATGTTATTACTGTTTCTTCATAATAATAATAAGTTGATAATAATATATAATTACCCATGTTATCCTTCATATTTTTTGTGTTTCATTCTTCATCATTGCATGATGTGATTATGAAGGTACGTCCTTCATAACCTTCGTCCAAAAATCATTATATCCTAAAGGAGATAATGCTTCGAAGGACGAAGGACTTTATCGATTAACATTTTCTGTGTTGCCTTGTTCTTAACTCATAGCATTTGAGAACAAGTCCCCAACATTGGCGCCCACCTCCGGTGAACTCACTTCCACTCTTTGAGTTTTTGAACACCTTCTGCGACCATAAACCTTCGCTATGGCGCCGAAGAAAGCTTCAGCAACTGGCACTGCAGCTCTCCAACCCCTGGACCACAATCAGGAGACTGTCTCCCTTCGGGAGGCCCGAAGCCAGAAAAGGAAGGTTGTTAGCCCGACACCGCCAGAGGATGAGATAGACCAAGAAATCAGAGACATGGAGATGCTTCATCAACAGGTGCAGAGGAAGAAGGAAAAGATGGCCAGGCTAGCTGAACTGCAAAGGCAGATAGACGAAGCCTCTGAGGAAGTTTGTCATCTTACTCAGGATGAGCAACACCGAAGGCCTCAGCACCAAGACCTTCATCAGGAGGGTTTCCTCAATGAAGATGACTGGTATGACAATTTCCATAATGGGAATTTTGTTTTTGATGATGCTTCTCCCCTGTCCGCTGAGCTGCAGGCTACACCTTGGCCTCCGTCCTACAAGCCGCCTCAGCTTCCCATATTTGATGGCCACTCAGACCCGAAGCAGTTTTTGATGAGCTACGAAGCAACAGTATCTTCGTATGGTGGCAATGCTGCAGTCATGGCCAAATCTTTAGTTATGGCTGTCAGGAGTGTTGCTCAAACCTGGTATTCCTCTCTTCGACCAGGAACGATCACTTCATGGCAAAAGCTGAAGGACTTATTGTTAACCAGCTTCCAAGGGTTTCAGACGAAGCCAGTCACTGCTCAAGCTCTATTCCAGTGCACCCAGGATCACGAAGAGTACCTTCAGGCGTACGTCCGGAGGTTCTTGCGTTTGAGGGCACAGGCACCAACAGTGCCCAACGAAATTGTCATTGAGGCCATGATCAAGGGGCTTCGGCCAGGACCTTCAGCTCAGTACTTCGCTAGGAAGCCTCCTCAAACTTTGGAGAAGCTGCTTCAGAAGATGGACGAGTACATTCGGGCCGATAATGATTTTCGCCAAAGAAGGGAGGAGGCTTTCAGGTTTTCTGAAATGACCAGGGGCTTCGGAGGGAGGTTTTATCCGAGGCACGTTAGATCAATTCATAACTCTACCCAAAATGATGATAGGGGGAGCCAACAGCAAAGGCCACAGTGCTCCTCACAGGCTTCGGGGCAACAGCAAGGCTCCTTCCGACCACCAGCTCCGAGAGGCAGAGGCGCCAGGGGCTTCGGCGGAAGATTTGGCGATCAACCAAGAAGAATTTTTTGCTTGTTCTGCGGTGAGAACAAAGGTCATACCACCAGGATGTGTCATGTTACCATCCAGAAGCAAAAGGAAATAGCCGAAGCGGCAGCACAACAGGCTCAGCCGAAGCAGGTCATGCACACTGCTTCGTATCACTCGCCTTACATCCCAGAATATGTAGGCAACCACCCTGCAGTTTCTGTTGCTTCGGCGAGCCAACCTCAAGCTTCCTGGCAACAGCCCCCGCCTCCACCACCGATGCAACAAGGTCAGCAGCCGGAAGGGAGCCAATATGCTCCGCACCAAAGGGACTTCAGAGAACAGTCCGAAGCTCGCACAGTCAACAGCACTGTGCCAGAGTCAAAGCACATCTATTGACAAATATCCTACCTTGATAGAGGTCTTTTTGATTCAGTTTTATTTTCTGTGTAATAAAGGACATTGTTTAGATTTCATGTAATAGTTTCGTTGTTTGCCACAAGGAAAATATATTTTCTCCACAGGCTTAAGTTGTTGAAGCTTAAAGATTTGCGATAACAAAGAGGACCTTCGAATTATCAAAAATTCTTCGAAGCAACAAAAAGTCGTTCTAAGGAACGCAGAGTAAGTTTGCCGAAGTCACAAAAAGACGCTCCAAAGGGAGCGCAGTGTAAGTTTTCTGCACCAAAGTCGTTCCAAAGGGAATGCAGAGCTTACAGCGAAAAGTCAACGCTGATACCGCCTAAGTAAAAGGCGAAGCGCGAAAAGTCAACGCGAATACCGCTGAAAGTAAAAGGCGAAGAAGCTCCTAAGGGAGGCTTACAGCGAAAAATAAACGCTGATTCCGCTGAAGTAAAAGGCGAAGAAGCTCCTAAGGGAGGCTTATAGTAAAAAGACAACGCTGATTCAAAAAGATTATGTGTTTTATCGCAGGAATGTGTGTGTATCTTCGGAATAAACACCATCTTACATAACATAACATCATCGCATCATTTTGCATAGCATAAGCATCATACATCATGCTGCATATGGCACAAGAAGGGGACACGATATCGATCTTCGGAAGAATGTTTCGAAAAAGGGGAAAATCATGCTAAGTCGCAAGGAGATACACTTTTGATCTTCGGAAGTGTAGCTTCGGAGAATATCTTCACGAAGCTTGGATATTATTCATCAGAACACTACGGATATTGTTGTGACAAATGAAAATTCTTCTTCACGAAGCATGAAAAGAAGGGAAGGTGTTTTTTCGTCAAAGACTCAAAAACGGTACGTATGTAAAATTTCATGCATCGTAAAGAATTAAACAATAAAAGAAGGTATATTACATTCAGGGCTACAAGATGTCACACATATTACATTTCAGAAGTTTTTACAATAGTATTTAATCTTCTCTCAGAACAACTTCTGCAGCCTCATTCAGGAGCCGATTGACAACTTCGTCCATAATAGCTTCAGCCATCTTTTTAATTTCATCGTCTCCTTTCGGGCGAGGGCCCGGAGACGCTTCAGCAGGATCTGAAGAAGGACAGGATACGGCTACATTGCTATTACAAATTGTGAACGAAGTTTAAAACCAAAAATTACAACACAATAAAAACCATTAGTTAATACCTAGTTGCCCTTCGGGCTCTGCGCTCTTCTCAGCAGCCTCAGCTACTTCTCTAGCGTCGTGAATACCCTTCTCGCTTTTCTGAATAATTTCTCGAGCCATTTCTCGACCACCATTATCCCAAACATCGGTGAAAAATTTTCCACCAACCATGCTAGCTTTGGCTGAAGGATCTCTCGCATCTTCGAAGGACAAGCCAGCTTCGGATTGCGCTAAAATCTTTACATGATCGCAGCCCTTTTTCTCCAAAATGGTGGCAATCCCCCTGGCACCCGAGAAAGCACATATGTCTCCGCGGCTATTTAAAATTTCCTCGAAAGCCTCAGCTTCGTGATTAATCCATTCGATGGGACCTTCGGGGTTGCCTCTTGTAAAGTTTTCTTCGCTCGAGAATGCGCCGACGCTGGCGAAGCTAGCCTGCAACTTCTTAACACACTCCATAGATTTGTTATAGCATCTTTTCTTGGACGAGCGAAGCTCTTCAACAGTTCCCTCTAAATGATTTGCCCATTGGTCGCTGAGTTCTCGCTTCGTTTCTTCAAGTATGCGTTCCTCTTTGGCTCTGGCCAATTGTTTCCGAAGATCTTCAATTTCACGCTTCTGAGCCTCAGCTTGACCTTTAAACGTAGCTTCGTCTTCTTTTATTCTATTTATCAATGAATGTAATATTTTATCTTTTTCGAGACCTTCGTTCCGTAGTTCAATTACTTCGGAACGAAGGTTGCTCAAGGCTATAGCGCACTCTTCGTCTTTGGCATCTTTTTGGGCCCTGAGGGCATTGCTAAGTATAAGGCCCTGCAAGGAAGAATGTGTGTGCGTCAATAGGTTTAAACAAACAAAAATTTTGGTCTCAGGTAAAAAGTGCAAAGATCTTATTTTTGGTACCTTTAAGCTATTGTATGCCAGGCTGTCGGCCAGATCGTTTTTCGACATCACCGAGAGCCCGTCTTCTAGTGTTGGGAATCCGAAGCTCCTGCTTATCTCCCGACAGACAGAAATCTCCTTGCTGTCAGGGAGACAATACAAAAAGTCTTCTTCTCCACTACCATTGAATATTAACGCCCCCTTTGGATACTTCAGTTTTTGGGCGTAAAGCTGGGCCTCTTGCTTTTCTTTTTCTGATAATTTTTTCCCCGAAGCATGTCGAACAATATAATCAAGGACTTTGGGGGATTCTTCGGGGGCAATAGCACTTATTTCTTCAACAAGAATTTGCTCTGTTATTTTTTCTTCCTCGGTTTCTAAGGATTTTACCTTCGTGGGCTCTGAGGGCCTAGCTTCAGCTTCAGTTTCTTGCTCTGGAGCCTTTGTATCAGAAATTTCAGTTTTCGCTTCGGGAATGGCAACAGTCTTCTTCGGAGGTGTGCTTGAGGATTTAATTGTTTCCAGAGCATCTAGCACATTGACCATTCTTTTTCTTTTCGGAGTCACCGCTGGCACCTTTTGATTTTTTATTGTCTCAACTTTGCTGAAGGACTTAAAACTTCTGATATTTTTGATCCCTCAGTTGGTCCTTTTATTTCTTCCATTTTTTCTGTCGATGGCGCTTCGGCCATCTCTTTGGTTTCGGATAACAAAATCTTTGGTTTTTCCAATTCTGTTTTTGTTGGTGCTTCGGCCATTTCTGCGACTTCTGGCAGCACGGTTGGCTTGATTGGCTTTTCAGCTTCGGTGGCCGAAGGAGTCTCTCCGGTGAACTCAGGCACCGAGGCTGGTTCAATATAGCGTGGCCGATGTGTGAGGACCTTTATCCTTTTTCTTTTCGGTTCTGGCTCGCTAGGAGCAGTTGCAGTTCTTCTTTCGCAGAGGTTGTGTTTTTTCTTTTCTGCCCTCGGATGGGATAACGATAGTCAGGGTAGACGAACCCGATCGCGTCAAACACCCGGTTCAGTCTTTTCTTCTTTCGGCCTCCGAAGGCTGCTGACAATGCAGTATCTTCAGCCTTCGAGTAAACCCCAAGCAGCTCATCACTTAAATTTTCAATGCTCTTTAGCCAGTCATCATCTGGCTCAACGAATTTATCTCCAAATTTGAAAGTATACTTCAGCCTAATAAGACCACCTTCGTCAGTTTCCTTTATGGTCTCTTGCGGCATTTCCCATTTTTCTGCAAGAGGCCATACTCTGCAGGCAATATGCTCTTGGACCAAATCTCTCGTTCCAATAAAAGAACAAATAACTCCGAAGGCTCTCTGGCATTCTTCGGCAGCCTCATTCATTTCAACCTTCGGCCTCCGCAGGCCGAAGCTTTGCCAAATAGGGCGCATAATTATACCTTTGATATCTTCCCGCACTGTTAGGTCATTCTTCACATAAAACCATTCTGTCATCCAGTCGCCGGGCCATCTCTTCCGAAAGGTTGGCACGGGACAGCTTGACCCAGACCGAGAAACGAAACTGTAGCAGCCAAAATTATTGTGATACTGTTCCTTACCCCAATGTTTTGTTTCGTATGATAATTCGTGTATATTGCAGAAACCTTTTGCATCAGGCTCCAGACCTTGGCTTCTCACGGCCCACACAAAGATATTCAGCCTTATGATTGCTTCGGGAGTAAGTTGGTGAAGATAGACTTCGAATATTTTCAGCACCTCTACGACAAAGTTGCTCAGGGGAAATCTAAGTCCAGCTTTCAAAAAGCTTCGGTACACCACGACTTCATTTTCTTCAGGGTTCGGACAAGTCTTTTCTCCTTCGTCGGCCCTAACAACGGACAAATCCCGGAAATACCTTCCTCTCATGTTGACAAGATGATTTTCCTTAATACTCGATTTACCGAAAACCGCATGGCTTGGTCGCCAAGGACGATCTTCGGAGTCTTCACCACCACTATCCACATCATAACTGTCGCTGTCATCGGTATCTTCAGACAAACCTTCTAAAATCTCTTTGGTGATTTTTTCTGTATTGGTCTTCGACATTGCTATAAGAAACCCCAGATTCTTCTCTTCATCGAGACTCAGCTTCATTTCGGCAGCAGCCTTCTTATCTTCAGACATCTTCGGAAGCACTAAAAAACTGTTTTCAATGCCGAAGCTTAAAAACTTAAAAGCTAAGCAAATCTTGGTGCGTGAGAGCTAAAAATTGAGTGAGCGGAAGCAGATGACAAGAGAGCGTGCCAAGTGAGCTTGCGGTATGGTCTTATTTATACGCCAAGCGCGTTGAAAATTGAAAGACCCCGTCTGTCAGTGAGTGTTGCTATTCTAGCAAAGGGAAGGTGTTTTTTCGGACCTTCGGCTTAAAACCTTCGTCCATTTCGCAATCTAAATTTATTATTTTAAACAAATTAATATTGCGAGGGGCTACTGTTGGGGGCCTTCGGCTTACGAAGGTCCTCAAAAACAGGATTTTACAGTATTTCTGGAGTATAATGTGTGAACAGGTATCTTCGGACTCGAGACGGTATCACAGTAGGAGAAGCCCAAAATAATACGAAGGTTGATACAGCGCCGAAGATGTGAGCGGGAAAGCTTCGGCGTGGTAGCAGAAAATGAAACCGACTTAAAGATGAAAAGGCTATTCAGACCTCGGTGAATTACTATAGAGTTTTTATCAAATGTAAAGGGCATGAATGTAATTTTGTATGGGCTGTGTCCCGTGCCTATAAATAGGTGAACAGTACCCCCGTACTGTTCACGCTGGTTTTGACACTGGCTTTTGCGTCACACCTGTACTTTCATCTCCTTTCAAGCTGAAAGGTACACTTGTAATTCGATGTTATTACTGTTTCTTCATAATAATAATAAGTTGATAATAATATATAATTACCCATGTTATCCTTCATATTTTTTGTGTTTCATTCTTCATCATTGCATGCTGTGATTATGAAGGTACGTCCTTCATAACCTTCGTCCAAAAATCATTATATCCTAAAGGAGATAATGCTTCGAAGGACGAAGGACTTTATCGATTAACATTTTCTGTGTTGCCTTGTTCTTAACTCATAGCATTTGAGAACAAGTCCCCAACAATATCGGGCCTAAAGAAACATCTTTCACCTGGTTCAGACCAGTTTAACGGAGTACGACACCGTCGTCCATACAAAGCTTCAAAGGGTGCCATTTTAATGCTTTCTTGATAGCTATTATTGTATGAGAACTCCGCCAATGGTAAGCAATCATCCCATTTCTATGGGAATTCCAGAACACATGCTCGCAATATATCTTCAAGTATTTGATTTACACTCTCAGTCTGCCCACTGGTTTGAGGATGGTAGGCCGAACTGTGGAGCAACTTAGTACCCAAGAATTTGTGAAGTTCTTCCCAGAATTTGGATACAAATTGAGGTCCACAATCCGACACTATTGTCTTCGGAACACCGTGCAAACTGAGAATACGAGCGATATACAGTTCCGCATATGCGATTACTGGATACTTTACTTTGACTGGGAGAAAGTGGGCGATCTTCGTAAGTCAATCAATGATAACCCAAATAGAGTCAAATCCTTTTGCTGTCCTGGGCAATCCCACAATAAAATCCATGCTTATATCCTCCCATTTCCAAGTTGGGATAGGTAACGATTGCAATGGACCAGCAATTTTCATATGTATGGCCTTGACACGTTTGCAAGTGTCGCATCTCGCCACATAGCGTGCAATTTCAATCTTCATCTTTGTCCACCAATAATGCTGCTTTAGATCATGATACATCTTAGTGCTTTTGGGATGAATAGAATAGCGACTAAGATGTGCTTCATCTAAAATTTGTTGGCGGATGTCATCATTCTTGGGCACAACTATGCGGTTGTTAAACCATACAATGTCTTGATCATCTTTTCTGAAGCAGTTGGCTTTATCGGCCTTCATTTTCTCTTGAATGTGTTTCATACCCTCATCATTTCTTTGTGCATCAATTATTCTTTGCAGAAGAACTGACTCAAGCTTCAAGTGATTGAAAGTTCCATGTTGAATCATTCCCAGGTTCAACTCCTCCATTTCTTGGCATAATGTAATGTCAGAGGTCTTCATTGTAAGACAATGGCAGAAATCCTTGCAACTTAGTGCATCTGCCACTACATTGGCCTTGCCTGGGTTATAGTGAATTTCCAATTCATAATCTTTAATCAGCTCAAGCGATCTCCTCTGCCTCATATTCAGCTCTGACTGGGTAAAAATGTACTTCAAGCTTTTATGATCTGTATAGATATGATTGATATTCCCCAGCAGATAATGACGCCATATTTTCAGGGCATGAACCATAGCAGCTAATTCTAGGTCATGAGTTGGATAATGTTCCTCATGCCGGCGCAACTGTCTTGAGGCGTATGCTACAACTCGGCCTTCTTGCATCAAGACACAACCTAAACCACTGCCTGACGCATCACAATACATATCAAATGGCTTTTCAATGTCTGGTTGAGCTAATACCGGAGCAGTGGTTAATAACACCTTTAGCTGCTCGAAGGCTTCATTGCATCTTGAAGACCAATTAAATTTGGTATCGTTCTTCAATAAACTTGTGATTGGTTTTGCAAGCTTGGAAAAATCTGGAATAAATCAGCGGTAATAACCAGGCAGTCTGTCGGAGAGGGAATTCTTCGACCGTGTGACGGAATGCACCCGCCCTAAATCCTAAAATGAGGAGGGGCCTAAGCGTTTTGCCTGCTAGATGGAATCAGGATGAACATAAGAACACACAACGGTCTAGAGTGGTTCGGGCCGCCGGAGCGTAATACCCTACTCCATTGTGTGGTGTATTGAGCTTGAGAGCTTGTATGAACTTGAGAGTTTGAGAGTCTAAGTTGGGTCTTCTTTGTAACGTCGTGTGCCCTCCCTTTTATAGCTCAAGGGGGCACATACAAGGATGCTGAGCCCCAACATGTGGGCCCAGGGACATAACGGAAGGAACATACTATGGGAGCAACTATTGCCTGTGCAATCTCCTGGCACCATAATATCCGTAGTACATACAGTATTGATATGTCGTGGCTGCTTCCTTGGTACGCGTGAGTCATGATGAGTGCAGCGCATGCGGCAGCATGGGCGTACCGCCTGCCAACGGAATAGACAGGCATGCCGCCTGCAAGATGGCCTGGTTGTCGCCCGTCAGCGGAGTGGACAGGGCTCATTAAATGCTGAGGCGGCACATCGCCTGCCAGTGGAAAGGACAGGGCTCATTAAATGCCGAGGCGGCACATCACCTGCCAGTGGAATAGACAGGCGGCGTGCCTTATCTGCAATAAATGCGCCTTATCCGCAATAAATGCAGTGGCCGCGCGGCCTAGAGGCCTTACGTCAGGCTCCGCCCACTGGCTTACGTCACGGGCAGTAGGCCACGTGGCAGCATCGGGTCTCCGCCTGAGCGGGGAGCAGAAGTGTACACTGTATGGTCCAAACATGTGTCGGCTCCGGACCCTCGCCTGGCCTCGATTAAGGCCTGAGTATTCTTTGTCGCAGAATCCCGGGACCCTGCTGTGAGTGGCTCGGACCCCACACGGAGGGGTCCGGGACCCGTCCCAGGGGTCAAGGTCGTGCCCGTGGAGGTCCTGGACCTTACCCGAAGGTCCGGTCTACATGTACAGGGGTCCGGCACTTTCCCATGGGGGTCCAGACACACTGTTGGTATCTTGGAGTATATCGTCTTCTCTGGCCACGTGGCGGCCCCGGAGCCGTCCACGTGGTGGGGATCGGTGTTGTTCACCACGCGGCTAGAGATAGCCGCGCAGGCACCGCGCCTTCATACTGTAGTAAGGGGTACCCCTGTTTCAGGGTACCGACACAGTCCAAGGAAACTTCGGACTTGATGTATAATGGTTGGTGGTTTCCATTCCAAAATATCCTTGACCTTGCTGGGATCAACCGCAATCCCCTTGGCAGATAATACGTGTCCCAAAAATTGGATTTCCTCCAGCCAGAACGCGCATTTACTGAACTTAGCATATAATTGGTGCTCCCTTGGACGCGTTAATACAATCCGCAAATGCCGAGCATGCTCCTCTTCATTCTTGGAATATATTAAAATATCATCAATGAACACCACCATGAATTTATCCAACTCGGGCATGAATACCGAGTTCATCAGATATGTGAAGTGGGTAGGAGCATTTGTTAATCCGAAAGACATAACCAGATACTCGAATAATCCATACCGCGTAGTAAATGCGGTCTTGGGTATATCTTCGGGCCGGATATGGATCTGATGGTAACCCGACCTGAGGTCAATCTTAGAAAATACTCGAGCTCCGGTTAGCTGATCAAATAAGATATCAATCCGGGGAAGAGGGTACTTATTCTTTACTGTGACCTCCTTAAGGGGTCTGTAATCCACGCACATCCAGAGTGTTTGGTCCTTCTTCTTGACAAAGATGGCTGGACAACCCCAAGGTGATGAATTTGGTCGGATGAATCCTTTTTCTAGCAGATCTTGTAATTGTGTCTTGAGCTCTGCCAACTCATTCATGCGCTGACCATCCTCGACCCACACAATGTTTCTATGATGCAATTCCGTTCGAAGCTGCTCCACCTGAGCTTCTAGATCTCCAATGGGATCGTTGTTGCTGCTGCTACTATCCTCATGCCTTGGAGCTAGTTGATGGCGAGGCACGCCAATCGGGACGGTGGACTTGCGCGCGGTTTTCCTTGTGCGCGGCGGCATATCTCCATAAGGGGGAAAATCTTATTAGTATAGTTTTTAACATGGTGCATGCATAATTACAGAATCAACCTTAGTTGATTCACAACCTTCTATACATTGCACTCAACTATTTGGTCTTAATATAAGTATTTCAGAAGGTAGTTAGATAAGAAGGAAAGAAACTTTCTTAGGTAAGTCTTTAAAAATTCTTTTTGAAAATGCCTCATAACATCTACAGAGATGGGCTTCGCTCCGATACCAGCTGTGACGGAACCTCCCATGTCATTAGGCCCACCTAAAGTTGTCCTTGTCCATCAGACCTCGGACAACCCTACAGGTGCACCTGATCACTTGACAAGTTCGGTATATGTATTCTTGACCTTGCCCAAGAGCGTTTCACCCGTCACGCAGATATTACAACACATCGGAGGAACGAGAATGCGAAAACAGTTACAATAACTTACTTTATTTTAAAGTAAGAAAGAGTAGTATTATTATAGACCAGAGCAAAATATAAGAGTGCTGGAGTAATATTATTACATAACCTGGGAGGCAAAACCCCCTCCCGATAAACAGTAAAAAGTTTTTCTTAAAGGAGGACACTTCCTCCCGCGGCTTCAGTCTTGGCTTTCTTCTTTGGGCACCACCTTGAAACAAAAGCAACAAAAATTTGCTGCTTCCTCACCTAAAACAACATGGGACAAAGCCCTGAGTACAAAGTGTACTTTCGCAAGTCTTACCCGTTAAAATAAGAGACTCTCAAGGATATGCTGGCCTTTGGGAATCAAGGTATGGCTTATCAATAATCAAAGACTCTGTTTGCAGAAATGCTTACTAATAGTGGATCCTTAAAAATCCAGTTTTACTTGTCAGGTTAAGTAAAGTTACGTGCATCTAGAGTTCTTTCTACCCTAGTTCAATCACTTGACCTATAATAGCCAATTTCTTATCAACCCTTCTTATTCACTGGAATGCTACGTGTAGGGCAGTGACCAAGTCTTCATGTCTGAGAAGTAAGAGCGATCCGAATCGATTAATACTCAGCTGAGGATCTCCAATAACACGACATATGTAGCACTTAACCTTTGCATATGTCAACTCGCCACCGGGGTTCTTAAAACCAGATCAGGTTCACGCCAACTGAGAGCATAGACACACCACCATCCAGCCTCTTGCCACGGAGGGTACACGCTACTCTCGCCATCTCTCCACTCCCATTGTGTGTTGTCTTATTCTGGTATTAGTGTGCCCGAGGCAAAGCTTACCCATGATGAGGCATGTGACCAGTTAAAGGGTCCTCGATCATCAAGCCTACATCGAGACAGTACTTAATCGACTCAGACGGAGACACTACACCGAGACTCTCTTCTCGTGCAAGTCACTTACCCGGACTCAGCTTTCTCATTTCAAACCCAAAGTTTGGTACCTGTCAGAGGTACATCTTTTCTGATGTTGAACCCATCACGGCCATGATGGATCCACCATCAAGTTTTATTTTTGAAAACATCCCACCCACTTGAAGTATCATCTTTTGTCAAAACAAAACATTTTGTTTTTCTAGAGCAAATCTAAGCATAAAAAACCCTTTTGTAAAACAGGAAAATTAAGGAGAAGTAATCAAATCCAAGGAAGGAAATGCAGCAACTGGTTTAGCACACAACTCCTATCACCTAATGCATCAAGCAAGTGAGAAAGATTTCAAAATAGCAAGGACGTGGCAAATGCACCGGGGCTTGCCTTGTGTGATAGGTGAGTCAGGCTCTGCTCCACATATGTCAAAGTAAAAGTAGTTCCCAGCCTGGGGTTCTTCAGGTGGTGGTGGTGTAGTCCTTGCTTCTTCAACTTCTATCTCTTCTTCGTTTTCTATATATATAATCATACATAATCATGAATCCTCATGTAATGCTCATGAAAATGCAAGGATAATAAAAGTATATTATCTAATATCTTGAATATAATTTTCCTTCACAGATCTCCAGGAAACTAGGGTTTTTGGAGTCTATAGTGAAGTTCATAGGGCAGGAGACTAGGGTTTTGGGTTCTAGGTACCAAACATGGTCCAAATCATGCCACACTTTACCCAAGGCTTCTAAACAATATTTAAAGCTTATCTAAAAAGTTTGATGATTTTTGGAATTATTAATTAGTTTCTAAAATTCCATAATATAAGCTTTGCTATTTTAAATACTCCATAATTCCTTACTGGAACTAAAAATCATGAAACTATTTTTATTAAATACTATAGAAAATTAGGAATCTAGCAAAATTGGTCTTGCATTTTAAGAATTTTTCTTCAATTTTCTAGGAATTCTCTAGTTCTGGCAGAAAAAGAAAAAGATAAAGGTGCTACAATATTGGGCTGAATCTAGCCCGAGCCGGCCCAGCCAAGGCAGAACGCGCCCGCGCATGCGTGCTCACGTGCCGACTTTGCAAAGAAGACATTGACCTTTAAAACAACCCGAAAGAGTCCACGCGACACTATTTGTTTCAGTCGCTGACGTTTGCAAATATTCCCTTGCGCTTTTATCTCTTCACAACCCGAGGTCCACGACGGCGAGCGGCGCCAGACCGAACTCCGGCGAACCTGTACTGGCCAAACTACGCAACGGCTAGCCCGCCCCTTTGCGGGACACTGAATTCAACCTTTTGCGAATATTTCCCCTCAATCAATTTCACTAGCGAAGCTCTAAATCATCGAGTCCACGGGGACAACGCAGACAACAAGTGAACAAGCGTGTTCCCGGTGATCTAGGGCAGTCTAGCTCAATCAAATGAGTCGAGCAGCATTAGGAGAACCTAAGGACACTAAAACGAACGATCAGAGAGTATGAACAGACCTGGAACAAGCTGGCCACGGTGAGGGCTCTTTCACGGTGGCGGAAAACAGATTTGGGGAGAAAGAGAAATTGGAGAGCTGTGGTGGCTAATCGGAGGCAGGAGCGGGTGCTCTGGTTTCGTGATTATCTAACGGAGCTAGCAGTATGCTTAATTTATAGTGTTCAAGAGTGGTGGCCTCCAATTTTGGATTGGCGCGCTGGCGGTCGGAGAGGAAGAGGGGCACTGGTGCACACGATTGGTGGCCATAACCGTGGCAACCTCACCGGCAATCACTGGATAGGTTACTATGAGTCACGGCAGCGTGGTTAAAGTGCCGAGGCATGTGGCACAAGATCACGAGGTGTCTAACTCCGGCGAGGGTAGATTCAAAGCGACTGGGGCTGAGCGGACACGGCGGCCGGACGGAACAGTGCCCATGGCTTAATAGCGGCGAAGATCTTTCTACCCCGAGTCGTTATCTGGGCCTAAGTGAGCACAAATCACCTCATCAGCGTGAATCCACGCGTGGGGTCGCCGGCAGCCGGTTCACTGAACCAACAGATCCTTTTGGTCACTATACCATCAAGAACTTCTTCAGTCGGTCTAACAGATCATGTTTGGGGCGAATTTCCTCCAGATTTTGTATGGTGACTAGATCAATGCTCTGCATCAAAGTTGTAGCCTAACAAACCAGCTTTAACTTTGTTACATTGTGCACCCACAAAAAGTCATAGGATCTTACTCAAAATCGAGCTCTAAGTTCATCCAACTTCATTGTTTCTGAAAATTCAGACCTAAGGCTGACTGACAGCACAACTTTGAGCTTGTTTTTCTCCAAACTTTGTACGAAATCAAAGCTTAGTTACTTAAGAAAAGTTGTTCTCCTATTATAGCTCTAGACTTTTGATGTGTTGACCCTAGTCAAATTCCTAAGATTTTTAGAACTACAGAGCTCCAAAGTGATCCTTGTTCAACTGTTTTCAGACTTAACCATTGGAGCACTAGGGTGGCCTTTTTGCAAATAAGCCCAAAACTCATGGTTTCTTTTGCAAATCTTCAAACATGTGAACTATATGACTTAAGGTACCCTAAGTCCATGGTTTTTGCACTTAGGTCCAAAAGTCTGCAACATTTGCATATAACCCCCTAGGGTTTCTATTTGGGGGTTTCAATGGTACTTTTTAAGGTTTTTGGCACTTCTAGGGTTTGGATGCTACCAAATCCAATTAGAGTTGATGTCTCATGACCATTTATGACAAGTTTTGAGAATTTAACTCATTGGGCCTTGTTGACACCCTAAGCTCAGTTTAGGTTTAAGTACCCTACCCTAGGGCTTTACCCATGACATGTCACATCAGTACAACTTGTTTGAACTTTTTGCCTAGTGAATGCAAAGTGTGTAAATCACATGATATGCTAATGCTCATGATGTTATGCTCAAATTTTAGTGGTAGTAACACCAGGGGTGTTACATTTCCTCTGCTACCCTTCCTCCCAATCCCTACCCTAGTGCTCGCAGCCGGCACAAGCACACCTGCAAGGCCCTCTCTCCTTGTCTCGGTGACGTACTACGTTCCCCATGGCACGACAGCACACATCGTGCCCGCTCCCGCCATGACCGCCACTTCCCATGTAACCACCACTTCCTCCAGCGTGGCAGTGCTCGACCAGCTCCACCATGGCCCTGCAAACCTCTAGCCTAGCATGGCAGCGCCCGCCCATCTCTCTTCCAGTGCTCCTGCATCTCTAGCAGGTGGCATTCGCACTAGCCTCCTTCCCATGCAACATACCCCTCCCATGCCGTTGGTTAGGCTAGACCCCCACACGCACCTCTCTTGCCATATCAAGTCTGAGGCTAGTGAACTAGGCCACCTATCCTCAATGACCGGAGAACCATGCTTCCATGTGACACTTTCACCCACGCTAGTGCACCACCCATCCTTGGCTCATTCATCCCTGTAGTCGGTGCCACTCCCGCACGTCCCCTTGCCCACCCCTCTATCATAGCCCCATCCAATGCGGGCATGAGATTCGCACCGCCCGTGCTCCCCACCGTCGTCAACACCGCACGTGCCTGCATGCCCTTGCCCCTCTCTATGCCCGTTCTTTCCTGTATTGTCGGCACCACAACCCCTCCCTTGCCATTGCCACATCGATGCCACACTACATCGTGACGCCTCTACTCGCTACTCTTGGACCCACGTCGACCCCTACCTCTATCACGGTTTTCGTGCCTCCCAACAACATGTTCTTGAACTTCATGATGGTCAGCTTCTCTGGGTGCATTCGTTGTCTTCGATATGGTCATAAACCCTATTCTCCGTGACTATGTTGAGCTCCACCCTTATGTATGCCACGACGCTACTAGGTCGCTTGTATTCTCCAGTGCCGTGATTGCCTTCATGCCGATCGAGACCTTGTCGTTTCCCCCTAGCATGCTCGCCCCTTCTAGCCCCAACTCCATCCCGGTGGCTATATAGGGGTGCCTCACTTGGCTCTCTTCTCGCACCCCTTTTCTTTGCTTCCCTCTCCTTGAACCGACTAGGTTACTGACTCTGGTGCCTCGTTCCACACCACCTCCAAGCCGTAGCTTTCCTTCCTCCATCACTATCGATAATGGGTCGACTCTTCCTATCACCTTAGTAGGTGACATGGTTCTTTCTGGTCCTTTGTACCTCAATAACATCCTTGTTTCCCCCCATCACATCATCTAGAATCACATCTCAGTCTGTCACTTCACCATTGACAATCGTTGTTCTATGGAGTTCAATCGCTGGGGGCTCACCATATGGGATCTTACGACTCGTGCTGTGGTTTATCGATATGATAGGTCCAGTCCCTTATATTCCATTCGCTTCCTCGCCCCACCATCCTCCACCAATGTTACCAGACCCTATGCTCTCACCTCCACTACCTATGCCACCACCTTGCACTATCGTCTCGGCCACCCCGGCCACGACATTCTCTTTAGACTCTCTGTCACCTCGACAATCCCTTGTCGATGCAGCAACACTACCCCGATTTGCCATGCCTGTCAGCTTGGGTGTCACACTCACTTAACCTTGTCTTCTTCTTTGTCCCACACTATTCACCCCTTCGACCCCATCCAATGTGACATTTGGACATTCCTTATTCCAAGCATCTCTACTTGTTGATACTATCTCATAATCCTGGATGACTTCTCTCACTATTTGTGGACCTTTCCCTTCGTTGTAAGTCTGACAACTTCACTAGCCTTTCACACTTCTTTGCATGGTTGTCGACTAAGTTTGATTGCACCATACAGACTGTTTAATGTGATAATGGATGGGAGTTTGATAACTCCATGTCTCACACCTTCTTTCTCTCCCATGGCAAATAACCGTGAGCATGGCTGATATACCAGTTTCTAACCCTCTGCAGAAGTTGCACACTTTACCCACGAGTCATGATCCCTTCCCAGCCTTGGTTGTACAGACTCAATCTTCACTATCGAGGTGAATGGCTAAAGATTCACTATGTAGCCTTTACAAAGATTCCCTAGAGGTCGTAGCTGCCCGTTAGTTTCTCCAATTTGATAAATGCAGTACCTCTTCCCGTAGGAGGGGTGACTAACAAAAGCAAAAATGAATGAACCTCGGCACCCAGCCTCGGCCGAGCAAGTACTATGCTCGGACCCCATTGACGGCACAACGACAAAGCTGACTACACCTTAAGTTACTCTAATTAATCAGCTAAGGACATCCCATACCACCCTCATGGTTGTACAATTTTTCTGGGTGGTCAACCAACGAACATGTCCTTACGGAGAGGTACTTAAGAAACATCTTGAGTCCCTTAAAGTATCACAAGTTCATCAACATATTTAGAATGATATCATCATATCATAAATATTATCATCATGTTCATTGATTAAAGTAAAGCAATAGCATGATACTAATCATAGTAGCCAATTCTCAAAGGATACCCAAGGACAGGAAAAACATAACACTAGTCAATCCTTAGGTTGATCATGGTATGCGGGACAATGAATTATAAAGTAAGTAGGACATCATGGGTTAGAGGACACTTGCCTTCACCAGGTTGCTGCTCAGGGAAATCTCCTGCAACAATCTCATGAACCACAGACTGGTTGTTGTCTACGCAAAGCAATCATTGATTCAACACACTTGGGGAATAACAGAAAAATAGTACACGAAACATATGCAACAAATTAAACACAGGCTCAATAGAAGGGTAAAGACACCCATGTGCATTCTAAGTTTCGGGTAGGTCAATGTGCCTAGTGGTTTACTATTCTCTAACTAGGTCTATCTTAGTCAATTACTTACTCAATTAAAGTTATTTCAGGGGTGGGACTACACACTAACTAGAGTTGGGTTTATAGAGTTAGGCACTTGAACATTCATTAGGATTCCTATCTTCATTTTATTCCTAATAAAGTTTTTATAACCTCAACTCTAACCTAGAGACCAACTATAAAATTGAGACATGGAAACATTAGATGAACATAATTTAAATAGATAGAAAATAACATAATGAACATTTTGCAAATTAAACCATCCAATTTGGAGTTCATATGACAAAGTTATGAATTTTGGAAGTTTTAGAATTAAAAAACCCTAATTTAGACACATTCTTATGAATAAATTAATGTCCAGAGATCGCTCTACTGGAAATCAGGGACTCAGGCGAAAGAAACCAGGATGGTGGGTTGATTACTGAGAAGCGAGGGGTCTCTTGAAAGGGAAATATGCCCTTGGGCTATTTCCATATTGTTTTGGTGATTAGATGCACAACACACTTGGTGAGAACTACAAATGGATATCTATATGGATCAAGTGTGAAGGTAAGTTCTAGACACTTAGTCAATTGTTTTATGTGCTAAACATGCTTGTCTAAATGCCAGGACCTCTATTAAGTCAAGTTCAAAAAGAGCAAAAGGAATTCAGCTGAAACAACTAGTAGAGCACCAGCTACAGGTGCACCGGACACTGTCCGGTGCACAGGCTGCTCAGCTACGAACTCGCTGCTCTTGGGAATCACCAAGGGTGCTACAGCTAAAATTCATCGGACTGTCCGGTGTGCACCAGACTGTTCGGTGAGCCAACAGCGCCCGCGCCAATGGTCGGTAGCGTGATCAACGGGCGACGCGTGGCCAGAGCCAACGGTCACTAGGCCACACCGGACTATCCAGTGTGCACCGGATAGTGTCTGGTGTGCCAAGGGGACTGAGGGCTCAACGGTCGGCTTCACTAGAGAAGAGAAGAAATCGAGCGAGGTTTAGCACGAAATGCCAAAAGCTTTGTTAATCTCTCCTGCATGGGCACTGTACGAGGGTATTTATAGATAGTCGAGTGGTCGCCTATCCCTGTCAAAGACATTTACACCCTCGAGTACCCGATATATCCCCAGAAAATTCCCACAAGGGGAGGTTACAGATAGTCATTAAGGTAAACCTTATTACAGACACGACCCTTATCGTTCTTGTCCTCGCGGGGCCCATCACCATGGGCCGAATTCCACATGGGCCTCTCCTGGCGGTGATGACGCGGGAGGCCCGTAGACTTCGGCAAGGCCTTTGTCTTGCGACACGAGAGCGAAGGGGACCACATAGGTCTCCGTCCGGTCGGCGCCTTCGTCTTGTTCTGACGTGTTCTGTGAATGTGGCCTTCGTCTGTGCGATGAGAAGACGAAGTCGTAGAGCGAAGGGAAGTGTGTTCGCCTTCACCCCAATATTTGCCCTCCGAGGGACAAATTCTACCAAGTCAGCTGGTGCCGAAGACTGCCGCTAGATGGTGAAGACGCTGCCCTCGCTCGAATTGGTCCCGCGGGGGTTTTTGAAATGTGACCGTTGATGGACGTGTTACTGTTGGACCGCATGTTTCTCGAGGTGTCGCGTCGTGCCTATAAGAAGCCGATCGTGGTTGGGCCTGTTTCCAGCTTTTGTTTGCGCTGTAGAAACCCTAGCTCTTGCAAACTACTCGCCTGCCCTCCTTGCTCTCCCGCTTCGGAAATCTGGCCCGCATCAAGCAGACCGCGCGCCGCCGCTGACGGTACGTAGCAATGTGTTCTTCTTCGTCTGCTGCAAGTGTGTCGTCGGCTGTCCCGTCGTCCGAGGATACTTTGAGCGATTTGGCGGTGATGGAGTTGTAGTCGGGCCATACCGTGGAGTTTGGCACTTTGAGAATTTCCTCTGTCCGCGTGCTGGAGATGCAGCGGCTCGGATACTTTGGTGACGGCATCGGGTGGGTTCCGGGTGCAGAGGAGATCCTCGAGCCTGAGGGCGAATTGGTTGTCTTTGAGGCTTTTTTATCGCCAGCCTTCGTCTCCCGGCGCATCGCTTCATGGCAGAGGTGTTGCAAAGGTTCGAAGTGCAGGTCCACCAGTTGACGCCTTACGCCGTGGTTGCACTGGCGAAGTATGTTTGGGCGGTTATTTCTTACGACAGGCAGCCGTCTATGGAGGTCTTCGCCAAGAATTATTGCCTACATTGGCAAAAAAGGAAAATAGGAAATAAGATTGCACAATTTGGATCGTGCACCTTCACGCCGAGGACTGGAAAGACTTCGGCGGAAGTCATGGAGGTAGTCCCTTGTGCTTGGAACAAGTGGGGCAACTGGTGCGATTTTTGGTTCTATGTGTCTCCTAATGAAGTCGAAGACCTGCCTGGCCTCCCTCCGGCCATTCTATGCTCACACTGTTATGTGGCGTTCCCTCGGTTCGAGGTGGTGGAGGATGACGAGGACGAAGAGGCCTTTCGGTACGCTGCCCGCTTGAGTAGTAGGCGCGATTTGGTTGAGGAATTTATCGGTTATGGAGTGTGGCCCTTGGCACACGGCTGGGTACTGGGCGTTGTGTACCCCCACCGGATGCCGACCCTGGGTGACCGGTTGGTGCAAAGTCCTGCCTTTGGTGTGGATTTGCGGGGTCGGAACCCGGCCGCATTTGTGCGCAAAGTGGAGGCCGAGGCCGCAAAGATTGTGGGTAGATATGTGCCGAGGACTGAGACCCTGCGGAGTTGGGATATCCGCGGTTCGAACGTTCTGAGTTGAATCGTCTGCTGTATGCCGGCTACCCGGGGGACGACAATGCCGATGATGCTGACCGCTGGGGAAAAAAGGTGGTGACGACAGTTAACGAAGACCCTTCGCGGGGAGCGGCGCCGGCTGCGGCTGCCAAGGAGAGGAAATTAGGTACAATGGATGAGGGCTTTCGAACGTTTTGTTGTGGATTTATTAGAGACCTGCGTTGTTCCCGGGGAGATGATGTCTTCGCCCGAGCTCCGAGAATCTTCCGCACGAATGCTGAAGGTTACCGGGGGTCGCTGGTGTGACGGAACCTCCCAAGTCATTAGGCACACCTATAGTTGTCCTTGTCCAATGGACCTCATACAACCCTGTAGGTGCCCCTGAATCACTTGACAAGTTCGGTATCTGCTTTTCTTACCTTTCCCAAGAGCGTTTCACCCGTCACGCAGACATTACAAGCATCGGAGTTACGAGAATGCGGAAGCAATTACATTAACTTACCTTTATTTAAAAGTAAGATAGAGTTCAATGTTTACACACCAGAATATAACCTATGAGTGCAGAGTAATATTATTACACACCAAGGGAGGCAAAAACCCCTCCCGATAAGTCTTTAAACAAAAGTTCTTATGGAGGAACCCTTCCTCCCGCAGCTTTACTCTTGGTTTTCTTCTTTTGTAACCACCTTGGAACAGAAACAACAAAAGTTTGTTGCTTCTTCACCTAAAAACAATAGGGAATAAAACCTTGAGTATGGAATTACTCAGCAAGACTTACCCGACTAAAGAAAAGACTCTCAAGGGTATGCTGGTTATAAGGGAGTCAAGGTAAGGTTTCTCAATGATCAAAGACTCTGTTTTGCAGAAATGCTTACTAAAAGTGGATCCTTAAAAATCCAATTTTATTGTCAGGTTAGGTAAAATTACCTGCATATAGAGTTCTTTCTACCCTAAATCAATCACTTGACCTGCACTAGCCAATTTCTTAACAATCCCTTCATCTTTACTGGAGTTCTACGTATAGGTCAGTGACCAAGTCTTCATAACCGCGAAGGTACGGCGATCTGAATCGATTATACTCAGCTGAGGATCTCCAATCACACGACATATGTAGCACTTAACCCTTGCATATGTCAACCCGCCACCGGGGTTCTTAAGACCAGATCAGGTTCACGCCAACCGAGAGCACAGATACACCACCGTCCAGCCTCTTGCCACGGAGGGTACACGCTACTCTCGCCATCTCTCCACTCCCATTGCGTGGTATCTTATTCTGGCCTTAGTCTGCCCGAGGCAAAGCTTACCCATGACGAGGCATGTGACCAGTTAAAGGGTCCTCGGTCAGCAGGCCTACATCGACACGGTCCTTAATCGACTCAGACGGAGACACTACACCGAGACTCCTTTCTCGTGCAAGTCACCCACCCGGTCTTAGCTTAATTATTTTAAACCCAAAGTTTGGTACCTGGCAGAGGTACATCTTTTTCGATGTTGAACCCATCACGACCATGATGGATCCACCATCAAGTTTTATTTTCGAAAACATCCCACCCACTTTTGCCACATCATCTTTTGTAAAAACAAAACATTTTGTTTTTCTAAAGCAAGGCTAAGCATCAAAAATCTTTTGTAAAACAGGGATTTCAAGAAAGGTAATCAAATCCATGGAAGGTAATGCAGGAATTGTTTTAGCAATCAACTCCTATCACCTAATGCATCAAGCAAGTGAAAAAGATTTTTAAAACACAAGGAGGTGGCAAATGCACCGGGGCTTGCCTTCGTTTATAGGTGAGTCAGGCTCGGATCCGCAGATGTCAAAGTAAAAACAATTTCCTGCCTGATGTTCCACAGGTGGTGGCGGTGAAGTCTTCTCTTCTTCTACTTCAACTTCTTCCTCGTTTTCTAAATATATATATATATATATATATATATATATATATATAAGAATGAATGCCATGTGATGCTCATGAAAGTGCAAGAATAGTAGAAGTTTATTTCTAAGGTCTTGAATACAACTTTCCTTCACGGTTTTCCGGAAACTAGGGTTTCCGGAGTTAGTAAAGGAATTTAAAGGGCAGGGGGTAGGGTTTTGGGTTCTAGTTATCAAACAAGGTCCAAATCCAATCAAACTATACCCAAGGCTTCTAAATGATGTTTAGAGTTCAGATAAAAAATTTTGGGGATTTTTGGAATTATTATTGATTTTATAAAAATCCAGAAACCATGTTTTAGGCTATTTTAAATGCTCCAAAATTCCTTTTTGACCTATATCATAAAACTATTTTTATTAAATACTATGGAAAATTAGGAATCTAGGAAAATTGGTTTGACATTTTTAGGATTTTTCTACAATTTTCTACAGATTTCCAAAGTTTACTGAAAAAGAAAAGGGAAAAGCTGAAACGGTGTTGGGCCGAATCTAGCCCAGGCGGCCCAAGTCAGGTGGAAAGCGCGCGCGCCCGCGCCCGCACTGGCAGCTTTGCGAAAAAGCCCTTGGCTTATTGAATAACTGGAAGCGGGGTCATGGCACTATTTGACTGAGTCGCTGACAGATTACAAGAAACCCCCTCACGTTCTATTCCCTTCCACGCTGAGGTCCCCGACGACGACGAGCGCGGCAGAGCTCCGGCGAGCGTGTAGACCGGCCGAACGGGGCAAGGTCTGGCGCTCCCGAGTGGCAGACACCAAATTGAACCTTGCCCGAGCATTTCCCCCAACCTAATTTCAAAAATGGCTAACTGGTTGACTCTGGCCACGGTGACAGTGCGGAGAATCAAAGGAACAACGCGTTCCCGACGATTGGTGGCGGTCTAGTTCAATCGGATGAGTCGACGAGCATCACGGGTATGTGAGATCACTCAAACGAGAGAGCAGAAGGTTTGAACTGACCTCAATTGCACTGGCCACGGCGAGGGTGTTCTTGCGGTGGGATGAACCGATTTGCGGAAAACTCGAAATTCGTGAGCTCTGGCGAACGATTGAGGGTGGGAGCGGGTGCTTTGTTTTTGTGATGACTGTAACACCCACTTTGTAAATTGCTAGAAATAATACCAATAGAGAGACAATTTCTCTTTATGTGAGTTTGATCTTTAAGCATCATCATATGTGAACACCATGTCCAAAAACAATTGATAAAAAGATATGCTACTAAATCATTGCATCATGCTGAATATTTTATTTGTGTGTGCATTTTTGTGACAATATTATAATAATGTAAAAAAAAGAAATATGTTAAATATCCATATGGGGATTTAAATCCTAAAGTAATCCTAGAATTAAGAAAAGAGAGAAGGAAGAGATTATACAAAATAGAGGAAAATAAATATATGAAAAAAAATACATTTTGTTCCTACTAATATTTTAATTTAGGTATTTAACTCAGTTATGAAGCTCACAAACAAGTTTTGAATTCAAAATGGAGATTTAAAAATGAAATGAAACAGAAAATAAAAAGAAAAAGAGAAGAAACTTACCTGGGCCTCGGATCCCACTTTCGGCCCAGCTCCACACCCTCACCCCCGCCGGCCCAAACCTCCCACCGCGCGCGCTCCGCCCACTCTCGCTTGCCACTGCCACATGGGCCCACGTCCCGCTTACCAGCGCCTCACTTACGTGTGGGTCCCAATTGTCAGCATTGTCTCCCACACGAGCTCGAGCCGGTAACAGAATCAACGACCACCGCGAGGACTGCGGATCCGATTCCATGATCCGCGCTCGGACTCTACCCGTTCTTGGGTATAAAATCGAACCCTGGCCGTGCCTCGCGAGTTGGGAGCGCGTCGGGGATTGCGCCTGTGGCGGCCACCAGATCGGAGAGAAGCGAGAGAGAGAGGAGAGAACGCTGGCGGCCACCGCACTTGACTTCCCATCTCCGCGGGCGGACGGTGTTTGGGGAAGGGCCGTGAGGACTCGCCATCGTGCAAGGATCGGGCAGGCACGGTTCACTGGGCACAGACGTCGACTGGTGGGGGCGAAATCGCTCGCCGGACTTCGGCTTCCGCGGCCGAGCCGCCGCGCAGCGAGGACGAACTCCCTCGGAGCCTAATCTCCCGGTATGGCGCCACTACTAGTTTCGCAATTCACTGCTCTTGGCATTGCGCTAGAAATCGGGTAGTAGATAACACTGGGGAGGCGAGATTTGGTGTACGCCGGTGATCCTCCGTCGTGCTCCTTGAGCGGCGCCGCCGTCGCTAGCTGAGGATTGGGGGAAAACACCCTGGTCGTCCGATCCTCGTTGAACGGTTCTGATTAGAACGTGACTTACCCCTTCGCCGCGTTGATCTGTGTCGTCGATCCCGTATCGTGTGCGTAGGATTAGATCAGGGTGATTTAAAATCGTGACCGTAGATCCAGGCAGCTGCGGCTCAGATCGGATATCGGTTTAAAATGATATGGATCTAATCTAGGACATAGATTTCCGATCGGACGGCTCTGGCCTGCCGATACCCCTTCGGCTTGCACGTTTTGCAAAAGAGCCCTTCCAGTATTGATAAATCAACCCGCCATCCACACCAGGGATTCTCTGAGTCTTAGGAATATTTGCACCGTAGCCCCTGCTATTCTCTGTTATTGAGGCCCAGTCCATAGGGTTATTAAATCAGAGAAATGAATTAGAAAATGAGTTTTTAAAATAAAAACAATACCTAGAATTTGTTTAATTCATAGAAAATGCATATGAACTCTAAATTGATCCACTCCAGTTCCTAAATTTTTATAATATTATTATCTAACCATTAGTTCCTCTGCTTTAACATGAAAGATGATTTAAAATTTATCTAGCACTTAATCTTGTATTAAGCACATAAAACATTAGAAAATCCATAACTTAAAATCTATAACTCCAAAATTAATAATTCCAGTTCCTGTGATCTTATTTTAATGTCTAGTTTATTACTGTAGATTCTATTTACATGTTTGGTGTAATGTTAATTTTTGCTATACTATGTATGTATTGTGTTGATGCGAGTAGACGAGCAAGCTACACAGGATTCCGGGGTTCAGCAAGTAGAGACTGCTGAGCAGGAGCTAGTTGAAGGCAAGTTGTGCCCTTGATCACTTCTTTTTACCCACTCATGTTCTAATTAATCATAATGATCTGCATAGGTTAATCTTGATGGGACCCAATAGGAAACCCTAGTTTGTCTATCTTTATATATACCTTGTTTACCACTGAACTTTCTGGGTAGTACTTGCTAGTGCTATATGTGGTTTTGGGTATGGAGATACATTATTCATGATTACACTTTTGTTATCAGTTGTTATTTACTGTTCATGATAAGATCATTATGTTAATTGGAACATGGAGAACCACCCGGGAAAACAGTGCTACCACAAGGGTATAATGGGACGCCCTTGGCTGATTAACTAGGAAAGCTAGTGGAGGGCTACCTTACCCGAAAGGGGCAAGGGCAGTAGGGGAGTGGTCAGTGTAGGGAGGTCCTTGGGTTGATTTTGCTGCGATGGCGGTCAGGCAAGAACCCTGCACTGGAGCTTCCTATAAACTGTAGCGGGTAGTCTGAAGCTAGTGGAACTTTGTAAAGGCCTCGTAGTGGTATCCTGCCTCGCTTCCTCGGTAGAGGTGTATGGAGTCTGATCAACTCCATGGCAAATGGGTAACACGACTTGTGGGTAAAGATGCGCAACCTCTGCAGAGTGTAAAACTGGTATACTAGCCGTGCTCACGGTCATGAGCGGCTCGGACACTCACATGATTAAATTATGAAACTTAAACTCAATTTGTCATATGCATTGCATCGCAGGTGAGGTTGTTACTTTTGTTCTGCTACTTAATTGGGTTGGTATTTACTTATACTTAGTAATTGCTAATAAAATTTTGACCAACATTAAAAGCAATGCTCAGCTTCAACCATCCTCTTTGGTAAGCCTTACACTTCACGTGAGCTCCCACCTTTGGCGAGTTCATGCACATTATTCCCCACAACTTGTTGAGCGATGAACGTATGTGAGCTCACTCTTGCTGTCTCACACCCCCCCACAGGTCAAGAACAGGTACCGCAGGATGAGGCGCTTGGAGGATGCTGTGGCGTGTTCGTGAGAAATCTAGGGCGTCGTCTCCCAGTCAACTTTGGGTTGCTGGATCGTTTCCTCATATGATGTAATTATTTAATTATTTTTGTACAGAACTCATGTTATATATAGTAAAGATGTGACATTCGATCATGTGCCACTATGCATCATATGTGTGAGACTTGGTCCCAGCACACCTGGTGTTTATGTTCGTGCCCGGGTCTTGGTGCCCCGAAACCCGGGTGTGACAATGACATAGTGCAGCTGACCCGGCCATCAATTTATAGAGGGCTTAAGCGGTGGTGCTCAATTTGGCCGAGCAGTGCTGGCAGCCGGAGGGCAGAAAGAGTACTAGCGCAACAAAACAGGTGGCTTTCACCGTGGCGGCTCCTCCGGTGATCACCGGACATGCATAGCACGGTTAGCCGCAACGTGGTAAAGCATTTGGACACGCGGCGGATGGCAGGGATGACTCAACGGCGGTGAGATCTCATTTGATCGACGATGAGAAAAAGGGAAAAGTGTGGCGGCTAGCCGGATTGGTGTCTAGCTCAACGACGGTGATGATTTTTCTACCCCGCGACGTTATCCATTTACCCTGGGCACGAATCGAGATGCCGGCGGCACGAATCGCGTCGGAGAGATCATCGGCGGCGAGGTTCTGAACCTTATCCTCCCGGGGCACTGTACCATGGCGAGGATCATTCAGTGCACCTGACAGCCAAAGTTTAGGGCGAATTTTCTCTCAATTTTATGTAGTAACATGATCATCACCCTTTAGCAAAGTTATAGCTCTAAGATCCAGCTACAATATTGTTATAGCAATCCTAAGCAAATTCTTGCTCGATCATGTTTGAATTCATGCCCAAAGTCACTGCAGTTGCACTGTCAGTCTGAATTTCAGACATTAAACAGCCTGACAGCCCAACTTCAGGCTCACTTATCTTTAAATTCTTCATAACAACAATGCTTACTCCCTTAAGCAAAGTTATTCTCCTTTAATAGGTCTATAATATTGATGTGGTGACCTAGGGCAAAAACCTTAGAATTTGGAAGTTACATGGCCCCAAAGATGAGTTCATTACAATGAAATTCAGACTTAATCCAAAGAGTTCAAGTGTGGCTCTTTTGCAATTAAGTCCAAATCTCAAGTTTTGGATTGCAAACCCTCATGATTGGGGACCATATGACTTAAGATACTTTAACATCATGGTTTTTGCACTTTAGTCCAAAAGTGCACTAATTTAGCACTTAGCCCCCTAGGGTTTAGGTTTAGGGTTTTCCAAGGTTCCAATTAGGATTTTTGATATCTCAGGGGTGTGAATGTAATGTAGGTCCATTCTTAAGAACATTTTATGACTATTTCACTTAAACTTTAGGGTTTTCTCTATTTGGCTCTTGTTTACCCTTAAGAACCCTATTTAAGGTTAAGTACCCTACACTAGGGTCTTATTTGCAAAATGCCATATCAATACAACTTGTTTGAAATTTTTGCCTAGTGAATGCACTATAGGTGTATCAAACATATGAAATGCTAATGCTTATGATGTTATGCTCAAGTTTTAGTGACAGTAACACCAGGGGTGTTACATCTGGCCTAGGAATGTTCCGATTCCCCGGGCGGCCGACGAGGACATGTTTACATCTCAATTAGCTCGTGAGATGAAAATTTTCCCTTACGAATGGAATGTTGCTGCTGTTGTATCGACAGTGATGGAGAAGGATCGTCAAGACGCGCCGTGGAAACATCGGGCATTTGTGAGGGTCGGGGACCCGCGCCGTGAGGTCAAAATGGCGCGGGCGAGCGCGAAGCCTGCCGCCCTCGGCTCCAGCAAGCCTCCGCCTGGTGCGCCCGATGCTAGTATGCCGCTCCCTACCATGCCCACACGGGAGCGAAGGCCTCCGTCGCCACCGCGTGCTGCTGAGACGGCGGTGGGTGGGGCCGAAGTCTCCATGGATATTTTCGTGGAGGACTACCTTGTGACCGGGTTCGCGATTTTCGACGCCCACACAGGGCGGGGACCTGTCGGTGTGTTTTTTTTTGAATGGGGTTGGGGTTTCTGACGTGACCATGGTGCAGGGTCGGAGTCTGGGCAACTGGCTGTTGTCCCAGCACCGACGACGGCTGGGTCGGTGGCCATGGCGACTAGGGCGAAGGGGTCTTCGCAAGACCTGTGGTCCAGGTTTTGCGCCAGCGACGAAATTGCTTCGGCCATCGCCGCTAGGGACATGGCTGGCTCAGTTGCGCAGTACCTGAAGCATGTGAGTAATCTGTAACACCCCAGGTGTTTATATTCTGCTGGACAGCAAGTACGGATTTAAGCACTTGATATCAGTAAATAAGATGGATACTAAGGTCTAATCATCTTCGCCTATCGTGATTTTCATATCGCATCTGTTTCATCTGCTGTGAGTTCGACATCATTTTTAGCTATCCGGGCTCTTCCGAAATTTTCATGTTGTTCGGAACATAGTTGTTACAAAAATCGGTGCGTCCGGTGATTATTTAAAATACATCGCTCGCACGAATACGAATTTGGAAGCTTTACCTACTCCTACGATTTTATCCCGGGCAAATTAGTTTGAACTCGACGACTAAAATGTTCAGGGTAAAATAATTTGAATCACGGAGTGTCTGAGAGAAATCGTGCGCGAGGTTGAAAATCAAGGAATTATAATTGAGATCCGATTATCACACAAATTGCCCGTAACCATGGAATCAGATGTTCTGACCACAGATAAATTTATCAGATTTCGAATCGAATCAAACTATGTCGCAAGTACCGTGGACCCTTTTGTTATCGCAAAAAATCTCGATCCAAAAAAATATCTACGAAATTCTTTAAAGAAATAATAAAAAAGAAAATATCTTCTAAATTCTATCCCTACTGCCGCCCCTAGCCCTGTTGATTTTTTTCTACAGCGCCGCCCTTCTTCAAAAATCCTGCCGCGGTCTTGAATTTTTTTTCCAGCACGCGCGTTTCTCTCCCTCGTCTTATCTTCTCTGCACATCGTCTTCTTCCCCTGCGGCGCACCCTAGAGCTTCTTATCGCAAGGCCATCCCGGAGCTTATCTCCTCCCCGCAGCGCTCGGCCGCTCGGCCGCCCATCTCCCTCCCCATGCCTTGGTCCTCTCTCTCCCAGTCACTCGACCTCTATTTCTCCCGCGGGAGCACGCCCAGCCGAGCGGCTCTTCCCCACGGCGCGCTCTCCCTGCTCGCCGGTTTTTCCTCTGGCGCGCCCCAGCCCCTGCTCCCACGTGCGTCCCCGGCTCCCTGCGTCGCGCGCTCTTCTTCCAGCCGCGCCCAGCCAAGGTCTATTCCATGGACGAGCGCTCTCTCCTTCTGAGCTTCACACCTCCCATGGCGCCCAGCTGCTTTCCTCTCTCTCTTGCGCTCGGCTTCTATTTCTCCTGCGCGCGATAGTCGCCCCCCATCTCGCGCTGGCCCCACTGTCTGCGCGCAGCCGCGTCCTCGAGCTCGGCTTCGAGCTCCATCTCCCTGCGCCGCTACTCTGCTGGCCGGCTGCCGCTCCCTGGTCAGCACGCTGCTTCAAGTTTGCTGAGCTCCCTGGCCATCGTGTCTTCCTTGCCGGCGCTCAGTCCTACCGCGCGATTTGTTGCTTGCTCGTCGTGGATGCGGGCCGCTGCCCAGCCGAGCTGCTCCTTCCGCTTGGTCCCTGCTGCGGCTCGCCGGCGTTTCTCCCTGCTCCTGCTCCCTGGCTCGCCTCCGCGCTCGCCGTGGCCGTCGAACTCGCCCAGCTCGATCCCAAGCGGCAGCATGCGTCCATGGTTGCGTTCGCCGAGATCTGGTGCTTAGCGTCGAAGTCACTACACTGTTGTCGCTTTGGTTTCTTTTGTCCTCGCGTGGGGTCTGGCAATCGTGTCCACATCCACGACATCGCCATCCGTGTCCCTTCCATCTTTTGGGAGGTTCTCTGAGGATCGTCGCGCCCCTCAGCTCGCGCAGCTTGATGGTGGTCCGACCACTCGCCCTCGGCTTCACCTTCATGCCGCAACGCCATCGACTCCTCGTCCAGCTTTAACTTCACCGTGACCAGTAGCTTCAAATCCGTATATCGTGTCTCTGCACTCTGCGTCATCGCCGTCGTGGTGTTTGGAGTTCGTCATGACGCGCTGATGATGATCTGCGTATAGCGGGAGATCTTCACAAGTTCACGTAGCTTCATGGTTGTTGAGTTTGTGATCCAAATTCTGAAGAAGGCGGCCAAGTTGGCGAGCGAAGCGGAGGCCCGTCGCCGGGAGGTTTGATTCATTTATGCTTTCTAAGGCTTTCAGAGGTCTCAATATGATAGTTGTGTTTATCTAAAATTTGTTAATGGATCACCTACATATTTGCTGCTATATGTTGATGATATGTTGATTGCTGCCAAGAGCATGAAGGAAATCACTGCTTTAAAGGCACAGCTTAGTAGCGAATTTGATATGAAGGATCTGGGTGCTGCAAAGAAAATTCTTGGCATAGAGATAGTCAGGGATAGGAAGTCTGGACTGCTGTACTTGAGCCAGAAGAATTATATTGAGAAGGTCCTTCGTCGTTTCAACATGCAAAATACTAAACCTGTGAGTACTCCGTTAGCTCCTCATTTTAAACTGTCTACTAAACAGTGTGCTGAAACTGATGCTGAGCTTGAATATATGTCAAAAGTTCCATACTCTAGTGCTGTTGGGTCACTCATGTATGCTATGGTTTGTTCTCGTCCTGATTTGTCTCATGCTATGAGCGTTGTTGCTAGATACATGTCTAATCCTGGTAAAGAGCATTGGAAAGCTGTTCAGTGGATTTTCAGATATCTACGTGGTTCTTCTAGTGCTTGTTTATGTTTTGGTAAATCTGGAGATGGTCTGATTGGCTATGTTGATTCAGATTATGGTGGTGATTTAGACAGGAGGAGATCTCTTTCAGGTTATGTTTTTACTATTGGAGATTGTGCTGTGAGTTGGAAAGCTCGTTTACAGGATACTGTTGCTTTGTCTACCACAGAAGCTGAGTATATGGCAATTGCAGAAGTTACTAAGGAAGCCTTATGGTTGAAAGGTATATATTCAGAACTATGTGGAATTAAGTCTTGCATTACCATCTATTGTGATAGCCAGAGTGCCATTCATCTCACCAAAGATCAGATGATTACTGAGAAATCCAAACATATTGATATTCGCTATCACTTCATTCGTGATATCATTGAAAAAGGGTTGGTAAAGGTATGCAAGATCAGTACTGATAATAATCCAGCTGATATGATGACGAAGCATGTTTCTGTTGCTAAGTTTGAGCTATGCTCAAACTTAGTTGGTATTATAAATTAGCCCTTAGTGGCTGTTGGCGCCGGCAAGATGATGATGCATTTGTTTAAGGTGGAGTTTGTTATTATGATGCTACAAGGAATTTGTCTCAAGGTGGAGTTTGTTGAGTTTGTGATCCAAATTCTGAAGAAGGCGGCCAAGTTGGCGAGCGAAGCGGAGGCCCGTCGCCGGGAGGCTTGGGCCGGAGCGCAGCGGTACGGATCGTTTTAGGGTTTCACCTCTATAAATATCTTTGTAAGCCGCAGGAGATAGCTGTCTCAATTGTAAATCTCCTGCGATCTGTAACCACCCGAAAATAGTGAGAAGTTGCCGGTCGGCGCCCGTTGTTTTTTCCCCTTCACTTCAGAGGGGTTTTCCACGTTAAATCCGTGTCTTCTCTGTGATTGATCTTATTTGTGTCGCATTCAATTTTAACAATGGTAATTAATTTTGATGGCGATCTGTGTTATTAGCACTATTTTTGTTTCCTTTGTGTGTTTTTATGTGCAATCATGGAGGGAGATTTGATGCTGAAGCCAAAGCCAGCGCGATGCTTCTCGGTTGTTCGATGAGATGGTCGAGTTGAGTATTAGTGAATTATATTCGCTACCTCTATTAGCAGAGTCATTAGATGGATTGGCTAAGTACGTTGATTTGATTATCTTGTTTGCCGTGTACCCATAGTGGCGGTGTTAGATATTGGTTAAACTGCTTCGTATATATAGTGTGTAGTTTAATTAATATCGTGAAGTATAGTTTTGTATTCGAAGCGATTAGCTGTTAAGTCCTAATATTGTTGATTGTACTAATTGTATTTATATAGTGAAGTCGATAGCCTATCTTAGTCGTCTTTTTATCCTATATGTAGTAGTCGATTAAATATCATGATTTAATATTCCTTGATGTTTGAGTTAAGTCTGGTTAAGATAGAGAGGGTGTTTGTTGTATTTATTAATATGTCGATAATATTATCATGAATGTTGAAATGCATCTCGCCTGTAAGGGTTTAATTCGCTATCGCGTAGCACTATTTAGGTTTGAAATATTTCTGTCTATATGCATTCATGTGCATAATGCATTTCATTCAGGTACGTTAATTAATCGCGTGGTGCGGAAGACGAACCAAGTCGACCCCAAGCGCGGGCTACTCTGCATGGTGATGCTGATGGACGAACCTGCCTGATTAAGTGCTAGGACAAGGATGATCGTCAAGTGGACGTCGTCTAACAACACTAACCTAGTGTTACCCAGGCAAGCCCCAGTGCATTTGCCACCTCCTTGCTATTTTAAAATCTTTCTCACGTGCTTGATGCATTAGGTTATAGGAGTTGTGTGCTAAACACTTGCTGCATTTCCTTCCTTGGAAGATTGATTACCCTTCCTTCATCACCTGTTTTATAAAAAAAATCATGCTTAGCTTTTCTCTAGAAAAACAAAATGTTTTGTTTTGACAAAAGATGATGCTTCAAGTGGGTGGGATGTTTTCAAAATAAAACTTTATGGTGGATCCATCATGGTCGTGATGGGTTCAACCTTGGAAAAGATGTACCTCTGCCAGGTACCAAACTTTAGGTTGAAAATAATAACGCTGAGACCGGACAGTTGATTTGCACGAGAAAGGAGTCTCGGTGTAGTGTCTCCGTCTGAGTCGATTAAGGACCTGAAGACTTGGTCACTGACTTACACGTAGCAATCCAGTAAACTTCTCGGACATGAAGACTTGGTCACTGACTTACACGTAGCAATCCAGTAAACTTAAAGGGTTGATAAAAGACGGCTAGTATAGGCCAAGTGCTTGAACTAGGATAGAAAGAACTTTAGATGCAGGTAACTTTACTTAACCTGACAAGTAAAAATGGATTTTTAAGGATCCACTCATAGTAAGTTTTTCTGCAAAACAGGGTATTTGATTCTTGATAAGCCATACCTTGAATCCCTCAAGCCAGCATACCCTTGAGAGTCTTTTCTTTAGTAGGGTAATTCTTGCTGAGTAATTTCGTACTCAGGGTTTTATTCCTTGTTGTTTTTCAGGTTATAGTTTTGTGCTGCTGATGATGGTGTTAAGTGCCGGTGGGCACGGCCTTCTTATAAGTCTAAGTAACCCTTCTATACTTCTTATTGAGGATGGTCACTTGAGCTAGCATATATTTCAAACTTACAAATAATTTATAACATTTCAAAGTTATTCCTTTGAACCACTTTTGTAACCACTCCGATAAATACAATGTAAACTTGTTGTAACTTGTAAAATTTGGTAATAAAATTCTGCTGCAAGATGTTGGTGTGTGATTTGTGTTACTTAATCTTGCGGTCCTGGTTGTAAGTGGTTTATCCGAGGTCCTTGGGGCACTCGGACAGATCCTGTTAAGTTATCTGGTGCACATGCATAGCCGTCTGAGGTCTTTGAGACAAGGGCAGGTGCATGTGGACCCAATAACTTGGGAGGTTCTGCCACATAATCTTTGACATCGGGAGTTTGCTTTTCTTTTATGACTTCGAATTTAACAGTCTTTTGTGCCAGGCGGCTGCCTTCGCCGAGCACATTGCGTCGGGGTCCCTGACCTCGGAGTTTGCTGTCGAAAGGCGATGACTCGAGGGGAGGATTGAGCGCCTCCAGACGCAGCACGCTGAGGCTGTGCGAGACAAATCAGTCGTGGAAAACAAGATCCGCAATTTGATGGAGAAGCTGTCGTCGGCGGAGGCTGAAAAGAAGGAGCTCTGCAGCCAGCTGGCGGCGAAAAAGGAGGATGCGGATTGGGCCCACGTGGAGGCCCAGGTTGCCTGTGCCAAAGCTAACCTCGCCCTCCAACGTGCTACCGACACGGAGTTGGGGCACCGGAGTCTGCATGGTTTTCTGGACAAGGCGGAGGCCTCCACCCACACAGGGGTCGACTGAGCACACGTGTTACTCATGGACGCGTACCGTCAGCTCAGTGCGTGTACCACCCCCTTTGATGCATCTAGCGCAGAGGTGGGCCTCCGCTTTCTCGGGTGGCTGCAGAAGGAACTAGAGCTGCTCCCTTCTATCGTGACGGGTCTCATGTCCTTTGCCTCGCTTATTACCTGTGTGGGGGCTGCGAATGCTTTGTCCCGTGAGGGATGCAGGCACTTCGAAGTCTTTGACCGGGCCAATGAGGACTTCGACCGTGGAATCTTCTAGATCGAAGACGAGGTGCTAAAGTTGTCCGCTAGGGCGCTTTATGACAGGATGTGGGGCCCTCACGGCCGCGACACTATTTAGGAGAGGTCTGACCGGGCGCTGGAGTAGGTGCATGATCATTTTTTTTAAATATGAATTTATATTTTGTGCTATTTCTGTAGATGGCGAATGATGAAGAAGTTGAGGACTTCAGCGGCCTGGAGAGCTCGGGACCCGGGCAGAAGATGCGAGGGTGGGGGTTGGAGAGCAACCGGCACCACCTGCCGGCCCTGGCGAGGACCCTACGGCGGTGGGCGTGCCGGCTGCCGAAGACCCTGCAGCGCCGGCTGCCCCTTCGCAGGTGGCAGGGTCGTGTTAGGGGTGTTGGGTTTAGGACCTTATTTTTGTGATACTCAAAGTCTGTTGCTGCGCAGGTTCCGACGTCCGAGCCTGCGCAAGCAACCCCTACTAATGATATTAATTTTGTGGCGGCTGCGAATGCAATGCCTGTTAATGACAGTATGTCTGGTTCGGAAACTGGGTCTTGGTCATCAGATGGGGGGAGTTTAGGAGCCCATTTTAGTGGACTGAAGAGTCTTTAGACGAGGATTTGGATTATTTTGCTGTGTTGGATGTGGCCGTGGCTGGAAGTGCGTGAAGCGTCTGATCCCCCGGCTGGGGCGAGGTCCATGGAGCACCACCGTCGAAGAGTGGTGTCGAAGCATAGTGTTGGCAAGATGTCACGAAGTGGTAGACGTCGTCAGATGGGGATGGAATGAACCCGTCTACGGGTAGATCGGAGTGGCCAACGAGATTTGATGTCCTCGTCGTTCGAGACGTGTATTGGGGAGGGGGATCTGCGGAATCTTTTTTAGGGTGAGGAGTTGAAGATAATGTTGTTTAATTTTTGTGAGGCGGGCCTTATCCCGTAGGCTGAGCCAATGTAGCGTGTATGCTGCCCTCACTCTTGTATCGTGGTAGTGAGCGAAGACGCTGCCCTCCCCCGGCTCGCGATTAAGAGGGAGGGCAGCAAAATGTGGTAGGTATTTATTTGTGCAATGTGGTCGGTGGCCCTCTGTTGTGTGTATGTAAACTATGACATTGTTTGTTGTGAAATGAGATGGGGACTTCGCTTGCCGTGGCAATGCGTGGGCTTTTGCTTCGATGACTTGCCGTAAAGACTTCGTATGGCACACTCGTAATGTATGTTCGGCTGCACCCTTAGGCGGCTTTGGCGCGGATTCGTCTTTTAGTAAAGACTTCGTATTTTGCACTTGTTGTGCTTGTCCGGCTGCCCCCTTAGGCGACTTTTGCGCGAATGTCTTTTAGTAAAGACTTCGTATTGCGCACTTGTTGTGCTTGTCTGGCTGCACCCTTAGGCGACTTTTGCGCAGATTTGTCTTTTAGTAAAGGCTTCGTATTGTGCACTTGTTGTGCTTGTCCGGCTGCACCCTTAGGCGTCTTTTGCGTGGATTTGTCGCACGCGAGGGTAGTGTATGCTACCTGTCGCGGTGACTTTGTATATGTCGAATGTCGAAGACCGTCGTAGCGGTCTTTTTCGACATGTATGGTAATGACATATGGAGTTCTTTGCGGGGGCTTTTCGTTGGTATATTACATGGCGCCGCCTCGTTAAAAACCTCACCCCCGGGAGGAAAAGAGTGCGGGCCTGAATAACATAGTTTGGAGAATTACAAAGGCGCTTGGGCCTTGGATCTTAAATGTAAAATTTGTGAAGACTATCGATGTTCCATGAGTGTTCTAAGTCTTTGTCGGATGATGTCGCTAGCCTGTAAGCACTGGGGGACGCCTTTGCCTTGACTATGTACGACCCTTCCCACTTCGGCTCGAGCTTGCCCCGGGACTCTGTTCGTGTGGTCCTTACAAGTACGAGGTCCCCTTCGCTGAATTCTCTTGGGACGGCTGTGTTGTCGCGCCATGCTTTGGTTTGGACCTGGTACATGTTGAGGGCCTGCAGGGCGAGAACATGGTCTTCGTCGATGAGATCTTTGGAGGTTGGTTCGTCGACTTCGGGGATGGCTAACTTGTTTGTCCGGGGGGACCCGTGCTTTAATTCTTGCAACGTCATCGCTTCAGATCCATACATCAAGTGGAAGGGTGTGAACCCGGTTGCTCGGCACACTGTCGTATTCAGGGCCCATACGACTTCAGGTAATTGGTCGGCCCATTTGCCCTTTTTGTCGTCAAGGAGCCTTTTCTTGATGGCGCTAAAGATCTTGCCATTGGCGTGTTCGACGACACTGTTGGATTGTGGGTGGTATACAGAGGCGAAGACAGGCTTGGTGCCGATGGATCTGCAGAATTCCCTGAAGTCTTTGCTATCGAACAGTTTGCCGTTGTCGATTGTGAGTTCGGACGGGTCTCCGAAGCAGCAGACGATGTTTTAGCAGAAGAATTTTTGGGCGGTCTTCGATGTTATGGTGGAGACTGCTCTGGCCTCAATCCACTTTTTGAAATATTCAATGGCAATGAAGGTGAACTTGAGGTTCCCTTGAGCTGTGGGCAGTGGTCCAACGATGTCTAGCCCCCAACGTTGAAGTGGCCATGTGTGTGCGATGAGCTTGGTGAATTGCGAAGGGTTGCCTGAGCGAGGGGAGAACTTCTGGCATGCTTCGCATGACCTGGTGACTCGGTTAGCTTTGCAAATTATCGCGGGCCAGTAAAATCCCTGATGAATCACCTTGGCTGCGAGGGCCCTTGGTCCTGAGTGTGAGCCGTAGGTTCCACTGTGGACTTCGCGGAGGATCTCTATGCCTTCGGTCTTAGTTATGCATTTCATCATAGGCTGGTTGATTCCCTTCTTGTACAACTGGCCCTCGACCAATGCGAAGTCCCTGCTCCTGTGCTTCAGTCGTTTGGCCTCATTGAAAGGGAAATGTGCCCTTGGGCCATTTCTAAGTATTTTGGTGATTTAGTGTCTAACACAAGTGCTTAAATGTAAAATGGTGGACAAAGTACAAACCAAGGATAAAGGTATGTTTCTCAGACTTAGTACATTGTTTTAGGGACTAATGTATTGTGTCTAAGTGCTGGAAACAGGAAAAATCCAATTGGAAATGTCTTGGCTCGAGCAGCCAAGAATCTGCCCAGTCTGGGAGCACCGGACTGTCCGGTGGTGCACCGGACAGTGTCCGATGCGCCAGGCTGGTTCGAGCGAAGTGGCCGCTCTCGGGAATTAACCGGCGACGTACGGTTATAATTCACCGGACTGTCCGGTGAGCCAACGGTCGGCTGGGCCAACGGTCGGCCGCGCAATCTGCGCGGGACACGTGGCCGAGCCAACAGCTAGAAGAAGGCACCGGACTGTCCGGTGTGCACCGGACATGTCCGGTGCGCCAACGGCTCTCTGGCTGCCAACGGTCGACTGCGCCAGTTATGGAAAGAAATCAGGCACCGGACATGTCCGGTGTGCACCGGACTGTCCGGTGCGCCAGTCGACAGAAGGCAAGATCAGCCTTCCTAGATTGCTCTCAACGGCTCCTAGCTGCCTTGGGGCTATAAAAGGGACCCCTAGGCGCATGGAGGAGTACACCAAGCATCTCCTAAGCATTCCTAAGCACCAAGACATCGATTCCGCGCCTTTGATTCTTTGCAATAGCGATTAGAGCTCTAGTTGAGTGGTGAACTCATCGAGTTGTGTTGTGAGCTCTCATTGCGACTTGTGTGCGTGGTGTTGCTGTGATTTCTTGTCTTGAGTGCGTTGCTAATCCCTCCCTTGCTCCGTGCTTCTTTGTGAACTTTAAGTGTAAGGGCGAGAGGCTCCAACTTTGTGGAGATTCCTGTTGGAACTTGCTCTCAGCAGCAAGGAGGCCAACAAGGGTGAACGGTGGTGACAACAGGGTTACGTGCTCGGGGGCAAATAGCTCTGTCAATCTAGCCTCTCACGGGCACTGTGCGGGGGTATTTATAGGTATCTGAGTGCCCAGCGCCTTGTGTTAAGGACGCATGTGCCCTCGGACACCTAGTTTATCCCCAGAATATTCCCATAAAGCAGGGTTACAAGCTGTACTTACAAGAATGCCTTTACAAACTAGGCCCGTAACACAAAGGCGGCCACGCGGGGCCCGTTACAATGGGCCAGATCACACGTGGGCCTCAGAGCAGGACGAGGCCGTGCTGCGGGGAGACGTCACCGCAGGCCTTCGTCTGGTGCTGAATGAAGCGAAGGGTGTCCCTGCCCGTTTTGTCTTCGTCAAACCAGCGACTGCAGCGAAAGGCGACGAGCGAAGGGTGGCGTCTTTGCCTTCGCCCCAACATTTGCCCTCCGAGGGACCAGTTCGACAAAGTCACCTGGTGCCGAAGACGTCGCTAGATGGCGGAGACGCTGCCCTCGCTCGAAGTGGTTCCGCGGGGGTTTTCGATGTGACCGTTGATGGACGGCGTACTGTTGGATTGCGGGTTTCCCGAAGCGCCGCGCCCTGTCGGATTGCGGGTTTCCCGAAGAGCCGCGCCCTGCCTATAAAAGGGGGCGGGGGTCGGTGCTTTTTGAACTTTGCCTTCCGCGCTCTGCGAAAACCCTAGCCGCCCGCCGTCTTGCTGCTCGTCTGCCCGCCATGCTCTTGATCGCCGGAGATCTGGCTCGAGTGAAGCAGACCGCCCGCCGCCGCCGACGGTACGTAGCAATGCCGTCCTCTTCTTCTTCCGCCGACACCACGCCACCGGCGGCCGCCTCGTCTGAGGAGACGTTGAGTAGCTTGATGGTGGAGGAGTTGCGCGCCGGCGACTCTGTTGATTTTGGTGTGTCACGGATGACGTCAGCCCGCGTTGAAGATATGCAGCGGTTGGGCTACTTTGGCGGCGGAGTTGCTCGTGCTCCGGGGACGGAGGAAGTCCCCGAGCCGGAGGGTGAGTTGGTCGTTTTCGAGGCGTTCTTCGCCGCCGGTCTCCGCTTGCCTGCGCACCGGTTTGTTGGCGAAGTCCTGCGTAGATTCAACGTTCAAATACATCAGCTGACACCGAATGCCATGGTGGCGCTGGCGAAGTATGTCTGGGCGACGACTTCGTACGGCGGACAGCCGTCGGTTGAAGTTTTTGCGAAGAATTATTGTTTGCATTGGCAGAAGAGGATGGTTGGGGACGGAGTTGCCCAGTTCGGGTCATGCACATTCACGCCGAAGACCGGCAAGACCACAATGCCAGTAGTGGAGTTGGTTCCGTGCGCCCGCAACAAGTGGGGCAATTGGAATGAATTTTGGTTTTACGTTGCTGAGGGTGCTGTCGAAGACCATGAGGGACTCCCCGTGTCTGAGATGTGCTCTCATTATTACTCTGCGTATCCGCCCTTTGAAGTGGCAGAAGAGGATGCAGACGAAGGGGCCCTTCGGTGCGCCGCCGGTCAGAGTAGTGGGCGTGATTTAGTTGAAGAGTTCGTGGCGTACGGGGTCTGGCCCTTGGCGCACGGCTGGGCGTTGGGCGAAGTGTGCCCTCGCCAGATGCCTTTTCGCGGAGGAAGGGTGGTGCGAAGTCCTGCCTTCGCACTGAATTTGCGAAACCGTGACCCGGCCGCCTTTGTGCGTGATGCGGAGGACTTGGCGGTGCGGCTCGTGGGACGTTACGTGCCGAGGACGGAAGGCCAGCGCAGCTTTGATATCCGCGGGTCAAATGACCGTTTGAACAGGGTCTTCGAATTGAATCAACTGCCGTACGACGGCTATCCCGGTCAAGACGAAGCGGACCGCCGTGGGAAGAAACCGGTGGTGGAGACTAGAGACGACCCTGCGCCGGCGGCCGCCCCTTCCTCGAAAAAGAGAAAATTAGGTACTGCGATGGGAGGACTTGGGGTGTCTGACAGTTTTGCTAGAGAGTTGATGAGGACGTGTGCGGCCCCGGGGGAAAGGATGTCTTCGCCCGAGCTCCGGGAGTCTTCGGCTCGGATGCTGAGGGTTACCGGGGGCTGCTGGCCTAGAAATGTTCCTATCCCCTGCGCGGCTGAGGAGGACTGTTTTACATCTCGTATGGTTCACCAGTGGAGAGTTTTTCCTTACGGGCGAAATATCGGTGCTGTTGTGTGGGCAGTGATGGACAAGGATCGCCAAGGGACGGCGCAAAAACGCCAGGCGGCGGTCAGGCTGCATGAAGCTAGGCCGAAGCGGCAGCGGGGGGCTGCGAAGGCTGTGGCCCCCGGCGGAGGCAAGCCGCCGCTGGCGGTGAAGGCGGGCGCCGCTGCACCTAGCAAGGCGCCGGAGGCGACGGCGGGCGCCGGAGGCTCCAAGTCAACGAAGGTGGTGCCGCCGGCCAGCGGAGTGGCGGAGGCTTCGAAGGCGGCCCGAGCGTTGCCGTTGTCGGGCAAAAATGTTGCCGACTTAGGCACCGATATTACTGTGGACGACTATCTTGGTGGTAAGTCGCTGGCCTATTAGTGTTATAATTTTTTTTTTAAATTTGTTGACGTGTTGCAGGGCCGGACGAGGGCCAGCTTGTTATAGCTGCGCCTGGCGCGGCGATAGCGATGGCCGCCATAGTGCCGAAGGCGAGGGGCGAGGCGCTTGGCGCCGGAGGCGAGGTGTCGGCCCTCGCGTTGGTCAGGGACGAGGCGGGCGCGGCGACCCGCCGGCTAAAGGGAGTGACGGAGGCGCTGAGTCAGGCGACGGAGGCGCTGAGTCAGGTCCGCTGAGCTATACTCTCTCCCCGCCTTTTTTTACGTCAATGGCCTTACGTGTGTTCTGCAGGTGGCTGACTTCGCCAGCCGTACTGCATCGGGGGCCCTCACGGCAGCTGTGTCGGCCGAAGTCGAGAGACTTCGGACACAACATGCTGACGCTGTCCGTGAGAAATCGGCCTCCGACAGCAAGTGCCGTAAGCTGACGGACAGGGTGGCCGCCCTGGAGAGGGAGAAGGCCGACCTCCGGCGCCAACTGGCGGCGGAGAGGAGGGAGGCAAACGAGGCCATCGCTAAAGAGCAGGCTGCGCAGGCGGAGGCCAAACTGGCGCGGGCGGAGGGCAATCTTGCCAAGGAGCTCGCCGAACATCTGCAAGAGCGGATTACCGCCCTGGAGAGCCGCGTGAAGGGGGCCGAGGCCGCGATGCGTGCGGAGGCTGAACGGACGCGCGCTCAGCTTATGGATACATATCGCGAGCTGGGCGCGCGGACCGGCGACTTCGAGGTGCCGGACCGAGAGCCCGGGCTTCGTTGTCTACAATGGGTGCAGGAGGAGTTGCAGGAACTCCCCACTGTTGTGGGGGGGTTGATGTCGTACGCCTCCCTGGTCACCTGCGAGGGGGCGATGAACGCACTCTCCCGCGAAGGGTGCCGGCACTTCGAGGTCTTCGACCAGGCAGATGAAGATTTTGAGCGAGATGTCTATAAGGTCGAAGACCCCGTTGTGAAGGAATCTGCCGGGGCCCTCTACGACCGGATGTGGGGTCTGCATGGTTGTGAGGTGGTCAGGGAGCGGGCCGAGACTGCGAGGGCTCAGGTAACGTTGTTGTTTGTTTGGCGTTTGCTGTATGCAGGTTGTGCGTGTGTTTGCTGAATTTGTGTGTCTTGTCCTAGGCGGAGCGCGGCGAGCGGGTGGACGACTTCGGGGCTCTGAACAGCGCGCTGCCAGACCCGGAGCCGACCCTTGCGGAGGCTGTGACTGGGGTCGCCCTGGAGCCAACCCCGGAGACCGCAGCGATCGCGACGGCTGCCTCCTCATCCGCTGCGGCCGGCGAAGACCTGCCCCCGAAGGTGGCCGAAGGCGCCCCTGATGCCCCCGCAGCTGCTGTGCTGAGTGCTGAAGATCCCGCGGCGGAAACAACGGCGGAGGCAGCGGCGGAGCCGACGGCGGAGGCTCCCGCAGCGTCAGGGCCTTCGCAGGTGGCGTAGTGGTTGTTTAGGGTTGGGGAATTTTTGGATGCTGTGCTGAATTTTGGTTGCTGCGCAGGTTCAAGATTTTGGGCCTGCGCACGCAACCGCTGCTACTGAGTTTTTGGCGGCTTCGACCGCGGAAAGTGGGAATGAATATGGTGGGTTTGCATCTGAGTTTTTTGATTTTACCGACTCCGGGAGCTCGGTTGAGTGGACTGAGGAGTCGTCGGAGGAGGACTTGGATTATTTTGGGGCCTTGGACGTGGCTGCGGCGGAGGCTTCGCCACACGCCGCGGACGCGCCAGACGTGCCAGGCCCTAGCACCGGGCGCCGCCGACGAAGGGCGGTTGCAAAACGTAGGGTTAGCGCGGAGGAGGGGGCTCGGCTTCGTGTGAGTAGGGCTGGTCGGCAGGAACTGTTGTCTTTGCCGGCCGCTGCGAGTACAGGGGAAGGGGAACTGCGAAGTCTTTTTGCGGGTGAGGAGCTTAGGATAATGTTATTTAATTATAGAGAGATGGGAATTATTCCTAAGGTTGAGCCGATGTAAAGTGTGGTGCCCTCGCTTGTATATGTGTAGAGGTTTGTACGATGAAGTTGTGTGCCCTCGCGTGCCTGTGCCTGCGAGGACGTTGTGTGCCTTTGTCTGGTATGGTTGGTTATGCTGTGCTGTTGTGATTATAGTCGTTCTTAGCACGGATGGTTTGATGCTATCGTTTCTGCTTTTGTTGTACTAGTTCGGCTGCGCCCTTAGGCGGCTGCTGCGCGGAGTCTTTGCGATAGACTTCGGGTTTTTTCGCACTTGTTGTGCTAGTCCGGCTGCACCCTTAGGCGACTTCTGCACGGATAGTCTTCGCGATAGACATCGGATTTTTTCGCACTTGTTGTGCTTAGTCCGGCTGCACCCTTAGGCGACTTCTGCGCGGATAGACTTCGCGATAGACATCGGATTTTTTCGCACTTGTTGTGCTTAGTCCGACTGCACCCTTAGGCGACTTCTGCGCGGATAGTCTTCGCGATAGACATCGGATTTTTTCGCACTTGTTGTGCTTAGTCCGGCTGCACCCTTAGGCGACTTCTGCGCGGATTTGTCGCACGCGAGGGTGGCTAGCGCTTAGCCTCGCGGTGACTTCGAATTGGTCGAATGCCGAAGACCGTTGTCGGGGTCTTTTTTCGACACATGTTTTTGCGGGGGATTTTTCTCACATATATTACATGGCTCCGCCTCGTTAAAAACCTCACCCCCCGGGAGGAAAAGAGTGCGGGTCGGTACAAGATTGTTTGCGGCGAATTACAAGGGCGAAATCAGCCCTAAATGGGTCAAACAAAAAATTTGCGAAGGTTGTCGATGTTCCAGGAGTGCTCCAGGTCCTCGCCATTTGGCGTTGTGAGCCTGTAAGCGCTGGGGGAAGCTTTTGACTTGACTATGAAGGGGCCCTCCCATTTGGGCTCCAACTTGCCCTTGGACTCCGTCCGAGCTGTTCGGACGAGTACGAGGTCCCCCTCGCTGAACTCCCTCGGGATGACAGCGTGGTCGCGCCATGCTTTGGTCTGGGCTTGGTATTTGTTTAGGGCCTGTAGGGCGAAGACCCGGTCTCCGTCAATGAGGTCTTTTGAAGTCGGCTCGTCCACGTCGGGGACGGCTGACGGAACTTTACGCGGGGACCCATGCTTTATTTCTTGCGGGGTCATTGCCTCCGATCCGTATAGAAGGCGGAAAGGAGTGAACCCGGTCGCCCTGCACTCAGTTGTGTTTAGCGCCCAGACTGCCTCCGGTAATAAATCGGTCCATCTGCCTTTTTTTTCATCGAGGAGCATCTTTTTGACAGCGGTGAAGATTTTCCCATTGGCACGCTCCACGACCCCGTTGGACTGCGGATGATAGACTGAAGCGAAGGCAAGCTTGGTGCCGATGGAGAAACAAAAATCCTTGAAATCTTGGTTGTCGAACTGCTTGCCGTTGTCAACTGTTAGCTCGGACGGTACTCCGAAGCGGCAAACGATGTTCTGCCAGAAGAATTTTTGGGCAGTCTTTGATGTGATTGTGGAAACAGCCCTCGCTTCAATCCATTTGGTGAAGTATTCGACGGCTACGAAGGCGAACTTAAGGTTCCCCTGAGCGGTGGGCAGGGGCCCGACAATGTCCAGGCCCCAGCGCTGGAGAGGCCATGTATGGGCAATCAGCTTTGTATATTACGAGGGGTTGCCTGACCGAGGAGAGAACTTCTGGCAGGCTTCGCAGGACCTTGTGACCCGATTTGCGGCGCAGATCATTGCGGGCCAGTAAAACCCTTGTCGGATCACCTTGGCAGCCAGGGCCCTTGGCCCTGCGTGCGAGCCGCACGTGCCACTGTGGACTTCGCGTAGGATCTGCATGCCTTCGGTTTCGGTGACGCATTTAAGCATTGGCTGACTGACCCCTTTCTTGTATAATTGGCCCTCAATCAGTGCGAAGTCCCGGCTTCGATGTCTGAGGCGCTTTGCCTCACTGACGTCAGTTGGATGATAGTACCCCTGTAGGAACAGGGTTATTGGTGCCCGCCAGTCTTCGGTCATGATTAGGTTGACTATACGGTGGCCCTCGCTATCATTAGTTATTTGGAGCCCTTCGGGGCTCCGGACGGCTGGCGTGCCGATGGTGTGAAAGAACACGTCGGAGGGCAGGGGCTCGCCCCTGGCGGCGGCCTTGGCTAATGCATCGGCCTCCTCGTTCTTGGCCCTATCCACATGCTGCAGGGTGAATCCCTTGAACTGTCTCTCGAGACTTCGGATAGCCGCGAGGTATTGCATGAGTGCGGGGTCTTTTGCTGCATAGTCTTTCTCGACCTGGCCGGCAACTATCTTGGAGTCTGTCTTGATGATACATGTGGTGACTCCGAGGGCCCTTAGCTTGCGGAGGCTGAGGATAACCGCTTCATACTCTGCTATATTGTTTGTGCATTTGTCGGATTCCAGAGCGAAGTTGAGGCGTGCTGCATATCTGTGTTTGACTCCGGTTGGTGAGGTGACGACTGCAGCGACGCCTGCCCCCACGTGGCACCATGCGCCGTCGCAATGGATGGTCCAGACCTTTTCTGTGGACGGGTCCGGCTGTGCTACTGGCCCAGTCCAGTCGACGACGAAGTCTGCCAGGACTTGCAACTTGATGGCTGTCCTGGGCTCGAAGCTGATGTGGTAGCCGGAGAGTTCGGCTGCCCACTTGGCAATCCTCACCGATGCCTCCGGGTTTCTGAATAGTTCGCCGAGCCCCCTGTCAGAGGTGACTCGGACCTTGAATGCTTCAAAGTAATGGCGCAGTTTGCGCGAGGACATAACAACTGCGTAGGCGATCTTCTCCAGCTCTGTCATGTTGCATTTGGACGGTGTCAGGACTTCGGAGACATAGTAAATAGGGCACTGTCTGACTGTGCCTTCAACAGCCTGCTCCTGCACTAGTGCCGCGCTGACCGCGTGCGGCGAAGCCGCGACATAGAGCAATAGGGGGAGCGAGGAGTCGGGGCTTGTGAGGATGGCCAGCTCCGATAAGTACTGTTTTAATGAGGCGAAGGCCGCTGCTTGCTTCGGCCCCCAAGCGAAGTCTTTCGCACCGCGAAGTGTTTTGAGGAAGGGGAGACTTCGCTCGGTGGACCTGGAGATGAATCTGTTGAGAGCGGCCAATCTGCCTGTCAGACGCTGGACGTCCCTGACGGACTGCGGAGGCGACATGTCGACGATGGCCTGGATCTTGGTTGGGTTGGCCTCGATGCCGCGGTGTGACACCAGGTAACCCAATATCTTGCCCTGGCGAACACCGAAGACGCACTTTTCCGGGTTCAGGCGGAGTCGTGCATCTCGCATGTTCGCGAATGTCTCGGCGAGGTCGGCGAGGTGGTCCTCCTTATTCTTGCTGGCGACGACGATGTCGTCCACATATGTAAATATGTTTCTACCGACCTGCCCTTCGAGTACTGTTTTGGTGAGTCTGGAGAAGGTGGACCCCGCGTTCTTGAGTCCCTCCGGCATCCTGATGAAGCAATAAGTGCCGAAGGGTGTTATAAAGCTGGTGCTAGCCTTGTCTTCCTCCTTCATGTATATCTGGTGATAGCCGGAGAAGCAGTCGAGGAGTGACATGACCTCGCATCCGGCCGCGCTATCGACTATTTTGTCGATCCACGGCAACGAGAAATTGTCCTTCGGGCAGGCCTTATTGAGACTGGTGAAGTCTATGCACATTCGCCATTTCCCGCTTTTTTTCTGCACCATTACGACATTGGAGAGCCACGTGGGGTAAGCCACTGGCTCGATGAATTTAGCTTCTAGGAGGCGGTGCACTTCCGCCTTGGCGGCCTCTGTCTTTTCGTCGGACATTTTGCGGAGCCTTTGCTTTTTTGGTCGCACCGAAGGGTCAATTCCCAAGCTGTGCTCAATTATGGATCGGCTGACTCCGACCAGGTCTAGGGCGGACCAGGCGAAGACATCTTTATTCTTGGCCAGGCAGCAGAGAAGCTTCTCTTCTTCATGTGACGTAAGGTCTTCGCTGATAGTGACTGTCTGCTTGGGCGTGGCCTGATCAAGGGGAACAGTCTTGGTTCCGTCTTGGCTCTGCAACTGTGCCTTCTCGTGCTGCTTGTCGGTTGGGCTGGCGGGCGCAGGGACCTCGCGCTGGGTCGTGAGACAGTGTACGTTCCTCTGACCAGGCACGAAGTCCCGCTCTATGTTGCGCGCCGTCTGGTGGTTGCCGTAGATCGTGATAGCGCCTAGCGGACCTGGTATCTTCATACATAGGTACAGTCCGTGGATGGCAGCTTCGAACTTATTGATGGAGCCTCGGCCCATGATGGCGTTGTACGGATATACCATGTCGACAATGTCGAAGGTTACTTGCTCACTTCGGGCATTGGGTGCTACACCGAAGGAGAGGGGAAGCTCTATTTTGCCAATGGGAAAGGTGCCTTTGCCGCCGAAGCCATACAACGGATTGTCCGAAGGCTTGAGCAGGCTGTGGCTTATACCCATGCGGTCGAAGGCGTGGAGGAAGATGATGTCCGCCTGACTGCCGTTGTCGACTAGGACTTTGTGTAGGTCCCAGCCTGCCACGCTGCAATTGATGACCATAGCGTCGATGTGGGGGGCGCTGCGCAGGTCGACGTCTCGTGCATCGAAGGTTAGCGGTATGTGGGACCACTTCGTCTGCACGACTGGGCCGGTGACCGCGACATGGTTGATGCTGCGGTAGTGGTCCCGCTTCTGCCGCTTGGTGTCGAAGTCAGTGCTGGACACCCCTGTTATCATGTGAATGACTCCGCGATATGGTTGATCGGCGAAGTCTTCCTGCTTTGGGGCATGGGGGATGTTTTGGTGTTGCTAGTGTGGTGGTGGGGGTGGAGGAGGTACGATTTGTACTTCCTGATGGTGTTGGTAAGCGTGGTGCGGTGGATGCGGGGCGGGAGCGTGGATATATGGTGGGGGGGTGGCTGGTAATTATGAGCGACAATTCTGGGATTGTCGGCTGGCTGCGCCCGCGCCATTCTGTCTCTGGTGGCCTTCGTTTCGGGGCAGTCTTTGGTTTGGTGGGCGCAGTCTTCGCCGTGGAAAAGGCAGTAGAACCGGCGCGGCGGCTGCGCGCGCCCTCGGCCCCTGCCACGAGTTCCGTTTCTGCGGCCCTGGGGGGGGATATTCCTGGCGACGAGGGGGGTCAGCAGCAGGCTGCTGGTTGGCGATGTTGTGCACTTGCTGTTGACTGTGGCCATCTCGACCGGAGTCTGGTTGCGGAGTCCTCGTCCACGTGCGGCTGGACTGCGGGGCATCTTTGGGCTTCCGCTGTGACTCAACCTTGCGCTGGTGGAGCTCTTCGGATTTGGCATATTTTTCAAAGAGCTGATATAGCTCCTGGAGGTTCTTGGGTGGATCTCTGATACAGTGGCTGTAGAGGACGCCGGCCCGAAGGCCACTGATGGCGTAGTGGATAGCGATCTGATCATCGACGGAGGGCAGCTGTGACTTGAGTGTTAACAATTTACGGTAATACTCCCGCAGAGTCTCCTTTTCCAGCTGTTTGCAAAGCGAGAGCTCGGCCAAAGCGTCGGTGTCTGGGCGGTACCCTTGGAAGTTGAGAAGGAACTTGTCCCTGAGACTTCTCCACGAATCAATGGACAGCGGAGGCAATCTGGTGAACCAGGTGAGTGCTGGGCCCTCTAGGGCGATGATGAAAGACTTCGCCATTGTGGCGTCGTCCCCTCCGGCGGATGCAACGGCGACTTGATAACTCATTATGTATTGCGCCGGATCGGTGCTACCGTTGTACTTGGGATATGCCCCTGCTCGGAAGTTAGCTGGCCAAGGCGTCACTTGGAGGTGTGGCGCCAAGGGACTTCGCTCGTCGAGGTAGTTGACCCCTTGGAATGGCGCGCCGTGCTGGAAGGCGTAGTCATGCTAGGGGAAACGCGGGTTCTCCGGCTGCGCCCGGTGTTGCAGGGGTGGGCCATGCTGCAGGCCGAGGTGGCCTTCGCGCGTGTCTTCCGGTTGCGCGCGCTGCTGGAGGGGTGGCTCTTGCTGTAGACCGAGGTGGCCTTCGCGCTGCATCAGCGCGATCTCGCGCTCGAGGTCTTGGGCCTTCTGCTCCTCGTCGCGTATCATTTGCCGCACCTTGGCTAGTGCGGACACACGCTGGCGCTTGGCTTCGAGTATCTCTTTCTGCCTCTGGAGATTGCGGTTCTTGAGGCGCAGGGCGCGCAGCTGTAACTGTTCTTCTGTTGAGACGCCGAGGACCTCGCCGTCCTCGGTGAGATCCGCGCCCTCCAGTGGGGCGAAGCCTGGGGGCGGCTGCGATTGTCCTTCGGGCCCGCAGGTGCGGAAGGTGTCGTCTTCGCAGGTGCGGGGAATGTTGTCTTCAGTGGGCTCTTGGTGGGTGGATTGGGTGAGGGCGAGGGCCTTGCCCTTTCTCGCGGCCAGCAGTGCTGCCTTCGCAGCCTCGTCAGCCTTCGGGTTAGCTCTCTTGGGTGCCATCGCGGGTGGTCTTGTCGTAGCACGAACGGTGGGCGCCAAATGTTGGAACTTGCTCTCAGCAGCAAGGAGGCCAACAAGGGTGAACGGTGGTGACAACAGGGTTACGTGCTCGGGGGCAAATAGCTCTGTCAATCTAGCCTCTCACGGGCACTGTGCGGGGGTATTTATAGGTATCTGAGTGCCCAGCGCCTTGTGTTAAGGACGCATGTGCCCTCGGACACCTAGTTTATCCCCAGAATATTCCCATAAAGCAGGGTTACAAGCTGTACTTACAAGAATGCCTTTACAAACTAGGCCCGTAACACAAAGGCGGCCACGCGGGGCCCGTTACAATGGGCCAGATCACACGTGGGCCTCAGAGCAGGACGAGGCCGTGCTGCGGGGAGACGTCACCGCAGGCCTTCGTCTGGTGCTGAATGAAGCGAAGGGTGTCCCTGCCCGTTTTGTCTTCGTCAAACCAGCGACTGCAGCGAAAGGCGACGAGCGAAGGGTGGCGTCTTTGCCTTCGCCCCAACAATTCCTCGCAAACGGGATTGAGTAAAGCAAGCAAAACACCGTGGTATTCAAGTGGGTCTTTGGACCGCTTGAGAGGGGTTGATTGCAACCCTCGTCCGTTGGGACGCCACAACGTGGAGTAGGCAAGCGTTGGTCTTGGCCAAACCACGGGATAACCACCGTGCCATCTCTGTGATTGATTCCTTGTGGTTATTGTGTTTTGTTGAGGATTCCTCTTTAGCCACTTGGCAATTATTGTGCTAACGATTAACCAAGTTTTGTGGCTTAAGTTTTCAAGTTTCACAGGATCACCTATTCACCCTCCCCTCTAGGTGCTCTCAATTGGTATCAGAGCCGTTCTCTTCAAGAAAGGGACTAACCGCCCGAAGAGATGGATCCTAAGGGGAAGGGAATCGTGATCAACGACAAGGAGGAGTCCCTTGTCAACGAGCCGAAGGATGACAAGCCTACCGACTCGGGCTCGGGCCACAAGCGCAAAGACGGGAAGAAGAAGAAGACAAGGCGCATCAAGGAGATCGTCTACTACGACAGCGACGAATCTTCCTCTTCCCAAAAGGACGACGACGACTACGAGAAAAAGAAAACGGTCAATTTGAACTTTTCTTTTGATTACTCTCGTATTCCTCAAAGTACAAATGCTCATTTATTATCTATTCCACTTGGTAAACCTCCTCATTTTGATGGAGAGGACTACGGATTTTGGAGTCACAAAATGCGTAGTCATTTGTTCTCTCTCCATCCAAGCATATGGGAGATAGTTGAGAATGGAATGCATTTTGATAGTAGTGATAGTCCCATGTTTATCAATGAGCAAATTCATAAAAATGCACAAGCTACTACTGTTCTTCTAGCTTCCTTGTGCAGGGATGAATACCACAAAGTGAGCGGCTTGGATAACGCCAAGCAAATTTGGGACACCCTCAAGATCTCTCATGAGGGGAATGATGTCACAATGCTCACCAAGATGGAGTTGGTGGAAGGCGAACTCGGGAGATTCGCTATGATATGGGGAGAAGAGCCAACTCAAACGTACAACCGGCTCAAGACCCTTGTCAACAAGATAAGAAGCTATGGAAGCACGCGATGGACGGACCACGACGTCGTCCGCCTAATGCTAAGGTCTTTTACTGTTCTTGATCCTCATCTTGTGAACAATATTCGTGAGAATCCTAGGTACACCAAGATGACGCCCGAGGAGATACTTGGAAAGTTCGTGAGCGGGCGAATGATGATCAAGGAAGCAAGATACGTGGACGACGCATTGAATGGTCCAATCAACGAGCCGCAACCCCTTGCTCTCAAGGCAACAAGAAGCAAGGAGGCGCTACCTAGCAAGGTGGCACAAATTGAGGCGGCCGGACTTAATGATGAAGAGATGGCCCTCATCATCAAAAGATTCAAGACGGCGCTAAAGGGTCGCAAGGGACAGCCAAGCAAGACCAAAGCCAAGGGGAAGCGCTCATGCTTCAAATGCGGTAAGCTTGGTCATTTTATTGCTAACTGTCCCGACAATGATAGTGATCAGGACCAAGGGAATAAGAGGGAGAAGAAGAAGAATTATAAGAAGGCAAAGGGCGAGGCACATCTTGGCAAGGAGTGGGATTCAGATTGCTCCTCGTCCGACTCCGACAATGAAGGACTCGCCGCCACTGCCTTCAACAAGTCATCTCTCTTCCCCAACGAGCGTCACACATGCCTCATGGCAAGGGAGAAGAAGGTATGTACTCGAGACTCTACTTATGCTTCTTCAAGTGAAGATGAATCTAGTGATGAGGAAATAGATTACTCTAGCTTGTTCAAGGGATTGGATAGAAATAAAATTGATAAAATCAATGAATTGATTGATGCCCTGAATGAAAAGGATAGGCTTTTAGAAAAGCAAGAGGATTTGTTGTATGATGAACATGACAAATTTGTAGAGGCACAAAAATCCTGTGCTTTAGAAGTTAAAAGAAATGAAATGCTTTCTTATGAACTATCTACGTGTCATGAAACCATTTCTACTTTACAAAGTGTTAACAATGATTTAATTGCTAAATTAGAAGTGTCAAATAAATCTAATTCTTGTGTAGAACATGTTATGATTTGCACTAGGTGTAAGGCTTTTGATATTGATGCCTGTAATGGACACCTAGTTTCAATTTCGAGATTAAATGATGAAGTAGCTAGTCTTAATGCCCAACTTAAGACTAGCAAAAGTGATTTCGATAAGCTAAAATTTGCAAGGGATGCCTACACGATTGGTAGACACCCCTCAATTAAGGATGGACTTGGCTTCAAGAGGGAAGCCAAGGACTTAACAAACCATAAGGCTCCCATCTCCGCCAAGGAGAAAGGGAAGGCCCCTATGGCAAGTAGCACTAAAAAGAACCATGCTTTTATGTATAACGATAGAAGACAGTCTAATAGGAGTTGCAATGCTTTTGATTCACATGACTCATATGCTATGTTTGCTCCTAGTTCTTCCTATATGCATGGTAGAGATATGCCTAGGAAAAATGTTCATCATGTGCCTAGAAAAAAATTTGTTCATGCTTCTAGGAAAGTTATGAATGGTCCCTCTACAATTTATCATGCTTTGAATGCTTCCTTTGCTATTTTTAGAAAGGATAGGAAGATAGTTGCTAGGAAGTTAGGGGCAAAATGCAAGAGCGATAAAACTTGCATTTGGGTCCCTAAGGAAATTGTGACTAACCTTGTAGGACCCAACAAGAGTTGGGTACCTAAGACCCAAGCCTAAATTTGCCTTGCAGGTTTATGCATCCGGGGGTTCAAGCTAGATTATCGACAGCGGATGCACAAACCATATGACGGGGGAGAAGAAGATGTTCACCTCCTACGTCAAGAATAAGGATTCCCAAGATTCAATCATATTCGGTGATGGGAACCAAGGCAAGGTGAAAGGTTTAGGCAAGATTGCAATATCAAATGAGCATTCTATCTCTAATGTGTTTTTAGTGGAGAGTCTTGGATATAATTTACTATCTGTTAGTCAATTATGTAATATGGGATATAACTGTTTATTTACAAATATAGATGTGTCTGTCTTTAGAAGAAGTGATGGTTCACTAGCTTTTAAGGGTGTACTAGACGACAAACTTTATTTAGTTGATTTTGCAAAAGAAGAGGCCGGTCTAGATGCATGCTTAATGGCTAAGACTTGCATGGGCTGGTTGTGGCATCGCCGCTTAGCTCATGTGGGGATGAAGAATCTCCACAAGCTTCTAAAGGGAGAACACGTTATAGGTCTAACCAATGTTCATTTCGAAAAAGATAGACCTTGTGCAGCTTGTCAAGCAGGTAAACAAGTGGGAGGAGCACATCACAGCAAGAATGTGATGACCACTTCAAGACCTCTGGAGCTGCTGCATATGGACCTCTTCGGACCCGTCGCCTATCTGAGCATAGGAGGAAGTAAGTATGGTCTAGTTATTGTTGATGACTTTTCCCGCTTCACTTGGGTGTTCTTTTTGCAGGATAAGTCTGAAACCCAAGGGACCCTCAAGCGCTTCCTCAGGAGAGCTCAAAATGAGTTTGAGCTCAAGGTGAAGAAGATAAGGAGCGACAACGGGTCCGAATTCAAGAATCTTCAAGTGGAGGAGTTCCTTGAGGAGGAGGGAATCAAGCACGAGTTCTCCGCTCCCTACACACCTCAGCAAAATGGTGTGGTAGAGAGGAAGAACAGGACGCTCATTGATATGGCGAGGACTATGCTTGGAGAGTTCAAAACCCCCGAGTGTTTTTGGTCGGAAGCCGTGAACACGGCTTGCCACGCCATCAACAGGGTCTATCTTCACCGCCTCCTCAAGAAGACTTCATACGAGCTGCTAACTGGTAACAAACCCAATGTATCGTACTTTCGTGTTTTTGGGAGTAAATGCTACATTCTAGTGAAGAAGGGTAGGAATTCCAAATTTGCTCCCAAAGCTGTAGAAGGGTTTTTATTAGGTTATGACTCAAATACAAAGGCGTATAGAGTCTTCAACAAATCATCGGGTTTGGTTGAAGTCTCTAGCGACGTTGTATTTGATGAGACTAATGGCTCTCCAAGAGAGCAAGTTGTTGATCTTGACGATGTAGATGAAAAAGACGTTCCAACGGCCGCAATACGCACCATGGCGATTGGAGGTGCGACCACAGGAACAAAATGAGCGAGATCAACCTTCTTCCTCAACTATGGTGCATCCCCCAACTCAAGACGATGAACAAGTTCATCAACAGGAGGCGTGTGATCAAGGGGGAGCACAAGATGATCATGTGATGGAGGAAGAAGTGCAACCGGCACCTCCAACCCAAGTTCGAGCGATGATTCAAAGGGATCATCCCGTCGACCAAATTCTGGGTGATATTAGCAAGGGAGTAACTACTCGATCTCAATTAGTTAATTTTTGTGAGCATTACTCCTTTGTCTCTTCTATTGAGCCTTTCAGGGTAGAAGAGGCCTTGCTAGATTCGGACTGGGTGTTGGCCATGCAAGAGGAGCTCAGCAACTTCAAGCGCAATGAAGTTTGGACACTGGTGCCTCGTCCCAAGCAAAATGTTGTGGGAACCAAGTGGGTGTTCCGAAACAAACAGGACGAGCACGGGGTGGTGACAAGGAACAAGGCTCGACTTGTGGCAAAAGGTTATGCCCAAGTCGCAGGTTTGGACTTTGAGGAGACGTTTGCTCCTGTGGCTAGGCTAGAATCAATTCGTATTTTGCTAGCATATGCCGCTCACCATTCTTTCAGGTTGTACCAAATGGATGTGAAGAGCGCTTTCCTCAACGGGCCAATCAGGGAGGAGGTGTACGTGGAGCAACCCCCTGGCTTCGAGGATGAACGGTACCCCGACCACGTGTGTAAGCTCTCTAAGGCGCTCTATGGACTTAAGCAAGCCCCAAGAGCATGGTATGAATGCCTTAGAGACTTTCTAATTGCTAATACTTTCAAGGTTGGGAAAGCCGATCCAACTCTTTTCACTAAGACTTGTGATGGTGATCTTTTTGTGTGCCAAATTTATGTCGATGACATAATATTTGGTTCTACTAATAAAAAGTCTTGTGAAGAATTTAGCAAAGTAATGACGCAGAAATTCGAGATGTCAATGATGGGCGAGTTGAACTACTTCCTTGGGTTCCAAGTGAAGCAACTCAAGGACGGCACCTTCATCTCCCAAACGAAGTACACGCAAGATTTGCTGAAGCGGTTTGGGATGAAGGACGCCAAGCCCGCAAAGACGCCGATGGGAACCGACGGACACACCGACCTCAACAAAGGTGGTAAGTCCGTTGATCAAAAAGCATACCGGTCCATGATAGGTTCTTTGCTTTATCTATGTGCTAGTAGACCGGATATTATGCTTAGCGTATGCATGTGTGCTAGATTTCAATCCGATCCTAAGGAGTGTCACTTAGTGGCTGTGAAGCGAATTCTTAGATATTTAGTCGCTACGCCTTGCTTCGGGATCTGGTATCCAAAGGGGTCTAACATTGACTTGATTGGGTACTCAGATTCCGACTATGCTGGATGTAAGGTCGATAGGAAGAGTACATCGGGGACGTGCCAATTCTTAGGAAGGTCCCTGGTGTCGTGGAACTCTAAGAAACAAACTTCCGTTGCCCTATCCACCGCTGAGGCCGAGTATGATGCCGCAGGACAGTGTTGCGTGCAACTACTTTGGATGAGGCAAACCCTCCGGGACTTTGGCTACAATCTGAGCAAAGTCCCACTCCTATGTGACAATGAGAGTGCTATCCGAATAGCGGAAAATCCTGTTGAGCACAGCCGCACAAAGCACATTGACATCCGGCATCACTTTTTGAGAGACCACCAGCAAAAGGGAGATATCGAAGTGTTTCATGTTAGCTCCGAGAATCAGCTAGCCGATATCTTCACTAAGCCTTTAGATGAAAAGACCTTTTGCAGGCTGCGTAATGAGCTAAATGTCTTAGATTCGCGGAACCTGGATTGATTTATAGCATACATGTGTTTATGCCTTTGATCATGTTCCTTATGCATTTTGTTGCTTAATAATGGTGCTCAAGTTGTACAAACACTCCCTGGACCTCACAAGTCCGTTGCAAAGTGATGCACATGTTTAGGGGGAGATGTGTTACAACTTGACCCTTTGAGACTAACCATGTGCTTGAGTTTGCTTGTTTTAGTCTCAAAGGAGGTTTGAAAGGGAAAAGGTGGACTTGGACCATGAAAGACTTCCACTGCACTCCGATGAGAGAGTAACTTATTCCAAGTTCATCTCATGTACTCTTATTGCCTTTGTATTCTTATTGAAGATTTTGGTGAGGCAATGGGGTTCTGGGGCCAAGATTGATCCCGTTTTGGTGCTTGATGCCAAAGGGGGAGAAAATAAAGGCCAAAGCAATAGATGGATCAGCTACCACTTGAGAAATTCTGAAAATAGTAGATTAGAGTTTTTGGTTTGTCAAAACTCTTTTTGTCTCTTATGTCAAAAGTTGGCCTCTTGTGGGGAGAAGTGTTGATTATGGGAAGAAGGGGGAGTTTTTGAAATCCTTGATCAAATTTCTTTGGAAAACCTCTCTTTATGTCTCTACAAGTGGATTTGACTTAGAGATAGGAATTTGAGTTTGATTTGCAAAAACAAACCAAGTGGTGGCATAGAGTGATCCATATATGTCAAAATTGAATCAAAACAATTTGAGTTCTTATTTGAATTGGTTTTGTATTTGTTGTACTTGCTTTATATTGTGTTGGCATAAATCACCAAAAAGGGGGAGATTGAAAGGGAAATGTGCCCTCTGGCCATTTCTAAGTATTTTGGTGATTTAGTGTCTAACACAAGTGCTTAAATGTAAAATGGTGGACAAAGTACAAACCAAGGATAAAGGTATGTTTCTCAGACTTAGTACATTGTTTTAGGGACTAATGTATTGTGTCTAAGTGCTGGAAACAGGAAAAATCCAATTGGAAATGTCTTGGCTCGAGCAGCCAAGAATCTGCCCAGTCTGGGAGCACCGGACTGTCCGGTGGTGCACCGGACTGTCCGGTGGTGCACCGGACAGTGTCCGGTGCGCCAGGCTGGTTCGAGCGAAGTGGCCGCTCTCGGGAATTAACCGGCGACGTACGGCTATAATTCACCGGACTGTCCGGTGTGCACCGGACTGTCCGGTGAGCCAACGGTCGGCCGGGCCAACGGTCGGCCGCGCAATCTGCGCGGGACACGTGGCCGAGCCAACGGCTAGAAGAAGGCACCGGACTGTCCGGTGTGCACCGGACATGTCCGGTGCGCCAACGGCTCTCTGGCTGCCAACGGTCGACTGCGCCAGTTATGGAAAGAAATCAGGCACCGGACATGTCCGGTGTGCACCGGACTGTCCGGTGCGCCAGTCGACAGAAGGCAAGATCAGCCTTCCTAGATTGCTCTCAACGGCTCCTAGCTGCCTTGGGGCTATAAAAGGGACCCCTAGGCGCATGGAGGAGTACACCAAGCATCTCCTAAGCATTCCTAAGCACCAAGACATCGATTCCGCGCCTTTGATTCTTTGCAATAGCGATTAGAGCTCTAGTTGAGTGGTGAACTCATTGAGTTGTGTTGTGAGCTCTCATTGCGACTTGTTTGCGTGGTGTTGCTATGATTTCTTGTCTTGAGTGCGTTGCTAATCCCTCCCTTGCTCCGTGCTTCTTTGTGAACTTTAAGTGTAAGGGCGAGAGGCTCCAACTTTGTGGAGATTCCTCGCAAACGGGATTGAGTAAAGCAAGCAAAACACCGTGGTATTCAAGTGGGTCTTTGGACCGCTTGAGAGGGGTTGATTGCAACTCTCGTCCGTTGGGACGCCACAACGTGGAGTAGGCAAGCGTTGGTCTTGGCCGAACCACGGGATAACCACCGTGCCATCTCTGTGATTGATTCCTTGTGGTTATTGTGTTTTGTTGAGGATTCCTCTTTAGCCACTTGGCAATTATTGTGCTAACGATTAACCAAGTTTTGTGGCTTAAGTTTTCAAGTTTCACAGGATCACCTATTCACCCCCCCTCTAGGTGCTCTCACTCATTGCGGTCGGCTAGATGGTAGTGGCCTTGCAGGTATAGTGTTATTGGGGCTCGCCAGTGTTTGGCCATGATGAGGTTGACAATTCAGTGTCCCTTGGCGTCCTGAGTTATTTGCAAACCTTTGGGGTTGTGGATGGCTGGCGTGCCGATGACATGGTAAAACACGTCGGAGGGCAGGGCCTCGCCCTTGGCCGCTGCTTTGGCCAACCCGTCGGCCTCTTCGTTCTTGTTGCGGTCAACATGCTGCAGGGTGAAACCCTTGAACTTTTTCTCAAGGCTGAGGACGGCGGTAAGATATTGCATGAGCACAGGCTTCTTTGTGGAATATTCCTTTTTGATCTGGCCGGCGACAACCTTGGAGTCTATTCTAATTATGCATGTGGTGACACCGAGGGCTCGTAATTTGCAAAGTCCCAGGATGACGGCTTCATACTCTTCTATGTTGTTAGTGCACCTGCTGGACTCTAAAGCAAAGCTGAGGTGTGCTGCATATCTGTACTTGACGCTGGAAGGTGATGTGATAATCGCCGCGGCGCCTGCCCCCACATGGCACCACGCGCTGTCGCAGTGGATGGTCCAGACTTTTTCTGAAGACTCTTGTGGACATGCAGGCCCTGTCCAGTCGACGATGAAGTCTGCCAGGACTTGTGATTTGATCGATGTTCTGGGTTTGAAGGTGATGTGGTACCCGGATAGTTCAGCTGCCCATTATCCATTCTGGCGGATGCCTCCGGGTTTCTGAACAATTCTCCCAGACCCCTATCCGAAGTGACCCGTACTCTGAATGCCTCGAAGTAGTGTCGTAGCTTGCGCAAAGCCATGACAGCTGCGTATGAAATTTTTTCAAGTTCAATCATGTTGCACTTAGAAGATGTGAGGACTTCGGAGACATAGTACACTAGGTACTACCCTCGCTGTCACGCTCTTGGACTAGTGCTGCTCTGACTGCACATGGTGAAGCCGCAATGTAGAGAAGCAGCGGTAGTGAAGGGACAAGTGTTGCTAGGTCGGACAAGTGTTGTTTCAGCGACTCGAAGGCTGCCGCTTGCTCTGGTCCCCAAGCGAAGTCTTTTGCGCAGTGCAATGTTTTGAGGAAGGGTAGACTACGCTCTGCAGATTTTGAGATGAATTTGTTCATGGCGGCCAATCTGCCTGTCAGTCACTGGACATCCCTGGTGGACTGAGGCGGTGCTGTTGGGGACTTGTTCTCAAATGCTATGAATTAAGAACAAGGCAACGCAAAATGTTAAACGTTAATGTCCTTCGTCCGTTGAAGCATTATATCCTCGAGGGTATAATGAACTTCGGACGAAGGTTAAAACGACACAATTACGAAGGTTGAACTTTTATAATTAAATTCTAAGAGAGTGCATAAAATAATGTGAGAAACAAAGCATTAAAGATAAGTAAACTATAGGTAGACAACATCATTTTTATATTATATAAACTTGATGTATATGAATATAATATTAGATACATTTTATACCTCTGCCTTGGCAAGGAATAATTCCCGAGTGATGCGATTGCAATTACAGGAATGAGTGAACAGTAAAGGAGCACTGTTCACTATTTATAGGCATAGGACACAGCCTGTGAGGAATTACAATCATGCCCCTCGTAAAAGTTTACAACAACGACTCAAACATTTATGGACTAAACGGTCATTCTATTTTTAAGTCGGTTTGCAGCTCCGAAGCTTCATGGAGAAGAACCTTCGGTCATCACATGCGGACAGCTTCAGACGAAGCTGTTTCTTCCTGCAGGACCTTCGGCGACGAAGCATGGTCCCAACAGTAGCCCCTTCGCGGTGCTAGATCGTTTTTCGTAACGAGCTTGATCCGTGAAAAAAGTCTCTTAGGCTTCAGGAAGCCGAAGGTCCGAAAAACACCTTCCCTGAGCTCGTTGCCGAGAAACGATTCAGTTTCCGAGCGCGTAACGGTCCCACCCTGCAGTTACTATTTGATCTCTGCGGTCCACCACGCAGCGGGTGTAAGCAGCAGTTCGCCTGGTGTAAAAATCCTGACGATTCACCTTCTTACCTGCAGCACTATATAAACAGACGGGTAGGTGTGAAGTTACCACAGCATTCATTGCTATTGCACTGTTTTGCTGCCAAAATTTTTAACCATAGCCGAAGCTTGACTCTCGCAATCAAAGGAAGCTTGCAGTTTAAAGCCTACTTCGTCAGGAGAAAAAACTTCGGAAGAAAAAGTTTTTAGTTCCCAAAAAATTTAGAATTAAATAGCCAGAGTGCGCTCTACCGCTAGGGTTGAGCGTGAGGGAGGTGAAGCTGAAGGATCGGAGACTGTTCCCATCTCCAAAGCGATGCAACGATCCGGACTGGTGACCTCGGAAGGAATCCGTAATGCCGAGACAGAGCAGACTGTTGCCGAAGCAGAACATGTTGCTGCCGAAGCAGAAGAAGGAAATGTTGAGGAGGCTGATCCTGATGATGATTACCATATTGCCGTGTCAAGCAAGCCCAGCCACCTGGACTTCGGAAAGTCGACTGTCTCTAAGGCTGATCTCTCCAAGATGGTGAAGTCGGGTTACTTTAGTGAGAATGAGAAGAAGCTACTTCGCTTCGAAGGGGAAGAAACTACCCCGAAGCCAGAAAAGGATGAAATAGTCATTTTTAAGAGCTTTCTAAAGGCTGGGTTAAGATTTCCCTTAAATAGGATGATCTCTGACGTGTTGCAAAGATTTGGCATCTATTTTCACCAACTGACGCCCAACGCGATTGTCAGGCTCAGCGTCTATATCTGGGCTCTCCGAAGCCAGGCGGTAGAGCCATTTGCCGACAGCTTCTGTCGAGTTCATGAGCTGCATTACCAAACAAAAGCCAGAAAAGATGGATTACATGAAAATTTTGGTTGCTATAACTTTGCTTATCGGAAAACCACGAAGTTTCCCGTGATCAGCTACCGAAGCAAATGGCCGGCAGGCTGGAAATCAGAGTGGTTTTATGTCAAAGTTGACGAAGACAAAGAGAAGCTGGTTCAGAGCCCTCTTGAACTAACCTTTGGAGAAACAAGACCCCGATGCAGAATGGAAGTAGAAGGTCCAACTTGGGCTGCACTGGGCGAATTCAAAATTATTGCAGAACATATTGGCACTAGAGATTTAGTGCAGAAATTCCTGGCCTTCAAGGTTTTTCCAACTATGAAAGAGTGGACAATGCCGAAGCTTGAAGGGGAAAAGAAGAAGGGGGAACTCGTCTGCCTGCCCTACCATTATAAATTCAAGAAATACTTTAAAGTACCCTGCCAAGAATGGCTTAATACGATTGAAATAATGAGCAATGAAATTCTTGGGAATTACTCTAAGAAAGAGGACCAACTGATGACAGCGGCCTTCGGCACCCGGCCGAAACGAAGGCTGAACAGGGTGCTTGATGCCATAGGCTTTGAATATGCTGACTACGGTCGACTGGGCGGAGATGCTGGGGGCCCTAAGCGAAAAAGGATTGCTAGCACTACTGACGAAGAAGTCACCAAGACAGCAAAAAAGAAAAAGAAAGATTCTGATAACATTAGTGCTGAAGAGTTAAATCCTGAGCCGAAGGTGGCTACGGCAAAAAAGAGAAAAAGTGCATCCCCAGAGCCGGAAACGCCGGTCCAAGAAGAAGATACTTGTGACACCCCAGGTGTCTATTTCGTGTTATATCGGGTGATTTATCCTAATCTCAGATGCACAGTAAAAATTTCTATTTCTCGATCGTGCCTATCTCTGTTTATCAGGCTTTCTCTTGGAAGTTCACCGAATTCAGAGTTATTCGATCGCGAGAAACAACCCATTTCGGAGCGTGTTAAAACTTTTATCTCTCGAAACGAATGCAAACTCGATGATCAGTCTCGATTTATAAATCTCATCTGAAGCTCATTTAATCAAACTCTCAACGGCTGTTATTTGATCTGTGTCCAAATCCAATTCCTCAAACTTTGGTCTATGTCTGACTATTTTAATCCGACTCCATACTCTGAAACGGAATGCTTAATATGTCGTCATCAAATCAATTTTATCCGACTCGGCTAAATATCTCATGGACGAACCGAACTCAAAACCCCGTATCAACAGCAATTTTAAAATATCACGATTCGCCTTCTCCGACTAAAAATCCAAAGCCGATCGAATCTCAGGACGATTTATTTTCGAATCACGCGTAGGTAATTATTTTCGAGCGAAATCAAAATTTGACTCTCGACCGAATTAATCGCTCAACCTTCCGTTCGTCCGAACTCTTTTCGCTCTGTTTCTCCGTAGCGACGGACTCCGCGAGAGCATTTTTATTCCGGAAAATAAATTAGCGCAGCCCGATAACGTGTTTTGGGCCAAGCCCATTCCAGCCCAGCCCATTAGGCCCACTAAGGGAACCCTAACCCTAGGGTTGCTTCTATAAATAGGGGTGCTCACTTGGAAATCTTTCACTCCCACCCCTCACTTTTCCCTGGCCGCCACTTTCTTCTCCCCCTGTTTTCTTCTACCTCGCGCAGGCATCCTCCCACGGCAACAGCAGCCAGCGCGGGAGCTCCTGGGTCGCCAGCAGAAGCTCCATGGCCGCCGAGTCCCTTCCATGGCGTGAGCCTCCACCACCCTGCGTGCTCTCTGCCCCTCCTTCCTCGGCGTGCTGAAGTTTCTCAGCCATGGCGCCCAGCAGGGAGCACAACCAGCGCCCCCTTCTGCTCTGCGGCCGCCAGCAGTCCCCATTGCTAGGAGCTCGCCAGCAATTCCCCCCCCCCCCCACTCGGACCTCCATTTCCTTTAGCTGCTGCTCGCCGCAGAGCTCTCTGCTGGTTTCTGCCCTGTCGCGCGCAGGGCAGCCGACGCCCCTGCCCTTCTTCTTCCATGGGCGCGAGCTCCATCTTGCCTACTATGGACGCCCAGATTTTTTGCCCTCCTCCCTGGCCTCCCTTGCGCAGGGCAGCCATGGCCGAGCTCCCCTAGCGAAGGTGCTCCCAGTAGTAGCTTCTTCCTCCCTGCGCTCAGCCTCCCCAACTCGGCGCCCTTGCTGCAGGCGAGCAACAGCTCCCTGTCCATGGCGCCCCTGCAAATCTTCCCCTTCCTCCCCCTGCTCCTCTCCTTGTTGCAGCGCCGGGAACGCAGCAACAGCCCTGCGCAGCACCCCTGCGCGAGCCCCCTTCCTCGCTGTTCGTCGTGGTGCCCGCCGGCTGTTCGTCAAAATGCGCAGCAAGCCGCGCGCTGCTGGCTCGCTGTTTCGTGAAACCCTGTGGACAGCACGCTGCCGACGCTCACCGTGGGTTGCTGTTTTTGCGCAGCCCCTTTGTCGTCGTCGTTCACCCCCGGTGAGACCACGACGATTTATGTTCGATTCCGCATCGGGTTATTTTTTCCTATGATTAATTGCATATGTGCTGTTTGGTTTTTGTTTTGTGGAGGAGAGGAACCCTGCGTTTTGCGAGAAGAAGGCCAATCATTCAACGCTCGTCGGATGTTTGGAGCGATGCACAAATCGGAATCACCGTCATTCTTGCAAACACCGTTTAGGTTTGATATGGTGAGCCGATGTGTTATTTTGTGTTAGATCGGATATATATGTGGCTGCGATAGTTATTTTGTGCGTCGTAGGGATTGGTCGCGGATGTATAAATTGTTTGCTAGAATGCTTCGTTGTAAAATAATGTGTTAGTGCGGCAAAAATTTGATAAATCCTAAAGCATGTTTGGTGACTTCCGCACTCGGCTAAAGAGTTAGTCTATAGTAATTTTTGTTATGTATTCATCGTTGGTGTAGGTTAAATTAGGTGAAAAATGTAATTTACGTGATATATAATTGGTGTTTGGAAGATGAGATAGGTTAATTTAGAAAGGTGTGTTATCAAACATGTGTGCCGAATTGCGATGTAGTAGTGATTGCGTAAGTTAAACCGAAGTGTCCCAAGTACATGTCGTGATATGGTTGTATTGAGATAATAAGTTATAAGTGTTGCGTGATATGAGACTCGATCGATGTAGTTAATATTGAATTGGCCTGTAGAGAGGTGGTGACATGCTGAAGTAGTCATCGCTTCCTCTACGGTTAAGTCGGAGTCCTGCGTGATGATGTTATTTATGGGGTGAATGTGTATTGAAATATTTTATGTTGTGCAATATGATTAGGAAGATGAAGGATAGATATGTTGTTTCGGAAATATTAGCCAATAGATTCGGACAGGCGTGATAGAGGTTGAGTCACTTATGTTATAAAATTGATGCTCGACATGTTAGGTCTCCTAAAATGTGGTGTTTTAGGTGACTTGTGTGTTATCCATTTTAAGTTGAGAAATGTTTAAGAGAAGCTAATTAATTTGCTCCCACCCATGTTTTGAGTCGCAATGACTAAAATGGGTTGAATGAACTTGAGATGTATTACAATAGCTGTGTGTCGTGCCGGTCATCCAAAAATGGCGAAAGGTGGTGTGTGATGGTAATTGGGAAATAGTCACGACATTAGCCAACTCATGTCAGGTAGGAGTTGATTGTGTTAAGTGATTGTTATATATGTCGTGTCACGAATTATGATAATAATAGGCAAGCCGACGTGTATGCTGTCTAGCGGGATGTGTCGTGGCTCTAGCTAGCCGACTCGTTAGATGACTTTAGTTAAGCTTGTAGTCACGGTAAATTGCTTGTTGTGGTCTAAATGTGTATGGTTATGGTCGCGGATGAAAAATAGTAGTGCTCATAGGATGTCTAAGTTAAAATGCAAATTATTGGGTGAAAAGCGCTTCGATGTTGATTATCGTGGAGAACGCGTGGTTAATTGAGTATGGTAAATCTAGAGCACGAAATGACTTGGATAAAATTTATGAGTCAACTTGATGGTCCTAATTTTACTAATTTAACTCTAATCAACGGTGAAGTGTTAGAATAATTCAAGTCTCTAGAACACAACTAATTCTTGAATTATATAGGAGCTGAAATTTATTGATTGCTGTTTTGGACTGCACGCGCTGTTTTAGTTGTGCTGTATGTTTGATGAACTAAATTGTATTTTCTGTAGATATGTGCTATAGAAAAGTGGTAGATAACTTTATTATCTTGCTGGTGTTAAAATTTGACAGCCATAGGTCTGACAGTTTAGGAGTTATGCTTTTTACAAATTCAGTGACTGAATCTGTCCAATTTCTGTACAGATTTCAGAAACTGCACTGTTTGATTAAGTTAATGTTTGAATCAGTCCTTGTAGATTATAAGAAAGTTGTAGATGCTTTTCTTATCTTGCTTGTGTTAAAATTTCATAACAAAAGGCCTGACGGTTTAAGAGTTATGAATTTTACAACTTGGTTGCTGTGTTCTGTCCACCGTCAGAACAGATTTTGAAAACTGCGTTGTTTGATTCAGTTAAGCACAAAATCACTTCTTGGTGATTATAAAAGGTATGTAGTGCAATTGCCAAGCTTTCCAAAAAGTCTTGGATCACTATTTTTGGTGGTCTGAAGATTAAGTTATGGATGTTTAAAGTCTGAAGACTGAATCTGTCCAGTTCTGGACAGTACAGCCTTCATAGTGTATTTCACCCCTGATACATGTTAAACCAGCCAGAGATGTTTATAAATAATTTGTAGAACATTTAATTAGCTTTCTAGAAAGTCTAAGATCACTTTATTTGGATGTCTGAATCTTCAGTTATGAATTTTTAAAGTCACAAGTCTGAATCTGTCCAAATCTGGACAGCGCTGTTGTATTAGCACGTTTTAACCTTGTTAAGTGTTGAATCATGTTGAGGTAAAAATACCAAAGTTGCAGTTCACTTTTCAAGCTTTCTAGAAAGTCCTAGTTTACTATTTTTGAGTAAATATCTTGTGAGTTATGACTGAAACAATTGACTGCTGTATTGCTGTCCAAAAATTCTGCTAGTGCGCTTTTGATTGTTTAGTTCCCCCTTGTCGCTAAAAATGTGTGGTTTGCTCTTAAGTAATGTAGACTTGCCATGACTAAGCTTAATAATGCACGTGTGTCATGTTTTGTATGTTTCTTGCTGTAGTTGATTGTGATATAGGAGTTTCATAGACATTGATGCCTAGGTCCTATTTCAACTTACGTTGTTTGGGGTGTTTTGTGTGATTGATAGAAGAACTAAGGAAAAGCCGTAGCAAGTTAAATAAATATTCATACGTGTGATGTCATGTTGTGTTGGTTAATTATAGGTAGTAATCGTCGTCCATTCCAGTGGTATTGATACGGTGAGCTCGATGAAGTGTAGATAGCTAATGCTAGCATATGGTTGTTTACGGTGTCTTAAAAATTTCGTGTCTAGCTCGCTACCATGTGTCTTGATATATCTCGTGATAACTTTTCATTATATTCATACATATGCATCTTGCATCTCATTTAGGACCGAGAGATGCCGATCGTGCAAGTGATGTGGTGTCAACCCCAAGATGCAGTTGGTGGACGACCTGAAGAATGATAGACATAACCAGTGGATGCTCGCCAAGCGAGTACCTCCCCCAGCAAACACTATCTAAGTGTTAAATTAAAGGCAAGCCGCGGTTTTATGCATAACCGTTTATTTATGCTATTTTACTACACTTATTGTTTGTAGGCTTGTACTGTGCACTTAAGTGTAGGAGTTGACTGAAACCCTAGTTGCATGAACTCAGGATTCCTGTTGAGATGAATACTAGTATGCTAGGTCGAGTAGCTGCTTTACTAATTAGGGATCTCGGTAGAAGTCGAGTGATTTTTCCAGCACTCGCGCGAGGTTAGGAAATTGTTGTACTCACTTTCATATCATAATGATGTTGGTATGTGGACAACAATCCATGGGGATTGGTTGTCTACAGGATAAAAGTTGAATAAGGATTATGGTGTGGTACCGTGAGTCAAGCGTTTGAACGTACTAAACGCATACCGAGAAATATGGTAAATCGGTAAGCCTAGTACCTGAGTGAACCTGGCAGCAGTTTGCCCTCCTCACGCGACCTGAGACGTGGTCTCCCATTCCGGTTATGGTGGGTACAAGTGCGGTCACTGCACGACGGCAGTCGGGGTCAGTGGGGCATTGTACGCCAAGGCGGTGAGCCCCTCTCTGCTGACGGGGAATCGATGGGGACGGTTGATGTGTGTGGGGACGGAGTGCCTCGCCACATCGTGTGTTTAGGTTTACCTTGCAAGGTTTAAAAACTCGATTCGAATCGTCTGCTTCTCGCAGCTAATGAGACTGCTTGATCCATGCTGCTACATTGAGTAACAAGTGGAAATGTGATGAGTTGACACAAGATGTTGATTGCTAAATATGTTTGATACCATGTATGAGTAGATAGTACACTTTTAGCCTTAAGAGAGTCACACTTAAACTTGACAAAGCTAAAACTTGATTATAAACTCAGCTAGTGCTTTTGGCAACCAAACCCCACAGCCAAACAGCTGCATGTCTAGAGGTAGAGGAGTAGACTCCTCACACCGGGTAAGTCTAGCTGAGTATTAGTATACTCAGCCTTGCTTGTGGCATAATTTTTGCAGGTACTTCTTAGGATGATTGGTTGTTGGTGTGACTTGGCCTTCATCCCTGCCGCCGGGATAGACGGTCGAGAGGGTTATTGCTTCCGTAGGAGAGGACCAGGAGGAGTAGCGTGGCCAGGCTTCGCCATGATACTCGGTTTTCTCCGATAGTTATTTCCGCTGCATTAAAATTTATGGTTATTATTTCTGAAACTCCGATAATGTAATCACTAATGATACTTATTAAATTTGTGGTATTATGTTTTATTGTATTTCTCTGTGCCTCACCTTCGTGTGAGCTAGTGGTATTCGATCCTGGATAAGTGGCTTTATCGGACTAGATCCGAGGGACTGACGGGTTATTCCTATTTAAGTGTGGTCTAGCCTCTAAGGCGGGACTTAGGCACTTAAGTTGGAATAATTCGGGCGGTTCCGCCACAGCTGGTATCAGAGCGAATACCAGTACAGAGAAGTCAATAAGTCATGATTACCAACATTTTCTAAAGTAAAACTTGCTAGAAACCAATGTTGGATAGATCGTCAGGACGATCAGGATAGACCTAGGACGTGAAGCCCCAGGAATAGATGGGTAGCTAGGTGGCTAGTTATTTAGGCCATAAAGGCCACTACTACTATTAGTATGGATGCTGTAGAAGCACCCGAAAATTAGTTAGGTCTGAGAAGACGACTAGAATGAGCATGCATCATGATTGTCGCATTATAATTGTCTCTTGTGCACTAACATGCTTCTCTCACCTTTATTCCGATAATAAAAACTTGGGATTAATGTGATGTATTGCTATGTAAGAAATGCTTTACCTTGTGTCGGATTGGTAAGTCTGGGCTAGGTCGTGATATGTGTTTCTGTTGCCTTGCTTTCTAAAAGGTACGATAGTTGTTCAGTCCATTTTGCCTCTAACAAAAAAATGTTGTCTGTCCTGCTCGTGAAAAGACCCCCTTCCCCAAATAATCTAGTGGTTCCCTAGTGAAACTCTTTAAAAAAATCAAATCACGTGCTTGTTTTGGTGTTTCTAGCCCTTGTGTGTTTTACGCTTGAAGTTACACCTGCACAGCTTATAGACCCCCACAGCTTGACCGCTGGACCAACCCAAGTCTCCTTGTGCACTTGTTGTGTCAAAAAAAATTGCTGGGTGTCTAGTTGCACAAACCCTATCAAGGCCATGTTACTTTCCATAAATCCTGGCTCCTAAAACTTCATAGCATTCCTGTTGATCATCCTAGTTGATCCTGTTTGCCGACCTCTCTTTTCACCTGGATCTAGTACTCTTTTTCCTTGTGAATTATGTTGTGACTTTATCATACAAATCTCTGGATCCTTCATCGATTCTGCCCTGTATCTAGTTATCTGTTGTAACCCGTTCTCAAATATTGAATGTTGATCTTGCCTAAATCTCTCATTCTAATCATTCTCATACTCTTTCTCCAAGGATCATGACGTCATTTTATCAACATATCTCTAATCAGTGTATCCATTTAGTTCAATGGATTTCATTGTTGTCCTTGGATCTCTTATGTCTCTAAAAGCTTATCAGTCTCGATCTCATGGTTGGTTCCTCCTCATATTAAATATCGTATCAATCTTTGGCTAATAATCCCCATGATCAAGAAATAGTTCTCAGAGTGAAGAAAATTCTCATGTGATGCTCTTTTGTCAGCAGCCTTTGCTTCAACTCCGGTCACATCCTTAATTTCTGAGCCATACTCTCATGGGCTCCATCTATCTATGCTATGTGGATTCCTCATTGGTTGCGTTTGGTAATGACATTACGACTAAACGACCGATGGTGCCGCGACGAAACCGAGAGCCTACTATGGTGCACACATGGTTGAGCTGCTCGGCACGCGCTGGAATCGTGGTTAATAGTTGTGATCCATTACGAGACTATACTGATGTGCTATCTTTTGTGTACATTCTCTCAGAGTGGTCGCTGCATTTTGTCTCAACATGCCGCGATATTCTACCCAAATCTATCTTCAGTATCTTGTCAGATCACATCTCATAAAATTGCATCTATCTCCAGCCTGGGAGTTACATGCTTCTCCACCCTTAAGAGTCTCATTCGAATCTCGTGTAGGAAACGGGTGACGCCTAAGAGGGGGGGTGAATTAGGACTTCTAAAACTTTTACTAAACTAGGCCACAATTAAATCCCTAGAGCAAAACCTATGCAAATAATCAAAACTAGAATATGCAAACTAGGTTTTGTCTAAGTGTTGCTATCTCTACCGCAAAAGGCTAAGTTTCAATCTACACTAAATAAGTATGACTACAAGATTGAAACTTAAATGCTTAATATAAATGCGGAATGTAAAGAGCTAAGTAGAGAAGCAAACTCTCGTGGATGACACCGGTATTTTTACCGAGGTATCCGGAACCACGCAAGGTCCCGACTAATCCTCGTTGGTGCCCCTACGCAAAGGAAAGCCCACGCGAGGGCCAAGCACCACGGTCGAGTAACTCTGTAGAGAGCCGCGGGCCTTCTCCACGCGCAAGTGGTGCTCCGCTTCCGGCTCCTCTCGGACGCTCCCCGCCGTCTCCACTATCGGGCTTCCGGCAGAAACGCCGCGAGCCTCGTTCCCTCCGGTACACGGTGGCGGCCGTGACACAAACGCGGTTGTCACGGTCTCGCAAGACTCTCGCCCCACTCGGTACAATTACAACGACTCACGCAAGAGCCGAGGGGTTGTGTGGTTTTACAAAACTCACTCAACTAACTAGGGTTCACCTAGAGCAAGCGCTAAAGCGGTCAAACTAACCTAAGCACTTCACAAAGCACCTACGCTAATCACCGAGTGATTCTATTAAGCACTTGGGTGTTTGAGCTCTTGGAAATGTGCACTATATGCCTTGGTATGTTGCTTGGGCTCTCACACTTGAGAATGGCCAGTTGGGGTGGTATTTATAGCCTACACCCCCAACTAGCCGTTGGATAGAAAGCAGCAGCTTTCTGTCGTCGGGTGCACCGGACAGTCCGGTGCACCACCGGACACTGCACAGTAGATGTCCGGTGCACGCCACGTCAGCCGACCGTTGGCGCCTGTAGCAGTCGACCGTTGGATCCGACCGTTGCCGTCTGCCCGTTGGCACACCGGACAGTCCGGTGCTACAGCCAGAGAGTGCCTGTCTGCGGCCTCTCTGCGCAGACTGTCCGGTGCCTCACCGGACAGTCCGGTGCACACCGGACACCAATGTCCGGTGCGCCACCAGGCGCTGGCTGACAGCCCTTATCTTGGATTTCTTCGGGCTTCTTTGTTCTTGAGTATTGGACTCCTATGCATCTTTTTATGTCTTCTTTTGAGGTGTTGCATCCTCATTGCCTTGGTCCAATTCTCTTCACATCCTGTGAACTACAAACACAAACACTAGAAAACTTATTAGTTCATGGATTGTGTTGTTCATCAAACACCAAAACTCAATTAGCCAAAAAGCACGGGGTCCATTTTCCTTACAATCTCCCCCTTTTTGGTGATTGATGACAACACAACCAAAGCAAGCAAATAATACAAGTATTTGAATGAAAATATGCAATGTACTTGCAAAGATGCATAATTATCCCCACAATGTGAAATTATGGACTTAAGCCTCCCCCTAACTCCATAATTCACTTACTTCCTATTTTTGGACCAAATAACCAAAACCACTTAAAAAACCATTTGGAGATATAAAATTTTAAATTGGTGGTGTTTGGTGTTTGATATAGTTTTCATTGCTTTGGTCACTAAACTTCTCCCCCTTTGGCATCAACCACCGAAAAGGAAGACATTAAAAGCATGTAGGAAGTAAATAAAAGCTTGCCCTCAGCAAGAATTGTATCAAATGATATCACTAGAAGGATATTAAATTAAACCATATGAATGATACCAGTTGAAACGATTACTCCCCCTAAATGAGTGTTCTCCTTAGAGAGAAGTTTCTCCCCCTTTTTAGAGATGAGGAAATACTCCCCCTGACAGAGATCCTCTACTTAGGAAAAAGCATGTGAAAAATTTGAGGTGCAAGACAAGATTTGAAAAGACTAACTTCCCTTATGCATAGGTAACAGAATATGAGTTAACTACTTATGCATTTTTGCAACATGGAAGCATATGATATGAAATATAGTCTAATCAAATATTGGAGAAGACATGTAAATGATACTGAATGTAGTCTCAAAAGATACCAATTGAAGATCAATGGCGATCTTGAGAGACATGAGAGTTCTTGGAGATTTTGCAGTGGAAGATTGTTGTCTTTCTTCGGGGACTTCATTTTCCTTACAATGAGACTATCACATGGAATAGACTTGAAAAGGTGTTAGTCTCAAAGTGTTAGATTATAGAGTAACCTCCCCCTAAAGGTGTGCATACAAGTTTTGAATACTTGTAGGAGACATGCACTTTGATTTGATATCAAGAGGGGCAAATTATCCATAATCCAAACTTTGGCACATATAAGTTAAATGATACACTTTGTAGAAATCAAAATTTTCAATTGATGCATCATTTACTATGGAGTGATATAAAAGCTGTGTGCCGTGCTTTAACTAAACATTTTAAACCATGTAGATTTGCTTAAGTATATGAATTTAAAGCAAGCAATCCTACCATGTGATTTACCTAGTATGCATGATTTTGAACAACAGTACATAACAAATGTAATACTAGGCAAGAAAGGTAAACTAGATAAAAGATAAATAGATACGCATATCTAAAAACGAAGAATACAATAAAACTAGTTACCTTAGTCATGGGTGGGAAATTTGGGTCCAAAGTTTTCACTAACCCACTTGGCAATAAACTTAATCCAATATGATGTACCCCATGATATACATCCCAACTTTGCCAAGTCTCCAAATTTCCCGAAGACCTTTGGTCCACTCACTTCCCTTTCGGGATCCAAACCTTCTTGGTGCTTTTCATGGTTGAAATTATCTCCTTTGGCACCCAGATGCGTTTGGCCCCCTTTCCTTTGTTGGCTTGCTTATTGGCCTTGATTGCTATCACCTTTCCGTTCTTTTTCTTCTTGATCAAATATGGTGTAGCATCCTTTTTGTTCACCTTTTTGACGTAGGTGTTGGAGATTTTGCTTGATGGCTTTTGCTTGAGCTTTTGCCTTTGTTTATCCCCGGTCATCGCCTTGCATTGGAAAGACTTGTGGCCTTCCATGTGGCATAGCCTACAAATCACAGTTTCTCCCTCTACAGGCTTGTTCACTCCCGCAGTGGTGTTATCCTGTGGAGGTCGGATTTGTTTGGCTTTGCCTTTCTTGTCATACAAAGCCTTGCCAAGGCGAGCCACTTCTTGCTTTAATTGTTCATTTTCCTTTGCAACCTCATCCGTACATGTCTCAACAACAATATTCTCAACAACGACTTGGTTGCAGGGGTTAGAATCATCAATTAAATCAAAGCAGGAAGTAGAAGCATCTTTCTTAATTATTTCAGGTATTTCAACTAAAGATGCTGCTGGGGTGCTACCAATGTTTTCTAGCTTAGTAGTTAGCTCATTGTTGTGTATGCTAAGAATTTCCATTTTCTCTAGCAAATTTTCAATAGCTTCTTGGGAGCTAGCTAACTTAGCCTTAAGTTTTTCATTCTTTTTAATAAGGCTATCATCGGTAGCAGTGGATGGAGCACTAGATTCTAATAGCTCAATTTTAGTTGATAGCTCACTATTTAAGTTTGCAAAAGTTTCAAATTTTTCTAGCAAACCTTTGTAATCATTTTGAGAGCTAACCAACTTATTTTTCAAAGTTTTAAGTTGAGCTTTTTGCTTAGTGCAAACATCCTGGAAAAATTCTACGACTTTCGCAAGCTCATCTAGAGAGGGCTTTCCCTCACCTTCATCATCACTACTACTTTCATCACTAGAGGATGGAATGCTTTTGTTACCTCTTGCCATAAGGCATTTGTGTGATGACCGTGATGATCGTGACGAGGATCGGTGGCTGCGCGTCCTTGGAGGTTCATCTTCACTTGAAGAATCATCCCAAGTTCTAACACTTGTTAGCACCTTGCCTTTGCTCCTCTCCTTTTTGGGTTTGGCCATATTTGGACAGTTGTCCCTGAAGTGGCCCTTCTCCCCACATGCGAAGCATCCTCTCTTCCTTTGCTTTTTCCTGTCAATGTTAAAGAGAAGATCCTCGACCTGCAGGGGTATACCCATTAGATTAATCTTGCGGATCATCCTCATTACCTTTCCGACGCGTCGGATTGTTTCTTCGTCCTCGGAGGATGATGTGCATGGTTGATTATCTTCATCATCATCACTTTCTTCTTCTTCTTCTTCTTCACTTGAGGAACTTGTAGTGGGAGCCTTCTTTTTGCCCTTCCTTTCATCACATGCAAAAGCATATGGTCTTGAGGAAGTTGGCTCCTCTCCCCGACTCATTTTTCGCGACATCTCAAACGCCGCGATTTTCCCAATCACGATGGTCGGGGTCATGTTGCTCAAGTCCTCCATGTTGTGAAGGATGGTGATGATGCTCCCATATCTTTGTTGTGGTAGCAGGGAGATAATCTTCCTCACAATGTCTGCATCACCTAGCTTATTTATGCCAATAGAGTTGAGCTCATTGATTATTAGATTCAGACGAGAATACATGTCTCTAATAAGCTCATCATCTTTCATAGCAAAGGAATTATACTTATTTAAGACTAGGCAATGTTTTTGCTCACGGACATTGGATGTGCCGTCATGGAGCTCATGCAATTTTAGCCAAATCTCATTAGCAGTTTTCAGGGTAAATACTTGATTGAAAATATCCATGCTAAGAGATTCATACAAGCAATTTTTGGCTCTAGCATTTAAATGGATTTCTTTTTCCTCACTCGTGGTGGGTTTCTCGGGATTCTTGAGGGGTTTCATCCCGTCACGAGTGACTCTCCAAACACCTAGATCAACGGCCTCTAGGTAACAAGCCATTCTAGCACTATAATATGGGAAGTTAGTGCCGTCGAAGTGTGGTGGCCTATGGGTATCCATCCCTTCCTCTAAAAAGTGTCGGCTCTTTTAGCGGTGAAGCTAAAGCGTTTCAAATGAGCCAAACCGCCTCTGATACCACTTGTAGGAAACGGGTGACGCCTAAGAGGGGGGGTGAATTAGGACTTCTAAAACTTTTACTAAACTAGGCCACAATTAAATCCCTAGAGCAAAACCTATGCAAATAATCAAAACTAGAATGTGCAAACTAGGTTTTGTCTAAGTGTTGCTATCTCTACCGCAAAAGGCTAAGTTTCAATCTACACTAAATAAGTATGACTACAAGATTGAAACTTAAATGCTTAATATAAATGCGGAATGTAAAGAGCTAAGTAGAGAAGCAAACTCTCGTGGATGACGCCGGTATTTTTACCGAGGTATCCGGAACCACGCAAGGTCCCGACTAATCCTCGTTGGTGCCCCTACGCAAAGGGAAGCCCACGCGAGGGCCAAGCACCACGGTCGAGTAACTCCGTAGAGAGCCGCGGGCCTTCTCCACGCGCAAGTGGTGCTCCGCTTCCGGCTCCTCTCGGACGCTCCCCGCCGTCTCCACTATCGGGCTTCCGACAGAAACGCCGCGGGCCTCGTTCCCTCCGGTACACGATGGCGGCCGTGACACAAACGCGGTTGTCACGGTCTCGCAAGACTCTCGCCCCACTCGGTACAATTACAACGACTCACACAAGAGCCGAGGGGTTGTGTGGTTTTACAAAACTCACTCAACTAACTAGGGTTCACCTAGAGCAAGCGCTAAAGCGGTCAAACTAACCTAAGCACTTCGCAAAGCACCTACGCTAATCACCGAGTGATTCTATTAAGCACTTGGGTGTTTGAGCTCTTGGAAATGTGCACTATATGCCTTGGTATGTTGCTTGGGCTCTCACACTTGAGAATGGCCGATTGGGGTGGTATTTATAGCCTACACCCCTAACTAGCCGTTGGACAGAAAGCAGCAGCTTTCTGTCGTCGGGTGCACCGGACAGTCCGGTGCACCACCGGACACTGCACAGTAGATGTCCGGTGCACGCCACGTCAGCCGACCGTTGGCGCCTGTAGCAGTCGACCGTTGGATCCGACCGTTGCCGTCTGCCCGTTGGCACACCGGACAGTCCGGTGCACACTGGACAGTCCGGTGCTACAGCCAGAGAGTGCCTGTCTGCGGCCTCTCTGCGCAGACTGTCCGGTGCACACCGGACACCAATGTCCGGTGCACCACCAGGCGCTGGCTGACAGCCCTTATATTGGATTTCTTCGCTGATTTCTTCGGGCTTCTTTGTTCTTGAGTATTGGACTCCTATGCATCTTTTTATGTCTTCTTTTGAGGTGTTGCATCCTCATTGCCTTGGTCCAATTCTCTTCACATCCTGTGAACTACAAACACAAACACTAGAAAACTTATTAGTTCATGGATTGTGTTGTTCATCAAACACCAAAACTCAATTAGCCAAAAGGCCCGGGGTCCATTTTCCATACATCTCGGGACGAGATTCTTTTAAGGGGGAGGGCTGTGACACCCCAGGTGTCTATTTCGTGTTATATCGGGTGATTTATCCTAATCTCGGATGCATAGTAAAAATTTCTATTTCTCGATCGTGCCTATCTCTGTTTATCAAGCTTTCTCTTGGAAGTTCACCGAATTCAGAGTTATTCGATCGCGAGAAACAACCCATTTCGGAGCGTGTTAAAACTTTTATCTCTCGAAACGAATGCAAACTCGATGATCAGTCTCGATTTATAAATCTCATCTGAAGCTCATTTAATCAAACTCTCAACGGCTGTTATTTGATCTGTGTCCGAATCCAATTCCTCGAACTTTGGTCTATGTCTGACTATTTTAATCCGACTCCATACTCTCAAACGGAATGCTTAATATGTCGTCATCAAATCAATTTTATCCGACTCGGCTAAATATCTCATGGACGAACCGAACTCAAAACCCCGTATCGACAGCAATTTTAAAATATCACGATTCGCCTTCTCCGACTAAAAATCCAAAGACGATCGAATCTCAGGACGATTTATTTTCGAATCACGCGTAGGTAATTATTTTCGAGCGAAATCAAAATTTGACTCTCGACCGAATTAATCGCTCAACCTTCCGTTCGTCCGAACTCTTTTCGCTCTGTTTCTCCGTAGCGACGGACTCCGCGAGAGCATTTTTATTCCGGAAAATAAATTAGCGCAGCCCGATAACGTGTTTTGGGCCAAGCCCATTCCAGCCCAGCCCATTAGGCCCACTAAGGGAACCCTAACCCTAGGGTTGCTTCTATAAATAGGGGTGCTCACTTGGAAATCTTTCACTCCCACCCCTCACTTTTCCCTGGCCGCCACTTTCTTCTCCCCCTGTTTTCTTCTACCTCGCGCAGGCATCCTCCCACGGCAACAGCAGCCAGCATGGGAGCTCCTGGGTCGCCAGCAGAAGCTCCATGGCCGCCGAGTCCCTTCCATGGCGTGAGCCTCCACCACCCTGCGTGCTCTCTGCCCCTCCTTCCTCGGCGTACTGAAGTTTCTCAGCCATGGCGCCCAGCAGGGAGCACAACCAGCGCCCCCTTCTGCTCTGCGGCCGCCAGCAGTCCCCATTGCTAGGAGCTCGCCAGCAATTCCCCCCCACTCGGACCTCCATTTCCTTTAGCTGCTGCTCGCCGCAGAGCTCTCTGCTGGTTTCTGCCCCGTCACGCGCAGGGCAGCCGACGCCCCTGCCCTTCTTCTTCCATGGGTGCGAGCTCCATCTTGCCTGCTATGGACGCCCAGATTTTTCGCCCTCCTCCCTGGCCTCCCTTGCGCAGGGCAGCCATGGCTGAGCTCCCCTAGCGAAGGTGCTCCCAGTGGTAGCTTCTTCCTCCCTGCGCTCAGCCTCCCCAACTCGGCGCCCTTGCTGCAGGCGAGCAGCAGCTCCCTGTCCATGGCGCCCCTGCAAATCTTCCCCTTCCTCCCCCTGCTCCTCTCCTTGTTGCAGCGCCGGGAACGCAGCAACAGCCCTGCGCAGCACCCCTGCGCGAGCCCCCTTCCTCGCTGTTCGTCGTGGTGCCCGCCGGCTGTTCGTCAAAATGCGCAGCAAGCCGCGCGCTGCCGGCTCACTGTTTCGTGAAGCCCTGTGGACAGCACGCCGCCGACGCTGACCGTGGGTTGCTGTTTTTGCGCAGCCCCTTTGTCGTCGTCGTTCACCCCCGGTGAGACCACGACGATTTATGTTCGATTCCGCATCGGGTTATTTTTTCCTATGATTAATTGCGTATGTGTTGTTTGGTTTTTGTTTTGTGGAGGAGAGGAACCCTGCGTTTTGCGAGAAGAAGGCCAATCATTCAACGCTCGTCGGATGTTTGGAGCGATGCACAAATCGGAATCACCGTCATTCTTGCAAACACCGTTTAGGTTTGATATGGTGAGCCGATGTGTTATTTTGTGTTAGATCGGATATATATGTGGCTGCGATAGTTATTTTGTGCGTCGTAGGGATTGGTCGCGGATGTATAAATTGTTTGCTAGAATGCTTCGTTGTAAAATAATGTGTTAGTGCGGCAAAAATTTGATAAATCCTAAAGCATGTTTGGTGACTTCCGCACTCGGCTAAAGAGTTAGTCTATAGTAATTTTTGTTATGTATTCATCGTTGGTGTAGGTTAAATTAGGTAAAAAATGTAATTTACGTGATATATAATTGGTGTTTGGAAGATGAGATAGGTTAATTTAGAAAGATGTGTTATCAAACATGTGTGCCGAATTGCGATGTAGTAGTGATTGCGTAAGTTAAACCGAAGTGTCCCAAGTACATGTCGTGATATGGTTGTATTGAGATAATAAGTTATAAGTGTTGCGTGATATGAGACTCGATCGATGTAGTTAATATTGAATTGGCCTGTAGAGAGGTGGTGACATGCTGAAGTAGTCATCGCTTCCTCTACGGTTAAGTCGGAGTCCTGCGTGATGATGTTATTTATGGGGTGAATGTGTATTGAAATATTTTATGTTGTGCAATATGATTAGGAAGATGAAGGATAGATATGTTGTTTCGGAAATGTTAGCCAATAGATTCGGACAGGCGTGATAGAGGTTGAGTCACTTATGTTATAAAATTGATGCTCGACATGTTAGGTCTCCTAAAATGTGGTGTTTTAGGTGACTTGTGTGTTATCCATTTTAAGTTGAGAAATGTTTAAGAGAAGCTAATTAATTTGCTCCCACCCATGTTTTGAGTCGCAATGACTAAAATGGGTTGAATGAACTTGAGATGTATTACAATAGCTGTGTGTCGTGCCGGTCATCCAAAAATGGCGAAAGGTGGTGTGTGATGGTAATTGGGAAATAGTCACGACATTAGCCAACTCATGTCAGGTAGGAGTTGATTGTGTTAAGTGATTGTTATATATGTCGTGTCACGAATTATGATAATAATAGGCAAGCCGACGTGTATGCTGTCTAGCGGGATGTGTCGTGGCTCTAGCTAGCCGACTCGTTAGATGACTTTAGTTAAGCTTGTAGTCACGGTAAATTGCTTGTTGTGGTCTAAATGTGTATGGTTATGGTCGCGGATGAAAAGTAGTAGTGCTCATAGGAGGTCTAAGTTAAAATGCAAATTATTGGGTGAAAAGCGCTTCGATGTTGATTATCGTGGAGAACGCGTGGTTAATTGAGTATGGTAAATCTAGAGCACGAAATGACTTGGATAAAATTTATGAGTCAACTTGATGGTCCTAATTTGACTAATTTAACTCTAATCAACGGTGAAGTGTTAGAATAATTCAAGTCTCTAGAACACAACTAATTCTTGAATTATATAGGAGCTGAAATTTATTGATTGCTGTTTTGGACTGCACGCGCTGTTTTAGTTGTGCTGTATGTTTGATGAACTAAATTGTGTTTTCTGTAGATATGTGCTATAGAAAAGTGGTAGATAACTTTATTATCTTGCTGGTGTTAAAATTTGACAGCCATAGGTCTGACAGTTTAGGAGTTATGCTTTTTACAAATTCAGTGACTGAATCTGTCCAATTTCTGTACAGATTTCAGAAACTACACTGTTTGATTAAGTTAATGTTTGAATCAGTCCTTGTAGATTATAAGAAAGTTGTAGATTCTTTTCTTATCTTGCTTGTGTTAAAATTTCATAACTAAAGGCCTGACGATTTAAGAATTATGAATTTTACAACTTGGTTGCTGTGTTCTGTCCACCGTCAGAACAGATTTTGAAAACTGCGTTGTTTGATTCAGTTAAGCATAGAATCACTTTTTGGTGATTATAAAAGTTATGTAGTGCAATTGCCAAGCTCTCCAAAAAGTCTTGGATCACTATTTTTGGTGGTCTGAAGATTAAGTTATGGATGTTTAAAGTCTGAAGACTGAATCTGTCCAGTTCTGGACAGTACAGCCTTCATAGTGTATTTCACCCTTGATACATGTTAAACCAGCCAGAGATGTTTATAAATAATTTGTAGAACTTTAATTAGATTTCTAGAAAGTCTAAGATCACTTTATTTGGATGTCTGAATCTTCAGTTATGAATTTTTAAAGTCACAAGTCTGAATCTGTCCAAATCTGGACAGCGCTGTTGTATTATCACGTTTTAACCTTGTTAAGTGTTGAATCATGTTGAGGTAAAAATACCAAAGTTGCAGTTCACTTTTCAAGATTTCTAGAAAGTCCTAGTTTACTATTTTTGAGTAAATATCTTGTGAGTTATGACTGAAACAATTGGCTGTTGTATTGCTGTCCAAAAATTCTGCTAGTGCGCTTTTGATTGTTTAGTTCCCCCTTGTCGCTAAAAATGTGTGGTTTGCTCTTAAGTAATGTAGACTTGCCATGACTAAGCTTAATAATGCACGTGTGTCATGTTTTGTATGTTTCTTGCTGTAGTTGATTGTGATATAGGAGTTTCATAGACATTGATGCCTAGGTCCTATTTCAACTTACGTTGTTTGGGGTGTTTTGTGTGATTGATAGAAGAACTAAGGAAAAGCCGTAGCAAGTTAAATAAATATTCATACGTGTGATGTCATGTTGTGTTGGTTAATTATAGGTAGTAATCGTCGTCCATTCCAGTGGTATTGATACGGTGAGCTCGATGAAGTGTAGATAGCTAATGCTAGCATATGGTTGTTTACGGTGTCTTAAAAATTTCGTGTCTAGCTCGCTACCATGTGTCTTGATATATCTCGTGATAACTTTTCATTATATTCATACATATGCATCTTGCATCTCATTTAGGACCGAGAGATGCCGATCGTGCAAGTGATGTGGTGTCAACCCCAAGATGCAGTTGGTGGACGACCTGAAGAATGATAGACATAACCAGTGGATGCTCGCCAAGCGAGTACCTCCCCCAGCAAACACTATCTAAGTGTTAAATTAAAGGCAAGCCCCGGTTTTATGCATAACCGTTTATTTATGCTATTTTACTACACTTATTGTTTGTAGGCTTGTACTGTGCACTTAAGTGTAGGAGTTGACTGAAACCCTAGTTGCATGAACTCAGGATTCCTGTTGAGATGAATACTAGTATGCTAGGTCGAGTAGCTGCTTTACTAATTAGGGATCTCGGTAGAAGTCGAGTGATTTTTCCAGCACTCGCGCGAGGTTAGGAAATTGTTGTACTCACTTTCATATCATAATGATGTTGGTATGTGGACAACAATCCATGGGGATTGGTTGTCTACAGGATAAAAGTTGAAAAAGGATTATGGTGTGGTACCGTGAGTCAAGCGTTTGAACGTACTAAACGCATACCGAGAAATATGGTAAATCGGTAAGCCTAGTACCTGAGTGAACCTGGCAGCAGTTTGCCCTCCTCATGCGACCTGAGACGTTGTCTCCCATTCCGGTTATGGTGGGTACAAGTGCGGTCACTGCACGACGGCAGTCGGTGTCAGTGGGGCATTGTACGCCAAGGCGGTGAGCCCCTCTCTGCTGACGGGGAATCGATGGGGACGGTTGATGTGTGTGGGGACGGAGTGCCTCGCCACATCGTGTGTTTAGGTTTACCTTGCAAGGTTTAAAAACTCGATTCAAATCGTCTGCTTCTCGCAGCTAATGAGACTGCTTGATCCATGCTGCTACATTGAGTAACAAGTGGAAATGTGATGAGTTGACACAAGATGTTGATTGCTAAATATGTTTGATACCATGTATGAGTAGATAGTACACTTTTAGCCTTAAGAGAGTCACACTTAAACTTGACAAAGCTAAAACTTGATTACAAACTCAGCTAGTGCTTTTGGCAACCAAACCCCACAGCCAAACAGCTGCATGTCTAGAGGTAGAGGAGTAGACTCCTCACACCGGGTAAGTCTAGCTGAGTATTAGTATACTCAGCCTTGCTTGTGGCATAATTTTTGCAGGTACTTCTTAGGATGATTGGTTGTTGGTGTGACTTGGCCTTCATCCCTGCCGCCGGGATAGACGGTCGAGAGGGTTATTGCTTCCGCAGGAGAGGACCAGGAGGAGTAGCGTGGCCAGGCTTCGCCATGATACTCGGTTTTCTCCGATAGTTATTTCCGCTGCATTAAAATTTATGGTTATTATTTCTGAAACTCCGATAATGTAATCACTAATGATACTTATTAAATTTGTGGTATTATGTTTTATTGTATTTCTCTGTGCCTCACCTTCGTGTGAGCTAGTGGTATTCGATCCTGGATAAGTGGCTTTATCGGACTAGATCCGAGGGACTGACGGGTTATTCCTATTTAAGTGTGGTCTAGCCTCTAAGGCGGGACTTAGGCACTTAAGTTGGAATAATTCGGGCGGTTCCGCCACAATACTCCTGCTTCTCCTTCTGCTATTGAAGTAGAAGAGATTATGAAGGTAATGACTGAACCCTTGCCTATCAGGCTAAGTCCGCTGGCATTGGAACTGACGAAGTTTTTTCAGAGGGACAAGGCAGCTTCGGCAACAAAAAGTCCTGTGAAGCCGAAAAAGCGGAGAATTATTCAAGTAACAGACGTAATCCATCAGACGCCGCCACCGGCAACGGTGTCAAAAATTGTTTTTGCTGAAACTGCCGAAGCCGAAGCTTCTGGAATGAAAACCGCTGAAGCTGAAATGGGCAGAGCTGAAGCTGAAATGGGCGGAGCCGAAGCTACCGGGGCCGAAGTCGAGGCCACCGAAGAGTCGGACCTAGAAACCACAATTGAGGCTATTGACAATATACTCCTAAAAATGGCTGAAGAGGAAGCTACCGTGGCTACAGTGAATACGGCAACTGAGAAGGGGAAAGAGCAAATTAAAGAAATTTCAGAAGAAGAAGATTTCAACTTTCAAGATTTGCTCGGACAAGAATTATCAGACGCCGAAAAAGAGGAGTTGAAAAAATATGCCATATCTTGTGGATACAAATCAGGGGCTATGCTTTTTGGTGGGGTCAACGAAGGGAAACTAAGATGCCTTCGGAACCGCACCGAGGCCAAAATTGTCAGAACCCTTTCCAAAAGCATTGGCTTGCCGAAGCTGGAAGCGGACTTGTGTCGTTACCAACGACACCACATCGCCGGAAGCTTGCTTTATGCCAACTTCAAGGTAACAAATATTTTTGTTATTTTATTACTATTATTATTAACTTTTGGGTCATGTTCTAACGAAGGTCATTTCGACAGAGTATATTATTAAGTAAGGTTCTGAAGATGCAACAAGATCTGGAGGAAGAGAAAAACAAAGCTGTCATTCAAGATTTGGCTGAAAAAGTTGAGAATCACGAAGCCAATCTGAAAAAGAAAGACTTCGCAATTCAAGATCTTGAACTCATGGTCAAAGAGCACGAAGGTACATTAGAAAAGAAGGATTTTGTTATTCAGACCATGGAAGGCTCTTTGGCTGAAGCCCAACTTGAAAATGACAAATTAAAGAATGAACTGCTCCTTCAGTCAGAAAAATTCGAGCAAGAAAGGAAATGTTTCGAAGCAAGCCTGAAGGCTGAAGTGGACAAATACTCAAATTTACAGAAATCCTTTATAGAACTTCAGGAGAAATGCTTAAGCTTCGGCGCCCGGTGTGTGCAGCGGCTGAAGGACGTGTTTCACTCTGTCGGAGCTAGTTCTTCGAAATTTACACCTTCAGCTGAAAACCTGCCAAAAACATTAGAACATATTGAAGGCGAAGTTGACGCCCTTGACGAAGTTATTGGTGGGCATGCTGACTTCTGCGCCCTGGTAGCTTCTCGGGGCACAACTGCTGCTTTTTTGAAGGCTGGCTGCACACATGGAAACACTATGAACAGACCAAACTTCAGCCTGTCAGCTTCAGATTTGTTAGATATCCCAAGCTTAGCCAGAAGCATCGGTAATAGATTCATGACCTAGATCTGGGTAAATGGCAGGCAGAAAATGGCAGGCGACGAAGCTCGAAGCCATCTTAAGCCGGTAAAAAACTTATACTTGTTACTTTTACCCTCTCCTTTGAAATTTGCACCTTTCTTACTGTGCTGCTTGATATATGCAGGATGACGAAGCTGAAGATTGACAGTGCTGAAGTTTGACAAAACTGAAGACGAAGCCTTAGCTGAAGCTTAAAATTGTTTATAATGTGCTTTCCTGCAAAAATTCTTGGAGAAACTTTTGTAATATAGATATGAAGTAACTTATGTAAATTTGTACATACCTTGTAATATATTCTGTCTTCTTTAATCGCATCCAGTCTGCTTTGCTGTGGACGAAACTTCTTTTTTGAGCCGAAGGCGAAAAACACCTTCCCTTCTTTTCGTACACAACGAAGCATAGAAAATTTTTCCTTCGAATCTTTTTCCCCTCTCTTTTTTCTGAAGCACCTATCTTTTTTGTGTAGCATGATGATGATTCTATATATGTCTAAATGAATGTTCATGAATGCAAATGACATGATGATATGCTATGTGCAAATGAATATTAGAGCACATGCTCAAAAAACCATAATCACGGTCCTTCGTTCTCTCAAGAATGATAAAAATCTTTTTGCCGTTTACTTTTCGGCTTCACCGTTTACTTTTCGGTGTATCAGCGTTGACTTTTCGCTGTAAGCCTCCCTTAGGAGCTTCTTCGCCTTTTACTTTCGGCGGAATCAGCGTTTATTTTTCGCTGTAAGCCTCCCTTAGGAGCTTCTTCGCCTTTTACTTTCGGCGGAATCAGCGTTTATTTTTCGCTGTAAGCTCTGCATTCCCTTAGGAACGACTTTTGAGCTTCTCCCTGTTTTCTTTTCTTTCTTTTTGCACTCGAGGGTGCGTTCTCAGCTTTTACATTTACATTTTTGGGGGATATCGCTCTTATAGAATTGAAATAAGGAAAAGAAAAATTACATGTTGTGGCCCCATTAAAAACCTTTCTCCCCCTTTGGAAAGGAAAAGGGTGCCACAAAAAAGAATATAAAAAATTACATCAAACTAAACATAATATCTCCGAAGCTCATCCGCATTCCACGATCTAGGAATGTCATTGCCGTCCAAGTCCTTCAACCTGTAGGAACCAGGTCTTGACGAAGATACTACCAAAAAAGGGCCTTCCCACTTCAGCTGTAATTTGCCTACTGTTTCAGGGTTAGCCACTCTTCGAAGTACCAGGTGTCCTGGTTCAATGTTCTTCAACTTGACCTTTCTATCACACCATTTTATTGTTTCAGCTTGATATTTATTGATGTTTTCCACAGCTTGGAGTCTGATCCCTTCAATAGCATCTTTTTCTACGGAGCAATCAGCTTCGTGTTCGCCCTCTGCTGAAGCTACTGTCCTTATTGATCATGTTTTAGCCTCTTCTGGGGTTATTGCTTCGTCACCAAACAATAGTTTGAAGGGTGTAAAGCCTGTTGATCTTGAGATGGTTGTGTTATGACTCCACACTACTTTGATTAACTCGTCTGGCTACTTTCCCCTCGGCTGATTGAAGATTGACTTCATTATTCCTGTCATTATGATCCCATTGGCTCTTTCAACAAGTCCATTTGATTCTGGGTGTCGGACTGATGCAAAATGGATCTTCGTGCCGATTTGATTACAAAATTCTCTGAAGGCTTCAGAATCAAACTGTGTCCCATTGTCCACAGTGATAGCCTTCGGCACTCCGAAGCGACAAACAATGTTTTGCCAGAAAAACTTTTGAATAGTAAACGAAGTTATTGTGGCTAAGGGCTTCGCCTCAATCCATTTGGAAAAATATTCCACTGCTACCACCACGTATCTTAAGTTCCCCTGTGCTGGTGGTAATGGACCTAGCAAATCCAGACCCCACCTTTGCAAAGGCCAAGTGGGTTGTATTAGCTGAGTTAAAGACGAAGGTTGTTTTTGATCTCTTGCACATTTCTGACAACCTTCGCACTTTTGGACCAAATCCGCCGCGTCCGAAGCTGCCTTTGGCCAATAAAATCCTTGGCGAAAAACCTTTCCAAGCAAAGGCCTAGATCCAATGTGAGATCCACACAGACCTGCATGTATGTCCTTCATTAATTCTATACCTTCGGATCTAGATAAGCACTTGAGCAGTGGGGAACAGACCCCGCGCTTGTATAACTCCCCTTCTATTATAACATATGGTCGAGCTCTTGCTTCTATTCTCCTGTTATAAGCTTCGTCATCTGAAAGAAAATTACCCTGAAGGAAAGAGATGATCTCAGTTCTCCAATCTTCACTATAAACAGGGGATATGTTAAGGATTGATCTTTCAAGAAGCTCGACCGAAGGTGCTTTTATTGTTTCAAAAAATACTTCCGAAGGTACAGGCAGCCCTTGGGCTGCTGACTTAGCCAATAGATCAGCGTATTCATTTTCTCCACGAGGAATATTTTTGACAGAGAAACCTTCGAAGGAAGCCTCAATCCTTCGGACTGTATCTAGATACTTTTCAAGCTTCGGGTCTCTTGCTTTGTAACTTTTGTCAATATGACCAGAAATAACTTGGGAATCAGTTTTAAGGATAGCCCTTCTGATTCCCATTGCCTTTTGAAAGTCGCCTAGAGGGGGGGTGAATAGGGCGAAACTGAAATTCTCAAAAATAAACACAACTACAAGTCGGGTTAGCGTTAGAAATATAATCAAGTCCGCGAGAGAGGGCGCAAACCAAATCGCAAGCGAATAATGAAGTGAGACACACGGATTTGTTTTACCGAGGTTCGGTTCTCTCAAACCTACTCCCCGTTGAGGAGGCCACAAAGGTCGGGTCTCTTTCAACCCTTCCCTCTCTCAAACGGTCTCTCGGACCGAGTGAGCTTTCTCTTCTCAATCACTTGGAACACAAAGTTCCCGCAAGGACCACCACACGATTGGTGTCTCTTGCCTCAATTACAAGTGAGTGTTTTGATCACAAGAAAGAAAGCCAAAGAAAAAAGAAGCGATCCAAGCGCAAGAGCTCAAATGAACACTACAAATCACTCTCTCTAGTCACTAAGGCTTTGTATGGAGTTGGGAGAGGATTTGATCTCTTTTGTTGTGCTTTGCAATGAATGCTAGCTCTTGTATAGTGGTTGGAAGCTGGAAAACTTGGATGAAGTGAATGGAGGTGGTTGGGGTGGTATTTATAGCCCCCAACCACTTCCTAGCCGTTGCTCCAATCTGCCGACCGCGGACGGTCCGCCCGCCTGGTCCGGACGGTCCGCGCCTATAGATCAACGGTTGAAAATGCAACGGTCAGTAGTAACGGCTATATCAACGGCTATATTGCATTTAATGCGTCGTCAGATGTCAGATAAAGCCTGGCGCGGACGGTCCGGTCGTGCACCCCGGACGGTCCGCGCGGACGCTAAAATTCATTTTACCGAACCCGTCACCTTCGGGTTTTTCGGTTCCTCACCTACCGGACGGTCCGCGCCTGAGGCCGGACGGTCCGCGCGAGGTCCCAGACGGTCCGCTCTTCTCCTCCGGACGGTCCATAGTGCAGACTCAGATTTTAGCATTGGTTCTGTCAGAGGGTTATCCTGGTGGTGCGGACGGTCCGCCGCAAGGGCCCGGTCGGTCCGCGCTTGGCCTGTTTTTCCAAAAAGCTTCTCCTGTCCGGAATAATCTACGGTATTCTGGACAGTCGATTTAGTATGTTTGTAGATGAACCTTTGGCACCTGTAGAACGTATATTCTAGAGCAAACTAGTTAGTTCAATAATTTGTGTTGGGCAATTCAACCACCAAAATTATATAAGAACTAGGTGTAAGCCTAATTCCCTTTCAATCTCCCCCTTTTTGGTGATTGATGCCAACACAAACCAAAGCAAATATAGAAGTGCATAATTGAACTAGTTTGCATAATGTAAGTGCAAAGGTTGCTTGGAATTGAGCCAATAAATGTTACTTACTAGATATGCATGGATTGTTTTTTTGTTTTTAACATTTTGGACCACGCTTGCACCACATGTTTTGTTTTTACAAATTCTTTTGTAAATCCTTTTCAAAGGTCTTTTGCAAAAATAGTCAAAGGTAAATGAATAAGATTTTGCGAAGCATTTTCAAGATTTGAAATTTTTCCCTTGTTTCAAATGCTTTTCCTTGATTAAACAAAACTCCCCCTAAATGAGATCCTCCTCTTAGTGTTCAAGAGGGTTTTGATATATCTTTTTTTTTTGAAAAACTACTTTCTCCCCCTTTAGAACACAATAGGATACCAAATAAAAATACTCTTTGAAAAACTAAGTTTTTGAATTTGGTGGTGGTGCGGTCCTTTTGCTTTGGGCTCATATTTTCTCCCCCTTTGGCATGAATCGCCAAAAACGGAATCATTAGAGCCCTTGAGTTACATTCTCCCTCTTTGGTCAAAACAAATGAGTGAAGATTATACCAAAGATGGAGTCCTTTTGCTTGGTGCTCATGCTTTCTCCCCCAAGAATGGAGGGTTGTTTGGAGTGACGGCGAAGGATGAGTTACGTAGTGGAAGCCTTTGTCTTCGCCGAAGACTCCAAATTCCCTTTCAATACACCTATGACTTGGTTTGAAATAGACTTGAAAACACATTAGTCATAGCATATGAAAGAGACATGATCAAAGGTATATAAATGAGCTATATGTGCAAGTCAACAAAAGAAATTCCTAGAATCAAGAATATTTAGCTCATGCCTAAGTTTATTAAAAGTTTGTTCATCAAGAGGCTTGGTAAAGATATCGGCTAATTGATCTTTAGTATTAATGTAAGAAATCTCGATATCTCCCTTTTGTTGGTGATCCCTAAGAAAATGATACCGAATGGCTATGTGTTTAGTGCGGCTATGCTTGACGGGATTATCCGCCATCTTGATTGCACTCTCATTATCACATAGCAAAGGGACTTTGGTTAATTTGTAACCGTAGTCCCGCAGGGTTTGCCTCATCCAAAGCAATTGCGCGCAACAATGACCTGCGGCAATGTACTCGGCTTCGGCGGTTGAAAGAGCGACCGAATTTTGTTTCTTTGAAGCCCAAGACACCAAGGATCTTCCCAAGAACTGACAAGTCCCCGATGTGCTCTTTCTATTAATCTTACACCCCGCCCAATCGGCATCCGAATAACCAATTAAATCAAAAGTGGATCCCCGAGGGTACCAAAGCCCAAACTTAGGAGTATAAGCCAGATATCTCAAGATTCGTTTTACGGCCGTAAGGTGGGATTCCTTAGGGTCGGATTGGAATCTTGCACACATGCAAACGGAAAGCATAATGTCCGGTCGAGAAGCACATAAATAGAGTAAAGAACCTATCATCGACCGGTATACCTTTTGATCCACGGACTTACCTCCCGTGTCGAGGTCGAGATGCCCATTGGTTCCCATGGGTGTCTTGATGGGTTTGGCATCTTTCATTCCAAACTTGGTTAGAATGTCTTGAGTGTACTTTGTTTGGATAATGAAGGTGCCTTCTTGGAGTTGCTTGACTTGAAATCCTAAGAAATATTTCAACTCCCCCATCATAGACATCTCGAACTTTTGTGTCATGATCCTACTAAATTCCTCACATGTAGATTCGTTAGTAGACCCAAATATAATATCATCAACATAAATTTGGCATACAAACAAATCATTTGCAAGAGTTTTAGTGAACAAAGTAGGATCGGCTTTTCCGACTTTGAAGCCATTAGTGATAAGGAAATCTCTAAGGCATTCATACCATGCTCTTGGGGCTTGCTTGAGCCCATAAAGCGCCTTAGAGAGCTTATAGACATGGTTAGGATACTCACTGTCTTCAAAGCCGGGAGGTTGCTCAACATAGACCTCCTCCTTGATTGGTCCATTGAGGAAGGCACTCTTCACGTCCATTTGATAAAGCTTGAAGCCATGGTAAGTAGCATAGGCTAATAATATGCGAATTGACTCAAGCCTAGCTACGGGTGCATAGGTTTCACCGAAATCCAAACCTTCGACTTGTGAATACCCCTTGGCCACGAGTCGAGCTTTGTTCCTTGTCACCACACCATGCTCATCTTGTTTGTTGCGGAAGACCCACTTGGTTGCTACAACATTTTGGTTAGGACGTGGAACCAAATGCCATACCTCGTTCCTCGTGAAGTTGTTGAGCTCCTCTTGCATCGCCATCACCCAATCCGCATCTTGGAGTGCTTCCTCTACCCTGTGTGGCTCAATAGAGGAAACAAAAGAGTAATGCTCACAAAAATGTGCAACACGAGATCGAGTGGTTACCCCCTTATAAATGTCGCCGAGGATGGTGTCGACGGGGTGATCTCGTTGGATTGCTTGGTGGACTCTTGGGTGTGGCGGCCTTGGTTCTTCATCCTCCTTGTCTTCATCATTTGCATCTCCCCCTTGATCATTGCCGTCATCTTGAGGTGGCTCATCTCTTGGATCTTCTCCTTTATCAACTTGAGCCTCGTCCTCATTTTGGGTTGGTGGAGATGCTTGCGTTGAGGAGGATGGTTGATCTTGTGCAGGTGGCTCATCTCCCCCTTGATCATTGCCGTTAGTCTCATCAAACACAACGTCACAAGAAACTTCAACAAGTCCTGAGGACTTGTTAAAGACCCTATATGCCCTTGTGTTTGAGTCATATCCTAGTAAAAAACCTTCTACAGTTTTAGGAGCAAATTTAGATTTTCTACCTCTTTTGACAAGAATAAAGCATTTGCTACCAAAAACTCTAAAATATGAAATATTTGGCTTTTTACCGGTTAGGAGTTCATAGGATGTCTTTTTGAGGATTCGATGTAGATATAACCGGTTTATGGCGTAGCAGGCGGTGTTGACCGCCTCGGCCCAAAACCGATCCGGTGTCTTGTACTCATCAAGCATGGTTCTTGCCATGTCCAATAGAGTTCGATTCTTCCTCTCCACTACACCATTTTGTTGTGGAGTGTAGGGAGAAGAGAACTCATGCTTGATGCCCTCCTCCTCAAGAAAGCCTTCAATTTGAGAGTTCTTGAACTCCGTCCCGTTGTCGCTTCTAATTTTCTTGATCCTTAAGCCGAACTCATTTTGAGCTCGTCTCAAGAATCCCTTTAAGGTCTGTTGGGTATGAGATTTTTCCTGCAAAAGAACACCCAAGTGAAGCGAGAATAATCATCCACAATAACTAGACAGTACTTACTCCCGCCGATGCTTATGTAAGCGATCGGGCCGAATAGGTCCATGTGTAGGAGCTCCAGTGGCCTGTCACTAGTCATGATGTTCTTGTGTGGATGATGAGTGCCAACTTGCTTCCCAGCTTGGCATGCGCTACAAATCCTGTCTTTCTCAAAATAAACATTGGTTAGTCCTAAAATGTGTTCTCCCTTTAGAAGCTTATGAAGATTCTTCATTCCAACATGGGCTAGTCGACGGTGCCAGAGCCAACCCAAGTTAGTCTTAGCAACCAAGCAAGTGTCGAGTTCAGCTCTATCAAAATCTACCTAGTATAGCTGACCCTCTAACACTCCCTTAAATGCTATTGAATCATCACTTCTTCTAAAGACAGTGACACCTACATCAGTAAATAGACAGTTGTAGCCCATTTGACATAATTGGGATACGGAAAGCAAATTGTAATCTAAAGAATCTACAAGAAAAACATTGGAAATAGTATGGTCAGGTGATATAGCAATTTTACCCAATCCTTTGACCAAACCTTGATTTCCATCCCCGAATGTGATAGCTCGTTGGGGATCTTGGTTTTTCTCATATGAGGAGAACATCTTCTTCTCCCCTGTCATGTGGTTTGTGCACCCGCTATCGAGTATCCAACTTGAGCCTCCGGATGCATAAACCTACAAAACAATTTTAGTTCTTGATTATAGGTACCCAAACGGTTTTGGGTCCTTTGGCATTAGAAACAAGAACTTTGGGTACCCAAACACAAGTCTTGGAGCCCTTGTGTTTGCCCCCAACAAACTTGGCAACTACTTTGCCGGATTTGCTAGTAAGCACGTAAGAAGCATCAAAAGTTTTAAATGAAATAGCATGATCATTTGATGCATTAGAAATCTTCTTTCTAGGCAACTTGGCATGGGTTGATTGCCTAGATCTTGATGTCTCACCCTTATACATAAACGCATGATTAGGGCCAGAGTGAGACTTCCTAGAATGAATTTTCCTAATCTTGCTCTCAGGATAACCGGCAGGGTATAAAATGTAACCCTCGTTATCCTGAGGCATGGGAGCCTTGCCCTTAACAAAGTTAGACAAGTTCTTAGGGGGAGCATTAAGCTTGACATTGTCTCCCCTTTGGAAGCCAATGCCATCCTTAATGCCAGGGCGTCTCCCATTATAGAGCATACTTCTAGCAAATTTAAACTTTTCATTTTCTAAGTTATGCTCAGCAATTTTAGCATCTAATAATGCTATATGATCATTTTGTTGTTTAATTAAAGCCATGTGATCATAAATAGCATTGATATCAACATCTCTACATCTAGTACAAATAGAAACATGCTCAACATTAGATGTAGAGGGTTTGCAAGACTTTAATTCAACAACCTTAGCATGCAACATATCATTCTTAGTTCTAAGGTCGGAAATAATAGCATTGCAAACATCAAAATCTTTAGCCTTAGCAATCAAATTTTCATTTTCTATTCTAAGGCTAGCAAGAGAATCATTCAATTCCTTAATCTTAGCATGCAAATCATCATTATCATTTCTAAGATCGGGAATTGAAACATTACAAACATGTGAATCAACCTTAGCATTTAAACTAGCATTTTCATTTCTAAGGTTGGCAATAGTGTCATGGCAAGTACTTAGCTCACTAGATAATTTCTCACATTTTTCTACCTCTAGAGCATAAGCATTTTTAACCTTAACATGCTTTTTATTTTCCTTGATTAGGAAGTCCTCTTGGGAGTCCAAGAGGTCATCCTTTTCATGGATGGCACTAATTAGCTCATTTAGTTTTTCCTTTTGTTCCATGTTAAGGTCGGCAAAAAGGGTATGCAAATTATTTTCCTCATCACTAGCATTATCATCACTAGAGGATTCATATTTAGTGGAGGATTTAGATTTAACCTTCTTCCTTTTGCCGTCCTTTGCCATGAGGCACTTGTGGCCGACGTTGGGGAAGAGGAGTCCCTTGGTGACGGCGATGTTGGCGGCGTCCTCGTCGTCGGAGGAGGAGTCGGTGGAGCTCTCGTCCGAGTCCCACTCCCGGCAAACATGGGCATCGCCGCCCTTCTTCTTGTAGTACCTCTTCTTTTCTCTCCTCTTTCCCTTCTTGTCGTTCCCCCTGTCACTGTCACTAGATATAGGACATTTTGCAATGAAATGACCGGGCTTACCACACTTGTAGCAAACCTTCTTGGAACGGGATTTGTAGTCCTTCCCCTTCCGTTGCTTGAGGATTTGGCGAAAGCTTTTGATGATTAAAGCCATCTCCTCATTGTCGAGCTTGGAGGCGTCAATTGGTTGTCTACTTGGTGTAGACTCCTCCTTCTTCTCCTCCGTCGCCTTAAATGCCACTGGTTGCGCTTCGGACGTGGAGGGTTCGTCAAGCTCGTTGATCTTCTTTGAGCCTTTAATCATACATTCAAAGCTCACAAAATTCCCGATTACTTCCTCGGGAGTCATTAGTGTGTATCTGGGATTACCACGAATTAATTGAACTTGAGTGGGGTTAAGGAAAATGAGAGATCTTAGAATAACCTTAACCACCTCGTGGTCATCCCACTTCTTGCTTCCGAGGTTGCGCACTTGGTTCACCAAGGTCTTAAGCCGGTTGTACATGTCTTGTGGCTCCTCCCCTTGGCGAAGACGGAAGCGACCGAGCTCCCCCTCGATCGTTTCCCGCTTGGTGATCTTGGTGAGTTCATCACCCTCGTGCGCGGTCTTGAGTAGGTCCCAAATTTCCTTTGCACACTTAAACCCTTGCACCTTGTTGTATTCCTCCTTACTTAGAGAAGCAAGGAGTATGGTTGTAGCTTGAGAGTTGAAGTGCTCGATTTGGGCTACCTCGTCCTCATCATAATCCTCATCCCCGATGGATGGTACCTGTGCTCCAAACTCAACAACATTCCATATACTTTTGTGGAGTGAGGTTAGATGAAATTTCATTAAATCACTCCACCTAGCATAATCTTCACCGTCAAAGGTTGGCGGTTTGCCTAATGGAACGGAAAGTAATGGAGTATGTCTAGATGTACGAGGATAGTGTAAGGGGATCTTACTAAACTTTTTACGCTCTTGGCGTTTAGAAGTTACGGAGGGCGCATCGGAGCTGGAGGTTGATGTTGATGAAGTGTCGGTCTCGTAGTAGACTACTTTCCTCATCCTCTTGTGCTTGTCCCCTTTCCGATGCGGCTTGTGGGAAGAAGATTTCTCCTTCTTCTCTTTGTGGTGAGAAGAAGATTTCTTCCCCTTCCCTTTGGAGGAGTTCTTCTTCTCCTTCCTCTTGGTGCGGGACTCTTCCGATGAAGTGCTCCCGTGGCTTGTAGTGGGCTTTTCGCCGGTCTCCATCTCCTTCTTGGCGTGATCTCCCGACATCACTTCGAGCGGTTAGGCTCTAATGAAGCACCGGGCTCCGATACCAATTGAAAGTCGCCTAGAGGGGGGGTGAATAGGGCGAAACTGAAATTCTCAAAAATAAACACAACTACAAGTCGGGTTAGCGTTAGAAATATAATCAAGTCCGCGAGAGAGGGCGCAAACCAAATCGCAAGCGAATAATGAAGTGAGACACGCGGATTTGTTTTACCGAGGTTCAGTTCTCTCAAACCTACTCCCCGTTGAGGAGGCCACAAAGGCCGGGTCTCTTTCAACCCTTCCCTCTCTCAAACGGTCTCTCGGACCGAGTGAGCTTTCTCTTCTCAATCACTTGGAACACAAAGTTCCCGCAAGGACCACCACACGATTGGTGTCTCTTGCCTCAATTACAAGTGAGTGTTTTGATCACAAGAAAGAAAGCCAAAGAAAAAAGAAGCGATCCAAGCGCAAGAGCTCAAATGAACACTACAAATCACTCTCTCTAGTCACTAAGGCTTTGTATGGAGTTGGGAGAGGATTTGATCTCTTTTGTTGTGCTTTGCAATGAATGCTAGCTCTTGTATAGTGGTTGGAAGCTGGAAAACTTGGATGAAGTGAATGGAGGTGGTTGGGGTGGTATTTATAGCCCCCAACCACTTCCTAGCCGTTGCTCCAATCTGCCGACCGCGGACGGTCCGCCCACCTGGTCCGGACGGTCCGCGCCTGTAGATCAACGGCTAAAAATGCAACGGTCAGCAGTAACGGCTATATCAATGGCTATATTGCATTTAATGCGTCGTCAGATGTCAGATAAAGCCTGGCGCGGACGGTCCGGTCGTGCACCCCGGACGGTCCGCGCGGACACTAAAATTCATTTTACCGAACCCGTCACCTTCGGGTTTTTCGGTTCCTCACCTACCGGACGGTCCGCGCCTGAGGCCGGACGGTCCGCGCGAGGTCCCAGACGGTCCGCTCTTCTCCTCCGGACGGTCCATAGTGCAGACTCAGATTTTTGCATTGGTTCTGTCAGAGGGTTATCCTGGTGGTGCGGACGGTCCGCCGCAAGGGCCCGGACGGTCCGCGCTTGGCCTGTTTTTCCAAAAAGCTTCTCCTGTCCGGAATAATCTACGGTATTCTGGACAGTCGATTTAGTATGTTTGTAGATGAACCTTTGGCACCTGTAGAACGTATATTCTAGAGCAAACTAGTTAGTTCAATAATTTGTGTTGGGCAATTCAACCACCAAAATTATATAAGAACTAGGTGTAAGCCTAATTCCCTTTCACCTTTAATTTCCGAAGACCCAAAAGCAGAGCTTCATACTCGGCGATGTTATTTGTGCAACTAAAATCAAGTTTTGCCGCATAACAAGTTTTAACTTTGGAAGGTGAAACCAACACAGCAGCCGCTCCCGCTCCGAAGGTTCCCCAAGACCCATCGCAAAACACTGTCCATGCTTCGGCGTCTTTATTTGTTTCTTCCCCCTGAGCCCCTGGCGTCCAGTCAGCAATGAAGTCTACTAACGCCTGGGACTGAATCGAAGATCTATGAACATATTCAATACAAAATTCATTGAGCTCTGCAGCCCATTTTCCAATCCTTCCAGTAGCTTCTCGGTTCCTCATAATATCCTTCAGAGGTTGTGAAGAAGGAACAATTATGTTGTAAGCTTGAAAATAGTGCCGAAGCTTCCTAGAAGCCATCAAGACAGCATACAGTACCTTCTCCAACTCTGTGTAATTTTTCTTTGATGAACTGAGAACCTCAGATACAAAATATATTGGGGCCTGTCTCTTAACCTGGCCTTCAAGCTTCTCTTGAACAAGTGTTGCACTTCCCGCTGAGTGCGAAGCTGCCACATATAATAACAAAGGAGCCCCTAACGTAGGTGGAGTTAATGTTGTTAGATCTATCAAATACTGTTTCAGCTCTTCAAAAGCCTTCTGCTGGATTGGTCCCCATTGAAAAACTTCGGCTGACTTCAGAACTTCAAAGAATGGTAAGTTTCTCTCTGCTGATGTGGATATGAATCTATTGAGAGATGCCAGCCTTCCTGTCAACCTTTGAGCCCCCTTTTTTGTACTTGGTGGCTCCATTCGAAGTATAGCTTCGATTTTACTTGGGTTGGCCTCAATTCCCTTTGTTGAAACTAAGCAACCAAGGAATTTCCCCTTCTTTACTCTGAAGACACATTTTTCTGGATTCAGCTTTAGACCAGCCTGTCTAAAATTAGCAAAGGTCTCCTGTAAATCAGCAATGTGGTTATCCTGCTTTGTGCTCTTTACAATGATATCATCAACATAAGTGAGTACATTCCTGCCTATCTGAGAATGGAGAACCTTTGCTGTCATTCTGCTGAAGCTTCCTCCAGCATTCTTAAGCCCTTCAGGCATCCGAAGGTAACAGTATGTCCCACTAGGGGTTATGAAACTGGTTTTTGGTTCATCTTCCTTCTTCATCCATATTTGATGATAGCCTGAATAGCAATCCAGCAAACTCATGAGCTCTGATGAAGCTACTACATCAACTAAGGAATCTATCCTTGGCAATGGAAACTCGTCCTTCGGACAGGCTTTATTAAGATCAGTAAAATCGATACACATTCTCCATTTACCATTGGCCTTCTTCACCATAACAGTGTTAGCCAACCATTCTGGATATTTTACCTCTCTAATAACTCCGGCACTGAGGAGTCTTTTCACTTCATTCCGAGCACCTTCGGCCTTGTCATCAGACATCTTCCGAAGCCTCTGCTTCCTGGGTCTGAAGGATGGGTCAACATTGAGCGAGTGCTCAATAACATCCCTGTTAACTCCGCAAAGATCATTAGCTGACCAAGCAAAGACATCTTTATTGTTGAACAAAAACCTTATCAAAGTTTTCTCCTGCTCTTCGGACAATTGAGATCCCAATAGCACCTTCTGCTATGCTATATCCTCACATAAGAGCATGGGTTTCGGCTGATCAGCCGAAGCAGCTTTTTCCCTTCTGAACTTGTATTGCTCACAAGCTTCAGTTCCATCTATATTATGGATTGCTTTTGAGTCTGTCCAATTTCCTTCGGCCCTTCTGGCAGCTTCTTGACTTCCATGAATAGCAATGGGCCCTTGGTCCGAAGGTATCTTCATGCAAAGATAAGCTGGATGCAGAATTGCTTCAAAGGCATTAAGAGTACCACGACCAATGATTGCATTGTAAGGGTATTCCATGTCAACGATATCAAACATAACTTGTTCAGTCCTTGTGTTGTTGATGAATCCGAAGGCCACTGACATTGAGATTTTACCGAGTGCTACAATCTGCCTTCCTCCGAAGCCGCAGAGGGGATGTGTGGCATCAAGAATTTTATCTTCGGGCTCTTGCATCTGTCTGAAGGCCTTAGCAAATATGAATCAGCTGCACTGCCTGTATCAACCAAAACATTGTGGACCAGAAATCCTTTGATAACACAAGAGATAACCATAGCATCATTGTGTGGGTAATCCTTGAGTTGAAGGTCCTCTTGGGAGAAGGTAATAGGAATGTGAGACCATCTTGACTTGACGAAGGGTCCTTGCACCCCGACATGTTGTACCCTTCTCTGTGCTTCCTTCTTCTATTTCTTGTTGGCTGGTTCTGAACATGACCCACCCGTTATTGGGAGTACCAGCTTCGGAACCGAAGCAGCTCCAGCTTGAATATTGAACGAAGCCATCAGCTCAGAGAAGTGGAAGTGAGTTCACCGGAGGTGGGCGCCAATGTTGGGGACTTGTTCTCAAATGCTATGAATTAAGAACAAGGCAACGCAAAATGTTAAACGTTAATGTCCTTCGTCCGCTGAAGCATTATATCCTCGAGGGTATAATGAACTTCGGACGAAGGTTAAAACGACACAATTACGAAGGTTGAACTTTTATAATTAAATTCTCAGAGAGTGCATAAAATAATGTGAGAAACAAAGCATTAAAGATAAGTAAACTATAGGTAGTGTTGGGGACTTGTTCTCAAATGCTATGAGTCAAGAACAAGGCAACATAGAAAATGTTAATCGGTAAAATCCTTCGTCCTTCGAAGCATTATTCCCCTTAGGATATAATGGTCTTCGGACGAAGGTTATGAAGGGTGTACCGTCATAAATACATTATACGATGACGAAGGATGAATCGTAAGGAATATAAAGGACAACATAAACAATTATATAATACTATCATGTATAAACAGAAATAACGTTGGATTACAAATGTACCTTCAACTTGAAGGGGATGAAAGTACAAGCGTGACGCAAAAGCGAATGCCAAATCAGCGTGAACAGTACGGGGGTACTGTTCACCTATTTATAGGCACAGCACACAGCCTATACAAAATTACATTTATGCCCTTTACATTTGATAATAATTCTATAGTAATCTATCGAGGTCTGAATAGCCTTTTCATCTTTAAGTCGGTTCCCTTTTCTGCTATCATGCCGAAGCTTTCCTGCTCACAGCTTCGGCGCTATGTCAACCTTCGTATTATTCTGATCTACTGCGATTCCGACTTTAGTCCGAAGATACCTGTTCACACATTATACTCCAGAAATACTGTTAAATCCTGTTTTTGAGGACCTTCGTATGCCGAAGGCCCCCAACAGTAGCCCCTCGCAATATTAATTTGTTTAAAATAATAAATTTAGATTGCGACATGGACGAAGGCTTTACGCCGAAGGTCCGAAAAAACACCTTCCCTTTGCTAGAATAGCAACATTCACTGACAAGCGGGGCCTTTCAATTTCCAACGCACTGGGCGTATAAATACGGTCATACCGCAAACTCATTTGGCACGCTCTCTTGCCATCTGCTCCTGCTCACTCGATTTTTAGCTTTTGTGCACTGAGATTTGCTGAGCTTTTAGTTTTGAAGCTTCGGATTTGAAAACAGTTTTTTAGTGTTTCTGAAGATGTCTGAAGATAAGAAGGCTACTGCTGAGATGAAGCTGAGTCTCGATGAAGAGAAGAACTTGGGATTTCTTATAGCGATGTCGAAGCCCAATACAGAAAAAATCACTAAGGAGATTCTGGAAGGTTTGTCTGAAGACACTGGTGACAACGACAGTTATGATGTGGACAGTGGTGGTGAAGACTCCGAAGATCGCCCTTGGCGACCAAGCCATGCGGTTTTCGGCAAATCAACTATCAAAGAAAATCATCTTGTCAACATGAGGGGAAGGTATTTCCGGGATCTGTCCATTGTGAGGGCCGACGAAGGGGAAAGGACTTGTCCACACCCTGAAGAGAATGAAGTCGTAGTGTACCGAAGCTTTTTTAAAAGCTGGACTACGATTTCCCCTGAGCGAGTTTGTCGTGGAGGTGCTGAAAATATTCGAAGTCTATCTTCACCAACTTACCCCCGAGGCGATCATAAGACTGAATATCTTCGTGTGGGCCGTGAGAAGCCAAGGTCTGAAGCCTGATGCAAAATGTTTCTGCAATATACACGAATTATCATACGAAACAAAACCTTGGGGTAAGGAACAGTATCACAATAATTTTGGCTGCTACAGTTTCGTTTCTCGGTCCGGGTCAAGCTGTCCCGTGCCAACCTTTCGGAAGAGATGGCCCGGCGACTGGATGACAGAATGGTTTTATGTGAGGAATGACCTGTCAGTACGAGAAGATATCAAAGGTATAATTATGCGCCCCATTTGGAAAAGCTTCGGCCTTCGGAGGCCGAAGGTTGAAATGAATGAAGCTGCCGAAGAATGCCAGAGAGCCTTCGGCGTTATCTGTTCTTTTATTGGAACAAGAGATTTAGTACAAGAGCATATTGCCTTCAGGGTATGGCCGCTTGCGGAGAAATGGGAAATGCCGCAAGAAACCATAAAAGAGGCCGACGAAAGTGGACTCATCAGGTTGAAGTACACTTTTAAGTTTGGAGATAAATTCGTTGAGCCAGATGATGACTGGTTAAAAAGCATTGAAAATTTAAGTGATGAACTGCTTGGGGCTTATTCGAAGGCCGAAGATACTGCACTGTCAGCAGCCTTCGGAGGCCGAAAAAAGAAGAGGCTGAATCGGGTGTTTGATGCAATCGGGTTCGTCTACCCTGACTATCGTTATCCCATTCGAGGGCAAAAAAGAAAAAACACAACCTTTGCGAAAGAAGAAGCTGCAACTGCTCCTAGCGAGCCAGAACCGAAAAGAAAGAGGATAAAGGTCCTCACACATCGGCCGCGCTATATTGAACCAGCTTCGGTGCCTGAGTTTACCGGGGAAACCTCTTCGTCCATCGAAGCTGAAAAACCAACCGTGCCAACCTTGCTGCCAGAAGTCGCAGAAACGGCCGAAGCGCCAACGAGGATAGAATTGGAAGAACCGAAGATTTTGTTACCAGAAACGAAAGAGAAGGCCGAAGCGCCGTCCACAGAAAAAATGGAAGAAGTGAAAGAAGCAACTGAGGGATCAAAAACATCAAAAGTTTTGAGTCCTGCAGCAAATATTGAATCAATAAAAAACCAAAAGGGCCCAGCAGTGACCCCAAAAAGGAAAAGAATGGTCACTGTGCTAGATGTTCTGGAGACAATTGAGTCTTCGAACACAACTCCGAAGAAAACTGCTGAAACATCCGTAACAGAAACTAAAGTCTTCAATGCCGAAGCTCCAAGGCAACAGGCTGAGACCGAAACTGGGCCTTCAAAGCCCACGAAAGAAGAAAAAATGTCAGAGCCAATTCCTGTTGAAGAAATCAGTGCTGTTGCCCCCGAAGCATCCCCTGCGGTCCCTGAATATATTGTTCGACATGCTTCGGGAAAAAAGTTGTCTGAAAAAGAAAAACAAGAAGCCCAGTTTTATGCCCAGAAACTAAAATATCAAAAGGGGGCGTTGATATTCAACGGCAGCGGAGAAGAAGACTTCTTGTACTGTCTCCCGGACAGCAAGGAGATTTCTGTCTGCCGGGATATGAGCAAGAGCTTCGGATTCCCAACTCTAGAAGACGGACTCTCGGTGCTGTCGAAAGACGAGTTGGCCGACAGCTTGGCGTACAATAGTTTAAAGGTACAAAATTTGAGACCTTCGTATTTTTGTTGAAATCAAAATTTTCTGTTTGCTTAAATGTGCTGACGCACACACATTTGTCTCTACAGGGCCTTATACTTAGCAATGCCCTCAGGGCCCAAAAAGATGCCGAGGACGAAGGATGCGCTATAGCCCTGAGCAACCTTCGTTCCGAAGTAATCGAGCTGAGGAACGAAGGTCTCGAAAAAGATAAAATATTACACTCATTGATAAATAGGATAAAAGAAGACGAAGCTACTTTCAAAAGTCAAGCTGAAGCTCAGAAACTTGAAATCGAGGATCTTCGAAGACAATTGGCCAGAGCCAAAGAGGAACGTATGCTTGAAGAAACGAGACGAGAAATAAGCGACCAATGGGCAAATCATTTAGAGGGAACTGTTGAAGAGCTTCGCTCATCCAAGAAGAGATGTTATAACAAATATATGGATTGTGTTAAGAAGTTGAAAACTAGCTTCGCCAGTGTTGGCGCATTTTCAAGTGAAGAAAACTTTACGAGAGGCAACCCCGAAGGCCCCATTGAATGGATTAGCCACGAAGCTGAGGCCTTCGAAGAAATTTTAAACAGCCGCGGAGATATATGTGCTTTTTCGGGTGCCAGGGGAATTGCCACCATTCTGGAGAAAAAGGGCTGTGAGCATGTAAAGATTTTGGCGCAATCCGAAGCCACCCTGCTCTCCAAAGATACGAAGGATCCTTCAGCCGAAGCTAGCATGGTTGGTGGAAAATTTTTCACCGATATCTGGGACAACGGTGGCCGAGAAATGGCACGAGAAATTATCCAAAGAAGCGAAAAAGGGATCCACGAAGCTAGAAAAATAGCAGAAGCTACTGAGAAAAGCGCAGGGTCCGAAGGACAGATAGGTATTAACTAATGGTTTTTATTGTGTTGTAACTTTTGATTTTAAACTTCGCTCGCAATCTGTAATAGCAATGTAGTCGTATCCTGTCCTCCCTCAGATCCTACTGAAGCGTCTTCGGGCCCTCAGCCTAAAGATGATGATGAAATTAAAAAGATGGCTGAAGATATCATGGATCAAGTTGTCGATCGACTTCTGAACGAAGCTGCAGAAGTAGTTTTGAGAGAAGATTAAGCATTATTGTAAAAACTTCTGAAATGTAATATGTGTAACATTTTGTAACCCTGAATGTAATATACCTGTTTTTACTGCTCAATTCTTTACGATGCATGAAATTTTACTTACGTACCGTTTTTGAGTCTTTGACGAAAAAACACCTTCCCTTCTTTTCATGCTTCGTGAAGAAGAATTTCTATTTGTCACAACAATATCCATAGTATTCTGATGAATAACATCCAAGCTTCGTGAAAATATTTTGCGAAGTTGCACTTCCGAAGATCAATAGTGTATTTCTTTGTAACTTGGCATGATTTTCCCCCTTTTTCGAAACATTCTTCGAAGGTTGATATTATGGCCCCCTTTTGTGCTATATGCAGCATGATGTATGATGCTTATGTTATGCGAAATGATGCGATGATGTTATGTTATGCAAAATGATGTTTATTCCGAAGATACAAGCACATCATGCGATAAATCACATAATCTTTTTGAATCAGTATTGACTTTTTGCTCTAAGCCTCCCTTAGGAGCTTCTTCGCCTTTTACTTCAGCGGAATCAGCGTTTATTTTTCGCTGTAAGCCTCCCTTAGGAGCTTCTTCGCCTTTTACTTTCAACGGTATTCGCGTTGACTTTTCGCGCTTCGCCTTTTACTTAGGCGGTATCAGCGTTGACTTTTCGCTGTATGCTCTGCATTCCTTTTGGAACGACTTTGGAGCAGAAAACTTACACTGCGCTCCCTTTGGAACGGCTTTTTGTGACTTCAGCAAACTTACTCTGCGTTCCTTAGAACGACTTTTTGTTACTTCGAAGAATTATCAACGATTTGAAGGTTCTCTTTGTTATCACAAATCTTTAAACTTCAACAACTTAGGCCTGTGAAGAAAATATATTTTCCTTGTGGCAAACAACGAAACTATTTACATGAAATCTAAACAATGTTCTTTATTACACAGAAAATAAGACTGAATAAGAAAGACTGCTATTAAGGTAGGATATTTGTCAATAGATGTGCTTTGACTCTGGCACAGTGCTGTTGACTGTACGAGCTTCGGACTGCTCTCTGAAGTCCCTTTGGTGTGGAGCATACTGGCTCCCTTCTGGCTGCTGGCCTTGTTGCAGCGGAGGTGGAGGCGGAGGCTGTTGCCAGGAAGCTTGGGGTTGACTCGCCGAAGCAACAGAAACTGCAGGGTGGTTGCCCACATATTCTGGGATGTAAGGCGAATGATACGAAGCAGTATGCATGACCTGCTTCGGCTGAGCTTGTTGTGCTGCGGCTTCGTCTATTTCCTTTTGCTTTTGGATGGTAACATGGCACATCCTGGTGGTATGGCCTTTGTTCTCACCGCAAAACAAGCAAAAGATTCTTCTTGGTTGATCTCCGAATCTTCCGCCGAAGCCCCTGGCGCCTCTGCCTCTTGGGGCTGGTGGTCGGAAGGAGCCTTGCTGTTGCCCCGAAGCCTGTGAGGAACACTGTGGTCTTTGCTGTTGGCTCCCTCGATCATCATTTTGGGTAGAGTTATGAATTGATCTAACGTGCCTCGGATAGAACCTTCCTCCGAAGCCCCTGGTCATTTCAGAAAACCTGAAAGCCTCCTCCCTTCTTTGGCGAAAATCATTATCGGCCCGAATGTACTCGTCCATCTTCTGGAGCAGCTTCTCCAAAGTTTGAGGAGGCTTCCTAGCGAAGTACTGAGCCGACGGTCCTGGCCGAAGCCCCTTGATCATGGCCTCAATGACAATTTCATTGGGCACCGTTGGTGCCTGTGCCCTCAAACGCAAGAACCTCCGGACGTACGCCTGAAGGTATTCTTCGTGATCCTGGGTGCACTGGAATAGAGCTTGAGCAGTGACCGGCTTCGTCTGAAACCCTTGAAAGCTAGTTAACAACAAGTCCTTCAGCTTCTGCCATGAAGTAATCGTTCCTGGTCGAAGGGAGGAATACCAGGTTTGAGCAACACTCCTGACAGCCATAACAAAAGATTTGGCCATGACTGCAGCATTGCCACCATACGAAGATACTGTTGCTTCGTAGCTCATCAAAAACTGCTTCGGGTCTGAGTGGCCATCGAATACGGGAAGCTGAGGCGGCTTGTAGGACGGAGGCCAAGGTGTAGCCTACAGCTCAGCGGACAGAGGAGAAGCATCATCGAAAACAAAATTCCCATGATGGAAATTATCATACCAGTCATCTTCGTTGAGGAAACCCTCCTGATGAAGGTCTTGGTGCTGAGGCCTTCGGTGCTGCTCATCCTGAGCAAGATGACGAACTTCTTCAGAGGCTTCGTCTATCTGCCTTTGCAGTTCAGCTAGCCTGGCCATCTTTTCTTTCTTCCTCTGCACCTGTTGATGAAGCATCTCCATGTCTCTGATTTCTTGATCTATCTCGTCCTCTGGTGGTGTCGGGCTGACATCCTTCCTTTTCTGGCTTCGGGCCTCCCGAAGGGAGACTGTCTCCTGATTGTGGTCCAGCGGTTGCAGAGCTGCAGTCCCAGTCGCTGAAGCTTTCTTCGGCGCCATAGCGAAGGTTTATGATCGCCGAAGGTGTTCAAAAAACTCAAAGAGTGGAAGTGAGTTCACCGGAGGTGGGCGCCAATGTTGGGGACTTGTTCTCAAATGCTATGAGTCAAGAACAAGGCAACATAGAAAATGTTAATCGGTAAAATCCTTCGTCGCCAATGTTGGGGACTTGTTCTCAAATGCTATGAGTCAAGAACAAGGCAACATAGAAAATGTTAATCGGTAAAATCCTTCGTCCTTAGAAGCATTATTCCCCTTAGGATATAATGGTCTTCGAACGAAGGTTATGAAGGGCGTACCTTCATAAATACATTATACGATGACGAAGGATGAATCGTAAGGAATATAAAGGACAACATAAACAATTATATAATACTATCATGTATAAACAGAAATAACGTTGGATTACAAATGTACCTTCAACTTGAAGGGGATGAAAGTACAAGCGTGACGCAAAAGCGAATGCCAAATCAGCGTGAACAGTACGGGGGTACTGTTCACCTATTTATAGGCACAGCACACAGCCTATACAAAATTACATTTATGCCCTTTACATTTGATAATAATTCTATAGTAATCTATCGAGGTCTGAATAGCCTTTTCATCTTTAAGTCGGTTCCCTTTTCTGCTATCATGCCGAAGCTTTCCTGCTCACAGCTTCGACGCTATGTCAACCTTCGTATTATTCTGATCTGCTGCGATTCCGACTTTAGTTCGAAGATACCTGTTCACACATTATACTCCAGAAATACTGTTAAATCCTGTTTTTGAGGACCTTCGTATGCCGAAGGCCCCCAACAGGTAGACAACATCATTTTTATATTATATAAACTTGATGTATATGAATATAATATTAGATACATTTTATACCTCTGCCTTGGCAAGGAATAATTCCCGAGTGATGCGATTGCAATTACAGGAATGCGTGAACAGTAAAGGAGCACTGTTCACTATTTATAGGCATAGGACACAGCCTGTGAGGAATTACAATCATGCCCCTCGTAAAAGTTTACAACAACGACTCAAACATTTATGGACTAAACGGTCATTCTATTTTTAAGTCGGTTTGCAGCTCCGAAGCTTCATGGAGAAGAACCTTCGGTCATCACATGCGGACAGCTTCAGACGAAGTTGTTTCTTCCTGCCGGACCTTCGGCGACGAAGCATGGTCCCAACAGGTGCCATGTTGATGATCGCTTGGATCTTAGTTGGGTTGGCCTCGATCCCTCGGTGCGATACCAGGTAACCAAGTATTTTCCCCTAGCGAACTCCGAAGACACACTTCTCAGGGTTGAGCCGGAGTCGTGCATCATGCATGTTTGCATATGTCTCTGCGAGATCAGCCATGTGGTCCTCTTTGTTTTTGCTTGCGAAGACAATGTCGTCTACGTAAGTGAAAATATTGCGGCCGACTTGGCTTTTGAGGACCTTCTTGGTGAGGCAAGAGAAGGTTGATCCGGCATTCTTGAGTCCCTCTGGCATTCGTACGAAACAGTATGTGACGAAGGGTGTAATGAAGCTTGTGCTTGCCATGTCCTCCTCTTTCATGTAAATCTGATGGTATCCGGAGAAACAATCAAGGAGTGACATGACTTCGTAGCCTGCTGCGCTATCGACTATTTTGTCGATCCGTGGCAAGGGGAAGTTATCCTTGGGACAATCCTTATTGAGGCTTGTGAAGTCAATGCACATGCGCCACTTGCCACTCTTCTTTTGCACCATGACCACATTGGCGAGCCATGTAGGATAAGCGATTGGCTCGATAAATCTGGCTTCCAACATGAGGTGCACCTCAGCCTTGGCTGCTTCAATTTTCTCATCAGACATTTTTCGCAGTCACTGCTTTTTTGGGCGCACCAAAGGGTCGATGCCCAGGCTGTGCTCGATGATGGAGCGGCTGACCTAGACTAGATCGAGGGCGGAGCAAGCGAAGACATCCTTGTTTCAGGGGAGACTGGAAATCAGTTTTTCCTCATCTCGCGAGGTCAGGTCGTTGCTTATTATAATCGTTTGTCTGGGCGTTGCTGAGTCGAGGGGTACCACCTTCGTTCTATCATTGCTTTTGGATCTGCACTTTGACTTTTTCGTGTGCGATCGGGCGACTGCTCTCGAAGCCTTCGCTATTTGCCGTCAGGCAGTGTATGTTCCGTTGTCCAGGAACGAAGTCCCTTTCAATGTTGTGCGATGTTTGCTGGTTGCCATAGACGGTTATAACGCCTTGAGGGCCTGGGATTTTCATGCAAAGATAGAGTCCGTGAATAGCTGCCTCAAACTTGTTGATGGAGTCCCGACCCATTATGGATTTGTATGGGTAGACCATGTCGACAATATCAAAAGTGACCTGCTCACTTCGTGCATTGGGTGCTACACCAAAGGATAAGGGGAGCTCTATCTTGCCGATGGGGAAGGTTCCCTTGCCGCCAAAGCCGTATAGGGGATTGTCTGCAGGTTTGAGTAGGCTGTGGCGTATTCCCATGCGATCGAAGGCATGCAAAAAAATGATGTCAGCTTGATTACCGTTCTCGACCAACACTTTGTGTAGGTCCCAGCCTACTACACTACAGTTGATTACCATGGCGTCTGTGTGAGGAGCGTTGCGCAGATCAACGTCTTTGGCGTCGAAGGTTAGCGGTACATGGGACCACTTTGTTTGCACTACTGGGCCAGTGAGAGCGACGTGGTTCACACTTCGGTAGTGGTCCCTTTTCTGCCATTTTGTGTCGAAGTCCACGCTTGATCCCCCAGTGATCATGTAGATGACTCCGCGATATGGTTGTTCGGCGAAGTCTTCCTGTTTGGGTGCTTGGTGGTGGTTGTGGTGTGGTGGATTTGGGTGATGCGGAGGTGGTGGTAAGACCTGCACCTCTTGATGGTGTTGGTAAACGTGGTTGAGTGGATGCTGGAGTTGCTCGTTGTGGTAGGGTTTCTATTGATGATATGTGTGCGCGACAACCCTCTGGTTGTCGGCTGGTTGTGCTCTGGACATTCTGTCTCTAGTGGCCTTGGTTTCCAAGCAATACCTTGTTGGGTGTGCGCAGTCTTCACCGTGAAACAAGTAGTAGAATCTGCACGGCTGTTGTGTCCGTCTGCGGCCTCTTCCTTTGGTGTCGTTGTCACGTCCTTGGGGTGGTGTTCCTGATGATGGGTGGTCTCTCCGGCTGGCTGCTGGTTGGCAATGTTGTGCACCTGATGATGATTGCGGTTGTCCCAGTCGGAGTCTGGCTGCGCTGGCCTGGTCCAGGTTCTGCTGGACTGCGGAGGGTCCTTGGGCTTCCTCTGAGACTCAATAATTGCGTTGATGGAGATCTTCGGACCTGGCGTACTTCTCAAATAATTGGTATAGCTCTTGTAGATTCTTGGGTGGGTCCCTGATGCAATGACTGTACAGGACACCATCCCGAAGACCGCTGATGGCGTAATGGATTGCGATGTGGTCGTCAACTGATAGCTGTTGCGACTTGAGCGTCAGGAATTTCCTGTAGTACTCACGAAGGGTTTTCTTATCTTGCTGCTTGCAGAGAGAGAGCTCGGCCAGGGCGTCTGTGTTAGGTCGGTACCCTTGGAAGTTGAGCAGGAATTTGTCACGAAGCCCTTCCTAGGAATCAATGGAGAGTGGCGGTAACCTCGTGTACCAAGTCAAGGCTGGGCCTTCGAGTGCGATGATGAAGGATTTGGCCATTGTGGCGTCGTCCACTCCGGATGATGCGACGGCTACCTGGTAGCTCATGATGTACTGAGCCGGGTTGGTAATGCCGTTGTATTTGGGGTAGGTGCCAGCCCTGAAGTTGGTAGGCCAGGGCGATGCTTGGAGTTGTGTAGCCAGGGGCTTCGCTCGTCGAGGTAGTTGATCCCCTGCAAAGCTGCGGTGGGTGGAATGAAGGGGCCACACTGTGGTATGAATGGGTCTCCAGCTTGGACGTACTGTTGGAGAGGCGCTGGCGGTGCAGGCAGTCCGCGCTGCAGGTTGTACTGGCCTTCGCCTTGCATGAGCGCGATCTCTTGTTCGAGCTCCCGCGCTCTCTGCTCCTCATCTTGTATCATCTAACGCACTTTGGCTTGCATGGTGACTCGTTGGTGCTTGGCTTCGAGGATTTCTTTCTGCTTCTGGAGGTGGTGGTTTTTGATGCGCAGAGCTCGTAGCTTTAGCTGGTCTTCGGCTAAAATACCGATGACTTCTCTGTCCTCTATGGTGTCTTCGCCCTTGGGTGGTGCGAAGCCTGGCGGTGGTGCTTGTGGCGCGCTTTCGGAACTGCACGTGAGTACAGTGACGTCGAGGGTAGGATGGTCTTGGCGCTATCTTTTACTGTTGACAGCGTCGTCTTCGAAGGCCTCTTGGGGGGTGGTGTCCGCGAGGGCCTTGTCTTTCTTATCCGCCAGAAGCGCTGCCTTCGTCGCGTCGTCAATGGATGGGGCAGCCTTCGAGTTAGCTCGCTTGCGGGCCATCACGGGTTGTTTTTTGTAGCACGAATGGTGGACGCCAAATGTTAGGAACATGCCTGCCTGGGCAAGTTGATCCAACGGAGGAGTGGAAAGTGTGTTTACGAGGTTTAGCATGAAATGCCAAAACCTTTGTTAATCTCTCCTACATAGGCACTGTACGGGGGTATTTATAGGTACTCGAGCGGCCGCTTGTCCCTGTCAAAGACGGTTACACCCTCAAGTACCCGGTTTATCCCTAGAATATTCCCACGAGGGGAGGTTACAGATAGTCATTAAGGTAAACCTTATTACAGACACGGCCCTTATCATGCTTGTCCTCGCGGGGCCCATCACCATGGGTCGAATTCCACATGGGCCTCTCCTAGTGGTGATGACGTGGGAGGCCCGTAGACTTTGGCAAGGCCTTTGTCTTGCAACACGAGAGCGAAGGGGACCACACAGGTCTCCATTCAGTCGGTGCCTTCGGCTTGTTCTAACGTGTTCTGTGAATGTGGCCTTCGTCTGCGCGATGAGAAGACGAAGTCGTAGAGCAAAGGGAAGTGTGTTCGCCTTCGCCCCAACACCTTACTCTTGTGGTTTTCATTGAGATCAATATTGTAAGGGTGAGAGACTCCAACTTGTGGAGATATCTCACAAAGGGAACATATACTATAAGGAAGAAAACCGTGGTATTCAAGTGGATCATTGGATCGCTTGAAAGGGGTTGAGTGCAACCCTCGTCCATTGGGACGCCACAACGTGGAAGTAGGCAAGTGTTCTACTTGGCCAAACCACGGGATAAAATCGTTGTGTCATCTGTTGTTATTCTTGTGCGATTCTCTCTACTTCTACTCACTTGATAATTGCTCTAAGTTTAATACTCACTTTGTGAAGAGCAATTAAGTGAAGAAGTCATCTCTTTCTCTATAGACATAGCACCTTGGTTTTGATTCCAATAACATTTCATAAACCAAGTTTGTGCCATTTAGTGTTGATTTTTACAGGATCACCTATTCACCCCCCACTCTAGGTGCTCTCAATTGGTATCAGAGTCGTACGATTCATTAAGGGTTTGTAATACCCAAAAATGTATACAATAAGAATATTATTGACCTCTTTACTTGTGTGTCATCTATTCATTACAACAAAAGAATAATTATAAGCAAGAGTGAGTAATAAAAACAAGGGCATCTAAAATACACCATGCATCATGCTAGAGTTTATGTGATTGTGCATTTACGAACAATGATAATACTGTGATTTGAGACCTAATTTACTACTATAAGAGTTGGAGAAGGGAAGGAGATCTACTATCCAAAATAAAACAAAATATAGGATAAATAAAATCTTGCTTTGAGGGTATGATCAAAATTACACAGCTAATATGAGTTTAATTCACAGTTAAGTTGGAAATCAAAATTTAGATGCAAGAATATAAGGAAAAGAAAACAGAAATGAGAAAAAAGGAAGAAATAGGAAAAAGGCATGTTGGGCCCAATCTCCCGGGCGACCCATGTTCTCTCCAGCCGCATAGCCCACCCGGAGGATGGCGCCGACATGCGGGCCCCTCCCGTAAGCCACGCATGTGTCTCCACGGGACCAGCACCTCAGCCACCACACGCAACTGTAGTTCTTCCACCCCTCGCAACGGACTGTGCGATGCGCTCGGCACCGCGGTGATGGCGTGATTCTGTTGCACATCCCGCCGAACAGCTCTCCTGAAGCCCCTATAACTGACTTCCGGGCTCCTACTCCCTCTTTCACCCACCACAAACCATCGCCGAGCCTTCACCTTCTTTCTCTCTCGTTGTATGCTAACCACCACAACCGAAAACCACGGAAGACGAGACTACTCGCGCCGATGCCGGTGACTCCGTCCATGTCGATGTACGGGCCTCTACGCGTGGTCGGAGGCGTGCGCCGAGATATAGGGTAACAGCTCGTGCCCTCAATTCGAGCTAAGCACTGCTAGGACTCGAGGAATTTCTCGCCAATCGACGAGGAGGACACCTCGCCATGCATCGTCACGGACTGCGCCACATCCATCGGCGTTGTAAGTAAAACTCTACTCTCTGAGTTTGCTGTCACCCCTGCATCGAGTAGGCTCAATCGTCGTTGTAATTAGGGCTTGGAGTCGTCAAGTCGTAGACCGCCGGCGGAAGCGCCGCCTCGCTCGAGCTGGAGATGGAAGAAGACGAGCCTGCGCAGTTCGATCGGGGTTGAACGAACGAGATTAGGCCAAGGATACCCCTTCACGCTTTAGTTCTGGGCTGTAGGATTGATCGGACGGCTCGGTGTATAGGAAACCCTCATTAAATCTGAATCGTCGATCCTGGACCCATCGGCCAAGGTAGCGTACCAGTTCGCAGGAGTAATAATCAATTCTGGCGCGTACATCTCTAATCGGATGACCAGAAACTGGCGATACCCCTTCATTGCGCATGTTTTGCAGAAGAACCCTTATGGTTTTAGAGATTAGAACCCGCCGTCTAGGGGTAATGTGAACTGAGTCTGGGAGGGTTTTACATGTTAGCCCCTATGCTCTCTAGAAAATGAGGCCCAATCCAGTGCTGATTTAAATTGAATAAATGAATTGAAAAATGGATTTTTAATATAAAATAAGTGCTAGAATTTGTATAATTCATATAAAATTCATATGAACTCCAAATTACCCCATTGCAGTTTCTAAAATTTTGTAATATTATTTTCTATCACTTAGAGTCTCTGTTTTGGCATGAAAACGGTAAGAAAATTAATTTCCCACTTAATCCTATTTTAAGCACATAAAACCTTTGGAAATTCATATCTTAAAATCTATAACTCCAAAAACTATGATTCTGGTTCCTAGGATTTTATTTTAATGAGTAGATTATTATTATGTATTTTGTTTACATGTTTGGTGTGATATTAATTTCTCCTTTATATTGTGCTTGTTTGTATTATGGCGAGTAGAAGAGCCTGTGACCGAGGATTCTGGTGACCAGCACATAGAAGTAGCTAAGCAGGAGCTCATTGAAGGCAAGTTGTGCCATTGACTACTTTTATACCCAATAATGTTCTTTAATGTCATTACTCATGCATAGGTTTAATTCTGATGGGACCCAATAGGTCACCCTAGTCTGTTTATTCCTTCTATCTTGTTACCCCTGAATCACTTGGGTAGTTTTGCTATTGCTTTACATGGTTTTTGGGTTAATATTTCATTATATCCATGTTCCAATTATTTTGTTATTCTATTTATGTTCATGTCAAGATCATTAATGTTAATTGGAACATGGAGCTTAACTTGAGAAACACGTGCCACCACAAGGGTGGAATGGGACACCCTTGGCTAACTAATTAGGAAAGCTAGTGGAAGACTACCATACCCGAAAGGGGCAAGGGCAGTAGCTGAGTTGCATGCAAGGAGGTTCTTAGGTTGATTTTGCTGCGATGGCGGTCAGACGGGGAATTCTTGCAGGTGCTCTTCCCATAAACTGTAGCATGTTTTTAGAAGCTAGTGGAACTTTGTAAAGGCCTCGTAGTGTTACCTTGCCTCGCTTCCTTGGTAGAGGTGTATGGGGCCCGTACAACCCCATGGCAGATGGGTAACATGACTTGTGGGTACAGGGTACAACCTCTGCAGAGTGTAAAACAGGTATACTAGCCGAGCTCACGGTCATGAGCAGCTCTGGACTCTCGCATGATTAATTTATGTAACTTAAATTCAATTTTTCATTTGCATTGCATGGGATCATTTATTAATTTTGTTCTACTAATTTTATTAAGGTTTGGTATTTACTTACATCTAGTAACTACTAATAAAATTTTGACCAACTAATTAAAAGCAGTGCTCAACTTTAACCCCTATTGTTGATTAGCCTTACACACAACATGAACTCCCACCTTTGGTGAGTTCATGCCCACTGGTTTCCCCACAACTTGTTGAGCTATGATCATGTGTGGGCTCACCCTTGCTGTCTCACACCCCCCACAGGAGAAGAATAGGTGGTTCAGGAGGAGCCACAAAGCGAGGAGTTTGATCTGATCTAGGCGGCGTTTCCCAGTTGACTTTGGCGCCAAGGTCGATCCTTAGTTCATTTTATATTTATCTTTTATTTTGTAATAAGACTTCCACTATGTAATAAATACTCTAATGTTATTGTGACATTTATCTCTATACACTCTATTATTATATATGTTGTCTTCTTGGCACATGTATGAGATGCACCCGGCTTTGTTCCTTAAAGCCCGAGTGTGACAGAAGTGGTATTAGAGGAAATGTTGACTATAGGGCGAGACCTAGATAAAAATGGACAAACCCTTACCTACTTACCTTACTCTGATTCATTCTATACTTATCTTATCTTGATCATGTCTCACCTTTTGCTATCATACTCTATTTACTCTTATCTTTTCTACTCTAAGACAAGATGGATTTCAAACCTTGGAATACTACAATTATGAACTTTTTTAAGTGATAAGAAACCTAAGACGAAGCTAAAACTATTTTCTCTATTTAAAAATGTTGGTTGATTGTTCTGATGATAAATGTCTGATTTGCTTCTTTGATTGATTGAGATATTATAAATGGACATCTTAGTATGTACCACCATAAGGTAATTGAGAGCACCTAGAGGAGGGGTGAATAGGTGATCCTGTAAAATGAAACACTAAATAGCCACAAACTTGATTATTAAGGTGTTGGTGAAATCAAGTGGCTAAGAAACACGCTCGTGAGAATAAAGCAATCACAATAAGTAACACACGAGACACGCGATTTTTATCCCGTGGTTCTGCCAAGTAACACTTGCCTACTTCCTTGTTGTGGTGTCCCAATGGACGAGGGTTGCACTCAACCCGTTTCAAGCAATCCAATGATCAACTTGAATACCACGGTCTTTTCCTTTAGAGAATTCTTCCTGTTTGCGAGGAATCTCCACAATTTGGAGTCTCTCGCCCTTACAATTGAGATCGCAAAGAAAGCACAGAGTAAGGTTGGGAAGAGCAACACAAGCAAGACTCAAGTCCGCAACACAACCACGCACACAAGAGAGAAAGTGAGCACACAAACATAGCGCGAGGAGTTTACAACTCGAATAGTGCTCAAATCTCAAGAACGATGATCCGATTGCGTGAAAGCGAAGTCTAGGAGTCTTAGGATGTTTCTTGTAAGCTTGGTGTGCTCCTCCATGCGCCTAGGGGTCCCTTTTATAGCCCCAAGGCAGCTAGGAGCCATTGGAGGCCAACTTGGAAGGCCAAACTTGCCTTCTGTCGGGTGGTGCACCGAACAGTCCGGTGCACCACCGGACAGTCACTGTAGTTGTCCAATGCGCGATCTCCTTCCATATCTGGTGCATCCAACCATTGGTCCTCAGGGTCGGTTGGCACACCGGACACTGTCTGGTGCACACTGGACAGTCCGGTGTGCCCAACCGACCGTTGCTGCGGGCCACGCGTTGCTCGCGGATTGCGCAGCTGACCGTTGGCGCTGGCGACCGCTGGCTCACCGGACAGTCCGGTGAATTATAGCTGTACGTCTCTGCGTTTTCTTGAGAGCAGCCGGTTCATCGCCGGCCAGCCTGGCGCACCGGACACTGTCCGGTGCACCATCGGACAGTCCGGTGTGCCTGGCCAGAGTTGGTGTTGACTGAACTTTGCCAACTTTTCTCCACTTTAATTCTTCTTTTCTTGGCACTGTTTCTAGCACTTAGATAACCATGCTAGTACATAAAACAATTCACTAAGTCTAGAAACATACCTTTGTCCCTGATTTGCACTTCTCACTTATTTAGCACATAAGAACTTTATCAAACGTGTTGGACATTTAATCACCAAAACATTATAGAAATGACCCAAGGGCACATTTCCCTTTCAATCTCCCCCTTTTTGGTGATTCATGCCAACACATCAAAAAGCAACCAAAGAAGTGCAACATCAATGCAAATGAAGACCAAATTCTTTTTACTTAGGATTTGGCATATTTTGATCATTCTTTGCCACCACTTGGTTTATTTTTGCAAACCAAAATCTTTTTCCTATCTCTAAGTCAAACACACTTGTTTGGGCAAATTGAGAGATATTTCAAGAGTAAAATTTATCAAGTGCAAAAAAAAAACTCCCCCTTTTTCCCATAATCAAAATTCTCCCCCACAAGAGACCAAATTTTGCAATAAGAGTATTTTGACAAAAACAAATTTCTAGCTCTTCTATCTTGAAAAGTTACAAGTGGTTGGCTGATTCATTTGCTTTGGCCTTAATTTCTCCCCCTTTGGCATTAAGCATCAAAACGGGATTATTCTTGGCCCTCTAACCCCATTGCCTCACCAAAAATGTCAATTAAGAGCAAAAAGGCAATAAGAGCATAAGTATGAACTTGGAATTAATTACACTAATATCGGAGTGCAGTGGAAGACTTTGCATCGTCCAAGTTCATCTTTCCCTTTCAATGCACCTTTTAGGCTACATCAAGTATACTCAAACAACCAGGTTAGTCTCAACGGGTCAAGTTGTAGCGCATCTCCCCATAAATATGTGCACCAATTGCAAATGGACTTGTGAGGTCCGGGGAGGTCTTGTACAACTTGAGCACCACAAATATACAACGAATAATGTAAATGCTTAAAGTAACATGATCAAAGGGCACAGAACACATGTATGCTATAGATCAATCCAAGTTACGCGAACCTAACAGCTTGGTGAAGATATCGGCTAGCTGGTTCTCGGTGCTAATATGAAAAATATTGATATCTCCCTTTTGCTGGTGATCCCTCAGGAAGTGATGCCGGATGTCTATGTGCTTAGTGCGGCTGTGTTCAACAGGATTATCTGCCAAGTGGATTGCACTCTCATTATCACATAGGAGTGGGACTTTGCTCAGATTGTAGCAAACTCCCAGAGGGTTTGCCTCATCCAAATTAGTTGCGCGCAACACTGTCCTGCGACAACATACTCGGCCTCAGCGGTGGATAGGGCAACGGATGTCTGTTTCTTGGAACTCCAGGACACCAGGGACCTTCCTAGAAATTGGCACGTCCCTGATGTACTCTTCCTATCTACCATGCACCCGACATAATCAGAGTCTGCGTATCCAATTAAGTCAAAGGTAGACCCCTTTGGATACCAGATCCCGAAGCACGGCGTAGCAACTAAATATCGAAGAATTCGCTTAACGGTCACAAGGTGACATTCCCTAGGGTCGAATTGATATCTAGCACACATGCATACACTAAGCATAATGTCCGGTCTACTAGCACATAAATAAAGTAATGACCCTATCATGGACCGGTATGCCTTTTGATCAACAGACTTACCTCCTTTCTTGAGGTCGACATGCCCATCGGTTTCCATCGGTGTCTTCGTGGGCTTCACGTCCTTCATCCCAAACCTCTTGAGAAGATCTTGAGTGTACTTCGTTTGGGAGATGAAGGTACCATCCTTGAGTTGCTTCACTTGGAATCCAAGGAAGTATGTCAACTCGCCCATCATCGACATTTCAAATTTCTGCATCATCACCCTGCTAAACTCCTCACAAGATTTTTGGTTAGTTGAACCAGCTATTATGTCATCGACATAGATTTGGCACACAAAGAGATCACCATCACATGTCTTGGTAAAAGAGTGGGATCGGCTTTCCCAACCTTGAATGCATTAGCGATTAAGAAATCTCTAAGGCATTCATACCATGCTCTTGGAGCTTGCTTAAGTCCATATAGCGCCTTAGAAAGCTTATACACGTAGTCGAGATACCTGTCATCCTCAAAGCCAGGGGGTTGTTCCACGTATACCTCCTCCTTGATTGGCCCATTGAGGAAAGCGCTCTTCACGTCCATTTGAAATAGACTGAAAGAGTGGTGAGCGGCATAGGCTAACAAAATTCGAATTGACTCTAGCCTAGCCACAGGAGCAAAAGTCTCCTCGAAATCCAAACCTGCGACTTGGGCATAACCTTTTGCCACAAGTCGAGCCTTGTTTCTTGTCACCACCTCGTGCTCGTCTTGCTTGTTGCGAAACACCCACTTGGTTTCCACAACATTTTGCTTTGGACGTGGCACCAGGCTCCAAACTTCATTTCTCTTGAAGTTGTTGAGCTCTTCCTGCATGGCCAACACCCAGTCCGGATCCTGCATGGCCTCTTCTACCCTGAAAGGCTCAATAGAAGAGACAATCGAGTAATGCTCACAAAGATTAGCTAAATGTGAGCGAGTCGTTACTCCCTTTCTGATATCACCCAGAATCTGATCGACGGGGTGATTTCTTTGGATCGTCGCTCGGACTTGAGTTGGAGGGACCCGTGGTGCTTCTTCCTCCATAACATGTTCTTCTTGTGCTCCCCCTTGATCACACTCCTCTTCTTGAGGTACCTATCCATCATCTTGAGTTGGGGGATGCACTAGCGTCGAGGAAGAAGGCTGATCTTGTTTCTGTAGATCCTGTGGTCGCACATCACCTATCGCCATTGTGCGTATTGCGGCCGTTGGAACTTCATCTTCATCTATATCATCAAGATCAACTTGCTCTCTTGGAGAGCCATCAGTCTCATCAAATACAACATCGCTAGAGACTTCAACTAATCCTGATGATTTGTTGAAGACCCTATGCGCCTTTGTATTTGATTCATACCCTAGTAAAAACCCTTCTACAGCCTTGGGAGCAAATTTAGAATGTCTACCTTTCTTCACCAGAATGTAGCATTTGCTCCCAAATACACGAAAGTAAGATACATTGGGTTTGTTACCGGTAAGGAGTTCATAGGAGGTCTTCTTGAGGAGGCGATGTAGATAGAGCCGATTTATGGCGTGGCAGGCTGTGTTCACAGCTTCCGACCAAAACCGCTCGGGCGTCTTGAACTCTCCAAGCATCGTTCTCACCATGTCGATAAGCGTCCTGTTCTTCCTCTCTACCACACCGTTTTGCTGTGGTGTGTAGGGAGCGGAGAATTCGTGCTTGATGCCTTCCTCCTCAAGAAATTCTTCAACTTGTAGATTCTTGAACTCGGACCCATAGTCTCTCCTTATCTTTTTCACTTTAAGCTCAAACTCATTTTGATCTCTCCTTAGAAAGCGCTTTAGGGTCCCTTGGGTTTCTGATTTCTCCTGCAAAAAGAATATCGAAGTGTAGCGGGAAAAATCATCAACAATTACAAGACCATACTTACTTCCCCCGATGCTAAGGTACGCAACGGGTCCAAAGAGGTCTATGTGGAGAAGCTCCAGTGGTCTTGATGTCATCATCACATTCTTGCTGTGATGAGTGCTTCCCACCTGTTTCCCTGCCTGACATGCTGCACAAGGTCTGTCTTTCTCAAAGCAGACATCAGTTAGTCCTAACACATGATCTCCCTTTAGAAGTTTATGAAGGTTCTTCATCCCAACATGTGCTAGACGGCGATGCCAAAGCTAGCCCATATTAGTCTTAGCCATTAAGCATGCATCTAGATCGACATTCTCTTTCGAAAAATCTACTAAATAGAGTTTGCCATCTAATACACCCTTAAACGCTAATGAACCATCACTCCTTCTAAAGACAGATACATCTATATTTGTGAATAAACAATTATAGCCCATGTTACATAATTGACTCATAGACAATAAGTTGTACCCGAGCGATTCGACTAAAAACACATTTGAGATAGAATGCTCGGATGTAATGGCTATCTTTCACAATCCTTTAACCTTGCCTAGGTTCCCATCTCCAAAGATAATCGCATCCTCGGAATCCTTGTTCTTGACATAGGAGGTGAACCTTTTCTTTTCCCCCGTCATGTGGTTTGTGCATCCGCTGTCGATAATCCAGCTTGAACCCCCGGATGCATAAACCTGCAAAGCAATTTACGCTTAGGTTTTAGGTACCCAACTCTTGTTGGGTCCTACAAGGTTAGTCACAATAATTTTTTGAACCCAAATACAAGTCTTGTCTCCCTTGCATTTGGATCCCAACTTCCTAGCAACCACTTTTTCATTCTTACATGAAAGTACAAACGAAGTGTTGCAAGCATGAAAAATAGTAGTTGGTTCATTGCACAATTTTCTAGGCACATGATGCACAACGTGATTTCTCCTAGGTCTACTTCTACCATGCACAAAAGTAGAGCTAGAGGCACACATAGCATGTGAATCATTATAAGCAATATGAACATAACTCTTATTGTAATGAGAACGACTAGCAATTTTCCTTCCATAAATAAAGGCATGGTTCCTTTGAGGACTACTAGCCATAGGGGCCTTCCCTTTCTCCTTGTTGAGAACAGGAGCCTTTTGGCTTATAAAGTTCTTGGTTTCCTTTTGAAAACCATGTCCATCCTTAATTGAGGGGTGTCTACCAATAGTGTAGGCATCCCTAGCAAATTTTAGTTTATCAAAATCACTTTTGCAAGTCTTAAGTTGAGCATTAAGACTTGCCACTTCATCATTTAATTTAGTAATAGAAATACGATGTTCATCATAGGCATCAACATTAAAGTCCTTACATTTATTACAAATGCTAACATGCTCTACATATGAACTCGTTTTATTTGCTTTCTCTAGCTTAGCATTTAATTCATCATTTAAACTCTTTAAACTAGAGATAGAATAATGGCAAGCAGATAACTCAGAAGATAACATTTCATTTCTCTTAGTTTCTAAAGCAAGAGATTTTTGCACACTAACAAATTTGTCATGTTCCTCATACAGAATGTCCTCTTGCTTTTCTAGCAGTCTATCTTTTTCATTTAGAGCATCAATTAATTCATTAATTTTCTCTACTTTGGCTCTATCTAACCCTTTAAATAAACTAGAGTAATCTACTTCATCATCGGAGGATTCCTCATAGAAGAAGATTACTTAGGGGAATCTTGAATACGTACCTTCTTCTCCTTAGCCATGAGGCAAGTGTGGCGTTTGTTGGGGAAGAGCGAAGACTTGTCGAAGGCCGAGGCAGCCAATCCTTCATCGTCAGAGTCAGATGAGGAGCAATCAGAATCCCACTCCTTCCCAAGATGTACCTCGCCCTTTGCCTTCTTGTAGTTTTTCTTCTTCTCCTTCTTCCCATACTTTTCTTGTCCCTAGTCATTATCATTATCGGGACACTGTGCTATGAAATGACCAGTCTTACCGCATTTGAAGCAGGAGCGCTTTCCCCTTGTTTTGTTCTTGTTGGGGTATTCCTTGTGTCCTTTGAGCGCGGTCTTGAAATGTTTGATGATGAGGGCCATCTCATCTTCATTTAGCCCGGCAGCCTCCACTTGTGCCACCTTGCTTGGTAGCGCCTCCCTGCTGCTTGTTGCTTTGAGAGCAACGGGCTGTGGCTCGTAGACAGGTAGTGGACCATTTAGTGCATCGTCCACGTATCAAGCCTCCTTCACCATCATGCGCCCGCTCACAAATTTTCCAAGGACCTCCTCGGGCGTCATCTTGGTGTACCTGGGGTTTTCACGAATAAGATTGACAAGATGGGGGTCAATAACCGTAAATGACCTGAGCATGAGTCGGACGACGTCATGATCCGTCCATCTTGTGCTTCCATAGCTTCGAATCTTGTTGACCATAGTATTGAGCCTGTTGTAGGTTTGTGTTGGCTCTTCTCCCCTGATCATGGCGAATCTCCCCAGCTCGCCTTCCACCAGTTCCATTTTGGTGATCATTGTAGCATCATTTCCCTCATGTGAGATCTTGAGGGTGTCCTAGATTTGCTTGGCATTGTCCAAGCCACTTACTTTATTATATTCGTCCCTGCAAAGAGATGCTAACAACACAGTAGTAGCTTGGGCATTTTTATGGATTTGCTCATTAATAATCACAGGATTATCCATACTATCGAAATGCATCACATTTTCCACAATTTCCCAAATGCTAGGATGGAGAGAAAATAGATGACTACGCATTTTATGGCTCCAAAATGAGTAATCCTCTCCATCAAAGTGTGGACGTTTTCCAAGAGGAATAGAAAGTAGATGTGCATTTGAATTATACGGAATACGAGAATAATCAAAAGAATAATTTTGATTGACCGTCTTTTTCTTTGACGAGGAGTCGTCGTCGTCCCTTGGTGAAGAATATGAGGCATCACTGTCATAGTAGATGATCTTCTTGATACGCCTCTTCTTATTTCCATCTCTCTTCTTGTGACTTGAGCCTGAGTCGGTAGGCTTGTAGTCTCTTGGCTCGTTGAAGAGGGACTCCTTTTCCTTGTCGTTGACCACCACCCCTTTTCTCTTAGGATCCATCTCTTCGGGCGATTAGTCCCTTAAATGAAGAGTACGGCTTCGATACCAATTGAGAGCACCTAGAGGGGGGGGGTGAATAAATGATCCTATAAAATTAAACACTAAATAGCGACAAAACTTGATTATTAAGGTGTTAGTGAAATCAAGTGGCTAAGAAACGCGCTTGTGAGAATAAAGCAATCACAATAAGTAACACACGAGACACGCGATATTTATCCTGTGGTTCGGCCAAGTAACACTTGCCTACTTCCATGTTGTGGTGTCCTAATGGACGAGGGTTGCACTCAACCCCTTTCAAGCGATCCAATGATCAACTTGAATACCACGGTCTTTTCCTCGCCCCGTTTGGATCATTGGAATTGAATTCCATTCTAATAATAGTAATTTAGGCATATATCAATTAAGCTAATTCAGTTTTATACAAAATATACTTGTATACTATTATTAGCAAGATGTCGGAGATATTTATGTGCTATATTTTTACTATAGAGGAGTAAGATGAAGAGTGTCATTTAAGTTACAGAGTAGAAACAAATTCTACTACTGTATAAAATCATTTCCCATCCCCCACCCCATGAATTCGAGATAGCCTTATATCTGAACTTTGTAAAGTGGTGGAATGTCAAATTCCAAACTAAATAAGTTACTTTATTGAGTGAATTCCAATTCCTCTAAAATGAAGGGATCCAAACGCCCCGTTAGAGAATTCTTCCCGTTTGCGAGGAATCTCCACAATTTAGAGTCTCTCGCCCTTACAATTGAGATTGCAAAGAAAGCACAGAGTAAGGTTGGGAGGAGCAACACAAGCAAGACTCAAATCCGCAACACAACCACACACACAAGAGAGAAAGTGAGCACACAAACACAGCGCGAGGAGTTTACAACTCGAATAGTGCTCAAATCTCAAGAACGATGATACGATTGCGTGAAAGCGAAGTCTAGGAGTCCTAGGATGTTTCTTGTAAGCTTGGTGTGCTCCTCCATGCGCCTAGGGGTCCCTTTTATAGCCCCAAGGCAGCTAGGAGCCGTTGGAGGCCAACTTGGAAGGCCAAACTTGCCTTCTGTCGGGTGGTGCACCGGACAGTCCGGTGCACCACCGACAGTCACTGTAGCTGTCTGGTACGTGATCTCCTTCCATATCTGGCGCATCCGACCGTTGGTCCTCGGGGTCGGTTGGCGCACCGAACAGTCCGGTGTGCCCAACCGACCGTTGCTGCGGGCCACGCGTCGCCCGCGGATTGCGCTGTCGACCGTTGGCGCTGGCGACCGCTGGCTCACCGGTCAGTCCGGTGCACCACCGAATAGTCTGGTGAATTATAGACGTACACCTTTGCGTTTTCCCGAGAGCAGCCGGTTCATCGCCGGCCAGCTTGGCGCACCGGACACTGTCCGGTGCTCCACCGAACAGTCCGGTGTGCCTGGCCAGAGTTGGTGTTGGCTGAACTTTGCCAACTTTTCCTCCACTTTAATTATTCTTTTCTTGGCACTGTTTCTAGCACTTAGATAACCATGTTAGTACATAAAACAATTCAACAAGTCTAGAAACATACCTTTGTCCCTGATTTGCACTTCTCACTTATTTAGCACATAAGAACTTAATCAAACGTGTTGGACATTTAATCACCAAAACATTATAGAAATGACCCAAGGGCACATTTCCCTTTTAGTAATGAATTAGCTATGGTAGGTAAAACATTAATTTGCTTAGCTAATAAATCCCTCAAATTAACATGATTCGTAATTACCTGCTTTGTCTACAATCTTTTCTCTCTGACCATATGTTTCTAACTCAGATGGTCAATACCAGGAAGGGTGGTGGAATTGATCTACCTCCCAATCGACACATTCAGAGGATATTTAGACAACCACAACAACAACAACCTGAGATGGATCCTCCACCACCTCCACCAGCAGAAGTTGACCCAACTGTTGCAACACAGATGAGGATAATGCAATAGATGGCTGACACTATGGCGGATATGCACACGCAGATGCGGCAGGAACACCAGGAGATACGCCAAGAGCGAGAGGATATACGCCAGGAAATGCACCAAGAGCGAGAGGAGATACGCCGGGAGAGAAGGGCGTAGCAGCAACAGCAACATTAGCAAGCACCAATGCCTCCACCACCACCACCAGTTACACCCCGGGACAAGCATCGGGAATTCATGAGCCATAAGACACCGACATTTGCTAGTTCTCCTGATCCACTGGACGATGATGATTGGCTGAAATCTGTGGAAAAGACGTTGAATATTGCACAATGCTCTGACTGGGAGAAGGTTCTATATGCTTCTGGTCGTCTGACAGGTCCTGCTGTAGATTGGTGGGATTCATACACTGCTGCCCACAATGCTGCTGATACTATCACATGGGCGGTGTTTTCTACGTAGTTCAGGAACTATCATATACCAGCTGGACTGATGAAGATTAAGAAGAAAGAATTTTTGTCATTGAAGCAAGGGAGCATGTCAGTCAGCGAGTATCGCGACAAGTTCATTCAGCTCTCCAGGTATGCTCCAGATGAAGTTGCTGAAGATGAGAGGAAGCAGGAGCACTTTGTTGAAGGACTCAATGGACCTCTGCAGTATGCTCTTGTGGCACATACATTTCCATCATTTCAGAGGCTGCTTGACAAGGCCCTGGCTATTGAACACAAGCGTGTTCAGATGGGAGATTTGAAGAGGAAGGCGATATCCCAAGGACAGGGAAGCAGCAGTGTTCGTCCTTGCTACAGTTCACCCTAGGGTACACCAGTTCGCATTGGCGGAGGCCAGCGCCCAGCTCAGCATTCACCTCGGGGGACTCCACCGACTCATCAGGCAACCCCCACTGGCACCCCGATGAAGTTTTCAGGACAGAGTGTAGGCACTACTTGCTACAAGTGTGGGAAGACTGGGCATTATGCAAATGTTTGCCCACAGAGGATTGCTACTACCCCAGTTTAGAACAAGCAGCAGACTCTAGGATTTGGCAAGGGATTTTCTATTGCAAGGGTTAATCAAGTCAGCGCTGATGCTACTCCTGATGGGGCTGACATTGCACTTGGTATGTTTTAAATTAATGCAATTCCTACAATAATATTATTTGATTCTGGTGCTATACATTCATTCATGTCTGCTTGATATGCCAACAAAAATGAACTCCCACTGAAAAATATGAAAACATCAATGATAGTAATAACCCCTAAAGGGCCTGTTGAGGCAAGTTATATGTCACATAGATTGACATTAACAATTATGGGAAGAGAATTCTGGGCTACTGCTATAAATTTAGAGGCAAGCGACATAGATCTAATCCTTGGTATGTCATGGTTAAGAAAGGCAAAGGCCATTATACAATGTGGTAGGGGTACTGTAGAGCTCAGCAGCCCTAAAGGAGAAAGGTTTCAAGTTGAAATTGCAGTAACAACCTCTTCCAAACGTGCGATGTTCTTTATAGCTGAGGAGTTTGTTGGTAACAACATCCGTGTGGTTAGAGATTTTTCGGATGTCTTTCCAGAGGAGTTACCAGGGATGCCACTAGATAGGGAAGTTGAGTTTGTTATTGATCTCTTACCTGGGACTGCTCCTATTTCTAAACGGCCATACAGGATGTCTGTAGACGAGTTAAAGGAACTTAAGAAATAGTTAATGGAGTTGCAAGAGGCTAGGTACATTCGTCTGAGTTCCTCACATTGGGGAGCGCCGGTTCTGTTTGTACAGAAGAAGGATGGATCACAAAGGATGTGTGTGGACTATTGATCCCTTAATGATGTTACTATGAAGAACAAGTATCTGTTACCCCGTATTGAGGATTTATTTGATCAGATGAGAGGTGCTAGGGTATTCTCGAAGATGGATCTCCCATCGGGATACCATCAAATGAGGATTAGAACATCGGATATTCCCAAGACGGCTTTCTCGACTCGATATGGATTATATGAGTTCACCGTTATGTCATTTGGACTAACTAGCTGTGACAGAACCTCCCAAGTCATTAGGACCACCTATAGTTGTCCTTGTCCAACGGACCTTAGACAACCCTGCAGGTGCCCCAGATCACTTGACAAGTTCGGTATCTGTATTCTTTACCTTGCCCAAGAGCGTTTCACCCGTCACGCAGATATTACAACACATCAGAGGTACGAGAATGCGGAAGCAGTTACAATAACTTACTTTATTTTAAAGTAAGAAAGCGTAGTATTATTATAGACAAGAGCGAATATAGGAGTGCAGGAGTAATATTATTACATAACCTGGGAGGCAAAAACCCCTCCCGATAAACAGTAAAAAGTTTTTCTTAAAGGAGGACACTTTCTCCCACGACTTCAGTCTTGATTTTCTTCTTTAGGCACCACCTTGGAACAGAAGCAACAAAAATTTGCCGCTTCTTCACCTAAAACAACATGGGACAAAGCTTTGAGTACGAAGTATACTTTCGCAAGTCTTACCCGTCAAAATAAGAGACTCTCAAGGATATGCTGGCTTTAAGGGAGTCAAGGTAAGGCTTATCGAGAATCAAAGACTCTGTTTGCAGAAATGCTTACTAGTAGTGGATCCTTAAAAATCCAGTTTTAATTGTCAGTTTAAGTAAAGTTACATGTATCTAGAGTTCTTTCTACCCTAGTTCAAGCACTTGACCTATACTAGCCAATTTCTTATCAACCCTTCTTATTCACAGGAATGCTACGTGTAGGTCAATGACCAAGTCTTCATGTCCGAGAAGTAACGGCGATCTGAATCGAGTAATACTCAGCTGAGGATCTCCAATCACATGACATATGTAGCACTCAACCCTTGCATATGTCAACTCGCCACCGGGGTTCTTAAGACCAGATCAGGTTCACGCCAACCGAGAGCACAGATACACCACCGTCCAACCTCTTGCCACGGAGGGTACACGCTACTCTCGCCATCTCTCCACTCCCATTGCGTGTTATCTTATTCTGGTATTAGTCTGCCCGAGGCAAAGCTTACCCATGATGAGGCATGTGACCAGTTAAAGGGTCCTCGATCATCATGCCTACATCGACAAGGTCCTTAATCGACTCAGACGGAGACACTACACCGAGACTCTCTTTTCGTGCAAGTCACCCGCCTGGTCTCAGCTTTATCATTTCAAACCCAAAGTTTGGTACCTAGAAGAGGTACATCTTTTTCGATGTTGAACCCATCATGGCCATGATGGATCCACCATCACGTTTTATTTTTGAAAACATCCCACCCACTTTGAAGCATCATCTTTTGTTAAAACAAAACATTATGTTTTTCTAGAGCCAGCTAAGCATAAGAAAAACCTTTTTGTAAATCGAGGGATTAAGGAGAAATAATCAAATCCATGGAAGGAAATGCAGCAACTGGTTTAGCACACAACTCCTATCACTTAATGCATCAGGTAAGTGAGAAAGATTTCATAATAGCAAGGAGGTGGCAAATGCACCGGGGCTTGCCTTGTGTGATAGGTGAGTCAGGCTCTGCTCCACAGATGTCAAAGTAAAAGCAGTTTCCTGCGTTAAGTTCTTCAGGTGGTGGTGGTGTAGTCCTCGCTTCTTCAACTTCTATTTCTTCCTCGTTTTCTATATATAGCCATATATAATCATGAATGCTCATGTAATGCTCATGAAAATGGAAATATAATAAAAGTATATTATCTAATGTCTTGAATATAACTTTCCTTCACAAGTCTCCGGGAAACTAGGGTTTTTGGAGTCTATAGTGAAGTTCATAGGGCAGGGGACTAGGGTTTTGGGTTCTAGGTACCAAACATGGTCCAAATAATGCCAAACTTTGCCCAAGACTTCTAAACAATATTTAAGGCTTACCTAAAAAGTTTGGTGATTTTTGGGATTATTAATTAATTTTTGAAATTCCAGAGATATGGGTTTTGGCTATTTTAAATATTCCATGATTCCTTATTTGGAATAAAAATCCTAAAACTATTTTTATTAAATACTATAGAAAATTAGGAGCCTAACAAAATTAGTCTGGTATTTTTAGCATTTTTCTAAAATATTCTAGAAATTATTTAGTCCTGGCAGAAAAAAAGAAGAAAGATGCTATAGTTTTGGGCTAAATCTGGCCCGAGCCGGCCCATACACAGTTGAAAGCGCGCTCGCGCGCGCCCGCGCTCTCCATTTTGCGCAGGGAACCCTGACGGTTTAAAATTTCTATAAAGAGTCCTTTCCACTGTTCCTCTGTCTCGCTGACCTTTACAAATACACCCCTGCGCTTCTACTCCTTCACATTCCCCGGTCCACGACATTGCACGGCGAAGAACCAAGCTCCGGCGAGCCTGCACTGTCTAGGATACGCGATGACCGGTGCTCTACTTCGTCTTAGACCTAATTCAAGCCCTAACAAGTGTTTCCCCTCAATTAATTTCACTAGCGGAACTCTAACTCGCTCTGTCCACGGTGACTGTGCGATCAACGGACATTCCAATGCGTTCCTGGTGATTTAGGGCAGCTTAACACAATCGAATTGGTCAAGGAGCATCAGGAGAACCTAAGGATGCTGAAACAAGAGAGCAGGGAGCACGAACAGACCTGGAGTACGCTGACCACAGTGAGATCACTTTGCGCGGTGCTTGGGATTGATTTGGGGGAAATCTAAAATTGGCGAGCTTGGGTGGATAATTGGAGGCACGACTTGGTCTCTCAGGTGCTTGACTACCTTACGGTCCTGACGGTGTGCTCAATTTATAGAACTTGGGGGCGGTGGCTTGTGAATTTGAGTTGGCGCGGTGGCGGCTGGAGAGTGAGGAGAGCACTGTCGTGAGAGCTCGGTGGCATCTACCGTGGCGGCCTCACCGGCGATGAACCAGTAGTATAGAGTGGTTTACGGTGACTCACTGCGACGTGGTAAGGCATCGAGGCACGTAGCCTGGCCGGATAACGGCGAACTCCGGTGATGCCAGCGCGATTAACCACGGCGGGACACGGCGACCGGGCCGGCCAGCGACCAAATTCACCCCGCGCTGGATATTCTTACCACGCTTGACGTTATCCACACTTCCCGTGGCATGAATCTCCCATGCGATCACGAATTGCGACGGTGGATCACCGGCGGCGAAGGGTGATGAATTTTGGGATCTTTTTCAGCTATTGTACAATGGAATCCTCATTCAGAGCTCCAGACAGATCAATTTGCAGGGCCTAGATCTCAAATTTTTACATGACAACATGTTAATCTGCCTGTAACAAAGTTGTTGTCTGATGATCCAGCTACATTCTTGCTATAGTAATCATAGCCAAACAATGAATGGATCATGGTCGAATTCTAGCTCAAAAATTGGCCAATCTCACTGTTAGTCTGAATTCAGACCGAGGGCAGTCTGACAGCCCGACTTTGGATCAAATTTTCTCAAAATTTCTCATGGCACCAAGGCATAATCCCTATAGCAAAGTTGTTCTTCTATAGTAGCTCTAAAAACTTGATGTGTTGACCCTAGGCAAATTCTTAATATTTTTGGATCTACAGAGCTCTAAAGTCAGCGTTATGCCATTGTTTTCAGACTTAGCCATATGATCACAAGAGTGGCCATTTTGCATTTAGGCCCAAATCTCAAGGGTTCTTTTGCAAATCTCCAAATATGTGAACTATATGACTTGAGGTACCCTAATTCCATGGTTTTTGCACTTAGGATCCAAAATGTGCACATTTTTACAGATAACCCCCTAGGGTTTCAGTTCTGGGTTTTCCAGGGGTCTATTTAGAGTTTCTGGCATCACTACGGTTTGGATGCCACTTAAGTCCACCCATTGTGACATTTTATGATCATTACTAATAGGTTTTGAAGTTTTCTCTTATTTAGACTTTGTTTACTCTTTTAAGACAAGTTTAGGGTTAAGTTCTGTACCCTAAGGTTTCACTCATGACATGTCCCATCAATACAACTTTGTTTGAAATTTTTGCCTAGTGAATGCACTCTAGGTGTGACAAACACATGATATGCCAATGCTTATGATGTTATGCTCAAGTTTTAGTGACAGTAACACCAAGGGTGTTACATCCTTCCCCCCATAAAAGAATCTCATCCCGAGATTAAAAGTTCTAGGGCAAGTAATGGAAAAGGAAACGCGACACATTTTTATTTCCTTCTTTCTTGTACAAGGAAGGGGTGTTGGGGTTTATTTCTCCTTTACAACAATTGTATATATTTCATAATTTACATGAAGCTAAAAATCCTGGGAAATTCTTATCTAAAAAGTCTTGAGTTTCCCAAGTAGCTTCATCTTCCATGTGTTGGTTCCATTGTATCTTGTAAAACTTGAGAGTTCTCCTTCGGGTAATCCTATCCTTTTGTTCTAGGACTTGAATAGGATGTTCGAAATATGTCAAGTCTGGTTCTAAGGCAACATCCGTCACTTCAATGGTTCGATTTGGAACCCGAAGACACTTCTTTAATTGAGATACGTGGAACACATTATGCACTGCAGACAATGTTTCGGGTAACTGGAGTCGGTATGCCACTGGCCCACATTGTTCAAGAATAGGGAAAGGACCAATGTACTGGGGTGCAAGCTTCCCCTTTACCCCGAAATGAGTTACACCCTTCATTGGTGAGACTTTCAGGTAGACATAATCTTCAACTTGAATGTACATGGGTTTGCGTCGCTTGTCTGCATAACTCTTTTGGCGAACTTGGGCTTCATTCAAATTATGTATTATTCGTTGCACTTTTTCTTCTGTTTCCTTTACCATATCAGACCTGAAGAAATATCTTTCACCTGGTTCAGACCAGTTTAATGGAGTACGACACCGTCGTCCATACAAAGCTTCAAAGGGTGTCATTTTAATGCTTTCTTGATAGCTATTATTGTATGAGAACTCCGCTAATGGTAAACAGTCATCCCATTTCTATGGAAATTCCAGAACACATGCTCGCAACATATCTTCAAGTATCTGATTTACTCTCTCAGTCTGCCCACTAGTTTGAGGATGATAGGCCGAACTGTGGAGCAACTTAGTACCCAAGGATTTGTGAAGTTCTTCCCAGAATTTGGATACAAATTGAGGTCCACGATCCGACACTATTATCTTTGGAACACCATGCAAACTGAGGATGCAAGCAATATACAAATGGGCATAAGTGAGAACCTAGTAATATGTCTTGACTGGTAGAAAATGAGCAATTTTCGTAAGCCGGTCAATTATAACCCAAATAGAATCATACCCTTTTGCTGTCCTAGGCAATCCCACAATAAAGTCCATGCTTATATCCTCCCATTCCCAAGTTGGGATAGGTAACGATTGTAATGGACCAGCAGTTTTCATATGTATGGCTTTGACACGTCTGCATGTGTCGCATCTCGCCACATAGCGTGCAATTTCAATCTTCATCTTCGTCCACCAATAATGTTGTTTTAGATCATGATACATCTTAGTGCTTCCGGGATGAATAGAATAGCGACTAAGATGTGCTTCATCTAAAATTTGTTGGCGGATCTCATCATTCTTAGGCACAACTATGCGGTTGTTAAACCATACAAAGCCTTGATCATCTTTTCTAAAGTAGTTGGCTTTACCGGCCTTTATCTTCTCATGGATGTGTTTCATACCCTCATCATTTCTTTGTGCATCATATATTCTTTGCAGGAGGACTAACTCAAGCTTCAAGTAATTTGAAGTTCCATGTTGAATCATTCCCAGGTTCAACTTCTCCATTTCTTGGCATAATGTAATGTCAGAAGTCTTCATCGTAAGACAGTGACAGGAAGCCTTGCGACTTAGTGCATCTGCCACTACATTGGCCTTGTCTGGGTGATAATGAATTTCCAATTCATAATCTTTAATCAGCTCAAGCCATCTCCTCTGCCTCATATTAAGCTCTGACTGGGTAAAGATATACTTCAAGCTTTTATGATCTATATAGATATGACAGATATTCCCCAGCAGATAATGACGCCATATTTTCAGGGCATGAACCACAACAGCTAATTCCAGGTCATGAGTTGGATAATGCTCCTCATGCCGGCGTAACTGCCTTGAAGCGTATGCTACCACTCGGCCTTCTTGCATTAGAACACAACCTAGACCACTGCCTGATGCATCACAATACACATCAAAGGGCTTTTCAATATCCGGCTGAGCTAATACCGGGGCAGTGGTCAATAACACCTTCAGCTACGCGAAGGCTTCATTGCATCTTGAAGACCAATTAAATTTGGTATCATTCTTCAATAAACTTGTGATTGGCTTCACAAGCTTGGAAAAATCTGGAATAAATCGGCGGTAATAACCAGCCAGTCCAAGGAAACTTCGAACTTGATGTACAGTGGTTGGTGGTTTCCACTCCAAAATATCCTTGACTTTGCTGGGATCCACCGCAATCTCCTTGGTAGATAATACATGTCCCAAAAATTGGATCTCCTCCAGCCAAAACGCGCATTTACTAAATTTGGCATATAGTTGATGCTCCCTTAGGCACGTTAATACGATCCACAAATGCCAAGCATGCTCCTCTTCATTCTTGGAATATATCAAGATATCATCAATGAAGACTACCACGAATTTATCTAACTCGGGCATGAATACCGAGTTCATCAGATATGTGAAGTGGGCAGGAGCATTTGTTAATCCGAAAGACATAACCAGATATTCAAATAATCCATACCGCGTAGTGAATGCGGTCTTGGGTATATCTTTGGGTCGGATACGGATCTGATGGTAACCCGACCTGAGGTCAATCTTGGAAAATACTCGAGCTCCGGTTAGCTAATCAAATAAGATATCAATCCGGGGAAGAGGGTACTTATTCTTGATTGTGACCTCATTAAGGGGTCTCTAATCCACACACATCCGAAGCGTTTGATCCTTCTTCTTGACAAAGATGGCTAAACAACCCCAAGGTGATGAGCTTGGTCGGATGAATCCCTTATCTAACAGATCTTGTAATTGTGTCTTGAGCTCTACCAACTCATTCGGAGGCATTCAGTACGACCTTCTAGAAATAGGAGTCGTACCGGGCTTCAACTCAATCAGAAATTCTACATCTCTTTCTAGAGGCAATCCAGGCAGATCTTCCGAAAAGACATCCGGGAATTCATACTACCGGAATATCTTGGATCTCCGGTATGATGGCTTCATATACTCTGCCAAATGGTTTAGTTGTCGTAGCTACGGGAATAGACAAGAGAACCTCTTCCTGGCCATAGCTCAACCTGATGGTTCTCATATCAGTGTTGAGGATAGCTTTATGCTGGGCTAACCAATTCATGCCCAGAATTACATCTATATCTTGGCCTTTCAGAACAATCATATTTGTGGGAAAGTCTCGTTCAGCCAATGTTACGGGCACATGGAAAGCCACTGCTTTAGTGAATATTTGTCCCCCAAGCGAATGAATTATAAACCCTTCCCTTGAATCATTGTATGGAATGCAATGTTTCTCCACAAAATTCTTGCTTATGAATGTATGTGAAGCACCAGAATAAAAAAGAATGACTGCAGGGTGATTGGCCACGAGAAACATACCCATCATGACCGGTTCTCTTTCCGGCGTCGTGGCCACTTGTGTATAATAAATTCGCCCAGTTTTCTTCATATTTTTGCCCACTGTATTATTCGTCTTATTTCCCTTGCCTTGATTGGAACTTCTGGGTTCTGCTGATTATTGAAGTTGTTCCTCTTCGAATATGGGCAGTCTTTGATGAAGTGTCCAGACTTCCCACAATTGAAGCAACCAGTAATTGAACTCGGGAGTGCAGGGAAATGAGTACTAGGGGCACTCGGCTGATTTGTTGAAGTGGGGGCAGTGGCAGGCGGATAAAGATAGGTTGTTTAAAGGGGTAGGAGGGTGGACGTGGTGAAGAACGGTTTTGATTAAAAGGTTGGATCACCAACCTTTGTCGCTTCTGAGGCCCTTGGTTGGACCTGTCACCTCCATAGCCCTTTGACTTGCCTGGGCCTGCATACTTGGCTTCAACTACCAGCGCCGTGCTGACAGCCCTGCTATAGGAGAGGTCAAGGCAGGTGGCCATTTTCCATTGTAGCCGGTCATTAAGGCCCCTCATGAAGCAATTTCTCTTCTTCAGATCAGTGTTGACCTGATCAATGGCATACTGGGACAAATGGTTGAACTTGTTGAGATACTGTGTAACAGTATCTCCACCTTGTTTAAGCTTCATAAATTCTTCTTGTTTCATATGGAGCACCCCTTCTGGAATGTAGTGCTCCCGAAATGCCAACTTAAATTCGTCCCAGGTAACTTGATGGCCGACCGACTGAATAGCCACATAATTTCCCCACCAGGTGCTGGCAGGGCCTCTTAACTGTTGCGCCACGAATAAGGGCTTTTGAGTCTCTGTGCATCAGAGGAGCCCAAACTTCTGCTCAATAACCCGAATCCATTCGTCCGTTTCAAGGGGATCTTCAGCCTTGACGAACAGTGGGGGACGCGTTTCTGAGAAATCCAAATATGAAGTTTCGCGGGGTCCTTGCGGATAAGCTTGCCTGCCTTGCTGCTGATATTGTTGTCCTGCCATTTTGCGAAGGAAGTGGGTGTTATCGGCTGTTGCATTGACTAAGGCAGCGATAGCCTCAGCCAAGGTCGGGGGTACTAGTGGTGGATTAGGAGTAGTCTCCCGTCCATGGGAGGTTCCCGCACCATCCTGTCCACGAGTTCTAGATGGCATCTGAGGCAAAGAGCATTTGGAAAATATAATATGCCAAAGCACACCATCATTTTACATTACTTAAAAGGTAATGATACAGACTCGAATTTACAATAGGACCACATTACCTATTATACATCATCATATCTAAACTACACTACTCTAGCTTCTTATCACTTATGGTTGCTTCACTGTCGGGTGTTGGGGACCATTCATCAGCCAGATTCATTGAAGGAGGGGGCCTGAAAAGGTCCAGTTCCCCACCAAGGGCTTCACCCGCTATTCCAGAAGGTCCGGCTCCCATTCCGACAGGATCTATAGGTACGTCAGGGTGCAGTCGCGAATACAATACATGAACTTCCTCATGTAGTGCATTACAGTACACCTGCAAATTGTCCACGGCTGTGCTAAGCTCCTCCACACGGGCTCGAGCTTTGGCTTCCTTGGCCCAAGCAAGTGAACATGAGTTAACAGCCCAATCGAGCGCTAAATATCGTTCAGCAAGTTGGTCTTGCAGATGTCGGATGTCAGTTCTTAACTCGTTTATTCGCTAACCATCCTCGACCCACACATTGTTCCTGTGACGGAGCTCCGTTCGAAACTGCTCTACCTGAGCTTCCAGATCTCCAATGGGATCATTGCTACCACTACTACTATCCTCATGCCTTAGAGCTAGTTGATGGCGAGGCACGCCAATCGGTCCGGTGGATTTGCGCGCGGTTCTCCTTGTGCGCGGCGACATATCTCCATAAGGGGGAAAATCTTATTAGTATAGTTTTTAATCATGATGCATGCATAATTACAGAATCAACCTTAGTTGATTCACAACCTTCTATACATTGCACTCTACTATCTGGTCTTTAAAATAAGTACTTCAGAAGGGAGTTAGATAAGAAGGAAAGAATTTTTCTAGATAAGTCCTTGAAAATTCTTTTTGAAAATGCCTCATAATATCTACAGAGATGGGCTTCACTCCGATACCAGCTGTGACAGAACCTCCCAAGTCATTAGGCCCACCTACAGTTGTCCTTGTCCAACCGACCTCAGACAACCCTACAGGTGACCCTGATCACTTGACATGTTCGTATCTATATTCTTTACCTTGCCCAAGAGCGTTTCACCCGTCACGCAGATATTACAACACATCGGAGGTACGAGAATGCGTAAGCAGTTACAATAACTTACTTTATTTTAAAGTAAGAAAGCGTAGTATTATTACAGACTAGAGCAAATATAGGAGTGCAGGAGTAATATTATTACATAACCTGGGAGGCAAAAACCCCTTCCGATAAACAGTAAAAAGTTTTTCTTAAAGGAGGACACTTTCTCCCGCGGCTTCAGTCTTGATTTTCTTCTTTAGGCACCACCTTGGAACAGAAGCAACAAAAATTTGCTGCTTCTTCACCTAAAACAACATGGGACAAAGCCCTGAGTATGAAGTGTCCTTTCGCAAGTCTTACCCGTCAAAATAAAAGACTCTCAAGGATATGCTGGCTTTAAGGGAGTCAAGGTAAGGCTTATCTAGAATCAAAGACTCTGTTTGCAGAAATGCTTACTAGTAGTGGATCCTTAAAATCCAGTTTTAATTGTCAAATTAAGTAAAGTTACCTGTATCTAGAGTCCTTTCTACCCTAGTTCAAGCACTTGACCTATACTAGCCAATTTCTTATCAACCCTTCTTATTCACTGGAATGCTACATGTAGGTTAGTGACCAAGTCTTCATGTCCGAGAAGTAACGGCGATCCGAATCGATTAATACTCAGCTGAGGATCTCCAATCACACGACATATGTAGCACTTAACCCTTGCATATGTCAACTCGCCACCGGGGTTCTTAAGACCAGATCAGGTTCACACCAACCGAGAGCACAGATACACCACCGTCCAGCCTCTTGCCATAGAGGGTACACGCTACTCTCGCCATCTCTCCACTCCCATTGCGTGTTATCTTATTCTTGTATTAGTCTGCCCGAGGCAAAGCTTACCCATGATGAGGCATGTGACCAGTTAAAGGGTCCTCAATCATCAAGCCTACATCGACAATGTCCTTAATCGACTCAGACGGAGACACTACACCGAGACTCTCTTCTCGTGCAAGTCACCCGCCTGGTCTCAGCTTTGTCATTTCAAACCCAAAGTTTGGTACCTGGCAGAGGTACATCTTTTCCGATGTTGAACCCATCATGGCCATGATGGATCCACCATCAAGTTTCACCCACTTTGAAACATCATCTTTTGTCAAAACAAAACATTTTGTTTTTCTAGAGCAAGCTAAGCATAAGAAGAAGTAATCAAATCCAAGGAAGGAAATGCAGCAACTGGTTTAGCACACAACTCCTATCACTTAATGCACACAACTCCTATCATTAGGCAACTGGCCAGGATACACGATGACCGGTGCTCTACTTCGTCTTAGACCTAATTCAAGCCCTAACAAGTGTTTCCCCTCAATTAATTTCACTAGCGGAACTCTAACTCGCTCTGTCCACGGTGATCGTGCGATCAACGGACATTCCAATGCGTTCCAAGTGATTTAGGGCAGCTTAACTCAATCGAATTGGTCGAGGAGCATCAGGAGAACCTAAGGATGCTGAAACAAGAGAGTAGGGACCACGAACAGACCTGGAGTACGCTGACCACGGTGAGATCACTTTACGCGATGCTTGGGATTGATTTGGGGGAAATCTAAAATTGGCGAGCTCAGGTGAGTAATTGGAGGCACGACTTGGTGTCTCGGGTGCTTGACTACCTTACGGTCCCGACGGTGTGCTCAATTTATAGGACTTGGGGCGGTGGCTTGTGAATTTGAGTTGGCGCGGTGGCGGCCGGAGAGTGAGGAGAGCACTGTCGCGAGAGCTCGGTGGCATCTACTGTGGCGGCCTCACCGGCGACGAACCAGTAGTATAGAGTGGTTTACGGTGACTCACTGCGATGTGGTAAGGCGTCGAGGCACGTAGCCTGGCCGGATAATGACGAACTCCGGTGATGCCAACGCGATTAACCACGGCGGGACACGGCGACCGGTCTGGCCAGCGACCGGATTCACCCCGCGTTGGATATTCTTACCACGCTCGACGTTATCCACACTTCCCGTGGCACGAATCTCCCAGGCGAGCGCGAATTGTGACGGTGGATCACCGGTGGCGAAGGGTGATGAATTTTGGGATCTTTTTTAGCTACTGTACAATGGAATCCTCATTCAGAGCGCTTGACAGACCAATTCGCAGGGCCTAGATCTCAAATTTTTACATGACAACTTGTTAATCTGCCTGTAACAAAAATGTTGCCTAATGATCCAGCTACATTCTTGCTATAGTAATCATAGCCAAACATTAACTGGATCATGGTCGAATTCTAGCTCAAAGATTGCCCAATCTCACTGTTAGTCTGAATTCAGACCTAGGGCAGTCTGACAGCCCGACTTTGGATCAAATTTTCTCAAAATTTCTCATGGCACCAAGGCATAATCATTATAGCAAAGTTGTTCTCCTATACTAGCTCTACAAACTTGATGTGTTGACCCTAGGCAAATTCTTAATATTTTTGGATCTACAGAGCTCTAAAGTCAGCTCTATGCCACTGTTTTTAGACTTAGCCATATGATCACAAGAGTGGCCTTTTTGCATTTAGGCCCAAATCTCAAGGGTTCTTTTGCAAATCTCCAAATATGTAAACCATATGACTTGAGGTACCTAATTCCATGGTTTTTGCACTTAGGTCCAAAATGTGCACATTTTTACAGATAACCCCCTAGGGTTTCAGTCCAGGGTTTTCCAGGGGTCTATTTAGAGTTTCTGGCATCACTAGGGTTTGGATGCCACTTAAGTCCACCCATGGTGACATTTTATGATAATTACTAATAGGTTTTGAAGTTCTCTTATTTAGACTTTGTTTACTCTTTTAAGCCCAGTTTAGGGTTAAGTTCTGTACCCTAAGGTTTCACTCATGACATGTCCCATCAATACAACTTTGTTTGAAATTTTTGCCTAGTGAATGCACTCTAGGTGTGACAAACACATGATATGCCAATGCTTATGATGTTATGCTCAAGTTTTAGTGACAGTAAGACTAAAGGTGTTACACTAATGCACCAGCTTATTTTATGAATTTGATGAATAAAGTGTTTATGGAGTATTTGGACAGATTCGTCGTAGTATTCATCGACGATATTCTTATTTATTCCAAGAGTGATAGCGATCATGAGGAACATCTGAGATTGGTGCTACAGAAGCTACGAGATAATCAACTCTATGCCAAGTATAGTAAATGCGAGTTTTGGATTGACGAGGTACCATTCCTTGGTCATATCATTTCTAATGGAGGGATATCAGTGGATCCTGCTAAAGTCAAGGAGATAATGGCGTGGAGCATACCCACTACAGTTACCGAGGTCCGGAGTTTCTTGGGACTTGCAGGATATTATCGGAGATTTATTGAAGGATTTTCTAAGATTGCTAAGCCTATGACCTCGCTTTTGGAGAAGGGAAGAGAGTTCAAGTGGGACGAGAAGTGTCAAGATAGCTTTGATCAATTAAAGAAGAGATTGATGTCACCACCAGTGTTGGTTATGCCAGATCTACAGTAGGGATTTGACATTTATTGTGATGCATGTGGCCAAGGCTTGGGATGTGTGCTCATGCAAGGACATGTGATCGCCTACGTGTCTCGGCGGTTGCGGAAACACGAGTTGAACTACCCCACTCATGACTTAGAACTGGCAGCCGTTGTGCATGCGCTTAAGATTTGGAGACATTATATCATGAGAACCAAGTGCCAAGTGTACACGGATCATAAGAGTTTGAAGTATATATTCACTCAGTAGGATCTCAACCTTAGGCAATGCCGTTGGTTGGAGCTTATTAAGGATTATGATTTGGAGATTCACTATCACCCGAGCAAGACGAATTTGGTTGCAGATGCCTTGAGTCGAAAGGAGCATGTTCATTCAGCTATTGTTGCCCAGCTACCCGATGAGATTGTTGAGGATTTCAGAAGACTTAACCTGGGAAGAGTTGCTCACACTAAAGGAGTTACTATTGATATGGAACCTACCATGGAGCAAGAAATCTTCAAAGGACAAATTGGTGATGCTAAAATACAAGAGATTAAGGATCTGATTACTGAAGGTCGAGGTTCGGAATTCACGGAAGATGAGCAAGGCACCATATGGTTCAAGGATAGGGTATGTGTTCCTGATATTGAGGGCCTTTGTGAGATTATATTGAAGGAAGCCCATGACTCGGATTATTCTATTCATCCTGGTAGTACCAAGATGTATCAGGATTTGAAGCATAAATATTGGTGGTATGGATTGAAGAGAGATGTGGCTGCACATGTGGCTATCTGTGTGTGTCAAAGAGTTAAGGCTGAACACCAGAGGCCAGCTGGACTACTGCACCCGCTTAAGATACCCGAGTGGAAATGGAAAGAGATTGGTATGGATTTCATTACTGGATTGCCTTGCACCCAGAAAGGATATGACTCTATATGGGTGATTGTCGATAGATTGACTAAAGTAGCTCACTTCATTCCTGGCAAGACTACTTATAAAGGCTCTCAACTAGTAGAGTTATATATGGCTCGGATTGTGTGTTTACATGGAGTACCAAAGAAGATCGTGTCTGATCGAGGTTCACAGTTTACCTCAAGATTTTGGAGAAGCTTTCATGAGAATATAAATATGAAGTTGAATTTTAGTACAACCTATCACCCTCAGACTGATGGACAGACTGAAAGGACTAATCAAGTGCTGGAGGATATGTTGAGAGCTTGTGCCCCTCAGCATGGAGGAAGTTGGGATAAAAGTTTACCATATGCTGAATTCTCATAGAATAATAGTTATCAAGCCACTATGAAGATGTCACCATTCGAGGCTTTATATGGCAGGAAGTGTAGGACTCCTCTATACTGGGATCAAACTGGAGAAAGACAGTTCTTCGAGCCTAAGCTCATTAAAGAGGCAGAAGAACAAGTCCGTATAATTCGGGAGAATTCAATGGTAGCTCAAACCAAGCAAAAAAGCTACGCTGATAATAGAAGAAGACCACTAGAATTTGAGGAAGGAGATCATGTGTACCTCAAGGTGTCACCACTTCGTGGAATGAGGAGATTCAAAGTTAAGGGCAAATTGTCCCCTCGCTTTAATGGACCATTCAGAATCTTTAGGAGAGTTGGGGAGATGGCATACCAACTCGAGTTACCTGATAGTCTATCTGATGTGCACAATGTATTCCATGTGTCTCAACTTAAGAAGTGTCTCCGTGTCCCTGAGGAACAGTTACCAATGGAAGAGCTTAGTGTTTAGGGTGATTTGACTTACATGGAGTATCCTATCAAGATTCTTCATACATTGGCTCGAGATACAAGAAATAAGGTGATAAAGATGTGCAAAGTGCAATAGAGTCACCATGGAGAAGATGAAGCAACATGGGAAAGAGAAGAAGAGCTTCGCATAGATTTTCCCCATCTTTTCCGTAGTCCTTCCTAAATCTCGAGGACGAGATTCCATGTTAAGGGGGGTAGGATTTGTAATACCCAAAAATGTATACAATAAGAATATTATTGACCTCTTTACTTGAGTGTCATCTATTCATTACAACAAAAGAATAATTATAAGCAAGAGTGAGTAATAAAAACAAGGGCATCTAAAATACACCATGCATCATGCTGGAGTTTATGTGATTGTGTATTTATGAACAATGATAATACTGTGATTTGAGACCTAATTTACTATTATAAGAGTTGGAGAAGGGAAGGAGATCTACTATCCAAAATAAAACAAAATATAGGATAAATAAAATATTGCTTTGAGGGTATGATCAAAATTACACAACTAATATGAGTTTAATTCACAATTAAGATGGAAATCAAAATTTAGATGCAAGAATATAAGGAAAAGAAAATAGAAATGAGAAAAAGGAAGAAATAGGAAAAAGGCATGTTGGGCCCAATCTCCTGGGCGGCCCATGTTCTCTCCAGCCGCATAGCCCACCCGGAGGATGGCGCCGACATGCGGGCCCCTCCCGTAAGCCACGCATGTGTCTCCGTGGGACCCACACCTCAGCCACCACACGCAACTGTAGTTCTTCCACCCCTCGCAACGGACCGCGCGATGCGCTCGGCGCCGTGGGGATGGCGGGATTCCGTTGCACATCCTGTCGAACAGCTCTCTCGAAGCCCCTATAACTGACTTCCGGGCTCCTACTCCCTCTTTCACCCACCACAAACCATCACCGAGCCTTAACCTTCTTTCTCCCTCATTGTATGCTAACAACCACAACCGAAAACCACAGAAGACGAGACTACTCGCGTCGACGCTGGTGACTCCGTCCAGGCCGACGTACGGGCCTCTACGCGTGGTCAAAGGCGTGCGCCGGGATCTAGGGTAACAGCTCGTGCCCTCGATTCGGGCTGAGCACTGCTAGGACTCGAGGAATTTCTCGCCAATCAATGAGGAGGACACTGCACCGCGCATCATCGCGGACTGCGCCACATCCATCGGCGTTGTAAGTAAAACTCTCCTCTCTGATTTTGTTGTCACCCCCGCATCAAGTAGGCTCAACCGGCGTTGTAATTAGGGCTCGGAGTCGTCAAGTCGTAGATCGCCGGCGGAAGCGCCACCGTGGAACGCAGCACAGCCGCGCTCGAGCTGGAGATGGAAGAAGACGAGCCTGTGCAGTTCGATCGGGGTTGAACGACCGAGATTAGGCCAAGGATACCCCTTCGCGCTTTAGATCTGGGCCGTAGGATTGATCGGACGGCTCGGAGTATAGGAAACCCTCATTAAATCTGAATCGTCGATCCTAGATCCATCGGCCAAGGTAGCGTACCGGTTCGTAGGAGTAATAATCAAATTTGGCACGTACATCTATAATCGAACGGCCAGAAACTGGCGATACCCCTTCACTGCGCATGTTTTGCAGAAGAACCCTTATGGTTTTAGAGATTAGAACACACCGTCCAGGGGTAATGTGAACTGAGTCTAGCAGAGTTTTACGTGTTAGCCCCTATGCTCTCTGGAAAATGAGGCCCAGTCCAGTGCTGATTTAAATTGAATAAATGAATTGAAAAATGGATTTTTAATATAAAATAAGTGCTAGAATTTGTATAATTCATATAAAATTTATATGAACTCCAAATTACCCCATTCCAGTTTCTAAAATTTTGTAATATCAGTTTCTATCACTTAGAGTCTCTGTTTTGGCATGAAAACAGTAAGAAAATTAATTTCCCACTTAATCCTATTTTAAGCACATATAACCTTTGGAAATTCATATCTTAAAATCTATAACTCCAAAAATTATGATTCCTATTCCTAAGATTTTATTTTAATGAGTAGATTATTATTATGAATTTTGTTTACATGTTTGGTGTGATGTTAATTTCTCCTTTATATTGTGCTTGTTTGTATTATGGCGAGTAGAAGAGCATGTGACCTAGGATCCTAGTGACCAGCAGATAGAAGTAGCTGAGCAGGAGCTCATTGAAGGCAAGTTGTGCCCTTGACCACTTTTATACCCAATAATGTTCTTTAATGTCATTACTCATGCATAGGTTTAATTCTGATGGGACCCAATAGGTCACCCTAGTCTGATTATTCCTTCTACATTGTTACCCCTGAATCACTTGGGTAGTTTTGCTATTGCTTTACATGGTTTTTGGGTTAATATTTCATTATATCCATGTTCCAATTATTTTGTTATTCTATTTATGTTTATGTCAATATCATTAATGTAAATTGGAACACGGAGCTTAACTTGAGAAACACGTGCCACCACAAGGGTGGAATGGGACACCCTTGGCTGACTAATTAGGAAAGCTAGTGGAAGACTACCCTACCCGAAAGGGGCAAGGGCAGTAGGGGAGTTGCATGCAAGGAGGTTCTTGGATTGATTTTGCTGCGATGGCGGTTAGACGGGGGATTCTTGCAGGTGCTCTTCGCATAAACTGTAGCGGGTTTTCGGAAGCTAGTGGAACTTTGTAAAGGCCTCATAGTGTTACCCTGCCTTGCTTCCTTGGTAGAGGTGTATGGGGCCCGTACAACCCCGTGGCAGATGGGTAACATGACTTGTGGGTACAGGGTACGACCTCTACAGAGTGTAAAACTGGTATACTAGCCGAGCTCACGGTCATGAGCAGCTCAGGACTCTCGCATGATTAATTTATGTAACTTAAATTCAATTTGTCATTTGCGTTGCATGAGATCATTTATTAATTTTGTTCTACTAATTTTATTAAGGTCTGGTATTTACTTACATCTTGTAACTGTTAATTAAATTTTGCCAACTAATTAAAAGCAATGCTCATCTTTAACCCATGTTGTTGATTAGCCTTACACACCACATGAATCCCACCTTTGGTGAGTTCATGCCCACTGGTTTCTCCACAACTTGTTGAGCTATGATCATGTGTGAGCTCACCCTTGTTGTCTCACACCCCCCCACAAGAGAACAGGTGGTTCAGGAGGAGCCACAAAGCGAGGAGTTTGATCTGATCTAGGTGGCGTTTCCTAGTTGACTTTGGTGCCAAGGACGATCCTTAGTTCATTTTATATTTATATTTTATTTTGTAATAAATCTTCCGCTATGTAATAAATACTCTGATGTTATTGTGACATTTATCTCTATACACTCTATTATTATATATGTTGTCTTCTTGGCGCATGTATGAGATGCACCCGACTTTGTTCCTTAAAGCCCGGGTGTGATAGGGACTAACCGCGCGAAGAGATGGATCCTAAAGGTAAGGGGATGGTGATCAACAACAAGGAGAAGGAGACCCTCTACGTCGACGAGCCAAAGACGACAAGCCCACTGACTCAGGCTCAAGTCACAAGAAGAGGGATGGAATGAAGAAGAGGCGCATAAAGAAGATCATCTACTACGACAGCGATGCCTCCTCTTCTTCACCAAGGGATGACGACGACGAAGATTCTTCGTCAAAAAAGAAAACAGTTAATCAAAACTATTCTTTTGATTATTCTCGCATCACTTATAATTCGAATGTCCATTTACTATCTATCCCACTTGGAAAACCCCCACACTTTGATGGAGAGGACTATTCATTTTGGAGTCATAAAATGCGTAGTCACTTATTTTCTCTCCATCCTAGTATTTGGGAAATTTGTTGAAAATGGAATGCATTTCGATAGCACTGACAATCCTGTATTTATCAATGAGCAAATACATAAAAATGCACAAGCTACTACTATTTTGCTAGCATCTCTATGCAGGGATGAATACAACAAAATAAGTGTCTTGGACAATGCCAAGCAAATATGGGATAGCCTCAAAATCTCTCACGAGGGTAATGATGCCACCATGATTACCAAGATGGAACTGGTGGAAGGTGAACTAGGGAGTTTCACCATAATAAGGGGAGAGGAGCCAACTCAAACGTACAAGATGACGGCCAAGGAAATTCTCGGAAGCTATGGGAGTACAAGATGGATGGATCATGACGTCGTCCGACTCATGCTAAGGTCATTTACGGTTATTGATCCTCATCTTGTAAATCTTATTCGTGAGAATCCCAGGTACACCAAGATGACGGCCAAGGAAATTCTCGGAAAATTCGTGAGCGGGCGCATGATGGTGAAGGAAGCAAGGTATGTGGATGATTCTTTAAACAGACCGCTTCCTCTCTACGAGCCGCAGCCCGTTGCTCTTAAAGCACCCAGCAGCAAGGAGGCGCTACCTAGCAAGGTAGCACAAGTGGAGGCTGCCGGGCTCAACGAGGACGAAATGGCACTTATAATCAAGCGCTTCAAGACCGCCTTGAAGGGACACAAGGAGTATCCCAACAAGAACAAATCAAGGGGAAAGTGCTCCTGCTTCAAGTGCGGTAAGTCTGGTCATTTCATAGCACAATGTCCGGATAATGACAATTACCAGGCACAAGAAAATAAATGGAAGAAGAACTATAGGAAGGCAAAGGGCGAGGCGCACATTGGAAAAGAATGGGACTCCGATTGTTCTTCATCCGACTCCGATGATGAAGGACTAGCTGCCTCGACCTTCAACAAATCAGTCCTCTTCCCCAACGAACGACACACATGCCTCATGGCTAAGGAGAAGAAGGTACGTACACGAGATACACCTAAGTATACTTGTTCTAGTGATGAGGAATCTTCTGACGATGAAATAGATTATAGTGATCTATTTAAAGGTTTAGATAGATCTAAAGTAGATAAAATAAATGAATTGATTGATGCTCTCAATGAAAAAGATAGGCTTCTAGAAAAGCAAGAAGATATTCTTTATGAGGAACATGATAAATTCATTAATGTTCGAAAATCTCTTGCTCTAGAAATTAATAAAAATGAACTATTGACTTCTGAGTTGTCTGCTTGTAATGACTCTATCTCTAAGCTTAAGAACTTAAATGTTGATTTAAATGCTAAGTTAGAAGAAGTAAATCTTGCTAATTCATCTGTAGAGCATGTTGTTATCTGCAATAGGTGCAAAGATTTTAACATTAATGCCTATAACGAACATGCCTCTACTATTCTTAAGCTAAATAATGATGTTGCGAGTCTTAATGCTCAACTTAAGACTTGCAAGGATAATTATGAGAAACTAAAATTTGCTAGGGATGCCTACACCATTGGTAGACACCCCTCTATTAAGGATGGACATGGTTTCCAAAAGGAGACCTAGAACTTAACAAGCCAAAGGACATCCAATCTCAACAAAGAGAAAGGGAAGGCTCCCATGGCTAGTAGCTCTAAAAATAAACATGCCTATCTTTATGACAAGAGAATTACTAGTATTGCTCATCATGGTAGGTGTTATAATCATGTTGTTTCTCGCGTATGTCATGATGATGCATTTAGTTCTCATGCCATGTTTGCATCTAGCTCTTCATATGCTCATGATAGGAATAGACCTAGGTGCCATCATGTTGCTTCTCATGCGCCTAGGAAGACATCAACTGGACCAACTACTCTTTATCAAACATGTAATGCTTCATTTGTACTGTTATGCAAAAATGATAAAGCAGTTGCTAGAAGTTTGGGACCTAAGTGCAAGAGAGACAAAACTTGCATCTAGGTTCCAAAGTCTGTTGTGACTAACCTTGTAGGACCCAACAAGAGTTGGGTACCTAAAACCCAAGCTTAATTACCTTGCAGGTTTATGCATCCGGGGGATCAAGCTGGATTATTGATAGCGGATGCACAAACCACATGATGGGGGAGAAGAAAATGTTCACCTCCTACGTCAAGAATAGGGATTCCCAAGACATTATCATCTTTGGAGATGGGAACCAAGGCAAGGTTAAGGGCTTAGGCAAAATAGCCATCACAACCGAGCATTCAATTTCAAATGTGTTTCTAGTAGAATCGCTCGGGTACAATTTATTGTCTGTAACCAATTATGTCATATAGGTTATAATTGCTTATCTACAAATATTGATGTATCTATCTTTAGAAGAAGTGATGGTTCATTAGCTTTTAAGGGTGTATTAGACGGCAAGCTCTACTTAGTTGATTTCTCAAAAGAGAACGCCGATCAAGATGCATGCTTAATCGCTAAGACTAATATGGGCTAGATCTGGCACCACCGTCTAGCACATGTTGGGATGAAGAACCTTCATAAACTTCTAAAGGGAGGACATGTGTTAGGACTAACCGATGTCTGTTTTGAGAAAGACAGACCTTGTGCAGCGTGCCAAGCAGGGAAGCAGGTGGAAAGTACTCATCAAAACAAGAACGTGATGACAACATCTGTCGGTGTTTTGGGTCCGACCGCACACCCGGGGTTGCCCCTCAAGGTGTTTTTAGGAGTAGGACGGTGTCAACGACTGTAGCAAAATGGTTCGTGCCTGTCGCACGAGGGACAATGGACAAGATTTACAGGTTCGGGCCGCTTAGAAGTGCGTAACACCCTACGTCCTGGTGAGTATATGAGCGTGGTTACAAGAGGACTCTCTGGATTGAGGGCGCAGAGAGTTTATGTGGGTGGCTAAGAATAGAGTCGATCGTTCTGAAGGGGTGCCCCCTAGGCCTTATATACTCGACCGTGGGGCAATACACTTGGATATGATAACAACAAGTAACTAAAAGATAGAGAACCTCTCGAGTTTATCCTGCGTGATCCTCCCCGACTTATCCTCACACGGCTTCGTTGCATGGGAGCTCCAGCGCGGGAAAGTCGGGTCTCCGTTGCAGCCGCTTGCTCGACGATGTGGGCCATCCGGGTTTGCACCAACCTGGCCTCATGTCGTTCTCCCTTGCTGGTTGTTCCCCCCCAGGCCCACGAAAGAACGACCTTACGAATTATTGGGCCCTTGGGCCTTTCGTGTGGCCTTTTACTTCTTTAGTGGACCCAGGGGATATCTATCCCCCACAAGCCCCCGATCTTTGGGTTGATTTAGAGGTAATCAACTCAAAGATCCAAGGTCCAAGAAGTGATTCCCTGCTGTCTTCTCTTGCTCTGATCACTCGTCTGACCAAAGTTTAGCTTTGTGCTTGTGCCTTAGAGGTCGGCATTTTGGATTGTAAGATTCTGGACTTCATTGGGTGCACCGGAGGTGCACCCAATGGGTGTAGCCCCCGAGCTTCGAGTAGATTTTAGAAAACAATCTACTCGAAGGTCTTGCTCAAAGATTATCTCCATTGGTGCTCCTGCGTTTTGGTTGAGGGTTGGCCTTTTAATCTTGTCTCACGCCTTAGAGGTCGGTACTTTCTTGGTTTGGAATGGTAATCCATGGGGTGCACCGGAGGTGCACCCAATGGGTGTAGCCCCTGACCTTCAAATGGATTTTTTAAGGATAATCCATTCGAAGGTCTTCCTTTTGCTTGTAAAAATTGACATGAAGCTATTTGCATTATGCTTTGGAGGTCAGCATTATGTCATCAATATTTTGCTGCAGAGGTCAGCATCTATTTTGTCTTTAGCAGCCGAGTTTGCAATCCATCCATATCTTGCTAGGTGATGCAATTTATTTGCTTCTGCGACTTGATTGGACGTTTGATGGACGTTCTCTGTCTAGTCATTGTGTCGCTTCTGTCGGTCATATCTTGTACTTTGCTGGCTATATTTGGCTTTCCTCTGATCCTTACTAATATCTCATTTTTGTCTTGAGGTTTTTACTGTATGCCCTGCACGGATGTGACCGTTTTGAAAAATATACTGATAATTCCTGGTCGTCCCCCCCCAATGGGTGTGGGCAAGGGACGTCTTGGTACGCTGAGTGTTTTTACCGGTCGCTTCTGAGTAGTAAAGTGACGGGACGGCGAGTGTAATCATATCCTTTGCACTGTTGACTGGAGTCCCAATGGGTGTAGAGTTGCATGAAACGGCGTCAGCCGCCTGACGTGTCTTCAGATGGGTGGAAGTGCTTATTGAATGCTTTGCGACTGTTCAGTGACCGCGGTTGGAGGTGAGCGGTTGCCTTTCCTTTCTATAAATAACGCCCTTGCTCCCCTGGTTTTTTCGCATCCTTTGCTGTTCTCTGCTTCTTCCCTTTCTTCTCTCCCAAAGCTTCCACCATGGGCAAGAACAATAAACGCAAGTGTGAGCCGACTCCTCCGTCGGAGGACTTCGGCGACTCGGAATACTCGGAGGAGGAGTTCTCCTCCGAGTCCGAGGGGTCTCCGGCTCCCGTCTCTCCCCCGGCGTCGTCTGATGATTCAGACGACTCCCAGGGGATTGCCGCGGAAGTCTGGACGTACATCCGGGCCGTCGAGCGCTCCGGGCTCGAGGGCTCGGATGAGTCGGAGTACTCCTCGGATGAGGAGGACTCGGACGGCGGCGAGGACGAGGATGACGACGACGACGACGGCGACGACGACGACGGTGGCGACGGCGACGGTGACGGCAGCGGCAGCGGCGGGGGCAGCAGCGGCGGCGACGGGAGCAAGGGCAGCACCAGAGGCGACAACAGCAAGGGCAGCACCAGGGGCGGCGGCGGTGGCAGCAGCAGCAAGGCCAGTGGCTAAACGCCACTGGTCTTTAGATATTAGTGTAGTGTAGTTAGAATAATGTAGTAGTAATGTAGAGTAGTATAGTGTAGTATAGTAGTAGTAGTAATGTAATGTAGTAATAGTAGGGAAGCATCAACTCGCAAAGAGTTGATTTGTAAACTTATTAACTTCCCCTTAATGAAGAACTGTCGTTGGCCCCATCTCGATGGTTCGCTTTCTCTGATTGTTGAACTGGTTCTTTTGATATTGTAGATGAATAACTTGCGCATCACATTGACGCTTCCAGAAGTAGCTGCCGAGTAATATTGTAGTCGGTATCGGCGCTTTAGAATCAACGCCGAGCGATTGAAAGTTGACATCAGCGTTTTAGAAGTAACACCGAGCAATCGAACACGAGATCGGCGTTTTAGAGGCCACGTCGAGTGACTGAGGGTCGGCGTCGGCATTTTAGAAGTAATACCGAGCGGTAGAATACAAGTTCAGCGTTTTAGAGGCAACGCCGAGTGATTGGAGGTCGGCGTCGGCGTTTTTAGAAGTAACGTCGAGCGATTGAACACGAGGTCGACGTGTTAGAAACCGCGCCGAGTGATTGAAGGTCAGCGTCGGCGTTTTAGAAGTAACACTGAGTGATTTGAAGGTCGGCGTCGGCATTTTAGAAGTAATGCCGAGCGATAGAATACGGGGTCAGCGTTTTAGAAGCAACGCTGAGTGATTTGAAGGTCGGCGTCGGCATTTTAGAAGTAATGCCGAGCGATAGAATACGGGGTCAGCGTTTTAGAAGCAACGCTGAGTGATTTGAAGGTCGGCGTCGGCATTTTAGAAGTAATGCCAAGCGATTGAATACGGGGTTAGCGCCTTAGAGGCAGCGCCGAGTACTAGCCAGCCGTGCGGGTTATTTTGAGGATAATATCCGTGTGGTGAGGTGGCATGCCGACTTTTCCGGAAATAACTGCTGGGTGATGACTGGGCACTTTTCGAAGCGGTATCTGGCTCAAGAATATCACATAAGAGTTGCGCTTTTAGCCGCCTTTGCTTTCCGTGCCCTAGTTCTTGCATTCCCGCATCTGAATCTCCTCTGCCACTCGCCTCCTACTCTGCTTGCCAGTGAGAAGCTAGATGGCGCCCAAAAGGAAAACTGCGAACTCGTCAGCTGCGGTGATCCCCGCAATCGACCCCAACAGTCAGTTACCTTTCGCAGGTAACCACATGTCCGTTATTTCTGAAACTGAGCTTCTCCGTCTTGTCTCCATCGGGGTTCTTCCTCCGCGGGAACTCTGTTCTTGGCGGATCTGCCACGGGACTACTGTCCCAACCGAAGATACCCACGAGTCAGTAGTTTACGCTCCTTTCCTTCTCCGCGGCCTCGGCCTTCCCATCTCTCCTTTTTTCCGTGGCCTCCTTGATTTTTATCACATCAACCTGACTCATTTGAACCCTAATTCCATTCTCCAAATCTCCATTTTCGCTCACCTTTGCGAAGCTTATCTCGGCGTGCTGCCGCATTTCGGTTTATGGAAGTATCTGTATCACTGCCGTCCTGGGATGGCCGGGGGGCAGCATCAGTTGGTCGGAGGTGCCAGTTTGGAGATGCGTCGTGGGCGGAAGACCGAGTATCTCGAGATACCCCTCAAAGATAGCATTAAAGGTTGGCGTCTGGAGTGGTTTATAGTTGACAATTATGGAAATTCTCTCCCCTCCCGGTCGGGAAGACAGCCAGACGTTCGTACTCCGAGTTGGACTGAGCCCCCCACGGATCAAGAAGTGGCCGAGGCAGGCGTGTTGCTTACTGAAGTCGGATTACTGAAAGAGAGAGGTCTGACTGCCGAAGCTGTGGTCACAGATTTTGTTTTCAAGAACATTCAGCCGCTGAAAGACAGGGCCTATCCGACATATCTGTATCGAGGGCTGGCCGACTCAACCCGAGTTACCAATAGGAGAATTCCTTCTGTTGACTTGGTAAGCCGACTTGAGATGATCCTCAGGGGTAAAGTTTCGAATGTTGGTGCTCCAGTGGCATACTCGGCTTGGAACCTACCTTCTCCCAAAGCTTTCACCCTTTTTGTGTCCAATCCGCCCGTGACTGATAGCAATTTGGGTCTTAGAGTGCGACCCTCTGCTAAAGAGGTCCGTACTTTGGTTGCTTCGCTCGGGGAGATACCTGATGATGAACGGCAGATTTATTTCGAAGTGCCCCTGAACCCTAGTGATGCAGACATAAATGACATGCTTGATCTGCTAGCTGAGGATTCATCTGATGCTGCTCCTGATGGTACGTTGGCAGTGGTGCCCCTTCCAGAGGTTGATACAACCTTGGATGTCCCGAAACCTGTCAGTACTCGCCCGAGGCGCCCTAGTCGAACTAGTCATCCTGAGCCTTCTGCTGATGAGCAGAAGAAAAAGAGAAGACGCCTCTGGCGAGTATCCAGCTTTGACGAGGACGCCAGTACCTTAGCTCCTGCTGCTGAAGAAATGACTGCAACTGGCCTTGCTGACATTGATCCCAATGGGTGTGCTTTGCCTGCTGCTGACCCCAATGAGGATGCTGTTTGCGCTGTTACTGTGGAAGATGAGGAGGAAGAAAATGAAACTCCATTAACTCGGAAAAACAGTCGGCAGTTCGTCGCTAGCGGTGGAAGTAGTGGAGTTCCTTCTCCTGCTTTGTCTGCCCTTATTGGTCTGCAAGAACTGTCCATGGCCAACTTTGATCAAACTCTAGAGGATATGGTCCCGGAGAACTTGTTGTCAGAACCTGTGGATGTTGATGCGACAGAGACTTGTGCAGCCGTGCCAGATGCTAGGTTGAGGTCATCCCGTGCCTCGTCGACCTTAGAGCGCGATCTCGAGGGTCGGGAGACTGATTTGGATCGTCCTGGTCCCATGGAAGTAATCGAAGGCCCATCAACCTTAGAAGTGGTTACTGCAGAGAGCCTGGACCCCAAGAATAGTGCCGACGCATGCTCAGCCCCCGAGGATGTCGCCGGGGATGACTTAGCTCGGATGAAGAGCATAAGCCACTGCCCAGCCCCCGAGGGTACTGCCGGGGATGATCCGGCTCAAGTGGGCAGCGCCAACTATGACCCAGCCCCTGAGGGTGTCCGAGCAGGGTCTCCTTCCTGTACTTCCATGGACGTTCACGCAGGATCTCCTCCACACTCTGGCTGCATGGTGGTAGCCCAAACTTTGGATCTGGGGGTCGCTTTAGAGGGCAGCATCCCCACTGGTCTGGCATTAAGCTCTGCTGAACGTACTGAGCTCGTTCCTGCTGGTCTGCTGCAAGCTGCTTCGGGTGGTGGTCTGGCACCTGGTTATGAGCTGATTTCTCCTGAATTGGGAATCCCTTCGCTCTTTTCCAACCTCCAGGTGCTGTGCTGCGCTTTAGTTTGATCTTTATGTTGCATGAATTGTTGTCATTATGTTCATCCGCTCTTCTTATCAGGCTTTGGTGGATGGAATGGCCAGCCAGCTAAAGTCGCAGGGTGCTTCCATCCCAGAAGTGGCTTCATCTCTTGAGCGTTGGAATCCGGTGTTGCTTCGTCGTCGTGTATCCGAGTTGGAGGCAACTAATGCTGGTTAGTGCCCTTTCTTCTTCTTCCTTGCCTTTGTTCGTGGATTGTTTTACCTTCTGACCTCATTTCGTTTTGATTACCTCTTGATAGGAATGACTCGGCAGATTGCAGTTCTTGAGGAAAAACATTCCCAAGATCAAGCTGAAATGGCTCGACGGTGTGCTGACTTCGAGGAGAGGTATTCTCAGAGCCAGACTGAACTGAGTCAGGTCTCCGCGGCTTTGGATGACGCCAACGCTCTGAGTTCATCTCTTCATGCTCAGCTTGACTCTGAAAAGGTAACTTTCAAAACCGTGCTTCGCCTTATCATGCTCTTTTTACTTGCTTGGATTCTGAAGGAGTTGATTTTTGTCTGCAGGAAGAAAAACGTATCCTCGCTGCTTCTCGTGACAATCTGGATAGATTGTACCGAGATTCTAGCAATTCGCTGACCATCTTGGAGAGGAGCCACCGTTTTACAATGGAAGAACTGGACAATCAGCGTTGCAAGCTGCAAGAATCTTCGGACGAAGTGACCCGCCTTACACAGTTGCTATCAGCAAAGGACGCCACCATCAAGGGACTCCGAGCTTCTAAGAAATCCATTGCTCAGGAGTTAGAAGATGCTCAGCTGGCTACTAGAGTTGCCGAAGAAACTGCTGTCACTTTCAAAGCTCAGCGTGATAAAGCCCTGGACAAGGCTATTCGGGCGGGGCGAATCTTGATGAGAAGACCCGGCGTGGTTGTCCCTGAAGACATAAGAGCCGATGTGAATGCTGCCCCCGATTCTTCGAATCGCCCTTCTTCGTCAGTCGTTCCTGAGAAAGACATTGGAAAATAAAGAAACATTTCGCGTGCTATTAGCGCGCGGTTAGCATGATCAAGTATTCGTTAGAAGACATCAGCTTATTATTCGAATGATATGATTACTCCCTTATTGTATCAGAATTTGTTAGTTCGTAGATTTGTGGTAATGCCGCGTGATGATTATGAAATTTGTTCGTGGGACATGGAAATCATCCCTTGCATTATATAGGTGTGAGTATGCTGCATCGGCTTGAACTACCACCAACTTTAGCCGATAGCTCCGTTAGTAGGGTATAGTGGTCACCCCGAGTTGAGTAAGCGTGAGCATGTTGCACCGCCTTAAGTCGTCGCCGACTTAAGTCGATTGCTCCGTTTGTAGGGCATAGTGGTCACCCCGAGTTAAGTAAGCGTGAGCATGTTGCACCGCCTTAAGTCGTTGCCGACTTAAGTCGATTGCTCCGTTTGCAGGGCATAGTGGTCACCCCGAGTTAAGTAAGCGTGAGCATGTTGCACCGCCTTAAGTCGTTGTCGACTTAAGTCGATTGCTCCGTTTGCAGGGCATAGTGGTCACCCCGAGTTAAGTAAGCGTGAGCATGTTGCACCGCCTTAAGTCGTTGCCGACTTAAGTCGATTGCTCCGTTTGTTGGGCATAGTGGTCACCCCGAGTTAAGTAAGAGTGAGCATGTTGCACCGCCTTAAGTCGTTGCCGACTTAAGTCGATTGCTCCGTTTGTTGGGCATAGTGGTCACCCCGAGTTAAGTAAGAATGCAAGTCAATCGTAAACGAACCGAGTATCTTTGAAATCTATCTTTATTGATGACATATTTCCACTTTATAGAGTACATGTCGCCCCAGCTGTTTTGAAATACAGCTAGGGGTAAAACTTTCTGAGGTGCTCTATGTTCCAGGAGTTCCCAACTTCTGTGCCATCCATCTGGGTGAGGCGATACGATCCGGGCCGAGTGACCTCTGCTACCATGAAGGGTCCTTCCCATAAGGGTGATAGCTTGTGCCGTCCCTCCCCCGTTAGAATTCGGCGGAGGACGAGGTCTCCTACTGAAAAGAACCGTTGCCGCACAGCCTTATCGTGATAGCGCCTTAGAGTCTGCTGGTACCGTGCTGATTGGATTACTGCATTCAGTCGTTCTTCCTCAAGTACATCAATATCCTCCAGCCTGGTGGCCTCAGCTTCCGCTACGCTTTCGAAGATCAATCTTGGCGCCCCAAACTTGAGGTCAGCAGGTAGCACTGCCTCCGACCCATAGACCATGAAGAAAGGAGTGTTTCCATGCAGGGCTCGGCTAGGTTGGGTTCTCAGGCTCCAAACGACATAAGGTAGTTCTCTTATCCATTTTCCTGCGAATTTTTCATTCTTATCGAAGACCCTTTTCCTGAGTGCCTCCAATATCATCCCGTTGGCTCGCTCAACCTGCCCGTTGGCTCTTGGATGTGCTACAGATGCGTACTTGATCTGAATGCTTTTTTGCTCGCAGAAGTCAAAGAATTCTGAGCTGGTGAAGTTGGATCCTAAGTCAGTGATGATGCTGTTTGGTATCCCGAATCTGAATGTTATATCCTGTATGAATTCCACGGCCTTAGTAGAGGTTAAAGAAGCAATGGGCTTGAACTCTATCCATTTAGTGAATTTGTCAATCGCCACCAGTACATGAGTATATCCCCCTTGAGCTTTCTTGAAAGGTCCAATCATATCCAGTCCCCAGCATGCGAAAGGCCAGGTTACTGGTATGGTTTGCAGTTGCTGTGCAGGCATATGCTGTTGCTTTGACAAGTATTGGCAAGCTTCACACCTCTGAACTAGCTCGGCTGCATCATTCTTTGCTGTTGGCCAATAGAATCCTGACCTGAAGACCTTCCCGACTAGTGTTCTGGATGCTGCATGTATTCCACATTGCCCTGCATGGACTTCCTCCAGAAGTTGTTTCCCGGTGGACGGAAGAACGCACTTCATGAGGACGCCTGACGCGCCCCTCCTGTATAATACCTCCCCAATGAGTGTATAGTGAGCTGATTGTCTGGCAATGCGCTCTGCCGAGTTCTTGTCATCTGGTTCTTCTTCATTCTTTATATACTTAATAATCGGTTGTCTCCAGTCATCAGAGTCTGACTTGGGTTGATCTATGATGTTGCACTCTTCTATTTGATCCGTCGAGATGCTCGGCTGGAGAATTTCTTGCACGAAGACCCCGGGCGGGACCTGAGTCCGACCGGATCTGAGCTTGGACAGTACATCGGCCGCCGTGTTCCGATCTCTTTCTATATGATGAAACTCTAGACCCTCGAATTTATCTTCTAGCTTTCGGACGACAGCGCAGTATTTTCCCATTGAATCATTTGAACAATCCCATTCCTTGTTTATCTGACTGATGACTACCAGAGAATCTCCATATACCATCAGTCTCTTGATACCCAGTGATATGGCGATGTTTAATCCGTGTATCAAAGCTTCATACTCGGCTGCGTTGTTAGAGGCCGGGAATAGCAGCTGGAGAGCATACTTGAGGTGTTCGCCTCCAGGTGCAGTGAAGAGAATCCCTGCTCCTGCTCCCTGCAGCTTCAGCGAGCCATCAAAATACATTCGCCATACTTCTGCCGTTTCTGGATTGTCTGGAACTTGCTGTTCTGTCCACTCTGATACGAAATCGACCAGTGCTTGAGTTTTGATGGCAGTGCGAGGTCGGAACTCGATATCATGGGATCCCAACTCGCAAGCCCACTTGGCTATTCGGCCAATGGCTTCCTTGTTGTGAAGAATGTCCCCTATTGGAAAACCAGTAACTACTATGACTTTGTGATCGTCAAAGTAGTGACGCAGCTTGCGGGCAGTTAGAAGTACTGCATATAATAGCTTCTGAACCTGAGGATATTTTTTCTTCGAGGGACCTAGAACCTCACTAATGAAGTAAACAGGATGTTGTACCGGATAGGCATGCCCTTCTTCCACTCGCTCGACTACCAACGCAGTGCTTACCACGTGAGTCATGCAAGAGATATATAGCAGTAAATCTTCAGCCGGTTGAGTCGGCGTAGCTCGTCGGGGCGGTTTTAGTACTGGTGGTGTTGTCAGGAATTTCTTCAGTGCGTCTAGAGCTTCTTGTGCTTCTGAAGTCCATTGAAACTTATCCACCTTCTTGAGTAGTTTGTAAAATGGCAGACCTTTTTCTCCCAGCCTGGATATAAATCTGCTCAAGGCTGCCATACATCCAGTGAGTCGCTGAACCTTCTTTTGCGACCGAGGAGCTTCCATCTTCATGATAGCTTCAATCTTATCTGGATTAGCCTCAATTCCCCGGTGGCTGACAATAAATCCGAGCAACTTTCCTGCTGGTACCCCGAAAACACATTTTTCAGGATTGAGCTTCCATCTATATCTTCTCAGGCTGTTGAAAACCAGTTGTAAGTCTTCGATGAAGTTTTCCGGATTCTCCGTTTTGATCACCACGTCATCTACGTAAGCCTCCACACGCTTGCCCCAGTGATCGGCTAAGCATGTTTGAATGGCTCTCTGATAAGTCGCTCCAGCGTTTTTGAGGCCGAACGGCATGGAGGTATAACAGAAAGCACCAAACGGGGTGATGAACGCCGTTTTTTCCTCGTCTTCTTTTGCCAAACTAATCTGATGATACCCGGAATAGCAATCTAAGAAAGACAGCACAGAACACCCAGCGGTGGAATCCACCACCTGATCTATCCTCGGGAGCCCGAAGGGATCCTTCGGACAGTGTTTGTTGAGATCAGTATAGTCGACGCACATGCGCCAATCCACTTTATTCTTTTTGAGTACAAGAACAGGGTTGGCTAACCACTCGGGTGTAATACTTCTCTAATAAATCCAGCCGCGACCAAGCGAGCTAACTCGGCACGAATGGCCTCTCTCTTGTCGGGCGTGAAACGACGCAGCTTTTGCCGGATCGGCCTCGCCTGAGGATAGACTTTCAATTTGTGCTCGGCCAACTCCCTCGGGACTCCTGGCATATCCGCAGGTTGCCATGCGAATACGTCTCGGTTATCTTGCAGGAACTGGACGAGCGCGCTTTCCTATTTGTCATTCAAACTGGAGCTGATGATGGCCGTCTTGCGCTCATCAGCAAACCCCAGGTTGATCCGCTTGGTTTCTTCAGTCGGCCGCATAGAGGTCGCGGCCTGAGCTTCGTTTGCCGGTACGGCGAGGTCTTCCTCAGGCTTAGAGTTCGCCGGTGTAGAAGGAACCGTTGACGGCTTGGTGGTGAGGGCTGCTTGGATGGCCACTCGGAAACATTCTGCGGCGCCTTGGAAGTCGGCGCGCACAGTTATGATTCCTTGCGGTCCTGGCATCTTCAGTATCATGTATGTATAGTGCGGGATGGCCATGAATTTGGCCAGCCCCGGCCTCCCGATGATGGCGTTGTACCCGCAGTCGAAATTTGCCACCTCGAACCTCAGGAACTCGGTTCGGTAGTTCTCCGGAGTTCCGAAGGTGACTGGCATGTAGATGTGGCCCAGCGGGTATTCCCCTTCCGTCGGCACGATGCCAAAGAAAGGAGTGTCCGACTCGTGGAGCTCTTTGAGGTGAACTCCCAAGCCTTGAAGTGTCCGGGGGAAAGTGACGTTGATGCTGCTCCCTCCGTCCACTAGCACCTTCTTTACCCGGCTTTCTCGGATCACCGGATCGACGAGAAGCGGGTATTTGCCTGGATGGTCGAAGTTGAGCCATTGATCCTCCCGAGCGAAAGTAATCGGGTGCTCCGACCACCGGTATGGGGCGGGAGGACCGGTGGTTGCCACCAGTATCTGGCGGTCGTTGAGCTTTTGTTGTCTTTTGTTCTCCTACGACCCATGTCCGCCGAAGATGACGTTGACCTCCCTGTCAACGCGTGGGAAAGCTCCTCCTCCCCCCTCCTCCTGCCGATGGGGCTGCCGTGGCTCATCTGGTCCTCCCCTCGGCGGAGGAGGCGGTAGAGGTTGGAAGGGTCGGCCGTGCCCGACGGAGTGCTTGAAGTCCCGGCAGTTTCGAAGAGTGTGGCGCATGTCCTTGTGGTACGGGCACTGGGCGTCGAGGATGTCGTCCAGCGTGCGCTCGCCTCCACGAGGTCCTCCTCGGGCGTGAGAGGCGGGTGGTCCGGCGGCGTGTACTTCTTCTCGAGGCCTCTTCTCCCAGCGTTTGTCGGATGGCTGGTTCGCGTCACGTCGTGGTGCTGCCGGTGCAGGCTTTGCTCCTCCGATGAGATCCTGGGCCCGCTCGTCGGCGGTGATGTAGAGGTCGGCTTCCCGGAACAGCTCCTCGGAGGTAATCGGCGCCTTTTGTAGTATGGCTCGGACGAAAGCCGAGTCATTGGATCCTCTGTAGAAGTCCTCGATCACGGCCGCCTCCGTGACCTCGGGGATGCGGTTTCTCATGGTCTGGAACCTTTTGAGGTATGACCGGAGAGTCTCATCCCCCCGGCGCTTGATGGATTTGAGGTCCCATGGTTGCGCTGGCTTGTCGGAGAGAGACTGGAAGTTGGCGGTGAAACGTCGACTGAAGTCTCCCCAGTCGTCGATGCAGTGTCGGGGTAGATGTCGTAGCCACTGCAGCGCGTCTTGCCCAAGGACGATGGGCAGATACGCGGTCATGACGTCTTCGGATGCTCCGGCAGCCCGAGCAGCGGTGGTGTAGACGGCTAACCAACCCCCTGGATCCTGCTTAGGTTCATATTTGTCGACATTAGATACCTTGAAGTTAGGAGGCCATTGGATGGCCCTAAGGCGTGGAGTAAGAGCGGATACTCCGCACGTATCCTCCTGTCGTCGGGGATGACGCCTGTCCCGGGGAGGGGAGTGGTGGTGGTGGTTCCTCGACCGTCCCCGGGTAGTGCCGCCAGTTGAAGCTGTTGCCGACTCAGTCCTGGTGGCCTGGCTTTGAGTCGGGAAGCCATGATCTCGGTCATACTCCTCCCGACGGCGAATTTCGTTCTCATGCCGCCGTTCGCGCGAAGCATTGATGGAGCTTCGCGCGTCTCGGCGACTGTTGATGGCATGTCGCAAATCGTTCGGCGGGTGAGCGAGCGGTAGAAGATGGTTGGCCGCCTGAGTGAACAGGCGTCGGTATCCCTCGGCGTCGGGAGTCCGAGGAAGTCCGTCAGCTATCCGAGCTAGAACGCCTCCGACCTCGCTCGGCGTGTTCATAGCTCGGGCGAAGTCGGGGTTCAGGTTGCGCCCGAAGAGCGGATTCTCCCGGCGTTGCCTTGCATCTTGCTCGGCTTGCTCCTGAGTCCGTCGGCGATCACGTCGTCGGGAGTTCCTTCGTTCCCTGAAGACGCGTTCTTCCGGAGTTTCCCCTATCTCTGAGACCTCGTCTCGCGAGACAGGCTGCTCTGGATCCCGTTCTCCGGCCGCGTGATGTCGTCGAACGTTCCTGCGTCGGTTCCTCCGTCGGCGGGATTCTCGTTGAGGTGGTTCTTCTCCAGGCGCGGTCGGTTCGTCATCAGAGATGGCGGGCGACTCCACTCTCCCGATGAAGAGGACGTCGGGGTAGAACGGTACTGCTGTCGCGGCGTCTTTCTTTCCGTTCTCCTTTGAGGTCGGAGGAACGGGAAGAACGACTTGCCTCTCCCTGGTCTCCTCCTTTCTCGCGACCCGTGTCCACTCTTTCGTCGGGGAAGTAGTACTCGGGGGCTTGTGGGTCAGCGAGCTTCTAGCTCCAGCCTCCCTGGAGACGATCTTTTTCCGAAGAGCCGGAGGTAGCGTCTTTCCAGCATTTTCGGAGTTTGTTGGAGGAAACTTCTTTTCCGGCAGATCCGCGATGCGGTGTAGAGTTCCCTCTTCATCCGCTACAGATGAGATTGTCCCGAAGCAGAATACAGATCCGGGACGCACGGTGATCTTGCTGCGGAAGGTGACGGCCATTGAGCTAGCTTGGATCGTCGACACACCCCCTACCTGGCGCGCCAGCTGTCGGTGTTTTGGGTCCGACCGCACACCCGGGGTTGCCCCTCAAGGTGTTTTTAGGAGTAGGACGGTGTCAACGACTGTAGCAAAATGGTTCGTGCCTGTCGCACGAGGGACAATGGACAAGATTTACAGGTTTGGGCCGCTTAGAAGTGCGTAACACCCTACGTCCTGGTGAGTATATGAGCGTGGTTACAAGAGGACTCTCTGGATTGAGGGCGCAGAGAGTTTACGTGGGTGGCTAAGAATAGAGTCGATCGTTCTGAAGGGGTGCCCCCTAGGCCTTATATACTCGACCGTGGGGCAATACACTTGGATATGATAACAACAAGTAACTAAAAGATAGAGAACCTCTCGAGTTTATCCTGCGTGATCCTCCCCGACTTATCCTCACACGGCTTCGTTGCATGGGAGCTCCAGCGCGGGAAAGTCGAGTCTCCGTTGCAGCCGCTTGCTCGACGATGTGGGCCATCCGGGTTTGCACCAACCTGGCCTCATGTCGTTCTCCCTTGCTGGTTGTTCCCCCCCAGGCCCACGAAAGAATGACCTTACGAATTATTGGGCCCTTGGGCCTTTCGTGTGGCCTTTTACTTCTTTAGTGGACCCAGGGGATATCTATCCCCCACACAAAGCCAAAGCTATCAATCAAAGAGCTTTGGAGTACATTTTCAGATGCACCGACCTAAAGATGAAATGACCAATCAGCCCGTGATAGCTTGTATTATGATTGTAAACATTTGTATAGGGCATGAATGTCATTTCTCACAGGCTGCGTCCTGTGCCTATAAATAGATGAACAGTACCCCTGTACTGTTCACGCTATCTTGTATTCGCCTGTGCGCAACGCTTGGATTTTTTGCCTGCTGTCAAGCCGAAGGTACAAATGTGATTAAACATTGTCTTTAATTATTCAAATTTATATAATGAAGATATGTGGATGATGTTATTTAATTATTCATGTTATCTTTCATGTTTCACATGCTTTGTCTTTCATTATCGTATACCGTGATGATGAAGGTATGTTCATCATAACCTTCGTCCAAAGATCGTTATATCCTAAGGGAAATAATGCTTCGAAGGACGAAGGAAATTAACATTTAATACTTTGTGTTGCCTTGTTCTTAACTCATAGTATTTGAGAACAAGTCCCCAACATTGGCGCCCACCTCCGGTGAACTCACTTCCACTGTTGAGCTGATGGCTTCGTTCAACAATCAAGCTGAAGTAGCTTTGGATAAGAAATTGGTGCTCCCGATAACAGGCGGTTCATGTTCAGAACTGGCCAACAAGAAGCAGAAGAAGGAGGCTCAGAGAAGGGTGCAGCATGTTGGGGTGCAGGGACCCTTCATCAAGTCAAAATGGTCCCACATCCCAATCACCTTCTCCCAGGAGGACCTTCATAATGATGCTATGGTCATATCTTGTGTCATCAAGGGGTTTCTGGTCCATAATGTTCTGGTTGATACAGGCAGTGTAGCGGATATTATATTTGCTAAGGCCTTTAGACAGATGCAAGAACCAGAGGACAAGATTCATGATGCTACACACCCTCTTTGTGGCTTTGGAGGAAGGCAGATTGTAGCACTTGGCAAGATCACAATGCCAGTGACCTTCGGTTTTATCCACAATACAAGAACTGAACAGGTTGTGTTTGATATTGTTGACATGGAATACCCCTACAATGCAATCATTGGTCGTAGGACACTTAATGCTTTCGAAGCAATTCTTCACCCAACATATCTATGCATGAAGATTCCTTCGAAACAAGGGCCTATTGCTATTCATGGAAGTCAGGAAGCTGCCAGAAAGGCTGAGGAAAATTGGATAGACTCAAAAGCCATCCACAATATAGATAGAGTTGAAGCTTGTGAGCAGTACAAGTACAGAAGAGAGAAGGCTGCTTCGGCTGATCAGCCGAAGCCCATGCTTCTATGTGAAGACATAGCAGAGCAGAAGGTATTGCTGGGGTCTCAATTATCTGAAGAGTAGGAAAAAACTTTGATAAGGTTTTTATTCAACAACAAAGATGTTTTCGCATGGTCGGCCAATGATCTCTGTGGTGTCAACAGGGATGTCATTGAACATTCACTCAATATCGATCCATCCTTTAGGCCCAGAAAGCAAAGGCTTCGGAAAATGTCTGATGATAAAGTCGAAGGTGCTCGAAATGAAGTAAAAAGACTTCTCAGTGCTGGTGTCATCAGAGAGTTAAAATATCCAGAATGGCTAGCCAATACTGTTATGGTCAAGAAGGCCAATGGCAAATGGAGAATGTGTATTGATTTCACGGATCTCAACAAGGCCTGTCCGAAGGACGAATTTCCATTACCAAGGATAGACTCTCTTGTGGATGCAGCAGCTTCTTTAGAACTTATGAGTCTACTGGATTGCTACTTAGGATATCATCAAATATGGATGAAGAAGGAGGATGAGCCAAAGACTAGCTTCATAACCCCCAGTGGCACCTATTATTATCTTTGGATGCCTGAGGGGCTCAAGAATGCTGGAGGCAGTTTCAGCAGGATGACAGCCAAGGTCCTTCATTCCTAGATAGGCAGAAATGTGCTAACATACGTTGATGATATCATAGTAAAAAGCACGAAGCAAGAAAATCATATCACTGATCTGCAAGAAACATTTGCTAATTTCAGGCAAGCTGACCTGAAATTAAATCCTAAAAATGTGTCTTTGGAGTGAAGAAGGGTAAGTTCCTTGGTTGTCTGGTTTCAACGAAGGGGATTGAAGCTAACCCAAGCAAGATCGAAGCCATCCTTCGAATGGAACCGCCGAGCACAAAGAAGGGGGCCCAACGGTTGGCAGGAAGACTGGCTTCATCAAATAGATTTATATCTAGATCAGCAGAAACAAACTTGTCATTCTTTGAAATACTAAAGTCAGCTGAAGTCTTTCAATGGGGCCCAGCTCAACAGAAAGCCTTCGAAGAGCTGAAGCAATACTTGATTGATCTAACAACATTAACTCCACCCACGCCAGGGGCTCCATTACTATTGTATGTGGCAGCTTCGCACTCTGCAGTGAGTGTGGCGCTTGTGCAGGAGAAACTAGAAGGACAAATTAAAAATCAAGCCCCAGTATACTTTGTCTCCAAAGTTCTAAGTTTATCAAAGAAAAACTATACAGAATTGGAGAAGGTGTTGTATGATGTCCTAATGGCCTCCAGGAAGCTTCGGCATTATTTTCAAGCATTCCATATAATTGTTCCTTCATCACAGCCTCAGAAGGATATCATGAGGAACAGAGAAGCCACTGGAAGGATTGGAAAGTAGGCTACAGAACTCAACGAATTCAGCATTGATTATGTGCATAGATCCTCAATTCAGTCCCAGACGTTAGCAGACTTCATCGCTGACTGGACGCCAGGGGCTCAAGAAGAAGAAGCAAATAAAGATGTCGAAGCTTGGACAGTGTTCTGCGACGGTTCCTGGGGAACCTTCGGGGCAGGTGCGGCTGCTGTCTTAGTTGCACCTTCCAAAGTCAGAACATGCTATGCAATAAGGCTTGATTTCAGTTGTACAAATAATATTGCTGAATACGAAGCTTCACTTTTGGGGCTTCAGAAGTTAAAGGCAATGGTGATAAGAAGGGCGGTCCTTAAAACCGACTCCCAAGTTATTTCTGGTCATGTTGACAAGAGTTGCAAGGCAAGAGATCCGAAGCTTGAGAAATACCTGGACACAGTTCGAAGGCTTGAAGCTTCATTCGAAGGGTTCTCTGTTAAGAATATTCCATGAGGAGAAAATGAGCACGCTGATCTGCTAGCCAAGTCAGCGGCACAGGGGCTGCCTCTACCTTCAGAAGTATTTTTTGAGACAATAAGAGCACCTTCGGTGGAACTTCTCGAAAGAGCAGTGCTCACTATATCTCCTGTTCATAGTGAAGACTGAAGGACTGAGATTATATATTACCTCCAAGGTAACTGCCTTTCAGATGATGAAGTTTATAATAAGAGAATGGTGGCAAGAACAAGACCATATGTAATAATAGAAGGGGATTTATACAAACATGGAGTCTGCCCTCCACTTCTCAAGTGTCTATCCAGAACCGAAGGTATAGAGCTGATGATGGAAATACATGCAGGTTTGTGTGGATCTCACATTGGATCTAGACCTTTGTTGGGGAAGGTCTTCAGACAAGGATTTTATTGGCCAAAGGCAGCTTCAGATGCAACGGATCTGGTTCAAAAGTGCGAAAATTGTCAAAATGTGCAAGAGACCAGAAACAACCTTCATCGTCAACCCAGCTAATACAACCAACCTGGCCATTGCAAAGATGGGGCCAGGATTTGTTAGGTCCACTTCCACCAGCACAAGGCAATTTAAGATATATTGTGGTGGCTGTAGAATATTTTTCCAAATGGATTGAAGCGAAGCCTTTGGCCAGAATAACTTCGGTCACAGTCCAGAAGTTCTTTTGGCAAAACATTGTTTGTCGCTTCGGCGTACCAAAGGCTATAACTGTGGACAATGGAACACAGTTTGATGCCGAAGTTTTCAAGGAATTATGTGATCAAATCGGCACGAAGATTCATTTTGCGTCAGTCAGACATCCAGAGTCAAATGGACTTGTCGAAAGAGCAAATGGTATTATAATGACAGGAATAATGAAGTTAATTTTTAATCAACCCAGAGGAAAGTGGCCAGAAGAGTTAATTAAAGTGGTCTGGAGCCACAATACGACCGTATCAAGATCAACAGGTTTTACGCCATTCAAGTTATTATTTGGTGACGAAGCTATAACCCCAGAAGAAGTTAAAACGGGGTCAATAAGAACAACAACTTCGACTGAAGATGAAGCTGATTATCATGTGGCAAAAGACACTATAGAAGGGGTCAGACTTCAGGTTGTGGAAAATATAAATAAATATCAAGCCGAAATAATAAAATGGTGCGACAGAAAAGTCTGACTGAAAAATATCAAGCCAGGGCATTTGGTGCTTCGGAGAGTGGCTAATCCGGACACAGTAGGCAAGCTACAGCTGAAGTGGGAAGGACCTTTCCTGGTAGTATCTTCGTCAAGGCCCGGTTCTTACAGATTTAAGGATATGGATGGCAATGATATTCCTAGATCTTGGAACGCGGATGAGCTTCGACGGTATTATGTATAGATTGATGTAATCTTTTTCATTTGTCTATGGCACCCTTTTCCTTTCCAAAGGGGGAGAAAGGTTTTTAATGGGGCCATAGTTTGTAATTTTTCCTTCCTTATTCAGCTTCACGAGAGCAAAATCCCCGAAAATATGTAAATGTAAAATCTGAGCATGCACCATCGAGTGCAGAGAAAAAGAAAAAACACGGAGAAGCTCGAAAGTCATCCCTAAGGGGATGCAGAGCATGACGAAGCTACAAAAAGTCGTTCCCAAGGGAGCGCAGCGTAAGTTTTCTGCTCAAAAGTCGTTCCTAAGGGAATGCAGAGCCAAATACCGCCGAAATATAAGGCGAAGCGCGAAAAGTCAACACGAATACCGCCGAAATAAAAGGCGAAGAAGTTCAAAAGACGTTCCTAAGGGGATGTAGAACTTACACCGAAAAATAAGCGGTGCAGCCGAAAAATAAACGGCAAAGAGATTTCAGTCATTCCTAAGGGAATGAAGGTTATGGATGAAGCTTCGTATGTGTGTTTGGGCATTCATTTGCACGATACATTACATCATACATTGCATTCATAAGCATTCATTTAGACATACATAGGATCATCACCATCATCATATCATACAGATACAGACAGTCGCTTCGGCTCTAAGAATACAGCTTCAAAAGCAGATTTATGCTTCGTTGTGTACGAAAAGGAGGGAAGGTGTTTTTCTCCTTCGGCTCAAAAAATACAAGTTCCGTCCACATCAAAGCATTTCATACATTGATGGAAAGGTAAAAATATATTACAAGGTATGGACAAATTTACAGATTCTTAAATTACAATATTATAAAGGTTAATACAAGAGTTTTCTTAGAGTTTTTCCACAGCTAGCTATTCGAGCTTCATCACCATCTGTTGAGCTTCGGATCGTCTGCTAAGCTTCGGCTTTGTGCTCCTCGGCTTCGTCATCCTGTGTATATTAAAGCATTATAAGGAAAATTCAAGTTTCAAGGAAAAGGTAAGCACAAGGTATGATTTTATTACCGGCTTGAGGTGACTTCGAGCTTCGTCACCAGCTAGGCTTCGCCCACCCTTCGTCCAGATTTGCTTTATAAATATGTTTCCTATGCTCCGAGCAAGGCTGGGGATATCAATTAAATCTGCTGGTGATAAGCTAAAGTTTGGTCTATTAACAATCTTCCCATGCGTGCAACCAGACTTCATGAAGGCAACGGCTGTGCCCCGAGAAGCTAGCAGGGCACAGAAATCGCCGTGTCCAGCTATAACTTCATCAAGAGCATCAACTTCGCCCTCATTGTGTTCGAAGGTCCATGATAGGTCTTCAATCGAAGGATTAAATTTCTCAGAACTGGCTCCAACCGAGTTGAAGACCTGCTTTAACCGCTGCACGCATCGGTTGCTGAATTCTAGACATTTATCTTGAAGTTCTTTCAATGATTTTTGCAAATTTGAACTTTTTTTGACTTCAGCCTCAAACTTCGTATTAAATTTCTGCTTTTCTTGTTCGAAGCTTTCTGACTTTGAGAGAAGTTCCTTATTCAATCTTGCAATCTTGGCTTCAGCTTCAGCCAGTAAACCCTCCACTATCTGAAGTTCGAAATCTTTCTTTTCAAGAGTAGCCGCTTGATCTTTTATTTTGCTCTCTAAACCTTCAATTATGACCTCATGTTTTTTATCTTCAAGGTCCTGTTGCATTCTTAAAGCTTTACTTAATAGCATACTCTATGCAGAAGCAACCTTCGTCAGCAAACACCTTCGTTGTTAAAACAATGAAAAAGCCAAAGAAAAGTTTTTACCTTGAAATTAGAATAGAATAAACTACCAACGATATGCTGTCGTCGGTAGCGGCTGATATCAACCTCAAGCTTCGGGAAACCAATACTCTTCGACAGAGTACTGATAACCTTTGCTCCAGTTCAGTCTCGGAGGCAACCTAAGCTTTCATCGTCAATACCGCCGAAGAGTAATGCCCCTGGCTGATACCCGCAGGATATGGCATAGTCTCTCAATTCTTCTTTTTCAGCCTTTGACAATTCTTGTCCAATTAAGTTTTGAAAGTTGAAATTTTCTTCTTCTGAAGTATCTTCGGCTGTCTCCTTCTCTTTTCTAGGCGCTGTGGCCATGGTCTCTTCAGCGGCTGTAGCAGCTTCTTCTGCGGCCATATCCAGAAGCATTTTATCAATATCAGAAAATGTGCTTTCTAGATTTGCATCTTCAGCCGTTGCAGCTTCGGCAGTTGCAGCTTCAGTAGGTGCAATTTCGGTAGCTGCGGCGCTCTCGACAGCTGGTGTCTTTGACGCCGAAGTTGGCGGTGGTGTTTCTTTAATAGCTTCAGTCACAGTAATAATCCTTCATTTTTCGGCCCAGCAGACTTCTTCGCTGTCGAGGGCTCCTTCTTCTTCTGTAAAAGCTTCGTCAGATGTGGCCCCAGTGGACTTAGCTTGATAGGCAAGGACTCAGTCATTACCTTTAGAATTTCTTCCACGTCGGCAGTAGAAGGTGTTGAAGGAGTCTCTTCTTCTATATCAGTCGCCTTCTACTTCAGAGCCGCGGCTTTTCTTTTCTTCGGAGCAACTGCCTTCGGCTCAGGGCTCAATTTTTTCCTCTTTAGAATTTCTTCATCTTCTTTCACCATTCTAGCAGCTTGTCTGCCCACAACACTAACAATCCTTTTTTTCTTTTTTGCCCTTCGGTGCCCTTGTTCAATCGATCATAGACAGGATATTCAAAATTCAGGGCATCCATTACCCGATTCAATCTTCGCTTCGGTCGGGCGCCGAAGGTTAAAGTCATCAACTGATCTTCTCTTTTCGTATAATTACCCAAAATCTCATTGCACATAACTTCAATTGTATCCAATCATTCTTGGTAGGGTTCTTTGAAGTGTTTTTTGAACTTAAAATGATAGGGCAGCCAAAAAACGAGTTCATTCTTCTTCTTCTCTCCTTCAAGCTTCGGCATAACCCATTCCCTTAGCATTGGGAATACTCTGTTGGCTAAGTATTCTTGAACTAAATCCCTAGTTCTAATGTGTTTAGATACAACTCTAAACTCGCCCACAGCATCTGGTTATGGTGCCCCAAGCGTCATGTTGCACTGAGGCCTAGTCAGCCCGAAGGCTAGCTCTAGCGGGCTCTGAACTAGTTTCTCCTTTTTCTCATCAATTTTAACATACAACCATTCAGTCTTCCAACCGGTTGGCCACTTGGTATGGTAGCTGACCACCGATGTCTTCATGTCTTTGCGGTATGCAAAATTATAACAGCCAAAATTCTCGTGCAAGCCATCTTCTCTAGCCTTCGTCTGATAATGGAGTTCGTGTACTCGGCAGAAGGCTTCGGCGAGTGGCTCTACCCCTTGGCTTTGGAGAGCCTAGATAAACATATTGAGCCTAACAATAGCGTTAGGGGTCAGCTGATGAAGATAAATCTCAAAATTTTCCAAAATATCTGCAATCATCCCGTGCAGAGGAAACCTCAACCCTGCTTTGAAGAAGCTCTTAAAAACTACTACTTCATCATTTTTTGGTTTCGGGATAGTCTCTTCCCCGCCAAAGCGAATCAACTCCTTCTCGGCTTCTCTGAAGTAGCCTAGCTTCATCACCATTAGCATATCAGCTTCGGACACAGTCGACTTCCCAAAATCCAAATGGCTGGGCTTTGATGGCATGGCGGTGTTATAATCAATTTCTTCTTCTCTAGTATCGCCCTCTTCAATATCTGCCTGCTCGGCTTCGGTAGCAGGGGTGCCTTCGTTAGAAGCGCCCTCCGTCACAACCAGTCCCGACCGCCTCATAACTTTGGAGATCGGAGCAGTTTCAGCAGCTTCGGTTTCCTCACCGTCGTGTGTAACCCTAGCTGTTGAGCGCACCCTGGCCATTTGATGTCGAGTTTCTTGTGTTTTGACGAAGTTGATTGTTTTTTATCTTTACTGAAGCTCCCTCTTGTCACGAAGCTAGAGCGAAGTGATCCTTTGATTGAGGATACGGTGAACAAGCTTCGGCTGTGGTCAAATTTTTCGGCAGCACAACAGTGCAATAGCAGTAAATGTTGTGGTAACTTCACATCTACCCGTCTGTTTATATAGTGCTGCAAGTGGGAAGGTGAATCGTCAAGCCGCTTGCACCCGCTGAACAGTCACCCGCACTCGCTGAACGGTGGACCATAGTGCCCAAGAAGATGAATCACCAGATCGCGTGTACCCGGTGTATGGTGGGACCACCCTTCACTCGGAATATTTAAATCGTTTCTCGGCAATGAGCTAAGGGAAGGTGTTTTTCGGACCTTCGACATTCCGATGCCTAAGAGGGTTGTTCACGGGTCGAGCTCGTTACGAAAAACGATATGGCACCGTGAAGGGGCTACTGTTTGGGGTCTGCTTCGTCGCTGAAGGTCCCATAAGAAGAAATACCTTCAGAAGATTGACACAAAGCCGAAGCTATCAATCAAAGAGCTTCAGAGTATATTTTCAGATGCACCGACCTAAAGATGAAATGACCAATCAGCCCGTGATAGCTTGTATTATGATTGTAAACATTTGTAAACGGCATGAATGTAATTTCTCACAGGTTGCGTCTTGTGCCTATAAATAGATGAATAGTACCCCTGTACTGTTCACGCTATCTTGTATTCGCCTGTGCGCAACGCTTGGATTTTTTGCCTGCTATCAAGCCAAAGGTACAAATGTGATTAAACATTGTCCTTAATTATTCAAAATTATATAATAAATATATGTGGATGATGTTATTTGATTATTCATGTTATCTTTCATGTTTCACATGCTTTGTCTTTCATTATCGTATACCGTGATGAGGAAGGTATGTTCATCATAACCTTCGTCCAAAGATCGTTATATCCTAAGGGAAATAATGCTTCGAAGGACGAAGGACATTAACATTTAATACTTTGTGTTGCCTTGTTCATAACTCATAGTATTTGAGAACAAGTCCCCAACAGGAAGATATCGATATTTGTCATATTAGCACCGAGAACCAGCTAGCTGATATCTTCACCAAGCCTTTAGATGAGAAAAGGTTTTGCAGGTTGCGTAGTGAGCTAAATGTCTTAGATTCGCGTAACTTGGATTGATCTATAGCATACATGTGTTCTATGCCTTTGATCATATTACTTTAAGCATTAATGTCTGTAATTGCTTATTTTTGGTGTTCAAGTTGTACGAGTCATCCCTAGACCTCACAAGTCCCTATGCAAATAATGCACATGTTGAGGGGGAGGATATGCTACAACTTGACTCCCATGAGACTAACTTGTTTGTTGAGTACTCTTGACACAGTCTCAAAGTTAAAATTGAAAGGAAAAATGAACTTGGACAGAGAGAGGGCTTCCACTGCATTTCGGTATCAATGTATCTTGTCCCAAGTTCGTACTTATGTTCTTTTTGCCTTTTGCTCTTATTTCACATTTTGGTGAGGTAATGGGGTTAGAGGGCCAAAAGTTCTCCTATTTTGGTGCTTAATGCCTAAGGGGGAGAAATTAAGGCCAAAGCAAATGGATCAGCCAACCACTTGTGAATTTCAAAAATTGTAGAGTTAGAATCTTTGTGTTTAATCAAAACCCTCTTATTGCAAAATTGCTCTCTTATGGGGGGGAATTTCATTATGGGAAAAAGGGGAGTTTGTGGCATTTAATCAACTTTACTCTTGAAAGATCTCTTGATTTGCCAAAACAATTATCTTTGATATAGAAATAGGAAAAATAATTTGTTTTGTGAAAATAAACCAAGTGGTGGCAAAAGTGATCCAAATATTGTCAATTTGCATATTTTTTTAGCTATTCTTGATATGTTAGTTCGAAGCGAGTTGCTTTTTAATGTGTTGGCATAAATCACCAAAAAGGGGGAGATTGAAAGGGAAATATGCCCTTGGGCTATTTCCATATTGTTTTGGTGATTAGATGCACAACACACTTGGTGAGAACTAACAAATGGATATCTAGATGGATCAAGTGTGAAGGTAAGCTCAATTGTTTTATGTGCTAAACATGCTTGTCCAAATGCTAGGAACTCTATTAAGTCAACTTCAAAAGGAGCAAAAGGAGTTCAGCTGAAACAACTAGTAGAGCACCAGCTACAGGTGCACCGGACACTGTCCAGTGAGGTGCATAGGCTGCTCAACGACGAACTCGCTGCTCTCGGGAATCGCCAGGGCGCTGCGGCTAAAATTCACCAGACTGTCCGGTGTGCCAAGGGGACCGAGGGCTCAACGGTCGGCTTTGTCAGAGAAGGAAAGAAATCGAGCACTGTTCATGTCCGGTGGTGCATCGGACTGTCCGGTGCGCCAACCAACAGAAGGCAAGAATTGCCTACTAAATGGAGATCCAACGGCTCTGAGCTATCTTGGGGCTATAAAAGGGACCCCTAGGTAGATGGAGCAGTACACCAAGCCTCTATTGAACATCCTAAGGTGCCTAGACTCCGCAAGCATGCATCCGGATCATTGTGATTGAGATTTGAGCATTTGTTGAGTTGTGAACTCGTTGCGCTGTGTTTGTGTGCTCGTCTCTTTACTTGTGTGTGTGTCGTTGCTGCGACTCTAGATTTTGCGTGTGTTTCTTTCCCTCCCTTACTCTTGTGGTTTTCATTGAGATCAATATTGTAAGGGTGAGAGGCTCCAACTTGTGGAGATTCCTCACAAAGGGAGCATCTACTATAAGGAAGAAAACTGTGGTATTCAAGTGGATCATTGGATCGCTTGAAAGGGGTTGAGTGCAACTGTAACACCTCGGGATCCAAAAACACCCCAGAATGCTACTAAGCTACATATCTAACATTCATATATAAAATTTCGACAACATCTCCTTTGAAAATTGCATAAACGGGGAAGCAACAAATTATAAATAGATATCATGATAAGAAAACATAATAGACATTAATAATCTACTAGCAATGGGAACAAAACCATAACGACATGAACTGAATTAGCCACAGCGCACGACTAGTTAAAAACAAACATCCTTTGACAAGAAGTTTCTAATTAAATCATGACTACGCCTAGGCAGCGTTATTATGAGAGTGAAGGTGGATGTGCTGCTACTTCCCACTCCCCTTGATGAATAACAAACACCTGCATTGAGTAATGCAAGAGTGAGATGAAACATCTCAGCAAGCAAATTGTTTTGACGAGATATTGAAACCATAAATTGAATTAATCAACATTCTAAAAGAATCACAAATAAGATCAGAAATACTTGTAGATATAGAACTCAGTAGTCCCAATATAACCAATACCATCTCATTTCCTCGAACAACCACGATAGGTTGTATAACACTTCCCTGTGTCAACAATACCTGCTAATATCACTCAATGTATGCACAGGGATGCAATGTGTAGGTCCTCTGTCTTCATACCTTTGAGGGTGTAAAACCACATCATCTGCAAATATCACTTCATTGAATTCATATGAATGCAATGCATATGTCCTCTGCCTTCATGCCTCTAATGGTATGAAGCCGCATCGTACCCCTCCTCGGGCAACGTATGATGCTAAGTTGTACCGGTACGGTCGGACCATAGGTCACGACAAAACTTCAGATGCAAATGAGTCATGCAATGTATATGGCATGTTGCATTTATCAATAAACTACACTTCCTTCAGTTACAATACAAACCTAAATTAATACTTCATCTGCCTTCAAGTACAATACAAACCTCAAATAATACTTCATCTGCCTTCAGATACAACACCAACCTCAAATAATGCTTCATCTGCCTTCAGATACAATACCAACCTCAAATAATGATTCATCTTCCTTCAGGGGTGTGAATTAATATCATGGGTCATACTCGAACCATAATCATCATCAATATATGATAGAGCATCAATATAATACAATCAAGTAAAATATCATTATATAGTTCAATTATGAAAGAATTCAATAATTCTGAATATTAGAGTGTAGGCGATAGAAGTAACAGGTCAAAACGGTAGCAACCACCGCTACATTCACTTGCCTTCATCAAAGAAGAAAAATGTATTGGGCATGATCTAGAGTGTAGCCACCTACTAGTGCGCATAAAACTTAGTACAAATATTTCACAAATATTTGCCAACAATCAACAATTCGCTCCTACACTGGAAACCAAGACCTGGTGGAAAGACTTCCACCCTGAACCACAGCAGCGCTGTTTGTTAATTTTGTATCTTTAAAATTATAATAGTGGTGATATCAAACAAATACTCTAGGAGTATCTACACAAAATACTCTACAACTTCGTTATTCAATGGATAATTAAATTCAGCCATCTATAAGTTCTAAAACATCTGACAAGATAACTGACTGAATCTGTTTCAGACAGCAGAATAGTTAACTTCAAAATTCGTTATCTCCCAAACTACTCAAACAACAATTATGAAATTCTTCTGGAAGTAAGATCTTTTATCCCTCTACAAAAGTCTCCATAGTTGGAAGAGCCAATTCGGCCATTTAATAGATGAAACCTACTAGTGAATAGACCCGCTCATTTTTGTCAGGCAAACAGGAACCGCCACAGTAAAACAAACATAACTGGAGTTTCAAAATTCATATGAATGCACTCTTTAATAATCTGGAAAGCTTATGAAATTATCTACAACTTCTTTTACCAACCGAAAGTTTAATTCTGTTGATAAAATTTCCTAAATCTTAAGAGAACAGATTCTACACAGAATTGTGAGACTGAAAAACTGCTATATTCAAACTGCAATAACTTTCTGATCTGATGTCCGATTGGGGTGTTCTTCGCGGCCACGGAAAGATCTACAAATTATCTATGATCATAGATAGACTTTTTATTTTTTTGAGGCCACTAAGAGTACGAAAATCTGGTAGGAACAGAAACAGTCGAATCTGCCATTCTACAGAAACTAATTTCGAGATCAAAAACTAACCCCCATCTAATCCAACCTCTAATCCTTCAATCCCCATGGTTCACAACCTCAAAAAACACATAATTACTGGGAGGAACATGGATCTTATCCTTACCTAGGGTTTCCCCAAGAAAAACTGCAAGAAGAGATGGGGTAGAACATCTCCTTGATCCTCTCTTCCTCTTCAATTCAACCTGTTCCTCCTCTTCTCGATCCTTGCTGCGTGGGGGGAGATCTAGAGGGGGGAGGAAGTCGTGGAGAGGGTAGAGGGTGGCTGCAAATGGGGAGGAGAGGAAGAGGGAGGGGGTGGCTGCAACAATTGGGGAGAAGAGGAAGAGGGAGGGGGTGGCTGCAACAATTGGGGAGAGGGAGAGGGGGTCGTCTAGGGTTGGGGAGGAGAGGGGGGGCTCCCATCCATCGGATCGAGATCAACGACCCGAACTCGCTCTCCCATCTGAGCTCCCGACCCCAGCGGAAAAAATGCCAAAAGATCTATTGTTTCCCTGAGGAATGCCTCCTAAAACTCCATATCCCAATGCCACAGAACATGAAAGAAAAGAGAAATGGAAATTTAACTTCTTTTCAGAAAATTGGGGTATCACACTCTACCCCCTAAAAAAGAATTCGTCCTCGAATTCGACCACTTCCAAGCAAAGCATCCAAGGTACCCCATATAGCACCACCATTCAAAACATGGGTCCATTATTGGTCTTAATTAACACAAGAACCTCTACCTCGGACTAATTGTCTAAGGAAACTACACAACCTGATATCAAGCATGAAACAACATGCAATGAAGCTCAAAGCAAGTCATAGATGCAATCAACACTATGATTTCACACCATCGAATTTGGATGCAGCTATACATCAACATCACTGTCTTAAAACAACACTCTTTTATGAAGGGATAATATGCACTAAGCACAACTCTTACCAGCTTCAACAATTCATTTTAATTCAATAATGAAACATCCACACCAAATGAATGTATAAGAAGATCAAACACCTCACCTCAAAGCACCACCAAAACAAGTAGTTCTATTGAAACAAAACTCCTAATCTTCCTAAACCTTGTTCTTGCCATCATGAAAAGATAATCATGTAATCTCACATTCTTTGCACCCCACAAAAGGGAGAAAGTCTACAGAACTAATGGAGCAATAAAGCCGACAAGAAGTCAATAACATTCTGCGCAGCATAGTTCATCGAAGAAATGCCAAAAACTCCACAAAGAGCACTCACAGCACAACAACAACACAATACTTGCTTAACCAATGTCACTATACTTCATCCAACAACTCAACTAAGAAAAATATCCAAACTAGTAAGGTTAACCTACACATAATATAAGTCTTCATCTACTGTAGTTCAGAAACTTACATTTCATTCTATCATACGATGCACTCAAAGTACAAGACATACAGGGTCAATAATAACCCTATAATCCTTCACACATTTAACAAACATCTCAAGCTGATTTAAAAAACACATCATTTAGGAATAGGTGACTAACCACACATAACCAACTCTAGGCTAGGCAATGACTTCATTCAAACCAATAGATAAGTGGTCCAACAATGGCTCCACAAGCATGCATCGGGAGAGAACCATCAGATCCTCAACATATTAATACATAATCAATGGATCAAGAAAATCAAAGATTTATTTTACAATTAGCATGACTAACAGGCAACCACTTTAAACCACATCTAGGCTTTATGGCTACTAAAACACACAATAGAAGTGAGACATGTAAGCCATTCTGGCTATGTAAAGACTTCCCCCAAAAATCCATATAAAGTACCAATATTCATTTCCTTTAGTACTGATTTCTCGACATAAACAATCATTCTTTGCAAAGTAGTTGGAACTAACCACCAACTGCTCAACAACTTAAATTCAAATTGGTGGTTACCTTGTAACCCAAAACACGCAATTCACACTCCTCTTAGAAACATCCTCAATCAAGCATATATAACAATATTATTGTAATAAAACTCAACCATGAAAAACATGGTGAAAACAACATAGGCATACTTGTATATCACAAGCATAATAACAACTTTAATCTCACAAAAGACCAGCGATATCAAACGCATTAATAAGACAATATAAAGATTTAGAGATAAATTATATCAGGCATTAAGTCATAAACAACTTACCACATCATCATAAAGGAATAGGGAGGGATGAAATTATTGTCATCTGCACTTCAAAGACATTAATATATATCAAAGATATTTAAACACATTCCCTTCCTATATGTGCAAGTGTGTCAAATTTATCTTCAAATTGCCAAGAATCTAAAGCATATGCTTTGATACCAACTGTAACACTCCGGGATCCAAAAACACCCCAGAATGCTACTAAGCTACACATCTAACATTCATATATAAAATTTCGATATCATATCCTTTGAAAATTGCATAAACGGGGAAGCAACAAAGTATAAATAGATATCATGATAAGAAAACATAATAGACATTAATAATCTGCTAGCAATGGGAACACAACCATAACAACATGAACTGAATTAACCACTGCGCACGACTAGTTAAAAACAAACATCGTTTGACAAGAAGTTTCTAATTAAATCATGACTGCGCCTAGGCAGCGTTATTATGAGAGTGAAGGTGGATGTGCTGCTACTTCCCACTCCCCTTGATGAATAACAAACACCTGCATTGAGTAATGCAAGAGTGAGATGAAACATCTCAGCAAGCAAATTGTTTTGACGAGATATTTAAACCACAAATTGAATTAATCAACATTCTAAAAGAATCACAAATAAGATCCGAAATACTTGTAGATATAGAACTCAGTAATCCCAATATAACCAATACCATCTCATTTTCTCAAACAACCACGATAGGTTGTATAACACTTCCCTGTGTCAACAATACCTGCAAATATCACTCAATGTATGCACAGGAATGCAATGTGTAGGTCCTCTATCTTCATACCTCTGAGGGTATAAAACCACATCATCTGCAAATATCACTTCAATGAATTCATATGAATGCAATGCATATGTCCTCTGCCTTCATACCTCTAAGGGTATGAAGTCGCATCGTACCCCTCATCGAGCAACGTACGATGCTAAGTTGTACCGGTACGGTCGGACCATAGGTCACGACAAAACTTCAGATGCAAATGAGTCATGCAATGTATATGGCATGCTGCATTTATCAATAAACTACACTTCCTTCAGTTACAATACAAACCTTAATTAATACTTCATCTGCCTTCAAGTACAATACAAACCTCAAATAATACTTCATCTGCCTTCAGATACAATACCAACCTCAAATAATGCTTCATCTGCCTTCAGGGGTGTGAATTAATCTCATGGGTCATACTCAAACCATAATCATCATCAATATATGATAGAGCATCAATATAATACAATCAAGTAAAATATCATCATATAGTTCAATTATGAAAGAATTCAATAATTCTGATTATTAGAGTGTAGGCGATAGAAGTAATAGGTCAAAACGGTAGCAACCACCGCTACATTCACTTGCCTTCATCGAAGAAGAAAAATGTACTGGGCATGATCTAGAGTGTAGCCACCTTCTAGCGCACATAAAACTTATTACAAATATTTCACAAATATTTGCCAACAATCTCAATTCGCTCCTACACTGGAAACCAAGACCTGGTGGAAAGACTCCCACCCTGAACCACATGCCACACAGCAGCAGCGCTGTTTGTTAATTTTGTATCTTTAAAAGTATAACAGTGGTGATATAAAACAAATACTCTAGGAGTATCTACACAAAATACTCTACAACTTTGGTATTCAATGGATAATTAAATTCAGCCATCTATAAGTTCTAAAAATCTGACAAGATAACTGACTGAATCTGTTTCAGACAGCAGAATAGTTAACTTCAAAATTTGTTATCTCCCGAACTACTCAACCAAAAATTATGAAATTTTTCTGGCATTAAGATCTTTTATCCCTCTACAAAAGTCTCCATAGTTGGAAGAGCCAATTCGGCTATTTACTAGATGAAACCTACCAGTGAACAGACCCGCTCATTTTTGTCAGGCAAACAGGAATAGCCACAGTAAAACAAACATTACTGGAGTTTCAAAATTCATATGAATGCAATCTTTAACAATCTGGAAATCTTATGAAATTATATACAACTTATTATACCAACCTAAAGTTTAGTTCTGTTGATAAAATTTTCTAAATCTTAAGAGAATAGATTCTGCACAGAATTGTGAGACTGAAAAACTGCTATAATCAAACTGCAATAACTTTCTGATCTGATGTCCGATTGGGGTGTTCTTCGCGGCCACGGAAAGATCTACAAATTATCTATGACTCATAGATAGACTTTTTTGAGTCCACTAAGAGCACGGAAAACTAGTAGGAACAGAAACAGTCGAATCTGCCATTCTGCAGAAACTAATTTCGAGATCAAAAACTAACCCCCCCGTCTAATCCAACCTCTAATCCTTCAATCCCCATGATTCACAACCTCCAAAAACACATAATTACAGGGAGGAATATGGATCTTATCCTTACCTAGGGTTTCCCCAAGAAAAACTGCAAGAAGAGATGGGGTAGAACATCTACTTGATCCTCTCTTCCTCTTCAATTCAACGTGCTCCTCCTCTTCTCGATCCTTGCTGCGTGGGGGAGATCTAGAGGGGGGAGGAAGTTGTGGAGAGGGTAGAGGGCGGTTGCAAATGGGAAGGAGAGGAAGAGGGAGGGGCGGCTGCAACAATTGGGGAGAAGAGGAAGAGGGAGGGGCGGCTGCAACAATTGGGGAGAGGGAGAGGGGGTCGGCTAGGGTTGGGGAGGAGAGAGGGCTCCCATCCATCGGATCGAGATCAATGGCCCAAACTCGCTCTCCCATCTGAGCTCCCGACCCCAGCAGAAAAAATGCCAAAAGATCTACTGTTTCCCTGAGGAATGCCTCCTAAAACTCCAAACCCCAATGCCACAGAACATGAAAGAAAAGAGAAATGGAAATTTAACTTCTTTTCAGAAAATTGGGGTATCACAGCAACCCTCGTCCATTGGGACGCCACAACGTGGAAGTAGGTAAGTGTTCTACTTGGCTGAACCACGGGATAAAATCGTTGTGTCATCTGTTGTTATTCTTGTGCGATTCTCTTTGCTTCTACTCACTTGATAATTGCCATAAGTTTAATACTCACTTTGTGAAGAGCAATTAAGTGAAGAAGTCATCTCTTTCTCTGTAGACATAGCACCTCAGTTTTAATTCCACTAACATTTCATAAACCAAGTTTGTGCCATTTAGTGTTGATTTTTACAGGATCACCTATTCACCCCCCCCCCCCCTCTAGGTGCTCTCATCTCTTTAACAAAACTGCCAGGCGAATGAGTATTGGGCATCCTCGGCCATCAAATCTCAGATCAACGGTCGACAATAGATCAGCGGCTTGGGGTATGGGCAGGGATGACCGGTCCAGCCCAGAGCTAGGAGAGCAGGCGACCGACGAGCGAGGCCCAGGGGCGGGGGCACCAACACAAATCGGTATCTAGAGATCCAGGCCGTTGGATCAGAGGCAGGCGGCGGAGATCGGGCCCCTATGGGTTTTAATGCTTTGGGTGGTGCAGCTCTCGCCCATGGCGGTGAGGTCATCGGAGACGAGGTGGGCTCAGGTTCTAGGGGGTCTGGGGTCACCCAAGCGGTCCAGGGCCGATGAAGGGGACCCGACGAACACGGTGGTGGGGTTTTGGCCATGAGAAGGAGACTGGGAATGGGTGAACGGTGAAGGGAGTGCTCTGGGCAGGTCGGTGGTGCTCCGGCGAGCGATTCCGGTCATGGGGAGGGGCGATTGAGCACACCAAGGCTGACATGGGCTTCGGTAGAGAGTTTGGGACATCTAGGGCCAAAACATGGGCACGGCGCGGAGCTGCATCAGTCGAACGCTATGGAGGCAAGACGTAAAATTGAAGCCAATGGAGCGCGGAGTGTGGTTCCTTATCTTGGGATGACGCTCATAGGGGCTTGGCACGACGTTGGGAGCTCTGATCGGTTCGGCACGCGAGCGTGCGACACTGGCGAGCTTAGGCGGCGGTGGTTGTGTGCGAGGAGGGCTACGGGCGAGAGAAATGAGACAGGAGAGAGAGGGCAGGTGTGTGCGAGGCTCAAAAGGAGCTGGGGTCGTGGGGCACGACGTGGGCCGGCTCTCTCGGCGTTTGTGCGCGCCGGGCGGGTGGCGGTTGCAGGGAAGAAGGGGCTGACAAGCGGGGCCAGGGTGTTAGCGGCTGCGCGCGCGAGGTGGCTGGCGAGCGTGGCCCGCGGGGGAGTGGCAATGGTGCTGACGGGGCGGGCCCACGGCGTAGAGAGCAGGGGCGCGCGGGGGAGTTGGCATCGACTGGTGGGACTAGGCTGGCAGAGAGAGGAGGAGCGCGGGCACGTGCGGGGGAGCTGGGCCTAATGGGCAGAAAGGCCGAGCGAAGGAGGGGGGTGCGGGCTGCTTTTGGTTTTTCTTCTATTCTGAATTTCCAATCCCCTTTTCTTTTTATTTTCTCTTTTGAATTCAAATCCAACCAAGCCACAAATTCAAATTTGAATATTTCAAGCATATGCATCAAACAAAGATCAAAGTTTAACTCAGCATGATGCAACAATTCATGTCCCCCTAGGGTTTAATCTACTAAAGTATTAATACATCTCCAAATAAATCAACCAAACCTCTACTAAAAGGAAGAGAAAAAGGAACCTATGGAGAGGAGAGGAGAGGTAACACCTGAATTTGGTAGATACTAGAAAAGAAATTTTATGCCCCAAATTCAGGGTGTTACATTTTCTCTATTTCCTCATATGAGGTTCTTTAAGATGGTTAGATTTTGTCTATCCTGTCCCCTTTTTCATGTTTAGTTCTCAAATCAGTTTATCCATGACATATTAAGTTGTTTAATGATTTGTGCATGTGTTGTATAGAGAGAGAGAGAGAAAGATTGGTTTGGTAATTAAGATTGTTTTTATTAGTTGCAATGAAAGGTTGGTTTAATTATGTTTCAATTGCCAATTATTGCTCAATTTTAGCTACATTTTGTAACTAGGCCTTCACCATGTGTTAGAGAGAAAAGTTTAGCTAGGAAAGTTTGGTTTATGTTTCTCTTGCCAATTTTTGTTCATTTTTCCTTAGTTTTAGCCACATTGTGAATATAGGGTTTAACCTCTTGTCACACCCGGATATAAGGGACAAAGCCGGGTGCATCTCATATATGCGCCAAAGAAGACAACATATATAATAACAGAGTGTATAGAGGTAAATGTCACAATAACATCAGAGTACTTATTACATAGCGGAAGTCTTACAAAAATAAAAGATAAATATAAAACGAACTAAATCCATCCTTGGCGCCAATAAGTCAACTGGAAGACACCACCTAGATCAGATCAAAGTCCTCGTTGTGTGGCTCCTCTTGAACCACATGTTCTTCTCCTATGGGGGTGTGAGATAGCAAGGGTGAGCTCACACATGATCATAGCTCAACAAGTTGTGTGGAAACCAGTGGGCATGAACTCACCAAAGGTGGGAGTTCATGTGATGTGTAAGGCTGATCAACAACAGGGGTTAAAGCTAAGCATTGCTTTTAATAAGTTGGTCAAATTTTATTAGCAGTTACTAAGTGTAAGTAAATACCAAACCATAATAAATAATAGAACAAAATTAATAAATAATCCCATGCAAATGCAAATGACAAATTGAATTTAAGTTACATAAATTAATTGTTGGAACTTGCTCTCCGGTGCAAATTGATCCAACGGGGGAGTGTAGCAACGTAAACAGGGTTTTTGCTCGAGATGGCAATAGCTCTGTTAATCTAGCCTCTCAAGGGCACTGTGCGGGGGTATTTATAGGTATCTGAGTGCCCAGCGTCCAGTATTAAGGACGCATGTGCCCTCAGGCACCTAGGTTATCCCCGGAATATTCCCATAAAGCGGGGTTACAGACCGTAATTACAGGGAGACCTTTACAAATTAGGCCCGTAATGCGCAGCGGCCACGCAGGGCCTGTTACAATGGGCCGGATCACATGTGGGCCTCCATGTTGGACGAGGTCGCAAGATGAGACGACCTCGTCACAGGTCTTCGTCTGGCGACGTGTGGGACGAACGGTGAGTCTGCCCGTCGTCTTGTCTCCGTTGGTGCAACGAGGTCGGTGAGGACATCGAGCGAAGGGTGGCGTCTTCGCCTTCGCCCCAACATTTGCCCTCCGAGGGACCAGTTCGACTAAGTCATCTGGTGCCGAAGACGTCGCTAGATGGTGGAGACGCTGCCCTCGCTCGAAGTGGTTCCGCGGGGGTTTTTGACATGACCGTTGAATGACGCCGTACTGTTGGATTGCGGGTTTCCCGAAGCGCCGCGCCCTGTGTATAAAAGGCGGCGAGGGGCGGCGCATTTTGAACTTTATCTTTCCGCGCTCCACGAAAACCCTAATTGCCTTCTCAAACCACTCGCTGCTCGTCTGCCCTCCTTGCTCTTGCTCGTCGGAGATCTGGCCCGTGTGAAGCAGACCGCCCGCCGCCGCCGACGGTACGTAGCGATGTCGTCCTCTTCCTCTTCTGCTGCCGCTACACCGCCGGCCGGCGCGTCGTCCGAGGAGACGCTGAGCAATGTGGCGGCGGAGGAGTTGCGCGCCGGCGACACAGTGGACTTCGGCGTGTCGCGGATGTCCTCGGTCCACGTGCAAGACATGCAACAGCTTGGTTATTTTGGCGGCGGAGTGGCACGTGTCCCGGGGACGGAGGAGGTCCCCGAGCCAGAAGGCGAGTTGGTTGTCTTCGAGGCTTTCTTCGTCGCTGGCCTTCGTCTGCCCGCACATCGATTTGTGGGAGAAGTTCTGCGTAGATTCAACGTCCAGGTCCACCAGCTGACACCAAATGCTGTGGTGGCCCTGTCAAAATATGTCTGGGCAACGACTTCTTACGACGGGCAGCCATCGGTCGAAGTCTTCGCGAAGTATTATTGTCTGCATTGGCAGAAAAGGATGATCGGAAATAAGATTGCTCAATTTGGATCTTGTACATTTACGCCGAAGACCGGCAAGACTTCGATGGAAGTCGTTGAGTTGGTTCCCTGCGCCCGCAATAAATGGGGCAACTGGTGGGAATTTTGGTTCTACGTTGCCGAAGGCACAGTTGAAGACCATCTGGGGCTCCCCGTGGCCGAGATGTGCTCGCATTATTACTCAGCGTACCCGCAGTTTGAAGTGGCGGAGGAGGATGCAGATGAAGGGGCCCTGCGGTGCACGACCGGCAAGAGTAGCGGGCGCGATCTGGTTGAGGAGTTTGTCGCGTATGGGGTGTGGCCCTTGGCGCGTGGCTGGGCGCTGGGCGAAGTATGCCCTCGCCAGATGCCTTCCCGTGGCGGGATGCAGGTGCGGAGTCCCGCCTTCGCACTGGATTTACATGGCTGAGATCCCGCTGCATTCGTGCGTGAGGTGGAGGATGGGGCGGTGCGGATTGTTGGTCGCTATGTGCCAAAGACGGAGGCCCAGCGTAGTTGGGATATACGCGGATCCAACGATCGCTTGAATAGGGTCTTCGAGTTGAACCGTCTGCCGTATGGCGGCTATCCCGGGCAAGACATTGTCGACCGCCGCGGGAAAAAACCGGCGGCGGAGACTGAAGACGACTCCGCGCCGGCGGCCGCCCCATCCACTAAGAAGAGGAAGCTAGGTACTACGAAGGGAGGTCTTGGGGTCTCCGATAGTTTTGCTATGGAGTTGATGGGGACATGCGCGGCCCCCAGGGGAAGGATGTCTTCGCTCGAGCTCCGGGAGTCTTCGGCGCGCATGCTGAAGGTTACCGGGGGTTGGTGGCCTAAGAACGTTCCTATCCCCCGCGCGGTCGGCGAAGACTTTTTTACATCTCGCATGGTTCGTGACTTGAGAGTGTTTCCTTATGGACGGAATATTGCTGCTGTTGTGTTGGCAGTGATGGATAAGGATCGTTAGGAAGCTGCGCAGAAGCGCCGGGCGGTCATCAGGCTGCCCGAGGCTAGGCCGAAGAGGGCGCGGGGGACTGTGAAGGCTGCCGCCCCCGGCGGTATCCAGCCGACGCTGGCGGCAAAGTCGGCCGCCCCTGGGTCCAGCAAGGTGCCGGGGTCGTGAAGGCAGCCGGAGCCGGTGGAACCAAGTCTGCCTCGGCCAGAGCCGCGAAGGCCCAAGAATTGCCTTCGTCGGGGAAGCGCGTTGCCGACTTCGGCACCGATATTAGTGTGGACGATTATCTCGTTGGTAAGTTGTTGGCCCGAGTTTTTTTATTTTTGACTGTTGATACGTTGCAGGATCGGGCGCGGGGCAACTTGTTGTTGTTCCGCCTCCGGTGGCGACCGTGGTGTCTGCCGCGGTGCCTGGGGCGAAGGGTAGCGCTCTCAGCGCTAGTGGTGAGATTCCGGCGCTCACTGCCGTTAAGGACGAAGCGGGCTCTGTGTCCCACCGGCTGAGGGAGGCGTTGCAGCGGCTAAGTCAGGTAAGTTGAGGTAGACTTCGGTGTTTACCGCTTTTGTGGGGATTGTGGTCTTATGTGTGTCTTTCAGGCGGCTGACTTCGCTGACCGCGTGGCGTCGGGGGCCCTTACGGCAGTTGTGTCTGCCGAAGTCGAGAGACTTCGGGCGCAGCATGCTGACGCCGTCTGGGAAAAATCGGCCGCCGATAGCAAGTGTCGCAAGCTGGCGGAGAAGGTGGCCGCCCTGGAGGGCGAGAGGACTGACCTCCAGCGCCAGCTGGTGGATGAGAGGAGGGAGGCTAATCAGGCCCTCGCCAAGGCGTAGTCGGCGCAGGCGGAGGCCACTTTGGCGCGGGTGGAGGGTAGTCTCGCCAGCCAGCGTGCCGAGGAATGGGAGACGCGGTTCAACACTCTGTAGGCCCGCATGGAGAGGGCCGAGGCTTCTACGCGCTCGGAAGTTAAGCGGACGCGCAAACAGCTCATGGACTCATACCGCGAGCTGGACGCGTAGACCGCTGACTTCGAAGTGCCCGACCGAGAGTCAGGCCTTCGCTGCCTCGAGTGGCTGCAAGAGGAGCTGTTGGCGCTCATGACCATTGTGTAGGGATATATATCCTTTGCCTCCCTGGTCACCTGCGAAGGGGCGATGAACGCGCTGTCCCGCGAATGGTGCAGTCACTATGAGGTCTTCGACCGATCTGATGAAGATTTTGAGCGCGAGATTTATAAGGTCGAGGACCCTGTGGTGAAGGAATCCGCGGGAGCCCTCTTTGACCGGATGTGGGGCCCCCACGGTCGGGAGGTGGTTAGGGAGCGGTCCGACCGTGCGAGGGATCAGGTAATGTTTATCTTTTGTTTAGTGTTGTTGAATGTGGGTTATACGTAGGCTTGCTGAATCAGTGTGCTGTGTTGCAGGCGGCGCGTGCCGAGAACGTGGAGGACTTCGGAGCTTTGAACAGCGCGCGACCTGGAGCAGAGTCGAACCCGGCGGCGGCCGAGGCCGAGGTCAACCCGGCGCCGCCCCCGGAAACTGGCGAAGGCTCCCTCGCTGCCCCTGCGGCTACTGTGTCCGGTGGTGGCTCGTCGCCAACCGCTGTGCCGAGGGCTGAGGATCCCCCGAAGACGGCGACGGAGCCGGCATCGGAGGATCCCACGGCGGCTGGGTCTTCGCAGGTGGCTTAGTGGGTGTGGGTAGTTAGAGAATTTTGTCTATGTTGCTGAACCTTGGTTGCTGCGCAGGTTCAAGATTTTGGGCCTGCGCACGCAACCGCTACTGCTAATTTTGTTGCGGCTTCGACCGTGGATGCTGGGAATGAATCAGATGAGTCTGCTTCTAAGTTTTCTGATTTTGGTGACTCTGGGAGTTCGGTTGAGTGGACGAAATAGTCGTCGGATGAGGATTTGGATTACTTTGCGGCCTTGGATGTGGCAGCGGTGGAGGCTTCGCCGCGTGCTGTGGATGCTGAAGTTGTGCCTGGTCCGAGTGCTGGGCGTAGGCGGTGAAGGGCGGTTGCGAAGCGTAGAGTGAGTGAGGTGGATGGCGGTCGGCTTCGTGTGGGCAGGGCTGGCAAGCAGGAATTGTTGTCCTCGCCGGCCGTTGCGAGTGTAGGTGAGGGGGAGTTGCGAAGTCTTTTTGAGGGTGAGGAGCTGAGGATAATGCTATTTAACTATAGGGAGATGGGAATCATTTCGAAGGTTGAACCGATGTAAGTTGTGATGCCCTCGCTGTACATATGTAACTATAGTTTGTATGATGAGGTTGTGCACCTTCGCTCATCCGGCTATGTTCATAAATACGTTGAGCACTTGGTCTAGTACGTTTGTTATGTCGGTCCGGCGCGCCTGTAGTCGGTCTTTGCGCGGACAGTTTGGTGTAGGGTTTAGCACGGGTAGTCTTTTGAGGAAGACTTCGATTTTCCGCACTTGTTGTGCTAGTCCGGCTGCACCCTTAGGCGACTTTTGCACGGATAGTCTTTTTGAGGGAGACTTCGATTTTTCGCACTTGTTGTGCTAGTCCGGCTGCACCCTTAGGCGACTTTTGCACGGATAGTCTTTTTGAGGAAGACTTCGATTTTTCGCACTTGTTGTGCTAGTTCGGCTGCACCCTTAGGCGACTTTTGCACGGATAGTCTTTTTGAGGAAGACTTTGATTTTTCGCACTTGTTGTGCTAGTCCAGCTGCACCCTTAGGCGACTTTTGCGCGGAGTGTCGCACGCGAGGGTGGCTAGTGCTGCCCCTCGTGGTGACTTTGTATTGGTCGAATGTCGAAGACCGTCGACGCGGTCTTTTTTCGACGTAGATTTTTGCGGGGGATTTTTCGCTTTGTATATTACATGGCTCCGCCTCGTTAAAAACCTCACCCCCCGGGAGGAAAAGAGTGCGGGCCAGAATAAAATTGTTGTGGGAATTACAAGGGCGAGCGGGCCCCGAGCAGTCAAACAAAAAATCTGTGGAGATTATCGATGTTCCAGGAATGCTCCAATTCTTTGTCGGATGGCGTCGCGAGCCTGTATGCGCTAGGGGACGCCTTCGTATTGACGATGAAAGGGCCCTCCCACTTGGGCTCTAGTTTGCCCCGAGACTCTGTTCGAGCGGTTCGGACGAGTACGAGGTCTCCTTCGCTAAATTCCCTCGGGATGACTGCGTGATCACGCCATGCTTTTGTTTAGGCCTGGTATTTGTTTAGAGCCTGTAGTGTGAAGATTCGGTCTCCGTCGATCAGGTCCTTTGAAGTGGGCTCGTCCACGTCAGGGACAGCTGACGGGACTGTCCGTGGGGACCCATGTTTTATTTCTTGCGGGGTCATGGCCTCCGATCCATATAGAAGGCGGAAGGGGGTGAACCCAGTCGCCCTGCACTCAGTCGTGTTTAATGCCCAGACCGCTTCAGGTAACAAATCGGCCCACTTGCCCTTTTTATCGTCGAGGAGCATCTTCTTGACAGCTGTGAAAATTTTGCCATTGGCGCGTTCCACAACTCCGTTGGACTGCGGGTGGTACACTGAGGCGAAGACAAGCTTGGTGCCAATGGAGAAGCAGAAATCCTTGAAGTCTTGGTTGTCAAATTGCTTGTCGTTGTCGACTGTGAGTTCGGACGGGACTCCGAAGCGGCAAACAATGTTTTGCCAGAAGAATTTCTGCGTAGTCTTTGATGTTATTGTGGATACAGCCCTCGTCTCGATCCATTTGGTAAAATACTCGACAGCGACGAAGGTGAATTTGAGGTTCCCCTGAGCCGTGGGCAGGGGCCCGACAATGTCCAGGCCCCAGCGCTGAAGAGGCCATGTGTGGGTGATTAGTTTCGTGAATTGCGAAGGGCTTCCTGATCGAGGTGAAAACTTCTGGCAGGCTTCGCAAGACCTTGTGACCTGATTTGCGACACAGATCATTGCGGGCCAGTAGAAACCTTGACGGATCACCTTTGCGGCTAGGGCCCTTGGCCCTGCGTGAGAGCCGCAAGTCCCGCGTGGACTTCGCGCAGGATTTGGACGCCTTCAGTCTCGGTGACACATTTAAGCATTGGTTGACTGACCCCCTTCTTGTAAAGCTGGCCTTCAATCAGTGCAAAGTCTCGGCTTCGATGTTTGAGGCGCTTGGCCTCGTTGATGTCGGTTGGATGGTAGTACCCCTGTAGGAATAGGGTTATTGGTGCCCGCCAGTCTTCGGTCATAATAAGGATGACTATGCGGTGGCCCTCGCTGTCATTGGTTATCTGGAGCCCTTCGGGGCTGCGGACGGCTGGCGTGCCGATAACATGGTAGAACACGTCGGAGGGCAGGGACTCGCCTCTAGCGGCAGCCTTGGCCAATGCGTCGGCCTCCTCATTCTTGGCCCGGTCCACATGCTGCAAGGTGAAACCCTTGAATTGTCTCTCGAGACTACGGATAGCCGCGAGGTATTGCATAAGTGCGGGGTCCTTTGCTGCATAGTCTTTCTCGACTTGGCCGGCGACTACCTTGGAGTCTGTTCTGATAATGCAGGTAATGACACCAAGGGCCCTTAGTTTGCGGAGGTCGAGGATGACAGCTTCGTATTCTGCTATGTTGTTAGTGCATCTGTCAGATTCTAGAGCAAAGTTGAGGCGTGCCGCGTATCTGTGCTTGACCCCGGTGGGTGAGGTAATGACTGCAGCAGCGCCTGCCCCCGTGTGGCACCATGCGTCGTCGCAATGGATTGTCCAAACCTTCTCTGCGGACGGGTCCGGCTGTGTTATTGGCCCAGTCCAGTCGACGACGAAGTCTGCCAGAACTTGTGACTTGATGGCTGTCCTGGGCTCGAATGTGATGTGGTAGCCGGAGAGTTCGGCCGCCCATTTGGCGATCCGTACCGATGCCTCCGGGTTCCTGAACAATTCGTCAAGTCCCCTATCTGAGGTGACCCGGACCTTGAATGCTTCAAAATAGTGGCGCAATTTGCGCGAAGCCATAACAACTGCATAGGCAATCTTTTCCAGTTCCATCATATTACATTTTGATGGTGTGAGCACTTCGGAGACGTAATAAACTGGACATTGCCTGATCACGCCCTCTACTGTCTGCTCCTGAACCAGCGTCGCGCTGACCGCATGCGGCGAAGCCGCAACATAAAGCAACAGGGGTAGCGAAGAGTCGGGGCTTGTAAGAACTGCCAATTCCGACAGGTACTGTTTCAATGAGGCGAAGGCCGCCGCCTGCTCTGGTCCCCAAGCGAAGTCTTTTGCGCCGCGGAGAGTTTTGAGGAAGGGGAGACTTCGCTCTGCGGATTTGGAGATGAATCTGTTGAGGGCGGCCAATCTGCCTGTCAGGCATTGGACGTCTCTGGCTGACTGCGGGGGCGTCATGTTGATGATGGCCTGAATTTTGGTTAGGTTGGCCTCGATTCCGCGGTGTGACACCAGGTAGCCCAATATTTTCCCCTGGCGAACGACGAAGACGCACTTTTCGGGGTTTAGGCGAAGTCGTGTTTCTCGCATGTTCGCAAACGTTTCGGCGAGGTCAGCAAGATGGTCCTCCTTGCTTCTGCTGGCGACGACGATGTAGTCCACATACGTGAATATATTTCTGCCGACTTGCCCCTCGAGCACCGTTTTGGTAAGCCGGGAGAAAGTGGACCCGACGTTCTTGAGTCCCTCCGGCATTCTGATGAAGCAATACGTGTCGAAGGTGTTATGAAGCTGGTGCTGGCCTTGTCCTCCTCCTTCATGTATATTTGATGGAAACCAGAGAAGCAGTCGAGTAGTGACATGACTTCACACCCGGCCGCGCTATCGACTATTTTGTCGATCCGAGGCAACGGGAAGTTGACCTTTGGGCAGGCCTTGTTGAGACTGGTGAAATCGATGCACATCCGCCATTTGCCGCTCTTTTTCTGCACCATCACAACGTTGGCGAGCCATGTGGGGTAGGCCACTGGCTCGATAAATTTGGCCTCCAGGAGGCGATGTACCTTGGCCTCGGCGGCTTCTGTCTTCTCATCAGACATTTTGCGGAGCCGCTATTTTTTCGGTCTCACCGAAGGGTCGATTCCCAAGTTGTGCTCGATGATGGAGCGACTGACCCCGACCAGGTCGAGGGCAGACCAGGCGAAGACGTCTTTGTTCTTGGACAAACAGCAGAGGAGTTTCTCCTCGTCATGCGAAGTGAGGTCTTCGCTGATGGTGACCGTCTGCTTGGGCGTGGCCTGGTCGAACAGTCTTGGTTCCGTCGTTGCTCTGTAGTTGTGCTTTGTCGTGTTCTTTGTCAGTTGGGCTGACGGACGCGGGGACCTCGCGCTGGGCCGTGAGGCAGTGCACGTTTCTTTGTCCGGGGACGAAGTCCCGTTCTATGTTTCGCGCAGTCTGCTGGTTGCCGTAGACCGTGATGGCGCCTAGCGGACCTGGTATCTTCATGCAGAGGTAAAGTCCGTGAATGGCTGCCTCAAACTTGTTGATGGAGCCCCGGCCCATAATGGCGTTGTACGGATACACCATGTCGACGATATCAAAGGTCACTTGCTCACTTCGGGCATTGAGTGCTACACCGAAGGAGAGAGGCAACTCGATTTTGACGACGGGAAACGTGCCCTTGCCGCCGAAGCCATATAGTGGGTTGTCCGAAGGCTTGAGCAGGCTGTGGCTTATGCCCATGCGGTCGAAGGCATGGAGGAAAATGATGTCTGCTTGGCTGCCATTGTCGACTAGGACTTTGTGCAGGTCCCAGCCTGCCACGCTGCAGTTGATAACCATGGCGTCGATGTGGGGGGCGCTGCGCAGATCGACGTCTCAGGCATCGAAGGTTAGCGGCACGTGGGACCCTTCGTCTGTACGACCGGACCGGTGATGGCGACGTGGTTGATGTTGCGGTAGTGGTCCCGCTTCTGCCGCTTCATGTCGAAGTCGATGCTGGACCCCCCAGTAATCATATGAATGACTCCGCGATACGGCTGATCGGCGAAGTCCTCTTGCTTTGGGGCATGGGGTGGTGGATGTTTTGTTGTTGCTGGTGTGGAGGTGGGGGTGGGGGAGGTACGATTTGTACTTCCTGGTGGTGTTGGTATGCGTGGTGCGATGGATGCGGAGTGGGGCCGTGGATGTATGGCGGAGGGGGTTGCTGATATGTGTGAGCGACAACTCTAGGGTTGTCGGCTGGTTGCGCCTGTGCCATCCTGTCTCTAGTGGCCTTCGTCTCTGGGCAGTCTCTGGTTTGGTGGGCGCAGTCTTCGCCGTTGAACAGGCAGTAAAATCGGCGTGGCTGCTGCGCACGTCCCCGGCCCCAACCGCGAGTTCCGTTCCCGCGGCCCTGGGGGGATATTCCTGGCGGCGAGGGGCCTCGCCGGCGGGGTGCTGGTTGGCGATGTTGTGCACTTGCTGCTGATTGCGGCCGTCCCGACCGGAGTCTGGCTGCGAGGGCCTCGTCCACGTGCGGCTGGACTGTGGAGTGTCTTTGGGTTTCCTCTGAGACTCGACTTTGCGCTGGTGGAGCTCTTCGGATCTGGCATATTTTTCAAATAGCTGATACAACTCCTGGAGGATCTTGGGCGGATCCCTGATGCAGTGGCTGTAAAGGACGCCGGCCCGAAAGCCGCTGATGGCGTAGTGGATGGCGATTTGGTCATCGACCGAAGGCAGTTGTGATTTGAGGGTCAGAAACTTGCGGTAGTACTCCCGCAGAGTCTCTTTTTCCAGCTGCTTGTAGAGTGAAAGTTCAGTCAAGGCGTCGGTGTCTGGGCGGTATCCTTGGAAGTTGAGCAGGAATTTGTCCCGGAGGCTTCTCAAGGAGTCGATGGACAGCGGGGGCAACCTGGTGTACCAGGTGAGGGCTGGGCCTTCGAGGGCGATGATGAATGACTTGGCCATCGTGGCGTCGTCCCCTCTGGAAGATGCAACGGCGACCTGATAACTCATGATGTACTGTGTTGGGTCAGTGCTGCCGTTGTACTTGGGATAGGTCCCTGCCCGGAAGTTGGCGGGCCAAGGTGTCACTTGCAGGTGTGGCGCTAGGGGACTTCGCTCATCGAGGTAGTTGACACCGTGGAATGCCACGGCGTGTGGGATGGTGTGGCCGCGCTGGGGGAAGTATGGGTCTTCGACTTGTGCGCGCTGTTGCAGGGGTGGGTCATGTTGCAGGCCGAGGTGGCCTTCGCGCTGCATTAGCGCGATCTCTTGTTCGAGCTCCTGGGCCTTCTGCTCTTCGTCACATATCATCTGCCGCACATTGGCTTGTGCAGACACACGTTGGCGCTTGGCCTCGAGTATTTCTTTTTGCTTCTGAAGATTGCGGTTCTTGATGCGCAAGGCGCGTAGCTGTAGCTGTTCTTCTGCTGAGACACCGATGACTTCGCCGTCCTCGATGACGTCCGCGCCCTCCGGTGGAGCGAAGCCTGGGGGAGGTTGCGGCTGTTCTTCAGAGCCGCAGGTGCGGAGAGTTTCGTCTTCGGTGGCCTCTTGGTGGGTGGTGTGGACGAGAGCGAGGGCCTTGCCCTTTTTCTCGGCCAGCAGTGCTGCCTTCGCAGCCTCGTCAGCCTTCGAGCTAGCTTTCTTGGGTGCCATCGCGGGTGGTTTTTTCGTAGCACGAACGGTGGGCGCCAAATGTTGGAACTTGCTCTCTGGTGCAAATTGATCCAACGGGGGAGTGTAGCAACGTAAACAGGGTTTTTGCTCGAGATGGCAATAGCTCTGTTAATCTAGCCTCTCAAGGGCACTATGCGGGGGTATTTATAGGTATCTGAGTGCCCAGCGTCCAGTGTTAAGGACGCATGTGCCCTCAGGCACCTAGGTTATCCCCGGAATATCCCCATAAAGCGGGGTTACAGACCGTAATTACAGGGAGACCTTTACAAATTAGGCCCGTAATGTGCAGCGACCACGCAGGGCCTGTTACAATGGGCCGGATCACACGTGGGCCTCCATGTTGGACGAGGTCGCAAGATGAGACGACCTCGTCACAGGTCTTCGTCCGGCGACGTGTGGGACGAAGGGTGAGTCTGCCCGTCGTCTTGTCTCCGTTGGTGCAGCGAGGTCGGCGAGGACATCGAGCGAAGGGTGGCGTCTTCGCCTTCGCCCCAACATTAATCATGTGAGTGTCCGAGTCGCTCATGACCGTGAGCACGGCTAGTATACCAGTTTTAAACTCTGTAGAGGTTGTACCATGTATCCACAAGTCATGTTACCCATCTGCCAAGAGACGGCCAATCCCATACACCTCTACCGAGGAGGCGAGGTAGGGTAACACTACGAGGCCTTTACAAAGTTCCACTAGCTTCAGAAAACCCGCTACAGCATGGGAAGAGCACTTGCAAGAATCCCCCGTCTGACCGCCATCGCAGCAAAATCAACCCGAGAACCTCCCTGCATGCAACTCCCCTACTGCCCTTGCCCCTTTCGGTAAGGTAGTCTTCCACTAGCTTTCCTAATTAGTTAGCCAAGGGGTCCCATTCCTCCCTTATGGTGGCACGTTTTCCCGAGTGGTTCTCCATGTTCCCATTAACATAATGATCTTATCATGAACATAAATAACATAACAGAATAATTGGAACATGGATGTAATGAAATATTAACCCAAAATCATATAAAAGCAATAGCAAAACTACCCAAGTAATTCAAGGGTAAACAAGGTAAAAAGGATAAACAGACTAGGGTGACCTATTGGGTCCCATCAAAATTAACCTATGCAGATCATTATGATTAATTAGAACATGACTGGGTAAAAAGGAAGTGATCATAGGCACAACTTGCCTTCAATGAGCTCCTGCTCAGCAACTTATATCTACTAAACCTTAGGATCCACAGTAGCTTGCTCGTCTACTCGCATCAATACAAACATACATAATATAGCAAAATTAACATCACACCAAACATGTAAACAAAATACATAATAAAAATCTACACATTAAAATAAGATCCTAGGAATAGGAATCATAAATTTTGGAGTTATAGATTTTAAGTTATGAATTTCCAAAGGTTTAATGTTCTTGGCATAGGATTAATTAAGAAATAAATTATATTACTGTTTTCATGCCAAAACAGAGACACTATGTAATAAACAATAATATTATAAAATTATAGAAACTAGAATGGATCAATTTGGAATTAAAATGAATTAAATATGAATTTCCCAAGTTTCTAGAATTATTTTTGTATTAAAAACCAATTTCTATAATTATTTCTCTATTTTTATTCCTCTCTGGACTGGGTGTCAAATTGCAGAAAGCGCAGGGGGCTAAACCAAAGTTTTCTAATACTCAGTCTACAGTTGAAACGGGACGGTGGGTTGTTTTCTAAAACACACAGGGTCTTTTATGTAAGACGCTCAGCGCGAAGGGGTATCCAAGAATCTGAGCCACTGGATCAAAATCCGACGCACCAGATTAGATTGTGCAACATATTACGTATACCATTTTTTGACTGTCAGATCTAATATCCACGGATGTGGGCGGTCCCGACCCGATTAGAACCTATACGCCCGAACTGAATCGAACGGCCCGGATTTACTCAAGCCGCAACGGTATACGCCTCACACATCTAACCGCCCAAAGGGCATCGGACGGTCAGTGACCATCGCTTCTACCCAACCTTAGACGCGGTGGCGCCGCCGAGTATTGCGGTGGCGGTATTGTCGGTGAGGCCGCGAAAGCACGCTGGTTCCCAAATTCGGTACAAACTGAGGCTACCCAAAGCTACGATCATAGGGAAAAACATGGGGAAGCTCATACCGACGGGTTAGGCGATCGTTTGGCTCGTGGCGGCACCACGGCACACCAGGTCACCGGTGAGGAATCTGGAGCCGCACGGCAAAATCTACTCCCGACGGGGCGCTAATACGCACTGCGCGACAAATGCAATGGCCCGGAACACTTCCGAGAGCACACGCGACAAAGCAATGGGTGGACTACCGCGGCGGGACTTTGTCTCGGCGGAGAGGTTCACGGCGATTGTGGAAGTCGCCCTAGGTATGCCCAACAGAGGGAGAGAGGGTCGTGACCAGAAGGGTTTTATATGCGTGGTCCGAGTCTCCTCCAGCCCACCCATAGCGCCGGTCTGATAGGGAGGTAGTTGCGCCCGCCAGGGAGATGCGCGAACTAATGCCGCATGTGACAGGGGAGAAGAGGAACAGTGGTTCCGGGTCCCACCCGCCAGCTTCATGCGCGCGCCCATCCATTGGTCTGTGCGGCTGCCAGGTAGGGCCGGGATGGCAGTGCAATGGCGCGGATTCAAGTTGGGCTACGGAGAGAGATCACTAGATGGGTCGCGCGGTTGAAGGAGTTTGGGCCGAAATGAAGTTGAGCTGGCCCAAGCGGCGTTTTAACCTTTTTCTTTTTCTATTCTTTCCTTTTCTTTTTATTTTCTATTTTATTTTCTTTCTCCCCAAATTCAATTTCCAATTTCCCCTTTAAATCCAAAGCTTGTGGCAATTTCATCTACATATTATATGTTGGGTTGAACATAGTATGGAAATAATGTATTTATTCCTAAATTTATTTTGTTTTGTATAGTATTTCTCCCATTCTTCGTTATTTCCAATTTTCCTAATTTGCACCTTTGAGTTGATTCCAATTCTCCTCTTATTATTATACTTTCATTCATCTTACTATTTTATTAAATGCATAAACAAACTAAACTCCAGCATGATGCACGAGTCATTTATGTTTTATTGGAAAAATTAGTCACTTTAAATATGCCCATTAATGATTCTCATGAAATAGAAGGCAATGCACATAAAGATTTATTCCCTTTCTTTTATATTACAAAAGTTGGGTATTACACCTCTTCACCCTTCTCGACAAGAACTGTAGCTCACAAAATACAAGGGGAGGTTTTGATCTTTAGTTTTCGGAAGAAGGTTGCTAAGAAAGGTTGGTTTATGTTTCTTTTGCCAATTTTTATTTATCCAAGATATATTTAGTTGTTAGAAAAAGATGGTTTATGTTTTTCTTTCCAATTTGTGTTCTTTTGTGTTTATGTTACTTTTTTACAGGTGATGATGGAGAGGAGTCCCTAGATGTATAACTTATCAAGGCTAGATCCATCATACATATCTGAGGTCCATAGGTTTATTATTGTTGCTACGAACCAATGCTGCAGAAGACATAGCACATATATTTCCATGCATGGACTACAAAAATGTAGTTGTATTTGACGACAAAGAACAAACCATATCTCATCTGGTATGTCGATGATTTATGAAGGATTACATTATTTGGACAAAGCATGGAGATGGTAGATCTCTGCCTTATACAATTGGAAACCCGGCAAACATCGACGACAGATTTTAGTTCATTCATGAGACACAACATCTTCCACAGAGCGGACATGTAGTGACAAATGTTACTGATCATGTGTAAACCCTAAAGATGTGATTTCTAAGACTTTAACCATTCAAGATATAATAATGGAATTATACAGTATGACCTAAGAACTTGATCTCCTTTAGCCAGAAATCACATTTAGAGAATTTGGCATACAAATGATGGTCTCGCAGACGCTAAAGCACGATGTGTAGGTGCATGGTGTGTTTGGCTTAATTCTTTGAGTATACCAAGATATCATCGATGAAAACCACCACAAACTTGTCCAACTCAAGAATGGATACTGAGTTCATAAAGTACATGAAATATGCTGGTGCATAGGTCAGTCCAAACATTATTGCCAGATACTCATAAAGCCCATATCTGGTTGAGAAAGTCGTCTTCGGGATTCACTTGTCTAGATCTTAATTTGATGATAGCCGGAGCGAAGGTCTATCATGGAAAACACTTTGGCTCCAACAAATTGTTCAAAAAGAACATTAATGCAAGGCAAAGGATACTTGTTCTTAATAGTTACCGCATTAAGAGGGCAGTAATCTATGTCGAGCCTTAGACTTTCATCCATCTTCTTCACGAACAAGGTTAGACATCCCCTAGGTAAAGTACTTGGGCGGATGAAATCTTTAACCAGCAATTCTTGCAATTGTTTCTTAAATTATGCTAGTTCGGTTGGTGGCATTCTGTAGGGTCTCTTAGAGATAGGTGTGGTACCTGGTTGCAATTCTATGCAAACTCTATGTCTCGGTTGGGTGGCATTCCAGGCAACTCATATGGGAAAACATCGACATATTCATAGACCATTGGAACTTTCTCCAAGTGTAGTTCTATCATGGAAAAAACACATGTCTGTGTACTCCCTTGACTAGGCAAGTACAAGGTGAGCTCTCCACAAGTTGGGAATTGGATTTCAATGGCACGGTTTGTGACATCTATCACGACGTTGTGCTGGGTCATCCAATTAGTCCACAAGATGGTGTCTACACTTTCCAAGACCAAAATCAAGAGGGTGGTTTTGATATATTTACTTCCAAGGTGGATAGGTACATAATGGTTTAGCTTATAGGTCGCAACCTTGTCCCTTGGCGTTGCTATCATATAGGCCCCTTGGTATGATAGAAAGGCAATTGGCATTTGCCACTGAATTTTGCGCTAATGAAACTATGCGATGCACCAGAGTCAAATAGAATTATTGTAGGCTGATTAAGGACTGAAAAAGTGTCGATCCTAACGAGTGCTCCTTGTGGCAGGTCCTCTAGAGTAGTGAAGTTCAACCTTCCCTGCTTGACTTGGACTCTCTGCTTCTGGCCCTTGCTCAGAGCTGCAATTGGTCCTGGTCTTAGTTGATTCTGAGGGCAATCTTTGGCATAATGGTCAGTGTTGTCGCAAGTGTAGCACTTGTTTCCATTTCATTGGCGATACTGTTGTGGTTGCTGTTGAGGCTGGTTGTTCCTTTAAGCGGGTGTTGGAGGGCAATTGGGTGCCTGCGGCTGCTAAGACGACCTTATCACCTGTAACGCCTGAATTTAGGGGCCAAATCTGAGTGTGAATCAAATGTGTGCTAGGATCAAGTCTCACACATATGGTGACTCATGGTACAAAAATGAATGTCACATCTTTACTATACAATAGGAGTTCTGTACAAAAAACTAAATGATTATATCATATGAAGACAACGATCCAGCAACCATAGTTGACTGGAAGACCACAGCCTAGATCTCTCATGAACTCACCATGGCATCCATCATGCACCTTATCTTGTGGTACCTGTCTTTGACCTGGGGGATGTGAGTATAGCAAAGGTGAGCTCACATACGTTCATCGCTCAACAAGTTGTGGGGAATAATGTGCATGAGCTCACTTACGCTGGGGGCTCATGTGAAGTGTAAGGCTTTCGATACCGCTTCCACGGTCTGGGCATGGCCCTGTGATGTCCCATCGTGCCGACGTGACTCGATAGTATTAGGTCGACTCTTCCTTTTTGTAGATGTGTTCGCTTGAGAGCCGACTGTCGTCTTGCTGGGTTGCTCGGCGGGCAGGTTGGTCGGTAGCCCTGCCACGCTGGGTTGCTCGGTGGACAGGTTGATCGGCAGTCCCGCCTCACTAGGTTGCTCGGCAGGCAGGTTGGTCGACAGTACCGTCTCGCTAGGTTGCTCGGCAGTATTTATTCGGCGAGCGGGCCGGCCGGTTTGACGGACCGTCACCGGTAGGCCTTTTGGACCTTCGCGCTGAGCTGCTTGGCAGGCGGGCCGATAAGTTAGTGGGCCGTCTTTGGGAGACCTTTGGGCCTTAGTTGGGTACCCTGTTCTCACGTAGCCGACATATATGAAAACAAAGCAAAATATGTGGCAAAGTGTTGATCTATCCAATTTGTAATCTCCGATTGCATTATTAGTGAAACCAAGCTGATCGATAGAAGAAAAATGAGCATCATCTTGAACCACCACGGATATTTCTATCCCGGCCCGCATTTGTGTTGAATCAATGTTTCTAAACGTTGAGAATAAGTGTATGGGTCATGTTTTGAATGTGAAAAGTCAAATTCATAGACTAGTGACACTGACTTTATGAAAATGTAGCACAGAGAGAGAAAAGAAAGGACTGCAGTGGGTCCATGCTCTTTATGGATCACACGTTTCTTTTTGTTTCTTTTTCACATGTTTGCTTTTGTGTACTAGAAGAAGGATATTTGTATTTAATCAAATGTGGCGTACTGCAACAGTGAGAGGACCCAGCCAGCTGCCGGCAAAACAGCTAACATACATAACAACGAATATATAGCAAAATTTCACGAGTGCATAGATGCATATAAAATCAACATACTAAACTATGAATGGCACGTTTCATTTGTTCCTTTTTTTACCCTTTTTGCTTTTGTGCACAATAATAAGGCCGAATGAATTATGTATTTAATCATCTTTTGTGTATTAAAACAATGGTTTCTGTTAGTTAGCTGCTCGAAACAGCGAACATATATACATAACAACCAACATATAACAAAAACCCACTGAGTGCATAAATGCGTGTATACACGGAACAAGCTAAACTGCACTAAGATCATATAATAGCATAACATACAAAAAATGACAAAGAAAAGATAGGATAGATACAACAAGTAGCAGCACCTACAAAAGCACGCTGCAACATGGCATTTTATTTAAACACTACAATAATTGTTAATAGCCACTTCCTCAGTTGATAGCTGCTGGTGGGATGTGTGGAGGGTCAGGCTTTGGTTTGGGCTCGGGCTTAGGTTCTGGCTGTGGTTTTGGTTCGGGCTTAGGTTCTGGTTTTGGTTGGGGCTCTGGTTTTGGTTCGGGTTTAGGCTCTGGTTTTGGATCAGGCTTAGGCTCTGGCTTTGGTTGTGGCTCCGGTTCTGGTTTCGGTTTTGGTTCAGGTTTAGGCTCTGGCTTTGGTTCTGGTTCTGGTCTTGGTTCGGGTTTAGGCTCAGGCTTTGGCTCTGGTTTTGGTTCGGGCTTAGGCTCTGGCTTTGGCTCTGGTTTTGGTTCTGGCTTAGGCTCTGGCTTTGGTTGTGGCTCTGGCTTTGGATCTGGTTTCGGTTTCGGCTCAGGCTTTGGCTCTGGCTTAGGTTCTGGCCTTGGTTCGGGTTTAGGCTCAGGCTTTGGCTCTGGTTTTGGTTCGGGCTTAGGCTCTGGCTTTGGCTCTGGTTTTGGTTCTGGTTTAGGCTCAGGCTTTGGTTGTGGCTCTGGCTTTGGTTCTGGTTTCGGCTCAGGCTTAGGCTCTGGCTTAGGTTGGGGCTCTGGCTTTGGCTCCGGTTTCGGTTCGGGTTTAGGCTCTGGCTTAGGCTCTGGTTTTGGTTGTGGCTCTGGCTTTGGCTCTGGTTTCGGTTTGGGTTTAGGCTCTGGCTTTGGCTCAGGTTTATGCTCTGGCTTAGGCTCTGGTTTTGGTTCAGGTTTTGGCTTTGGTTTTATTTTAGGTTCGGGCTTAGGCTCTGGCTTAGGTTCGGGCTTAGGTTCAGGCTTCGGTGTAGGCAATGGCTCTGGTTTGGATTTTGGTTGAGGCTTGGGCATTGGTTGAGGTTCAGGGTTGGGCTTTGGTTGAGGTTCAGGCTTTGGCTCTGGATGTGGCATAGGTTTCGGTTTAGGTTCTGGCTGGGGCAGTGGCTGCATATGGGGCTCCGGCTTAGTTTTAGGTTGTGGCTCCGGCTGGGGCATCTCAGCGGCAGCACGTCCATGCTTGCGCGCGAAACGCGCGCCGTGGCCAAGCCCGAAGCCGGCAGCAGCCGCTTCGTCGAAGGCGGTGGCAGCGGCCACTCCTGCCAGAAGCACGGCGAGGAGAAAGCAAGAGAGGCGACGCGTCGCCGCCATTCCTGCTGCTCCTGCAAGTTATTAGCCTGCTAACTCTGCGGTGTGTCTTCCTCTCTCTTGCTCTAGAACTGTTGGATCGTAGTAATCTCTCTGCTGTGTTGTGTGTGTGTGGATGACGGGGGTGTGGCCATGGGTAGGATTTATAGCGTGGCCGAGCCAACCAGCTTTGGACGCGTGGATGGCTGTCTGTCTTGCTGCTTACAGGTTTGGCCTCGGCCGTATCACCGGGTTGGTAGCAGCTAATTAAGCCCGTGTTATTGTTATTCAACGAATAGCAGTAGCACGTAACTTTCACTTTTACTTTCTCACGGATTCGCGTCCATCTCTTCTCTTGTTCCAACATATATAATGTAGATACACGCTGCTGTCCTGCGACTAGGGATGAAAACGGTCGGAAACGGTATTTATTCGGTAATCAGTTTTTTTGTCGTTTTTCTTTTATTGTGATATATAATATATAATACAAATTTGTATTCTTGTTTTTAACATCCAGCTTGTTAAGATTCATAAAAGGTAAACCTCAAATTCATCCTATATTTTCTCAAATAATAGATATAAACTTCGGTATGGATTCGGAAACAAATTCGGTAATTTTTTCAACTTTTTGTGTTGTAGGGAGCAAATAATACATAAAACAATTTATGTAATATTTTATTCATATTTGTACTAATGTGCTTGATAACATAAGAAAAGATCAACATCAAATTTTATACATATCTATTTTAAAATATTAAATTTGTTCTAACAGTTCGGATTACCACTTTCATCCCTACCTGCGAGTCAGCACACCCGACTGGTACGTTTGCTAGCCTCTGATGAGACACGGGGACACGGGTAGGTATTTATTAGCTTCTCTTTGACGACACACGCTGCTGCTGATGACCATATATATGAAGGATTCATCTCTTCTCTCATCCAGGCGGGCCATGCATTCAGTTATTATCTGTGTACGTACATCGTCGTTTGATATTCCTGGTTGCTTTGACAGCCAGAGCAAAGATATTTTGTGCTGATATATCTAGCTAGCTAGATGACCAGGGCTAGCCAATAGCCATTGTCATCTGTCGCTGCATGCGCGTGGTCCTGGAGTTCACATCGTCATCCTAGAGCTTGTCCTATGGCGAGCTTGGTGTGCGATGCGTAGCTGGCATCATATGCATACATGGTTGGCGGGCATTCAGCTGGGAGAGGACAGACGACACTGTGACACAGGATCGATGATATTCGTTACTCGACATTTGATCTGTAGCTACAATATCTGTTTTGGCCAAACGCGACCCAATCAGCACCCTGCACCTTTGGTTCCCAGAGCATGCGGCTTCAAAGTAAGCCCTGGCCTCCTCTGTCATGAGTGGTCTCTACAAAAGAATCTTCACATATATTTTTTTTGGCAGTACTACCATACTTACATAGGCAGCGCCGTTAACACAGTAGTCGCATCTACAAACATATCTTTGGAGGTAGATCAGTCAAGTAGGGCCTCTACAAATGATATTGCGTGTAAGAGCATTAATTTTCAACAGTGGCTTAAATTTGTGCCATATATTGAAATATATAGGACATAACTCATAAAAAATAGTTCCAACAATGTCTTATTTTATAATTTTTTTATAAAAAAATAGGACACATAATAGAGTGACTCAAATATACTATACCTCGTATTATTTAGTGCCCTATCCTTAATTTCTACATTACCATCAACTTTCTTTCCTAATAATATAATTTGCTTCCTAAATACATGCTTCAGGGCTTAACTCTTCGAGTTCAATTTGTTTTTAGTACTCTAAACACTCTAAATGATATAGTATTTTAGTTTTTGGGGCACTATTTTGAGACACTTTGTTAGAGATGCTCTAACTAATAGCCCCCATCATATCCTCGTCAGGAATTATATATGGTAACCAAAGGAGGAAGGGAGATATTTTATTATCTACCAAAAATTACCAATCTAAGAGGACTCTGATTTTGATTCCTTTGATATAGTTGGAATTAAAAGGTAAGTATATGTTAATCAACGACTTCTAAACTTTATTAGTAGAATAGTGTGTAATTCTTTTTTTTCTCTCTTTCATGATGGTTGAGACATTATGGGCGGATTTATATCAAATATTTGTAGATGATAGGGTAAATAAATAAGGAGAACAAGATTATCAAATAATTTAGAAATTGTCTTTATTTTAATGTTGTATTAAAATATTATTAGAGTGAGATTGTTGGGGTGTGTCGTAGTCCTTAAACTAATAAATTTCATTTATCTTCGAACTTATTTCAGAATATCAAAGTAACCTTTCGTTGGGAAGTAAGTGAACCTTCGCGGTCGAGACTTAAACAAAGCACCAAGGATTAATTGAAGCGAGCAACCAGGCGACGAAGGAAGATTTAAGCGGTGTGCTCAACACGTTTCATGAAGGAAAATATGACAGTACCCTCGACATCCTATGTAAATTGTATGTATAAGGCTTGGGGCGTAAATGTAATTTTATATGCAGTTGTATGTCTCATAGTTTCTATAAATAGGGGTACAATGCCCATGCTCATGGTATCTCCTTTGGAAGGTTCATGTGTTCTTATGCTCTTAGATGACTCTGCATTTGAAGCTATAAGGCGGTAACATTTTTAGACATCCTTTGAACATTTCATCATTCCGAAGGTACGCATAAAGATATTTCTGGTCAGAAGAGAAAGAATAAAGGATCAAGCTTATGGTGTATAATTCATTTACATTTATGCTTTAGATTGTTACACACATTTGCATCTGCTTTGATCTTCTCTCAATCTCTCTCTTCTTTATGAATAGATTAAAAGGGGAGGGACCTTATTACCTTACTTTTGTTGCCTTGATTTCGTTTCATACAGGAATCTGAACAAGTTATCAATAGAGACTAGTTTCCATCTATATCCAGATATCTAGAACTAGGAATTTGGATTTTTTTTATTTTCAACATTTATAATACTTTTAATTTAGTATGAGAGATTAACTTTACATTCATGAATTAGATTATGAGAAATATTATATTATGCTAATTGTCTTATGTATAGTCATTTATTTCAATTGGACAAAGTAGAAAATACCAGTTTATTAGTCCACTGGTTTATTAACTAAGGTTGTTTAATTTAATCTCTTATAATGAGAATATGTAGTGTGTGTGTGTGTATAATGATAATAAAATAATGAAAAAAGAACAACATTATCCATAATTTCAAATAAGATTCTTCATTCTCATATTTAATTTTTATTATATACAAATTATATTTTTTAGGTTATTGAATGTTGTATCTAACTTAGTCTTTTATTTTATTTCTCATTGATAATTGTAGGAAAAGATGGATATATAGACTTATTTATAGTTTATGAATTATGTAACTTGTATTTCCTTAATTATATATTTCGATATATTTGTATTTTAATATAATGGCGTATTCTATACCAACTAAAAACTTGTAAAAGAAAATCTGATATGATATTGAGCTAACTGTATAGTAAAATAGTGTGATAAGATAAATTCTGACGATGGTCAATAGCAGTGGCGAATCTAACCGAGAATAATATTGGACTTAACAGCATCAACTTTGTTATATGATATAATTTTTTTAAATTTTAATTGTATTTTACTAAAGGATTTACAAATTTTATCGGGTCGGCTGATCCGACAAAGCACCCTAAATTTGCCGTTGGTCAATAGTAAAGTTAATACTATGGTTTATGTCCTGACGTGACAACTGATATAGCCTATATCGGCCAAAGTAAGATGGCTACAGCCGGTCCGCCGTATAAACGTCGTAGTAGATTAGAACTCCGACTTTCTGCGTGACCGACACGGCAGTGTCGACATCTTGCTTTGCCTGCCGGTGGAGCCTGGTGTGGTAAATCAGTCGTTCAGACCTTCTGTGTAAAGAGTTGTATCAAGACCTTTAATTAGTTGAATACCCTTGCAGGCATAGCGTGCGGGGTTGAAAAATGGTTTGCTCCTTTTCATAATTCTTCACATGTATACTCATCTCAAAGTTTATCTACAAATTCACAGTTTTAAAACTCATCTCAAACTTTATCTACAAACTCACAGTTTTATCACTTTAAGTTAAAAAGGGACACGTACGTCGCTGCCTATAGCTAATCTGTAGGTTCAGCAGTGTATGGCTGTGCGAGCACAGTCGTGGAAGAACGGTGGTGGCGACCCGACCGTGTTCAGGCGTCAGGCTCAGCAGCTAGCTGACGCCGTGGCGGGGTCGGAGGCGTACGGTACGGCTATCCGGAGCTGTGCATTCATCCCTTGTTCCAACGGCGATGTCCTTTCCTTCTTGGATGTTTCCTCATCCTCCTGCCACCGACCCGACATTGTTGACACTGACATCCCAACCACATGCCCGTGCCTGTGCTAACATGAATCCACAACTCAACGGTACCAATCTCTGGTACCAAGCGATCCCATGTCATTATGAGACACTGTTGTGCATTTGCTCTAATGTCGTTCATTAATTATGCGCATTTTTTTTGTTTTTGAAATACATATAAACAACACAGTCTTTTACTCGAGTAAATAGGAGCAAGAATGCAGGACAAGTAGTAGCTACATCAACCTAAGCGCTACTTTGTGAACCTCAAATTCCCTTCAGGATTGGAAAGAATTGGGGTGGAAATGAACTAATTTCCTATCCAATCGCCTTCAATCCCGAAGAAGGTTAGTTTGAGTTTCCAAACTAGCCCTAACCCATAAGAAAATTCTTCAAAGAAGTCGAGTCACTTTGATGAAAAAGGACCAGTCTCTAGGGTGCGCCATTGCAGTAGCCTTTACAAATGGATCCATAGATGATAGAGGTGTTGACGCCTTTTCGGAGCGCCAAATACTCACGAAGAACCGGCGGCGGTGCTCTCTGGTCAGGCGCGGACGATCCGCGGCCTGGGGCCGGACGGTCCGCGACCTGGCGCAGGGGCTAGGTTTTCCTGCCTGACGTCCGGACGGTCCGCGCCCTGGGGCCGGACGGTCCGCGCGTGTGCAGGGGCGGCGGAAGATCGCCGGCGGCGCCTGGATCTCGCTCCCGGGAGGGACCCCGTCGGGGAGGAGAGATCCTAGGGGTTGTCTAGGCTTGAGCCGGCCGACCTAGACTCCTCTAATCGACATAGAGTCGAGGAGAGGCGGAGAATTTGGGGATCGAGAGGCTAGACTAGAACTACTCCTAATTGTACTGGAAATAAATGCGAATAGAAGTTGTATTGATTCGATTGATTGATTACAAATCGGCCGTAGACCTCTCTTTTTATAGAGGAGGGGGGCTGGACCCTTTACACGACTGGATTCCGAGCTAATTCCACAAATCTAGCCAACAAACATAGCACAAAACTCGGAACCCTAAACTGCTCTGCGCATGCGCGGACCGTCCGGCCCACAGGCGCGGACTGTCCGGACCGCGGACCGTCCGGCCTCAGGGCCGGACCGTCCGCTCGCTCAATTTGAGGCTCAACATATGCCCCCTGCCTTTTGGTGGAGCTGAGCAAACCAAAAGCAACTAACTCGATGTGATTACATCGGTTCTCTTAGGCATCTTGCCACATACTAGGATGGTACTGTTTGAGGAAACGCCCATTCAAAGCCTTAGGCAAGTCCTTGCCTTGTAATGTTTGTAGTAAATAGGTGTTGCCAGACATCACCTGTTTTACTTTATAAGGACCTTCCCAGCTTGGTGACCATTTCTCGAACTTCCGGTCTTTATTCCTTAGAGGCAGAATGGTCTTCCACACCAGTTCCCTACTTGAAATGATTTTGCTTTGACCTTCTTGTTGTAGGCCCTGGCTACCATGATCTTGTCCTTTTCTATTGCTCCCAAAGCTATCATCCTCTTGTCGGTCACCTCATCAATATTATTAATCATTGAATCATAATAATCAGTAGCAGTTAGATCATTTTGTCTGGTGAACCTGACAGCATTCAAACTTATTTCCACAGGCAACACTGCTTCCTGCCCATAGACAAGCTCAAAAGGAGATACTTTAGTAGCCCTATGTTTAGATATCCTATGAGCCCATAAAGCTTCAGACAAAATCTTATGCCAATGTTTAGGATTATCAGATATTTTCTTTTTTATCAAATTAATCAATGTCCTATTGCTAGACTCGGCCTGACCATTGGCTTGAGCATAATATGGAGATGAATTAAGCAGCTTAATTTTGTATAATTCAGCAAATTCACGTACCTCCTTTGACATAAAAGAAGTACCTTGATCTGTAGTTAAGGTCTGGGGAATGCCGAATCTATGAATAATATGCTCAGTTATAAACTCGATTACCTCCTTGTGTGTCATGTTCTTTAGAGCAACGGCTTCAGTCCATTTGGTGAAGTAGTCAGTGGCAACTAACACAAATCGATGCCCCTTTGATGATGAAGGATGAATTTCTCCAATAAAGTCTAATCCTCATCCTCTGAACGGCCAAGGCTTAATAATAGGATGTAATTCGGCTGCAGGGACCAACTGTAGGTCGCCGAATTTTTGACACACTTGGCAACCCTTGTAGTACTTGAAACAATCAGCTATCATACTAGGCCAATAAAAACCGGACCTTCGCAACAACCACTTCATCTTTGGAGCTGATTGATGAGTACCACAAATCCCTTCATGTACTTCGGCCATGGCTAATATAGCATCATCTGGGCCCAAGCACTTAAGCAGGATGTCATTGACTGTTCGGCGATAAAGTTCGTCACTCATCAAAACATACTTGAAAGTTGTTCGCCGAATATTCTTATCTGTTTTGATATTGGGATTTCGTAAATAATTAAGTATAGGTGTCCTCCAATCTCTTGCATCGGCTTCATTGTCAGCCGAATCGATTAAGAGAACATTTTTGGTAACCCCGGACGGTCCGGCGCCATCATGCGGACGGTCCGCGACCTGGGAATTTGGCTCTGCACTGGTTATCAGATTTTCAGTTTTGTGAAACTTCCTTCTCTTTATCCGATAACCTGATGCATCTTGTGCCAAATCGTTAGCTCTATGATTCTCAACTCTAGAGATATGCCGAATACTGAATTCGTCAAAAGAATGAATTATGCTCCAACATTTCTCAAGGTAACTATTTAGAGTACCATCAAAACATTAATATTCTTCTAACACTTGTTGGACAACCAGCTGAGAATCACCAAATACCTTCACATGTTTTACTCCCATACCATTTAAAAGTTCTAAGCCGAATAGGAGGGCCTCATATTCAGCTTGATTATTAGTGCAATAAGTTTTCAATCGGCTAGAGAAGTCAAAGGAGACATTACTTGGTGAAACAAGCACAATGCCAATTCCTTGCCCTTCATTGCAAACCGATCCATCAAAATATAAAGTCCAAGGAGTAATAGTGAGGTATGACATGTCTAGTTCATGAATATCATTAACCCGATGTTCTACAATGAAATCCGCTATGACTTGGCCTTTCATAGATTTCAATGGTTCATAGGCCAAGTCATATTCTATGAGTGCATAAGCCCACTTACCAATTCTACCACTCATAATTGGGTTATGCAACATGTATTTGATCACATCGGCTTGACCAGAAACAGTGCAATGACTAGACAGTAAATAACATCTACATTTGGTGCATGCAAAAAACAAGCATAAGCATAACTTTTCAATAAAAGTGTACCTTGTTTCAGCATCCACCAACCTTCGGCTTAGATATGTCACCACATGCTCCTTCCCCTCAGTTTCTTGTGTCAGAATAGCCCCAATGACCTTATCCTCAGCTGCAATGTATAATCGGAATGGTACTCCTGCTCGTGGTGCTTTTAATACGGGGGCCGAAGATAAGTATTTTTTTATAAGATCAAATGCTTCTTGTTGTTCTGCCCCCCAAGCGAATTCGGCATCATTCTTAAGCCGAAGAATAGGGGTGAACGCATCAATCTTCCTGGCTAGGTTAGAAATAAACCTTCGTAAATAATTCACCTTGCCGAGAAACCTCTGTACCTCGACCTTACAGGTCGGAGGTCCCACATTGCGAATAGACTTGATTCGGTCAGGGTCTATCTCTATACCATGTTCATGTATGACAAATCCTAAAAACTTACCAGCCGACACTCCAAAAGCACATTTACGTGGGTTCATTTTCAAACCATACTGACGCATTTTATCAAAGGCTTTGCGCAAATCAGCTATATGAGAACTAAACTCAGCCGATTTGACTACAATATCATCAATGTAAACTTCCACAGTGTTTCCTAACAATTCATGGAAGATCAAATTCATAGCCCTCTGATAAGTAGCACCAGCATTTTTCAAACCAAATGTCATGACAACCCACTCAAATAAACCAATGAAGCCTGGACATATAAAGGTCGTTTTAGACGCATCTTCTTCGGCCATGAAAATCTGATTATATCCGGCATTACCATCAAGGAAGCTAATAATTCTATTTCCTGATGCATTATTGATTAATGTGTCGGCTATGGGCATGGGATATTCGTCTTTAGGAGTTGCTCTATTTAAATTGCGAAAATCAATGCATACTCTAAGTTTACCTGACTCCTTCTTCTCCACCGGCACAATATTGGAGATCCACTCTGTAAGGTCTGATAAAATCAGCTTCTAGCAGCCGGTGGATTTTGTCCTTGATGCGTGGGAGAAGATCTGGACGAAATGTTCTAGCTCTTTGCTTAAAAGGTCTGAAACCAGATTTAATAGGCAGCCGATGCTCTACGATCTCTCGGCTTAATCCAGGCATCTCAGTATAATTCCAAGCAAAGCAATCTGAATATTCCTTTAATAGACCGATCATCTCATCTCTAGGATCGGTCTCCAGGGTATTGTTTACAAAAGTCGGCCTTGGAGTTTTACCATCTCCTATGTCAATCTCCTCCAAAGGATCGGCCGATGTAAACCCCTGTCCTAGTTTATCAAGATCTCTGAATTCCTCTATCATGTTCCCCACAGAGGAATTAGAAGATCTTTGTGCGACGGTGGACTCTCCGGTCTCGGGGACCGGATCATCCGTAATACTGTCCTTTTGCTGTGATATATGTTCGGTCTTAAAGTCTGAACCCTTTTGTGAAAGACCAGACCATCCGGCCTTGGAGGCCGAACTGTCCGTGACCAGAGACTTATGAACTTTGTGTGTATTTATCATTTAAACTTTATTTAGGATTTAGCCGATTCTCCATCGGCTCTAGCATTACAGGAATAAAACCTTTCTTATCTATACTAATGAATTGATAATCAGAAAAATCTACTCCTGTGAGACATGTAGCAGTCTCATAAGTCCAGAGTACAGGGGCATCGGCCACAGCGATGCAGGCCGATACATCAGCATGTACTTGTTCTATATCATCGCCTACCCATTGTATCAGCATCTGATGTAATGTAGAAGGTATACATTGATTGGCGTGAATCCAATCTCTGCCTAGGATTAAACTGTAATTTCCTTCTACATCAGCGACGAAGAATGCAGCAGCAAGGGTCTTAGTCCCGATGGTTAATTCAACGGACGTGACTCCCCTGGCTTTGATCGAACTATCAGTTCCAACACCGCTGAGGGTCATGTTGGTCTTGACAAGTTCGTCATCTTGTTTACCTAATTTTCTGTATAATGAATAAGGCATTAGATTTACAGCCGCCCCTCCATCTACCAACATCCTAGCAATCGGTATCCCATCAATGTGGCCGCGCACGAAGAGCGGCTTTAAATGGTTTACCGATTCCTTTGGTTTAGTAAAGGCGGCTTCTTTAGGACCAAAATCAAACTGGGCAACAACAGGTTCATCGTTGCCGATAATAGTACAATCGGCAGAACATGTAATAATATTTACATCCATACCTGGGCGTTCTGGAGAAGCCTCGTAGTCGACCAGGTCTTCTCCCAGCAGGTCGTCCTCCTCCATTGATGTTGTCGTGTCGTTGGAGGCCTCCTGGTGAACGGCAGACGGTCCGCGCGCGGAGGCCGGACGGTCCGCGCCTGGTGCAGGTTGTCCAGACGCTTCCTGGTGAAAGCCGGACGGTCCGTGCGCAGGGGCCGGACAGTCCGCGCCTGGTGCAGATTGTCCAGACGCTTCCTGGTGAGGGACGGACGGTCCACGCGTAGAGGCCGGACGGTCCGCGCCTGGTGCAGGTTGACTTTCTATTTCCGTGGCCGTTTGTTTTTTCTCGACGGCCTTTGGTTTCTCGACGGCCTTTGGTCTCCATTTCTTTTGCGGTGGCGGGTATAGTGGATGTGTGTCATTGAATATCTTTTCTGCCTCTTTCTCCTGACTCTCCTTCACTCTTAGGCGCTGTAATTTTCTCTTTTGGGATCGTGTCAATCCCACCGGGCACCATCGAGGTATGGAGTATTTTGGATCGGCTGTTTTGACGATAGTCGTATCCTTTTTGGTTGTGTTGGCTGATTCACCAAAAATCATTGGCCCTTTATTGTCCCCCTGTATGACAACATCTGCAGTGCCTATTTTGATGATGTCTTTTTTCGTTGTTCTTTGAGTTGCTACAGGCATATGCCCCCCTGCCGGATTGGTCGGCCTAGGAGGCCGAGTAGTCCGGCAATCTTGTTGGGCCTGTGCCTGGTGACCAGATTCAGCAGCGCTCAATCGGTCTTGCACTGGCGGCACCAACCTATCAAAAACGGATGTTTGGGGTGCCCCCCAGGCGGGGTACTGTGGCATCCCAAATGGATATGTTGGCATACCCCACATTTGATTTGGGACATATGGTGGAGGTAAGTATGTGTATGGATATGGCATAGATGGATAAGGGGGTGGAGGGGTCCATGTCGGTATGTTAGGTCTCAATTGTACAATATGACCTTTCATTTCTTCCGATTGGTGAGGTGATCCAATCGGCCTGACCTGACGTTGCTCATGAATGGGTGAGCGGGGTCGCTTTGGTGGCCGGTCACTGGGGCCGGCCTTCTTTTTCACGTATTTAGACAACAATTGATCGAAAGTTGGGCCAGGCTTGATCAGCCGACCAGCTGCTTTAAATGTATTTGTTTTCCACGTACCTATCTCGGGTCGTCGTGGTTTGAAGGTACGTGGTTGCTGCGGGTCCTGAGCACGGCCGGACCGTCCGCTGGAGTTCGCCGGACCGTCCGGAGAAGCGTCAGACAGTCCGCGTCTGGATGGCGGACCGTCCGCGATGCGCATAATGGGTTCTTGTGCCTGTCTCCCTGTCTGTGTTTGCCCCCCAGTGCCAGAGGCTGTGATGGTCACCTTCAAGGTCTCCCCTCCATCAGGAGTCTTCTCGGCCACCACTTTTCTGCAAGAAGTTTTATGATTCCCACCGGCCTCTCTTGCATCGCCGATGACTATTTCTTTGCCTTTGCCTTCATCGGCTGTGTTTGGCCGAGTCAGGACTTTCTTGCCCTCAAAGTCGATCATGTTCATTGGAAAGGGCTCCGTGTCCACCTGCATTTCCTGAAATTTCAATCGTCCTTCGTTAATGGCCGATTGAATCTGTCGACGGAATACATTACAATCATTAGTGGCATGAGAAAATGAGTTATGCCACTTGCAATATGCACGAAGTTTTAGCTCGTCGGCGGATGGAACAGTGTGATTTATTTTAATGTTGCCATTTTTGAGTAATTCATCAAATATTCTATCACACTTACCAACATTAAATGTAAACTTAACCTCCTCTTGCCGTTTCTTTTGAACCGGCTGTAAGGAGGCACAAACCGAAGATTTGGCCTGCTTTGGCCAAACCATTTCAGCAGCATACACCTCTGCTGATTCGTCTTCTGAGCTAGTTTGGTCGCATTCTACTACATGTACGTTGTGACGAATTGTTTTAGTAGTTTCTTTGCTTCGGCTTTCACAAGCCAAAGCTCTCTAGTGTAATTGTGCTAGTGTAAAGAATTGGATGCCTTCTAATCTTTCTTTTAAATAATATCGTAGACCATTAAAGGCTAATCCTACTAGCTGTTTTTCTGCTAAATGAATTTGAAAGCATCGGTTTCTTGTATCTCGGAATCTCCGGATGTAATCATTAACCGATTCATCTTTTGTCTGTCGCAATGACACTAAATCTACCAAATCCAACTCATAGTCACCGGAGAAAAAATGATCATGAAATTTTTGTTCTAGATCCCCCCATGATGAAATGGAATTAGGAGGTAAAGTGGCATACCATGCAAACGCGGTTCCTGTTAAAGATAATGAAAATAAGCGCACGCGAAATGCCTCTGTGTCGGCCAATTCTCCCAATTGTGCTAAGAACTGGCCTATATGTTCACGCGTGTTTTTCCCTTGGTCACCCGAAAATTTTGCGAATTCGGGTATTCTAGTTCCCTGTGGGTATGGGTGGTGATCAAATCGGCTGTCATAAGGTTTCCGATATGATTGCCCCCCAGGAACCATGCTTACTCCGAGCTTATCTCGGAACGCCCTGGCTATTTCTTCCCTCACTATATCAATGGCAGCCGGTGCAAGACCACCGGCTCTCTGGTCAAACATAGGTGGGGTTGGTTGCATGTTGGTATGTTGTCGTTCCCCCCATTGGTTTGAGCTACGTGGTGCATTGCCACTTGCCCTATATGGTTCGTATGTTTGATCGTTCCTTTCCGGCCTTCTATGTGGGGCTAGAAAGTTTTCCTGGGTTCTAGATCTCAAATTAATAGGTTGATGCATTGTATAGTGCGATGGGAAGTGTTGCTGGGACGGGTGAGGATTCAGGTAGCAATCCTCCTCAAAAAGGTCATGCGCGGACTGTCCGGACATTGGCCCGGACCGTCCGTGATTATGTGCGGACCGTCCGTCGTTGTACGCGGATGGTCCGACTGGGTAGTTTAGATTCTGTGTCGTGTGTGGTGGTTCGGGCGCATATCTAGGTAACTCATTAAAAATACGCCCGACTGTTGTTGGCCTGGACGGTACGCGCTAACGTGCGGACGGTCTGGGCATGTGCAGATCGGCTGATTTGCTGCCGATTTCCGGTTGTTCAGGGTATGTGTCCATCGGCATCCCATAAAGGGGTTGTAACTGGTCGTGACAACCTGTAGCCGATGTGTTACGCGTGTTACCTCCTAACTCAACCTCGTGTGAAGGAAAATTTGCGATGTTAGATTTATCGAATGCACGTACTAGTCTCTTAACATCGCTTTGCATACCCCCTATGAAGTTCTGCATTTGTTCACGCAGCTCTTCCACATAATTTCTAAGAGATTGTAGCTCGTTGGTATTACTTACATTGGGGATATCTGGCATGGGTTGGAGCGAAGCCGGATCCGTCGCCCGATGTCGGACGACCTTGTTGTTCCTGTCCACTTTGAAGTTGGCCAAGAATTTTGCTTTCGCCTCCTGGATCATCCGCTCCTTGTGCTCCTCAAACTGGAGCTGCTCGTCAGCCGGCAAGGTTTCCCAAGTCGGCTCTATGATGTTGCTTGGAGAAATATCAGAGCTCTCCCTTGAACCGGCCATTGAGGGCCGATTTGATGAGCCTAGATGTGTTGTCCCCAGCGGAGTCGCCAAAAAGTATGTTGACGCCTTTTCGGAGCGCCAAATACTCAAGAAGAACCGGCGGCGGTGCTCTCTGGTCAGGCACGGACGGTCCGCGGCCTGGGGCCGGACGGTCCGCGACCTGGCGCAGGGGCTAGGTTTTCCTGCCTGACGTCCGGACGGTCCGCTCGTGTGCAGGGGCGGCGGAAGATCGCCGGCGGCGCCTGGATCTCGCTCCCGGGAGGGACCCCGTCGGGGAGGAGAGATCCTAGGGGTTGTCTAGGCTCGGGCCGGCCGACCTAGACTCCTCTAATCGACGTAGAGTCGAGGAGAGGCGGAGAATTTGGGGATCGAGAGGCTAAACTAGAACTAGACTAGAACTACTCCTAATTGTACTGGAAATAAATGCGAATAGAAGTTGTATTGATTCGATTGATTGATTACAAATCGGCCGTAGACCTCTCTTTTTATAGAGGAGGGGGGCTGGACCCTTTACACGACTGGATTCCGAGCTAATTCCGCAAATCTAGCCATCAAACATAGCACAAAACTCGGAACCCTAAACTGCTCTGCGCATGCGCGGACCGTCCGGCCCATAGGCGCGGACTGTTCGGACCGCGGACCGTCCGGCCTCAGGGCCGGACCGTCCGCTCGCTCAATTTGAGGCTCAACAAGAGGTAACTGAAGGAAGAAGATACATTAGGATAGCTATATACAATATTGTCACCCTTTCATGGCCGACAAAAGCATACCTCAACCACAACAGTGTATTTGGCCAAGCAAAAAACTGTATACAATATTGTTTACAAATTAGAGTTTAAAATATAAGATAAGTTAGGATAGCTGTTGAAGATAGCCTTAATTAATTTTTGTCACCCTTTCATGGCCGATGAAAATTCCACATTTGGACAACAAAAATTAGGTAAATTTTTAAAGCTCGGATGGATGTCCATGAAAATTAGCTAGTTTTTATCATTTTAATATGTAAGAGCCAAATATCTACGAAAATTAGATAATATCGATAAAAAAATATCTAATTTTAGCGGGTGAAAGCTAATTTCCGTCAACCTTTTGTCCACAGAAATTAGATAGATTCATGTTGTGTGTTTCTGAAAATGGTCCTTACGTTGATAGACGAATTTTCTAAGAGGTCTGTCTCCTTCGATAAACTTTCGAAAACGGTCCTTTATTTATTGTGTGTCTAGTAAAATGATTTTCCTACCTCAAAACATCTTAGCATATTTTAGTACATACGAAGAATTTATATTTGTGTCTTAATAAAATTAGTCCGTCACAAAAATTAGTTACGTTTTAGAAGTGCAGTAGACGGCGTTGGTCTCGTCGACCGTCACGTGAAACAATTATGCCTTAATGTCATATACTATAAGCGCGTGAAATTTAGTCAAGGCTTGTTCCCTTCTCGTGTCCAAATTAATTATATGTCGGCTTCTTTCTTTGAATGCATGCCTTGATAACAAGGAACTGTGCCGAAGATTCACTCTTACACCTGTATGGGCCAGCGGCTGTCTCGTTTGGCAACGACCGAGGAAGCAAGCAACGTTGTTATAAAGTGTTTGATTTGAGGAATAAATTAGTTCATCATCTATCGTTTTTTAATTTTTTTGTTTGGTTGTATAATAGAATGAGTTGATCTATCATCATCATAGTCCTTATAGATAACATAAGAAAGAATACGGTCATCCCATCAAATTTAATGAATGGACTCATGATTCTCTAACCGAACACCCCTTAATTCCTTGATCTCTCCGACGCTTCTATCTATACTACTCTATTAAGAATCTAATATGGACGTCTGGTACTACCACGACTTTATCCTCTGCGCTGACACTCTGGACCTGTACCACGCACCCCGACTCGAGCACTCAAACCCACGCCCTATCCTCTAAATATTTGGAGCTAACCACAAGATCACATGTACCTTAATATTTAGAAATAAACAATAATTATATTTAATAAATACCTCAATACCTATTTATATGATATATAACCGTCGTAGTAAAACGGGTAACTCGTTAGTAGAAATTAAAGAGTCGTCACAGTTGGCTCTACTCTTTCACCACACAAAAGCATATGCATGGAATAGTAACCACCGGTTGTGTCACCAATTTCTTTGCCTTGGACTGGTCCTTTGATCTCCAGCACATATATGATGATATGGGACGACCATTATTGGCTTGTGGCGCCTGCATGTTGCGTGCCACGCTACTAGAGGTATCTTTGGTTCGCTGTCTAACTTGTCATATTTTTCCAAACTTTTCTGTTTAAAGTTAGTTTTTCAATTCGGACGACTAACCCTAGATAAATTGTGGCACAGTTAGCTACGAACCAAACGTCCCTTAGATTATGCTATGCGGCCTTGTCGCTAGATAGCGCTGCTCCAATGCTGATTATATTCCGTTATCAAACTGAGCCAAAGCTATAGCTCCATGAGGTGTAGTTGATGAGGCATTGGGGCCGAAACGTGGATACACTAGCACCGTACGAGGCTATCGGGTACGACGATGACAAGAAACAACAGAAACAAGCCCTGCAAAAGCAACATCTTTGTGATATATGCCACCCACTCTCCCTAGATCTCATCGAAAGCTTTACGGAGTGAGATGTTATTTGCGTAGGGACAACAATTTTAATTCGCAAATCCAAAAGCCGACGGGTATCAAGATACGGGTGAAGGCGGGTGCAACCTATACCCGATCCGAAGTTTTGAGGGTGTGAGTTTCTATTTCAACTCGTGGTTGACTTGCGCTCGACCTAAAATTTAGTTCATTTTTTATTTTGCCCAAAATTAATTAGTTAGCTAAAATATGCTAGTGACTAATAGCTGAACTATTAGTTACTCTTTGGATGTCTTTAGCTAATATTAACAGCTAACTATTAGTTCTAGCATTCAAACACCCTCTAGAAATGGTATTAGTACCGGTTGTGACTGTCCGAACCTTACAGAAAGTGTTAGTATTAATTCGTGGTCTCAACCAAACATAAGTAGCGTTTGGTGGTTGCAACCATACTAATGTTCTAACATTAGTATTGGTTGGTGTTTCTTTTTCTAGCGTCATGGATGAAAATGAGCTCTATTTATATGGATATTCTTGGGACGAGTTTCATTTTTTTTGAAGACATTCTTTTAAAGATTTCTCGTGTCCAATAGTGGAGAATGGTTAGCAAGTTAATCCTTTTATATTGTAGTACTAGGTGTGTACCCGTGCGTTGCAACGGAAGTACGCTAAGATGAGCATAGACACATATCTGAGCTTGGGGTTTGGAGAAAGTTTGCTCGGAAGCCAAATATGTTAAGACCTGAGCATGTGTTACCCTTGTGCCCCATCAACACACTGTTCCGCGCTTGTTGGGTTTGGAGAAAAAAGTCTTGTTAATTTGCATGCCTCATGTCTTGGTAGCAGTATCAGATTCCTTCAACCGTGGTCAAACCAACTGAAAGATTACAGAACAGTGGGAAAACGAACTCACTATAAGTCGAGACCTTTTTGTTCTACACTTGTCCTTTACATGAGAAACATATATATTATCTTATCATCGGCTGCTCTTACCACAGCATGCTATCTAGAGTTCCAAACAACAACTCCAATAATAATTTCAAATCCAATAACAACAACCAGTGTAATAAGATATCTCAGAACATTTTCAAATTTTGATATAGCTGCTTTGTATTTTTTCCAATACCTAATAGAAAAAATACCGTTATACTTTGTTTCAACTAATATCAGTTTGTTGATGTAATTAAATACTTTCATATGTGTTCTTTAGGTGAACCACAAGATTCGGGAATATCATTGCAGACTATTCTTGAATTAGGCCCAACCATCCTAATAGAAAAAAATACCGTTATACTTTGTTTCAACTAATATCAGTTTGTTGATGTAATCAAATACTTTCATATGTGTTCTTTAGGTGAACCACAAGATTCGGGAATATCATTGCAGACTATTCTTGAATTAGGCCCAACCATCCCAATTTTTGGAGTTTGCATGGGTCTGCAGTGCATTGGAGAGGCATTTGGAGGTAACATTTATATTCATACCAGGTCGCTAGTTTTTTTTAATGGCCTTTGCTTTTGTCCCTCAGACATTTATGACATGAATATGCAGGAAAGATTATCCGTGCTCCTTCTAGAGTGATGCATGGGAAAAGCTCTCCAGTTTATTACGATGAGGAATTAGGAAAGGCATTGTTCAATGGCTTGTCAAAGTATGGTTTAATTCCTTTAGCTCTGCTTTCAAGAAAACAAATATTCAGTATGATTTAATTTCTCAACCGTTGAATCATCTGAATGTTGTTTTGTTTGGTACCTCTTATTTCTGCTTTTTTAGTACGAGAAGTTCCTAACCTCTTAGTATTTATTTAAAGAAATATTTCCTTACATGAGTTATTGAAGGAGATGGTAACATATACCATTATTCACTTATAAGACCTCTGTCAGAATTCAATGTCAGTTACATAATTCAGTTTATGGTACGTACTCCTGAGTAAAGCCTTCCGAGTTGACGCCGCCTTGGCACCCTTTGCTTCCATGGACAACCCTTTTACTGCCGTGAGGTACCACAACTTGGTCATTGAGCAAGAAACCTTCCCACATGATGCTTTGGAGGCTACTGCATGGACTGAAGATGGACTTATCATGGCTGCTCGCCACAAGAAGTACAAACACATCCAGGTACCTCTGTTTCCCAATGTTTTGTACCACCCCGTTCCCATTGGATGCCTACGCTAGCGTTCTGAGCCACTGCCAAGGATGTTCTCCTGGGAGTTCTGGACCTGTATTATAGTGGCTGCTAACTGTAGCTGTTTTCAGGGTGTCCAATTCCACCCGGAGAGCATCATCACCCCTGAAGGCAAGAAAATCGTCCTCAACTTCGTCAGATTCATTGAGGAACTGGAGAAGCAGCGTTCATAGGGGAGGTAGACGCGACAGGTGGTTTCATTTCATAGATCAGACGGATGCAGAGACAAGGCGCTTAAAGCTGCGCCAAGTTCCGGGGCTGGCAGTTGAAGCATAGCTAGGAAACAGCTATTCCCTCTCTTAATTCGTGTTCGTGGTGACATAATCTGTGTGCGGACCGAATTTAGAATAAAGTCCAGGCGTCTGTCTGATCAAATAAGCACCGGTGTTACCACTATTTGGTCAGATAGGTAGATTGAGTCCTGCTACAGCTAGAGAGCTAGCTCGCTTCTCCCCCTCCGCCGCATTCGCCTTCCATTTCACCTCGCTGCGGTTTACCTCTCCCTTTCTCTCACCTTCCTCGCCCACCTCCATCGCCTCGTCCTTAAGCAAACGACGCGGCGAGCGACCCGCGACCCTAACCCAAGACAGAGAGACCAGCAGCTGGGTCGACCGCACGCACGCGCACCCACTCAACGGCGCAATGGCGGGGCGCCCCCTCACCTCTCGCTCGTCATCGGCGGCCGACTGGGATGCGTGAGATCGCGGCGCCGGATGGGGAAGGACGCCGGCGAGACGCAGTAGCCCGCGGACGGGGCGGGCGGAGGCACAAGAGGAAGCAGGGGCGACCGCTTCTGCTGCTGGTGCGGAAGAGGAGGAGGAGCGGCGAGGGTGATTCGGCTGTAATGCGTTGCGGCACTCGTGCTCGGGGTGACCATACTGCTGTCGGTGCTCTTCTGGCTCCCGCCCTTCACGGGACGGGGTGGCGGAAAGGAGGGCCCGGATCCGAGCGACGAGTTCGGGGTGACCGTGCTGCTGTCGGTGCTCTTCTGGCTCCCGCCCTTCACGGGACGGGGTGGCGGAAAGGAGGGCCCGGATCCGAGCGACGAGTTCGGAGGTGAGCTCCTTCCCCCTGCATGGCGAGATCTCGGTTCCATTCGCCTGTGGTCGCCGAGTGCCGGTTCTATGCTCGATCTGCGTCTGCTTTGCGCTCGCGGATGGGGCAGATGGCTGGCGGTTTGTGCGGGCGAGGGGAACTGGGCGGGTGCGAGCGTGGAGGGGGGAGGCGGGGGCACAACTTTAGTCTACACTATCGTCTTAATAGATAGTATAGATTGGTTGGTGGCTCAAACCAATACTAAAGCTAGGCAATTAGTATCAGTTTGTGCTTATTTCTCTTGTCATGGATAAAAAGGAGCTCTATTTATGACGATATTTTTGGGATGAGTTTCATTTTTTTCAAGACATTCTTTTAATGATTTCTTGTGTCCAATCGTGGAGAATGATTAGCGAGTTGATCCTTTTATATTATAGGATGATAAAGGTTTATTGTCTTCTTTAGTTTATTTTGAATTAGTTGGTTTATATTTAGTTACAAATGGATATACGTATGATCCAAAAAATTAAGATAATTTTGAAGACTTCAAGCATCTAATTATAAAAACAGTTTTGCAATTTGATACTCTCATCTTGTATGGTAACAAAGTTTTCTTTGTGTTTTAAAATTTTTAAATTAGGTTGTTTTCCTTTAAAAATTTTGAATTAGGTTGTTTTCCTTTAATTAGATGCAAATGGTTATATCTATGAACTTCAACCTTTATATATATACAGGTTGTATTTGCGTTGTATATTTTTTTGTTAGAGGCCTAAATGCTTTAGAGAAAATGAGGCGCATGGGGGAGCAGGCGGAGAGCAGGTGTTAGCGTTTGTAGGAAGGAGCACTAGAGGAGAGAAGGGAGGCAGGTAGGAGAGGTCTCGATTATCAGAGTTCTGTTTCTCGATAGTCTTCCCCAAGCACGTAGGCAGGGTTAAAACAGTACCCGCCACCAGGCCGCAACCACACACTACAGCCACTCAGGCCCACACACACGCCTGTTAGGACGACGGATGCGACGAGCCGCCCCGTTCTGCTTTGTTGTGTGCTGTATCCCATCCAGAGTCGCACCATCTTGCTTGTATGATGTCCCCGGCTCAGCCACGTCTCCTTGGTTGGTGACACTCCTCGATCCTTCGAAGCCTGCTTGTCCCCAAGCAGGTGCAAATGGAAAGCACTGACGAAGCGCCTCCTGGTTCTCCCATGTTGCAAGTTCAAGTGGAAGCCCAGACCATTCCACCAGGACTTGCTGCACCAGACGGTTGCTCTTGGACAGGCCACGAGTTTGTAGCACACGAATTGGCACACGCGCTCTGGAAGTGACATCGGAAGCGTTGGGGAAGCTGTTCCTTTAAAACCTGCAACAAGCTTCAATTGTGAGACATGAACCACTGGGTGTATGCGATAGTGATCAGGGAGTTGCAAATGATACACCACTGCACCCACATGGCTAGTGATCTGGTACGGACCGAAGTACTTGAAACTCAGCTTATGGTGAGCTCGCGACATCATAGATGATTGAGCATAGGGCTGCAGTTTTAAGTATACCCATTCCCCAACTGCAAAGGAACACTCAGAATGATGTTGATATGCTTGTTTCTTCATTCTAGCCTGAGCCCACAAAAGGTGTTGGTGCACTAGCTCCTGCATCACAGAGCGTTCCTGCAACCAATCAGCTAGCTGGGACGGCATTGTGTGGTTGACAGAGAGACCAAAGGTACGGGGTTGGCGGCCATAAAGAACCTCAAATGGTGCACGCCCCAGTGCAGAGTGGAGGCTGGTGTTGTACCAGTACTCGCCCACAGGCAACCACTCTTTCCATTTCGTTGGGCAGACATTTGCGAAGCAGCGCAGATATGTTTCCAAGCATTGATTGACTTGTTCGGTCTGTCCGTCGGTTTGGGGATGGTAAGAAGAACTCGGCTTAAGCTCAATGCCCGCAAGACGAAACGGTTGTTGCCAAAACTGGCTGGTGAACACTAGGTCACGATCCGAAATAATAACTGAAGAAAGGCCATGGATCTTGTAAACATTGAACAAGAAGCTGTGAGCAACCGAGTGAGCAGTATAGGGATGACTGAGTGGAAGGAAGTGGCCATATTTAGAGAATTTGTCCACAATAACCAGGATGCAATCAGCATGCTGTGAGCGAGGCAAACCTTCAACGAAGTCCATAGATATTGTATCCCATGCAGAAGAGGGCACTGGCAACGATTGTAACAAGCCAGGGTAGGCAGCACGATCTAGTTTCGCCTATAAACAAACCTGACACTCTCGCACAAACTTGTGGACAAATGATTTCAACCATGGTCAGGCAAACAACTTCTTCACCCTACTGTACGTCACTGACACTCCCAAGTGACCTTCAACCAGTGAACTATGCAAGGCTGCCACAATATGATGTTGTAGTTGTGCATCATTGCCCACCCAGATCCGGTTCTTGAAACACAGCAGGCCATCACACAGGGTGCAATGGGGCACTGCGGACTAGTCGATAGCCAGTTTAAAGAGTAGTGAAGCAGCCTCGAAATCCTATTGGTAGCTATCCTAGATAGACTGCAGCCACTGAGGAACCAACATTGATACTACACAACATTCAACAGTCCCATTTCGTGAAAGGGCATCAACGGCGCGGTTGTCATAACCATGCCGATAATGGATTTTGTAGTTCAAGCCAAGAAGTTTGGTGAAAACCTTGTGTTTCTAGGGGTGTGGAGACGTTGTTCATTCAGTTGTGTAAGACTTTTGTGATCCGTGAGTATAACAAATTCACCATGCTGTAGATATGAGCGCCACTGCTGTACAACCACAATAATTGCCATGTATTCCTTTTCATATCTGGACAGACCATGGGATTTTGGGCCCAACGCCTTGCTGAGGAAAGCAACTGGGTGCCCATGTTGCATCAACACAGCACCAATATGAACTGGCATCAGTTTCCACTATAAATGGGGAAGAGAAGTCGGATAACGCCAAAACAGGAGACGACATGAGTGTCTGTTTAAGTGTTGAAAATGCCAAAACATGCTCGGATGTCCAAAGGAAAGGCACCCCTTTCTTCAACAATTGTGTTAAGGGCTGACAGATAACTCCAAAATAGCGTATGAACTTTCTGTAATACCCAGCAAGCCCTAGAAAACTGCGCAACTCCTTAAGGGAACAAGGAACTGGCCAGGAACTGATTGCCTGAATTTTGTTAGGGTCGGTAGCCACTCCGTCTTTGCTAAACACCTGCCCTAAATAAGATACACTGGGCTGAGCAAAAACACACTTGGATCTCTTGACCTTCCATTGATCCTGAGCCAACAAGGTGAAAACCTGACGCAAGTGCTGCAAATGACTCTCCAAGGAGTCACTGTACACCAAGATATTGTCGAAGAACACCAAGGCAAATTTGCGAAGGAGTGGCAACAAGGTGTGGTCCATGGCTCGTTGAAAGGTTGTCGGAGCACCTGTTAGACCAAAAGCCATCACACGAAATTCATAATGGCCCATATGTGTCTGAAAGGCTGTTTTATGTTCCTCTCCTGCCTTGAGTAGCACCTGGTGAAAGCTAGCTCTGAGATCCAATATAGAAAAACAAGAGGCTCCAAATAACTCATCCAACAATTCATCGATGATCGGCACGGGATACTTGGACTTCAATGTCAGGGCGTTCAGGTGCCGGTAGTCCACGCAAAAACGCCAGGTATTGTCCTTTTTGCGCACGAGCAGCACTGAGGACGAGAATGCACTGGAACTATGCTGAATTAACCCTTGGCTTAGCATATCAGCAACTTTTGACTCAATTTCATCCTTCATTGCTGGCGAGAAACGGTATGGCCGAATGTTAACTGGTCGAGCTCCAGTAATGAGAGGAATGGAATGGTCGCAAAATCTGCTCGGTGGCAATGAGTCAGGCTCAGCAAAAATAAAGTCAAACTGTTGCAAGAGTTGTTGAACAATAGCTAGAATGCACTGCTCATCTACAGACTTGATGTGGTATAGCGCAGAATCATCAGAAGTTGTCTGACGGACTTCCAACAGGAAACTAGACAACACAGTTGGTTGCACTCCTTGAATAATTACCGGCTTATTCGAATAGGAGAAAGATAACCACTTGTGTTTCTAGTCCACGAACATTGGGCTAAAAGCTTGTAACCAATCCATTCCCAAAATGGCATCATAGCATGGAAGAGGAATAAGCTTGAATGTAGACTTGAAGGAGAGCCCTTGAACTTCCCAGTCGGTATCTGGCAGTTCACTGGAGCATTGTAAATTGTTGCCATTGGCTACTGTGATGGACAGTGGTTGTGCTAGAGATTGAACCCCAGGAATAGCATCAACGACATTAGCATTCAAGAAATAATGTGAACTTCTAGAATCCAGTAGCATCAGTAGTTTCCCACCATGGATAGTACCCAAAAACCTGAAGGTGGACTGAGCTGCCTTAGGACACATCGCTTCAGTGGATAAGAGGATCATAAAGTTCTCTACTGAGTCCTCAAATTCCATTTCAGACTACTGAGGATCTAGTGGCAGTAAATCCCAAAGTTCCTGCATGACGTGGAGTTGAACAGTTGGGGAGCACTTGTTGCCTTTTACCCATTTGTCAGCACAATATTGACAGAGGCCACGCGCACGACGGTATGCTCTGAGCGAAGCAACTTTACCATCAGACGATGTGGGGTCTAGAGTAGATGTTGCAGGCCTGTCCACACCTGGCTGCATTGGCTTGTCCCAATTTTGATAAGAAGCTGATTTCAGCAATGGTCTGGAGGAGAGTTGTCCCTCGCCACAACGGAATTCACGACGCCGAGAAGACTCCGCTTCTTCCTGCAATAAGGCCAACGACGCACAAGCAGTATCCAGGTTGCTACGATGTTGTACCAAAATGATAGACTTAATATCATCACGCAAGTCGTCTATGAATCTCATAGTATAATATAGAGGATCAATATTGTGTGCATAAGCGACTAACAGATCAACTAACTCGCTAAAACAATCAACATAATCTTGGACTGTGGAGGTTTGTTTGATGTGAAACAACTTGCGAATCACTAACTCATGTTGTTCATGACCAAAGCGGTCATGAACTAACTGACAGAACTGGTTCCAGGAAAGAGATGGCAGACGAGGTTCAACAGACTGCAGCCACCGGCCATCTACCCCCTCAAAGTACATGGTAGCTACCCTGACCCATACGATCTCTTCTGTGGCATACATCTGGAATTATTTTTCACAACGAGTTTGCCAAAGTTCTGGGTTTGAACCGTCGAAGACAAGGAAATTGAGCTTGGGCAACCCCCCACCATGGCGATTAAGAATACCCCTGATATCGACGTCACCACCTCCAAAACCACTCTAATGCTGGAATGAAAAGGATGGAGATGTGGGAAGCCACGCACCCGTGACCGGTAGCGGCCGTCGGCAGTTGGATGCCGAAGACCACTATCCCGGGAGTAGTTGTCATAGCAGTGGCCAAATAGGGGCCCATCGGTGTAGTCAGCGGCGGCAGGAGGATGCCCCAGCATCGATCCTTGAGCAGCGAAGGGGCTTGGAGCTTCGAGGATGCCCGGCGTTGGTGTGGAGAAGGGCCCTGGTGGACCGAGCACGCCCAGCAAGGAGGCACCACCGATCCGCATGCCTTGGTTCCACTGGATCTCCATCTTGGTGATTTTCGAACGCACCCAATCCATGTTCGATCGGAGCCCTTCAATGGACGAATCCACGCAAGGACGCCAATAGTCGAACAGTTGCAGTGCGTACTCGAGGGCGCCGACACAGGTGCTCGTATCAGCCTCGATCTGACGTAAACGTCCTTCCACAACGGCGTCCGAAGCAGTCAAATGTGCTTCCACATCGGCACGAAGGGAAGACGAGAACTCGGAGACGGATCTGGACGCGTCCGCCGCCGTGGACTCCAGGGCGGACACCCGCATTTCCCACCTGCCCTCCATGGACTGGAACCACTTATCCAGTTCAGCAAGCAGGGATCGGGTTTGGTGCTCCAGAGCGAGGGTGAGGGTCGAATCGAAGGAGGAAGAAGTAGATGGCACCATGAGGCAATGGAGTGGAACAGGGATCGAACCCTAATCTGATACTAGATGTTAGTGTAGGTAGGAAGGAGCAGTAGAGGAGAGAAGGGAGGCAGGTAGGAGAGGTCTCGATTATCAGAGTTCTGTTTCTCGACACTCTTCCCCAAGCACGCAGGCAGGGTTAAAACAGTACCAGCCACCAGGCCGCAACCACACACTACAGCCACTCAGGCCCACACACACGCCTGTTAGGACGACGAATGTGACGAGCCGCCCCGTTCTGCTTTGCTGTGTGCTGTATCCCATCCGGAGTCGCACCATCTTGCTTGTATGATGTCCCCGGCTCAGCCACGTCTCCCTAGTTGGTGACAGCAGGGCTAGTGGCTGGCGAGACTACAACGTGTGGGAGCAGGACTGGTGCCAGCCTTCATGGGCTGGCTGCGCGCGACTAGCTGGAGAGGAGACGTGGGACGAGGGGTGGGGGCACGGACGAGCATGGTTGAAGTTGGGGAGTCGAAAAGAATGTACTTGCTGATTGAGGGGCATGGAGTTGGGGTTCATGGTGGAGATCCTGATGGCCAATGCGGCAATCGTGTTCCCTCCGGATTCGGCCATGCTAGCGGTTGCACCGAGCGGGCCAAAACTGGGCGCACCTATTGAAGGGCATCTTGGCCCGACTGGTTGAGCTTGACTGGGGCAGCTAGTCCTAGGGTACGGTGCCACCACAGCCCCGACTCTATGCACAGGCGGTCGTGGACCAATGTTAACCGTCTCATCTTTAATTTTCGATGAATTGTTTGAAAGTCGAGCTAGTCCTAGGGTACGGTGCCACCACAGCCCCGACTCTATGCACAGGCGGTCGTGGACCAATGTTAACCGTCTCATATTTAATTTTCGATGAATTGTTTGAAAGTCGGTGAATTTTAAATTTTCCGACCGATTTAAGTTTTTGAAATTAAAAAAATGAGATTCATATTTCTTAGTCAAAATTCGGTGTATAAGTTTCTAAATTTCTAAAAAAAATCAAAATTTTCGGATTTCTCAGTTGTAAACCATGTATTCTCATCGTTGTTTTTTACCAAAGAAATGATGATTAATATCTAAAATAAAAAAATAAATATTGGATATATTAGAATACTCAGAAAAATATCTATTTTATATCATATATTTTCCGATTTTATATGTTTTAAAAATAAAATTTAGTAAAAAAATGCCGAAACTGGTTTGAAAACCATTTCCCCGCCTTCACAGGGAACGGGAAACTGCTTGAGAAATCGCAAAAACTATCCGAGATTTTAAACCTGGTGTGGACACTTGGACATGGGCTAGTGCACCGCCTCAAATCTAAAAGGGCCAACGAAAGAAATCGAAGTTGTCTTAGTTCAAGGAAGCAATTTTCTTGTTGATCAAAGTCTATAAATTTTGGATTTTCTAGAAATCAAATAATTATTTTCAACTTGATCTACTTCGACTTACATGTGAGTTGGTCCAAATAAAGAATCAGATTGCCAACAACATCGATCTGATTCTTGAAAAGGGGCAACATGAGTTAGGTCACATGTCACCGGATGCAAGTGGTTCTTGCGATTAATGGATAGTCATGTGTGGATATATTGGTGGTGAAGCTCAATACATTTAGGTGGTGTTTGGTTCACTGAAACGTAAATAGATTACAGAAGGTAATGAATGTTAGGATTTATGGGTTAGGCTCAATTGAGAAATTCAATTAAATCTCAGGAAAATCTTAAAAGTCTATATATATATGTATGGCTAGAGAATGGTGAAACCAATAGCACCATATTGTTAGTCCTAATGGAGTGCAATTAGCTTAAATATCGAAGCCACACTCACTCACCAAGTCATGGATGGGAGAAGAGAGTGTGGAGAGTCACACGCGCGCGCCTGCTCGCTCGCCTCGCCTGGCCTGGGCGAAGGGCGCACGACATACGCGTGGATGGTCCGCCGAAATACGGCCCCTCGCCTTGCGGGGGCGCGGCTTCCTTTTGCCGTTTGAATTTCTGGTTGCTTGGCTGTTAAGTTTAGAATCCTAACCGATCGCTATAAAATCTAAACTGAACGTGAGATTTTCGCGGGAGGATAAGATCGAAGATAACTATCTGTTCGCGGACTCGGCCCTATAAAAGGCGCCCGACAGCCAGCATCCAGATCATCCCAGTTTTCGCTTTCGCCTCTCTTCACAGCTGAGCCGCCTTCAGTTCTTTTCATCCCGACCGCAGACGTGCATCTGCGATCAGGAGAGCAGGTCTCCGGAACCCTTCACCCTCGAGATCCTGCACCGGGAGAGGGCGAATAAGGTTTTTGGGGAGCGTCCTCACGTGACTGCTCGTGATCTTCTGACCTCGTCGACCCTGCTGATTTCACTGCTTCGACGTCGTCGACCCTGCTGATTCCGGCCCGCGCCATCTATTAGTATGTCTGATCAGTACGCATCACCTGATTTGACTCTTTATTTCAGTTCTTCTGATTTGGTCATGATTTATATTCGGAATTTAATCTGGAATTTGTCTAATTATTCAACAATCCAAAAACCTTATTGTAGACAATTTCCTAGTTTTTCTATGGCTGCTTTTGCCGACGCGCTGAAGCCAGAAAAGTTCAATGGTATGCACTTTAAGAGGTGGCAAGTCAAGGCCATGCTCTGGCTTACTGCTATGAATGTCTTCCATGTTAGTAAAGGCAAACTGAGGGCATACTGACTCCTGAACAGGAGAAAGAGTATGACCATGCCAATACTATCTTTACGGGAGCAGTTCTTAGCGCCCTTGTTGACCGTCTGGTTGATGCGAATATTCAGCACACAGACGGGAAAGAGTTGTGGGATGCACTTACTACTAAGTATGGCGCATCAGATGCTGGCAGTGACCTATATATCATGGAGAGCTTTCATGATTATAAGATGGTTGATAATCGCTCTATTGTAGAGCAAGCTCATGAAATACAGTGTATAGCCAAGGAGCTCGACCACCTTAAGATAGTCCTTCCTGACCGATCTGTGGCTGGATGCATTATTGCAAAGTTGCCTTCTATATGGAGGAACTTCGCCACATCTCTGAAACATAAGAGACAGGAGATATCAGTTGAAAACCTAAAGGAGGCGAGGGCCACTCCAGCGCCAACATGGTTCAAAGGAACCACAACAAGGGCAAAGGAAAGCCAAAATCTAACAAGCCCAACAAAACTACCAACTTCAAGAAGAAGAACAAGGATGAACTGACATGTTTCGCATGTGACGAGGCGGGTCATTTTGCCAAGGATTGTCCTGATCGAGCGGATCGCCGTGGCAAAAAGGGCAATGTCAACACAGTGATCGCTAGCAATGAGGAAGACAAAGGGTATGGTAATTTACCTTTCATCTTCTCAGTATTTCAATCACCTAGTTGGTGGCTTGATACTAGTGCTAATGTTCATGTGTGTTCTGACATTAATTTGTTCTCTTCTTAACAGGGTGCCCGGGATTCTTCCGTCCTAATAAGGAATGGGTCACATGCTTCTGTTCATGGCACTGGCATGGTGGATCTGAAGTTTACTTCGGGAAAGATCGTGCAGCTGAAGAACGTGCATCGTGTCCCTTCTATACACAATAATCTCGTTAGCGGAACCCTTCTATGTAGAGATGCGTTCAAGGTAGTTTTGGAGTCCAATAAATTAGTTGTGTCTAAGTCTGGACAATTTATTGGTAAAGGCTATGATTGCGGAGGCTTGTTCCGCTTTTCTCTGTTAGATTTCAATAATAAGTCTGTGAACCATATTTGCGCTAATGTTGATGATCTTGCGAGTATTTGGCATTCTCGTTTGTGTCATATTAATTTTGGCTCTATGTCTCGTCTTGCAACCATGAGTTTAATTCCGAATATCACCATAGTCAAAGGTTCTAAGTGCCATAGTTGTGTGCAGTCGAAGCAACCTCGAAAGCCTCACAAGGCTGCTGAGGAGAGACACCTGGCACCTCTAGAACTCATACATTCTGATCTTTGTGAGATGAATGGTGTGTTGACAAAGGGTGGCAAGAGATACTTCATGACATTGATTGATGATGTGTCTAGATTTTGCTATGTATACTTGCTAAAAACTAAAGATGAGACTTTAGACTACTTTAAAATCTATAAGGCTGAAGTTGAAAACCAACTAGAGAGAAAGATCAAATGTCTTAGATCAGATCGTGGTGGCGAATTCTTTCCCAAAGTCTTTGATGATTTATGTGCAGAACATGGCATTATTCATGAGAGGACGCCTCCCTATTCACCCGAATCAAACAGGATTGTTGAAAGGAAAAACCGTACGTTGACTGATCTGGTGAATGACATGTTAGACACTTGTGGTTTATCTAAGGCATGGTGGGGGGAGGCAGTCCTGACTTCATGTCATGTTCTGAATAGAATTCCTATGGGAAAAGAAGAGAAAACCCCTTATGAGAAGTGGGTTGGGAGAAAACCATCACTTTCATACTTGCGCACTTGGGGGTGCATGGCGAAAGTCAATGTACCAATTAATAAAAAGTGCAAGCTTGGTCCAAGGACAGTGGATTGTGTCTTTCTTAGATATGCTTCGTGTAGCATAGCATATAGATTTTTAGTAGTTAAATCTGAAGTTCCTGATGTGTATGTTGATACTATTATGGAATCACGTGATGCTACTTTCTTTGAACATATATTTCCAATGAAAGACATTCATAGCAATTCTAGATACTCTTCTGAGATAACTCCTGAACATAGTACACCTATTGAGAGTTTTGAACAGCCACATGAAATTGTCCTAGAGGAGGATGACAATGATGCTCCTAAAAGGAGCAAGAGACAAAGGGTTGAAAAATCCTTTGGTGATGATTTCATTGTGTACCTTGTGGACGATACTCCTACTACCATTGCAGAAGCATTTGCATCTCCAGATGCAGATGATTGGAAAGAAGCAGTTCATAATGAGATGGACTCCATCTTTCAAATGGTATGTGGGAAGTCACTGATCGACCCTATGGATGTAAACCTATGGGTTGTAAGTGGGTGTTTAAAAAGAAGCTCAGGCTATACTCAGAAAGAAGGAGAAGACTTCTTTGATACTTACTCACATGTTGCTAGAATGATTACTATTCGAGTACTACTTTCCTTGGCTGCCTCGTATGGTCTCCTTGTTCATTAGATGGATGTAAAGACAGCTTTTCTTAATGGAGAGCTGGACGAGGAAATCTATATGGATCAACCTGATGGATTTGTAGTAAAGGGTCAAGAAAGCAAGGTGTGCAAGTTATTGAAATCTCTATATGGTATGAAGTGAGAACCAAAGCAGTGGCATGAGAAGTTTGACACGACTCTAACGTCTGCAGGCTTTGCCATTAATGAGGCAGACAGGTGTGTATATTATCGCTATGGTGGGGGCGAAGGAGTTATATTGTGCTTATATGTCGATGATATATTGATATTTGGCACAAACATTGATGTGATCAATGAGGTCAAGTCTTTTCTATCAAAGAGTTTTGATATGAAAGATCTGGGGGAAGCTGATGTGATTCTAAACATCAAGCTGATTAAGGCAAATGGTGGGATTACTCTCTCGCAATCTCACTATGTTGAAAAGGTTTTGAAGCGTTTTGGCTTCTCTGATTGCAAACCTTCTCCAACACCTTATGATCCTAGTGTGACACTGCGAAAGAATAAGAGAATTGGTTTAGACCAATTGAGATACTCTTAGATCGTCGGTTCACTCATGTATCTTGCTGGTGCAACAAGGCCCGATATCTCGTTTGCTGTGAGCAAATTGAGTAGGTTCATGTCAAACCCCGGGACTGATCATTGGCATGCACTTGAGTGGGTTATGCGTTACTTGCAAGGTACAATGAGTTATGGAATTCACTATTCTGGTCAGCATGCAGTACTTGAAGGATATAGTGATTCGAACTGGATATCTAATGCAGACGAGCTTTATGCCACCAGCGGTTATGTCTTTACTATTGGTGGAGGTGCGGTATCATGGAGGTCATGCAAGCAGACCATATTGATGAGGTCAACCATGGAAGCCGAGCTAGCTGCACTTGACACAGCAACCATTGAGGCATAATGGTTGTGTGAACTCTTGATGGACTTGCCGGTGGTTGAGAAACCAATACCAGCTATCCTTATGAACTGTGACAATCAGACAGTGATTGCTAAAGTGACAAGTTCTAAGGATAATGGGAAGTCATCAAGACATGTCAAAAGACGATTGAAGTCTGTCAGAAAGTTGAGAAACTCCGGAGTTATAAGTGTGACTTATATTTCAATAGATAAAAATATGGCAGATCCTTTTACCAAGGGACTGAAGGATTACGGGGAGGCTACGCTAGCGCAAAACAAAATTTTCATCCCCATAATACCAAGAACTACTGTGGTTATAGGTCATGGAATTACCACTAGACGCGCAGAGCAGCGGAAGACGTCTCGATGTAGACGAACGCGTCGAGCAGTGTCGTGCAGTCGTCGGTGTCCTTCACGTCCTCGCACGGTTCGTCCTAGTGCTCCAAATGCAGCACCTCCGAGGTATCCACACGTACAGGGAGGAAGCGACGCGTTCCGAACTGCTAGGTTCGCGACGGCGGCTTGGCGAGGGCGAGAGGTGAGCGGCGGCTGCTCGTTTGCTAGTGGCAAATTAGGTTAAGCCTAACTGCGCCCCCGCCCCTCATTATATAGGCGTTATGGTGGGCTTCTGACACCGAGGCCCATCATTAACCCTAAAGCCCAGTCTAATTTCGGATCTAATCCGAGTTAGGCTTCCTTCCCCTTAAGTGTGTGACCCTATAGGTTCACGTACAAATAGACATAGCCCGAGTACTCTTACTTGGCCCAATAATTGACAGCGGCCTCTAGCAAGACATGTCAACTCCTATGCGCACGTAAATATCATATCAGACGAACCATTGCAACATTACGTACATGCTGTTCCTTTTGTCTCACGATATTTGGTCTGGCTCTAAGCTGACCTCTCTTTCTCGATACTGTGAATTGGAATCCTTTCAATGGTTAACTCTTAACCCTAGCATGGCCATGCATTTCTTGATCCAATCACTCGAGGGGCCCAGAGATATCTCTCTCACAAAGAGAGGGACAAATTCCATCTTGACTGACCATGCCTCACAGCATGCTTCCTGACAAACCCAAAACTACCTTTATAACTACCTAGTTATGGAATAGCGTTTGATAGTCCCTAAGTAAGTCAATTCACATCTTGAGAACATGCGACAATCTCAGGTCTAAGGATACAGTATTCATGTTGCAAAAAGAGAACTATATTACAATATCTCACGTTGGGTCGGTCCAGCCTCATGTCATACATGCGCCCACATTATTAGTTTAACATCTCCATGTTCATGACTTGTGAAATGTAGTCATCAACTAATACATGTGCTAGTCATCGACTCTGACTAGGGACATCATTTAGAATAACCATATAAGTAAAGAATCTCACAAACAATTCACATAATTGCTAATCAATACAAGGTGCCTTCCATGGATATTCAATTAAGCAATATATATCATGGATACAAAGAAATATGCTCATCTCTATGATTATCTCTACGGCATATTTCTAACAGTCTCCCACTTGCACTAGAGTTAATCTAGAAGATATCTAATACCCATAGATCTCATGTGTGCCTCATGCTTAGGTTGTGGAAGAGGTTTTGTCAAAGGATCAGCAACATTCAAATCCGTATGTATTTTGCATATCTTTATCTCACCCCGCCTAATGAATTCCCGTATGAGGTGAAACTTCCGCAGTACGTGTTTGTTTTTCTGGTGGTTCCTTGGCTCCTTAGCTTGCGCAATAGCCCCATTGTTGTCACAGTAGAGGTTCAATGGACTAGAAGCATTAGGAAACACACCAAGCTCGATGAGGAACTTCCTTATCCAAACACCTTCCTTCGCAGATTCAGAAGCTGCAATGTACTCGGCTTCTGTTGTAGAATCAGTCACAGTCTCCTGTTTGGAACTCTTCCAACTAACAGCACCACCATTTATTGTGAACACAAAACCTGATTGCGATTTTAACTCGTCTGGGTCAGTTTGGAAGCTAGCATCGGTGTAACCAGTTACAACGAGCTCCTCCTTACCCCCATATACTAGGAACATATCTTTAGTCCTTCTTAAGTACTTAAGAATGCCTTTTACCGTTGTCCAGTGATCCTCACCTGGATCAGCCTGGTACCTACTCGTAGCACTTATAGCGTATGAAACATCTGGGCGTGTACTTATCATGGCATACATGATTGATCCAATTGCTGAGGCGTATGGTACCTTACTCATGCGCTCCCGTTCATTAGCCGTCGCAGGACATTGCATCTGGCTAAGGTGTTTACCATGTGACATAGGTATGAACCCTTTCTTGGACTGTTCCATGTGAAACCGTTTCAAAACCTTGTCAATGTACGTATCTTGACTTAATCCTATAAGCCTCTTCGACCTATCTCTATAGATCCTTATGCCCAAAATATATGCTGCTTCCCCTAAGTCCTTCATAGAAAAACTCTTTTTCAGTGAAGCCTTGACGGACTCCAGCATAGGAATGTCATTCCCAATCAATAATATGCCGTCCACATACAAGATCAGAAATACAACAGCGCTCCCACTTTCCTTCTTGTAAACACAAGCTTCTTCTTCATTCTGATGAAAACCAAGCCCTTTGATCACTTCATCAAAACGAATGTTCCAACTCCGAGATGCTTGCTTCAACCCATAAATGGATTTCTGAAGTTTGCATATCTTTCCAGCATTGATCGGATCGACAAAACCCTCGGGCTGTATCATATACACGTCCTCATCTAGGTTTCCATTAAGGAAAGCTGTTTTGACATCCATCTGCCAAATCTCATAATCGAAATATGCGGCAATAGCTAGAATGATCCGAATAGATTTAAGCATCGCTACTGGCGAGAATGTCTCGTCATAGTCAACTCCTTGAACTTGTCGAAAACCCTTTGCAACAAGTCGAGCCTTATAGATGTGAACATTACCATCCATGTCATTCTTCTTCTTATAGATCCATTTGCATTCTAGGGGTCTAACACCATCAGGCGGGTCAACCAAGTTCCAAACTTGATTTTCTCCCATGGAATCTATCTCGGATTTCATGGCGACATGCCATTTCTCGGAATCTGGGTCCATCATCGCTTCTGAATATGTTGCAGGTTCGTCGTTGTCTAACAACAACACTTCCCCATTGCCCAACAATAGCACTTCTCCTCGTGCCTCGCGAAGCCTTGCTGACCTTCGTGGTTGTGGTGGTGATTCTCTTGCCATAGACGTCTCAACTTGTTCTGCTACATTAGCATCACTTGTTGAATCTTCTCCCACTGGCTCATCCTGAACTTCTTCAAGATACACCTTTTGTTTACTTTTCTCTCTTTTGAGAAACTCTTTCTCTAAGAACACACCGTTCCTGGCGACAAACACTTTGCCCTCTGACCGGTGGTAAAAGTAATATCCTAAAGTTTCCTTTGGATATCCCACGAACATGCACTTGTCCAATTTTGGAGTGAGTTTATCTGACTGAAGTCGCTTGACATAAACCTCACAACCCCAAATCTTCAGAAAAGACAAACTGGGAGTCTTCCCAGTCCACATCTCATATGGTGTCTTAACTACGGACTTAGACGGTACCCTATTTAGTGTGAAAGCTGCTGTTTCTAGAGCGTATCCCCAAAACGACAAAGGTAGGTCCGACTGGCTCATCATTGATCGAACCATATCCAATAAAGTCCGATTACGTCGCTCATACACGCCATTCCTCTGAGGCGTTCCAGGCGGCGTAAGCTATGGAACAATTCCACAACTCTTTAGATGATTGCTAAACTCATGACTCAAATATTCACCTCCACGATCTGATCGCAGTGCTTTAATTTTCTTGCCACGCTGATTTTCTACTTCATTCTGAAACACTTTGAACTTTTCTAAGGATTCAGACTTGTGTTTCATTAAGTAGACATACCCATATCTACTAAAATCATCAGTGAAGGTTATGAAGTATTGGAATCCTCCCCTAGCTGTCGTACTCATTGGTCCGCACACATCAGTATGTATGAGTTCCAATAAATCTAACGTCCTCTCCGGTAAACCCGTGAAGGGCGCCTTGGTCATCTTACCAAGTAGGCAAGCTTCACATGTCTCGTATGATTCAAAATCAAACGAAGTTAAAAGCCCATCAGAATGAAGCTTCTTCATGCGATTCTCACTTATATGACCTAAACGACAGTGCCACATGTAGGTAGGACTTAAATCATTAGGCCGAGGCCTTTTAGCACTAATATTATATATAGGTGCATCATCAAGATTTAAAATGAATAACCCATTCATAATGGATGCAAAAGCCACAAACATGCCATTCTTAGAGATCACACAACCATTGTTTTCACTCGCAAATGAATAACCATCCTTCATCAAACATGAAGGAGACATAATGTTTCGACTCATACTAGGAACTAGATAACAATTATTTAACTCCAAAATAAATCCTGATGGGAGGTGGAGTTGCATCGTCCCGACGGTCAACGCAGCAACTCTTGCATTATTGCCTATCCGGAAATCAACTTCTCCTCTTTTCACGCTTCTACTTCTTATCATTCCCTGCATCGAATTGCAAATATGGGCAACCGATCCGGTATCAAATACCCAAGAATTAATATAAGAATCAGCAAGAAAAATTTCTGTAATGTGAATAGCAAGTGTACCTGCTGCGGCTGTACCCTTACCGCCGCGATCCTTAATAGAGGCCAAGTACTGCTTGCAATTCCTTTTCCAGTGACCAAGTTCTTTGCAATAAAAGCACTCTGCATCTACAGCTGGTCCAGCCTTGGGCTTTTGATTTGGCTTGGATACTGTATCCTTTTCCTTGCCCTTCTTCTTTTGAGATTTACCCTTCTTCTTAAAGTTGGGTTTGTTTTGGACCGCCATCACATGGCCGCTGCTGCCAGCACTTTTCTTTATGTCCCCTTCTGCAGTTTTCAGCATGCCACATAGTTCATTGAGGCCCCTCTCCGCCCCATGCATATGGTAGTTCGTGATGAAGTTTCCATAGCTGGGCGGAAGAGATGCCAAAATAAAGTCAGTGGCCAACTCTTGGCTTATTGGGAAGCCTAGCTTCTCCAACCTCTGACTGTAACCAACCATTTTGATTACGTGTGGCCCAACTGCTGCGCCTTCTGCTAGCTTGCATTCCAGAAAGGCTTTGGACACATTGAACCTTTCAGTCCTAGCCTGAGTCTGGAACATATCCTTGAGCGCCACGATCATATCGTGCACCTCATGGTTTGTCTCAAACTGCATCTGCAGCTCAGGCTCCATGCAAGCAAGCATTAGGCAACTCACTTCAAGATTAGTATCCATTGCTTTCTTGTAAGCGGTTTTAGCTGCAGCAGTTGCTTTTTCACCAGGATCCTCTGGTAGTGGGGTGTCTAGAACGTCTTCCTTTTTTTCAGCCCTGAGAACAATTCTCAGGTTACGGATCCAATCCGTATAGTTTGTTCCATTTAACTTATCCTTTTCAAGAATTGATCGCAAAGTAAATGTTGGTATGCTAGGTTCCATTTATCTACAACAAAATAATGCAAAATACTAAGACAAAAATATCCATGACAGAGTAAATCATATTAAACATTTAATAGTCTACTCCCACTAAAATCAATATCCCTCGATTGATACTTAGTGATTCAGAACCCACAACTAACAAGTCTACTAGTGAGCTTTAGCATCACCGCTAGAAGACAAGGTAGATCGGTAAGCAACTCCTTGCTAATCATATCATATATATGACTCCTGTTATTGGGTGACATCTCTATGTCTCGGCTCCTAACCTTATGCCTCAAAGTCCTTAACCATTAAGCTGACTTTGTTTAAGTTAACCAACCCTTTCTGCAGTTCGTATCCGATACAAACCTATCTAGTCAAGGAAAACTGGTGGCACCCTAATTTCATAGACCCACCACCAATTGTACAAGACTTATGATAGTGCAAGGTTTGGAGAGGCATTTAAGCTTAAACATTTATGGGGGATCGTCCTACTTATATCATCGCACACAAAGACATATATGCAATATGAACAAGTAGAACATTAAGAATGGCATTCACACAACAGTTGTGATTCGGTATGGCTTGCTGTCACATGGTGATCCCCATCTCCAATAATCTGTCCATCACGATGATCTCCATCTCCATGATAAAGGTATGCCATCCTTCAGGTGATGAGTCCTTCAAGACCTATCTAACGTATGCTGGTAAACAAATTACATATACGCTTTGGATCATCACATGTTGACACGTAGGTCATTACATTAAATTTGGACAATACATATGGCTCCAGCCGTATTGCCCAGGTCACGACACGCAGGTCATGAATAATTCATTAATATGCATCATATACACAATAGCCATACCGATCACAAGATGCCCTGCAAAAATAGGTTAGACAAACACGTTTCTATATGTTCGCCACTACAGCAGATAGCCACGGCCCATTAGACAAACCTCACAGGATTCCATGCATCGTATGTATGGAAATTCCACTGGAAATCTCATGCGGTTGATCAAATCAACCCAAGTCTGAGACTTTCGACCCGAAGAAGATTACACTCATGACGTCGATCTGTTACGTCAATCTGCTGGTTGTGTACGCAGTTAGCCCCGATGGTGATTCCAGCCGATAGGGGCAAGTCGCGAACATAACAGAGAAGGACGAACTAATCTTTTCAGTCATATCCGATGTAATCTACTTCAACCCTTTATAACCAATTGATCTAATCAAACCGTGCATCCAGACCTAAAACTACGCACAACTTGCCTCTGATACCACTGAAGGATTACGGGGAGGCTACGCTAGCGCAAAACAAAATTTTCATCCCCATAATACCAAGAACTACTGCGGTTATAGGTCATGGAATTACCACTAGACGCGCAGAGCAGCGGAAGACGTCTCGATGTAGACGAACGCGTCGAGCAGTGCCGTGCAGTCGTCGGTGTCATTCACGTCCTCGCACGGTTCGTCCTAGTGCTCCAAATGCAGCACCTCCGAGGTATCCACACGTACAGGGAGGAAGCGCCGCGTACCGAACTGCTAGGTTCGCGACGGCGGCTTGGCGAGGGCGAGAGGTGAGTGGCGGCTGCTCGTTTGCTAGTGGCAAATTAGGTTAAGCCTAGCCGCGCCCCCGCCCCTCATTATATAGGCGTTATGGTGGGCTTCTGACACCGAGGCCCATCATTAACCCTAAAGCCCAGTCTAATTTCGGATCTAATCCGAGTTAGGCTTCCTTCCCCTTAAGTGTGTGACCCTATAGGTTCACGTACAAATAGACATAGCCCGAGTACTCTTACTTGGCCCAATAATTGACAGCGGCCTCTAGCAAGACATGTCAACTCCTATGCGCACGTAAAGATCATATCAGACGAACCATTGCAACATTACGTACATGCTGTTCCTTTTGTCTCACGATATTTGGTCTGGCTCTAAGCTGACCTCTTTTTCTCGATACTGTGAATTGGAATCCTTTCAATGGTTAACTCTTAACCCTAGCACGGCCATGCATTTCTTGATCCAATCACTCGAGGGGCCCAGAGATATCTCTCTCACAAAGAGAGGGACAAATTCCATCTTGACTGACCATGCCTCACAGCATGCTTCCTGACAAACCCAAAACTACCTTTATAACTACCCAGTTATGGAATAGTGTTTGATAGTCCCTAAGTAAGTCAATTCACATCTTGAGAACATGCGACAATCTCAGGTCTAAGGATACAGTATTCATGTTGCAAAAAGAGAACTATATTACAATATCTCACGTTGGGTCGGTCCAGCCTCAGAAAGAAGGAGAAGACTTCTTTGATACTTACTCACATGTTGCTAGAATGATTACTATTCGAGTACTACTTTCCTTGGCTGCCTCGTATGGTCTCCTTGTTCATCAGATGGATGTAAAGACGGCTTTTCTTAATGGAGAGCTGGACGAGGAAATCTATATGGATCAACCTGATGGATTTGTAGTAAAGGGTCAAGAAAGCAAGGTGTGCAAGTTATCGAAATCTCTGTATGGTATGAAGCGAGCACCAAAGCAGTGGCATGAGAAGTTTGACACGACTCTAACATCTGCAGGCTTTGCCATTAATGAGGCAGACAGGTGTGTATATTATCGCTATGGTGGGGGCGAAGGAGTTATATTGTGCTTATATGTCGATGATATATTGATATTTGGCACAAACATTGATGTGATCAATGAGGTCAAGTCTTTTCTATCAAAGAGTTTTGATATGAAAGATCTGGGGAAGCTGATGTGATTCTAAACATCAAGCTGATTAAGGCAAATGGTGGGATTACTCTCTCGCAATCTCACTATGTTGAAAAGGTTTTGAAGCGTTTTGGCTTCTCTGATTGCAAACCTTCTCCAACACCTTATGATCCCAGTGTGACACTGCGAAAGAATAAGAGAATTGGTTTAGACCAATTGAGATACTCTTAGATCGTTGGTTCACTCATGTATCTTGCTGGTGCAACAAGGCCCGATATCTCGTTTGCTGTGAGCAAATTGAGTAGGTTCATGTCAAACCCCGGGACTGATCATTGGCATGCACTTGAGCGGGTTATGCGTTACTTGCAAGGTACAATGAGTTATGGAATTCACTATTCTGGTCAGCATGCAGTACTTGAAGGATATAGTGATTCGAACTGGATATCTAATGCAGACGAGCTTTATGCCACCAGCGGTTATGTCTTTACTATTGGTGGAGGTGCGGTATCATGGAGGTCATGCAAGCAGACCATATTGACGAGGTCAACCATGGAAGCCGAGCTAGCTGCACTTAACACAGCAACCATTGAGGCATAATGGTTGTGTGAACTCTTGATGGACTTGTCGGTGGTTGAGAAACCAATACCAGCTATCCTTATGAACGGTGACAATCAGACAGTGATTGCTAAAGTGACAAGTTCTAAGGATAATGGGAAGTCATCAAGACATGTCAAAAGACGATTGAAGTCTGTCAGAAAGTTGAGAAACTCCGGAGTTATAAGTGTGACTTATATTTCAATAGATAAAAATATGGCAGATCCTTTTACCAAGGGACTGAAGGATTACGTGGAGGCTACGCTAGCGCAAAACAAAATTTTCATCCCCATAATACCAAGAACTACTGCGGTTATAGGTCATGGAATTACCACTAGACGCGCAGAGCAGCGGAAGACGTCTCGATGTAGACGAACGCGTCGAGCAGTGTCGTGCAGTCGTCGGTGTCCTTCACGTCCTCGCACGGTTCGTCCTACTGCTCCAAATGCAGCACCTCCGAGGTATCCACACGTACAGGGAGGAAGCGTCGCGTACCGAACTGCTAGGTTCGCGACGGCGGCTTGGCGAGGGCGAGAGGTGAGCGACGGCTGCTTGTTTGCTAGTGGCAAATTAGGTTAAGCCTAACCACGCCCCCGCCCCTCATTATATAGGCGTTATGGTGGGCTTCTGACACCGAGGCCCATCATTAACCCTAAAGCCCAGTCTAATTTCGGATCTAATCTGAGTTAGGCTTCCTTCCCCTTAAGTGTGTGACCCTATAGGTTCACGTACAAATAGACATAGCCCGAGTACTCTTACTTGGCCCAATAATTGACAGCGGCCTCTAGCAAGACATGTCAACTCCTATGCACACGTAAAGATCATATCAGACGAACCATTGCAACTTTACGTACATGCTGTTCCTTTTGTCTCACGATATTTGGTCTGGCTCTAAGCTGACCTCTCTTTCTCGATACTGTGAATTGGAATCCTTTCAATGGTTAACTCTTAACCCTAGCACGGCCATGCATTTCTTGATCCAATCACTCGAGGGTCCTAGAGATATCTCTCTCACAAAGAGAGGGACAAATTCCATCTTGACTGACCATGCCTCACAGCATGCTTCCTGACAAACCCAAAACTACCTTTATAACTACCCAGTTATGGAATAGCGTTTGATAGTCCCTAAGTAAGTCAATTCACATCTTGAGAACATGCGACAATCTCAGGTCTAAGGATACAGTATTCATGTTGCAAAAAGAGAACTATATTACAATATCTCACGTTGGGTCGGTCCAGCCTCATGTCATACATGCGCCCACATTATTAGTTTAACATCTCCATGTTCATGACTTGTGAAATGTAGTCATCAACTAATACATGTGCTAGTCATCGACTCTGACTAGGGACATCATTTAGAATAACCATATAAGTAAAGAATCTCACAAACAATTCACATAATTGCTAATCAATACAAGGTGCCTTCCATGGATATTCAATTAAGCAATATATATATCATGGATACAAAGAAATATGCTCATCTCTATGATTATCTCTAGGGCATATTTCTAACAGGGACTACCACGTAATGTGATAGAAATCACATCGAGAGAGATGGGTATGAGACCCGTATAAGTTGCCATGGTGGAAACCCAGTCTATGTGATCGGAGATCCCGTGAATTAGGTCCTGGGAAGAACAAGCCATTGGATAACTGAGGAGAGTAACCTTTGACCCTCTCTAAGTAAAGATGCAATACTCTCAAATGTTGTAAGGCAGGTACTAGTCATGACTTCAAGTGAAACCCATTCACACAAAACTTGCAATTCAAGGCATAGTCCATTGTCCAAGTTGTGGGTTGGTGTAGCTTGGAGTTCTAGGTGGAAGTTCACCTTAACAGTCTCTGTTGAAACACTAGTATATTAAACAGTAGCGAACAATGGCAAAAACTGCAGATGGGCATTTGAGATCTAGTGGGGGATCGTTAGGATTTATGGGCTAGGCCCAATTGAGAAATCCAATTAAATCCCAGGAAAATCTCAAAAGCCCATATATGTGTATGGCTAGGGAATGGTGGAACCAATAACACCATATTGCTAGTCCTAGTGGAGTGGAGCTAGCTTAAATATGGAAGCCACACTCACTCACCAAGTCATGGATGAGAGGAGAGAGTGTGGAGAGCCACATGTGCGTGCCTGCTCGCTCGCCTCGCCTGGCCTAGGTGAAGGGCGCGGGCGCATGACATGCGCGTGAATGGTCCGCCGAAATCCGGCCCCTTGCCTTGCGGGGGCGCGACTTCCTTTTGCCGTTTGAATTTCTGGTTGCTTGGCTGTTAAGTTTAGAATCCTAACCAATCGCTATAAAATCTAAACTGAACACGAGATTTTCGCGAGAGGATAAGATCGAAGATAGCTATCTGTTCGCGGACTCGGCCCTATAAAAGGCGCTTGGCAGCCAGCATCCATATCATCCCAGTTTTCGCTTTCGCCTCTCTTCATAGCTGAGCCGCCTTCAGTTCTCTTCATCCCGACCGGAGACGTGCATCTGCGATCAGGAGAGCAGGTCTCCAGAACCCTTCGCCCTCGAGATCCTGCACCGGGAGAGGGCGAATAAGGTTTTTGGGAAGCGTCCTCACGTGACTGTTCATGATCTTCTGACCTCGTCGACCATGCTGATTTCGCTGCTTCAACGTCGTCGACCCTGCTGATTCCGGCCGCGCCATCTATCAGTATGTCTGATCAGTACACATCACCTGATTTGACTCTTTATTTTAGTTCTTCTGATTTGGTCATGATTTATATTCGGAATTTAATCTGGAATTTGTCTAATTATTCAACAATGAAAACCGATACTTTTGTTTGGTTAAGCTCTGTTGGGGACTTGTCCTTAAATGCTATGAATTAAGAACAAGGCAACACAAAAATTGTCAAATGTTAAAGTCCTTCGTCCTTCGAAGCATTATTTCCCTCGGGATATAATGAGTTTCGGACGAAGGTTATGAAGGACATACCTTCATCAGTACAACAAATAATGAAGAAAGATTCATATCAGGCATGAGAAATAACATAAACGCTTAAATATTATTATTAGCTCATTTCTATTTTATTATTATGGAAGAATAGAAATGATAACAAATTACAAGTGTACCTTCGACTTGAAAGAAGATAAAGGTACAAGCACGACGCAAAAGCAAAATGCCAAGTCAGCGTGAACAGTACATGAGCACTGTTCATCTATTTATAGGCACGGGACGTAGCCCATGTAAAATTACACCCATGCCCTTTACATTTGCTAATAACTCTATAGTAATTCATCGGGGTCTAAATAGCCTTTTCCCCTTTAAGTCGGTTTCCTTTTCTGCTATCACGCTGATGCTCCCCTACGCATAGCTTCGGCTCTGCGTCATCCTTCGTATTCTTTGTGCTTCTTCACACTGTGGTTTTGACCTAAGTTCGAAGGTACCTGTTCATGTGTCATACTCCAGAAACATTATTAAATCATGTTTTTGAGGACTTTCGGAAGCCGAAGGCCCCCAACAGTAGCCCCTCGCAATATTAATTTGTTAGAATGATAAATTCAGATTGCGATATGGACGAAGGCCTTAAGCCGAAGGTCCGAAAAAACACCTTCCCTTTGCTAGAATAGCAACAGCCAATGACAAGCGGGGCCCTCCCACTTGCAACGCACTAGGCGTATAAATAAGAGCACACCGTGAGGTCATTTGGCACGCTTTCTTGCCATCTGCTCGTGCTTTCCCAATTTTTAGCTCTTGCATACCAACGCTTGCTTGGTTTTTTAAATTTTCTAAGCTTCGGCTTTGAGAACACCTTTTTCCAACATTTCCAAAGATGTCTGAAGATAAAAAAGTTGTTGCCGAAACGAGGTTGAGTCTTTTTGAGGAGAAGAATCTTGGGTTTCTTGAATCAATAGCAAAGACAAATACAGAGAAGATCACCAAGGAGATTTTAGAAGGTTTATCTGAAGACACTGGTGATAGTGACAGTTATGATGTGGAAAGTGGGGGCGAGGACTCCGAAGATCGACCGTGGCGACCAAGTCACGCGGTCTTCGGAAAATCAACTATTAAGCAGAGTCATCTTGACAATATGAGGGGAAGATATTTTCGAGATATGTCTCTGGTGAGGGCTGACAATGGAGACAAGACTACTCCTACTCCCGAAGAGAATGAAGTGGTGATCTTCCGAAGCTTTTTCAAGGTTGGGCTTCGGTTCCCCCTAAGCAGTTTTGTGGTTGAAGTTTTGAAGATATTCCAAATTTTTCTTCACCAAATTACTCCCGAAGCTATCATAAGAATGGGAATCTTCGTACGGGCTGTGAGGAGTCAGGGCTTAGAGCCAAATGCAAAAAGTTTTTGCAGTATGCACGAACTGTTATATGAGACGAAACCCTGGGGCAAAGAGCAATACCATAATAATTTTGGCTGCTATAGCTTCGTTGCTCGCTCTGGGTCGAGATGCTTCATGCCAACTTTTCGGAAGAGATGGCCCGGAGATTGGATGAAGGAATGGTTCTATGTGAAAAATGATTTAAAAGCATGAGAGGATATTAAGGAAATCATCATGCGCCCTATCTGGCAGCGTTTCGGCCTCCGGAAACCAAAGGTGGAAATTGATGAAGCAACCGAAGAATGCCGAAAGGCCATTGGCATAGTTTGCTCTTTCATCGGGACAAGGGATTTAGTGCAGGAACACATAACCTTCAGAGTGTGGCCACTTGTAGAGAAATGGGAAATGCCAAAGGAGACTATCAACAAATCTGACGAAGGTGGGCTGGTCAGGTTGAAATACACCTTCAGATATGAAGGTAAGTTTGTTGAGCCAGATGATGATTGGCTAAAATGTATCGAAGCTACAAGCGATGAACTGCTTGGGCCATATTCAAAGGCAGAAGATAACGCGTTATCTGTGGCCTTCGGAGGCCGAAAGAAGAAGAGGCTGAATAGAGTCTTCGACGCTATTGGGTTTATGTACCCTGATTACCGCTACCCGTCGTGGGGGCAGAAGAGGAAGAGTGACACTTCCGGGAAGGATGCTGCTCCAGCTGCTCCAAGCGAGCCCGCGCCGAAGAGGAAAAAGGTGAAGGTCCTTACTCACCAGCCGCGATATATTGAACCGGCCGAAGTGCCCGAATTTGGCGGGGAGACCTCTTCGGCTACTGAAGCCAAAGAACTTGCGTTTACACAGAAGATTGAAGAACCGACTGTAAAGTCAAAGGTTAACAAAATTGAAGAGCATGGAGTCGAAGACAAAATATCAGTTCTGAGCCCTTCGGCAGAAGTAACAGTGCCGAAGGCACAAAAAGATCTTATAGTGACCCCAAAAAGGAAAAGGATGGTCAATGTATTAGATGTACTGGAAACGATAAAGAGTTCAAGCTCTACTCCAGGAAGAACTGCCGAAGCTCTGAAAACACAGGCTGAGACAAAACTGACTGAAGCCGAAGCTGCAAAGAGCCAGGCCGAGACTGAATGTGGGCCTTCAAAGCCTACCAAGGAGAAATCCTTGGAAACCAGAGAAGAAGAAACGAAAAAAGAGGCTGCAAAACAAATTCTGCCTGAAAGAACTGTCTCTTCAACTCCTGAAGCATCTTCCAAAATACCTGATTATATTGTACGACGTGCTTCGGGAAAAAGGTTATCTGAGGAGGAAAAGCGAGAAGCTCAATATTATGCCTAGAAATTAAAATATCCAAAAGGGGCATTAATATTCAACGGGAGCGGAGAAGAAGACTTCCTGTATTGTCTCCCAGACAGCAAGGAAATTTCTGTCTGCCGGGAGATGGGCAAAAGCTTCGGATTCCCGACTCTAGAAGATGGGCTTTCGGTGCTATCGAAAGATGAACTGGCGGACAGCTTAGCATATAATAGCTTAAAGGTATGAGAATAAATGTTTTGTATTAAAAAACCAAGATTTGTTTTATTTGCTTACACGTAATACCACACTTCTTTCGCAGGGCCTCATTCTTAGCAACGCCCTCAGGGCGCAAAAAAATGCCGAAGATGAAGGATGCACTATAGCTTTGAACAACCTTCGTTCCGAAGTAATTGAACTAAGGAACGAAGGTCTTGAAAAAGATAAGATTTTAAAGTCATTGTTGAACAAAATACAAGAAGACGAGGCTACTTCCAAAGCCCAGGCTGAATCCCAGAGATGCGAAATTGAGGATCTTCGGAAACAGCTGGCTGAAGCGAAATTAAAATGTGCTATTGCCGAAGCTGACCGAGACGCCAGTGACTACTGGAAAAATTACTGGGAAAAACAGTTGTAGAGCTTCGTTCTTCAAAAGAAAGATGCTATGAAAAATCTGTAGCATGCGTACAAAAGATAAAAACCAGCTTCGCCAATATTGGCGCATACTCAAATGAAGACAACTTCGTACTGGGCAATCCTGAAGGTCCAATCAAATGGATCAACGGCGAAGCCGAAGCCTTTGATGAAGTTTTGAATGGTCGTGGAGATGTCTGCGCCTTCTCAGGTGCTAGGGGAATTGTGGCTATCTTGGAGAAGACAGGATGTGAACACGTGAAGATTCTGGCCCAAGTCGAAGCTGCTTTCTCTATTGATGACACGAAGGATCCATCGTCCGAAGCAAGCTTAGTTGATGGAAAATTCTTTACTGACATTTGGGAAAATGGCGGCTGAGGGATAGCCCATGAGATAATAAGAAAGAGCGAAAAAGATACTCACGATACAAGAGAAGCAACGAAGGCAGCTGAGGAAGCTGCGAAACTCGAAAGACGGATATGTATTGCCTAATTGTTTTTAACTTTATGTTGTATTTTTGTTACTTCAAACTTATTTACATTTTGTATCACATCTGAACTGTCTCCTCCACCAGAGCCCTTCGAGTCGATGGCCGACCCAGAAGCAGAGAAAGAAGATGAAATTACTAAAGTGGCCGAAGCTATTATGGACGAAGCTGTTTCTCGACTGCTAAACGAAGCTGCGGAAATAGTTTTAAATGAAGAATAGTTGTTATTGTAAAAACATTTGGAATGTAATATTTGCTGAACAAAGTGTGTAACATTTTATAGTTTTGAATGTAATATATAAGTTGTTTGCAATTCAATTCTTTACGATGCATGAAACTTTACGTTCATACCATTTTTGAGCCTTCGGCGAAAAAACACCTTCCCTTCTTTTCATGCTTCGTGAAGAATATCCATATTCCGTAAAAACATCCAATCTCCGTAAAAACATTATACTTTGTAAGCAATAGATCTCGTTTCATATTAGAGTTGATAAAGCTGTACTTCTTCAAAACTTATTTTGTGCCTTGGCACAACTTCTTCGAAGCAATTTCCGAAGATTAACATTGTATCCCCTTCTTGTGCCATTGATGCAATATGATGAATGATGTTATGTTATGCGAATGATGTAATGATGTTATGCTATGCAGAATGATATTTGTGCCGAAGATACACACACATTCCCACAGCAGAACACACAATCTCTTTGACGTTTATTTTTCGGCTTCACCGCTTATTTTTCGGTGTATCAGCGCTGACTTTTCATTGTAAGCCTCCCTTAGGAGCTTCTTCGCCTTCTATTTCGGCGGTATTCGCGTTGACTTTTCGCGCTTCGCCTTATACTTCGGCGGAATCAGCGTTTATTTTTCGCTGTAAGCTCTGCATTCCCTTTGGAACGACTTTTGAGCAGAAAACTTACGCTGCGCTCCCTTAGGAATGACTTTTTGTTGTTTCGGCAAACTTACACTGCGTTCCTTAGAACGACTTTTTGTTGCTTCGGCAAAACTTGTAATATAATTGTGAACCCCGCGTTCTCTTGAGAACAACTTTCGTGCTGTACTGACTTTTGGAACTTCGTGAGTCTGTGAAGAAGGTATATTATATCATGACAATGACGAAGCTATTACAAGAAATTGAAAACAACAAAAGAACTAGACTTTCAATGATTGCTCCTTATTGAAAAGTAAAATGATGACGAATGCAAAAACTGTTTCAAAGGTAGGATATCTCCTAGTAAATGTGCTTCGATTCCGGCACAGTACTATTGACTGTGCGAGCTTCGGACTGTTCCCTAGAGTCTCGCTGCTGGTGAGTGTGCTGGCTCCCTTATGGCTGCTGGCCTTGGGGATATGCGGGTTGCATTGGTGGTGGAGGTGGAGGCTGTTGCCAAGATGCCTAAGGTTGGCTTGCCGAAGCAACAAAAGCTGCAGGATGGTTACCCACATACTCTGGTATGTACGGTGAATTATACGAAGCAGTATGCATAACTTGCTTTGGCTGGTTCTGTTGGGCTGCAGCTTCTGCTATCTCCTTCTGTTTCTAGATGGTGACATGGCACATCCTTGTAGTATGACCCTTGTCCTCATCGCAGAATAGGCAATAAATTTTCCTGGGCTGATCCCCAAACCTTCCACTGAAGCCCCTGGCGCCTCTGCCCCTTGGAGCTGGAGGCCGAGGATAGCTTTGTTGCTGCCCCAAAGCCTGGGAGGAATATTGCGGCCTCTACTGTTGACCTCCTCTGTCGTCATTCTGAGTAGAGTGGATTGATCTGACGTGCCTTGGGTGGACTCTTCCTCCGAAGCCCCTGGTCATTTCGGAGAACCTGTAAGCTTCCTCCCTTCTCTGCCGAAAGTCATTATCAGCGCGGATGTATTCATCCATCTTCTGAAGCAATTTCTCCAGGGTCTGAGGGGCTTCCTGGCGAAGTATTGGGCCGCAGGTCCTGGCCGAAGCCCCTTGATCATGGCCTCAATGACAATTTCATTGGGCACCATTGGCGCTTGTGCCCTCAGACGCAAGAACCTTCGGACATACGCCTGGAGGTATTCTTCGTGATCTTGCGTGCACTGGAACAAAGCTTGAGCAGTAACCGGCTTCGTCTGAAACCCTTAGAAACTGGTGATCAGCATGTCCTTCAGCTTTTGCCATGATGTGATTGTTCCTAGCCGAAGAGAGGAGTACTAGGTTTGTGCAACATTTTTGACTGCCATGACAAAGGATTTCGCCATGACTGCAGTATTGCGACCATATGAAGATATGGTTGCTTCGTAGCTCATCAGAAACTGCTTCGGATCTGAGTGTCCGTCATACATGGGGAGCTGGGGTGGCTTGTAAGACGGGAGCCAAAGTGTAGCCTGCAGTTCTGCTGATAGAGGAGAAGCATTATCAAAAGCAAAATTTCCATGATGGAAATATTCATACCATTCATCCTCGTTGTAGAAGCCCTCTTGGTGCAGCTCTCTGTGTTGGGGCCTTCGATTTTGCTCATCTTGAGCAAGATGACGTACTTCCTCAGTGGCTTCGTCAATCTGCCTTTGTAGGTCAGCTAGCCGAGCCATTTTTTCCTTCTTCTTTTGCACTTGCTGATGAAGCATCTCCATATTCCTGATCTCTTGGTCCAACTCATCTTCTTGGGGTGTTGGACTGGTGGCCTTCCTCTTCTAGCTTCGGGCCTCTCGAAGAGAAAGAGTCTCCTGGTTCGGGTCCAGCGGCTGCAGAGCAGCAGTCCTTGTCGCCGAAGCTTTCTTTGGCGGCATGACGAAGGTCGATGCTTGCCGAAGGTGGTCAAAAAAGGGTTCACCGGAGGTGGGCGCCAATGTTGGGGACTTGTCCTTAAATGTTATGAATTAAGAACAAGGCAACACAGAAATTGTCAAATGTTAAAGTCCTTCGTCCTTCGAAGCATTATTTCCCTCGGGATATAATGAGTTTTGGACGAAGGTTATGAAGGACATACCTTCATCAGTACAACAAATAATGAAGAAAGATTCATATAAGGCATGAGAAATAACATAATCGCTTAAATATTATTATTAGCTCATTTCTATTTTATTATTATGGAAGAATAGAAATGATAACAAATTACAAGTGTACCTTCGACTTGAAAGAAGATCAAGGTACAAGCGCGACGCAAAAGCAAAATGCCAAGTCAGCGTGAACAGTACAGGAGCACTGTTCATCTATTTATAGGCACGGGACGCAGCCCATGTAAAATTACACCCATGCCCTTTACATTTGCTAATAACTCTATAGTAATTCATCGGGGTCTAAATAGCCTTTTCCCCTTTAAGTCGGTTTCCTTTTCTGCTATCACGCCGAAGCTCCCCTGCGCATAGCTTCGGCTCTGCGCCATCCTTCGTATTCTTTGTGCTTCTTCACACTGTGGTTTTGACCTAAGTCCGAAGGTACCTGTTCATGTGTCATACTCCAGAAACATTGTTAAATCATGTTTTTGAGGACCTTCGGAAGCTGAAGGCCCCCAACAAGCTCTTTCCAGTAATATCAGGTACTATCCAATCTAATTACAGCTAATAATCATTACAGTCGATAAGGGATCCCATTACCATTCCTGAACCAAACAACATCTTAATATGATCCTAAACACATTGGATGCCACCAGTGGTCCACCTGTCGACTCTTTTCATCTCTCTTTTTTGACTTTACTATTCACCTTTTTCGGCTCACTGCATCATATGGGCAAGCACATCAGCTCATAACAAGCTAACAGATTTTAAGTTTTTTTTTGGAAATTGATGCATTCTTATTTATTAGTATCTTCTATTGTTTCATACTTAATTTCAAAATCCAACAAAACAAGCCAAACTTGTTGGTACCTTATTTAGAGCATGTTTGGCACGGGTCCACTCCTTTGAAAATGACTCTGGTTCTGGCTTCTCTTTAAGAGCAGCATCTCTATAGAAGCTAGTGTTTTTTTTAACAAATCATTTGACAAAGCGACTCCTCTTAGTACAAGAGAATGACAAAGATGGGGAGTGGGAGGAGCCACTAGGAACTAGTGTTTTGGCTCCGGCTTCTCTCTATAAAAATGGCTTCGGCTCCTCAGTGCTCTTAGTTGGGAGCTACTTTTTAGGCCGTTTGGGAGGGCTCCAGCTGGAGCCGTAGCCGGTTTGGAAGCTCTCTCAAACAATCCCTTAGCGTTGCTTCTATGATGACTCACTACTATTGTCGGTGAAAAGATCCTCGGGCCCCTGGGGCCCACTGGTGAGAGAGAGCACAAGAGGACGACCTCAGGCTACCAACGTGACCCGTTAGTGAGGAAGTAAGGGAATCGTCTACCTAGGAAGCACCCACACCTAGATAAACTTTGACAACTTCATCAATCTTCTTCTAGAGTTCAGTCAGCCGAAGCATTTTCTCCCTTCTCCTCTCCACTTGTTGGTGGTTAGCCTCTAGATCTCTGATCTCTTGATCCAGTTCCTCTTCCTATGGCGTTGGGCTAATGGCCTTCCTTTTCTGGTTTCGGGCCTCTCTCAGAGGGAGCCCCTCTTGGTTGATGTCCAGCGGTGCAAGGGTAGCCCCTGGCGCTATTGCCTTCTTCGGCAGCATGGCGAAGGTGGTTGTTCGAGTTCTTGGTGTCGAAGGTGGTCGTTTGAGTTCACCGAAGGTGGGCACCAATATTGTTCGCTTGTTCTCGAATGCTGTGAATCAAGTATATGGCAACACAATAGTCAAATATTAAGGACCTTCGTCCTTCGAAGCATTATCTCCTCTCGGATATAATGATCTTCAGACGAAGGTCATGAAGAACACGTCTCCATGATTCATAAGGAATAAGAGATTATACACACAAGGTGTATTATCCATTCATATATTCATTCTCTAATAAACATATTAACATTAACAGAAATTATATTACATTGATACCTTCGGCTTGTTTCAAGGTGATGATGCGAGAGCAATTACAATCCAGCGTGAACAGTACGAGGGTACTATTCATCTATTTATAGGCAACCGTAAGGTTTCATACGCTATTACATTTATGCCCTCAATAATTACATATAAAGTTTACAAGATGTCGCAAGGGCAACATCGCCATTTGTATTTAATAACTTGAGAAACACCTTCTCCTTGCATCGTCTCATTATTTCGTCATGACGAAGCCTGCTTGATGAAGCGTGCTTCGTTGTACTTCCTTTTCATTATGCCGAAGCCACGTTGTCAACCCATTTCACCGTGATGAAGCCTGTTGGACGAAGCTTGCTTCGCTCCTCTTGTGTTATACCGAAGCATTTATGGTGACGAAGCTCCTGTAATATTCAGTAGTATACTGAAAGCAAATGGTTAGCCGTATTTTTGAGAACCTTCGGAAGAGGAAGGCCCCAACATTTCCAAAACTCAAGTTTTACATGTTAGAAAGAGTAATATTTATTACAAGTCCTGATAGAACTCAAAGTGCATAACTTACATACAAAACTAGGAAGGTAGAACCCTTCCAAAGCTCACACATAAACCTAACTAATCCACCTTCAAGACTGGAAGCATCTTCTAGCCACAGGGACACCTAGAATACTCCTGATTAACTGCAACAACATGGGTTCGGAAACCCTGAGTACGAAGTGTACTTTCGCAAGTCTTACCCAACTAAGGAAAAATACTCTCAATGATATGCTAGATTTGGGAATCAAGGTAAGGTTTAGCAAAAATCAAGCTTACTCATTTGCAGAAATAAGCATCTAATAGTGGATCCTTACTTTCAACATTTTAATTCTGAAATAAGTATTATTTGACTTTATTCGCATCTAGACCAACTTCATCATCACATTAATCAGTACTACATGATTTTTACTCATTATGATTCCATCCATCACTTAGATTGCAGGGTAGTGATCAATTCTCCATTATCCAAGGATATAACAGTGATTCAAATCGATTTACCTAGCTGGGGATCTCTAACCACATGACATATGTAGCACTTAACCCTTGCATATGCCAACCTGCAATCTCAAGATCATATCGGGTTCACGCCAACCAAGAGCACAGTTACTCCACCGTCCAGTCTCTTGCCACGGAGGGTACACGCTATTCTCGTCATCTCTCCACTTTCATTGTGTGGTAGCCTTTCTAGTATTGGTCAAGCTGAGGTTAGGCTTACCCTATCCCATACCAGGGCATGTGGCTAGTTAAATAGTCCTCGATCATCAAGCCTACATTCGCTATAATCTTTAATCAACCTGGGAAGAACATCACTTGTTCCTAGACCAAGTCTCGAATTAAGTACTTTCATCCTTAGGACTTATTTGTGTACCTTAGGATGATTAAAACATCACAGGGAACCTTGCATTAGATCTCCCCATGATCCTGGTGAAAATATTCTTGTAGGTAGAGTCATCCTTCCTTAGAATAAACCCTGAGCTACACATTAGTGCAAAGGACAAACTCTATCTACAAGACTTATCTCTAGGTAGGGCTAAGCAATTTTGTAAACAATATTTGATACTTGCAAAGAAGTATCTATAAAAGGAATGGATATCAAGGTAGTCAATGAATCAAATAGTTTCCAAGCAACTCCTATAAACTTAGTGCACATTTCACTAGACTTAAAGTGTATAAAAGTCTTTTAAAAATACAATGAATGGGCAAATGCAGTGGGGCATGCCTTTGTTGTAGTGAAGAGGTTCTAGATCCCTCTATCAAATACCATTTAGATGGTTCCTCCACTTGATCAGCTGAAGTAGGGTCCTCCTTCAAACACCACTTCTTCTAGGTGTTCTACAATTCAATTATAATTACATGAATGCTTATGTAATGATGTGAAATGCAAACTCTCATAAGGAGAGGTGGGAACATAAACACATGAACTGAAGCATATGACAAGTATACACATACTTCTCTATAATCTAATACTTGACAAAAGTGACTAATTTGAATTTACTTAGAGATCAATATTCTTTTGGTTTCTTCATCCACAGACCAACTTTCACTAGATAAACTTATCTCCTTTCCAAAGCATTAACCCACACTTGATTAGGAATTACCATTCTATTTTGGGGCTTATAAGGTTTCTGGAGAAAAATGATTCCAAACAGCCCCAAACTTTTACCAAGTGTTTAACATCAGATAACAAGCTTCTCCAAAAATGCCCATGATTTTTGGTGTTCAACTCTTATTTCTAAAATTCCAATAGTCCTTCCATGAGCACCTTTAATTCACTTAAAATTTTCTAACTGCTTCAAAAATTCCAAAAATATTTTTAATAGAAATATTCTGAATTTATACACCTAATAAAATTGGTCCCTTAATTTGTTTTCATTTTCTACAATTTCTTGCGTTATTTGGAAGGTCTCAGCTAAATAATAAAGGAAAAACATCTAAACTCTGGGCCGATTCTGGCCCACACGGCCCACGACCAGACACAGGCGGCCCGCGCTCGAGAGCCCGCGCCGCACATCATGCAGAAAGGCCCCAACTGCACTGACAAACTAAATAAAAGCCCAATCTACTGTTGTCACGCTCACTGTCAAGCGCACATCGGTCCCTGTCCCTCGGCTTTATCACTTTCACAAGAACTCGGACCCGATGCCCCGCTGCCTCCCTGACTCCCTCCGACGAGCTGAGAACCTGACACAGCGGCGCTGATCTTCAACGCCCACCAACCCCCCCTAGCACGTGTTCACGGCCAAGGCAAAGGGAACCCACAGCTTCACTACCACTGTCCAGCAATCTAATGCACTAACACGACGCCGGCGAGATGCACGGCCCGGCGAGCCCGATCCTGAGACACTAGAATAGTAGAGTTCCAATCAAGGGCGCAGAGAGCAGGAGGGATTCACCATGACCTCAGTGCTTGCGCGAAATTGCTCGAGGAAGACGCGGTTGAACGGGTCGACGGCAAGGCTGTCCTCAGCATCAGTCTGCGGCGGCACAACCGTGTCCCAATCAAATGACAGCGGTGACGTTCAAAATACCAACAAGGAAAGCTTTACTGATCTTAACTGAGTATGGAACAAACACCACATGGTCGAGCAAATCTCCCGAAATTCCTGGCTACGTGAGGTGAAGAAACTGGTGGCAATGGTCACCAGTCTGAAGGGGATGGCACAAAACTCTGGACAGGGCTAACCCTGGAACAGACCCACTTAGGAACTAGGGAGGGTATTAATACTAGCAGGAGCACAAGGACCACAACACCTGTGTAGCTATCCTTGGATAGAACTCGAGGACAGAGAATAAACTTTCACAACCAGGATCTCAAGGCAGCTGAACATGGGCAGGTGTCTCTGACCTTGCACACAACACAGTGGGGAAGGGCTCCCAGGGTGCCAACACAACAGGAGCTACACACACATGGCAAACATGCACACCCATCGCACCAGCCCAATAACACTGAACCTGGTCAGCCTCCATAGCCAAAATATTATCCTTTGTTCAACAAAACAAATAGGACAGGGAGCAGATAAGGCCTCTCTTCCAAATGCACAAATGACACCAGTAGGGATGAGGTGATCTTCTTCAGTTTACTCAGCCCACTCTGAATTCAGTTCCCCAGTCCTGCTGCCCCATTCCTCACCTTCATGTTCAGTCCATGTTAACTCACAACCCCAAATGGCAACAAACCCATCTCCCTTAATACACATTATTCTCCACACATAGTTCTATTAACTTGTTAGAATCACCCAAGACCAAGAATGCAAGGACCAAAAGTTACAGTGCCCCAAACTTCTTCCAAACTCACTGAATTTTCTGCTTCAGTTATCTGCAATAGCATAACACCAACCTTGACAGCCCAACTTGGAACGCACTCTTCTCCCAATTCCACACAGCAACAAGACTAACACCTTATATGAAACTTGTTGTCTTTAACATGGGCTTTCATCTTGCTATAGAGTTCCTAACTCAATTCTCCCTGTACTAATTACCATAGGGCTCCAAAGGCAGATAAAAACACACAAATTCTCTCAGCTACAGTCAACTAAATCAACAGCTCTCAAATCTGATAGAGGAACTTTGGAGATGCTTTACTCCCAGGTTTATGTGGAACCAAGTCCGACTCACTCTAGGAAACGTGAACTCATTACTATGGTCTCCCACTTAGCTAAAACAACTTTAGTCCAAAACCACTTGAATTCATCACAAATGATCTCCAAACTAGGCATCCTTCACTGAGATTCAGTATTCAGTTACTGAACCAGACTCAGTTAGAGCCAGTCTGATAGTCAACTTGAGCCAACTTTTTCTTCAACTTTTGTGTAGAATCAAACCAAAGACACTTAAAGAGACATATTCACCATCATATTCTCTTTACTTCCTCCATAAACATTACAGCCTAAAAGTTCATAGATCAGCCACAACAAAGGTCCAAAACAGCACTCACAATACTGAATTCCAAATTCAGTTACTGTTTACCATCAGACAATTCAGAACACTGCAGCCCCACTTTGAACCATCCAATTTGCTAAGTTCCCAATGCTTCTAGGGTAAGTTGCTTAATAACGTTTGTGCTCCTATAGTCCTTCTACGAATTTGATATAGTGACCTTTAGCCAAAACCACATGCATTCCAAACTACAACAGCCCAAATTTAGCATCACAACCAGAAATTCAGAATCTGAATTTACTCAAAGTCTGAAATCCACAATTTCTGACAGCTTTATTTTGGACCCATTTTACTCCAAGTTCCAAATAGCTTTAGGGGTATGACCCTTAACCAAACATACAAACCAACACATGGTCTTCCACTTTTATATAGCACCCTTAGTTTATAACTATATGGATCAGCCACCAAACAGATTCCAAATTTGCTTCATAACACAAATATTTCCGCCGCTGATTTACACTAAGTCTGAAACTCAGAATATGACAGTCCACATTTTCGCAAGTTTTGCAGATAACTCCATATGGCTTTAGGGTTAAGTATCTTAATCAAGTGTGTACTACTATGATAGCTCTACAACCTTGTTATAGTGACCATAATCTATAACCTTATGGATAGAGCAGTAGAGGGCTCCAAAGTTGCACAAAACACTAAACTTCAGACCTTGAATTGGCACTAAGTCTGAAATCTGACAGCCCTACTTTGGATCACATTTTATCCCAGTAGAATATAGTGTTAGGGCTATAACACTTAATAGAAGCTGTTCTCCTAGAATCCCTCTACAAGGTTGTTATAAAAACTTTTTACCAAAAGTCAACAATTTAAAAACTACAGGGTTCCAAAAACAGATAAATAAAATTGTTTTCAGCCAAATCCAAACTGAAACCAATCTGAACTTTTACCAATTACTCGAAATTTGAAAGTTGTTTAGTTTTCGAAGCACTACAACTTTGGTATATAGAACTCAGGTCCAAAGTGTCCTTGGTTTAGCAGTTATTTGCTTACACACAATTCCAAACAAAACATTCAAACCTCACATTAAGGTTTTGAAGTTGATCCTTCGGCTGAAGTGTTTCTTCCACTTGATCTACCTTTGAAAGCAAAGTTGCTCTAGATTCTAAGTCTTGCCCCTTGGAACTTAAGGATCCAAGTCAATTTGTCACTTGCTCAAAAGATGGTCTATTCTTGTTTAGCTTAAGCCAAGTTCTTAAACTAAACCCTAAACCCAACACAAACATCACACTTTTGAAAAAGTTTGACCCAGTAAATGCATTCTAGGTATATCAAACAAGATAATGCAAGTATTTATGATGACATGCAAGAGTTTTAGTTATCCTAACGCCAGAGGTGTAACAGCCTTCCACCCTAAAAAGAAATCTTGTCCCGAGATTTAAAACTCTAGGCTAGGTAATGGAAAGGAAATGTGTCACTAGCTATTTCCATTTTCTAAACTACCCCCATTTACATAGAGCCTATCCACTCCACCGGAGGCAAAATGGACCATCTCCTAGGTTTTCGATCCGACGGCCATGCACTCCACACAAAGATGCTTCGCCTTGATGCACCCTTCGCTGTGATGCCACATGCCACCACCAATTCCCACTAGAACTGCCGTCATCGAATTTTGAGGCCCAAACTCAGCAAAACCCACCATCCGTAGCGTTGGGTGGTTTTGACGACCAAACCACCAAACCGCCGTGAGTATCGCAGCGTGTGCGCGCCCCCACGTCCTGGACACGTGTCATGCCAGTCCTCGACCGAGCAGGCAACATGTCCCGATGTTGGTACCGATTGACACGTGGTCAAGCGGGTCCAAGCACTCGGGAGAGAGGGTACTTAGGTGCTCAACAAAATAGTAGGTAGGGAACTATAGCATCTTGTTAAGCATGTCCCATCAATATACTGTGCAGGAGTATTTATAGGTAACTGGGTAGGTGGTTGTGCCCTCCTAAGTACAATTATGCCCCCTGTTTACCTGCTACAGCTCCGGAATATTCCCCCTAATGGGAGGAGCTTATAAATGGGCCCGAATGATAGCAGAATGTGGCCTAGGCCCCGCCATTGGCGGCGCAGTCCTCGCTCGCGCGTGGCTCCCTTCGTCCTATGGTGCCAGGTCTTCGATTTTGCCAAGGCTATAGCTCGGAACTATCTGAGCTAGCAGGGTCGCCTTCATGAAGCCATGAGGAGCCCCCGCTTTATAAGATAGATCCCTTCGCTTTAATGCCTTTGGCAGTTCTGGACGAAGACCTCATCTCCGATACTAGTCGAAGTACCATCTGCTTCCTGTATCTGCGATAGAACCTGTCTAATTGATGTTAAAGAAAACTGATCGAGGAGGAGGACGACCCTCGCTCCAACACTGGCCCCCAAGGGGCCGGTTCAACTTGGTGAGCTAGTCCCGAAGTCTTTTCTGGGAGATGGCCAAAATGCTGCCCTCGTCAGGTTGAAGTGGTCCTCGGGGGGGGATTTTGAAATATGACCGTTGAAAGGTGACATTTTACTGTGGGACTGTTGGTTTCCCGAGGCACCATTTCGGGTCTATAAAATCCATTCCCGGCCACGGCGGAAACACCTTTACACACTGGCTTACAGAAACCTTGGCTTCTCTGCCTGAGCACACTACTATGCGCTTTCCATTTCTCGCTGCCGGTGAACTGGCCCGTTTGAAGCAAACCGCCCGCCGACGCAGAAGATACGTTATGTCATCTTCTTCTTTGTCACCATCTGTCGCGATAGCTTCATCGAACGTGTCATCGTCGGAGAAGACAATTAGTGATTTGGCGGCAGTAGTGGAGTTGTTACCGGGGCATATTGTGGAGTTTGGGACATCAAGGATCTACTCGGGCCACGTGCAGGAGACGCATCGTTTGGGGTATTTTAGGGATGGTGTGGGGCACGCTCCTGGAGCCGAAGTGGTCCCGGAGCCGGAGGGGAAGTTGGTTGTTTTTGTGGTGTCTTTCACTGCAGGACTTCGCTTGCCCGTGTATCGGTTTGTCGTCCAAGTGTTGCAACGCTTCGAAGTTTAGATTCATCAGCTTACATCGAATGCCATGGTGGCATTAGCGAAATTTGTGTGGGCAGCGACTTCGTATGGCGGGGAGCCCTAGGTCGAGGTTTCAACTAGAATTATTGGCTCCATTGGCAGAAGAAAGTTATTGGTTGCAAGATTGCACAGTTTATACATGCACTTTCATGCCAAGGACTGGGAAGACTTCGGGTGAGGTTGTGGAGCTCGTGCCATGCGCCAAGAATAAATGGGGAAACTGGTGGTACTTTTGGTTTTACGTGACGTTGGAGGACACCGAGGGGGTTCCTGGGCTGCCTCCATCTATTTTGTGCTCGCACTTCTACATCGCATTCCCGTAGTTTAAGCTGAAAAAGTGGTATAAAAGCAAAGATGCCCTTCGACGCATGGCTAGGATGAGCTGTGGTCACGACTTGGTGGAAGAGTTCATTGCATGTGGGGTATGGCCACTTGCGCATGGCTGGGATCTGGGTGCGGTAAAGCTATGCCCGATGCCCTTTTTGGATAACCGGATAGTGCTGAGCTGTAACAATCAAAATCTTAACTTGAGATTTAAGGAAATTATTTAGAGAAAAAAAAATAATAAATATAATCATCAAAATAAATTCCCGTTATAAATAATTAGACTTTAGAATTCACCCCTTTCTAAAGTGATTAGTCATAATAAGGTAATGTTAGCTAAATCATTTCTTAATAAAGATTTAGACATTGGAAAATGTTTTCTATCAAAACAAGGAATCATAATTTAAAATTTGAATTTAAATTGTAAATGAGAATATAAAACAGAAAATGAAAAAAAGAAAGGAATTTTAATTAAGACCATTACCCTCTCCATAATTAAATAATAGGAAGAAGGATAAATAATATAAATGCAAATAATGGGGGGTAATCTTCACATTAGGATGATATTTAATATTGGGAAAATCTGAAATTTAAAACATGAGTTTAAATTTGAGTTTGAATAATTGAATTTGGAATTTGAAATAGAAAAGAAAAGAGAGAAAAAAAGAAAAAGAAAACAAATCGACTTGGGCCTAATCCCACCATTCCGGCTCACTGAAACCCTCCCCGCGGCCCATTTCCAAAGCGTCATTCTAGTAGCTGTTACGAAGTCACCTGTCTATCTGACGTGTGGGCCCCTAGGGTGTTACGCTGGCGGGTGGGACCCACTTGAGAGCCATTCTAGAGCTCATACGAAGTCACCTGTCTATCTGACGTGTGGGCCCCTCATTGTCAGACTCGTCTTCCTCTACACAACAGACCCGCGCGGCGTCAACGGCAACGGCCGCCGCGATTCTCGCGGAGGGCAACAACCGCGCAGACTTCGTCTATCCCGGCTATTTAAACCCAGGTTACTGACCACCGAATTGAACCCTGCACCGGGTGCGTGAACCTCACCGACGACGGGGGGTTTAAGGAGAAGGGAAACTCGCTGCTGCCATCGATCTTCCCGGGTGTGGGGTGATTATGGCTCTGGCTGGTGGACTGGAAGCATCGCAGGGCCGGGCGGAACTTTTGTGTGTGCGGGGGTGGGCGCATTACCCCTTTGGAGCTCGTGAATCGCTCACCGGAGCTGTGACCTCGCCACGGATCCACCTTCTCTTAGGGCGGGTGTTCCTCGCTACCTAATCCACTAGCTTCACCATTCTGGTGCCGTTACATAGTACTGAATTCCATAGGAGATTAGTACTGAGAGACCAGGATTGGGGTGCACCGGCGATGCTCCGTTGTTGGGCGCTCGCGCCACCGTGCTCTGGAGGTGTTTGGTAGAAGACGAGCTTGCGATCGTAAGATACGTGATGGACGGCTGTGATACGATGCTTAGATAACCCTTCGCCGCACTTGATCTGGGCCGTCGAGATGGGATCGGACGTGATAAGGACAAGGGTTATATCTGGACTTGGATATTAGATCCAGCGGTCAGGATCACACCCCGGTTCATAATGTGTGTGCGTCTAATCTGGGCGGTTGAAGCATGATCCAACGGGCCAGATTGCATAATACCCCTTCGACCAGGTGAAAGGGGAATAAGATCAAACATTTTTCTAAATGATTTTGGTGGTTGAATTGCCCAACACAAATAATTGGACTAACTAGTTTGCTCTAGATTATATGTTCTACAGATGCCAAAGGTTTATCTACAACTATTCTAAATCGACTGTCCGGAATACCGTAGTTTATTCCGGACAGGAGAAGTTTTTTGAAAAAACAGGCCAAGTGCGGACCGTCCGGGCCTTTGCGGCGGACCGTCCGCGACACCTAAATTACCCTCGGACAGAACCAATGCAAAAACACATGTCTCTACTGCGGACCGTCCGATGGAAGAGCAAGCACCGTCCAGCTACAACGCGTGGACCGTCCGGCTATAATTCACGGACAGTCCGCATGAGAAGACCTGGTTCAGCCCGAAGGTGACAAGTTGAGCAAAAGGAATTATATAGCTGGCGCGGACAGTCCGGGACCAAGGGCGGACCGTCCGCGTGGTGTCACCGAGGCAGATAGCCGTTGATCTAACCGTTGTATCCGTTGAAGATGTCAGAATCGACCGTTGGAGGGTCGCGGACCGTCCGGGCCCTAGCCGCGGACCGTCCGCCAGTGCAATTTCTGGCAGATGCGTCCCAACGGCTATATGGGTGGTTGAGGGCTATAAATACCACCCCAACCGGCCACTTCAAGGTGTGGGAGCCCAAGCAACATTCCAAGTCATCTAGTTGACATATTCAAGCCCTCCCAACCACCTCTATTCATTGATCCATCCCATACACAAGATTTAGACCACTACAACCCACACAAGTGCCACAAAAGAGAGAGCAAGCAAAAGAAAGCTTCTCGTGTGAGTTTAGCTCTAGTGCCTTGTGAGATTCATTGAGAGAAAGTGTATGCTACATCTTGCGTTCATTTGTGCGTGGAGTTTTGACTCCCATTGAACTTCCTCCAAAGTTTTGGAGGCTTGTAAAGCTAGCAAGAGACACCTAAGTGTGTGGTGATCTTTGCGGGGTCTTAAGTGATCCTTGAGAAGAAGAAGAGCTCGCCGATCTTGGGGATCGGTTGAGAGAGGGAAAGGGTTGAAAGAGTCCCGTCCTTAGTGGACTCCTCAACGGGGACTAGGCCTTCGAGGGCCGAACCTCGGTAAAACAAATCACTCGTGTCTCGTGTGCTTATTGCTTGTGATTTGTTTGTTCTTTCCCTTTCTAAGTTTTTCTTGCACTATTCTTTGCTAATACTATTTGGTGCTGCTTTAAGTTAAATTCTCATTTAGTGAAGCAACACCTTGCAAGAAAGAACTTGTGTTATTGCTCTTGTTATCTAAGCCATGTTGCTTTATTCTCATAGACCTATTAATTGTATTGATTTATCAATTCCTCATTATTTGAAAGAAATACTCTTTACAAGCAAAGGACTTAGTTTTTATACTCCGATATTTGTATATCTTGTTCTAACCACTAATCAAGGGACCTAGTTGGGGCTTAAAGTTTATAAATTTAAGATTTGCCTATTCACCCCCTCTAGGCGACTTTCAATTGGTATCGGAGCCAGGTTCTTCATATTGAGTCTAACAACTCGAAGTGATGGCTCGAAAAAGATCCCAAAAGAACAAGAAGACCAAGGAGAACAAGGAGGTAACTCTTGAGATATTACTTTCCGATTGTTCTAATTATGATTCATGGGCTACTAGGGTGCTAAATGCTTTTAGAACTGTAGATCCACGATTAGAACAAATCTTATACAAGAGTATTATACCTTCTAGTTGTGATAAGAAAAATCCTTCCGAGGAAGATCAAAGATGTATACGCTTAAATATCTAGCTTATGACATCTTAAGTAATTCTCTTAGCAATGAAGATTATCGTGCCTTCATATCGAATTATAATGAATCTATTCATGATGCGCATGATATTTGGACTAGAAATAAAATCAAATTTTATGAGTCCAAACATGATATTTCATTTTGTGCTTCTACTTCCTTTGGTATTTGTGAGACTAACCCTTTGAAGGAAGAACAAGAAAATGAACGATAGAGACCAAACGATGAATCCACCTCTCCAAAAGGTTTGTCTTCCCATTTCGATTCCCACATATGTTGTGTGGCTAATGAAAATGAAAGCAGAAGCACAAATGAGGACGAGGAGGATGACCTAAGCTTCATGCAACTCTACGCTCACCTAAGCCTAGAAGATAAGGCGGTCATGCTCAAACTTCTAAAAAGAGCGAGAGAGCAAAGCGAAGCTCGTCAAATGCTAGAAGATGTTCTCTCCATGAAAATGCTACGATTTGACGAGTTGACTAAAGAACATGAGGAGCTAAAGTACTCTCATGTTGATTTGGTCCAAAGGTATGAAACTATTTAAATTGAGCAAGATAACTCTTTACATTGTATCGCTCAATTAGTAAATAGGAATGCCTTGCTTAAGGACCAAGTAGAAAAGCTAAAGATTGAAAATCTAGTTTTTTCAAGAAAAATATGATATGCTTCTATGTTCTCATGAAAATCTTATAAATGATCGTATCATATTACATATTGCTCATGAGGTTGTGATAAAAAACTTAAAATCCCAACAACCTCACTCATGCACATGTATTCAAATTAAAACTGCATTACCATGTGCTAATGCTTGTTGTCCGTCGATAAGCAAAACTTCCTTTGAGCTAGGATTTGTAGGGACACAAGATGATACATATCAAAAGCTCAAAGAATAAAATGAGAGGCTAAAGATGAGCTTGACACAACTTAAAGGGAAGTGCATTGCTCAACCTTCTCAAGATAACCGTGATCACATGGTGAAGAAGCTTGAGACGGAGACAACTGTGACATGCACTAAATCCCTTGAAGAAAATGTCAAGGACTTAAGGATTGCCAAGAGAAAGGAACAAAAGAAGAAAATCAATACCTCTTCCAAAAGCCTCAACCATGCCTCCATAAAAGGTAACATCCAAGGTAATAATCAAGTCACACTTCACACTAAGAGAAGTAAGAAGTGTAGTGAATGCTTTGAAAAGGGACATTCGATTAGGTCATGTTCTTATATTAAAAATGACTTGCTTATTAACAAGGATGATAAACTTTGTTTTAAATGCTCAAAGAAAGGACACTTAATTAAATTTTGTCCCTATTTGAAACAAAAATGCATAGTGTTAGAAAAGAAAATATTAACTAACCATGTAGCAAGCAAGAAACAGGGAAAGAAGAAATCCTCAAAACTTGAAGATCGCCTTTGCTACATATGCTAAAAGAAGGGACATCAATGCAAGGATTGTCCCATTGGTAACAACCCCACTTCTAGCTTGTCAATTATTTCACATGTAACTAGGCAACCCAAAATTGCAACTTGTGCTAGAAAGGTAATGAGTTTACCAAGCGCTAACACAAAGGACTTTTGGGTTTCTAGATCTTTGTTGACAAACCTTGATGGACCCATCAAGCGATGGGTACCAAAATATGCTTGACAAGCTTTGCAGGAAAAGGAGATAGTATGAAGCTTTGGGGTGCTTGAGAGAGTCAATTCAATTTTTATTAACTCAAGCTATCAATCTTCAATGATCTATATCCAAGATTGACCCAAAGTTATTTTGAATTGTTATATCCAAAACTCATATCATCTCGGGGAAGATATTGATGTTGTAGGAAATAAAGAATTAATCCTATGCCAAAAAGTCAAGGCCTACAACATGGAGGAAAGCCAAAGGATGGTAACAGTTATGCTTTTAAGTGCAAGTATCTTAAATTATCATTTTTATGTGTCTTGTGTAGTTACATAGAAAAAGAAAGCACTTCAAATGTTTTTAAATTATGTCACCATTCTTTGAAGAAACTCTTCTCATATGGTAGATTGTATATTCGTCATTTCTATACCATGGCAATCTACATGCTTTAAATTGTTGTAAGTATCTCATGGCATGCTTTACACTAATCATCCTATTATTGCCATATTCTAGATATAAAGAGATATTCCATGCTCTTAAAAGAATAAGGTGTCACATAAGGAATTCAATTCCTTAGGACACTTATAAAGGGAATCTCTCTTTATATCTGGAAATCGTGGGACTAATGTTTTTGTCTAAATAACCTAAGTAGTCTCACATATAGAGAATATGTTTCTCTTTGGAGATGTACAATCTAACATGAAAAGAAAAGTCAATGCAATGATTTATGTTGTTTTACCTCTTGCTTAAGTTGGATATGATTCTTCTATATTTATCGCTCTCCATGTTATGAATTAGATTTATTCCCATAATCTTAAAGAATTATCTATGCTTGTTTTGTAAGCAAAATTAAGCATACATCATGGAATAACCTAGTTCATATTATAAAGTTTCCATGCTTTAGTAATCTATTTTCCATTCCTTATCAAAATGATTACACAAAGGGAAACTAGTGCTTGAGTTACTATGACATATCTCTTGATCTTACTTATGAAAATCTACAAGAGAGTAAGTGCAAGCCGCAAGCCTCAAGGGTTACTCTTCACCCAAAGTAAGAAAGGTAAAAGCAAATGTATGGAAACTCATCTTCTTAATCAAATATAGTTCCCATCAATGGTTATTTACTCTAAGTTCTACCTATGTGAAGAATAGATTCTTTATTGGACTTAAGTCAGCTAGATGTGCATTCAATCTCAATCTCATTCTCATAAATGCACTTGTCCATTAGAATCTAATTCATGCCTTTGCTATATCTGCTCTCATATTGATATACTTTTAACTTGTGATAATAAAATCAACATGAAGAAGTAAATTTCCTATGATTGATCAAAATGATTAAAAGGTGCATATTCCTCTTTTCATATGATGTACACTAATATTAAGGATTTTACTTCATGTCTGTGTGATGTATGGATGATGAATTGTTTATATTTCTTATCTAAAAGAAATCATCCTTCATCATATACTCCCTTGTGCTATTAACATCTCTCTTGAGTATTTTCAATAAGTTTGGAAGGAAAAAGAGACAACTACAAAGGGAGGACACTCAAATGAAAAAGGAAGACATCAAGAGCAACAACACCAAATTGGATAATGAGATTTTCAAAACAATCATGATGTGGTTTTAAGCATTCTAAATCTTTTTCATTGTGAGAATAACTAGGCATAAGTTATTTATTGCAAATCTTATAAGCCTTGATCAAGATGAATAATGCTTCTCCCTATTTGTCTTTAAAAGTGAGTCCAGTTCTCTCAAACCTTGATGCATGACTTTAGGGGGAGCATATTTCTATATCTTGATATATTGAGACTAATTCTTCATCTTAGTAATCTCACATAGTCTCAAGTATGAGAATAAGTTTCTCATGAAGTATGCTTCTACATTTCAATCCATATTGGTAAAAGTAATGTCACCTTTATCAAGGATTGTAACCTTCACTATTAAAGTAGCATATTTACTGGATTCTCCTGTTTTAAGCTTGTCTGATAATTTAATGCCTATGTTGTTCTTTTGATCGCATATGTTGTTTGTTTGATCATTGAATAACTTCAATTAACACTTATGTTTCTTAGTGCCTCATATAATTTCAATCAATATCTCTCTTGATATGCACTAAGTTAAAAGGAGAATTCATGATATATTTATGCAATTTGTGATTTGCTTGATATATTATTGCAATGACTTAGAAAAGGATCACTAGTTGTGGAACTCTCTCTTGTGCAAAGTATTTCCATATCTTGTCTTGAATATAGGTCTTAAGTAACTAAGACTAAGGACAAAGCGCAATGAAGAGAGCGTCTCTATGTGAAGGTACAAAAGGGTAAAACTACTTCCTCTCATTTATACATGTACCTAAATCTTCCTTTTCTATACATTCCTCGCTTATCTTGTATAAAAGGAAGAGAAAGCATGTCTATGTATATCCCTGCTTCATACCTAGTTTAACCTCTCAAAAATTTCATTCCTGCATTTATGCACTTTTGTTAAAACTAGGTGAAGTGATTTTATTGTCAAAGAGCTTAAAGCTTAACCTTGTAACGAGTATAAGCTACCTTTGTTTCAAAGGTGGAGGGTCCTTAAGTCTCTTTGAAATCCTTAAGGGTAATTGCCTAAAGTGTTTTCAACATGCTTTCATAAGTGCATAGTCTGTCATGAGCGTCGCACTTTTATTATGACACATTGCACTTCACAGTTTCTATGATAAAGATATGTTCTCATTAACCTAATTATGTGCACTTGGCATTTAAGACCAAAATTTGTATCTCTCACAAGGCACATATTTAGGGGGAGCAATCTATATTATATAGAACTGTTTAAGCTTAATTGACATATCCTTTTAACCATGTCTCTTTCCTTTGGTACATTTGCATATTTCCTATCTCTCTTGTGCCAAGGCTAAGACTAATATGTTTCCATGAGTATCTTGTATATTAAGTCTTAGATTGAAAGGGAAATGGAGTATTCGGCAAAGACATCGCTTCCACTCTACACCATTGATATTATCCTTCCCTGCCGGTACTCCGCCATCTCTCCAAATTTGGTATAATCTTCACTCATATTCATTTGTACCACTAGGGGAGAAAGTAAAAAGGGCTTATATTTCACTCACAAGTATCCGTTTTTGGCGATTCATGCCAAAGGGGAGAAAGTATTAGCCTAAAGCAAAAGGACCGTACCACCACGCCAATTTCAAAATTTTTCGAAAAGATTGTTTTCATTTGGTTTTTTAATTAGTATTCCTCAAAAGAAATTCTATCTCAATTGGCATATTTTAAAAAGAAGAGATTTTCAAAAGTTGGTATCTAAAATATTTGATTCTCTTTCAATTTGTAAAACCCTCTTAAACACTAAGAGGAGAATTTTACTTAGGGGGAGTTTTATGTAGTCAAAGGAAAAGCATTTGAAACAGGGGGAGAAAATTTCAAATCTTGAAAATGCTTCTCGAAATCTTATTCATATACCTTTGAATATTTGCAAAAAGACTTTGAAAAGAATTTGCAAAAACAAAATAAGTGGTGCAAGCGTGGTCCAAAATATTAAAAGAAGAAAGCAATCCATGCATATCTTACGGAAAATGTAAAATTGGTTTAGTTCCAAGCAACCTTTGCACTTACCTTATGCAAGCTAGTTCAATTATGCACTAATATATTTTGCTTTGGTTTGTGTTGGCATCAATCACCAAAAAGGGGGAGATTGAAAGGGAAATAGGCTCAAACCTTTTCCTAAATGATTTTGGTGGTTGAATTGCCCAACACAAATAATTGGACTAACTAGTTTGCTCTAGATTATATGTTCTACAGGTGCCAAAGGTTCATCTACAACTATTCTAAATCGACTGTCCGGAATACCGTAGATTATTCCGGACAGGAGAAGCTTTTTGGAAAAACAGGCCAAGTGCGGACCGTCCGGGCCTTTGTGGCGGACCGTCCGCGACACCTAAATGACCCTCGGAAAGAACCAATGCATAAACACATCTCTCTACTGCGGACCGTATGATGGAAGAGCAAGCACCGTCCAGCTACAACGCGTGGACCGTCTGGCTATAATTCACGGACAGTTCGCATGTGAAGACCTGGTTCAGCCCGAAGGTGACAAGTTGAGCAAAAGGAATTATATAGCTGGCGCGGACAGTCCGGGACCAAGGGCGGACCATCCGCGTTGTGTCATCGAGGCAGATAGCCGTTGATCTAACCGTTGATCTGTCAGAAGTATCCGTTGAAGATGTCAGAATCGACCGTTGGAGGGTCGTGGACCGTCCGGGCCCTAGCCGTGGACCGTCCGCCAGTGCAATTTCTGGCAGATGCGTCCCAACGGCTATATGGGTGGTTGAGGGCTATAAATACCACCCCAACCGGCCACTTCAAGGTGTGGGAGCCCAAGCAACATTCCAAGTCATCTAGTTGACATATTCAAGCCCTCCCAACTACCTCTATTCATTGATCCATCCCATACACAAGATTTAGACCACTACAACCCACACAAGTGCCACAAAAGAGAGAGCAAGCAAAAGAAAGCTTCTCGTGTGAGTTTAGCTCTAGTGCCTTGTGAGATTCATTGAGAGAAAGTGTGTGCTACATCTTGAGTTCATTTGTGCGTGGAGTTTTGACTCCCATTGAACTTCCTCCAAAGTTTTGGAGGCTTGTAAAGCTAGCAAGAGACACCTAAGTGTGTGGTGATCTTTGCGGGGTCTTAAGTGATCCTTGAGAAGAAGAAGAGCTCGCCGATCTTGTGGATCGGTTGAGAGAGGGAAAGGGTTGAAAGAGACCCGTCCTTAGTGAACTCCTCAACGGGGACTAGGCCTTCGAGGGCCGAACCTCGTGAATACAAATCACCCGTGTCTCGTGTGCTTATTGCTTGTGATTTGTTTGTTCTTTCCCTTTCTAAGTTTTTCTTGCACTATTCTTTACTAATACTATTTGGTGTTGCTTTAAGTTAAATTCTCATTTAGTGAAGCAACACTTTGCAAGAAAGAACTTGTGTTATTGCTCTTCTTATCTAAGCCCTCTTGCTTTATTCTCATAGACCTATTTGTTGTATTGATTTATCAATTCCTCATTATTTGAAAGAAATACTCTTTACAAGCAAAGGACTTAGTTTTTATACTCCGATATTTGTATATCTTGTTCTAACCACTAATCAAGGGATCTAGTTGGGGCTTAAAGTTTATAAATTTCAGATTTGCCTATTCACGCCCCCTCTAGGCGACTTTCACTAGGCAGGTTTGCGTAGGAGCCCCTAGGGTTTTATAAAACCAACCCACCGTCCGGGGAGTGCTATAGGGAATTACATTTAAGTCCTGATATTCATGATTGGGACCCCCGAGCTTTCTAGTATTTATGTGTGCCATCACTGGATTTAATAAATTAGGGAAATTAATATAGAAAATAGTTTTTTGTATAAAAACAATTCCAGAAACTTGTTTGATTCATAAGTAATTCATTTAACTCCATTTTGATCCATTCTAGTTGCATCAAAACCATAACAATATTGTTTATCCCCTGGTAACTTTATTTTGTTAGGAAACATAAATTAAAATTTTGTACTTAATTTCTTTTGTACCCAACTCCTAAATCTTTAGAAAATCATAACTTTATAACAGTAACTCCGAATTTAGTGGTTCTCGAACCCACGATCTCGTAGCATCGCGTAGAATATTATTATGCAGTTTGTGTTTATGTTTTGTGTGATGTTATTTGCGGCGACCTGACCAGATTTATAAGAGATCAAGTATGCAAACCACTTGCCCCGCAGTGATTACCTCACACTTGAGCCCATATAATCCTAGGGTCTAGTGAAATCACGAAGGATTTCAAAACTTTTCCTTCACAACCAAGATCGTAATGAACTGACAATCGCTGCATCAAGTGTAACAACATTCCATAGTGTCGGCGTTTCGAGACCGGGGGGTCCCTGAGCCGACGAGTGAGTGTGCCGCGTGCCCCAGCCCAGATGGGTCGAGCGCGTGGGCGAGCGCGAAGGGGGGAAAAGGCGAGGTGGCCGGAGACGGGCGTGAGAGAGGTAGAGGTCCTGCGGCCTTCGTGTTCGTCCCGTGCCCAGGTCGGGTGCGCTTGCAGTAGGGGGGTTACAAGCGTCCACGCGGGTGAGGGAAGCAAGCAGCCCCAAGAGAGCGCCTGTCCCGTCCTCGGTCCCGCGCCGCCAACCTTCTCTAAGAAGGCCCTGGTCCTTCCTTTTATAGGCGTAAGGAGAGGATCCAGGTGTACAATGGGGGTGTAGCAGAGTGCTACGTGTCTAGCGGAGGGAGAGCTAGCGCCCTAAGTACATGGCAATGTGGCAGCCGGAGAGATCTTGGCACCCTGCTGGCGTGATGTCGTGGCTGTCGGAGGAGCAACGGAGCCTGGCGGAGGGACAGGTGTCGGAGCGGTCGAGTCCTTGCTGACGTCCACCTGCTTCCGTAAGAGAGCTGAGAGCCGCCGTCGTCACAGAGCTTGTGGGGCGCCATCATTGCCCATCTGGCGGAGCTAGCCAGATGGGACACCGGTCTTGTTCTCTGTGACCCGAGTCGGCTCGGGGTAGGATGATGATGGCGCTTCCCGTTGACGTGGCGGGCCTGTGCCCTAGGTCGGGCGACGTGGGGGCTCCTCCGAAGCCGAGGTCGAGTCTGTCTTCTGTTGCCGAGGCCGAGCCCGAGCCCCTGGGTCGGGCGAGGCGGAGGTCGTTCGGCAGAGGCCAGAGCGGAGTCTGAGCCCTGGGGTCGGGCGAGGCGGAGTTCGTCGTCTTCTGGGTCTTAGCCCGAGTCCGAGCCCTGGGTCGAGTGAGGCGGAGTTCGTCGTCTTCCGAGTCTTTGCCCGAGTCCGAGCCCTGGGGTCGGGCGAGGCGGAGTTCGTCGTCTTCCGGGTCTTAGCCCGAGTCCGAGCCCTGGGGTCGGGCGGAGCGGTGTTCGCCGTCTTCCGGGTCTTAGCCCGAGTCCGAGCCCTGGGGTCGGGCGGAGCGGAGTTCGCCGTCTTCTGGGTCTTAGCCCGAGTCCGAGCCCTGGGGTCGGGCGGAGCGGAGTTCGCCGTCTTTCGGGGCTTACCCCGAGTCTGAGCCCTGGGTCGGGCGGAGCGGAGTTTCCTATGGCGCCTTTGGCAAGGCCTGACTGCCTGTCAGACTCACTCTGTCGAGTGGTACTGCAGTCGGAGTGGCGCAGGCGGCGCTATCCTTCTGTCAGACCGGTCAGTGGAGCGGCGGAGTGACGACGGTCACTTCGGCTCTGCCGGGGGGGGGGGGGGGGGCGCACGTCAGGATAGAGGTGTCAGGCCACCTTTGCGTTAAATGCTCCTGCAACTCGGTCAGTCGGTGCGGCGATTTAGTCAGGGTTGCTTCTTAGCGAAGCCAAGGCTTCGGGCGAGCCGGAGATGTGTCCGCCGTTAATGGGGGGCCTCGGGCGAGACGGAAGTCCCTCGAGGTCGGCTGCCCTTGTCCGAGGCTAGGCTCGGGCGAAGCGTGATCGAGTCACTCGTATGGACTGATTCCTGACTTAATCGCACCCATCAGGCCTTTGCAACTTTATGCTGATGGGGGTTACCAGCTGAGAATTAGGCGTCTTGAGGGTACCTTTAATTATGGTCCCCGATAGTAGCCCCCGAGCCTCGAAGGGAGTGTTAGCACTCGCTTGGAGGCTTTCGTCGCACTTTTTTGCAAGGGGACCAGCCTTTCTCGGTTGCATTTTGTTCCGGTGGGTGCGCGCGAGCGCACCCGCCGGGTGTAGCCCCCGAGGCCTCGGAGGAGTGGTTTCACTCCTTCGAGGTCTTAATGCCTTGCGTAACGCTTCGGTTGGTCTGGTTGTTCCCTCATGTGATTTGGCCGTAGCCCGGGTGCACGATCGGGGCCCAAGCTCTCAGGCTGGTATGTTGACGCTGTCAACGGTTTGGCCGGAGCCGGGTTTGCGAGAGCAGCCCCCGAGCCTCCGCACAGGGCGAGAGGACGATTAGGGACAGACTCGGCTTTTTTACATACGCCCCTGCGTCGCCTTTCCGCAAGGAGGAGGGGGGGAGAGCGCCATGTTACCCTCGATGGGCACCGAACATGGTGTCTCCAGTGAGCTACTAGCGGGTAATCCGAGTGGACGTCCGTGCCCCGTTCGTTGGGGGTCGGCTAGGGGCCCAGAGGCACGCCCAAAAGTACCTGCGGGTGATCTGCCGGACTCGGTCCCCTGGCGACGGGGTCCGAGGGCTCGATGCCTCCCTCCGATGGGATTCCGTTACAAGATCGTTCCCGCTGGTCTTGGAAATGTCCTAGGGTACCTCGGGAGCGCAGCCCGAGCCTCGGTTATGTATCGAACGTACCCCTGGTCATCCCTCGCTCGGCGTCTGAGGCGACTGTGAACCCTTCGGGGGCCAGCCTTCGAACCCCTGATCAGTAATGGGTGTGGAGCCCGAGTAGCCTGAGGCGGCCATGGAGCCCTTCGGGGGGCCGGCCTTCGAACCCCTGACCAGTAGTGGGTGTCGGGCCCACGTGATCTGAGGCGACTGTTGAACCCTTCGGAGGGCCAGCCTTCGAACCTCTGATCAGTAGGGGGGGCTCGGAGCCCGGTTCCTTCACAGGGAAGGATCCTTTTCAGGGTATCCCCCTTTCCCGGTCCCTGTTGCAAGAGATAGAGAAAGAGGAAAAAGGGAAAAGGATACGAAATCGAACAACGTGGCGTACCTTTTTTGGCGCGGTTATTACGGCGAAGGCGAAGCATCGCCCGCTTCTCCTGCCAGGAGCGCCGCCTGTCCCGCCGCGGAGTCAATGCGACGGGGCGAGTGGTTGGCGGGGCGGCCGTTGCGCGTGCGCGAGCCGTTCGAGGGACGGATCACGGGTGCGCCGTCTTCACGTCGTGAGAGGAGGCTCTCTTGCTGCCCCTGGATGGGACGTGAACCTGGTTGACGACGCGACCGCTGCTCCTGCCCGCCTGCCACCGTCATTACTGCCGGCCCACTTTCGGCCGTATTGACCGTCGCGCCAGGCTGGCGCCGCTGGGTCGCCTCGAGTCGCGGCATTGGTTCCGCAACCGAAGAGGTGCGGCGGTGGCGCAAGTGGCGGTGCAGTTGCCCGCATGCAGCATCCGGCGCGCTGGTTGCGTGACGCGTGGGCCTGGGCCTCCAAGCTGGCGTGTCAGAAGTCGGAGAAGCGCGTCCACCTGGCGCGGTTGCATGCCGCCTGCACGGCTGCCCGCCCCTTCCGCCCGTTGGTCTGGGCAAAAGTGGGGGGTCGCTTGTAACCTCTAGGCGGTTGTGTGCATCACGCGCGGCGGTTGGGCTTCTTCTGCTCTGAGCCAGTTTGCATGACATGCGGGACCCAGCCCCCGAGCCGCAGGGGAGGGCCTTGGAGCGTGTTGGAGAAGACTCAGCCCGTGGCGTTTGGGGGCGCACGTAGGGAGAGTTGCCTTTAAAAGGAGGGCGACCCCTTTCAGAAGGCAACCATGTCTTCTTCCTCCCTTATGCGTCGTGTCTTTCCATCTTCCAAGCCCCCGGATGGGGGGTATCCGCCGTCTTTCCGCCTCCTCGCTGGAGGAACGCAACTCCGCGGGAGTTGGTACCTTTCAGCCATCGTTCGGCTTCAAGGATTTTCATCATGCAGCCCGGCCGCACCCCTCCACCGGCGGTCACCCAAGATGGTGACCTCCGGCTTGATGGTGGGGGAAAGCGAGCCGGGCTGCGGCCTCTGCCCCTCCCTCAGCCTCAAGGATTTTCATCACCAAGGCTGGGGAGGGGAGAGTGCCGGGTTGAGGTCGGCCCCCACGTGGGCGGCGGCCCGCTCCTTCGCTCAGTGATCGGAGGGAAGGGCGGTCGTCGTCCGTGGCGCTGGCAGCTGCACCGTGCCTGGCTCTCGGACGCGAGTGGCTTTGGAGCCGCTCGCGGCGCCGGTGTCCGCCACGGCAGCTTGAAGAGGTTCTTCTGCCGGCGAGATAGCCAAGGCCGGCCACGGACCGACCTTCAACTCTGCGGCCTTCTGCCCGCCCTTGCCTCACAAGTTTTGGCGTGGGCGGGGGCCTCCTGGCAGCAGCATCCGCCCTGAGGTCAGCGCTGCCGCTGTTCGACCCCTCAGAGCAGAAGTCGTCGTCGTCGCCGCTGCTGGAGCAGGTGACGGCGCGCCGTTCGTCGGCCTTCCGTTGCTCCGCAGGCCTTCCCCCTCGGAGTGGGGTTGTTCGTACCTGCGGAGGGGGAACCGGAGTTCCGTTTGTAATGGCACTTCGAATGCCAGTGTTTTTGTTCATTGTGGCTGTCGAGGCCTGAACATGTATGTAATTTCGGCACGGAGCCGTGTTTTTTCCTCATTTTCGAGCACTAAGTCTCGCCTGTTGATTATCTGAACCGCTTCACCAAGCATGAGTCGCCCCGTGTCAAGGTGACGAGTGAGGTATCCATATCCCGGAGGCGTAAGAGTCCCTCGGCTCGATCGGCCTTGTTGTCTGAGGCTCCTCTAGCTTAGTTAAAGGGACCCCTCGGCCGCTCTTCGATGAGCCGAGGCCAGGGGTAGCGATATCAGTACGAACAGAGGCGGAGTTGGCTCGAAAATGGGAACCTGGTTGGCCGGAGCCTAGCCGGGTTGCCCGTCGACGGGGCCGGCGCCGGAGTCGATCAGCCGAGGCCTCGGGTCGGGCTGGCGCCCTTGGAAGATGGTTGGCCGAGGCCCCAGGGGTAACCGGCCGAGCCGCCTGCTCGGGCCGGATTCCCGGAGAAGTCCCTGGACCGCGTCACCGTCCGAGGCTGGGTCGGATCTCGCTGAAGGCGTTGTCGATGCCGAGGGTGCTACAGCCCCCTTCAGCGTGAAGACCCGAGCCTGCAGGATCAGATTGTCTTGTAGCATGTGCCTTCTGCGGCCGCCGAGGCCAGAAAACACACCCTCGCTGTGTTGTAAAGCTGCGTCTCCTTTCCTCTTATTTCGAGCATCTGGACTTTTTGTCGGTAACAGGGATGTTTGTGCGGGCGAGAGTTGCTTCTCGCGGAAGGTGATGAGTGAGGTATCCGTATCCCGGAGGCGTAGGAGTCCCTCGGCTCGGTCGGCCTTGCCTCTTACGCGTACTTTCACCCGTCCGTGAGGCCCTGTCTCCGACTCAGTCGAGAAAGCTTGAAGGACCGCTTCGGCAGAAGAGCTTCCGAACGTAAAGACTTGTCCGGTCCACGGAGTCACTTTATCCGAACGCGAGTTACTTATCGCAGAAGGTGATGAGTGAGGTATCCGTATCCCGGAGGCGTAGGAGTCCCTCGGCTCGGTCAGCCTTGGCTGCTTACGTGTACTCCATCGTTTCCAGGATCCGCTTTTCGAAGTAGTCAAAAAGCACGAAAGAAATTCTGCTAAAAAGAGATCTTTTTTTGAGGAAAATTTCGACGCAGAGGGGGTCTCCCCCCTTTTTGCCCCCGAGGGAGGGTCGGGCTTTGCCGAGGCGAGGCCGACCCTTCCTTGATGACTAAACTTTGCGTGGGTGCGAGGTATATGAACGACTTGAAAACATCTTAAGGGTAGAAGCGACGTAGCTGTTTGATGTTCCAAGCGTTGCCGTAGATCTCGCCTTGATTGTTGGCCAGCTTGTATGTTCCGGGCTTTAGAACTTTGGCGATGACGAATGGCCCCTCCCAGGGGGGCGTGAGCTTGTGCCTCCCTCGGGCGTCTTGCCGCAGTCGAAGCACCAGGTCGCCCACTTGGAGGTCTCGGGACCGGACCCCTCGGGCGTGCTAGCGTCGCAGGGACTGCTGGTACCGCGCCGAGTGTAGTAAGGCCTTGTCCCGAGCCTCTCCCAGCTGGTCCAGTGAGTCTTCTCGGCTAGCTTGGTTGCTTCGACCGTTGTAGGCCCTCGTCCTCGGGGAGCCGTATTCCAGGTCAGTGGGCAAGATGGCCTCGGCCCCGTAGACCAGGAAGAACGGCGTGAAACCCGTGGCTCGGCTTGGCGTCGTCCTCAGGCTCCAGACCACCGAGGGGAGTTCCTTCATCCATCGCTTGCCGAACTTGTTGAGGCCATTGTAGATCCGGGGCTTGAGCCCTTGCAGAATCATGCCGTTGGCACGCTCCACTTGCCCATTCGACATGGGATGAGCCACGGCGGCCCAGTCCACCCGGATGTGGTGGTCCTCGCAAAAATCCAAGAATTTTTTGCCGGTGAACTGGGTACCGTTGTCGGTGATGATGGAGTTCGGGACCCCGAAGCGATGGATGATGTTGGTGAAGAACGCCACCGCCTGCTCGGACCTGATGCTGTTCAGGGGTCGGACCTCGATCCACTTGGAGAATTTGTCGATGGCGACCAGCAGGTGCGTGTAGCCCCCGGGCGCCCTCTGCAAGGGACCGACGAGGTCCAGACCCCATACAGCAAAGGGCCAGGTGATGGGTATCGTCTGCAGAGCCTGAGCGAGCAGGTGGGTCCGCTTCGCATAGAATTGGCACCCTTCGCAGGTGTGGACAATTCTAGTGGCGTCAGCCACCGCCGTTGGCCAGTAGAAGCCTTGCCGGAAAGCATTCCCGACAAGGGCTCGAGGCGCTGCGTGATGGCCGCAAGCCCCCGAGTGTATTTCTTGCAGGAGTTCCTGACCTTCGGTGATGGAGATGCATCGCTGGAGGATGCCTGAGGGGCTCCGGTGGTAGAGCTCCTCCTCATCGCCCAGCAAGACGAATGACTTGGCGCGTCACGCTACCCGCCGAGCCTCGGCTTGGTCGAGGGGTAGCTCTCCTCGGCGGAGATATCGCAGGTACGGGGTCTGCCAATTTCGATCAGGCGTGGCCCCGTTCTGCTCCTCCTCGACGTGCAGTGCCTCGGCCCCGGGGGCCGATGGTACCTCGGGCCGAACCAAGGGCGCCTCGGGCTGAGCCGAGGGCGCCTCGGGCTGAGCCGAGGGTGCCTCGGGCTCGGGCGTGTCGTCGATCTTGATGGAGGGTTGATGCAGATCCCGGGAGAAGACGTCCGGGGGGACCGTCGTTCGCCCCGAGGCTATTTTAGCCAGCTCGTCCGCAGTCTCGTTGTAGCGCCGAGCGATGTGGTTAAGCTCGAGCCCATAGAACTTGTCTTCCAGGCGTCGAACCTCATCGCAGTAGGCCTCCATCTTCGGGTCGCGGCAGTGGGAGTTCTTCATGACTTGGTCGATGACGAGCTGCGAGTCACCGCGGGCGTCGAGGCGTCTGACCCCTAGCTCGATGGCGATCCGCAACCCGTTGACCAGAGCCTCATACTCAGCCACATTGTTGGACGCCGGGAAATGGAGGCGTAGCACGTAGCGTAGGTGCTTCCCGAGGGGCGAGATGAAGAGCAGGCCCGCGCCGGCTCCCGTCTTCATCAGCGACCCGTCGAAAAACATGGTCCAGAGCTCCGGTTGGATCGGAGCCGTTGGCAGCTGGGTGTCGACCCATTCGGCTACGAAGTCCGCCAACACCTGGGACTTGATGGCCTTCCGAGGGGCGAACGAGATTGTTTCGCCCATGATTTCCACCGCCCACTTTGCGATCCTGCCCGAGGCCTCTCGGCACTGGATGATCTCCCCCAGGGGGAAGGATGACACCACAGTTACCGGATGAGACTCGAAGTAGTGTCGTAACTTCCGCCTCGTCAGGATCACAGCATACAGTAGCTTCTGAACTTGTGGGTAGCGGATCTTGGTCTCGGACAATACCTCGCTGATGAAGTAGACCGGCCTCTGAACGGGCAATTCATGCCCTTCTTCTTGCCTCTCGACCACAATCGCGGCGCTAGCCACCTGAGTGGTCGCGGCGACGTAGACCAAGAGGGCTTCTCCATCGGCTCTTTCGCCGAGGCGTGAGATGAAGCGGCTCAGGGCCGCAAGACATCCCATGACCCTCTGTACGCCTTTTAAGTCCTTGATAGGCCCCATGCTGGTGATAGCTGCGATCTTCTCCGGGTTGGCTTCGATGCCTCGCTCGGAGACGATGAACCCCAGGAGCATGCCCCGGGGCACCCCGAAGACACACTTCTCAGGATTGAGCTTGACTCCTTTCGCCTTGAGACATCGGAATGTCACTTCAAGGTTAGAGAGGAGGTCGGAAGCCTTCCTTGTCTTGACTACGATGTCATCGACGTAGGCCTCGACTGTGCGACCGATGTGTTCGCCGAGCACATGGTTCATGCACCGCTGGTACGTCGCGCCCGCATTCCTCAAACCGAACGGCATGGTGACATAGCAGTACATGCCGAAGGGCGTGATGAAAGAAGTCGCGAGCTGGTCAGACTCTTTCATTCGGATCTGGTGATACCCTAAGTAGGCATCGAGGAAGGACAGGGTTTCGCACCCAGTAGTGGAATCCACGATTTGATCGATGCGAGGCAGAGGGTAGGGAACCTTCGGACATGCTTTGTTGAGACCAGTGTAGTCTACACACATCCGCCATTTCCCCCCTTTCTTCCTCACAAGCACAGGGTTGGCAAGCCATTCGGGATGGAATACCTCTTTGATGAACCCTGCTGCCATTAGCTTGTGGATCTCCTCGCCTATCACTCTACGCTTCTCCTCGTCGAATCGGCGCAGAGGCTGCCTGACGGGTCGGGCTCCGGCCCGAATATCCAGCGAGTGCTCGGCGACATCCCTCGGTATGCCGGGCATGTCCGAGGGACTCCACGCAAAGACGTCGGCGTTTGCGCGGAGAAAGTCGACGAGCACTACTTCCTATTTGGGGTCGAACCCGGAACCGATCTGGATCTACTTGGAGGTGTCGCCACTGGGGTCGAGAGGGACGGCCTTAACCGTCTCCGCTGGCTCGAAGTTGCCGGCATGACGCTTCATGTCTGGCACCTCTTTGGAGAGGTTTTCCAGGTCGGCGATGAGGGCCTCGGACTCGGCGAGGGCCTCGGCGTACTCCACACACTCCACGTCGCATTCGAACGCGTGTTTGTACGTGGGGCCGACGGTGATGACCCCGTTGGGGCCCGGCATCTTGAGCTTCAGGTAGGTGTAGTTGGGGACGGCCATGAACTTCGCGTAGCATGGCCTCCCCAGCACCGTGTGGTAGGTTCCTCGGAACCCGACCACCTCGAACGTCAAGGTCTCCCTTCGGAAGTTGGAGGGCGTTCTGAAGCAGACGGGGAGGTCGAGTCGTCCGAGGGGCTGGACGCGCTTCCCAGGGATGATCCCGTGGAAGGGCGCAGCGCCTGCTCGGACGGAGGACAGATCGACGCGCAGGAGCCTGAGGGTCTTGGCGTAGATGATGTTGAGGCAGTTGCCCCCATCCATCAGGACCTTGGTGAGCCTGACGTCGCCGATGATGGGGTCGACGACGAGCGGGTATTTCCCCGGGCTCGGCACGTGGTCGGGGTGGTCGGCCTGGTCGAAGGTGATGGGCTTGTCAGACCAGTCTAGGTAGACTGGCGCCGCCACCTTCACCGAGCAGACCTCCCGGCGCTCTTGCTTGCGATGCCGAGCCGAGGCATTCGCCGTATGCCCACCGTAGATCATGAAGCAGTCGCGGACCTCGGGGAACTCTCCTGCTTGGTGATCTTCGTTCTTGTCGTCGTCGCGGGCCCTGCCACCCTCTGCGGGTGGCCCGGCCCTGTGGAAGTGGCGCCGAAGCATGACGCACTCCTCGAGGGTGTGCTTGACGGGCCCCTGATGGTAGGGGCACGGCTCCTTGAGCATCTTGTCGAAGAGGTTAGCACCTCCGGGGGGCTTTCGAGGGTTCTTGTACTCGGCGGCGGCGACAATGTCCGCGTCAGCGGCGTCGCGTTTCGATTGCGACTTCTTCTTTCCTTTCTTCTTGGCGCCGCGCGGAGTAGACGCCTCGGGAGCCTCTTCCGATGGGCGGCCCTGGGGCTGCTTGTCCTTTCGGAAGATAGCTTCAACCGCCTCCTGGCTAGAGGCGAACTTGGTGGCGATGTCCATCAGCTCGCTGGCCCTGGTGGGGGTCTTGCGACCCAAATTGCTCACCAGGTCACGGCAGGTGGTGCCGGCAAGGAACGCGCCGATGACATCCGAGTTGGTGATGTTGGGCAGCTCGGTGCGCTGCTTCGAGAATCGCCGGATGTAGTCCCGGAGCGACTCTCCCGGCTGTTGCCGGCAGCTCCGAAGGTCCAAGGAATTCCCGGGGCGCACGTACGTGCCCTGGAAATTGCCGGCGAAGGCTTGGACCAAGTCGTCCCAGTTGGAGATCTGCCCCGGAGGCAGGTGCTCGAACCAGGCGCGAGCGGTGTCAGAGAGGAACAGGGGGAGGTTGCGGATGATGAGGTTGTCATCGTCCATTCCACCCAGTTGGCAGGCCAGGCGGTAGTCCGCGAGCCACAGTTCCGGTCTCGTTTCCCCCGAGTACTTTGTGATAGTAGTCGGGGGTCGGAACCGGGTCGGGAACGGCGCCCGTCGGATGGCCCGACTGAAGGCCTGCGGACCGGGTGGTTCGGGCGAGGGACTCCGATCCTCCCCGCTGTCGTAGCGTCCCCCACGCCTGGGGTGGTAGCCTCGGCGCACCCTATCGTTGAGGGGGGCCCGACGGTCGCGACGATGGTGCTCGTTGCCGAGGTGGCCCGGGGCCGCAGGCGCGGTGTTGCGCGTGTGCCCGGTGTAGACCGAGGCTTCCCGCATGAATCGGGAAGTCGCGGCATGAGGTTCCGAGGGGTATCCCTGCCTTCGGGAGGCAGTGCTCTCGGCCCGTCGGGCCGCAGCGCCTTCCAGGAGATTCTTGAGCTCTCCCTGGATTCGCCGACCCTCGGTGGTTGATGGCTCCGGCATCGTGCGGAGGAGCATCGCTGCGGCTGCCAGGTTCTGACCGACCCCGCTGGATGCGGGCGGCGGCCTGACCCTGACGTCGTTGGCGATGCGGTGCTGGAGACCTTGGGGCAGGTGACGTATTTCTTCGGCCGGGGGTTGGCCCGCCCATACCTGCTCGACGTCCCGACGGATCGGCTCAAGCACTCCTGCTCCCTCGTCGAGCCTGGCCTGCGCCCCGCGGACTTGCTCGAGCTGTGGGTCGTGACCCCCCGCCGGAACGGGGACCACAGCTAGCTCCCGCGGGATGTCGGCGCGAGGCACTGGCCTAGGAAGATCACCGTCCTCCGGCATGCCAAGATGGTTGCCTTCGGAGGGATCCCCTAGCTCGACGTGGAAACATTCGTGGCTTGGGCCGCAGTCCTCGTCGTCAAGGCTGCGGCTACCGTCGGAACAGTCGGAGAGGCAGTAGTTACATGCGGTCATGAAGTCCCGCATGGCACTGGGGTTGCCAAATCCGGAGAAATCCCAACAGATGCTGGGATCGTCATCTTCCTCGGACCCAGAGGGCCCGTAGGTCGAGACGTCCGTCAATCGGTCCCAAGGCGACCGCATACGAAACCCCAGTGGGGTTGCACTCGCCTCAATGAGAGCGCCCGCCAAAGCAAGGTTGCTAGGCGGGTTGAGGCCGAGTCGAAATGACGTAAGATGGGAGTTAGTCAGTACCTTTTGGTCGACGAGGAGCGACGTAGTCACATCGGGGACTGGTTGCACCGTCGTCTCAGGTACGAGGGCGACGTCCTGCAAGCTTTCCGCGAGCGCGCTGGCGTCGGTTTCTTGCTCGGGATCAGCGTGTCGCGGGGGGACGGCGCTTGCCTTCGTCTCGAACGCGAGGTCGACGCCCGGCGTGCCTTCCGTCGGGGCGTCGGGGGCGTCGATTCGCTCGACGGCCGACGAAGCGCGGCCTCCCGCTTGGCCTTGGTTGCCCCGCCTCCTCCTCCGTTGGCGGGGGAGAGGACGGAGCAAGCTCGAATGTTGTTCTTCCACCACGCGGGGAAGATGTCGTCGATTCCGCCGCCGGTGGGCGGGTTGTCGGCCGCCATTGTCGTTGTTGCGCGGCGGTGGAAGGAGTATCATGTCGTAGCTGCCGTCGAAGGACATGAACTCAAGACTCCCGAAATGGAGCACCGTCCCGGGCCAGAGAGGTTGCTGGAGACTGCCCATCTAGAGCTTGACGGGAAGCTGTTCGTCAGCACGCAGCAGGCCCCTACCTGGCGCGCCAACTGTCGACGTTTCGAGACCGGGGGGTCCCTGAGCCGACGAGTGAGTGTGCCGCGTGCCCCAGCCCAGATGGGTCGAGCGCGTGGGCGAGCGCGAAGGGGGGAAAAGGCGAGGTGGCCGGAGACGAGCGTGAGAGAGGTAGAGGTCCCGCGGCCTTCGTGTTCGTCCCGCGCCCAGGTCGGGTGCGCTTGCAGTAGGGGGGTTACAAGCGTCCACGCGGGTGAGGGAAGCGAGCGGCCCCAAGAGAGCGCCTGTCCCGTCCTCGGTCCCGCGCGGCCAACCTTCTCTAAGAAGGCCCTGGTCCTTCCTTTTATAGGCGTAAGGAGAGGATCCAGGTGTACAATGGGGGTGTAGCAGAGTGCTACGTGTCTAGCGGAGGGAGAGCTAGCGCCCTAAGTACATGCCAATGTGGCAGCCGGAGAGATCTTGGCACCCTGCTGGCGTGATGTCGTGGCTGTCGGAGGAGCAACGGAGCCTGGCGGAGGGACAGCTGTCGGAGCGGTCGAGTCCTTGCTGACGTCCACCTGCTTCCGTAAGAGAGCTGAGAGCCGCCGTCGTCACAGAGCTTGTGGGGCGCCATCATTGCCCATCTGGCGGAGCTAGCCAGATGGGACACCGGTCTTGTTCTCTGTGACCCGAGTCGGCTCGGGGTAGGATGATGATGGCGCTTCCCGTTGACGTGGCGGGCCTGTGCCCTAGGTCGGGCGACGTGGGGGCTCCTCCGAAGCCGAGGTCGAGTCTGTCTTCTGTTGCCGAGGCCGAGCCCGAGCCCCTGGGTCGGGCGAGGCGGAGGTCGTTCGGCAGAGGCCAGAGCGGAGTCCGAGCCCTGGGGTCGGGCGAGGCGGAGTTCGTCGTCTTCCGGGTCTTAGCCCGAGTCCGAGCCCTAGGGTCGGGCGAGGCGGAGTTCGTCGTCTTCCGGGTCTTAGCCCGAGTCCGAGCCCTGGGGTCGGGCGAGGCGGAGTTCGTCGTCTTCCGGGTCTTAGCCCGAGTCCGAGCCCTGGGGTCGGGCGGAGCGGAGTTCGCCGTCTTCCGGGTCTTAGCCCGAGTCCGAGCCCTAGGGTCGGGTGGAGCGGAGTTCACCGTCTTCCGGGTCTTAGCCCGAGTCCGAGCCCTGGGGTCGGGCGGAGCGGAGTTCGCCGTCTTCCGGAGCTTAGCCCGAGTCCGAGCCCTGGGTCGGGCGGAGCGGAGTTTCCTATGGCGCCTTTGGCAAGGCCTGACTGCCTGTCAGACTCACTCTGTCGAGTGGTACTGCAGTCAGAGTGGCGCAGGCGGCGCTGTCCTTCTGTCAGACCGGTCAGTGGAGCGGCAGAGTGACGGCGGTCACTTCGGCTCTGCCGGGGGGGGGGGGGGGCGCGTCAGGATAGAGGTGTCAGGCCACCTTTGCGTTAAATGCTCCTGCAACTCGGTCAGTCGGTGCGGCGATTTAGTCAGGGTTGCTTCTTAGCGAAGCCAAGGCTTCGGGCGAGCCGGAGATGTGTCCGCCGTTAATGGGGGGCCTCGGGCGAGACGGAAGTCCCTCGAGGTCGGCTGCCCTTGTCCGAGGCTAGGCTCGGGCGAAGCGTGATCGAGTCACTCGTATGGACTGATTCCTGACTTAATCGCACCCATCAGGCCTTTGCAGCTTTATGCTGATGGGGGTTACCAGCTGAGAATTAGGCGTCTTGAGGGTACCCCTAATTATGGTCCCCGACACATAGAGTTCTTAACATAAAACAGAGTATTTAGAGTTATTACAACAAAGGAGGCACGCATGCCCCAAATTCCAAGTAGTATTCATCGAAGTGACAAGTTTTTGCGGAAGATTTTTTTAACTAGTACCCACAACACTTGCAGGGTTTTGAAGATACTGTGCCAACATTAGGGATGTCAACCCACCAAAAGCATGAGACAAGAATCGGAAAGCCCTGCCCTAGGCTTAGTCATCTCCGTAGCCGGGTATAAGCAGTTCTCGCAATACCCGTAGTACATCTGGCCATCTGCAACAAATAATTGGGAATAGCACCCTGAGTACTGAAATGTACTCAGCTAGACTGACCCATCCAAAACCAGAAAATAAGAAAGTGAAAGACTCCAAGGAGTATGCAAGACTATATCTAGAGTTGGCTCTTGCTTTCCAAGAGTAACGGGACTTACAGAAGTTCTTAATAACTTGAGGGGGAATTTACCAATTTAATTACTTCAATTTAGCAAGTCAAGATTAATACCTACTTTGCTACGAACTAAGTTTGCACATGATTTTCTAAGTGATCCATACCCCACTTGAAGTATATCCAATTACCCATTTAGAGAATAACCATGTTGAGAGTGTTGAATCAAGTCATCAGATCAAGCTATCCTATCCCTTAGGCATAATTGGAATTAACACCATTTTTATCCATCCAACAAATCTTAAAATGTAGTTCTTACTATGATGAGATAGCTCAAGTCAAGTGCTCACTATCCAGGAGCGATGGCGATTTGAATCATTTCCTAACTAGCTGGTGGGTACTCCTATCACAAATTGTACCCACAATACTCCATGAGATACAATCACCACTGCACACATTCCAGTAGCAGCCTTGCTGCACATATCAGATTCCATAGGGGCCACCATACCCGGAGACCGCCCGACTACCAGAGGGTTAGGGCGTACCATCCACCATGGGTCATCTCGCCGTGTCCCTGTCACTCCTCAACCACACCAGTAGGTGCACTGCAAGGTCGAATCAGCTAGAATGGTGTTCTGGCTTCACGGTCGGAATGAGTTATCCGGCCAACTAAGTGAGTAGGCATAAATTCAACATGACTCGAGGGACCACAACAGTACGGTCCTTAATCGACACAGGCGGGATCACTATGGCCTACATGGCACCCATAAGAGTCCGCCTGGTCTCAGCTTAAACCTTTATGTTTCCACATGGATATTACCCATAAACTTCTTTCGATCAAGCATAAGAAATCATCTGTCGGCGTTTCGACCCCGGGGGGTCCCTGGACCGACGAGTAAATTGTCGCTGCGTGTCCCAGCCCAGATGGGTCGGCGTGAGATGGGACACAAAGGGGGAAAACAGTAAGGGGAAACCGTGGCCTTCGTGTTGTCCTACGCCCAGGGCGGATGCGCTTGCAGTAGGGGGTTACAAGCATTCGTGTGGGAGAGAGAGAGAGGGCCTTGCGCATCGGCCCGTTCTCCCGCGCGACCAACCTTCTCGTACGAGAGCCCTGGATCTTCCTTTTATAGGCGTAAGGAGAGGGCCCAGGTGTACAATGGGGGGTGTAGCAGTGTGCTAACGTATCTAGCAGAGAGGAGCCAGAGCCCTAAGTACATGTCGTCGTGGCAGTCGGAGAGGTTTTGGCGCCCTGTTCATGTGATGTCGTGGCCGTCGGAGGAGTGCTTGAGCCCTATGGAAGTACAACTCTCAGAGTTGTCGGATCCTTGCTGACGTCTCCTTGCTTCTGTAAGGGGCTGAGAGCCGTCGTCGTCATGGAGCACGCGGGGTGCCATCATTACTTGTTTACCGGGGCGAGCCGGATGGGACGCCGGTCTTGTTCCCCGTAGCCAGAGCTAGCTGGGAGTAGGGTAATGATGGCTCCCCCTGCGACGTGGTCGGTCCAAGCCCGAGGTCGGGCGAGGCGGAGGCTCCTCCGAGGTCGAGGTTGAGCCCGAGCCCTGGGGTCGGGCGAGGCGGAGACCGTCGTCCGAGGTCAAGGTAGAGTTCGAGCCCTAGGGTCGGGCGAGGCGGAGTCCGTCTTCCGAGGTCGAGGTCGAGTCTGAGCCCTAGGGTCGGGCGAGGCAGAGTCCGTCTTCCGAGGTCGAGGTTGAGTCCGAGCCCTGGGGTCGGGCGAGGCGGAGTCCATCTTCCGAGGTCGAGGTTGAGTCCGAGCCCTAGGGTCGGGCGAGACGAAGTCCGTCATCCGGCGTCGAGGTTGAGCCCGAGCTCTGGGGTCGAGCGAGGCAGAGCTTCCTATGGTGCCCGAGGCCGGACTTAGCTGCTGTCAGCCTCACTCTGTCGAGTGGCACAGCAGTCGGAGCAGGGCAGGCGGCGCTGTTTTCCTGTCAGGTCGGTCAGTGGAGCGGTGAAGTGACTACGGTCACTTCGGCCCTATCGACTGAGGAGCGCGCGTCAGGATAAGGTGTCAGGCGATCCTTGCATTAAATGCTCCTGCGATACGGTCGGTTGGCGTGGCGATCTGGCCAAGGTTGCTTCTCCGCGAAGCCTGGGCCTCGGGCGAGCCGAAGGTGCGTCCGTTGCTTGAGGGGACCCTCGGGCGAGACGTGAATCCTCCTGGGTCGGCTGCCTTTGCTCGAGGCTGGGCTCGGGCGAGGCAGGATCGTGTCCCTTGAGTGGATGGAGCCTTGACCTGAATCGCGCCCATCAGGCCTTTGCAGCTTTGTGCTGATGGGGGTTACCAGCTGAGATTAGGAGTCTTGGGGGTACCTCTAATTATGGTCCCCGACAGTAGCTCCCGAGCCTCGAAGGGAGTGTTGCTACTCGCTTGGAGGCTTTTGTCGCACTTTTTTGCAAGGGGACCGGCCTTTCTCGGTTGCGTGTCGTTCCGGTGGGTGCGCGCGAGCGCACCCGCCGGGTGTAGCCCCCGAGGCCTCGGAGGAGTGGTTTGACTCCTTCGAGGTCTTAGCGCATTTCGTGATGCTTCGGCCGGTCTAGTTGTTCCCTCATGCAAACTGGCCGTAGCCTGGGTGCATAGTCAGGTTCCAAGTTCTCGGGCTGGTATGTTGACGCTGTCAACGGTTTGGCCGGAGCCGGGTTTGCGAGAGCAGCCCCCGAGCCTCCGCACAGAGCGAGAGGACAGTCAAGGACAGACTCGGCTTTTTTCATACGCCCCTGCGTCGCCTTTTCGCAAGGAGGAGGGGGGGGGGAAGCGCCATGTTGCCCTCGGAGGGTGCCAAACATGGTGTCTCCAGTGAGTTGCTAACGGGTGATCCGAGTGTACGCCCGTGCCCCGTTCGATAAGGGTCGGCTAGTGGCCCAGAGGCACGCTCCAAAAGTACCTGCAGGTGATTTGCTGGACCCGGTCCCGTTTGATAGGGTCCGAGGGCTCGATGCTTCCCTCTGATGGGATTCCGTTACAGAATCACTCCCGCTGGTCTCGGAAATGTCCTAGGGTACCTCGGGAGCGTAGCCCGAGCCTCGGCCATGTATCGGACGTACCCAGAGTCATCCCTCGCTCTGCGTGCTCTGAGGCGGCTATCGAACCCTTCGGGGGCCAGCCTACGAACCCTTGATCAGTAGTGGGCGCGGAGCCCGAGTGGTCTGAGGCGGCTGTCGAACCCCTTCGAGGGGCCAGCCTTCGAACCTCTGACCAGTAGTGGGCGCGGAGCCCGAGTGCTTTGAGGCGGCTGTCGAACCCTTCCGAGGGGCCAGCCTTTGAACCTCTGATCAGTAAGAGGGCTCGGGGCCCGCTTCCTTCGCGGAGAAGGATCCCTTTCGGAGTATCCCCTTTCCCGGTCCCTGTAGCAAGAGAGAGAAAGAGGAAGAGGAAAAGGATACGAAATCGAACGATGTGGCGCATGTCTTTTGACGCGGTCATTATGGCGAAGGTGAAGCGTCTCCTGCCTCGCCTGCCAAAGGTGTCGCCTGCCCTGCCGCAGATTTAATGCGACGAGACGAGTGGTTCGCGGGGCAGCCGTTGTGCGTGCGTGAGCCGTTCGAGGAACGGAACACGGGCGCGCCGTCTTCACGCCATGGGAGAGGGTTCTCTCGCTGTCCCAGGAGGAGACGTGAGCTTGTAGACGACTTGACTGCTGCTTCCGCCCGCCTGCCACCGCCATTACTGCCGGCCCATTTCTGGCCATATCGACTGTCGCGCCTTCTCCCGCGGCTGACTGACCCGTGACCGATGTGCTCGGTTGGCACTGTTGGGCCATGCGCAGGGTTGCCTCGAGTCGCGGCACTGGTTCCGCAGTCGAGAAGGCGCGGTACTGGCGCAAGTGGCGGTGCAGCTTCTCGCACGTAGTAATCGGCGCGCCAGTTACATGACGTGTGGGCCTGGGCCCCCATGCTAGACGCGTCGAAGTCGAAAGGGTGTGCCCCCTTGGTGCGGTTGCATGCCGCCTACATGGTGGTCCGCCCTTTCACCCGCTGGCTTGGGCAAAAGTGGAGGAGCGCTTGTAACCGCTGGGCAGTTACGCGCACCGCGCGCGGTGGTTTGGCCTCTTCTGTCCTGGGCCAGCTTGCATGACGCGTGGGACCCAGCCCCCGTGTCATAGGGGGAAGACCTTGGAGCGTGTTGGTGAAGACTCAGTCCGCGACGGCTGAGGACGCAAGGGGGGAGAGTCGCCTTCAAAAGGAGGGTGACCCCCTTGGATGGCAACCATGTCTTCGTACTCTCCTCATGCATCATGCCCTTCCACCTTCCGAGCCCCCGGATGGGGAGCGCCCGCATCGCTTTCGTCTTGTCGTCGTTGGAGGAATGCAACTTCGCGGAAGTTGGTACCTTTCAGCCATCGCTTGGCTTCAAGGATTTTCATCAGGCAGCCCGGCTGCATCCCCTCGCCGGTGGTCACCCAAGACAGTGACCACCAGTTCGATGATGGGGAGAAGCAAGCCGGGCTGCGGCCTCTGCCCCGCCCTCAGCTTCAAGGATCTTCATCATCCTTGCTGGGGCGGAGGGCGGGCTGAGTCTGAGCTCTACCTCCCGCACGGGTTCGTGGGTCACCCTCTCCTTCAGCATTCAGGGGAGAGGGTGCTCACCGGCCTAGCGGAAGGGCCGGACTCCGACAACGCGGGGCTGGTCGGCCGTGAGCGTCGTCAGCTTCAGCGCGTTGGGCTCGCTGGCTCAGCTGGCTCTGGCTCGGCTCCCGGTGCCCCCTCCCGCCGTACGAGCGGTCGTTGCGCCGCACGCACCGGAGGACCGCCCAAGACGTTGCGCGCTGCTAGGGTAGCGTTCGTGTTCTTGGCCTGTCCTGCCTTTGCTCCGGTACGACGCCTCTGCGCGGAGGTCGGTGCTCGCCCGTCCGGGAGGATCCGAGTGGGGATCTGCCGGTGGGCAGACGGCTGCCGTCGTCGGTGCTGAGGTGGTGGCGGCTGGAGAAGTCCTCGTCGCCGATGAGATTGCCACCACCATCCGCGCTCCGGGCCTCCGGCTCTTTGGCTTTGATAGCTTGTCCTCGCCCCTCGAGTGGGGACGTGGGCGAGGGGCTCGTCGCAGCAGCGTCCGCCCTGAGGTCATCGCTGCTTCTGTTTGGCCACCCGGAGCGGAGGTCGTTGTCGCTGCTGCCGGAGCGGGCGTCGGCAAGCCACCTGGGGTTTTGTCGCCCCGCAGGCCCTCCAATGTGGGGGGTTGTTCGTACCTGCGGGGGCGGAACCGGAGTTCCGTTGGTAATGGCACCTTGAGTGCCGGTGTCTGTTCATCGTGGCTGTCGGGGCCTGAACATTTATGTATTTTGGCGTGAAGCCGTGTATTTTCCTCGTTTCGAGCACTAGGACTCGCATGTCGGCTAGCTGAACCACTTAACCAAGTGTGAGTTGCCTCGTGCGAAGGTGACGTGTGAGGTATCCGTATCCCAGAGGCGTAGGATTCCCTCGGCTCGGTCGGCCTTGCCGCCCGAGGCTTCTCTTGCTTAGTTAAAGAAACCCTCGGCCGCTCTGCGATGAGCCGGAGCTGGAGGCAGCGGTGCCAGCACGGACAGAGGCAGAGTTGGCTCGAAAAAAAGCTTCGTCGACCGGAGCCTAGCCGGGCTGTCCACTGGCCGGACCAGCGCCGGAGTCGGGTTGTCGAAGCCATGAGCTGGGCTGATGTCCTCGGGGGACAGCTGGCTGAGGCTACGAAGTGGCCGGTCGAGCCGTCTGCTCGGGCCAGGTTCCCGGAGGAGACCCTAGCGGCGATGGCCCAGGCGTGGTGCCGACAGGTTCCTTCGAGGCGGAGATCCTTCGACCGTGTCATCGTCTGAGGCCGGGTCGGATTCCGCCGAAGGTGGAGTCGACGCCGAGGGTGCTGCTGCTCCCCCACTGATGTCTGATCCTGCAGGAACAGTTTATCTGTAGTGTGCGTATGTTTTTTGCGGCCGCCGAGGCCCAAACATATCGTCGTCGTGTTGTAGAGCTGCGTTTCTTTTCCCCTTGTTTCGAGTATCAGGACTTATTTGTCGGTAGCAGAATTGTTTGTCCGAGCGAGAGTTACTTTTCACGGAAGGTGATGAGTGAGGTATCTGTATCCCGGAGGCATAGGAGTCCCTGGCTCGGTCGGCCTTGCCGCTTACGTGTACTCTTACTCGTCCGTAGGATTCTGTTATCGATATAGTCGAGAAGGCACGAAAAATCATTTCGGCAGAAAAGTTTTCGAGCATTAAGACTTGTTCGGTCAGCGGAATCGCTTATCCGAGCGTGAGTTACTTATCGCAGAAGGTGATGAGTGAGGTATCCGTATCCCATAGGCGTAGGAGTCCCTCGGCTCGGTCGGCCTTGCCTGCTTACGTGTACTCCATCGTTTTCAGGATCCCACTTTTGAAGTAGTCAAAAAGCACGAGAGATGTTCTGGCAGAAAGACTTTTTCCGAGGAAAATTTTGACGCAGAGGGGGTGCCCCCTTCTAGCCCCCGAGGGAGGGTCGGGCTTTGCCGAGGCAAGGCTGACCCTTCCTTGATGGTTAGACTTTGCTGGCGTATGTAAACGAGGTGTATGAACGATTTGAAAACATCTTAAGGGTAGAAGCGACGTAGCTGTCGGATGTTCCAAGCGTTGCTGTAGACCTCGCCTTGACTGTTGGCCAGCTTGTATGTTCTGGGCTTCAAAATCTTGGCGATGATGAATGGCCCTTCCCAGGGAGGCGTGAGCTTGTGATGCCCTCGGGCGTCTTGTCGTAGCCGAAGCACCAAGTCGCCCACCTGGAGGTCTCGGGACCGAACCCCTCTGGCGTGGTAGCGTCGCAGGGACTGCTGATACCGCGCCGAGTGTAGTAAGGCCATGTCCCGAGCCTCTTCCAGATGGTCCAGTGAGTCTTCTCGGTTGGTTCGGTTGCTTCCGTCGTCGTACGCCCTCGTCCTCGGGGAACTGTATTCTAAGTCTGTGGGTAAGATGGCCTCGACCCCATAGACTAGAAAGAACGGTGTGAAGCCCGTGGCTCGGCTCGGCGTTGTCCTCAGACTCCAGACCACCGAGGGGAGTTCCTTCATCCATCGCCTGCCGAACTTGTTGAGGTCGTTGTAGATCCGCGGCTTGAGTCCTTGCAGAATCATGCCGTTGGCACGCTCTACTTGCCCATTCGTCATGCGGTGAGCTACGGCGGCCCAGTCCACCTGGATGTGGTGATCCTCGCAGAAGTCCAGGAACTTTCTGCCGGTGAACTGGGTGCCATTGTCGGTGATGATGGAGTTCAGGACCCCAAAGCGATGGATGATGTTGGTGAAGAACGCCACCGCCTGTTCGGACCTGATGCTGTTTAGGGGTCGGACCTCGATCCACTTGGAGAATTTGTCGATAGCGACCAGCAGGTGCGTGTAGCCCCCGGATGCCTTCTGTAAGGGACCGATGAGGTCCAGACCCCACATAGCAAACGATCAGGTGATGGGTACCGTTTGCAGAGCCTGAGTGGGCAGGTGGGTCTACTTTGCGTAGACTTGACACCCTTGGCAGGTGCGTACAATCCTGGTGGCGTCGGCCACCGCGGTTGGCCAGTAGAAACCCTGTCAGAAAGCGTTTCCAACAAGGGCTCGCGATGCTGCGTGGTGACCGCAAGACCCCGAGTGTATTTCTTGTAATAACTCCTAACCTTCGGCGATGGATATGCATCGCTGGAGGATGCCTGAGGGGCTGCGGTGGTAGAGCTCCTTCCCGTCACCCAGCAAGACGAACGACTTGGCGCGCCGCGCCAGTCGCCGAGCTTCGGCTCTGTCGAGGGGTAGCTCTCCTCGGTGGAGATATTGCAGGTACGGGGTCTACCAGTTTCGATTAGGTGCGACCCCATCCTGCTCTTCCTCGACGTGCAGTGCCTCACCCTCGAGGGCCGAGGGTGCCTCGGGCTGAGCCGAGGGCGCCTCGGGCTGGGCCGAGATCTCCTTGGGCTCGGGCGTGTCGTCGGTCTTGACTGAGGGTTGATGTAGGTCTCGGGAGAAGACGTCGGGAGGGACCGTTGTCTGCCCCGATGCTATCTTAGCCAGCTCGTCTGCAGTCTCGTTGTATCGTCGGGCGATGTGGTTGAGTTCGAGCCCGAAGAACTTGTTCTCCAAGCGCCGAACCTCATCGCAGTAGGCTTCCATCTTTGGGTCGCGGCAATGGGAGTTCTTCATGACTTGGTCGATGACAAGCTGCGAGTCGCCACGAGCGTCGAGGCGTCGGACCCCTAGCTCGATGGCGATACGCAACCCGTTAACCAGAGCCTCGTACTCGGCCACGTTGTTGGACACCGGGAAATGGAGGCACAACACGTAGCGGAGGTGCTTCCCGAGGGGTGAGATGAAGAGTAGGCCCGCGCCTGCTCCTGTTTTCATCAACGACCCGTCGAAAACATGGTCCAGAGTTCCGGTTGGATCGGAGCTGCTAGAAGCTGGGTATCGACCCATTCAGCCACAAAGTCCGCCAATACTTGGGACTTGATGGCCTTCCGAGGGGTGAACGAGATAGTCTCGCCCATGATCTCTACCGCCCACTTTGCAATCCTACCCGAGGCCTCTCGGCACCTGATGATCTCCCCCAGGGGGAAGGATGACACCACAGTCACCGGATGAGCCTCGAAGTAGTGTCGCAATTTTCGCCGCGTCAGAATTACCGCGTACAGTAGCTTCTGAATTTGTGGGTAGCGGATTTTGGTCTCGGACAGTACTTCACTGATGAAGTAGACCGGCCTCTGGACGGGCAATGCGTGCCCCTCTTCTCGCCTCTCGACCACGATCGCGGCGCTGACCACCTGAGTGGTAGCGGCGACGTAGATCAAGAGGATTTCTCCGGCAGCGGGGGGCACCAAGATGGGCGCGCTTGTAAGGCGCGCCTTTAGGTTCCCGAGGGCTTCCTCGGCCTCGGGGGTCCAAGCGAAGCGCTCGGTCTTCCTTAAGAGGCGGTACAGAGGTAGGCCTCGCCGAGGCGCGAGATGAAACGGCTCAGGGCCGCAAGGCATCCCATGACCCTCTGTACTCCTTTCGAGTCCTTGATGGGCCCCATGTTGGTGATGGCCGCGATTTTCTCCGGGTTGGCCTCGATGCCCCGCTCAGAGACGATGAACCCCAGGAGCATGCCTCGGGGGACCCCGAAGACACACTTCTCGAGATTGAGTTTTACGCCTTTCGCCTTGAGACACCGGAATGTCGTTTCAAGGTCGGAGAGGAGATCGGAGGCTTTCATCGTCTTGACTATGATTTCATCGACGTAAGCCTCGACCGTTCGACCAATGTGCTCTCCGAACACGTGGTTCATGCATCTTTGGTATGTCGCACCCGCATTCCTCAAACCGAATGGCGTAGTAACGTAGCAGTACATGCCAAAGGGTGTGATGAAAGAAGTCGCGAGCTGGTTGGACTCTTTCATCCTGATTTGGTGATACCCTGAGTAGGCATCGAGGAAATACAGGGTTTCGCACCCAGCAGTGGAATCCACGATTTGATCGATGCGAGGCAGAGGGTAGGGAACCTTCGGACATGCTTTGTTTAGACCAGTGTAGTCTACACACATCCGCCATTTCCCTCCTTTCTTTCTCACAAGCTCAGGGTTGGCAAGCCATTCGGCATGGAATACCTCTTTGATGAACCCTGCAGCCATCAGCTTGTGGATCTCCTCGCCTATGGCTCTGCGCTTTTCTTCGTCGAATCGACGCAGAGGCTGCTTCACGGGTCGGGCTCCAGCTCGGATATCCAGGGAGTGCTCGGCGACATCCCTTATTATGCCAGGCATGTCCGAGGGACTCCACGCAAAAACTTCGGCGCTCGCGCGGAGAAAGTCGACGAGCATTGCTTCCTATTTGGGGTTGAGCTCGGAGCCGATCCGGACTTGCTTGGAGGCGTCATTGCTGGGGCCGAGAGGGACGGACTTAACCATCTCAGCTGGCTCGAAGTTGCCGGCGTGGCGCTTCGCATCTGGCGCCTCCTTGGAGAGGCTCTCCAGGTCGGCGATGAGGGCCTCGGATTCGGCGAGGGCCTCGGCGTACTCCACGCACTCCACATCGCATTCGTACGCGTGTCGGTATGTGGAGCCGACGGTGATGACCCCGTTGTGGCCTGGCATCTTGAGCTTGAGGTAGGTGTAGTTGGGGACGGCCATGAACTTAGCGTAGCATGGTCTCCCCAGCACTGCGTGGTAGGTTCCTCGGAACCCGACCACCTCGAACGTGAGGGTTTCCTTTCGGAAGTTGGAGGGAGTTCCGAAGCAGACGGGCAGATCGAGTTGCCCAAGGGGTTGGACGCGTTTCCCGGGGATGATCCCGTGAAAGGGCGCCGCGCTGGCCCGGATCGAGGACAGATCGATCTGCAGAAGCCCGAGGGTCTCGACGTAGATGATGTTGAGGCTGCTGCCTCCGTCCATGAGGACCTTGGTAAGCCTGATGTTGCTGATGACGGGATCGACAACGAGCGGGTACTTTCCCGGGCTCGGCACGCGGTCGGGGTGGTCGCCCTGGTCGAAGGTGATGGGCTTGTCGGACCAGTCTAGGTAGACTGGCGCCGCCACCTTTACCGAGCAGACCTCCCGGCGCTCTTGCTTGCGGTGCCGAGCTGAGGCGTTCGCCACTTGCCCACCGTAGATCATGAAGCAGTCATGGACCTCGGGGAACTCCTCTGCCTTGTGATCCTCCTTCTTGTCGTTGTTGTGGGCTCTGCCACCTTCCGCCGGTGGCCCGACCTTGTGGAAGTAGCGACAAAGCATGACGCACTCCTCAAGGGTGTGCTTGACGGGACCCTGATGATAGGGGCACAACTCCTTGAGCATCTTGTCGAACAGGTTGGCGCCTCCGGGAGGCTTCCGAGGGTTCCTGTGCTCGGTGGCGGCGACAAGGTTTGCGTCGGCGGCATCACATTTCGCTTGCGACTTCTTCTTGCCCTTCTTCTTGGTGCCGCGCTGAGCGGACGCCTCGGAGACGTCTTCTGGCGCCCCTGAGGTCGCTTGTCCTTCCGGAAGATGGCCTCGACCGCCTCCTGACCAGAGGCAAACTTGGTGGCGATGTCCATCAGCTCGCTCACCCTGGTGGGAGTCTTGCGACCCAGCTTGCTCACCAGGTCGCGGCAAGTGGTGCCGGCGAGGAACGCGCTGATGACATCCGAGTCGGTGATGTTGGGCAGCTCGGTGCGCTGCTTCGAAAATCGCCGGATGTAGTCCCGCAGGGACTCTCCCGGCTGCTGGTGGCAGCTTCGGAGATCCCAGGAGTTCCCAGGGCGCACGTATGTGCCCTGGAAGTTGCCGGCGAAGGCTTTGACCAGGTCGTCCCAGTTGGAGATCTGCGCAGGAGGCAGATGCTCTAGCCAGGCTCGGGCGGTGTCGGAGAGGAACAGGGGAAGGTTGCGGATGATGAGTTTGTCATCGTCCGTCCCACCCAGCTGGCAGGCCAGTCGGTAGTCCGTGAGCTACAGTTCTGGTTTTGACTCCCCCGAGTACTTGGTGATGGTAGTCGGGGTTCGGAACCGGGTCGAGAACGGCGCCCGTCGTATGGCCCGGCTGAAAGCTCGCGGACTGGGTGGTTCGGGCGATGGGCTCCGATCCTCCCCGCTGTCGTAGCATCCCCCACGCTTGGGGTGGTAGCCTCGGCGCACCTTCTCGTCGAGGTGGGCTCGACGGTCGTGGCGGTGGTGCTCGTTGCTGAGGCGACCCAGGGCCGCAGGCGCTGTGTTCCGCGTGCGTCCGGTGTGGACCGAGGCTTCCCGCATGAATCGGGAAGTCGCGGCACGATGCTCCGAGGGGTACCCCTGCCTTCGGGAGGCAGAGCTCTCGGCCCGTCGGACCGCGGCATCTTCCAGGAGATTCTTGAGCTCTCCCTGGATACGCCGTCCCTTGGTGGTGGATGGTTCCGGCATCGCTCGGAGTAGTAACGCCGCTGTAGCCAGGTTCTGGCCGACCCCACTGGAAGCCGAGGGTAGCCTTGCCCTGGCATCGTCGGCGATGCGGTGCTAGACGTTCTGGGCCAGATGACGCACTTCTCTGGCCGGTGCTCGGCCTGCCCACTCCTGCCCGATATTTTGCCGAAGCTGCCCAAGTTGTCCTGCTTCCTCATCGAGCCTGGCCTGTACCTCGCAGATTTGCTCGAGCTGTGTGTCCTGACCCCCCGCAGGGACTGGGACCACAGCTAGCTCCCAAAGGATGTCAACGCGAGGCACAGGCCTAGGGGGATCACCGTCCTCCGGCATACCAAGATGGTTGCCTTCGTCGGGACCCCCTAGATCGCCGTGGAAGCATTCGTGACTTGGGCCACAGTCCTCGTCGCCGAGGCTATGGCTGCTATCGGAGCAATCGGAGAGGCAGTAGTCACATGCGGTCATGAAGTCCCGCATGGCATTGGGGTTATCGAGCCCGGAGAAATCCCAACCAGAGTCGAGCTCGTCATCTTCCTCGGAACCCAGGGGCCCGTAGGTCGAGACGACCGTCAGCCGGTCCCAGGGTGACCGCATATGATACCCCGGAGGGTTTGGAAATGCCTTTATGAAAGCGTCCACCGAAGCGGGGTTGCTTGGTGGGTCGCAGCTGAATCTAAAAGGCATGGGATGGGAAACAGACGGTACCTCTTGATCGACGGGCGGTGACGAAGTCGCGTCGGGGACGGACTGCACCGTCATCTCAGGTATGAGGCCGACGCCCAGCAAGTCCTTCGCGAGCGTGCTGGCGTCGTCCGTCTGCTTGGAGTTGGCGTGTTGCGGGGAAACGACGCTCGTCTTCGTCTCAGACGCAAGGTCGACGCCCGACGTGTCCCCCGTTGGGGCACCGTCGACTCGCTCGACAGCCGATGAGGTGCCGCCTCCTGCTTGGCCATGCCTGCCCCGCCTCCTCCTCCGTCGGCAGGGAAGGTGACGGGACAGACCCGGATGTTGCTCTCCCGCCACGTGGGGAAGACATCGTCGATTTCGCCGCCGGTGGGCGGGCTGATTGCCGCCATTGTCGTTGTCGCGTGGCGGAGGAAGGAGTATCATGTCGTAGCTGCCGTCGAGGGACATGAACTCAAGACTCTCGAAACAAAGCATCGTCCCAGGTTGGAGAGGTTGCTGGAGACTACCCATCTGGAGCTTGACGGGAAGCTGTTCGTCAACACGCAGCAGGCCCCTACCTGGCGCGCCAACTGTCGGCGTTTCGACCCCGGGGGGTCCCTGGACCGACGAGTAAATTGTCGCTGCGTGTCCCAGCCTAGATGGGTCGGCGCGAGATGGGACACAAAGGGGGGAAAACAGTAAGGGGAAACCGTGGCCTTCGTGTTGTCCTGCGCCCAGGGCGGATGCGCTTGTAGTAGGGGGTTACAAGCGTTCACGTGGGAGAGAGAGAGAGGGCCTTGCGCGTCAACCCGTTCTCCCGCGCGGCCAACCTTCTCGTACGAGAGCCCTAGACCTTCCTTTTATAGGTGTAAGGAGAGGGCCCAGGTGTACAATGGGGGGTGTAGCAGTGTGCTAACGTATCTAGCAGAGAGGAGCCAGAGCCCTAAGTACATGCCGTCGTGGCAGTCGGAGAGGTTTTGGCGCCCTGTTCATGTGATGTCGTGGCCATCGGAGGAGTACTTGAGCCCTGTGGAAGTACAGCTGTCGGAGCTGTCAGATCCTTGCTGACGTCTCCTTGCTTCCGTAAGGGGCTGAGAGCCGTCGTCGTCATGGAGCACGCGGGGTGCCATCATTACTTGTTTACCGGGGCGAGCCAGATGGGACACCGGTCTTGTTCCCTGTAGCCTGAGCTAGCTGGGAGTAGGGTAATGATGGCTCCCCTTGCGACGTGGTCGGTCCGAGCCTGAGGTCGGGCGAGGCGGAGGCTCCTCCGAGGTCGAGGTTGAGCCCTAGGGTGGGGCGAGGCGGAGACCGTCGTCTGGGGTCAAGGTAGAGTCCGAGCCCTAGGGTCGGGCGAGGCGGAGTCCGTCTTCCGAGGTCGAGGATGAGTCCGAGCCCTGGGGTTGGGCGAGGCGGAGTCCGTCTTTCGAGGTCGAGGCTGAGTCCGAGCCCTGGGGTCGGGCGAGGAAGAGTCCGTCCTCCGAGGTCGAGGTCGAGTCTGAGCCCTGGGGTCGGGCGAGACGGAGTCCGTCTTCCGAGGTCGAGGTTGAGTCCGAGCCCTGGGGTCGGGCGAGGCGGAGTCCGTCTTCCGAGGTTGAGGTTGAGTCCGAGCCCTGGGGTCGGGCGAGGCGGAGTCCGTCGTCCGGCATCGAGGTTGAGCCCGAGCTCTAGGGTCGGGCGAGGCGGAGCTTCCTATGGCGCCTGAGGCCGGACTTGGCTGCTGTTAGCCTCACTCTGTCGAGTGGTACAGCAGTCGGAGTAGGGCAGGTGGCGCTGTTTTCCTGTCAGGTCGGTCAGTGGAGCGGCGTAGTGACTGCGGTCACTTTGGCCCTGTCGACTGAGGAGCACGCGTCAGGATAAGGTGTCAGGCGATCCTTGCATTAAATGCTCCTGCGATACGGTCGGTTGGCGTGGCGATCTGGCCAAGGTTTCTTCTCCACGAAGCCTGGGCCTCGGGCGAGCCGAAGGTGCGTTCGTTGCTTGAGGGGACCCTCGGGCGAGACGTGAATCCTCCTGGGTCGGCTACCTTTGCCCAAGGCTGGGCTCGGGCGAGGCGGGATCGTGTCCCTTGAGTGGATGGAGCCTTGACCTGAATCGCGCCCATCATGCCTTTGCAGCTTTGTGCTGATGGGGGTTACCAGCTGAGATTAGGAGTCTTGGGGGTACCCCTAATTATGGTCCCCGACATCATCTAAATCTCGCAGGTGACAGGCAATCACCCAACTTCTACCGTCTAAGCAGGCCTAAGCATTAAATCGTGCTTAGCTAAAATAGGTGGCAAGGATAAGATAACCAATAGATCAAGGTGAATGCATCAATTGGTTTCAATCAATTCCTATACCCAATGCAACATATAGGTAGGCAATGAATAATTAAAATATTGTAAATATAGGAAGTTAGATGTCGGGGATCGCCTTTCTCGAAGGAACTAGGGCGGTGATTAGGACACTTTTGAGCTTCAACTTCGGGTTCACCCTCTTCCACAAGAATTCCTGGCAGCTCTTCGACAATCCCCACTGGTACTTCCTCCTGTGATCCTGTATGACGCATGGATGTAGTATGAGGATACATGATGCTTCATGCGAGAGATGTATGATGCGTATGGATGTATGTGATGTATACATATGTCAAAATCGATCTATTACACGCGAGCTTCCACAAGATAGTCTTTTCTTGGTCGGTCCTGACTATTGTTTAAGGATTCTACACAGCTTCACGTTGGTCGCGTTATATAGCACCCTGAACTACCTTACACTTACAGGTTTAGACACACTAAACTATATTCTTCATTAAGCTTCCTTATCTTTCAGAGGTTAGTTACTTCCTAACAAAAAGGATTTGTTTAACTCTAATCAACTCCGTGGAAGTAACCCCCTAACTGTTTCGAAGTAACTAGAATTTCCCCTAATACATGAACTTTTGGTATATCAATAAGTTGGACTTAATTTGAGACTACCATTTGATTACTTCAAAATTTACAACAAAAATTCTAATAGACAACAATTTACTATTATTCTTTACCAGAGGATTTTCAAAGGTTTTGGACCCCTGTTTTTGACTATATAAAAATAATGAGAAATGGTGTAGAAATCAAATTGATCTACTTTTTAAATACTAATCCAGTCAAATAATAATTACCATATTTTTCTGATACCCTACTAGGCCTAATATCTTACCATAAAAATTTACACCGACAATTTCTTTATAATTCTTTTTTCTATGATTTTCTAAAGAAATTAGCCTTTCTTGTTTCTCATTTATTACCAAAATTTCTCTATATGATTGTTGGCTCAAATTAAATCCATAGGTGGTTATTAACATATGGTTTGTTCACAAAAAGTTTCACATCCAAATTCACAGTTTTACTATTTATTTTTATTTTCATAAGGAATCAGCCATTAATTCTTTTAATCCATAAATACAAATTAATCCACAGATCATAACCCTAAAATAATTATCACAATTAAGCAATACCTATAGAGACCTAACAAAAATTTGAATCATATTTTTCTAGCCTCGGATCTATTTATTTTATTACTTATAAGGAAACTCAGTTTTCCTATTTAAATTCAAACCATGAACAAAATCATTCAAATCTTGACATGCAACATTTTTAAACCGTAGATTTGACTTAGAGGAGTCCTACAAAAAATTATTTCACAATTTTTTGGGTTCAAAAACTCAAGTTACGATTTTCCAAGCCTCCCTGTGTTTTAAATTGAAAAAAGAAAAGAAAATAGAAAAAACCACTTTGCATGTCAGCCCCTCGGGTTTCAGCTAACTGCAAATGGTCACCACAAGGTCCTCGGTCACTGTTCTCTGAGTCTATGGCATTTTACAGGAAAACCCCTCAACTTTGGCTTAATCGCACGCGAGATCCTTCTTCTTCCTCGGAATAGAGAGAGAAAGAGAGATACGAGCGCGTTCGGTCATCGGCTTACCGGCGGTGAAGTTGGCCAGGCGAGGTGGCGGACAGGTGTGGTTGACGGAGGGGAACTCGATGGTGGTCTTGGCTCGACAGGTCACAGACGGAGACATCCGGTCCACGCGCGCCGACGGAGACCGACGAACGGCGACATCGACGGTGATGCTCCGGTTGTCTTTCGGCTCAGGAAAAAGGGTGCCGAGATGACGCATGAGACGGGGATGCGGGTGCGGGGCTTGGTTTTGGCAAAGGCAGGAGGTGAGAGCTCGGGAGTGAGCTAGTGAGTGATGGCCATGGCGGTTGGTGTGGTGCTGGTGAGAGGTGGAAGAAGAGAGCGAGGTGAGTGATAGCGAGACGAGAGTGAGTGGGAGAGAGCGAGGCTTGTCCACTTTGGCCAAGTGAAGCCAGGCGCGGCACGAACGAGGCGCACGTGAGGAGAAGCAGCGCGTGCTCGGGCGCGAGCTCCACGCGTCCCCGCGGCTGCCACATGGCGCTTGCCATCTGCAAGGGCTGCAGGCGAGCTAGAGACAAAACAGAGAGCTCGAAACGTCGCCTACTCCACCCGATTTGCTCTCCTCTCTACCAGCTACAACTTTGCTATAAGGACTAGGGTGATTCAGTGGCTAGAATTTGAATTAGAGGTCTCCAAACTTTGGTTTGTCAGCACTACGCAAAGCAGTGGAAATCGGCCGTCTAACCGTGTCAAAACATGTTAAACGGATTCAAAAGGTTACCAACTTTCTACAGGGCGTGCCCTCAGGAATTCTCTACAAATTTTGTAATTGGGACAATGTGATTTGAAGATTATTTATTTTTGAACGTGCTGAAGGTTGAAAAGAGGTGTAAGGTTAGACTTAGAAAAGTCAGTGTTGTCCCCATTTCCTTTTTGGTTTCTGAAGCAACTTCATTCATCAAGCACATAGTCACTCAATCACATCATCACATATAGTTTAAGAAACTATCATTACCTGAACTCAAGACTTGGTAGACTAACCATTGTCAATCCAAATTAATTAAGTGAGTTTATCACACTCTAGTACTCTAAGAAATTCTAAGTCCAAGAGAGCTAGGTTTTTCTACTAGTGTAAGCAAAGGTTCATTTCACAACTATTTGTGGCAATTTGATATTTTAATGGAAGTGATAATATGATTGATGATGCTCATGATAATGCTATTATGATGCACATGCCATGGATGAATATGCTAAACACCAGGGGTGTTACATTAATTTTTGCATATCCATGTTTGTTTGTATTGCTACGAATAGCAGTGAGGTCCTGAGAATCTGAAGATCATCCTGGTACCCGGAATCTCGAGTCTAAGACAAGTTGTGCCCTTGATCACTTTTTCTTTACCCAATAATGTTCCTATTAATCACTGTGCAATGGTTAGGTTAATCTGATGGGACCTAATAGGTTTCCCTAGACTTGTTTATCCCACACCTTGTTTACCACTAAACTTTTGGGTAGTTTTGTTATTGCTCTACCTCGTTTTAGGATTAATATTACATTATGATCATGTTCCAATTATACTGTTGTTTTAATTATTGTTCATGACAAGATCATTGTGTTAATTGGAACATGCAACTTAACTTGAGATATTCGTGCTACCACAAGGGTGGAATGGGACACCCTTGGCTAACTAATTAGGAAAGCTAGTGGAGGAATACCTTACCCGAAAGGGGCAAGCGCGGTAGAGCAGCTGCATATAGGGAGGATCTCGGGTCGATCATGCTGCGATGGCTTTTTGGATGAGGGATTCCTATATTGCCCTTCTCAGAAACCATAGCGGGTTTTCTGAAGCTATTGGAACTTTGTAAAAGCCTCGTAGTGGATCCCTAGCCATTTACCTCGGAAGTGTCTAAGGGTCTAGCTAACCCTGGCTAGACGAGATACATGACTTTGGGTAAAGGGCGCAACCTTTGCAGAGTACAAAACTAGTATATCAGCCGTGCTCATGGTCAAGAGTGACTTAGGATTCTCGCATGATTAATTTATGAAACTAAACTTAATCTGTCATATGCATTGCATTGCGGGTGTTATTATCAATTGTGATCTCTTACATAATTGGGTTGGTATCTACTTATACTTAGTAACTGCTAATAAAATTTTGACCAACTTTAAAAGCAATGCTCAGCTTTAACCATCTCCTTTGGTAAGCCTTACACTTCACATGAGCTCCCACCTTTGGTGAGTTCATGCACATTATTCCCCAAAACTTGTTGAGCGATGAACGTATATGAGCTCACCATTGCTGTACTCACATTTCCCCAGGTCAAGAACATGTACCACTGGATGAGGCGAATGAAGGATGTTGTGATGAGTGCATGAGTGGTCTAGGTCGTCATCTCCCAGTCAACTATGGTTGCTGGATCGTTGTCTTCGTATGATGTACTTATTTAACTATTTTGTACAGAACTCCATTATATATTAATGATGTGCCATTCGTTTCTGTACCATGAGTCATTTCGCGCCCTGGTTTGGTGCCCCTTAAACCCGGGTGTGACAGAAGTGGTATCAGAGGAATGTTGACCGTAGGCCGTAATCTAGATAGAACTGGACAACCATTACCTACTTCCCTTTGCTACTCCTACTCTGATTCTTTCTAGACTTTCCTCAAAACTTTTCTCGTCTATTGCCGCTTTACTCTGATCATTCTCACCTCTTCACTTCTAAATACAAAAGTGGATTTCACACTTTGAAATCTTGTACCTAAAGTGACTTTTAGGAATAGGAAACCTAATCCTAGGAACCAAATCAGAACTATTTTTGTAAATATTTATATGCTTGAGTGTTTGTTCTTATGATAACTGCTTGATTCGGTTCTTTGATTGATTGTGATGAGTTGTGGAGTAATGTCCACAATTACATCTACATATACACCTAGGCATAAAAAAATGTTTATAAAATAACTACACAACCTAGATTATCTCCCATTAAAATATATCTAGTATCACATATCTATCTTATCTTAGCATATTCTATCTTATCCTTGGAGATTCATCTTATAAGCTTAGTCAACCCGACATAGACACAAATCAACAAAATCAAGCTCTGCCTAAGATCCTCTAGTTTATGATCAACTACTAGGCTATCTATTCTGCCTACTAAATTATTCACCTTGAAAAACTATCTTACCATATATTTCTAACCCAGATGGTCAATACCAGGAAGGGAGTCGGTATCGATCTACCTGCTAACAACCGTCGTAGGAGGATTGTTAACCAACCACAACCAGAGATGAATCCTCCACCGAACCCTTCACCGGTTGGAACAGATCCTGTTGCTGCCGCTCAGATGCAGCTGCTGCAGCAATTGGCAAACACCATGACAGAAATGCAAGCTCAAATGCGACAAGAACGTCAGGAGATGCGCTAGGAGCAGCAGGAAATACGACAGTAAATGAGGCAATAACGCCAAGAAATGCACCAAGAATTGCAGGAGCGGTAGCAACTACCACCTCCACCACCACTAGCTCCGCCCAGGGATAAGCACCAGGAGTTTATGAGCCATAAGCCACCGACATTCTCTAACTCTTTGGATCCACTACAAGTTGATGACTGGTTGAAGTCTGTGGACAAGATGCTCAACATAGCCCAATGTACTGACAGGGAGAAAGTACTCTATGTATCAGGTCGCCTTACTGGCCCCGTTGCGGATTGGTGGGATGCATATTGCTCTGCTCACGCTGCTGCTCACACCATTACCTAGGCAGAATTCTCCACTCAATTTAGGAGTTACCATATTCCTGCTGGTCTTATGAAGATTAAAAAGAAGGAGTTCATATCCCTTAAACAGAGAGGCATGTCCGTAAGCGAATACAAGGACAAATTCATCCAACTATCTTGATATGCTCCTGGGGAGGTCGATGATGATGAGAAAAAGCAAGAGATATTTCTAGAAGGTTTGATCGGGCCACTACAATACCAGATGATATCACACACATTCCCGTCCTTCCAGAGACTACTGGTCAAAGCTATTGCTCTACAAAACAAGAGGGCTGTGCTTGGAGAAAAGAGGAAAGCTACTAACCAGGGACAAGCTAGAAGTAGTTCCCGTCCCCATTATACTACACCTCAAAGTACACCTGCTCGTGGTACTTCCGGGCAACAAACTCAATAGACCCAATCTGCTCCTCCTTAAGCAAGCACTCCAGCTGGACCTATTGCTCCTAATACATCCACCAACAGGTCATGCTTCAATTGCGGACAAACTGGACATTATGCCAACTACTGTCCCAATAGGGCTGCTTATACTACTCCGGCTCCGATGAAGCAAGGCTAAGCCTCGGGACGCAAGAGTCAGCCCTCATGTGTCAATCGGGGTCAAGTCAACCACGTGGAAGCAGAAGCTGAACCTGGTGAACCCGAAAACCCGGAAGAGGTGCCGGTTGAAGGTGAAGAAGGCAATGAACAACAGGATTAGAGTAAATATAAATATATAAATAAATATATATTTTTATTAGGACTACTATTTGTAAGACCTAAATATTACTTTAGTTACTAGCTAGTATTTGCTATTTTAGGAATAATGATAAGGTCTATTTGACCCTATGTTTTACTAATAAGTGGTGCGTCATGCCGAGATTCTTGCTTGTGCATATGTTTTGAGATATGATTGGGATACATCCTTTTTCTTACTAATCTCGAGGACAAGATTTCTTTTAAGGGTGGTAGGATTTGTAACAATCAAAATCTTAACTTGAGATTTAAGGAAATCTTTTAGAGAAAAATAATAATAATAAATATAATAATCAAAATAAATACCCGTGATATATAATTAGACTTTAGAATTCACCCCTTTCTAAAGTGATTGGTCATAATAAGATAATGTTAGCTAAATCATAACTTAATAAAGATTTAGACATTGAAAAATATTTTCTATCAAAACAAAGGAATCATATTTTAAAATTTGAATTTAAATTGTAAATGAGAATATAAAACAAAAAATGAATAAAAAGAAAGGAATTTTAATTAAGACCATTACCCTCTCCATAATTAAATAATAGGAAGAAGGATAAATAATATAAATGCAAATAATGGGGGTAATCTTCACATTAGGATGGTATTTAATATTTGGAAAATCTGAAATTTAAAATATGATTTAAATTTGAGTTTGAATAATTGAATTTGGAATTTGAAATAGAAAAGAAAGAAAAAGAAAAAAAAAGAAAAATAAAACAAACCGACTTGGGCATAATCCCACCATTCCGGCCCACTAAAACCCTCCCTGCGGCCCATTTCCAAAGCGTCATTCCAGTGGCTGTCTGCCCTGGGGCGTTACGCTGGCAGGTGGGACCCACTTGACAGCCACTCTAGAGCACATACGAAGTCACCTGGCTATGTGATGTGTGGGCCCCCCATTGTCGGACTCGTCTTCCTCTCCACAACAGACTCGCGCGGCGTCAACGGCAATGGCCACGGCGATTCCCGCGGAGGGCAACAACCGCGCAGACTTCGTCCCACCCGGATATTTAAACCCAGATTACTGAGCACTGCATTGAACCCTGCACCGGGTGCGTGAACCTCACCAACGACGGGGGGTTTAGGGAGAAGGGAAACACGTCGCCGCCGTTGTAAACCCTAGAATTTAGTTTTAAAACTCTAGTCAATTGAGGAATAATAAAGGAGCCATTTTAATTATGTGTATAGTAAACGGTCATATTTCTACCAAGTAAACACATGGAAATTGTGCAGCATGCTAGAACTCCTTTACATGGGCATCAAACTCAAACTTAAGCTTAAAACAAAGTTAGTTTCGAAATTCAATTTTGAGCTTAGAAAAATATGGGAGAAAAAGAGTTAAGAAGAAGGGAATAATAATAATGTTGGGGGCCTTCGTCCTCCGAAGGTCCTCAAATATGTAATTTAACAATGTCTTCGAAGCATGGTTTATGGACAGGTACCTTCGGATTCAGGATTAAAAGCATATACGATGAGAAGAGCATGATCTTGACGAAGGTTGCCGTTGCTCCGTAGCTATGCGCAAGGGAGCTTCGGCTTAATCGCAGAAAAAGGAACCGACTTAAAGGGAAAAAGGCTATCTAGTCCTCATAGATTTTTCTATAAGTCAATGGTAAATGTAAAGGGCATGACTGTAATTTCTCACAGGCTGTGTCCTATGCCTATAAATAGATGAACAGTGCCCTCGTACTGTTCACGCCGACTGGTACTTGCTCGTGTGTCACGCTTGTACTTTTACCTTCTGTCAAGCCAAAGGTACATTTGTAATTCAATATTATTTCTATTTTTCCATGATAATAAGATGGGAATGAGTTGACAACGTTATTTAATTGCTCGTGTTATCTCTTACATTTCATATGCTTCTCCTTTTATTAACATATACTGCGATGATGAAGGTATGTCCTTCATGACCTTCGTCTCAAGATCATTATATCCTAAGGGAAATAATGTTTCGAAGGACGAATAGCATTAACATTTAATATTTTTGTGTTGCCTTGTTCTTAAGCCAAAGCACTTGATAACAAGTCCCCAACAAATAATAATAATAATAATATGGCAAACAGAGAAAGTATTATTCATGTTGAAATTATGTTTGGAAATTTGAAAGTGCAAAACATGACTTTGAATTTGGTAGGGACACTTCAAATTAGAAATAGGAAAGAAAATAGAAAATAAAAAAAAGAAAAATTCCCTGCGCTTGGGCCAGCATTTGACCACTTTGGCCCATTTCCGATTCTCATCCCACGCGGCTCGCTGCCCAGCCTTCCCCACAGCACTGACGACTGGGCCCTCTGGGCAGTCTCCATTGTTAGTCGGTAGTTGGCTTTGGCCAATGACGTGCGGGACCTGGTTGTCATCACTCACCTCCCGTGTTCGTCGCGAATCTTAACAAACCTAAGCCAACCTTGCGATTCCGCCGGCGGTGTGGGGGGAAGCTGTTTGAGATACTTGTGGGCGCACTGCATCGGCCGGTCTTATCTTTCCCCCCGGTCCTATAAAGTGCTGGGTTCGCGAACCCCCTCCTTGGATCCCCGCAAGACTGGGAAGTCATCGCCTGAGAGAGGGAGAGCAGTGCGTGAGGAGGAGGGCCGCCGCACCACTACGCCTCCGTTGCTGCTCTGTGGCCACCGTGTGGTTGGGTGGACTCGCCTTGATACAAGTACGTGCATGGACAAGGTTGAGGCCGTGGGTGCAACCGGCTGCTGGTGAATTTCTCATTGGAATTGCACGACACCACCATACCGCCACCCGCCGCGGTCAGCTCGGTTGCTGTCATCGTTTTGGGGAAAGGAGCACGACACAACATTCTCCATCATTGCCGGTACATATAGCACTATTTGAAGCGAAGCTATAGGCACGTGGGCGAGGGTCTGGTGAACTCCTGCAATGGCATGCCGCCGTGGGCCGCAGAGGCAGAGAGCTGCGCCACCGTGGCCAGCTGCGGGGTAGAAGATGAACACGAACCGTCCGTTTGTTGATGAGCGCCTTAGATTAGATGAGGGGAGAGCGCGTTCGACCGTCGATCGACGAATGCACGGTCTGGATTAGATCCGCACCATACCGGTTCAATGGTTGATCCCAGCCCATGGATCTAGATCGTGCGCACCAGAATAGATCACGACGTTTTAAAATCGGGGGCCATCGGATCATGATCCAGCAGCCCATAATGCACCGTACCCCTTCGGCCAGCGCTAATGCAAAAGAGACCCTTGGTTTGGATAAATCAACCTGTCAACCACCACTACTGTTTCCTGAGTCTTAGTACATTTGCGTGTTAGCCCCTGAACTCCCCGAAAATTGGCGCCCAGTTCAAAGCTCAGGGAAATTAGTTCATTAAATGTAGAAATTGACTTTTAATACAAAAATAAATCCAGAAACTTGAATAATTCATATTTAATTCATTTTAGCTCCAAATTGATCCAGTCCAGTTGCAATAATTTTGTTTTAATATTGTTCATCATCTAGTACCTTTGTTTAGCCATAAAAATTGAATTAAAATTATTCACTTGAATTACTCTATTCTAGGTACCAAATAACTTCAAAAAATCATAATTAATTCATTTTAACTCTGTTTCGATCCGTTCCAATTGCGTTAGCTTCGTATAAATATTTACTATGCAGTAACAACATTGATTATATGATATCCCATAATTTTATAATTAGGTAACTAATTTGATTAATCTATGTTTTCTGGATTAGCTTATTCTAATATTAATATAGTATCCTGATCTTATGGTTATCTTTGGCCTAAAAGATGAAGTATAATCAAGTAATGACTTAGATTAAGGTTGAGATTAATTATTTATAGAGTAATCTCTCATATGATTTACACTAACCAATTTATAATATAGTTTAATATTTAAATCACATAGATCTTTTATAAATCATAACTCCTTAATCGTAACTCCGATTTTAGTAGTTCTCGATCCCACGATCTCGTAGCAACGCGTAGATTATTCTTATGCAGTTTGTACTTATACTTGGTGTGATGTTAATGTTATCTATGCCAAGTTTTATGTATTGCTACTACTAGCAGCGAGGTCACGAGAATCTGAAGGTCATCCTGGTACCTGGAATCTCAAGTCACAGGCAAGTTGTGCCCTTGATCACTTTTATTTACCCAGTAATGTTCTCTATCATCATTATATCATGCATAGGTTTAATTTTGACGGGACCCAATAGGTCACCCTAGTCTGGTTATCTTGTTACCTTGTTTACCCCTGAACTATTTGGGTAGTTTTGCTATTGCTCTATATGATTTTGGGTTTAATATTATGTTATCTTCATGTTCCAATTATACTGTTATTTTATTTATTGTTCATGTTAAGATCATTATTTTTAATTAGAACATGAAGCTTAACTTGAGAAACACGTGCCACCACAAGGGTGGAATGGGACGCCCTTGGCTGACTAATTAGGAAAGCTAGTGGAAGACTACCTTACCCGAAAGGGGCAATGGCAGTAGGGGAGTAGGCGTGTGGGAGGTTCTCGGGTTGATTTTGCTACGATGGCGGTCAGACAAGGGATTCCTACATTGCTCTTCCAAGAAACTATAGCGGGTTTTTGGAAGGTAGTGGAACTTTGTGAAGGCCTCGAAGTGGATCCCTAGCCATTCACCTTGGAAGTGTCTAAGGGACTTGCAAACCCTGACAACATGGGATACACGACTTGTGGGTATAGGGTACAACCTCTGCAGAGTGTAAAACTGGTATACTAGCCGTGCTCGCGGTCATGAGCAGCTCAGGACTCTCGCATGATTAATTTATGGAACTAAATTCAATTTGTCATATGCATTGCATCGCAGGTGTTGTTATTAATTTGATCTATTATTACTCTAGTTTGGTATCTACTTACATTTAGTAATTGCTAATAAAATTTGACCAACTTATTAAAAGCAATGCTCAGCTTTAACCCCTATTATTGATCAACCTTACACATCACATGAACTCCCAACTTTGGTGAGTTCATGCACATTATTCCCCACAACTTGTTGAGTGATGAACATATGTGAGCTCACCCTTGCTGTCTCACACCCTCACAGGTCAAGAATAGGTACCACAGGATGAAGCACATGGAGGATGTTGCGATGTGTTCGTGAGAGGTCTAGGCTGTCGTCTCCCAGTCAACTTTGGGTTGCTGGATCATTGTCTCCTTTCGATGTAATTATTTATTTATTTTGTACAGAACTCTTATTATATAGTAAAGATGTGACATTTGTTTCTGTACCATGATTCATCTAATCTAAAGAAAGTTACTTAAACAAGCTAGTTAATACTGGTAACATAGATTAGACCATATTCCTATAAATGGGTTTTAAACCTAAATTGGTGTCTTAGACCAACTCGTCCATGAAACCACGACCTAGCCTATGTTATAGGTTGCCCAACCCATTTATCCAAAAGCAAAGTAAAACTCTATTTAACCTACCTACCCCATGTACCCGTACCCGCAATTGTTATCCCAACTCAGATAATGACATTTAACACCCCGACCGATGGTCCCTAAATCAGACCCAAGAAGAAGGTTAACTTCGACAATGAACGATATGAGTAGAAATAGATCTTCAGATGAATCACGATCCACCATCCGGAATAAAAGTCTCCCTTACCTAACTTTCCCTTACGCCTAAATCTTCTCTACACTCATCTAATAGCTAAAACCTGATGTACCCTTGTTTTCTATGCCACACCTGCTAATGGCATGAAATTTTAGGTGTATAAAAATATACTAATTGGAAGTTCCACTTAAAAAATATACTAGAATTTCATAAAGATAAAGTCAGCTTGATATGCTCAACTAAATGGTATTCTTAAATGGGATTATAGAATCTAATGTGATCTAAGCTACTATGATCTTATCTAATGTGGCCTACATAAACAGATTAGTGATACTAGTAGAAGAGATTAGACCCTACTAACCAGGTGTTAACCTAGATTAGCACATTAGACCAACTCAACCATGAGCATAAAAGCTAACCCAATCAATAGAGTCGTGATGAATGGTATAATCTATCCATCCCCGCCTAACATCAAACAAGATTTTGATCTACATCATGTAGTCTATCTCACCCATATCTATCTCATCTTGACAGATTCTATCTTACCTTTGGACATTCACCTTATACGACTGGTTACCCCAATCGGTACATAAAACAACAGATTAAGCCCTGCCAAAGAATCTTCAGTTCATAACCAGCTACTAGCCTATTCGTTCTGCCTACCAAATGATTTCCCTTGCAAAACTATCTTACCATATGCTTCTAACTCATGATCAATGCCAGGAAGGGAGGATTATCAATCAACAACAAACAGAAATGAATCCTCCACTCGCTGGAACCGATCCAGTGGTTGCCGCCCAAATGCTGGTACTACAACAAATGACAAATATGGTGAACGAAATGCAAAATTAGATAAGGCAAGAATGCCAGGAAATGCGTCAGGACTGGCTGGAGATGCGTCAAGAAATGAGGCAAGCACGGTTGGAAAGACAACAACAACAACACCCACTACCTCCTACACCACCACCACCACCAGCTCCACCAAGCTACATAAATATATATATATATATATATATATATTACTATCTGTAAGACCTAAAATGTTACTTTACATAGTAGATAGTATGTTACTATTTTAGGAATAATAATAAGGTTTAATTGACCCTATGTGTTGCTAATAAATTATGCATCATGCTGAGATTTTTGTTTGTGCATATGTTTTGAGATAACATGGTTACACCCCTTTTTTCTTACAAATCACGAGGACAATATTTCTATTAAGGGCTTGTTTGGAACAAAGGGGATTGAGGGGGCTATAATCCCTTACTATTCAAAATTAAGTAGTAGGGGATTCTAGCCCCCTTAATCCACTTCATTACCTTTGATTCCAAACAAGCCCTAAGGGGGTAGGAATTGTAAACCCTAGAATTTAGTTTTAAAACTCTAGTCACTTGAGGAATAATAAAGGAGCTGTTGGTCACTTGTTCTCAAATACTATAGATCAAGAACAAGGCAACACAATTGTCAATGGTTAAAGACATTCGTCCATCGAAGCATTATTCCCTTTCGGATATAATGATCTTTAGACGAAGGTCATGAAGGACAAACCTTCATCATCTTAGTAGATAAAATATGAACACAAATATAAATAAGAATGTAAAAGAATGTTAAAGAATGAAAGATAATAATCAAGTCCTCGCAATTTATTTATATTCGTATTCATGTACCAGAATTAACATTAACGATATTCATAATACAATGTTACCTTCGGTTCACTAGAAGGTGAGGATGCAAAGATGACGCGAGAGAGATTACAATCTAGCGTGAACAGTATGGTGTTACTGTTACATCTATTTATAGGCACGGAACGCAGTCCGGATAAGATTACATTCATACCCTTGATATTTACTCTTAGTTATAATACAAGTTATCAAGGACTAAGTAGTCTTTTCCCCTTTAGGTCGGTTTCGTCTTCCATCCAAGCCGAAGCTCCTTGAACCATAGCTTCGGCGTCTATCCATGTCACCTTCGGGTTGTATATTCATATCTCACGCCTTATCATGAGAGAACTTTCATCCCAAAGCCGAAGCTTCCTGTAATAGTCTATATCATACTGAAAACAAATGGTTAGTCACATTTTTGAGGACCTTTGAAAGAGGAAGGCCCCCACAGTAGCCCCTCGCAGTGTTAATTTGTTTTTTTGTAACAAATTTAGACTGGGACGTGAACGAAGGCCTTTAGCCGAAGGTCCAAAAAAACACCTTCCCTATGCTAGAATAGCGAAAGACACTAACATGTAGGACCCGCCAAATCGTGAGGCGCTAGTCATATAAATAGGAGCTCGCACTGAGAGTATTTTCTTGTGCCATCTCAGTTGCTTGCTTTGTGTTCGTCATTTAAGTTTTCCTGCTCTATCGAATTTTGATTGAATTTTAAGCTTCGTCTTTTCAACAAAATCTGATGGCTGGTGAGAAGAAGGTTGTTGACCCAGCCCTGTCTGAATTTTATGAAGCTATGGAAAGAACCAACATAGAAAAGATTGCACATGAAACATTAGCTGGGATATCTGAGAGTTCCAGTGATGATGAAAGCTTTGATGCAGAGAGTGAGAATGAAGATGCCAAAGACCGTCCATGGTGACCAAGCCATACTGTCTTCGGGAAATCAACCATTGAACAAAGCCAGATTGATGCAATGAAAGGTAGATATTTCCATGATATTTCTATCGTGAGGGCTAGGGAGACAACAATACCCCTGTGCCCAAAGCTGACGAAGTACTTGTCTACAGAAGCTTCATGAAAGCAGGGCTTCGGTTTCCCTTGGATAAATTTTTGGTTGGAGTTTTGAAGACTTTTGAAATTTTCCTTCATCAGATTACCCCGAGGCTACCATCAAAATGGGAATTTTTATTTGGGCCACGAGGAGCTAGGGGTTAGAGCCAAATGCAAAATGCTTCTGCAATATTCATGAGATGTCCTATGAGATGAAGGCCACTAGTAAAGAACAATATGATAATAATTTTGGTTGCTACAGCGTCGTGCCTCGCTCCGATGTGAGCTATCCAGTCCCAACATTTCGGAATAGGTGGCCATGAGCCTGGATGCAAGAGTGGTTTTATGTGAAAAACAACTTGATTGAAAGAGAAGATATAAAGGGGATCATTCAATGCCCTATCTGGTCTCGCTTCGGCATTAGGAGGCCAGCCACTACCCTTGGAAATGATATTCAAGCATGCCAGATAGCCTTTAACACCGTATGCACTTATATTGGCACAAGGGACCTAGTGCAGGAGCATATTGCTTATAAAGTGTGGCCCCTTGGAAGTGGCTAGGAGATGCCCAAGGAAGCTGCTGTCGGGTCCAGTCAAGGTGGCTTAGTTTACCTGAAGTACACCTCCAAGTACAGAAATTGATTCGATAAGCTGAACGTGACTGGTTAGATTGTATTGAGGCAACCAGCGACGAGTTGCTTGGTGCCTACACAAGGGTCGAAGACGATGCCATGACAGTGGCCTTCGGAGGACGGGGCAAGAAAAGATTGAATAAAGTTTTTGACGTTATTGGCTTCGTATACCCGGATAATTGCTATCCTTCGCGAAAGCAACGAAAAAAGAGAAAATCTACTGCTTCGATGATCGCCAGCACGCCGAAGCCGAAGAAAGTTAAAGTTTTAACGCATCGCCCCAAGCGCTCTGAGACGGCCGAAATGCCAAAACCTGCTAAAGGGTGTAATACCCAAAATGTATACAGTGATACTATATTGTAATTCCTTATTTTATGTGTCATATTTGCATCATAAAAAGAGCATACATATAATTAAGAGTGATTAATTAAAACAAATGATACTAACATAAAAGAAAGTGCATCTTGTTGGAGTTTATATGTTTGTGCATTAAACAAAATAATAAGATAATAATAAGATAATAATTACTAGAAGTCGGATTAAACCCTAAATAGAAATTAGGGTTTGAAAATAAGAAAAAGGAGAGAAGAGAAAGAAAAAGAGAATGGTTATGAAAATATAAATAATATATATAATTATATTTCTAAAATTGGTATTTTTAAATTTCACAACATACTTTGAGGATAGTTGGCACAAGATTTGAATTTAAAATTTTAAGTTAAAGTGGAATTGGGAATGAAGAAAATAAAAAGAAAATAGAAAGAAAAGATAAAAGGAAAAGAATAAAAGCTTCATGGGCCGACTGACTCCACTTCTGGCCCATCCATTTTTCCCCAAACCGCGCATCCCAGCCTTCACCGCGGCGCCGACAGGCGGGACCGCCTTGTCAGCCGCGCGACCCAAGCCTATCCCGGGAACCCGGCGCTGACACATGGGGCCCATCGGGCAGTCTCTCTCTCTCGCGCGCGCTCGCGTTTTTTTCCGTTCAATGATAGGCGGGCCTACCCCGTCATCCACCGTTACACCGTTACGAGCGCTGCCGCTGTGTGGACGACTCACTGTACCGCGGACCCGGGGCATCAGCAACTGAACCACCTCGCCAATAATGGCGGGCATGCCATGAAGACCCGATTGGATTTCCGTTGGCTCAAACGTCGGGGTCCATTGCGCCCACCCTTATCACGACCTGGCCGCGCTTATAGGGAGTAGCTACGCGGACTTCGTCTTCCCTTTTCATCGCTGCCACAACACACCAGCGCGCACAGCCGTCAGGGAGGAGTTTTGGTCGTCGCCGCCGTGGAAAAGCCAACCACAACGTCGTCTGGTGACCGGAGTTAGGCCAGTGAGGCGTGTGTAGCTCTGCGGAACTATCCATGGCATCAATTGCGTGCGAGAGGCAGCGAGGCAAAGTTAATCGCTCAACGGAGTTCGGAAACGCCGTGATAATCTCCCTACGCGTGGGCTATACCTCTGCGCACACCAAATCCTAGTGAGTACCCGACCTTCTGATCCATCATGTTCCCCGCGTTGCTAAATCGGCTAAGTAGCGTAGAATCGCGCAGTTAAGCACCGATTTGGTGAGGCGCCGGCAAACTCCGCGGCGGCGCCGCCATCGCGAGGTAGGAGGGAGAGGGTGTGTCGCTCAGCCATTAGATGGCCAACGGGTGGCTATGATTAGAACGTGGATGTAGCGATTCATGGGGTTGATCGGGTACGTCTGTTTTGGATCGAATGCTTGTGCTTCGATCGGGATTCATAAAACACTTGCCACTAATCTTTGATCTAGCGGTTGCAAGCGCTTACCGGTTGTCACGAGTTGGACCCAATCCGCGCCATCCACGCGTGATCGAACGGTCCAAACCCCACCGTACCCCTTCACGATAATGTTTTACATAAGAGACCCCAGAAAATGTGTTAAACAACCCGCAGTCCACCTGGTGTGTCGTTTGTGTCTTAGGAGCTTTTGCACTAGGGCCCCTAACCTTTCTAGTTATTGAGGCGCAATCCAGAGAAGGGAAAATTAGAATAAATGAATTAGTAAATGCATTTTTAAAGCAAAAACAATTCCTATAACTTATTTAATTCATAGAAAATTCATTTTTAGTCCAAATTGATCCATTCTAGTTTCTAAAATTTTGTAATATTATTGTTTATCACCTAGAGTCTCTGTTTTGACATGAAAACAATAAGTAAATTTATTTCTCATTTAATCCTATTTCAAGCACATTAAACCTTTGGAAATTCATAACTTAAAATCCATAACTCCAAAGTTAATGATTCCTATTCCTAGGTTCTTATTTTAATGTGTAGATTATTATTGTGTATTTTATTTACAGGTTTGGTGTGATGTTAATTTTTGCTATACTATGTATGTATTGTGTTGATGCGAGTAGACGAGCAAACTACTATGGATCCTGAGGTTCAACAGATAGAAGTTGCTGAGCAGGAGCTCATTGAAGGCAAATTGTGCCCTTTATCACTTATTTTTACCCTCACATGATTAATCTATGGAATTAAAACTCAATTTGTCATTTGCATCGCATTTGGGATTATTTTATTATTACTTTTATTTATTATTACTAAGGTTCGGTATATACTTACTCTTAGTATCTGCTAATAAAATTTTGACCAACTTATAAAAGCAATGCTCAGCTTTAGCCTTCATTTTGTTGATCAACCTTACACTTCACATGAACTCCCACCTTTGGTGAGTTCATGCACATTATTCCCCACGACTTGTTGAGCTATGAACGTATGTGAGCTCACTATTGCTATCTCACACCCCCCACAGAAGAAGAACATGTGGTCGAAGAGGAGCCACCTAACACTGAGGCTTTCGACTTGATCTAGGTGGCGTCTCCCAGTCAGTTTTGTGGCGCCAGGGAATAATATATAGATCGCTTTATTTTAACATTTATGTAAGACTTCCTCTATGTAATAAGTACATTTATGATATTTATGACATTTATCTCTATGCACTCTGTTATTATATGTGTTGTCTTCTTTGGCGCATATATGAGATGCACCTGGCTTTATTCCTTAAATCCGAGTGTGACAAAGGGTCTTCTGCTTCTGGGTCAGACTGCGCCGCCCTTGCTGAAGCTAAGGGAAAGTTGGCCAAAGTGTCTAAGCCGAAGGTAATAACGGAGCAGCAAAAAGCTGAGACGGCCGAAGAGCCAGAATCAAAGAAATCGGCAGAGCAACCGAAAATTCTGAGCCCGCCGCAAGAGACGGAGCTGTCGAAGGTGTCAGAAATTCCTGCAGTAACTCCAAAAAGGAGAAGAATGGCCAGCGTATTAGACATTGTCATGGAATCTACAAAGGTACTGACTCCTGCCTCTGCAGAAGTACCTAACTTGGGTGAAAATAATACGAAGGAAACTGTCGAAGCCGTCATGACTCAGGTTGGAACTGAAGCTGGGCCCTCAGTTCCCGCAGAAACAGGGCCTACGGAGGTTGTTGAAAAGAATATCGAAGCAAGACCTTCCGATGCTACAAAAACTAGCAAAGAGTCTGGATTCCCTGCTGTTGAAGCTTCTTCTGAGGGATTGGAATTTATAGTGCGTCACGCGGTAGGGAAAAAACTATCAGAAGAGTAGATTGTCGAAGCTATGCAATATGCCAAGGATTTGAAGTATCCCCCAGGATCCTTGGTGTTTAATGGCACTGATGAAGACGATTTCCTATACTGCCTTCCGGACAATAAGGAGATATCTGTTTGTCGGGAAATGGCAAAAAATATAAGATTCCTGAAGCTAGAGGTTGGCCTATCTGCAATTTCGTAGGATGAACTTGCAGACAGCCTTGCTTATAATAGCTTGAATGTATGTTTATTTTTGTTGTAAAATAAGTTATGTTTATAGGTTTTCTTTTTATTGTTGTGTTCTTATATATTTCTATTATTACGGTTTGATCCTAAGTAAAGCTTTGAGAGCCCAAAAAGAAGCAGAAGATGAGAGCTGCCAAATAGCTCTTGGGAATCTTCGGGCGGAGGTCATTTCCCTAAGGAACGAAGCCCTTGAAAAGGATAAGATATTGTTTTCCTTAGTGGATAGGCTGAAGGCCAGTGAAGCTAGGCTTGATGCACAAACCAAAGTTCACAAGGTTGAAATTGAAAACTTAAAGAAGCAACTCGCAGAAACAAGTGAGAAATTTGAAGTCGCAATGGTTAAACATGAAATAAGCGAAATTGAAAATCCAGAGCGCAAAAGAATGCCAAAGAGCTCCAGAATTCTAAAGACAAATGCTGCGAAATATCCTTAGGGTGTGCTAAGACTCTAAAGGACAGTTTTGCAAAAGTAGGAGCGTACTCTTCAGAGCAGAAATTTATCCGTGGTGACCTTGATGGTGTCGTGCAACAGATCAGTGAAGAACTCGAAGCCTTTGAGGAAATCTTGAGCGATCGAGGAGACTTTTGCGCGTTTGCTGGCGCTAGAGGGGTTGTTGCGATCTTGGAGAAGGCCGATTGTCAGCACGTTTAGGGTGCAGCTAGGACGGGATTTTGTTTTCTCGGTGGAAGATATTAAGAACCCTTCGGCTGAAGCCTCTACCTTAGGTGGTAAGTTATACTCCAATGTGTGGATGAAGGGTGGTCGTGAGATGACTAATGAGTCAAACATCGAACATTTGTATGTATATTAATGTAATAAATTTCTTTGTGATGTATGAAATTTGTGTACATACCGTTTTTGAGCCTTCGGCGAAAAAACACCTTCCCTTCTTTTCATGTTTCACGAAGAAAAATTTCCACGACTGTTGTATAATAGCATTGCTAATGAAGGTTTTCCTATTGTGTACAATTATATCTGGCGAAGGTGTACTTTGTGCTTCAGCACATTGTTCCATAATTCGTCAAATATTTTGAGAGGAGCATTTTACCCCCTCCACAACTTTGTTGCTGATGCGATATGATGTATGATGTAATGCTATGCAAAATGATGCGATGATATGATGTAGCATGATGCCTATGCCAAAGACACACACCCACACGAGAACACAACCAGACCCAGCATCCCCTTAGGAACAACTTTGGAGTCTCTTCACCTTTTACTTAGTTGGCATTTCAGCTCTGCATCCACTTAGGAACGACTTTGGAGCTAAGCTCTGCATCCCCTTAGGAACGACTTTGGAGCTTCTTCACCTCTGACTTAGGTGGTATTTAAGCTCTGCAACCCCTTAGGAACGACTTTGGAGCTTCTTCACCTTTTATTTAGGTGGTATCTTAGCTTTGCATTCCCTTAGGAACGACTTCAGAGCTTTGGAACATACTCTGCGCTCCCTTAGGAACGACTTTGTAGCTTCGGAACTTACTCTCCGCTCCCTTAGGACGACTTTGTAGCTTCGGAACTTACTCTGCATTCCCTTAGGAACGATTTTGTAGCTTCAAAACTTACTCTACGTTCCCTTAGGAACGACTTCGTCAATCGATGACGTAATGAAAGTATTATTCTTACATCAAATTGGATATTAATTCTTCCTGAATTGTCTTTCTTGCAAGAAAATATAAAGACAGAAAAATTTAAGATACATCAGATCAGGATATTGTTTGGCCGCACCACTGTAGCCTCTAGTAGATGTGCTTTGATTCAGGCACAGTGCTATTGACTGCGTGAGCTACAGACGCCTCCCAAAGGTCACGTTGTTGCTGATCGTGGTGTTGCCCTTCTGGCTGTTGACTGTGACCCAAAGGTGCTAGCAGTGGTGGTGGTGGTAGCAGGGCCCAGGAAGCTTGAGAATGGCTTACCGAAGCAACAGAGGCCGTAGGCTGTTGGTTGCCTACATACTCCGGGACATAAGGAGAATAGCACGAAGCAGTGTGGAGGACTTGCTTCGGCTGACTCTGTCGTGCTTCAGCTTTAGCAATTTCCTTCTGCTTTTGAATGGTAACATGGCATGTCCTTGTTCTGTGGCCCTTGTCCTCACCACAAAAAAGGCAGTATAACTTTCGAGGTTGATTGCCAAACCTTCCACCACTGAAACTTCTTCCTCTACCTCTCGGAGCTGGTGGTCTAAAGGAAGTCTGTTGCATGCTCGAAGTCTGAGAACTATGATGGCTATGTTGAGCATTGCTGGCCATGTCATTGTTGTTGTTGGAGTTGTGGATTGATCGGACATGCCTAGGGTGAAGTCTTCCTCCGAAGCCCCTGGTCATCTCAGAAAACCTGTAGGCCTCCTCCCTTCTTTGGCGAAAATCGTTGTCAGCACGGATGTACTCATCCATCTTCTGAAGAAGCTTCTCCAACATTTGTGGAGGCTTCCTGGCAAAGTATTGAGCTGTAGGTCCGGGTTGAAGCCCCTTGTTCATGGCATCAATGACAATTTCATTGGGCACTGTGGGCGCTTGTGCTCTTAAGCTCAAAAACCTTCGAACATACGCCTGAAGGTATTCCTCATGGTCCTGTGTACATTGAAACAAGGCTTGAGCTATGACTGGCTTCGTCTGAAAACCATGGAAACTGGTGACCGGCATGTCCTTGAGCTTCTGTCATGACGTAATTGTCCCTAGCCGGAGAGAAGAGTACCAAGTTTGCGTCACATTTTAGACTGCCATAACAAAGGACTTTGCCATGACGGCAGCATTACCCCCATACGAAGATATTGTTGCTTCGTAACTCATCAAGAATTGCTTCGGGTCCGAGTGCCCATCATACATAGGCAACTGAGGTGGCTTGTAGGATTATGGCCATGAGATGGCCTGCAATTATGCTACCAGAGGAGAAGCATCATCAAAGGTAAAGCTATCATGATGGAAGTCGTCATACCATTCATCCTTGTTAAATGAGCTCTCCTGGCGAAGCCCCTGTGCTGAGGCCTTTGGTCATTGTCATCTTGGGTAAGATGGCACATTTCCTCAGCGGCTTCGTTGATCTTCTTCTGAAGATCGGTCAGTCGGGCCATTTTCTCCTTTTTTCTTTGTACCTGCTAATGAATGACTTCTAGGTTCCTGATCTCCTGGTCCAGCTCCTCCTCCTGGAGTGTTGGGCTGGTAGCCTTTCTTTTCTGGCTTCTGGCTTCTCGGAGAGAGATTGTCTCCTAGTTTGTGTCCAATGGTTGCAGTGCAGCCCCTGGCGCTGTTGTCTTCTTCGACGGCATGACGAAGGTTGTTGCTTTGCCGAAGATTGTCGAAGTGAGTACACCAGAGGTGGGCGCCAATGTTGGTCACTTGTTCTCAAATACTATAGATCAAGAACAAGGCAACACAATTGTCAATGGTTAAAGAAATTTATCCTTCGAAGCATTATTCCCTTTCGGATATAATGATCTTCAGACGAAGGTCATGAAGGACATACCTTCATCATCTCAGTAGATAAAATATGAACACAAATATAAATAAGAATGTAAAAGAACATTAAATAATGAAAGAGAATAATCAAGTCCTCACAATTTATTTATATTCGTATTCATGTACCAGAATTAACATTAACGATATTCATAATACAATGTTACCTTCGGTTCGCCAGAAGGTGAGGATGCAAAGATGACGGGAGAGAGAGATTATAATCCAGCGTGAACAGTATGGTGTTACTGTTACATCTATTTATAGGCACAAGACGCAGCCCGGATAAGATTACATTCATACCCTTGACATTTACTCTTAGTTATAATACAAGTTATCAAGGACTAAGTAGTCTTTTCTCCTTTAGGTCGGTTTTGTCTTCCATCCAAGCCGAAGCTCCTTGAACCACAGCTTCGGCGTCCATCCATGTCACCTTCGGGTTGTATATTCATATCTGACGCCTTATCATGAGAGAATTTTTATCCCAAAGCCGAAGCTTCCTGTAATAGTCTATATCATACTGAAAACAAATGGTTAGTCACATTTTTGAGGACCTTCGGAAGAGGAAGGCCCCCAACATGAATCATTTTTATTATGTATGTAGTAAACAAGCATATTTCTACCAAGTAAACACATGGAAATTATGCAGCATGCTAGAACTCCTTTACTTGGGCATCAAACTCAAACTTAGGCTTAAAACAAAGTTAGTTTCAAAATTCAATTTTGAGCTCGAAAAAATATGGGAGAAAAAAAGTTAAGAAGAAGGGAATAATAATAATAATAATATGGCAAACAGAGAAAGTATTATTCATGTTGCAATTATGTTTGGAAATTTGAAAGTGCAAAACAAGACTTTGAATTTGGTAGGGACACTTCAAATTAGAAATAGGAAAGAAAAAAAAGAAAATTTCCCTGCGCTTGGGCCAGCATTTGACCACTTTGGCCCATTTCCGATTCTCACCCTGCGCGGTCCGCTGCCCAGCCTTCCCCACGGCGCTGACGACTGGGCCCTCTGGGCAGTCTCCATCGTTGGGCGGTAGTTGGCTTGGGCCAATGACGTGGGGACCTGGTTGTCATCACTCACCTCCCGTGTTCTTCACGAATCTTAACAAACCTAAGCCAACCTTGCGATTTCGCCGGCAGTGTGGGGGCAAGCTGTTTGAGATACTTGTGGGCACACTGCATCAGCTGGTCTTATCTACCCCCTGGTCCTATAAAGTGCTGGGTCCGTGACCCCCTCCTTGGATCCCCGCAAGACTGGGAAGTCATCGCTTGAGAGAGGGAGAGCAGTGCATGAGGAGGAGGGTCGCCGCACCACTACGCCTCCGTTGCTGCTCTGTGGCTGCCGTGTGGTTGGGTAGACTCGCCTTGACACAAGAACGTGCCCGTGCAGGATTGAGGCCGTGGGTGCAACCGGCTGCCGGTAAATTTCTCACCGGAATTGCATGACACCACCATACCACCACCCGTCGCGGTCAGCTCGGTTGCTTTCATCATTTTGGGGAAAGCAACATGACACAACATTCTCCATCATTGCTGGTATGTATAGCACTATTTGAAGCGAAGCTATAGGCACGTGGGCGGGGGTCTGGTGAACTCCTGCAATGGCGCGCCGTCGTGGGCCACGGAGGCGGAGAGCTACACCGCCGTGGCCAGCTACGGGGTAGAAGATGAACACGAACCGTCTGTTTGTTGATGAGCGCCTTAGATTAGATGAGGGGAGAGCGGGTTCGGCCGTCGATCGACGAATGCACGGTCTGGATTAGATCTGCACCGTACTGGTTCAATGGTTGATCCCAGCTCTTGGATCGAGATCGTGCACACCAGAACAGATCACGACGTTCTAAAATCGGGGGCCATCGGATCATGATCCAGCGGCCCATAATGCAACGTACCCCTTCGGCCAGCGCTAATGCAAAAGAGACCCTAGGGTTTGGATAAATCAACCCGTCGTCCACCATTATTGTTCCCTGAGTCTGAGTACATTTGCGTGTTAGCCCCTGAACTCCCTGGAAATTGGCGCCTAGCCCAAAGCTCAGGGAAATTAGTTAATTAAATGTAGAAATTGATTTTTAATACAAAAATAAATCTAGAAACTTGTATAATTCATATTTAATTCATTTTAGCTCCAAATTGATCCATTCCAGATGCAATAATTTTGTTTTAATATTGTTCATCATCTAGTACCTTTGTTTAGCCATGAAACTAGGATTAAAATTATTCACTTGAATTACTCTATTCTAAGTACCAAATAACTTCGGAAAATCATAATTAATTCATTTTAACTCTGTTTTGATCCGTTCAAATTGCTTTAGCTTCGTATAAATATTTACTACGCAGTAACAACATTGATTATATGATATCCCACCTTTTATAATTAGGTAACTAATTTGATTAATCTATATTTTCTGGATTAGCTTATTCTAATATTAATATAGTATCCTGATCTTATGGTTATCTTTGGCTTAAAAGATGATGTATAATCAAGTAATGACTTAGATTAAGGTTGAGATTAATTATTTATAGAGTAATCTCTCATATGATTTACACTAACCAATTTATAATATAATTTAATATTTAAATCACATAGATCTTTTATAAATCATAACTCCTTAATAGTAACTCTGATATTAGTAGTTCTCGATCCCACGATCTCGTAGCAACGTGTAGATTATTCTTATGCAGTTTGTACTTATGCTTGGTGTGATGTTAATGTTATCTATACCATGTTTTATGTATTGCTACGACTAACAGTGAGGTCACAAGAATCTGAAGATCATCCTGGTACCTGGAATCTCAAGTCACAGGCAAGTTGTGCCCTTGATCACTTTTATTTACCCAATAATGTTCCTATCATCATTATATCATGCATATGTTTAATTTTGATGGGACCCAATAGGTCACCCTAGTCTGGTTATCTTCTTACCTTGTTTACCCCTGAACTATTTGGGTAGTTTTGCTATTGCTCTATATGTTTTTGGGTTTAATATTACATTATCTTCATGTTCCAATTATACCATTATTTTATTTATTGTTCATGTCAAGATCATTATTTTTAATTGGAACATGGAGCTTAACTTGAGAAACACGTGCCACCAGAAGGGTGGAATGGGACGCCCTTGGCTGACTAATTAGGAAAGCTAGTGGAAGACTACCTTACCCGAAAGGGGCAAGCAGCAGGGTAGTAGGCGTGTAGGGAGGTTCTCGGGTTGATTTTGCTGCGATGGCGATCAGATGAGGGATTCCTACATTGCTCTTCCTAGAAATTGTAGTGGGTTTTTGGAAGCTAGTGGAACTTTGTAAAGGCCTCGTAGTGGATCCCTAGCCATTCACCTTAGAAGTGTCTAAGGGCCTTGCAAACCCTGGCGACATGGGATACACGACTTGTGGGTACAGGGTACAACCTCTGCAGAGTGTAAAACTGGTATACTAGCCGTGCTCGCGGTCATGAGCAGCCCAGGACTCTCGCATGATTAATTTATGGAACTAAATTCAATTTGTCATATGCATTGCATCGCGGGTGTTGTTATTAATTTTGATCTATTATTACTCTGGTTTGATATCTACTTACATTTAGTAACTGCTAATAAAATTTGACCAACTTATTAAAAGCAATGCTTAGCTTTAACCCCTGTTATAGATCAGCCTTACACATCACATGAACTCCCACCTTTGGTGAGTTGATGCACATTATTCTCCACAACTTGTTGAGCGATGAACATATGTGAGCTCACCCTTGTTGTCTCACACCCCCCACAGGTCAAGAACAGGTACCACAGGATGAGGAACATGGAGGATGCTACGATGTGTTCGTGAGAGGTCTAGGCCGTCGTCTCCCAGTCAACTTTGGGTTGCTGGATCGTTGTCTCCTTTCGATGTAATTAATTATTTATTTTGTATAGAACTCCTATTATATAGTAAAGATGTGATATTTGTTTTTGTACCATGATTAATCATATGTGTGAGACTTGGTCCCAGCACACCTGGTGATTATGTTCGCGCCTGGGTCCCTAAAACACGGGTGTGATAGCCGTCGATCTTCCTGGGTGTGGGGCGATTCTTGCTCAGGCTGGTGGACTAGAAGCATCGTAGGGCCGGGCGGAACTTGTGCGTGTGTGGGGCTAGGTGCATTGCCCATTTGGAGCTCGTGAATCGCTCACCGGAGTTGTGACCTCGCCGCAGATCCGCCTTCTCCTAGGGCTGGTGTTCCTCGCAACCTAATCCTCCGGTATGGCGCCACCACTAGCTTCACCATTCTAGGGCCGTTACATAGCACTGAATTCCGTAGGCGATGCTCCGTCATTGGGCGCTTGTGCCGTCGTGCTCTAGAGGTGTTTGGTAGGAGACGAGCTTGAGACAGTAAGATACGTGATGGACGATTGTGATATGATGCTTAGATAACCCTTCGCCGCACTTGATCCGGGCCGCCGAGATGGGATCGGACGTGATCAGGACAAGGGTGATATCTAGCCTTGGATCTCAGATCCAACGGTCAAGATCCCACCCTGGTTCATAATGTGTGCGTCTAATCTGGGTGGTTGAAGCATGATCCAATGGCCCAGATTGCATAATACCCCTTCGGCCGGGCAGGTTTGCGTATGAGCCCCTAGGGTTCTAAAACCAATCCGCCGTCCGGGGAGTGTTATAGGGAATTACATTTAAGTCCTGATATTCATGATTGGGACCCGAGCTTTCTAGTATTTATGCACGCCATCCCTGGATTTAATAAATTAGGGAAATTAATATAGAAAATAGTTTTTTGTATAAAAATAATTCCAGAAACTTGTTTGTTTCATAAGTAATTCATTTTAACTCCTTTTTGATCCATTCCAGTTGCATTAAATCCATAATGATATTGTTTATCCCCTGGTAACTTTATTTTGTTAGGAAACATAAATTAAAATTTTGTACTTAATTTCTTTTGTACCCAACTCCTAAATCTTTAGAAAATCATAGCTTCATAACATTAACTTCGAATTTAGTGGTTCTCGAACCCACGATCTCGTAGCATTGTGTAGAATACTATTATGCAGTTTGTGCTTATGTTTGGTGTGATGTTAATTTTTGCCTATCCATGTTTGTTTGTATTGCTACGAATAACAGTGAGGTCCCGAGAATTTGAAGATCATCCTGGTACCCGGAATCTAGAGTCTAAGGCAAGTTGTGCCATTGATCACTTTTCTTTACCCAATAATGTTCATGTTAAGCACTGTGACATGCTCAGGTTAATCTAATGGGACCTAATAGATTTCCCTAGACTTGTTTATCCCCAACCTTGTTTACAACTGAACTCTTGGGTAGTTTTGCTATTGATCTACCTTGTTTTGGGATTAATATTACATTATGATCATGTTCTAGTTATACTGTTGTTTTAATTATTGTTCATGACAAGATCATTGTGTTAATTGGAAAATGGAGCTTAACTTGAGATATCTGTGCTACCACAAGGGTGGAATGGGACATCCTTGGATGACTAATTAGGAAAGCTAGTAGAGGACTACCTTACCAGAAAGGGGCAAGGGCGGTAGAGGAGCTGCGTATAGTGAGGTTCTCGGGTCGATCATGCTGTGATGGCTTTTCGGACGAGGGATTCCTATACTGCCCTTCTCAGAAACTGTAGCGGGTTTTTTGAAGCTAGTGGAACTTAGTAAAAGCCTCGTAGTGGATCCCTAGCCATTCACCTCGGAAGTGTTTAAGGGTCTCGCTAACCCTAGCTAAACGAGATACACGACTTGTGGGTAAAGGGCGCAACCTCTACAGAGTGTAAAACTAGTATATTCGTTGTGCTCACGGTCAAGAGCGACTTAGGACTCTCGCATGATTAATTTATGGAACTAAACTTAATCGGTCATATGCATTGCATTGCGGGTGTTATTATCAATTGTGATCTCTTACTTACTTGGTTGGTATCTACTTATACTTAGTAACTGCTAATAAACTTTTGACCAACTTTAAAAGCAAAGCTCAGCTTTAACGATCTCCTTTGGTAAGCCTTACACTTCACATGAGCTCCCACCTTTGGTGAGTTCATGCACATTGTTCCCCACAACTTGTTGAGCGATGAACGTATGTGAGCTCACCCTTGCTTTACTCACATTCCCCCTAGGTCAAGAACAGGTACCACTGGATGAGGTGCATGAAGGATGCTGTGATGAGTGCGTGAGTGGTGTAGGCTGTCGTCTCCCAGTCAATTACGGTTGCTGGATCGATGTCTTCGTATGATGTAATTATTTAACTATTTTTTACAGAACTACACTATATATTAATGATGTGACATTCATTTTTGTACCATGAGTCATCATATGTGTGAGACTTGATCCTAGCACACTTGGTGATTATTTTGCGCCCGGGTTTGGTGCCCCTTAAACCTGGGTGTGACATGAGCCTCGCCTTCGCTATTGAGCTACGGGGGCAAGATGCAGCCGCCTTCTTCATGGATGAAGAAGCGAAAGTGGTGAGAATTGTTTGAAAGTACTTGTTAAGGACATAAATGACGAGAAGCATGGATATATGGGGTTCAAATGTCATGTTAAACCGTGTGTTTGAACTAAATGGCCTTCACTATGGCCTGTATCCCGAGGAGGGCTCCACGAAAGCTAGGGATGAACGATGTGGCGGAACCGCCCGAATTATTCCAAGTTAAGTGCCTGAGCCCTGCCTTAGAGGCTAGACCACACTTAAATGGGAATAATCCGTCAATCCCTCGGATCTAGTCCGACACGGCCACTGACAGGATCAAGTACCACAATCTCACTCGAAGGTGAGTCACAGAGCAAATACAATAAAGCATAAAACCATACATGAAGGAGTATTAAATTATTACATCACCATCGGAGTTTTGCAAAAGTAGTCATCATTGTTCGAAGTGCAGCGGAATAAAACTAACGATAATTAAACAGAGAGATGGGGAAGCCTGTCCCATCACTCCTCATGCTCCTCCTCAGCCGAGGCAGGGTCCCACTCGACAGTCCAACCCGGTGGCAAGATGGACGGCCAAGTCACTCCAGCAACCATTTCCTCCAGAGAACCTGTAAAAATTATGCCACAAGCAAGGCTGAGTATACTAATACTCAGCTAGACTTACCCGGTGTGAGGAGCCTACTCCTCTACCTCTAGACATGCAACTGTTTGGCTGTGGGGTTTGGTTGCCAAAAGCACTAGCTGAGTTTCTAAATCAAGTTTTTAACTTTGTCAAAATTAAGTGTGACTCTCTTAAGGCTAAAGATGTACTATCTATTCATACATAGTAGCAAACATTTTTAGCAATCAACATCTTGTATCATCTCAACACAATTCCACTTGTTACTCAATGTAGCAGCATGGATCAAACAGTCTCATTAGCTGCGAGAAGCAGACGATTCGAATCGAGTTTTTATCCTTGCAAGGTAAACCTAAACACACGACATGTAGGGGCACTCCGTCCCCACACATATCAACCGTCCCCATTGATTCCCCGTCAGCAGATCAGGGCTCACCGCCTTGGCGTACAATGCCTCACTGACCCCGACTGCTGTCGTGCAGTGATCGCACTTGTACCCACCATAACCGGAATGGGAGACCTCGTCTCAGGTCGCGTGAGGGGATATGTCCACTACCAGGTTCACTCAGGTACTAGGCTTACCGATTTACCATATTTCTCGGCATGTGCTTAGTACGTTCAAACGCTTGACTCACGGTACCACACCATAATCCTTATTCAAATTTTTATCCCGTAGACAACCAATCCCCATGGATTGTTGCCTACAAACCAGCATCATTATGATAATAAGGTGGATACAACCAATTTCCTGATCTCGCGCGAGTGCTAGAAAAATCACTCGACTTCTACCGAGATCCTAATTAATAAAGCAGCTACTCGTCCCAGCATACTAGTTTCCATCTCAATAGGATTCCTGAGATCATGCAACTAGGGTTTCAACACAACTCCTACACCTAAGTGCACAATCAATCCTACAATCATTAAGTGAAGTAAAATAGTATAAATAACAGGTTATGCATAAAACCGGGGCTTGCCTTCCAAAGCAGTGGCAGGCAGGTCCTCTGGTGCAGGCTCTGGTGCTGGATCTAGGGCTACCTCCTGAGCAGCTCCTTGCTCCGGCACGAGGACGTACTCTCCGTCAGCAAGGTTACAGTCTATCGAAATGCAATGAACATGTATGTCATAATTATGCAAGATTTAATAACATTATGCTAAAAGAAACTAAGTCAAGAAGTAACTTAGGGTTTCTTAGTCATGCGGGGCTTCCAGTGGTATATATACTTATTACCCTTTAGGCTTAGGTTTTCATTTAGGATAACATAGTGGATTTGTATTGTCTTTATACATTTCAGTGGATAAATTTACAAGGGTTTTAGGATGACATTAATTACCATTATTCATTTTCCTTTTCTTAATTTCTACTTATGGTTTCTAGTGTAGGTTTGAACTACGACAGTGGTTTAATATCTTCCAAAAATTTTGTAAAAATTACAGTGGGTTGCCCTTTGCTATTCTAGCCTGTTTTAAGAATTTGAGGCTCCACAAATAAAGACTAAGCTTAGGACAAAAAGAATAACAAATTGGGTAAATGGGCCACTTTGTACTACAACTCTTAATTAGAGGTGGGGTCTGTCTTAAAGATTATTTTTGTTGACATCTAATAGTAATAATAGGTTTCTGTGTCAAAAACCACAGGAGGCTAAGGGGTGGTTATTTAGTTATGATTTTCTAAAGTTTAATGCAAAAAGGCACTTTCTACTACATTGTTATTTGAAAAATGTCAAACAGCAGATTTCATATTTTTCTTAAGTTCTTATTAGCAAAACATTTTCCATTCCAAGGGTGGGGGTGTTTTCACCTTGGGGTTATTTTTGTAGGGTTTTTCTAAGTTTCCCTTGTTTTATTTAAAATAAAAGGTATCCTACTTATTTTATACTAAAACAGGGTATAATATATTTTTCCAGTGAACTACCTTGAATAAGTATCCTAACAAAAATAGGGGTGCCCTCTGGTTCATTATTTAAATCACATTTTCTATTTTTCTTAACCTTGAGCATATTGTAAAATAAGGGGCAAAAACTAACTTAATGGGGTGGACAGAGAGGTTTAACATTTTTAATTGGGTCAGTAGGTAGATATAAACTTCTCCAAATTTTGCTAACCCTAGTCAAACAATATTTCTATTTTTCCTTCTAATATTAAGTTTTGAGCAGTTTTCTTATTTAATTTGAAACTTCAGAAAAGAATACAGAAACTATGGGTTTTACTATTTTTATCTGATAGTTCATAATTCCCAGAGTCTAGCAAAATTGGTTTGAACATTTTTGGATGATTATTCTTCAAGTTATACATTTATTAAGTTATCTGCCATAACAAAAGAAAATAAATTCGAAAATGGAAAAGAAAACAGGTTTGCGCTGAGGCCCCTAGGTTTTATCTCCTTCTTTTCTCACAAAACAGTCCTCGGTGTACTATTGGCATGGGTCACTGATATTGCACAAAACCCCCTGGACCTAACCGAAATCTAACTCGCGCTCCCTGACTGACTTAAACAGTACCCGCGACATAGATTACGGCGGCGAGGCTTACCGGCGGCAGTAGAGCTCCGGCGGGGTGGTCAGTGACGTCCGGGAGGTCACGACGGTCACGTCGGTGTGCGGGTCGGCGTCGGAGGTGGTCGGAGCTACCCTGGCCACGAGCACAGGCGGCGGGGGTTGTCGGCGGCTCCTGTTCCGGCCAAACCACGGCGGTATAGTTCAATTAAGGTGCACGAGGAGCTCCACGGGGTGATGTAGAGGCCATGCGCGCAACAAATTGGAAAATGGTGCAGAGACTTACCCGGTCCACGTGCGCTGGCGGGTTTTTGAACTCCGGCGAGCACGATTGAGCTATTCCGGTGACGCGGGTCCTCGGTTCAAGCTTGAGCAAGCTTCGCGGCCTCACCAGGAAGCTATCTGAGGGCTTGGATCGAACGGAGGAGGACGGGAAAGGGGCTGGCCACGGTGGTTGCTCTCGGGCGGCACTGGCGGGTCGCGGGGAGGTCGCCGGAGCTAATGGCTGGCTCGGGTAAGTCAGGCGAGGTACGGAGGAGGCAACGGGGAAGGCAGCCGAGCACTAGGACGGGCTTTATAGCCGTGGCGCAGGCGTGGTCACGGGCGGCCGCGGGCGCGCGGGGGTTCGTGCACGGGCGTGCTCTGAGCGCGCCCCCGGATGTCAGCTCGCATCGAACACGTGGAAGCTTGCTTCTGCCATGGTTCAACGGCGGATTAGAGCACCACAGCGTGCGTATCTTGGCAAAGTCACTGTGTACGGTCGCTTCTCTGTTCCATATCCTACCTTTTTGCTGTGAGTTCCAAGTCAAGATATGGTCGGGGTAGGGAGATAGAGGGGGGAGAAGTTGGCTGTGTCAGCTAGGTCCAAGCCGAGACAAAAATGGTGTCAAGTCGTGTCTAGCGCCCTAGGGTAGGTGTCATCTCTTTCTAGGGTGTTCTAGGGTTAATTTGGCGCCACTTTGTCAATTGGGTCGAAGGGTTTTGAAATTTGGATTAAGGTGAACATGTGGAATCTTTGTTCAAGGGTTAGTTTTTATACTTAGGCAAAATCTGAAGTCTCCCTTGTGCTGAACCTTAGGTGAACTTTTTAGGACTTTTCTGAAAACTTTTTGGGGGTACTTCCTTACTATTAATTGTAGGTTATGAAGTATATTACAACTTTTATATTTGGCCCAAGCCATGATCATAAGGTTTACATGATCTTTTGATCATAGCTTCAATTAGGGTTCCTATTGCCCATGAGGGGTGTGCTTTAGGGTTTTGGGAAAATTTCCACTTAGATGCACATGACAAGCTAGGGCATGATATCCAAGATGGTTTGCACTTGATTAGGACCTTGAGTTCCAAGTTTGATGTACTCTGCCTAATTCAATCCCCATGTGATAATGGGTTAAAAAGGGAGTAGCCCTGGGTGGACACCCTGAGTAACACCTGGGGTGTTACAGCCCTCCCCCCTTAAAGGAATCTCGCCCCGAGATTTTAGGTAGAGTCCCTTAGAGGGGTGCTTGAAGGGGTGTGGGTGTGCTACCTTTTTCTTTACTCCAGTTTCTCTTATTAACTGCTCTTCGAATGTCATTCTCTTTGCAACTTCAGAAGGAAGCCCTTCTTAAGTTAAATCCACAACTTAGACTATCCTTGTTATCTAAGTTTTTCTTATAATTGAATTCAAAGGGCAGGTGGGGGTGGGGTCCTGGGGTTACGTACCGACTCCTTTGGGCAGAAAGTCGGGGAAGCGAGAGCGTAGAAAATCCTCAGTCTCCCATGTGGCTTCTTCTGCTGAATGGTGACTCCACTGAACTTTATACATTCTGACTGACCTTGCCCGAGTTGATCTCTCTTTTTGATCTAATACCTTGACGGGGTACTCTTGGTAGGATAAGTCTGGTTCTATCTCAATGTCCGGTTCCGGTAGCACTTCAGTGGGTAGACGAACACATTTCCGCAGCTGAGATACATGGAACACATTGTGAACTGCTGACATGTGAGGGGGCAATTCCACTTGATAGGCTACGGGTCCACAAGCTTCCTTGATCTCGTAGGGTCCAATGTAGCGAGGAGCTAACTTGCCCTTGATCCCGAATCTCTGGACACCCTTGGTTGGTGATACCTTAAGATAAACATGATCTCCCACCTCAAACTGTAGAGGCTTCTGTCTCTTATCATGATAGCTCTTTTGTCTGGCTTGGGCAGCTTCTAAGTTTTTCTTGATGACCCTGACCTTTGCCTCTGCTTCAAGTACCAAATCTGACCCAAAAATTTCCCTCTCTCCTGCTTGAGACCAATTCAGCGGGGTTCTGCATCTTCTCCCATACAAGGCTTCAAAAGGTGCCATCTTTAGACTGGACTGGTAGCTGTTATTATAAGAAAACTCTGCCAAGGAAAGACACTTGTCCCAATCTTTTCCGTAGTGTAGTGCACAAGCCCGCAACATGTCTTCCAAAATCTGATTTACCCTTTCTGTCTGGCCATCAGTTTGGGGATGGTATGCTGAGCTTCCTATGACCTGGGTCCCAAGTGATTCCTGCAATTGCTCCCAAAATCGTGCCACAAATGGTGCTCCTCTGTCTGAGACTATAGTCCTTGGTATCCCATGCAGACGAACTATCTGGTCAATGTAGATCTCTGCATACTTCTCTGCCCGGTGGGTGGTGTGCACTGGCAAGAAATGAGCGGTCTTAGTCAACCTGTCCACAATGACCCAAATAGAATCATGGTGCCTGGAGGTATTGGGCAATCCCACTATAAAGTCCATGCAAATGTCCTCCCATTTCCAAGATGGTATGGGAAGGGGTTGCAAAGGGCCTGCTGCCTTCAAGTGACTAGCTTTTATTCTCTGGCAAGTGTCACACTCGGATATGTACTTGGCAATTTCCCTTTTCATTCTGGTCCACCAATATAAAGCTCTGAGATCGTGGTACATCTTGTTGCTACCCGGGTGCATGGAGAATTTGGAAAGGTGAGCTTCATCTAGTATCTTCCCTCTGAGCTCTGGGTCCTTGGGAACAACTAATCGATCTCCAAACCATAAAATTCCCTTGCTGTCCTGACGGAAGCACTTGTATTTCTCTGCCTTCTGCTTGACCATTTCCTTAATCATTTGAACACCCTTGTCCTCAATCTGTGCCCTCACTATTTGCTCTTGCAATGTGGGTTCCACCGAGATATAATTTAATTCACCGGAGGGAATAACTTTGTAACACCCGGTTTTAAAGGACAAAGCCGGGTGCATCTCATACATGCGCCAAGAAGACAACATATATAATAACAGAGTGTATAGAGATAAATGTCATAAAACATCAGAGTATTTATTACATAGCGGAAGACTTATTACAAAATAAAAGAATAAATATAAAACGAACTAAGGACCGTCGGCGCCAATGTCAACTGAGAAACGCCACCTAGATCAGATCATACTCCTCGCCTTGTGGCTCCTCCCGAGCCACCTGTTCTTCTCCTGTGGGGGGGTGTGAGACAGCAAGAGTGAGCTCACATACGTTCATCGCTCAACAAGTTGTGGGGAATAATGTGGCATGAACTCACCAAAGGTGGGAGTTCATGAAGTGTAAGGCGGATCAATGATATAAGGCTGAAGCTGAGCATTGCTTTTATAAGTTGGTCAAAATTTTATTAGCAGTTACTAAGTGTAAGTAAATACCAAACCATAATAATAATAAATAAAAGTAATAATAAAAAAAATCCCAGATGCAATGGAATGACATATTAAGTTTAAGTTCCATAAGTTAATCATGTGAGTGTCCGAGCCGCTCATGACCGTGAGCACGGCTAGTATACCGGTTTTACACTCTGCAGAGGTTGCGCATCTTTACCCACAAGTCGTGTTACCCATTTGCCACGGAGTTGATCAGACTCCATACACCTCTACCAAGGAAGCGAGGCAGGGTACCACTACGAGGCCTTTACAAAGTTCCACTAGCTTCAGACTACCCGCTACAGTTTATAGGAAGCTCCAGTGCAGGGTTCTTGCCTGACCGCCATCGCAGCAAAATCAACCCAAGGACCTCCCTACACTGACCACTCCCCTACTGCCCTTGCCCCTTTCGGGTAAGGTAGCCCTCCACTAGCTTTCCTAGTTAATCAGCCAAGGGCGTCCCATTATACCCTTGTGGTAGCACTGTTTTCCCGGGTGGTTCTCCATGTTCCCATTAACATAATGATCTTATCATGAATAATAATAATAAACAAATAATAAAAAGTATAAAAATGAGTGATAAATATCTTTATACCCAAAGCCACATAAAGCAATAGCATGTACTACCCAAAAAATTAGTAGTAAAACCAGTGGTGAGACAAGGTATAAAGATAGTCAAAATCTAGGGTAACCTATTGGGTCCCATCAAAATTATCCTATGCAGATCATTATGAATAATAAGAACATGAATGGGTAAAAGAAGTGATCAAGAGCACAACTTGCCTTCAACGAGCTCCTGCTCAGCCGTCTCTACCAGCTGAACCCCGGAATTCACAGTAGCTTGCTCGTCTACTCGCGTCAACACAATACATACATAACATAACATAAATTAACATCACACCAAACATGTAAATAAAATACACAGTAATAATCTAGACATTAAAATATGATCACAGGAACTGGAATCATTAAATTTGGAGTTATATATTTTAAGTTATGGATTTTCTAATGTTTTATGCATTTAATATAAGATTAAGTGGGAAATAAATTCTAATGAGTCTTTCATGCCAAAACAGAGGCACTATTTGGTAGAGAATAATATTACAAAATTATAGGAACTGGAATGGACCAATTTGGAGTTTATATGCATTTTCTATGAATTATACAAATCCTATGAATTGTTTTTATATTAAAAACTCATTTTCTAATTCATTTTCCTGATTTTATAATTATCTGGACGGGGCCTCATTTTCTGGAAAACGCAGGGGCTACGGTGCAAATATTCCTAAGACTCAGAGAGTCCCTGGTGTGAACGGCGGGTTGATTCTCTTAATTTGTAAGGTCTTTTCTGCAAAATGGCATGGCGAAGGGGTATCGGGAAGTCCTGGCAGCCCGATCTAAAACGGACGCACCAGATTAGATCCAGGAGAGTTATACATCCGTGCTCAACCCTAGCCGTTGGATCCGGAATTTACGGCCCACGTTTAATGACTCGAAGGGGCACGCCAGATTTAACCAGAGTCGTTGCTTGGCTGATCTACGGTCCACGCTCATCCTAGCCTAACCCACACTCCCTGATTTAACTCATACCATTGATTTCACAATCTATGGCCATGCCATCCTCATCAACCTCCCGACCCGGCGGGAGACGACGCTGCGCCCCGAGGGCCATCCCCTACGCCGAACCCGATGGCCTAGGCCCTGTCCGACACGCGCGTAAGTGCAAAATCGCATGGAGGCCACAACGAACTCAAGGGGGAAATTTCTCAAGTACTAGCACAGTGGTGATGTCGACCCCCTGGTGAGGCGGTGCCTCGGTAACGTCCACACCAGCGCTCAATGCACCAGTTGTTAGAGCCCTGGAATCCTAGCTTAAGGAGTACTACGGGCATGGATGGATAAATCAGAAGCGACTAAGGGGGGGGTTCTCACCTGAGGTCCTGGCGCCGCAATCTGCTAGTGGCAAAGTTCCTGGTGGGGAATCGGCCATGCCCGCATGGTACACTCCGTTGGAGTGCGACGGTGAACCCCGCCCCACTTTCCCCCTCCTACAACTGCAAGCGCCGCAGCAACCTGTGGTCTGCTTTTCCTCCACGGTGCGTCGGGATTACTAGGTAAGAGCGGTGGCTGCAAAGGCTTTTCCCTGCAACGATGACCAGGTTTATAGAGGTAGGCGAAGCTGTTCGCATCCCGCAGAGCCCGGCGGCGGTTGGAGCTGTTTGAGGAGTCGTGCGAAGCGCCAAAATCGCGCGGCTCGCGGAGAAGCTGCGGAGGATGCGGTCCTAGAAGATCTACAGGGCGCGCTCCTGACGTGCGGGGCCGCAAGCCAGCGAAAAGAAGTAAAGAACGTGCCCAGGAACGTGGCTGCCAAGTGGGGACAAGCGGTCAGAGTAGCACGGGCCGAGCGCAGGGGAAAACTGGGCCACTCAGGTGAATCCGGCCCAGGTAAGCTTTTATCCCTTTTTCTTTTGTTTTTTTCTGTTTTCTTTTATTTACAATTCTTTTAAATCTCAATTTTGAATGAAATTTCAAATGCAAATTTAAACTCCTTTGAACTACGCATATTGGTCATACCCAATTATGAGGGTGTTATTTAATTATAATATTATTTTATATTGGATATTATTTCTTTTTTTTTCCTCTAATCTTCTTCTCAGTATTATTTTATTTTTGTTCATATTACTATTGTTTTAAATGCACAAACAAAAATACAGGATTATGCAATGGATTACTTTTGTCTTGGTGGAGTTTTACTCTTTTTTTAATCACGATCAGGCACATGTGATGATAGATAGAGATGCACACACATACATGATTGTAATTTCTCTTTTTTTTATTTTCTTACAAAGTGGGTATTACAAATCCTACCCCCCTTAAAAATAATCTCGTCCTCGAGATTTAAGAAGGTCTTGGGAAAAATCTATGCGAAGCTCTTCTTCTCTTTTCCAAGTAGCTTCATCTTCTCCATGGTGACTCCATTGTACTTTGCACATCTTTATCACCCTAATTCTTGTAACTCGAGTCAAAGTGTCCAGAATCTTGATATGGTACTCAGCATAAGTCAGATCATCTTGAACACTAAGGTCCTCCATTGGTAACTGCTCTTCAGGTACCCTGAGACACTTCTTTAGTTGGGATACGTGAAAGACATCATGTACATCTGACAGGTGATCGGGTAGTTCTAGCTGATATGCAACTTCTCCCACTCGCTTTAAGATCAAGAAACGTCCAATGAAGCGACGGGACAACTTTCCTTTAACTTTAAATCTCCTCATACCTCGGATCGGTGACACCTTCAGATACACGTGATCACCCTCCTTAAACTCCAATAGTCTTCTCCGGGTATCAGCATAGCTCTTCTGCCTTGATTGTGCAATTCTCCAATTCTCCCATATCATTTGCACTTGTTCTTCTGCCTCTTGAATAAGCTCAGGCCCAAAGAACTGTCTTTCTCCAGTCTGATCCCAATATAGGGGAGTCCTGCATTTTCTGCCATACAAAGCCTCGAATGGTGACATCTTCAAACTAGCCTGATAGCTATTATTGTAAGAGAACTCCGCATACGGCAACTCTTATCCCAACTACCACCATGCTTAAGGGCACAAGCTCTTAACATATCTTCCAGCACTTGGTTAGTCCTCTCAGTCTGCCCATCAGTCTGGGGATGGTAAGCCGAACTAAAATTCAATCTTGTATCCAATGACTCGTGCAACTTCTTCCAATATCGAGAGGTAAACTGTGATCCCCGGTCTGACACAATCTTCTTTGGCACACCATGTAGGCAGACAATCCGTGCCATGTACAACTCTGCCAACTTAGCTCCTGAATATGTGGTCTTCACTGGAATAAAGTGGGCTACTTTAGTTAGCCTGTCCACAATTACCCATATAGAATCATATCCAGCAGACGTGCGGGGTAATCCAAAAATGAAGTCCATGCCAATCTCTTCCCATTTCCACTCAGGTATCTTCAGTGGATGCAGTAGTCCGGCTGGCCTCTGGTGTTCAGCCTTAACTCATTGACACACATCGCACATAGCCACGTGTGCAGCCACATCTCTCTTCAATCCATACCACCAATACTTTTGCTTCAAATCCTGATACATCTTAGTACTCCCAGGGTGGATAGAATAAACTGAGTCATGTGCCTCCTTCAATATGGTTTTCCGAAGACTATCGATATCGGGAACACAGATCCGATTCTTGAACCATAAAGTGCCTTGCTCATCTTCTGTGAACTCTGGGCCTCTACCCTCTGTTATCAGATCCTTGATCTCTTGGATTTTGGCATCTCCAATCTGACCTTTACGAATTTCTTGCTCCAAGGTAGGTTCCAATTCAATGGTAATTCCTTCCGTATGTGTAACAATTCCCAGGTTGAGCCTCTCAAAATCTTTTGCTAATTCATCAGGTAGCTGGACAACGAAAGCGGAGTGAACATGCTCCTTCCGACTCAAGGCATCTGCAACCAAATTTGCCTTGCCTGGGTGATAGTGAATCTCCAAATCATAATCTTTAATAAGCTCCAACCAACGGCGTTGCCTAAGGTTGAGATCCTTCTGAGTGAATATGTACTTCAAACTCTTATGATCCATGTATACTTGGCACTTAGTTCCCATATTGTAGTGTCTCCAAATCTTAAGTGCATGCACAACTGCTGCCAGCTCTAAGTCATGAGTGGGGTAGTTCAATTCATGTTTCCTCAACTGACGTGACGCATAGGCGATCACATGTCCTTCTTGCATGAGCACACATCCCAGTCCTTGGCCACATGCATCACAATAAATGTCAAATCCCTTTCATAGATCTGGCATAATCAATACTAGGGCGACATCAATCTCTTCTTTATTTGATCAAAGCTTTCTTGGCATTTCTCGTCCCACTTAAACTCTCTTCCCTTCTCCATAAGTGAGGTCATGGGCTTAGCAATCTTAGAAAATCCTTCAATAAATCTCCGATAGTATCCTACAAGCCCCAAGAAACTTCGAATCTCCGCAACTGTAGTGGGTATGCTCCACACCACTATCTCCTTGACTTTAGCAGGATCCACTGATATCCCTCTATTAGAGATAATATGTCCAAGGAATGGCACCTCGCCAAACCAAAACTCGCATTTGCTATACTTGGCATAGAGTTGATTATCCCTTAGCTTTTGTAGCACCAATCTCAGGTGTTCCTCATGATCACTTTCACTCTTAGAATAGATAAGAATATCGTCGATAAATACTACGACGAATCTGTCCAATTACTCCATAAACACCTTATTCATCAAATTCATAAAATAAGCTGGTGCATTGGTTAATCCAAACGACATAATAGTGAACTCATATAATCCATATCGGGTTGAGAAAGTCGTCTTAGGAATATCCGATGGTCTAATCTTCATCTGATGGTATCCCGGTCGGAGATCAATCTTCGAGAATACTCTAGCACCTCTCATCTGGTCAAACAAATCCTCAATACGGGGTAATGGATACTTGTTCTTCACAGTGTCATCGTTAAGGGACCTTTAATCCACGCACATCCCTTGCAATCCATCTTTCTTCTGTACAAACAAACCGGTGTTCTCCAAGGTGAAGACTCGGACGAATGTACCTAGCCTCTTGCAACTTCGTTAAGTGCTTCTTGAGTTCTTTTAACTCTTCTACAGACATCCTATATGTCCATTTAGAAATAGGAGCTGTTCTAGGTAAGAGATCTATGACAAACTCAACTTCCATATCTGGTGGCATCCCTGGTAACTCCTCTGGAAAGACATCCGGAAAATCCTTAACCACACGGATGTTGTCACCAACAAACTTCCCATCGACTAAGAATGCCGCTAGTTTGGTGGCGGTAGTTACTGCAATTCCAACTTCAAATCTTTCTCCTTTGGAACTGGTGAGTTCTATGGTTCCTTTAGCACAGTGTATATACTGCCTTTGTCTTTCTTAACCATGACATACCAAGGATCACGTCTATAGTGCTCTCTTCTAACACTATAGGGGTAGTTCATCTGAGTTAGAAATACAGGGTAAGAAAGGAAGAATTGTAGACAAGGCGAGTAATTATGAGAAATGTTACTGCGGGGGATTTATTAGCTAAGTAGATTAGTGTGTTATCCACTAAAGCTAATACATTACCTTATGGTGGTACATGCTAAGATGCCCGTCTATACTATTTCAATCAATCAAAGAAGCAAATCAGGCATTGATCATCAGCACAATCAACCAACATTTTTTTAAAATAGAGAAAATAGTTTTAATTTTGTCTTAGGCTTCCCTAACTCTTAAGAATGTCATAGGGGTAGGGATTCCAAGGTGTGAAATCCGTCTTGTCATGGAGTAGAAAAGGTAAGAATGATCAGAGTGGAACAGTAGAAGGTGAGACATGATCAAGATAAGTGTAGAAAGAATCAGAGTAAGGTAAGTGTAGAATGAATCAGAATGAGATAAGTAGGTAAGGGTTTGTCCATTCTATCTAGGTTTCGTCCTACAGTCAACATTTCCTCTGATACCACTTCTGTAACACCCGGTTTTAAAGGACAAAGCCGGGTGCATCTCATACATGCGCCAAGAAGACAACATATATAATAACAGAGTGTATAGAGATAAATGTCATAAAACATCAGAGTATTTATTACATAGCGGAAGACTTATTACAAAATAAAAGAATAAATATAAAACGAACTAAGGACCGTCGGCGCCAATGTCAACTGAGAAACGCCACCTAGATCAGATCATACTCCTCGCCTTGTGGCTCCTCCCGAACCACCTGTTCTTCTCCTGTGGGGGGGGGTGAGACAGCAAGAGTGAGCTCACATACGTTCATCGCTCAACAAGTTGTGGGGAATAATGTGGCATGAACTCACCAAAGGTGGGAGTTCATGAAGTGTAAGGCTGATCAATGATATAAGGCTGAAGCTGAGCATTGCTTTTATAAGTTGGTCAAAATTTTATTAGCAGTTACTAAGTGTAAGTAAATACCAAACCATAATAATAATAAATAAAAGTAATAATAAAAAAATCCCAGATGCAATGGAATGACATATTAAGTTTAAGTTCCATAAGTTAATCATGTGAGTGTCCGAGCCGCTCATGACCGTGAGCACGGCTAGTATACCAGTTTTACACTCTGCAGAGGTTGCGCATCTTTACCCACAAGTCGTGTTACCCATTTGCCACGGAGTTGATCAGACTCCATACACCTCTACCAAGGAAGCGAGGCAGGGTACCACTACGAGGCCTTTACAAAGTTCCACTAGCTTCAGACTACCCGCTACAGTTTATAGGAAGCTCCAGTGCAGGGTTCTTGCCTGACCGCCATCGCAGCAAAATCAACCCAAGGACCTCCCTACACTGACCACTCCCCTACTGCCCTTGCCCCTTTCGGGTAAGGTAGCCCTCCACTAGCTTTCCTAGTTAATCAGCCAAGGGCGTCCCATTATACCCTTGTGGTAGCACTGTTTTCCCGGGTGGTTCTCCATGTTCCCATTAACATAATGATCTTATCATGAATAATAATAATAAACAAATAATAAAAAGTATAAAAATGAGTGATAAATATCTTTATACCCAAAGCCACATAAAGCAATAGCATGTACTACCCAAAAAATTAGTAGTAAAACCAGTGGTGAGACAAGGTATAAAGATAGTCAAAATCTAGGGTAACCTATTGGGTCCCATCAAAATTATCCTATGCAGATCATTATGAATAATAAGAACATGAATGGGTAAAAGAAGTGATCAAGAGCACAACTTGCCTTCAACGAGCTCCTGCTCAGCCATCTCTACCAGTTGAACCCCGGAATTCACAGTGGCTTGCTCGTCTACTCGCGTCAACACAATACATACATAACATAACATAAATTAACATCACACCAAACATGTAAATAAAATACACAGTAATAATCTAGACATTAAAATATGATCACAGGAACTGGAATCATTAAATTTGGAGTTATATATTTTAAGTTATGGATTTTCTAATGTTTTATGCATTTAATATAAGATTAAGTGGGAAATAAATTCTAATGAGTCTTTCATGCCAAAACAGAGGCACTATTTGGTAGAGAATAATATTACAAAATTATAGGAACTGGAATGGACCAATTTGGAGTTTATATGCATTTTCTATGAATTATACAAATCCTATGAATTGTTTTTATATTAAAAACTCATTTTCTAATTCATTTTCCTGATTTTATAATTATCTGGACGGGGCCTCATTTTCTGGAAAACGCAGGGGCTACGGTGCAAATATTCCTAAGACTCAGAGAGTCCCTGGTGTGAACGGCGGGTTGATTCTCTAAATTTGTAAGGTCTTTTCTGCAAAATGGCATGGCGAAGGGGTATCGGGAAGTCCTGGCCACCCGATCTAAAACGGACGCACCAGATTAGATCCAGGAGAGTTATACATCCGTGCTCAACCCTAGCCGTTGGATCCGGAATTTACGGCCCACGTTTAATGACTCGAAGGGGCACGCTAGATTTAACCAGAGTCGTTGCTTGGCTGATCTACGGTCCACGCTCATCCTAGCCTAACCCACACTCCCTGATTTAACTCATACCATTGATTTCACAATCTATGGCCATGCCATCCTCATCAACCTCCCGACCCGGCGGGAGACGACGCTGCGCCCCGAGGGCCATCCACTACGCCGAACCTGATGGCCTAGGCCCTGTCCGACACGCGCGTAAGTGCAAAATCGCATGGAGGCCACAACGAACTCAAGGGGGAAATTTCTCAAGTACTAGCACAGTGGTGATGTCGACCCCCTGGTGAGGCGGTGCCTCGGTAACGTCCACACCAGCGCTCAATGCACCAGTTGTTAGAGCCCTGGAATCCTAGCTTAAGGAGTACTACGGGCATGGATGGATAAATCAGAAGCGACTAAGGGGGGGTTCTCACCTGAGGTCCTGGCGCCGCAATCTGCTAGTGGCAAAGTTCCTGCCTGGTGGGGAATCGGCCATGCCCGCATGGTACACTCCATCGGAGTGCGACGGTGAACCCCGCCCCACTTTCCCCCTCCTGCAACTGCAAGCGCCGCAGCAACCTGTGGTCTGCTTTTCCTCCACGGTGCGTCGGGATTACTAGGTAAGAGCGGTGGCTGCAAAGGCTTTTCCCTGCAACGATGACCAGGTTTATAGAGGTAGGCGAAGCTGTTGGCATCCCGCAGAGCCCGGCGACGGTTGGAGCTGTTTGACGAGTCGTGCGAAGCGCCAAAATCGCGCGGCTCGCGGAGAAGCTGCGGAGGATGCGGTCCTAGAAGATCTACAGGGCGCGCTCCTGACGTGCGGGGCCGCAAGCCAGCGAAAAGAAGTAAAGAACGTGCCCAGGAACGTGGCTGCCAAGTGGGGACAAGCGGTCAGAGTAGCACGGGCCGAGCGTAGGGGAAAACTGGGCCACTCAGGTGAATCCGGCCCAGGTAAGCTTTTATCCCTTTTTCTTTTGTTTTTTTTTCTGTTTTCTTTTATTTACAATTCTTTTAAATCCCAATTTTGAATGAAATTTCAAATGCAAATTTAAACTCCTTTGAACTACGCATATTGGTCATACCCAATTATGAGGGTGTTATTTAATTATAATATTATTTTATATTGGATATTATTTCTTTTTTTTCCTCTAATCTTCTTCTCAGTATTATTTTATTTTTGTTCATATTACTATTGTTTTAAATGCACAAACAAAAATACAGGATTATGCAATGGATTACTTTTGTCTTGGTGGAGTTTTACTCTTTTTTTAATCACAATCAGGCACATGTGATGATAGATAGAGATGCACACACATACATGATTGTAATTTCTCTTTTTTTTTATTTTCTTACAAAGTGGGTATTACAAACTTCCAGGTTCAGCTTGCACAACTCATCGCACAGGGTGGTAACTCTTGCATCCATGCTTATACAATTGCACTGGGCCTTTCTGCTCAAGGCATCTGCCACAACATTGGCTTTACCAGGATGGTAATGCACTTCCAAATCATAGTCCTTGATTAACTCCAACCATCTCCTTTGCCTCATGTTCAGATCTGCCTGAGTGAAGATGTATTTGAGGCTCTTGTGATCAGTATAGATGTTACAGTGAGCTCCCATCAAGTAGTGTCTCCATATCTTAAGAGCATGAACCACAACTGCCAATTCCAGGTCATGTGTAGGGTAGTTCTGCTCATGGGGCCTGAGTGCTTGGGAGGCATAAGCAATGACTCTGTTCTCTTGCATCAAGACACATCCCAACCCTGTACCAGAAGCATCACAATAAACTTCAAATGGCTTGGTGTTGTCAGGTTGAGCCAGCACTGGGGCTGTTGTCAAATGCTGCCTCAAAGTGTGAAAGGCATCCTCGCACTTTTGGCTCCAATCATACTTGACTCCCTTCTTCAACAGTTCAGTCATTGGTTTGGCAATTCTGGAGAAATCCAGAATAAGTCGTCGATAATACCCTGCCAATCCTAAGAAACTCCGAATCTGCCTTACTGTAGTCGAGGGTTTCCAATCCATCACCTCTTGTACCTTCTCAGGATCAACTGATATCCCATCCTGGGAAATTGTGTGACCCAAGAATTTAATCTCCTTCAGCCAGAACTCACATTTAGACAACTTAGCATAAAGATGATGATCGCGTAGTCGCTGAAGCACGATGTGCAGGTGCTCAGTATGTTCGTCTTCATTCTTGGAATAGACCAGAATATCATCAATGAAAACGACCACGAACTTATCCAATTCTGGCATAAACACTGAGTTCATCAGGTACATAAAATAAGCCGGGGCATTGGTCAGCCCAAAAGACATCACCAAAAATTCATACAACCCATATCTGGTAGAGAAAGCCGTCTTGGGAATGTCACTGACACGGATCTTGATCTGATGGTAACCTGAGCGAAGGTCTATTTTGGAGAATACCTTGGCTCCCACTAGCTGATCAAACAGAACATCAATGCGGGGCAGTGAGTATTTGTTCTTGATAGTCACCGCATTGAGAGGGCGGTAGTCAACACACATCCTCAAACTCTCATCCTTTTTCTTCACAAATAATGCTGGACATCCCCATGGTGAAGTACTTGGGCGAATGAACCCCTTGTCCAACAACTCTTGCAATTGCTTTTTTAGTTCTGCCAATTCCGCGGGAGGCATCCTATAGGGTCTCTTGGAGATAGGAGCAGTTCCGGGTTGCAACTCAATTGCGAACTCAATGTCTCGGTCAGGTGGCATCCCTGGCAATTCATCTGGAAACACATCCGGATAATCACAGACCACTGGGATCTTTCCTACTGGGGACTCGATCATAACAAAGGCACAGGAACGGGTACAACCCTGGTCAGGCAAGTATAGTGTGGTTCCACCACAAGTTGGTGAGGGCACCTCAATGGCCCTAGCTGCTATATCCATCACAACCCGGTTTCTGGTCAACCAGTCAGTTCCCAATATAATATCCACACTATCCAAACCCAAAATGAGGAGGTTGGTTTTAATTATCAGACTACCAAACTTTATCGGTACATTCTTGTTAATTTGGTAAGTGGCAACCCTGCCTCCCGGTGTTGAAATTGTGATACCCCCATTGGTGTGGTGGAAAGGTAATTGGCACTTGGCACTAAATTTGGCATTGATAAAACTATGCGATGCACCAGAATCAAAAAGGATAATAGCAGAATATTTCAAAACTGTAAAGATACCAGTCATGACGGGTGCTCCCTCTGGAATATCAGCCATGGTGGTGAAGTTTAGCCTTCCCTGCCTCAGTTGCACCTTCTGCCTCTTGACTTGGTTCTGATTAACATTCTGCCCCTGCCTCTGCTGGTTCCTAGGGCAATTCTTGGCGTAATGTCCGGTGTTGCCACATGTGAAGCACCTGTTGTCATTTGCACGGCGGTACTGCTGCTGCTGATTGTTCCTCTGAGCTGGAAACTGGGTGCGGTTGGGTGCCTGCTGCTGCTGCTGCTGGGGTCGGATCACCCATCGCCCTTGCGGCTGCTGGGGTCCCCTGCTCTGAGTGTCGGACACAATCCTGAAGCGCTGTGGCTGAGCTGAGGGTCCTGCCACAGGGGTCTTCCTCTTCTTCTCTGCCTGTCGAGCTGTAATGCAAAGTCCTCTTGGGAGATAGCCATGTTGACCAACTCATTGTAACTGTTGGCCCTGACGGTGTTGAGACGGTCACGGAGCTTAGTGCTGAGCCCCCTCCTGAACCTGTCTCTCTTCTTCTCATCCGTATCTGCGTGATACCCAGCATACTGGCACAAGTCATTAAAGGCCTGGGCATAGTGCAACACTGTCCTGTTGCCCTGAGTGAGTGCCAAAAACTCATTGAGCTTTCGGTCCATAATCCCGGCTGGTATATGGTGTCCCCTGAAAGCTGCCTTGAACTCCCTCCATTCCACCTCTCGATCCTCTGGCTGCATGGCGAGAAAATGGTCCCACCAAGTCCTTGCGGGTCCGCGAAGCTGCTGGGTGGCGAACCTAACTTTGGTGACTTCTGAGCAAGCTCCATGGAGTAGTGGGAATTTGGATTCCACCACTCGCAACCACACATCTGCATCAAGTGGATCCTCTGCCCTTGTGAACAATGGAGGCTGGGTGCTGAGGAACTCCTGGTAGGTGGCTGCCGCGGGGTGACGCTGATGGTCTCCACCACCATAGTGCTGAGGTGGTGGCTGACGCTGGGCCAGCTGTCTCAAGATCTCATTCTGCTGAGCCATGAGCTCCTGCAGAGTGGGAGGTGGTGGCAGCGGTGGAGGAACGCGCTCGTTCTGGCCACGACGCTGCCTCCCGGCCATCTGAAAAACCACATACATACTTAACACCATATTTCCAAGTTCAAGATTTTATCGCGGCGAAAAGAGTCAAAAACAACATGATGGACTCCGACTTCAACAAAAGGATTTTAAAAGGCATAAATTCTTCCTTCCAAATTTAAACTGATAACAGCACCCATCAAACAAGCTTCCAAGAGAGTTTAGCACGATTACATCAATTGTCCCAAAAAGACTCAACTCTATCTAGCCTAGTACCCCAAGGGTGCAAAAGCTAAGCCAGCTGCGAGGAGTCCTACCATCCAACTTCTAACCCTATCCTGAACACCTAGTGAGCGAACGAGGCAACACTCGACTCGGGGGAAGGTGGCCTCCCTGAGCCAACAGTGTCCACACTAGAGGCCGGCTCATCTCCTCCCTCGATGTCGACGTCCTCATTGGCCTCCATGTCCTGGATCTCCTGGTGATGCATATCCAGGTGCTCGTTAGCCTCGGCAAGCTGCTGCTGGGTGTTAATGAGCTGATCCTCGAGAACCTCGATGGTGTTCTCCCTGGTGCCCACTAGCTCCTCCAACTCTTGGATATCAGTGGATAGCTGCTCCACCTACAAGTCCTTCTCCACCATTTCAGTGGACAAGTCAACCACAAGCTCCTCCCTGTTGTCCAAAGTAATCTTTGTCGCCTCCAATAGTGCCATCAGATGGGACATCGCCTCACCGCGCATTACTTGCAGACGGTACAGAGCATTCATGCACTGTACGGTCAGGTGCACAGTCTGTCCTGGGTAGATGGCCCAGATATCCTTGGCATGCTCCACCCGATCCTTCCACATTGGGTCATCCTCCCTTTCGACGGGGAACAAGCCAATGGGGTGTGTAGCCAACTCCAAAGGATGGAATCCGCAGAAAGTGGTCAATCCATGCAGAGCAATCGCCTCGATCGTGTCCTCCGCTCGGTATCCAAAAGACTCGGAGTCCAAAGAGCGCCACCTTGGCTGCAGGGGATGAGGCTCCAAGGTCATCCTCACCCTACAGCGGGGCACTCGGTGCTTCTCGAACTGCTGCACCGCGTACTGAGGGGGTGTCGTGTATCCGACCCCCTGAAGTACCTCCCACAAAATGCGGGGAAAACCCTCTCGTGCAAGCCCGTCAGTGTGGGATAGTGCATTTCCGTCCGCTGAGGATCCGTGGGAAGTCATCTGTGTACGGTTAAGCGTAAGTAAAAGAAAAAGAATTATAAAAAGAACAAGAAAAATAAAACTCAGCCCTTTCTCTAGTTAAAATAAAATGGTACTGGGGACCTAGTTGGTTATCATTTTGTAATTAGGTCCTCACTTAACTTTTCATTTGTTTATTTTTTTTAGAATGCATGCATGCTCGTCCTGAACGACCTCACAACAAGATACAAGGAATAGGGAAGAACTCCCATCCTGTAAATGTGGCCTGTAGGGCCTAACCACTTAGCCACCTAGCTACCCTTCTATCCTCCTAAGGCTTCACGTCCTAAGTTTATCCTGCTCGCCCTACTATCTATCCAACCTTGTTTCTATCAAGTTTTATTTTGGAAAAATGATGGTATTCACATTTTATTGATTCCTCTGTGGTGGTACAAGCTCCGATACCAGCTGTGGCGGAACCGCCCGAATTATTCCAAGTTAAGTGCCTGAGCCCTGCCTTAGAGGCTAGACCACACTTAAATGGGAATAATCCGTCAATCCCTCGGATCTAGTCCGACACGGCCACTGACAGGATCAAGTACCACAATCTCACTCGAAGGTGAGTCACAGAGCAAATACAATAAAGCATAAAACCATACATGAAGGAGTATTAAATTATTACATCACCATCGGAGTTTTGCAAAAGTAGTCATCATTGTTCGAAGTGCAGCGGAATAAAACTAACGATAATTAAACAGAGAGATGGGGAAGCCTGTCCCATCACTCCTCATGCTCCTCCTCAGCCGAGGCAGGGTCCCACTCGACAGTCCAACCCGGTGGCAAGATGGACGGCCAAGTCACTCCAGCAACCATTTCCTCCAGAGAACCTGTAAAAATTATGCCACAAGCAAGGCTGAGTATACTAATACTCAGCTAGACTTACCCGGTGTGAGGAGCCTACTCCTCTACCTCTAGACATGCAGCTGTTTGGCTGTGGGGTTTGGTTGCCAAAAGCACTAGCTGAGTTTCTAAATCAAGTTTTTAACTTTGTCAAAATTAAGTGTGACTCTCTTAAGGCTAAAGATGTACTATCTATTCATACATAGTAGCAAACATTTTTAGCAATCAACATCTTGAATCATCTCAACACAATTCCACTTGTTACTCAATGTAGCAGCATGGATCAAGCAGTCTCATTAGCTGCGAGAAGCAGACGATTCGAATCGAGTTTTTATCCTTGCAAGGTAAACCTAAACACACGACATGTAGGGGCACTCCGTCCCCACACATATCAACCGTCCCCATCGATTTCCCGTCAGCAGATCAGGGCTCACCGCCTTGGCGTACAATGCCTCACTGACCCCGACTGCCGTCGTGCAGTGACCGCACTTGTACCCACCATAACCAGAATGGGAGACCTCGTCTCAGGTCGCGTGAGGGGATATGTCCACTACCAGGTTCACTCAGGTACTAGGCTTACCGATTTACCATATTTCTCGGCATGTGCTTAGTACGTTCAAACGCTTGACTCACGGTACCACACCATAATCCTTATTCAAATTTTTATCCCATAGACAACCAATCCCCATGGATTGTTGCCCACAAACCAGTATCATTATGATAAGAAGGTGGATACAACCAATTTCCTGATCTCGCGCGAGTGCTAGAAAAATCACTCGACTTCTACCGAGATCCTAATTAATAAAGCAGCTACTCGTCCCAGCATACTAGTTTCCATCTCAATAGGATTCCTGAGATCATGCAACTAGGGTTTCAACACAACTCCTACACCTAAGTGCACAATCAATCCTACAATCATTAAGTGAAGTAAAATAGTATAAATAACAGGTTATGCATAAAACTGGGGCTTGCCTTCCAAAGCAGTGGCAGGCAGGTCCTCTGGTGCAGGCTCTGGTGCTGGATCTAGGGCTACCTCCTGAGCAGCTCCTTGCTCCGGCACGAGGACGTACTCTCCGTCAGCAAGGTTACAGTCTATCGAAATGCAATGAACATGTATGTCATGATTATGCAAGATTTAATAACATTATGCTAAAAGAAACTAAGTCAAGAAGTAACTTAGGGTTTCTTAGTCATGCGTGGCTTCCAGTGGTATATATACTTATTACCCTTTAGGCTTAGGTTTTCATTTAGGATAACATAGTGGATTTGTATTGTCTTTATACATTTCAGTGGATAAATTTACAAGGGTTTTAGGATGACATTAATTACCATTATTCATTTTCCTTTTCTTAATTTCTACTTATGGTTTCTAGTGTAGGTTTGAACTACGACAGTGGTTTAATATCTTCCAAAAATTTTGTAAAAATTACAGTGGGTTGCCCTTTGCTATTCTAGCCTGTTTTAAGAATTTGAGGCTCCACAAATAAAGGCTAAGCTTAGGACAAAAAGAATAACAAATTGGGTAAATGGGCCACTTTGTACTACAACTCTTAATTAGAGGTGGGGTCTGTCTTAAAGATTATTTTTGTTGACATCTAACAGTAATAATAGGCTTCTGTGTCAAAAACCACAGGAGGCTAAGGGGTGGTTATTTAGTTATGATTTTCTAAAGTTTAATGCCAAAAAGGCACTTTCTACTACATTGTTATTTGAAAAATGTCAAACAGCAGATTTCATATTTTTCTTAAGTTCTTATTAGCAAAACATTTTCCATTCCAAGGGTGGGGATGTTTTCACCTTGGGGTTATTTTTGTAGGGTTTTTCTAAGTTTCCCTTGTTTTATTTAAAATAAAAGGTATCCTACTTATTTTATACTAAAACAGGGTATGATATATTTTTCCAGTGAACTACCTTGAATAAGTATCCTAACAAAAATAAGGGTGCCCTCTGGTTCATTATTTAAATCACATTTTCTATTTTTCTTAACCTTGAGCATATTGTAAAATAAGGGGCAAAAACTAACTTAATGGGGTGGACAGAGAGGTTTAACATTTTTAATTGGGTCAGTAGGTAGATAGAAACTTCTCCAAATTTTGCTAACCCTAGTCAAACAATATTTCTATTTTTCCTTCTAATATTAAGTTTTGAGCAGTTTTCTTATTTAATTTGAAACTTCAGAAAAGAATACAGGAACTATGAGTTTTACTATTTTTATCTGATAGTTCATAATTCCCAGAGTCTAGCAAAATTGGTTTGAACATTTTTGGATGATTATTCTTCAAGTTATGCATTTATTAAGTTATCTGCCATAACAAAAGAAAATAAATTCGAAAATGGAAAAGAAAACAGGTTTGCGCTGAGGCCCCTAGGTTTTATCTCCTTCTTTTCTCACAAAACAGTCCTCGGTGTACTATTGGCATGGGTCACTGACATTGCACAAAACCCCCTGGACCTAACCGAAATCTAACCCGCGCTCCCTGACTGACTTAAACAGTACCCGCGGCATAGATTACGGCGGCGAGGCTTACCGGCGGCAGTAGAGCTCCGGCGGGGTGGTCAGTGACGTCTGGGAGGTCACGACGGTCACGTCGGTGTGTGGGTCGGCGTCGGAGGTGGTCGGAGCTACCCTGGCCACGAGCACAGGCGGCGGGGGTCATCGGCGGCTCCTGTTCCGGCCAAACCACGGCGGTATAGTTCAATTAAGGTGCACGAGGAGCTCCATGGGGTGATGTAGAGGCCATGCGCGCAACGAATTGGAAAATGGTGCAGAGGCTTACCCGGTCCACGTGCGCCGGCGGGTTTTTGAACTCCGGCGAGCACGATTGAGCTATTCCGGTGACGCGGGTCCTCGGTTCAAGCTTGAGCAAGCTTCGCGGCCTCACCAGGAAGCTATCTGAGGGCTTGGATCGAACGGAGGAGGACGGGAAAGGGGCTGGCCACGGTGGTTGCTCTCGGGCGGCACTGGCGGGTCGCGGGGAGGTCGCCAGAGCTAATGGCTGGCTCGGGTAAGCCAGGCGAGGTACGGAGGAGGCAACGGGGAAGGCAGCCGAGCACTGGGACGGGCTTTATAGCCGTGGCACGGGCGCGCGGGGGTTCGCGCACGGGCGTCCTCTGAGCGCGCCCCCGGATGTCAGCTCGCGTCGAACACGTGGAAGCTTGCTTCTGCCATGGTTCAACGGCGGATTAGAGCACCATAGCGTGCGTATCTTGGCAAAGTCACTTTGTACGGTCGCTTCTCTGCTCCATATTCTACCTTTTTGCTGTGAGTTCCAAGTCAAGATATGGTCGGGGTAGGGAGATAGAGGGGGGAGAAGTTGGCTGTGTCAGCTAGGTCCAAGCTGAGACAAAAATGGTGTCAAGTCGTGTCTAGCGCCCTAGGGTAGGTGTCATCTCTTTCCAGGGTGTTCTAGGGTTAATTTGGCGCCACTTTGTCAATTGGGTCGAAGGGTTTTGAAATTTGGATTAAGGTGAACATGTGGAATCTTTGTTCAAGGGTTAGTTTTTATACTTAGGCAAAATCTGAAGTCTCCCTTGTGCTAAACCTTAGGTGAACTTTTTAGGACTTTTCTGAAAACTTTTTGGGGGTACTTCCTTACTATTAATTGTAGGTTATGAAGTATATTACAACTTTTATATTTGGCCCAAGCCATGATCATAAGGTTTACATGATCTTTTGATCATAGCTTCAATTAGGGTTCCTATTGCCCATGAGGGGTGTGCTTTAGGGTTTTGGGAAAATTTCCACTTAGATGCACATGACAAGCTAGGGCATGATATCCAAGATGGTTTGCACTTGATTAGGACCTTGAGTTCCAAGTTTGATGTACTCTGCCTAATTCAATCCCCATGTGATAATGGGTTAAAAAGGGAGTAGCCCTGGGTGGACACCCTGAGTAACACCTGGGGTGTTACAAACGAGGGAAGAAAAAGGTGGCGACGTGGGTAGATGAAGGTTGCTCGAAGGGGAGAGATGCGATTACGGCAATGAGGAAGAAGAGAAAAGTTGAAGTGAAAGGCACGATGAAGACATCCGGGGTTGTGGGGGCCTCAAAGGGTTTTGTTGAGGAGTTAGCAAAGACGTGCGCTCAGCTTGGGGAGGTCATGATTTCGCCTGACCTGCAAAAATCAGCTTTGTGAATGCTGAAGGTGACCTGGGGTGACTAGCATAAAAGACCCTATCCCCCTGGCTTCCGGCAAAGATTATTTTACATCCCTTTTGGCTCGAGATTTTTAAATTTTCCTTATGGAAGAAATATTTGTGCTATTGTAACAGCAGTGATGGAAAAGGACCTCCAGGAATCTGCGTGGAAGAAAAGGAAGGCGCCGCTACGGCTGATGGACCTGCAATGCGATGCAAAGGCGTCACACCCTTGTGTGAAGGGCTCCACCATGACTGTCGTGATGCCTCCACCTGCAGCGCCTACAGCGGCGGCCAAGAGGGTGCCCACTTTTGCAAAATCTAACTAGGTGACAGGGGCGAATGGGGCTAAGATCGGTGAAGATAATTGGGAGTTGTTTGTGGAAGACTACTTGATCGAAGGTGTGTGCATGTTCGACGCTCATACGAGGCTACAGGTTGGTGGTGAGGCTGCATGGGCTGGGTCTGGGCAGATGGATGCAATGCCGACAAAGTTGGTCGAAGAGAGGGCTCAAGCGAAGACCACTATGGTGACTTCACTGGACCCCTGGACATGATTCTATAGTCCTGTTGACAGGGACGAAGAGGTCGCTAGCGTGTCTATGGCTGATGGTGTGGCTGCAACTATCACGCAACAAATGTGCTATGTGAGTTTTTTAACCAAAGTCTATGCAATGGTAGGATGCTGTCTTCGCTGAACAGGTGGCGTATGAGGCGCGTGGATGGGCGTTGCGACCTCGCAGTTGTGTTCCGAAAGGAAACGGCTGGAGGACAAGATTGAGCGCCTGAGGATGCAAAATATTGAAGCCATCAGGGACAAGTCTGAGGCCAAGAATAAGATTTGGAACCTTTTAGAGAAGGTCGGCTCACTTGAGAAAAAGAATGAGGGGCTCGGCCACCACCTGAGCGAGGTGAAAGATGTCGCAACCCAGGCAAAGATGGAGGCCCAGGCAGCGCGGGCGTAGGCCCAAGCCACCCAGAAGCGATATGCTAAATTAGAGCTGGAGATGAAGAGCATGCACGCCTACCATGACAGGGTAGAGCTATGACACCCTTGATGTCTATTTCGTGTCATGTCGGGAGATTTGTCCTAAGCTCATATCATCAATGGAAATAATGAATTCTCGATCATGTCTATCTCCGTTTGTTAAGATTTTTCTTGGAAGTTTCACCAAACTTGGAATTATTCAATCTTAAGAACAACCAAATTTGGAGCTTGTTAAAACTTTTGTTTCTTGAAGCAAATGCAAATTCGAAAGTCAATCTCATCTCGCAAATCCCATCCAGACTCATTTATTTGAACTCTCAACAGTTGTTATTCGATCTGTGTCTGAATCCAATTTCTTGACTTTCAATCTATGTCCGACTATTTAATCCGAATCTGCATTCTCCAGCAAAATCTCTGTTGTGTCAACCTCTAATTAATTCTTATGCAAACCGACTTGTTATCTCTATATCATCATTCATCTCTATCTATCTATCAAAAGAATTCTAAATATTTCTCGAAGTTGAACCAATTACTCACATGAAAGGATAAATCCTATGCTTGCTTGGAACTACTCGTCGAACAAATGCAAATTTTGAAGTTCAACCAAGCCTTGCCACCTTTCTCAAACAACTATATATGAACTTTACAACAAAAGTTATTAAGGGTCCATGCCAAGAAAATGTCGAGAAAATACTTCGATTGCCATAAAAATATAATTTGAAGCTTTATAATGATACTACTTTGGCCAAATTAAAATTTCAATTTACTTTCAAGATACGAGGTTTCACTACTACATATATGACTATTTAAGACACAACATTAAAGACTCATATAAGTACATTTTATAGAAGTGTCTTTTATCATACGATGTTGAGTAAGATAAGACAACTGTTTGGAAATCCGTCTTAATTGGAAAAGTTTTTTGAGACAGTTACGTCGTAACAAATGTCTTATATTGATTTAAGACATGTTTTTATTATAAACTATCTCAAATAATGATAGTATTTGAGTCATCCCTACTTTAACAACTGTCTTAGATGGCAATGAGCATTTGAGATACTTCTATGTATGAAACCATCTCAAATAAGAATACTATTAGAGTCGTCTAGACTATAAGAACCGTCATAGATGTTAGTGAGTATACTAGACACTTATAAATATGGAACCATCTTCACATGATAGTCTGACAAGACGTATATGAAAAATGTAGCAAATAGTGAAATCACCTTGAGTTGATGATATATACAAATCGCTATCATTTTGTTTCCATCCCGCGACGCCTTCTCACCATACACACCCAATGCCTCCCTCGGGAACGACCACCGCCGCCCAATAATCGTGGACTCCGAACCCCAAGAATCGCTGCCGCCGGAGGCCATCTCACACCCAATGCATCTTTAAAATCCTAGTTGCTGAAATTGTATTTATCTGTGTATATTTGTATAGAAAAGAGAGAAGGGAAAATCTGAATTTTCTTGCCTCTACATGTCCATCTCCAACTAATCCTTATCTTGTGCACATATGCGTCTCTAGAAAATTCATCCGCCGCTGTTTTCCTCAGCCTCATCCTTCTCCACGATCTCGCGTCCATCTCCTCTCTCTCCCCAGACGACCGGATCTCCACCTCGCCATGGCCGCTGCTCCCTTGACGCAGACCACTCTCTTCCCCGCGCGACGCTCGCCCAGTCGAGCTCCTTCCCTGCAGCTCCCCATGGTCGTCCCTCCCTCCTCCCTCCCCATGGCCGACGGCCTCACCTTCCATGGCTTCCAAGATCTGCTCGGCATCCATCCTAGCGTGCGCCCCTACTTCCTATTTCCTGGTGGCCGACGCCCCTCCCTAAAGCTCGCCCCTGCCCTCTGTCCAGCGCCCTCCTTGCTCCTTCCCATGGTGTGGACGCCAGCCCCCTCTTTTGTTGCCATGGATAGCCCCTCTCTGCTGGCTGCCTTTCCCATGCCAGCACTTTCCCCATGGCCGAGTTTCCCCTATGCTTGATGCATGGCGCCTAGGTACAGCAACAGCACGTTGGACCTTTGCAACCCTGGTGAGACCAGATGCTTGCTCTATGTTTATTCCTCAACAGTGCCTATGTTTGAGTATTAATTGTGTATGTTTGTGTGTGTTGGTGGTGGAGGTAAATCCCGGAAGATTTAGATAAGGAGAAGAAGGTTTTAGCGGGGTACCTGTCACATGTTCGATGATATGCTCGAACTGGTGGCCGTCATCGTTCTTGCTAAAAATCAAGTCAGATCATGAGGTGGTGAGCCAAGTCATTTCTCCGGCTATTTAGTTAATGAATGGTTTGGTTAGATAATTATCGTTGTAGTTGTGTTCGATGTATGATGAAATGATTTTGTTGGTGTTATGCTAATGCGGTGATATGTGGATATGTGTGTGCTTGTGTGAGGAAGCAGAACTCTAGGTTTTTCGTAAAGAGGACAGCCGTGCGATGCGTGCTAGGTGTTTGTGTTGATAATGCTCTTGTGATTACCAAATGTGGTGTGATGTGGGATTCGGATTTAAAATGCAAGATTAGGTGAAGTATTTGTGTTCTAGACAATAAAATAGATGTAGCCTTTAATTGGGTTAAGCAATTTCTATATATGTGAGGATTATGGTCATGCTCATAGAAGTATAATTGAATAAGTTCTATGTTCACCAAATATATGTTGTAGTAAATTTAACCCATTTGTAAGATGTTGGTTATGAACCTTGATAAAAATTGGAATGTTTGCTGTTTGGACCTGCTGTTTGGACTGTGTCCAGTTTTAGTATGTAGATAGTTTAGTGAAGTAAACCATGTTTTATGTAGAAGTGTTATATATACAAGTTGTAGATGACTTCTTTATCTTGCTTGTGCTAAAATTTCATGATCATATGTCTTGTAGTTTAGAAGTTATGATTTTTCCAAGTCCAGTTTTAGAATCTGTCCAAATTCTGTACAGGTTTCGAAAATTAGATTGTTTGGCTAAGTTAAAATGCGAATCAGTCATTAGCAATTATAGGAGAATTGTAGTACTTTCCTTAAGCTTTCCAACAAATTTTGGATCACCCTTTTTGGTGATCTATAAATTAAGTTACAGCTGTTTGAGTTAGAATCTCTGAATCTGTCCCAATTTGGACAGCAGAGCCTTTCTCATGTTTTCTGACCTTGATATATATTAAATTAACCTGGGATGTTCGTAAATGAATTGTAGAGAATTCTATTAGCTTTCTAAAAAGTCTAGGATCACCTGATTTGGATTTCTGAAACTCCAGTTATGAATTTTTGAAGTAAGTAGTCGAATTCTGTCCAAATCTGGACAGAATTTACGTTTAGCATTGTTTGACCATTCTAAATGTCAAGTCTCACTGTGATGATAATACAAAAGTTGTAGAGGACTTCTTAATCTTTCTAGAAAGTCTTAGATCACGATTTTTGGATGAATATTTTGTAAGTTATGAGCAAAACCGCTGACTGTTGTACCAATATTTCCTCTGTCCAGAGCATCTGTGGTACAACAAGCCCCAAACCCCCAAAAAATGATAGCGCTATAAATTCAAGATAAATAATTGATTACACCACATTGTTTGAAGAATGAGGAGACTCAGAGCCGAGCTTCTTAACTTGCAGACTGAGCTGGAAAGAAAGAGAGCAAAAGCACTAGAAGAATACAACCAGGACATGACAAGGATCAACAAAATCGCTAGAGGAGCAAGGTCAATGGCAGAGGTTATACAAGTAATGAGTTTAAAGGTCAGTGGCAGGAGACTATCACTGTTGCGCACTTCACATTCTATATAAATAATATTAAAAGTGTATCGTTTCCAGTCAGCGTAAGTATCATACTACTGCAGTGTTGAAATCAGAAACCTTATTATGTGGTGTTGAACTGATTACTGCAGATATGCATGCAGAAATATCTTCATGACCAAGCTAGCAATGAATTTCGACCGTCATTATAACTAGGAGAAGTGAAGCGAGAAGTGAATCTTGATGTTTCCCAGATCATATGCCAGTCATTGTTACATCTTCTAAGACTATATTGCGTCACCTGCAGGTTGATGGAAGGCATTCCAGTGATGGGTGATGAAATTTTCTACCCTACCAAATATTGTAGGTTTTATATAGTCCTCACTCCTCAGTCCTCACCTGCTTAAATTTGATCTGTTCTGTTTTGAAATTTTCAAAATTTGTCTAAGAGCACTAAAATGTGGCTTACATCTCTCTGATAACTATAGACCTAAGCATCCATAGATTGTGTTTTAACACATGCTGATCTGCACCGCACAGTCTTCAGTCTACACACATACAATAGGAAGTGTGATGCCTACTGCTCTTGTATTCCTGTTATGCACCAAGACAAGTGTTTTTGGGCAATTGTTTGGTCTTTTTATGTTGGTGTATGCAGGTTCTTAAAGGCAAGCCCATACAATAGGAAGTGTGATGCCTACAGCTTTGACATATGCTTAATGCTCGTGGGAAATCTACTTCTGTGACATGCCATATCCGGACCTCATCCACCGTTGTTCATCAGGTCTGTTTTCAGTTTCTGGATTCACTGCTGATGGTCGTTCACACACTGACCATATACTGGGCAGAACATATCAATGGTACTTTGTGTGCGCATGCATATGTCCAACCTTCACTAGAACCTTATGGTTTCCATCTGTTTGTGTGTGCAGAACCTGTGATCTGACATCCTTGTTGTTGCCCAAGCCCAATGGCGAACATCATCCGCAAGTGCTGGGACCCGAACCTGGATAAGCGCCCTGACATGGATGAGGTGGTGCGGTTGTTGGAGGCCCTCGACACAAGAAAGCGCGGTGGCATGACACCAAAAGGCCAGGCGGGCGGGTATAAACCTTTTGGATCTTATTAACCAAAGAGATACAACTTTGGGCTATGGTTAGCTCAGCTCCAATCTAGAATCCCCAGGGAACCCCAAGAATTCTTGGTATACGTTCATTCCAATCCTCAATTCTCTTTTCGAGGTTCAGCGATAGTGAATCAATTGAACGTGTTTTGAAAATTTGTTCTACTTTTAGAAGACCTTGCATTATATCACTGGATCTCGATTTTTCATATATAAACGTAACTAACCTATCGCCTTTATAAAGTCCTTAGAACCAACACTTTCCAACGGCCCTCCTCTCCTTTCTTATACCATACTATAAAATTGGAGCCAGATCTAGGCCTTTGTTTGGTGAAAGTGAGACATGTTGAGATTACAATTGATTATAACAATATCTTGATGTTGTTTCCTAAATCACTTTTTCTCACTTGACATACATTGTTGAATCTTCTAACATGCCCAAGGCGCTTGAATAGGTGCAGAGTTTTTTGTGGGTGAAGCTAGGCTTTTTGGAGTTATCTGCTTGTGTCATCGGTTGCGAATGTTTGTAGCTAAATTCAGTGAGGTGATAAGGGATTGTCCTAGCTATTTTCTTGGTTCCACGTTTAACACTGCCATACATTTCTTCTGTTGGTAAAGTAATCCACTTTCTGTCTGAAATTTTGAAGTTATGTACATGCATATGCTTGTTACAGCATGTTGGAGGAACTCTAGAAAAAGCTGGTGAAATTCTCTGCATGGACAATGGCTTGAGTATTGCACAATGGTTCTAATTCTGCATAGGGGTGAGTATTACATCAAGCCATGGTCACATCTGTTGCTAAACTACATTACACAATATAAAATAGTGAGTACAACTCTGCCCTTCTTATTTAGTTGTGCTCTTCCTGCACACCTTTTCTTTAAGACATTTTTTGTCTCAGTGGACAGTACCTAGCTTAGGGAAATATGTTTTCTTCACATGCATAGTTTCAGCACGATCGATCATGTTCATGTTGTGAACAACCTTTTTTGTTGGAGTTCAAACTTCAAACATTTATGCAGAGCTTTCATTATATCCCTAGCTTTTGATGACCTACATGTATATTGTATTTCAAAGCTGTATTCTGATCGAAACCTGATCCTAACTTGAGTATGGTGTCTTTGTAACAACAAATTGTTCTATGATCATGCTGAGTTTGTTTATATGAATTGGTTGCTGTATCAATGAATTTTTTTACTCATTGTAAACTACAATTTCAAATGATTATATGATTATGTGAAAGCCATAGCGCCCGATAGGGCGCAACTTTATTCTAGTATATTTAAAACTGCTACTTTTAGCTACCTCTACAGATCTGCTAAAAATGCTTGAATGAAGGCATTATTAGTCTACAATTTTTTAGATAGCCAACATCTGCTAAATCCTATGTATTCGATATTGTGTGTCCTAATCTCCCCTTATAAAAAATAACTGCATGACTGCATTCTCAATGTAACACTTTTTTTACAGATAAATTTCAATTACTATACTTCTAGAAAATAAACACGGTCCAACGTTGTTTGCTTTCCATTTCCCTTCTACTCTGATATTATGTGATTTGGTTTATTCATATTACTGTCCATAGCATATTTGTTGTGCACACAGTTATAAATTCGTTTTCTCGACACTGCACAGGCAAGGGGGAAATCTTCTTATAGATCTGTTCTGTCACTGTGACAATCATTTGGGAGAGAAACAAGTAAACAACCCTTTTTCCCATGTATGATCCCATTATTTGTCTCGCAGAATTACATGAACATGATGCCTCGCAATGTAGTTTTGAACTTCACTGCATTTTTCTTGCAGAAAACTCCATCTGGAAGTGCACGACAGCCACTACAGTTGACTAACGATGTAACCAAGATGATGCAAAAGCATCAGCTGGAAACGCCACAGTTCCATCAGACCCGGTTTCCGTTTTACTGAATGTACCGAGGAGCACAGAGAAGTGTGTGACATAACTAATACATGCCTTCCTTATTCCTCTGCTTCTCCCTTTCCCTTTCTTAACAGTTTATTTTCACGTTGTTGCTGGAATCCATCTAAGAGATGTCTCCTTTTTAATTCCTCATTCTTGGCTGCCTGCTATGTTGGATGATCAGGTATGTGGTCTGCCTTCTCTAATAACATTATTGTTTGTTCACTTTTCTTTGTGCTTCCAAAAACACATTACACTACATTACCTCATTTATACACATTTGCATAATACAGTATGTCAAAGTGCAGCTTTTTAGAACATATGCAAGCATATACCTCTCAACTATAACCTCTTAACTATGGGCACATATCCTGATGAATGGTCTAAATTTTTTAATATGAAAAACTTACAATCTGTTGGTATTAGTTTCGTGTGGTGTGAGTAACTAATCATCATCCACAATAACAAACCAAACTTCTCATATGTATTACTATTTTCCACTACAAAAATTGAAACTCATGCATGTCTTTTCCCCCTCCTTTTCCATCTCCCTTTCTTATCGTTGCATGTTTCGTTGCTGCTACTGAGTACCATCCTTATTTCCTAATTGTTGTGGTGCATGTACAGTTTTTTTTAAAAAAAAACGAATTCCGAATTGGTTATTGCTGTTAGAACTCATCTGAGTGCTACCTTCTCATATGCTCCTTTTTTTCTCTCTGGCTGTTATGTTAAAGGACCAGATACAAGTCAATCTTCCCTTCAAATTACAGTTCAATTATTTTATATCTGCCTTCTGCAAGACACTTCAAAAAAATTATAACAGCATGTGGTCCCTATACACCTATTTTGGTTGCTGATTTGTGGTGTCATTTTTTTGGCAGATGTCATTTCCATCCCTAAGACAAACAAGAACTACAGGCTGCTTCCGTCTTCACCCAATCAGGGATGAGGATGCCAAGGTTAGCTCAATTCTCTTACACATCATCTCTCATTGTTCTAGTTGAGCATGATGATCTTGGTAACTGTGTGAGGTTGTTGTTTTTCATTAGTAGATCCGTGTACCTTATCCTTGCTATACAGTCCATATATGTTGTGTGCATGAAAGTCTTGCATTGAAAATGTCATGTGCTACAATCGTTAGGGCTATTAATAGATGTTGCTCTGTCTATCTATACAGTTACATCACTGGAAATTCCCATGCCCTTTCATAGTACGCATGTGAAATGCTCACTGCTTTTCTATTGGTTTGTTTGCAGTTCAAGCTCTACAACGGGAGGTCTGTTCAGTTTGACGTCGGCAACGTGGTCATGGTGACCGGCGGGAGGAACACTGGGCGTGTAGGAGTGATCAAGAACTGGGAGAAGCACAAGGGCATCTTTGAGGTCATCGACGTGCTTCTTGGAGCTTTTTGCATGCTATGTCTAGTTTTCTCCTATTTGTTGTACAGGAAAACATAGAATGAAATTCAAATTTGGTGGTCGCAAAAGTGTGGAGACTTGAATTCATATAAAGTTAGGCTTAACATTAGTGCAAACAGTTGTATTTTAGTTTAGATTTAGAGTACACTTATGTATGCCTTGTTTGATAATGCTTATTTATGATATATTGAATGGTACTTATTTATATTATATTAATTATAATGTTGTTTAATATATGTGTATGTATATTTCTCTTTCAAATTATTATAACGTGATGTCTGAACAAATGATTATAAATTGAAGAATGTACTGCCGTGAGTTATTTCGTTTAAATCTTAATAAGACGGTCACCAAAATGTCTAATATCAGTCTCCTAAATAAGACGGTTTCTAAAACGTCCATTATTAGTAACCTAAATAAGATGGTTTTCCTATTGTAATCGTCTATTATTGTAGGATATTCGAGACGGTTTGATAAATACTTTATGACTTTTAATGTTTGTATTCTCTATGGTTCTTTAGAAGCAGTGTCTTAAAAAAACCTAATTCAAGACGGTTTATCAGACAAAATGACTTAAACAAATACCTTTTTCAGACAGTTTATCGGACAAAATGACTTAAACAAATACATTTTTCAGACGGTTATAAATTAAAAACTGTCTTATATAATATCTTTTAAGACGGTTTATAACCATCTTAAATGTGGGACATCTTTTGCGACTCCGTCAAATTTGGACACTTCATAAGCGTCTTAATAACTGAAAATTAACCGTCTCATATAACATGATTTGTAGTAGTGTTTGACCTTTAATAAAAGTTGTAGAACCTGTGTTATAAAACAAATATTACAATTACATCTAGCCTTGATTCAATCTCTTAGTATCTCAAACAGTGCCCTCAAGACGAAATAAAAATCTGATTTTAGAATTCGAATCCTTCTAAGTCTCGAATCAGTGTCGATCGGGTTGACATCTCGTGTTCCCAAATTTTTGTAAAACAACTTGAGTTTCCCCAAATATAAAAGTTGTTAATAACTGATAGAGGCACGACATATTAAAAGATGGCATCCATTCGAGTTCGTTTGACATATTTTGATACTCAGTTTTCACTGTTTTTCATAGCAGTGACAAACCTATTTTCGGGGGTCATTATCTCTCTAACCAATGCACGAATGACCTCAAGCCCTGTACAAGATATGTAGAGTATAGATCAAGTAAACGATTGTCTACAGTCACCGAGTTTCGAATCCAAACAGAAAACGCCAAACCTCGCCCGTCCATGGTTGGCACTGTAGCGCACGCCACCTGTTGGACAATGGCAGGCCTGCTCTGGAACACCTGCTCTACAAATGGCAGCCCTGCCCTCTCCTTCCCCCCACGCCATTCTTCTTCCCCACAAGCGCCCATGCTCACACCTCCTGCTCCTCCTCACCTTCCACGCTGTGCCAGCACCCTCCTCCGTGCTCTAGATTGCCTCCAATCTCCTCCTCATCGGTGCCGCTAAGACCAAGGCAGCAGCTGGATCCGTGCGTGAGGTAGAGATGGACACTAGTACAAATAAGCTCAAAGCCTGCGGCACGTTCAACTTTTCACTGGCGGTTTCCGTTATCAAACGTCAGTGAAAGAAACAGGTGGGCCCGGCTTTAAAAACCGCCAGTGGAAACCTATTTCCACTGGCGGTTATCTTAACACAACCGCCAGTGGAAATAGGATGTTTCCACTGGCGGTTGTGTTACACAAACCGCCAGTGAAAATTGATTTCCACTGGCGGTTAAGTTAAGATAACCGCCAGTGGAAACATCCTATTTCCACTGGCGGTTTTTAAAGATAACCGCCAGTGGAAATCAATTTTCACTGGCGGTTTTTAAAGACAACCGCCAGTGAAGTGTCTGTTATAAATACCCCTCTTCCCCCGACAGTGAACTGTATGCTCGCAGCCAACTTCCATTGGAGGCGATTTTGGAGGTCCAGAATTCACAAAATACATGGGGAGAGGTTTTGATCTTCATTTTTTGGAAGAAGATTGCTAAGAAAGGTTGGTTTATGTTGCTAATGTCAATTTTTATTCATTTTTGCTCAATTTTAGCCACATTTTGGATCTAGGGTTTCACCATTGGAGAGAGAGTGTATCCTCTCTCAATTTTAGCCACATTTTAGCCACATTTTTGCTCTATTCGCTCAAATAAAGTTGTTTAATATGGTTAGATTTTGTCTATCCTCTCTCCTTTTTCATGTTTAGTTCTCAAATCAGTTTATCCATGAGATATTAAGTTGTTTAATGAATGGTTCATGTGTTGTGTGGAGAGAGAAGAAGATAGGTTTGGTAATTAAGATTGTTTTTATTAGTTGCTATGAAAGTTGGTTTAATTATGTTTTAATTGCCAATTATTGTTCATCTTTGCTCAATTTTGGAACTAGGCCTTCACCATGTGTTAAAGAGAAGAGTATGGCTAGGAAAGTTTAGTTTTATGTTCCTCTTGCCAATTTTTGTTCATTTTCCTTAAATTTAGCCACATTTTGGATATAGGGTTTCACCCCTTCATCCTTCCCGACAGGTGGTGATGGAGAGGACATCCTGGATGTATAACTTATCAAGGCTAGATCCATCATACATATCCGAGGTCCATAGGTTTATTGATGTCGCTACGAACCATGCTTGGAGAACAAAGACAAAACACATATATTGTCCATGCATGGACTGCAAAAATGCTGCTGTATTTAATGACACAGAACAAATCATATCTCATCTGGTATGCCGAGGATTTATGAAGGATTACACAATTTGGACAAAGCATGGAGAGGGTAGCTCTTCGCCTTATACGACTGGAAACCCTGAGAACATCGACGACAGATTTCAGTTCGTTCACGAGACACACCAACCTCTTCCACAGAGCGAACATGTAGTGCAAAATGTTACTGATCGTGGTTACGCTTGAGGAAATGAACATGATAGACCTCATGTTCTGCCAAGTGTTATGGATGAGGAAGATGCAGAGTTGCTAGAGGCAATGTTGCGTCGTCATACAGATCAATCGATGTTCTTAATGAAAGGTATGGAGTCCCTGAAGAAGGCAGCAGAAGAGCCTTTGTACGACGAGTCTAAGGGTTGTACCAAAGAGTTCACGACGCTCCGGTCTGTGCTAAAGCTGTTGATGTTAAAAGCTAAATATGGTGTGTCTGATGCTGGCTTCGATGCGTTCTTGAGTATTATCGCAGACATGCTTCCAAAGGAGAACAATGTGCCTACTAACACGTACTATGCAAAGAAACTAATCAGTCCGCTCACTATGGGTGTGGAGAAGATCCACGCGTGTAGAAATCACTGTATCCTTTATCGAGGTGATGATTATAAAGACTTGGAGAGCTGCCCAAAGTGCGGTGCAAGTAGGTACAAGACGAATAAAGACTATCGAGAGGACGAAGAGAGTGTTGCATCCGTGTATAAAGGGAAGAAGCGAAAGAAAGCCCAAAAAAAGACTTCAAAATCCACGAGCAAAGAAAAAGAAGTAGACTATTATGCGCTCAAAAAGATTCCTGCTTTGGTGATGTGGTACCTCCCCGTCGTCGATCGATTGAGGTGTTTGTTCGCTAATCCTGAGGATGCCAGACTTATGAGCTGGCATGCTTCTGATGAGCACAAAAACGATGGGAAGCTTCGACATCCAGCCGATGGGAAGCAGTGGCAAGATTTCAATGACAACCACCAAGACTTTGCCGATGAACCGAGAAATGTTAGGTTCGCACTGAGTACTGATGGAATGAACCCATTTGCTGAGAGGAGCAGCAAGCATAGCACATGGCCGGTGATCCTCACCATATACAACCTTCCTCCATGGTTGATGCAGAAACGGAAGTACATTTTGCTAACCATCCTTATTTCTGGACCTACACAACCTGGAGTTGACATGGATGTATTTTTGGAGCCCTTAATGGAGGATATGAAAATATTGTGGGAAACAGGTGTTCAAATGTTGGATGAGTATCGTAAAGGTTCATTCACGCTGAGAGCAATTCTTTTTGTTACGATCAACGATTACCCTGCTCTCTTCACATTATCAGGCCAGTTTAAGGGAAAGGTTGGTTGCACAGTATGCATTGATGGAACTGCTTACGTATCCCTTGATGCATCTAGGAAGATAGTTTACATGAGGCACAAACGCTTTTTATTGGAAGGACACAGGTACCGCATGCGAAAGATGGATAAGTACTTCGACAATAATGGTGAACTACATTCTACTGCTCCATCGGGTAACAATAGAGGTCATAGAGTTTTTGAAATAGTCAGGAATATCAAGTTTGTTTTTGGGAAGAAGACAAAAGACGGAAAAACAAGGAAGGATGTCAAACCAGCTTCGGGGGCTATATTCAAGAAGAAGTCTATTTTCTTCGAGTACTTGCCTTACTGGAAAGAGTTAGATGTGCGGCATGCGATCGATGGTATGCACGTTCAGAAGAACGTGTTTGAAAGCATAATGGGCACCTTGCTAGACATAAAGGGCAAAACAAAAGAAGGGCTCAATTCACGCATGGACTTGGTAGATTTAGGCATAAAAAAGGAACTACATCCCGTTCTTCAAGAAAATGGGAAGTACCATCTCCCAGCAGCAAGCTACAATCTCAATGTAGATGAGAAACATGCGATGTGTGTTTGGCTTAAGAATTTGAAAGTCCCATCCGGATTCTGCTCTAGCATACGGAGTATTGTGTCAATGAAAGACCTGACAATCACCAACTACAACTCACATGATTGCCATGTCATGCTGACTACATTCCTACCTATTGCCATCAGGGCTATAAATCCTTTGTTTTTAAAGATGGCAATCACACGGTTGTGCTACTTTTTCAACAGGATTTCACAAAAGGTAATTGGCCGTGATGAGTTGGCATCTCTTCAGGAATTCGCAGTGGAGACAATATCACAGTTTGAGATGTGTTTCCCTCCATCGTTCTTTGATATTATGGTGCACCTTGTGGTGCACTTGGTGCCACAAATAGAGGCATTGGGTCCTATGTACTTGCATGAAATGTGGACGTATGAGCGTTTCATGTCAATACTGAATGGCTATGTATCAACCCGTGCTCGTCCTGAGGCATCCATGATAGAGGGGTACTGTACGGAAGAGGCCATTGAGTCCGGAGGTCCATTCTGCAATAGTATCCTAAAAGACCAGGTTGCAATAGGTCTGCCTCCGTCACGACACGAGGGTAGACTGTATGGAAGCGGGAGGATGGGACGGAAATCTTTCATCCCACCGGATTACGATATAGTACTTGAGGCACATCAGAGCATCCTACATCAGCTAACGATAATGGAGCCATTTATCCAACAACACATCAATGAGCTTCGCGAGCAAAATCCTGGGCATACGGATGATTGGGTAATGAAGCAACATAAGCAGCGGTTCAACACATGGCTAATGGTGAAGGACATTCCACGTGGAGAAACAATAGAAGAACAAACCATCAAGGGCTTGGCATCTGGACCATCACGCCAGGTCACAACATGGCAAACCTATGACATTAGTGGATTCACATTTTGTACCAAGTCCAAGGACAAAAAGAGCATGTCACAAAACAGTGGTGTTCGATGCGAGGCCATAGATGATGAAACTGGTGAGATTATTACATATTTTGGCTTTATTGAGGACATATGGGAACTAGACTATGGTACATTTCAGATCTCGGTTTTCCGATGTCAATGGGTTGAAGACAAACATGTCACAGTAGACAACTATGGGGTCAGAGTTCTTGATCTAAGTAAGGTAGGTTACAAAGATGACCCATGGATCCTTGCTAATCGTGCTGCACAGGTCTTCTATGCTGAACAGATCATTTCTAACAATGAGAAGAAAAGCACCGACAAACCGAAGCATGTAGTTTTTCCTGGAAAACAACAAGCTATAGGAGTTGATGGTGTATCTGATTTAGAGAATTTTAACCAGTTCAACGACATGTCTCTTTTCATAGACCATCCAACCAAGATAAGGAACGTTGAGCGAAGCATCCCACGCAATTCGTTGCCCTGGGTACGCCACGATGGACAAGGCAGAACAATAGCTTCCTAGATTATATACTTGTCATGTAATTGATTATTGTTAGGAACTTGTCATGTAATTGATTATTGTTAGCGACAAACCGAAGCATGTAATTGTCTTCATTCAATTTTCGTGGCTACCATTTACAATTTTACATGACTTTCTATTGACTTTATAGAGAGAGAGGAGAGGGAGAGAGAGAGGAGAGAGAGGAGAGGGAGAGGAGAGAGAGGATGGAGAGAGAGGAGAGAGAGAGGATGGAGAGAGAGGAGAGAGAGAGGGGATGGAGAGAGAGGATGGAAAGGGAGGAGAGAGAGAGGATGGAAAGAGAGGAGAGAGAGAGGATGGAAAGAGAGGAGAGGATGGAGAGGGAGAGGGGAGAGAGAGGGGATGGAGAGAGAGGATGGAGAGGGAGAGGGGAGAGAGAGGAGAGGGAGAGGAGAGAGAGAGGGAGAGGGGAGAGAGAGGGGATGGAGAGAGGTAAAAGTATACTAAACAATATATAAAAGTATACTTAATATAATATATAAAAAGTGAAGTAAAACAATATATAAAAAACTATGTTAAATAATAATAAAAAACAATTTCTACTGGCGGTTCTCATTGTCAACCGCCAGTAGAAATGGCTTCTACAGTCTGTGGAAGCCATTTCTACTGGCGGTTCTCTATGACAACCGCCAGTAGAAATGGTTTCTACTGGCGGTTCTCATTATCAACCGCCAGTAGAAATGGCTTCTACAGTCTGTGGAAGCCATTTCTACTGGCGGTTCTCGTTGTCAACCGCCAGTTGAAATGCGCCTATATAAAGGGTGGCGCGCGGGAGCCGAAAATTTTACAAGTCCCTGGCGCCAGTTCACTTGAAGACGACGCCATCAGGCTGCTGAATTTCGACCCCGAGGGTTTTCGCCGGCGATCGTCCCCGCGCCCGTCCCCACGCCGCCATTCCCGCCCCCGCACCGCCGTCTCCAGGTTTCTTTCTCTTTCCCCTAATCTGTACCGCCGCCGTCTACCGCGCCGGGCCGCCGCCGCCGCGTTTTAGTAAACCCTAGGGCACGCGCCGCCGCCGAGAGGGAGGAAGAGAGATGAAGGAGAGGGAGAGGGAAGAGAGAGGAGGGAGAGGGAGAGGGAGGAGAGAGGAGGGAGCACGCGCCGCCCGCCGCCGAGAGGGAGGAAGAGAGAGGAAGGAGAGGGAGAGAGATAGAGGGAGGGAGAGGAGGGTGAGAGAGAGAGAGGAGGGAGAGGAGAGAGATAGAGAGAGCGAGGGAGAGAGATAGAGGGAGAGGAGAGAGATAGAGGGCTCATACAAATGTATTCAAATGTGTTCAAATGTATTCAAATGTAGAGAGAGGGAGAGAGATAGAGAGAGAGGGAGAGAGATAGAGGCTCATACAAATGTATTCAAATGTGTTCAAATGTATTCAAATGTAGAGAGAGGGAGAGAGATAGAGAGAGAGGGAGAGAGATAGAGGGCTCATACAAAAGAAGGGCTCATACATACAATACTTATTTTTATTCATATGTGTGTTATATATGTGTTCAAATGTATGTGTTCAATATATATATGTTTTCATATGTGTTCAAATGTATGTGTTCAATATATATGTGTGTTCATATGTGTTCAAATGTATGTGTTCAATATATATATGTGTGTTCATATGTGTTCAAATGTATGTTGAATATATACATTGTAATTTTATCCGTCACAACTCGATAATATACGTATCCGATCCGATCCGAATTCGATCTGAACTCGATAATTTCCGTACGACTCTCCCTCTCTCCCTCTCTATACGTCCTATGCGACTCTCCCTCTCTCCCTCTCCTCGTCCTATACGACTCTCCCTCTCTCCCTCTCTATACGTAACTCGATAATATCCATACGATTCTCCGTCTCTCCCTCTTTATACGTCCTATGCGACTCTCTCCCCGTCCTACACGATACTATACGACTATACGATACTATATGGTTAGGGTTTAGGGTTATGGTTAGGGTTAAGGTTAGGGTTAAGGGTTATAGTTAGGGTTAGGGTTAAGGGTTAGGGTTTAGGGTTAGGGTTAGGGTTTAGGGTTAGGGTTAGGGTTAAGGGTTATAGTTAGGGTTAGGGTTAAGGGTTAGGGTTAAGGGTTAGGGTTTAGGGTTAGGGTTTAGGGTTTAGGGTTTAGGGTTAGGGTTAGGGTTTAGGGTTAGGGTTTGTTAATATGAATTTAATTATTGCTTACGTTAATATGTGTTAATATGTATTTAATTATTGCTTATGTATTTGTATATATATAGCTCAATGAGTTCTCCGATCAAGGACCAAGGATTAGTGCCCGAGCACATGGACAAGAGTGTTGCTCAAGAACAATCCAGCAGTGAAGGATATGAAACGCCTAGCGACCCTTTTCCTACCACTAGCATAGATAGGGCCGCTCTCCGTGAGTTGCAACGTGACCCTACTTATGATCCACGAGAAGCTGAGGTAAAAGTACGCATCTTTAGCTTCGTATGTGTACCCTACTGATTTCACATGCATGATCTCTTGTGCATTTTATTACATGAATAGGAGGTCGTGTCTGAATTTCGTGCGATGCTCGAAGAAGCCGTGGCACGATACGAAGACGTACCGGAGCCGACCCAAGACGCACCGGAACAGACCAAGACAACAACCGAGACATCAAGGAAAAGGAAGCAGAGCGATCGAAAAAGAGGTGACAGGGGGCTGAACAAATTTCCCGACAAAACATACAAAATCTCAGACGTGAGCCCGAAAGGTCAGCCCCTAGCTCCAGAAGAGGCACTACCTAAGTTCCGGAATGCACTTGGGTTTTTAGTTAGAGATAATCTTGACATAACAATACGACAGTGGAGAGATGTGTCAGATGATGTCAAGAATCAAATATGGAATAAGCTATTAATGAGGTTCGTTCTGCCTCGGGGTTCAGAAGAACTCGTGAAGGAATACACGATGAAGCAGCTTGCAATAAATTTCCGAAACTGGAGGTCTGAGATGAACACAAAGTTTGCAAAGAAAGGTCTGGACCCGACCAAAAAATATAAAATCTCAGCAGGTCAGTGGGCAGTATTTCTAGAGCAGAGGAGCAGCCCTGATTTCATATCTCTAAGTGAGGCAAATTCAGAACTATCAAAGAAGAACAAGTACCGCCACCACCTAGGCACAGGTGGTTACAAGCGTCAGGTTCCTAAATGGACACAAGAAGACGCCGAGAAGAAGGCCGCAGGGTTGCCGACGCTGTCCGAGCAACTTGGTGAAAGGGCGGCAAATTGGCTCCGTGCTAGAAAACCAAGGGAAACCGAGACCGGTGTATCTTTTGATGATCCCATTGTCGAAGAAGCGGCAAAAAACATATATACAATGGCAGCTAAGCAGAGCGAAGGAACTTTTAAGCCACAAAGGGAAAGAGACATCCTAACGGCTGGTCTCGGTAACCCTGAGCATCCTGGTCGTGTACGAGGAATCTCGTCTAAGGAAGGATGGAAGGAAGGATTCAGACCAAAGTGGGAAGGTCTGTACAAGAAACGTGATCGATACAAGGAAGAGATCGCGGATTATTTTAAGGAGGAGGCCAAGAAAGAGTTCAAAGCCATGATGTCTCAAATGCTATCGAATCCTCCTCCAGAATTGATGCAACAGTTGGCGAGTGCGATGTCTGTTCAACAGATGACCACTCCACAGATACAAATAATTCCAGCAGCTCAACCGCCGGCTTCCACATATTGTACGACATTACCAAGCTCTGTTGCTTCAACGGGAAATAAGGACCGTTATCCAGTTGATGACATCACAAGGCCTGTGGCGTGCACACTGGTTATAAGATATGGTATTAACAATAAACGTACAAAGATAGTAGCCACAGGCCTTGCGATCCCAGGACGCAAGTTCCATGGAAACGATATTCCAGATGATTATTGCAAAGTAGAAGTGACGACGGTCGTCCAAGGATCCGAGGACGACATGCTAGACATCCCTGGGCCCGAAGGTATCGAGAAACTTGGACAAGCTATCAAGAATTTTATCCTTTGGCCTCGAAGGGATGTCGAATTGCTTGATTGGTCGAATTCGTCGCAGGCGTCGCAGGCCCAACCGTCTCCGCCTTCTCAAATTGCTGTTCCTATTGTACATCCATCCTCACCTCCTCAAACTTCACATGCTGCTCCTCATCCTTTTTCTGACCCACCGTCTCCGCCACAAGCATCACCATTCAGGGCTCCACCACCTTCTCCTCCCCATCCTCTTGGTGACCCACTGTCTACGCCACCATCAAGGGATCCACCTTCTCCACAGCCATCAAACGATCCACGGCCATCAAAGAAATCTAAACTTCCTATACCAAAATTGGTGTCCCCGTATCAGAAAAAGAAGAGTAAAGCTACTACTGCTGGCACAGTTCAGTTTTTGAAAGGGATTGGACGGAGCCTCACGTCACAAACTGTTGATTTGGCCGAGCACGAGGAGTCTGCAAAAAAGGCTGAGGCAACGGCCGCAAAGATAAAGAAGCCAACTAAGGCAGATTACAAAAATGTGCCTAAAAAATATGTGCCGGGCAGACCTCTGCTACCTCTTGACAAACTAAGAAAGGTCCCGGCTGGTGTTAAAAGGTTGCATGACTGGTACATGCGGGCATCATCGGTTGGCATCGACACCATCAGTGTGCATATACCAGACCATGCTTTTATTGGTTCGAACCAAAAGGCCGTTGTTACATTCGAGGACATGTGGTTAATGATGAACCTTCAGAGACTCGACGTGCAACTTGTAACGATGTTTGCATTGTAAGTGTCGCTCATACTTCCACATATGTGTGTTATTATTAGTGAGCTGTATAAAATTTCAATATCTGACATGCACGTGTGACTTGCAGAATGCAACATGATCAGCAGGAGATTCTTTACGGTACCAAGCCCAATGCTAGTGCCAGTAAAAGGGTTGGGTATCTCAACCCAATACTTATATCCGAGGAAAGCCACACTTTTAGAATTGGGAAAGACAACGATGAAATACGGGGAAAGACGGACGAAGAAGTTGAGAAGCGTATAAAGGATATGAAGAAGGATTTTGAAGCTCGATACGCCACATACATAGGACATGCAATGCTTCAATTTCAAGACAGGGAAGCCATAATGGCCCCGTACAACTTTAAGTAAGTGTGATTTTGCATAAATAAAATTAATAATTTCAATACACATGCATCACAAATTTGATTCGTACAGGGACCACTGGATATGCTTCCTCATTTATCCTAAGGTTGGAAAGGTGCTGGTACTCGACTCCTTGAACTTCGACCCTTCGACATATGCAACATTCCTCAACATCTTAGAGCTGTAAGCCTTTTCTATGCATGCATACTTTTATCGATTAAAATTTGAGAATAACATGGTGATTCTATTTGAGATCACAGTGCTTATAGATTCTATAAGATGAGAGGTGGAAAGTATGACCTGTCGAAAAAACTCGTGCCACTAGACATCCATCATCACTGGCCGGTAAGTATGTGATTTTATGAATACATATCATACACAATGTTGCAACTAAATAACCAATCTCCCGTTATGTAGTGCCACAAGCAACCACAAGGATCGGTCCTATGTGGATTCTATGCGTGCGAGTTCATGAGAGTGAACGGACGATACATCACGAACCCTGACAAGGTATTATTAGTAATAGTTAAGTATGTATTTATGTCATTAAAGATGCAAATGTGTTATTATTGAGTATAAATAGATGATGTTTATAAAATTCCTTTACAGCAATTTCAACGAGGAAACCCGGAGAACTTGACCGAAGCTGCATTGTATGGCATAGTCGAGGACCTCTGCACATTCATATTGAAAGAGGTCATTCCCGCAGAAGGAAAATATCACGATGCTTCCGGGACATTAGCTTTGCCAGAGTTCAGAATACTAACAGAAATTAGTAGATTATCTCTTAGCCGAGATAGTTATTAGAGCTTAGGTGAAAACTTATGATGTATAGAATGCATGAAGCATATATGGTTGTAAACAGAATACTTTGATGTATATAAATGTATGATAGAATTTAATTTCATGTTGCTTTCAATATCAATATAGATATATATATGTGTTTGTGTGTGTGTAAATAAATATATATATAATTCAGTATTGTTTGAAATTTTGAAAAAAGGCGGGAAAACTTCCACTGGCGGTTTTATAAAGAAAACCGCCAGTGAAAAGTGCATTTCCACTGGCGGTTTGCTTTATAAAACCGCCAGTGGAAATGCATTTCCACTGGCGGTTTTCTTTATTCAGCCGCCAGTGGAAATGCACTTTTCACTGGCGGTTCGTTAAGAAAACCGCCAGTGAAAATGCACTTTTCACTGGCGGTTCCAAAATAACCGCCAGTGGAAATGCTGATTTCCACTGACCCCTAGCACTGGCGGTACTGAAAAACGCCAGTGTAAATATGTTTAGAACCGCCACTATAGAGCTTCTGTGTACTAGTGGGAGAGGAATGGTGCGTTGGGGCAGAAGATGGAGGGGGGATGTGGCCGTGCCGCACAGCTTGGCTAGAGCATGCCAACGACCGGCGCCGTGGGCACGGCCGGTGACCGGTGTTCTCTGTTGCTGAGAAGCTAAGCATGCATGCAGTCTGGAGGTTGAAGAAGACACCTTGTGCCAATGACAGGTGGGCCCTGGGGTGAGTTTAAGAGTGCACAAATTCCAGATTATATGCTTAACTTTGAAAATCCATAGAAAACTGTATAAAAATCATAAAAAGGTAAATGAGGATATTTTGGAATCCTTGGGAAATTGTCTATGCAGTGGATCTATATGTTGGTATGATTCAGTTGAAAAGTTCTGCTGTGGAATTTTATTATGAAAAGAGGTTTAGAAAATAAATGAACTTGCTTCTCTCCATTTTAAAAATCCGAAAATGGTGAGACTTGTTTTGCTAGTTAGATGGTATCAAACTCTAGCAAACAAAAAATATTAAACACATATGTTGTTTGCTGTTTTCTTGGTGTATTAGTTAAATCTTGTTAAATAGGAAAAATATTATTGTTTTGCTTGTTATTTTTGGATCTGTATCTCTCTTGCTCCAAATGGATTGAAATGTTTACAGTAGACCCTCTTTGTGATGCTTGGTGACTCGTAAAACTTCATGAATTGTGGTGCATGTATCACTGAGTTAGTGATTTAACTATTTTGATGCATATTAAGTAGTTTTAAATGGTTTATAAATAATATATGAATGTAAAAATGGAAAATGATGTTCGACTCTCTTTACATGATGTTGTAGTGGCCTAATAAAACTTAATACGGTCATGCATTCACATAAAATAATTAGTTTTAGATTTAACTTGCTCTTATATGCTTTATTGCATTAATAATTTGTTATTTTTGTAGTAAATAAAATATAAAACCTGAGCATGTGAAATTTATACATTAGTCATAATTTGTTATTACCTACACCTCATAAAAATTTTAGCCCCAAATTAGATAGTTTCATAAGGTGCTAAAATAACACCCATTTTATAATTATAAGAGTTAGTGAAAAATTAGAAGTAAACAAAAGCATGCATGTTTCTTGAAATGCTTAAGTTGTTCCTTAATATCAATTCAACATTTTATGTTTATTTCATAGTAATATAGAGCCGAGTATTAGTAATACTTCTTTGTTGTCTGCTTGTGATTTAAGTTAAGTAGGATTGCCCACGAACTGAAATTGCTGCTGGTGTGCTCTCTGATTGTGGTGATAATTTAGTGAAGCAAATTATCATTTCTATAGTTGTGTTCTATACACAATATGTAGTTAACTTCAACATATAGCTTATCCTAAAATTTTATGAGCTAAGGATTACTGGTTTAGAAGTTATGCTTCTCACAAGTTCAGTACCTGAATCTGTCCAATTTCTGTACAGATTTCAGAGATTGCAATGTTTGCTTAAGTTAATATTAGAATCAGTTCTTGATGATCATAAGAAAGTTGTATATAACTTTCTTATATTGCTTGTGTTAAAATTGCATTAATATAGACATGATAGTTTAAGAGTTTTGAATTTTACAAATTGATTGTTGTGTTCTATCCACTATCAGGACAGATTTCGAAAACTGTATTGTTTGGGTTGATTAATATTGGAACCACTTCTTGGTGATTATAAAAGTTATGCAGTGCTTTTACTATGCTTTCCAAAAAGTCTTGGATCATCCTTTTTGGTGGTCTAAAGATCAAGTTACAGATGTTTGATGTGTGAAGACTGAATCTGTCCACATCTAGACAACAAGGCCTTCCTAGTGTCTTTTACCCTTGATACATAATAAATCAACCTGAGATGTTCATAAATGATTTGTATAAAATTTCATTAGCTTTCGAGAAAGTATAGGATCAATTGATTTGGATGTCTGAGTCTCCAGTTATGAATTTTTGAAGCCACAAGTCTGAATCTGTCTAAATCTGGACAGTGTTGTCGTTTATCACTATTTAACCTTGCTAAGTGTCTAATCACCTTGAGATGAAAATACCAAAGTTGTAGAGAGTTTCATAAGCTTTCCAAAAATTATTTGTTCACTATTTTTTGGTAAATATCTTGTAAGTTATATCTGAAACAAGCAACTGGTGTGCTACTGTCCTAAACATGATGAGTGTGATTGATTGCTCTACTCTCTTGTGTTGTTTGAGTCGACTGCTTGCTTGTTTTGATCGTGACTGAACAAGTAATAATGATAGAAACTAATATAATTGAGCCTAAATATATAAGTTACTAGTACACATCTCAGTTAGTGTACTAATTTGGTTAAGGTAGTATAATATGTAATTTGTTCACAAAATGAATAATGTACTCTCTTTAGCTTTTTGCTAGTTCTGGATGCTACTAAATAACCAACCTCATTAAAGTAGTATAATATGTAATTGTGATTAAACTATCTCCTCCTATGTGTTCTCTTGGGTGTGTGCTTGCATTATAATATAATGAATGATTGTAAAACTCTAATTAAATGGCTATTCATTTTTAACTAAGTCTGTCTATATATAAGTCATAGCGAACTTATGTGTACTTAACTAGTTTAATATTAGGTAACCAATGAATGATTAAGGTGAGCGTGATAAATGCGTGTACTTGTGATGTCGTGTTTGGGTTGGATAAATATAGAAAATGTTTGTCGTCCTTCTAGTGGTGTTAATGTTGAACGCCAATAACGTAAGGATAGCTAGCACTTGTGTATAGTCGTTGCAGTGTCTTACTATTTAATGTTTAGTTCGCTACCGTGTCTTTTGGAATTGTCTTGTCATACTTTTCATCATATTCATACATATGCATCATGCATCTCATTTAGGACCGAGAGATGATGATTGTGCAAGTGATGTGGTGACAACCACAAGATGCAGTTGATGGATGACCCAAAGAAGGATGGACTTAACCAATGGATGCTCACCAAGCAAGTACCCTCTAGCAAACACTATCTAGTGTTGGATTCTAGGCAAGCCCTAGTTTTATGCATAACCGTTTAAATATACTATTTTATTACACTTAATGCTTGTAGGTTTGTACTATGCACTTAAGTGTAGGAGTTGATTGAAACCCTAGTTGCATGAACTCAGGTTTCCTTTTGTGATGGATACTAGTATGCTAGGTCGAGTAGTTGCTATGCTAATTCATGATCTTAGTAGAAGTCGAGTGATTTTTCTAGCACTCGCACGAGGTCAGGAATTGGTTGTATCCACTTTGATACTATAACTATGATGGTCTGTGGACAAGGATCCATGGGGATGCCTTGTCTACGAGATGAAACTGGAATAGGGATTAATGTGTGGTACCGTGTGTCAAGCGTTTGAAAGTACTAAGCACATGCCGAGAAATATGGTAAATCAGTAAGTCTACCACCTGAGTGAACCTGCCCGCAGACATACCTCCCCACGTGTTCATGAGACATGGTCTCCCATTCCAGTTATGGTGGATACAAGTGCGGTCACTGCATGGCGGCGATCGGGGTCAGTGGAGCATTGTATGCCAATGATAGTGGGCCCTGTTCAGTTGCCAGGGAATCAATGGGGACGGTTGACGTGTGTGGGGACAGAGTGCTCCTACATGTTGTGTGTTTATGTTTACCTTGCATTGTTTTAAACTCGATTCGAATAGTTTGCTTCTCGTAGCTAATGAGACTTCTTTATACGTGCTGCTACATCGAGTAAGAAGTGAAATGCGTTTTCATGAGATAAAGTGTTGCTTGCACTAAATGTTTGTTACCATGTATGTTTAGAAGGATGAAACCTAGCTTAAGGAATATTATTAAACTTGCAAAAGCTAAAATTTGATTTTAGACTCATCTAGTGCTTTTGGCAAACCAAACCCCTCAGCCAAACAACTTCATGGTCTAGAGGTAGAGGAGTAGACTCCTCACACCGGGTAAGTCTAGCTGAGTATTAGTATACTCAGCCTTACATGTGGCATAATTTTTACAGGTACCTTCGAGGAGGATATGGTTTCTGGGTTAACTTGGTCGTCCACCTTGCCACCGCTTTGGATAGTCGAGTGGAACCCTGCCTCAGCAGGAGATGACTCGGAAGAGTGATGGGCTAGGCTTCGCCTCACTCTTTATTTATCGTTAGTTAATTTCCGCTGCATCATGTTTACTACTTTTAAACTCCGATGATGATGTAATAACTCTAAGTACGTATTTAAATTTGTGGTATTATGATTTATTGTATTTCTCTGTGTCTCACCTTCGTGTGAGCAAATGGTACTCGATCCTAGGTAAGTGGCTTCAATCGGACTAGATCTGAGGAATTGATAGTTTATTCCGATTTAAGTGTGTGTTGTTGCTCTTGAGGCTAGACCAAGGCACTTAAGCTAGAATAATCGGTGCGGTTCTGCCATAGGAGGTTGCCACACGGGCCGATGTGGACAGGGCGCATATGCTTTTTGTTGATGCATATTGTTGGTCACTTGTTCTCTGTAATACCCAACTTGTGGATAATAAGGAAAGAGTTAATTCCCTTATATGTATTGCCCTCTACTTATTAGAACACATGAATAATCATATTTAAAGTGGATAATTCCCAAATGAAACATAAACAATCCATGCATCATATTGGAGTTTATTTATTTGTGCATTTAATGATAATAATAATGGTAATAAAAATATATATTAAGGTTAAAATTGGGATTAAAACCCAATTTGAAATATAGGATTTAAAGATGAAATGGAAAAGAAAAGAGAAGGAGAATAATACACCCTAGAAAAAAATATTTAAATAAATAAACATGAATTTGTGCAATTAATATAAGTATGAATTTCGCAACAAAATTTGAATTTAAATTTGAAATCTACAAATAAGAAGAAAAAAGGAAAACAGAAAATGTAAAAGAAAAAGGGAAAAAACCATGGCTGGGTCGGGTGTCCTCATTCGGCGCATCGTACCGGGCGGGCGCAACCACTGCGAGAATCGGCACTGACGTGTAGGGACCCCCGGTCAGTCAGACCGTGCTGCGCCTACGTCGTTCGAAGCTCTGTGGGTGGGTCCCATCTGTTGGACATCGGCTCCCCACAACCCACCACGCCGGGTCTAGCGGCGGCGCGCACGAAGATCTCGCGTGGCCAGTGAGACTAACCCGATTGGGGACTCTGCTTCGTAGCCCAACAAATACCTCACCCGCGCCTCGTTGTCTCGTCTCGCCCACCTCAATAGCTCAGCACTGCGACCATAGTGCGCCGTCATGGCCACCAGGGTAGTCTTGGCCATCGCGCTTGCTCTCGACGTCCGCCGTAACCCGGAGCGCACGGAGGGCACCGTTAGGACTCACTGGGGCACGCGAACTCTTGGTGCGCAAATCCCGGGTGAGTGGATCATCGGGACCCTAGGAATTCGTCGACAGAGTTCATCACCGCCGCTGCATAGCCATCTTCCGTGGATGGCGTGCCTGGACACATTAGCATCATGTGAACTATCGTTTATTGAGTTCTATGCCTACTCCGCATTCGATTATCGGGTTCGACTGAGGGAAGAGGGTGTCGGGGCCCCAAATCGCGGTTCGCCGGCGTTGGCCCCATGAGATTTGGGGTGCCACCGCCGCGTGTAGTAGTGTGATGAGGGAGAAGGCTGCACTGGCCGTTGATATGGTAACGTACAGCCCCGATTAGAGCACGCGTACCCTTTCGCGCTAACAGATCTGGACCGTATGATAGGGATCGTGCAGTGAGAGGTGATCAGGGTTATTTTGAATCTGGGACACAGATGTTCAATCCAACAGCCGCTACATCGTACCGGTCCAATCACTGTCGGATCTAATCGGGACCGTAGAGTTTTAATCCGATGGCCGAGGATTACCCATAACCCTTCACTGGAGCCCTTTTACTTAAGAGCTCCTAAACTTCATAGATATCAACCAGCCTTCCAACCTAGTGTTAAGTATTTACAGTAAGGTTCGGAATTTTACAGACTAGGCCCTGCACTTCTCAGAATTAATGCTCGCGGTCCAGACACATAATGAATTAGATAAATTAATATAGAAACTGATTTTTGTATAAAAATAATTATAGAATCTTGGTTAATTCATAGAAAATTCATTTTGATTCCTTTTTAATTCATTATAGTTGCATTAATTTTGTATTAATATTGTTTATCACCTGGCAACTCTGTTTAGTCATGAAACATAGATTAAAATTATCCACTTAACTTAGTCTATACTAGACACTTAATAACTACGGAAAATCGTAACTCGATAACCGTAACTCTGAATTTAGTAATTCTTGAACCTACGATCTCGTTATAATGCGTAGAATATTATTATGCATTATGTTCTCCTGTTTGATGTGATGTTAATTTCTCCTATACCATGTTTGTTTGTTTGTGTTGCTACGAGTAGACGAGCAAGTGACCGAGGACCTCGGTAACAAACAGGTGGAAACTGCTTAGCAGGAGCTCGTTGAAGGCAAGTTGTGCCCTTGACCACTTTTATTTACCCAATAATGTTCTCTATAATCATTTTGGCATGCTTAGACTTAATTTTGATGGGACCCAATAGGTCACCCTAGTTTGGTCATCTTTACACCTTGTTTACCCCTGAACTTTTGGGTAGTCTTTGCTATTGCTATATGTGGTTTTGGGTCTTGAGATAATTATTACACATGGTCATGCTTTATTATTGTTATTCTATTCTGTTCATGATAAGACTATTATGCTAATTGGAACATGAAGCCTAACTTGAGAAACATGTGCCACAACAAGGGTGGAATGAGATGCCCTTGGCTGACTAATTAGGAAAGCTAGTGGAGGTCTACCTACAAGAAAGAGGCGAGGGCAGTAGGGGAGTTGTTGGTGTAGGGAGGTTCTCGGGTTGAGTTTGCTGCGATGGCTTTTCAGACGGGGGATTCCTACATTGCTCTCCCTAGAAATTGTAACGAGTTTTCTGAAGCTAGTGGAACTTTGTAGAGGCCTCGTAGTGTTACCCTGCCTCACTTCCTTGGTATAGATGTATGGGATTCATGACCCCTTGGCAAATGGGTAACATGACTTGTGGGAAAAGGGTACAACCTCTGCAGAGTGTAAAACTGGTATCCTAGCCATGATCGCGGTCATGAGAAGCTCAGGACTCTCGCATGATTAATTTATGAAATTAAATTCAATTGTCATTTGCATCGCATTGTGGTTTATTATTAATTTTGATCTACTCTGGTTTGGTATCTACTTACATTTAGTAACTGCTAATAAATTTGAGCAACTTATTAAAAGCAATACTCAGCTTTAACCCTTGTTTGTTGATCAGCCTTACACTTCACATGAGCTCCCACCTTTGGTGATTTCATGCATATTATTCCCCACAACTTGTTGAGCTATGATCTTTTGTGAGCTCACACTTGTGATATATAAACCCCCCCATAGGAGAAAAGCAGGTAGTCGAGGAGGATGTCTACAACGAGGAGTACAAGCTTTTCTAGGTGGCGTCTCCCAGTCAGCTTGATGGCACCAAGGAATGATATTTAGTTTGCTTTATTGTTATCATTTATTTTTGTAAGACACTTCCTCTATGTAATAATGATTGTGACATTTATCTCTATACACTTTGTCATTATACGTGATGTTCTTCTTTGGCGCACATATGAGACGCACCAGAGTTTATCACATAAATCCGGGTGTGGCAGAAGTGGTATCAGAGCAAATGTTGATGTAGGACGAAAACTAGATAGAACAGGACAAAATCCTTACCTACTTACCTTACTCTGATTCTTTCTATACTTTTCTTGATAATGTCTCGCCTTTGGCTATTCTACTCTGATTATTCTTATCTTTTCTATTCTAGAAAGACAAGAAGGATTTCACACCTCGGAATCCTACATCTAAGACCCCTAAAGAGATAGGACACCTAAGACAAAAAACAATACTTTCTCTATCTAAAGTGTTTGGATGTTTGTTCTGATGATAAATGCTTGATTTGCTTCTTTGAATGGCTGAAATAGTATAGCAGGGCATTCTAGCATGCACCACCATAAGGTAATGTATTAGTATTAATAGGTGACACACTAATCAACTGAGATAATAAAACCCCCAAAAGATCATGTTACGTAATTACTCATCTTATCACAATTCTATCTTACCATGTGTTTCTAACCTAGATGGTCAATACCAGGAAGGGAGGCAGAATTGATCTACTTGCCAACCACAACAACAAGAGGATTGTTAACCAACCACAACCAGAAATGAATCCTCTGAACCCTCAATCGGCTGGGACAGATCTAGTGGCTGCCGCTCAGATGCAGCTGCTGGAGCACATGGCAAATACTATGACAGAAATGCAAGCTCAGATGCAACAGGAACGTTAGGAGATGCGCCAGGAACAACAAGAAATGCGATAGGAGATGAGACAAGAACGACTAGAATGACAGCAACAACCGCCACTACCTCCACCACCACCACCAGCTCCACCCCAGGACAAGCACCGGGAATTCATGAGTCAGAAGCCACCCGAATTCTCTAGCTCTCCAAATCCTCTACATGCTGATGATTGGCTGAAGACAGTGGAGAAGATGCTTAATATCGCTCAATGCACTGATAGGGAGAAGGTGCTTTACGCGTCGGGTCGTCTAAGTGGCCCCACTATTGATTGGTGGGACTCCTACAATGTTGCCCATGCTGTAGCCAACACTATTTCCTAGGCAGAATTTTCTACACAATTAAGAAACAACCATATTCCTACTGGCCTGATGAAAATAAATAAGAAGGAATTCTTATCACTCAAGCAAGGCAATATGTCAGTTAGTGAATACCGTGATAAATTTATTTAGCTGTCAAGGTGTGCTCTAGACGAGGTTGCTGATGATGAAAGGAAGCAGGAGCATTTCATGGAGGGACTTGTTGGGCCACTTCAGTATTAGGTGGTATCTCACACCTTCCCATCTTTCCAGAGGCTTCTGGACAAGGCTATAGCTGTTGAACACAAATGTGTTCAGGTAGGCGAGATGAAGAGGAAGGCTATCACTCGGGGTAAGGGGAGCAGTAGTGTCGGCGTTTCAAGACGGGGGGTCCCTCGGCCGACGAGTGAAATGTTGTCGCGTGCCCCAGCACAGATGGGTCGGCGCGAGGCGGAGCGCGAAGGGGGGAAGAAGGCAGCCGGAGCGAGAGAGAGAGAGAGGTGGAAATCACGCGGCCTTCGTGTTTGTCCCGCGCCCGGGTCGGGTGCGCTTGAAGTAGGGGGTTACAAGCGTCCACGCGGGAGGGGAGCGAGCGGCCTCACGCGAGCGCCTGTCCCGTCCTCTTCCCCGCTCGGCCAACCCTCTGTAAGAGGGCCCTGGTCCTTCCTTTTACAGGCGTAAGGAGAGGATCCAGGTGTACAATGGGGGGTGTAGCAGAGTGCTAACGTGTCTAGCGGAGGAGAGCTAGCGCCCTAAGTACATGCCATCGTGGCAGCCGGAGAGGTTTTGGCAGCCGGTTCGTGTGGTGTCGTGGCCGTCGGAGGAGCGCTGGAGCCTGGCGGAAGGACAACTGTCGGGGCTGTCGAGTCCTTGCTGACGTCCTCTTGCTTCCGTAAGGGGGCTGGGAGCCGCCGTGGTCATAGAGCGTGCGGGGCGCCATCATTACTTGTCTGGCGGAGCGAGCCAGATGGGACGCCAGTCTTGTTCCCCGTAGCCTGAGTCAGCTTGGGGTAGGGTAATGATGGCGCCTCCTGTTGACGTGGTCGGTCCGTGCCCTAGGTTGGGCGATGTGGAAGCTCCTCCGAGGTCGAGGTCGAGTCTGTCTTCCGAGGCCGAGGTCGAGTCCGAGCCCCTGGGTCGGGCGAGGCGGAGACCGTCGGCGGAGGCCAGGGCTGAGTCTGAGCCCTGGGGTCGGACAAAGCGGAGTTCGTCGTCTTCCGGGGCTGAGCCTGAGTCCGAGCCCTGGGTCGGGCGAGGTGGAGACCGTCGGCGGAGGCCAGGGCTGAGTCCGTGCCCTGGGGTCGGGCGGAGCGGAGTTCGTCATCTTCCGGGGCTGAGCCTGAGTCCGAGCCCTGGGTCGGGCGGAGCGGAGTTCGCCGTCTTCCGGGGCTGAGCCCGAGTCCGAGCCCTGGGTCGGGCAGAGCGGAGTTCGCCGTCTTCCGGGGCTGAGCTCGAGTCCGAGCCCTAGGTCGGGTGGAGCGGAGTTCGTCGTCTTCCGGGGCTGAGCCTGAGTCCGAGCCCTGGGTCGGGCGGAGCGGAGTTCGCCGTCTTCCGGGGCTGAGCCCGAGTCCGAGCCCTAGGTCGGGCGGAGCGGAGTTCGCCGTCTTCCGGGGCTGAGCCCGAGTCCGAGCCCTAGGTCGGGTGGAGCGGAGTTTGCCGTCTTCCGGGGCTGAGCCCGAGTCCGAGCCCTGGGTCGGGCGGAGTGGAGTTCGCCGTCTTCAGGGGTTGAGCCCGAGTCCGAGCCCTGGGTCAGGCGGAGAGGAGTTCGCCGTCTTCCGGGGCTGAGCCCGAGTTCGAGCCCTGGGTCGGGCGAAGCGGAGTTTCCTATGGTGCCTGAGGCTGGGCCTAACTGCCTGTCAGCCTCACTCTGTCGAGTGGCACAGTAGTCGGAGCGGCGCAGGCGGCGCTGTCCTTCTGTCAGGCCGGTCAGTGGAGCGGCGAAGTGACTACGGTCACTTCGGCTCTGTCGACTGGAGGACGTGCGTCAGGATAAAGGTGTCAGGACACCTTTGCATTAAATGCCCCTGCGATTTGGTCGGTTGGCGTGGCGTTTTGGCCAGGGTTGCTTCTTGGCGAAGACTGGGCCTCGAGCGAGCCGGAAGTATGTTCGTCGCTGGAGGGGGGCCTCGGGCGAGACGGAGATCCTCCGGGGTCGGCTGCCCTTGCCCGAGGCTAGGCTCGGGCGAGGCGTGATCGAGTCCCTCGAATGGATCGATCCCTGACTTAGTCGCACCCATCAGGCCTTTGCAGCTTTGTGCTGATGGGGGTTACCAGCTGAGAATTAGGAGTCTTGAGGGTACCCTTAATTATAGTCCCCGACAGTAGCCCCCAAGCCTCGAAGGGAGTGTTAACACTCGCTTGGAGGCTTTTGTCGCACTTTTTTGCAGGGGGACCAGCCTTTCTCGGTTGCGTTTTGTTCCGGTGGGTGCGCGCAAGCGCACCCACCGGGTGTAGCCCCCGAGGCCTCGGAGGAGTGGGTTGACTCCTCCGGGGTCTTAATGCCTCGCGCAATGCTTCGGATGGTCTGGTCGTTCCCTCATGCGAGCTGGCCGTAGCCCGGGTGCACGGTCGGGTCCCAAGTTCTCGGGCTGGTATGTTGACGCTATCAACGGTTTGGCCGGAGCCGGGTTTGCGAGAGCAGCCCCCGAGCCTCTGCACAGGGCGAGAGGACGGTCAAGGACAGACTCGACTTTTTAACATACGCCCCTGCGTCGCCTTTCCGCAAGGAGGAGGGGGGGGGGGAAAGCGCCATGTTGCCCTCGGAGGGCGCAGAACATGGTGTCTCCGGTGAGCTGCTGGCGGGTAATCCGAGTGGACGCCCGTGCCCCATTTGTTAGGTGTCGGCTAGAGGCCCGGAGGCGTGCTCAAAAGTACCTGCGGGTGATGTGCCGGACCCGGTCCCCTGTCGACGGGGTTCGAGGGCTCGATGCCTCCCTCTGATGGGATTCCGTTACAAGATCGTTCCCGCTGGTCTCGGAAATGTCCTAGGGTACCTCGGGAGCGTAGCCCGAGCCTTGGTTATGTATCGAACGTACCCATGGTCATCCCTCGCTATGTGTCTGAGGCAGTTGTGAACCCTTTGAGGGCCAGCCTACGAACCCCTGATCAGTAGTGGGCGCGGAGCCCGAGTAGCATGAGGCGGCCGTTGAACCCTTTCGAGGGGCCAGCCTTCGAACCTCTGACCAGTAGTGGGCGCAGAACCCACGCGCTCTGAGGCGGCTGTTGAACCCCTCCGAGGGGCCAGCCTTCGAACCTCTGATCAGTAGGGAGGCTCGGAGCCTGTTTCCTTCACGGAGAAGGATCCTTTTCGGGGTATCCCCCTTTCCCGGTCCCTATTGTAAGAGAAAGAAAGAGGAAAAAGGAAAAGGATACAAAATCGAAGGACGTGGCGTACCTCTTTTGACGCGGTCATTATGGCGAAGGTGAAGCGTCGCTCGCTTCCCCTGCCAGAGGCGTCGCCTTTCCCGCCGCAGAGTTAATGCGACGGGGCGAGTGGTTCGCGGGGCAGCCGTTGCGCGTGCGTGAGCCGTTCGAGGAATGGAACGCGGGCGCGCCGTCTTCACGCCGTGAGAGAGGGTTCTCTCACTGCCCCAGGATGGGATGTAAGCTTGGCTGACGACATGACCGCTGCTCCCGCCCGCCTGCCACCGCCATTACTGCCGGCCCATTTTTGGCCGTATTGACCGTCGCGCCTGGCTGGCACTGCTGGGTCGTACGCAGGGTCGTCTCGAGTCGCGGTACTGGTTCCGCAGTCGAGGAGGCGTGGCAGTGGTGCGAGTGGCGGTGTAGTTGCTTGCACGGAGCGACCGGCGCGTCGGTTGCGTGACGTGTGGGCATGGGCCCCCATGCTGGGTGCGTTGGAAGTCGGAGGGGCGCACCCACTTGGCGCGGTTGCATGCCTGCATGGCTGCCCGCCCTTTTGCCCGCTGGTCTGGGCGAAAGTGGAGGAATTCTCGTAACCGCTCGGCGGTTGCATGCACCGCGCGCGGCGGTTTGGCTTCTTCTGCTCTGGGCCAGCTTGCGCGACACGTGGGAGCCAGCCCCCGCGCTGTACGGGGAGGACCTTGGAGCGTGTTGGAGAAGACTCAGCCCACGATGGCTGGGGACGCAAGTAGGGAGAGTCGCCTTTAAAAGGAGGGTGACCCCCTTGAAAGGCGACCGTGTCTTCGCGCTCCCTTATGCATCGTGTCTTTCCACCTTCCGAGCCCCCGGGTGGGGGACACCCGCAATCCTTCCGCCTTGTTGTTGGAGGAACGCAACTCCGTGGGAGTTGGTACCTTTCAGCCATCATTCAGCTTCAAGGATTTTCATCATGCAGCCCGGCTGCACCCCTCCGCCGGCGGTCACCCAAGACGGTGACCTCCAGTTCGGTGGCGGGGGAAAGCAAACCGGGCTGCGGCCTCTGCCCCTCCCTCAGCCTCAAGAATTTTCATCATCAGTGCTGGGGAGGGGAGTGTGCCAAGTTGGGGTCGGCCCCTGCGCGGGCGGCGGCCCGCTCCTTCCCTCAGTGATCGGGGGGAAGGGCGTTCGCCGTTCACGGCACTGGCAGCTGCCGCGTGCCTGGCTCTCTGACCCGAGTGGCTTCGGAGCCGCTCCCGGCGCCGCCTTCCGCCACGGCAGCTGGAAGAGGTTCTTCCGCCGACGAGATAGCCGGGGCCGCCCACGGACCGACCTCCAACGCTACGGCCTTCTGCCCATCCTTGCCTCACGAGTTTGGGCACGGGCGAGGGCCTCATGGCAGCAGCATCCGCCCTGAGGTCATTGCTGGTCCTGTTCGGCCCCCCGGAGCAGAAGTCGTCGTCGTCGCCGCTGCAGGAGCGGGCGACGGCGAGCCGTTCGTCGGTATTCTGTTGCTCCGCAGGCCCCCCAATCGTGTGGGGTTGTTCGTACCTGCGGAGGTGGAACCGGAGTTCCGTTTGTAATGGCACCTTGAATGCCGGTCTTTTGTTCATTGTGGCTGTCGGGGCCTGAACGTGTATGTATTTTTGGCGCGGAGCCGTGTTTTTTCCTCATTTTCGAGCACTAAGACTCGCCTGTTGGTTGTCTGAACCGCTTCACCAAGCGTGAGTCGCCCCGTACAAAGGTGACGAGTGAGGTATCCGTATCCCGGAGGCGTAGGAGTCCCTCGGCTCGGTCGGCCTTGCTGTCCGAGGCTTCTCTTGCTTAGTTGAAGGAACCCCTCGGCCGCTCTTCGATGAGACGAAGCCAGGGGTAGCGGTGTCAGCACGGACAGAGGCAGAGTTGGCTCGAAAAGAAGACTTGGTCGGCCGGAGCCTGGCCGGGTCGTCCGTTAGCGGGACCGACGTCGGAGTTGATCTGCCGAGGCCTCGGGCCGGGCTGATGTCTTCGGGGGACAGCTGGCCGAGGCCTCGGGGTGACCAGCCGAGCCGCCTGCTCGAGTCGGATTCTTGGAGGAGACCCTGGCGGCGATGGCCCGGGTGTGATGATGAAGTCGTCCTTCAGAGTGGAGATCCTCGGACCGCGTCGCCGTCCGAGGCTAGGTCAGACCTCGTCGAAGGTGTAGTCGACGCCGAGGGTGCTGCTGCTCCCTTCAACTATCGAGATCCGAGCCTACAGGATCAGATTATCTTGTAGCGTGTGTTTTCTGCGGCCGCCGAGGCCCAAACACACCATCGCTGTGTTGTAAAGTTGCGCCTCTTTTCCTCTTGTTTCGAGTATCTGGACTTTTTCGTCGGTAACAGAATTGTCTGTGCGAGCGAGAGATGCTTTTCACGGAAGGTGACGAGTGAGGTATCCGTATCCCGGAGGCGTAGGAATCCCTCGGCTCGGTCGGCCTTGCCGCTTACGCGCACTCTTGCTCGTCCATAGGGTTCTGTCACCGACGCAGTCGAGAAGGCCCGAAGAATCGCTTCGGCAGAGGAGCTTTCGAGCGTGAAGACTTGTTCGGTCCGCGGAATCACTTATCCGAACGCGAGTTACTTATCGCAGAAGGTGATGAGTGAGGTATCCGTATCCTGGAGGCGTAGGAGTCCCTCGGCTCGGTCAGCCTTGGCTGCTTACGTGTACTCCGTCGTTTTCAGGATCCACTTTCGAAGTAGTCGAAAAGCACGAAAGACATTCTGGCAGAAAGGATCTTTTTTCGAGGAAAATTTCGACGCAGAGGGGGTTCCCCCTTTTAGCCCCCGAGGGAGGGTCGGGCTTTGCCGAGGCAAGGCTGACCCTTCCTTGATGACTAAAACTTTGCGTGGGAGCGAGGTATATGAACAACTTGAAAGCATCTTAAGGGTAGAAGCGACGTAGCTGTTGGATGTTCCAAGCGTTGCTGTAGACCTCGCCTTGACTGTTGGCCAGCTTGTACGTTCCGGGCTTCAGAACTTTGGCGATGACGAACGGCCCTTCCCAGGGAGGCGTGAACTTGTGCCGCCCTCGGGCGTCCTGTTGCAGCCGAAGCACCAGGTCGCCCACCTGGAGGTCTCGGGACCGGACCCCTCGGGCGTGGTAGCGTCGCAGGGACTGCTCGTACCGTGCCGAGTGTAGTAAGGCCATGTCCCGAGCCTCTTCCAGCTGGTCCAGCGAGTCTTCTCGACTAGCTTCGTTGCTTTGGTCGGCGTAGGCCCTCGTCCTCGGGGAACCCTATTCTAAGTCTATGGGCAAGATGGCCTCGGCCCCATAGACTAGAAAGAACGGCGTGAAGCCCGTGGCTCGGCTCGGCGTTGTCCTCAGGCTCCAGACCGCCGAGGGGAGTTCCTTCATCCATCGCTTGCCGAACTTGTTGAGGTCGTTATAGATCTGAGGCTTGAGCCCTTGTAGAATCATGTCGTTGGCACGCTCTACTTGCCCATTCGTCATGGGGTGAGCCACGGCGGCCCAGTCCACCCGGATGTGGTGATCCTCGCAGAAGTCCAGGAACTTTCTGCCGGTGAACTGGGTGCCGTTGTCGGTGATGATGGAGTTCGGGACCCCAAAACGATGGATGATGTTGGTGAAGAACGCCACCGCCTGTTCGGACCTGATGCTGTTTAGGGGTCGGACCTCGATCCACTTGGAGAATTTGTCGATGGCGACCAACAGGTGCGTGTAGCCCCCGGGTGCCTTCTGCAAGGGGCCGACGAGGTCCAGACCCCACACAGCAAAAGGCCAGGTGATGGGTATCGTCTGCAGGGCCTGAGCAGGCAGGTGGGTCTGCCTTGCGTAGAACTAACACCCTTCGCAGGTGCGGACAATTCTAGTGGCGGCGGCCACCACCGTTGGCCAGTAGAAGCCTTGTCGGAAGGCGTTTCCAACAAGGGCCCGAGGTGCTGCGTGATGGCTGCAAGCCCCCGAGTGTATCTCTTGTAGGAGCTCCTGGCCTTCGGCGATGGAAATGCATCGCTGGAGGATGCCTGAGGGGCTGCAGTGGTAGAGCTCTTTCCCGTCCCCCACCAAGACAAACGACTTGGCGCGCCGCGCCAACCGCCGAGCTTCGGCTCGGTCGAGGGGTAGCTCTCCTCGGTGGAGATATTGCAGGTACGGGGTCTGCCAGTTTCGATTAGGCGTGACCCCGCTTCGCTCCTCCTCGACGCGTAGTGCCTCACCCTCAGGGGCCGAGGGTACCTCGGGCTGAACCAAGGGTGCCTCGGGCTGAGCCGAGGGTGCCTCGGACTGAGCCGAGGGTGCCTCAGGCTCGGACGTGTCGTCGATCTTGATGGAGGGTTGATGCAGGTCTTGGGAGAAGACGTCCGGGGGAACCGTTGTTCGCCCCGAGGCTATTTTAGCCAGCTCGTCCGCAGTCCCATTGTAGCGTCGGGCGATGTGGTTGAGCTCGAGCCCGTAGAACTTGTCTTCCAGGCGCCAAACCTCATCGCAGTAGGCTTCAATCTTCGGGTCGCGTTAGTGGGAGTTCTTTCATGACTTGGTCGATGACGAGTTGCGAGTCACCGCGAGCGTTGAGGCGTCGCACCCCTAGCTCGATGGCGATGCGCAACCGTTGACCAGAGCCTCGTACTCAGCCACATTGTTGGATGCCGGGAAGTGGAGGCGTAGCACGTAGCGTAGGTGCTTCCCAAGGGGCGAGATGAAGAGCAGGCCTGCGCCTGCTCCTGTCTTTATCAGCGACCCGACGAAAAACATGGTCCAGAGTTCCGGTTGGATCGGAACCGCCGGGAGCCGGGTGTCGACCCATTCAGCCACGAAGTCCGCCAAGACCTGGGACTTGATGGCCTTCCGAGGGGCGAACGAGATCACTTCGCCCATGATTTCCACCGCCCACTTTGCGATTCTACCCGAGGCCTCTCGGCACTGGATGATCTCCCCCAGGGGGAAGGATGACACCACAGTTACCGGATGAGACTCGAAGTAGTGTCGCAACTTCCGCCGCGTCAGGATCACCGCGTACAGCAGCTTCTGAATTTATGGGTAGCGGATCTTGGTCTCAGACAGTACCTCGCTGATGAAGTAGACTGGCCTTTGGACGGGCAATGCATGCCCCTCTTCTCGTCTCTCAACCACAATCGCGGCGCTAACCACCTGAGTGGTCGCGGCGACGTAGATCAAGAGGGCTTCTCCGGCAGCGGTGGGCACCAAGATAGGCGCGTTCGTGAGGAGCGCCTTCAGGTTCCCGAGGGCTTCCTCGGCCTCAGGGGTCCAAGTGAAGCACTCGACCTTCCTTAAGAGGAAGTACAGAGGCATGCCTCTTTCGCCGAGGCGTGAGATGAAGCGGCTCAGAGCCACAAGACATCCCATGACTCTCTGTACGCCTTTCAAGTCCTTGATGGGCCCCATGCTGGTGATGGCCGCGATCTTCTCCGGATTGGCCTCGATGCCCCTGCTCGGAGACAATGAACCCCAAGAGCATGCCTCGGGGAACCCCAAAGACACACTTCTCGGGATTAAGCTTCACGCCTTTCGCCTTGAGACATCGGAATGTCACTTCAAGGTCGGAAAGGAGGTCTGAGGCTTTCCTCGTCTTGACTACGATGTCATCGACGTAGGCCTCAACTGTCCGGCCAATGTGTTCGCCGAACACATGGTTCATGCACCGCTGGTACGTCGCACCCGCATTCCTCAAGCCGAACGGCATGGTGACATAGCAGTACATGCCGAAGGGCGTGATGAAAAAAGTCGCGAGCTGGTCGGACTCCTTCATCCTGATTTGGTGATACCCTGAGTAGGCATCGAGGAAAGACAGGGTTTCGCACCCAGCAGTGGAATCCACGATTTGATCGATGCGAGGCAGAGGGTAGGGAACCTTCGAACATGCTTTGTTTAGACTAGTGTAGTCTACACACATCCGCCATTTCCCTCCTTTCTTTCTCACAAGCACAGGGTTGGCAAGCCATTCGGGATGGAATACCTCTTTGATGAACCCTGCCGCCATTAGCTTGTGGACCTCCTCGCCTATGGCTCTGCGCTTTTCTTCGTCGAATCGGCGCAGAGGCTGCTTGACGGGTCGGGCTCCGGCTCGGATATCCATCGAGTGCTCGGCGACATCCCTCGGTATGCCGGGCATGTCCAAGGGACTCCACGCAAAAACGTTGGCGTTTGCGCGGAGAAAGTCGACGAGCACTGCTTCCTATTTGGGATCGAGCTCGGAGCCGATCCGGATCTGCTTGGAGGCGTCGCTGCTGGGATCGAGGGGGACAGACTTAACCGTCTCCGCTGGCTCGAAGTTGCCGCCGTGGCGCTTCACGTCTGGCACCTCCTTAGAGAGGCTCTCCAGGTCGGCGATGAGGGCCTCGGATTCGGTGAGGGCCTCGGCGTACTCCACGCACTCCACGTCGCATTCGAACGCGTGTTTGTACGTGGGGCCGACGGTGATGACCCCATTGGGGCCCAACATCTTGAGCTTGAGGTAGGTGTAGTTGGGGACGACCATGAACTTCGCGTAGCATGGCCTCCCAGTACTGCGTGGTAGGTTCCTCGGAACCCGACCACCTCGAACGTGAGGGTCTCCCTTCGGAAGTTGGAGGGTGTTCCGAAGCAGACAGGAAGGTCGAGTTGTCCGAGGGGCTGGACGCGCTTCCCGGGGATGATCCCGTGCAATGGCGCAGCGCCTGCCCGGACCGAGGATAGATCAACACGAAGGAGCCCGAGGGTCTTGGCGTAGATGATGTTGAGGCTGCTGCCTCCGTCCATGAGGACCTTGGTGAGCCTGACGTCACCGATGACGGGGTCGACAACGAGCGGGTATTTTCCCGGGCTCGGCACGTGGTCGGGGTGGTCGGCTTGGTCGAAGGTGATGGGCTTGTCGGACCAGTCTAGGTAGACTGGCGCCGCCACCTTCACCGAACAGACCTCCCGACGCTCTTGCTTGCTGTGCCGAGCCGAGGCGTTTGCCGCTTGCCCACCGTAGATCATGAAGCAGTCGCGGACCTCGGGGAACTCTCCTGCCTAGTGATCTTCCTTCTTGTCGTCGTCGCGAGCCCTGCCACCCTCCGCGGGTGGCCCGGCCCTGTGGAAGTGGCGCCGAAGCATGGCGCACTCCTCAAGGGTGTGCTTGACGAGCCCCTGATGATAGGGGCACGGCTCCTTGAGCATCTTGTCGAAGAGGTTGGCACCTCCGGGGGGTTTCCGAGGGTTCTTGTACTCAGCGGCGGCGACAAGGTCCACGTCGGCGGCGTCGCTTTTGGCTCGCGACTTCTTCTTGCCTTTCTTCTTGGCGCCGCGCTGAGTTGACGCCTCAGGGGCATCTTCCGGTGGGCGACCCTGGGGCTGCTTGTCCTTCTGGAAGATAGCCTCAACCGCATCCTGGCCAGAGGCGAACTTGGTGGCGATGTCCATCAGCTCGCTCGCCCTGGTGGGGGTTTTGCGACCCAGCTTGCTGACCAGGTCGTGGCAAGTGGTGCCGGCGAGCAACGCGCCGATGACATCAGAATCGGTGATGTTGGGCAGCTCGGTGCGCTGCTTCGAGAATAGCCGGATGTAGCCCCGAAGAGACTCTCCCGGCTGCTGTCGGCAGCTTCGGAGGTCCCAGGAGTTTTCAGGGCGCACGTACGTGCCCTGGAAATTGTCGGCGAAGGCTTGGACCAGGTCGTCCCAGTTGGAGATCTGCCCCGGAGGCAGGTGCTCCAACCAGACGCGAGCGGTGTCGGAGAGGAACAGGGGGATGTTGCGGATGATGAGGTTGTCATCGTCTGTTCCACCCAGTTGGCAGGCCAGCCGGTAGTCTGCGAGCCACAGTTCCGGTCTCGTCTCCCTCGAGTACTTCGTGATAGTAGTCAGGGTTCGGAACCGGATCGGGAACGGCGCCCGTCGTATGGCGCGGCTGAAAGCCTGCGGACCGGGTGGTTCGGGCGAGGGACTCCGATCCTCCCCACTGTCGTAGCGTCCCCCACGCCTGGGGTGGTAGCCTCGACACACCCTTTCGTCGAGGTGGGCCCGACGGTCGCGGTGATGGCGCTCGTTGCCGAGGCGACCCGAGGCCGCAGGCGCTGTGTCGCGCGTGCGCCCGGTGTGGACCGAGGCTTCCCGCATGAATCGGGAAGTCGCGCGCGATGTTCCGATTGGTACCCCTGCCTTCGGGAGGTGGAGCTTTCGGCCCGTCGGACCGCGGCGCCATCCAGGAGATTCTTGAGCTCTCCCTGGATTCGCCGCCCCTCGGTGGTTGATGGCTCCGGCATCGCGCGAAGAAGCATTGCTGCTGCAGCCAGGTTCTGGCCGACTCCACTGGAAGCGGGTGGCGGCCTCACCCTGACATCGTCGGCGATGCGGTGCTGGATACCCTGGGGTAGATGGCGCACTTCTCCGGCCGGAGGTTGGCCCGCCCATTCCTGCCCGACGTCCCGGCGGATCGGCTCAAGTGTTCCTGCTCCCTCGTCGAGCCTGGCCTGCACCCCGCGGATTTGCTCGAGCTGTGGGTCATGACCCCCCGCCTGAACGGGGACCACAGCTAGCTCCCGTAGGATGTCAATGCGAGGCACAGGCCTAGGGAGATCACCGTTCTCCGGCATACCAAGATGGTTGCCTTCGGAGGGACCCCCTAGATCGACGTGGAAACATTCATGACTTGGGCCGCAGTCCTCGTCGCTGAGGCTGCGGCTACCGTCGGAACAGTCGGAAAGGTAGTAGTCGCATGCGGTCATGAAGTCCCGCATGGCACTGGGGTTACCAAGTCTAGAGAAATCCCAACAGAAGTCGGGCTCGTCATCTTCCTTGGACCCCGAGGGCCTGTAGGTCGAGACGTCCGTCAGCCGGTCCCAGGGTGACCGCATACGAAACCCCAGAGGGTTTGGACTCGCCTCTACGAGAGCGTCCGCCAAAGCGTAACCGCTTGGCGGGTCGAGGCTGAATCCAAAGCGCGTGAGATGAGAATCGGTGGGTACCTCTTGGTCGACGGGCGGTGACGGAGTCACGTCAGGGACGGACTGCAGCGTCATCTCAGGTACGAGGGTGACGCCCAGCAGGTCCTTCGCTAGCGTGCTGGCGTCGTCCGTTTGCTTGGGATTGGCGTGTTGCGGGGAGACGGCGCTCGTCTTTGTCTCAAACGTGAGGTCGATGCCCGACGTGCCCCCCGTTGGGGCGCCGGTGTCGTCGACTCGCTCGACAGCCGATGAGGTGCCGCCTCCTGCTTGGCCTTGGTTGCTCCGCCTCCTCCTCCGTCGGCGGGGGAGAGGGCAGGGTGAGCTCGAATGTTGTTCTTCCACCACGCGGGGAAGACGTCGTCGATTCCGCCACCGGCGGGCGGGCTGTTGGCCGCCATTGTCGCTGTCGCACGGCGGGGGAAGGAGTATCATGTCGTAGCTGCCGTCGAGGGACATGAACTCAAGATTCCCGAAACGGAGCACCCTCCCGGGCTGGAAAGGTTGCTGGAGACTGCCCATCTGGAGCTTGACGGGAAGCTGTTCGTCAACACGCACTAGGCCCCTACCTGGCGCGCCAACTGTCGGCGTTTCGAGACCGGGGGGTCCCTGGGCCGATGAGTGAAATGTCGCCGCGTGCCCCAGCCCAGATGGGTCGGCGCGAGACGGAGCGCGAAGGGGGGAAGAAGGCAGCCGGAGCGAGAGAGAGAGAGAGAGAGGTGGAAATCCCGCGGCCTTCGTGTTTGTCCCGCGCCCGGGTCGGGTGCGCTTGCAGTAGGGGGTTACAAGCGTCCACGCGGGAGGGGAGCGAGCGGCCTCACGCGAGCGCCTGTCCCGTCCTCTTCCCCGCACGACCAACCCTCTGTAAGAGGGCCCTGGTCCTTCCTTTTATAGGCGTAAGGAGAGGATCCAGGTGTACAATGGGGGGTGTAGCAGAGTGCTAATGTGTCTAGCGGAGGAGAGCTAGCGCCCTAAGTACATGCCATCGTGGCAGCCGGAGAGGTTTTGGCACCCGGTTCGTGTGGTGTCGTGGCCGTCGGAGGAGCGCTGGAGCCTGGCGGAAGGACAGCTGTCGGGGCTGTCGAGTCCTTGCTGACGTCCTCTTGCTTCCGTAAGGGGGCTGGGAGCCGCCGTCGTCATAGAGCGTGCGGGGCGCCATCATTACTTGTCTGGCGGAGCGAGCCAGATGGGACGCCGGTCTTGTTCCCCGTAGCCTGAGTCAGCTTGGGGTAGGGTAATGATGGCGCCTCCTGTTAACGTGGTCGGTCCGTGCCCTAGGTTGGGCGATGTGGAAGCTCCTCCGAGGTCGAGGTCGAGTCTGTCTTCCGAGGCTAAGCCCGAGTCCGAGCCCTGGGTCGGGCGAGGCTGAGACCGTCGGTGGAGGCCAGGGCTGAGTCCGAGCCCTGGGGTCGGGCGGAGCGGAGTTCGTCGTCTTCCGGGGCTGAGCCGGAGTCCGAGCCCTGGGTCGGGCGGAGCGGAGTTCGCCGTCTTCCGGGGCTGAGCCCGAGTCCGAGCCCTGGGTCGGGCGGAGCAGAGTTCGCCGTCTTCCGGGGCTGAGCCCGAGTCCGAGCCCTAGGTCGGGCGGAGTGGAGTTCGTCGTCTTCCGGGGCTGAGCCTAAGTCCGAGCCCTGGGTCGGGTGGAGCAGAGTTCGCCGTCTTCCGGGGCTGAGCCCGAGTCCGAGCCCTGGGTCGGGCGGAGCAGAGTTCGCCGTATTCCGGGGCTGAGCCCAAGTCCGAGCCCTGGGTCGGGCGGAGCGGAGTTCGTCGTCTTCCAGGCCTGAGCCTGAGTCCGAGCCCTGGGTCGGGCGAAGCGGAGTTTCCTATGGTGCCTGAGGCCGGGCCTGACTGCCTGTCAGCCTCACTCTGTCGAGTGGCACAGCAGTCGGAGCGGCGCAGGCGGCGCTGTCCTTCTGTCAGGCCGGTCAGTGGAGCGGCGAAGTGACTACGGTCACTTCGGCTCTGTCGACTGGAGGACGTGCGTCAGGATAAAGGTGTCAGGCCACCTTTGCATTAAATTCCCCTGCGATTTGGTCGGTTGGCATGGCGTTTTGGCCAGGGTTGCTTCTTGGCGAAGACTGGGCCTCGGGCGAGCCGGAAGTATGTTCGTCGCTAGAGGGGGGCCTCGGGCGAGACGGAGATCCTCCGAGGTCGGCTGCCCTTGCCCGAGGCTAGGCTCGGGCGAGGCGTGATCGAGTCCCTCAAATGGACCGATCCCTGACTTAGTCGCACCCATCAGGCCTTTGCAGCTTTGTGCTGATGGGGGTTACCAGCTGAGAATTAGGAGTCTTGAGGGTACCCCTAATTATGGTCCCTGACAAGTAGCATCCGTCCTTGCTATGTTCCACCCTAGGGTACACCAGCTCGTCCTGGAGGACGGCAACGACCTGCTCAGTACACATCACAGGTGACTCCGTAGACTCCACATACTCGTAAATGGTGAGGTTGGACACCCCGGCGAGACCTGCTGGACAGGGTACAATCACCACTTGCTTCAAATGTGGTGAGGTTGGGCACTATGCCAATGCTTGTCCGAAGAGGATCCCCAACACACCCGCTCAAAGCAACATTCAGGGCAAGCAACAGACTCCGGCATCCAGCAAGGGATTCAGCATTGGCAGAGTCCACCAAGTCAGTGCTGATGCTATTGCTGATGGGGCTGATATTGCTATTGGTATGTTTTATATTAATTCAGTTCCTGCAGCTATATTATTTGATTTTGGAGCTACACATTCGTTCATTTCTGTTCTCTTTCTCAACATAAATGAGTTACCACTTCAAAATATGCAAAAACCCATGATAGTAATAATCCCTAAAGGGCCTATTGAAGCAAATTATGTGACCAACAGATTAACACTGACAATCATGGGAAGGGAATTCTGGTCTATACCTATAGTATTAGAAGAGAGCAGTATAGATCTGATTCTTGGTATGTCATGGTTGAGGAAAGCAAAGGCAGCTATACATTGTGCTAGGGGAATCATAGAACTCACCAGTCCAAAAGGAGAAAGATACGAAGTCATGATTACCATAACCCCATCCACCAGACCCGCCATATACTTAGTAGATGGTAAATTTATGGGCAGACACATCCGTGTGGTTAGAGAGTTCCCAGATGTCTTTCTAAAGGAGTTACCCGGAATGCCACCGGATAGGGAAGTTGAGTTTGTGTAATACCCAACTTGTAATTAGTGGAAGATAACCTAAAAGGAGAAAATGATATCCCTTTGTATATATGTGTGTTATCTATATCTATCATTTCATGAGAACATCACATGGAAACAAATAAATAAATAACAAAGGACACCCAAAAATAATACATGCATCATGCTGAGGTTTTTACTTTGTGTGCATTTTGTGATGATATAAAAATAGATTAAAAAAATATATATATATTAATATCTAAATGGGAATTTAAGGTTTAAAAGGAAATTCTAGAAAATGTGGAGAAAATATAAAGGAGATGAATAAGTAAATAATATATATATATATATATAAATAACTCCAGAGTTAATACCCTAATTTCACAAATCTACTTTGCAAGGAAGAACCACAAAAAGTTTGAATTAAATTTGAATTTAAAGAGAATTTGAAGATGAAGAAAAGAAGGTGGGAAAATAAAAAGAAAAAGAATAAAAAGCTTACCTGGGCCGACTGCCCCACTTTCGGCCCAGCAGCCAGGGAACCCCTCTGCGCGGCCCATATACCTTTCACGCACCCACGATCGCTATGCCACTTCCATGTGGGCCCCATTGGCCGTCTTCACTCGCGCGCGGCAGCACCATTACCCTCTGACGTGTGGACCCCATTCTGCCAGAGTCGTCCCCTACCTAGTCGTAACAACCCGCTTGTAGCTCGCCGTGATCTCTGGGAGGTGGAGGATGGCTGATGGCCCACAGCGGACTCGGACCTCCGGGTATAAACTTGTGGTCGCCACGGCGTTCCTCCATCAATCTGGCCGCTACCCTCATCTGCGTTAGTGTTTCGCTGCCCCCTCCGAATCACTATTGGCGCGCTGGGCGGATTGATGGTGGCTGCCATGTTCCAATAGGTGGGCGTGTCGTCGTTCGTGTTGAGCGCGTGGCCGGGGTGATTTATCTTGGCGTGCCGTGGCGATTCGTGAAGACCCCGGGCGGGATCGACGACAGTACCACCCGGAATTCGTCGCCGTGAACCTGCGCCGCCGTAAAACCGCAATCGGGCACTACATCAATCAGGCACCGATTCATGGTATGGATCACACCCATCGCGTTCGCCTTCCTCTCAACGTCGTATAGGATCGTTCGGATTGAGTCTTGGTGGTGAATTTGGGCTAACAGCGTCCGCACGGCTGCAAATCGAGGCCTCCGCCATGGGCTGGGATCTGTGCTCGATGGCGGATGCAATTGGTTGAGGAATTAGATTCAGGGGGTCATCGATTTGGCAAGGGTTGAGCTTATTGGAGAATGGTGCTCGGGATGGTCGGATTCGCAGTCCCGACGATCTCGCCGCCGCGTGGTGGCTTTGCTCTGGTGGTCTGCTGCTCGGGGTAGACGATGGATTAGAGCCGCCCGTTTGATGATGTGTGGTTCTGATTAGAACACGTGTACCCGTTGCGCGATTCGATCCCGACCGATGGATCGAGATCAGATGGGTTACATCAGAACGAGCTTAATCCAATATGGGCCGTAGATCTCGTATCCTGTGATCATAAATAGATACCGGTTCAGCGCGGTTATGGATTTAATCTGCGCCCTCGATTTTGGATCCAACGGCTGAAAACCCTAGATACCCTTTCGGCCGACATCTTTACAATTGAGGCCCTCTGGATTTGGGTTAATAACCCGCGGTCCAGTCCTCTGTTCATTGGGTCTCGGAATTCTTGCATCGAGGTCCTTGCTGTTATCTGTTTTAACGCGCGCAGTCCGGAGGCATAGGAAAATTCAGAAATTCAATTAGAAAATGATTTTTAGTGTTAGAATAATTCCAGAAATTTATTTAATTCATAGAAAATCCATTCTAGCTCCAAATGAACCCATTCCAGTTCCTATAATTTGGTAATATTATTGTTTATCACCTAGTTCCACTGTTTTAGCATGAAAACTATATTAAATTTGATCACCTAGCTATTCTCGTACCAAACACATAAAATCTTCAGAAATTCATAACTTCTCCATTTTGATTCCGATTTGATCCGTTTAAGTTGCGTTAGTCTCGTAGAAATGCGTAGATTATTTTTAGTATTCTTATGTTTGGTGTAATGTTAATTTTGTCTATACCATATTTGTCTGTATTGCTACGTTTAGCAGTGAGAACACGTGTCACCTGAAGATCATCCTGGTACCTGGAATCTCAAGTCCCAGGCAAGTTGTGCCCTTGATCACTTCTTTTTACCCAGCCATGTTCTGATTAATCATAATGATCTGCATAGGTTAATTTTGATGGGACCCAATGGGTTACCCTAGTTTGATTATCTTTATACCTTGTTACCACTGAACTTTTTGGGTAGTACTTGCTAGTGCTTTATGTGGTTTTGGGTATGAAGATACATTACTCATGATTATACTTTTGTTATCCGTTGTTATTTATCGTTCATGATAAGATCATTATGTTAATTGGAACATGGAGCGACCACCCGGGAAAACAGTGCTACCACAAGGGTATAATGGGACGCCCTTGGCTGATTAATTAGGAAAGCTAGTGGAGGACTACCTTACCCGAAAGGGGCAAGGGCAGTAGGGGAGTGGTCAGTGTAGGGAGGCCCTCGGGAGGATTTTGCTGCGATGGCGGTCCTGCAAGGGATTCCTGCATTGGAGCTTCCTATAAACTGTAGCGTGTTTTCTGAAGCTAGTGGAACTTTGTAAAGGCCTCGTAGTGTTACCCTGCCTCGCCTCCTCGGTAGAGGTGTATGGGAAGTCGCGATCCCTTGGCAGATGGGTAACATGACTTGTGGGTAAAGATGCGCAACCTCTGCAGAGTGTAAAACTGGTATACTAGCCGTGCTCACGGTCATGAGCAGCTCGGACCCTCACATGATTAAATTATGGAACTTAAACTCAATTTGTCATATGCATTGCATCGCAGGTGAGGTTGTTACTTTTGTTCGACTAAATTGGGCTGGTATTTACTTATACTTAGTAATTGCTAATAAAATTTTGACCAACTTTAAAAGCAATGCTCAGCTTCAACCATCCTCTTTGGTAAGCCTTACACTTCACGTGAGCTCCCACCTTTGGCGAGTTCATTCACATTATTCCCCACAACTTGTTGAGCGATGAACGTATGTGAGCTCACTCTTGCTGTCTCACACCCCCCACAGGTCAAGAACAGGTACCGCAGGATGAGGCGCATGGAGGATGCTGTGGCGAGTTCGTGAGAGGTCTAGGTCGTCGTCTCCCAGTCAACTTTGGGTTGCTGGACCGTTGTCTCCATATAATGTAATTATTTATTTACTTTGTACAGAACTCCGATTATATAGTAAAGATGTGACATTCGATCCTGTGCCATGATTCATCATCTGTGTGAGACTTGGTCCCAGCATACCTGGTGATTATGTTCGCGCCCGGGTCTTGGTGCCCCGAAATCCGGGTGTGACAGTTTGTTATTTACCTCTTACCTGGAACTGCTCCTATTTGTAAAACGCCATACAAGATGTCAGTAGAAGAACTAAAAGAACTTAAGAAACAACTAACAGAGTTACAAGAGGCGGGGAGCACCGGTTTTGTTTGTATAGAAGTAGGATGGTTCACAGAGGATGTGTGTTGATTATAGATCACTTAATGATGTCAAGATTAAGAATAAATATCCTCTACCTCGTATCAAAGGCTTGTTTGATCAGATGAGAGGTGCCAGGGTATTCTCTAAGATTGATCTCAGATCGGGTCAGCATTGTAACACCCCAGGTGTTACCAAGGCCCTGACTCCATACTTGTAACCATGAATTGTTATCACATGTGTTAAGTGGAGGAGAGGGAGCCCCAAAACCTTGGAAACCATGGATTAACTAAGAATGTTAATGACAAAAGCATTACCCAATCATTTATGCAATTATCACCTTGGGCAAGAGAAGATTAAACCCTAGACCTTTCTTGAGCCCTTAACTCCCAAAACCCTGGTTTAAGGGATAGGTTAAACAAATGTGCAAATCATGAGTTAACCCTTAACCAAAGTTTAAGTAAGATTATAATCTACAAAATGCAAAGGGGAAACATTACAAAAAGACCCCTTAAAGACCCCAAATCCATTCTTTAAGTAGAAAGCACCCTAGAGCTCTTTAATTCTCTCTAAGTCAAAATTTAACCCTAATCTAGAGATCAGACGTGTTCACTTAGTAAATGGCGCCAAAACCACATGGTCTGAAGACCAAAAAGGTGCCAAACCACCTAAGGCACCCACTAGAAAAGTTTGAACCCGAGCCAAATTCGTTTGACATGATTTGGCATCACTTTTGTCGCGAGGTGGACAGTGAGACAAGCCAGATTTGGCGTCCGCAAATCTTCTGACCTAGGGCTTATCTCCCCTTGGAACTTACATACAAGAAATAGCCATAGGTGCCAGGAAGAGGTCTGCGCTGGATTTTTGCCAAGATTCGCACGTTTGTGATCTCAACAGGCGTTTGAACAAGGGCAGAAGAACACTTCCACGTGTTCGACGCGCCCTGACCTTGTCAGAGCACGCCGAGCGCCTGACCCCATGCGCCCCGCGCCGCGCCGAGCCACGCCCGTGTCCCCTGCCCGCGCCTATAAAGCCAGCCAAGGCTTCAGTCGTACGCCCCCGCGCGCTCTCGACTTCACCGGAGCACGAGATCGCCGGAGTTTGTCGTGCACACGGCGTGCCAGCGGCCGTCCGAGAACCCGCCACCGTAGACTGGCCAACCAAGCCATCCCCATCCCCGTCCAACCCACTGGTGAGACTCCGCGTGCCTCGGTGAAGCTCCCAGAGCGAAGAATCGAGCTCTGCCTCGCCAGAGACGCCGGATCAAGGTCACCGGACTTCACCCGACCGCCGGCGAACGTAGACCGAGCTCCACGGTGAGTTATTCTTCGATTCCTTGCACGGGTCGACTCATTAGCACCCCGTGAAGCTCCCCGTGCCCTTGGATTGACCTATTTCGCCGTGGATAGGCCGGAGCACACGCCGCCGACGAGCTCGCCTGCCTGCGCACGTGGACTGGCCGATTCCGGCCATCACCGTCGTCGAGTCGTACCTCGTCGTGACCGCAAGGACCTCTCGAAGCCAACCCCACCCTTCGTCGGACCTCCCTCGTCGTCGGTAAGCCGCACCGCCCTATTTCTTTCCGCGGGTACTGTTCAAAAGGGGGGAGGGACCTCGGGGAAGAAGGAATAGAAGTCAGGGGGGTTTTGAATTGTCAACGAATCTACTGAATAGTTGCGCAGGGGTATAAGTTAAAGCAATGTTTTAGGAAAAACCCAGGGTCCTCGGTGTAAACTGGTTTTTCTAGAAAACCTTTTAAACATTTCTCATTTAATACAAACAGAGCTTGTAAAATTCATAACTCCAGTTTTATTCAACCAAATTGAGTCAAACCAATTTTGCTAGGTTTTGAATAATGTAAACTACTTAGGAAAATACAAAACCCCCTAAGTGTTGTAGAAGGATTTAAAGTTTGGAATTAAATAGTTGTAACACCCCTGGTGTTACTATAACTAAAACTTGAGCATGGCATCATAAGCATTGGCATTGCATATGTTTGACACACCTAGAGTGCATTCACTAGCAAAAATTTCAAACAAGTTGTATTGTTTTAGTGTTTTGCAAATAGGACCCTAAATAGGGATTAAAGGGGTAAGACACAACCCAAGTTGAGAGAACCTAAAGGCTTTAAGGGAAAAGTCATAAAATGACCCTAAGAATAAACTTGAATCACATTTATACCCCTAAGGTACCAAAAACCCTAATTGGAACCCTCGAAAACCCTACAACCAAATCCTAGGGACTTATGTGCAAAAGTGATGAACCTTTGGACTAAAGTGTAAAAACTACTATGTTTAAACATATAAAGTCATTTGTTCACAAATATGTGAATTTGCAAGTTAAACCCTAAGTTTTGGGCTTATTTGCAAAAATCACCTCTTAAGCACTATAGAGCCTAAGTCTGAAATTCAGTTTAGTTGGTTCAACTTTGGAGCCCTGTATCTTTTAAAATATAGGGATTTTGCCCAAAGTGACCACAACAAGTTTGTAGACCAATTAATGGAGAACAACTTTGCTTAAGGTTGTAAGCTCACTTGTTGAGAAAAATCCAGAGATATTTAAGCCTGAAGTCAGGCTGTCAGACTGGTTTGGTCTGAATTTACAGACTAACAGTGAATTACCACCAACTTCAAACCCAATTTCAGACATGATTCAGTGACTTTTTGTGACAACACCATGTAGCAAAGCTGTAGCTGGTTTATAGCACTCCACTATTGCTGCAGAGATTTGGACTTGGTACCATAGAAAATCTGGAGAAAAAGAGCTCTGAAGTTGCTCTGTCAGCTGCTCTGATGAAGCGCTCACCATGGTACAGTGTCACGACTGAAGGAGATCAGACTGCCATCTGGATCGCTCGTCGCCGGCGATAAGGATGCCGCGGTGGCCCAGTATGGTCGTCGGCGGCCACGGAAAACGTTACCGGCGACGTGTCCGTGAGTTACCGAGGTGGCAGGCTCCGGTTAAACGGCGACCGCCGCGCTGTCCCCGGAATCCGCCGCGTGGTACGCTCGCCAGCGCGATCCCGAGCTCCCCAAGCCTCATCCGTCGCCGGCCAGCCGTCTATAAATTGAGCGCGTCCTCAACTCCGTCAAGTATTCACGCAGCTATAGCACCCACTCTCATCTCCCCTCGTTCACCGTAGCCCCGCAATTCAGGTTTCTTCCCAAATCAATTCTCCGCCGCCGTGAACCAAGCTCGTCGCGGCCAGCCCATTTCAGGTCGGTTCATGTTGCTCTATTGCTCGTTCTAACATCCCTAAGCTCTTCTCAAACTCCCCGACCCTTTAGATCGAGCTAAACTGCCATTGGTGACTAGGAACACGCGGTTCTATTTGAAGTCTCCGCTGTCACCGTGGTCAGGGGCATTAGGGTCGCCGTTCATACAATTGACTTGGGGAAAACCTTCACTCGACCCTGGATTTGGTTTCGACCAATGTAGAGCGCCAGTACTTGCCCCAATCGGCCAGTCCAGGACCTCGCCGGAGCCTCTCCGCGCGCGTCGCCGTCGTGGACCGCCCACTGCGAAGAAATAAAACCTCAAGGGCCTCTGTGCAAAGCGTCAGTGACACAGGAAAACAGTAGAAAGACCGGATCCCAGTTAATGAGAACCCCGAGGGTATTTTTGCAAAGCCGCCAGCGCGCGCGGGCGCGGGCGCCTTTCTCTCTGGATTGGGCCGCATGGGCTGAAGCCAGCCCATTACTGTTGAAGCCTTTTCCTTTTTTCTTTTTCAGCAGAGCTTTGGAAATATGTTAAAAATTGTAGAAAAATCCTAAAATTGTGAAACAAATTTTCCTAGACTCCTTATTTTCCCTAGTATTTAATAAAATAGTTTCATGATTTTTAGTTTAAACAAGGAATTTTAGGGCATTTAAAATAGCTTAAAGAAGTTGTTCTGGATTTTTAGAAGATAAGTAATAATCCCAAAAATGCTCAAAATTTTTGTATGAGCTCCTTTTATTATTTAGAAGCCTTGGGTAGAATTTGGGCTGATTTGGACTTTGTTTGATAACTAGAACCCAAAACCCCCCATGCCCTTTGAACTCCTTTACCGACTCCGGAAACCCTAAGTTCTCGGAGTTCCGTGAAGGAAAGTTGTATTCAAGACTTAGTTAATAAATCTTTATTATCTTTGCACTCTCATAAGCATTACATGGCATTCATTCTTATATATATACCTATATGGTTATATTTAGAAAACGAAGAAGAGAGTGAAGTGACTGAAGAGAAGACACCACCACCTTTGGAATCTCGGGCAAGGACTTGGCTCTACTTCGACATCTGCGGGTCCGAGCCTGACTCACCTGTTAACGAAGGCAAGCCCCGGTGCATGCAACCCCTTTCCTTGTGTTTTTAAATACTTTTCGCACACTTTAAGTCTAGTGAATTGTGCATTAGGTTCATAGGAGTTGCTTGAAACCCTTTGATGCATTGCTTTCCTTGATATCCATACCTTTATAGATACTTCTGTGAAGTATCAAAATTATGATTAACAAAAATGCTTAGCCTTGCTTAGGTCTTGCGGATAGAGGTTGTCCTTAGTCTAACCCGGGAAAGGATGGCTTCTACCTGCAAGAATATTTTCATTTGGAGCAATAGTGGGATCTTACTTCAAAGTTCCCTGTGATGCTCTTTCATCCTAAGGAACAGAAACAATCCTAAGGATGGAAATATTTAAATTGAAACTTGGGTTAGGAACAGGTGATGTTCTACCCAGGTTGGTTAAGGATTAATGCGTATGTAGGCGTGCTGACCGAGGACCCTTTAACTGGTCACATACCTCGTCATGGGTAAGCCTTGCCTCGGGCAGACTAAGGCCAGAATAAGATAACACGAAATGGGCGTGGAGCGGTGGCGAGAGTAGCGTGTACCCTCCGTGGCAAGAGGCTGGACGGTGGTGTATCTGTGCTCTCGGTTTGCGTGAACCTGATCTGGTCTTAAGAACCCCGGTGGCGGGTTGACATATGCAAGGGTTAAGTGCTACATATGTCGTGTGATTGGAGATCCTCAGCTGAGTATAATCGATTCGGATCGCCGTAGCTTCGCGGTTATGAAGACTTGGTCACTTCCCTGCAACCTAAAGTCAGGATGTGAACACTATGGATAAAAATAATGTTGTATTGATGAGATGTTGAAATTAGACTAGATGCAAATAGAGTCTATTAATACTTAATATGGTGTTAAAAGATTGAAAGTAAGGACTCACTTTAGTAAGCTACTTCTGCAAAAGTATAAGTTGATTTTTGCTAAAGCCTCTCCTTGACTCCTATTTATCCAGCATACCCTTGAGAGTCTTTTCCTTAGTCGGGTAAGACTTGCTGAGTAATTCCAAACTCAGGGTTTATCCCTTTGTTGTTTTTAGGTGAGGAAGCGACAAATTTTTGTTGCTTTTGCTCCAAGGTGGTACCAAATGAAGAAAAACAAGACTGAAGTGTGGGAGGACTTGGTCCTCCACATAGGAGCTTTTGCTTAAAACTTATCGGGAGGAGTTTGTGCCTCCCTTGGTTTGTATAATATTACTACTCAGCACTCGCCTTTTTAGTTCTGGTCTGTAATAAAATAACTTAAGCTTGTTTTTAAAATAAATGTAATTTATGTAATTGCTTCCGCATTTCTTTATCTCCGATGTTCTGTGATGTCTGCAAGACGGTTGAAACGTTCCTGGAAAGGTAAGGAAAGATACCGAACTTGTCAAGTAGTTCAGGGGCACCTACAGGGTTGTCTGAGGTCCGTTGGACAAGGACAACTGTAGGTGGGCCTAATTACTTGGGAGGTTCCGTCAGAATAGTGTTCTAGCCAAAAACTAAATAAAAGAGGGAAAAATAATTACACTGTTAGACTGAGGTTAAGAAAAATTAGAGAAGTACTTAATCACTCCCTAATCTATTTAAGAAATAGTAAACCTCTCAGTACACCAAATTAAGGTAGGGTTTACCATTTAAAATCATTTTAGCTCAAAGTTAAAGAAAATAGAAAAGGTTGTGTAAAATAAGAACCAGGGGGCAACCACATTTTTGCTAGCTCACTTATTTAGTATAGTTCACTGGAAAATTTTATTAGACCCTATGTTAGTGCAAAAGAAATGTCTTTCCTTTTATTTTAGGAAAACACTGAAAACTTAGGAAAAACTTAGAAAAATAATCCTGAGGAGAAACCACCCCTAGCCTTGGGATAACTAATATTTTGTTATTATGAATATAGGAAAAATATGGGTTCTGTTGTTTGATATTTTTCAAATAACAAGTTAGTTATAAGTTCCTTTTTGGCCCTAAACTTTAGAAAATAACAACTAAATATTCAGTAGGTCTTTTCCAGTGATTTTTAACATAGAGGCCTAAAATCACCTATGAATCTTGACAAAAATAAAATTTGGTACAGAGACCTTACTTAAATCAAGCTATAGTGTAAAATGCCCTTTTACACTTGTTTTTGTTAATTTTACACAAGTAGTATCTGAATTAATCTCCACCTCAAATTTTTAAGAGAACCCACAATGTCAATATTTACCCACTGTAATTTTTATAACATTTTTCGAAAATGTTAACTAACCCTAATGGTTCAAAAATGATTAATAAGAAGAAATAGGAAGAAAAAGGGAAACCTTGGGAGAAATAGATGAAAATACAAAACCCTTAAGTATATCCAAAAAAGAAACCCTAGAGAAACACTAAACTTAATACTATTTTACTATGCATAGCCTTTCCAAATGTTCACATCATTTTTTATGCATATATCTTATGCATTGCATTCGATAGACTGTAATCTCGCCGACGGGGAATACATCCTCGTGCCGGAGCAAGGAGTTGCTTAGGAGATAGCCCAGGATCCAGCACCAGAGACTGCCCTCGAGGATCTGCCTGCCCCAGCTTTGGAAGGCAAGCCCCGGTTTTATGCATAACCTACTTATTATGCTATTTTACTACACATATTGTTTGTAGGTTTAAATGTGCACTTAAGTGTAGGAGTTGTTTGAAACTTTAGTTGCATGACTCAGGATTTCCCTTGAGATGGTGTAAAGCCCAAAATTGGTAGGAGAAAAAAAATATAAAATAAATAAATAAGTATATTTATAAGTGGGTGTTGGGGATCCCTTGATTTTCTTTTTATTTTTCTCTACATACTCAACTAATGGCATAATAACAAATAAAGAAATAAAGAAATGTGCATCTCATGCGGATGTTATTTCTGTGATGCATTCTAGTTGAATCAATGAATCATAATTTAAATTTACCTTAACTTATAAATGAAAATATATATGAAAAAGGGATTTTAATAAAGTCATTCCTTTCTTCCCTAATTAAACAATTGGGAGAATAACAAATAATAATGAAACAATAAATAAATAATATTAGTACAGGTAGAAGAAGTATTATTATACTGTTGTGTGATTTTTAAATCTAGAATTCAAAATCAGGATTTAAATTGTGATAGGATACTTGAATTGGATTAAAAAAAAGAAGAGAAAACTCTCTGTACTTGGCCTGTTACCTTACTTTCGGCCCATCTCCACCATCACAGCCCGCGCGGCCGAACCAACGTTCCCGCTGCGCCCTTGGACTGTCACACTAGCGGGTGGGGCCACTGACGCGTGGGGCCTCCTCGATAGACCTCCTCTCCACGCCAACCCACTGCGTGGACGTCTCAGCCGACGCGTTCTCGTGCGCGTGCCACCATGGTCACTGCCTGGTGGGCCCTCGCGCGTGGATTCGCCATCTCTCTCGCGCGTTCATGGTCTGACCGACGTCTGGGTCCTATTGTTTAGCCCTCTGCCCACGAACACACACCCGTGCCACAGACTTTTGGGCCCCGCTGCTCAGGTCCGGCATCTACCTTGCGTCGATGCTCGCGGGCAAGCAACTAAATCCGCTGAAATCGCGCGGACGTCGTGGAATTCGGCTCCCTAACTCACCTAGACCACAGACACCATGGGCGCATGTACCTTGTTCCGCTGTCGGACAACCTCGCCCTGCCAGTTTTCCCCTTTCCATGCGCGCTCTCGGTGAGCTCATAGCGACCGTGCGAGATTATCGGAATCCGAGGGCTCCTCAACCAAATTGCCGAGGTTCTCGGCCGATTGCATCGCTCCGCCCCTATATAACCCAGTCGCTCCTGCTCCCTTATCCATCTAGCCGAGAACCCAGCCACCACCAACAGGAATCATAGACGGAGAGAGAGTTAGAAACCGCGGTACAGATGTTCTTCACGCGCGAGGTATTGGGATGGATGGACTTGGTTCATTGGTCGACGGCGAGCTTCGATGCTTGCGTTGTCGTCGGGGGGCGGAGAAGGACCTCGTGGCCACTAGAATTTCTCACCCATGCCGCTGCTCCGCCGTGGAACCACAGGCGCCGTGGTTGGAGAACATCAGCATCCTCACCATTGGTACGTGAACCCTATATCTGTTGTTGGGATCCCGTCTCCGTGTAGCGCTCCCTGGATTGGGATCTAGAGCACAGGACCGCCATCCAGCAGGCTCACCGGCGATGCCCCACCGTGGCCACAGGCAGCGCCGCCGTTACCAGGCTTGGGCGATGGGGGTGGAATATGGGCCGTCAATCCCAGATGAAGGGCTGGGATTTGATCCCGGATTCTGGTTTGGCCTGAACTCTTCTCGGCCGTCTGATGTGGATCCGGTGCGTGATAATCGACCTAAGGACTTATAATCCAGGCGCCTGGTCGAAGATCCAACGACAAGGATTGTGTAACTCTTCGCTTAAAGGATTCATTTAATCTGGTGCGTAGGATTTCGATCTGGCGGCTCTAGTTAACCCGTACCCCTCTTCACCGAGGTAAACTTTGCTAAAAAGTCCCCGTGCTTTTACGAAATAGAACCCGCCGTCCTCGCTAGTAGGCAAAACTTACAATAGGGTCCCTAGACTTTTTAAATATATCCCGGGAAACCTTTACTGACTTAAAATAAATAATTAGGAAACCTAGAAACTTGTTTATGGCATAACTTACTTGTTTTAAATCCGTTTTACTCCGTTCCAGTTGCGTTAGCTTCATAAAAATATTCTCTACGTACTAAAAACATTAATCATACCATATCTCATACTTTTATAGTTAGATATTCATTTAACCTACGTTTAGTAGATTAACCTCTCTGAATCAAAGTTAATATGTTTATAATTATAGTTTGGCTAAAATATGACCCCTAATTATATTATGATTTAACTTAAAGTTGAATTAATTATTTATTTAGGTTATTTTCTCACATGATCTATTAAATCAACATAAGGTCTAGTTTTAAGTGCTTAAATGGCGTGGATCTTCGGAAAACCATAACTTCTTAACCGTAGATCCGAATTTAGTAATTCTTGTTCCTACGATCTCGTAGCAACGCGTAGATGATTATTACGCAATTTGTACTTATGTTTGGTGTAATGTTAATTTTGCCTATACAATGTTTGTTTGTATTGCTACGACTAGAGTGAGGACACGTGTCATCTGAAGAGCAAGTTGGTACCTGGAATCTCAAGTCCTAGGCAAGTTGTGCCCTTGATCACTTCTTTTACCCACTCATGTTCTGATTAATCATAATGATCTGCATAGGTTAATTTTGATGGGACCTAATAGGTTACCCTAGTTTGTCTATCTTTATACCTTGTTTACCACTAAACTTTTTGGGTAGTACTTGCTAGTGCTTTATGTGGTTTTGGGTATGAAGATACATTATTCATGATCACACTTTTATTATCTGTTTATTATTACTGTTCATGATAAGATCATTATGGTAATTGGAACATGGAGCGACCACCCGGGAAAACAGTGCTACCACAAGGGTTTATGGACGCCCTTGGCTGATTAATTTGGAAAGCTAGTGGAGGACTACCTTACCCGAAAGGGGCAAGGGCAGTAGGGGAGTGGTCAGGTGTAGGGAGGTCCTTGGTTGATTTTGCTGCGATGGCGGTCAGGCAAGAACCCTGCATTGGAGCTTCCTATAAACTGTAGCGGGTTTTATGAAGCTAGTGGAACTTTGTAAAGGCCTCGTAGTGTTACCCTGCCTCGCCTCCTCGGTAGAGGTGTATGGGAAGTCGCGATCCCTTGGCAGATGGGTAACATGACTTGTGGGTAAAGATGTGCAACCTCTGCAGAGTGTAAAACTGGTATACTAGCCGTGCTCACGGTCATGAGCAGCTCGGACCCTCACATGATTAATTTATGGAACTAAATTCAATTTGTCATATGCATTGCATTGCAGGTGATGTTGTTACTTTTGTTCTACTATTTAATTGGGTTGGTATTTACTTATACTTAGTAAGTGCTAATAAAATTTTGACCAACTTTAAAAGCAATGCTCAGCTCTAACCATCTTCTTTGGTAAGCCTTACACTTCACGTGAGCTCCCACCTTTGGCGAGTTCATACACATTATTCCCCACAACTTGTTGAGCGATAAACGTATGTGAGCTCACTCTTGCTGTCTCATACCCCCCATAGGTCAAGAACAGGTACCACAGGATGAGGCGCTTGGAGGATGCTGCGACGAGTTCGTGAGAGGTCTAGGCCGTCGTCTCCCAGTCAACTTTGGGTTGCTGGTCCGTTGTCTCCTTATAATGTAATTATTTATTTTGTACAGAACTTCTATTATATAGTAAAGATGTGACATTCGATCCTGTGCCATGATTCATCATATGTGTGAGACTTGGTCCCAGCACACCTAGTGATTATGTTTGCGCCCGGGCTTTGGACCCCTAAAACCCGGGTGTGACAGAAGTGGTATCAGAGGAATGTTGACTGTACGACGAAACCTAGATAGAACTGGACAACCATTACTTACTTACCTCTGCTACTCTGATTCTTTCTAAACTTTTCTTAATCTTTTCTCATCTATTTCCGCTTTACTCTGATTATTCTTACCTTTTCTCTCTAAAGACAAATGTGGATTTCACACTTTGAAATCCTGTGCCTAAAGTGACTTTAGGAATAGGAGACCTACTCTTAGGAAAAAAAAACAAAACTATTTTTTTGTATCTATATGCTTGAATGCTTGTTCTTATGACTCTTGTCTGATTTGGATCTTTGATTGAGTGTGATGAGTTGTGGAGTAATGTCCATAATTACATCTGCGTATACATATAGAAAAAATGCTTATAAAAAATAACTACATAAACTAGATTATCCCTCATTAAAGTATCTAGCCTAACAATAACCATCTCATCTTGAAAGAATCTATCCTACACTCATAGATCCATCTTACCTTAAAAGGTACTCTATTACCTTAATAGATTGATCTTATCTTGAAAAGATTTTATCTTATCCTAATAGATCTAACTGATCTCAAAAGATTCTATCTCATCCTTATATATTCATCTTGCCCTAATAAGCATATTTATCCCACATTAGTGTAACCACCGTGATCTAATCTAGTTATTTCCAACCTAATCTAGATTCTATCTAATCTAAAGTGGTCTACTTAAACAGATTAGTTATACTGGTAGAAGAGATTAGACCCTACTAGCCAGGTGTTAACTTAACTTAACACATTAGACCAACTCGACCAAGAGCAAAAGAGTTAACCCAACCAATAGAGTCATGAAGAATTGTGTAATCATTCCCCACCTAGCAACAAACCAACTTTTAACCTACATCATGTAGTCTATCTCACCTATATTTATCTTAACCATATTCCCCCAACTTCAATGATATACACTGACCCCGACTCAATGAGACAAAGACCAGAAAAGGACAATATCAACCTCGTCAAGGAAGGAGAGAAGTCAAACTCAATCTTCAGATACATTACCACTCAACATAGAATTCTTTCCCATCATAAACTTGCTTACCCTAGGCTATTCTTGCCCTAACCTACCCATCTTTTATAACAAAATGCCTATATATATATGTATATACCCATGCCTTCCTAATCACCTACTCATTTGTATCAAAGACTAAAAAAAATCTCTCTTGATTATGGTACCAACTAGAAACTAAAAGCTACATTACAACCAATCGCTCCATAACCTCTTTCTTACAAATCTCGAGGACGAGATTTCTGTTAAGGGGGGTAGGATTTGTAAAGCCCAAAATTGGTAGGAGAAAAAAATATAAAATAAATAAATAAGTATATTTATAAGTGGGTGTTGGGGATCCCTTGATTTTCTTTTTATTTTTCTCTACATACTCAACTAATGGCATAATAACAAATAAAGAAATAAAGAAATGTGCATCTCATGCGGATGTTATTTCTGTGATGCATTCTAGTTGAATCAAGGAATCATAATTTAAATTTACCTTAACTTATAAATGAAAATATATATGAAAAAGAGATTTTAATAAAGTCATTCCTTTCTTCCCTAATTAAACAATTGGGAGAATAATAACTAATAATAAAACAATAAATAAATAATATTATACAGGTAGAAGAAGTATTATTATACTGTTGTGTGATTTTTAAATCTAGAATTCAAAACCAGGATTTAAATTGTGATAGGATACTTGAATTGGATTAAAAAAAAGAAGAGAAAACTCTCTGTACTGGGCCTATTACCTTACTTTCGGCCCATCTCTACCATCACAGCCCGCGCAGCCGAACCAACGTTCCCGCTGCGCCCTTGGACTGTCACACTGGCGGGTGGGGCCACTGACGCGTGGGGCCTTCTCGACAGACCTCCTCTCCACGCCAACCCACTGCGTGGACGTCTCAGCCGACGCGTTCTCGTGCGCGTGCCACCATGGTCACTGCATGGTGGGCCCTCGCACGCGGATTCGCCATCTCTCTCTCGCGTTCGTGGTCTGACCGACGTCTGGGTCCTATTGTTTAGCCCTCTGCCCACGAACACGCGCCCCGTGCCACAGACTTTTGGGCCCCGCTGCTCAGGTCCGGCATCTACCTTGCGTCGATGCTCGCGGGCGAGCAACTAAATCCACTGAAATCGCGCGGACGTCGCGGAATTCGGCTCCCTAACTCGCCTAGACCGCGGACACCATGGGCGCCGTGTACCTTGTTCCGCTGCCGGACAACCTCGCCCTGCCAGTTTTCCCCTTTCCATGCGCGCTCTCGGTGAGCTCATAGCGACCGTGCGAGATTATCGGAATCCGGGGGCTCCTCAACCAAATTGCCGAGGTTCTCGGTCGATTGCATCGCTCCGCCCCTATATAACCCAGTCGCTCCCGCTCCCTTATCCATCTAGCCGAGAACCCAGCCACCACCAACAGGAATCGTAGACGGAGAGAGAGTTAGAGACCGCGGTACGGATCTTCCTCACGCGCGAGGTATTGGGATGGATGGACTCGGTTCATTGGTCGACGGTGAGCTTCGATGCTTGCGTTGTCGTCGGGGGGCGGAGAAGGACCTCGTGGCCACTAGAATTTCTCACCCATGCCGCTGCTCCGCCGTGGAACCACTGGCGCCGTGGTCGGAGAACATCAGCATCCTCACCATTGGTACGTGAACCCTATATCTGTTGTTGGGATCCCGTCTCCGTGTAGCGCTCCCTGGATTGGGATCTAGAGCACAGGACCGCCATCCAGCAGGCTCACCCGCGATGCCCCGCCGTGGCCACAGGCAGCGTCGCCGTTACCAGGCTTGGGCGATGGGGGTGGAATATGGGCCGTCAATCCCAGATGAAGGGCTGGGATTTGATCCCGGATTCTGGTTTGGCCTAAACTCTTCTCAGTCGTCTGATGTGGATCCGGCGCGTGATAATCGACCTAAGGACTTAAAATCCAGGCGCCTGGTCGAAGATCCAACGGCAAGGATTGTGTAACTCTTCGCTTAAAGGATTCATTTAATCTGGTGCGTAGGATTTCGATCTGGCGGCTCTAGTTAACCCGTACCCCCCCTTCACCGAGGTAAACTTTGCTAAAAAGACCCCGTGCTTTTACGAAATAGAACCCGCCGTCCTCGCTAGTAGGCAAAACTTACAATAGGGTCCCTGGACTTTTTAAATATATCCCGGGAAACCTTTACTGACTTAAAATAAATAATTAGGAAACCTAGAAACTTGTTTATGGCATAACTTACTTGTTTTAAATCCGTTTTACTCCGTTCCAGTTGCGTTAGCTTCATAAAAATATTCTCTACGTACTAAAAACATTAATCATACCATATCTCATACTTTTATAGTTAGATATTCATTTAACCTACGTTTAGTAGATTAACCTCTCTGAATCAAAGTTAATATGTTTATAATTATAGTTTGGCTAAAATATGACCCTAATTATATTATGATTTAACTTAAAGATGAATTAATTATTTATTTAGGTTATTTTCTCACATGATCTATTAAATCAACATAAGGTCTAGTTTTAAATGCTTAAATGGCGTGGATCTTCGAAAAACCATAACTTCTTAACCGTAGCTCCGAATTTAGTAATTCTTGTTCCTACGATCTCGTAGCAACGCGTAGATGATTATTACGCAATTTGTACTTATGTTTGGTGTAATGTTAATTTTGCCTATACAATGTTTGTTTGTATTGCTACGACTAGAGTGAGGACACGTGTCATCTGAAGAGCAAGTTGGTACCTGGAATCTCAAGTCCCAGGCAAGTTGTGCCCTTGATCACTTCTTTTACCCACCGATGTTCCGATTAATCATAATGATCTGCATAGGTTAATTTTGATGGGACCTAATATGTTACCCTAGTTTGTCTATCTTTATACCTTGTTTACCACTAAACTTTTTGGGTAGTACTTGCTAGTGCTTTATGTGGTTTTGGGTATGAAGATACATTATTCATGATCACACTTTTATTATCTGTTTATTATTACTATTCATGATAAGATCATTATGTTAATTGGAACATGGAGCGACCACCCGGGAAAACAGTGCTACCACAAGGGTTTATGGACGCCCTTGGCTGATTAATTAGGAAAGCTAGTGGAGGACTACCTTACCCGAAAGGGGCAAGGGCAGTAGGGGAGTGGTCAGTGTAGGGAGGTCCTTGGTTGATTTTGCTGCGATGGTGGTCAGGCAAGAACCCTGCATTGGAGCTTCCTATAAACTGTAGCGGGTTTTCTGAAGCTAGTGGAACTTTGTAAAGGCCTCGTAGTGTTACCCTGCCTCGCCTCCTCGGTAGAGGTGTATGGGAAGTCGCGATCCCTTGGCAGATGGGTAACATGACTTGTGGGTAAAGATGTGCAACCTCTGCAGAGTGTAAAACTGGTATACTAGTCGTGCTCACGGTCATGAGCAGCTCGGACCCTCACATGATTAATTTATGGAACTAAATTCAATTTGTCATATGCATTGCATTGCAGGTGATGTTGTTACTTTTGTTCTACTATTTAATTGGGTTGGTATTTACTTATACTTAGTAAGTGCTAATAAAATTTTGACCAACTTTAAAAGCAATGCTTAGCTCTAACCATGTTCTTTGGTAAGCCTTACACTTCACGTGAGCTCCCACCTTTGGCGAGTTCATACACATTATTCCCCACAACTTGTTGAGCGATGAACGTATGTGAGCTCACCCTTGCTGTCTCACACCCCCCACAGGTCAAGAACAGGTACCACAGGATGAGGCGCTTGGAGGATGCTGCGACGAGTTCGTGAGAGGTCTAGGCTGTCGTCTCCTAGTCAACTTTGGGTTGCTGGACCGTTGTCTCCTTATAATGTAATTATTTATTTTGTACATAAATTCTATTATATAGTAAAGATGTGACATTCGATCATGTGCCATGATTCATCATATGTGTGAGACTTGGTCCCAGCACACCTGGTGATTATGTTCGCGCCCGGGCTTTGGACCCCTAAAACCCGGGTGTGACAGATGGATACTAGTATGCTAGGGCGAGTAGCTGCTTTAATAATTAGGGATCTCGGTAGAAGTCGAGTGATTTTTCTAGCACTCGCGCGAGGTCAGGAATTGGTTGTATCCATTTTCATATCGTAATGATGTTGGTCTGTGGACAACAATCCATGGGGATTGGTTGTTTACGAGACGGAAATTGGAATAAGGATTAAGGTGTGGTACCGTGTGTCAAGCGTTTGAACGTACTAAGCACATGCCGAGAAATATGGTAAATTGGTAAGCCTAGTACCTGAGTGAACTTGGCAGCAGATCGCCCTCCTCACGCGACCTGAGACGTGGTCTCCAATTCCGGTTATGGTGGGTACAAGTGCGGTCACTGCATGACGGCAGTCGAGGTCAGTGAGGCATTGTACGCCAAGGCGGTGAGCCCCTCTCTGCTGACGGGGAATCGATGGGGACGGTTGATATGTGTGGGGACGGAGTGCCTCGCCACGTCGTGTGTTTAGGTTTACCTTGCAAGGTTTAAAAAAACTCGATTCGAATCGTCTGCTTCTCGCAGCTAATGAGACTGCTTGATCCATGCTGCTACATTGAGTAACAAGTGGAAACGTGATGACTTGGCAAAAGTTGTTGATTGCTAAATGTTTGATACCATGTATGATTAGATAGGTACACATTTAGTCTTAAGAGAGTCACACTAAAACTTGAAAAAGCTAAAACTTGATTATAGACTCAGCTAGTGCTTTTGGCAAACCAAACCCCTCAGCCAAACAGCTGCATGTCTAGAGGTAGAGGAGTAAAGTCCTCACACCGGGTAAGTCTAGCTGAGTATTAGTGTACTCAGCCTTGCTTGTGGCATAATTTTTACAGGTTCTCTGGAGGACATGGTTGCTGGAGTGACTTGGCTGTCCATCTTGCCACCGGGCTGGACAGTCGAGTGGGACCCTACCTCGGCTGAGGAGGAGCATGAGGAGTGATGGGATAGGCTTCCCCATCCCTCCGTTTATTTATCGTTAGTTTTATTCCACTGCATTCCGAACAATGATCACTGCTTTTGCTAAAACTCTGATGATGTTGTAATAAATCTAATACTCCTTAATGTATGGTTTTATGCTTTATTGTATTTGCTCTGTGCCTCACCATCGAGTGAGTACGTGGTACTTGATCCTGTTAGTGGCCTCGTCGGACTAGATCCGAGGGACTGACGTGTTATTCCTATTTAAGTGTGGTCTAGCCTCTAAGGTGGGACTTAGGCACTTAAGTTGGAATAATTCGGGCGGTTCCGCCACAGTTGGTATCGGAGCTTGTACCACCACAGAGGAATCAATAAACTATAAATACCATCCTTTTTCAAAAAGTAAAACATGTTAGAAACCCATGTTGGATAGAGCGATAAGGCGATAAGGATGAACATAGAGCGTGAAGCCTTAGGATAATGGCAGGGTAGCTAGGTGGCTAATTGAGTGAGCCCTACCAGCTATTGTAAGGGATGGGGATTTTCCCTATTCCCTCTAAGTTGATGTGAGGTTGTTTAGGACGGGCATGCATGCATCATTTACTTAAAACTACTTGATAATTGGGTAAGGACTTTAAAACACATGATAATGAAAGATCAAGTACACTCAGTGACCTATTCGTAACCTTTGATGGGCCAAGCCTTGATCCCCTTTTATTTTTGTATTTTTTTTTCCTTTTTCGCTTACGCTTACCCGTACACAGATGACTTCTCATGGATCCTCGGAAGGAGGGAACGCCCATTCCCACACAGACGGACTTGCACGAGAGGGTTTTCCCCGCATCATGTGGGAGGTGCTGCAGGGAGCCTGTTACACGACGCCTCCCCAGTACACGGTGCAGCTGTTCGAGAAGCACCGGGTGCCCCGCTGTAGGGTGAGGATGACCCTGGAGCCTCATCCCTTACAACCAGGCTGGCATTCGTTGGACTCCGAGTCTTTCGGATACCGAGCTGAGGACACTATCGAGGCCATTGCTCTCCACGGGCTGACCACCTTCTGTGGTTTTCACCCCTTGGAGTTGTCCACTCACCCCATTGGTTTGTTCCCCGTGGAGAAGGAGGACGACCCAATGTGGAAGGATCGAGTGGAACATGCCAAGGATGTGTGGGCTCTGTACCTAGGGCAGACTGCTCACCTCACGGTGCGATGCATGAATGCCCTGTATCATCTGCAAGTGATGCAAGGAGAGGCAATGTCTCAGCTAATGGCGTTGTTGGAGGCTACCAAAATTACCTTAGACAACAGAGAGGAACTTGTGGTAGACCTGTCCACTGAGATGGTGGAAAAGGACCTGCAAGTGGAACAGATGGCCAACAAGATCCAGGAGCTTGAGGAGCTAGTGGGAGCCAGGGAGAACACCATTGAAGTTCTCGAAGATCAGCTCATAAACACTCAGCAGCAACTTGATGAAGCCAACCAGCACTTGGATATGCACCATCAGGAGATTCAGGATATAGAGGACGACGAAGAGGTTGACATCGAGGGAGGAGTGGAGCCGAAGCCTGCATCTAGTCTGGACACTACTGGCTCAAGTCCTCCTTCCCTCGAGTCAAGTGTGGCCTCGTTTGCTCAGTAGGTTGTAGGGATAGAGTTGGAAGTGTGTGGCGATAGAACTCCTCGAAGCTAGCTTAGCTTTTGCACCCTTGGGGTACTAGGCTAGACAGAGTTGAGTCTTTTGATCACCGATGTAATCGTAACAAACTGTTTTGGAATCATGGGTGATGGATGATGTTAACTTTTATTTATGAAGGAAGTTTTTATGCTATGTGGTATCTATTTTGGAAAATGCAAGGAAAATGTTGGCATTCTGCAAAACCTTGTCTTTTCAAATGTTTTACCATGTATAAATTGTGATAGCAAGGGTATGATATTAAGAGCACCCTGAATTTTCAGATGGCAGGAAGGGCGCGCCGTGGACAGAATGAGCGCATTCCTCCACCCCCGCCACCGCCTCCTACCATGCAAAAGTTGATGGCTCAGCAGAATGAGATTCTGCGTCAGTTGGCTCAGCGTCAGCCGCCACCTCAGCACTATGGTGGTGGTGATCACCATCAACGTCCTCCAGCAGCAGCCACTTATCAGGAGTTCCTTAGCACTCAACCGCCGCTGTTCACTCGGATAGAGGATCCACTTGATGCTGATGTATTGCTCAGGGTAGTGGAATCCAAGTTCCCACTACTTAATGGAGTTTGTTCAGATGTGGTTAAGGTCAGGTTCGCCACCCAGCAGCTTCGCGGACCCGCGCGGACATGGTGGGATCACTTCCTCGCTATGCAGCCAATTGACCACGTGGTGGAGTGGGGTGAATTCAAGGCAGCTTTCAGAGGACATCACATACCAGCAGGCATCATGGACTACAAGCTCAATGAGTTTCTGTCACTCACTCAGGGGAATCGTATAGTGTTGCAGTACGCTCAGGCCTTCAATGACCTATGTCAGTATGCTGGATACCACGCAGACATCAACGAGAAGAAAAGGGACAGATTCAGGAGGGGTCTCAGTACTAAGCTCCGTGACCGTCTCAACGCAGTCAGGGCCAACAGTTACAATGAGTTAGTCAACCTGGCAATTTCTCAGGAAGATTGCATCACAGCTCGCCAGCCAGAAAAGAAGAGGAAGACCCCTATGGCAGGACCTTCAGCTCAGCCTCAGCGCTTCCAGATTGTGTTTGACACTCAGAACAGGGGACCTCAGCAGCAGCAAGGACGTTGGGTGATCCGACCACAGCAGCAGCAGTAGGCACCCAACCGCTCTCAGCCCCCAGCTCAGAGGAACAATCAGCCACAACAGCAATACCGTCAGGCCAATGACAACAGATGTTTCACTTGTGGTAACACTAGACATTATGCCAAGAATTGCCCTAGGAACCAGCAGAGGCAGGGCCAGAATTCCAATCAAAACCAAGGCAAGAGGCAGAAGGTGCAAGTGAGACAAGGCAGGCTGAACTTCACCACCATGGCTGATATTCCAGAGGGAGCACCTGTCATGATTGGTATCTTTTCCGTTTTGAATTATCCTGCAATCATTCTTTTCGATTCTGGTGCATCACACAGTTTTATCAGTGCAAAATTTAGTGCCAAATGCCAATTAACATTCCATCACACCAATGGGGTATTACAATTTCAACACCAGGAGGCAGGGTTGCCACCTATCAAATCAACAGCCAGGTGCCTATAAAATTTGGTAGTCTTGTCATTAGAACCACCCTCCTCATTTTAGGACTGGATAGTGTGGATATCATATTAGGAACTGACTGGTTATCAAGGCATCAGGCAGTAATTGATATTGCAGCAAGGGCCATTGAGATACACTCCCCTTCTTGTGGTGAAACTACTTTATATTTGCCAAACTAGGGTTGTACCTGCTCCTATGCCTTTACCATGATCGAGTCACCAGTTGAAAGAATCCCAGTGGTCTGTGACTACCTAGATGTTTTTGCGGATGAATTACCAGGGATGCCGCCCGACAGAGACATAGAGTTCGCGATTGAACTGCAACCCGGAACTGCCCCTATATCCAAGAGACCTTATAGGATGCCTCCAGCAGAATTGGCGGAGTTGAAAAAGCAGTTGCAAGAATTGTTGGACAAAGTATTTATTTGCCCAAGTACTTCTCCATGGGGGTGCCCCGCCTTATTCGTGAAGAAGAAAGATGAGAGTTTGAGGTTGTGTGTTGATTACCGCCCTCTCAATGTGGTAACCATCAAGAATAAGTATCATTGCCCCGCATTGATGTACTGTTTGATTAGTTGGTGGGAGCCAAAGTATTCTCCAAGATAGACCTTCGCTCTGGCTACCATCAGATCAAGATTAGGGCCAGTAATGTTCCGAAGACAGCTTTCTCTACCAGATATGGGCTTTATGAGTACTTGGTGATGTCTTTCGGGCTGACCAATGCCCCGGCTTATTTCATGTATTTGATGAACTCAGTCTTTATGCCAGAGCTGGACAAGTTTGTGGTGGTCTTCGTTGATGACATTCTGGTTTATTCCAAAAATGAAGTTGAGCATACTGAGCATCTACACAGCGTACTTCAGCGACTGCATGATCACCGTCTATATGCTAAGCTGTCCAAATGTGATTTCTGGCTGAAGGAGATTAAATTTTTGGGTCACATTTCTCAGGATGGGATATCAGTTGATCCTGGGAAAGTGCAAGAAGTTATGAATTGGAAACCTCCTACCACTGTACGGCAGATTCGGAGTTTTCTGGGATTAGCAGGGTATTATCGACGATTTATTCCGGATTTCTCCAGGATTGCCAAGCCAATGACTAAATTGTTGAAGAAAGGAGTCAAGTACGAGTGGAGTCAGAGATGTGAAGATGCCTTCCATTCATTAAGGCACCATCTGACAACAGCCCCCATGTTAGCTCAGCCTGACAACTCCAAACCCTTCAAGGTTTATTGCGATGCTTCAGGCATCGGATTGGGATGTGTCTTGATGCAAGACAACAGAGTTATTGCCTATGCATCCCGAGCACTCAGACCTCATGAGCAGAACTACCCTACACATGATCTGGAGTTAGCAGCCGTAGTTCATGCTCTAAAGATATGGAGACATTACTTGATGGGAGCTCATTGTAATATCTATACCGATCACAAGAGTCTCAAGTATATTTTCACTCAGGCGGATCTTAATATGAGGCAGAGAAGATGGTTGGAACTCATCAAGGACTATGATTTAGAAGTGCATTACCATCCTGGCAAAGCCAATGTTGTGGCAGATGCCTTAAGTCGGAAGGCTCGGTGCAACTGTGTGAGTATGGATGCAAAAATCACCACCCTATGTGATGAGTTGTGCAAACTAAACATAAAAGTTGTTTCCTTCGGTGCTTTAAGTTATATTTCAGTGGAGCCCAAATTACATGAGCGAATAGTCATGGCACAGATTGGTGACAAGGGTGTTCAATTCATTAAGGAAATGATCGAACCAAAGGTGGACAAATACAAATGCTTCCGTCAGGACAGCAAAGGAATTCTATGGTTTGGAGACCGATTGGTTGTTCCCAAGAACCCCGAGCTTAGAAAGAAAATATTGGATGAAGCTCACCTTTCCAAATTCTCTATGCACCCCGGCAGTAACAAGATGTATCATGATCTCAGATCCTTGTACTCGTGGACCAGAATGAAGAGGGAAATTGCTAAATATATATCTGAATGCGACACTTGCCAAAATGTCAAGGCCAGTCATTTGAAAGTGGCAGGCACTTTATAGCCCCTTCCCATACCATCTTGGAAATGGGAGGATATTTGCATGGATTTCATTGTGGGATTGCCAAATACCTCCCGGCACCACGACTCTATTTGGGTCATTATGGATAGATTGACCAAGACAGCTCATTTCTTACCAGTGCATACCACCCATAGGGCAGAAAAGTATGCAGAGATTTATATTGACCAGATAGTTCGTTTGCATGGAATACCCAAGACTATTGTGTCAGACAGAGGAGCACCGTTCGTAGCACGTTTCTGGGAGCAACTGCAAGAATCACTTGGGACCCATGTAATAAGAAGGTCAGCATACCATCCTCAAACAGATGGTCAGACAGAAAGGGTGAATCAGATTTCGGAAGACATGTTGAGGGCATGTGTGCTACATTATGGTAAAAATTGGGACAAGTGCCTTTCGTTGGCAGAATTCTCTTATAACAACAGCTACCAGTCCAGCCTAAAGATGGCACCGTTCGAGGCCTTGTATGGGAGAAGGTGTAGGACCCCGCTAAATTGGTCACAAGCTGGAGAGAGGGAAATTTTTGGACCTGACCTGGTACTTGAAGCCGAGGAGAAAGTCAGAGTCATTAAAAAGAACCTAGAAGCTGCTCAGGCCAGACAAAAGAGCTATCATGATAAGAGGAGGAAGCCTCTACAATTTGAAGTGGGAGATCATGTTTATATTAAGGTGTCACCCATAAAAGGTGTTCAGAGATTTGGAATCAAGGGCAAGTTAGCTCCTCGCTACATTGGGCCCTATGAAATCAAAGAGACTTGTGGACCTGTAGCATATCAATTGAAGTTGCCACCTCATATGTCAGCAGTTCATGATGTATTCCACGTATCTCAGCTACGGAAGTGTGTCCGCTTACCCACGGAAGTGCTACCGGAACCAGAATTGGAAATAGAACCAGACTTATCTTATCAAGAGCACCCCGTCAAGGTATTGGACCAAAAGGAGAGATCAACTCGGACAAGGTCAATCAAGATGTATAAGGTTCAGTGGAGCCACCATTCAGTAGAAGAGGCTACGTGGGAGACTGAGGATTTTCTACATTCTCGCTTCCTCGACTTTCTACCCAAAGGAGTCGGTACGTAATCCAAAACCCCACCCTCACCTGCCCTTTTGAATCTAAATATAAGAAAAACTTAGTTGTTAAGGGTAAAGTAAGTTTTGAAAATAACTTTAAAAGGACTTCCTTGTGAAGTTGCAAAGAGAATGACATTCGAAGAGCAGTTAATTAGAACACTTGGAAAAAAGGGTCTACAACCCCCAAGCACACCTTGTTGGACCCCTCTAAAGGATCCCTACCCAAATCTCGGGACGAGATTCCTTTAAGTGGGGAGGGCTGTAACACCCTTGGTGTTACCAAGACCCTGACTCCATACTTGTAACCATGAATTGTTATCACATGTGTTAAGTGGAGGAGAGGGAGCCCCAAAACCTTGGAAACCATGGATTAACTAAGAATGTTAATGACAAAAGCATTACCCAAGCATTTATGCAATTATCACCTTGGGTAAGAGAAGATTAAACCCTAGACCTTTCTTGAGCCCTTAACTCCCAAAACCCTGGTTTAAGGGAAAGGTTAAACAAATGTGCAAATCATGAGTTAACCCTTAACCACAGTTTAAGTAACATTATAATCTACAAAATGCAGAGGGTAAACATTACAAAAAGACCCCTTAAAGACCCCAAATCCATTCTTTAAGTAGAAAGCACCCTAGAGCTTTCTAATTCTCTCTATGTCAAAATTTAACCCTAATCTAGAGATCAGACGTGTTCACTTAGTAAATGGCGCCAAAACCACTTGGTCTGAATACCAAAAAGGTGCCAAACCACCTAAGGCACCCATTGGAAAAGTTTGAACCCGAGCCAAATTCGTTTGACATGATTTGGCATCACTTTTGTCGCGAGGTGGACAGTGAGACAAGCAAGATTTGGCGTCCGCAAATCTTCTGACCTAGGGCTTATCTCCCCTTGGAACTTACATACAAGAAGTTGCAATAGGTGCCAGAAAGAGGTCTGCGCCGGATTTTTGCCAAAATTCGCACGTTTACGATCTCAGCAGGCGTTTGAACAAGGGCAGAAGAACACCTCCACATGTTCGACGCGCCCTGACCTTGCTAGAGCACGCCAAGCGCCCGACCCCGCGCGCCGCGCACCGTGCCAGCCACGCCCGTATCCCCTGCCCGCGCCCGCGTCTATAAAGCCAGCCAAGGCTTCAGCCGTACGCCCCCGCGCGCTCTCGACCTCACCGGAGCATGAGATCGCCGGAGTTTTCCCTGCACACGGCGTGCCAGTGGCCGCCCGAGAACCCGCCACCGTAGACCGGCCAACCAAGCCATCCCCAGCCCCATCCGACCCACTGGTGAGACTCCGCGTGCCTCGGTGAAGCTCCCAGAGCGAAGAATCGAGATCTGCCTCGCCGGAGACGCAGGATCAAGGCCACCGGACTTCACCCGACCGTCGGCGAACGTAGACCGAGATCCACGGTGAGTTATTCTTCGATTCCTTGCACGGGTCGACTCATTAGCACCCCGTGAAGCTCCCCGTGCCCTTGGATTGACCTATATCGCCGTGGATAGGCCAGAGCACACGCCGCCAACGAGCTCGCTCGCCTGCGCACGTGGACCAGCCGATTCCGGCCATCACCGTCGTCGAGCCGTACCTCGTCGTGACCGCGAGGACCTCCCGAAGCCAACCCCACCCTTCTCCGGACCTCCCTCGCCGCCGGTAAGCCGCGCCGCCCTATTTCTTTTCGCGGGTACTGTTCAAAAGGGGGGAGGGACCTCGGGGAAGAAGGAATAGAAGTCAGGGGGGTTTTTGAATTGTCAGCGACTCTAGTGAATAGTTGCGAAGGGGTATAAGTTAAAGGAATGTTTTAAGAAAAACCCAGGGTCCTTGGTGTAAACTAGTTTTTCCAGAAAACCTTTTAAACATTTCTCATTTAATACAAACAGAGCTTGTAAAATTCATAACTCCAGTTTTATTCAACCAAATTGAGTCAAACCAATTTTGCTAGGTTTTGAATAATGTAAACTACTTAGGAAAAATACAAAACCCCCTAAGTGTTGCAGAAGGATTTAAAGTTTGGAATTAAATAGTGTTCTGGCCAAAAACTAAATAAAAGAGGGAAAATAATTACACTGTTAGACTGAGGTTAAGAAAAATCAGAGAAGTCCTTAATCACTTCTTAATCTATTTAAAAAATAGTAAACCCCTCAGTACACCAAATTAAGGTAGGGTTTACCATTTAAAATCATTTTAGCTCAAAGTTAAAGAAAATAGAAAACGTAGTGTAAAATAAGAACTAGGGGGCAACCACATTTTTGCTAGCTCACTTATTTAGTATAGTTCACTAGAAAATTTTATTAGACCCTCTGTTAGTGCAAAAGAAATGCCTTTCCTTTTATTTTAGGAAAACAATGAAAACTTAGGAAAATCTTAGAAAAATAATCCTGAGGAGAAACCACCCCAGCCTTGGGATAACTAATATTTTGTTATTATGAATATAGGAAAATATGGGTTCTGTTGTTTGATATTTTTCAAATAACAAGTTAGTTATAAGTACCTTTTTGGCACTAAACTTTAGAAAATCACAACTAAATATTTAGTAGGTCTTTTTCAATGATTTTTAACACAGAGGCCTAATATCACCTATGAATCTTGACAAAAATAAAATTTGGTACAGAGACCTTACTTAAATCAAGCTATAGTGTAAAATGCCCTTTTACACTTGTTTTTGTTAATTTTACACAAGTAGTATCTGAATTAATCTCCACCTCAAATTTTTAAGAGAACCCACAAATGTCAATATTTACCCACTGTAATTTTTATAACATTTTTGGAAAACGTTAACTAACCCTGATGGTTCAAAAATGATTAATAAGAAGCAATAGGAAGAAAAAGGGAAACCTTGGGAGAATAGATGAAAATACAAAACCCTTAAGTATATCCAAAAAAGAAACCCTAGAGAAACACTAAACTTAATACTATTTTACTATGCATAGCCTTTCCAAATGTTCACATCATTTTTTATGCATATATCTTATGCATTGCATTCGATAGACTGTAATCTCGCCGACGGGGAATACATCCTCGTGCCGGAGCAAGGAGTTGCTCAGGAGGTAGCCTAGGATCCAGCACCAGAGACTACCCTCGAGGATCTGCCTGCCCCAGCTTTGGAAGGTAAGCCCTAGTTTTATGCATAACCTACTTATTATGCTATTTTACTACACGTATTGTTTGTAGGTTTGAATGTGCACTTAAGTGTAGGAGTTGTTTGAAACTTTAGTTGCATGACTCAGGATTTCCCTTGAGATGGATACTAGTATGCTAGGGCGAGTAGCTGCTTTAATAATTAGGGATCTCGGTAGAAGTCGAGTGATTTTTCTAGCACTCGCGCGAGGTCAGGAATTGGTTGTATCCATTTTCATATCGTAATGATGTTGGTCTGTGGACAACAATCCATGGGGATTGGTTGTTTACGAGACGGAAATTGGAATAAGGATTAAGGTGTGGTACCGTGTGTCAAGCGTTTGAACGTACTAAGCACATGCTGAGAAATAAGGTAAATCGGTAAGCCTAGTACCTGAGTGAACCTGGTAGCAGATTGCCCTCCTCACGCGACCTGAGACGTGGTCTCCCATTCCGGTTATGGTGGGTACAAGTGCGGTCACTGCACGACGGCAGTCAGAGTCAGTGAGGCATTGTACGCCAAGGCGGTGAGCCCCTCTCTACTGATGGGGAATCGATGGGGACGGTTGATATGTGTGGGGACGGAGTGCCTCGCCACGTCGTGTGTTTAGGTTTACCTTGCAAGGTTTAAAAAAAAACTCGATTCGAATCGTCTGCTTCTCGCAGCTAATGAGACTGCTTGATCCATGCTGCTACATTGAGTAACAAGTGGAAACATGATGACTTGGCAAAAGTTGTTGATTGCTAAATGTTTGATACCATGTATGATTAGATAAGTACACATTTAGTCTTAAGAGAGTCACACTAAAACTTGAAAAAGCTAAAACTTGATTTTAGACTCAGCTAGTGCTTTTGGTAAACCAAACCCCTCAGCCAAACAGCTGCATGTCTAGAGGTAGAGGAGTAGAGTCCTCACACCGGGTAAGTCTAGCTAAGTATTAGTATACTCAGCCTTACTTGTGGCATAATTTTTACAGGTTCTCTGGAGGACATGGTTGCTGGAGTGACTTGACCGTCCATCTTGCCACCGGGCTGGACAGTTGAGTCGGACCCTACCTCGGCTGAGGAGGAGCATGAGGAGTGATGGGATAGGCTTCCCCATCCCTCGGTTTATTTATCGTTAGTTTTATTCCGCTGCATTCCAAACAATGATCACTACTTTTGCTAAAACTCCGATGATGTTGTAATAAATCTAATACTCCTTAATGTATGGTTTTATGCTTTATTGTATTTGCTCTGTGCCTCACCATCAAGTGAGTACGTGGTACTTGATCCTGTTAGTGGCCTCGTCGGACTAGATCTGAGGGACTGGCGTGTTACTCCTATTTATGCGTGGTCTAGCCTCTAAGGTGGGACTTAGGCACTTAAGTTGGAATAATTTGGGTGGTTCTGCCACAAGCATCAAATGAATATTAGGCCTTTTGATATTCCCAAGACGGCTTTCTCTACCCGATATGGTTTATATGAGTTCACGGTCATGTCATTTGGCTTAACTAATGCACCAGCCTACTTCATGAATCCGATGAACAAGGTGTTCATGGAGTATCTTGATAAGTTTGTCGTGGTATTCATCGACAACATTCTGATTTATTCCAAGAATGATGTTGGGGGTCTTCTTCTCCGCTAAAGGTTCTCAAGACAAAAACACCTTCGACAAAATAATACAAAGGCTTGTCAAAGTTACTTTCAGCCTCGGTTTAGCCCCTCAAGACGAAGAATCTGTGTAGCAGCGACTATGCAGAATGTCGAAGGTCAATAGCTTCGGCCCAGACCAAGCAGAGAAGGAAAAAGGACTAGATGGACCTTATTAGTTTTAGTTGCTTGTAAACAAATGTTCAAGGGCATGTATGTAATTTTACCCGGACTGCGTCCCATGCCTATAAATATATGAACAGTACCCTCGTACTGTTCACGCTGGATTGTATTCACTCTCTCGCATCCTCGCCTTCGAGCAAGCCAAAGGTATAAATGCAATATTGATATTGTTGATATTCATATATATTTTTATGGAATGCAAGAATAAATAAATTATTATGATATAATTTTAATATCCATCCTTGTCCATTCTCACCTACGTATTAATGTGATGAAGGTAAGTCCTTCTTGACCTTCATCTCGATAAGCATTTGTAATACCCAAAACCTTATTTTGGATTTATTAAAAAAAATCCTATCCTGTGATTTATAAAGGTTCTATAAAATGATTTGAGTTAAAACATCATTTGATTCCTTTCTTTTCAAAATATATTTTCCTAAAATAAGTAATGTGTGTGCATTACATATTTATAGCCTTTACCTAGATGGATAAGACTAATTAATAAGTATATAATCTCATGCTGGATTTTGATTGTGCTTTTTATTTTGAAGTTTAAATTTGAACCCAGAATCAAATTTGAATTTGAAATTTGCAAAACAACTAGAAATAATAAAAAAAGAAATAAACAAAAGGGAGAGAAGACTGCCTGGGCCGGATTCCTATTCTTATGGTCCAAGACCTTTCTACCTTCATGCCAGCCCAGCACCAACCCACGCAGCACCACATCCGGTCACTGACAATCAGTCCTAGCCACTAGACCCTTTCCGTTCACGCACACGCGGCCTCCGCGCTGACGAGTGGGCCTTACTGCTCGGGTCCGTCGTCGACCTCGCGTTATGGGGCGTAGATGTGCAACAGAAGAATCCACCGTATATCTCGCGGGACCGTTTCTGGCTCCAGCTGGGACCCCGAGCGCCACCAGAATATATAACCCAAAATCATCTACTCTTTCTCCCAGAACTTTTCAATCGCTCACCCCGTCACCATCCTTCCTTTGATCTAGCATTGATTTTTTTTTTGCTCCACTTTCCTTGGGCGTCTACTGCCTTGTCTGGTGTAGAAAAAAACAATAGATTTTGTTCTGTTGTTCTGCTACGGGTGTTGTCCCCTCCTCTCTCACTCGGCGAGCTGCGTTGTCCACTTGGGATTCCACAGCTTGGTTTCAGATGCTTGATTAGGATGGATCGGTTTTGGTTTGAGATGGCCCCCTTTCGAGGCAATGAATTTGGTGCGGGTGGATGGCTTCCTGTCAGGATGAGTTCTTGAAGCCGAGGTAAATCTTTGACTTGCCTAGTTTCCAATTCCAAATTCCAAGATTCCACCGCTTCTTGATCCGTCGGGCGCCATGGGCCTCTGTGGTGGCAAGTCGACAGCAGTCTAGGGGTCGGCGGTAGCACAGGAGCAACAAAGCTGGGGCGTTGGCTTGCCAGCGATGCCTGTGATGGTGCCTTAGACGCCCAAGCAGGCCATGTCGTCCTTCTACTTACCGAGCCGCTCTCGCCCTCCAGCTACAAGGGTCGCGCTGCCGCTCTGCGTACACGCCGCCGTGCTCTAGCGTTGAGTGGAGAAGAACCATTGTAGCCGTTGATCTCATAGCAAATAGCCATGATCAAACTCCTTAAAAAAATTTCGGTCGTCTGATCCTAACCGTAGTACATCAGATGGACGTCCAGGATTACAAGAAACATACCCTTTCGCCTTATTAAATCTGGGTCGTCGATCGGGAATCTGATGGCCAGGTTCACGTACCGCTTCACGATCTGTTTTGAGCCCTTGGATCTTGATCGGATGGATCTGAGCGCAGAATACCCCTTCGGCTAGGATCTTTCTAAAGAGCCCCTCGGCTTATTCTAAATTAACCCGCCGTCCACCTCGGGTCAGGGCTGAGTCTGGTAGATTTTGCAAATTGAACCTCAAGTTTCTTAGTAAATGACGCGCAGTCCAGATAACAGAGAAAACTAGATAATTAATATTAGAAATTGATTGTTAGTATAAAAATAAATCTTGAAACTTATTTAATGCATAGAAAATTTATTTTAGCTCCTTTTAAATTCATTCCAGTTACATTAATTTTCTTGTAATATTCTTTATCACCTAGTAGCTCTGTTTAGAGAGGAAATGTAGATTAAAATCTGTTACTTAATTTATCCCGTGCCAAGTATTTAATAACTTCGGAAATATATAACTTAATAACCGTAACTCCGAATTTAGTGATTCTTGTTCCTACAATCTCGTAGCGACGAGTAGATCATTATTATGCAGTTTGTGATTATGTTTGGTGTGATGTTAATTTTGTCTATACCATGTTTGTTTGTATTGCTACGACTAGTGTGAGGTCACGAGTCACCTGAAGATCATCCTGGTACCTGGAATCTCAAGTCTCAGGCAAGTTGTGCCCTTGATCACTTCTTTTTACCTACTCATGTTCTGATTAATCATAATGATCTGCATAGGTTAATTTTGATGGGACCCAATAGACTACCCTAGTTTGTCTATCTTTATACCTTGTTTACCACTGAACTTTTTGGGTAGTACTTGCTAGTGCTTTATGTGGTTTTGGGTACGAATTTACATTATTCATGATCACACTTTTATTATCTGTTTATTATCACTGTTCATGATAAGATCATTATGTTAATTGGAACATGGAGCGACCACCCGGGAAAATAGTGCTACCACAAGGGTTTATGGACGCCCTTGGCTGATTAATTAGGAAAGCTTGTGGAGGACTACCTTACCCGAAAGGGGCAAGGGCAGTAGGGGAGTGGTCAGTGTAGGGAGGTCCTTGGTTGATTTTGCTGCGATGGCGGTCAGGCAAGAACCCTGCATTGGAGCTTCCTATAAACTGTAGCGGGTTTTCTGAAGCTAGTGGAACTTTGTAAAGGCCTCGTAGTGTTGCCCTGCCTCGCCTCCTCGGTAGAGGTGTATGGGAAGTCGCGATCCCTTGGCAGATGGGTAACATGACTTGTGGATAAAGATGCGCAACCTCTGTAGAGTGTAAAACTGGTATACTAGCCGTGCTCACGGTCATGAGCAGCTCGAACCCTCACATGATTAAATTATGGAACTTAAACTCAATTTGTCATATGCATTGCATCACAGGTGAGGTTGTTACTTTTGTTGTACTACTTAATTGGGTTGGTATTTACTTATACTTAGTAACTGCTAATAAAATTTTGACCAACTTTAAAAGCAATGCTCAGCTCTAACCATCCTCTTTGGTAAGCCTTACACTTCACGTGAGCTCCCACCTTTGGTGAGTTCATGCACATTATTCCCCACAACTTGTTGAGCGATGAACGTATGTGAGCTCACTCTTGCTGTCTCACACCGCCCACAGGTCAAGAACAGGTACCACAGGATTAGGCGCTTGGAGGATGCTGTGATGTGTTCGTGAGAGGTCTAGGCCATCGTCTCCCAGTCAACTTTGGGTTGCTGGACCGTTGTCTCCTTATAATGTAATTATTTTTTTTGTATAGAACTCCTATTATATAGTAAAGATGTGACATTCGATCCTGTGCCATGATTCATCATATGTGTGAGACTTGGTCCCAGCACACCTGGTGATTATGTTCGCGCCCGGGTCTTGGTGCCCCGAAATCCGGGTGTGACAGAAGTGGTATCAAAGGAATGTTGACTGTAGGACGAAACCTAGATAGAACTGGACAATCATTATCTACTTACCTTTGCTACTCTGATTCTTTTCTAAACTTTTCATAATTTTTTCTCATCTATTTCCGCTTTACTCTGATCATTCTCACCTTTTCTTTTCTAAAAACAAAGGTGGATTTCACACTTTGAAATCCTGTGCCTAAAGTGACTTTTAGGAATAGGATACCTACTCTTAGGAACAAAAACAAAACTATTTTTATAGGTATCTATACGCTTGAGTGTTTGTTCTTATGATACTTGTTTGATTTGGATCTTTGATTGAGTGTGATGAGTTGTGGAGTAATGTCCACAATTACATCTGCATATACATATAGAAAAAAATGTTTATAAAAAATAACTAGACAAACTAGATTATCCCTCATTAACATATCTAGCCTAACAATATCCATCTCATCTTGAAAGATTCTATCCTACACTCAAAGATCCATCTTATATTAAAAGATACCCTCTTATCTTAATAGATTTATCTTATCTTGAAAAGATTTTTATCCTATTTCAATTGGATCTAGATCCCACCTAATCTAACATGATCTAATCCAAATTGAGTTACTTAAATAAGTTAGATAATGTTGGTGACAAAAAATAGGCCCTAATTCCATAAACATATCAATACCTTGGACTAACTCGTTCGTAAACAACAACCTAACCTACATTATAGGTTGCCCAACCCATTTATCCCCAAAAGCAAAGTAGAACTTTGTTTAACATACCTAACACATGTACCCATAATTGTTATCCCAATTCCGATAATAGCATCTAACACAAAGATTGATGGTCCCTAGATCAGACTCAAGATGGAGATCAACCTCGACATGGAAAAATAGCAGTCAAATCAGATCTCAAGATGATTCAAGATTCACCACCTTGGATGGAGTCTATCCTTACCAAGATCTTCTTACCAGCATCTATCCTTGCTCTAACCAAATCTCATATTGCCTAATAGATGGCTAGACATAAAAGATACACGTGTTTTCCCAATAACCTGCTAATTTATGTTAAACACTTGAACAAAAAAACACTTCTAATTTTGGACCAATTAGAAACTAAAAGCTAAATTACAACCCAATCCTTCTATATATATCCCTTTTGTTACTAATCTCGGGTACGAGATTTCTGTTAAGGGGGGTAGAATTTGTAATACCCAAAACCTTATTTTGGATTTATTAAAAAAATCCTATTATGTGATTTATAAAGGTTCTATAAAATGATTTGAGTTAAAACATCATTTGATTCCTTTCTTTTCAAAATATATTTTCCTAAAATAAGTAATGTGTGTGCATTACATATTTATAGCCTTTACCTAGATGGATAAGACTAATTAATAAGTATATAATCTCATGCTGGATTTTGATTGTGCTTTTTATTTTGAAGTTTAAATTTGAACCCAGAATCAAATTTGAATTTGAAATTTGCAAAACAACTAGAAATAATAAAAAAAAAGAAATAAACAAAAGGGAGAGAAGACTGCCTGGGCCGGATTCCTATTCTTATGGTCCAAGACCTATCTACCCTCATGCCAGCCCAGCACCAACCCACGCAGCACCTCATCCGGTCACTGACAATCAGTCCTAGCCACTAGACCCTTTCCGTTCACGCACACGCCTCCGCGCTGACGAGTGGGCCTTACTGCTCGGGTCCATCGTCGACCTCGTGTTATGGGGCGTAGCTGTGCAACAGAAGAATCCACCGTATATCTCGCGGGACCGTTTCTGGCTCCAGCTGGGACTCCGAGCGCCACCAGAATATATAACCCAAAATCATCTACTCTTTCTCCCAGAACTTTTCAATCGCTCACCCCGTCACCATCCTTCCTTTGATCTAGCGTTGATTTTTTTTTGCTCCACTTTCCTTGGGCGTCTACTGCCTTGTCTGGTGTAGAAAAAAAACAATAGATTTTGTTCTGTTGTTCTGCTACGGGTTTTGTCCCCTCCTCTCTCACTCGGCGAGCTGCGTTGTTCACTTGGGATTCCACAGCTTGGTTTCGGATGCTTGATTAGGATGGATCGGTTTTGGTTTGAGATGGCCCCCTTTCGAGGCAATGAATTTGGTGCGGGTGGATGGCTTCCTGTCAGGATGAGTTCTTGAAGCCGAGGTAAATCTTTGACTTGCCTAGTTTCCAATTCCAAATTCCGAGATTCCACCGCTTCTTGATCTGTCGGGCGCCATGGGCCTTTATGGTTGCAAGTCGACAACAGTCTAGGGGTCGGCGGTAGCAGAGGAGCAACAAAGCTGGGGCGTTGGCCTGCCAGCGATGCCTGTGATGGTGCCTCAGACGCCCAAGCAGGCCATGTCGTCCTTCTACTTACCGAGTCGCTCTCGCCCTCCAGCTACAAGGGTCGCGCTGCCGCTCTGCGTACACGCCGCCGTGCTCTAGCGTTGAGTGGAGAAGAACCATTGTAGCCGTTGATCTCGTAGCAAATAGCCATGATCAAACTCCTTAAAAAAATTTCGGTCGTCTGATCCTAACCGTAGTACATCAGATGGACGTCCAGGATTACAAGAAACATACCCTTTCGCCTTATTAAATCTGGGTCGTCGATCGGGAATCTGATGGCCAGGTTCACGTACCGCTTCACGATCTGTTTTGAGCCCTTGGATCTTGATCGGATGGATCTGAGCGCAGAATACCCCTTCGGCTAGGATCTTTCTAAAGAGCCCCTCGGCTTATTCTAAATTAACCCGTCGTCCACCTCGGGTCAGGGCTGAGTCTGGTAGATTTTGCAAATTGAACCTCAAGTTTCTTAGTAAATGACGCGCAGTCCAGATAACAGAGAAATCTAGATAATTAATATTAGAAATTGATTGTTAGTATAAAAATAAATCTTGAAACTTATTTAATGCATAGAAAATTTATTTTAGCTCCTTTTAAATTCATTCCAGTTACATTAATTTTCTTGTAATATTCTTTATCACCTAGTAGCTCTGTTTAGAGAGGAAATGTAGATTAAAATTTGTTACTTAATTTATCCCGTGCCAAGTATTTAATAACTTCGGAAATATATAACTTAATAACCGTAACTCCGAATTTAGTGATTCTTGTTCCTACAATCTCGTAGCGACGAGTAGATCATTATTATGCAGTTTGTGATTATGTTTGGTGTGATGTTAATTTTGTCTATACCATGTTTGTTTGTATTGCTACGACTAGCGTGAGGTCACGAGTCACCTGAAGATCATCCTGGTACCTAGAATCTCAAGTCTCGGGCAAGTTGTGACCTTGATCACTTCTTTTTACCTACTCATGTTCTGATTAATCATAATGATCTGCATAGGTTAATTTTGATGGGACCCAATAGGCTACCCTAGTTTGTCTATCTTTATACCTTGTTTACCACTGAACTTTTTGGGTAGTACTTGCTAGTGCTTTATGTGGTTTTGGGTATGAAGATACATTATTCATGATCACACTTTTATTATCTGTTTATTATCACTGTTCATGATAAGATCATTATGTTAATTGGAACATGGAGCGACCACCCGGGAAAACAGTGCTACCACAAGGGTTTATGGACGCCCTTGGCTGATTAATTAGGAAAGCTAGTGGAGGACTACCTTACCCGAAAGGGGCAAGGGCAGTAGGGGAGTGGTCAGTGTAGGGAGGTCCTTGGTTGATTTTGTTGCGATGGCGGTCAGGCAAGAACCCTGCATTGGAGCTTCCTATAAACTTTAGCGGGTTTTCTGAAGCTAGTGAAACTTTGTAAAGGCCTCGTAGTGTTACCATGCCTCGCCTCTTCGGTAGAGGTGTATGGGAAGTCGCGATCCCTTGGCAGATGGGTAACATGACTTGTGGGTAAAGATGCGCAACCTCTGCAGAGTGTAAAACTGGTATACTAGCCGTGCTCACGGTCATGAGCAGCTTGGACCCTCACATGATTAAATTATGGAACTTAAACTCAATTTGTCATATGCATTGCATCGCAGGTGAGGTTGTTACTTTTGTTGTACTACTTAATTGGGTTGGTATTTACTTATACTTAGTAACTGCTAATAAAATTTTGACCAACTTTAAAAGCAATGCTCAGCTCTAACCATCCTCTTTGGTAAGCCTTACACTTCACGTGAGCTCCCACCTTTGGCGGGTTCATGCACATTATTCCCCACAACTTGTTGAGCGATGAACGTATGTGAGCTCACTCTTGCTGTCTCACACCCCCCCACAGGTTAAGAACAGGTACCACAGGATGAGGCGCTTGGAGGATGCTGCGATGTGTTCATGAGAGGTCTAGGCCGTCGTCTCCCAGTCAACTTTGGGTTGCTGGACCGTTGTCTCCTTATAATGTAATTATTTATTTTGTATAGAACTCCAATTATATAGTAAAGATGTGACATTCGATCCTGTGCCATGATTCATCATATGTGTGAGACTTGGTCCCAGCACACCTGGTGATTATGTTTGCGCCCGGGTCTTGGTGCCCCGAAATCCGGGTGTGACAGCATTATACCCTCAGGGAGATAATGCTTCGAAGGACGAAGGTCCTTAATGATTAACAATTGTGTTGCCTTGTTCTTGATTCACAGCATTTGAGAACAAGTGAGCAATGTTGGAACTTGCTCACTGGTGCAAGTTGATCCAACGGGGGAGTGTAGCAACACAAACAGGGTTTTTGCACGAGATGGCAATAGCTCTGTTCATCTAGCCTCTTAAGGGCACTGTGCGGGGGTATTTATAGGTATCTGAGTGCCCAGCGTCCCGTGTTAAGGACGCATGTGCCCTCAGACACCTAGGTTATCCCCGGAATATTCCCATAAAGCTGGGTTATAGACCGTAATTACAGGGAGGCCTTTACAAATTAGGCCCGTAACGCGCAACGGCCACGCAGGGCCTATTACAATGGGCCAGATCACACGTGGGCCTCCATTCTGGACGAGGTCGCTAGATGAGACGACCTCGTCATAGGTCTTCGTCCGGTGGCGTATGAGACGAAGGGTAAGTCTGCCCGTTGTCTTGTCACCGTTGGCGCAGCGAGTACGGCGAAGGCCTCAAGCGAAGGGTGGCGTCTTCGCCTTCGCCCCAACATTTGCCCTCCGAGGGACCAGTTCGACTAAGTCATCTGGTGCCGAAGACGTCGCTAAATGGCGGAGACGCTGCCCTCGCTCGAAGTGGTTCCGCGGGGTTTTTTGACATGACCGTTGATTGACGCCGTACTGTTGGATTGCGGGTTTCCCGAAGCGCCGCGCCCTGTGTATAAAAGGGGACGGGGGGCAGCGCGTTTTGAACTTTATCTTTCCACGCTCCGCGAAAACCCTAACCGCCTTCTCAAACCTCTCGCTGCTCGTCTGCCCTCCTTGCTCTTGTTCGCCGGAGATCTGGCCCGTGTGAAGCAGACGGCCTGCCGCCGCCGACGGTACGTAGCGATGCCGACCTCTTCTTCTTCTGCTGCTGCTACGCCGTCGGCCGACGCGTCGTCTGAGGAGACGTTGAGCACTGTGGCGGCGGAGGAGTTGCGCGCCGGCGACACGGTGGATTTCGATGTGTCGCGGATGTCCTCGGTCCGCGTGCAGGATATGCAGCAGCTTGGATACTTTGGCGGTGGAGTCGCTCGAGCCCCGGGGGCGGAGGAGGTCCCCGAGCCAGAAGGCGAGTTGGTTGTCTTCGAGGCGTTCTTTGCCGCTGGTTTTCGCCTGCCTGCGCATCGATTCGTGGGAGAAGTCCTGCGCAGATTCAACGTCCAGATCCACCAGCTGACGCCGAATGCCGTGGTGGCTCTGTCAAAATATGTCTGGGCGACGACTTCGTACGGCGAACAGCCATCGGTCGAAGTCTTCGTGAAGTACTATTGCCTGCACTGGCAGAAAAGGATGATCGGAAATAAGATTGCTCAGTTTGGGTCCTGTACATTTACGCCGAAGACCGGCAAGACTTCGATGGAGGTCGTTGAGTTGTTTCCTTGCGCCCGCAATAAATGGGGCAACTGGTATGAGTTTTGGTTCTACGTTGCGGAGGGCACAGTCGAGGACCATTCGGGGCTCCCCGTGGCCGAGATGTGCTCGCATTATTACTCAGCATACCCGCAGTTTGAAGTGGCGGAGGAGGATGCAGACGAAGGGGCCCTGCGGTGCGCGGCTGGCCTGAGTAGCAGGCGCGATTTGGTTGAGGAGTTTGTGGCGTATGGGGTGTGGCCCTTGGCGCATGGCTGGGCGCTGGGCGAAGTATGCCCTCGCCAGATGCCTTCCCGTGGTGGGATGCTGGTGCGAAGTCTCGCCTTCGCACTGGATCTGCATAGCCGCGATCCTGCAGCATTTGTGTGTGAGGCGGAGGATGGGGCGGTGCGGATTGTTGGTCGGTACGTGCCGAAGACGGAGGGCCAGCGTAGCTGGGATATACGCGGGTCCAACGACCGCTTGAACAGGGTCTTCGAGTTGAACCGTCTGTCGTATGGCGGTTATCCCGGGCAAGACGATGTGGATCGTCGCGGGAAGAAGTCGGCGGCAGAGACTGGAGACGACCCCGCGCCGGCGGCCGCCCCATCCTCTAAGAAGAGGAAGCTAGGTACTGCTACGGGAGGGCTGGGGGTTTCCGATGGTTTTGCTAGGGAATTGATGAGGACATGTGCGGCCCCCGGGGGGAGGATGTCTTCGCCCGAGCTCTGGGAGTCTTCGGCGCGGATGCTGAAGGTTACCGGGGGTTGGTGGCCTAAGAATGTTCCTATCCCCCGCGCGACCGGCGAAGACTTTTTTACATCTCGCATGGTTCGTGACTAGAGAGTGTTTCCTTATGGACGGAATATTGCTGCTGTTGTGTCGGCAGTGATGGACAAGGATCGTCAGGGAGCTGCGCAGAAGCGCCAGGCGGTCGTCAGGCTGCCTGAGGCTAGCCCGAAGAGGTCGCGGGGGACTGCGAAGGCTGCTGCCCCCGGCGGCAGCCAGCCGACGCTGGCGGCGAAGTCTGCCGCCCCTGGGTCCAGCAGGGTGCCGAAGGCCGTGAAGGCGGCCAGCGCCGGCGGAGCCAAGCCTGCCCCGTCCGGAGTTGCGAAGGCCCGAGAATTGCCTACGCCGGGCAAGCGCGTTGCCGACTTTGCCACCGAGATTAGCGTGGACGATTATCTCGTTGGTAAGTCGTTAGCCCGAGGTTTTTCTTTTTTTTTTTGACTGTTGATGCGTTGCAGGGTCGGGCGAAGGGCAACTTGTTGTTGTTTCGCCTGCGGTGGCGACCGCGGCGACTGCCGTGGTGCCTGGGGCGAGGGGTAGCGCTGTCAGCGCCGGTGGTGAGATTCCGGCGCTCACTGCCGTCAAGGACGAGGCGGGCGCTGTGTCCCGCCGGCTGAAGGAGGCATTGAGTCAGGTAAGTTGAGCTAGACTTCGGTGTTTACCAGTTTCGTTGGGATTGTGGTCTTATGTGTGTCTTGTAGGCGGCTGACTTCGCCGACCGCGTGGCGTCGGGGGCCCTTACGGCGGTTGTGTCTGCCGAAGTCGAGAGACTTCGGGCGCAACATGCTGACGCTGTCCGGGAAAAGTCGGCCGCCGACAGCAAGTGCCGTAAGCTGGCGGAGAAGGTGGCCGCGCTGGAGGGCGAGAGGACTGACCTCCGGCGCCAACTGGCGGAGGAGTGAAGGGAGGCTAATGAGGCCTTTGCCAAGGCGCAGTCTGCGCAGGTGGAGGCCAATTTGGCGTGGGTGGAGGGTAGCCTTGCCAGACAGCGCGTCGAGGAATGGGAGGAGCGGTTCAACGCTCTGCATACCCGTGTGGAGAGGGTCGAGGCTTCGACGCGCTCGGAGGCTGAGCAGACGCGCAAACAGCTTATGGACTCATACCACGAGCTGGGCGCGCGGACCGCTGACTTCGAAGTGCCAGACCAAGAGCCCGGACTTCGCTGCCTCGAGTGGCTGCAGGAGGAGTTGTTGGTGCTCCCCGCCATTGTGGAGGGGTTTATGTCCTATGCCTCCCTGGTCACCTGCGAAGGGGCGATGAACGCGCTGTCCCGCGAAGGGTGCCGGCACTATGAGGTCTTCGACCAATCTGATGAGGATTTTGAGCGTGAGATTTACAAGGTTGAGGACCCTGTGGTGAAGGAATCCGCGGGAGCCCTATTCGACCGGATGTAGGGTCCCCACGGTCGGGAGGTGGTCAGGGAGCGGTCCGACACGGCGAGGGGTCAGGTAATGTTTGACTCTTGTTTAGTGTTGCTGAATGTGGGTTATATGTGGGCTTGCTGAATCTGTGTGCTGTGTCTCAGGCGGCGCGTAACGAGAAAGTGGAGGACTTCGGGGCTTTGAACAGCGCGCAGTCTGATTCGAAGTCGAACCCGGTGGCGGCTGTGTCGGAGGTCGCCCCGGCGCCGCCCCCAGGAACTGTCGAAGGCGCCCCTGATGCCCCCGCAGCCACTGCGGCCGGTGGTGGCTCATCGCCAACTGCTGCGCCGAGGGCTGAGGATCCTGTGAAGATGGCGGTGGAGCCGGCAGCGGAGGATCCCGCGACGGCTGGGTCTTCGCAGGTGGCTTAGTGGGTGTGGGTAGTTAGGGAATTTTGCATATGTTGCTGAACCTTGGTTGCTGCGCAGGTTCAAGATTTTGGGCCTGCGCACGCAACCGCTACTGCTATTTTTTTGGCGGCTTCGACCGTGGATGATGGGAATGAATCGGATGAATCTGCGTCTAAGTTTTCTGATTTTGGTGACTTTGGGAGTTCGGTTGAGTGGACTGAAGAGTCGTCGGATGAGGACTTGGATTACCTTCTGTCTTCTCGTCGGACATTTTGCGGAGCCGCTGTTTTTTCGGTCTCACCGAAGGGTCGATTCCCAAGCTGTGCTCAATTATGGATCGGCTGACCCCGACTAGGTCGAGGGCGGACCAGGCGAAGACGTCTTTGTTCTTGGACAAGCAGCAGAGGAGCTTCTCCTCGTCATGCGAAGTGAGGTCTTCGCTGATGGTGACTGTCTGCTTGGGCGTGGCCTGGTCGAGGGGAACAGTCTTGGTCCGATCGTTGCTCTGCAGCTGTGCCTTGTCGTGTTCTTTGTCGGTTGGGCTGGTGGACGCAGGGACCTCGCGCTGGGCCGTGAGGTAGTGCACATTTCTTTGCCCGGGGATGAAGTCCCGCTCTATGTTGCACGCAGTCTGCTGGTTGCCGTAGACTGTGATGGCGCCTAACAGACCTGGTATCTTCATGCACAGGTAAAGTCCGTGAATGGCTGCCTCAAACTTGTTGATGGAGCCCGGCCCATAATGGCGTTGTACGGATATACCATATCCACGATATCGAAGGTCACTTGCTCACTTCGGGCATTTGGTGCTACACCGAAGGAGAGAGGCAATTCTATTTTGCCAACGGGAAATGTGCCCTTGCCGCCGAAACCATACAACGGGTTGTCCGAAGGCTTTAGCAGGCTGTGGCTTATGCCCATGCGGTCGAAGGCATGGAGGAAGATGATGTCTGCTTGACCGCCATTGTCGACTAGGACTTTGTGCAGGTCCCAGCCTGCCACGATGCAGTTGATTACCATGGCATCGATGTGGGGGGCGCTGCGCAGATCAACGTCTCGGGCGTCGAAGGTCAGCGGTACATGGGACCACTTTGTCTGCACGACCGGACCGGTGATGGCGACGTGGTTGATGCTGCGGTAGTGGTCCCGCTTTTGCCGCTTCGTGTCGAAGTCGGTGCTGGACCCCCCAGTGATCATATGAATGACTCCGCGATATGGCTGATCGGCGAAGTCCTCTTGTTTCGGGGCATGGGGGTGGTGGATGTTTTGTTGTTGCTGATGTGGGAGAGGGGGTGGGGGAGGTACGATTTGTACTTCCTGGTGGTGTTGGTATGCGTGGTGCGGTGGATGCGGAGCGGGGGCGTGGATGTATGGTGGAGGGGGTTGCTGATATGTGTGCGCGACAACTCTAGGGTTGTCGGCTGGTTGTGCCCGTGCCATCCTGTCCCTGGTGGCTTTCGTCTCTGGGCAGTCTCTAGTTTGGTGGGCGCAGTCTTCGTCGTGAAACAAGAAGTAAAATCGGCGCGGCGGTTGCGCACGTCCCCGGCCCCGTTCGCGAGTTCCGTTTCCGCGGCCCTAGGGGGATATTCCTGGCGGCGAGGGGCCTCACTAGCGGGGTGCTGGTTGGCGATGTTGTGCACCTGCTGCTGATTGCGGCCGTCCCGACCGGAGTCTGGCTGCGGAGTCCTCGTCCACGTGCGGCTGGACTGTGGAGCATCTTTGGGTTTCCTCTGAGACTCAATTTTGCGTTGGTGGAGTTCTTCGGATTTGGCATATTTTTCAAATAGTTGGTACAACTCATGGAAGTTTTTGGGCGGATCCCTGATGCAGTGGCTGTAGAGGACGCCGGTCTGAAGGCCACTGATGGCGTAGTGGATAGCGATTTGGTCATCGACCCAGGGTAGCTGTGACTTGAGTGTCAGAAACTTGCGGTAGTATTCCCGCAGAGTCTCCTTTTCCAGCTGCTTGCAGAGTGAGAGTTAGGCCAAGGCGTCGGTGTCTGGGCAGTACCCTTGGAAGTTGAGCAGGAATTTGTCCCGGAGGCTTCTCCAGGAGTCAATGGACAGCGGGGGCAACCTGGTGAACCAGGTGAGAGCTGGGCCCTCGAGGGCGATGATGAAAGACTTGGCCATCGTGGCGTCGTCCCCTCCGGAAGATGCAACGGCGACCTGATAACTCATGATGTACTGTGCTGGGTCAGTGCTGCCGTTGTACTTGGGATAGGTCCCTGCCCGTAAGTTGGCAGGCCAGGGTGTCACTTGCAGGTGTGGCGCCAGGGGACTTCGCTCATCGAGGTAGTTGACACCTTGGAATGCCGCGGCGTGTGGGATGGCGTGGTCGCGGTGGGGAAGGTGCTGGTCTTCGACTTGTGCGCGCTGTTGCAGATGTGGCCCTTGTTGCAGGCCGAAGTGGCCTTCGCGCTGCATTAGCGCGATCTCTTGCTCGAGCTCTTGGGCCTTCTGCTCTTCGTCTTGTATCATTTGCCGCACCTTGGCTTGTGCAGACACACGTTGGCGCTTGGCCTCAAGTATCTCTTTTTGCTTCTAGAGATTGCGGTTCTTGATGCGCAGGGCGCGCAGCTGTAGCTGTTCTTCTGCGGAGACATCGATGACTTCGCCGTCTTCGGTGAAGTCCGTGCCCTCTGGTGGAGCGAAGCATGGGGGAGGTTGCGGCTGTCCTTCAGTGCCGCAGGTGCGGTGAGCGTCGTCTTCGCAGGTGCGGAGAACGTCGTCTTCAGTAGCCTCTTGGTGCGTGGAGTGGGTGAGGGCGAGGGCCTTCGCAGCCTTGTTAGCCTTCGAGCTAGCTTTCTTGGGTGCCATCGCGGGTGGTTTTTTTCGTAGCACGAACGGTGGGCGCCAAATGTTGGAACTTGCTCACTGGTGCAAGTTGATCCAATGGGGGAGTGTAGCAACACAAACAGGGTTTTTGCACAAGATGGCAATAGCTCTGTTCATCTAGCCTCTTAAGGGCATTGTGCGGGGGTATTTATAGGTATCTGAGTGCCCAGCGTCCCGTGTTAAGGACGCATGTGCCCTCAGACACCTAGGTTATCCCCGGAATATTCCCATAAAGCGGGGTTACAGACCGTAATTACAGGGAGGCCTTTACAAATTAGGCCCGTAACGTGCAACGGCCACGCAGGGCCTGTTACAATGGGCCAGATCGCACACGGGCCTCCATTCTGGACGAGGTCGCTAGATGAGACGACCTCGTCACAGGTCTTCGTCCGGTGGCGTATGAGACGAAGGGTAAGTCTGCCCGTTGTCTTGTCACCATTGGCGCAGCGAGTACGGCGAAGGCCTCGAGCGAAGGGTGGCGTCTTCGCCTTCGCCCCAACAAGCAACATTGGTGCCCACCTCCTGTGAACTCACTTCCATAATTGTGACAATGACTTCGCAAGTCAACCAAGCTATGGCACCTTCGGCTACGAAGCTGGTGCTCCCAATCACAGGTGGCTCAAGTTCTGAACCGGCCAACAAGAAGCAGAAGAAAGAAGCACAGAGAAGGGTACAACATGTTAGAGTGCAAGGACCCTTCATAAAGTCCAAATGGTCTCACATACCAATCACCTTCTCCCAGCAAGACCTTCCGCTCAAGGATTACCCCGACAACGATGCAATGGCCATATCTTGTGTCATCAAGGGATTTCTGGTCCACAATGTCCTAGTGGACATGGGCAGTGCGGCAGATATCATCTTCGTGAAGGCTTTCAGGCAAATGCAAGAGCCGAATGACAAGATACATGATGCAACACACCCCCTTTGCGGCTTCGGAGGAAGGCAGATTGTGGCGCTTGGCAAGATAACTATGTCAATCACCTTAGGCTATGTTCACAACACAAGGACAGAACAGGTTGTCTTTGATATTGTCGATATGGAGTATCCCTACAATGCAATCATTGGTCGAGGGACACTGAACAGTTTCGAAGCAATACTTCATCTAGCATATCTTTGCATGAAGATACCTTCGGAACAAGGGCCCGTTGTTGTGCATGGAAGCCAAGAGGCTGCCAGGAGAGCCGAAGGAAGCTAGATGGATTCGAAGGCCATCCATAACATATATGAAGTCAAAGCTCATCAGCAATATAAGCATAAAAGGGAAAAGGCTCCTTCAGCAGATCAACCAAAGCCCATGTTTTTGTATGAAGATATAGCCGAGCAAAAAGTGCTATTGGGATCTCAATTATTTGATGAACAAGAGAAGACTTTACTGAGATTCCTGTTTAACAACAAGGATGTTTTTGCTTGGTCAGCCAATGATCTCTGTGGTGTCAATAGAGATATCATTGAACACTCGCTCAATCTAGATCTGACCTTCAGACCAAGAAAGCAGAGGCTTCGAAAAATGTCTGATGATAAAGCCGAAGGTGCACGAAATGAAGTAAAAAGACTTCTGAGTGCTGGTGTTATCAGAGAAGTGACATACCTAGAGTGGCTGACTAATACTGTGATGGTAAAGAAAGCTAATGGAAAATGGAGAATGTGCATCGACTTTACAGACCTCAATAAGGCATGCCCGAAGGATGAATTTCCATTGCCAAGAATAGATGCCCTTGTGGATGCAGCTGCTACTTCGGAGCTCATGAGCTTATTGGACTGTTACTCAGGCTATCATCAAATCTGGATGAAGGAGGATGAGTCGAAGACAAGCTTAATAACTCCTAGTGGGACTTATTGTTACCTTCGGATGCCTTAGGGGCTCAAGAACGCTGGAGGAAGCTTTAGCAAGATAACTACCAAAGTTCCTCACTCCCAAAGGGTATCGAAGCTAATCCAAGTAAGATAGAAGCCATACTTCGAATGGAGCCACCGAAGTCAAGAAAGGGTGCCCATAGATTGACAGTGAGGCTGGCATCATTGAATAGATTCATTTCAAGGACAATAGAGAGGAACTTGCCATTCTTCGAAGTGCTGAAGTCAGTTGAAGTCTTTCAATGGGGACCAAATCAGCAAAAAGCCTTCGAAGAACTGAAACAATATTTGATAGAACTGACAACCTTAACTCCACCTTTATTAGGAACTCCATTGCTGTTGTATGTAGCTGCTTCCCATGCTACGGTTAGTGCAGCATTGGTGCAAGAGACGCAGGAGGGCCAGACAAGAAAATAATTACCAGTCTACTTCGTTTCCAAAGTGCTTAGTGCATCAAAGAAAAATTATACAGAGATAGAGAAGGTACTATATGCTGCACTAATGGCTTCTAGGAAGCTTCAGCATTATTTTCAAGCATACCACATCATAGTACCTTCCTCACAACCTCTATAGGACAAAATGAGAAATAGAGAGGCCACATGAAGAGTTGGAAAATGGGTTGCAGAACTGAACGAATTCACTATTGATTTTGTCCATAGATCTTCGATCCAATCCCAAGCGTTAGTAGACTTCATTGCTGATTGGACGCCAGGGGCTCTGAACGAAGAGAAAACAACTGATGCCGAAGCCTGGATAGTATTTTGTGATGGATCTTGCGGAACCTTCGGCGCAGGAGCAACAACTGTCTTGATTTCGCCATCAAAAATCAAAACCTGCTATGCAGCAAGATTGGACTTCAATTGCACAAATAATATTGTAGAGTATGAAGCCCTTCTCTCGGGGCTCCGAAAGCTTAAGGCAATGGGAATAAGAAGGGCAATACTTAAATCCGATTCGCAAGTTATCTTAGGTCATGTTGACAAAAGTAGCAAAGCAAGAGACCCAAAGCTAGAAAAATATCTGGATGAAGTCCGAAGGATGGAAGCCTCATTCGAAGGGTTTTCTGTAAAAAAATATCCCGAGATGAGAAAACGAACACGTAGATTTGCTAGCTAAATCAGTGGCACAGGGGCTTCCGTTACCTTCGAAAGTTTTCTTCGAAACAATAAAAGCACCTTCGGTTGAGCTCATGGAAAGGGCGGTGCTCATAATTTCACCAGTACATAGTGAAGATTGGAGGACTGAGATTGTATCTTTCCTCCAACGCAATTGTATTTCGAATGATGAAGTTTACAATAAAAGAATGGAAGGAAGGGCAAGACCATATGTAATCATAGAAAGGGAGTTATACAAACACGGAGTCTGCTCTCCATTGCTTAATTGCTTGTCTAGAGCCGAAGGTCAAGAATTGATGAAGGAAATACTTGCAGGATTACGTGGGGCTCATATTGGGTCTAGGCCTCTGTTGGGGAAGGTTTTTAGACAAGGTTTTTACTGGTCGAACAGCTTCGGATGCAGCAGATTTGGTTCAAAAATGTGAAAATTACCAAAAATGCGCCAGAGACCAGAAGCAACCTTCGTCTCTAACCCAGTTAATACAACCAACCTGGCCATTGCAAAGGTGGGGCCTGGACTTGTTAGGTCCACTCCCACCAGCATAAGGCAACTTGAAATATGTTGTGGTGGCAGTGGAGTATTTTCTAAGTGGATCAAAGCAAAGCCCTTAGCTACAATAACTTCAGCCATAGTACAAAAATTCATTTGGCAAAATATTGTTTGTCGCTTCGGCGTACCAAAGGCTATAACAGTTGACATCGGAACTCCATTCGATGCTGAAACATTCAAAGCATTTTGCAGCCAGATTGGTACAAAAATACATTTTGCATCAATGAGGCATCCAGAGTCAAATGGATTGGTAGAAAGTGCACACGAAATTATATTAACAAGAATAATGAAGTCAATCTTCAACCAACCCAAAGGAAAGTGGGCAGACGATTTAATAAAGGTGGTGTGGAACCAAAACATTGTTGTATCAAGGTTCTGTTTGGTGACGAAGCAATAACACCGGAAGAAGCAAGAACGGGTTCAATTAGAACCTTAGCTTCGGCAGAGGATGAAGGTGATTGCCAAATAACAAAAGACACCATAGAAGGAACTAGACTGCAAGCAATAGAACACATCAATAAGTACTAGGCTGAAACAATCAAATGGCGTGATCGAAAGGTAAAATTGAAGAATATCAAGCAAGGACATTTGGTGCTTCGTAGGGTGGCCAACCCATATACAGTGGGGAAGCTTCAACTCAAATGGGAAGGTCCCTTTTTGGTGGTATCTTCGTCAAGACCTGGATCTTACAGATTGAAAGACATGGACGGCAACGACATACCAAGGTCTTGGAATGCGGATGAGCTTCGACGATATTATGTGTAAACAATGTAATTTTCTTATTCTTTTTTTCCTATGGCACCCTTTTCCTCTCAAGAGGGGAGAAAGGTTTTTAATGGGGCCATAGGTTGTAATTTTCATTTTTTGTTTATCCCTATGCAATACAAGGGCCAAATTCCCCCACATGTAAAATGTAACATCAAGGACTGCACCATCTAGTGCAAGGGGCAATGGAGAAGCTTAAAAAGTCATCCCTAAGGAGATGTAGAGCTAAAATGTCACCTAAAAAGGTGAAGAAGCTACAAAGCCGTTCCTAAAGGGACGCAGAGTAAGTTACGAAGCTCCAAAGTCGTTCCTAAGGGAATGCAGAGCTAAAATACCACCTAAATCAAAGGTGAAGAAGCTCCAAAGTTGTTCCTAAGGGGATACCGAGCTTAAATGCCACCAATGTAAAAGGTGAAGAAGCTCTAAAGTCGTTCCCAAGGGAATGCAGAGCTTAAATACCACCTAAGTAAAAGTTGAAGGGACTCAAAAGTCGTTCCCTAAGGGGATGCAGAGTCTGGGTGTGTTTTTGGCATACATTTGCATATTTCATCACATCATCCTTTGCATTCATATGAACATACATTAGACATTCGTAGGCTCATCATCATGGCATAAAGCATAGACATTAACAGGAAAAACAGGAAATGCCTGTCTTTGATGAGAAAATACTTCGTTGCATACGAAGATGCTTCGTCTTCAATGAAAAATGCTTTGATGCGAACAAAAAGAAGGGAAGGTGTTTTTCGCCTTCGGCTCAAAAGAGTACAAGCATTGGTTTCATCCACAACAAAGCAGTTCACACATGAGCGAAAGGTAAAATGGTATTACAAGGTATTAACAAATATTTACAATAATTTGTCCAACTGACAATTACAATTTTTTGCCATATGATACAATGAGTTCCTAAGTCTTTCTATAGGTAAATACAAAAGGAGATTCTAGAGCTTTTAGTATTTCGGAACAAGCTTTGGCTTAGCGACCTTCGGCACCATCATTCTGCAGAAAAACAAGGTATAAGGTAATCGTAAATTTAATAAGGAAAAATCATGGTAAAAAGACAAAGGTAAAGTTTCATACTGAGTTAAGCAGCTTTCGTGCTTCATCCCCGTCCAATTCGCGCCCGCCCTTTGCCCAAATTTGGGTAATAAATCTATTTCCTATACTTTGGGCCTCAGTTGGAACGTCAACCAAATCCGATGATGAAAGATTAAAGTTCGGCTTGTTGACAGCTCTCGCGTGATTGCACCCGGCCTTCATGAATGCTACAGCTGTGCCGTGTGAAGCCACTAGAGCACATAAATCTCCATGCCCAGTTATAACTTCATCAAGGGCCTCAACTTCATTCTCGATATGATCGAAGGCCCTGGGGATATCTTCGGAAGAAGGGGTGATTTCTTTAGAAGTGGCTCCGACTGAGTTAAATATCCCCTTCAATCGATTAATACATCGAGTGTCAAAGCTGGAGCATGTATCCCAAAGGTTCTTAACAGTTTCGCTTAGCTTCGCATTCTTTTCAGCTTCGGCTTCGACCTTTGTTTTCAGTTCCTTCATTTCATGGTTGAAGCGCTCTGATCTCTCGTTCAAGGTTGCTCGAGCTTTGTCTAGCTCTCGGCTCATCTTATCATTCTAAGACCTCACTTCTACGAGGGAGCCTTCGGCTGAATGCAGCAGACTATCTTTTTCTTTTAAAGAATCTTCAAGTTTCTTAATTTTATATTCTAAGCCTTCAATAATAACTTCATTTTTTCTATCTTCGGCATCCTGCTGCATTTTCAAGGCTTTGATTAATAACATACTCTACAAAACAAGTTAAAATTAGAATACTCAAACCGCTACGAAGGTAATATTTAAAAGTTTAGAGAAAAACCTCACCTTGAAATTGGAATAAAACAAACTACCGATAATATGTTGCCGCCTGTAGCAGCTAATGTCAGTCTCCAACTTCAGGAATCCAACACTTTTGGATAAGGTGCCTACAATCTTTGCCCCGGCGCGGTCGTGAATGCATCCCAAGATTTTTTCATCGACCCCACCAAAGAGTATGGAACCCAGTTGGTAACCACAAGACATAGCAAATTCTTTTAACTCTAACTTATCTTCCTCAGAAAGTTCCTGGCCACCTAGGTGCCGAAGGTCAAAATCCTTCTCTTCCGAAGGGGCATCATAAATTTTCTTCCCTTTATCAGGCACTGCGGCCATGCTTTTCTCTACAACCACATCTGGCTTCTCTTCAACCACATCTGATATAAGTTTATCAATTTCTGACATTGTGGCTACGAATTCTTTAGCTTCGGCTCCGCCAGCACTTTCAGCGTTGACAGGAATCGCTGCTTTCACCAACGAAGCTGAAGGCGGCGTTTGCTCAATCGCTTGTATTACATTCATAATCCGCTGCTTCCTCTTCCCTCCAACCTTCTCCTCCGTGACCGAAGGCATTTTCTTCTTCTGTAAAAGGTTTGTTAGTTCGAATCCCAGAGGACTTAGCAGCTTGAATGGTGGGGATTCAGTCATTACCTTCAAAATTTCTGACACCTCGACAGTAGAAGGCAACGAAGGGCTCAAGGTTTTCTCCGGCGCTTCATCTACCTTTGGTTCGGCAGAAGGTATCTCTTCAAGTTTCCTTTTCTTAGGAGCTAGTGCCTTCGGCTCAGGCGTTGCTTTCTTCAGAGCCTCTTCGTCCGCTGACAACGCTTTTTCTTTTTGCTCCCCCGACCCCCTCGTCAAGTCTTTCATAGTCTGGATACTCGAAGTTCAGTGCATCCATTACCTGTAACACCCCATTGATCCCACACAATGGGTGTTACCAAAAACCCTTCCCACAAATTAGAAAGCATAAAAAATGGAGACAGAAATAAAATTTCGGCAGCACCTCCCTTGAAAGTTGCATAACGAGGGAAATACAGAGTTTATACATGTTGCAAAAAAGGTAATACACAGTGTATAATCAAGATGCAAAAGAAGAAATAAACATTCAGGAAAAAATTAATTCAGCTAACCAAAAATGTGACCACCATAAAGACTAGAACATAATAGACCACTGGCACACACTATTTCATAATAATCAACCTCCTTGACCTGAAACCCGTGTTTAAAAGTATTACTAAGCAGTGGTATAATTATTTAGGGGTGTAGTGATCGTGCTGCTACTTCCCTCCTTTCCCCAAGCAAAGTTCAAGTGCCTGCATCAAACAATGCAAGAGTGAGATGACACATTTCAGCAAGTAAAATGATCAAGCAACAATTGGACAACGTAAACAAACCGTGTTTTAACAACCACAAAGTTCACAACTCCCTTCATAAATATTAAAATGCAGCAAGTATACAAGGTACCAAATACCCAGTTCCAAAAATCACAAAGAGCAGATCCACAATATCCATGTAACCATGAAAGGTTCCACGTTTTACCCATGAGTGCACATGGCTACAAATGCAGTAATGACTTATGCCTTCATACCTCTAAGGATATGAAGCTGCATCATAGCCCTCCTCGGGCAACGTATGATGCATATTGTACTGGTACAGTCGGACCATATGATCGCGACGAAACTTCCATACAAAGAATGATGGATGCACTATGCATGACCCCAACATGAGACCACTCCCTTCTAACATGTGTTAAATATATACTTCCACTTCCTCAAAATAAGAATCCACACATATAACATGCTCGAACAATGCCCTCAACATATGTAAATAGTAGAACATGTTTAACTTCAAACATCAATTCTCAAAATGGAATACGAGGATGAACACATTTGACAGGGATATGAATCAAGAACAGGACACATAAATCGACGAACGGTATAAACCATCACTATTTTACTTGCCTTCACCGAGAATTTGGAAAAAGCCCTAAGTACGATCTGGAAGTCCACCACCTGTTTTTGACACACATCTTAGTGCACAAATCCACATAACAAACGGTCATAAACAACGCCGCACCTACGCATAATTCCAAACCCGTCGCGAGCGACAACTCTCCCCATCACCCACCAAACTACAGCGGCGCTGCTTGACAATTTCATATCTTTAAAATTATGACAGCAGTGATATCAAAAAAAACTCCAGAAGAATATACATAAAATTCTCCACAAGTTTTATATTCAAAAGATAATTAAATTCCAAAATCTAGATGGCCTCAAACAGCCCACAAAATACACCCTGCGTTCTGTTTTTGGACAGCAACCTAGCTGAGTTCAAAATGCGATATCTCCTAAATTATACCTCCGAATCGAACGCATAAGTACTCCTTGGAAAGATATGACAAAGATCTACATGATTTTTACAGTGGTTATCGCTAATTACCCCCGTAAAATTCCTAAAAACTACTAATACTACTGCTGTTCGTCCACCAACAAAAATTCTGGACAGCACCTCTACCGAATCCCATAGGTGAACGGATAATCAAATGGATTACAGCACAAATAAAATGATAACCACAAGATCACCTTGAGTTCTTACTTCCTTTCTTCCTTCTTCCTCCCACCAAAACTTCAATTGAAGGCTTGCACCAACACGAAGGAGATCCAAGCAGGGAGGGGCTGCAACTTGGAGAGGAGGAGATGAGGTGGGGGCGGCTAGGGTTGTGTGATGGGGGGTGGCTGCAAGAACTTGGGGGCGGCTGCAAGAACTTGGGGGGAGGAGGAGAGGGAGAGGGGGGAGGGGCGGCGGCCAAAGGGGTGGGCAAGAGGGTGGCGGCTGCAAAACAAATGAGGGAGGAGGGGTCGGCTAGGGTTGGGGGAAAAAGAGTGGGCTCCCATCCATCGGATCGAGATCAATGGCCCAAACCTGCTCTCACACCTGTGCTCCCGACCCCAGCATAAAAGTCCAAGAAAAGTTCTACCGCTTCACTGAGGTATGCCTCCTAAAACTCCAAACCCCAATAGCACAGAACACGGAAGAAAAGAGGAAAATAAACTTCAACTTCTTTTCAGAAAATTGGGTATCACACTCTACCCCCCTTAAAAAGAATTCGACCTCGAATTCCGACGCTTCTATCGGAACGACAAAAGAAAGATCAGCGAAGATAAAAAAACTCACCCATAACGAAAAGTTCGGGGTACTTCTGCCGCATCAGCTCCTCAAGTTCCCAAGTAGCCTCACGCTCGAACTGATTAGTCCACAAGACCTTAACATACTTAATTGATCTCCTTCTCATGACACGCTCCAAGGACTCCAAGATACGCACCGGGCGACACTCTAGAGTCAGAGAGACATGAAATACAGGGTTCCAACTCGATTTGATGGTTCGGATCCCGCAAAAACTTCCTCAACATAGAGACATGAAATACAGGGTGTACCCCTGCCATGGAATCCGGCAATTGCATGTGATAATCCAAGCTGCCAACCCAGGCCAAGATAGAGAATGGTCCAATGTATCTCGGGCTAAGCTTCCCGGAGACACCGAACCGAACAACTCCTTTAGTAGGTGATACCCTGAGAAGGACTTGATCACCTACTGCAAATTCTAAGTCCCGCCTCCTCACATCAGCATAACTCTTCTGACGGCTCTGAGCGGCCAAAATATTCTGACAAATTTCTCGAACCTTCTCAGATGTCTGCTGAACCCAATCAGGACCAACCAGAGATCTCTCTCCCAAAGTCTCCCAGCACAAAGCGGAGATACACCGCCTGCCATATAAGGCCTCGTATGGTGCCATCTTGATGCTAGCCTGGTAGCTGTTGTTATAAGCGAACTCAGCCAAGGCGAGATGATCCTCCCACCTACCCTTCCAAGACAGAACACAAGCACACAACATATCTTCCAAGGTTTGGATAGTTTGCTCCGACTAACCATCAGTCTGAGGGTAAAAAGCAACACTAAGAGAGAGCTTGGTACCCAAAGCACTGTGAAGACTCTCCCAGAATTTGGATACAAATTTGGAGTCTCGATCTGAAACAATGGACTTAGGCACCCCATGAATCCTGATTACTTCCCTCATATACAAGGGAACCAACTCTGAAGCTGAATTTGTGGTCTTCATGGGAATAAAGTGCGCCGACTTAGTTAAGCGATCCACTACGACCCATATAGCATCCCTGCCTCGAGGAGAACAAGGTAAGCCAACCACAAAATCCATGGTGATATGCTCCCACTTTCACTCTGGAATTTCTAATGGCTTCAATAAACCTACAGGCCTCTTATGTTTGGCCTTCACGTGCTGACATACTTCATAGGCGACCACATACTTAGAAACATCAACCTTCATCCTCTTCCACCAGAAGTTTTATTTCAAATCTCTGTACACTTTGGTTTCGCCAGGGTGAACGGTGTAAGGCGTTTTATGAGCTTCTCTCAAGATATCCACCTTCACCTCTGATTTCTGAGGCACACAAAGACGGCCCCTGAAACGAACCAAATCATTCTCATCAATGGTGAATTCACGGGGTTTACCATCGCTGACCCTCCTTCGAGCTTCCGGCAACAAACGATCCTGCTGCTGAGCCACATGCACTCACTCTAAAAGGGAGGATTGAATGAGCATCTGAGTCTCCTCTCTAGCGGTGTCGACATAGCATAAAGCGACCCCCATACGGTCTAGATCTGCACTTTTGGAACACCGGACCTGCTAAGGGCATCTGCCACCACATTTGCCTTCCCCGGGTGATAATGAATGGATAGATCATAATCCTTTATCATCTCAAGCCACCGACACTGCCTCAAATTCATCTCTTTCTGAGTGAAAATATACTTGAGACTCTTATGATCGGTGTAAATGTCGCAAGATTCACCATAAAGATAATGCCTCCACGATTTTAGGGCAAAGACAACCACGGCCAATTCGAGGTCACGAGTCGGATAATTCCCTTCATGCTTCCTCAACTGCCTTGAGCCATAAGTAATCACTCTGCCTTCCTACATCAACACATAGCCAAGACCAATACGAGAAGCATCCGTATAAACTGTGAAACGCTTACCACTCTCAGGCAAGGCTAAGATAGGGGCGTTCACCAACTTGTTCTTCAATGCATGATAACTAACCTAGCAATTGTTGGACCAGACGAAAAGAACACCCTTCTCCAAGAGTCTAGACAAAGGCTTAGTAATGCTGGAAAAATTTGGCACGAAACGCCGATAATATCCAGTAAGTCCCAAGAAACATCGGATTTCTGAGACACTAGAGGGTCTCTTCCATTCCACCACAGAAGCAACATTCTTGGGGTCAACCGCAATGCCATACTGACTAATCACATGACCCAACAGAGCAACTTCAGACAGCCAAAAAGCACACTTCTTCAATTCGCCATAGAACTGATTCTTCCTAAGAGCACCCAGAACGAGACGGAGATGCCGCTCATGATCTTCCTCCGTTTTTGAATAAATCAGAATATCATACAGAAACACGACCACAAAGTCATCCAAGAACTCATGCAACATCCTATTCATTGCTTCCATAAAAGCAGCAGGGGCATTAGTTAAGCCAAAAGACATGACTATAAACTCGAAATGCCCATACCTGGTGCAAAAAGCTATCTTCTCAATATCCTCCTCACGAATCCTCAACTGATGATAACCAGAGTTCAAATCAATTTTAGAGAACACCTGGGCACCCCTCAACTGTTCAAATAGAACCTAGCGGATATTTATTCTTGATTGTCACTTGATTTAAAGCACGATAATCCACACATAGCCTCTTGCTTTTATCCTTCTTCTCAACAAACAATACCGGGAAAGCCCATGGTGACCTGCTAAGCCTAATGAAACCCTTACCCAGCAGATCCTCCAATTGGTGTGGTAGCTGATTACCGAGGCCCTGGTGTCCTTTCAGTACGCAAAATTATAGCATCCAAAGTTTTTGTGAAGGCCATCCGCCCTGGCCTTCGTCTGATAGTGCAAGTCATGCACTCGGCAGAAACCTTCGACATTGGCACTCATGCCCTGGCTTCAGAGAGCCCATATGTAAACACTCAGCCTAACAATGGCATTTAGCATCAGCTGATGAAGGTTTATCTCAAACTTCTTCAAAACCTCTCCTATTATATCATATAGAGGAAACCGAAGCCCTGCCCAGAAGAAGCTTTTAAAAACAACAACTTCATCGTCCTTCGGCTCTGGAACCACTTCCTCGCCAGCAAAACGAATAAGTTTAGTCTCAGTTTCCCCAAAATAGCCCAGCTTCTTCATCATAACCAGGTCCTCTACTGACACAGTAAATTTTCCAAATTCAATATGGCTTGGTTTCGACGGGCTCAAAATATTGTTGTCTTCTTCAAATTCATCATCACATCTGTCCTCTATAGTCTGCTCAGCTTCGGCAGTTTCACCTTTGGCAACAGCTTCTTCCGGCACTACTAAAACTGATCGCCTCATCATTTCTGATATTGGCACTGTCTCTGTCATTTCAGCATCATCTCCCTCTCGAGACACCCTAGCAGTGAAACTTACTCGGGCCATCTGAAGTATTGTGATTCCTTAAAACGAAGCTGACTTCGAAAGACGAAGAGTGTGTCTGGAAAGAGCAATACGAAAAGCTTCGGCTTTGGTTAAAATTTTTAACAGCACAATAGTGCAATGGCAATGAATGTTGTGGTAACTCCTCACCAACATGTCTTCTTATATAGTGCTGCAGGGGAAGAAGGCGAACCGCTAGACCGCCTACACTGGCTGAGCGGTGGACCGTTCGACGCAAGGAATATTTTAATTGTTTTTCGATAACAAGCTCAGGGAAGGTGTTTTTTGGACCTTCGACATTCTGAAGCCTTTGTGTTTTTCGCGGATCGAGCTCGTTATGAAAAAACGATCTAGCACCACGAAGGAGCTACTATTGGGGTCTTCTTCTCCACCGAAGGTCAAGGCTAAAACACCTTCGGCAAAATAATACAAAGGCTCGTCAAAGTTTCTTTCAGCCTCGGTTTAGCCCCTCAAGACGAAGACTGTGCATAGAGGCGACTATGCAGAATGCCGAAGGTCAATAGCTTTGGCCCAGACCAAGCAGAGAAGGAAAAAGGAATAGATGGACCTTATTAGTTTTAGTTGCTTGTAAACAAATGTTCATGGGCATGGATGTAATTTTACCCGAGCTGCGTCCCGTGCCTATAAATATATGAACAGTACCCCCATACTGTTCATGCTGGATTGTATTCACTCTCTCGCATCCTCGCCTTCGAGCAAGCCGAAGGTATCAATGTAATATTGATATTGTTCATATTCATATATATTTTTATGGAATGCAAGAATAAATGAATTATTATGATATAATTATAATATCCATCCTTGTGCATTCTCACCTATGTATTAATGTGATGAAGGTAAGTCCTTCTTGACCTTCGTCTCGATAAGCATTATACCCTCAGGGAGATAATGTTTCGAAGGACAAGTGTCCTTAACGATTAACAACTATGTTGCCTTGTTCATGATTCACAGCATTAGAGAACAAGTGACCAACAAATGATAGTGATCATGCGGAACATCTGCGATTGGTGCTACAAAAGTTAAGGGATAATCAACTTTATGCCAAGTATAGCAAGTGTGAGTTCAGGCTAGACGAAGTACCATTCCTTGGGCACATCATTTCTAATGGTGGAATATCAGTGGATCCTGCTAAAGTGAGAGAGATAGTAGGATGGAAGATACCGAGTTTGGTTACTGAGATCCAAAGTTTCTTGGGACTCATCAGATATTATCGACGTTTTATTGAAGGATTCTCCAAGATAGTGAAGCCTATGACCTCACTATTAGAGAAGGGAAAGGAGTTTAAGTGGTCTCGTGAATGTCAAGATAGTTTCAATCAACTGAAGTTTAGATTGATGTCACCCCCCGTGTTGGTTACGCCAGATCTGCAGAAGGGATTTGACATATATTGTGATGCATGCCGCCAGGGCTTGGGATGTGTTCTTATGCAAGAGGGACATGTCATTGCCTATGCATTTCGCCAGTTGTGGAAACATGAGTTGAACAACCCCACTCATGACTTAGAACTGGCAGCCATAGTGCATGCTCTCAAGATTTGGAGGCATTATATAATGGGAACTAAGTGCCAAGTCTACAATGATCATAAGAGCTTAAAGTATATCTTCACATAGAAAGATCTCAACCTCAGGCAACGCCGTTGGTTGGAGCTCATCAAAGATTATGACTTGGAGATTCACTATCATCTGGGCAAGGCGAATCTGGTTGCGGATGCCTTGAGTAGGAAGGAGCATGTTCATGCAGCTATTGTCGCCAGTTACCTGATGAGTTAGTAGAAGACTTTGAAAGACTCAACCTGGGAATAGTGGCATATACTGAAGGGATCACTATCGAAGTGGAACATACCTTGGAGCAAGAAATACGCAAGGGTCAGATCGGTGATGCTAAAATTCAAGAAATTAGAGATCTGATAGCAGAAGGTAGAGGTCCAGACCTCACAGAGGATGAACAAGGCACAATATGTTTCAAGAACCAGATATGTGTTCCTGAGATTGACATTCTCTATGAGACCATATTGAAGGAAGCCCATGATTTAGATTAGTCTATTCATCCTGGTAGCACTAAGATGTATCAATATCTAAAGCAAAAGTACTAGTGGTATGGGCTGAAAAGAGATGTAGCTGCACACTTGGCTGTTTGTGATGTATCTCAAAGAGTCAAAGCTGAACATCAAAGGCCATCTAGACTGCTACACCCGTTAAAAGTACCCGAATGGAAGTGGGAAGAAATTGGTATGGATTTCATTGTCGGGTTGCCTCACACCCCGAAAGGGTATGATTCCATATGGGTGATCGTGAACAGATTAACCAACGTGGTTCACTTCATTCCGGTCAAGACTACTTACAAGGGTTCTCGGGTTGCAGAGTTATACATGGCTCGAATTGTGTGCCTACATGGTGTACCGAAGAAGATTGTTTCTGATTGACGATCTCAATTTACCTCAAGATTTTGGAAGAGTCTCCATGAGAAGATGGATACGAAGTTGAGTTTTAGTTTGGCCTGTCATCCCAAACTGATGGCTAGACTGAGAGAACCAACCAAGTACTTGAGGATATGTTAAGAGCTTGTGCCCTTAAGCATGGAGGCTGTTGGGACTAGAGTCTGTTGTATGCAGAGTTCTCTTACAATAATAGCTATTAAGCCAGTCTGAAGATGTCCCCATTTGAAGCTTTATATGGCAGAAAGTGCAAAACTCCTCTGTATTGGGATCAGTCTGGTGAAAGACAGTTCTTTGGGCCTGTTGGGGACTTGTTCTCAAATGCTAAGAGTTAAGAACAAGGCAACATAAAAAATGTTAAATGTTAAAGTCCTTCGTCCTTCGAAACATTATCTCCCTTCAGATATAATGAATTCCGGACGAAGGTTATGAAGGACAAACCTTCATAAGCACAATAAATGAAGAAGGATTCATATGCAAGATATGAAAAATAACATAAACACTTTAAACATCATTATCAACTTATTTTTATTTGCGTTACTGTATCAGCAATAACAAATTATAAATGTACCTTCGGCTCGAAGGAAAGCAGGGGTACAAGCGTGACGCGAAAGCAAATGCCAAGTCAGCGTGAACAATACGGGAGCACTGTTCATCTATTTATAGGTACGAGACACAGCCCATGTAAAATTACACCCATGCCCTTTACATTTGCTAATAACTCTATAGCAATCCATCGGGGTCTAAATAGTCTTTTCCCTTTTAAGTCGGTTTCTTTTTCTGCTATCACGCCGAAGCTCCCCTGCGCATAGCTTCGGCTCTGCGCCATCCTTCATATTCTTTGTGCATCTTCATGCTGTGGTTTTGATCTAAGTCCGAAGGTACCTGTTTACACATTATACTCCAGAGACATTGTTAAATCATGTTTTTGAGGACCTTCGGAAGCCGAAGGCCCCCAATAGTAGCCCCTCGCAATATTAATTTGTTAGAGTGATAAATTCAGATTGCGACATGGACGAAGGCCTTAAGCCGAAGGTCCGAAAAAACACCTTCCCTTTGCTAGAATAGCAACAGTCATTGACAAGCGGGACCCTCCAGTTTTCAACGCACTAGGCGTATAAATAAGAGCTCACCACGAGTTCATTTGGCACGCTTTCTTGCCATCTGCTCTTGCTCACCCAACTTTTAGCCCTTGCGCACCAACACTTGCTTGGCTTTTTAAATTTTTAAGCTTCGGTTTCGAGAGCACTTTCTCAGCATTTTCGAAGATGTCTGAAGATAAGAAAGTTGTCGCTGAATCGAAGCTAAGCCTTTCTAAGGAGATGAATCTCGGCTTTCTTGAATCAATAGCAAAGACAAATACAGAGAAGATTACTAGAGAGATTTTAGAGGGTTTATCTGAAGACACTGGTGACAGTGATAGCTATGATGTGGAAAGTGGTGGTGAAGATTTCGAAGATCGACCTTGGCGACCAAGCCATGCAGTTTTTGGAAAATCAAGCATTAAACAAAGCCATCTTGTCAATATGAGGGGTAGATATTTTCGGGATTTATCTATTGTGAGGGCTGACGAAGGAGAGAAAACTTGTCCGACTCCCGAGGAGAATGAAGTCGTGATATTCCGAAGTTTCTTCAAGGCTGGACTTCGGTTTCCTTTGAGCAGTTTCGTGGTAGAGGTTTTGAAGATATTTGAAATCTGCCTTCATCAAATTACTCCCGAAGCAATCATAAGGATGGGAATCTTCGTATTGGCCGTGAAGAGCCAAGGTTTGGAGCCAAATGCAAAAAGTTTCTGCAGTATGCATGAGTTATTATATGAGACGAAACCATGGGGTAAAGAGCAATATCATAACAATTTTGGCTGTTATAGCTTCGGTGCCCGCTCTGGGTCAAGCTGTCTCGTGCCAACTTTTCGGAAGAGATGGCCCGGGGACTGGATGAAGGAATGGTTCTATGTGAAAACGACTTGAAGACACGAGAAGATATTAAAGATATCATCATGCGCCCCATCTGGCAGCGTTTTGGCCTTCGGAAACCGAAGGTGGATATTGACAAAGCAGCCGAAGAATGCCGGAGAGCCTTCGGTGTAGTTTGCTCTTTCATCAGGACAAGGGATTTGATCCAGGAACACATTGCCTTCAGAGTATGGCCACTTGTAGAAAAGTGGGAAATGCCAAAGGAAACCATCAGCAAACTTGACGAAGGTGGACTAGTTAGGTTAAAATATACCTTCAGATATGGAGGTAAGTTTGTCGAGCCAGATGATGACTGGCTGAAATGTATTGAGGCCACAAGCGATGAACTGCTTGGACCATACTCGAAGGCAGAAGATACTACACTGTCCGTGGCCTTTGGAGGCCAGAAGAAGAAAAGACTCAACCGAGTATTTGATGCCATTGGGTTCGTCTATCCTGACTACCGTTACCCAACACGGGGTCAAAAAAGGAAAGATACGGCTTCTGTGAAGGAAGTTGCTTCAGCCGCTCCTAGTGAGCCAGCGCCGAAGAGGAAAAAGATGAAGGTTCTTACACACCGGCCATGCTATATTGAACCGGCCACAGTGCCTGAGTTTGTCGGTGAGACTTCTTCGGCCACCGAAGCCAAGGAGCCGACTCCCCTGTCGAATATTGAAGAGCCGGCCAAAATGCCGAAGATGGAAAAAATAGAAGAACCGAGGGCTGAAGAGACAAAGACATCGGAAATTTTAAGTCCTTCAGCAAGAGTTGAGGTGCCAATGCCGAGGGCACAAAAAGACCTTACAACAACCCCCAAGAGGAAAAGAATGGTTAACATGCTAGATGTACTGGAAACGATAAAATCTTCAAGCTCTACTTCGAAGATAGCTGCCGAAGTTTCAAAGACACGAACTGAGGCCGAAGCTACTAAAAGTCAAGCGAAAACTGAAACTAGGCTTTCAGAGCCTACCAAGAGGGAATTCTTGGAAATTGAAAAAGAAATGAAAAAAGAATCTGCAGAAGAAACTTTATCTGAGAAAATCGCCACACCTATTCCCGAAGCATCTTCTGAAGCTTCTGACTATGTATTACGTCATGCTTCGGGTAAAAATCTGAGCAAAAAATAAAAAAGAGAAGCTCAATTCTATGCGCAAAAATTGAAATATCCAAAAGGGGCGCTGATATTCAACAGCAGCGGAGAAGAAGACTTCTTGTATTGTCTCCCTGACAGCAAGGAGATTTCTGTGTGTCGGGAGATGAGCAAGAGCTTCGGATTCCCAACATTAGAAGAAGGGCTCTTGGTGTTGTCAAAAAATGAGCTGGCCGACAGCTTAGCGTACAATAGTTTAAAGGTGAAAAAATGAAATCTTTGTATTATTCCATAAAACCAAAATTTTTCATTTGCTTAAACTTATTAACGCATTTTTTTGCAGGGCCTTATACTTAGCAATGCCCTCAGGGCACAAAAAAATGCCGAAGACGAAGGGTGTACCATAGCCTTGAGCAACCTTCGTTCCGAAGTATGTCAAAAAAGATAAAATATTACATTCGTTGGTGAATAAAATAAAAGAAGACGAAGCTGCTTTCAAAGCTCAAGCTGAGGCTCAGAAGCGCGAAATTGAGGATCTTCGGAAACAGCTAGCTAGAGCTAAAGAAGAATGCACAGTTGAAGAAGCAAAATGAGAAATTAGTGAACAATGGGCAAATCATTTAGAAAAAAAACGTTGAAGAGCTTCGTGCATCCAAGAAAAGGTGTTATGAAAAATCTATAGAATGTGTTAAGAAAATAAGAACCAGCTTCGCCAGCGTTGGCGTGTTCTCAAGTGAAGAAAATTTCATAAGGGGCGACCCCGAGGGCCCAATTGGATGGATTGGCCACGAAGCTGAAGCTTTTGAAGAAGTTTTGAATGGCCGCGGAGACATATGTGCCTTCTCGGGTGCTAGGGGGATTGCCACTATTTTGGAGAAAAAAGGCTGTGATCACGTGAAATCCTTGGCACAAACCGAAGCTGACTTATCTTCTGAAGACATAAAAGACCCTTCGGCCGAAGCAAGTTTGGTTGGTGGAAAAATTTTCACCGACATCTGGGAAAATGGTGGCCGGGAGATGGCTCAAGAAATTATACGGAGAAGCGAAAAAGGTATTCATGACGCTAGAAAAGTAGCAGAGGCCGCTGAGTAAAGTGCGGATCTCGAAGGGCGAATAGGTATTAACTACTAGTTTTTGGCTTTTTGTTGTAACTTTTTTATTTCAAACTTGTTTACACTTTGTAACATAGCCGCACTTTCTCCTCCCTCAGAGCCCGCCGAGCCATTAGCGGACCCCAACGTAAAGGGGGATGACGAGATTAGAAAAATGGCCGAAGCTATCATGGACAAAGTTGTTGATCAACTACTAAATGAAGTTGCAGAAGTAGTTCTAAGGGAAGATTAGATGTTATTGTAAAAACATTTGGAATGTAATATTTGTTGAACAATATGTGTAATATTTTGTAACTTTGAATGTAATATATAAGCTATTTATGGTTCAATTCTTTACGATGCATGAAACATTACATACATACCGTTTTTGAGCCTTCGACGAAAAAACACCTTCCCTTATTTTCATGCTTCGTAAATAATATCCGTATTTTCATAAAAACATCCAATCTTCGTAAAATCAGTAACCAATAGATCTTTTCATTTCAGAGTTTGACGAAGGTATGCTTCTTCGATAATTATTTTTGTGCCTTGGACCCCCTTCTTAAAATCAGTAACCAATAGATCTCCGAATATCAACATTGAACCCCCTTCTTGCGTCATTGATGCAATATGATGTATGATGTTATGCTATGCAAATGATGTGATGATGTGATGTTATGCAAAATGATATTTGCCGAAGATCGACATTTATTTTTCACTGTAAGCCTCCCTTAGGAGCTTCTTCGCCTTTTACTTCAGTGGAATCAGCGTTTATTTTTCGCTGTAAGCCTCCCTTAGGAGCTTCTTCGCCTTTTACTTCAGCGGAATCAGTGTTTATTTTTCGCTGTAAGCCTCCCTTAGGAGCTTCTTCGCCTTTTACTTCAGCGGAATCAGCGTTTATTTTTCGCTGTAAGCTCTGCATTCCCTTCGGAACGACTTTTGAGCAGAAAACTTACGCTGCGCTCCCTTAGGAACGACTTTTTATTATTTCAGAGGTTCTCCCTGTAACCATAAGTTCTTATGCTTTGGCAACTTTTTGGACTCCGTTATTCTGTGGAGAAAGTATATTTGTACTATGGCAAAGGCGAAGCTATTACAAGAAATTGAAAACGACACAAAACACTTAGGCTTTCAATAATTGTTCCTTATTAAAAATAAAATGATATTGAATGCAAAAACTGCTGCCGAGATAGGATATTTGTTAGTAAATGTGCTTCGATTCTGGCACAGTACTATTGACTGTGCGAGCTTCGGACTCTTCTCTGAAGTCTCGTTGGTGTTGAGTATGCTGACTCCCTTCTGGCTTCTGGCCTCGTTGCATTGGTGGTGGAGGTGGAGGCTGTTGCCAAGATGCCTGAGATTGACTTGCTGAACCAACAGAAGCTGTAGGGTGGTTGCCCACATACTCTGGGATATAAGGCGAGTGGTACGAAGCAGTATGCATAACTTGCTTCGGCTGGGTCTGTTGGGCTGCAGCTTCTGCTATTTCCTTTTGTTTCTGGATGGTGACATGGCACATCCTGGTGGTGTGGCCCTTGTCCTCACCACAGAATAGGCAATAAAATTTCCTGGGCTGATCCCCAAATCTTCCTCCGAAGCCCCTGGCACCTCTGCCCCTTGGAGCTGGAGGCCGAGGATAGCTCTGCTGCTGCCCCGAAACCTAGGAGGAATATTGCGGCCTCTGCTGCTGGCTTCCCCTGTCATCATTCTGAGTGGAATGAATCGATCTGACATGTCTAGGATGAATTCTCCCTCCGAAGCCCCTGGCTATTTCAGAGAACCTGTAAGCTTCCTCCCTTCTCTGTCGAAAGTCATTGTCAGCGCGGATGTATTCATCCATCTTCTGAAGCAGTTTCTCCAGAATCTGAGGGGCTTCCTGGCAAAGTATTGAGCTGAAGGTCCCGACCGAAGCCCCTTAATCATGGCCTCAATGACAATTTCATTGGGCATTGTTGGCGCTTGTGCCCTCAGGCGTAAGAACCTTCGGACATACGACTTCGTGATCTTGGGTGCACTAGAATAAGGCTTGAGCGGTGACCGGCTTCGTTTGAAACCCTTGGAAACTGGTGATTAGCATATCCTTCAGCTTCTACCACGATGTGATTCTTCCTGGCCGAAGGGAGGAGTACCAGGTTTGTGCAACATTCTTGACGGCCATGACGAAAGACTTTGCCATGACTGCAGTATTGCCACCATAGGAAGATATTGTTGCTTCGTAGCTCATCAGAAACTGCTTCGGATCCGAGTGTCTGTCGTACATGGGGAGTTGAGGTGGCTTGTAGGACGGAGGCCAAGGTGTAGCCTGCAGTTCTGCTGACAGAGGAGAAGCATCATCAAAAGCAAAATTCCCATGATGGAAATCCTCATACCAGTCATCCTCGTTGAAAAAGCCCTCTTGACGAAGCTCTCAGTGCTGAGGCCTTCGGTTCTGCTCATCTTGAGCAAGATGGCGAACTTCTTCAGAGGCTTCGTCTATCTGCCTTTGCAGATCAGCTAGTCTAGCCATCTTTTCCTTCTTCTTTTGCACCTGCTGATGGAGCATTTCCATATTTCTGATCTCTTGATTCAAGTCGTCCTCCTGAGGCGTTGGACTGGTGGCCTTCCTCTTCTGGCTTCGGGCCTCCCGAAGAGAGAGGGTCTCCTGGTTGGGGTCTAGTGGCTGCAGAGCGGCAGCCCCTGTTGCTGAAGCTTTCTTTGGTGGCATGACGAAGGTCTATGCTTGCCGAAGGTGTTCAAAACTCAAAAAGTGGAAGTGAGTTCACCGGAGGTGGGCGCCAATGTTGGGGACTTGTTCTCAAATGCTAAGAGTTAAGAACAAGGCAACATAAAAAATGTTAAATGTTAAAGTCCTTCGTCCTTCGAAGCATTATCTCCCTTCGGATATAATGAATTCCGGACGAAGGTTATGAAGGACAAACCTTCATAAGCACAATAAATGAAGAAGGATTCATATGCAAGATATGAAAAATAACATAAACACTTTAACATCATTATCAACTTATTTTTATTTGCGTTACTGTATCAGCAATAACAAATTATAAATGTACCTTCGGCTCGAAGGAAAGCAGGGGTACAAGCGTGACGCGAAAGCAAATGCCAAGTCAGCGTGAACAGTACGGGAGCACTGTTCATCTATTTATAGGTACGGGACGCAGCCCATGTAAAATTACACCCATGCCCTTTACATTTGCTAATAACTCTATAGCAATCCATCGGGGTCTAAATAGCCTTTTCCCTTTTAAGTCGGTTTCTTTTTCTGCTATCACGCCGAAGCTCCCCAGTGCATAGCTTCGGCTCTGCGCCATCCTTCATATTCTTTGTGCATCTTCATGCTGTGGTTTTGATCTAAGTCCGAAGGTACCTGTTTACACATTATACTCCAGAGACATTGTTAAATCATGTTTTTGAGGACCTTCGGAAGCCGAAGGCCCCCAACTGGGCCTAAAATTATTCAAGAGGGAGAAGAACAAGTTCGTATGATCCGAGAGAACTTGAGGATAGCATAGACTCGGTAGAAGAGCTATGCTGATAACCGGAGAAGACCACTAGAATTCAAAGAGGGTGATCACATATACCTCAATGTGTCACCAATTCATGGAATGAAAAGATTCAAAGTTAAAAGCAAGCTATCTCCTCGCTTTATTGCACCCTTCAGAATCTTTAGGCGAGTTGGGGAGATGGCCTACCAGCTTGAGCTACTAGATCATCTATCCGATGTACATGATGTGTTCCATGTATCTCAGCTGCAGAAGTGTCTCCATGTCCCAGAGGAACAATTACCAATGGAAGAACTCATTGTGCAAGGTGATCTAACTTACACAGAGTATCCTATCAAGATCATTGACACTTTGACTCAGGTTACAAGGAATAAAGTTATCGAGATGTGCAAAGTGCAATGGAGTTGTCATGGTGAAGATGAAGCTACTTGGGAGAGAGAAGAAGAGCTACGAATATAATTTCCCCACCTCTTCCTTAGTTGCTCCTAATCACGAGGTCGAGATTATTTTTAAGGGGAGTAGGATTTGTAATACCCAACTTGTGGATAATAAGAAAATAGTTAATTCCCTTATATGTATTGCCCTCTGTTGGGGACTTGTTCTCAAATGATATGAATTAAGAACAAGGCAACACAAAATGTTAACTGTTAATGATCTTCATCCTTTGATACATTATTTCCCTTAGGATATAATGATCTTCAAACGAAGGTCATGAAGGACATACCTTCGTTAATTGCGATATATGTTAATAAAAGAAGAAGCATATGAAATATGAAACAACATAAACAATCATATAACATTATTAACTCATTCTCATTATATTACCATGAAAAGACAGAAATAATATTGAATTACAAATGTACCTTTGGCTTGATAGAACGTAAAAGTACAAGCGTGACGCACAAGTGGATACAAGCCAGCGTGAACAGTACAGGGGTATTGTTCATCTATTTATAGGCACAGGGCGCAGCCTGTGTGAAATTACATTCATGCCCTTCATATTTGCTATTTACTTTTAGACAACCCAATGGGAACTAAATAGCCTTTTCCCTTTTAAGTCGGTTCCTTTCTCCGCCAATGAGCCGAAGCTCCCTTGCGCGTAGCTTCGGAGCAACAACAACCTTTGTCACGATCATGCTTTTCACATCGTATATGCTTTTAACCCGAGTTCGAAGGTACCTGTTCATATGTCACATTTGGAAGACATTGTTAAATCATGTTTTTGAGGACCTTCGGAGGGCGAAGGCCCCCAACAGTAGCCCCTCGCAGTATTAATTTGTTAAGATAACGAATTCAGACTGTGACATGGACGAAGGCCTTAAGCCGAAGGTCCAAAAAAACACCTTCCCTTTGCTAGAATAGCAACAGTCAATGACAGATGGGGCCCTCCAATTTGGAGCGCATTGGGCGTATAAATAGGAACTCACACCGACTGCACTTGATACACTGCTTGTGCCATTTGCCTTATTTTCTCAAATTTATATCTTTTGCTCACTAGCGCTTGATATTTTTTCAAGCTCTCCGAGCTTCGGTTTAGAAAACGCGTTTTCACCATTTCTAAAGAAAAGATGCCTCAAGACAAGAAGATTGCTGCTGAGATGAAGCTGATTGAAGAGGAGAAGTTTTTTGAGGAGAAGAAGGCTGTGAATCCTTATATTGCTGGATTTATCGAGTCAATGGCAAAAACAAATACAGAGAAGATTACTAAGGAGATACTGGATGGCTTGTCTGAAGATACTGGTGACAGTGATAGCTATGATGTGGAAAGTGGGGGCGAAGATTCTGAGGATCGACCCTGGAGGCCAAGTCATTCAATTTCCGGAAAATCGACCATCAAACAAAGTCATCTTGAGAACATGAGAGGAAGATACTTTCGGGATATGTCTATCGTAAGGGCTGGCGGAGACAACAACGTCCCTTCCCCTGAAGAAAATGAAGTTGTGATCTACCGAAGCTTCTTCAAGGCTGGACTTCAGTTCCCTTTGAGTAAGTTTGTAGTTGAAGTGCTGAAAACCTACCAAATCTTCCATCATCAGATCACCCCCGAAGCCATAATAAGGATGGGGGTTTTCGTCTAGGAAGTTAGGAGCCAAGGGCTAGAGCCAAGCACGAAGTGCTTCTGCAGCATGCACGAACTTCTATATGAGACGAAGGCCATGGGTAAAGAACAGTACCACAACAACTTCAGTTGTTATGGATTTATCGCCCACCCCAACGCAAGCCACCCAGTGCCAACATTTGAGAAGAGATGGCCCGGATCTTGGATGGAAGAATGGTTTTATGTGAAGAACAATTTGACAACGAGGGAGGATATTAAGGAGGTTATCATGCGCCCCATATGGTCCCGCTTCGGCCTCCGAAAGCCGAAGGTCAAAATTGATGACGCCACCGAAGCGTGTCAAAAGGCCTTTGGTACTGTCTGCTCCTTCATTGGTACAAGGGATTTAATTCAAGAACATATAGCATTCAGAGTATGGCCGCTTGTGGAAAACTGGGAAATGCCGAAAGAAACCATCACTAACTCTAACGAAGGTGATTTGGTCCGGCTAAAATATACATTCAGGTTTGGGGATAAGTTTGATGAACCGAACGACGACTGGCTGAAATGTATCGAAGCTACAATTGATGAACTGCTTGGAGCATATTCCAAGGCAGAAGATAATGCACTATCCGCAGCCTTCGGAGGTCGGGGAAAGAAGAGATTGAACAGAGTTTTTGATGCCATTGGCTTCATTTACCCCGACTACCGCTATCCGTTGCGGGGACAAGGGAAAAAGAGGAAAGCTGCTACTTCGGCCACCCCAGACGAGCCTGGGCCGAAGGGAAAAAAGTTGAAAGTTCTAACTCACCGGCCGCGATACCTGAATTTGGCGAAAGGACCTAATCGGCTGCCAAAACAAAAGAAACTATTCCTTCCGAGCAGAGGACTGAAGAGCCGGCTACAATGCTGAAGGTACCTTCGGTTAAGCTAGTTGAAATGAAGGCTGACAAAGATAAAACTAAAGGGCAAAAAATTGAAGAAATACCAAAAATGCCAGAGGTTTTAAGCCCTTCAACAGAGGCAACAGTGCCGAAGATGCAAAAAAGCTCCACCACAACTCCTAAGAGAAGGATGGCGAATGTGCTGGATGTTGTGCTAGAAACAGCAAGAACCTTGAATCCTGCTCCTACAAGAAAAATTGCCGAAGCTTCCAAGGCACAACCCAAAGCTGAAACAAAACAGGCAGAAGTCGAAGCTACAATAATTCAAACTAAAACCGAAGCTGAGCCTTCAGAGCCCACTGAGTCAAAGCCTGCCGAAATTGAAGCAAAGGCAACAGCAGAAAAGGCCAGAGAGCAGATTGCGTCTGAAACGGTTGTAACTCCTACTCCCGAAGCTTTAAAAGAAAGCTTTGATTACATCATTGGCCATGCTTCGGGAAAAGGACTTTCTCAAGAAGAAAAACGAGAAGCACAACACTATGCCCAAAAATTGAAATACCCGAAGGGGGCATTAGTGTTTAATGGCAGTGGGGAAGAAGATTTTTTGTACTGTCTCCCGGATAATAAAGAAATATCCATTTGCCAGGAGATAGGTAGAAGTATCGGATTCCCGAAGCTAGAAGATGGTCTCTCGATCCTATCAAAGGATGAGCTTACTGATAGCTTAGCGTATAATAGCATAAAGGTATATAAGCTAATTCTATATTTGAAAATGAAATATTTTATTTACTATACTTAATTCTGCCTTCCTCTTGCAGGGCTTAATTCTTAGCAATGCGCTAAGGGCTCAAAAAAACATTGACGATGAAGGATATACGATGGCTCTGAACAACCTTCGTTCAGAGGTAATTGAATTAAGAAACAAAGGTCTTGAGAAAGACAAAATCTTGATTTCATTGGTAAACAAAGTGAAAGAAGATGAAGCTAGTTTCAAGACTGAGGCCGAAATTCAGAAGAATGAAATTGAAGACCTTCGGAAACAATTGGCCAAAGCCAAAGAAAAATGCGGTCTCGCAGAAGCTAACCGAGATATAAGTGAATATTGGAAAAACTATTTAAAAAACAGTTGAAGAACTTCGCGCATCCAAAAAAAGATGCTTCGAAAAATCCATAGGCTGCATGGAGAAGATAAAGGCTAGCTTCGCCAACGTGGGCGCCTATTCTAACGAAGATAACTTCATTCGAGGCGACCCTGAAGGTGTTATCGAATGGATAAGTGGAGAGGCCGAAGCTTTTGAAGAAATTTTAAGTGATCGCGGGGACGTCTGCGCATTCTCCGGTGCAAGGGGAATTTCAGCCATCCTGGAGAAAGCGGGATGCGACCATGTCAAGACCCTGGCTCAGGCCGAAGCTGCCTTCTCCATGGATGATACAAAGGATCCCTCAGCTGAAGCAAGTTTAATGGGCAGGAAATTTTACAATGATATCTGGGCAAATGGTGGCCGAGAGATGGCTCACGAAATTATGAAGAAAAGCGAAAAAGACATTCATGATGCCCGAGTACAAGCAAAACAAGCTGAAGAAGCTGTAGAACGCGAGAGACGCATAGGTATTGTTTCGTAGTCTCAAGCTTTGGCATTTGTTTTTATGGCTTCGAACTAATTAACTTTTTCTATTGTAGCTGAATTATCTCCGCCACTAGAACCGTTTGATCCCCTGGCCGATCCAGAAACGAAGGAAGCATTGGAAATTATTAATATAGCCGAATCTGTTGTTGACGAAGTCGTTAACAAATTGGTGAATGAAGTTGTGGAGAAGGTCCTGAAGGAAGACTAATATTTATTATAAAAACATTTTTAGACCATCAGTGTAACTTTGCTGCAACAAGACTGTAATATTCGATGTATATAATTTTGAATCTAATATGTAAATTATTTTGTAATTCACTTCTTTGCGATGCATGAAACTTTTTTATACATACCGTTTTTGAGCCTTCGGCGAAAAAACACCTTCCCTTCTTTTCATGCTTCGTAAATAAAAATCCCATGCTTCGTGAAAATATCCATACTTCGTAAAACATCCAAGCTTCGTAAACAAAGGATCCCTTCTTTTGCAACAGAGCCGGCGAAACTGTATTTCTCAGCTTACTTTGTGCCTTAGCACATTTTCATTTTTATAAAGCATTCTCCGAGGATCGACTTCGTATTCAATTCGTGTCATTGGTGCGATATGATGTATGATGTGATGCTATGCGGGATGATGTGATGATATGATGCGAAGAATCATGCTAATGCTGAAGACACACACCCACACGCCCACACTGAAACACACAACCTCTGCGTCCCCTTAGCAACGATCGGAACCTCTTTGCCATTTATTTTTCGGCTTCACCGCTTATTTTTCGGTGTAAGTTCTGCATCCCCTTAGGAACGCATTTTGAACTTCTTCGCCTTCTATTTCGACGGTATGAGTTCTACATCCCCTTAGGAACGTCTTTTGAACTTCTTCGCCTTATATTTCAGCGGTATTTGGCTCTGCATTCCCTTTGGAACTACTTTTGAGCAGAAAACTTACACTGCGCTCCCTTAGGAACGACTTTTTTTGTAGTTTCGGCGATTTTTAGCTCTGCATTCCCTTAGGAACAACCTTTGAGCTTCGGCAGTTTTTTTAGCTTCGTAAATCTGTGAAGAAGATATATTTCATTCTGATAGAAGCGAAACTGTTACAAGGAATTAAAACTAAATTTACATTGATTGTTCCTTATTGAGAAACAAAATGACATAGAACATAAAAGTATTTTGGGGGTAGGATATCGCTCAATAAATGTGTTCTGATTCTGGCACAGTACTGTTGATTGTGCGAGCTTTGGATTCCTCCCTGAAATCCCGTTGCTGTTGGGTGTGTTAGCGCCCATCTGGCTGCTGGCTTCGGGAATATGTTGGTTGTAGTGGTAGTGGGGGTGGGAGTTGTGGCCAGGAAGCATGTGACTGGCTAGCCAAAGCAACAGAAGCTGCAGGATGATTGCCCACATACTCTGGTATGTAGGGAGAGTGGCACGAAGCAGTGTGCAAGACCTGCTTCGGCTGATTCTGCCGAGCTTCGGCTTCCGTGATCTCCTTCTGCTTTTGAATGGTGATTTGGCACATTCTTGTAGTATGGCCTTTGTCCTCACCGCAGAATAAGCAATAAATCTTCCTTGGTTCATCCCCGTATCTTCCTCCGAAGCCCCTGGGGCCTCTGCCCCTTGGAGCTAGTGGCCTGAAAGAGCTTTGTTGTTGCCCCGAAGATTGCGAGGTGTATTGTGGCCTCTGAAGCTGACTCCCTTTGTCGTCATTCTGAGTGGAGTTATGGATTGAACTGACATGCCTCGGGTGGATTCTTCCTCCGAAGCCCCTGGTCATTTCCGAGAATCTATAAGCTTCCTCCCTTCTTTGGCGGAAATCGTTGTCAGCCCGGATGTACTCATCCATCTTCTGAAGCAGCTTCTCCAGAGTTCGTGGGGGCTTCCTGGCAAAGTATTGAGCCGTAGGTCCTAGCCGAAGGCCCTTAATCATGGCCTCAATGACAATTTCATTAGGCACTATGGGTGCTTGTGCCCTCAATCGCAAGAACCTTCGGACATACGCCTAGAGGTATTCCTCATGGTCTTGCGTGTATTGGAACAGGGCCTGAGCTGTGACTGGCTTTCTCTGAAAACCTTAAAAACTGGTCACCAGCATGTCCTTGAGCTTCTGCCATGATGTAATTGTCCATGGCCGAAGGGAGGAATACCATGTCTGGGCCACATTCTAGACTGCCATGACGAAGGATTTAGCCATGACAGCTGCATTGCCACCGTATGAGGATATTGTTGCCTCATAGCTCATCAGAAATTGTTTTGGGTCTGAGTGCCCATCATACATTGGTAGCTGAGGTGGATTGTAAGATTGTGGCCATGGGATAGCCTGCAGTTCTGCTGCTAAGGGAGAAGCATCATCAAAAGTAAAGGTATCATTACTAAAATCATCGTACCATCCATCTTCGTTGAATAGGCCTTCCTGACGAAGCTCCCTGTGCTGGGCCTTCGGTCTTGTTCATCTTGAGCAAGATGACGCACTTCTTCAGTAGCTTCGTCGATCTTCCTTTGAAGATCAGTGACCCGAGCCATCTTCTCTTTCTTCCTTTGCACTTGTTGATGGATGATTTCCATATCCCTAATCTCTTGGTCCAACTCCTCCTCCTGGAATGTTGGACTGGTGGCTTTCCTCTTCTGGCTTCGAGCCTCTCGGAGAGGAGATAGTCTCTTGATTTGGTTTCCAGTGGCTGTAGTGCAGCAGCCCCTGGCGCGGTTTTCTTCTTCGGCGGCATGACGAAGGTCAATGCTTGCCGAAGGTGGTCGAATGAGTTCACCGGAGGTGGGCTCCAATGTTGGGGACTTGTTCTCAAATGCTATGAATTAAGAACAAGGCAACACACAATGTTAACTGTTAATGATCTTTGTCCTTCGATACATTCGCTTAGGATATAATGATCTTCAGACGAAGGTCATGAAGGACATACCTTCGTTAATTGCGATATATGTTAATAAAAGAAGAAGCATATGAAATATGAAACAACATAAACAATCATATAACATTATTAAGTCATTCTCATTATATTACCATGAAAATATAGAAATAATATTGAATTACAAATGTACCTTTAGCTTGATAGAAGGTAAAAGTACAAGCGTGACGCACAAGTGGATACAAGACAGCGTGAACAATACGGGGGTATTGTTCATCTATTTATAGGCATAGGGCACAATCTGTGTGAAATTACATTCATGCCCTTCATATTTGCTATTTACTTTTAGATAACCCAATGGGGACTAAATAGCCTTTTCCCTTTTAAGTCGGTTCCTTTCTCCGCCAATGAGCCGAAGCTCCCTTGCGCGTAGCTTCGAAGCAACAGCAACCTTCCTCACGATCATGCTTTTCACATCGTATATGCTTTTAACCCGAGTTCGAAGGTACTTGTTCATATGTCACACTTGGAAGACATTGTTAAATCACGTTTTTGAGGACCTTCGGAGCGTGAAGGCCCCCAACATCCTCTACTTATTAGAACACATGAATAATCATATTTAAAGTGGATAATTCCCTAATGAAACAAAAACAATCCATGCATCATATTGGAGTTTATTTGTTTATGCATTTATTGATAATAATAATGGGTAATAAGAATATATATTAAGGTTGAAATAGGGATTAAAACCCAATTTGAAATATAGGATTTAAAGATGAAATTGAAAAGAAAAGAGAAGGAAAATAATACACCCTAGAAAGAAAAAATATATAAATAAATAAACCTTTTCATACTGGTATTTGAATTTGTGCATTTAGTCTAAGTATGAATTTTGCAACAAAATTTGAATTTAAATTTGAAATCTACAAATAAAAAGAAAAAAGGAAAACAGAAAATGTAAAATAAAAGGGGAAAAAACCCTGGCTGGGCCGGATGTCCCCATTTCGGTCCACCGTACCGAGCGGGCGAGGCCGCTACGAGAATCGGCGCTGACGGGTAGGGATCCCCGGTCAATCGGACCGTGCTGTGCCTACGTCGTCCGAAGCTTTGCGGGTGGGGCCCGTCTATCGGACATCGGCTCCCACAACCCACCACGACGGGTCTGGCGACGGCGCGCGCGAAGATCTCGTATGGCTGGTGAGAATAACCCGGTCGGGGACCCCGCTTCGTGGCCCTACAAATACCTCACCCGCGCCCTCGTTGTCTCGTCTCTCCCACCTCAATAGCTCAGCACCGTGACCATAGTGCGCCGTCGTGGCCACCAGGGTAGTCTTGGCTGTCGCGCTTGCTCTCGACATCCGTCGTGACCCGGAGCGCACGGAGGGCACCATTAGGACTCACTGGGGCACACGAACTCTCGGTGTGCAAATCCTAGGTGAGTGGATCATCGACACTCTGGGAATTCATCGACGAGTTCATCACCACCGCCGCATAGCCATCTTCCATGGACGGCGTGCCTGGACACTTTATGTAATACACAAATTATAAAACTTATTTAAGAGTTGATCTCATTATGTGATTTGCCATATATTTGTTTTTAGACATGTGCTTAATCATAGTTCAGAGGGAATAATCCCTTACTAAAAATTCAAATAAGCCATGCATCATGTTGGAGTTTTGGTTGGTTGTGCACTTAATAAAAATAGCAATAATATGAATAAAAATATAATAATAATGAGAAGAAGATTTGAAGTAAAACCTAAATTGAGATTTGGGTTGAAAATAGAGAAGGAAAGAAAAGAATATTATATAACACTGAAATAAAATTATAAATAAATAAATTCATCTCATTTTTGGGTATGTTCAAATTGCACTTTTAATTTGGGGATAAATTTGACACAAGAATGGAATTTAAATTTGAAATGGAAATTTGAATTTGGAAAGGAAGAAAAGAGAAAGGAAAATAAAAAGAAAAAGGGTTTTGCGCGCGCTTGGGCCATTTCGCTCTCGGCCCACCTCACTCTCACATCCGCACGGCCCGACCTCCTCCACCACGCACTCACTGGATGGTCGGGCCACCGTGTCAGTCGCGTACACGCCTGTCCATCGCGCGCGGGCAGATGGACACCACGGGTCGACTTGGGCACTAGCAAGCGGGCCCCCTCTGTTGGCGTTTTCTTCTCCACAGCAACGCTCACGCGAAATCGTCGCCGCGGGGTTGGATCATGGCCCCTCCGCCCATCGGTAAGAATCATGTGCCGCAACCCTAGTATGGCCCCTCCGCCCATCGTCGCGACTCATCGTGAACTGCTAAACCGAGTGTGAGCTAAAATGGGGGAGCAGTGGGAGCGCCGCCGCGAATACTCGTTGACGGTGGGATTCAAGCGCCAGCAAGGCTATTGGGGTGTTGGGCTGCCCTCATAGCAACTGGGTGAAGGACTAATTGGAAGGGTGCCAGCTGTAGCCAGAGAAATTCCTCACTGACCGGCCAACATTGCCGCCGTTCGCAACTTGCCGTGCGCAGGGAGCTTCGCGGCGTGCCTGCCGGTACTACTCCCTCCCCATGCATCGCTTTTCGCATGTCATCAAGTAGAAGGTGTTAATTGAATTTTGGGGCGTCGGGGATAAGACTTCAGTGCACTCCGGCGAGAGCGCCGCCACGGTTGCATCTGCGCCGCCGTGCACAGGTGCGGGAGATAGATGGCGAGTTGGTAGCCTATCATCGTGTTTGGACGGCTGAGATTAGATCATGCTCGGAATAGATCTCCGCCGCACATGTTTGGATCACCGGCCACAATTATAGCTCGCATAATAAAATCTCGTCTGCTGATCTCTCCAAAGACGGCTCGGTTTGCATACCAATTCAGAAAATATATGATCTAATCCTAACCGTTAGATAGGCATCCAACGGTATAGATCCACATATACCATTTCGGCCGGGCAACCTTGCAAAAGAGCCTTATGGATTTTAGAAAATAACCCGCCGTCTGTGGTTGCTGTTCACTGAGTCTGGGGAGAATTGCGAGTTAGACCCTGTGTTTCTTAGTAAATGGCACGCAGTCCAGAGACCCGAGGGATTTAATAATTGATAATAGAAATTGATTTTTATGTAAAAATAATCAATATAAGTTGTATAATTCCTAGAAAATTCATATGAAGTCCAAATTGATTCATTTCAAAGGTATTAATTTTGTAATAATATTATCTATCAATTAGTATCTCTGTTTAATCAAGAAACTTGAATTAAAATTATCCACTTGAATTGTTCTATTCTAAGTACTAAATAACTTCAGAAATTCATAACTTAATAATCGTAACTCTGAATTTAGTGATTCTTCTTCCTACGATCTTGTTACGCAGCATAAAATATTATCATACATTATGTTCTGTTGTTTTGTGTGATGTTAATTTTTGCTATACTATGTCTGTTTGTATTGATGCGAGTAGACGAGCAAGCCAGAGAGGATCTAGGGGTTCAGAAGGTGGAGAATGCTGAGCAGGAGCTCGTTGAAGGCAAGTTGTGCCCTTGATCACTTCCTTTTTACCTAGTCATGTTCTTATTAATCATAATGATTTGCAAAGGTTAATTTTGATGGGACCCAATAGGTTACCCTAGTTTGACTATCTTTATACCTAGTTTTACCACTGAATTTTTGGGTAGTACTTGCTATTCCTTCATGTGGTTTTGGGTATGGAGATATACATTATTCATGATTACACTTTTATTATCAGTTTATTATTTACTGTTCATGATAAGCTCATTATGTTAATTGGAACATGGAGAACCACCTGGGAAAACAGTGCTACCACAAGGGTGGTATGAGACGCCCTTGGCTGACTAACTAGGAAAGCTTGTGGATGACTACCTTACCCAATAGGGGCAAGGGCAGTAGGGGAGTGGTCAGTGTTGGGAGGTCCTTAGTTTGATTTTGCTACGATGGCGGTCAGGCGAGGGATCCCTGCACTGGAGCTTCCTAGAACTGTAGCGGGTTTTCTAAAGCTAGTGGAACTTTGTAAAGGCCTCGTAGTGGAACCCTACCTCGCTTCCTATGTAGAGGTGTATGGGGTCCGATCAACCTCGTATCAAATGGGTAACATGACTTGTGGGTAAAGATGCGCAACCTCTACAGAGTGTAAAACTGGTATACTAGTCGTGCTCACGGTCATGAGCGGCTCGGACACTCACATGATTAATTTATAGAATTAAATTTAATTTTTCATTTGCATCGCATTGGGATTATTAATTATTATTTTGACTTACTATTACTATGGTTTGGTATTTACTTACATTTAGTAACTGCTAATAAAACTTTTGACCAACTTATAAAAGCAATGCTCAGTTTTAAACTTTATTTATTGATTAGCCTTACACTTCACATGAACTCCCACACTTAGTGAGTTCATGCACATTATTCTCCACAACTTGTTGAGCTATGATCTTTTGTGAGCTCACTCTTGCGATTTATAAACCCCCCACAGGTGAAGAGCTGGTGGTCGAAGAGGAGCCGCACAATGAGGAGTTCGACTTGATCTAGGTGGCGTCTCCCAGTCAGCTTTGTGGCGCCATGGAAATAATATTTAATTCGTTTTATTATTATTGTTTATTTTGTAAGACTTCCGCTATGTAATAAGTACATTTACGATATTTATGACATTTATCTCTATACATTCTTTTATTATATGTGTTGTTTTTTCTTGACGCACAAATGAGACGCACCCGGCTATATCCCTTAAATCCAGGTGTGACAGAAGTGGTATCAAAGCAAATGTTGACTGTAGGACGAAACCTAGATAGACCTAGACAAAACCCTTACCTACTTACCTTACTCTGATTCTTTCTATACTCATCTTAATCCTGTCTCACCTTCTATTGTTCTACTCGATTACTCTTACCTTTTGTATTCTAAGACAAGGAGGATTTCACACTTTGGAATCGTACATTTATAACCCCCTAAAGGGATAGGAGACCTAAGATAAAAAAAATAATTGAAACTATTTTCTCTATTTAAAAATGTTGGTTGATTGTTATAATGATAAATGCCTGATTTGCTTCTTTGATTGAGTGAAACATTATAGTTCGACATCTTAGCATGTACCACCATAAGGTAACGTATTAGCTTTAGTAGGTGACACACTAATCTACTTAGCTAATAAAACCCCCAAAGTAACATGCCTCGTAATTACACACCTTGTCTTCAATTCTTTCTTACCATGTGTTTCTAACTCAGATGATCCACACAACAGGAGGGTACTTAGACAACAACAACAGCAAGCTGAGATGAATCCTCTTAATCCTCCAAATCCTCCACCAGTCGAAGCTGATCTAGTGGTTGTAGCCCAGATGTACATGATGCAACAGATGGCTGATACTATGGCAGATATGCATGCGCAGATGCGATAGGAGCGCCAGGAGATGCGCCAAGAGAGAGAGGAGATGCGTCAGGAGAGGATGGGGCAACAGCAGCAAGTCCCATTTCCACCACCTCGACCACCACTTCCACCCCAGGACAAGCACCGGTAATTTATGAGCCACAAGCCGCCTACCTTAGCCAGCTCTTCAGATCCTCTGCACGCTGACGACTGGTTGAAGTCAGTGGAGAAAATGCTAAACATTGCCCAATGCTCTAACCGGGAGAAGGTTCTACATGCTTCTGGTCGTCTGACTGGTCCTGCTGCTGACTGGCGGGATTCTTATGTTGCTGCCCATGACAATGCTGACACTATTGCTTGGGCAGAATTCACCACATAGTTCAGAAACTACCACATTCCTATTGGGCTGATGAAGATTAAAAAGAAGGAATTTCTGTCATTGAAGAAGAGCAACATGTCTGTCAGCGAGTACCGTGATAGATTCATTCAGCTATCACGGTATGCTCCTGATGAGGTGGATGATGATGAGAGAAAGCAAGAGCACTTCAAAGAAGGACTCAATGGGCCACTACAGTATGCATTGGTTGCTCATACCTTCCCATCATTTTAGAGGCTGCTTGATAAAGCTCTAGCTATTGAACACAAGCGTGTTCAACTAGGAGACATGAAGATGAAGGCCATTGCCCAGGGGAAGGGTAGCAGCAGTGTTCGCTCTCGCTACGTGCCGCCCCAGGGTACACCAGCTCGTCCAGGAGGAGGACCACATCCAGCTCAGTATGCTCCATAGGGGACCCCGCAGACACCCCACACTCGTCAGGCTGCCCCCACTAGCACCCCGGCGAGGCCTACAGGACAGAAGATAGGCCCTACATGCTTCAAGTGCAGTCAGGTTGGCATTATGCAAATGCTTGTCCAACGGGGAATTCCAGTGCACCAGCTCAAAACAAGCAACAGACTCCTGGCAAGGGATTCAGCATTGCCAGGGTTAATCAAGTCAGTGTTGAGGCCACTGCTGATGGTGCGGACATCGCTATCGGTATGTTTTACATTAATGCAATTCTAGCAGCATTCATTTATTTCTGCTCGATTTGCCACCACCAATGAATTGCCACTACAAAATATGAAAACACCAATGGTAGTAATTACACCTAAAGGGCCTATTGAAGCAAACTATATGACACAAAGATTAACACTAACAATTATGGGAAGGGGATTCTGGTCTACACCCATAGTACTAGAAGAAAGCAGTATAGATCTGATACTCAGGATGTCCTGGTTAAGGAAAGCAAAGGTAGTTATACACTGTGCTAAGGGAACCGTAGAACTCACCAGTTCCAAAGGGGAAAGATTTGAATTTGAGATTACTATAACCGCCTTTACCAGACCAACCATATTTCTATTAGATGGAAAATTTGTGGGTACAAACATCTGAGTTGCTAGAGACTGTTGGGGGCCTTCGTCCTTCGAAGGTCCTCAAAAACGTGATTTAACAATATTTTCCAAGTGTGACATGTAAACAGGTACCTTTGGACTCGGGTCAAAAGTATATATAATATGGAAAGCATTATCGGGACGAAGGTCGATCGGGATGAAGGTCGAATCAATCCCGAAGCTATGTGCAAGGAAGCTTCAGCTAAACGGCGGAAAAAGGAACCGACTTAAAGGGGAAAAGGCTATCTAGTCCTCATAGAATTGTATATAAGTTAATAATAAATGTAAAGGGCATGAATGTAATTTCTCACAGGCTGCGTCCTGTGCCTATAACTAGATGAACAGTACCCCCGTACTGTTCACGCTGACTTGTACTTGCTTGTGCGTCACACTTGTACCTTTACCTTCTATCAAGCCGAAGGTACTTTTGTAATTCAATATTGTTTCTATCTTTCTAGGATAATATAATGAGAATGAATCAATAATGTTATATGATTGTTTATATTTATTTATGTTGTCTCTTATATGTTATATGCTTCTTTTTTATTAACATATACTGCGATGACGAAGGCATGTCCTTCATGACCTTCGTCTGAAGATCATTATATCCTAAGGGAAATAATGCTTCGAAGGACGAAGGGCTTTTACCTTTAACATTTTGTGTTGCCTTGTTCTTGATTCATAGCAATTGAGAACAAGTCCCCAACATTGACGCCCACCTCCGGTGAACTCTTTCAACCACCTTCGGCAAACACTGACCTTGATCATGCAGCCGAAGAAAGCTTCAGCACCAGGGACCGCTGCACTGCAGCCGCTGGACCCAAACCAGGAAACTCTTTCTCTTCGGGAGGCTCGAAGCCAGAAGAGGAAAGCCACCAGTCCAACACTCCAGGAGGAGGAGTTGGACCAAGAGATCAGGGACATGGAAATAATCCATCAGCAAGTACAAAGGAAGAAGGAGAAGATGGCACGGTTGGCTGATCTTCAAAGGAAGATTGACGAGGCCACTGAGGAAGTGCGTCATCTTGCTCAAGATGAACAGGATCGAAGACCCCAACACAGGGAGCTTCGTCAAGAAGGCTTGTTCAACGAAGATGGATGGTATGATGATTTTAATCATGATGCCTTTACTTTTGATGATGCTTCTCCCTTGGCAGCAGAACTACATGCTACCCCGTGGCCCCCGTCATACAAGCCACCTCAGCTTCCCATATATGATGGGCATTCAGATCCAAAGCAGTTTCTGATGAGCTACGAAGCAACTATATCTCCGTATGGAGGCAGAACTGCAGTTATGGTGAAGTCCTTCATCATGGCAGTCCGGAATGTAGCCCAAACATGGTATTCTTCTCTTCGGCCAGGGACTATCACGTCGTGGCAAAAGCTTAAGGACATGTTGGTTACCAGCTTCCAAGGCTTTCAAATGAAGCCGATCATAGCTTAGGCTCTGTTTCAATGCACGCAAGACCACGAAGAATACCTTCAGGCATATGTACGAAGGTTCTTGCGATTGAGGGCACAAGCGCCTATGGTGCCTAATGAGATTGTCATTGAGGCCATGATCAAGGGTCTTCGCCCAGTACCTACTGCCCAATATTTTGCCAGGAAGCCCCCACAAACTCTGGAGAAGCTGCTTTAGAAGATGGATGAGTACATCCGAGCTGACAACGACTTCCGCCAAAGAAGGGAGGAAGCTTACAGATTCTCGGAAATGACCAGGGGCTTCGGAGGAAGAATCCACCCGAGGCACGTCAGGTCAATCCATAATTCCACTCAGAGTGACGACAAAGGAAGTCAGCCTCAGAGGTCACAATACACCTCACAATCTTCGGGGCAACAGCAGAGCTCTTTCAGACCACCAGCTCCAAGGGGTAGAGGCACCAGGGGCTTCGGGGGAAGATTTGGAGATCAGCCTAGAAAGATCTACTGCTTATTCTGTGGTGAGGACAAGGGCCATACTACAAGATTGTGCCAAATCACCATTCAGAAGCAAAAGGAGATAGCAGAAGCTGAAGCTCGGCAGAACCAGCCGAAGCAGATCTTGCACACTGCTTCGTGCCACTCTCCCTACATACCAGAGTATGTGGGCAATCATCCCACAGCTTCTGTCGCTTTGTCTAGTCACTCACAGGCTTCCTGGCCACAACTCCCACCCCCGCCACCACTACAGCCGACCTATTCTCGAGGCCAGCCAGAAGGGTGCCATTATCCTCAGCAGCAACGCGAAGTTAGGGAGGAATCCGAAGCTCGCACAGTCAATAGTACTATGCCAGAATCAAAGCACATTTGTTGAGCGATATCCTACCCCTGAAGTATTTTTGTGTTCTATGTCATTTTGTTTTTCAATAAGGAATAAACGATGCAGAACTAGTTATAATTTCTTATAATAGTTTCACTTTTATCAGAATGAAATATATCTCCTTCAAATATTTGTGAAGCTGAAAAATTGCTGAAGCTCAAAAGACGTTCCAAAGGGAATGCAGAGCTAAAAATCCCAGTGCAAGTTTCACCGAAGCTACAAAAAGTCATTCCTAAGGAGCGCAGTGTAAGTTTGCCGAAGCTACAAAAAGTCGTTCCTAAGGGAGCGCAGTGTAAGTTTTCTGCTCAAAAGTCGTTCCAAAGGGAATGCAGAGCCAAATATCGCCGAAATATAAGGCGAAGCGCGAAAAGTCAACGCGAAAAATACCGCCGAAATAGAAGGCGAAGAAGTGTGACACCCCAGTGTCACCCAGGGTTTCTCTCAAGTGCTAACCCAAGAGCCATCATTTCTTGTGAGCCAAACTAAGCATGAAGCATCAAATTGACTTAAGAATAAAGGATCCACTAAGTTTATACTTAAAAGCATCATGATCAAAACAAATGAGTTTTTCTAAAAAGCAAAATGTTGAAACCCTAATAACAACCCTAATTGAGCTCTATAAGTAAAATTGAAGAAAAGAGGCAAAAGAGTATGAAAAATATAGAATCACAGCTTAGGCGAAATACAAACATTGAAGTATATTTAATAAGCAACAATAAAGATTAAGGAAGCTTGGCCAAAATAATTTAAATAAAACCCCAAGCAAGCTTCTCAAGTGGGGACTCAATGGGGAATTCTGAAATTCAGAATTCTGAATTTCAGACCTTGAGCCAAAGACCAAGCATTCACCTTGATCCCTAGCTCAAATCATAATGACCCCATTGATAAAAACGTGTCTAACTAACCCCTCTGTTACATGCCAGAAGATGGCATTGGGACGCGAGCCCTAGACACGACAAAACCCTGGATTTTCCTCGGGTTCGAGCAGAGAGACAGACCGGATTTCAGGGCTCCAAATCTCTGAAACCAGTAGGCAAAATCCTATGACCCCCACACAAGATCGGTAGCTTGTAGGGAGGAGAAGAGGTTTTGTGCACTGACCAAGGTGAGAGCAGGCTCGGATGAATGACCACACGCGCCAGAACTTGGGCAGAACGAACGTGCACATGTGTTCGACCCTGGTCGGCACGCCGGCGTTCGCCCAACCCCCATGCGTGCTCGCCCCAGCGTTCAGTCAAGTCCGCCGCGCGCCCTTGCCCTTGGTCGTGCTCGCCCGCACCTATAAAGCCTCCCCGAGCGCGCCTCACCTCACCCCATGCCCATCTTCGCCGGCCAGACGCCCCTCCTTAGCTCCGGCGAGCTCTTTTCCGCCCGCCATTGCCACTAGAGCCTTGGCCACCGTGGCCAGCCCACTCCAGTCACTTCCAAGCCGCGCCAGCCGCTCGGATAGCTTCGCCATTAGCTTGTGAAGCTTTCCCAGCCCTCGGACCCAGCAGAACTTCACCAGAAAGCCAAGATCGCCCTCACCAAACTTCGGTCGCCCGCCTGCGCGTGTAGACCAAGCAATCCGGTGAGCCATTCTTCAATTCCTCGCGCACACACCTTCCTTGATCCCGGTGAAGCTCTCTGACCCATTTGATTGGTTAATTGTGCCCTGGATAGGCTAGACTCCTCGCCGCCGACGAGCTCTCCCGCCTGCGCACGTGGACCGGCCGACTCCGACCATCCCCGTCGGCGACCCGCACATCGCCGTGACCCTCAGGACCTCCCCTACACCCCCGGCCACCTCACCGGAGCAGTCTCGCCCCTAGTAAGCCCCTCCGCCCTTTCTTCCGCAGCGGGTACTGTTTGATTTGGGGGAAGGACCTCGGGTTAGGATTAGAAGAACCCAGGTGGTTTTCTGAACTATCAGCGACTCATTTGAATAGTAGCCTAAGGACTAGTCTGTAAGGAAACTTGAAAACACCCGCCAGGGACCCCGTTGCAAAGTAGTTTTCCATTTAATCATTTCTATTTAATATTTTTAATGAACAGAGAACTTAGAAAATTCATAACTTAAGAAATACTTAACCAAAAATTGTCAAACCAAAAATGCTAAACCCCATGCTTTCTGTTCTAAATTTTTGAGTTTAGAATTAAATACAGAAACTGACTAAACCTTGTTTAATTAAGGAAAATTAATTATACTTCTATGCTGAACTTAAGAAAATTTGTAGATGTTCAAAACTCAATTAAGCACTGTTTAAAAATAGCGGGAACCTCAGTATTGAAAATTTAAGTAGGAATATCTATTAAAAGCCATTTTTGCCCTAGACTTAGGAAAATCAGAAAGGCATTAATAGAAAATGAACAGTAAGTGCAATTATTTTTGCTAGCCTACTTAAGTAACAGAGAACCTAATAAAAATAGAAAGACCTCTAATCCAGAACAGAATTAAAGTGAAATGTTTTATTTAGCATTATTCCAACTAGAAAACAATTATTAGAATTATGAGGACAATTTCAAAACTTGCCATAAAAATTCAGTGAACTTGTAACCACCAAAACCCCACTACAAAAATGATAACCACCCCAGCCCCTCATTTTAAGTAAGGTAAACAAATAAAATTTGAGATTGGGGCATATTTCAATTAAATCATAAACAACCCCAAAATGATGCAATACTAGACAAATAAAATTTTGCTAGATCAATAATAAGATAGGCCACGAGAGAAAAATGCAAACCCAGTTGGAAGATGCCAAATAACACCTATTGCCAATATTTAATGAAAAAGGCCATTTAATCCAAATAAATCCTACCACCCCTTCCCTTAAGCAAAAAGATGCCAAACTTTAAAATGATTGCTCTTGCACAACATAGAAGCTAGGAAAAATCAGAAATTTGTTGTTTGATATTTTCTTTAAATATAGTGGTAGTAGAAAGCACCCCTTTGGCTAGAAACTTGGGAAAATCATAATAAAATAACTGATAAGTATTAATGGCTAGAAATTTGTGCAAAGTCATGTTATAGCATCTAAATACCAGCCAAAATACGTCTTAAGTAAAAACCTTCTGTTAAATGGTAGTTGTAGTTCAAACCATCCCTTCTGCCCTAATATTTGATAATTTTGTCCAGAGAGAACTATTCACTTTTTAAGCCCCAAATTTTAGGATCGAGAATTGTATACCAGTAATAAGCCACTGTAATTTTTGCAGAAGTTTTGGAAATTTATTAAGATAACTTATAGTTCAAACCCACTCTAAAAACATAAAGGAAATAAAGGGAAAGAAAGGAAAAATAAACCTCGCCCCAATTAGTCCAACTTGAATTCTTGACAATTCGCACTAAGACCTTAAAAAGAATTCAGTGGAACACCAAAATGAACTTACCACTTAGTTTAACTGAGTGTGATCTAAATTACTAAGTATACCACCAAAAATCCTTAGTAGCATGATTCAACCCTATCTAAATTAAGTGGATCATTCCCCATCAAAATTTTATTTGCTAAAGCACATATCATATCATGCATGTATCTTACTCATTGCATTCATTAGATTGTAATCTCGCTGACGGAGAGTACGTGCTCATCCCCGAGCAAGGAACTATCCAAGAGGAGGACCAGGAGCAAGCTCCCGAGGCTGCTATCGAGGATCTCCCCTCAACCCCAGCTATTGAAGGCAAGCCCCAGTTTTTATGCATGACCGTATTATTATATGCTACTTTACTACACTTAATGCTTGTAGGATTGTAATGTGCACTTAAGTGTTGGAGTTGCGTGAAACCTCTAGTTGCATGAACTTAGGATTCCTTTTTGAGATGGATACTAGTATGCTAGGTCGAGTAGCTGCTTTGCTAATCAGGATCTCGGTAGAAGTCGAGTGATTTTTCTAGCACTCACGCGAGGTCAGGAATTGATTGTATTCATCTTGATAACGGGATCTATGTTAGTCTATGGACTTGGATCCAGGGAGGTTGCCTTGTCCATAAGACGGGAAAAAGGAATTAAGGATTAATGTGTGGATACCTGAGTCAAGCTTTTGAACGTACTAAACACATGTCGGGAAATATGGTAACCGGTAAACCTAGTACCTGAGTGAAGCCGGACACGGACTTTATCCCTCATGCGACCTGAGACTAGGTCTCTCATGCTAGCTATGGTGGGTACAAGTGAGGTCACTGCACGGCGACGGTCGGGGTCAGTGGAGCATTGTATGCCAAGGCGGTGAGGCCTGGACGCGAACGGGGAATCGATGGGGACGGTTGACATGTGTGGGGTCGGAGTGCCCTGACATGTCGTGTGTTTAGGTTTACCTTGCAAGGATAAAACTCGATTCGAATCGTCTGCTTCTCGCAGCTAATAAGACTGCTTGACCCCTTGTACTACATCGAGTAAGAAGTGAAATGAGGTTACATGAGACAATTTGTTGATTGAACTAAAATGCTTGTTACCATGTATGCTTAGAAGGAGCAAACCTAGTTAAAGATAATGATACTAGAATTTGAAAAGCTAAGAACTGATTTCAGAAACAGCTAGTGCTTTTGGCAAACCAAACCCTTTAGCCAAACAACTGCATGGTCTAGAGGTAGAGGAGTAGTTTCCTCACACCGGGTAAGTCTAGCTGAGTATTAGTATACTCAGCCTTGCTTGTGGCATAATTTTGCAGGTACGCTGCAGGATATGGTTGATGGTGTGACTTGGCCTACCACCCTGCCACCGGGTTGGACGGTCGAGTGGGATGCTGCTCTGGCAGGAGAGGAGCACGAGGAGTAGTGGGCTAGGCCTTGCCCATTTCCTCGCTATCGACGACATCGATTATCCGCTGCATTTTATTTTGTGAACTGTTATTTGCTACTCGAAAAGCTCCGATCTATGTAATAATTCAGTACTTAATTTGAGGTTTCCTGTTTTATTGTATTTCTTCTGTGACTCACCTTCGAGTGAGATTGTGGAATTTGATCCTGGTTAAGTGGCTCTATCAGAATAGATCTGAGGGACTAACGGGTTATTCCGATTTAAGTGTGTTACGGCCCCTGAGGCGTGACTTAGGCACTTAAGCTGGAATAATTAGGGTGGTTCTGCCACAAGAAGTTCAAAAGATGTTCCTAAGGGGATGCAGAACTTACACCGAAAAATAAGCAGTGAAGCCGAAATATAAACGGCAAAGAGCCTTCGATCATTCCTAAGGGGACGCAGAGATGGTGTGTTCCAGTGTGGGCGTGTGGGTGCGTATCTTCAGCATTAGCATCATTCGCATCATATAGTAACATCATCCCACATAGCATCACATTATACATCATATTGCACTGATGACACGAATTGAATACGAAGTCGACCTTCGGAGACTGCTTTATAAAAAATGAAAATGTGCTAAGGCACAAAAAGTTAGCTGAGAAATACAGCTTTGTCAGCTATATTGCAGAAGAAGGGATACTTTGTTTATGAAGCTGGGAAGTTTTTACGAAGCATGTATATTTTCATGAAACATGGATATTTTCACGAAGCACGGATTTTCTTCTTTGTGAAGCATGAAAAGGAGGGAAGGTGTTTTTTCACTGAAGGCTCAAAAACAGTATGTATATAAAGTTTCATGCATCGCAAAGAACTGAATTACAAATAATTTACACATTAAATTCAAAAATATGCACATCAAATATTACAGTCTTCATACAATGAAGCTACATTGATCGTCTAAAAATGTTTTTACAATATCAGTCCTCTTTCAGGACCTTTTCCGCAATTTCATTCAACAACTTGTTAACAACTTCGCCAACAATAGATTCGGCTATGTTGATGATTTCTATTGCTTTCTTTGTTTCTGGGTCGGCCAGGGGGTCGAACGGCTCCGGTGAAGGAGATAATTCAGCTGTGGTAGAAAAAATCAATCAGTTCGAAGTCACGAAAACAAACAATGAACTAAAGGCCATTAAACCATACCTATCCGTCTCTCGCGTTCTGTAGCTTTCTCAACTTTTTTCACTGCTTCTCGAGCGTCATGAATATCTTTTTCACTTTTCTTCATTATTTCGTGAGCCATTTCTCGGTCGCTTATCCACTCGATAACACCCTCAGGGTCGCCTCGTATGAAGTTATCTTTGTTTGAATAGGCGCCCACGTTGGCGAAGCTAGCCTTTATCTTCTCCACGCAGCCCAAAGATATTTCAAAACATCTTTCCTTGGATGCGCGAAGTTCTTCAACTATTTTTTCTAGATAGTTTTTCCAATACTCGCTGGCCTCTCGGTTAGCTTCAACGAGAGCACATTTTTCTTTGGCCTCTGCTAATTGTTTCCGAAGGTCTTCGATCTCATTATTTTGGATCTCAGCTTGAGCCTTGAAGCTGGCTTCGTCTTCTTTCACTTTGTTCACTAACGAAATCAAAATTTTGTCTTTTTCAAGACCTTCGTTCCTTAGTTCGATTACCTCTGAACGAAGGTTGTTTAGAGCTATTGTATATCCTTCATCTTCAATATTTTTCTGTGCCCTAAGGGCATTGCTAAGAATTAAGCCCTGCAAGAGGGAGATAGAATTAAGTATAAACAAATAAAATGTTTTGTTTTCAAAATACTAAATTAGCCTTTATACCTTTATGCTGTTATACGCTAAACTGTCAGCAAGCTCATCCTTCGATAAGACTGAAAGGCCATCTTCCAGCGTCGCAAATCCGATGCTTCTCCCTATCTCCCGGCATACAAATATCTCTTTACTATCTCGGAGACAGTACAAAAAATCTTCCTCCCCGCTGCCATTAAACACTAATGCCCCCTTCGGATATTTTAATTTTTGGGCATAATGCAGTGCTTCCAGCTTTTCTGCTAGAGAAAGTCTCTTCCCCGAAGCATGGCGAATGATGTAATCAGTGTTTTCTTTTGAAGCTTCGGAGGCAGGAGCTTCAGCCCTTTCAGGCACAACTTGTTCTCTCGCCTTTTCTTCAATTACGACAGGCTCTGTCTCAGAAGACTCTAAAGGCCCAGCTTCGGTATCAGCTTGAATTACTGCAGCTTCAATTTTGGTCGGCTTTGTTTCAGCTTCGGTTTGCGCTTTCGAAGCTTTGGCAATTTTTCCTGAAGGAGTAGAGTTCAAAGTATTTACTGTTTCTAACACATCTAGTACATTTGCCATCCTTCTCTTGGGAGTGGCGGCAGAACTTTTTTGTGCCTTCGGTGCTGTTACTTCTGATGAAGGGCTTAAAATTTCTAACACTTTTGTTCCTCCAATATTTGACTCTTCAGCCTTATCCTTATTAGTCTTCGTCCCAGCTAGCTCAGCTGAGGGTAGCTTCGGCATTGTAGTTGTCTCTTCAGTCCTTTGCGCAGGAGGAGCAGTTTCTCTTGATTCAGCAGCTGAAGAGGCCTCCCCGTCAAACTCAGGCACCACGGCCGGTTCAATATAATGTGGCCGGTGGGTAAATACCTTCATCTTTTTGCCCGCAGCCTTCGGCGTAGGTTCAGCCGAGGCGGCCAGAGCAGTAGCTTTCCTCTTCTTCCCTTGCCCCCGCAGCGGGTAGCGGTAGTCGGGGTAGACGAAGCCAAGAGCGTCAAAAACTCTATTCAATCTATTCTTTTCTCGACTTCCGAAGGCTGTGGATAATGCATTATCTTCTGCCTTGGAATATGATCCAAGTAGTTCATCACTTGTAACTTCGATGCATTTTAGCCAGTCATCGTTTGGTTCATCGAATTTATCCCCATATCTGAATGTATACTTCAGCCGGACCAATTCACCTTCGCTAGACTTGGTGACGGTCTCCTTCTGCATCTCCCAGCTCTCTACAAGCAGCCATACTCTGAATGCTATGTGCTCTTGAATTAAATCTCTTGTACCAATAAAGAAGCAGACAGTACCAAATGCCTTCTGGCATGCTTCGGCGGCTTCATCAATTTCAACCTTCGGCTTTCGAAGGCCGAAGTGGGACCATATGGGGCGCATAATAACCTCCTTGATGTCCTCCCTCGCTATCAAGTCATCCTTCACATAAAACCATTCTTCCATCCAATTTCCCGACCATCTTTTCCGAAATGTTGGCATGGGGTGGCTTGCGTTGGGACGGGCAATAAATCCGTAACAACCAAAGTTGTTATGAAATTGTTTTTTTCCCGTGGCCTTCGTCTCATACAGAAGTCCGTGCATGCTGTAGAAGCATTTTGCGCTTGGCTCTATCCCTTGGCTTCTTACTGCCCAGACGAAGACTCCCATCCTCAATATGGCTTCGGGGGTCGATTGATGAAGGAAAATTTGGAAGGTTTTCAACACCTCAACCACAAACCTGCTCAGTGGAAACCGAAGCCCAGCTTTGAAGAAGCTTCGGAAAATCACAACTTCATTCTCCTCAGGCGCTGGAATGTTGTTGTCTCCGCCAGCCCTCACAATAGACATATCCCGAAAGTACCTTCCCCTCATGTTTTCGAGGTGACTTTGCTTGATGGTAGATTTTCCGAAAATTGCATGACTTGGTATCCAGGGTCGATCCTCAGAATCTTTGCCTCCACTTTCTGCATCATAACTGTCACTAACACCAGTATCTTCAGACAGGCCCTCCAGTATCTCCTTAGTAATCTTCTCTGTATTTGATTTTGCCATTGACTCGATAAACCCAGCTATGTAAGGATTCGCAGCCTTCTCCTCAAAAAGCTTCTCCTCTTCAGTTAGCTTCGTCTCAGCAGCAACCTTGTCTTGAGACATTTTTTCCTTCAGAGATGGTGAAAATGTGTCTTTCTAACCGAAGCTCATGAAGCTTGAGAGCTAGCAAGTGTTAGTGAGCAAGAGCTATAAAATTGAGAAAATAAAGCAAATGGCACAAGCGGCGTACCAAATGAGGTTGGTGCAAGTTCTTATGTATACTCTCCACACGCTCCAAAGTGGGGGGGCGCGTCCGTCATTGACTGTTGCTATTCTAGCAAAGGGAAGGTGTTTTTTCGGACCTTCGGCTTAAGGCCTTCGTCCATGTCGCAGTCTGAATTCGTTATCCTAAACAAATTAATACTGTGAGGGGCTACTGTTGGGGGCCTTCATCCTCCGAAGGTCCTCAAAAACGTGATTTAACAATATTTTCCAAGTGTGACATGTAAACAGTTACCTTCGGACTCGGGTCAAAAGTATATATAATATGGAAAGCATGATCGGGACGAAGGTCGATCGGGACGAAGGTCGAATCAATCCCGAAGCTATGTGCAAGGAAGCTTCGACTAAATGGCGGAAAAAGGAACCGACTTAAAGGGGAAAAGGCTATCTAGTCCTCATAGAATTGTATATAAGTTAATAATAAATGTAAAGGGCATGAATGTAATTTCTCACAGGCTGCGTCCTGTGCCTATAAATAGATGAACAGTACCCCCATACTGTTCACGCTGACTTGTACTTGCTTGTGCTTCACACTTGTACCTTTACCTTCTATCAAGCCGAAGGTACTTTTGTAATTCAATATTGTTTCTATCTTTCTAAGATAATATAATGAGAATGAATCAATAATGTTATATGATTGTTTATATTTGTTTATGTTGTCTCTTATATGTTATATGCTTCTTTCTTTATTAACATATATTGCGATGACGAAGGTATGTCCTTCATGACCTTCGTCTGAAGATCATTATATCCTAAGGGAAATAATGCTTTGAAGGACGAAGGGCTTTTACTTTTAACATTTTGTGTTGCCTTGTTCTTGATTCATAGCATTCGAGAACAAGTCCCCAACAGAGACTTTCCAGACGTCTTTCCTAAAGAGCTACCCAGAATGCCACCAGATAGGGAAGTCGAATTCGTCATTGATGTCAGTGGAAGAGTTAAAAGAACTTAAGAAACAGTTGACGGAGTTGCAGGAAGCAAGGTACATTCGTCTGAGTTCCTCACCTTGGGGAGCACCGGTACTGTTTGTACAGAAGAAGGATGGTTCGCAACGGATGTGTGTCGACTATAGATCACTTAATGATGTCACTATTAAGAACAAGTACCCGTTGCCTCGTATTGATGACTTATTTGATCAGATGAGGGGTGTTAGGGTGTTTTCTAAGATTGACCTCAGGTCAAGCTACCATCAAATGAAAATAAGGCCATCTAATATTCCCAAGACGGCTTTCTCTACCCGATATGGTCTATCTGAGTTCACAGTCATGTCGTTTGGCTTAACCAATGCACCAGCCTACTTCATGAATTTGATGAACAAGGTGTTCATGGAGTATCTCGATAAATTTGTCATGGTATTCATCGATGACATTCTTATTTATTCCAAGAATGATAGTGATCATGAGGAACATTTGCGGATGGTGCTACAAAAGTTACGGGATAATCAGCTCTATGCCAAATTTACCAAGTGTGAGTTCTAGCTTGATGAAGTACATTTCCTGGGGCATATCATCTCCAAATGAGGAATTTCTGTGGATCCGGCTAAAGTACCAGCGATAGTTGGTTGGAAGATACCAAGTACAGTCTCGGAGGTCCAGAGTTTCTTGGGACTCGCAGATTATTACCGACGATTCATTGAAGGGTTCTCCAAGATTGCTAAGCCTATGACCTCATTGTTAGAAAAGGGCAAGGAGTTTAAATGGACTTGGGAATGTCAAGAGAGTTTCAATTAACTGAGGTTTAAATTGATGGCTACTCCAGTGTTGGATATGCCAGATCTATAGAAGAACTTTGATATATATTATGATGCAAGTCGCTAGGGCTTGGGATGTGTGCTTATGCAAGAAGGACATGTCATTGCCTACGCGTCTCGCCAGTTGCGGAAACATGAGTTAAACTACCCCACTCATGACTTAGAACTGGTAGTCGTCGTGCATCCTCTCAAGATTTGGAGACACTATATTATGGGAACCAAGTGCCGAGTCTATACTGATCACAAGAGCTTAAAATACATCTTCACTCAGAAGGATCTCAACCTTAGGCAACGCCAATGGCTGGAGCTCATCAAGGATTATGACTTGGAAATTCATTATCATCCGGGCAAGGCGAATCTGGTTGAGGATGCCTTGAGTCAGAAGGGGCATGTCCATGGAGCTATTGTTACCCAGTTACCTGATGAGTTAGCAGAAGATTTTGAGAAGATCAATCTGGGGATAGAGGCTAATACTAAAGGGATTACCATAGAGGTAGAGCCTACCTTAAAGCAAGAAATACGAAAGGGTCAGATCGGTGATGCTAAAATTCAGGAGATCAAGGATCTGATTACTGAAGGTAGAGGCCCAGACTTCACGGAAGATGAGCAGGGCACGATATGGTTCAAGAACCGGATTTGTGTTCCTGAGATCGACAGTATTCGTGAAACCATATTGAAGGAAGCACATTATTCAGCTTATTCCATCCATCCGGGTAGTACAAAGATGTACCAGGATTTGAAGCAGAAGTATTGGTGGTATGGATTGAAGAAGGATGTTGCTGCACATGTGGCGGAATGTGATATTTGCTAGAGGGTAAAAGCCGAGCATCAGAGACCTGCTGGATTACTCCACCCGCTTAAGATACCAGAGTGGAAATGGGAATAAATTGGCATGGATTTCATTGTTGGTCTACCCCGCACTCCTGTAGGGTATGGTTCCATTTGGGTGATTCTGGACAGACTGACAAAAGTGGCTCACTTCATACCTGTGAGGATTAATTACATGGGAGCCAAGCTAGCAGAGTTATATATGGCTCGGATAGTTTGTCTATATGGAGTGCCTAAGAAGATCGTGTCTGACCGGGGATCACAATTCACTTCTCGGTTTTGGTAGAAGTTGCACGAGTTCTTGGACACCCACTTGAATTTCAGTTCGGCCTACCATCCTCAAGCTGATGGGCAGACTGAGAGGACGAACCAAGTACTAGAGGATATGTTAAGAGCTTGTGCTCTTAAACATGGTGGTAGGTGGGATAAGAGTTTACCCTATGAGGAGTTCTACAATAATAGCTACCAGGCCAGTTTGAAGATGTCCTCGTTCCAGTCTATATATGGCAGAAAATGCAGGACTCCTCTGTATTGGGATCAAACTGGTGAAAGGCAGTTCTTTGGGCCTGAAATTATACAAGAGGCACAAGAACAAGTGCGGATGATAAGGGAGAATTTGAGAACTGTGCAGTTAAGGCAGAAAAGCTATGCGGATACCCGGAGAAGACTATTAGAGTTTAAGGAGGGTGATCACGTATATCTTAAGGTGTCACCGATCCGGGGTATGAGGAGATTTAAAGTTAAAGGGAAGTTGTCCCCTCGCTTCATTGGACCCTTCTTGATCCTGAAGCGAGTGGGAGAAGTTGCATATCAACTAGAACTACTCGATCATCTCGCGGATGTACATGATGTCTTCCATGTATCACAATTGAAGAAGTGTCTCAGGGTACCCGAAGAGTAGCTACCCATAGAGGATCTTAGTGTTCAAGATGATCTGACCTATACGGAATATCCTATCAAGATTCTGGATACCTTGACTCGTGTCACGAGGAGTAAAGTGATTAAAATGTGCATAGTCCAATGGAGTCACCATGGAGAAGATGAGGATACATGGGAAAGAGAAGAAGAGCTACGCGTAGATTTTCCCCACCTCTTTCCTAGTCCATCCTAATCTCGAGGACGAGATTCTTTGTGAAGGGTAGGATTTGTAATACCCAAATTATAAAATTTATAAAATAGTTGATCTCATTATGTGATTTGCCATATATTTTTTTGAGACATGTGCTTAATCATAGTTAAGAGGGAATAATCCCTTACTAAAAATCCAAATAAGCCATGCATCATGTTGGAGTTTTGGTTGGTTTTGCACTTAATAAAATTAACAATAATATGAATAAAAATATAATAATATCGAGAAGAAGGTTTGAAGTAAAACCTAAATTGAGATTTGGGTTGATAATAGAGAAGGAAAGAAAAGAATATATACAACACCAATATAAAATTATAAATAAATAAATTCATCTCATTTTTGGGTATGTTCAAATTGCACTTTTAATTTGGGGATAAATATGACACAAGATTGGAATTTAAATTTGAAATGGAAATTTGAATTTGGAAAGGAAGAAAAAAGAAAAAGGGTTCTGCGCGCGCCTGGCCCGTAACTGGTACGCAGTCCAGAGAGTAGTGAAAACCAGATAGTTAATATTAGAAATTGTTTTTTAACACAAAAATAATTCCAGAAACTTGTGAAATTCATATTTAGTTCATTTTGTCTCCAAATTGATTCATTCTAGAGACATTAATTTTGTTTTAATATTGTCTATCACCTAGTACTTCTGTTTAGCCATGAAACTTGAGTTAAAATTATTTACTTGAATTACTCTATTCTAGGTACTAAATAACTTTAGAAATTCATAACTAAATAACCATAACTCCGAATTTAGTGATTCTTGTTCCTATGATCTCGTTACGCAGCATAGAACATTATCATGCATTCTGTTTGGATGCTTGGTGTGATTTTAATTTTTGCTATACTATGTTTGTTTGTGTTGTTGCGAGTAGACGAGCCAGCCGTAGAGGATCTGGGGGTTCAGTAGGTGGAGACTGCTGAGCAGAAGCTTGTTGAAGGCAAGTTATGCCCTTGATCACTTCCTTTTTACCCAGTCATGTTCTTATTAATCATAATGATCTGCATATGTTAATTTTGATGGGATCCATTAGGTTACCCTAGTTTGGCTATCTTTATACCTTGTTATACCACTGAATTTTTGGGTAGTACTTGCTATTGCTTTATGTGGTTTTGGTATGGAGATACACATTATTCATGATCACACTTTTATTATTAGTTGTTATTTACTGTTTATGATAAGACCATTATGTTAATTGGAACATAGAGCGACCACCCAGGAAAACAGTGCTACGTACCACAAGGGTGGTATGGGACGCCCTTGGCTGACTAACTAGGAAAGCTAGTGGAGGACTACGTTACCCGAAAAGGGCAAGGGTATTAGGGGAGTGGTCAGTGTAGGGAGGCCCTTATGTTGATTTTGCTGCGATGGCGGTCAGGCTAGGGGTCCCTGTATTGGAGCTTCCTAGAAAATATACCGGGTTTTCTGAAGCTAGTGGAACTTTGTAAAGGCCTCGTAGTGTTACCCTGCCTCACTTCCTTGGTAGAGGTGTTTGGGTGCAGCTATCCCTTGGTAGATGGGTAACATGACTTGTGGGTAAACATGTGCAACCTCTGCTGAGTGTAAAACTGGTATATCAGCTGTGCTCACGGTCATGAGCGGCTCGGACCCTTACATGATTAATTTATGGAATTAAATTCAATTTTTCATTTGCATCGCATTGGGATTTATTATTACTTTGATTTACTATTACTATGGTTTGGTATTTACTTACACTTAGTAACTACTAATAAAATTTTGACCAACCTATAAAAGCAATGCTTAGCTTTAACCTTTATTTTGTTGATCAGCCTTACACTTCACATGAACTCCCACCTTTGGTGAGTTCATGCACATGATTTCCCACAACTTGTTGAGCTATGATCTTTTGTGAGCTCACTCTTGCGATATATAAACCCCCCCATAGGTGAAGAGCAGGTGGTCGAAGAGGAGCCGCCCTACAACGAAGCTTAGGAGTTGATCTAGGTGGCGTCTCTCATTTAGCTTTATGGCGCCAGGAAAATAATATTTAGTTCGTTTTATTATTATCATTTATTTTGTAAGACTTCCACTATGTAATAAGTATATTTATGATATTTATGACATTTATCTCTATACATTCTGTCATTATATGTGAAGTTCTTTCTTGGCGCAAATATGAGACGCACTCGGCTTTATCCTTTAAATGCGGGTGTGACACGAAATAACCTGTCGTCCACTCTGGTATTATTACCATTACGTGTGAGCCCTGGAAATGGCAAACTTGCCCCTGTACTTCGGTATAATTGTGGTCGTATCCCATATAGTGAATAAATGAGATAAATTAATAATTTTAGTGTAAAAATATTCCTTGAACCTTGTTTAAATCATAAGTAATTCATTTTAACTCCAAATTGATCCATTCCAGTTGCATTAAATCCATACAAATATTTTTTATTCGTTGATAACTTTATTTTGTTATGAAACCTAAATTAAAATTATCTACTTAATTTCTTTTGTACTCGACTCCTAAACCTTTAGAAAATCATATCTTTTGAACCGTAGCTCCGAATTTAGTGATTCTCGAGCCCACGATCTCGTAGTGACGCATAGAATATTATTATGCAGTTTGTGCTTATGTTTGGTGTGATGTTAATTTTTCCTATAACATGTTTGTTTGTATTGCTACGAATAGCGGTGAGGTCACAAGAATCTGAAGATCATCCTGGTACATGGAATCTCAAGTCTTAGGCAAGTTGTGCCCTTGATCACTCCTTTTACCAAATAATGTTCACTATTAATCACTGTGACATGCTCAAGTTAATTTTATGGTACCTAATAGTTTTCCCTAGCATTGTTTATTCCCCACCTTGCAAACAGATGAATTATTGGGTAGATTTGCTATTGCTCTACTTGTTTTTGGGAAACTAATGTTTCATTATGATCATGTTCCAATTATGTTGTTGTTTAATTATTGTTCATGATAAGATCATATTGTTAATTGGAACATGGCGAAGCACCCAGGAAAACAGTGCTACCACAAGGGTGATGGGACACCCTTGGCTGACTAATTAGGAAAGCTAGTGGAGGACTACCTTACCCAAAAGGGGCAAGGGCAGTAGGGGAGTGGTCAGTGTAGGGAGGTCCTTGGGTTGATTTTGCTGCGATAGCAGTCAGGCGAGGGATCCCTGCATTGGAGCTTCCTAGAAACTGTAGTGGGTTTTCTGAAGCTAGTGGGTTTTCTCAAGTCTTAGGCAAGTTGTGCCCTTACCCTGCCTCGCTTCCTTGGTAGAGGTGTATGGGATTCATGACCCCTTAGCAGATGGGTAACACGACTTGTGGGTAAAGATGTGCAACCTCTATAGAGTGTAAAAGTGGTATATCAGCTGTGCTCACGGTCATGAGCGGCTCGGACACTCACATGATTAATTTATGGAACTAAACTTAATTTGTCATATGCATTGTGTTGGGGACTTGTTCTCAAGTGCTATGAGTTAAGAACAAGGCAACACAAAAAATGTTAAACGTTAAAGTCCTTCGTCCTTCGAAGCATTATTTCCCTTGAGGATATAATGATTTTCGGACGAAGGTTATGAAGGACATACCTTCATAAACACAACATATAATAATGAAGAAGAAAACATATGAAATGTAAAGGATAACGTAAACAATTATATATTATTATTATGGAAAAATAGAAATGATATCAAATTACAAATGTACCTTCGGCTTAAAAGAAGGTAATAGTACAAGCGTGACGCAAAAGCAAATGCCAAGTCAGCGTGAACAGTACGGGAGCACTGTTCACCTATTTATAGGCACGGGACACAGCCCATGTAAAATTACATACATGCCCTTTACATTTGGTAGTAATTCTATAGTAATCCACCGAGGTCTGAATAGCCTTTTCATCTTTAAGTCGGTTTCCTTTTCCGCTATCACGCCGAAGCTTTCCTGCTTACAGCTTCGGCGCTGTGACAACCTTCGTATTCTTTGGGCTTCTCCCACTGCGGTACCGATTCGAATCCGAAGTTACCTGTTCACACATTATACTCCAGAAACATTGTTAAATCATGTTTTTTGAGGACCTTCGGAAGCCGAAGGCCCCCAATAGTAGCCCCTCGCAATATTAATTTGTTAGAATGATAAATTTAGATTGCGACATGGACGAAGGCCTTAAGCCGAAGGTCTAAAAAAAAACACCTTCCCTTTGCTAGAATAGCAACATTCACTGACAAGCGGGGTCTTCCAATTTTTAATGCACTGGGTCGTATAAATAAGAGCATACCACGAGCTCACTTGGTACGCTTTCCTGCCATCTGCTTTTGCTTACTCAATTTTTAGCTCTTGCGCACCAACACTTGCTTAGCTTTTTAAGTTTTTAAGCTTCGGCTTTGAAAGCAATTTTTTAGCATCTTCGAAGATGTCTGAGGATAAGAGGGCTGCTATCGAGATGAAGCTAAGTCTATCTGAAGAGAAAAACCTGGGGTTTCTTGAAGCCATGTCGAAGACAAATACAGAAAAGATCACCAAAGAGATTTTAGAAGGTTTATCTGAAGATACTGATGATAGCGACAGTTATGATGTGGATAGTGGTGGTGAAGACTCCGAAGATCGCCCTTGGCGACCAAGCCATGCGGTTCTCGGCAAATCAAGTATCAAAGAAAATCATCTTGTCAGCATGAGGGGAAGATATTTCTGGGACTTGTCCGTTGTGAGGGCCGACGAAGGAGAAAAGACTTGTCCGACTCCTGAGGAAAATGAAGTCGTAGTGTTCCGAAGCTTTTTGAAAGCTGGACTACGATTTCCCCTGAGCAGCTTTGTCGTAGAAGTACTGAAAACATTTGAAATCTATCTTCACCAACTTATCCCCGAAGCAATCATAAGGATGAATATCTTCGTGTGGGCCGTGAGAAGCCAAGGTCTGGAACCTGATGCGAAAAGTTTCTGCAACATACACGAATTGTTATACGAGACAAAACCCTGGGGTAAGGAACAGTATCACAATAATTTCTGCTACTACAGTTTCGTCTCTCGGTCCGAGTCAAGTTGTCCCGTGCCAACCTTTCGGAAGAGATGGCCCGGCGACTGGATGACAAAATGGTTTTATGTGAAGAATGACCTAAAAACACGGGAAGATATTAAAGGTATTATTATGCGCCCTATTTGGCAAAGCTTCGGCCTGCGGAAGCCGAAGGTTGAAATGAACGAGGCTGCCGAAGAATGCCAAAGAGCCTTCGGGATTATTTGCTCTTTTATTGGAACGAGAGATCTGGTTCAAGAGCATATTGCCTTCGGAGTATGGCCGCTCGCGGAAAAATGGGAAATGCTGCAAGAGACCATAAAGGAGGCTGACGAAGGTGGACTTATCAGGCTGAAGTATACTTTCAAATTTGGAGACAAATTCGTTGAGCCAGATGATGACTGGCTAAAAAGCATTGAAAATTTAAGTGATGAACTACTTGGGGTTTATTCAAAGGCCGAAGATACTGCATTGTCAGCAGCCTTCGGAGGCCGGAAAAAGAAAAGACTGAATCGAGTGTTTGACGCAATTGGGTTCGTGTATCCCGACTACCACTATCCAGTGCGGAGCCAAAAAAGAAAAAATGCAACTTCTGCACAGGAAACTACTTCAGCCGCTCCCAGCGAGCCAGCGCCGAAGAGACAAAGGGTAAAGGTTCTCACACACCGGCCACGCTACATTGAACCAGCTACAGTGCCTGAGTTCGCCGGTGAAACCTCTTCGGCCACTGATATTAAAGAACCAACTTCAGTGTCGAAGATCGAAGAAAAAGCTGAAACACCCTCAGCAGAGAAAGCAGAAAAACCGAGTACTGAGGGAACGAAAATATTGGAAATTTTAAGTCCTTCAGCAAGTGTTGAGACATTAAAAACCAAAAGGGCCCAGCGGTGACTCCGAAAAGAAAAAGAATGGTCAATGTGCTAGATGTTCTGGAGACAATTAAGTCCTCAAGCACAACTCCGAAGAAGACTGTTGAAACTTCCGAAGTGGAAACTGAAATTTTTGATACTAAAGCTCCAAAGCAACAAACTGAGGCTGAAGCTGGGCCTTCAGAGCCCACGAAGGTAAAATCCTTGGAAACCGAGGAAGAAGAAAAAATGACGGAGCCAATTCTTGTTGAAGAAATCAGTGTTGTTGCCCCCGAAGCATCCCCCAAAGTCCTTGATTATATTATTCGACATGCTTCGGGGAAAAAGTTGTCTGAAAAAGAAAAGCAAGAGGCCCAGTTTTACGCCCAAAAACTGAAATATCCAAAGGGGGTGTTGATATTCAACGGCAGCGGAGAAGAAGACTTCTTGTATTGTCTCCCTGACAGCAAGGAGATTTCTGTCTGTCGGGAGATGAGCAAGAGCTTCAGTTTCCCAACACTAGAAGACTGGCTCTCGGCATTGTCGAAAAACGAGCTGGCCGACAGCTTGGCATACAATAGCTTAAAGGTGCAAAAAATGAGGTCTTTGTATTTTTTCTTGAGACCAAAATTTTTCGTTTGCTTAAATTTATTGATGCACACACATTTTTCTTTGCAGGGCCTTATACTTAGCAATGCCCTCAGGGCCCAAAAAGATGCCGAAGACGAAGGGTGTGTTATGGCCCTGAGCAACCTTCGTTCCGAAGTAATTGAACTAAGGAACGAAGGTCTCGAAAAAGATAAAATATTACATTCATTGATAAATAGAATAAAAGAAGACGAAGCTACTTTTAAAGGTCAAGCTGAGGCTCAGAAGCGTGAAATTGAACATCTTCGAAAACAACTAGCCAGAGCTAAAGAGGAACGCATACTTGAAGAAACGAAGCGAGAACTTAGCGACCAATGGGCAAATCATTTAGAAGGAACTGTTGAAGAGCTTCGTTCGTCCAAGAAAAGATGCTATGACAAATCTATGGAGTGTGTTAAGAAAATGAAAGCTAGCTTCGCCAGCGTTGGCGCATTCTCGAGTGAAGAAAACTTTACAAGAGGCAACCCTAAAGGTCCCATCGAATGGATTAATCACGAAGCTGAGGCCTTTGAGGAAATTTTAAATAGCCGCGGAGACATATGCGCTTTTTCGGGTGCCAGGGGGATTGCCACAATTTTGGAGAGAAAGGGCTGTGAGCATATAAAGATTTTAGCACAGTCCGAAGCTACTTTGTCCTTCGAAGATGCAAAAGATCCTTCAGCCGAAGCTAGCATGGTTGGTGGAAATTTTTTCACCGATATCTGGGATAATGGTGGCCGAGAAATGGCCCGAGAAATTATCCAGAAAAGCGAAAAAGGCATCCATGACGCTAGAAAAGTAGCAGAGGCTGCTGAGAAAACCGCAGAGCCCGAAGGGCAAATAGGTATTAACTAATGGTTTTTATTGTGTTATAATTTTTGATTTTAAATTTCGTTCGCAATTTGTAATAGCAATGTAGCCGTATCCTGTCCTCCCTCAGATCCTACTAAAGCGCCTCCAGGCCCTCAACCGAAAGATGACGATGAAATTAAAAAGATGGCTGAAGCTATCATGGATCAAGTTGTCAATCAACTCCTGAACGAAGCTGCGGAAGTAGTACTTAGGGAAGACTAGGTGCTATTGTAAAAACATCTGAAATGTAATATGTGTAATATCTTGTATACTTGTTTTTTATGGTTCAATTCTTTACGATGCATGAAATTTACATACATACCGTTTTTGAGTCTTTGACGAAAAAACACCTTCCCTTCTTTTCATGCTTCGTGAAGAAGAATTTTCATTTATCACAACTATATCCAGAGTGTTCTGATGAAGAATATCCAAGCTTCGTGAAAATATTTTCCGAAGCTACACTCCGAAGATCAATATTGTATCTCCTTGTGACTTAGCATGATTTTCCCTTTTCCAAAGCATTCTTCCGAAGATCAATATTGTGTCCCCTTCTTGTATATGCAGCATGATGTATGATGCTTATGCTATGCGAAATGATATGATGATGTTATGCTATGTAAAATGGTATTTATTCCGAAGATACATGCATATCCCTGCAATAAAACATATAATCTTTTTAAATCAGCGTTGACTTTTCGCTGTAAGCCTCCCTTAGAAGCTTCTTCGCCTTTTAATTCAGCGGAATCAGCGTTTATTTTTCGCTGTAAGCCTCCCTTAGGAGCTTCTTCGCCTTTTACTTTCGGTCGTATTCGCGTTGACTTTTCGCGCTTCGCCTTTTACTTAGGCGGTATCAGCGTTTATTTTTCGCTGTAAGCTCTGCATTCCCTTTGGAACGACTTTTGAGCAGAAAACTTACACTATGCTCCCTTTGGAACGGCTTTTTGTAACTTCAGCAAACTTACTCTGCGTTCCTTAGAACGACTTTTTGTTGCTTCGAAGAATTCATACCGTGCCTTTTAAAATAAATTTTTGATAATTCGAAGGTCCTCTTTGCTATCGCAAATCTTTAAGCTTCAACACCTTAAGCCTGTGGGGAAGATGTATTTTCCTTGTGGCAAACAATAAAACTATTACATGAGATTTAAAAAGTGTCCTTTATTACACAGAAAATAAAACTGAATGGAAAAGTCTATTATCAAGGTAGGATATTTGTCAATAAATGTGCTTCGACTCTGGCACAGTGCTATTGACTGTGCGAGCTTCGGACTGTTCTCTGAAGTCCCTTTGGTGTTGAGCATATTGGCCCCCTTCTGGCTGCTGGCCTTGTTGCAGCGGTGGTGGAGGCGGAGGCTGTTGCCAGGAAGCTTGAGGTTGACTCGCCGAAGCTACAGAAACTGCAGGGTGGTTGCCTACATATTCTGGGATATAAGGCGAATGATACGAAGCAGTGTGCATGATATGCTTCGGCTGACCCTGTTGTGCTGCAGCTTCGGCTATCTCCTTTTGCTTCTGGATGGTAACCTGGCACATCCTGGTGGTATGGCCCTTGTTTTCACCACAGAACAAGCAAAATGTTCTCCTTGGTTGATCTCGAAATCTTCCGCCGAAGCCCCTGGCGCCTCTGCCTCTTGGAGCTGGCGGCCGGAAGGAGCTTTGTTGTTGCCCCGAAGCCTGTGAAGAGCCCTGTGGCCTTTGCTGCTGACTCCCCTTATCATCATTTTGAGTAGAGTTGTGAATTGACCTGACGTGCCTCGGATAAAATCTTCCTCCGAAGCCCCTGGTCATTTCGGAAAACCTGAAAGCCTCCTCCCTTCTTTGACGAAAATCATTGTCGGCACGAATATACTCGTCCATCTTCTGGAGCAACTTCTCCAAAGTTTGAGGAGGCTTCCTAGCAAAGTACTGAGCTGAAGGTCCTGGCCGGAGTCCCTTGATCATGGCCTCAATGACAATTTCGTTGGGCACTGTTGGTGCCTATGCCCTCAAACGCAAGAACCTCCGGACATACACCTGAAGGTATTCTTCATGGTCCTGGGTGCACTGGAATAGAGCTTGAGCAGTGACCGGCTTCGTCTGAAACCCTTGGAAGCTGGTTAACAACATGTCCTTCAGCTTTTGCCATGAAGTGATTGTTCCTGGTCGAAGGGAGGAATACCAGGTTTGAGCAACACTCCTGACAGCCATAACAAAAGATTTTGCCATGACTGCAGTATTGCCACCATACGAAGATACTGTTGCTTCGTAGCTCATCAAAAACTGCTTCGGGTCTGAATGGCCGTCGAATATGGGAAGCTGGGGTGGCTTGTAGGACGGAGGCCAAGGTGTAGCCTGCAGCTCAGCGGACAGAGGAGAAGCATCATCAAAAGCAAAAATTTCCATGGTGGAAATTCTCATACCAGTCATCTTCGTTAAAGAAATCCTCCTGATGAAGATCTTTGTGCTGAGGCCTTCGGTTCTACTCATCCTGAGTAAGATGGCGAACTTCTTCAGAGGCTTCGTCTATCTGCCTTTGCAGTTCAGCTAGCCTGGCCATCTTTTCCTTCTTCCTCTGCACCTGTTGATGAAGCATCTCCATTTCTCTGATTTCTTGGTCTAGCTCATTCTCTTGCGGTGTCGGGCTGACAGCCTTCCTCTTCTGGCTTCGGGCCTCCCGAAGGGAGAGAGTCTCCTGATTGGGGTCCAGCGGTTGCAGAGCTGCAGCCCCAGTTGCTGAAGCTTTCTTCGGCGCCATAGCGAAGGTTTATGAGTGGAAGTGAGTTCACCGGAGGTGGGCGCCAATGTTGGGGACTTGTTCTCAAGTGCTATGAGTTAAGAACAAGGCAACACAAAAAATGTTAAACGTTAAAGTCCTTCGTCCTTCGAAGCATTATTTCCCTTGAGGATATAATGATTTTCGGACGAAGGTTATGAAGGACATACCTTCATAAACACAACATATAATAATGAAGAAGAAAACATATGAAATGTAAAGGATAACGTAAACAATTATATATTATTATTATGGAAAAATAGAAATGATATCAAATTACAAATGTACCTTCGGCTTAAAAGAAGGTAATAGTACAAGCGTGACGCAAAAGCAAATGCCAAGTCAGCGTGAACAGTACGGGAGCACTGTTCACCTATTTATAGGCACGGGACACAGCCCATGTAAAATTACATCCATGCCCTTTACATTTGGTAGTAATTATATAGTAATCCACCGAGGTCTGAATAGCCTTTTCATCTTTAAGTCGGTTTCCTTTTCCGCTATCACGCCGAAGCTTTCCTGCTTACAGCTTCGGCGCTTTGACAACCTTCGTATTCTTTGGGCTTCTCCCACTGTGGTACCGATTCGAATCCGAAGTTACCTGTTCACACATTATACTCCAGAAACATTGTTAAATCATGTTTTTTGAGGACCTTCGGAAGCCGAAGGCCCCCAACACATTGCATCGCGAGTGTTGTTATCAATTTTGATCTATTACTTATTTGGGTTGGTATATACTTATACTTAGTAACTGCTAATAAAATTTTGACCAACATTAAAAGCAATGCTCAGCTTTATCCATCCTCTTTGGTAAGCCTTACACTTCACATGAGCTCCCACCTTTGGCGAGTTCATGCACATTATTCTCCACAACTTGTTGAGCGATGAACGTATGTGAGCTCACCCTTGTTGTCTCACACCCCACAGGGCGCATGGAGGATGCTGAGATGAGTTCGTGAGAGGTCTAGGTCGTTGTCTCCAGTCAACTTTGGGTTGCTAGATCCTTGTCTTCATATGATGTAATTATTTAATTATTTTGTACAGAACGTCGTTATATATTAATGTTGTGACATTCTTTCTGTACCATGAGTCATCATATGTGTAAGACTTGGTCCTAGCACATGTGGTGATTAGTTCGCGCCCGGGTCTTGGTGCCCCCGAAACCCGGGTGTGACAGAAACTGCTGAGTCCTCCAACCACGACAAGGTTGCCGAAGCTAACAACTGCTACATCAATGACTCCTAGGAAAAGGAGAATGGCTAGTGTTTTGGATGCTATTTTCAAATCTTGAAAGGTTCCAACTTTTGTTCTACTGAAGCTTCAAAGGTTAATACTGAAAAATTAATGGTAACTGCTGCAAGCGTTTCTCCTGCACGCACTGAAGCTGGACCTTCGAGGTTTAAGCCAGCGGAACAAGAAAAGGAAGATCTTCCAGAGAAGCAGACATCACCTATGTCTGAAGCATCGTCTCGAGGCAGTTTGGAATATATTATTCGTCATGCTTTAGGAAAACAACTATCGGAAGAGCAAATTGCCGAAGCACAACATTTCGCAAAGGACCTGAAATACCGTCGAGGGTCCCTAATTTATGGAAGAGATGACGAAGATGACTTCCTTTACTGTCTACCAGACAACAAAGAGATAAACCTTTGTCAAGAAATGATGGACAACATGGTATATTGAAGCTTGGACTTGGTCTATCTGCAATGACGAAGGACCAACTTGCAGACAACCTTGCTTATAACATCTTGAAGGTTTGTATATTTTTATTTCTGCATTTACTGATTTTTGGTTGGAAAGTTTTCGGCAAACAATTTGTGATAATGCTATTAATATTTGTATATTTTTTGTTTTTCAGGGACTTATCCTTAGCAAAGCTTTGAAAGACCAGAAGGATGCGGAAGATGAAAGCACTCAGATAGCTTTTGGGAACCTGCGTTCGGAAGTCATAACGCTTTGGAATGAAGCCCTCGAGAAGGACAAAATCCTGCTCTCACTAGTTGAGAGATTAAAGTCTAGCAAAGCTAGACTATCTAGCCTTTCCGAAGCAGAACAGAAAATGATGGAGTTTGAAAAGAAGAAAGAGAAAGATGCGAATAGTATTGCTTATTTAAAATATACGCTATCTATTCAGGTGGGATTGCATAGATCCGAAATACAAGGATTGGAGAAGAAGCTCGATGAAGTTTCTGAAAATTTCAATGTCGAACAAACAAAACACGAGATATCTGATACGGAACGGTTAAGAGTTCAGAAAAATGTTGAGGAGCTTCGTTAGGCTAAAGAGGAATGCTACAAGGTTGCTATGGAATGTTGTAATAATTTGAAAATTAGTTTTTCTAAAGTTAGCGCATTCTCTTCAGAGCAGAACTTTATATGTGGTGAACCTGACGGGGTCATCGAGTGGATTAGTGGCGAAGCCAAAGCTTTTGAAGAAATTCTTAGTGATAGAGGAGATTTTTGCGCCTTCGCCGGTGCTCGAGGAGTCGTCTCACTCCCTGAGAAAGCTGGCTGCGAGCATGCTAAGGCTGTAATTCAGCCAGACTTTTCGGTCTCAGCTAGTGACATTAAGAACCCTTCAGCTGAAGCCACTGCGCTGAGCGGAAAATTTTATTCTGAAGTTGGTTGAAAGGTGGCCGAGAGATAGAAGACAAAGCTATTAAGAAATGAGAAGGGGTCTCATACTGCTTTGGAAGAGGCAAGTAAAGTTGAAGAAGCTGCAGAGCGTGAAAGGCTTATAGATATTTTTTGTCGTGACTTAGCTTCGTAACTAACAAACACTTATAATGTGGTGTAGCCAAACTTTCTCCCCCTCCGAAGTCGTATGACCCTAAGGCCGACCTAGCTCTGAAGGGGGCTCTTGATGTAATCAGAATAGCTAATGAGGTTGTTGACAAAGCTGTGAATACGCTTCTGAATGAAGCTGCTGATAAAGTTTTAAAAGAGGATGATTAAACCTTGTTTATTCAATCAATTGTAGAATTTTTGTATGCAGTTTTCTTATGTAAGAAATAATTAACAACTATATGTAATTAATGATGTAATATATTTCTTTGTGGAGCGTGAAACCTTCGTACGTACCGTTTTTTAGCCATAGGCGAAAAAACACCATCCCTTCTTTTCGCTCTTCATAAGAAAAAAATCTCCTTTTCTGTCGAAGCAGCTTATTAGACTCAAAGGTCTTGTCATAGACATCATATAAGAGTACTATTGTCGAAGGCATAAATCTTGTATAAAAATATCGTCGCCGAAGGCATAGATCTTGCATTGTTGATACATCCTTTCATAACTCTTTGTCGAAGATAGACTTAACCTCATGGGTTAACCGGTATGTTTGAAGGAGCAATTTCCCTTCTTTTCCCACTGTTTTGGATGATGCGAGATGATGAATGATGCGATGATATGCAGTATGATATGATGCAACTAATGTTAATGCACAAATGCTTCATAAAACTAAGACTTTGTATTCCCTTAGGAACGACTTTGGAGTCTCTTCACCTTTTACTTAGGTGGCATTTTAGCTCTGCATCCTCGTAGGAACGACTTTGGAGCTAAGCTCTGCATTCCCTTAGGAACGACTTTAGAGCTTCTTTACCTTTTACTTAGGTGGAATTTTAGCTCTGCATCCCTGTAGGAATGACTTTGGAGCTAAGATTTGCATCCCCTTAGGAACGACTTTGGAGCTTCTTCACCTTTTACTTAGGTGGCATTTTAGCTCTACATCCCCGTAGGAACGACTTTGGAGCTTCGTGTCTTTTTTCGGTTACACTTGATGGTGTAACCCCAGATTTGTTACATCAGGCCGAAGGTTGTACCTTCTTATATTGTTTTTGGGGAAACATAAAAGTAAGAGAAACAAAGATTACATTGAGTATGTATGGAATTTTTTTGATTGAGCCCCTATATTGCTTTAGTAAATATGTCTCGACTCTGGTACAATGTTGTTGACTATCCGAGCTTCAGACTCTTCGCGTGCATCATGTTGTTGTTGTACCTGGCAGTGCCCTTCTGGCTGTTGATTGTGAGACGAGGTTGGAGCCATGAGTGGTGGTGGTAGCGGGGGCCATGTAGCTTGTGAGTGGCTTGCCGAAGCAACTGATGCTATGGGTTGTTGGTTGTCCACATACTCAGGGATGTATGGGGAATAGCACGATGCAGTATGCAGGACCTGCTTTGGTTGATTCTGTCATGCTTCGGCTTCAGCTATTTCCTTTTGCTTCTGAATCGTAACTTGGCATGTCCTTGTTGTATGCCCCTTATCTTCCCCACAGAATAGGCAAAACAACCTTCTTGGTTGGGAGCTGAATCTTTCACCGAAGCTTCTACCTCCTCAACCTCTTGGAGCTGGTGGCTTGAAGGAGCTTTGTTGTGTCCCTGATGATTGGGAGCTATGTTGATGCCCTTGAGTATGATTTCCCCTGTCGTCGCTTGAGCTAGGATTATGGATAGTCCTGACATGCCTAGGGTGGATTCTTCCTCCAAAGCCCCTGGTCATCTTGGAGTATCTGTAGGCTTCTTCCCTTCTCTACCGAAAGTCATTGTGGACCCTGATGTATTTGTCCATCTTCTGTAGAAGCTTCTACAGAGTTTGTGGGGGCTTCCTTGCGAAATACCGCATTGTTGGTCCTAGTCGAAGCCCCTTGATCATAGCTTCAATAACAATCTCATTTGGCACCATTGGTGCCTGAGCTCTGAGACGCAAAAACCTTCGGACATACGCTTGCAAGTATTCCTCATGGTCCTATGTACACTAGAACAGAGCTTGAGCAGTCACTGGCTTCATCTAGAAACCCTGTAAGTAAGTTACCAGCATAACCTTCAGCTTCTGCCATGATGTGATTGTTCCCGGCCGAAGGGAAGAATACCACGTTTGAGCCACACTCCTGACTGCCATGAAGAAGGACTTCGCCATGATAGTAGTGTTGCCACCATATGATTATATGGTCGCCTCGTAGCTCATGAGAAACTGTTTCGGGTAGGAGTGCCCGTCATACATGGGGAGTTGTGGCGGTTTGTACGAAGGTGGCCATGAGGTAGCCTATAACTCTGCTGCTAGAGGAGAAGCATCATCAAAAGCAAAGTTACTATGATTGAAATCATCATACCATACATCATCATAGCTTGGGCTTTCCTGACGAAGCTCTCTCTGTTGTGGCCTTCGTCCTTGCTCGTTGTCCTATGTGATATCGTCTGGCAACGGTGTTATGACTAAAACCTATGGTGCCGCGATGAAACTGAGAGACCCTTGTGAATGTACATGCAAGGTTATGCTGCTTGGCGCATGCTGGTATCGAGGTCTCTGGTCATGATCCATTGTGGAACTACACTGATGTGTGATCTTCTGTGGACTCCTCCCTTGAAACAATTTTTGTGTTGTTTGCTAAAACAATCAAACAACATATGCCATCACTGTTGGATCAAAAGAGTATATAACTCTGATGTGTTCCTTAGTAAATTTGCTACCAATTCAGAAGTATCCATCGAAAATCAAAACCTATCTGTGTTTAATCATGTCATAAAAATCACATCTTTCATGTGTAGCCTCATGTCTCCTGACTTTGGTAATGACTGCACACATACAAGTTTCCTTTGCATCCTTTGTTGTAAAGCTGAAACCTTGAAGCTTTTTAGTATTGGAAGACAGCTGAATAGTTCTCAAATTGGAGATTGACTTTCCCTACTGCTGAGATACAGGAGTTTGTTCATTCGCTCTCTTATTTAATCCATGTATTTCCGAACCAAGTCATTTCATCTCACATGAAGAAACGGATGAACAACCTGACCAAATGGATTTCTACCCAAATGCATGACCTCCTACTAATGAGAACTCTTAAACCCAGGTTTGCCAATGGATAATAAGAAGACTTGCTCAATGTCAAATGTAGTTCAACAAGTTGGTTTTACTAACTTGTAGCTACATTGTGAACAAAGATTGAGTTTAGAGATCGTTTTATCGAGTTGTCTAAACTTACTTCAATTTAGCCTATCCTGAAGAAACCCTTATCAAGATCAAGTGAAGGTTATGAACATATGCGCGGATCTTGTACCATATCGGATTAGATTATAAGCATATGCATCTTAACTCTACATTGTTGGCAGAGGTACTTTGCCATCCTTAGCTAACTGGTAACAGCCTGACCACAGTTCTAGTTGTGCCTTGATCGTCTCACATGTGATTTTCCAACATGTGTGGTCTGACAGAGTCATGCTAGCGCTAGATGAAGTTGGTCCATGGTGAAGTCAACAATTGTTGATCGCCTTCACTAATGTATTCCTCGAATCTCTATCATTTTTCTTGGACTTGGATTCCCTGGCTAACCACGAGTTAATTGTGATGTTATTCGACATCCATCCTCGTCTTATGTGCTAGGAATTTCTAATGACCACTTGTTGGTAAACCTCTTTCTGTGTGTTTTACCCAAGAGGTTGCATCTCACATGGTTTGTGTGATTGATATCCATTTGTCCACCGTTCTCAACAAACTTAGATAATACAGTGTTATTAGGAAAAGGAAACTGCACACATGGAACCTTATATGTTTTTCTAGTAGATATCGTCTCTATTTTAGACATCTCTAATTAGACTAAAGTAATACATCCTATGATCACTAGAGAAACAACATTCGGAGATACGCGCTTTAGCTTGGAAATACTTTATGCTATCATTGGAATGGACATGAGTTACACGCCTATCTACTCTTAGAAGTCTTTCGTTTGGAATCTCGGGACGAGATTCTTTTAAGGGGGGGGGGTTGTAACACCCTAGGTGTTTATTTCTCGTGCGACAACGAGTATGGAGTTAAGCATGGGTTGTCGTTGATAATAACAGTCTCTATTTCTTAATTGTCTCTACTATCCAAAATTTGACATCGCTTACATCTTTATCTATCTAGATTCTTCTTAAAGTTTGCGCAAATTTCAGAACATATTTGTCGCGTGAATTAGAGAGTTTTGAGGTTGTTTAAAATTCATTGGTTATACAATATAAATTTGGAAACTTAACTCACTCTTGCGATTTCATTCCAAACAAATTTATTAGAGTCCTATGGCAAAGGTTATCGATGCAAGAGCTAAATCGGGCTAAGATAATTAGTCCTAGCCAAATAACTATAACTAATCTGATTCCCTATTCGTAACTGTGAAATAGTAATATGCTTAGTTCCTATGTCGCTTTAGTCCAAACCATGTATATTTCGCCCAAACCAACTCGAGTTTATATGTGTATTTGCATTTGTATTTTCGAGAATGAAATGAAATTAAGTGAGAAAATCCCATTTTTCTTTATTCTCCACCGCTTTTCTTCCTTCTTATCCAATCAGATATTTTCTTTTTGCTTCTCGAAGCTGCAACTTCCAAGCTGTTCTCATCCCATCGTTTCCTCCTCTGCTCGAGTGCGGCAACCACCACTTGGGCGCTCATCTCCCTGCCCCTCCCATGGAGGCTCCCCCTAGATCCCTCATTGCACGGACCCTCTCCCGTGGATGGTGCCTCCCCTCCTGCAACACGTCAGCGACCCCATCTCCCTCCCTCCCTGTGTGGTGCCCAGCCAATGCTCTCTCCCATGGCGCCCAACCCAAGCTATCCATGGCACAGGCGCTTCCCATCTCCTCTTCTTCTCCATCCCCAGCTTGCCCCTCAGCCATGGATGCCGCTAGCCCTAGCACTCGTCCTTTGCACGTTGTCGCTCTCTTTCCTACAGCAAGCTTGCCGCCCTTGTTTCCCCATGGCGCCAAAGTCCCCAGCCCCCTCCCTCCTAGCTCCCTGCTCTTTTCCATCGCCCAGGATTTGGCCAGCGCTCTCCTTACTCGCCTCTACCCTGCTGCTCCCCTATGTGTTGTGCGATGGAGAATTTTGAGTTGCGGCAATCGCTATCCAAACCTCTAATGTCCATGTTCTTTTGGTGTGCAATTTCAGGTACTCTGCAAGCAATTGTTTGTTCTATTCGTGCTCCAGTTGTTTGATGCATTTTCTGAACTAGGAATCAAACTGGGATTTAGAACAACAAATGAGTAACTCCAAAGAGCTGCCTATTTTGAGGTTTTATTTTGATCAGGTTTAGAAAATCAGATTATTGCAATTGCTAGAGGTAAATCCTAGGAGATTTAGATGAGAAGAAAACATTAGCGAGGTGCTTGCCAAGTGCTTGGTGAATCGCCTCAACCTGATGTTGTTGTCGATCTCGCGGATTTTCGAGTCGAGTTTAGTCGTGGTAAGTCAATCCATTGTTTCCATTGGTTGGATGGATGGATTAGTTGGATGTTTTAATTACGTCGGTCCTCTTGACAGTAGCATGTGTGTGTCATGGCTATAGATATAATACTTATTGAAATGCACTAGTTACTTGCAGCGATTTGGTCGATGTCGTGTCTATGTGTATGGAGTTGATGTCCGGCTATGAGAATCATTATGCTATATGTGGTGATCGATTAGGAGTCTTGACCAAGTGTTGATTGATACTTGAGTATGAAATAGACTAGTTTATATATATGATTAACTAGGTCGTTTTAGCTCTAATTTAGGATGATGTGTTAGAATAGTTGAAGTACCAAGCACATGGTGATTGTAGAAGTGAACTAGGAGCTAAATGGAATTCTTGCATGACCAGTTTTAGTTTTGCAGCTAGTTCAATGAAGTAAACCATGTTTTTTGTAGAAAAGTTATCTAGGAAAGTTGTAGATCACTTCTTTATCTTACTTGTGTAAACATTTCATGACCATAGGTATAGTAGTTTGGGAGTTATGATTTTCTCAAGTCCAGTTTCAGAATCTGTCCAAATTCTGTACAAGTTTCGAAAATTGGATTGTTTGGCTAAGCTAAACTGAGAATCAGCCCTTAGTAAATATAGAAGAATTGTAATACTTTTCTTAAGCTTTTCAACAAGTTTTGGATCACCCTTTTTGGTGATATATAAGTTAAGTTACAGTTGTTTGAAGTGTGATCTCTGAATCTGTCCAAATTTGGACAGCAGAGCCTTTTCATGTCTTTTGACTTTGATTTGTATTGAATTTACCTGGGATGTTTATAAATGAACTATAGACAATTCTATTAGCTTTTTAAAAAGTCTAGGGTCACCTGATTTGGATCCCTGAGACTCTAATTATGGATTTTCGAAGTAAGTACTCGAATTCTGTCCAAATCTGGACAGAATTTACGTTTAGCACTGTTTGACATTTATAAATGTCAAATCTTGTTCTGATGGTAATACCAAAGATGTAGAGGACTTTATAAGATTTCCATAAAGTCCTAGTTTACTATTATTAGATGGATATTTTGTGAATTATGAGCAAAATAATTGACTACTGTGTTGCTGTCCAGAAAATCTGCATGTGTTAAATTGATTGCTTGGAGTCATTCTTGTTTGGCTAGGTAGGATTAGTCCATTCTTGATCCTTGATTGATGACAACTTGTTGCATATGAAGTGTTTATTGAAATGCCTTGTTATATTGGAGTAATTCATTTCCTTCTTACTGTTTGATCTAGACTTTAGTAATTGGGAATGAAGTAAATACTTTGGTGAGTGCATTTGAATTAGTGACATTGATGTCTTGTCTTAGGAAGTATTGTCTTCTATATAACCACTGGCGTTAATAAGTCATGAATGGTTGTTGATTTCCATTTCGAGTATCTGGGATCAAGTAGCACCGATAAGTCTAATCCAAGTAAATTATGAAATCTATGTGATACTAGATGTGCATGAGGAGTTTAGGTTGAAATGCCAATTATGTGTAGAGTGGTAAGTTAGTAATTTGAATATTTTGCAGGTAAGTGGTGTCGAGGTTATTGTGATGATTTAGTTGTTTGAGTGAATATGTATGTGATGGATGCTTTACCTGCTAGCTCACAATTATGATGTCTTAGCTAGTGTATGATTCAAGTTATTTGGACATGGTGGTTTAGAAAGTTAATAGATTGCTTCTATCCATATTTTGTTCTAGATGTATGTTAGTGAAGAACCTAAGGTTATTAGTTTTTCAATGAATGCTTAATCCTAGGAGAATATAGAACCCAAGTAAAACCTGTTGTTAGATGTTTGGTTTAGGTCCGTTTGACTTGAAGGTCATGTTTGTGTAAAGTCAAAAGCATCTAAGTAAAGTTAAAATGTCTTGCTTTAAGTGCTTAATCTACTTCGGGTAGCATTATCTATCTCGTGCTATTTATACTCGCTCTCATTCATGTGCATCTTGCATATCACATAGGTACGTTCATTGATCACGTAATGTGGAGGACAACAACTGGAATGATCTCAAGGTGGGACTGATGAATGAACCCAAAGTGGAATGATCTGATCGTGCTGGAATGGGAGGTGCTCACCAAGCGAGTATCATCTAACAACACAGACTTAGTGTTTATCCCAGGCAAGCCCCGGTGCATTTGCCACCTCCTTGCTGTTTTAAAATTTTTATCACTTATATGTTGCATTAGGTGATAGGAGTTGAGTGATGAAACAATTGATGCATTATCATTCCTTGGAATTTGATTATCCTCCTTGATACCTATTATATAAAGAGAACTAATGAGGCTTAGTCCTGCCTAGAGAATTAAAACTTGTTTCTTTTTAAAAGAATATTGTGTAACACTGGGTATGGGTTTGTTTTATGAAAAAAGGAACTTGCAGTAATGAAGGCATCACTCATGATGATGAATTAATTATTCAAATATGGTACCTCTGTCAGGTACATGATTTTGGGAAGGAAATAATAATTTTAGACCAGACGTTGAGCAGGAAAGGTCGCCTGTCTGTGTCGATTAAGGACCGCAACGAAAGTAGGCTTGCTGATCTAGGACCTTTTAACTAGCCACATGCCTCGTCATGGGTAAGCTTAGCCTCAGCCGGACCAATACCAAAACAGCTCGCACGCACTGGGAGTGGAGAGATGGCGGGAGTAACGTGTGCCCACTTGGCAAATGGCCGGATGGTGGGGAACAATGCTCTCGGGTCGCATGAACCCGTTCTGGTCTTGAGAAAACCAGGTGCGAGTTGACATATGCAAGAGTTAAGTGCTACTTATGTCGTGTGGTTGGAGATCCCCAGCTAGGTATTAATCGATTCAGATCGCTGTTACTTCTCGGATATGAAGACTAGATCACTGCCCTGCATCGTGGATAACAAGTGAAACTAATGCTGCTAAAATGAAGCTAGTGTAGGACAAGTGAATGCTCTAGATTAGGCAAATCTATATTCAGAATAAGTACTTAACTTATGAAGTAAAATTTTGGCATAAGGATCCACTACTAGTAAGCTCTTCTGCAAAATGAGTCTTTGAAATTTGATAAGCTTTACCTTGACTCCCAACAAACCAGCATACCCTTGAGAGTCTTTTCTTTAATCGGGTAAGTCTTGCTGAGTAATTGCGTACTCAGGGTTTTATTCCCTGTTGTTTTTCAGGTTATAATTTGGTTATGTTGTGGATGGTGCTAAGTGCCGGTGGACTCGGCCTTCTCATATGTATAAGTATATCCCATCTATAGTTTCTTTATTGAGGATTGTCACTTAAACTAGCATGCATTTCAAACTTACAAATATTTTAACAATTCTAAGTGTAACTCTTTTGAAAATTTTTCTTTTGTAATCGACTCCGATAATTGTATAATGTAAACTTATTGTAACTTGTAATCATTTTGCAATAAAGAATTTATTTCCGCTGCAAATGTTTGTATGTGAGTTGTGTTTACTTAATCCTGCGATCTTGGCGGTAAGTGTAATACCCACTTTGTGAATAAAGAAAAGAAAGGGATATCATCATGTGATTTGCCATATATTTTTTGAGACATGTGCTTAATCATTGTTATGAGGGAACAATCTCTTACTAAAAAGTCCAAATAAGCAATGCATCATGTTGGAGTTTTGGTTCGTTGTGCACTTAATAAAAATAACAATAATATGAATAAAAATATAAAAATAATGAGAAGAAGATTTGAAGTAAAACCTAAATCGTGATTTGGGTTGAAAATAGAGAAGGAAAGAAAAGAATATTATACAACACCAAAATAAAATTATAAATAAATTCATCTCATTTTTTGGTATGTTCAAATTGCACTTTTAATATGGGAATAAATTTGCCACAAGATTGGAATTTAAATTTGAAATGGAAATTTGAATTTGGAAAGGAAGAAAAGAGAAAGGAAAATAAAAAGAAAAGGGGTTCTAACCTAAATGGGCTGCGGCAACTCATTTCGGCCCAGCTAAACTTTCCCTCTGCGCGCACTCGGCCTAGCGAGTAAGAGCACCGACGGGTGGGACCCACGGCACAGTCTTCCCCCTGCGTGTGCAGTTTCCTTTTCGCTGGCATGTGGGCCATCCCGGCCTGCGTCCGTGGATACGCGTGCAGGACCTACCAGCCACTGTTGTGCGGGCCCGCTCTCCCAGAACCCTCCCCTTCCTTTGCCGCTCAAATCGGACGAGCTCGGTCATGGCGCAGTTCGTGGGATCCATTGAAGTCATCCGCAAACCGACCTCGGGTGGCCATAAGAAGGGCGGAGCCGGGTCCTTACCTCCCCTTTTCCTTCATTAACATGCAAACAACCACACCAGGGCCGACCACCACCATCGCCGTGAGAACCGAGATCCGCCGCCGTCGTTCTCCCAATTGAACTCCTTCGGGACGTTGGCGTGTGACCAAGATTGTTCGCGAGCAGCTACTGAAGTGTAACACCCCAGGTGTTACCCAAGGCCCTGGCTCAGTGCATGCACCTATAGCCTATTATCACTTGTGTTTAAATGGGAAGAAGGGGCACCAAAACTTTAGAAACCATGGCTTAACTAAGTGATGATCATGATAGAAGGGATACCCTAGATTTTCATGTGTCTCCACCATGGAGAAAGATGCTCAAACCCTAGTTCCCCCTCTTGAACCATTAGACCCCCCAGCATTGGATTAAGGGGAGAACTATGCAAATGACCAATCCATGACTTAAACCCTTTAACAAAATTAAAGTACATTTATATGTCTACAAGAAATAGGAAGGGAAATATTACAAAAAGGTCCTACAAAAACCCCAAATCATGCCCCCAAGTGGGTAGCACCCTAGAGCAATCCAATTCTTCTCTAAGTAAAAAATCAGCCCACTCCCAAAGATTGGAGATGTTCATTAAGTTGCTGGTGCCAAATCCTTAAGGTCCAAATAACAAAAAAGAGCCAAACTACCCAAGGCACACCCCTGAAAAGGCTGAACCCAAACCAGAACGGTTTGACACGAATTTTTTCTTGGGTTGAACAGTGCAGATAGACATGACTTGGCACCACCAAATCTCCCAACCAGACCCAATCTCCCCTTGGAACTCACATGAACTAGGTAGCTCTAGGTGTAGGGAAGAAATCTTACACAAGTCTTATGGCAAGATTCGCACGTTTGGCTGCTCAGCAGGCGCAAGAACTTGGGCAGAATGACATGGCCACGTGTTTGACGCGCCCTGGCAACGCCAGAGCATGCCCCGATGCTCGGCCCCGCGCCCGCAACTATAAAGCCAACCCCGGCCTTGACCGTACACCCCTGCTCACTCCCAACCCCACCCGAGCGCCACTTCACCGGCATTCCCTCTGTGCACGGTGTGCCAACATCCGCCCGAGCCCCGGCCACCGTGGACCGGCCACTCCAGCCCTCCTCCACCCCCACCAATCCCTCGGCTAGCTCCCCCGGAGCTCAGTGAAGCTCCTCGAGCCCGCAACCAATCCTTTTTAGAGTTTTAATTTAAATAAGCATACTGCCCAAAACTAAAAAATAGTGGGAAAATAAAATACTTTAGGACTTAGGCTGAGAAAAATTAGAGATGTCCTTAGCTAGTAACTGCACTGGTTAAAAATGTTAAACTCCCCAGTATACTAGGTTAAGAAGAAATTAACCTTTAAAACTTGTATTGACCCAAACCTTAAGAAAATGAAAAGGGGAAGTTAAAATGAGAACCAGAGGGCAACCACATTTTTCCTAGCTTGCTTAGGTGATATAGTTCATAAGAAAGTTTTGTTGAACCCTCTGTTAGTACAAAGAAAATGCACCACATTTTATTTTGTAAAAACAGTAAAAAGTTAGAAAAATCCTAGAAAAATAACCCTAAGGAGGAACCACCCCAACCCTAGGGATAACTAATATTATGCTAGTATGAATCTAGGAAAAATACAAGTTTTGTTGTTTGATATTTTCGAATGACAAGTTAGTTATAAGTGTCTTTTTGACATTAAACCTTAGAAAATCACAACTAAATAACCATTAAATCACCTTCTATGATTTTTGGCACAGAAGTATGTTATTACCCATAGATGCTAGCAAAAATAACATTGAGTACAGAACCCCCAGCTAAATTAGAGTTGTAGTACAAAGTGACCACCTACCCTCACTTTTGTTATTTTTGCCTAGAGTTTATCCTAAATATTCTTAACCTCAAATTTGTAAAACAGACTACAATGATCCATATTAGCCCACTGTAATTTTTATAGAAGTTTTGGAAATTTCTAAACTATCATGGTAGTTCAAGCCTACCTTAAAAGCATAAGTAGAAAATGAAAAGGAGAATTAGTGGAGATAAAGAATGTTACCCACACCCCTACAACCAAACCTCCTAAGTGCCCACTAAAACCATGAAAGAGGTCCAAAAATCTTGATTCCACTCAAAACCTCAACCAGTCAAGTATAAAACACTTAGAGCATCGTACGAGAAAGAAACCCTAGTTTACCACTGCCTTAATATTGCTTCACCATACATCGTGTTTACTAAAATTTCATATCATTAACATACATGTATCTTTTTCATTGCATTCGATAGATTGTAACCTCGCTGACGGAGAGTACTTACTCATTCTAGAGCAAAGAGTTGCTTTGGAGGGAGTCCAGGAGCCAGCACCAGAGCCTGCCACTGAGGATCTCCTGCCCCAGCTTTGAAGGCAAGCCCCGGTTTTATGCATAACCATTATATATGCTATTTTACCGCACTTAATGTTTGTAGGCTTGTACTGTGCACTTAAGTGTAGGAGTTGCCTGAAACCCTAGTTGCATGAACTCAGGATTCCTTTTGAGATGGATACTAGTATGCTAGGTCGAGTAGCTGCTTTGCTAATTAGGGATCTCGGTAGAAGTCGAGTGATTTTTCTAGCGCTCGCGTGAGGTCAGGAATTGGTTGTATCCATTTTGATAATGGAATGATGATGGTTTGTGGACACGGATCCATGGGGATGCGCTGTCTACGAGACGAAAAATTGGAATAAGGATTAACGTGTGGATACCTGTGTCAAGAGTTTGAACGTACTAAACACATGTCGAGAAATATGGTAAATCGGCAAGCCTAGTACCTGAGTGAACCTGCCCGCGGGTTGATCTCCTCACGCGACCTGAGATGTGGTCTCCCATTCCGGTTATGGTGGTACAAGTGCGGTCACTGCACGACGACAGTCGGGGTCAGTGAGGCATTGTACGCCAAGGCGGTGGGCCTCTTTCTATTGCCAGGGAATCGATGGGGACGGTTGATGTGTGTGGGGATGGAGTGCCTCGCCGCATCGTGTGATTAGGTTTACCTTGCAAGGTTAAAAACTCGATTCGAATCGTCTACTTCTCGCAGCTAATGAGACTGCTTGATCCATTGTACTGCATTGAATAATAAGTGGAAATGAGATGACTGGCAAAAAGGTGTTGGTTGATATAATGTGTGATACCATGTATGAATAGCTAGGATTCACCTAGATTAACTTATTACTCTAGAACATGAAAAGATAAAACTTGATTTTAGACTCAGCTAGTGCTTTTGGTAAACCAAACCCCTTAGCCAAACAACTGCATGTCTAGAGGTAGAGGCGTAGACTCCTCACACCGGGTAAGTCTAGCTGAGTATTAGTATACTCAGCCTTGCTTGTTGTATAACTGTTTTACAGGTTCTCTAGAGGATATGGTTGCTGAAGTAACTTGGTCGTCCACCTTGCCACCGGGTTGGACAGTCGAGTGGGACCCTACCTCAGCAGGAGAGGAGCATGAGGAGTGATGGGCCAGGCTTCCCCATCCTCCCTTTCTTTACCGTTAGTTAATTTCCACGGCATCAAGAACCATGGTTAATACTTTTGCAAAACTCAGATTATGATGTAATAACATTAAGTACTTCTTTAATTTATGGTTTATGCTTTATTGGATTATCTCTGTGCCTCACCTTCGAGTGAGTATGTGGTACTTGATCCTGTTAGTGGCCTTCTCAGACTTGATCCGAGGGACTGACGCTTTATTCCTATTTAAGTGTGGTCTAGCCTTTTGGGCGGGACATAGGCACTTAAGTTGGAATAATCCGGGCGGTTCCGCCACAGCTGGTATCGGAGCTTGTACCACCTCAAAGAAATCAATAAATCATAATTACTGACCTTTTTCAAAAGTAAAACTTGCTTAGAAACCAATGTTGGATTGATCGTCAAGACGATAAGGATAGACCTAGGACGTGAAGCCTTAGGATACTAGATGGGTAGCTAGGTGGCTAATTGAATATGTCGTACAGGCTACTACGATATAAATAGGGGATTCATGTACCCCTATGTTTGATGTGAGGACGCTTAGGACAAGCATGCATGCATCATTTTTGTTATTTTACCATCTTAGTAAAATGTCATTATCAACAATAAGCTACATAAATAAAGAGACACCTATGACAAGATTTAAAATCTATATCGAAGATCTCAACTTAACCCTAGAAAGGCCAAGTCCGTAGGAAATTTCTAGTCTTTTGCACCAGCTCCTTTTATTTTTGGTTCTTTTTCTTTTCGCTTACACTTGCCCTTGCACAGATGACTTCTCACGTACCCACTGACGGAGGGAACCCACAGTCCCACATAGACGGTCTCGCACGAGACGGTTTTCCCCTCATCTTGTGGGAGGTACTGCAGGGAGCAGGTTACACTACACCTCCCTAGTACGCGGTACAACTGTTCGAGGAACACCGAGTACCCCGCTGTAGGGTGAGGATGACCTTGGAGCATCATCCCCTACAGCCCAGCTGGCGCTCTCTGGACTTGGAGTCTTTTAGTTTCAGAGCCGATGACACTATAGAGGCCACCGCTCTGCACGTGCTGAGAACCTTCTGTGGATTTCACCCCTTGGAGATGTCAACCCACCCCATTGGCTTGTTCCCTGCTGAGAAGGAAGATGACCCAATGTGGAAGGACAGGGTTGAGCACGCCAAGGATGTGTGGGCTCTCTACCCCGGGCACACGGCTCACCTGACGGTTTGGTGCATGAGTGCCATGTATCGTCTGCAGGCCTTACGAGGAGAGGTGATGTCCTAGCTTATGGGCCTAGTGGAGTCCACCAAGATCACCCTTGATAACCAGGAGGACCTTGTAGTGGATCTGTCCACTGAGCTGGTGGAAAAGGATCTTCAAGTGGAACAGATGGCCAACCACATACAAGAACTCGAGGATCAGGTGGAAGCCAGGGAGAATACTATTGAGGTTCTAGAAGACCAGCTCCAGAACACCCAGCAACAGCTTGAGGAAGCCAACCAACATTTAGATCTGCACCATCAAGAGATTGAGGACATGGAGGCAGAAGAGGCTGATGAGGACGTAGATATCGAGGGAGGAGAGGAGCCAGAGCCTGCATCTAGCTTGGACACTGTTGGCTCAGGAAGACCACCTTCCCCCGAGTCTAGTGTTGCCTCGTTTGCTCGTTAGATTTTAGGGTTAGGGTAGAAGGGTTCAGCAGTAGCTTTCCTCGAAACTAGCGTAGCTTTTGGATGTACTAGGCTAGAAATTTGAGTCTTTTGGGCCTGCTATAACTGGTGGAAACTCTTTTGGCAAGATGAATGATGAATGCTTTTAAGTTTCTTTAAATTTATGAATCAAATTTTATCCTGTTGGTACCAGTTGTGAAAAGCGAGGCAAAACTTGGAATCCTGCAAACTCTTTTGGCAAGATGAATGATGAATGGTTTTAAGTTTCTTTAAGTATGATAATAGAACCTCCTAAATTTCAGATGGCAGGAAGAGCGCGCCGTGGACAGAACGAGTGCATTCCTCCACCGCCACCACAGCCTCCTACCATGCAAGAGCTGATGGCACAGCAGAATGAGATTCTGCGGCAGCTCGCTCAGCGACAGCCACCGCCTCAGCACTATGGGTGTGGTGATCACCACCAGCGTGCCCCGGCAGCGGCCACCTACTAGGAGTTTCTTAGTACTCAACTGTCGTTGTTCACCAGGGTAGAAGATCCACTCGATGCTGATGTTTGGCTCAGGGTGGTGGAATCAAAGTTCCCACTACTTAATGGAGATTGCTCAGATGCAGCCAAGGTCCGTTTCGCCGCCCAGCAGCTTCATGGGCCCGCTAGGACATGGTGGGACCATCTCCTCGCCATGTAGCCGGCTGACCACGTGGTTGAGTGGGGAGAGTTCAAAGTAGCATTTCGAGATCATCACATAGCAGCAGGCATCATGGACCGCAAGCTCAATGAGTTTCTGGCACTCACTCAGGGGAGTCATCTCGTGTTGCAGTACGCCCAAGCTTTCAATGACCTGTGTCAATACGCAGGCTACCATGCTGACACTGATGAGAAGAAGAGAGACAGATTCAGGAGGGGCCTCAGCACTAAGCTCCATGACCGTCTCAACACAGTCAGGGCCCACAACTACAATGAGTTGGTCAACTTGGCCATCTCCTAGGAGGACTGCATAACAGCTCGTCAGGCAGAGAAGAAGAGGAAGACCCCTATGGCAGGACCGTCAGCTCAGCCTTAGTGCTTCAGAATTGTGTCCGATACTCAGGGCAAAGGACCTCAGCAACAGTAGGGACGATGGGTGATCCGACCATAGCAGCAGCAGCAGGCACCCAACCGCTCTCAACCCCAGCCTAGAAGAACAACAACCAGCCAGAGCAGCAGTACCGTCAGGGCAATGACAATAGATGCTTCACTTGTGGCAGTAACAGACACTATGCCAAGAATTGTCCCAGAAACCAGCAGAGGCAGGGTCAGAATACAAATCAGAATCAAGGCAAGAGGCAGAGGGTGCAAGTGAGGCAGGGCAGGTGTCACACCCGTTTCCAAAGGGGCAGAGCCGGGTGCATAGCATATGTGTGCCAGGATCTATTTCCACACATATGTTGATGTCACGAGTGTAATATATCAAAAGAACAATGCATAAAAGCGTAAATAATGATTATATTAACATATTACACTTCGAACAGACATAATGTCTTAACCTTTATTCATTAAAGTACAGCGAAACAAGGACATCCATCCACAGGAAGATGACCGAGGGTATCACTAGACTAGCATCCATGCAGTTCAGCATCATATCTTCATCTGCAAACTTCTGATCAAAATTAAGCAAGGGTGAGCTCACTTATGGTCGGGGCTCAGCAAGTGGGGGAAAATGCAAGGTAACAAGGTAAGGCTAAAGTTAAATGCGGTTAGCATTTTAGTTGGTCAACATTTTATTAACAACACCTGACTTACTAATAAGTGTGGATCCCAAGTATTTTCATTAAACAAAGGTATAAGATTATATAAAAAACACTTAAGCGAAACCACTTAAGCAAACCATTGGCAGATCATCGGATCTCGATTTATTTTCATCTTCGAGTTTGATTATCATGTGAGGAGTCCAGGTTGCTCATAACCGTGAGCACGGCTGATATATTAGTTTTACACTCTGCAGAGGTGGTACAACTTTACCCACAAGACGTGTATCCCCTCTAGTCTGGGTGGGCCAAAACTCGTAAACACTTTCGAGGTGAGTGGCTAAGGATCCACTATGAGGCTTTCACATAATACTCTTAATACTAAGCAACCAGCTAAGGTTTCTAAAGTAAGTGTGGAGGCCCTCTAGGAGAGGTACCTTAGCAGAGAATACGTCCCCATGTTAACGTGAGCTGCCACCACTGCCGCTCCCCCTCTTGCCCATATTTCAGGTAAGGTTGCTAGGTACTAAGCATATAAAGCTAATTACCAAAGCCAGAGCCATGATAGCACTCGTGGTTGCACTGTTTTCCTGGGTGGTCACTCCATGTTCCAATTATAACAATATGATCTTGTTTAATCATCGAATTAACAACAATAATATAAACTTACCATTTGGAACATTAATATCATCCGTAGGAGTACCAGCATAAAGTTAAAGTTGTAGCAATAGCATAGCTACTTGATTAGATCATAACCTAGGTTTACAAGGAATAAGGTTGGAAAGGTTAGGTGTGTCTGAATAGGTAACCCATCAAATTATGCATATATATCAAAGAATAAACTTTATTAAATGTATTGTTTGGGATCAAACAGAATATGCAGAGGGAGAAGTCCACTTGCCTTGCTTATTGAAAATTTGAGGTTCTTCCACGGAATAGCACTTGATTCTCAACTATTAGGTCAATCACTGAATATCACACAAACAAACAAGAAGAAACAAACACCATTCAATAACATACAACATTCCCATACGTGAAGCTAAAAGAAAGCCTAACGAAAAGAGCGCTTGCTTTTCAAAAACATTACACGCAAGGGTTATAATAAAAAGGTATTCTTTTCAAAAATGTGTTATCTATACTTTATAAAACAAGACATGAGCTTATAAATATCTTAATTAAAATATACAAATATTAGGTTCATCAATTTAATCTTTTATAAAATGTCGTATGTGATATGTCTAAGATTAATGGTTTATAGGATGATAAAACACATTATAACAATATTAAAACTATTTAACCTTTTAGAAAAGATATATGTTATATCTAAGGTTAATGAGTTACGAAACACATTATTAAACATTAATTTATGAAGCATTATGAAACATATTATAAAATATTGTTAACCAATCACTTATGACAAATTAAGATATAAGTCTAAATAGGTTTTATGTGAAAAGATCATTATTATTAAACACCTATTTATGGAAAGCTATGATATATGCTTTAAATGAACTTTTATGCAAAAGGACAATGAACAAACAACTATATTTTATTTTTATTATAAAGTACATGTCCTATATTCTTTATTAAGAAAGTTATATACAAAACAATATATAAACTAACATTTTAATTATTATTAAAGAACATGAACAATAATTTCATTACTTTATTCTTTAGGAAAAACTAAGTGATATATATATATATAATATGGACTAATTTGATGGATAATATTAATCATGTCTAGAAAACTAATTGATATATATATGACATGGATTAAGTTTGATTAAATGATTAATTAAGCCTATATAACCAGTTGTGAACAAATTGAAATATAAATCTAGTTTACTAGATCAGGGGAGAACATAATTACTCTATTACTTATCTTTACCTTTAGTTTAGTAACATATGACCTAGATATTTAATACTATATTCATTGGTATATTATTAACTATCATTTTAGTTATGACGGTGTGAGCATTTAATTTAGCCATTGTCTCATTATTAGAAAAGTTATATGACAAATTTCTATTGTAAAGCATATAATGATGGATACTTAAATAAGAGACTAAATGAGTTTTATGTGAAGGTATAATAAATAATTATCATTCTATTAGGAAAACACTAAATCTATATTTGTTGAGAAAACTACATATAAATTGACTACCACAAACATAGTTCACGAAAAACTATTAAAAATACATAATTAAATAGGTTTTATCATAAAATTACAAAACTTACCAAAACAATGATTAAATTGCTAGATATAATTTCTTTTAAACAAAATAACGCAGGGGCTAGATCGCATATAAAAGAGTAGACTAGGGGTAGGAAGCAAAAATATATTTCTTCTACCTTATAACGTAGGTAGCATAACAATAGATTGTACGGGAAGGACTTCCGGTGACGATGGTCCTCGGCATACGACGTTGGCACGACTTGGTACCACGGCGACGGCGTGGTACGGAGACAAACAACAAGGCACGACACCAGTGAGGCCTCGACGATGGTGAGCGAGCGACGAGGGCGATAGTCGACAACTCCGGTGAGCTACGAGGATGGAGTGGTGTCGAGGAGTCCACGGGGTCTAACGATGTCGATGAGTGGGTGCAGCAACTGTGAGTAGTAGCAGCACAGCACAACGAACAGGGCTTTGGGAGACCAGTAAGCTACACCGATGACGGCGAGATGAGCGACGTCGGTGTGATGGCGGCGAGCAGCGGCGCGGCGCAAGGCAGCTGTGCGCGCGTAGTTGTAGAATAGCAGTGGCGAGGCGAATAACGACGATGGAGAACTGAGCACCAAGAAACACAAGGAGCACGATGCATGGGAAATCTAGTGGTGGTCTTCTTAGGCGGTGAGGGACACTAAGGAGTCCCAGCGGCGGTTGCTTGGACAGAGCGCTTCAGTGAGGTGCTGGCACAACGGCGAGATGTGGGCGAACAGTGGCACAAAGAGCTTGGTGCGGGCTCGGTTGGGCACGGCGAGAGAAGAGGAGGGCTTCGCGCGGCCGCAGACGGCGGAGCTCAGGCGACGAACGGCGGAAAGGGCCACGGCGACGAGCTCCAGTGGCAAACTGAGCACGGCGCGGACAGGGAGAGAGAGGAGAGCGTGAGAAAGAGCAAGCTCGCGGAGGGAGAGAGAGAAGGGGGCTCGGCCGGATTTATAGAGGGGAGAGGGGAGAGGGGAGATGAGAGGCCGAGCCGGGGGGAAGAAACGGCGTCCGGTCTTCATGGCTGCCATTAATGGCGAGAGGGAGTAACGGACGCAATGAACTCCATTCACGAAGGAAGAAACGGATGCAGCACTTGGGCGTTGCGCGCAGGTGCTCGACGCGTCGGGGTAGCACGACATTGCTCCTGGCCGCGGGATGCAGGGCGCGAGGCACGAGCTCAGGTCTGGCGCGGACGTCGGTGTCGGCGCGGTGTGCAGGGGCGTTGGGCGGGGTCGCGAGGCGGCTCGGGGCGCGGCCGAGGTCGGCCTAGGCGCGGTGTCGCGGGTCTGGGGCCCGGCGTGCAGGGGCGTGGCTCTGCTGGCGGCCGAGAGAGAGAGCAGGGGAGAGAAGCAAGGAGAGAGAGAGAGTCGGTTGGGAGAGAGAGAGGAGCAGAGGGTGGCGACGGCCTGGGAGGAACAGGGAGGCGGCGGCCACAGGGGATTAGGTCAAGGGGGCGACGGCTGGCTTGTTGGGCCTTGGGCCGTTAGTTATGTTAGGTTTTAGTTTTTTTCTTTTTTCTTTTTTTCTATTTCCTTTTTCTAAATTCGAAATATATTTTTAAATAACCCTAAAATTCATAATGATTAAACCAAAATTATTTATAAATAAAATATTAATTTTTGGACCAATAATTATTATATTATTTATTTAGTTTTTCATTTAAGAAGAAATGATATTCAATATTCAAAATCAATCATGAGCATTCAAAAATCATTCCAAATGCAAATAAATAACAAACACTTAAAAAAATTATTACCATAATTACCATTAATAACTAAATGTATTATTTTTATTTTATGATTTTTATGGTGTTACAGCAGGCTAAACTTCACCACATTGGCTGACATTCCGGAGGGAGCACCCATCATGAATGGTATCTTTTCTGTTTTAAATTTCCCTACAGTCATTCTTTTTGATTCTGGTGCATCACACAGCTTCATCAGCGTAAAGTTTAGTGCCAAGTGTGAGCTACCTTTTCACCACACAAAGGGGGCTATTATGATTGCAACACCAGGAGGTAGAGTTGCCACCTATCAACTCAACCGACAGGTACCAATAAAATTGGGTAGTATCATACTCGGAACCACCCTCCTTATCATAGGATTGGAGAGTGTGGATATCATCTTGGGGACGGACTGGTTATCACAGCATCATGTTTTGATTGATGTCGCAGCAAGAGCTATTGAAATACACTCACCAATTTGTGGAGAAATCACCTTGTACCTACCTGACCAAGGTTGTACCCATTCTTGTGCACTCACCAAGGTAGAATCACCTGTGGAGAGGATTCCAGTAGTCTGTGAGTACCCTGATGTTTTCCCAGACGAACTGCCAGGGATGGCACCCGATAGGGACATATTGTTTGCCATAGAACTGCAACCAGGGACCGCACCTATTTCTAAAAGGTCGTATAGGATGCCCCCGGCAGAGTTGGCAGAACTAAAGAAACAATTGCAAGAGTTGCTAGACAAGGGGTTCATTCATCCAAGTACTTCACCATGGGGATGGCCGGCATTGTTCGTAAAGAAGAAGGATGAGAGCTTGAGATTATGTGTTGATTACCGCCCTCTCAATGCGGTAACCATCAAAAACAAGTATCCTTTACCTCGCATTGATGTTTTGTTTGACCAGTTAGTCAGAGCCAAGGTGTTTTCCAAGATAGACCTCCGCTCTGGCTGTCACCAAATCAAGATCAGGGCTAGCGATATTCCGAAGACAGCTTTCTCTACCAGATACAAGCTTTATGAGTACTTGGTAATGTCTTTCGGGCTGACCAACGCGTCAGCATACTTAATGTATTTGATGAATTTAGTATTTATGCCAGAGTTGGACAAATTTGTGGTGGTCTTCATTGATGATATCCTGGTATATTCAAAAAGTGAAGACGAGCATACAAAGCACTTGCACATCGTACTTCAGCGACTGCGAGATCATCGCTTGTACGCCAAATTCTCCAAATGTGATTTCTGGCTAAGGGAAATCAAGTTCTTAGGTCACACCATTTCGCAGGACAGGATAGCAGTTGACCCTGAGAAAGTACAAGAAGTGATGGATTGGAGGCCTCCTACCACCATGCGACAGATTCGGAGTTTTCTGGGATTGGCAGGCTACTATCGGCGATTCATTCCGGATTTCTCCAGAATAGCTAAGCCAATGACTGAGTTGTTAAAGAAAGGAGTGAAGTTTGATTGGAGTCAGAAATATGAAGATGCCTTTCACGCCTTGAGGCGACATCTGACAATAGCACCCGTACTAGCACAGCCTCACAACACCAAATCATTTGATGTGTATTGTGATGCTTCGGGCACTGGACTAGGTTGTGTTTTGATGCAAGACAACTAAGTTATTGCCTACACATCTAGAGCACTCAGGCCTCATGAGCAGAATTATCCCACTCATGATCTGGAGTTAGCAGCGGTAGTCCATGCTCTGAAGATTTAGAGACATTATTTAATGGGAGCACATTGTAATATTTATACTGACCACAAGAGCCTCAAGTATATTTTCACTTAGGCGGATCTTAATATGAGGCAAAGGAGATGGTTAGAATTGATCAGGGATTATGATCTAGAAGTACATTACCATCTTGGCAAGGCAAATGTTGTGGCAGATGCCTTGAGTCGAAAAGGCCAGTGCAACTGTCTAACTATTGACTCTAAGGTCACCGCTCTGTGCGACGAGTTGCGCAAGCTGAATATGGAAGTGGTTTCCTCAGGTACCTTGGATTATATCTCAGTGGAGCCAACCTTGCAAGAGCAGATAATCATGGCATAGATTGATGACAAGGGTGTTCAAGTCATTAAGGAAATGCTCAACCAAAAGGTGGATAAGTACAAATGCTTTCGTTAGGAAAGCAAGGGTATTTTATGGTTCGAAGATCGACTGGTGGTTCCCAAGAATCCAGAACTCAGGAAGAAAATCTTGGACGAAGCACATCTCTCAAAATTTTCCATGCATCTTGGGAGTAACAAGATGTATCATGATCTCAAATCCTTATATTGGTGGACCAGGATGAAGAGGGAGATTGCTAAGTACATATCCGAGTGCGATACTTGCCAAAGAATCAAAGCTAGTCATTTAAAGGTAGCGGGTACCTTACAACCTCTCCCCATACCATCTTGGAAATGGGAGGACGTTTGCATGGACTTCATTGTGGGATTGCCCAACACCTCCCAGCACCACGATTCCATTTGGGTCATTGTGGATAGGTTAACCAAGACAGCTCATTTCTTGCCTGTGCATACCACCCACAAGACAGAAAAATATGCAGAAATCTATATTGACCAAATAGTGTGTTTGCATGGAATCCCAAGGACTATCGTGTCTGATAGAGTAGCACTGTTTGTAGCACATTTCTGGGAGTAGCTACAAAGGTCACTTGGAACAACTGTGATTAGAAGCTCAGCATATCATCATCAAACTGATGGTCAGACAGAAAGGGTATATTAGATTATCGAGGACATGTTGAGAGCATGTGTCATACATTATGGCAAAGATTGGGACAAATGTCTTTCTCTGGCAGAATTCTCTTACAATAATAGTTACCAATCCAGTCTGAAGATGGCACCTTTCAAGGCCTTGTATGGGAGAAGGTGTAGAACACCACTAAATTGGTCACAAGCTGGAGAAAGGGAAATATTTGGGCCCGACCTAATACTGGAAGTCGAGAATAAGGTCAGAGTCATTAAGAGGAACTTGGAAGCTGCTCAGGCTAGGCAAAAGAGCTATCATGATAAAAGGAGGAAGCCTCTACAATTTGAAGTGGGAGATCATGTGTATCTCAAAGTGTTACCCACCAAAGGTGTTCGGAGATTTGGGATCAAGTGCAAATTTGCTCCTCGCTATATTGGGCCCTATGAGATCAAGGAGATGTGTGGACCCGTAGCATACAAAGTAAAGCTACCACCTCATATGTCAGCAATTCATGATGTGTTCCATGTATCTCAGGTGAAGAAGTGTTTTCGCTTACCAACAGAAGTGCTACCGGAACCTGAATTGGAGATAGAACCAGACTTGTCATATCAAGAGCACCCCGTCAAAATATTGGACTTTAAGGAAAGGTCAACTCGAGCAAAGTCAATCCAAATGTATAAAATCCAGTGGAGCCACCATTCAAAAGAAGAAGCTACTTGGGAAACAGAGGATTTTTCTGCGCTCTCACTACCTCGATTTTCTACCCTAGGAGATCGGTACGTAAATCGAATCCAAAGAACACCCCCACCTGCACTTTGAATCTAAGTATAAGAGAAATATAGTTAGCAAGAATTGAGTAAGCTGTGAGCTAAAATCTAGAAGGGCTTCCTTCTGAAGTTGCAAAGAGGATGACATTCGAAGAGCAGTTTACTAGAGAGACTTGACGAAAGAAACCACACCGCACAAGCATGCACCTTCTTAGCACCCCTCTAAAGGATCCCTACCCAAATCTCGGGACGAGATTCCTTTAAGGAGGGAGGGCTGCAACACCCTAGGTGTTACCCAAGGCCCTCGCTCAATGCATGCACCTATAGCCTATTATCACTTGTGTTTAAATGGGAAGAAGGGGCACCAAAACTTTAGAAACCATGGCTTAACAAAGTGATGATCATGATAGAAGGGATACCCTAGCTATTCATGTGTCTCCACCTTAGAGAAAGATGCTCAAACCCTAGTTCCCCCTCTTGTGCCATTAGACCCACAAGCATTGGATTAAGGGGAGAACTATGCAAATGACCAATTCATGACTTAAACCCTTTACCAAAATTGAAGTACATTTATATGTCTACAAGAAATAGGAAGGGAAATATTACAAAAAGGTCCTACAAAAACCCCAAATCAAGCCCCTAAGTGGAGAGCACCCTAGAGCAATCCAATTCTTCTCTAATCAAAAATCAGCCCACTCCCAAAGATTGGAGATGTTCACTAAGTTTCTGGTGCCAAACCCTTAAGGTCCAAATAACAAAAAGGAGCCAAACTACTGAAGGCACACCCTTGAAAAGTTTGAACCCAAACCAGAACTGTTTGACACGGTTTGACACGAATTTTGTCTTGGCTTGAACAGTGCACACAGACATGACTTGGCACCACCAAATCTCCCAAACCAGACCCGATCTCCCCTTGGAACTCACATGAACTAGGTAGATCTAGGTGCAGGGAAGAAATCTTACACAAGTCTTATGGCAAGATTCACACGTTTGGCTGCTCATCAGGCGCAAGAACTTGGGCAGAATGACATGGCCACATGTTCGACGCGCCCTGGCAACGCCAGAGCACGCCCCGATGCTCGGCCCCGTGCGCGCCGCGCCAACCCTGCGCCCATGCCCGCGACCGCGACTATAAAGCCAACCCCGGCCTTGACCGTACACCCCCGCTCACTCCCAACCCCGCCCGAGCGCCAGTTCACCGGCGTTCCCACTGCACACGGCGTGGCAGCAGCCGCCCGAGCCCCGACCACCGTGGACCAGCCACTCTAGCCCTCCTCCACCCCAGCCAATCCCTCGGCTAGCTCCCCTGGAGCTCAGTGAAGCTCCCCGAGCCCGCAGACTGAACACCACCTCGCCGGAGGCGCTAGATTGACGTCGCCAGACTTCAACCGGCCGCCGTCGCACGTAGACCGAGCTGCACGGTAAGCCACTCATCGATTCCTTATGCCTACACCATCCTTGACCTCCAGTGAAGCTCCCCATGAGGTTTGATTGAACTCTACCGTCGTGAGCAGGCTGGAGCACGCGCCGCCGATGAGCCCGACCGCCTGGGCACGCGGCCAGCCCTACTCCGACCATCACCGTCGGTGATCCGCCCCTCGGCGTGATCGCCACAAGCCCTCGGACCTCACCAGACCCTCCATCGGACCTCTCCCGCCGCCGGTAAGCCGCCCCACTTAAATCAAAGTTGTAGCACAAAGTGACCACCTACCCTCAATTTGTTATTTTTCCTATAGTTTATCCTAATTATTCTTAACCTCAAATTTGTAGGACAGACTACAATGATCCATATTAGCCCACTGTAATTTTTATAGAATTTTTGGAAATTTCTAAATCATCATGGTAGTTCAAGCCTACCTTAAAAGCATAAGTAGAAAATGAGAAGGAGAATTAGTGGAGATAAAGAATGTTACCCACACCCCTACAACCAAACCTCCCTATGTGCCCACTAAAACCATGAAGGAGGTCCAAAATTCTTGATTCCACTCAAAACCTCAACCAGTCAAGTATAAAACACTTAGAGCATCGTACGAGAAAGAAACCCTAGTTTACCACTGCCTTAATATTGCTTCACCATACATCGTGTTTACTAAAATTTCATATCATTAACATACATGTATCTTATTCATTGCATTCGATAGATTGTAACCTCGCTGATGGAGAGTACTTACTCATTTCGGAGCAAGGAGTTGCTCAGGAGGGAGTCCAGGAGCCAGCAACAGAGCCTGCCACTGAGGATCTCCCTGCCCCAACTTTTGAAGGCAGGCCCCGGTTTTATGCATAACCATTATATATGCTATTTTACTGCACTTAATGTTTGTAGGCTTGTACTGTGCACTTAAGTGTAGGAGTTGCCTGAAACCCTAGTTGCATGAACTCAGGATTCCTTTTGAGATGGATACTAGTATGCTAGGTCGAGTAGCTGCTTTGCTAATTAGGGATCTCGGTAGAAGTCGAGTGTTTTTCTAGCACTCGCGCGAGGTCAGGAATTGGTTGTATCCAATTTGATAACGGAATGATGATGGTTTGTGGACAAGGATCCATGGGGATGCGCTGTCTACGAGATGAAAAATTGGAATAAGGATTAACATGCGGATACCTGTGTCAAGCGTTTGAACGTACTAAACACATGTCGAGAAATATGGTAAATCGGCAAGCCTAGTACCTGAGTGAACCTGCCCGCGGATTGATCTCCTCACGCGATCTGAGATGTGGTCTCCCATTCCGGTTATGGTGGGTACAAGTGCGGTCACTGCACGACGGCAGTCGGGGTCACTGAGGCATTGTACGCCAAGGCGGTGGGCCTCTTTCTGTTGCCAGGGAATCGATGGGGACGATTAATGTGTGTGGGGACGGAGTGCCTCGCCACGTCATGTGATTAGGTTTACCATGAAAGGTTAAAAACTCGATTCGAATCATCTGCTTCTCGCAGCTAATGAGACTGCTTGATCCATTGTACTGCATTGAGTAATAAGTGGAAATGAGATGACTGGCAAAAAGGTGTTGGTTGATATAATGTGTGATACCATGTATGAATAGCTAGGATTCACCTAGATTAACTTATTACTCTAGAACTTGAAAAGATAAAACTTGATTTTAGACTCAGCTAGTGCTTTTGGCAAACCAAACCCCTCAGCCAAACAGCTGCATGTCTAGAGGTAGAGGAGTAGACTCCTCACACCGGGTAAGTCTAGCTCAGTATTAGTATACTCAGCTTTGCTTGTGGCATAATTTTTTACAAGTTCTCTGGAGGATATGGTTGCTAGAGTAACTTGGTTGTCCACCTTACCACCGGGTTGGACATTCGAGTGGGACCCTACCTCAGCAGGAGAGGAGCATGAGGAGTGATGGGCCAGGCTTCCCCATCCTCCCTTTCTTTACCGTTAGTTAATTTCCGCGGCATCAAGAACCATGGTTAATACTTTTGCAAAACTCTGATGATGATGTAATAACATTAAGTACTTCTTTAATTTATGGTTTATGCTTTATTGGATTATCTCTGTGCATCACCTTCGAGTGAGTATGTGGTACTTGATCCTGTTAGTGGCCTTGTCGGACTTGATCCGAGGGACTGATGCTTTATTCCTATTTAAGTGTGGTCTAGCCTTTTGGGCGGGACTTAGGCACTTAAGTTTGAATAATCCGGGCGGTTCTGCCACATGAAGCTAGCCGTGGCATCTCCTGGCGAAGTAATCCAACAGTGCGCAACCAATTTCTCACCGTCGGGCGAGCGTCGTCGTGGTCTGCTTGTTGCTGTGGCCAGCCTGCTTTGACGGCGACCAACCCCGGTATGTGACCTCGACGTATTCATTAGGCACTGCTATAGGTCTGGAGCGATTCGGTTGGGTGTCTGGCCTGCGGGGTCAACGAAATCGTGCGCCGATGTGCTGCGCCGTCGCGGCTTTGCAGTGCGCCGTCGGTCGGAGTGCTAGGGGTAGGTGATGGGTTATCGGTCGTGGGATCTAGTTTGGATGATGTAGATTAGATCAACAAATACCTCTTCATCCAATAGAATCGCGACCATAGATCTACAATCCGATGGGTGCGAACGCGTCTGGCTACTTTAAATCGGGGCCTTAGACATTGATCCAATGGCTCAGATGAGGTGGTAGCATGCCCCTTCACGCGTTAGATCGTGTCCACCGATTGCCTGATCGACAATCCTCTGCGCGTACCAATTCATTAAAGACCAGATCTAATCCTAAGCACTGAACCCAGATCCAACGGTCAGAACAGATCCATACCCCTTCGTTGCATGCACTTTCTAAAAGAAACCATAGAGTATTAGAGTATGAACCCGCGGTCCAACTCAGGTGTGACTCTGAGTCTGGAAATTTTTATAACATTGTCCCTGGGTTTCGCTGTGTTTTGCGCTCTGTCTAGGGAACCAGGAAATCAGTAAAAATAATATAAGAAATACTTTTTAGTACATAAACAAATCCAGAAACTTGTATAAATCATATTTAATCCATTTCTAGCTCCAAATTGATTCATTCCAGTGGCATTAATTTTGTTTTAATATTCTTCATCACCTAGTACCTCTGTTTAGCCATGAAACTTGAATTAAAATTGTTCATTTGAATTAATCTATTCTAAGTACTAAATAACTTCAGAAATTCACAACTAAATAACTATAACTCCAAATTTAGTGATTCTTATTCCTATGATCTTGTTACATAGCGTAGAATATTATCATGCATTCTATTCTATTGTTTGGTGTGATGTTAATTTTTGCTATACTATGTATGTTTGTGTTGATGCGAGTAGACGAGCAAGCCACTGAGGATCCAGGGGTTCAGCAGGTGGAGACTGCTGAGCAGGAGCTCGTTGAAGGCAAGTTGTGCCCTTAATCACTTCTTTTTATCCCGTCATGTTCTTATTAATCATAATGATCTGCATAGGTTAATTTTGATGGGACCCAATAGGTTACCTTAGTTTGGCTATCTTTATACCTTGTTTTACCACTAATTTTTTGGGTAGTACATGCTATTGCTTTATGTGATTTTGGGTATGGAGATTGTAAAGCCCTAAAATTGGTGTAATAAAAAAAATAAAATAAATGCATATATTGATATAAAAGTGTTTTGGAATATATGGAACCCTTGGAGATTTATTGATTTTTTTCTTTCCTTATGCATATTCGAATAATGAAATTAAGGTAGACAAATATCAAATAAATAAATACAAAAATATGCATTACATGCTGAAATTATTATTGTTGCACTTTGTATTCCCATTTGTGAGACAAGCTTAAGTTAGGGAACTAGAAATTAAAAATAGAAATAGAAAAGAAAAGAGAAGAAAAAGGAAAAGAATATGTGCTATAGGAAAATAGTAATAATAATATATAAATAAATATATCATCTTATACTGGTATTTTAATTGTGCACTTGACCTATGTGTAAAACTCACTAACAAATTCAAATTCAAATGGTAAACTTTGAAATGGAGAAAGAAATGCAAAATATAAAAGAAAATAAAAGGAGAAACTTACCCACTAACCTGGGCCGAAACCCCTCCTACAGCCCACTACCGATGTCCCTTCCCCCTGCTCGGCCCACGCTACCTCCTTTTCTTTTTACCAGTGACACTTATACGCGGGTCCCACTAGTCAGCCTCACAGCGACATGGCCGGGCGTGTGCGTAGTGGCTTCACGATGGGGCCTCCCCGTCAGACTGGTCATCAACCTCGCGACCGCGTCTAGGCTCTGTTTCCGTGTTCGCCGAGCACCATCACCTCGCGGGTGGTTGGGATTTGCTTCTTCCCCCGACCTCCGCGGGTGTAGCAAAATCGTCGCCCGCCACCCACTTAAGTCCGCATTCGCGGCAACCGTGCGCGCCGAAATCATCGGGATCTCGCCCTATCCTTTGATCCCGTCGTCCGTGCGCCATGGCTCCATGTCCGTGCTCCGCACACGACGATAACGGAACGCGACCGAGATTCTCGCCGGTAGCAGTCAACTGATCCGCGCACAACCTCCACCTGTGGCTTTATATACGGCCGCCGCCCTGCCCATCACTAGAAAACCACCGCGGCGCATCGAGCCTGAGAGATGAGAGGGAGAAACCCGCCGTCAGATTAGTGCACACCAAATCAACAACTTGACCGTCGTGGGGCATCAGGGCAATCCTGGGTGGCTACCGAAGCTAACCATGGCCTTCCAGGGCGGATCAAACCACCAGGCCATCGCGAATTTGTCTCTGGAGTCATCTCGCCGTTGTGAATCCGCCCTGGGTCGTGGTCGAGGAATTCCGTGCTATAATTTCCGGTCAGCTTCTCTCCCACAGATTCACATTCTCGTATGGTATGCGTAGATCGTCTCGGTTGGGGGATTAATGCCCCGATGCATCGGATTGGGTTTCTCGCCGGAGTCTGCGCCGCCACGTGTGCTTGGGGCTCGCTGTGCTCTGCTGTTGGTGGGGGAGACGACCCAGGTCCGTTAGATCTCCATCCGATGGATATGATCCGATCTGAGCGCACCCCTTCGCGGTTCTGATTCCATGCCGTCCGATTGTGGATGGGCGTATGTGATGGGATCGTATAGCATTGAACTCGCGGCCGTTAGATCGAGATCCGATGGTCGCGGGTTTGTACCGGTTCGTGCCTTGGCGCATTTAATCGTGACCGTTGAAATTAGATCTGGCGGCTCAGATGCCCTCATACCCCTTCGCGGGTATATTTTGTTAAAGAGACCTCGTCAAACTTTAAAAACAACCCGCAGTCCTCGGGTACTATTTTCTGTGTCTTAGGAATCTTGCACCGAGACCCCTGAACTTTCCAGAAAATGAGGCCCAGTCCAGAGAGGATTTAAAATAGAGAAATGATTATAGAATTTAGTTTTTAATACAAAAACAAACCTAGAAACTTGTAAAATGCATAGAAAATTCATTCTAGCTTCAAATTGAGCCATTCCAATTTCCAAAAGTTTGTAATAAGATTCTCTATCATTTAGTGTCTCTATTTTGTCATGAAAACAGTTAGAAAATTAATTTATCATTTAATCCCATTTCAAGCACATTAAGTCTTAGGAAATTCATAACTTGAAATCTATAACTCCAAATTTAATGATTCCAGTTCCTGTGATCTTATTTTAATGTCTAGTTTATTACTGCATATTCTATTTGCATGTTTGATGTGATGTTAATTTATGCTATGCTATGTATGTATTGTGTTGATGCGAGTAGACGAGCAAGCCACTGTGGAATCTGAGGTTCAGCAAGTAGAGATAGCTGAGCAGGAGCTCATTGAAGGCAAGTTGTGCCCTTGATCACTTCTTTTTGCCCACTCATGTTCTAATTAATCATAATGATCTGCATAGGTTAATTTTGATGGGACCCAATAGGTTACCCCAGTTTGACTATCTTTATACCTTGATTACCACCACACTTTTTGGGTAGTACCTGCTATTGCTTTATGTGGTTATGGGTATGGAGATACATTTTATTCATGATTATACTTTTATTATCAGTTGTTATTTACTGTTCATGATAAGATCGTTATGTTAATGGGAACATGGAGAACCACCCGGGAAAACAGTGCTACCACAAGGGTTTATGGACGCCCTTGGCTGATTAATTAGGAAAGCTAGTGGATGACTACCTTACCCGAAAGGGGCAAGGGCAGTAGGGGAGTGGTCAGTGTAGGGAGGCCCTTGGGATGATTTTGCTGCGATGGCGGTCATGCGAGGGATTCCTGCATTGGAGCTTCCTATAAACTGTAGCGGGTTTTCTGAAGCTAGTGGAACTTTGTAAAGGCCTCGTAGTGTTACCCTGTCTCGCCTCCTCGGTAGAGGTGTATGGGATTGGCCGCCTCTTGGCAGATGGGTAACATGACTTGTGGGTAAAGATGTGCAACCTCTGCAGAGTGTAAAACTGGTATACTAGCCGTGCTCACGGTCATGAGTAGCTCGGACACTCACATGATTAAATTATGGAACTTAAACTCAATTTGTCACATGCATTGCATCGCAGGTGATGTTGTTACTTTTGTTCTACTACTTAATTGGGCTGGTATTTACTTATACTTAGTAATTGCCAATAAAACTTTGACCAACTTTAAAAGCAATGCTCAGCTCTAACCATCCTCTTTGATAAGCCTTACACTTCACGTGAGCTCCCACCTTTGGCGAGTTCATGCACATTATTCCCCACAACTTGTTGAGCGATGAACGTATGTGAGCTCACTCTTGTTGTCTCACACCCCCCCACAGGTCAAGAACAGGTACCACAGGATGAGGCGCATGGAGGATGTTGCGATGTGTTCGTGAGAGGTCTAGGTCGTCGTCTCCCAGTCAACTTTGGTTTGCTGGACCGTTGTCTCCTTATAATGTAACTATTTACTTTGTACAGAACTCCTATTATATAGTAAGATGTGACATTCGATCCTGTGCCATGATTCATCATATGTGTGAGACTTGGTCCCAGCACACCTGGTGATTATGTTCGCGCCCGGGTCTTGGTGCCCCGAAATCCGGGTGTGACAGAGATATACACTACTCATGTTCACACTTTTATTATTAGTTTATTATTTACTGTTCATAATAAGATCATTATGTTAATTGGAACATGGAGAACCACCCGGGAAAATAGTGCTACCACAAGGGTGGTATGGGACGCCCTTGGCTGACTAACTAGGAAAGCTAGTGGAGGACTACCTTACCCGATAGGGGCAAGGGCAGTAGGGGAGTGGTCAGTGTAGGGAGGTCCTTGGGTTGATTTTGCTGCGATGGCAGTCAGACGAGGGATCCCTACACTGGAGCTTCCTAGAAACTGTAGCGGGTTTTCTGAAGCTAGTGGAACTTTGTAAAGGCCTCATAGTGAAACCCTGCCTCGCTTCCTTGGTAGAGATGTATGGGGTCCGATAAACCCCATGGCAAATGGGTAACACGACTTGTGGGTAAAGATGTGCAACCTCTGCAGAGTGTAAAACTGGTATACTAGCCATGCTCACGGTCATGTGCAGCTCGGACAGTCACATGATTAATTTATGAAATTAAATTCAATTTTTCATTTGCATCGCATTGGGATTTATTACTATTTTTGACTTACTATTACTATGGATTGGTATTTACTTACATTTAGTAACTGCTAATAAAATTTTGACCAACTTATAAAAGCAATGCTCAGCTTTAACCTTTATTTATTGATCAGCCTTACACCTCACATGAACTCCCACCTTTGGTGAGTTCATGCACATTATTCCCCACGACTTGCTGAGCTATGATCTTTTGTGAGCTCACTCTTGCGATATATAAACCCCCCCACAGGTGAAGAGCAGGTGGTCGAAGAGGAGCCGCACAATGAGGAGTTCGACTTGATCTAGGTGGTGTCTCTCAGTCAGCTTTTTGGCGCCAGAGAAATAATAATTAGTTCGTTTTATTTATCATTTATTTTGTAAGACTTCCGCTATGTAATAAGTATATTTATGAATTTATGACATTTATCTCTATGCACTCTGTTATTATATGTGTTGTTTTTCCTTGGCATACATATGAGACGCACCCGGCTTCATTCCTTAAATTTGGGTGTGACAGTAAGTGGTTTATCCGGGGTCCTTGGGACACTCGGACAGATCCTGTTAAGTTGTTTGGTGCACATGCATAGCCGTCTGAGGTCTTTGATACAAGGACAGGTGCATGTGGGCCTAATAACTTGGGAGGTTTTGCGACACCATATGTGCTCTAGCTTAAAGTTAGTTTCGCCGTGCTTGTTGCAGAAGCTCTCCTTAGATGCTCCAAGCAATATAGCATCATCTGCTTCACTTAGTTGAATCACGTACAATTAGTTGTAGATCTCATTGAAGAGTGTGACATTTAGGTTTCTCACTGATCACCAATCCTTTAGCTGCTTAAGGTATGGTGGCAAAGAGCTTTTGTGGTGGAGTTATAGGAGTTGGCTCTTTGACCCTAAAAGATCGATCCCATCTTATCGTTGCTATCAATGGGTCCATTAAATGCAGTTGCCACACATGGACCTAAATAGATATAAACTTAAAACTACTGTGGACCTAAAAATGTGTGGACTTTAAAGAAATGTATATGTGATTATTGACCTTTCATCCTTCGTCTTCGTCTAGTCCCTTCGCTATCAGAATTGAAGAGCATCGAAGTAAGCGAACCAAATGAAAATGTATCACTATCGCTGCTTGGGGCATTAATTGTCGTGTCTATGGTTTGAAGGTTAGACCTCCAGCTAGGATCTACATTCAAATAGAGTGGGAGACTATAATACAATGGAAGACAAGCGAATTGGAGAGTGAGGGGTGTGAATGAATCTAAACACCCTCTCTATTTATAGGCTAGATTCCAGTTTTTTAAATGATTTTTTTAAACTCCAAACAATTAAAAAATGGTTAAATGAGATGGCACACATTCCAAAACAGCCGATCAGTAGCACCAACCGGTATGACCCGACTAACCTGTCAAAACACACCACATCGCTAAAGACGACCGGTACCGTTTGCTTCAGGTAGATATCGACTAGGCTGTCCAACCAGAAGTCACCTAGTATAACCGATCTAGCTATCCAACAGACCGATTAGTAGCACCGACTAGTATGACCCGACTAACTGATCAACATCCCGCCGATCAATTAGTAGCACCGATCAGTATGACCCGACTAACCGGTCAACAACCCTACCGATCGATCAGCCGAATAGATGGAGAGACAATACAGTCGATACACGACCACCGTCCGGGCTATGTCAATAGGCAGTATAGACCACATTGGATCCAACCTTATGGAACCCACACTAAAAAAATCTATAGTGGAAGAGAAAAGACAAAGTCAAATCAAATGAAGAGAAGGGCGAAACCAAATCAATAGGAGAAAGATGTTAAAACATGAGTTGGTTCATACACGGTCCCAACAACCATGGAGACGGAGGCATTTATTGCTATGGTTGGCACTGGTGAACATGGAGAGTACATGGGCCAACAAAAACAAGCCTAATATTTATTCTCTGCTAATGTCTTGTCCTAGCTATTTACTCCACGGAGCTGTTTCTATAGTTTTTTTAGTATGGGAACGAAATCAATTTGGACCGGGGGTTGAAGAGATAAATCAATACTCCTACACCTAGTACTTGAATAGAAGGCATGAATGCGCACCCACAAGCACAAGCAGTTCATAATAACGGCGGAGTTAATGGGCGTAGGTACACAAGTATGAAGTTCAGAGGGTACAAGGGGTGATTTAATATGACACGGCGAAGAGCGCGCGCTGGCTCTTCTCTCTCTCTCTGCTGTGCTTCTGCCTTGTGGATTTCTCCTTCACTCCAGTGGTGTCCATGGCCGACCATGAACCACCGAGCTGCTAGTTGCATCTACTACTCCTACCTTGTTGAGGCTCACACGCATAGCCATTACTTACCTCCAGACCTGTGCAGCGCTGATGGAGACGATCAGCAGTAGCAGTATCGGTACTGTTGAAGATGGAGGATACGGATGTCCTTCTCTTCCAACCGGCCGACGTGCACCACCGGCTTCGTCTATCGGAGCTACCCTGCGTGCACTAAATTCTGTGCACTGTTGTTTCCTGCCTCACAGATATTGCGTTGCAGTGTTTATCATGAATAGCTAGGACACTGCTTACCATTACATTAGTGCCACGCAGGCAATAATACTACAAGAAGTGACGATGTACAGATGGTTAGTACGTAAAGCGTCGTCGATCCCAACTTGTGAATCCGTTCAAGGCCAACGTGTATATATTCTGAGTCTGATACACATACAATGTGTAAGGCTGTACGTCTTCAATTCAACAGGCAACGTATCTTCCTCATCCATGCTCTTCCGGCGATGTGCACGTCTTGGAGACCCCTATTTTTCACGTACGGGGCGCCGGAGAGCTCCTAACCGCCTTAACTCCGATCCACTACTCCTCAGTTACAGCTCCTGCCAACCTTCTGAACAGGCGAACCACCAACACCATCTCAGTTACAGCCGCTGCCCTGCCCAGGCACCTGCACCTGCACCTGCTCCTGCCGCTGAACGCGCTTCAAATCCTACCAGCCTACATAGAGCTTACATGCAGGGCAAGCAAGGCCATGCGACAGTAGTACTAGATTTTGTGGTGGCTCTCCTGGGCTGGGCTGGGCTGGCATTATGACGTGTACGTACAGCCCGGGCATGTAGAGAGGCCTATTAATAAATGGAGTGGAGGTGGAGAGATTTGCGACATTTAAGGCCACTCTAGCTACTTGCCACCTTCAATGCCGGCCTGCCCTCCCGTTAATGCGGGCTGGATGAAGGCCATTCAAAGCCTCCTTCCTCCCCTGCATGAACTCAGCATGAGCATGACCCCATCAATCAAAACCACAGTGCTGTGCTATCCGTAGGAGAAGAGAAGACGACCACCAACAAGCGGTACCTTCTCTCATCACCCAGTTGTCAAGAGCTATTCCTACACCAAGCGGTACTGTCTGGAACCACATATATATAAATAGACCTGTGGTGTGGTGCTGGTGCCAGCGGCCAGCCACGCGACCATGAACACCGAGTACCTCAGGGTGAAGAAGCTCCAGCAGGAGGCCGCCCGGTGCCTGAGCTTGCACAAGACAATGGAGCTGCAGCCGGAGCTGTCGCTCGGCCCTGTGTGGCCGGGCTTCGCCGCCGGTGACCTGGCCGCCAAGAGCTCCTCGTCCGAGTCTGACGGAACCTCCCGGAAGAAGAGGAAGCACTACACCGCCAGCTGGGAGGAGCCTCAGCAGCCGCCCGCGAGCCTGGAGCTCCAGCTCAACGACCCACTGCCTCTCGACTGGGAGCAGTGCCTCGACCTCCAAGTGAGTACCTTTAATTTCTCTCGAACGGCAGCTATATCTCAATTCTTTATTATTCCTTCTGCTTCTAGTTCAATAAACTACAGTAATCATCTAATGTTTTCATGTGCATATAATGTGAGAATTTAATATGCCGACACGTAGTTTACAAAAGCTATTAGTAGTGACAGAAAGCCTTTTGCTAGTGGACAGCTATTCCTATTCCTTGAAGTGTCCTGCATTAAAATCGGAGCCACGATTCACGAGCTAGATCATGGTCCAAAAACATGAATGGATCATCGTGTACCTGTACTGCCTTTTGATCCTAGCTGTGTTGTGTTTTTTTTATGCATGCAGTCTGGGAGGATGTATTACCTCAACCGGAAGACGCTGAAGAAGAGCTGGGTCAGACCCCAGGTGCAGAGCGTGAACCTGGACCTCAACATCTCCACGGCTGCCGCCATCGACAACTGTGCCGCCAACGGTGCTGCTGCCGCTGCTTCCGACGACGAGGACGAGCCAAGGAAACCCGCTGGCACTTTGTTCTCTGGAGGCAGCATGGTGGCCGTGCCGTGCGCCAACTGCCATCTCCTAGTCATGCTGTGCAAGTCCTCCCCGTCCTGCCCCAACTGCAAGTTCGTGCAGCCTCTGGCACCTGCTGTGCCGCCTGCGGCGGTGGCCCATTGGAGGATCGATGCCGCCGTCAAGCCGCTGGAGACCCTGAGCCTTCTCCATTAGGCACATGCACTTCACCGGCAGCAGATTGTAGAAAGGAAATCGTAGTTACGTAGTAGTGGTGCATGGGTTAGTATTACTATTACCTGGGTAATGCATGAGCGGTCGAATGAAAATTGGAAATGTGAAACTACCGTGCATGCATGGTGACATGACAAAATACAAAATGGTGAAGCCAGCCTCAAATTAAACTGCATAAATGCATTGAGCAATCAGTCAATCAGTTAGTTAATAAATACTAGTAATGGCGACAGGTCACCGGTGTGGTAGCTAGCGAGAGATTGGGTATAGTACTTGAAGCAGTGCAACAGCAAGCTTCAATGAAACTGAGGCGGCAATCAGACAGTGAATGTATCGTCCCTCCTGCATGCCTCTCACGTTCCTGCCCATTGATGAAGAAGGCCGGTGGTTGCCACACCTCCTCGGCTCTTCACCCCTCAGCGCCACCAGCCCGCAACCATAAAGGCCTTTGACTGCCATCACTAATGCAAACTTGAAACTGTTGTTGGGGACGGGGCGGTAGATTTGGGCGCCCGATATGAAATGAATGCCGCACCTACTTGATCTGTGATCGGAGCATGCGCGTCCGTACATAGTACGTAGTATTCCCTGACCCATGTCTTATATCCCGAAAAAAACACATGGCATTAAGCACTGACTTGAGTAAGAAAGAGCTTGATGAGTGCTACAAGTGCTGGCTGGGGACCGACTCTCAGGCTCAGCGGGCAAGGTAGAGGATGCATGGAGCATGGTTAATCATACATGCAGATGCAAGCCGCAAAGCTACTACAGAGCACAACCCAATACAACATGCAGTTAGCAGAGTGCAGAAGGAACACCTCCCCATGCTGATCTCTACCACCTGATATGTATGTGCTTTCCATTGGCAATGTGTGCAACTAAATAAACATGCCCATGCAGGCCGCACAAGCCTCTCGATGGATGGGTTCAACATGTTGAGATGATCCCGAAGTCCTCTCGAAGAGGTGGACGAACGCTGCCCTCAATCAGATATTGAACTGTTGCCTAAAAAAATGTGACTGTTGTTGGTGATGTTACAGATGTGATGTAGGAGTGCGCCTTTTGATGATGAGCGGCTGCGACATTTCCGAGAAGACGCACGTCCACTATAAAAGGGGCGGGGCGGCTAGGGTTTGCTTTCTTCTTGCTCACTAGTACACATAGGCTCTATAGTAGCGGTTTTAGAGACGTTTGCACTAGCGTTTTTCAGTGCCGCCAGTGCTAGGGGCCAGTGGAAATCGTCATTTCCACTGGCGGTTTTCTTAAGAAACCGCCAGTGAAAATAGCATTTCCACTGGCGGTTTTATTAAGAAAACCACCAGTGGAAATGCTATTTTCACTGGCGGTTTGTTTTATTTAGCCGCCAGTGGAAGTTTTCCCGCCTTTTTTAAATTTTCAATCAGTACTGGAATTTATATATATTTACACACACAAACATATATATTGATAAACATGTAGTATTGATATTAAAAGTAACATGGAATTAAATTCTATCATACATTTATATATATCATAGTCTTGTTTACAACCATGTATGCATCACACATTATATACATCAAAGTTTTCACTTAAGCTCTAATAACTATCTCGGCTAAGAGATAGATAGTCTACTAATTTCTGTTAGTATTCTAAACTCTGGCAAAGCTAATGTTCCGGAAGCATCGTGATATTTCCCTTCTGCGGGAATGACCTATTTCAATATGAATGTGCACAGGTCCTCAACTATGCCATACAATGCACCTTCAGTCAAATTCTCCGGGCTTCCTTGTTGAAATTGCTGTAAAGGAAGTTTATAAACATCATCTATTTATACTCAATAATAACACATTTGCATCTTTAATGACATAAATACATATGTGACTATTACTAATAATACCTTGCCAGGATTCCTGATGTATCGTCCGTTCATTCTCATAAACTCGCACACGTAGAACCCACATAGGACCGATCCGGGTGGTTGCTTGTGGCACTACATAACGGAAGATTGGTTATTTAGTTGCAATGTTGTCTTATGTACGTACATGTATGATATGTATTCATAAATTCACATACTTACCGGCCAGTTATAATGGATGTCTAGTGGCACGCCTTTTTTGGACGTGTCGTACTTTCCACCTCGTAGTTTATAAAACCTAAATGCCCTGTGATCTCAAATAGAATCACCATGTTATTCTACAATTCTCATCGATATAAGTATGCATGCATAGAAAAGGCTTACAGCTCTAAGAGACCGAGGAATTTTGAATAGGCCGAAGGCTCGGTGTGCAAGGAGTCGAGCACCAACACCTTTCCAACCTTAGGATAAATGAAGAAGCATATCCAGTGGTCCCTGTACGAATCAAACTTGTGATACATGTGTATTGAAATTATTAATTTTATTTATGCAAAATCACACTTACTTAAAGTTGTACGAGGCCACTATGGATTCCCTGTCTTGAAATTGAAGCATTGCGTGTCCTATGTAGGTGGTGTATCTTGCTTCAAAATCCTTCTTTAGATCCTGGATACGTACCTCAATTTCTTCGTCTGTTAGTCCCTGTAATGCTTCGTTGCCTTTTCCGATTCTAAAAGTGTGGTTATCCTTGCATATCTTTATTGGGTTGAGATACCCAACCCTTTTACTGGCACTAGCATTGGGATTGGTACCATAAAGGATCTCCTGTTGATCATGTTGCATTCTGCAACGCACACGTGCATGTCAGATATTGAAAATTTATACAACTCACTAATAATAACACATATATGTGGAGTATGAGTGACACTTACAATGCAAATATGGTTACAAGTTGCACGTTGAGTCTCTGAAGGTTCATCATTAACCACATGTCCTCGAATGCAACAACGGCTTTTTGATTTGAACCAATAAAAGCATGGGCTGGTATATTAACACTGATGATGTCGATGCCAACTGAAGATGCCCGCATGTACCAATCATGCAACCTTTTAATATTAGCCGGGACCTTCCTTAGTTTCTCAAAAGTGAGTAGTGGTCTGCCCGGCACATATTTTTTAGGCACGTTTTTATAATCTGCCTTAGTTGGCTTCTTTATCTTTGCGGCCATTGCCTCAGCCTTTTTTGCGGACTCCTCGAGATCGGCCAAATCAACAGTGTCTGACGTGAGGCTCCGTCCAATCCCTTTCAAAAAACGAGCTGTGCCAGCAGTGGATTTACTCTTCTTTTTCTTCTCGAACGGGGACACTAATTTTGGTATAGAAACTTTAGATTTATTTGATGGTCGTGGAGATGGCTGTGGAGAAGGTGGATCCCTGAAGGGCGATGTATGTGGCGGAGACGGTGGGCCACCATGAGGATGAGGAGAAGGAGGGTCAGAAAGAGGATGAGGAGCAGCATGTGAAGTTTGAGGAGGTGATGATGGATGTACAATAGGAACAACAATTTGAGAAGGCGGAGACGGTTGGGCCTGCGACGACGGCTATCGTGGTGGATCAACCAATTCGACATCCCTTCGAGCCAAAGGATAAAATTCTTGATAGCTTGTCCAAGTGTCTCGATACCTTCGGGCCCAGGGATGTCTAGCATGTCGTCCTCGTATCCTTGGACGACTGTAGTCACTTCTACCCTGCAATATTCTTCTGGAATGTCGTTTCCATGGAACTTGCGTCCTATGATCGCAAGGACTGTGGCTACTTTCTTTGTACGCTGATTGTTAATACCATATCTTATAACTAGTGTGCATGCCACAGGCCTTGTGATGTCATCAACTGGATAGCAGACCTTATTTCCCGTTGACGCGACAGAGCTTGGGATGGTCGTACCCTCGGTGGAAGCCGGCGTTTGAGCTGCTGGAATTATTTGCATCTGTGGAGTGGTCATCTGTTGAACAGACATCACACTCGCAATCGCCAATTGCTGCATCAATTCTGGAGGAGGATTCGATAACATTTCAGACATCAGGCCTTTGAACTCTTTCTTGGCCTCCTCCTTAAAATAATTCGCCATCTCTTCCATGTATCGATCACGTTTCTTGTACAGACCTTCCCATTGTGGTCCGAATCCTTCCTTCCATCCTTCCTTAGATGAGAATCCTCGTACACAACCAGGATGCTCAGGGTTACCGAGACCAGCCGTTAGAATGTCTCTCTCCCTTTGCGGCTTAAATGTTCCTTGGCTCTGCTTAGCTGCAATTGCATATATGTTTTTTGCTGCTTCTTCGACAGTGGGATCATCAAAAGATACACCAGACTCAGTTTCCCTTAGTTTTCTACCATGGATCCAATTAGCTGTCCTTTCACCAAGTTGCTCGGACAGCGTCGGCAACCCTGCAGCCTTCTTCTCGGCGTCTTCTTGTCTCCATTTAGGAACCTGACGCTTGTAACCACCTATGGCAAGGTGGTGGTGGTATTTGTTCTTCTTTGATAGTTCCGAATTTGCCTCACTTAGCGATATGAAATCAGGGCTGCTCCTCTGCTCTAGAAATACTGCCCACTGACCTACTGAGATTTTATACTTTTTTCGTCGGGTCTAGGTCTTTCTTTGCAAACTTTGTATTCATCTCAGACCTCCAGTTTCAGAAATTGATTGCAAACTGCTTCATCGTGTATTTTTTCACGAGTTCTTCTGAACCCTGAGGCAAAACGAACCTCGTTATTAGCTTATTCCACATTTGATTCTTGACATCATCTGATACATCTCTCCACTGTCGGATTGTGATGTCAAGATTATCTCTAACTAAGAACCCAAGTGCATTCCGGAACTTAGGCAGTGCCTCTTCTAGAGCTAGGGGTTGACCATTCGGGCTCACGTCTGTGATTTTATATGTCTTGTCAGGAAACTTGTTTAGCCCCCTGTCACCTCTGTTCCGATTGCTCTGCTTCATTTTCCTTGACCTCTCGGTGGTTGTCTCGGTCGATTCCGGTGTGCCTTGGGTCGGTTCCGGTGCGTCTTGGGTCGGTTCCGGTGCGTCTTGGTATCGTGCCGCAGCTTTTTCGAGCATCGCACGAAATTGAGACAAGACCTCCTATTCATGTAATAAAATGCAGAAGAAATCATGCATGTGTAATAGACATTGTGAAATCAGCTAATTAATTAGGTACACACACGAAATTAAGCATATGTAATTTACCTCATGGTCTTGTGGATCATAAGTAGGGTCACATTGCAACTCACGCAGCGGCCCTATCTATGCTAGTGGTAGGAAAAGGGTCGCTAGGCGTTTCATATCCTTCACTGCTGGATTGTTCTTGAGCAACACTCTTGTCCATGTGGTCGGGCCCTAATCCTTGGTCCTTGATTAGAGAACTCATTGAGCTATATATATACAAATACATATTAATACATATTAACACATATTAACACATATTAACACATATTAACACATATTAAATTCATATTAACAAATACCCTAACCCTTAACCACTAACACTAACCCTAAGCCCTAACCCTAACCCCTAATATTGTGATACGGATATTATCGAGTTACGTATAGAGAGGGAGAGTCGTATAGGACCTAGAGAGAGAGATGGAGAGTCGTATAGAACGTATAGAGAGGGAGAGAGGGAGAGTCGTATAGAACGTATAGAGAGGGAGAGAGGGAGAGTCGTATAGAACGTAGAGAGAGATGGAGAGTCGTATAGAACGTATAGAGAGGGAGAGAGGGAGAGTCGTATAGAACGTAGGGAGAGAGGGAGAGTCGTATAGAACGTATAGAGAGGGAGAGAGGAGTCGTATAGGACGTAGAGAGGGAGAGATGGAGAGTCGTATAGAACGTATAGGAGGAGTCATATAGGATGTAGAGAGAGAGAGAGAGATGGAGAGTCGTAGGCAGCCGCTTGATGTGCAGCCCACATGCTGTGTGAAGGGAAGGGGTGCCAACTAGGCTCGCCCGCTACTCTCTGTGTCCTCCTTCTCACCCGTTCGCATATCTTTACTTAGTCTTTTTTCCGCGTCTCACTAAAAAACCATATCAGATATCATGTGCTAATTCTAATCACAACTGTCATTCATGTCTCTCTTGCGATTATGACCACGGTAACACGGTAACTATGGCAGAGGAAATGGCGTTGTATGCATGCTTCTCATTTGTGCGAGTGGCAACTAAGTAAACAAATTGAGGAAATGTCGTTCGGTGTACAGTAATACATTCCCTCTCTCCCTCTTCTCTCTTCTCTCTCTCTCTCTCCCTCCCTCCACTCTCTTTCCTCTCTCTTCCCTTTCCCTCTCTCTTCCCTCTCCCTCCTCTCTCTTCCCTCTCCCTCCTCTCTCTTCCCTCTCCCTCTCTCCTCTCTCGCTCCCTCCCTCCACTCTCTTTCCTCTCTCTTCCCTTTCCCTCTCTCCTCTCCACTCTCTTCCCTCTCCCTCCTCTCTCTTCCCTCTCCCTCTCTCCTCTCCTCTCCCTCTCTCTCACTATCTGCAGAGACGCGCGCCCTAGGGTTTACACGCGCCACGGCGCGTGCACGACGGCGGCGGCGTGCCCGAGCGATCGAAGTCAAAGAAGGGAGAGAGAGAGAGAGGGGAACGTACCTACGGCGCGGGAACGACGGCGGCGCACGGCGGAGAAGATCGTCGGGGCGAATTTTCAGCAGCCTAACGACGGGAAGTGTAAAAGGCTGGGCGCCAAAGACTTAGCGAAATTTTCGGCCCCGCGCGCGCTCCTTTATATAGGAGATGTTTCTATTGGCGGTTGTCATTGAGAACCGCCAGTAGAAATGCCTTCCACAGACTGTGGAGGCCATTTCTACTGGCGGTTGTCATCGAGAACCGCCAGTAGAAATGCCTTCCACAAACTGTGGAGGCCATTTCTACTGGCGGTTTTCGTTGTGAACCGCCAGTAGTAATATTTTTAGTATATTATTTTTTATGATATATTCATATATTAAGTATATAAATTTTTATACATATTAAATATATAAATATATATATTTAGTATACATAATATATATTTATATATTACTTCTCTCTCTCCCTGCTCTCTCTCCTCTCTCTCTCTCCTCTCCTCTCTCTCCTCTCTCTCTCCTCTCTCTCCTCTCCCTAGCTCCTCTCTCCCCTCTCCCTCCTCTCTCTCCCTCCTCTCTCTTCCCTCTCTCTCCCTCCTCTCTCTCCTCTCTCCCTCCTCTCTCTTCCCTCTCTCTCCCTCCTCTATCTCTCCCTCTCTCTCCTCCTCTCCTTTCTCTCTTCTCTCTTTCTCCTATCTCTCTCTTCTCTCTCCCTCTCTCTCTACTCTCTCTCTCCTCTCTAGAAAGTCACTAGAATGCCCGTTCTTGCAGTGTTTAAATACTACGTCGTCTCCTGGCTTCGCGTCTCTCGTCACCATTGGTGTGAAGTTCTTTCACAAGTATCAGATCTGGTAAACATATCTTTCCAAGTTCTTTCACAGCATGTTCTTTGAAGATGCTTATTTCTTACTGCCTGATATATATATATATATATTAGTTGAATAGTCCTCACTGCTTTTATTTTACCTCGCGTTCTAGGTGATAAACCATGACTGGGAAAAATACCACGGCTTCCTCTGACGGCGGCACTCCAAAGAAAGCTAAGGTGGTGGTGGAGGATGAGGAAGAGGCGGGGTTGGAGGATGAGGAAGAGGCAACAATAGCTCTCTCTCTCCTCTCTCTCTCCTCTCTAGAAAGTCACTAGAATGCCCGTTCTTGCAGTGTTTAAATACTACGTCGTCTCCTGGCTTCGCGACTCTCGTCACCATTGGTGTGAAGTTCTTTCATAAGTATTAGATCTGGTAAACATCTTTCCAAGTTCTTTCACAGCTTCGGTTTGTCGCTAGAAACAATAGCTCTCTCTCCCTCTCCCTCTCCTCTCTAGAAAGTCACTAGAAAGTCGTGTAAAATTACATGCTTCGGTTTGTCGCTAACAATAATCAATTACATGACATGTCCTAACAATAATCAATTACATGACAACTATATAATCTAGGGAGCTATTGTTCTGCCTTGTCCATCGTGGCGTACCCAGGGCATCGAATTGCGTGGGATGCTTCACTCAACGTTCCTTATCTTGGTTGGATGGTCTATGAAAAGAGACATGTCGTTGAACTGGTTAAAATCCTTTAAATCAGATACACCATCAACTCCTATAGTTTGTTGTTTTCCAGGAAAAACTACATGCTTCGGTTTGTCAGTGCTTTTCTTCTCATTGTTAGAAATGATCTGTTCAGCATAGAAGACCTGTGCAGCACGATTAGCAAGGATCCATGGGTCATCTTTGTAACCTACCTTACTTAGATCAAGAACTCTGACCCCATAGTTGTCTATCGTGACATGTTTGTCTTCAACCCATTGACATCAGAAAACCGAGATCTGAAATGTACCATAGTCTAGTTCCCATATGTCCTCAATAAAGCCAAAATATGTAATAATCTCACCAGTTTCATCATCTATGGCCTCGCATCAAACACCACTGTTTTGTGACATGCTCTTTTTTTCCTTGGACTTGGTACAAAATGTGAATCCACTAATGTCATAGGTTTGCCATGTTGTGACCTGGCGTGATGGTCTAGATGCCAACCCCTTGATGGTTTGTTCTTCTATTATTTCTCCACGTGGAATGTCCTTCACCATTAGCCATGTGTTGAACCGCTGCTTATGTTGCTTCATTACCCAATCAGCCGTATGCCCAGGATTTTGCTTGTGAAGCTCATTGATGTGTTGTTGGATAAATGGCTCTATTATCGCTAGTTGATGTAGGATGCTGTAATGTGCCTCAAGTACTGTATTGTAATCTGGTGGGATAAAAGATTTTTGTCCCATCCTCCCGCTTCCATACAATCTACCCTCGTGTCGTGACGGAGGCAAACCTATTGCAACCTGGTCTTTTAGGATACTATTGCAGAATGGACCTCCGGACTCAATGGCCTCTTCGGTACAGTACCCTTCTATTATGGATGCCTCGGGACGAGTACGGGTTGATACATAGCCATTCAGTATTGACATGAAATGCTCATACGTCCACATTTCATGCAAGTACATAGGACCCAATACCTCTATTTGTGGCACCAAGTGCACCACAAGGTGCACCATAATATCAAAGAACGATGGAGGGAAACACATCTCAAACTGTGATATTGTCTCCACTGCGAATTCCTGAAGAGATGCCAACTCATCACGGTCAATTACCTTTTGTGAAATTCTGTTGAAAAAGTAGCACAACCGTGTGATTGCCATCTTTAAAAACAAAGGATTTATAGCCCTGATGGCAATAGGTAGGAATGTAGTCAGCATGACATGACAATCATGTGAGTTGTAGTTGGTGACTATTAGGTCTTTCATTGACACAATACTCCGTATGCTAGAGCAGAACCCGGATGGGACTTTCAAATTCTTAAGCCAAACACACATCGCATGTTTCTCATCTACATTGAGATTGTAGCTTGCTGCTGGGAGATGGTACTTCCCATTTTCTTGAAGAAAAGGATGTAGTTCCTTTTTTATGCCTAAATTTACCAAGTCCATGCGTGAATTGAGCCCTTCTTTTGTTTTGCCCTTTATGTCTAGCAAGGTGCCAATTATGCTTTCAAACACGTTCTTATGAACGTGCATACCATCGATCGCATGCCACACATCTAACTCTTTCTAGTAAGGCAAGTACTCGAAGAAAATAGACTTTTTCTTGAATATAGCCCCCAGAGCTGGTTTGGCATCCTTCCTTGTTTTTCCATCTTTTGTCTTCTTCCCGAAAACAAACTTGATATTCCTGACTATTTCAAAAACTCTATGACCTCTATTGTTACCCGATGGAGCAGTAGAATGTAGTTCACCATTATTGTCAAAGTACTTATCCATCTTTCGCATGTGGTACCTATGTCCTTCCAATAAAAAGCGTCTGTGCCTCATGTACACTATCTTCTTAGATGCAGTAAGGGACACGTAAGCAGTTCCATCAATGCATACTGTGCAGCCAACCTTTCCCTTAAACTGGCCTGATAATGTGAAGAGTGCAGGGTAATCGTTGATCGTAACAAAAATAATTGCTCTCAGCTTGAATGAATCTTTACGATACTCATCCAACATTTGAACACCCGTTACCCACAATATTTTCATATCCTCCATTAAGGGCTCTAAAAATACATCCATATCAAGTCCAGGTTGTGTAGGTCCAGAAATAAGGATGGTTAGCAAAATGTACTTCCGTTTCTGCATCAACCATGGAGGAAGGTTGTATATGGTGAGGATCACTGGCCATGTGCTATGCTTGCTGCTCCTTTCAGCAAATGGATTCATTCCATCAGTACTCAGTGCGAACCTAACATTTCTTGGTTCATCGGCAAAGTCTCGGTGGTTCTCATTGAAATCTTGCCACTACTTCCCATCGGCTGGATGTCGAAGCTTCCCATCGTTTTTATGCTCATCAGAAGCATGCCAGCTCATAAGTTTGTCATCCTTAGGGTTAGCGAACAAACACCTCAATCGATCGACGACGGGGAGGTACCACATCACCAAAGCAGGAATCTTTTTGAGCGCATAATAGTCTACTTCTTCTTTTTCTTTGCTCGTGGATTTTGAAGTCTTCTTTTTGGCTTTCTTTCGCTTCTTCCCTTTAGACATAGATGCAACACACTCTTCCTCTCGATAGTCTTTATTCGTCTTGTACCTACCTGCACCACACTTTGGGCAGCTCTCCAAGTCTTTATAATCATCACCTCGATAAAGGATACAATGATTTCTACACGCGTGGTTCTTCTCCACGCCCATAGTGAGTGGACTGATTAGTTTCTTTGCATAGTACGTGTTAGCAGGCACTTTGTTCTCCTTTGGAAGCATGTCTGCGACAATACTCAAGAACGCATCGAAGCCAGCATCAGACAGATCATATCTAGCTTTTAACATCAACAGCTTTAACACAGACCGGAGCGTCGTGAACTCTTTGGTACAGCCCTGAGACTTGTCGTACAAAGGCTCTTCTGCTGCCTTCTTTAGGGACTCCATACCTTTCATGAAGAACATCGATGGATCTGTATGACGACGCAACATTGCCTCTAACAACTCTGCATCTTCCTCGTCCATAACATTTGGCAGAACATGGGTTCTTTCACGTTCATTGTTTGGGCGAAGGCAAAGACGCCACCCTTCGCTCGAAGTCTTCGCTGCAGCCACTGGTCTAACAGACAAAACAGGCAGGGACACCCATCGCTTGATCGGCACCAGACGAAGACCAGCGACGAAGTCATCCCACAGTGCGGCCTTGTCTAGCTCAGAGGCCCACGTGCGATCCGGCCCATTGTAACGGGCCCTGCGTGGCCGCCGTGCGTTACGGGCCTAATTTGTAAAGGCATCCCTGTAATTACAGTCTGTAACCCCGCTTTATGGGAATATTCTGGGGATAACCTAGGTAGTTGAGGGCACATGCGTCCTTAGCACAAGGCGCTGGGCGCTCAGGTACCTATAAATACCCCTGCACAGTGCCCGTGAGAGGCCAGATCAACAGAGCTATCGCTTTCTAGCACGTAACCCTGTTGTCATCACTGTTCACCCTTGTTGGCCTCCTTGCGACTGAGAGCAAGTTCCAACATTTGGCGCCCACCGTTCGTGCTACGATAAAACCACCCGCGATGGCACCCAAGAGAGCTAACCCGAAGGCTGACGAGGCTGCGAAGGCAGCACTGCTCGCCGCAAGAAAGGGCAAAGCCCTCGCCCTCACCCAATCCACCCACCAAGAGGCCACTGAAGACAATGTTCCCCACACCTGCGAAGACGACACTTTCCGCACCTGCGGCCCTGAAGGACAATCGCAGCCACCCCTAGACTTCGCCCCACTAGAAGGCGCGGACCTCACCGAGGATGGCGAAGTCCTCGGCGTCTCAGCGGAAGATCAGCTACACCTGCGCGCCCTGCGCCTCAAGAACCGCAATCTCCAGAGGCAGAAAGAGATACTGGAGGCCAAGCGCCAGCGTGTGTTCGCACTAGCCAAAGTGCGGCAAATGATACGCGACGAAGAGAAGAAGGCCCAAGACCTCGAGCGCGAGATCGCGCTGATGCAGCGCGAAGGCCACCTTGGCCTGCAGCAAGGGCCACCCCTCCAGCAGCGCACACAACTGGAAGACACACGCGAGGGCCACCTCGGCCTCTAGCATGGCCCACCCCTGCAACACCGAGCACAACCGGAAGACCCGCGTTTCCCCCAGCGCGACTACACCTTCCAGCACGCCGCGCCATTCCAAGGGGTCAACTACCTCGACGAGCGAAGTCCCCTGGCGCCACACCTGCAAGTGACGCCTTGGCCAGCTAACTTCCGAGCAGGGACCTACCCCAAGTACAACGGCAGCACCGACCTGGCGCAATACATAATGAGTTATCAGGTCGCCGTTGCATCCGCCGGAGGGGACAACGCCACAATGGCGAAGTCTTTCATCATCGCCCTAGAGGGCCCAGCTCTCACCTGGTTCACCAGATTGCCTCCGCTGTCCATTGATTCCTGGAGAAGTCTCAGGGACAAGTTCCTGCTCAACTTCCAAGGGTACCGCCCAGACACCGACGCCTTGGCCGAGCTCTCGCTCTGCAAGCAGCTGGAAAAGGAGACTCTGCGGGAGTATTACCGCAAATTTTTAACACTCAAGTCACAGCTGCCCTCCGTTGATGATCAGATCGCTATCCACTACGCCATCAGTGGCCTTCGCGCCGGCGTCCTCTACAGCCACTGTATCAGAGATCCGCCTAAGAACCTCCAGGAGCTATATCAGCTCTTTGAAAAATATTCCAAGTCCGAAGAGCTCCACCAGCGCAAAGTTGAGTCACAGCGAAAACCCAAAGATGCCCCGCAGTCCAGCCGCACGTGGACGAGGACTCCGCAGCCAGACTCCGGTCGAGATGGCCGCAGTCAGCAGCAAGTGCACAACATCGCCAACCAGCATCCCGCTGCTGACCCCCCTCGTCGCCAGGAATATCCCCCCAGGGCCGCGGAAATGGAACTCGCGGTAGGGGCCGAGGGCGTGCGCAGCCGCCGCGCCGATTCTACTGCCTTTTCCATGGCGAAGACTGCGCCCACCAAACCAAAGACTGCCCCGAAACGAAGGCCACCAGAGACAGAATGGCACGGGCGCAGCCAGCCGACAACCCCAGAATTGTCGCGCACAATTACCAGCAACCCTCTCCACCATATATCCACGCTCCCGCCCCGCATCCACCGCACCACGCTTACCAACACCATCAGGAAGTACAAATCGTACCTCCTCCGCCCCCACCACCACACCAGCAGCATCAAAACATCGCCCACGCCCCAAAGCAGGAAGACTTCGCCGATCCACCATATCGCGGAGTCATTCACATGATAACTGGGGGGTCCAACACTGACTTCGACACCAAGCGGCAGAAGCGGGACCACTACCGCAGCATCAACCATGTCGCCGTCACTGGCCCAGTTGTGCAGACAAAGTGGTCCCACATACCGCTAACCTTCGACGCACGAGACGTCGACCTGCGCAGCGCCCCCCACATCGACGCTATGGTTATCAACTGCAGTGTGGCAGGCTGGGACCTACACAAAGTCCTAGTCGACAATGGCAGTCAGGCGGACATCATCTTCCTCCACGCCTTCGACCGCATGGGTATAAGCCACAGCCTGCTCAAGCCTTCGGACAACCCGTTGTATGGCTTCGGCGGCAAGGGCACATTTCCCGTCGGCAAAATAGAGTTGCCCCTCTCCTTCGGTGTAGCACCCAATGCCCGAAGTGAGCAAGTAACTTTCGATATCGTGGATATGGTATATCCATACAACGCCATCATGGGCCGGGGCTCCATCAATAAGTTCGAAGCCGCCATCCACGGACTGTACCTATGTATGAAGATACCAGGTCCGCTAGGCGCCATTACGGTCTACGGCAACCAGCAGACGGCGCGCAACATAGAGCGGGACTTCGTGCCCGGTCAGAGGAACGTGCACTGCCTCACGGCCCAGCGCGAGGTCCCTGCGCCCGCCAGCCCAACCGATAAACAGCACGACAAGGCACAGCTGCAGAGCCAAGACGGGACCAAGACTGTCCCCCTCGATCAGGCCACACCCAAGCAGACAGTCACTATCAGCGAAGACCTCACTTCGCATGAAGAAGAGAGACTCCTCTGCTGCCTGTCCAAGAATAAAGATGTCTTCGCCTGGTCCGCCCTCGACCTGGTCGGAGTCAGCCGATCCATAATTGAGCACAGCCTGGGAATTGACCCTTCGGTACGACCAAAAAAGCAGAGGCTTCGCAAAATGTCCGACGAAAAGACAGAGGCTGCCAAGGCGGAGGTGCACCGCCTCCTAGAGGCTAAATTCATCGAGCCAGTGGCTTACCCCACCTGGCTCTCCAATGTTGTAATGGTGCAGAAAAAAGCGGGAAATGGCGAATGTGCATAGATTTCACCAGTCTCAACAAGGCCTGCCCAAAGGACAATTTCCCGTTGCCGCGGATCGACAAAATAGTCGATAGCGCGGCCGGATGCGAGGTCATGTCACTCCTCGACTGCTTCTCCGGTTACCACCAGATATACATGAAGGAGGAAGACAAGGCTAGCACCAGCTTTATAACACCCTTCGGCACATATTGTTTCATCAGAATGCCGGAGGGACTCAAGAACGCCGAGTCCACCTTCTCCAGACTCACTAAAACAGTACTCGAAGGGCAGGTTGGTAGAAATATATTTACGTATGTGGACGACATCGTCGTCGCCAGCAAGAACAAGGAGGACCATCTCGCCGACCTCGCCGAGACATTCGCGAACATGCGAGACGCACGACTCTGCCTAAACCCGGAAAAGTGCGTCTTCGGCGTTCGCCAGGGCAAAATATTGGGCTACCTGGTATCACGCCGCGGCATCGAGGCCAACCCTACCAAGATCCAGGCCATCGTAGACATGTCGCCTCCGCAGTCCGTCAGGGACGTCCAGCGTCTGACAGGCAGATTGGCCGCTCTCAACAGATTCATCTCCAGGTCCGCCGAGCGAAGTCTCCCCTTCCTCAAAACACTCCGCGGTGCAAAGGACTTCGCCTGGGGACCGGAGCAGGCAGCGGCTTCGCCTCACTAAAATAATACCTGTCGGAGCTGGCCATCCTCACAAGCCCCGACTCCTCGCTCCCCCTATTGCTCTACGTCGCGGCTTCGCCGCACGCTGTCAGCGCGGCACTAGTGCAGGAGCAGACAGTTGACAGCGTGGTCAGGCAGTGCCCTGTTTACTATGTCTCCGAGGTACTGACACCGTCCAAGTGCAACATGACAGAGCTGGAGAAGATTGCTTACGCAGTCATTATGTCTTCGCGCAAACTGCGCCACTACTTTGAGGCATTCAAGGTCCGAGTCACCTCCGACAGGGGACTCGGCGAATTATTCAGAAACCCGGAGGCATCGGTGAGGATTGCCAAGTGGGCAGCCGAGTTATCCGGCTACCACATCAGCTTCGAGCCCAGGACAGCCATCAAGTCACAAGTCCTGGCAGACTTCATCGTCGACTGGACTGGGCCAATAACGCAACCAGACCCGTCCACAGAGAAGGTTTGGACTATCCATTGCGACGGCGCATGGTGCCACGCGGGGGCAGGCGTCGCTGCAGTCGTCACCTCACCAGCCGGGGTCAAGCACAGATACGCAGCACGCCTCAGCTTCGCTCTAGAATCCGACAGATGCACAAACAATATAGCAGAATATGAAGCAGTCATCCTTGGCCTCCGCAAGCTAAGGGCCCTCAGAGTCACCACCTGTATCATCAAAACAGACTCCAAGATAGTTGCCGGCCAGATCGAGAAAGACTACGCAGCAAAGGACCCCGCACTTATGCAATACCTCGCGGCCATCCGAAGTCTCGAGAGACAATTCAAGGGGTTCACCTTGCAGCATGTGGATAGGGCCAAGAACGAGGAGGCCGACGCATTGGCCAAGGCCGCCGCCAGGGGGGAGTCCCTGCCCTCCGACGTGTTCTTTCATATCATCGGCACGCCAGCCGTCCGGAGCCCCGAAGGGCTCCAAATAACTAATGATAGCAAGGGCCACCGCATAGTCAACCTAATCATGACCGAGGACTGGCGGGCACCAATAACCCTGTTCCTGCAGGGGTACTACCATCCAACCGACGTCAGCGAGGCCAAGCGCCTCAGACATCGAAGCCGGGACTTCGCACTGATTGAAGGCCAACTCTACAAGAAAGGGGTCAGTCAGCCAATGCTTAAGTGCGTCACCGAAACCGAAGGCATGCAGATCCTACGTGAAGTCCACAGTGGCACGTGCGGCTCACACGCAGGGCCAAGGGCCCTAGCTGCCAAAGTGATCTGCCAGGGTTTTTACTGGCCCGCAATGATCTGCGCCACAAATCGGGTCTCAAGGTCCTACGAAGCCTGCCAGAAATTTTCTCCTCGGTCAGGCAGCCCCTCACAGTATACAAAGCTGATCGCCCATACATGGCCTCTCCAGCGCTGGGGCCTGGACATTGTCGGGCCCCTGCCCACCGCTCAGGGGAACCTTAAATTCGCCTTCGTCGCCGTCGAATACTTCACCAAATGGATCGAAGCGAGGGCTGTATCTACAATAACGTCAAAGACTGCCCAAAAATTCTTCTGGCAAAACATTGTTTGCCGCTTCGGAGTACCGTCCGAACTAACAGTTGACAACGACAAGCAGTTTGACAACCAAGACTTCAAGGATTTTTGTTTCTCCATCGGCACCAAGCTTGCCTTCGCTTCAGTTTATCATCCGCAGTCCAACGGGGTCGTGGAACGCGCTAATGGGAAAATCTTCACAGCTGTCAAGAAGATGCTCCTTGATGAAAAAGGGCAGATGGACTCGATTTGTTACCTGAGGCAGTCTGGGCACTAAACACGACTGAGTGCAGAGCAACTGGGTTTACTCCCTTCCGCCTTCTATATGGATCGGATGCCATGACCCCGCAAGAAATAAAGCATGGGTCCCCGCGAACAGTTCCGTCAGCCGTCCCCGACGTGGACGAGCCAACTTCAAAGGATCTCATTGACGGAGACCGAGTCTTCGCCCTACAGGCCCTAAACAAATACCAAGCCCAGACCAAAGCATGGCGCGACCACACAGTCATCCCGAGGGAGTTCAGCGAAGGGGACCTCATACTCGTCCGAGCAGCTCGGACGGAGTCCAAGGGCAAGCTGGAGCCCAAGTGGGAGGGCCCCTTTATAGTCAAGACAAAAGCTTCCCCCAGCGCTTACAGGCTCACAACGCCAAACGGCGAGGACCTGGAGCACTCCTGGAACATCGACAACCTCCGCAAATTTTTTGTTTGACTCATCAGGGCTGATTTCGCCCTTGTAATTCGCCAAAAAACAATCTTGTACCGGCCCGCACTCTTTTCCTCCCGGGGGGTGAGGTTTTTAACGAGGCGGAGCCATGTAATATATGTGTGAAAAATCCCCCGCAAAAACATGCGTCAAAAAAAGACCGCGACGACGGTCTTCGACATTCGACCAATTCGAGGTCACCGCGAGGCTAAGCGCCAGCCACCCTCGCGTGCGACAAATCCGCGCAGAAGTCGCCTAAGGGTGCAGCCGGACTAGCACAACAAGTGCGAAAAAAGAGTCCACCGCGAGGCTAAGCGCCAGCCACCATCGCGTGCGACAAATCCGCGCAGAAGTCGCCTAAGGGTGCAGCCGGACTAGCACAACAAGTGCGAAAAAACCGAAGTCCACCGCGAGGACTATCCGCGCAGAAGTCGCCTAAGGGTGCAGCCGGACTAGCACAACAAGTGCGAAAAAACCGAAGTCCACCGCGAGGACTATCCGCGCAGAAGTCGCCTAAGGGTGCAGCCGGACTAGCACAACAAGTGCGAAAAAACCGAAGTCCACCGCGAGGACTATCCGCGCAGAAGTCGCCTAAGGGTGCAGCCGGACTAGCACAACAAGTGCGAAAAACCGAAGTCTACCGCGAAGACTATCTGTGCAGAAGACACCTAAGGGTGCAACCGGACTGGCACAACAAAAGCAGAAACGACGATATCGAACCGCCCGCACCAAGACCGACTATAATCGCACCAGTACAACATAACAAAACACACCAGACAAAGTACACAACGCCTTCGCAGGCACAGACAAGCGAGGGCACACAACTTTATCATACAAAACTTTACATATATACAAGCGAGGGCGCCACATTCTACATCGGCTCAACCTTAGGACTAATTCCCATCTCCCTATAATTAAATAACATTATCCTAAGCTCCTCACCCGCAAAAAGACTTCGCAGTTCCCCTTCACCTGTACTCGCGGCGGCCGGCAAAGACAACAGTTCCTGCCGACCAGCCCTACTCACACGAAGCCGAGCCCCCTCCTCCCCACCAACTCTACGCTTCGCAACCGCCCTTCGTCGTCGGCGCCCGGTGCTAGGACCTGGCACATCTTGTGCGTCCGCGGCGTGTGGCGAGGCCTCCGCCGCAGCCACATCCAAGGCCGCAAAGTAGTCCAAGTCCTCCTCCGACGACTCCTCAGTCCACTCAACCGAGCTCCCAGAGTCAGCAAAATCAAAAAACTCAGATGCAGATCCACCACATTCATTACCACCTTCCGCGGTCGAAGCGACCAAAAATTTAGTAGTAGCGGTTGCGTGCGCAGGCCCAAAATCTTGAACCTGCGCAGCAACCAAAATTCAGCAACATATCCAAAATTCCCCAACCCTCTACACCCACTACGCCAGCTGCGAAGGCCCTGACGTTGCGGGAGCCTCCGCCGCTCGCTCCGCAGTTGCTTCCGCCGTTGTTTCCGCCGCCACCATTGCGGGACCTTCAGCACTCGGCGCAGCAGCCGCGGGGACATCTGGCGCGCCTTCGACCACCTTTGGGGGCAGGTCTTCACCGGCCGCAGCGGATGCGGGGGCATCCGGTGCGCCTTCCGCAGTCTCCGGGGTTGGCTCCAGGGCGACCCCAGACACGACCTCCGCCGGGATCGGCTCCGGGTCAGGCAGCGCGCTGTTCAACGCCCCGAAGTCGTCCACCCGCTCGCCACGCGCCGCCTAAGACAAAACACACAAAATTCAGCAAGCACACGCACAGCCCACATCCAGCAAACGTCAAACAATCGAAAACTTTACCTGAGCCCTCGCCGTCTCGGCCCGCTCCCTGACCACCGCGCGACCGTGCGGACCCCACATCCGGTCGTAGATGGCCTCGGCGGATTCCTTCACTACGGGGTCTTCAACCTTATAGATATCTCGCTCAAAATCTTCATCGGCCTAGTCGAAGACCTCGAAGTGCCGACACCCTTCGCGGGAGAGCGCGTTCATCGCCCCCTCGCAGGTGACCAGGGAGGCGTACGACGTAAACCCCTCCACGACGGTGGGGAGTGCCTGGAGCTCCTCCTGCACCCATTCCAGACAGCGAAGTCCGGGCTCTCGGTCCGGCACCTCGAAGTCGCCGGTCCGCGCACCCAGCTCACGATATGTATCCATGAGCTCTGTGCGCGTCCGTTCGGCCTCCGCGCGCGCCGCGGCCTCGGCCCGCTCCACGTGGCTCTCCAGGGCGATGAGCCGCTCCTGCAGCTGCTCGGCGCGCTCCCTGGCAAGATTGCCCTCCGCCCGTGCCAGATTGGTTTCCGCCTGCGCAGCCTGCGCTTTGGCGAGGGCCTCGTTGGTCTCCCTCCTCTCCCCCGCCAATTGGCGCCGGAGGTCAGCCTTCTCCCCCTCCAACGCGGCCACCTTGTCCGCCAGCTTGCGGCACTTGCTGTCGGCGGCCGATTTCTCCCGGACGGCGTTAGCATGTTGTGTCTGAAGCCTCTCGACTTCAGCAGACACAACTGCTGTGAGAGCCCCCGACGCTGTGCGGTTGGCGAAGTCAGCCACCTGCACAACACACATAAGACTGCGTCCTCAAAAAAAAAAGAGCGAAGTCTGGCTCAGCGGACCTGACTTAGCGACTCCACCACCTCCTTCAGCCGGCGGGACGCAGCGCCCGCCTCATCCCTGACAGCCGCGAGGGCCGCCACCTCACCTCCGGCGCTGAGAGCACCGCCCTTCGCCTTCGGCGCTAGGGCAGCCGTCGTCGTCGCCACGGCAGGCGCAACTATAGCAAGCTGGCCTTCGTCCGACCCTGCGACGTGTCGACAAATAAATAATAATAATAATACTAATAATAATAATAATAAAAAAAGAAAGAGGAGCCAACGACTTACCACCAAGATAGTCCTCCACACTAATATCAGTGGCGAAGTCGGCGACACGCTTGCCTGCCGACGGCAACGCTCGGGCCGCCTTCGCGACCTCCGCCACTCTGCCGGCCGGCGGCACTGCCTTCGTCGATTTTGAGCCCCCGACGCCTGCCGTCGCCTCCGGCGCTTTGCTAGACGCAGGGGCGCCCGACTTCGCCGCCAACGGCGGCTTGCCTCCGCCGGGGGCCGCAGCCTTCGCAGACCCCCGCTGCCTCTTTGGCCTAGCTTCAACGAGCCTGACAACCGCCTGGCGCTTTTGTGCTGCTCCCTAGCGGTCCTTGTCCATCACTGCCGACACAACAACTCGTAAGCCGAACCATGCGAGATGTAAAAAACTCTCCAAAGTCCTCGCCCGTAAGGAAAAACTCTCCATTCACGAACCATGCGAGATGTAAAAAAGTCCTCGCCAGCCGCGTGGGGGATAGGAACATTCCTAGGCCAGCAACCCTCAGCATCCGAGCCGAAGACTCCCGGAGCTCGGGCGAAGACATCCTTCCCCCCGGGGCCGCGCACGTCCTCATCAACTCTCTAGCAAAACTATCAGAAACCCCAAGTCCTCCCATAGCAGTACCTAATTTTCTCTTTTTAGAGGATGGGGCGGCCGCCGGCGCAGGGTCGTCTCCAGCCTCCACCACCGGCTTCTTCCCACGGCGGTCCACGTCGTCTTGACCAGGATAGCCGTCATACGGCAATTGATTCAATTCAAAAACCCTGTTCAAACGGTCATTCGACCCGCGGATATCAAAGCTGCGCTGGCCCTCTGTCCTCGGCACATAACGTCCAACGAGCCGCACCGCCCCATCCTCCGCCTCACGCACAAAGGCGGCCGGGTCGCGGTTTTGCAGATTGAGTGCGAAGGCAGGACTTCGCACCACCCTCCCACCGTGAAAAGGCATCTGGCGAGGGCACACTTCGCCCAACGCCCAGCCATGCGCCAAGGGCCATACCCCGTACGCGACAAACGCTTCGACCAAATCGCGCCCACTGCTGAGGCCGGCAGCGCCGAAGGGCCCCTTCGTCCACATCCTCCTCTGCCACTTCAAAGGGCGGGTACGCTGAGTAAAAATGAGAACACATCTCGGACACGGGGAGTCCCTCATGGCCTTCGACGGTCCCCTCAGCAACGTAAAACCAAAATTCATTCCAGTTGCCCCACTTGTTGCGGGCGCAAGGAACCAACTCCACCACCTGCATCGTGGTCTTGCCGGTCTTCGGCGTGAATGTGCAGGACCCAAACTGAGCAACTTCGTCCCCAATCATCCTCTTCTGCCAGTGCAAACAATAATACTTCGCAAAAACCTCAACCGATGGCTGTCCGCCGTACGAAGTCGTCGCCCAGACATACTTCGACAGAGCCACCACGGCATTCGGTGTCAACCGATGTATCTGAACATTGAACCTACGCAGGACTTCGCCAACAAATCGGTGCGCAGGCAAGCGGAGACCGGCGGTGAAGAACGCCTCGAAAACAACCAACTCGCCCTCCGGCTCGGGGACTTCCTCCGTCCCCAGGGCACGAGCAACTCCACCGCCGAAGTAACCCAACCGCTGCATATCTTGCACATGGACCGACGACATCCGCGACACGCCAAAATCAACAGAATCGCCGGCGCGCAACTCCTCCGCCATCGAACTACTCAGCGTCTCCTCAGACGATGCAGCGGCCGGCGGCGAGGAATCGGCCGACGGCGTAGCGGCAGCGGAAGAAGAGGAGGACGGCATCGCTACGTACCGTCGGCGGCGGCGGGCGGTCTGCTTCACTCGAGCCAGATCTCCGGCGAGCAAGAGCACGGCGGGCAGACGAGCAGCAAGACGGCGGGCGGCTAGGGTTTTCACGGAGCGCGGAAAGTGAAGTTCAAAAAGCGCCGACCCCCGCCCCCTTTTATAGGCAGGGCGCGACTCTTCGGGAAACCCGCAATCCAACAGGGCACGGCGCTTCGGGAAACCCGCAATCCAACAGTACGCCGTCAATCAACGGTCACATCAAAACCCCCGCGGAACCACTTCGAGCGAGGGCAGCGTCTCCGCCATCTAGCGACGTCTTCGGCACCAGGTGACTTTGTCGAACTGGTCCCTCGGAGGGCAAATGTTGGGGCGAAGGCAAAGACGTCACCCTTCGCTCGAAGTCTTCGCTGCAGCCGCTGGTCTAACAGACAAAACAGGCAGGGACACCCATCGCTTGATCGGCACCAGACGAAGACCAGCGACGAAGTCATCCCACAGTGCGGCCTCGTCCAGCTCAGAGGCCCACGTGCGATCTGGCCCATTGTAACGGGCCCTGCGTGGCCGCCGTGCGTTACGGGCCTAATTTGTAAAGGCATCCCTGTAATTACAGTCTGTAACCCCGCTTTATGGGAATATTCTGGGGATAACCTAGGTAGTTGAGGGCACATGCGTCCTTAGCACAAGGCGCTGGGCGCTCAGGTACCTATAAATACCCCTGCACAGTGCCCGTGAGAGGCCAGATCAACAGAGCTATCGCTTTCTAGCACGTAACCCTGTTGTCATCACTGTTCACCCTTGTTGGCCTCCTTGCGACTGAGAGCAAGTTCCAACATTCATTCCCTCCAGCGTAACCATGATCAGTAACATTTGGCACTACATGTTCGCTCTGTGGAAGAGGTTGTTGTGTCTCGTGAACGAACTAAAAGCTGTCGTCGATGTTCGCAGGGTTTCCAGGTGTATAAGGCGAAGAGCTACCCTATCCATGCTTTGTCCAAATTATGTAATCCTTCACAAATCCTCGGCATACCAGATGAGATATGATTTGTTCTGTGTCATCAAATACAACAGCATTTTTGCAGTCCATGCATGGACAATATATGTGCTTTGTCTTTGTTCTCCAAGCATGGTTCGTAGCGACAACAATAAACCTATGGACCTCAGATATGTATGATGGATCTAGCCTTGATAAGTTATACATCCAGGATATCCTCTCCATCATCACCTGTAAAAAAAGTAACATAAAACACACAAGAACACAAATTGGCAAGAGAAACATATACCAATATTTCCTAACAACTAAATATATCATGGATAAAGAAAATTGGCAAAAGAAACATGAACAACCTTTCTTAGCGACCTTCTTCCAAAAAATAAAGATCAAAACCTCCCCCTTGTATTTTATGAAATCTGGCCTTCCAATGAAAGTTGGGCTGCGCGCGAGCTACACAGTTTTTGTCGGGAAGGATGAAGGGGTATTTCTACAACAAAGGTCATAGGCGGTTGGATTAGGCAACCTAACTACTTTATCTCTAACACATGGTGAAACCCTAGATCCAAAATGTGGCTAAAATGGAGGAAAAATGAACAAAATTTGGCAAAAGAAACATAAGCCAAACTTTCCTAGCGACTAATAAACAAAAAATCTTAATACCCAAAGCTATCTCTAACACATGGTGAAAGCCTAGTTTCAAAATGTAGTTAAAATTGAGCAAAAATGAACAATAATTGTCAATTGAAACATAATTAAACCAACCTTTCATAACAATTAATAAAAACAATCTTAATTATCAAACCTATTGTTGGAACTTGCTCTCAGCAGCAAGGAAGCCAACAAGGGTGAACGGTGGTGACAACAGGGTTACGTGCACGGGGGCAATAGCTCTGTTGATCTAGCCTCTCACGGGCACTGTGCGGGGTATTTATAGGTATCTGAGTGCCCAGCGCCTTGTGTTAAGGACGCATGTGCCCTCAGACACCTAGTTTATCCCCAGAATATTCCCATAAAGCGGGGTTACAAGCCGTAATTACAAGAATGCCTTTACAAACTAGGCCCGTAACACAAAGGCGGCCACGCGGGGCCCGTTACAATGGGCCAGATCACACGTGGGCCTCAGAGCAGGACGAGGCCGTGCTACGGGGACACGTCACCACAGGCCTTCGTCTGGTGCTGAATGAAGCGAAGGGTGTCCCTGCCCGTTTTGTCTTCGTCAAACCAGCGACTGCAGCGAGAGACGACGAGCGAAGGGTGGCGTCTTTGCCTTCGCCCCAACATTTGCCCTCCGAGGGACCAGTTCGACAAAGTCACCTGGTGCCGAAGACGTCGCTAGATGGCGGAGATGCTGCCCTCGCTCGAAGTGGTTCCGCGGGGGTTTTCGACATGACCGTTGATGGACGGCGTACTATTGGATTGCGGGTTTCCCGAAGCGCCGCGCCTTGTCGGATTGCGGGTTTCCCAAAGAGCCGCGCCCTACCTATAAAAGGGGGCAGGGGTCGATGCTTTTTGAACTTTGCCTTCCGCGCACCGCGAAAACCCTAGCCGCCCGCCGACTTGCTGTTCGTCTGCCCGCCGTGCTCTTGATCGCCGGAGATCTGGCTCGAGTGAAGCAGACCGCCCGCCGCCGCCGACGGTACGTAGCAATGCCGTCCTCTTCTTCTTCCACCGACACCACGCCGCCGGCGGCCGCCTCGTCTGAGGAGACGTTGAGTAGCTTGGTGGTGGAGGAGTTGCGCGCCGGCGACTCTGTTGATTTTGGTGTGTCACGGATGACGTCAGCCCGCGTTGAAGATATGCAGCGGTTGGGCTACTTTGGCGGCGGAGTTGCTCGTGCTCCGGGGACGGAGGAAGTCCCCGAGCCGGAGGGTGAGTTGGTCGTTTTCGAGGCGTTCTTCGCCGCCGGTCTCCGCTTGCCTGCGCACCGGTTTGTTGGCGAAGTCCTGCGTAGATTCAATGTTCAAATACATCAGCTGACACCGAATGCCATGGTGGCGCTGGCGAAGTATGTCTGGGCGACGACTTCGTACGGCGGGCAGCCGTCTATTGAAGTTTTTGCGAAGAATTATTGTCTGCATTGGCAGAAGAGGATGGTTGGGGACGGAGTTGCCCAGTTCGGGTCATGCACATTCACGCCGAAGACCGGCAAGACCACAATGCCTGTAGTGGAGTTGGTTCCGTGCGCCCGTAACAAGTGGGGCAGTTGGAATGAATTTTGGTTTTACGTTGCTGAGGGTACTGTCGAAGGCCATCAGGGACTCCCCGTGTCTGAGATGTGCTCTCATTATTATTCTGCGTATCCGCCTTTTGAAGTGGCAGAAGAGGATGCAGACGAAGGGGCCCTCCGATGCGCCGCCGGTCAGAGCAGTGGGCGTGATTTAGTTGAAGAGTTCGTGGCATACGGGGTCTGGCCCTTGGCACACGGCTGGGCGTTGGGCGAAGTGTGCCCTCGCCAGATGCCTTTTCACGGTGGAAGGGTGGTGCGAAGTCCTGCCTTCGCACTGAACTTGCGAAATCGTGACCCGGCCGCCTTTGTGCGTGATGCAGAGGACTTGGCGGTGCGGCTCGTGGGACGTTACGTGCCGAGGACTGAAGGCCAGCGCAGCTTTGATATCCGCGGGTCAAATGAGCGCTTGAACAGGGTCTTCGAATTAAATCAATTGCCGTACGACGGCTATCCTGGTCAAGACGAAGCGGACCGCCGTGGGAAGAAACCGACGGTGGAGACTGGAGGCGACCCTGCGCTGGCGGCCGCCCCCTCCTCAAAAAAGAGAAAATTAGGTACTGCGATGGGGGGACTTGGGGTGTCTGATAGTTTTGCTAGAGAGTTAATGAGGACGTGTGCGGCCCCGGGGGAAAGGATGTCTTCGCCCGAGCTCCGGGAGTCTTCGGCTTGGATGCTGAGGGTTACCGGGGGTTGCTGGCCGAAAAATGTTCCTATCCCCTGCGCGGCTGAGGAGGACTGTTTTACATCTCGTATGGTTCATCGGTGGAGAGTTTTTCCTTACGGGCGAAATATCGGTGCTGTTGTGTGGACAGTGATGGACAAGGATCGCCAAGGGGCGGCGCAAAAACGCCAGGCGACTGTCAGGATTCACGAAGCTCGGCCGAAAAGGCCGCGGGGAACTGCGAAGGCTGTGGCCTCCGGCGGAGGTAAGCCGCCGCTGGCGGCGAAGGCGGGCGCCTCTGCACCTAGCAAGGCGCCGGAGGCAACGGCGGGCGCCGGAGGCTCCAAGTCGGCGAAGGTGGTGCCCCCGGCCAGCGGAGTGGCGGAGGCTTCGAAGGCGGCCCGAGCGCTGCCGCTGGCAGGCAAACGTGTTGCCGACTTCGGCACCGACATTACTGTGGACGACTATCTTGGTGGTAAGTCGCTGGCCTATTATTGGTATTTATATATATATATATATATATATATATATATATATATATATATATATTTAATTCGAAGATGCGTTGCAGGGTCGGACGAGGGCCAGCTTGCTATGGTTGCGCCTGGCGCGGAGATCGCGACGGCGGCCATAGTGCCGAAGGCGAGGGGCGAGGCCCTTGACGCCGGAGGCGAGGTGTCGGCCCTCGCCGTGGTCAGGGACGAGGCGGGCGCAGCGACCCGCCGGCTGAAGGGAGTGACGGAGGCACTGAGTCAGGCGACGGAGGCGCTGAGTCAGGTCCGTTGAGCCATACTCTCTTCCCCACCTCTTTTGGGGCAACGGCCTTACGTGCTGTGTCGCGGCTCTGCAGGTGGCTGACTTCGCCAGCCGTACTGCGTCGGGGGCCCTCACGGCGGCTGTGTCTGCCGAAGTCGAGAGACTTCGGACACAACATGCTGACGCTGTTCGTGAGAAGTCGGCCTCCGACAGCAAGTGCCGTAAGCTGACGGACAGGGTGGCCGCCCTGGAGAAGGAGAAGGCTGACCTCCGGCGCCAACTGGCGGCGGAGAGGAGGGAAGCTAACGAGGCCATCGCCAAGGGGCAGGCTGCGCAGGCGGAGGCCAAGCTGGCGCGGGCGGAGGGCAATCTTGCCAAGGAGCTCGCCGAACATCTGCAAGAGCGGCTCACCGCCCTGGAGAGCCGCGCTAAGGAGGCCGAGGCCGCAATGCATGCGGAGGCCGATCGGACGCGCACGCAGCTTATGGATACATATCGTGAGCTGGGTGCGCGGATCGGTGACTTCGAAGTGCCGGACCGAGAGCCCGGCCTTCGCTGTCTGCAGTGGGTGCAGGAGGAGCTGCTGGAACTTCCAGCCGTCGTGGGGGGTTGATGTCGTACGCCTCCCTGGTCACCTGCGAGGGGGCGATGAACGCGCTCTCCCGTGAAGGGTGCCGGCACTTCGAGGCCTTCGACCAGGCGGATGAAGATTTTGATCGAGATATCTATAAGGTCGAAGACCCCGTAGTGAAGGAATCCGCCGGGGCCCTCTATGACCGGATGTGGGGTCTGCACGGTCGTGAGGTGGTCAGGGAGCGGGCCGAGGCTGCGAGGGCTCAGGTAACGTCGTTTGTTTGGCGTTTGCTGTATGCGGGCTGTGCGTGTGTTCGCTGAATTTTTGTGTGTGTTGTCTTAAGCGGAGCGTGGCGAGCGGGTGGACGACTTCGGGGCACTGAACAGCGCGCTGCCTGACCCGGAGCCGACCCCTGCGGAGGCCGCGACTGGAGTCGCCCTGGAGACAACCCCGGGGCCTGTGGAAGACGCGCCGAGCGTGCCCACCTCTGCTGTGGCCGGCGAAGACCTGCCCCCAAAGGTGGCCGAAGGCGCGCCTGACGCCCCCGCAGCTGCTGCGCCGAGCGCTGAAGATTCCGCGGCGGTGGTGGCGGAAACGGCGGCGGAGGAGACAGCGGAGGCTCCCGCAGCGGCAGGGCCTTCGCAGGTGGCGTAGTGGGTGTTTAGGGTTGGGGACTTTTTGGATGTTGTACTGAATTTTGGTTGCTGCGCAGGTTCAAGATTTTGGGCCTGCGCACGCAACCGCTACTACTGGGTTTTTGGCGGCTTCGACCGCGGAAGATGGAAATGAATATGGTGGGTCTGTATCTGAGTTTTTTGATTTTACTGATTCTGGGAGCTCGGTTGAGTGGACTGAGGAGTCGTCGGAGGAGGACTTGGATTATTTTGCGGCCTTGGACGTGGCTGCGGCGGAGGCTTCGCCACACGCCGCGGACGCGCCAGACGTGCTGGGTCCTAGCACCGGGCGCCGACGACGAAGGGCGGTTGCAAAGCATAGGGTTAGTGCGGAGGAAGGGGCTCGGCTTCGCGTGAGTAGGGGTGGTCGGCAGGAACTGTTGTCTTTGCCGGCCGCCACGAGCACAGGGGAAGGGGAACTGCGAAGTCTTTTTGCGGGTGAGGAGCTTAGGATAATGTTATTTAATTATAGGGAGATGGGGATTATTCCTAAGGTGGAGCCGATGTAGAGTGCGGTGCCCTCGCTTGTATATGTGTAAAAGGTTGTAAGATGAAGTTGTGTGCCCTCGCGTGCCTGTGCCTGCGAGGGCGCTGTGTACTTTGTGTGGCATGGTTGGCTATGCTGTGCTGGTGTGATTATAGTCGGTCTTTAGCGCGGATGGTTTGATGCTGTCGCTCCTGCTTTTGTTGTACTAGTTTGACTGCGCCCTTAGGCGGCTTCTGCGCGGAGTCTTCGCGAGAGACATCGGAATTTTTTCGCACTTGTTGTGCTAAGTACGGCTGCACCCTTAGGCGACTTCTGCGCGGATAGTCTTCGCGATAGACATCGGAATTTTTTCGCACTTGTTGTGCTAAGTCCGGCTGCACCCTTAGGCGACTTCTGCGCGGATAGTCTTCGCGATAGACATCGGAATTTTTTCGCACTTGTTGTGCTAAGTCCGGCTGCACCCTTAGGCGACTTATGCGCGGATAGTCTTCGCGATAGACATCGGAAGTTTTTCGCACTTGTTGTGCTAAGTCCGGCTGCACCCTTAGGCGACTTCTGCGCGGATAGTCTTCGCGATAGACATCGGAATTTTTTCGCACTTGTTGTGCTAAGTCCGGCTGCACCCTTAGGCGACTTCTGCGCGGATAGTCTTCGCGATAGACATCGGAATTTTTTCGCACTTGTTGTGCTAAGTCCGGCTGCACCCTTAGGCGACTTCTGCGCGGATAGTCTTCGCGATAGACATCGGAATTTTTTCGCACTTGTTGTGCTAAGTCCGGCTGCACCCTTAGGCGACTTCTGCGCGGATTTGTCGCACGCGAGGGTGGCTAGCGCTTAGCCTCGCGGTGACTTCGAATTGGTCGAATGCCGAAGACCGTTGTCGCGGTCTTTTTTCGACATATGTTTTTGCGGGGGATTTTTTTCACATATATTACATGGCTCCGCCTCGTTAAAAACCTCACCCCCCGGGAGGAAAAGAGTGCGGGCCGGCACAAGATTGTTTGCGGCGAATTACAAGGGCGAAATCAGCCCTAAATGGGTCAAACAAAAAATTTGCGAAGGTTGTCGATGTTCCAGGAGTGCTCCAGGTCCTCGCCGTTTGGCGTTGTGAGCCTGTAAGCGCTGGGGGAAGCTTTTGACTTGACTATGAAGGGGCCCTCCCACTTGGGCTCCAACTTGCCCTTGGACTCCGTCCGAGCTGTCCGGATGAGTACGAGGTCCCCCTCGCTGAACTCCCTCGGGATGACTGCGCGGTCGCGCCATGCTTTGGTTTGGGCTTGATATTTGTTTAGGGCCTGTAGGGCGAAGACCCGGTCTCCGTCGATGAGATCTTTTGAAGTTGGCTCATCCACGTCGGGGACGGCTGACGGAACTGTACGCGGGGACCCATGCTTTATTTCTTGCGAGGTCATTGCCTCCGATCCGTATAGAAGGCGGAAAGGAGTGAACCCGGTCGCCCTGCACTCAGTTGTGTTTAGCGCCCAGACTGCCTCCGGTAATAAATCGGTCCATCTGCCTTTTCTTTCATCGAGGAGCATCTTTTTGACAGCTGTGAATATTTTCCCATTGGCGCGCTCCACGACCCCGTTGGACTGCGGATGATAGACTGAAGCGAAGGCAAGCTTGGTGCCGATGGAGAAACAAAAATCCTTGAAATCTTGGCTGTCGAACTGCTTGCCGTTGTCAACTGTTAGCTCGGACGGTACTCCGAAGCGGCAAACGATGTTCTGCCAGAAGAATTTTTGGGCAGTCTTTGATGTGATTGTGGAAACAGCCCTCGCTTCAATCCATTTGGTGAAGTATTCGACGGCTACGAAGGCGAACTTAAGGTTCCCCTGAGCGGTGGGCAGGGGCCCGACGATGTCCAGGCCCCAGCGCTGGAGAGGCCATGTATGGGCAGTCAGCTTTGTATATTGCGAGGGGCTGCCTGACCGAGGAGAGAACTTCTGGCAGGCTTCGCAGGACCTCGTGACCCGATTTGCGGCGCAGATCATTGCGGGCCAGTAAAACCCTTGTCGGATCACCTTGGCAGCCAGGGCCCTTGGCCCTGCGTGCGAGCCGCACGTGCCACTGTGGACTTCGCGTAGGATCTGCATGCCTTCGGTTTCGGTGACGCATTTCAGCATTGGCTGACTGACCCCTTTCTTGTATAATTGGCCCTCAATCAGTGCGAAGTCCCTGCTTCGATGTCTGAGGCGCTTTGCCTCACTGACGTCAGTTGGATGATAGTACCCCTGTAGGAACAGGGTTATTGGTGCCCGCCAGTCTTCGGTCATGATTAGGTTGACTATACGGTGGCCCTCGCTATCATTAGTTATTTGGAGCCCTTCGGGGCTCCGGACGGCGGGCGTGCCGATGGTGTGGAAGAACACGTCGGAGGGCAAGGGCTCGCCCCTGGCGGCAGCTTTGGCCAATGCGTCGGCCTCCTCGTTCTTGGCCCTATCCACATGCTGCAGGGTGAATCCCTTGAACTGTCTCTCGAGACTTCGGATAGCCGCGAGGTATTGCATGAGCGCGGGGTCCTTTGCTGCATAATCTTTCTCGATCTGGCCGGCAACTATCTTGGAGTCTGTCTTGATGACACATGTGGTGACTCCGAGGGCCCTTAGCTTGCAGAGGCCGAGGATAACCGCTTCATACTCTGCGATGTTGTTTGTGCATCTGTCGGACTCCAGAGCGAAGCTGAGGCGTGCTGCATATCTGTGTTTGACTCCGGTTGGTGAGGTGACAATTGCAGCGACGCCTGCCCCCGCATGGCACCATGCGCCGTCGCAATGGATGGTCCAGACCCTTTCTGTGGACGGGTCCGGCTGTGCTACTGGCCCAGTCCAGTCGACGACGAAGTCTGCTAGGACTTGCGACTTGATGGCTGTCCTGGGCTCGAAGCTGATGTGGTAGCCGGAGAGTTCGGCTGCCCACTTGGCAATCCTCACCGATGCCTCCGGGTTTCTGAATAGTTCGCCGAGCCCCCTGTCAGAGGTGACTCGGACCTTGAATGCTTCAAAGTAATGGCGCAGTTTGCACGAGGACATGACAACTGCGTAGGCGATCTTCTCCAGCTCTGTCATGTTGCATTTGGACGGTGTCAGGACTTCGGAGACATAGTAAACAGGGCACTGTCTGACTGCGCCTTCGACTGATTGCTCCTGCACTAGTGCCGCGCTGACCGCGTGCGGCGAAGCCGCGACATAGAGCAATAGGGGGAGCGAGGAGTCGGGGCTGGTGAGGATGGCCAGCTCCGACAGGTACTGTTTGAGTGAGGCGAAGGCCGCTGCTTGCTCCGGTCCCCAGGCGAAGTCTTTCGCGCCGCGGAGTGTTTTGAGGAAGGGGAGACTTCGCTCGGCGGACCTGGAGATGAATCTGTTGAGAGCGGCCAGTCTGCCTGTCAGACGCTGGACGTCCCTGACGGACTGCGGAGGCGACATGTCGACGATGGCCTGGATCTTGGTTGGGTTGGCCTCGATGCCGCGGTGTGACACCAAGTAACCCAATATCTTGCCCTGGCGAACACCGAAGACACACTTTTCCGGGTTCAGGCGGAGTCGTGCATCTCGCATGTTCGCGAATGTCTCGGCGAGGTCGGCGAGGTGGTCCTCCTTATTCTTGCTGGCGACGACGATGTCGTCCACATATGTAAATATGTTTCTACCGACTTGCCCTTCGAGTACTGTTCTGGTGAGTCTGGAGAAAGTGGACCCCGCATTCTTGAGTCCCTCCGGCATCCTGATGAAGCAATAAGTGCCGAAGGGTGTTATAAAGCTGGTGCTAGCCTTGTCTTCCTCCTTCATGTATATCTGGTGATAGCCGGAGAAGCAGTCGAGGAGTGACATGACCTCGCATCCGGCTGCGCTATCGACTATTTTGTCGATCCGCGGCAACGGGAAATTGTCCTTCGGGCAGGCCTTATTGAGACTGGTGAAGTCTATGCACATTCGCCATTTCCCGCTTTTTTCTGCACCATTACGACATTGGAGAGCCACGTGGGGTAAGCCACTGGCTCGATGAATTTAGCTTCTAGGAGGCGGTGCACTTCCGCCTTGGCGGCCTCTGTCTTTTCGTCGGACATTTTGCGGAGCCTTTGCTTTTTTGGTCGCACCGAAGGGTCAATTCCCAAGCTGTGCTCAATTATGGATCGGCTGACTCCGACCAGGTCTAGGGCGGACCAGGCGAAGACATCTTTGTTCTTGGCCAGGCAGCAGAGAAGCTTCTCTTCTTCATGTGACGTGAGGTCTTCGCTGATAGTGACTGTCTGCTTGGGCGTGGCCTGATCAAGGGGAACAATCTTGGTTCCGTCTTGGCTCTGCAACTGTGCCTTCTCGTGCTGCTTGTCGGTTGGGCTGACGGGCGCGGGGACCTCGCGCTGGGTCGTGAGGCAGTGTATGTTCCTCTGACCAGGCACGAAGTCCCGCTCTATGTTGCGCGCCGTCTGCTGGTTGCCGTAGATCGTGATAGCGCCTAGCGGACCTGGTATCTTCATACATAGGTATAGTCCGTGGATGGCAGCTTCGAACTTATTGATGGAGCCCCTTCCCATGATGGCGTTGTACGGATATACCATGTCGACAATGTCGAAGGTTACTTGCTCACTTCGGGCATTGGGTGCTACACCGAAGGAGAGGGGAAGCTCTATTTTGCCAACGGGAAAGGTGCCTTTGCCGCCGAAGCCATACAACGGATTGTCCGAAGGCTTGAGCAGGCTGTGGCTTATACCCATGCGGTCGAAGGCGTGGAGGAAGATGATGTCCGCCTGACTGCCGTTGTCGACTAGGACTTTGTGTAAGTCCCAGCCTGCCACACTGCAATTGATGACCATAGCGTCGATGTGGGGGGCGCTGCGCAGGTCGACGTCTCGTGCGTCGAAGGTTAGCGGTATGTGGGACCACTTCGTCTGCACGACTGGGCCGGTGACCGCGACATGGTTGATGCTGCGGTAGTGGTCCCGCTTCTGCCGCTTGGTGTCGAAGTCAGTGCTGGACCCCCCTGTTATCATGTGAATGACTCCGCGATATGGTTGATCGGCGAAGTCTTCCTGCTTTGGGGCATGGGGGATGTTTTGGTGTTGCTGGTGTGGTGGTGGGGGTGGAGGAGGTACGATTTGTACTTCCTGATGGTGTTGGTAAGCGTGGTGCGGTGGATGCGGAGCGGGAGCGTGGATATATGGTGGGGGGGGGGTGGCTGGTAATTATGCGCGACAATTCTGGGATTGTCGGCTGGCTGCGCCCGCGCCATTCTGTCTCTGGTGGCCTTCGTTTCGGGGCAGTCTTTGGTTTGGTGGGCGCAGTCTTCGCCGTGGAAAAGGCAGTAGAACCGGCGCGGCGGCTGCGCGCGCCCTCGGCCCCTGCCACGAGTTCCGTTTCCGCGGCCTTGGGGGGGATATTCCTGGCGACGAGGGGGGTCAGCAGCAGGCTGCTGGTTTGCGATGTTGTGCACCTGCTGTTGACTGCGGCCATCTCGGCCGGAGTCTGGTTGCGGAGTCCTCGTCCATGTGCGGCTGGACTGCGGGGCATCTTTGGGCTTCCGCTGTGACTCAACTTTGCGCTGGTGGAGCTCTTCGGATTTGGCATATTTTTCAAAGAGCTGATATAGCTCCTGAAGGTTCTTGGGTGGATCTCTGATACAGTGGTTGTAGAGGACGCCGGCCCGAAGGCCACTGATGGCGTAGTGGATAGCGATCTGATCATCGACGGAGGGCAGCTGTGACTTGAGCGTTAAGAATTTGCGGTAATACTCCCGCAGAGTCTCCTTTTCCAGCTGTTTGCAAAGCGAGAGCTCGGCCAAAGCGTCGGTGTCTGGGCGGTACCCTTGGAAGTTGAGAAGGAACTTGTCCCTGAGACTTCTCCACGAATCAATGGACAGCGGAGGCAATCTGGTGAACCAGGTGAGTGCTGGGCCCTCTAGGGCGATGATGAAAGACTTCGCCATTGTGGCGTCGTCCCCTCCGGCGGATGCAACGGCGACTTGATAACTCATTATGTATTGCGCCGGATCGGTGCTGCCGTTGTACTTGGGATATGCCCCTGCTCGGAAGTTAGCTGGCCAAGGCGTCACCTGCAGGTGTGGCGCCAGGGGACTTCGCTCATCGAGGTAGTTGACCCCTTGGAATGGCGCGCCGTGCTGGAAGGCGTAGTCATGTTGGGGGAAACGCGGGTTCTCCTGCTGCGCCCGGTGTTGCAGGGGTGGGCCATGCTGCAGGCCGAGGTGGCCTTCGCGCGTGTCCTCCGGTTGCGCGCGCTGCTGGAGGGGTGGCTCTTGCTGTAGACCGAGGTGGCCTTCGCGCTGCATCAGCGCGATCTCGCGCTCGAGGTCTTGGGCCTTCTGCTCCTCGTCGCGTATCATCTGCCGCACCTTGGCTAGTGCGGACACACGTTGGCGCTTGGCTTCCAGTATCTCTTTCTGCCTCTGGAGATTGCGGTTCTTGAGGCGCAGGGCGCGCAGCTGTAACTGTTCTTCTGTTGAGACGCCGAGGACCTCGCCGTCCTCGGTGAGATCCGCGCCCTGCACTGGGGCGAAGCCTGGGGGCGGCTGCGATTGTCCTTCGGGCCCGCAGGTGCGGAAGGTGTCGTCTTCGCAGGTGCGGGGAATGTTGTCTTCGGTGGGCTCTTGGTGGGTGGATTGGGTGAGGGCGAGGGCCTTGCCCTTTCTTGCGGCCAGCAGTGCTGCCTTCGCAGCCTCGTCAGCCTTCGGGTTAGCTCTCTTGGGTGCCATCGCGGGTGGTCTTGTCGTAGCACGAACGGTGGGCGCCAAATGTTGGAACTTGCTCTCAGCAGCAAGGAAGCCAACAAGGGTGAACGGTGGTGACAACAGGGTTACGTGCACGGGGGCAATAGCTCTGTTGATCTAGCCTCTCACGGGCACTGTGCGGGGGTATTTATAGGTATCTGAGTGCCCAGCGCCTTGTGTTAAGGACGCATGTGCCCTCAGACACCTAGTTTATCCCCAGAATATTCCCATAAAGCGGGGTTATAAGCCGTAATTACAAGAATGCCTTTACAAACTAGGCCCGTAACACAAAGGCGGCCACGCGGGGCCCGTTACAATGGGCCAGATCACACGTGGGCCTCAGAGCAGGACGAGGCCGTGCTACGGGGAGACGTCACCGCAGGCCTTCGTCTGGTGCTGAATGAAGCGAAGGGTGTCCCTGCCCGTTTTGTCTTCGTCAAACCAGCGACTGTAGCGAGAGACGACGAGCGAAGGGTGGCGTCTTTGCCTTCGCCCCAACACCTATCATCCTCCCTCTCCATACAATACATTCACCATTCATTAAGCAACTAAATATGTGTCATGGATAAACTTATTTGAGAACTAAACATGAAAAAGGAGAGGGAATAGACAAAATCTAACCATCTTAAGCAACCTCATTTGAGGAAATAGAGAAAATAACCTAGCTATACTCTTCTCTCTCACATGTAAAACCCTAGATCCAAAATGTGGCTAAAATTGAGCAAGAATGAACAAAAATTGACAAAGAAACATAAACCAACCTTTCTTATCCACCTTCTTCCAAAAAATGAAGACCAAAACCTCCCCCCTTGTATTTTGTGAAATCTGGACCTCCAAAATCGCCTCCAATGGAAGTTGGATGTGAGCTACAGCTCCTGTCGGGGGGAGGAAGAGTGGTATTTATAACAGATAGTTCACTGGCGGTTGGCTTGAAAAATCGTTGTGGAAACCTATTTCCACTAGCGGTTATCTTAACACAACCGCCAGTGGAAATTATATTTTCACTGGCGGTTCTGTTACACCAACCGCCAGTGGAAATAGGTTTCCACTGGCGGTTCCCAAGCCGGACCCACCTGGTTTTTTTACTGGCGTGCAGTAACTGAAACCGCCAGTGATAATTTATGGGTGCCGCAGGCTTTGAGCTCTTTTCTACTAGTGGCTTCTGTGTTTCTTTGCGCTTGCTCAGGATCGCCACCACATTCCTTGTCGTTGCTTCTGTTGCGCGTTTTGGTGAGGATCAATAAAACCGCTCGTCATCGCCGCCGGTACGTGCCACCTCTCTCTTCTTCGTCCTCGGCGGTGTGATATCCTAGCCCCAGTGGATGGTGATATCCTGGCCCAATGCTTAATATAATTAATAGAGTATTCATACCAACAAGGTGCATCTTCTTTTTCGGAAGCCTATAAGAACCTCCAAGTTAAGTGTGCTTGGCTTGAAGCAATTTGGAATGGGTGACCGACCAGGAAGTTTTCTCGCGTGCACATGAGTAAGGACAGTGTGCGCACAAAAGACCCGTGTTGGTCTGTTGGGACAATATATGATCCTAGAGAGCTGCTAGGAGTAAGTACCGCCGGTCCAGAGTGGACGACGGGGTGTTACAGTCGGCCAGTAGAGAGCCCCTGGCAGCGATGTCGCCGCCGGCGAGCGAGTCCAACGCTGTGGGGGATAGATATCCCTCGGGTCCTCATGAACACAAAAACGTGTCATGGGCCACCTAACAGGCCTTCTACTGGGTCGTCCTACGGAATGGGCCAGCGAGATGTAGCTCGGTTGGGCGAGCCCGATCTAAGCCGGCGAAGACCGACACCCGTGTTAAGCGCCATGGGGGCATGGATACATCGGGTGGGGCAGTTGGGCACACCCGACAGGCTAAACCCTTCGCAATAACTAGGGCGGATAGGCGAAGAGGACTCTAGATATGTTGGGATACAGTTTGTGACAAAGGAGATAAGCGAGGAGACAGAACTCACACCTTGTAATGGGATAGCTCTCTCTTGTCGTGTATATAAGACCGAGAGGGACCCCCTACAATTTCATCTTACCTTAGCCCACCTACTCACACCTCTCAGCCTGTAATCCTCATATCAATACCAAAACCACCACAAGAAGTAGGATATCACGCAACTCTACACAGCTCGAACCTATATAAGTCTGCGAGCCATCCCAGCGTGCTGTGTCACGAACCATCGAGTCGCAATCAACGACGTCGTCCTACCCAAAAGCATCACAAGGGTAACTCCGTGGTGCGCGGTCGGACCACAAACACTGACAGACGTGTAGCGTGGTTTCGTCCTAGAGAATTTGGAGTTTAGGTGGTCAACAATTTCCTCGAGTCGGGTGCAAGAATTCTAGCAGTTGGAGTTTTTTGGAGCGGGGACTAGACGAGTTCTCGGGTTGGAGAAGACGCCCATCCCTCGAGGGGAAGTTGTGGTCTTCAAGGCATTTTTTGTTGCGGGGCTTCGCTTTTCCTACCACCATTTTCTGGTCGAAGTCTTGGGACACTTTCGCATGTAGCTGCATCAGTTGACATCAAATGCCATAGTCGCATTGTCGTAATATATCTGGGTGACGACCATTTATGTGGGAGCCCTCGATCGAAGTCTTCATGAAGCATTACTGTCTCCACTGGTAGAAGAAGACTGTGGGTAACAAGTTGGACCAGTTGGAAGCTTCATGTTCACGTCGAAGACTAGCAAGACTGTGGGTGAAAAGTGTATGAGTTAGTGCCTTGCACAAAAAATAGATGGGGCAGTTGGTTGAAGTCTTGGTTTTATGTAAACCTTGGCGAAGGCGGTGCTGACTTGCCATGGTCGCGCGACCGGCAGCATGGTGCCACATGCTTTCTGGCTTTCCCTGAGTTCGAAGTCAAGGAAAGGGATCAAGGTGAGGTTGTGTTGCGTCAGACAAGGGTTAAAAGCAGTGGCTAAGACTTAGTGGAGGAGTTTATTGCTTATAGGTTATGGTCGTTGAGCCATGGCTGGCCGTCGGGGAAATCATGTGGCGATTGATGCCGTAGAAGAGCGTTATTTTGAAAAGTGAAGTTGTGGTGATTAGTCCGCCCTTCACTATTGAGCTTGGCGGGCAGGATGGGGTAGCCTTCGTTAGCGAGGTACAGGCGGAGGCCATCAAGATCATTGGAAAGTATGTCGGGAAGTTGGAGTGGTCAGAGTATGGACATCCGTGGGGGTAATATTCGTTTGAACAAAGATTTTGAGTTCAATGGTCTGGAGTATGGGCCCTATCCCAAAGATGGGATGAGGAAGAGGAGGAAGAGACTAGTGCCAAGTTAAAGGGGAAAGAGGTGGCGAAGGGAGCAGTGGGGATGGGGTGCATTGAAATGAAAAGTGTCACCCGCTGATAGTAAGAGAAAGAAGAAGGCAAAGAGGCTGAGGTCCCTCGACCATGTGGAGGCGATGCCTACTACGCAAGAGAAGAGTTTGGCCATCGGGTCAGCTGGCTTCACCAAAGACTTGGAGGCCACAAGCCTGGCGAAGCTGTGTCGCCTTCCAGCCTGTAGACGACAGGGATGAGGGTGGCCACAGTTACCAGGGTGAGTATCTTAGGGGAGAAATAATTCCTAGAGCTACTAGCGAAGACTTTGAATTGAGTAGGCTAGCTTGATCTCTTGAAATTTTTCCAAATGGTTGTAACATTGGGGATGTTTATCAGCGCTGATGGAAAGGACCGGAAGGTGTCTTCAAAGAACTAGAAGGAGGTGATCCGGATTGTAGTCCCATGGCAGGCGATGAAAGCCATGATTGTGAAGACAGGTGGGTCGAAGACGAGCATCCAGAGTACTGGGGCAAGGCAAAGGCCCATAAAAGCGGGTGGGTGGAGCCTCCGCCCATGATAGCGTTGCTAAGAAGGTGAAACAAACGCAGCACAGATGGCAGGAACAGTTGAGACTGTCCGCAGCGGTTACCTCTAAATTTTTCCCCTTATATCATTTTTTGCGTCACATCATCAATATTTCACCCCATACTTTTTCATCTTCCGCAGCGGTTCGTTTTATATTATCCCCTATACCCCACTACAACTATAAAATATCATTATCTAACATTATTAATCTTTTATTACTATTTTTTAAACTATTAAATAGGGGAGCACTGTGCAAGGGGGCGCTACAGTGCTCCCCTTGCGCTGCAGCGTGTAGGGGGCCATTTGGAGGCCGCCGCTGCGCGCGTAGTGGCCCCCTACGCGTATACAGTGCAAGGGGAGGGGGCACGGCTTGCATGCGTTGCAGACAGTGTAAAGTCGAAGCGATGACTATCATGATTACCGATCATGTGTATTTGTTGATGACTATCTGATTGAAGGGATACCTAAGGAGGGCTCCCGACCTTGGAGCCTTGGAGCCATCTGGCACTGGTATGCGAATATATGTATATATACATATATTTATATTTATTTATTATTTATTATTTATTATTTTATTATTATTTTATTTTTCTTGGCTACGCTTATTGGCGTAGGCGAGGAGACGAGGCTAACGGTGATGACACACTCATAGCTCTAAGAACATCGTGTGGGAGAGGGACACGAAGGCAGCCGAAGGAAAGAGTGTCTTCTTGACAAGGTCTCATAGCTCGAGAGAACTATCGCTGACCTTCTGCTCAGGAGGACGTAACTAAGCTTCTGGCTGAACTAGCTACACTGAAAGTGGGAGTCGAGGACACGGAGGCCCCAATGCAGGTAGGGGTAAGCAGGACCCGTGCGTAGTTTTGCGGTGCTTACCGTGAGTTGGGCGCGGAGATGACACGCTTCGACGAAGATGGGGCAGACCTAGGCAATCGTTTTCTTGATTGGCTATAGGTCGAATTCAGGAATCTTCTGAGTGCCGTGAACGCTCTTGCGCTCGAGGGCTGCCGCCACTTCAAGCCCCTTAGATATATTGACTTGGACTTTGACCGCGCGTGTACGACGTTGAAGACTTAACTCTGAAGTTGCCCACAGGTGTTTCAACCAGATATGTGGGGACCGCATGGTCTCTCCATTGCGCGGGAGAGAGTCAGCCGGGAAGTGGAGCATGTGAGTTTTCTCTCTCTCTCTCTTCTTTTTTAATTGCTTTGTTTCTATTGATTATTTTAGGCTCATCTGGTGGTAGAGGTCGCGAACTTGGGGGGGGGGGTTCAAGACGGAGTGTGACTGGGGGACTCCGCGGGATGCTGAGGCTATAACCGTCGCCGCCACAGAGAACATAGATATTTCGCGCGCTGGTGATGACATGGCGAAGGAAACCCAACAGGTGTAGATGGCGGGTGTGGTGGTTTGTAAAGGCTAGGTTGTGAACTAACTAAACTTTGGTGCCTACGCAGGTTCTGAAGTCTAGGCCTATGCGACACATTTTGGATGTTTTTTATTCTGCAATGGAACCTGACGACGTCGTGGTTTTTGTGTCTCTGTTACATTATCGAAGTCCCTAGGTGGAATCCAGTGAGTTGTATAGGTTTTTTTTTATTCAATGGAGTCTTCGAATATTGAAGACAAGCTAGTGTATTTTGCACTTTTGGATGCAGTGTCGTTGGCTCCCATTGTTATAGAGAAAGGGGCCCTCGTTAGTTACTCAGGGCGATCCGAATGTTGCACCGCCTGGTTGTGGAAAAAGGAAATGAAGGGCGTCTAGTAAACACCTTATGTCTAGTTTAGGGGCGAACTGGCGATGGTTCCGTCAATTGGGCAATTGGGGGATGCTGCTCTGCTTGGGTCGAGGTCTTCTGTGCGGGGATGTCTCATGGATTGGGCCACTATCCCTGTCTTCGAGAGGATGAGATTAGGCGTTTATTTAAGGTTGAAGAGCTCGAGCTGCTGTTGTTTGATTATAGGCAGCTTGGCCTTCTTCCCAAGAGGGAGCGCCTTAGCCCTTGCAATAACGTTTCTGCCTATTTTTGTTTTGTAGATGTTCGTGTTTGCAATATAATATTTGTTTTGGTTTCTTCGCCGGTCTGCGATCGACAATTTAGACATGAAACACTACCCTCGTCCTCCTTGGCGATTGGATACTAATGCGAAGATCAGCTAGATGATTAGCCTAACTTGTAGTTGACTTCATGCGGTTTATCACCTTTACATTTTGTGTGTTTTACATGCTAATTTGGTTGCGCGTTTGTGGCTAACGCGGTTGCACCCTTTGGGTGATTCAAACAAATATCACCCTACAATTTTTACGTGGATTTTTATGTTCTTAGACGTCTTCGCATCCTTAGTTGTCTTCACACATATTTGTGCTAATGCGGATGCACCCTTAGGTGGCTTTTGCTTGGATTTTTATGTCTCTTTGACGTCTTCTAACCCTTAGGTGTCTTCGCACATATTTATGATAATCCGGCTGCACCCTTAGTCGACTTTTGCGCAGATTTGTCTGTCTCTTAGACATCTTCAAACCCTTAGGTGTCTTTGCACATATTGGTGCTAATCCGAGTGCACCCTTAGGAGACATTTGAGTGGATTTTTATAGCACATGATTGTTTTTAATGTGTAATGTTATGGTGACCTCGCATCTTGTTGAACGTTTATGCTCTCCTAGTGAGCCTTTTTATGGATGATGGAGTTTGTAGGGGGATTTCAGATTTATTATTACAAGGCTCTATCTTATTAAAAACCTCACCCCCTTGGAGCAAAAGTGTACAAGTGTGATTACAAAAATGCATGTTCAAATGTTATAAGGACACAGTGGGGGCCCTGCTAACAAAATCGACCTACAAATAGTATTTACTCAAGTTGTCTGTATTCAGGAGTGTTCGAGTTCTACTCCTATTTGGCTTATCAACTTGTAGGAATTTGGTGAAGTCTTCTTTTTGATGATAAAGGGGCCCTCCCATTTTGGTTCAAGTTTGCCTTCCCCTTTCGTCCTAGTTGTCCGAAAGAGGACAAGGTATCCCTCTTCAAAATCTTTGGGAACGATTGCTTTGTCTCTCCAGGTCTTCGTTGTGGCCTGGTACTTGTTCAATGAGTCGAGGGCTTGCACCCGGTCTTTGTCGAGGAGGTCTTTTGCCATTGTTTTATCAATGTCTGGCATTGCATTAGAGTTTGTTCAAGCTGAACCATGTTTGAGTTCTTGTAGAATCATTGCTTTGGCTCCTTACATGAGTCTAAATGGTGTGAAGCCTATTACACGGGACACCGTTGTGTTTAGCCCCTAGAGAACCTCATGTAGTTGATCGGCCCATTTGTCTTTCTTATCTTCGAGTAGCCTCTTTTTGATGTCAGTGAAGATTTTCCCATTTGTGTATTCGACCACTCCGTTGGACTGTGGATGGTAGACAGAGGCGAAGACTGCCCTGGTGCCAATGGAGGCAGACAAGTCTCAAAATTCTTAGTTATCATATTGTTTCCCATTGTCTACTGTGATCTCGGAGGGGACCCTAAAATGGCAGACTATGTTTTACCAGAAGAATATTTGTGCGATCTTTTATGTTATTGTGGAGGCCGCCCTCACTTCTATCCATTTTGTGAAATACTCCACCGTGCCGAAGGCATACTTGAGATTGCCTTGAGCAGTTGGGAGCAGGCCAACTATATCCCCCCATCGCTGTAATGGCCAAGAGTTGGCAATCAACTTTGTCAGTTGCGAAGGGGTGCCATTTCACGGTGACAACTTTTGGCATGCTTTGTATGAACACACCACGCGGTTGGCTATTAGGACAATCCTTGGCCAATAGAAACCTTTCCGCATGACATTTGCTGCGAGGGCCTTGGGCCTAAGTGGCAGTCGTAGACACCTGTGTGGACTTAGATGTGGAGTTCTCTGCCTTTGAGCTCTATTATACACTTGAAGAGGGACTAACTTATTCCTTTTTATAGATTTGGGCCTCTAATATTGTGAATTGGTGACTTCGGTATTTGTGTCTTTTGGCCTCAGATTGGTCTGAAGGATGATAATGAACGTGTAGGTATAGCATTATCAAGGTCCGCTAGTCTTTGGTCATGGTGAGATTGGTTATTCTTTGGCCATCGTCGAGCAGTCTGAATACTGGGGCTTTTATTATTTGATAGAATACGTCAGAGGGCATGGGGTCGCCTCTTGTTGCTGCCTTCGCCAATGTGTCCGCCTCTTCATTTTTATTTCTGCCAATGTGCTGTAGTGTGAAACCCTGAAATTGCTTCTCTAGACAAGTATTGGAGGAGGACTAGCGCTCGTGGTTTGCAGTCTTTTTCTATTTGACATATGACAATTCTTGAGTCAGTCTTGACTATGCATGTTTTGACACCAAGGGTTCTAAGTTTCCAAAGACCCAGGATGATTGTTTGATATTCTACTATTTTGTTGGTACATTTGTTGGTTTCCAGTGAAAAACTTAGTTGACAATGTACTTATATTTGGCCTCAAACGGAACAATGATTATTGTTGCAGCTACGGCTCCTACGTGGCAACATGCACCATCATAATGGATTGTCCATATTATTTCTATTGGTTGTTGTGTAGAGAACGACGGCCCCGTCTAGTCCACGATGAAATCTACGAGGACCTGTGGCTTTATTGCATTTCTCGCTTCGAATACGATGTTGTATTCGGATCGTTCTGCTACCCACTTGCCTATTCTAGCGGAGGCCTCTGGATTACTGAACAAATTCCTAGACTTCGATATATTAGGACTCTTATTTTGTGCGCCTCAAAATTATGTCACCGTTTCCATGATGCCATGAGTACTGCATAGGCTATTTTCTCCATTTTAGTGATGATGCATTTTGAGTTGCTGAGGACCTTGGAGGCAAAATAGACTAGGTACTGTTGCAACTTTCCGTCTTTGAATTTTTCTTGAACGAGGGCTGCAATGACTACTCCATCAGATGCCACGACATATAATAGTAGTGTGGATGCTGGTCTGGTTGACCAGGGTTGGGAGCTCGGATAAGAATGACTTGAGCGATTCAAAGGCAGCTTGCTTAGGTCTCCAAATGAAGTCCTTCGCCCCTCTGAGCTTTCAGAGGAAAGGAAGGCTTCGTTCTGCTGACCATGAGATAAATCTATTTAAAGCTCCTAGTCTCCGTGTCAATCTATGCACCTCTTGATGACTATGGTGGCTGCATGTCTAATATTGCTTTTATTTTTGCTGGGTTTGCCCCTATTCCTCTGTGGGACAAAAGCTAGCCAAATATCTTACCCTTGCAAACTCTGAATACACATTTTCTAGGTTAAGGCGAAGTCTGGCTTTGTGCATTCCTGCGAATATTATTCTGAGGTAGGTGTGGTGGTCCTCCTTATTCTTGCTGGCGATGACTATATCCTCGACATACATGAACACACTGTGTCCTAGCTGCTTCTTTAGAATGGTCTTCGAAAGCCTTGAAAAGGTGGAGCCAATACTTTTTAGGGCTTTGGACATATGTACAAAGCATTACGTGTTGAAGGGGTGATGAAGCTGGTCTTATCCTTGTCTTCTTCCTTCATATAAATCTAGTGATAGCCTAAGAAGCAGTCAAGGAGTGACATCCCTTCGATCCTACCGCTGAGTCAACAATCTTGTCTATTTTTGTTAGGGGGAAGTTAACCTTGGGGCAGGCCTTATTAAGGCTAATGAAGTCTATACACATCCTCTATTTGTCATCTTCTTTTTCACCATGACTACTTTGGTGAGCCAAGTCGGATAATCAACTAGCTCGATAAATTTTGCCTCTAGCAGTTGGTGAATTTTGGCTATCGCAGTCTTCGTCTTCTCATCTTACATTATGTAGAGCTTTTGTTTCTTGGGCTGGATTGAGGGGTTGGTGCTTAGGTCATGCTTGATAACCATATAGTTGACACTGACGATGTCTAAGGCAGACCACATTAAGACATCCTTGTAGCAGTGTAGGCAGGATAGCAGTTTTTCTTCCTCTGACTTATTCAAGCCTTTGCTGATTAATACTGTCAGTTGGGAACTGAAGAGTCCAACGAGACCTTTTTGGCTTCCTTGTTGCAATGGATTGGAGCCTTTGTTGTCTCTATTTTTTCTTGTCGAGGGCAGCTATGGCCCTTTATAGAAGGCAAGGCCTGATCTTCCATGAGGTACGATAACTTGATTGGGTGGAGATTTTGACGTTGATGATCTAAGGCTCAGAGTGAATGGATCCTTGCAATCACTACACCACTGCTCTATTGTTATCACCCATGACACACGAGTGACCTCACGATGAAGGCTTATCCCTTCAAGCTCAATCAAGAACACAAGCAAGAAAAGGAAGAACACAGTCAAAACTGTGTTGATCATGAGGTGAGGTTTCACAAGCTGATAAACGACGAGACTGTTCGATGATAGATATTATCTAATCAAAACCCCTACCCTAATGTGGCGGTGACTAATGTTAAAATAGAGGTTAGGGGTGTGCACAACCCCTGGAGATACCCCTAATGGGCTCAAACACGATACACGGCCCAACGGCTCAACAGACGATGTCGCAACACCAGAACAAAATTTGAGCGCTGCCTTGTTTTGACTATCCTCATTGACTTTGGATAAATTTTAAGGTGGGACCAATTGGGTTGGTTATATAATCTTCTTATATTTCCAACCATATCAAGTTTGTTACAATCGGAGTCCGGATGTGTCCTAGGCGTCCATTTTAGTGCAGATTGGTCCTAAAACCCGAGATGGAATCACAGCCGAATCGGACATGATCTCCTTCCTATTGTGAATGCCCTTGCTGCTGCTCCTCGACACTGTAAGGAAAATGGACCCCGGGCCATTTGGCTCAATAGGTTTTGGTGTTTGATGATCAACACAACTTGTGGGTTAATGTGTTTTCTAGTGTTTATGTTTGTAGTTCACATGATGCTAAAGTTACTGACTAAGGCATTGAGGAAAGCAACACCTCAAAAGAAGACAATGTGAAGATCACAAGAGAAGATTAACAAGTATCAAGCAAAGTTCAAGAACAAAGAAATGTGTTGCCATAGGCGGACTGTCCAGTCGAGGACACCGGACTATCCGGTGCCACACGCCAAACTGTCTCGGGCACTAGGGAACTGTAGCCCAACGGCTAGTTCTAGGTGGCACTGGTGGAGAGAAGCACCAGACTATCCGGTGTGACGTCTGGACTATCTGGCATAAAAGCTTGCAGCACCAATGGTCACCTACGGTGTCAGTCTAACGGCTAGGCGCATCGGACAGGGGCACGGGACAGTCCAGTGACCCCATCGACTGTCCAGTGTGCCGCAGAGAGCAGTAACTTTTCTCCAACAGCTAGATTTATGTTGGGGCCTATAAATACCACCCCAACCGGCCATTCCAAGTTGTGGGAGCCCAAGCAACATACTAAGGCATATAGTAGACATTTCCAAGTGCTCATACACCCAAGTGCTTATTAGAATCACTCGGTGATTAGTGTAGGTGCTTTGCGAAGTGCTTAGGTTAGTTAGACCGCTTTAGCGCTTGCTCTAGGTGAATCCTAGTTAGTTGAGTGAGTTTAGAAAAACCACATAACCCCTCGGCTCTTGCGCGAGCCGTTGTAATTGTATCGAGTGGGCCGATAGTCTTGCGAGACCGTGACAACCACGTTTGTGTCACGACCGCCATCGTGTACCGGAGGGAACGAGGCCTGCGGCGTTTTCAGCCAGAAGCTCAATAGTGGAGACGGCAGGGAGCGTCCGAGAGGAGCCAGAAGCGGAGCACCACTTGCGCGTGGAGAAGGTTCACAGCTCTCTACAGAGTTACTCGACCGTGGTGCTTGGCCCTCGCGTGGGCTTCCCTTTGCGTAGGGGCACCAACGAGGATTAGTCGAGACCTTGCGTGGTTCCTGATACCTCAGGAAAAATACCGGCGTCATCCACGAGAGTTTGCATCTCTACCTTGCTCTTTAGCTTCCGCATTTATATTAAGCATTTAAGTTTCAATCTTGTCTTTATACTTAGATTGTTTAGGATTGAAACTTAGATATTGCGGTAGAGATAGCAACACTTAGACAAAACCTACTTTGCACATTCTAGATTATTTATTTGCATAGGTTTTGCTCTAGGATATATTTGTGGCCTAGTTTAGAGAAAGTTTTAGAAGTCCTAATTCACCCCCTCTTAGGCATCACCTGTTTCCTTCAATTGGTATCGGAGCCTGGCTTGGCTCATTTGAAACGCTTTTACTTCACCGCTAAAAGAGCCGATGCTTTTTAGAGAAAGGGGATGGATACCCATTGGCCACCATACTTCGACTGCACAAACTTCCTATATTATAGTGCTAGAATGGCTCGTTACCTAGAGGCCATTGATCTAGATGTTTGGAGAGTCACTCGTGACGAGATGAAACCACCCAAGAATCCCGAGAAACCAACCATGAGTGAGGAAAAAGAAATTCATTTAAATGCTAGAGCCAAAAATTGCTTGTATGAATCTCTTAGCATCGATATTTTTAATCAAGTTTTTACATTAAAAACTGCTAATGAGATTTGGCTAAAATTGCATGAGCTCCATGATGGCACATCCAATGTCCGTGAGCAAAAACATTGCCTAGTCTTAAATTAGTATAATTCCTTTGCTATGAAGGATAATGAGCTTGTTAGAGACATGTATTCTCTTTTGAATCTAATTATCAATGAGCTCAATTCTATTGGCATTAATAAGCTATGTGATGCGGACATTGTAAGGAAGATTATCTCCCTACTACCACAACAAAGATATGGGAGCAGCATCACTATTCTTCATAACATGGAGGACATGAGTACAATGACCCCGACAATTGTGATTGGGAAAATCGCGGCTTTTGAGATGTCGCGAAAAATGTGTCGGGGAGAGGAGCCCACTTCTTCAAGACCATATGCTTTTGCATGTGATGAAAGGAAGGGCAAAAAGAAGGCTCCCACTCCAAGTTCCTCAAGTGAAGAAGAGGAAGAAGAAGAAAGTGATGATGATGAAGATAATCAACCATCAACATCATCCTCCGAGGACGAAGAAACAATCTGACGCGTTGGAAAGGTAATGGGGATGATCTGCAAGATGAATCTAATGGGTCTGCCCCTGCAGGTAGAGGATCTTCTCTTTAACATTGACAAGAAAAAGCAAAGAAATAGAGGATGCTTCGCATGCGGGGAGAAGGGCCACTTCAGGGACAGTTGTCCAACTATGGCCGAACCCGAAAAGGGGAGGAGCAAAGGCAAGACGCTAATGAGTGTCAAAACTTGGGATGATTCTTCAAGCGAAGATGAACCTCCAAGGACGCGCATCCACCGGTCCTCATCACGCTCATCACGGTCATCACGCAAGTGCCTTATGGCAAGAGGTAAAATGAGTATTCCATCCTCTAGTGATGATAGCAGTAGTGATGATGAAGGTGAGGGAAAGCCCTCTGTAGATGAGCTTGCAAAAGTCGTTAAATTTTTCCAGATTGTATGCACTAAACAAAAGGCTCAACTTAAAACTCTGAAAAATAAGTTGATTAGCTCTCAAAATGATTATAAAGGTTTACTAGAAAAAATTAAAACATTTGCAAATTTAAATTGTGAGCTGTCAACTAAAATTGAGCAATTAGAATCTAGTGCTCCATCCACAGCTACCGATGATGGCCTTATTAAAAAGAATGAAAAACTTAAGGCTAAGTTAGCTAGCTCCCAAGAAGCCATTGCAAATTTGCTAGGGAAATGGAAATTCTTAGCATACACAATAATGAGCTAACTACAAAGCTGGAAAACATTGGTAGCACCCCACAAGTATCTTTGGTTGAAATACCTGAAATTATTAAGAAAGATGCTTCCTTCCTGCTTTGATTTAATTGATAATTCTAACCCTTGCAATCAAGTTCTTGTTAAGAATGTTGTTATAGAAACATGTTCGGACGAGATTGCAATGGAGAATGAGCAATTAAAGCAAGAGGTGGCTCGCCTTGGCAAGGCTTTGTATGACAAGAAAGGCAAAGCCAAACAAATCCAACCTCCTTAGGATAACACCACCGTGGGAGTGAACAAGCCTGTGGAAGGCGAAACTATGATTTCTAGGCTATGTCACAAAAAGGCCACAAGTCTTTTCAATGCAAGGCGAAGACCAGGGATAAGCAAAAGCTCAAGCAAAAGCAAACAAGCAAAATCTCCAACACCTACATGAACAAGGTGGATAAAAAGGCTGCTACACCATACTTGATCAAAAAGAAAAAGAATGGAAAGGTGATAACAATCAAGGCCAACAAGCAAGCCCACAAGGGTTAGGGGCCAAACACATCTAGGTGCCAAAGAAAATTATTTCAACCATGAAAAGCACCAAGAAGGTTTGGATCCCGAGAGGGAAGTGAGAAGTCCGAAGGACTATCGGGGAATTTAGAGACTTACCAAAATTGGGACGTATATCATGGGATAGATCATAATGGATCAAGTCTATTCCAAGTGGGTTATTGAATACTTTGGACCCAAATTTCCCCACCCATGACTAAGGTAACTAGATTTATTGTATTCCTTATTTTTAGATATGAGTATCTATTTTTCTTATATCTAGTTTTACCTTTCATACCCAGTACTACAATTCATATTTACTTTTGTTTAAATGCATGCATACTAGGTAAATCATATGGTAGGATTGCTCACTTTCAATTCGTACTCTTGAGCAAACCTACATGGTTTAAAATGATAAGCATGACACATAGCTTATTTAACATTCCTAAGAAAATGATACATCAATTGATATTTTGAAATACTACAAGTGGTATAATGCTTCAACTATGCTTCAAATGGTATCATTTAACTTAAATGTGCCAAAGCTCGGATTATAGATAATTTGCCCCTCTTGATATCAAGTCAAAGTGCATGTCTCCTACAAGTAGTCAAAACTTGTATGCACACTTTCAGGGGGAGGTTATTCTATAATCTAAGTCTTTGAGACTAATATCGGTTTTCAAGTTTATTTCATGTAGTAGTCTCATTGTAAGGAAAATGGGGTCCCCGGAGAAAGACAACAAGCTTCCACTGCAAATCTACAAGAACTCTTATGTCTCTCAAGCCTCCCATTGGTCTTCAATTGGTCCGCAATTGACTTTCAATTGGTATCTTTGAGACTACATTTGATATCATTTACATGTCTTCTCGAACATTTGGTTAGACTATATTTCATATCTTACACTTCCCATGTTGCTATACATGCATAAGTTGTTAACTCATATCTATTGCCTATGCATAAGGGAAGTTAGTCTAATCAAATAATGTCTTGCACCTCTAGTTTTTACATGCTTTTTTCTAAGTAGAAGATCTCTGTCAGGGGAGTATTTCTTCGTCTCTAAAGGGGGAGAAAATTCTCTCTAAAGGAGAACACTCTTTTAGAGGAAGTAATTTTTGTTGCTTCAATTGGTATTAATTGATAAATCTTTTATGAGGGCAAGTCTTATTTGCTTCCTATATGCTTTTAATGTCTTCCTTTTGGTGGTTGATGCCAAAGGGGGAGAAGTTTAGGGACCAAAGCAATGAAAATTGTATCAAACACCAAAAACCACCAAATTAAAAAATTTCATCCTTCAAGTGATTTTGGCTCTTTGGTCTAAAGTAGGAAGCAAGTGAATTATGGAGTTAGGGGGAGGCTTAAGCCCATAATCTCACCTTAAGGGGACAAACATGCATCCTAGCAAGTAGATTGCATATTTTCATTCAAATGTTTATTATATTTGCTTGATTTGGTTGTGTAGTCATCAATCACCAAAAATGGGGAGATTGTAAGGAAAATGGACCCCGGGTGTGGGAGCCCAAGCAACATACCAAGGCATATAGTAGACATTTCTAAGTGCTCATAAACGCAAGTGCTTAATAGAATCAATTGGTGATTAGCGTAGGTGCTTTGCGAAGTGCTTAGGTTAGTTAGACCACTTTAGCGCTTGCTCCAGGTGAATCCTAGTTAGTTGAGTGAGTTTAGAAAAACCACTCAACCCCTTGGCTCTTGAGCGAGCCGTTGTAATTGTACCGAATGGAGCGAGAGTCTTGCGAGACCGTGACAACCGCATTTGTGTCATGGCCGCCACCGTGTACCGGAGGGAACGAGGCCCATGGTGTTTTCGGCCGGAAGCTCGATAGTGTAGATGGCGGGGAGCGTCCAAGAGGAGCTGAAAGTGGAGCACCACTTGCGCGTGGAGAAGCCCCGCAGCTCTCTACGGAGTAACTTGACCGTGGTGCTTGGCCCTCGCGTGGGCTTCCCTTTGCGTACGGGCACCAATGAGGATTAGTCGAGACCTTGTGTGGTTCCGGATACCTAAGGAAAAATATCGGCGTCATCCACGAGAGTTTGCATCTCTACCTTGCTCTTTAGCTTCCGCATTTATATTAAGCATTTAAGTTTCAATCTTGTCTTTATACTTAGATTGTTTAGGATTGAAACTTAGACATTGCGGTAGAGATAGCAAAACTTTGATAAAACCTAGTTTGCACATTCTAGATTGTCTATTTGCATAGGTTTTGCTCTAGGGATTTATTTGTGGCCTAGTTTAGAGAAAGTTTTAGAAGTCCTAATTCACCCCCCTCTTAGGCGTCACATGTTTCCTTTAGACACCTTGGCCTTTACCATGTCCTTGATGGTCCTCTCCAAAGTTCCTAATCATTAAAACATCCATGGCACCAAGCGTAAGCTCTAAAACACAATTGCTTAGGTTAGAACGAACCTGGAAATTCAACTTTCGTGCACGTGGTCGTGTTGTCGGTACATGCATTGTTTGTATAGTAGTGATATCCTCATCATCCTCCCCCACTTGAATTGGAGTCGTCCTTGACTCAGGCGGTGGCCAAGGGGATGGGCGACAACCCTAGGATGTACCAAGCCTTTAGGCCCAAAAACAGGCATCGCTGATTTCTGGCATATTCTGGATATCATTTTGTTACGACGATTCTGATCAGCTCTGAGAGTATTTTGACGTGGGATCAATTGAGTTGGAAATCTTATATCCTTAGCTTTCCACCGATGTTTAGAATGTCAAAAATAGGGTCCGTATGTGGCCTAGGCATCCGTTTTTGTGAGGACCACTCCTGCAGTCCGAACTGGGTTCGTGAATAAACTGAACTTCAATTCCCCTTGAGTTTGAAACTCTATCATTGATTGGGCCTTTACCATATAGTTGACGCCATGTACTCATCATTCTCCCCTTCTTCATTTTGAGTCGTCCTTGACTCAAAGTTGTTGGTGCCTGCATAAGGTGTTGTTGTAGGTCTTGAATCGTCCAGCCTTGCTCCCCCTCTTGAATTTGACCCTGTTGTTGCAAAACATACAAAGAAGGACAAGTGGAACTGGACATGATATGGTTAGTTTTAACATAGCCCTCTAATTGATCATCTTGTTTCATGCCAAAAGGAGATTTCATATTTGAACAAATATATACTCGATGTACCATATAGTCTCCTTTACAAGTATATTTTCCAATAGCATGATATGTATGTTTACATAACCAACGGAAATCAGCAGTAAAAGAAAGTTTCTCCGCTAAATTATTCAGATTACATAGAACATCAAATTCAATATAACCCAAAGTATTGAAAGAAGATAATAATTTCAGCTCATCATGCACACTAGTTATAGGATTGAAAGTTCTAATTTCAGCACAATTAACAGGATTGGAAGAAACAATATCAAGTTTGTGCTCAAGTTGTGGCATATAAGTAATAGAAGGATAATCACACAATTCTTTTTTATCACAAGAATTACTAGCATAATCATCACATAATAAAGGTAACTCAAGTTTATTTGAAGGCATGACATCATTGGAAGAAACAAATCGTTCTCTCATAAGCATTTTCATATTAGCCCAAGTTCGTGGTTTATCAGATGGAGTTAAGGACTCCCACCAAGATAAAGTAGAATGGGTCAAAACACTAGATGCCTTTTTGATCTTTTTTCGTTCACACATAAAATATTTTGCAAAAAGACAATCTATCTTAGTTTCCCACTCAATATATTTTCAACATCTATACCATCATAGGATGGAAAAGCATGAATAGAATCATCTTCAAAAGAAGTTGTAGGTTGTGGTAGACGAGTCCCCATCGTGTCCATCTGTTCAACAAGACCTAAAACTCTCTTCAACCTTTTAGTATTCATGTTGAGTGTGTCACACATAGCACTCATCATTTCACAGAGCTCCAGATGAAATGTTCCTGTCATTGTTAGTACAAAACAAAAAACAAAGCAACAAGCAAAAGGTGTGAATCCTATAACTACTCTCAATGATGGTGGTGAAACACATGTTATGAAACGTCTTACCCCGCTCTTACAAGGTTCTTACTAGCACTGCAGGTGGCAAACGATGGTCGGTGTGACAGCCCAAAGAGCGTGGGTGTGATTGCAAAGGAGTACATGTTCTGCTCGAGATAAAAGTGGAGCTTTGGGAAGGCTCACTAATATATATTTGTGTCACACAAGTCAGTAACATATAGCAATGCTGATAAGTGTCCAAAGTACTCGTCCTATCTGCTGGTCTAGAGAATGTATTAGAACAGTTGGAGGAAGACACAAAGGATGTAACAAGGATCTAAGTACAACAAGGAAACAAGATGGAAATAAGATGAATCATAGAGCTGCACAGATCAATGATGTTCCTTCTTATGCACACACTTTTTCTCTTTTTTCTGATTTTTTTCTTTTTTCTTGTTTTGTATGTTTTTTGTGCACTTGCCTTTTATATTCTCTTTTTTCACAAAAGTGCGGTAAAAAACAGATAGAACTCAAGAGTCACAAAAAATTCTCGTCTGTCTGTTACAAATTTTCTGCTCTAACTTCAATAGACTGTTTGGCAAATATAGTGAGCTCAAACACAAAAAACTCACAACACGAAACTTGTAGATCTTTTTTTCTCTTTCTTTTAGATATATGGATCTCCTGTTTTGGATAAAGGATGTGGAAGATAATGACCTTGAAAAATGTTCCAAAATTTTAGTATCCTAAACAGATTTACTTACAAAGCAGATAGCACTTTGATAATGACGTTTTCCGGAAAACTAGTAAATACAAAAGTTGTAGATAATTTTCTAGGAATTCCAGAAAGTACAAGAACATAAAATTCCGAGTTTGTATGCGAGTTTTATGCTCAACATACCGAACTGGACCAAAACAAATCTGACAATGACGAGATGAAGGGATAAAATATGATGAGATTTGTTTCGGAGATTGAATTTGTGAAATGGCAGCGGATAAAAAATGTCAAAATGATCCAAAAACAAATCTAAACCAGCGACAAGACCTTGACCTAGGACACAAACTCAATATGGCAAAATCTGAAACCAAATTGTGCAAAGGCTAAGGCGAAGTCATTAGGTCAAGATACACTAATGGTTTTTAAAGATATGACCTAATGTTAGGACTCTTTTCTCTTTGGCTTTTTTGTGGGTTATAGGACGAACAAAATGAATCTAAAGGTAGGATTATACCTCACGGGCAACCTGAATCATGATACCACTTGATAGAGAATGAGGCCCGATATTCCGTAAGGTATGATAACTTGATTGGATGGAGATCTCGACGTTGATGATCCAAGGCTTCGAGTGAACGGATCCTCGCAATCACTACACCAATCCTCCGTTGGTTATCACCTGTGACACATGAGTGACCTTGCCATGAAGGCTTATCGCTGCAAGCGCAATCAAGAACACCAGCAAGAACAGGAAGAATGCAATCAAACCGTGTTGATTACGAGATTGGGTCTCACAAGCCGATAACGGTGATACTGTTCGATGACAGATATGATCTAAGCAAAACCCCTATCCTAATGTGACGGCGATCGGCGGCTACTATTAAAATAGAGGTTAGGAGTGTGCACAACCCCTGGAAGTACCCCTAACAACACAATACACGGCTCAACGGCCCAACAGACGGTGTTGCAGCAACAAAATAGAATCTGAGTGCTGCCTTCTTTTGATGATTATCGTTTACTTTGGATGAATTTTAAGGTCGTACCAATTGGGTTGGTTAGATAATCTTCTTATCTTTCTAACCATATCAAGTTCGTCACAATCGGAGTCCAGATGCCTCCTAGACATCTATTTTAGTGCAGACTGGTCCTGAAACCCAAGATGGAATCACAGCCGAGTCAGACTTGATCTCTTCCTGTTGTGGATACCCTTGCTACTCCTCCTCAACACCTTGGCATTTCCCAAGTCCATGATGGTTCGCTACAAAATTCCTAATCATTAAAGCATCCATGGCACCAAGCGTATGCTCTAAAACACAATTGGCTAGGTTAGAACGAAGCTGAAAATTCAACTTTCGTGCACGTCCTCGTGTTGTCGGTCCATGCATTATTTGTATGGGAGTGATATCATCATCATCCCTTGTTTTCTATGGTGAGGTAGTATAGATTTCGTTGCCCTAGGACAAAGACTCTTTTGATATTTCTTGCTATTTGCTGGTCTCTGAAGACCGTTATTACTCCATGAGGTCCTAGGATCTTCTTGCAAAGATATAGCCCATGAATGACTGCTTCAAACTTATTGATTGAGCCCCTGCCCATGATGGCATTGTAGGGGTAAACCATATCTACTATGTCAAAGGTTGTCCACATAATCCTCACATCTTGGGTTATGCCAAGAGAGAGGGGCAATTCGATCTTGCTCAGGGGGAATGTGCCCTTTCATTCGAAACTGTACAGGGGGTTGTCTGCTGGATGTAACAGGCTGTGGTTAATGCCCATACAATTGAAGGCATGAAGGAAATTGGTATTAGCCTAACTCCTATTATCAACGAGGACTTTGTGTAGGTCCCATCTTGATATGTTGCAATTTATTACTAGTGTGTCCACATGATGGGCACTGCGAAGGTCCACATCCCTTGCATCGAATGTAAGTGGGACATGAGACCATTTTGTCTGGACCACTTGGCCGGTGATAGCAACATGATTCACCCTTCGGTAATGATCCTTATTTTTCCACTTGTTCTAAATATCTGAGCTAGACCCATCTTTGATCATGTGGATTACCCCTCGTAAGGGTGGCTAGATGAAGTCCTCTTCCTGATTTGGTAGTGGAGAGGGTGGTTGGTAGTGTTGCTAGTTTGGTTGTGGTGGTGGGGTGGTGGGAGTGCTAACCTTTCTTGGCTGGGGTGTTGCTGGTGCTACTGGAGGCAGTTGGTGGGGTACTGGTTATATTTTTGATGATAAAGTGGGATGTGTTGAGGGTTGTCTTTGTAGCAGGGGTATTGGTGGTGATAAGTGTGTACTAATGGCTCTTTGGTTGTTTGTGGAGACGACTCTAGCCATGCAGTCTTTGGTTTCCATAGTTTCTGGCAATCTTTGGTGGAGTGCACAACATCTTCGCCATGAAAGGCATAGTAAAGTTTTCTTTGCTGTGGGGCTCTCTACCACACCCACAACCTCTCCATGTGCTACCTCTATGCCTTTGATGTGGAGGATAATCGCGACCACAAGGGGGGACACGGTTGGTTGCTACTGGATGGCTATGTCATGGACTTGCATGTTAGTAATATGCCCTAGAGATAATCATAGAGATGATCATATTTCATTCTATCCATGATATATATATATATATTGCTTAATTGAATATCCATGAAAGGCACCTTGTATTGATTAGCAAATATGTGAATTGTTTGTGAGATTCTTTACTTGTATCGTTATTCTAAAAGTTGTCCTTGGTCAAAATCGATGACTAGCACATGTATTAGTTGATGAGCATGGTTCAGAAGCCATGGACATGGAGATGTCAAACTAATAATGTGGATGCATGTATGACATGAAGCCGAACCGACCCAACGAGAGATATTGTAATATAGTTCTCTTTTTACACATGTACACTATGTCCTTAGACATCATATTGTCGCATGTACTCAAGATGTGAATTGACGTACTTAAGGACAATCAGAAGCTACTCCATAGCTGGTAGTTATAAACATAGTTTTGGATTTGTCAGGAAGCATTCTGTGAGACATGGTCAGTCAAGGTGGAATTTGTCCCTCTTTTCTTGAGAGAAATATCTCTGGCCCCTCGAGTGATTGGATCAAGAAATGCATGGCCATGCTAGGGTTAAGTGTTGATCTTGAAAGGATTCCAAATCACAGTATCAAGAAAGAAAGGTCAGCTTAGAGCCAGACCAAATATCGTGAACAAAGGGACCAACATGTATGTAATGTTGTGATGGTTCGTCTGATATGATCTTTATGTGCGCATAGGAGTTGACATGTCTTGCTAGAGGCCCTTGTCAATTATTAGGCCAAGTAAGAGTACTCGGGCCATGTGTGTGTGAACCTATAGGGTCCTACACTTAAGGGGACGAAGCCTAACTCGGATAGGATCCAAATTAAACTGGTTAGGTTTGCCGATCGGACTTGAGGTCAGAAGCCCACCAGAGCGCCTATATAATGAGGGGTGGGGCTCGGTTAGGGTCAACCTAATTCACCCACTAGAAACCAGCCGTCGCGCCTCTCTCGCCCTCGCCAAGCCACCATCGTGAAACCTAGCAGTTTTGTACGTGGTGCTTCCTCCCTGTACATGTGGATACCTCGTAGGTGCTACATTTGAAGCACTAGGATGAAACATGCGAGGACGTGAAGGACACTGACGACTACATGGCACTGCTCGACGTGTTCGTCTACGTCGAGACAGCTTCCACTGCCTTGCGCGTCTAGTGGTAATCTCGTGACCTATAATAACATTAGATGTTGATTTTATGGGGTCGAAAATTTTGTTTTGTGCTAGTGTAGCCTCCCTGTATTCCTATAGTGGTATCAGAGTCATAGTTGTTAAGTATTAGGTTCGGGACATGTGCATATGGTGATATGCGAGGTTTTAGGATGATACGTGAACAGGTATTGGTGTTTTTGCCGAAATGGTCATGCAACGAACTACTCCTACCAGTTGGTACTCTACCATCGGAGTTAAGTGATGCACGTAATACCAGTTGTAGCAAGATTAGATCAATTTAATTGGTTAGATCAAAACCCAGTTTCATACGCCTATCACATCTGATGCGCAGTAGTATTTTGGATCTACTACAAAACCGGATTTATTGTTGTTATGACGTCTTAACGTAAAATATATATAACTTTTCGTATGTAACTCAAATTGAGACGGATTCTATATGAAAATCAATCTAAAGAAAAATTTACATGTGAATTTTTGTGGATTTCGCTCATCCAGCGAAATTTGATTCCCCAAATTTAGCTTGCAAAATTGAGTTCTATGAGGTTTATGTTTAGACATTAGAATGCCTAACTTGTTTTTGCATGATATCTGTTGTGATCGGTATGGCTATTATGTGTATGTGATGCATGTATATGAATTATTCATAACCTACGTGTCGTGACTACTACAATATGACTGGAGCCATATGTATTGTCAAAATTTAATGTAATGACCTGTATGTAAGCATGTGATGATCCAAAGCGTATATTTAGGGTACGTTCATTTCCCTCTGCTAAATTTTAGCACCTATCACATCAAATGTTTAGATGCTAGTTAGAAGTATTAAATATAATTTAATCACAAAAATAATTATATAGATAAAAACTAAACGACAAGACGAATCTATTAAGCCTAATTAGTCCCTGATTTGCTAATGTGATGCTACATTGAGCATTTGCTAATTATGGATTAATTAGGCTTAATTTTTTTGTCTTATTATATAGTCTTCATCTATATAATTATTTTTATAATTAGACTATGACATTCACACATTCGATATGACCCATACTAAACTTTAGTAACTAGAACCAAACAACCTTTTAATTTGTTTACCACCATACATTAGATAGGTCCTGAAGGACTCATCACTTGAAGGATGGCACACCTACATCATGGAGATGGAGATCAACATGATGGACATATTATTGGAGATAGAAATCACCATGTGACAGCGAGCCATACTAAATTACAATTGTTGTGTGAATGGCATTCTTAATGTTCTACTTGTTCATGTTGCATATATTGTCCTTGTGTGCGATGATATAAGCAGTGGCAAAGGAGCCATTATGGCTTAGTATGGCATCAACCATACCTAAATTTTTAAAACCCCCAACATCTTCCATTATAATCACAAATGGAGATGTGGTGCAATGGATAGGTTGCTACATTCTTAGCTGTAGGTCGTAGGATTGATTCTTGTTGCCTACATTTTTTTCTTTTTCCATCCATACCTATATTTTCTTTTGTCCTTCGCTACTGGATATAAGTGGGATGATCCATCATAAATGTTTAAGCTTATATGCCTCTCCAAACCTTGCACTATCATAAGTCTTGTACAATTGGTGGTGGGTCTATGAAACTAGGGTGCCACCAGTTTTCCATGACTAGATAAGTTTAGTTGGACGGTGAAACCCTAACCCTAACTCAGTGTTGGGACTTGTATGAATAGACCAATAGATATTAGGCTTGGCCCATTACCCAAGGGTGTGAAGGTAATTACAAGAGGCTAACCCCAAAACCCTAAACGGGTTCTAACACACCCCTTAGTCTTAACTCTGTCTTGTACAGATGTTGAGACTAGATCAAAAATCAGTGAAGACACTCGACGACAGCCCCTTGGTGAAGATGTCAGCAAACTGCATAGTGGTTGGGACTGAAGGAAATGGTGATGCCTAAGTGGGGGTGAATTAGGACTTCTAAAACTTTCTCTAAAACTAGGCCACAAATAAATCCCTAGAGCAAAACCTATGCAAATAATCAAACTAGAATGTGCAACCTAGGTTTTGTCTAAGTGTTGCTATCTCTACCGCAAAGGCTAAGATTCAACCTAAACAATCTAACTAGACAGACAAGATTGAAACTCAAATGCTTAATATAAATGCGGAAGCTAAAGAGCAAGGTAGAGATGCAAACTCCCATGGATGACGCCGGTATTTTTACCAAGGTATCCAGAACCACGTAAGGTTCCTACTAATCCTTGTTGGTGCCCCTACGCAAAGGGAAGCCCACGCAAGGGCCAAGCACCACGGTCGAGTAACTCCGTAGAGAGCCGCGGGCCTTCTCCATGCGCAAGTGGTACTCCATTTCCGGTGTGATACCCGGTTCGCAAAGAAGAGAAGTTGGGGTTATTCTTTTTTTGTTGTTTTTGTTTTTTCCCATTCGGTTGATGCGCTTTGGGGATTTGGAAATTTTGGAAGAAAAACATTCACCAGTAGGATAGTGTAATTTCTTTGGTTAGATGCTTGAGACGGGGTCGGGAGCTGTCGAGTAGGCGAATTGGGCCGTGAACCTCTATCCGGCCCACTAATCTCCCCTTAACCCTAGCCGCCCTTCCCCTAACCCCCTCTCCTTGTGCAGCCGCCCTTCCCCATTTCCCCCACACCCTTGGCCGCAGCCCCCCTCCCATTTCCTCCTCCCTCAAACCATTGCAGCCACACCACCCTAAACCCTAGCCGCCCCCCTCTCTCCAAGGTGAAGCCCTCCCGCGTGGTTCTCCGTCGTGTGGCGATCTCAATTGGAGTTTGGAGGGAGGAAGAAGTAAGGAGAAAGGGAAGAATCCAAGGTGATTTTTGTGTTTATCTCTTGTTCATTTGTGCTGCAAATTATTATTCAAGAAGGAAGTTTTGAACTACGTGGTTGTTTAAGCACAGTTGGTTTACATTGTCCAATTGTGGTTTGCTCTGTTTACTTGCTGAGATGTGTCATCTCACTCTTGCATTGTTTAATGCAGGCACCTGACTTCTGCTTTGGGAAAAGAGGGATGTAGCAGCACGACCACTACACCTTTAATAAAGGAACCACTGCTTAATAATGTTGTTAATCAAGGAGGGTCAAGTCTAGGGATTTAATATGTTCTAGCTTTTCATGGTGGTTGGGCTGTTTTTTTGGGGTGGGCTGAGTCACCTATCCTTTTATCTGGTCATGAATGTGTTTCACCACTTTTGCATTTAGATTCTACTATGTGAATTATCTATCTTTTATATCCTGTAAGAACTCCATGTTTCCCCCCTGTTATGCTTCTTTCAAGGGAGGTGCTGCCGGATTTTGCAATACTTTCTCTCTCTATTCCATTTCTTGTGTTGCATAAGATTAGTGGGAAGGGTATTTGGTAACATCCAATGTGTGGGACCAGTGGGGGTGTTACAGTTGGTATCAGAGGAATAGGCTGTAGGTCCTAGCAAGTGGAGTAATAATAAATTGACACACTGCACATGTAGGATGGGATTTCTGCTTTACTATTGTTATGTTATGTTATTGTCTGTGCTAGTTTGACATTATCTGAAGAAATGCTATGCCAATCTTATTTACTTATTATTCTCACCCCTGTGGCTGCAGCTATGCCGCCTCGTAGGGCTCGGGGTAGTCCGCAAGTTCCTAGTGGGGACTCGATGAGTCTGGCGGCGATGTTAGCCATGATGCAGGCCATGCAGCAGGAGTTGGCCATTCTGAGGCAAGCTATTCTTGTTGCCCCTGCGGGTGCTGCTCAGGGTGCTGGTGGTGGAGGAGTGCCCGGGGGCACTGTCCCTGTGGGTGCTGCTCCAGGTGGCGGGGCCGAGGTGCCTCTTCCAGTTAGTGGTCTTTCTCTGATGCAGTGGATGGGCATGAAGTTGGATTCTTTTGATGGCAGTGGTACTCCGGTGGAGGCGGCAGATTGGCTGACTTACGTGGAGGATAAGATGAATGTCTTCGAGATTGTGTATGGAGATCGGGTTCGCTTTGGCACACAGCTGTTGAAGGGAGAGGTTCAAATTTGGTGGAGAGGCGTGCAGGCAGCGCACTCCTCATCAACAGGAGTCCTGTCTTGGGATGTCTTCATCAGGCAGTTTGAAAGGAGATTCTACCCGGTCACCTTCCTGGAGAAAATGAAGATTGACTTGCAGTCCTACAAGCAGGAGAAGAAGTCTGTCACAGAGTATGAGGTGGGCTTCAACAAGATGGTCCGCTTTGTCCCTCATGTGGCTTATAATGAGATGGAGAAGGCGAGCCAGTTCCGTCAGGGTCTGAAACCTTCTATCAGGCATGCACTAGGAGCCTTTCTGTTGGTGGACTTCCGTACTACGGTGGAGCAGGCACTGGGTGTGGAGATGCAACACCAGTATACCATGGAGTCGTAGAAGTCTTCGGGTGTTGATCAGCCTCGTGGCCAGGACGCGAGGAGGGGCAACACGGGAGGTCCAGCCCACAAGAGGGGCAAGTCTCAGCATCAGCGCCACCATCCTTTCCGTGGCAAATCCTCTGACTCGGGTACTTCGGGAGGAAGTACTCAGAGGTTTCGAGCTGTTCCTAAGCCCGGGCTGGGGCTGGTGTGTTTCTGCTGTGGTGATGCGCATCGCCATGCAGAGTGCTAGTGGAGTGGCAGGTGTTCTATCTGCAGTCAGGACCACAAGGATGTGGTGTGTAGGAGGAATCCTAAAGGGAAGCTCAGATGGGAGCCGATGACTTCCTCCTCTTCTCAGGGCACTATCAACATGATGTCAAGTGTTGAGCAGCAGTTTTCAGTTCCTCTTCCTCTACAGCAGCTTTATGTGCCTAGGACTTCTCAGTTCGTGCCAATGCAGGGTTTTCCTCAGTATCTGGCCGCGCCTACTCCTGCACCGTCTACTCCTATGCCGTCTCAGTTTGGAGCTCCGCGTCTGCCTCACCCGGCGGCTCAGTGGGGTTCTTCTGTTAATTTCACTCTGGGAGCTTCCTCTTCTGCGGGTATTTCTGGAGCTTATGTGCTACCCGCTGTGGATGGTAGAGAGCAAGGAGACGTGGTAACAGGTACGATTTCAGTTGATTCATTTGCGGCCCATGCTCTTTTTGACTCTGGCGCTAGCTATTCGTTTGTTTCGGAGGATTTTGTGTCGCGGGCTGGTCTTTCGGTGCAGAGGTTGGGTCACCCAATTTTGGTTAGTTCTGCTAATGGCTCCATTAGTAGCTGTTCAGTTTGTCAGGGGTGTTCCGTCATTCTTGCTGATGAGGTCTTTTCGGTCAATCTGGTGGTGATTTCCTTAGGGGCATTCGATGTTATCTTGGGTATGGATTGGTTATCCCAGTATCACGCAGTTATATCCTGTTTTTGGAAGACAGAGTTATTGCAGGTGCCGTCGGGTAAGGAGGTGGTATTCTTGGGAAGTTCCCCAAAGTTCACGTTATCCTTGCTGGCGCAATTGCTTCCAGATCACCGGTCATGGAAATCAGGGATCTTTTTCTCCATGGTGGTCGAGGGTGAGGCTGCCTTGCGGGTGCAGGACATCCGGGTGGTGTGTGACTTTGCTGACGTGTTTCCGTTAGAGCTTCCAGGCATTCCTCCAGAGCGCGATGCAGCTTTTGAGATTAAGCTGATTCCGGGTATGCAGCCAATTCATAAGGCCCCATATCGAATGGCCCCAAAGGAGCAGGTTGAGTTGAAGCGGCAATTGGATTTTCTGCTGGCTAAGGGTTTCATTAGGCCTAGCAGGTCTCCATGGGCTTCCCCAGTATTGTTTGTTGAGAAGAAGGATAAAAGCAAGCGGCTATGTGTGGATTATCGCACTTTGAATCAAGTGACAATCAAGAATAAATATCCGCTCCCCCGTATTGAGGTCCTCTTTGAACAGTTGAGGGGTGCCCAGGTGTTCTCCAAAATTGATTTGAACTCGAGTTATCATCAATTGAAGATTCGTGAGGAGGATATTGAGAAGACCGCTTTTTGCACCAGGTATGGGTATTATGAGTTTATAGTCATGTCTTTTGGCTTAACTAATGCCCCTGCTGCTTTTATGGAACCAATGAATAGGTTGTTGCATGAATTCCTGGACGACTTTGTGCTCGTGTTCCTGGATGATATTCTGATTTATTCAAAGACCGAGGCCGAGCATGAGCAGCATCTCCGTCTCGTTCTGGGTGCCCTAAGGAAGAATCAGTTCTATGGCAAGTTGAAGAAGTGTGCCTTTTGGCTGTCCGAAGTGGCTTTCCTGGGGCACGTGATTAATCAACAGGGCATTGCGGTTGATCCCAAGAATGTTGCGGCTGTGGTGGAGTGGAAGAGACCCTCTAGTGTCTCTGAAATCCGAAGTTTCTTGGGGCTCGCTGGATATTATCGGCGCTTCGTACCAAATTTTTCTAGCATTGCTAAGCCTCTGACTAGACTCTTGGAGAAGGGTGTTCTTTTCATCTGGTCCGGCGATTGCAAGGTCAGTTATCAGACATTGAAGAGCAAGTTGGTGGACGCCCCTATCCTAGCTTTGCCTGAGAGCGGTAAGCGTTTCACAGTTTATACGGATGCTTCGCGTATTGGTCTTGGTTGTGTGTTGATGCAGGAAGGCAGATTGATTGCTTATGGCTCAAGGCAGTTGAGGAAGCATGAGGGGAATTATCCAACTCATGACCTTGAATTGGTCGCGGTGGTTTTTGCTCTAAAGTCATGGAGGCATTATCTTTATGGCGAGGCTTGTGACATTTACACCAATCATAAAAGTCTCAAGTATATTTTTACTCAGAAGGAGCTGAATTTGAGGCAGCGTAGGTGGCTTGAATTGATTAAAGATTATGATTTGTCCATTCATTATCACCCGGGGAAGGCTAATGTAGTGGCTGATGCCCTTAGCAGGTTCGGGGTTCCAAAGGTGGCCTTGCCGTTGATCGCTGATCTAGACCGTTTGGGGACCGCTTTGTGTTATGTCGGCACCGCTAGCGAGGAGACTCGGATGCTTATTCAATCCTCCCTCATGGAGAGAGTGCGTGCGGCTCAGCAGCAGGATCGTCTATTGCAGGAAGCTCGAAAGAGGGTTGGTGATGGTAAACCACGGGAGTTCGCCATTGATGAGAATGATTTGGTTCGTTTCAGGGGCCGTCTTTGTGTGCCTCAGAAATCAGAGGTGAAGATGGATATCTTGAGAGAAGCTCATAAAACGCCTTACATCGTTCACCCTGGCGAAACCAAGATGTACCGAGATTTGAAGCAAAACTTCTGGTGGAAGCGGATGAAGGTTGACGTTTCTAAGTATGTGGCCGCCTGTGAAGTATGTCAACGCGTGAAGACCGAGCATAAGCGGCCTGCAGGTTTACTGAAGCCATTAGAAAGTCCAGAGTGGAAATGGGAGCATATCACCATGGATTTTGTGGTGGGTCTACCTCGTTCCCCTCGGGGCAGGGATGCTATATGGGTGGTAGTGGATCGCTTGACTAAGTCTACACATTTTATTCCCATGAAGACCACAAATTCAGCTTCATATTTGGTTCCCTTGTATATGAAGGAAGTAGTCAGGCTTCACAGGGTACCTAAGTCCATTGTTTCTGATCGAGACTCCAAATTTGTATCCAAATTCTGGGAGAGTCTTCACAGTGCATTGGGCACCAAGCTTTCACTTAGTGTCGCTTTTCATCCTCAGACTGATGGTCAGTCAGAGCGAACGATCCAAACCTTGGAAGATATGTTGCGTGCTTGTGTTCTGTCATGGAAGGGTAGCTGGGAGGATCATCTTGCATTGGCAGAGTTTGCTTATAACAACAACTACCAGGCTAGCATCAAGATGGCACCATTTGAGGCTTTGTATGGCAGGCGGTGTATCTCCCCTCTGTGCTGGGAGACTTTGGGAGAGAGATCCCTGGTTGGTCCTGATTGGGTTCAGCAGACTTATGAAAAGGTTCAGGAAATTCGTTACAATATTTTGGCAGCTCAGAGCCGTCAGAAGAGTTATGTTGATGTGAGGAGGCGGGATTTGGAATTTGCAGTGGGTGACCAAGTCCTTCTCAAGGTATCACCTACTAAAAGAGTTGTTTGGTTCGGTGTCTCTGGAAAGCTCAGCCCGAGATATATTGGAACGTTCACTATCTAGCCCGAGTGGGCAGCCTGGCTTCTCGCTTGCTACTGTCGGATTCCATGGCAGGGGTACACCCGGTTTTTCATGTCTCTATGTTGAGGAAGTTCTTGCGGGATCCGGACCATCAGATTGAGATGGAATCAATTGCTGTGCAGCAGGATCTGACTTTGGAGTGTCGTCCGGTGTGTATATTGGAATTCTCGGAGCATGTATTGAGGAAGAGATCAATCAAGTATGTTAAGGTTGTGTGGTCTAATCAGTCTGAGCGTGAGGCTACATGGGAACTTGAGGAGCTGATGCGGCAAAAATATCCGGAACTTTTCGGTGTGGGTAAGTGTTGTTGATTCATTAATCTTTCCTTTTGTCGTTCCGATAGAAGCGTCAGAATTCGAGGTCGAATTCTTTTTAAGGGGGGTAGAGTGTGATACCCGGTTCGCAAAGAAGAGAAGTTGGGGTTATTCTTTATTTGTTGTTTTTGTTTTTTTCCCATTCGGTTGATGCGCTTTGGGGATTTGGAAATTTTGGAAGAAAAACATTCACCAGTAGGATAGTGGAATTTCTTTGGTTAGATGCTTGAGACGGGGTCGGGAGATGTCGCGTAGGCGAATTGGGCCGTGAACCTCTATCCGGCCCACTAATCTCCCCTTAACCCTAGCCGCCCTTCCCCATTTCCCCCACACCCTTGGCCGCAGCCCCCCTCCCATTTCCTCCTCCCTCAAACCATTGCAGCCACACCACCCTAAACCCTAGCCGCCCCCCTCTCTCCAAGGTGAAGCCCTCCCGCGTGGTTCTCCGTCGTGTGGAGATCTCAATTGGAGTTTGGAGGGAGGAAGAAGGAAGGAGAAAGGGAAGAATCCAAGGTGATTTTTGTGTTTATCTCTTCTTCATTTGTGCTGCAAATTATTATTCAAGAAGGAAGTTTTGAACTACGTGGTTGTTTAAGCACAGTTGGTTTACATTGTCCAATTGTGGTTTGCTCTGTTTACTTGCTGAGATGTGTCATCTCACTCTTGCATTGTTTAATGCAGGCACCTGATTTCTGCTTTGGAAAAAGAGGGATGTAGCAGCACGTCCACTACACCTTTAATAAAGGAACCACTGCTTAATAATGTTGTTAATCAGGGAGGGTCAAGTCTAGGGATTTAATATGTTCTAGCTTTTCATGGTGGTTGGGCTGTTTTTTTGGGGTGGGCTGAGTCACCTATCCTTTTATTTGGTCATGAATGTGTTTCACCACTTTTGCATTTAGATTCTACTACATGAATTATCTGTCTTTTATATCCTGTAAGAACTCCATGTCCCCCCCTGTTATGCTTCTTTCAAGGGAGGTGCTGCTGGATTTTGCAATACTTTCTCTCTCTATTCCATTTCTTGTGTTGCATAAGTTTAGTGGGAAGGGTATTTGGTAACATCCAATGTGTGGGACCAGTGGGGGTGTTACATCCGGCTCCTCTCGGACGGTCCCCGCCATCTCCACTATCGAGCTTCTGGCTAAAAACGTCGCGGGCCTCGTTCCCTTCGGTACACGGTGGCACCCATGACATAAACGCGGTTATCAAGGTCTTGCAAGACTCTCGCCCCACTCGGTACAATTACAACGGCTCGCACAAGAGCCGAGGGGTTCTGTGGTTTTTCTAAACTCACTCAACTAACTAGGATTCACGTAGAGCAAGCGCTAATGCGGTCTAACTAACCTAAGCACTTCGCAAAGCACTACGCCAATCACCGAGTGATTCTATTAAGCACTTAGGTGTATGGGCACTTGGATTATACTATGCCATGGTATGTTTCTTGGGCTCCCACACCTTGAAATGGTCGGTTGAGGGGTATTTATAGGCCCCAACACAATTCTAGTCATTGGACAAAAGCTGTTGTTGTCTGATGCGTCTAGCCGTTGGATCTGACACTGCAGGTGACCGTTGGTGTAACACCCCTGGTGTTACTGTAACTAAAACTTGAGCATGACATCATAAGCATTGGCATTGCATATGTTTGACACACCTAGAGTGCATTTACTAGGTAAAAATTTCAAACAAGTTGTATTGTTATAACACTTTGCAAATAGAACCCTAGGTAGGAAGTTTAACCCTAAATAGGGATTAAAGGGGTAAAACATAACCCAAATTGAGAAAACCTAAAAGCCTTATGGGTATAGTCATAAAATATTCCCAAGAATAAAGTTGAATCACATTTATACCCCTGGGATACCAAAAACCCTGATTAGAACCCTGGAAAACCCTAAAACCAAACCCTAGGGACCTATGTGCAAAATTAGTCCACTTTTGGACTAAAGTGCAAAAACCAAGTCAAGTGAGTATCTTAAGTCATTTGGGTCACTCATATGTGAATTTACAAGCCAAACCCTAAGATTTGGATTCAATTGCAAAAAGGCCCCTAGTTGTGATTTCATGCTAAGTCTGAATTTCAGATTGATGAGCTCAACTTTGGAGCCTTGCAACTTTTAAAATATAGGGTTTTTGCCCTGAGGCACCACATCAAACTTATAGACCTATTAATGGATAACAAGTTTGCTTAAGAGTGCAAGCCATGTTCTTGTGAGAAATTTGGAGATAATCATGCTCAAACTTTGGCTGTTAGGCTGATTAAGTCTGAAAATCAGACTGAGAGTGAACTAACATCAACTTCAAGACCAAGTTCATGCATGATCTGCTGCCTTTTTGTGACAACACCATATAGCAAAGTTGTAGTTTGTATAATGCTCTACAAGTTTGCTGCAGAGTTGAACTTGTGTTACCATATGAAATTAAGAGAAAAATTGCCTTCAATAGGGACTGACAGGCTGTCTAAATGAGTTAGTCGCCATGGTACAGTGTCCGAAATGGATCAGATTGCCAGCGCCGCGTACTCGCCACCGACGACCTCCCTGCGCCACGATTCGTGTCGCCGCCAGTCCAAGTTGTGTTCGGGGTGAGTGGATAGCGCTCGGGGTCCCGGAAATATCACCGTCGTGGATAAGTCCGGCCGGTAAAACAAATCCGACCACCGTACTAGCTTGTCGCGGTGGAACCCGATAGGCTCCCCGGTGACCGCCGCCTCCCGGCCGTGCGCCGCGTGGCTCAACCTTTCCACCGCGTCGCCGTAACTCCCCACTGCTGTCTAATCAACGCCGGTGAGGTTGCCACGGCATGGGACACCAATTCACGTGCGCCAGTATTCTTCTCCACCTCCGACCGCCGCGCGTCTCATCCAAATTCGCGGCCACCGCCCGTTCTCCCTATAAATTGAGCCCGTGACTAGCTCCGCAAGGTCATCAGCTACCCAGCCACCAAGAATTGCTAGCAATCGATCACCAGTGTACCCGAATTCCTTGTTTCCCCCAAATCTTTTCGCCACCACCGTAAAGCACCACTCCACCGTGGCCAGTCCGTTCTGGTAAGGCACCATCCAATTCGCGCGTTGTTCTCATGTCCCTGTATGCTGGTGATGCTCTCCAAACCGTCCAATTAAACTAGAAGCCCACCAATCACTGGGAACACGAACTAATGTCCATAGCTTTCGCTGTCCCCATGGACAGAGTACGATAGAGCTCCAATTCAGAAATTGAGTGAGGGGAAATACTCCTTAGGGGTAGAATCAGGTGTGAACCAAAGTTTAGCGTCGGTCTTCGCCCTCTCCGGCCGGTATAGCTCGCCGGATTTCGGCTTCCCGTGTGGAGCTTCGTCGAGGACCTGACGCGGTGAAGAAATAGAAACCTGAGGGCATTTCTGCAATGTGTCAGCGACTGTGTTAAACAGTGGAAGGACCCATCCCCAGATAGTGAAAACCTCGAGGGCCCTTCTGCAAGACTGCCAACGCGGGCGCGGGCGCGCCCTGTTTCTCTGAGTGGCTGGGCCGTATGGGCTGCTTCTGGCCTAGTACTATTCAAACTTTTTCATTTTCTTTTTCAGAGAAACTTTAGAAATATGTAGGAAACTACAGAAAATTCATAAAATTGTGAAACCAATTTTACTAGGCTTATTATTTTCCCTAGAATTTAATAAAAATAGTTTCATGATTTTTAGGTTAAATAAGGAATTTTAAGGCATTTAAAATAGCTTAAAGAAATAGTTCTGGAATTTTAGAGAATTAATAGTAATGCCAAAAATGTTCAAAATTTTTATATGAACTCCCCACATTATTTAGAAGCCTTGGGTAGAGTTTGAATTGATTTGGACCATGTTTGATAACTAGAACCCAAAACCCCCACCCTTGCTCTATGAACTCCTTTACTAACTCCGGAAACCCTAAGTTCTCGGTAGGGATGGCAATTTAATCCGTGGATTCGAATATCCGTCGGATATTCGACCCGACAGATCCGGATATGGATATGTTTTTTGACCTGCGGGTTAGGCCCATATCCGACCCGAGGTAAAGTGAACATGGATTTGGATATTAAACCTCACCCACGGGTCACCCGTTGGATATCCGAAATTAATCAATACTTCAATTTTTTGCCCAGACAAGTAGACAACCCAGTTGGGAGCCAGCCTAGCCCACACATGTACACACCGACATCACTGCATCAACAAACCCTAATCCCTAACACTATCAATTTATCTATTTTGTTGTTTGCCATGATGAATATGATTCTACTATCATTGACTAAAAAAATTCAGCCTCAGCTACTATAGTGGTGGTTCTGTGTTGAGATTTCCTGGTATGTTTTCCATGTATAATTTCTTTATGATAAAACATTATAACTAGTAAACAAAATGTTCTTTGATTTGCATGTCGATCCTGCTATTACGCACTAGCATATTGTCTTAGTCACATGTACAAGGCTTAGACACTCAGCTAGTATAGTAGTATTCTTGTATTCTCGTACAAGGTTGCATCTTGACTGATAATTGGGAAGAAATTTGATTAATTATGTTATTGAATTGTTGAAAATAGTTCTTTGTCATATCCGATGGATATCTGACGGATATCCGAATTCCGATGGGCATGGGCATGGATATGAATTTCTACCCGCTGTATAGTCGCGGGCGGATATTATCTGTGACCGTGGATATGGCTGTGGGCGGATATTTACAGTATCTGGTCCGAATCCGACCCGTTGCCATCCCTAGTTCTCGGAGTTCCGTGAAGGAAAGTTGTATTCAATACTTAGATAATAAATCTTTATTATCTTTGCACTCTCATGAGCATTACATGGCATTCATTCTTATATATATACACCTATATGGTTATATTTAGAAAAGGAAGAAGAGATTGAAGTGACCGAAGAAAAGACACCACCACCTTCGGATTCTCAGGCCGACAATTGTTTCTACTTCGATATCTGCGGGTCCGAGCCTGACTCACCCATCAACGAAGGCAAGCCCCGGTGCATTTGCCACCTCCCTTGATGTTTTTAAAATCTTTCTCACTTGCTTGCTGCATTAGGTGATAGGAGTTGAATGCTTAAACAATTCCTGCATTACCTTCCTTGAACTTGATTACCTTCCTTGAAATCCTGTTTTTACAAAAAGGTTTTACTATGCTTAGTGTTGCTCTAGAAAAACAAAAGGATTTGTTTTACAAAAGATGTCTGGCAAAGTGGGAGGGATGTTTTTGAAAATAAAACTTGATGGTGAATCCATCACGGCCGTGATGGATTCAACGTCGGAAAAGATGTACCTCTGCCAGGTACCAAGTTTTTGGGTTGAAATGATTAAGCTGAGACCGGGCGGGTGACTTGCACGAGAAGAGAGTCTCGGTGTAGTGTCTCCGTCTGAGTCGATTAAGGACCTTGTCAATGTAGGCTTGATGACCGAGGACCCTTTAACTGGTCACATGCCTCGTCATGGGTAAGCCTTGCCTCGGGCAGACTAAGGCCAGAATAAGATAACACGAAATGGGCGTGGAGCGGTGGCGAGAGTAGCGTGTACCCTCCGTAGCAAGAGGCTGGACGGTGGTGTATCTGTGCTCTCGGTTTGCGTGAACCTGATCTGGTCTTAAGAAACCCGGTGGTGGGTTGACATATGCAAGGGTTAAGTGCTACATATGTCGTGTGATTGGAGATCCTCAGTTGAGTATAATCGATTCGGATCGCCGTACCTTCGCGGTTATGAAGACTTGGTCACTGACTTACACGTAGCAATCCACTAAAGATGATGGGTTTTTGTTAAGAAATTGGCTAGTGCAGGACCAGTGATTGAACTAGGGTAGAAAGAACTCTAGTTGCAGGTAATTTTACTTAACTTGACAAATAAAATTGGATTTTTAACGATCCACTTTAGTAAGCATTTCTGCAAAACAGAGTCTTTGATTATTGAAAAGCCTTACCTTGACTCCCTTAAGCCAGCATACCCTTGAGAGTCTTTTCTTTAGTCGGGTAAGACTTGCTGAGTAATTCCATACTCAGGGTTTATCCCTCCGTTGTTTTTAGGTGAGGAAGCAACAAATTTTTGTTGCTTTTGCTCCAAGGTGGTTCCCAAGGAAGAAAAACAAGAGTGAAGCCGCGGGAGGACTTGGTCCTCCATATAAAACTTTTATGAAAAACTTATCGGGAGGAGTTTTTACCTCCCTTGGTATTGTAATAATACTACTCTGCACTCGTTTATATTTCTGGTCTGTAATAAACAACTTGATCTTACTTTTTAAATAAATGTAAGTTATGTAATCGCTTCCGCATTTCTTTATCTCTGATGATTTGTAATGTCTGCAAGACGGGTGAAACGTTCCTGGAAAGGTAGGAAAGAAGATACCGAACTTGTCAAGTAGTTCAGGGGCACCTACAGGGTTGTCTGAGGTCCGTTGGACAAGGACAACTGTAGGTAGGCCTAATTACTAGGGAGGTTCCGTCACAGCTGGTATCGGAGCGTAGCCCTTCTTTGCAGATATTATGAGGCATCTTCAAAAGGATTTTCTAAAAGTCTTACCTAGAAACTCTCTTCCTTTCTTACCTAAGTATTCTGAAGAGTCTATCTTAAAGACCAGGTAGTAAGAGTGCAACATATAGAATGTGTGAATCAACTAAGGTTGATTATGTAATTACACATGCATCATGCTAAGAACTATACTAATAAAATTTCCCCCTTAGAAAGATGCCGCCGCGCACAGGGAAAACGGCGCGCAAGTCAACTGGCCCAATCGGTGTGCCCCGGCATCAACTTGCCCCTCGACATGAGGATAGTAGCAGCGGGAGCAATGATCCAATAGGGGATCTTGAAGCACGAGTAAATCAACTTCAAACAGAATTGCAACGCAGGACCAACATATGGGTTGCAGATGGAGATAAAATAAATGAATTAAGAAGCGACATCCGCCGCCTGCGGGATCAACTTGCTGATCGGGACTTGGCGCTCGACTGGGCAGTTCAGTCCCGTTTGCTTGCTTGTGCTAAAGAGGCAAGGGCTCAAGCCCAAGTCAAGGAACTTAGCTCAGCTATCGACAACCTGCAGGTCTATTGCAATACTTTACATGAGGAAGTCCATGTACTGTACTCGCAATTACACCCTAGTGCACCTGCGCACTCTGTTGAGTCGGAAGCCGAACCCTCGCATGTTGCGGGACACGCGCTTGGTGGTGAGTTAGACCTTTTTCAGCCCCTCCTTCTATGAGGCTGGTTGACGAATGGTCTCCCACACCCGACGACAAGGCCTCCAAAAGCAACGGAAAGCAGGAATAGTGGTGTAGTAGAAGTAGAAGTAGTGTATTGTATAACAGGTTGTACTATTGTATAATAGGTAGTGTATTTGTATAATAGGTAATGTATCCTGTTGTAAAAATTCGAGTCTGTACATTACTCTTCTTGGTAATGTAAAATGGAAGGTTTTTCTTTGGCATATCATATTGTTTTCAAATGTTGTTGCCACAGATGCCTTCCAAGACTCGAGCATAGGACGGAGCTGGTACCTCCCGGGGGAGGGAGTCTACCCCAAATCCACCCCCTGTTCCTCCCACACTGGCCGAGGCGATTGCCGCCTTAGTGAATGCGACTGCTGATAATACCTGCTTTCTGAGAGAAATGGCGGGCCAACAGCTCCAGCAGCAAGGTGGGCGGGGTTATTAACAGGGCCCCCGCGAAACTTCTTACCTGGACTTCTCAGAGACACGTCCACCCTTGTTTGTTAAAGCTAAAGATCCGTTAGAAGCCGATGAATGGCTTCGTGTGATTGAACAAAAATTCGGACTTCTACGTTGTTCGGAGACCCAGAAGCCTTTATTTGCAGCCCAGCAACTACGTGGCCCTGCCAGCACTTGGTGGGGAAATTTCGTGGCCGTTCAACCGGCCAATCATCAAATAACCTGGGAAGAATTCAAAGTGGCCTTCCGCGAGCATTATATACCCGAAGGTGTTCTACATATGAAGCAAGAAGAATTCATGAAGCTAAAGCAAGGAGGGGATACTGTTAATCAGTATCTCAATAAGTTCAATCATCTGTCACAATATGCAATCGATCAAGTGAACACTGATTTGAAAAAGAAGAATTGCTTTATGAGAGGTCTAAATGATCGACTGCAGAGAAAAATGGCAACCTGCATAGATCTTACGTATGGAAGAGCTGTCAGTACAGCCTTGGCTGTGTAAGCAAAGTATGCAGGTGTCGGAAAATCTAAGGGGTTTGAAGGTGATAGGCCTAGTCGGGGCCCTATGAAGAAGCAACAGTTCGTCATTCGGCCTTCTAACCAGAATCGTTCACGTACACCATCCTTCCCTTTCAAGCAGCCAATAATTGTTCGTCCCAATAATGCCCCCACTGCCCCAAGTCAGCCGGGTGCCCCAGGCACTCGATTCCCTGCTTTGCCCAGTTCTTCACCCGGATGTTTCAATTGTGGCAAGTCTGGGCATTTCATCAAAGATTGCCCCTATCCCATGCAGAACCAGTCGAATAATCAGCAAGGATCGGGGAATTCATCTCAAAGCAAGGGAAATGTTAAGGGCAAAAATATCAAGAAGACGGGACACGTATACTATACACAAGTGGCCACTACACCGGACGGTGAGCCGGTAATGATGGGTATGTTTCTTGTGGCCAATCATCCTGCAGTCATTCTTTTTGATTCTGGTGCTTCGCATACGTTCATTAGCAAGAAATTTGTGGAGCAACATCATATTTCATGCCATGAATCAAAAGAGGGGTTTAAAATTCACTCACCAGGGGGACAAATATTTACTAGAGAAGTGGCCTATCAAGTGCCTGTAACTTTGGCCGGACGGGACTTTCCTACTAATATGATCGTTCTGAAAAGCCAAGATATAGATGTAATTTTGGGTATGAATTGGTTAGCTAGACATAAAGCAACCCTCAACACTGATCAAAGAACCATCAGGTTGAGTCACAATCAAGAAGAAATTCTTTTGCCCATCCCCATTCCAAACAAAACTACTGGCGGAGTTTATGAATTTATGGTACTGGAAATCAAGGATATTCTGGTAGTATGCGAGTTTCCCGATGTCTTTCCTGAGGATTTGCCGGGATTGCCACCTGAACGGGAGGTAGAGTTTGTAATAGAGTTAAAGCCCGGTACGGCTCCAATATCTAGAAGATCGTACCGAATGCCTCCTAATGAGTTGGCAGAATTGAAGATTCAATTACAAGATCTACTTGAGAAAGGATTTATCCGGCCAAGCTCATCGCCGTGGGGTTGTCCAGCCATATTCGTTAAAAAGAAGGATCAAACTTTACGAATGTGTGTGGATTATCGACCCCTGAATGAGGTCACCATCAAAAACAAGTACCCTCTTCCAAGGATTGACATTCTATTTGATCAACTGACTGGAGCGAGGGTCTTTTCCAAGATTGATCTCCGATCGGGCTATCACCAGATCCGTATTCGGCCCGAAGATATACCAAAGACCGCATTCACTACGCGGTATGGATTATTTGAATATCTGGTAATGTCTTTCGGGTTAACAAATGCTCCGGCCCACTTCACATATTTGATGAACTCGGTGTTCATGCCCGAGCTAGACAAGTTTGTGGTGGTCTTCATTGATGATATTCTAATATATTCCAAGAATGAAGAGGAGCACGCCCAACATTTACGGATCGTGTTAACACGCTTGAGAGAACATCAGTTATATGCCAAGTTCAGCAAATGCGCGTTTTGGCTGGAGGAAATTCAATTTCTGGGACATGTTCTATCTGCCAGAGGGATTGCGGTAGACCCCAGCAAAGTCAAGGACATTTTGGAGTGGAAACCCCCAACCACTGTTCATCAAGTTCGAAGTTTCCTTGGATTGGCGGGATATTACCGCAGATTCATACCAGATTTTTCTAAGCTTGTGAAGCCAATCACAAGTTTATTGAAGAATGATATTAAATTCAATTGGTCTTCTAAGTGTAATGAAGCTTTTGAACAATTGAAGACATTATTAACCACTGCTCCGGTATTGGCTCAACCGGACATCACCAAGCCCTTTGATGTATATTGTGATGCATCAGGCAGTGGACTCGGCTGTGTATTAATGCAAGAAGGCCGAGTAATTGCATATGCTTCAAGGCAGTTGCGCCGACATGAGGAGCATTACCCAACTCATGATCTGGAGCTAGCTGCTGTGGTTCGTGCCCTGAAAATTTGGCGTCACTATCTGCTGGGAAATATCTGTCACATTTATATAGATCATAAAAGCTTGAAGTATATCTTCACCCAGTCAGAATTGAATATGGGACAAAGGCGATGGCTTGAGCTTATTAAGGACTATGAACTGGAAATTCATTATCACCCAGGCAAAGCCAATGTTGTGGCAGATGCACTAAGCCGTAAGGTTTCCTGTCACTGTCTTACGGTGAAGACCTCTGACAACACTTTATGTCAAGAGATGGAGATGCTAAACCTGGGAATGGTCCAACAAGGAACTTTGAATCAGCTAAAGCTTGAGTCGTCCTCTTGCAAAGGATAATTGATGCTCAAAAGGATAATGAGGGCATGAAACACATTCGTGAGAAGTTAAGGGCTGGAAAAGCCAAATGTTTCAAAGAAGATGATCAAGGCATTGTATGGTTTAATAACCGCAACTTGGTGCCAAAGAATGAAGAGCTCCGCCAGCAAATTCTTGATGAAGCACATCTTAGCCGCTACTCTATTCATCCCGGAAGCACTAAGATGTACAAAGACTTGAAGCAACATTACTGGTGGACAAAGATGAAGATCGAAATTGCACGCTATGTGGCGAGATGTGACACCTGTAGACGTGTCAAAGCCATACATTTGAAAGCTGCCAGTCCATTACAGTCGCTACCAATACCGACATGGAAATGGGAAGACATAAGTATGGACTTTATTGTGGGATTGCCCAGGACTCCAAAGGGGTATGACTCTATCTGGGTTATTGTTGATTGGCTCACGAAAATTGCTCACTTTCTGCCGGTCAAGACATATTACCCGGTACTTACATATGCAGAGTTGTACATTGCCCGTATTCTCAGTTTGCATGGTGTTCCAAAGACTATAGTGTCGGATCATGGACCACAATTTGTATCCAAATTCTGGGAAGAACTCCATAAATCCCTAGGTACTAAGTTGCTCCACAGTTCGGCCTATCATCCCCAAACGAGTGGACAGACTGAGAGGGTTAATCAAATACTCGAAGATATGTTGCGAGCATGTGTTCTGGACTTCTCACAGAAATGGGATGAATGTTTGCCCTTGGCAGAGTTTTCATATAATAATAGCTATCAAGAAAGTATCAAGATGGCACCCTTTGAAGTTTTATATGGACGACGATGTCGTACTCCGCTAAATTGGTCTGAACCTGGGGAAAGGTACTTCTTTAGGCCTGATATGGTGAAGGAGGCCGAGGAAAAGGTTCAGAAAATTATTCATAATATGAAGAAAGCACAAGCTCGTCAGAAGGGTTATGCAGACAAACGGTGAATGCCCTTGTATTTTCATGAAGGGGACTATGTCTACCTGAAGGTTTCACCAATGAAGGGAGTATCGTGTTTCGGGGTTAAAGGGAAGCTTGCACCTAGGTACATTGGTCCATTCCCGGTACTTGAGCAATGTGGACCAGTGGCGTATCGATTGCAGCTCCCCGAAATTTTGTCTGCTATACATAATGTGTTCCATGTGTCACAATTGAAGAAGTGTCTTCGAGTTCCCGATCGAACCATTGAAGTAACAGATGTTGTCCTTGAACCGGACTTGACATACTCTGAGCACCCTATTCGAGTCCTGGATCAAAAGGACAGGGTTACCCGAAGAAAAACTCTCATGTTTTATAAGATACAGTGGAACCAACATTCCGAAGAAGAGGCTACATGGGAAACTCAAGACTTTTTAGATAAGAATTTCCTAGGCTTTTTAGCCTCTTGTAAATTGTAAAGCCTGTATAGATGTTGTAATAAAGGAGTAAATTCCCAAACCACCTCTGCCTTGTACCAAAAATAAGGAAATAAAAATGTGACACATTTCCTTTTCCATTACTTATCCTAGGACTTTTAATCTCGGGACGAGATTCTTTTATGGGGGGGAAGGATGTAACACCCCTGGTGTTACTGTAACTAAAACTTGAGCATGACATCATAAGCATTGGCATTGCATATGTTTGACACACCTAGAGTGCATTTACTAGGTAAAAATTTCAAACAAGTTGTATTGTTATAACACTTTGCAAATAGAACCCTGGGTAGGAAGTTTAACCCTAAATAGGGATTAAAGGGGTAAAACATAACCCAAATTGAGAAAACCTAAAAGCCTTATGGGTATAGTCATAAAATATTCCCAAGAATAAAGTTGAATCACATTTATACCCCTGGGATACCAAAAACCCTGATTAGAACCCTGGAAAACCCTAAAACCAAACCCTAGGGACCTATGTGTAAAATTAGTCCACTTTTGGACTAAAGTGCAAAAACCAAGTCAAGTGAGTATCTTAAGTCATTTGGGTCACTCATATGTGAATTTACAAGCCAAACCCTAAGATTTGGATTCAATTGCAAAAAGGCCCCTAGTTGTGATTTCATGCTAAGTCTGAATTTCAGATTGATGAGCTCAACTTTGGAGCCTTGCAACTTTTAAAATATAGGGTTTTTGCCCTGAGGCACCACATCAAACTTATAGACCTATTAATGGATAACAAGTTTGCTTAAGAGTGCAAGCCATGTTCTTGTGAGAAATTTGGAGATAATCATGCTCAAACTTTGGCTGTCACGCTGATTAAGTCTGAAAATCAGACTGACAGTGGACTGACATCAACTTCAAGACCAAGTTCATGCATGATTTGCTGCCTTTTTGTGACAACACCATATAGCAAAGTTGTAGTTGGTATAATGCTCTACAAGTTTGCTGCAGAGTTGAACTTGTGTTACCATATGAAATTAAGAGAAAAATTGCCTTCAATAGGGACTGACAGGCTGTCTGAATGAGTTAGTCGCCATGGTACAGTGTCCGAAATGGATCAGATTGCCAGCGCCGCGTACTCGCTGCCGACGACCTCCCTGCGCCACGATTCGTGTCGCCGCCAGTCCAAGTTGTGTTCGGGGTGAGTGGATAGCGCTCGGGGTCCTGGAAATATCACCGCCGTGGATAAGTCCGGCCTGTAAAACAAATCCGACCACCGTACTAGCTTGTCACGGTGGAACCCGATAGGCTCGCCGGTGACCGCCGCCTCCCGCCCGTGCGCCGCGTGGCTCAACCTTTCCACCACGTCGTCGTAACTCCCCACTGTGTCTAATCAACGCCGGTGAGGTTGCCACGGCATGGGACACCAATTCACGCGCGCCAGTATTCTTCTCCACCTCCGACCGCCGCGCGTCTCGTCCAAATTCGCGGCCACCGCCCGTTCTCCCTATAAATTGAGCCCGTGACTAGCTCCGCAAGGTCATCAGCTACCCAGCCACCAAGAATTGCTAGTGATCGATCACCAGTGTGCCCGAATTCCTTGTTTCCCCCAAATCTTTTCTCTGCCACCGTAAAGCACCACTCCACCGTGGTCAGTCCGTTCTGGTAAGGCACCATCCAATTCGCGCGTTGTTCTCATGTCCTTGTATGCTGGTGATGCTCTCCAAACCGTCCAATTAAACTAGAAGCCCACCAATCACTGGGAACACGAACTAATGTCCATAGCTTTCGCTGTCCCCGTGGACAGAGTACGATAGAGCTCCAATTCAGAAATTGAGTGAGGGGAAATACTCCTTAGGGGTAGAATCAGGTGTGAACCAAAGTTTAGCGTCGGTCTTCACCCTCTCCGGCCGGTATAGCTCGCCGGATTTCGGCTTCCCGTGTGGAGCTTCGTCGAGGACCTGACGCGGTGAAGAAATAGAAACCTGAGGGCATTTCTGCAATGTGTCAGCGACTGTGTTAAACAGTGGAAGGACCCATCCCCAGATAGTGAAAACCTCGAGGGCCCTTCTGCAAGACTGCCAACGCGGGCGCGGGCGCGCCCCGTTTCTTTGAGTGGCTGGGCCGTATGGGTTGCTTCTGGCCCAGTACTATTCAAACTTTTTCATTTTCTTTTTCAGAGAAACTTTAGAAATATGTAGGAAACTAAAGAAAATTCATAAAATTTTGAAACCAATTTTACTAGGCTTATTATTTTCCCTAGAATTTAATAAAAATAGTTTCATGATTTTTAGGTTAAATAAGGAATTTTAAGGCATTTAAAATAGCTTAAAAAATAGTTCTGGAATTTTAGAGAATTAATAGTAATGCCAAAAATGTTCAAAATTTTTATATGAACTCTCCACATTATTTAGAAGCCTTGGGTAGAGTTTGAATTGATTTGGACCATGTTTGATAACTACAACCCAAAATCCCCACCCCTGCTCTATGAACTCCTTTACTGACTCCGGAAACCCTAAGTTCTTAGAGTTCCGTGAAGGAAAGTTGTATTCAAGACTTAGATAATAAATCTTTATTATCTTTGCACTCTCATGAGCATTACATGGCATTCATTCTTATATATATACCTATATGGTTATATTTAGAAAACGAAGAAGAGATTAAAGTGACCGAAGAAAAGACACCACCACCTTCGGATTCTCAGGACGGCAATTGTTTCTACTTCGATATCTGCGGGTCCGAGCCTGACTCACCCATCAACGAAGGCAAGCCCCGGTGCATTTGCCACCTCCCTTGATGTTTTTAAAATCTTTCTCACTTGCTTGCTGCATTAGGTGATAGGAGTTGAATGCTTAAACAATTCCTGCATTACCTTCCTTGAACTTGATTACCTTCCTTGAAACCCTGTTTTTACAAAAAGGTTTTACTATGCTTAGTGTTGCTCTAGAAAAACAAAAGGATTTGTTTTACAAAAGATGTCTGGCAAAGTGGGAGGGATGTTTTTGAAAATAAAACTTGATGGTGAATCCATCACGGCCGTGATGGATTCAACGTCGGAAAAGATGTACCTCTGACAGGTACCAAGTTTTTGGGTTGAAATGATTAAGCTGAGACCGGGCGGGTGACTTGCACGAGAAGAGAGTCTCGGTGTAGTGTCTCCGTCTGAGTCGATTAAGGACCTTGTCGATGTAGGCTTGATGACCGAGGACCCTTTAACTGGTCACATGCCTCGTCATGGGTAAGCCTTGCCTCAGGCAGACTAAGGCCAGAATAAGATAACACGAAATGGGCGTGGAGCGGTGGCGAGAGTAGCGTGTACCCTCCGTAGCAAGAGGCTGGACGGTGGTGTATCTGTGCTCTCGGTTTGCGTGAACCTGATCTGGTCTTAAGAAACCCGGTGGCGGGTTGACATATGCAAGGGTTAAGTGCTACATATGTCGTGTGATTGGAGATCCTCAGCTGAGTATAATCGATTCAGATCGTCGTACCTTCGCGATTATGAAGACTTGGTCACTGACTTACACGTAGCAATCCATTAAAGATGATGGGTTTTTGTTAAGAAATTGGCTAGTGCAGGACCATTGATTGAACTAGGGTAGAAAGAACTCTGGTTGCAGGTAATTTTACTTAACTTGACAAATAAAATTGGATTTTTAAGGATCCACTTTAGTAAGCATTTCTGCAAAACAGAGTCTTTGATTATTGAAAAGCCTTACCTTGACTCCCTTAAGCCAGCATACCCTTGAGATTTTTTTCTTTAGTCGGGTAAGACTTGCTGAGTATTTCCATACTTAGGGTTTATCCCTCCGTTGTTTTTAGGTGAGTAAGCGACAAATTTTTGTTGCTTTTGCTCCAAGGTGGTTCCCAAGGAAGAAAAACAAGAGTGAAGCCGCGGGAGGACTCGGTCCTCCATATAGAACTTTTATGAAAAACTTATCGGGAGGAGTTTTTACCTCCCTTGGTATTGTAATAATACTACTCTGCATTCGTTTATATTTCTGGTCTGTAATAAACAACTTGATCTTACTTTTTAAATAAATGTAAGTTATGTAATCTCTTCCTCATTTCTTTATCTCCGATGATTTGTAATGTCTGCAAGACGGGTGAAACGTTTCTGGAAAGGTAGGAAAGAAGATACCGAACTTGTCAAGTAGTTCAGGGGCACCTACAGGGTTGTCTGAGGTCCGTTGGACAAGGACAACTGTAGGTGGGCCTAATTACTTGGGAGGTTCCGTCACAGTTGGCGTTGTAGGCTTTCACACCGAACTGTCCGGGTGTCACACCGGACAGTCTGGTGGCTTCTCTCCACCAGTGCCACTAGGAACTAGCCGTTGGACTATAGTTCCCTGGTGCACCGAACAGTCCAGCGTGTGGCACCGGACAATCCGGTGTCCCTAACCAGATAGTCCGCCAGTGGCAACACTTTTCTTTGTTTCTTGGACTTTGCTTGATACTTGTTGATCTTCATTTGTAATCTTCATAATGTCTTCTTTTGAGGTGTTGCTTTGCTCAATGCATTAGTCCAAGTCACTTTAGCATCCAGTGAACTACAATCATAAACACTAGCAAACACATTAGTCCACAGATTATGTTGATCATCAAACACCAAAACCTTTTGAGCCAAATGACCCGGGGACCATTTTCCTTAGATGTCCCCCTTTTTGGTGATTGATGACAACACAACCAAAGCAAGCAAATATAGCGAACACTTGAATGAAAATATGCAATCCACTTGCTAGGATGCATGAGTATCCCCTTAGAGTGAGATTATGAAATTAAGCCTCCCCCTAACTCCATAATTCACTTACTTCCTATTTTAGACCAAAAGACCAAAACCACTTGCAACATAAAAAATTTAATTTGGTGGTGTTTGGTGTTTGATATAATTTCCATTGCTTTGGTCACTAAAACTTCTCCCCATTTAGCATCAACCACCGAAAAGGAAGACATTAAAAGCATGTAGGAAGCAAATACGACTTTCCTCTTGAAAGATTTATCAATTTAAGCACTAAAAGATTACTCCCCTAGATGAGTGTTCTGCTTTTGAAAGAATTTTCTCCCCCTTTAGAGACGAAGAAATACTCCCCCTGACAGAGATCTTCTACTTAGGGAAAAGCATGTGAGAGATAGAGGAACAAGACATGATTTGATTAGACTGACTTCCCTTATGCATAGGTAACAGATAAGATTTGACAGCATATGCATTTATAGCAACATGGGAAGTATAGAAGGTGAAATATAGTCTAATCAAATATTGGAGAAGACATGTAAATAATACCAAATGTAGTCTCAAAGATACCAATTGAAGGCCAATTGTAGATTATAGACTTGTGAGACATAAGAATACTTGTAGATTTGCAGTGGAAGCTTATTGTCTTTCTCTAGGGACTCCATTTTCCTTCAATGATACTACTACATGAAATAAACTTGAAAACATGTATGAGTCTCAAAGACTTAGATTATAGAGTAACCTCCCCCTAAAAGTGTGCATACAAGTCTTGAGTACTTGTAGGAGACATGCACTTTGATTTGATGTCAAGAGGGGCAAATTATCTATAATCCGGTCTTTGGCACATATAAGTTAAATGAAACTAATTGAAACACAGTTGAAGTATTATACCACTTGTAGTATATCAATTGTAGTATATGTCATATGAAAATATCAATTGATGTATCATTTTCTTAGGAATGTTAAGTAAGCTATGTGTCGTGCTTAATTAGAAATTTTAAACAATGTAGGTTTGCTCAAGAATATGTATTAAAAGTGAGCAATCCTACCATATGATTTACCTAGTATGCATGCATTTTTAAACAGAAGTAAATGCCAATTGTAGCACTAGGTATGAAAGGTAAAAACTAGATGCAAGAAAATAGATCCGCATATCTAAAAAGGAAATACAATAAATCTAATTACCTTCGTCATGGGTGGGGAATTTGGGTCCAAAGTGTTCACTAACCCACTTGGCAATTGACTTGATCCAATATGATGCATCCCATAATATACATCCCAAATTTGCCAAGTTTCCAAATTCCTCGATGTCCTTCGGACTCTTCACTTCCCTCTCGGGATCCAAAACTTCTTGGTGCTTTTCATTGTTGAAATAATTTCCTTTGGCTCCTAGATGCGTTTGGCCCCCTTTCCTTTGTTGGATTGCTTGTTGGCCTTGATTGCTTTCACCTTTCCATTCTTTTTCTTTTTGATCAAGTATGGTGCAACAACCTTTTTATCCACCTTATTGATGTAGGTGTTGGAGATTTTGCTTGTTGGCTTTTGCTTGAGCTTTTGCTTATCCCCGGTCTTCGCCTTGCATTGGAAAGACTTGTGGCCTGCTTTGTGACATAGCCTACAAATCACAGTTTCACCCTCCACAGGCTTGTTCACTCCCGCAGTGGTGTTATCCTATAGAGGTTGGATTTGTTTAGCTTTGCCTTTCTTGTCATACAAAGCCTTGCCAAGGCGAGCCACATCTTGCTTTAATTCCTCATTCTCCATTGCAATCTCATCCGAACATGTTTCTATAACAACATTCTTAACAAGAACTTGATTGCAGGGTTAGAATCATCAATTAAATCAAAGCAAGAAGTAGAAGCATCTTTCTTAAAATTTTAGTCATTTCAACCAAAGATACTTCTGGGGTGCTACTAATGTTTTCTAGGTTAGTAGTTAGCTCATTATTGTGTATGCTAAGAATTTCCATTTTTCCTAGCAAGTTTTCAATGGCTTCTTGAGAGCTAGCTAACTTAGCCTTAAGTTTTTCATTCTTTTTAATAAGGCCATCTGTTGGGACCATGCTTCGTCGTCGAAGGTCCTGCGGAAAGAAACAGCTTCGGCTGAAGTTGCTCGTACGTGATGCCGAAGGTACCATTCATGAAGCTTTGGTATTATAGCATATCCGAAGATGGAGGATCGAACCGACTTAAAGATAGAATGACCTTTTAGTCCATAAGGGTCTGAGTCATTGTTGTAAACTTTTATGAGGGGCATGATTGTAACTCCTCACAGGCTGTGTCCTGTGCCTATAAATAGTGAACAGTATTCCTTTACTGTTCACGCATTCCTGTAATTGCAAACGCATCACTCGGGAATTATTATTTGTCAAGGCAAAGGTATAAATGTACCTAAATATTATGTTTTAACATTTTAGATTCATATAATAAGATAAGCGAATGATGTCATTTATTTCTGATGTATTTATCTTTAATGTTTCACATTTTATATTACTTTGTATTATTTTGTAAGTTTAATCACGAAGGTGTAACCTTCGTGATATTCTACTCGTGGTCTTCGTCCGAAGTTCATTAAATCCTTGGGGAGATAATGCTTCAGCGGACGAAGGGCATTAATATTTAACATTTTATGTTGCCTTGTTCTTAATTCATAGCATTTGAGAACAAGTCCCCAACATTGGCGCCCACCTCCGGTGAACTCACTTCCACTTTCCTGAGACAATGGCTTCGTTCGAGAACCAAGCTGGAACTGCTTCGGCTCCAAAGCTGATTCTCCCGATAACAGGCGGTTCATGCTCAGAGCCGGCTAACAAGAAACAGAAGAAGGAGGCGCAGAGAAGAGTACAACATGTAGGGGTACAAGGACCCTTCATCAAGTCAAGATGGTCTCACATTCCAATTACCTTCTCTCAAGAGGATCTTCAGCTCAAGGATTACCCACACAATGATGCTATGGTTATCTCTTGTGTGATCAAAGGATTTCTGGTCCATAATGTTTTGGTTGATACAGGCAGTGCAGCTGATATCATATTTGCTAAGGCCTTCAGACAGATGCAAGAGCCCGAGGACAAGATCCATGATGCCACACATCCCCTTTGTGGTTTCGGAGGAAGGCAGATTGTAGCACTTGGAAAAATCACAATGCCAGTAACTTTCGAATTTATCAATAACACAAGAACTGAACAAGTTGTGTTCGACATTGTTGATATGGAATACCTTTATAATGCAATCATTGGTCGCGGTACTCTCAATGCCTTCGAAGCAATTCTTCATCCAGCATATCTTTGCATGAAGATACCTTCGGACCAAGGACCTATTTCCATTCATGGAAGTCAGGAAGCTGCCAGAAGGGCCGAAGGAAACTGGACAGACTCAAAAGCAATCCATAACATAGATGGAGCTGAAGCTTGTGAGCAGTACAAGTTTAGAAGGGAGAAAGCTGCTTCGGCCGATCAGCCGAAGCCCATGCTTTTGTGTGAGGACATAGCAGAGCAGAAGGTGCTATTGGGATCCCAATTGTCTGAAGAACAGGAGAAAACCTTGATAAGGTTTCTGTTCAACAACAAAGATGTTTTTGCATGGTCAGCTAATGATCTTTGCGGAGTTAACAGGGATGTTATTGAACATTCGCTCAATGTTGACCCATCCTTTAGACCCAGAAAGCAGAGGCTTCGGAAGATGTCTGATGACAAGGCCGAAGGTGCTCGGAATGAAGTGAAAAGGCTCCTCAGTGCCGGAGTTATCAGAGAGGTAAAATACCCAGAATGGCTGGCTAACACTGTTATGGTAAAAAAGGCCAATGGTAAATGGAGAATGTGTATTGATTTTACTGATCTCAACAAGGCCTGTCCGAAGGACGAGTTTCCATTGCCCAGGATAGATTCTCTAGTTGATGCAGCAGCTTCATCAGAGCTTATGAGTCTGCTGGATTGTTATTCAGGCTATCATCAAATTTGGATGAAGAAGGAGGATGAGCCAAAAACCAGCTTCATAACCCCTAGTGGAACATATTGTTACCTTCGGATGCCTGAGGGGCTTAAGAATGCTGGAGGAAGCTTCAGTAGAATGACAGCGAAGGTTCTTCATTCTCGGATAGGCAGAAATATGCTAACTTATGTTGATGATATCATTGTAAAAAGCACGAAGAAAGATAATCACATTGCCGGTTTAAAGTTGAATCCAGAAAAATGTGTCTTCCGAGTGAAGAAAGGAAAATTTCTTGGCTGTCTAGTTTCAACAAAAGGGATTGAAGCTAATCCAAATAAAATCGAAGCTATCCTTCGAATGGAACCACCAAGTACAAAGAAGGGGGCTCAAAGATTGACAGGAAGACTGGCATCTCTCAACAGATTTATATCTAGATCAGCAAAGAGAAATTTACCATTTTTTGAAGTGCTGAAGTCAGCCGAAGTTTTTCAATGGGGACCAGTTCAGCAGAGAGCCTTCGAAGAGCTGAAGCAATATTTGATAGACCTAACAACACTAACTCCACCAACGCCAGGGGCTCCTCTGTTGTTATATGTGGCAGCTTCGCACTCAGCGGTAAATGCAGCACTCGTCCAGGAGAAGCTTGAAGGCCAAGTCAAAAAGCAAGCCCCAATATACTTTGTATCCGAAGTTCTTAGTTTATCAAAGAAAAATTATACAGAGTTGGAGAAGGTGTTGTATGCTGTTTTAATGGCCTCCAGGAAGCTTCGGCACTATTTTCAGGCATACAATATAGTTGTTCCTTCTTCACAACCATTGAAGGATATTATGAGAAATAGAGAAGCTACTGGAAGGGTTGGAAAATGGGCTGCGGAGCTCAATGAATTCTGTATTGATTATGTGCATAGATCTTCGATTCAATCTCAAGCATTGGCAGACTTCATTGCTGACTGGACGCCAGGGGCTCAGGAAGAAGAAACGAATAAAGATGCTGAAGTTTGGACAATATTTTGCGATGGATCATGGGGAACCTTCGGAGCAGGAGCAGCTGCTGTGTTGGTTGCACCTTCCAAAGTTAAAACTTGTTATGCAACAAGACTTGATTTCAGTTGCACAAATAACATTGCTAAGTACGAAGCTTTACTACTTGGTCTTCGGAAGCTAAAGGCAATGGGAATCAGAAGGGCGGTTCTTAAAACTGATTCCCAGGTTATTTCTGGTCATATTGACAAAAGTTATAAAGCAAGAGATCTGAAGCTTGAAAAATATTTAGACACGGTTCGAAGGATTGAGGCTTCCTTCGAAGGGTTTTCTGTTAAAAATATTCCTCGTGGAGACAATGAATATGCTGATTTATTAGCTAAGTCAGCAGCACAGGGGCTGCCATTACCTTCGGAAGTATTTTTCGAAACAATAAAAGCACCTTCGGTTGAGCTTCTTGAAAGAGCAGTCCTCAACATATCCCCTGTTTATAGTGAGGACTGGAGAACCGAGATCATCTCTTTTCTCCAGGGTAACTTTCTTTCAGATGACGAAGCTTATAACAAGAGGATAGAGGCAAGAGCTCGACCATATGTTATAATAGAAGGGGAACTATACAAGCGCGGGGTCTGTTCTCCGTTACTCAAGTGTTTATCCAGAGCCGAAGGTATAGAATTGATGAAGGAAATACACGCAGGCCTATGTGGATCTCACATTGGATCTAGGCCTTTGCTTGGAAAAGTTTTTCGTCAAGGATTTTATTGGCCAAAGGCAGCATCGGATGCAGCGGAATTAGTCCAAAAGTGCGAAGGTTGTTAGAAATGTGCAAGAGATCAAAAACAACCTTCGTCTTTAACTCAGTTAATACAACCCACTTGGCCGTTGCAAAGGTGGGGCCTTGATTTGTTAGGTCCATTACCACCAGCACAAGGCAACTTAAGATATGTTGTAGTGGCAGTGGAATATTTTTCTAAGTGGATTGAGGCAAAGCCTTTAGCCACAATAACTTCAGTCACTATTCAAAAGTTTTTCTGGCAAAATATTGTTTGTCGCTTCGGAGTGCCGAAGGCCATTAATGTGGATAATGGGACACAGTTTGATTCCGAAGCTTTCAGAGAATTTTGCGATCAAATTGGCACGAAGATCCATTTCGCATCAGTTCGACATCCGGAGTCAAATGGACTTGTTGAAAGAGCTAATGGCATCATAATGACAGGAATAATGAAGTTAATCTTCAATCAGCCCAGGGGAAAGTGGCCAGATGAATTAATCAAAGTGGTGTGGAGCCACAATACAACAATATCAAGATCAACAGGCTTTACACCATTCAAACTATTGTTTGGTGACGAAGCAATAACACCGGAAGAGGCCAAAGCAGGATCAATAAGAATAGTAGCTTCGGCAGAGGGCGAAGCTGAAGCTGATTACTCTGTGGAAAAAGATGCTATAGAGGGGATCAGGCTTCAAGCTGTGGAAAACATCAACAAATATCAAGCTGAAACAATAAAATGGCGTGATAGAAAGGTTAAGCTAAAGAACATTGAACCAGGACACTTGGTGCTTCGAAGAGTGGCCAACCCTGAGACAGTAGGCAAATTACAGCTGAAGTGGGAAGGACCTTTTTTGGTAGTATCTTCGTCAAGACCCGGTTCATACAGATTGAAGGATATGGACGGCAACGATATTCCTAGATCGTGGAATGCGGATGAGCTTCGGCGATATTATGTTTAGCTTGATGTATTTTTTCTATTCTTTTTTGTGGCACCCTTTTCCTTTCCAAAGGGGGAGAAAGGTTTTTAATGGGGCCACAACATGTAATTTTTCTTTTCCTTATTTCAATTCTATAAGAGTGATATCCCCCAAAAAATGTAAATGTAAATGCAAAGGAAAAAGAAAAGAAAACAGGGAGAAGCTCAAAAGTCGTTCCTAAGGGAATGCAGAGCTTACAACGAAAAATAAACGCTGATTCCGCCGAAAGTAAAAGGCGAAGAAGCTCCTAAGGGAGGCTTACAGCGAAAAATAAACGCTGATTCCGCCGAAAGTAAAAGGCGAAGAAGCTCCTAAGGGAGGCTTACAGCGAAAAGTCAGTGCTGATACACCGAAAAGTAAACGGTGAACCCGAAAAATAAACGGCAAAAGGATTTGAGTCACTCCCAAGGGAATGAAGGCCATGATTATGATTTGGAATATATTCCGATATTCATTTGCACGACACATTACATCATAACATTTGCATTCATAAACATTCATTTAGACATATATAGAATCATCATCATACCACAAAGACAGATGCTTCGGCTATGAGAAAAAACTTCGAAGAAAGAGGAAATTTTCATGCTTCGCTGTGTACGAAAAGAAGGGAAGGTGTTTTTCGCCTTCGGCTCAAAAGTGAAGTTTCGTTCACAGCAAAGCAGATTGTACACGAATAAAGGAGACAAGATATATTACAAGGTATGTACAAATTTACATAAGTTTTTTCCACAATTATATTACAAAGATTTCTCCAGAATTTTTTGCAGGAAAGTCTTTTATAGCAACTGTTAAGCTTCAGCCCGTCATTCTTCAGCTTCGTCATCCTGCACATATTAAAAAGTAGAATAAGAAAGGTGCAAATTTCAAAGAGAAGGTAAAAGTAACAGATATAAGTTTCTCACCGGCTTAAGGTGGCTCCGAGCTTCGTCACCAGCCATTTTTCGCCCGCCATTTACCCAAATCTGGGTCATAAATCTGTTTCCAATGCTTCGGGCTAGGCTTGGGATATCAACCAAATCTGCTGCTGACAAGCTGAAGTTTGGCCTATTTACAATTTTTCCGTGCGTACAACCAGCCTTCAGGAAAGCGGTAGCTGTGCCTCGAGAAGCTACCAGGGCGCAGAAGTCAGCATGCCCAGCAATAACTTCGTCAAGTGCATCAACCTCGCCTTCAATGTATTCCAAGGTGCTGGGCATGTTTTCAGCTGAAGGTGTAAATTTTTCAGAGCTGGCTCCGATAGAGTGAAACACATCCTTCAGCCGTTGCACGCATCGGCTACCGAAATTTAGGCATTTCTCCTGAAGCTCCTTTAATGACTTTTGCAGATTTGAATTCTTTTCGATCTCAGTCTTGAGACTTGTTTCGAGGTTGTTCTTTTTCTGCTCAGATTTTTCTGACTTTTTGAGTAATTCATTGTTTAACCTGTCATTTTTGGCCTAGACCTGAGCTTTCCATAGAATGAATAACGAAGTCTTTCTTTTCTAAGGCAGCTTCGTGTTCTTTAGCTATGATTTCAAGGTCTTGAATGACGAAGTCCTTCTTCTTCAGAGCAGCTTCGTAATTTTCAACTTTGTCTTCCAAATCTTTGATGATAGCTTTGTTTTTCTCCTCTTCAAGATCTTGTTGCATTTTCAGCACTTTACTTAGTAATATACTCTGCCAAAACAACCTTCGTCAGAAAACGACCTAAAAAATAATAATAATAATACAATAATAATAATATTTTTTACCTTAAAATTAGCATAGAGCAAGCTACCGGCGATATGTTGTCGCTGGTACCTGCAAAGGTCCGCTTCTATCTTCGGCAGGCCAACGCTTTTGGAGAAGGTCCTAACAACTTTGGCCTCGGTGCGATTCCGAAAGCATCTTAGCTTCCCTTCGTTGACCCCACCAAATAGCAGAGACCCTGGTTTATATCCATAGGATATGGCATATTTCTTCAGCTCTTCTTTTTCAGCGCCTGTTAACTCTTGTCCGAGTAAATCTTGAAAGTTAAAATTTCCTTCCTCCAAAATGTCTTCAACCTGCTCTTTTCCTTTTTCAGTAGCCGTGTTCACAGCAGCCACAGCAGCTTCTTCTTCAGCCATTTTTAGAAGTATATTATCAATAACATCAAGTGTGGTTTCCAGGTTAGAATCTTCGGTGGTCCCAGCTTCGGCTCCGGTGGCTTCGGCTCCGGTAGCTTCGGCTCTGGCGGTTTCAGCTTCAGTGGTTTCGGCTCCGGTAGCTTTGGCTGCGGCGGCTTCGGCTCCGGTGGTCTCGGCAATAACAATTTTTGACACCGATGTCAGTGGCGGTGTCTGATGAATCACATCTGCCACTTGGATAATTCTTCGTTTTTTCGGCTTTGCAGGACTTTCTGCTGCCGAAGCTTCTTTGTCCTTCTGACAAAACTTCGTCAGTTCTAGCGCCAGCGGACTTAGCTTGACAAGCAAAGGTTCAGTCATTACCTTCATAATCTCTTCTACTTCGGCAGCAGAAGGTGTCGCAGGAGCTTCCTCCTCTCGGACCAATGTCTTTGGTTTTGGAGATGCAGGTTTTGGAGATACAGCTTTTCTTTTCCTTGGAGCAGTTACCTTCGGCTCTGGGCTCAGTTTTTTAGAAATTTCTTGTTCCTTTTTTGGCCAATTTGGTGCTTTCTTTGTCAAGGGCGCTGGCAATTCTTTTTCTCTTCGGGCCTTCGGCATCTCTGCCAGTTGCTCATAATCAGGATAGTGAAAGTTTAAGGCATCTAACACCCGATTCAACCTTCATTTGGGGCGACTGCCGAAGGTTGCTGTTATCAACTGATCTTCTTTCTTAGAATAATTTCCGAGGATATCGTTGCACATAATCTTGATTATGTCCAACCACTCCTGGCAGGGATTTTTAAAGTGTTTCTTAAACTTATAATAATAAGGCAATCGAACAAGTTCTCCCTTTTTCTTTTCTCCCTCCAGCTTCGGCATCTCCCAATCCCTCATTGTTGGGAACACTTTAAAAGCCAGAAATTCCTGCACCAAGTCTCTAGTGCCAATGTGATCTAAAATCACGCGAAATTCAGCCATAGCAATTTGGCTCGGGCTCCCCCTTATCATGTTGCATCGAGGCCTCGTTTCTACGAAGGTTAGCTCCAGTGGACTCTGGACCAATTTATCTTCATCTTTATCAACTTTAACATAAAACCACTCAGATTTCCATCCGGCTGGCCATTTGCTTCGGTAGCTTATCACTGGAAACTTCGTAGTCTTGCGATAAGCAAAGTTGTAACATCCAAAATTCTCATGAAGACCATCTCCTCTGGCTTTAGTCTGATAGTGTAGTTCATGGACTCGGCAGAAACCTTCGCCGAACGGTTCCACTCCTTGACTACGAAGGGCCCAAATATAAACACTTAATCTAACAATGGCATTAGGGGTCAGCTGATGAAGGTAAACCCCAAATTTCTTCAAAACATCAGCAATCATCTCATTCAAAGGAAATCTTAATCCTGCTTTAAAGAAGCTTTTGAACACTACTACCTCATTCTTTTCCGGCTTCGGAGTAGTTTCCTCTCCACCAAAACGAACCAGCTCCTTTTTTGCTTCGCTAAAGTAGCCCAGGTTCACCATTTTTGGAAGGTCAGCTTCAGAGATGGTGGACTTTCCAAAGTCCAAATGACTAGGTTTAGTTGGTACCCCGCAGCTGAACTCATCCTCAGAACCAACTTCTTCAACATTAGCTTGTGTTGCTTCGACAGCAGGTGTGTCCTCTGCTGTAGCTAGCCCGGAGCGCCTCATCGCTTCAGAAATCGGAACAGTTTCAGCAGCTTCGGCCTCATCTCCATCGCGCTCAACTCTAGCAGTAGAGCGCACTCTGTCCATTTGATTTTGAATTTCTTAAAAATTCCTTGGAAATTAATAACCTTTTTTCCGAAGCTCTTTTTCTGACGAAGCAGAGACTAAACTGGAGTTTCGTTTGAATGCGAAAGTCAAGCTTCGGCTATGGTTAAATTTTTGGCAGCAAAACAGTGCAATAGCAATGAATGCTGTGGTAACTTCACACCTACCTATCTGTTTATATAGTGATGCAGGTAAGAAGGTGAATCGTCAGGATTTTTAAACCGGGAAAATAGTCGCTCGCACCCACTGCACGGTGGGCCGCAAAAACCAAAAAGTGAACCTGCATGGTGGGACCGTTCCGCACTCGGAAACTATATCGTTTCTCGACAACGAGCTCAGGGAAGGTGTTTTTCGGACCTTCGGCTTCCTGAAGCCTAAGAGACTTTTTTCACGGATCAAGCTCGTTACGAAAAACGATCTAGCACCGCGAAGGGGCTACTGTTGGGACCATGCTTCGTCGTCGAAGGTCCTGCGGAAAGAAACAGCTTCGGCTGAAGTTGCTCGTACGTGATGCCGAAGGTACCATTCATGAAGCTTCGGTATTATAGCATATCCGAAGATGGAGGATCGAACCGACTTAAAGATAGAATGACCTTTTAGTCCATAAGGGTCTGAGTCATTGTTGTAAACTTTTATGAGGGGCATGATTGTAACTCCTCACAGGCTGTGTCCTGTGCCTATAAATAGTGAACAGTATTCCTTTACTGTTCACGCATTCCTGTAATTGCAAACGCATCAATCGGGAATTATTATTTGTCAAGGCAAAGGTATAAATGTACCTAAATATTATGTTTTAACATTTTAGATTCATATAATAAGATAAGAGAATGATGTCATTTATTTCTGATGTATTTATCTTTAATGTTTCACATTTTATATTACTTTGTATTATTTTGTAAGTTTAATCACGAAGGTGTAACCTTCGTGATATTCTACTCATGGTCTTCGTCCAAAGTTCATTAAATCCTTGGGGAGATAATGCTTCAGCGGACGAAGGGCATTAATATTTAACATTTTATGTTGCCTTGTTCTTAATTCATAGCATTTGAGAACAAGTCCCCAACACCATCATTGGTAGCTGAGGATGGAGCACTAGACTCTAATTGCTCGATTTTAGTTGATAGCTCACAATTCAAATTTGAAAATGTTTCAAATTTTTCTAGCAAACCTTTATAATCATTTTGAGAGCTAATCAACTTATTTTTCAAGGTTTTAAGTTGAGCCTTTTGCTTACTACATACATCCTGAATTTTTTTTACACCTTTCGCAAGCTCATCTACGGAGGGCTTTCCCTCACCTTCATCATCACTACTGCTATCATCACTAGAGGATGGAATACTCGTTTTACCTTTGCCATAAGGCACTTGCGTGATGAGGATCGGTGGCTGCGCGTCCTTGGAGGTTCATCTTCGCTTGAAGAGTCATCCCAAGTTTTGACACTTGTAAGTGCCTTACCTTTGCTCCTCCCCTTGGTAGGTTCGGCCATATATACTTGGACAGCTGTCCCTGAAGTGGCCCTTCTCGCCGCATGCGAAGAATCCTCTTTCTTTGCTTTTTCTTGTCAATGTTAAAGAGAAGATCCTAAACCTATAGGGGCACACCCATTAGATTAATCTTGCGGATCATCCCCATTACCTTTCCGACGCGTCGGATTGTTTCTTCATCCTCGGAGGATGATGTTGATGGTTGATTATCTTCATCATCATCACTTTCTTCTTCTTCCTCTGCTTCACTTGAGGAACTTGGAATGGGGGCCTTTTTTGCCCTTCCTTTCATCACATGCAAAAGCATATGATCTTGAAGTAGTTGGCTCCTTTGTCGACCCATTTTTCTCGACATCTCCAATGCCGCAATTTTCTCAATCACAATGGTCAGGGTCATCGTACTCAAGTTCTCATATCTTTGTTGCTCCCATATTTGTTGTGGTAGTGGGGAGATAATCTTCCTCACAATGTCCGCATCACCTAGCTTATTAATGCTAATAGAATTGAGCTCATTGATGATTAGATTCAAATGAGAATACATGTCTCTAATAAGCTCATTATCCTTTATAGCAAAAGAATTATACTCATTTAAGACTAGGCAATGTTTTTTCTCACGGACATTGGATGTGCCATCATGGAGCTCATGCAATTTTAGCCAAATCTCATTAGCAGTTTTAAATGTAAAAACTTGATTAAAAATATCCATGCTTAGAGATTCATCCAAGTAATTTTTGGCTCTAGCATTTAAATGAATTTATTTTTCTTCACTCGTGGTAGGTTTCTCAGGATTCTTAGGTGGTTTGATCCTGTCACGAGTGACTGTCCAAACACCTAGATCAATGACCTCTAGGTAACAAGCCATTCTAGCACTATAATATGGGAAGTTAGTGTTGTTGAAGTGTGGCGGCCTATAGGCATCCATCCCCTTTCTCTAAAAAGCGTCGGCTCTTTTTGCGGTGAAGCTAAAACATTTCAAATGAGCCAAACCAGGCTCTGCTACCAATTGAAGGAAATGGTGATGCCTAAGAGGGAGCGTGTGGCACCAGACAGTCCGCCAGTGGTAACACTTTTCTTCATTTCTTGGACTTTCATTGATACTTGTTGATCTTCACTTGTGATCTTCATAATGTCTTCTTTTGAGGTGTTGCTTTCCTCAATGACTTAGTCCAAGTCACTTTAGCATCCTGTGAACTATAATCATAAACACTAGCAAACATATTAGTCCACATGTTATGTTGATCATCAAAAACCAAAACCTTTTGAGCCAAATGGCCCGGGAACCATTTTCCTTACAAGGACGCTGAGAACTCGAACGTCACTGGCGGCGACATGCTCGCGGATGAAGTGCAGGTCGATCTCCACGTGCTTTGTGTGCTGATGCTACATGGGATTGATGGAGAGGTAGACCGCATTGTCGTTGTCATAGTAAACGAGGGTGGCACACTAGAGAGGGACGTGGAGCTCTTGTAGAAGCTTGTGTAGCCAGGAGGCCTATGCCACATGTCACACCCGGATATAAAGGATAAAGCCGGGTGCGTCTCATATGTGAGCCAAGGAAGAACAACACATATAATAACAGAGTGCATAGACATAAATGTCATAAACATAATAAATGTACTTATTATGTAGCGAAAGTCTTACAAAATAATTGATAAATATAAAACGAACTAAATCTTATTTCCCTGGCGCCACAAAGCAGACTGGGAGATGCCACCTAGATCAAATCGTAAGCTTCAGTGTTGGGCGGCTCCTCTTCGACCACCTGTTCTTCTCCTATGGGGGGTGTGAGACAGCAAGGGTGAGCTCACACATGTTCATCGCTCAACAAGTTGTGGGGAATAATGTGCATGAACTCACCAAAGGTGGGAGTTCATGTGAAGTGTAAGGCTGATCAATATAATAAAGGTTGAAGCTGAGCATTGCTTTTATATGTTGGTTGAAATTTTATTAGCAGTTACTAAGTGTAAGTAAATACCAAACCTTAGTAATAATAAATGAAAGTAATAATAAAATAATCCCAATGCGATGCAAATGACAAATTGAATTTAATTCCATAAATTAACCATGTGAGTGTCCGAGCTACTCATGACCGTGAGCACGGCTAGTGTTGGGGGCCTTCGGCTTCCGAAGGTCCTCAAAAACATGATTTAACAATGTCTCTGGAGTATAATGTGTAAATAGGTACCTTCAGACATAAATCAAAACCACAGCGTGAAGATGCACAAAGAGTATGAAGGATGGCGCAGAGCCGAAGCTATGCACAGGGGAGCTTCGGCGTGATAGCAGGAAAAGAAACTGACTTAAAAGGGAAAAGGCTATTTAGACCCCGATGGATTGCTATAGAGTTATTAGCAAATGTAAAGGGCATGGGTGTAATTTTACATGGGCTGCGACCCGTGCCTATAAATAGATGAACAGTGCTCCCGTACTGTTCACGCTGACTTGGCATTGGCTTTTACGTCACGCTTGTACCCTTGTTTTCATTCGAGCCGAAGGTACATTTATAATTTGTTATTGTTAATACAGTAATGCAAATAAGAATAAATTGATAATAATGTTTAAAGTGTTTATGTTATTTTTTATATCTTACATATGAATCCTTCTTAAGCATTCATTGTGCTTATGAAGGTTTGTCCTTCATAACCTTCGTCCGAAAATCATTATATCCGAGGGGAGATAATGCTTCGAAGGACGAAGGACTTTAACATTTAACACTTTTTATGTTGCCTTGTTCTTAACTCTTAGCATTTGAGAACAAGTCCCCAACAACTAGTATACCAGTTTACACTCTGCAGAGGTTGTACATCTTTACCCACAAGTCGTGTTACCCATTTGTCACGGGATTGATCGGACCCCATACACCTCTACCAAGGAAGCGAGGAAGGGTACCACTAAGAGGCCTTTACAAAGTTCCACTACCTTCAGAAAACCCGCTACAGTTTATAGGAAGCTCTAGTGCAGGGATCCCTCGCCTGACTGCCATCGTAGCAAAATCAACCCAAGGACCTCCCCACACTGACCACCCGCCTATTGCCCTTGCCCCTATCGGGTAACGTAGTCATCCACTAGCTTTCCTAGTTAATCAGCCAAGGGCGTCCCATACCACCCTTTTGGTAGCACTATTTTCTCGGGTGGATGTCCATGTTCCCATTAACATAATAATCTTATCATGAACAGTAAATAATAAACTGATAAAAAAGTGTAATCATGAGTGATGTATATCTCTATACCCAAAACCACATAAAGCAATAACATGTACTACCCAAAAATTCAGTGGTAAAACAAGGTATAAAGATAGCCAAACTAGGGTAACCTATTGGATCCCATCAAAATTAACCTATGCAGATCATTATGATTAATAAGAATATGACTGGGTAAAAAGGAAGTGATCAAGGGCACAACTTGCCTTCAACGAGCTCCTGCTCAGCAGTCTCCACCTGCTGAACCCCTGGATCCTCTATAGCTTGCTCGTCTACTCGCATCAATACAAACATACAAAGTATAGCCAAAATTAACTTCACACCAAACAATAGAACATAATACATGGTAATATTCTACACTGCGTAACGAGATCATAGGAACAAGAATCACTAAATTCAGAGTTATAGTTATTTAGTTGAATTTCTAAAATTATTTAGTACCTAGAATAGCATAATTCATGTGAATAACTTTAGTTCAAGTTTCATGGCTAAACAAATTTACTAAGTGATTAACAATATTAAAACAAAATTAATTCCACTGGAATGAATTAATTTGGAGTTAAAATGAATTTAATATGAATTATACAAGTTTCTGGAATTATTTTTGTACTAAGAAATCAATTTCCTTAATTGTTTATCTAATTACTCGGTTCTCTAGACTGCACACATAAATACAGAAGAGCGTGTGGACTAGAGTGCAAAAATGTTCAAGACTTAGTGGCGCACCCGAGGGGACTGCAGGTTTATTACTCGATTTTACAGGGTCTCTTTTACAATTGCGCTATCCGAAGGGGTATCTGGCGATTCGAGCCATTTGATCAAGCACGGATGCGCTAGATTAGACCTAAGCGACCATAAGGGCGAGACCCACCCCGACCGTTAGATACAAATCTGACGGACGAAGGTTGCTACCGCCCTGATCCGTCCATTACCGAAACAACGCCCCGGATCTATCCCAACGAAACGGTATCCGCAGTCTAATCCAGGCCGATCCACTGTTCACGGCATCCGGACACCGTCGAGCAGTAGCGGCGTGTCACACCCGGTTTTGGAAGGTAAACCGAATGCTAACCATGTTACGTGCCAGGATCTGAACTCACGTACACAGCGATTACATAATTGGACATCATCACACAATGCTCGAAATAAATAGAGGAAAGGTACTTTATTACAACAAGATGTTCAAGACATCCACAGAGTCTATTACATAACCATTGTCTTTAGCATAACTATCAAAGTGCGAAGAAACAAAACGTAGATGACAAGCCTACACAGGCAGCTGACTGGGGGTTTTTAACTAAAGTAAACTAAAACTCATCATATTCCTGGAACTCCTCGAAGTCATCCATGTTGCCAGCATCACCTACTGAGCATTGAGTGCAGTAGGGACAACCTAGGGTGGAGGGTGGTGTGTAAAACAAGGGCACAACGTACTCAGCAAATGTCCCGTTTGGCTAAAGTGGACTAGCTGTATATGGGGTTGAGATTAAGCAGTTGCTTTTAGTTGATCAAGTATTTATTATTATTAGTTGAGCCAAGTTTTAGTAATAAACCCAGTTATTACCCAAAAGTACTCCCTCAAAAGAGGAAATACCAGAGATCAAATTTTATAACATCATTATTAATCATCATCATAAAAGTATCCAAAGTTCTTCTAATCATCATCATAATAATATCGTATCATAAATAGCCACATCATGTCCATTGATTAAGTTAAGGCAATAGCAAAGTGCTAACCATGATAACCCAAAAAGGTAAACAAGGATAAGGTAAATACAGACTAGTCAATCCTTAGGTTTCATAAAGTAATGCGGGACAGTGAATTATAAAGTATGTAGGACATAATGGGTCAGAGGACACTTGCCTTCACCAGGTTGTTGCTCAGGGAGATCTCCAACAACACATTCAGGAACCTCGGACTGCTCGTTGTCTATATAAAGCGAGCATGCATTCAATGCATTTGGAAAGTACAAATGAACATCACACCAAACATGTACAAACATTGGAACACATCTTAAAAAGACACAATACTACATAAGGGATAATGAATTCAAAGTATGACATGAACTATAACATAAATTTACTTCATTTGGAAATAGATTAATATTTCCCTAAGTGTTACTTACAAGTACATAACCATAGTTCAATTTATTTTATTTTGACATAAAATTAGAATAGAGATGAACTCATGCAATACACATTATTAATCTCACAAGCTAAAACATGTTTAAATCCCTAAGGTTTTCCTTTTATTTATTTTATTAAATAAATAAATCTACATCTTCATTAGTTCATACTTAATCATAAAAATTAGAATGTGCAGACAGTAAATGAAACCATTTTATTTAGACAAAGAATAATTCTATGAACATTTTGCAATTTGAATCACTAAATTTGGAGTTCATATGCAAAAGTTATGAAATAAACAAGTTTGGGAATTCAAAATATGAAATTAGCTCTAATTATGTGAATATTTAAAAGTCCAGGGTTCAATCTGCAAGAGTAATGGGGCTTGCGCGCGAAAACCAGGGACAACGAGTTGATCCTAAATAAACCGAGGGTCTCTTTAATAAAACTACTGCGCGAAGGGGTATTGGGTAAATCTAACCCTCAGATCTAAAACCAACGACTGATATTAGATCTGCGGCCGAGGGCGCGCGCACGTGAGCGGGCGAGCACTGACAAACGGGCCAGGGGCGTTAGCGGTAGAGGGTGAGGGTGCACTGACCGAGCGGGCCCAGCGCCAGGGGACTTGGGGGCTGACAGGTGGGCCAGGGCGTCAGGCACGTGAGCGCGAAGCGGTATCCCGCGATCTGGGTTGTGTGATGAAGATCGGACGGAGGGGATCAGACCGGGGAGGGGCGAACGGCTGTGGGCGGCGCTGCTCCACTCCGCGATGGTGAGGTCGTAGGAGTTGGGGCAGGCGTGAGCTAGGGTGGCTCCGGGGTTGCCGTAGTTGGGCAGAGAGGGAGAGAACGCCACGACGAACTCAATGGCGGGGAGGAGGCCTCAAATCCGAGGGCAGAGAGGGGAGAACGGCGAAGAGAAGGTCTCGGGCGGGCCAGAGTAACTCCGGTGAGGAATCCCAGCCGTCAGAGGGGGGCAATCGACCGTGATAGGGCTCAGGCTAGTTCCAGTGGAGGTGGGGGAACACCCGGGGCCAAAGCCCGGGCACTGGACGAGGTCGGGATGGCCGGACACCGTGCGGGCGCGGCGAGCAGGCGCGGCCGCACGCAGGCGAAGCCAAATTGGCTAAAAGCAGACATGAATAAGGTAAAACAAGCACGGGGGCGGGAGTCTCACCTCGGGGCGGAGCTCGGGGAGGTCTGGCGCGGTCTCCAGCGAGCTGGATGGCCGGGAACGTGGACGCGGGTCTCCGGCGACTGCTGGCGGCATGGGCAAAGCGCGAGAGAGGTCGGAGCTGCGTGAAATGAGGCGGGGGGGGGGGGGGTAGTGCGGGGCACTTGCGGGGCTCAAAGAAGGGAGCTGGGCGCGTGGGTGGGCGTCGTGGCCGAGAAATCCGGTGAAGTGCACGGGTGCGCACTCGCCGGTCCACGGCGGGCGCGGGGAGGGCAGAACTAACAAGGAGGGTCCACGACGCATAGGGAGAAAAGGGGACACACGGGGCAACGGCTCAGCAACTGGTGAACCGGGCCCGCGTGGCAGAGAGAGAGGAGAGGCGCACGGGTGAAGAAACCGGCGCCGACAGGTCGGCCCCACTGAACAGTGAGCGAGAGAGAGGGAGAGCGCGTTGGAGAGAGGGCTGCCGCTGATAGGCGGGGTCCACCTGTCAGGCGGTGCAGGCGTGCGGCCTGGCTGCTGCATTTCATTTTTCTTTTTCTCCGGATTTTCTAATTCCTTTTCTATTTCTTTTCTATAGGGTTTTCAATTCCAAATTCAAATTAGGTTTCAAATTCAAATAAATTCAAACATGTGCAACACTTCAAAGAATATTTTAAGCTCAACATGATGCAACATGTCATGACTCAAAAATGTTTTGGCCAAAAATAAATAATTAAATCCCTCTAACTTTAAGCTATTTCTACTTAAAAGGGAAAAAGGGAGAGAGAATCTAGAGAGAGATAAGACCTAGAGTGAGAGAGAGAAGAATAACACATGAATTTGGGTGATAAGTAGAAAGGAATTTTATACCCCCAAATTCAGGGTGTTACAAACTTATCCCGCTTAAAAGAATCTCGCCCTCGAGATTCAGGGCTGGCTAGAAAAGAGCTCAGGGTACTTGGCTTTCAAATCATCTTCTCTTTCCCAGGTTGCTTCTTCTTCGGAGTGGTGACCCCATTTGACTTTGCACATCCTGATGGTACTTCTCCGAGTGACCCGATCTGATGTCTCCAGAATTTGACTTGGCTTCTCAATATAAGTGAGATCTTATTGAACTTCAAGATCCTCTGCTGGCAACTGCTCTTCTGGCACTCTATAGCATTTCTTCAACTGAGACACATGGAACACATCGTGCACAGCGGACAGATTCTCTAGTCAGCTGAGTTGGTAAGCCACTTCTCCACGTCTTGCTTGAATTTGATACGGCCCAATATATCGAGGTGCTAGCTTTCCTTTGACTCCAAACCTTTTGGTTCCTCTGATGGGTGACACCTTCAAGTGGACGTAGTCTCCCACTTCTAAACTGAGTTCCCTTCTTCTGGTGTCAGCATAGCTTCGTTGTCTGGACTGCGCTGCCTTTAAATTCTCTCGGACCATTCTGATGTTCTCTTCGGCTTCAAGCAGAATATCTGAACCGAACACCTATCTTTCACTAGGTTGATCCCAATGCAATGGAGTTCTGCAATTCCTTCCATACAACGCTTCAAATGGTGACATCTTTAGGCTGGCTTGGTAGCTGTTGTTGTAAGAGAATTCTGCATATGGTAATCTCTTGTCCCAACCTATCTTGTCTTGCAAAGCACAAGCCCTCAACATAACCTCCAATTGGTTCTCTCTGTTTGACCATCTGTCTGTGGGAGATAAGCTGAACTGAACTTTAAGTGTGTGCCCAAAGCTTCATGCAATTGTTGCCAAAAATGAGAGGTGAACTAGGTGCCTCTATCTGATACTATCATCTTCGGAACGCCATGCAAGCACACAATCCGAGCCATGTATAGTTCGGTGTTGGAACTTGCTCCCCTGGGCAAGATGATCCAACAGGAGAGTGAAAGCAACGTAAATAAGGTTTCAACTCGAGATGGCAATAGCTCTGTTCATCTCGCCTCTCAAGGGCACTGTACGGGGGTATTTATAGGTGCTCGAGTGCCCAACGTCTCAATGTAAGGACACATGTACCCTCAGGCACCTGGACTATCCCCGGAATATTCCCATAAAGGCGGGTTACAGACTGTCATTACAGAAAAGCTATTACAAATCGGGCCCATAACACACTTCTCCGTGCGGGGCCTGTTACAATGGGCCGAATCCCACGTGGGCCTCCAGGTCGAGTGAGGACGTGGGACAGGGTGACGTCGTCGTAGGCCTTCGTCGTAGGCCTTCGTCTTGTAGTGTAGGAGGCGAAGGGTGGATCTCGCCGGTTATTCTGCTTCCGTTGGCACAACAAGATAGACGAAGGCTAGAGCGAAGGGTAGCGTCTTCGCCTTCGCCCCAACATTTGCCCTCCGAGGGACCAGTTCAACTAAGTTATCTGGTGCCGAAGACGTCGCTAGATGGTGGAGACGCTGCCCTCGCTCGAAGTGGTTCCGCGAGGGTTTTTGATGTGACCGTTGATGGACGCCGTACTGTTGGGCTGCGGGTTTCCTGAAGCGGCGCGTCCTGTGTATATAAAAGGGGGGGGTGGCGCAGGTCAGGTTCTCCTACCTTTCTGCGCGTCGCAAAACCCTAGCCTCCTTTTGATACCGCTCGTCCGCTCGTCTGCACTCCTTGCTCCTGTTCGCTAGAGATCTGGCCCGCATCAAGCAGACCGCGCGCCGCCGCCGACGGTACGTAGCCATGCCGTCTTCTTCCTCGTCTGCTGCGAACACGCCGATGACCGAAGCGTCGTCCGATGATACCTCGGGCAATGTGGTAGCGGCGAATTTACATCAGGGTGATACGGTGGAGTTCGGCGTTTCACGGATTTCCTTGGTCCGTGTGCAGGATATGCAGCAGTTGGGATATTTTGGCAGTGGAGTTGGGTGTGTCCCGGGGGCGGAGGAGGTTCCCGAGCCCGAGGGCGAGTTGGTCGTTTTCGAGGCTTTTTTCACCGCTGGCCTTCGCCTGCCTGTGCATCGCTTTGTGGCGGAGGTCCTGCGAAGATTTGAGGTCCAGGTCCACCATCTGACACCTAACGCCGTGGTGGCCCTGGCGAAGTATGTCTGGGCGACAACCTCGTATGGCGGTCAACCTTCTGTGGAAGTCTTTGCCAAACAGTACTGTCTGCACTGGCAAAAAAGAAAAATTGGACACAAGATTGCACAGTTTGGATTGTGCACATTTACGCCGAGGACCGGAAAGACTTCGATGGAAGTCGTGGAGTTGGTTCCTTGTGCCCGTAAAAAGTGGGGCAACTGGTGGGATTTCTGGTTCTATGTTTCTGAGGGCGAAGTCGAAGACCACCCAGGGCTCCCCGTGACCATTATGTGCTCCCATTTTTATGTGGCGTACCCACAATTTGAGGTGGCAGAGGATGATGAGAATGAGGGAGCCCTTCGGAGCGCCGCCCGTATGAGTAGTGGGCGCGATTTAGTTGAGGAGTTCATCGGGTATGGGGTGTGGCCCTTGGCGCATGGATGGGCGTTGGGCGAAGTATGCCCTCATGAGATGCCCTCCCTAGGTGGGCAGAAAGTGCGAAGTCCGGCCTTCGCGTTGGATCTGCAAGGCCGGGATCTCGCCGCGGTCGTGCGGGAAGCGAAAGATGGGGTTGTGCGTATTGTGGGGCGTTATGTGCCCAGGACGGAGGCCCTGTGGAGTTGGGATATTCGTGGATCCAACGTTCGCTTGAACTGGGTCTTCGAGCTGAACCACCTGTCGTACAGCGGCTATCCCGGGGAAGATGCTGTCGACCGCCGCGGGAAGAAGCCAGTGGTCGCGACTGAAGAGGACCCTTCGCAGGAGGCCGCCCCAGCCATTAAGAAGAGAAAACTAGGTACTATAGTGGGGGAACTGGGGGTCTCCGAAAGTTTTGCTGCGGAATTGATGGGGACGTGCGCAGCCCTCGAGGGAAGGATGTCTTCGCCCGAGCTCCGGGAGTCTTCGGCACAGATGCTGGAGGTTACCGGGGGTCGATGGCCCAAGAATGTTTCGATTCCCCGCGCGGCTGGCGAAGACTTTTTTATGTCTCGCATGGCTCGTGACTTGAAGGTTTTTCCTTACGAACGGAATATTGCTGCTGTTGTGTCGGCAGTGATGAACAAGGACCGTCAAGATGCTGTGCAGAAGCGCCGGGCGGTCGTCAGGATCGCGGATCCTATGCGCGAGGTGAAGAGGGCGTGGGGGAGCACGAAGGCTGCTGCCTCTGGCAGTGGCAAGCCAGTGCCGGCTGCGAAACCAGCTGCCCCCGGACCTAGCAAGGCGCCGGCGAGCGCAAAGGCTGCCGCATCTGGCGGGAGCAAGCCACCCCCGGGCGAACCCGTGAAAGGACGGGAGCTGCCCTCACCGGGGAGACGTGTCGCTGACTTCGGCACGAACATCAGTGTCGAGGATTATTTTGTTGGTAAGTTTTTTTTGTTTGTGAGGTCTTCTGACCGGTGATATGTTGCAGGGTCGGGCGAGGGGCAATTGGTTGTTGTCCCGCCTTCGATGGCAACCACGTCATCAACGCGCGGTGGTTGGGGCGAAGGGTGCCGCACAGGACCCGTGGGCCGCTTTCTGCATGAGCGGCGAAATTCTGACGGCTGCTGCCGCCAGGGATGTGGCGGGCTCCATGTCCCAGCGACTGAGGGAAACGTCGTGGCAGCTGTCACAGCAGTTGAAGCAAGTAAGTTGTGCTGGACTTCGATGTTTGTTGTTTCTCTGAGGATTTGGATCTCATGGGTTTTTGTCAGGTGGCCGACTTCGCTGACCGTGTCGCGTTGGGTGCCTTGACTGCGGACGTGGCCGCCAAAGTCGAGAGTCTCCGGGCGTAGCATGCAGATGCTGTCCAGGAGAAGTCGGCTGCGGAAAGTAAAAACCGCAGGCTGGCGGAGAAAGTGGCTGCCCTGGAGGCCGAGAAGACGGACCTCCGGCGCTAGCTGGCGGAGGAGAGGGGGGAGGCGAACCATGCCATCGCTGAAGCGCAGGCTGCGCGCGCGGAGGCCAAGGTAGTGCGGGCGGAGAGCAGTCTCGCCAGCCAACGCGCCGAATAGCTGGAGGCAAGGTATAACGCCCTGCGCGGCCGCGTGGACAAGGCCGAGGCCTCGACGCGCTCAGAAGTCGAGCGGACGCACGCAGAGTTTGTGGACACGTACCGCGAGCTAGGTGCGTGGACTGCTGACTTCGAAGTGCCCGGCCAAGAAGCGGGCCTTCGCTTCCTCGAATGGTTGCAGGATGAGTTGCTAGTTCTCCCGACCATAGTGACGGGTTTCATATCCTTCGCCTCCCTCGTCACCTGCGAGGGGGCGATGAATGCACTGTCCCGCGAGGGGTGCAAGCACTACGAGGTCTTCGACCAAGCAGACGAGAACTTTGAACGTGAAATCTTCAAGGTCGAAGACCCTGTGGTAAAGCAGTCAGCGGGGGCACTCTTCAATAGGATGTGGGGTCCACACGGTCGGGAGGCGGTTAGGGAGCGGTCCGATCGGGCGATAGAGCAGGTAAAGGCTGTTTTTTGTGCGGTTATGTGTGTGTGTATGTGTGGGTTTGTTGAATGAGTGTGCTGTTGCTGCAGATGGCGCAAGCCAAGGACGTCGAGGACCTTGGAGGACAGGCCGGCGCACCACCCGAGGCTGCGGAGGCCAACCTGGTGCCGCCCTCGGATGCCGGTGAAGGCTCCTTGGCTGTGCCCGTGCCTACTATGGCCGGTGAAGACCCTTTGTCAGCCCCTGCGCCGATGAGCGAAGATGCCTTGAGGGTGGCGGCAGAGCCGATAGCCGAAGACCCTACGACTGCGGCCGGGCCTTCGCAGCTGGCTGAATAGGTGTTGCGGAGTTTGTAAATTTTGTCTATGTGTTACTAAACCTCGGTTGCTGCGCAGGTTCAGGGGTTTGGACCTGCACACGCAACCGCTACTGACAATGCTAATTTTGTGGCGGCTTCGACCGTGGTTGCTGAAGACGATTCTGATGATTCTGTGTCTAAGTGTTTTGAGTCTGACGATTCTGGGAGTTCGATTGTGTGGACAGAGGAGTCTTCAGAGGAGGACTTGGATTATTTTGCAGCGTTGGATGTGGCTGCGGCGGAGACTTCTCCGCGTGTGATAGATGCTGAGGATCTTCCGGGTGCGAGTGCTGGGCGTAGGCGGCGAAGGGCGGTGGCGAAACAGAGAGTGGGTGAGTTGTCGCGAAGTGATAGGCGTCATCGTGGTGAGATGGAGGGTGGTCGTCTTCGTGTGGACGGGACTGGCAAACGGGAATTGTTGTCCTCGCCGGCTGGGGCAAGTGTGGGTGAGGGGGAGCTGCGAAGTCTGTTTGCGGGTGAGGAATTGAGGATAATGTTGTTCAACTATAGGGAGATGGGTATCATCCTGAAGGTTGAGCCAATGTAATGTGTGATGCCCTCGCTGTATGTATGTAACCATGATTTTGTGTGATGAAGCTGCACGCTTTCGTTGATCAGGCTGGTCCCGTAGGCTTCTGTACGGAGTGCTTTGGAAAAGACTTCGATTTTTTGTACTTGTTATTCCGGCTGCACCCGTAGGCGACTTTTGCACGGAGTCTTTTGGAAAAGACTTCGATTTTTCGTGCTTATTATTCCGGCTGCTCCATTGGGCGACTTTTGCACGGAGAGTCTTTTGGAAAAGACATCGATGTTGCATACTTATTGTCCTAGTCCGGCTGCACCCTTAGGCGACTTTTGCACGGAGAGTCTTTTGGAAAAGACTTCGATTTTTCGCACTTATTGTGCTAGTCCGGCTGCACCCTTAGGCAACTTTTGCACGGAGAGTCTTTTGGAAAAGACTTCAATTTTGCGCACTTATTGTGCTAGTCCGGCTGCACCCTTAGGCGACTTTTGCACGGAGAGTCTTTTGGAAAAGACTTCAATTTTTCGCACTTATTGTGCTAGTCCGGCTGCACCCTTAGGCGACTTTTGCACGGAGAGTCTTTTGGAAAAGACTTCGATTTTTCGCACTTATTGTGCTAGTCCAGCTGCACCCTTAGGCGACTTTTGCGCGGAGTGTCGCACGCGAGGGTGGCCAGCGCTACCCCTCGCGGTGACTTCAATGTGGTCGAATGCCGAAGACCGTCGATGCGGTCTTTTTCGACATTGTTTTAATTTTTTGCGGGGGATTTTTGCGTGTATATTACATGGCTCCGCCTCATTAAAAACCTCACCCCTCGGGAGGAAAAGAGTGCGGGCCAGAATAAAACTGTTTGGTGAATTACAAGGGCGTGTTAGCCCTGAAGATTCAAACAAAAAATTTACGGAGATTGTCAACATTCCAAGAATGCTCTAAGTCTTCGCCGGATGGCGTTGTTAGCCTGTACGCGCTGGGGGACGCCTTCATCTTGACGATGAAGGGACCCTCCCATTTTGGCTCCAGCTTGGCCTGTGACTCTGTCCGAGTTGTCCGGACGAGTACGAGGTCCCCTTCGTTGAATTCTCTCGGGACGACTGTGTGGTTGCGCCATGCTTTTGTTTGAGCTTGGTATTTGTTGAGGGCCTGCAGGGCGAAGACACGGTCTCCATTGATGAGGTCCTTCGAAGTTGGTTCTTCTACGTCGGGGACGGCTGAAGCGCTTGTCCGTGGTGACCCATGTTTTATTTTCTGCGGGGTCATGGCCTCCGACCCATATAGCAGGCGGAAAGGAGTGAATTCAGTCGCCCGGCACTCGGTCGTGTTCAGTGCCTAGACTGCTTTAGGTAGCAGGTCGGCCCATTTACCCTTCTTGTCGTCGAGAAGCATTTTCTTGATGGCCGTGAAAATTTTGCCGTTGGCGCGCTCCACGACGCTGTTGGATTGTGGATGATATACTGAGGCGAAGGCAAGCTTGGTGCCAATGGAAAAGCAGAAGTCTTTGAAGTCCTAGCTGTCAAATTGTTTGTCGTTGTCAACTGTGAGCTCGGACAGGACTATGAATCGGCAAACAATGTTTTGCCAAAAGAATTTCTGGGCAGTCTTCAATGTTATCTTGGATATTGCCCTTGCCTCGATTCACTCGGTAAAATACTCGACGGCGACGAAGGTGAACTTGAGGTTCCCTTGGGCCATGGGTAGTGGCCCGACAATGTCCAGGCCCCAGCGCTTAAGGGGCCACATGTGGGCGATCAGCTTTGTGAATTGCGAAGGGTTGCCCGAGCGGGGGGAGAATTTTTGGCAGGCTTCGCATGATCTCGTGACTCGATTCGCGACGCAGATCATGGCGGGCCAGTAGAAGCCTTGATGGATCACCTTGGGAGCGAGGGCCCTGGGTCCCGCGTGAGAGCCGCAATTTCCGCTGTGGACTTCGCGCAGGATTTGGACGCTTTTGGTCTCGGTGACACATTTAAGCATGGGTTGGCTGACCCCCTTCTTGTAAAGCTGGCCTTCAATGAGTGCGAAGTCTCGGCTTCGGTGCTTGAGGCGCTTGGCCTCGTTGATGTCACTTGGATGATAATATCCCTGTAGGAACAGGGTGATTGGCGCGCGCTAGTCTTCGGTCATGATGAGGTTGACTATGCGGTGGCCTTTGGTGTCGTTGGTTATTTGTAGGCCCTTTGGGCTGCGGACGGCTGGTGTGCCGATGATATGGTAGAACACGTCGGAGGGCAAGGCCTTAACTCTGGCTGCTGCTTTGGCCAACGCATTGGCCTCCTCGTTCTTGGCACGTTCTACATGTTGCAAGGTGAAGCCCTTAAATTGTCTCTCAAGACTGCGGACAGCCGTGAGATACTGCATGAGAGCGAGGTCCTTTGCTGCATAATCTTTCTCGACCTGGCCGACAACTACTTTGGAGTCTGTTTTGATTATGCACGTAGTGACACCAAGCGCCCGTAGCTTACGAAGGCCAAGGATGACAGCTTCGTACTCTGCTACATTGTTGGTGCATCTGTCGGACTCCAAAGCAAAGCTGAGGCGTGCCGCGTATCTGTGTTTGACCCCTGTGGGTGACGTGATGACTGCAGCTGCGCCTGTCCCCGCATGGCACCATGCGCCGTCGCAATGGATGGTCCACACCTTCTCCGCAGGCTCGTCTGGTTGCGTTATTGGCCCTGTCCAGTCAACGATGAAGTCTTCCAGAACTTGCGACTTGATGGCTGTCCTGGGCTCGAAGGTAATGTGGTAGCCGGAGAGCTCGGCTGCCCATTTGGCGATCCGAACAGACGCCTCTGGATTTCTGAATAATTCGGCGAGTCCCCTGTCTGAGGTGACCCATACCTTGAATGCTTCAAAATAGTGGCACAACTTGCGCGATGCCATAACGACTGCGTAGGCAATTTTTTCCATCTCCGTCATGTTGCATTTGGAAGTCGTGAGGACTTCAGAGACGAAATAAACTGGACACTGCCGAGTTGTGCCCTCTCTGGCCTGCTGTTGGACCAATGCTGCGCTGACTGCGTGTGGTGAAGCTGCAACGTAGAGCAACAGGGGTAGCGAGGGGTCGGGGTTGGTAAGGATTGCCAACTCTGATAGGTGCTGCTTTAGTGATGCGAAGGCCGTCGCTTGCTCTGGTCCCCATGCGAATTCCTTTGCGCCGTGTAGCGTTTTGAGGAAAGGTAGGCTTCGCTCTGCGGACTTGGAAATGAATCTGTTGAGGGCGGCCAATCTTCCTGTCAGACGTTGGACATCTCTGGCTGACTGTAGTGGCATCATGTTGATGATGGCCTGGATCTTGGTCGGATTGGCTTCGATCCCGCGGTGCGACACCAGGTAGCCTAGTATCTTCCCCTGGCGAACGTCAAAGACACACTTCTCGGGGTTTAAGTGAAGTCGTGCGTCCCGCATATTCGCGAATGTTTCTGCGAGGTCAACCAGATGGTCCTCTTTGTTTTTGCTGGCGACGACAATGTCGTCCACGTACGTGAATATGTTCCTGCCGACTTGGCTCTCAAGCACTGTCTTGGTGAAGCGAGAGAAGGTGGACCCAGCGTTCTTTAGTCCCTCCGGCATTCTGATGAAGCAATACGTGCCGAAGGGTGTGATAAAACTGGTGCTGGCCTTGTCTTCCTCTTTCATATATATTTGGTGATAGCCCGAGAAGCAGTCAAGGAGTGACATGACTTCGCATCCGGCTGCACTATCGACGATCTTGTCGATCCGAGGCAGCGGGAAATTATCCTTGGGGCAGGCCTTGTTGAGATTGGTGAAATCAATGCACATCTGCCACTTGCCGCTCTTTTTTTGCACCATGACTACGTTAGCGAGCCACATAGGGTAGGCAACTTGTTCAATGAAATTGGCCTCAAGTAGGCGGTGTACCTCGGCTTTGGCGGCTTCTGTTTTCTCATTGGACATTTTGCGCAGTCTCTGCTTCTTCGGCCGCACCGAAGGGTCGATGCCCAGGCTGTGCTCGATGATAGTGCGACTGACGCCGACCAGGTCGAGTGTGGACCAGGTGAAGACGTCCTTATTTTTGGAAAGGCAGGAGATGAGTCTCTCCTCGTCATGCGAAGTAAGGTCTTCACTTATGATGACCGTTTGCTTGGGCGTTGCTTGGTCAAGGGGAACTGTCTTCGTTCCATTGTTGCTCTACAGCTGTGCCTTTGCATGCTCGTTGGCGGTTGGACTTGCGGCCTCGGGGACTTCGCGCTGCGTCGTGAGGCAGTGTATGTTCCTTTGGCCTGGAACAAAGTCTTTTCAATGTTGCGCGTGGTCTGCTGGTTGCCATAGACTGTGATCACGCTTTGCGGACCCGGGATTTTCATGCACAGGTAAAGTCCATGAATGGCTGCTTCAAACATGTTGATGGAGCCCCGACCCATTATGGCGTTGTACGGGTATACCATGTCCACGATGTCGAAGGTGACCTACTCATGTCGTGCATTGGGTGCTACACCGAAGGACAGGGGGAGCTCTATCTTGCCCACAAGAAAGGTGCCCTTGCCGCCGAAGCCATATAAGGGGTTGTCTGAAGGCTTGAGTAGACTGTGGCTGATGCCCATGCGGTCGAAGGCGTGGAGGAAAATGATGGCCGCCTGGCTGCCATTGTCAACCAAGACTTTGTGCAGGTCCTAGCTTGCCACGTTGCAGTTGATTACCATGGCGTCCATGTGAGGTGCGCTACGCAGGTTGACATCTCTAGCGTCGAAGGTCAGCGGCACGTGGGACCACTTTGTTTGCACGACTGGGCCGGTGACGGCGACGTGGTTGATGCTTCGGTAGTGGTCCCTCTTCTGTCGCTTCGTGTCGAAGTCGACGCTGGACCCCCCGGTGATCATGTGAATGACTCCGCGATACGGCTGATCAGCGAAGTCTGCTTGCTTTGGTGCTTGGGGTGATTTGGGTGGTGGATGTTTGGCTGATGCGGGTGTGGAGGCTAGAGCGGGGATGGTACGATTTGTACCTCCTGGTGGTGTTGGTATGCGTGGTTAGGTGGATGCTGAGCGGGGCCGTGGTTGTATGGTTGTGGTAGGTGGTGTTGATATGTGTGGGCGACAACTCTTGGGTTGTCGGCGGGTTGCGCCCGGGACATTCTGTCCCTGGTGGCCTTCGTTTCTAGGCAGTCCCTCATCGGGTGCGCGCAGTCTTCGCCGTGAAATAGGCAGTAAAACCTGCGCGGCTGTTGTGCCCGTCCTCGACCTCGACCAAGCGTGCCATTGCCGCGGCCCTGGGGGATAATCTTGACGGCGAGGGGTCTCACCATCGGGGTGTTGGTTGGCAATGTTGTGCACCTGCTGCTGACTGCGGCTGTCCCGACCGGAGTCTGACTGCGAAGGTCTTGTCCACATTCGGCTAGACTGTGGATGGTCCTTGGGCTTCCTCTAGGACTCGACCTTACGCTGGTGGAGCTCTTCGGATCTGGCATATTTTTCAAATAGTTGATAGAGCTCCTGGAGGTTCTTTGGTGGGTCCCTGATGCAGTGGCTGTAGAGGACGCCCGCCCGAAGGCCACTGATGGCATAGTGAATGGCGATTTGGTCATCGACCGAAGGCAGTTGTGACTTGAGAGTGAGGAACTTGCGGTAGTACTCCCGCAGAGTTTCTTTCTCCAGTTGCTTGCAGAGTGACAGTTCGGCCAAGGTGTCGGTGTCTGGGCGATACCCTTGGAAGTTGAGCAGAAATTTGTCCCGGAGACTTCTCCAGGAGTCGATAGACAGCGGGGGCAACCTGGTGTACCAGGTTAGGGCCGGGCCTTCGAGGGCAATGATGAAGGACTTGGCCATCATGGAGTCGTCCCCTTCGGACGATGCGATAGCGACTTGATAGCTCATGATATACTGTGCTGGGTCGGTGCTGCCGTTGTTCTTGGGGTAGGCCTCTGCCCTGAAATTGGTGGGCCATGGTGACACTTGCAGGTGCAGTGCTAGGGGACTCCGCTCATCGAGGTAGTTGATGCCTTGAAATGCTGCGGCGTGTGGGATGATGGGTCCGCGCTTGCGCTGTCTCTTGCTGAGCGCGTCGTCTTTGCAGGTTTCTTAGTGGGTGGTGTCTGCAAGGGCCTTGCCCTTTTTCTTGGCCAGCAGCGCTGCCTTCGCTGCTTCGTCGACGGATGGGGCTGCCTTCGAGCTAGCTCTCTTGGGTGCCATCGCGGGTGGTTTTTTCGTAGCACGAACGGTGGGCGCCAAATGTTGGAACTTGCTCTCCTGGGCAAGATGATCCAATGGGAGAGTGAAAGCAATGTAAACAAGGTTTCAACTCGAGATGGCAATAACTCTGTTCATCTCGCCTCTCAAGGGCACAGTACGGGGGTATTTATAGGTGCCCGAGTGCCCAACGTCTCAATGTAAGGACGCATGTACCCTCAGGCACCTAAACTATCCCCGGAATATTCCCATAAAGGCGGGTTACAGACTGTCATTACAGAAAAGCTATTACAAATCGGGCCCGTAACACACTTCTCCGTGCGGGGCCTGTTATAATGGGCCGAATCCCACGTGGGCCTCCAGGTCGAGTGAGGACGTGGGACGGGGTGATGTTGTCGTAGGCCTTCGTCGTAGGCCTTTGTCTTGTAGTGTAGGAGGCGAAGGGTGGATCTCGCTGATTGTTCTGCTTCCGTTGGCGCAACGAGATAGACGAAGGCTGGAGCGAAGGATAGCGTCTTCGCCTTCACCCCAACATTCGGCTAACACTGCACTATTGTAGGTGGTCTTGACTGGTATGAAATGGGCCGCCTTTGTCGAACGGTCCACTACTACCTAGATAGAGTCATAACCAGTATGAGTGCGAGGCAAACCGACTATAAAATCCATTTCGATCTCATCCCATTTCCACTGAGGAATCTGCAATGGTTGCAACAAACCTGCAGGTCTCTGATGTTCTGCTTTAATCCTCTGACAACTATCACATACAGCCACATACTCTGCTATCTCCCTTTTCATACAGTACTACCAGAATCTTTTCTTCAGGTCTTGGTACATCTTCTCACTACCAGGGTGTATAGAGTATGCTGTCTCATGGGCTTCCTTGAGAATCAGTTCCCGGGTCGATTTGATATCGGGAACACACAGTCTGTCCTTGAACCATACCACTCCTTCTGCATCTTTATGGAAATCCTTGCCTTTTCCATCTATGATCAGCTGTCGGATCTCGTTAATCTTCTCATCATCCTTTTGACCTTTCCTGATGTCTTGCTCTAGAGTGGGTTCCAACTCGATTGTCACTCCTTGAGTGTTGTTCAGAAATCTGAGACCTAATCTGTCGAACTCCTTTGCTAACTCATACGGCATCGGGTGAGTGGCCAACATATTATATTGACTCTTTCTACTCAGAGCATCTGCAACCACATTTGCTTTGCCTAGGTGATAATGAATCTCCAACTCATAATCCTTGATCAATTATAGCCATCTTCGCTGCCTCATGTTTAACTTTGACTGAGTGAATATATACTTGAGGCTCTTGTGATCCGTGTAGATATCACACTTCTGCCCATAAAGGTAATGCCTTCAGGTCTTCAATGCATGAACCATGGCTGCTAATTCCAGATCATGAGTAGGATAATTCTTCTCATGAATCTTCAACTATCGGGACGAGTATGCCACTACTCTCCCTTCCTGCATCAACACACATCCCAGTTCGGTATACGAAGCATCGCAATATACTGAGAATGGCTTGTGAACATCTGGCAGAATCAGTATTGGTGCCGTTGTCAACTTCTCTTTCAATGTCTCAAAAGACTTCTAGCATGATGGGGTCCACTTGAACTCAACCTTCTTTGCCAACAATGCTGTCATTGGCCTGGCAATCTTGGAGAAACCTTCAACGAAACACCGATAATAACCGGCCATTCCGATGAAACTCTTGATTCCTCGGACATCTTTTGGTGCTTTCCAGTCCAAGATAGCTATTACCTTCTTCGGGTCTATAGCCAATCCCTCCTGATTTATAATATGACCCAAGAACATGACTTCACTAATCCAGAACTCGCACTTGCTAAGCTTGGCATACAGCTGACAATCCCGTAGCCTCTGAAATACCTTCCTCAAATGCTTCTCATGCTCTTGCTCATTCTTGGAATATATGAGAATGTCATCAATAAACACCACCACGGACTTGTCGAGGTAGTCCATGAACACACTGTTCATCAAGTACATGAAGTAGGCTGGCACATTCGTCAAGCCGAATGACATAACCGTGAACTCATATAGTCCATACTTGGTGATGAATGCTGTCTTCGGTATATCCGAAGGTCGGATTCTAAGCTGATGGTAGCCTGACCTCAGATCTATCTTTGAGAACACACTGGCTCCTCTCAACTGATCGAATAAATCTTCAATTCTGGGCAGGGGGTACTTATTCTTGATAGTAACCTTATTCAAGGATCTATAGTGAATGCACATCCTCTTTTTTCCATCCTTCTTCTCCATAAATAACACTGGGGCTGCCCAAGGCGAGGTACTCGGTCTGATGTAGCCTTTATCTGACAACTCATCAATCTGCTTCTTGAGTTCCACCAACTCTGGTCTGGACACTCGATAGGCTCTCTTGGAAATGGGGGCAGTGCCTAGTATAAACTCTATAGCAAATTCAACCTTCCTTTCAGGTGGCATACCTGGTAACTCCTCGGGAAACACATTTGAGAATTCTGACACTACATTGATAGCCTCTGATGGTTTAATTTCCTCAATATGAGCGGTGACTTGGTGACAACTCCCTTTCCTTGGTCCTGACAAGACCAACTCCACTAACACTTCTTCTCCTGATAGGGACACTAACTTCACTGTTCTCTTGTTCACAGCTAATACTGCCTTGATACTTGGTTAACCAATTCATCCCTAGGATGACATCTATAGTTGTATCCTCGTTACCCATAACTATTAACTCAGCAGGGAACTCTATCCCCTTATTTGAACTCTTGCACTATGGCAAAATCTATCTGTTTGGGTTCTTCCACCAACTAAACTAATTGTTGGGGCGAAGGCAAAGACGCCACCCTTCGCTCGAGGCCTCCACCGCAGTCGCTGGTCTGACAGAGACAAAGCGGGCAGGGACACCCTTCGCTCCATTCGGCACTTTGACGAAGGCCTGCGGCGACGTCTTCCCGCGGCGCGGCCTCGTTCAGTCCTAAGGCCCACGTGTGATCAGGCCCATTGTAACGGGCCCTGCGTGGCCGCCTTTGTGTTACGGGCCTAACTTGTAAAGGCATACTTGTAATTACAGCTTGTAACCCTGCTTTATGGGAATATTCTGGGGATAAACTAGGTGTCTGAGGGCACATGCGTCCTTAACACGAGGCGTTGGGCACTCAGATACCTATAAATACCCCCGCACAGTGCCCGTGAGAGGCAAGATTAACAGAGCTCTTGCCCCCGAGCACGTAACCTTGTTGTCATCACTGTTCACCCTTGTTGGCCTCCTTGCTGCTGAGAGCAAGTTCCAACATTTGGCGCCCACCGTTCGTGCTACGACCAAACCACCCGTGATGGCACCCAAGAGAGCTAACCCGAAGGCTGACGAGGCTGCGAAGGCAGCACTGCTTGCCGCAAGGAAGGGCAAGGCCCTCGCCCTCACCCAATCCACCCACCAAGAACCCACCGAAGACAATATTCCCCGCACCTGCGAAGACGACACCTTCCGCACCTGCGGGCCCGAAGGACAATCGCAGCCGCCCCCATGCTTCGCCCCACTGGAGGGCGCGGATCTCACCGAGGACGGCGAGGTCCTCGGCGTCTCAACAGAAGAACAGCTACAGCTGCGCGCCCTGCGCCTCAAGAACCGCAATCTCCAGAGGCAGAAAGAGATACTGGAGGCCAAGCGCCAGCGTGTGTCCGCACTAGCCAAGGTGCGGCAAATGATACGCGACGAGGAGCAGAAGGCCCAAGACCTCGAGCGCGAGATCGCGCTGATGCAGCGTGAAGGCCACCTCGGTCCACAGCAAGAGCCACCCCTCCAGCAGCGCGCACAACCGGAAGACACGCGCGAAGGCCACCTCGGCCTACAGCATGGCCCACCCCCGCAACACCGGGCGCAGCCGGAGAACCCGCGTTTCCCCCAGCATGACTACGTCTTCCAGCACAGCGCGCCATTCCAAGGGGTCAACTACCTCGACGAGCGAAGTCCCCTGGCGCCACACCTGCAAGTGACGCCTTGGCCAGCTAACTTCCGAGCAGGGGCATATCCCAAGTACAACGGCAGCACCGACCCGGCGCAGTACATAATGAGTTATCAAGTCGCTGTTGCATCCGCCGGAGGGGACGACGCCACAATGGCGAAGTCTTTCATCATCGCTCTAGAGGGCCCAGCACTCACCTGGTTCACCAGATTGCCTCCGCTGTCCATTGATTCGTGGAGAAGTCTCAGGGACAAGTTCCTTCTCAACTTCCAAGGGTACCGTCCAGACACCGACGCTTTGGCCGAGCTCTCGCTTTGCAAACAGCTGGAAAAGGAGACTCTGCGGGAGTATTACCGCAAATTCTTAACACTCAAATCACAACTGCCCTCCGTCGATGATCAGATCGCCATCCACTACGCCATCAGTGGCCTTCGGGCCGGCGTCCTCTACAGCCACTGTATCATAGATCCACCCAAGAACCTCCAGGAGCTATATCAGCTCTTTGAAAAATATGCCAAATCCGAAGAGCTCCACCAGTGCAAGGTTGAGTCACAGCGGAAGCCCAAAGATGCCCCGCAGTCCAGCCGCACGTGGACGAGGACTCCGCAACCAGACTCCGGTCGAGATGGCCGCAGTCAACAGCAAGTGCACAACATCGCCAACCAGCAGCCTGCTGCTGACCCCCCTCGTCGCCAGGAATATCCCCCCAGGGCCGCGGAAATGGAACTCGTGGCAGGGGCCGAGGGTGAGCGCAGCCGCCGCGCCGGTTCTACTGCCTTTTCCACGGCGAAGACTGCGCCCACCAAACCAAAGACTGCCCCGAAACGAAGGCCACCAGAGACAGAATGGCGCGGGCGCAGCCAGCCGACAATCCCAGAATTGTCGCGCATAATTACCAGCCACCCCCTCCACCATATATCCACGCTCCCGCTCCACATCCACCACACCACGCTTACCAACACCATCAGGAAGTACAAATCGTACCTCCTCCACCCCCACCACCACACCAGCAACACCAAAACATCCCCCATGCCCCAAAGCAGGAAGACTTCGCCGATCAACCATATCGCGGAGTCATTCACATGATAACAGGGGGGTCCAGCACTGACTTCGACACCAAGCGGCAGAAGCGGGACCACTACCGCAGCATCAACCATGTCGCGGTCACTGGCCCAGTCGTGCAGATGAAGTGGTCCCACATACCGCTAACCTTCGATGCACGAGACGTCGACCTGCGCAGCGCCCCCCACATCGACGCTATGGTCATCAATTGCAGCGTGGCAGGCTGGGACTTACACAAAGTCCTAGTCGACAACGGCAGTCAGGCGGACATCATCTTCCTGCACGCCTTCGACCGCATGGGTATAAGCCACAGCTTGCTGAAGCCTTCGGACAACCCTTTGTATGGTTTCGGCGGCAAGGGCACCTTTCCAGTTGGCAAGATAGAGTTGCCCCTCTCCTTCGGTGTAGCACCCAATGCCCGAAGTGAGCAAGTAACCTTCGACATTGTCGACATGGTATATCCATACAACGCCATCATGGGCCGGGGCTCCATCAATAAGTTCGAAGCTGCCATCCACGGGTTGTACCTATGTATGAAGATACCAGGTCCGCTAGGCGCCATCACAATCTACGGCAACCAGCAGACGGCGCGCAACATAGAGCGGGACTTCGTGCCTGGTCAGAGGAACGTACACTGTCTCATGACCCAGCGCGAGGTCCCCGCGCCGGCCAGCCCAACCGATAAGCAGCACGACAAGGCACATTTGCAGAGCCAGGACGGGACCAAGACTGTCCCCCTCGATCAGGCCACGCCCAAGCAGACAGTCACTATCAGCGAAGACCTCACCTCACTTGAAGAAGAGAAACTTCTCTGCTGCCTGGCCAAGAATAAAGATGTCTTCGCCTGGTCCGCCCTCGATCTGGTCGGAGTCAGCCGATCCATAATTGAGCACAGCTTGGGAATTGACCCTTCGGTGCGACCCAAAAAGCAGAGGCTTCGCAAAATGTCCGACGAAAATACAGAGGCCGCCAAGGCGGAGGTGCACCGTCTCCTGGAGGCTAAATTCATTGAGCCAGTGGCTTACCCCACATGGCTCTCCAATGTCGTAATGGTGCAGAAAAAAAGCGGAAAATGGCGAATGTGCATAGACTTCACCAGTCTCAACAAGGCCTGCCCAAAGGACAATTTCCCGTTGCCGCGGATCGACAAAATAGTCGATAGCGCGGCCGGATGCGAGGTCATGTCTCTCCTCGACTGCTTCTCCGGCTATCACCAGATATACATGAAGGAGGAAGACAAGGCTAGCACCAGCTTTATAACACCCTTCGACACTTATTGCTTCGTCAGAATGCCGGAGGGTCTCAAGAATGCCGGGTCCACCTTCTCCAGACTCACCAAAACAGTACTCGAAGGGCAGGTCAGCAGAAATATATTTACATACGTGGATGACATCGTCGTCGCCAGCAAAAATAAGGAGGACCATCTCGCCGACCTGGCCGAGACATTCGCGAACATGCGAGATGCACGACTCCGCCTAAACCCGGAAAAGTGCGTCTTCGGTGTTCGCCAGGGCAAGATACTGGGCTACCTGGTGTCACACCACGGCATCGAGGCCAACCCAACCAAGATCCAGGCCATCGTCGGCATGTCGCCCCCGCAGTCCGCCAGGGACGTCCAGCGTCTGACAGGCAGATTGGCCGCTCTCAACAGATTCATCTCCAGGTCCGCCGAGCGAAGTCTCCCCTTCCTCGAAACACTCCGCGGTGCGAAAGACTTCGCCTGGGGACCGGAGCAAGCAGCGGCCTTCGCCTCACTAAAACAGTACCTGTCGGAGCTGGCCATCCTCACAAGCCCCGACTCCTCGCTCCCCCTATTGCTCTATGTCGCGGCTTCGCCACACGCGGTCAGCGCGGCACTGGTGCAGGAGCAGACAGTCGAGGGCGCAGTCAGACAGTGCCCTGTTTACTATGTCTCCGAAGTCCTGACACCGTCCAAATGCAACATTACAGAGCTGGAGAAGATCGCCTACGCAGTTGTTATGTCCTCGCGCAAGCTGCGCCATTACTTTGAAGCATTCAAGGTCCGAGTCACCTCAGACTGGGGGCTCGGCGAACTATTCAGAAACCCGGAGGCATCAGTGAGGATTGCCAAGTGGGCAGCCGAACTCTCCGGCTACCACATCAGCTTCGAGCCCAGGACAGCTATCAAGTCGCAAGTCCTGGCAGACTTCGTCGTCGACTAGACTGGGCCAGTAACACAGCCGGACCCGTCCACAGAGAAGGTCTGGACTATCCATTGCGACGGCGCATGGTGTCATGCGGGGGCAGGCGTCGCTGCAGTCGTCACCTCACCAGCCGGAGTCAAACACAGATATGCAGCACGCCTCAGCTTCGCTCTGGAATCCGACAAATGTACAAACAATATAGTAGAGTATGAAGCGGTTATCCTCGGCCTCCGCAAGCTAAGGGCCCTCGGAGTCACCACATGTATCATCAAGACAGACTCCAAGATAGTTGCCGGCCAGGTCGAGAAAGACTATGCAGCAAAAGACCCCGCGCTCATGCAATACCTCGCGGCTATCCGAAGTCTCGAGAGACAGTTCAAGGGATTCACCCTGCAGCATGTGGATAGAGCCAAGAACGAGGAGGCCGATGCATTAGCCAAGGCCGCCGCCAGGGGCGAGCCCTTGCCCTCCGACGTGTTCTTTCACACCATCGGCACGCCAGCCGTCCGGAGCCCCGAAGGGCTCCAAATAACTAACGATAGCGAGGGCCACCACATAGTCAACCTAATCATGACCGAAGACTGGCGGGCACCAATAACCCTGTTCCTACAGGGGTACTATCATCCAACCGACGTCAGTGAGGCAAAGCGCCTCAGGCATCGAAGCCGGGACTTCGCACTGATTGAGGGCCAGTTATACAAGAAAGGGGTCAGTCAGCCAATGCTTAAATGCGTCACCGAAACCGAAGGCATGCAGATCCTACGCGAAGTCCACAGTGGCGCGTGCGGCTCGCACGCAGGGCCAAGGGCCCTGGCTGCCAAGGTGATCCGACAAGGGTTTTACTGGCCTGCAATGATCTGCGCCGCAAATCGCGTCACAAGGTCCTGCGAAGCCTGCCAGAAGTTCTCTCCTCGGTCAGGCAACCCCTCGCAGTATACAAAGCTGATCGCCCATACATGGCCTCTCCAGCGCTGGGGCCTGGACATTGTCGGGCCCCTGCCCACCGCTCAGGGGAACCTTAAGTTCGCCTTCGTAGCCGTCGAATACTTCACTAAATGGATTGAAGCGAGGGCTGTTTCCACAATCACATCAAAAACTGCCCAAAAATTCTTTTGGCAGAACATTGTTTGCCGCTTCGGAGTACCGTCCGAGCTAACAGTTGACAACGGCAAGCAGTTCGACAGCCAAGATTTCAAGGATTTTTGTTTCTCCATCGGCACCAAGCTTGCCTTCGCTTCAGTCTATCATCCGCAGTCCAACGGGGTCGTGGAGCGTGTCAACGGGAAAATCTTCACAGCTGTCAAGAAGATGCTCCTCGATAAAAAAAGGCAGATGGACTGATTTATTACCGGAGGCAGTCTGGGCGCTAAACACAACTAAGTGCAGGGCGACCGGGTTCACTCCTTTCCGCCTTCTATACGGATCGGAGGCAATGACCCCGCAAGAAATAAAGCACGGGTCCTCGCGTACGGTTCCGTCAGCCGTCCCCGACGTGGACGAGCCAACTTCAAAAGATCTCATTGACGGAGACCGGGTCTTCGCCCTACAGGCCCTAAACAAATACCAAGCCCAGACCAAAGCATGGCGCGACCACGCAGTCACCCCGAGGGAGTTCAGCGAGGGGGACCTCGTACTCGTCCGAATAGCTCGGACGGAGTCCAAGGGCAAGTTGGAGCCCAAGTGGGAGGGCCCCTTCATAGTCAAGACAAAAGCTTCCCCCAGCGCTTACAGGCTCACAACGCCAAACGGCGAGGACCTGGAGCACTCCTGGAACATCGACAACCTTCGCAAATTTTTTGTTTGACCCTTTTAGGACTGATTTCGCCCTTGTAATTCGCCGCAATCAAACTTATACCGGCCCGCACTCTTTTCCTCCCGGGGGGTGAGGTTTTTAACGAGGCGGAGCCATGTAATATATGTGAGAAAAATCCCCCGCAAAAACATGTGTCGAAAAAAGACCGCGACAACGGTCTTCGGCATTCGACCAATTCGAAGTCACCGCGAGGCTAAGCGCTAGCCACCCTCGCGTGCGACAAATCCGCGCAGAAGTCGCCTAAGGGTGCAGCCGGACTAAGCACAACAAGTGCGAAAAAATCCGATGTCCATCGCGAAGACTATCCGCGCAGAAGTCGCCTAAGGGTGCAGCCGGACTAAGCACAACAAGTGCGAAAAAATCCGATGTCCATCGCGAAGACTATCCGCGCAGAAGTCGCCTAAGGGTGCAGCCGGACTAAGCACAACAAGTGCGAAAAAATCCGATGTCCATCGCGAAGACTATCCGCGCAGAAGTCGCCTAAGGGTGCAGCTGGACTAAGCACAACAAGTGCGAAAAAATCCGATGTCCATCGCGAAGACTATCCGCGCAGAGGTCGCCTAAGGGTGCAGCCGGACTAAGCACAACAAGTGCGAAAAAAATCCGATGTCCATCGCGAAGACTATCCGCGCAGAAGTCGCCTAAGGGTGCAGCCGGACTAGCACAACAAGTGCGAAAAAGCCCGAAGTCTATCGCAAAGACTCCGCGCAGAAGCCGCCTAAGGGCGCAGCCGACCTAGTACAAAAAAAGCAGAAACGACAGCATCAAACCATCCGCGCCAAGACCGACTATAATCACAACGGCACAGCATCACCAACCATACCAGACAAAGTACACAGCGCCCTCGCAGGCACAGGCACGAGAGGGCACACAACTCCATCTTACAAGCCCTTACACATATACACGCGAGGGCACCACGCTCTACATCGGCTCAACCTTAGGAATAATTCCCATCTCCCTATAATTAAATAACATTATCCTAAGCTCTTCACCCGCAAAAAGACTTCGCAGTTCCCCTTCCCCTGTACCCACGGCGGCCGGCAAAGACAACAGCTCCTGCCGACCAGCCCTACTCACGCGAAGCCGAGCCCCTTCCTCCGCACTAACCCTACGCTTTGCAACCGCCCTTCGTCGTCGGCGCCCGGTGCTAGGACCTGGCACGTCTGGCGCGTCCGCGGCGCGTGGCGAAGCCTCCGCCGCAGCCACATCCAAGGCCGCAAAATAATCCAAGTCCTCCTCCGACGACTCCTCAGTCCACTCAACCGAGCTCCCAGAGTCAGTAAAATCAGAAAACTCAGATACAGACCCACCATATTCATTCCCACCTTCTGCGGTCGAAGCCGCCAAAAACTCAGTAGTAGCGGTTGCGTGCGCAGGCCCAAAATCTTGAACCTGCGCAGCAACCAAAATTCAGCACAACATCCAAAAATTCCCCAACCCTAAACACCCCCTACGCCACCTGCGAAGGCCCTGCCGCCGCGGGAGCCTCCGCCGTCGCCTCCGCCGCTGCTTCCGCCACCACCGCCGCGAGATCTTCAGCGCTCGGCGCAGCAGCTGCGGGGGCATCAGGCGCGCCTTCGGCCACCTTCGGGCGCAGGTCTTCGCCAGCCGCAGCAGATGTGGGGGCGCCTGGCAAGCCTGGCGCACCTTCCGCAGTCTCCGGGGTTGGTTCCAGGGCGACTCCAGTCGCAGCCTCCGCAGGGGTCGGCTCCGGGTCAGGCAGCGCGCTGTTCAGTGCCCCGAAGTCGTCCACCCGCTCGCCACGCTCCGCCTAAGACAAAACACACAAAAATTCAGCAAACACACGCACAGACCACATCCAGCAAACGCCGAACAAACGACAACGTTACCTGAGCCCTCGCAGCCTCGGCCCGCTCCCTGACCACCTCACGACCGCACAGACCCCACATCCGGTCATAGAGGGCCCCGGCGGATTCCTTCACCACGGGGTCTTCGACCTCATAGATATCTCGCCCAAAATCTTCATCTGCCTGGTCGAAGGCCTCAAAGTGCCGGCACCCTTAGCGAGAGAGTGCGTTCATCGCCCCCTCGCAGGTGACCAGGGAGGTGAACGACATTAACCCCCCAAGACAGTGGGGAGCTCCTGCAGCTCCTCCAGCACCCATTCCAGACAGCGAAGCCCGGGCTCGCGCTCCGGCACCTCGAAGTCACCAGTCCGCGCACCCAGCTCGCGATATGTAGCCATCAGCTGTGTGCGCGTCCGTTCGGCCTCCGCTCGTATCGCGGCCTCGGCCCCCTTCGCGCGGCTCTCCAGGGCAGTAAGCCGCTGCTGCAGCTGACCGGCGAGCTCCTTGGCAATATTGCCTTCCGCCCGCGCCAGCTTGGCCTCCGCCTGCGCAGCCTGCTCTTTGGCGATGGCTTCGTTGGCCTCCCTCCTCTCCCCCGCCAGCTGGCGCCGGAGGTCAGCCTTCTCCTTCTCTAGGGCGGCCACCTTGTCCGCCAGTTTACGGCACTTGCTGTCAGAGGCCGACTTCTCCCGGACAGCGTCAGCATGTTGCGTTCGAAGTCTCTCGACTTCGCCAGCGCCACCATAGCATTCGGTGTCAGCTGATGTATTTGAACGTTGAATCTACGCAGGACTTCGCCAACAAACCGGTGCGCAGGCAAGCGGAGACCGGCGACGAAGAACGCCTCGAAAACGACCAACTCACCCTCCGGCTCAGGGACTTCCTCCGTCCCCGGAGCATGAGCGACTCCGCCTCCAAAGTAGCCCAACCGCTGCATATCTTCAACGCGGGCTAACGTCATCCGTGAGACACCAAAATCAACAGAGTCGCCGGCGCGCAACTCCTCCACCATCACGCTACTCAACGTCTCCTCAGACGAGGCGGCGGCCGGCGGCGTGGCGTCGGCGGAAGAAGAAGAGGATGGCATTGCTACGTACCGTCGGCGGCGGCGGGCGGTCTGCTTCACTCGAGCCAGAACTCCGGCGAGCAAAAGGAGAAGCGGAGGAAGAGGAGCAGCAGAACGGCGGGCGGCTAGGGTTTTTACGGAGCGCGGAAGGCAAAGTTCAAACAGCGCCGACCCCCGCCCCCTTTTATAGGCAGGGCGCGGCTCTTCGGGAAACCCGCAATCCGACAGGGCGCGACGCTTCGGGAAACCCGCAATCCAACAGTACGCCGTCCATCAACGGTCACATCAAAAACCCCCGCGGAACCACTTCGAGCGAGGGCAGCGTCTCCGCCATCTAGCGACGTCTTCGGCACCAGGTGACTTGGTCGAACTGGTCCCTCGGAGGGCAAATGTTGGGGCGAAGGCAAAGACGCCACCCTTCGCTCGAGGCCTCCGCCGCAGTCGCTGGTCTGACAGAGACAAAGCGGGCAGGGACACCCTTCGCTCCATTCGGCACTTTGACGAAGGCCTGCGGCGACGTCTTCCCGCGGCGCGGCCTCGTTCAGTCCTAAGGCCCACGTGTGATCAGGCCCATTGTAACGGGCCCTGTGTGGCCGCCTTTGTGTTACGGGCCTAACTTGTAAAGGCATACTTGTAATTACAGCTTGTAACCCTGCTTTATGGGAATATTCTGGGGATAAACTAGGTGTCTGAGGGCACATGCGTCCTTAACACGAGGCGTTGGGCACTCAGATACCTATAAATACCCCCGCACAGTGCCCGTGAGAGGCAAGATTAACAGAGCTCTTGCCCCCGAGCACGTAACTTTGTTGTCATCACTGTTCACCCTTGTTGGCCTCCTTGCTGCTGAGAGCAAGTTCCAACACTAATCCTCATACGTGGATACATGGGTGCTACTGGTATATTATGTGTTTCTACCCATGATGCAGTCATAAAAGAATGTGTAGCTCTAGTATCAAATAAGACATTTGCAGAATGGTACTCGACTGAAAATGTACCTAGTGCCACTCCTGGAGTCTCCTGGACTGTGTCGACCTCTAAGTGGTTCACCTTTCCATATTGGGCATGAGGTTGCCCACGGTTGTTGCCTCCTTGCTGCAGTGCATTCTGTCTGACTGGGGCATTGGGAGCTGGCTGCTGCTGAGTTGCTTTATTTGGGCAATGATTTGCCCAATGGCCTTGTTCCCCATAGTGGAAACATGCACGACTCCCTCCTTGCGCTGGCGCTGCTTGGTTGTTCTGGTTGGTTGCTGGGACAGGAAGACGGGCTGTCTGGTTGCTCTGATGCTCGTATTGATTTCCTCCATGCTGGTTGTTCTGACGGTACTGTTGCTGCTGCTGAGGAAACTGCCTCTGGTACTACTGCTGCTGGTTCTGATGCTGATGCTGGTGCTGGTGACCTTGCTTGAATGGTTGAGGTGGGTTGCCTGAGTAGCGAGGATGGCTGCTACTCCCAAGCTGAGATCCACCAATCTTGCGTTTCCTGTCCTCCATCTCTCGACAATTTCTTTCTGTCATGATTGCTCTATCGATCAGATGCTGGAAGGTAGGGAAGGTGTGGTTCATCAGCTGATAATGGAGGGGATCAACCAATCCTCTCAGAAAGCAGTACTGCCTTTTGGCATTCGTGTTGACATCTTTTGGGGCATAACGTGATAGCTGCAGAAACTTGTCCTTGTACTCGCTGATGGACAGGGGACCCTGCTTCAAGGCGAGAAACTTCTCCTTCCTCACTATCATCATTCCCTCGGGCACATGGTAGCGATGGAAGTTGTCCCTGAATTCTTCCCAAGTGATGGCTTCATGTTTGGCATGGGTGGCGAGGTAAGACTCCCACCAAGACTAGGCTGCTCCCCTCAGCTGTCGGGGACCATACAACACCTTCTCACGATCGTTGCACTGGGCAGTGTGCACCTCATGCTCCACAGTACCCAACCAATCTTCAGCGTCCATGGGATCAGCAGAATGGGCAAAGACTGGGGGATGGCCCCTCATGAATTCCGCCTGCTTGTCTCTGGGCACTTGTGGCATCTAGACTTGCATTGGAGGCTGAGGCGGTGGTGGCTGCTATTGCACCTGCTGCATAGCTGCTAAGGTCTGACCAATTGCCTGGACTGCTTGGGTCTACATCAGGAACATTTGCTCAATGGTCATCGGTGGTGGCGGTGGCAAATGCTGCTGCGGGGCTGCCTCTTCTTGGGGTGCCTGCTGTTCAGGCTGAGCACGCCTCGCACCTCTGCGTCTGTTCTCAGACATATGTAGAAATCACACACATATATCAAATCTGACTTTGCAGTCTTTCAGCATAAGAAAACATATACGGAAATCTTCATAGCACTGAACAAATGACCATCTTCACTGACAGCTTCTCAGATAAAGAGGAAAGTGGAAACACATGGATTACCCAACTAAATAACTAAATTTATTAATAACTACACCAAGTTGTAGGGGATACCCATAGCTTGATGACAATCATTACAAAGATCCAACTTCATTACATGTCCATCATAACAAGCATCCAAAATATGATTAAGCAAACTAACTCTAACTAAGACTGACTAGACTAAGACACTGAACTAAGCATTATTACCGACTCCGACTCCATCGACCTATGGATCTAAATCTATGCGGGTCCTGTAGTCTGGGGTACCATAGTCGAAGCGACCATGGGGCGGTGAACGGTAAGGGTGCTGAATCCCGACAGGGGCGAGAGAACTGCCATCAGATAGTGGCGTGCTACGCACTCAGCACGCAATTCCGCAACCTCCGCTCGAACCTTGCCCAACTCATCAAGGGCGTGGTCCAACTCTGTGTTGAGCACGGCAGCCAAGTTGACCATGCTGTTCATCCTGGGATTGCCCTCACCAACGGGCGAGACAATCACACCTCCAGCACTTCCGGTCAAACGGCGAGGGTAGTACTTCAGGTCGAGGCCATCAGCTACCTCGCTGAACAATGAGCAATACTGAGAAAGTGCCCGTCGTGCTGCATCTTGCATGGCTGCCTCGGTAGTATCCCTCTCAGTAATAGAATAGTGCTCTGAGAAGGCCTCTGCACCCCGAAGATCATTGTCCGGACGACGCACCAAACAAGTAGCCTCCCACTGGTCCGGGTATAACCCGTAACAATGCTGGTAGACTACACCACGGTACTCGATAGACCATGTGTGTCGGTCGAAGGCCCGACACAACAGGGTATCAAGAGCGTCGTGGAAGTGACACCCGCGAGCGGCGTCACGAGTGATGGGTCTAGCGATCCATCCCTCCGGCTCTGGCTCCTCCAAGAGCTCTGTGTCGTAGCTCGAACTGCCACCGGCGTCGTCATCTCCATCTCCGTCAGGGTCTCCTCCAGCAACCGGGATGCCCTGTGGTGGTGTAGAGGGCATCTCTGGCAGAGGTGCAGGGGAAGGCGGCCTCTTAGACTCCACCTCCCGCTGAGGCGAGGGGGAAGAGTCCTGCTGCTCCTGGCGTCGGCGCTCCTGCTCCTCGTGGAGGCGACGATGCAGTCTCTCCAGGTGACTGGACTGACCTGATACCGTGCGACGCAGTGGACGCTCCGCCATTCGGGAAGGCAAAAAGGGGATCACAGACTTACGTGCAGTGCACCTGATACGGGCCATCTACAAAAGACATCGTAAGCACAAGAGTAAGAGTAGAACTATGAGACCAGAAAGTAAACAGAAAGAAAAGTGAGACAAAACTTTTTGAGATGAGTAAATAACAAAGAGTTGGTCAAGATGACCAACTTTTGAAAGAACTCTAAGGTCAAGGTAAGAGTAGGGGTCTATAGTCCTTAGATCGACCATTCTAGTCTAGGTTAGCGGTTCTACAGTCAGCAAGGCTTTGATACCACTTATGTCACACCCGGTTTTGGAAGGTAAACCAAATACGAACCATGTACGTGCCAGGATTAGAACTCACGTACACAGTGATTACATAATTGGACATCATCACACAATGCTCAAAATAAATAACAGAAAGGTACTTTATTACAACAAGATGTCCAAGACATCTATAGAGTCTATTACATAACCATTGTCTTTAGCATAACTATCAAAGTGCGAAGAAATGAAACATAGATGACAAGCCTACACAGGCAGCTGACTGGGGGTTTGCCACTAAAGTAAACTAAAACTCGTCATATTCCTGGAACTCCTCGAAGTCATCCATGTTGCTAGCATCACCTCCTGAGCATTGAGTGCAGTGGGGAATACCTGGGGTGGGGGTGGTGTGTAAAGCAAGGGTGAGTACACATCAACGTACTCAACAAATGTCCCGTTTGTCTAAAGTGGACTAGTTGTATATTGGATTGAGATTAAGCAGTTGCTTTTAGTTGATCAAGTATTTATTATTATTAGTAGAGCCAAGTTTTAGTAATAAACCCAGTTATTACCCAAAAGTACTCCCTCAAAAGAGGAAATACCAGAGATCAGATTTTATAGCATCATTATTAATCATCATCATAAAAGTATCCAAAGTTCTTCTAATCAAAGAGGATCCCAAGGCTGCTCTTAACCGTGAGCTCGGCTGATATACCAGTTTCTAACACTCTGCAGAGGTTGTACAATTTACCCACAAGTCGTGATCCCTTTATGCCTCGGGTCGATCAAACCCTGAAACACTATCAAGGTGAGTCGGCAAGGTTTCACTACGTAGCCTTTACAAAGACTCCCCTGGTGCATAGCTGCTCGTTAGGTTGCGCCAGTCGTACAAACGCAGTACACATCCCCAAGGTGAGTGACTAACAAAACCAAATCGAATGAACCTCTGCACCCCAACCCTGGCAGAGCGAGCACTACGCCCGGCCCCCATTGACGGCCCTCCGGCAAAGCCAACTACACCCATAGGTTCATCTAATTAATCAGCTAAGGGTGTCCCATTCCACCCTCATGGTTGCACTGTTATCCCGGGTGGTCACTCCACGAACAGGTCCTTACGGAGAGGTACTCAGGAAAAAGGCCTAAGCCCCCTAAAGTATCACAATATCATCCACATAATCAAGATAACAATATCGTATCATAAATTGCCACACCATGTTCATTGATTAAGTTAAGGCAATAGCAAAGTGCTAACCATGATAACCCAAAAAGGTAAACAAGGATAAGGTAAATACAAACTAGTCAATCCTTAGGTTTCATAAAGTAATGCAAGATAGTGAATTTTAAAGTATGTAGGACATAATGGGTCAGAGGACACTTGGCTTCACCAGGTTGTTGCTCAGGGAGATCTCCAACAACACACTCAGGAATCTTGGACTGCTCGTTGTCTAAATAAAGCGAGCATGCATTCAATACATTTGGAAAGTACAAATGAACATCACAACAAACATGTACAAACATTGGAACACATCATAAAAAGACACAATACTACATAAGGGATAATGAATTCAAAGTATGACATGAACTATAACATAAATTTACTTCATTTGGAAATAGATTATTATTTCCCTAAGTGTTACTTACAAGTACATAACCATAGTTCAATTATTTTATTATGACATAAAAATTAGAATAGAGATGATGTCACACCCGGTTCCCAAGGGCAGAGCCGGATGCATAGCATATGTGTGCCATGATCTATTTCCACACATATGTTGACGTCACAAGTGTAATATATCAAAAGAACAATGCATAAAAGCGTAAATAAAGATTATATTAACATATTACACTTTGAACAGACATTATGTCTTAACCTTTATTCATCAAAGTACAACGAAACATGGACATCCATCCACAGGAAGATGACCGGGGGTATCACTAGACTAGCATCCATCAAGTTCACCATCATAATCTTCATCTGCAAACTTCTGATCAAAATTAAGCAAGGGTGAGCTCACTTATGGTCGGGGCTCAGCAAGTGGGGTGAAAAATGCAAGGTAAGAAGGTAAGGCTAATGTTTAATGTGATTGGCATTTTAGTTGGTCAACATTTTATTATCAACACCTGATTACTAGGTATAAGTATATACCAAACCCATTTAAGCATAAGCGATAATCTTCGACATATATATATATCAACATAAATAATCACCAGCGTAAGCTCAGAACTACTTGAACCATAAAGGACCATGATTTATTTTCATCTTGAAGTTCAATTATCATGTGAGGGTCCAGGATGCTCTTAACCGTGAGCACGGCTGGTATATCAGTTTTACACTCTGCAGAGGTGGTACAACTTTACCCACAAGCCATGTATCCCCTCTAGCCTAGGTCGGCAAAACCCATAAACACTTCCAAGGTGAATGGCTAGGAATCCACTATGAGGCTTTCACAGAATACACTTAATACAAAGTAACCTGCTAAGGTTTCTAAGTCGGTGTGGAGGCCCTTTGGGTGAGGTACCTTAGCCAAGAATACGTCCCCATGATAACGTGAGCTGCCACCACTGTCGCTCCCCCTCTTGCCCATATTTCAGGTAAGGTTGCTAGGCACTAAGCATATAAAGCTAATTACCAAAGGCAGAGCCATGATAGCACTCGTGGTTGCACTGTTTTCCTGGGTGGTCACTCCATGTTCCAATTATCACAATATGAACTTGCTTAATCATCGGATTAACAACAATAATGTAAACAATACCATTTGGAACATTAATATCATCAGTAGGAGTACCAGCATAAAGTTAAAGTTGTAGCAATAGCATAGCTACTTCAGGTTAACAAGGAATAAGGTTGGAAAGGTTAGGTGTATCTGAATAGGTAACCCATCAGATTTTGCATATATATCCAAGAATAAACTTTATTAAATGTATTGTTTGGGATCAAACAAAGTATGCAGAGGGAGAAGTCCACTTGCCTTGCTTATTGAAAACTTGAGGTTCTTCCACGGATAGGAATAGATCTTGATTCTTAACTACTAGATCAACCACTGAATATGACACAAACACACAAGAAGAACAAACACCACTCAATAACATACAACATTCACCATACGTAAAGCTAAAAGAAACCCTAACGAAAAGAGGGTTCGCTTTTCAAAAACATTACATGCAAGGGTTATAATAAAAAGGTATTCTTTTCAAAAATGTGTGATCTATACTTTACAAGACATGAGCTTAAAAGTATCTTAATTAAAATCTATAAATATTAAGATCACCAGTTTAATCTTTTATAAATCGTCATATGTGATATGTCTAAAATTAAGGGTTTATAGGATGATAGAACACGTTATAACAATATTAAACCTTTTTAACCTTTTAGAGAAGATATGTGTTATAAATCTAAGATTAATGCGTTATGAAATACATTATTAATTTATGAAGCATTATGGAACATATAATAAAACATCTATTTGAAAAGATCTTAAGATATAAGCCTAAACAGGTTTTATGTGAAAAGATCATTAAACAAATAGTTATATTTATTTTCATTAAGAAAATACATGGTCTAATAGATTTTTATGAGAGATAATGAAACAATTAATTATCTTTACTTTTGCTTAAGAAAACACTAGCCTCTATTTTTATTAAGAAAGTAATATACAAAACAACATATAAATTAATATTTTAAATATAAAAGAACATGAACACTAATTTAGTTATTTTATCCTTTAGTAAAAACTAAGTGATATATATATAAATAATATGGACTAATTTGATGGATAATATTAATCATGTCTAGAAAACTAATTGATATATATATATATATATATATATATATATATATATATATATATATATATATATATATATATGACATGGACTAAGTTTGATTAAATGATTAATTAAGCATGTATAGCCAATTGTGAACAAATTGAAATATAAATCTAATTAACTAGATTATGATAAAACATAATTAATCTATTACTTATCTTTACCTTTAGTTTAGGAACATATGACCTAGATATTTAAAATGAATACTATATTCGTTGGTATATTATTAACTATCATTTTAGTTATGACGGTGTGAGCACTTAATTAAGCCATTACATTATTATTAGAAAAGTTATATGACATATTTCTATTGTAAAACATATAATTATGGATACTTAAATATGAGACTAAATGAGTTTTATGTGAAGGGATAATAAATAATTATCAATTACTTAAATATAAATCTAAATCATAAAAATGTAATTATATAATTATTTATCTCGTACATTTGATTAAGAAAAGGTAAACTACATTTGTTTTTAACTTCATAATTAGAAAACTACGCATAAATTGACTATAACAAACCTAATTTAAATTGAATTATGAGAGTACACAAAATCTTGAAAACACACAATTAAAGAGGTTAATCACATAATTACCAAGCTTAACAAAACAATGATTAATTCGCTTAATATTATTTCTTCAAAATAAATTAGCGCAAGGGCTAAATCTTTTATTAACGGTAGTCCTTAGGGGTAGATCATAAAATAGACATCGTCTTCTACCTTGGTCGGCGTACAACAGGTACAGAGCGGGGGAACAGACGATGGCGTCACGACGTGGTCGTTGTCAGTGATTTCCAACGAGCAACGCGTGCGGCGCAAAGAACTCTAGGCTCGGTGGATCAGCGGTGAGCGAAGTCCCAGGACGAGTCGGCGCGAGCAACAACACGTGGTGGGGCTTCGAATGGAACGGAATCAGCGGCGGCGACGGTCAGGAACGTCCGGCGAGGTGCTGGCACGACGACGAGACGTGGGCGAACAGCGGTACAGAGAGCTTGGTGCAGCTCGGCTAGGCACGACGCGAGCAGGGGAGGAGCAGGGGCTTCACGCGGCCGCGGACGGCGGAGCTCATGCAACGAACGGCGGACAGGGCCACGGCGACTAGCTCTGGCGGCAAGCTGAGCACGGCACGGACAGGGAGAGAGAGGAGAGCGTGAGAGAGAGGGAGCTTAGGGTGGAAGAGAGGGAGGGAGTCCGGACGCTTTTATAGAGCGAGAGGGGAGAGAAACGGCGGCCAGTGTCTTCAATCGGCCACTAATGGCGGAGAAAAACAACCACGTTAATGGGGAGGAGAAACTGACGGATTAAGGGGGAGAGGAGAGAAACAGACGGGGCTAGCGACTAGTCTACTCGCGGGGAGACGAACCAGCAGAAGACGAGGAGCCGGTGAGGCGACCACGGACCCAGAAGAAACGGCGGCGACGCTGATTCGGTCTGTGCGTGCAGCGTGAGCACAGGAGGAGAGGCTGGTTGGGGAAGAAGAATACTAGCTGACAGTGGGTCCCACGGTACATAGAGGAAAGAAAAAGAAAAGTGGGGCCTGCTGTCATAGAGAGAAGAATGGTCCACGCATAAGGGAATAGGATGGAACGATGCCAAGAGCTCAAGTGGGTTCGGCCGGTTGTTTTTTTTTCTTCTTCTTTTTTGGAAATTATTTTCTCTTTTTTTAAACCCAAAAATTTTATATATTCCAAAATAAACCCAAAAAAATAAATAGTAACTTAGAGAAGTTACACAATAAATAGTTTTAGACCAAATTCTATTATTTAAATAAAATAGGCATTCACACGAAGAGATAAAACAAATAAAATTATTTTTAGTAATTACTTACAAACAAAAATTATTAACATATCAAATTACATACTCCAAAAATAATATTTTTTATAACTCATTATTATTTTATAAAATGAGATTTTCACACTAAATTAAATCCAAAAATTTGATACATCGCACAAAAATTATGTCTCGTCATGAATGCATCAAACACTTGGCAAAATTTTATTTATTCAAGAAATTCTTCAAATTATATATATCAAGGTTTCCTTATTTGAAAACATAAATATTTTTCCTTTCTACTGAAATTTAATAATTCAAATATGGTTGTTTGCATTTTCATCACTTGTAGTTGACATTCCAAGGTCTAACATCTGTATGGATATAGTAAGGAAAGAAGGGACGAAAAGATTGAGCTAGGACAGACTATAAAGAGTAGAGAGAACCCTTCTATCTAAGGTTTTACCTAGTAACTGATGTCAATGTGGATAGAAGTCACACAATACACCAACAACAAACATGGTCACAAAGACAACTAACAGGAACTCAAGCACGCTAGCATAACACAACTCGATGCCACTTGATCAACCAAAAGGGGAACTTTTCCTAAGGACAACGATTTATCATAGGTTTTTTTTGAAAGGAGATACAATGTTGGGAATAAGAAAGAGAGATTATAAAATCAAGGAATCAAATCGAAAATAACAAGGAGTTAGACAAGACATATTTGTTCATGGACAAGGGTGAAATAGGATCACCATAAATTAGTGAAGCAAGGATAAATGATACAACCAAATATTATGAATTGAGTTAGAAGGAAAGTTTTATCAAGGAGACAAAATAGAGAGTAGTTATCAAGGAGAGAAGTAGAGGGACAAAGATTTCAATATATCGAGGTAGATATTGTCCAAGGATGACAATACAATGGCAAGAAAACAAGAGTAGAAGAAATCAAGGGTTATATAGCAATATTATGGATTAGAAAACAACTACAATATAACATCGTCCTTACCGATCTAGTCGAAAACTTAACACTATAGAACTATCCTATCAACCTAACCAAGAAGTCTAGTAATAGATCCAAGGGATCCATAACGAAACTTCTTGCAGGGTGCGGATAAGACAAAAAATGAGGCATCTTCAATAGCTTCAAAAGGGTTACTTCTGGCAAGATTCGCTTCAAGTTCCATTATCTTACTTGATCATCTTGCAATGTTTCTCATTAGAACCTTTTGATAGACCAAAAATCAGACTAGAAGAGTTGAAGATAAAAGATACGAGTTTTGATATAAAGTAAGTTTTTATGGAGACAGATAAGTCAAGTTTTGAAAGACTGTCTGGGCTTTCCATTTCTAACTAATCTAGCGATCTACGGTCACATTGCTTTGATACCACTTCTGTCACACCCGGTTCCCAAGGGCAGAGCCGGATGCATAGCATATGTGTGCCAGAATCTATTTCCACACATATGTTGACGTCACAAGTGTAATATATCAAAAGAACAATGCATAAAAGCGTAAATAAAGATTATATTAACATATTACACTTCGAACAGACATTATGTCTTAACCTTTATTCATCAAAGTACAACGAAACATGGACATCCATCCACAGGAAGATGACCGGGGGTATCACTAGACTAGCATCCATCAAGTTCACCATCATAATCTTCATCTGCAAACTTCTGATCAAAATTAAGCAAGGGTGAGCTCACTTATGGTCGGGGCTCAGCAAGTGGGGTGAAAATTCAAGGTAACAAGGTAAGGCTAAAGTTTAATGCGATTGGCATTTTAGTTGGTCAACATTTTATTATCAACACCTGATTACTAGGTATAAGTATATACCAAACCCATTTAAGCATAAGCGATAATCTTCAGCATATATATATCATCAACATAAATAATCACCAGCGTAAGCTTAGAACTACTTGAACCATAAAGGACCATGATTTATTTTCATCTTCAAGTTCAATTATCATGTGAGGGTCCATGATGCTCTTAACCATGAGCACGACTGATATATCAGTTTTACACTCTGTAGAGGTGGTACAACTTTACCCACAAGCTGTGTATCCCCTCTAACCTGGGTTGGCCAAACCCATAAACACTTCCAAGGTGAATGGCTAGGGATCCACTATGAGGCTTTCACAGAATACACTTAATACAAAGCAACCTGCTAAGGTTTCTAAGTCGGTGTGGAGGCCCTCTGGTGAGATACCTTAGCCAAGAATACATCCCCATGTTAACGTGAGCTGCCACCACTGCCGCTCCCCCTCTTGCCCATATTTCAGGTAAGGTTGCTAGGCACTAAGCATATAAAGCTAATTACCAAAGCCAGGGCCATGATAGCACTCGTGGTTGCACTGTTTTCCTGGATGGTCACTCCATGTTCAAATTATCACAATATGATCTTGCTTAATCATCGGATTAACAACAATAATGTAAACTTACCATTTGGAACATTAATATCATTAGTAGGAGTACTAGCATAAAGTTAAAGTTGTAGCAATAGCATAGCTACTTGATTAGATCAAAACCCAGGTTAACAAGGAATAAGGTTGGAAAGGTTAGGTGTATCTGAAGAGGTAACCCATCAAATTATGCATATGTATCCAAGAATAAACCTTATTAAATGTATTGTTTGGGATCAAACAGAGTATGCAGAGGGAGAAGTCTACTTGCCTTGCTTATTGAAAACTTGAGGTTCTTCCACGGATAGGAATAGATCTTGATTCTTAACTACTAGATCAACCACTGAATATCACACAAACAAACAAGAAGAACAAACACCACTTAATAACATACAACATTCACCATAAGTAAAGCTAAAAGAAAGCCTAACAAAAAGAGGGTTTGTTTTTCAAAAACATTACACGCAAGGGTTATAATAAAAAGGTATTCTTTTCTAAAATGTGTGATCTATACTTTACAAGACATGAGCTTAAAAGTATCTTAATTAAAAGTTACAAATATTAAGTGCACCAGTTTAATCTTTTATAAATCGTCATATGTGATATGTCTAAGATTAAGGGTTTATAGGATGATAGAACACGTTATAACAGTATTAAACCTTTTTAACCTTTTAGAGAAGATATGTGTTATATATCTAAGATTAATGCATTATGAAATACATTATTAATTTATGAAGCATTATGGAACATATAATAAAACATCTATTTGAAAAGATCTTAAGATATAAGCCTAAACAAGTTTTATGTGAAAACATCATTAAACAAGTAGTTATATTTATTTTCCTTAAGAAAATACATGGTCTAATAGATTTTTATGAGAGATAATGAAACAATTATTTGTCTTTACTTTTGCTTAAGAAAACACTAGCCTCTATTTTTATTAAGAAAGTTATATACAAAACAACATATAAACTAATATTTAAATATAAAAGAACATGAACACTAATTTAGTTATTTTATCCTTTAGTAAAAACTAAGTGATATATATAAATAATATGGACTAATTAGATTTATATATTATATAAATAATCATGTCTAGAAAACTAATTAATATATATATATGACATGGACTAAGTTTGATTAAATGATTAATTAAGCATGTATAACCAGTTGTGAACAAATTGAAATATAAATCTAATTAACTAGATTATGAGAAAACATAATTAATCTATTACTTATCTTTACCTTTAGTTTAGGAACATATGACCTAGATATTTAAAATGAATACTATATTCATTGGTATATTATTAACTATCATTTTAGTTATGACGGTGTGAGCACTTAATTAAGCCATTACATTATTATTAGAAAAGTTATATGACATATTTCTATTGTAAAGCATATAATTACTGATACTTAAATATGAGACTAAATGAGTTTTATGTGAAGGGATAATAAATAATTAACAATTACTTAAATATAAATCTAAATCATAAAAATGTAATTATATAATTATTTATCTCGTACGTTTGATTAAGAAAAGGTAAACTACATTTGTTTTTAACTTCATAATTAGAAAACTACGCATAAATTGACTATAACAAACCTAATTTAAATTGATTTATGAGAGTACACAAAATCTTGAAAACACACAATTAAAGAGGTTAATCACATAATTACCAAGCTTAACAAAACAATGATTAATTCGCTTAATATTATTTCTTCAAAATAAATTAGCGCAAGGGCTAAATCTTTTATTAACGGTAGTCCTTAGGGTTAGATCGTAAAATAGACATCGTCTTCTACCTTGGTCATGGTGTACAACAGGTACAGAGCGGGGGAACAGACGATGGCGTCACGGCGTGGTCGTTGTCAGTGATTTGCAACGAGCAACGCGTGCAGCGCAAAGAACTCCGGGCTCGGTGGATCGGCGGTGAGCGAAGTCCTAGGATGAGTCGGCGCGAGCAACAACACGTGGAGGGGCTTTGAATGGAACGGAATCAGCGGCGGCGGCGGTTAGGAACATCCGGCAAGGTGCTGGCACGGTGGTGAGACGTGGGCGAACAGCGGCACAGAGAGCTTGGTGCGGCTCGGCTGGGCACGACGTGAGCAGGGGAGGAGCAGGGGCTTCGCGCGGCCGCGGATGGCGGAGCTCTGGCGATGAATGGCGGACAGGGCCACGACGATGAGCTCTGGTGGCAAGCTGAGCACGGCGCGGACAGGGATAGAGAGGAGAGCGTGAGAGAGAAAGAGGGAGCTTAGGAAGGAAGAGAGGGAGGGAGTCCGGACACTTTTATAAAGCGAGAGGGGAGAGAAACGACGATCGATGTCTTCAATCGGCCACTAATGGCGGAGAAAAACAGCCGGGTTAATGGGGAGGAGAAACTGACGGATTAAGGGGGAGAGGAGAGAAACAGACGGGGCTGGCGACTAGTCCACTCGCGGGGAGACGAACCAGCAGAAGATGAGGAGCCGGTGAGGCGACCACGGACCCAGAAGAAACGGTAGCGGCGCTGATTCGGTCTGTGCGTGCAGCTTGCGTACAGGAGGAGAGGCTGGTTGAAGAAGAATACTAGCTAACAGTGGGTCCCACGGTACATAGAGGAAAGAAAAGTAAAAGTGGGGCCTGCTGTCATAGAGAGAAGAATGGTCCACGCATAAGGGAATAGGATGGAACAAAGCCAAGAGCTCAAGTGGGTTCGACCGATTGTTTTTTTATTCTTCTTCTTTTTTGGAAATTATTTTCTCTTTTTTTAAACCCAAATATTATATATATTCCAAAATAAACCAAAAAAATAAATAGTAACTTAGAGAAGTTACACAGTAAATAGTTTTAGAACAAATTCTATTATTTAAATAAAATAGACATTCACAAGAAGAGATTAAACAAATAAAATTATTTTTAGTAATTACTTACAAACAAAAATTATTAACATATAAAATTACATACTTCAAAAATAATATTTTTATAACTCATTATTATTTTATAAAATGAGATTTTCACACCAAATTAATTCCAAAAATTTGATACATCACACAAAAATTATGTCTCGTCATGAATGCATCAAACACTTGGCAAAATTTTATTTATTCAAGAAATTCTTCAAATTATATATATCAAGGTTTCCTTATTTAAAAACATAAATATTTTTCCTTTCTACTGAAATTTAATAATTCAAATAGGGTTGTTTGCATTTGCTAGATTTAGGGTGTTATAGATGAACTCATGCAATACACATTATTAATCTCACAAGCTAAAACATGTTTAAATCCCTAAGGTTTTCCTTTTATTTATTTTATTAAATAAATAAATCTAAATCTACATTAGTTCATACTTAATCCTAAACATTAGAATGTGCAAACAGTAAATGAAACTATTTTATTTAGACAGAGAATAATTCTATGAACATTTTGCAATTTGAATCACTAAATTTGGAGTTCATATGCAAAAGTTATGAAATAAACAAGTTTGCGAATTCAAAATATGAAACTAGGTCTAATTTTGTGAATATTTAAAAGTCCAGGGTTCAATCTACAAGAGTACAGGGGCCTGCGCGCGAAAACCAGGGACGACGGGTTGATTCTAAACAAATCGAGTGTCTCTTTAATAAAACTACCGCGCGAAGGGGTATCGGGTAAATCTAACCGTCAGATCTAAAACCAATGGCTGAGCTTAGATCTGCGGCCGAGGGCGCGCGCGAGCGGGCAAGCACTGACTAAGTAGTTGTTGGGCAAGCTTTGAGATTGGATTCGACCATGATCCAGTAATTGTTTGACTATGGCTGCAATAGCAAGATTGTAGCTGGATCATAGGGCTATAGCTTTGATAAAGATGGACTAAGTAGTTACTACATGAAATTCAAAGATCCAGGCCCCTGAAATCCCTCTATTAGACACCCTGATGGTGATCGCCATGGTACAGTACTGAAAAAGATCTCCAGGTTCATCGCTCCTCGTCGCCGGTGATCTAGCGCCCGGATTCGCGCCGGCCACTGTTATTGGTGCCCAGCGCAAGTGGATAACTGAGAGGAGTAAAGATCTTAGCGCTCGGATTGGGTCGGGCTCGCTCACCATTGTGTCCGCCGTACCCACTTGAACTACGGCTGGCTGGGGTTATCCTCACCGGCATTAGCCGCTTAACGATCATGCGCCACGCGTCTTGGAAGCTTAGCACATCACAATGAACCTGTGTAGCAAGCCTGTTCATCGCCCGAGAACTTGCCACGGTGAAAGCCACGAATTTGTTTGCGCCATTAACTTCTTCCTTCTCCGGCTGCCACCGCGCCATCACCAATTCATGGGCCACCGCCCCGGATCCTATAAATTGAGTGTGTTGTCGGCTCCGCTAGGTAGTCAAGCACCTAATACATCAACTCGTGCCTCAAATCGTCCACCAGAGCTCGCCAATTTGAGATTTTCCTTAAATCGGTCCAGAGCACCGTACTGAGTGGCCTTGCCGTGGCCAGCGCATTATAGGTCCGTTCATGCCCTCGGTTTCCTTATTTTAGTACTCTTATGTGCTCTTGATACTCCCTGACTTATCCAATTAAGCTAGGATCCATAAGATCACCGGGAAAACTTTGAATTGTCCCCGGATTGCGCGGTCACCATGGACAGAGTAATTAGGCGTTAAAATCTTGCAATTGAGTGAAGGGAAATGGTCGTCAGGGGTTAAATTTGGTGTGCAGCTAAGGGAAGAGCTTGTCGTTGCCTATTTCTGCTAGTACGAGCTCGCCGGAGCTCAGCCTGTCGCCGTCCACCGTCGGGGATCGCGGGTTGTAAAGAAAAATAAAGTGGAGGGCCTTCTGCATTTGTTAGTGACTCAAACAAATAGTGCGGGGGACTCTTCGCTGGTTTTTCAAATCGCCAGGGCCTTTTGTGTAAACCCGACACCGCGGGCACGTGCGGGCGCGTTTTCGCCTGTCGTGGGCCGTCTCGGGCCAGATTGAGCCCAGTACTGTTGACCTTTTCTCTTTTTCTTTTTCTATCAGACTTAGAAAATCCATATAAAATTATAGGAAACTGCTAAAAATATGAGAGAAATTTTGTTCGACTACTAAGTTTCTATAATATTTAATAAAAATAGTTTCAAGAATTTTAGTCCAAACCAGGAATTATGAAGTATTTAAAATAGTTAAAACCTATACTCGTGGAATTTTAGAAATTAATTAGTAACTCCAAAAATCACCAAACTTTTTGTATAAGCTTAAAATGATATTTAGAAACCTTGGGTGAAGTTTGATTTGATTTGGATAATGTTTGATACCTAAACCCCAAAACCCTAATCTTCTTAGTGTCTGCCCTATGAAATAAAATACTGACTCCAAAACCCTAGTTCTCTGGAGTACCATGAAGGAAAGTTGTATTCAAGATACAACTTGATAAACCTTTTCTATTACAGCATTTCATAAGCATTACATAAACATTCGTAGTTATATATGGTTATATATAGAGAACGAAGAAGAAGTAGTGGTTGAAGAAGAAGGAGTTGCGCCACCACCACCTGAAGACCCACCTGCCGGGAACTGCTTTTATTTTGATATTTGTGGAGCAGAGCCCGACTCTCCTATAACACAAGGCAAGCCTCGATGCATTTGCCACCTCCTTGCTATTTTAAAATCTTTCTCACTTGCTTGATGCATTAGGTGATAGGAGTTGTGTGCTAAACAATTGATGCATTTCCTTCCTTGGAAAATTGATTACTTTTCCTAGATCACCTGTTTTATAAAAAGGTTTTTTCTGATGCTTAGCCTTGCTCTAGAAAAACAAAATGTTTTGTTTTGATAAAATATCATGCTTCAAGTGGGATGGGATGTTTTCAAAAATAAAACATGATGGTGGATCCATCATGGCCATGATGGGTTCAACATCGAAAAAGATGTACCTCTATCAAGTACCAAACTTTGGGTTGAAATAGTAAAGCTAAGACCGGGCGGGTGACTTGCACGAGAAGAGAGTCTCGGTGTAGTGTCTCCGTCTGAGTCGATTAAGGACCGTGTCGATGTAGGCCTGCTGACCGAGGACCCTTTAACTGGTCACATGCCTCATCATGGGTAAGCTTTGCCTTGGGCAGACTAATACCAGAATAAGACAACATGCAATGGGAGTGGAGAGATGGCGAGAGTAGCGTGTACCCTCTGTGGCAAGAGACTGGACGGTGGTGTATATGTGCTCTCGGTTGGCGTGAACCTGATCTGGTCTTAAGAACCCCGGTGGCGAGTTGACATATGCAAGGGTTAAGTGCTACATGTGTCGTGTGATTGGAGATCCTCAGCTGAGTATTAATAGATTCGGATCGCCGTTACTTCTCGGACATGAAGACTTGGTCACTAACTTACACGTAGCATTCCAGTGAACAAGAAGGGTTGATAAAAACATGGCTAGTATAGGTCAAATGATTGAACTAGGGTAGAAAGAACCCTAGATTCAGGTAATGATTTAACTTGGTAATAAAACTGGATTTTTAAGGATCCACTATTAGTAAGCATTTTTGCAAACAGAGTCTTGATTCTTTACTCAGCCTTACCATGACTCCCTCAAGCTAGCATATCCTTGAGAGTCTTTTATTTTGACGGGTAAGACTTGCGAAAGTACACTTCATACTCTGGGTTTTCAAACCCATGTTGTTGTAGGTGAGGAAGTAGCAAACTTTTGTTGCTTTTGCTCTAAGGTGGTGCCAAAGGAAGAATCTCAAGAGTGAAGCCTCAGGAGGATGTTATCCTCCTGATAAAAACATTATACATTTAAACGGGAGGGGGTTTTGCCTCCCGGGTTTGTAATAATAATACTTCTGCACTCATATACCGCTGGTTTATAATAATAACACTCTTTTTATATTCTAATGTAAATTAAGTTACTGTAATTGCTTCCGCTTATTCATTTTTCTGATGTGTTGTAATATCTGCGTGACGGGTGAAATGCTCTTGGGAAAGGTAAAGAATATAGATATCGAACTTGTCGAGTGATCAGGTGCATCTACAGGGTTGTCCGAGGTCCGCTGGACAAGGACAACTATAGGTGGGCCTAATGACTTGGGAGGTTCCGTCACAGCTGGTATCGGAGCGAAGCCCATCTCTTCAGATATTATGAGGCATTTCAAAAAGAATTTTCAAATACTTATCCAAGAAAATGTCTTTCGTTCTTATCTTGCCACTTTCTAGAGTACTCATCTTATAAGACCAGGTAACAGAGTGCAATATATAGGAGGTTGGGAATCAACGAAGGTTGATTCCGTAATTATGCATGCATCATGTTTTAAAACTATACTAATAAGTTTCCCCCTTATGGAGATATGCCACCGCGCACGAGGAAAACCGCGCATAAGTCCACTGGACCCATTGGCGTACCTCGGCATCAGCTGGCTCCAAGACATGAAGGGAGCAACAGCGGCAGTAACGACCCTATCGAAGACCTAGAAGCCCAAGTGGAGCAGCTTCGGACGGAGTTACATCATCGCACTACAGGAAACGCCTAAATTTTCGTGGGCCAAAAACACACGAAAATAAGCCTAAACCGACGAAAATAGCCGCCGAAAATAAGTTCGACGAAAATAGGCAACTATTTCCATCGGTACCGACGAAAAATACCTATTTTCATCGGCTTTCCCAAGGCCGACGAAAATAGTTGGTCGACTGACTATTTTCGTGGGCCCGGTGGTGGCCGACGAAAATACGTGCCCAGGCTATTTTCGTCGGCCAGGTGGTGGCCGACGAAAATACGTGCCCGATATTTTCGTCGGCCCGATGATGGCCGACGAAAATATGTTCCCAGGATATTTCGTCGGCCACCACCGAGGCCGACGAAAATTGATGGTTCCCCCCCCCCCAAACAGATTTTTCTGCACCTTTTATTAATTCACAGCAAAATACACAATATCACAATTCACATATACAGATTCACAAGCAAAATACACAATTCACAAAACACATTCACATATACATAAATAGTCCATAGTCCATTCAAATAAGTCCAGAGTCCATAAGTCCATTGTCCATTCAAATACACAATTCACAAAACACACTCACTACTCACTCCTCACTCCGGCGGGCTGTGGGAGTTTTGGCCACTCCCTCCTCCGCCACCAGGAAGGTGGCCACTCCCTCCAGAACCATGGACGAGGAAGTCTTGGACATTGACAGCACCCTCCGATCCATGAGCATGTGACACTGAACCCTGCAATTCATCAATCATTCAAATAAGGCTGTATTTTGCTATCCCTATACCAATACATTGTTGTGTTTGGTCAATATTTGCATAAAACTAATCATGGAACGTCACCTGTGATCCATGGTGAGGAGGAGGCTATGCATGCATCCACGGGTACTGTTGTGCTGGCCACCCCAGAGGTGGTGGCACCCACCCCGTCGGTGGTGGTGCCATCCACGCTTGAAATGGCTGAGAGCCCGCCGGTGGCTGGGAGACCGATGGCACCCATCCCGGGACTGGCTGCGATCCTTGGGGTGGTGGAGGCGTCCAAGTGCCTAGAGGTGCCTGCGTCCACCCAACACCGGTCCACTGTGGCTACAACGCTGGAGCTTGTCCTGGCCACTGTCCCCATCCTTGTGCCTACGAGCCATTTTTGATAATAAAAAAGAGTTGCTATGGAATTGAAGTGTTCAGATAGTGTTACCTGGGGAGGGCGAAAAGCGGGCAAGTTCATATCAGGGCCGAGTCTAGTAGTCATTTCCTGCAAATGGATGCAACGTTAGAATCGCAACATTATACTTTGAATTCAATGACGACACATGATGAGATAGACGAATTACCTGAAAATAAGAAGCTCCCATATTGATGAAATATGGGTCCAGTTGTGGTCCTCCCCGTAGCCTTGGAACCTATCATTTTCTCCTTGCTTCAGACAAGCATGCCATGCCATTATCTGCGGTGCAGTTTGCCTCTTTGGTGGCCCATTTCTGATTTTGGCTCCACTTTTGAATGCAGTAAGCGAATTCCTGAAATCATGCTTGAATGGAGTCCAACGTCGATGAGCATCAAAGAATGACACTTTCCCACCATGCTTCAATCTGAATGCATCTGTATCATTCATACATATGGGACAGCACAACCGACCATGAACACACCATCCAGACCAATCTCCATATGCCAGCAGATCATGCACTGACCACAAATAAGCAGCGCGCATGGTAAACTCCTTTTCAGTATGGCTGTCATAAGCCTTCACACCTCTCCACAATTGTTTCAGCTCTTCAATTAAAGGGCGAACAAACATATTCAGCTTTGGCCCTGGATGCTTGGGGCCTGGGATGACTAGTGCAAGGAACATGAACTCTTCTTTATTGACCAACTCAGGAGGAAGATTATATGGCACAATGAAGACAGGCCAACACGAGTAAGGGCTTGCACTGGTATTGAAAGGTGTGAATCCGTCCGTCGATAGACCAAGCCGTACACTCCTAGGGTCGTTTGCAAATTCGGGATCAAACTCGTCAAATGCCTTCCACGCATCATCGTCCGACGGATGTACCATTATGTCTGGATCAGTGACGAGACGTACACCATTCTTTGGCCACGTCATATGCAGAGCTATTTCCTTGTTGAGGAATAACCTTGAAAGCCGAGGAATGATGGGCAACCGACGAAGTTGCTTAGCTGCGACCTTCGTAACTACCAATTCACCCTCATCATTTGTCACCTCGACATATCTAGAAGCTTCGCAATGCTTACAACGGTCCAGCTTGTCATCCTCCTCAAAGAATAGCATGCAACTATTGGGACACACGTCGATCTTCTCATATGTCATCCCAAGACCAGCCAACATCTTCTTTGCGAAGTACATATTCTTTGGCAACTTATGATTCTCCGGGAGAACCTCGCCCATCAGTTGGACGATGTCGTTGTAAGCACTGTTTGAAATGTTGTGCTTCGACTTTATCGCCATTAGTCTTGTGAGAGTCCCAAGAACTGACATCTGAGTGTGCTCGTGCAGTCTCTCTTCTCCCGCGGCGAGTAGCCGGAAGAATTCCTGAGCATCGTGTGGAAGCTGCCCCGGCTCCTCAACGTTCATTTCAACCTCCCTACCAAGATCATGCAACATGTCGTCCATCCTATCATGATCGTCATCAAGCTCCACCTCCACGTCAACGTGTCTAATAGACTCTCCATGCCGGTACCATACAAGGTAGTTCGGCATAAACCCACTTTTGCAAAGGTGTTTCTCCATTTCTTCCTTCTTCTGAGGCCACTTGTTCTTGCGGCAATTGCAAGGACACTTCACTAGACGACCAGTTGCATCTTTGAAAGCGTGCTCAAGAAAAGCCTTTGTTACACCCATCCATTCATTCGAATGTGCCCCATCCTTTCTCCACCCGTCATACATCACCCTCCGATCACCGTCCATTTCAAAGGCTAAACAAAAGTCAAAGAACATCAACGATCGTCCGTGGCTTAGGTGAACTCCCTATTAGGTAAAGGCCCTAAACCCACCCAAGAGTGTAGGCCGATGCTTGTGATTTATGACGTGTAGCCTACGATTGCCGCAAAATTTCGGCAGCATAACCCCGCTGCTCTCCAAGCACACGCTTGAACATGGTGTGTTGGAGAACAACTGGGTTACACAACCAAAATTCCGCGTCAATCATAAGGCACATGTCACAAATCACAAGCATCGGCTTACACTCTCAGGCTGTCCAAAATACGTGGACAATTCCGGAACGGCAAACCTCACAAGCCAATGTGACGTTCGCCGTTCCCGAATGGGTGACGCATACGGTTCGCTACGGTTAACGATTAAAACTGAACTCTAAACATTAAATAATATCTCGGAGATTAAACAAAAGACATCACCCTCCGATCACCGTCCATTTCAAAGGCTAATTAAACAAAAGATAAATAACATTCAAAAGACGGCACGCGCACGGCCGCGCGCAGGGCGGTGTGGACGGACGGACGGCGGGCTCTCTTCTTCGCGGGCGGGAGAGGAACTTACTAAGTAATAAATAAATAGTAACTACTTATTTACTAATAACTATATAGTAAATAATAAATGACCACATTAACCGAAATTACGAAAACAATGTATACCTGAGAATAATGTACGAGTCCAGCTAACGGTGGAGAAGGTCAAGTTGGAAGAACACCTATGTACAAAAATTACTATTGTCAATAAAAAAATTGACAGCACCTCCACTATAAAGTGATGTTTCTAAAACCTGCAAAGAAACAACAACACGATGGTTGCCAACACAAAATACTGCACGATAGCTACATAATGAACAATACGCTAACCATGTGATATCAATGTGTTAAACAAAATACTGCAGGGGGAAATAATGAGTAAACAACAAGCTCTCGAAATGGCAATAGGTTCTTTTACCCATTCTACTAATCACCAAATTGATCTTTTCTATTTCTATCATGGGGATGGTAAGGTTTCATGTGGCTTGTGCAAGTAAGATAAAAATCAAATTTCAGTAGCTCAGACAATAAGATAAATGTTGGTTTGAAATATTCTCTCTGAAGAAAGTAACCCACTTGCTAGAATGACACATAAGCAAAATCTAACAGGGAACAAGGCCAAGTGCATGCATTATGTACCCACAAAGGAACATTGGGCTTAACCCCTAATTCATGAGGGTACCCACTGATACTACACCTTAAACCTTATATCCAGTGACAGCAAAGACGCAGACACGGCACCAACCATGTACCGACAGAACGGAACCTAGCAATCTGCATGGGTATGGACATGGGCATCCCTGAATAGACCACAGACAGCAACACTACACACTAGCAGAGCCGGCCAGAGGCTACCTATCCATCCTGCAATTGCAACAATAGACAACCTACATTTCGCCAGCGTAGCTCCCACAAACAATTGTCTATCCCGAAACCATTCACCCACCCCAGTAACCCTGCCATTGCCAATTGCCGTACAGGGTTTGCGGAATTCCGCTTCGGTTGGGCGCATGCAAAACCTCGGGTGGCGCTGCCCAATCCATACCGAGCTTAAACCATGTATGTGTGTACCTAGGCAGAGCAAGTGAGCAATGACGGGGGTGGAGATGACGTACCTCGGGAAGAAAGGCAGCGAAGAAGGAGACGTACGGAGGTTGGATCCTTGCGGCGGCAGGGCGGAGCAGAGGAGGCGGAGGCGGATATACCGAGTGGTGGCGGCGGCGCGACGTGCGAGCGCGCGAGGGGAGGGCCGGGCGCGCGGCGTGCGAGCGCGCGAGGGGAGGGCCGGGCGCGTGGCGTGCGGTGGCGGCGGCGGCGCGGCATGAGGTGGCGGCGCGGCGTGCGGTGGCGCGGCGAAATAGAGAAACGACCGAGCGAGAGAAACGCGCGAGCGAGAGAGAAGGTGCGGGCGCGCGGGAAATTTAGGCTTTTTATTTTCGTCGGCCGCATTGGGGCCGACGAAAATAGTTGTTGTATTTTCGTCGGCCTCCGTGGGGCCGACGAAAATAGTTGTCGTATTTTCGTCGGCACGGCCTCGGCCTACGTAAATAACACAGATTGTCGTCGGTTACGAGGCCGACGAAAATATATTCAGTATTTTCGTGGGCCTGCCGACGAATATAGCCCCCGGCCCACGAAAATACTCTGTATTTTCGTCGATGACGAGGCCGACGAAAATACCTTCCTTATTTTCGTGGGCCGACCGACGAAAATATCCGGGCCCACAAAATTTTATGTGTTTCCTATAGTGTCGGAACAGGGTGTGGGTAAAAGATGGTAAGTGGATGAATGAGTTAAGAGCTGACGTCAGACATCTGCAAGACGAGCTTGCTGAACGGGATTTGGTAATCGATTGGGCTGTCAATTCACGTTCAATTGCTTGGGACCAGGAAGCCAAAGCTCGGGCTCATGTGGCAGAGCTTAGTGCGGCCATTGACAACTTGCAGGTGTATTGCAATACATTACATGAGGAAGTCCATGTACTGTATTCATGACTGCACCCAGACGTACCTGCCGACCCTGTTGCAATGGGAGCCGGACCCTCAGGAATAGCAGGTGAAGGACTTGGTGGAGAATCGGACCTTTTTAAGCCCCCTCCTTCTTTGAACCTAGCTGACGAGCGGTCCCCTACCACAGATAGGGAAGCAACCAAAGATGATAAATACTAGAGTAGTATAATTTAGATATAGTACTAATGTAAAATAGGTAATAAGGTCATGTTGTACATTTGAGTCTGTATCATTACATCTTGGTAATGTAAAATGGTGGTATATATCGACATGTTATATTCCAAATGTTTCTTTGCCTTAGATGCCATTCAGGACTCATGCACATGATAGTGCGGGTACTTCCCATGGTCGAGAAGACACGCCTAATCCACCGCCTGTACCGCCAACGTTGGCCGAGGCTATCGCTGCCTTTGTCAATGCGACCGCCGACAACACCCGCTTTTTACACGAAATGGCGAGAAACAAATTCCAGCAACAAGGCGGAAGGGCTTATCCGCAGGGACCACAAAAGACTTCATACCTGGACTTCTCTGAAACCCGTCCTCTACTCTTCGTTAAAGCCGAAGACCCTCTGGAAGCCGACGAATGGGTACGGGTTATAGAGCAGAAATTTGGACTCATCCGCTGCACCGAAACTCAGAAGCCGTTGTTCGCTGCACAACAATTAAGAGGCCCTGCCAGTACTTGGTGGGTAAATTTTATGGCCATTCAACCTGCCGGACATCAGTTCACGTGCGATGAATTGAAGTTACCGTTTCATGAGCACTATATTCCAGAAGGAGTGCTACACATGAAACAGGAGGAATTTATGCGACTCAAACAAGGAGGAGATACTGTCATGCAATATCTCAATAAATTTAATCATTTATCCCAGTACGCAATTGACCAAGTTAATACTGACCTGAAAAATAAGAATTGCTTCATGAGAGGCCTCAACTACCGGCTTCAAAGAAAAATGGCCACCTGCCTAGATCTCACATACAGCTAGGATGTCTGCACAGCGCTGGCAGTAGAAGCTAAGCATACAGGCCATGGGAAATCAAAGGGATTCGGAGGTGATAGGTCCAATCAGGGACCTAAAAAGCGACCAAGGTTGGTAATCCGACCTTTCAATCAAAGCCATTCTTCACCTCGACCACCCTCCTACCCATTCAAACAGCCTGTCTTCTTTTGCCCTGCCACTGCCACCACTTCAACAAGTCAGTCGAGTGCCCTTGGTGCTCATTTCCCCGCCCTCCCTAGTTCCTCAACTGGCTGCTTAATTGTGGGAAGTCTGGACATTTTATCAAAGACTGCCCATATCTGAGGCAGAACAAATCCAACAATCAGCAGAACTCAGGGAACTCAAATCAAGGCAAGGGAAACATGGCGAATAATTCAGCGGACAAGAATATTAAGAAGACTGGGCGAATATATTACACTCATGTGGCCACTATACCGGAGGGAGAGCCAATTATGATGGGTATGTTTTTTGTGGCCAATCACCTAGAAGTCATTCTCTTTGATTCTGTTGCTTCGCATACATTCATAAGCAAGAAATTCGTGGAAAAATATTGCATTCCTTGCACTGAATCAAGGGAAGGGTTTATTATTCATTCGCCCGGGGGACAAATATTTACTAAAGAAGTGGCCTTCAATGTGCCAGTAACATTGGCTGAACGAGATTTTCCCACCAATATGATTGTTCTGAAAGGCCAAGATATAGATGTAATTCTAGGCATGAATTGGTTAGCCCAACACAAAGCTATCCTCAACACTGATTTAAGAACCATCAGGTTGAGCTATGGCCATGAAGAGGTTCTCTTGACCATTCCTGTAGCTATTCCAGCTAAACCATTTGGCAGAGTCTATGAAGCTATCATACCGGAAATCCAAGATATTCTGGTAGTATATGAATTCCCGGACGTCTTTCCGGAGGATCTGCCTAGATTATCTCCAGAAAGAGATGTAGAGTTTATGATTGAACTGAAGCCCAGTACGGCTCCTATTTCTAGAAGGTCGTACCGAATGCCTCTAAATGAGTTGGCAGATCTCAAGACTCAATTACAAGATCTACTAGAGAAGGGATTCATTCAGCCCAGTTCGTCACCTTGGGGATGTCCCGCAATATTTGTCAAGAAGAAGGATCAAACGCTTCGGATGTGCGTGGACTATAGACCCCTTAATGAGGTCACAATCAAGAACAAGTACCCTCTTCGCCGGATTGATATTTTATTCGATCAGCTTACCAGAGCTCGGGTATTTTCCAAAATTGACCTCAGGTTGGGCTATCATCAGATCCGTATCCGACCCGAAGATATACCCAAGACCGCATTTACTACGCGGTACGGATTATTCGAATATTTAGTTATGTCTTTCGGATTAACAAATGCTCCTGCCCACTTCACATATCTAATGAACTTGGTATTTATGCCCAAGTTGGACAAATTCGTGGTGGTCTTCATTGATGATATCTTAATATATTCCAAGAATGAAGAGGAGCATGCTCAGCATCTATGGATCGTATTAACGCGCTTAAGAGAACATCAATTATATGCTAAATTCAGCAAGTGCGCGTTTTGGTTGGAGGAAATCCAATTTCTGGGACATGTACTCTCTGCAAATGGGATTGCGGTTGATCTCAGCAAGGTCAAGGATATTTTAGAGTGGAAACCACCAACCACTGTACATCAAGTTCGAAGTTTCCTTGGACTGGCTAGCTGTTACCGCAGATTTATCCTAGATTTCACCAAGCTTGTAAACCAATCACAATCTTATTAAAGAATGATACAAAATTTAACTGGTCCTCAAGATGCAACGAAGCCTTCGAGCAGCTGAAGGTATTATTGACCACTGCCCCGGTATTGGCTGAACCAGACATTGAGAAGCCTTTTGATGTGTACTGTGACGCATCAGGCAGTGGTCTCGGATGTGTCTTAATGCAAGAAGGACGAGTTATAGCATATGCTTCAAGACAGTTGTGCCGGCATGAGGAATATTATCCAACTCATGACTTAGAATTAGCTGCTGTAGTTCATGCCCTTAAAATATGGCGTCATTATCTACTAGGAAATATCTACCATATATATACATATCATAAAAGTTTGAAGTACATTTTTACCCAGTCAGAACTAAATATTAGGCAAAGGAGATGGCTTGAGCTGATTAAGGATTATGAATTAGAAATTCACTATCACCCAGGCAAGGCCAACGTGGTGGCAGATGCACTAAGTCGCAAGGCTTCCTGCCATTGCCTTACATTAAAGACTTCTGACATCAAATTATGCCAAGAAATGGAGAAATTAAACCTGGGAATGATTCAACATGGAACCTTAAACCAATTGAAGCTTGAGTCGGTTCTTCTGCAAAAGATTATTGATGCACAAAGAAGTGATAAGGGTATGAGATATATTCATGAGAAAATAAACGCTGGTAAAGCAAACTGTTTCAGAATGGATGATCAAGGCATAGTATGGTTTAATAAACGCATAGTTGTGCCTAAAGAGGATGATGTCTGCCAGCAAATTTTGGATGAAGCACATCTCAGTCGATATTCCATCCATCCCGGAAGCACTAAGATGTATCATGATTTAAAGCAACATTATTGGTGGACAAAAATGAAGATTGAAATTGCACGCTATGTGGCGAAATGTGACACCTGTAGACGTGTCAAAGCCGTACACATGAAAACTGCTGGTCCATTGCAATCTTTGCCTATCCCAACTTGGAAATGGGAGGACATTAGCATGGACTTCATTGTGGGATTACCCAGGACAACAAAAGGATTTGATTCTATTTGGGTTATAATTGATCGACTTACCAAGATAGGCCATTTTCTGCCCGTCAAGATAGATCACCCAGTTGCTGTCTAGGCTCAGTTATATATTGCTCGTATTCTTAGTCTGCATGAAGTTCCAAAGACCATAGTGTCGGATCGCAGACTGCAATTTGTATCCATGTTTTGGGAAGCATTGCATAAGTCCCTGGGTACTAAGTTGCTTCACAGTTTGGCCTATCATCCTCAAACCAGTGGGCAGACTGAGAGAGTGAACCAAATACTTGAAGACATGTTACGGTCATGCGTTCTGGAATTCCCACAGAAATGGGATGAATGTTTACCATTGGCAGAGTTTTCATATAACAATAGTCATCAAGAAAGTATCAAGATGGCACCCTTTGAAGCTTTATATGGACGACAGTGTCATACTCCATTGAATTGGTCTGAACCAGGGGAAATATGGTTTTTCAGGCCTGATATGGTCAAAGAAATGGAAGAAAAAGTTCAACGAATTATACATAATTTGAAAGAAACACAAGCTCGACAAAAGAGTTATGCGGACAAACGACGCCAACCCTTGTACTTTCAAGTCGGAGATCATGTGTATCTGAAAGTATCACCAATGAAGGGTGTATCTCGTTTCTGTGTAAAGGGAAAGCTTGCACCCTGGTACATTGGTCTGTTCCCTATTCTTGAACAATGTGGGCCAGTGGCATACCGACTCCAACTACCAGAAACCTTGTCTGCAGTGCACAATGTGTTCCATATATCCCAATTGAAGAAATGTCTTCGGGTTCTAGATCAAAACATTGAAGTGATGGATGTTACCTTGGAACCATACTTAACATATTCAGAACATCCTATTCGAATCCTGGATCAAAAGGATAGGGTTACCCGAAGAAGAGTTCTCAAATTTTATAAGATACAATGGAACCAACATACGGAAGATGAAGCTACATGGGAAACCCAAGATTTTTTAGAAAAGAAATTCCCAGGCTTTTTAGCTTCATGTAATTTGTGAGATATGTACAATTGTTGTAAAAGAGAAGTAGACCCCATACCACCCCCTGCCTTGTACAAGAAATAAGGAAAAAAATATGACGCGTTTCCTTTTCCACTACTTGCCCTAGGACTTTTAATCTTGGGACGAGATTCTTTTATGGGGGGAAGGATGTAACACCCCTGGTGTTACCATCACTAAAACTTGAGCATAACATCATGAGCATTAGCATATCATGTGTTTGTTACACTTAGAGTGCATTCACTAGGCAAAAATTTCAAACAAGTTGTATTGGTGTGACTTGGTATGTGTGTAACCCTAGGGTAGAGTGCTTAACCCTAAACAAGGCTTATGAGTGAAAATGAAGCCCAAATGAGTTAAAATCTCAAAACTCATTAGAAATGATCATAATATATCACATTTAATGGACTTGGGTAGCACCAAAACCCTAAAGTGCTAAAAACTCTAAAAAGACCCCTCGAAAACCCTAGAGTAGAACCCTAGGGGGCTAAGTGTAAAATTTGTACACTTTTGGACCCAAGTGCAAATACCAAGGTAGTACAACATCACAAACTATGTGTTTCTCACATTTGAGGATTTGCAAGCCACGTGATGAAGTTTGGACTTATTTGCAAAAAGGACACCCCATACATCCCTATGCCTAAGTATGAAAACCAGTGCATAGAGCCAACTTTGGAACCCTGTATCTTTCCGTTCATGAGGAATTTGCCTAGGGTCAACATATCAAACTTGTAGAGCTACTATAGGAGTACAGCTTTGCTTAAGTGATTAAGCCTTGGTGTCATGTTAAATCTGGAGATAATTAGGTCTAAAATCAAGCTGACAGTCAGCCAATGAACTGAATAAGGGGTAACAGTGATGTTGTGCAAGCTTTGAGATTGGATTCGACCATGATCCAGTAATTGTTTGACTATGGTTGCTATAGCAAGATTGTAGCTGGATCATAGGGCTATAGCTTTGATACATATGGATTAAGTAGTTACTACATGAAATTCAAAGATCCTGGCACCTGAAATCCCTCTGTTAGACACCCTGATGGTGATCGCCATGGTACAGTACTAAAAAAGATCTCCAAGTTCATCGCTCGTCGTCACCGGTGATCTAACGCCCAGATTCTCGCCGGCCACTGTGATTCGTGCTAGCGCAAGTGGATAACTGAGAGGAGTAAAGATCTTAGCGCTCAGATTGGGTCGGGCTCGCTCACCGTTGTGTCCGCCGTACCCACTTGAACTGCGGCTGGCCGGGGTGATCCTCACCGCCGTTAGCCGCTTAACGATCATGCGCCATGCGTCTTGGAAGCTTAGCACGTTGCAATGAACCTGTGTAGCAAGCCTGTCCATCGCCCGAGAACTTGCCCCGGTGAAAGCCACGAATTTGCTTGTGCTAGTAACTTCTTCCTTCTCTGGCCGCCACCGCGCTATCTCTAATTCACGGGCCACCGCCCCTGGATCCTATAAATTGAGTGTGATGTCGGCTCCGCTAGGTAGTCAAGCACCCAATACATCAACTCGTGCCTCAAATCGTCCACCATAGCTCGCCAATTTGAGATTTTCCCCAAATCAGTCCCGAGCACCGTACTGAGTGACCTCGCCGTGGCCAGTGCATTACAGGTCCGTTCATGCCTTCGGTTTCCTTGTTTCAGTACCCTTATTTGCTCTTAATACTCCCTGACCCATCCAATTAAGCTAAGACCCATAAGATCACCGAGAACACTTTGAGTTGTCCCCGGATTGCGCGGTCACCGTGGACAGAGTAATTAGGCGTTAGAATCTTGTAATTGAGTGATGGGAAATGGTCGTCAGGGGTTAAATTTGGTGTCCAGCTAAGGGAAGAGCTTGCCGTTGCCTATTTCGGCCAGTACGAGCTCGCTGGAGCTCGGCCTGTCACTATCCACCGTCGGGGATCGAGGGCTGTAAAGAAAAAGAAAGTGGAGGGCCTATCTGCATTTGTCAGTGACTCAAACAAATAGTGCGGGGGACTCTTCGCTGGTTTTTCAAATCGCCAGGGCCTTTTGTGTAAACCCGACACATCGGGCGCATTTTCGCTTGTCGTGGGCCGTCTCGGGCCAGATAGAGCCCAGTAGTGTTGACCTTTTCTCTTTTTCTTTTTCTACCAGAATTAGAAAATCCGTATAAAAATCTAGGAAAATGCTAAAAATATGAGACCAATTTTGTTGGACTACTAAATTTCTATAATATTTAATAAAAATAGGTTAAAGAATTTTAGTCCAAACTAGGAATTATGAAGTATTTAAAATAGCTAAAACATATACTCCTGGAATTTTAGAAATTAATTAGTAACTCCAAAAATCACCAAACTTTTTGGATAAGCTTAAAATGATATTTAGAAACATTGGGTGAAGCTTGACTTGATTTGGATAATGTTTGATACCTAAACCGCAAAACCCTAATCTTCTAAGTAGCGTGTGCCCTATGAAATAAAATACTGACTCCAAAAACCCTAGTTCTCTGGAGTACCATGAAGGAAAGTTGTATTCAAGATACAACTTGATAAACCTTTTCTATTACTGCATTTCATAAGCATTACATAAGCATTCATAGTTATATATGATTGTATATAGAGAATGAAGAAGAAGTAGTGGTTGAAGAAGAAGGAGTTGCACCACCACCACTTGAAGACCCACCTGCCGGGAACTGCTTTTATTTCAATATTTGTGGAGTAGAGCCCGACTCTCCTATAACACAAGGCAAGCCCCGGTGCATTTGCCACCTCCTTGCTATTTTAAAATCTTTCTCACTTGCTTGATGCATTAGGTGATAGGAGTTGTGTGCTAAACACTTGATGCATCTCCTTCCTTGGAAAATTGATTACTTTTCCTGGATCACCTGTTTTATAAAAAGGTTTTTCTAATGCTTAGCCTTGCTCTAGAAAAACAAAATGTTTTGCTTTGACAAAAGATGATGGTTCAAGTGGGATGGGATGTTTTCAAAAATAAAAATTGATGGTGGATCCATCATGGCCATGATGGGTTCAACATCGGAAAAGATGTACCTCTGTCAGGTACCAAACTTTGGGTTGAAATGGTAAAGCTGAGACCGGGCGGGTGACTTGCACGAGAAGAGAGTATCGGTGTAGTGTCTCCATCTGAGTCTATTAAGGACCGTGTTGATGTAGGCCTGTTGACCGAGGACCCTTTAACTAGTCACATGCCTCATCATGGGTGAGCTTTGCCTCGGGCAGACTAATACCAGAATAAGACAACACACAATGGGAGTGGAGAGATGGCGAGAGTAGCATGTGCCCTTCGTGGAAAGAGGCTGGACGGTGGTGTATATGTGCTCTCGTTTGGCGTGAACTTGATCTGGCCTTAAGAACCCCGGTGGCGAGTTGACATATGCAAGGGTTAAGTGCTACATATGTCATGTGATTGGAGATCCTGTCACACCCGGGTTTTGGGGCACCAAGACCCGGGCGCGAACATAATCACCAGGTGTGCTGGGACCAAGTCTCACACATATGATGAATCATGGCACAGGATCGAATGTCACATCTTTACTACATAACAGGAGTTCTATACAAAATAAATAAATAATTACATTATAAGGAGACAACGGTCCAGCAACCCAAAGTTGACTAGGAGACGACGACCTAGACCACTCACGAACAGCATCCTCCATGCGCCTCATCCTGCGGTACCTGTTCTTGACCTGTGGGGGGGTGTGAGACAGCAAGAGTGAGCTCACATACGTTCATCGCTCAACAAGTTGTGGGGAATAATGTGCATGAACTCGCCAAAGGTGGGAGCTCACGTGAAGTGTAAGGCTTACCAAAGAGGATGGTTAGCGCTGAGCATTGCTTTTAAAGTTGGTCAAAATTTTATTAGCAATTACTAAGTATAAGTAAATACCAACCCAATTAAATAGTAGAACAAAAGTAACAACCTCACCTGCGATGCAATGCATATGACAAATTGAGTTTAAGTTCCATAATTTAATCATGTGAGTGTCCGAGCCGCTCATGACCGTGAGCACGGCTAGTATACCAGTTTTACACTCTGCAGAGGTTGCACATCTTTACCCACAAGTCGTGTTACCCATTTGCCACAGAGTTGATCAGACTCCATACACCTCTACCAAGGAAGCGAGGCAGGGTACCACTACGAGGCCTTTACAAAGTTCCACTAGCTTCAGAAAACCCGCTACAGTTTATAGGAAGCTCCAGTGCAGGGTTCTTGCCTGACCGCCATCGCAGCAAAATCAACCAAGGACCTCCCTACACTGACCACTCCCCTACTGCCCTTGCCCCTTTCGGGTAAGGTAGTCCTCCACTAGCTTTCCTAATTAATCAGCCAAGGGCGTCCATAAACCCTTGTGGTAGCACTGTTTTCCCGGGTGGTTCTCCATGTTCCCATTAACATAATGTTCTTATCATGAATAGTAATAATAAACAGATAATAAAAAGTATAACAATGAGTGATAAATATCTTTATACCCAAATCCACATAAAGCGATAGCATATACTACCCAAAAATTTAGTAGTAAAACCAGTGGTGAAACAAGGTATAAAGATAGTCAAAATCTAGGGTAACCTATTGGGTCCCATCAAAATTAACCTATGCAGATCATTATGATTAATAAGAACATGACTGGGTAAAAGAAGTGATCAAGGGCACAACTTGCCTTCCACGAGCTCCTGCTCAGCAGTCTCTACCAGCAGAACCTTAGGATCCTCAGTAGCTTGCTCGTCTACTCGCATCAATACAATACATATATAGTATAGTAAAAATTAACATCACACCAAACATGTAAATAAAATACGCAGTAATAATCTAGACATTAAAATGAAAACCTAGGAACAAGAATCACTAATTTTGGAGTTATATATTTTAAGTTATGAATTTTCTAATGTTTTATGTGCTTAATACAAGATTATGTGATAGATAAATTTTAAATTGACTTTTATGCCAAAACAGAGGCACTAATGGTTAGACAATGATATTATGAAAATTTAGAAACTGGAATGGACCAATTTGGAGTTCATATGGATTTTCTACCAATTAAACATGTTTCTAACATTTATTTATGCATTAAGAATCAATTTCTGTGATTATTTCCTATTTTCCCAAGTCTCTGGATCGGGCTTAAAATACAGAGAGTGCAGGGGCTCTGATGCAAAACTTCCTAAGACACAGAGCACATTGAGCGGGGACGGCGGGTTGTTTTCTAGAAATTGTAGGGGCTCTTTAAGAAAAGTGCCCAACTTAAGGGGTACGCGTGAATCACGACCGTTCGATCAGATATCAACGCGCCCGATTAGATTAGTTCTCGTCTGAATCGGTATACGATCCAGACCACACATCAGGCGATCAACGGCACGCACACGACGGACGAAAGGGTACGCATCATTTAATCGGGAGCACTTGCTCTGAAATCAACGGCCAAGGTTGCACCACCCTGGATCTAATCACAGCCCTCGCCTAAAGATCCCACGGTCCTAGCCAAACTGTGACGCTTGATCCCATCTCAGTTGTTGGTTGCACAATCTATGGCCACAGTGTGCCTCCCCTTCCCCGGTGGCCAAACACCACCGTGAAGAGGGCACCACAGCGGAGCTTTGCCGGAGCCAGGCGATCTGAGGCACTGATGTGTAATTCCCTTAACCGAATATACCTAAACGACACGGGTGGGCATACGAATAAAATAATGGCTAACTCACCGGCGACATTGACGTCGAGGAGGCCGACCACGATGGGTTGCAGTTTCCATGGTGGCGCTACAGCGGTGGTGCGTGTCCAGGTGGTACCCGGAGACGATCAGCGCAGCGAAAGGGGGAGCGCCACGAAGAGGAGCACCCCGAGGCCGCGGCGGGCGGAAACTACTGCCAAGGCGACGGCGCGCGAGCGGGATCCACATCGGCGGCCCATTTCTATACATCTTCCCAGCTCCTTCACCATTCCAGACGAGCCCCCCTGCTCCCTCTCTCTTGGCTTTGTCCGAGCATGGCGGCGATTGGTGAGCCCAGGGCCGCGGATCGGGTACTTATACCGGCGGCCATGCCTACATTGGCGGCAGATTCTGTTGCGCCCGGAGCTTCACGCGGCGGAGAAGACGGACCCGCCCAGAGCAGTGGACGAGTACGGCTGGGTCACGCAAGGGCAGAGGCGACGCGGTGCAGATGAAGAGGAGACGGGGTCGTGGAAGGTGGATCGGCCTTTATCACCCCGGGTCACGGAGTCGGAGTTCAGCTAGCGCGGAAGGTGGGCGAGATCCGCCACGCGACACGGTCTGTTTGTTGGTGCCGCGATGACCGGGATGACGGGCGGGACCCAGCCCACAGCGACACACGCGCAACACCGACTCCGACAGGTAGGGCCCAATCGCGAGTGCTCCACCTGCGCATGCGCGATGTTGGCCGCGCGCGTGCTCCGAAGACTGGGCAGTGCGCCCCACGCACCAGTGAGTCCGGGCGCGGTGGCGATGGGCTGGGCGAGAGAGGAAATGTGGAGTGGGCCGAATAGGGTTTGGCCGGCCTAAACAGGATTTCTTCTTTTTCTTTTTTTTCTCTCTCTTTTCAAATTCAAGTTGTGTTCAAATTTTAATTCAAACTCTTGTGACCAAATATTCTCAGATGATATTGCGCCAGAAACAGAATTACTTTGAAGATATATTATTATTTATATTATTTTTATATCTTTTCTCTTTTTGGTTTCACTTCTAGAATTTCTTTTCCAAACTCTAGAATTTCTTTTAGGATTTAATTTCCCCATTGGGGTATTAACATAATTATTATTTATTTTTTTTGTTTACCATATTTTTATATCATCACAAAATGCACACAAAGTAAGATCCAGCATGATGCACAGGTTGTTTATGTGCCACTTGTTAATTATTCACTTTTCAATGTGGTTATTCACATGTACCAATGAGTAAAGGCAACACATATAGGGAGAATAATCTTAGTTCTTATGCTTTTACAAATTTGGGTATTACAAATCCTACCCCCCTTAAAAATAATCTCGTCCTCGAGATTTGTAAGAAAAGGGATACAATAAGTTTGGTCTAGAATTTTAGTTCCTCATTTGGGTTTTGGAAATCAAAGTTTTGTTCAAGTTTTTTTAACAGTTTAGTAGATGATATGAATATTGTATGTCTAGATATTCATTAGGTCAGGTACGGTTATGGCCAGTAGAGGTTGTGGCAAAGGTATAATAAGGAAAGACTTCATCCTAAACTATGGATCTTGATTCCGCTGGCGATTCAACTTGATCTTTGAAGTCTTGAGTTGATGCTTATCCTTCTTTGACATGGTTGGTCTTCTTTGGCCTTTATTTCTTGGAGTTGTCATCCGAGTTAAGGACATATGGCTAGGACATATGTGAGTAGGATGGATTGTATGGTGTAGGTAGGTTAGAATCTCTTGCTAGGTTAAAATTGTGGGGTTATGCAACTATTGGATGGTTAAGGTAGTTGCATATGGCCAAGTCGATCTGTCATTCTTAATTTAGTGCAGGGTGAACTAAGTTAAGACCCGTTCTATAGGAGTAGAGTCTAATCTATTTCATCAGTATTATCTAACATGTTTGATAAGTCACTTTAGATTAGATCAGATCTAGGTTAGATTGGTGTGACTAGTTTGACTAGATAAGATCTTATTTATTTTAGGCTAGATCATGGTTGTTACACTAGCGTGGGATAAATATGCTTATTGGGATAAGATGAATCCATAAGGATAAGGTAGAATCTTTTAAGGTCAGATAGATCTATTAGGATAAGATAAATCTTTTCAAGATAAGATGAGAATCTATTTTTTTTAGGATAAGATGGATCTATGAGTGTAGGATAGACTTTTTCAAGATAAGATGGATTTTGCTAGGCTAGATTCTTTGATGAGGGATAACCTAGTTCATTTAGATATTTTTATAACCGTTTTTTTCTATATGTATATGCATATGTGATTGTGGACATTACTCCACAACTAATCACACTCAATCAAAGATCCAAATCAAACAAGTATCATAAGAACAAACATTCAAGCATACAAATACCTATAAAAATAGTTTTGTTTTTGTTCCTAAGAGTAGGTCTCCTATTCCTAAAGTCACTTTAGGCACAGGATTTCAAAGTGTGAAATCCACATTTGTCTTTAGAATGAAAAGGTAAGAATAATCAGAGTAAAGCGGAAATAGATGAGAAAAGATTAAGATAAGTTTAGAATTGAATCAGAGTAGCAGAGGTAAGTAAATAAGGGTTGTCCAGTTCTATCTAGGTTTCGTCCTACAGTCAACATTCCTCTGATACCACTTCTGTCACACCCGGGTTTCGGGGCACCAAGACCCGGGCGCGAACATAATCACCAGGTGTGCTGGGACCAAGTCTCACACATATGATGAATCATGGCACAGGATCGAATGTCACATCTTTACTACATAACAGGAGTTCTGTACAAAATAAATAAATAATTACATTATAAGGAGACAACGGTCCAGCAACCCAAAGTTGACTGGGAGACGACGACCTAGACTACTCACGAATAGCATCCTCCATGCGCCTCATCCTGCGGCACCTGTTCTTGACCTGTGGGGGGTGTGAGACAGCATGAGTGAGCTCACATACGTTCATCGCTCAACGAGTTGTGGGGAATAATGTGCATGAACTCGCCAAAGGTGGGAGCTCACGTGAAGTGTAAGGCTTACCAAAGAGGATGGTTAGCGCTGAGCATTGCTTTTAAAGTTGGTCAAAATTTTATTAGCAATTACTAAGTATAAGTAAATACCAACCCAATTAAATAGTAGAACAAAAGTAACAACCTCACCTGCGATGCAATGCATATGACAAATTGAGTTTAAGTTCCATAATTTAATCATGTGAGTGTCCGAGCCGCTCATGACCGTGAGCACGGCTAGTATACCAGTTTTACACTCTGCAGAGGTTGCGCATCTTTACCCACAAGTCGTGTTACCCATTTGCCACAGAGTTGATCAGACTCCATACACCTCTACCAAGGAACCGAGGCAGGGTACCACTACGAGGCCTTTACAAAGTTCCACTAGCTTCAGAAAACCCGCTACAGTTTATAGGAAGCTCCAGTGCAGGGTTCTTGCCTGACCGCCATCGCAGCAAAATCAACCAAGGACCTCCCTACACTGACCACTCCCCTACTGCCCTTGCCCCTTTCGGGTAAGGTAGCCCTCCACTAGCTTTCCTAGTTAATCAGCCAAGGGCGTCCCATTATACCCTTGTGGTAGCACTGTTTTCCCGGGTGGTTCTCCATGTTCCCATTAACATAATGATCTTATCATGAATAGTAATAATAAACAGATAATAAAAAGTATAACAATGAGTGATAAATATCTTTATACCCAAATCCACATAAAGCGATAGCATATACTACCCAAAAATTTAGTAGTAAAACCAGTGGTGAAACAAGGTATAAAGATAGTCAAAATCTAGGGTAACCTATTGGGTCCCATCAAAATTAACCTATGCAGATCATTATGATTAATAAGAACATGACTGGGTAAAAGAAGTGATCAAGGGCACAACTTGCCTTCCACGAGCTCCTGCTCAGTAGTCTCTACCAGCAGAACCTTAGGATCCTCAGTAGCTTGCTCGTCTACTCGCATCAATACAATACATATATAGTATAGTAAAAATTAACATCACACCAAACATGTAAATAAAATACGCAGTAATAATCTAGACATTAAAATGAAAACCTAGGAACAAGAATCACTAATTTTGGAGTTATATATTTTAAGTTATGAATTTTCTAATGTTTTATGTGCTTAATACAAGATTATGTGATAGATAAATTTTAAATTGACTTTTATGCCAAAACAGAGGCACTAATGGTTAGACAATAATATTATGAAAATTTAGAAACTGGAATGGACCAATTTGGAGTTCATATGGATTTTCTACCAATTAAACAAGTTTCTAACATTTATTTATGCATTAAGAATCAATTTCTGTGATTATTTCCTATTTCCCCAAGTCTCTGGATCGGGCTTAAAATACAGAGAGTGCAGGGGCTCTGATGCAAAACTTCCTAAGACACAGAGCACATTGAGCGGGGATGGCGGGTTGTTTTCTGGAAATTGTAGGGGCTCTTTAAGAAAAGTGCCCAACTTAAGGGGTACGCGTGAATCACGACCGTTCGATCAGATATCAACGCGCCCGATTAGATTAGTTCTCGTCTGAATCGGTATACGATCCGGACCACACATCAGGCGATCAACGGCACGCACACGACGGACGAAAGGGTACGCATCATTTAATCGGGAGCGCTTGCTCTGAAATCAACGTCCAAGGTTGCACCACCCTGGATCTAATCACAGCCCTCGCCTAAAGATCCCACGATCCTAGCCAAACCGTGACGCTTGATCCCATCTCAGTCGTTGGTTGCACAATCTATGGCCACAGTGTGCCTCCCCTTCCCCGGTGGCCAAACACCACCGTGAACAGGGCACCACGGCGGAGCTTTGCCGGAGCCAGGCGATCTGAGGCACTGATGTGTAATTCCCTTAACCGAATATACCTAAACGACACGGGTGGGCATACGAATAAAATAATGGCTAACTCACCGGTGACATTGACGTCGAGGAGGCCGACCACGATGGGTTGCAGCTTCCATGGTGGCGCTACAGCGGTGGTGCGTGTCCAGGTGGTACCTGGAGACGATCAGCGCAGCGAAAGGGGGAGCGCCACGAAGAGGAGCACCCCGAGGCCGCGGCGGGCGGAAACTACTGCCAAGGCGACGGCGCGCGAGCGGGATCCACATCGGCGGCCCATTTCTGTACATCTTCCCAGCTCCTTCACCATTCCAGACGAGCCCCCCTGCTCCCTCTCTCTTGGCTTTGTCCGAGCATGGCGGCGATTGGTGAGCCCAGGGCCGCGGATCGGGTACTTATACCGGCGGCCATGCCTACATTGGCGGCAGATTCTGTTGCGCCCGGAGCTTCACGCGGCGGAGAAGACGGACCCGCCCAGAGCAGTGGACGAGTACGGCTGGGTCACGCAAGGGCAGAGGCGGCGCGGTGCAGATGAAGAGGAGACGGGGTCGTGGAAGGTGGATCGGCCTTTATCACCCCGGGTCACGGAGTCGGAGTTCAGCTAGCGCGGAAGGTGGGCGAGATCCGCCGCGCGACGCGGTCTGTTTGTTGGTGCCGCGATGACCGGGATGACGGGCGGGACCCAGCCCACAGCGACACACGCGCAACGCCGAGTCCGACAGGTAGGGCCCAATCGCCAGTGCTCCACCTGCGTAGGCGCGATGTTGGCCGCGCGCGTGCTCCGAAGACTGGGCAGTGGGCCCCACGCACCAGTGAGTCCGGGCGCGGTGGCGATGGGCTGGGCGAGAGAGGAAATGTGGAGTGGGCCGAATAGGGTTTGGCCGGCCCAAACAGGATTTCTTCTTTTTCTTTTTTTTTTCTCTCTCTTTTCAAATTCAAGTTGTGTTCAAATTTTAATTCAAACTCTTGTGACCAAATATTCTCAGATGATATTGCGCCAGAAACAGAACTACTTTGAAGATATATTATTATTTATATTATTTTTATATCTTTTCTCTTTTTGGTTTCACTTCTAGAATTTCTTTTCCAAACTCCAAAATTTCTTTTAGGATTTAATTTCCCCATTGGGGTATTAACATAATTATTATTATTTTTTTTTGTTTACCATATTTTTATATCATCACAAAATGCACACAAAGTAAGATCCAGCATGATGCACAGGTTGTTTATGTGCCACTTGTTAATTATTCACTTTTCAATGTGGTTATTCACATGTACCAATGAGTAAAGGCAACACATATAGGGAGAATAATCTTAGTTCTTATGCTTTTACAAATTTGGGTATTACAGATCCTCAGCTGAGTATTAATTGATTAGGATCGTCGTTACTTCTTGGACATGATGACTTGGTCACTGACTTACACGTAGCATTCCAGTGAACAAGAAGGGTTGATAAAAAGATGGCTAGTATACGTCAAGTGATTGAACTAGGGTAGAAAGAACCCTAGATTCAGGTAATGACTTAACTTGCTAATAAAACTAGATTTTTAAGGATCCACTATTAGTAAGCATTTTTGCAAACAGAGTCTTGATTCTTGACTCAGCCTTACCTTGACTCCCTCAAGCCAGCATATCCTTGAGAGTCTTTTATTTTGATAGGTAAGACTTGCGAAAGTACACTTTGTACTCAGGGTTTTCAAACCCATGTTGTTGTAGGTGAGGAAGCAGCAAACTTTTGTTGCTTTTGCTCTAAGGTGGTGCCAAAGGAAGAATCTCAAGAGTGAAGCCTCGAGAGGATGTTATCCTCCTGAAAAAAACATTGTACTTTTAAACGGGAGTTGGTTTTGCCTCCCGGGTTTGTAATAATAATACTTTTGCACTCATATATTGCTGGTCTATAGGAATAACACTCTTTCTATATTCTAATGTAAATTAAGTTACTGTAATTGCTTCCGCTTATTCATTCCTCCGACTGCGTGACGGGTGAAACGCTCTTGGGAAAGGTAAAGAATACAGATACCAAACTTGTCGAGTGATCAGGTGCATCTACAGGGTTGTCCAAGGTCCGCTGGACAAGGACAACTGTAGGTGGTCCAAATCACTTGGGAGGTTCCGTCACACTGACAGGTGGGCCAGGGCGTCAGGCGCGTGTGCACGAAGCGGTATCTCGCGATCTGGGCCGTGCGATGAAGATCGGATGGAGCGGATAAGACCAGGGAGGGGCGAGCGGCGCTGCTCCTCTCCGCGGTGGTGAGGTCGCCGGAGTTGGGGCAGGCGTGAACTAGGGTGGCTCCGGGGTCGCCGGAGTTGGGCAGAGAGGGAGAGAGCGCCACGACAAACTCAATGGCGGGGAGGAGGCCACGAATCCGAGGGCAGAGAGGGGAGAACGGCGGAGAGAAGGTCTCGGGCGGGCTAGAGTAACTCCGGTGAGGAATCCCGGTTGCCCGAGGGGGGCAATCGGTCGTGATAGGGCTCAGGCTAGTTCTAGTGGAGGTGAGGGAACACCCTGGGCCAAAGCCCAGGCACTGGACGAGGTCGGGATGGCCAGACACCGTTCGGGCGCGGTGAGCAGGTGCGACCGCACGCCGGCGAAGCCAAATTGGCTAAAAGCAGACGCGAATAAGGTAAAACAAACACGGGGGCGGGAGTCTCACCTCAGGGCGGAGCTCAGGGAGGTCTGGCGCGGTCTCCGGCGAGCTGGATGGCTGGGAACACGGGCGTGGGTCTCCGGTGGCTGTTGGCGACGTGGGCAGAGCGCGAGAGTGGGCGGAGCTGCGTGAAATGAGGCAGGGAGGAGGGAGTGCGGGGCACTGGCGGGGCTCTAAGAAGGGAGCTGGGCGCGTGGGCGGGCGTCGTGGCCGAGAAATCCGGCGATGTGCGTGAGTGCGCACTCGCCGGTCCACGACAGGCGTGGGGAGGGTGGAACTGACAGGGAGGGTCCACGGCACAGAGGGAGAAAAGGGGACGCGCGGGGCAACGACTCTGCAACTGGCGAACCGGGCCCGCGAGGCAGAGAGAGAGGAGGGGCGTGCGGGTGAAGAAATCGGCGTCGACAGGTCGGCCCCACTGAGCAATGAGCGAGAGAGAGGGAGAGCGCGCAAGAGAGAGGGTTGCCGCTGACAGGCAGGGTCCCCTGTCAGGCGACGCAGGCACGCGGGCGCGCGGCCTGGCTGGGCCGAGTTGGGCCGTCTAGGCTGCATTTCCTTTTTCCTTTTCTCTGGATTTTCTAATTCCTTTTCTATTTCTTTTCTGTAGGATTTTCAATTCCAAATTCAAATTAGGTTTCAAATTCAAATAAATTCAAACATGTGCAACACTTCAAAGAATATTTTAATCTCAGCATGATGCAACATGTCATGACTCATAAATGTTTTGGCCAAAAATAAATAATTAAATCCCTCTAACTTTAAGCTATTTCTACTTAAAAGGGAAAAAAGGAGAGAGAATCTAGAGAGAGATAAGACCTAGAGTGAGAGAGAGAAGAGTAACACATGAATTTGGGTGATAATTAGAAAGAAATTTTAGACCCCCAAATTCAGGGTGTTACACGGCGACGCCGCGCCTCCCTTCTATGGCAGCGCCATTACCGGCTACCACCAATTTTACACGACAGCGGCCCAAACACCGAATCAAGAGATGCTACACGTAGCTAGGGATCTAGTGAGCATGGCAAGATCTTCTTACCGAGGGATTGCGCGCCACAGAGGATCACTGGCGATGTCTTGCGGCCCGGCGGTGCTTTCCCAAACCCGGCGAGCAACTCCGCACGTACAGAACGCACGTCGTTGCAGAGCTCTTCCCCATGATGCCCTCCGCGTTGCCTTGGATTCCTAGGGCACTCCACGAAATGGATAAGGGAAGGAGACACAGATTCCTAGCGATGGGTCGATTCTCGGACCGCTTCACGGCCGGGAGGGTCGACGGTTGGGGAAACAGAGGACTGGGTGTTTAAAGGGATTGCGCGAGACGACCCAAGGGCCATGGGTTTTAACCCCCTGAGCGTGAAGGAGGCCGACCCGGTCTCCTCGGCATCACGGCACGAGGTTGTTGCAACAGCTCGTCCGCAAATTGAGGACAAACCGGGAAACTGAGGACTGGATGTTCAAAGGGATTGCGCGAGACGACCCAAGGGCCCCGGCTTTTAACCCCCTGAGCGCGGAGGAGGCCGACCCGGTTCCCCGGCATCATGACACGAGGTTGTTGCAACAGCTTGTCTGCAAATTAGGGACGAACCTCACAAGAAGGGCCCACACGTAAGCGACCAGCACGACCTGCGTGGTCAGGTGTTGACGAGTGGGTCCCACTCGCAGTGGCGCAAGGTGCGCATGGTGCATTCCTACAGCGTGGCCCTAGGTGTCAGCGAGACAGCGAACGTGAGGGCGCGCGGCGCGAGCGAGGTGCGACTGACCGCATAGACCCCACATGTCAGCGTCTCCTATAGGCTAGGCCGCACGGGTGTATGCCGGTTTGGGCCGAAACCAGGTCCTGGGCCGCACGCGCTTTTCCATTTTCTTTTTTGTTTTTCTTTTCTTATTTTTTTATTTATTCCCAAATTCAATTTGAGTTCAAATTTAAATTCAAACCTTGTGGCTCATTATTTACAAATTATATTTGTGCAATTAGAAGTACTAATTTTATAGATATTTTTAGATATATATTATTTATATTTTTATCTCCTTTCTCTTTTTCTTTTCTCTCCTTTTTTTATCATCAAACCCTAATTTCAATTTAGGGTTTAATCCAAACTTCCAGTCATTATATTATTATTATTATTATTATCATGATTATTTTTTTTAATGCACAAACATACAAACTCCAACTTGATGCACATTCTTTTATTTAGTATGTTTATTGGTAGTCAGGGTTAATCTCATGATTTGTTATATGCAAAAATGAGAATAACAACACAAGTGGTCAAATGGACTTTTTATATTCCTCTTCTCATTATTTGGGCATTACAAATCCTACCCCCTTACAAAGAATCTCGTCCTCGAGATTTAGGTAGAACTAGGAAAGAGGTGGGGAAAATCTACTCGTAACTCTTCTTCTCTTTCTCAAGTAGTTTCATCTTCTCCACGGTGACTCCATTGCACTTTGCACATTTTGATCACTTTACTCCTTGTGACATGGGTCAGTGTATCAATAATCTTGATAGGATACTTAGAATAAGTCAGATCATCTTGAACACTAAGATCCTCCATAGGTAGCTGCTCTTCGGGCACCTGAGACATTTCTTCAGTTGAGATACATGGAAGACATTATGTACATCCGCAAGATAATCGGGTAATTCCAGTCGATAGGCAACTTCTTCAACTCGTTTTAAGATCAAGAAGGGTCCAATAAAGCGAGGGGACAATTTCCCTTTGACTTTAAATCTCCTCATACCCTGGATCGGTGACACCTTCAAATACACGAGATCACCCTCCTTAAACTCTAGCAGTATTCTCTGGGTATCAGCTAGCTCTTCTGCCTTGATTGTGCAGTTCTCAAATTCTCACTTATCATTCGTACTTGTTCTTCTGCCTCTTGTATTATTTCTGGCCCAAAGAACTGCCTTTCACCAGTTTGATCCCAATACAGTGGAGTCCTGCATTTTCTACCATATATAGCCTCAAACGGTGACATATTCAAACTAGCCTGGTAGTTATTAATGTAGGAGAACTCCACATGTGGTAAGCTCTTATCCCAACTACCACGATGTTTAAGAGCACAAGCTCTTAACATATCCTCCAATACTTGGTTGGTCCTCTCGGTCTGCCCATCAGTTTGAGGATGGTAGGCCGAACTGAAATTCAAATGTGTGTCCAAGAACTCGTGCAACTTCTTCCAAAACCGAGAAGTAAACTATGACCCTCGGTCTGACACGATCTTCTTAGGCACCCCATGTAGACAAACTATCCGAGCCATATACAATTCTGCAAACTTGGCTCACGTGTAATTAGTACTCACAGGTATGAAGTGAGCCACTTCCTTCAGTCTGTCCACAATCACCCAAATAGAATCATACCGTGCAGGAGTGCGGGGTAGCCTAACAATGAAATCCATGCCAATTTCTTCCCATTTCCACTCGGGTATCTTAAGCGGGTGCAGTAGTCCAGCTAGTCTTTGATGTTTGGCCTCGACTCTTTGACACACATCACACTTAGCCACGTGTGCAGCCACATCTCTTTTCAATCCATACCACCAATACTTCTGCTTCAAATCCTGATACATCTTAGTGCTACCAGAGTGAATAGAGTAATCAGAATCGTGGGCTTCTTTCAATATAGTCTCACGAAGGCTATCAATCTTTGGAACACATATCCGATCCTTGAACCATATTGTGCCTTGCTCATCCTCTGTGAATTCTGGACATCTACCTTCAGTAATAAGATCCTTGATCTCTTGAATTTTAGTATCACCAATCTGACCCTTATGGATTTCTTGCTCCAAGGTAGGTTCCAATTCAATGGTGACTCCTTCAGTATGTGCAACTATTCCCAGGTTGAGTCTCCTGAAATCTTCAACAATCTCATCGGGTAGCTAGGCAACAATAGCGGAATGGACATGTTCCTTTCGACTCAAGGCATCTGCAACCAGATTTGCCTTGCTCGGATGATAATGAATCACCAAATCATAATCCTTGATGAGCTCCAACCATCAGCGTTGCCTAAGGTTGAGATCCTTCTAAGTGAATATGTACTTCAAACTCTTGTGATCGGTGTACACTTAACACTTGGTCCCCATAATATAATGTCTCCATATCTTAAGCGCATGCACTACGACTGCCAGTTCTAAGTCATGAGTGGGATAGTTCAACTCATGTTTCCGCAACTAACGAGACACGTAGGCAATCATGTGTCCTTCTTGCATAAGCACACATCCCAAGCCTTAGCCACATGCATCACAATAAATGTCAAAACCCTTCTTTAGATCTGGCATAACCAACACTGAGGGTGACATCAAACTCTTCTTTAATTGATCAAAGCTATCTTGGCACTTCTCGTCCCACTTAAACTCTCTCCCCTTCTCTAGAAGTGAGGTCATAGGCTTAGCAATCTTAGAATATCCTTCAATAAATCACCGATAATAGCCTGCAAGTCCCAAGAAACTTCGGACTTCAGTAACTGTACTGGGTATTCTCCACTCCACTATCTCCTTGACTTTAGCAGGATCCACTGATATCCCACCATTGGAAAGGATATGTCCAAGGAATGGCACTTCATCAATCCGAACTTGCATTTGCTATACTTGGCATCGAGTTGATTATCTCGTAGCTTTTGTAGCACCAATCTCAGATGTTCCTCATGATCACTATCATTTTTGGAATAAATAAAAATATCGTCGATCAATACCACGACGAATCTGTCAAGATACTCCATGAACACCTTATTCATCAGATTCATAAAATAAGCTGGTGCATTAGTTAGTCCAAATGACATTACTGTGAACTCATATAAACCATATCGGGTTGAGAAAGCCGTCTTGGGAATATCAGATGGCCTAATCTTCATTTGATGGTAACCCGATCAGAGATCAATCTTAGAGAACACCCTTGCACCTCTCATCTGATCAAATAAATCCTCAATGTGGGGTAACGGATACTTGTTCTTCACAGTAACATCATTAAGAGATCTATAATCCACACACATCCTTTGTGACCCATCTTTCTTCTATACAAACAAAATCGACGCTCCCTAAGGTGAGGAACTCGGACGAATGTACCCAGCCTCCTGTAACTCAGTTAACTGCTTCTTAAGTTCCTTTAGTTCTTCTACGGACATCATGTATGGCCGTTTAGAAATAGGAGCAGTCCTAGGTAAGAGATCAATAACAAACTCAACCTCCCTATTCGGTGGTATCCCTGGTAACTCCTCTGGAAAGACATCTGGAAAATCCCAAACCACACAGAAGTTGTCACCAACAAACTTCCCATCTACTAAGAATGCCGCAAGTTTGGTAGTGGTAGTTACTGCAATTTCAACTTCAAATCTTTCTCCATTAGGGCTAGTGAGTTCTACAGTACCCCTACCACATTGTATAACGGTTTTTGCCTTTCTTAACCATGACATACCAAGGATCAGATCTATACTGCTTTCCTCTAATATTATGGGGGTAGCCCATAATTCTCTCCCCATAATTGTCAATGTCAATCTGTGTGTCATATGATTTGCCTCAATAGGCCCTTTAGGTGTAATTACTATCATTGGTGTTTTCATAATTTTCAGTGGTAACTCATTTGTGTTGGCATATCGAGCAGACATAAATGAATGTGTAGCACCAAAATCAAATAATATTGTTGCAGGAATTGCATTAATATAAACCATACCAAGTGCGATGTCAGCACCGTCAGTAGTGGCCTCAGCACTAACTTGATTAACCTTGGCAATGCTGAATCCCTTGCCAGGAGTCTGTGGCTTGTTTGGAGCTGGTGCACTGGAATTCCCCGCCGGACAAGCATTAGCATAATGCCCAACCTGACTGCACTTGAAGTATGTAGGGCCTGTCTTCTGTCCTGTAGGCCTCACCGGGGTGCTAGTAGGGGCAGCCTGACGAGTGTGGGGTGTTTGCAGAGTCCCCTGTGGAGCATAGTGAGTTGGGTGTGGTCCTCCTCCTGGACGAGCTGGTGTACCCTGGGACAGCACGTAGCGAGGACGAACACTGCTGCTACCCTGCCCCTGGGCAATGGCCTTCCTCTTCAAGTCACCCAGTTGAACACGCTTGTGTTCAATAGCTAGAGCTTTATCAAGCAGCCTCTGAAATGATGCAAATGTATGAGCAACCAATGCATATTGTAGTGGCCCATTGAGTCCCTCTGTGAAGTGCTCCTGCTTTCTTTCATCATCAGCCACCTCATCAGGAGCATATCTTGATAGCTGAATGAATTTATCATGGTACTCGCTGACAGACATGTTGCCTTGCTTCAATGACAGAAACTCCTTCTTGATCTTCATCAATCCAGCAGGAATGTGGTAGTTTCTGAACTGAGTTGTGAATTCTGCCCAAGTAATAATGTCAGCAGCATCATGGGTAGCAACATAAGAATCCCACCAGTCAGCAGCAGGACCAGTCAGATGACCTGAAGCATATAGAACCTTCTCCCGTTCAGAGCACTGAGCAATGTTTAGCATTTTCTCCACTGACTTCAACCAGTCGTCGGCGTGTAGAGGATCTTGAGAACTGGCGAAGGTAGGCAGCTTGTGGCTCATAAATTCCCAGTGCTTGTCTGGGGGTGAAAGTGGCGATGGCGGTGGCAGTGGTGGCAATGGGACTTGCTGCTATTGTCCCCTCCTCTCCTGACGCATCTCCTCTCTCTCCTGGCGCATCTCTTGGTTCCTACCCATCTGTGCGTGCATATCCGCCATAGTATCCGCCATTTGTTGCATTATCCGCATTTGAGCTGCAACTGCTGGGTCAGCTCCGGCTGGTGGAGGATTTAGAGGATCCATCTCAGCTTGTGGTGGTTGTGGTTGTCTAAATATCCTCTGATTGTGCCGATTAGGGGGTAGATCAATTCCACCACCCTTCCTAGTATTGACCATCTGAGTTAGAAACATATGGTAAGAAAGAAGGAATTATAGACAAGGCAAATAATTACGAAGCATGTTACTTTGGGGGATTTATTAGCTAAGTGTGTCACCTACTAAAGCTAATACATTACCTTATGGTGGTACATGCTAAAATGCCCTGCTATACTAATTCAATCAACCAAAGAAGCAAATCAAGCATTTGTCATCAGAACAATCAACCATCCTTTTTTTAATAGAGAAAATAGTTTTAATTTTGTCTTAGGTCTTCTATCTCTTAAGAAGGTCATAAATGTAGGATTACAAGGTGTGAAATCCATCTTGTCTTAAAGTAGAAAAGGTAAGAATAATCAGAGTAGAACAGTAGAAGGTGAGACAGGATCAAGATAAGTATAGAAAGAATCAGAGTAAGGTAAGTAGGGAAGGGTTTTGTCCATTTCTATCTAGGTTTCGTCCTACAGTCAACATTTCCTCTTATACCACTTCTGTCACACCCGGATTTAAATGATAAAGCCAGGTGCGTCTCATATGTGCGCCAAGGAAGAACAACGCATATAATAACAGAGTGCATAGAGATAAATGTCATAAACATCATAAATGTACTTATGACATAGCGGAAGTCTTACAAAATAATTGATAAATATAAAACGAACTAAATCTTATTTCCGTGGCCCCACAAAGCTGACTGGGACACGCCACCTAGATCAAATCGTAAGCTTCAGTGTTGGGCGGCTCCTCTTCGACCACCTGTTCTTCTCCTGTGGGGGGTGTGAGACAGCAAGGGTGAGCTCACACATGTTCATCGCTCAACAAGTTTTGGGGAATAATGTGCATGAACTCACCAAAGGTGGGAGTTCATATGAAGTGTAAGGCTTATCAAATAATAAAGGTTGAAGCTGAGCATTGCTTTTATATGTTGGTCAAAATTTAAGTGTCAGTAAATACCAAACCTTAGTAATAATAAATAAAAGTAATAATAAAATAATCCCAATTGTTGGGGCGAAGGCAAAGACGCCACCCTTCGCTCGAGGCCTTCGCTGCAGTCGTTGGTCCAACGGAGATAAAACGGGCAGGGACACCCTTCGCCCCATACGACATCAGACAAAGGCCTGCGACGAGGTCATCCCACCGTGCGGCCTCGTCCAGCTCAGAGGCCCACGTGTGATCCGCCCCATTGTAACGGGCCCTGCGTGGCCGCTGCGCGTTACGGGCTTGATTTGTAAAGGCATCCCTGTAATTACAGTATGTAACCCTGCTTTATGGGAATATTATGGGGATAACCTAGGTGTCTGGGGGCACATGCGTCCTTAACACAAGACGCTGGGCGCTCAGATACCTATAAATACCCCCGCACAGTGCCCGTGAGAGGCTAGATTAACAGAGCTTTTGCCATCTCGTGCGAGAACCCTGTTTACGTCAACTCTCATCCCTGTTGGATTCCCTTGCACCTGGTAGCAAGTTCCAACACCAATGCAATTCAAATGACAAATTGAATTTAATTCTATAAATTAATCATGTGAATGTACGAGCTGCTCATGACCGTGAGCACGGCTAGTATACAAGTTTTACACTCTGCAGAGGTTGCGCATATTTACCCATAAGTCGTGTTACCCATTTGCCACGGGGTTGATCGGACCCCATACACCTCTATCAAGGAAGCGAGGCAGGGTACCACTACGAGGCCTTTACAAAGTTCCACTAGCTTCAGAAAACCCGCTACAGTTTATAGGAAGCTCCAGTACAGGGATTCCTCGCCTGACCGCCATCGTAGCAAAATCAACCTAAGGACCTCCCCACACTGACCACCCCCCTACTGCCCTTGCCCCTATCGGGTAAGGTAGTCATCCACTAGCTTTCCTATTGGATCTTTTATGGGCTTGGCCCATTTAATCAATAAACTCTATGGTGTGTAATTATGGACAATACCAATAGTACCATATTGGAATTCCAAGGGTCGTTGGCTTGACTTATATGGTGGGAATTATTCCAATTAATTTGAGAAGTTAAGAAACGAACAAGGGCGTGCCACATGCGCGCGTGCGCCGCCACCACCGCCGCCGGCCGGGACGGGCCGGGCCGGGCGTGGCGTGGTTGTGTTAATTTTTAGCACTCATTAACCGCGGGAGTTTCAACTCCAGGTTAAACCTTTCAGTTGCCTGTCTCTTGAACAGTCGCATGCGAGACCCTTCTCCTTCAGCTTCCCTTTCGCGAAAGGTTAAGAACGGGAGAACGCCTGTCACTTGGTACGCGAGCAGAACTCTTTCAGAATCATAGTCTAGCCGCAAGTAAGGGTATTTCCATGTCGTAACTCTGCGCGCACAGAAAAGCGAGAGGGCAGGTGCCACCGAAGCCCTTGCCGTTCGAGACCTTGCATGGGGGATAGGAAATTAGGTTTTTGGGGAGCGTCTACGCGACTGCCCGAACATCCTTCTGGTAAACATCTTCTTGTTCCTGGCGTCTTCATCTCGTACAGATGACAAGAGAAGTTGGAGAAGGATCAGGATCCTCGGAGCGCATGGGAGGGTATGATCAATTCAGCTCCTTACTGTTTTACGTTCTGCAGATTATATATGTTTCATATGTTCATCTCTGTTGTTTCGTATGTAGCCATGAATTTATCCAAACTGTTCTGTCATATCATATCATGACTTTTCTGATGCATGTTCATGCTATTAATATAACATACCTGTTTGTTTTAATTTTACAGTCATGCTGTTTATATTGCTATCTATTTATTTTCAGTTATTCCATCATGCTGCATATACCATGTTTATATGCTTATTATATTTTTATGATTCATACATTTTATATTCTCATGTTCCATATTGTTCTGGATATATTTGACATCATGATTTCTATGATTAATCATCTTTTATATGTCATCACCATAATGTTATTTTATGGAATTAAAATGATATGGAAAATGCCTATATTTCTAACAATCCAAAAACCTAATGTTAGGCATTTTCTGTCAGAGGTTTTGCTGTTGTCCTAAAGCCTGATCCTTTTGATGGTAAAAACTTCTTGATTTGGAAAGCTAAAATGGAATTGTGGCTTACTGCAATGTCTTGTTATCATGTCGCTGAGGGCAAGCCTGCCAACTTACCTCCTGAGGATGAGGCTAAGTTTAAGGCTGAAGACAACCTCTTTCGAGGAGCAGTAATTAGCACACTTGATACAAAATTCTAGAAAAGCTATATCATCCTTCCTACAAGGAAAGAGTTGTGGGTTGCACTTGTTGGAAAGTTTGGAGTAACTGACGCTGGTAGCGAGTTGTATCCCATGGAGCAGTTGTATGACTACAAGATGGTTGAGAACCGATCTGTAGTGGAATAGGCTCATGGGTTTCAGGCACTAGCTAAGGAACTTGAGCTTTTTCCTCGTCCTTTGCCTGGCAAGTTTGTGGCTGGCGGTATAATCGCCAAGTTGCCACCTTCTTGGAAGGACTTTGCTACCTCTCTCAAACATAAGAGACAAGAGTTCAATGTGGAAGAGCTCATTGGTACTCTTGATGTTGAGGAAAGGGCTAGAACAAAGGACAATGGAAAATGTGTTGAGACCTCTACTTCTAATGTGGTGCAAAAGAGAAACTTCCGCAAGTTTAACAAGAAGAAAAACCATAACAAACAAGAGAACACAAATAAACCTATTCAAGCAGCACAGTTTAAAAAGAAGAACAACAACAATAACAAGGGAAAGGGAGGATGCTTTGTTTGTGGCAGTGATCAACATTGGGCTAGAGGATCGCAAGTTCACACAGGACAAGAAATCAACTAATGTTGTAACCACTGAAACTGGAGATGGAACATCTGGGTATGGTAATTCTTTACCATTTGTTCTTTCAGTTTGTAATTCACCTGAGTGGTGGATGGATAGTGGTGCCAATATTCATGTGTGTGCTGATGCCTCTATGTTCTCCTCCTACCAGGTCGGGAGGTCTGGCGCCTTGTTAATGGGAAATGGGTCACGTGCTCATGTTCTTGGTGTTGGTACGGTCATTCTGAAGTTTACTTCGGGAAAGATGGTGCCATTGAAGAGTGTGCAGCATGTGCCCTCTATCAAGAAGAATCTCGTTAGTGCTTCTATGCTATGTCGAGATGGGTACAAAGTTATTCTTGAGTCAAATAAATGTGTTGTCTCAAAACATGGTACTTTTGTTGGTAAAGGATATGACTGCGGAGGCTTGTTCCGCTTATCACTGCATGATGTGTGTAATAAAATAGTGAATTCTGCTAATTTTTCTGATGAGTCAGATTTATGGCATTCACGGTTTTGTCATGCAAGCTTTGGCTGTCTTATGCGGTTAGCAAATCTAAATTTAATTCCTAAATTTAACTTGGTCAAAAAAGTCTAAGTGCCATGTGTGTGTTGAATCAAAACAACCCCACAAGCCTCACAAGGCTGCTGAGGCGAGGAATTTGGCACCTCTAGAACTTGTTCATTCTGATCTGTGTGAGATGAATGGAATTTTGACAAAAGGTGGTAAAAGATACTTTCTCACTTTTATAGATGACTCCACCAGATTTTTCTATGTGTATCTCTTAAAAACAAAATATGAAGCGTTTAATTATTTTAAGACCTATAAAGCTGAAGTTGAGAACCAACTTGAGAGGAAAATAAAACGGTTAAGGTCCGATCGAGGTGGAGAATATTTCTCTAATGTTTTCGATGAATTCTGCGTGGAACATGGTATTATTCATGAGAGGACACTGCCATTCTCACCACCATCCAATGGGATTACTGAAAGGAAAAACCTCACTCTAAGGGCTGATTTGGTGACAAGGGGATCACGGGAGGATTGAAGGGGATTGAGGGGGAAATGAACTAATTTCCCCCTCAATTCCCTCCAATCCTCCCGGGATCCCGGGTCACCAAATCAGCTCTAACAGATTTGGTGAATGCCATGTTGAGTACAGTGGGATTATCCAAGGCATGGTGGGGTGAGGCGATTTTGACAGCGTGTCATGTCCTGAACAGAGTTCCAACAAAGAACAAAGAAATCACACCATTTGAGGAATGGGAAAAGAGGAGATTAAATCTCTCATATTTGCGCACTTGGGGTTGCTTGGCTAAAGTGAATGTGACAATCAACAAAAAACGTAAACTTGGGCCTAAAACTGTTGATTGTATATTCCTTGGGTACTCTTTTCACAGCACTAGGTATAGGTTCTTAATTATAAAATTTGATGTGCCTAATATGTATGTTGATACTATCATGGAATCAAGAGACGCAACATTTTTTGAGAATGAGTTTCCCATGAAGAATACACCTAGTGATACAAGTCATGAGACTATAATTCCCCATGAGCACGAACTGTCTATTCCTATAGATCATGCTGAGGATCTTCACGTGCACATCCCTGAGGAGGATGACACTATAGTCACTCGAAAGAGCAAGAGACAGAGGGTTGCAAAATCCTTTAGTAATGACTTTATAGTGTACCTTGTGGAAGACACACCAACTACCATTAGTGAGACATATTCCTCTCCTGATGCTGACTTATGGAAGGAAGCAGTAAGGAGTGAGATGGAATCTATTATGTCTAATGGAACTTGGGAGGTCATTGACTGTCCTTATGGTTGTCAACCTATAGGCTGCAAATGGATCTTCAAGAAAAAGCTTAGGCCTGATGGTAGCGAAAGTTACAAGTCAAGGCTTGTGGCCAAAGGATATACCCAAAAAGAGGGTGAAGATTTCTTTGATACCTACTCACCAGTTGCTCGATTGACTACAATTCGCACATTAATAGTTGTGGCAGCCTCTTATGGTCTTATCATTCATCAGATGGATGTTAAGACAGCTTTCCTAAATGGAGAGTTGGATGAGGAGATCTACATGGATCAGCCAGAAGGGTTCATTGCGGATGGTCAAGAGAACAAGGTGTGCAGGTTGATAAAATCATTGTATGGGCTAAAACAAGCACCTAAGCAATGGCATGAAAAGTTCGATAATACTCTTACAGCCGCTGGTTTTGCTGTAAATGAAGCTGACACGTGTGTATATTATCGCTATAGTGGGGGTGAGTCTTTTATGCTGTGCCATTATGTTGATGACATCTTGATCTTTGGATCAAATCTCAATGTGATTGAGGAAGTTAAAAATTTCTATCGAGCAATTTCGAAATGAAAGGTTTGGGAGAAGCTGATGTCATTCTAAACATCAAGCTTGTTAGAGAAGGTGATGGTGGGGTAACTTTGTTACAATCTCATTAAGTGGAAAAGTTATTGAGTCGCTTTGGTTTTAGTGACTGTGATCCTGCTCCAACACCTTATGACCCTAGCATGCTATTGAGAAAGAATCGGAGAATAGCAAGGAATCAATTGACATACTCCCAGATCATTGGCTCACTCATGTACCTTACAAGTGCAACAAGGTTGGACATCTCATGTGCTATGAGTAAGCTGAGTCGGTTTGTGTCAAAACCAGGAGATGATCACTGGCGTGCTCTTGAGAGAGTGTTGCGGTATTTGAAAGGTACTATGGCATACAATATTCATTATACTGGAAACCCAAAAGTGCTAGAAGTCTATTGTGATGGCAACTGGATTTCTGATGCTGATGAGCTTTATGCCACAAGCGGATATGTGTTTTTGTTTGGAGGTGGCGCTGTTTCCTGGAAGTCTTGCAAGTAGACTATCCTAACGAAGTCTACAATGGAAGCAGAACTCGCAGCATTAGACACTGCTGGGGATTAGGCCGAGTGGCTTCGTGATTTCCTATTGGATTTACCGGTAGTTGAAAAACCGATACCGGCTATTTCCATGAACTGTGACAACCAAACTGTGATTACAAAGGTTAACAATTCTAGGAATAACATGAAGTCTACAAGGCATGTTAAGAGGAGATTAAAATCTGTTAGAAAGCTGAAAAACTCCGGAGTTATAACGGTGGATTATGTCCACACATCAAATAATCTGGTAGATCAATTCACTAAGGGTCTGTCATGCAATGTGATAGAAAGTGCATCGAGAGAAATGGGTATGAGACCCATGTGAAATTTACTCTAGTGGTGACCTGCTCTATGCGATCAGAGATCCCCTGAAGTAGAGTGGAGAAACAAGATAGGAGTAGATTGTGAGGAAAGATCCCTTCCTTAACTCATTTCTGATGCACATCATTCCTATCTGTATGGCAGGATGGTATTTACCTTAATGTATTCCAAGAGTCTTATAAAGATGAGATGTTGTCCTACAGAACATCTTCTAAGGAGTACACCTATATGAGTCAGACTGCTAGTCACAGTCTATGGGACTTGGGTAATCCCTAAATACTCATGAAAGGCACTAAAGTGTGACTTATATGCTTCTAAACAGCGGGGATGCCTTTTTGCAGCCTAGTATCAGCAAAGGATTTGAGCGAATCTCATTTCGCACAAAACTGTCAATTCAAGGCTTAGTCCATTGTTTAGTTGTGAATGAGTGAAACTCTTATTCTAGATGGATGTTCAACTTAATAGTCTCCATCGAAACACTGGTATATCAAAGGATTGTGATTCTGATACTTCATCATTACAAACCCTAGAGTTTGGTGGGGATTGTTGGATCTTTTATGGGCTTGACCCATTTAATCAATAAACTCTATGGTGTGTAATTGTGGACAATACCAATTGTACCATCTTGGAATTACAAGGGTCGTTGGCTTGACTTATATGGTGAGAATTATTCCACTTAATTTGAGAAGTTAAGAAACGAACAAGGGCGTGCCACACGCGTGCGCGCCGCCACCACCGCCGGCCCAGCATGGCATGGCGTGGCGAGGCAGGCTGCGAGCGAGCAAGGCATGGTGTGGTTACGTTAATTTTTAGCCCTCATTAACCGCGGGAGTTTCAACTCCGGGTTAAACCTTTCAGTTGTCCGTCTCTTGAACGGTCGCATGTGAGACCCTTCTCCTTCAGCTTCCCTTCCGCGAAAGGTTAAGAAGGGGAGAACGCCTGTCACTTGGTACGCGAGCAGAACTCTTTCAGAATCACAATCCAGCCGAAAGTGAGGGTATTTTCATCTCATAACTCTGCACACACAGAAAAGCGTGAGGGCAGGTGCCTCCGAAGCCCTTGCCGTTCGTGACCTTGCACGGGGGATCAGCAATAAGGTTTTTGGGGAGCGTATACACGACTGCCCGAACATCCTTCTGGTAAACATCTTCTTGTTCCTAGCGTCTTCATCTCGTACGGATGGCAAGAGAAGTTAGATAAGGATCAGGATCCTCGGAGCGCATGGGAGGGTATGATCAATTCAGCTCCTTACTGTTTTACGTTCTGCAGATTATATATGTTTCATATGTTCATCTCTGTTGTTTTGTATGTAGCCATGAATTTATCCAAACTGTTCTATCATATCATATCATGACTTTTCTGATGCATGTTCATGCTATTAATATAACATACCTGTTTGTTTTAATTTTACAGTCATGTTGTTTATATTGCTATCTATTTATTTTCAGTTGTTCCATCATGCTGCATATACCATGTTTATATGCTTATCATATTTATATGATTCATACGTTTTATATGCTCATGTTCCATATTGTTATGGATATATTTGACATCATGATTTCTATGATTAATCATCTTTTATATGTCATCACCATAATGTTAATTTATGGAATTAAAATGATATGAAAAATGTCTATATTTCTAACATTTCCTAGTTAATCAGCCAAGGGCGTCCCATACCACCCTTGTGGTAGCACTGTTTTCCTGGGTGGTTCTCCATGTTCCCATTAACATAATGATCTCATCATGAACAGTAAATAATAAACTGATAAAAAAGTGTAACCATGAGTGATGTATATCTCTATACCCAAAACCACAAAAAAGCAATAGCATGTACTACCCAAAAATTCAGTGGTAAAACAAGGTATAAAGATAGCCAAACTATGGTAACCTATTGGATCCCATCAAAATTAATCTATGCAGATCATTATGATTAATAAGAACATGACTCGGTAAAAAGGAAGTGATCAAGGGCACAACTTGCCTTCAACGAGCTCCTGCTCAGCAGTCTCCACCTGCTGAACCCTTGGATCCTCTGTAGCTTGCTCGTCTACTCGCATCAATACAAACATACATAGTATAGCCAAAATTAGCATCACACCAAACAATAGAACAGAATGCATGGTAATATTCTACGCTCCGTAACGAGATCATAGGAACAAGAATCACTTAATTCGGAGTTATACTTATTTAGTTATGAATTTCTGAAATTATTTAGTAACTAGAATAGCATAATTCATGTGAATAATTTTAGTTCAAGTTTTATGGATAAAGAAATTTACTAAGTGACAAACAATATTAAAACAAAATTAATGTCACTGGAATAAATTAATTTGGAGTTAAAATGAATTTAATATGAATTATACAAGTTTCTGGAATTATTTTTGTATTAAGAAATCAATTTCCTTAATTGTTTATCTAATTACTCGGTTCTCTGGACTGTGCACATAAAAACAGAAGAGCCCGGGGACTAGAGTGCAAAAATGTTCAAGACTTAGTGGCGCACCCTAGGGGACTGCGGGTTTATTAATTGATTTTACAGGGTCTCTTTTACAATTGCGCTATCCGAAGGGGTATTTGGCGATTGGAGCCATTCGTTCAAGCATGGATGCGCCAGATTAGACCTAAGCGACCATAAGGGCGAGACCCACCCCGACCGTTAGATACAAATCTGACGGACGAAGGTTGCTACCACCCTGATCCGACCATTACTGAAAGGGCGCCCCGAATCTATCCCAACGAAACGGTATACGTAGTCTAATCCTGACTGATCCACGGATATCCAATGGTTCCCAACATCCGGACACCGCCGAGCAGTAGCGGTAGCGTCGCACCTCCCTTCTATGGCGGCGCCATTACCGGCGACCACCAATTTTACGTGACAGCGGCCCAAACACTTAATCGAGAGATGCTACACGTAGCTAGGGATCTAGTGAGCTTGGCAAGATCTTCTTACCGAGGGATTGCGCGCCGTAGAGGATCACTACCGATGTCTTGCGTCTCGACGGTGCTTTCCCAAATCCGGCGAGCAATTCTGCCCGTACAGAACGCACGTCGCTGCCGAGCTCTTCCCCACGATGCCCGACGCGTTGCCTCGGACGCCTAGGGCACTCCACGAAATGGATAAGGGATGGAGACACTGATTCCTAGCGACGGGTCGATTCTCGGACCGCTTCACGGCTGGGAGGGTCGACGGCTAGGGAAACAGAGGACTGGGTATTCAAAGGGATTGCGCGAGACGACCCAAGGGCCCCGGCTTTTAACCCCCTGAGCGCGGAGGAGGCCGACCCGATCTCCCTGGCATCACGGCTCGAGGTTGTTGCAACAGCTTGTCTGCAAATTGGGGACAAACCTGACAAGAAGGGCTCACACGTAAGCGACCAGCACGACATGCGCGGAATGAGGTGTTGACGAGTGGGTCCCACTCGCAGTGGCGCAGGGTGTGCATGGTGCATTCCTACAGCGTGGCCCCAGGTGTCAGCGAGACAGCGGATGTAAGGGTGAGCGACACGAGCGAGGTGCGACTGACCGCATAGACCCCACATGTCAGCGTCTCCTATAGGCTGGGCCACGCGTGTGTATGTCGGTTTGGGCCGAAACCAGGTCCTGGGTCGCGCGCGCTTTTCCATTTTCTTTTTTGTTTTTCTTTTCTTATTTTTTCTTTATTCCCAAATTCAATTTGAATTCAAATTTAAATTCAAACCTTGTGGCTCATTATTTACAAATTATATTTGTGCAATTAGAAGTACTAATTTTGGAGATATTTTTAGATATATATTATTTATATTTTTATCTCCTTTCTCTTTTTCTTTTCTCTCCTTTTTCTTATCTTCAAACCCTAATTTCAATTTAGGGTTTAATCCAAACTTCCAGTCATTATTATTATATTATTATTATTATCATGATTATTTTTGTTTTAATGCACAAACACACAAACTCCAACATGATGCACATTCTTTTATTATTATGTTTATTGGTAGTCAAGGTTAATCTCATGATTTGTTACATGAAAAATGAGAATAACAACACAAGTGGTCAAATAGACTTTTTATATATTCCTCATCTCATTATTTGGGTATTACACCACACTATTGGCCACAGCGTGGTACTCAACCTCTATGCTGGAGCGTGAGACGATAGGCTATCGCTTGGTGGCCTAGGAGACATGGTTGGCGTCAAGGAACACGACATAACCGGAAGTGGACCGACGTGTGTCGGGACAACCAGCTCAGTCCATGTCGGCGTAGACCACAAGCTCTAATGTTGGGGAGGGTCAGAGTAGAAGGTCGTAGTCGAGGGAGCTGTGGAGGTAATGCAGGATCCGCTTGAGAGCGGTGAGATGAGGGTCCCGTGGTGTGTTCATGTGAAGGCACACCTGCTAGATGGCGTAGACAATGTTGGGTCTAGAAAGTTAGGTACTGAAGGGTGCCAGTGAGGCTCCAGTAGGATGTTGCGTTGGTGACCGAGGGACCGTCATCCTCAGAGAGCTTCACCTGAGTGTCGACAAGCATGGAGTAGGGCTTGCAGTCGAACAGGTCAGCCCGCTCCAGGAAGTCGAGTGTGTACTGGCGTTAGTGTAGGAAGAGACCCTAAGGCCACCGCTCGGCAATGATGCGAGGAAGTGGTGGAGAGGCCCTAGATCCTTCATCGCGAACTCGCGCTAAACGGCAACAATCGTGCGCTGAAGAAGATAGGCACTGGACGCCGTGAGCATGATGTCATCGATGTAGAGTAGCAGGTAGACGATGTCGTCGCCGTGTTGGTAGATGAACAAGGACGTGTCCGACTTGGGCTTGACAAAGCCGAGGTAGGCAAAGTGGGAGGCAAAGCAACTGTACCAGGCTTGCGATGCCTGCTTGAGACCATACAAGGAGCGGTTGAATCGACAAACCAGATCTAGACAAGCTGAGTCAATGAAGCCGGTGGGCAGGTTGCAGTAGACTGTCTCTATCAGAGTGCCATGGAGGAAGGCATTCTTGACATCGAGCTGATGGACCACCCAATCCTGAGAGAGCACGAGGGAGAGGACGGCACACACGTTGGCGAAATTGATGATGGGACTGAAGGTCTTGTCCTAGTTCACTCTGGGCACTAGGTGAAGCCTCAAAGGACCCAACGGGCCTTGTAGTGGTCAAAGCAAGGTCAGCTTGTGGCAAAAGATCCACTTCCCAGTAACCACGTTGGTGCCTGGTGGACGTGGCATTAGGTCCCAAGTGTGGTTGGCCAACAGGGATGCATACTCCTCCTCCATAGCACGACACTAGTGGGAATTGGTGAGAGTGGCGCGGATGGAGGATGGAACCGGGGGGCATATGGAGGACCGTTGTCCATCAGTATCAATCAGTTGATGGGGCGGAGAATGGAGGCGGCGCGACGAGTCGCCATTGGGAGGATGTGGCTGGGGTCGCGGTGGATGGAAATTGGGTGGTACGACAGGGGCTCGGTTGCAGGGATGAGAAGGTGGGACTGTGGGAGCCGAGGGAGTGGTCCGCACCGTGATAGTGGTAGACGAGGGTGGGGTCAAGGAAACGAGCCAGACAGGGGGCACACAATGGGGTCACGCTCGTTGATGAGGCCACAATCATAGATGGGGACGTACAGGGCACAAGCGAAGGAGATAGATCGTGCGTGGCATGGTCGAGGTCGATTGAGCCACGTGTGGCGTGGGCGAAGTCGATGAGGTCGCGCGTGGTGCATGTAGACGCACAGGCGGGGTCGAGTGTGCCACATGTGGTGTGGGTAGAGGCGCCAGCGGATCATGATGGTAGTGGTGCGGATAATTCGTTTGGCCTGGCTATTCTAGGGAGAGGTGTAAGGGCCCGAGAGATGCAAGTGAACGTCGTGGGAGAGGAACAAGGAGCGAGAGGTGAAGTTGTCAAACTTGCGACCGTTATCGGACTAGAGTGCATGAACCGAGCAACGGAACTAGGTGGTGACCTAGGCAAAGAAGTGGGTGAGGGTGGTAAGCGTATTACACTTTAGACGCAAAGGAAAGTCCAAAGAAAGTGAGAGAAGTCATCTAGAATGACCAGGTAGCATTTGTAACCAGAGAGGCTGAGAACAGGAGAAGTCCATAGATCATAATGAACAAGATCAAAGCCCCGAGTAGCCCTTTCGTGGAAGTGGAGAAAGGAAGATGAGAATGACGACCGAGCTGACAAGCATGATAGAGGCGCTCAAAGGAGCCCTGACTACAAGAGATATCCAAGCGACTAGAGAGCTAGGACATCACGTCAGCTAGGGAGCAACAAGGACGCCGTTAGGATAGAACGGTCCCAAAAGAACCATATCACCTAATGAGGTGACCGAGAGTGTGGAACCTTTCCCCATGACGATAGAAGAAGGATGGGAGGGGTGAGGAGGATGGGAGTGAGATAACATGTTGGCAGTGGGAGTTGTGTCGAACGACGTGCCGGAGTTGACCACCCAATTGGTGGGAGAGGGAGGGCTGGCGAAGGCATGGGTGCGAGGGGAGAGCCAAGGGAGGTGCCCCTAAGAAGCCACTAGGATGGGAGCAGGGTCGGGGGTCTTGATCAACAAGAGGCAATCACTTAGTGGGAAAAACAAGAGGCCCAGTTTCGTGGTGACTTGCCTAAGGGTGTAGCTCAACGCGGTCACGAAGAACAGGATTCATGACGCGATCAAAGGCAACGAAGGTGCCCCAGATAATCTGACCGTCGTGAAGGTTGACGCGCACATCAGTCGTGGCGAAACTAGGCGGAGCCAAGAAAGAGGTGATGCCAGTGGCCAGGGCAAAGGCAGGCCCCCGCAGTAGGAGGAGGGATGCCATGGACCAGCAGCAGCCCAGGTGGAGGTCCAAGTTGATGACTATGTTTCAAAAGTCATGGACATGGAGATGTCAAGCTAATAATGTGGGTACATGTATGACATGAAGCAGGACCGGCCCAATGTGAGATATTGTAATATAGTTCTCTTTTTACAACATGTACATAATGTCCTTAGACCTGATATTGTCGCATGTACTCAAGATGTGAATTGATCTACTTAGGGACTATCAAACGCTACTCTGTAACTAGGTAGTTATAATGGTGGTTTTGGGTTTGTTAGGAAGCATGCTGTGAGGCATGGTCATTGAAGATGGAATTTGTCCCTCACTTCTTGAGAGAGATATCTCTAGGCCCCTCGAGTGATTGGATCAAGAAATGCATGGTCGTGCTAGGTTTAAGTGTTAGCCTTGAAAGGATTTCAAATCATACTATTGATAAAGAAAGGTTAGCATAGAGCCAGACCAAATATTGTGACACAAAGGGAACAACATGTACATAATGTTGTGATAGTTCATCTGATATGATCTTTACGTGTGCATAGGAGTTGACATGTTTTGCTAGAGGCCGCTTTCCATTATTTGGCTAAGAGTGCTTAGGCCATGTATGTGTGCGTAAGCCTATAGGGTCACACACTTAAGGGAAGGAAGCCTAACTTGGATAGGAACCGAATTAGATTGGGTTTAGGGTCGTTGATGGGCCTCAGAGTCAAACGACCACCAGAATGGCTATATAATGAGGAGTGGGGCACTGTTTGGGTTAACCTAATTCTCCCACCAGCAATTGTGCCCCTCTCGCCCTCGCCAAGCCACCATCGCGAACCTAGGAATTCAATACGCTGTGCTTCCTCCCTGTACATGTGGATACCTTGAAGGTGTTGCATCTAAAACACTAGGTCGAACCACGCGAAGATATGAAGGACCTTAGCGACTGCACGACATTGCTCTACGCGTTCGTCTACATCGAAACAACTTCTGCTGTCATGTGCATCCAGTGGTAATCTTGTGACCTATAACAATAATAGATCTTGGTTCTATGGGGTCGAAAATTTTGTTTTGTGCTAGCGTAGCCTCCCCGTATTCCTTCATTGCACTTAATGTTAACCCTGTTCCTGGCAGGGGAAGGTGTCTTGCTGCTGTCCCTACTTCCATGGCTGCCTAGATTGTGAGACCTCTTTTGTTTTGCATTGTTACTCTATCTTTCTATAATTGAGTTCTTTGAACCAATCATATTTTTCAAAGAGCTAATATAGCTCTTGAAGGGTATATGTAGGGTCTCTGGTGCAATGGCTGTACAGTTGGCCGGCACAAAGATCGCTGACAACAAAGTGAATTGCAATTTGGTATTTGGGGTATGCACCCGCACAATAGGACTGAGGTCTACTGTTGGTCACTTGTTCTCTAATGTTGTGAATCAAGAACAAGGCAACACAATTGTTAAAGATAAAGGACCTTCGTCCTCCGAAGCATTGCCTCCTCTCGGGCTTATTGATCATCGGAGCAAGCTCATGAAGGACATGCCTTCATCATGTTGTAAATAAATAAGAATACACAAGGATAAATACAATGAATATAAGTCATTGATTTATACATATTAGCATTCCATAAAGTTTATATGAGTATTAACAAAATCTGTATTACATTGATACCTTCGGCTTGCTTGAAGGTGTTGACGCGGGAGTGATTACAATTCAGCATGAACAGTACGGTGCTACTGTTCATCTATTTATAGGCACGGGACGCAGCCCAGGTAAAATTACATTTATGGCCTTCAACATTTGCTCATAATCGCGACTTAAATCACTAGGGACTACCTAGTCTTTTCATCCTCTGTTTGGTTTAAGCCGAAGCTAATGGCAGCTTCAGCGCTTACCATCGTTGCTTCCAGACGAGATCTTCGTCTTTAGGAGCCTCAGCAGAGAAGAAAGGAAATCCTCGATAACACTTTGCCGATGATCTATATCTTGAGGACCTTCGGTGGAGAAGAAGACCCCCAACACCTACCATTGTATTTGGGGTACACGCCCGCACAGTAGGACTGAGGGCACGGTGTTGCCTGCCATCGTGCAAAGAGGGGGGCTTCGCTTGTCTAGGAAGTTGAAGCCTTGGAAGTGACCTAGTACTTGTGGTAGCCTGAATTGCTGATCATTGTTGTAGAGGGGACCCATCCTAGGCGACTGTTGATGTGGGGGGCCTTCTTGCTGTAAGTCGGTGACATCTTGTTGCAGCACTCTTATTTTTCTTCTTCTTCCTGGATTAGTTATCTCACTTTGTCTTGAATGCTTGTTCTCTGTCTTTTTGCTTTGAGGATTTTTCTGTTTCTGGAGGTGGCTAGTCCTCAAGCAAAGGCTACACGAGTGTAGCTGGTCCTCTGCATTGATGCTGATGTCTTCGCCTTCTTATAGAATATCAACTTCATCTATTAGTAGTTGTGGGTGGTGTTCGAGGGGCACAAACCCAAGTGGGGTGGGTGGGAACATGCTTCTTGTCATATTTGACCATATTTTGGCATGGTAGTGGTGGCTCTTTGTGTTAGTGTGGTCTTCGCTCCGGCTCTCAGAGCTGCAAGTGTGGGAACCCTTCTGGGGTACGTGGGTCGTCGCTCGGAGGTAGTTGGGTGTTTCCTGCCTTCAATTTGTTGGTGGTGGTGTTGTTTGCTTGGCTAGCTGGAATGTCGTCGGTGAAGGTGGCCTTGCCCTTTTTGGTGATGAGGGCTGCTTTTGTGGCATCATACTAAGAGGAGGATTTTGGCCTTGGTGTTTGTTTTTTTGAAGCCATCGTGGGTTGTTCTTCGAACGCAAGCACGATGGGCACCAAATGTTGGATCCAAAAACTGTGGGCCCAAGCACTCGATAACTGGGTGACCGGTCGCAAGAAGGTGGCACGACAAAATGGATGCCTAGGAGCTCAAATGTCTTATCAACCATGTCTTGTCCAGCTACAAGACATGGGTATTTATAGGGAAACTAGGGGTACGTGGCCTAAATACATTCATTCCTCCGGTTACCTGCTACATTCTTAAAATATACTGCAGAATTCGGTAATTACAGGGTGGGAACGACTTTTCCCTAGTTACACCAAATTTTCTAACTCGTTGGAGGCCGGCTCCAGCCAGGCCTAATAAGGGATTGGCCCAAGGGGGTGAAGAGTGACCTTCGTGCCTTCGCCCTAGGGGGTGAAGAGTGACCTCGATGCGCCTGACCTTGATGAAGACCCTAGCAAGGCCTTTGCAGCATCCGCCTCTCATTGGTGGCTGCGGGTCGACCCCTCGTGAGTTGAAGGCTTTCGCCTCTTTTGCTATCAAAGAGGGAATATGCCTTTGAACTTTGTGCCCACTGTGGAGGGCAACCCCCTTCTCTTCGGTAGTTTGCTCTGCGTCAGACGCTCAATCAATTGATTAGTAAACACGTAGGGATGATCGAGGGCTTGTTCCGTCCTTGTCCCAACACTGATCTCTAAGATATGTATGTGCTTCCCGTGGCAATGTGTGCAACTCAATAAACATTCCCATGCAGGCCGCACAACAAAGCCTTTGCTTGCTTGATATCTCTTGTCCTGAGTACTCTACCGTTCTACCATTTCATCGCTTGCCAGTCATGGAAAATTCAGTTTGGTTGTTTCTTATGAAGCTAGCAGAGCACCCTATTTTTTAAGGAAGGGTACAGGGTAATTAAGTACGATATATACTTCATCTCATGTCACATTGATATTCAACACTTGTTTTATACGCATCTTTTAATCCTCCCCGGAACTAAGTTTCCCCCTATAATTTAAGTGCATGTAGACCTTATTTACTACTTTACATGACAAGAATATTCAGAAAGTTGCCCACTTGATTTTGTCCTAGACCATTTTCACTTGATTGGTGGTCTGTTACACAACAGAAGATCGATAGTAGCAGCAGTGAACATGTGCTGAGTTGACCGACCATAGTGACATATAATTGCACTACTGGAAGTCGAATTACTATGGCAACAGTGGCTTTTGGCACCACAATGTTCTGTATGAGTATGAATAAATCACTGCAGAGGGTGGCATTTAATTAGGTCGGCTTTTATGCTATACTAGGTGAGTGCCCGTGCGTTGCAACGAAACCGTATAATAACACGATAACTTATGTACATATGTGTGTTATATTGTTATTGATATGTGCCCGTGCGTTGCGACGGAAGTAAAAGATTTGTATGAAACATTGATACGGAACGACAAACATCACTATAATATGCAAAATCCGTGTGGAAAACATTATCAATATCACACAAATTATTTCTAAAAAGTTAATTTAGAATTTTTAATTACAGACAAATGTGTCGACAACCGTACACTAATCAGCTAATCCTTTTTAGCGATATCGATAAGTCTCTGTTGTATGTTTGCAGGGATGACATATCGGCACGAATTGTCCTCATAACTTAACAGATCAATCACAAAGTTCCTTCGAAAAATCTTTGCATCCTACAGACAAAGACATAAGAGAACAAAACATATTATCTTGTAAAACGAGGTAGCTGGAATGTATGTTTTGAACATAAAATGAACGTACTACACTTACCCCAACAAATTTCATTTGTCTGTCATTCCCCCACATGGTCATAGCTTGTAGAACGAGGTAGCTAGTATTAAACCTATAGAATAATGTTTGGCCAACTATGTTTTATACAATGATTATCATAAAAAAATTAAACTGCTGAGAAGGTGGTACGAAGAAAATACCCTCTTAAGTCAATTGGAACACCAGTCTGAATTGTATGTTCCCACTTAAAGATATCCTCCGCCCATCCAGAACGTTTCTTGTTGTAAGCAATCTTATATTTCTTTGAGGTCATGGTAATCGCTTCCGCAAACCTCTTATATGGCATGTGTTTACACCAATCTTGAGTCGGTGTAAAGTCGATAAAAGTCACATGCTTTTAACATGATCTATTGCGAAAAGGGTGTGACATTCGTTGGATTTCCATGGCATAAGAACTTGCAAAATATCAGTCATTAGGATTGCAAAGTAGTGTCCTTTATAAATACATTCGAAATGAACACATACTTAAAAATCTACAATCCGTGATATAATAATTCATTGATGGCCAACAATCGAGTGTTTTGGCTAACTCTTCTGTTGTAGGATCCTGATGGTACTTTGGAGGAGTTTGTGCTTGACGACTGCTTTATACACCACCACGACTCAAAACTCTCCATAAGTTCCACAACCGAAGAATCTATTGCAGTGAGGTGGGGGAGGGACATGAGCTTGATGCTGTCGGCGGAGGTGACGGGGCGTTTAGCGCGGGATCCAAGGGGACATCTCGAGCAGCATCCTCTTGTCATCTTGCATCTGGTGGAGGCCGGGAGGAGGCAGCGACGCTTGCGCTGCACGTGTTCAGCGCAGAGCGCGGAGAAGGCAACAACGCAGTTTCGATGCGGAGCTCGGCGAGGTGCCGCAGGTGGCAGAGCGAAGAAGAAGGGTTCCGTGACTTCAGGGCGGGCAGCAAGAAGCAGATCCTTGGTGGTCGCGGCGGCGGCGGAGAGGTGCGGATCGCGGGTGAGCGCGCGGGGGGGGGGGCAGGTACGCCTTCGTTGCGGCTCCGTGACTTCAGGGCGGGTGAGCGTGGGCGTGGAGGGGGCGAGCAGGGGCATGGTGATGCCCCGGTGCACGCTCTCGTTGCGCTCTTAAGGAGTAGTATAGATATGCATATCAAGTTACTAAACACTATTTTTATTTATAGGTTGCAGGAACATGAAGTGGGTGCAAAGCAACTACGTGTTGTTGCTATAAGAACATACTTTATGTACTCTCATGATCATTCTGAAAACTCCACATCAGGAGATTAGAAAAACATTCTCATAAGATTCATACGATATTTTATAAATCTAAAATTTAGCATTGCAACAAGATAGATATACATGTATATAGCTACAAAAAAAGAAAAGTAATATGTGGAGTACATGTCCACAAATGGGGAGGCAACAACTACAACGCCTTCGTCACCGGCTTCTTCTATGTGCGGGTGCATGGTCATGCCACCGCCGCTACAAGCACGCGGGCGCACTTCATTCCATAGTCTGCGCGCCTCCATGGATACACGAGGCTAGCGAAAACACCGCTCGCCATTTTTTCTATGCAAGCACATGCCCACGAATGGGGAGGTCGCGCGCTTGCAACACCTTCATCACATACTTTCTATGCTATTTATAATATTTGAAATTTGTATTTATAATGCTTTATTTCCCAAATATTCATACCAACAATTGTTACTGGCGAGAAATATGAGTAAGAAAAAAGAGACAAACAGTAAGGACATTTATCTTATCATAACTATCTATTAGCTTCAGGATTGGAACACCCTCACCTAGTAGTTAGCCATCTAACTCAGCTAGATGCTATGGAAACCATATATGGGTTTTAGGTACATCATACATGAACATCTAATCACGAAATCCTAAAGTTGACAGGGGTATGAGTTGACTGCACTTTGGATAGTAGACATTTAATATTTAAAATACAATTAAATACATTATAGTTCAGATTTTCACAAGAGATGCATCTACTAGAGACTAAAATTTTTTAGTGTGCTAAATTGAAGATCACTTGGCACATACCACTTTGTCACGCTCTTAGTGAAATGGATTGGCTTGTTTGCTGCGATAAACTGTGGGTCTACACTTGCTATCGTGAGAGTGTACATGTCCGAGAATATTGGTAATTTAGAAGAAATAGTGAGGCCATTGCTGCTGAAAGAACCATGAGAGAAAACCCACAAGTTAGCAAAGCTATAGACACCAAATTGTTAACAAGTACTAAATCAAACCAGAACAAACATTTTAGAACTGTCAATAATAATTCTCCTTAATTCAAACAAGATCACGTCAATATCTAATTAGTGAGGCATTCAACACCACATCAAGGGGACGTGTTCACCAAAAAGAATTGTCGGGCAAATAGTAAGGCCTGCTTTTGAAACATATGCTTTACTGACCACAAGGATTGAATATTAAAGTACATTTGAAATCAATGCAGATTTGGTCTCTTAGGCGATTGGCACCCTCATTAGCTAAAATATCATTTTTGCAATGTTCCAATTAATAGAAATAGATCTGTTACACTATACGAACTTAGGAACTAACAAAGTCATCTTTGTGCCATATACAATTTTGGACCATAACTACAAGATCACACAATCACCGATTAAGTAACCCAAACGTCGGATATATACAGAGCAAGAGTACCTCTACTTTAATGGCCTTGGTCCTCCAGAAGATAGATTTCAGAGCCTAATGATCTTGTCTACTCGAGCTCTCAAATCAAATAGGCGTAATTAATAAAATTTTACGTTGTTATTTAGTAGCAAAAATCTAGAACAAACTTAATGATGCAACTTCACAGTTCTTAATTTCTCAATAGAGACATAAAACATTGATACCTAGATAAAAAGAGACATAAAAATGGTACCCAGATTGTCAAATTAAGTGGCTAGAGTACTTGTGCCTCACCTGGGTGGTGGCAGGGGTGAACATTTTGGGTGAGGCATCGACAAGGTAGACAACCATCTCCTTGTTCACCTCCCTCTCCTGGTTCCCCGAGAAAGCAATCCAGCACCCGCAAAAAATGTGGTGTCGCGGCATGGTCAAATAATCAAATTAGTTTTTTTTTCAAAACACTGATCTGATAGAAGGAGAATAGGGAGAGAGAACACAGCTAAGAGCCGGTATGAACCTGGACACTGTCTTCGTCTTCATCCCTGTCGTCGCGGAAGATCCCCTTTCCTAGGAAGGTGTCAGCAAACAAAAAAAGACTGTACAAAGCCTGAGCAGGGTGAGAAACAAAACATTTTGAATGGAGCTGCCTTAAAGTAGCTAAAATATTGGTGTTTCTTTAGTTCTAATAAACTTTTATTACAGTGCCCTACTGTATTTACAGTTCAAAAATGTTTGGTTGGTTCAAGAACTAATGAAATCTCTCACTTCAATTCTTCCTGTTGATTGAGAAAAATAACTCACGCCAGAGCATACATGTCTTATCTGTGGAATTTCACAAACAGCAAAAAAATAAAGATAGGAGAAAATCTTGGTTGTCAATATTATATCGTAAGAAAAGGTCTTGAGTGTTGAGCTTCTTCTGCAGTCGCCAAATGTAAATTGATCTACATTCTAAGTTTCAAGATTAGAGAAATGGAGGAATGATACTGCAGGCTAGAGTCATGATAGGTCAAGTATCTACTTTAAATGTCCAAATTGCCTCTGCAAAACCCAACAAGGTTAATCCAGGCTAGGAGTATTTCAGAGGTTGTACATGTTCAAGGGTGTGGAATACAAGTTCACCACCACGAGGTGGTTGAGGAAGAGCATGATAACCACAAACAATCTGTAGAGGTTCATTATTGTGTGCCTAAAAATGATAATGTATATGAACAATAAGAATTCAAGCCATCTTAAGGTATTTGAGAGGCACAAATATCTAAAATGACCGGCACCAGTTTGTCCTCCAAAGTACTACTATAAAATTTGTTGTACAGTTGTACTGACGGTTATCATGGGTAAAACAAAAAAAAAACACAGGGCAACTCTTAGCTAAATGCTCATACTTTAATGGTCTAATACAATTTATTTTAGCAGTGTATTATCTTGATTTGTCCTGCAGAGATATGGTGCTTTGTATTTGTTGGCAGCTTCTTCAATTACTACTGGAATGTCCATGCTGGAGGTCTGTGGCTGTTTGTCTATGTTTAGGCTATCTCCATCAGCTTTCCTATCCCACATATATCATCTTCTAAAAATGCTCCAAACTGACCACATACATTGAAACTGCTTCATTAAAAAAACATGACACCAATATTTTTTTTAAAAAGACAACACTTCGTAATTTTACTAAAAGCAAATTTGTCATGTTTCCCAATCCATAGTTTCAACAAGAGAAGTACTTGACTATAATTCTGCTTCAAAACCCATGAAAAATAGTACTTTTATGCCATCCATAAGCTAACATGACCAAATTTGTTTAAATGTGGAGCCTACAAAAAATCAAACTTTCTGCATGATTTTAAGCTAGGAGAAAAGAGCTATTACCAATACTCAAAGCACTGCATGCAGAGCCCACACTCGAGCTCCCTCTTTGTGTCCACTTCTGATAAATGCTCATCCCTGCTCCTAAATTTTTTCAGGCACAATTTTCTCTATTTCCTGTCGTCCAGCTCGGTGATGCCACTTAGAAGATGCAGCAGCTACGGGAAAACGATGTCTGCCATTGCGTAACGCAGTCAGAATCGACACTTATGGGCAATTATTCAAGGAAGAAAGTGGGTGGCTTACCGTAGAACTCCATGATGCTGGCCTCCATCTCCCAATCAGGAAGCGCCGACGAGCCATTTGCGCACACCTATCGGAGAAACAACAACTCAGCAGCCAGCTCATGGAGTGAAAACCTAATCGAGAACGACCACGAGCTAGGGTGCAACGTGATACCTTGTATAGCATAATCTTCAGGAGGTCGAACACGCCAGTGAGCTTGCGCCTTGCAGTCGGTACAGTGCAGGAGGAAATGAGTGACGACGTTGTACGCCACCCACATCTGGATGACCAAACCATCATACACTGGCGGCTTTCCCGGCGGCGACTCACACTGGCGGCTTTCCCGACAGCGACTCGCGCGGCCTTCCTTCCTCTCCCTCGCGCGCAACCGGATCTCGCCTTACAATGATGCCTGGCGGCTTTCCCGGCGGTGACTCGTGCGGCCTTCCTTCGTCTCCCTCGCGCGGCATCACTGTGACGGCTGCTCTTGACGCGCGGAGCGCGGAACTGGCGGCGGATCTCGCCTTCCGGTTTGGTGGGGGCGCGAAGGTGGTGGGTATCCCGGCAGCGGCTCGCGCGGCTGGTGGGGCGCGCGGAGCGCGGAGCTGGCGGGGGTGAGCTGCCGAGGAAGGAAGGGCGGCGTTGGTGGGGGACTTGGCATCATTTGGGGAGCCGGGGAAGGAAGGGCACCATCACAAAGGGCTGCGTCGTCGAGGGCGAGGGCAGGGGGCGCGGTTTGGTGGCGGGCGGGATACCCGGCGGCGAGATTAGTGGTGGGTGTGCTCGGGGGTGGGGTTGGTGGGGGCGCGGGCGAGATACCGGGGGCGATTGCTGGCACGCGTGCGGCATGTGTGATGCGTGGAGAAAGACGTGCGCGGGATGGCGGGGGCACGGTGATGCTATGGACGCCCTCGCTGTACCCTTAAGGTGTAGTAGAGATTAGGCTGCTGGTTGCCACAAAAGTTAGGTGGCTTTTCAGTTGTCCATCTATGATGAACTTGGATAGGCCTTCAAGTGGTAGTCGAACCTAAAGTAGGACTTAGCACAGAGAGAGAGAAGCATAGTAGTTATCCATTTATAACTGTTATGAATTTAATCAACCATAACTAAGTATACCACAATAGGATTATAAAATTGTTATTGGTTAATGCATCTAATGGTCAAAGAAGATGAAGGCAAAGGCATGACCTGATGCATGCGAGTCTCTACATTCCGCAGCCCACGTGAAAGCACACATACTGACATTAGATGAGACGTCAAATTGAACTAAGAGCAAAGGTTTGTTTTCTATATTTTTACCCGAACACCAAAGAATTATTTCAGTTTTGTTTGCAATCCTACGAAAACTCTAGATTTGCCATGTTACTTGTCTTAGATGGGCCTGAGTAAAAACAAATTTGTTCCAATGATAATTCACTGGTAATTGTGAAAGGGCTTTAACGTAGCATAATGATTAAGGCTTCCGAGTAGCACCTTTAGGTCCTGTTGGGGGCATTCTTCTTTGCCGAAGGTCCTCTATGAAAAAACACCTTCGGCAGGACGATATGCAAGCAGACATAACACGAAGGTATATGACGAAGCTATAATCCAGGGAGCTTCGGCATGATGACACGCCTTGAGACGAAGGGCGGCACCGTCTTAAAGAGGAAAAGACCGTTCAGTCCATGATAATTTGTGTCATGTTTATAAATAGTTATCAAGGACATAAATGTAATTTCGACCGGGCCACGTCCCGTGTCTATAAATAGGTAAACAGTAACCCCGTACTCTACATGCTGATTGGTAATCATCTGCACGTCGCTCTTGGATTTTTACCTTCTGTCAAGCCGAAGGTACAAATGTAATCAATATCATTAATTTTGTTCATGATTATATAATAAGAACATAAATAATAATATGATGATTTAATGTGATTATTCTATGTTCTTTTCATGTTTCATATGTTTCTACTTTCATTATTACCAATTGAGATGATGAAGGTATGTCCTTCATGACCTTCGTCTGAAGATCATTATATCCCGAGGAAGATAATGCTTCAAAGGACGAAGGGTTTTATCATTAACATTTGTGTTGCCTTGTTCTTAACTCATAGCATTTGAGAACAAGTCCCCAACATTGGCGCCCACCTCCGGTGAACTCACTTCCACTGTTGAGACGATGGCTTCGTTCAACAACCAAGTTGTAGCACCTTCGGTCACGAAGCTGGTGCTCCCAATCACGGGCAGCTCAAGTTCAGAGCCAGCCAACAAGAAGCAGAAGAAGGAAGCGCAAAGAAGAGTGCAACATGTTGGGGTGCAAGGACCCTTCGTCAGATCCAAGTGGTCCCACATCCCAATCACCTTCTCCCAGGAGGATCTTCAGCTCAAATACTATCCTCACAACGATGCTATGGTTATATCTTGTGTCATCAAGGGATTTCTGGTCCACAATGTTCTGGTTGATACAGGCAGTGCAGCGGACATTATATTTGCAAAGGCTTTCAGACAAATGCAAAAACCAGATGACAAGATTCATGATGCTACACACCCACTTTGTGGCTTCGGAGGAAGACAGATTGTGGCACTTGGCAAAATCACAATGTCAGTTACCTTCGGTTACGTCCACAACACAAGGTCTGAGCAGGTTATCTTTGACATTGTTGACATGGATTACCCATACAATGCAATCATTAGTCGAGGGACTGTAATACCCAAATTTGTAAATCATATGATAAGAGAATATTTCCTTTACCTATATGTGTGAACCATCTCTAGTTACTATCACATGTGAATAAACACCATCAAAAGGGGATTAAATAACCAATAACACCTAAATAAATCATGCATCATGCTGAGTTTTTACTTGATTGTGCATTTATGGCTAATAAAATAAAGGTATTATTAATATGTTAATAGACACATGGAATTTGAATTCTATTTTGGAAAACAAAACTCCAAAGAAATATGGAGGGGGAGGAAAAGAAATACTAAAAAGGAAAATATATACAAAATAAACATTATAAATAAAAGTAAGACTAGTATGTTCAAATTGTACTGTAAATTTGAGGAGAATTTACCAAAGAATTTGAGTTTGAAAGTTGAACTCAAATGAGAAGAAAAAAATACAAATAAGAGATAGGAAAAGAAAACTAGAAAAAGGATAAAGAGGAAATGGCGCATTGGGCCCCTCCCACGAATTCGGCCCAGATTACTCTCCCCCGTGCGCCCTCTCCTGTGCGGCCCATTGCTCTTCATCTCCTCGGGTGGCCCAAATACCTTTCTCCCCCGCACCGGCCCACTTCTACCTCACCGCGCGCATATCCACTGAACAAAACCCTACCCGCCAATTCTACCTCACCGCGCGGGTCTGGGCTCACGGCAGCGTCCGTGGGTCCCAGCGGTAAGTCTCTCGTCCTCTCAGCACGCACCTAATGAACCACTGGGGTGTGGGGACACCCTGTCATCCCTTCCGCGATCGCCTCGCGCAACAGACTCACGCACATTGTCGGGGGAGGCCTCGATTTTCGCGCAGATCCAAGGATTTCGTTGCCACCATCTTTGACCGACTCGCTAGGGTCCATAAAACCGAAAGTCGGGTTTTCCCCTCCTCCATTTATTCGTTCTGTGCAAGTTTCCATCGACACCGAGAAAGAGAGAGTTCGCTGTCGGGCAGTGACGACGAGGGAGCTTGTCCGTGTCGTGTCACCAAACCTCGGCGCGCGCCCGCACTGCTGGTGTTCTGCGTTGGCGGGCAGTGGGCTACAGCGGGCGTGGACGACGTGAGTGTTGTCGTCGGGAGGGTGTTCGACACAGTCGCGCTCTGGACATCCTGGTACTTGCCTGTGCGCGCGGCGTGAAGCGGACCAGGCCACCTCGCCGATCGTCGAAGACTGTGCGGGGCTGCCACGGTGCGGGCTGGTCGATCCAGCGCTTGAGCTTCTGGTGAGTCCCATCAATCCCTAAACCCCTTCTAATTTACCCAGTCATGTAGTTAGAGCTTCGTAGACTAAGATGTTGGGGGCGTGTCATCCTCACCGGCGTGTCGAAGGTGGAAGAGAACCTACGGCCGTAGGATAGCACATTGGCTGGTGAGATTAGGGCTTAGATGGCGAGCTCAGGACGGCTCGCTACCGCAGCTATGGCGTTCGACCATGGAAGATCAGTCGAGGAAGGATAAAAAGAAGAGAGAGAGAGGGAGCTAGGTGTTGAAGACGGCGTGCAGGCCGTAGATTTGGATTTCGACGGCCAAGATTAGAAGTGACTTACCCCTTCGCCGCGTTAGATCCGAGTCGTCGATCCTGCATCGTATGCATCAGATTAGATCTAGGTTCTTTAAATCGTGACCGTTTGATGTTGATCGGGCGGTCATGGGGGTGAGAGGTTGGGCCATGCGCGGGATCGTGGACCTCGGATCTGATCTGAATGGCCCTCAGCTGAGAATACCCCTTTGGCCGAGAACATTTGCTAAAGAGACCTGACTAAAATAGGAATCAACCTGCGGTCCGGGGGAACAGTACACTATGTCTAGGGAATTCTTGTAGAATAGTCCCTGCACTTTCCCGAAAACAGAGCGCAGTCTAGAATTCAAAGGAAAATGATAATTAATAACAGGAAATGATTTTTAATATATAAATAGGTGCTAGAACTTGTAAAATTCATAGAAAATTCATTTTTAGTCCAAATTAACCCATTCCAGTTTCTAAAATTTTGTAATATTATTGTTTATCACTTAGAGTCTCTGTATTTACATGAAAACGTTAGTAAAATTAATTTCTCACTTAATCATATATCAAGCACATAAACCTTCAGAAATTCATACCTTAAAATCTATAACTCCAAAATTAATGATTCATGTTCCTAGGATCTTATTTTACTGTCTAGATTATTATTGTGTATTTTATTTACATGTTTGGTGCGATGTTAAGTTTTGCTATACTATGTATGTATTGTGTTGATGCGAGTAGACGAGCAAGCCACTATGGATCCTGTGGCTCAGTAGGTAGAAGTTGCTGAGCAAGAGCTCGTTGAAGGCAAGTTGTGCCCTTGTTCACTTCCTTTTACCCATTCATGTTCTTATTAATCATAATGATCTACATAGGTTAATTTTGATGGGACCCAATAGGTTACCCTAGATTTTGGCTATCTTTATACCTTGTTTCACTACTGGTTTTACTACTAATTTTTTGGGTAGTACATGCTATTGCTTTATGTGGCTTTGGGTATAGAGATATTCATCACTCATTGTTATACTTTTTATTATCTGTTTATTATTACTGTTCATGATAAGGTCATTATGTTAATGGGAACATGGAGAACCACCCGGGAAAACGTGCTACCACAAGGGTTTAATGGGATGCCCATGGCTGATTAACTAGGAAAGCTAGTGGATGACTACCTTACCCGAAAGGGGCAAGGGAAGTAGGGGAGTGGTCAGTGTAGGGAGGTTCTTGTGTTGATTTTGCTGTGATGGCGGTCAGGCGAGGGATTCCTGCACTAGAGGTTCCTATAAACTGTAGCGGGTTTTCTGAAGCTAGTGGAACTTTGTAAATGCCTCGTAGTGGTACCCTGCCTCGCTTCCTTGGTAGAGGTGTATGGGGTCTGATCAACTTCGTGGCAAATGGGTAACACGACTTGTGGGTAAAGATGTGCAACCTCTGCAGAGTGTAAAACTGGTATACTAGCCGTGCTCACGGTCATGAGCGTCTCGGACACTCACATGATTAATTTATTGAACTTAAACTCTATTTGTCATTTCATTGCATCTGGGATTATTTTATTATTACTTTTACTTATTATTACTATGGTTTGGTATTTACTTACACTTAGTAACTGCTAATAAAATTTTGACCAACTTATAAAAGCAATGCTCAGCTTCAACCTTTACTTTGTTGATAAGCCTGACACTCCACATGAACTCCCACCTTTGGTGAGTTCGTGCACATTATTCCCCACAACTTGTTGAGCGATGAACATGTGTGAGCTCACTCTTGTTGTCTCACACCCCCACAGGAGAAGAGCAGGTGGTCGAAGAGGAGCTGCCTAACACTGAGGCTTTGGACTTGATCTAGGTGGCGTCTCCCAGTCAGCTTTGTGGCGCCAGAGAATAATATTTAGTTCACTTATTTTATCATTTATTTTTGTAAGACTTCCACTATATAATAAGTACATTTATGATATTTATGACATTTATCTCTATGCACTCTGTTATTATATGTGTTGTCTTCTCTGGCGCAAATATGAGATGCACCCGGCTTTGTTCCTTAAAGCCCGGGTGTGACAGAAGTGGTATCAGAGCAAATATTGACTGTAGGACGAAACCTAGATAGAAATGGACAAACCCTTACCTACATATCTTACTCTGATTCATTCTATACTTACCTTACTCTGATTCTCTCTATACTTATCTTGATCCTGTCTCACCTTCTACTGTTCCACTCTGATTATTCTTACCTTTTCTACTCTGAGATAAGATGGATTTCACACCTTGGAATCTTACATTTATGACCTTTTTAAGAGATACGGAACCTAAGACGAAAATAAAACTATTTTCTCTATTTTAAAATGTTGGTTGATTGTTCTAATGATAAATGTCTGATTTGCTTCTTTGATTGATTGAGATATTATAAATGGACATCTTAGTATGTACCGCCATAAGTAATGAATTAGCTGTGGTAGGTAAAACATTAATCTGCTTAGCTAATAAATCCCCCAAAGTAACATGATTCGTAATCACCTGCCTTATCTACTATTCTCTCTTACCATATGTTTCTAACTCAGATGGTCAATACCAGGAAGGGTGGTTGAATTGATCTACCTCCCAATCAACACACTAGGAGGATATTTAGACAACCCCAGCCACAACCAGCAGAGATGGACCCTCCACCACCGCCTCCACCAGTCGGAGTTGACCTAACAGTTGCAGCTCAGATGAGGATGATGCAACAGATGGCAGATACCATGGCGGATATGCACGCGCAGATGCGGCTGGAATGCTAGGAGATGCGCCAGGAGAGAGAGGATATACGCTAGGAAATGCGCTAGGAGCGAGAGGAGATACGACAGGAGAGAAGGGCGCAACAACAACAACAACAGCAACATCAACAACAGCAAGCACCACTGCCTCCTCCACCACCACCAGTTCCACCCCGGGACAAGCACCGGGAATTTATGAGTCACAAGCCGCTGACCTTCGCCAGTTCGCCAGATCCACTAGATGCTGATGATTGGCTAAAATCTATTGAGAAGATGCTCAACATCGCCCAATGCTCTGACCGAGAGAAGGTTCTTTATGCTTCTGGTCGTCTGACAGGTCCTGCCGCTGACTGGTGGGATTCTTATGTTGCTGCCCATGATGCTGCTGACACTATTAATTGGGCGGAATTCACAACTCAGTTCAGAAACTACTACATTCCTGCTGGATTGATGAAGATCAAGAAGGAGTTTCTGTCATTGAAGCAAGGCAACATGTCGGTCAGCGAGTACCGCGGTAAGTTCATCCAGCTCTCGAGATATGCTCCGGGTGAAGTTGCTGAGGATGAGAGGAAGCAGGAGCACTTTATTGAAGGACTTAATGGACCCCTACAGTATGCACTGGTGGCACACACATTTCCATCATTTCAGAGGCTACTTGATAAGGCTCTTGCCATTGAACACAAGCGTGTTCAACTGGGAGACTTGAAGAGGAAGGCTATCTCACAGGGGTAGGGTAGCAGCAGTGTTCGTCCTCGCTACGTTCCGCCACAGGGTACACCTACTCGTCCAAGAGGAGGACCACGCCTAGCTCAGTATGCTCCACAGGGTCTCCACAGACACCTCCCACTCGTCAAGCTGCCCCCACTGGCACCCCGACAAGGCCTATAGGACAGAAGACTGGCCCTACATGCTTCAAGTGCAGTCAGGTTGGGCACTATGCTAATGCTTGTCCGGTGGGGAATTCTTGTACACCAGCTCAGAATAAGCAACAGACTCCTGGCAAGGGATATTCTATTGCCAGGGTTAATCAAGTCGCCGCTGATGCTACTCCTGATGGTGATGACATTGCACTTGGTATGTTTTATATTAATGCAATTCCTGCAACAATATTATTTGATTCTGGTGCTACACATTCATTTATGTCTGCTCGATATACCAATACAAATGAGATACCACTTCTAAATATCAGAAAACCAATGATAGTAATTACACCTAAATGGCCTGTTGAGGCAAATCATATGACACATAGATTGACATTAACAATTATGGGAAGAGAATTTGGAGCTACTGCTATAATATTAGAGGCAAGCAGTATAGATCTGATCCTTGGTATGTCATGGTTAAGAAAGGCAAAGGCCATTATACAATGTGGTAGGGGTACTGTAGAACTCACCAGCCCTAAAGGAGAAAGATTTCAAGTTCAAATTGCAGTAACCACCTCTTCCAAACGGGCGATGTTCTTTATAGCTGAGGAATTTGTTGGTGACAATATCCGTGTGGTTAGGGATTTTCCAGATGTCTTCCTAGAGGAGTTACCAAGGATGCCACCGGAGAGGGAAGTTGAGTTTGTCATTGATCTCTTACCTAGGGCTGCCCCTATTTCTAAATGCCCCTACAGAATGTCAGTAGAAGAGTTAAAGGAACTTAAGAAGCAGTTAACTGAGTTACAGGAGGCTGGGTACATTCGTCCGAGTTCGTCACCTTGGGAGCGCCGGTTCTATTTGTACAGAAGAAGGATGGATCACAACGGATGTGTGTGGATTATAGATCACTTAATGATGTTACTATGAAGAACAAGTATCTGTTACCCCGCATTGAGGATTTATTTGATCAGATGAGAGGTGCAAGGGTATTCTCGAAGATTGATCTCCGATCGAGTTACCATCAAATGAAGATTAGGCCATCAGACAAGACGACTTTCTCAACCCGATATGGATTCAATGAGTTCACTGTTATGTCGTTTGGATTAACTAATGCACCAGCTTATTTTATGAATTTGATGAATAAGGTGTTTATGGAGTATTTGGACAGATTCGTCGTAGTATTCGTCGATAATATTCTTATTTATTCCAAGAGTGAGAGTGATCATGAGGAACATCTGAGATTGGTGCTACAGAGGCTACGAGATAATCAACTCTACGCCAAGTTTAGCAAATGTGAGTTTTGGATTGATGAGGTGCCATTCCTTGGACATATCATATCTAATGGAGGAATATCAATGGATCCTGCTAAAGTCAAGGAGATAATGGTGTGGAGCATACCCACTACAGTTACTGAGGTTCTGTGGCAGAACCTCCCATGTTATTGGGCCCACATGCACCTGTCCTTGTCTCGAAGACCTCAGACGGTTTTGCATGTGCACCAAATAACTTAACAGGATCTGTCTGATTGCCCCAAGGACATCGGATAAACCACTTACAACCAGAACCGCGGGATTAAGTAATATAAATCACACACCAACATTTTTGCAGCGGAAATCTTATTACCAAATTTTACAAGTTACAAAAATTTTACATTATTTTATCGAAGTGATTGCAAAAGCATAAGTTTGAAATATATGCTAGCTCAAGTGACCATCCTCAATAAGAAGTATAGAAGAAGTACTTAGACTTATAAGAAGGTCGAGCCCACCAGCACTTAACACCATCATCAGCAGCACAAAACTATAACCTGAAAAACAACAGGGAATAAAACCCTGAGTATGGAATTACTCAGCAAGACTTACCCGACTAAAGAAAAGACTCTCAAGGGTATGCTGGCTAGAGGGATTCAAGGTATGGCTTATCAAGAATCAAAGATCTGTTTTGCAGAAAAGCTTACTATGAGTGGATCCTTAAAAATCCATTTTTATTTGTCAGGTTAAGTAAAGTTACCTGCATCTAGAGTTCTTTCTACCCTAGTTCAATCACTTGACCTGCACTAGCCAAATTCTTATCAACCCTTTATCTTCACTGGATTTCTACGTGTAAGTCAGTGACCAAGTCTTCATGCCCGCGAAGTTACGGTGATTCGAATCGATTATACTCAGCTGAGGATCTCCAATCACACGACATATGTAGCAGTTAACCCTTGCATATGTCAACTCGCCACCGGGGTTCTTAAGACCAGATCAGGTTCACGCCAACTGAGAGCACAGATACACCACCGTCCAGCCTCTTGCCATAGAGGGTACACGGTACTCACGCCATCTCTCCACTCCCATGGTGTGTTATCTTATCTGGTATTAGTCTGCCCGAGGCAAAGCTTACCCATGATGAGGCATGTGACCAGTTAAAGGGTCCTCGATCATCAAGCCTACATCGGCACGATCCTTAATCGACTCAGACGGAGACACTACACCGAGACTCCATTCTCATGCAAGTCAACCACCTGGTCTCAGCTTTATTATTTTCAACTTAAAGTCTGGTACCTGGCAGAGGTACATCTTTTCCGATGTTGAACCCATCACGGCCATGATGGATTCACCATCAAGTTTTATTTTTGAGAACATTCCCACCCACTGAAGCATCACCTTTGTTTTAAAACAAAACATTTTTGTTTGCTAAAGCAAGGCTAAGCATCATAAAAATCATTTTTATAAAAGGGTGTCAAGGAAGGGTAATCAATTTTTCAAGGAAGGAAATGCATCAACGGTTTAGCACAAAACTCCTATCACCTAATGCATCAAACAAGGTGATAAAGATTTTAAAACATCAAGGAGGTGGCAAATGCACCGGGGCTTGCCTGAATAACACTAGGTTAGTGTTGATAGGTGGCGACCACTTGGCGATCATCCTTTGGCTTGGCACTCGTTCAGATTATCCATCTTCTGGTTCATTCATCAGCATCATCCTGCAGATTAGCCCGCGCTTGGGGTCGACTTGGCTTGTCTTCCGCATCACGCGATTATTTATCATACCTCATGAGATGCATGATGCACATGTATGAGCACAAGTACAACGTATAATATAGATAATATACGCTAAAAAGGATGAAACACTTAAAACCAAGAATGGAGCACCATGGATATCACAGCAGGGCATCGACTACATCCATTAACCAAATTGACATATTACACTAGAAAATCTATTTTTATTCCTAGGTTTTTATTAACTCTTTAAACTATGTATCTTAATTACTTGATTTATCAATTTATCAAAATTGATCATCACAATATATGCATGCTAAATTAATAACATTTATTGAGACCAATAATTCTATTTACTCTATTTACAGACCTAGTTAACGGGGATACGAATTAACTTACCCTGACTAATTCGACGCGATAATCGCAAGCACGACTACGGGTTCCAGTTGACGTCATCCAGGGGCCTTCTTTTCTTTGGTAATCAATTGCTGGAGATCTTTTCTTCGACTAAATAATTTTGACGAATTGAACTTGAGTCGCGCAGGATATCCAAGCTTTTTGTCGCGCACTTGGTGAACACCACGCTGCTAGCTTCGTCTTCACCCGATTCTTGGGATTTCTTGCTGACACGCGGAACGACGACGAGATCGTGTTTGGAGCGAGCTGGTGAGGTGGGGATCGAGCTGGGGATGATGGTTTTGACGACTCGACTGTGAACGACGTGATGACAAGCTGGGGCAGGATCCGAGCTAATAGGCACAGTAGGGGTCAACGACCAGCACGATGGACGAACTAAGTCGTGGCGAGGTCGACAACGCGATAGGGATTAAGGTCGAGCGAGCCGAGAGGGCATGCTGGCGAACAGAAAGCCACGCGAGCACAAAGATGAACGACGGCTGAGCAGATCTTGACGACCGACGTCACGACATCTACAATGAACGCGAGGGCGAGGCGAGCGGCTCCGGTAACACACGCGAGCTAGACTGCGATGAACAGGAAGGAGTGTGGCGTCATTTTGAAAGGAAGACGAGCAGGAACGGCCCGGGACATGTGCGACAGTGGTCAGCTCCCGAAATAGGAAGGCATGCAGCCGAATTAGAAGACCGGGGCACAGGTGCTTGACACCGATGAACACTGTAGCAGGGAGAAGATGGACTCGACAGGCAGCTTCCAGGACGCGCCATGGGCATCGAGTTGACACAGGGAGGGTGGCTGAGAGATGGAGCTCGACTCTAGAAGTCTAGAGATGGCTAAAACAGCGGCGCGCAGGCAGGGAGAAGCGCGCTGGGTGAGCTGGGATCGCGACACGGCGGTTGGAGATAGGCAAACTGGGGCGTCGCGGCGCAGCGGGTTGGGCGCTATGGGAGAGGGTAGAGCTCGGCAAGCTCGCGGCTGGGAGCAGTAGCGCCATGATTGGGAGCTCGGCACTGCAAAGGACTCGGCATGCGACCAGGAAGGACCGGGCTCCACAAAGCGCGAACTCCCGCCGGGAAAAAGTGTGCAGGCGAGCAGAGTAGAACAGAGGGCAGGGCGCGGTTGGGGAAGAAGCTGTGAGCCGCAATGGAGAGCTGGGGCTGTCCGGCCAAAGGAGCGCGGGCTGGCTGGACGTGGTGAACCCCAGAACGCGTGACACGGCCATGGGAGAGGAGTTGAGCGCAGGCATTAGGGGCGAGCGCCGAGGGTGAGCTTGAGCAGGAGCTTGCAGCCGGTAGAGGAGCTTCGACGGGCGCTGGGTAAAGTCGGGGGCGCGACTAGAGGAGCCCGGGCGCGGCGAGCCAGGGAGGGGCGCTAGCGAGTAGAGGGGCAGGCGGATCGGCGCGACGTAGCCATGGAGGAACAGAGGCCGAGCCAATGGAGCGCGCCTGTGCACGAGCGAACAGAGGAAGAAGGCAAGGGCGCGCGTGGCATGGGGAAAAATTGGAGCGCGCACAGGGGAAAGAACAGGCGGCCGGACGCCATGGCAGGGAGAGGAAGATGGTCGTGGAGGAGGAGCGGCTGGGCTGGAGAGGAGTACGGCGAGCGCCGCAGCCGGCGGCCAGAGCCCCACGCCGAGGTCGAGTAGGGACCTCCACTGGGGAAGAAGAAGTGCCCACGGGAGAGAGTGGCTGAGCGTGCGGTAAATAGAGAGAAGCGCAGAGAGAAATAGGACATGGGCGAGCAGATTTTTCTGCTTGAGCGGCGGGCGGATAGGAACGAGAGAGAAGAGATTTTTCCCTCCCGCGGATGAACGCGCGCAGGTAAAAAATTTGGTGAAGATGAGTCTCACGCGAGAAAAATCAGCAGGAGGCGGTTAGAAAAATATTTTCTCTTTTCTCTTTATTTATAAAGAAAAATCGCTGATATTTTGAGTCACGATTTGTAGCGATAATCAAAGGGTCGATAGTATTTGTGACACGGTGTGATTCGATTTGAAGCACGAGATATTTGATCTGCTGTCAGAACACATGATTCCATGGTCACGGTAATTTACCCGAGAATCGAAGCTCAATTATAATTCTCGGACGCGCAGTCACGGTTTTGATTTAGCGAATACTTGGAATCAGATGAATTTGCACCCATCATTTATATCTAAAGTTTTGGATCGGGCAAGAAACGACAGACCGAAATAAACTGATTTCGGCACTGATAATTTGTTCAGCGTGATTCAACCGAAATTAGCCGAAGCAATATCTGCGAACGTATACGCGATTTTGTCTTCGAAACAGCGTGCTGAAGAATAAATTGGATTATAACCTCGCACATGATTTTTTTCTCAGACAACGTGCGATACAAATTATTTTGCCCCCAATATTTAGTTGTCGAGTTCAAATTAATTCATCCGGGATAAAATCATCCGAGTGAGTCGGGCTTTTGAAGTCGTATTCGCGCGAGCGACGAATTTTAAATAATCATCGGACACACCGATTTTTGGAACGATAATGTTCCGAACATCACAAAAATTTTGGACGAGCCCAGATAGATAAAATAGAAACGATGTCGAACTCAAGACAGACGAAAATGATTAAAATTTGGCATCTGTTTTATCCACTGATATTACGTGTTAAAGTCCGCACTCAAGGTTGAGCAGACGATAAACACCTAGGGTGTTACAGCCCTCCCCCCTTAAAAGAATCTCGTCCCGAGATTCGGAGCGAACGACTTTCAAGAGTAGAGAAGCATGTAACCCACATCCATATCAGCGGTAATCATAAGGCAGTACCAAGCAAAGGCGAGTGTCTCAGAATGTGGTTTCTCTAGTGGACATAACATGTATTGCCTTAAGCTAGTTTTGAAATGTCCAATAATAGAGACGACATCTGCCAAAAGAACACATAATGTTCCACATGTGCAGTTTGCTTTTTCTGATGACACTGTACTATTTGGGTCTGTTGGGCGAGCGGTAGATATGCGATTTTACCCAAACAGAATCAGATGCAGCCTCTTGGGTAAAACACACAGAAAGAGGTTTACCAACAAGTGGTCACAGTAAGTTCATAGCACAGGAGACATGTGTGAATGTCGACTAACATCGCAGTTGACTCATGTTAGCCAGAGAATCCAAGTTCAAGAAAATGATAAAGACTCAGAAAATATCAACGAAGGGATCCGTTGATGTTGACTTTGCAACCAATCCATTTTATCAAGCACTAGGCATGGCTCGACATGATCACACACGCTGGAAAAGCACGCGTGAGGCGGTCGAGGCGCAACTAGAGCGATGACTAGGTGGTTACTGGTTGACTTGGTCTCGATTCTTATGAGTACTTTCTTTAGGGTGGGTTGAACCAAAGTGAGTTTAGACAACTCGATGAAACGATCTCTAAACTCAGCCTTCACTCATTAGGCAGTTACAAGTTAGTAAAACCAACTTGTTGAACTACTTTTGACATTGGGCATGTCCTCTCAGTGCCATCGGTAAGCCAAGGGTTGAGAGTTCACATTTGCGAGCAAAAGGTCATGCATTTGGGTAGAAATCCATTTGGTCAGATTGTTCATCCATTTCTTCATGCGAGATGAATTATCCACTTGGTTAGGGAATACATGGATTAAATAAGAGAGCGAATGAACAAACTCCTGCATTTCAGCAGCAGGGAAAACAGGTCTCCATTTTGAGAGCTAATCAGTTGTTTCTTGACACTAAAAATCTCCAAGGCTTCACCTTTACACAAATGATGTAAAGGGAACTTGTATGAGTAGTCACTACCAAGATCAAAAGAAATAAGACCACATATGAAAGTGGTATGCCCTTTTGATCCAACGGAGATGACAGATGTTGCTTGATCACTTCACAAACAACATATAAATTGTTTCAAGGAAGAGGTCTACGGAAGATAACATATTGATATAATCATAATGGATTATGACTTCTAACTGTGATACTAGCGTGTGCCGAGTAGCACAACCATGTGCGCACACACAGAAGGCCCTCGGTTTCGTCACAGCACCACTGGTTTTGGTCATAACACCATTATCAGACATAACCAATAAGAAATCTCACGCGACACAAATGAATTGGGTAAGGGTGACAATATATAAAGAGACTCTACCTGTCAAAACTGTTACAAGTAGAGTGTCAAATAGATCATGGCCTGATGAGATGAACAAGGTATGGTCATAACCTAAATTTGATGAAAGGAGTACGATGGGAGACTGATAATTTAGCCCCAAGCATATTTCTATGCCCATCGTAAAGATCATAAGGTCAAGGATCAGTATCTGACTAGATACAGGGGAAAACAATCAGAAGATTAAGTTGGTATGCCTTCGATAGATATGGGGAAACCAAAGGCATCAAATTCCAGAAAAAAAATGGTTGGACATGTCTTTCCTAGGTTGGGTTGACAAAGCAACATGACGACCCTTAAAACAGGCAACTGGATAAGGGACATCAGCTTGTGCCAATTGAATAAGGGCATGGTTTAGGATGGGGACATGACTCGAGATTCTTGGTTTAAGCCTAGGTACAATTTATGTCCAACAAGGAAATTATCTAAGCATTTATTTGTGTGAGTTTAGTCATGGAGGGATAACGGAAAAATTAACTTTGGGTCATGGTTCACTAAATACGAACATGGCCTAGTTTTGGGTTTAGGCAAACAAATTACCAACCTTCTATCGGCACATCAAGTACCAGAGCAAACACATATATAACACTCTAACAGGTTACCTAAAGAACGGAGGATTGCTATTTCGTCGAAGTTTATAATACAACATTACACCACATTATCTACAATCACTGGTTACTGGAATAAAGATGAGAGAAGCATTTTGGATGTATAGGTGACAAACATGATGCAACAATCAGGATGCATGCTCGTCCTATTCGTCCTCACTGATTTTGCCAACACAATGTGGCAATAGCGTTCTAAATCGGTGGCATACGTTCTCTCTCGGTATTTTGCTAGTTGTCAACTACACATACGTTTTCAAGGTTAGTGTACCTGCAGAAAATTCCATTTCAGCCCATTTCCCAATGATGCAAGTCACACATGACAGTTTATCATAGTTTATACTCCATATACTGTTATATGGAGGCCAGCTCATCATTAAGCGCCGAGCCACGCATAGGCGTCGTTGCCACACTTTAACCATAGGGCAACTCATTATGGTAACTCACCTTCTTACCTGAGCGTAGGTGTGTTGTTGCAAGTACATTACACTTCTCAGTATTCCCATGTTTGTATACCCATACAAATCCATGGGGTACTGAATCCCAGAAAAGTAAATACTCCACATCGCAGCCTTCATATATACATATGTAGAACATGTATATAATCAAGCGCTACAATTAAGCACTTCCCTAGACCGACGGTTGTTCGGTCATGCTCTCACATCTCACCTTACCTTGACCGTCGATCCATTCAAAACTGAATGGCCTCAAAAATAACAATACACATGTATGCAATACCCACCCGGTTGTGGGTTAGTGGTTTTGAACTAAGCCACCTGATAGTCCTTAACTTAGGGCTTAATAGAGGATGTCGCTAGCATTATAGTTTTTCAAAACTGTTTTTCAAAGCCAAACAATGTGTTTAGTTGAAAATAGGTTTTTTTCAAAACCAAAACTTTTGTTTTGAAAATACGTATGTGACTGTAGATACTTAATCCTGCTCCGATACCAGCCTGTGGCAGAACCTCCTAAGTTATTGGGCCCACACGCACCTGTCCTTGTCTCAAATACCTCAAACGGCTATGCATGTGCACCAGATAACTTAACAGGATCCGTCCGATTGCCCCAAGGACATCGGATAAACCACTTACAACCAGAACCACGGGATTAAGTAATACAAATCACACACCAACAATTTTGCAGCGGAAATCTTATTACCAAATTTTACAAGTTACAAAAAATTTATATTATTTTATCAGAGTGATTGCAAAAGTATAAGTTTGAAATATATGCTAGCTCAAGTGACCATCCTCAATAAGAAGTATAGAAGAAGTACTTAGACTTACAAGAAGGTCGAGCCCACCAACACTTAACACCATCATCAGCAGCACAAAACTATAACCTAAAAAACAATAGGGAATAAAACCCTGAGTATGGAATTACTCAGCAAGACTTACCCGACTAAATAAAAGACTCTCAAGGGTATGCTGGCTAGAGGGATTCAAGGTATGGCTTATCAAGAATCAAAGACTCTGTTTTGCAGAAAACCTTACTATGAGTGGATCCTTAAAAATCCATTTTTATTTGTCAGGTTAAGTAAAGTTACCTGCATCTAGAGTTCTTTCTACCCTAGTTCAATCACTTGACCTGCACTAGCCAATTTCTTATCAACCCTTTATCTTCATTGGATTTCTACGTGTAAGTCAGTGACCAAGTCTTCATGTCCGCGAAGTTACGGCGATCCGAATCGATTATACTCAGCTGAGGATCTCCAATCACACGACATATGTAGCACTTAACCCTTGCATATGTCAACTCACCACCGGGGTTCTTAAGACCAGATCAGGTTCACGCCAACCGAGAGCACAGATACACCACCGTCCAGCCTCTTGCCACGTAGGGTACACGCTACTCTCGCCATCTCTCCACTCCCATTGCGTGTTATCTTATTCTGGTATTAGTCTGCCCGAGGCAAAGCTTACCCATGATGAGGCATGTGACCAGTTAAAGGGTCCTCGATCATCAAGCCTACATCGGCACGGTCCTTAATCGACTCAGACGGAGACACTACACCGAGACTCCCTTCTCGTGCAAGTCAACCGCCCGGTCTCAGCTTTATTATTTTCAACCCAAAGTATGGTACCTGGCAGAGGTACATCTTTTCCGATGTTGAACCCATCACGGCCATGATGGATTCACCATCAAGTTTTATTTTTGAAAACATTCCCACCCACTGAAGCATCACCTTTGTTTTAAAACAAAGCATTTTTGTTTGCTAAAGCAAGGCTAAGCATCATAAAAATCCTTTTTATAAAAGGGTGTCAAGGAAGGGTAATCAATTTTTCAAGGAAGGAAATGCATCACCAGTTTAGCACACAACTCCTATCACCTAATGCATCAAACAAGGTGATAAAGATTTTAAAACATCAAGGAGGTGGCAAATGCACCGGGGCTTTCCTGAATAACACTAGGTTAGTGTTGTTAGGTGGCGACCACTTGGCGATCATCCTTTGGCTTGGCACTCGTTCAGATTATCCATCTTCCGGTTCATTCATAAGCATCATCTTGCGGATTAGCCCGCACTTGGGGTCGACTTGGCTTGTCTTCCGCATCACGCGATTATTTATCGTACCTCATGAGATGCACGATGCACATGTATGAGCACAAGTACAACGAGTATAATATAGATAATATACACTAAAAAGGATGAAACACTTAAAACGAAGCATGAAGCACTATGGATATCACAGCAGGGCATCGACTACATCCATTAACCAAATTGACATATTACACTAGAAAATCTATTTTTATTCCTAGCTTTTTGTTAACTCTTTAAACTATGTATCTTAATTACTTGATTTACCAATTTATCAAAATTGATCATCACAATATACACATGCAAAATTAATAACATTTATTGAGACCAATAATTCTATTTACTCTATTTATAGACCTAGTTAACGGGGATACGAATTAACTTACCGTGACTAATTCGACGCGATTGTCGCAAGCATGACTATGGGTTCCGGTTGACATCATCCAGGGGCCTTCTTTTCTTCGGTAATCAATTGCTGAAGATCTTTTCTTCGACTGAATAATTTTGATGAATTGAACTTGAGTCGCGCAGGATGTCCGAGCTTTTTGTCGCGCACTTGGTGAACACCACGCTGCTAGCTTCGTCTTCACCCGATTCTTGGGATTTCTTGTTGACACGCGAAACGACGACGAGATCGTGTTTGGAGCGAGCTGGTGAGGTGGGGATCAAGATGGGGATGACGGTTTTGACGACTCGACTGTGAACGACGCGACGACAAGCTGGGGCAGGATCCGAGCTAATAGGCACAGTAGGGGTCAACGACCAGAACGATGGACGAACTAAGTCGCGGCGAGGTCGACGACGTGATAGGGATTAAGGCCGAGCGAGCCGAGAGGGCGCGCTGGCGAACAGAAAGCCACGCGAGCACAAAGGAGAATGACGGCTGAGTAGATCTTGACGACCGATGTCACGACATGTACAATGAACGTGAGGGTGAGGCGAGTGGCTCCGGCAACACACGCGAGCTAGACTGTGATGAACAGGAAGGAACGGCCCAGGACATGTGCGACAGTGGTCAGCTCCCGAAATAGGAAGGCATGCAGTCGAATTAGAAGACTGGGGCACAGGTGCTCGGCGCCGATGAACACTGTAGCAGGGAGAAGATGGACTCGACAGGCAGCTTCCAGGACGCGCCATTGGCATCGAGTTGACACAGGGAGGGTGGCTGAGAGATGGAGCTCGACTCTAGAAGTCTAGAGATGGCTAAAACAGCGGCGCGCACGCAGGGAGAAGCGCGCTGGGTGAGCTGGGATCGCGACGCGGCGGTTGGAGAGAGGCGAACTGGGGGGTCGCGGCGCAGCGGGTTGGGCGCTATGGGAGAGGTTAGACCTCGGCGAGCTCGCGGCTGGGAGCAGTAGCGCCATGATTGGGAGCTCGACATGGCAAAGGACTCGGCGCGCTACCGGGAAGGACCGGGCTCCACAAAGCGTGAACTCCCACCGAGAAAAGTGCGCAGGCGAGCAGAGCAGAACAGAGGGCAGGGCACGGTTGGGGAAGAAGCTGTGCACCGTGATGGATAGCTGGGGCTGTCTGGCCAAAGGAGCGCAGGCTGGCTGGATGCGGTGAACCCCAGAACGCGCGACACGGCCATGGGAGAGGAGTTGAGCGCAAGCATCAAGGGCGGGCACCGAGGGCAAGCTTGAGTAGGAGCTTGCAGCCGGTAGAGGAGCTTCGACGGGCGCTGGGTAAAGTCGGGGGCGCAACTAGAGGAGCCCGGGCGCAGCGAGCCAGGGAGGGGCGCGAGGCGCGACGTAGCCATGGAGGAACAGAGACCGAGCCAACGGAGCGCGCCTGCGCACGTGCGAACAGAGGAAGAAGGCAAGGGCACGTGCGGCATGGGGAAAAATTGGAGCGCGCACAGGGGAAAGAAGAGGCGGCCAGACACCATGGCAGGGAGAGGAAGATGGCCGTGCAGGAGGAGCGGCTGGGCTGGAGAGGAGAACGGCGAGCGCCGCAGCCGGCGGCCAGAGCCCCACGCCGAGGTCGAGCAGGGACCTCCGCTAGGGAAGAAGAAGTGCCCACGGAAGAGAGTGGCTGAGCGTGCAGCAAACAGAGAGAAGCGTAGAGAGAAATAGGACATGGGCGAGCAGATTTTTCTACTTGAGCGGCGGGCGGATAGGAACGAGAGAGAAGAGATTTTTCCCTCCCGCAGATGAACGCGCGCAGGTAAAAATTTGGTGAAGATGAGTCTCACGCGAGAAAAATCAGCAGGAGGCGGTTAGAAAAATATTTTCTCTTTTCTCTTTATTTATAAAGAAAATCGCTGATATTTTGAGTCACGATTTGTAGCGATAATCAAAGGGTCGATAGTATTTGTGACACGGTGTGATTCGATTCGAAGCACGAGATATTTGATCTGCTGTCAGAACACATGATTCCATGGTCACGGTAATTTACCCGAGAATCGAAGCTCAATTATAATTCTCGGACGCGCAGTCACGGTTTTGATTTAGCGAATACTTGGAATCAGATGAATTTGCACCCGTCATTTATATCCAAAGTTTTGGATCGGGCAAGAAACGACAGACCGAAATAAACTGATTTCGGCACTCATAATTTGTTCGGCGTGATTCGACCGAAATTAGCCGAAGCAATATCTGCGAACGTATACGCGATTGTGTCTTCGAAACAGCGTGATGAAGAATAAATTGGATTATAACCTCGCACACGATTTTTTCTCAGACAATGTGCGATACAAATTATTTCGCCCCCAACATTTAGTTGTCGAGTTCAAATTAATTCATCCGGGATAAAATCATCCAAGTGAGTCGGGCTTCCGAAGTCGTATTCGCACGAGCGACGAACTTTAAATAATCATTGGACGCACCGATTTTCGGAACGATAATGTTCTGAACATCACGAAAATTTAGGACGAGCCTGGATAGATAAAAATAGAAACGATGTCGAACTCACGCAGACGAAAATGATTAAAATTTGGCATCTGTTTTATCCAGTGATATTACGTGTTAAAGTCCGCACTTGAGGTCGAGCAGACGATAAACACCTGGGGTGTTACAGGTTCGGAGTTTCTTGGGACTTGCAGGATATTATAGGAGATTTATTGAAGGATTTTATAAGATTGCTAAGCCTATGACCTCGCTTCTAAAGAAGGGAAGAGAATTTAAGTGGGACGATAAGTGCCAAGAAAGCTTTGATCAATTAAAGAAGAGATTGATGTCACCACTAGTGTTGGTTATGCCAGATCTACAGAAGGGATTTGACATTTATTGTGATGCATGTGGCCAAGGATTAGGATGTGTGCTTATGCAAGAAGGACACGTGATTGCCTATGCATCTCGTCAGTTGCAGAAACATGAATTGAACTACGCCACACATGACTTAGAACCGGCAGTCGTTGTGCACGCACTTAAGATATGGAGACATTACATTATGGGAACTAAGTGCCAAGTGTACACGAATCATAAGAGTTTGAAGTACATATTCACTCAGAAGGATCTCAACCTTAGGCAACGCCGTTGGTTGGAGCTTATTAAAGATTATAATTTGGAGATTCATTATCATCCGGGCAAGGCAAATTTGGTTGCAGATGCCTTGAGTCGAAAGGAGCACGTTCATTCAGCTGTTGTTGCCCAGCTACCCGATGAGATTGTTGAGGATTTCAGGAGACTCAACTTGGGAATTGTTACACACACTGAAGGAGTTACCATTGAATTGGAACCTACCTTCGAGCAAGAAATTCGTAAAGATCAAGTGGGTCATGCAAAAATTCAAGAGATTAAGGATTTGATTACTGAAGGTAGAGGTCCCGAATTCACGGAGCAAGGTACTATATGGTTCAAGGATTTGATATGTGTTCCGGAGATTGATAGCCTTCGTGAGACTATATTGAAAGAAGCCCATGATTCTGATTACTCTATCCACTCTGGTAGCACTAAGATGTATCAGGATTTGAAGCAGAAATACTGGTGGTATGGATTAAAAAGAGATGTTGTTGCTCATGTGGCCAAGTGTGATGTGTGTCAAAGAGTCAAGGCCAAACATCAAAGACCAGCTAGACTATTGCACCCATTGAAATTACCCGAGTGGAAATGGGAAGATATTGGTATGGATTTCATTGTTGGACTACCCTGCACTCTGATAGGATATGACTCAATTTGGGTAATTGTGGACAGACTGAAAAAAGTGGCTCACTTCATACCGGTGAGGACTAATTATATGGGAGCCAAGCTAGCAGAATTGTATATGACTCGGATAGTTTGTCTACATGGAGTGCCTAAGAAGATCGTGTCAGACCGAGGATCACAGTTTACTTCTCAGTTTTGGAAGAAGTTGCATGAGAGCTTGGATACACAGTTGAATTTCAGTTTGGCCTACCATCCCCAAACTGATGGGCAGACAGAGAGGACTAACCAGGTACTTGAGGATATGTTGAGAGCTTGTGCCCTTCAGCATGGAGGAAGTTGGGACAAGAGTCTACCTTATGCTAAGTTCTCTTATAATAATAGCTATCAGGCCAGTTTGAAGATGTCACCATTTGAGGCTCTATATGGCAGAAAATGCAGGACCCCTCTATATTGGGATCAGACTGGAGAAAGACAGTTCTTTGGGCCTGAACTGATTCAAGAGGCGGAAGAACAAGTCCGTATAATTCGAGAGAATTTGAGAATTGCACAATCAAGACAGAAGAGTTATGCTGATACCCGGAGAAGATTACTGGAGTTTAAGGAGGGTGATCACGTGTATTTGAAGGTGTCACCGATCCAGGGTATGAGGAGATTTAAAGTTAAAGGAAAGTTGTCCCCTCGCTTCATTGGACCTTTCTTGATCTTAAAGCGAGTGGGAGAAGTTGCATATCAACTAGAACTACCCGATCACCTATCAGATGTACATGATGTCTTTCACATGTGTAATACTCAAAGTTGTATACAAAGAGTAATAGAGAGAGCTCCTCATTTTGTGTGCCTCATTTGCATCATGAAAAGAGCATACACAGAATTTAGAGATGAATTAAGACAAATGATAAAAAAAAATAATAAATAAATATAATAATATGCATCATGTTGGAGTTTTTATTGGTTGTGCATTAAATAAAATATAATGTTAATAATAATAATAATAAATCTAAAAGTTGAATTGATCCCTAAATTAAAATTTAGGGTTTTGGAAACGAGAAGAAGAAAAATGATATGAAAAATATAAATAATATACATAAATAAATATATCTAGAACCAATACCCCTAATTCACAAATATAAGTTGTGGTGATGAACCATAGATGTTTGAATTCAAATTTAAACTTGGAAATAGAGAAAATGGGATAGAAAATAAAATAGAAAAAGACAAAGGACTCAATGGGCCGACCGACAACCAATTCGGCCCACTCTCACTTCTCATCCGCGCGGCCCACTTTTCTTTTTCCCGTCGTCGCGCCGCGTTGTTTCCACCGTTTCACTGGCGCGCGGGACCCACTTGCCAGACCCGTGCTCATTCGTGCGCGTGATGGCTGTCTCGCCGATGACGCGTGGGACCCGTGATGCAGTCGCGCCCGCGTCTTTCACGTGGGACCACCACGACAGAGCTTCCTTCACTACGCGGACTCCGCAACGAACGCCGGCGAAGCCGCGCACCGCCCGAAAGCTCCGGAGCCGTTCAATCGCCCGGTACCCCGCTTCGCCTATAAGCATCGACCCCACGAACTCATCCGCTCGGGCCCCTCTTGTTTTTCTGCCACCGCCACTCCACGCCAGCTCTTGCGCCGCCACTACCCACACGGACAACTCGCCGCCGCCGGTGAATCTTATCACCCTTGGTTGTCTGCCCTCGGGGTTGGGTTGTGGAGGAGCGTCTACACCCGTAGTGGTCGTTCGTGGCATCTGTGAGTGGAATCGATCACCAGGCAACCGAGAATTGCTCGCCGCACTTCATCCTCCATCGCGGAACCGTACCACCGCGTGGGCAGAGAAGTCTCCGCCCCAATCCGAGTAAAATTACCCCCATCCTCCTTGGTTCCCTCTCCGCTACGTGTAGCACCGTGGGGTTCAGAGTTTGTGGCGCTAGTGTGCGGGTTTGGAGCTCCCCAGGCATGGCGCCGCAGTGCGTGATGGCGCACCGCCGTTCTGCCGCTCCGGCAACGTCGCTGAGATAGTGGTAGGATGACCACCGTTGGATCTTGATCCAGCGCGTGGGTTTAGATCAAGTATACCGGTTCGGCACTGGGGCTATCACGTCCGTCCATCAACTGAGGAATGACTGAGATTAGGTCATAGGATTTTAAATTAGGGCCGCTAGTGGGGAATCCAACGTCTGGGAGCACTTGCCGCCTTGCGAGCCACCGGAACTAATCTGGGCGCTCGATCTCAGATCCAACGGCCCATATCACACCATACCGCTTCGGCCGTGTAATTTTGCTAAAGAGTCCCTGGGCAATTTAATAATAAACCCGCCGTCCTGGTGGCATTGTTCACTGAGTCTAGGATACGTTACCAGTGAGCCCCTGCAGTTTTCAGTATTTGATGCCCCGTCCAGAGAGTTATAAAATCAAGAAAATGAATTAGAAAATGAGTTTTTAATATAAAAACAATTCATATAATTTGTATAATTCATGGAAAATGCATATGAACTCCAAATTGACCCATTCCAGTTCCTAAATTTTCATAATATTATTGTCTATCCATTTGTACCACTGTTTTTCTACATGAAATACACATTAAAATTTATTTCTCACTTAACCCTATATTAAATGCATAAAACCTTAGAAAATCCATAACTTAAAATCTATACCTCCAAATTTAATGATTCCAGTTCCTGTGATCTTATTTTAATGCCTAGTTTATCACTGTATATTCTATTTGCATGTTTGATGTGATGTTAATTTATGCTATGCTATGTATGTATTGTGTTTACGCGAGTAGACGAGCAAGCCACTGTGGAATCTGAGGTTCAGCTGGTCGAGACTGCTGAGCAGGAGCTCGTTGAAGGCAAGTTGTGCCCTTGATCACTTCTTTTACCTATTCATGTTCTTATTAATCATAATGATCTGCATAGGTTAATTTTGATGGGGCCCAATAGGATACCCTAGATTTTGACTATCTTTATACCTTGTATCACCACTGGTTTTACTACAAACTTTTTGGGTAGTATATGCTATTGCTTTATGTGGCTTTGGGTATAAAGATATTCATCACTCATTGTTATACTTTTTATTATCTGTTTATTATTATTATTCATGATAAGATCATTATGTTAATGGGAACATGGAGAACCACCCGGGAAAACAGTGCTACCACAAGGGTATAATGGGACGCCCTTGGCAGATTAACTAGGAAAGCTAGTGGAGGGCTACCTTACCCGAAAGGGGCAAGGGCAGTAGGGGAGTGGTCAGTGTAGGGAGGTCCTTGGTTGATTTTGCTGCGATGGCGGTCAGGCAAGAACCCTGCACTGGAGCTTCCTATAAACTGTAGCGGGTAGTCTGAAGCTAGTGGAACTTTGTAAAGGCCTCGTAGTGGTACCCTGCCTCGCTTCCTTGGTAGAGGTGTATGGAGTCTGATCAACTCCGTGGCAAATGGGTAACACGACTTGTGGGTAAAGATGTGCAACCTCTGCAGAGTGTAAAACTGGTATACTAGCCGTGCTCACGGTCATGAGCGGCTCGGACACTCACATGATTAATTTATGGAACTTAAATTTAATTGGACATTTGCATCGCATTTGGGATTATTTTACTATTACTTTACTTATTATTATAATGGTTTGGTATTTACTTACACTTAGTAATGGCTAATAAAATTTTGACCAACTTATAAAAGCAATGCTCAGCTTCAACCTTTATTTCATTGATCGGCCTTACACTTCATGAACTCCCACCTTTGGTGAGTTCATGCCACATTATTCCCCACGACTTGTTGAGCTATGAACGTATGTGAGCTCACTCTTGCTGTCTCACATCCCCCCCACAGGAGAAGAACAGGTGGTTCAGGAGGAGCCACAAGGCGAGAGTATGATCTGATCTAGGTGTCATTTCTCAGTTGACATTTGCGCCGACGATCCTTAGTTCGTTTCATGGTTATACTTTTATTTTGTAATAAGTCTTCCGCTATGTAATAAATACTCTGATGTTTTATGACATTTATCTCTATACACTCTGTTATTATATATGTTGTCTTCTTGGCGCATGTATGAGATGCACCTGGCTTTGTTCCTTAAAGCCGGGTGTGACAGAAGTGGTATCAGAGGAAATGTTGACTGTAGGACGAAACCTAGATAGAAATGGACTAAACCCTTCAATACTTACCTTACTCTGATTCATTCTATACTTACCTCATCTTGAATTGATCTCATCTTTTGCTTCTCCACTCTGATTACTCTTATCCTTTCTACTCTAAGACAAGATGGATTTCACACCTTGGAATCCTATGACTATGATCTTCTTAAGAGATAGGGAACCTAAGACAAAATTAAAACTATTTTCTTTGTTTAAAAATGTTGTTTGATTGTTCTGATGATAAATGTCTGATTTGCTTCTTTGATTGATTGAAGTATTATATATGGACATCCTAGCATGTACCACCATAAGGTAATGTATTAGCTTTAGTAGATAACACACTAATCTACTTAGCTAATAAATCCCCTGCAGTAACATTTCTCGTAATTACTCGCCTTGTCTACAAATCTTCCTTTCTTACCCTATATTTCTAACCTAGATGGGCTACCCCTATAGTGTTAGAAGAGAGCACTATAGACGTGATCCTTGGTATGTCATGGTTAAAGAAAGGCAAAGACAGTATATACACCATGCTAAGGGAACCATAGAACTCACCAGTTCCAAAGGACAAAGATTTGAAGTTTAAGTTGCAGTAACTACCACCATCAAACTAGCAGCATTCTTAGTAGATGAGAAGTTTGTGGGTGACAACATCCGTGCAGTTAGGGATTTTCCGGATGTATTTCTAGAGGAGTTACCAAGGATGCCACCTGATAGAGAAGTTGAGTTTGTTATTGATCTCTTACCTGGTACCGCCCCTATTTCTAAACGGCCATATAGGATGTCCGTAGAGGAGTTGAAGGAACTTAAGAAGCAGTTAACTAAGTTGCAAGAGGCTGGGTACATTCGTCCGAGTTCCTCACCTTGGGGAGCACCGATTTTGTTTGTACAGAAGAAGGATGGATCTCAGCGGATGTGTGTGGACTATAGATCACTTAATGATGTCACTGTGAAGAACAAGTATCCATTACCCCGTATTGAGGATTTGTTTGATCAGATGAGAGGAGCCAGGGTGTTCTCGAAGATTGATCTCCGATCGGGATACCATCAGATATTCCTAAGACGGCTTTCTCGACTCGATATGGATTATACGAGTTCACTGTTATGTCATTTGGGTTAACCAATGCACCAGCTTATTTCATGAATTTGATGAATAAGGTGTTTATGGAATATTTGGACAGATTTGTCATGGTGTTCATCGACGATATTCTTATCTATTCTAAGAATGAAAGTGATCATGAACAACATCTAGGGTTGGTGCTACAGAAGTTACGAGATAATCAACTCTACGCCAAGTATAGCAAATGCGAGTTTTGGATTGACGAGGTGTCATTCCTTGGACATATCATTTCTAATGGAGGGATATCAGTGGATCCTGCTAAAGTCAAGGAGATAGTGGTGTGGGGCATACCCACTACAGTTACGGAGATTCAGAGTTTCTTGGGACTTGCAGGATATTATCGGAGATTTATGGAAGGATTTTCTAAGATTACTAAGCCTATCACCTCGCTTCTGAAGAAGGGAAGAGAGTTTAAGTGGGACGAGAAGTACCATGATAGTTTTAACCAACTGAAGTTGAGATTGATGTCACCCCCAATGTTGGTTATGTCAGATCTACAGAAGGGATTTGACATTTATTGTGATGCATGTGGCCAAGGCTTTGGATCTGTACTTATGCAAGAAGGACTCGTGATTGCCTGCGTGTCTCATCAGTTGTGGAAACATGAGTTAAACTACCCCACTCAAGACTTAGAACTGGCATCCATTGTGCATACGCTTAAGATCTGAAGACATTACATTATGGGAACTAAGTGCCAAGTATATATGGATCATAAGAGTTTGAAGTATATATTCACTCAGAAGGATCTCAACCTTAGGAAACACTGTTGGTTGGAGCTCATTAAGGATTATGATTTGGAGATTCACTATCACCCGGGCAAGGCAAATTTGGTTGCAGATGCCTTGAGTCGAAAGGAGCATGTTCATTCAGCTGTTGTTGCCCAGCTACCCGATGAGATTATTGAGGATTTCAGAAGACTTAACCTGGGGATAGTTGCTCACACTGAAGGAGTCACCATCAAATAGGAACCTCCCTTGGAGCAAGAATTTCGTAAAGGTCAGGTTGGTGATGCTAAAATTCAAGAGATTAAGGATCTGATTACGGAAGGTAGAGTTCTGGAATTCACGGAGGATGAGCAAGGTACTATATGGTTCAAGGATCGGATATGTGTTCCGAAGATTGATAGCCTTCGTGAGACTATATTGAAAGAAGCTCATGATTCTGACTACTCTATCCACCCTGGTAGCATTAAGATGTATCAGGATTTGAAGCAAAAGTATTGATGGTATGGACTGAAAAGAGATGTTGCTGCACATGTGGCTAAGTGTGATGTATGTCAAAGAGTCAAGGCCGAACATCAACGACCAGCTGGATTATTGCACCCATTGAAGATACCCGAGTGGAAATGGGAAGAAATTGGTATGGATTTCATTGTTGGACTACCCTGCACTCCAGCAGGATATGACTCTATTTGGGTAATTGTGGACAGATTGACAAAAGTGGCTCATTTTATACCGGTGAGGACTAATTATACGGGAGCCAAGCTAGCAGAATTGTATATGACTCGGATAGTTTGCCTACATGGTGTGCCTAAGAAGATCGTGTCTGATCGAGGATCGCAGTTTACTTCTCGATTTTGGAAGAAGTTGCATGAGAGCTTGGATACAAAGTCGAATTTTAGTTCAGCCTACCATCCCCAGACTGATGGACAGACAGAGAGGACTAATCAAGTGCTGGAAGATATGTTAAGGGCTTGTGCTCTCAAGCATGGTGGAAGTTGGGAGAAGAGCTTACCCTATGCCGAGTTTTCTTATAATAACAGTTATCAAGCCAGTTTGAAGATGTCACCGTTTGAGGCTCTATATGGCAGAAAGTGTAGGACCCCTCTATATTGGGATCAAACTGGTGAAAGACAGTTCTTTGGGCCTGAACTTATACAAGAGGCAAAAGCACAAGTTCGAATGATAAGGGAGAATTTGAGGATTGCACAATCCAAGCAAAAGAGCTATGCTGATAATAGGAGAAGACTACTGGAGTTTAAGGAGGGTAATCATGTGTATCTGAAGGTGTCACCAATCCGGGGTATGAGGAGGTTTAAAGTTAAAGGAAAATTGTCCCCTCGCTTCATTGGACCTTTCTTGATTTTAAAGCGAGTGGGAGAAGTTGCATATCAACTGAAGTTACCCAATCATCTGTCAAATGTACATGATGTATTTCACGTGTCTCAGCTAAAGAAGTGCCTCAGGGTACCTGAGGAGCAGTTACCAATGGAGGACCTTAGTGTTCAAGATGATCTGACCTATGCTGAGTACCCTATCAAGATCCTAGACACGTTGGCTCGAGTTACAAGAAATAAGGTGATAAAGATGTGCAAAGTGCAATGGAGCCACCACGGTGAAGATGAAGCAACTTGGGAAAGAGAAGAAGAGCTTCGTATAGATTTTCCCCACCTTTCTCCCTAGATCTTCCTAAATCTCGAGGACGAGATTATTTTTAAGGGGGGTAGGATTTGTAATACTCAAAGTTGTATACAAAGAGTAATAGAGAGAGCTCCTCATTTTATGTGCCTCATTTGCATCATGAAAAGAGCATACACAGAATTTAGAGATGAATTAAGACAAATGATAAAAAAAATACTAAATAAATATAATAATATGCATCATGTTGGAGTTTTTATTGGTTGTGCATTAAATAAAATATAATGTTAATAATAATAATAATAAATCTAAAAGTTGAATTGATCCCTAAATTAAAATTTAGGGTTTTGGAAACGATAAGAAGAAAAATGATATGAAAAATATAAATAATATACATAAATAAATATATCCAGAACCAATACCCCTAATTCACAAATATAAGTTGTGGTGATGAACCATAGATGTTTGAATTCAAATTTAAACTTGGAAATAGAGAAAATGGGATAGAAAATAAAATAGAAAAAGACAAAGGACTCAATGGGCCGACCGACTACCAATTCGGCCCACTCTCACTTCTCATCCGCGCGGCCCACTTTTCTTTTTCCCGTCGTCGCGCCGCGCTGTTTCCACCGTTTCACTGGCGCGCGGGACCCACTTGCCAGACCCGTGCTCATTCGTGCGCGTGATGGCTGTCTCGCCGATGACGCGTGGGACCCGTGATGCAGTCGCGCCCGCGTCTTTCACGTGGGACCACCACGACAGAGCTTCCTTCACTGCGCGGACTCCACAACGAACGCCGGTGAAGCCGCGCACCGCCCGAAAGCTCCGGAGCCGTTCAATCGCCCGGTACCCCGCTTCGCCTATAAGCATCGACCCCACGAACTCATCCGCTCGGGCCCCTCTTGTTTTTCTGCCACCGCCACTCCACGCCAGCTCTTGCGCCGCCGCTACCCACATGGACAACTCGCCGCCGCCGGTGAATCTTACCACTGTTGGTTGTCTGCCCTCGGGGTTGGGTTGTGGAGGAGCGTCTACACCCGTAGTGGCCGTCCGTGGCATCTGTGAGTGGAATCGATCACCAGGCAACCGAGAATTGCTCGCCGCACTTCATCCTCCATCGCGGAACTGTACCACCGCGTGGGCAGAGAAGTCTCCGCCCCAATCCGAGGTAAAATTACCCCCATCCTCCTTGGTTCCCTCTCCGCTACGTGTAGCACCGTGGGGTTCAGAGTTTGTGGCGCTAGTGTGCGGGTTTGGAGCTCCCCAGGCATGGCACCGCCGTGCGTGATGGCGCACCGCCGTTCTGCCGCTCCGGCAACGTCGCTGAGATAGGGGTAGGATGACCACCGTCGGATCTTGATCCAGCGCGCGGGTTTAGATCAAGTATACCGGTTCGGCACTGGGGCTATCACGTCCGTCCATCAACTGAGGAACGACTGAGATTAGGTCATAGGATTTTAAATCAGGGCCGCAAGTGGGGAATCCAACGTCTGGGAGCACTTGCCGCCTTGCGAGCCACCGGATCTAATCTGGGCGCTCGATCTCAGATCCAACGGCCCATATCACACCATACCGCTTCGGTCGTGTAATTTTGCTAAAGAGTCCCTGGGCAATTTAATAATAAACCTGCCATCCTGGTGGCATTGTTCACTGAGTCTAGGATAAGTTACCAGTGAGCCCATGCAGTTTTCAGTATTTGATGCCCCGTCCAGAGAGTTATAAAATCAAGAAAATGAATTAGAAAATGAGTTTTTAATATAAAAACAATTCATATAATTTGTATAATTCATGGAAAATGCATATGAACTCCAAATTGACCCATTCCAGTTCCTAAATTTTCATAATATTATTGTCTATCCATTTGTACCACTGTTTTTCTACATGAAATACACATTAAAATTTATTTCTCACTTAACCCTATATTAAATGCATAAAACCTTAGAAAATCCATAACTTAAAATCTATACCTCCAAATTTAATGATTCCAGTTCCTGTGATCTTATTTTAATGCCTAGTTTATCACTGTATATTCTATTTGCATGTTTGATGTGATGTTAATTTATGCTATGCTATGTATGTATTGTGTTTACGCGAGTAGACGAGCAAGCCACTGTGGAATCTGAGGTTCAGCTGGTCGAGACTGCTGAGCAGGAGCTCGTTGAAGGCAAGTTGTGCCCTTGATCACTTCTTTTACCTATTCATGTTCTTATTAATCATAATGATCTGCATAGGTTAATTTTGATGGGGCCCAATAGGATACCCTAGATTTTGACTATCTTTATACCTTGTATCACCACTGGTTTTACTACAAACTTTTTGGGTAGTATATGCTATTGCTTTATGTGGCTTTGGGTATAAAGATATTCATCACTCATTGTTATACTTTTTATTATCTGTTTATTATTATTATTCATGATAAGATCATTATGTTAATGGGAACATGGAGAACCACCCGGGAAAACAGTGCTACCACAAGGGTATAATGGGACGCCCTTGGCTGATTAACTAGGAAAGCTAGTGGAGGGCTACCTTACCCGAAAGGGGCAAGGGCAGTAGGGGAGTGGTCAGTGTAGGGAGGTCCTTGGTTGATTTTGCTGCGATGGCGGTCAGGCAAGAACCCTGCACTGGAGCTTCCTATAAACTGTAGCGGGTAGTCTGAAGCTAGTGGAACTTTGTAAAGGCCTCGTAGTGGTACCCTGCCTCGCTTCCTTGGTAGAGGTGTATGGAGTCTGATCAACTCCGTGGCAAATGGGTAACACGACTTGTGGGTAAAGATGTGCAACCTCTGCAGAGTGTAAAATTGGTATACTAGCCGTGCTCACGGTCATGAGCGGCTCGGACACTCACATGATTAATTTATGGAACTTAAATTTAATTGGACATTTGCATCGCATTTGGGATTATTTTACTATTACTTTACTTATTATTATAATGGTTTGGTATTTACTTACACTTAGTAATGGCTAATAAAATTTTGACCAACTTATAAAAGCAATGCTCAGCTTCAGCCTTTATTTCATTGATCAACCTTACACTTCATGAACTCCCACCTTTGGTGAGTTCATGCCACATTATTCCCCACGACTTGTTGAGCTATGAACGTATGTGAGCTCACTCTTGCTGTCTCACATCCCCCCCACAGGAGAAGAACAGGTGGTTCAGGAGGAGCCACAAGGCGAGGAGTATGATCTGATCTAGGTGGCATTTCTCAGTTGACATTTGCGCCGATGATCCTTAGTTCGTTTCATGGTTATACTTTTATTTTGGAATAAGTCTTCCGCTATGTAATAAATACTCTGATGTTTTATGACATTTATCTCTATACACTCTGTTATTATATATGTTGTCTTCTTGGCGCATGTATGAGATGCACCTGGCTTTGTTTCTTAAAGCCGGGTGTGACAACGTGTCCCAACTAAAGAAGTGCCTCGGGTACCTGAGGAGCAGCTACCAATGGAGGACCTTAGTGTTCAAGATGACCTGACTTATGCTGAGTACCCTATCAAGATTCTGGAAACTTTGACTCGAGTTACAAGAAATAAGGTGATAAAGATGTGCAAAGTACAATGGAGTCACCATGGAGAAGATGAAGCTACTTGGGAAAGAGAATAAGAGCTTCGCATAGATTTTCCCCATCTTTTCCCTAGTCCTTCCTAAATCTCGAGGACGAGATTCTTGTTAAGGGGGTAGGATTTGTAATACCCAAATTTGTAAATCATATGATAAGAGAATATTTCCTTTACCTATATGTGTGAACCATCCATCAAAAGGGGATTAAATAACCAATAACACCTAAATAAATCATGCATCATGCTGAGTTTTTACTTGATTGTGCATTTATGGCTAATAAAATAAAGGTATTATTAATATGTTAATAGACACATGGACATTAAATTCTATTTTGGAAAACAAAACTCCAAAGAAATATGGAGGGGGAGGAAAAGAATTACTAAAAAGGAAAATGTATACAAAATAAATATTATAAATAAAAGTAAGACTTGTATGTTCAAATTGTACTGTGAATTTGAGGAAAATTTACCAAAGAATTTGAGTTTGAAAGGTGAACTCAAATGAGAAGAAAAAAATATAAATAAGAGATAGGAAAATAAAACTAGAAAAAGGATAAAGAGGAAATGGCGCATTGGGCCCCTCCCACGAATTCGGCCCAGATTACTCTCCCCGCGCGCCTTCTCCTGTGCGGCCCATTGCTCTTCATCTCCTCGGGCGGCCCAAATACCTTTCTCCCTCGTGCCGGCCCACTTCTACCTCATCGCGCGCGTCTCCACTGAACAAAACCCTAGCCGCCACTTCTACCTCACCGCGCGCGTCTGGGCTCACTACAGCGTCCGTGGGTCCCAGCGGTAAGTCTCTCGTCCTCTTAGCACGCACCTAATGAACCTCTGGCGTGTGGGGACACCCTGTCATCCCTTCCGCGATCGCCTCGCGCAACAGACTCGCACACGTTGCCGGGGGAGGCCTCGATTTTCGTGCAGATCCAAGGGTTCTGTTGCCACCATCTTTGATCGACTCGCTAGGGTCCATAAAACCGAAAGTCGGGTTTTCCCTCCTCGATTTATTCGATGTGTGCAAGTTTCCCTCGATACCGAGAAAGAGAGAGTTCGCTGTCGGGCAGTGACGGCGAGGGAGCTTGTCCCTGTCACGTCACCAAACCTCAGCGCGCCCCCGCACTGTTGGTGTTCTGCGTTGGTGGGCAGTGGGCTACAGCGGGCGTCGACGACGTGAGTGTTGTCGCCGGGAGGGTGTTCGACACAGCCGCGCTCTGGACATCCTGATACTTGCCTGTGCGCGCGGCGTGAAGCGGACCAGGCCACCTCACCGATCGTCGAAGACTGTACGGGAATGCCACGGTGCGGGCTAGTCGATCCGGCGCTTGAGCTTCTGGTGAGTCCCATCAATCCCAAAACCCCTTCTAATTTACCTAGTCATGTCGGTAGAGCTTTGTAGACTAAGATGTTGGGGGCGTGTCATCCTCACCGGCGTGTCGGAGGTGGAAGAGAACCTATGGCTGTAGGATAGTACATTGGCGGGTGAGATTAGGGCTCTGATGGCGAGCTCGGGACGGCTCGCTACCACAGCTATGGCGTTCGGCCATGGAAGATCAGCTGAGGAAGGAGAAAAAGAAGAGAGAGAGGGAGTCAGGGGTTGAAGACGGCGTGCAGGCCGTAGATTTGGATTTCGACGGCCAGGATTAGAAGTGACTTACCTCTTCGCCGCGATAGATCCGAGCCGTCGATCCTGCATTGTATGCATCAGATTAGATCTAGGTTCTTTAAATCGTGATCGTTTGTTGTTGATCGGGCGGTCATGGGGGTGAGCGGTTGGGCCATGCGCGGGATCTAATCGTGGCCCTCGAATCTGATTTGAATGGCCCTCAGCTAAGAATACCCCTTCGGCCGAGAACATTTGCTAAAGAGACCCTGACTAAAATTGGAATCAACCCGTGGTCCGGGGGAATAGTACACTGTGTCTAGGGAATTCTTGTAGAACAGTCCCTGCACTTTCCAGAAAACAGAGCGCAGTCCAGAATTCAAAGAAAATTGATAATTAATAACATGAAATGATTTTTAATATATAAATAGGTGCTAGAAGTTGTAAAATTCAAAGAAAATTCATTTTTAGTCCAAATTAACCCATTCTAGTTTCTAAAATTTTGTAATATTATTGTTTATCACTTAGAGTCTCTGTATTTACATGAAAACATTAGTAAAATTAATTTCTCACTTAATCATATATCAAGCACATAAAACCTTCAGAAATTTGTATCTTAAAATCTATAACTCCAAAATTAATTTACTGTCTAGATTAATATTGTGTATTTTATTTAAATGCTTGGTGTGATGTTAATTTTTGTTATACTATGTATGTATTGTGTTGATGCGAGTAGACGAGCAAGCCACTGTGGATCCTGAGGTTCAGCAGGTAGAAGTTGCTGAGCAGGAGCTCGTTGAAGGCAAGTTGTGCCCTTGATCACTTCCTTTTACCCATTCATGTTCTTATTAATCATAATGATCTGCATAGGTTAATTTTGATGGGACCCAATAGGTTACCCTAGATTTTGACTATCTTTATACCTTGTTTCACCACTGGTTTTACTACTAAATTTTTGGGTAGTACATGATATTGCTTTATGTGGCTTTGGGTATAGAGATATTCATCACTCATTGTTATACTTTTTATTATCTGTTTATTATTACTGTTCATGATAAGATCATTATGTTAATGGGAACATGGAGAACCACCCGGGAAAACAGTGCTACCACAAGGGTTTAATGGAACGCCCTTGGCTGATTAACTAGGAAAGCTAGTGGATGACTACCTTACTCGAAAGGGGCAAGGGCAGTAGGGGAGTGGTCAGTGTAGGGAGGTCCTTGGGTTGATTTTGCTGTGATGGCGGTCAGGTGAGGGATTCCTGCACTGGAGCTTCCTATAAACTGTAGCGGGTTTTCTGAAGCTAGTGGAACTTTGTAAAGGCCTCGTAGTGGTACCCTGCCTCGCTTCCTTGGTAGAGGTGTATGGGGTCTGATCAACTCCATGGCAAATGGGTAACACGACTTGTGGGTAAAGATGTGCAACCTTTGCAGAGTGTAAAACTAGTATACTAGCCGTGCTCATGGTCATGAGCGGCTCGGACACTCACATGATTAATTTATGGAACTTAAACTCAATTTGTCATTTCATTGTATCTGGGATTATTTTATTATTACTTTTACTTATTATTATTATGGTTTGGTATTTACTTACACTTAGTAACTGCTAATAAAATTTTGAACAACTTATAAAAGCAATGCTCAGCTTCAACCTTTACTTTGTTGATTAGCCTGACACTCCACATGAACTCCCACCATTGGTGAGTTCGTGCACATTATTCCCCACAACTTGTTGAGCAATGAACATGTGTGAGCTCACTCTTGCTGTCTCACACTCTCCCCCCCACAGGAGAAGAACAGGTGGTCGAAGAGGAGCCGCCTAACACTGAGGCTTTCGACTTGATCTAGGTGGCGTCTCCTAGTCAGCTTTGTGGCGCCATGGAATAATATTTAGTTTGCTTATTTTATCACTTATTTTTGTAAGACTTCCGCTATTTAATAAGTACATTTATGATATTTATGACATTTATCTCTATGCACTCTGTTATTATATGTGTTGTCTTCTCTGGCGCATATATGAGATGCACCCGACTTTGTTCCTTAAAGCCCGGGTGTGACAGGGACGCTTATTGCCTTCGAAGCCATGCTTCATTCAGCGTACTTATGCATGAAGATACCTTCAGATCAAGGGCCCATTGTTGTCCATGGAAGTCAAGAAGCTGTCAGAAGGGCTGAAGGGAGTTGGACAGATTCAAAGGCGATCCATAATATCAATGGAGTCGAAGCTTGTCAACAATATAAGCACAAAAGAGAGAAGGCTGCTTTGGCAGATCAGCCGAAGCCTATGCTCCTATGTGAAGATATAGCAGATCAAAGGGTACTGCTGGGATCTCAGCTATCTGATGAGCAAGAAAAGACTCTGCTAAGATTTTTGTTCAACAACAAAGATGTCTTCGCTTGGACAACCAATGATCTTTGTGGTGTCAACAGAGATGTCATTGAACAGTCACTTAATGTGGATCCATCTTTCAGGCCAAGGAAGCAAAGACTTTGGAAGATGTCTGAGGATAAAGCTGAAGGTGCTCGGAACGAACTAATGAGACTTCTCAGTGCTGGTGTTATCAGAGAAGTAACATATCTAGAATGGTTAGCCAACACTGTCATGGTGAAGAAGGCTAATGGCAAATGGAGAATGTGTATTGATTTCACATATCTCAACAAAGCATGTCCAAAGGACGAGTTCCCATTTCCAAGAATAGACTCCCTTGTAGATGCAGCAGTTTCTTCGGAGCTCATGAGTTTATTGGACTGTTACTCAGGCTATCATCAGATTTGGATGAAGAAGGAAGATGAGCCAAAGACTAGCTTCATAACTCCCAGTGGTACTTATTGCTACCTTCGGATGCCTGAGGGGCTCAAGAATGCTGGAGGAAGCTTCAGCAGAATGACAGCCAAGGTCCTTCACTCTCAAATAGGCAGGAATGTGCTGACTTATGTTGATGACATCATAGTAAAAAGCACGAAGCAAGAGAATCATATTGCTGACTTGCAAGAGACATTTGCCAATTTCAGGCAAGCTGGTCTTAAATTAAATCCAGAAAAGTGTGTTTTTGGAGTAAAGAAGGGCAAGTTCCTTGGTTGTCTAGTATCAACGAAGGGAATCGAAGCTAACCCAAATAAGATCAAAGCTATCCTTTGGATGGAGCCGCCAAATTCAAATAAGGGGGCTCAATGATTGGCAGGAAGGCTGGCATCGTTAAATAGATCTATATCAAGATCAGCAGAAAGGAATCTACCATTTTTTGAAATACTAAAGTCAGGCAAAGTTTTCCAATGGGGTCCGGCTCAGCAAAAGGCTTTCAAAGAGTTAAAGCAATACTTGATAGACTTGACAACTCTAACTCCACCTTCGCCAGGGGCTCCGTTACTCCTATATGTAGCAGCTTCTCACTCTATAGTCAGTGCGGCGCTTGTACAGGAGAAGCAAGATGGCCAAGTCAAAAGACAAGCACCAGAATATTTCATCTCTGAAGTTCTAAGCTTATCAAAGAAAAATTATACAGAATTGGAGAAGGTATTATATGCTATGTTGATGGCCTCCAGGAAGCTTCGACATTATTTTCAAGCATATCATATAATTGTTTCTTCATCACAACCTCTAAAGGACATAATGAGGAATAGAGAAGCTACTGGAAGAATTGGAAAATGCGCTGTCGAGCTCAATGAATTCACTATTGATTATGTACATAGATCCTCAATTCAGTCCCAAGCGTTAGCGAATGTCATTGCTGACTGGACGCTAGGGGCTCAGGGATAAGAAGTAACAAAAGACGCTGAAGCCTGGACAGTCTTGTGTGATGGTTCTTGGGGAACCTTCGGCGCAGGAGCGGCTGCTGTTCTAGTAGCGCCCTCTAAAGTCACAACATGATACGCAACAATGTTGGACTTCAGTTGTACAAATAATATTGTTGAATACGAAGCTCTTCTGTTGGGGCTTCGGAAGCTAAAGGCAATGGGAATAAGAAGGGCGATCCTTAAAACTGACTCTCAAGTCATTTCTGGTCATATAGACAAAAGTAGCAAGGCAAGAGATCCGAAGCTTAAAAAATATTTGGATACAGTCCGAAGATTGGAGGCTTCATTCGAAGGATTTTCTGTAAAAAATATTCCAAGAGGGGAAATGAGCATGCAGATCTGCTAGCCAAGTCAGCGGCATAGGGGCTCCCTCTACCTTCGGAAGTATTTTTTGAAACAATAAAAGCACCTTCGATTGAACTTCTAGAGAGAGCAGTGCTTGCAATATCACCTGTACATAGTGAAGATTGGAGGACTGAAATCATATCTTTCCTCCAAGGTAACTGTCTTTCGGATGACGAAGTTTATAATAAAAGAATGGAAGCAAGGACAAGACCATATGTCATAATAGAAGGGGAGTTATACAAACATGAAGTCTGCTCTCCACTTCTCAAGTGTTTATCCAGAACCGAAGGTATAGAGCTAATAAAGGAAATACATGCAGGTTTGTGTGGATCTCACATTGGGTCTAGGCCTTTGCTGGGGAAGGTTTTCAGACAAGTATTTTATTGGCCGAAGGCAGCTTCGGATGCAGCAGATCTAGTTCAAAAGTGTGAAAATTGTCAAAAATGTGCAAGAGACCAGAAAAATCCTTCGTCGCTAACCCAGTTAATACAGCCAACCTGGCCATTGCAAAGATGGGGCCTGGATTTGTTAGGTCCACTCCCACCAGCACAAGGCAATTTGAAGTATGTTGTAGTGGCAGTAGAATATTTTTCTAAGTGGATTGAGGCGAAGCCCTTGGCTACAATAACTTCGGTCACGGTCCAAAAATTCTTCTGGCAGAATATTGTTTGTCGCTTCGGTGTGCCGAAGTCAATAACTGTGGACAATGGAACACAATTTGATGCTCAAACATTCAAAGATTTTTGTGGCCGAATTGGTATGAAGATTCATTTTGCATCAGTCAGGCATCCAGAATCAAATGAGCTAGTAGAAAGAGCAAATGACATTATAATGACAGGAATAATGAAGTTAATCTTCAACCAGCTCAGAGGAAAGTGGCCAGATGAGTTGATTAAAGTGGTGTGGAGCCACAACACAACTACGTCAAGGTCAACATGATTTACACCCTTCAAGCTACTATTTGGTGACGAAGCAATAACTCTAGAAGAAGCAAAGACATGGTCAATAAGAACAACAACTTCGGTAGAAGACGAAGCTGATTATCAAATAACAAAAGATACTATAGAAGGGACCAGACTTCAGGCTATAGAGCGCATCAATAAATATCAGGCCGAAACAATAAGGTGGCGTGATAGAAAAGTTCGGTTGAAAAACATCAAGCCAGGGCATCTGGTGCTTCGAAGAGTGGCCAACCCAGATACAGTGGGCCAGTTGCAACTAAAGTGGGAAGGTCCTTTTCTGGTAATATCTTCGTCAAGACCTGTTCTTATATATTGAAGGATATGAACGACAACGACATACCCAGATCTTGGAATGCGGATGAGCTTCGGCGGTATTATGTGTAATTTGATGTAATCCTTTTTCATTTTTTCTATGGCACCCTTTTCCTTTCAAGAGGGGAGAAAGGTTTTTAATGTGGCCATAGCTTGTAATTTTTCATTCTTATTTAGCCTACGAGGGCCAAATCCCCTGTAACACCCCAGGTGTTTATATTCCGCTCGACAACGAGTATAGATTTAAGCATGTAATATGAGTGGGTAAACGGACGCTAAATTTTAAACATCTTCGTCTATCGTGATTTCAATATCGCATTTGTTCCGTCTGTCGCGAGTTCGACATCGGTTGTATCTATCCGGCACTTCCTAAATTTTCGTGATGTTCGGAACATAGTTGTTCTGAAAATCGGTGCGTCCGGTGATTATTTAAAATTCATCGCTCGCGCGAATACGAAATTCGGAAGCCCGACCCACTGAGATGATTTTATCCCGGACAAATTAATTTGAACTCGACAACTAAAATGTTTGGAGCAAAGTAATCTGAATCGCGAGTTGTCTGAGAGAAATCGTGTGCGAGATTATGACCTAATTTATCCTCCAGCACGCTATTTTGGCGAGCGCAAGAGTAATAATTGGGCCTCTTTTTCCAGTGTGTTGTCTTTGGCGGAGAAATCAGGTACTTGATTAGTAGAAGAGATTATCAGGTTAGACGAGTTAAGCGCCGACTAAATACCGAAGCCGAAATCCGTCTAATTCGGTCTATTTGCATCCTGTCCGCAGCAAACCAAACCACTGTAATTAGTACTGACCGCAAGTAATTAGTAGATGATTTAGTTTGCTAAATCATTAAAATAAAATGCATAGTTGAATAACGTGTCGATCCAATGTACATTGCTAAAAATCTGGATTCAAAAATATTTGCGATTTTTCTTTTAAAAAAAGAAATAAAAAAAGGAAAATATCTTAGGACCCTATCCTATCTACTGCCGCCGTGCTCCCCTTGATTTTTTTTCCAGCCGCTTCCTTATCTTCTGCAAGCATCGTGTCTCTTCTATCTCCCTCCGTCCCTCGTGACTTCCATTCCCTGCCGCCATCACAAGCTGCGTCCCCTCCAGCCGAGTCCTCGCCGTGGAACTTCCCAGCTTCCTGCGTCGCGACCCCCTCAGCTTCTTCTCCATGACCGGCGCGCCCCAAGTTTTTCCCCCGTGCGGCAGCTTCCCAGTTTTCTGCGCTCGCCGAGCAGCTTCCATGGCCGGAGCTCCCTCATCCCCTCCTCTCGGCGTCTTCTCCCTGCTGTGCTCGCCGGCTCCCTGCACGCAACCGGGCCGCGCGGCTCTCTGGAGCTCGCCCCTGGCTCGGATTTCCTTCCCCAACCGAGATCCCTCCGTGTTCGTCTCTGCTCCGGCGTCCGGTCAAGCTCCCCGTGGTGCCGTCGCCCTCAAGCTCGCGCCCTGCTCTCTCTGACGCGCGTCTGCTCCAGCTCGCCCAGCCGTCGAGCTCCCTTGCGCGCGCGTGCTCCCTGCCTGCTCCATCTTCTCGTGCGCGCGTCCTGCTCACCCTCCAGCTCGCTTGGTCCCTGCGCGTGTCGAACTTCTGCTCGGCGTCCAGCTTCTCTTTTTCCCCGACCCGCATGACCAGCCGAGTCTGACTCCGCCGTGAGCTCGTCCCTGGCGCTCGACGTGCTGTCGCCCAGCTCGCGGAGCTCCCTTGCCGTGGCCGTTGCTTCCCTGCGCCCAGCCTTTACTCAGTCTCTGTGCGCGCGAGGCGCGAGCTCGCCCGTGTGCTGCTGGTCTAACTTGGATCTCGCCCATGGCGTCGATCTGTCCGTCCTGTCGTCGCTTAGCTCGTACGCGCCCTGTGTATTTTCCCCGCTCGGCATACTCCCTCGCTGGTGGCCGAACATCTCATTCATGGTGTCCAGCTCGAACAAGTCGTCACTCGTCATTCTCGTGCGCGACAAAAAAGCTCGAACAAGTCGTCAATCGTCATCCTCGTCTACGCTAAGCCCCAAGCCGTAAAGACACTCTGGTGCTAGCCATGCGTCACCAGCTCGGCAAAAAGGAATCCCCGGATTGTATGCCTCGCTCGCCTGACGTGTGTGATCAATGACGTCAACCGGAAACCGTCGTCGTGCTTGCGACTATCGCGTCGAATTAGTCAGGGTAAGTTCATTTGTTTTTCGTGTTAGTGGATTGATGGATGGTTTGGCTAGATATAATATTTATTAAATTGCCTAAGTCGCTTTGGTAATTGGTCGATGTCGTAGGATGAAAGAGGTCACAGTGTTTGCGGGACTATAGGTGTTAAAACTGGGAAGTTTTATTAATATATATGATACACAGGTTAACCGGTAAATTAGTTTAGAAAGTTAATGAAAGTTCTTTTATTAAATTTTATAAGTGTTAGGTGCCCAAGAATTTTGAAGTTAAAGTTATAAGTCGTTTAGTGTGTTCTCTAAACTAGGTATGATATTCTATGTGTGTTGGTCGATTTCATGATTTGAATAATTGTTGATTGCTACTTCGAATACTTAGGATCAAGTAACATCGATATATTTGTTTCAATCAAAATCTAGGGTCTGTCTAATAAGTAATGAGTATAAACACTTTAGGTCTTTTAGTTTTAAAGTTGTAATTGGTATACTATATAAAATATGCTTGGTTATAGGTTATAAGTGTTTCGTCCTTTTTAGCGTAAATTATCTATCTTGTACTATTTATACTCGTGCTCATACATGTGCACCGTGCATCTCATGAGGTACGATAAATAATCGCGTGATGTGGAAGACGAGCCAAGTCGACCCCAAGCACGGGCTAATCCGCAGGATGATGCTGATGGACGAACATGCCTGATCAAGTGCAAGGACAAAGATGATCGTCAAGTGGACATCGCCTAACAAATACTAACCTAGTGTTATTCAGGCAAGCCCCGGTGCATTCGCCACCTCCTTGATGTTTTAAAATCTTTATCACCTTGTTTGATGCATTAGGTGATAGGAGTTGTGTGCTAAACCGTTGATGCATTTCCTTCCTTGAAAATTGATTTCCCTTCCTCGATATCCGTTTTGAAAAGAATTTTATGATGCTTAGCCTTGCTTTAGCATACAAAAATGTTTTGTTTTAAAACAAAGGTGATGCTTCAGTGGGTGGGAATGTTTTCAAAAATAAAACTTGATGGTGGATCTGTCAACGGCCTTTATGGGTTCAACATCGGAAAAGATGTACCTCTGCCAGGTACCAGACTTTGGTTGAAATTAATAAAGCTAAGACCGGGCGGTTGACTTGCACGAGAAGGGAGTCTCGGTGTAGTGTCTCCGTCCGAGTCGATTAAGGACCTTCTCGATGTAGGCTGGATGATTGAGGACCCTTTAACTGGTCACATGCCTCATCATGGGTAAGCTTTGCCTCGGGCAGACTAATACCAGAATAAGATAACACGCAATGGGAGTGGAGAGATGGCAAGAGTAGCGTGTACCCTCCGTGGCAATAGGCTAGACGGTGGTGTATCTGTGCTCTCGGTTGGCGTGAACCTGATCTGGTCTTAAGAACCCCGGTGGCGAGTTGACATATGCAAGGGTTAAGTGCTACATATGTTGTGTGATTGGAGATCCTCAGCTGAGTATAATCGATTCGGATCGCCGTAACTTCGCGGACATGAAGACTTGGTCACTGCCCTACACGTAGCAATCCAGTGAACTGAAGGGATGATAAAAAGACGACTAGTATAGGCCAAGTGATTGAACTAGGGTAGAAAGAACTCTAGATGCAGGTAACTTTACTTAACCTGACAAGTAAAACTGGATTTTTAAGGATCCACTCATAGTAAGTTTTTTGCAAAATAGAGTCTTTGATTCTTGATAAGCCATACCTTGAATCTCTCTAGCCAGCATACCCTTGAGAGTCTTTTCTTTAGTCGGGTAAGTCTTGCTGAGTAATTTCGTACTCATGGTTTTATTCCCTGTTGTTTTTCAGGTTATAGTTTTGTGCTGCTGCTGATGGTGTTAAGTAGCCAGTGGGCTCGGCCTTCTTATAAGTCTAAGTAACCCTTCTATACTTCTTATTGAGGATGGTCACTTGAGCTAGCATATATTTCAAACTTATACTTTTGCAATCACTCCGATAAAATAATGTAAAATTTTTGTAACTTGTAAAATTTAGTAATAATATTTCCGCTGCAAAAATATTGGTGTGTGTGATTTGTGTTACTTAATCTTGTGGTCCTGGTTGTAAGTGGTTTATCCAATGTCCTTGGGGCAATCGGACAGATCCTGTTAAGTTATCTAGTGCACATGTATAGTAGTCTGAGGTCTTTGAGACAAGGGCAGGTGCATGTGGGCCCAATAACTTGGGAGGTTCTGCCACAGCTGGTATCGGAGCAGGATTAAGTATATACGGTCACATACATATTTTCAAAACAAAAGTTTTGGTTTTAGAAAACCTATTTTCAACTAAACACATTGTTTGGCTTTGAAAAATAGCTTTGAAAAACTATAATGCTAGCGACATCCTTTGTTAAGCCCTAAATTAAGGACTATTAGGTGGCTTATTTAAAAACCACTAACCCACAACCGGGGGTATTGCATACATATGTATTGTTATTTTCGAAAGCCATTCAGTCTTGAATGGATCGACGCTCAAGGTAAGTTGAGATGTGAGAGCATGACCGAACAAACGTCGGTCTAGGGAAGAGTATAAAAAGCGCTTGATTATATACATGTTACACATATGTATATATGAAGGCTGCGATGTGGAGTATTTACTTTTCCGGGAATTCAGTACCCCATGGATGTGTATGGGTATACAGACATGGGAATACTGAGAAGTGTAATGTAATTGTAACGACGCACCTACGCTCAGGTAAGAAGGTGAGTTACCATAATGAGTTGCCCTATGATTAAAGTGTGGCAACGGCGCCTATGCGTGGCTCGGCGTTTAATGATGATCTCACCTCCATATAGCGATATATGGAGTATAAATTGTCATGTGTGAATTGCATCATGGGAAAGTGGGTTGTGATGGAATCTTCTACAGGTACACTAACCTCAAAAACGTATGTGTAGCTGACGACTAGCAAAATACTGTGAGAGTCGTAAGTATGCCACCGAGATAGAACGTTATTGCCGCATTATGTTGGCAAAATTTGCGAGGACGCTTAGGACGAGCATGCATCCTGATTGTTGCATCATGTTTGTCACCTATACCTCCAAAATGCTTCTCTCGTCTTTATTCCAGTAACCGATGATAGCAGATAATGTGGTGTAATGCTGTATTATGAACTCCAATAAAATAGTTGCCCTCCGTTCTTTAGGTAATCTATTTAGGTGTTATATGTGTTTGCTCTTGTACTTGATGTGTCGATAGAAGGTTAGTGACTTGCTGCCTAAACCCAAAACTAGGCCCTGTTCTAATTTAGTGCACCACGACCCAAATTTGAATTTTCCGTTATCACTCCATGACCAAACACATATAAATAAATGCTTAGATAATTTCTTTGCTGGACCTAAAGTGTACCCGGGCTTAAAAAATCTCGAGTCATGTCTCCATCCTAAACCATGTCCTTGTTCGGTTGGTGCAAGCTGATGTACCTTATCCAGTTTGCCTGTTTTTAAGGATCGTCGTGTTGTTTTACCAACCTAATTTAGGAAAGACATGTCCAACTATTTTTCTGGAATTTGATGCCTTTGGTTTCCTCATATCTATCGAAGGCATACCAACTAAATCTTATAATTGTTTCCCCTTCGTATCTAATCAGATACTAATCTTTGACCTTGTAATCTCTGCGATGGGCATAGAAATATGCTTGGGGCTGAATTAACAGTCTCCCATCATACTCCTTTTATCAAGTTTAGGTTATGGCCACGTCTAGTTCATTTCATCGGGCCATGATCTATTTGGCTTTCTACTTGTAGCCGTTTTGACAGGTAGAGTCTCTTTGTATATTGTCACCCTTGCCCAATCCATTTGTGTTGCGCGAGATTTCTTATTGGTTACGTCTGGTAATGGTGTTATGACTAAAACCGATGGTGTTGCGACGAGACCGAGGGCCTCTTGTGAATGTACACACATGGTTGTGCTGCTCAGCACACGCTGATATCATGGTTAGTAGTTGTAATCCATTATGAGACTATATCAATGTGTTATCTTAGTACAATCTGTTTTTGCTACGTGAGATTCATTATTGGTACCAGTTCGGTGATGGTGTCATGATTAATGACTTATGGTGCCGCTGCGAAACTGAGAGCCCCTTGTGAATGTACACGCAGGGTTATGCTGCTTGGCGTATGCTGGTATCGAGGTCTCTAGTCATGATCCATTGTGGAACTACACTGATGTGTGATCTTCCATGGACTCCTCCCTTGAAACAATTTCTGTGTTGTTTGTCAAAGTGATCAAGCAACATCTATCATCTTTATTGGATCAAAAGGGCATACCACTTTCGTGTGTGGTCTCTTTTCTTTGATCTTAGTAGTGACTACTCATACAAGTTCCCTTTACGTCCTTTGTGTAAAGGTGAAGCCTTGGAGCTTTTTAGTGTTGGAAGATAGCTAATTAGCTCTTAAAATGGAGATCTGTTTCCCCTACTGCTGAGATGCAGGAGTTTGTTCATTCGCTCCCTTAGTTAATCCATGTATTCCCGAACCAAGTCAGTTCCTCTCGCATGAAGAAACAGATGAAAAACATGACCAAATGGATTTCTACCCAGATGCATGATCAAATGTTAGTATGAGCGAGCTCTCAACCCTTGGCTTACCGATGGTACTGAGAGGACCTGCTCAATATCAAAAGTAGTTCAACAAGTTGGTTTTACTAACTTGTAACTGTCCAATGAACAAAGGTTGAGTTTAGAGATCGTTTTGTCAAGTTGTCTAAACTCACTTTTGTACAACCCTCGTAAGGAAGTGCTTATAAGAATCAAGGTTAAGTCGGCCAGTAACCACCTAGTCATCGCTCTAGTCATGCCTCTGATCGCCTCACGTGTGCTTTTCCAGCATGTGTGATCAAGTCGAGCCATACCTAGTGCTTGATAAAGTGGATTGATTGTGAAGTCAACCTTTGTTCATCATCTTCACTAATGTGTTCCTCGAATTTTTATTATCTTCCTGGAACTTGAATTCCTCAAATGGCCACTTGTTGGTAAACCTTCTTCTTTGTGTTTTACCCAAGATGGTGCATCTGATTCTGTTTGGGTAAAATCGTGTATTTGTCGCTCGCTCAATAGACTCAGATAGTACAGTGCCATCAGAAAAAGCAAACTGCACACATGGAACCTTATGTGATCTTCTGGCAGACATCGTCTCTATTGGTGGACATTTCTAAATTAGCCCAAGGCGATACATGTTATGTCCACTAGGGAAACAACATCCTAAGATACTCGCCTTTAATTGGAAATGTCTCACGATTATCGCTGATATGAACATGGGTTACATACTTCTTTACCCTTAGAAGTCTTTTGCTCCGAATCTCGGGACGAAATTCTTTTAAGGGGGAGGGCTGTAACACCCCAGGTGTTTATATTCCGCTCGACAACGAGTATGGATTTAAGCACGTAATATTAGTGGGTAAATGGACGCTAAATTTAAACATCTTCGTCTATCGCGATTTCAATATCGCATTTGTTCCGTTTGTCGCGAGTTCGACATCGGTTGTATCTATCTGGGCTCTTCCTAAATTTTTGTGATGTTCGGAACATAGTTGTTCTGAAAATCGGTGCGTTCGGTGATTATTTAAAATTCATCGCTCGCGCGAATACGAAATTCGGAAGCCCGACCCACTGAGATGATTTTATCCCGGACAAATTAATTTGAACTCGACAACTAAAATGTTCGGGGCAAAGTAATCTGAATTGCGTGTTGTCTGAGAGAAATCGTGCGCGAGATTATGACCCAATTTATCCTCCAGCACGCTGTTTTGGCGAGCGCAAGAGTAATAATTGGGCCTCTTTTTCCAGTGTGTTGTCTTCGGCGGAGAAATCGGGTACTTGATTAGTAGATGAGATTATCAGGTTAGACGAGTTAAGCGCCGACTAAATACCGAAGCCGAAATCCGTCTAATTCGGTCTTTTTGCATCCTGTCTGAAGCAAACCAAATCACTATAATTAGTACTTACCGCAAGTAATTAGTAGATGATTTAGTTTGCTAAATCATTAAAATGAAATGCGTAGTTGAATAGCGTGTCGACTCAGTGTGCATTGCTAAAAATCTGGATTCAAAAATATCTGCGATTTTCCTTTTAAAAAAAGAGAAATAAAAAAAAGAAAATATCCTAAAACCCTATCCTATCTACTGCCGCCGTGCTCCCCTTGATTTTTTCCCAGCCGCTTCCTTATCTTCTGCAAGCATCGTGTCTCTTCTATCTCCCTCTGTCCCTCGTGACTTCCATTCCCTGCCGCCATCACAAGCTGCGTCCCTCCAGCCGTGTTCTCGCCGTGGAACTTCCCAGCTTCCTGCGTCGAGACCCCCTCAGCTTCTTCTCCATGACCGGCGCGCCCCAAGTTTTTTCCCCGTGCGGCAGCTTCCCAGTTTTCTCCGCTCGCCGAGCAGTTTCCATGGCCGGAGCTCCCTCATCCCCTCCTCTCGGCGTCTTCTCCCTGCTGTGCTCGCCGGCTCCCTGCATGCAACCGGGCCGCACGGCTCTCTGGAGCTCGCCCCTGGATCGGATTTCCTTCCCCAGCCGAGATCCCTCCCTGTTCGTCTCTGCTCCGGCGTCCGGTCAAGCTCCCCATGGTGCCGTCGCCCTCAAGCTCGCGCCCTGCTTTCTCTGACGCGCGTCTGCTCCAGCTCATCCAGCCGTCGAGCTCCCTTGCGCGCGCGTGCTCCCTCCCTGCTCCATCTTCTCGTGCGCGCGTCCTGCTCACCCTCCAGCTCGCTTGGTCCCTACGCGCGTCGAACTTCTGCTCGGCGTCCAGCTTCTCTTTTTCCCGACCCGCGTGACCAGCCGAGTCTGACTCCGCCGTGAGCTCGTCCCTAGCGCTCGACGCGCAGTCGCCCAGCTCGCGGAGCTCCCTTGCATGGCCGTCGCGTCCCTGCGCCCAGCCTTTAGCTCAGTCTCTGTGCGCCCGAGCTCGCCGGTGTGCTGCTGGTCTAACTCGGATCTCGCCCATGGCGTCGATCTGTCCGTCCTGTCGTCGCTCAGCTCGTGCGCGCCGTGTGTATTTTCCCCGCTCAGCATACTCCCTCGCTGGTGGCTGAACATCTCACTCATGGTGCCCAGCTCGCGTCCACCTCAGTTGATTATTGACATCGTGCGTGTAACACCCCAGATGTTACCAAGGCCCTGGCTCCCAACTTGCACTTATGACATGTTATCTCATGTGGTTAAGTGGAGGAGAGGGAGCCCCAAAACCTTGGGAACCATGTATTAACTAAGAATGTTCATGACAAAAGCTTTACCCAAACATTTATGCAATTATCACCTTGGGCAAGAGAAGATTGCACCCTAGACTCTTCTTAAGCCCTTAACTCCCAAAACCCTGGTTTAAGGGAAAGGTTAAGCAAATGTACAAATCATGAGTTAACCCTTAACCAAAGTTTAAGTAACATTATAATCTATAAAATGCAGAGGGGAAACATTGCAAAAAGGCCCCTCAAAGACCCCAAATCCATTCCTTAAGTAGCAAGTACACTAGAGCTCTCTAATCTTCTCTAAGTCAAAACTAAACCCTAGTTTAAAGATCAGACGTGTTCACTTAGTAAATGGCGCCAAAACCATTTGGTCTGAATACCAAAAAGGAGCCAAACTACCTAAGGAACCCACTGGAAAAATTTGAACCCGAGCCAAATTCGTTTGACATGATTTGACACCACTTTTGTCTCGGGGTGAACACTGAGACAACCTAGATTTGGCGTCCGCATATCTCCCTAGCTAGGGCATATCTGCCATTGGAACTCACATACAAGAGACAACCCTAAGTGCTAGAAAGAGGTCTGCGCCGGATTTTTGCCAAGATTCGCACGTTTGCAATCTCAGCAAGCTTTTGAACAAGGGCAGAAACACACCTCCACGTGTTCGACACACCTTGAACTCGCCAGAGCATGCCCGGCGCCCGACCCCGCGTGCCCCGTGTCGCGCTAAGCCGAGCCCGTGCCATTGCCTGCGCCCGCGCCTATAAAGCCAGCCAAGACTTCAACCGTACACCCCCGCTCGCTCTCGACCTCGCCGGAGTGCAAGATCACCGGCGTTTGCCCTGCACACGGCGTGCCAGCGGCCGCCCGAGAACCCACTACCGTAGACCGGCCAACCGAGCCTTTCCCAGCCCCGTCCGACCCACGAGAGAGACTCTACTTGCCTCGGTGAAGCTCCCAGAGCGAGGAATCGAGCTCTGCCTCGCCGAAGACACCAGATCAAGGTCACCAGACTTCACCCGACCGCCGGCGAGCGTAAACCGAGCTCCACGGTGAGCCTTTCTTCAATTCCTTGCACGGGTAGACTCCTTAGCACCCCGTGAAGCTTCCCGTGCCCTTGGATTGAACTATATCGCCGTGGATAGGCCGGAGCACCCGCCGCCGATGAGCTCGCCCGCCTGCGCACGTGGACCAGCCGATTCCGGCCATCACCGTCGTCGAGCCGTACCTCGTCCCGCAAGGACTTCCCGGAGCCAACCCTGTCCTTTGCCGGACCTCCCTCGCCGCCTGTAAGCCGCACCACCCTATTTACTTCTGCGGGTACTGTTCAAAAGGGGGGAGGGACCTCGGGGAAGAAGGAAAGGAAGTCAGGGGGGTTTTTGAATTGTCAGAGACTCAGATGAATAGTTGCGCAGGGGTATAAGTTGAAGGATTGTTTTAGGAAAAGCCCAGGGTCCTCGGTGTAAACTAGTTTTCCAGAAAACCTTTTAAACATTTCTCTTTTAAATACAAACAGAGCTTGTAAAATTCATAACTTCAGTTTTATTCAACCAAATTGAGTCAAACCAATTTTGCTAGGTCTTGAATAATGTGAACTACTTAGGAAAAATACAAAACCCCCTAAGTGTTGCAGAAGAATTTAAAGTTTTGAATTAAATAGTGTTCTGGCCAAAAGCTGAATAAAAGAGGGAAAAATAGTTACATTGTTAGACTGGGGTTAAGAAAAATCAAAGAAGTGCTTAATCACTCCCTAATCTATTTAAAAATAGTAAACCCCTCAGTGCACCAAAGTAAGGAAGGGTTAACCATTTAAAATCATTTTAGCCCAAAGTTAAAGAAAATAGAAAAGGTAGATTAAAATAAGACCAGGGGGCAACCACACTTTTGCTAGTTCACTTATGCAGTATAGTTCACTGGAAAATTTTGTTAGACCCTTGTTTAGTACAAAAGAAATGCATTACCTTTTATTTTATGAAAACATTGAAAACTTAGAAAAATCTTAGAAAAATAATCCTGAGGAGAAAACACCCCAAACCTTGGGATAACTAATATTTTGTTATTATGAATGTAGAAAAAATATGAGTTCTGTTGTTTAATATTGTTCAAATAACAAGTTAGTTGTAAGTACCATTTTGGCACTAAACTTTAGAAAATCACAACTAAATATCCAGTAGGTCTTTTTCTGTGATTTTTAACACAGAGGCCTAATATCACCTATGAATCTTGACAAAAATAAAATCTAGTGCAGAGACCCCACCTAAACTAGAGCTATAGTATAAAGTGTCCTTTTTCCTTTACTTTTGTAAATTTTGCACAAGTAGTGTCTAAATTAATTTCAGCCTAAAACTTCTAGAATAACCCACAATGGTGAATATTTACTCACTGTAATTTTTATAACATTTTGGGAAAATGTTAACTGACCATGATAGTTTAAAAATGCTTAAATAGAAACACAATGGAAAGAAAAAGGAAAATGTTGGGAGAATTAAATAATGTACAAACCAAAGCCTTTCAAGTACCTCATGGAGCATAGAAATAGAATTAAAGAGTGTAAGTTTATTCAAAAATCTCAAAGGGAAAGTATCAAGCCCTTAAGTATACCCAAAAGAAACCCTAGAATACCACTACACTTAGTACTATTTTACCAAGCATAACCTTTACAATTCATCATGTCATTAATAAGCATATATCTTCTTCATTGCATTCGATAGACTGTAATCTCGCTGACGGGGAGTACATCCTTGTGCAGGAGCAAAGAGTTGTTCAGGAGGTAGCCCAGGATCCAGCACTAGAGCCTGCCATCGAGGACCTGCCTGCCCCAACTTTGGAAGGCAAGCCCCGGTTTTATGCATAACCTACTTATTATGCTATTTTACTACACTTATGGTTTGTAGGTTTGAAATGTGCACTTAAGTGTAGGAGTTGTTTGGAACCTTAGTTGCATGAACTCAAGTTTTTCCCTTGTGATGGATACTAGTATGCTAGGTCGAGTAGCTACTTTACTAATTAGGGATCTCGGTAGAAGTCGAGTGATTTTTCTAGCACTCGCGCGAGGTCAGGAATTGGGTGTATCCATTTTTATATTGTATTGATGATGGTCTGTGGACAACGATCCATGGGGATTGGTTGTCTACGAGACGGAAATTGGAATAAGGATTAAGGTGATGTACAGTGTGTCAAGCGTTTGAACGTACTAAGCACATGCCGAGAAATATGGTAAATCGGTAAGCCTAGTACCTGAGTGAACCTGGCAGCAGACTTTGCCCCTCACGCGACCTGAGACGTGGTCTCCCATTCCGGTTATGGTGGGTACAAGTGCGGTCACTGCACGACGGCAGTCGGGGTCAGTGAGGCATTGTACGCCAAGGCGGTGAGCCCTGTTTTGTTGACGGGGAATCGATGGGGACGATTGATGTGTGTGGGGACGAAGTGCCTCGCCACGTCGTGTGTTTAGGTTTACCTTGCAAGGCTAAAAAAACTCGATTCGAATCGTCTGCTTCTCGCAGCTAATGAGACTGCTTGATCCATGCTGCTTCATTGAGTAACAAGTGGAAATATGTTGACTTGGCAAAAGATGTTGAATGCTAAATGCTTGATACCATGTATGATTAGATAGGTACACATTTAGTCTTAAGAGAGTCACACTAAAACTTGAAAAAGCTAAAACTTGATTTTAGACTCAGCTAGTGCTTTTGGCAAGGCAAACCCCTCAGCCAAACAGTTGCATGTCTAGAGGTAGAGGAGTAGACTCCTCACACCTGGTAAGTCTAGCTGAGTATTAGTATACTCAGCCTTGCTTGTGGCATAATTTTACAGGTTCTCTGGAGGACATGGTTGCTGGAGTGACTTGGCCGTCCATCTTGCCACCGGGCTGGACAGTCGAATGGGACCCTACCTCGGGAGAGGAGGAGCATGAGGAGTGATGGGACAGGCTTCCCCATCTCTCCATTTATTTATCGTTAGTTTTATTCCGCTGCATTTCGAACAATGATCACTGTTTTCATTAACACTCCGATGATGATGTAATAAATTTAATACTCCTTAATGTTGGATTTATGCTTTATTGTATTTGCTCTGTGCCTCACCATCGAGTGAGTATGTGGTACTTGATCCTATTAGTGGCCTCGTCGGACTAGATTCGAGGGACTGACGTTTTATTCCTATTTAAGTGTGGTCTAGCCTTTATGGCGGGACTTAGGCACTTAAGTTGGAATAATTTGGGCAGTTCCGCCACAGCTGGTATCGGAGCTTGTACCACCACAGAGGGATCAATAAACTGTAAATACCATCCTTTTCAAAAATAAAACTTGTTAGAAACAAATGTTGGATAGATTGGTTAGGCGATAGGGATGAACATAGAGCGTGAAGCCTTAGGATGATAGAAGGGTAGCTAGGTGGCTAATTGAGTGAGCCCTAGAGGCTACTATAAGGGATTAGGTTTTTCCCTATTCCCTATAAGTTGAGATGAGGTCGTTTAGGACGAGCATGCATGCATCCTTCATTTAAACTACTTGATTGTTGGGTAAAAACTTTAAATACATGATAATGAAAGATTAAGTACACTCAGTGACCTTATCGTAACCCTTGATAGGCCAAGCCTTGATCCCCTTTTATTTTTGTAATTATTTTTTTCTTTTTCGCTTACGCTTACCCATACACAGATGACTTCTCACGGATCCTCGGAAGGAGGGAACGCACAATCCCACACGGATGGACTTGCATGAGAGGGTTTTCCCCGCATCTTGTGGGAGGTACTTCAGGGAGCCGGTTATACGACGCCTCCCCAGTACGCGGTGCAGCTGTTCGAGGAGCACCGGGTGCTCCGCTGTAGGGTGAGGATGACCCTGGAACCTCATCCCTTGCAGCCAGGCTGGCGTTCATTGGACTCCGAGTCTTTCGGATACAGGTCTGAAGACACAATTGAGGCTATTGCTCTCCACGGGCTGACGACCTTTAGTGGTTTTCACCCCTTGGAACTGTCTACTCATCCCATTGGTCTGTTCCCCGCTGAGGGTTGATTTGGTGACAAGGGGATCACGGGTGGATTGGAGGAGATTGAGGGGGAAATGAACTAATTTCCCCCTCAATCCCCTCCAATCCCCCGTGATCCCTGGTCACCAAATCAGCCCTGAAAAGGAGGATGACCCAATGTGGAATGACCGAGTGGAGCATGCCAAGGATATATGGGCTCTTTACCTAAGGCAGACTGCTCACCTGACGGTGCGATGCATGAATGCCCTGTATCGCCTGCAAGCAGTGCGGGGAGAGGCAATGTCTTAGCTAATGGCCTTGGTGGAGGCTACCAAGATCACCTTAGATAACAGGGAGGAACTGGTGGTAGACCTAACCACTGAGATGGTGGAAAAGGACCTACAGGTGGAACAGATGGCCAACCAGATCCAGGAGCTTGAGGAGCTAGTGGGAGCCAGGGAGAACACCATTGAGGTTCTCGAGGATCAGCTGATCAACACTCAACAACAACTCAAGGAGGCTAACCAGCACTTGGATATGCACCATCAGGAGATTCAGGACATGGAGGCCAACGAGGATGTTGACATCGAGGGAGGAGTGGAGCCGGAGCCCGCATCTAGCCTGGACACTGCTTGCTCAGGGAGACCCCCTTCCCCCGAGTCAAGTGTTGCCTCGTTTGTCCATTAAGTTACAGGGATAGGGTTAGAAGTGTGTGGCGGTAGAACTCCTCGAAGCTAGCTTAGCTTTTGCACCCTTGGGGTACTAGGCTAGACAGAGTTGAGTCTTTTGATCACTGATGTAATCGTAACAAACTCTTTTGGAATTATGGATGGTGAATGATGTCAACTTTTAATTATGAGGGAAGTTTTATGTCATGTGGTATCTTTTATGAAATATGCAAGGAAATGTTGGCATTTTGCAAATCTTGTCCTTTGGAATTTTTTTCACTACGTATGAACCCTGACATCAGAAGTTTGATATTAAGAGCATCCTAAATTTTCAGATGGCAGGAAGAGCGCGCCATGGACAGAATGAGCGCATTCCTCCACCCCCGCCACCGCCTCCTACCATGCAAGAGTTGATGGCTCAACAGAATGAGATTCTGCGTTAGTTGGCTCAACGTCAGCCGCCACCTCAGCACTATGGTGGTGGTGATCACCATCAATGTCCCCCAGCAGCAGCCACTTATCAGGAGTTCCTCGACACTCAGCCGCCGTTGTTCACTCAGGCAGAGGATCCACTTGATGCTGATGTATGGCTCAGGGTAGTGGAATCCAAATTCCCACTGCTAAATGGAGTTTGTTCATATGTGGCTAAGGTCAGGTTCGCCACCCAGCAGCTTCACGGACCCGCGCGGACATGGTAGGACCACTTCCTTGCTATGCAGCCAGTTGACCACGTGGTGGAATGGAGAGAGTTCAAGGCAGCTTTCAGAGGGCATCACATACCGGCAGACATTATGGACCGTAAGCTTAATGAGTTTCTGGCACTCACTCAGGGGAATCGTACTGTGTTGCAGTACGCTCAGGCCTTCAATGACCTGTGTCAGTATGCTGGATACCATGCAGACACTGACGAGAAGAAGAGGGACAGATTCAAGAGGGGCCTCAGTACTAAGCTCCGCGACCGTCTCAACACAGTCAGGGCCAACAGCTACAATGAGTTAGTCAACATGGCCATTTCCCAGGAAGACTGCATCACAGCCCGCCAGGCAGAAAAGAAGAGGAAGACCCCTGTGGCAGGACCTTCAGCTCAGCCTCAGCGCTTCAGGATTGTATCTGACACTCAGAACAGGGGACCTCAGCAGCAAGGACGTTGGGTAATCTGACCACAGCAGCAGCAGTAGCAGGCACCCAACCGTTCTCTGCACCCAGTCCAGAGGAACAACAATCAGCCACAGCAGCAGCAGTACCGTCAAGCCAATGACAAGAGATGCTTCACTTGTGGCAGCACTGGACACTACGCCAAGAATTGCCCCAAGAACCAGCAGAGGCAGGGGCAGAATTCCAATCAGAACCAAGGCAAGAGACAGAAGGTGCAAGTGAGACAAGGCAGATTGAACTTCACCACCATGGCTGATATTTCAGAGGGAGCACCCGTCTTGACTGGTATCTTTTCAGTTTTGAATTATCCTGCAATCATTCTTTTTGATTCTGGCGCATCACACAGTTTATCAGTACCAAATTTAGTGCCAAGTGCCCGTTACCTTTTCACCACACAAATGGGGGTATTACAATTTCTACACCAGGAGGCAGGGTTGCCACCTATCAGATCAACAGACACGTACCAATAAGGTTGGGTAGCTTCATATTTAAGACCACTCTCCTGATCATGGGATTGGATAGTGTGGATATCATCCTAGGGACTGATTGGTTAATGCGACACCATGCAGTAATTGATGTCGTAGCCAGAGCCATAGAAATTCACTCCCCACTAGATGGAGAAATCACCCTATACCTACCCTACTAGGGTTGTACCCGTTCCTGTGCCTTCACCATGATAGAATCACCTGTCGAGAGAATCCCGGTGGTCTGTGAGTACCCAGATGTTTTCCCAGATGAATTGCCAGGAATGCCACCCGAAAGAGACATAGAGTTTGCAATTGAGTTGCAACCCGGGACTGCACCTATATCCAAGAGACCCTATAGGATGCCTCCAGCCGAATTGGCGGAATTGAAAAAGCAATTACAAGAGTTGTTGGACAAAGGATTCATTCGCCCAAGTACTTCTCCATGGGGATGTCCCGCCTTGTTCGTAAAGAAGAAAGATGAGAGTCTGAGATTGTGTGTGGACTACCGCCCTCTCAATGTGGCAACAATCAAAAATAAGTATCCATTACCTCACATTGACGTATTGTTTGACCAATTGGTGGGAGCCAAAGTATTCTCCAAGATAGACCTTCGCTCTGGCTATCATCAGATAAAAATCAGGGCCAGTGATATTCCGAAGACAACTTTCTCTACAAGATACGGGCTTTATGAGTACTTGGTGATGTCTTTCAGGCTGACCAATGCCCCGACTTACTTCATGTATTTGATGAACTCAGTGTTTATGCCAGAGCTGGACAAATTTGTGGTGGTCTTCATTGATGATATTCTAGTTTATTCCAAGAATGAAGACGAGCATACAGAGCATCTACACATCGTACTTCAGCGACTGCGCGATCATCGCTTGTATGCTAAGTTGTCCAAATGTGATTTTTGGTTGAAGGAAATCAAATTTTTGGGTCACACCATTTCTCAGAATGGGGTATCAGTTGATCCTGAGAAGGTACAAGAAGTGATGGATTGGAAACCTCCTACCACAGTACGGCATATCCGGAGTTTTCTGGGATTGGCAGGGTATTATCGACGATTTATTCCGGATTTCTCCAGGATTGCCAAGCCAATGACTGAATTGTTGAAGAAAGGAGTAAAGTACGAATGGAGTCAGAAATGTGAAGATGCCTTTCATGCATTGAGACAACATCTAACAACAGCACCCGTGTTAGCCCAGCCTGATAATACCAAACCCTTTGAGGTTTATTGCGATGCTTTAGGCACTGGATTAGGATGTGTCTTGATGCAAGACAACCAAGTTATTGCCTATGCATCCAGGGCACTCAGGCCTCATGAGCAGAACTACCCCACCCATGATCTAGAGTTAGCAGTCGTAGTTCATGCTCTGAAGATATGGAGACATTACTTAATGGGAGCTCATTGTAATATCTATACCGATCACAAGAGTCTCAAGTATATTTTCACTCAGGCGGATCTTAATATGAGGCAGAGAAGATGGTTAGAATTAATCAAGGACTATGATTTGGAAGTGCATTACCATCCTGGCAAGGCCAATGTTGTGGCAGATGCCTTAAGCCGGAAGGCCCAGTGCAACTGCGTGAGTTTGGATTCCAAGATTGCCACCCTTTGTGATGAGTTGTGCAAGCTGAACATAGAAGTTGTTTCCTCAGGTGCCTTGAGTTATATTTTAGTGGAGCCCACTTTGCAGGAGCAAATAGTCATGGCACAGACCGGTGACAAGGATGTTCAAGTCATTAAGGAAATGATCGAACAAAAGGTGGACAAATACAAATGCTTCCGTCAGGACAGCAAAGGAATCCTATGGTTTGGAGACCGATTGGTTGTTCCTAAGAACCCCGAGCTCAGAAAGAAACTATTGGATGAAGCTCACCTTTCCAAATTCTCTATGCACCCCGACAGTAACAAGATGTATCATGATCTCAGATCCTTGTACTTGAGAGCACCTAGAGGGGGGTGAATAGGTGATCCTGTAAAACTTGAATCTTAAGCCACAAAAACTTGGTTAAGTGTTAGCACACTAATTGCCAAGTGGCTAGAGAGGAGTCTCAACAAAACACAATAACCACAAGAGATCAATCACAGAGATGGCACAGTGGTTTATCCCGTGGTTCGGCCAAGACCAACGCTTGCCTACTCCACGTTGTGGCGTCCCAACGGACGAGGGTTGCAATCAACCCCTCTCAAGCGGTCCAAAGACCCACTTGAATACCACGGTGTTTTGCTTTGCTTTTCTTAATCCCGTTCGCGAGGAATCTCCACAACTTGGAGTCTTCGCGAGGAATCTCCACAACTTGGAGTCTCTCGCCCTTACACTTGAAGTTCACTAAGAATCACGGAGTAAGGGAGGGATTAGCAACTCACACAAGACACAAAGATCACAGCAAATACGCACACACAAAACCCAGACTTGAGCTCAAGAGACTAGCACACTACAACGGAGCTCAAATCACTAGAATGTCGAACAAGTGCGCAGGAATGGAGTGTGAGTGATCAAGAGTGCTCAAGGAATGCTTGGTGTGCTCCTCCATGCGCCTAGGGGTCCCTTTTATAGCCCCAAGGCAGCTAGGAGCCGTTGAGAGCAATCCAGGAAGGCAAATCTTGCCTTCTGTCGCCTGGCACACCGGACAGTCCGGTGCACACCGGACACTGTCCGGTGCCCGATTTCTTTCCTTCTATGGCGAAGCCGACCGTTGGTAGCTTTGGAGCCGTTGGCGCACCGTACATGTCCGGTGCACACCGGACAGTCCGGTGCCTCCTTCTAGCCGTTGGCACGGCCACGTGTCCCGCGCAGATCACGCGGCCGACCGTTGGCCCGGCCGACCGTTGGCTCACAGGACAGTCCGGTGAATTATAGTCGTACGTCGCCGGTGAATTCCCGAGAGCGGCCAGTTTGCTCGAGCCAGCCTGGCGCACCGGACACTGTCCGGTGCACCACCGGACAGTCTGGTGCTCACAGACTGAGCAAAGTCTTGGCTGCTCGAGCCAAGACAATTCCAATTCGATTTTTCCTGTTTCCAGCACTTAGACACAATACATTAGTCTCTAAAACAATGTACTAAGACTGAGAAACATACCTTTATAGTTGATTTGTACTTTGTCCACCATTTAACACTTAGGCACTTGTGTTTGACACTAAATCACCAAAACACTTAGAAATGGCCCAAGGGCACATTTCCCTTTCAATCTCCCCCTTTTTGGTGATTTATGCCAACACAATATAAAGCAAGTAGAACAAATACAAAATCAATTCAAATAAGAACTCAAATTGTTTTGATTCAAATTTGACATATATGGATCACTCTTTGCCACCACTTGGTTTGTTTTTGCAAATCAAACTCAACTTTCTATCTCTAAGTCAAACACACATGTTAAGACATAAAGAGAGTCATTCCAAGAGAAATTGATTCAAGATTTCAAAAACTCCCCTTTTTCCCATAATCAACACTTCTCCCCACAAGAAGCCAACTTTTGACGAGAGAGACAAATAAAAGAATTTTGACAAACCAAAAGCTCTATTCTACTATTTTCAAAATCTCTCAAGTGGTAGCTGATCCATTTATCGCTTTGGCCTTTATTTTCTCCCCCTTTGGCATCAAGCACCAAAACGGAATCAATCTTGGCCCTTTTAACCCCATTGCCTCACCAAAATCTTCAACTAAGAGTAAAAAGGCAATAAGAGTACTAAGATGAACTTGGAAGAAGTTACTCTTTCATCGGAGTGCAGTGGAAGTCTTTCATGGTCCAAGTCCATCTTTTTCCTTTCAATCCTTCTTTGAGACTAAATCAAGCAAACTCAAGCACGTGGTTAGTCTCAAGAGGTCAAGTTGTAACACATCTCCCCCTAAATGTGTGCATCACTTTGCAACGGACTTGTGAGGTCCAGGGAGTGCTTGTACAACTTGAGCACCATACCTAAGCAACAAAATGCATAAGGAACATGATCAAAGGCATAAACACATGTATGCTATAAATCAATCCAAGTTCCGCGAATCTAAGACATTTAGCTCACTACGCAACCTGCAAAAGGTCTTCTCATCTAGAGGCTTGGTAAAGATATCGGCTAGCTGGTTCTCGGTGCTAACATGAAACACTTCGATATCTCCCTTTTGCTGGTGGTCTCTCAAAAAGTGATGCCGGATGTCTATGTGCTTTGTGCGGCTGTGTTCAACAGGATTTTCCGCCATGCGGATGGCACTCTCATTATCACATAGGAGTGGGACTTTGCTCAGATTGTAGCCAAAGTCCCGGAGGGTTTGCCTCATCCAAAGTAGTTGCGCGCAACACTGTCCTGCGGCAACATACTCGGCCTCAACGGTGGATAGGGCAACGGAGGTTTGTTTCTTAGAATTCCATGACACCAGGGACCTTCCTAAGAATTGGCACATCCCCAATGTACTCTTCCTATCAACCTTACATCCAGCATAGTCGGAATCTGAATATCCAATCAAGTTAAAGGTAGACCCCTTGGGATACCAGAGCCCGAAGCAAGGCGTAGCAACTAAATATCTAAGAATTCGCTTCACCGCCACTAAGTGACACTCCTTAGGATCGGATTGAAATCTAGCACGCATGCATACGCTAAGCATAATATTCGGTCTACTAGCACATAAGTAAAGTAACGACCCTATCATTGACCGGTATGCCTTTTGATCAACGGACTTACCTCCTTTGTTGAGGTCGGTGTGTCCGTCGGTTCCCATCGGAGTCTTCGCGGGCTTGGCGTCCTTCATCCCAAACCGCTTCAGCAAGTCTTGTGTGTACTTCGTTTGAGAGATGAAGGTGCCGTCCTTGAGTTGCTTCACTTGGAACCCAAGGAAGTAGTTCAACTCGCCCATCATCGACATCTCGAATTTCTACATCATCACCCTGCTAAACTCTTCACAAGACTTTTTATTAGTAGAACCAAATATTATGTCATCGACATAAATTTGGCACACAAAAAGATCACCGTCACAAGTCTTAGTGAACAGAGTTGGATCGGCTTCCCCAACCTTGAAAGCATTAGCAATTAGAAAGTCTCTAAGGCATTCATACCATGCTCTTGGGGCTTTCTTAAGTCCATAGAGCGCCTTAGAGAGCTTACACACGTGGTCGGGGTACCGTTCATCCTTGAAGCCAGGGGGTTGCTCTACGTACACCTCCTCCTTGATTGGCCCGTTGAGGAAAGCGCTCTTCACATCCATTTGGAACAACCTGAAAGAATGGTGAGCGGCATATGCTAGCAACATACGAATGGACTCTAGCCTAGCCACAGGAGCAAAAGTCTCCTCAAAGTCCAAACCTGCGACTTGGGCATAACCTTTTGCCACAAGTCGAGCCTTGTTCCTCGTCACCACTCCGTGCTCGTCTTGTTTGTTGCGAAACACCCACTTGGTGCCCACAACATTTTGCTTAGGACGAGGCACCAGTGTCCAAACTTCATTCGTCTTGAAGTTGTTGAGCTCCTCTTGCATGGCCAACACCCAGTCCGGATCTAGCAAGGCCTCCTCTACTCTGAAAGGCTCAATAGAAGAGACAAAAGAGTAATGCTCACAAAAATTAACTAATCGAGACCGAGTAGTTACTCCCTTGCTTATGTCACCCAAAATCTGGTCGACGGGATGATCCCTTTGAATCATCGCACGGACTTGAGTTGGAGGTGCCGGTTGTGCTTCTTCATCCATTATTTGATCATCTTGTGCTCCCCCTTGATCATGCGCCTCCTTTTGATAAACCTGTTCATCTTCTTGAATTGGGGAATGCACCATTGTTGAGGAAGAAGGTTGATCTCGTTCATCTTGTTCCTATGGCCGCACATCTCCAATCGCCATGGTGCGTATTGCGGCCGTTGGAATTTCTTCTTCATCTACATCAACATCAACAACTTGCTCTCTTGGAGAGCCATTAGTCTCATCAAATACAACGTCGCTAGAGATTTCAACCAAACCCGATGATTTGTTGAAGACCCTATACGCCTTTGTATTTGAATCATAACCTAACAAAAACCCTTCTACAGCTTTGGGAGCAAACTTAGTATTTCTACCCTTCTTCACTAGAATGTATCATTTGCTCCCAAATACACGAAAGTAAGATACATTGGGTTTGTTACCGGTTAGAAGCTCATACAAAGTCTTCTTGAGGAGGCAGTGAAGGTAGACCCGGTTGATGGCGTGGCAAGCCGTGTTCACGGCTTCCGACCAAAAGCGCTCGGGGGTCTTGAACTCTCCAAGCATCGTCCTCGCCATATCGATTAGCATCCTGTTCTTCCTCTCTACCACACCATTTTGTTGTGGTGTGTAGGGAGCGGAGAACTCGTTCTTGATCCCTTCCTCCTCAAGAAACTCCTCCACTTGAAGGTTCTTGAACTCGGACCCGTTGTCGCTTCTTATCTTCTTCACTTTGAGCTCAAACTCATTTTGAGCTCTCCTTAGGAAGCGCTTGAGGGTCCCTTGGGTTTCAGACTTATCCTGCAAAAAAGAATACCCAAGTGAAGCGGGAAAAGTCATCAACAATAACTAGACCATACTTACTTCCTCCTATGCTTAGATAGGCGACGAGTCCGAAGAGGTCCATATGTAGCAGCTCCAGGGGTCTTGATGTGGTCATCACATTCTTGCTGTGATGCGCTCCTTCCACTTGTTTACCTACTTGACAAGCTGCACAAGGTCTATCTTTTTCGAATTGCACGTTAGTCAAACCTATCACGTGTTCTCCCTTTAGAAGCTTGTGAAGGTTCTTCATCCCTACATGTGCTAAGCGGCGATGCCACAGCCAGCCCATGCTGGTCTTAGCTATTAAGCATGCATCTAGACCGACCTCCTCTTTTGCAAAATCAACTAAATAAAGTTTGCCGTCTAATACACCCTTAAAAGCTAATGAACCATCACTTCTTCTAAAGACAGACACATCTACATTTGTAAATAGACAATTATATCCCATATTACATAATTGACTAACAGATAGCAAATTATATCCAAGGGACTCAACTAAAAACACATTAGAGATAGAGTGCTCATTTGAAATTGCAATCTTGCCTAAGCCTTTCACCTTGCCTTGGTTCCCATCACCAAATATGATTGAATCTTGGGAATCCTTGTTTTTGACGTAGGAGGTGAACATCTTCTTCTCCCCCGTCATATGGTTTGTGCATCCGTGTCGATAATCTAGCTTGAACCCCCGGATGCATAAACCTGCAAGGCAAATTTAGGCTTGGGACTTAGGTACCCAACTCTTGTTGGGTCCTACAAGGTATAACGCCCTGAATTGGGGGGTAGAATTTTTTCTTCTTTTCTCTCACCAAATTCGGGCGTTACTCTCTTTTCTCTTTCCCCGTTTGCTCCTTCTTCCCAATTTCAAACCAGTATAGCGACAAGTGCCTGTGTCATGTATAAACCAAAACCTAAGTGTCATGGGTGTTGCATCATGCCGAAACACTTTTCTTTGTCTGATGTTGAGTGTTTGTCTCGTTCCGTTCCGGATTTCGATTCGCGATTTAATTCCGTTTAGTGGTCCGCGCACGTCGTGGGTTTTCAATCCGCGAAGTGGCTCAACCCAGCCTAGCCCAGCCCAGCCCAGCCGGCCCGGTCCGGCCCGGCCCTGCGCGCCCCTGGCACCCAACCCCCCCCCCATGCGCCCCCCCCTCTCCTCCCTCTCTCATTTGGATCTCCCGCGCAACAACCTCTCCTCTCCCTCTTCCACCTCTCTCTCCCCGTGGTGCCCTAGGAATTGGAGACGGCGATCACCGGATTTTGGACCCCGAGGTGAGCTCCCCTCCCCTTCTTCTTCTCTCTCTCCCTCCTCTTCTTCCTCCCCACGCGCGCCCCCCTTTTCTTCCCCTGCTCGCGCGCGCCCCTGCCCGCCCCTTCTCGCCGGCGGCGCGGCGCCCCCCGCCCCTGCCCGGCCCCGCGCGGCGGCGCCCGCCCTCCCCCGGCCGCGGCGGCGCTCGCCCGCCCCTCCCCCGGCCACGGCGGCGTCCGCCCGCCCCTCCCCTCGCGCGCGGCGGCGGCACCCGCCCCTCCCCTCACGCGCGGTGGCGCCTCCCGCCCCTCCCCCGGCCCCGCGGCGGCGCTCCCCGCCCTCTGCCCGCCCGCGCGGCGCTCCCCGCCCCCTCCCCGGCGCGGCGCTCGCACGCCCCCTGCCCCTCCCCGCGGCGGCGCCCGCCCGTCCCGGCCCCGTGGCGGCGCCCGCCCGCCCCGCCCCTCCCCTGCTCGCGCGCAGCGCGGCCCCGCCCCTGCTCGCCGGTGCGCGGCCCCGGCGCGGCCTACGGCCCCCGGCGCGGCCCCTGGCCGGTTCAACCGCCCCCTGGCCGGTTCAACCGCCCCGGCCCCGGCTCGGCTGCTCCCGTCGCGCCCCGGCCCGGTCGCCCCGCCCCCGTCCCGGCCTCGCCCGACCGTATCCTCGCTCGCCCGCGCTCGCGATGATTATTTGTTAGTCGATAGTTAATGTCAAACTCCGTTAGTTAGCGTGCTGCGTCGCGCGCTTCGCCGCGCGACGGATTGTCTAAATTCAGATTCTATCTATTTGCTGCGTCGTGCGCTTCGTCGCGTGACGATCCATTTTAATTTCAGGTTGTTTAAGGTGTAACGCCGCGTGTGTATTCATGCGACGTTCCACTTTAGGCTCAGTTTAGTCGACGCTTAACGTCTTTTCATAACTAAGGCGAAGTGTCTCGTTGCGTGCTCGGTCGCGCGACGAGTCGTCAACTTCTTAATTTATTTTAGAGTGCTATGTCGCGCGTCTTGCCGCGCGACCATTCTTTTTATTTATCTCCACCTGCTTATAATGATTAGACATGAAACATGACTTTACTTTACGCTAAACATAGTGTCTACATTAAATTTCCTTCCATTAAGCGAGTGGTTAATTTATAATCATGTAACGTGATCGTTTCTCGACTGTCTTCTCCTCTTTCTCTCTTAACCGTACTCGCGAACCCGCGTGGAACGTCTGTTTACTTATTGCATTCTATTGTATGGTGTACTGTTCTTTTGTATTAAATATGTGGATGTATGTATGTTTGCAATCGCATAGAGATCGATCCGGTCGAAGAGCCCGAGGAACCCGCAGGAGAAGCCCCTGAGCAGCAGTCGGTTGGTGGAGGCAAGTGTCCTTTGACCTATCTCTGTCCTATTCATTATTTAATTCACCTCCCGCTTTACACATTTATGCCTAAGGACTGACTAGCTTTTGTTATCCATGTCCTTGTTTACCTATTTGGGTTGGATTATTATTGTTTAGCTTTATGCTATTGCTTAACTCTAATCAATGAACATGATGAGATTATCTATGATACGCTGTTTTCCCCTCTTTTATTATGATGTTATACTTGTGGTCATCAAGGGGGCTCGAGCGGTTTCTCGAGTGCCTCTCCGTAAGGACCTGTTCTATGGATGACCGCCCGGGAAAACAGTGCAACCATGAGGGTGGAATGGGGTGCCCTTAGCTGAATAATTAGAGGATCCGGGGTGTAGTTCGCTTAGCCGTCGTGCCGTCAATGGGGCTCGGTGTATGCGGCTCGCTCCGCCAAGGTTGATTTGTCCCTTGGGGAGGAGTGCGGTACATTGAGGAAACCTAATGGGCGACTACAGCCCCAGGGAATCTTTGTAAAGGCTATGTAGTGAAACCCTGCCTATTCACCTTGGTAGTGTTTAAGGGTTTGATCGGCCCGAGGCAAGAGGGAATCACGGCTTGTGGGTAAAGTGCACAACCTCTGCAGAGTGTTTGAAAACTGATATATCAGCCGTGCTCGCGGTTATGAGCGGCCAAGGGAGCTCCAGTGATTAGTGGTACTTGATCAGAGATACTTTGGTACAGGTGGTTATGAGATCGATGGTTTTGGTTATGACTATGGTGCTGGTAAGTGGTATTCTTTCCGTTTGGAAATGGTACATCGGGCTAATAACTTGGGTTAATGCTAAAACTCGGCTTTCTATTAGTAAATAATAATCTGACCAACTAAAAGCAACTGCTTGACTTATCCCCACATAAAGCTAGTCCACTACAGCCAAACAGGATACTTGCTGAGTATGTTGATGTGTACTCACCCTTGCTCTACACACCAAACCCCCCCATCCCCAGGTTGTCAGCATTGCAACAACTGCTCAGGCGAAGATGAAGCTGTGGAAGGAGACTTCCAGGAGTTCCAAGACTACGACGAGTTCTAGGTGTGGGTTAGTGGCAACCCCCAGTCGGCTGCCTGTGAAGGCCACGGTTATCTACGTTTCTTTTTCGCACTTTGATTTGTTGTAAGGACTATATGGACGTCTCAGACGTATGATGTAATCGACTATTTCCCTTTTTAATACTATTTGAGCACTGTGTGATGATGTCCATGTTATGTAACTGCTGTGTACGTGAATAACTGATCCTGGCACGTACATGGTTCGCATTCGGTTTGCCTTCTAAAACCGGGTGTGACATAAGTGGTATCAAAGCCGTGCTGACTGTAGGACCGCTAACCTAGAATAGAATGGTCGTTTTAAGGACTATAGACCTCTGTCCCTGCCTTGACTTTGATATCCCTTCAAAAGTTGGTCATACCGACCACACCTATGTTCTACTATATATTATACCTTGCTGAAAATCATGTTTTATTCTAATCCTTCATTTACTTATGATTCATCAATTGCTGGTCATATTAATTCTGTTCTCACCCTTTTGCTTGCGATGTCTTTTGTAGATGGCACGACTTAGACACACTGCACGAAAGTCTGTCATCCCCTTCTTACCCTCCCGCCTTGCTGAGCGTCCGCTTCGCCGTCCCGTGGCCAGACAGTCCAGCCACTTGGAGAGACTGCACCATCGCCTGCATGAGGAGCAGGAACGTCGACGACAGGAGCAGCAGGGCTCTTCTTTCTCGCTCCAACTGGAGATAGAGTCCGTGAGGAGCTGCTCCCCTGTGCTTCCCCTGGAGGCGCCCCCTGCACCACCACTGGGCGCCCCAGCTTCTGGAGTAGCTGCTGGAGGAGACCCAGACGACGGAGGTGGCGACGACAGCTCGAGCCACGACACCGACCTTTCTGCTAACCATGAGCCGGAAGGATGGGTTGCTCGACCCATCACTCGCGACGCTGCTCGCGGGTGTCACTTCCACGATGCGCTCGACACCCTGCTACGTCGGGCACTTAACCGACATACTTGGTCCATCGAGTATCGCTGTGTGGTCTACCAGCACAGTCGCGGGGTCTACCCGGACCGCTGGGAGGCAACCTGCTTGGTGCGCCGCCCGGAGAACAGTCTCCAGGGTGCGGAGGCCTGCTCAGAGCACTATTCTATCTCTGAGCGGGACTCAGCTGAGGCAGCCATGCAAGATGCTGCACGGCGTGCGCTTTCGCACTACTGCTCGGTTTTCGGTGGGGTAGCTGACGGCCTTGACCTGAAGTATTACCCCCGCCGTCCATCTGGCAGCACAGGAGGCGTGATTGTCTCACCTGTCGGTGAGGGCAATCCTAGGTTGAGCAGCACAGTCAACCTAGCCGCCGTGCTAAACACGGAGCTGGACCATGCACTAGACGAGCTGAGTAGGGCTCGTGCTGAGATCGCCCTGCTGCGGGCTGAGCGCGCGGAACGTCGTCACCTGGATGGTGGTTCCCCCACTTCCGTCGGGACTCAGCACCCGTACCGCTCACCTCGGCGTGGACACCAGTCTTATGGCCACCCCGACTGCAAGACCAAGATAAATCTAGAACCATAGCTCGTTAGAGTTGGATCTTGTAATTAATACGAAATATATAAGTAGAAGCTACAGTCTTAGCGTTAGTCTCGGTCTTAGTTAGTCTTAGTTAGACAGGGTAGTTTGCTATATCCTGTGCATTTATGTTTGTCATGATGAACTATGTTTGGTTTGGATCTTTGTAATGACTGTCACCAGAGTGTGGGTATCCTCTGCATTTTGGGTTACCTATTATGTTAATGGAGTTAGTTATATAGTTGGGAAACCTTTTATTCCACTTTCCTCTCTATCTGAGAAGCTGTGTGGTCTGTGTTGGAGATCAGTGAAGATGCTCATCTGTTCAGTGCTGTTGAAGAATTCTATACTCTTTTCTTATGCTGCAAGATTTACTAGATCAGTTCTGATGTGTGGTTGCATTCTGCAGATGTCAGAGAACAGACGCAGAGGAGGAAGGCGTGCTCAGCAGGAGCGAGCCGCTCAACAGGAGGAGGTGCCCCAGCAGCAGCACCTGCCGCCCCCCGCCCCGATGTCGATCGAGCAGATATTTCTGATGCAGACTCAGGCAGTCCAAGCCATCGATCAGACTCTAGCCGCCATTCAACAGCAGCAGCAGCAGCAGCAGGCCCCACCTCAGCCTCAGATGCCTCAGATGCCCAGAGACAAGCGTGCTGAATTCATGAGAGGTCATCCACCAACGTTTGCTCATTCTTCTGACCCCATGGATGCTGAAGACTGGCTGCGCACTGTGGAGCGGGAGTTGCATACCGCTCAGTGCGATGACAGGGAGAAAGTCCTGTATGGTCCCCGTCTGTTGAGAGGAGCAGCCCAATCATGGTGGGAGTCTTACCTCGCCACCCATGCCCACCCTGACGCCATCACCTGGGAAGAGTTCAGAGGAAGCTTTCGTCAGTACCATGTTCCTGCAGGTCTGATGACAGTGAAGAAGGAGGAGTTCCTGGCCCTCAAGCAAGGGCCATCGTCTGTCAGTGAGTACCGAGACAGGTTTCTGCAATTGTCTCGCTATGCTCCTGAAGATGTCAACACCGACGCCAAGCGACAGTACCGTTTTCTGAGAGGCTTGGTTGACCCTCTGCAGTACCAACTGATGAATCACACCTTCCCGACATTCCAGCACCTGATTGACAGAGCAATCATGACAGAGAGGAAGCATAAGGAGATGGAGGATCGTAAGCGCAAGATCAGTGGACCCCAGCCTGGAAGCAGAAATCGTCCTCGTTTCTCAGGCAATCAGCCTCAGCAGTTCAAGCAGAACCAGCGTCCACCTCAACAGCATCAGCAATTCCAAAGGCAGTATCCTCAGCACCAGTACTAGAACCGTCAGAGCAATCAGTTAGGAGGTCAGTTTCAGAGGTAGAATCAGCAGGCACCTCGTCTTCCTGCCCCAGCAAACCAGCAGAACAATCAGGCAGCACCAGCTCAGGATGGAAACAGAGCATGTTTCCACTGTGGAGAGCAAGGCCACTGGGTGATGCAATGTCCGAAGAAGGCAGCCCAGCAGCAGTCAGGCCCCAATGCCCTAGCGAAGCAGAATGTGCCTCAGCCTGGAGCAGGCAATCGCTCTCAGCCGCGCTATAATCATGGAAGACTGAACCACTTGGAGGCTGAAGCAGTTCAGGAGACCCCCGGCATGATAGTAGGTATGTTCCCAGTCGACTCCCATATTGCAGAAGTGTTATTTGATACTGGAGCAACGCATTCTTTCATTACTATATCATGGGTAGAAGCACATAATCTTCCAATTACTACCATGTCAACCCCCATTCAAATTGACTCAGCCGGTGGTAGAATTCGAGCCGATAGCATTTGTTTGAATATAAGTGTGGAAATAAGGGGGATAGCGTTTCCCGCCAACCTTATAGTAATGGGTACTCAGGGAATAGATGTCATCCTAGGGATGAATTGGCTAGATAAGTACCAGGCAGTTATCAGTTGTGATAAAAGGACCATCAAGTTGGTGTCCCCACTAGGAGAAGAAGTGGTGACTGAGTTAGTCCCGCCTGAGCCAAAGAGAGGAAGTTGTTATCAGATGGTTGTCGATAGCAGTGAAGCAGACCCAATTGAGAGTATCAGGGTTGTGTCCGAGTTCCCAGATGTGTTTCCAAAGGACTTACAGGGTATGCCACCAGAGCGGAAAGTTGAGTTTGCTATAGAGCTTCTTCCTGGAACCGCCCCTATCTTCAAGAGAGCTTACAGAATATCTAGACCAGAGTTGGTTGAGCTTAAGGAACAGATTGATGAGCTGTCAGAGAAAGGTTACATCCGGCCAAGCACCTCGCCTTGGGCCGCCCCTGTCCTATTTGTGGAGAAGAAAGATGGCACCAAGAGGATGTGCATCGATTACCGAGCTTTGAATGAAGTCACGATCAAGAACAAGTATCCCTTGCCCAGAATAGAAGATCTGTTCGACCAGTTGAGAGGAGCCAGTGTGTTCTCCAAGATTGATCTGAGGTCAGGTTATCATCAGCTCAGGATCCGACCTTCGGACATTCCGAAGACGGCATTCATTACCAAGTATGGGTTGTATGAGTTCACAGTGATGTCTTTTGGTTTGACCAATGCGCCAGCGTTCTTCATGAACTTGATGAACAGTGTATTCATGGATTACCTTGATAAGTTTGTGGTGGTATTCATTGATGACATTCTGGTTTATTCTCAAAGCGAAGAAGAGCACGCAGATCATTTGAAGATGGTCTTGCAGAGATTGCGACAGCACCAGTTGTATGCAAAGTTGAGCAAGTGTGAGTTCTGGATCAGTGAAGTCCTGTTTTTGGGTCACATAATCAACAAAGAAGGATTGGTTGTGGATCCGAAGAAAGTGGCAGACATTTTGAACTGGAAAGCGCCAACAGATGCTAGAGGAATCAAGAGCTTCATTGGAATGGCCGGATATTATCGGCGATTCATTGAAGGGTTTTCGAAGATTGCGAAACCAATGACAGCGTTGCTAGGCAACAAGGTTGAGTTCAAGTGGACCCAGAAATGTCAAGAGGCCTTTGAAGCGCTGAAAGAGAAGTTGACTACAGCGCCTGTCCTAGTCTTGCCTGACGTGCACAAGCCCTTCTCGGTGTATTGCGATGCTTGTTACACAGGTTTGGGATGCGTGTTGATGCAAGAGGGAAGAGTTGTGGCTTACTCGTCCCGACAGCTGAAGGTTCATGAGAAGAACTACCCAATCCATGATCTAGAGTTGGCAGCAGTGGTTCACGCACTGAAGACATGGAGGCACTATTTGTATGGACAGAAATGCGATGTTTACACAGACCACAAGAGTCTGATGTACATATTCACTCAGTCAGAGTTGAACATGAGGCAACGAAGATGGTTAGAGTTGATCAAAGATTATGAGTTGGAGATTCATTACCATCCAGGCAAAGCAAACGTAGTGGCAGATGCTTTGAGCAGAAAGAGTCAAGTCAATCTGATGGTCGCTCGTCCGATGCCTTATGAGTTGGCCAAAGAGTTCGACAGGTTGAGTCTCGGATTTCTGAACAATTCGCGAGGAGTCACAGTTGAGTTGGAACCTACCTTAGAGCGCGAAATCAAAGAAGCGCAGAAGAATGATGAGAAGATCAGTGAGATCCGGCGCCTGATTCTGGAAGGCAAAGACAAAGATTTTCGAGAAGATGCAGAAGGCGTGATATGGTTCAAAGACCGCTTGTGTGTTCCCAATGTCCAGTCCATTCGGGAGTTGATTCTCAAGGAAGCTCATGAGACAGCTTATTCGATTCACCCTGGCAGTGAGAAGATGTATCAGGATCTAAAGAAGAAATTATGGTGGTACGGAATGAAGAGGGAAATCGCAGAGCATGTGGCTATGTGCGATAGTTGTCGAAGAATTAAGGCAGAGCACCAGAGACCAGCTGGATTGTTGCAACCGTTGCAGATCCCTCAGTGGAAATGGGATGAAATTGGTATGGACTTCATAGTCGGATTGCCTCGCACTCGAGCCGGCTACGATTCCATTTGGGTAGTAGTGGACCGTTTGACCAAGTCAGCCCACTTCATACCTGTCAAGACCAACTACAACAGTGCAGTATTGGCAGAATTGTATATGTCTCGGATCGTTTGTCTTCATGGCGTGCCAAAGAAGATAGTGTCAGACAGAGGAATGCAGTTCACCTCTCATTTCTGGCAGCAGTTGCATGAAGCTTTGGGCACGCATCTGAATTTCAGTTCAGCTTATCACCCGCAGACAGATGGTCAGACCGAAAGAACCAATCAAATTCTTGAAGACATGTTGAGAGCCTGTGCGTTGCAAGATCAGTCCGGATGGGATAAGCGATTGCCTTATGCAGAGTTTTCCTATAACAACAGTTACCAGGCCAGTTTGAAGATGTCACCATTTCAGGCGCTCTATGGAAGGAGTTGCAGAACTCCATTGCAATGGGATCAGCCCGGAGAAAAGCAAGTGTTTGGGCCAGACATTTTGCTTGAAGCCGAAGAGAACATCAAGATGGTCCGAGAGAATCTGAAGATAGTGCAATCGAGGCAGCGAAGCTATGCAGACACAAGAAGAAGAGAGCTGAGTTTCGAAATCGGAGACTTCGTCTATCTGAAAGTGTCACCGATCAGAGGAGTCAAGAGGTTCGGAGTCAAAGGCAAGCTAGCACCCCGCTACATTGGTCCGTATCAGATTCTTGCAAGACGTGGAGAAGTGGCCTATCAGCTCAGTTTGCCAGAGAATTTGTCTGCTGTGCATGATGTCTTTCATGTGTCTCAGTTGAAGAAGTGCTTGCGTGTGCCAGAAGAGCAGTTGCCAGTGGAAGGTCTTGAAGTCCAGGAGGACTTGACCTACGTTGAGAAGCCAGTGAAAATCCTTGAGGTTGCAGATCGAGTCACCCGAAGGAAGACCATCAGAATGTGCAAAGTCAGGTGGAATCATCACTCTGAGGAAGAAGCAACCTGGGAGCGTGAAGATGATCTGATGGCTAAATATCCTGAGCTCTTTGCTAGCCAACCCTGAATCTCGAGGGCGAGATTCTTTTAAGGGGGATAGGTTTGTAACGCCCTGAATTTGGGGGTAGAATTTTTTCTTCTTTTCTCTCACCAAATTCGGGTGTTACTCTCTTTTCTCTTTCCCCGTTTGCTCCTTCTTCCCAATTTCAAACCAGTATAGCGACAAGTGCCCGTGTCATGTATAAACCAAAACCTAAGTGTCATGGGTGTTGCATCATGCCGAAACACTTTTCTTTGTCTGATGTTGAGTGTTTGTCTCGTTCCGTTCCGGATTTCGATTCGCGATTTAATTCTGTTTAGTGGTCCGCACACGTCGTGGGTTTTCAATCCGCGAAGTGGCTCGACCCAGCCTAGCCCAGCCCAGCCCAGCCGGCCCGGTCCGACCCGGCCCTGCGCGCCCCTGGCGCCCAACCCCCCCCCCCCATGCGCCCCCTCTCCTCCCTCTCTCATTTGGATCTCCCGCGCAACAACCTCTCCTCTCCCTCTTCCACCTCTCTCTCCCCGTGGTGCCCTAGGAATTGGAGACGGCGATCACCGGATTTTGGACCCCGAGGTGAGCTCCCCTCCCCTCCCCTTCTTCTCTCTCTCTCCCTCCTCTTCTTCCTCCCCACGCGCGCCCCCCCTTTTCTTCCCCTGCTCGCGCGCGCCCCTGCCCGCCCCTGCTCGCCGGCGGCGCGGCGCCCCCCGCCCCTGCCCGGCCCCGCGCGGCGGCGCTCGCCCTCCCCCGGCCGCGGCGGCGCTCGCCCGCCCCTCCCCCGGCCGCGGCGGCGTCCGCCCGCCCCTCCCCTCGCGCGCGGCAGCGGCGCCCCCCGCCCCTCCCCCGGCCCCGCGGCGGCGCTCCCCGCCCCCTGCCCGCCCGCGCGGCGCTCCTCGCCCCCTCCCCGGCGCGGCGCTCGCCCGCCCCCTGCCCCTCCCCGCGGCGGCGCCCGCCCGTCCCGGCCCCGTGGCGGCGCCCGCCCGCCCCGCCCCTGCCCTGCTCGCGCGCAGCGCGGCCCCCGCCCCTGCTCGCCGGTGCGCGGCCCCGGCGCGGCCTACGGCCCCCGGCGCGTCCCCGGCGCGGCCCCTGGCCGGTTCAACCGCCCCGGCCCCGGCTCGGCTGCTCCCGTCGCGCCCCGGCACGGTCGCCCCGCCCCCGTCCCGGCCTCGCCCGACCGTATCCTCGCTCGCCCGCGCTCGCGATGATTATTTGTTAGTCGATAGTTAATGTCAAACTCCGTTAGTTAGCGTGCTGCGTCGCGCGCTTCGCCGCGCGATAGATTGTCTAAATTCAGATTCTATCTATGTGTTGCGTCGTGCGCTTCGTCGCGCGACGATCCATTTTAATTTCAGGTTGTTTAAGGTGTAACGCCGCGTGTGTATTCACGCGACGTTCCACTTTAGGCTCAGTTTAGTCGACGCTTAACGTCTTTTCATAACTAAGGCGAAGTGTCTCGTTGCGTGCTCGGTCGCGCGACGAGTCGTCAACTTCTTAATTTATTTTAGAGTGCCATGTCGCGCGTCTTGCCGTGCGACCATTCTTTTTATTTATCTCCACCTGCTTATAATGATTAGACATGAAACATGACTTTACTTTACGCTAAACATAGTGTCTACATTAAATTTCCTTCCATTAAGCGAGTGGTTAATTTATAATCATGTAACGTGATCGTTTCTCGACTGTCTTCTCCTCTTTCTCTCTTAACCGTACTCGCGAACCCGCGTGGAACGTCTGTTTACTTATTGCATTCTATTGTATGGTGTACTGTTCTTTTGTATTAAATATGTGGATGTATGTATGTTTGCAATCGCATAGAGATCGATGCGGTCGAAGAGCCCGAGGAACCCGCAGGAGAAGCCCCTGAGCAGCAGTCGGTTGGTGGAGGCAAGTGTCCTTTGACCTATCTCTGTCCTATTCATTATTTAATTCACCTCCCGCTTTACACATTTATGCCTAAGGACTAACTAGCTTTTGTTATCCATGTCCTTGTTTACCTATTTGGGTTGGATTATTATTGTTTAGCTTTATGCTATTGCTTAACTCTAATCAATGAACATGATGACATTATCTATGATACGCTGTTTTCCCCTCTTTTATTATGATGTTATACTTGTGGTCATCAAGGGGGCTCGAGCGGTTTCTCGAGTGCCTCTCCGTAAGGACCTGATCTATGGATGACCGCCCGGGAAAACAGTGCAACCATGAGGGTGGAATGGGGTGCCCTTAGCTGAATAATTAGAGGATCCGGGGTGTAGTTCGCTTAGCCGTCGTGCCGTCAATGGGGCTCGGTGTATGCGGCTCGCTCCGCCAAGGTTGATTTGTCCCTTGGGGAGGAGTGCGGTACATTTAGGAAACCTAACGGGCGACTACAGCCCCGGGGAATCTTTGTAAAGGCTACGTAGTGAAACCCTGCCTATTCACCTTGGTAGTGTTTAAGGGTTTGATCGGCCCGAGGCAAGAGGGAATCACGGCTTGTGGGTAAAGTGCACAACCTCTGCAGAGTGTTTGAAAACTGATATATCAGCCGTGCTCGCGGTTATGAGCGGCCAAGGGAGCTCCAGTGATTAGTGGTACTTGATCAGAGATACTTTGGTACAGGTGGTTATGAGATCGATGGTTTTGGTTATGACTATGGTGCTGGTAAGTGGTATTCTTTCCGTTTGGAAAGGGTACATCGGGCTAATAACTTGGGTTAATGCTAAAACTCGGCTTTCTATTAGTAAATAATAATCTGACCAACTAAAAGCAACTGCTTGACTTATCCCCACATAAAGCTAGTCCACTACAGCCAAACAGGATACTTGCTGAGTATGTTGATGTGTACTCACCCTTGCTCTACACACCAACCCCCCCCCCCATCCCCAGGTTGTCAGCATTGCAACCACTGCTCAGACGAAGATGAAGCTGTGGAAGGAGACTTCCAGGAGTTCCAAGACTACGACGAGTTCTAGGTGTGGGTTAGCGGCAACCCCCAGTCGGCTGCCTGTGAAGGCCGCGGTTATCTACGTTTCTTTTTCGCACTTTGATTTGTTGTAAGGACTATATGGACGTCTCAGACGTATGATGTAATCGACTATTTCCCTTTTTAATACTATTTGAGCACTGTGTGATGATGTCCATGTTATGTAACTGCTGTGTACGTGAATAACTGATCCTGGCACGTACATGGTTCGCATTCGGTTTGCCTTCTAAAACCGGGTGTGACACAAGGTTAGTCACAATTGTCTTAGGGACCCAAATGCAAGTTTTATCGCCCTTGCATTTTGCCCCTAATTTCCTAGCAACTATCTTCCTATCCTTTCTACAAATAGCAAAGGAAGCATTTAAAGTATGATAAATTGTAGAGGGTCCATTCATAACTTTCCTAGGAACATGAACAATATTCTTTCTAGGCACATGATGAATATTTTTCCTAGGCATATCTCTACCATGCATATAGGAAGAACTAGAAGCAAACATAGCATAAGACTCATAGGCATGTGAATCAAAAGCATTATAAGCATTACAACTCCTATGAGACTGTCTTCTACCATGATACATAAAAGCATGGTTCTTTTTAGCACTGCTAGTCATAGGGATTTTCCCTTTCTCCTTGGTGGGGATGGGAGGCTTATGGCTTGTTAAGTCCATGGCTTCCCTCTTGAAACCAAGTCCATCCTTAATTGAGGGGTGTCTACCAATCGTGTAGGCATCCCTTGCAAATTTTAGCTTATCAAATTCACTTTTGCTAGTCTTAAGTTGGGCATTAAGACTAGCCACTTCATCATTTAATTTGGAAATTGAAACTAGGTGTTCATTACAAGCATCAATGTCAAAATCTTTACACCTATTACACGTTGCAACAATTTCTACACAAGATGTTGATTTACTAGCTGTTTCTAACTTAGCATTCAAATCATCATTAATGCTCCTTAAGCTAGAAATTGTCTCATGGCAAGAAGATAATTCACAAGAGAGCATTTCATTTCTTTTAACTTCTAAAGCATAAGATTTTTGTGCTTCTACAAACTTGTCATGTTCTTCATACAACAAATCCTCTTGCTTTTCTAAAAGCCTATTCTTATCATTCAAGGCATCAATCAATTCATTAATTTTATCTACCTTAGTTCTATCTAGGCCCTTAAATAAACATGAATAATCTATTTCATCCTCATCACTAGATTCATCCTCACTTGAAGAAACATAAGTAGAGTTTCGAGTACATACCTTTTTCTCCCTTGCCATAAGGCATGTGTGACGCTCGTTGGGGAAGAGGGATGACTTGTTGAAGGCGGTGGCGGCGAGTCCTTCATTGTCGGAGTCGGACGAGGAGCAATCCGAATCCCACTCCTTTCCAAGATGTGCCTCGCCCTTTGCCTTCTTGTAGTTTTTCTTCTTTTCCCATTTTCAACTCTTCTTTTCCTGGTCACTATCATTATCGGGACAATTAGCTATAAAATGACCATTCTTACCACATTTGAAGCAGGAGCGCTTCCCCTTCATCTTGTTCTTGTTGGGGTGCTCCTTGCGACCTTTTAGCGCCGTCTTGAATCTCTTGATGATGAGGGCCATCTCTTCATCATTAAATCCGGCCGCCTCAATTTGTGCCACCTTGCTAGGTAGCGTCTCCTTGCTTCTTGTTGCCTTGAGAGCAAGGGGTTGAGGCTCATTGATTGGACCATTCAATGCGTCATCCACGTATCTTGCTTCCTTGATCATCATTCGCCCGCGGGCGTCATCTTGGTGTACCTAGGATTCTCACGAATATTGTTCACAAGATGAGGATCAAGGACAGTAAAAGACCTTAACATTAGGCGGACGACGTCGTGGTCCGTCCATCGCGTGCTTCCATAGCTTCTTATCTTGTTGACAAGGGTCTTGAGCCGGTTGTACGTTTGGGTTGGCTCTTCTCCCCTTATCATCGCGAATCTCCCGAGTTCGCCCTCCACCAACTCCATCTTAGTGAGCATTGTGACGTCGTTCCCCTCATGAGAGATTTTGAGGGTATCCCAAATTTGCTTGGCGTTATCCAAGCCGCTCACTTTGTGATATTCATCCCTGCACAATGAAGCTAGAAGAACAGTAGTAGCTTGTGCATTCTTATGAATTTGCTCATTAATGAACATGGGACTATCCGTACTATCAAAGTGCATTCCACTCTCTACAATTTCCCATATACTAGGATGGAGAGAGAACAAGTGACTACGCATTTTGTGACTCCAAAAACCGTAGTCCTCTCCATCAAAATGAGGAGGTTTACCAAGTGGAATGGATAATAAATGAGCATTTGTACTTTGAGGAATACAAGAGTAATCAAAAGAAAAGTTCGAATTGACCGTTTTCTTTTTCTCGTAGTCTTTGTTGTCCTTTTGGGAAGAGGAAGATTCGTCACTGTCGTAGTAGACGATCTCCTTGATGCGCCTTGTCTTCTTCTTCTTCCCGTCTTTGCGCTTGTGGCCCGAGCCCGAGTCGGTAGGCTTGTCATCCTTCGGCTCATTGAAGATAGACTCCTTCTCGTTGTTGTCGACCACCATCCCCTTTCCCTTAGGATCCATCTCTTCGGGCGATTAGTCCCTTCTTGAAGAGAACGGCTCTGATACCAATTGAGAGCACCTAGAGGGGGGTGAATAGGTGATCCTGTAAAACTTGAATCTTAAGCCACAAAAACTTGGTTAAGTCTTAGCACACTAATTGCCAAGTGGCTAGAGAGGAGTCTCAACAAAACACAATAACCACAAGAGATCAATCACAGAGATGGCACAGTGGTTTATCCCGTGGTTCGGCCAAGACCAACGCTTGCCTACTCCACGTTGTGGCGTCCCAACGGACGAGGGTTGCAATCAACCCCTCTCAAGCGGTCCAAAGACCCACTTGAATACCATGGTGTTTTGCTTTGCTTTTCTTAATCCCGTTCGCGAGGAATCTCCACAACTTGGAGTCTTCGCGAGGAATCTCCACAACTTGGAGTCTCTCGCCCTTACACTTGAAGTTCACTAAGAATCACGGAGTAAGGGAGGGATTAGCAACTCACACAAGACACAAAGATCATAGCAAATACGCACACACAAAACCCAGACTTGAGCTCAAGAGACTAGCACACTAGAACGGAGCTCAAATCACTAGAATGTCGAACAAGTGCGCAGGAATGGAGTGTGAGTGATCAAGAGTGCTCAAGGAATGCTTGGTGTGCTCCTCCATGCGCCTAGGGGTCCCTTTTATAGCCCCAAGGCAGCTAGGAGCCGTTGAGAGCAATCCAGGAAGGCAAATCTTGCCTTCTGTCGCCTGGCGCACCGGACAGTCCGGTGCACACCGAACACTGTCCGGTGCCCGATTTCTTTCCTTCTATGGTGAAGCCGACCATTGGTAGCTTTGGAGCCGTTGGCGCACCGGACATAGGGATGGCAATGGGTTAGGTTCGGATCGGGTATGGTAAATATCCGCCCGCGATAATACCCGCGGGTATTACTCATACCCGCCCGCGACTATACCCGCGGGTAGGATTTTGTACCCGTGCCCATACCCATCGGGTATCGGGCGGGTATCGGATACCCGCGGGTATAATCACAAAACAATATATGAGTACTGTTACAGAAGGTTGACAAAACAATATATGAGTACATAGCGTTTACACTTGAACCAAACAATATATAAGTACTGTTACAAAACAATAAATGAGTACTCTTCTGCAAAATAAATGAAGCAAAGGTCTTGGTCTCACACCCTTACTCAATGTCTGTGCTGCTCTCTGAGCTCATCTTTCCTAGTCAAACTTAAATATGATTACAACCAGATAACGTCAAAATATAGAAAACATAAGAGAATACTTGTGCGGCTTGTGCCTGCCTCCCATGGCAGCGTGCGACTGCTTGCTAGTGGCTGAGCGATCCTAAGCGGAGCGCACGAGTGGCAGCGACTTCCTGCGCGGTGATGCCTATAGCCTGCTCCACGCACCAGCGGCACCACGCCTCCGATGCTCGTGCTCCCCCTGCGAGCCTTGGAGGTTGGCGCTCGGTTTCTGGCGGCTGGTGGTGGCTGGCTGAGAGAGACGGTGAGACCGTGAGAGTCTGAGAGAGACCGTGACTGCGTGTGGGAGACTAGGGTTTCTGGTGAATAAGGATGGAGAATGGGCCGGTCCGTCGGTTTCTGGTGGGCTGAAAAGTGAAAACTGAAATAATTTCGGATATCCGCCAAGACCCGCGGGTAAAAGTTAAAACCCGTACCCGACCCGATTTTATCACGGGTCGGGTATGGGTGAGACCCGCGGGTTAAATTTCGTACCCGAACCCGAATCCGATGGGTCGGATATCCGTGGATATCCGAACCCGCGGGTAAAATTGCCATCCCTAACCGGACATGTCCGGTGCACACCGGACAGTCCGGTGCCTCCTTCTAGCCGTTGGCACGGCCACGTGTCCCGCGCAGATCGCGCGGCCGACCGTTGGCCCGGTCGACCGTTGGCTCACCGGACAGTCCGGTGCACACCGGACAGTTCGGTGCACACCAGACAGTCCGGTGAATTATAGCCGTACGTCGCCGGTGAATTCCTGAGAGCGGCCAGTTCGCTCGAGCCAGCCTGGCGCACCGGACACTGTCCGGTGCACCACCGGACAGTCCGGTGCTCCCAGACTGAGCAAAGTCTTGGCTGCTCGAGCCAAGACAATTCCAATTCGATTTTTCCTGTTTCCAGCACTTAGACACAATACATTAGTCTCTAAAACAATGTACTAAGTCTGAGAAACATACCTTTATACTTGATTTGTACTTTGTCCACCATTTAACACTTAGGCACTTGTGTTTGACACTAAATCACCAAAACACTTAGAAATGGCCCAAGGGCACATTTCCCTTTCAGTACTGGTGGACCAGAATGAAGAGGGAGATTGCTAAGTATATATCTGAATGCGACACTTGCCAAAGAGTCAAGGCCAGTCATTTGAAGGTGGTAGGCACCTTACAGCCCCTTCCCATACCATCTTGGAAATGGGAGGATATTTGCATGGACCTTATCGTAGGATTGCCCAATACCTCCCGGCACCACGATTCTATTTGGGTCATTGTGGATAGGTTGACCAAGACAGCGCATTTCTTGCCAGTACATACCACCCACCGGACAGAAAAGTATGCAGAAATTTATATTGACCAGATAGTTCGTTTGCATGGAATACCAAGGACTATTGTGTCTGACAGAGGAGCACCATTCGTGGCACGTTTCTGAGAGCAATTGCAAAAATCACTTGGAACCCATGTAATAAGAAGCTCAGCATACCATCCTCAAACAGATGGTCAGACAGAAAGGGTGAATCAGATTTTGGAAGAAATGTTGAGGGCATGTGTGCTACACTATGGTAAGGATTGGGACAAGTGTCTTTCCTTGGCAGAGTTCTCTTACAATAACAGCTACCAGTCCAGCATAAAGATGGCACCTTTTGAGGCCTTGTATGGGAGAAGGTGTAGGACACCGCTAAATTGGTCACAAGCTGAAGAGAGGGAAATATTTGGACCTGACCTGGTACTTGAAGCAGAGGAGAAAGTCAAAGTCATTAAGAAGAATTTAGAGGCTGCTCAGGCCAGGCAAAATAGCTATCATGACAAGAGGAGGAAGCCTCTACAGTTTGAAGTGGGAGATCATGTTTATCTTAAGGTGTCACCCACCAAAGGTGTTCAGAGGTTTGGAATCAATGGCAAGTTAGCTCCTCGCTACATTGGGCCCTATGAGATCACAGAGACTTGTGGACCTGTAGCATATCAATTGAAGTTGCCACCCCAGATGTCAGTAGTTCATGATGTGTTCCACGTATCTCAGCTACGAAAGTGTGTCCGCTTACCCACGGAAGTGCTACCTGAACCAGAATTGGAGATAAAACCAGACTTATCTTATCAAGAGCACCCTGTCAAGGTATTGGACCAAAAGGAGATATCAACGCGAGCAAGGTCGATCATAATGTATAAGATTCAGGGGAGCCACCATTCAGTAGAAGAGGCTACGTGGGAGAATGAGGATTTTCTACATTCTCGCTTCCCCGACTTTCTGCCCAAAGGAGTCGGCACGTAATCCAAAACCCCACCCCCACCTGCCCTTTTAATCGAAATATAAGAAAAATTTAGTTGTTAAGGGTAAAGTAAGTTCTAAAAATAACTTTAAAAGGACTTCCTTCTGAAGTTGCAAAGAGAATGACATTCGAAGAGCAGTTAATTAGAACAACTTGAACAAGAGCATCTACAACACCTAAGCACCCCTTCTTGGTACCCTCTAAGGGATCCCTACCCAAATCTCGGGACGAGATTCCTTTAAGGGGGAGGGCTGTAACACCCCAGGTGTTACCAAGGCCCTGACTCCCTACTTGCACTCATGACATGTTATCTCATGTGGTTAAGTGGAGGAGAGGGAGCCCCAAAACCATGGGAACCATGTATTAACTAAGAATGTTCATGACAAAAGCTTTACCCAAGCATTTATGCAATTATCACCTTGGGCAAGAGAAGATTGCACCCTAGACCCTTCTTGAGCCCTTAACTCCCAAAACCCTGGTTTAAGGGAAAGGTTAAGCAAATGTACAAATCATGAGTTAACCCTTAACCAAAGTTTAAGTAACATTATAATCTACAAAATGCAGAGGGGAAACATTGCAAAAAGGCCCCTCAAAGACCCCAAATCCATTCCTTAAGTAGCAAGCACACTAGAGCTCTCTAATCTTCTCTAAGTCAAAACTAAACCCTAGTTTAAAGATCAGACGTGTTGACTTAGTAAATGGCGCCAAAACCACTTGGTCTGAATACCAAAAAGGAGCCAAACTACCTAAGGAACCCACTGGAAAAATTTGTACCCGAGCCAAATGCGTTTGACATGATTTGACACCACTTTTGTCTCGGGGTGAACTGTGAGACAACCTAGATTTGGCGTCCGCATATCTCCCTAGCTAGGGCATATCTGCCATTGGAACTCACATACAAGAGACATCCCTAGGTGCCAGGAAGAGGTCTGCGTCGGATTTTTGCCAAGATTCGTACGTTTGCGATCTCAGCAAGCTTTTGAACAAGGGCAGAAACACACCTCCACGTGTTTGACGCGTCCTGAACTCGCCAGAGCACGCCCAGCGCCCGACCTCGCGCGCCCCGCGTCGCGCCAAGCCAAGCCCGTGCCATTGCCCGCGCCCACGCCTATAAAGCCAGCCAAGACTTCAACCGTACACTCCGCTCGCTCTCGACCTCGTCGGAGCGCAAGATCACCGGCGTTTGCCCTGCACACGGCGTGCCAGCGGCCGCCTGAGAACCCACCACGGTAGACCGGCCAACCGAGCCTTTCCCAGCCCCGTCCGACCCACGAGAAAGACTCTACATGCCTCGGTGAAGCTCCCAGAGCGAGGAATCGAGCTCTGCCTCGCCGGAGACACCAGATCAAGGTCACCGGACTTCACCCGACTGCCGACGAGCGTAGACCGAGCTCCACGGTGAGCCTTTCTTCAATTCCTTGCACGGGTAGACTCCTTAGCACCCCATGAAGCTTCTCGTTCCCTTGGATTGAACTATATCACTGTGGATAGGCCGGAGCACCCGCCGCCGACGAGCTCGCCTGCCTGCGCACGTGGACCGGCCGATTCCGGCCATCACCGTCGTCGAGTCGTACCTCGTCGTGATAGCAAGGACTTCCCGGAGCCAACCCCGTCCTTCGCCGGACCTCCCTCGCTGCCGGTAAGCCGCGCCACCCTATTTACTTCCGTGGGTACTGTTCAAAAGGGGGGAGGGACCTCGGGGAAGAAGGAAAGGAAGTCAGGGGGGTTTTTGAATTGTCAGAGACTCAGATGAATAGTTGCGCAGGGGTATAAGTTGAAGGATTGTTTTAGGAAAAGCCCAGGGTCCTCGGTGTAAACTGGTTTTCCAGAAAACCTTTTAAACATTTCTCTTTTAAATACAAACAGAGCTTGTAAAATTCATAACTTCAGTTTTATTCAACCAAATTGAGTCAAACCAATTTTGCTAGGTTTTGAATAATGTGAACTACTTAGGAAAAATACAAAACCCCCTAAGTGTTGCAGAAGACTTTAAAGTTTTGAATTAAATAGTGTTTTGGCAAAAAGCTAAATAAAAGAGGGAAAATAGTTACACTGTTAGACTGGGGTTAAGAAAAATCAAAGAAGTGCTTAATCACTCCCTAATCTGTTTAAAAATAGTAAACCCCTCAGTGCACCAAAGTAAGGAAAGGTTAACCATTTAAAATCATTTTAGCCCAAAGTTAAAGAAAATAGAAAAGGTAGATTAAAATAAGAACTAGGGGGCAACCACAGTTTTGTGCAGTATAGTTCACTGGAAAATTTTGTTAGACCCATGTTTAGTACAAAACAAATGCATTACCTTTTATTTTATGAAAACATTGAAGACTTAGAAAAATCTTAGAAAAATAAACCTGAGGAGAAAACACCCAAACCTTGGGATAACTAATATTTTGTTATTATGAATGTAGGAAAATTATGAGTTCTGTTGTTTGATATTTTCAAATAACAAGTTAGTTGTAAGTACCTTTTTGGCACTAAACTTTAGAAAATCACAACTAAATATCCAGTGAGTCTTTTTCTGTGATTTTTAACACAGAGGCCTAATATCACCTATGAATCTTGACAAAAATAAAATCTAGTGCAAAGACCCCATCTAAACTAGAGCTATAGTATAAAGTGTCCTTTTTCCTTTACTTTTGTAAATTTTGCACAAGTAGTGTCTAAATTAATTTCAGCCTAAAACTTCTAGAATAACCCACAATGGTGAATATTTACTCACTGTAATTTTTATAGCATTTTGGGAAAATGTTAACTGACCATGACAGTTTAAAAATGCTTAAATCGAAACACAATGGAAAGAAAAAGGAAAATGTTGGGAGAATTAAATAATGTACAAACCAAAGCCTTTCAAGTACCTCATGGAGCATAGAAATAGAATTAAAGAGTGTAAGTTTATTCAAAAATCTCAAAGGGAAAGTATCAAGCCCTTAAGTATACCCAAAAGAAACCCTAGAATACCACTACACTTAGTACTATTTTACCAAGCATAACCTTTACAATTCATCATGTCATTAATAAGCATATATCTTCTTCATTGCATTCGATAGACTGTAATCTCGCTGACGGGGAGTACATCCTCGTGCCGGAGCAAGGAGTTGCTCAGGAGGTAGCCCAGGATCTAGCACTAGAGCCTGCCATCGAGGACCTGCCTGCCCTAGCTTTGGAAGTGAAAGGGAATTAGGCTTACACCTATTTCCTAATTGATTTTGGTGGTTGAATTGCCCAACACAAATAATTGGACTAACTAGTTTGCTCTAGTGTATAAGTTATACAGGTGCCAAAGGTTCACACTTAGCCAATAAAAAGACCAAGAATTGGGTTCAACAAAGAGAGCAAGGGATAACCGAAGTGTGCCCTGGTCTGGCGCACCGGACTGTCCGGTGTGCCACCGGACAGTGTCCGGTGCACCAGGGGACTTCACGCTGAACTCTTCACCTTCGGGAAAACTCAGAGGCGCTCCGCTATAATTCACCGGACTGTCCGGTGTACACCGGACAGTGTCCGGTGCTCCAGGAATGAAGCGACTCTGAACTCGCCAGCTTCGGGAATCCACTCCGCTATAATTCACCGGACATGTCCCGTGTACACCGGACTGTCCGGTGAGCCAGCGGAGCAACGACTACTTCGCGCCAACGGTCACCTGCAGCAGCAATTAATGCGCGCCAGAGCGCGCAGAAGTCAGGCACGCGCGAAGTGGCGCACCAGACACTCTACAGTGCATGTCCGGTGTGCCACCGGACATCCAGGCGGGCCCAGCAGTCAGAGCTCCAACGGTCAGAACCCAACGGCCTGGTGACGTGGCTGGCGCACCGGACAGTGTCCGGTGGCGCACCAGACTATCCGGTGCGCCATGCGACAGCAGCCTCCACCAAACGGCTAGTTTGGTGGTTGGAGTTATAAATACCCCCAACCACCCCACATTCAAGTCATCCAAGTTTTCATACTTCCAACCACTTATAAGAGCTAGGCATTCAATACAAGACACACCCAAGTGATCAAATCTTCTCCCAATTCCACAAAAGCTTTAGTGTTAAGTGAGAGTGATTTGTTGTGTTCTTTTGAGCTCTTGCGCTTGGATTGCTTTCTTCTTTCTCATTCTTTCTTGAGATCAATACTCACTTGTAACCGAGGCAAGAGACACCAATTGTGTGGTGGTCCTTGCGGGGAAGTTTTGTTCCCGGTTGATTTGAGAAGAGAAAGCTCACTCGGTCCGAGGGACCGTTTGAGAGAGGGAAAGGGTTGAAAGAGACCCGGTCTTTGTGACCACCTCAACGAGGAGTAGGTTTGCGAGAACCGAACCTCGGTAAAACAAATCCGCGTGTCACACTCTTCATTTGCTTGCGATTTGTTTTGCACCCTCTCTCGCGGACTTGATTATATTTCTAACGCTAACCCGGCTTGTAGTTGTGATTAACTTTGTAAATTTCAGTTTCGCCCTATTCACCCCCCCCCCCTCTAGGCGACTTTCAGGAAGGCAAGCCTAGTTTTATGCATAACCTACTTATTATGCTATTTTACTACACTTATTGTTTGTAGGTTTGAAATGTGCACTTAAGTGTAAGAGTTGTTTGGAACCTTAGTTGCATGAACTCAGGTTTTTCCCTTGTGATGGATACTAGTATGCTAGGTCGAGTAGCTGCTTTACTAATTAGGGATCTCGGTAGAAGTCGAGTGATTTTTATATCGTATTGATGATGGTCTATGGACTCAGGTTTATATTGTATTGATGATGGTCTATGGACAACGATCCATGGGGATTGGTTGTCTACGAGACGGAAATTGGAATAAGGATTAAGGTGACGTACCGTGTGTCAAGCGTTTGAACATACTAAGCACATGCCGAGAAATATGGTAAATCGGTAAGCCTAGTATCTGAGTGAACCTGGTAGCAGACTTTGCCCCTCACGCGACCTGAGACGTGGTCTCCCATTCTGGTTATGGTGGGTACAAGTGCGGTCACTGCACGACGGCAGTCGGGGTCAGTGAGGCATTGTACGCAAAGGCGGTGAGCCCTATTCTGTTGACGGGGAATCGATGGGGACGGTTGATGTGTGTGGGGACGGACTGTCTCGCCACGTTGTGTGTTTAGGTATACCTTGCAAGGATAAAAAAACTCGATTTGAATCGTCTGCTTCTCGCAGCTAATGAGACTGCTTGATCCATGCTGCTTCATTGAGTAACAAGTGGAAATATGTTGACTTGGCAAAAGATGTTGAATGCTAAATGCTTGATACCGTGTATGATTAGATAGGTACACATTTAGTCTTAAGAGAGTCACACTAAAACTTCAAAAGCTAAAACTTGATTTTAGACTCAGCTAGTGCTTTTGGCAAGGCAAACCCCACAGCCAAACAGTTGCATGTCTAGAGGTAGAGGAGTAGACTCCTCACACCGGGTAAGTCTAGCTGAGTATTAGTATACTCAGGCTTGCTTGTGGCATAATTTTACAGGTTCTCTGGAGGACATGGTTGCTGGAGTGACTTGGCCGTCCATCTTGCCACCGGGCTGGACAGTCGAGTGGGACCCTACCTTGGGAGAGGAGCATGAGGAGTGATGGGATAGGCTTCCCCATCTCTCCGTTTATTTATCGTTAGTTTTATTCCGCTGCATTTCGAACAATGATCACTGTTTTCGTTAACACTCCGATGATGATGTAATAAATTTAATACTCCTTAATGTTGGATTTATGCTTTATTGTATTTGCTCTATGCCTCACCATCGAGTGAGTACGTGGTACTTGATCCTGTTAGTGGCCTCGTCGGACTAGATCCGAGGGACTGACGTTTTATTCCTATTTAAGTGCGGTCTAGCCTTTATGGCGGGACTTAGCCACTTAAGTTGGAATATTTCGGGCGGTTTCTCCACAGTGTGCTCGACTTCTCAGGCGCCGATTCACGCTTGCCCATGTCGCCATCGTCGTGTCGTCGCTGGTGATAGCTTCGCGTGCCATCGAACCTCGTTCTTCCCTGCCCAACCTCGTTGAACCCCGAATCCCGGACGTTATGCAAAATAAGCGAGGTCCCTGTGCATTGCTTATCAAGTGCTCGGTCAAAGACTTCAATCGAAAGTCGTCGTCGTTCCGCACGTCAGCAAGAAATCTCAAGAGTCGGGTGAAGACAGAGTCAGCAGCGTGGTGTTCACCAAGTGCGCGACAAAAGGCTCGAACAAGTCGTCAATCCTCATCCTCGTCTACGACAAGCCCCAAGCCGTGAAGACACTCTGGTGCTGGCCACGCGTCACCAGCTCGGCAAAAAGGAATCCCCCATATATTTGGTCAAGAATGGAAACTGTATGCCTCGCTCGCCAGACGTGTGTGATCAATGACGTCAACCGGAAACCATCGTCGTGCTTGCGACTATCGCGTCGAATTAGTCAGGGTAAGCTCATTTGTTTTTTGTGCTAGTGAATTGATGGATGGTTTGGCTAGGTATAATATTTATTAAATTGCCTGAGTCACTTTGGTAATTGGTCGATGTCGTAGGATGAAAGAGGTCACAGTGTTTGCAGGACTGTAGGTGTTAAAACTGGGAAGTTTTATTAATATATATGATACACAGGTTAACTAGTAAATTAGTTTAGAAAGTTAATGAAAGTTCTTTTATTAAATTTTATAAGTGTTAGGTGCCCAAGAATTTTGAAGTTAAAGTTATAAGTCGTTTAGTGTGTTCTCTAAACTAGGTATGATATTCTATGTGTGTTGGTCGATTTCATGATTTGAATGATTGTTGATTGCTACTTCGAATACTTAGGATCAAGTAACATCGATATATCTGTTTCAACCAAAATCTAGGGCCTGTCTAATAAGTAATGAGTATAAACACTTTAGGTCTTTTAGTTCTAAAGTTGTAATTCGTATACTGTATAAAATATGCTTGGTTATAGGTTATAAGTGTTTCGTCCTTTTTAGCGTAAATTATCTATCTTGTACTATTTATACTCTTGCTCATACATGTGCACCGTGCATCTCATGAGGTACGATAAATAATCGCGTGATGCGGAAGACGAGCCAAGTCGACCCCAAGCGCGGGCTAATCCGCAGGATGATGTTGATGGATGAACCTGCCTGATCAAGTGCCAGGACAAGGATGATCGTCAAGTGGACATCGCCTAACAAACACTAACCTAGTGTTATTCAGGCAAGCCCCGGTGCATTCGCCACCTCCTTGATGTTTTAAAATCTTTATCACCTTGTTTGATGCATTAGGTGATAGGAGTTGTGTGCTAAACCGTTGATGCATTTCCTTCCTTGAAAATTGATTTCCCTTCCTCGATATCCGTTTTGAAAAGAATTTTATGATGCTTAGCCTTGCTTTAGCATACAAAAATGTTTTGTTTTAAAACAAAGGTGATGCTTCAGTGGGTGGGAATGTTTTCAAAAATAAAACTTGATGGTGGATCTGTCAAAGGCCTTTATGGGTTCAACATCGAAAAAGATGTACCTCTGCCAGGTACCAGACTTTGGGTTGAAATTAATAAAGCTGAGACCGGGCGGTTGACTTGCACGAGAAGGGAGTCTCGGTGTAGTGTCTCAGTCTGAGTCGATTAAGGACCTTCTCGATGTAGGCTGGATGATTGAGGACCCTTTAACTGGTCATATGCCTCATCATGGGTAAGCTTTGCCTCGGGCAGACTAATACCATAATAAGATAACACGCAATGGGAGTGGAGAGATGGCGAGAGTAGCGTGTACCCTCCGTGGCAATAGGCTAGACGGTGGTGTATCTGTGCTCTCGGTTGGCGTGAACCTGATCTGGTCTTAAGAACCCCGGTGGCGAGTTGACATATGCAAGGGTTAAATGCTACATATGTTGTGTGATTGGAGATCCTCAGCTGAGTATAATCGATTCGGATCGCCGTAACTTCGCGGACATGAAGACTTGGTCACTGCCCTACACGTAGCAATCCAGTGAACTGAAGGGATGATAAAAAGACGACTAGTATAGGCCAAGTGATTGAACTAGGGTAGAAAGAACTCTAGATGCAGGTAACTTTACTTAACCTGACAAGTAAAACTGGATTTTTAAGGATCCACTCATAGTAAGCTTTTTTGCAAAATAGAGTCTTTGATTCTTGATAAGCCATACCTCGAATCCCTCTAGCCAGCATACCCTTGAGAGTCTTTTCTTTAGTCGGGTAAGTCTTGCTGAGTAATTTCGTACTCATGGTTTTATTCCCTGTTGTTTTTCAGGTTATAGTTTTGTGCTGCTGATGATGGTGTTAAGTGCCGGTGGGCTCGACCTTCTTATAAGTCTAAGTAACCCTTCTATATTCTTATTGAGGATGGTCACTTGAGCTAGCATATATTTCAAACTTATACTTTTGCAATCACTCCGATAAAATAATGTAAATTTTTTTGTAACTTCTAAAATTTGGTAATAAGATTTCCGCTGCAAAAAATATTGGTGTGTGTGATTTGTGTTACTTAATCTTGTGGTTCTGGTTGTAAGTGTTTTATCCAATGTCCTTGGGGCAATTGGACGGATCCTGTTAAGTTATCTGGTGCACATGCATAGTAGTCTGAGGTCTTTGAGACAAGGGCAGGTGCATGTGGGCCCAATAACTAGGGAGGTTCTGCCACATCCCCCAATGATGTAATATGTGAAATCTGAGCCTGCACCATTGAGTGCAAAAAGAAAAACAGGGAGAAGCTCAAAAGATGTCCCCAAGGGGATGCAGAGTATGATGAAGCTGCAAAAAAGTCATTCCTAAGGGAGTGCAGTGTAAGTTTTCTACTCAAAAGTCGTTCCTAAGGGAATGCAGAGCCAAAAATTTGACGAAGCTGCAAAAGTCGTTCCTAAGGGAGCGTAGAGTAAGTTTACTGCTCAAAACTCGTTCCAAAGGGAATGCAGAGCCAAATACCACCGAAATATAAGGTGAATAAGTTCAAAAGTCATTCCTAAGGGGATGCGGAACTTAAAAGCCACCGAAATAGAAGGTGAAGAAGCTTAAAAGACTCAAAAGTCGTTCCTAAGGGGATGCAGAGTCTGGGTGTGGTTTCGTGTGTGTGTTCGGGACTTTCATTTGCACATTATATTACATCATTCATTGCATTCATACACATTCATGTAGACATTTGTAGAATCATCATCATAACATGAAGCACAAACAGAAATACTCCAGCTTTGACAACAATGCTTCGATGAGCACGAAGAAGCAAGGACATGCTTCGTTGTGTACGAAAAGAAGGGAAGGTGTTTTTTGCCTTCGGCTCAAAAGATACAAGTTTCATTCATAGCAAAGCAATTTATATATGGATGGAAAGGTAAAAATATATTACAAGGTATGGACAAGTATACAAAGTAATGTTCAATTCTCGATTACAATGTCTTTTACAAAGATAATACAAATGCTTCTAAGATCTATACAGGCAGGCCTAAAAATAGCTCCATGTTGGGGCGAAGGCAAAGACGCCACCCTTCGCTCAAGGCCTTCGCTGCAGTCACCGGTCCGACGGAGACAAAACGGGCAGGGACACCCTTCGCTTTATTCGGCACCAGACGAAGGCCTGCGACGATGTCATCCCACCGTGCGGCCTCGTCCAGCTCAGAGGCCCACGTGTGGTCCAGCCCACTGTAACGGGCCCTGCGTGGCCGCCGCGTGCTACGGGCCTAATTTGTAAAGGCATTCCTGTAATTACAGTCTGTAACCCTGCTTTATGGGAATATTCTGGGGATAACCTAGGTGGCTGAGGGCACATGCGTCCTTAACACAAGGCGCTGGGCGCTCAGATACCTATAAATACCCCCGCACAGTGCCCGTGAGAGGCCAGATTAACAGAGCTATTGCCATCTAGCGCGTAAACCCTGTTAACGTCACTGTTCACCCTTGTTGGCCCCCTTGCGAGCGAGAGCAAGTTCCAACATTTGGCGCCCACCGTTCGTGCTACGAGAAAACCACCCGCGATGGCACCCAAGAGAGCTAACCCGAAGGCTGACGAGGCTGCGAAGGCAGCACTGCTTGCCGCAAGAAAGGGCAAGGCCCTCGCCCTCACCCAATCCACCCACCAAGAGGCCACTGAAGACAACGTTCCCCGCACCTGCGAAGACGACACTCTCCGCACCTGCGGCCCTGAAGGACAATCGCAGCCACCCGCAGGCTTCGCCCCACTGGAGGGCGCGGACCTCACCGAGGATGGTGAAGTCCTCGGCGTCTCAGCGGAAGAACAGCTACAGCTGCGGCCCTGCGCCTCAAGAACCGCAATCTCCAGAGGCAGAAAGAGATACTAGAGGCCAAGCGCCAGCGCGTGTCCGCACTAGCCAAAGTGCGGCAAATGATACGCGACAAAGAGCAAAAGGCCCAAGACCTCGAGCGGGAGATCGCGCTGATGCAGCGCGAAGGCCATCTTGGCCCGCAGCACGGGCCACTCCTCCAGCAGCGCGCACAACTGGAAGACACGCGTGAAGGCCACCTCGGCCTGCAGCATGAGCCACCCCTGCAACACCGCGCACAACCGGAAGACCCGCGTTTCCCCCAGCGCGACCACACCTTCCCGCACGCCGCGCCATTCCAAGGGGTCAACTATCTCGACGAGCGAAGTCCCCTGGCGCCACACCTGCAAGTGACGCCTTGGCCACCTAACTTCCGGGCGGGGACCTATCCTAAGTACAACGGCAGCACCGACCCGGCACAGTACATAATGAGCTATCAGGTCGCCGTTGCATCTTCCGGAGGGGACGACGCCACAATGGCGAAGTCTTTCATCATCGCCCTAGAAGGCCCAGCTCTCACCTGGTTCACCAGGTTGCCTCCGCTGTCCATTGATTCCTGGAGAAGCCTCCGAGACAAGTTCCTGCTCAACTTCCAAGGGTACCGCCCAGACACCGACGCCTTGGCCGAACTCTCGCTCTGCAAGCAGCTGGAAAAGGAGACTCTGCGGGAGTATTACTGCAAATTTTTAACACTCAAGTCACAACTGCCCTTAGTCGATGACCAGATCGCTATCCACTACGCTATCAGTGGCCTTCGCGTCGGCGTCCTTTACAACCACTGCATCAGAGACCCGCCCAGGAACCTCTAGGAATTATATCAACTGTTTGAAAAATACGCCAAATCCGAAGAGCTCCACCAGCGCAAGGTTGAGTCTCAAAGGAAGCCAAAAGATGCTCCACAGTCCAGCCGCACGTGGACGAGGACTCCGCAGCCGGACTTCGGTCGAGACGGCCGCAACCAACAGCAAGTGCATAACATCGCCAACCAGCACCCCGCTGCTGACGCCCCTCGTCGCCAGGAGTATCCCCCCTAGGGCCGCGGAAATGGAACTCGCGGTAGGGGTCGGGGGCGTGCGCAGCCGCCGCGCCGATTCTACTGCCTCTTCCACGGCGAAGACTGCGCCCACCAAACCAAAGACTGCCCAGAAACGAAGGCCACCAGAGACAGGATGGCACGGGCGCAACCAGCCGACAACCCCAGAGTTGTCGCACACACTTACCAGCAACCCCCTCCACCATATATCCACGCCCCCGCCCCGCATCCACCGCACCACGCTTACCAACACCATCAGGAAGTACAAATCGTACCTCCCCCACCCCCACCACCACACCAGCAACATCAAAACATCCCCCATGCTCCAAAGCAGGAAGACTTCGCCGATCAGCCATATCGCGGAGTCATTCACATGATAACTGGGGGGTCCAGCACAGACTTTGACACAAAGCGGCAGAAGCGGAACCACTACTGCATCATCAACCACGTCGCCGTCACCGGCCCAGTCGTGCAGACAAAGTGGTCCCACATACCGTTAACCTTCGACGCACGAGACGTCGACCTACGCAGCGCCCCCCACTACGACGCCATGGTTATCAATTGCAGCGTGGCAGGCTGGGACCTACACAAAGTCCTAGTTGACAATGGCAGTCAGGCGAACATCATCTTCCTCCACGCCTTCGATCGCATGGGCATAAGCCACAGCCTGCTCAAGCCTTCGGACAACCCGTTGTATGGCTTCGGCGGCAAGGGCACCTTTCCTGTCGGTAAAATAGAGCTGCCTCTCTCCTTCGGTGTAGCACCCAATGCCCGAAGTGAGCAAGTAACCTTTGATATCGTGGATATGGTATATCCATACAATGCCATCATGGGCCGGGGTTCCATCAATAAGTTTGAAGCAGCCATTCACAGACTGTACCTATGTATGAAGATACCAGGTCCGTTAGGCGTCATTACGGTCTACGGCAATCAACAGACTGCGCGCAACATAGAGCGGGACTTCGTGCTCGGTCAGAGAAACGTGCACTGCCTCACGGCCCAGCGCGAGGTCCCCGCGCCCGCCAGCCCAACCAATAAGCAGCATGACAAGGCACAGCTGCAGAGCAACAACGGGACCAAGCCTGTCCCCCTCGATCAGGCCACGCCCAAGCAGACAGTCACTATCAGCGAAGACCTCACTTCGCATGAAGAGGAGAAACTCCTCTGCTGCCTGACCAAGAATAAAGATGTCTTCGCCTGGTCTGCCCTCGATCTAGTCGGAGTCAGCCGATCCATAATTGAGCACAGCTTGGGAATTGACCCTTCGGTGCGACCAAAAAAGCAGAGGCTTCGCAAAATGTCCGACGAGAAGACAGAGGCCGCCAAGGCGGAGGTGCACCGCCTCCTGGAAGCCAAATTCATCGAGCCCGTGGCTTATCCCACGTGGCTCTCCAATGTTGTAATGGTACAGAAAAAAAGCGGGAAGTGGCGAATGTGCATCGACTTCACCAGTCTCAACAAGGCCTGCCCAAAGGACAATTTCCCGTTGTCGCGGATCGACAAAATAGTCGATAGCGCGGCCGGATGCGAGGTCATGTCTCTCCTTGACTGCTTCTCCGGTTACCAGCAGATATACATGAAAGAGGAAGACAAGGCTAGTACCAGCTTTATAACACCCTTCAGCACATATTGCTTCATCAGAATGCCGGAGGGACTCAAGAACGCCGGGTCCACCTTCTCCAGGCTTACCAAAACAGTGCTCGAAGGGCAAGTTGGCAGAAATATATTCACATATGTGGACGACATTGTCGTCGCCAGCAAGAGCAAGGAGGACCATCTCGCCGACCTCGCTGAGACATTCGCGAACATGCGAGACGCACGACTCCGCCTAAACCCGGAAAAGTGCGTCTTCGGCGTTCGCCAAGGCAAAATATTGGGCTACCTGGTATCACACCGCGGCATCGAGGCCAACCCAACCAAGATTCAGGCCATCATAAACATGACGCCTCCGCAGTCCTCCAGAGACGTCCAGCGCCTGACAAGCAGATTGGCCGCTCTCAACAGATTCATCTCCCGGTCCGCCGAGCGAAGTCTCCCCTTCCTCAAAACACTCCGTGGTGCAAAAGACTTCGCCTGGGGACCAGAGAAGGCGGCGGCCTTTCGCCTCATTAAAACAGTACCTGACAGAGTTGGCCGTCCTTACAAGCCCCGACTCCTCGCTCCCCCTATTGCTCTACGTCGCGGCTTCGCCGCATGCGGTCAGCGCGGCACTAGTGCAGGAGCAGACAGTTGAGGGCGTGGTCAGGCAGTGCCCTGTTTACTATGTCTCCGAAGTGCTGACACCGTCCAAGTGCAACATGACAGAGCTGGAGAAGATTGCCTACGCAGTCGTTATGTCTTCGCGCAAATTGCGCCATTACTTCGAAGCATTCAAGGTCCGAGTCACCTCAGACAGGGGACTCGGCGAATTGTTCAGAAACCCGGAGGCATCGGTGAGGATTGCCAAGTGGGCGGCCGAACTCTCCGGCTACCACATCAGCTTCGAGCCCAGGACAGCCATCAAGTCACAAGTTCTGGCAGACTTCGTCGTCGACTGGACTGGGCCAACAACACAGCCAGACCAGTCCGCAGAGAAGGTTTGGACGATCCATTACGACGGCGCATGGTGCCATGCGGGGGCAGGCGCCACTACAGTCATCACCTCACCAGTCGGGGTCAAGCACAGATATGCAGCACGCCTCAGCTTTGCTCTGGAATCCGACAGATGCACAAATAATATAGCAGAATACGAAGCAGTCATCCTCGGCCTCCGCAAGCTAAGGGCCCTCGGAGTCACCACCTGCATCATCAAAACAGACTCTAAGGTAGTTGTCGGCCAAGTCGAGAAAGACTATGCAGCAAAGGACCCCGCGCTTATGCAATACCTCGCGGCCATCCGAAGCCTCGAGAGACAATCCACAGTGGCACGTGCGGCTCGCACGTAGGGCCAAGGGGCCTAGCTGCTAAGGTGATCCGCCAAGGCTTTTACTGGCTCGCAATGATCTGCGCCGCAAATCGGGTCACAAGGTCCTGCGAAGCCTGCCAGAAGTTTTCTCCTCGGTCAAGCAGCCCCTCGCAGTATACAAAGATGATCGCCCACACATGGCCTCTCCAGCGCTGGGGCCTGGACATTGTCGGGCCCCTGCCCACCGCTCAGGGGAACCTTAAGTTCGCCTTCGTCGCTGTCGAGTACTTCACCAAATGGATTGAGGCAAGGGCTGTTTCCACAATAACATCAAAAACTGCCCAGAAATTCTTTTGGCAAAACATCGTTTGCCGCTTCGGAGTACCGTCCGAACTAACAGTTGACAACGGCAAGCAGTTTGACAGCCAAGACTTCAAGGATTTTTTGCTTCTCCATTGGCACCAAGCTTGCCTTCGCCTCAGTCTATCATCCGCAGTCCAACAGAGTTGTGGAACGCGCCAATGGGAAAATCTTCACAGCTATCAAAAAGATGCTCCTCGATGAAAAAAGGGCAGATGGACCGATTTGTTACCCGAGGCAGTCTGGGCACTAAACACGACTGAGTGCAGGGCGACCGGGTTTACTCCTTTCCGCCTTCTATACGGATCGGAGGCCAAGACCCCGCAAGAAATAAAACATGGGTCCCCGCGAACAGTTTCGTCAGCCGTCCCCGACGTGGACGAGCCAACTTCAAAGGATCTCATTGACGGAGACCGAGTCTTTGCCCTACAGGCCCTAAACAAATACCAAGCCCAGATAAAAGCATGGCGCGACCATGCAGCATCCCGAGGGAATTCAGCGAAGGGGACCTCGTACTCGTCCGAACAGCTCGGACAGAGTCCAGGGGCAAGCTGGAGCCCAAGTGGGAGGGCCCCTTTATAGTCAAGACGAAAGCTTCCCCCAGCGCTTACAGGCTCACAACGCCAAACGGCGAAGACCTGGAGCACTCCTGGAACATCGACAACCTCCGCAAATTTTTTGTTTGACTCATCAGGGCTGATTCGCCCTTGTAATTCGCAAAAACAATCTTATACTGGCCCGCACTCTTTTCCTCCCGGGGGGTGAGGTTTTTAACGAGGCGGAGCCATGTAATATATGTGTGAAAAATCCCCCGCAAAAACATGCGTTGAAAAAAGACCGCGACGACGGTCTTCGACATTCGACCAATACGAGGTCACCGCGAGGCTCAGCGCTAGCCACCCTCGCGTGCGACAAATCCGCGCAGAAGTCGCCTTAGGGTGCAGCCGGACTAGCACAACAAGTGCGAAAAAACCGAAGTCTACCGCGAAGACTATCCGCGCAGAAGTCGCCTAAGGGTGCAGCCGGACTAGCACAACAAGTGCGAAAAAACCGAAGTCTACCGCGAAGACTATCCGCGTAGAAGTCGCCTAAGGGTGCAGCCGGACTAGCACAACAAGTGCGAAAAAACCGAAGTCTACCGCGAAGACTATCCGTGCAGAAGTCGCCTAAGGGTGCAGCCGGACTAGCACAACAAGTGCGAAAAACCTCAGTCTACCGCGAAGACTATCCGTGCAGAAGTCGCCTAAGGGTGCAGCCGGACTAGCACAACAAAAGCAAAAACGACAACACCAAACTGTCCGCGCCAAGACCGACTATATGCGCACCAGCACAGCATAACAAAACACACCAGACCAAGTACACAACGCCTTCGCAAGCATAGCCAAGTGTGCGGGGGCACACAACCTCATCATACAAGCCTTTACACATGTACAAGCGAGGGCACCACACTCTACATCGGCTCAACCTTAGGAATAATTCCCATCTCCCTATAATTAAATAACATTATTCTAAGCTCCTCACCCGCAAAAAGACTTCGCAATTCCCCTTCACCTGTACTCGCGGCGGCTGGCAAAGACAACAGTTCCTGCCGGCCAGCCCTACTCACACGAAGCCGACCTCCCTCTGCCCCACTCACTCTACGCTTCGCAACCGCCCTTCGCCGCCGGCGCCCGGTGCTAGGACCAGGCACATCTTCTGTGTCTGCGGCGTGCGGTGAAGCCTCCGCCGCAGCCACATCCAAGGCCGCGAAGTAGTCCAAGTCCTCCTCCGACGACTCAACCGAGCTCCCAGAGTCAGCAAAATCAGAAAACTCAGATGCAGACCCATCACATTTATTACCACCATCCACGGTCGAAGCCGCCAAAAATTTAGTAGTGGCGGTTGCGTGCGCAGGCCCAAAATCTTGAACCTGCGCAGCAACCAAAATTCAGCAACATATCCAAAATTCCCTAACTATCTACACCCACTACGCCACCTGCGAAGACCCTGCCGTTGCGGGAGCCTCTGCCGTTGCCTCCGCCGTTGCCTCCGCCGTTGCCTCCCCTGTCGCCTCCGCCGCCACCGTCGCAGGATCTTCAGCACTCGGCGCAGCGGCTGCGGGGGCATCAGGCACGCCTTCGGCGGTCTCTGGGGGCAGGTCTCCGCCGGCCGCAGCGGATGCGGGGGCATCCGGAGCGCCTTCCGCAGTCTCCGGGGGCGGCTCCGGGGCGGCCCCGGACACGGCCTCCGCCGGGGTCGGCTCCGGGTCAGGCAGTGCGCTGTTCAACGCCCGAAAGTCATCCACCCTCTCGCCACGCGCCGCCTAAGACACAGCACACAAATTCAGCAAACCCACACATAGCCCACATCCAGCAAACGCCAAACAAACGCCAAACGTTACCTGAGCCCTCGCCATCTCGGCCCGCTCCCTGACCACCTCGCGACCGTGCGGACCCCACATCCGGTCGTAGATGGCTCCGGCGGATTCCTTCACTATGGGGTCCTCAACCTTGTAGATATCTCGCTCAAAATCTTCATCGGCTTGGTCGAAGACCTCGAAGTGCCGGCACCCTTCGCGGGAGAGCGCGTTCATCGCCCCCTCGCAGGTGACCAGGGAGGCATACGACATAAACCCCTCCACGATAGTGGGGAGTGCCTGCAACTCCTCCTGCACCCACTCCAGGCAGCGAAGTCCGGGCTCTCGGTCCGGCACTTCGAAGTCACCGGTCCGCGCGCCCAGCTCATGGTATGAATCCATAAGTTGTTTGCGCGTCCGCTCTGCCTCCGCGTGCGTCGCGGCCTTGACCCTCTCCACACGGCTCTCGAGGGCGATGAGCCGCTCCTGCAGCTGCTCGGCGCGCTCCCTAGCAAGATTGCCCTCTGCCCTCGCCAGATTGGCCTCCGTCTGCGCAGCCTGCGCCTTGGCAAGGGCCTCGTTGGTCTCCCTCCTCTCCCCCTCCAGCGCGGCCACCTTGTCCGCCAGCTTGCGGCACTTACTGTCGGCGGCCGATTTCTCATGGACGGCGTCAGCATGTTGCATCCGAAGTCTCTCGACTTCGGCAGACACAACTGCCGTGAGGGCCCCCGACGCTGTGCGGTCGGCGAAGTCAGCCACCTGCAGAACACACGTAAGACCGCGGCCCCAGCAAAGCCGACAAAAAAAACACCGAAGCCTAGCTCAACGGACCTGACTTAGTGCCTCCGTCACCTCCTTCAGCCGGCGGGACACAGCGCCCGCCTCATCCCTGACAGCCGCGAGTGCCGACATCTCGCCTCCGGCGCCAAGAGCCCCGCCCTTCGCCTTCGGCACTACGGCAGCCGCCGTGGTCGCCGCGGCAGGCGCAACTATAGCAAGTTGGCCTTCGTCCGACCCTGCGACGTATCAACGAATTAAAAAAAAACGAGCCAACGGCTTACCACCAATATAGTCGTCCACACTAATATCGGTGGCGAAGTCGGCGACGCGCTTGCCTGACGACGACAACACTCGGGCCGCCTTCGCGACCTCCGGCACTCTGCTGGACGGCGGCACAGCCCTCGTCGATTTGGAGCCTCCGGCGCCTTGCTAGATGCAGGGACGCCCGACTTCGCCGCCAGCGGTGGCTTGCCTTCGCCGGGGGCCGCAGCCTTCGCAGCCCCCCGCTGCCTCTTCGGCCTGGCTTCATGAAGCCTGACAACCGTCTGGCGCTTTTGTGCAGCTCCCTGGCGATCCTTGTCCATCACTGCCGACACAACAGCAGCAATATTCCGCCTGTAAGGAAAAACTCTCCATTCACGAACCATGCGAGATGTAAAAAAGTCTTCGTCGGCCGCACGGGGGATAGGAACATTCCTAGGCCACCAACCCCCGGTAACCCTCAGCATCCGAGCCGAAGACTTCCGGAGCTCGGGCGAAGACATCCTTCCCCCCGGGGCCGCACATGTCCTCATCAACTCTCTAGCAAAACCATCGGAAACCCCAAGTCCTCCCATAGCAGTACCTAATTTCCTCTTTTTAGAGGATGGGGCGGCCGCCGGCGCAGGGTCGTCTCTAGTCTCCACCACCGGCTTCTTCCCACGGCGGTCCACATCGTCTTGGCCGGGATAGCCGTCATACGGCAATTGATTCAATTCAAAAACCCTGTTCAAACGGTCATTCGACCCGCGGATATCCCAGCTGCGCTGGCCCTCTGTCCTCGGCACGTAACGACCAACGAGCCGCACCGCCCCATCCTCCGCCTCACGCACAAAGGCGGCCGGATCGCGGCTTTGCAGATTCAGCGCGAAGGCAGGACTTCGCACCATCTTGCCACCATGGGAAGGCATCTGGCGAGGGCACACTTCGCCCAACGCCCAGCCATGCGCCAAGGGCCATACCCCGTACGCCACAAATTCTTCAACCAAATCGCGCCCACTGCTCAGGCCGGCGGCGCACCGAAGGGCCCCTTCGTCCGCATCATCCTCCGCCACCTCAAAGGGCGGGTATGCTGAGTAAAAATGAGAACACATCTCGGACACGGGGAGCCCCTCATGGTCTTCGACGGTACCCTCAGCGACGTAAAACCAAAACTCATTCCAGTTGCCCCACTTGTTGCGGGCGCAAGGAACCAACTCGACTACCTGCATCGTGGTCTTGCCGGTCTTCGGCGTAAACGTACAGGACCCAAACTGGGCAACTTCATCTCCAATCATCCTCTTCTGCCAGTGCAGGCAATAGTACTTCGCAAAGACTTCGACTGATGGCCGTCCGCCGTACGAAGTCATCGCCCAGACATACTTCGACAGAGCCACCACGGCATTCGGAGTCAGCTGATGTATCTGAACATTAAACCTGCGCAGGACTTCGCCAACAAATCGGTGCGCAGGCAGGCGGAGACCGGCGGCGAAGAACGCCTCGAACACAACCAACTCGCCTTCCGGCTCGGGGACTTCCTCCGTCCCCGGGACACGAGCAACTCTGCCGCCAAAGTAACCCAGCCTCTGCATATCTTGCACGCGGACCGACGACATCCGCGACATGCCAAAATCCACAGAATCGCCGGCGCGCAACTCCTCCGCCACCAAACTACTCAGCGTCTCCTCATACGAGGCGTCGACCGGCGGCGAAGCGTCGGCCGGCGGCGTAGCGGCAGCGGAAGAAGAGGAGGTCGGCATCGCTACGTACCGTCGGCGGCGGCGGGCGGTCTGCTTCACTCGAGCTAGATCTCCGGCGAACAAGAGCACGGCGGGCAGACGAGCAGCAAGACGGTGGAAAAGGCGGCTAGGGTTTTCACGGAGCGCGGAAAGTGAAGTTCAAAAAGCGCCGACCCCCGCCCCCTTTTATAGATAGGGCGCGGCTCTTCGGGAAACCCGCAATCCAACAGGGCGCGGCGCTTCGGGAAACCCGCAATCCAACAGTACGGTGTCAATCAACGGTCATGTCAAAAACCCCCGCGAAACCACTTCGAGCGAGGGCAGCGTCTCCGCCATCTAGCGACGTCTTCGGCACCAGGTGACTTTGTCGAACTGGTCCCTCGGAGGGCAAATGTTGGGGCGAAGGCAAAGACGCCACCCTTCGCTCAAGGCCTTCGCTGCAGTCACTGGTCCCACGGAGACAAAACGGACAGGGACACCCTTCGCTTTATTCGGCACCAGACGAAGGCCTGCGACGGCGTCATCCCACCGTGCGGCCTCGTCTAGCTCAGAGGCCCACGTGTGGTCCGGCCCATTGTAACGGGCCCTGCGTGGCCGCCGCGTGCTACGGGCCTAATTTGTAAAGGCATTCCTGTAATTACAGTCTGTAACCCTGCTTTATGGGAATATTCTGGGGATAACCTAGGTGGCTGAGGGCACATGCGTCCTTAACACAAGGCGCTAGGCGCTCAGATACCTATAAATACCCCCGCACAGTGCCCGTGAGAGGCCAGATTAACAGAGCTATTGCCATCTAGCGCGTAAACCCTGTTAACGTCACTGTTCACCCTTGTTGGCCCCCCTTGCGAGCGAGAGCAAGTTCCAACACTCCAGCAGCCTTCGGAATGTGCTTTGAATCATCAATCTTCGGCACCATTATCCTGCAAACAAACAAGCAGTATAAGGTAAAAAGTAACTACAAGAGATGGCACGCAACAGGTATAAGTTTCATACCGGCTTAAGCAAGCTTTGGGCCTCGTCACCAGCCAAATCCTGCCCACCCTTCGCCCAAATTTGAGTTATAAATCTATTTCCAATACTCCAGGCTTCGCTGGAGATATCAACCAAGTCTGTTGGAGACAGACTAAAGGTTGGTCTGTTTACCGTTTTTTCCGTGCGTGCAACCAGCCTTCATAAACTCTGCAGCTGTGCCGCGAGAAGCTAGCAAGGCACAAAAGTCACCATGCCCGGCTATCACTTCATCAAGCGCCTCAACTTCGTTTTCATTATGTTTGTAGGTGCTTGGTAGGTCTTCAGCCGAAGGGGTAAACTCTTCGGAGCTGGCTCCAACCGAGCTAAAGACCTTTTTTAGTTTTCGCACGCAGCGGTTGCCAAAGTTTAAACAGATGTTCCGAAGCTCTTTCAGAGATTGCTGCAGCTTTGTATTCTTGTCAGCTTCGGCTTCGTATTTTGCATGGAAATCATTTCTTTCTTGTTCGAAGCTCTCTGTTTTTTGGAGAAGTTCCTCATTTAATCTAGCGTTTTCGGCTTGGGCTTCTGCAAGTGAACCCTCCATTGCCTGAAGCAGGAAATCTTTCTTCTCAAGAGAAGCTTCGTAGTCTTTAATTTTATTTTCCAAACCCTCGATTATAATTTCATTCTTTATTTCTTCGAGGTCTTGCTGCATTCTTAGTGCCTTGCTCAGCAGCAAACTCTGTAGAAATAAACCTTCATCAGAAAATTTTGCTTCATCACAAAAATAAAAAGAAAATTTTGCTTCATCTTAAAAAAGGAATTTTACCTTGAAGTTGGAATAAAACAAACTACCGACGATATGTTGTTGCCGATAGCCGCTAATATCAGCTTCGAGCTTTAGGAAACTAACACTCTTCGATAGAGTGACGATTATCTTTGCCCCGGTGCGGTCGCGAATGCATCCTAAGGCCCCTTCATTGATCCCACCAAAGAGCATGGCTCTAGGCTGGTAGCCATAGGATATATCATACTCTTGTAGCTCCTTATTTTCGGCCTCGGATAATTCTTGCCCGACCAGGTTCTGAAGGTCAAAGTCTTTTTCCTCCGAAGCAGCATCGGCAATCTTCTTTCCTTTGTCAGGCACTGTGGCCATGACCTCCTCTGCAGCCGCAGCTGTCTCTTCCGCCGCCATATCCAAAAGCAGTTTATCAATTCCAGAAAGTGTACTCTCAAGGTTGGCGGCTTTGGCAGCAACTGCAGCTTCGGCAGTGGCCTCGGCGCTTGCAATAGGTGTTATTTTAGATGTCGAGGCCGACGGTGGCGTCCATTCAATGGCTTGCATTACGGTAACGATTCTTCGCTTTTCTGTCCATCCGCCTTCTTTATAGCCGGAGGCTCGTCCTTCTTCTGTAAAAGCTTCGTCAATTCTGGTCCCAGAGGACTTAGCAGCTTGATAGGTAGAGATATAATCATTACCTTTAAAATTTATGCCACTTCGGTAGTAGGAGGTGTCGAAGGAGTCTCCTCTTCTACCTCAGTCACCTTCGGCTCTGGAATTTCAGCCTTTCTTTTCTTCGAAGCTACCACCTTTGGCTCAGGAGTCGATTTTCTCTTCTTTAAAACCTTCTCATCCTCCTTCACAATTCTGGCAGCTTGTCTGTTCAGAACGCTGATAGTTCTTTTCCTTATTACCCCTTCGGCACCCTTGCTAAGCCGCTCATAATCAGGGTATTTAAATTTCAGAGCATCCATCACCCGGGTTAACCTTCGTTTTGGCCGGGTGCCGAAGGCTACTGCCATCAATTGGTCTTCTTTCTTGGTATAGTTTCCCAATATTTCATTACACATAGTTTCAATAATTTTTAGCCATTCTTGGCAAGGCTCCTTGAACTGTTTTTTAAATTTGAAACGATAAGATAATCGAACAAGTTCATGTTTCTTCTTTGTTTCCTTCATCTTCGGCATCCCCCAGCCACTTGACGTTGGATACGTTCGGTTGGCCAGGTATTCCTGCACCAAGTCCCTGGTGTTGATTTGCTCAGCCACCACCCTGAATTCTACTCTGGCCAGCTGGCATGGTGACCCTAGTTGCATGTTGCATAGGGGCCTAGTCATTCCGAAGTTTAAGGACAGCGGGCACATGACCATCGTCATTAGTTTCCCCCTCTTCTTCTCATCAGCCTTAATATAAAACCATTCACCTTTCTAGCCGGTTGGCCATTTTGTGTGGTAACTGAGAACTGGAGCCTTTGTATCCTTGCGATACGTAAAATTGTAGCAACCAAAATTTTCATGAAGACCGTCTGCCCTAGCCTTCGTCTGGTAGTGCAACTCATGCACTCAGCAGAAGGCTTCGGCATCTGGGCTCATCCCTTGGCTTCGAAGGGCCCAGATGAAGACGCTAAGCCTAACAATGGCGTTAGGGGTCAGCTGATGACGATATATTTCGAAATTTTTCAAGACTTCCCCTATCATCTCGTTTAGAGGAAATCGCAGTCCTGCTCTGAAGAAGCTCTTGAAAACCACTACTTCATCACTCTTCGGTGCTGGGGTGGTCTCTTCTCCGGCAAATCGGACAAGTTTGCTTTCAGCTTCTCCAAAATATCCCAGCTTCATTATCATGGGCATGTCAACTTCAGACACAATAGATTTCTCAAAATCTAGATGGCTGGGTTTTGTTGGGATAAAAATACTATAATCTTCTTCATCTTCATCAATATTTTCTTCTTCAGCAACGGTCTGTTGAGCTTCGGCAACAGGAGTACCTTCGTCAGTAGTTCCCTCTGTCACAACTAGACCTGATTGTTTCATGACTTCGGAAATTGGTGTTGTCTCAGTGACCTCGGTTTCTTCTCCCTCATGAGACACCCTTGCAGTCGAACGCACTCTGGCCATTTGATGGATTTTTCGCGGTTTTGACGAAGTTGATAGTTGTTTCGTAGTTTTGACGAAGCTCACTCTTCTGACAAAGTTAACTCTAAATGATGAAGTGCTCGCTTGAGAGCGCAGAGAAAAAAGCTTCAGCTATGGTTAAATTTTTTAACAGCACAACAGTGCAATGGCAATGAATGTTGTGGTAACTCTGCACCAACCCGTCTGTTTATATAGTGCTGCAGGTGGGAAGGTGAACCACCAAATCACCTGCACCCGCTGAACGGTGGACCACTTGGCGCTTGAAAGGTGAACCGCCACATCGCCTGTATTCGCTGAACGGTGGACCACCCGACGCCTAGAGTATTTTAATCGTTTCTCGGCAACGAGCTCAGGGAAGGTGTTTTTCGGACCTTTGGCATTCTGAAGCCTTTGAGATTTTCGCGGATCGAGCTCGTTACGAAAAACGATCTAGCACCGCGAAGGGGCTACTATTGGGGGCCTTCTTCTTCGCTGAAGGTCCTCTAAGCAAAAACACCTTCGGCAGGACGATATGAAAGCAGACATAACATGAAGGTATATGCCGAAGCTATAATCCAGGGAGCTTCGGCATGATGACACGCCTTGAGACGAAGGGCGGCACCGACTTAAAAAGGAAAAGACCGTTCAGTCCATGATAATTTGTGTCATGTTTATAATTAGTTATCAAGACATAAATGTAATTTCGATCGGGCTGTGTCCCGTGCCTATAAATACGTGAACAGTAACCCCGTACTGCACATGCTGATTGGTAATCATCTACACGTCGCTCTTGGATTTTTACCTTCTGTCAAGCCGAAGGTACAAATGTATTCAATATCATTAATGTTTGTTCATGATTATATAATAAGAACATAAATAATAATCTGATGATTTAATGTGATTATCCCATGTTCTTTTCATGTTTCATATGTTTCTACTTTCATTATTACCAATTGAGATGATGAAGGTATGTCCTTCATGACCTTCGTCTGAAGATCATTGTATCCCGAGGGAGATAATGCTTCGAAGGATGAAGGTTTTTTATCATTAACATTTGTGTTGCCTTGTTATTAACTCATAGCATTTGAGAACAAGTCCCCAACAGGTCCCAGGTTCAATCCCTCTCAGGGACAAATTTTAGGCTTGGTTAAAAAAACCCCTTCATTATGCCCCACCCGCTCTTGGGATATGTCCTACGCGCCACTCTCCAGCTGGGTCGTTGCAGGAGTGGACGGTGACGGCTTGCTATTGATAGGTAGGGTTCGATAATTTTTTCAGCCGAGATCATATTTTGGTCTCTTCTTAATATAATACCGGGAGAACGGTTTTTTCCTCCCCGGCTGAGTTTTAATTCACTGATAATTTTATATAGCTCTCTCATGTCCCAGCATACTCTAGAAAATATTAAACAACTCCAGTACAGGTGCAAGTTTTATAAAGTTGACAGGCCATGTTTTCTGGACTTAAAACTGTCGTTTCAAATTTCTAGCGGAGATATTTCATGAAACATTTGTGACAAATTTCATAAAATAGACATATGGTAGCATCATTTTTGTGGCTTCAGTGACTAACTAGAAAAAAGACTAATTGCTATGCACCTGAATCACATATAAGAATGCCTTCTACTGATGCAACAATTAGGATATCTGCAAGGGAGACACTCAACCTAAGAAGCTCCATAAGCATGCGATTCACACCTACAGGCAAATTGAACATAGCTAATTTACATGATATAAACATATTAATTCAAGAATATGTTAGACAATTAGGCATTTTCAATTTTAATTTAATCCAAAAAACTAGAGTGATGTATGTGACGACATATATGTGCATGTGTGTATCACAACTAACATAAGCAGTAAACAACAGTAAAATATGCACAAATACAAAGAACAAAGTGTACCCCATGGATGGACCGATACTCAAGGCACCAGTGGCTCCATTCACATGAGACATATCGTGTGTCTCGTGTGTATGTTTGATATAGTCGTACGCAGTCGATGCATGCAGATGTACGTAGTGCTGCCCCACGAACGGCGCCGATGACGAAGAATTGGATTAGTGTTGGTCGAGTGAACGGAGCGAGGAGAGTACGCTCCCCAAAACCCTGATCGCCCGCACACCCGTGCAAGTGTAGCTCTACGGACGACGATTTTGGAGGCTTGCTCTCCCACTCTTTGTGCTCGCAGAAGGTGGGACGGGGATGGGTTGAGTGCAATTCGTCTGAGAATCTGTTTCTTGTGTGTAACCAGAAGCAGCACCACCTCCTTCGTATTTGTACACGCGTAGAGGAAGGCGAACGGACAGTAACGGTCTCCATTAGAGCTACCGTTACAGCCAGCCAGAAACTAATGCCATCAGAGACGTCTGTTACTAGCCGACAGTCATTACAACCCGTCCGTTACTAGCCATAACACAGGAAATGGCCAGTAAGAGATGACAGTAATGGACGGTCATCACTCCACGCAAAATAAGCAACCGTTAGGACAGAATATTCAGACCAAGGTCCGATCTACCACGACCTTAGCCTCGGCCTCGACCCGGCCCAGCCGGCGTCGCACGCGCGTGTGGCAGTCCTTCATCCTTTTCTCAACTTCTCAATAGATGCACCAATGGTCCACCTAGAACCTAAACTACACTTAACCACAACTGCACAATGGACTTGGCCTTGAATTGGCAATTTTGTGTGGAATAAGTTTCATCTAAATTCTTTACCAGTACTAGATTACCGAGCGCATCCCCTCTGGTTGGAGCATATAAGTCAAACTCCATAGCCTTTCATGGGGATCTAGAGACCACCTAGATCTCATAAACTGTGACTAGCAGTTAACCCATATAGGTATGTTCCTCTAACGATGTTATGTAGGACAACATCTTTGCTTCACAAAGCCACTTAGAACATATTAATGTGTAAACACCAACCTACCTTACAGTAAGGAAAGATGTGCATCTGAATGAACCTTATTAAGGGTCTTTCCTCTCAGTCTACCACTAGCTTGTTTCACCATTCTAATTATGGGATCTCTGATCACATAGAACATGTTACCACTATGATAAACTTTAGGTGGGTCTCAAGCCCATCTCACTTGATGCACTATCTATCACACTACGTGATAGCCCCTTAGTAAATTGATTTGCCAAATTTTTAGACATATGGACATAGTCCAACGCTATTGCTCCAGAATTTCTCAATTTCCTGATAGATTTCAAACGCCTCTTTATGTGCCTTGTCGACTTCATATTATCCTTAGAACTGTTTATCTTAATTATCACAATCTAATTATCACAATTCATAGAAATAGCCAACACAGGTTTTTCAACTACCGATAAATCCATAAGGAGTTCACAAAGCCACTCATCCTCAACTAAAGTGGTATCTAATGTTGTGAGTTCTGCTTCATAGCCAACCTTTTTAAGATGGTATGCTTGCAAAACGTCCATGAAACAGTGCCACCTCCAAGTGAAAACGCATATCCACTTGTAGCATATATCTCATCAGCATCAGATATCCAATTTGCATCACAATAACCCTACAATACTGTTGGGTGCCAGGTATAATGGATGCCTAAACTCATAGTACCTTTTAGATAGCGCAGAACTCTCTCAAGAGCATGCTAGTTATCATCTCCCAGATTTGAAACAAACCAACTAAGTTTGCTCACAGCAAACGAGATGACAGGCCTCGTAGCACTAGTGTAACACCCTAAATTTGGGGTATAAAATTTCTTCTCTAAATGTCTATCAAATTCAGGTGTTACCTCTTCTCTCTCTCTCTCTAGACTTCATCTATGTTCCTTTTGATTAGAGTTAAGTTAATTAGGTGAGGGATTAATTATTTATTTTATCAAAACCTATGTAAGTCATGAAATGTTGCATCATGTCGAGCCTAAATTATTCTTTTATTTGATGCACATGTTTGAATTAGTTTGAATTTGAATTTGGTTTGAATTTGATTTGAAATCCATGAAGAAAAATAAAAATAAAAATAAAAAGCATTAGAAATTCGTAGAGAAGGAAAAACTGATTTTGGCCCAACTCAGCCCAATCCGCCAAGCGAGGCCACGCGCGCGCCCGCTCCGCCTGACAGGTGGGCCCCACCTGTCAGTGCCAGTTCCTTCGCCCGCTCGCTCTCTCCATCTCGCTACCCGGTGGGCCCAGCCTGTCGGCGCCGATTCTTTCACGCTCATGCCCTTTCTCTCTCACCGCACAGTGGGTCCGCCCTATCAGCGCTGACCGCCCGTTCGCGAGTTCACTCTCGCTGGCCCGCGGACCCCACTTGTCAGCCACCTCCCCTTCCCTAACCTCTCGCTCTCGCTCTCCGCCGTGGACGTGCTCACGACGTGCGTTTTCCGGCCACTCCCCCACACACCGACCCCTTTTCTGGATCCCGCACCCACTCGCTCACTCCCCTCTCTCAGTTGCGCCCTCAACAAACACCCTCGCTCCTCTCTCTCGTACCACGCGCACGCCCGTGGAGCTCTGCCATGGTCTGTTGTCCGTTCTGTGGCCACCGTTGAGCTTCAGTCACGTCTGTTGCCTCGGTGAGCTCCGCCTCCTCGCCAGCAACGCGAGACACCCTCTAGGTTGCCCTTAGCCCTCTGTTTCGCCCGATCCACGCTCATCGGCCTTTTCACCGTGCAGCCAGAGCTCCACCGCCATCGATCCAAGGCCTCCCTACGTCCTAACCACTGCTCAAGCGCTCCAGAGTCCCCTCTCGAGGTGAGCAACTCCCCCACGCCATTAATTTCCCGTGTACTTCCTTGTTGTCCGTGCATTTGCTCGCCTGAGTGAACTGCGCCGCTGTTGGGCTGCTCCACCGCGGACCACGCCTTCTAGTGCCTCGGCCCTAGTGTCGTGCCCATGGCTGAGTCCGCTGTGTCACCCAAAGCTTGCCTACGCCCTTCCCCAGCACCCCAGGCCCTCGTCGTGGCTGTGGTCGCGCCCTCGCCTCCGGCAAAACTTCGTTGCGGAGTCGGGCGGCGCCGCCGCGAGCAGGCCAGCAACCCAGGCCGGGCCCACCATCAGATCTAAGGCGCTCATCTGGGAGCTGACGGCCTGGCTTCTACTAAACTTAATCCGATCTCAATCATCCGATTCAGATCTGGCCGCTCGGATCCACGCCCTAGCTCACGCTCTACTGCTGGGCCCGACCCGTCAGTCTGTCTCACCCTCAGGTCATTGACAACCCTGTCCCGCCTGTCAGTCGTGCTCACCCGTCCGCGCGTGCGCTCTCGTGCTCGAATATAATCTCAGCTGTTCGCTCACGATCGTGCGATGGAGATCAGCCGAGAGTGGAGTAGCAGTCCAAGTGGAGTAGCACATTCCTTGTGGGAGTCCTACCTAGCCACCCTTGCTGACCCTGAAGCTATCACCTAGGAGGAGTTCAGGGACAACTTCCGTCGTTATCATGTGCTTGAAGGATTGATGATCATGAGGAAGGAGGAATTTCTAGCATTGAAGCAAGGTCCCCTGTCTGTTAGTGAATAGAGGGACAAGTTTCTTCAACTGTCTCGTTATGCACCCGAGGATGTCAATACAGATGCCAAGAGGCAGTACCGTTTTCTAAGAGGTTTGGTTGACCCCCTTCACAACCAGCTGATGAACCACACCTTTCCTACGTTCCAGCATTTGATCGATAGAGCCATCATGACTGAGAGGAAGCGCCGGGAGATGGAGGACAAGAAACGCAAGATTGGTGGATCTCAAGCCGGGAGCAGCAGTCGTCCCCGTTACTCAGGCAATCCACCCCAGCAGTTCAAGCAGAGTCACCCTCAAGGTCACCAGCACCAGCATCAGCGTTAGCAACAGAAGAAGTATTAGAGGCATTTCCCTCAGCAGCAGTACCGCCAGAAAAACCAGCAGGGAGGAAATCAAGACCAGCGACAGAACAACCAGGCACCTCACCTTCCTACCCTAGCCACCAACTAGAACAACCGGGTAGCCCTAGCATAAGGAGGAGGCCATGGATGTTTCTGCTATGGGGAACAAGGTCACTGGGCGGATCATTGCCCAAAGAAGGCAGTTCAGTAGTCAGCTTTCAACACCTCAGCTAGACAAGGAGCACCACAACAAGCACCAGGAGGCCATGGCCAGGCCTACAACCATGGAAAGGTGAACCACTTGGAGGCTGAAGAAATTCAGGATGCACCAGATGTGGCAGTAGGTATGATTCCAATCGAACCCCATCTAGCAAAAGTACTATTTGATACTGGTGTCACGCATTCTTTTGTTTCTACATCATGGGTAGAAGCACATAACATCCCCGTAGAACTAAAGATTCCACCTTTAAGAGTTAATTCAGTTGGGGGAAAAGTTCAGTCCGATAACATGTGCCCAAATCTAAATATTGAAATAAGGGAGATAGACTTCCCTGCTAACCTAGTAGTAATGGGTACTCAAGGGTTAGATGTCATCCTAGGGATGAATTGGCTGCACATAAACCAAGCAACTATCAGCTGTGACAAGAGGACAGTAAAGTTAGTGTCCCCATCCAGGAAAGAAGTAGTAACTGAACTGTTCATGCCTGATCTAGAAGAAGGAGCCTGTCACGATATGTCTATAGATGGTAAAAAAAGTCCAAACTGCTTGAGGCTATCAGAGTTGTGTCGGATTTCCCCAATGTGTTTCCTCAGGATTTACTAGGCATGCCACCCGAGCGTAAAGTTGAATTTGCCATAGACCTTGAACCTGGCACCACCCCTATTTCCAAGAGAACCTATAGAGTGTCTGGACCCAAATTGGTGGAACCCAAGAAGCATATCGACGAACTGTTATAGAAAGGCTACATCAGACCAAGTACTTCGACTTAGGCCGCTGCAGTTCTATTTGTGGAGAAGAAAGATGGGACCAAGAGGATGTGCATTAACTACATATCCTTGAATGAAGTCACTATCAAGAACAAGTACCCCTAACTAAAATTGAAGATCTGTTCGACCAGTTGAGAGGAGCTAGTGTGTTCTCGAAGATAAATCTGAGGTCAGGTTGCTATCAGCTCAGGATCCGGCCTTCGGACATACCGAAGACTGCATTCATCACCAAGTATGGACTTTATGAGTTCACTATCATGTCATTCGGTCTAAAAAATGTGCCAGCATTCTTCATGTACTTGATGAATAGTGTGTTCATGGACTACCTCGATAAGTTTGTAGTAGTGTTCATTGATGATATCCTCATATATTCCTAGAATGAGCAAGAGCATGAAGAGCATTTGAGGAAAGTATTGCAGAGGCTACGGGATTGTCAGCTGTAGGCCAAGCTTAGCATGTTCGAGTTCTGGATCAGCGAAGTCCTGTTCTTGGGTCATAATATAAATCGAGATGGATTAGATGTGGGTCCGAAGAAGGTAGCAGTTATTCTGGATTGGAAAGCACCGAATGATGTCTGGGGAATCAAGAGTTTCATTGGAATGGCCGGCTACTATTGGCATTTCATTGAAAGTTTCTCAAAGATTGCTAGGCCAATGATGGCACTGTTAGCGAAGAAAGTTGGGTTCAAGTGGACCCTAGCGTGCCAAGAGTCCTTTGAAACATTAAAGAAGAAGTTGACTACAGCACCTGTGTTGATTCTGCCAGATGTGCATAAGCCATTCTCAGTGTACTTTGATGCTTCGTAACTAGTCTGAAATGTGTGTTAATGCAAGAAGGGAGAGTGGTGGCATACTCATCTCGGCAGTTGAAGATTCGCGAAAAGAATTACCCCACTCATGACCTAGAATTAGTGGCAGTGGTTCATGCACTAAAGACTTGGAGGCACTATTTGTATGAGCAGAAGTGTGATATCTATACAGACCACAAGAGCCTAAAGTATATCTTCACCTAATCAGAGTTAAATATGAGGTAGCAAAGATGGCTGGAGTTAATCAAATACTATGACTTGGAGATACATTATCACCCAGGCAAAGCTAATATGGTTGCAGATGCTTTTAGCAGAAAAAGTCAAGTTAGCGTGATGGTCGCTCATCCGATGCCATATGAACTAGCAAAGGAATTCGACAGGCTGAGTCTTAGATTTCTGAACAGCACTCAAGGAGTGACAGTGGAGTTGGAACACACCTTAGAGAGAGATCAAGGATGGGCAAAAAGATGATGCGAATATCAATGAAATTCGGCAGCTGATCATAGATGGGAAAGACAAGGATTTCAGTGAAGACGAGGAAGACGTTGTATGGTTTAAGGATAGATTGTGTGTTCCCGATATCAAATCGATTCGGGAACTGATTCTCAAGGAAGCTCATGATATAGCTTATTCCATACACACTGGTAGCGAGAAGATGTACCAAGACTTGAAGAAAAGATTCTGGTGGTACCGAATGAAAAGGGAGATCGCAAAGTATGTTGCCATATGCGACATTTGTCAGAGAATCAAGGTAGAGCATCAGAGGCCTACGAGTTTGTTGCAGCCGTTGCAGATTCCTAAGTGGAAATGGAATGAGATTGGGATGGATTTTATAGTCGGCTTGCCTCGCACTCGAGCCGGTTATGACTCCATCTGAGTAGTAGTGGATCGTTTGATGAAGGCGGCTAATTTCATACCAGTCAAGATGTAACACCATAATATCCTATTTTTGGTATTTAGAAAATCCTTCTATAAGATATTAAATGGATAGACCCTCTTAAAAATATTTATTAGGATATTCCCTTTTAATAATAAACTCGGAGATATTCTTGAACAAGAAACTTAAGTTAAAATACCTTTTAATGAAGATTATGCATTAGGAATTATCTTCTTAAAATAAATAGGTAACAAATGATTGATTACTGGAATTATATTTTAATTATGTTATACATTCAAAGAATAATTTTATTTGTTTACAAGAATTTTTATGTGTGTGCATCACTAATTTGAAGCACCTACTTAAACAAAGAACATAATAAAACATCTTAAATAAGAATACCAATAATAAATATTCATATACTTAGCATCACGCTGGACTTTTTGTATGTCCATATCAGATTTAGATTCAAACTTGAAATTTGGAATTTGAAAATAGAAAATAGGAAAGAAAAAGATAAAATAAAAAAGGAACCTTACGTACTTCTTGGGCCGATTCCACCTCCTGGGCCACTTACATCGCTGCTCGCTCGGCCCACTATCTCCTTCTCGGGTCACGGCCCACCCTGTTGGGCTGTCCCCGCGCGCTGACAGCTATGACCCACTCGCTAGTCCCTTGGTCGCAGTCGCACGGGTGCCTTCGTCATTCGCTCGGATGTGTGGGACCCACTCCACATCGTCAGCCGCTTCCCCCGCTGTGTTACAGACCCGTGGGTCCTTTATGTCAGGTCTATCCCTATCCTGGTGGCCGAGTTGTAACAGCACGCGAGTCCATCGCAAATTCCTCGTCGGTGATCCCAGGATGGAGTATGATTTCCCCACCGAACAAAGGCTCCGACCCAGGCTATTTATTGAGATCCCGACCACCGCCCCGACCATCTCAGAAACGCAGGGTGCTGCCGCCGATGAACTTGCGCTGGGCCAATGCCGGGACCCCGGCGTGCTGCTCGGAGGTTTGCCAGGGGTCAAGAAGGGTGTCTTCATGAAGGCTGATGCGTTGGAGTGCCCTGTGGTGGCTTATTTCCTCACCGGGCTTGGTGTCCACCGTGGAACCGCGCTCCACCGCAGCGGGGACTCCTTGCGCCACCATCTCTGGTATGATCCTATGTCGTTGATTCGCTTCACTCTGTACTTCGCTTAGAGTCTATCTTCTTAGGCTCAAGAACACCAGAGCGGGGGGTGTGTGCTTCGCCGATAAAGGGTCTGTTTGGTTCAGCTTTTTCTGACCAGCTTTTCTGAAAATCTGGCTGTGGGGAGAATCTGGCTGTGAGGAGAATCTGAGTATCATTACAATTACGTGTAGAGGAAGATAAAGTTGTTCATAGAGCTCAGGATCTAAAAAGTGACGGATTCCTGCTATTACAACGACTCAACCGATTATGTGTTTATGTTGATTTTGGATGGTTTTTGTCCCAACGAATTTTATAGAAGCTGACTGAAAAACTGAGCGTTTGGCAGTCTGCAGCAGCTTTTGGTGGCCAGAAGCTGCCAGAATCCAAAACAAACAGACCCAAAGCTCCACCATGACACTAGGCGGCGGCGCCGTGCGCTGTTGAGTAAGGAAGATGTGGGAGAGGGATCGGGTAGAGTCGATCGGGAGATCAACGGCTACATTTAGTACCAGCCACACCCTTTGGGTACTTTGAATCGGGACCGCTGGTCGTAAATCCCATGGTTTGGGTTAGCTTCATCCGTGGCCATCCCTCAACCGTTGATACGTGATCTGAGGGCCACAAGTGCGTAACTGTTCACTTTAAGTTAGACTCAATCTGGGCCCTAGATTTTAGATCGGGTGGCTTAGGCCTTGTTCGGTTTTCACGGATTGGAGACCCGGAATAATTCTTAGCCGGATTATTTTTCTAATTTATATAAATTTTGATGAGTTGGAACGAAACCGGGTTTATTGCAGTGGAAACGAACGGCCCCTTAGTGTATTCGATACCCCTTCGGCCCGTCGCTTTTGCTAAAGAGACCCTGTCCTTTTCTCGAATTAACATGTCGTCCATGACTGGTGTTAAATAATTACAACTACGCCATGACTTTTGCATAGTGAATCCTAGACTCTCTAGTATTTGCGATATCGGTCCAAAGTAATTAAGAGATATTCAAAAGAAATATGGAAAATGGATTTTTAGTATACAAATAAATCCAGAAACTTAGATAATTCATAACTTTTTTATTTTAACTCTGTTTTAATCCGTTCCAGTTGCATTAACTTCATAATAATATTGTTTATCATTTGGTAACCTTAGTTGTTATGAAACTTAGATTAGAAATTACACACTTAGTTTCTTTTTATCCAACACATAAACTTCAGAAATTCATAACATTCCCCATTTTAACTCTGAATTGACCCATTCCAGTTGCGGTAGCTTCGTATGAATATTTACTACGAGTAACAGCATAAATTATACCATGTCACATACTTTTATAGTTAGATACTTATTTATCCTGTCTACTAGATTATCTTTTCTAAACCAAAGCTAACCTATCCATAATTATAATTTGATTAAAATACGATCTCTAGTCAAGTTATAATTAAGATTAAGGTTGAGTTAGTTACTCATAGAATATTCTATCATATGGTGTATTCTAATCAATTTATAATATAGTTTAATATTTGGATCATATAGAGCTTCCATAAATCACAACTCCTTAACCGTAACTCCCATTTTAGTGGTTCGTGAACCCACGATGTGGCAGAACCACCCGAATTATTCCAGCTTAAGTGCCCAAGTCACGCCTTAGAGGCCGCAACACACTTAAATTGGAATAACCCATCAGTCTCTCAGATCTAGTCTGATAAAGCCACTTATCCAGGATCAAATACCACTAACTCACTCGATGGTGAGTCGCAGAGAGAATACAATAAAACGGGAAACCTCGAATTAAAGTGCTGGAGTTATTACATGAATAGGAGTTTTTCAAGGAAATAAGTTCATAATTTAAATTGCAGCGGATAGTCGATAACCTCGAATGATGAGGAATTGGGCAAGGCCTGGCCCACTACTCCTCCTGCTCCTCTCCTGTTGGAGCAGCATCCCGCTCGACCGTCCAACCTGGTGGCAGGGTGGTAGGCCAAGTCACACCATCAACCATGTCCTGAAGCGTACCTGCAAAAATTGTGCCACAAGCAAGACTGAGTATACTAATACTCAGCTAGACTTACCCGATGTGAGGAATCTACTCCTCTACCTCTAGACCATGCAGCTGTTTGGCTGAGGGGTTTAGTTTGCCAAAAGCACTAGCTGAGTCTAAAATCAATTTTAGCTTTTCCAGTTCTAGTATCATTAATCTTAGCTAAGTTTGCTCCTGCTAAGCACACATGGTAACAATCATATAGTACAATCAACACGTTATCTTAAGTAAACCTCATTTCACTTCTTACTCAATGTAGTACAAGAAGTCAAGCAGTCTCATTAGCTGCGAGAAGCAGACGATTCGAATCGAGTTTTTAAACCTTGCAAGGTAAACCTAAACACACGACATGTAGGGGCACTCCGTCCCCATACATATCAACCGTCCCCATCGATTCCCCGTTCGCGGCCAGGGCTCACCATCTTGACATACAATGCTCCACTGACCCAGGCTGCCGCCGTGCAGTGACCGCACTTGTACCCACCATAGCTAGCATGGGAGACCCAGTCTCAGGACAAGTGAGGAGGAAAGTTCGCGCCCGGCTTCACTCAGGTACTAGGTTTACCGGTTACCATATTTCTCGACATGTGTTTAGTATGTTCAAACGCTTGACTCAGGTATCCACACATTAATCCTTAGTTACTCTTTTCCGTCTCATGGACAAGGCATCCACCCTGGATCCAAGTCCATAGACTATCATAGATCCCGTTATCAAGATGAATACAATCAATTCCTAACCTCGCGCGAGTGCTAGAAAAATCACTCGACTTCTATCGAGATCCTAATTAGCAAAGCAGCTATTCGACCTAGCATACTAGTATCCATCTCAAAAAGGAATCCTGAATTTATGTAGCTAAGGGTTTCAAGCAACTGCTACACTTAAGTGCACACTACAAGCCTACAAACATTAAGTGTAGTAAAGTAGCATATATAAACTAGTTATGCATAAAACCAGGGCTTGCATTCAAATGCTGGGGCTGCGGGCAGATCTTCTGTGGCAGGCTCAGGAGCTGGCTCCTGGTCTTCCTCGTGGACAGCTCCTTGCTCGGGAATGAGCACGTACTCTCCATCAGCGAGGTTGCATCTAATGAATGCAATGAGTAAGATACAAGTATGGCATGATATGCAGTGTGGTAGTAATAGGAGTGATTACATTGATGAAGTAAAGTTTCAATCTTACTACGGGGATTCTAGTGGTACACTTAGCCAATTTAGGGTCAAGTTTGGTTAGGTTAAATGGTCAGATTATTTTAGTCTTCCACTGATTTCCTTTTTATGTTTTAGTGAAAGTTTATGCTTAAAAGGTTAAGGATTCTCTCTACACAAAATTATCAAACCTTAGGGCAGAGGGGGTGCTTTGAACTACAACTCTCCTCTAACAGTGGATTACAACTTAAAGCTTATTTTTTATGGCATTTAGGTGTAAAATCATGACTTTGTACCAAATTTTAGCCACTAATACTTATTGGTTATTTTACTGTGATTTTATAAAGTTTTTGGCCAAATGGGTGCTTTCTACTACCACTATACTTGAAAATGTCAAACAACAGATTCCTAATTTTTCCTATCTTCTTCTTTGTGCAAGAGCAATCATTCTAGAATTTGGCAACCTTTTGCTTAACGGAAGAGGGGGTAGAATTTCTTGGATTATATGACCTTTTTCATCGGGTTGGGGGTAATGGGTGTTACTCTGCATTTTTAGATAGGTTTCATGTTTTTCTCTGGTGGTCTACTTCATCAATAGTTGGGTAAAAATTTATTTGCCTACTATTGCACAATTTTAGGCTTCCTTATGATTTATTTAGAACATGGGCCAAAATCAAGTTTTAATTGTTCAACCCACTTATTATGATGGGTTGGGGTGTCTATTATTTTTATAGTGGTGTCCTAGTAGTTAGGAGTCTACTGAATTTTTCTTACCATTTTTGAAATGGTCCTTATATTTTTAATTATGGTTTTCCTTGGTTTCTTAGTGCCTAATAAATATTTAACCTTGGATTAGCTCTGGACTAGGGTTCTCTGTATTTTTCCTAAGTTCCTCATCACTTAAGTATACTAGGAAAAATATGCTCCTTCTCTGTTTATTATTTTCCCATACCTTTCTTAATTTTCTATGTTTTGGAAAGATATAGTTTTAACAGCAAAACTTGAGTTAATCTTGTATACTAGGGTGCTCAGTATTTTTAAATAGTACCTAAGTTGGGTATGTATCTCTACAAAAAAAAATTAAGCCTAGTATAGAAGCATATCTATTTTCTTTATATTAATAAGGTTTGGGCAGTTTCCCTATTTAATTCAAAACTCTAAAAATTAATACAGAAAGCATGGGGTTCAGTATTTTTGTTTAATGGTTCATATTATTTGGAATCCAGTAAAATTGGTTTGACTAAATTTGGTTGAATAATACTCAAGTTATGAATTTCCTAAGTTCTCTGCTTATTAAAAAGAAGAATAAACAGAAATGGTTAAGGAAATAGGTTTTGCATCGGGGTCCCTGGCGAATGTTTTTAGGTTTCCTTACAGACTAATCCTTGGGTCACTATTCAAATGTGACACTGACAGTTCAGAAAACCCCCTAGGGTTTTGCTAAACCTAACCCGAGGTCCTTCTAATTAAACAGTACACGTGCCGGAGGAAAGAGCGGAGGGGCTTACCGACGGTGAGATCGCTCCGGTGAGGTGGCCGAGGGTGTAGGGGAGATCGTGATGGTCACGCCGATGTGCGGATCGTCTCCGGGGATGGTCGGAGTAGGCCGATCCACGTGCGCAGGCGGGGGAGCTCGTCGGCGGTGAGGGCTCCAGCCTATCCAAGGCGGTAAAGTTCAATTGAACAGGTCAGTGAGCTTCACTAGGTGCTAGGGAAGGCATAGGCGCGAGGGATTGAAGAATGGCTCACCGGATAGCTCGGTCTACCCACGGTGGCAGGCGACCGAAGTCCGGCGACGATGATCTTGATGTTCCGGTGAGGCAGGGCTTCGATCCTTGCTTGGAGAAGCTTCACGGCTCCTAGGGGAAACTATCCAAGGGTTCGGTTGAGGCTGAGGGTCTCTAGAAATGGCTGGCCCTGGTGGCCGGCGCTCAGGTGGCTCGGGCGGGTGGGGCAGAGCTCGCCGGAGCTAAGGATGGTGTCTGGCCAGCGAAGGTGAGTGCGGAGTGAGGTAAGGTGCGTCCAGGGGTGGTCTTAAAGACGTGGGCAAGCACGACCGAGGAGCGGAGCTCTGACATGCGCTCGGGGTGTGCGAGGGCGAGCGCTAGTGCGCACTCTGGCGCCTGGGCACGACGTCGAGCACGAGGCAGCGCAGAGAGAGGTCAAGTTCAAGCGCGGATTAGCTCCAAATCTTCACGATTGTGGCCATGATCCCATTGAGAGATCTCTTCCCCTGACATTCCTTTGTCATTTGTGTGTGGAGGCTTATGGGTTTTGCTGATTGGATCAAAAGATATGGAGGGATGAAGTTTGGTTTGTCTCACTACTGAACTCCGAGAGGAAATCCCAGATTTGACGTGTCTAGGGCACGAATCTCGATGCCACCTTCACACACACTGCAGAGGGGTTAGTTTAGAACAATTTTGTCAATGGGGACTTAAGGATTTGGGCTAGGGATTAAGGTGAACGTGCTCAAGTTCTAGGTGAAGGCTGAAATTCAGCAATATGAATTTCAGATTTTTCCTAGGGAGCTTCCACTTGGATGGCCTTTTTGGAGATTTTAATCAACTGTTTTGGCCAAACTTTTATAACAATTGTTGTAGCTTAATTAGTGTATTTCAACTTTTATAATTGGCCTAAGCTATGATTCCATGTTTTTCATGGTCTTTTACCAATTGCTTCCTTTCTACTCAGATGGCCTAATTTGGGTTGTTCTAGGGATTAAACATTTTTCCCATTTTGAATGCATGATATGATTTAGGCATGAGTCTTAGCACAAAAGAATTAGTTGAAATTTCTCTCTCAAGTTTTTGGTGTCTTTTGCTCAATTTGATTCACATGAAATAAGGGTTCTTGAGTTAATGCTGAGAAGAACTTCTGGGAATTTCTGGGGTGTTACAGCCTTCCCCCTTAAAGGAATCTCATCCCGAGATTCAGGTCGGAGTCCTTTGGGGTGAAGTGAAGGTTAAGGCTTGCTTGAATTTGGTGTTTTGTTCATTAAGGTTCTTCTTAGTAAACTGCTCTTCGAATGTCATCCTCTTTGCAACTTCAGAAGGAAGTCCTTTTTTATTTAGTTTTATAACTAACTCATTTTATGCTAAGGTCATTCTTCTTATATTTGGATTCAAAGGGCAGGAGGAGGGGTTGGGCATGGTTACGTACCAATTCCCTTAGGTAGACAATCGGGGAAATTCGAACGTAGAAATTCCTTAGTCTCCCAAGTAGCATCTTCCTCTGAGTGATTACTCCATTGGATCTTATACATTTTGATCGATTTAGTCCGAGTTGATCTTTCCTTGCAATCCAGAACCTTGGAAGGGTACTCTTGGTATGATAGATTTGGCTCTATCTCCACTTCTGGTTCTGCTATGATCTTGGTTGGCAATCAAACACATTTCTTCAGTTGGGATACATGGAATACATAGTGGATGGCAGACATTTTTAGAGGTAACTTCAATTTGTATGCCACGGGTCCACATGCTTCCACGATCTCATAAGGTCCAATGTAGCGAGGGGCTAACTTGCCTTTGACCCCAAACCTTTGCACTCCTTTGGTGGGTGATACTTTTAGATATACGAAATCTCGCACTTCAAACTGGATAGGTTTTCTTCTCTTATCATGGTAACTCTTCTGCCTGGCTTGAGCAGCTTCTAGATTTCTCCTGATTAGTTTGACTTTCCTTTCGGCATCAGTCACTAAGTCAGGTCCAAAAATTTCTCTTTCTCCAGGCTGAGACCAATTGAGGGGTGTTCGACACCTTCTTCCATATAGGGCTTCGAAAGGTGCCATCCTTAGGCTGGATTGATAACTATTGTTGTTGGGGACTTGTTCTCAAATGCTATGAAATAAGAACAAGGCAACACAGAATGTTAAATGCTAATACCCTTCGTCCAACGAAGCATTATTTCCCTTAGGATATAATGATCTTCAGACGAAGGTCATGAAGAACATACCTTCATGATCGCAGTTTATGTTATTAAAAGAAGAAGCATATGAAATACAAGAGACAATATAGACAATCACATAACATTATTAATCCATTCTCATTATATTGTCATAGAAAGACATAAATAATACTAAATTATAAATGTACCTTCGGCTTGATAGAAGGTAAAAGTACGAGCGTGACGCACAAGTGAATAGAAGTCAGCGTGAACAGTACGGGGGTACTGTTCATCTATTTATAGGCACAAGACACAGCCTGTGAGAAATTACATTCATGCCCTTTACATTTATTATTGACTTATGGACAACTCTATGAGGACTAGATAGCCTTTTCCCCTTTAAGTTGGTTCCTTTTTCCGCCTTTTAGCCGAAGCTCCCCTGCGCGTAGCTTCGGAGCAACTCTAACCTTCGTCACGATCATGTTTTTTACATCATACATGCTTTTAGCCCGAGTCCGAAGGTACCTGTTCATATGTCACACTTGGGAGATATTGTTAAATCACGTTTTTTAGGACCTTCGGAGGACGAAGGCCCCCAATAGTAGCCCCTCGCAGTATTAATTTGTTTAAGATAACGAATTCAGACTGCGACATGGATGAAGGCCTTAAGCCGAAGGTCCAAAAAACACCTTTACTTTGCTAGAATATCAACAGTCAATGACAGACGGGGCCCCCCAATTTGGGGCGTGGTGAGCGTATAAATAAGAACTTGCACCAACCTCATTTGATACGCTACTTGTGCCATTTGCTTTATTTTCTCAATTTCATAGCTCTTGCTCACTAACGCTTGCTAGTTTCTCAAGCTTTCTGAGCTTCGGCTAAAAAGATACATTTTCGTCATTTCTGAAGGAGAAATGTCTCAGGACAAAAAGGTTGCTGCTGAGACGAAGCTAACTGAAGAGGAGAAGCTTTTTGAGGAGAAGAAGGCTGTGAATCCTTACATTGCTGGATTTATCGAGTCAATGGCAAAAACAAATACAGAGAAGATTACTAAGGAGATAATGGAGGGCCTGTCTGAAGATACTGGTGACAGTGACATTTATGATGCGGAAAATGGGGGCAAAGATTCTGAGGATCGACCCTGGAGACCAAGTCATTCAATTTTCGGAAAATCGACCATCAAGCAAAGTCACCTCGAAAACATGAGGGGAAGGTACTTTCGGGATATGTCTATTGTAAGGGCTGGCGGAGAGAACAGCGTTCCTGCGCCTGAGGAGAACGAAGTTGTGATTTTCCGAAGCTTCTTCAAAGCTGGGCTTCGGTTCCCGCTGAGCAGGTTTGTAGTTGAAGTGCTGAAAACCTACCAAATCTTCCTTTATCAGTTGACCCCCGAAGCCATATTGAGGATGGGAGTCTTCGTCTGGGCAGTAAGAAGCCAAGGGATAGAGCCAAATGCGAAGTGCTTTTGCAGCATGCACGAACTTCTGTATGAAACAAAGGCCATGGGTAAAGAACAGTATCACAACAACTTTGGTTGTTATGGATTTATCGCCCGTCCCAACGCAAGCTACCCAGTGTCGACATTTCAGAAGAGATGGCCCGGAAATTGGATGGAAGAATGATTTTATGTGAAGAACAACTTGACAGCGAGGGAGGACATCAAGGAGGTTATTATGCGCCCCATATGGTCCCGCTTCGGTCTCCGAAAGCCAAAGGTTGAAATTGATGATGCAGCCAATGCGTGTCATAAGGCGTTTGGTACTGTCTGCTTCTTCATTGGTACAAGAGATTTAATTCAAGAGCATATAGCATTCAGAGTATGGCCGCTTGTAGAGAGCTAGGAAATGCCGAAGGAAACCATCACCAAGTCTAGCGAAGGTGAACTGGTCCGGCTGAAGTATACATTCAGATATGGGGATAAATTCGATGAACCAAACGATGACTGGCTAAAATGCATCGAAGTTACAAGTGATGAGCTGCTTGGAGCTTATTCCAAGGCAGAAGATAACGCACTATCTACAGCCTTCGGAGGTCGGGGAAAAAAGAGAATAAACAGAGTTTTCGATGCCATCGGCTTCGTATACCCTGACTACCGTTAACCGTTGCGGGGACAAGGGAAAAAGAGGAAAACTTCTGCTTCAGACAGCCCAGATAGGTCCGCGCCGAAGGGCAAAAAACTAAAGGTTCTTACCCACCGGCCGCGTTACATTGAACCGGCCGTGGTTCCTGAGTTTGGCGCAAGGACATCTTCTGCTGCCGAAAGAAAAGAAACTGCTTCAACTACACAGAGTACTAAAGAGCCGGCTGTAATGCCGAAGGTGCCTACGGCCAAGGAAGTTGAAATGAAGATTGATAAGGTTGATGAACCAGAAATTTAAGAAATATCGAAAATGCTAGATATTTTGAGCGCTCCTACAAGGGCGACGGTACCGAAGGTACAAACGGGTTCTATCGCGACTCCTAAAAGGAGAAGGATGGTAAATGTATTAGATGTATTGGAAACAACTGACTCCATAAGTCCCGCTCCCACAGGGAAGGTTGTCGAAGCTGGCAAAACACAACCCAAAGCTGATACTAAGCAAATAGAAGTTGAAGCTACAATAACCCAGACTGAAACCGAGGCAGGGCCCACAGTGCCTGCTGAAACGAAGCCTACCACAACCGAGCAGGGGGCCGAAGGAATAACTCCGGGTGCTAATATAGCTTTTGAGAAAAGTGTGGCCAAAGAAGCCGAATCCCTTACTCCCGAAGCATTCTCCGAAGGTCTTGATTATATTGTTAGACATGCTTTAGGAAAAAGACTATCCGAAGAAGAAATTTCTGAAACCAAACATTATGCTCGGGAATTGCAGTATCCGAAGGGGGCCCTAGTGTTTAATGGTACAACCGAAGATGACTTTTTGTACTGCCTCCTGGACAACAAAGAATTATCCGTCTACCGGGAGATGGCCAGAAGTATGGGCTTCCCGAAGCTCGAAGCTGGCCTTTGCGCCATGACGAAGGCCGATCTCGCAGATAGTCTTGCATACAACAGTCTAAAGGTACAGAGATTGTGAATTTTGAAGCATATAAACTCTGGAATGAAGTCTTTTATTCTCATGCTAATCCTTTTATTCTTTCTTGCAGGGTTTAATACTTAGCAACGCCCTAAAAGGCGCAAAAGAATGCTGAAGACGAGAGCTGCACTATAGCTCTCAACAACCTTCGAACAGAGGTTATTAGGCTGAGAAACGAAGCCACGGAAAAAGACAAAATTCTACTTTCATTGGTGGATAAAGTAAAAGAAGATGAAGCTAGTTTCAAGGCTCAAGCTGAAATTCAAAAGAATGAGATCGAAGACCTTCGGAAACAGCTGGCCGAAACCAAAGAAAAATGTGGTCTCGCAGAGGCCAACCGAGATATTAGTGAATATTGGAAAAACTATTTAGAAAAAACAGTTGAAGAACTTCGCGCATCTAAAGAAAGATGCTTCGAAAAATCCCTGGGCTGCGTGGAGAAGATAAAAGCTAGCTTCGCCAGCGTGGGCGCCTATTCCAGTGAAGATAACTTTATACAAGGCGACCCTGAAGGTGTTATCGAATGGATAAGTGGAGAGGCCGAAGCTTTTGAAGAAATTTTAAGTGATCGCGGGGATGTCTGCGTGTTCTCTGGTGCCAGAGGAATTTCAGCCATCTTGGAGAAGGCGGGTTGTGATCATGTCAAAACCCTGGCCCAGGCCGAAGCTGCCTTCTCCGTGGATGATACAAAAGATCCCTCAGCTGAAGCAAGCTTAGTGGGCGGAAAATTTTACACTGACATCTGGGCAAATGGTGGCCGAGAAATGGCTCACGAAATTATGAAGAAGAGCGAGAAAGATATCCACGACGCCCGAGTACAAGCTAAGCAAGCTGAAGAAGCTGCAGAGCGTGAGAGGTGCATAGGTATTGTTTCACGGTATCTAGCTTCGGCATTTGTTTTCATGACTTCGAACTGATTAATTTTTTCTACTGTAGCTGAACTATCTCCTCCACCGGAACCGTTTGACCCCCTGGCTGACCCGGAAACAAAGAAAGCAATAGAGATCATCAATATGGTCGAATCTATTGTTGACGAAGTTGTTAACAAGTTGTTAAATGAAGTTGTGGAGAAGGTCTTAAAAGAGGACTAGTACTTACTGTAAAAACATTTTTAGATGATCAATGTAGCTTTGTTGTATCAAGACTGTAATATTCGATGTACATATTTTTTAATCTAATATGTAAATTATTTGTAATTCAGTTCTTTGCGATGCATGAAACTTTACATACATACCGTTTTTTAGCCTTCGGCGAAAAAACACCTTCCCTTCTTTTCATGCTTCGTAAAGAAAAAGATCCGTGCTTCGTGAAAATATCCATGCTTCGTAAAAACATCCCAGCTTCGTAAACAAAGGATCCCTTCTTTTGCAATAGAGCTGACGAAGCCGCATTTCTCGGCTTAGTTTGTGCCTTAGCACATTTTCATTTTTATAAAGCAGTCTCTGAAGGTCGACTTCATATTCAATTCATGTCATTGGTGCAATATGATGTATGATGTGATGCTATGCGGGATGATGTGATGATATGATGTGAAAGGATGATGCTAATGCCGAAGATACGCAACCACACGCCCACACTAGAACACACCATCTCTGTGTCCCCTTAGGAACGATCGGAATCTCTTTGCCGTTTATTTTTCGGCTTCACCACTTATTTTTCGGTGTAAGTTATGCATCCCTTAGGAACGTCTTTTGAACTTCTTCGCCTTCTATTTCGGCGGTATCACCGTTGACTTTTCAGTGTAAGTTCTGCAATCCCTTAGGAACGTCTTTTGAACTTCTTCGCCTTATATTTTGGTGGTATTTGGCTCTGCATTCCCTTTGGAACGACTTTTGAGCAGAAAACTTACACTGCGCTCCCTTAGGAACGACTTTTTTGTAGCTTCGTCAAAACTTACGCTGCGCTCCCTTAGGAACGTCTTTTTCTTATAACTTCAGTATTTATCTAGCTCTGTATTCCCTTAGAAACGACTTTTGAGCTTCGGTAATTTTTGAGCTTTGTAAATCTGTGGAGAAGATATATTTCATTTTAATAGAAACGAAACTATTACAAGGAATTAAAACTAGATTTAATTTACTTGTTCTTTATTGAAAAACAAAAAATGACATAGAATGTAGGAAAATTTTAAGAGGTAGGATATCTCTCAATAAATGTGCTTTGATTCCGGCACAGTACTGTTGACTGTGCGAGCTTCGGATTCCTCCCTGAACTCCCATTGTTGCTAGGTGTGCTAGCGCCCTTCTGGCTGCTGGCTTCGGGAGTAAGTCGGTTGTAGTGGTGGTAGGGGTGGGAGTTGTGGCCAGGAAGCCTGTGAATGGCTATCTCCTTTTGCTTCTGAATGGTGATTTGGCACATTCTTGTAGTATGGCCCTTGTCCTCACCACAGAATAAGAAGTAAATCTTTCTAGGCTGATCCCCAAATCTTCCCCCAAAGCCCCTGGCGCCTCTGCCCCTTGGAGCTGGTGGCTTGAAAGAGCTTTGCTGTTGCCCCGAAGATTGTGAGGTGTATTGCAACCTCTGAGGCTGACTCCCTTTGTCATCACTCTGAGTGGAATTATGGATTGACCTGACATGCCTCGGGTGGATTCTTCCTCCGAAGCCTCTGGTCATTTCCGAGAATCTGTAAGCTTCCTCCCTTCTTTGACGAAAATCGTTGTCAGCCCGGATGTACTCATCCATTTTCTGGAGCAGCTTCTCTAGAGTTTGTGGGGGCTTTCTGGCGAAGTACTGAGCCATAGGTCCTGGCCGAAGACCCTTAATCATGGCCTCAATGACAATTTCATTGGGCACTGTGGGCGCTTGTGCCCTCAATCGCAAGAACCTTCGGACATACGCCTGAAGGTATTCCTCATGGTCTTGCGTGCATTAGAACAGGGCTTGAGCTGTGACTGGCGTCATCTGGAAACCTTGGAAACTGGTCACCAGCATGTCCTTAAGCTTCTACCACGATGTGATAGTCCCTGGCCGAAGAGAAGAATACCATGTTTGGGCTACATTTCGGACTGCCATAACGAAGGACTTCGCCATGACCGCAGTATTGCCCCCGTACGAAGATATAGTTGCTTCGTAGCTCATCAGAAACTGCTTTGGGTCTGAGTGCCCGTCATACAAAGGAAGCTGAGGTGGCATGTATGACGGGGGCCATGGGGTAGCCTGCAGTTCTGCTGCCAAGGGAGAAGCATCATCAAAAGTAAAGGTATCATGATTAAAATCATCATACCATCCATCTTCATTGAATAAGCCTTCTTGACGAAGCTCCTTGTGTTGGGGCCTTCGGTCTTGTTCATCTTGAACAAGATGGCGCACTTCTTCATTAGCTTCGTCGATCTTCCTTTGAAGATCAGCCAGCCGTGCCATCTTTTCCTTCTTCCTTTGTACTTGTTGATGGATGATTTCCATGTCCCTGATCTCTTGGTCCAATTCCTCCTCCTGGAGCGTTGGACTGGTGGCCTCCCTCTTCTGGCTTCGAGCTTCTCGAAGAGAAAGAGTTTCCTGGTTTGGGTCCAGTGGTTGCAGTGCAGCAGCCCCTATCGCTGAAGCTTTCTTCGGTGGCATGACGAAGGTCAGTGCTTGCCGAAGGTGGTTGAAAAAGTTCAGCCCCACGGTGGGCGACAATGTTTGGGACTTGTTCTCAAATGCTATGAATTAAGAACAAGGCAACACAGAATATTAAATGCTAATACCCTTCATCTAACGAAGCATTATTTCCCTTATGATATAATGATCTTGAGACGAAGGTCATGAAGAACATACCTTCATGATCGCAGTTTATGTTATTAAAAGAAGAAGCATATGAAATACAAAAGACAATATAGACAATCACATAACATTATTAATTCATTCTCATTATATTGTCATAGAAAGACAGAAATAATACTAAATTATAAATGTACCTTCGGCTTGATAGAAGGCAAAAGTACGAGCGTGACCCACAAGTGAATACAAGTCAGCGTGAACAGTACGGGGTACTGTTCATCTATTTATAGGCATAGGACGCAGCCTGTGAGAAATTACATTCATGCCCTTTACATTTATTATTGACTTATGGACAACTCTATGAGGACTAGATAGCCTTTTCCCCTTTAAGTCGGTTCCTTTTTCCGCCTTTTAGCCGAAGCTCCCCTGCGCGTAGCTTCGGAGCAACTCCAACCTTCGTCACGATCATGTTTTTTACATCATACATGCTTTTAGCCCGAGTCCGAAGGTACCTGTTCATATGTCACACTTGGGAGATATTGTTAAATCATGTTTTTGAGGACCTTCGGAGGACGAAGGCCCCCAACAGTTGTTATAAGCAAACTCTACCAAAGAGAGGTACTTATCCCAGTTCTTGCCGCAATCGATCGCACAAGCCCTTAGCATACCTTCAAGAATTTGATTGACCCTATCGGTCTAACCATCAATCTGTGGGTGGTAAGCCGAACTCCTTATCAGCTTGGTTCCCAGGGACTCTTGCTGTTGTTCCCAAAATCTGGCAACGGATTGGGCTCCTCGGTCAGAGACAATGGTCCAGGGTAACCCGTGCAAACACATGAATTGGTCAATATACAGCTCTGCATACTTCTAAGCCTTATCGGTGGTGTGCACTGAAGAAAATGTGCCACTTTTGTCAATCGGTCCACGATGACCCAAATTGAATCATGATGTCAAGAGGTGTTGGGCAGACCCACAATAAAATCCATGCTGATGTCATCCCATTTCCATGAAGGTATTGATAGGGGTTGCAAGGCACCAGCTGATTTCAAGTGGCTTGCCTTTATCCTCTGACATGTGTCACATTCTAATACATATTGGGCTATCTCCCTCTTCATTCTGGTCCACCAATACAAGGGCTTCAGATCATGGTACATTTTGGTGCTTCCTGGATGCATGGAAAATTTGGAGAGATGTGCCTCATCCAAGATTTTCTTCTTGAGATCCTAATTTTTTGGAACCACCAATCTGCTTCCAAACCACAATATACCCTTCCCATCTTGGCGGAAACACTTATACTTCTCTATCTTCTGATGGAGGTTCTCCTTAATAATTTGCACTCCCTTGTCACTAAGTTGGGCCATGATTATCTGGTCTCGCAAAGTTGGCTCAACGGAAATGTGAGACAAAGCACTAGAAGGAATCACTTCAATCTTCAATTTGCTCAACTCATCACACAGGGTGTTGATGCAAGAATACATCATAGCACAGTTTTGCGACTTCCGACTCAAGGCATCAGCTACCACATTGGCCTTCCCTGGGTGGTAGTGTACCTCCAGGTCATAGTTCTTGATCAGCTCTAGCCATCTTCTCTGCCTCATGTTAAGATCATCCTGAGTAAAGATATACTTGAGGCTCTTATGATCTGTGAAGATGTTGCAGTGGGTTCCCATCAAATAGTGTCTCCACATCTTCAATGCATGAACCACGACTGCTAATTCCAAGTCATGAGTGGGATAATTTTGCTCGTGAGGCCTGAGTGCCCTAGATGCGTAGGCAATGGCCCAGTTGTCTTGCATCAAAACACAACCCAGTCCAGTGCCAGAGGCATCACAGTATACATCAAATGGCTTGCCATTGTCGGGTTGCGCTAACACCAGTGTTGTGGTCAGATGATGCCTTAAGGTGTGGAAAGCATCTTCGCACTTCTGAACCCAATCAAACTTGGCTCCTTTCTTCAACAATTCAGTCATGGGCTTCGCAATTCGAGAGAAGTCTAGAATGAATCTTTGATAATAACCAGCCAATCCCAGAAAACTTCGAATCTGACGGACAGTTGTTGGCGGCTTCCAGTTCATCACTTCTTGCACCTTATCCGGATCAACAGTTATGCCTGCCTGAGAGATAGTGTGACCCAAGAATTTGATTTCCTTTAGCCAAAAATCACATTTTGACAGCTTGGCATAAAGACGGTGCTCTCGCAGACGTTGAAGCACTATATGCAAATGACCGGTGTGCTCTTCTTCATTCGTTGAGTACACCAAGATATCATCGATGAAAACCACCACGAACTTGTCCAGTTCAGGCATGAAGACAGAATTCATCAGATACATGTAGTATGCTGGCGCATTAGTCAGCCCAACTGACATCACCAAATACTCATACAACCCATATCTGGTTGAGAAGGCAGTCTTCGGAATATCACTTGCTCGTATCTTGATCTGATGATAGCCGGAGTGAAGGTCTATTTTGGAAAACACTTTGGCTCCGACCAATTGATCGAGAACATCAATACGAGGCAAAGGATACTTTTTTTGATAGTCACCGCATTGAGTGGGCGGTAATCTATGCATAGCCTCAAGCTTTCATCTTTCTTCTTCACAAACAAGGCTGGACATCCCTAAGGCAAAGTACTTGGGCGGATGAAACCCTTGTCCAACAACTCTTGCAATAGCTTCTTCAATTCTGCTAATTCAGCGGGTGGCATCTGATAAGGCCTCTTGGAAATAGGTGCCGTTCTGTCACACCCGTTTCTAAAGGGGCAGAGCCGGGTGCATCACATATGTGTGCTAGGATCTATTTCCACACATATGTTGACATCACAAGTGTAATATATCAAAAGAACAATGCATAAAAGCATAAATAACAATTATATTCACATATTACACTTCGAACAGACATAATGTCTTAACCTTTATTCATCAAAGTACAGCGAAACATGGACATCCATCCACAGGAAGATGACCGGGGGTATCACTAGACTAGCATCCATGGAGCTCAGCATCATAACTTCATCTGCAAACTTCTGATCAAAATTTAAGCAAGGGTGAGCTCACTTATGGTCGGGGCTCAGCAAGTGGGGGAAAAACTAATGCAAGTTTAACAAGGTGAGGCTAAGGTTGAGCAGTAAGCATTTTAGTTAGTCAACATTTTATTAACAACACATGTCTTACTAATAAGTGTGAATCCCAAGTATTCCCATTAAACAAAGGTATAATAGTATATCAAAAACACTTAAGTGAAACCACTTAAGCAAACCATTGGCAAATCATCGGATCTCGATTTATTTCCATCTTCAAGTTCAATTATCATGTGAGGAGTCCAGGCTGCTCTTAACCGTGAGCACGGCTGATATATCAGTTTTACACTCTGCAGAGGTGGCACATCTTTACCCATGAGTCGCGATTCCCTTCTAGCCCGGGTTAGCTAGACCCGTATTCACTTCCGAGGTGAATGGCCAGGGTCTCACTACGAGGCTTCTCCCTAGAGTCCTCATTACGCAAATGCTGGAAATGGTCAACTGCATAAGGTACACCTACTGTAACCAACTTATAGTCCAGACTACAGGGTAAAGCTTTGGGAACTATGCCCGTATCCAATCTGCCTGAGCCGGTACTATAAGCGCTTGCCAGATGCCCCCGTTCCGGTCGACCACGACCAGCACCCAACATAAGACTTCCCTAGTTATTTAGCCAAGACCAGAGCCATAATAGTTCTCATGGTAGCACTGTTTTCCTGGGTGGTCACTCCATGTTCCAATCAATATGCAATAATCTTGTTTAACCATCGGGTTAACAACAATAATGTAAACTTACCATTTGGAACATTAGTATCATACAGGAGTGACTGCATAAAGTTAAGTTGTAGCAATAGCATAGCTACGAAGGTAAAGTATAATTCCCAGTTTTGATCAAGGAATAAGGTTGGAAAGGTTATCTAAATAGGTAACCCATCAAATTATGCATATATATCCAAAAGAATAAACTTTATTAAATGTATTGTTTGGGATCAAACAGAGTATGCAGAGGGAGAAGTCCACTTGCCTTGCTTATTGAAAACTTGAGGTTCTTTCACAGATCGGAATAGATCTTGATTCTTAACTACTAGATCAACCACTGAATATCACACAAACAAACAAGAAGAACAAACACCACTCAATAACATACAACATTCACCATACGTAAAGCTAAAAGAAAGCCTAACTAAAAGAGCGTTCGCTTTTCAAAAACATTACACGCACGGGTTATAATAAAAAAAGTATTCTTTTCAAAAATGTGTGATCTATACTTTATAAACAAGACATGAGCTTATAAATATCTTAATTAAAATATACAAATATTAGGTTCACCAATTTAATCTTTTATAAAACGTCATATGCGATATGTCTAAGATTAAGGGTTTATAAGATGATAAAACATGTTATAACAATATTAAACCTTTTTAACCTTTAAGGTTAATGGGCTACGAAACACGTTATTAATTTTAGAAACATTATGGAACATATTATAAATCTTTGTTAAACATTCACTTTTGGTAAACTAAGATATAATTCTAAATAGGTTTTATGTGAAAAGATTATTATTATTAAACACCTATTTTATGAAAAACTAGGTTATAAGCCATTGAGTGGATTTTCATGCAAAAGATAATGAACAAATAACTATCTTTTATTTTCATTAGAAAACACATAGCCTATATTATTATATTTGAAGTTAATATGAAATAACATCTTAAGTTATAAAGGAACTTAAACTCTTATTACTTTATTTTATCCTTTAGGAAAAGCTAAGTGATTCGTATATAATGTGAACTAAATTCTATGAAATCATTAATCATGCCATAAATCTAGTTAAGAACAAATTAACTATAGGTTTGATTAATAAATTATAATAAAGGATAATTAATCTATTAATTATCTTTAATTCTATTGTAGGAACAAATGATCTAAATGATCTAATTCATTAGAAAGGAAATTATGCATAAACTATCATTTTAGTTTATAAAAGCAATGACACTTGTTGGCTTTTAATTAAGAAAATATAAATAATCTCTTAATTGGACATATATTTATCTTCTAGTTTTAATAAAAAACATATGGTCTACATATTCTTTTAAGTTTCTAGTTAATACGACTATTCTTTAAACATCTATAATGAACCTTGTTAAATATATTATCTATTAAAATGTCATTTTAAACTAGAAAAAAGTTATCTAATTCTTTAGTAAGAAACCTATATTTATTAACATAACTATTATTTTCTTTATTAGAAAAATATGAGTGCCTAGTTAAGTCATTTTAACATTATAAATTCTACTATTTCGGTTTCTCTTTTCTAAATAGAATTTATACGTATAACTAAAAATTATTTATTTATAATTCTTCTAACATTAATATTCTAAGAATTAATGGTATATTACTAAATGGGACTTTTAATAACATAATCATGGTTATTATGACATAAATAAATGTCTTACTAATTCTAAGTACTTAAGTGCCATACTTATGAATTCATTTATCATGAATAGTAAAATATATATTTTCATTTGATCGGAAATACGTGGCTCAGTAGTCCTTCTATTTTTCTTATATAAAATTATACAATACCAATACTAACCAATATCGATCTACACACTAAAGCGAATTTAAATTTGTAAACATTTTCTACTATGAAAATCACCGCGATAGTGAATAGTGACCGTACTCATTAAAATTATAAAATCATACACATATTGAAGCGTTGTCGCGGGGTTCGATTTTGGTTACCGTATACATCAGAATCTCTAGAATCATACACTTGAATCACATCGTCTCAATATTACAACGTTAATTCACAAATTCATAAATTAATTCAAAACGTGATTTAGAACATAAATCAACATTTGTGGTTGTTTTCAACATTGGGTTCTCGCTCATGCGCAGGGACGAACGTCGACGAGCGGGGTTCGACGGGCAGGGAACGCCGCGATCATCGGTGAGTGTTCGGGCACGTCTCCGGTGAGGTTCCACGAATGGCGAATGGCGTGGATGAACTCCGACGAGGCACGGCAACAAGCGGTGTTGCTGCTGCGCGCGGGCAGGGGTTCTTGACGAGGTGCTGTGCGGGCTCTGGTGCGGTGGCGTTGACACTGGCGAGGTTCCGGCGAGGCGGTCCGGCATGGTCCAAAGAGCAGGACGCGAATGTGAGGAGCGAGTGAGAACTTGGGGGAGGAAGGGAGGAGGCTCGGCTGGGGAGGGAGAGCTCCATGGCGTAGCCGGGTTTTATAGAGAGCGGGAGGGAGAGAGAGACACCGAGGGGAGGGGGTAACGGTGCCGGTCGGCTTCAAAGCCATTAATGGCGTTCAAGGAGCTTGAATGGAGGGAGAAACGGACGAGTTGAATCTCCAATAACTCAAAGACGAACGGTCAGTGGGGTCGCTTGGACTTCGGATGCGGGCGGGACTCAGCGCGGGCGGCTGCTCATCGGGGTCTGTGTCGCGCACGGCTGCGCAGGTTCCATGGGCACGGTGTCGGGTGCATCGGGGCAGGGCGTCGGTCGGTGTCTAGGCGGTCTGCTGCGCGGGGCACCGATGGCTTCGGTCCTATGGCTGGGCGCGGGGCGCTGCTCCACGGGCGCGGGGCAGGGGCGCTCGGGTGCGCGCGGGCAAGCAGAGAAGAGAGGGAGGAAGAGAGAAGGTGGGGCCAGAGGGTGGCGGCGGCTGCCAAGGAGAGGAGGCTAGGGTTAGGGGCGACGGCTCCTAGTTGGGCCCCTAGTGGGCCGATTAGGATTAGGGTTTTGTTTATTTTCTCTTTTTTTCTTTTCTAATTTCAAAATACCTATTCAAATAATCATAAAATTCATAATAATCAAACTAAAATTATTTATAAATAAAATTTTAATTCTTAGACTAATATTTATTATATTATTTATGTAAATTTTAATTTAAGAAGAAATGATATTCAATATTCAAAATCAATCATGAGCATCAAAAAAATCATTCCAAAGGCAAATAAATAACGAACACTTAAGAGAAAATTAATTACCATAAATATCATTATTAACTAAATGTATTATTTTTATTTAATGATTTTCATAGTGTCACACGTTCCCGGTTGCAACTCGTTGGCAAATTCAATATCCCGGTCTGGTGGCATTCCTGGCAATTCATCAGGAAAAACATCTGCATACTCACAGACCACTAGAATCTTCTTCAAAGGTAACTCTATCATAGCAAAAGCACATGATCGAGTAGAGTCTTGCTGGGTAGATACAATGCAAGGTCTCCGAAGCTAGGAGAACGGATTTCTAGAGCTCTGGCAGCTACATCCAACACCACTTGGTGTTGAGTCATCCAGTCAGCTCCGAGAATGATGTCCATACCTTCTAATCCCAAAATCAGGAGTGTGGTTTTGAAGATTCTACTTCCCAGTGAGATAGGCACATTTTGGTTTAATTGGTTCGTTGCAATTTTGCCCCCAGGCGTTGCTATCATGAAAGACCCTTTTGTATGATAGAAAGGCAATTGACATTTAGCATTGAACTTCTGGCTAATAAAGCTATGAGATGCACCAGAATCAAACAAAATTAATGCAGGTTGATTAAAAACTGAAAATATACCAGTAATGATGGGGCCTCCCTCAGGTAACTCCTCCAGAGTAGTGAAGTTGAGCTTCCCTTGCCTGACTTGCACCTTTTGCTTTCTTCCTCTATCTTGATTTGGTGCCGGCATCTGCCTTTGCTGGTTCCTTGGGCAATTCTTGGCATAATGGCTCACATTGCCACAAGTGAAGCACTTGTTCCTATTTCCCTGGTGGAACTGCGGCTGCTAGGGTTGATTGTTCCTTGGAGCGGGAGCTGGAAAGCGGTTGGGTGCTTGCTGCTGCTAAGGTGCCCTGATCACCCATCTGCGTGCCTGTTGCTAGAATCCTCTGCTCTGATTGTTGGAAACAATCCGGAACCTCTAGGGTGGAGCGGAGGGTCCTAACATTGGTGCCTTTCTCTTCTTCTCTACCAGGGTATCTATAATACAGACCTCCTGTGAGATGGCTAGGTTGACTAACTCATTGAAGCTATCAGCCCGGACAGTGTTGAGACGCTCACGCAGCTTGGTGTTGAGACCCCTGCGGAAGTGGTCTCTCTTATTTTCATCAGAGTCAGCATGATACCCTGCGTACTGGCACAGGTCGTTGAAGGCCTGGGCATACTGCAACACAGTGCGGGTCCCTTGATTTAGTGCCAGGAATTCATTCAACTTGCGGTCAAGAATCCTAGCTGGAATGTGGTGTCCCCTGAAGGAAGTCTTGAAATCCTCCCAAGAAACTTCATGATTAGCAGGTAGCATGGCGTGGAAATGGTCCCACCATGTTCGAGTGGGTCCGCGAAGCTGCTACGCGGCGAAGCGAGCCTTGGTATCATCAGGGCAGTCTCCCGTGAGGAGGGGAAACTTGGACTCCACGACGCGTAGCCACACATCGGCGTCCAACGGATCCTCTGCCTTGGTGAACAAAAGCGGTTGTGTGCTAAGGAACTCCTGGTAGGTTGTCGTGGTCGTAGGTCGCTACGGCTGGCCTCCACCATGCTGCTGAGGGTGGGGCTGGCGCTGCAAGAACTGTCGCAGAATTTCGTTCTGCTGAGCCATCAGCTCCTGCACTGTGGGAGCTGGAGGAGGTGGCGGGGGAACTTGCTCGTTCTGCCTGCGACGCTGCCTAGCTGCCATCTGAAAACAGAGATTGCCGCCATTATTATCCCAATTCATAATTCCTAACAATATGCTTTATATCATACGGAAATAAAATGTCATACATAACATTAATTCGAACGAGGATAACATGATTACAACCACTTCATTGTTCGCAAAAGTTCTCATGGGTTACATCAATGTAGGGGAAAGTATCCGTAAGCCTAGTCCAAAATCTGATGTCAACTAAGCTTGCGTGGGTTTCTATCCTCCTAAAGCGTCAAAATAACCCATCAACCCTGAGTAGTGGAAGCGACACTGGATACGGGCGAAGGGGGCATCTCGGAGGCAGTCACATTGGTACCAGGGGCTAGTACTAACTCCTCGGGAGCCTCCTCTCCCTCGCTTCCGGCCTCGTTGGCCTCCATCTCCAGGTGGTGCATGTCAAGGTGGTCGTTAGCTTCCTCAAGCTCCTGCTGCACATCATGGAGCTGGTTTTCTAGGACATCAATGGTGTTATCCCGGATCTCCACCAGCTGCTCCAGGGTGGCAATGCGCTGGCTCAACCGTTCCACCTGTAGGTCCTTTTCCACCAACTCTGAGGACAGGTCAACCACGAAGTCCTCTCGGTTGTCGAGGGTGAGCTTAGTGGTCTGAGCGAGGTTAGCAAGATGTACCATAGCGTCGCTCTGCAGGTCCTGTAGGCGGTACAGTGTGCTCATGCACTGAATAGTGATCCTCCCAACTAAGTTGGGATACATAGCCCACATGTCCTTCACATGGCTCACACGGTTGCACCACATGGGGTCATCCCTCTTCTCAGAGGGGAAGAGTCCCAGTGGGTGCATCACCATCTCCAAGGGATGGTAGCCGCAGAAAGTCGTTAGAGTCTTCATAGCTGCTGCCTTGGTGGTGTCGTCCGTCTTAAATCCAATAGTCTCGGAGTCAAGGGAACGCCAACCCTGCTGAAGGGGGTGTGCCTCCAACATCAGCCAGACTCAGCAACGTGGCACCCGATGCTCCTCGTACAACTGTACCGTGTACAAAGGGGGCGTAGGGTAGCCGGCAGAGTTGAGCACCTCCCACAAGATGGAAAGAAAACCCTTGTGAGAAAGGAAATCGGAACTGAAACGAGTGTCTCCTCCATTGGCGGGGGTGGGTGAAGTCATCTATGGAAAAGGATCAGATGTAAAGGTTATGGTAGAAAAAGGAAAAAATATGTGAGCCTGGGTTGTTAAAAGGAAGTGGGTTAGATTAAATTTTTACCCCTTTTATTTCTAATATTTTCGTGTTTTAAAAATGCATGCATGCTGAAAAGAGTGTCTCCTCACTGAATCAGAAGTGTGCTCTTTAGGGCATCCTTTAAATCCTAAAACTAGCCCATAGGGCCTACTTATTTAGCCACCTATTTTCCCCACTATTCCTAAGGCCTTTCGTCCTAGGTCTAGCGTTCTAGTCCTGACGATTCCAATACTGGTTTCTAAGCAAGTTTTAGATTTTTGAAAAGTTGGTGTTCACGATTTATTGCTTTCTCTGTTGTGGTATTTGCTCCGATACCAGCTGTGGCAGAACCGCCTGAATTATTCCAGCTTAATTGTCCAAGTCACACCTTAGAGGCCGCAACACACTTAAATTGGAATAACCCGTCAGTCCCTCAGATCTAGTCTGATGAAGCCAGTTATCTAGGATAAAATACCACTATCTCACTCGATGGTGAGTCATAGAGAGAATACAATAAAACGGGAAACCTTGAATTAAAGTGCTGGAGTTATTACATGAATCAGAGTTTTTCAAGTAAATTGAAATAAGTTCATAATTTAAATTGCAGCGGATAGTCGATAACGTCGAATGATGAGGAATCAGGCAAGGCATGGCCCACTACTCCTCCTACTCCTCTCTTGCTGGAGCAGCATCCCACTCGACTGTCCAACCCGGTGGCAGGGTGGTAGGCCAAGTCACACCATCAACCATGTCCTAAGCGTACCTGCAAAAATTGTGCCACAAGCAAGGCTGAGTATACTAATACTCAGCAAGACTTACCCGGTGTGAGGAATCTACTCCTCTACCTCTAGACCATGCATCTGTTTGGCTGAGGGGTTTAGTTTGCCAAAAGCACTAGCTGAGTCTAAAATCAATTTTAGCTTTTCCAGTTCTAGTATCATTAATCTTAGCTAAGTTTGCTCCTTCTAAGCATACATGGTAACATTCATTTAGTACAATCAACATGTTATCTTAAGTAAACCTCATTTCACTTCTTACTCAATGTAGTACAAGGGGTCAAGCAGTCTCATTAGCTGCGAGAAGCAGACAATTCGAATCGAGTTTTTAAACCTTGCAAGGTAAACCTAAACACACGACATGTAGGGGCACTCCGTCCCCATCGATTCCCCATTCGCGGCCAGGGCTCACCGCCTTGGCATACAATGCTCCACTGACCCCGGCTGCCGCCGTGCTATGACCGCACTTGTACCCACCATAGCTAGCGTGGGAGACCCAGTATTAGGACAAGTGAGGAGGAAAGTCTGCACCCGGCTTCACTCAGGTACTAGGTTTTCCGGTTACCATATTTCCCGACATGTGTTTAGTACGTTCAAACACTTGACTCAGGTATCCACACATTAATCCTTAGTTCCTTTTTCCCGTCTCATGGACAAGGCATCCACCCTGGATCCAAGTCTATAGACCATCATAGATCCTGTTATCAAGATGAATACAATCAATTCCTGACCTCGCACGAGTGCTAGAAAAATCACTCGACTTCTACGGAGATCCTAATTAGCAAAGCAGCTACTCAACCTAGCATACTAGTATCAATCTCAAAAAGGAATCCTGAGTTTATGCAGCTAAGGGTTCTAAGCAACTCCTACACTTAAGTCCACACTACAAGCCTACAAACATTAAGTGTAGTAAAGTAGCATATATAAACTGGTTATACATAAAACCGGGGCTTGCCTTCAAATGCTGGGGCTGCACGGAGATCTTCTGTGGCAGGCTCAGGAGCTGGCTCCTGGTCTTCCTCGTGGACAGCTCCTTGCTCGGGAATGAGCACGTACTCTCCATCAGCAAGGTTGCATCTAATGAATGCAATGAGTAAGATACAAGTATGGCATGATATGAAGTGTGGTAGTAATAGGAGTGATTACATTGATGAAGTAAAGTTTCAATCTTACTACGGGGATTCTAGTGGTACACTTAGCCAATTTAGGGTCAAGTTTGGTTAGGTTAAATGGTCAGATAATTTTAGTGTTCCATTGATTTCCTTTTTATGTTTTAGTGAAAGTTTATGCTTAAAAAGTTAAGGATTCTCTCTACACAAAATTATCCAATCTTAGGGCAGAGGGGGTGCTTTGAACTACAACTCTCCTCTAACAGTGGATTACTTCCTAAGGCTTATTTTTGTTGGCATTTAGGTGTAAAATCATGACTTTGTACCAAATTTTAGCCACTAATACTTATTGGTTATTTTACTGTGATTTTCTAAAGTTTTTGGCCAAATGGGTACTTTCTACTATCACTATACTTGAAAATGACAAACAACAGATTCCTAATTTTTCCTATCTTCTTCTTTGTGCAAGAGCAATCATTCTAGAATTTAGCAACATTTTGCTTAAGGGAAGAGGGGGTAGAATTTCTTGGATTATATGACCTTTTTCATGGGGTTGGGGGTAATGGGTGTTACTTTACATTTTTAGATAGGTTTCATATTTTTCTCTGGTGGTCTGCTTCATCAATAGTTGGGTAAAAATTTATTTACCTACTGTTGCACAATTTTAGGCTTCCTTATGATTTAATTAGAACATGGGCCAAAATCAAGTTTTAATTGTTCAACCCACTTATTAGATGGTTTGGGGTGTCTATTATTTTTGTAGTGGTGTCCTAGTAGTTAGGAGTCTACTGAATTTTTCTTACCATTTTTGAAATGGTCCTTATATTTTTAACTAGGTGAGTGCCCGTGCGTTGCAACGGAAACATATAATACTACGATATTTTATATACAAATGACCACTACATTGCAACCATCAGTATCATACAAACTTCTATATATGACTAATACAATATTCGTGTGTTGCTACGGCACGTAAATTATTTGAGAGGGACCTGTTGTGGCTCGTACAAGTCAAGAGCTATCGTTGTTGCTAGGCACCGGTAAGGCGGCGAACGATTAAGCAATCGAGTGCATAAGCACAAGTAAAAAAGGTGATACCATTGTGAAAGTTGCGATGTGGTAAGTAAATAGAAATATATTGAAATATATTCATTCAATAGTATAATCCTAGCATCCACATCGAGAGAATTTATAGACTTATCCAGAGACATCGCCCAAAAGGACCAAACAATTGATCAAGTCAAAAACTATGTACAACTTTACTTTCAAATAAATTCCAACGCACTATGAAAAGTTAAAACGCTCGGGCCATCTTTTTCTTTGGTGGAACCAGAAAGTTGTACCCATAGGACTTGTAGTAATAAGGCTAATTGTCTTTTCTTTTATTCACCATCTACCGATTACACATTATCATCCTATGTTTCTAGTTGGGTTCCGGATATTGCTTGCTACTATAATAGTGCACCTGCACCTACTGACCTGCGTACTGATGACCCACTCAGGAGAATTGGCTCCATTGGTGCCACATCGGTCGCCCTACAGATAATCATACACGCAACTATGAGTGATACATCAGCATGGCGAATAATGGAGAAAATAAACAAAGAACCGTTCTAGCCTCTCAATGCGGAAGATCACACACAATAAGCCAAGGAAACTCCCATACATTGCTGACACCATAGCACCGAATGATAGCCCCCAACATGGAGCACAGTGTCCTATACCTACTTGTGTAAGTTCACCCTGTGTAGCTGCTAGCCTGAGGTCGTGTGAGATAGAGAGACGATAGTGAAATTTAGCAGAACATAAAAAAACAAAGCACCCATGCACGCATGTATGGAAACCACCACGGGCGCTGGTATGGAAGCACGATGCGGGCCACGATCACCGACCTTTCCGTGGATAATTTTGCGGTGCTCCAACATCTTGTTGATGAGGTCAAGCTCATTAGTGTTTGGCCACAGAGATACAGTGTTGCACCACTCCATTGCAAAAGGTTGCAAAAATCCCAAATAAGTTGCCTAGCAAATGAGTGAATTTAGAACATCCATAACCAATATAAGTCGCAAGTGGCTAACCTTGTGTCATCCACGTAATAGTGGTACCTATCAAGGGTAAAAGTAAATTAGACTTTTACACTGACAAAATACACATAAAGGTCGGCGGTGCATACATGAATATTAAAACCAACGAAAGGTATTATAGACTACCTTTGGTTCTCAACGGATTGAATTATTTTTTCTATTTAAATTTCAGTTATCCTAGTAGAAATTATGAGCTACATACAATCTTGCATAACTTCAACTTGGTTTGATTTGCTGCATCAGATTTTTTATACAAATAGTAAAAATGGGAGCTCGATTTTAAAAGAAAGAACATCATAGAGCACACTATGATAATATAACTATGCATAGATAGTCGAAATAGAATATAAATAGTAGTAGTCTACAAAAGAAAATTAGCTTCAGAATTAACATCACCTCTGCTTCATTGTTGGCCATGAATTGTATATTGAAATTCGCTGGGTTGCTGGGGCACCTTGCAGAATCTTCTCATTGACATGGTCATCATCAACATTAAGCAATTTGACATGCTTCTGCCCTAGCTGCAGGGTAAACGTGCCCCCAAACAAGAATACATAAGCCAACTGTAGCTAGATTTTAAAGTTCCGTTTCACTTAAACTTGCCAACGAAGCATGTGATGCCTGAAACAAACCTTTTGGGCTCCAGCAGTATTGATTGGTCTGATGGAAGGGTTTGGTCCAATTAAACTACCAAGATTGAAGTTGCTCTAAAGTTCAAAACTTTCCAACAAGGTGATTCTCTATGATTTCTATGACAATGTTTTTGTGAGATTGAATTAGGATTCTAATGACTTGTCAGCTAGGCTGCTGTTAACTATTGTTTGTGATCTTGTAGTTGCCGGACAGCAAGTATCTTCAAGAGCATGACAAGCTTTAGGAGCATCTCCGGTCTTACCAGTCTTCAGTTCTTCTGTTAGAATACACCTAATAGAATAAATACTAAGGACAACATCAAAAAAGGAGCATATATTATGTCAAGTGTAATATTCCCTTCTAATAATACAACTATTTAAGCCCGGATTAACCATTCAAAGTAGGGAGGCCCACCGGCATTTTCTTCAAAGATCCTTGTGATTGCGATCCATTTGTTGTCAGGGGCACACGTGCTGGTACTGATGGTGTCACCATCGTCGTCGTCATTAGCATAACATACTCCAACCTAGACGGAGTTGCGGTTGGACGGACCAGCTCGTACAAACACTGCTCGTACAAACATTGTTCGGAGTCCATCTGTTGATGTTAGCCACTACTAAATATCCCTGCTATTTTTCGGAATGACAACTACCGATTCAGAGGCCCTCAAATCCACCATAATTTAATTTAAATTAAACAGCGACAACAGCATTTGAACTGCTCCACAACCTGTATTTTTTGCAGTACATTCGTCTATATTACAAAACGTGAAGGATGACAAAGGGTACGAGGATTTCCAACAGATACATAATGCAGTTTTATTGAACTATTTTTCTAAAAAATATTCACTCTGGCACAACATCACCAACGCTGTCAGTTTGCGTCAGAAGATAGGCTTCTTGCTTCATTGTCTGCTTCTCGTTCTTCAGACTGAAGATGTGGGCAAAGTAAGAACAGCGCCTACCTTCTTTCTATCCTCCTTCAGCTCTTTTACTGCTTCATCCAAGTGCAATAGACCAGCAACATCTTAATTTGGAGCGGGGTGTTTGACACAAAATACTTGCATGTGGGTTTTTGAAAACCCCTAAATTTGCAAGCGTGTTTATGCAATTTTCCCTAATTAATATTAGGTGTCTAGTACTTCTTAATCCACTGGCCACACTGTACAAAGATTAAAAAACTTTGAAATTTCAACTAACTTGTGCACATTGTCAATGATCTTGTCCCCTCCAGTCATCACAGCTTGCCAATCTTTCCAAGGAATTCACACACTTGGCTATAGGTGCTATATTTTTAGAAGGCCAGAAATCAAGAACGACTTTTGTCTGCACAAATCATGCACGAGAAAGAATGGTTAAGTCCATGGTCCAGGCCTGCAGACAACATGAAAGGGAGTTAAAACCACCAAGTTGCCAAAGAACACTCCGGCTCTCCATGTTTTCCAGCTATAGCTGTTTATAGTATTGAAGTTTCTAAGCCAATATGGTTGGCAGTTTGGTCGTAACACATTGTTCTAATATCACGACTGTTTACATAATGGGAATGAAAATGCAAACTTGCATAAATGAATAGATGTAGCCAGAAACTGCCAAACTTGCATAATTGAATCTCCAACTTCGACAAGTAGAAAAGCTAGGTTCAGAGCATATAATAGGCACCTTGAGTACCTTTTTGTGAGAATTAGAATTTTATGAGATGTCTGTATGCACTCACAGGATTATAGTTTCTACAGAATTGGTCCATGTATGATGTATGGCTATCGAAGTGATCAACATGGAGTTGCTACATAGCATTTTCACATACATAAGGAGCTCCACAAGCCAGGGGCAAACACCAGCTTCAATTACAGCTTGGATCTTATCATTAGTGCCGTTTGATAAATATGACAGAGCCCAGCATGCATCAGTGAGAACTTTCTCATCGTTGGAATGGATAATTCGTGCAAGTGTCGGCAGAGCAGGCTTAGTCTATAACAGCCAAAGAATAACATGTTTATTTAGTAACCGTTGTTATAGAAAAGCAATTAAAAAAGTCTTGTCTAAAACCTGATCGAATGATGGCTGTGGCTTTCCCTTGCAGAAGTTAGACAACGTCCAGGTGGCATTCCTCAACGGCAACATTGCCCAAAGCCCACACAGCCTTTTGTATTGTTTTAAAATAGAGAAAGGGCATCACGGTCACACATCATACACTCTTAAATAGCAAATAAAAAGCACACAAGCCAATACTAAATAAATACCTACTCACGAACATCGTCACTACCAGACGCAAAAAGTTTCACAAATGTAGGAACAATCACATGATCAATAACAACCTTTGTATTTTCTGAAGTGCTAGAAGAATATTTGTGAGAGCCCATGCTGCTTCGAACTACAAAAGATTTACAAAGCTGATGAAAATCCATTTTCATCACTACCAGACGCAAGAAGTTTCACAAATGTAGGAACAATCACATGATCAATAACAACCTTTGTATTTCTTGAAGTGCCAGAAGCAATATTTGTGAGAGCCCATGCTGCTTCGAACTACAAAAGATTTACAAAGCTGATGAAAATCCATTTTCATTTAGCAACAACAGGATACAAGAATTATACTGTATCAAAATACTTGCAGCTGGGACAAATCCTCTCTTGTGAGAAACTGCACAAATCTTGGAACTACACCTGGTTTGATCACCCCTTCAATGGGGGCACCTCTCTGGAGTAGAAATATTGCAAATTCAGACAATGTTTATGTAGAAATAAATACCCAAGTGCCAATAGGTAAAGATAATTTGCATTACAATTATTTCTAATGTAGCTGCAATCATATATATGTAGAAAAGCTTCTACCAGCTCGTCCTGGAGCACCCCTCCATGAGCGTCAACTGGCCATGACTGATAGGTAGCATCCTGCTCGGAAATGGAGCCAGATTATTTAGTTCTGAGCACTCTCATAATCATGTCACTGAAAGTCCATTTCCAGTCGAATATCCTATCCCAATATCACCAAATAAATAAAGGGCAAGAAGCTTGCATAGTGCTTATTGTACAATTAAAGTGCACAATACAACACTAAGTGCAAAGACCAACATACCAGTTACTTAAAATAGTTTGATTACAATTCAGTTCTACAGTCAAGCATGGCATCATGAGCTGCTAGATAGCTAGCAGAGTAGCAAGCTTGCATGCAGCTGGTATCTAGTTAGTTAATGTCTAATGATAAACAGGAACATACAAAATAGCTATGCATGCAGCTATGCGAGCAGACTGCATGGAAATATGCATGCACTTGCACATGAAGATCCTTGGAACATGACGCACGACAAGGGGCGACTGGGGCAGGGCCCTCTATGGTCCTAATGTAGCTCCGCCAGTGTTCATACGAGAACAAGTCTACAAAGTGTTTTATAAATGTATAGATTATACATTTTCGAGTTCTATAAATGTCATAGGAGTATAGGACATCAAAACTGCATGAGTTCTTTTTTTATTTTGTCATGGGAGAACATTACATCTATCAACCAACGAACAAATACCAAAACTCAAGCTTTAATTAATATGGACTAAGAAAAAATGTTACAGGTCCAGTACTCCAAGTTACTTAAATTATAAATGGAATTTAGAGGAGCCCACAATAAAGGTAGTGCCCTGAAACTTGTATACAGATTGAATAGATGCAATGTTTTGCTAAACCAAAGAGGAGACATGCTTAACTTCTTTCTCCATCCATTCAAGTAATTAACACATTTATGAAGCATACTTCCATTTTACATAAAGGACAGTGAGATAGTGCATGTGTAATTAATAATTTCAGAGGAAAATGCTGAAATCAAACTGACCTTTGCTTGGCTGATTGTTGTTAATAGGGTAGTTGCCCATGTGATTTGCTGACATGTTTACTTAGATAGTCGGATCAAAATTTCCAATATCATGACCAAAACAAGGCATGTCAACCTCAGATGATGCAAACTTCCAGCCTCTGGCACCATAAATAGAGCTGCACCCATATGAATCTCGATTGTTTAATTCATATGTATTGCCTACTGCAGAAAAAAGGCTCACCAATTGTACCCGTTGAGTTGTTCCTGCCATAGCTACCAGAAGGCAAACCAAAAGTTATTATCTCCAGCTCCACGACCAAGGTTCCCTGACCCAAGGCTTGAAATGTTGTACATCCCATGAGCAGAAGGAAGACCTCCCCAATTGTCACTGGGAAGACTGACTTGGCCCCCATTTCTAGGTGAAGAAAAAGCACTCATATTTGTAGGATTGCTCGGGTAGTTTAGACTCCCATTATCCCAAGCATTCCTAGACATGGTAGTCAACATTGATCCCAGAACACGTTAAGACCAAGGTACCTAATAGGGCTGCCCAATCTGTTCGAATTTGCATTGAAGTACGAACCCATTTGCCTCCCAATGGAGTTGCTATGAAAACTGAGCTTGCACCAAATGTTCCACTCATCCTACCTTCAACATTCATGCCCATTCATACCCTAGGCCAAAAGAAGAGAACTCATTACGTGCACCTGAAATCAAGCCATATCTTCGATCCACCCTCATGTCGTAATCTCCTATGGTTGGTGGCCTCCATCACTCTCGTCTCCTTTGCTCTCCCCACTGCAACCACCAGAGACGCACATCACTATGTCAGCCAGCCAGGGAACGCCGAATCAGAAACGAAGCGGCGAGTAATCCGCACCCCTTCTTGTGCTCCACACCCCGCTTCCGGATCTCGACCACGACCGGATGAGGCACGGGACTCTGTCTCGCCTAGAGGGAGTGGGTGTTGATGCTCGACGGTCGCCGAGCAAGAAGTGGGATGTGGCATCCGTGGCGCGGCGAGGACATCCGGCCAGGTCGGCTTCCACAACGCCGTGGAACCAAGCAGGGAGAGGTGCAGAGCCAGTGGTGGCGTCATGTGGACAAATACGGCGGTAGCAGGCCATCTCCGCGCATCCACGAAGGCGAGGATAAGGGAGCGGGCGGTGCTACCAGCGGTGGGCACGAGCGAGGAAGAAGATGGCGGTGTTGTGGGCGGGGGTAGCCAGTAGCGGCGGCGTGGGGAGAAAGAGGGCGAGGCGAGGGCGCCGAAGACGGGTGGCGAGGCATGGTGGGCCATGGGTGCCGTCAATGAAAGAAGCGTCGAGGTTGGAAGGGGCGTAGGGATGGGGGCTGGGTCCTGCGTGGTGGAGGGAGTGAGATTTGCGGACGAGGGCTGGCCGGCTGGGTTGGTTCCGCGCGGGCGCGGGGAGACGAGGTAAGGGAGGGGGCGCGTCGGGGCGGGGGCACGGTGTGTGGTGGACGCCCACACTGTGTCCTTATAGAGTAGTAAAGATTATGGTTTTCCTTGGTTTCTTAGTGCCTAATAAATATTTAACCTTGGATTAGCTCTGGACTAGGGTTCTCTGTATTTTTCCTAAGTTCCTCATCACTTAAATATACTAGGAAAAATATGCTCCTTCTCTGTTTATTATTTTCCCCTACCATTCTTAATTTTCTATGTTTTGGACAGATATAGTTTTTAACAGCAAAACTTAAGTTAATCTTGTATACTGGGGTGCTCAATATTTTTAAATAGTACCGAAGTTGGGTATGTATCTCTACAAAAAAAAATTAAGCCTAGTACAGAAGCATATCTATTTTTCTTTATATTAATAAGGTTTGGGCAGTTTCCCTATTTAATTCAAAACTCTAAAAATTAATACAGAAAGCATGGGGTTCAATATTTTTGTTTAATGGTTCATATTATTTGGAATCCAGCAAAATTGGCTTGACTAAATTTGGTTGAATAATACTCAAGTTATGAATTTCCTAGTTCTCTGCTTATTAAAAAGAAGAATAAACAAAAATGGTTAAGGAAATAGGTTTTGCATCGGGGTCCCTGGCGAATGTTTTTAAGTTTCCTTACAGACTAGTCCTCGGGTCACTATTCAAATGTGCCACTGACAGTTCAGAAAACCCCCTAGGGTTTTGCTAAACCTAACCCGAGGTCCTTCTCCAAATTAAATAGTACCCGCACCGGAGGAAAGAGTGGAGGGGCTTACCGGCGGCGAGATAACTCCGGTGAGGTGGCCGAGGGTGTAGGGGAGGTCGTGATGGTCACGCCGATGTGCGGATCGTCTCCGGGAATGGTCAGAGTAGGCCGATCCACGTGCGTAGGCGGGGGAGCTCGTCAGCGGCGAGGGCTCTGGCCTATCCTGGGCGGTAAAGTTCAATTGAACTGGTCAGTGAGCTTCACTAGGTGCTAGGGAAGGCATAGGCGCGAGGGATTAAAGAATGGCTCACCAGATAGCTTGGTCTACGCACTGTGGCGGGCGACCGAAGTCCAGCGACGATGATCTCACTGTTCCGGTGAGGCAGGGCTTCGGTCCTTGCTTGGAGAAGCTTCATGGCTCCTCGGGGAAACTATCCAAGGGTTCGGTTGAGGCTGAGGGTCTCTGGAAATGGCTTGCCACGGTGGCCGGCGCTCGGGTGGCTCGGGCGGGTGGAGTAGAGCTCGCCGGAGCTAAGGATGGTGTCTGGCCAGTGAAGGTGAGTGCGGAGTGAGGTAAGGCGTGTCTGGGGGTGGTCTTAAAGGCGCAGGCGAGCACGGTCAAGGGGCAGAGCTCTGACGCGCGCTCAGGGTGTGCGCGGGCGAGCGCTAGTGCGCACTCTGGCGCCTGGGCACGACGTCAAGCACGAGGCAGCGCAGAGAGAGGTCAAGTTCAAGCGCGGATTAGCTCCAAACCTTCATGATTGTGGCCATGATCCCATTGAGAGATATCTTCCCCTGACATTCCTTTGTCGTTTGTGTGTGGAGGCTTATGGGTTTTGCTGACTGGATCAAAAGATATGGAGGGATGAAGTTTGGTTTGTCTCACTGCTGAACTCCAAGAGGAAATCCCAGATTTGACGTGTCTAGGGCACGAATCTCAATGTCACCTTCACACACATTGTAGAGGGGTTAGTTTAGAACAATTTTGTCAATGGGGACTTAAGGATTTGGGCTAGGGATCAAGGTGAACGTGCTCAAGTTCTAGGTGAAGGCTGAAATTCAGCAATCTGAGTTTCAGATTTTCCCTAGGGAGCTTCCACTTGGATGGCCTTTTTGGAGATTTTAATCAACTATTTTGGCCAAACTTTTATAACAATTGTTGTAGCTTAATTAGTGTATTTCAACTTTTATAATTGGCCTAAGCTATGATTCCATGTTTTTCATGGTCTTTTACCAATTGCTTCCTTTCTACTCAAATGGCCTAATTTGGGTTGTTCTAGGGTTTAAACATTTTTCCCATTTTGAATGCATGATATGATTTAGGCATGAGTCTTAGGACAAAATAATTAGTTGAACTTTTTCTCTCAAGTTTTTGGTGTCTTTTGCTCAATTTGATTCACATGAAATAAGGGTTCTTGAGTTAACACTGAGAAGAACTTCTGGGAATTACTGGGGTGTTACACACGATCTAGTAGCGACGCGTAGATCATTATTACGTAGTTTGTTCTTATGTTTGGTGCGATGTTAATTTTGCCTATACCATGTTTGTTTGTATTGCTACGTTTAGTAGTGAGGACACGAGTCACTTGAAGAGCAAGTTGGTACCTGGAATCTCAAGTACCAGGCAAGTTGTGCCCTTGATCACTCATTTTTACCTAATAATGTTCGCTATTAATCACTGTGACATGCTCAGGTTAATTTTGATGGGAACTAATAGGTTTCCCTAGCATTGTTTATCCCTCACCTTGCAAGCACATGAATTATTGGGTAGTTTTGCTATTGCTCTACTTTGTTTTGGGAAACTATTGTTTCACTACGATCCTGTTCCAATTATGTTGTTGTTTAATTATTGTTCATGATAAGATCATATTGTTAATTAGAACATGGAGAACCACCCGGGAAAACAGTACTACCACAAGGGTGGTATGGGACACCCTTGGCTGACTAATTAGGAAAGTTAGTAAAGGACTACCTTACCCGAAAGGGGCAAGGGCAGTAGGGGAGTGGTCAGTGTAGGCAGGTCCTTGGGTTTATTTTGCTGCGATGGCGGTCAGGCGAGGGATCCCTGCATTGGAGCTTCCTAGAAACTGTAGCGGGTTTTCTGAAGCTAGTGGAACTTTGTAAAGGTCTCATAGTGTCACCCTGCCTCGCCTCCTTGGTAGAGGTGTATGGGATTCATGACCCCTTGGCAGATGGGTAACTTGACTTGTGGGTAAAGATGTGCAACCTCTGCAGAGTGTAAAACTGGTATATCAGCCGTGCTTACGGTCATGAGCAGCTCGGACACTCACATGAGTCATTTATGGAATAAAATTCAATTTTTAATATGCATTGCATCGTGGGTGTTGTTATCAATTTTGAACTATTACTTATTTGGGTTGATATTTACTTACACTTAGTAACTACTAATAAAACTTTGACCAACTTTAAAAGCAATGCTCAACTTTAGCCATCCTCTTTGGTAAGCCTTACACTTCACATGAGCTCCCACCTTTGGTGAGTTCATTCACATTATTCCCCACAACTTGTTGAGCGATGAACGTATGTGAGCTCACCCTTGTTGTCTCACACCCTGCCACAGGTCAAGAATAGGTATCGCATGATGAGGCGCATGAAGGATGTTGTGATGAGTTCGTGAGAGGTCTAGGACGTCGTCTCCCAGTCAACTTTGGGTTGTTGGATCATTGTCTCCTTATGATGTAATTATTTATTTATTTTGTATAGAACTCCTATTATATAGTAAAGATGTGACATTCGTTTCTATACCATGATTCATCATATGTGTGAGACATGGTCCCAGCACACCTGGTGATAATGTTCACGCCCGGGTCTTGGTGCCCCGAAACCCGGGTGTGACACAAGACCACCTATAATAGTGCAGTGTTGGTAGAGCTATATATGTCCTGGATTGTATGCTTGCGTGTGTACCAAAGAAGATAGTATCAGATCAGGGAACCCAATTCACTCCTCACTTCTAGCAGCAGTTCCATGAAGCTTTGGGTATGCATTTCAAGTTCAGTTCAGCTTATCACCCGCAGACAGATGGTCAAACTGAGAAAACCAACCAGATCCTTGAAGACATGTTGAGAACTTGTGCATTGCAAGACAAGTTAGGTTGGGACAAAAGGCTACCTTATGTAGAATTCTCCTACAACAAAAGTTATTAGGCTAGTTTGAAGATGTCACCGTTCCAAGCACTCTATGGGAGAAACTGTCGAACTCCGTTGCAGCGGGACCAACCTGGTGAAAGGCAGGTGTTTGGTCCAGATATTTTACTTGAAGCCGAAGAGAACATCAAAATGGTTCGAGAGAATCTAAAGATAGCGTAGTCCAGGCAGCGAAGCTATGCTGACACAAGTAGAAGGGACCTGAGTTTCGAAGAGGGAGATTATGTCTACTTGAAGGTGTCACCCATAAGGGGAATCAAAAGTTTTGGAGTCAAGGGCAAGCTAGCACCTCGATACATCGGACTGTACTAGATTCAGGCAAGACATGGAGAAGTGGCATACCAACTCAGCCTACCAGAAAGTTTGTCAGTCGTACATGATGTGTTCCATGTGTCTCAGCTGAAGAAATGCTTGTGAGTACCAGAAGAGCAATTGCCAACTGAAGATCTCGAGGTTCAAGAAGTCTTGACTTACATCGAGAAGACAACTCAAATTCTAGAGACAGCAGATAGAGTCACTCGAAGAAGCACCATCAGGATGAGCAAAGTCAAGTGGGGCCACCATTCAGAGGAAGAAGCACCCTGGCAAAGAGAAGATGATCTAAAAGCCAAGTGTAACACCCGGGCTTTAAGGGACAAAGCCGGGTGCATCTCATACATGCGCCAAAGAAGACAACATATATAATAACAGAGTGTATAGAGATAAATGTCACAATAATCAGAGTATTTATTGCATAGCGGAAGTCTTACAAAATAAAATATAAATATACAAGGATCTAAAATCCATCCTTGGCGCTAGAAGTTCAACTGGGAGACGCCACCAAGATCGAATCGAACTCCTCGATATGTGGCTCCACTTGAACCACCTGTTCTTCTCTTGTGGGGGGTGTGAGACAGCAAGGGTGAGCTCACACATGTTCATCGCTCAACAAGTTGTGGAGAATAATGTGGCATGAACTCACCAAAGGTGGGAGTTCAAGTGATGTGAAAGGCTGAGCATTGCTTTTAATAAGTTGGTCAAAATTTTATTAGCAATTACTAGATGTAAGTAAATACCAAATCATAATAATAATAATAATAGAACAAAATTAATAATAAATCCCATGCAATGCAAATGACAAATTGAGTTTAGGTTCCATATTTAATCATGCGAGAGTCCTGAGCTGCTCATGACCGTGAGCTCGACTAGTATACCAGTTTTACACTCTGCAGAGGTTGTACCCTGTACCCACAAGTCGTGTATCCCATGTCGCCAGGGTTAGCTAGACCCTTAGACACTACCGAGGTGAATGGCTAGGGATCCACTACGAGGCCTTTACAAAGTTCCACTAGCTTCCGAAAACCCACTACAGTTTATGGGAACAGCACTTGCAAGAATCCCCCATCTGACCGCCATCGCAGCAAAATCAACCTGAGAACCTCCTTGCATGCAACTCCCCTACTGCCATTGCCCCTTTCGGGTAAGGTAGTCTTCCACTAGCTTTCCTAGTTAGTTGGCCAAGGGCGTCCCATTAAACCCTTGTGGTGGCACGCGTTTCTCAAGTTAAGCTCCATGTTCCAATTAAAAATTTAATGATCTTGACATGAACATAAATAACATAACAGAATAACTGGACATGTATATAATGTAATATTAATCCCAAAACCATATAAGGCAATAGCAAAACTACCTATGTGATTCAGGGGTAAACAAGGTAAAAGATAATCAGACTAGGGTGACCTATTAGGTCCCATCAAAATTAAACCTATGCATTGAATAGTGATAATAAAGAATATTATTGGGTAAATGAAAGTGATCAAGGGCACAACTTGCCTGGCACTTGATATTCCAGTACCAACTTGCTATTCAGATGACATGTGTCCTCGCTACTAAACATAGCAATACAGACAAACATGGTATAGACAAAATTAACATCACACCAAACATAAGGACAAAGTGCATGATAATGATTTACGCGTCGCTACGAGATCGTGGGAACGAGAACCACTAAAATCAGAGTTACGGTTAAGAAGTTATGATTCTATAGAGGATTTATGTTATTAAAATGTTAAACTATATTATAAATTGGTTAATATAAATCATATAAGATGTTATTCTATAAATAATTATCTCAACTTTAATATAAGCTATAAATTGACCATAGATTATATTCTAGTAGATGATAAGTAGTTTAATGAGACTAACTAACATCATTTAAATGAAGACCTAATTATAAAAGAATAAGACATGGTATAATAAATGTTGCTACTGCATAGTAAATACTTATACGAAACTAACGCAACTGAAACGAGTCAAATCGGAATTAAAACGAGAGAGTTATGAATCTCTGAAGATTTTATGTGTTTGGTACAAGATTAAATAGGGTATTAATTTTAATGTGACTTTCATGTCAAAACAGTGGCACAATGGATAAACAATAATATTACAAAATTATATGAACTGAAATGGGTCAATTTGGACTCAGTATGAATTTTCTACAAGTTAAACAAGTTCTAATATTTATCTATACATTAAAAAAATCAATTTTTGTTATTAATTACCCATTTTCTTTAGTCTCTGGATTGGGCTTCAAATACTCAGAAGTGCAGGGGGCCTGGGTAAAAGTTTCTAAGACACAGATCGGCTGGCACCAGGACTGTGGGTTAAATCCAAAGAAACAGAGGGGCTCTTATGCAAATGGTGTGGGCCGAAAGGGTATGGTGCATTATGGGCCGTTGGATCATACATCAAGGGCTACGATTAGATCGGCCACAATAACGAATCAGCATCTGATTTTGACCGTAGGATTGAAGATGTGTGGCTCATATTAGGTCTTCACCCACGCGATCAGGTGACCGCAGGATCAAGATCCAATGGTCGCGGCATCCTTCTACTACCTCCCTGCGCACGACACGGCGGCGCGCACCTAGAGCGGCGGAAGCACACCGGCGAACGCGCCCTACGGTGAACCCCATCCGATTCACACACCCGACTTCGTTTTCATGAATGCTTGACCACCATGAATCTCATGGCTAACCCCTATCCATGAAACAATGTGCCCAGGCCCCTGCCCACGGCGAAGCTCCGATTCACGGCGGCGCCATTGCCGGGAAAGCGCAATCCAAGGCAGCGGCGCACTAATATCCGAATCCCGGGGTTTTACGCGCAATTAGGTTGTCCGTGAAGCTAAGGAAGGTAATTTTATGGGCACGAACGACTTACCCTGGACAGTCGACGATCGGTCGCGGAGGAAGCCTACGCACGCACTCCGGTGAGGGATTACCGGGCTGCTAGCACGCCACGCACCCCAATTGTGAGGGTAACACCCCGTCGTACCCTCCTCCATTCTCTTGGATCGTTTCACAAGGCTAGGTGGACGACGCGCATTAAGATTGTCTACGGCGGCGACAACACCAGAACACACCGCAGTTCGCTCGATAGGGCAGAGGACGCAAGGCAAGGTCGGTTGTGGGGTTGGGAAGAGCTTTTTGCCGCCGAGAGATTGCAACCCATGCGGTATCGTGGCCCGAGCGAGCCCCACGGTGATTCGTTGTGGATCCAGCGGACTTGCGGCGCAGCTCCACAGAAGTCGCCATGGTTGTTGAGGTAGTGGGCGAGAACGGCGCTGACACCGTGGTCCCATGCGGAAGTGGCTAACGAGAGGGGAAGGCTATACTGTGGGTCCCACGCGACAGTGGTTAACAGAGGAGGCACGAGACGGGGCGGCTGACGCGTGGGGTAGGGGTGTCGGCGCCCACCAAAGTGTGCGCGGACGACCGTGATGGGCCGCGCGGCAGGATTTGGCAACTGGGCCGAAAGGAACGAAATTAGCCCAAGCGCAGGTATGACCTTTCCTTTTATATTTTTCTTTTTCCTATTTGCTATCAAATTTGAGTTCAAATCTGCAGTTGAGATTTTAAATTTAGGTTTTTAATGCACAAACAAAAACACTAGTATAAAATTCGCCAATTTATTTATCTAAGTATTGGTTCACATATGCAATACACAAATAATTTTGAATATGTGATCAAAGCTAAAAAGTTTAATTTAGAAGAACAAAAATATTCATTATATATATTTTTTTTGTGAAAGTGGTAAGGTTCAATATAAAGAATTACCTTAGGTTGGATATATTTCTTTACAAGTATTTTATTTATATAGTTTATTCAAAAAGTACCTCTAGTCTTATGATGATTATTTTCTCCCATCTTTTCTTAGAAAACATTTTTTTTTAGTTCCTAAGATGAATTTTCTCTAGATCCCAAAATAGGGTTTTAGGGTGTTACACCAAGTACCCCAAACTCTTTGCTAGCCATTCCTAAATCTCAAGGGCGAGATTCTTTTTAAGGGGGGTAGGTTTGTAACACCCTGAATTTGGGGGTATAAAATTCCTTCTCTAAATGTCTACCAAATTCAGGTGTTACCTCTTGTCTCTCTCTCTGGACTTCCTCTCTCTTCCTTTTGATTAGAGTTAAGTTAATTAGGTGAGGGATTAATTATTTATTTTTATCAAAACCTATGTATGTCATTGAAAGGGAAATGTGCCCTTGGGCCATTTCTAAGTATTTTGGTGATTTAGTGTCCAACCAAGTGCTTAAATGTAAAATGGTGGACAAAGTACGAACCAAGGATAAAGCTATGTTTCTCAGACTTAGTACATAGTTTTATGGACTAATGTATTGTGTCTAAGTGCTGGAAACAGGAAAAATCCAATTGGAAATGTCTTGGCTCGAGCAGCCAAGAATCTGCTCAGTCTGAGACCACCGGACTGTCCGGTGGTGCACCGGACAGTGTCCGGTGCGCCAGGCTGGTTCGAGCGAACTGACCGCTCTCGGGAATTTCATCGGTGACGTACGGCTATAATTCACCGGATTGTCCGGTGTGCACCGGACTGTCCGGTGAGCCAACGGTCGGTCGGGCCAACGGTCGGCCGCGCGATCTGCGCGGGACACGTGGCCGAGCCAACGGCTAGAAGGGGGCACCGGACTGTCCGGTGTGCACCGGACATGTCCGGTGCGCCAACGGCTCCAAGTCTGCCAACGGTCGGCTGCGTCAGTTAAGGAAAGAAATCGGGCACTGGACAGTGTCCGGTGTGCACCGGACTGTCCGGTGCACCAGACTGCAGAAGGCAAGGATTGCCTTCCCAGATTGCTCTCAACGGCTCCTAGCTGCCTTGGGGCTATAAAAGGGACCCCTAGGCGCATGGAGGAGGACACCAATCATTCCTACAACATTCCTAAGCACCAAGACATCGATTCCGCGCCTTTGATTCATTGTGTTTGCATATAGAGCTCTAGTGGAGTTGTGAACTCATTGAGTTGTGTTGCGAGCTCTTGTTGCAACTTGTGTGCGTGTTGTTGCTCTGATTTTTGAGTCTTGTGTGCGTTGCTAATCCCTCCCTTGCTCCGTGCTTCTTTGTGAATTTCAAGTGTAAGGGCGAGAGGCTCCAAGTTGTGGAGATTCCTCGCAAACGGGATTGAGAAAAAGCAAGCAAAACACCGTGGTATTCAAGTGGGTCTTTGGACCGCTTGAGAGGGGTTGATTGCAACCCTCGTCCGTTGGGACGCCACAACGTGGAGTAGGCAAGCGTTGGTCTTGGCCGAACCACGGGATAACCATCGTGCCATCTTTGTGATTGATTTATTGTGGTTACTGTGTTTTGACTCTTCTCTAGCCACTTGGCAATTATTGTGCTAACGATTAACCAAGTTTCGTGGCTTAAGTTTTCAAGTTTCACAGGATCACCTATTCACCCCCCCTCTAGGTGCTCTCAATTGGTATCAGAGCCGTTCTCTTCAAGAAGGGACTAATCGCCCAAAGAGATGGATCCTAAGGGAAAGGGGATGGTGATCAACAACAACGAAAAGGAGTCTATCTTCAATGAACCGAAGGATGACAAGCCTACCGACTCGGGCTCGAGCCACAAGCGCAAGGACGGGAAGAAGAAGAAGACAAGGCGCATCAAGGAGATCGTCTACTACGACAGCGACGAATCTTCCTCTTCCCAAAAGGACGACGATGACTACGAGAAAAAGAAAATGGTCAATTCGAACTTTTCTTTTGATTACTCTCGTATTCCTCAAAGTACAAATGCTCATTTATTATCCATTCCTCTCGGCAAGCCTCCACACTTTGATGGGGATGACTACGGATTTTGGAACCACAAAATGCGTATTCACCTTTTCTCTCTCCATCCTAGTATATGGGAGATTGTAGAAAGTGGAATGCACTTTGATAGTTCGGATAGTCCCATGTTCATTAATGAGCAAATTCATAAGAATGCACAAGCCACTACTGTTCTTCTAGCTTCATTGTGCAGGGATGAATATCACAAAGTGAGTGGCTTGGATAACGCCAAGCAGATCTGGGACACCCTCAAGATTTCACATGAGGGGAACGACGTCATCCTGCTCACTAAGATGGAGTTGGTGGAGGGCGAGCTTGGACGATTCGCGATGATAAGGGGCGAGGAACCGACACAAACATACAACCGGCTCAAGACCCTTATCAACAAAATAAGGAGCTACAGAAGCACGCGATGGACGGACCACGACGTCGTCCGATTAATGCTAATGTCTTTTACCGTTCTTGATCCTCATCTTGTGAACAATATTCGTGAGAATCCTAGGTACACCAAGATGACGCCCGAGGAGATACTTGGAAAGTTCGTGAGCGGGCGAATGATGATCAAGGAAGCAAGATACGTGGACGACACATTGAATGGTCAAATCAATGAGCCTCAACCTCTTGCTCTCAAGGCAACAAGAAGCAAGGAGACGCTACCCAGCAAGGTGGCACAAATTGAGGCTGCTGGACTTAATGATGAAGAGATGGCTCTTATCATCAAGAGATTCAAGACAGCGCTAAAAGGTCGCAAGGGGCAGCCAAGCAAGACCAAGACAAAGGGGAAGCGCTCATGCTTCAAATGTGGTAAGCTTGGTCATTTTATTGCTAACTGTCCCGACAATGATAGTGATCAGGATCAAGGGAACAAGAGGGAGAAGAAGAAGAACTACAAGAAGGCAAAGGGTGAGGCGCATCTAGGCAAGGAGTGGGATTCGGATTGCTCCTCTTCCGACTCCGACAATGAAGGACTCGCCGCCACCGCCTTCAACAAGTCATCCCTCTTCCCCAACGAGCATCACACATGCCTTATGGCAAGGGAGAAGAAGGTATGTAGTCGAAACTCTACTTATGCTTCTTCAAGTGAGGACGAATCTAGTGATGAGGATGAAATAGATTATTCATGCTTATTTAAAGGCCTAGATAGAACCAAGGTAGACAAAATTAATGAATTAATTGATGCCTTGAATGATAAGAATAGGCTTTTAGAAAAACAAGAAGATTTGTTGTATGAAGAACATGACAAATTTGTAGAAGCACAAAAATCTCATGCTTTAGAAGTTAAAAGAAATGAAATGCTTTCTTGTGAATTATCTTCTTGCCATGAGACGATTTCTAGCTTAAGGAGCATTAATGATGATTTGAATGCTAAGATAGAAATAGCTAGTAAATCAACAACTTGTGTAGAAAATGTTGTTATTTGCAATAGATGTAAAGACTTTGATATTGATGCTGGTAGTGAACACATAGCTTCTATTGCAAAGTTAAATGATGAAATGGCTAGTCTTAATGCCCAACTTAAGGCTAGCAAAAGTGATTTTGATAAACTAAAATTTGCTAGGGATGCCTACACGATTGGTAGACACCCCTCAATTAAGGATGGGCTTGGCTTCAAGAGGGAAGCCAAGAACTTAACAAGCCATAAGGCTCCCATCTCCGCCAAGGAGAAAGGGAAGGCCCCTATGGCAAGTAGTACTAAAAAGAACCATGCTTTTATGTACAATAATGGAAGACAGTCTCATAGGAGTTGTAATACTTTTGATTCACATACCTATGACTCTTATGCTATGTATGCTTCCAGTTCTTCCTATATGCATGGTAGAGATATGCCTAGGAAATATTCATCATGTGCCTAGGAAGAATATTGTTCATGTTCCTAGAAAAGTTATGAATGGTCCCTCTACAATTTATCATGCTTTAAATGCTTCCTTTGCTATTTGTAGAAAGGATAGGAAGATAGTTGCTAGGAAATTAGGGGCAAAATGCAAGGGTGATAAAGCTTGCATTTGGGTCCCTAAGGAAATTGTGACTAACCTTGTAGGACCCAACAAGAGTTGGGTACCTAAGACCCAAGCCTAAATTTGCCTTGTAGGTTTATGCATCCGGGGGCTCAAGCTGGATTATCGACAGCGGATGCACAAACCATATGACGGGGGAGAAGAAGATGTTCACCTCCTACGTCAAGAATAAGGATTCCCAAGATTCAATCATATTCGGTGATGGGAACCAAGGCAAGGTGAAAGGTTTAGGCAAGATTGCAATATCTAATGAGCACTCTATCTCTAATGTGTTTTTAGTTGAGTCTCTTGGATATAATTTACTATCTGTCAATCAATTATGTAATATGGGATATAATTGTCTATTTACAAATGTAGATGTGTCTGCCTTTAGAAGAAGTGATGGTTCACTAGCATTTAAGGGTGTACTAGACGACAAACTTTATTTAGTTGATTTTGCAAAAGAGGAGGCCGGTCTAGATGCATGCTTAATCGCTAAGACTAGCATGGGCTGGCTGTGGCATCGCCGCTTAGCACATGTGGGGATGAAGAACCTTCACAAGCTTCTAAAGGGAGAACACGTGATAGGTTTAACTAACGTGCATTTTGAAAAAGATAGACCTTGTGCAGCTTGTCAAGCAGGTAAACAAGTGGGAGGAGCACATCACAGCAAGAATGTGATGACCACTTCAAGACCTCTGGAGCTGCTGCATATGGACCTCTTGGGACCCGTCGCCTATCTGAGCATAGGAGGAAGTAAGTATGGTCTAGTTATTGTTGATGACTTTTCCCGCTTCACTTGGGTGTTCTTTTTGCAGGATAAGTCTGAAACCCAAGGGACCCTCAAGCGCTTCCTCAGGAGAGCTCAAAATGAGTTTGATCTCAAGGTGAAGAAGATAAGGAGCGACAACGGGTCCGAATTCAAGAATCTTCAAGTGGAGGAGTTTCTTGAGGAGGAGGGGATCAAGCACGAGTTCTCCGCTCCCTACACACCACAACAAAATGGTGTGGTAGAGAGGAAGAACAGGACGCTCATCGATATGGCGAGGACGATGCTGGGAGAATTCAAGACCCCCGAGTGCTTTTGGTCGGAAGCCGTGAACACGGCTTGCCACGCCATCAACAGGGTCTACCTTCACCGCCTCCTCAAGAAGACGTCATATGAGCTTCTAACCGGTAACAAACCCAATGTATCGTACTTTCGTGTTTTTGGGAGTAAATGCTACATTCTAGTGAAGAAAGATAGAAATTCTAAGTTTGCTCCCAAAGCTGTAGAAGGGTTTTTGTTAGGTTATGATTCAAATACAAAGGCGTATAGGGTCTTCAACAAATCATCGGGTTTGGTTGAAGTCTCTAGCGACGTTGTATTTGATGAGACTAATGGCTCTCCAAGAGAGCAAGTTGTTGATCTTGATGATGTAGATGAAGAAGATGTTCCGACGGCTGCTATACGAACCATGGCGATTGGTGATGTACGACCACAGGAACAAAAGGAGCAAGATCAACCTTCTTCCTCAACTATGGTGCATCCCCCAACTCAAGACGATGAACAGGTTCATCAACAGGAGGCGTGTGATCAAGGGGGAGCACAAGATGATCAAGTAATGGAGGAAGAAGCACAACCGACACCTCCAACTCAAGTCCGAGCGATGATTCAAAGGGATCATCCCGTCGATCAGATTTTGGGTGACATAAGCAAGGGAGTAACTACTCGGTCTCGATTAGTTAATTTTTGTGAGCATTACTCCTTTGTCTCTTCTATTGAGCCTTTCAGGGTAGAAGAGGCCTTGCTAGATCCGGACTGGGTGTTGGCCATGCAAGAGGAGCTCAATAACTTCAAGAGGAATGAAGTTTGGACGCTGGTGCCTCGTCCTAAGCAAAATGTTGTGGGAACCAAGTGGGTGTTCCGCAACAAACAAGACGAGCACGGGGTGGTGATAAGGAACAAGGCTCGACTTGTGGCAAAAGGTTATGCCCAAGTCGCAGGTTTGGACTTTGAGGAGACTTTTGCTCCTGTGGCTAGGCTAGAGTCCATTCGTATCCTGCTAGCATATGCCGCTCACCATTCTTTCAGGTTGTTCCAAATGGATGTGAAGAGCGTTTTCCTCAACGGGCCAATCAAGGAGGAGGTGTACGTAGAGCAACCCCCTGGCTTCAAGGATGAATGGTACCCCGACCACGTGTGTAAGCTCTCTAAGGCGCTCTATGGACTTAAGAAAGCCCCAAGAGCATGGTATGAATGCCTTAGAGACTTTCTAATTGCTAATGCTTTCAAGGTTGGGGAAGCCGATCCAACTCTGTTCACTAAGACTTGTGACGGTGATCTTTTTGTGTGCCAAATTTATGTCGATGACATAATATTTGGTTCTACTAATAAAAAGTCTTGTGAAGAGTTTAGCAGGGTGATGACGTAGAAATTCGAGATGTCGATGATGGGCGAGTTGAACTACTTCCTTGGGTTCCAAGTGAAGCAACTCAAGGACGGCACCTTCATCTCCCAAACGAAGTACACGCAAGACTTGCTAAAGCGGTTTGGGATGAAGGACGCCAAGCCCGCAAAGACTCCGATGGGAATCGACGGACGCACCGACCTCAACAAAGGAGGTAAGTCTGTTGATCAAAAAGCATACCGGTCAATGATAGGGTCTTTACTTTATTTATGTGCTAGTAGACCGGATATTATGCTTAGCGTATGCATGTGTGCTAGATTTCAATCCGATCCTAAGGAGTGTCACTTAGTGGCAGTGAAGCGAATCCTTAGATATTTAGTTGCTACGCCTTGCTTCGGGCTCTGGTATCCAAAGGGGTCTACCTTTGACTTGATTGGATATTCAAATTCCGACTATGCTGGATGTAAAGTCGATAGGAAGAGTACATCGGGGACGTGCCAATTCTTAGGAAGGTCCCTGGTGTCATGGAACTCTAAGAAACAAACTTCCGTTGCCCTATCCACCGCTGAGGCCGAGTATGTTGCCGCAGGACAGTGTTGCGCGCAACTACTTTGGATGAGGCAAACCCTCAGGGACTTTGGCTACAATCTGAGCAAAGTCCCACTCCTATGTGATAATGAGAGTGCCATCCGCATGGCGGATAATCCTGTTGAACACAGCCGCACAAAGCACATAGACATCCGGCATCACTTTTTGAGAGACCACCAGCAAAAGGGGGATATCGAAGTGTTCCATGTTAGCTCCGAGAACCAGCTAGCCGATATCTTTACCAAGCCTCTAGATGAGAAGATCTTTTGCAGGTTGCGTAGTGAGCTAAATGTCTTAGATTCGCGGAACTTGGATTGATTTATAGCATACATGTGTTTATGCCTTTGATCATGTTCATTATGCATATTGTTGCTTAATAATGGTGCTCAAGTTGTACAAACACTCCCTGGACCTCACAAGTCCATTGCAAAGTGATGCACATGTTTAGGGGAGATGTGTTACAACTTGACCCTTTGAGACTGACCATGTGCTTGAGTTTGCTTGATTTAGTCTCAAAGAAGGATTGAAAGGGAAAAGGTGGACTTGGACCATGAAAGACTTCCACTGCACTCCGATGAGAGGGTAACTTATTCCAAGTTCATCTCCTGTACTCTTATTGCCTTTGTATTCTTATTGAAGATTTTGGTGAGGCACTGGGGTTCAAGGGCCAAGATTGATCCCGTTTTGGTGCTTGATGCCAAAGGGGGAGAAAATAAAGGCCAAAGCAATAGATGGATCAGCTACCACTTGAGAAATTTTGAAAATAGTAGATTAGAGCTTTTGGGTGTCAAAACTCTTTTATTGTCTCTTATGTCAAAAGTTGGCCTCTTGTGGGGAGAAGCGTTGATTATGGGAAAAAGGGGGAGTTTTTGAAATCCTTGATCAAATTTCTTTGGAAAACCTCTCTTTATGTCTCTAAAAGTGGATTTGACTTAGAGATAGGAATTTAAGTTTGATTTGCAAAAACAAACCAAGTGGTGGCATAGAGTGATCCATATATGTCAAATTTGATTCAAAACAAATTTGAGTTTTCATTTGCATTGACATTGCACATGTTCTAGTTGTTTTATGTTGTGTTGGCATAAATCACCAAAAAGGGGGAGATTGAAAGGGAAATGTGCCCTTGGGCCATTTCTAAGTATTTTGGTGATTTAGTGTCCAACACAAGTGCTTAAATGTAAAATGGTGGACAAAGTACAAACCAAGGATAAAGGTATGTTTCTCAGACTTAGTACATTGTTTTATGGACTAATGTATTGTGTCTAAGTGTTGGAAACAGGAAAAATCCAATTGGAAATGTCTTGGCTCGAGCAGCCAAGAATCTGCTCAGTCTGGGAGCACCGGACTGTCCGGTGGTGCACCGGACAGTGTCCGGTGCGCCAAGCTGGTTCGAGCGAACTGACCGCTCTCGGGAATTTCACCGGTGACGTACGACTATAATTCACCGGACTGTCCGGTGTGCACCGGACTGTCTGGTGAGCCAACGGTCGGCCGGGCCAACGGCCGGCCGCGCGATCTGCGCGGGACACGTGGCCGAGCCAACGGCTAGAAGGGGGCACCGGACTGTCCGGTGTGCACCGGACATGTCCGGTGTGCCAACGGCTCCAAGTCTGCCAACGGTCGGCTGCGTCAGTTAAGGAAAGAAATCGGGCACCGGACAGTGTCCGGTGTGCACCGGACTGTCCGGTGCACCAGACGGCAGAAGGCAAGGATTGCCTTCCCAGATTGCTCTCAACGGCTCCTAGCTGCCTTGGGGCTATAAAAGGGACCCCTAGGCGCATGGAGGAGGACACCAATCATTCCTACAACATTCCTAAGCACCAAGACATCGATTCCGCGCCTTTGATTCATTGTGTTTGCATATAGAGCTCTAGTGGAGTTGTGAACTCATTGAGTTGTGTTGCGAGCTCTTGTTGCAACTTGTGTGCGTGTTGTTGCTCTGATTTTTGAGTCTTGTGTGCGTTGCTAATCCCTCCCTTGCTCCGTGCTTCTTTGTGAATTTCAAGTGTAAGGGCGAGAGGCTCCAAGTTATGGAGATTCCTCGCAAACGGGATTGAGAAAAAGCAAGCAAAACACCGTGGTATTCAAGTGGGTCTTTGGACCGCTTGAGAGGGGTTGATTGCAACCCTCGTCCGTTGGGACGCCACAACGTGGAGTAGGCAAGCGTTGGTCTTGGCCGAACCACGGGATAACCACCGTGCCATCTCTGTGATTGATTTATTGTGGTTACTGTGTTTTGACTCTTCTCTAGCCACTTGGCAATTATTGTGCTAACGATTAACCAAGTTTCGTGGCTTAAGTTTTCAAGTTTCACAGGATCACCTATTCACCCCCCCTCTAGGTGCTCTCAGTCATGAAATGTTGCATCATGCTGAGCCTAAATTATTCTTTTGTTTGATGCACATGTTTGAATTAGTTTAAATTTGAATTTGATTTGAAATCCATAAAAAATAAAAAGAAAACGTATTAGAAATTTGGAGAAAAGGAAAAACTGATTTTGGCCCAACTCAGCCCAATCTAGCCTAGCGGGGTCGCGCGTGCGCCCGCTCTGCCTGACAGGTGGGCCCCACCTGTCAGCGCCAGTTCCTTCGCCCACGCGCTCTCTCCCTTTCTCCCTCCCGCTGCTCGGTGGGCCCGGCCTGTCGGCGCCGATTCTTTCGCGCTCGTACCCGTTCTCTCTCGCTGCATGGTGGGTCCTCCCTGTCAGCACTGACCGCCCATTCACAAGTTCGCTCTCGCTAGCCAGTGGACCCCACATGTCAGCCACCTCCCCTTCCCTAACCTCCCGCTCGCACTCTCCGCCATGGATGCGCTCACGACGCACGTTTTCCAGCTCCTCCCCCACGCGCCCGATCCCTTTTCTGGAGCTCGCACCCACTCGCTCACTCCCCTCGCTCAGTTGCGCCCTCAGCAGACACCCTCACTCCTCTCTCTTGCACCATGCGCACGCCCATGGTGCTCCGCCGTTGAGCTTCAGTCACATCCGTTGCCTCGCTGAACTCCGCCTCCTCGCCAGCAACGCGAGACACCCTCTGGTTTGCCCCTAGCCCCTCTGTTTTGCCCGGTCCACGCTCATCGGCCTTTTCACCGTGCAACCGGAGCTCCGCCGCCATCGACCCAAAGCCTCCTTGCGTCCTCGCCATTGCTCAAGCGCTCCAGAGTCCCCTCTCGAGGTGGGCAACTCCCCCACGCCCTTAATTTCCCGTGTACTGCCCTATTGTCCACGCAATCGCTCGCCGGAGTGAACTGCGCCACCGTTGGGCTGCTCCATCGTGGATCATGCCCTCGAGTGCCTCTGCGCCAGTGTCGTGCCCATGGCTGAGTCCGACGTGTCACCCAGAGCTCGCCTGTACCCTTCCCCAGCACCCTAGGCCCTCGCTTGGTCGTGGCCTCGCCTCCGTCGAAACTTCGCCGCGGAGTCGGGCGCCGCCGTCGCGAGCGGGCCAGCAACCCAGCCCGAGCCTGCCATCAGATCTCATGCATCCATCTAGGATCTGACGGCGTGGCTTCTATTAAACATAACCCGATCTCAATCGTCCGATTTAGATCTGGCCGCTCGGATCCGTGCCCTTTCTCAGGCTCTGCAGCTAGGCCCGGCTGATCAGTCCATCTCACCCTTAGGTCGCTAACACCCCTGTCCACCTATGAGTCGCGATCGGATCTAATCTCGGTTGTTCGTTCGTGATCATGCGGTTGAGATCATCCAATACCCCTTCGTGCGGTAGTTTTGTTAAATAGACCCTTGGCTTTCTGGGAACCAACATGTCGTCCTTGGTTGTCGTGCGCAGGCCCCTGTGATTTTGTAGAAAAGCCCCTGACCTTTTAGTTAATTGCAGAATTAGACCTAGTTTTGTATTTTGGATTCCAAAACTTGTTTATTTCATATCTTTTGCATATGAACTCCAAATTGAGTGATTCAAATTGCAAAATGTTCATAAGATTATTCTCTATCTGATTAAATTATAATCATTCACTGTTTGCGCATGCTAATTTTATGCCTAGATTGTAGGTTAGTGTAAGTGATGATTTAGTTAATAAAAAGAAAACCCTAATAGTAATTAGATGATTAAAGTTGTGAATTTAATATCATATGAACCCATCTGTGGTATAATTTGTATGTCTCATTAAGATGAATGAAGTTAGGTTATGTAATCTATTGAGATAAGTAATACTTAGAGAATCACGAACCTCTAGGTGTATTAGTCCACACTATAACCTAAGTCTACCTCTCATGTTTATATTGTTCTTTCGAGCATGTGTTCACTTGAGTGTACATATTTGGTGTATTGTTTCTTTGTCTTTATCCAAATGTATTGAATGCATGATCGCTTTGTTTAGACAACGAACAACCTGTGGTTCCAAAGTGTGTTGCCAAAAACTTCCCTGAGCAGCAACTGGTGAAGGCAAGTGTCCTCTGACCCATTATGTCCTACTTACTTTATAATTCACTGTCCCGCATTACTTTATTGAAACCTAAGGATTGACTAGCCTGTATTTACCATGTCCTTGTTTACCTTTTTGGGTTATTATAGTTAGCTTTATGCTATTGCTTCATTTTAATCAACGAACATGATGTGAATATTTATGTTACGATGATGGTATCCCGATGATGATCTTGTGATACTTTAGGGGACTTAGGCTATTTCCTGAGTAACTCTCCGTAAGGACCTGTTCGTTGAGTGACCACCTAGGATAATAGTACAACCATGAGGGTGGAATGGGATGACCTTAGCTGATTAATTAGAGGAACTTGAGGTGTAGTCGGCTTCCCCGTAGAGCCGTCAATGGGGTCTGGGCACAGTACTTGCTCTGCTGAGGCTGGTTGCCGAGATTCTTTTGATTTGGTTTTGTTAGTCACCCTTCCTGTGGGGAGAAGTAATGTGTTTATCAAACTGGAGAAACCTAACGGGCGGCTACGACCTCTGGGGAATCTTTGTAAAAGCTATGTATTGAGACCCTGCCAGGTCACCTTGGTAGTGATTAATGGGGAGTCATGATCTCCGGGCAGAACGGGAATCACGACTCGTGGGTAAAGTGTGCAACCTCTGTAGAGTGCTAGGAACTGGTATATCAGTCGTACTCACGATTAATAGCAGAATTGGGATCCTCTTTGATTAGAAGAACTTTGGATACTTTATGATGATGATTAACGGTGATGATTATAATTATGACCTCTTGTCGGCGTTTCGAGGCCGGGGGGTCCCTAAGCCGATGAGTGAGTGTGCCGCGTGCCCCAGCCCAGATGGGTCGAGCGCGTGGGCGAGCGCGAAGGGGGGAGAGCGAGGTGGCCAGAGACGGGCATGAGAGAGGTGGAAATCCCGCGGCCTTCGTGTTCGTCCCGCGCCCAGGTCGGGTGCGCTTGCAGTAGGGGGGTTACAAGCGTCCACGCGGGTGAGGGAAGCGAGCGGCCCCAAGAGAGCGCCTGTCCCGTCCTCGCTCCCGCGCGGCCAACCTTCTCTAAGAAGGCCCTGGTCCTTCCTTTTATAGGCGTAAGGAGAGGATCCAGGTGTACAATGGGGGTGTAGCAGAGTGCTACGTGTCTAGCGGAGGGAGAGCTAGCGCCCTAAGTACATGCCAATGTGGCAGCCGGAGAGATCTTGGCGCTCTGCTGGAATGATGTCGTGGCTATCGGAGGAGCAACGGAGCCTGGCAGAGGGACAGCTGTTGGAGCGGTCGAGTCTTTGCTGACGTCCCCCTGCTTCCGTAAGGGAGCTGAGAGCCGCCGTTGTCACAGGGCACGCGGGGCGCCATCATTGCCTATCTGGCGGAGCTAGCCAGATGGGACACTGGTCTTGTTCTCTGCGGCCCGAGTCGGCTCGGGGTAGAGTGATGATGGCGCTCCCTGTTGACGTGGCGGGCCTGTGCCCTAGGTCGGGCGACATGGGGGCTCCTCCGAAGCTGGGGTCGAGTCTGTCTTCCGTTGCCGAGGCCGAGCCCGAGCCCCTGGGCCGGGCGAGGCGGAGGTTGTTCGGCAGAGGCCAGGGCGGAGTCCGAGCCCTGGGGTCGGGCGAAGCGGAGTTCGTCGTCTTCCGGGTCTTAGCCCGAGTCCGAGCCCTGGGGTCGGGCGGAGCGGAGTTCGCCGTCTTCCGGGTCTTAGCCCGAGTCCGAGCCCTGGGGTCGGGCGGAGCGGAGTTCGCCGTCTTCCGGGTCTTAGCCTGAGTCCGAGCCCTGGGGTCGGGCGGAGCGGAGTTCGCCGTCTTCCGGGTCTTAGCCCGAGTCCGAGCCCTGGGGTCGGGCGGAGCGGAGTTCACCGTCTTCCGGGTCTTAGCCCGAGTCCGAGCCCTGGGGTCGGGCGGAGCGGAGTTCGCCGTCTTCCGGGTCTTAGCCCGAGTCCGAGCCCTGGGGTCAGGCGGAGCGGAGTTCGCCGTCTTTCGGGTCTTAGCTCGAGTCCGAGCCCTAGGGTCGGGCGGAGCGGAGTTCGCCGTCTTCCGGGTCTTAGCCCGAGTCCGAGCCCTGGGGTCGGGCGGAGCGGAGTTCGCCGTCTTCCGGGTCTTAGCCCGAGTCCGAGCCCTGGGTCGGCCGGAGCGGAGCTTCCTATGGCGCCTTTGGTAGGGCCTGACTGCCTGTCAGTCTCACTCTGTCAAGTGGCACTGCAGTCGGAGTGGCGCAGGCGGCGCTGTCCTTCTGTCAGACCGGTCAGTGGTGCGGCGAAGTGACGGCGGTCACTTCGGCTCTGCCGGGGGGCGCGCGTCAGGATAAAGGTGTCAGGCCACCTTTGCGTTAAATGCTCCTGCGACTCGGTTGGTTGGTGCGGCGATTCAGTCAGGGTTGCTTCTTAGCGAAGGCAAGGCCTCGGGCGAGCCGGAGATGTGTCCGCCGTTAAAGGGGGGCCTCGGGCGAAACGGAAGTCTCTCGGGGTCGGCTGCCCTTGTCCGAGGCTAGGCTCGGGCGAGGCGTGATCAAGTCGCTCGTATGGACTGATCCCTGACTTAATCGCACCCATCAGGCCTCTGCAGCTTTATGCTGATGGGGGTTACCAGCTGAGAATTAGGCGTCTTGAGGGTACCCCTAATTATGGTCCCCGACAGTAGCCCCCGAGCCTCGAAGGGAGTGTTAGCACTCGCTTGGAGGCTTTCGTCGCACTTTTTTGCAAGGGGACCAGCCTTTCTCGGTTGCATTTTGTTCCGGTGGGTGCACGCGAGCGCACCCGCCGGGTGTAGCCCCCGAGGCCTCGGAGGAGTGGTTTCACTCCTTCGAGGTCTTAATGCCTTGCGTAATGCTTCGGCTGGTCTGGTTGTTCCCTCATGCGAACTGGCCGTAGCCCGGGTGCACGGTCGGGGCCCAAGCTCTCGGGCTGGTATGTTGACTCTGTCAACGGTTCGGCCGGAGCCAGGTTTGCGAGAGCAGCCCCCGAGCCTCCGCACAGGGCGAGAGGGCGATCAGGGACAGACTCGGCTTTTTACATACGCCCCTACGTCGCCTTTCCGCAAGGAGGAGGGGGGGAGTGCGCCATGTTACCCTCGATGGGCACCGAACATGGTGTCTCCGGTGAGCTGCAAGCGGGTAATCCGAGTGGACGTCCGTGCCCCGTTCGTTGGGGGTCGGCTAGGGGCCCAGAGGCACGCCCAAAAGTACCTGCGGGTGATCTGCCGGACCCGGTCCCCTGGCGACGGGGTCCGAGGGCTCGATGCCTCCCTCCGATGGGATTCCGTTACAAGATCGCTCCCGCTGGTCTCGGAAATGTCCTAGGGTACCTCGGGAGCGCAGCCCGAGCCTTGGTTATGTATCGAACGTACCCCTGGTCATCCCTCGCTCGGCGTTTGAGGCGACTGTGAACCCTTCGGGGGCCAGCCTTCGAACCCCTGATCAGTAATGGGCGCGGAGCCCGAGTAGCCTGAGGCGGTCGTGGAGCCCTTCGGGGGGCCGGCCTTCGAACCTTTAACCAGTAGTGGGTGTAGGGCCCACGCGATCTGAGGCGGCTGTAGAACCCCTCGGAGGGCCAGCCTTCGAACCTCTGATCAGTAAGGGGGGCTCGGAGCCCGGTTCCTTCACAGGGAAGGATCCTTTTCGGGGTATCCCCCTTTCCCGGTCCCTGTTGCAAGAGATAGAGAAAGAGGAAAAAAGGAAAAGGACACGAAATCGAACGACGTGGCGTACCTTTTTTGGCGCGGTTATTACGGCGAAGGCGAAGCGTCGCCCGCTTCTCCTGCCAGAAACGCCGCCTGTCCCGTCGCGGAGTTAATGCGACGGGGCGAGTGGTTGGCGGGGCGGCCGTTGCGCGTGCCCTCCGAAGGCCGGCCCAGATCTGAGGGACGGATCACGGGTGCGCCGTCTTCACGCCGTGAGAGGAGGCTCTCTTGCTGCCCCTGGATGGGACGTGAGCCTGGCTGACGACGTGACCGCTGCTCCCGCCCGCCTGCCACCGTCATTACTGCCGGCCCACTTTCGGCCGCATTGACCGTCGCACCAGGCTGGCACCGCTGGGTCGCCTCGAGTCGCAGCATTGGTTCCGCAACCGAAGAGGCGCGACGGTGGCGCAAGTGGCGGTGCAGTTGCCTGCATGCAGCATCCGGCGCGCCGGTTGCGCGACGCGTGGGCCTAGGCCTCCGTGCTGGCGCGCTGGGAGTCGGAGAAGCGTGTCCACTTGGCGCGGTTGCATGCCGTCTGCATGGCTGCCCACTCCTTCCGCCCGTTGGTCTGGGCAAAAGTGGGGGGTCGCTTGTAACCGTTGGGCGGTTGTGTGCACCACGCGCGGCGCTTTGGCTTCTTCTGCTCTGAGCTGGTTTGCATGACATGCGGGACCCAGCCCCCGCGCCGCAGGGGAGGGCCTTGGAGCGTGTTGGAGAAGACTCAGCCCGTAGCCTTTGGGGGCGCACGTAGGGAGAGTTGCCTTTAAAAGGAGGGCGACCCCTTTCGGAAGGCAACCATGTCTTCTTCCTCCCTTATGTGTCGCGTCTTTCCACCTTCCAAGCCCCCGGATGGGGGTATCCGCCGTCATTTCGCCTCATCGTTGGAGGAACGCAACTCCGCGGGAGTTAGTACCTTTCAGCCATCGTTCGACTTCAAGGATTTTCATCATGCAGCCCGGTCGCTCCCCCCCGCTGGTGGTCACCCAAGACGGTGACCGCCAGTTCCTGGGTGGGGAGAAGCAAGCCGGGCTGCGATCTTGGTCCCACCCTTAGCTTCAAGGATGTTCATCATCCTCGCTGGGGTGGGGGCCGGACTGAGCCGGCGCTCTACCTCCCACGCGGGTTCGCGAGTCACCCTTTCCCACGGCGTTCGGGGGAGAGGGCGCTCACTGGCCCTGCGGGCGGCCCGGACTTCGACAACGCGGGGCTGGTCGACGGCGGGCGTCGTCACCTCCAGCGTGTCGGGCCCGTTGGCTTGGCTCCCGGCGGCCCCTCCTGTCGGAGGGCGGCTGCCGCGCTGTGTGCACGGGAGGACCACCCAAGTTGCCGCGCGCTGCTAGGGCGGCGTTCGTGTTCTGGGGTGGTCCTGCCTTTGCACCGGGATGGCGCCTTCACGCGGAGGTCGGTGCCCCACTCACCCGGGAGGATTTGAGTGGGGATCTGCCGGGGAGCCGGTGGGCTCTGCCGTCGGTGCCGAGGCGGAGGCGGCTCGAGAAGTCCCCGTCACCGACGGGGTCACCGCCACCATCCGCGCCTCTGGCCTCCGGCTCTTCGCACTTGTCCTCGCCCCTCGAGCGTCGGTGTGGGCGAGGGCAAGATTGCAGCAGCGCCCACCCTGAGGCCTGCGCTGCTGCAGCTCGACCATCCGGAGCGGGGGTCATTGTCGTCGTAGTCAGAGCGGGCGGCGGCAAGCCGCTCGTCGGTCTTCTGTTGCTCCACAGGCCCACCCCCATGGAGTGGGGTTGTTCGTACCTGCGGAGGGGGAACCGGAGTTCCGTTTGTAATGGCACCTTGGATGCCAGTGTGTTTGTTCATCGTGGCTGTCGAGGCCTGAACATGTATGTAATTTCGGCACGGAGCCGTGTTTTTTTCCTCATTTTCGAGCACTAAGTCTCGCCTGTTGATTATCTGAACCGCTTCACCAAGCATGAGTCGCCCCGTGTCAAGGTGACGAGTGAGGTATCCGTATCCCGGAGGCGTAGGAGTCCCTCGGCTCGATCGGCCTTGTTGTCTGAGGCTCCTCTAGCTTAGTTAAAGAGACCCCTCGGTCGCTCTTCGACGAGCCGAGGCCAGGGGTAGCGATATCAGCACGAACAGAGGCGGAGTTGGCTCGAAAATGGGAACCTGGTTGGCCGGAGCCTAGCCGGGTTGTCCGTCGGCGGGACTGACGCCGGAGTTGACCAGCCGAGGCCTCGGGTCGGGCTGGCGCCCTTGGAAGATGGTTGGCCGAGGCCCCTGAGGCAACCGGCCGAGCCGCCTGCTCGGGCCGGATTCCCGGAGAAGTCCCTGGACCGCGTCGCCGTCTGAGGCTGGGTCGGATCTCGCTGAAGGTGTCGTCGATGCCGAGGGTGCTAGCCCCCTTCCAGCGTGAAGACCCGAGCCTGCAGGATCAGATCGCCTTGTAGCGTGTGCCTTATGCGGCCGCTGAGGCCAGAGAACACACCCTCGCTGCGTTGTAAAGCTGCGTCTCCTTTCCTCTTATTTCGAGCATCTGGACTTTTTGTCGGTAACAGGGATGCTTGTGCGAGCGAGAGTTGCTTCTCGCGGAAGGTGATGAGTGAGGTATCCGTATCCCGGAGGCGTGGGAGTCCCTCGGCTCGGTCGGCCTTGCCGCTTACGCGTACTTTCACCCGTCCATGAGGCCCTGTCCCCGACTCAGTCGAGAAGGCTCGAAGGATCCGCTTCGGCAGAAGAGCTTCCGAACGTAAAGACTTGTTCGGTCTGCGGGATCACTTTATCCGAACGTGAGTTACTTATCGCAGAAGGTGATGAGTGAGGTATCCGTATCCCGGAGGCGTAGGAGTCCCTCGGCTCGGTCAGCCTTGGCTGCTTACGTGTACTCCGTAGTTTCAGGATCCGCTTTTCAAAGTAGTCAAAAAGCACGAAAGAAATTCCGCTAAAAAGAGATCTTTTTTTCGAGGAAAATTTCGACGCAGAGGGGGTCTCCCCCCTTTTAGCCCCCGAGGGAGGGTCGGGCTTTGCCGAGGCGAGGCCGACCCTTCCTTGATGACTAAACTTTTGCGTGGGCGCGAGGTATATGAATAACTTGAAAACATCTTAAGGTTAGAAGCGACGTAGCTGTTTGATGTGCCAAGCGTTGCCGTAGATCTCGCCTTGATTGTTGGCCAGCTTGTATGTTCCGGGCTTCAGAACTTTGGCGATGACGAATGGCCCCTCCCAGGGGGGCGTGAGCTTGTGCCTCCCTCGGGCGTCTTGCCGCAGCCGAAGCACCAGGTCGCCCACCTGGAGGTCTCGGGACCGGACCCCTCGGGCGTGGTAGCGTCGCAGGGACTGCTGGTACCGCGCCGAGTGTAGTAAGGCCTTGTCCTGAGCCTCTTCCAGCTGGTCCAGTGAGTCTTCTCGGCTAGCTTGGTTGCTTTGATCGTTGTAGGCCCTCGTCCTCGGGGAGCCGTATTCCAGGTCAGTGGGCAAGATGGCCTCGGCCCCGTAGACCAGGAAGAACGGCGTGAAACCCGTGGCTCAGCTTGGCGTTGTCCTCAGGCTCCAGATCACCGAGGGGAGTTCCTTCATCCATCGCTTGCCGAACTTGTTGAGGTCGTTGTAAATCCGGGGCTTGAGCCCTTGTAGAATCATGCCGTTGGCACGCTCTACTTGCCCATTCGACATGGGATGAGCCACGACGGCCCAGTCCACCCGGATGTGGTGATCCTCGCAAAAATCCAAGAATTTTTTGCTGGTGAACTGGGTACTGTTGTCAGTGATGATGGAGTTTGGGACCCCGAAGCGATGGATGATGTTGGTGAAGAACGCCACCGCCTGCTCGGACCTGATGCTGTTCAGGGGTCGGACCTCGATCCACTTGGAGAATTTGTCGATGGCGACCAGCAGGTGCGTGTAGCCCCCGGGCGCCTTCTGCAAGGGACCGACGAGGTCCAGACCCCATACAGCAAAGGGCCAGGCGATGGGTATCGTCTGTAGAGCCTGAGCGGGCAGGTGGGTCTGCTTCGCATAGAATTGGCACCCTTCGCAGGTGCGGACAATTCTAGTGGCGTCAGCCACCGCCGTTGGCCAGTAGAAGCCTTGCCGGAAAGCATTCCCGACAAGGGCTCGAGGCGCTGCATGATGGCCGCAAGCCCCCGAGTGTATTTCTTGCAGGAGTTCCTGACCTTCGGCGATGGAGATGCATCGCTGGAGGATGCCCGAGGGGCTGCGGTGGTAGAGCTCCTCCTCATCGCCCAGCAAGACGAACGACTTGGCGCGTCGCGCTACCCGCTGAGCCTCGGCTTGGTCGAGGGGTAGCTCTCCTCGGCGGAGATATTGCAGGTACGGGGTCTGCCAATTTCGATCAGGCGTGGCCCCGCTCTGCTCCTCCTCGACGTCCAGTGCCTCGCCCTCGGGGGCCGAGGGTACCTCGGGCTGAGCCGAGGACGCCTCGGGCTGAGCCGAGGGTGCCTCGGGCTGTGCCGAGGGTGCCTCGGGCTGTGCCGAGGGTGCCTCGGGCTCGGGCGTGTCGTCGATCTTGACGGAGGGTTGATGCAGATCCCGGGAGAAGACGTCCGGGGGAACCGTTGTTCGCCCTGAGGCTATTTTAGCCAGCTCGTCCGCAGTCTCGTTGTAGCGCCGAGCGATGTGGTTGAGCTCGAGCCCGTAGAACTTGTCTTCCAGGCGCCGAACCTCATCGTAGTAGGCCTCCATCTTCGGGTCGCGGCAGTGGGAGTTTTTCATGACTTGGTCGATGACGAGCTGCGAGTCACCGCGGGCGTCGAGGCGTCTGACCCCTAGCTCGATGGCGATCCGCAACCCGTTAACCAAAGCCTCGTACTCAGCCACATTGTTGGACGCCGGGAAATGGAGGCGTAGCACGTAGCGTAGGTGCTTCCCGAGGGACGAGATGAAGAGCAGGCCCGCGCCGGCTCCCGTCTTCATCAGCGACCCGTCGAAAAACATGGTCCAGAGCTCCGATTGGATCGGAGCCGTCGGCAGCTGGGTGTCGACCCATTCGGCTACGAAGTCCGCCAACACCTGGGACTTGATGGCCTTCCGAGGGGCGAACGAGATCGTTTCGCCCATGATTTCCACCGCCCACTTTGCGATCCTGCCCGAGGCCTCTCGGCACTGGATGATCTCCCCCAAGGGGAAGGATGACACCACAGTTACCGGATGAGACTCGAAGTAATGTCGCAACTTCCGCCTCGTCAGGATCACTGCATACAACAGTTTCTGAACTTGTGGGTAGCGAATCTTGGTCTCGGACAGTACCTCGCTGATGAAGTAGACTGGCCTCTGAACGGGCAATGCATGCCCTTCTTCTTGCCTCTCGACCACAATCGCGGCGCTAACCACCTGAGTGGTCGCAGCGACGTAGACCAAGAGGGCTTCTCCATCAGCTGGGGGCACCAAGATGGGCGCCTTTGTAAAGAGCGCCTTCATGTTCCCGAGAGCTTCCTCGGCCTCAGGGGTCCAAGCGAAACACTCGGTCTTCCTTAAGAGGCGGTACAGAGGCAGACCTCTTTCGCCGAGGCGTGAGATGAAGCGGCTCAGGGCCGCGAGGCATCCTATGACCCTCTGTACGCCTTTTAAGTCCTTGATGGGCCCCATGCTGGTGATGGCTGCGATCTTCTCCGGGTTGGCTTCGATGCCTCGCTCGGAGACGATGAACCCCAGGAGCATGCCCCGGGGCACCCCGAAGACACACTTCTCAAGATTGAGCTTGACTCCTTTCGCCTTGAGACATCGGAATGTCACTTCAAGGTCGGAGAGGAGGTCGGAAGCCTTCCTTGTCTTGACTACGATGTCGTCGACGTAGGCCTCGACTGTGCGACCGATGTGTTCGCCGAACACATGGTTCATGCACCGCTGGTACGTCGCGCCCGCATTCCTCAAACCGAACGGCATGGTGACATAGCAGTACATGCCGAAGGGCGTGATGAAAGAAGTCGCGAGCTGGTCGGACTCTTTCATCCGGATTTGGTGATACCCTGAGTAGGCATCGAGGAAGGACAGGGTTTCGCACCCAGCGGTGGAATCCACGATTTGATCGATGCGAGGTAGAGGGTAGGGAACCTTCGAACATGCTTTGTTGAGACCAGTGTAGTCTACACACATCCGCCATTTCCCCCCTTTCTTCCTCACAAGCACAGGGTTGGCAAGCCATTCGGGATGGAATACCTCTTTGATGAACCCTGCTGCCATTAGCTTGTGGATCTCCTCGCCTATCACTCTGCGCTTCTCCTCGTCGAATCGGCGCAGAGGCTGCATGACGGGTCGGGCTCCGGCCCGAATATCCAGCGAGTGCTCGGCGACATCCCTCGGTATGCCGGGCATGTCCGAGGGACTCCACGCAAAGACGTCGGCGTTTGCGCGGAGAAAGTCGACGACCACTGCTTCCTATTTGGGGTCGAGCCCGGAACCAATCCGGATCTGCTTGGAGGTGTCGCCACTGGGGTCGAGTGGGACGGCCTTAACCGTCTCCGCTGGCTCGAAGTTGCCGGCATGGCGCTTCACGTCTGGCACCTCTTTGGAGAGGTTCTCCAGGTCGGCGATGAGGGCCTCGGACTCGGCGAGGGCCTCGGCGTACTCCACGCACTCCACGTCGCATTCGAACGCGTGTTTGTACGTGGGGCCGACGGTGATGACCCCGTTGGGGCCCGGCATCTTGAGCTTCAGGTAGGTGTAGTTGGGGACGGCCATGAACTTCACGTAGCATGGCCTCCCCAGTACCGCGTGGTAGGTTCCTCGGAACCCGACCACCTCGAACGTCAAGGTCTCCCTTCGGAAGTTGGAGGGCGTTCCGAAGCAGACGGGAAGGTCGAGTCGTCCGAGGGGCTGGACGCGCTTCCCAGGGATGATCCCGTGGAAGGGCGCAGCGCCTGCCCGGACGGAGGACAGATCGACGCGCAGGAGCCTGAGGGTCTCGGCGTAGATGATGTCGAGGCAGCTGCCCCCGTCCATCAGGACCTTGGTGAGCCTGACGTCGCCGATGACGGGGTCGACGACGAGCGGGTATTTCCCCGGGCTCGGCACGTGGTCGGGGTGGTCAGCTTGGTCGAAGGTGATGGGCTTGTCGGACCAGTCTAGGTAGACTGGCGCCGCCACCTTCACCGAGCAGACCTCCCGGCGCTCTTGCTTGCGATGCCGAGCCGAGGCATTCGCCACATGCCCACCGTAGATCATAAAGCAGTCGCGGACCTCGGGGTACTCTCCTGCTTGGTGATCTTCCTTCTTGTCGTCGTCGCGGGCCCTGCCACCCTCCGCGGGTGGCCCAGCCCTGTGGAAGTGGCGCCGAAGCATGACGCACTCCTCGAGGGTGTGCTTGATGGGCCCCTGATGATAGGGGCACGGCTCCTTGAGCATCTTGTCGAAGAGGTTAGCACCTCCGGGGGGCTTCTGAGGGTTCTTGTACTCGGCGGCGGCGACAAGGTCCGCGTCGGCGGCGTCGCGTTTCGATTGCGACCTCTTCTTGCCTTTCTTCTTGGCGCCGCGCGGAGTAGACGCCTCGGGAGCCTCTTCCGATGGGCGGCCCTGGGGCTGCTTGTCCTTTCGGAAGATAGCCTCGACCGCCTCCTGGCCGGAGGCGAACTTGGTGGCGATGTCCATCAGCTCGCTCGCCCTGGTGGGGGTCTTGCGACCCAACTTACTCACCAGGTCACGGCAGGTGGTGCCGGCAAGTAACGCGCCGATGACATCCGAGTCGGTGATGTTGGGCAGCTCGGTGCGCTGCTTCGAGAATCGCCGGATGTAGTCCCGGAGAGACTCTCCCGGCTATTGCCGGCAGCTCCGGAGGTCCCAAGAATTCCCGGGGCGCACGTACGTGCCCTGGAAATTGCCGGCGAAGGCTTGGACCAAATCATCCCAGTTGGAGATCTGCCCCGGAGGCAGGTGCTCCAACCAGGCACGAGCAGTGTCAGAGAGGAACAGGGGGAGGTTGCGGATGATGAGGTTGTCGTCGTCCGTTCCACCCAGTTGGCAGGCCAGGGGGTAGTCCGCGAGCCACAGCTCCGGCCTCGTTTCCCCCGAGTACTTTGTGATAGTAGTCGGGGGTCGGAACCGGGTCGGGAACGGCGCCCGTCGGATGGCCCGACTGAAGGCCTGCGGACCGGGTGGTTCGGGCGAGGGACTTCGATCCTCCCCGCTGTCATAGCGTCCCCCACGCCTGGTGTGGTAGCCTCGGCGCACCCTTTCGTCGAGGTGGGCCCGACGGTCGCGACGATTGTGCTCGTTGCCGAGGTGGCCCGGGGCCGCAGGCGCGGTGTTGCGCGTGCGCCCGGTGTAGACCGAGGCTTCCCGCATGAATCGGGAAGTCGCGGCATGAGGTTCCGAGGGGTACCCCTACCTTCGGGAGGCAGAGCTCTCGGCCCGTCGGGCCGCAGCGCCTTCCAGGAGATTCTTGAGCTCTCCCTGGATTCGCCGACCCTCGGTGGTTGATGGCTCCGGCATCGTGCGGAGGAGCATCGCTGCGGCTGCCAGGTTCTGACCGACCCCGCTGGATGCGGGCGGCGGCCTGACCCTGACGTCGTTGGCGACGCGGTGTTGGAAACCTTGGGGCAGGTGACGTATTTCTCCGGCCGGGGGTTGGCCCGCCCATACCTGCCCGACGTCCCGGCGGACCGGCTCAAGCGCTCCTGCTCCCTCGTCGAGCCTGGCCTGCGCCCCGCGGACTTGCTCGAGCTGTGGGTCGTGACCCCCCGCCGGAACGGGGACCACAGCTAGCTCCCGCGGGATGTCAGCACGAGGCACCGGCCTAGGAAGATCACCGTCCTCCGGCATGCCAAGATGGTTGCCTTCGGAGGGATCCTCCAGCTCGACGTGGAAACATTCGCGGCTTGGGCCGCAGTCCTCGTCGTCAAGGCTGCGGCTACCGTCGGAACAGTCGGAGAGGCAGTAGTCACATGCGGTCATGAAGTCCCGCATGGCACTGGGGTTGCCAAATCCGGAGAAATCCCAACAGATGCTGGGAGCGTCATCTTCCTCGGACCCAGAGGGCCCATAGGTCGAGACGTCCGTCAATCGGTCCCAAGGCGACCGCACACGAAACCCCAGTGGGGTTGCACTCGCCTCAACGAGAGTGCCCGCCAAAGCGAGGTCGCTAGGCGGGTTGAGGCCGAGTCGAAATGACGTAGGATGGGAATTAGTATGTACCTTTTGGTCGACGAGGAGCGACGTAGTCACATCAGGGACTGGTTGCACCGTCGTCTCAGGTACAAGGGCGACGTCCTGCAAGCCCTCCGCGAGCGCGCTGGCGTCGTCTTCTTGCTCGGGATCAGTGTGTCGCGGGGGGACGGCGCTTGCCTTCGTCTCGAACGCGAGGTCGACGCCCGGCGTGCCTTCCGTTGGGGCGCTGGGAACGTCGATTCGCTCGACGGCCGACGAAGCGCGGCCTCCCGCTTGGCCTTGGTTGCCCCGCCTCCTCCTCCGTTGGCGGAGGAGAGGACGGGGCGAGCTCGCACGTTGTTCTTCCACCACGTGGGGAAGATGTCATCGATTCCGCCGCCGGCGGGCGGGTTGTCGGCCGCCATTGTCGTTGTCGCGTGACGGTGGAAGGAGTATCATGTCGTAGCTGCCGTCGAAGGACATGAACTCAAGACTCCCGAAACGGAGCACCGTCCTGGGCCGGAGAGGTTGCTGGAGACTGCCCATCTGGAGCTTGACGGGAAGCTGTTCGTCAGCACGCAGCAGGCCCCTACCTGGCGCGCCAACTGTCGGCGTTTCGAGACCGGGGGGTCCCTAAGCCGACGAGTGAGTGTGCCACGTGCCCTAGCCCAGATGGGTCGAGCGCGTGGGCGAGCGCAAAGGGGGGAGAGCGAGGTGGCCGGAGACGGGCGTGAGAGAGGTGGAAATCCCGCGGCCTTCGTGTTCGTCCCGCGCCCAGGTCGGGTGCGCTTGCAGTAGGGGGGTTACAAGCGTCCACGCGGGTGAGGGAAGCGAGCGGCCCCAAGAGAGCGCCTGTCCCGTCCTCGCTCCCGCGCGGCCAACCTTCTCTAAGAAGGCCCTGGTCCTTCCTTTTATAGGCGTAAGGAGAGGATCCAGGTGTACAATGGGGGTGTAGCAGAGTGCTACGTGTATAGCGGAGGGAGAGCTAGCGCCCTAAGTACATGCCAATGTGGTAGCCGGAGAGATCTTGGCGCTCTGCTGGTATGATGTCGTGGCTGTCGGAGGAGCAACGGAGCCTGGCGGAGGGACAACTGTTGGAGCGGTCGAGTCTTTGCTGACGTCCCCCTGATTTCGTAAGGGAGCTGAGAGCCGCCGTCGTCACAGGGCACGCGGGGCGCCATCATTGCCTATATGGCGGAGCTAGCCAGATGGGACACCGGTCTTGTTCTCTGCGGCCCGAGTCGGCTTGGGGTAGAGTGATGATGGCGCTCCCTGTTGACGTGGCGGGCCTGTGCCCTAGGTTGGGCGACGTGGGGGCTCCTCTGAAGCTGGGGTCGAGTCTGTCTTCCGTTGCCGAGGCCGAGCCCGAGCCCCTGGGCCGGGCGAGGCGGAGGTCGTTCGGCAGAGGCCAGGGCGGAGTCCGAGCACTGGGGTCGGGCGAAGCGGAGTTCATCGTCTTCCGGGTCTTAGCCCGAGTCCGAGCCCTGGGGTCAGGCGGAGCGGAGTTCGCCGTCTTCCGGGTCTTAGCCCGAGTCCGAGCCCTGGGGTCGGGCGAAGTGGAGCTCGCCGTCTTCCGGGTCTTAGCCCGAGTCCGAGCCCTGGGGTCGGGCGGAGCGGAGCTCGCCGTCTTCCGGGTCTTAGCCCGAGTCCGAGCCCTGGGGTCGGGCGGAGCGGAGTTCGCCGTCTTCCGGGTCTTAGCCCGAGTCCGAGCCCTGGGGTCGGGCGGAGCGGAGTTCGCCGTCTTCCGGGTCTTAGCCCGAGTCCGAGCCCTGGGGTCGGGCGGAGCGGAGTTCGCTGTCTTCCGGGTCTTAGCCCGAGTCCGAGCCCTGGGGCCGGGCGGAGCGGAGTTCGCCGTCTTCCGGGTCTTAGCCCGAGTCCGAGCCCTGGGTCGGGCGGAGCGGAGCTTCCTATGGCGCCTTTGGTAGGGCCTGACTGCCTGTCAGTCTCAATCTGTCAAGTGGCACTGCAGTCGGAGTGGCGCAGGCGGCGCTGTCCTTCTGTCAGACCGGTCAGTGGTGCGGCGAAGTGACGGCGGTCACTTCGGCTCTGCCGGGGGGCGCGCGTCAGGATAAAGGTGTCAGGCCACCTTTGCGTTAAATGCTCCTGCGACTCGGTCGGTTGGTGCGGCGATTCAGTCAGGGTTGCTTCTTAGCGAAGGCAAGGCCTCGGGCGAGCCGGAGATGTGTCCGCCGTTAAAGGGGGGCCTCGGGCGAGACAGAAGTCTCTCGGGGTCGGCTGCCCTTGTCCGAGGCTAGGCTCGGGCGAGGCGTGATCAAGTCGCTCGTATGGACTGATCCCTGACTTAATCGCACCCATCAGGCCTCTGCAGCTTTATGCTGATGGGGGTTACCAGCTGAGAATTAGGCGTCTTGAGGGTACCCCTAATTATGGTCCCCGACACCTCTGGTATTTCCTCTTGGAGGGAGTACTATTGGGTAATAACTTATTTTTTACTAAAACTTGGCTCTACTACTAGTAATAAATACTTGACCAAATAAAAGCAATTTCTTTAACCTTAACTCCACATACATCTAGTCCACTTTAGCCAAACTGGACATTTCCTGAGTACGTTGATGTGTACTCACCCTTGCTTTAAAAACCAACCCACCCCAGGTTGTCCCCACTGTATTCAGTGCTCAGGAGGAGATGCAGACAACTTGGAGGACTTTGAGGAGTTCCAGGACTACGACGAGTTCTAGTTGTGTTAGTGGCAAACCCCCAGTCAGCTGCCTATGAAGGCCTTATCTGCTACGTTCGCTTTTCCGCACTTTGATAATAATAATGACTATGTTATGTTAATGACTCTATGGATGTCCTGGACATCTTGATGTAATAAAGTACCTTTTCCGCTATTTATTTTGAGCAATGTGTGATGATGTCCAATTATGTAATCGCTGTGTACATGAGTTTCTGATCCTGGCACGTACATGGTTCGCATTCGGTTTGCCTTCCAAAACTGGGTGTGACAGCTAGCTAAGTACATGAGTGAACTAATTATTTGGGAATATCTCAATTGATCCATAGATATCCTTCGATTTTTCTTCAATAGCTTACTAGGATCATAAGGTGCTGGAGCAGGTTCACATATGCTATAAACAAAACGACTCAAAACCTTTTCCACATAGTGGGATTGCACAAGTGTGATCCCACCATTGCCTTCTCTCGGTAGCTTAATGTTAAGAATAACATTAGCCTCTCCCAAATCTTTCATTTCAAAATTATTAGACAGAAAGTCTTTTGTCTCTTTAATCATATCAAGAATCGTCCCCAAGATTAGAATGTCATCAACATACAGGCATAAAATTACTCCCTCTCCCCCACCATACCGATAATATGCACATTTGTCTGCTTCGTTCACAACAAAGCCATTGCTTAGGTGCTTGTTTTAGGCCATATAAAGATTTCAATAATTTACACACCATGCCTTCTTGACCATTTGCTAGAAACCCAGCTGGCTGCTCCATGTAGATTTCCTCATCTAGCTCTCCATTTAGGAATGTTGTCTTAACATCCATTTGATGGACGAGAATACCAGGAGAGGCAGCTAGAGAAAGTAGCTCATGAATTGTGGTCAATCGATCCACAGGTGAATAAGTATCAAAGAAATCCTCACCTTCCTTCTGTGAATCGCCTTTAATTACAAGCCTCACCTTGTACCTTTCAATAGTACCATCAGGCCTAAGCTTTTCCTTGAACACCCATTTACTCCCAATGGGCTTACACCCATAAGGACGCTCAACGACCTCCCAAGTTGCATTATACATAATAGAATCCATCTCACTCCTTATTGCTTCCTTCCAAAAGTCAGCATCAGGAGAGGAATATGCCTCTTCAATGGTACTTGGTGTGTCATCCACAAGATATACAATGTAATCATCACCAAAAGACTTTGCAATCCTGGTCTCTTACTCTTTCGAGTTTATACATTGTCATCTTCCACAGGATTATGTATATGAGATTCCTCAGTGTGTTCTACTGAATAAGATGCTCATCGGGTATCGTTGGTGTTGGGGGTCTTCTTCTCCGTCGAAGGTCCTCTAAGCAAAAACACCTTCGGCAAGACAGTACAAAAGCAGGTGTGACATGAAGATATAAGCCGAAGCTACGATTGAAAGAGCTTCAGCTTGGTGTCATGTTAAAGACGATGGACAATACCGACTTAAAGAGGAAAAGACTATATAGTCCTTGATAGTCTGTATTATGATCATAATTAGTTATCAGAGACATGGATGTAATTGTAACGCCCTAAATCTAGCAAAAGCAAACAACCCTATTTGGATTAGTAAATTTCAGTAGAAAGGAAAATATTTATGTTTTCAAATAAGGAAGCATTGATTTGAAGAATAGATAAAATTACCAAGTGTTGTTGCACTCATGCCGAAACATATATTTTGTTTGAATTGATTTGCAAATCCAATTTATGAATTTGATCTTGTGAAGAAAATCTCATTTTACAAAACAATAATGAATTGCTAAAATAAGGTTTTCGGAAAATATGTATATTAATACATTTAGTTAATAATGATATTTATGGTAATTAATTTTCTCTTAAGTGTTCGTTATTTATTTGCCTTTGGAATGATTTTTGAATGATCATTTTGAATATTGAATATCATTTCTTCTTAAATGAAAATTCGCATAAATAATATAATAATTAATAGTCAAAAAATATTTTATTTATAAATGGTTTGGTGTAATTACTATAAATTTTAGGGTTATTTAAATATGTATTTCGAAATTAGAAAAAGAAAATAGAAAAAAAAAGAAAAAAACCTAACTAACCCTGTCGGCGTTTCGAAACCCGGGGGGTCCCTGGACCGACGAGTAAATTATCGCCGCGTGCCCCAGCCCAGATGGGTCGGCGCGAGACGGAGCGCGAAGGGGGAAGGAAGCCGGAGGGAGACGGGCGTGAGAGGTGGAATCCCGCGGCCTTCGTGTTTGTCCCGCGCCCAGGTCGGGTGTGCTTGCAGTAGGGGGTTACAAGCGTCCACGCGGGAGGGAGCGAGCGGCCTCACGCGAGCGCCGTCCCGTCCTTCCCCGCGCGGCCAACCCTCTGTAAGAGGGCCCTGGTCCTTCTTTTTATAGGCACAAGGAGAGGATCCAGGTGTACAATGGGGGGTGTAGCAGTGTGCTAACGTGTCTAGCGGAGGAGAGCTAGCGCCCTAAGTACATGCCATCGTGGCAGCCGGAGAGGTTTTGGCACCCGGTTCGTGTGGTGTCGTGGCCGTCGGAGGAGCGCTGGAGAATGGCGGAAGGACAGCTGTCGGGGCTGTCGAGTCCTTGCTGACGTCCTCTTGCTTCCGTAAGGGGGCTGAGAGCCGCCGTCGTCATAGAGCGTGCGGGGCGCCATCATTACTTGTCTGGCGGAGCGAGCCAGATGGGACGCCGGTCTTGTTCCCCGTAGCCTGAGTCAGCTTGGGGCTGGGTAATGATGACGCCTCCTGTTGACGTGGTCGGTCCGAGCCCTAGGTTGGGCGAGGTGGAGGCCCCTCCGAGGTCGAGGTCGAGTCTATCTTCCGAGGTCGAGGTCGAGTCCGAGCCCCTGGGTCGGGCGAGGCGGAGACCGTTGGCTGAGGCCAGGGCTGAGTCCGAGCCCTGGGGTCGGGCGAAGCGGAGTTCGTCGTCTTCCGGGGCTGAGCCCGAGTCCGAGCCCTAGGGTCGGGCGAAGCGGAATTCGTCATCTGCCGGGGCTGAGCCCGAGTCCGAGCCCTGGGGTCGGGCGAAGCGGAGTTCGTCGTCTTTCGGGGCTAAGCCCGAGTCCGAGCCCTGGGATCGGGCGAAGCGGAGTTCGTCGTCTTTCGGGGCTGAGCCCGAGTCCGAGCCCTGGGGTCAGGCGAAGCGGAGTTTCCTATGGCGCCTGAGGCTGGACTTGGCTGCTGTCAGCCTCACTCTGTCGAGTGGCACAGCAGTCAGAGCGGCGCAGGCGACGCTGTCCTCTTGTCAGACCGGTCAGTGGAGCGGCGAAGTGACTACGGTCACTTCGGCTCTGTCGACTGGAGGGCGTGCATCAGGATAAAGGTGTCAGGCCACCTTTGCATTAAATGCCCCTACGATTTGGTCGGTTGGCGTGGTGATTTGGCCAAGGTTGCTTCTTGGTGAAGACTAGGCCTCGGGCGAGTCGAAGGTGTGTCCGTTGCTGGAGGGGGGCCTCGGGCGAGACGTAGATCCTCCGGGGTCGGCTGCCCTTGCCCGAGGCTGGGCTCGGGCGAGGCGTGATCGCGTCCCTCGAATGGACCGATCCCTGACTTAGTCGCACCCATCAGGCCTTTGCAGCTTTGTGCTGATGGGGGTTACCAGCTGAGATTTAGGAGTCTTGAGGGTACCCCTAATTATGGTCCTCGACAGTAGCCCCCGAGCTTCAAAGGGAGTGTTAATACTCGCTTGGAGGCTTTTGTCGCACTTTTTTGCAAGGGGACCAGCCTTTCTCGGTTGCGTTTTGTTCCGGTGGGTGCGCGCGAGCGCACCCGCCGGGTGTAGCCCCCGAGGCCTCGGGGGAGTGGTTTGACTCCTTCGAGGTCTTAATGCATTTCGCAACACTTCGGCTGGTCTGGTTGTTCCCTCATGCGAGCTGGCCGTAGCCCGGGTGCACGGTCGGGTCCCAAGTTCTCGGGCTGGTATGTTGACGCTGTCAACGGTTTGGCCGGAGCCGGGTTTGCGAGAGCAGCCCCCGAGCCTCTGCACAGGGCGAGAGGACGGTCAAGGACAGACTCGACTTTTTTACATACGCCCCTGCGTCGCCTTTCGCAAGGAGGAGGGGGGGAAAGCGCCATGTTGCCCCTGGAGGGCGCCGAACATGGTGTTTCCAGCGAGCTGCTGACGGGTAATCTGAGTGGACGCCCGTGCCCCATTTGTTAGGGGTCGGCTAGAGGCCCGGAGGCGCGCTCCAAAAGTACCTGCAGGTGATCTGCCGGACCCGGTCCCCTTTTGACGGGGTCCGAGGGCTCGATGCCTCCCTTTGATGGGATTCCGTTACAAGATCGTTCCCGCTGGTCTCGGAAATGTCCTAGGGTACCTCGGGAGCGTAGCCCGAGCCTTGGTTATGTATCGAACGTACCCAGGGTCATCCCTCGCTCTGTGTCTGAGGCGGCTATGAACCCTTCGAGGGCCAGCCTACGAACCCCTAATCAGTAGTGGGCACGGAGCCCGACTGGCCTGAGGCGGCCGTTGAACCCTTCCGAGGGGTCGGCCTTCGAACCTCTGACCAGTAGTGGGCGCGGAACCCAAGCGCTCTGAGGCGGCTGTTGAACCCCTCTGAGGGACCAGCCTTTGAACCTCTGATCAGTAGGGAGGCTCGGGGCCTGTTTCCTTCACGGAGAAGGATCCTTTTCGGGGTATCCCCCTTTCCCGGTCCCTGTTGTAAGAGAGAGAAAGAGGAAAAGGAAAAGGATACGAAATCGAATGACGTGGCGTACCTTTTTTGACGTGGTCATTATGGCGAAGGCGAAGCGTCGCTTGCTTCTCCTGTCTGAGGCGCCGCCTCTCCCGCCGCGGAGTTAATGCGACGGGGCGAGTGGTTCGCGGGGCAGCCTTTGCGCGTGCGCGGGTCGTTCGAGGAACGGAACACGGGCGCGTCGTCTTCACGCCGTGAGAGAGGGTTCTCTCGTTGTCCCTAGATGGGTCGTAAGCTTGGCTGACGACGTGACCGTTGCTCCTGCCCGCCTGCCACCGCCATTACTGCCAGGCCATTTTTGGCCATATTGACCGTCGCGCCTGGCTGGCACTGCTGGGTCATACGCAGGGTTGCCTCGAGTCGCGGTACTGGTTCCGCAGTCGAGGAGGCATGGTAGTGGTGCGAGTGGCGGTGCAGTTGCTCGCACGTAGCAACCGGCGCGCCGGTTGCCTGACGCGTGGGCCTGGGCCTCCATGCTGGGTGCGTTGGAAGTCGGAGGGGTGCGCCCACTTGGCGCGGTTGCATGCCGCCTGCATGGCTGCCCGCCCTTTCACCCGCTGGTCTGGGCGAAAGTGGAGGAATGCTCGTAACCGCTGGGCAGTTGCATGCACCGCGCGCGGCGGTTTGGCTTCTTCTGCTCCAGGCCAGCTTGCATGACGCGTGGGACCCAGCCCCCACGCCGTAGGGGGAGGATCTTGGAGCGTGTTGGAGAAGACTCAGCCCGCGACGGCTGGGGACGCAAGTAGGGAGAGTCGCCTTTAAAAGGAGGGTGACCTCCTTGAAAGGCGACCATGTCTTCGCGCTCCCTTATGCACCGTGTCTTTCCACCTTCCGAGCCCCCGGATGGGGAACACCTGCAATCCTTCCGCCTTGCCGTTGGAGGAACGCAACTTCGTGGAAGTTGGTACCTTTCAGCCATCGTTCGGCTTCAAGGATTTTCATCTGGTAGCCCGGCTGCATCCCCTCGCCGGTGGTCACCCAAGACGGTGACCACCAGCCCCTGGGTGGGGAGAAGCAAGCCGGGCTGCAATCTTGGTCCCGCCCTCAGCTTCAAGGATGTTCATCCTTGCTGGGGCGGAGAGCGAGGCGAGCCGGGGCTCTACCTCCCGCACGGGTCGGCTGGCCACCTCCTCTTCTAGCTTCTGGTGGTGGAAACATCCTCCAGCTCTGCGGAGGAGGCGTCCTCCAGCCATGCCGGGGAAGGCGAACTGTTGCTGCCCAGCTAGGATGCAACATTCCGTCCTCTTCCTCGCTTTCGTGGCGAGGACGGGGGCGAGGACCTGCCGGTGCGCTTTGGAGCGGTCCGCGTTCGCCGGTGCGGCGTTGGTGGAGAGGCGGACGCCGCCGTCGGTGCTGACGTGGTGGCAGCCGGGGGAAGCTTCCCCACCGTTGAGGCTGTCAGCGCCGCCTACGGGCCGGCCTCCGGCTCTTTGGCTTTGATGTCTGGTTCACGTCCCTTGAGCGGGGACGCGAACGAGAGCCTTCCGGTGGCCGCGCCCGTCCCGGGACCATAGCTGCTGCTGCAGAGGTCGCTGGCGAGTCGACCGGAACTTGTCGCCCCGCAGGCTCCCCCGGTGTGGAGGTTGTCCATACCCGCGGGGACGGAACCGGAGTTCCGTTTGTGATGGCACTTTGAATGCCGGTGTCTTTTGTTCATTGTGGCTGTCGGGGCCTGAACATGTATGTATTTTCGGCGCGGAGCCGTGTTTTTTCCTCATTTTCGAGCACTAAGACTCGCCTGTTGGTTATCTGAACCGCTTCACTAAGCGTGAGTCGCCTCGTGCGAAGGTGACGAGTGAGGTATCCATATCCCGGAGGCGTAGGAGTCCCTCGGCTCGGTCGGCCTTGCTGTCTGAGGCTTCTCTTGCTTAGTTAAAGGAACCCCTCGGCCGCTCTTCGATGAGCCGAAGCCGGGGGTAGCGGTGTCAGCTCGAACAGAGGCAGAGTTGGCTTCGAAAATAAGACTTGGTCGGCCGGAGCCTGGATGGGTCGTCCGCTAGCAAGACCGACGCCGGAGTTGAGTTGCCGAGGCCACGGGCCGGGCTCATGTCTTCGGGGGACAGCCGGCCGAGGCCTCGGGGTGGTCGGTCGAGCCGTCTGCTCGAGCCGGATTCCTGGAGAAGACCCTGGCGGCGATGGCCTGGGAGTGGTGCTGATGTCGTCCATCAGAGTGGAGATCCTCCGACCGCGTCGCCGTCCGAGGCTAGGTCGGACCTCGCCGAAGGTGTAGTTGACGCCGAGGGTGCTGTTGCTCCCTTCAACTGTCAAGATCTGAGCCTGCAGGATCGGATTATCTTGTAGTGTGTGTATGTTTTCTGCGGCCGCCGAGGCCCAAACATACCATCGTCGTGTTGTAAAGCTGCGTTTCTTTTCCTCTTGTTTCGAGTGTCTGGACTTATTTGTCGGTAACAGAATTGTTTGTGCGAGTGAGCGTTGCTTTTCATGGAAGGTGATAAGTGAGGTATCTGTATCCCGGAGGCGTAGGAATCCCTCGGCTCGGTCGGCCTTGCCGCTTACGCGCACTCTTACTCGTCCATAGGGTTCTGTCACTGACGCAGTCGAGAAGGCCTGAAAAATCATTCCGGCAGAGGAGCTTTTGAGCGTGAAGACTTGTTCGGTCCGCGGAATCACTTATCCGAGCACGAGTTACTTATCGCAGAAAGTGATGAGTGAGGTATCCGTATCCCGGAGGCGTAGGAGTCCCTCGGCTCGGTCAGCCTTGGCTGCTTAAGTGTACTCCGTCGTTTTCAGGATCCACTTTCGAAGTAATCGAAAAGCACGAAAGACATTCTGGCGAAAAAGATCTTTTTCCGAGGAAAATTTTGGCGCAGAGGGGGTTCCCCCCTTTTAGCCCCCGAGGGAGGGTCGGGCTTTGCCGAGGCAAGGCTGACCCTTCCTTGATGACTAAACTTTGCGTGGGAACGAGGCATACGAACGACTTGAAAGCATCTTAAGGGTAGAAGCGACGTAGCTGTTGGATGTTCCAAGCGTTGCTGTAGACCTCGCCTTGACTGTTGGCCAGCTTGTACGTCCCGGGCTTCAGAACTTTGGCGATGACGAATGGCCCTTCCCAGGGAGGCGTGAGCTTATGCCGCCCTCGGGCGTCTTGTCGCAGACGGCGCACCAGGTCGCCCACCTGGAGGTCTCGGGACCGAACCCCTCGGGCGTGGTAGCGTCGCAGGGACTGCTGATACCGCGTCGAGTGTAGTAAGGCCATGTCCCGAGCCTCTTCCAGCTGGTCCAGTGAGTCTTCTCGATTAGCTTGATTGCTTTGGTCGGCGTAGGCCCTCGTCCTCGGGGAACCGTATTCTAAGTCTGTGGGCAAGATGGCCTCGGCCCCATAGACTAGAAAGAACGGTGTGAAGCCCGTGGCTCGGCTCGGCGTTGTCCTCAGGCTCCAGACCACCGAGGGGAGTTCCTTCATCCACCGCTTGCCGAACTTGTTGAGGTCGTTGTAGATCCGAGGCTTGAGTCCTTGCAGAATCATGTTGTTGGCACGTTCTACCTGCCCATTTGTCATGGGGTGGGCCACGGCAGCCCAGTCCACCCGGATGTGGTGATCCTCGCAGAAGTCCAGGAACTTTCTGCCGGTGAACTGGGTGCCGTTGTCGGTGATGATGGAGTTCAGGACCCCCAAGCGATGGATGATGTTGGTGAAGAACGCCACCGCCTGTTCGGACCTGATGCTGTTTAGGGGTCGAACCTCGATCCACTTGGAGAATTTGTCGATGGCGACCAGCAGGTGCGTGTAGCCCCCGGGTGCCTTCTGCAAGGGGCCGACTAGGTCCAGACCCCACACAGCAAACGGCTAGCTGATGGGTATGGTCTGCAGGGCCTGAGCAGGCAGGTGGGTCTGCCTTGCGTAGAACTGACACCCTTCGCAGGTGCGGACAATTCTAGTGGCATCGGCCACCGTCGTCGGCCAGTAGAAACCTTGTCGGAAGGCGTTTCCAACAAGGGTTCGAGGTGCTGCGTGATGGCCGCAAGCCCCCGAGTGTATCTCTTGTAGGAGCTCCTGACCTTCGGCGATGGAAATGCATCGCTGGAGGATGCCCGAGGGGCTGCGGTGGTAGAGCTCCTTCCTGTCTCCCAGCAAGACGAACAACTTGGCGCGCCGCGCCAACCGCCGAGCTTCGGCTCGGTCGAGGGGTAGCTCTCCTCGGTGGAGATATTGCAGGTACGGGGTCTGCCAGTTTCGATTAGGCGTGACCCCGCTTCGCTCCTCCTCGACGCGCAGTGCCTCACCCTCGGGGGCCGAGGGTGCCTCGGGTTGAGCCGAGGGTGCCTCGGGCCGAGCCGAGGGTACCTCGGACTGTGCCGAGGGTACCTCGGACTGAGCCGAGGGTACCTCGGACTGAGCCGAGGCCTTCTCGGGCTCAGCGAGTCGTCGGTCTTGACGGAGGGTTGATGCAGGTCTCGGGAGAAGACGTCCGGGGGAACCGTTGTTCGCCCCGAGGCTATTTTAGCCAGCTCGTCCACCGTCTCGTTGTAGCGTCGGGCGATGTGGTTGAGCTTGTGCCCGTAGAACTTGTCTTCCAGGTGCCGAACCTCATCGCAGTATGCTTCCATCTTCGGGTCGCGGTAGTGGGAGTTCTTCATGACTTGGTCGATGACGAGCTGCGAGTCACCACGAGCGTCGAGGCGTCGAACCCCTAGCTCGATGGCGATGCGCAACCCGTTGACCAGAGCCTCATACTCGGCCACATTGTTGGACGCCAGGAAGTGGAGGCGTAGCACGTAGCGTAGGTGCTTCTCGAGGGGCGAGATGAAGAGCAGGCCTGCGCCTGCCCCTGTCTTCATCAGCGACTCGTCGAAGAACATGGTCCAAAGTTCCGGTTGGATCGGAGCTGTTGGGAGCTGGGTGTCGACCCATTCAGCCACAAAGTCCGCCAACACCTGGGACTTGATGGCCTTCCGAGGGGCGAACGAGATCGTCTCGCCCATGATTTCCACCGCCCACTTTGCAATTCTACCCGAGGCCTCGCGGCACTGGATGATCTCCCCCAGGGGGAAGGATGACACCACAGTTACCGGATGAGACTCGAAGTAGTGTCACAACTTCCGCCGCGTCAGGATCACCGTGTACAGCAGCTTCTAAATTTGTGGGTAGCGGATCTTGGTCTCGGACAGTACCTCGCTGATGAAGTAGACTGGCCTCTGGACGGGCAATGCATGCCCCTCTTCTCGTCTCTCAACCACAATCGCGGTGCTAACCACCTGAGTGGTCGCGGCGACGTAGATCAAGAGGGCTTCTCCGGCAGCGGGGGGCACCAAGATGGGCGCGTTTGTAAGGAGCGCCTTTAGGTTCCCGAGGGCTTCCTCGGCCTCAGGGGTCCAAGTGAAGCACTCGGCCTTCCTTAAGAGGCGGTACAGAGGCAGGCCTCTTTCGCCGAGGCGCGAGATGAAGCGGCTCAGAGCCTCAAGGCATCCCATGACTCTCTGTACGCCTTTCAAGTCCTTGATGAGCCCCATGCTGGTGATGGCTGTGATCTTCTCCGGGTTGGCCTCGATGCCCCGCTCGGAGACGATGAACCCCAAGAGCATGCCTCGGGGAACCCCGAAGACACACTTTTCGGGATTGAGCTCACGCCTTTCGCCTTGAGACATCGGAATGACACTTCAAGGTCGGAAAGGAGGTCGAAGGCTTTTCTCGTCTTGACTACGATGTCATTGACGTAGGCCTCGACCGTTCGGCCAATGTGTTCGCCGAACATATGGTTCATGCACCGTTGGTACGTTGCACCCGCATTCCTCAAACCGAACGGCATGGTAACATAGCCGTACATGCTGAAGGGTGTGATGAAAGAGGTCGCGAGCTGGTCGGACTCTTTCATCCTGATCTGGTGATACCCCGAGTAGGCATCGAGGAAAGACAGGGTTTCACACCCAGCAGTTGAATCCACGATTTGATCGATGCGAGGCAGAGGGTAGGGAACTTTCGGACATGCTTTGTTTAGACCAGTGTAGTCTACACACATCACAGGGTTGGCAAGCCATTCAGGATGGAATACCTCTTTGATGAACCCTGCCGCTGTTAGCTTGTGGATCTCCTCGCCTATGGCTCCACGCTTTTCTTCGTCGAATCGGCGTTGAGGCTGCTTCACGGGTCGGGCTCCAGCTCGGATATCCAGCGAGTGCTCGGCGACATCCGTCGGTATGTCGGGCATGTCCGAGGGACTCCACGCGAAAATGTCGGCGTTTGCGCGGGGAAAGTCGACGAGCACTGCTTCCTATTTGGGATCGAGCTCGGAGCCGATCCGGATCTGCTTGGAGGCGTCGCTGCTGGGGTCGAGAGGGATGGATTTAACCGTCTCTGTCGGCTCGAAGTTGTCGGCGTGGCGCTTCACGTCTGGCACCTCCTTAGAGAGGCTCTCCAGGTCGGCGATGAGGGCCTCGGATTCGGCGAGGGCCTCGGCGTACTCCACGCACTCCACGTCGCATTCGTACGCGTGTCGGTACGTGGGGCCGACGGTGATGACCCCGTTGGGGCCCGGCATCTTGAGCTTGAGGTAGGTGTAGTTGGGGACGGCCATGAACTTAGCGTAGCATGGTCTCCCCAGCACTGCGTGGTAGGTTCCTCGGAACCCGACCACCTCGAACGTGAGGGTCTCCCTTCGGAAGTTGGAGGGCGTCCCAAAGTAGACGGGTAGATCGAGTTGTCCGAGGGGCTGGACGCGTTTCCCGGGGATTATCCCGTGGAAAGGCGCAGCGCCTGCCCGGACTGAGGACAGATCGACCCGCAGGAGCCCGAGGGTCTCAGCGTAGATGATGTTGAGGCTGCTGCCCCCGTCCATGAGGACCTTGGTGAGCCTGACGTCGCCGATGACGGGGTTGACAACAAGCGGGTATTTCCCCAGGCTCGGCACGTGCTCGGGGTGGTTGGCTTGGTCGAAGGTGATGGGCTTGTCGGACCAGTCTAGGTAGACTGGCGCTGCCACCTTTACTGAACAGACCTCCCGACGCTCTTGCCTGCGGTGCTGAGCCGAGGCGTTCGCCACTTGCCCACCGTAGATCATGAAGCAGTCGCGGACCTCGGGGAACTCTCCTGCCTGGTGATCTTCCTTCTTGTCGTCGTCGCGAGCCCTGCCACCCTCCGCGGGTGGCCCGGCCTTGTGAAAGTGGCGCCGAAGCATGGCGCACTCCTCAAGGGTGTGCTTGACGGGCCCCTGATGATAGGGGCATGGCTCCTTGAGCATCTTGTCGAAGAGGTTGGCACCTCCGGGAGGTTTCCGAGGGTTCTTGTACTCGGCGGCGGCGACAAGGTCCGCGTCGGCGGCGTCGCGCTTCGTTTGCGACTTCTTCTTGCCTTTCTTCTTGGCGCCGCGCTGAGTTGACGCCTCGGGGACATCTTCCGGTGGGCGGCCCTAGGGCTGCTTGTCCTTCCGGAAGATAGCCTCAACCGCCTCTTGGCCGGAGGCGAACTTGGTGGCGATGTCCATCAGCTCGCTCGCCCTGGTGGGGGTCTTGCGACCCAGCTTGCTCACCAGGTCGCGCAGGTGGTGCCGGCGAGGAACGCGCCGATGACATCTGAATCGGTGATGTTGGGCAGCTCGGTGCGCTGCTTCGAGAATCGTCGGATGTAGTCCCGGAGAGACTCTCCCGGCTGCTGTCGGCAGCTTCGGAGATCCCAGGAGTTTCCAGGGCGCACGTACGTGCCCTGGAAATTGTCGGCGAAGGCTTGGACCAGGTCGTCCCAATTGGAGATCTGCCCCGGAGGCAGGTGTTCCAGCTAGGCGCGAGCGGTATCGGAGAGGAACAGGGGGAGGTTGCGGATGATGAGGTTGTCATCGTCCGTTCCACCCAGTTGGTAGGCCAGCCGGTAGTCCGCGAGCCACAGTTCCGGTCTCGTCTCCCCCGAGTACTCTGTGATAGTAGTCGGGGTTCGGAACCGGGTCGGGAACGGCGCTCGTCGTATGGCGCGGCTGAAAGCCTGCGGACCGGGTGGTTCGGGCGAGGGACTCCGATCCTCCCCGTTGTCGTAGCGTCCCCCACGCCTGGGGTGGTAGCCTCGATGCACCCTCTCGTCGAGGTGGGCCCGACGGTTGCGGTGATGGTGCTCGTTGCTGAGGCGACCCGGGGCCGCAGGCGCTGTGTTGCGCGTGCGCCCGGTGTGGACCGAGGCTTCCTGCATGAATCGGGAAGTCGCGGCGCGATGTTCCGAGGGGTACCCCTGCCTTCGGGAGGTGGAGCTTTCAGCCCGTCGGACCGCGGCGTCCTCTAGGAGATTCTTGAGCTCTCCCTGGATACGCCGCCCCTCGGTGGTTGATGGCTCCGGCATCGCGTGGAGAAGCATTGCCGCTGCAGCCAGGTTCTGGCCGACTCCACTGGAAGTCGGTGGCGGCCTTACCCTGACATCGTCGGCGATGCGGTGCTGGATACCCTGGGGTAGGTGACACACTTCTCCGGCCGGAGGTTGGCCCGCCCATTCCTGCCCGATGTCCCGGCGGATCGGCTCAAGTATTCCTGCCCCCTCGTCGAGCCTGGCCTGCATCTCGCGGATTTGCTCGAGCTGTGGGTCATGACCCCCCGCCGGGACGGGGACCACAGCTAGCTCCCGTAGGATGTCAACGCGAGGCATAGGCCTAGGGAGATCACCGTTCTCCGGCATACCAAGATGGTTGCCTTCGTTGGGAACCCCTAGATCGACGTGGAAACATTCACGACTTGGGCCGCAGTTCTCGTCGCCGAGGTTGCGGCTACCATCAGAACTGTCGGAAAGGCAGTAGTCGCACGCGGTCATAAAGTCCCGCATGGCACTGGGGTTACCAAGTCCGGAGAAATCCCAACAGAAGTCGGGCTCGTCATCTTCCTCGGACCCCGAGGGCCCGTAGGTCGAGACGTCCGTCAGCCGGTCCCAGGGTGATCACATACGATACCCCAGAGGGTTTGGACTCGCCTCTACAAGAGCGTCCACCAAAGCGAAGTCGCTTGGTGGGTCGAGGCTGAATCCAAAAGGCGTGAGATGGGAACCGGTTGGTACCTCTTGGTCGACGGGCGGTGATGAAGTCACGTCAGGGGCTGACTGCACCGTCGTCTCAGGTACGAGGGTGACGCCCAGCAACTCCTTCGCGAGCGTGCTGGCGTCGTCTGTTGGCTTGGGATTGGCGTGTTGCGGGGAGACGACGCTCGTCTTCGTCTCAGACGCGAGGTCGATGCTCGACGTGTCCCCCGTTAGGGCGCCGGCGCTGTCGACTCGCTCGACAGCCGACGAGATGCCACCTCCTGCTTGGCCTTGGTTGCCCCGCCTCCTCCTCCGTCGGTGGGGGAGGGGACGGGGCGAGCTCGAATGTTGTTCTTCAACCACGCGGGGAAGACGTCGTCGATTCCGCCGCCGGCGGGCGGGCTGTCGGCCGCCATTGTCGCTGTCACGCGGCGGGGGAAGGAGTATCAATTCGTAGCTGCCGTCGAGGGACATGAACTCAAGACTCCCGAAACGGAGTACTGTCCCGGGCTGGAAAGGTTGCTGGAGACTGCCCATCTGGAGCTTGACGGGAAGCTGTTCGTCAACACGCAGCAGGCCCCTACCTGGCGCGCCAACTGTCGGCGTTTCGAAACCCGGGGGGTCCCTGGACCGATGAGTAAATTATCGCCGCGTGCCCCAGCCCAGATGGGTCGGCGCGAGACGGAGCGTGAAGGGGGGAGGAAGCCGGAGGGAGACGGGCGTGAGAGGTGGAATCCTGTGGCCTTCGTGTTTGTCCCGCGCCCAGGTCAGGTGCGCTTGCAGTAGGGGGTTACAAGCGTCCACGCGGGAGGGAGCGAGCGGCCTCACGCGAGCGCCGTCACGTCCTTCCCCGCGCGGCCAACCCTCTGTAAGAGGGCCCTGGTCCTTCCTTTTATAGGCGCAAGGAGAGGATCCAGGTGTACAATGGGGGGTGTAGCAGTGTGCTAACGTGTCTAGCGGAGGAGAGCTAGCGCCCTAAGTACATGCCATCGTGGCAGCCGGAGAGGTTTTGGCACCCGGTTCGTGTGGTGTCGTGGCCGTCGGAGGAGCGCTGGAGCCTGGCGGAAGGACAGCTGTCGGGGCTGTCGAGTCCTTGCTGACGTCCTCTTGCTTCCATAAGGGGGCTGAGAGCCGCCGTCGTCATAGAGCGTGCGGGGCGCCATCATTACTTGTCTGGCGGAGCGAGCCAGATGGGACGCCGGTCTTGTTCCCCGTAGCCTGAGTCAGCTTGGGGCTGGGTAATGATGGCGCCTCCTGTTGACGTGGTCGGTCCGAGCCCTAGGTTGGGCGAGGTGGAGGCTCCTCCGAGGTCGAGGTCGAGTCTGTCTTCTGAGGCCGAGGTCGAGTCTGAGCCCCTGGGTCGGGCGAGGCAGAGACTGTCGGCTGAGGCCAGGGCTGAGTTCGAGCCCTGGGGTCGGGCGAAGCGGAGTTCGTCGTCTTCCGGGGCTGAGCCCAAGTTCGAGCCCTGGGGTCGGGCGAAGCGGAGTTCGTCGTCTTCCGGGGCTGAGCCCGAGTCTGAGCCCTGGGGTCGGGAGAAGCGGAGTTCGTCGTCTTCCGGGGCTGAGCCCGAGTCCGAGCCCTGGGGTCGGGCGAAGCGGAGTTCATCGTCTTCCGGGGCTGAGCTCGAGTCCGAGCCCTGGGGTCGGGCGAAGCGGAGTTCGTCGTCTTCCGGGGCTGAGCCCGAGTCCGAGCCCTGGGATTGGGTGAAGCGGAGTTCGTCGTCTTCCGGGGCTGAGCCCGAGTCCGAGCCCTGGGGTCGGGCGAAGTGGAGTTTCCTATGGCGCCTGAGGCCGGACTTGGCTGCTGTCAGCCTCACTCTGTCGAGTGGCACAGCAGTCGGAGCAGCGCAGGCGGCGCTGTCCTCTTGTCAGACCGGTCAGTGGAGCGGCGAAGTGACTGCGGTCACTTCGGCTCTGTCGACTGGAGGGCGTGCGTCAGGATAAAGGTGTCAGGCCACCTTTGCATTAAATGCCCCTGCGATTTGGTCGGTTGGCATGGTGATTTGGCCAAGGTTGCTTCTTGGTGAAGACTGGGCCTCGGGCGAGCCGAAGGTGTGTCCGTTGCTGGAGGGGGGCCTCGGGCGAGACGTAGATCCTCCGGGGTCGGCTGCCCTTGCCCGAGGCTGGGCTCGGGCGAGGCGTGATCGCGTCCCTCGAATGGACCGATCCCTGACTTAGTCGCACCCATCAGGCCTTTGCAGCTTTGTGCTGATGGGGGTTACCAGCTGAGATTTAGGAGTCTTGAGGGTACCTCTAATTATGGTCCCCGACAAACCCTAACCCTAAACGCCCACTTGGCCCAACAAGCCAGCTGCCGCATGCTCCCGTCTCCCTCTCTCCTGATCTATTCCCTCTCCTCTCACTCTCCCAAGCGCCGAGCCCCTGCAGCCTCCCCACGCCCGCAGCGCCCGCCAAAAGCCGCCCCACGCCACCCGCACCAGCCCCTGCCCCGACCCGACGCCGTGTCCCGCGACCCCGCCCGCACCCAGGCGCGACGCCCAACACGCAGAAGCCGACCGGCCGAGCCACGCGACCTGGCGCGCCCAGGCAACCCGACGCGCCCCCGTGCACCGCGCCACGGCCGCAACCGCGCCATCCCGAGCAGTGCCAGGACGCCCGACGTCCCTGCCCAGCCGACCGCGCAGTGACCCCGGCGCCAGGAACCGATGCCGAGCAGCCCAAGCGACCCCACTGTCCGTTCTTCATCGCGTGTAATGGAGCTTTACTGCGGCCGTTTTTTCCCCCATTACTCCATGAACCGATGCCATTGATGGCCATGAACCCGCCGCCCGACCTCTCCTCTTCCCTCTCCCCTCTATAAATTTGGCCGAGCCCGGACCTCTCTCTCTCGCCCCAAGCTTGCTCTCTGTCACGCTTTCCTCTCGCCGTCGCCAGAGCTCGTGCTCGCCAACCGGACCGTCTGCGCTCATCACGCCCACCTCGACCGAACCTCGACCAGCCGCACGCCCGCCGTCGAGTCCCTGCTCGCACAGTGCCCGTCGCCATCATTGCCCGCGCAGCACCCCGGCGACCGTGCTCACGCCGTTCGCCATCCGTGGAGCCTCATCGGAATTCGTGCCCGCCATCCAAACGCATCGCCGGAGTTACGCCGTCCGTCGTCGACGCGATCGCGCAGCACACCAACTGGATCATCCGCGCCCAACGTCGAGCCTCGTCCGCGCCGTCTTTGCTCGTCCTTGGTCGTGCCTCTCCTCATGGCGACCGAATCCCTTCATTCACCACAAGGTTGAAAACAACCCCAAATGTTGATTTATGTTCTAAATCACGTTTTGAATTAATTTATGAATTTGTGAATTAACGTTGTAATATTGAGACGATGTGATTCACGTGTATGATTTTAGAGATTTTGTTGTATACGTGTAGTCAAAATCGAACCCCGAGATACTACTTTGAATATGCGTATGATTTTATAATTCTAAAAATGAGTACGGTCACTATTCACTAACTTAGTGATTTTCATACTAGAAATGTTTATAGTTAATTTCGCTTTAGTGTATGGAGCGATAATTGGTTAGTATTGATATAAGTATAACTTTGGTGATATAAGAAATTGAAATAGGAATTAAGCCACGTATTTCTGGTCGAATGAAAATATAGATTTCACTATTCATAATAAATGAATTCATAAGTATGGCATTTAAGTACTTAGAATTAGTAAGACATTTATTTATGTCACAATAACCATGAATAGGTTATTAAAAGTCCCATTTAGTAATTTACAATTAATTCTTAGTATATTAAGGTTAGAAGAATTATATAAACAATTTTTAGTTATACGTATAAATTCTATTTAGAAAAGAAAGGAGAAAACCGAAATAGTAGAATTTTATAATAATATTAAAATAACTTAATTAGGCACTCATGCTTTCCTAATAAAGAAATTGATAGTTATGTTGGTAAATATAAGTTTCTTACTAATGAAGTAGATAATTTGTTTCTAATATCAAAATGACCTTTTTTTAATAGATACCATGTTTTTTATTTAATAAGGTTCGTTATAGATGTTTAAGTATAACCGTATTAAATAAAAACTTAAAAGAATATGTAGACCATATGTTTCTTAATAAAAATAAGAAGATAATTATATGTCCAATTAATAGATTATTTATACTTTCTCAATTAAAATATAACAAGGGTCAGTGCTTTTATAAAATAAAATGATAGTTTATACATAATTTCCTTTCTAATGAATTAGATCATTTGTTCCTACATTAGAATTAAAGATAATTAATAGATTAATTATCCTTTATCATAATTTATTAATCAAACCTATAGTCAATTTGTTCTTAACTAGATTAATGACATGATTAATGATTCCATAGAATTTAGTTCACATTATATACGAGTCACTTAGCTTTTTCTAAAGGATAAGAGTTTAAGTTCTTTTATAACTTAAAATATTACTTTATATATGGACTTCGAAAATAATAATATAGGCTATGTGCTTTCTAATAAAAATAAAATATAGTTGTATGTTCATTATCTTTTACATAAAGTTCATTTAAGGCATATATCCTAACTTTCCATAAATAGGTGTTTAATAGTAATGATCTTTTCACATAAAAATTATTTAGACTTATATCTTAATTTGTCATAAGTGATTGGTTAACAATATTTATAATATGTTCCATAATGCTTCTAAAATTAATAACGTGATTAGTAGCGTATTAACCTTAGATATATAACTTATATCTATTCTAAAAGGTTAAAAATGTTTAATATCGTTATAACGTGTTTTATCGTCTTATAAACCCTTAATCTTAGATATATCACATATGATATTTTTAAAAGATTAATTTGGTGAACCTAATATTCGTATATTTTAATTAAGATATTTTTAAGCTCATATCTTGTTTTATAAAGTATAGATCACACATTTTTGAAAAGAATACCTTTTTATTATAACCCGTGCGAGTAATGTTTTTGAAAAGCGAACGCTCTTTTCGTTAGGATTTCTTTTAGCTTTACGTATGGTGAATGTTGTATGTTATTGAGTAGTGTTTGTTTCTTCTTGTTTGTTTGTGTGATATTCAGTGGTTGATCTAGTAGTTAAGAATCAAGATCCATTCCTATCCGTGGAAGAACCTCAAGTTTTCAATAAGCAAGGCAAGTGGACTTCTCCCTCTGCATACTCTGTTTGATCCCAAATAATACATTTAATAAAGTTTACGCTTTTGGATATATATGCATAACTTGACGGGTTACCTATTTAGATAACCTTTCCAACCTTACTCCTTGTTTAACCTGGGATTATGATTTAACCAAGTAGCTATGCTATTGCTACAACTTATCTTTATGCAGTCACTCCCGCTTATGATATTAATGTTCCAAATGGTAAGTTACATTATTGTTGTTAACCCGATGGTTAAACAAGATTATTGCATATTAATTGGAACATGGAGTGACCACCCGGGAAAACAGTGCTACCATGAGGACTATCATGGCTCTGGTCTTGGCTAAATAACTAGGGAAGTCTTATGTTGGGTACTGGTCATGGTCGACCGGAACGGGGTCATCTGGCAAGCACTTATAGTACTGGCTCAGGCAGATTGGATAAGGGCATAGTTCCCAAAGCTTTACCCTGTGGTCCGGACTATAAGTTGGTTACGGTAGGTGTACCTTATGCAGTTGACCATTTCCAGCATTTGCGTAATGAGGACTCTAGGGAGAAGCCTCGTAGTGAGACCCTGGCCATTCACCTCGTAAGTGAATACGGGTCTAGCTAACCCGGGCTAGAAGGGAATCGCGACTCATGGGTAAAGATGTGCCACCTCTGCAGAGTGTAAAACTGATATATCAGTCGTGCTCACGGTTATGAGTAGCCAGGACTCCTTACATGATAATTGAACTTGAAGATGGAAATAAATCGAGATCCGATGATCTGCCAATGGTTTGCTTAAGTGATTTCACTTAAGTGTTTTTGATATACTCTTGTACCTTTTTTTAATGGGAATACTTGGGATTCACACTTATTAGTAAGACAGGTGTTGTTAATAAAATGTTGACCAACTAAAATGCTTACTGCTCAACCTTAGCCTCACCTTGTTATACCTGCATTAGTTTTTCCCCCACTTGCTGAGCCCCGACCATAAGTGACCTCACCCTTGCTTAATTTTGATCAGAAATTTGCAGATGAAGAATATGATGCTGAACTCCATGGATGCTAGTCTAGTGATACCCCCGGTCATCTTCCTGTGGATGGATGTCCTTATTTCGCTGTACTTTGATGAATAAAGGTTAAGGCATTATGTCTGTTCGAAGTGTAATATGTTAATATAATCGTTATTTACGCTTTTATGCATTGTTCTTTTGATATATTACACTTGTGACGTCAACATATGTGTGGAAATAGATCCTGGCACACATATGCTATGCACCCGGCTCTGGCCCTTTGGAGACGGGTGTGACAGAAGTGGTATCAAAGCAATGTGACCGTAGGTCGCTAGATTAGTTAGAAATGGAAAGCCCAGTCGGTCTTTCAAAGCCTGATATATTGTCCTCCATAAAAACTTACTTTATATCAAAACTCGTCTCTTTTATTTTCAACTCTTCTAGTCTAATTTTGGTCTATCAGAAGACTCTACTCAGAAGCACTACAAGATGATCAAGCTTGGATTGCAGAACTTGAAGCGAAGTTTGCCAGAAGAAACCTTTTCGAAGCTATCAACAATGCCCTATTCTCTATCTTATCCCCACTCCACAAGAAGTTTTGTTATGGATCCTTTGGATCTATTACCAGACTTCTTGGCTAGGTTGATAGGATTGTTCTTTAGTATTAAGATTATCGACTAGATCGGTAAAGACGACATTATATTATAAGTTGTTTTCTAATCCATAATATTGTTATATAACCCTTGATTTCTTCTACTCTTGTTTTCTTGCCATTGTATTGTCATCCTTGGACAATATCTACCTTGATATATTGAACCCTTTGTCTCTCTACTTCTCTCCTTGATAATGCTTTCTCCCTATTGAATTCTTATACTTTTGCTTTCGTGCCATTGTATTGCCACCCTTGCACAATATCTACCTTGATGTATGAAACCTTTGGCTCTCTACTCCTTGATAATGCTTTCTCCCTAACTCACTTTATATCCTTGGTTGTATCATTTATCCTAACTTTAATAGTTCATGATTATCTTATTTCACTATTGGCCACCGACAAATATGTCTTGTCTAACTCCTTGATAATTCTTACCTGACTCCTTGACTTTATAATATCTTTCTTATTCCAAACCTTGTCTCACCTTTTGTTTTGGTTGAATGAGTAGAATTGGATTGTCTTGTGCTGATATGTTTGAGTTCATGTTAGTTATATTTGTGACTATGTTTGATTTGCTTCTTTGTAATGATTGTTGTTGTATTGTGTGACTTTTGTCCACAATGACATCAGTTAGCTAGGAAAAACCTTAGATAGATGGGTTTTCTCTGCTCTCTATAATCTGTCTTTGCTCAACCCTTTCGTCCCTTCCATTCTTCCATACCCATACAAATGTCAATCCTTGGAATGTCAACTACAAGTGAGGTCACTAAGTGCAAAGAATACATTGTATTGGCAACTGAAAGGGAATTAGGTTTACACCTATTTCCTAAATGATTTTGGTGGTTGAATTGCCCAACACAAATAATTGGACTAACTAGTTTGCTCTAGTCTATAAGTTATACAGGTGCCAAAGGTTCACAATAAGCCAATAAAAAGAGCAAGGGATAACCGAAGTGTGCCCTGGTCTGGCGCACCGGACTGTCCGGTGTGCCACCGGACAGTGTCCGGTGCACCAGGGGACTCCAAGCCAAACTACTCACCTTCGGGAATTCTCAGAGGCGCTTCGCTATAATTCACCGGACTGTCCGGTGTACCACCGGACACTGTCCGGTGCCCCAGGGGAGAGCGACTCTGAACTCGCCAGCTTCGGATTTCCGCTCCGCTAAAATTCACTGGACATGTCCGGTGCACACCGGACTGTCCGGTGAGCCAGTGGAGCAACGGCTACTTCGCGCGCAACGGTCGACTGCAACGCATTAAATGCGCGCCTGCGCGCGCAGAGGTCAGAGCACGCGCGGGTGGCACACCGGACAGTCTACAGGACTTGTTCGGTGCGCCACCGGACAGCCAGGCGGGCCCACAAGATAGAGCTCCAACGGTCGAACCCTAACGGCCGGGTGATGTGGCTAGCGCACCGAACACTGTCCGGTGCGCCCGTCGACAGCAGCCTTCACCAAACGACTAGTTTGGTGGTTGGGGTTATAAATACCCCTAACCACCCCACATTCAAGTCATCCAAGTTTTCCACCTTCCAAGTACTTACAAGAGCTAAGCATTCAATTCTAGACACACCCAAGTGATCAAATCCTCTCCCAATCCCACACAAAGCTTTAGTGATTAGTGAGAGAGATTTGTTGTGTTCTTTTGAGCTCTTGCGCTTGGATTGCTTCTTTCTTTCATTCTTTCTTGTGAACAACTCAATTGTAACCAAGGCAAGAGACACCAATTGTGTGGTGGTCCTTGCGGGGAAGTTTGTTCCCGTTTGATTGAGAAGAAGAAGCTCACTCGGTCCGAGGGACAGTTTGAGAGAGGGAAAGGGTTCAAAGAGACCCGGTCTTTGTGACCACCTCAACGGGGAGTAGGTTTGCAAGAACCGAACCTCGGTAAAACAAATCCGCGTGTCACACTCTTTATTCGCTTGCGATTTGTTTTGCACCCTCTCTCTCGGACTCATTATTATTTCTAACGCTAACCCGGCTTGTAGTTGTGATTAACTTTGTAAATTTCAGTTTCGCCCTATTCACCCCCCCCTCTAGGCGACTTTCAAGTGATGTCGGGAGATCACGCCAAGAAGGAAATGGTGACCGGCGAGAAGCCCGCTACAAGCCACGGGAAGGCTCCATCGGGAGAGTCCCACAACAAAGGGAAGGGGAAGGAGAAGAAATCCCCTTCACACAAGTCGCGACGGAGCGGTGATAAGAAGAAGAAGATGAGGAAGGTGCTCTACTACGAGACCGACACCTCATCGCCATCCACCTCCGGCTCCGACGCGCCGTCCGTCACTTCTAAGCGCCATGAGCGCAAGAAGTTTAGTAAGATCCCCCTACTCTATCCTCACATTACTAAACATATGCCTTTACTTTCCGTCCCATTAGTTAAACCACCAACGTTTGATGGTGAAGATTATGCTAGGTGGAGTGATTTAATGCGATTTCACCTAACCTCACTCCACAAAAGTATATGGGACGTTGTTGAGTTTGGTGTACAGGTACCATCCATAGGGGATGAAGATTATGATGAGGATGAAGTGGCCCAAATTCAACACTTCAACTCCTAAGCCTCAACTATACTCCTCGCCTCTCTAAGTCGAGAGGAGTATAATAAGGTGCAAGGGTTGAAAGGTGCCAAGGAGATTTGGGACACGCTAAAGACCGCGCACGAAGGAGACGAGGTGACCAAAATCACCAAGCGGGAAACGATTGAGGGGGAGCTCGGTCGCTTCCGACTTCACCAAGGGGAGGAGCCACAAGACATGTACAACCGGCTCAAGACCTTGGTGAACCAAGTGCGCAACCTCGGGAGCAAGAAATGGGATGACCACGAAATGGTTAAGGTTATTTTAAGATCACTCGTTTTCCTTAACTCTACTCAAGTTCAATTAATTCGTGGCAATCCTAGATATACACTAATGACTCCCGAGAAAGTAATCGGGAATTTTGTGAGCTTTGAATTGATGATCAAAGGCTCAAAGCAGATCAACGAGCTTGACGGCCCCTCCACGTCCGAAGCACAACCGGTCGCATTTAAGGCGACGGAAGAAAAGAAGGAGGAATCTACTCCAAGTCGAACACCCATCGACGCCTCCAAGCTCGACAACGAGGAAATGGCGCTTGTCATCAAGAGCTTCCACCAAATCCTCAAGCAAAGGAGGGGGAAAGATTACAAGCCCGCTCCAAGAAAGTGTGCTACAAATGTGGTAAGCCCGGTCACTTTATAGCAAAATGTCCTATTTCTAGTGACAGTGACAGGGCGACAACAAGAAGGGGAGAAGAAAGGAGAAGAAGAGATACTACAAGAAGAAGGGTGGTGATGCCCATGTTTACCGGGAGTGGGACTCCGACAAGAGCTCCACCGACTCCTCCTCCGACGAGGACGCCGCAAACATCGCCATCACCAAGGGACTTCTCTTCCCCAAAGTCGGCCACAAGTGCCTCATGGCAAAGGACGACAAAAGGAAGAAGGTAAAATCAAGATCCTCCACCAAATATGAAACCTCTAGTGATGAGGATAATGCTAGTAATGAGGAGGATAACTTGCGCATTCTTTTTGCTAACCTAAACATGCAACAAAAGGAAAAATTAAATGAATTGATTAGTGCTATTCATGAGAAGGATGATCTCTTGGACACCCAAGAGGACTTCCTTATTAAGGAAAATAAGAAGCATGTTAAGGTTAAGAATGCTTACGCTCTAGAAGTAGAAAAATGTGAAAAACTATCTAGTGAGCTAAGTACTTGCCATGAAACTATTGACAACCTTAGAAATAACAATGCTAAACTTATTGCTAAGGTTGATTCAAATGCTTGTGATGTTTCAATTCCCAATCCTAGAAATGATAATGTTGATTTGCTTGCTAAGATTGAAGAATTGAACATTTCTCTTACTAGCCTTAGGAATGAAAATGAAAAATTGCTTGCTAAGGTCAAAGATTTTGATGTTTGCAATGTTACTATTTCTAACCTTAAAAGTGAAAATGATATATTACATGCTAAGGTTATAGAATTAAAATCTTGCAAACCCTCTACATCTACCATTGAGCATGTTTCTATTTGCACTAGATGTAGAGATGTTGATATTGATGCTATTCATGATCATATGGTCTTAATTAAGCAACAAAATGATCATATAGCAAAATTAGATGCTAAAATTGCCGAGCATGAACTTGAAAATGAAAAATTTAAATTTGCTCGTAGTATGCTTTATAGTGGGAGACGCCCTGGCATCAAGGATGGCATTGGCTTCCAAAAGGGGGACAATGTCAAACTTAATGCCCCTCCTAAAAGATTGTCTAACTTTGTAAAGGGCAAGGCTCCCATGCCTCAGGATAACGAGGGTTACATTTTATACCCTGCTGGTTATCCCGAGAGCAAGATTAGGAGAATTCATTCTAGGAAGTCTCACTCTGGCCCTAACCATGCGTTTATGTATAAGGGTGAGACATCTAGCTCTAGGCAACCAACCCGTGCTAAGTTGCCTAAAAGGAAAACTCCTAGTGCATCAAATGACCATAGCATTTCATTTAAAACTTTTGATGCATCTTATGTGTTAACTAACAAATCCGGCAAGGTAGTTGCCAAGTATGTTGGGGGCAAACACAAGGGATCAAAGACTTGTATTTGGGTACCCAAAGTTCTTGTGTCTAATGCCAAAGGACCCAAAACCATTTGGGTACCTAAAGTCAAGAACTAAAATTGTTTTGTAGGTTTATGCATCCGAGGGCTCAAGTTGGATCATCGACAGCGGGTGCACAAACCATATGACTGGGGAGAAGAAGATGTTCTCCTCCTACGAGAAAAACCAAGATCCCCAAAGAGCGATCACATTCGGGGATGGAAACCAAGGTTTGGTCAAAGGTTTGGGTAAAATTGTTATATCACCTGACCATTCCATTTCCAATGTTTTTCTTGTAGACTCTTTAGATTATAATTTGCTTTCTATATCTCAATTATGTCAAATGGGCTGCAACTGTCTTTTTACTGATGTAGGTGTCACTGTCTTTAGAAGATGTGATGATTCAATAGCATTTAAGGGAGTGTTAGAGGGTCAGCTATACTTGGTAGATTTTGATAGAGCTGAACTCAACACTTGCTTAATTGCTAAGACTAACATGGGTTGGCTCTGGCACCGCCGACTAGCCCATGTTGGGATGAAGAATCTTCATAAGCTTCTAAAGGGAGAGCACATTTTAGGATTAACAAATGTTCATTTTGAGAAAGACACGATTTGTAGCGCATGCCAAGCAGGGAAGCAAGTTGGTGTTCATCATCCACATAAGAACATCATGACGACTGACAGGCCGCTCGAGCTCCTACACATGGACCTATTCGGCCCGATAGCTTACATAAGCATCGGTGGGAGTAAGTACTGTCTAGTTATTGTGGATGATTATTCTCGCTTCACTTGGGTATTCTTTTTGCAGGAAAAATCTCATACCCAAGAAACCTTAAAAAGATTCTTGAGACGGGCTCAAAACGAGTTCGGCTTAAGGATCAAGAAAATTAGAAGCGACAACGGGACGGAGTTCAAGAACTCACAAATCGAAGGCTTCCTTGAAGAGGAGGGCATCAAGCATGAGTTCTCTTCTCCCTACACCCCACAACAAAATGGTGTAGTGGAGAGGAAGAATAGAACTCTATTGGACATGGCAATAACCATGCTTGATGAGTACAAGACTTCGGATCGGTTTTGGGCCGAAGCGGTCAACACCGCCTGCTACGCCATCAACCGGTTGTATCTACACCGAATCCTTAAGAAGACATCATACGAACTCCTAACCGGTAAAAAGCCCAATATTTCATATTTTAGAGTCTTTGGTAGCAAATGCTTTATTCTTGTTAAAAGAGGTAGAAAATCTAAATTTGCTCCTAAGACTGTAGAAGGCTTTTTACTAGGATATGATTCAAACACAAGGGCATATAGAGTCTTTAACAAGTCCTCTGGACAAGTTGAAGTTTCTTGTGACGTTGTGTTTGATGAGACTAACGGCTCTCAAGTAGAGCAAGTTGATCTTGATGAGATAGTGTCGGCGTTTCGAGACCAGGGGGTCCCTAAGCCGACGAGTGAATGTCGCCGCGTGCCCCAGCCCAGATGGGTCGACGCGAGGCCGAGTGCGAAGAGGGGAAGTGAGGTGGCTGGAGACAGGCATGAGAGAGGTGGAAATCCCGCGGCCTTCGTGTTCGTCTCGCGCCCAGGTCGGGTGCGCTTGCAGTAGGGGGTTACAAGCGTCCACGCGAGAGAGGGAGCGAGCGGCTCCAAGCGAGCGCCTGTCTCGTCCTCGTCCCCGCGCAGCCAACCCTCTCTAAGAGCGCCCTGGTCCTTCCTTTTATAGGCGTAAGGAGAGGATCCAGGTGTACAATGGGGGGTGTAGCAGAGTGCTACGTGTCTAGCGGAGGAGAGCTAGCGCCCTAAGTACATGCCGTTGTGGCAGCCGGAGAGATTTTGGCACCCAGCTGGTGTGGTGTCGTGGCCGTCAGAGGAGCGCTGGAGCCTGGCGGAGGGACAGCTGTCGGAGCTGTTGAGCCCTTGCTGACGTCCTCTTGCTTCCGTAAGGGGGATGAGAGCTGCCGTCGTCATAGAGTATGCGGGGCGCCATCATTGCCTATCTGGCGGAGCGAGCCAGATGGGACGCCGGTCTTGTTCCCCGTGGCCCGAGTCAGCTCGGGGTAGGGTGATGATGGCGCCTCCTGTTGACGTGGCTGGTCTGCGCCCTAGGTTGGGCGATGTGGAAGCTCCTCCGAAGCCGAGGTTGAGTCTGTCTTCTGTGGCCGAGGTCGAGTCCGAGCCCCTGGTTCAGGCGAGGCGGAGACCGTCGGCTAAGGCCAGGGTGGAGTCTGAGCCCTAGGGTCGGGCGGAGCGGAGTTCGTCGTCTTCTGGGGCTGAGCCCAAGTCCGAGCCCTGGGTCGGGCGGAGCGGAGTTCGCCGTCTTCCGGGGCTTAGCCCGAGTCCGAGCCCTGGGTCGGGCGGAGCGGAGTTCGTCGTCTTCCGGGGCTTAGCCCGAGTCCGAGCCCTGGGTCGGGCGGAGCGGAGTTCACCGTCTTCCGGGGCTTAGCCCGAGTCCGAGCCCTGGGTCGGGCGGAGCGGAGTTCACCGTCTTCCGGGGCTTAGCCCGAGTCCGAGCCCTGGGTCGGGCGGAGCGGAGTTCGCCGTCTTCCGGGGCTTAGCCCGAGTCCGAGCCCTGGGTCGGGCGGAGCGGAGCTTCCTATGGTGCCTGCGGCCGGGCCTGACTGCCTGTCAGCCTCACTCTGTCAAGTGGCACCGCAGTCGGAGCGGCGCAGGCGGCGCTGTCTTTCCGTCAGACCGGTCAGTGGAGCGGCGAAGTGACGGCGTTCACTTCGGCTCTGTCGGCTGAGGGGCGCGCGTCAGGATAAAGGTGTCAGGCCACCTTTGCATTAAATGCTCCTGCGATTTGGTCGGTCGGTGCGGCGATTTGATCAGGGTTGCTTCTTGGCGAAGACAGGGCCTCGGGCGAGCCGGAAATATGTTCGCCGCTGGAGGGGGGCCTCGGGCGAGACGGAGATCGTCCGGGGTCGGCTGCCTTTGTCCGAGGCTAGGCTTGGGCGAGGCGTGATCGAGTCCCTCAAATGGACTGATCCCTGACTTAATCGCACCCATCAGGCCTTTGCAGCTTTATGCTGATGGGGGTTACCAGCTGAGAATCAGGGGCCTTGAGGGTACCCCTAATTATGGTCCCCGACAGTAGCCCCCGAGCCTCGAAGGGAGTGTTAGCACTCGCTTGGAGGCTTTCGTCGCATTTTTTTGCAAGGGGACCAGCCTTTCTCAGTTGCATTTTGTTCCGGTGGGTGCGCGCGAGCGCACCCGCCGGGTGTAGCCCCCGAGGCCTCGGAGGAGTGGTTTGACTCCTCCGAGGTCTTAATGCCTCGCGCAATGCTTCGGCTGGTCTGGTCGTTCCCTCATGCGAGCTGGTCGTAGCCCAGGTGTACTGTCGGGTCCCAAGTTCTCGGGCTGGTATGTTGACGCTGTCAACGGTTCGGCCGGAGCCGGGTTTGTGAGAACAGCCCCCGAGCCTCTGCACGGGGCGAGAGGGCGATCAGGGACAGACTCGACTTTTTTACATACGCCCCTGCATCGCCTTTCCGCAAGGAGGAGGGGGGAGAGCGCCATGTTGCCCTCGGTGGGCGCCGAACATGGTGTCTCCGGTGAGCTGCAGGCGGGTGATCCGAGTGGACGTCCGTGCCCCGTTCGTTAGGGGTCAGCTAGAGGCCCAGAGGCGCGCCCAAAAGTACCTGCGGGTGATCTGCCGGACCCGGTCCCCTGGCGACGGGGTCCGAGGGCTCGATGCCTCCCTCTGATGGGATTCCGTTACAAGATCGTTCCCGCTGGTCTCGGAAATGTCCTAGGGTACCTCGGGAGCGCAGCCCGAGCCTTGGTTATGTATCGAACGTACCCATGGTCATCCCTCGCTCTGTGTCTGAGGCGGCTGTGAACCCTTCGAGGGCCAGCCTTCGAACCCCTGATCAGTAGTGGGCGCGGGGCCCGAGTAGCCTGAGGCGGCCGTTGAACCCTTCCGAGGGGCCGGCCTTCGAACCTCTGACCAGTAGTGGGTGTGGAGCCCACGTGCTCTGAGGCGGCTGTTGAACCCTTCCGAGGGGCCAGCCTTCGAACCTCTGATCAGTAGAGAGGCTCGGAGCCTGGTTCCTTCACGGAGAAGGATCCTTTTCGGGGTATCCCCCTTTCCCGGTCCCTGTTGCAAGAGACAGAAAGAGGAAAAAAGGAAAAGGATACGAAATTGAACGACGCGGCGTACCTTTTCTGACGCGGTCATTATGGCGAAGGCGAAGCGTCGCCCGCTTCTCCTGCCAGAGGCGCCGCCTGTCCTGCCGCGGAGTTAATGCGACGGGGCGAGTGGTTCGCGGGGCGGCCGTTGCGCGTGCACGAGCCGTCCGAGGAACGGAACACGGGCGCGTTGTCTTCACGCCGTGAGAGAGGGTTCTCTCGTCGCCCCTGGATGGGACGTAGGCTTGGCTGACGACGTGACCGCTGCTCCTGCCCGCCTGCCACCACCATTACTGCCGGCCCATTTTTGGCCGCATTGACCGTCGCGCCAGGCTGGCGCTGCTGGGTCGTGTTCTGGGTCGCCTCGAGTCGCGGTATTGGTTCCGCAGTCGAGGAGGCGCGGTGGTGGCGCAAGTAGCGGTGCAGTTGCATGCACAAAGCATTCGGCGCGCCGGTTGCATGACGCGTGGGCCTGGGCCTCCATGCTGGGCATGTTGGGAGTCGGAGAAGTGCGCCCACTTGGCGCGGTTGCATGCCGCCTGCATGGCTGCCCGCCCTTTCGCCCGCTGGTCTGGGCAAAAGTGGAGAGCCGCTTGTAACCATTGGGCGGTTGTACGCATCGCGCACGGCGGTTTGGCCGGCTTGCATGACGTGTGGGACCCAGCCCCCTCGCCGTAGGAGGAGGGCCTTGGAGCGTGTTGGAGAAGACTCAGCCCGCGACGGCTGGGGACGCAAGTAAGGAGAGTCGCCTTTTAAAAGGATGGTGACCCCCTTAGAAGGCGACCATGACTTCGCGCTTCCTTATGCATCGTGTCTTTCCACCTTCCAAGCCCCCGGATGGGGGATACCCGCCGTCTTTTCGCCTCGTCGTTGGAGGAACGCAACTCCGTGGGAGTTGGTACCTTTCAACCATCGTTCGGCTTCAAGGATTTTCATCATACAGCCCGGTTGCACCCCTCCGCCGGTGGTCACCCAATACGGTGACCTCCAGCCCCTGGATGGGGAGAGGCAAGTCGGGCTGTGATCTTGGTCCCGCCCTCAGCCTCAAGGATGTTCGTCATCCTTGCTGGGGCGGGGAGCGAGGCGAGCCGGGGCTCTACCTCCCGCGCGGGCCGGCTGGCCACCTCTTCTTCCAGCTTCTGGTGGTGGCAACCATCCTCCAACTCTGCGGAGGCGACATCCTCCAGCCATGCCGGGGAAGGCGAACTGTTGCTGCCCAGCTAGGATGCAACATTCCGCCCTCTTCCTCGCTTTCACGGCGAGGACGGGAGCAAGGACCTGCCGATGCGCTTTGGAGCGGCCCGCTCTTTGGCTTTAATAGCTGGTTCGCATCCCTTGAGCGGGAACGCGAACGAGAGCCCTCCGGCGGCCGCGTCCGTCCTGGGACCATGGCTCCCCGGTGTGGAGGTTGTTCATACCCGTGGGGACGGAACCAGAGTTCCGTCTGTAATGGCACTTCGAATGCCAGTGTTTTTGTTCATTGTGGCTGTCGAGGCCTGAACATGTATGTAATTTCGGCACGGAGCCGTGTTTTTTCCTCATTTTCGAGCACTAAGACTCGCCTGTTGGTTGTCTGAACCGCTTCACCAAGCGTGAGTCGCCCCGTGTAAAGGTGACGAGTGAGGTATCCGTATCCCGGAGGCGTAGGAGTCCCTCGGCTCGGTCAGCCTTGTTGTCTGAGGCTTCCCTTGCTTAGTTAGAGGAACCCCTCGGCCGCTCTTCGACGAGCCGAGGCTAGGGGTAGCGGTGTCAGCGCAAACAGAGGCAGAGTTGGCTCGAAGAGAAGATCTGGTCGGCCGGAGCCTAGCCGGGTCGTCCGTTAGCAGGACCGACGCCGGAATTGACCTGCTGAGGTCTCGGGTCGGGCTGATGTCCTCGGAGGACAGCTGGCCGAGGCCCCGGGGTGACCGGCCGAGCCACCTGCTCGGGCCGGATTCTCGGAGAAGACCCTGGCGGCGATGGCCCGGGCTTGGTGATGACGTTGTCCTTCAGAGCGGAGACCCTTGGACCGTGTCGCCGTCCGAGGCCAGGTCGGACCTCGCCGAAGGTGTTGTCGACGCCGAGGGTGCTGCTGCTCCCTTTAGCCGTCAGGATCCGAGCCTGAAGAATCGGATTATCTTGTAGCGTGTGTTTTCTGCGGCCGCCGAGGCCAAAACACACCCTCGCCGTGTTGTAAAGTTGTGTCTCTTTTCCTCTTGTTTCGAGTATCTGGACTTTTTTTGTCGGTAACAGAATTGTTTGTGCGAGCGAGAGTTGCTTCTCACGGAAGGTGATGAGTGAGGTATCTGTATCCCGGAGGCGTAGGAGTCCCTCGGCTCGGTCGGCGAGTGAGGTATCCGTATCCCGGAGGCGTAGGAGTCCCTCGGCTCGGTCGGCCTTGCCGCTTACGCGCACTCTTACCCGTCCATGGGGTTCTGTCACCGACGTAATTGAGAAGGCTCGGAGAATCGCTCCGGCAGAAGAGCTTCCGAACGTGAAGACTTGTTCGGTCCGCGGAATCACTTATCTGAACGTGAGTTACTTATCGCAGAAGGTGATGAGTGAGGTATCCGTATCCCAGAGGCGTAGGAGTCCCTCGGCTCGGTCAGCCTTGGCTGCTTACGTGTACTCCGTCGTTTTCAGGATCCACTTTCAAAGTAGTCAAAAAGCACGAAAGACATTCTGGCAGAAAGGATCTTTTTTCGAGGAAAAATTCGACGCAGAGGGGGTTCCCCCCTTTTAGCCCCCGAGGGAGGGTCGGGCTTTGCCGAGGCGAGGCCGACCCTTCCTTGATGACTAAACTTTGCGTGGGAGCAAGGTATATGAACAACTTGAAAACATCTTAAGGGTAGAAGCGACGTAGCTGTTGGATGTTCCAGGCGTTGCCGTAGACCTCGCCTTGGCTGTTGGCCAGCTTGTACGTTCCGGGCTTCAGAACTTTGGCGATGACGAACGGCCCCTCCCAGGGGGGTGTGAGCTTGTGCCGCCCTCAGGCGTCTTGTCGTAGCCGAAGCACCAGGTCGCCCACCTGGAGGTCTCGGGACCGGACCCGTCGGGCGTGGTAGCGTCGCAGGGACTGCTGGTACCGCGCTGAGTGTAGTAAGGCCTTGTCCCGAGCCTCCTCCAGCTGGTCCTACGAGTCCTCTCGACTAGCTTGGTTGCTTTGGTCGGTGTAGGCCCTCGTCCTCGGGGAACCGTATTCTAAGTCCGTGGGCAAGATGGCCTCGGCCCCATAGACCAGAAAGAACGGCGTGAAGCCCGTGGCTCGGCTCGGCGTTGTCCTCAGGCTCCAGACCACCGAGGGGAGTTCCTTCATCCATCGCTTGCCGAACGTGTTGAGGTCGTTGTAGATCCGAGGCTTGAGTCCTTGCAGAATCATTCCGTTGGCACGCTCTACTTGCCCATTAGACATGGGGTGAGCCACGGCGGCCCAGTCCACCCGGATGTGGTGATCCTCGCAAAAGTCCAGGAACTTTCTGCCAGTGAATCTGGGTGCCGTTGTCGGTGATGATGGAGTTTGGGACCCCGAAGCGATGGATGATGTTGGTGAAGAACACCACCGCCTGCTCGGACCTGATGCTGTTTAGGGGTCGGACCTCGATCCACTTGGAGAATTTGTCGATGGTGACCAACAGGTGTGTGTAGCCCCCGGGTGCCTTCTGCAAGGGGCCGACGAGGTCCAGACCCCACACAGCAAAAGGCCAGGTGATGGGTATCGTCTGCAGAGCCTGAGCGGGCAGGTGGGTCTGCCTTGCGTAGAACTGACACCCTTCGCAGATGCGGACAATTCTAGTGGCGTCGGCCACCGCCGTCGGCCAGTAGAAACCTTGTCGGAAAGCATTCCCGACAAGGGCTCGAGGTGCTGCGTGATGGCCGCAAGCCCCCGAGTGTATCTCTCGCAGGAGTTCCTGACCTTCGGTGATGGAGATGCATCGCTGGAGGATGCCAGAGGGGCTGCGGTGGTAGAGCTCCTTCTCATCTCCCAACAAGATGAACGACTTGGCGCGCCGCGCCACCCGCCGAGCTTCGGCTCGGTCGGAGGGTAGCTCTCCTCGGTGGAGATATTGCAGGTACGGGGTCTGCCAGTTCTGATCAGGCGTGACCCCGCTTCGCTCCCCCCCCCGACGTGCAACGTCTCGCCCTCGGGGGCCGAGGGTACCTCGGGCCGAACCGAGGGTGCCTCGGGCCGAGCCGAGGGTGCCTCGGACTATGCCGAGGGTACCTCGGGCTGGACCGAGGGTGCCTCGGGCCGAGCCGAGGGAGCCTTGGACTGTGCCGAGGGTACCTCGGGCTGGACCGAGGGTGCCTCGGGCCGAGCCGAGGGCGCCTTGGACTGTGCCGAGGGTACCTCGGGCTGGGCCGAGGGTGCCTCAGGCTCGGGCGTGCCGTCGATCTTGACGGAGGGCTGATGCAGATCTCGGGAGAAGACGTCCGGGGGAACCGTTGTTCGCCCCGAGGCTATTTTAGCCAGCTCGTCCGCAGTCTCGTTGTAGCGCCGAGCGATGTGGTTGAGCTCGAGCCCGTAGAACTTGTCTTCCAGGCGTCGAACCTCATCGCAATAGGCCTCCATCTTCGGGTCGCGGCAGTGGGAGTTCTTCATGACTTGGTCGATGACGAGTTGCGAGTCACCGCGAGCGTCGAGGCGTCGGACCCCTAGCTCGATGGCGATCTGCAATTCGTTGACCAGAGCCTCATACTCAGCCACATTGTTGGATGCCGGAAAATGGAGGCGTAGCACGTAGCGTAGGTGCTTCCCGAGGGGCGAGATGAAGAGTAGGCCTGCGCCGGCTCCTGTCTTCATCAGCGACCCGTCGAAGAACATGGTCCAGAGCTCCGGTTGGATCGGAGCTGTTGGGAGCTAGGTATCGACCCATTCGGCCACGAAGTCCGCCAGGACCTAGGACTTGATGGCCTTCCGAGGGGCGAACGAGATTGTTTCGCCCATGATTTCCACCGCCCACTTTGCAATCCTACCCGAGGCCTCTCGGCACTAAATGATCTCCCCCAGGGGGAAGGACGACACCACAGTTACTGGATGAGACTCGAAGTAGTGTCGCAGCTTCCGCCGCGTCAGGATCACCACGTACAGCAGCTTCTGAACTTGTGGGTAGCGGATCTTGGTTTCGGACAGTACCTCGCTGACGAAGTAGACTGGCCTCTGAACGGGCAATGCATGCCCCTCTTCTTGCCTCTCGACCACAATCGCGGCGCTAACCACCTGAGTGGTCGCGGCGACGTAGATCAAGAGGGCTTCTCCGGCAGCTGGGGGCACCAAGATAGGCGCCTTCGTGAGGAGCGCCTTCAGGTTATCGAGGGCTTCCTCGGCCTCAGGGGTCCAAGCGAAACACTCGGTCTTCCTTAAGAGGCGGTACAGAGGTAGACCTCTTTCGCCGAGGCGTGAGATGAAGCGGCTCAGAGCCGCGAGACATCCCATGACCCTCTGTACGCCTTTCAAGTCCTTGATGGGCCCCATGCTGGTGATGGCTGCGATCTTCTCCGGGTTGGCTTCGATGCCCCGCTCGGAGACGATGAACCCCAAGAGCATGCCTCGGGGCACCCCGAAGACACACTTTTCGGGATTGAGCTTGACGCCTTTCGCCTTGAGACATCGGAATGTCACTTCAAGGTCGGAAAGGAGGTCTGAGGCTTTCCTCGTCTTGACTACGATGTCATCGACGTAGGCCTCGACCGTCCGACCAATATGTTCGCCGAACACATGGTTCATGCACCGCTGGTACGTCGCGCTCGCATTCCTCAAGCCGAACGGCATGGTGACATAGCAGTACATGCCGAAGGGTGTGATGAAAGAAGTCGCGAGCTGGTCGGACTCTTTCATCCTGATTTGGTGATACCCTGAGTAGGCATCGAAGAAAGACGGGGTTTCGCACCCAGCAGTGGAATCCACGATTTGATCGATGCGAGGCAGAGGGTAGGGAACCTTCGGACATGCTTTGTTCAGACCAGTGTAGTCTACACACATCCGCCATTTCCCCCCTTTCTTTCTCACAAGCACAGGGTTGGCAAGCCATTCGGGATGGAATACCTCTTTGATGAACCCTGCCGCCATTAGCTTGTGGATCTCCTCGCCTATGGCTCTGCGCTTCTCCTCGTCGAACCGGCGCAGAGGCTGCTTGACGGGTCGGGCTCCTGCTCGGATGTCCAGCGAGTGCTCGGCAACATCCCTCGGTATGTCGGGCATGTCCAAGGGACTCCACGCGAAGACGTCGGCGTTCGCACGGAGAAAGTCGACGATCACTGCTTCCTATTTGGGATCGAGCTCGGAGCCGATCCGGACTTGCTTGGAGGCGTCGCTGCTGGGGTCGAGGGGGACGGACTTAACCGTCTCCGCTGGCTCGAAGTTGGCGGCATGACGTTTTACGTCTGGCACCTCCTTAGAGAGGCTCTCCAGGTCGGCGATGAGGGCCTCGGACTCGGCGAGGGCCTCGGCGTACTCCACGCACTCCACGTCGCATTCGAACGCGTGTTTGTACGTGGGGCCGACGGTGATGACCCCGTTGGGGCCCGGCATCTTGAGCTTCAGGTAGGTGTAGTTGGGGACGGCCATGAACTTCGTGTAGCATGGCCTCCCCGGTACCGCGTGGTAGGTTCCTCGGAACCCGACCACCTCGAACGTCAGGGTCTCCCTTCGGAAGTTGGAGGGGGTTCCGAAGCAGACAGGAAGGTTGAGTTGTCCGAGGGGCTGGACGCGCTTCCCGGGGATGATCCCATGGAAAGGCGCAGCGCCTGCCCGGACCGAGGACAGATCGACACGCAGGAGCCCGAGGGTCTCGGCGTGGATGATGTTGAGGCTGCTGCCTCCGTCCATGAGGACCTTGATGAGCCTGACGTCGCCGATGACGGGGTCGACGACGAGCGGGTATTTCCCCGGGCTCGGCACATGGTCGGGGTGGTCGGCTTGGTTGAAGGTGATGGGCTTCTCGGACCAGTCTAGGTAGACTAGCGCCGCCACCTTCACCGAACAGACCTCCCGGCGCTCTTGCTTGCGGTGCTGAGCCGGGGCGTTTGCCACTTGCCCACCGTAGATCATGAAGCAGTCGCGGACCTCGGGGAACTCTCCTGCCTGGTGATCTTCCTTCTTGTCGTCGTCACGGGCCCTGCCACCCTCCGCGGGTGGCCCGGCCCTGTGGAAGTGGCGCCGAAGCATGACGCACTCCTCAAGGGTGTGCTTGACGGGCCCCTGGTGATAGGGGCACGGCTCCTTGAGCATCTTGTCAAAGAGGTTGGCACCTCCGGGGGGTTTCCGAGGGTTCTTGTACTCGGCGGCGGCGACAAGGTCCGCGTCGGCGGCGTCGCGTTTCGCTTGCGACTTCTTCTTGCCCTTCTTCTTGGCGCCGCGCTGAGTTGACGCCTCGGGGGCATCTTCCGAAGGGCGGCCCTGGGGCTGCTTGTCCTTTTGGAAGATAGCCTCGACCGCCTCCTGGCCGGAGGCGAACTTGGTGGCGATGTCCATCAGCTCGCTCGCCCTGGTGGGGGTCTTGCGATCCAGCTTGCTCACCAGGTCGCGGCAAGTGGTGTCGGCGAGGAACGAGCCGATGACATCCGAGTCGGTGATGTTGGGTAGCTCGGTGCGCTGCTTCGAGAATCGCCGGATGTAGTCTCGAAGAGACTCTCCCGGCTGCTGTCGGCAGCTTCGAAGGTCCCAGGAATTCCCGGGGCGCACGTACGTCCCATGGAAATTGCCGGCGAAAGCTCGGACCAGGTCGTCCCAGTTGGAGATCTGCCCTGGAGGCAGGTGCTCCAACGAGGCGCGAGCGGTGTCGGAGAGGAACAGGGGGAGGTTGCGGATGATGAGGTTGTCATCGTCCGTTCCACCCAGTTGGCAGGCCAGACGGTAGTCCGCGAGCCACAGTTCCGGCCTCGTCTCCCCCGAGTACTTTGTGATAGTAGTCGGGGGTCGGAACCGGGTCGGGAACGGCGCCCGTCGTATGGCCCGGCTGAAGGCCTGCGGACCGGGTGGTTCGGGCGAGGGACTCTGATCCTCCCCGCTATCGTAGCGTCCTCCACGCCTGGGGTGGTAGCCTCGGCGCACCCTCTCGTCGAGGTGGGCCCGACGGTCGCGATGTTGGTGCTCGTTGCCGAGGCGACCCGGGGCCGCAGGCGCTGTGTTGCGTGTGCGCCCGGTGTAGACCGAGGCTTCCCGCATGAATCGGGAAGTCGCGACATGAGGTTCCGAGGGGTACCCCTGCCTTTGGGAGGCGGAGCTCTCGGCCCATCGGACCGCGGCGCCTTCCAGGAGATTCTTGAGCTCTCCCTGGATTCGCCGCCCCTCGGTGGTTGATGGCTCCGGCATCGCGCGGAGGAGCATTGCTGCTGCAGCCAGGTTCTGGCCGACCCCACTAGATGCGGGTGGCGGCCTGACCCTGACGTCGTTGGCGATGCGGTGCTGGAAGCCCTGGGGTAGATGACGTATTTCTCCGGTCGGAGGTTGGCCCGCCCATGCCTGCCCGACGTTCCGGCGGGTCGGCTCAAGCGCTCCTGCTCCCTCGTCGAGCCTGGCCTACACCCCGCGGATTTGCTCGAGCTGTGGGTCATGGCCCCCCGCCTGAACGGGGACCACAGCTAGCTCCCGTGGGATGTCAACGCGAGGCACCGGCCTAGGGAGATCACCGTCCTCCGGCATGCTGAGATGGTTGCCTTCGAAGGGACCCCCTAGATCGACGTGGAAACATTCGCGGCTTGGGCCGCAGTCCTCGTCGCCGAGGCTACGGCTACCGTCGGAACAGTCGGAAAGGCAGTAGTCGCATGCGGTCATGAAGTCCCGCATGGCACTGGGGTTGCCAAGTCCAGAGAAATCCCAACAGAAGCTGGGCTCGTCGTCTTCCTCGGACCCAGAGGGCCCGTAGGTCGAGACGTCCGTCAGCCGGTCCCAAGGTGACCGCATACGAAACCCTAGAGGGTTTGGACTCGCCTCTACGAGAGCGCCCGCCAAAGCGAAGCCGCTAGGCGGGTCGAGGCTGAATCTGAAAGGCGTGGGATGGGAATCGGTCGGTACCTCTTGATCGACGGGCGGTGATGAAGTCACGTCGGGAACTGACTGCACCGTCGTCTCAGGTACGAGGGTGACGTCCAGCAAGCCTTTCGCGAGCGCGCTAGCGTCGTTCGTTTGCCCGGAATCGGCGCGTTGCGGGGAGACGGCGCTCGTCTTCGTCTCAAGCGCGAGGTCGATGCCCGGTGCGCCCCCCGTTGGGGTGCTGGCGCTATCGACTCGCTCGTCAGCCGACGAGGCGCTGCCTCCTGCTTGGCCTTGGTTGCCCCGCCTTCCCCTCCGTCGGCGGGGAAGAGGGCAGGGTGAGCTTGAAGGTTGTTCTTCCACCACGCAAGGAAGACGTCGTCGATTCCGCCGCCGGTGGGCGGGCTGTCGGCCATCATTGTCGCTGTCGCCTGGCGGTGGAATGAGTATCATGTCGTAGCTGCCGTCGAGGGACATGAACTCAAGACTCCCGAAACGGAGCACCGTCCCGGGTTGGAGAGGTTGCTGGAGACTGCCCATCTGGAGCTTGACGGGAAGCTATTCGTCAACACGCAGCAGGCCCCTACCTGGCGCGCCAACTGTCGGCGTTTCAAGACCGGGGGGTCCCTAAGCCGACGAGTGAATGTCGCTGCGTGCCCCAGCCCAGATGGGTCGACGTGAGGCCGAGCGCGAAGGGGGGAAGTGAGGTGGCCGGAGACAGGCGTGAGAGAGGTGGAAATCCCGCGGCCTTCGTGTTCGTCTCGCGCCCAGGTCGGGTGCGCTTGCAGTAGGGGGTTACAAGCGTCCACGCGGGAGAGGGAGCGAGCGGCTCCAAGCGAGCGCCTGTCTCGTCCTCGTCCCCGCGCGGCCAACCCTCTCTAAGAGGGCCCTGGTCCTTCCTTTTATAGGCGTAAGGAGATGATCCAGGTGCACAATGGGGGGTGTAGCAGAGTGCTACGTGTCTAGCGGAGGAGAGCTAGCGCCCTAAGTACATGCCGTTGTGGCAGCCAGAGAGATTTTGGCACCCAGCTGGTGTGGTGTCGTGGCCGTCGGAGGAGCGCTGGAGCCTGGCGGAGGGACAGCTGTCGGAGCTGTTGAGCCCTTGCTGACGTCCTCTTGCTTCCGTAAGGGGGCTGAGAGCTGCCGTCGTCATAGAGTATGCGGGGCGCCATCATTGCCTATCTGGCGGAGCGAGCCAGATGGGACGCCGGTCTTGTTCCCCGCGGCCCGAGTCAGCTCGGGGTAGGGTGATGATGGCGCCTCCTGTTGACGTGGCTGGTCTGCGCCCTAGGTTGGGCGATGTGGAAGCTCCTCCGAAGCCGAGCTTGAGTCTGTCTTCCGTGGCCGAGGTCGAGTCCGAGCCCCTGGTTCGGGCGAGGCGGAGACTGTCGGCTAAGGCCAGGGTGGAGTCCGAGCCCTGGGGTCGGGCGGAGCGGAGTTCATCGTCTTCTGGGGCTGAGCCCAAGTCCGAGCCCTGGGTCGGGCGGAGCGGAGTTCGCCGTCTTCCGGGGCTTAGCCCGAGTCTGAGCCCTGGGTCGGGCGGAGCGGAGTTCACCGTCTTCCGGGGCTTAGCCCGAGTCCGAGCCCTGGGTCGGGCGGAGCGGAGTTCGCCGTCTTCCGGGGCTTAGCCCGAGTCCGAGCCCTGGGTCGGGCGGAGCGGAGCTTCCTATGGTGCCTGCGGCCGGGCCTGACTGCTTGTCAGCCTCACTCTGTCAAGTGGCACCGCAGTCGGAGCGGCGCAGGCGGCGCTGTCTTTCCGTCAGACCGGTCAGTGGAGCGACGAAGTGACGGCGGTCACTTCGGCTCTGTCGGCTGAGGGGAGCGCGTCAGGATAAAGGTGTTAGGCCACCTTTGCATTAAATTCTCCTGCGATTTGGTCGGTCGGTGCGGCAATTTGGTCAGGGTTGCTTCTTGGCGAAGACAGGGCCTCGGGCGAGCCGGAAATATGTTCGCCGCTGGAGGGGGGCCTCGGGCGAGACAGAGATCTTCCGGGGTCGGCTGCCTTTGTCCGAGGCTAGGCTCGGGCGAGGCGTGATCGAGTCCCTCGAATGGACTGATCCCTGACATAATCGCACCCATCAGGCCTTTGCAGCTTTATGTTGATGGGGGTTACCAGCTGAGAATTAGGGGCCTTGAGGGTACCCCTAATTATGGTCCCCGACAGATAGGTAATGAAGAGGCTCCATGCATCGCGCTAAGGAACATGTCCATTGGGGATGTGTGTCCTAAGGAATCCGAAGAGCCTCCAAATGCACAAGATCAACCATCCTCCTCAACGCAAGCATCTCCACCAACTGAAAATGAGGATGAGGCTCAAGTTGATGAAGAAAAAGATCAACAAGATGAGCCACCTCAAGATGACGGGAATGATCAAGGGGGAGATGCAAATGATCAAGAAAAGGAGGATGAAGAACCAAGACCGCCACACCCAAGAGTCCACCAAGCAATCCAACAAGATCACTCCGTCGACACCATCCTCGGCGATATTCATAAGGGGGTAACCACTAGATCTCGTGTTGCACATTTTTGTGAGCATTACTCTTTTGTTTCCTCTATTGAGCCACACAGGGTAGAGGAAGCACTACAAGATTTGGATTGGGTGGTGGCGATGCAAGAGGAGCTCAACAACTTCACTAGGAACGAGGTATGGCATTTAGTTCCACGTCCTAACCAAAATGTTGTAGGAACCAAGTGGGTCTTCCGCAACAAGCAAGACGAGCATGGTGTGGTGACAAGGAACAAAGCCCGACTTGTGGCCAAGGGATATTCACAAGTCGAAGGTTTGGATTTCGGTGAAACCTATGCACCCGTAGCTAGGCTTGAGTCAATTCGTATATTATTGGCCTATGCTACTTACCATGGCTTTAAGCTTTACCAAATGGACGTGAAAAGTGCTTTCCTCAACGGACCAATGAAGGAAGAGGTCTATGTTGAGCAACCTCCCGGCTTTGAAGACAGTGAGTATCCTAACCATGTCTATAGGCTCTCTAAGGCGCTTTATGGGCTCAAGCAAGCCCCAAGAGCATGGTATGAATGCCTAAGAGATTTCTTTATTGCTAATGGCTTCAAAGTCGGAAAAGCCGATCCTACTCTATTCACTAAAACTCTTGACAATGATTTGTTTGTATGCCAAATTTATGTTGATGATATTATATTTGGGTCTACTAACGAATCTACATGTGAAGAATTTAGTAGGATCATGACACAAAAGTTCGAGATGTCTATGATGGAGGAGTTGAAGTATTTCTTGGGATTTCAAGTAAAGCAACTCCAAGAGGGCACCTTCATTAGCCAAACAAAGTATACTCAAGACATTCTAAGCAAGTTTGGGATGAAGGATGCCAAGCCCATCAAGACACCCATGGGAACCAATGGGCATCTCGACCTCAACACGGAAGGTAAATTCGTAGATCAAAAGGTATACCGGTCAATGATAGGCTCCTTACTCTATTTATGTGTATCCCGACCGGATATTATGCTTTCCGTATGCATGTGTGCAAGATTCCAAGCCGACCCTAAGGAAGCTCACCTTACGGCCGTAAAACAAATCTTGAGATATTTGGCTTATACTCCTAAGTTTGGGCTTTGGTATCCTAGGGGATCCACATTTCATTTAATTGGTTATTCGGATGCCGATTGGGCGGGGTGTAAAATTAATAGAAAGAGCACATCGGGGACTTGCCAGTTCTTGGGAAGATCCTTGGTGTCTTGGGCTTCAAAGAAGCAAAATTCCGTAGCTCTTTCTACCGCCGAAGCCGAGTATATTGCCGCAGGTCAATGTTGCGCGCAACTACTTTGGATGAGGCAAACCCTTAGGGACTATGGTTACAGATTAACCAAAGTTCCTCTTCTATGTGATAATGAGAGTGCAATCCGCATGGCGGATAATCCCGTTGAGCACAGCCGCACTAAACACATAGCCATTCGGTATCATTTTCTAAGGGATCACAAACAAAAGGGAGATATCGAGATTGCATATATTAACACTAAAGATCAATTAGCCGATATCTTTACCAAGCCACTAGATGAACAAACTTTTAACAAACTTAGGCATGAGCTAAATATTCTTGATTCTAGGAATTTCTTTTGATGTCTTGCACACATAGCTCATAAGTGTACCTTTGATCATATCTCTTTCATGTGCTATGACTAATGTGTTTTCAAGTGAATTTCAAAACAAGTCATAGGTGTATTGAAAGGGAATTGGAGTCTTCGGCGAAGACAAAGGCTTCCACTCCACTCCATAACTCATCCTTCGCCGTCGCTCCGAGCAACTCTCCGTCTTTGGTATAATCTTCACTCATGTTTTATTTGCCAAAGGGGAGAAAGTAGTTTCAAAAAGGGCTCTAATGATTCCGTTTTTGGCGATTTATGCCAAAGGGGGAGAGAACATGAGCCCAAAGCAAAAGGACCGCACCACCACCAATTTCAAAAATTGTAGTCTTTCAATTGGTTTTAAAGAAGGATTTTCAAATTGGTATCTTATTTGTGATGTAATTTCAAATTGGTATACCCTCTTCAAAATTAACATCAAAACCCTCTTGAACACTAAGAGGAGGATTTCATTAAGGGGGAGTTTTGTTTAGTCAAAGGAAAAGCATTTGAAACAAGGGGAGAAAATTTCAAATCTTGAAAATGCTTCGCAAAATCTTATTTATTTACCTTTGACTATTTGCAAAAGGACTTTGAAAATGATTTACAAAAGAATTTGCAAAAACAAAACAAGTGGTGCAAGCGTGGTCCAAAATGTTAAAATTAAAGAAACAATCCATGCGTATCTTATAAGTATTTATATTGGCTCAATCCTAAGTAATCTTTGCACTTACATTTTGCAAACTAGTTCAATTATGCACTTCTATATTTGCTTTGGTTTGTGTTGGCATCAATCACCAAAAAGGGGGAGATTGAAAGGGAATTAGGCTTACACCTATTTCCTAAATGATTTTGGTGGTTGAATTGCCCAACACAAATAATTGGACTAACTAGTTTGCTCTAGTCTATAAGTTCTACAGGTGCCAAAGGTTCACAATAAGCCAATAAAAAGAGCAAGGGATAACCGAAGTGTGCCCTGGTCTGGCGCACCGGACTGTCCGTTGTGCCACCGGACAGTGTCCGGTGCACCACCGGGGGACTCCAAGCCAAACTACTCACCTTCTGGAATTCTCAGAGGCGCTTCGCTATAATTCAACGGACTGTCCGGTGTACCACCGGACAGTGTCCGGTGCCCCAGGGGAGAGCGACTCTGAACTCGCCAGCTTCGGATTTCCGCTCCGCTAAAATTCACCGGACATGTCCGGTGCACACCGGACTATCCGGTGAGCCAGCGGAGCAACGGCTACTTCGCGCGCAACGATCGACTGCAACGCATTAAATGCGCACCTGCGCGCATAGAGGTCAGAGCACGCGCGGGTGGCACACCGGACAGTCTACAGGACTTGTCCGGTGCACCACCGGACAGCCAGGCGGGCCCACAAGACAGAGCTCCAACGGTCGAACCCTAACGGCCGGGTGACGTGGCTGGCGCACCGGACTGTCGGTGCGCCCGTCGACATCAGCCTTCACCAAACGGCTAGTTTGGTGGTTGGGGTTATAAATACCCCCAACCACCCCACATTCAAGTCATCCAAGTTTTCCACCTTCCAACTACTTACAAGAGCTAAGCATTCAATTCTAGACACACCCAAGTGATCAAATCCTCTCTCAATCCCACACAAAGCTTTAGTGATTAGTGAGAGAGATTTGTTGTGTTCTTTTGAGCTCTTGCGCTTGGATTGCTTCTTTCTTTCATTCTTTCTTGCGAACAACTCAATTGTAACCAAGGCAAGAGACACCAATTGTGTGGTGGTCCTTGCGGGGAAGTTTGTTCCCGTTTGATTGAGAAGAAGAAGCTCACTCGGTCCGAGGGACCGTTTGAGAGAGGGAAAGGGTTGAAAGAGACCCGGTCTTTGTGACCACCTCAACGGGGAGTAGGTTTGCAAGAACCGAACCTCGGTAAAACAAATCCGTGTGTCACACTCTTTATTCGCTTGCGATTTGTTTTGCGCCCTCTCTCTCGGACTCATTATTATTTCTAACGCTAACCCGGCTTGTAGTTGTGATTAACTTTGTAAATTTCAGTTTCGCCCTATTCACCCCCCCCTCTAGGCGACTTTCAGCAACTTCTCCAGCTAAGGATCAGATGGAACAGTTCAAGAAGGCACATGCACAGTTTCTGCAAGCAACTTCTCAAGTGGTAGCTAGACTCCAACAAGTTGATTTAGCAGAATTTATAGCACATGAGCAGACTACCGATAACCATATGACATCAACCACAACATCACCCTCAATAGTTGACTTAGAAAAGTTGTTACATGCACAAGCTCTTGTAATACAGAATGTATCGCAACTCACCTCCTCATACCAGCAAGTGTTGGCAAGTCGAAACGTCACTAGAAATGAAACAACTGATGAACAAAAGGATGCCCACCAACAGACAAATGATCTTGGAACATGTTGTTGTTGTGAGTACTATGGAATTCCTTGTCGCCAGATCAGTACAAATGAAAGTGAAACTACAAAACAGAAGAATCGGATTTTATTTTCGGGTATAAAAAGTCAATGGTCTTCCCAAGAACAACTAATAGCAGATGCACTATCAGACGATGAATTGCCAGGTATTCCAGAAAGGAAACATCACAAGGATGCCCAGCTACAAAAAGAAGCACATGAGTGTTACATTGATGGATGGACTATCACCTGCACATAGTTTCAGCCCCGTCGCCGCATCAGGTCCAAGAAACAAAAATGGAAACATGGAAAAAGTCAAGAAATAACTTCAAGAAAGTCTTGCTATCAATGTGGACGTGAAGGTCATTACTTCCGTAACTGTCCTGAGAAGAGTTCACTACCGGATACCTCCGAGATAAAGCTATCTTAGCCTCCAGACATGGATATGAACCATAATGCACAGAAACTTCCATCAACATCGTGAAGAACAACAAAAGGAATAGAAAATGTTTGGATATATGAGTAGTCCACCTCAACCACAAGCAAAATCCCCGAAACACATGGATACCCAAATAGAAGAATCAATCCAGACTCAGCTATATGGGATACGGACACCTAACCATCCCTCATTCTCTGTTGGTCAAGCAAAGTTGACTCGCAAAGAACTCAAAGCAAGAGGTGCTTGCTACTACTGCAAAAATGAAGGACGTCTTATTCGCGAATGCCCCAAGAAGCGTCTGGACCGACTAGAGAAGAAAGCTGCCAAGTAAGACCCAAACATTAATCTAGAAGACCAACCAGTTACAAGTACGATGATAAGGATCGCTTGATTGGTAGTCATTGCGGAGCGAAGAAACAATAAAGTTCCTTAAGTTTAGAAGAGTTAAAGTGTGAACCAAGAACCTACGAGTAACCATATATCACCATTGTTTTCTTGCTAGCCTTCCTAATCTCGAGGACGAGATTCTTTTTAAGAGGGGTAGATTTTGTAACGCCCTAAATCTAGCAAAAGCAAACAACCCTATTTGGATTAGTAAATTTCAGTAGAAAGGAAAATATTTATGTTTTCAAATAAGAAAGCATTGATTTGAAGAATAGATAAAATTACCAAGTGTTGTTGCACTCATGCCGAAGCATATATTTTGTTTGAATTGATTTGCAAATCCAATTTATGAATTTGATCTTGTGAAGAAAATCTCATTTTACAAAACAATAATGAATTGCTAAAACAAGGTTTTCGGAAAATATGTATATTAATACATTTAGTTAATAATGATATTTATGGTAATTAATTTTCTCTTAAGTGTTCATTATTTATTTGCCTTTGGAATGATTTTTGAATGCTCATTTTGAATATTGAATATCATTTCTTCTTAAATGAAAATTCACATAAATAATATAATAACTATTAGTCAAAAAATATTTTATTTATAAATAGTTTGGTGTAATTACTATAAATTTTAGGGTTATTTAAATATGTATTTCAAAATTAGAAAAAGAAAATAGAAAAAAAGAAAAGAAAGAAACCTAACTAACCCTAACCCTAAACGGCCCACTTGGCCCAACAAGCCAGCCGCCGCCTGCTCCCGTCTCCCTCTCTCCTGCTCTCTTCCCTCTCCTCTCACTCTCCCAAGTGCCGAGCCACTGCAGCCTCCCCGCGCCCGCAGCGTCCGCCAGAAGCCGCCCCGCGCCACCCGCACCAGCCCCTGCCACGACCCGACGCCGTGTCCCGTGACCCCGCCCGCACCCAGGCGCGACGCCCAGCACGCAGAAGCCGACCGGCCGAGCCGCGCGTCCTGGCGCGCCCAGGCGACCCGACGCGCACCCGTGCACCGCGCCACGGCCGCAACCGCGCCATCCCGAGCAGCGCCAGGACGCCCGACGTCCCTGCCCAGCCGACCGCGCAGTGACCCCGGCGCCAGGAACCGATGCCGAGCAGCCCAAGCGACCCCACTGTCCGTTCTTCATCGCGTGTAATGGAGCTTTACTGCGGCTGTTTCTCCCCCATTACTCCATGAACCGATGCCATTGATGGCCATGAACCCGCCGGCCGACCTCTCCTCTTCCCTCTCCCCTCTATAAATTCGGCCGAGCCTGGACCTCTCTCTCCCGCCCCAAGCTTGCTCTCTGTCACGCTTTCCTCTCGCCGTCGCCAGAGCTCGTGCTCGCCAACTGGACCGTCTGCGCTCATCCCGCCCACCTCGACCGAACCCTGACCAGCTGCACGCCCGCCGTCGAGTCCCTGCTCGCACAGTGCCCGTCGCCATCATTGCCCGCGCAGCACCCCGGCGACCGTGCTCACGTCGTTCGCCATCCGTGGAGCCTCACCGGAATTCGTGTCCACCATCCAAACGCATCACCGGAGTTACGTCGTCCGTCGTCGACGTGATCGCGCAGCACACCAACTGGATCATCCACACCCAACGTCGAGCCTCGTCTGCCCCGTCTTCGCTCGTCCTTGGTCGTGCCTCGCCTCACGGCGACCGAATCCCTTCATTCACCACAAGGTTGAAAACAACCCCAAATGTTGATTTATGTTCTAAATCATGTTTTGAATTAATTTATGAATTTGTGAATTAACGTTGTAATATTGAGACGATGCGATTTACGTGTATGATTTTAGAGATTTTGTTGTATACGTGTAGTCAAAATCGAACCCGCGATACTACTTTGAATATGCGTATGATTTTATAATTCTAAAAATGAGTACAGTCACTATTCACTAACTTAGTGATTTTCATACTAGAAATGTTTATAGTTAATTTCGCTTTAGTGTATGGAGCGATAATTGGTTAGTATTGATATAAGTATAACTTTGGTGATATAAGAAATTGAAATAGGAATTAAGCCACGTATTTCTGGTCGAATGAAAATATAGATTTCACTATTCATAATAAATGAATTCATAAGTATGGCATTTAAGTACTTAGAATTAGTAAGACATTTATTTATGTCATAATAACCATGAATAGGTTATTAAAAGTCCCATTTAGTAATTTACAATTAATTCTTAGTATATTAAGGTTAGAAGAATTAAATAAACAATTTTTAGTTATACATATAAATTCTATTTAGAAAAGAAAGGAGAAAACTGAAATAGTAGAATTTTATAATAATATTAAAATAACTTAATTAGGCACTCATGCTTTCCTAATAAAGAAATTGATAGTTATGTTGGTAAATATAAGTTTCTTACTAATGAAGTAGATAATTTGTTTCTAATATCAAAATGACCTTTTTTTAATAGATACCATGTTTTGATTTAATAAGGTTCGTTATAGATGTTTAAGTATAGCCGTATTAAATAAAAACTTAAAAGAATATGTAGACCATATGTTTCTTAATAAAAATAAGAAGATAATTATATGTCTAATTAATAGATTATTTATACTTTCTCAATTAAAATATAACAAGGGTCAATGCTTTTATCAAAAAAATGATAGTTTATACATAATTTTCTTTCTAATAAATTAGATCATTTGTTCCTACATTAGAATTAAAGATAATTAATAGATTAATTATCCTTTATCATAATTTATTAATCAAACCTATAGTCAATTTGTTCTTAACTAGATTTATGACATGATTAATGATTCCATAGAATTTAGTTCACATTATATACGAGTCACTTAGCTTTTTCTAAAGGATAAGAGTTTAAGTTCTTTTATAACTTAAAATATTACTTTATATATGGACTTCGAAAATAATAATATAGGCTATGTGCTTTCTAATAAAAATAAAATATAGTTGTATGTTCATTATCTTTTACATAAAGTTCATTTAAGGCATATATCCTAACTTTCCATAAATAGGTGTTTAATAGTAATGATCTTTTCACATAAAAATTATTTAGACTTATATCTTAATTTGTCATAAGTGATTGGTTAACAATATTTATAATATGTTCCATAATGCTTCTAAAATTAATAACGTGATTAGTAGTGTATTAACCTTAGATATATAACTTATATCTATTCTGAAAGGTTAAAAATGTTTAATATCATTATAACGTGTTTTATCGTCTTATAAACCCTTAATCTTAGATATATCACATATGATATTTTTAAAAGATTAATTTGGTGAACCTAATATTCGTATATTTTAATTAAGATATTTTTAAGCTCATGTCTTGTTTTATAAAGTATAGATCACACATTTTTTAAAAGAATACCTTTTTATTATAACCCGTGCGAGTAATGTTTTTGAAAAGCGAACGTTCTTTTTTTAGGCTTTCTTTTAGCTTTACGTATGGTGAATGTTGTATGTTATTGAGTGGTGTTTGTTTCTTCTTGTTTGTTTGTGTGATATTCAGTGGTTGATCTAGTAGTTAAGAATCAAGATCCATTCCTATCCGTGGAAGAACCTCAAGTTTTCAATAAGCAAGGCAAGTGGACTTCTCCCTCTGCATACTCTGTTTGATCCCAAATAATACATTTAATAAAGTTTACTCTTTTGGATATATATGCATAACTTGACGGGTTACCTATTTAGATAACCTTCCCAACCTTACTCCTTGTTTAACCTGAGATTATGATTTAACCAAGTAGCTATGCTATTGCTACAACTTAACTTCATGCAGTCACTCCCACTTATGATATTAATGTTCCAAATGGTAAGTTACATTATTGTTGTTAACCCGATGGTTAAACAAGATTATTGCATATTAATTGGAACATGGAGTGACCACCCGGGAAAATAGTGCTACCATGAGGACTATCATGGCTCTGGTCTTGGCTAAATAACTAGGGAAGTCTTATGTTGGGTGCTGGTCGTGGTCGACCAGAACGGGGGCATCTGGCAAGCACTTATAGTACTGGCTCAGGCAGATTGGATACGGGCATAGTTCCCAAAGCTTTACCCTGTGGTCCGGACTATAAGTTGGTTACGGTAGGTGTACCTTATGCAGTTGACCATTTCCAGCATTTGCGTAATGAGGACTCTAGGGAGAAGCCTCGTAGTGAGACCCTAGTCATTCACCTCGGAAGTGAATACGGGTCTAGCTAACTCGGGCTAGAAGGGAATCGCGACTCATGGGTAAAGATGTGCCACCTCTGCAGAGTGTAAAACTGATATATCAGCTGTGCTCACGGTTATGAGCAGCCTGGACTCCTCACATGATAATTGAACTTGAAGATGGAAATAAATCGAGATCCGATGATCTGCCAATGGTTTGCTTAAGTGGTTTCACTTAAGTGTTTTTTATATACTCTTGTACCTTTTTTTAATGGGAATACTTGGGATTCACACTTATTAGTAAGATAGGTGTTGTTAATAAAATGTTGACCAACTAAAATGCTTACTGCTCAACCTTAGCCTCACCTTGTTATACCTGCATTAGTTTTTCCCCCACTTGCTGAGCCTCGACCATAAGTGAGCTCACCCTTGCTTAATTTTGATCAGAAGTTTGCAGATGAAGATTATGATGCTGAACTCCATGGATGCTAGTCTAGTGATACCCCCGGTCATCTTCCTGTGGATGGATGTCCTTATTTCGCTGTACTTTGATGAATAAAGGTTAAGACATTATGTCTGTTCGAAGTGTAATATGTTAATATAATTGTTATTTACGCTTTTATGCATTGTTCTTTTGATATATTACACTTGTGACGTCAACATATGTGTGGAAATAGATCCTGGCACACATATGCTATGCACCCGGCTCTGGCCCTTTGGAGACGGGTGTGACAGTAATTTTGTCCGGGCTGCGTCCCATGCCTATAAATAGATGAACAGTACCTTTGTACTATTCAGGCTGCATTGTAATCGCTCCCGCGTCTCTCACATTTTTGCCTTCTGTCAAATCGAAGGTATCAATGAAGCATAAATATTATGAACATTTATTTATGTTTATAAGATGAAATGGGAATGTAAATAATCTATTTCTGTGTTGCCATTATTTACATTCTTACATGTTTCTCGTCTCTTTATCTACATTCATTTACCAAGATGATGAAGGTACGCCCTTCATGACCTTCGTCCGAAAATCATTATATCCGAAGGGAGATAATGTTTCGAAGGACGAAGGTCCTTATCCATTAACAATTGTGTTGCTTTGTTCTTGGTGTATAGCATTCGAGAACAAGGACCAACATTGGCGCCCACCTCTGTTCAACTCACTTCCACAGTTCTGATGATGGCTTCGCACAACAACAGCTGTAGCACCTTCGTCCACGAAGCTGGTGCTCCCAATCATAGGTGGTTCAAGTTCTGAACTAGCCAACAAGAAGCAGAAGAAGGAAGCACAAAGAAGGGTACAACATGTTGGGGTGCAAGGACCCTTCATCAAATCAAAGTGGTCTCACATTCCAATTACCTTCTCTCAGGAAGATCTTCAGCTCAAGGATTATCCCCACAATGATGCAATGGTTATATCTTGTGTCATCAAGGGAATTCTAGTCCATAATGTCCTGGTTGACACAGGCAGTGCAGCGGACATCATCTTTGCAAAGGCTTTCAGGCAAATGCAAGAGCCAGAAGATAAGATACATGATGCAACACATCCTCTTTGTGTCTTTGGAGGAAGACAGATTGTGGCACTTGGCAAGATAACAATGTCAGTTACCTTCGATTATGTCCATAACACAAGAACTGAATAGGTCGTCTTTGACATTATTGATATGGAGTATCCATACAATGCAATTATTGGTCGAGGAATGCTCAATGCCTTCGAAGCAATACTTCATCCAGCATATATATGCATGAAGATACCTTCAAAACAAGGGCCCATCTCTGTACACAGAAGTCAAGAAGCTGCCGAGAGGGCTGAAGGGAGTTGGACGGATTCAAAGGCTATTCATAATATAGATGAAGCCGAAGCTTATTAGCAGTATAAGCATAAAAGAGAGAAGACTGCTTCACCAGATCAACCGAAGCCTATGCTTCTCTATGAATACATAGCATAGCAAAAAGTATTGATGGGATCCCAGCTATTTGATGAACAAGAAAAAACTTTGTTAAGATTCTTGTTTAATAACAAAGATGTTTTTGCTTGGACAACCAATGACCTTTGTGGCGTCAATAGAGATGTTATTGAGCACTCACTCAATGTGGACCCATCCTTCAGACCAAGAAAGCAAAGGCTTCGAAAAATGTCTGATGATAAAGCCGAAGGTGCACGAAATGAAGTAAATAGACTTCTCAGTGCCGGTGTTATCAAAGAAGTAACATATCCAGAGTGGCTGGCTAACACCGTTATGGTGAAAAAAGCTCATGGGAAATGTAGAATGTGCAATGATTTCACAGACCTCAACAAGGCATGTCCAAAGGATGAGTTCCCTTTACCAAGAATAGATTCCCTTGTAGATGCAGCAGCTTCTTCAGAACTCATGAGCCTATTGGACTGCTACTCGGGTTATCACCAAATTTGGATGAAGAAAGAGGATGAGCCAAAGACAAGCTTCATAACTCCTAGTGGTACCTATTGTTACCTTCGGATGCCTGAGGGGCTCAAATTGCTGGAGGAAGCTTCAGCAGAATGACTGCCAAGGTTCTTCACTCTCAAATAGGCAGGAATGTGCTGACTTATGTCGATGACGACATCATAGTGAAAAGCACAAAACAAGAAAATCATGTTGCTGATTTGCAAGAGACCTTTGCCAATTTCAGACAAGCTGGTCTCAAGTTGAACCCAGAAAAATGTGTCTTCGGAGTGAAGAAGAGCAAGTTTCTTGGTTGCCTGGTATCAACAAAAGGCATCGAAGCTAATCCAAGCAAGATCGAAGCTATGCTTCGGATGGAGCCACCAAATTTAAAGAAGGGGCTCAACGGTTGGCAGGAAGGCTGGCATCGTTGAATATATTTATATCAAGATCAGCAGAGAGGAATTTACCATTCTTTGAAATACTAAGTCAGCCGAAGTCTTCCAGTGGGGTCCGGCTCAACAGAAAGCCTTCGAAGAGTTAAAACAATATTTGATAGATTTGACAACTCTAACCCCACCTTCATCAGGAACTCCGCTACTTCTGTATGTGGCTGCTTCCCATGCTGCGGTTAGTGCGGCACTCGTACAGGAGAAACAAGATGGCCAAATAAAAAGTCAAGCACCGGTATACTTCATCTCTGAAGTACTCAGCCTATCAAAGAAAAAATTACACAGAATTGGAGAAGGTACTGTATGTTGTATTGATGGCCTCCAGGAAGCTTCGGCGCTACTTTCAAGCATATCATATAATAGTGCCTTCATCACAACCCCTGAAAGACATAATGAGGAATCGAGAAGCTACAGGAAGAATCGAAAAATGGGCCGCGGAACTTAACGAATTCACCATTGATTATGTACACAGATCCTTAATTCAATCCCAGGCGTTAGCAGACTTCATTGCTGATTAGACGCCAGGGGCTCAAGGTGAAGAAGCAACAAAAGATGTCGAAGCTTGGACGGTGTTCTGTGATGGATCTTGGGGAACCTTTGGTGCAGGAGCAGCTGCTGTTCTAGTGGCACCCTCTAAAGTCAGAACATGTTATGCAATAAAGTTAGACTTCAGTTGTATAAATAACATTGCCGAGTACGAAGCTCTTCTTTTAGGGATTCGGAAACTAAAGGCAATGGGAATAAGAAGGGAAATCCTCAAAACTGATTTGCAAGTTATTTCTGGCCACGTGGATAATAGTAGAAAGGCAAGAGACCCAAAGCTTGAAAAGTATTTGGATGCAGTCCAAAGATTGGAAGCTTCTTTTGAGGGATTTTCTGTAAAAAATATCCCAAGGGGAGAAAATGAGCATGCAGATTTGTTAGCTAAGTCAGCGATACAGGGGCTCCCTTTACCTTTGGAAGTATTTTTTGAAACAATAAAAGCACCCTCAATCGAGCTCATGGAGAGAGCAGTGCTCACAATCTCACTTGTACATAGTGAAGATTGGAGGACCGTAATAATATCCTTCCTCCAAGGCAACCGCCTCTCAGACGACGAAGCTTACAATAAGAGAATGGAGGCAAGAACAAGACTGTATGTAATAATTGAGGGGGAGTTATACAAGCATGGAGTTTGTTCCCCATTGCTTAAATGTCTTTCCAGGAATGAAGGACAAGAACTAATGAAGGAAATACATGCAGGACTGTGATGGAACCACCCAAGGTATTAGGCCCACCTACAGTTGTCCTTGTCCTAAGGACCTTGGACAACTCTATAGATGCACATAATCACTCAATAAGTTCGGTAACTGCATCCTCATCATTTCGCCCAAGAGCGCTTCACCCGTCACGCAAATATTACATCACATCAGAGGAAAGAACAAGCGGAAGCAAATTACAATAACTTAATTTACATTCATAAAACATATAGAGAGGGTATTATTATTACAATACCAGGGTATTAAGAGTGCATAAAATATTATTACAAACTAGGGAGGCAAAACACCCTCCCGCACAAAAGTTTTGGTTTTCAAGGTGGGAGGTAAACATCCTCCCACCCCAATTTCACTGCTGGGGCTCCTCCTTAGGTACCACCTTTGAACAGAAACAACAAAACTCTGTTGTTTCCTCACCTACAACAACATGGGTTCGAAAACCCTGAGTAAAGTGTACTTTCGCAAGTCTTACCCGACAAAGGAAAAAGACTCTCAAGGATATACTGGCTTGAGGGAGTCAAGGTAAGGCTAATCAAGATTCAAAGACTATTTGCAAAAATGCTTACTATCTGTGAATCCTTAAAAATCCAGTTTTATTGTCAAGTTAAGTCATTACCTGTGGCTAGAGTTCTTTCTACTCTAGTTCAAGCACTTGGCCTACACTAGCTGTCTTTTATCACCCTTTTAGTTCACTGCATTGCTACGTGTAAGTCAGTGACCAAGTCTTCATGTCCGAGAAGTAACGACGATCCGAATCGATTAATACTCAGTTGAGGATCTCTAATCACACGACATATGTAGCACTTAACCCTTGCATATGTCAACTCGCCACCAGGTTTCTCAAGACCAGACTGGGTTCACGCCAATCGAGAGCACAGATACACCACCGTCCAGCCTCTTGCCATGGAGGGTACATGCTACTCTCGCCATCTCTCCACTCCCATTGCATGTTGGCCTTTCTGGTATTGGTCTGCCCGAAGCAAAGCTTACCCATGACGAGGCATGTGACCAATTAAATGGTCCTCGGTCAGCAGGCCCACATCGGTATGGTCCTTAAGCGACTCAGACGGAGACACTACACCGAGACTTCCTTCTCGTACAAGTCACCCGCCCGGTCTCATCTTTATCATTTACAATCCCAAAGTTTGGTACCTAGCAGAGGTACATCTTTTACGATGTTGAACCCATCACGACCATGATGGATTCACCATCAAGTTTTATTTTTGAAAACATCCCATTCCATCTGAAGCATCATCTTTTGTTTAAAACAAAACATTTTGTTTTCTAAGCAAGACTAAGCATCAGAAAACCTTTTTAAGTAAAATAGGTGTTGGGGGCCTTCGGCTTCCGAAGGTCCTCAAAAACATGATTAAACAATGTTTCTGGAGTAAAGTACATTAACAGGTACCTTCGGATTCGGATCAGAGCCACGGTACGAAGAAGCACAAAGGTTGGCGCAGAGCCGAAGCTGTGTGTAGAAGAGCTTCGGAGTAGCGGCGGAAAAGGAAACCGACTTAAAGATGAAAAACCAGATTAGACCTCGAAGAGTTATCATAGAGTTATTGATAAATGTAAAGGGCATTGTTGTAATTTTCCATGGGCTGCGACCTGTGCCTATAAATAGGTGAACAGTATCTCTGTACTATTCACGCTGATTCAGCATTGGCTTTTGCATCACGCTTGTGCTTTTACCTTCTTACGAGCTGAAGGTACACTTATAATGTAATATTATCTTTACTTTTCCATCATAATAAAATGGAAATGATTCGACAATAATACACAACTGTTTATGTTATCTTTATGCTTCATATAATCCCTTCTTCATTATTATATTTTATGCTGATGAAGGTATGTCCTTCATAACCTTCGTCCGAAAATCATTATATCCTTAAGGAAATAATGCTTAGAAGGACGAAGGATATTAACATTTAACATTTTGTGTTGCCTTGTTCTTGATTCATAGCATTTGAGAACAAGTCCCCAACATTGGCGCCCACCTCCGGTGAACTCACTTCCATTTTTTGAGTCTTGAACACTTTCGGCAAGCATCACCTTCGTCATGCCGCCGAAAAAAGCTTCAGCAGCAGGGGCTGGTACTTTACAGCCGCTGGATCCCAATCAGGATGTCCTTTCTCTTAGAGAGGCCCGAAGCCAGAAGAGGAAGGCTGTTAGTCCAACACCTCCGGAGGATGACCTGGATCAGGAGATCCAAAACCTGGAGATCCTTCAGCAACAGGTGCAACGCAAGAAGGAGAAGATGGCTCGTCTAGCTGATCTTTAGAGACAGATAGACGAAGCTTCTGAAGAGGTTCGTCATCTTGTTCAAGATGATCAAAGCCGAAGACCTCCACGCAGAGAGCTTCATCAGGAAGGCTTCCACAATGAGGATGACTGGTATGAAGATTTCCATCATGGAAACTTTGCTTTTGATGATGCTTCTCCTCTCTCAACAGAATTGCAGGCTACACCATGGCCTCAGTCCTACAAGCCACCCCAGCTCCCCATGTATGACGGTCACACAGACCCGAAGCAATTCCTAATGAGCTATGAAGCAACAATATCTTCGTATGGTGGCAATACGGCAGTCATGGCAAAATCTTTTGTCATGGTCGTCAGGAGCGTTGCTCAGACTTGGTACTCTTCCCTTCGGCCAGGGACAATCACTTCTTGGCAGAAATTGAAGGATATGCTGATAACTAGCTTCCAAGGGTTTCAGACGAAGCCAGTCACCGCTCAGGCTCTCTTCCAGTGTACCCAGGACCATGAAGAGTACCTTCAGGCGTATGTCCGGAGGTTTCTGCGCCTGAGGGCACAAGCGCCAACAGTGCCCAATGAAATTGTCATTGAGGCCATGATTAAGGGGCTTTGGCCGGGGCCATCAGCGCAGTACTTTGCCAGGAAGCCACCACAAACGTTGGAGAAGCTGCTCCAGAAGATGGACGAATACATTCGAGCTGACAATGACTTCCACCAAAGAAGGGAGGAAGCATTCAGGTTTTCTGAAATGACCAGGGGCTTTGGAGGAAGATTTCACCCGAGGCATGTTAGGTCAATCCATAACTCTGCTCAAACTGATGATCGAGGAAGCCAGCAGCAAAGGCCACAACACTCTTCACAAGCTTCGGCCCAACAGCAGAGTTCTTTTCGGCCGCCAGTGCCAAGGGGCAGAGGCGCCAGGGGCTTCGTGGGAAGGTTTGGAGACCAGCCAAGAAAAATATATTGCCTATTCTGTGGTGAAGACAAGGGCCATACTACCAGGATGTGCCATGTTACCATCCAGAAGCAGAAGGAAATAGCGGAAGCAGCAGCGCAACAGAGTCAGCCGAAGCAGGTCATGCATACTGCTTCGTATCACTCACCTTACATTCCAGAATATGTAGGCAACCACCCTGCAGCTTCTGTTGCTTCGGCGAGCCAACCCCAAGCATCCTGGCAGCAACCTCCACCGCCACCGCCGATCCAAAGAGGTCAGCAGCCAGAAGGGAGTCAGCGCACTAACCTTCAGCGGGATTTCAGAGAGGAGTCCGAAGCTCGCACAGTCATTACACTGTGCCAGAGTCGAAGCACAATTACTGACGAATATCCTACCTCAACAGCAGTTCTTTTGCATTTTCTACATTCGCTATTACCCTTTTGTTAATAAGGAACAATTATGAAGAGTTTAAATGTCTTTAATTGAATTTCAATTTCTTGTAATACTTCTGTCTTTTACCATAATAAAAATATGTTTTTTCCATAGGCTCGAGTTGCCGAAGCATACGAACTTATGCTGATTTGAAGGACCTTTGTATTATCAAAAATTTGATCTAATGGACACAGTACAAATTGTTCGAAGCAGTAAAAAGTCGTTCCTAAGGGAGTGCAGTGTAAGTTTTCTAAACATACAGCGAAAAATAAACGCTGATTCCGCTGAAAGTAAAAGGCGAAGAAGCTCCTAAGGGAGGCTTACAGCGAAAAATAAACGCTGATTCCGCTGAAAGTAAAAGGCGAAGAAGCTCCTAAGGGAGGCTTACAGCGAAAAGTCAGCGCTGATATAAAAAGTGTGTGTGCTTTATTACAGGGATACGTATCTGCGGCACAAATATCATTTTGCATAACATAACATCATCACATCATTTTTGCATAACATAAGCATCATACAGCATAATGCATCTGGAACAAGAAGGGGATACAGTATTGACCTTCGGAACATATTTTGGGAAAGAGAAAATCGTGCTAAGGCACAAGGCAAATCGAGATGAAGTGTAGCCTCATCGGAAAAGCAACACAAAACTTTTTTACAGCTTCGAAGAATATTTCACAAAGCTTGGACATTTTTTATCAGAGAAGTAAGCAAATTCTTATGATATAGAAAAGATTTTCTTCACGAAGCATGAAAAGAAGGGAAGATGTTTTTTCGCCGAAGGCTCAAAAAAATGGTATGTATGCAGAGTTTCATGCATCGTAAAGAATTAAACTATAAATAGATTGTATATTACATTTAAAGTTACAATATATTACACATTTTTACGTCTCAAATGTTTTTACAATAACATTCAATCCTCTTTAAGCACTATCTCTGCAGCTTCGTTCAATAAATGGTTGACAACCTTGTCCATAATGGCTTCGGCCATTTTTCTAATTTCATCATCCCCCTTCGGGTGGGGGCCCGCAGATGCCTCAGCAGCTTCTGAGGGAAGAAAAGATACGGCTATATTACTATTACAAACCGAGAACAGAGTCTGGAATTAAAAATTACAGCATGATAAAAACCACTAATTAATACCTATGCGCCCTTCGGGCTCTGTATTTTTCTCGGCAGCTTCTGCTACTTTTCTAGCATCGTGAATGCCTTTTTCACTCCTTTGAATAATTTCTTGCGCCAGTTCTCGGCCGCCTTTATCCCAGATATCGGTGAAGAATTTTCCGCCGACCATGCTTGCTTCGGGTGAGGGATCTTTAATATCTTCAGTAGACAAAGTAGCTTCGGACTGCGCTAAGGATTTTACATGCTCGCAGCCTTTCTTCTCCAAAACAGTAGCAATCCCTCTAGCACCCGAAAAAGCGCAGATGTCGCCACGGCTGTTCAGAATTTCCTCGAAGGCCTCTGCTTCGTGACTGATCCATTCCACGGGACCTTCAGGATTGCCTCTTGAAAAATTCTCTTCACTAGAAAATGCACCAACGCTGGCGAAGCTGGATTTTATTTTCTTGACGCACTCTATGGATTTAACATAGCATTTTCTCTGGGATGCACGAAGCTCCTTAACACTTATCTCCAAATGATTGGCCAATTGGTCACTAAGCTCTCGTTTTGTCTCTTCAAGTATACGTTCTTCTTTAGCTCTAGCTAGTTGCTTCTGAAGATCTTTAATTTCACGTTTTTGAGCTTCGGCCTGGGCCTTCGAAGCAGCTTCGTCCTTTCTTACCTTGTCTATCAATATAAGCAGAATTTTATCTTTTTCCAGAGCTTCGTTTCTCAGTTTAATAACTTCTGATCGTAGATTGTTGAACGCAATTTCATAGCTCTCGTCTTCGGCACTCTTTTGTGCTCTTAATGCGTTGCTTAGAATTAAACCCTATATGAAAAAGAGTCCGTATAAGAATAAAAGAATGAGTTACGAATTATAAAATTTTCAAACGTCTAATTCCCATACCTTCAGGCTATTATACGCAAGACTATCCGCGAGATCTTCTTTCGTCATAGCGCATAACCAGCTTCGAGCTTCGGAAACCCCATACTTCTAGCCATCTCCCGACAGACGGATAATTCTTTGTTGTCTGGGAGGCAGTATAGGAAATCTTCTTCGTTCGTCCCATTGAACACTAGTGCCCCCTTCGGATATTTCAATTCTTTGGCATAGTGGTTAGCTTCAAAAATTCCTTCTTTTGATAACTTTTTCCCCGAAGCATGTCGCACGATATAGTCATATATTTTGGAAGGTGCTTCGGGGACGGCGGTATCAATTTCTTCAACCGAAGCTGGCTCTGACATTTTCATTTCTTCGGTTGCCTTTGCAATTTTTACTTCTTCTGCTTCCGAAGGTATTACCTTGGTTGGTTCTGCAGGCCCAGTTTCAACTCCAGTCTGTTGCTTTGAAGCTTCAGCAACAGACACTTCAGCAAGTGCCTCAGAAGTTTCAACAGTTTTCTTTGGAGTTGTGCTTGGAAGTTTAATTGTTTCCAAAACATCTAACACATTAACCATTATTTTCCTTTTTGGGGTCACTGTCGGCCCCTTCTTAATTTTTGATGCTTCAATTTCTTCTGAAGGACTTAAAATTTCCGATGCCTTCACTCCCTCAGCTGATGCTTTCGCTTCTTCCGTCTCTGGTTCTTTTATCTTTTCTGTCGCTGGCACTTCGGCCATTTCTGCGACTTCTGGCAGCAGGGTTGGCTCTTCAGCCTCGGTGGCCGAAGAGGTCTCTCCGGTAAACTCAGGCACTGTGGCTGGTTCAATGTAGCGTGGCCGATGTGTGAGAACCTTTACCCTTTTTCTCTTCGGTGCTGGCTCACTAGGAGCAGCTGCAGCTTTTTCTTTCGCAGAAGTTGTGCCTTTTCTTTTCTGCCCTCGAATGGGATAGCGATAGTCCGGGTAGACGAACCCGATTGCATCAAATACCCGGTTGAGTCTTTTCTTTTTCGTCCTCCGAAGGCCGCTGACAAAGCAGTATCTTCGGCCTTCGAATATGCCCCAAGCAACTCATCACTTACAGTCTCAATGCTCTTTAACCAATCATCATCTGGTTCAATGAATTTGTCTCCATACTTGAATGTGTACTTCAGCCGGACTAGCCCACCTTCGTCAGTTTCTTTAATAGTTTCTTTCGGCATTTCCCAATTATCCGCAAGAGGCCACACTCTGAAGGCAATATGTTCTTGTGTTAAATCCCCCGTCCCAATAAAAGAGCAAACAACTCCGAAGGCTCTCTGGCATTCTTCGGCTGCTTCATTCATTTCTACCTTCGGCCTTCGTAGGCCGAAGCGTTGCCAGATGGGATGCATAATGATCTTCTTTATATCTTCTCGAGATTTCAAGTCATTTTTCACGTAAAACCATTCCGTCATCCAGTCGTCAGGCCACCTCTTGCGAAAGGTCGGCACTGGGCAGCTTGACCCAGAACGAGAGCCGAAGCTATAGCAGCCAAAGTTGTTGTGATATTGTTCCTTACCCCAGGGTTTTGTCTCGTATAACAATTCGTGTATATTGCAGAAGCTCTTTGCATCAGGTTCCAAGCCTTGGCTCCTCACAGCCCACACGAAAATATTCATCCTTATGATCGCTTCGGGGATAAGTTGGTGAAGGTGGATTTCAAATATCTTCAGCACCTCCACAACAAAACGGCTCAGGGGAAATCGTAGTCCAGCTTTCAAGAAGCTTCGAAATACTACAACTTCATTTTCCTCAGGAGTTGGGCAAGTCTTCTCTCCCTCGTCGGCCCTTACAATAGACAAATCCCGGAAATATCTTCCCCTCATGTTGGCAAGATGACTCTCTTTAATACTTGATTTGCCGAAAACCGCATGGCTTGGTCGCCAAGGTCGATCTTCGGAGTCTTCGCCACCACTATCCGCATCATAGCTGTCGCTATCACCAGTATCTTCAGATAAACCTTCCAAAATTTCTTTAGTGATCTTCTCTGTATTAGTCTTCGACATAGATTGAAGAAAACCCAGATGCATCTCTTCAGAAAGACTCAGCTTCATTTCGGCAACAACCTTCTTCTCCTCAGACATCTCTTCGGAATTCTTGCCTCTCGCTTCCGAAGCTTAAAACTAGGGAGGCAACAAAATATTTGTGGCCAGAAAACTATTTGAGCAGGCAAAACAGATGGCAAGGGAGCGTGCCGAATAAATTGTGGTGAGCCCGTATTTATAAACCCATTATGTCGGAGACTGGAGGGCCCCATTTGCCAAAGAATGTTGCTATTCTAGCAAAAGGAAGGTGTTTTTTCGGACCTTCGGCTTATAGCCTTCGTCCATTTCGCAATCTGAATTCATCATTCTGACAAATTAATATTGCGAGGGGCTACTGTTGGGGGCCTTCGGCTTCCGAAGGTCCTCAAAAACATGATTCAACAATGTTTCTGGAGTAAAGTACATTAACAGGTACCTTCGGATTCGGATCAGAGCCACGGTACAAAGAAGCACAAAGGTTGGCGCAGAGCCGAAGCTGTGTGTAGAAGAGCTTCGGAGTAGCGGCGGAAAAGGAAACCGACTTAAAGATGAAAAACCAGATTAGACCTCGAAGAGTTATCATAGAGTTATTGATAAATGTAAAGGGCATTCTTGTAATTTTCCATGGGCTGCGACCCGTGCCTATAAATAGGTGAACAGTATCCCTGTACTGTTCACGTTGATTCAGCATTGGCTTTTGCATCACGCTTGTGCTTTTACCTTCTTACGAGCTGAAGGTACACTTATAATGTAATATTATCTTTACTTTTCCATCATAATAAAATGGAAATGATTCGACAATAATACACAACTGTTTATGTTATCTTTATGCTTCATATAATCCCTTCTTCATTATTATATTTTATGCTGATGAAGGTATGTCCTTCATAACCTTCGTCCGAAAATCATTATATCCTTAAGGAAATAATGCTTAGAAGGACGAAGGATATTAACATTTAACATTTTGTGTTGCCTTGTTCTTGATTCATAGCATTTGAGAACAAGTCCCCAACAATAGGTATCAAGGAATGGTAATCAATTTCAAGGTAGGAAATGCAGCAATTGTGTAGCACTCAACTCCTATCACCTAATGCATCATTTCAAGTGATAAAGAATTTAAAACAATAAGGAAGGGGTAAATGCATCGGGGCTTGCCTTGTGTCGTAGGGGACTCGGGATCTGTTCCACAAATGTCAAAGTAGAAACTGTCCCCGACAGGTGGATTTTCAGTCGGTGGTGCAACTTCCTCTTCAACAACTACTTCTTCGTTTTCTAAACATAACAATATATACACATAAATGCCCATGTGATGCTATGATCATGTAGTTATGATAGAACATAGTAAGTTATATCTTGAATATAACTTTCCTTCATGGTACTCCTAAGTCATTAGGGTTTCCTAGGTTAATACCCTATCAGGGTTAGGCAAGTTCTATTCTAGGAAGCTAGGGTTTTGGGTTTGGGATCCAATAATGTGCAAAACATACCAAACTTTACCCAAGGGCTTTGATTATTATATTAAGCTTACCCAAAAAGTTTTATGATTTTTGGAGCTATCAAGTAATTTCTAAAATTACAAAAGACTAGGTTTAGGTCTTCTTAAATGCTAAATAATTCATGGTTGGTGCTAAAAATCTTGGAATTATTTTTATTGAATACTAGAGGAATTTAGGAGTCTAGTAAAATTGGCCTCATGATTTTATAATTTTTCTAGATTTTTCTATAAGTCTCCTAAGTCTGGCAGAAAAAGAAAAAGAAAAGGAATGAATAGTAACGTGCTCAAACCAGCCCGAGTCGGTCCACGAACAAGGAAACGCGCCCGCGCTGGCGACTTTGCACAAAGGTCCCTGTTGATTTGAACAACCAGAAAAAGAGGTCGCGGCACTATTCCTATGTTTCATTGACATTTGCGTAAAACCCCTCCTACTTCTATTTCTTCACAGCGTCAAGTCCACGACGTGAACGACGATGAACGCGCCCTCCGGTGAACTTGTACCAGCCGAGATGCGTAACCACCGGTGCTCTAACTTGGTCGACACCTAATCCTACCCCTGGCAACCCTAGGCCGACCATCAATTGCACAATTCCCGCCCGGAGCCTTTCTGCCCACGACGACGGCGAAACCCAAGGGGAAATCGAGGTGTTCTTGGCGATTCAGGGAGGTCTAGCTCAGTCAAAAGGGTCTACGAGCAACAGGAGACTTAGGGGGGCTAGAACATCGAGCCAAGAAGCTTGAACTCACCCGCAAAGAGCTAGCCACGGCGAGGTGTTCACGGTGGCGCGGAAACCCGATTTGGGGGAAAGGGAAATTGGGAGGCTATGGTGGACGATCAGAGGCGAGAGCTGGTGCACTAGGTGCGTAATAACCTAGCGGAGCTCACTGGGGCATCAATTTATAAATTTCATCAGCGGTGGCGTCCAATTTGGAGAAGGCGTGCTGGCGGCTGGAGAGAGGGGAAGTTCACTGGCGCGGGTTACCGTGGCATTCACTGGAGCAACGACTCAGTCGATATATAGGCCGTCTATAGCGACCTACGACGACGTGGTAACAAGGCAGTAGTGTGGCGTGCTCAGGTTGACAGCGATCATCACCGCGACGGCCACCAGCCACGTCGCGACGTAAGTGGATGAGGTGACAAAGCGGCCACAGTGCTCCGACTTCATCCTGTGCTAAAGATGTTTCACCCCGAGTCGTTATCCGGACGCCCAGGGGCGCGAATCACAACGTCGGCGCGAATCCGAGCGTGGGGTCACCAGCGGCGAGGTGCACTGCACCTGGGATCTTTTTCAGTTACTGTACCATGGTAATCCTCATCAGAAGTTCTGACAGCACGATTTGGAGAGCTTTATTCTCTAATTTGTATGTGATAACATGTTAATCCACTTGTAACAAATTGTGTGATGATGTTATTATTTGAGCATTGTGTGATGATGTCCGGTTATGTAAATTGTTGTGTACGTGAGTTGCTGATCCTGACACGTACATGGTTCGCATTCGATTTGCCTTCTAAAACCGGGTGTGACAACCATGGAATGGGAAGTAGCAACCATCTTGCCATGACGGCAAGGGTGATGGACAAGATATTTTCAAATTTTAATTTGGTCAATTCTTGGATGAACCAAGTGAGCTTAGTCAACACAAAAGATCAAAGCTCAAATGACCTAGCTTCCTATGTCACTTTCAAATCAAAGAGGAAGAGCTTGCCAAAAGACATCGAGAGGAGCAGACAGGATGAGAAAAACCAGCTCGAAAAACTCGTCCAAATGAAGAAATCTGGCAAACAAGATCTCCCTTTGCATCCAAAACACGAGAAAGACCCCTCTTAAAACACACTTCATAGTCATCCTCAAGGAATTGCGAAACAGAAAGCAGATGGAAATGCAAATTTGAAAACATAGCAACATCCTTGCGAACAAAACTCCCGTTCACTCGAATGGAGCCACGAGAGACAACCACCTCTCGACTTATCCCCGAATGTGATGTATTCCTTACCAATCACGGGGTCGAGGCTAGAGAAATATTTGGAGCTTCCGGTCATGTGGTGCGAACAGCCGAAATCCATGAGCCACATGTTCTCCAGGCCTCCATCCTACATCAATAGAAAGACACGGGGTGAGCAAATGACACATCACTAGGGTTAGGATATCGGGAATAATACTAGTGCTACGGCATTCGCCCCTAAAAAGTGTATTTTAAAAAATACAAACTAACAATTGTCGACTAGTAAGGAATACCAGTAACATATATAACAATATACTAGTAAGGAATATATGTTGCTCACTATCAAATAGATTTAAAATGCCAAATACAATGCAAATAATTGTCTGAAAACATTGAACTATATTACCTCGCCTACAACAATACAAATAATTGTGAAACTATACTATCATGTCATAATAACAATTAACAAATAGATTTGAACTATGAATTATCAACTATTTTCAAAAAATCAACTAACAAATGTACACCAATCGTCATCTTCTACCACTGAACATATAATACTACTAATAAATGTGCACAAACCTAAAAACGAGTGGAAAACAGTGATTACCGAGCAGTTATCAACGAATCTTGTCGTTAGTGTGCCGAATCTCGTCCGTGTCTAAAGCTGGCGCGCCCTCGCTTGATATGTCAGAATCCGGTGTTTTCTTGTCAAGAAACGATGAAATCTGACCGAATCTCGATGTATTTTGGGCGAGATCTCTCATTAGTGTCACTTGCGACAGCCGAAAGCTGAGGGAGTGGAAGAAAGAGAGAGAATGAAATGAGTGGAGTTGTCGGGTGAAGGCTGTGAAGTACATAGGAGATTTTTTATTAATAGGTTCGAGTTTCGGTTAACGGTTCAGAACAATTGAATTTGAATTTTAGTTTGTATGAAAATATAGATTTTTTTTAACAATAAATATACTTCTGAACTTCTAAGAACCTCTAATTTTTATAAACTCTTTTCAAAACTTTTATATTTTTTTAAATTTCAAACGAAAAATTTCAAAAAATCAGTGAATTTCGTTTCCGTCGTTTGTCGGGAACGGGAAAAAACGCCCAAACCCGTCGAATCCCGAGCGGGATTTATATCCCAACGACACAAAACTCTGGAAGTCCCGCATCTCCCGATAAAACGCCGCGACCACACAAGAAGTGACCTCTGACCTCCACAGTCTATAACGGCACGACCCTCGCTCATGTTCTCATCTTCCCACTCCTTCCATTTGTCCTCTTCCTCTCCCTCCCACGCCACCGTCAACGAGCTCCAGAGCCCCGCACCGCGCCGCCCGCCAGCAACCACCCCCTCCTCACCCAGATGCCGCGGCTGCCGGGATCGCAGCCTGCGCCGGAGCGGCGACTCGCCGTGCTCCTGTCCCACTTCCACCCGTGTTGCGAACCTCCACGCACCATCGCCTGCGTCGCCAGCGTGGAGTGCCTCCGGACCGCAGCCGAGGAGGAGGCCGAGATGCAGTTGAGCCTCTCCACGTCGCCCTGCGCAGGAGGTGAGAAGGGGGGATCCTCGGGTGGCGGGCACTGCGTGTTCTGCAACATCGTCGCGGGCACCGCGCAGGCCTTCAAGGTTAGTATGCACGCTGGCGCCTCCCGCTCCCAGCCTGTTCAACCATTCTTGTAATTGCGTCGCTATTCGAGGCGTTCTATATTTATTCTGGTTTTTCCAGAACTTTCGTGGACTGTGGGGATTTTAAATTTGCTCTCGTGATGTCCTCGTGTGTCAGTTGTTGATGAACTGGTTGACTGTTTATTGATTAATTCGGATTGTTGTGTGCTTCATTTTGCAGCTCTACGAGGATGATATGTGCTTGTGCATCCTGGATGCTAAACCTCTAACAAGCGGGTAAGGGTTTAATGCTCTTCTCACTTGTCAGCTCTATCATTACTTCAGTTCTTGGTGTGCTTAATTTCGTTAAGTTACTCGAGTTTGTCACCCACGATTAAAACCAAATACAGATAGTGACTTGTTGTGTAACGTGAGTTTTCACTGGGTGTTTGATTTTGTTTGAGTAACATGCAGTTTTTGTTATTTGTCTGCATCAAGTTTGTATTGCTTTGTTTGCTATGTTCTATTGACGTGAATTGACAAAGAATGTCTGAAATAATATGTACTAATAGTCTGTATGTTGGGTACTGAAGGAGTTGAGATCGCTTGCTCGATAAAGGGGTAATCTAGACTCTTTTTTGTGCAATTGACTAAATAGTTTTTGAATAGGCCATCGGATAGTCAAGTTTTCGCACTAGAATGAATGGATGACAATGACATAATTAATGCCTAAAGCGAAAGAAAACATTACTGCTAGAATCTGGACTTGAATGTTTTGGTCTTCACTCTTCAGTGTTTGGATAAATCATAGATGCTATATGCAAACCAATCTTTTCTGCCCTTGAGCTGTAAATTTGTAGAATACTGAAAAACTGGGAATGATACCCTATTGGACTTACATCTCTGCTGTAGTTTGATTGCCATCATTCGAGTGTTTTTTCAAGAAAATCTAATGGCACTTCTTGCCCCTTCATTGGACATTGTGATTTATGCACCAGATGACATGAGTACTTTTAAAATCTGTGCAATTGTTAGTCCTGTAGATTACCTCTTTCATGAAGCTAGAATTTGCATTGCTGAGTTCATTCGAGTGCCATTATATAGACTTGTGGTATTGTTTGATCAGGACAGATATATCCTCAACGGTGGCACTCATACAAAAAGTAGTAGTTGAGATGCAGCTCTTTAGGTGGCTAAACTTTTTATATTATCTTATTATCTGGGTAATAGATATTTCAATGCATGTAGGCATCAATTCTACTTTCGATGACATGTCTTCACTTTGTTGGCTCACTGGTCATACAGTTGTCGTTGTACTGTAAAATACTACATCTTAGAAAAGATGTGATTCTAGCTTTGGTCAGAGTCGAACTAATTTAAGTTTGACTGAGTTCATGGAAAATATCAGCATTCAAGACTCCAAATAGGTATATTATGAAAATATATTCCATAATAAATCTAATGATACTTATTAAAAATGATAAGAATTAATATGTTTGTATACAAATTTAATCAAACTTAAGATAGATTGACTGAGCACTATTCTAGAATTGCATCTTTTCTGGGACAAAGGGAGTATCACCTATAGCATTATTTATAGCTTATTTAAGGAAGTATCTATCCTTTTGAACTGATTAGTATGGAGAAGCTTATGTCTAGAGTTGGAATTGGCATTACATCAGTCTTGACTACAAAAGGCACCTGTTTAGTAGTGATGTTCAACATAAACAATTTTTTTGGTTGGTAAAGCTCTGTTAGTTAACAATGTTCATTTCCTATTCTGTAACTATACGAGCTTTAGGACATGCAGTATAATTTTTTGGTGCTGATGCACATGTCAGTGTACTAATGAATAATTTTTTTAATTGAACCTTGTATTACTCTTATTTTCTCTTAGCTCATGTGCTTAGTGCATTGTTGTAATGCCATTTGTAACATCATCACATGTTAATGTATTTTACCCTCAATTAATGTTCTTTATTTTTCTGTTTCCTCTGTAGGCATTCCCTTATCATTCCAAAAAGTCATTATCCATCAGTGCAAACAACACCACCAACTGTAAGTTTCATTATCATAAAAACGCAGAAGAGCTTGATAGTTATGTGGTTGATTGGATAAGCAATTGTCTGGGTACAACATGATATTTATATTCCACCGTAAACATTATGTGGAGTTTTTTCTTCTATATTTTCTTCTGTTTATGCTCTGGGTAGTCAATTATCATCGTATTAATCCAGTTTCACATATTATGGTTTTTCCCGATTAGCACACAGCCACTATAAAGGGCCCTTTGGAATTTAGGAATTTTTTCTGTTTTTTGCGTTTTCCTGCGAAAGTGGCCTGATTCTGTACGATTAGTGTGAAAATCTTGTGCTCCAAAAAGGTCTAAATAAGAAAATAAATTATATATTTTACTTTTAAAAATAAATTCTAGTTTTGCATTGCTATGTCTAAAAACTATATTTGGCTCTGAAATTTTTCCCTCGTGTTTATCAGTTACCAAAGATTCATAGTAAAAATTATCTTTCATAAACAATATTTCCATACTTATGCATTTATGATTCATTAGATTATTGTAACACTCCGTCCACTTCCGGACCGACGGTATTTACTCTTGGCAACTCTCTAGGATCATATATTGCCCCCACAGACCAACATAGGTCTTTTGTGCGCACTTTGTCCTCACTCATGCGCACCCGAGAAAACTTTTCGGTCGATCACACATCCCAAATTGATTAAAGCTAAGCGCGCTTAACTTAGAGATTCTTTCGAGATAGTCTTCCGAAAAAGAAGATGCACCTTATTGGTATGAGTACACTATTAATTCTATTAAGTCTGTAGAAGATTAGAATTTGGGGCAATTGGCCACACCTCAATTGGAGGGCGGCGCCTTCTATTATATAGGGCCGACTGACCTTGCTTTACAAGGCAAGGGTAATTTCCTTGATTTACATCTGCTAACTATAGCAACTAATCCCTGATTTGCATCTGGTGATTATGGCAACTAATCCCTGATTTACACCTGCTAACTATAACAACTAATCTGCTGATTATGGCTATGATATGCCACATCATATGGTAAGGAGTTGCGACATATTCTATTTCCTAACACCCGCCCGCAGTCGAAGCGGGAGGCTCCCGGACGCAAAGGCTGGATCGAAATTCTCGAAAGAGTGCTGTCGGAAGCCCTTTAGTCATGATGTCGGCGAACTGGTGAGAGGAGGGCACATGGAGAACCCGAATCTCACCAAGGGCCACCTTTTCACGGACGAAGTGAATGTCGATCTCGATGTGCTTCATTCGCTTGCGATGGACGGGGTTGGCCGTCATGTAGACTGCACTGACGTTGTCGCAGAAGACAATAGTGGCGGAGGGTAGCTGGATGTGGAGCTCCTGGAGTAACTGTCGAAGCCAGCAGCAGTCGGCCACAACATGAGCCATGGCCCGATATTCTGCCTCGGCGCTGGAGCAGGACACCGTGGTCTAGTGCTTGGAGGACCAGGAAACCAGATTGTCGCCGAGATAGATGTAGAAGCCGGAGGTGGATCGTCGAGAGTCTGGACAGCCTGCCCAGTCAACGTCAGAGTAGGCAGTCAGCGTATCAACAGATCCGGTGCCAATGTGAAGACCTGAGGAGAGTCCCCTGGACGAAGCGTAGGATGCGCTTGATAAGCGCACGATGAGGCTCGCACGGGGCGTGCATGAAGAGGCACACCTGCTGAACAGCATAGGCCGGATCAGGACGAGTCAGCGTCAGGTACTGAAGAGCCCCCGCCAGGCTCCTGTATTCAGATGCGTCCTTCTCTGACAGAAGAACCCTGTCGGTCGCGGATAGCTTGGCGTGAGTGTCAACTGGTGTCTATGTCGGATGACACTCAGCCATGCCCGCGCGCTAAAGAAGCTCGACAGCGTACTGTTGCTGGGAGAGGAAGAGGCCATCTGAGGAGCGTGTGACAACGATGCCGAGGAAGTGGTGGAGGGCGCCAAGATCCGTCATGGTGAACTCGGAGCTCAGCCGAGCCATAATGCGCTGAAGGAGGGCCGAGGACGAGGCAGTGAGAACGATGTCGTCGACGTACAGTAGTAGGTAGGCGAGGCTCGTCCCCTCTCGGAAAATGAAAAGGGACGTGTCGGAGGTGGAAGCGATGAAGCCGAGCTGTCGGATGAAGGTGGCGAAGCGCTGGTACCAGGCCCGTGGAGCTTGCTTCAGTCCGTACAAGGACTTCTGCAGACGACAGACGTGGTCTGGGGCACCAGGGTCGACGAATCCTGGTGGCTGCTGACAGTAGACAGTCTCCTCGAGGTGGCCGTGAAGAAAGGCGTTCTTCACGTCCAGCTGGTGAATCGGCCAGGTGCGGGACGCGGCGATGCTGAGTACAAACCGTATGGTGGCCGGTTTGACGACCGGGTTGAAGGTCTCGTCGTAGTCGACGCCCTCGCGCTGGGAGAAGCCTCGGCCAACCCAGCGAGCCTTGTGGCGAGCGAGGGACCCATCAGCATGGAACTTGTGCCGGAAGATCCAGTTCCCCGTCACGATGTTGGCGCCGGGGGGCGCGGAACGAGCTGCCAGGTGTTGTTGTCGACGAGGGCCTAGTACTCATCCATCATCGTGGTACGCCAGTTGGCATTGGCCAGCGCGCTGCGGTAGTTCATCGGAATCGGCAATGGTGAGGATGTAGTGGCCGCCAGCCCTTCATAGCGAACACGAGGAATGGCACCCGTCATGGTGCGGGTGGTACGTGGCGGCAGTGGTGGTGGTGGCGGAGCAGGCGATGCCGCCGGTGCCGGTGAGGGCGCCGTCGGTGGTGTTGGGGCGTCAGGAGGGGCTGCCGGGGCAGCCGCCGCTCCGGACAGCTCGGGGCGGGGGCGACGGATGTAGACCCGTGGTAAATGGACCATGCTGGGTCCAGGCGGGGGCACGTGACCATGCCCGCCTGGTGTCGAAGGAGGCGATCCATGTGATGTCACAACGTCGGGGGGTGGCTGGTCATCACTCGAGTGAGATGGAGTGACCACGGGTGGCGAGGAGGAAGTCCCACCTGCAACAACAGTAGAGCAAGGCACCGAAACCATATCGTCGTCAAGGAGAAAGTCATGGGAGGCGTGGGAGGAGGCATCTGAGGTGGCTGCAAAGGGAAAAGTGGGTCTCGTCGAATATGACATGGCGAGAGATGATGATGCGACGTGTCGATAGGTCGAGGCAGCGGTAACCTTTGTGCGAGGGGGGATATCCGAGGAAGACGCATGCCGTGGAGCGAGGGACGAGCTTATGTTTGGAGGTTGCTTGCATGTTGGGGTAACAGAGGCACCCAAAAACACGCAGATGGTTATAGGTTGGCGGTTGATTATGCAGACGAGTGTATGGAATGTCATGCTGAATGGAGGAGGATGGGCGCCTATTATGGAGGTAGCAGGTCGTCAGGAGTCCCTCGGCCCAATATGCGAGGGGTAGGGAGGCATGGAGAAGCATGGTGCGAATGGAATTGTTGAGTGTGTGGATGATGCGTTCGGCTTTGCCATTTTGGGGTGATGTGTAGGGACAGGAGGAGCGGAGGTGAGTGCCTTGAGCAGCGAAGAATTTGGTGGTGGCAGTGTTGATGAATTCAGCCCCGTTGTCAGCCTGAAAACATTTCATGGGAGAGCTGAATTGTGTTTTGGCGAGCACAGCAAGCTCACTTAGCTAAGTGTTGGTGGACCTCTGATTTTTTTTAAGCGGAAAACCCAATAGTAGTGGCTATAATCATCCAAACATACCAAATAATATGAAAAACCAGACAGACTGTTGATGGGTGAGGTCCAAACATCGCAGTGAACCAGTTCGAAAGGGGCATGAGTTATGGACTGCGAAGCGCTGAAAGGTAGACGTGTATGCTTGCCTATCTGACACGAGTGACATAGGGAGCGGTCTACTTCATTACAGGAAACAACATGCAGTTTATTAAGGCGTTCTAGAGTGGCGGGTGCAGGGTGACTGAGACGTTGATGCCACAGAGAGGAGGAAGCAGCCAGGAGAGCATGAGGTGGAGCGGCAGCTGTGGAGGAAGGCATGGTGTATAGGTCCCCGTCGCAGTTACAGCGGAGAATCACGCGTCCCGTCCTAAGATCCTTGACAGAAAAACCATGTGCGTCAAATTCAAAGGAACAACTATTGTCGCGAGTGAATTGACGGACGGATAGCAGGTTGCGGACTATGGATGGTGCGACAAGAATATTATTAAGAGTGAAATTTGTGGTAGGTGCAGGAAGGACGGAGTGACCTCTAGACGTAACGGGAATACTAGTGCCATTACCTACTGTTATTGAGGAGATGGAGGGGGAAGGCGTTGGGTAAGCATACCAGCCGAGGATGTCATGTGTGTGGAGGCGCCGGAGTCAACAATCCAGTCGCCCAACAATTCCATGTTCTACAGAGCAGCGATGAGGCTGGTTGCATTCCAGGTGCTGGTGGAGGTGTTGGAGCCGCTGGAGGAGGCCTAGAGCGGAGCGAAGGCGGTATTGGCCTGCGGGGAAGGCCCTAGTATACCTAGGTTGCGTCCAACCTGGGCACCAGGACCTCCAGGGGCACCAGAACTACCCTGACGGTGCTGACCAGGAGGGGTGACGCGCTCTCCAAGGGCCACACATTCGCCGGTCCAGGGATTGAAGCCCCAGGGAACGCGTTTGTAGGTGCTGGTGCTGCTGGAGGTGCCGCCGGAGGAGTTGGGGAAGGGCTGCTGGCCACTCTTCTTGGTGTTAGGACGTCGGCCGCCCTGTAGCTGCTGCTGTTTGTGACCGCCAAGAGAGGAGGCAGCAGCCAGGAGGGCGGTGGTGGCACGCACTTTTTCCTCGTTTTTCAGGCGCAGTTCTTTGAGGAGGAGCTGGTGCCGGGCGGCAGCGAGGGTGAGGGGCTGCGTCCCGACGATGTTGTCGGCGACGTTGGAGTAAACCTCGTTGAGCCCTCGCAGCAGGTTGAGGACGAGGTTGGGTTCAGAGACGGGCTGCCCAACGTCGCGCAGTTCGTCGGCCTTCTCCTTCATGCGAACGCAGTAGGCGTCAATGGACAGATCCCCTTGAGTCATCGAGTGGAACTCGTGATTCAAGAAGATGGCGCGAGGAGCTTTGTTCGCCTGGAACACGTCGCCGATGGCCACCCAAAGGGCACTCGCCGTCTGCTTATCGTCGGTCATGGCAAGGTTGAGGACGGCGTCAGAGACGGTGCTGTACATCCATCTGCGGACGCAGAAGTCAGCCTGCAGCCAGGTCTCGTCGGAGTTTGAGGTGGAGGCGGTGGCGAGATGATGTAGCAACCCGAATTTTCCACAGGTGGCCTGGAACGCCGTCGACCACTTGGTGAAGTTAGAGGGCTTCAACTCAAGGGTCATGGGGACATGGAGCTTGATGTTGATGGTGGCGAAGGTGCAGATCACGGGGGCAGGGGTTGATTCGGTTGCCATGGGGAGGGGAGGGAGGCTGAGGGGAGAGATCACGAGATTAGATTGGGATCGGGACCTGAGCTCGTGGTACCATGTAGAAGATTAGAATTTGGGGCAATTGGCCACACCTCAATTGGAGGGGGGCGCCTTCTATTATATAGGGTCGGCTGGCCTTGCTTCACAAGGCAAGGATAATTTCCTTGATTTACATCTGCTAACTATAGCAACTAATCCCTGATTTGCATCTGCTGATTATGGCAACTAATCCCTGATTTACATCTGCTAACTATAGCAACTAATCTGCTGATTATGGCTATGATATGCCGCAGCATATGGTAAGGAGCTGTGGCATATTCTATTTCCTAACAAAGTCTTGGGCCAGGATATCATATCCTGGCCCCGGTGGATGGTGATATCCTGGCCCAAGACTTAATAGAATTAATAGTGTACTCATACCAACGAGGTGCATCTTATTTGTTGGAAGCCTATATCGAAAGGACCTCCAAGTTAAACGTGTTTGACTTGGAGCAATTTAGGATGACTGACCGACCGAGAAGTTTTCTTGGGTGCACATGAGTGAGGACAAAGTACGCATAAAAGACATGTGTTGGTCTGTGGGGACAATATATGATCCTAAAGAGCTGCCAGGAGTAAGTATTGCCGGTCCAGGAGTCAACGGGGTGTTACAAATGGTATCAGAGCCGACTAGGGGTGGAAATTTGGCTCGGGCTCGACGAGCCGGCTCGGGCTCGGTGAGGCTCGGCTCGCGAGCCAAAACGAGCCCGAGTCGAGCCTGGTTTTGCAGCTCGCCAGAACTGCGAGTCGAGCCGGCTCGGTCCAACTCGCGAGCCGAGATAACAACGTCAAGTATACTATTATACCATATTACTATTATGTTTTGAACTATTTTATTGAATTTCTTGAACTTGATACGTGATACACTTATATTGTAGTCCAAAAATATATTATACACCATTTTTTATCTTATATATAATAAAAAATATATAATTTATACTCTAAACGTGATTTAGTGTGAGGCTCGCGAGCTGGCTCGAGCCGGCTCGCGAGCCGTTACCGAGCCGAGCCGAGCCTCTCGGTCAGGCTCGCAGCTGCACCGAGCCACATCGAGCCGAGCCGGGCTCGGCTCGTTTCCAGCCCTAGAGCCGACCCTCACGGTTTCACGGGCGTGTGTGGGTTAGGGATTCGGGTATATGGCACATGTGGGCCCGGAGTGGTCACATGACATGACATATAACGATACTAGACACAGACGTGGCCAAGAGGGGATGTTCCTGGCTTGGGGTTGACCGACGAGGACGTCGGTCTTCTAAGGGGGTGGATTGTGATATCTTGGCCTCGGTGGATACCGTTGGTCCCAAGAGTGGACAGAGTGTTACAAATGCTATCAGAGCCGACCCTCGCGGTTTTACGGGCGTGTGTGGGTTAGGGGTTTGGGTATATGGCGCATGACACATGTGTGCTCGGAGTGGTCATATGGCATGGCATATGACGACACTAGACACACAGACGTGGCCAAGAGGGGAGGTTCCTAGCTTGGGGTTGACCGACGAGGATGTCGGTCTTCTAAGGCCTTGTTCGGTTAATCCCGTAACCTATGGATTGGATGGGATTGGAAAAAATTGAGAAGAAATTTGACTTGCTTGGGATTTAAACCCACCCAATCCCACTCAATCCACATGGATTGAGAGCTAACCGAACAAGCCCTAAGGGGGGGTGGATTGTGGTATCCTGGCCCCGGTGGATGGTGATATCCTGGCCCAAGGCTTAATAGAATTAATAGTGTACTCATAACAACAAAGTGCGTCTTCTTTTTCAGAAGCCTATCTCGAAAGAACCTCCAAGTTAAGTGTGCTTGGCTTGGAGCGATTTTGGATGGGTGACCAACCGAAAAGTTTTCTCGGGTGCGCATGAGTGAGGACAAAGTGCGCATAAAAGACATGTGTTGGTCTGTGGGGACAATATATGATCCTAGAGAGCTGCCAGGAGTAAATACCGCCGGTTCAGGAGTGGATGGGGTGTTACAATTATGTGTCGTTTGTTTACTTCACTACACTGCATTATAGGGAGTCTTGTAGATTAACCTTTGATTGTTTAATTTCAGGTACTAGCAGCTATCTGCTCTAAATTGCCACTCCTGGGTACTGCAATCATGAAGGCTACTCAATGTGGTAGGTAAATCATAACTAAAAGGCTTCTTATTTTTCACCTTGTAAAATTATTTAGAGGAAATCATACTTTGCTGATAGAGTGGATGACTCCAACTCTCCACCTCCTCTCTCTCGATGCTTCCACCACCAGCCTCTCGTCGACAGCTACCCTAGCCCCGACGGCAACGACCTCTCCCAACTCAACTCGTGCGTCGGACCCCCACTCTCTCCTCTAGCCCAACCTTTCTTCACTGGAGGCTACTCCAAGAAGTTGTGATGGCACAATGGCAGCCAGTCCCCTATCAGCTCTAGCAGCTTGGGGTGGTGCCATCCTTATTCCTGCTCATATTGCGACGTGCTTTTAAGCGTTACTGCTGATGGTTGTGATGCATTCCCCTCCAAGATTGCGCTACATGTTGCAACATCGTCCACGGAGACCCCCATGCTGCATGATGTAACGCAGCCCAAGAAGAGGCCTGCCATGTGCTTTGTGATTGTGCGCCCCACCCCTGCGCGTGGTCCAGATGCAGATGGGTGGTATACGGTGGTTAGTCGTTGTGAACTTAGGGGGGCAGTCTCGACACCCACAACGTCCCAGAAGGTTGATCCTAGAGGATCTTCAAGGATGATGTTTCAACTATTTGTCCACCAAGCATTGTGCGGCGCGGTGTCATCTTCCTACTCGATGCTTCCATTTGCCATGGACTAGGTCATCGGGCAATCGGTTGCCCTCGTGCTCAGCCACAGGAGCATGCATTTATTTGAATGTGGATTGAGTCGGCACCTGTACATGTTGATGACACCCTCTCTGCCTAGCAAGGTGCAGGTTCTCTGCCTTGCGGTGCCCTCCCCTTGAGTGGATGCGCACAGGCCGCAGTGTTGGGGTTGTGTTGCATGAAACAAAAACTATGGACTCTGGTGGGCTACCAAGGCGTCATCGTCGTAGGTTGTGACGTCATTCTTCAATGTCGTATGCTAGTACTCGTTTGAAACAGTGCCACAGGATGCTTATAGCGGGCAGTAGTGACTAGCTGAGGTCATGCCGGTGGTTGTCGACTGAGTGATGCTCCAACCGATAAGGTCGAGCTGCTGTATCATCGAGCATTCAGTGGACCTATCCCAGGAGGAAGATAACATGTGTCGTGTTGTGTTCATCACAATTATTGGCACGTCGCCGAGAAGTGGAACTGGGAGAGGCGGCAAGAGTGATTGACAAGTATTTTGACATTGATGCCTGTGGCCTATATGGCCCTTCACAAAGCCTGAAGACTTTCCATTGATATTGTTAGATGAAGCAACAACGCAACACATTTGAAATGGCGGTCAACCGGTGCGGACAATAAGGTTTAGTTGCTTGGTGAAGCCATGGTTGTGACTTGCTCACGTTGTTGGTCGCATGCTTGGATTTTAGCCATGACAAGTAGGTTGTTGAGCTAGTTCTGTCGGATCGATGCTTTGCATCTGTCCACAACGTCGCGCTTCGATATGTATGAGTTCAAGCTCAGTGCATGGACACATTGTCTGAAACATGTGTCGTCGTGTCCGAGTCTTTGAGTGGAGGAGCTAGGAAATGAATCATTTATTAGTTTGCTCGAGTACTAGGTTGAAGGTCATTTGATGAGGATCGTGAGCCCTCGTTCTTCGCTTCTGGGCCCTCCACCAATGGGCCTAGTGACGAGAATGGCCCTGCTCCTCGACGTCATGGTAGCTGGTGGCGACGACGATTCGGCTCTGTGTCTAGGCGCAATAATAGGGTTGTTTGGTAGGCTGCCCTTTCGGCTAGGCATGCTTCAATAGTGCAACTCGGTCGGTTTGGTTGGTTGCCCAGTGATCCAAGCCTGGCCCAACGGGTGCAACTCGACCCTTGTACCCTGTCCCTGATTGCATGAGGGGGTTTGGTGTTTCCCCGGAGCCAGGTTTGGCACGTGCATCCTATGGCCATTTTTTGCTCCCGCAAGATTACGCCATCGACCTCAGTGAACTCGCCTCCCTCCTCGCAGCCGGCGCCTTCCACCATGCCGTCAACCTCTGCGCGTCTCTACCAACCTAACTACACGCTACACCTGTTGTCCCTCCTTGCCAGTGTGGGCGATGGCGCCTGTGCCGGCGTGATGCGCTTGCCGCTACCATCCCTATCGTCCTGCAATCTCCTTCTCGATTCTCTCCTATTCGTAGGCCGCCACGTCGATGTGCACGCCACGTTTGGCTTCCTCATGGCAGTCGAGACGCCCTCGAACACCTTTGCATGGAACAAGGTCGTCCAGGCCTGTGTTGCGGCGGGCGACCTCGATGTGGCATTTGCCATGCTGTAGCAACCTCGATGCGGCACTCGCGCCTAACCGGATCACCAACAACATGATGATTGATGGGCACATCAAGGGTGGGGACCTGGAGGCTGGTTATGGACTGCGTGATCAAATGCTACATCATGGCCCAAAGCTAAATGTTATCACTTACAATTTGCTGCTATCAGGGTTGTGCCATGCTGGCAGGATGGATGAGACGAGAGCCTTGATGGATGAGATGGCATCATATGGCTTGTTGCCGGATGGTTTCACATATAACATATTGTTTAATGGTCTCATAAGAATGGGAGATTCACATATAGCATAAATGGTTTGTGATGGAGATGGAGAAGGGTGGAGTGGATCTATGCGTGGAAACCTTCAACACATTGATTGTCGCTTATGGGAGGGCTAGGGCTAGGCAACTCAAAAAGTGTTTCTGTTATGGTGGGCGTCCAGTACAGGCGCCGCAACAAGGCTGGTAGTCCTAATTAGGGGGCTGAACTGGCTTAGGCTAAGTGGGCTATTAGCAAGGCCCTTTAGCAGTAGAATAAAGAGGCTAAAGGCTTTTTAGGTTAATCTGTAATAGGAGGTTATTTATACCTTAATTGGAATGAAATGAGAACAAAATTTGATCAACATATTGTTGATCAGCCGCCGCCCTGCCCTAGTTTTCTCCTCTCCTGCTGTCTTCCCCCTGGCTGTGAGAACCACGACCTCCTCTCATCGCCAACCGCTCAAGGAGCGGCCACCTGCCACACACAGCTACAACCTAAGGAGAAGAGGGCATACCAATCTGGTATCGGAGATGCCGGGCAACGATGACAACACTGCCAGCGAAGTCGCATCTGCTGCGGCGCCAAACACCACCAGCGCAGCCCTGGAGCAGAAGCTGGACACCATGACGAAGGCCCTTGCAGATCTCGCCACCAGGGTGTTCAATCTGGCGCTACATGTGACAGAAATCGATGGGCGCACGACTCCCATAGTGTCCGCTGCCCGCAACCATCCAGGGTTTCCTTACGGTCTCCCAGGTTATGGCGGCATTCCAGAGACATAGGCGCCATCGACCTCTACCAGGCCACCACCAGCTATAGCTCCACCATCATCCAACCCATTACCAATCCACCAAATCCCATGCCCCACTCGCCGTCACCTCTTTCATCCTTTCCACCATACATACCACAGTAGCCATTACACCATATCCCAACCCATCCCACCCCGCAGTCTTTCGACGCTGGAGCTCCGCGACACTACAAGATGGAGTTTCCGACATTTGATGGGAAGGAGGATCCCCTCGAATGGTTGAACCACTGCGAGCAGTATTTCAGAGGCCAACACACGATTGAGGAGGACAAAGTGTGGCTCGCCTCCTATCGCCTCAAGGGAGCGGCACATACCTGGTATTTCATGGTGGAACGGGACTGTGCAACGGTGACATGGCCTCAATTCAAAGAGCTCTGCAATGAGCGCTTTGGTCCGCCACTACGCACCAACCCATTAGGCAAACTGGCCCGTCTTCGTTTCCGGACAACCGTGGATGATTACCAAGAGCGCTTCTCGTCACTGTTGTGCCACACCTCTCCGTTGGCACCTGACCAGCAAGTGCAGCTCTTCACGGCAGGATTGCCAGACCGGATTAAAATCGATGTCGAGCTGATGAACCCACAGAATCTGCAGCAGGCTTCTCGACTAGCAAGGGCATATGAACGTCGTTGTCATTGATGGTGCTCAACAGCCGCAGCAGATTGGCAGGGCCCCCAGACCATCTAGTCGGCCACCAGTGCTCACACACATGACCGACAATGCCGCCAAGAATACACCCCAGCAGCCACCAACACAATCACCATTCCTGTTCAAGCGCTCACCCCCGCCGAGATGGCAGAACGACGTAAACAAGGGCTATGTTACAATTGTGACGAGCCCTATGTACGCGGCCACCGTTGTCCCAGGCTATTCTATCTGGAGGTCACAGACTTTGCTGACGATGAGATCAAGGGTGACACAGATGATGACCAGGAAGAGCAGGACCCAGTGGTCTCCCTACATGCAATAACTGGGATTAGAAGGGAGGACACCATGCAGCTGCGGGTAGTCCTCAACGGTCAGGAGCTGCTGGCTCTACTTGACACAGGCTCAACACATAACTTCATCAACCGCAAGGCGGCACAACAGTATGGGGTTACTTTGGAACCCACACCAGGGCGCCATGTCAAGGTGGAAAATGGAGACCCAGTTTTCTGCCAGGGAGTAACTCGTCGCGCACCCATTGACATCAACAGGGAGAAGTTCACCATTGAGGCATATGCAATTCCCTTGGATACATTTGAGATCATTCTAGGGACAGCATTCCTGAGAACATTGAGACCAGTATTATGGGATCTCCAGGACCTTTGCATGGCCTTCTGGCATGAAGGCCGACGCATACTGTGGAAGGGTTTGGGGTCTGTCCGCACAGACACCACTACACCAACCACATGTAGCATCAACACTGAACCCAAGCACATGATGGATCACTTGTTGCAGTCCTTTGATGATGTCTTTGAGGAACCACAGTCAGTACCGCCAACCAGACATTGTGACCACAAGATCCACCTGAAACTAGGCACTGCACCAGTAGCTGTTCGTCCATATCGTTACCCCAATTGCAAAAGGATGAGTTAGAAGCTCAATGTGCGGATATGCTTCGTCGTGGTATAATCCGACACAGTACATCTGCATTCTCAGCCCCGGTCCTCCTAGTGAAGAAGCTTGACAATACATGGCGTTTTTGCATTGATTACAGAGCCCTCAATGAACACACTATCAAGGATAAATATCCTATACCAGTGGTTGACGAGTTGCTAGATGAACTCCATGGGGCTCGATTCTACACTAAGTTGGACCTCCGTTCAGGGTACCATCAGGTCCATATGCACACAAGGATGACATTGAGAAGACATGCTTTCGTACACACCATGGTCATTTTGAATTTTTGGTCATGCCGTTTGGTCTTACCACCAGCGATGTTTCAGAGCTTGATGAATTATGTACTGCAGCCCCTGTTGCGACGTTGCGTGTTGGTTTTCTTCGATGACATCTTGATATACAGTCCGTCGTGGTCAACCCACCTTCAACATGTCAGAGCAGTGATGACTTTACTTCGCGCCAACAGTTTATTTGTCAAGAAATCTAAATGCAGCTTTGGAGCCACTTCTATTGTATACCTGGGACATGTCATCTCAGAATCAGGGGTGTTGAGGACTTGTTCTCAAATGCTAAGAGTTAAGAACAAGGCAACATAAAAAGTGTTAAATATTAGGGTCCTTCGTCCTTCAAGACATTATGTCCCTTCAGATATAATGAATTCCGGACGAAGGTTGCGAAGGAAAAACCTTCGTAAGCTCAATAAATGATAAGGAAGAATTCATATACGAAATAAAAAATAATATAAACATTATTATCAATTTGTTTCTATTTGCATTATCATATTCATAATAACAAACTATAGATGTACCTTCGGTTTGACGGAAAGTAAAGGTACAGACGTGATGCAAAAAGCGAATGCCAAGTCAGCATGAACGGTACGGGAGTACTGTTCATCTATTTATAGGCAAGGGATGCAGCCCATGTAGAATTACATTCATGCCCTTTACATTTATCAATAACTCTATAGTAATTCTTCGAGGTCTAATTTGCCTTTTCATCTTTAAGTCGGTTCCTCTTTTCTGCTGTCATGCCGAAGCTTTTCTACGCACAGCTTCGTGATCGTCTAGACCTTCGTCATAATCATCTTTCGTTTCGCTTTAGGCTTCGTCCTGACCATGCTCTTTTATACTCATGACCCAATTCCGAAGATATCTGTTCACATATTTCACTTGGAAAACATTGTCAAATCATGTTTTTGAGGACCTTCGGAAGCCGAAGGCCCCCAACAAGGGGTCTCTATGGACAGTGACAAAGTCGAAGCAATCACCGCCTGACCAACACCTAAATCAGCTCGTGGGCTGCGAGGATTTCTTGGAATTGCGGGCTATTACCGCAAATTTATTAAGGACTTTGGCACAATTGCAGCTCCCCTAACCAAACTCCTCAAAAAAGACAGTTTTGCAGGGTCAGCAGAAGCAGCCACAACCTTTACAGCACTCAAGGAGGCACCGTCTACAACACCGGTTTTGCACCTTCCGGAGTTCACCAAATCATTCATCGTGGATTGTGACACATCCGGTTTAGGGTTTGGGGCAGTGCTACATCAAGACAATGGCCCAATTGCCTTCTTCAGTAGACCGTTCGCCACACGACACTTGAAGCTCGCTGCTTATGAACGTGAGCTCATCGGTCTGGTGCAGGCAGTACGTCATTGGAGGTCGTACTTATGGGGCCGTCGTTTTCTGGTTCGAACAGACCATTTCGCCCTCAAGTTCATGCTGGACCAACACCTCTCAACTGTTCCGCAACACCACTGGATTAGTAAACTGTTCGGGTTTGATTTTTCCGTTGAATATCGACCCAGACGTTTTAACACAGTGGCGGATGCTCTCTCCCGCAGGGACGCTGAAGCAATGGAGTCCCTAGCCATATCTGTACCATCGTTCCAGCTATATGATGAAATACGCAGTGATGGCAGCAGCAGACCGGAATGGAAACAACTACATGAACAAATCCTCAATGGCACCCAATCGGCGCCATGACACATCCAAGAGGGCCTAATACTACATGGGTCCAGGGTATTTGTACCACCTACATCACCCACAATAATTCATATTCTACAGCTAGCACATGGCGCGAGACATGGGGGTTCCAAAAGACATTACACAGGCTTCGCGCAGACTTCTACATTCCAAATGACAGAACTCTGGTTCGTGACTTTGTCAAATCATGTACAGTCTGCGAGAAAAACAAAACTGAGGCCTTATACCCATCAGGGTTGCTGCAACCCTTAGAAGTTCCCTCACAAGTTTGGGCAGACATAGCGATGGACTTCGTGGAAGGCCTCCCAAAGGTGCACGGCAAATCAGTCATACTAACTGTGGTGGATCGGTTCTCCAAATATGCCCATTTCATTGCCCTGGGACATCCTTATACTGCAGCCTCAGTGGCACGAGCCTTCTTTGACAACATAGTCCGTCTTCATGGATTTCCACTTTCCATTGCCAGCGATCGTGATCCAGTCTTTACAGGCAGCTTCTGGCGCGATCTTTTCAAGGTGGCTGGGGTCAAACTCCACATGAGCACGACTTTCCACCCCCAGACAGATGGACAGTCCGAGGTTGTCAATAAAACTATAGCCATGTACCTGCGATGCCTAATAGGAGATAGGCCGCGGGTGTGGGTCGATTGGTTGCCATGGGCGGAATATTGCCACAACACTGCCTTTCACTCAGCTCTCCGCACTACACCATTCCAAGTGGTCTATGGAAGGCCACCACCATCCTTACTGTCGTATACGCAAGGAACAACAGCCACAGATGCAGTAGATGATCTATTAAAAGACAGAGACATTTTTCTCTCGGATGTTTGAGAAAGATTACTGCAAGCACAGGCATATGCAAAACGGCACTATGATGAACACCATCGTGAGCTAGAATTCCAGGTGGGTGACTGGGTATGGCTGCGACTTCTACACAGCCAGGCACGAGCACTAGTTGGCAACAAGAAGAGCAAACTGGGTCCAAGATATGCAGGTCTGTTTCAGGTGCTGGAAAGGGTGGGCACGGTGGCTTATCGGCTGTAACTTCCAGATGACGCTCGCATCCATAATGTTTTCCATGTTGGCTTGCTCAAACCCTTCAAAGGTGATACACCAAGTGCTCCTCTAGCCCTCCCAGAGATGCACCAGGGGAGGGTCCTGCCAACACTTGAGCGCGTGCTACGCGCACGACTACGCCGCCAAGAATGGCACCTTCTTATGCAGTGGTCCGGGTCTTCAGCATCAGAGGCAACTTGGGAACCACTGGCTCGGTTCAGAGAAAGCTACCCCAATTTTCAGCTCGAGGACGAGTTGTTTCTCGAGGAGCCAAGAGATGTTATGGTGGGCGTCCAGTACATGCGCCGCAACAAGGCTGGTAGTCCTAATTAGGGGGTTGAACCGGCTTAGGCTAAGTGGGCTGTTAGCAAGGCCCTTTAGCAGTAGAATAAAGAGGCTAAAGGCCTTTTAGGTTAATCTGTAATAGGAGGTTATTTATACCTTAATTGGAATGAAATGAGAACAGGCTGTGATCAACATATTGTTGATCAGCCGCCGCCCTGCCCTAGTTTTCTCCTCTCTTGCTGTCTTCCCCTGGTCGTGAGAACCACGACCTCCTCTCATCGCCAACCGCTCAAGGAGCGGCCACCTGCCACACACAGCTACAACCTAAGGAGAAGAGGGCATACCAGTTTCACTGTTCTGTCTGATATGGAAGAGAAAAGGATAAAGTCAAATGTTATCTCTTTTCGTTTAGTTGTCAAGGCTTTTTGCAAGAACTGGCAGAAGCTATAGCTATCTTGGTTGATATGATATACAAAGATGTTGCACCGAATGCACATGTGTACAACTCAATCCGTGATGCTTATATAGAGTCATATGACGCTGAGCAGGCTTTTCGTTTGGTTGAGAAGATGAAAAATAGTGGAGTACTACAATTATAATTACCTATAATTTGCTGCTAAAAGGTCTTGGCAAAAAATCACAAATGTTGAGGTGTAGAGATCTCTCCAACTCAATGATTGATGCTTATACGGAGATCTTTATTTTAGTGATACTTGAAGGTAAAAAATAATAGTACAAGCTTTGCTAGAGTATTTAGTCATTTGGGACATAGTTGATACATTGATTCTGCAACTGGATGTCTGTTATGGTCGCTAGATCGGTGAGGGATTGGAGAGGGGTATCGATGGATAGGAACGTCGGCCGGGGGCCTCTGCCCACGGCCGAGCAAGAGAAGGGTTTCTCCCTTCTAATTCTTGCCTACTTTATTTCTCATCCATTGATTACATAAATAGGCCGTCTGGTCGCTCCTGTCTAGCTAGAGATCCTTATCTCCTTAAAACTCTCCTAAAACTCTCAACAAACTAACTGATAACCTTTCTAGATAATCTCAACTAATCTCTTAAATAATCTCAACTAATCTTCTAATCTTATCTCTAACTATCCTTATCTAATCCCCCTTGGAGGGCCCATGGTTGTTGCTGTCGCAGCCCCTCCGTGGGCCTCCTTAGGCCCTGACACTACACCCATCCTGGACAAGCAGCTCGTCCTCGAGCTGCAACATAACGGGTGCTCAAAGACAAAGTCTACTTGACCCAAAACCAGACACCTAGAAGATAAGCCTTTTACATCTCGGCTTATCTTATTATTCTGAATCTGAATTTTTTTACCCCATAAGATAAGGCGGACACCCTCCACGCATTGGACTTGCACGTGTGCAGCCAGGATCCCATGGACGCCATTTGGACAAAAGGGGGGCCACATGGACGGGCACCTGAAATAGATCGCAACAATAACCAGCGGAGCTGGAATAGATCGCAACAATAACCAGCGGAGGCGCCCTCGTGGCGGTTGGTAGCGGAATGTGGTGGCGCTAAACAGTGCGCCCTTGCCGATGACGAGGGGAGTGCCTTCCCTACCACTGCTGCCGTAGAGTTGAAGTTCGTCGCCCGTGGGACACGTACCATGCTTGCACTTGGAGATAGCGGCCCGGTGCCGCTGCCGATGGCCGGCCGATAGGGCGAGGTCGCGCCCCCGTGTGCCGAGGTCAACCGTCACCAAGGCTGCCTCGAGCATCCGCCGGCGCATCTCTCGCATTCTCCATCGTGCAAGTAAGCCACGAGCAGCAGCCTGTATGCCCACAACTGTCGACGTCTAGAGCCGTGCGGACAACGCTAGTTGCTGCTGCTCATGTTGCACTGCTGCCTTGATTTGCAGCATCCCTTGCTCAACCATCCGGAGCGAGGCTTGCATCTTTGCGAGATCAGCCCTTATGATGGTCCACAAGTCCCCCATTGATGGAGCTGGTGATTGTTGAGTCGTGGCTGCCCCTAGTGGTGTCGCCCATGGGGACAAAGACGCTGTCAACGAATATGATGTGACGAAATTTGGCGTTGTCCCTGGAAATGGGCACACCGACGTCCAGGATGTGGTGACAAAATTGCCAGGCGATGATGTCCATGGAAATGGGGACGCCGGTTGCCAGGATGACATGACAAAGGTGGCAATTGTGGTGATTCTAGATTGACCAAGCCACAAAATTTCTACTATATGAAGCACCAGTTTCCACGGTTCCATCGTTGTCGTGCGTCACACGGTAAAAAAACTAAATTATCTATAAATGAGGATTCAAACCATGATTGTTGGCTCCAAACCCACATTTACACCCATACATGTCTTTTTGTTTTATACTCTATATATAAGCATAAATAGAAACCGTAGCAATGTACGGGGCACTTTGCTATTATGATAGAATTGAGGCTTTTTTTTTAATCTGACCATCCACTCTAGAAACTGAACTTGCCCATCAGTCATTAAAGGAGATGTCACCAGTTAAAAGCTTAGCTGCTGATAGCAGTAATCTTATTGACTTTGTAATTTTGTTCCCACTTCCGCACTGGGCATAATAAGTTATACATCTAAAATCTTGATTTTGGGTCTCAATAGATGTGTCTAGTGTGTTGTTATTATATTCCATTCTTTACTTTATAGTTTATAATCGTGTAAGAGCTTGAATTATAGAACTCATCTATGTCATCTCATATTTTGAATTATAGAATTCATCTGTCATATCATATTATGTGTAGTTACCTACTTTAGGTAACCATATTACTTCAGCTTTCCCTAATAGTATCTTTGTTGTGTAGATGCATTCAATGTGCTAATCAACAATGGAGAGAAGGCAGGGCAAGTTATTTTTCATGTGAGTACTATGACATGCTGTTTTTCACCGAAGTAAATATCATGTTACTATTATCCCTACCAAGTTTTGTTAATAGAGGTTTTATTGCAGACTCATGTGCACATCATTCCACGTAGCAAAGATGATAACCTGTGGTCTTCAGAGGTAATTGAAATTTTGTTTATGTCTCCTTTCATGCTTAAGTAATTTTCTATCATAATTTCTATTGATATCTGTGAACATTTGCACAGACCTACTCAAGGAGCCATATTTCACATGGCCAGGAAACTACGCATCTTGTTAGCAGCATCAAGGAAATAATCTCTTCTTCCCCCGAAGACTACAGTACTGTAATGTCATCCACGCCAAAGGAACTCTGAAACAAATTGAAAAGAATGTAGACAACCGATTAAAAGGGCATCTTTTACTTTTCCTCTCGTTCAGCTTCAAGAGCATTGCTGCGAGATGAATTGATGTACAGCTTTGTCTCAGTCATGCCTTGAAATTTTGATAGATATTGATAAAGTACTGGTTTTAGAGAAGGCAAATGCGGTAGATCCTAAGGTCGTAGTTGGTACGTGACAGTGATCAGGAACCATCTTGTGAAGAATTGTGAAGATTTGGTTTCTGGCAGTTGGTTGGTTAAACTTCTCGAATGAAGAGGGAGAATGAGAACCAGGAAAGCTGAGCCTGGGGTGTAGGTGGTGGAGTCCAGTCCACACAATGTTTTTGATCTCATCAGAACGTAGGAGACATGGATATATGAATGAGTACATATGGTGGCAATTTGAATCAAAAGCCATTTTCTTTCGGAAGCATTGATGAGCCAGTAGAGCACTCTGAAGTCTGAACAATGCTGTGTTACTATTAAAATTTCCAAAGTGCCTGCGTCTTGTTTGAAATTAGTTGCCTTGCACAAGCATGATCCATATTTCGGTGTTTGATTTCTTTTCACATGAAGTTGTTGATCGTCATCTAGCAGGAGTAAGTGTAACATGCTTTGTATCATTTGCACGTCCACTTGTGCAAGAAAAAAAAGCTTTTGAAACCAACAAAAATTAACTCAATCCATGCAAAAATTAATTGTTTCCTAGTAGTATTCTCTGTATATGAAAATAAATGCATATCTTATGTTTTCAGAATTCAATATACAACTCACGTTTCAAAAGTCAAGTAACCTTAAGTTTAACTATATATATACACATACATATGCATCATTTATAAAAGAGAAACGTAGATCAGTTGCAGTAGTAAAGCATAGTGCTTGGAACCCTGTGGTCACGGTTTGAATCCTAGTTGTAGCACCTATTCTTTGCGAACAGGCTGGGACCTGCAGGGCAGCGAGAACGGCTGGGCAGCGTGGGGTCACATGCAGGCGAAGCAAGGGCGGACGTGACCTACGATGATTTTTGTGCTTCTATACTACTCTATTAAGAATCTAACGTGGTCGCCTGGTCCTACCATCGCTGCACTCCCGTCATCGGTCCGTAGTTCTATCTCCCGCGCCGTGCGCTCGTGATACCAAGGTGCCCCTGCGATTCCATGCCCCACCCTAATGCCCTCGTTCCCCATCTTCCCCGCCTCAACGCCTCTTCCCCTCCCGGCCCCTTCCCTCGGCATCTACGCCGCGCCGTGACCCCGTCCTAGTCCTCGATGCCACCGTCTCCCGCTCACCCCATCTCCCTCCGCCCACATGGCACTCGTAGGTAGCAGCAGGGCACCCCTTTGCCGACGTGTGACACGACGGGAAGCGACGAGTGGGCGACTAACACAGAGAAGCACCCAAGCACCCTCGCCGTTGTCGCTTTCACGCACCACGCCGCCGCTACCAGGTACGTGCCGCCTCACGCCACGTCGCACACCGCTGACCCAAACCCTAGCCATGGCGATAGCAGGTGGTACTCGTGGAATGATAGCCGTCGCACTTCCCCCGATTCGCCCCCGCCATGGCAGCAACAGCTCGTAGCGACACCCCCTCGGATCTGTAGCTGGAGCACGTCTTCATCAAAAGAAGCAGAGTGAGGTAATCGAGAAATGGGAAATCTGCTCATGAAACAACACATTATGGTCAGAACTTCTCTATGCAGTGGCTTAAGGTGCAGTTTCTTGCTAATTATGTACTCCTGTTTTTTATCATCGCTTTAATCTTAGCTTAGCCCTTTCCAGATGATGGGATATTCGACTTTTGGTTGCTAACTGGTAATCATATCTTATGCATTGTGGACGTGCTTTAGATGGCCCTGAGCCCAAACAGAGTGACCTTGTCAACAGGCGGTAGCCTCACCATCTTGATATGCTCAAGCGCTTGGAAGTGAGGATTAGGGTTTGTGACTGATCACTGATGATTCTCTGTATCGCTTAGTGTCTTGATGTGAGAAAAAAATGAATGGTGGTATATACATTATTTGCTTGTTTTGTCGAATGTAGGGCAAATGATCAGCTATTGGAGTTTGGTCGTGGTCGTGTTGATGCAATGCGTGCTCGAGTAATGTTGCTTCCCATTGTTTTCAGTTGTGACCCTTTTCATTAGGATTATTTTACCTTATTTCATTACATAGTTTTTAGTGCAATTATCTTGATGTGGCTTGTCCCTTAAATCCAAGTTGTATGTTGTGATAATTTTTTCTTGTATAAGTGTCCAAGCAAATCATTTTAATTTGCATCTGTTTTCCATGTGAGTCTACCAAATTAGGTTTGATTTGTACCTATGATAGGAGCCTTTGAATTGCACTTGGTACTTATGCATTGTTAAATTTGTAGTTTGGTGATGTTCTACTTCTTTTGTTTCTACTAGGTGAGTGCCCGTGCGTTGCAACGGAACCTATAAGACCACAATAAATTATATACAAATGTGTGTTGTATTGTTATGAGAAAAGATTTCGTAATCCATTTGTGATTCTAGTCATACATAAATTTTGTTATAGTACCATGCTCATGCGTTGCGATGGAACATAAATTATTTGATGAAATATTAGTGCACAACTATTACATGAAAACTAACAATACATATTGAAAGTCGCCTAGAGGGGGGGTGAATAGGGAAATCTGAAATTTGTAAACTTAAGCACACACTACAAGCCGGGGTTAGCGTTAGAATTAAAGTCGAGTCCAAAAGAGAGGGAAAACAAATCAACAAAGAAATAAAGTGGATGAACACGGTGATTTGTTTTACCGAGGTTCGGTTCTTGCAAACCTACTCCCCGTTGAGGTGGTCATAAAGACCGGTCTCTTTCAACCATTTCCCTCTCACAAACGATCACTTAGACCGAGTGAGCTTCTCTTCTCAGTCAAACGGGACACTAAGTCCCCACAAGGACCACCACACAATTGGTGTCTCTTGCCTTGGTTACAATTGAGTTGAAATCAAGAAAGAAGGAAGAAGAAAAGCAATCCAAGCGCAAGAGCTCAAAAGAACACAATTGTCTCTCTCACTAGTCACTATTTGATTGGAATGATCTTTGGACTTGGGAGAGGATTTGATCTCCTGGTTGTGTCTTGTATTGAATGTTATAGCTCTTGTATGAGGTGTGAAGGCTGAAAACTTGGATGCAATGAATGGTGGGTGGTTGGGGGTATTTATAGCCCCAACCACCAAAGGAGCCGTTGGTGGAGGCTGCTGTCGCATGGCGCACCAGACAGTCCGGTGTGCCACCGGACACTGTCCGGTGCGCCAGCCACGTCACCCGACCGTTCGGGTTTGACCGTTGGAGCTTCTAACTTCTGGGCCACCGGACAAGCCGGTGATGCACCGGACAGACACTGTTCACTGTCCGGTGTGCCTTCTGGCGCTGCTCTGACTTCTGCGCGCACTGTAGCGCATTTAATGTTCTCTGCAGACGACCGTTGGCGCGAAGTAGCCGTTGCTCCGCTGGCACACCGGACAGTCCGGTGGAGCACCGGACAGTCCGGTGAATTATAGCAGAGCAGCTCCCAGAATTCCCGAAGGTGGCAAGTTCAGACTGGAATTTCCTGGTGCACCGGACACTGTCCGGTGCGCCAGACCAGGGCACACTTTGGTTGTCTTTTGCTCTTTTTATTTGAACCCTTTCTTGGTCTTTTTATTGGTTTGTTGTGAACCTTTGGCACCTATAGAACTCATAATCTAGAGCAAACTAGTTAGTCCATTTATTTGTGTTGGGCAATTCAACCACCAAAATCAATTAGGAAAAGATGTAAGCCTATTTCCCTTTCAATCTCCCCCTTTTTGGTGATTGATGCCAACACAAACCAAAGCAAATATAATAAGTACAGAATTGAACTAGTTTGCATAAGGTAAGTGCAAAGGTTGCTTGGAATGAAACCAATAATTATTTTTACTAGATATGCATGGATGGCTTTCTTCTAATTTAAAATTTTGGACCACGCTTGCACCACTTGTTTTGTTTTGCAATGTTTTGGAAATTCTTTTTCAAAAATCTTTTGCAAATAGTCAAAGGTATATGAATAGGATTTTGAGAAGCATTTTCAAGATTTGAAATTTTCTCCCCCTATTTCAAATGCTTTTCCTTTGACTAAACAAAACTCTCCCTTAATGAAATCCTCCTCTTAGTGTTCAAGAGGGTTTTAAATATTTAATTTTGAAGAGAGTATACCAATTTGAAATTATATCAAAGATAAGATACCAATTGAAAAATTCTTCTCTTAACCAAATTTGAAAGCTATATTTTTGAAATTGGTGGTGGTGCGGTCCTTTTGCTTTGGGCTTAATACTTTCTCCCCCTTTGGCATGAATCTCCAAAAATGGATACTTGTGAGTGAAATATAAGCCCCTTTTAACTACTTTCTCCCCTTATGGTAAATAACATATGAGTGAAGATTATACCAAATTGGAGAGCGATGCGGAGCGACGACGAAGGATGAATAATTCGATGGAGTGGAGTGGAAGCCTTGTCTTCGCTGAAGACTCCATTTCCCTTTCAATCTATGACTTAGCTTGAAATACACTTGAAAAACACATTAGTCATAGCAAAGAAAAAGATATGATCAAAGGTATATAAATGAGCTATGTGTGCAAAACATCAATCAAAATTCCTAGAATCAAGAATATTTAGCTCATGCCTAAGTTTGGTAAATGTTTGCTCATCTAATGGCTTGGTAATGATATCGGCTAATTGTTCTTTGGTGTTAATATATGCAATCTCGATATCCCCCTTTTGTTGGTGATCCCTTAAAAAATGATACCGAATGGCTGTGTTTAGTGTGGCTATGCTCAACGGGATTATCCGCCATGCAGATTGCACTCTCATTATCACATAGAAGAGGAACTTTGGTTAATTTGTAACCATAGTCCCTGAGGGTTTGCCTCATCCAAAGCAATTGCGCGCAACAATGGCCTGCGGCAATATACTCGGCTTCGACGGTAGAAAGAGCTACAAAATTTTGCTTCTTTGAAGAACAAAGACACCAGAGATCTTCCCAAGAACTGACAAGTCCCTGATGTGCTCTTTCTATTAATTTTACACCCTGCCCAATCAGCATCCGAATAACCAATTAAATCAAAAGTGGATCCCCTGGAGTACCAAAGGCCAAATTTAGGAGTATAAACTAAATATCTCAAGATTCGTTTTACGACCCTAAGGTGAACTTCCTTAGGATCGGCTTGGAATCTTGCACACATGCATACGGAAAGCATAATATCCGGTCGTGAAGCACATAAATAGAGTAAAGAACCTATCATCGACCGGTATACCTTTTGATCTATGGATTTACCTCCTGTGTCGAGGTCGAGATGCCCATTAGTTCCCATGGGTGTCTTGATGGGCTTGGCATCCTTCATTCCAAACTTTGTGAGTATGTCTTGAATGTACTTCGTTTGGCTAATGAAGGTGCCCTCTTGGAGTTGCTTGACTTGAAATCCTAGAAAATATTTCAACTTCCCCATCATAGACATCTCGAATTTTTTAGTCATGATCCTACTAAACTCTTCACATGTAGATTCGTTAGTAGACCAAATATGATATCATCAACATAAATTTGGCATACAAACAAATCATTTGCAAGTGTTTTAGTAAAGAGAGTAGGATCGACTTTTCCGACTTTGAAGCCATTAGCGATAAGAAAATCTCTTAGGCATTCATACCATGCTCTTGGGGCTTGCTTGAGCCCATAAAGCGCCTTAGAGAGTTTATAAACATGGTTAGGGTACTCACTATCTTCAAAGCCGGGAGGTTGCTCAACATAGACCTCCTCCTTGATTGGTCCATTGAGGAAGGCACTCTTCACGTCCATTTGGTAAAGCTTAAAGCCATGGTAAGTAGCATAGGCAAGTAATATGCGAATTGACTCAAGCCTAGCTACGGGTGCATAGGTTTCACCGAAATCCAAACCTTCGACTTGTGAATATCCCTTGGCCACAAGTCGGGCTTTGTTCCTTGTCACCACACCATGCTCATCTTGCTTGTTGCGGAAGACCCACTTGGTTCCTACAACATTTTGGTTAGGACGTGGAACTAAATGCCATACCTCATTCCTCGTGAAGTTGTTGAGCTCCTCTTGCATCGCCAGCACCCAATCCGAATCTTGAAGTGCTTCCTGAAAGTCGCCTAGAGGGGGGTGAATAGGGCGAATCTGAAATTTATAAACTTAAGCACAACTATAAGCTGGGTTAGCGTTAGAAATATAAATGAGTCCGAGAGAGAGGGCGCAAAACAAATCGTGAACAAATAAAGAGCGAGACACGATGATTTGTTTTACCGAGGTTCGGTTCTTGCAAACCTACTCCCCGTTGAGGTGGTCACGAAGACCGAGTCTCTTTCAACCCTTTCCCTCTCTCAAACGGTCACTTAGACCGAGTGAGCTTCTCTTCTCAATCAAACAGAACACTAAGTTCCCGCAAGGACCACCACACAATTGGTGTCTCTTGCCTTAGTTATAATTGAGTTTGATCACAAGAAGAATGAGAAAGAAAAGAAGCAATCCAAGCGCAAGAGCTCAAATGAACACAACAAATCACTCTCTCTAATCACTAAAGCTTTGTGGAGTTGGGAGAGGATTTGATCTCTTTGGTGTGTCTTGTATTGAATGCTATAGCTCTTGTAAGGTGTAGAAGTGTAGAAACTTGGATGACTTGAATGTGGGGGTGGTTGGGGTATTTATAGCCCCAACCACCAAACTTGACCGTTGGTGGAGGCTGCTGTCGATGGGTGCACCGGACAGTCCGGTGCGCCACCGGACACTGTCCGGTGCGCCAGCCACGTCAACTGGTCGTTGGGTTCCGACCGTTGGAGCTCTGACTTGTGGGCCCGTCTGGCTGTCCGGTGGTGCACCGGACAGGCCCTGTAGGCTGTCCGGTGTGCCACCCGTGCGTGCTCTGCTCCTCTGCGTGCGCAGGCGCGCATTTAATGCGTTGCAGTCGACCGTTGCGCGCGAAGTAGCTGTTGCTCCGTTGTCACACCAGACAGTCCGGTGTGCACCGGACACCGTCCGGTGACTCACCGGACAGTTCGGTGAATTTTAGCGGAGCGGATTCCCGAAGCTGGCGAGTTCAGAGTCGCTCTCCCTTGGGGCACCGGACACTATCCGGTGGTTCACCGGACAGTCCGGTGAATTATAGCGAAGCGCCTCTGAGAATTCCCGAAGGTGAGGAGTTCAGCTTGGAGTCCCCTGGTGCACAGGACACTGTCCGGTGCCACACCGGACAGTCCGGTGCGCCAGACCAGGGAGCACTTTGGTTGTCCCTTTGCTCTCTTGTTTGAACCCTTTTCTTGGTCTTTTTATTGGCTTATTGTGAACCTTTGGCACCTGTAGAACTTATAGACTAGAGCAAACTAGTTAGTCCAATTATTTGCGTTGGGCAATTCAACCACCAAAATCAATTAGGAAATAGGTGTAAGCCTAATTCCCTTTCAATCTCCCCCTTTTTGGTGATTGATGCCAACACAAACCAAAGCAAATATAGAAGTGCATAATTGAACTAGTTTGCATAATTGTTAGTGCAAAGGTTACTAAGAATTGAGCCAATATAAATTCTCATAAGATATGCATGGATTGTTTCTTTAATTTTTGACATTTTGGACCACGCTTGCACCACTTGTTTTGTTTTTGCAAATTCTTTTGTAAATTCTTTTCAAAGTTCTTTTCCAAATAGTCAAAGATAGATGAATAAGATTTTGAGAAGCATTTTCAAGATTTGAAATTTTCTCCCCCCGTTTCAAATGCTTTTCCTTTGACTTAAACAAAACTCCCCCTCAATAAATTCCTCCTCTTGGTGTTCAAGAGGGTTTTAAGATATCACTTTTTGAAGGTGCTACTTTCTCCCCCTTTTGAATATAAAAAGATACCAATTGAGAAAATAGGATACTGGTTAAAAAATTCATCATTTTAAGACTTTTTAAATTTTTGAAAAAGGGTGGTGGTGCGGTCCTTTTGCTTTGGGCTAATACTTTCTCCCCCTTTGGCATGAATCGCCAAAAACGGATACTTTGAGTGAAATATAAGCCCTTTTTAAAAACTACTTTCTCCCCTTTGGCAAATAAAACATGAGTGAAGATTATACCAAAGTTGGAGAGTTGCTCGGAGCGACGGCGAAGGATGAGTTATGGAGTGGAGTGGAAGCCTTTTGTCTTCGCCGAAGACGCCAATTTCCTTTCAATACACCTATGGCTTGGTTTGAAATTCACTTGAAAACACATTAGTCATAGTATATAAAAGAGACATGATCAAAGGTACATTAATGAGCTATGTGTGCAAAACATCAAAAGAAATTCCTAGAATCAAGAATATTTAGCTCATGCCTAAGTTTGTTAAAGGTTTGTTCATCTAGGGGCTTGGTAAAGATATCGGCTAATTGATCCTTGGTGTTAATATATGCAATCTCGATATCTCCCTTTTGTTGGTGATCCCTTAGAAAATGATACCGAATGGCTATGTGTTTAGTGCGGCTATGCTCAACGGGATTATCCGCCATGCGGATTGCACTCTCATTATCACAAAGAAAAGGAACTTTGGTTAATTTATAACCATAGTCCCTAAGGGTTTGCCTCATCCAAAGTAATTGTGCGCAACAATGGCCTGCGGCAATATACTTGGCTTCGGCGGTAGAAAGAGCTATGGAATTTTGCTTCTTTGAAGCCCAAGACACCAAGGATCTTCCCAAGAACTGGCAAGTCCCGATGTACTCTTTCTATTAATCTTACAGCCCGCCCAATCGGCATCCAAATAACCAATTAAATCAAATGTGGATCCCCTAGGATACCAAAGCCCAAACTTAGGATTATAAACTAAATATCTCAAGATTCGTTTTACGGCCATAAGGTGAGCTTCCTTAGGGTCGGCTTGGAATCTTGCACACATGCATACGGAAAGCATAATATCCGGTCGAGATGCACATAAATAGAGTAAAGAGCCTATCATAGACCGGTATACCTTTTGATCGACGGATTTACCTCCCGTGTCGAGGTCGAGATGCCCATTGGTTCCCATGGGTGTCTTGATGGGCTTGGCATCCTTCATCCCAAACTTGGTTAGAATGTCTTGAATGTACTTCGTTTGGCTAATGAAGGTGTCCTCTTGGAGTTGCTTCACTTGAAATCCCAAGAAGTACTTCAACTCCCCCATCATAGACATCTCGAATTTTTGTGTCATGATCCTGCTAAATTCTTCACATGTAGATTCGTTAGTAGACCCAAATATGATGTCATCAACATAAATTTGGCATACAAACAAATCATTGTCAAGAGTTTTAGTAAATAAAGTAGGATCGGCCTTTCCGACTTTGAAGCCATTAGTGATGAGAAAATCTCTTAGGCATTCATACCATGCTCTTGGGGCTTGCTTGAGCCCATAAAGCGCCTTAGAGAGTTTATGCACATGATTATGGTACTCACTATCTTCAAAGCCGGGAGGTTGCTCAACATAGACCTCTTCCTTGATTGGTCCATTGAGGAAAGCACTTTTCACATTCATTTGGTAAAGCTTAAATCCATGGTAAGTAGCATAGGCAAGTAATATACGAATTGATTCAAGCCTAGCTACGGGTGCATAGGTTTCATCGAAATCCAAACCTTCGACTTGTGAATATCCCTTGGCCACAAGTCGGGCTTTGTTCCTTGTCACTACACCATGCTCGTCTTGCTTGTTGCGAAAGACCCACTTGGTTCCTACAACATTTTGATTAGGACGTGGAACCAAATGCCATACCTCGTTCCTAGTGAAGTTGTTGAGCTCCTCTTGCATCGCCACCACCCAATCCGAATCTTGTAGTGCTTCCTCTACCCTGTGTGGCTCAATAGAGGAAACAAAATAGTAATGCTCACAAAAATGTGCAACACGAGATCTAGTGGTTACCCCCTTATGAATGTCGCCGAGAATGGTGTCGACGGGGTGATCTCGTTGGATTGCTTGGTGGACTCTTGGGTGTGGCAATCTTGGTTCTTTATCCTCCTTGTCTTGATCATTTGCATCTCCCCCTTGATCATTGCCGTCATCTTGAGGTGGCTCATCTTGTTGATCTTCTCCTTCATCACCTTGAGCCTCATCCTCATTTTGAGTTGGTGGAGATGCTTGCGTGGAGGAGGATGGTTGATTTTGTGCATTTGGAGGCTCTTCGGATTCCTTAGGACATACATCCCCAATGGACATGTTCCTTAGCGCGATGCACGGAGCCTCTTCATCACCTATCTCATCAAGATCAACTTGCTCTACTTGAGAGCCATTAGTTTCATCAAACACAACGTCATAAGAAACTTCAACTTGTCCAGAGGACTTGTTAAAGACTCTATATGCCCTTGTGTTTGAATCATATCCTAGTAAAAAGCCTTCTACAGTCTTAGGAGCAAATTTAAATTTTCTACCTCTTTTAACAAGAATAAAGCATTTGCTACCTAGGACTCTAAAATATGAAATATTGGGCTTTTACCGGTTAGGAGTTCGTACGATGTCTTCTTGAGGATTCGGTGTAGATACTACCAGTTGATGGCGTAGCAGGCGGTGTTGACCGCCTCGGCCCAAAACCGATCCGAAGTCTTGTACTCATCAAGCATGGTTCTTGCCATGTCCAATAGAGTTCTATTCTTCCTCTCCACTACACCAATTTGTTGTGGCGTGTAGGGAGAAGAGAACTCATGCTTGATGCCCTCCTCCTCAAGAAAGCCTTAGTTCTTAAACTCCGTCCCGTTGTCGCTGTGGCGGAACTGCCCGAATTATTCCAACTTAAGTGCCTAAGCCCCGCCTTAGAGGCTAGACCACACTTAAATGGGAATAACCCGTCAATCCCTCGGATCTAGTCCGACACGACCACTGACAGGATCAAGTACCACAATCTCACTCGAAGGTGAGTCACAGAGCAAATACAATAAAGCATAAAACCATACATGTCAGAGTATTAAATTATTACATCACCATCATCATCATCGGAGTTTTTGCAAAAGTAACCATCATTGTTCGAAGTGCAGCGGAATAAAACTAACGATAATTAAACAGAGAGATGGGGAAGCCTGTCCCATCACTCCTCATGCTCCTCCTCAGCCGAGGCAGGGTCCCACTCGACAGTCCAACCCGGTGGCAAGATGGACGGCCAAGTCACTCCAGCAATCATTTCCTCCAGAGAACCTGTAAAAAATTATGCCACAAGCAAGGCTGAGTATACTAATACTCAGCTAGACTTACCCGGTGTGAGGAGTCTACTCCTCTACCTCTAGACATGCAGCTGTTTGGATGTGGGATTTGGTTGCCAAAAGCACTAGCTGAGTTTCTAAATCAAGGTTTTAACTTGGTCAATATTAAGTGTGACTCTCTTAAGGCTAAAAGTGGACTATCTATTCATACATGGTAGCAAGCATCATTAGCAATCAACATCTTATATCAACTCATCATGTTTCCACTTGTTACTCAATGCAGTACAATGGATCAAGCAGTCTCATTAGCTGCGAGAAGCAGACGATTCGAATCGAGTTTTTAAACCTTGCAAGGTAAACCTAAACACACGACAGGCAGGGGCACTCCATCCCCACACATATCAACCGTCCCCATTGATTCCCTGGCAACAGATCAGGGCTCACCGCCTTGGCGTACAATGCCTCACTGACCCCGACTGGCCGTCGTGCAGTGACCGCACTTGTACCCACCATAACCAGAATGGGAGACCTCGTCTCAGGTCGCGTGAGGGGCAAAGTCTGCGGGCAGGTTCACTCAGGTACTAGGCTTACCGATTTACCATATTTCTCGGCATGTGCTTAGTACGTTCAAACGCTTGACACAGGTATCTGCACGTTAATCCTTATTCCATTTTCCCATCTCGTAAACAACCAATCCACATGGATTGTTGTCCACCAACTAGTATCATGATAGTGTGAAAGTGGGTACAATCAATTTCCTGATCTCGCGCGAGTGCTAGAAAAATCACTCGTCTTCTACCGAGATACTATTTAAATAAAGCAACTACTCGACCCATCATACTAGTATTCATCTCAAAAGGATTCCTGAGATCATGCAACTAGGGTTTCAAGCAATTCCTACACCTAAGTGCACAATCAATCCTACAATCATTAAGTGAAGTAAAATAGCATAAATAACAGGTTATGCATAAAACCGGGGCTTGCCTTCCAAAGCAGTGGCAGGCAGGTCCTCTGGTGCAGGCTCGGGTGCTGGATCCGGGGCTACCTCCTGAGCAGCTCCTTGCTCCGGCACGAGGATGTACTCTCCGTCAGCAAGGTTACAGTCTATCGAAATGCAATGAACATGTATGTCATGATTATGCAAGATTTAATAACATTAAGCTAAAAGAAACTAAGTCAAGAAATAACTTAGGGTTTCCTGGTTATGTGGGGCTTCTAGTGGTATACATATACATAGACTTATTATCTTTTAGGCTTAGGTTTTCTTTTAGGATAACATAGTGGATTTGTATTGTCTTTATAGATTTCAGTGGACAAATTTACAAAGGTTTTAGGATGTCATTAATTTACATTATTCATTTTCCTTTCTTTAATTTCCATTTAGGGTTTCTAGTGTAGGTTTGAACTACGACAGTGTTTTAATAATTTCCAAAAATTCTGTAAAAATTACAGTGGGTTGTCATTTGCTATTCTAGCTTGTTTTAAGAATTTGAGGCTTAAAGTACAAAGGCTAGGCTTTAAACAAAAATAACAATAGTTATGCAAAATGGGCCACTTTGCACTATATCTCTTAGTTAGGGGTAGGTTCTGTCCTAAAGGTTATTTTTGCTGGCATCCCATAGTAATAGTAGGCTTCTGTGCTAAAAATCACAGAAAACTAAGAGGTGGTTATTTAGTTATGATTTTCTTAAGTTTAATGTCAAAAAGGCACTTTCTACTACATTATTATTTGAAAAATGTCAAACAACAGATTTCATATTTTTCTTAAGTTCTTATTAATAAAACATTAGTTATCCCAAGGGTGGGGGTGTTTTTACCTTGGGGTTATTTTTGTAGGGGTTTTCTAAGTTATCCTTAGTTTATTAAAATAAAAGGTATCCTACTTATTTTATACTAAACCAGGGTATGATATATTTTTCCAGTAAACTACATTAAACAAGTATCCTAACAAAAATAGAGGTGCTCTCTGGTTCATTGTTTAAATTACATTTTCTATTTTTCTTATCCTTAAGCATATTATAGAATAAGGGGTAAAAACTAACTTAATGGAGTGGACAGAGAGGTTTAACATTTTTATTTGGGTTAGTAGGTAGATACAAACTTCTCAAAATTTTTCTAACCCCAGTCAAATAGTGCAACTAATTTTGGTCCTATTATTAAGCTTTTGGTCAAAACTATAATTAAATCAGAGCTTTAAAGTTTTCTATAGTACATAGGGGGTTTTATATTTTTTTTAAGTAGGTTACATTATTTAGAGTCTGACAAAATTGGTTTGACCAAATTTGGATGAATTAAACAGAAGTTATGAATTTTCAAAGTTTCTGTTCAATTTAAAAACAGATTTAATAAAGGTTTTCTGGAAAAACAGTTTACACCGAGGTCCCTGGGTTTAAACTAAATCAACCTTCGCAAATCTACCCTCGCGCCACTATTCCCCTGTGTCTTTGACATTTCACAAAACCCCCTGACCTTCTTTCCCTCTCACCCGCAGTCCTTCCCCTTACGCAAACAGTAACCGCGGGAAAGAAAAGGGTGGCGCGGCTTACCGGCGGCGAGGGAGGTCCGGCGAAGGGTGGGGTTGGCTCGGGGAGGCTCCGGCGGTCACGTCGAGGTACGGCTTGACGTCGGGGATGGCCGGAATCGCCCGGTCCACGCGCGCAGGCGGGTGTCCTCGTCGGCGGCGAGTGTACCGGCCAAACCACGGCGAACTAGTTCAATCCGAGGGCACGGTGAGCTTCACGGGGTAACGTAGCGACCGTGTGCACAAGGAATCGAAGGAGGGTGGAGTGGTTTACCCGGTCCACGTACTCCGGCGGGGTTGAGAGCTCCGGCGAGCGTGGACTGGCCTCTCCGGCGAAGCAAACTCCGATTCCTCGCTCGGGGAGCTTCACGGAGGTGTGCACAGTCTTCTCCGAGGGCTGGACGGAGTTGGGAATGGCTCTACTGGCCGGTCTACGGTGACAGAGGGATTGGGCGGCCGCGGACACGCTGCGCACGGGCAACTGGCGGCGAGCTGGACTCCGGTGAGGCTTGAGGGTGTGTGGAAGAGTGCAGTCGAAGTCTGGGAGGGTTTTATAGGCGCGGGCGCGGGCCATGGCGCTGGCTTGGCTCGGGCGCGGCGCTGGGCATGCGGGGGCGCGCGCGAGCGTGCTCTGGCGCGGGCAGGAAGCGTCGAACACGTGGAGGTGTTTTTCTTCCATTGTTCAAACGTCTCCAGAGATCGCAAACGTGCGAATCTTGCCATGAATCCGGCGCAGACCTCTTCCTGGCACCTAGGGCTATCTCACATGTGTGAGTTCTAATGGAGGATACGCCCTAGATCAGGAGATAGACGGGCGCCAAATCTGGCTTGTCTCACTGCCCACCTCGCGACAAAACTGATGCCAAAACCTGTCAAACGTCCAAGTCTCGGTGTCCACTTTTTCTAGGGGGTGCCTTAGGTGGTATACCACATTTTTTGTATAGAACCTAAGTGGTTTTGGTGCCCTCTTCAAGGTGAACACGGCTGGTCTTTGGATTAGGGTTAGAATTTGACTTAGAGGGAAATAGAGAGCTCTAGCTCTCTATCCACTTGGAGATTTGAATTGGGGTTTCTCCAGGGGTCTTTTTGCAATATTTCCCTCCCCTAGTTGATGATTGTAAGGCTAGTTAAGGTTTGGGTAAAAATTACTCATGCTTTGCACACTTGTTCACTCTCTTTCCCCTCTTACCTAGGGTTTTGGGAGATAGGGTTTAAGAGAGGTCTAGGGTTCTTCTCCCCTCTTATCCAAGGTAGTAAGTGAGCAAGGATTATAGTAATGCTTCTTATGCCATTGGCAACTTTATTAGCACATGACCTCCAAGTTCTTATGTGTTGCCCTAAGCCTTTACCTCATATAACTCATAGTCCTTAGTGTCAAGGTGTGCTCTAGCCATGGTAACACCTGGGGTGTTACAGCCCTCCCCCTTAAAGGAATCTCGTCCTGAGATTTTAGGTAGAGTCCCTTGGATGGTGCTTGAAGGTGTGCTGGTGTTGTTTTCCCTTTATACTTAAGTTTCTCTTATTAACTGCTCTTCGAATGTCATCCTCTTTGCAACTTCAGAAGGAAGCACTTCTTAAGTTAAATCCACAACTTAGACTATCCTTGTTATCTAAGTTTTTCTTATAATTGAATTCAAAGGGCAGGTGGGGGTGGGGTTTTGGGGGTTACATACCGACTCCTTTGGGCAGAAAATCGGGGAAGCGAGAGCGTAGAAAATCCTCAGTCTCCCATGTAGCTTCTTCTGCTGAATGGTGACTCCACTGAACCTTGTACATTCTGACCGACCTTGCCCGAGTTGATCTCTCCTTTTGATCTAATACCTTGACGGGGTACTCTTGGTAGGACAAGTCTGGTTCTATCTCAATGTCTGGTTCCGGTAGCACTTCAGTGGGTAGGCGAACACATTTCCGCAGGAACACATTGTGAACTGCTGACATGTGGGGTGGCAATTCCAGTTGGTAAGCTACGGGTCCACAACTTGCCTTGATCTCATAGGGTCCAATGTAGCGAGGGGCTAACTTGCCCTTGATCCCGAATCTCTGGACACCCTTGGTGGGTGATACCTTAAGATAGACATGATCTCCCACCTCAAACTGTAGAGGCTTCCGCCTCTTATCATGATAGCTCCTTTGCCTGGCCTGAGCAGCTTCTAAGTTCTTGGTAATAACCCGGACCTTTGCCTCTGCCTCAAGTACCAAGTCCGGCCCAAAATTTTCCCTTTCTCCTGCTTGAGACCAATTTAGTGGGGTCCTACACCTTCTCCCATATAAGGCTTCAAAAGGTGCCATCTTCAGACTGGACTGATAGCTGTTATTGTAAGAAAACTCTGCCAAAGATAGACACTTGTCCCATTCCTTTCCATAGTGTAGTGCACATGCTCGCAACATATCTTCCAAAATCTGATTTATCCTTTCTGTCTGGCCATCTGTTTGGGGGTGGTATGCTGAGCTTCGGATTACTTGGGTCCCAAGTGATTCTTGCAGTTTCTCCCAAAAGCGTGCCACAAACAGTGCTCCTCTGTCAGATATGATGGTCTTTGGAATACCATGCAATCGCACTATTTGATCAACATAAATTTCCGCATACTTTTCTGTCTTGTGGGTGGTGTGTACTGGCAAGAAATGAGCAGTCTTGGTCAACCTGTCCACAATAACCCAAATAGAATCATGGTGCCTGGAGGTATTGGGTAATCCCACTATGAAGTCCATGCAAATGTCCTCCCATTTCCAAGATGGTATGGGAAGGGGTTGCAAAGGGCCTGCTGCCTTCAAGTGACTAGCTTTGATTCTCTGGCAGGTGTCACACTAGGATATGTACTTGGCAATTTCCCTTTTCATTCTAGTCCACCAATATAAAGATCTGAGATCATGGTACATCTTGTTGCTACCAGGGTGCATGGAGAATTTGGAGAGGTGAGCTTCATCCAGTATCTTCTTTCTGAGCTCAGGGTCCTTGGGAACAACCAATCGATCTCCAAACCATAGAATTCCCTTGCTGTCCTGTCGGAAACACTTGTATTTTTCTGCCTTTTGCTTGATCATATCTTTGATAACCTGAACACCCTTATCCTCAACCTGTGCCCTGATTATCTGTTCTTGCAATGTGGGCTCCACCGAGATATAGCTTAGGTCACCCGAAGAAACAACTTCCAGGTTCAGCTTGCACAACTCGTCACACAGGGTGGTAACTCCCACATCCATGCTCATACAATTGCATTGGGCCTTTCTGCTCAAGGCATCTGCCACAACATTGGCTTTACCAGGATGGTAATGCACCTCCAATTCATAGTCCTTGATTAACTCCAACCATCTCCTCTGCCTCATGTTCAGATCTGCCTGAGTGAAAATGTACTTGAGACTCTTGTGATCAGTGTAGATGTTACAGTGGGCTCCCATCAAGTAGTGTCTCCATATCTTAAGAGCATGAACTACAGCTGCCAATTCCAGATCATGTGTAGGGTAGTTCTGCTCATGGGGCCTGAGTGCTCGGGAAGCGTAAGCAATCACTCTGTTTTCTTGCATCAAGACACATCCCAATCCAGTACCAGAAGCATCACAATAAACTTCAAATGGCTTGGTGTTGTCAGGCTGAGCCAACACTGGGGCTGTTGTCAAATGCTGCCTCAAGGTATGAAAGGCATCTTCACACTTTTGACTCCACTCAAATTTAACTCCCTTTTTCAACAGTTCAGTCATTGGTTTGGCAATTCTGGAGAAATCCGGAATAAATCGTCGATAATACCCTGCCAATCCCAGAAAACTCCGAATTTGCTTCACTGTAGTCGGGGGTTTCCAATTCATTACCTCTTGTACCTTCTCAGGATCAACTGATACCCCATCCTGAGAAATAGTGTGACCCAAGAATTTAATCTCCTTCAGCCAGAACTCACACTTAGACAACTTAGCATACAACTGATGGTCACGCAGTCTCTGAAGTACGGTATGCAAATGTTTGGTGTGCTCGGCTTCATTCTTGGAATAAACTAGAATATCATCAATGAAAACGACCACGAACTTATCCAACTCTGGCATGAACACTGAGTTCATCAGGTACATAAAATAAGCCGGGGCATTGGTCAGCCCAAAAGACATCACCAAAAATTCATACAACCCATATCTGGTAGAGAAAGCCGTCTTGGGAATATCGCTGGCACGGATCTTGATCTGATGGTACCCTGAGCGAAGGTCTATCTTGGAGAATACCTTGGCTCCTACCAACTGATCGAACAGAACATCAATACGGGGCAGTGGGTATTTGTTCTTGATAGTCACCGCATTAAGAGGGCGGTAGTCAACACACATCCTCAAACTCTCATCCTTTTTCTTCACAAATAATGCTGGACATCCCCATGGTGAAGTACTTGGGCGAATAAACCCCTTATCCAACAATTCTTGCAATTGCTTCTTCAATTCTGCCAATTCCGCGGGAGGCATCCTATAGGGTCTCTTAGAGATAGGAGCTGTCCCGGGTTGCAATTCGATGGCGAACTCAATATCTCGGTCAGGTGGCATCCCTGGCAATTCATCCGGAAAAACATCCGGGTAGTCACGGACCACTGGGATCTTTTCCACTGGGGACTCTATCATAACAAAGGCACAAGAACGGGTGCATCCCTGGTCGGGTAGATATAAGGTGATCTCGCCATCCAAAGGGGAGCGGATTTCTATGGCTCTGGCTGCGACATCAATCACCGCGTGGTGCCGTGATAACCAATCAGTCCCTAAGATGATATCCACACTATCCAATCCCATTATCAATAGAGTGGTTTTGAAAATGAGACTACCCAGCTTAATTGGTACGTGCCTATTGATCTGATAGGTGGCAACCCTGCCTCCTGGTGTTGAGATTGTAATACCCCCATTGGTGTGGTGAAAAGGCAATTGGCACTTGGCACTAAATTTGGTACTGATAAAACTGTGCGATGCACCAGAATCAAAAAGAACAATAGCAGGATAATTCAAAACTGTAAAGATACCAGTCAAGACGGGTGCTCCCTCTGGAATATCAGCCATGGTGGTGAAGTTCAGCCTGCCCTGCCTCACTTGCACCTTCTGCCTCTTCCCTTGGTTCTGATTAACATTCTGCCCCTGCCTCTGCTGGTTCCTGGGGCAATTCTTGGCATAGTGCCCGGTGTTGCCACAAGTGAAGCACCTGTTGTCATTTGCCTGACGATACTGCTGCTGCTGATTGTTCCTCTGAGCTGAAAACTGGGCGCGGTTGGGTGCCTGCTGCTGCTGCTGTGGTCGGATCACCCATCGCCCTTGCTGCTGCTGGGGTCCCCTGCTCTGGGTGTCGGACACAATCCTGAAGCGCTGTGGCTGAGCTGAGGGTCCTGCCACAGGGGTCTTCCTCTTCTTCTCTGCCTGTCTAGCTGTGATGCAGTCCTCTTGGGAGATAGCCATGTTGACCAACTCATTATAACTGTTGGCCCTGACGGTGTTGAGACGGTCACGGAGCTTAGTGCTGAGCCCCCTCCTGAACCTGTCTCTCTTCTTCTCATCTGTATCTGCATGATACCCAGCATACTGGCACAAGTCATTAAAGGCCTGGGCATACTGCAACACTGTCCTGTTGCCCTGAGTGAGTGCCAAAAACTCATTGAGCTTCCTGTCCATAATCCCGGCTGGTATATGGTGTCCCCTGAAAGCTGCCCTGAACTCCCTCCACTCCACCTCTCGGTCCTCTGGCTGCATAGCAAGAAAATGATCCCACCAAGTCCTTGCAGGTCCGCGAAGCTGCTGGGTGGCGAACCTGACTTTGGTGATCTCTGAGCAAGCTCCATGGAGTAGTGGGAATTTGGATTCCACCACTCGCAACCATACATCTGCATCAAGTGGGTCCTCCGCCCTTGTGAACAATGGAGGCTGGGTGCTGAGGAACTCCTGATAGGTAGCCGCCGCAGGGTGACGCTGATGGTCTCCACCACCATAGTGCTGAGGTGGTGGCTGACGTTGGGCCAGCTGTCTCAAGATCTCATTCTGCTGAGCCATGAGCTCCTGCAGAGTGGGAGGCGGTGGCGGTGGAGGAACGTGCTCATTCTGGCCACGACGCTGCCTCCCGGCCATCTGAAAAACCACATACTTAACACCTTATTTCCAAGTTCAGATTTTATCGCGAAGAAAAAGTTAAAACAACAAGATAGACTCTGACTTCAACAAAAGGATTTTAGAAGGCACAAATTCTTCCTTCCAAATTTAAACTAATGACAGCATCCATCAAACAAGCTCCCAAGAGAGTTTAGCACGATTACATCAATTTGTCCCAAAATGACTCAACTCTATCTAGCCTAGTACCCCAAGGGTGCAAAAGCTAAGCTAGCTGCGAGGAGTCCGACCATTCCACTTCTAATCCTATCCCGAACACCTAGTGAGCGAACGAAGCAACACTCGACTCGGGGGAAGGTGGTCTTCCCGAGCCAGCAGTGTCCACACTGGAGGCAGGCTCATCCCCTCCCTCGATGTCGACGTCCTCGTTGGCCTCCTGGTCCTAGATCTCCTGGTGATGCATGTCCAGGTGCTCGTTAGCCTCAGCGAGCTGCTGCTGAGTGTTAATGAGCTGATCCTCTAGAACCTCGATGGTGTTCTCCCTGGTGCCCACTAGCTCCTCCAACTCTTGGATATCAGTGGATAGCTGCTCCACCTGCAAGTCCTTCTCCACCATTTCTTGAGACAAGTCAACCACGAGTTCCTCTCTGTTGTCCAACGTAATCTTTGTTGCCTCCAGCGGTGCCATCAGATGGGACATCGCCTCACCGCGCATCACCTGCAGACGGTACAGAGCATTCATGCACCGTACGGTCAAGTGCGCAGTCTGTCCTGGGTAGATGGCCCAGATGTCCTTGGCATGCTCCACCCGATCTTTCCACATTGGGTCGTCTTCCCTCTCAGCGGGGAACAAGCCAATGGGGTGGGTGGCCAGCTCCAAAGGATGGAACCCGCAGAAAGTAGTCAATCCATGCAGAGCGATCGCCTCGATCGTGTCCTCCGCTCGGTATCCGAAAGACTCGGAGTCCAAGGAGCGCTAGCCTGGCTGCAGGGGATGAGGCTCCAAGGTCATCCTCACCCTACAGCGGGGCACTCGGTGCTTCTCGAACTGCTGCACCGCATACTGAGAGGGTGTCGCGTATCCGGCCCCCTGAAGTACCTCCCACAAAATGCGGGGAAAGCCCTCTCGTGCAAGCCCGTCAGTGTGGGTTAGTGCATTTCCATCCTCGGAGGATCCGTGGGAAGTCATCTGTGCACGGTTGAGCGTAAGTAAAAGAAAAAGAATTATAAAAAGAACAAGATAAATAAAACTCAGCCTTTCTCTAGTTAAATAAAAAGGCACTGGGGACCTAGTTGGTTGTTATCTTGTGTTTAAGTCCTTGCTTAATTATCCATTTGCTTAATTAAGAATGCATGCATGCTCGTCCTGAACGACCTCACAACAAGATAAAAGGAATAGGGAAGAACTCCCATCCTGTAAAAGTGGCCTGTAGGGCCTAGTTACTTAGCCACCTAGCTACCCTTCTATTACCCTAAGGCTTCACGTCCTAGGTCTATCCTGCTCGTCCTACTATCTATCCAATATTGTTTCTATCAAGTTTTACTTGGAAAAATGATGGTATTTACATTTTATTGAGTCCTCTGTGGTGGTACAAGCTCCGATACCAGCTGTGGCGGAACTGCCCGAATTATTCCAACTTAAGTGCCTAAGCCCCGCCTTAGAGGCTAGACCACACTTAAATGGGAATAACCCGTCAATCCCTCGGATCTAGTCCGACACGGCCACTGACAGGATCAAGTACCACAATCTCACTCGAAGGTGAGTCACAGAGCAAATACAATAAAGCATAAAACCATACATGTCAGAGTATTAAATTATTACATCACCATCATCATCATCGGAGTTTTTGCAAAAGTAACCATCATTGTTCGAAGTGCAGCGGAATAAAACTAACGATAATTAAATAGAGAGATGGGGAAGCCTGTCCCATCACTCCTCATGCTCCTCCTCAGCCGAGGCAGGGTCCCACTCGACAGTCCAACCCGGTGGCAAGATGGACGGCCAAGTCACTCCAGCAACCATTTCCTCCAGAGAACCTGTAAAAAATTATGCCACAAGCAAGGCTGAGTATACTAATACTCAGCTAGACTTACCCGGTGTGAGGAGTCTACTCCTCTACCTCTAGACATGCAGTTGTTTGGCTGTGGGGTTTGGTTGCCAAAAGCACTAGCTGAGTTTCTAAATCAAGGTTTTAACTTGGTCAAAATTAAGTGTGACTCTCTTAAGGCTAAAAGTGGACTATCTATTCATACATGGTAGCAAGCATCATTAGCAATCAACATCTTATATCAACTCATCATGTTTCCACTTGTTACTCAATGCAGTACAATGGATCAAGCAGTCTCATTAGCTGTGAGAAGCAGACGATTCGAATCGAGTTTTTAAACCTTGCAAGGTAAACCTAAACACACGACAGGCAGGGGCACTCCGTCCCCACACATATCAACCGTCCCCATCGATTCCCTGGCAACAGATCAGGGCTCACCGCCTTGGCGTACAATGCCTCACTGACCCCGACTGGCCGTCGTGCAGTGACCGCACTTGTACCCACCATAACCGGAATGGGAGACCTCGTCTCAGGTCGCGTGAGGGGCAAAGTCTGCGGGCAGGTTCACTCAGGTACTAGGCTTACCGATTTACCATATTTCTCGGCATGTGCTTAGTACGTTCAAACGCTTGACACAGGTATCCGCACGTTAATCCTTATTCCATTTTCCCATCTCGTAAACAACCAATCCCCATGTATTGTTGTCCACCAACTAGTATCATGATAGTGTGAAAGTGGGTACAATCAATTTCCTGATCTCGCACGAGTGCTAGAAAAATCACTCGTCTTCTACCGAGATACTATTTAAATAAAGCAACTACTCGACCCATCATACTAGTATTCATCTCAAAAGGATTCCTGAGATCATGCAACTAGGGTTTCAAGCAATTCCTACACCTAAGTGCACAATCAATCCTACAATCATTAAGTGAAGTAAAATAGCATAAATAACATGTTATGCATAAAATCGGGGCTTGCCTTCCAAAGCAGTGGCAGGCAGGTCCTCTGGTGCAGGCTCGGGTGATGGATCCGGGGCTACCTCCTGAACAGCTCCTTGCTCCGGCACGAGGATGTACTCTCCGTCAGCAAGGTTACAGTCTATCGAAATGCAATGAACATGTATGTCATGATTATGCAAGATTTAATAACATTAAGCTAAAAGAAACTAAGTCAAGAAATAACTTAGGGTTTCCTGGTTATGTGGGGCTTCTAGTGGTATACATATACATAGACTTATTACCTTTTAGGCTTAGGTTTTCTTTTAGGATAACATAGTGGATTTGTATTGTCTTTATAGATTTCAGTGGACAAATTTACAAAGGTTTTAGGATGTCATTAATTTACATTATTCATTTTCCTTTCTTTAATTTCCATTTAGGGTTTCTAGTGTAGGTTTGAACTACGATAGTGTTTTAATAATTTCCAAAAATTCTGTAAAAATTACAGTGGGTTGTCATTTGCTATTCTAGCTTGTTTTAAGAATTTGAGGCTTAAAGTACAAAGGCTGGGCTTTAAACAAAAATAACAATAGTTATGCAAAATGGGCCACTTTGCACTACATCTCTTAGTTAGGGGTAGGTTCTGTCCTAAAGGTTATTTTTGCTGGCATCCCATAGTAATAATAGGCTTCTGTGCTAAAAATCACAGAAAACTAAGGGGTGGTTATTTAGTTATGATTTTCTTAAGTTTAATGTCAAAAAGGCACTTTCTACTACATTATTATTTGAAAAATGTCAAACAGCAGATTTCATATTTTTCTTAAGTTCTTATTAATAAAACATTCGTTATCCCAAGGGTGGGGGTGTTTTTACCTTGGGGTTATTTTTGTAGGGTTTTTCTAAGTTATCCTTAGTTTATTAAAATAAAAGGTATCCTACTTATTTTATACTAAACCAGGGTATGATATATTTTCCAGTGAACTACATTAAACAAGTATCCTAACAAAAATAGAGGTGCTCTCTGGTTCATTGTTTAAATTACATTTTCTATTTTTCTTATCCTTAAGCATATTATAGAAAAAGGGGTAAAAACTAACTTAATGGAGTGGACAGAGAGGTTTAACATTTTTATTTGGGTTAGTAGGTAGATACAAACTTCTCAAAATTTTTCTAACCCCAGTCAAATAGTGCAACTAATTTTGGTCCTATTATTAAGCTTTTGGTCAAAACTATAATTAAATCAGAGCTTTAAAGTTTTCTATAGTACATAGAGGGTTTTATATTTTTCTTAAGTAGGTTACATTATTTAGAGTCTGACAAAATTAGTTTGACCAAATTTGGATGAATTAAACAGAAGTTATGAATTTTCAAAGTTTCTGTTCAATTTAAAAACAGATTTAATAAAGGTTTTCTGGAAAAACAGTTTACACCGAGGTCCCTGGGTTTAAACTAAATCAACCTTCGCAAATCTACCCTCGCGCCACTATTCCCCTGTGTCTCTGACATTTCATAAAACCCCCTGACCTTCTCTCCCTCTCACCCGCAGTCCTTCCCCTTACGCAAACAGTAACCGCGGGAAAGAAAAGGGTGGCGCGGCTTACCGGCGGCGAGGGAGGTCCGGCGAAGGGTGGGGTTGGCTCGGGGAGGCTCCGGCGGTCACGTCGAGGTACGGCTTGACGTCGGGGATGGCCGGAATCGCCCGGTCCACGCGCGCAGGCGGGTGTCCTCGTCGGCGGCGAGTGTACCGGCCAAACCACGGCGAACTGGTTCAATCCGAGGGCACGGTGAGCTTCATGGGGTAACGTAGCGACCGTGTGCACAAGGAATCGAAGGAGGGTGGAGTGGTTTACCCGGTCCACGTACTCCGGCGGGGTTGAGAGCTCCGGCGAGCGTGGACTGGCCTCTCCGGCGAAGCAAACTCCGATTCCTCGCTCGGGGAGCTTCACGGAGGTGTGCACAGTCTTCTCCGAGGGCTGGACGGAGTTGGGAATGGCTCTACTGGCCGGTCTACGGTGACAGAGGGATTGGGCGGCCGCGGACACGCTGCGCACGGGCAACCGGCGGCGAGCTGGACTCCGGTGAGGCTTGAGGGTGTGCGGAAGAGTGCAGTCGAAGTCTGGGAGGGTTTTATAGGCGCGGGCGCGGGCCATGGCGCTGGCTTGGCTCGGGCGCGGCGCTGGGCATGCGGGGGCGCGCGCGAGCGTGCTCTGGCGCGAGCAGGAAGCGTCGAACACGTGGAGGTGTTTTTCTTCCATTGTTCAAACGTCTCCAGAGATCGCAAACGTGCGAATCTTGCCATGAATCCGGCGCAGACCTCTTCCTGGCACCTAGGGCTATCTCACATGTGTGAGTTCCAATGGAGGATACGCCCTAGATCAGGAGATAGACGGGCGCCAAATCTGGCTTGTCTCACTGCCCACCTCGCGACAAAACTGATGCCAAAACCTGTCAAACGTCCAAGTCTCGGTGTCCACTTTTTCCATGGGGTGCCTTAGGTGGTATACCACATTTTTGGTATAGAACCTAAGTGGTTTTGGTACCCTCTTCAAGGTGAACACGGCTGGTCTTTGGATTAGGGTTAGAATTTGACTTAGAGGGAAATAGAGAGCTCTAGCTCTCTATCCACTTGGAGATTTGAATTGGGGTTTCTCCAGGGGTCTTTTTGCAATATTTCCCTCCCCTAGTTGATGATTGTAAGGCTAGTTAAGGTTTGGGTAAAAATTACTCATGCTTTGCACACTTGTTCACTCTCTTTCCCCTCTTACCTAGGGTTTTGGGAGATAGGGTTTAAGAGAGGTCTAGGGTTCTTCTCCCCTCTTATCCAAGGTAGTAAGTGAGCAAGGATTAGAGTAATGCTTCTTATGCCATTGGCAACTTTATTAGCACATGACCTCCAAGTTCTTATGTGTTGCCCTAAGCCTTTACCTCATATAACTCACAGTCCTTAGTGTCAAGGTGTGCTCTAGCCATGGTAACACCTGGGGTGTTACAGTCGCTTCTTATTTTCTTGATCCTTAAGCCGAACTCATTTTGAGCCCGTCTCAAGAATCCCTTTAAGGTTTCTTGGGTTTGAGATTTTTCCTGCAAAAAGAATACCCAAGTGAAGCGAGAATAATCGTCCACAATAACTAGACAGTACTTACTCCCGCCGATGCTTATGTAAGCTATCGGGCTGAATAGGTCCATGTGTAGGAGCTCGAGTGGCCTGTCAGTCGTCATGATGTTCTTATGTGGATGATGAACACCAACTTGCTTCCCTGCCTGACATGCGCTACAAATCCTGTCTTTCTCCAAATGAACATTTGTTAGTCCCAAAATGTGTTCTCCCTTTAGAAGTTTGTGAAGATTCTTCATTCCAACATGTGCTAGTCGGCGATGCCAGAGCCAGCCCATGTTAGTCTTAGCAATTAAGCACGTGTCGAGTTCAGCTCTATCAAAATCTACCAAGTATAGCTGACCCTCTAACACTCCCTTAAATGCTACTGAATCATCACTTCTTCTAAAGACAGTAACACCTATATCTGTAAAAAGACAGTTGTAGCCCATTTTACATAATTGCGAAACTGAAAGCAAGTTGTAATCTAAAGAGTCTACAAGAAAAACATTGGAAATGGAATGGTCAAGTGATATAGCAATTTTACCCAATCCTTTGACCAAACCCTGATTTCCATCCCCGAATGTAATAGCTCGTTGGGGATCATGGTTTTTCTCATAGGAGGAGAACATCTTCTTCTCCCCAGTCATGTGGTTTGTGCACTCGCTATCAATGATCCAACTTGAGCCTCTGGATGCATAAACCTACAAAACAAGTTTAGTTCTTGATTTTAGGTACCCAAATGGTTTTGGGTCCTTTGACATTAGACACAAGAACTTTGGGTACCCAAACACAAGGCTTTGACCCCTTGTGCTTGCCCCCAACATATTTGGCAACTACCTTGCCAGATTTGTTAGTTAAAACATAAGATGCATCAAAAGTTTTAAATGAAATGTCATGATCATTTGATGCAGTAGGAGTCTTCTTCTTAGGCAATTTAGCACGGGTTGATTGCCTAGAGCTAGATGTCTCACCCTTATACATAAAAGCATGATTTGGGCCAGAGTGAGACTTCCTAGAGTGAATTCTCCTAATCTTGCTTTCGGGATAACCGGCAGGGTACAAAATGTAACCCTCGTTATCCTGAAGCATGGGAGCCTTGCCCTTAACAAAATTGGACAATCTTTTAGGAGGGGCATTAAGTTTGTCATTGTCTCCCTTTTGGAAGCCAATGCCATCCTTTATGCCAGGACGTCTCCCACTATAGAGCATGCTTCTAGCAAATTTAAACTTTTCATTTTCTAAGTCATGCTCATTAATCTTAGCATTAAGTTGAGCTATGTGATCATTTTGTTTCTTAATTAAAGCTAGGTGATCATGGATAGCATCAACATTAATGTCTCTACATCTAGTACAAATGGAAGTATGTTCAACAGTAGATGTAGAGGGTTTGTAAGATTTTAATTCTACAACCTTAGCATGCAATATATCATTTTTACTTCTAAGGTCGGAAATGGAAGCCTTGCAAACATCTAATTCTTTAGCCTTAGCAAGCAATTTTTTATTTTCAATCCTAAGGCTAGCAAGAGAAATGTTCAATTCTTCAATCTTAGCAAGCAAATCAACATTATCATTTCTAAGATTGGGAATTGAAACATCACAAGCATTTGAATCAACCTTAGCAATTAAATTTGCATTCTCATTTCTAAGGTTGACAATAGTATCATGGCAAGTGCTTAGCTCACTAGATAGTTTTTCACATTTTTCTACTTCTAGAGCGTAAGCATTTTTAACCTTAACATGCTTTTTATTCTCCTTAATTAGGAAGTCCTCTTGGGTGTCCAAGAGATCATCCTTCTCATGAATAGCGCTAATTAATTCATTCAATTTTTCCTTTTGTTGCATGTTTAGGTTGACAAAAAGGGTACGCAAATTATCCTCCTCATCACTAGCATTACCCTCATCACTAGAGGTTTCATATTTAGTGGAGGATCTTGATTTTACCTTCTTCCTTTTGCCGTCCTTAGCCATGAGGCACTTGTGGCCGACTTTGGGGAAGAGAAGACCCTTGGTGACGGCGATGTTTGCGGCGTCCTCGTCGGAGGAGGAGTCGGTGGAGCTCTCGTTGGAGTCCCACTCCCGGCAAACATGGGCATCGCCGCCCTTCTTCTTGTAGTATCTCTTCTTCTCCTTTCTTCTCCCCTTCTTGTCGTCGCCCCTATCACTATCACTAGATAATAGACATTTTGCAATAAAATGACCGGACTTACCACATTTGTAGCACACTTTCTTGGAGCGGGATTTGTAGTCCTTCCCCCTCCTTTGCTTGAGGATTTGGCGGAAGCTCTTGATGATGAGCGCCATCTCCTCATTGTCGATCTTTGAGGCGTCGATTGGTTGTCTACTTAACGTAGACTCCTCCTTCTCCTCCGTCGCTTTGAATGCGACCGGTTGTGCTTCGAACGTGGAGGGGCCATCAAGCTCGTTGATCTTCTTTGAGCCTTTGATCATCAATTCAAAGCTCACAAAATTCCCAATTACCTCCTCGGGAGACATTAGTGTATATCTAGGATTTCCTCGAATTAATTGAACTTACGTAGGGTTAAGAAAAACGAGGGATCTTAGAATAACCTTAACCATCTCATGGTCATCCCATTTCTTACTCCCGAGGTTGCGCACTTGGTTCACCAAAGTCTTGAGCCAGTTGTACATTTCTTGTGGCTCTTCACCTTGGCGAAGCCGGAAGCGACCGAGCTCCCCCTCGATCGTCTCCCGCTTGGTGATCTTGGTCACCTCGTCTCCTTCGTGTGCGGTCTTGAGTACGTCCCAAATCTCTTTAGCACTCTTCAACCCTTGCACCTTATTATACTCCTCTCGACTTAGAGAGGCGAGGAGTATAGTTGTGGCTTGGGAATTGAAGTGTTGGATTTGGGCCACTTCGTCCTCATCATAATCTTCATCCCCTACGGATGGTACCTGTACACCAAACTCAACAACATCTCATATACTTTTGTGGAGTGAGGTTAGGTGATATCGCATCATATCACTCCACCTAGCATAATCTTCACCATCAAACGTTGGTGGTTTGTCTAATGGGACGGAAAGTAAAGGCGTATGTTTAGGAATGCGAGGATAGCATAGGGGGATCTTACTAAACTTCTTGCGCTCATGGCTCTTAGAAGTTACGGACGGCGTGTCGGAGCCGGAGGTGGATGGTGACGAGGAGTCGGTCTCGTAGTAGACCACCTTCCTCATCTTCGTCTTCATGTCACCGCTCCAACGCGACTTGTGTGAAGGGGATTTCTTCTCCTTCCCTTTCCCTTTGTTGCGGGACTCTTCCGATGAAGCCTTCCCGTGGCTTGTAGCGGGCTTGTCGCCGGTCTCCATCTCCCTCTTGGCGTGATCTCCCGACATCACTTCGAGCGGTTAGGCTCTAATGAAGCACCGGGCTCTGATACCAATTGAAAGTCACCTAGAGGGGGGGTGAATAGGGCGAATCTGAAATTTATAAACTTAAGCACAACTATAAGCCTGGTTAGCGTTAGAAATATAAACGAGTCCGAGAAAGAGGGCGCAAAACAAATCGTGAGCAAATAAAGAGCGATACACGATGATTTGTTTTACCGAGGTTCGGTTCTTGCAAACCTACTCCCCGTTGAGGTGGTCACGAAGACCGGGTCTCTTTCAACCCTTTCCCTCTCTCAAACGGTCACTTAGACCGAGTGAGCTTCTCTTCTCAATCAAACGGAGCACTAAGTTCCCGCAAGGACCACCACACAATTGGTGTCTCTTGCCTTGGTTACAATTGAGTTTGATCACAGGAAGAATGAGAAAGAAAAGAAGCAATCCAAGCACAAGAGCTCAAATGAACACAACAAATCACTCTCTCTAATCACTAAAGCTTTATGGAGTTGGGAGAGGATTTGATCTCTTTGGTGTGTCTTGTATTGAATGCTATAGCTCTTGTAAGGTGTAGAAGTGTAGAAACTTGGATGACTTGAATGTGGGGGTGGTTGTGGTATTTATAGCCCCAACCACCAAACTTGACCGTTGGTGGAGGCTGCTGTCGACGGGCGCACTGGACAGTCCGGTGCGCCACCGGACACTGTCCGGTGCGCCAGCCACGTCAACTGGTCGTTGGGTTCCGACCGTTGGAGCTCTGACTTGTGGGCCCACCTGGCTGTCCGGTGGTGCATCGGACAGGCCCTGTAGGCTGTCCGGTGCGCCACCCGCGCGTGCTCTGCTCCTCTGCGCGCGCAGGCGCGCATTTAATGCGTTGCAGTCGACCGTTGCGTGTGAAGTAGCCGTTGCTCCGCTGTCACACCGGACAGTCCGGTGAATTTTAGCGGAGCGGATTCCCGAAGCTGGCGAGTTCAGAGTCGCTCTCCCTTGGGGCACCGGACACTGTGGTTCACCGGACAGTCCGGTGAGTTATAGCGAAGCGCCTCTGAGAATTCCCGAAGGTGAGGAGTTCAGCTTGGAGTCCCCTGGTGCACCGGACACTGTCCGGTGCGCCAGACCAGGGAGCACTTCGGTTGTCCCTTTGCTCTCTTGTTTGAACCATTTTCTTGGTCTTTTTATTGGCTTATTGTGAACCTTTGGCACCTGTAGAACTTATAGACTAGAGCAAACTAGTTAGTCCAATTATTTGCGTTGGGCAATTCAACCACCAAAATCAATTAGGAAATAGGTGTAAGCCTAATTCCCTTTCACTTCCTCTACCCTGTGTGGCTCGATAGAGGAAACAAAAGAGTAATGTTCGCAAAAATGAGCAACACGAGATCGAGTGGTTACCCCCTTATGAATGTCGTCGAGGATGGTGTTCACGGGGTGATCTCGTTGGATTTCTTGGTGGACTCTTGGGTGTGGCAGCCTTGGATCTTGTTCATCCTCCTTGTCTTGATCATTTGCATCTCCCCCTTGATCATTGTCCTCCTCTTGAGGTGGCTCCTCTTGATCTTCATCATCATTATCTTGAGCTTGATCCCCATCTTGAGTTGGTGGAGATGCTTGCATTGAGGAAGATGGTTGATCTTGTGCATGTGGAGGCTCTTCGAATTCCTTAGGACACACATCCCCAATGGACATGTTCCTTAGCGCGACACATGGAGCCTCTTCATCATCTAGCTCATCAAGATCAACTTGCTCTACTTGAGGGCCGTTAGTCTCATCAAACACAATGTCACAAGAAACTTCAACTAGTCCAGTGGACTTGTTAAAGACTCTATATGCCCTTGTGTTTGAATCATAACCAAGTAAAAAGCCTTCTACAGCCTTAGGAGCAAATTTAGATTTTCTACCTCTTTTGACAAGAATAAAGCATTTGCTACCAAAGACTCTAAAATATGAGACATTGGGCTTTTTACCGGTTAGGAGTTCATAAGATGTCTTCTTGAGGATTCGGTGAAGATATAACCGGTTGATGGCGTAGCAAGCGGTGTTGACCGCCTCGGCCCAAAATCGATCCGAAGTCTTGTACTCATCAAGCATGGTCCTTGCCATGTCCAATAGAGTTCTATTATTTCTCTCTACTACACCATTTTGTTGTGGTGTGTAGGGAGAAGAGAACTCATGCTTGATGCCCTCCTCCTCAAGAAAGCTTTCGATTTGTGAGTTCTTGAACTCCGTCCCGTTGTCGCTTCTAATCTTTTTGATCCTTAAGCCGAACTCGTTTTGAGCCCGTCTCAAGAATCCCTTTAATGTCTCTTGGGTTTGAGATTTTTCCTGCAAAAAGAACACCCAAGTGAAGCGAGAATAATCATCCACTATTACAAGACAATACTTACTCCCGCTGATGCTTATGTAAGCTATCGGGCCGAATAGGTCCATGTGGAGTAGCTCAAGCGGCCTGTCGGTCGTCATGATGTTCTTGTGTGGATGATGAACACCAACTTGCTTTCCTGCTTGACATGTGCTACATACCTTGTCTTTCTCAAAATGAACATTGGTTAGTCCCAAAATGTGCTCTCCCTTTAGAAGCTTATGAAGATTCTTCATCCCAACATGGGCTAGTCGGCGGTGCCAGAGCCAACCCATGTTAGTCTTAGCAATTAAGCAAGTGTCGAGTTCAGCTCTATCAAAATCTACTAAGTATAGCTGACCCTCTAACACTCCCTTAAATGCTACTGAATCATCGCTTCTTCTAAAGACAGTAACACCTATATCCGTAAAAAGACAGTTGTAGCCCATTTTGCATAATTGAGAAACAGAAAGCAAATTGTAATCTAAAGAATTTACGAGAAAAACATTGGAAATAGAATGGTCAGGAGATATAGCAATTTTACCAAGTCCTTTGATCAAACCTTGATTTCCATCCCCGAATGTGATAGCTCTTTGGGGATCTTGGTTTTTCTCATAGGAGGAGAACATCTTTTTCTCCCCTGTCATGTGGTTTGTGCACCCGCTATCGATGATCCAACTTGAGCCCCCAGATGCATAAACCTACAAAACAAATTTAGGCCTTGTTCTTAGGTACCCAAACGGTCTTCGGTCCTTTCACATTAGAAACAAGCACCTTGGGTACCCAAACACAAGTCTTTGACCCCTTGTGTTTGCCCCCAACATATTTGGCAACTACTTTGCCTGATTTGTTAGTGAGCACATAGGAAGCATCAAAAGTATTAAATGAAATATTAGGTTCATTTGATGCTATAGGAGTTTTCTTCTTAGGCAATTTAGCATGGGTTGATTTCCTAGAACTAGATGCCTCACTCTTATACATAAAAGCATGATTAGGGCCAGAGTGAGACTTCCTAGAGTGAATTCCCCTAATTTTGTGTTCAGGATAACCGGCAGGGTATAAAATGTAACCCTTGTTATCCTGAACCATGGGAGCCTTGCCCTTAACAAAGTTGGACAATCTTTTAGGAGGGGCATTAGGCTTGACATTGTCTCCCTGTTGGAAGCCAATGCCATCCTTAATGCCAGGGCGTCTCCCACTATAGAGCATGCTTCTAGCAAATTTAAATTTTTCATTTTCTAAGTCATGCTCATTAATTTTGGCACTAAGTTGAGCTATGTGATCATTTTGTTTCTTAATTAAAGCTAAGTGATCATGAATAGCATCAATATTAATGTCTCTACATCTAGTGCAAATTGTAACATGCTCAACGGTAGATGTAGAGGGTTTGCAAGTTTTTAGTTCAACAATCTTAGCATGCAAAATGGCGTTCTCATCTCTAAGATTGGAAATAGAAGCATTGCAAACATCTAAGTCTTTAGCCTTAGCAGTTAATTTTTCATTCTCATTTCTAAGGCTAGCAAGGGATGCATTCAATTTTTCAATCTTAGCAATTAAACTAGCATTATCTTTTCTAAGATTGGCAATTGAATCATCACAAATATTTGATTTCTCAACATTAGCAATCAAATTAGCATTCTCAATTCTAAGGTTAGAAACAGTGTCATGGCAAGTGCTTAGCTCACTAGTTAATTTTTCACATTTTTCTACCTCTAGAGCATAAGCATTTTTAACCTTAACATGCTTTTTGTTTTTCTTAATAAGGAAGTCCTCTTGGCTATCTAAGAGTTCATCCTTATCATGAATAGCACTAATCAATTCATTTAATTTCTCCTTTTGTTGCATGTTTAGGTTGGCAAAAAGTGTCAATAAATCATCCTCATCATCACTAGAGCTAGCCTCATCACTAGATGTTGCATATTTAGTGGAGGATCTAGATTTTACCTTCTTCATTTTGTCGTCCTTTGCCATGAGGCACTTGTGGCCGACATTGGGGAAGAGAAGGCCCTTGGCGACGGTGATGTTTGTGGCGTCCTCGTCGGAGGAGGAGTCGGTGGAGCTCTCGTCGGAGTCCCACTCCCGGCAAACGTGGGCATCGCCGCCCTTCTTCTTGTAGAACCTCTTCTTTTCTCTTCTCTTTCCCTTCTTGTCGCCGCCCCTGTCACTATCACTTGATAATGGACATTTTGCAATAAAATGACCGGGCTTACCACACTTGTAGCAAACTTTCTTGGAGCGGGGCTTGTAGTCCTTCTCCCTCCTTTGCTTGAGGATTTGGCGGAAGCTCTTGATGATGAGCGCCATTTCCTCGTTGTCGAGCTTGGAGGCGTCGATGAGGACCCTACTTCGTGTAGAGTCTTCTTTCTTTTCCTCTGTCGCCTTAAATGCGACGGGTTGTGCCTTGGGTACGGAGGAGGCGCCTTGCTCGATGATTTTCTTTGAGCCTTTGATCATCAATTCAAAGCTCACAAATTTTCCTATCACTTCCTCGGGAGACATTAGTTTATATCTTGGATCACCACGGATTAATTGAACTTGAGTAGGGTTAAGAAATACGAGGGATCTAAGAATAACCTTGACCATTTCATGGTCATCTCATTGTGTTCTCCTGAGGTTGCGCACTTGGTTTACCAAGGTCTTGAGCCGGTTGTACATTGCTTGTGGCTCCTCCCCTTGGTGAAGCATGAAGCGACCGAGCTCCCCCTCGATCGTTTCTCGCTTGGTGATTTTGGTCACCTCATCTCCTTCGTGCGCGGTCTTGAGTACGTCCCAAATCTCTTTGGAGCTCTTCAACTCTTGCACCTTATTATACTCCTCTCGACTTAGAGAGGTGAGGAGTATAGTAGTTGCTTGGGAGTTGAAGTGCTCGATTTGGGCCACCTCATCCTCATCATAATCTTCATCCCCTACGGATGGTACCTGTACTCCAAACTCAACAACATCCCATATGCTTTTGTGGAGTGAGGTTAGGTGATATCTTATCATATCACTCCACCTAGAATAATCTTCACCGTTAAATGTTGGTGATTTGCCTAATGGGACCGAAAGTAATGGAGTATGTCTAGGAATGCGAGGGTAGCGTAGGGGGGTCTTACTATACTTCTTGCGCTCTTGGCGCTTAGAAGTGATGGACGCGGCGTCGGATCCCGATGTAGAGGGCGATGAAGAGTCGGTCTCGTAGTAGACCACTTTCTTCATTTTCTTCTTCTTTTCGCCACTCTTGTGCGTCCTAATGCGTGAAGGGGATCCCTCCTTCTTTTTGTTACCGGACTCCCTTGATGGAGCCTTCCCGTGGATTGTGGCGGGCTTCTCGCCGGTCACCATCTCCTTCTTGGTGTGATCTCCCGACATCACTTTGAGTGGTTAGGCTCTAATGAAGTACCGGCCTCTGATACCAATTGAAAGTCGCCTAGAGGGGGGTGAATAGGGAAATCTGAAATTTATAAACTTAAGCACACACTACAAGCCGGGGTTAGCGTTAGAATTAAAGTCGAGTCCAAAAGACAGGGAAAACAAATCAACAAAGAAATAAAGTGGATGAACACGGTGATTTGTTTTACCGAGGTTCGGTTCTTGCAAACCTACTCCCCGTTGAGGTGGTCACAAAGACCAGGTCTCTTTCAACCCTTTCCCTCTCTCAAATGGTCACTTAGACCGAGTGAGCTTCTCTTCTCAATCAAACGGGACACTAAGTCCCCACAAGGACCACCACACAATTGGTGTCTCTTGCCTTGGTTACAATTGAGTTGAAATCAAGAAAGAAGGAAGAAGAAAAGCAATCCAAGCGCAAGAGCTCAAAAGAACACAATTGTCTCTCTCACTAGTCACTATTTGATTGGAATGATCTTTGGACTTGGGAGAGGATTTGATCTCTTGGTTGTGTCTTGTATTGAATGCTATAGCTCTTGTATGAGGTGTGAAGGCTGAAAACTTGGATGCAATGAATGGTGGGTGGTTGGGGGTATTTATAGCCCCAACCACCAAAGGAGCCGTTGGTGGAGGCTACTGCCGCATGGCGCACCGGACAGTCCGGTGCGCCACCGGACAGTCCGGTGCGTCACCGGACACTGTCCGGTGTGCCAGCCACGTCACCCGACCGTTAGGGTTTGACCATTGGAGCTTCTGACTTCTGGGCCACCGGACAGTCCGGTGATGCACCGGACAGACACTGTTCACTGTCCGGTGCACCTTCTGGCGCTGCTCTGACTTCTGCAGGCACTGTAACACATTTAATGTTCTCTGCAGATGACCATTGGCGCGAAGTAGTCGTTGCTCCGCTGGCACACCGGACAGCTGTAACACCCCAGGTGTTAGTCAGGGTGTCCACCCAGGGCTACCCCTTTTAACCTATTATCACATGAGAATTGGTTTGGGCAAAGTACATCAAACTTGGAATTCAAGGTCCTAAACAAGTGCCAACCATCTTGGATATCATGCCCTAGCTTGTCATGCACATCCAAGGGGGGGATTTCCCAAAACCCTAAAGCAAACCCCTCTTGGGCAATAGGAACCCTAATTAAAGCTAGGATCAAAAGGTCATGTAAACCTTATGATCATAGCTTGGGCCAAATATAAAAGTTGTAGTATACTTCATAACCTACAAATGATAGTAAGAAAGTGACCCCAAAAAGATTTCAGAAAAGCCCCAAAAAGTTCACCCAAGGTTGAGCACAAGGGAAAATTCAGAATTTGCCTAAGTCTAAAAACTAACCCTTCAACAAAGATCCCACATGTTAACCTTAATCCAAAATTCAAAACACTTTGACCCAATTGACAAAGTGGCGCCAAATTAACCCTAGAATGCCCTGGAAAGAGGTGACACCTACCCTAGGGCGTTTGACACGACTTGGCACCATTTTTGTCTCGGCTTGGACCTAACTGACACAGCCAACTTCTCACACCTCTATCTCCCTACCCCGACCATATCTTGACTTGGAACTCACAGCAAAAAGGTAGGATATGGAGCAAGGAAGCGACCGTACACAGTGACTTTGCCAAGATACGCACGCTATGGTGCTCAAATCCGCCGTTGAACCATGGCAGAAGCGAGCTCCCACGTGTTCGACGCGGGCTAACACCTGGGGGCGCGCTCAGAGCACGCCCGTACGCGAACCCCCATGCGCCCGCGGCCGCCCGTGACCACGCCCGTGCCACGGCTATAAAGCCCATCCCAGTGCTCGGCTGCCTTCCCCGTTGCCTCCTCCGTACCTCGCCTGACTTCCCCGAGCCAGCCCTTAGCTCCGGCGACCTCCCCGCGACCCGCCAGTGCCGCCCGAGAGCAACCACCGTGGCCAGCCCCTTTCCTGTCATCCTCTGTTCGATCCAAGCCTTCAGATAGCTTCCTGGTGAGGCCGTGAAGCTTACTCAAGCTTGAACCGAGGACCCGCGTCACCGGAATAGCGAAACCGTGCTCGCCGGAGTTCTTCCCCCCGCCGGCGCACGTGGACCGGGTAAATCACTGAGCCATTTTCCGATTCAATGCACAGATAGCCTCTACATCACCCCAGGGAGCTCACCGTGCCGTTGGATTAGAATAGGTCGCCGTGGTTTGGCCGGCACACTCGCCGCCGACGAGAACACCCGCCTGCGCACGAGGACCGAGCAATTCCGGCCATCCCCGCCGTCGAGCCGTACATCGTTGTGACCGCCAGAGCCTCCCCGAGCCAACCCTGCCCTTCGCCGGACCTATCTCGCCGCCGGTAAGCCGCGCCACCCTTTTCTTTCCCGCGGGTACTGTTTACATTGGGGGAGGGACTGCAGGTGAGAGGAAGAGAAGGTCAGGGGGCTTTTTGAACTGTCAGCGACTCAGGGGAATAGTGGCTCAGGGGTAGATTTGAGTGGGTTGATTTAGTTTAAACCCAGGGACCTCGGTGTAAACTGTTTTTCCAGGAAACTCTTATTAAATCTGTTTTTAAATTGAACAGAAACTTTAAAAATTCATAACTTCTGTTTAGTTCATCAAAATTTGGTCAAACCAATTTTGACAGACTCTAAATAATGTAACCCACTTAAGAAAAATATAAAACCCCCTATGTACTATAGAAAACTTTAAAGCTCTGATTTAATTATAGTTTTGGCCAAAAGCTCAATAATAGAAAGAAAAATAGTTATATTATTTGACTAGGGTTAGAAAAATTTGGAGAAATCTATGTCCACCTACTGACCTAATTAAAAATGTTGAATCTCTCTGTCCACTCCATTAAGTTAGTTTTTACCCCTTATTTTACAATATGCTTAAGGTTAAGAAAAATAGAAAATGTGATTTAAATAATGAACCAAAGGGCACCCCTATTTTTGTTAGGGTACTTATTCAATATAGTTCACTGGAAAAATCTATCATACCCTGGTTTAGTATAAAATAAGTAGAATACCTTTTATCTTAATAAAACAAGGAGAACTTAGAAAAACCCTACAAAAATAACCTCAAGGTGAAATCACCCCAACCCTTGGGATAACTAATGTTTGGTTAATAAGAACTTAGGAAAAATATGAAATCTGTTGGTTGACATTTTTCAAATAACAATGTAGTAGAAAGTGCCTTTTTGACATTTAACTTTAGAAAATCATAACTAAATGACCATCCCTTAGCTTTCTGTGATTTTTGGCACAAAAGCCTATTATTGCTATTAGATGCCAGCAAAAATAACCTTTAGGACAGAACCCACCCCTAATTAGGATATGTAGTGTTAAGTGGCCCATTTTACACAACTCTTGTTATTTTTGTCTAAAGCAAAACCTTCACATGTTGTCACACCCGGTTTTAGAAGGTAAACCGAATGCGAACCATGTACGTGCCAGGATCAGTTATTCACGTACACAGCGATTACATAAATGACTCATCATAGCACAATGCTCAAAATAGTATTAATAAGGGAAATAGTCGATTACATCATACGTCTGAGACGTCCATATAGTCCTTACAATAAATCAAAGTGCGGAAAAGAAACGTAGATAACCGCGGCCTTCACAGGCAGCCGACTGGGGGTTGCCGCTAACCCACACCTAGAACTCGTCGTAGTCTTGGAACTCCTGGAAGTCTCCTTCCACAGCTTCATCTTCGCCTGAGCAGTGGTTGCAATGCTGACAACCTGGGGATGGGGGGGTTTGGTGTGTAGAGCAAGGGTGAGTACACATCAACATACTCAGCAAGTATCCTGTTTGGCTGTAGTGGACTAGCTGTATGTGGGGATAAGTCAAGCAGTTGCTTTTAGTTGGTCAGATTATTACTTACTAGTAGAAAGCCAAGTTTTAGCATTAACCCAAGTTATTAACCCGATGTACCCTTTCCAAACGGAAAGAATACCACTTACCAGCACCATAGTCATAACCAAAACCATCGATCTCATAGCCACCTGTACCAAAGTATCTCTGATCAAGTATCACTAATCACTGGAGCTCCCTTGGCCGCTCATAACCGCGAGCACGGCTGATATATCAGTTTTCAAACACTCTGCAGAGGTTGTGCACTTTGCCCACAAGCCGTGATTCCCTCTCGCCTCGGGCCGATCAAACCCTTAAACACTACCAAGGTGAATAGGCAGGGTTTCACTACGTAGCCTTTACAAAGATTCCCCGGGGCTGTAGTCGCCCGTTAGGTTTCCTAAATGTACCGCACTCCTCCCCAAGGGACAAAACAACCTTGGCAGAGCGAGCCGCATACACCGAGCCCCATTGACGGCACGACGGCGAAGCGAACTACACCCCGGATCCTCTAATTATTCAGCTAAGGGCACCCCATTCCACCCTCATGGTTGCACTGTTTTCCCGGGCGGTCATCCATAGAACAGGTCCTTACGGAGAGGCACTCGAGAAACCGCTCGAGCCCCCTTAAAGGCCATAAGTACAACATCATAAGAAGAGAAGGGAAAACGGCGTATCATAGATAATCTCATCATGTTCATTGATTAGAGTTGAGCAATAGCATAAAGCTAACTAATAATAATCCAACCCATATAGGTAAACAAGGATATGGATAACAAAAGCTAGTCAGTCCTTAGGCATAAATGTGTAAAGCGGGAGGTGAATTAAATAATGAATAGGACAGAGATAGGTCAAAGGACACTTGCCTCCACCAACCGACTGCTGCCCAGGGGCTTCTCCCGCGAGCTCTTCGGGTTCCTCGACCAGGTCGCTCTCTATGTGAACACAATCATACATTCACATTTCAAAACAGAGAGGTAAACAATACACCATACAAGAAGGTGAAACCCATAATCATACACACGACATATGGCTTAGCGCTAACGACCATTCGAGGTAGTGAGAATAACGTAACCCTTACCATACTCGACAACTCGCTATATTCATGATAAGAGGGAGAACGAACTTAGCCACTACATTTCATGTAGTCATACTAACAGACATTAAACATAAGTGTAAAGATAGCTATTATCTAAGCATAAGTAACCCATGCCTAATTATTGCCGCTTCTCGACACAGTTCGACTAGTACTAACACTTTTAATTGGCGAAGAACATCGTAGCGCGACCATTCCCATCTAAAAGATAAATGGCTAAGCGTGATGGTTAGGCGTTGTACGGGCGAGTAGACTACGCGAGTGAGCGAGCGGGGTCGCGGACCGCTGCCGCACACACGAGCGAGTGAACGAGGCCGCCACGAGCAAAGCGCGCGGGCTGCCGCGAGCGAGCTGGGACGCCCGGGAGCACGCCACGCCGCGACGTCGCGGCCGAGCCACGCGAACAAACCGTGCCGGGCGGGGCGGGGCGCCGTGGCCGAACTCCAGCCACCGCGGCCGAGCTGGGGAGCAGGCGAGCTGCGCCGCCACGGCCGAGCTGGGGGCAGGCGAGCTACGCCGCCACGCCAAGCTGGGGGCAGGCGAGCTGCGCCGCCACGCCACGCCAAGCTGCGCGCAAGGCTGGGGCCGGGTCGACCACGGGCGGGCAAGCCGCCACGGCCGCGCGCAACGCCGAGCCGGGGCTGAGGCGGGCACGCCGCGCCGGGCGAGCCGGGGGCCGCTGGCGGGCACGCCAGCCAGACGGACGCGGGGAAGAAGGGGAAGGGGAGGCGAGCGCGCAGGGGCCGCGCCTCCATGGCCGAGCGCCGGAGGCCGGACGCGCAGGGGCCGCGCCCCATGGCCGAGCGCCGGAGGCCGGACGCGCAGAGGCCGCGCCCCAACGGGCTCGCCGCGCTGGGCGCAGGGCGAGGGGAGCGAACGCCGGGCCGAGCCGGAGAAACGGGCGGGCCGCGCGCCATCGCGCCATGCCGCGCGCGACAGGGAAGATCGAGGCCGCGGACCGGGGTTAGAACACGCCGCGCGCGACGGGGAAGAAGAGAGGGGAAGAAGGGGAAGGGAAGGGGGAAGACGGGGACGAGCTCACCTCGACGATCGTTGCGGCGGCGATCTTGCACGGGCGCGAGGCAAGAAGGGCGAGCTGCGCGAGGTGAGAGAAAAACGGACGCTGCGGGATTGGAGGGGATGAACAGGAGGCGATTTTCCACGGCTTCCAGGCGGGTCCCGCGCGCAGAGGCGGCGGCCAGAAACCGCCCGCCCGCACCAGCCGGACGCGCACGTCGCGCCCACGCGCAGAGGCGGCTGGGCCGCGCCGAGTGGGCTGCCAAGCGGCCCAAAGCGGGGAGGGGAGTGGGGGACGGTTGCGCGCCAGGCTGGGCCGCGCCAGCCGAACGGCCCAAGGCGAGGGGGAGGAGGGCGGCTGGGCCGTGCCGAGCCAGCCCACAACAAGAGAGAAGGGGGGAGAGAAGGCCAAACTGGGCCGCGCGCAGGAGAAACGGCCCGAGATAAAGAAGAAGAGGGTTTTCTATTTATTCTTTTTCCTATTCTCGCCATAATCCATCACTAGAATGTATGATTCCCAAACTCTCTCAATCAAACAACAAAAACTCGTGATCCAACATGATGCAACAAACAAGGTAGAAAATCTCTAGGGTTTATTATTGTCCTATGACTTGAAAACATTGGAAATAGGTGGGGTTTTTGCGAAAAGAAATGAGAAAGGGAGGTAACGCCTGAATTTAGCGAGCGATAAAGAAAGAAAAAAAATTCAACTCGAAATTCGGGGCGTTACAAACCTATCCCCCTTAAAAGAATCTCGCCCTCGAGATTCAGGGTTGGCTAGCAAAGAGCTCAGGGTATTTGGCCATCAGATCATCTTCACGCTCCCAGGTTGCTTCTTCCTCAGAGTGATAATTCCATCTGACTTTGCACATTCTGATGGTCTTCCTTCGGGTGACTCTGTCTGCAACCTCAAGGATCTGCACTGGCTTCTCAACGTAGGTCAAGTCCTCCTGGACCTCAAGACCTTCCACTGGCAACTGCTCTTCTGGCACCCGCAAGCACTTCTTCAACTGAGACACATGAAAGACATCATGCACAGCTGACAAATTCTCTGGCAGACTGAGCTGATAGGCCACTTCTCCACGTCTTGCAAGAATCTGATACGGACCAATGTAGCGGGGTGCCAGCTTGCCTTTGACTCCGAACCTCTTGACTCCTCTGATCGGTGACACTTTCAGATAGACAAAGTCTCCGACTTCGAAACTCAGCTCTCTTCTCCTTGTGTCTGCGTAGCTTCGCTGTCTTGATTGCGCTACCTTCAGATTCTCTCGGACCATCTTGATATTCTCTTCGGCTTCAAGTAGAATGTCTGGTCCAAACACCTGCTTCTCTCCAGGCTGATCCCATTGTAACGGAGTTCTACAACTCCTTCCATAGAGCGCCTGAAATGGTGACATCTTCAAACTGGCCTGGTAATTGTTGTTATAGGAAAACTCTGCATAAGGCAATCTCTTGTCCCATCCGGACTGATCTTGCAACGCACAGGCTCTCAGCATATCTTCAAGAATTTGGTTGGTCCTTTCGGTCTGGCCGTCTGTCTGCGGGTGATAAGCTGAACTGAAATTCAGATGGGTGCCCAAAGCTTCATGCAACTGCTGCCAGAAATGAGAGGTGAACTGCGTTCCTCTGTCTGACACTATCTTCTTTGGCACACCATGAAGACAAACGATCCGAGACATATACAATTCTGCCAATACTGCACTGCTGTAGTTGGTCTTGACGGGTATGAAGTGGGCTGACTTGGTCAAGCGGTCCACTACTACCCAAATAGAGTCGTAGCCGGCTCGAGTGCGAGGCAATCCGACTATGAAATCCATACCAATTTCGTCCCATTTCCACTGAGGGATCTGCAACGGTTGCAACAATCCAGCAGGTCTCTGGTGCTCTGCCTTAATTCTTCGGCAACTATCGCACCTAGCCACATGCTCTGCGATTTCCCTCTTCATTCCGTACCACCAGAATTTCTTTTTCAGATCCTGATACATCTTCTCACTGCCAGGGTGAATCGAATAGGCCGTCTCATGAGCTTCCTTGAGAATCAACTCCCGAATAGACTGGACATTGGGAACACACAAGCGGTCTTTGAACCATATCACGCCTTCTGCATCCTCTCGAAAATCTTTGCCTCTGCCATCTAGAATCAGTCGCCGGATCTCACTGATTTTCTCATCATTCTTCTGCGCTTCTTTGATTTCGCGCTCTAAGGTAGCTTCCAACTCAACTGTGACCCCTCGTGAATTGTTCAGAAATCCGAGACTCAACTTGTCAAACTCCTTGGCCAACTCATAAGGCATCGGACGAGCGACCATCAGATTGACTTGACTCTTTCTGCTCAAAGCATCTGCCACTACGTTCGCTTTGCCTGGATGGTAATGAATCTCCAACTCATAATCTTTGATCAACTCTAACCATCTTCGTTGTCTCATGTTCAACTCTGACTGGGTGAATATGTACTTCAGACTCTTGTGATCTGTGTAAACATCACCATTTCTGTCCGTACAGATAGTGCCTCCATGATTTCAGTGCATGAACCACCGCCGCCAACTCTAGGTCATGGATTGGGTAATTCTTCTCATGAACCTTCAACTGTCGGGACGAGTAAGCCACAACCCTTCCCTCTTGCATCAACACACATCCCAAACCTGTGTAACAAGCATCACAATACACCGAGAAGGGCTTGTGCACATCAGGCAAGACTAGGACAGGCGCTGTAGTCAACTTCTCTTTCAGCGCTTCAAAGGCCTCTTGGCATTTCGGGGTCCACTTGAACTCAACTTTGTTGCCTAGCAACGCTGTCATTGGTTTCGCAATCTTTGAAAACCCTTCAATGAATCGCCGATAGTATCCGGCCATTCCAATGAAGCTCTTGATTCCTCTAGCATCTGTTGGCGCTTTCCAGTTCAAAATGTCTGCCACTTTCTTCGGATCCACAGCCAATCCTTCTTTGTTGATTATGTGACCCAAGAACAGGACTTCACTGATCCAGAACTCACACTTGCTCAACTTTGCATACAACTGGTGCTCTCGCAATCTCCGCAATACCATCCTCAAATGATCTGTGTGCTCTTCTTCGCTTTGAGAATAGACCAGAATGTCATCAATGAATACCACCACAAACTTATCAAGGTAATCCATGAATACACTGTTCATTAAGTTCATGAAGAACGCTGGCGCATTGGTCAAACCAAAAGACATCACTGTGAACTCATACAACCCATACTTGGTAATGAATGCCGTCTTCGGAATGTCCGAAGGTCGGATCCTGAGCTGATGATAACCTGACCTCAGATCAATCTTGGAGAACACACTGGCTCCTCTCAACTGGTCGAACAGATCTTCTATTCTGGGCAAAGGATACTTGTTCTTGATCGTGACCTCATTCAAAGCTCGGTAATCAATACACATCCTTTTGGTGCCATCTTTCTTCTCCACAAATAGGACAGGGGCGGCCCAAGGCGAGGTACTTGGTCGAATGTAACCTTTTTCTGACAGCTCATCAATCTGCTTCTTAAGTTCAACCAACTCTGGTCCGGATATTCTGTAAGCTCTCTTAAAGATAGGGGCGGTTCCAGGAAGAAGCTCTATGGCAAACTCAACTTTCCGCTCTGGTGGCATACCCGGTAAGTCCTTTGGAAACACATCTGGGAACTCGGACACGATCTTGATCCTCTCAATTGGGTCTGCTTCACTGCTATCGACAGCCATCTGATAACAACTTCCTTTCTTTGGCTCAGACGGGACTAACTCGGTCATCACTTCCTCTCCTAGTGGGGACACCAACTTGATTGTCCTTTTATCACAACTGATAATTGCCTGGTACTTATCTAGCCAATTCATCCCTAGGATGACATCTATTCCCTGAGTACCCATTACTATAAGGTTGGCGGGAAACGCTATCCCCCTTATTTCCACACTTATATTCAAACAAATGCTATCGGCTCGAATTCTACCACCGGCTGAGTCAATTTGAATGGGGGTTGACATGGTAGTAATTGGAAGATTATGTGCTTCTACCCATGATGCAGTAATGAAAGAATGCGTTGCTCCAGTATCAAATAACACTTCTGCAATATGGGAATCGACTGGGAACATACCTACTATCATGCCGGGGGTCTCCTGAACTGCTTCCGCCTCCAAGTGATTCAGTCTTCCATGATTATAGCGCGGCTGAGGGCGATTGCCTGCTCCAGGCTGAGGCACATTCTGCTTCGCTGGGGCATTGGGGCCTGACTGCTGCTGGGCTACCTTCTTCGGACATTGCATCACCCAGTGGTCTTGCTCTCCACAGTGGAAACATGCCCTGTTTCCAACCTGAGCTGGTGCCGTCTGACTGTTCTGCGGGTTTGCTGGGGCAGGAAGACGAGGTGCTTGCTGATTCTGCCTCTGAAACTGACCTCCTGACTGATTGCTCTGACGGTTCTGGTACTGGTGCTGAGGATACTGCCTTTGAAACTGCTGGTGCTGCTGAGGTGGACGCTGGTTCTGCCTGAACTGCTGAGGTTGATTGCTTGAGAAACGAGGACGACTGCTGCTTCCAGGCTGGGGTCCACTGATCTTGCGCTTACGATCCTCCATCTCCTTACGCTTCCTCTCTGTCATGATCGCTCTGTCAATCAGGTGCTGGAACGTCGGGAAGGTATGATTCATCAGTTGATAATGCAGAGGGTCAACCAAGCCTCTCAGGAAACGGTACTGCCGCTTGGCGTCGGTGTTGACATCTTCAGGAGCATAGCGAGACAATTGCAGGAACCTGTCCCGGTACTCACTGACAGACGATGATCCTTGCTTGAGGGCCAGGAACTCCTCCTTCTTCACTGTCATCAGACCTGCAGGTACATGGTACTGACGGAAGCTCCCTCTGAACTCTTCCCAGGTGATGGCGTCAGGGTGAGCATGGGTGGCGAGGTAAGACTCCCACCATGATTGGGCTGCTCCTCTCAACAGATGGGGACCATACAGGACTTTCTCCCTGTCATCGCACTGAGCAGTATGCAACTCCCGCTCCACAGTGCGCAGCCAGTCTTCAGCATCCATGGGGTCAGAAGAATGAGCGAACGTTGGTGGATGACCTCTCATGAATTCAGCACGCTTGTCTCTGGGCATCTGAGGCATCTGAGGCTGAGGTGGGGCCTGCTGCTATTGCTGCTGCTGCTGCTGAATGGCGGCCAAAGTCTGACCGATGGCTTGAACCGCCTGAGTCTGCATCAGAAACATTTGCTCGATCGACATCGGGGGCGGGGGCGGTAGGTGCTGTTGCTGGGGCACCTCCTCCTGTTGAGCGGCTCACTCCTGCTGAGCACGCCTTCCTCCTCTGCGCCTGTTCTCTGACATCTGCAGAATGCAACCACACATCAGAACTGATCTGGCAAATCTTGCAGCATAAGAAAAGAGTATGGAATTCTTCAACAGCATTGAACAGATAAGCATCCTCGCTGATCTCCAACACAGACCACACAGCTTCTCAGATAGAAAGGAAAGTGGAATAAAAGGTTTCCCAACTATATAACTAATTCCATTAACATAATAGGTAAACCAAAATGCAGGGGATACCCACGCTCTGGTGACAATCATTACAAAGATCCAAACCAAACATAGTTCATCATGACAAACATAAATGCACAGGATATAGCAAACTACCCTGTCTAACTAAGACTAACTAAAACCGAGACTAACGCTAAGACTGAGACTAAGACTAAGAGTAAAACTTCTGCATTAAGCACTTATTACAATACTCCACACTGACAATCTATGGTTCCAAGTCTATCTGGGTCTTGCAGTCGGGGTTGCCATAATACTGGTGTCCACGCCGAGGGGAACGGTACGGGTGCTGAGTCCCGACGGGAGCGGGGGAACCACCATCCAGGTGACGACGTTCCGCGCGCTCAGCCCGCAGCAGGGCGATCTCAGCACGAGCCCTACTCAGCTCGTCTAATGCATGGTCCAGCTCCGTGTTTAGCACGGCGGCTAGGTTGACTGTGCTGCTCAACCTAGGATTGCCCTCACCGACAGGTGAGACAATCACGCCTTCTGTGCTGCCAGATGGACGGCGGGGGTAATACTTCAGGTCAAGACCGTCAGCTACCCCACCGAAAACCGAGCAGTAGTGCGAAAGCGCACGCCGTGCAGCATCTTGCATGGCTGCCTCAGCTGAGTCCCGCTCAGAGATAGAATAGTGCTCTGAGCAGGCCTCCGCACCCTGGAGACTGTTCTCCGGACGGCGCACCAAGCAGGTTGCCTCCCAGCGGTCCGGGTAGACCCCGCGACTATGCTGGTAGACCACACAGTGATACTCGATGGACCAAGTACGCCGGTTAAGTGCCCGACGTAGCAGGGTGTCAAGCGCGTCGTGGAAGTGACACCCGCGAGCAGCGTCGCGAGTGATGGGTCGAGCAACCCATCCTTCCGGCTCATGGTTAGCAGAGAGGTCGGTGTCGTGGCTCGAGCTGTCGTCGCCACCTCCGTCGTCTGGGTCTCCTCCAGCAGCTACTCCAGAGGCTGGGGCGCCCAGTGGTGGTGCAGGGGGCGCCTCCAGGGGAAGCACGGGGGAGCAGCTCCTCACGGACTCTATCTCCTGCTGGAGCGAGAAGGAAGAGCCCTGCTGCTCCTGTCGTCGACGCTCCTGCTCCTCAGGCAGGCGGTGGTGTAGTCTCTCCAAGTGGCTGGACTGTCCGGCCACGGGACGGCGAAGCGGGCGCTCAGCAAGGCGGGAGGGTAAGAAGGGGATGACGGACTTTCGTGCAGTGTGTCTAAGTCGAGCCATCTACAAAAGACATCGCAAGCAAAAGGGTGAGAACAGAATTAATATGACCAGCAAATAATGAATCATAAGTAAATGAAGGATTAGAATAAAACATGATTTTCAGCAAGGTATAATATATAGTAGAACATAGGTTTGGTCGGTATGACCAACTTTTGAAGGGATATCAAAGTCAAGGCAGAGACAGAGGTCTATAGTCCTTAGAACGACCATTCTACTCTAGGTTAGCGGTCCTATAGTCAACCTGGCTTTGATACCACTTATGTCACACCCAGTTTTAGAAGGTAAACCGAATGCGAACCATGTACGTGCCAGGATCAGTTATTCACGTACACAGCGATTACATAAATGACTCATCATAGCACAATGCTCAAAATAGTATTAATAAGGGAAATAGTCGATTACATCATACGTCTGAGACGTCCATATAGTCCTTACAATAAATCAAAGTGCGGAAAAGAAACGTAGATAACCGCGGCCTTCACAGGCAGCCGACTGGGGGTTGTCGCTAACCCACACCTAGAACTCGTCGTAGTCTTGGAACTCCTGGAAGTCTCCTTCCACAGCTTCATCTTCGCCTGAGCAGTGGTTGCAATGCTGACAACCTGGGGATGGGGGGGTTTGGTGTGTAGAGCAAGGGTGAGTACACATCAACATACTCAGCAAGTATCCTGTTTGGCTGTAGTGGACTAGCTGTATGTGGGGATAAGTCAAGCAGTTGCTTTTAGTTGGTCAGATTATTACTTACTAGTAGAAAGCCAAGTTTTAGCATTAACCCAAGTTATTAACCCGATGTACCCTTTCCAAACGGAAAGAATACCACTTACCAGCACCATAGTCATAACCAAAACCATCGATCTCATAGCCACCTGTACCAAAGTATCTCTGATCAAGTATCACTAATCACTGGAGCTCCCTTGGCCGCTCATAACCGCGAGCACGGCTGATATATCAGTTTTCAAACACTCTGCAGAGGTTGTGCACTTTACCCACAAGCCGTGATTCCCTCTCGCCTCGGGCCGATCAAACCCTTAAACACTACCAAGGTGAATAGGCAGGGTTTCACTACGTAGCCTTTACAAAGATTCCCCGGGGCTGTAGTCGCCCGTTAGGTTTCCTAAATGTACCGCACTCCTCCCCAAGGGACAAAACAACCTTGGCAGAGCGAGCCGCATACACCGAGCCCCATTGACGGCACGACGGCGAAGCGAACTACACCCCGGATCCTCTAATTATTCAGCTAAGGGCACCCCATTCCACCCTCATGGTTGCACTGTTTTCCCGGGCGGTCATCCATAGAACAGGTCCTTACGGAGAGGCACTCGAGAAACCGCTCGAGCCCCCTTAAAGGCCATAAGTACAACATCATAAGAAGAGAAGGGAAAACGGCGTATCATAGATAATCTCATCATGTTCATTGATTAGAGTTGAGCAATAGCATAAAGCTAACTAATAATAATCCAACCCATATAGGTAAACAAGGATATGGATAACAAAAGCTAGTCAGTCCTTAGGCATAAATGTGTAAAGCGGGAGGTGAATTAAATAATGAATAGGACAGAGATAGGTCAAAGGACACTTGCCTCCACCAACCGACTGCTGCCCAGGGGCTTCTCCCGCGAGCTCTTCGGGTTCCTCGACCAGGTCGCTCTCTATGTGAACACAATCATACATTCACATTTCAAAACAGAGAGGTAAACAATACACCATACAAGAAGGTGAAACCCATAATCATACACACGACATATGGCTTAGCGCTAACGACCATTCGAGGTAGTGAGAATAACGTAACCCTTACCATACTCGACAACTCGCTATATTCATGATAAGAGGGAGAACGAACTTAGCCACTACATTTCATGTAGTCATACTAACAGACATTAAACATAAGTGTAAAGATAGCTATTATCTAAGCATAAGTAACCCATGCCTAATTATTGCCGCTTCTCGACACAGTTCGACTAGTACTAACACTTTTAATTGGCGAAGAACATCGTAGCGCGACCATTCCCATCTAAAAGATAAATGGCTAAGCGTGATGGTTAGGCGTTGTACGGGCGAGTAGACTACGCGAGTGAGCGAGCGGGGTCGCGGACCACTGCCGCACACACGAGCGAGTGAACGAGGCCGCCACGAGCAAAGCGCGCGGGATGCCGCGAGCGAGCTGGGACGCCCGGGAGCACGCCACGCCGCGACGTCGCGGCCGAGCCACGCGAACAAACCGTGCCGGGCGGGGCGGGGCGCCGTGGCCGAACTCCAGCCACCGCGGCCGAGCTGGGGAGCAGGCGAGCTGCGCCGCCACGGCCGAGCTGGGGGCAGGCGAGCTGCGCCGCCACGGCCGAGCTGGGGGCAGGCGAGCTACGCCGCCATGCCAAGCTGGGGGCAGGCGAGCTGCGCCGCCACGCCACGCCAAGTTGCGCGCAAGGCTGGGGCCGGGTCGACCACGGGCGGGCAAGCCGCCACGGCCGCGCGCAACGCCGAGCCAGGGCTGCGGCGGGCACGCCGCGCCGGGCGAGCCGGGGGCCGCTGGCGGGCACGCCAGCTAGACGGACGCGGGGAAGAAGGGGAAGGGGAGGCGAGCGCGCAGGGGCCGCGCCTCCATGGCCGAGCGCCGGAGGCCGGACGCGCAGGGGCCGCGCCCCATGGCCGAGCGCCGGAGGCCGGACGCGCAGAGGCCGCGCCCCAACGGGCTCGCCGCGCTGGGCGCAGGGCGAGGGGAGCGAACGTCGGGCCGAGCCGGAGAAACGGGCGGGCCGCGCGCGACAGGGAAGATCGAGGCCGCGGACCGGGGTTAGAACACGCCGCGCGCGACGGGGAAGAAGAGAGGGGAAGAAGGGGAAGGGAAGGGGGAAGACGGGGACGAGCTCACCTCGTCGATCGTTGCGGCGGCGATCTTGCACGGGCGCGAGGCAAGAAGGGCGAGCTGCGCGAGGTGAGAGAAAAACGGACGCTGCGGGATTGGAGGGGATGAACAGGAGGCGATTTTCCACGGCTTCCAGGCGGGTCCCGCGCGCAGAGGCGGCGGCCAGAAACCGCCCGCCCGCACCAGCCGGACGCGCACGTCGCGCCCACGCGCAGAGGCGGCTGGGCCGCGCCGAGTGGGCTGCCAAGCGGCCCAAAGCGGGGAGGGGAGTGGGGGACGGCTGCGCGCCAGGCTGGGCCGCGCCAGCCGAACGGCCCAAGGCGAGGGGGAGGAGGGCGGCTGGGCCGTGCCGAGCTAGCCCACAACAAGAGAGAAGGGGGGGAGAGAAGGCCAAACTGGGCCGCGCGCAGGAGAAACGGCCCGAGATAAAGAAGAAGAGGGTTTTCTATTTATTCTTTTTCCTATTCTCGCCATAATCCATCACTAGAATGTATGATTCCCAAACTCTCTCAATCAAACAACAAAAACTCGTGATCCAACATGATGCAACAAACAAGGTAGAAAATCTCTAGGGTTTATTATTGTCCTATGACTTGAAAACTTTGGAAATAGGTGGGGTTTTTGCGAAAAGAAATGAGAAAGGGAGGTAACGCCCGAATTTAGCGAGCGATAAAGAAAGAAAAAAAATTCAACTCAAAATTCGGGGCATTACACATGTAGAGCCTCAAATTCTTAAAACAGGCTAGAATAGCAAATGGCAACCCACTGTAATTTTTATGGAATTTTTGGAAAATAGTAACCCACTGTCATAGTTCAAACCTACCCTAGAAACCATAAGTAGAAAATTAAAGAAAGGAAAATGAATAATGGAAATTAGTTTCATCCTAGAACCCTTGTAAATTATCCACTGAAATATAAAGGCAATGCAAATCCACTATGTTTATCCTCAACAAAAATCTAAACCTAGGAGTGATAAGCATAAACCACTAAAGGCCCCGTATGACCAAGCAAACCCTAAGTTACTCCTTAACTTAGTGTTTCTTCTCTCAACATAATGTTATTAAATCTTGCATAATCATGACATACATGTTCATTGCATTTCGTTAGACTATAACCTTGTTGACGGAGAGTACGTCCTCGTGCCGGAGCAAGGAGCTGCTCAGGAGGTAGCCCCAGATCCAGCACCAGAGTCTGCATCAGAGGATCTGCCTGCCACTGCTTTGGAAGGCAAGCCCCGGTTTATGCATAACCTGTTATTTATGCTATTTTACTACACTTATTGATTGTAGGATTGAATGTGCACTTAAGTGTAGGAGTTGTTTGAAACCCTAGTTGCATGATCTCAGGAATCCTGTTGAGATGAATACTAGTATGCTAGGTCGAGTAGCTGCTTTATTAAGTAGGATCTCGGTAGAAGTCGAGTGATTTTTCTAGCACTCGCGCGAGGTCAGGAAATTGGTTGTATCCACTTTCTTATCACAATGATGCTGGTTTGTGGACAACAATCCAGGGGGATTGGTTGTCCACGGGATAAAAATTGGAATAAGGATTAAGGTGTGGTACCGTGAGTCAAGCGTTTGAACGTACTAAACATATACCGAGAAATATGGTAAATCGGTAAGCCTAGTACCTGATTGAACCTGGCAGCAGATTGCCCTCCTCACGCGACCTGAGATGAGGTCTCCCATTCCGGTTATGGTGGGTACAAGTGCGGTCACTGCACGACGGCAGTCGGGGTCAGTGAGGCATTGTACGCCAAGGCGGTGAGCCCCTCTCTGCTGACGGGGAATCGATGGGGACGGTTGATGTGTGTGGGGACGGAGTGCCGATGGTGATGTAATAATTTAATACTCCTTCATGTATGGTTTTATGCTTTATTTTATTTGCTCTGTGACTCACCTTCGAGTGAGATTGTGGTACTTGATCCTGTCAGTGGCCGTGTCGGACTAGATCCGAGGGATTGACGGATTATTCCCAATTAAGTGTGGTCTAGCCTCTAAGGCAGGGCTCAGGCACTTAACTTGGAATAATTCGGGCAGTTCCGCCACAGCTGGTATCGGAGCTTGTACCACCACAGAGGAATCAATAAAATGTAAATACCATCATTTTCCAAAATAAAATTTGATAGAAACAATGTTGGATAGATAGTAGAACAAGCAGGATAGACCTAGGACGTGAAGCCTTAGGGTGATAGAAGGGTAGCTAGGTGGCTAAGTAATTAGGCCCTACAGGCCACTTTTACAGGATGGGAGTTCTTCCCTATTCCTTTTATCTTGTTGTGAGGTCATTCAGGACGAGCATGCGTGCATTTCTAAATTAAACAAATGGATAATTGAGTAAAGACTTAAAAACAAGATAATAACCAACTAGGTCCCCAGTACCTTTTTATTTAACTAGAGAAAGGCCGAGTTTTGTTTTCCTTGTTCTTTTTGTAATTCTTTTTCTTTTACTTACGCTTAATCGTACACAGATGACTTCCCACGGATCCTCAGAGGACGAAAATGCACTGTCCCACACTGACGGGCTTGCACGAGAGGGCTTTCACCGCATTTTGTGGGAGGTACTTCAGGGGGCCGGATACACGACACCCCCTCAGTACGCGGTACAGCAGTTTGAGAAGCACCGAGTGCCCCATTGTAGGGTGAGGATGACCTTGGAGCCTCATCCCCTGCAGCCAGGATGGCGCTCTTTGGACTCCGAGTCTTTTGGATACCGAGCTGAGGACACGATTGAGGCGATCGCTCTGCACGGGTTGACCACTTTCTGCGGATTCCATCCCTTGGAGCTGGCTACCCACCCCATTGGCTTGTTCCCCGCCGAAAGGGAGGACGACACAATGTGGAAGGATAGGGTGGAGCATGCCAAGGATATCTGGGCCATCTACCCAGGACAGACTGCGCACTTGACCGTACGGTGCATGAATGCTCTGTACCGTCTGCAAGTGATGCGCGGTGAGGCGATGTCCCATCTGATGGCACTATTGGAGGCAACAAAGATTACCTTGGACAACAGGGAGGAGCTTGTGGTTGATTTGTCCACTGAAATGGTGGAGAAGGACTTGTAGGTGGAGCAGCTATCCACTGATATCCAAGAGTTGGAGGAGCTAGTGGGCACCAGGGAGAACACCATCGAGGTTCTCGAGGATCAGCTCATTAACACCCAGCAGCAGCTTGCCGAGGCTAATGAGCACCTGGATATGCATCACCAGGAGATCCAGGACATGGAGGCCAACGAGGACGTCGACATCGAGGAAGGAGAGGAGCCTGCCTCTAGTGTGGACACTGTTGGCTCAGGGAGACCACCTTCCCCTGAGTCAAGTGTTGCCTCATTCGCTCACTAGGTGTCAGGACAGAGTTAGAAGTCGGATGGTAGGACTCCTCGCAGCTAGCTTAGCTTTTGCACCCTTGGGGTACTAGGCTAGATAGAGTTGAGTCTTTTTGGGACAATTGATGTAATCATGATAAACTCTCTTGGAAGCATGTTGGATGGATGCTGTTATCAGTTTTAAATTTGGAAGGAAAAAAATTTATGCCTTTTTAAATCCTTTCTGTTTAAGTTGGAATCTATCATCTTGCTTTTAACTCTTTTCGCCGCGATTAAGCCTTGAACTTGGAGATATGGTGTTAAGTATGTATGTGGTTTTTCAGATGGCCGGGAGGCAGCGTCGTGGCCAGAATGAGCGCGTCCCTCCACCGCCGCCACCGCCTCCCACTCTGCAGGAGCTAATGGCTCAGCAGAATGAGATCTTGAGGCAGCTAGCTTAGCGTCAGCCACCACCTCAGCACTATGGTGGTGGAGACCATCAGCGTCACCCCGCGGCAGCTACCTACCAGGAGTTCCTCAGCACCCAGCCACCATTGTTCACCAGGGCAGAGGACCCACTTGATGCAGATGTGTGGTTGCGAGTGGTGGAATCCAAATTCCCGCTACTCCATGGAGCTTGTTCTGAGGTCACTAAAGTCAGGTTCGCCACCCAGCAGCTTCGCGGACCCGCAAGGACTTGGTGGGACCATTTTCTTGCCATGCAGCCAAAGGATAGAGAGGTGGAATGGAGAGAGTTCAAGGCAGCTTTCAGGGGACACCACATACCAGCCGGAATTATGGACCGAAAGCTCAACGAGTTTTTGGCACTCACTCAGGGCAACAGGACAGTGTTGCAATATGCCCAGGCTTTTAATGACTTGTGCCAGTATGCTGGATATCACGCAGATACGGATGAAAAGAAGAGAGACAGGTTCAGGAGGGGGCTCAGCACTAAGCTCCGTGATCGTCTCAACACCGTCAGGGCCAACAGCTACAACGAGTTGGTCAATATGGCTATCTCCCAGGAGGACTGCATTACAGCTCGACAGGCAGAAAAGAAGAGGAAGACCCCTGTGGCAGGACCTTCAGCTCAGCCACAGCGCTTCAGGATTGTGTCCGACACTCAGAACAGGGGACCCCAGCAGCAGCAAGGGAGATGGGTGATCCGACCACAGCAGCAGCAGCAGGCACCCAACCGTACCCAGTTTCCCGCTCAGAGGAACAACCAGCAGCAGCAGCAGTACCGCCAGGCAAATGACAACAGGTGTTTCACGTGTGGCAACACCGGACATTACGCCAAGAACTGCCCCAGGAACCATCAGAGGCAGGGGCAGAATGTTAATCAGAACCAAGGCAAAAGGCAGAAGGTGCAAGTGAGACAGGGCAGGCTAAACTTCACCACCATGGCTGATATTCCAGAGGGAGCACCCGTCATGACTGGTATCTTTACAGTTTTGAATTATCCTGCTATTATCCTTTTTTATTCTGGTGCATCGCATAGTTTTATCAGTGCCAAATTTAGTGCCAAGTGCCAGTTGCCCTTTCACCACACCGATGGGGGCATTACCATTTCAACACCAGGAGGCAGAGTTGCCACTTATCAAATCAACAGGCAAGTGCCTATAAAATTTGGTAGTCTAGTGATTAGAACCACCCTTCTCATCTTAGGATTGGATAGCGTGGATATTATATTGGGAGCTGACTGGTTGACCAGGCATCAGGCAGTATTGGATATTGCAGCCAGATCGTTGAAATTCATTCCCCTGCTTATGGCGAGACTGTTTTATATTTGCCCGACCAGGGATGTACCCGTTCCTGTGCCTTCGTTATGATAGAGTCCCCAGTGGAAAAGATCCCAGTGGTCCGTGACTACCCGGATGTTTTTCCGGATGAATTGCCAGGGATGCCACCTGATCGAGATATTGAGTTCGCCATCGAATTACAACCCGGGACTGCTCCTATCTCCAAGAGACCCTATAGGATGCCTCCCGCAGAATTGGCAGAACTGAAAAAGCAATTGCAAGAATTGTTGGACAAGGGGTTTATTCGCCCAAGTACTTCGCCTTGGGGATGTCCCGCCTTGTTCGTAAAGAAAAAGGATGAAAGTTTGAGGATGTGTGTTGACTACCGCCCTCTCAATGTGGTGACTATCAAGAACAAATACTCACTGCCCCGCATTGATGTTCTGTTTGATCAGTTGGTGGGAGCCAAGGTATTCTCCAAAATAGACCTTCGCTCAGGTTACCATCAGATCAAGATCCGTGCCAGTGACATTCCCAAGACAGCTTTCTCTACCAGATATGGGTTGTATGAATTTTTGGTGATGTATTTTGGGCTGACCAATGCCCCGGCTTATTTTATGTACCTGATGAACTCAATGTTTATGCCAGAATTGGATAACTTCGTGGTCGTTTTCATTGATGATATTCTGGTCTATTCCAAGAATGAAGACGAACATACTGAGCACCTGCACATCGTGCTTCAGCGACTGCGTGATCATCATCTTTATGCTAAGTTGTCTAAATGTGAGTTCTGACTGAAGGAGATTAAATTCTTGGGTCACACAATTTCCCAGGATGGGATATCAGTTGATCCTGAGAAGGTACAAGAGGTGATGGATTGGAAACCCCCGACTACAGTGAGGCAGATTCGGAGTTTTCTGGGATTGGCAGGGTATTATCGACGATTTATTCCGGATTTCTCCCGAATTGCCAAACCAATGACTGAACTGTTGAACAAGGGAGTCAAGTATGATTGGAGCCAAAAGTGCGAGGATGCCTTTCACACTTTGAGGCAGCATTTGACCACAGCCCCAGTGCTGGCTCAACCTGACAACACCAAGCCATTTGAAGTTTATTGTGATGCTTCTGGTACTGGATTGGGATGTGTCTTGATGCAAGAGAACAGGGTCATTGCTTATGCTTCCCAAGCACTCAGGCCCCATAAGCAGAACTACCCCACACATGATCTGGAATTGGCAGCTGTGGTTCATGCTCTTAAGATATGGAGACACTACTTGATGGGAGCTCATTGTAACATCTACACTAATCACAAGAGTCTCAAATACATCTTCACTTAGGCAGATCTGAACATGAGGCAGAGGAGATGGTTGGAGTTAATCAAGGACTATGATTTAGAGGTACATTACCATCCTAGCAAAGCCAATGTTGTGGCAGATGCTTTGAGCAGAAAGGCCCAATGCAATTGTATGAGCATGGATGCAAGAGTTACCACCCTGTGCGATGAATTGTGCAAGTTGAACCTGGAAGTTGTCTCTTCCGGTGACCTAAACTATATCTCAGTGGAACCCACATTGCAAGAGCAAATAGTCAGGGCACAGATTGAGGATAAGGGTGTTCGGGTTATCAAGGAAATGATCAAGCAAAAAGCAGAAAAATACAAGTGCTTTCGGCAGGACAGCAAGGGAATTTTATGGTTTGGAGATCGATTGGTTGTTCCCAAGGACCCAGAGCTCAGAAAGAAGATACTAGATGAAGCTCACCTTTCCAAATTCTCCATGCACCCTGGTAGCAACAAGATGTACCATGATCTCAGATCTTTATATTGGTGGACCAGAATGAAGAGGGAAATTGCCAAATACATATCCGAGTGTGACACTTGCCAGAGGATAAAAGCTAGCCACTTGAAGGCAGCAGGCCCTTTGCAACCCCTTCCCATACCATCTTGGAAATGGGAGGACATTTGTATGGATTTTATCGTAGGATTGCCCAATACCTCCAGGCACCATGATTCCATTTGGGTTATTGTGGACAGGTTGACCAAGACCGCTCACTTCTTGCCAGTGCACACCACCCACAGGACAGAGAAGTATGCAGAGATCTACATTGACCAGATAGTTCGTCTGCATGGGATACCAAGGACTATAGTCTCAGACCGAGGAGCACCTTTTGTGGCATGATTTTGGGAACAATTGCAGGAATCACTTGGGACCCAGGTCATACGAAGCTCAGCATACCATCCCCAAACAGATGGCCAGACAGAAAGGGTGAATCAGATTTTGGAAGACATGTTGCGAGCATGTGCACTACACTACGGGAAGGATTGGGACAAGTGTCTTTCCTTGGCAGAATTTTTTTACAATAATAGCTATCAGTCCAGCCTGAAGATGGCACCTTTTGAAGCCTTATATGGGAGAAGGTGTAGGACCCCACTGAATTGGTCTCAAGCAGGAGAAAAAGGGAAATTTTTGGGCCAGATTTGGTACTTGAAGCAGAAGCAAAGGTCAGAATTATCAAGAAGAACCTAGAAGCTGCTCAGGCCAGACAAAAGAGCTATCATGACAAGAGGCGGAAGCCTCTACATTTTGAAGTGGGAGACCATGTTTATCTTAAGGTGTCACCCACCAAGGGTGTCCAGAGATTCGGGATCAAGGGCAAGTTAGCTCCTCGCTACATTGGACCCTACGAGATCAAGGAGGCTTGTGGACCCGTAGCCTATCAATTGGAATTGCCACCTCACATGTCAGCAGTTCACAATGTGTTCCATGTATCTCAATTGCGGAAATGTGTTCGCCTACCCACTGAAGTGCTGCCAGAACCAGACATTGAGATAGAACCAGACTTGTCCTACCAAGAGTACCCCGTCAAGGTATTAGATCAAAAGGAGAGATCAACTCGGGCAAGGTCGGTCAGAATGTATAAGGTTCAGTGGAGTCACCATTCAGCAGAAGAAGCTACATGGGAGACTGAGGATTTTCTACGCTCTCGCTTCCCCGACTTTCTAGCCAAAGGAGTCGGTACGTAACCCCAAAAACCCCACCCGCCCTTTGAATTCAATTATAAGAAAAACTTAGATAACAAGGATAGTCTAAGTTGTGGATTTAACTTAAAAAGGGCTTCATTCTGAAGTTGCAAAGAGAATGACATTCGAAGAGCAGTTGACAAGAGAAACTTGAGTAAAGAAAAAGTAGCACACCTTCAGGCACCCCTCCAAGGGACTCTACCTCAAATCTCAGGACGAGATTCCTTTAAGGGGGGAGGGCTGTAACACCCCAGGTGTTACTCAGGGTGTCCACCCAGGGCTACCCCTTTTAACCTATTATCACATGAGAATTGGTTTGGGCAAAGTACATCAAACTTGGAATTCAAGGTCCTAAACAAGTGCCAACCATCTTGGATATCATGCCCTAGCTTGTCATGCACATCCAAGGGGGGGATTTCCCAAAACCCTAAAGCAAACCCCTCTTGGGCAATAGGAACCCTAATTGAAGCTAGGATCAAAAGGTCATGTAAACCTTATGATCATGGCTTGAGCCAAATATAAAAGTTGTAGTATACTTCATAACCTACAAATGATAGTAATAAAGTGACCCCAAAAAGATTTCAGAAAAGCCCCAAAAAGTTCACCCAAGGTTGAGCACAAGGGAAAATTCAGAATTTGCCTAAGTCTAAAAACTAACCCTTGAACAAAGATCCCACATGTTCACCTTAATCCAAAATTCAAAACACTTCGACCCAATTGACAAAGTGGCGCCAAATTAACCCTAGAATGCCCTCGAAAGAGGTGACACCTACCCTAGGGCGTTTGACATGACTTGGCACCATTTTTGTCTCGGCTTGGACCTAGCTGACACAGCCAACTTCTCACCCCTCTATCTCCCTACCCCAACCATATCTTGACTTGGAACTCACAGCAAAAAGGTAGGATATGGAGCAGGGAATCGACCGTACACAGTGACTTTGCCAAGATACGCACGCTATGGTGCTCAAATCCGCCGTTGAACCATGGCAGAAGCGAGCTCCCACGTGTTCGACGCGGGCTGACACCCGGGGGCGCGCTCAAAGCACGCCCGTGCGCGAACCCCCGCGCGCCCGCGGCCGCCCGTGACCACGCCCGCGCCACGGCTATAAAGCCTGTCCCAGTGCTCGGCTGCCTTCCCCGTTGCCTCCTCTGTACCTCGCCTGACTTCCCCGAGCCAGTCCTTAGCTCCGGCGACCTCCCCGCGACCCGCCAGTGCCGCCCGAGAGCAACCACCGTGGCCAGCCCCTTTCTTGTCCTCCTCTGTTCGATCCAAGCCTTCAGATAGCTTCCTGGTGAGGCCGTGAAGCTTACTCAAGCTTGAACCGAGGACCCGCGTCACCGGAATAGCGAAACCGTGCTCGCCGGAGTTCTTCCCCCCGCCGGCGCACGTGGACCGGGTAAATCACTGAGCCATTTTCCGATTCAATGCACAGATAGCCTCTACATCACCCCAGGGAGCTCACCGTGCCGTTGGATTGGAATAGGTCGCCGTGGTTTGGCCGGCACACTCGCCGCCGACGAGAACACCCGCCTGCGCACGAGGACCGAGCGATTCCGGCCATCCCCGCCGTCGAGCCGTACATCGCTGTGACCGCCAGAGTCTCCCCGAGCCAACCCTGCCCTTCGCCGGACCTATCTCGCCGCCGGTAAGCCGCGCCACCCTTTTCTTTCCCGCGGGTACTGTTTACATTGGGGGAGGGACTGCAGGTGAGAGGAAGAGAAGGTCAGGGGGCTTTTTGAACTGTCAGCGACTCAGGGGAATAGTGGCTCAGGGGTAGATTTGAGTGGGTTGATTTAGTTTAAACCCAGGGACCTCGGTGTAAACTGTTTTTCCAGGAAACTCTTATTAAATTTGTTTTTAAATTGAACAGAGACTTTAAAAATTCATAACTTCTGTTTACTTCATCAAAATTTGGTCAAACCAATTTTGACAGACTCTAAATAATGTAACCCACTTAAGAAAAATATAAAACCCCCTATGTACTATAGAAAACTTTAAAGCTCTGATTTAATTATATTTTTGGCCAAAAGCTCAATAATAGAAAGAAAAATAGTTATATTATTTGACTAGGGTTATAAAAATTTGGAGAAATCTATGTCCACCTACTGACCTAATTAAAAATGTTGAATCTCTCTGTCCACTCCATTAAGTTAGTTTTTACCCCTTATTTTACAATATGCTTAAGGTTAAGAAAAATAGAAAATGTGATTTAAATAATGAACCAAAGGGCACCCCTATTTTTGTTAGGGTACTTATTCAATATAGTTCACTGGAAAAATCTATCATACCCTGGTTTAGTATAAAATAAGTAGAATACCTTTTATCTTAATAAAACAAGGAGAACTTAGAAAAACCCTACAAAAATAACCTCAAGGTGAAATCACCCCAACCCTTGGGATAACTAATGTTTGGTTAATAAGAACTTAGGAAAAATATGAAATCTGCTGTTTGACATTTTTCAAATAACAATGTAGTAGAAAGTGCCTTTTTGACATTTAACTTTAGAAAATCATAACTAAATGACCATCCTTTAGCTTTCTGTGATTTTTGGCACAAAAGCCTATTATTGCTATTAGATGCCAGCAAAAATAACCTTTAGGACAGAACCCACCCCTAATTAGGATATGTAGTGTTAAGTGGCCCATTTTACACAACTCTTGTTATTTTTGTCTAAAGCAAAACCTTCACATGTAGAGCCTCAAATTCTTAAAACAGGCTAGAATAGAAAATGGCAACCCACTGTAATTTTTATGGAATTTTTGGAAAATAGTAACCCACTGTCATAGTTCAAACCTACCCTATAAACCATAAGTAGAAAATTAAAGAAAGGAAAATGAATAATGGAAATTAGTTTCATCCTAGAACCCTTGTAAATTATCCACTGAAATATAAAGGCAATGCAAATCCACTATGTTTATCCTCAACAAAAATCTAAACCTAGGAGTGATAAGCATAAACCACTAAAGGCCCCGTATGACCAAGCAAACCCTAAGTTACTCCTTAACTTAGTGTTTCTTCTCTCAACATAATGTTATTAAATCTTGCATAATCATGACATACATGTTCATTGCATTTCGTTAGACTATAACCTTGTTGACGGAGAGTACGTCCTCGTGCCGGAGCAAGGAGCTGCTCAGGAGGTAGCCCCAGATCCAGCACCAGAGTCTGCATCAGAGGATCTGCCTGCCACTGCTTTGGAAGGCAAGCCCCGGTTTATGCATAACCTGTTATTTATGCTATTTTACTACACTTATTGATTGTAGGATTGAATGTGCACTTAAGTGTAGGAGTTGTTTGAAACCCTAGTTGCATGATCTCAGGAATCCTGTTGAGATGAATACTAGTATGCTAGGTCGAGTAGCTGCTTTATTAAGTAGGATCTCGGTAGAAGTCGAGTGATTTTTCTAGCACTCGCGCGAGGTCAGGAAATTGGTTGTATCCACTTTCTTATCATAATGATGCTGGTTTGTGGACAACAATCCAGGGGGATTGGTTGTCCACGGGATAAAAATTGGAATAAGGATTAAGGTGTGGTACCGTGAGTCAAGCGTTTGAACGTACTAAACATATACCGAGAAATATGGTAAATCGGTAAGCCTAGTACCTGATTGAACCTGGAAGCAGATTGCCCTCCTCACGCGACCTGAGATGAGGTCTCCCATTCCGGTTATGGTGGGTACAAGTGCGGTCACTGCACGACGGCAGTCGGGGTCAGTGAGGCATTGTACGCCAAGGCGGTGAGCCCCTCTCTGCTGACGGGGAATCGATGGGGACGGTTGATGTGTGTGGGGACGGAGTGCCCCGGCATGTCGTGTGTTTAGGTTTACCTTGCAAGGATAAAAACTCGATTCGAATCGTCTGCTTCTCGCAGCTAATGAGACTGCTTGATCCATGCTGCTACATTGAGTAACAAGTGGAATTGTGCTGAGATGATACAAGATGTTGATTGCTAAAAATGTTTGTTACTATGTATGAATAGATAGTACATCTTTAGCCTTAAGAGAGTCACACTTAATTTTGACAAAGTTAAAAACTTGATTTAGAAACTCAGCTAGTGCTTTTGGCAACCAAACCCCACAGCCAAACAGCTGCATGTCTAGAGGTAGAGGAGTAGACTCCTCACACCGGGTAAGTCTAGCTGAGTATTAGTATACTCAGCCTTGCTTGTGGCATAATTTTTTACAGGTTCTCTGGAGGACATGGTTGCTGGAGTAACTTGGTCGTCCATCTTGTCACCGGGTTGGACTGTCGAGTGGGACCCTACCTCGGCTGAGGAGGAGCATGAGGAGTGATGGGACAGGCTTCCCCATCTCTCTGTTTATTTACCGTTAGTTTTATTCCGCTGCACTTCGAACAATGATGACTACTTTTGAAAAACTCCGATGGTGATGTAATAATTTAATACTCCTTCATGTATGGTTTTATGCTTTATTGTATTTGCTCTGTGACTCACCTTCGAGTGAGATTGTGGTACTTGATCCTGTCAGTGGCCGTGTCGGACTAGATCCGAGGGATTGATGGATTATTCCCATTTAAGTGTGGTCTAGCCTCTAAGGCAGGGCTCAGGCACTTAACTTGGAATAATTCGGGCAGTTCCGCCACAACAGTCCGGTGAATTATAGCAGAGCAGCTCCTAGAATTCCCGAAGGTGGCAAGTTCAGACTGGAATTTCCTGGTGCACCGGACACTGTCCGGTGGTGCACCGGACAGTCCGGTGCGCCAGACCAGGGCACACTTCGGTTGTCTTTTGCTCTTTTTATTTGAACCCTTTCTTGGTCTTTTTATTGGTTTGTTGTGAACCTTTGGCACCTGTAGAACTCATAATCTAGAGCAAACTAGTTAGTCCAATTATTTGTGTTGGGCAATTCAACCACCAAAATCAATTAGGAAAAGGTGTAAGCCTATTTCCCTTTCACATATATTATTATCGACCTCAGTATCTCAAAATCTTTACCAACAACCAATAGAGAACTATACTAATACAAAGATCAATTTTAAAGTTTCAAACAAAAGGTGCATGGATTCAATAATAGGTCAGAGAAAAGAAGAAAAATGCATTGCTTTGTCTACTATAATTATTCCTTTCCAGTCAGTTATTATTCTCCGTATCATGAGCAGCGATTGCAAAAAATGATACAGTAACACTACAATCTGTAAATACCAGCAAGTTACTTTTGTTTTTGGTAACCAAGCAATTAGTAGGTCACTACAGTTTGTTTGGTTACCCTGCCTGATGAACATGGCACATAGGTCAATACTTCGATACTCTACTATTAATAACTTGGTAAATCACGGCACCAACAAACTACTACACACGGGTTTATGGAACACAAGGGGAGGTACATAGTCATCTGTTCCTACATCATATATTCCATGGAATGTCTACTGACTGTCATATAGTTTATGTCCTTGGGTCCTTGCTATTGCTACAGTCACTGTATGTGAGCAAACAAATTCTTAAATGTGGCATGTATAGACTTGCACATCTCTTCTGAGTGTTATGCTACTGTCAGTTTTTTGTGGCTGTATATACCATTCTCAATGATCAACAAACATATGGCCTTCAGAGTACATTATTGCAAAGTACTGCCTTTAGTCCTAAACCAAATATAATTCTAAATGAGGGGTCCAACTTCCAATTTTTTATCTTTAAAAAAACTGCCAAGGCTTTTACTATTGTTGTATACATTAATTTTTTGTTTGTTACATTAGGTAGTAGTGTCATTATTAGATTCAGTTTCAAAAGTATTTCTGTAAAAATGGAAACGAAAAAAGACTTTGGTAATATACATCAAAAAAGTAAAGCAGCGAAATGTATGGAGAGTGACAGATGAAATTGAGCTGTTAAAAACAACAACAACGGGCAACCTTTTTTCTTTATGACAATTGGGCAGCAAAACAAGGACATGGAATCTCTACCGCTCCCATCAACACTACTTATAGCTCTGCAATATGCATGGCTCCATGGTCTGATGCCCCTCTATGTAGCAATTCCGCATTCCTAACGGAAAACTGCCTTAGCTTTACACAGCTAAGTGACTCGTTTAATGAAAATAAGTTTCTCACTGGGATTTGATAGAAATGCAATGCGATCAAACATGTAAGAAAACCATCAATTCATCAGCACATGAAACCTTACTCTTAGGAGTGTAAAAAAGATGTTACTATAGGAGAAATGTGTGATGTCATGAATGGCACTTGAATTATTTCCATGGCTAAGCTATTTTGTCATGAACAAGTGATGTTTTGTGTGTTAAATTGAAAAGGATAGCGTATAGAATAATCTTCATGGCTAATTCTACATTAGTTACTGCATAGCCAACATCAGTTATTAGAATAAACGTGTGCAATTTGGACCTACCTTGCTAGGCTTAGGCTCAAGTAAAATCTGTTAGTAGAAGCACAACTCCATCTGTGCAGCTTGTTTTGTGGGTAGAAAATAACACCCAATGAACAGTTACTACTCTAGTGCTCAAGAACTGGTTCAGTTGTAGAAAAAAGAAAGAGCAGAATCTTACCTGGTTCCAACCCAAAGGAGCAAGAATAGTTCGTGCGCCATGAATATCGCCAAAGTCCTTCTCCCCCGCGACATTGTGAATGCCCTGGGCATGCCTGACTTGCGCATTTGAAAGAGACAGTCATGCATACACACCTAGCATTTTTTGTTGTATCGCTCCCTTGGCTGTTCTACAATTTAGTATTGATGGGGAAGTAGGAAGTACCAGGTAAATGGTTTTGCAGCAGTGCAGAGGGTGTAGGGTAGTGGTGGCACCAAGTTCCATCCCATCTGGCAAATTTGCCTTGGACTACTAGGAGGTCCTATGATGCTCCACCCTGGCTAGCAGGACTTGTGACTGTAGCCCCCTAGCTCCTATGGCTGCTCCAACCTGGCAAATTTGCCTTAGACTGCTCTCCCCTGGTATCCATGCTCCGGTAGCGGGGCTACGAGATTGATGACAAACGACGACGAGGAGGCTATGTGCATAGGATAGGAATAACAATCACGTCTCCTGCCATAGGGACAACAAAACAGTTCAAGCAGCGACTAGGATTTGAGATAATATTATACGCATCCCGTTGTTCCCATGGACCATGGCAGCATAGTGCAACCGTGCAGGCAATAGATCGAGCATCTGGCGGTCGGCCATGCATGGACCACGCCACCACGACCATTGGCGCTGAGAGTGAATGAGGAGGTGGGTGAGTGTCCGTACGTGCACGTACCTAAAGACGAAGGTGAGGTGACGCCTCCAGTGGGACGCGGACGGCGCTGAAGCCGTGAAGCCGAGACGCGGCGAGGCGGCAGCGGATCCCAAGAGCAACGTGGTCACGGTCATGGCGCAGGAGCCTGGCAGCACTCCTGCACAAAGCCTGGGTAGTGGGTGGAGAGTGCTCGCTGGTCATTGGACGGCGTCGGCGGCAAGGGATCTATGTCGAGGAGGGGGGAGGGCGTCGTGGGGGCATGACGAGACAAGGGCGAGGTGTGGCGCCAAGGCCGAGGAGCGATGCATGGAGCCGGGTACGACGGGGGCGGTAGAGGGGGGAGGGGGAGCAATCTCCGGGCGGCTGTCACGAGCGCGGAAATTTTGTGGTGGGGATGCGGCCATTGTGGGGAGACGAAGGAGCCGGAGGCAGGTGAGCGCGGGCATGAAGGGGGCGAGCGGGGCATGGTGTCGCCTGGGCGCCCACACTAGAATCTTAATATGTAGTAGAGAAGATTATTGGTAGAGCGAGCACAATTCTGGGTCAGTGGATTGGAGCTTATGAACGTGTAGGTTACCTGACATCCGAATTTGGCACTTGCTCTTTCTTGTCAGTGCAGTAATGTAGCATCACTTGAAATTATTCTCTTTCAACAACTAATTTATGTTTACAAATGCAATGATGTCTTGTGAGAAAATCATATCGTCATACCCTGGTCCTCAATATCCTCTACAGTCCTATAGTTCCAGCCCTAACTCCAGTGCATTTGTTTGTCTTCTTGATTGATTGACTAGGTGAGTGCACATGCGTTGCAACGAAAACATATATAATACTAAGATAATTTATGTGCGAATGTGTGTTATACTGTTATGAGAAAATGTTTTGTAATCCATTTGTGAAAAAGTCATATGCCATAAGTGCCAAAAGGCAGAACAATGTCTTAAGAAGCAAGAAAGACAAGCTATGGCATACTTGTACATGTTCTTGTTGTGGTGTACCATCCTATGACAGCTGAGGAAAAACGAAATAAAAGGCAGCCACAAACCCTAGCTTTTACACACAATGGATGCTAAAGAATCTCTTGTACATGTTATTGTTGTGGTGTCTGGTACCGATACATGGTTACAAAAATCAATTACAGTACAATACAACACAAACACAGAACAAACAAATAAACAAACAAAATCCAAAGTGCAAAAAACGGTGCGTCCTCAATCCTCATCTCAGGTTCAGTTTGAGTCAGAGTCTTGAGCAGTTGAGGACCTAACCCTCCTATTCTTAGCCTCGCTTTCTTCATCGTCATCGTCGTTATCTGTCTTCTTCTCATCGATTATCCCTATAAATTTTTTTGACTGTCAACACATTTGCCGTCCCAGATTGTAAAGGACTGTTGTATGGTTTCCATGGTTACCTTTCGTCTTGAGAATAAGAATATGTTCCAATGCTATTGTCAGAAAATCTTCTTTACTTCTGAGATCTTGAAACCCAACTAATTGGTCAACAACAATTCCCTTCCTGAAAAATGACAGGGGTCATAGTATGGTGAAGCAGGAAGTAATGTGAGGCAGGAAGATTGCAGGGTACCAAACAACAATAAACATTATCAAATGGGCAGGAGCGACATAAAACTTGTGCGCTTACTTGAACAATATTACACATGGCAGTGTCTTGATTGCCAGTTTGGCCACAAAGAATGGAGCATTCTGCAGTTAGTTACATATGGAATTAGGCTCCATGATTATTAAAAGGATGTAGTTTATAGCCAAGTGGTAGTATACAGATTTCAGCATCAAGCTTGACGAATTTTGTTCCCACGTAGACTGGGGCAAGGGTCTTCAAATGCTTATCCATGATCCTAGCAAATATTCAGATAAAATAATTTCCATAAGTGCCATAAGGCGGAACAATGTCTTAAGAAGCAAGAAAGACAAGCTATGGCATACTTGCAACGGTAAAATTCACGGTGGTAAAAATGGCATATGACTAACAGTAGATGGGTGGATAGATTGATGTGAAGTCATAACATCAAGAAGCATAACATGCGCTAGACTGGCAACAGAAGATGATCATTGTAGTACATACACATATTACTGTCAGGTGCAAATGATAATCTAGGAGCACACATGAATCAAATGGACCTTCCATAACTGGACCAGATGGAATGTTGAGCCACGACAACATGTTAACTATAAATCATGAACGATCTGAATAAAATGATAACATAGACATGTGATGGGTCTGGTACATAGGTAGTTGAAAGTTAAGTTACGTTTGTAGCTATCTAAAATGATAAATGTCCTACCACGGATGTCTAAACTTATAGTTAACATGTGGACTTTAAAGTTTTTTTGGCAGCCATTAACATATGTGTCCATATGGCTGTCGATATTTGAAAAAAGCATATCTAACATTTGAGCATAAGCACAAACACTCTTACCCATCATCTATGCTTTTGTATCAGGTTGCATGCTTCCTCAATATGAAGGCACATGATTATGAACAGCATCACCGAACTATCCCAGACCATTTGCAAAAATTATGAAGGCAGGTCAGTAGCAACTATCACTACTTCAGTTCACATCCAAACTACATTCTACAGGCACTTGAAATTGTTTAAATCGAGAGTCTACACCAAAATCAAACAATCAAAAATCATCGATTTAGAAATTGGTTGATGGATCCATTTAGAAATTGGTTGTTGAAGTGGAGGATGGGGATTGTGTGGTAGGCTGGCTATATGAATGCCAGTCTAAGAAAATCGGTTACCTCCTTTATGATTGATGTGGTGTCACAAAGTAAATAGGATTGACCGGTTACCTCCTTTACCAAACAGAAACAGGTACTAAGCCCATTTACAAAAATAGATCTCCATAAATGTCATCTTAGTCTTCCATCTTCAGTTACTCTTTGAATTCTGCAATTTTTTAGAAGAAATCGGAATAACATTCAGTAATACTAAACATGTTATGTGAAGGAAAATTGAATTCCTTTGTTATACTAACCTTGAACACTAACGTTGATGCTTTTGAAGATTCTAGAATAAGTATCTTCACCAGAACTTGTGCGATAAAGCAGTTGGACTTGAGCAGTCACAACTTTCAGCACTTGCAATACTTGTTGATTCTTTTATTCGAGTGTCAAGTTGATCAACTTCAATCTCCACTTATGATTTCCTTCCTCATAGAACCAGATGTATGTTAAATCTTAATAATCAAAATGCAATTATCTCATCTGAGCTAAAAATTTTCATAACAAAACTAAAATTACTTGAGATGGTTTGATCTACAGATTCAAAGATTTAATCACTACTATTTTATTTAGACCTAGACGTAAATTGACTGTCTGCTCCCCACATACGGCAGCACATCTGCGGTGCCTGCACTGATCGATTACAATACAAGTACAACTAATCATATAGGCCGGAAGCTACATCTAGTCTAGCTCTGAATCCTCACATGGATTGGAGATTCGCATACCTAGGTTGGCAGGGCGAACAGTGGAGGCGGCAGAGGGCTTGGCGTTGCGACGACACAATCATAAAAACAGAGAGCTAGTTTTTTTTAAAAAAAACTACAAAAAACATATGGTCTTTTGGCATAACATACAAAATTTAGACGGAAATGAGAGAACAATGTGAGCATCAACTACAGAAGTAGCATAAGAGAATAAAGGACAATAATTAGTAACATTGTATACAACAGTTAACAACACATGTTTGTCAAGCGACCGTATGCGTAGAGCTAGCACTCTTCTAGCAGGGGCACTCGCTCCTCGCCTGCTGCAGCAAGTTGGATTACCTACATCACATCAGGCAACACAACTCAGATAGACTGGATATCGTCTCAGATGTTTGAGACTACATGATCAATGTCATCTAGCACAGAGTCACTCCATTCAATGTCACATTCTGGCGGACATGGGTTAACGATGATAGATTCTTCATCGACTCTGACCCCGCCAACTACAACTCAGGGAATCATTGTTCTTGTTTACATCTCTGTCACACTCCTACCAGCATTATTATAGTCATCATATTTTTAATCAGTACGTACAATAAATAGATGATCAGATATTAAATAGAATGAAGAAGAGTTGGAACAATACCAGGAACTTAGAACAAGAGACGATCAGATACTTTTGTCACTGTTGACTTGTCACAGTTGTCAGGAAATAAACATAAATAGATTTACCCATGATGTTTTTTTCCACATCTTGCTCTTTGTGATCAAGTGATACTAGCATTTTTTAGCTGCAGGATACCAGGAACTCAGAATATCAGACAATTAGACATTTTTGTCACTATATATTTAGTCGTCTAGGTAGCAATATAACGAGATTTTACCCCAAGATGAAAATTTTCACATTTGGTCTTCATGATCAAGTGATACTGCCATTTTTTGGCTGCAGGTTTGTGTCCTGCAATGAACAATATCAATTCAGTTTAAGGTTTGCTATTACAAATTATTGTTTTTCTTGAGTACTGAAGATCACAGTTACTCTAGGACGACAACAAACTGGCACTTATATATTATAATAAAATTGGTTTTCGATACGTAGCAGCATAGCATACCCCGCGTCATTGTAGAGGCCAAGCTTCAACCCTTTTGCAAGATGGGAAGGTTTTTATCTATTTGCAACAAAGTTTCGCTGTGCAATAAAAATGCAAATTTATCAATAGTGAAAGACCTTCAATCCTAAAATGTAGTCTAGTCATCCTGTATGAGGAAAATAAAAGTAGAGTATTTTTTCTTGCACTGATATTAACGCTGAAAATTATTGGGGTGGTTAGTGGTTAGAATAGTGCATCTATAGGCAAACTTGATCTTCTAACCTGGTAGTCCCAGGCAGACTTTGCCCAACAATCATATGAAAGAAGATATGAAAAACCTTTCAGCTATGGATCATGATCTAGAACTATAATAACATACTCATAGCCCAATTTCGCCAAGCTACTGTTGACCAGTGCATCGACTGAATAAAAGGAGAATTGTTAGAGCTGGATTGAGGATCTCACTCGATTTCTCCAAACCAAATATGTATGCAATGATGGCGAGTTTGTGAATGAATACATTGATAGGCAAAGTTTATAGCATAGCATCTCCTTTGCATTATTCTAATATACAACAACGCGATCACAGGCCAAGCAAGCACAAGCATGACAAGATAAGCGAAGTAAGTAATCAAACAAAACTGGTACAAATTTGTGGATAAAACATGAGTGTATTTTTACATGTTTAAAGCAGAGAGCATACTTTGAAAATTTTAAATCCTACAGCATTATGCAGAGCCACCGAGTAATTAGAGAAAACAAATAACGACCAATACACGGACATAGATCTCAACTGGATCTAAGCACCCCCACTAGGAAACACAAGAACAATGTCTAAACATGTTAACCGAAGTCCTAGAAAAATGCCACAATATATAAATATCTAAACTGAAGTGAAGTGCTAATCAGCACAGGGTAACCAATAAATAAATTCATTAAGATAGAAACAAGAAGACATAAGCATGCTTACCCTTGTGAAAACCCTAAGCATCAGAGGACATGTTTGCACACAAAAGAAAACATTATCAGTAAGTAGCCAGCATTCATATTCCTCTAGGCTCAAAACTAACCAGGAACTTATGAGGATAGGGGTTTACACCTATATTCTTTAGTGAATCAAGAGTCTTGAGCCTACCAACTTGAGGTAGAAGAAGTATGAGAATTAAGAAGAGCCAAAGCTCTGATCAGAGGCACAACATGATCAAGTTCCTGCCACATCATTGTAAAAAAGGAATCAGAAGGGCACTAAAAAATTACTGAAAATTTGCATGTTAAACCTGCAGAGTAAAACCACGAGAAGCAAATCCAGCAAAACAATTTCATTATATTATTTGTTCTGTAAATTTAAACATGCACCTAAACTATTATCGTTGGATATCAACTGTCGCAAGAATCCATATTGATCAAGATACATATTTACAAAAAAGGTGTAATTTAGGATTTACCAAGCAGTCCAAAATTCCAAACCTAATCGTAGCATTGAACCAAGATAATAACACGTGCAGAGTAAAACATTTGGTAAGTGGATAGGTAACGATTATATTGTTTGCTGAAAGTTGAACTAAAAATATTCCTTGGATGCTTACCTGCTAGACCAATTCATGACTCCAAGTAGCGAAAGAAACATCTGATTTAGTGCTAATAACAAAGCTGAGATTTATAGAATAACATGAGGAGTCCATCGAAGAAAGCAAGGGCACCCTCACCTGCGAGAGAAGGAATCAGCTCCTGGCAGATCCGATCTCCGCTCCACCCCAGCGAGAAGGTACAGAAAATTACTGAAAATTTGCAGGTTAAACTTGCAGAGTAAAACCATGAGAAGCAAATCCAGCAAAACAATTTCATTATATTATTTGTTCTATTAATTTAAACATGCACCTAAACTATTATCGTTGGATATCAACTGTCGCAAGAATCCATATTGATCAAGATACATATTTACAAAAAAGTGTAATTTAGGATTTACCAAGCAGTCCAAAATTCCAAACCTAATCGTAGGATTGAACCAAGATAATAACACGTGCAGAGTAAACCATTTGGTAAGTGGATAGGTAACGATTGTATTGTTTGCTGAAAGTTGAACTAAAAATATTCCTTGGATGCTTACCTGCTAGACCAATTCACGACTCCAAGTAGCGAAAGAAACATCTGATTTAGTGCTAATAACAAAGCTGAGATTTACAGAATAACATGAGGAGTCCATCGAAGAAAGCAAGGGCACCCTCACCTGCGAGAGAAGGAATCAGCTCCTTGCAGATCCGATCTCCGCTCCCACTACTTGGTGACCAACCACCACACTACAAATGTGTTTTCTAGCTAGATGACACTTGTAACAGTCAAGAGTGAATATAAAGGACATTCAAGGCCATATCAGTCCAAAAAAAGATTATGTAAAATAATAACAATGTAAGCATATAGTTGTACTACAGGTCGCCAATTGAATGAAGATTGTTTCCAGTTAAAAGAATTGTCAAACACACCTTTTTACAACATTAATATAGATCAAAATGCCCACAAAAAGATGTTATGCTAATTTTTAGACCCTGAGTCCTAGCCTCACCCCATAGGGCATAGGGTAACCAAGGTCGATGACCACTGTTATTACCCAGCTAGTTGGTCCCACTACTTGGTGACCAACCACCACACTACAAATGTGTTTTCTAGCTAGATGACACTTGTAACAGTCAAGAGTGAATATAAAGGACATTCAAGGCCATATCAGTCCAAAAAAAATTATGTAAAATAATAACAATGTAGGTATATAATTGTACTACAGGTCGCCAATTGAATGAAGATTGTTTCCAGTTAAAAGAATTGTCAAAATACCTTTTTACAACATTAATATAGATCAAAATGCCCACAAAAAGATCTTATGCATTTTGCAGCTCCATGGAAAATATCTCTAAATTCTCGTTAGTCAGATATTCAAATGTAACGGAATGGTTATAATTAGCTACACATCAATCTTTACCTGCTGGTCAGAATTACATAACATTTTCTCATCCTATAGACTATGAACTATCACAATACTATTACGAGTCACATTCTCCCATCCATATTTGGGTGAAGGAACTATCGCTTTGACTCTAATCCAATTGCTCACCTGCAAATAAAAATGGAAGGTAAGGATCCAAAGAAAGTCGATAAAAGCATTAACATAAATATTAAAAAGTTTATACATTAGAGTTCTCAATCTTTTCCATGTCTGATGGATCTGCCTGCCATGGTGTTGCCCAATTAGGAATATCAATGGTGAGCAGGCCATCACTCTCGATGTCAATTATTTTCCCAACACTGTGATGAGTCTCACCACCCCATGCATATCTAAGAAAAAGAAGAACATAACTAAGAAAAAACTAAAGGCACCAAAATTCCACAGAACTGCACGAGATTTTTCAAAAAAAGAGCTCGTGGAGCACCAGGGCCATAGATCTAGGCTATTGCCCTTACCTGCATGTTGCATTTGGCGAGGCCGAGCGTCGTGACGACCATGTGGGTGAGCCCACAGCTGGCGATTCCTCCGGTGGTACAGGCGGCGTAAAAGCCAATGGGTACATCTCATGGCACGCTCCCATAGTCCACAGATCGCTCGTCGTGGCTGTCGTCCTCAATCCTGCCTCTGACGCGTCCCTCTCCCACGCGGTTCGAGAGGAGCGTCAGCTTGGGCCTCTCGATGATGCCCGACCCTGGGAGGAACACGACGAAGACGATGGCGATTAAGAAGACGACAGTGGGGTTCGGCTGCGCTAGGGTTTCGAGTGAGATTCCTGGCGTGCGATTGAGGGAAGGAAGGAGATTTATGAGGAGGCAGGGAGGTTGAGGAGAGACTGCGGGCTGGGGAGGCGGTGAGGGGAGGGAGGGGTCGTAGGGTTTCCATCTGCGGGCGGCTAGGAGAGGGCGGATTTCTCGGTGACCGGCGCAGATTTCTCGGCAACGGGCGGCGAAGGCGGGTGCACGGTGCGGACGGGGGAGGCGGGGGCAGGCGCGGACATCGCGGGGTAGATGGCAGAACCGTGCACGGTTGGTGCTGTGGACGCCTACACTAAGGTTTTAAGAAGTAGCAGACATTACGCAAGGAGTGCTTTACAGAACCAAGGATCTTGAGGAGTGGCAGGCATGGAATGTGTTGTCGGCTTGAAAAACCTTCCCAAAAAGCATCCGAAATTCGGATGTGCAGTCACCCAGCATCCGAAGTCCCAATTAAGGCGACGTGGCGCTTCGGTTGCCCGTGATTGCTGAGCTTTTAAATATAGAAGTAATTCGGATGTGGAGTCACCCAGCATCCGAAGTCCCAATTAAGGCGACGTGACGCTTCGGTTGCGTGTGATTGTGCTGAGCTTTTACATATAGAAATAAGCTTACGGGGCGTTTGGATCCTTCATTTGAAAGGAATTGGAATTCACTCAATAAAATAACTTATTTAGTTTGGAATTTGGCATTCCACCACTTTCCAAAGTTCAGATATAAGCCTATCTCAAAATCATAGGGTGGAGGATAGGAAATAATTTTATGCATGATTAGAATTTGTTTCTAATCTGTAACTTACATGAAACTCTTCGTTCTACTCCTCTATAGTAAAAATGTAGCACATAAATATTTAGGACATCTTGCTAATAATAGTATATAAATATATTTTGTGTAAAAGTGAATTAGCTTAATTGATATATGCCTAAACTACTATTATTAGAATGGAATTCAATTCCAGTGATCCAAACGGGGCGTTATGTTTTTTTTAGTTAAAGGGAGGTAAATTAGACTTTTGCCGGCGCGTGTTTGATGGGCCGTCAGATGGGCTTACTTGAATTCCACGCGATTTTCTAGAGTGCGTACAGTCGTCGCCAGTCTCCGGGAGCCCAAAGCAAGTGCCCCCACTGCCCCGGCGGCTGCCGAACCTCTGCTCCGGCGACTAGGTTCCCGCCTCCCCGACTCTGCCCCAAGCGAGCGCGGCACGCGTGTCGCCTTGGCTTCCTCTCTTCTGCTTCAGTCTCGCGCCGCCGGTTTCTATCCTGCCGTCGCCCGGAGCTCATCGTGCTGACCTCCAGTGACGCGCTGAAGGGATCTGGGAACTTCGAGGATGCTTTGCTGTGCTGGCCACCAGGCGTCCCTTCTCCTCTTCGCTCTGCTCTCTGTCTCCTCCCTTCTGCTCGTCGACGGATCCCATCAGGACCAGGTACTAGTACTCCGAGTTCCTCTTGCTGAATTCTAGATTTGTGCGCTCAATTCATGCTTTTCCCTTTCCGTAGTGCACAACAGCACAAGTTAATGTTCTCCAGGAATGATTAAGTTTGCATCAGTTAGATTCAATCAGTAAGGCAAAGGATACACAAAGTTGGGCTTGAGCTGATCGGCTGCACTTATTCGTCAGCTGCAGCTGCTGTGGTTGCATGCATGCTGTGATAATCTACTGTGTCTCTTAGTTTGGATTTTTGCAGCCAGATAACTGCAGTCGTTATCTGCTATTTCTTGCTCGATGGATTATATTAGTGTTTGAGGACAGTTGCTGCCTCTGAGTTTAGAGCAGTATGGTTTTATTTCCTGTTGTATCTACACACCAACTATCTTTAAAAATTCAGAGTTTAGAGGCGCCATATTAGTATATTTGACTTGTGCAAGGCTGCAAGCTTATCTGACTAGTTTCCATGCCTAGTTTACCCTCTGAAGTGTTCATTTTCTTACAAGGATCAATGGCATGTTGCAATTTGAAAACTGGTTGAGCTTATCTAATTTTTTTACTAACAACAAAAGTATGAGATTGGTTATCTTGCAATCACTGGTCCAGAATTGCAGCAAATTATACTTAGGGTGAGTGCTTTGGTTAGGGATTCTTAAAACTGTTTCTCTCCGGAAATAGCAGAATTCCCACCAGCCTGAAGCTGTTTCTCCTGAGAAACAGAATCAGTTTCTCTTCATACACGTTTCTCTAAAGTTATCAAGTCCATCTAGTCGATCCTAGTCACCATGGGACCGACCAGACGACTAGTCGCAAGTCGGCCATCAGGTCGGTCCTAGTCGTCCTATATATATCAGGACCAATAGACCAAATATATACTAATGCACTATATGTTCTAGAGTACAAATCAAGCATGAAGATAACTATAGGCTGATGGCTGCATGTAGGGATGCAAATTGGTCTAAACAACATGATCCCAAGTGACCTAAGCCATCCCACATGTAGCTCATGTCCTAAGCTGCCCAGAAATTCCATTATGTTTCTAGTCGTCCACCTCCTAGTCGGACGACTAATCGTCATCAGTCAATGATTAATCGGATGGCCAGAAACTAATCAACTTATTGAGTTGTAGCTCCCCTGCGAACAACCCCTGGTCTAACTGGTTAGGTGATGTAGTAGCAAACTCTCAGGTTCTGAGTTCAATTTCTAGTGGAAGCGAATTTTCATACCTGGGTTAAAAAATCCCCTCGCTGTTTCTCACCCGCTCTTGGGCTACAGAAATTATGTGCCCCACCCTCCGGCCTGGGGGCTATTGCAGAGTGGGCAGAGTCGGTCAGTTAGTGATGGGAGGCTAGGGTTTGGGGGCTTTCTCGACCAGAACTTGCGGTTTCATGACTTCTTATATGAATGTTGTTGGGGTGGCTTAATCCCCTCCGTTTGAGGTTTTTTTTTGAGTCATAGCCCCTAGTTGAGTCCAGGATACCGATTAGGACGACTAATCATGATTAATCGAATGATTTGATACCTCTACGTTTCTATGAGAAACTAAACCCTGCCAAATACACCCTAGTCATTGCTAGAAACTAAGTACCTATGGTACTGCTAAGAAATGTCAGAAAATCACTGAGAAATGTCATAAAAATCAATGTTGTGTCCTAGATCACTTGCCTTTGTGTCGCTACATAAGCAATTATTGTCTTGTAGTGGTACAGGAAGTAAGGCTGATAATTCTTACAATGGTTCTTCCTAGAAAAATTATTGTACCGGTACAATCGATATGCAATTCTTTAGTGTTGCCTTTTCTCCATTGTTCTCTTTGATGTACTCGTACTTACTTCTAATGCAGACACTGTTTTTTTCTATGTTTTAGGAATTCGGTGAAGCTGTTGGATCCAGGTACTGTATTCTGTTAGAGTATATTTGGTAGTTTAGATATTGTGTATCGTAGACTGTCATATATCTATGGGTTGCTTTGTCTCCCAAGTCCTGTACTCTACCATAGTTATTAAGGGGGTAAGGAGACCGACCCTCTTTTTATATTTTAGGCGGTAAAGTGTAAGGCGAGGTGACACCTTAATTATATAGATAAATATAAAAAATAGACTAAATATTTTTTTTTTGTATATCACTAATTCGAAGTTAATAAGCAAGCTAGCACACCTGTAATGGCTACTAGGGCCGTTTCAGCATAGTAGAAGAGAGAAATGGGAAAAAAGAAAAATAAGTTAATAGCCCACAACTAGTGAGCCTAGCCCACACACCCGTTTTAGGGTTAAAACTCGATCAATCACGACACAAACATCTCCTAGTTGTAGTCGCCAGGAGCTCTCTCCCTTCCCCTCAACTCTCCTCTTCCTCCCCCCAAGCTCTCCTCTCTCTCCCTCCCCTGCAACTCTCCTTCCTCTAACTGTCCGACTGGGGCCATGTGCCACGCCTTGTTGCGCAACCCATGCACTTCCACTATTGCGCCTTGCGCGCCGCCTCCTCTCCTGTTTTGCCCGCGCCTTAATCTCGCGAGGGCGCCTTGCATGTCCAGACTCGCCTTACTGCTTAAGCGTCGCTTAAGCGATGCCTTAATAACCTTGTACTATTCATAAACCGCCTAAAGGCTCAATGCAAAACAACCATCCAATTACACTAACGTCCCGTTTGGATCATTGGAATTGAATTCCATTCTAATAATAGTAATTTTGACTTATATCAATTAAGCTAATTTGATTTTTATGCAAAATATATTTGTATACTATTATTAGCAAAATGTCAGAGATATTTATGTGCTACATTTTTACTATAAAGGAGTAAGACGAAGAGTGTCATGTAAGTTACAGAGTAGAAACAAATTCTACTAATGCATAAAATCATTTCCCATCATCCACCCCATGAATTTGAGATATGCTTATTTCTGAACTTTAGAAAGTGGTGGAATGTCAAATTTCAAACTAAATAAGTTATTTTATTGAGTGAATTCCAATTTCTCTAAAATGAAGGGATCCAAACGGCCCGTAATTCTAATCTCTTTCATGGTATCACAAGTCTAGGTTTAGATCCTAACCCTAGCTACCACCAACTTCTGCAACTCCGCGTCCCCCGGGAGAGATCTATCTCCACCAGGGACAGGCCACCGTTTTGGCACCCGATCCCATTGATCCGACAACCATTGTTGTTGTCAAACAACACCAGATCGTGATGGGTCTTACTTGGGTGTCGTCGTCGGTCGGTTGTCCATCGTTGCATCAACCTTCTCGTCGTTGGGTCATGTCTCGTCGTTCATCTGGTCCCCTCGGCATAGTGTCTTGTCTTGCCCACTAGCGCTGCATAGCGCCTAACTATCTTGAGGCCCACGGCAGTGTCCCTCTACTCGACCATTTGGGCGAACTGAAGAGCAGCGATGTGGTCCGCCTGGGTCTGGCGGCGCGCGACGTTAGCTGCATGGGCATGGTCTACCTCTGTGGTGTGGGTGCACTCCGCCTCATGATCCGCCTAGGTTGCGCAATCGCGCTCTGCCTCGACCGTGCGGGCGCGCTCCGCCTTGGATCCTCTGTCTTGCATTAGGCCACACGCCCTCCACCCCATCGGGCCAGGCCTTGCCTCGTCGCTAGCATTGCTCGCCCCTGCTCCCTGTCTTTCTCCCTCTCAATTGTTTCACCTTGTGGGTCAAGAAGAGGTAAGAGGACTGGGGGGGCTTTGCTACGCGCACCAAGGGCTCCTACATGAGATGTTATATCCTTTTTGGTTTGCCCGATCACTGATCGGTATTGAGTCGCCCACCACCCATCGACCTCACATGTACCTGCTATGGCCTAAACATTGGCTACACTTGCTTCTAGATCTTCGTCTGTGCAGTTTGACTGGGGCATGCGATGTTGAGGGGACGTATTCCTGCATTGCATCTCGATCATTCAGTTCGCATGTCTACACCGTCGATTTGTCATCGACACCAATCCACCATAGATTGGGATGCCTCCATCGACTTGTTCCATCGTCGCTCCACCTTGTGCGTACTCGGTCCATACAACCGAATATGTGCGATCCACATGGCTCCCGTGACATCATCGCTGAGTCCTACGTGCATCTTCTTCGTGCAATAGGGCTACTGGCTTCCTACTGTGTTGCCTCATCGAGCCGCAACACTGTTGCCCGGATGTCTGCTTCGTCGTTGTATCTACATCGCCATTCTTCGTGCATCGACGACTGTTCTGCGAAATCTTTGCTTCACCATCCGTTCGCAAAAGGTCTTTATGATCAGGTCTTCGCTATCAACTTGGAGCGCTACCTATGAGCGTGAGGCCACCGTTGATCATCCACTGCTGCCACCATGTTCTACATCCGAACTACTCACTCTCAAGCACCCACCGCGCTTGAACTGCTCACCTTTCGGTTTGACGCATTCATTCCCACACTGCTTCTTATTCGTCTAGCACAACCACGTCGTCAACGTTGTTGTTTTATCCCCAGATACTTTGTCTTTTCAGACAATCGTGTGCTATGTCGGCACCTTCTACCCCGTTGTTCTGCAGACCACTACCATCATCGAGATCTCTGCTAGTCCCTCAGATGTTGATACATGGTTGGGGCTTTCTACCTTGTACGTCTGGTATTGGCAACACCAATGCATGCTTTTGTCTTTGATGTGTTGATGGGTTTTGCGAACCCAAGCCACACCTTGGTTTAGGCAGCTTGGCTACATCGACTTCGGCATTGACCCTCCTGTTCCTACCTCGTCTGCCTTGATCGCATCATCGCCTTTCGTCTACAACGGTTTTGACTACGTGGACCTCGACATCACCTCCTTCCACGACGATAGCCTCTGCATGTCTCTGTTATCACCATGGCACCTCTTGTGCGCGTATAGCTCCAACATGGCAACCCAACCATAACTATGTTGACCTCGGCTATCTTCAGCATGGCTTCTTCGACCACAGAAAATGTGCCCTTGAGCTCGGCTACCTCGACATTGGTACAAAGGACTATCATCCGCATGAGCTTGTTGTTGATTTCTACATGCTTATTAAAACGACGTTTAAACGTCGTTTAAACTATAAAACGCTGACAGAAAGTGAAACGACAAAACGTTTTACGATTCGTCGTAAAACGTCGCATTTTGACGTTTAAACGCGGTATAGAGTGAAACGCCGCGTTTCGGGCGTTTAATGCGTCTGCTGCTAGAAATTGGCCCAGCCAATTAGAAACTCCTGCCCAGCCCGCCCAGGCCGCCACTACAGGCCGCACTATCACCAGCCCAATTAGGAACTCGCGTTCTCACCAGCCGCCGCACTCCAGGGCGCGCTCCAGCCTCCAGGCCGCCGCTGCTGCTGCTCCAACCCTCCTGCGCCTCCCGTCCGGCGCCGCCAACCCCGCCTCTGCGTGCCACTGCTCCAGGCCGCCGCCGCTCCAGGCAGCTGCTCTTTAGGCTGTCCTCCCTCCAGGCCGCTGCTCTCGAGGCCGTCCTCCAGCCCCGCCTCAGAGCCTCTGCGTGCCGTTGCTCCAGGCCGCCGCGCTCCAGGTCGTCCTCCCTCCTGCGCCGTCCGTCCGGCGCTGCCAGCCCCTCTAGCCCCGCCTCTGCTGTCCCACTGCGGCAGGACTACAGAGTACAGAGACTGACTGTCCCACTGTCCCACTATCCGCTGGCGTATGCTCCACTGGTGAGTAATCTAGCCTCCTATTGCTCGCTTGCTGAAGGAAGAAGGATTGATGAAGGGTGCTCCACTGTAATTGTGGTAATGTGGTTGTGGACACGTTATTTTGCACAATATTATTATGTGAACTTATGTTGGTTGTTTGGTATTTGACTTGATATAATTGCCTGAAATTATGATATATTGAAATTTCCCTATGTTGTTTAAAACTACGTTTAAACTTTGTTTAAACCGTTGCTACGACTGTGGGGAGTGTTAGCCTTTGGCTCCTCTTCTCCAGTCTAACCGTCTGCGATGTTCCCGTTACGAATATGGGGGATGTTAGAGTATATTTGGTAGTTTAGATAGTGTATTGTAGATTGCCATATGTATGCTTGGGTTGCCTTGTCTTCCAAGTCCTACACTCTAGTGCAATACACCAATTCTATTCTCCTTCATATTCAAGCACTTATTTTTTTTTTCATGTGTTGTTTTATTATGTGTATTCCACTTAAAGTAAAATGTTTTTGTTCTGTGCATGCCATTACATTTTATAAGGTTCGCACCAGGATTATCCTAAAGTAGCTCATTCCTTGTAGCTTTAATGAAATTATGAAACAAAGATGGAATTACTCTCTTGAGAAATATTATTTAGATTTCTACGTAGAGTTTCAGACATGGACTATTGTCCTCTTCTATTTTGCTTGATTCCAGAATTCTTCAAACAAATCCAGACGCACATGAGGTGCATTGCTCAAGGGAAAGGAGCCGTGCAGCTTGGGAAGCTATTGATGAGGTAGCAGATGCAACCTAACAGTTCTGTGATTTTATATGCATTGCTGCATCCATAACATTGTTACATGTCAACTCCCATTTCTTATGCAGTATTTGATGCCCTTCGTGGAAAAAGAAAAATATGAACTCCCAAGCAAATGTAGACTTCGTCCTGATAATGACATGTTTCGGGAGCAAGAGCAACATAAGATTCATTTTGATATTAATGAGTGGCACTGTGGCTTTTGCAAGAAAGCTTTCCGAGCAGAGAAGTTCATTGATCAGCATTTTGAAAATCGCCACAAGAATCTTGTGGATAATGTATGCTTACATAACAGTGATTATATTTCTTTAGTATATGCTTACTTATCATGAATTTGATATTATTTGTATTGTAATCACAAGCTATACCTTCTTTCATTGTAACAGCTAGTAGCCAACACAACAGTGTGAAACAAAATATAAAAGCTTACAGTTATACACAAATGTATGACAATCTAATCCTCATGTAAACAATTATGATCCTCTGCAACAATTAAGTAGGACTCTATGCTTCCAAGTATTCATGGTAGGTACTGCTCTATAATATTTGCATTTATTATCAGCATAATCAACTGTAAATTGCTGTAATGGAAGCACTCCAAAACTGTCTTATTTTGACTTTCTATTGCATCACTGTGTAGGGTATAATTGTATAAACTTTGACACTGATATCATGTTGTGAGAACATTGCTGATTTTAGCAAAATATATCTTTTCTCTCTCGAAAACACAGGAGACTTTAGCAAACATATCTTGTTAAGTGAATAATGAAATATTTTCAACTTGGTGACAAATTTGACAATCAGTGCTTGCATTGTGTAGATCCTTGAATATAAAATAAGGTTTTGTTTTCAGCTGGTCACTTGAAAAAGAACACGAGGATTACTGGACAGCTCTTTTTTCACACTAATTTGCACTACAGTTTTCAACATACGCGTGATGGTGCGTATGCGTTTCATCATGTGCTTTTCTATTCCAAAATCCAAAGGCACATGTGTGTTTTATGTAAAGCTGTGATTGTGTTGGGCTTGCGTGGGTTCTAAACCTCTTAATATTAGCTCTCCTTTGTGTTTGAAAAAAACATTTGTTTCGTGGTCATACAATGTATTCTTCATCGACTCCATTTGAAAAATGTAAATTGTAACTTTCATTCTCGAGCGACAGTTCTATAAGATACATAAAGCTGTCTAGCTAAGTTTCATTAATTTCAGATGAAGCCAACTAATGAGATGTTATGTATAACCCAAAACTGTAACTGATTTAAAGTAATCTGCTTTCTTGCCGGAAAAGAGAAGAGATAGGAAGAGCCTTTTTATAATTTATAAACCTTTTTTTTTGTCTATGCACTTAAAGGTACCAAGTTAACTTGTTTTATTTATACTGGTTGATGCAACTTTATGTTACTGCACATGAGGTGTGTAGGTGGCTGTATTTCTCTTAATCAAAAAGTTATTTACCATCCGTAAAGTAATAGATTCTGATCTATTTTCTTAGAGTGAAGGAAGATGCATGGCAGATCTATGCGGCGCACTACATTGTGATCTGATGATGCAGTTCAAAAAACCAAAAAGTAAATGCAATGCAGCTGCAGCTACAAGGAATCGTCATCTTTGTGAGGTTCTTATCATTTTTTTTGTATCTGATATAAATTTGTTTGGTTGGTTGGGTTTCTGCTATTCTGGTAGCGTGCAAGATACCAATCCTTTTCTGATAACTTGATTGTGCATTTTTAGCTTGTGCTGTTTGTGTCATGTTTTGGTTTTCTGTATGATATTCTGCATATTTTAGGTCTTCATTAAACAGAGTTCCACATATTCTATGCTTCTTTAAAATCACTGTTTTTATTGTGAATGTGATACTGATAAGCAGCAGTTCATACAAGCAGGAACACTTGACCCTGGCCAAACCATGACTTTTGCTAGTTTTGTCTTGTACTTTGTTTCATATGGCAAACAATAAATGTGTTATTTAGCTAGCTTCTACATGTGTTTGTGAGATAGCAAGCAACATGTAACTCCCTACATTTACGACAGAGCCTTGCAGACAGTTGCTTTCCTATTAATCAAGGTCTTGCTGCCAGCCGTCTTCATGGTAAGTGGAATGTGAGTGAATGTAATGATCATTCACTCATATTTTCCTTGTATGCCTCTTTCCAATGCAGCTAGCATTGTATATATTTCAGATGTAGCTGGTTTTGTAGATCTTTTTCTGATGTAGTTTGTCCCGCAGAATTTTTCTTGCGCCAGTTTTGTGATGCTCACACTTGCAGTAAGGGAACAAAACCTTTCCCCAAAGGTGGCAGGGTGAGCAAATTTCTGCCAGTAGATCTTACAGTTTATGAATGCTTAATTTATTTCAGGTTATTCAGCTTTGCATTAAACAATGAAGCTACATCAGATAGATGCCGCCTTTATAAGCAGTAGATAGCATTTCTAATGAGATGGCATCATTTGGTTCCTTTTCTGGCTAGGGTTTTAGTTTCTTGATAATGCACTGCCTTTCATTTTAGCATGCTTCGGGCTGTAAAACCTTTTTCTTTATCAATGAAATTGGTAGTTTCGTTCCTGTTCCTTAAAAAAGTCTTGTTAAGAGGCTTCCTTCCCTAATTAGGCTTCCTTCTCTAATTAGGTGCAGCAGTTGATTCCATCCTGCCTGCCTATTTCCTTTTAGCGTTTGATCTCCCAGATTGTCTCCCTAATTAGATGTGTCTACAGTTGATCCCTTCCTGCCTTGGTTGTTTCCTTTTAGCGCCTGATCTCTCAGGTTGTCTCTTTGACCATTGTTTCCATAAATCAGGTGGAGCACAATATGGTAGAGACATATATATTTGCACTCTTGCTATTCAGTTTTATGCAAGTAATATTTTGTGCTATCATGGTATCAGAGCGTCACGATTTCGTAACAACTCGCTTCCGCTAATACTCACCTGCCTGCTCCGCCTCCTCGGTGCCACGCTACTATGCCACCTGATGACTCTCCGCCCACTCCTGGTGACCAACAACACCGAGGACGTGGCTACACAGGAGAAGGCCCGCCAGGTTTTGGTCACCGTCGCTGATGAGGTTGTGGCGGAACCGCCCACATTATTCCAGCTTAAGTGCCCAAGTCGCACCTTAAAAGGCAGCAACACACTTAAATCGGAATAACCCGTCAGTCCCTCGGTTCTCGTCCGATAAAGCCACTTACCAAGGATCGAACACCACTAGCTCACTCGAATGTGAGGCACAGAGAAATACAATAAAGCATAATACCACAAATTTAAGAAGTATCAGTAGTGATTACATTATCGGAGTTTCAAAAACAGTAACCATAATTTTTAATGCAGCGGAAATAACTAACGGAGAAAACCAAGTAACATGGCGAAGCCTGGCCACGCTACTCCTCCTGGTCCTCTCCTGCGGAAGCAGTAACCCACTCGATCGTCTATCCCGGTGGCAGGGATGGAGGCCAAGTCACACCATCAACCAAATCAAGGAGGTACCTGCAAAAATTATGCCACAAGCAAGGCTGAGTATACTAATACTCAGCTAGACTAACCCGGTGTGAGGAGTCTACTCCTCTACCTCTAGACCATGAAGCTGTTTGGCTGAGAGGGTTTGGTTTGCCAAAAGCACTAGCTGAGTCTAAAATCAAGTTTTAGCTTTTCAGGTTCTAGAATAATAATTTTAGACTAGATGAGTACCTAGCTATTCATACATGGTATCAAACATTATATCAATCAACATCTTTTGTAAGTGACCTTATTTCCACTTATTACTCAATACAGTACAATGGATCAAGCAGTCTCATTACCTGCGAGAAGCAGACGATTCGAATCGAGTTTTAACCTTGCAAGGTAAACCTAAACACACGACATGTAGGGGCACTCCGTCCCCACACATATCAACCGTCCCCATCGATCCCCCGTTCGCGGCCAGGGCTCACCGCCTTGGCGTACAATGCTCCACTGACCCCGGCTGCCGCCGTGCAGTGGCCGCACTTGTACCCACCATATCTAGAATGGGAGACCCAGTCTCAGGACAAGTGAGGGGGAAAGTCCGCGCTCGGCTTCACTCAGGTCTTAGGTTTACCGGTTACCATATTTCCCGACATGTGTTTAGTACGTTCAAACGCTTGACACAGGTATCCGCACGTTAATCCTTATTCCAATTTCGTCTAATAGACAACGCATCCCATGGATCCGTGTCCATAGACCATCATCATTCTGTTATCGAAAATGGACACAACCAATTCCTGACCTCGCGCGAGTGCTAAAAAAATCACTCGACTTCCACCGAGATCCCTAATTAGCAAAGCAGCTACTCGACCTAGCATACTAGTATCCATCTCAAAAGGAATCCTGAGTTCATGCAACTAGGGTTTCAGGCAACTCTTACACTTAAGTGTACGGTACAAGCCTACAAACATTAAGTGCAGTAAAATAGCATATATAACGGTTATGTATAAAACCGGGGCTTGCCTGGAATTCAACACTATCGTGTTTGCTATATGACACTCGCTTGGCGAACATCCATTGGTTAAGTCCATCCTTCTTCAGTTCGTCCATCAACTGTAGCTTGTGGTTGGCACCACATCACTGACACGATCATCATCTCTCGGTCCTAAATGAGATGCAGGATGCATATGTATGAATATGATGAAATATATCACAAGACAATCCCAAAATAAACGGTAGCGAACTAAACATTAAATTGTAAGACACCATAACAACCACACGCTAGCATTAGTTATCTACACGTTATCGGCGTTCAACATTAACACCATTAAAAAGAAGACAACATTTTTATTTATTTACGCAACACAAATACGACACCGCAAGTACGCGCTGTGAGAGAGTTGGAAGCGTGTGTTTGTATATTGATGATGATAGACAGTACATGTACAAGTATATATAGGGGAGGAAGGTGAGAGGTAAAAGGAAGCCTTCTACACCTAAGGAAAGATCTAGAATACAATCAGATCCTCAATCATAGTGATTGAGATCCTCCCCTAATCCTCTCTATCTATATCAGAGACAACACTTCCATATAGGGCGGCCGACATATCTGCCAGGCGTCAGCCAGGATACACTTTCTAACACCCCCCCGCAGTGTTAGCGTCCGTGGAGCGAACGTTAAGACTGGTCCGAAATTCAGTGAAAACTGCTGATGGTAAGCCTTTGGTGAAGATGTCGGCGTACTGGGAAGTCGTCGGGACATGTAGCACGCGAACAACACCGAGGGCGACCTTGTCTCGGACGAAGTGAAGGTCAATTTCCACATGCTTGGTACGCTGATGCTGAACAGGATTGGAGGACATATAAACAGCACTGATGTTGTCACAATATACCAATGAGGACTTGGGAAGAGGAACATGAAGTTCTGTCAACAACTGTCGTAACCAGGATACTTCAGCAACTGCATTGGCAACAGCACGGTACTCGGCTTCGGCACTGGAGCGGGAGACCGTGTTCTGGCGCTTTGAAGACCAAGAGACGAGGTTAGCACCGAGGAAGACAGCATAACCAGAAGTAGACCTCCTAGTGTCTGGACAGCCAGCCCAATCAGCATCAGAGTAAACCACAAGTTCCATTTGCGAAGAAGAGCTGAGGTGAAGGCCCAACTGAAGAGTGCCTCGGATATAGCGCAGGATGCGCTTGAGAGCAGCCAAATGAGGTTCCCGAGGATCGTGCATGTGGAGACAGACTTGTTGAACAGCATACGCAATATCCGGACGGGTGAAGGTGAGGTACTGTAATGCGCCTGCAAGACTGCGGAATTCCGTGGGATCGGAGACAGGGTCACCGTCGGCTGAAAGTTTGGGGTTGATATCAACAGGGGTTGTACAGGGTTTGCAGTTACTCATACCAGCTCGCTCAAGTATCTCAATCATATACTAGCGCTGAGAGAGAGTGATGCCAGAGGCAGACTGTTGAACATGCATGCCCAGGAAGTGATGAAGAGGACCAAGATCCTTCAGTGAAAATTCCTGTTGGAGAGCAGTAATAGTGCGCCGTAGAAGGGGCATGGACGAAGCAGTTAACACAATGTCATCCACGTAAAGAAGAAGGTAAATCACATCTGTACCCTTGTGGTAGACGAACAATGAAGTGTCAGTCTTGGCCTCAACAAATCCTATTTGAATCAAGTGGGAAGCGAATCTACTGTACCAGGCACGAGGGGCCTGTTTGAGGCCATAAAGTGACCGATTGAGACGACACACATAATCAGGATGAGTGGAATCTTCAAAACCGGTGGGCTGAACACAGTAAACAGTCTCTGACAGGGTCCCCTGAAGAAAAGCATTGTTGACATCCAGCTGGTGAATCGGCCATTTGTGCGAGAGAGCCAGGGAAAGAACGGTTCGGACTGTAGCTGGCTTGACCACTGGACTGAAAGTTTCTGAAAAATCAATACCAGGGCGCTGAGTGAAACCCCGAAGAACCCATCGTGCCTTGTAGCGCTCAAGAGAACCATCAGCTTTGAACTTGTGTTTGAAAACCCACTTGCCAGTCACAACATTGCAATTCGGTGGGCGAGGCAGAAGGTCCCAAGTGTGGTTACCAATAAGAGCAGAATATTCTTGTTCCATGGCAGAGCGCCAATTGGAATCAGAAAGAGCTGCTCGATATGTCCTCGGAATGGGGGACAAGGCAGCGGCTTCAAAAAGAGCGGGGAATCGAAGACCACTCTTGCCACGGGTTGTCATCCTGTGGTGGTTGACCACTGGAGCAACAGGAACTGCACCAGCAGGAATAGGGGGTGCAGTGGCGGTCGTCGGAGAAGGTGCTGGAGCAGTAGTAGGGGGCGGGCGTCGAGAGTAGACCCGTCCGCAGAAACGATCAGCAGGAGCTGTCGTTCTATGGACGTCAGGCACGGCAGATGACCCAGGCGGCAGTATTGTTGGTGACGATGCGCCTGGGAGACCAGCCATCCGGTCAGGAGACTGGAGCATCGGAACATATGGCGGTACCGGCCCTAGCGGAGGGCGGGTGGGGCCAGCTGGCGTGGCAGGTGGCTGAAATGCCACCTCTGAAGGAGCGAGTGGCACAACCGGCGAAGAAGCCACCGGTGGGGGTGGTGGTGGCATACGAGTACCTGAAAAAGAAAACACGGGCGACAGTCCAAAAGGAGCTGCAACCGGGTTAGAGTAATCATCAAGAAAGTCGAAGGCCGCTGGTGGGGGTGGATTGGAAGCCTCAGAAAAGGGAAACGAGGTTTCATCAAAAACCACATGACGGGAGATAATGGTACGATTGGATTGGCGATCAAAGCATAGGTAACCTTTGTGGTGGGGGGAATAGCCAAGGAAGACACAAAGGGTTGAGCGAGGGGATAATTTATGTGGAGTGGTGGCAGAAAGGTTGGGGTAGCATTTGCAGCCAAAAACGCGAAGGTGCTCATAGGATGGGTTGTGGCCGAAGAGAGCAAAGTGTGGTGTAGAGAGTGCGAGTGTTTTGGTGGGTAGTATGTTGAGGAGATATGTTGCGGTCCCAAGAGCCGCAGCCCAAAAACTGGGGGGAACACTGGATTGAAAGAGGAGGGTGTGGATGATATTGTTGATGGAACGGATGACACGTTCAGCCTTACCATTTTGAGCTGAAGTGTAGGGGCAAGACATGCGCAGATGGACTCCATGGGAGGAGAAAAAAGTGCGGGCTTGAAGGTTGTCAAATTCGCGACCATTGTCGCACTGGATGCTCTGGATAGGGACACCAAACTGCGTACGAACGTAGGCAAAGAAATTGGTTAGGGTGGAAAGGGTGTCAGATTTGAGACGTAAAGGAAAAGTCCATAAATAGTGAGAGCAGTCATCCAAGATAACAAGGTAATATTTGTGGCCAGACACACTAGTGATGGGTGAGGTCCAGAGATCACAGTGAATTAACTGAAAATTACAGGTGGCGCGTGAGGAAGAAGTAGGAAATGGTAGACGGACATGTCGTCCGAGTTGACAAGCATGACAAGGATGAGTACTAGTATTTTTATTACAAGAAATTGCGGATGACTGCGCTAAATGTGATAAAACGGCGTGACCGGGATGTCCAAGTCGTTGGACCATAGGGTAGATGCAAGAAGAGCAGAGGCCGGGAACCGCAGGGGGTATAGTGGACCAGAGCTGTTACATCTGAAGATCTCGCGCCGAGTGGGTAGATCCTTCACAGAGCAGCCAAAAGGATCAAATTCAACAGAGCAATTATTATCAGTGGTAAATTGACGGACAGAAATCAGATCCTTAATGAGGGAGGGGGAAACTAAAACATTGTGAAGAGAAAGATTATAGGGAAGACGGGTGGTGCCAGTGGAGATAACAGGGATTAGATGACCGTTGCCAACGACAATATGAGTAGGAAGATGCTGGGAAGAGGGGGGATGAGATATTATACCAGCGTCAGATGTCATGTGACTGGAGGCACCAGTATCAAAGTGCCACTCTTGTTGAGGCGGCTGCTGAAGAGTGACAGTTTGGAAGTTGGCAGCGAGGGTGTGTTGATCCCAGACGGGTGCAGGCGTAGAAGGATCGGCGTAGGCAGGGGGCGGCCCATATGCTGCAGCGGGAACTGCCCACTGACCAGGAGTGTCGGCGACGAAGGCATGCGGTGGTGGGGGCGAGGCAGCAGGCGGACGAGGAGTCGAAGGTGGACGTTGGCCAGGCCACATGTAGATGGCCCCCGTCCAAGGGTTGTAGTAGTTGTAGTTGGAAGATGGTGCAGGGCCAATGATGCCGCTGCTGCTGTGGCTGGAGGTTCTACCACCGCGCTTGCCTCGCTTGCCTCGTTGTCCGGAGGAGGAGCCATGACCGGAACCGCCCCCGGAATGGTGGGAGGGAGGGCGCTGATGTGAAGAGCGCCCAACGGGAGCAGTGGGTGTAGGTGACTTGGAGCTGCCGTTCTCGCCAGGTGTAGTAACAGCAGCGAGGGCTGCTGCAGGAGCAGCATTGGTCATGGTGAGTTCCTCGAGAGTAAGATCATCGCGGACCTGCAAAAAAGTGGGTAGAGGAGAGGTGCGACGGAGGTGAAGGCCGAGCGCTTGAAAGCGTTCGTTGAGGCCGCGAATGATGTTGAGGACAAGGGTCTTGTCGGAGACCGGCTCGCCAAGATCGCGAAGATCTTCGGCAAGCTTTTTGTAGCGGCGGCAATAATCAGCAGCGGAGAGGTCGCCCTGAGTGAAGGAGCGGAAAGCTTGGTCGGCGTAAAGGGTGCGCGTCGTGCGGTTCCCAAGAAATTGGGACTCGATGGCGAGCCACAGGACGCGAGCAGATGCACCACGCTCGGAGATTGTGTCGGCGAGGTTGTCGGTGATGGAGCCGTTGATCCAAGACAGAACAACGGCGTTCATGCGAGTCCAGTCGGGCGAGTGGTGGACAACATCGGAAAGCACGTGGCAATCCAGAGAGAATTTGGTGAGGGTTAGGAGGAAGGACTCACGCCACCGAGAGTAGAAGGTAGAGTTGACGTCGAGGAGGAGTGGGACGAGGGCCCGGATGTTCTGCACGGCGACGGCTTGAGCGTGCAGATTGAGAAGAGCAGCCGCTTCGTGTTGGAGAAGAGCGGCAGAAAGCTGGGCGACGGAGTCAGCACCAGTGCCGTCGGAGGTGATGACATTGATGGGGGGAGAGAGGGCCGCCGCTGCGCGCTCGTGAGCTGCACGGGCGAGAGCCGTGCGGATGCGGGCGTCGGCGGCGTCGCGCTCACGCTGGGCGAGGGCGGCGTCCTGCTCTGCGGCAGCGGCGCGAGCCAAAGCCGCCTCACGGGCAGCCAGGGCCGCGCGCTCAGAGTGGGTAGAGGCGTCGCTGTCAGAGTCGGTGATGACCGGAGAGGTGGGCTGGAGGTCGGCCATGGGGAGAAGCAGCGCCGTAGAGGAGGCGCGCTGGGGTGGAGGGCAGGAATCAGGACCTAGGCGGCTGATACCATGTGAGAGAGTTGGAAGCGTGTGTTTGTATATTGATGATGATAGACAGTACATGTACAAGTATATATAGGGGAGGAAGGTGAGAGGTAAAAGGAAGCCATCTACACCTAAGGAAAGATCTAGAATACAATCAGATCCTCAATCATAGTGATTGAGATCCTCCCCTAATCCTCTCTATCTATATCAGAGACAACACTTCCATATAGGGCGGCCGGCATATCTGCCAGGCGTCAGCCAGGATACACTTTCTAACACGCGCATTCACCACGCTCACTCTAATCATCCATTAGTTACCTAACATTAAATTAGTTAAGTCCATAAGTTCGCTACAACTTATATATAGACAGACTTAGTTGAAAAGGAACTAGACACTTAATTGGGCTTTACAATTATTCACTAGGCAAACACTTATTAGACCTTAACCAATTTAGTTCACTAATTTAGCGAGACGTGTACTAGTTACCTATATACTTAGTCTTACTTATATTAGTTATATTATCATTACTGCGTGTTCAACCAAAATCGAAATGAGGAAACAGTCGACTCGAGCCAAACACAACAGAGTAGAGCAATCCACCAAACATAACAAAATTAGGACAACAGCACAACAGTTGCTTGTTTCAGTCATAACTCACAAGATATTTATCTAAAAATAGTGAACAAATACTTTTTGGAAAGCTTAGGAAACGCTCTACAACTTTGGTATTATCATCTCAACATGATTAGACTTTTAGCAAGGTCGAATTGTGCAAAAATAACAGCTCTGTCCAGGTTGGGCAGATTCAGGCCCTTTGTTTCAAAAATTCATAACCAGAGACTCATGCATCCAAAACAGGTGATCCTAGACTTTCTGGAAAGCTAATGAAATTTTCTACAAATCATTTATAAACATCTCAAGGTGATGCAATATGCAATTTAGGATAAAAGACATTAGAAGGCTTTGTTGTCCAGAACTGGACAGATTCAGTCTTCACACTTTAAACATCCATAACTTAATCTTCAGATCACTAAAAAGAGTGATCCAAGACTTTTTGGAAATCTTAGCAACAGTACTACATAACTTTTATAATCACCAAGAAGCGATTCTATATTTAACCAAGTCAAACAATTCAGTTTTTGAAATCTGTTCTGACAGTGGACAGAACACAACAACCATTTTGTAAAATTCATAACTCTTGAACTATCAAGCCTGTGGTTATGAAATTTTAACACAAGCAAGATAAGAAAAGCATCTACAACTTTCTTATAATGATCATGAACAGATTGTAACATTAACTTAAGCAAACAGTGCAATATCTGAAATTCGTACAGAAATTAGACAGATTCCGTTACTGAATTTGTGAAAAGCACAACTTTCAAACGATCAGACTTATGGCTATCAAATTTTAACACAAGTAAGATAATAAAGTTATATACAACTTTTCTATATGGCTTTTCTACAGAAAACACAATTTAGTTCATTAAACAAACAACACAGCGAAAACAGTGCGTGCAGCCCAAAACAACAACTAATAAATTTCAGCTCCTATTTACTTCAAGAATTACCATGTTCTAGAGACTGGAATCACTCTAACACTTTACCGTTTGTTAGAGTAAAATTAATCAAATGAGGACTAACAAGTAGACTTACTAATTTTTATCCATGTCATTCCGTGCACTAGAATTACCATACACGTTTATCAAATGCATTCACCACAATACTCAGACCCGGCATATATGTGTTTATCGATTGCGCCCTTCACAAACTAACTTGCATTCTTACTTAGACATCACATGAACACTACAAATTTTTACCCGCGACCATAACCATGCACATTTAGACCATAACAAGCAAATCATCGTGATTACGAGCTTAACCAAACCATCTAACAATTCGGCTAACTAGAGCAACGACATAGCCCGCTAAATAACATACACGCGTCTGCTTGCCTATTATTATCGCAATCCGAGACACAACATACACTACAACAATTTTATAAACACCATATTCACAAGTATTTTCGCATCACCGACCAACTCATACGAATCGTAAACCACTAATCTCCAAATCACAATCACCATGCATTTACTTCCCAAATCATGAACGCATACATGTTTATCATATGAACCGAGTATTTCAATAATTATCCTAAAACAACTAACTCCATTACACAACTTGTATCACAAACCTACTTGACTTACTTGAAGTGTCTGCTCGAAATCGTGAGTACAATCATACACTATATGCGAAGCATAATTTAACGAACGCATAATACGCATTGTCACGACTCGACTTATAAATATAGAGAAAGCGACGACTACTTTGGCATGTCACAACCTCTCTATATAAGACAAAACAATTTCTACCTACATCGACCGAACATTCATGTCGAGCACACCTTATTCTACCCTGTCTCGCATACAACCATATTGTGGCGTGCACTCGAGACACTTCAATCAAGGTAGTGTATCCACTAGTATATGAACTCCGACACATGTCTTAACAATACATCCTCCACGCAAACTAGCATTTTCCAAACTACTCGTCACATCAATAAATATACTCCCTATATAATCATGAATCCCATCACATTGCATAAAACAAATACACTTTTCACATAAACACATATCGATGCATTTCCCAAAACATAATCCGCATTTTGTAACTTAGTCTTCGCATCAAACAACACATCGCATAATTTTCCTATCAAAATATAAAAACATCCGAGTTCTTTTCTACTTCATTTTCTTCTCTACACGCTTCCATTCATACAAATATATTTTCACGCACATATTCACGCCATCGACTGAATCGTAAATAAAACAAAATCACAATTTTTCTAAAGCGAACAACCTGGCCGAAACCCGAGTGGAGTTGCGCATGCATGCATGTCGGTTTGGCTCTTATCGAGAAACGACGCGCGAAGCGCGACGACGACAAGGGGCTGCGATTAAACGACATACACAATTATTACATAGCTTATTAGTTCAGTTATTTTATAAAATCAAGGAACACGGAACATCGAGGTCTCACCACGGATTGACGGCATCGCGACAGGGACTGCGCAGATCGACGACGGGTGGCCTGACCTGGCGGGCGCGACGCAGCGGAGGGCGTCGCTGCTGCTGCGGCATTACGCCGAGCACGTCGAGGGTGCGACGTAGAGGGGATGTCGAGGCTGCTGCTATGGACCGGCGCTGCTGCGCAGCGCAGATCGGGTCCACGCTGGTTCGACGGTGGCCGAGGAAAAGGAGCGGCGTCCAACGCGATAGGATGAAGACCCGCCTAAAGGAGTCGCTGGCCACAACAACAGAGGGGAGCTCGACCGTGGGGGAGCTCGATGCACACCGGAGGCTTGTCCATGGCTGGGGAGTAAGGGAGCTCGGCTGCATGGAGAGGCTGGCGGCCATGGGAGTCCTGGGCGCCTGCACTTGGAGATTTCCTGCGCCATGGGAGATGCAGGGGCGCCATGGGGAAAGTGCTGGTCGTCGACGACAGTGGTGCTCGGGGCTTGCGCGCCATGGGGAGAGGGAAGAGATCCCTGTTGCATGGGTTCGAGTTGAGGAAGAAGGGGGTTGTTGATTTCCATGGGAGAGGAGGAATCCCGCTGGGGAAAATGCGCCGAGGGAAAGGGTGGCGCCATGGTGGCTGAGGGGAGGAAGGGCGCTGTCCCTGGGCAGAGAAGAGGGAGCCGAATGAAGGAGGAAGAATGCTGGCTGCTGCTGCAGGTGCTCCTGCGTTCGAATGAAAAGAAATGGAGCAAGGCAGGCTGATGCATGGGGCTTTAAAGGCGAGGCTAGCTGTGCGGCGAGTGGCTGGGAGAGACGGCACTGCACATTGGGCAGTGCGACGGCGACTGTTCGTTGGCCATGCCCAGCGGTGGCCAACCCGCGCAGGATACGCAGAGGCCAAAGCCTGCGCTCGCAGGCTGCTACACGAGCGCTTCTGTTCCTTTCCCTTTTCTATTTGTTATTTCTCTCTCACTTACATGACGTAGGATATGCATTAATAAAAATAATAATTAGATTAATGTTTAAACCCTTCTTATACTAAATTATTGATGTGATCGTACTATATGGCTCGCAATTGTGAAACGACAAACACGATTAATCTAGCAGAGATTCTAGATGACGTTGCCTAAAAATTTTCTCGCGTTCCCTTTTTAAAATGGTTTGACTCAATTTGACCATAGTTTCAAATTAGTTCCTCGTAATTTGAATTAACAATAAATAATATGAGTTGTTCCGTTTTTTTGTCGCTTTTGCTCGTGCCGACAAATGTGAAAATTGTGTGCTGTTATAAACATACGCTCATTTCATATTCAAATTAAGATTTTCGAATTAAGGTTCTCTCTCTTAATAAAAACAACGTCTCGAATTAAGATTTTTCATTTTAGATTTAGATTGGTTCGGACATGGATTGAATATCGAGCAATCAGACTCGGATACAGATTTGCTAACTCTTGTCGAAAAGTTTGAATAAAGAAGTTTGGGTGAGATTTATAAGTCGAGATTGAATTTCGAGTTTGCATTCGTGCCGAGAAATAAAAGTTTTTAACAGGCTCCAAATTCGGCCTTCTGTGAGACTGAATAACTCTGAGTTCGGTGAAATGTGAATGAATAATCTGGATAATCAGAGACATACGCGAGCGAGAAATAGAAATTTTCACCGAGCATCCAAGATTGGGATAAATCTCCCGTCATAACACGAAATAGACACCAGGGGTGTCACAGAGGTTGCCAAGGCCATCACTGACACCTAGGATTGTGTCCGCGCCGCCCATGACCCTCTTGCGAGGGAACACCAAGCTACCATCGATCTCGAATGCGCTACAGCCGCTACTCGTGACGTTGCCTTCCCACCTCTCAACAACGACCCTGATGACGAGGTCAAAACTGGTGAAGACTTCAACTATGAGGTCGCCACTGTCACCAACCTCCACGCTCAGGCAGCGGGCATCTAGAACCTTTGTGCCCTTGTACCCGTGGTTTTGGAAACCATCTCCTCCACTACAATCGCTGGTGTGACCTCGCCCTCCTCGCCCGAGTGGTACGCCCTTGTTGACCACGTTGTCTCTGACGGCTCCCCTGCTGTGCCATCCTTGCGGCGCATGGACACCATCATCTTGTCGCGGGTGCTGGCATGCTCTCCACCGAGCTGATGGAATCCGCCTGCACCCCAACGGCATAGCACGTCCCCTCTGGATCGCCATCAAGGAGCAATTCCTCGACAATTGTGAAGCTCACGCTCTTCGCCTTGACGTTGAATTTTGTGTCTTTATACAAACTTCTCTATCAGCGACTATTGCCGCAAGATGAAAGGGATGGCTAATGCTCTTGGTGACCTTGGCAAGGTCATCAGCGTCCGCACCCTCATCCTCAACGTGTTGCATGACCTGAACGAGAAATTTGCCCACATGAAGGTCCACATCAAGCGCTCCATGTCGTTCCCCTCCTTCGACGATGTTCGCGCCGACCTCATCCTTGAGATTGACTCCAGCGTGCCAAAACCGCCACCGACAACCGCCATTGTCGTTGCTCTGCCATCGGTAACCACCTTTGTTGCTCCACCACGGCCTTCCGATGGCTCTGCTCCCCTAGTATCCCCTCTTCTGGGGGCTTGACGCCCCCTAGCGGATCCAGTTGACCTAGGCGCCCTCCGATAGTAGTTCTAGCTCCACTAGTGGCGGAGGCTCCTCTAGTGCAGCCATTGATGTCTCACCATGTGGCCCGGTCTCGTGGGTGCGCCGCAACACCAAGGTGGCCAAGCGCCGCGCATGCCCACACCCTAGCCTGCGCAACATGCCCTGTTCGTTGCCCCAACCCAGTATGTGTCCCTGCCGGCCCACTTCGCCCAGTTCAACCATGGGTGGCTACTATCGCCACAGATCGAGCCGGTCCAGCACTAGCTTGGGCTAACTCAGCAGTCCACCACGGTCCTTGTTCAAAAGGATGCAATGTGAACACCGTGGTCTAGAACCTGGGATCAGTAGTCCCTCACCAGCAACTTCAACACCAAGGCCCTCAATCCTCCCGGCATAATGGATTGGGTCGTGGATTCCGATGCCTCTAGTCACATGACTCTCGACACTGGTAACATCTCTTTATTTTGCCCATCGTGCCCTTCTTCCATTGTTGTTGGCAATGGATCTACTTTATTTGATCTTCACCTGGCCTGACATCTCTTAGGCTATCTAGCAAGTGTCTACATATGCTTGACCCTGGGATGTTCACCTCTCGGCAGTTAAGCGCATCCTGCACTACTTGCATGGGGCATTTGGTCACGATCTTCTTTGTCCATCCACGACCTCCGCTCCGCTAGTATGCACGGATGTTGATTAGGCTGGTTGCCTGGACACTCGTAAGTCTACTTCATGTTACACTGTGTTCCTTGGTGTCAACCTCGACCCGTGGTCCAAGTGGCAGATCATGGTATCTTGATCTAGTGCTATGTCTAAATACAGGGCAGTTGCTGATGATGTTGCTGAGGCTTGTTGGCTCCGTCAGTTACTAGAGGAGCTTCATGGTCCCTTGACGAAGAGTACCTTGGTTTATTGTGATAATGTCAGTGTTGTCTACTTGTCCACTAACCCGGTTCAGCATCAACACACGAAGCATGTCGAGATTGATCTTCATTTTGTCCATGACCACGTTGCTATTGGTGATGTTCGCGTTCTCCATGTTTCGACAACATCTTTGTTTGCTGACATCTTCACTAAGGGGCTGCCCACCTCTGTTCTGAGTTTCGCTCCAGTCTTATCCCATAAACATTTTGATTGCAAGGAGTGGGGGGTGGAGGTGGGGGTGTTAGACAATTTATTTTCTTCCCTAGTTAGGAGGCTTCCTTTGTGCTGGCAGTTGATTCCTTCCTGCTTGGCTGTTTCCTTTTAGCGCCTGATCTCCCTGATTAGGTGCCGACAGTTGATTCCTTCCTTGTCTGTTTCATTTTAGTGCCTGATCTCCCAGATGGTCTCCCTAACCATTGTTTCCATAAATCAGGTGGATCACGATCTGTAGAGGCGTATATATTTGTACTCCCACTATTCAGTCGTATACAAGCAATATTTCGTGCTATCACTTACTATTTTTGCAATCCAATATTTTCACACATTTTTTTCTCGAAAAGCGCAGAGAACTGCGCCCCATTATTATATTAAGAAGAGAAAAGATGGGTGGAGCCCAAGAGGAACCCCGATACAAAGCGCTTCTTACAGTAGCCAGACACACACATCCATAAAACGATCCGTAAGAACACTGAAAAAACAACTACAACCCTCCAATAGCGGCATTAGAACCAGCTAAAAATGAAAGGCCCCTTGCTCCAGCAACTTGCCATTTCTCCCTTTCCTCATTAACAGATTTCAACAGCAGGGAGACTTGGAGTCACACCATCAAACACCACTCTATTTCTGAGTTTCCAAATCATCCAAGCCCCCAGAATAAACAAGGAGTCCAGACCTTTCCTAGTCCAACCGGACACAATGGTATAGACTCTTTTCCACCACAACATATAAATTGTCACTCTGAGTAGGAGTAATGGTATAAACTCTTTTCCACCACAGCATATAAATTGTGTCACTCTGAATAGGAGTTAAGCTGTGAATACCAAACTTCCGAAGGATGTTATACCAGCACACTCTAGAGAAGACACATGAAACCAGCAAGTGGTTAATGGTCTCTGGCTCTTGATTACAAAGAGGGCATCTAGGAGGGTGATTCAAGCCTCTTCTCTCCAATCTATCAGCAGTCCAACATCTATCATGTGCCACCAGCCATAAAAAGAATTTGCATTTGGGTGGAGCCCATGACTTCAGATTCTTTTATGATGATCAAAAGGAATTGAACCAGCAAAGAGGCTATTGTAAGCTGAGCATGCAGAATAGTTACCATCAGAGGCAGCAGAAAAAATATGTTGGTCCTCAGTGTTAGGTTGCAGCACAATACCAGAAAGAGAATTCCAAAGATGAAGATAGTCAGTTAGTGCACATTATAATGTCTGCTCAGTACACATAGGTGTGCACAGATATAGATGCCCAATAAAATAATTATTATCAATTGAACAAAGCTTCATCAATGGCCCAGAAAAAAATCCTAGGAAAAGATACTTATATCTTAATAGAAGTTCAGAAGGGACTTAATGCTATTGTCTGCTCTTTTCTGCAGAAACAAACAAACAGGTTATACCTCGCTCTCTCCATTTTGACGCTGATACTTTTGCCGCTGTTCTATCTAATTGTGTTCCTGCACCAGAGGTTTGCTTAATCTACTTTGTGAACATATCTTTTGTGCTGAGCATTTCCAGGACACTCATATTTTTCTGTGCAGGGAAATGAGGAAAGGTACCCAAGATCTAAAACGGTTTTCGAAAATTGGGCAGAAGAAAAAGCCATCCTAGTGGTAAGTTTTCTGTCTGTGCCCAAAAATGATGTGTGACTTTTGCTTGTAGCAAGTAACTATGCTGTAAAATTAGAAAATATCATGTTGTGATCACGAGCTCTTTAGTTCGTCTGTTACTCTGTTTTTACCCTGGAGCTTGGACTACCAAACCATTTACAATACGACAATGAGCTGTCAAAACAGTTTAATCAATACCCTAGGTCTTAAACTGCCCTAGTATTTTACGACATGAATTTTCGCCAGTGTAATTTAGTTGTTTGTAGTTGTTAACTAAACCCATGTCATATTGCTATGCTTATCATGAGACCAATAAACGGAAAAAACAAGGGTACATGTAAAAAAAGCTGCTGTATCAATTTGACATGGATAAAGCCAGGGTGTGCTCAGAACTAGGCACCGATGGTTACGATTTTCAACAATTGGAGTGTACAATAGACTTTCTTAGTTTAGGGTTGCAGCTCTTTCAATACCGGGGTGTTTGGTTTGAAGAATCACTTTCAAGATAAGGTGGTGCATCATGAATCCATACCTCAAATTTGGTGGGATAATTTTATTCCTCATCTTAGTACTAACTAACTATGAAGAATAAGATAGTGATGAATCAATTTATTCTATTCCACAAACCAAACAAAAAAAGTGAGGACTAAGAAGGTGATGGACTAGCTTATTTTCCTTAAACCAAACACCCTATAAGTCTTCTTAATATATACTATTCAGATCCTGGTGGTCTAATTCCAGCACAAACGACTGAATTCCCTACTTTTTCTTATATTTGGTGCTCATGTGGTCCATGTTCCTTCTGCAGTCCAACAGTCACAACGTTCTCGAGCTCATGGAGCCAAGGATGAGCTGGATAAGGAACGTGGTATGCAGTGTGAAATGTTTTTATGGGCAGGGAAGAAATTTCCCTCATTTCCAGGACGGGAACAATGTCCGCAGGTCGAGGAATGCTGGCTTCGACCTTTTCTTTTCTTTTTCTTTCTTTTTTGTTTCGACATGTAGATGCAAACTTCGAGAGGCAAGCATGTGTGGTCTTTGTGAGATTACGGCGATATTCTATATCGTCAACCATAACCGAAGTCCTATTGATAATTTAAGGATTTTTGGGAGGCCTCAGGCTTAAAAACCAATGTCAGTGAATGTAGTATGACTTCTATCCAATGTAATGATCAATGTGTTGGTGAGGCACAATCTTTATTCCCTTGCAACATTGTTGGATTTCCTTGCAAATATTTGGAGCTTCCTCTGTCTGTTAAGGAAATGTCTAGAAGTGTGTTTCTGGAAGTTATTGATAAATTTGCTAACAAGCTGCCAGGCTGGAAGGCTCCTTTAATAAACCAAGTTGGAAGACTGACACTTGTCAGATCTCACTGCCATCCCTATTTATCGCCATATTACGATTTCTTGCCCTAAATAGGTGGTCAAGGCTATCGACAAAATTAGAAGGGGTTTTTTGTGGAGGGGAAGAAAGGATGTTAGAGGTGACCATTGTGTTGTGGGGTGGAATAAGGTCTCTAAACCCTTAAGTCTGGGAGGTTTGGTAATACACAATCTTGAAATTCTTGGTTGGGCTTTGAACCTGAGGTGGCTGTGGCTCAAGAAAACTCAGCCAGACAGATCTTGGGCTGAGTTTGATGTGCAAGTCCATCATAATGTTACTGCCATGTTCTCAGCCTCAGTATGCTCCATAGTGGGGGATGGTGCTGGAACACTGTTTTGGACTGACCGCTGGTTGCATGGCCAATGTGTCTCAAAAATTGCCCCTTCCCTGTTAAATAGAGTTTCAAATCGTTTGAGAAAAAGGAAAACAGTTCAGCAAGCTCTCAGGGATAACAGTTGGGTTGGTGACATCTCTGGCAGTTTACCGGCAGAAGTGATTGTCGAATTCTTAATAATTTGGGATTTAACTTAGAATATTCATTTGCAACCTGGAGTACCTGATGCTTTCCGTTGGCTTCCAGGTGCTTCAGGGGAGTATTCTGCTAAAATAGCCTACCAACGTTTCTTGGCTGGTTCTGTGGAATTTGAGGTAGGTGAAAGGATATGGAAGAGTTGGGCGCCCCCTAAGTGCAAATTCTTCATTTGGCTTGCTTCCCTTAATAGGTGCTGGACAACAGACCGTCTAGCACGTAGAGGTCTTGACCACCTAGGGAAATGCGTTCTCTGCGATCAGCAGCAAGAGACAATTCAACACATCTTGATCTCATGTGTCTTCTTCAGGAATTTATGGTGGCAGATCTTATGTAAAGTGGGACTGCAGCTTGTGGCACCAGGGCTAGAGACATCAATGTTCCAGGATTGGTGGAGTATGGCTGAAGGTCTTGTGCCAGTTTTGCACAGGGAAAGGTTCAACACATTGGTTATTCTCGTGGCTTGGTGGATATGGAAGCACAGAAATGTTTGTGTTTTGCAGATCCATGAGGATGCCAGGCTTTGGGAATTGGCAGGTGCTAAGGCTCTGAGAAGGCTGTGGCCTTGAATTGGGGTCTTGGTTGTCTTTCTCTTTTTCCCCTTTCCCCCCTTTTTCCCCTTTCCCCCCTTTTTCCCCTTTTTCCCCTTTTCCCCCCTTTTTCTTCTTTTTTTCTCTTTTCCTATCTTTTTCACCCCTATTTTTGTATAGCCGTTGTTCTTGGTCTTATTTAGACCTTTCTCTCTCTACTTAATATAATGATGCGCAGTTCTCCTGCGTGTTCGAGAAAAAAATAATTCACCCATGGAACTTGGGATTTATACGACTTCATGTACAATCTTAGGAGGTAAAACCCTGAAGAATGCTGAATATGTAATTTTCAATACATTTTCAGACGACACTTCAAAAAACCCAATCGTTTTGTCAATTGAGGGCTGAAAGTCGCCTAGAGGGGGAGGGGTGGATAGGCGGAAACTGAAATTTACAACTTTAAACACACTATAAGCCGGGATTAGCGTTAGAATAAAAATCGAGTCCGGGAGAAATGGAAAACAAATCAACCAAGAAAATAAAGCGGATGACACCGTGATTTGTTTTACCGAGGTTCGGTTCTAAAGAACCTTGTCCCCGTTGAGGTGGTCACAAAGACCGGGTCTCTTCCAACCCTTTCCCTCTCTCAAACGGTCACTTAGACCGAGTGAGGCTTCTTCCTTAATCTCACGGGTCACTTAGACCCCACAAGGATCACCACACAATTGGTGTCTCTTGCCTCGCTTACAAAGCACTTGAGAGTAAGAAGTGAGAAAGAAAAGAAAGCCAAGCCAAGCAAACAAGAGCAACAAGAAACACAAGTGATCCTCTCACAAGTTCTAATGCACTAGAATTGAATTGGAGACTTTGATCGGATCAATGGCTTTGATTTGTGTCTTAGAGTATTGCACTTTGCTCTTGTATTGAATGGAGAGTGATGAATACTTGGATGGTTGGAGTGGAGGTGGTTGGGGGGTATTTATAGCCCTCTTACCAAAACAGCCGTTGGGGGTGGCTGCTGTCGATGGGCGCACCAGACAGTCCGGTGCGCCAGCCACGTCACCCAACCATTAGGGTTTGACCGTTGGAGTTTTGTCTTCTAGTGGCACCGAACAGTCCGGTGCCGCACCGGACAGGTACTATGCACTGTCCGGTGCGCCTCTGACGGCTGCTCTAACTTCTGCGCGAACTGTCCGCACACTGTAGCGTTTGCATGTGTCCGTTGCAGTCGACCGTTGCGCTGGTAGCCGTTGCTCCGCTTGGTGCACCGGACAGTCCGGTGGCACATCGGACAGTCCGGTAAATTATAGCGGAGTGCGCTGGAGAAACCCGAAGGTGAAGAGTTTGGACTTGTACGGTCCTGGTGCACCGGACACTGTCCGGTGGCACACTGGACAGTCCGGTGCGCCAGACCAGGGTACTCTTCAGTTTCTTTTGCTCCTTTCTTTTGAACCCTAACATTGATCTTTTATTGGTTTGTGTTGAAGCTTTATGCACCTGTAGAATATATAATCTAGAGCAAACTAGTTAGTACAATATTTGTGTTGGGCATTCAAACACCAAAATTATTTATAGAAAAAAGGTTAAACTCTATTTCCCTTTCAATCTCCCCCTTTTTGGTGATTGATGCCAACACAAACCAAAGCAAATATATAAGTGCAGAAATGAACTAGTTTGCATAAGGTAAGTGCATAGGTTGCTTGGAATTAAAACAATTTATAGTCTTACTAGATATGCATGGTTTGCTTTCTTTTATTTAACATTTTGGACCACATTTGCACCACTTGTTTTGTTTTTACAAATTCTTTTGGAAAATCTTTTCAAAGTCTTTTTGCAAATAGTCAAAGGTATATGAATAAGATTTCGAGAAGCATTTTCAAGATTTGAAATTTCTCCCCCTATTTTAAATGCTTTTCCTTTGACTAAACAAAACTCCCCCTGAATGAAATTCTCCTCTTAGTTTTCAAGAGGGTTTTAATAGATATCAATTAGAAATTGAGATGATAATTTTGAAAATATATCAATTGAAAATCATTCCAATTTGAAATATATTAATAAAAATTTTCGAAAGGTGGTGGTGCGGTCTTTTTGCTTTGGGCTAATACTCTCTCCCCCTTTGGCATTAATCGCCAAAAACGGAGACTTTGTGAGCCCTTTTTACTTTCTCCCCATTGGTACAAGTAAATATGAGTGAAAGATTATACCAATTTGAGAGTGATGTGAAGTGACGGCGAAGGGTAAATTATAACGATAGAGTGGAGTGGAAGCCTTGTCTTCGCCGAAAACTCTATTTCCCTTTTAGTCTACGACTTAGCATAGAAATATACCTGAAAACATATTAGTCGTAGACATAAAAGATATATGATCAAAGGTATATAAATGAGCTATGTGTGCAAAGTTTTAATCAAAGTTCCGAGAATCAAGTATATTTAGCTCATTCCTAAGTTTACTAAAGGTTTTCTCATCTAATGGCTTGGTAAAGATATCGGCTAATTGTTTTTTGGTGCTAACATAAGCTATCTCGATATCCCCCTTTGTTGGTGATCCCTCAAAAAGTGATACCGAATGTCTATGTGCTTAGTGCGGCTGTGTTCAACGAGATTATCCGCCATGCGGATCGCACTCTCATTGTCACATAGGAGAGGGACTTTGCTCAATTTGTAGCCATAGTCCCTGAGAGTTTGCCTCATCCAAAGTAATTGCACACAACAATGGCCTGCGGCAATATACTCGGCTTCGGCGGTAGAAAGAGCTACTGAGTTTTGTTTCTTTGAAGCCCAAGACACCAGGGATCTTTCCAGAAACTGACAAGTCCCTGATGTGCTCTTCCTATCAATTTTACACCCTGCCTAATCGGCATCGGAATATCCTTTTAAATCAAAGGTGGATCCCTTAGGGTACCAAAGTCCAAACTTAGGAGTGTAAACTAAATATCTCATGATTCTTTTCATGGCCCTAAGGTGAACTTCCTTAGGATCGGCTTGGAACCTTGCACACATGCATACGGAAAGCATAATATCCGGTCGAGATGCACATAAATAGAGTAAAGATCCTATCATCGACCGATATACCTTTTGATCTACGGATTTACCTCCCGTGTCGAGGTCGCGATGCCCATTAGTTCCCATGGGTGTCTTGATGGGCTTGGCGTCCTTCATTCCAAACTTTGTAAGAATGTCTTGAATGTACTTCGTTTGGCTGATGAAGGTGCCTTCTTGGAGTTGCTTGACTTGAAATCCTAGAAAATACTTCAACTCCCCCATCATATACATCTCGAATTTTTGAATCATTATCCTACTAAACTCTTCACAAGTAGATTTGTTAGTAGACCCAAATATGATATCATCAACATAAATTTGGCATACAAACAAATCTTTTGCAATGGTTTTAGTAAAGAGAGTAGAATCGGCTTTACCGACTTTGAAGCCATTAGTGATAAGAAAATCTCGCAGGCATTCATACCATGCTCTTGGGGCTTGCTTGAGCCCATAAAGTGCCTTTGAGAGATTATAAACATGGTTAGGGTACTCACTATCTTCAAAGCCTGGAGGTTGCTCAACATAGACCTCTTCCTTGATTGGTCCATTGAGGAAGGCACTTTTCACGTCTATTTGATAGAGATTAAAGCCATGGTAAGTAGCATAGGCAAGTGGGACTATGGCTACAAATTGAGGAAAGTCCCTCTCCTATGTGATAATGAGAGTGCAATCCGCATGGCAGATAATCCCGTTGAACACAGCTGCACTAAACACATAGACATCTGGTATCACTTTCTGAGAGATCACCAACAAAAGGGGGATATCAAAATAGCTTATGTGAGCACCCACAACCAATTAGCCGATATCTTTACCAAGCCACTAGATGAAAAGACATTTAGCAAACTTAGGAATGAGCTAAATATACTTGATTCTCGGAACTTTGAATGAAACATTGCACACATCGCTCATGTACATACCTTTGATCATGTCTCTTTCATTTGGTACAAATGTATATTTCTTATTCTTCTTGTAACAAGGCTAAGACTAATATTGTCGGGGACCATAATTAGGGGTACCCTCAAGGCTCCTAATTCTCAGCTGGTAACCCCCATAAGCATAAAGCTGCAAAGGCCTCATGGGTGCGACTAAGTCAGGGATCAGTCCATTCGAGGGACTCGATCACGCCTCGCCCGAGCGCAGCCTTGGGCAAGGGCAGCCGACCCCGGAGGATCTCCGTCTCGCCCGAGGCTCCCCTCCAGCGACGAACATACTTCCGGCTCGCCCGAGGCCTAGTCTTCGCCAAGAAGCAACCCTGGCCAGATCGCCACGCCAACTGACCAAATCGCAGGGGCATTTAATGCAAAGGCGGCCTGACACCTTTATCCTGACGCGCGTCCTCCAGTCGACAGAGCCGAAGTGACCGCAGTCACTTCGCCGCTCCACTGACCGGCCTGACAGAAGGACAGCGCCGCCTGCGCTGCCTCGACTGCTGTGCCGCACGACAGAGTGAGGCTGACAGGCAGTCAGGCCCGGCCTCAGGCACCATAGGAAGTCTGAAGACGGCGAACTCCGCTCCGCCCGACCCAGGGCTCAGACTCGGGCTAAGCCCCGGAAGACGGCGAACTCCGCTCCGCCCGACCCAGGGCTTGGACTCGGGCTCAGCCCCTGAAGACGACGAACTCCGCTCCACCCGACCCAGGGTTCGGACTCAGGCTCAGCCCTTGAAGACGACGAACTCCGCCTCGCCCGACCCCAGGGCTCGGACTCAGCCCTGGCCTCTGCCGACGGTCTCCGCCTCGCCCGACCCAGGGGCTCAAACTCGACCTCGGCCTCGGAAGACAGACTCGACCTCGACCTCGACCTCGGAGGAGCCTCCACATCGCCCAACCTAGGGCGCGGACCGGTCACGTCAACAGGAGGCGCCATCATTACCCTACCCCAAGCTGACTCAGGCTACGGAAAACAAGACCGGCGTCCCATCTGGCTCGCTCCGCCAGACAAAGTAATGATGGCTCCCCGCACGCTCTGTGACGACGGCGGCTCTCAGCCCCCTTACGGAAGCAAGAGGACGTCAGCAAGGACTCTACAGCCCCGACAGCTGTCCTTCCTCCAGGCTCCAGCGCTTCTCCAACGACCACGACACCACACGAACCGGGTGCCAAAACCTCTCCGGCTGCCACGATGGCATGTACTTAGGGCGCTAGCTCTCCTCCGCTAGACACGTTAGCACTCTGCTACATCCCCATTGTACACCTGGATCCTCTCCTTACGCCTATAAAAGGAAGGACCAGGGCCCTCTTACAGAAGGTTGGCCCGCGCGGGGAAGAGGACGGGACTGGCGCTCGCGTGAGGCCGCTCGCTCCCTCCCGCGTGGAACGCTTGTAACCCCCTACTGCAAGCGCACCCGACCTGGGCACGGGACGAACACGAAGGCCGCGGGATTTCCACCTCTCTCACGCCTTCTTCCCCCCTTCACGCTCGGCCTCGCGCCGACCCATCTGGGCTGGGGCACGCGACGACATTCTCACTCGTCGGCCCAGGGATCCCCCCGGTCTCGAAACGCCGACAGTTGGCGCGCCAGGTAGGGGCCTGCTGCGTGTTGACGAACAGCTTCCCGTCAAGCTCCAGATGGGCAGTCTCCAGCTACCTCTCCAGCCCGGGACGGTGCTCCGTTTCGGGAGTCTTGAGTTCATGTCCCTCGACGGCAGCTACGACATGATACTCCTTCCCCCGACGTGCGACAGCAACAATGGCGGCCGACAGCCCGCCCGTCGGTGGCGGAATCGACGACGTCTTCCCCGTGTGGTGGAAGAGCAACATTCGAGCTCACCCCGCCCTCTCCCCCGCCGACGGAGGAGGAGGCGGGGCAACCGAGGCCAAGCAGGAGGCGGCACCTCATCGGCTGTCGAGCGAGTCGACGGCGCCGGTGCCCCAACGGGGGGCGCGGCGGGCATCGACCTCGCGTTTGAGACGAAGACGAGCGCCGTCTCCCTGCAACACGCCAATTCCGAGCAAATGGACGACGCCAGCACGCTCGCGAAAGGCTTGCTGGGCGTCACCCTCGTACCTGAGACGACGGTGCAGTCAGTCCCTGACGTGACTTCGTCACCTCCCGTCGACCAAGAGGTACCCACCGGTTCCCATCTCACGCCCTTCGGATTCAGCCTCGACCCGCCAAGCGACTTCGCTTTGGCGGACACTCTCGTAGAGGTGAGTCCAAACCCTCTGGGGTTTCGTATGCGGTCACCCTGGGACCGGACCGCGAACGTCTCGACCTACGGGCCCTCGGGGTCCGAGGAAGATGACGAGCCCGACTTCTGTTGGGATTTCTCTGGACTTGGCAACCCCAGTGCCATGCGGGACTTCATGACCGCATGCAACTACTGCCTTTCCGACTGTTCCGACGGTAGCCGCAGCCTCGGCGACGAGGACTGCGGCCCAAGTCGTGAATGCTTCCACGTCGATCTAGGGGGTCCCTCTGAAGGCAACCATCTTGGTATGCCGGAGAACGGTGATCTCCCTAGGCCTGTGCCTCACGTTGACATCCTACGGGAGCTAGCTGTGGTCCCCGTTCCGGTGGGGGGTCATGACCCACAGCTCGAGCAAATCCGCGGGGTGCCGGCCAGGCTCGACGAGGGAGCAGGAGCGCTTGAGCCGATCCGCCGGGACGTCGGGCAGGAATGGGCGGGCCAACCTCCGGCCGGAGAAGTGCGCCATCTACCCCAGGGTATCCAGCACCGCATCGCCGACGATGTCAGGGTGAGGCCGCCACCCGCTTCCAGTGGGGTCGGCCAGAACCTGGCTGCCGCAGCAATGCTTCTCCGCGCGATGCCAGAGCCATCAACCACCGAGGGGCGGCGAATCCAGGGAGAGCTCAAGAATCTCCTGGAGGGCGCCGCGGTCCGACGGGCCAAGAGCTCCGCCTCCCGAAGGCAGGGGTACCCCTCGGAACATCGCGCCGCGACTTCCCGATTCATGCGGGAAGCCTCGGTCCACACCGGGCGCACGCGCAACACAGCGCCTGCGGCCCCGGGTCGCCTCGGCAACGAGCACCATCACCGCGACCGTCGGGCCCACCTCGACGAGAGGGTGCGCCGAGGCTACCACCCCAGGCGTGGGGGACGCTACGACAGCGGGGAGGATCGGAGTCCCTCGCCCGAACCACCCGGTCCGCAGGCTTTCAGCCGCGCCATACGACGGGCGCCGTTCCCGACCCGGTTCCGACCCCCGACTACTATCACAAAGTACTCGGGGAGGACGAGACCAGAACTGTGGCTCGCAGACTACCGGCTGGCCTGCCAACTAGGTGGAACGGACGACGACAACCTCATCATCCGCAACCTCCCCCTGTTTCTCTCCGACACCGCTCACGCTTGGTTGGAGCACCTGCCTCCGGGGCAGATCTCCAACTGGGACGACCTGGTCCAAGCCTTCGCCGGCAATTTCCAGGGCACGTACATGCGCCCTGGAAACTCCTGGGACCTCCGAAGCTGCCGGCAGCAGCCGGGAGAGTCTCTCCGGGACTACATCCGACGATTCTCGAAGCAGCGCACCGAGCTGCCCAACATCACCGATTCAGATGTCATCGGTGCGTTCCTCGCCGGCACCAATTGCCGCGACCTGGTCAGCAAGCTTGGTCGAAAGACCCCCACCAGGGCGAGCGAGCTGATGGACATCGCCACCAAGTTTGCCTCTGGCCAGGAGGCGGTTGAGGCTATCTTCCGGAAGGACAAGCAGCCCCAGGGCCGCCCACCGGAAGACGTCCCCGAGGCGTCAACTCAGCGCGGCGCCAAGAAGAAGGGCAAGAAGAAGTCGCAAGCGAAACGCGACGCCGCCGACGCGAACCTTGTCGCCGCCGCCGAGTACAAGAACCCTCGGAAACCCCCCGGAGGTGCCAACCTCTTCGACAAGATGCTCAAGGAGCCGTGCCCCTATCATCAGGGGCCCGTCAAGCACACCCTTGAGGAGTGCACCATGCTTCGGCGCCACTTCCACAGGGCCGAGCCACCCGCGGAGGGTGGCAGGGCTCGCGACGACGACAAGAAGGAAGATCACCAGGCAGGAGAGTTCCCCGAGGTCCGCGACTGCTTCATGATCTACGGTGGGCAAGCGGCGAACGCCTCGGCTCGGCACCGCAAGCAGGAGCGTCGGGAGGTCTGTTCGGTGAAGGTGGCGACGCGAGTCTACCTAGACTGGTCCGACAAGCCCATCACCTTTGACCAAGCCGACCACCCCGACCACGTGCCGAGACCGGGGAAATACCCGCTCGTCGTCGACCCCATCATCGGCGACGTCAGGCTCACCAAGGTCCTCATGGACGGAGGCAGCAGCCTCAACATCATCTACGCCGAGACCCTCGGGCTCCTGCGTGTTGATCTATCCTCGGTCCGGGCAGGCGCTGCGCCTTTCCACGGGATCATCCCCAGGAAACACGTCCAGCCCCTCGGACGACTCGACCTTCCCGTCTGCTTCGGAACGCCCTCCAACTTCCGAAGGGAGACCCTCACGTTCGAGGTGGTCGGGTTCCGAGGAACCTACCACGCGGTACTGGGGAGGCCATGCTACGCAAAGTTCATGGCCGTCCCCAACTACACCTACCTCAAGCTCAAGATGCCGGGCCCCAACGGGGTCATCATCGTCGGCCCCACGTACAAACATGCGTTCGAATGCGACGTGGAGTGCGTGGAGTACGCCGAGGCCCTCGCCGAATCCGAGGCCCTCATCGCCGATCTGGAGAGCCTCTCTATGGAGGTGCCAGACGTGAAGCGTCACGTCGGCAACTTCGAGCCAGCAGAGACGGTTAAGTCTGTCCCCCTCGACCCCAGCAGCAACGCCTCCAAGCAGATCCGGATCGGCTCCGAGCTCGATCCCAAATAGGAAGCAGTGCTCGTCGACTTTCTCCGCGCGAACGCCGACATTTTCGCGTGGAGTCCCTCGGACATGCCCGGCATACCGAGGGATGTCGCCGAGCACTCGCTGGATATCCGAGCTGGAGCCCGACCCATCAAGCAGGCTCTGCGCCGATTCGACGAAGAAAAGCGCAGAGCCATAGGCGAGGAGATCCACAAGCTAATGGCGGCAAGGTTCATCAAAGAGGTATTCCATCCCGAATGGCTTGCCAACCCTGTGCTTGTGAGAAAGAAAGGGGGGAAATGGCGGATGTGTGTAGACTACACTGGTCTAAACAAAGCATGTCCGAAGGTTCCCTACCCTCTGCCTCGCATCGATCAAATCGTGGATTCCACTGCTGGGTGCAAAACCCTGTCTTTCCTCGATGCCTACTCAGGGTATCACCAAATCAGGATGAAAGAGTTCGACCAGCTCGCGACTTCTTTCATCACACCCTTCAGCATGTACTGCTATGTCACCATGCCGTTCGGCTTGAGGAATGCGGGCGCGACGTACCAGCGGTGCATGAACCATGTGTTCGGCCAACACATTGGCCGGACGGTCGAGGCCTACGTCGATGACATCGTAGTCAAGACGACGAAAGCCTCCGACCTCCTTTCCGACCTTGAAGTGACATTCCGATGTCTCAAGGCGAAAGGCGTGAAGCTTAATCCCGAGAAATGTGTCTTCGGAGTACCCCGAGGCATGCTCTTGGGGTTCATCGTCTCCGAGCGGGGCATCGAAGCCAACCCGGAGAAGATCGTGGCCATCACCAGCATGGGGCCCATCAAGGACTTGAAAGGCGTACAGAGAGTCATGGGATGCCTTGCGGCTCTGAGCCGCTTCATCTCACGCCTCGGCGAAAGAGGCCTGCCTCTGTACCGCCTCTTAAGGAAGGCCGAGTGCTTCACTTGGACCCCCGAGGCCGAGGAAGCCCTCGGGAACCTGAAGGCGCTCCTCACGAACGCGCCCATCTTGGTGCCCCTCGCTGCCGGAGAAGCCCTCTTGATCTACGTCGCCGCGACCACTCAGGTGGTTAGCGCCGCGATTGTGGTTGAGAGACGAGAAGAGGGGCATACATTGCCCGTCCAGAGGCCAGTCTACTTCATCAGCGAGGTACTGTCCGAGACCAAGATCCGCTACCCACAAATTCAGAAGCTGCTGTACGCGATGATCCTGACGCGGCGGAAGTTGCGACACTAGTTCGAGTCTCATCCGGTAACTGTGGTGTCATCCTTCCCCCTGGGGGAGATCATCCAGTGCCGAGAGGCCTCGGGTAGAATCGCAAAGTGGGCGGTGGAAATCATGGGCGAAACAATCTCGTTCGCCCCTCGGAAGGCCATCAAGTCTCAGGTCTTGGCGGACTTCGTGGCTGAATGGGTCGACACCCAGCTCCCAACAGTTCCGATCCAGCCGGAACTCTAGACCATGTTCTTCGACGGGTCGCTGATGAAGACGGGAGCGGGCGCAGGCCTGCTCTTCATCTCGCCCCTCAGAAAGCATCTACGCTATGTGCTACACCTCCATTTCCCGGCGTCCAACAATGTGGCCGAGTACGAGGCTCTGGTCAACGGGTTGCGGATCGCCATCGAGCAAGGAGTCCGACGCCTCGACGCTCGCGGTGACTCGCAGCTCGTCATCGACCAAGTCATGAAGAACTCCCACTGCCGTGACCCGAAGATGGAAGCCTACTGCGATGAGGTTCGACGCCTGGAAGACAAGTTCTACGGGCTCAAGCTCAACCACATCGCCCGACGCTACAACGAGACTGCGGACGAGCTGGCTAAAATAGCCTCGGGGCGAACAACGGTTCCCCCGGACGTCTTCTCTCGAGACCTGCATCAACCCTCCGTCAAGATCGACGACTCGCCCGAGCCCGAGGCACCCTCGGCCCAGCCCGAGGCACCCTCGGCTCGGCCCGAGGCACCCTCAGCTCGACCCGAGGCACCCTCCGCTCGGCCCGAGGCACCCTCGGTTCAGCCCGAGGTACCCTCGGCCCCCGAGGGTGAGGCACTGCGCGTCGAGGAGGAGCGAAGCGGGGTCACGCCTGATCGAAACTGGCAGACCCCGTACCTGCAATATCTCCACCGAGGAGAGCTACCCCTCGACCGAGCCGAAGCTCGGCGGTTGGCGCGACACGCCAAGTCGTTCGTCTTGCTGAGAGATGGGAAGGAGCTCTACCACCGCAGCCCCTCAGGCATCCTCCAGCGATGCATTTCCATCGCCGAAGGCCAGGAGCTCCTACAAGAGATACACTCGGGGGCTTGCTGCCATCACGCAGCACCTCGAGCCCTCGTCGGAAACGCCTTCCGACAAGGTTTCTACTGGCCGACGGCGGTGGCCGACGCCACTAGAATTGTCCGCACCTACGAAGGGTGTCAGTTCTACGCGAGGCAGACCCACCTGCTCGCTCAGGCTCTGCAGACGATACCCATCACCTGGCCTTTCGCTGTGTGGGGTCTGGACCTCGTCGGCCCCTTGCAGAAGGCACCCGGGGCTACACGCACCTGTTGGTCGCCATCGACAAATTCTCCAAGTGGATCGAGGTCCGGCCCCTAAACAGCATCAGGTCCGAACAGGCGGTGGCGTTCTTCACCAACATCATTCATCACTTTGGGGTCCCGAACTCCATCATCACCGACAACGGCACCCAGTTCACCGACAGAAAGTTCCTGGACTTCTGCGAGGATCACCACATCCGGGTGGACTGGGCAGCCGTGGCTCACCCCATGACGAATGGGCAAGTAGAGCGTGCCAACGGCATGATTCTACAAGGACTCAAGCCTCGGATCTACAACGACCTCAACAAGTTCGGCAAGCGTTGGATGAAGGAACTCCCCTCGGTGGTCTGGAGCCTGAGGACAACGCCGAGCCGAGCCACGGGCTTCACGCCGTTCTTTCTAGTCTATGGGGCCGAGGCCATCTTGCCCACAGACTTGGAATACGGTTCCCCGAGGACGAGGGCCTATGCCGACCAAAGTAACCAAGCTAGTCGAGAAGACTCGCTGGACCAGCTGGAAGAGGCTCGGGACATGGCCTTACTACACTCGGCGCGGTACCAGCAGTCCCTGCGACGCTACCACGCCCGAGGGGTCCGGTCCTGAGACCTCCAGGCGGGCCACCTGGTGCTTCGGCTGCGACAGGACGCCCGAGGGCGGCACAAGCTCACGCCTCCCTGGGAAGGGCCGTTCGTCATCGCCAAAGTTCTGAAGCCCGGAACGTACAAGCTGGCCAACAGTCAAGGCGAGGTCTACAACAACGCCTGGAACATCCAACAGCTACGTCGCTTCTACCCTTAAGATATTTTCAAGTTGTTCATATACCTCGCTCCCACGCAAAGTTTAGTCATCAAGGAAGGGTCAGCCTTGCCTCGGCAAAGCCCGACCCTCCCTCGGGGGCTAAAAGGGGGGAACCCCCTCTGCGTCGAATTTTTTCCTCGAAAAAAGATCCTTTCTGCCAGAATGTCTTTCGTGCTTTTCGACTACTTCGAAAGTGGATCCTGAAAACGATGGAGTACACGTAAGCAGCCAAGGCTGACCGAGCCGAGGGACTCCTACGCCTCCGGGATACGGATACCTCACTCATCACCTTCTGCGATAAGTAACTCACGTTTGGATAAGTGATTCCACGGACCGAGCAAGTCTTCACGCTCGAAAGCTCTTCTGCCGAAGCGATTCTTCGGGCCTTCTCGACTGCGTCGGTGACAGAACCCCATGGACGGGCAAGAGCGCGCGTAAGCGGCAAGGCCGACCGAGCCGAGGGATTCCTACGCCTCCGGGATACGGATACCTCACTCATCACCTTCCGTGAAAAGCATCTCTCGCTCGCACAGACAATTCTGTTACCGACAAAAAAGTCCAGATACTCGAAACAAGAGGAAAAGAAGCGCAGCTTTACAACACGGCGAGGATGTGTTTGGGCCTCGGCGGCCGCAGAAAACACACTCTACAAGATAATCCGATCCTGCAGGCTCGGATCTTGACGGTTGAAGGGAGCAGCAGCACCCTCGGCGTCAACTACACCTTCGGCGAGGTCCGGCCTAGCCTCGGACGGCGACGTGGTCCGAGGATCTCCACTTTGAAGGACGACTTCATCATCATGCCCGGGCCATCGCCGCCAGGGTCTCCTCCAAAAATCCGGCTCGAGCAGGCGGCTCGGCTGATCACCCCGAGGCCTCGGCCAGCTATCCCCCAAAGACATCAGCCCGGCCCGAGGCCTCGGCAGATCAACTCCGGCGTCGGTTCCGCTAACGGACGACCCGACCAGGCTCCGGCCGACCAAGTCTTCTTTTCGAGCCAACTCTGCCTCTGTCCGTGCTGACACTGCTACCCCTGTCTTCGGCTCATCGAAGAGCGGCCGAGGGGTTCCTTTAACTAAGCAAGAGAAGCCTCGGACAGGCCGACCGAGCCGAGGGACTTCTACGCCTCCGGGATACGGATACCTCACTCGTCACCTTTGCACGGGGCGACTGACGCTTGGTGAAGCGGTTCAGACAACCAACAGGCGAGTCTTAGTGCTCGAAAATGAGGAAAAAACACGGCTCCGTGCCAAAGATACATACATGTTCAGGCCTCGACAGCCACAATGAACAAAAACACTGGCATTCAAGGTGCCATTACAAACGGAACTCCGGTTCCACCTCCGCAGGTACGAACAACCCCACTCGATCGGGGGGCCTGCGGAGCGACAGAAGACCGACGAACGGCACGCCGTCACCCGCTCCAGCAGCAGCGACGATGACGACTTCTGCTCCGGGGGGCCGAACAGCAGCAGCGATGACCTCAGGGCGGATGCTGCTGCCAGGAGGCCCCCGCCCATGCCCAAACTCATGAGGCAAGGACGGGCAGAAGGCCGTAGAGTTGGAGGTCGGTCCATGGGCGGCCCCGGCTATCTCGTCGACGGAAGAACCTCTTGCAGCTGCCGTGGCGGAAGGCGGCGCCGGGAGCGGCTCCGAAGCCACTCGGATCCGAGAGCCAGGCACGCGGCAGCTGCCAGCGCCACGAACGGCGAGCGCCCTTCCCCCCGATCACTGAGGGAAGGAGCGGGCCACCACCCACGCAGGGGCCGACCCCAACTCGGCACACTCCCCTCCCCAGCACCGGTGAGGAAAATCCTTGAGGCTGAGGGAGGGGAAGAGGCCGCAGCCCGGCTTGCTTTCCCCCGCCATCGAACTGGAGGTCACCGTCTTGGGTGACCGCCGGCGGAGGGGTGCAGCCGGGCTGCATGATGAAAATCCTTGAAGCCGAACGATGGCTGAAAGGTACCAACTCCCACGGGGTTGCGTTCCTCCAACGACAAGGCGGAAGGACTGCGGGTGTCCCCCATCCGGGGGCTCGGAAGGTGGAAAGACACGATGCATAAGGGAGCGCGAAGACATGGTCGCCTTTCAAGGGGGTCACCCTCCTTTTAAAGGCGACTCTCCCTGCCTGCGTCCCCAGCCGTCGTGGGCTGAGTCTTCTCCAGCACGCTCCAAGGTCCCCCCCCCTACGGCGCGGGGGCTGGGTCCCACGCGTCATGCAAGCTGGCCCGGGGCAGAAGAAGCCAAACCGTCGCGCGCGGTGCATGCAACCGCCCAGCGGTTACAAGCGCCCCTCCACTTTCGCCCAGACCAGCGGATGAAAGGGCAGGCAGCCATGCAGGCGGCATGCAACCGCGCCAAGTGGGCGCGCCCCTCCGACTTCCAATGCACCCAGCATGGGGGCCCACACCCACGCGTCATGCAACTGGCGCACCGGTCGCTACGTGCAAGCAACTGCACCGCCACTCGCATCACTGCCACGCCTCCTCGACTGCGGAACCAGTACCACGACTCGAGGCAACCGTGCGTACGACCCAGCAGGGCCAGCCAGGCACGACGGTCAATGCGGCCAAAAATGGGCCGGCAGTAATGGCAGTGGCAGGCAGGAGCAGCGGTCACGTCGTCAGCCAAGCTTACGTCCCATCCTGGGGCAGTGAGAGAGCCCTCTCTCACGGCGTGAAGACGGCGCGCCCGTGTTCCGTTCCTCGAACAGCTCGCGCACGCGCAACGGCCGCCCCGCGAACCACTCGCCCCGTCGCATTAACTCCGCGGCATGCGGCGCCTCTGGCAGGGGAAGCGAGCGACGCTTCGCCTTCGCCATAATGACCGCGTCAAAAAAAAGGTACGCCACGTCATTCGATTTCGTGTCCTTTTCCTCTTCCTCTTTCTCTCTCTTACAACAGGGACCGGGAAAGGGGGATACCCCAAAAAGGACCCTTCTCCGTGAAGGAAACAGGCTCCGAGCCTCCCTACTGATCAGAGGTTCGAAGGCTGGCCCTTCGGAAGGGTTCAACAGCCGCCTCAGAGCGCGTGGGCTCCACACCCACTACTGGTCAGAGGTTCGAAGGCTAGCCCCTCGGAAGGGTTCAACGGCTGCCTCAGGCCACTCGGGCTCCGCGCCCACTACTGATCAGGGGTTCGAAGGCTGGCCCTCGAAGGGTTCACAGCCGCCTCAGACACAGAGCGAGGGATGACCATGGGTACGTTCGATACATAACCAAGGCTCAGGCTACGCTCCCGAGGTACCCTAGGACATTTCCGAGACCAGTGGGAACGATCTTGTAACAGAATCCCATCAGAGGGAGGCATTGAGCCCTCGGACCCCGTCGACAGGGGACCGGGTCCGGCAGATCACCCGCAGGTACTTTTGGGTGCGCCTCTGGGCCTCTAGCCGACCCCTAACAAATGGGGCACGGACGTCCGCTTGGATTACCCGCCAGCAGCTCACCGGAGACACCATGTTCGGCGCCCTCCGAGGGCAACATGGCGCTTCCCCCCCTCCTTGCGGAAAGGCGACACAGGGGCGTATGTAAAAAAGTCGAGTCTATCCCTGACCGTCCTCTCGCTCTGTGCAGAGGGTCGGGGGCTGCTCTCGTAAACCTGGCTCCGGCCAAACCGTTGACATCGTCAACATACCAGCCCGAGAACTTGGGACCCGACCGTGCACCCGGGCTACGACCAGCTCGCATGAGGGGAACAACCAGACCAGCCGAAGCATTGCGCGAGGCATTAAGACCTCGGAGGAGTCAAACCACTCCTCCGAGGCCTCGGGGGCTACACCCGGCGGGTGCGCTCGCACACACCCACCGGAACAAAACGCAACCGAGAAAGGCTGGTCCCCTTGCAAAAAAGTGTGACGAAAGCCTCCAAGCGAGTATTAACACTCCCTTCGAGGCTCGGGGGCTACTGTCGGGGACCATAATTAGGGGTACCCTCAAGGCTCCTAATTCTCAGCTGGTAACCCCCATCAGCATAAAGCTGCAAAGGCCTGATGGGTGCGACTAAGTCAGGGATCAGTCCATTCGAGGGACTCGATCACGCCTCGCCCAAGCCCAGCCTCGGGCAAGGGCAGCCGACCCCGGAGGATCTCCGTCTCGCCCGAGGCTCCCCTCCAGTGACGAACATACTTCCGGCTCGCCCGAGGCCCAGTCTTCGCCAAGAAGCAACCCGGCCAGATCGCCACTCCAACCGACCAAATCGCAGGGGCATTTAATGCAAAGGCGGCCTGACACCTTTATCCTGACGCGCGTCCTCCAGTCGACAGAGCCGAAGTGACCGCAGTCACTTCGCCGCTCCACTGACCGGCCTGACAGAAGGACAGTGTCGCCTGCACCGCTCCGACTGCTGTGCCGCACGACAGAGTGAGGCTGAGAGGCAGTCAGGCCCGGCCTCAGGCACCATAGGAAACTCCGCTTCGCCCGACCTAGGGCTCGGACTCGGGCTAAGCCCCGGAAGACGGCGAACTCCGCTCCGCCCGACCCAGGGCTCGGACTCGGGCTCAGCCCCTGAAGACGGTGAACTCCGCTCCGCCCGACCCAGGGCTCGGACTCGGGCTAAGCCCCGGAAGACGGTGAACTCCGCTCCGCCCGACCCAGGGCTCGGACTCGGGCTCAGCCCCTGAAGACGGCGAACTCCGCTCCGCCCGACCCAGGGTTCAGACTCAGGCTCAGCCCCTGAAGACGACGAACTCCGCCTCGCCCGACCCCAGGGCTCGGACTCAGCCCTGGCCTCTGCCGACGGTCTCCGCCTCGCCCGACCCAGGGGCTCGGACTCGACCTCGGCCTCGGAAGACAGACTCGACCTCGACCTCGGAGGAGCCTCCACATCGCCCAACCTAGGGCGCGGACCGGCCACGTCAACAGGAGGCGCCATCATTACCCTACCCCAAGCTGACTCAGGCTACGGGAAACAAGACCGGCGTCCCATCTGGCTCGCTCCGCTAGACAAAGTAATGATGGCGCCCCGCACGCTCTGTGACGACGGCGGCTCTCAGCCCCCTTACGGAAGCAAGAGGACGTCAGCAAGGACTCGACAGCCCCGACAGCTGTCCTTCCTCCAGGCTCCAGCGCTCCTCCGACGGCCACGACACCACACGAACCGGGTGCCAAAACCTCTTCGGCTGCCACGATGGCATGTACTTAGGGCGCTAGCTCTCCTCCGCTAGACACGTTAGCACTCTGCTACATCCCCATTGTACACCTGGATCCTCTCCGGCTGCCACGATGGCATGTACTTAGGGCGCTAGCTCTCCTCCTTCCCCCCTTCGCGCTCGGCCTCGCGCCGACCCATCTAGGCTGGGGCACGCGGTGACATTCTCACTCGTCGGCCCAGGGACCCCCCGGTCTCGAAACGCCGACAAATATGCTTTCAAGCGTATTTCTATCCTTATTCTTACATTGAAAGGGAAATGGAGTATACGGCAAAGACAAGACTTCCACTCCAACTCTGACGGTATCATCTACCCTTTGCCGTTACTCATACAACTCTCAATTGGTATGACCCTTCACTCATATTTATTTTACCATTTGGGAGAAAATGTAAAAAGGGCTCTCAACTTCTCTGTTTTTGGCGATTAATGCCAAAGGGGGAGAAAATATTAAGCCCAAAGCAAAAGGACCGCACCACCAATTCAAAATTTTCACAAATGCTTATTTCAATTAGTATTCATGTTTATTTCAATTGGTACTTAAGTTAGCCTCAAAATGAATTTTCAAGTGGTATCTAATTTTCAATTGGTATCTTTGAGTCAATTTTCAATTGTTATCTCATTAGTATGAAAAATTTCAATTGGTATCCATTTCAAAAGGGAAAATCATATCAAAAACCCTCTTGAAAGCTAAGTGGAGAATTCATTCAGGGGGAGCTTTTATTTAGTCAAAGAAAAAGCATTTGAAATAGGGGGGAGGAATTTCAAATCCAAAAAAATGCTTCTTGCAATCGTATTCCTATACCTTTGACTATTTGCAAAAGATTTTGAAAGGATTTTTCCAAAAGATTTGCAAAAACAAATAAGTGGTGCAAATGTGGTCCAAAATGTTAAATAAGAGAAAAGAAATCCATTCATATGCATAAAGCCTTTCATTGGTTTAATTCCAAGTAAACTATGCACATCTATCTCAATTGCAAACTAGTTACAATTCTACACTTCATATTTGCTTTGGTTAGTGTTGGCATCAATCACCAAAAAGGGGGAGATTAAAAGGGAAATGGACTTAATCATTTCCTATAATCGATTTTGGTGGTTGACGTCCAACACAAAGCATGTGGACTAACTAGTTTGTCTAGATATCATTTATCACAGGTGCATAAGGTTCAACACAAACCAAGAAAGAAATTCAGTTAGGGTCACAATCAACTTTGGAGCAAGGACTTAGAGTGTGCTGGAAAATGGCGCACCGGGCACTGTCCGGTGCACCAGGCCAGCAACCAACGAACCAGCCACTCTCGGGTTCTTCTGGGCGCGCTCCACTATAATTCACCGGATTGTCCGATGTGCCACCGGACTGTCCGGTGAGCCAGCGGAGCAACGACTCCCTGCGCGCCAACGGTCAACTGCTCAGATGAACAGTGATGAACAGTGCCGCGACAGAAGTCACAACACAGAAGTCAGAGGTCACCGGACTGTCCGGTGTGGCACCGGACTGTTCGGTGCAGCAAAAAGACAAACGACTCCAACAATCAATAGCTCCAAACCCTAACGGACGCGCTGATGTGGCGCGCACCGGACAATGAATAGTGACTGTCCGGTGCGCCCATCGCCACCAGAAACAGCCAACAACTAGGAAGTGCTTGGGGGCTATAAATACCCCCAACCACCTCATTCAAAGCAATTGAAGTGTTCTGAATTCAACATTCAATACAAGAGCAAAAGACTCCACTCCAAGACACGTTCAATAGATCAAAATCCTCTCCAAGTCCCAAAATCAACCCCACCACTTAGTGACTTGAGAGAGAGAGAGAGTTTTTGTGTTCATTTGCGCTCTTGTTGCTTGTATTGCCTTCTTCCTTTCTCATTCCAATTCTTGAGTGCTTTGTAAAGCCAAGCAAGAGACACTAAGTGTGTGGTGGTCCTTGCGGGGTCTTAGTGACCCATGTGATTAAGAGAAGGCTCACTCGGTCTAAGTGACCGTTTGAGAGAGAGGGAAAGGGTTGAAATAGACCCGACCTTTGTGGCCTCCTCAACGGGGATTAGGTTCATTGGAACCGAATCTCGGTAAAACAAATCACCGTGTCTACTTGTGTTGATTTCCATTTGATTTGTTTGCCCTCTTTCCTCTCTCTAAAGTTTCCTTGCCAATATTGATTTGAGTTTGCTACCAAACGTCATCCGCATCATTTGAGCAACTCGTGGCAAGAGAAACAATCTTCCACCTCTGATTTAATTCTAACGCTAACCCCTGGGCTTAGTGTGTGTTTAAGTTTGTAAATTTTAGGTTTCGCCTATTCACCCCCCTCTTGGCGACTTACAAAACGACGCCGACAACTCGGTCCCACCGGCCAGAGAGAGAGAGAGGGGGAGCGGGTACGCAGGCGTGCGCGAGCGAAGGGAACGACGCCAATAGGTGGGTCCCACCGCGCAGCGAGAGAGGGCGCGTGCACTCAAGCTGGGCCGAAAGGATGAGGCTGGGCTGATTTAGCTTTTCCTTTTTCTTTTGAATTTCTAATTACTTTTATTTTTATTTTCTCTTTTGAATTCAAATCAAAACAAATCAAACCACAAATTCAAATATTTCAAATATGTGCATCAACCAAAAAAACAAAGTTTAAGTTTAGCATGATGCAACATTTCATGTCTCCCCTAAGTTTTAATATTCTAAGTAACCAAAATTCTATTAATAACAAGGGAAAGAAAAATCTATAGAGGTGAGAAAATGAGTAACATCTGAATTTGGTAGATATTAGAGAAGAAATTTTATACCCTCAAATTTAAGGTGTTACAAAAATCACTTAGTGTGTTGTTGGCTGGCACACAAGATACTGAATAGTAATCTGTCCGGTGCACAGGATAGTGAATAGTAACCTGTCCAGCGCACACAGAGTAGTGAATAGTAATCTGTCCGGTGCACATGCCAGTGAACAGTGATCTATCCGGTGTACAGATGACAGTGAACGGTAACCTATCCAGTGCACCAACGACTAGCCCTTTTAGAGAAGGAAACAACAAATCATATCTAGGCAGGTTTCCTGATTTTGTTCCAACGGTTATGGGAGGCCTTGGGGCTATAAAAGAACCCCCTAGGCACCCATATTCAAGTGCCCAAGTCTCACAAGTGCAGCAACAAATTGTAGACACATTAGGAATCATTTCTGTCTCCCTCTCTTGTGTATTTTTCTCTAGTCTATATGTTGGCGCAGTTATAAGCCAAGAGAGAATAGAGGAGTGCTACTGCAAGTTAGAGCAATGTCTTAAGCATACGGTTACTCTGCTGGAGAGCCGTTGACATCTGTGACAGCCCCGACTTTGTGTAACTCGACATCGACATAGTGGAAGCCTTGACCTGTCACATGGTGACAGATCTAAGCAAACGAAGGAAGGAGTTGAAAATAGACTTCAAGCTAGGTTGACTAACTCTAACGTGGACTAGGCAAGTATTTCAGACTTGACCGAACCACGAGAAAAAAAATCCCTATGTCATGTGTGCTCTTGCGGTGCTGTTCTCTATCTCTCTTTTTGACTGATTTATCATTTACACTTTTATACTTATTTTTTGCAATTTATTTTTTGAAGGGCATGCTATCTTGAGACAGGGATTCTGATTCCACTGCTACCTACTCAAAGTAATCTTCATTCTATTGCTATCCAGTCTTCGAGTAGAGTAAGATTTCTAAGTTTTTGGTTTAAATTTTTATTCGTCTATTCACTCTTTCTCTAGGCAACATCCAGATCCTGTTCCCGAGCAAATGGAACTTTCAGTGGGAAGATACCACTTATACCCCTGAGAGGTCTCACATCTGTATATAAAGGAACTTGTACCCATCATAATATGTTGATAAAAAAGAGGCCAGAGACCCAACCCTATACACTGTGTCTTTTTTGTTCTCTCTGTCGTGCTTCTAGGAAGGAAAACATGGATCCACATCTTCTTTACGCCTAAATCGCTGACGAGAGGAAAGAGAGCGGATCTAGTGATCTATGATAACGTAGTTCTCAATAATTGAAATAGGGAAACCAGTCACTTTATTTATTGCATGACGACAATGCTAGATTGTACTGCAACAATACATTATTAGCCACGGTGCTGGAGAATATGACTCCACTACCTCTCTCATGGTGCAAAAAAGAAAAAGAAAAATTTAGGTTTCAAACCACACACTAGGTTTTTATTTCATGGGTGGCACCGTACCCACATCACGAGGTCCCATGTTTTTAAGCTGGCGTAATAATCTTCTTGCTAGGCTTCTTCGCAGTATTGAACTCTTTTAACCACTTGGCTGACTCCTTCATGTAGCGCGTGTAGTTATTTTTGCGGTCGACGTAGACAATGCCATAACGTTCGGTGTAGCCGGCGTACCATTCAAAGTTATCCAGCAGAGACCAAGCGAAGTAGCCATGCACATTTGCTCCCAAGCTGCATGAACGGATGCAATGCAAACATTATTTTTATTGAACCACGCGCCACATAAATGATTTTGCATGTATGTATAGTGCAACAAAATGATGAGCAATCAAACGGAAGTAAAAAATAAACTAGAGGTAAGTTCTAGTGTAGATTCATACTCTATTGACTCCTTGAGAGTTGAGATGTGGCGCTGGATGTAATCTAGCCTTTTGTAGTCATTTAAGGCAGCCTCCATGGGTAGAGGTTTCTCCTTTGTATCAACATCCCCGATTCCTGCACAAATAAAAATTGGATCCATGACAAGTGCGACCGTAAGTATATATATCATCTGTCACAAACACGACCACCAACATGTTCATCAGCTAGATGTTATCTCTATCTATACTATATAAAAGCATAAGTTTCAATGGTCGTCCCGCGTCAATATTTTTCAAAAAAAACCTACATTTCTTTAAAATCAACCCGCACTCCTATTATCTCTTCTCTACTACTATAAAGGTGTGTTTATGTAAAAAATAAGGTGAAATTATGTATAAGTGAGTGTTTGAACCTTGGTTGTTGACTCCATATTCACACTCACCTAATCAATAGAAAACATATATTTTGTGTTTCATTAAAATAAAATTTATTCTATGTTATATATAAAAACCATAGCAATGCATGAGTACGGCGCAACATGACCATCAGATCCATCATACTTACCGTTCTCAGTGATGTAGATAGGTGGGTTTCCATATTTGTTCTTCATGATCATAAGGATATCCTTTAGGCCTTCTGGGTATAAGTAGATCCACGGATTTCCCATCTGCAAATTGTAGCGAATATTATTCACTAGTTAACAACATGCATATTTCCACAAAAAAGTAAAGATTTGTTCTGCTTTACTGCCAACACAAAACATTTGCTACTCAACACGTATAATTTCATCCATGAGCAAACATTCTTCTGTGCTTATATTTTTGGATGAATTTTTTACACCAATCACTTTAAACATAAATTAGAATAATGTGAACAAATTCATATAGTGTTGGAAAGATATACGTACAGGAGGACCAATGGGTTTCCCGTCAGGCCCATACGCTGGCAGAAGAATAAAAGTGCCAGATTAGTATAAGAACATAAAAAACAACTAATGGAACTGCAGAAGCACTAAGGTTATTAGTCCTCAACTATAGTTCCTTACTTTCTTGACTAGCGTAGGCGTCGTCAGTGTTGAGAACAGGCGAGTATTTTGGTGAGATGTCGATATGTTTGGAGAATATTGAGGTGTAGTAGTTTATTCCCAACATGTTATAGGATCCCACAAGCTTCTCTTGCTGTTTGTCACTGAAGAAGGGTAGTCGTTCCCTCGCTAACGATCTCATTGAGAAGGGGTAGTCACCACGAACCACAGGCTCCAAGAACCATCCTAGGTTAATGTCCATGGACCTTTCTTTGGCCTGTTCATCTAGAAATGATGTTCCGTATGGCACACGACCCATTACATCAAATGCAAGACCTATGCGGCCGTTCTCGCCCTGCAACTCATTTATTAGTATTGAAGCATATATCGTATCGCTGCCTATTAATTTTTAGAAATTCGTGTTTAGGAGTCCTTTGTGTAATATGTACCTTGTAATACTTGTTGTAAAGATCAACAGCCTCAGCGTGGGCTAGAAGAATGTTGTGGCCAGCAATGTAAGGTTCGACGAGTGAATTCCCAGTTGGGATGGCACAGTCTAGTCCCGGTGAGCATCGTCCTGGGGCAAAGACCCCGGTTCCATAGGAAAATGAAGTAAATGTCTGGGGCTCATTAAAGGTCAACCAATTCTTCACCTTGTCACCAAAGTTGTCGAAGCACACCTTAGCGAAGTTTTTGTAATCATTTCTGAAAAATTGTGAAACCGAGTGATGTGTTATATGCTAGTTAGTTGACACTTCCATGAATGACAATAGAACAAGGTTTGTAATTTGCATAGATATTTTTTTTAACATTGGCCACACATGATCATTGTCCAAAATGTATGTAACAATATTTTTTTAATTTTGTTTGTGGACGAAATAAGAGCAACTAGACTAAATAATGATAGATAGGAAAAATATCATTTGAACTCGGTGTGTACTACTTACACAATCCTCTTATGAGTCTTATCTAAGAATCCGCCGTACTTCTCTTCTAGTGCTTGAGGGACATCCCAGTGGAAAATTGTTACATATGGCTCTATGCCTGTGTTGTGATGAATAAAGAATGATTTGTTCAAACCTTTGAACACTAGATTATGACTTTCCATAAACAACGAAGCTAAGAAAAATGGGGTTTTACCATTCTCTAGCAACAAGTTGATGAGCCTTTTGTAGTAATCGATGCCATCCTGGTTAATACCTCCTTCGACCGTTCCCTCTGAAAGACGTTATGCTGAAATTAGCATCATCATTAACAAGCCAACAACTCTGCATGCATCTTAGGTGTAGGGATCATTTTACTGTTCATCCGTTTCTAACTTATTCACCGTAGGAGACATATTCAGTTATTTTACTATATATATACTTACTAGGCAGTATTCTAGGCCAAGAGATAGAGAACCTATATGCGTCCATGCCCATTTCCTTCAGCAATCTGACATCCGTCTGCACATTGAAAAATATTGTTTAGTTAGAAGTGTATATATATATATATATATATATATATATATATATATATATATATATATATTAACATTTTTTTGCCAGAAAATGATCTCCACAATACAAAATATATAATTTTATAACCATATTTACATGTTTAACGGTGTTAACTGCAAACAAACACTATGTCAGCTTGTTACCCAAATTTTCATCTTATTCCAAAAAATTATAAAAGGGCGACATTCCTTTTTCCCAACGGAGATCCCAACTTTTAGCTTACCATAAGCAGGCGTAGAAAACAGTTCCTGCGCAAGGAAATAATTCATTTGCCGCCTATTTTTAATTTGAATACTGTGAACCCCTTTGTATTTGATTTTGCAGTTTGGTAATAAATTAATAACATAATCTTTAAAACTTTCAAAAAAAGTTTTACAGCCTGGGCCCGCTCACCAGTCTCCTCAACTTCCTTTTTGTTCCTTTTCCTGCATGCAAACGCGAGGCAAAGTAGGTCGAGCACGCGGCGGGGCTCCTGTGCGCACGGGAGCGGGCCACCAGCGGGTGCCACTGCCACCACTGGCGGTGCGCTTGTAGCCGGGATCCAGGCCAGCGCGTACGGTTGCCCTCGCCGCCGGCACGATCGAGCGAGCACGGGGGACAGCAGGGGCGAGCTCGCGGCTAGCCGGGGCCGGCATGGACGAGCGCGGGTTGGCTGTTACGAGCTCGACGGGCCGGGGGCTGGGGGTGGCATGCAGCTGGCCGGTGCCGGGGAGCGAGTACCGAGAGCCGGCGCGTGCAGCAGCACAACACTATCTCACATGTGTCTCCGAATTCCTATGGGAATATAAATGGTGGCATCTGAGTACTTACTTTGTACATATGGTACGAATTCGCTCCAATGTCTGCATTGCTCCCGTCCATTATCCTTTCTATTGGCATGCACATGAAAGAACGAAAAAGCATTAAAAAAAAATAAGGAAAGAAGGATATAACGTATGATGTTTATACTGAAAGATCCATCTAGCTTGTTGTTGGTGCATATACATTCTGCGTGGTTATATGTTATGAACAAACAAAAACATTATATCAACATTACCCGGAAAATTGTGGCAGAAGTGATCCCAATTGCTTTCCCCCTTTCCATCTTCGTTCCAAGCACCTTCAATCTACGAAGATATATACCGTTTACTTTTGCGCATATCAAACAAGTAATATATAATACAATACGTTCGCGCGCATATGCACACACACATCATCTCCTTTTGATTTAGATATAACCCTAAACTTTTATATATATATATATATATATATATATATATATATATATATATATATTGTCATTATATGTAACAGTTAACACTAGTTTCTTTTCATCTGACCTAAAACGTCCGTGCTAGAAAATAATACTCTTTTCGTTCTTTTTTATTTGTCGTGATTTAGTTTAAAAATAAACTAACGAGCGATAAATATTAGTAGTACTTGGTACGCTGAAGTGGCGGCACCAAAGATGAAGTCGGAGGGGAACCAGTCCCTTCGAGGGATTTCCGAAGGGCTCAACAATTGGACTCCATTTTGATTGCCTACTCTTGCAGATCGTGGCGTAAAGCTAAGGTTAAACCTTCGCTTACTGCTTTGCGGTGAAGAAGATAGGTGGTGTCGTGAGAAACTCTCATTGTTGGGTCCTAGATGGCTTCTAAGGACTGGATGGGCAGCGTGGTTCATGGCTGCGGCGAGAAGTGGAGCCATTTCCCCCCCTGCTAGCTAGCTAGAGTTTTGAGCGGCTTGAGTAGTGAATACACCAGGTGGAGCTGGTGCATCTATTTATAGATAGACGAGCTAGGATGCCAAATCGATAGAGGCCGGGTTACCAAATACTAGTTTGGTAAGGGGTAGCTGAAATTAAATCAATGTGTGATACATGTATATACCGCTGGTGGTGCAGTGCACGTCGTACATCGCCAAAGATGCTTACTGGAAGCTTATATCACCATATAAATAAAATAATGCGTGATCATTCTTTGATTTTTTAATGATAATATAAGATACTTCTGTGTTGTATTATGTACTAACTAGGTAGGTGCCCGTGCTATGCCACAGAACACAAATTGCGAGCCTCCAATGGACTTAGAGTCCTAGCGACGGGCGACGTGAATACAATGGTGAGTGGAAACAGATTTCCAGTGTTGTTATGCATCGAGCCACAGTTCACAGCACCGGGAGACAACACCATGAGAACATCATCATTTGAGTCACTCAAAACTACTATATCCTGCCCTGTTGATGTTGGAGGACCATTTTCGTCTGCGGATGAAGAGTCAAGATCGTGGACATGGGTCATGGGATAACCATTTGTTGCTGGCTCTAAATTATAACCTTCATCTGCAATGTTTGTATCATCAATATTGCTTGAGTGAGTGATGCAGTTTTTGTTTTCATCGTATCCTGAATGGTCATGGTCGTTACCAGAAGACGGCACCAGATCAGCATCCACTCTCTTGCTAATTACCCACTGGCCATTGCTTTTTTCCTAAGTCCCAACTTAAGATGACATCCCACCTCTTCAGACAATGGCTCTTCTTTGACCTCGTGCTTTACAATGCACATTCCAGGTTTGGATGTTGTATCTGTGGACAGAGACTTTACAATGCACATTCCAGGTTTGTGCTCCATTATCTATATTAGGACTCAAGTTCAACATCTAGCATCTAGATCTAGCAGTAAGGTCATTAAAAATGCAACAAAAATAAGTATTCAGGGCAGCCTGTGGTTCATGTTGAAATAACAAATGTGGTAGACTTTAAGCATCATATAATTATGTAGAGGTGCAGAGACAATGACGTGATGTTTCAGGACTACTTTAGTATATTTAATCCATTACTAAACTAATGGTAGGTTTAATAAGAAAAACAGATAGACTTCGGTAGCATTGAAGGGAAGGAATTGTCGAATGCCACATTGTACTGCACCTGCACTCATAAAAAGGATTTCTTGAAAATATGTTTCAATCTGTTGCGCAGGCTAATGGAATATGCAATATTGGAGTGAAAAATGGGGGAAATCAACACCTGTAGATCCGATTTCACCTTGAATTATCTAACCATTCAACATCATGTCAGGGAGGCACTTACTTTTTAGATACTTCGAAGTGCATGGCAACCTTTCAGGAGCTATCATCATCGAAAGTAATCAACAAGCATGATACAATTAAATATAATATAAACCAACTGAAGAGCTAGTCTAGAAAAGCAATGCTACTCTGCACTGCAATAACAATCACTACACGCACATTCCCTCGAAATTGATTTCGTGAAAACATGTTTCTTTCTGTTGTGCAGGCTAATGAAATATGCAATATTAGATTGAAAATGGGGAAATCAACACCTGTATATCAGATTTCACCCTGTCATTTCAGTTGGTCGACCCAGAGTACTTACGGTCAGGGAAACCTAAAGCCCTCGCCTCTCTCGTGGGACAGGGCAAACCATTGCGGCGCCATCGTGGCAAGCACACGTCCCTGCAAAACAACACCATGATCTACACAAAACAACAACAATGGCAAAACAACACCATGATCTTCTCATGAGGTGGAATGATCCGTAGAAATGTCATCCTAACAATGTCAAATTTAAGGTAAAATGTAACATTAATTTTAGAAGTTCAGAAATCTAGCATTAGAAAGAGCCAGGACTTTTAATGTAGGAAATACTTCACATAAACCATGCACGAACCTTATAAATCTTGTGGTAAAATACTTCAAGCAAGTGGATCTCAACATTAGGATTAGATAGTTCAACTTGTTGAACATGCTTCAACCTAAAGAAAAAAATTATGCAGTAAATATGTATCGTCATTATGGAGCAAATCAATGAGGAAGAAGGGAAGCATCACCCAGTTGCTTACTGATGGGGTGGAGTGCGTTAACGGGCGGGTTGGCGATGGTAATCCTCCTCTATCAGCACAATAGCAAACAACCCATGGGTTTGTAATTTGGAAGCCATGTTAGCTTACTGATAGCTAAATATCAGTTGTAACTTGCAAGAGGATCACACTGACAAAGAACAGAGCATTGTTAGCAGAAGCAAGATTAATCCAATTGCATATAGAGAACATATTAAAATTCACAAAATACTATCCATTTCCTTACTCTATTTATCCATCTAATAAAACTCAAGCAAGACAAAAAAAGTGTGAACCGCAGTAGGAAAGTATCTTTTTTCAATTTGGTTTAATCCAATTGAACAATCATCTGATACTCTGAAGTTGATTGGGACGTAATAATGAAATCAACGTAAGTATCATTATTATGTTAGTATGTTATACTTGGTAAACCAAATTTAGAGTAGATGTGTCAGGTAGACTATTGCAAAGTAAAGAGAGATAGGATGGCAGCAACAAAAACAAGGGTGGCATTCACAGAGTATTCAATGGGATCAAGCCAGGATGCAAGCCCGAAAAACACCTCAGTTTATTAGTAATACGTTCCAAATCATGACAAGTTGACAATGAGATACATAAAGCAAATCTTCATCTCTTTTCCACAAATGAAGGTTTCTGCCTACACTCAGTACTACCAAACCCAAGGAGTGGGAAGTTTCTGAACCCTGAAGCTTCCAAGAAGTTATATTTGCAGGGAATTTGAACAAAATGGAAGCGACAAGGAGACTTTTCGTGTCCTAGCAGTCCTCACAAATTTCTAACCATGGTTATGTTTCCATAGCAGAAGGTATCAACTTTTAAGGTGAAATAGATAAAGCCTAGCTCTTCCTTGTGTAGTACCCTTGCGCTGATTAATCCAACCACAGAATCAACTCATCCTCATCCATTTTGCTAAATTTTAACTGGAAGAAGACAAATCGAATCAATGGAACGGGTAGAAACCCTTTGGGGCTCTTACCTGTGGAGAGCCACTGTAATCGGAAAAGCTCAGGAGCTCGTTGCACGCCTTCTCTTCGTCGAGGCCGTACTTTTCAAGGGGGGCTCGAAGGGCAAGGACTCCCTACCAGAATCATCTAGCGGCAAAACATCAGTGAGCAGATCTAGAAAACTTATAGTGACAAAAACATATTTACTCCAACAAAAGAAACCAAAAAGGTAGGATGACAGATGATTGATAGGCGGACACTTGCACAACAGATGGGCAGCATAGGCACACCAAATTCACGGGCAGACACTTACATAGTTACTTTCAGCACCAGGATCTAGCAGGCCAACACCATTTGCAATTACTTGGAAAACAACTGAAATATGCTGCAGGTAGAGCCAAAACATATAATCAGCACTTATACACAACCACCATGCACGAGAGGAGATGAAAGCATGCATCTAGAATTACCTCATCCTCCATGAGGATGCCATCGATGTCTTAGTAACCTGGCATCCGAGCAAGATGGCAGGATTACAACTGCTTACCCTAAAATCCCTAATTGTACAACAATGGAGAGCAGATGGGCGACATGTGAAACTCAACAGCTACGCAAAACACACATACGACCATCAACAAAAGAAAATTCTACACGTCGTAGGCCCGTAGGTTCCTTGGTTTCGCTGTCCACGCCCGCGCCGTGGATGGAAGGTGGGCGCAACGATGTAAGGGCGTGGTTAGGGCGACGAAGACGGTGGCATGCGCGGCGCTCGTGCGGCGCGTGCGAGAGGATACGGACTACCCGCCATGGATGGAAGGTGGGCGCAATGATGGAAGGGCCTTTGTTAGGGCGACGAACACGAGGCGTGCGCGACGCTCGCGCGGCGTGGTGGTGGTGGGAATCGGTCGTACGTCTTCTGGTCTTATTTAAATATTGAAGCTTGCATAGTACATCTATAGATAACAGGTTTACAAGTAACAATAGCACAAGGAATTGAAGGTTACAAAATTAAATATTAGAATATTACCTTCAAGCTTAGGAGTGGGGACTGCGTGCCTGTGTCAGGTGGGAGCGCTAAAGAATGGGGAGACGCGCTCGCTGGGCAGTCGCTCGCCAGCTCATTGCTGAATCGCTGACGCAGTGACACCGAGCCGCTAAGGACCCGTCATTCGGACCCGTGAAGCAGGCTACAGCTGGCTAGCTTCTCGTTACAGATTAGTTTAGATGTGAAGCCAAGACAGACAAATAAGACCAGAAGAAACACACACGAAGAAACTTAGGCATCATCACAGATTAGTTCAGATATGAAGCAAAGACAAAGACAAATAAGAACAGAAGCAACACACACACAAATAAACTAAGGCATCATCAGAGAAGATTTTTTGTTTTTAGTAGAAAAAAATATGATGCTAAATACTATAAGGGAAAGGACAAAACAGTGTTGTTGCAATACCTACATAACATTGTCAATCATAGTATTTGAAGTATAAGTGCTTGACTTCAGCCTAATTCTCTTTGGTTCAATATCCACAGATATCGTCACCCAGAATGCAAATATAGTTGCATCCAAAACCTAAATAAGCAGCGCAAATAAACATTAATATAAAAACTATAGTGAATATGTTCTACAAAGATACAATTATCGTCTTCGTAAGAACAAATTGCCCAACCCTCCTCCATCTTGTCGGTGAATCGAGCAGAAAAATTCTTAGGGTTCTGCTTGTACTCGGATCAAGCATCCAAATTCCATCTAAACCAATCTGCAACACAAACATCAAGACATTTCAGGTACCAAAATGACAATTGCTTTTAATTTTGTTATAATAATTTATAAACAACAAATACTAATGTGGATTCAACGAATTACAGGAATTCCCATTGAAAATTAGTGAACCCTAGGATAATATAATCAAGACCTCCCAATCTTCAAACAAATTTTGCCTATGATGCATAACTTCATCAATCTTATCGCTACAGTACGTGAAAAAGCACATAAGTAGGTTCCCCAAATCTTCTAGCAGCAGCTTAACGCGAAACTTCTGTGCACCAACACTCCCATCCTCACGTGTTTCTTACTTTGGAAGAACCTTTGCAATCACCCCATAGATACCAATCACTCATCCACTGCCACCACTGCCCCACGTCTGCTCCTCCCATCCAGATGGTGCAATTGGGCACTGATCGACCGCTCATAGTCATCAAACAGGCAGATCCTGACCCCGTAGGCTTCACTTGCAGGTGAGGACATAAAACTCAATTAGATCTCCATCGAGGGCAAGGGTAGGGGCAGGTGTAGCCCGATAAGTGAGGACAGCAGGGAAGACGACCAACTGCTGGAGCGATGGAGGTCGCGCCGCACTCATAAGGAACGTAAAGCAGCAAAGGGGCAGAGGGACTCACACGAGACCGGAGGTGGAGGCGATGCAGCAGGCCCCGTTGATAGGTTGGTGGCCAGGGAGCGGCATGCGTTCGAGGTTAATGCCGCCGGGCACCGCCTGCACGGCGCTACCCTGTGGGCCCCAGCAGCGGATGGCGGCGGACGCGTTGGCCTGGACGGCGCAGGAGAAGTCGTCCCCGGAAACGAGGGAGCGGAACGCGCCGTCGGCCCGCGCGGGGAACCGGCCCCCGCCGCGCCACCATAGGACCACCTTCCCGGAGGCGTCGTAGGCCGCGACGTGGTCGGTGCCGACGGCGAGGTCCGCGAGCGGGGCAGGCCTGTTGTAGATCCGCCGGAGCTGCCCCCACTGCGGCGCCGGCGTGGACGGCCAGCAGAAGAGCGTGGCGCCCCCCGCCTGCAGGCCGCACACGAAGCCTCCGGATGGGGGAGAGATGGGGCGGGAGTAGGGCAGCGGCGGCGGCTGTGGGTGGCTTACCTTATCTCTCCTGGTGGCGGGCTGAGGCGAACCGAGGGCTAGCCAGCCTGCTCCTTCGCCATGGTCGCGATGTGGCGGCGGCACGGTGAAGCCGTCAAGGTGCGGTCGGCAGAAGGGGCCAGATTGGATGAGTTTGGCTTCGCGGTTGTGTCCTTGGCCTCCTCTCCCCCTCTCTTGCTTGCCCAAGATCCTCGGCACCTTCTGCTGATGGCAGAAGGAGACTCCGCTGTTGGCGCGGTGTTGCCTAAAGGAGACTGGATCTGCACGCGCCATCAACGGCGTGGGGAGGAGGGCATTGATGTCGGCATCGCAGAGCAGAGGGGGAGGAGGGTGGGCGCAGCGTTGATGGCGGATCCTCGGATCTGCGCGTTTGGGAAACGTGGTGTGGTGGCGGAGCGGCAACAATGGAAGGGGATGGAGGAGGGCGTTGATGGTGGAGCAGATGGGTAGGAGATCGCACCTTCCATCGACGACGGCGTGGGGAGGAGGGTGGGGCGGATCCTCGGCCACCTTCCGTTGATAGAGGAGGGCGTTGATAGCGGGGTAGGAGATCCTCGGCGCGCGGATGACGGGCGGTGGTGTCCCCTGCACGCTTGGGAAATGTGGTGAGGTGCGGCCTCGAGTTCGCCTTATGACGGGTGGGCCTTGGCGTCGCCTCGACTCCTGGCAGAACCGTGCACCATATGTATTGTGGACGTCTACACTACTGTCTTATAGAGTAGTAAAGATTAAGTATGCACCTGGTGCAAGTGATGGGTGGGGGCTCTTAGCCTGTCCCGCGTTTGCAAAACTCGACATCAGACTAACTTATTTACTTGATTGTTCATACCATCACATCGTGAACCACTGCATATGTTGACTTTGTCTAAAGCGTGCAGGAAACAGTGACGCCTAAGAGGGGAGCTCAATTAGGATTTCTAAAAACTATCTTTAAACTAAGCCAGAATTAAATCTCTAGAACAAAACTTATACAAATAAATAATTTAGAATGTGTAAACTAGATTTTTTCTAAGTGTTGCTATCTCTACCGTAAAGTCTAAGTTTCAATCCTATCTATTCTAACTAGTAAGGAGAGATTGAAACTTAAGTAATTAATATAAACGCAAAAGGTAAAGAGTTAGGATAGAGATGCAAATTCCCGTGGACGATGTTGGTAATTTTATCGAGGTATCCGGAACCATGCAAGGTCCCAACCAACCCTCGTTGGTGTCCCTTCGCAAAGGGTAGCCCACATGAGGGCCAAGCACCACGGTCAAGTAACTCCGTAGAGAGCCACGAGATTTCTTCACACGCAAGTGGTGCTCCGCTTCCGGCATCTCTCGGACGCTCCCCGCCATCTCCACTATCGAGCTTCTAGCGGAAACACCGCGGGCGTCGTTCTCTCTGGTACACGGTGGCGGTCGTGACACAAACTCGGTTGTCACGGTCTCGCAAGACTCTCACCCCACTCGGTACAATTACAATGGCTCACACAAGAGCTGAGGGGTTTTGTGGGTTTTTCTAAACTCACTCAACTAACTAGAAATCACCTAGACCAAGCGCATAGCAGTCTAACTAACATATGCACTTCGCAAAGCACCCACGCTAATCACCGATTGATTCTATTAAGCACTTGGGTGCTTGAGCACTTGGAAATGTCTATAATATGTGTTGGTATGTTGCTTGGTCCCCTACACCTTCAAATGGTCTGTTGGAGGGGTATAAATAGCCTCCCCCTCAATTATAGCCGTTGGGCAGAAAAGCTACTGCTTTTGTCATCGGGCGCACCGGACAGTCCGGTGCACATCGGACATGTCCGGTGCCCTGGCCGCGTCAACCAATCATTGAGGTCTGTAGTAGTCGACCGTTGGAGCCGACCATTGTCCAGACTGTCTGAGAGTACTCGGTTGCGGACCTCTCTGAATAGACTGTCCGGTGCACACCAGACATGTGCGGTTCGCCACCAGAGCGCTGGCTGACTGCCCTCTTCTTGGATTTCTCCACTATTTCTTTGGGTTTCTTTTGGTCTTGAGTCTTGCTACGCATCTTTTAGGTCTTCTTTGAGGTGTTGCATCCTTAGATCCTCAGTCCAATCCTCTTCGCATCTTATGAACTACAAATATAAACACTAGCAAACACATTAGTTCATGAGCTATGTTGATCATCAAACACCAAAATCAATTAGTCAAATGGACCAAGGTCCATTTTCCTTACAAAGCGTCTGTTTGGTTTTCTACATGCGGGAGACATGTGCTGCATGAGCTGATGCAACATAAGTCATTTTAAGACTATTTACTCGCATATGCTCCTACCACTAGTATAGAGAAGCTCTATAATGGAGGTTCTAAACCTGTTTGCACTGGCATTTTTAGCGCCTCTAGTGCTAGGGGCTAGTAGAAATCGACATTTCCACTGGCTGTGTTCTTAAGGCAAACGTTAGTGGAAATACCATTTGCAATGGCTCTTTTCTACTAGTATATGCCCCAAACCATCGTATGCGGCTGGCCTACATGCGCGCACTTAACCAATCAGGTGGTAAGCGTATGAGTGTAGGTTCACTTGAATACAATTTGAGGATTTCAAGTTCAAATGAGTTAAGAGGACAGAAAATGCAACTTTGTGAAAAAGGGTAAAACTATGAGGTTTGAACTTTTAAATATGTTGCACAAACCTATTACAATGTTTCGAGCACTTTTATTTGCTTTCTAACATAATTTCCTGAGAAAAGTGCTTTTTGGACTTAGTTTGAACCAAAACAGGAATGATGGTGAAAAGATAAGGAAGAGGTGAGTTTCCATGGCTGAGTTAAATTGATTATACACTAACAATGTTTATCTAAGTCGTAGGGAGGTTCCTAAGAAATTTAAAGTCAAACTGAAGAAGTTTGTGCTAAAAAGTACTTAAAATCAGTAGTTTGGTACTCACCGGATCGGTCCGGTGGTGTACCAGATCGAGTTCGTAGAGAGCCCAAACAAAGGACTTCAATGGCCTGGTGCACCGGACCTCCGTCGCACAAACTACTCAACTTCAAGAATTTTATTATTGAATTCATTAGATCATCTACAGTAAGTGGTCCGGTGGTGCACCGGACCACGGCTCCAATGACTCTTTGGTGCGCAACGACTAGTTCAATGGTCGGGTGACACGTGGCGGTCCGGTGGTGGACCGAACTAGTCCGGTGCCAGCCCAACTTAGAAGGCTCCAGTCAATATCCTAGAGGACCCGTTATGGTTCAGTGCACCATCCGAGTACAAATTTTCTATTGGTTTTTGGAAGAAAGTCCAATGGCTCTGTGGAGGCTTGGGGCTATAAATAGGCCCCAATTTTGACCTCCACAGAACACAAAGCATACCAATAGTAAGTACTTCACTCACAAGCATTTGTGAGATACACCAAAGCGATCTAAACATCCTTTCTAGTGAGATAGTACTATGTTGTTGTTGTTTGTTTGTGTTGTTTCTTTCTAGTGTTGTTCTATTGCTCTTGTGTGTGTTCTACTCCTCCTTGCTGTTTTAGAGTTGTAACTCTCATCAAAACTGTGAAGTATAAGCATTTGATTCAGTTTTAAGCATGTCAACAACGAAGTACACCACTAATACCGCACTAGTCATAATGTAAGTAGGAAATCAACCAAGTTTTCATGAAAAAGCATATAGGGTGAACTACCTCGAACAATGGTCACTCATCATGCCAAAACAGATTTGTAAGCTTGAAATTGAGTAATTTTTCAATGTTTGTGTTGGACCGGTGAGGCGACCAGAGAGGGGTGGGGGTGAATGAGAGCCACTAAAAATTCTCGACTTGCGAGCATGTGACTTTGATTCCAAAGTTCAATCCCAAAGCCCTCTAGGGACTCAAAGCAGCAGAACAGAGTGCAACGCAGAGCTGTGTCGTTTGTATGCACCAAAAACTCTAAGAACTTCAGACCTAACTTCCTGGAAAATATGAGAGTCAAAAGCACCAGAAAGTCAAGGCGGCACCGACAACCTCAGGTCTGGCAGTGCCGGGCACTGAAAAATGCCCATAACAATCTCAAACTTCACAGAAATCAAACTAGAATCAACTCGGATGGGGTTTTGTTGGGGTTTACTCAAAATGAACTCAAACTGAAAAATGCCCATAACAATTCAAAACAGGAATCGAAGTGTAGATTAGAAATCCCAAGAGTGATGGGGTTTTGTTGGGGTTTACTCAAAATGAACTCAAACTAGAATCAACTCGGATCACGACCTAGAACTGCACCATAAGGGCGTACACATTGATCCAAAGAGTATATCTCCAAAAAAATCAATCCCTAATAGCACTCATACCAAAAGAACTTGAAGGTCATCCACAAAACCACAAGAGAAGGGAAGGAATAAACCAAGAACACACGACTTCAGAATTTCAGCAAGGAACAAAACTGAGATTGAGAAGTGACCAAAACTTGTGGGCCGTACCGGTGACCCTTCCTTGGATTAAACTTGCAGTACCCTAACACAATCGACAGTTAGAAAATCATTGTGGATCCCTCGGCTCAACTGGAGACTAACTAGAGAGAAAACTAGGAGTTCAAAAACAAGAAGCCTAAACAAATGGCAGCCAAGAAATGGTTGTAACAACAACCCTATGCCTCTATTTATACATCGTTATTACCTCCCTAAACTACCTGATGAGGACATCACTCCCATACAAATAATTAATGGGTGGACAACACAAGCACGTGCACGACAACTAAATCTCCAGGTTCGTTCTTACCTAGTAAATTGTATTTTAGAGCTTATGCTTTATGCCATGGATGTTTTTATGATTAGAAACCTTGAAGAGGACCATCAAGGACTTGGGAAATGTCAATATGTCAAGGAGAAGAAGCTAGGACGTTCACAACAAGAGAAAGCCAAGTCCGATTCAACTTCATCTCCATCTCGAAGTCTAGGACCAGTCTGCACTAAAGCGGACGCCCAGGATGCATCCGAACTCCGATTAGGTTGGGCTTTATATGGATGGAAATATAAGGAGATAAGCTTTCCAACCCAGCTGGAACTAACTTAAAATTCATTCAGAGTCAACAGGAATCATCGAAACAAGTCAGCGTTCAAATTCTGTTTTGGTGCTGCGACACTATCTGTTGGGCCGTTGGGCCGTGTATCGTGTTGGAGCCCATTTGAAGTACCTCCAGGGGTTGTGCACGCCCCTAACCTATATTTTAACAGCATCCGCTGTCACATTAGGTTTTGGGTTTTGTTTAAGTCATATCTATCATCGAACAGTTTGCCGTTCATCGGTTTGTGAGACCCCAACTCGTAATCAACATAGTTTTGGTTGCGTTCTACCTGTTCTTGCTTGTGTTCTTGATTGCGCTTGTAGGGATAACCCTTCGTGGCGAGGTCACTCATGTGTCACGAGTGATAACCAAAGGAGCAGTGGTGTAGTGATTGCGAGGATCTGTTCGCTCGGAGCCTTGGATCATCAACGTCGAGATCTCCACCCAATCAAGTTATCATACCTCACGAAAGATTGAGCCTCATCCATTCTATCACTACCCCTATTTACATAGTCTTTCCACTCTGCCAGGGGCAAAATAGACCAACTCCTAGGTTTTCGATCCGACGACCACAAGCTCCACATGAAGTTGCTTGCCCTTGATGCACCCTTCGTTGTGATGTCATGTGCCGCCACCGATTCCCACTGGAACTGCCACCACCGAGGTTTGAAGCACAAACTCATCAAAACCAACCATCCATAGCACTGGGTGGTTTTCAGGCCCCAACCACCAAACCGTCATGAGTATCGCACCGCATGCGCGTCCCCCACATCCTGGACACATGTTCCGCCAGTCCTCGAACACGACGACAACATGGCCCGCTCCACCACATCCTCGCGCGAGTGCATGTCCTAGGTGTCAGCCACCACGGCTGGTCACCCGGCTGCTCTAGTCCGTCAGGCAAGACCCAACACTCGTCCTTCACCGCTCCCGATCCATTAGCATGAGCCCGCATGACCTTCACCTTAGCCATTGACCATCGTCCCTGTGCTCCCCACCTGCACACCACAAGCTGACCGACATGGTTGCACAAACATAATCTCACACTCTAGTCAGTCCACTAACTACAATAGAGTGCTACCCATTGAAAATCACTCATCATCGACCCGAACCACAAGGGACATGCAAATTTGTGTTCGCAATCTCCCCCTTGATGAGTGCATTGTCAACACAACCACATGAACATATATAGAAGAAATACAGAAGAAGAAGAGAAGCTCGCTCGAATGACCAAAAGCCAATTAAAAAGTCAAATAAGTCATCCAAGGCAAGCAAAGATTGGTCCCCAAAGAAATGGGAAACGACTCAACATGACCAAGCAAAAAAAGACTAGTCCTCAAAAGAGGCCAAAGCAGGGCTCAACACCACTAACCAGCAGCTAAAGCCACATCGGAGCACAAAATCAGCACAAAAGTTGAAAGCAAGGCTAGTTCCTCGAGAAAGAGGCAAATGGCTCAACACAACTAGCAAAAGCTCCAAAATCCAAAGTCTCACCCCTGAGAACCTTCCCCTTTATGAAAACACTCTCCTAAGGCAGAAATCTCCACTTTGATGATGGGAACAACAAAAGCCTGAAATGCACAAAATCTCTCTCCAGGAGGTCGAAAATCTCTCCCCTTGTTGACAATTGGACTCATCAAGCACAAATGAGGGTAGAAACAGAAACTCCTCCTTGACAAGAGAACTCCCCTTGAGAAAATGCAGAAATACAAAGAGAGGAGAAAAATGGAGAAAATGAAGGAGCTTCAAGTGTATACTAGGTAGAGTGTAAAAATGCTCTAACTGGTGTTGTGCTATGTGTGCAACAATAAATACATGAGCTAGCAAACACTCAAATTGATCATATGCACAAGATATTTGAAGTGTAAGCATTTTGGTTCAGATGTAAGCAATTGAAAAGAGAAGTTCACCACTAAAGATAGGACTAGGCATATAGTAAGCAGGAAATCAACTAAGAGCAAGTCAAGGTAAACCTGGTGAGCTACCCCAAACAGTGGTCACTCATCATGCTAGAAACATATTTGAAATTGATATCATTTGAAATTCTCAAGATTTATAGGATTTTGCAGTGGATTACAAGTTTTACTGAAAAGCATGTGAGTACAAGAGGTTGAAAGCATTGTCATTGTCTAACTTTTCAACCGGGTGTAGCCTATGCAGAAAATCAATCAAAAGCTAAAAACACCAGTTTCTATCATCCACTACCTCACTCAAGTTCATCCAAAGGTGCAAATGGAAGCAGTCTCGATACAGAGAGGTGGGAACAAATGCAGACCCATCTCGATCTTTCTTAATTGTTCGCTTTTCTTGATTTTGATTTTAAGCACATAATTTATGATACAATACAGTGAATGACTCAGAGCATGAGACATAGCCACCTAGCATACTAGAGACATCAAAAGAATTTCAAACACATCCTACACATGCTATGTGCCAATCTCAATAAGTGAACATGTTTTGGATTCAACAAGTAATAGTCAAGTTCACAATTATGAAAACAAGCTTAGCTCAACAGAATTGTATCAATATGAGCAAAAAGAGTCTAAGCATGCCATAGCATCATCATGTACACACAAAACGTACTACTAAGAGCATAATCTCAATCTAACAGTTATACAACTGGGGCTCAAAATGCTACATGAGATGCAGGTATAATACATGAATCAAGAAAGAAAGACTAAAATCTACATGAAAAAGCAGAAAAGAGAAATAAAAACCAAATGGGAGCCCTCGATCAAAAAGGGAAGCAAACACCCAATTCCCCTCGCAAATGTGCAAAAGTAGATTGATCAAGGGTTTTAGTGAAATTATCTGCCAGTTGTCAATGGGTATCAGTGTGGCAAAAATCGATGTCACCTTTCTTAGAATGGTCATGAGAAAATGAAAACAAACATCAATGTGCTTGGTCCTCGAATGCAGCACATGATTCTTGGCAACACTTATGGCACTCGTGCAATCACAAAGCAGAGGCACCTGATTAAATCCAAGCCAAAATCCTATAAAGTAGACATCATCCATAACAACTGTGAGCAACAGCTAGCTACAACGACATACTCAACCTCTGTGGTAGATTGAGCAACGCTAGAATGTTTTCGCGAAGACCAGGAAAACAATGAAGTCCCCAAAAACTAATAAGTCCCAGAAGTAGATTTGCGCTCCATGCGACATCCCTCAAAATCTGCATCAGAATAACCGCACAAAGACAGAACGAAAGAAGAAGAGTACCACAAACAAAACTCAGGAGTGAAGCACAGGTACCTCCTAATCCGGTGGAGTTGGCTCAGGATCACCCCAATCAGCGTCGTCGTGCTCCTCCTCCACAAAGATTAAATGTAACCTCAAAGATAGGGATGGTCAAGGTGTAGTCTCATTAAATGTAACCTCACAAGTCTCCATAATACAGTTAGTCTCTAGGTTAAGAACACGATAAGCACGAGAATGTAATGCATAACCTAGGAAAACCCCATCAGAAGACCGAGACTCAAATTTGTCCAAGTTTCCCTGTTTCAGCGCAAAAAATATGCAGCCAAACACCTTGAAATGGCTAACTTGGGTCACCGTCCAAACCGCAGCTCATAAGAAGTCTTGTTTAAGAAAACTCGAAGAAAGGTATGGTTCGACACATGGCAGGTAGTGTTGATCGCTTCGGCCCAAAACCTCATAGGAGTCCTATGCTCATCAAGCATCATCCTGGCCATCTTAACAAGGGTTCGATTCTTGCGCTCAACAATGCCATTCTGTTGATGCACATATGGAGAGGAAAATTGATGCTCGAGTCCCAAAGAAGCACAAAAGGTCTCAAAATGAGTATTTTTGAATTCTATGCCATTGTCATTATGAATCGCTCTCATGACATTTTTGGGAAACTCATTTTGCAACCTAAGAATCAAATCTCAAGCATGAGTAAAAACCTCATCCTTAGCCTTCATGAAGAACACCCAAAAATAGTGAGAAAAGTCGTCAATGACCACAAGTACATACCACATCCCCTCAAAAAAGCAAACCCGAGCTGGAACAATAGTGTCCATGTGAAGCAATTCGCTGGGTTGCGAGGTCATCACCTTGGTGACTGGGGAATGGGAAGCAGCAACCAACTTGCCACGACGACAAGAGTGACAAACTAGATCCTTCTCCAATTTTAGCTTGGGCAATCCTTTGATCATACTATGTGAGCTCAGTCTACACAAAAGATCAAAGATCAAGAGACCTAGCCTTCTATGCCACTTCCAAATCAAAGAGGAGGATCCTACCAAAAGACATCAAGAAGGGCAAGAAGAGTGTTGGGGGCCTTCCTCTTTCGAAGGTCCTCAAAAACTTGATTAACCATTTGTTTTTAGTATGACATAGATTATTACAGGGAGCTTCGGATTCAGGATGGAAGTTTCTCACCATAATAAAGGCATACGAGGTGAAGATATGATCCAAAGGCGATAAGAATAAACGCCAAAGCTATGGCTAGAGAATAATAGCTTCAGCTTACAATGGTGATTAAGACTGGACATAATGCTGACCGAAAGGGGAAAAAGACTAGCTAGTCCTTAATGATTTATGTTATGATCATAAGTAAATGTCAGGGACATAAATGTACTTTTACCCTCATACTGTTCACGATAATTTGCAATCGCTCTGACGTCATCACCTTCGAGCAAGCCGAAGGTATTAATGTAATACAAATTCTGTTAATACTTATGTATGTTCTATGGAATGCAAATATGAATGAATTAACGAGTTATATTCACTATATTCATTTCCTTGTATTCTTGTTTATCTATAAGATGATGAAGTAATATTTTTATGACCTTCGTCTGATGATCATTATATCCTTAGGGAGATAATGTTTCAAAGGACGAAGGTCTTTAATACTTAATAACCGTGTTGCCTTGTTCTTGATTCACAGCATTTGAGAATAAGTGAACAATATTGGCGCGCACCTTCGGTGAACTCACTTACAACCTTCGGCAAGCATTCGCCTTTGTCATGTCGTCGAAGAAGGCAACAGTGCTAGGGGCTGCCCTACAACCACTGGACACCAACTAAGAGAAACTCTCACTGAGAGAAGCTAAGAGCTAGAAAAGGAAGGCTACCAACCCAATGCTATCGGAAGAGGAGTTGGACCAGGAAATCAGAGACCTAGAAGCTATACATCAATAGGTACAGAGGAAGAGCGAGATGATGCTTCGACTAGCCAAACTTTAGAGGAAGATCGACAAAGCTGCTGAAGAAATGCGCCACATCACCCAAGATGATCAAGGACGATGGCCTCAACATAAAGAGCTTTGTCAAGAAAGTCCAACCAACGATGATGGATGATATGATGACTTTTACCATGGTAACTTTGCTTTCGATGACGCTTCTCCTCTAGCAGCAGACTTGTAGGCTACCCCATGGCCACCATCTTACAAGCCACCATAGCTCCCCATGTATGATGGGCACTCGGATCCGAAGTAGTTTCTAATGAGCTACGAAGCAACCATATCCTCATATGGGGGCAACACAGATGTCATGGCGAAATCCTTCGTCATGGACGTCAGGAGTGTAGCTCAGACGTGGTACTCTTCCCTTCGCTCAGGAACGATCACGTCATGGCAAAAGCTGAAGGACATGCTGGTAACTAGCTTCCAGGGTTTCCAGACAAAGCTAGTGACTGCCCAAGCACTATTCCAATGTACGCAAGACCATGAGGAGTACTTGCAGGCATATGTCCAAAGATTCTTGCGACTCAGAGCCCAGGCGCCCATGGTGCCTAATGAGATCGTCATCGAAGTTGTGATTAAGGGGCTCCGGCCAGGACCAACAGCACAATATTTTGCAAGGAAGCCACCACAAACCCTAGAGAAGCTTCTCCAGAAGATGGATGAGTATATTCGAGTTGACAATGATTTTCGCCAGAGAAGAGAGGAAGCTTACAAATATTCTGAGATGACTAGGGGCTTCGGAGGAAGACTCCATCCTAGGCATGTCAGAACAATCCACAATCCCAGCACAAATAATGATAGGGCCAATCACACCTAGAGCAGCCAGCAAAGCTCACAATCTTCGGGAATGCAGCAAACCTCTTACAGGCCACCAACCCCAAGAGGTAGAGGGGGAGAAGCTTCGGAGGAAGGTTTGGCACTTCAGCCTAGGAGATTGTTCTGCTTATTCTATGGAGAGGATAAGGGATACACAACAAGGACTTGCCAAGTCACGATTCAAAAGCAGAAGGAAACCACTGAAGCCAAAGCACGGAAGAATCAGCCAAAGCAGGTCTTGCATACTGCCTCATGCTATTCGCCATATATCCTTGAATATCTAGGTAACCAGCAACCCACAACATCAGTTGATTCGGCAAGTCATTCTCAAGCTGCATGGGCTCAGTTACCACCACCACCACCACTAGCGCGTACATTGGTTTATAATCAACAGCTAGAAGGGCATCGCCGGGCGCAACAACAGCACGACACTTGGGAGGAGTCCGAAGCTCGCACAATCAATAGCACTGTGCCCGAATCAAGACATATCTACTAAAAGCAACGCAAGGGTTTGACCAGAAAGTTTCTTAATTCAATATATTTTTACTTTTTTGCCTTTATATTTCCCTTTCAAAAGACAATAAGGAGGTTTAACCTTCAACCTGATGTAATAAATCTGTGGTTACACCATCGAGTGTAACAAAAAAGGGTGAAGAAGCTCCAAAGTCGTTCCTAAGGAGATGCAGAGCTAAAATACCACCTAAATAAAAGGTGAAGAAGCTCCAAAATCGTTCCTAAGGGGATGCAGAGCTTAGCTCCAAAGTTGTTCCTAAGGGAATGCAGAGCTGAAATACCACCTAAGTAAAAGGTGTAGAGACTCCAAAGTCATTCCTAAGGGGATGCAGAGTCTTATTTTTATGTTTTATGCATCAACATCATCTGCATCATGCCATCACATCATATTGCATCATGACAATGCATCATACATCACTTTGCATTGATACATACACTGAAAAAACAAGGAAAATCACCCCTTCATCTTCAGCAAAGACTAATGAGAATAGCCTTCGACAATGGTATTCTTATGAAACGTCTTCGGCAAGAACTACACAGTCACTTCGGAAAGAAGGGGGATTTCTTTCTGAAGCGTGAAAAGAAGGGAAGGTGTTTTTTCGCCGCCGGCTCAAAAACGGTATGTACGAAGGTTCCACGCATCACAAAGAAATATATTACATCAACATACATGCAAATTGTTTATAAGTGTTTGTTACAAAACCAAGAGCTATGTACAAGGACACTAAACTATCAAAAATACACAACTTTAGTCTTCCCTTATGACTTTATCGACAGCTTCGTTTAGCAGCTTGTCGACAACTTCGTCAATAGCATCATTAGCAATCTTATATATATCTAGTGCCTCCTTCACAAATGGGTCAGTTTCAGGATCATATGGCTCAGGAGGGGGAGAAAGCTCAGCTGCATCAAAACACAAATATCTATTAGTACTGAAGCTACAAAACTTACGAAGCTAAGCTATAAAGATATACCTCTAAGCCTAGCCCGCTCAGCAGCTTCTTCGGCTCTTTTAGCCTCTTCTAAGGCATCATGAGACTCTCTCATTCTTTCTAATGGCTTCATCAGCCATTTCTCGGCCACCCTTCAACCGTACTTTGGAATAAAACTTCCCACCCAGGCTAGTAGCTTCGGCTGAAGGATTTCTAACATCGTCGGCTGAGAAGGCAAAGTCTGGCTAAGCTACAGCCTTGGCATGATCACAACCAGCCTTCTCCAAAATAGACATGTACCCACGGGCACCAGCAAAGGCACAGAAGTCCACCTGTCACTAAGAATTTCCCTGAAAGCTTCGACCTCGCCGTTAATCCATTGGATAACTCCATCAAGATCGCCACGGATGAAATTCTGCTCGGAAGAAAATGCACCAACTTTAGAAAAGTTGTTCTTCAGATTTTTAGCACATTCCATAGCCATATCGTAGCATTTTTCCTTAGCAACACGAAGCTCATCAAAAAAATTTTGTGCCCTTGATCTTTCGATTTCACATATTACATGTTTTGTTAGTTCCACATTAAAATTTTGAGTTGCTTCGGCAAACTTCTTCTCTAGCTCTTGCATGTCGGCTTTATGGGCTTTCGCTTGAGCAGACAGCTTGGCTTCACTGGATTTTAGTTTCTCGACCAATGATAGCAAAATCTTGTCTTTTGCGAGAGCTTCATTTCTCAAGGTTATAACCTCCGATCGAAGGTTTCCATGTTCTATTTGACAACTCTCATCCTCTGCATCCTTTTGGGGCCTTCAAGGACTTGCTTAGAATTAAGCCCTCGCAAACGAAGAGTGAGCAAATAATAATGATAAGAATTACCACAAGAATAGTTTACCATAACAAAAATTACAAAATGGCAAGCCAAAGTATAAAAACCTTCAAGCTGTTGTAGGCAAGGCTATCTTCAAGCTGATCCTTCGTCATCGCAGACAAGCCAAGTTCAAGCTTTGGATATCCCATGTTGTCTATCATTTCACGACAAACATTGATCTCCTTACTGTCTCGTAGACAATAGAGGAAGTCATCTTCGTTGTCTCCTCCGTATATGAAAGAACCCTGGGGGTATTTCAGCTCCTTAGCATAATGTTGTGTTTCGGCAAGTTGCTCTGCTGATAGCTGTTTTCCCGAAGCATGTCAAACAATATAATTCAAATTACCCTAGGAAGGTGCTTCGGGAGCAAGTGTTGTGGGCTTTTCTAGAAGACTTTCTCCCATCAGCTTTACTGGCGTAGTTTCTGAAGGTCCCGCTTCAGCATGAGCAGAAGAAGCGCTTGCAGTGACCACTTCTCTTGCATCTTCAATTTCCCGCCAGAAGCTTCGGCAGAAGCAGGAGTTTTCATGGATTCCAAAACAGCATCCAAAACACTAGCCATTCTCCTTTTCCTTGGAGTTGTTGTTGCAGTGGGTGATAGCTTCGGCAATGCTGTCACAGTTGGGCAGCTTAGCACCTTTGGCTGTTCCGCTGCATTCTCTGATTCCGGTTCTTTGACCGTGTCTCCCCTAGTTTCGATCGGCATCATAGGAGCTGCTTCTACGGCTAGGGGGCGGCTTCTGCCCTTTCAATTAGCTTCGACACATCGGTCGTCCCAATGGGCTTCGGTCTATGTGTTAAAACCTTGACTCTTTTCGCCTTCGACACACTAGAAGATGTTGAGGCAGCAACCTTCCTTTTTCCCCGTTACCTTTGGACGGAAAAGCAGTAATTTGGGTAAACAAACCCAATAACATCGAAAACCCTCTTCAGCCTCTTTTTCCCTTGAGCGCCGAAAGCAGCTGTCATAGCTTTGTCTTCTGCCCTCGAGTACACTCCAAGTAGTTCATCACTCGTTGCCTGTATAGCGTCTAGCCAATCATCATTTGGCTCATCAAATTGGCTTGTGTACCGGAAGGTAAACTTGAGATAAACTAAGCCACTTTGACTGGAGCTAGCGGCAGCTTCCTTCGACATTTCCCATTCGTTTGCAAGAGGCCATACTTTGTAAGCAATGTTCTCTTGAACTAAATCTCTCGTGCCAATGTAGGTGCATATGGTGTTGAAAGCAATTTGGCACGCCTGCACTTCATTCCCAAGTGCTATTGATGGCCTTCTAATGCTGAAGCATGACCATATAGGATGTTGAATAACACCTATCACATCCTCCCTCTGACCCAGGTCATTCTTCATGTAAAACCATTCCTTCATCCAAGAACCCGGCCACTTCTTCCGAAATGTAGGCACAGGGTAATTTGCCTCAGAGCGAGGCACGAAGCCATAGTAGACGAAGTTGTTATGATATTGTTCTTTTTCGGTCGCCTTCGTCTAGTAAGATAGCTCATGAATGTTGCAGAAGCATATGGCATCCGGCTCCAGTCCCTGACTCCTCATGGCCCATATGAAAAGCCCCACTTTGATAAGAGCTTTGGGGGTAAGTTGTTGAAGGTGTATCTCGAATGTCTTCAAAATCTCGACCAACATTTTCTGGAGCGGAAAGCGAAGCCCAGCTTTCATGAAGCTCCTGAAGACCACCACTTCATCACCTTCAAGAAGGGGAACACTGCTTTCTCCCCCAGCCCTCACTATGGAAACATCATGAAAATATTTGCCTTTCATCACTTCAATTTGCCCTTGTCTGATAGTTGACTTCCCAAAAACAACATGGCTTGGCCTCCACGGCCGATCTTCGACGTCTTCGTTCCCGCTCTCCACGTCGAAACTGTCACTATCACTAGAGTCCTCAGACAACCCAGCCATCATCTCATTGGTGATCTTCTCTACGTTGGTCTTCTCCATGGCTTCGTAAAACCTAGACAGCGTGGGGTCTGTGATCTTTTTCTCTTCAGCCATTTAAGGTGATGGTTGAGCAAATGCCGAAGCTCAAAAGTCAATCGAACTCGCACAACAAGAAGAATGCTAGAATGGCAAACACAGCGTAAATAGCTAGATCGCACGAAAAATATTTGCGACGCAGCCTTCTATATTTATACTCAGAGCCCCACAACTCGGTGGGTCCCACAGTTCAGAATGATTCGCTATTGTAGCGAAGGGAAGGTGTTTTTTCAGACCTTCAGCTAAAGGCCTTTGTTCACGTCGCAGTCTAAATTTATTACATAGGAACAAATTAATACCGCAAGGGGCTACTGTTGGGGGCCTTCCTCTTCCGAAGGTCCTCAAAAACTTGATTAACCATTTGTTTTCAGTATGATATAGATTATACAGGGAGCTTCGGATTCAAGATAAAAGTTTCTCCCCATAATAATAGCTTCAGCTTACAATGGTGATGAAGACTGAACATGAAGCCGACCGAAAGGGGAAAAAGACTAGCTAGTCCTTAATGATTTATGTTATGATCATAAGTAAATGTCAGGGATATAAATGTACTTTTACCCGACTATGTCCCGTGCCTATAAATAGGTGAACAATACCACCATATTGTTCACGATAATTTGCAATCGCTCTCACGTCATCACCTTCGAGCAAGCCGAAGGAATTAATGTAATACAGATTCTGTTAATACTTATGTATGTTCTATGGAATGCAAATAGAATGAATTAACGAGTTATATTCACTATCTTCATTTCCTTGTATTCTTGTTTATCTATAAGATGATGAAGACATATTTTTTATGACCTTCGTCTGATGATCATTATACCCTTGGGGAGATAATTTTCGAAGGACGAAGGTCCTTAATACTTAACAATTGTGTTGCCTTGTTCTTGATTCATAGCATTTGAGAATAAGTGAACAACAAAGACTATGTAAAATTAGCTTGAAAAACATGACCAAAAGGGGAAATCTGACAACCAATATCCCCCGAGCATGCAAAACTCGAGAAAGGACCTTTTTAAAGCACAATTCATAGTTATCCTCAGGGAGTTGCGAAACAGAAAGCATATTGAAATGCAAATTCAAAACCAAAGCAACATCCTTGAGGACAAAACTCATGTTCACTCGAACGGAGCCACAAGAGACAACCTTACCTCTTGACTTATCCCCAAATATGATGTATTCCTCAACATTCATGGGGTCAAGGCTAGAGAACCATTTGTTGCTTTCGGTCATGTGGCATGAATAATGGGAATCCATGAGCCATATGTTCTCTAGGCCTCCATTCTGCATCAATAGAAAGACACGGGGTGAGAAAATGGCACAACAATGGGGTTAGGATACTGAGAATAATACCAGTGTTGCGGCATTTGCCCCTAAAAATTGTTAGGGAAAACACCAAACATCCTCGGTCCTGAATGGGGAAAGCGATCACCATGAGAAGGTAACTGTGGTCCACTGGGGAGGTAAGAACCAAAGCCACTGCTACAAGGTCCATAGCTATATGGCGCACAACCAACACCCCACCGAGTGTGACCACCCTGTGGTCTCTCTACCTAAGGCCTAGCAGTAAGAGGCAAAACACCTCTAGGCCTCGCAGAATGTCTCTGAACAGGCTGAGCATGAATACCATGAGAGGGGCGGTTCATGTTCTTTCTGCTCGACTCAGAAACCCGCTTCTCATCCCTCTTTTTCCTAAAGAAAAATTCAGCCAGACGCCCATCCCTCTCACAATACTCACAATGGAACCCCAACTCTCTCTTAGGTGGAATTTCTTTTGGATAGCTGAGGGGCTCTCTAGGAAGGGGATCACTAGAGATGTCGGGAACGGTATCAAGTGTGTTCTTGAAATGATTTGGTCTGGAACCCACACTTGTTTCTAAGGAGGGGCTCTCATAGGCTCCTCAATCACACCATCTATCATAGTCACAATAGTCTTAGGAGCTTGAGTCTACTAGAGCTTCAATTGTGGTGTCTAACAAGACTAAGTGTGACGAGTGCGCTCTACATATGTCGAACATCACAACTTTGTAGACCAAGTATGCCACCTTAGAAGTGACTGAAGGTTTCACTGATGGCTTCAGTCTACTCCACTCACCACCAACCTTTCCAAAGCAAATAGCACTCCCATCCTTAGCAGTAAAGCATAACCCCGGTCCGCCAGTTCCCCTATTGAACTGACTGACCATCATGCCCAACTGGGGCTCAATGCATGACACCCATCTCAAGACCGATCGAAGGTATGTGTTTTCTTCCTTGATCCTAGTCTTGTCGTGTCTGCAGAACTCAAGAACAGACTTTAAACCCTTACAAAGTGCACACTGCGCAAGTGCGGGGCACTCACTGAGCTAGCCTTCTTAAGCAAGGCTATTCTAGCGTCTCTCTCTGCTAGCTTAGTCTTCAAGCTAGGACAAATGCTACACGCACCTAACAAGCTAGATCTAGATCTCAACTCATCGTGCTTATCTAGCAAGGTGGCCTACTTGGTCTGTAAAGCGAAATCCAATCCTTCAATTTGAGAGAACCCCTTTGCAACTAGACTTGCCTTGTTCTGCACAATTACCCCTTATTTATCTTGCTTGTTTCTAAACACCCATTTTGTTCCAATGATTCTTGCATTTTGTGTAGGCTCTTCAAGGGTCCGAACTTGATTTTCGGTGAAATCGTTTAGTTCTTCATGCATGGCGTTCATCCAATCCAGATCCTTTAGTGCCTCATCTATACAAGTAGGCTCAACACAAGAAACAAAAGTGTGATGTTCAACAAATGAAGCAAAATTTTGAGATCGAGTAATAACCCCTTTTGAAGGACTCCCAATGATGAGATCTTGTGGATGTGATTGTAGTAGGGATGAAGTTTTTTTATCAACCACTTGGGGAGGAGGTTGTGGAGCATTAACATCTTTGGCTGGTGCCATCTCTTGCTCTTGAGAGACAAATGTATCTTTGTTTGTATGCCTCTCATCTTTCTCATTATATTGTGGTACATTTGATGAAAAAGATATGTTAATGACTTGCACCTCATCTTCATCTTCCTTTGGCTTGATGGCTTCTGTTGGTCCTGTATTTTAATAGGATTGGCAATATCTGCAAACTCAAGTCTCAAAAGTGATTTTCTCTACAAAAAAAGTTAGAGCCCAAACACAATTACTAGAAACCTTGTAAAGGACCTAGGCAACATATTTAAAAAAGTGCAAACCTCACACTTTTACCATTTTACACAGAGTTGCATATTTGGGTCCAGGTTTGAGCTAATTTGGACTTGTTGTCTTCAATTTGCTTTTTTCTACACCTGTGATTATGCTCATACCAAGATGGTTAGTTCAAAGTGGTGTGTTGGGTAGTTAATCACCAAGACACTTAGAAATGCCCTAGGGGCACATTCCCTTTCAAAGGCCCCCCAAAATAACATTGTTATCACCAACGGCTGCATGCGTGCCATCAGATGTAATTTAGTGGTATGTTCGATGGCCCACTGACAATCGTCGTACTTTTGATGTTTATGTCCGATGAATGTAGCTACTCTATCGAACGTAAGTAATTATAGGGAGGTCAAAATTCTCCCTGATTTTTTGTTAGTTCACATAATTTACAAAATAACAGATTTCATACACATCAGATTCATCGAGAATACCAATGAATCCACATTCTCACATACACATTCGCAGTTGCAACATTCACAACCACAAACTACAAAAACCACATCCACGTAGTTTGATGTCATTCACACCCACATTCACATAGTTTGAAGTCATTCACATAGTTCAACATCACCCATATATGTAACCTATCTAGTTGAAGTTGTGGCCACTTCCTCTAGCTGGACTTTGGGTGTTGAAAAGGTTGTTCACCCATGAAGTCGAGGCATCGTATTGGCTAGATGTCTCTCTAGGTGCTACAACCGAAGCAGGAGGTGTCTACAAGCCCTGTAACACATAAGCCGAGATATTAAACACTAAGTTCTTATTTTCTATTAAACACATATATGTACATATGAACGAATACCTGGTCTGGATGAATCAAAGGAAAACATGGTGAAGGTGTAGGTGACGGTGCCATAGCTGACATCCCAAAGGTTGGCATCTAGACACCTATTGGTTGTGCCAATTGCTACAAATTAGATGCAAGTAACTTTTGAGGAAGCACAAAATGAAACAAGTTTGTACTTGTAAATCATATTACTTCAACTTGCCGAGAGGAAAGCCTGCTGCTGAGCCTAGAGGTTCGCATAGTACTCATCCTTCTCCCTTTGGTCCTCAGGTTGCTGCCTCTGCTACTCCGCCTATTGCCTTATAACTTCGTGCATCCTAGAAATCTCCATGTCCTAGGCTGAGTCGTGAGAATGAGACACCTATAAGGATGATGGTATAGATTGTCGTCCTTGTCACCTCATCTCCCTAGAGTCAATCAATGAATAATTATACCCAACCTACAATATTGAACCATAGCTTCAGTACAATCGCAAGCACATGGCCATAAGTTAGAAACTCTCACCGTACATGGGCTTGTCTTTCTGTGATAGCACATGTCGCCTTTAGGTCAATTGGTTTCGACCACCAATCATAATCCTACCCATGGAACTCAACCATCTGCTCCCCATATGTTGCCTGGAGAAACACACACCGAATATTAATACATCACCAAGGTGATGCAAAAGAACATTAGAGTATAAAAATCTCATGAGGCGGTCGGTGGTTGTCTCAGTGCACAACACATCAGGATTCTGAGGATCAGAACCCCTATGCCCATGTAAAAACACCTCCACATTCATAGGCCTAGTACCAGATTTGGCTTCCTGTACGTACAAGATACAATGACATACTTATATTTAGTTTGAAGTTAGAACATAATATAACATACCATTCTCTTAGCCAAGCGCACATGTCCATCGCCTCCATAGTTGTGAAACAACTCGGTACACAATTTCCCCTATTCCTTTCAGAAAAGGTGCGAAACTCGGGAAGTCCACCACATGCACAAGGCCCGATAGCAATCTGATTAGGTGGCCATCCAAGGAACAAACACCTATATGAAATGCTTCTTGATCATGTAAATTGATGCACTAACATGTACACAAAACAAGAATCATCCAAAAAGATAAAAGAGTCAACAAGTTTTTACCTCAAGGTATTGCTGCTCCATAAGGTAAATCGACGACCACTTTGCCTTGGTCTTCGGCGTAGGCTGATCATCACTACTTGCCCTGTACCATGGCTTTATAGCCTGAATTCGGGCATCACACATTGCATCTTCAATGACATCATTCACGTTATACTCAAACACGTAACGGGCGTTGAGATCATATGACCCATCTTGAGGCAACTTGTACACTTTATGCAAAAAAGGTGTTATATCATAAAATCCAACACTAAAAACGAAAATTAGATAAAGAAATTAATAAAGAAAAATCGTACCAGAATCGATCCCAAACTAGTGCACGTGTGTTGTCGAACGTTCTACACATACCATATCAATAGTGATGCCAAGTGGTGGTGGGGACATACTTGCCACTGGGCAAAGTCACAAGATCAGGCTAGTGGATACGAACAAGATTACCTAGATCTTTTGTTTCTTATAACAATCATGAACTGTCCACAAATATGCAGCTCTCAGGTTGAACTTTTATTTCTTATATCGTATGCCTCGACTCCTTCCCACAAAATTTTCAAGTCTTCAATCAGGGGTCTCATCATCACAATGATCTTTGTTCCAAAAAGACCCAGACCAGATGTTACAAGACACAAGAAAACAAATTCATTTTCCAGGCAATGATATGGTGGAAGGTTGTATGAAATAGCAAAGACAGACTGGCATGAGTACGATGGCGCACTTTGGCTGAAAGGCAAGAAACCATCTGTTGCCAAACTGATGCCCCCATTTCTCACTGCGTTAGCAAAGCTAGAATCAAAGGCATCTAGTGCCTTCCTTGCATCTATAACAGCTAGGTGTGCCAGGACATGGGGATTGTCATGTACACCTTCTTATGCCATCTCATGTGTCTGGTTGATTTCTTCGAGATAAACAAACGTTTCAATCGAGGTACATGAGGCATGTAATGAAGTTGCTTATGTGCTACCTCGATCGTTTTGGTCACACCATCATCATTTGCATCGACTATGAATCTCATCTCACCACATATTGTACACTTCTCATTCACGGCTCTTTCCAGAAAAACATATAGTTATTATCACATACATCATTTTTTCATAGTGCATGCCAAGACCTGAGAGCAACTTCTTGGACTGGCACATGTCCTTGAGCATCTTGTGATTCTCCGAAAGTACATCACTGATCGAGTTCACAAGCTCCTTGTAGTAGTTTTTTGAGAATGGAAACTTGGACCTAATAGCAATAAACTAAGTCATGAAAAAAGGGGCAATCACTTCTATGTGCTCGTGCAATGGATCTTCAAAAGGCTTAAGCTCGAAGAACTTCAGAACCTCAGGCATAGGAGGATCCTTGGAATAGGGGTCGAAGGGGGTTTGCAGAATCGTCAGGTAGAAGCTGATGCCATACATTGTCAAGCATCTCTTCCTTCCTATTGTAGTCCCCTCTTTATTTGACTGAACTTCTGGTACAATATGAGAAGGTTGGTCCTCACTGTGGTGCACCCAAACCTCATAGTCAGGCATATAGTCGTTCTTATAAGTATTTATCGACATAGTCCTCCTGTCAAGCAAAGAAATGTTCTGACACTTGCTATAAGGGCAACTGACATTGGTTCCTGACTCTGACCTAGCAAAAGCAAGTATCGGTCTTGACAACGCACTCACTTGATAGAGCCCATCTCTTCTTCCAACCTTCATACATCCATCGATGGTCCTCCGCCATACTAGATACAAAACATTAACTTAGTTAAGTAATGCACAAAATGTTAGTTACTATGAAGAAATCATGCCCCTAAATCTATAGGAAATGATAGATCTTAAACCCACCAAGGATTGATTGACAGAGCCCGTATTTATGACAAGGCATGAACACGAGCAAAATGTTGGCAGCATAACTCTGTTGTTCTCCATTTGCACGCTTGAAAATGGTGCAACAGAGAATAGAGGGGTCATGATGCTGAAATTATGTATGAGCACATGCTTTGTCTTAAATATGGGCTGTTTTGGTCACTCCAAGATCGTCCAATAAAGTGACAATTCTAGCCTAACATATGTCACATGTGTCGCATGTGAGGTATGTCGTTCCGAAATGGGTGACTCATAGGTTCCATTCCATTTGTCAACACTATGATACATATGTTTACGCTAAAATCATCAATCAATATTAAATAAATCAACTAATAAACCACTAATACAATATTTTGTACTAAATAACATTGTTTCTAGTGAAAATAATTTTACATGATCTTATTTTCTAGGGTTTAATAATGACCATCATATAATTACATATGTAGGTTATTTAAGCACCCCGAAATGAACTAAAACAATCTAAATAAACTATATAATCACCATTAAGACCATCACATATATAACAAACAAATATATAACATTTTACAAAAAACGTATCTACAATCAACAAACACATATCTAACATTTTATAAATAGTGCAATGCACTTACTTCTCGCGTCGTCACGACGTGGCATCGGGAACCATCTTGGCCGAGGGCACGGGACCAGAGAAGGTGTGGGGGTCGACCAAAGATGGAATCAGATGGAGTGGAGCCGAGGGGAGGCACAACACTGAGATCGTTGTGGGCGCGTGGCTCCGAGGTGGTGTCACGGGGCGGCTACAAGCCGGTGGCGCATCGTGTGGGGCGGACGCAGTGTCGCGGGCCTAGGTGTAGATTGAGCCAGCGACGCGGGGTTCAGGGTGCCGAGGCAATGGGGTGGGCCTCGATGTCGAGGGGGTGGCAACCGGGGTAGCACCCTTGAGAGTGGTGGCATGGAGGGGCCGACGGACGCACATGCGTGAATGAGACGCATACGACGTTCACTAGCCCTTACCTAGAAATCGACTTTTGGGGGGCCTACTGTGCCGAAGATCCTCATTCAACCTTTTGCTTTGGCACAAACAAGTGTATTTCATGTACATTTCTATTGGCGAACGAAGCTGACCTTCGGCCGAGGTAGCATACAAAGAAGCTTCACCTGTGCGTGCAAGTGGCAAAGGTGCTAGCCGAAGTCGACAACTTCAGCAACAAAAGAAGGACTTCGAACATAAGCCAGAGGAGAAGCTATCAAACAACAGAGGACTAAACCCGCAGAGCCGAGGATGGAGAAAATACATTATTGCCCTGATATCATTTGTAAACAATGTGTGTAAAACCTTGGGGGCATGGCTGTAATTTTGTATGAAGGTGGTTCATCTTCCCTATAAATAGGTGAACAATATCCTGCATAAGATACCTTTTGAAGGGACATTACTTCATGTTGCTTAGCTTACAAAGAAACTTGGCGCCATCCTCTATGCAGGAGCCGAAGGTACGCTTGTACACCCATTTATTAGGAGTGATGGAATAAAATGCTAATGAGATGAGTTGGATAAGAAATTCTACTTTTCACTTTCAAGTTATTTCATTATGTTTCTCTTTGAAAACCTTCATCCCTTGTTCTAACACTTCGAAAAAGTGTTAAATCAAGAGGACAAAGGTCTTTACATATAACTTGTATTGCCTTGATTTTTGATATCTTTAGGGGAATTGAAATCATTTACCAACATTGGCGCCCACCTCCGGTGATCTCACGGCCACAACAAGCTACATCACAACGAAGAGCATGGCAGGCCATCAAGCTTTGTCAGCATCCATGCAGAAGCTCGCGCTCCCTATCATTGGGGGCTCGAGCTTCGAACCTAGCAACAAAAAGAAAAAGAAATAGGCCCAAATAAGGGTACACCATATAGGCATCCAAGGACCCTACATTAGGACCAAGTGGTCCCATATTCCTATTACCTTCTCTCAGGATGACCTTCGTCTTAAAGACTATCCACATGGAGATGCCATGGTTATCTCTTGTTTTATCAAAGGTTTTGTAGTGCATAATGTTCTGGTTGACACAGGTAGTGTTGCAGACATCATATTTGCCAAGGCTTTCAAGCAAATGGAAGAGCTCAAAGATAAGATCCAAGATTCATCTTTCCTCTCTGTGGCTTTGGAGAACAGTAGGTGATGGAAGTAGAAAAGTTGACTATGCCTATCACCTTCGGCTATGTTAACAAAACAAGAACATAGGATGTCTTGTTTGAGATTGTTGATATGGAATTCCCATACAATGCTATCATTGGAAGAGGAACCCTCAATGTATTTGAAGCAGTTCTACACTCAGCTTACCTTTGCATGAAGATACCCAACAATCAAGGAGTGATATCAGTTTATGGCAGCCAAGAAGCAGCAAGAAGGGCAAAAGGGACCCTACAAGAGCCAATGATTGTTTATAACATAGAAAAAGCTGAAGCGCAAATCTAGGAATCTAAGAAACCAGTAAAAGAAAAGCCATCTTCGTTAGATCAGCCAAAGTCAGTACTTCTTTGTGATGATGTTGCAGAACAGAGGGTTTTCTTCGGCAATCAGCTAACTTCAGAGCAAGAGTTAATCTCTAAAGGTTTTTATTTCACAACAAGGATGTCTTTGCCTAGTTAGCAAATGACCTATTTGGAGTGGACAGAAGCATAATAGAACATGCCCTAAATGTGGATCCAATTGCTAGACCATGTTAGCAAAAGCTTCATAAAATGTCCGAGGACAAGGCCGAAGGTGCAAAGGCTAAGGTTAAGAGATTACTTAGTGCTGGAGTCATAAGGGAAGTTGCATACCTAGAATGGTTGGCCAACACAATTATGGTCAAGAAATCAAATGGTAAATGGAGGATGTGTATTGATTTCACATACCTCAACAAAGCATGTTCGAACGATGAATTCCCACTACCAAGAATTGACTCACTTGTGGATGCAGCTGCAACTTTGGAGCTCATGAGTTTGGTCGACTGCTACTCAGGTTACCATAAACTATGGATGAAGAAGGAAGATGAGCCGAAGACTAGCTCATAACCCGCAGTGGAACTTACTGCTACCATCGGATGCCTGAGGGGCTCAAGAATGTTTGTGGAAGCTTCAACAGAATGACAACCAAGGTGCTGAGTTCACAACTAGGCAAGAATGTCTTGACTTATGTCGATGATATCATTGTGAGAAGCATGAAGCAACAAGATCATATTTCAGATCTCCAAGAAACCTTCACCAATTTCCGAAGGGCATGTCTAAAGCTGAACCCTGAGAAATGTGTCTTCGGAGTGAAAAAGGAAAGTTTCCACGTTGTCTTGTGTCAACAAAGGGCATAGAAGCAAATCTAAGAAAAATCAAAGCAACACTTTGGATGGAGCCACCAAAGTCAAGAAAAGGGGCCAGAGGTTAGCAGGGAGGCTAGCTTCCTTACACAAATTCATATCAAGATCTGCTGAATGAAGCTTGTCGTTCTTAGAGGTCCTAAAATCAGTAGAAGTTTTTCAATGGGGCCCTCCACAACAACAAGCTTTTGAAGAATTAGAGGACTATCTAATAAAGCAACACTTTCTCCACCTTCGCTAGGGGTTCCTCTGTTACTCTATGTAAGTGACGCTTTGGTCCAATAAATAGTAAGCAAAGGTGTGAAAAGGTAGATGTATGTTTAATTCATATCCAAAGTACTGAGCCCATCCAAAAAAAACTTTATAGAGATGGAGAAGGTCCTCTATGTAGTCCTAATGGCTTCAAGAAAGCTTCGACATTACTTCCAATCCCACAACATTACTGTACCATCATCTCAACCATTCAAGGATATTATAAGAAACAGAGAGGCTTTAGGCCTAATTGGAAAGTAGGCAGCAGAACTCAATGAGTTCATCATAGATTTCATTCACAGGTCCTCCATTCAGTCTCAAGCATTAGAAGATTTCATTATTGATTGGACTCCGGGCTCACAAGACCAAGCAACCCAATCAGACAAAGTTGTCTGGATAGTTTTTTGTGATGGTTCTGGGCTGGTGTTGCAGCCATTATTGTTTCGCCATCTAAAGTGAATACATCATATGCTGCCAAGTTGCGATTTCAATGTACAAATAATATAGCAGAATATGAAGCTTTATTGTTGGGCCTGAGAAAGCTGAAGGCAATGGGAGTTCGAAGGGAAATATTGAAATCTAATTCTCAAGTCATCATAGGTCAAGTGGACAAATCAAGCAAGGCAAAAAAACTCAACATTAGAAAAGTACCTCGATATGGTTCGAAGCATGGAGGCTTCATTCGAAGGGTTTTCAGTGAAAAATATCCCGACGCTGGATAATGAGTATGCCAACATGCTGGCCAAGTCTGCCGCCTAGGGGCTCCCTCTAGCCCCCAAAGTATTCTTTCAAATATTAAAGGCACCTTGGGTGGAATTGATGGAAAGAGCTATCTTAACAATAACCCCTACACATAGTTAAGACTGAAGGATATAGATTATAACCCTCCATCGGGAAAATCACTTGGGCGATGATGAAATATACATCAAAAGAATGTAGGCAAGGATGAGGCCATACAAGATCATAGAAGGGGAGTTGTAGACGGAAGTAATCTGTTCACACCTGTTAAAATGCATCTCTAGAGACGAAGGTCAGGAGTCGATAAGGGAAATCATGCTGGAATATGTGGATCACACATCGACCCTAGGGCCCTACTAGGGAAAATCTTTCGCTAAGGATTTTACTGGTAGAAGGCAGCTTCGAATACAACAGAGTTTGTACAGAAATGTGACAATTGTTAGAGGTGTGCAAGGGATAAAAAACAATCTTCATCTATGACTCAATTGATACAACCAACATGACCCTTGCAAAGGTGGGGAATTGACATAATTGGCCCAATGCCAGCTGCCCAGGGGAACTTAAAGTACACGGTGGTAGCAGTGGACAATTTCTTAAAATGGATCGAAGGAAAAGCCTTAGCAACAATAACTTCGGCAACTATTCAAAAGTTTTTCTGACAAAAAATTATATGTCGCTTCAGTGTTCCAAGGTCTATCACTATTGACAATGGCACCCAATTTGACTCCAAAGCATTCAGAAAATTTTGCAGTCAAGTGGGAACTAATATGCATTTTGCTTCAGTTAGGCATCTAGAGTCCAACGCACTCGTTGAAAGTGTGAATGGTATAATCTTGCTAGGAATAAAAAAAGTTGATGGTTGGATTTCCCTAGGGCAAATTCATAGAAGAACTCATCAAAGTTGTGTGGAATCATAACTGAAAGGGAATTAGGCTTACACCTAGTTCCTAAATAGTTTTGGTGGTTGAATCGCCCAACACAAACAATTGGACTAACTAGTTTGCTCTAGATTGTATGTTCTACAGGTGCCAAAGGTTCATCTACAACTATACTAATTCGACTGTCCGGAATACCGTAGATTATTCCGGACAGGAGAAGCTTTTTGGAAAAACAGGCCAGGCGCGGACCGTCCGGGCCCCTGCGGCGGACCGTCCGCACCACAAGATTGACCCTCGGACAGAACCAATGCAAAAACACAAGTTTCCACTACAGACTGTCCGGAGGAAAAGCGAAGACCGTCCGAGCCCTCGCGCGGACCGTCCGGCCTCAGGCGCGGACCGTCCGGTCGGTAAGAAACCGAAAAACCCGAAGGTGACGGGTTCGGAGAAATGAATTATAGAGGGCCTCGCGGACCGTCCGGGGTGCACGACCGAACCGTCCGCGACTGGCTCAGTCTGACATCTGACGACGCATTAAATGCAATATAGCCGTTGATATAGCCGTTACTGCTGACCGTTGCATTTTCAGCCGTTGATCTACAGGGGCGGACCGTCCGGACCTGGCTCGCGGACCGTCCGCGCTCAGCAGAATGGCCCAACGGCTAGGAAGTGGTTGGTGGCTATAAATACAACCCCAACCACCTCCATTCAACACATCCAAGCATTCCAACCTTCAACATTCAATACAAGAGCTAGCAATCCATTCCAAGACACATTCAAAGCCTCCATCTCTCCAAGTTTCACTATTGAGATAAGAGATCATTAGTGATTAGTGACTTGAGAGAGAAAGTGATCCGTGTGTCGTTTGTCGCTCTTGTTGCTTGGCTTTTTAATCGTGCTTTCTTGATTCCTTCATTGCGATCAAACTCACTTGTAATTGAGGCAAGAGACACCAATCTTGTGGTGATCCTTGTAGGAACTTTGTGTTCCAAGTGATTGAGAAAAGAAAGCTCACTCGATCCGTGGATCGTTTGAGAGAGGGAAGGGTTGAAAGAGACCCGGCCTTTGTGGCCTCCTCAACGGGGAGTAGGTTTGCAAGAACCGAACCTCGGTAAAACAAATCCGTGTGTCACACTCTCCATTTGGTTGCGATTTGTTTTCTACCCTCTCTCGCGGACTCATTTCTTTATTACTAACGCTAACCCGGCTTGTAGTTGTGTTTATATTTGTAAATTTCAGTTTCGCCCTATTCACCCCCCCCCCCTCTAGGCGACTTTCAATTGGTATCAAAGCCCGGTGCTTCATTAGAGCCTAACCGCTCGAAGTGATGTCGGGAGATCACGCCAAGAAGGAGATGGAGACCGGCGAAAAGCCCACTACAAGCCACGGGAGCACTTCATCGGAAGAGTCCCGCACCAAAAGGAGGGAGAAGAAGAAGAGCTCCTCCAACAAAGGGAAGGAGAAGAAATCTTCTTCTCACCGCAAAGAGAAGAAGGAAAAATCTTCTTCCCACAAGCCGCATCGGAAAGGCGACAAGCACAAGAGGATGAGGAAGGTGGTCTACTACGAGACCGACACTTCATCAACATCGACCTCCGACTCCGATGCGCCCTCCGTCACTTCTAAGCGCCAAGAGCGCAAGAAGTATAGTAAGATCCCCCTACGCTACCCTCGCATTTCCAAACATACACCTTTGCTTTCCGTCCCATTAGGCAAACCACCAACTTTTGATGGTGAAGATTACGCTAGGTGGAGCGATTTAATGAGATTTCATCTAACCTCGCTCCACAAAAGCATATGGGATGTTGTTGAGTTTGGCGCGCAGGTACCATCCGTAGGGGATGAGGACTATGATGAGGATGAGGTGTCCCAAATCGAGCATTTCAACTCTCAAGCTACAACCATTCTCCTCGCCTCTCTAAGCAAGGAGGAATACAACAAAGTGCAAGGGTTGAAAATGCGAAGGAAATTTGGGACCTACTCAAGACGGCGCACGAGGGTGATGAACTCACCAAGATCACCAAACGAGAAACGATCGAGGGGGAGCTCGGTCGTTTTCGTCTTCGCCAAGGGGAAGAGCCACAAGACATGTACAACCGGCTCAAAACCTTGGTAAACCAAGTGCGCAACCTCGGGAGCGTAAAGTGGGACGACCACGAGGTGGTTAAGGTTATCCTAAGATCTCTCATTTTCCTTAACCCCACTCAAGTTCAATTAATTCGTGGTAATCCTAGATATACTAAAATGACCCCCGAGGAAGTTATCGGGAATTTTGTGAGCTTTGAATGCATGATTAAAGGTTCAAAGAAAATCAACGAGCTTGACGAACCATCCACATCCGAGGCGCAACCGGTAGCCTTCAAGGCAACGGAGGACAAGAAGGAAGAGTCTACACCAAGTAGACAACCAATTGACGCCTCCAAGCTCGACAATGAGGAGATGGCTTTAATCATCAAAAGCTTTCGCCAAATCCTCAAGCAACGGAAGGGGAAGGATTACAAATCCCGTTCCAAGAAGGTTTGCTACAAGTGTGGTAAGCCCGGTCACTTTATCGCTAAATGTCCATTATCAAGTGACAGTGACAGGGATAACGACAAGAAGGGCAAGAGGAGAGAAAAGAAAAGGTACTACAAGAAGAAGGGCGGTGATGCTCATGTTTGTCGGGAGTGGGACTCCGACGAAAGCTCAAGCGATTCCTCCGACGACGAGGATGCCGCCAACATCGCCGTCACCAAGGGACTCCTCTTCCCCAACGTCGGCCACAAGTGCCTCATGGCAAAGGACGGCAAAAGGAAGAAGGTAAAATCAAGATCCTCCACTAAATATGAAACCTCTAGTGATGAAAATGATAGCGATGAGGAGGATAACTTGCGTACCCTTTTTGCCAATCTTAACATGGAACAAAAAGAAAAATTAAATGAATTAATTAGTGCTATTCATGAAAAGGATGACCTTTTGGATTCCCAAGAGGATTGCCTAATTAAAGAAAATAAGAAACATGTTAAGGTTAAAAATGCTTATGCTCTAGAAGTAGAAAAATGTGAAAAATTATCTAGTGAGCTAAGCACTTGCCGTGAGATGATTGACATCCTTAGAAATGAAAATGCTAGTTTAAATGCTAAGGTTGATTCTCATGTTTGTAATGTTTCAATTCCCAATCCTAGAGATAATAATGATGATTTGCTTGCTAGGATTGAAGAATTAAACATTTCTCTTGCTAGCCTTAGATTAGAGAATGAAAATTTGATTGCTAAGGCTAAAGATTTTGATGTTTGCAAAGTTACAATTGCCGATCTTAGAGATAAGAATGATATACTTCGTGCTAAGATTGTTGAACTTAATTCTTGCAAACCATCTACATCTACCATTGAGCATGTCACTATTTGTACTAGATGTAGAAATATTGATATTGATGCTATTCATGATCATATGGCTTTAATTAAACAACAAAATGATCATATAGCAAAACTAGATGCTAAAATTGCCGAGCACAACTTAGAAAATGAGAAATTTAAATTTGCTCGTAGCATGCTTTATAACGGGAGACGCCCTGGCATTAAGGATGGCATTGGCTACCAAAGGGGAGACAATGTCAAACTTAGTGCCCCTCCTAAAAGATTGTCAAATTTTGTTAAGGGCAAGGCTCCCATGCCTCAGGATAACGAGGGTTACATTTTATACCCTGCCGGTTATCCCGAGGACAAAATTAGGAAAATTCATTCTAGGAAGTCTCACTCTGGTCCTAATCATGCTTTTATGTATAAGGGTGAGACATCTAGTTCTAGGCAACTAACCCATGCTAAGTTGCCTAAGAAGAAAATTCCTAATGCATCAAATGAACATAGCATTTCATTTAAAACTTTTGATGCATCCTATGTTTTGACTAACAAATCCGGCAAGGTCGTTGCCAAGTTTGTTGGGGGCAAACACAAGGGGTCAAAGACTTGTGTTTGGGTACCCAAAGTTCTTGTTTCTAATGCCAAAGGACCCAAAACAGTTTGGGTACCTAAAGTCAAGAACTAAATTTGTTTTGTAGGTTTATGCATCCGGGGGCTCAAGTTGGATACTCGACAGCGGGTGCACAAACCACATGACCGGGGAGAAAAGGATGTTCTCCTCATATTAGAAAAACCAAGATCCCCAACGAGCTATCACATTCGGGGATGGAAATCAAGGTTTGGTCAAAGGCTTGGGTAAAATTGCTATATCCCCTGACCATTCCATTTCCAATGTTTTTCTTGTTGATTCCTTAGATTACAATTTGCTTTCCGTATCTCAATTATGTCAAATGGGTTACAACTGTCTATTCACTGATGTAGGTGTCACTGTCTTTAGAAGAAGTGATGATTCAATAGCATTTAAGGGAGTGTTAGAGGGTCAGCTATACTTAGTAGATTTTGATAGAGCTGAACTCGACACTTGCTTAATTGCTAAGACTAACATGGGTTGGCTCTGGCACCGCCGACTAGCTCATGTTGGGATGAAGAATCTTCATAAGCTTCTAAAGGGAGAACACATTTTAGGACTAACAAATGTTCATTTTGAGAAAGACAGAATTTGTAGCGCATGCCAAGCAGGAAAGCAAGTTGGCATTCATCATCCGCATAAGAACATAATGACGACCGACAGGCCACTGGAGCTCCTGCACATGGATCTATTCGGCCCGATCGCTTACATAAGCATCGGCGGGAGTAAGTACTGTCTAGTTATTGTGGATGATTATTCTCGCTTCACTTGGGTATTCTTTTTGCAGGAAAAATCTCAAACCCAAGAGACCTTAAAGGGATTCTTGAGACGGGCTCAAAATGAGTTCGGCTTAAGGATCAAGAAAATTAGAAGCGACAACGGGACGGAGTTCAAGAACTCACAAATCGAAGGCTTCCTTGAGGAGGAGGGCATCAAGCATGAGTTCTCTTCTCCCTACACTCCACAACAAAATGGTGTAGTGGAGAGGAAGAATCGAACTCTATTGGACATGGCAAGGACCATGCTTGATGAGTACAAGACTTCGGATCGGTTTTGGGCGGAGGCAGTCAACACCGCCTGCTACGCCATCAACCGGTTGTATCTTCACCGAATCCTCAAGAAGACATCATATGAACTCCTAACCGGTAAAAAGCCCAACATTTCATATTTTAGAGTCTTTGGTAGCAAATGCTTTATTCTTGTTAAAAGAGGTAGAAAATCTAAATTTGCTCCTAAGACTGTAGAAGGCTTTTTACTTGGTTATGACTCAAACACAAGGGCATATAGGGTCTTTAACAAGTCCACTGGACTAGTTGAAGTCTCATGTGACGTTGTGTTTGATGAAACTAACGGCTCTCAAGTAGAGCAAGTTGATCTTGATGAGATAGGTGAAGAAGAGGCTCCATGCATCGCGCTAAGGAACATGTCCATTGGGGATGTGTGTCCTAAGGAATCTGAAGAGCCTCCAAATGCACAAGATCAACCATCCTCCTCAATGCAAGCATCTCCACCAACTCAAAATGAGGATGAAGCTCGAGTTGATGAAGAAGAAGATCAAGCAAATGAGCCACCTCAAGATGATGGCATTGATCAAGGGGGAGATGCAAATGAGGAAGACAAGGAGGAAGAAGAGCAAAGGCCACCACACCCAAGAGTCCACCAAGCAATTCAACGAGATCACCCCGTCGACACCATCCTCGGCGATATTCATAAGGGGGTAACCACTAGATCTCGTGTTGCTCATTTTTGTGAACATTACTCTTTTGTTTCCTCTATTGAGCCACACAGGGTAGAGGAAGCACTTCAAGATTCGGATTGGGTGGTGGCGATGCAAGAGGAGCTCAACAACTTCACTAGAAATGAGGTATGGCATTTAGTTCCACGTCCTAACCAAAATGTTGTAGGAACCAAATGGGTCTTCCGCAACAAGCAAGATGAGCATGGTGTGGTGACAAGGAACAAAGCTCGACTTGTGGCCAAAGGATACTCCCAAGTCGAAGGTTTGGATTTCGGTGAAACCTATGCACCCGTAGCTAGGCTTGAGTCAATTCGCATATTATTAGCCTATGCTACTTACCATGGCTTTAAGCTTTATCAAATGGACGTGAAAAGTGCCTTCCTCAATGGACCAATCAAGGAAGAGGTCTATGTTGAGCAACCTCCCGGCTTTGAAGACAGTGAATATCCTAACCATGTCTATAAGCTCTCTAAGGCGCTTTATGGGCTCAAGCAAGCCCCAAGAGCATGGTATGAATGCCTTAGAGATTTTCTTATTGCAAATGGATTCAAAGTCGGCAAAGCCGATCCTACACTCTTTACCAAAACACTTGAAAATGATTTGTTCGTATGCCAAATTTATGTTGATGATATTATATTTGGGTCTACTAACGAATCTACATGTGAAGAGTTTAGTAGGATCATGACACAGAAATTCGAGATGTCTATGATGGGGGAGTTGAAGTATTTCTTAGGATTCCAAGTGAAGCAACTCCAAGAAGGCACCTTCATTAGCCAAACGAAGTACACTCAAGACATTCTAACCAAGTTTGGGATGAAGGATGCCAAACCCATCAAGACACCCATGGGAACTAATGGGCATCTCGACCTCGACACGGGAGGTAAGTCCGTGGATCAAAAGGTATACCGGTCGATGATAGGTTCTTTGCTTTATTTATGTGCATCTCGACCGGATATTATGCTTTCCGTATGCATGTGTGCAAGATTCCAAGCCGACCCTAAGGAAGCTCACCTTACGGCCGTAAAACGAATCTTGAGATATTTGGCTTATACTCCTAAGTTTGGGCTTTGGTATCCTAGGGGATCCACATTTGATTTGATTGGTTATTCGGATGCCGATTGGGCGGGGTGCAAAATCAATAGGAAGAGCACATCAGGGACTTGCCAGTTCTTGGGAAGATCCTTGGTGTCTTGGGCTTCAAAAAAGCAAAATTCGGTCGCTCTTTCCACCGCCGAAGCCGAGTACATTGCCGCAGGTCATTGTTGCGCGCAATTGCTTTGGATGAGGCAAACCCTGCGGGACTATGGTTACAAATTAACCAAAGTCCCTTTGCTATGTGATAATGAGAGTGCAATCAAAATGGCCGACAATCCTGTCGAGCATAGCCGCACTAAGCACATAGCCATTCGGTACCACTTTTTGAGGGATCACCAACAAAAGGGAGATATCGAGATTTCTTACATTAATACTAAAGATCAATTAGCCGATATCTTTACCAAGCCTCTTGATGAACAATCTTTTAACAAACTTAGGCATGAGCTCAATATTCTTGATTCGCGCAATTTCTTTTGCTAACTCGCACACATAGCTCATTTGTATACCCTTGATCATATCCCTTTCATATGCTATGACTAATGAGTTTTCAAGTCTATTTCAAACCAAGTCATAGGTGTATTGAAAGGAAATTGGAGTCTTCGGCGAAGACAAAGGCTTCCACTCCGTAACTCATCTTTCGCCGTCGCTCCATGCCACTCTCCATCCTTGGGAGAGAAAGCGAAAGGACTTCGTCTTTGGTATAATCTTAACTCATTTATTTATGACCAAAGGGGGAGATAGTTCTTTTAGGGCTCTAATGATTCCGTTTTTGGCGATTCATGCCAAAGGGGGAGAAAGTAAGAGCCCAAAGCAAACGGACCGCACCACCACCAACCAATTTCAAAAACTTCGTGTTTCCAAGAATATTATCAATTGGTTTTCCTACTGTGTTCAAAAGGGGGAGAAAGTAGTATTTCAAAAATATATCAAAACCCTCTTGAACACTAAGAGGAGGATCTCATTTAGGGGAAGTTTTGTTTAGTTAAAGGAAAAGCATTTGAAACAGGGGGAGAAAATTTCAAATCTTGAAAATGCTTCTCAAAATCTTATTCATTTGCCTTTGACTATTTGCAAAAGAACTTTGAAAAGGATTTACAAAAGAATTTGCAAAAACAAAACATGTGGTGCAAGCGTGGTCCAAAATGTTATAAGTAAGAAACAATCCATGCATATCTTGTAAGTATTTATATTGGCTCAATTCCAAGCAACCTTTGCACTCACATTATGCAAACTAGTTCAATTATGCATTTTTATATTTGCTTTGGTTTGTGTTGGCATCAATCACCAAAAAGGGGGAGATTGAAAGGGAATTAGGCTTACACCTAGTTCCTAAATAGTTTTGGTGGTTGAATCGCCCAACACAAACAATTGGACTAACTAGTTTGCTCTAGATTGTATGTTCTACAGGTGCCAAAGGTTCATCTACAACTATACTAATTCGACTGTCCGGAATACCGTAGATTATTCCGGACAGGAGAAGCTTTTTGGAAAAACAGGCCAGGCGCGGACCGTCCGGGCCCCTGCGGCGGACCGTCCGCACCACAAGATTGACCCTTGGACAGAACCAATGCAAAAACACAAGTTTCCACTACAGACTGTCCGGAGGAAAAGCGAAGACCGTCCGAGCCCTCACGCGGACCGTCCGGCCTCAGGCGCGGACCGTCCGGTCGGTAAGAAACCGAAAAACCCGAAGGTGACGGGTTCGGAGAAATGAATTATAGAGGGCCTCGCGGACCGTCCGGGGTGCACGACCGGACCGTCCGCGACTGGCTCAGTCTGACATCTGACGACGCATTAAATGCAATATAGCCGTTGATATAGCCGTTACTGCTGACCGTTGCATTTTCAGCCGTTGATCTACAGGGGCGGACCGTCCGGACCTGGCTCGCGGACCGTCCGCGCTCAGTAGAATGGCCCAACGGCTAGGAAGTGGTTGGTGGCTATAAATACAACCCCAACCACCTCCATTCAACACATCCAAGCATTCCAACCTTCAACATTCAATACAAGAGCTAGCAATCCATTCCAAGACACATTCAAAGCCTCCATCTCTCCAAGTTTCACTATTGAGATAAGAGATCATTAGTGATTAGTGACTTGAGAGAGAAAGTGATCCGTGTGTCGTTTGTCGCTCTTGTTGCTTGGCTTTTTAATCGTGCTTTCTTGATTCCTTCATTGCGATCAAACTCACTTGTAATTGAGGCAAGAGACACCAATCTTGTGGTGATCCTTGTAGGAACTTTGTGTTCCAAGTGATTGAGAAAAGAAAGCTCACTCGATCCGTGGATCGTTTGAGAGAGGGAAGGGTTGAAAGAGACCCGGCCTTTGTGGCCTCCTCAACGGGGAGTAGGTTTGCAAGAACCGAACCTCGGTAAAACAAATCCGTGTGTCACACTCTCCATTTGGTTGCGATTTGTTTTCCACCCTCTCTCGTGGACTCATTTCTTTATTACTAACGCTAACCCGGCTTGTAGTTGTGTTTATATTTGTAAATTTCAGTTTCGCCCTATTCACCCCCCCTCTAGGCGACTTTCAATAACACATCAATATCAAGATCTACTGGTTTCACGCCGTTCAAGCTCCTCTTCGAGGACGAAGCTGTTACCCCAAAGAAGTCAAGTTGGGTTCAACAAGAGTCGTAGCTTCGACTCAAGATCAGGACAACAAGAAAATTTCGAAGGATACAATAGAAGAGTCAGGGCTTGAAGCAATAGAGCACATAAGGAAATATCAAGCAGAAACCATAAGATGGAGGACAAGAAAGTGAAGCTCAAGACCATAGCACCAAGTCATCTTGTGCTCTGAAGGGTAGCTAACTCAAACACAACAGAAAAATTACAAGTGAAGTGGGAAGGCCTCTTCCTGGTATCAACTTCGAACAGACCAGTCTCATACAAAATAAACTACATGGAAGGAAACTACATTCCAAGGTCATGGAATGTTGATGAGGTTTGGAGATATCACATCTGATGCCAAGCTTCGACATCCTTTTTCATTATAAAGGGGATACATTTTTTCAACAGGGCCGAAGATGTAATATTTGTACAAAGGGTATGTAAAGTCAATAAAGGTACATTTCCCAAAAAGCAATTATGTCGAAGCAGAGAATCAAAATCTACAAGGGGTTCGACTTCCAAGAGCCAAATACGAAGGTAAGTTTAATCAACAACTAAAGGTGACAAAGCTCAGAAGTCATTCCTAAGGGAATGCAGAGCTAAAGTTTTATCAACAAGTAAAGGTGAAAAAGCTCCAAAGTCGTTCCTAAGGGAATGTAGAGCTACGGTTTGATGAAAAAGCTCTGAAGTCATTCCTGAGGGAATGCAGAACTACGGTTTGATGAAAAAGCCCCGAAGTCGTTCTAAGGGAATGCAAAGCTAAGGTTTGATGAAAAAGCTCCGAAGTCGTTATTAAGGGAATTCAGAGCTATGGTTTGATGAAAAAGTTAGAAAGTTGTTCCTAAGGTAATGCATATCTAAAGTTCAATACAAAAGTTAAGCAAGAGCTTTGGACGCTTTGTTTCAAGTGAAAAGAAGAAGGTGTTTTTCGCCTTTGGCTCAAAATACCATCAAAGTTTGGTTTCATAGGAAACAAAGCACACAAAGTAAAAATAAAAGGTAACAAAGAGTTAAGTTTATATTACAACAAGCAGTGCTTTAATTACATAAATGTTCATTTCAAGCATACAAAAAATATGTCCTGGGCCTAATAATCAAGCTTAGATTTGGCCCTCACTCACTTCTTTTCCTTCTTTGTCTTCTTGTACTCTTTGTTCTACAGGAATGAAGAACAGGGTAAGCATTTAAGAGAGTTTGTAAATAGAAATTTTAGCAATATAGGCCGAAGGACGAACCTTTCTAGCATATTCTTCGGCTTCCAAAGCAGCAAGCTGTCAGCCACCTTTGTCCCATGATTCAAAGAAAAACCTCTTTGTGGTGTTAAGAACTCCATTCGAAGGAGTCTTGATATCTTCGACAGCCATGCCAAAACTAGCTTCTCCAATGCTTTTAATGTGGTTGCAAATGACCTTCTCAAGCACCGAAGCCATTCCACACGAACCAATCATCGTGCAGTAGTCGCTACAGACGTTGATTATTGATTCAACTTCTCCTAATTCCTTTTCTATCCACTCAAGTGCCCCTTCAATGTCCCCGTTGGTATGTAAAGTTGCCCTCGAATTTGCACCAACCGAAGACAAGATTCTCTTCAAAGCATCGCAACACTAGGAAGCAACCGCAAAGGAGTTACCCCCGAAGTTGTTCCAAAATTTCCATTATCCTTTGATTCTCTCTGTCCTTGCTAGTAGCATTATCTTTTGCAGCTTCAAGGTTGGTACAAAGTTCCTTGATCTACTTGTCTTGTTCTTTAATCCTCATCATATCAACATTACACATCTTTATTGCTTCCTCCTTTTCCTTATCGACTGTCACACCCGGATCTAAGGGATAAAGCCGGGTGAATCTCATATATGCGCCAAAGAAGACAACACATATAATAACAGAGTGTATAGAGATAAATGTCACAATATAATCAGAGTACTTATTACATAGCGGAAGTCTTACAAAATAAAAGATAAATAATAAACGAACTAAAGTCCATCCTTGGTGCAATAAAGTCAACTGGGAGACGCCACCTAGATCAAGTCAAACTCCTCGTTGTGTGGTTTCTCTTGAACCACCTGTTCTTCTCCTGTGGGGGGGTGTGAGATAGCAAGGGTGAGCTCACACATGTTCATCGCTCAACAAGTTGTGGGGAATAATGTGCATGAACTCACCAAAAGTGGGAGTTCATGTGATGTGTAAGGCTGATCAACAATAGGAGTTAAAGCTGAGCATTGCTTTTAATAAGTTGGTCAAATTTTATTAGCAGTTACTAAATGTAATTAAATACCAAACCATAATAAGAATAATAGAACAAAATTAATAAATAATCTCATGCAAATGCAAATGACAAAATTGAATTTAGTTCCATAATTTAATCATGAGAGAGTCCTGAGCTGCTCGACCGTGAGCTCGGCTAGTATACCAGTTTTACACTCTGCAGAGGTTGTACCCTGTACCCAGAAGTCGTGTTACCCATCTGCCAAGGGGTCATGAATCCCATACACCTCTACCAAAGAAGCGAGGCAGGGTAACACTACGAGGCCTTTACAAAGTTCCACTAGCTTCCGAAAACCCGCTACAGTTTCTGGAAAGATCAATTGCAAGAATCCCTCGTGTGATCGCCATCGCAGCAAAATCAACCCGAGAACCTCCCTGCATGCCTACTCCACTACTGCCCTTGCCCCTTTCGGGCAAGGTAGTCTTCCACTAGCTTTCCTAATTAATCAACCAAGGGCGTCCCATTCCACCCTTGTGGTGACACATGTTTCTCAAGTTAAGCTCTATGTTCCAATTAATGATAATGATCTTGACATGAACATAAATAAAATAATAGAATAATTGGAACATGGACATAATGTAATATTTAACCCAAAACCATATAAAGCAATAGCAAACTACCCAAATGATTCAGGGGTAAACAAGGTAAAAGATAATCAGACTAGGGTGACCTATTGGGTCCCATCAAAATTAAAACTATGCATGAATAAGTGATATTAAATAACATTATTGGATAATAAAAGTGGTCAAGGGCACAACTTGCCTGCGACTTGAGATTCCAGGTACCAGGATGAACTTTAGGTGACTCGTGACCTCACACTAGTCGTAGCAATACAAACAAACATGGTATAGACAAAATTAACATCACACCAAACATAAGATTAAACTGCATAATAATGATCTATGCGTCGCTACGAGATCGTGGGTTCGAGAACTACTAAAATCGGAGTCATGGTTACGAAGTTATGATTTATGGGATATCTATGTGATTTAACTATTAAACTATATTATAAATTGGTTAGTACACATCATATGAGAGATTATTCCATAAATAATCAACTCAACTTTAATTTTAATTATAGCTTGACTTGAGATCATGTTTTAACCACATTATAATTATGGTCACGTTAGTTTTGATTTAAAAGAGCTAATCTAGTAGACATAGGATAAATAAATATCTAACTATAAAAGTATGCAACATGGTTTAATTAATATTGTTACTGCATAGTAAATATTTATACGAAACTAACACAACTGGAACAAGTCAATTCGGAATTAAAACACACAAGTTATGAATTTTCGAAGTTTTAAGTGTTGGATAAAAAGGAATTAAGTGCATAATTTATTTAATCTAAGTTTCATACCAACTAAGGTTATCGGATGATAGACACTATTATTATGAATTTAATGCAACTGAAACAGATCAAAAAGGAATTAAAATAGATTAAATATGAATTAAACAAGTCTTTGGATTTATTTTTATACTAAAAATTCCATTTTCCTTTTTTAATTCAGAATTTCCCATGGGTTTTGGACTGTGCTCACAATTCTCTAGAATCTCAGGGGTCAAAAGTAAATTCTAGGAGCCAAATGAGTTGTTCTTCCAATAACCGAGGATGGCGGGTTGAATGTATGAAAACCTAGGGTCTCATTTAGAAAGTGCACGCAGCGAAGGGGTAAGGTCGACGCAGGACCGCCCGATCTGATTTTAGTGGCCAAGATTAGACGTATTAATTGAGTGAATCGGTATTCACACGATCCCGCATCAACAGACCAGATTTTATGTTTACGAGATCCACCTAGGCCCTAGATCCAGCGATCAACGGCCGCGATTCACAATCCTGAACCGGTATCAATTTTCTAATCCCTACCATCAAAACCAAGATCAGCGGCTATAAACCCATCTTCTCCCGAGAGCAGGGCGCAGCGGCGGCGCTGCCATAGCGCACAGTGGAGTACTCGCCGGAGACCCCGCAATTTGCCCCACCAGGCATCCTAACACTACCCCGGAGGAAGTTAATAGTAGCACGCGATATGGTGAATCTTCTAGGGGCTTTCTTACCGAGGAAAGGACCACGGTGACGACTGCCCACGACGCAAGGCGGACAATGGCGCACAACCTGCTCTGACGAGCAATACCTTCAATACCAGACCGCCACGGGTCTGGAAAAGTCGTGCGCGAACTTCACCGATCTTCGCCGATGCCCCCCCGATCATCCACTGAGCTCCACCACCGCCTAGAACTAACCTAGGCCGTGGCGGATCTTCCAAATTTCTCACTGCGTGCTGTGTTGTTAACGGCTTTGCACATGGGTAGGCAGAAGGGGGGAAGCATATGTGCCCTAGGATTTTATCCCCAGGTCGAGGGGCACCCCCGCCTAACATCCTGGTCGGCGCGGCGTGATTTTTGCAATGGCCGCCTGCCATGCGCGTCGAGAGGAGGAGAGTGGCGCCCTAGACCCCGGGGCCCACATGGCAGTAATACCGGTGAGCGGCGAGGACGAGTACGTGTGAGGAGGTGGGAAGGCGGAGCAGTGGGCTCGGAGTGTCGGTGACTAATTTGTTTGGCACGTGAACTGGGCTAGCGCGGGTCAGAGCAGGGATAGTGGGCCGCGAGAAGGCTGTTTCGGCCCAAGCGTTAGTTGGTTCTTTTTTTCTTTTTCTTTATTTAATTTCTCATCTCCAACTTATGCTCAAATTTAATTTCAAATTTAAACCTGCTTCCACTTTCTAGTTTTAAATTCCAAATTCCTCTTCTCAAGTATAAACCTAAAGTGAATATATATTCTGCTTTTTATAATATTATCATTTATTCTCTTCCTTGCTATTTATTTATGGAATAAATAGTTTCATTGAAATTCCCTTCCTTATTTCCAATTTCAACACTTGAATTTCGAGTTTAAATCCTTACCTTGAATTTTCAGACTTCCAAATGTCCAATACCATCTTAATTGTGGATATAAACTCTACAAATTTTTAATAATATTTATTATTAATTCCCCCTCCCTTTTCCAACTCTAGAAGCAACAAGTTACTATTACTATTTCTTCTCTCATCTTCTATTTTATTTTTCATTTATAATTTGAGTTCAATTTTATGTATCCAATAAAATGCACCATAACCTCATCATCAACAAGAGATGTACCCATCTTTTGTTTATTGGTTACTTAATTAATTTAATACCATCGATTGCTTATGGAGAAAAAATGTCCTACTAAACTCCCAAGGTTTCAAACATTACAGAAACACTATCATATATATATTTATTTCTTTATTTCACTATTTTATGATATATATTTTCTCTACCAAATTTAGGTCTTACATCGACTATAACCATTTTCTCTTTCAAAGATATTGCTTTGGCCTCTTTCTCCTCTAAGGATTTCCAAAGTTTTGCAACTTTGTCTTGAAGTATTGTCAGCTCTTTCTCTTCGTTCTCTTGTTGTATTCTTAAAGCTTTACTTAGCATTAGTCCCTACACCATGAAAACAATGCAGCTTAGTCAAATACAAAATTTCCTCAAAACTACATCAAGATAAGGCTTCTTTGTACCTTGATACTAGTATAGGCCAAACTGTAAGAAAGTTTTCTCTTCTTAACTTGGCTAAGTATGTCTTCAACTTCCAGAAAACTAATGCTTCGGGTGATATTTCGTACAAATCTTGATTCTTCAGAATCAGGCACTGTAACATCTGAAATCCTATTTTGGAATTTTTACAAATTCTAAATAAGTTTTCTCCAAAAAGATCTGAGATAAAAAATTCATTCCCTTATAAACTATATTCCTCTAAATTAAATTAATAAAAATAGTAAGAAGTCCCCCGAGTTTTGGATAACCATGTTTTCTTAAATAATAAGTCAGATTCCCTTATAAGCATTATCTTTGGTTGGATGTTATATTCTCTAAAGATTTAACCTAAACTAAAGATTATATCAATGTGTTTTACATAAATAAACAATAAAACATTAAATTGGGTTAAAAATTTATAATCTTAAAATAAATGAGGACACTACTAATTGATCAACTTTAAGTTTGAATAAAGACAATGGAATAATGAAATTGAATCTCTAACAAAAAGAAAGGTTTCAAACTTTATTAATAATAGGATTATTTCTTTCATACACATGCAAGCATTTATTTTATATAGAACAATAAAATGATTAATAAACAATTATACTTGTATCATGCTGGGTTCTTTTGATTGGTGAATTTAAACTAAAATCTAAATATCAAAGCAAATTCAAATTTTGAATTGAAATTAAAACAAAAGAAAAGAAAAGAAGGGTGAAAGACTGGCGGACCTGCGTTGTCAGTCGCCCCACACACTGCGTGTCGCCCTCTCACTGACGCTGACTTATGGGCCACACCTGTCAGATCTTCCATCTCCCTCTTGTCCGTTCCAGCAAAACCGAAACCCAGAGTCTTTGGCCGCGCTCCGCAGTGCATGCCCCCTTCCAACTTGCTGGCCTAGGAGGATATATAGGTCCGGCCGCACCTTTCCTTGGCCATAGGATCTTGTAGGGGTAGCTTGCCGTGGGTGAAGATGCCATTACCGAGCACAGGGAGGTGAGGTGAGATGAGAGGGAAATGGCCGCCACGGTGTCCCTATGCCTTCGCTGCTAGCTAGGGTCCCCTGTGGGGTGTGGGTGTTCCTCTGGGTCTCTGAGAACCTGTACATAGCGGCGTCGCGCACATCGACTACTCAGAGTCTTAGGGATTCCTCACCATTGCCAAGCTTCCCCGCAGAGCTGCCAAGCACTATTCTAGGGCCCCTTGTTATCTCGATTGCTAGTAAGAACCATCCCCTTTAATTCACCACGTCGTACTCTATGATATGCACAAACCCACGTTCACAATGGGGTCCTAGGGCATCAACTCGGGTGGCTCCAGGCATGTCGCGCCGCAATTTGGGGCCGATGTGGGTAGGAGAAAGCACTGTGGCCGCTGGATCCCGAGCGTGCGGTCTGGATTAGATAGGGTTGTGCTGGTTCAGTGGTGTGATCCGGACCGTTGGTCTACCAGTGATCGGATCCAGACCATTCTCCAACACTTAAAATTTAGGCCATCGATCTTGAATCTGACGGCCTCAGACATGTACTACTTCGTCCCATCCATGATCTAATCTGCATCATCAATTTTAGATAGGAGGGCCCTAGCTTCAAGATACCCTTCGACCATGGGCATTTTCATACGATCCCCTCATCTTTATTATAATAAACCCACCGTCCACCATAGTTCTAGGGAACTAATAGTTTGGGCCTCGGATTTTGTAGAATAGCCCCTGACGTTATAAACAAATTCTAGAAATTGATTTATAATATAAAAATAAATATAGAGGGTTAGAAAAATCATATCTCCAGCGTTTTAGCTCCGTTTTAAGCCGTTCGAGTTGCGTTAGTCTCGTATTATGGTTGTCTACAAAGTAAAAACATTATTTTTATCATATCATACATTTTGATAGTTAGATATTTATTTACCCAATGGTTAGTAGATTAAAAATTTCTACTCGAAGTTAATCTATATATGACTGAGGAATAATTTGTGATTAAGTTATAACTTAGAGTGAAGTTGAAGTATTTATTTGTTTAATATCCTTCCTCATATAATTTACAGTAATCAATATAAAATTTACTTTAATCACGAAAATCTTTTGAAAATCATATCTTACTAACAGTAACTCCGATTTTAGTGATTCTCGAACCTACAATCTCGTAGCAGCTCGTAGAATATATTTACGCTATTTGTTCTCATGTTTGGTGTACTGTTATTTTTATGTGATCCTTGTTTATTTGTATGTATTGCTACGAATAGCGATGAGGTCACGAGAATCTGAAGACCAACTTGGTACCTAAGGATCTCAAGTCTAAGGCAAGTTGTGTCCTTGATCACTTTTCTCTACCTAATAATGCTCCAATTAATCACTGTGATATGCTTAGGTTAATTTGATGGGACCTAATAAGTTTTCCTAGCATTGTTTACCCCACACCTTGCAAACAAAATAACTATTGGATAGATTTGCTATTGCTCTACCTGGTTTTGAAAAATTAATGTTATATTATGATCATGTTCCAATTTTGCTATTGTTGGGGGTATGCTTCGTAGCCGAAGATCCTAAAGAAAGAGAACACCTTCGAAAGATCCTCTCAGGAGCAAGCGCCGAAGCTATTACCTATAGAGCTTCGGCATAATGACAGATCTCAGGACGAAGGGCCGAACCAACTTAAGGATGGATTGACTTAAAGACCCATGATGTTTTGTGTTATTATTGTAGTCGATTGTAAAGGACACAAATGTAATTTTACACAAGCTGCACCCTATGTCTATAAATAGGTGAACAGTACCCCGGCACTGTTCACGCAATCCTGTAATCGCTAACGCATTACGCTGGAATTATTTTCTGTCAGAGGCGAAGGTATAAACGTACCTAAATATTATGTTTTGACATTTAAGTTCATATTATGAAATATATGAATAATGTAATTTATTTTTCCTATAATTTTTAATATTTTATATTTTATTTCGCATTGATGAATGTTTGGCCACAAAGGTATGACCTTCGTGGTATTCTGTCTGTGGCCTTCGTTCGAAGTTCATTAAATCCATGGGGAAATAATGTTTCAGCGAACGAAGGGTATTATTATTTAACATTTTCTGTGTTGCCTTGTTCTTAATTCATAGCATTTGAGAACAAGTCCCCAACATTGGCGCCCACCTCCGGTGAACTCACTTCCACTTTTTTGAGCTGATGGCTTTGTTCAACAACCAAGCTGGAGCTGCTTCGGCTCCGAAGCTGGTACTCCCGATAACAGGCGGTTCATGTTCAGAGCCAGCTAACAAGAAGCAGAAGAAGGAGGCACAGAGAAGGGTACAACATGTCAGGGTGCAAAGACCCTTCATCAAGTCAAGATGGCCCCACATCCCAATTACCTTCTCTCAAGAGGACCTTCAGCTCAAGGATTACCCTCACAATGATGCTATGGTTATTTCTTGTGTCATCAAAGGATTTCTGGTCCACAATATTCTGGTTGACACAGGCAGTGCAGCAGATATTATATTTGCTAAGGCCTTCAGACAGATGCAAGAGCCCGAAGATAAGATCCATGATGCTACACATCCCCTTTGTGGCTTCGGAGGAAGGCAGATTGTAGCACTCGGTAAGATCACGATGCCAGTGACTTTCGGATTTATCAACAATACAAGGACTAAACAAGTTGTGTTTGATATTGTTGACATGGAATACCCTTACAACACAATCATTGGTCATGGGACACTCAATGCTTTTGAAGCAATTCTTCACCCAGCATATCTTTGCATGAAGATACCTTCAGATCAAGGGCCTATTGCTATTCATGGAAGTCAAGAAGCTGCCAGAAAGGCCGAAGGAAACTGGACAGATTCAAAAGCAATCCATAATATAGATGGAGCTGAAGCTTGTGAGCAATACAAGTACAGAAGGGAGAAGGCTGCTTCGGCTGATCAACCGAAGCCCATGCTTTTATGTGAAGATATAGCAGAGCAGAAGGTGTTGCTGGGGTCTCAATTGTCTGAGGAGCAGGAGAAAACCTTGACAAGGTTTCTGTTCAACAATAAAGATGTCTTCGCATGGTCGGCCAATGATCTCTGTGGTGTGAACATGGATGTCATTGAGCACTCGCTCAATGTTGATCCATCCTTCAGACCCATAAAGCAAAGACTTCGGAAGATGTCTAATGACAAAGCCGAAGGTGCTCGGAACGAAGTGAAAAGACTTCTTAGTGCTGGCGTCATTAGAGAAGTAAAGTACCCAGAATGGTTAGCCAACACTGTTATGGTGAAGAAGGCCAATGGTAAATGGAGAATGTGCATTGACTTTACTGATCTTAATAAGGCTTGTCCGAAGGATGAATTTCCATTACCAAGAATAGATTCTCTAGTAGACGCAGTAGCTTCGTCAGAGCTCATGAGTCTACTAGATTGTTATTCAGGCTACCATCAAATCTGGATGAAGAAAGAGGATGAGCCAAAAACCAGCTTCATAACCCCCAGTGGTACATATTATTATCTTTGGATGCCTGAGGGGCTCAAGAACGCTGGAGGAAGCTTCAGCAGAATGATAGCGAAGGTCCTTCATTCTCAGATAGGCAGAAACGTGCTAACATATGTTGATGATATCATAGTAAAAATCACGAAGCAAGAAAATCACATTGCTGATCTGCAGGAGACATTCGCTAATTTTAGGCAAGCTGGTCTGAAGCTGAATCCAGAAAAATGTGTCTTCGGAGTAAAGAAGGGGAAATTTCTTGGTTGTTTGGTTTCAACAAAAGGGATCGAAGCTAATCCAAATAAAATCGAAGCTATCCTTCGGATGGAACCGTCAAGTACAAAGAAAGGGGCTCAACGGCTAACAGGAAGACTGGCATCTTTGAATCGATTTATTTCCAGATCAGCAGAGAGAAATTTACCATTCTTTGAAGTGCTGAAGTCAGCTGAAGTTTTTCAATGGGGATCAGCTCAGCAAAAAGCCTTCGAAGAGCTGAAGCAGTATCTGATAGATTTAACAATCTTAACTCCACCAGCGCCAGGGGCTCCTCTGCTGCTATATGTGGCAGCTTCGCACTCTGCAGTAAGTGCGGCGCTTGTCCAGGAGAAGCTTGAAGGACAATTGAAAAAGCAGGCTCCAGTATACTTCGTCTTTCTTAGTTTATCAAAGAAAAACTATACAGAATTGGAGAAGGTGTTGTATGCTGTCTTAATGGCCTCCAGGAAGCTTCGACATTATTTTCAAGCATACCATATAATTGTTCTTTCATCACAGCCTTTGAAGGATATTATGAGAAACAAAGAAGCTACTGGAAGGATTGGAAAGTGGGCTGCGGAACTCAACGAGTTCAGCATTGATTATGTGCATAGATCTCCGATTCAGTCCCAGGCGCTAGCAGACTTCATCGCTGACTGGACGCCAGGGGCTCAGGAGGAAGAAGCAAGTAAAGATGACAAAGCTTGGACAGTGTTCTGCGATGGTTCCTGGGGAACCTTCGGGGCAGGTGCAGCTGCCGTTTTAATTGCACCTTCCAAAGCCAGAACATGCTACGTAGTGAAACTTGATTTCAGCTGCACAAATAATATTGCTGAATACGAAGCTTTGCTTTGAGGGCTTAGGAAGTTGAAGGCAATGGGGATAAGAAGGGCGGTTCTCAAAACCAATTCCCAAGTTATTTCTGGTCATATTGATAAGAGTTGTAAAGCAAGAGATCCAAAGCTCGAGAAATATTTGGATACAGTTCGAAGGCTTGAAGCTTCCTTTGAAGGGTTTTCTGTCAAGAATATTCCACGAGGAGAAAATGAGCACGCTGATTTGCTAGCCAAGTCAGCGGCACAGGGGCTGCCTTTACCTTCGGAAGTATTTTTTGAAACAATAAAAGCACCTTCGGTCGACCTTCTTGAAAGAGCAGTGCTCAATATATCTCCTGTTTATAGCGAAGATTGGAGAACTGAGATCATGTCTTTTCTCCAGGGCAATTTCTTTTCAGATGACGAAGCTTATAATAAGAGAATAGCGGCAAGAGCCCATCCATATGTAATAATAGAAGGGGAATTATACAAGCATGGAGTCTGTTCTCTATTACTCAAATGTTTATCCAGAGCTGAAGGTATAGAGCTGATGAAAGAAATACATGCAGGCCTATGTGAATCTCACATCGGATCTAGGCCCTTGCTGGGTAAAGTTTTTCGTCAAGGATTTTATTGGCCGAAGGCAGCTTCGGATGCAGCAGAATTAGTCCAAAAATGCTAAGGTTGTCAAAAATGTGCAAGAGATCAAAAACAACCTTCGTCTCTAACTCAATTAATACAACCTACTTGGCCGTTGCAAAGATGGGGCCTTGATTTGCTAGGCCCACTTCCACCAGCACAAGGAAATTTAAAATATGTTGTGGTGGCAGTAGAAAATTTTTCTAAGTGGATTGAGGCAAAACCTTTAGCCACAATAACTTCGGTCACTGTCCAAAAAATTTTCTAGCAAAATATTGTCTGTCGCTTTGGAGTGCCGAAGGCAATTACTGTGGACAATGGAACACAGTTTGATGCTGAAGCTTTCAAAGAGTTTTGTGAACAAATTGGCACAAAGATCCATTTTACATCGGTTAGGCATCTGGAGTCAAATGGACTTGTCGAAAGAGCTAATGGCATTATCATGACAGGAATAATGAAGTTAATCTTCAACCAGCCCAGGGGGAAGTGGCCAGACGAATTAATCAAAGTGGTGTGGAGCCACAACACAACAATGTCAAGGTCAACAAGTTTTACACCATTCAAATTGCTGTTTGGTGGCGAAGCAATAACCCCAGAAGAAGCTAAAGCGGGATCAATAAGAACAGTGGCTTCGGCAGAGGACGAAGCTGATTATTCTGTGGCAAAAGATGCTATAGAAGGGATCAGGCTTCAGGCTGTGGAGAATATCAATAAATATCAAGCCGAAACAATAAAATGGCGTGACAGAAAAGTTCGGTTAAAAAATATTAAGCCAGGACACTTGGTACTTCAGAGAGTTGCCAACCCAGATACAGTAGGCAAGCTATAGTTGAAGTGGGAAGGACCTTTTCTGGTAGTATCTTCGTCAAGACCAGGTTCCTACAGGTTGAAGGATATGGACGTCAACGACATTCCTAGATTTTGGAATGAGGATGAGCTTCAGTGGTATTATGTGTAGCCTGATGTAATCTTTTTTATTCTTTCCTATGGCACCCTTTTCCTTTCCAAAGGGGGAGAAAGGTTTTTAATGGGGCCATAGCATGTAATTTCTCTTTTTCTTATATTAGCTCTACAAGAGCAATATCCCCCGAAGATGTAAATGTAAAAACTGAGCATGCACCATCGAGTGCAAAGAGAAAAGGAAAAACAGGGAGAAGCTCGAAAGACGTCCCTAAGGGGATGCAGAGCATGACAAAGCTACAAAAAGCCGTTCCTAAGGGAGCACAACGTAAGTTTTCTGCTCAAAAGTCGTTCCTAAGGGAATGCAGAGCTTACAGCGAAAATTCAACGCTGATTCCGCCGAAGTATAAGGCGAAGCGCGAAATGTCAACGCGATACCGCCGAAAGTAAAAGGCGAAGAAGTTCAAAAGACATTCCTAAGGGAATGCAGAACTTACAGCGAAAAGTCAGCGCTGATACACCGAAAAATAAGCGGTGAAGCCGAAAAATAAATGGCAAAGATTTATTATTCCTAAGGGAATAAGAGTTTTGATTGTGGTTTCATATGTGTCTTTGAACATTCATTTGCACGATACATTACATCATACATTTGCATTCATAAACATTCACTTAGACATACATAGGATCATCATCATTATAACATACATACCTGCTTCGGCTCTAAAAGAGAAGGCTAAGGGAAAAGAGGCAATTTTATGCTTCGCTGTGTACGAAAAGAAGGGAAGGTGTTTTTCGCCTTCGGCTCAAAAATATTAATTTCGTCCACACCAAAGCACTTTATACATTGACGGAAAGGTAAGACTATATTACAAGGTATGGATAAAGTCCACGAAGTGAAATTTAATTACATCATACTTTATACAAGTTGTTACATGAGTTTTTTGAGCTATTTCTACATACTACTTGAGCTTCGTTAGCATTCATGGAGCTTCGTCTTTTTACTCCGTAGCTTCAGCTTCGGCTTCGTCATCCTGTATGTAAGTATAATAAGCAAAATTCAAATTCAAAGGAAAAGGTAAGCATAAGGTATGATTTTGTTACCGGCTTAAGGTGGCTTCGAGCTTCGTCACCAGCTTTGCTTCGTCCACCCTTTGTCCATACTAATTTTATAAATCTATTCGCAATACTTCGGGCAAGGTTGGGAATGTTATCTAAGTCTGCTGGTGATAAGCTGAAGTTGGGTCTATTGATAACCTTTTCGTGTTCACAGCCAGACTTCAGAAAGGCAATAGCTGTGCCCCGAGAAGCTACCAGGGCACAAAAGTCACCATGTCCGGCTATAACTTCGTCAAGATCATCAATTTCACCTTCAATATTCTCGAAGGCACCAGGCAGGTCTTCAGCCGAAGAAGTAAATTTCTTGCTGCTGGCTCCAACAAAATAGAACACCTGCTTCAGTCGTTGAACGCATCGATTGCTGAACTCCAGACATCTATTCTGAAGGCTTGTCAATGATTTTTTTCAGCTCTGAACTTTTTTGGACTTCAGCCTCGAGTTTTGCATTAAGCTTCAGCTTTTCATGTTCGAAGTTTTCTGATTGAGAGAGAAGCTTCAAATTTAATTTTGTTATTTTAGCTTCAGCCTCCGCTAATAAGCCTCCGGTTGTTTGAAGCTCGAAGTCTTTCTTTTCGATAGCAACTGATTGCTCTTTTATCTTGCTCTCTAAATTCTCAATTATAACTTCGTGCTTTTTATCTTCTAAGTCCTGTTGCATTTTTAAAGCTTTGCTCAGCAGCATACTCTGCGAACAAATAACCTTCGTTAGAAAACATCTAAGTTATTAAAAACAATAAAAGTTAGAGAAAAGTTGTTTACCTTGAAATTGGAATAAAATAGACTACCGACAATGTGTTGTCGTCGGTAGCGGCTGATATCTGCTTCGAGCTTCGGGAAACCGATACTCTTTGATAGAGTACCGATAACTTTCGCGCCGGTCTGATCTCGTATGCAGCCCATCCTTTCGTCATCAATGCCACCGAAGAGAAGCTCTCCCGGCCGATACCCGCAGGATATACCATATTCTTTTAGTTCTTCTTTTTCGACTTTTGTCAGCTTTTGGCCAACTAAGTTTTGAAAGTTAAAAGCTTCATCTTCCGAAGTATTTTCGGTCATTTCTTCCTTCTTGGGTTTTGCGGCCGTAGTCTCTTCGGTGACTGCGGCAGCCTCTTCTGCGGCAGCTTCTTTCGCGGCCATGTTTAGTAGTATTTTATCTATATCAGCAACCATGCTTTCTAAATTAATATCTTTCGATCTGGCAGCTTCGGCTCTGGCCTCTTCTGCGGCAGCCTCCGAAGGTACAACTTCAGTAGCTGTCATGCTTTCAATAGCCGGCACCTTCGAAGCTGAAGCTCCTGGTGGTGTTGTTTCGATGACTTCTGTCACAGTAACGATTCTTTGCCTTTTTGGTCTAGATGCCTTCGTTTTTGCGGGCTCCTTTTCCTTCTGAAAAAGCTTCGTCAGATGTAGCCCCAGTGGACTTAGTTTGACACACAAAGATTTAGTCATTACCTTTAAGATTTCCTCTACTTCGGTAGCAGAGGGTGTCGCAGAAGTCCCTTCTTCTTCATCAGTTGGTTTTTGCTTCGGAGTCGAAGCCTTTCTTTTCTTAGGAACAATTGTTTTTGCCTCAGACTCTTGTTTTTTCTTCTTCGGTTGATCTTCATCGCCTTTATTTAGAGCACTAGCTACTCTCTTCCTTTTTTGGCCTTCGGCACCCTTGTCTAGCCGCTCATAGTCAGGATATTCAAAACCTATAGCATCCATCACTCGATTTAGCCTTCGTTTCGGATGGGTGCCGAAGGCCGCAGTCATCAACTGGTCCTCTTTTATAGAATAATTTCCAAGTATTTCATTGCACATTACTTCGATTGTGTCCATCCATTCTTGGCAAGGCACTTTGAAATGTCTCTTGAATTTGTAATGATAAGGCAACCAGATAAGTTCTCCTTCCTTCTTTTTTCCTTCAAGCTTCGGCATGGTCCACTCTTTCATAGTTGGAAACACTTTGAAAGCTAAGAATTCCTGCACTAAATCCCTAGTGCCGATGTGCTCCGCGATAACTCTAAATTCTGCCAGCGCAATTTGGGTTGGACCCTCTGGTGTCATATTGCACGGGGGTCTGGTCTCTCCGAAGATCAGCACTAACGAATTCTGGACCAGCTTCTCCTTATCATCGTCAACTTTGACGTAGAACCATTCAGATTTTCAACCAGCTGGCCACTTGCTTCGGTAACTGATCACGAGAAATTTTGTAGTCTTGCGGTAGGCAAAATTGTAGCAGCCGAAGTTTTCATGTAACCCATCTCCTCTAGCCTTGGTTTGGTAATGCAGCTCATGCACTCGGCAGAAACCTTCGGCAAATGGTTCCACCCCTTGGCTTCGGAGAGCCCAAATGTAAATGCTAAGCCTAACGATAGCGTTAGGAGTTAGATGATGAAAGTAGATCCCAAACTTCTTCAGCACATCAGCAATCATCTTATTCAAAGGGAATCTCAAACTAGCTTTGAAGAAACTTTTAAAAACTAATACTTCATCTTTTCCTGGCTTCGGAGTAGTTTCCTCCACACCAAAGCGAACCAGCTCTTTCTTTTCTTCATTAAAATAGCCCAATTTCAACATCTTAGGTAGGTCACCTTCGGAGATGGTGGATTTTCCGAAATCCAGATGGCTGGGTTTGCTCGGCACCACGCTGCTATAACCATCTTTAGACTCGGTCTCCTCAACATCAGCTTGCTCTGCTTCAGCGGCAGGGACGTCCTCCGATGTTACCAGCCCAGACCGCTTCATTGCTTCGGAAATCGGAACAGTCTCAGTAGCTTCGGTCTCATCTCCCTCACGATCAACCCTAGCAGTGGAGCGAACTCTGGCCATTTGATTATGACTTTCTTGAAATTTTTGTTGTTGACTTTTTTGATTTTCCCGAAGCTCTTCCTCTTGTGACGAAGCAGAATCAAAAGCGATGTTTCGTCTGAGCACGATGATTAAGCTTCGGCTATGACTAAAATTTTGGCAGCAAAATAGTGCAATAGCAATGAATGCTGTGGTAACTTCACACCTACCCGTCTGTTTATATAGTGCCGCAGGTGGGAAAGTGAATCGTCATGGTCTCCTGCACCGAATAAACAGTCACCCGCACTCGCTGAACGGTGGGTCACAGGGTCCGAGAAGGTGAATCGCTGGGGCGCGCGTAACTGCTGCAAGATGGGGCCACCGCGCGCGCGACGATTATTTTAATCGTTTCTCGCCAACGAGCTCAGGGAAGGTGTTTTTTGGATCTTCGGCGTCCCGAAGCCTAGAAGATTTTTTCATGGATCAAGCTCGTTACGAAAAACGATCTAGCACCACGAAGGGGCTACTGTTGGGGGTATGCTTCGTAGCCGAAGATCCTAAAGAAAGAGAACACCTTCGGAAGATCCTCTCAGGAGCAAGCGCCGAAGCTATTACCTATAGAGCTTCGGCATAATGACAGATCTCAGGACGAAGGGCCGAACCGACTTAAGGATGGATTGACTTAAAGACCCATGATGTTTTGTGTCATTATTGTAGTCGATTGTAAAGGACATAAGTGTAATTTTACACAGGCTGCACCCTGTGCCTATAAATAGGTGAACAGTACCCCGACACTGTTCACGCAATCCTGTAATCGCTAACGCATTACGCTGGAATTATTTTCTGTCAGAGGCGAAGATATAAACGTACCTAAATATTATGTTTTAACATTTAAGTTCATATTATGAAATATATGAATAATGTAATTTGTTTTTCCTATAATGTTTAATATTTTATATTTTATTTCGCATTGATGAATGTTTGGCCACGAAGGTATGACCTTCGTGGTATTCTGGCCGTGGCCTTCGTTCGAAGTTCATTAAATCCATGGGGAAATAATGCTTCAGCGAACGAAGGGCATTATTATTTAACATTTTCTGTGTTACCTTGTTCTTAATTCGTAGCATTTGAGAACAAGTCCCCAACAGCTATTGTTTTAATTATTGTTCATGATAAGTTCATTATGTTAATTGGAACATGGAGCGACCACCCGGGAAAATAGTGCTACCACAAGGGTGGTATGGGACGACCTTGGCTGACTAATTAGGAAAACTAGTGGAAGACTACCTTATCTGAAAGGGCAAGGGCTGTAGAGGAGCTGTGGTATAGGGAGGTTCTCGGGTCGATCATGCTGCGATGGCTTTTCAGATGAGGGATTCCTATATCGTGCTTCTCAGAAACTGTAGTGGATTTTCTGAAGCTAGTGGAACTTTGTAAAGGCCTCATAGGGCTACCCTGCCTCACCCCCTCGGTAGAGGTGTATGGGATTCATGACCCTGTGGCAGATGGGTAACACGACTTGTCGGTAAAGATGTGTAACCTCTGTAGAGTGTAAAACTGGTATATCATTTGTGCTCACTGTATTGAGTGTCTCGGACCCTCACATGATTAACTTATAGAATTAAACTTAATTTGTCATTTGCATTCCATTATGGGTTTATTATTAATTTTGATCTCTTATTTATTTGGGTTGGTATCTACTTATACTTAGTAATTGCTAATAAAACTTTGACCAACTTTAAAAGCAATGCTCAGCTTTAACCATCTCCTTTGGTAAGCCTTACACTTCACATGAGCCCTACTGTAAGTGAGCTCATGCACATTATTCCCCTCAACTTGTTGAGCGATGAACATATGTGAGCTCACCCTTGCTGTACTCACATCCCCCAGGTCAAGAACAGGTACCATAAGACAAGGAGCATGAAGGACGTCGCAATGAGTTCCTGAGAGGTCTAGGTCGTCGTCTCCCAGTCAACTATGGTTGCTGGATCATTGTCTTCGTATGATGTAATTATTTAATTATTTTGTACAGAACTCCATTATATATTAAAGATGTGACATTTGTTTCTGTACCATGAGTCATCATATGTGTGAGACTTGATCCTAGCACACATTTGATTCGCGCTCGGGTTTGCCCTCAAATTCGGGTGTGATAGAAGTGGTATCAGAGGAATGTTGACTGTAGGACGTAATCAAGATAGAACTGAACAAAACTCGTACCTACTTTATTTGCTACTCTGATTCTTTCTAAACTTCCCTAAATCTTCTCTCATCTATTGCTGCCTTACTTTGATTATTCTTACCTTTTCTCTTCTAAAGGCAAAAGTGGATTTCACACTTTGAAATACTGTACCTAAAGTGACCTTAGGAATAGGAGACCTAATCTTAGGAACTAAAACAAAACTATTTTTATAGGTATCTATACGCTTGAATGTTTGTTCTTATGTGATAACCGTTATATTTGTTTCTTTGATTGAGTGTGATGAGTTGTGGAGTAATGTCCATAATTACATCTATATGTATATAGATAGATAGATAGGTAGACTATCCTTCAAAAAAATACAGATCTATCGTATAGGCCCATCTCATATAAAAGATTCTATCTTATTCTTATAGATTCATCTTGTCCTAGTAAGCATACTTATCCCACCATAGAGTAAGAACCATGATCTAGTCCAAAATAAATTAATTAGATCTTATCTAGTCATGCCAAGCTAATCTAGATCCCATCTAATCTAAATACGACCTAATCTAGGTCAGTCACTTAACAAGTTAATAGTAGTGAAATAAATTAGACCCTGCTCCTACAAATATGTTTTAACCTAAGTTAGGGCCCTAGACTAACTTGACCATATGCAACTACCTTACCCATTAGATGGTTGCATGACCCCTCTGTTTCAACCTCAAAACAAAGATTCTGACCAACCTACCTCATAAAATCTATCCTACCCACGATTATCTTACTACATGTCCATAACTCGGATGAAGACACCAAGGTCCGAAAAGAAGAGCTCAACCTTGAAGGATATGAGTCCAATCCAACTTCGAGAGGAATCAAGGTCCACAGGCCAGAATGGAGTCTTTCCTTACCCTAATCTTTCTTACCTCAAACTATTCTTGCTCTAATCATATCTCACCTTGCCTTGGTGGCTTGACACAAAAGATGCATATGCTCTCCTAATCAACCACTAATGAATAAAAAAAGAATCTTGATTTTTGAACCAATTAGAAACTAGAATCTAAAGTTCACAAACCAATATTTCTATATCCCTTTTCTTACTAATCTTGAGGACAATATTATTTTTAAGGGGGCTAGAATTTGTAACACCTGAAATCCTATTTTGGGATTTTTACAAATTCTAAATAAGTTTTCTCCAAAAAGATCTAAGATAAAAAATTATTCGGATAAACTATATTCCTCTAAATTAAATGAATAAAAATAGTAAGAAGTCCCTCGAGTTTTGGATAACCATGTTTTCTTAAATAATAAGTCAGATTCTCCTATAAGCATTATCTTTGGTTGGATGTTATATTCTCTAAAGATTTAACCTAAACTAAAGATTATATAAATGTGTTTTACATAAATAAACAATAAAACATTAAATTGGGTTAAAAGTTTATTATCTTAAAAGAAATGAGGACACTATTAATTTGATCAACTCTATGTTTGAATAAAGACAATGTAATAATGAAATTGAAACTCTAACAAAAATAAAGGTTTCAACCTTGATTAGTAATAGGATTTAATTCTTTCATACACATGCAAGCATTTATTTTATATAGAACAATAAAATGATTAATAAACAATTATACTTGTATGATGCTGGGTTCTTTTGATTGGAGCATTTAAATTGAAGTATAAATATCAAAGTAAATTCAAATTTTCAATTGAAATTAAAAGAAAACAAAAGAAAAGGGGGGTGAAATACTAATGTGGGCTGACCTTCACTTGGGCCCAACAGACCCCACTTCCCTTCACACCCCGCCGAGCCCAACTGTGTTCATGCTGACTGGTGGACCCGCCTCGTCAGTCGCCCAACACACCACATGTCGCCCTCTTACTCATGCTGACTTATGGGCCGCACCTGTCAGATCTTCCATCTCCCTCTTGTCCGTTCCAGCACAACCGAAACCTAGAGTCTTCGGCCACGCTCCGTAGTGCACGCCCCCTTCCAACCTGTTGCCCTAGGAGCATATATAGGTCCGGTCGCACCTTTCCGTGGCCATAGGATCTAGTAGGGGTAGCTTGCCATGGGTGAAGATGCCATTACCGAGCACTGGGAGGTGAGATGAGAGGGAAATGGCCACCGCGGTGTCCCTATGCGTTCACTTCTAGCTAGGGTCCCTTGTGGGGTGTCGGTGTTCCCCTAGGTCTCTGGGAACCTGTACATAGCGGCATGGCGCGTGTCGACGACCCAAAGTCTTGGGGATTCCTCACCATTGCCAAGCTTCCCCGTGGAGCCGCCAAGCGCTATTTTGGGCCCCCTTGTTATCCCGATTGCTAGTAAGAACCATCCCCTTTAATTCGCCATGTCATACTCTATGATCTACACAAACTCGCGTTCACAATGGGGTTCTAGGGCATCAACTCGGGTGGCTCCGGCCATGTCCCACCGTTCATCGGAGCTTGGCGGCACCACCGTTTAGGACCGACGTGGGTAGGAGAAAGCACTATGGCCGCTGGATCTCGAGTGTGCGGTCTGGATTAGATAGGGTTGTGCTGGTTCAGTGGTGAGATCCGGACCATTGGTCTACCAGCGATCAGATTCGAGTCGTTCTCCAACACTTAAAATTTAGGCCATCAATCTTGAATCTAATGGCCTCAGACACGTACCGCTTCGTCCCATCCACGATCTAATCTGCATCTTCCATTTTAGATCGGAGGGCCCAAGCTTCAAGATACCCCTTCGGCCGTGGTGTTTTTCATATGAACCCCTCCTCTTTATTATAATGAACCTGCCGTCCCCCACAGTTTTGGGGAACTAACAGTTTGGTCCTCAGATTTTGTAGAATAGCCCCTGACGTTATAAAGAAATTCTAGAAATTTATTTATAATATAAAAATAAATATAGTGGGTTAGAAAAATCACATCTCCTGCGTTTTAGCTCCGTTTTAAGCCGTTCAAGTTGCGTTAGTCTCGTATTATGGTTGTCTACGTAGTAACAACAATATTTCTATCATATCACACATTTTGATAGTTAGATATTTATTTACCCAATGGTTAGTAGATTAAAACTTTCTATTCGAAGTTAATCTATCTATAATTATAATCTGACTGAAGAATAATCTGTGATTAAGTTATAACTTAGAGTGAAGTTGAAGTAGTTATTTCTTTAATATCCTTCCTCATATAATTTACAGTAATCAATATAAAATTTAGTTTAATCATGAAAATCTTCTGAAAATCATATCTTACTAACCATAACTCCGATTTTAGTGATTGTCGAACCTACGATCTTGTAGCAGCGCGTATTATATATTTACGCTATTTGTTGTCATGTTTGGTGTACTGTTATTTTTATGTGATCCTCGTCTATTTATATGTATTGCTACGAATAGCGGTGAGGTCACGAGAATCTGAAGACCAACTTGGTACCTGAGGATCTCAAGTCTAAGGCAAGTTATGCCCTTGATCACTTTTGTTTACCTAATAATGTTCCTGTTAATCACTGTGACATGCTAAGGTTAATTTGATGGGACCTAATAGGTTTCCCTAGTATTGTTTACCCCACACCTTGCAAACAAAAGAACTATTGGGTAGATTTGCTATTGCTCTACTTGGTTTCAGGAAATTAATGTTATATTATGACCATATTCCAATTTTGCTGTTATTTTAATTATTGTTTAGGATAAGATCATTATGTTAATTGAAATATGGAGCGACCACCCAGGAAAACAGTGCTACGACAAGTGATAAGGCTGAAGTGCCCGATCTTTCGATAAGTGGAGATAATTCTGATCTGGCGGATGATGACCCTCACGATTCGACTACAAAGAGCAAGCCTGAGGCGCCAATGCAATCGCTGAACCAACTCAGTTTGGTTACCGACCTTGCTGGTGCAAGATCAGCCTGATCACGAAGATCGTTTCCTGCACACAATCGAAGAATGAACAAGAAAAAGATGCGAGCAATCTAATCTATTACTCGTGGGTGGAGTTCTAAATTCACGAAGATAGATCTAATCTACGCGTGTTCGGGAATAACTAAGGCTAATCTAAAACAAAACTCAAACAACAAAGGAGGCGTAGCTCCTGGTAAAATAGAGAGAGGGGGCGCAGCCCCTGGTGGCGGCCAAGGCAGAAAAACGCAACCCTAGGGGCGGCCCATCCCACATTGCGCCGCAGTTGGGCCGGTCGCCTATTCTTCTGGTCCCTCATTATTCAGTAGCGTGACGAAGTTAAGATATCTTTCATGGGCCTGAGTGATTGGCCTAGCTAATGAAGGAAGTGGCGCCTGAGGTGGAGCTTCCCCAGCTGAGGAGGGAAGTGACGCCTGAGGTGGAGGTGCTGCTGGTGTAGTCATACTCGTGTTGCAGTTGATGTCCTCATCATCCTCCCCTTCTTGAAGTGAAGTCATCCTCGACGATAACTCGTCATCCTCGCCCATGTATGGTTTCAAATCTGCAACATTAAAACTAGTGGAAACACCAAATTCCGTAGGCAGGTCAAGGATATAAGCATTATCATTAATCTTTGTTAGCACCTTAAAAGGCCCAACAACACTAGGCATTAATTTAGAACGACGCAAAGTAGGAAACCGATCCTTTCTCAAGTGCAACCAAACCATATCACCTGGCTCAAAAGTAACAAGTTTTCTTCCTTTACTACTAGCAACTTGATTCTTTGCATTAGTAGCAACAATGTTCTATTTTGTTTGTTCATGTATGGTAATCATTTGTTCAACATGTGCAACAACATCTACATGTGGGGCGCTCACAGCATTAAGTGAAATCAAATCAATAGGTGCCTTAGGAATGTAACCATAAACAATCTGAAAAGGGCACATCTTTGTAGAAGAATGTGTGGCAAGTAGTACAATGTGCAACAAGATGCTCATCATAACGGCGCATCTGGGAGCAAAATAAGTGTGCAGCCAGCACCTCATATGTCTTGTAAATGCCAAAATGCCCCGTGAGGCCGCCTCCATGAGCTTCCTGCAGCAACAAAAGATGGACCGAGCTTGCTGGAATACACAACTTGTTATCATGGGACAAAAATCCATCTTATACGTGAAATTTTCCCCAGGGTTTGCCATCCTTACAATTTATAATGATATCTTTAAAATCAGCATCATCGACATATTGATCTTTCACAGTTTGCAAGCCAAAGATTCAAAATTCTAACTGTTAATGGTATATCTACGGGACAACGCATCAACAATGACATTTTCCTTCCCGTTCTTGTGTTTAACGATGTAAGGAAATGACATTTTAAAGCCTCATGATCAGAATGAATTATAAACTCTCGAGACCAAAGGTAGTGCTGCCATGTTTGCAAAGCGCGGACTAAAGCATAAAGCTCCTTATCATAAGTAGAATATCTCAAGCTAGCACCGCTTAATTTTTCACTGAAATAAGCTATCGGTTTTCCTTCTTGTAACAAAACAGCAGGTAACCCAATACCACTAGCATCACAGTCAAGTTCAAACACTTTCTGAAAGTCAAGCAATTATAAGAGTGGTGCATGGGTTAACTTACCTTTCAAAGTGTTGAACGCCTCTTCTTGTGTGGGGCCCCAAGCAAAAGACTCACCTTTCTTTGTGAGTTCGTGCAAAGGGGCAGCAATGGAGCTAAAATCATGCACGAACCGGCGGTAAAATCTTGCAAGTCCAAGAAAACTTCGAATCTGCGTGACCGTCGTTGGTGTAGGCTAGCCCTGAATGGCTTCAACCTTGCTGCTATCCACCTCAATGCCCTACGGAGTAACCACATAACCAAGAAACAAGACATATTGCGTGCAAAAGGTGCATTTGTCCATGTTACCAAACAAGCGAGCAGCACACAAAGCATAAAAACAACACACAAATGTTCTAAATGCTCTTTTATAGACTTGTTGTAAGTAATGATATCATCGAAATAGATAACAACAAACAAACCTATGAAGGGTTGTAGAACTTCATCCATTAAACACATAAAGGTGCTGGGAGAATTAGTCAAGCCAAAGGCATAACCAACCATTCATATAATCCAAATTTTGTTTTAAAAGTCGTTTCCATTCATCACCTAGTTTCATTATAATCTGTTGGTAACCGCTACACAAATCAACCATAGAGAAAATAATGGCACCACTAAGCTCATCTAGCATATCATCAAGGCATGGTATAGGATATCGATAACGAACTATGATGTTATTAATAGCACGATAATCTACACACATACGCCATGATCCATCCTTCTTTGGAACAAGTAAGAGACTCATAAATGTATCCTTTATCAAGCAGCGTCTGCACCTAGTGCTAGATCTCCTTAGTCTCATCTAGATTTATACGGCATGGGGTGTGGTTCGGAAGCGAAGTGCTGGGGATGAGATCGATCTGATGCTCGATGCCACGGAGCGATGGAAGACCCTGTGGTAAGTCCGTGGGAACGACATCAACATACTCCAGCAAAAAGTTAACCACAGCAGGGGGTATATCTAAAGACGGTGCATCATCAAGCGGAACAAGCATACGCAAGCATACAAGTGCATAACAGGGCATATGAGTCTCATGTAAATCATCAAAATCAGCACGTGTAGCAAGTAAAATAGGAGCATTCAACTTTATTTCAGATTTAATAGGTGCGTCTGATGGAGATTTGACTTGTTGTGTAGTGATAGCAGCCCTCCTAAGATCATCTTTCAGAATTTGGTCAAGGGTCATTGGATGTATAACTATTTTCTGGCCTTTAAACATGAAAGAATAATGATTCGAATGACCATGATGTAAACTATCAGTATAATATTGCCAAGGTTGACCCAATAACAAAGAGCATGCTTCCATAGGAATAACATCACAATCATCATAATCAGAATAAGACCCCAGCGAAAAGGGGATACATACCGAGCATGTTACCTTTATTTTACCACCATCATTAAGCCATTGAATGTGATACGGATGTGGGTGTGTGCGAGTGGGTAAGGATAATTTCTCTACCAAAGCTGTACTTGCCAAATTATTGTAGCTGCCACTATCGATGATGATACGAATCGACCGTTCTTTCACAACGCCCTTGGTATGGAATAGAGTGTGTCTCTGATTTTTTTCGGCCTGGGTAAGCTGTGTGCTGAGAACACACTGCGCAACAAGACTCTCATACATATTGGTATCGATGGGATCAATGTGCACTTCCTCATTTTCTGCATGGTTAGTGGCAATCATAGCATGACTAGTTTCCTCAGAATCACTAGCTGAAGAGTACTCACCATTGTCATGTATTAGCAAGGTACACTTGTTTGGGCAGTCCCGAATCATGTGCCCAAATCCTTAGCAACGATGGCACTGAATATCTTGTGTATGTCCTGTGGAAGAAACAACGTCTTTGGTGCAAGGCGCTGCAGGCTTGGTCGTCCTTGTGCGTGGTGTAGTGCTGGGCGTAGGAGGCGCAGGGCTGGAAGGAGTTGAGCTATGTGTCAGACCCCGTCCTGCAAATAAGTTAGTATATGTCTTCGATCGTTGTCCCTGCACTTCATGTTCAACTTTGCAAGCATGTACAAACAATGTGGTGATATCAAAATAATCCTTATAATCAAGTATATTCTGAATTTCCCTATTCAAACCACCACGAAAACGTGCCATAGCAGCGTCATCCGATTCTACCAAACCACAACGAATCATGCCCTTTTGTAACTCCTCGTAATATTCCTCAACAAATTGTGAACCTTGTTGAAAACACTGCATTTTGTTAAGCAAATCACGAGCATAACAGGAAGGAACAAATCTATGGCACAAGGCATTTTTTAATTAAGTCCAAGTAATAACACTGTTGGGAGCCTTCCTCTTCCGAAGGTCCTCAAAAATATGACTAACCATATGTTTTCAGTACGATATAGATTATTACAGGATGTTTCGGCTCCCGGATAAAAGACCTTTTCTAATGGCAAAGGTATACACGGTGTAAAGGAGCAACCCAAAGGTGATAAGAGTAAGCGCCGAAGCTATTGCAGAGAGCTTCGGCTTGATATGGTGATGAAGCCCAAGGACGACACCGACTGAAAGGGGGAAAAGACCACTTAGTCCGTGATAATTTGTATTACAATCACGAGTAAATGTCAAGGGCATGAATGTAATTTTGTCCGGGCCGTGTCCTGTGCCTATAAATAGATGAACAGTAGCACCGTACTGTTCACGCTGGATTGTAATCACTCTCGCTTCATTCTTACATCATTACCTTCTGCCAAGCCGAAGGTATCAATGTAATATGAATTTTATCGATATTTATTCATATTCATAGTGTGACACCCCAGTGTCACCTAGGGTTTCTTCTCAGAACTAACTCAAAACCATTATCACATGTGAACCAAATTGAGCAAAGGACATCAAAAATTAGGAGCAAAGGTTTAATTAAGTCTTTTCCATCTTAAGAATTGTGCCTTAATCATGTCATGCACCTCAGGGTGAGAAGAATTCACAAACCCTAAATAACCCAAAGTAGGCCATTTAAGTGCAAAGAGGGAAAACTTGTAAAAAGATTTTGAAAAACTCAAAATCATGATGAGAACCAAATAACAAAACTAAAGTGTACTAAATAAACTACAAAATATAGTAAGAAAGTTTGATCAGTGAAGCTTTGCAAAATTCTCAAAAAGACCCCTCAAGCTAAACTTCAAAAAGGAAATTCAGAAAATTCAGAACTGAGTTTTTAGCCCTTTGTAAAGTTCAGCCGTGTTCTCTATTTTCCAAAACTCAAATCTACAAAACCCAAATATGAAAGTGGCACCAAATTACCTTGAACATACTATGGTAAAGTTTGAAATCAAACAAAAACCGTTTGACACATGTTGACTCGACTTTAGTCTCGGTTTTCAGCCGAGCGACAAACCCAACTTTGCCCTCTCATATCTCACGATTCCGAGATCAAATCCAGTCGAGTGCTGTAAGAGAAACAAAGAGTAAACGACAAAGAACAAATAGTGTGCAAGGATTTGGGAGAGTTACGAGAAGACCGCGACCCAATTAGCGTTTGAAAATGACCAGACTGAGCGAGGCCACGTGTTCTATCGCTTGCCTGACCGGCCGAGCACGGACTGGCCGCGGCAGCGCGTGCCCCGCGCGTGGTCATCCCGCCCCATGCGTCTGTACCTTGCCCTCGCCTATAAGTTCCCCCACAGGCCTTAGCCGTTTGCACTCGTGCACCTAGAGCCCTGCCCGAGCCAGAGATCATCAGAGTTCACCGTGGAAAGCAAGCGCCACCGCCCGCCATCACTACCCAAGCACGGCCGTTGTGGCCAGTCTTTTCTGTCAACTCCCAGCCTCGCCCTAGCCCCTGGACAGCTTCCCCGAGAGGCTGTGAAGCTTCTCCAAGCTTGAGCCGAGGCATTGCCTCACCGGAGAAGCGGAATCACCCTCGCCGGACTTCGGTCACCCGCCACCATGTGTGAACCGAGCTATCTGGTGAGCCATTTTCCAATTCCTCGCGCCTATGTCTTCCCTGACCTCTGGTGAAGCTCACTGACCAGTTCAATTGAACTTTACCACCCTGGTTAGGCCAGAGTCCTCGTCGCCGACGAGCTCGCCCGCCTGCGCACGTGGACCGACCTACTCCGACCATCACCGAAGACGATCCGCACATCGGCATGACCATCAAGACCTCCACTACACCCTCGACCACTTCACCGGAGCAATCTCGCCGTCGGTAAGCCCCTCCGCCCCTTTCCTTCGCCACGGTTACTATTTCATTAGGGGAAGGACCGCGAGTTTGATTTAGCAGAACCCTAGGGGGTTTTCTGCGTAGTTAGAGACCAATGTGAATAATAACCCGAGGACCCATCTATAATGAAACTTAGAAACTTTCGCCAGGGACCCCAATGCAAATCCCTTTTTCCCTTAACTATTTCTGTTTATTATTTTTAAAATAGACAGATAACTTAGGAAATTTATATCTTGAAAAATATTTAACCAAATTTAGTCAAACCTGGATTCAGAATACTATGAACTATTAAATAAAAATACTGAACCCTATGCTTTCTGTATTAAATTTTATAGTTTAGAATTAAATAAGGAAACTGTCCAAATCTTATTTAAATGAAGAAAAATAGAAATACTCCTGTGCTAGACTTAAGAAAATTTGTAGAAGTCCAAACCCAACTTAGGCACTATTTAAAAATATTAAGCACCCTAGTATACAAGATTAACACAGGGTTATCTACTAAACACTATATCTGTCCAAAACTTAGAAAAATAAGAAAGACAATAGAAATTAGTAAATAGAGGATGAACATATTTTTCCTAGTCCACTTGAGTAATGGAGAACCTAGGAAAAATACAAAAAACCTAGTCCAGAACACATCCAAGGTTAATTATTTATTAGGAACTAATAAATCCATAAAATCCACCATTAAAAATATAAGGACCATTTCAAAATTGGTAAGAAAAATTCAGTAGACTCTTAATTACTAGAACACCACTATAAAAATAATAAACACCCTAGCCCATCATTATAAGTCGGTTGAACAATTAAAACTTGATTTTTAGCCATGTTCCAGTTAAATCATAAGAAAGCCAAAAAATGTGCAACAATGGGCAAATAAATTTTTACCAAATTGTTGATGAAGTAGAACACCAGAGAAAAATGCAAAACCTATCCAAAACTTCAAAATAACACTCATTACCCCTACCTCATGGAAAAGGCCATTTAATTCAAGAAATTCCTACCACCCTTTCCCTTAAGCAAAATGTTACCAAATTCTAGAATGATTGCTCTTGCGCAAAGAAGAAGATAGGAAGAATTTGAAATCTGTTGTTTAATATTTTTCAAGTATAGTGGTAGTAGAAAGCATTCCTTTGGCTAGAAACTTTAGAAAATCATAGTAAAATAACTAATAAGTATTAGTGGCTAAAATTTGGTACAATGTCATGTTATTTCCCCTAAATGCCAGGAAAAATAAGCCTTAGAGAATAACCTACTGTTAAAGGAAAGTTGTAGTTCAAAGCACCCCCTCTGCCCTAAAATTTGATAATTTTGTACATAGAGAACCCCTCACTTTTTAAGCCCCAACTTTTGGGATAGAGAGTTATACACCAGTAAGAAGCCACTGTAATTTTTTGCAGAATTTGTAGAAATTTATAAAACTAGCTTGTAGTTCGAACCCACCTGAAGGACCTAAAAGAAAATGGAAAAGAAGAGATAGATTAGAAAGATTAATAAGTCTCACCCCAATAATTGCAGCTAAGAATCTTGTTAAAATATCACTAAGACATAAAAAGGAAGATCAGTAGAACACTAAAAACAATCTGACCATTCAGAAATCAAACTTGACCCAAATTTACTAAAGTATACCCCAGAAATCTCTAATACCAAGACTTAGCTCTATTTCCTGTTAATTAATCTTTCAACATACAATTTTAGTTGCTAAATTGCATATGATGCCATGCATATATCTTACTCATTGCATTCATTAGATTGCAACCTCGCTGGCGGAGAGTACGTGCTCATTCCTGAGCAAGGAGCTGTCCACGAGGAAGATCAGGAGCCAGCTCCTGAGCCTGCCATCGAGGATCTGCCCGCAGCCCCAGCAATTGAAGGCAAGCCCCGGTTTTATGCATAACCAATTTATATATGCTACTTTACTACACTTAATGTTTGTAGGCTTGTAATGTGCACTTAAGTGTAGGAGTTGCTTGAAACCCTTAGTTGCATGAATTCATGATTCCTTTTTGAGATGGATACTAGTATGCTAGGTCGAGTAGCCACTTTGCTAATTAGGATCTCGGTAGAAGTCGAGTGATTTTTCAAGCAATCGCGCGAGGTCAGGAATTGATTGTATTCATCTTGATAACGAGATCTATGATGGTCTATGGACTTGGATCTAGGGGGGTGCCTTGCCCATGAGACAGGAAAAGGAATTAAGGATTAATGTGTGGATACATGAGTCAAGCGTTTCAATGTACTAAACACATGTCGGGAAATATGGTAATCGGTAAACCTAGTACCTGAGTGAAGCCGGGCGCGGACTTTTCTCCTCACTTGTCCTGAGACTGGGTCTCCCATGCTAGCTATGGTGGGTACAAGTGCGGTCATTGCACGGTGGTAGCCGGGTCAGTGGAGCATTGTATGCCAAGGCGGTGAGCCCTGGCCGCGAACGGGGAATCGATGGGGACGGTTGACGTGTGTGGGGACGGAGTGCCCCTACATGTCGTGTGTTTAGGTTTACCTTGCAAGGTTTAAAAACTCGATTCGAATCATTTTCTTCTCGCAGCTAATGAGACTGCTTGACCTCTTGTACTACATTGAGTAAGAAGTGAAATGAGGTTTTACATGAGATAACATGTTGATTGTATTAAATGATTGTTACCATGTATGCTTCGAAGGAGTAAACTTAGCTAAAAGTGATGATATTAGAATTGGAAAAGCTAAAATCAATCTTAGACTCAGCTAGTGCTTTGGCAAACCAAACCCCTCAGCCAAACATCTGCATGGTCTAGAGGTAGAGGAGTAGATTCCTCACACCGGGTAAGTCTAGCTGAGTATTAGTATACTGAGCCTTGCTTGTGGCATAATTTTTGCAGGTATGCTTCAGGATATGGTTAATGGTGTGACTTGGCCTACCACCCTGCCACCGGGTTGGACGATCGAGTGGGATGCTGCTCCAGTAGGAGAGGAGCAGGAGTAATGGGCTAGGCCTTGCCCTATTCCTCACTTTCGATGATATCGATTATCCGCTGCAATTTATCTTATGAACTTACTTTAGTTACTTGAAAAAATCCGATTTATGTAATAACTCCAGTACTTTAATTTGAGGTTTCATGTTTTATTGTATTTCTTCTGTGACTCACCTTCGAGTGAGCTTGTGGTATTTGATCCTGGATAAGTGGCTTTATCATACTAGATCTGAGGGATTGACGGGTTATTCCGATTTAAGTGTGTTGTGACCTCTGAGGCGTGACGTGGACACTTAAGCTGGAATAATTCGGGCGGTTCTGCCACACATAGAATATAAATGTGAATATATTATTGATTCATAATTATGATCTTTATTCCTTTATGTTCTATTGCTTAATTATTCATATTCCTATGCTGAAATGATGAAGGTATGTCCTTCATGACCTTCGTCCAAAGATCATTATATCCGAAAAGAAATAATGCTTCGAAGGACGAAGGTCTTTAACCATTAACAATTGTGTTGCCTTGTTCTTGATCTATAACATTCAAGAACAAGTGAACAACATTTGGCGCCCACCTCCGGTGAACTCACTTCTTCAACCTTCAGAAGATCATCTATCTTCGACATGCCGCCGAAGAAGATAATGGTTCCAGGGTCTACTCTGCAACCACTAAACACAAATCAAGATGCTCTCTCTCTCTCTCTCTCTCTGCGTGAGGCCAAGAACCAAAACAGGAAGGCCATCATCCCAACTCTACAGGAGGAGCAAATCGATCAGGAAATCAGGGACTTAGAGGTCATCCATCAGCAAGTGCAAAGGAAGAAGGAGAAGATGGCCCGGTTGGCCGATCTTCAGAAGAATATTGACGAAGCTGCTGAAGAAATGCGCCATCTTACTCAAGATGACTAGGACCGAAGGCCTCAGCACAGGGAGCTTCGTTAAGAGAGCTCATTCAACGAAGATGAATGGTGCGATGACTTTCATCATGGTAACTTTACTTTTGATGATGCTTCTCCTCTGGCGGCAGAACTGCAGGCTATCCCATGGCCACAATCCTACAAACCACCCTAGTTGCTCATGTACGATGGACACTTAGACCCAAAGAAATTCTTGATGAGCTATGAGGCAACAATATCCTCATATGGAGGCAACGCCGCTGTCATGGCAAAGTCCTTCGTCAGGGCAGTCCGAAGTGTGGCCCAGACGTGGTACTCCTCCCTTCAGCCAGGAACAATTACATCATGGCAGAAGCTTAAGGATATGCTGGTCACCAGCTTTCAAGGTTTCTAGACGAAGCCAGTTACTACTCAGGTATTGTTTCAATGCACACAAGACCAGGAGGAATACCTTCAGGCGTATGTCCGAAGGTTACTACGACTAAGAGCACAAGCACCCACAGTGCCCAATGAAATTGTCATTGAGGCCATGATCAAGGGACTTAGGCCAGGACCCACTACTCAGTATTTTGCTAGGAAGCTTCCACAAACTCTGGAGAAGCTACTTCAGAAGATGGATGAGTATATCTGGGCCGATAATGATTTTCGCCAAAGAAGGGAGGAGGCTTACCGGTTTTCTGAGATGACCAGGGGCTTTGGAGGGAGGCTTAATCCTAGGCATGTCCGGTCAATTCATAACTCCAATGCCAATGATGAAAGAGCCAGCAATGCTCAACATAGCCATCAAAGTTCTCAATCTTCAACCATGCAATAAACTTCTTTTAGACCACCGGCTCCGAGGGGCAGGGGAGGAAGGAGTTTCGGTGGAGGGTGATTTGGCAATCAACCCAGAAAACTGTACTGCCTTTTTTATGCCGAGGACAAGGGCCACACAACAAGGACATGCCAGGTCACAATTCAGAAGCAGAAGGAAATTGTCGAAGCTGAGGCGCGACAGAGTCAGCCGAAGCAAGTCCTCCACACTGCTTCGTGTTACTCCCCACACATCCCAGAATACATGGGTAATCGACAACCCATGGCTTCTGTTGCTTCGGCAAGCCATTCCCAAACTTCTTGGCCTCAGTTGCCACCACCACCACCACTGATCCACAATCAACAGCTAGAAGAGCGCAGTCATACTCAGCAGCAGCGCAACCTTCGGGAGGAATCCGAAGTGCGCACAGTCAACAGCAGTGTGCCTGAGTCAAAGCATATTTACTAAAAGAGCTACAGTGGAAGCACATGATGATCTGATGTATCTTAACATTTTCTGCCTTTTTAATTTTCTTGAAAGAAAAACAATACAGGAAGGATGAATTTTTAACTTGATATAATGATATTATCGTTACACCATCGAGTGTAACAGAATTACGTTTCGAAGCTACAAAGCCTTTCCTAAGGGAGCCGCAGTGTAAGTTCCGAAGCTACAAAGCCGTTCCTAAGGGAGCGCAGTGTAAGTTCCGAAGCTTCAAAATCGTTCCTAAGGAAGCGCAGTGTAAGTTCCGAAGCTTCAAAGTCATTCCTAAGGTAGCGCGGTGTAAGTTCCAAAGCTCCAAAGTCGTTCCTAAGGGGATGCAGAGCCAAAATGCCACCTAAGTAAAGGGTGAAGAAGCTTGTTGGTCACTTGTTCTCAAATGCTATGAATCAAGATCAAGGCAACACAAGTGTTAATGGTTAAAAACCTTCGTCCTTCAAAACATTATTTCCCTTAGGTTATAATGATCTTCGAACGAAGGTCACGAAGGGCATACCTTCGTCATTTCGATAAACAGATATGTAGACAAAGACATATTGCACGCAGAGAGAATATGAATAATCATTTTGAATCATTAGACTATTCATACATTTATGTATTTTATAAGCATAAAGAATCATTAATAATATTTGAATTACATTTGTACCTTTGGCTTGACAGAAGGTAAAAGGCAGGAGTGATGCGCGGATGATTACAAGTCAGCGTGAACAGTACGATGTTACTGTTCATCTATTTATAGGCACAGGACGCAGCCTGAGCAAAATTACATTCATATCCCTGACATTTACAGTTAGGCAAAAGGTAAACTATCGAGGACTAGGCAGTCTTTTCACTTTTAGGTTAGTTTCATTCTCCACCACCGTCCTTGTGCTAAGTTGAAGCTTCTCCAGCCACAGCTTCGGAGCTGATTCATCCTTCTTCCCGATCACGCTTTTCATACCATGCACACCTTCATCTTAAGGCTGAAGCTTCCTGTGACAGTATACTATACTGGAAAACATGTTAGTCGTATTTTTGAGGGCCTTCGGAAGATGAAGGCCCCAAACAGTAGCCCCTCGCAATATTAATTTGTTCTTGTATCTAACAAATTCAGACTGCGACGTGAACGAAGACCTTTAGCCGAAGGTCCGAAAAACACCTTCCCTTCGCTAGAATATAGAAAGTCAATGACAAATGGGGCCCGCCAAGTTGCAATGCACTAGGCATATAAATAGAAACCCAAAGTGGCAGCGTCTGCTGCGCCATTTCAATCGCTTGTGCTATTTTCTCAAGTTTTAATTTTCTTGTTGTTAAATCCTACTTGTTTTGTGAGCTTCGTCATTTACACAAGTGCTCATTAGATGTCTGAAGAGAAGAAGATGTCTGAGAAAAAGAAGGTTGTGGACCCTGCCCTAGCTGGGTTTTACGAAGCTATGGAAAAAACAAACACAGAGAAAATTACAAACAAAATACTAGCTGATTTGTCTAAAGATTCTGACGATAGCGATAACTTTGATGTGGAAAGTGGGAATGAAGATGCCGAAGATCAGCCCTGGCGGCCAAGTCATACCATCTTCGGAAAGTCGTCCATGAAACAGAGTCAGATTGATGCCATGAAGGGAAGATACTTTCGTGATATATCTATTGTGAGAGATGGGGGGACAACGCCGCACCTGCACCTGAAGAAGATGAAGTTGTTGTTTACAGAAGTTTTATGAAGGCAGGTCTTTGGTTCCGATTGAGCAAATTTTTGGTTGAAGTTTTGAAGACATTTGAGATCTTTCTTCATCAAATTACTCCCAAAGCTATAATCAGAATGAGTATTTTTGTTTGGGCCGTGAGAAGCCAAGGGCTGGAACCGAGCGCGAAGTGCTTCTGCAATATGCACGAACTACTGTATGAGACGAACGCCACTGGCAAAGAGCAATATCACAACAACTTCCGTTGTTATGGCTTCGTTCCTTGTTCTGATGTAAGTTACCCAGTTCCAACATTTCAGAAAAGATGGCCCGAGGCCTAGATGGAGGAATGTTTTTATGTTAAGAATAACCTGATTGAAAGGGAAGACATAAAAGGGATTATCCAACGCCCCATCTGGTCTCGCTTTGGCCTCAGAAGGTCGGCTACTGCGCTTGGGGATGATACCAAAGTATGCCAGAAGGCTTTCAACAATGTTTGTGCCTTCGTTGGCGCAAGAGACCTAGTTCAGGAGCACATAGCCTACATGGTATGGCCACTTGTGGATAACTGGGAGATGCCGAAGGAGACTGCTGCCAGGTCCAGTCAAGGTGGTTTGGTTTACTTGAAATACATTTTCGGGTACAGAGACCAGTTTGACGAACCAAATGACTACTGACTGACATGTGTTGAGGCGACTAGCGATGAGTTACTTGGAGCGTACACAAGAGCCGAAGATGATGCCTTGACCTTAGCCTTCGGAGAGCGAGGCAAGAAAAGGTTGAATAGAGTTTTTGACGTTATCAGCTTCGTGTACCCAGACTACACTTACCCCTCGCGAAAGCAGGGGAAGAAAAGGAAAACTGCCGCCTCGGCCATCTCTGTTGTGCCGAAGGGTAAGAAGATCAAGGTCTTGACCCATCGGCCAAGATACATTGAAACGACCACACTATCGAACCTTGGTGAAGGAACATCTTCCACTGCCGAGGTAGAACAAGCTACTCTTACCGGTCGGAGCACCGAAAAATTGGCTCCAGTGCCGAAGGTTTCTGCAACCGGATCGGCCGAAGTGCCGATACATACTGCCGAAGCTAAAGGAAAGACGACCGAGAAGCCAAACTGAGAAGAAATGGCAGGACCACCGGAGCCAGAATTGTCGAAGGTGGCAAAAACTCCCACAATAACTCCCAAGAGGAGGAGAATGGCAATCGTGTTGGACGTTGTCATGGAGTCGACAAGGGCATTGACTCCTGCCCCTGCAAAAAAGGTTGCCGAAACTGTTACGGCTCGTGCTAAAACCAAAGCTGGGCCCTTAGTGCTCGCCGAGGCAGAGCCTGCTGCAACTGAGCAAAGAGCTGAGCAAGAATCTCCAGATACAGGCATGGCTCTAGAGAAGAAGGATACACCCGAAAAAGCTAAATCTCCTATTCCCGAAGCACCGTCCGAAGATCTTGACTTTATTATTCAACATGCTTCGGGAAAAAAGTTACCTGAAGAAGAAATCGTGGAAGCCAAACACTACGCCCGGGAACTGAAATACCCAAAGGGGGCCTTGGTGTACAATGGCACAGACGAAGATGATTTCCAATACTGTCTCCCAGACAACAAGTAAATATCTGTCTGTCGGGAGATGGCCAGAAATATGGGATTTCCAAAGCTTGAGGCTGGCCTCTCCACCATGTCAAAAGATGACCTCGCAGACAACCATGCATACAACAGTCTGAAGGTACGAAAACGATGAACTTAAAAATAGATTATCTTGTCTTGTATTCTCGTGTTGATTCTGTCTTTTTGCAGGGCTTAATTCTTAGCAACGCTTTGAGGGCGCAGAAGAATGCTGAAGATGAAAGCTGCCAGATAGCCCTTGGCAACCTTCGATCATAATTTATCAAGCTGAGAAATGAAGCCGTGGAAAAAGATAAAATTCTGCTTTCATTGGTGGACAAAGTGAAGAAAGACGAAGCAAAATTTAACGCTCAATCCGAAGCTCATAAAGCTAAAGTTGAAGACCTTCGGAAAAACTTGCCGAAACTAATGAAAATTTTGAACTTGCAAAAGTGAAACAGAAAATAAGTGAATGGTCGAACACTAGGCTGGAGAAAAATGTTGAGGAGCTTCGCGAATCTAAGGAGAGATGCTTTGAAAAATCCTTGGATTGTGTAAGAAAATTGAAAACCAGCTTTGCCAAGGTGGGTGCATATTCTTCCGAAGAGAATTTCATTCGAGGTGACCCCGAGGGTGTTATTGATTGGATAAGCGGAGAAGCCCAAGCTTTTGAAGAGATCCTCAGTGTCGGTGTTTTGGGTCCGATCGCGCACCCAGGGTTGCCCCTCGAGGTGCTTTTTGGAGTAGGACAGTGTTACCGACTGTAGCTCGATGGTTCGTGCTAAATGCACGAGGGACAATGGACAAGGTTGTACAGGTTCGGGCCGCTTTGAGATGCGTAATACCCTACGTCCTGGCGTGAACACTTTGTGTGGTAGGTTACAAAGGGGGTTCTCTAGTATCGAGGATGTTAGAGAACTGAGTGGATGGCTAAGTAGTGAGATATGTTTCTGAGGGGATGCCCCCTAGGCCTTATATATTCGACCATGGGGCGTTACATGCGGATATGATAACAACGTGAGCCTAAGTAATAGTGAACCGACTGAGCCTATCTTCCTATAATTCCGCCGACCTATCTCCGTTTAGTTCCGATGTATGAGGACACTATACGGGAAGGTCAGATCATTGCTGCAGTTGCTGCTCAAATTCATCGGGTCGTCTGGGCTTGCGTTGATCCAATCTTGTGTCAATCCACTTCACCGGACGTCCCTCCCCAGGCCCACGAAAGAATGACCTTGTGAACTATTGGGCCCAAGGCCTTTCGTGAGGTCTTTTGGCCTTCCAGTGGACCCGGGGGATATATGTCCCCCACAAGCCCCCAATATTTGGGTTGATTTTGAAATAAACGGCCCAAAGATTCTAGGTCCAGCTTGCAGTTTTTGATTCTGATAAGGAATGCCTTGAAAATAAGTCTGTTGAGCCGTTGCTTCTGAACTCTGAGTGACTCGGTAAAAACGATCTTCTGTTGTTTTCTTCTGCCATTATTCATTGGTCTTCGCTTTATTCCTCAGGAATTGGTGCTCTATCTCCGGTTTATGCTTTGGAGATCAGCATTCTGCTCTTTGGAATTCAGAATTCATTGTAGCCCCCGAGCTTCGAGTGGATTATTGGAAATAATCCAGTTGAAGGTCTTCATTTCAAGTCTTCTCAGAAATCCTTTTTTATCTTCGACTCATGCTTTAGAAGTCAGCATTGTTTTATTTTCATCTTACGCTTTAGAAATCAACATTCTGTCTTTTGGGGTTGATGATTCATTGGGTGCACCGGAGGTGCACCCAATCGGTGTAGCCCCCGAGCTTTGAGTGGATTACTGAAAATAATCCACTCGAAGGTCTTCATCTCATGCTGTTTTTAGAAATCATCCTTTCCTCTTCGTCGAATGCCTTAGAAATCAGCATTATATCAACTTTATGCTTTAGAGGGCAACATACAGTTTTGCCTTTGAGATCGAGCACGCGATCTGCCCATATCTTGTTAGGTTTGAAATTTATTTGATCTGCGACAGATTGGACGTTCGGTAGATGGCTCTTGGCTAGTCTTCATATCACTTCGTGCTTCAATGCTTCTGTTGATTAGACTTGTACCTCATCGGCTATATTTGGCTTTCCTCTAATCTCCGTCGATTTCTTCCTTCTGTCTTGAGGTATTCATTGCGTATACTATATGGATGTGACTGCTTGGGAAAATCTATGGAAAATTCCAGGACGTCCCCCCCCAATGGGTGTGGTCAAGGGACGGCTTGGTGCGCTGAGCGTTTAGCAAACTGCCCCTGAGTAGTAACTTGACGTGACCGCGGGTGTAATCATATCGTCCAAACAGTTGACTTGAGTCCCAATGGGTGTCGTGTTACGTGAAACGGCGCCAGCCGCCTGACTTGTTTGCAGACGATTTGAATTGCTTATTGAATATTTGCGACTGTTCAGTGACTGCGGTAGGAGATGAGCGGTTGCCTTCCTCTTCTATAAATAGAGCGCTTGTTTCACTGGTGTCTTCACACATCTCTCTGCCGCTTGCTGCTTACTCTCTTCTCTTCTCTTCTACTCCACCATGGGCAAGAGCAAGAAAGGCGGGAGCTCCTCGCACCATTCCGGCGACAAGCGGAAGCGCGAGCCGACTCCTCCTTCGGAGGACTTTGGCGATTCCGAGTACTCGGAGGAGGAGTTCTCCTCCAAGTACGAGGGATCGCCGGTCCATGCCTCTCCCCCAGCATCGTCTGACGACTCAGACGATTCCTAGGGGACCTACATCCGGGTCATCGATCGCGCTGGGCTCGAGGGCTCGGATGAGTCGGAGGTCTCCTCGAACGAGGGGGACTCCTCTGACTCGTCCGAGGAGGGGAGCGACGGCGACGACGGCGACAGGGGCGACGACGATGGTGGTGGCGACGGCAGCAAGGGCGATGGCAAGGGCCACGGCGGCAGTGGCAACGACAAGGGCGGCAGCGGCAGCGGCAAGGCCAGTGGCTAGGCACCACTGGCTTAGATGTTAGTATAGTAGTAGAAGTAGTATTAGTAGAATAATTTAGTGGTAGTTAGTAGTATAGTGTAGTGAAATGTAATGTATTAGTGTAATGTACTGAACAGTGGGAAGAAGATCAACTCATAATGAGTTGGTTTTTAAGTTTGTGAAAATACTTCCCCTCCTTATATAATGAAGAAGACTTCTCGTTTTGTGCACGTTTCTTGCTTTTCCACTGTTTTTTTGCAATTAGTTGATCGACTGTATTTGTGTTTAGAGTAACCAAATCCTTTTGAGCCACCTCGATGTTTTAGATATAACAGTCGTGTGATTACGGGTGATGTCGGCGTTTTAGAAGTAACGACCGAGTTATACTGAGCCATGTCGGCGTTTTTAGAAACAACAGCCGAGTGAAGACCAGTGACGTCAGCGTTTTAGAAATAACAGCTGAGTTATATCAAGCCACATCGGCGTTTTAGAAGTAACAGCCGAGTGAAGACTGGTGATGTCAGCGTTTTAGAAATAACATCTGAGTTATATCGAGCCACGTTGGTGTTTTAGAAGTAACAACCGAGTGATGACTGGGCACTTTTAGAATCGGTGCTTGGCTCGGGAAAACCCCATTTGTACCGCGTCGTCGCATGCCTCTGCTTTCTGAGCCCTAGCCTTACTTTCCGCTTCCAGACCTCCTCTGTTTCCCTTTGATCTCGCTTCCGCTCAGTTCGCCGGCGAGATTGAGATGGCGCCCAAGCGAAAGAGTCAAAATTACGCCGCTGCGATTATTCCTCCCATCGGTCCCAACAGTTAATTGCCTTTCGCAGGTAATCACATGTATGTTGTTTCCGTGTCGGACCTTCTCCATCTTGTTTCTGTCGGAGTTCTTCCCCCAAAGGAGCTTTGATCTTGGCGGATCTGTCGTGGGGTTACTGTCCTGATTGAGGATACCCATGAGTCCGTTATTTACATTCCTTTTCTCATCCGCGGCCTTGCTCTTCCTATTTCTCCTTTCTTTCATGGTCTCCTTGATTTCTACCGTATGAATCTGACTCATCTGAATCCCAACTCTATTATGCAAGTTTCTGTTTTTGTTCACTTGTGCGAAGCCTATCTTGGAATTCTGCCTCATTTTGGCTTGTGGAAGTACTTATATCATTGTCGGCCTGGAATGGCCGGGGGCAACACCAGCTCGTGGGTGGTGCGAGTTTGGAGATGCGCCGTGGGAGGAAGACAGAGTACCTCGACATCCCACTCAAGGACAACATCAAAGGATGGCGCTTGGAGTGGTTTATTGTAGAGAATCATGGCAAGTCCCTCCCCCCTCGGTCGGGGAGATAGCCGGATGTCCGTGCTCCGAGTTGGACTGAATCCCCCACAGACTTGGAGATAACCGAAGCCAGGGTTCTACTTGCTGAAATTGGCTTGTTGAAGGAGAGAGGTCTGACTGCTAAACTGGTAGTTGCACACTTTGTTTTCAAGAATATTCAGCCACTGAAGGATAGAGCGTACCCGGCTTATTTGTATAGTGGTGTCACTGATTCTACCTGGGTTACCAACAAGAGGATTCCTGCTGTGGATTTGGTGAGCCAACTGGAGATGATTCTTAGAGGCAAAGTGTCGAATATTGGTGCTCCTATTGCATATTCTGCCTAGAATCTGCCACCTTCCAAGACTTTTTTCAGTTTTGTGTCCAATCCTCCTGCTAGCTACAGTGGCCAGGGTCTTAGAGTGCGACCCTCTCCCGAAGAAGTCGAGGCTCTGGTTGCTTCACTTGGTGATCTCCCTAATGATGAAAGGCAAGTTCACTTTGAGATGCCTATAAACCCGAGTGATGCAGAAATAAGTGTTATGCTGGACATGTTGGCTGAGGATTCATCTGATTCCGTCCCTGCTGAAACCATAGCTATTGCAATTGTCCCCGAGCCTGAAAAGACCTTGATTGCTCAAAAATCTGATGGTGCTCGCCCAAAGCGCCTTCGCTCGGCCAGTCACCTAACTGCTCCTGCCGAGGGGAAGAAGAAGAAAAAGAGGAGGCTTCGGCGAGTGTCATGTTTGAATCAGGATGCCGACCCTTCTGCTCCTGCTGCTGAAGAAGTGCCAGTGGAACTTTTTACTGGAGCTAATCCCAATGGGTGTGACCCTGCTGATGCTGACCCCAATGGGTGTGACCTTGATGATGCTGAACCCAATGGGTGCAATTCGGCCGACGCTGACCCCAATGGGTGTGTTGTTCCAATTGTTGACGAGGATGAGGAAGAAGAGGAGGAAATCCCCTTAATTCGGAAAAACAGTCAGCATTACCTAGTCAGTGGGGGAGTAGTGATATTCCTTCTCCAGCTTTGTCTGCTCTCGTTGGTCTGCAAGAGTTGTCCATAGCAAATTTTGACCAGGCTTTCGAGGATATGGTTCCTGAAGATTTGCTGTCCGAGCCAACAGATGATGGTTTGATGGACGTTTGCACTGACATTCCGGATGTGGAGTTAGAGTTATCCCGAGCAGCGTCTCGTGCCTCGTCGACCTTGGAGTGCAGTCTTTAGAGTCAAGAAGCTGGTCTAGGTTGCTCCATTCCCATGGAGGTGACTGAGAATCCTCCAGCCTTAGAGGTGGCTGCTGCAGAGAACCCGGTCCCCAAGGATGGTGTCAGCGATTACCCAGCTCCTGAGGGTGTTGCCGGCAATGATCCGGCTCGGGTGGGTAGCGCGAGCTACAACCCAGCCCCCGAGGGTGCTGCCGGTGGTGATCCGGCTCCAATGGGCGATGCAGGCTGCGACCCACCCCCGAGGGTGTCTGAGCGGGCTCCCCTTCTCATACCTCCATGGATGTCCATGTCGGGTCTTCTCCTCCACATTCTAATTGCATGGCCACAGCACGTGCTTCAAATCAGGAAGTCGCCTTAGAGACCGACATACCCAAGGCTAGAGTTTTGATTCCTGCTGGTGATGTTGAGTTGATCCCCAATGATGCTCTTTAGATTGCCTTGGCTGATATTCCCTCATCGAGTCACCAACTGGTTTCTCATGATTTGGGGCTTCCTTCATTCTTCTCCAATCTTCAGGTAACTTGGTTTTTCCTGATCTGGCTATATTTCGGGTGAAATATTGTCTTTGCACTCACCTGTTTTCAATACTAGGCTTTGGTTGACGAGATGGCTGATCAGCTGAGATCACAGGGTGCTTCTGTCCCAGAAAGAGCTCTATCTCTGACGCATTGGAATTCAGTGCTACTTCAGCGGCGGGTATCTGAGTTGGAGATGACAAATGCTGGTTAGTGCCTCTGTTTCCTCTTTGGCTACTTGATTAATCTGCTTTTTACTGAGTATCCTTCTTCAACCATTTCTTGCTAGATATGGTCCGGCGGTACTCTGAGCTCGAGGAGAAGTACTCTCAAGGTCAGATGGACCTGGCTCAAGTTTCTGCTTCTTTAGATGACGCCAACTTATTGAATTCCTCTCTCAGTGCTCAGCTTGACTCCGAAAGGGTGGCTAACGAAGTAAGTTTACTTTGACTTCCTCCACTGTGTTCTTACTGCCCGCTGGGTATTTGAGAGCTGACTCTTGTCTGCAGGAAGAAAAACGTGCCCTTGCAGCTTCTCGCGATAACTTTGATAGGTTGTATCGTGATGCCAACAATTCTTTGACTATCTTGGAGAGGAGCCATCGCTTTACCATGCCAGACTTGGATAATCATCGTTACAAGCTGCAAGAGTCCCAGGATGAACTCATTCGTGTTAGGCAATTGGTGTCAAGCAAAGATTCTATCATCAAGGATCTGCGTGCTTCCAAAAGATCAGTCGCCCAGGAGTTAGAAACTGCTCAGCTGGCTGTTAAGGCTGCTGAAGACACTTCTACCACCTTGAAGGCTCAGCGCGACAAGGCTATGGACAAAGCCATTCCCGTCGGGCGGATCTTGATGAGAAGGCCGGGTGTGATTGTTCCTGACGACATAATTGCTGATGTCAACGCTACTCCTAACTCTTCGAGTCGCCCTTCTTCATCAGTTGCTCCTGAGAAAAACATTACTAAGTAGAAACACTGAATGCATTGTGTATGTGGTCAATGTGCTTGAATATTCTGTTAGAAAATGTTCTCGGTACTGAATGCTATTATTATTTTTCTGTTGTTTGAATTCAACAGTCGTTATGATTGCAGAAGTAAGTGCGGTGTGATGGTTTTTGAAACTTCTTCCTATTTCGCGGGGCATAGAGATTGCCCTAAGACGAGCAATCGCAAACGTGTTTATGCTGAATCGAGTAGTCGCGAGCATGTCGTGCCGATTTAAGTCACTATCGACTTAAACCGGCTGTTCCGTTGGTAGGGTCTATTGGTCACCCTGAGTTAAGTAAACGTGAGCATGTCACACCGCCTTAAGTCTTTGCTGACTTAAGTCGATTACTCCGTTAGCAGGGTATAGTGGTCACCCTGAGTTAAGTAAGCGTGAGCACGTCACACCGCCTTAAGTCATTGCCGACTTAAGCGGATTGCTCCGTTAATAGGGCATAGTGGTCACCCTGGGTTAAGTAAGCGTGAGCATGTTACACCGCCTTAAGTCATTGCCGACTTAAGTTGATTGCTTCATTAATAGGGCATAGTGGTCACCCTGGGTTAAGTAAGCGTGAGCATGTCACACCGCCTTAAGTCATTGCCGACTTAAGCCGATTGCTCCGTTAGCAGGGTATAGTGGTCACCCTGAGTTAAGTAAGCGTGAGCATGTCACACCGCCTTAAGTCATTGCCGACTTAAGCCGATTGCTCCGTTAATAGGGCATAGTGGTCACCCTGGGTTAAGTAAGCATGAGCATGTTACACCACCTTAAGTCATTGCCGACTTAATCCGATTGATCTGTTAATAGGGCATAGTGGTCGCCCTGGGTTAAGTAAGCGTGAGCATGTCACACCGCCTTAAGTCATTGCCGACTTAAGCCGATTGCTTCGTTCGTAGGGTATAGTGGTCACCCTGAGTCGAGTAAGCATGCAGAAAACAATTCGAGTGCCTTTGAGAATGAAGTCATTTTATTGATGGTGTATCTCCCAATTACAGAATACAATGCCGTCCCAATAGCTTTTGAAATCCAGCTAGGGGTAAAACATCCTGAGATGCTCTATATTCCATGAGTTCCCTATTTCCGTGCCATCTATTTGAGTAAGACGATATGATCCGGGTCGAGTGACTTCTGCTACTATGAATGGTCCTTCCCATAGTGGCGACAATTTGTGCCCTCCCTCCCCCGCTAGAATTCGGCGGAGGACAAGATCTCCCACTGCAAAGGATCGATGTCGTATGACCTTATCATGATAGCACCTCAGAGTTTGTTGATACCTGGCTGACTGAATCACTGTATTCAATCGTTCTTCTTCTAGTATATCAACATCCTCCAATCTTGTAGCCTCAGCTTCAGCTATGTTTTTGAAGATCAATCTTGGCGCCCCAAACTTGAGATCAGCAGGCAGCACTGCCTCCGAACCATAAACCATAAAGAAAGGAGTGTTTCCATGCAAAGCTCGGCTGGGTTGAGTTCTTAGGCTCCAGATCACATACGACAACTCTCTGATCCATTTTCCTGTGAACTTTTCATTCTTGTCGAAGACTTTCTTTCTGAGTGCTTCCAATATCATTCTGTTGGCTCTTTCTACTTGCCCGTTGGCTCTTGGGTGTGCCACTGATGCATATTTGATCTAGATGCTTTTTTGTTCGCAGAAATCAAAGAACTCCAAACTAGTGAAATTGGATCCTAGGTCGGTTATGATGCTGTTCGGTATTCCGAACCTGAATATTATGTCATGTATGAATTCCACTGCCTTAGCTGAAGTTAGAGAAGCAATGGTCTTGTACTCTATCCACTTAGTGAATTTGTCAATAGCAACCAGTACATGAGTGCATGCTCCTTGAGCTTTCTTGAAGGGTCCAATCATATCTAGTCCCCAGCACGCGAATGGCCATGTTATAGGTATGGTTTGTAGTTGTTGTGCTGGTAGATGCTGCTGTTTTGATAAGTATTGACAAGATTCACATCTCTGGACTAACTCGGCTGCGTCACTCTTTGCCCTTGGCCAGTAGAAATTAGACCTGAAGACCTTCCCAACCAGAGTCCTGGATGCTGCGTGTATCCCGCATTGCCCAGCGTGGACCTCATCTAGCAGTTGCTTCCCAGTGGCCGAAAGAATGCATTTCATGAGGACTCCTGTTGTGCCCCTTCTGTATAATGTTTCCCCAATGAGAGTGTAGTGAGCTGACTGCCTTGCAATGCGCTCTACTGCATTTTTGTCATCCGGCTTCTCCTCATTCTTTATGTATTTGAAGATTGGCTCCCTCCAGTCATCAGAATCTGACTCTGGTTGGCTCAGAATATTCCACTCTTCTACCCGATCTAGTGAAATGCTCGGGCGCAGTACTTCTTGGACGAAAACTCCATGTGGGACATAAGTTCGACTGGATCCTAGCTTGGACAATGCATCAGCTGCCGCGTTGCGATCTCTCTCCACATGATGAAATTCCAGCCCTTCAAACTTGTCTTCTGGCTCTTGGACGGCGGTGCAGTATTTCCCCATGGAGTCATTCGAGCAATCCCACTCTTTGTTTATCTGACTTATGACGACCAGTGAATCCCCATATACCATCATCCTCTTGATGCCCAGTGATATGGCAATTTATCTGACTTATGACGACCAATGAATCCCCATATACCATCATCCTCTTGATGCCCAGTGATATGGAAATGTCCAGTCCGTGAATCAAAGCTTCATACTCTGCCGCGTTATTGGACGCTGAGAATAGTAACTGAAGAGCATATTTGAGTTGTTCACCTCTAAGTGCAATGAAGAGGATTCCTGTGCCTGCCCCCTGCAGCTTAAACGAGCCATCGAAATACATCCGCCATACTTTTGCAGTCTCCTGGTTATCCGACACTTGTTGCTCGGTCCATTCTGATACGAAGTCAACTAGTGCTTGAGTCTTGATTGCAGTGCGAGGTCAAAATTCAATGTCGTGAGCTCCCAGCTCGCAGGCCCACTTGGCTATTCTTCCGATGGTTTCTTTGTTGTGGAGAATATCCCCTATTGGAAATCCAGTGACTACTATGACTTTGTGATCGTCAAAGTAGTGACGAAGCTTGCGTGCAGTTAGAAGTACTGCATACAATAGTTTCTGAACTTGAGGATATTTCTTCTTCGAGGGACCCAGAACTTCACTAATGAAATAGACGGGATGTTGCACTGGGTATGCGTGTCCTTCTTCTGCTCGCTCGACTACTAACGCGGTGCTCACCATGTGAGTCGTGCAAGAGATGTATAACAGCATATCTTCAGCCGGTTGACTCGGCGTGGCTCGGCGCGGCGGTTTTAGCACTGGTGGTGTTGTTAGGAATTTCTTCAGTGCATCTAGAGCTTCCTGAGCCTTTGAAGTACACTGGAACTTGTCTACCCTCTTGAGCAACTTGTAGAATGGTAGGCCTTTTTCTCCCAGCCTTGATATGAACCTGCTTAGGGCTGCCATGCATCCAGTAAGTCTTTGTACTTTCTTCTGCGATTGTGGTGCCTCCATTCTCATGATAGCCTCGATCTTTTCTAGATTAGCCTCAATTCCCCGGTTGCTGACAATAAACCTGAGCAATTTTCCTACTGGTACTCCAAAGACACACTTTTCAGGATTAAGCTTCCATCGATATCGCCGCAGACTATTGAAGACCAGTTGTAAATCTTCAATGAAATTTTCTGAGTTTTCTGTCTTGATCACCACGTCATCCACATAAGCTTCCACACGCTTGCCCCAGTGGTCGGCTAAGCATGTCTGGATGGCTCTCTGGTACGTCGCTCCAGCGTTTTTGAGGCCAAACGACATGGAGGTATAACAGAAAGCCCCGAACGGGGTGATGAATGCTGTTTTTTCCTTGTCCTCTTTTGCCAAGCTGATCTGATGATACCCGGAATAGCAATCTAAGAAAGACAACACAAAACACCCAGTGGTCGAGTCTACCACCTGGTCTATTCTGGGAAGTCTAAAGGGATCCTTCGGACAATGTTTGTTGAGATCCGTATAGTCGACGCACATGCGCCAATCCACTTTATTCTTTTTGAGTACAAGAACAGGATTTGCTAACCACTCGGGATGTAATACTTCTCTAATGAATCCTGCCGCGACCAAGCGAGCCAGCTCTGCATGGATGGCTTCTCTCTTGTTGGGCGTGAAACGACGTAATTTTTGTCGGATTGGCCTCGCCTGGGGGTAAACCTTCAGTTTGTGCTCGGCCAGTTCTCTCGGGACTCTCGGCATATCCGCAGGTTGCCATGCGAATACGTCTCGGTTATCTTGTAGAAACTAGACGAGTGTGCCTTCCTATTTGTCATCCAGGCTAGAACTGATGATGGCAGTCTTGCGCTCATCGGCGAACCCGAGGTTGATTCTCTTGGTTTCTTAAGTCGGCCGCATAGAGGTCATGGCTTGAGCTTCATTCGCGGGTACCGCGAGGTCTTCCTCAGGCTTTGAGTTCGCCTGCGCAGAAGAAGTCGCCGATGGTTTGGTGGTGAGGGCCGCCTGAATGGCCACTCAGAAACACTCTGCGGTGCCTTGGAAGTCAACACGCATAGTTATGATTCCTTGTGGTCCTGGCATCTTTAATATCATTTACGTATAGTGTGGAATGGCCATGAACTTCGCCAATCCAGGCCTGCCGATGATGGCATTGTATCCGTAGTCGAAATTTGCCACCTCAAACCTTAGGAACTCGGTTCTGTAGTTTTCCGGAGTTCCGAAGGTGACCGGCATGTAGATGTGTCCCAGTGGATATTCTCCTTCAGTCGGCATGATGCCGAAGAAAGCAGTGTCTGACTCGTGGAGCTCTTTGAGGGGAACTCCCAAGCCTTGCAGCATCCGGGGAAGGTGACGTTGATGCTGCTTCCCCCGTCCAGTAATACCTTCTTTACCCTGCTTTCTCGGATCATCGGATCGACGAGGAGCGGGTATTTGCCCAGGTGGTCGAAGTTGAGCCACTGATCCGCCTGAGTGAAGGTGATCGGGTGTTCGGACCATCAATACGGGGCGGGAGGACCAGTGGTCGCCACCAGTATCTGACAATCGTTGAGCTTTTGCTGCCTCTTGCTTTCTTGCGACCCATGTTTGCCGAAGATGACGTTGACTTCTCCATCGACACGCGGGAACGCCTCGCCTCCTCCCCCCTCCTACTGTTGAGGTTGTCGAGGTTCTCTAGGTCCTCCTCGTGGTGGGGGAGGTGGTAGATGTTGGAAAGGTCGGCCGTTCCCCATGGAGTGCTTGAAGTCTCTGCAGTTCTGGAGGGCGTGGCGCATGTCGTTGTGGTACAGGCATTGGGCGTCGAGGATGTCGTCCAGCGTACGTTCGCCTCCGCGAGGTCCTCCTCGGGCGTGAGAGGCGGGTGATTCGGCGGCGTGGACTTCTTCACGAGGCTTGTTGGGGACTTGTTCTCAAATGCTATGAATTAAGAACAAGGCAACACAAATATGTTAAGTATAAGTGCCCTTCGTCCGTTGAAGCAATATCTCCCCAAGAATTTAATGAGCTTCGGACGAAGGGCATGAGTAAAAAATATCACGAAGATTTCACCTTCGTGACCATATTTGTAAAACAATAAACAATGATAAATGAAATATAAAATATAAAATATATTCACATGTTTTATTATATGAGTATATAAGTATTAAAACATGTTACTTGGGCATATTTATACCTTCGCCTTGACGAGAAACAATGATTCAAACACAACGTGCCCGTGATTACAGAATCGCGTGAACAATGCTGGGATACTGTTCACCTATTTATAGGCACAGGATGCAACCTGCGCAAAATTACATTTATGTCCTTTACAATCGACTACAATAATGACACAAAACATCATGGGTCTTTAAGTCAATTCGTCTTTAAGTCGGTTCGACCCTTCATCTTGAGATTTGTCTTTGTGCCGAAGCTTTATAGATAATAGCTTCGGCGCTTGCTTCTGAGAAGACCTTTCGAAGGTGTTCTTTTTAGAATCTTCGGCTACGAAGCATACCCCCAATAGTAGCCCCTTCGCGGTGCTAGATCGTTTTTCGTAACGAGCTTGATCCGTGAAAAAGTCTTCTAGGCTTAGGGACGTCGAAGATCCGAAAAACACCTTCCCTGAGCTCGTTGGCGAGAAACGATTAAAATGATCGTCGCGCGCGCCCCATCTTGCAACAATTACGCGCGCGGCAGCGATTCACCTTCTCGGACCCTGTGGCCCATCGTTCAGTGAGTGCGGGTGACTGTTTGTTCGGTGCTGGAGACCTTGCCGATTCACCTTCCCACCTGCAGCACTATATAAACAGACGGGTAGGTGTGAAGTTACCACGGCATTCATTGCTATTGCACTGTTTTGCTGCCAAATTTTTAGTCATAGCCGAAGCTTAATCATCGTGCTCAGACGAAACTTCGCTTGTGATTCTGCTTTGGCACAAGAGTAAGAGCTTCGGAAAAAACAGAAAAGTCAACACCAAAAATTTCAAGTAAGTCATAATCAAATGGCTAGAGTTCGCTCTACTACTCGGGTCGATCGTGAGGGAGATGAGACCGAAGCTACTGAGACTGTTCCTATTTCGGAAGAAATGAAGCACTCTAGGTTGGTAACACCGGAGGACATCCCTGCTGCCGAAGCAGAATAGGCTGCTGTTGAAGAAACTGATTCTGAAGATGATTACAGCAGTGCAGTACCGAGCAAGCCTAGCCACCTAGACTTCGGAAAATCCACCATCTCCGAAGCTGATTTTCCTAAGATGGTGAAGCTGGGCTATCTTAGTGAAGCAAAGAAGGAATTGATTCGTTTTGGTGGAGAAGAAACTATCCCGAAGCCGGGAAAAAATGAAGTGGTGGTTTTCAAAAGTCTTTTTAAAGCTGGTTTAAGATTCCCTCTAAACAAGATGATTGCTAATGTGTTGAAGAAATACGGGATCTACCTTCATCAGCTGACGCCTAACGCTATCGTTAGGCTGAGTGTTTATATCTGGGCCCTCCGAAGCCAGGGGTGGAACCATTCACCAAAGGTTTCTGCCGAGTACACGAACTGCACTACCAAACCAAGGCTAGAGGGGATGGTTTGCATGAAAATTTTGGCTGCTACAACTTTGCTTACCGCAAAACTACAAAGTTCCCAGTGATTAGTTACCGAAGCAAATGGCCAGCAGGATGGAAATCTGAATGGATTTATGTCAAAGTTGACGAAGATGAAGATAAATTGGTCCCGTTAGAACTGACCTTCGGAGAAACAAGACCACCATGCAACATGTTACGGGGGAGCCCGAGCCAGATTGCCTTGGCTGAATTTCGAGTAATTGCAGATCATATTGGCACTAGAGACTTAGTGCAGGAATTTTTGGCCTTCAAAGTATTTTCGACTTTGAAGAAGTGGGAAATGCCGAAACTAGAGGGGGAAAAGAAGAAAGGGGAGCTTATTCAGTTGTCTTACCACTACAAGTTCAAGAGACATTTCAAAGTACCCTGCCAAGAATGGCTGGACACAATCGAAGTAATGTGCAACAAAATTCTTGGAAATTATTCTAAAAAAGAAGATCAATTGATGACAGCGGCCTTCGGCACCCGTCCGAAACAAAGGCTAAACCGAGTGATGGATGCTATAGGCTTTGAATATCCTGACTATGAGCGACTGGACAAGGGTGCCGAAGGGCAAAAAAGAAAAAGAGTGGCTAGTGCTTTGAATAAAGACGACGAAGATCAATCAAAGAAGAAGAAACAAGAATCTGAGGCGAAAGCAGTTGCTTCGAAGAAAAGAAAGGCCTCAACCCCAAAGCAAAAATCAATTGATGAGGAAGAGAAGACTTCTGTGACATCTTCTGCTACTGAAATAGAGGAAATCCTAAAGGTAATGACTGTAACTTTGCCTGTCAAACTAAGTCCATTGGGGCTTCATCTGACGAAGCTTTTTCATAAGGAAAAGGAGCCCACAAAAACAAAGGCACCTAGGCCAAAGAGGCAAAGGATTGTTACTGTGACAGAAGTGATTGAAGCAACACCACCAAGGGCTTCAGCTCCAAGGTGCTGGCTATTGAAAGTGTAGGATTACGGGGAGGCTACGCTAGCGCAAAACAAAATTTTTCATCCCCATAATACCAAGAACTACTGCGGTTATAGGTCATGGAATTACCACTAGACGCGCAGAGCAGCGGAAGACGTCTCGATGTAGACGAACGCGTCGAGCAGTGCCGTGCAGTCGCCGGCGTCCTTCACGTCCTCGCACGGTTCGTCCAAGTGCTCCAGATGTAGCACCTCCGAGGTATCCACACGTACAGGGAGGAAGCGCCGCGTACCGAACTGCTAGGTTCGCGACGGCGGCTTGGCGAGGGCGAGAGGTGGGCGGCGGCTGTTAGTTCGCTGGTGGCGAATTAGGTTCTCCTTAACCGCGCCCCCGCCCCTCATTATATAGGCGTTATGGTGGGCTTCTGATGCCGAGGCCCATCATTAACCCTAAAGCCCAGTCTAATTTTGGATCTCATCCGAATTAGGCTTCCTTCCCCTTAAGTGTGTGACCCTATAGGTTCACGTACAAATAGACATAGCCCGAGTACTCTTACTTGGCCCAATAATTGACAGCGGCCTCTAGCAAGACATGTCAACTCCTATGTGTACGTAAAGATCATATCAGACGAACCATTGCGACATTACGTACATGTTGTTCCCTTTGTCTCACGATATTTGGTCTGGCTCTAAGCTAACCTCTCTTTCTCGATACTGTGAATTGGAATCCTTTCAATGGTTAACTCTTAACCCTAGCACGGCCATGCATTTCTTGATCCAATCACTCGAGGGGCCCAGAGATATCTCTCTCACAAAGAGAGGGACAAATTCCATCTTGACTGACCATGCCTCATAGCATGCTTCCTGACAAACCCAAAACTACCTTTATAACTACCCAGTTACGGGATAGCGTTTGATAGTCCCTAAGTAAGTCAATTCACATCTTGAGAACATGCGACAATCTCAGGTCTAAGGATACAGTATTCATGTTGCAAGAAGAGAACTATATTACAATATCTCACGTGGGTCGGTCCAGCCTCATGTCATACATGCGCCCACATTATTAGTTTAACATCTCCATGTTCATGACTTGTGAAATGTAGTCATCAACTAATACATGTGCTAGTCATCGACTCTGACTAGGGACATCATTTAGAATAACCATATAAGTAAAGAATCTCACAAACAATTCACATAATTGCTAATCAATACAAGGTGCCTTCCATGGATATTCAATTAAGCAATATATATCATGGATACAAAGAAATATGCTCATCTCTATGATTATCTCTAGGGCATATTTCTAACAGTCTCCCACTTGCACTAGAGTTAATCTAGAAGATATCTAATACCCATAGATCTCACGTGTGCCTCATGCTTAGGTTGTGGAAGAGGTTTTGTCAAAGGATCAGCAACATTCAAATCCGTATGTATTTTGCATATCTTTATCTCACCCCGCCTAATGAATTCCCGTATGAGGTGAAACTTCCGCAGTACGTGTTTGTTTTTCTGGTGGTTCCTTGGCTCCTTAGCTTGCGCAATAGCCCCATTGTTGTCACAGTAGAGGTTCAATGGGCTAGATGCATTAGGAAACACACCAAGCTCGATGAGGAACTTCCTTATCCAAACACCTTCCTTCGCAGATTCAGAAGCTGCAATGTACTCGGCTTCTGTTGTAGAATCAGTCACAGTCTCCTGTTTGGAACTCTTCCAACTAACAGCACCACCATTTATTGTGAACACAAAACCTGATTGCGATTTTAACTCGTCTGGGTCAGTTTGGAAGCTAGCATCGGTGTAACCAGTTACAACGAGCTCCTCCTTACCCCCATATACCAGGAACATATCTTTAGTCCTTCTTAAGTACTTAAGAATGCCTTTTACCGCTGTCCAGTGATCCTCACCTGGATCAGCCTGGTATCTACTCGTAGCACTTATAGCGTATGAAACATCTGGGCGTGTACTTATCATGGCATACATGATTGATCCAATCGCTGAGGCGTATGGTACCTTACTCATGCGCTCTCGCTCATTAGCCGTCGCAGGACATTGCATCTGGCTAAGGTGTTTACCATGTGACATAGGTATGAAACCTTTCTTGGACTGTTCCATGTTGAACCGTTTCAAAACCTTGTCAATGTACGTATCTTGACTTAATCCTATAAGCCTCTTCGACCTATCTCTATAGATCCTTATGCCCAAAATATATGCTGCTTCCCCTAAGTCCTTCATAGAAAAACTCTTTTTCAGTGAAGCCTTGACGGACTCCAGCATAGGAATGTCATTCCCAATTAATAATATGTCATCCACATACAAGATCAGAAATACAACAGCGCTCCCACTTTCCTTCTTGTAAACACAAGCTTCTTCTTCATTCTGATGAAAACCAAGCCCTTTGATCACTTCATCAAAACGAATGTTCCAACTCCGAGATGCTTGCTTCAACCCATAAATGGATTTCTGAAGTTTGCATATCTTTCCAGCATTGATCGGATCGACAAAACCCTCGGGCTGTATCATATACACGTCCTCATCAAGGTTTCCATTAAGGAAAGCTGTTTTGACATCCATCTGCCAAATCTCATAATCGAAATATGCGGCAATAGCTAGAATGATCCGAATAGATTTAAGCATCGCTACTGGCGAGAATGTCTCGTCATAGTCAACTCCTTGAACTTGTCGAAAACCCTTTGCAACAAGTCGAGCCTTATAGATGTGAACATTACCATCCATGTCTTTCTTCTTCTTATAGATCCATTTGCATTCTATAGGTCTAACACCATCAGGCGGGTCAACCAAGTTCCAAACTTGATTTTCTCCCATGGAATCTATCTCGGATCTCATGGCGACATGCCATTTCTCGGAATCTGGGTCCATCATCGCTTCTGAATATGTTGCAGGTTTGTCGTTGTCTAACAACAACACTTCCCCATTGCCCAACAATAGCACTTCTCCTTGTGCCTCGCGAAGCCTTGCTGACCTTCGTGGTTGTGGTGGTGATTCTCTTGCCATAGACGTCTCAACTTGTTCTGCTACATTAGCATCACTTGTTGAATCTTGTCCCACTGGCTCATCCTGAACTTCTTCAAGATACACCTTTTGTTTACTTTTCTCTCTTTTGAGAAACTCTTTCTCTAAGAACACACCGTTCCGGGCGACAAACACTTTGCCCTCTGACCGGTGGTAAAAGTAATATCCTAAAGTTTCCTTTGGATATCCCACGAACATGCACTTGTCCGATTTTGGAGTGAGTTTATCCGACTGTAGTCGCTTGACGTAAACCTCACAACCCCAAATCTTCAGAAAAGACAAGCTGGGAGTCTTCCCAGTCCACATCTCATATGGTGTCTTAACTACGGATTTAGATGGTACCCTATTTAGTGTGAAAGCTGTTGTTTCTAGAGCGTATCCCCAAAACGACAAAGGTAGGTCCGACTGGCTCATCATTGATCGAACCATATCCAATAAAGTCCGATTACGTCGCTCAGACACGCCATTCCTCTGAGGCGTTCCAGGCGGCGTAAGCTGTGGAACAATTCCACAACTCTTTAGATGATTGCTAAACTCATGACTCAAATATTCACCACCACGATCTGATCGCAGTGCTTTAATTTTCTTGCCACGCTGATTTTCTACTTCATTCTGAAACTCTTTGAACTTTTCTAAGGATTCAGACTTGTGTTTCATTAAGTAGACATACCCATATCTACTAAAATCATCAGTGAAGGTTATGAAGTATTGGAATCCTCCCCTAGCTGTCGTACTCATTGGTCCGCACACATCAGTATGTATGAGTTCCAATAAATCTAACGTCCTCTCCGGTAAACCCGTGAAGGGTGCCTTGGTCATCTTACCAAGTAAGCAAGCTTCACATGTCTCGTATGATTCAAAATCAAACGAAGTTAAAAGCCCATCAGAATGAAGCTTCTTCATGCGATTCTCACTTATATGACCCAAACGACAGTGCCACATGTAGGTAGGACTTAAATCATTAGGCCGAGGCCTTTTAGCACTAATATTACAGATAGGTGCATCATCAAGATTTAAAATGAATAACCCATTCATAATGGATGCAAAAGCCACAAACATGCCATTCTTAGAGATCACACAACCATTGTTTTCACTCGCAAATGAATAACCATCCTTCATCAAACATGAAGGAGACATAATGTTTCGACTCATACTAGGAACTAGATAACAATTATTTAACTCCAAAATAAATCCTGATGGGAGGTGGAGTTGCATCGTCCCGACGGTCAACGCAGCAACTCTTGCATTATTGCCTACCCGGAAATCAACTTCTCCTCTTTTCACGCTTCTACTTCTTATCATTCCCTGCATCGAATTGCAAATATGGGCAACCGATCCGGTATCAAATACCCAAGAATTAATATAAGAATCAGCAAGAAAAATTTCTGTAATGTGAATAGCAAGTGTACCTGCTGCGGCTGTACCCTTACCGCCGCGATCCTTAATAGAGGCCAAGTACTGCTTGCAATTCCTTTTCCAGTGACCAAGTTCTTTGCAATAAAAGCACTCTGCATCTGCAGCTGGTCCAGCCTTGGGCTTTTGATTGGGCTTGGATACTGTATCCTTTCCCTTGCCCTTTTTCTTTTGAGACTTACCCTTCTTCTTAAAGTTGGGTTTGTTTTGGACCGCCATCACATGGCCGCTGCTGCCAGCACTTTTCTTTATGTCCCCCTCTGCAGTTTTCAGCATGCCACATAGTTCATTGAGGCCCCTCTCCGCCCCATGCATATGGTAGTTCGTGATGAAGTTTCCATAGCTGGGCGGAAGAGATGCCAAAATGAAGTCAGTGGCCAACTCTTGGCTTATTGGGAAGCCTAGCTTCTCCAACCTCTGACTGTAACCAACCATTTTGATTACGTGTGGCCCAACTGCTGCGCCTTCTGCTAGCTTGCATTCCAGAAAGGCTTTGGACACATTGAACCTTTCAGTCCTAGCCTGAGTCTGGAACATATCCTTGAGCGCCACGATCATATCGTACACCTCATGGTTTGTCTCAAACTGCATCTGGAGCTCAGGCTCCATGCAAGCAAGCATTAGGCAACTTACTTCAAGATTAGCATCCATTGCTTTCTTGTAAGCGGTTTTAGCTGCGGCAGTTGCATTTTCACCAGGATCCTCTGGCAGTGGGGTGTCTAGAACGTCTTCCTTTTTTTCAGCCCTGAGAACAATTCTCAGGTTACGGATCCAATCCGTATAGTTTGTTCCATTTAACTTATCCTTTTCAAGAATTGATCGCAAAGTAAATGTTGGTGTGCTAGGTGCCATTTATCTACAACAAAATAATGCAAAATACTAAGACAAAAATATCCATGACAGAGTAAATCATATTAAACATTTAATAGTCTACTCCCACTAAAATCAATATCCCTCTATTGATACTTAGTGATTCAGAATCCACAACTAACAAGTCTACTAGTGAGCTTTAGCATCACCGCTAGAAGACAAGGTAGATCGGTAAGCAACTCCTTGCTAATCATATCATATATATGACTCCTGTTGTTGGGTGACATCTCTATGTCTCGGCTCCCAACCTTATGCCTCAAAGTCCTTAACCATTAAGCTGACTTTGTTTAAGTTAACCAACCCTTTCTGCAGTTCGTATCCGATACAAACCTATCTAGTCAAGGAAAACTGGTGGCACCCGAATTTCATAGACCCACCACCAATTGTACAAGACTTATGATAGTGCAAGGTTTGGAGAGGCATTAAAGCTTAAACATTTATGAGGGATCGTCCTACTTATAACATCGCACGCAAGGAATTATATGCAATATAAACAAGTAGAACAATAAGAATGGCATTCACACAACAGTTGTGATTCGGTATGGCTTGTTTTCACATGGTGATCTCCATCTCCAATAATCTGTCCATCACGATGATCTCCATCTCCATGATATAGGTATGCCATCCTCCAGGTGATGAGTCCTTCAAGACCTATCTAACGTATGCTGGTAAACAAATTACATATACGCTTTGGATCATCACATGTTGACACGCAGGTCATTACATTAAATTTGGACAATACATGTGGCTCCAGCCGTATTGCCCTGGTCACGACACGCAGGTCATGAATAATTTGTTAACATGCATCACATACACATAATAGCCATACCGATCACATGTCCTGCAAAAACAGGTTAGACAAACACGTTTCTATACGTTCGCCACTAAAGCAGATAGCCACGACATCGTATGTATGGAAATTCCACTGGAAATTCCACTGGAAATCTCATGCGTTTGATCAAATCAACCCAAATCCGAGACTTTCGACCCGAAGAAGATTACACTCATGACGTTGATCTGTTACGTCAATCTACTAGTTGTGTACGCTGTTAGCCCCGATGGTGATTCCAGCCGGTAGGGGCAAGTCGCGCATACAACAGAGAAGGACGAACTGATCTCTCCAGTCATATCCGATGTAATCTACTTCAACCCTATCTTACCAATTGATCTAATCAAACCGTGCATCAAGTAGATCCATCTCATGAACCTAGATCCAGACCTAAAAACTACGCAGAACCTCCCTCTGATACCACTGTAGGATTACGGGGAGGCTACGCTAGCGCAAAACAAAATTTTTCATCCCCATAATACCAAGAACTACTGCGGTTATAGGTCATGGAATTACCACTAGACGCGCAGAGCAGCGGAAGACGTCTCGATGTAGACGAACGCGTCGAGCAGTGCCGTGCAGTCGCCGGCGTCCTTCACGTCCTCGCACGGTTCGTCCAAGTGCTCCAGATGTAGCACCTCCGAGGTATCCACACGTACAGGGAGGAAGCGCCGCGTACCGAACTGCTAGGTTCGCGACGGCGGCTTGGCGAGGGCGAGAGGTGGGCGGCGGCTGTTAGTTCGCTGGTGGCGAATTAGGTTCTCCTTAACCGCGCCCCCGCCCCTCATTATATAGGCGTTATGGTGGGCTTCTGATGCCGAGGCCCATCATTAACCCTAAAGCCCAGTCTAATTTTGGATCTCATCCGAATTAGGCTTCCTTCCCCTTAAGTGTGTGACCCTATAGGTTCACGTACAAATAGACATAGCCCGAGTACTCTTACTTGGCCCAATAATTGACAGCGGCCTCTAGCAAGACATGTCAACTCCTATGTGTACGTAAAGATCATATCAGACGAACCATTGCGACATTACGTACATGTTGTTCCCTTTGTCTCACGATATTTGGTCTGGCTCTAAGCTAACCTCTCTTTCTCGATACTGTGAATTGGAATCCTTTCAATGGTTAACTCTTAACCCTAGCACGGCCATGCATTTCTTGATCCAATCACTCGAGGGGCCCAGAGATATCTCTCTCACAAAGAGAGGGACAAATTCCATCTTGACTGACCATGCCTCATAGCATGCTTCCTGACAAACCCAAAACTACCTTTATAACTACCCAGTTACGGGATAGCGTTTGATAGTCCCTAAGTAAGTCAATTCACATCTTGAGAACATGCGACAATCTCAGGTCTAAGGATACAGTATTCATGTTGCAAGAAGAGAACTATATTACAATATCTCACGTGGGTCGGTCCAGCCTCATGTCATACATGCGCCCACATTATTAGTTTAACATCTCCATGTTCATGACTTGTGAAATGTAGTCATCAACTAATACATGTGCTAGTCATCGACTCTGACTAGGGACATCATTTAGAATAACCATATAAGTAAAGAATCTCACAAACAATTCACATAATTGCTAATCAATACAAGGTGCCTTCCATGGATATTCAATTAAGCAATATATATCATGGATACAAAGAAATATGCTCATCTCTATGATTATCTCTAGGGCATATTTCTAACAGAAAGCACAACAGCTACTGAAGCTGCACCTTCGGAGGCCACAAATGCCGAAGCTACTAGAGCCGAAGATATTAATTTGGAAAGTATGGCTCTTGATATAGTTAAAATTCTGCTACATGGCCGCAGAAGCTGCTGGAGCCACCGAAGAGGCTTCGGCCCCAGAGGCCGAGAAAAAGAAAGAAATTGCCGAAGAAACACTGGAAGATGAAATTTTCAATTTTCAAAACTTGGTTGGTGAAGAATTAACAAAAGCCGAAAAAGAAGAATTAAAAGAGTATGCCATTTCTTGCGGCTATCGGCCAGGGGCACTTCTCTTCGGAGGTGTTGATGATGAGAAGCTAGGCTGCATCCGAGATCAGACCGGAGCAAGGGTTATCGGTACTCTATCAAAGAGTATCGGTTTCCCGTAGCTCGAAGCCGATATTAGCCGCTACCGACGATAGCACATCGTCGGTAGTTTGTTTTATTCCAATTTCAAGGTAAACAATCTCCCTCTAACCTTTTTTTTATTTTCATAAAAAAATGTTTTCTAACAAAAGTTGTTCGTGTATAGAGTATGCTAATGAACAAAGCTTTGAGGATGCAACAGGATTTAGAAGATAAAAAGCATGAGGTTATAATTGAAAACTTAGAAAACAAAATAAAAGATCAAGCAGCTACTTTTGAGAAAAAAGAGTTCGAACTCCAAACAACTGAAGGTTTACTAGCGGAAGCCGAAGCTAAAATAACAGAACTGAATACGAAGCTTCTCTATCAGTCAGAAAGTTTCGAACAAGAAAAGCTGAAGCTTAGTGAAAAACTTGAGGCTGAAATCCAGAATGGTTTAGTTTTGAAAAAATCATTGATAGACCTTCAGAACAAATGTTTGAAATTCAGCAATCAATGTGTTCAATGACTGAAGAAGGTGTTTTATTCAGTCGGGGCCAGTAGTGAAAAATTTATTCCTTCGGCTGAAGATCTACCAGGAGCCTTCGAACACATCGAAGGTGAGATTGATGACCTTGATGATGTTATTGCCGGACGCGGCGACTTTTGTGCCCTGGTAGCTTCTCGGGGCACCGCTGCTGCGTTCCTGAAATCCGGCTGCGAGCACGGAAAAATTATCAACAGACCCAATTTCAGCCTAACACCAGCAATTCTAGATGATATTCCTAACCTCGCCCGAAGCATTGCGAATATTATTTATAAAGGTGATATGGACAAAGGGTGGGCGAGAGAAAGCTGGTGACGAAGCCCGGAGCCACCTTAAGCTGGTAACAATATTATACCTTATGCTTACCTCTTCCTTTGAATTTTGAATTTAGCTTATAATACTTACATACAGGTTGACCAAGTCGAAGCTGAAGCTACAGAGTAAAAAAAGTCGAAGCTCCATGGATGCTGTCGAAGCTCGAATGGCCTATAGAAATTGCTCAAAAAACTCCTGTGATAACTTGTATATGATGTAATTAAATTTCACTTTGTGGATTTTATCCATACCTTGTAATATAATCTTACCTTTCCGTCAATGTATGAAATGCTTTGGTGTGGACGAAATTAATACTTTTTGAGCCGAAGGCGAAAAACACCTTCCCTTCTTTGCGTACACAGCGAAGCATAAAATTGCCTCTTTTTCCCTTTTTCCGAAGCCTTATCTTTCAAAGCCGAAGCAAGTTTGTATGTGATGATGATGATGATCCTATGTATGTCTAAGTGAATGTTTATGAATGAAAATGTATGATGAAATGTATCGTGCAAATGAATGTTCAAAGACACATACAAAACCATAATTACCACTCTTATTCCCTTAGGAATAACAAATCTTTGTCGTTTATTTTTCGGCTTCACCACTTATTTTTCGGTGTATCAGCGCTGACTTTTCGCTGTAAGCCTCCCTTAGGAGCTTCTTCGCCTTTTATTTCGGCGGTATTCGCGTTGACTTTTCGCGCTTCGCCTTTTATTTCGGCGGAATCAGCGTTGACTTTTCGCGCTTCGCCTTTTCGATGTAAGCTCTGCATTCCCTTAGGAACGACTTTTGAGCAGAAAACTTACGCTGCGCTCCCTTAGGAGCGCCTTTTTGTAGCTTCGTCGTACTCTACATCCCCTTAGGGACGTCTTTCGAGCTTCTCCCTGTTTTTTCTTTTTTCTCGTTGCACTCGATGGTGCATGCCCAGTTTTTACATTTACATCTTTGGGGGATACTGCTCTTGTAGAGCTGATATAAGAAAAAGAGAAATTACATGCTATGGCCCCATTAAAAACCTTTCTCCCCCTTTGGAAAGGAAAAGGGTGCCATAGGAAAGAATAAAAAATATTACATCAGGTTACACATAATACCGCCGAAGCTCATCCGCATTCCAAGATCTAGGAATGTCGCTGCCGTCCATATCCTTCAGCCTGTAGGAACCGGGTCTTGACGAAGATACTACCAGGAAAGGCCCTTCCCATTTCAACTGCAGCTTGCCTACTGCGTCTGGGTTGGCAACTCTCCGAAGTACCAAGTGTCCTGGCTTAATATTTTTTAATCGAACCTTTTTGCCACGCCATTTTATTGTTTCGGCTTGATATTTATTGATATTCTCTACAGTCTAAAGCATGATCCCTTCTATAGCATCTTTTGCCACAGAATAATCAGCTTTGTCTTCTGTCGAAGCCATTGTTCTTATTGATCCTGCTTTAGCTTCTTCTAGGGTTATTGCTTCGTCACCAAACAACAATTTGAATGGTGTAAAACCTGTTGACCTTGATATTGTTGTGTTGTGGCTCCACACCACTTTGATTAATTCGTCCTGCCACTTCCCCCTGGGCTGGTTGAAGATTAACTTCATTATTCCTGTCATTATAATGCCATTAGCTCTTTCAACAAGTCCATTTGACTCCGGATGCCGAACTGATGCAAAATGGATCTTCGTGCCAATTTGTTCACAAAACTCTCTGAAAGCTTTGGCATCAAACTGCGTTCCATTGTCCACGGTAATGACCTTCGGTACTCCGAAGCGACACACAATATTTTGCCAGAAAAACTTTTGAACAGTAACCGAAGTTATTGTGGCTAAAGGCTTCGCCTCAATCCATTTAGAAAAATATTCCACTGCCACTACAACATATCTTAAATTCCCTTGTGCTAGTGGAAGTGGGCCTAGCAAATCAAGGCCCGATCTTTGCAATGGCCAAGTGGGCTGTATTAATTGAGTTAGAGACGAAGGTTGTTTTTGATCTCTTGCACATTTTTGACAACCTTCGCATTTTTGGACTAATTCTGCTGCATGTGAAGCTGCCTTCGGCCAATAGAATCCTTGACGAAAAACTTTACCCAACAAAGGCCTAGATCCGATGTGAGATCCACACAGGCCTGCATGTATTTCTTTCATCAGCTCTATACCTTCAGTTCTCGATAAACATTTGAGTAATGGAGAACAGACTCCATGCTTGTATAACTCCCCTTCTATTATTACATATGGACAGACTCTTGCTGCTATTCTCTTTTGATAAGCTTCGTCATCAGAAAGGAAATTGCCCTGGAGAAAAGACATGATCTCAGTTCTCCAATCTTCGCTATAAACAGGAGATATATTGAGCACTGCTCTTTCAAGAAGGTCAACCGAAGGTGCTTTTATTGTTTCAAAGAAAACTTCCGAAGGTAATGACAACCCCTGTGCCGCTGACTTGGCTAGTAGATCAGCGTGTTCATTTTCTCCTCGTGGAATATTCTTAACAGAAAACCCTTCGAAGGAGGCTTCAAGTCTTCGAACTGTATCCAAATATTTTTCAAGCTTCGGATCTCTTGCTTTGCAACTTTTGTCAACATGGCCAGAAATAACTTGGGAATCAGTTTTGAGGACCGCCCTTCTTATCTCCATTGCTTTCAACTTTCGAAGACCCAAAAGCAGAGCTTCGTATTCAGCAATATTATTTGTACAACTAAAATCAAGTTTCACTGCGTAGCATGTTCTGACTTTGGAAGGTGCAATTAAAACGGCAGCTGCACCTGCCCCAAAGGTTCCTAGGAACCATCGCAGAATATTGTCCAAGCTTCGGCATCTTTAGTTGCTTCTTCTTCCTGAGCCCCTGGCGTCCAGTCAGCGATGAAATCTGCTAGCGCTTGGGACTGAATCGAAGATCTATGCACATAATCAATGCAGAACTCATTGAGTTCCACAGCCCACTTTCCAATCCTTCCAGTAGCTTCTTTGTTTCTCATAATATCCTTCAAAGGCTGTGAAGAAGGAACAATTATATTATATGCTTGAAAATAATGTCGAAGCTTCCTGGAGGCCATTAAAACAGCATACAACACCTTCTCCAATTCTGTATAATTTTTCTTTGATATACTGAGAACTTCGGAAACAAAGTATACTGGAGCCTGCTTTTTCAATTGCCCTTCAAACTTCTCCTGAACAAGCGCCACACTTACTGCAGAATGCGAAGCTGCCACATATAACAGAAGAGGAGCCCCTGGCATTGGTGGAGTTAAAGTTGTTAAATCTATCAAATACTGTTTCAATTCTTCGAAGGCTTTTTGCTGAGCTGATCCCCATTGAAAAACTTCGGCTGACTTCAGTACTTCAAAGAATGGTAAATTTCTCTCTGTCGATCTAGATATAAATCGATTCAAAGATGCGAGTCTTCCTGTCAGCCGTTGAGCCCCTTTCTTTGTGCTTGGCGGCTCCATCCGAAGGATAGCTTCGATCTTAATTGAATTAGCTTCAATCCCTTTTGTTGAAACCAAACAACCAAGGAATTTCTCCTTCTTTACCCCGAAGACACATTTTTCCGGATTCAGCTTCAGACCAGCTTGCCTAAAATTAGCGAATGTCTCCTGCAGATCAGCAATGTGATTTTCTTGCTTCGTGCTTTTTACTATGATATCATCAACATATGTTAGCACGTTTCTGCCTATCTGAGAATGAAGGACCTTTGCTGTCATTCTGCTGAAGCTTCCTCTAGCATTCTTGAGCCCCTCAGGCATCCGAAGGTAACAATATGTACCACTGGGGGTGATGAAACTGGTTTTTGGCTCGTCTTCCTTCTTCATCCAAATTTGATGGTAGCCTGAATAACAATCTAGTAAACTCATGAGCTCTGACGAAGCTGCTGCGTCTACCAGAGAATCTATCCTTGGTAATGGAAATTCATCCTTCGGACAAGTCTTGTTGAGATTAGTAAAATCAATGCACATTCTCCATTTACCATTGGCTTTCTTTACCATAACAGTTTTGGCTAGCCATTCTGGGTATTTCACTTCTCTGATGACTCCAGCGCTGAGGAGTCTTTTCACTTCATTCTGAGCACCTTCGGCCTTGTTGTTAGACATCTTCCGAAGCCTTTGCTTTCTGGGTCTGAAGGATGGATCAACATTGAGCGAGTGTTCAATAACATCCCTGTTGACTCCGCAGAGATCATTAGCTGACCATGCAAAGACATCTTTGTTGTTGAACAGAAACCTTATCAGAGTTTGCTCCTGTTCCTCAGACAATTGAGATCCCAATATCACCTTCTGCTCTGCTATATCGTCACATAAGAGCATGGGCTTCGACTGATCAGCCGAGGCAGCTTTCTCCCTTCTGTACTTGTACTACTCACAAGCTTCAGCTCCATCTATGTTATGGATTGCTTTTGAATCTGTCCAGTTTCCTTTGGCCTTTCTGGTAGCTTCCTGACTTCCATGAATAGCAATAGGCCCTTGATCCGAAGGTATCTTCATGCAAAGATATGCTGGATGAAGAATTGCTTCAAAAGCATTGAGAGTACCATGACCAATGATTGCGTTGTAAGGGTACTCCATGTCAACAATATCAAACACAACTTGTTCAGTCCTTGTGTTGTTGATAAATCTGAAGGTTACTGGCATCGTGATCTTGCCAAGTGCTACAATCTGCCTTCCTCCGAAGCCACAAAGGGAATGTGTGGCGTCATGGATCTTATCTTCGGGCTCTTGCATCTGTCTGAAGGCCTTAGCAAATATAATATCCGCTGCACTGCCTGTGTCAACCAAAACATTGTGGACCAGAAATCCTTTGATAACACAAGAGATAACCATAGCATCATTGTGAGGGTAATCCTTGAGCTGAAGATCCTCTTGGGAGAAGGTAATCGGGATGTGGGACCATCTTGACTTGATGAAGGGTCCTTGCACCCCTACATGTTGTACCCTTCTCTGTGCCTCCTTCTTCTGCTTCTTGTTAGCCGGCTCTGAGCATGAACCGCCTGTTATCGGGAGTACAAGCTTCGGAGCCGAAGCAACTCCAGCTTTGAACGGAGCCACCAGCTCAGAAAGTGGAAGTGAGTTCACCGGAGGTGGGCGCCAATGTTGGGGACTTGTTCTCAAATGCTATGAATTAAGAACAAGGCAGCACAAAGATGTTAAGTATAAGTGCCCTTCGTCCGTTGAAGCATTATCTCCCCAAGGATTTAATGAGCTTCGGACGAAGGGCATGAGTAAAAAATATCACGAAGATTTCACCTTCGTGACCATATTTGTAAAACAATAAACAATGATAAATGAAATACAAAATATAAAATATATTCACATGTTTTATTATATGAGTATATAAGTATTAAAACATGTTACTTGGGCATATTTATACCTTCGCCTTGACGGGAAACAATGATTCAAACACAACGTGCCCGTGATTACAGAATCACGTGAATAGTGTCGAGATACTGTTCACCTATTTATAGGCACAGGATGCAACCTGCGCAAAATTACATTTATGTCCTTTACAATCGACTACAATAATGACACAAAACATCATGGGTCTTCAAGTCAATTCGTCTTTAAGTCGGTTCGACCCTTCATCTTGAGATTTGTCTTTGTGCCGAAGCTTTATAGATAATAGCTTTGGCGCTTGCTTCTGAGAAGACCTTTCGAAGGTGTTCTTTTTAGGATCTTCGGCTACGAAGCATACCCCCAACAAGGCCTTTTCTCCCAACGTTTGTCGGGCTATTGGTTCACGTCGCGTCGCGGTGCTGCCGGAGCGGGCTTTGCTCCTCCGATGAGATCATGATCTCATTCGTCGGCGGTGATGTAGAGGACAGCTTCCCGGAACAACTGCTCGGAGGTAGTCAGTGCCTTCTGCAGTATGGCTCGGACGAAGGCCGAGTCATTAGATCCCCGGTAGAAGTCCTTGATCACTACCGCTTCTGCGACCTCAGGGATATGATTTCTCATGGTCTGAAATCTTTTGAGGTATGACCAGAGAGTCTCATCCCCTCGGCGCTTGATGGATTTGAGGTCCCATGGCTGCGCCGGTTTGTCAGAGAGAGATTCGAAGTTGGCGGTGAAATGCCGACTGAAGTCGCTACAGTCATCGATGCAGTGTCGGGGTAACTATCGAAGCCATTGCAGTGCATCTTGCCCGAGGACGATAGGCAAGTATGCGGTCATCACATCTTTAGTTGCCCCAGCAGCTCAGGCAGGGGTGGTGTAGACGGCCAGCCAACCTCCCGGATCCTGCTTAGGCTCGTACTTGTCGACGTTGGAGACTTTGAAGACAGGGGGCCATTGAATGGCCCTGAGGCATGGAGTGAGCGCCGATACTCCACACGTGTCCTCCTGTCGTCGATGATGATGTCTGTCCCAGGGAGGGGAGTTGTTGTCGTGGTGTCTCGACCGTCCCCGGGTAGTGCCACCAGTCGAAGCCGTTGCCGACTCAATTCTGGTGGTCTGACTCCGTGCAGGGATGTCGTGGTCCCGATCATATTCTTCTCGGCGCCGAATCTCGTTCTCGTGTCGTCGTTCGCGTGAAGCGTTGATGGAGCTCCGCGCGTCCCGCCGACTGTTGATGGCGTGTCGTAGATCACTTGGAGGATGAGCGAGAGGTAGAAGATGATTAGTTGCCCGAGTGAGCAGCCGCCGATAGCCCTCAGCGTCCAGAGTCTGGGGGAGGCCATCGGCTATCCGAGCCAATACTCCACCGACCTCACTCGGTGTGTTCATGGATCAGGCGAAGTCGGGGTTCAGATTCCGTCCGAGAAGAGGATTTTCTCGGCGTTGTCTTGCTTCCTGCTCAGCCTGCTCTTGAGCTTGCCGACGATCACGTCGTCGGGAATTCCTCCTTTCCCTGAAGACCCGTTCTTCTGGAGTCTCTCCCATCTCCGAGACCTCGTCTCGTGACACGGGCTGCGCCGGGTCCCGCTCTCCGGCCTCATGATGTCACCGAATATTTCGGCATCGGTTCCTTCGTCGGCGAGATTCCCGCTGAAGAGGTTCTTCTCCTGGCGCGGTTGGTTCATCGTTGGAGACGGGATTCGATTCTACTCTTCCCCCGATGAAGAGTACGTCGGGGTAGAATGGAACCGTCGTAGCGGCGAACTTCTCTCTGTTCTCCTTTAAGGGCGGAGATACCGGAAGAGCAGTTTGATGATCCTTGACCTTGTTCACCTCCTTTCTCCAAGTGATCTATGTCCATGTCTCTGTGGAAGAGGTGGACAGCGGAGTTCTCCGGGTAGACGGACCCTCTGCTCCTGGTTTGCAGGAGGGAGTCTCTGTTCTGAGCGTCGGAGGTCGCGCTTTTTCCTGCTTCGCTCTGGCTTTTCCGGAGTTTGTTGAGGAAGGCTTTCTCTCCGGCGGATCCGCGATGCGACGTAGAGTTCCTTCTTCATCTGCTACGGACGAAATGGTTCCGAAGCAGAACGTGGACCCAGGGCGGAGGAAGATCTTGTGCTGGAAAGTGATGGCCATTGAGCTAGCTTGGATCTGTGACACACCCCCTACCTGGCGCGCCAGCTATCGGTGTTTTGGGTCCGACCGCGCACCTAGGGTTGCCCCTTGAGGTGCTTTTTGGAGTAGGACGGTGTTACAGACTGTAGCTCGATGGTTCGTGCTAAATGCACGAGGGACAATGGACAAGGTTGTACATGTTCGGGCCGCTTTGAGATGCGTAATACCCTACGTCCTGGCGTGAACACTTTGTGTGGTAGGTTACAATGGGGGTTCTCTAGTATCGAGGATGTTAGAGAACTGAGTGGATGGCTAAGTAGTGAGATATGTTTCTGAGGGGATGCCCCCTAGGCCTTATATATTCGACCGTGGGGCATTATATGCGGATATGATAACAACGTGAGCCTAAGTAATAGTGAACCGACTGAGCCTATCTTCCTATAATTCCGCCGACCTATCTCCGTTTAGTTCCGATGTATGAGGACACTATACTGGAAGGTCGGATCATTGCTGCGGTTGCTGCTCAAATATCATCGGGTTGTCTGGGCTTGCATTGATCCAATCTTGTGTCAATCCACTTCACCAGACGTCCCTCCCTAGGCCCACGAAAGAATGACCTTCCGATGTATTGGGCCCAAGGCCTTTCGCGAGGTCTTTTGGCCTTCCAATGGACCTGGGGGATATCTGTCCCCCACACTCAGTGATCGCGGGGATATTTGTGCCTTCACCGGCGCTCGAGAGGTTGCGGCAATCTTGGAGAAGGCTGGTTGCGACCATGTTAAAGCTGCAGCCCAGACCGAAGCCGCCTTCTCCATAGATGACACAAAAGACCCATTCAGCCGAAGCTACTTTAGTGGGTGGAAAATTTTATTATGATGTCTGGGTGATCGATGGACAAGAATTGGCCAATGAAATCATAAAGAAAAATGAAAAAGAAACCCACGGTGCTCGAGAAGAAGTGAAACGAGCCAGAGAAGCTTCCGAGCGCGTCAGGCATATAGGTATTATTTTTGAATTTTAGCTTCAGTGTTTATTTTCTGGCTTCGGACTAACAGTTTGTCTACTACAGCTGAACTCTCACCGCTGCCCAAGCCATACGACCCCTAGGCCGATCCCGTCATGAAAGAAGCGCTGGATGTAATGAGCGTCGCTAATTCCATCGTCGACGAAGTCGTCGATAGGCTGCTGAATGAGGCTGCGGAGAAAATTATTAAAGAAGATTAGGCTTTTATTGTAATGATTTAATGTAACATTCTGTGTATGAGACAATTAACAAATATGTAAATTAATGTAATATATTTCTTTGCGATGCATGAAATTTACGCACATACAATGTTTGAGCCTTCAGCGAAAAAACACCTTACCTTCTTTTCATGCTTCGTGAAGAAAGATCCTTTTTTATGGCGACTTCTATTGTGTGATACTGTTAAAAGATTTTTCCTAATAAAATTGTATTGGTTGAAGGTTTTGTTCGTGCCTCCGCACATTTTCATTCAACAATTTATTACCGAAGGTCTGCTTCGTACCCAATCTTTGTTGTTGATGTGATATGATGTATGATGTAATGTTATGCGGAATGGTGCGATGATATGATGCAATATGATGGTAATGCCTAACACACACACGCCCACACCGGAACACCCAAGACTCTGCATCCCCTTAGGGACGTCTTTGGAGTCTTTAAGCTCTGCATCCCCTTAGGAACGACTTTGGAGCTTCTTCACCTTTTATTTCGGTGGTATCTAAGCTCTGCATCCCCTTAGGAATGACTTTGGAGCTTCTTCACCTTCTATTTCGGTGGTATTTAAGCTCTGCATCCCCTTAAGAACGACTTTGGAGCTTCTTCACCTTATATTTCGGTGGAATTTTTGGCTCTGCATTCCCTTAGGAATGACTTCTGAGCTTCAGAACTTACTCTGCGCTCCCATAGGAATGACTTTTGTAGCTTCAGAATTTACTCCGCTCCCTTAGGAACGACTTTTGTAGCTTCAGAAGTCTATTATGAAGGCACATTTTACTCATTGATACAGGCACAATTATTACATGAAATTAAAATTCAGTCCTTCGTGGCTTATTTTTCATACAAAAAATAAAATGGCAGAAAATATAAAGATACACGAAGAGTAGGATATTCTTTTAGTACATGTGCTTGGATTCAGGCACAGTGTTGTCAACTGTGCAAGCTTCGGACTCCTCCCGGAAGTCGCACTGCTGTTGAGTGTGCTGGTGCCCTTCTGGCTGCTGGCTTCGGGTCAGAGTAGGTGGTAAAGGTGGTGGTGGTGGAGCTAAACCCAGGAAGCTTGAGAGTGGCTTGCCAAAGCGACAGAGGCCATAGGCTGTTGATTACCTACGTACTCTGGGATGTAGGGATAATAGCACGAAGCAGTATGTACGACCTACTTCGGCTGATTCTGTCGTGCCTCAGCTTCGGCAATCTCTTTTTGTTTCTAAATTGTGACTTGGCATGTTCTTGTGGTGTGGCCTTTGTCTTCGCCGCAGAATAAGCAATATAATCTTCTAGGCTGATCTCCGTATCTTCCTGTGAAGCTTCTACCCCCTCTTCCTCTTGGGGTTGGTGGCCTGAAGGAGCTTTGTTGTGGCCCTGATGACTGGGAGCTGTGCAACCTTTGGGGTTGACTTCCTCTATCATCACCTAGATTGGCATTAAGGATTGACCTGACGTGCCTAGGGTGAAGTCTTCCTCCGAAGCCCCTAGCCATCTCAGAAAACCTGTAAGCTTCCTCCCTTCTTTAGTGAAAATCATTATCAGCCTGGATATACTCATCCATCTTCTGAAGAAGCTTCTCCAGGGTTCGTGGGGGTTTCCTGGCGAAATACTGAGCCGTAGGTCCTGGCCGAAGCCCCTTGATCATGGCCTCAATGACAATTTCATTGGGCACTGTAGGCGCTTGTGCTCTTAGTCACAGGAACCTTCGGACATACGCCTGAAGGTACTCCTCATGGTCTTGTGTGCACTGAAACAAAGCCTAAGCAGTGACTGGCTTCGTCTGAAAGCCTTGGAAGCTAGTGATTAGCATATCCTTGAGCTTCTGCCATGATGTGATTGTCCCTGGCCAGAGAGAAGAGTACCATGTTTGTGCGACACGTTTGACTGCCATGACGAAAGATTTCGCCATGACTGCAGTGTTGCCCCCATATGAAGATATGGTTGCCTCATAGCTCATTAGGAACTGCTTCAGGTCTGAGTGCCCATCATACATAGGAAGATGAGGTGGCTTGTATGATGGGGGCTATGGGGTAGCCTGCAACTCTGCTGCTCGAGGAGAAGCATCATCAAAAGCAAAATTGTCATGATGGAAATCATCATACCATTCATCATCGTTGTATGAATTGTCTTGACAAAGCTCTCTATGTTGAAGCCTTCGGTCTTGGTCATCTTGGGTGAGATGACGTATTTCCTCAGCGGCCTCATCAATCTTCCTCTGAAGATCGGCGAGACGAAGCATCTTTTCTTTCTTCTTTTGAACCTATTGGTGGATGGCTTCGAGGTCCCTGATTTCTTGATCCAACTCATCCTCCTGAGGTGTTGGGCTGGTAGCCTTCCTCTTTTGGCTCCTAGCTTCACGTATTGTTTCCTGGTTGATGTCCAGTGGCTACAGTGCAGCCCCTGGCCCTACTATCTTCTTCGGCAGCATGACAAAGGTAAAAGCTTGCCGAAGGTGGTCGAATGAGTTCACCGGAGGTGGGTGCCAATGTTGGTCACTTGTTCTCAAATGCTATGAATCAAGAACAAGGCAACACAAGTGTTAATGGTTAAAAACCTTCGTCCTTCGAAACATTATCTCCCTTAGGTTATAATGATCTTCGGACGAAGGTCACAAAGGGCATACCTTCGTCATTTCGATAAACAGATATGTAGACAAAGACATATTGCACGCAGAGAGAATATGAATAATCATTTTGAATCATTATACTATTCATACATTTATTTATTTTATAAGCATAAACAAATCATTGATAATATTTGAATTACATTTGTACCTTCGGCTTGACATAAGGTAAAAGGCAGGAGTGACACGCGGATGATTACAAGTCAGCGTGAACAGTACGGTGTTACTGTTCATCTATTTATAGGCACAGGACACAGCTTGAGCAAAATTACATTCATGTCCCTGACATTTACAGTTGGGCAAAAGGTAAACTGTCGAGGACTAGCCAGTCTTTTCTCTTTTGGGTCGGTTTGATTCTACACCACTGTCCTTGTGCTAAGTCGAAGCTTCTCCAGCCACAGCTTCGGAGCTGATTCATCCTTCTTCCCGATCACACTTTTCATACCATGCACACCTTCATCTTAATGCTGAAGCTTCCTATGATAGTATACTATACTGGAAAACATGTTAGTCATGTTTTGAGGACCTTCGGAAGATGAAGGCCCCCAACAAAGCTCCAAAGTCTTTCTTAAGGGGATGCAGAGCTTAAATACCACCTAAATCAGAGGTGAAGAAGCTCCAAAGTCGTTCCTAAGGGGATGCAGAGCTTAGCTCCAAAGTCGTTCCTAAGGGAATGCAAAGCTAAAATCCCACCTAATAAAAGGTGAAGAGACTCCAAAGTCGTTCCTAAGGGAATACAGAGTCTGAGTGTGTTTTCGTGTGGGTGATTATCTTCGACATAAACATCATATTGCATCATACCATCACATCATTTTGCATGGCATTACATCATACATTATATCGCATCAGCAACAAAACTGTGAAGGAAAAATGTTTCTCCCAAAACATGCAATGGATTATGAAACAATGTGCTGAAGCACAAAGTATACCATTGGCAGACATAATGTTACACACCAAGGAAACCTTCGTCAACAACGATATTATACAATAGTTGTGACATAGAAGGGGTGATTTTTTTTCTTTGCGAAGCATGAAAAGAAGGGAAGGTGTTTTTTCGCCGAAGGCTCAAAAATGGTATGTACACAACTTTCATGCATCACAAAAAAATATATTACATCAATATACATATAAATGTTTGATGTTTGACTCCTACACAAATATTACATTTCCTAGTAAAACAAGAATCTAGCTTCGTTCAGAATTTTTTCGGAGGCTTCATGTAAAAGTTTGTCGATGACTTCGTCAACAACTTTGTTAGCAATTTGCATAACATCCAAAGCTCCTTTTATAACTACATCATCTTCTGGGTTGTATGGCTCCGGTGGGGGAGAGAGTGTGACACCCCAGTGTCACCTAGGGTTTCTCCTTAGAGCTGACTCAAAACCATTATCACATGTGAACCAAACTAAGGAAAGAACATCATAAATTGATAACAAAGGTTTAAGTAAGTCTTTTTATTCTTAAGAAATTCTCCTTAATCATGCCATGCCCATCAAGGTAAGAAGAAGACACAAACCCTAAATAATCCTAAGTGAGCCATTTAAGCACATAAAGGGAATTTGGGAAAAGACTTGGGAAAAATACAAAATTTTGGTATGAATCAAATAATAAAGTTTTAATGCACTAAATAACCTACAAAATATAGTAAGGAAGTTTGGCCATTTGAATTTTCCAAAATCCCCAAATCAGCCCATGAACTAAGGCCCTATGGAGAAATTCAGAAATCAGAATTCTGAATTTCAGAACCCTTTCCCAAGTTCAGATGTGTTCCCTGTTTTCCAAAACTCGAAACCAAAAAGTCCAAATATCAAAGTGGCGCCAAATTTCCTTGAACATGCTCTGGTGAAGTTTGAACTCAAACAAAAACCGTTTGACACGATTTTGGCGCATTTTGTTCTCGGGACTCGGCTATCTGACACTGGCAACTTGGCGACGTTATAACTCCCTGTCCCTAGCCTAAAACCGTGCAACATCCACACACAAACGACAAAGCACAGTCAGGGGAACAAATCCTTCATGGCAATCTTGCCCAAATTCGCGAAGATTTGCGCCCAATCGGCGTTAGAACACGGGCAGAAGCAATGGCTCCACGTGTTCGACCGTGGCTGACACGCCCGGTTCACGCCAGTTCGCGCACCCGCATCCAGCAGTGCACGCCCGCACGCCTCCACCGGTCCACGACCGCCTATGCACCGCGCCATGCCTATAAAGCAGCCCAAGGCCTCGGCCGTACCTCCCTGCGCGCTCTCAGTCCTGCCCGAGCCAAAGTTCACCGGACTTCGCCACGAGCATGCCGCGCCACCGCCCGCCAAGCCACCCGAGCCTCGGCCACCACGACCAACTCCCTCCAGCCACTTCCAAGCCACGCCAGTCGCTCGGTTAGCTTCGCCAGAAGCCCATGAAGCTTTCCAAGTCCTCGGACTTGGTAAAGCCTCACTAGAGACCCAGGGTCGCCCTCATCAGACATCAGTCACCCACCGCCGCGCGTGAACCGAGCTAACCAGTAAGCCATTTTTCCAATTCCTCGCACCCACGTCTTCCCTAGCATCCAGTGAAGCTCTCTGACCCGTTCAATTGGACTATCGCGTCGTGAGCAGGCAGGATTCCTCGCCGTCGACGAGCTCCCCCACCTACGCACGTGGACCGACCTACTCCGACTACCACCGCCGACGATCCGCACCTCGGCTTGATCGCCAAAGACCCCCGGGCCTCGCCCGACCCCTCACCGGAGCAACCTCGCTGCTGGTAAGCCCCTCCGCCCTTTTCTTCCGCCGCAGTCACTGTTCCATTAGGGGAAGGACTGCGGGTTCGATTTCGTAAAACCCTAGGGGGTTTTCTACAGAGTCATAGATTCAGATGAATAGTGAACTAAGGACCTGTCTATAATGCACTTAGAACCTTTCGCCAGGGACCCAGATGCAAAACCACTTTTCTTTAAACCATTTCTATTTATTCTTTTAAATTAAAGCAGAGAACTTAGGAAATTTGTATCTTGAGAAATTTTTAATAAAATTTAGTCAAACCAACTTTACTGGATTCAAAATATTATGAACTATCAAATAAAAATACTGAACTCTGTGCTTTTTGTTTTAAATTTTAGAGTTTGGAATTAATTATGGAAACTGCCCAAACCTTATTAAAATGAAGAAAATTAGTTATGCTTCTGTGCTGAACTTAAGAAAATTTATAGAGATTCAAACCTCACTAGGACACTGTTTAAAAATATTAAGCACCCCAGTATTGAAGATTTAAATAGGGTTATCAATTAAAAGCCATAATTGCCCAAAACGTAGGAAAATGAGAAAGGTACTAGAAAATAATGAACATTGGATGCAAATATTTTTCCTAGTCCACTTAATTCATGAAGAACCTAGGAAAAATAAAAGGAACCCTAGTCCAGAACAAATTCAAGGTGAAATATTTTATTAGGCACAAAATAAACTAAAAACACCATTATTTAAAATATAAGAACAATTTCAAAATTGGTAAGAAAAATTCAGTAGACTTTTAACTATTAGGACACAACTACAAAAATGATAAACACCCCAGCCCATTATTTTAAGTGGGTTGAACAAATAAAACTTGATATTGATCCATATTCCAATTAAATCATAAGCAAGCCAAAATGTGTGCAACAATGGGCAAATAAATTTTTACCAGATTATTAATGGAATAGACCACCTGATAAAAATGCAAAACTTATTCAAAACTACAAAATAATACCCATTACCCTTACTTCATGAAAAAAGCCATTTAATTCAAGAAATTCCTACCACCCTTTCCCTTAAGCAAAAAGTTACCAAATTTTAAAATGATTGCTCTTGCGCAAAGAAGAAGATAGGAAAAATTAGAAATCTGTTGTTTGATATTTTTCAAGTATAGTGGTAGTAGAAAGCACCACTTTGCCTAGAAACTTTAGAAAATCATAGTAAAATAACTAATAAGTATTAGTGGCTAAAAGTTTGTACAAAATCATGTTATAACATCTAAATGCCAGCAAAAATAAGTCTTAGAGAATAACCCACTGTTAAAAGAAAGTTGTAGTTCAAAACACCCCCTTTGCCCTAACACTTGATAATTTCGTACAGAGAAAATCCCTCACTTTTTAAGCCCCAAATTTTGAGACAGAGAATCATACACCAATGAGAAGCCACTGTATTTTTTGCAGAATGTTTGGAAATTTATTAAGCTATCTTGTAGTTCAAACCCACCTTAAAAGCATAAAAGAGATAGAAAAGAAAAGAGGGATTAGGAAGATTAACAAGTATTACCCCAATATTGCAGCTAAGAATATTGTCAAAAATATCCATAAGATATAAAGAAGAAAATCAGTAGAACACTAAAAATAGGTTAACCTTTCAGTAATCAACTTGACCCAAACTTCCTGAAGTACACCTCAAAAGTCTCTAATACCCAGACTTAGCCCCATTTCCTTTTTGATAAATCTTTAATCATGCAATCCCAGTACTAAATTGCATATCATGCCATACATGCATCTTACTCATTGCATTCATTAGATTGCAACCTCGCTGACGGAGAGTACGTGCTCATCCCTGAGCAAGGAGCTGTCACGAGGAAGACCAGGATCAACCTCCCGAGACTGCCATCGAGGATCTCCTCGCAGCCCCAGCAATTGAAGGCAAGCCCCGGTTTTATGCATAACGGTTTATATATGCTACCTTACTACACTTAATGTTTGTAGGCTTGGAATGTGCATTTAAGTGTAGGAGTTGCTTGAAACCTTTAGTTGCATGAACTCAGGATTCCTTTTTGAGATGGATACTACTAGGCTAGGTCGAGTAGCTGCTATGCTAAGTAGGATCTCGGTAGAAGTCGAGTGATTTTTCTAGCACTCATGCGAGGCTAGGAATTGATTGTATTCATCTTGATAACGTGATATATGATGGACTATGGACTGGATCCAGGGGAATGCCTTGTCCATGAGACGGAAAAAGGAATTAAGGATTAATGTGTGGATACCTGAGTCAAGCGTATGAACGTACTAAGCACATGTCGGGAAATATGGTAACCGGTAAACCTAGTACCTGAGTGAAGCCGGGCGCGGACTTTTCTCCTCACTCGTCCTAAGACTGGGTCTCCCATGCTAGCTATGGTGGGTACAAGTAATGTCATTGCACGGCGGCAGCTGGGGTCAGTGGAGCATTGTTTGCCAAGGCGGTGAGCCCTGGCCTCGAACGGGGAATCGATGGGGACGGTTGACGTGTGTGGGGACGGAGTGCCCCTACATGTCGTGTGTTTAGGTTTACCTTGCAAGGTTAAAACTCGATTCGAATCGTCTGCTTCTCGCAGCTAATGAGACTGCTTGACCCCTTGTACTACATTGAGTAAGAAGTGAAATGAGGTTTTACATGAGATAACTTGTTGATTGTACTAAATGATTTTTACCATGTATGCTTAGAAAGAGCAAACTTAGCTAAAATAAAGATACTAGAATTGGGAAAGCTAAAAGTTGACCTTAGATACAACTAGAGCTTTTGGCAAACCAAACCCCTCAGCCAAACATCTGCATGGTCTAGAGGTAGAGGAGTAGTTTCCTCACACCGGGTAAGTCTAGCTGAGTATTAGTATACTCAGCCTTGCTTGTGGCATAATTTTTACAGGTACGCTTCAGGACATGGTTGATGGTGTGACTTGGCCTACCACCCTGCCACCAGGTTGGACGGTCGAGTGGGATGCTGCTCCGGTAGGAGAGGAGCAGGAGGAGTAGTGGGCTAGGCCTTGCCCTATTCCTCGCTTTCGTCGATATCGATTATCCACTGCAGTTTATTTTGTGAACTTGTATCAACTACTTGAAAAACTCTGATTTATATAATAATTCTAGTACTTTAAGTTGAGGTTTTCCTGCTTTATTGTATTTCTTCTGTGACTCACCATCAAGTGAGTTTGTGGTATTTGATCCTGGATAAGTGGCTTTATCAGACTAGATATGAGGGACTGACGGTTTATTCAGATTTAAGTGTGTTGCGGCCTTTGAGGCGTGACTTGAGCACTAAAGCTGGAATAATTCAGGCAGTTCTGCCACAGAGAGGCCGACTGTAATAAATATATGATGGTGAGTCACGAAGGTAGAAACGAACAACAAGGCAAAAAAATTCAAATAAAAGTACCTATAATCATGGCGCGTTCGGCAGCTTCTTCAGCTCGCTTAGCTTCCTCACGGGCGTCATGAGATTCTTTCTCATCCTTTTTAATAGCTTCGTCAGCCATCTCACGACCACCCTTCATCCATACATTGGAGTAGAATTTCCCGCCCAGGGTAGAAGCCTCAACTGAAGGGTCCTTAGTATTGTCAACAGAAAGAATGGATTCTCGCTGGGTCACGGCCTTGACATGTTCACACCTAGCCTTTTCTAAGATTGCCGAAATCCATCGGGCACCGGAAAAAGCACAAAAGTCTTTACGATCGCTAAGGATCTCATTGAAAGCTTCGACTTCTTCACCTATCCATTGGATAACCCCTTCGTGATCGCCGTGAATAAATTTCTGTTTTGAGGAATATGCCCCCACCTTCAAAAAGCTATCTTTTAGCTTCTTTATGCAGTCCAAGGATTTTTCATAACACCTTTCCCTAGAATCACGAAGCTCTTCAACATTATTTTCTAGCCTTGAACTTGTCCATTCACTTATCTCTTGCTTTGCCTTCGCAACTTCAAAATTTTCATTCATTTCGACAAGTTTTTTCTTTAGATCGTCAACTTCGGCTTTGTGAGTTTAGGCTTGTGCATTAGCTTCGCTGATTTTTAGTTTATCCACTAAGGAGAGCAGAATCTTATCTTTTTCGAGGGCTTCATTCCTCAGTGTGATGACCTCTGACCGAAGGTTCCCAAGTGCAATTTGGCAGCTTTCGTCATTGGCTTCTTTTTGAGCCCTTAAAGCTTTACTAAGAATTAAGCCTTAATAGCTAAGATATGTGTGAGAACATAAAAATAGTAAGAAAATCAATAAACATAACTTACTTTATGAGCAAAAGTGTACATACCTTCAAGCTATTATAAGCAAGGTTGTCTCTATGCTCATCCTTCGACATCGCAGATAAGCCAAGCTCTAGCTTCGAGAATCCCATATTCTTTGCCATTTCTCGACAAACAGATATTTCCTTGTTGTCTGGTAGGCAATATAGAAAGTCATCTTTGTCAGTGCTATTGTACACCAAGGACCCTGGGGATACTTCAGGCCCGTGGCATATTGCCTAGCTTCGGCAATTTGCTCCTCTGATAGTTTTTTCCCTGCAGCGTGATGCACTATAAATTCTAATCTCTCAGTAGATACTTCAGCAGCAGGGAATTCAGATTCTTTGGCAGCCTTCTCTTTTTCTAATGGTAACGACACTTTTAAAGCATCCGAAGGTCTTGATTCAGTATCCTTTTCAACAACCTTCGCAGGCCTTGCTTCTGCGAGAGCTGAGGACCCAGCTTCAGTTTCAACCTGTGTTACGGCAGCTTCGGCAGATTCCTTTATATTTTTGTCTCCCATGCTAGGTGCTTCTGTAGAGGCAGGAGTTAGTACCTTTGTGGATTCCATAAAAGCATCCAATACACTGGCCATTCTCCTTCTCTTTGGAGTTATTGAAGCAATCTGTTGAACCTTTGGCAGCTCTGCTTCTTGCAATGAACTCAAAGTTTTTGGCTGCTCCGCTGCTGTCTTCAACAATGAGTACAGTGTATGCAACTGAAATAGCACAAGAAACGCTTTCAATATGAGCTCATATTTATATGCATAGCGCCCCACAGCTTGGTGGGTCCAGCATGTCAGTGTCGTTCGCTATTCTAGCGAAGGGAAGGTGTTTTTTCGGACCTTCGGCTAAAGGCTTCGTCCAGGTCACAGTCTAAATTTGTTACAAGGAAACAAATTAATACTGCGAGGGGATACTATTGGGGGCCTTCCTGTTCCGAAGGTCCTCTAAAACATGACTAACCATAAGTTTTCAGTACGATATAGATTATTACAGGAGGTTTCGGCTCCCGGATAAAAGTCCTTTTCTAATGGTGAAGGTATACATGGTGTAAAGGAGCAACCTGAAGGTGATAAGAGTAAGCGCCGAAGCTATTGCTAGAGAGCTTCGGCTTGATATGGTGACGAAGACCAAGGACGACACCGACTTAAAGGGAGAAAAGACCACTTAGTCCGTGATAATTTGTATTACAATCATGAGTAAATGTCAAGAGCATGAATGTAATTTTGTTTGGGCCATGTCCTGTGCCTATAAATAGATGAACAGTAGCACCTTACTGTTCATGTTGGATTGTAATCACTCTCGCGTCATTCTTGCATCCTTACCTTCTGCCAAGCCGAAGGTATCAATGTAATATGAATTTTATCGATATTTATTCATATTCATAGAATATAAATGCGAATATATTATTGATTCATAATTATGATCTTTATTCCTTTATGTTCTATTGCTTAAATATTCATATTCCTATGCTGAAATGATGAAGGTATGTCCTTCATGACCTTCGTCCGTAGATCATTATATCAGAGAAGAAATAATGCTTCGAAGGACGAAGGTCTTTAACCATTAACAATTGTGTTGCCTTGTTATGGATCTATAGCATTCGAGAACAAGTGAACAACAAACACTATTAATGGGAAGTTTTTGTTTATACTCACGCCACCAAATTAAAGCAAAATCAGTAAATTCACTAATGACAACCTTAACTTGGGTAACACCAAAACACCTGCCATAGTTAGCGCAAACACCAAAACACCTGCATTTTGTTTATACTCCTGCCATAGTTAGCGCAAACACCAAAACACCAAAAAGAGAAAGATCGACGACAACATGGGAATGCTGGTGAAAAATCGCTCAATGTAATGTTGTTATCAAGTTCTTATCCATTCTTAACAAGCACGCATGGGTGAACTGCAGCCAATAGGTAGAACCGGTGAAAGATTGGAGGAGCGATTGCTTGGAGAAATAGAAACTTGCTCGCCGTAGAAATATGTGGAGTTCTGGGTAGGCTGCACTCAAATCAAGGATTAGCACAATCAAACAATAATGCAAAGTTGAATTATAGTGCAAAACACGAAATTATGTTGCTGGCAACACATGCAAAGTACAAATGGGAACAAACTGCTGCAACGCAGAAATACCGAGAAAGTGGAGGAAGAGTATGCAGAAAACTTCTTAGCGCCGGTACACTATCTTCACAATGTTTATTGATTTTTTGGAGCAATCACCGGGTGCTACGCCAGGTCACCAGTATAGAATTTTTCAAGAGCTTTCTGGCAAAAAAAGAGCACTGCAATCAGAGTTCCGAGCGAAAAGTTATGGCTGTTTTACTACAGGACGTCCGAATCCGCTGGAGTTTTCAAACGAAAACGATCGAGATTAAACAACCGCTTTGTATCCAATCCCCTTTTTTTAGTTTTTCTCTGGTTCTATCCTTTTATTTTCTTTTCCTTTTTTTCTTTTCCCTTTCTTTTTCTGTTTTTTCGTAACCAAAGGAGAAAAACAAGGATGCGGTGTTGACTCGTTGTGTGGCGTGATCAAATGGAAGATTGTGACAGTGCGCTAGGGTTTGAAAAGTGGAAGAAAGAAGGATCGCGAACTAAAACACAATGTAACCAGCAACAAATGACGCGACAACACACAAATTCAACAATGCAGATTATTGAAAGAAAGTGTGAGGCTCAAAAGGGTGTTAGGATAAGGAATAACCTAAAATCTAATATGGTTTCATGGACTGTAGGAGATAAAAAACACTCGATAAACTCACCGATCAGCCTAGAAATATGATACCACTTGAGAAGGTTGAAGTGCATCTTTCGGTGAGTGGAGATAATTCCGATCTGGCAGAAAATGACCCTCGTGATCCGACTACGATGAGCAAGCCCGAGGCGCCAATGCAATCGCTGAACCAACTCCCTATGGTTACCGACCTTGCTGGTGCAAGATCAGCCTGATCACGAAGATTATTTCGTGCACGTAATCGAAGAACGAACAAGAAAAAGATGCGAGCAATCTAATCTATTACTCGTGGGTAGAGTTCTGAATACACAAAGACAGATCTAATATGCGCGTGTTCGAGAATAGTTAAGGCCAATCAAAACAAAACTCAAACAACAAAGGAGGCGCAGCTCCTAGTAAAATAGAGAGAGGGGGCGCAGCCCTGGTGGCAGCCAAGGTGGAAAAACACAACCCTAGGGATAGCCCATCCTAGGTCCTCCACATTGGGCCGCAGTTGGGCCGGTCGTCTATTCTTCTGGTCCCTAATTATTCAGTAGCATGACGAAGTTAATATCTCTTGCACGGGCCCGAGTGATTGGCCCAGCTAATGAAGGAAGTGGTGCTTGAGGTGGAGTTGGCCTAGCTGAGGAGGGAAGTGGCGCCTGAGGTGGAGGTGCTGCTAGTGTAGTCGTACTCGTGTTGCAGTTGATGTCCTCATCAACAAGGGTGGTATGGGACGCCCTTGGCTGACTAATTAGGAAAGCTAGTGGAGGACTACCTTACCCGAAAGGGGCAAGGGCGGTAGAGGAGCTATGGTATAGGGAGGTTCTCGGGTCGATCATGCTGCAATGGCTTTAAGGACGAGGGATTCCTATATCTCCCTTCTCAGAAACCGTAGCGGGTTTTCTGAAGCTAGTGAAACTTTGTAAAGGCCTCATAGTGCTACCCTGCCTCACCTCCTCGGTAGAGGTGTATGGGATTCATGACCTTGTGGTAGATGGGTAACACGACTTGTGGGTATAGATGTGCAACCTCTGCAGAGTGCAAAACTGGTATATCAGCCGTGCTCACAGTCATGAGCGGCTCGAACCCTCACATGATTAACTTATGAAATTAAACTCAATTTGATATTTGCATTGCATTGTGTGTTTATTATTAATTTTGACCTCTTATTTATTTGGGTTGTTATCTACTTATACTTAGTAATTGCTAATAAAACTTTGACCAACTTTAAAAGCAATGCTCAGCTTTAACCATCTCATTTGGTAAGCCATACACTTCACATAAGCCCCACTGTAAGTGAGCTCATGCACATTATTCCCCATAACTTGTTGAGTGATGAACGTATGTGAGCTCACCCTTGTTGTACTCACATCCCCCAGGTCAAGAACAGGTACTGCATGACGAGGAGCATGAAGCATGTTGCGATGAGTTCGTGAGAGGTCTACACCATCGTCTCCTAGTAAACTATGGTTGCTGGATCATTGTCTTCGTATGATGTAATTATTTTGTATAGAACTCTATTATATACTAAAGTTGTGACATTCGTTTCTGTACCATGAGTCATCATATGTGTGAGACTTGATCCTAGCACACATTTGATTCACGCCCGGGTTTGCCCTCAAATCCGGGTGTGACAGGCACACACATCAGCATTTGGTCTTCTCCACAGAAGAGCATAGCACCAGTTCCATATCCTATGGCTTCACCCTTTCTTTCTAGCTCCGAGACTTCCTTGTCACCAAGGTTGCCACCACCAATATGCCTCATAAAGAACCCAAGTTCATCTATTTCTTTGTCGGTAGTTTGGGGAGCTTCTACTACATCTATTCCAAGTGTAACATTTTGCTCTTTTGTCTCTTCTTTTGCCTTCTTGTGCCTCAAAGATCCATCACCCTCGACAGTTTTCTTTACATCGTCTTCTTCGGAGGATGATGAACCTTCGAAGGCAGCACTACCAAGACCTAGAATGTGTGGGCTCTCTACTTCCTCTCCAGACAAAATTTCCTTGCCCTTCAATGATTCGCCACCTTCGTTAGTACTCTTTGTAGTTGGCATAATCCGAGTCAATGACAGTCCCAAGGGACTTAGAGGGGAGAATGGTAACGGTCAAGTCATTACCTCGAGAATCCGGGTGCAACCGAATGATGAAGTGGTGGTGGTGTTATCCTTTTCTTGCTATTGGACAGCCATAGTTTTATTGAAGCCGGAGTCTTCTTTGCAATTGTACATTTCTGTACAGGAATTTTGACCTTCTTGTTTGCTGGCCCGAATGTGGCTCTTGGTCATTCTTGGACTCATCATAATCCTCTGTTTCATCGTCAACAGTCTTCTTTGACCTTTTGTCAGCACCTTTAGAAGCCCTATTTCTTTTCTCTCCATCTCTGATGTTGGTTGAAGGATCTATGTAATCTGGGTATTTAAACCCTAGGGCATTCATAACTCTGTTAAGCCAAAGTTTCCCTCAGCTTCCGAAGATAGATTTCATATCTTTGTGCTCTCTAACAAGATAATTTCTGCACATCTCGTTATACTTCTCCTCAATCAATTTTAGCCACCTGGCCGAAGGAGCTTTATATGAAGATTGCCCTTTAAAGTCAAAAGCTAGCGTAACAAGTTATTCATCCTTCGACTTCACCTCCTTCGGGAGTTTCCGTCCAGACCGAGTTGGATAGATATTATAAGTAAGCGCCTCTTGAATCAGATCTCGAGATCCAATCTTTTTTATGACTGTATTAAAAGCTTCATAACACTCATCAGCAGCTTTATTCATCTAGCACTTCAACTGTTTCAGTGCAAAGCTAACCTTCAAAGGATTCATCAATATACCCTTGAAATCCTCATGTTGTTCAAAGTCAACAACCGCATAAAACCATTCCTTCATCCAATCTCCAAGCAACTTGGTTCGGTATGCAAGAACTAGAGCAGTTGTGTCCTTGCGATATGTGAAGTTGTAGCATCCGAAATTGTTATGAAGACCTGTTTCATCCTTAGCCTTCGTCTGATAATGTAAATCATAAACTTTGCAGAATGCATCAGCATCGGTGTGACCACCCTGGTTTCGTACAACCCAAATGAAAACGCTAAGGCGAACCATTGCATTTGGGGTTAGCTGATGCATGTATACCTCGTACCTCTACTACACCTTCACAATTATCTTGTACATAGGAAGCCGAAGTCCTGCCTTGAAAAAGCTCCTATAGACGACAACTTCGTCTTTCTCTAGCTTCGGCGTAGTCTCCTCCCCAGGGAGGCGCATGTTCACCTTGCTGCTAAAATAACCAAGTCTCCTCATTGACTGCACATCCTTCTCCCTTAAAGTGGAGCTGCCAATTTCAATGTAGCTTGGTTTCGAAGGTCTGTCCTTCGGCAATTCCGCAGTAGGTCTCGATGACGACGAAGCCCTCATGGCTTCAAAGATAGGCAGGGTGTCTTGTCGTGCCTCCGAAAAGGTAGGTGTGATCAACTTTGTAGTGGTCTGAATCCTAGCCATCTAAGCAAACTAGAAAATTATCTAGAATGACTTAGACGAAGCTGGTTTCCAAAGGAGTGGTGGATGGGAAGCTTCAGAGGCACATAAAATTTTGGCAGCAGGTAGTTAGGGTAGTAAATGTGATCTGCACTCACCCACTCGGCCACTTTTATACTAAGAAATGAGCACGAAGTGGCACGAATCTCTTAAAATGTTCCCGCGCATTACCTCCAACTTCTCCCCACTGATTTAACTCCAAGATCACTTGCTTTTCTTAAATTGATATATCTTCTTCATAATAAGCTTCAAGAAGTTGTTTTTCGGATCTTTCGCATAAGGCCTCCAAATTCTATTTTTTTCAATCTAAGCTCATTACGAAGGAACGAACTCATCCCGCAAGGGGATATTGTTGGGGGCCTACTACGCCAAAGATCCTCATTCAACCTTTTGCTTCGGCACAAACAAGTGTATTTTAGGTACTTTTCTATTGGCGGACGAAGTTGAACTTCGGCCGAGGCAGCATGCAAAAATGCTTCACCTATGCACGCAAGTGGCAACGGTGGTAGCCGAAATCGACAACTTCGGCAACAACAGAAGGACTTCGAAAATAAGCCATAGGAGAAGCTACCAAACAACGAAGACCTAAACCCGCACGACCGAGGATGGAGAAAATACATTATTGTTCTGATGTCAATTGTAAACAATGTGCGTAAAACCTTGAGGGGCATGATTGTAGTTTTGTACGAAGGCGGTTCATCTTCCCTATACATAGGTGAACATTGAAGGGCCATTACTTCGTGTTGCTTAGGTTACGAAGAACCTTCGCACCATCCTGTGTGCAGGAGCCGAAGGTTTGCTTGTACACCCATTTATTAGGAGATATGGAATAAAATGATAAGGCATATGAGATGAGTTGGATAAGAAGTTCTACTTTGTCACTTTAATGATATTTCATTATGTTTTTCTCTAAAAACCTTCGTCCCTTATTCTAACACTTCGAAGAAGTGTTAAATCAAGAGAACAAAGACCTTTACATCTAACTTGTGTTGCTTTGATTTTTGATATCTTTAGGGCAATTGAAATCAAGTAGCAACATCGATTGTTTCCGACGACCTATGTAAATAACATCGAAGGTAATATTATATGTGACTGCACAGGCTAATGGGGTGTTTAAATGCAATAGGACTAATAGTTAGTTGGCTAAAAATTGGTAGTGAAATTAGCTAGCTAACAAATAGCTACCTAACTATTAACTAATTTACCAAAAATAGTTAATAGTTGAAATATTAGCTAGGTTATTTGAATATATTTTAGTCATTAACTATTACCTCTAGTGTATTCAAACAACCCTAAGAGCCGTCCAAGATAATATTAATATGAAGTTCGACGGTACTTAGGTTAGCTGTCAAAAATTACGAGAGCCGGTACTTAGATTAGCTGTCAAAAATTACGAGAGCCGTCAGAAATCCTTGCTTTTACTGTTGTGCTTGCCGAAGCTAACCGGCAGGAGTATCTTCGACTAAGGTCATATAGGTCTCTTTGAAGTGATGGTTCCTAGGCAAAAGCCCTGCTCGCGGCCTCTAGACATTGCAGGTGGCATGTGTGCCCTTGGAATCAGATTCCTCCTTGAAGGCATTGTTGTACGTAGGACCACTACTCTGGCTTTGCGGCTTGGTATCCGTGCCCTCCTCTATTGTCTTTGGGGATCGTCGTTGTCCATTCCTTGCTGCATTATTGGTCCACTTCGGAGTGACCTGGTGTGCATGCGTGTTTTCTTTTGTTGTCCGACTTCGCAATGGTTCGCCCTATCATGTTATCGTTTGGATCGTCGTCTTGGCGGATGCTTTGTTGCCGTCCGCTTTTGTGGCGGATACATGGCCGACTCGAATTTTTCCTCTGGAGAATACATTGCTATCATGTTCGCATCCCTGTGGTGGATGTGCTTTGCTGCAATGGGTTTATGGGGCTCCCCTCCGGTGGATACTTTGCTATCCGTCTTCCATGGCGGAACATTCCCTTCCAGCATCACTTTGGTCTGAATGGATATACTTTGTCGGTTGTCGCCAAAGATCATGGCCCTGACGCTTTGCCAAAATGGGTTTCCCTTTAGTGGATTCTTTGTGACTGGTATTTATGGTTGCCCGTGTCATCTAATTGGTTGGATACTTTGCGGTTACATTCCTTGTAGGCAACTGTGATGTGTGTGCTTTTCACAGTTCGTGTGTGCTGTGGGTTGTGGCCTAGGGTTTCCCAGCCTATTATCATTATTTTTGCTTTTTGTTGCGTCTCTGCTGTTTATCTTTGTTTTTGCTTTGGGTTGCGTCTTATGACAATCCTTGATTACCTCGGCTCGTCTTGTACTTCTGCATAACGAAATACCTGCCTTGACGACACGGTCGATTTTTTTTTAAACAAACAACGCATCTGTCTTGCACCTCGTTTCCGTTGTCTTTTGTGCAGTTGCGCACTCCGGCTCTCGACCTGCCACATCGATTGATGGGCAATGCGATTTTTATGATACAACATGGGACCTAGCTTAATATTTCACCCATTGTTGCACTAGATGTAACAATACCCGCTATTACACGGAAGTTTTATATTTTTTAAAGTGTTAAAAGCTAATATAAACAATCTTTTTTATAGACGGGTAACTGAAAACCGTCAATAAAAATCAATCTTTTTCTTATAGACGGTTTTATTATGTCGACCGTCAGCGGTCGAGGTAATAAACTGACAGGGAAAACCTTTTCCAGCAAGCGTAAAAATGAGTTTTAAAATAGCAAAAAAGTATATTTTTATTAGAAAGACCTCGTCAGTCCGTCCCCATCAAAGTCACAAGTCGAGGTATTGTTCTCGCAAAAATCGTGTGCTACACGACGGAATCGAACATGTGAGACCTCATCCTCACGTGAAGCCTCCTCTACCACTCTGTCTATAACGTGTCTTGTGCTTAAACAACAATTTTGTTGACATATATTATAACTAACTTAGTATAAATTGACTATTTGATGCCGTAAATTAACTCAAATAAAAAGGTTGTCAACTACAAAGTTGAATAACTTTTGAAGTTCTACAACTTTTATTTTGATACTTTTTCTATCAAGGTCGTTTGCAATATTTGTAATTTGAATTTGACAAACTCGGATGCAATTTTTCAGAGCTGAGATGATTCCAAATAAAAATTTTGTCAACTATAAAGTTTTATAATTTTTTGAGATCTACAACTTTTATTTTGTTAGTTTTATCATCCGAAATCGTTTGAAAACTCAAAAAATTAAGGATAAAAATGATTTTTAGTTGCGGTTTTTTTAACAAACCGTGTGTACAAATATGATTTCTAGTGACGGTTTTTTTAAAGAACCACCACTACAAATAGCAGTGGTAGTTGATAACCGAAACCGTTTATAGAAATTATATCCTACCGTTCTTTTCTACTAGTGACCTACTGAAATTGGATTTGATCGCTAAGCTTTTAGTGCATTGTAAATTACTAACACCTGAGCGAATAGTGACACATAGCACATAAAACAAGTGCTCCATGCCTCCATCGACCAGACGATGCCGTTGTACTGTATATTATTACTATCCAATTCAATGGACCTTAGGTTGTACATTATTACTATCCAATTCAATGGACCTTAGGTTGGTCCCAATGCCTTGTGCAAGACTATCTTCAACAGTTTACTCATCTTTATCCCCATATTCATACTTCATTCTATGAACAGTGCAGTCTATAGTGCAAAACATTGTTTTGGGTGACTATATAGGTGAATTGCTGGACACGGTCTCAGAATAGAAAATCATAGATTTCCCATCACTCAGGAACCCACAGGACCTGATACCGACATGAATAGCTAATTCTCATTAGTATAGGGTTAATTAATGTTTATTCCTGGCCACACGAGTTATTGGACATGATTAAATAACTCATGTTGGACATAGAAGGGAATTAAATAATCCTCGTCCGCTAAGTGAATTGACGGGAGTAACTATGTTTAGACAATAACTCCCGTCACTACTAAAAAATCACCCTCTTGCAATGGACAAAATCGTTGCAAAAAACAGTGGCAAAAGCTCGAGTTGTCACAAAAAACAAATTGTTGCATTCCATATTAGTTGCATCGATCAAATAACACAAAAGGAAAATGTCAAATTTGGGAATTGAACCTAGGTCTCATTGTCTATAACAAACAACTCTACAACTGGACTACCAAATTTTTTGTTAATAAAAATAAATAAATGTATTATGATGCTTATTTCTGACAATGACATTACACCTTTTGCAATAAAATTAGTATATATTGCATCCATTTGGATATTCGTTACAATACACACCATGATTTTTGCAACGAACAGTATGACCATAGCAACAAAAGATATTTGTGGCAATATAGGTAACTATATTGTAACCATTTTTTATTTTGTGGCAAGAAGCATCAATGTTTTGCAATGAAATTTGATAATATCGCAACCACATAAAACTCATGGTGCCATACCGGTGGTCAGAACACTCCATCACATTCATCCGAGCCGATCAATGGATTAACTTTGATCACCCCAGCAAATACCCTCTGCTTGTCAATCTCGTGATCCAAGAAAACAGAGTCAAGAAAGTTCTGGTAGATGGGGACAGCAACATCAATGTCACCTTTCCTAGGACAATTCAGGCCCTCGGGATACCGACTACAGACCTTATTAAGTCGAATACCCCATTCTTCAGCATCGTTCTGACTGAAAGAGAGTACCCATGTGGGGCACCTCTTCATGACTGTGACCTTCGGTGCTCCCGACAACTATCGAACCAAGTTCCTGAGCGTCGAGGTAGCTTGGTTCGAGTGTGGATATAACGCCATCATCGAGAGACCGGGATTGGCCAAGTTCATGGACATCCCACACTACCCCTACATGATACTCAAGATGCCTAGACTTCAAGGCATCAGCACCCTTCGGGCTGACTTCCAAGGAGCAGTGGAATGCTTATCGGGGGACATCTAGATGGCCCTCACCTCCGGAGCCCGGTAGCACCACGACTTCCAGCAGTGCGCAAAAACACTGCCAGGGGATGACCTCACAATGCCAACGAAAGAAGCATCCTCAGCTACCACCATGCGGCCAAATGAATAAACCAAGAAAGCCAACCTTGATTTCTTCGATAAACATAAGACGACGATCATCAACACTAGCCTTGCCGCCAAATAGGAAGATGCCCACGTCTGTTTCCTGCAGGACAACCGGGATGTATTCACGTGGCAACCCACGGACATGCCAGACGTTCCTAGAGAGCTGGTCGAGCACAAACTGAAGGTGTATCCTCAAGCAAAGCTGCACCACTTTACACTTGACAAAAAGACGACATACAGGCTAAGTTAGCTCTCCTAGTAGTAGTAGGTTTCATTAGAGAAGTAATGCATCCCGAGTGGCCTGTGAACCCAGTTCTTGTACACAAAAAGAATAAAGTTGATTTGTGCATATGCGTCGACTCTATGGATCTCAACAAACACTGCTCTAAGAACCCCTTTGGGCTCCCTAGAATAGATCAAGTGGTCGACTTCACCACCGGTTGCTCCATGCTCTCCTTCCTGGACTATTACTCGAGATATCACCAGATTAGTCTGGCAAAGGAGGACCAAGAAAAAACAGCGTTCATTATGCCCTTTGGGTCCTTCTGTTATACCTCCATATCGTTTGATCTCAAAAACACTGGAGCGACCTACCAACGAGCCATCCAAACATGCTTAGCCAACCACTGGGCCAAGCGGCTGGAGACCTATGTTGATGATGTGGTAATCAAGACCATGGACCTAGAAAACTTCATTAACGACCTTCAACAGGTCTTCAATAGCCTGAGATGCTACCGCTAGACGCTTAACCCGGACAAATGTGTGTTTGGGTTATCGACCGATAAGCTACTCAGTTTTATCATCAGCCATCGACGAATTGAGGCCAACCTAGAGAAATCAAAGCCATTCTGAGGATGGAGCCTCCACGATCGCAAAAGAAGGTCCAAAAGCTTAGTAGTTGTATGGCAGTACTAAGTCGTTTCATCTCGTGGCTCAGTGAGAGAGGCATGTTGTTTTACAAATTGCTCAAGAAGGTGGATAGATTCTAGTGGACCCCAAAGCTCAAGAAGCATTTGAAGCAGTCAAGAAATTTCTGACCATCCCAATGGTCCTCAAGCCACCCAACCGGGCCACCACCGACCGATTGGCCGAAGATCTGTTGTTGTACATTTCATGCATGACTCACGTGGTAAGCACCACATTAGTAGTCGAACGGATAGAAGAAGGGCACGCACATCTAGTCTAGCACCCCATGTACTTCATCAACGAAGTACTTGGGCCCTCCAAAATCAGGTACCCTCAAGTCTAGAAACTTATAAATGTAGTACTCCTCAACACGCGAAAGTTGTGCCACTACTTTGACGACCACAAAGTCATACTGGTTACAAGCTTCCCGATAGGAGACATACTTCACAATAGAGAAGCAGGGGGAGAACAACCAAATGGGTGTGCAAACTCGGAGCTCGTGACATAGAATTCCGACCTCGCACGATGATCAAGTCTCAAGCTCTAGAAGATTTCATATCAGAGTAGATCGAGTAGCAGATCCCCAAAAATCTCGAGTCAATGGAAATGTGGAAAATGTACTTTGATGGGTCATTAAGATTGCAAGGATCAAGGGCAAGTATCCTCTTCATTGCCCCAAGGGGAGATTAACTCAAATACGCACTACAACTCCTATTTCCTGCCTCCAACAATGTTGCGGAATATGAAGTGCTGATACACGGGCTTAGTATCGCCATATCACTCAAAATCAAAAGGTTGATGGTATATGGAGACTCACTGGTAGTGATCAGCCAAGTCAATAAAGGTTGGTATTGCTCCATAGAATCCATGAGCAATTAATGTGCTGCTGTCAGAAAAATTGAGGATAAATTTGAGGGCTGGAGTTTCACCTTGTAGAAAGAGATCGCAACATGGCAGCTGATGCATTATCCAAGCTAGAGTCAAGCCGAGCATAGGACCTACCCGGTGTCTTTGTCCAAGAGGTGCAGCAGTCCAGTGTCACGTCAGGTCCAGGAGAGGAATGCAAAGCAATAGAGCAAGCAGTACCAAACCCAAGTGACTGGAGGGCACCAATCATCAAATACATCAGAAATGAAGAAGAGCCAGACGGTACAACCGCAGTCTAGCGTATAGCAAGGCAGACAACTCGCTACACAATCATAGGTGATGCGTTGTACGAAAGAGGGGCAGCAGGTGTTTTCGTGAAATGCATTGACAGAGGTGCTGGAAAATGCCTACCGGAAGAAACCCATGCCGGGCAATGCGGGTTACAAGCCGCATCAAGAACTCTTGTTGGGAAGGCATTTAGAGCTAGTTTCTACTGGCCAACTGCCAAGAAAGATGCAGCCGACCTAGTCCAGAGATGTGAAGCCGATCAGTTCTTGGCCAAGTAGCAACATCTACTAGCACAGCACCTACAGACTATTCCAGTCACCTGACCCTTCGCATGCTAGGGGCTGGATATTCTAGCTAGGGAGCACATTCGGCCAATCCCTCTCCTCCTCCCTCGTGTTGTTGGAGCCATGAAACCACGCGTCTGTCACATGACTCATCTGTTTCTCGTTGATGGGCCAACTATCAGCGGCTTAGGCCAAGAAACAGTCAAGTTCCTCTTTTGCGCTGTCACGCCAGCCACTCCCTTTACTCGATAAATCACATAGTTTGTCCAGTAAATCATCTATTTACCCAACTAACCATTTGTTATCGCCGTTGGATCCAGTCAAGCCTAGCCATATGTTTTAGCCGATTAATCAAGTGTTTATACCGCTTAATGATTTGGTCAATCCGAGGCAGAGGGTAGGGAATGTTCGGGCATGCTTCATTTAAACTGGTGTAGTCTATACATATCATCCATTCCCCCTTTCTTCCTAACTAACACAATGTTTGCTAACCACTCAGGATGAAAGACTTCCTTGATAAATCCGATCACCAAAAGCTTATGGACCTCCTCCCCGATGACCCTACGCTTCTCCTCGTCAAAGTGGCACAGATGCTGCTTCACGGCCTGGAGCCAGCTCGGATGACCAAGGAATGCTCAATGACCTCCCTCGGTATGTCAGGCATGTCCGAGGGATTCCACGTGAATATCTTAGCATTCGCGTGGAGGAAGTCGATAAGCACTTCTTCCTATTTGGAGTCGAGCTCGAAGTTGATCCGTAGCGTCTTGTCGTGGGAGCCGCTGAGATCGAGGGGGACGGTCTTGGTTGCCTCGGTCGACTCCAAGCTATCGGCATGCCACTTGGGATCGAGAACGTCATTGACGAGGTTCTTCAGATCAATGATGAGTGCCTCGGCGTACTTGACACACTCAACGTCGCACTCGTAGGCATGGCGGTACGTGGGGCCAACGATGACGACCCCCATTGGGCCTGGCATTTTCAGCTTGAGGTAGGTGTTGGGATGGCCATGAACTTGGTGTAGCATGGCCTTCCCAAAACGACATGGTAGGTACCTCTAAACCCTACTATCTCAAAAGTGAGGACCTCCCTCCTAAAGTTAGATGGGGTCCCAAAACAAATGCGCAGATCGATCTACTGAGTGAATGAACTCTTATGTCGGGGGTGATGTCGTGGAATGGCGTGGCCCAGCCCGGACTTGGGACCAGCTAATCCCCATGAGCTCCAAGGTTTCAGCATAGATGATGTTGGGGTTGTTGCCTCCATCCATGAGATCCTTGGAGAGCCTGATGTTGCCGATGACTGGGTCGACGACAAGCGGGTACTTCCCGGGGTTCAAGACGTAGTTCGGGTAGTCGTCTTGGTCGAAGGTGATGGCATTGTCAGACCAGTCTAGATAGTCTGGCATCGGTGCTTTGATGGAGAAGACCTCTCACCATTCTTGCTTCCGCTGCCTTGCGAAGAGGTTCGCTATTTGCCCACCGAAGATCATGAAGAAGTTATGGACATCCAGGAATTCTTCGCGCTGGTCGTCTCCCTTGTCATCGGGGCATTTCTTCTTGTCGTCATCTATAGAGGGGTCAGGCTTGTTGTAGAAATGCCAGAGCATATCGCAGTCCTCGAGGGTGTGCTTGACACGGCCCTTGTGGTAAGGGCAAGACTCCTTCAACATCTTGTCAAATACATTGGGACCCCTTGAGGGCATCGGTGGTTCCTCTGTTCTACTGCAACAACAAGATCAGCCTTGAGGGCCTTGTGTTTGCCCTACGGTGCCTTCTTCTTTTTGTTCTTCTTGTGGTTGCATTCGATGGTCGCCTCGAGGGCGTCCACCTTCCGCTTCCTATTGCCCTTGTCCTTGTTGAAAATGGCCTCAATGGCCTCCTGTCCCAAAGCGAATTTGGTGGAGATGTCCATCAGTTTGCTTGCCTTGGTGGGGGTCCGGCGACCCAATTTGCTGACTAAATCTTGGTAGGAAGTGCCAGTGAGGAAAGCCTCAATGACGTATGAGTTAGTGATGTTGGGGAGCTCTATGCGCTGCATTGAGAATCGGTGGATGTATTCACGCAGAGTCTCATCCTTCTTCTGTCGGCAACTTTGGAGGTCCTAGGAATTTCTGAGGCACACATATGTGCCCTAGAAATTCCCTCCAAACACCCTGACCAGGTCTTGCCAGTCATGGATTTGGGCAGGCAGGAGGTTTGAGAGGAGTCGGATAAAAAGAAGGGTAGGTTGTGAATGATGAGATTGTCATCACTTGTTCCTCCGAGCTGACAGGCCAGGCGGTAATCAGCGAGCCATAGTTCTAGCTTGGATTCCTCAAGTACTTGGTGATGGTGGTCAGGGCTCGGAACCGGGCTAGAACGGTGCCCTGCATATGGCTCAGCTAAAGATCTGATGACCTAGTGGCTGAAGCGAGGGTCTTTGATCTTCCCCACTATCATAGCAACCACCATGCTGAGGGTGGTAGTCGTGTGTGGCATGACGTTGGTTGTTGTGGTGCGACCGCTCACTGAGGCGGTCATGGACATTGCGGTTTTGACAATTGTCGAGGAGGCGGTCCCAGACCACGGGGGCTTTGTCCTTCGTGGACTCAAGATGAATCGAGTCCTCCCTCTCTTGGCAAGAGGGCCCCGCTCGTTGTTTTGAAGCGGGCTCCCGAAGCCGAGACACAGAACTCTCTACCTGCTAGACCATAGTGCACTCTAGGAGACCCCTGATTTCGTTGTATATTCGGTGTCATTCAGTGGTGGATGGTTTCGGCATCATCCGAAGGAAGATTGTTGTCACAGCGAGGTTCTGGCAGACCTTGTAAATGGACCGATCACCAGTTTATTGGCTCATTCATTCACTCGTTGGGTAAGGAGGTTGTGACTTACAAGATGTCAAAGGGAAACCATTGTGGAAGTTCTTCGGTAAATTGCTTTAAGCGAGTAGGGGTAGCTGATACTACAATAGGGATTCGCGAAGAGCAATGCCTTATGATGTTCATGACCAATTGGTCAACATCTAGCAAGAAAATGGATGCATGCTAGCGTCATGGCTTATGACTTTCGAACCCTTTTATGCCTTTGATACCACCCTCGGTAACGCACGAATAAACCGTACTGTTGACTCACGTTGGATTCAATCGATTGCTTTCCGCATTTCTAGCCACATTTCAGCCATATCCTTTTATTCTTTTTGTAGTAGTTGGTTGTTTATGGCCAGCCGGTCGGATAAGATCAAGCAATAGACGACATTCAATTCTTCTTTACATCTGCAGCTCCAAGAAAAGAATCAGAAATTGAGCCTTTCCACCAAGATCCAGCCTACAGTGAAATTGGTAAGTTGAGGGTGGTAAGACTTTTGTTTAAGATGAGTAAGGGCTCCTTTTTTCAGGGAATAAAAATAATCCGAAAGTCGCTAGATTAGGAAAGCATAGGATCGAAGTCTTGAACAGACTCATTCACTCCATCAAAATGTGCCTAGGCTGCGTGCCCTTGACATTTTGCGTCACTGTATATCTTTTCTCCATTAGCCCCACACGAACCAGATTTGCTTTTTGAAGCACTAGAAAAGCCAAGAAAAACTACAAAGTGCCCGGGACTGCGAAAGCTGAATGAGGGTAGCCTCTCAATTCATTGATATTAGTAGGTAACGACATCCCTAGTATGTCTTTTGTTTTTGTGGGATACACCATTTCTTTCGTACTCAAAATTCGAACAGGCGGAAGGGTGTAGTCGATGGAAAATAGATTAATATGACTGTATTACCCCTTGTTGGTACGAAGGGGCTTAGGGGCTAGGTTAGCGTAAAGATTGTTATCGGGGAATGTTTAAATATATGGTGTGGTATTTCTTTGATGACAAAGCTCCTTTAATGAATTCATCTTTGATTCTGTTTTGTGTGCTCTCTCCAACAAAAAAGAAAGTGAAAGTGCAGAATTAACGAAGTCATTGTTGGGGGCCTTCGTCTTCTAAAGGTCCTCAAAAACATGGCTAACCATTTGTTATCAACATGTTACTAAGTGTTACAAGAGCTTTGTTACTAGAAAAGCTTCGGCGTAGAACAACGGAAGTGCAACGAAGTAAGCTTCATCACGACGATGCAGGAAGACGACGGAAGGAGAAGGTGTTATCCAAGCTGCTAAGAGCAAATGACAACATTATCCCTGTGATAGTTGTAAACTTTATGTGTAATCTATGAGGGCATGAATGTAATATGTACAAGGTTGTACGACTGTCTATAAATAGATGTACAGTATCCACATACTGTTCACTATAGATGTCTAATAAGCACGAGGCCCGCGAGCCCGGCACGAAGCCCGCTGTTGTAACACCCCTGGTGTTACTGGCACTAAAACTTGAGCATGACATCATATGCATTGACATTTCATTTTGTTTGTCATACCTAGAATGCATGGTACAACTTCAAAACAAGTTGTGATGTGGGGACTTGAAATGAGCTTAACCCTAGGGTAGGGTACTTAACCCTAGGATTAGGGCATATGGGTAGTAGTAAGTGTCACGGAACCTCCCAAGGTATTAGGCCCACCTACAGATGTCTTTGTCCTAAAGACTTCGGACAACCATGAAGGTGCACGTAATCACTCGACAAGTTCGGTACTCTGTATCCTCATTACATCGCCCAAGAGCGCTTCACCCGTCACGCAGATATTACATCACATCGGAGGAAAGAATAAGCGGAAGCAGATTACAATACTTAATTTACATTTATAAAATATAGAGAAAGAGTATTATTACAATACTGGGTGTTAAGAGTGCATAAAGTATTATTACAAACCAGGGAGGCAAAACACCCTCCCACACAAAAGTTTATTGTTTTCAAACCGGGAGGGAAACATCCTCCCGCACGTATGATCACTGCTTTGGCTCCTCTTTTGGTACCACCTTTGAACAGAAACAACAAAACTCCGTTGTTTCCTCACCTACAATAACATGGGTTCGAAAACTCTAAGTACGGAGTGTACTTTGACAAGTCTTACCCGACAAAGGAAAAGACTCTCAAGGATATGCTGGCTTGAGGGCGTCAAGGTAAAGCTGATCAAATATCAAAGACTCTGTTTGCAGAAATGCTTAATAATAGTGAATCCTTAAAAATCCAGTTTTATTGTCAGGTTAAGTAAGGCTACCTATATCTAAAGTTCTTTCCATCCTAGTTCAAGCACTTGGCATATGCTAGCCATCTTTTATCACCCCTTTTACTTTACTGGATTGCTACGTGTAAGTCAGTGACCAAGTCTTCATGTCCGAGAAGTAACGGCGATCTAAACCGATTAATACTCATCTAAGGATCTCCAACCACACGACATATGTAGCACTTAACCCTTTCATATGTCAACTCGCCAATGGGTTTCTCAAGACCAGACCGGGTTCACGCCAACCGAGAGCACAGATACACCATCGTCCAACCTCTTGCCATGGAGGGTCCACGATACTCTCTCCATCTCTCCACTCCCATTGTGTGTTGGCTTTTCTGGTATTGGTTTGCCCGAGTCAAAGCTTACCCATGACGAGGCATGTGGCTAGTTAAAGAGTCCTCAGTCAGCAGGCCCACATCGGTACGGTCCTTAATCGACTCAGACGGAGACACTACACCAAGACTTCTCGTGCAAGTCACCCGTCCAGTCTTGTCTTTATCATTTATAACCCCAAAATTGGTACCTGACAGAGGTACATCTTTTCCGATGTTGAACCCATCACGGCCATGATGGATTCACCATCCAAAACTTTTCTTTTGAAAACTTCCCATCCCATCTGAAGCATCATCTTTGTTTTAAAAACAAACCATTTTGTTTTCTAAGGCAAGACTAAGCATTAGAAAACTTTTAAGTAAAACAGGTATCAAGGAATGGTAAACAGATCCAAGGAAGGAAATGCAGCAATTGTTTATCACCCAACTTCTATCACCTAATGCATCAATTCAAGTGATAAAGAGTTTAAAAACACAAGGAAAGGGTAAATGCACCGGGGCTTGCCTTGTGTTGTAGGAGACTCGGGATCCGTTCCACAAATGTCAAAGTAGAAATTGTTCTTGATAGGTGGAATTTCAGCTGGTGGGGCAGTTTCTTCTTCGACAATCACTTCTTCGTTTTCTATACATGAAAATACATATACATGAATGCTCATGTGATGCTATGAATATGCAGTTACAATAAGAACACCTTAAGTTATATCTTGAATATAACTTTCCTTCACGGTACTCCTGAGTCACTAGGGTTTTCTGAGTTTGTACCCTATTAGGATTAAGCAATTTCTACCTTAGAAAGCTAGGGTTTTGGGTTTTGGGATCAAATGATGTACAAAACATGCCAAACTCTACCCAAGGGCTTTAATTATCATATTAAGCTTACCCAAAAAGTTTTATGGTTTTTGGAGCTTCCAATTTAATTCTAAAATTCTAAAAGACTAGATTTAGGCACCCTTAAATACTAAATAATTCATGACAGAGACTAAAAATCTTAGAACTATTTTTATTAAATACTAGAGCAATCTAGGAGTCTAATAAAATTGGTCCCATATTTTTATCATTTTTCTAGAATTTCCTATAAATTTCCTAAGCCTGGTAGAAAAAGAAAACAAAAAAGATTAAAAAGTAATGGGCTCAAACTAGCCAAAACCGGTCCACGGACGGGGGAAACGCGCCCGTGCTGGTGGCTTGCACAGAGGCCCCTGGCTATTTGAAAACCCATAAAGAGGTCACGACACTATTCATGTGTCTCTCTGACATTTGCGTAAAACCCCTCCCACTTCTATTCCTTCGCAAACCCAGGTCCTCGTTGGCGAACGGCGGTGAGCGTGCTCTCCAGCGAGCTTGTATCGGCCAGGATGCGCAACGACTGACGCCCTAACTCGATCGACACCTATTCCTACCCGTGGCGATCATAATCCCTCCATTAATTGCATAAATCCGGGCCAGAATTTGTCTGCTCACGATGGCGGTGAGAGCCAGAGACAAACCGAGGTGTTCTTGGTGATTCAGTGAGGTCTAGCTCAATCAAACGGGTCTACGAGCAACAGGAGACTTAAGGGAGGCTAGAACATGAAGTAGAAAAGCTTGAACTAACCTGTAGAGGGCTGGCCACGATGAGATGTCTCACGGCGGCGTTCCGACCGATTTGGGGGAAATTTGAAATTTGCGAGCTACAGTGGCTAATCGGAGGCGAGGGCTGGTGCACTGGGCGCGTAACAACATAATGGAGCTAGTTGAACGCTCAATTTATAGTGATCATCAGTGGTGGCGCTCAATTTGGGGAAGACACGCGGGCCACCGGAGAGAGGGGGAGGTCATTGGCATGAGTTACCGTGGCATTCACTAGAGCAACGACTCAGATGATAGACATGCCATCTATTGCGACCTACGGCGATGTGGTAACAAGGTAGTAGCATGGCGTGCTCGGGTTAACGGTGATCATCACTGTGACGGCCACGCGGCCACGTCGCGGTGCAACTGGATGCGGTGATAGAGCGGCCATAGTGCCCCAACTTCATCCCGTGCCAAAGATCTTTCACCCCGAGTCGTTATCCGAACGCCCAGGGGCGCGAATCACAACGCCAGCGTGAATCCAGGCACGGGGTCACCGGCAGCGAGGTCCAATGCACTTGAGATCTTCTTCAGTACTGTACCATGGGAAACGTCTTCAGTGCGCCTGACGGAGCAGATTTGAGAGCTTGGTTCTCCGATTTTTGTGTGACAACGTGTTAATCCATCTACAACAAAGTTGTTGATCTATAATCCAGCTTTGATTTTGCTATAGCAACTATACTCAAACAATCACTGGATCCTACTCAAGTTCGATCTCAAGTTCACCTGATTTCACTGTCATTTAAAATTCAGTCTTTAGTGGCGACTCACAGTCCATTTTTAGGCCAATTTATCTCCAATTTTTGTACAGCATCAAGGCTCAGTCACTTAAACAAAGTTGTACTCCTATCATAGCTCTACAAAACTGATGTACTGACTTAGAGTAAAATCTTCATGAATCCAGAGATACAAAGCCCTAAAGTTGGCTGAATCTCACTGAATTTCAGACCTAGCCACAAAAGTGTCCTTAGGACCTTTTGCAATTAAGTCTAATTTGCTCCACATAACTTGAAAATCCTCCAATGTAAAAGTGACTTGGTTTTTGATGTTCTATCACTTTGATATTTGCACTTTGGTCCAAAAGTGCATAGATTTTGAATTTACCCCCTAGGGCACAAATTAGGGTTTTTTAGGGTTTATTCTAGGGTTTTGAGCACTCTAGGGTTTTTGTGTCACTTAAGTTCACCAAATTTGATATATTGTGAACATTCCCAATGAGTTTTGAGATTTTACTCATTTTGGCTTACTACTACCCATATGCCCTAATCCTAGGGTTAAGTACCCTACCCTAGGGTTAAGCACACTTCAAGTCACCACATCACAACTTGTTTTTGAAATTTTTACCTAGTGGATGCATTCTAGGTGCAATAACACAATGAAATGTCAATACATATGATGTCATGCTCAAGTTTTAGTGCAAGTAACACCAGGGGTGTTACATCCTTCCCCCCATAAAAGAATCTCGTCCCGAGATTTAAGGTCCTAGGGTAAGTAGTGGAAAAGGAAACACGTCACATCTTTATTTCCTTATTTGTCTTACAGAACAAGAGGTGGTATGGGTTTTATTCCAACTTTATAATTAGATACATAAATCTAACAGGTTACATGAAGCTAAAAACCTAGGAAATTCTTCTTCACGAAATCTTGAGTCTCCCAGGTAGCTTCATCTTCAGTGTGCTAGTTCCATTATACCTTATAGAACTTGAGGGTCCTTTTTCGAGTGATCCTGTCCTTTGTGACAGAACCTCCCAAGGTATTAGGCCCACCTATAGTTGTCCTTGTCCTAAGGACCTTGGACAACCTTGTAGATGCACATAATCACTCAACAAGTGTGGTAACTGTATCCTCATCATTTCGCCCAAGAGCGCTTCACCCGTCACGCAGATATTACATCGCATCGGAGGAAAGGTTAACCGGAAGCATATTACAATAACATAATTTACATTCATAAAATATATAGAGAGAGTATTATTATTACAATACTAGGGTATTAAGAGTGCATAAAGTATTATTACAAACCAGGGAGGCAAAACACCCTCCCTCACAAAAGTTTATTGTTTTCAAGGTGGGAGGCAAACATCCTCCCGCGGCCAACTTCACTGCTGGGGCTCCTCCTTGGGTACCACCTTTGAACAGAAACAACAAAACTCCGTTGTTTCCTCACCTACAACAACATGGGTTCGAAAACCCTGAGTACGGAGTGTACTTTCGCAAGTCTTACCTGACAAAGGAAAAGACTCTCAAGGATATGCTGGCTTGAGGGAGTCAAGGTAAAGCTGATCAAATATCAAAGACTATGTTTGTAGAAATGCTTACTAATAGTGAATCCTTAAAAATCCAGTTTTATTGTCAAGTTAATTAAGGTTACCTATATCTAAAGTTCTTTCTATCTTAGTTCAAGCACTTGGCCTATCCTAGCCATCTTTTATCACCCCTTTTACTTTACTGGATTGCTACGTGTAAGTCAGTGACCAAGTCTTCATGTACGAGAAGTAACGGTGATCCGAATCGATTAATACTCAGCTGAGGATCTCCAACCACACGACATATGTAGCACTTAACCCTTGCATATGTCAACTCTCTACCGGGTTTCTCATGACCAGACCAGATTCACGCCAACCGAGAGCACAGATACACCACCGTCCAACCTCTTGCCATGGAGGGTACACGATACTCTCACCATCTCATCTTTATTACTTAAAACCTAAAGTTTGGTACCTGGCAGAGGTACATCTTTTCCGATGTTGAATCCATCATGGCCATGATGGATCCACCATCAAGTCTTTTCTTTTGAAAACCTCCCATCCCAAATGAAGCATCATAGTTGTTTAAAACAAATCCTTTTATTTTCTAAAGCATAGCTAAGCATCAGAAAACTTTTTAACAAAATAGGTAATCAAGGAATGGTAATCAATTCCAAAGAAGGAAATGCAGCAATTGTTTATCACCCAACTCCTATCACCTAATGCATCATTTCAAGTGATAAAGAGTTTAAAATAGTAAGGAACGGTAAATGCACTGGGGCTTGCCTTGTGTTGTAGGAGATTCGGGATCTGTTCCACAAATATCAAAGTAGAAACTATTCCCGACATGTGGAATTTCAGCTTGTGGTGTAGTCTCTTCCTCTTCAATCACCTCTTCTTCGCTTTCTATATATAACAATACATATACATGAATGCTCATGTGATGCTATGAAGATGCAATAGAAACACATTAGTTTGTGTCTTGAATATAATTTTCCTTCATAGAACACTTGAATCACTAGGGTTTCTTGAGTTAGTACCCTAGTAGGGTTAGGCATTTCTTATCTTAGAAAGCTAAGATAGGGTTTTGGGGTTTGGGTTCAAACAATGTCCAAAACATGTCAAACTTTATCCAAGGGCTCTAATTATCTTATTAAGATTGCCCAAAAAGTTTTATGATTTTTGGAGCAATCAAGTAATTTCTAAAATTCCAAAAGACTAGGTTTAGGCCTTCTTAAATGTTAAATAATTCATGGTTGGGACTAAAAATCTTGGAATTATTTTTATTAAATACTAGAGGAATTTAGGAGTATAGTAAAATTGGTCCCATTATTTTATCATTTTTCTAGAATTTCTTACAAATTTCCTAAGCATAGAAGAAAAAGAAAAGGAAAAATATTAAACAGTAATGGGCTCAAACCAGCCCAACTCAGCCCACGGACAGAGAAACGCGTGCGCGCCCGCGCCCGCGATGTCAACTTTGCATAGAGGACCTCGGCTATTTGAATAACCGGTTAAGAACCCTTGTGCACTATTCATTGTCTCTCTGACATTTACAGTTAGGCCCTCGGAGTTCTATTTCTTTACCGCGCCAAGTCCATGACGGTGAACGGCGACGAGCACACCTCCGACGATCTTGTACTGGCCGGAAAACGCAATGGCTAGGCTTCTCCTTTGTTCGATACCCAATTCCAGTCCTATCGACCCTAATCCCTCTACCAATTGCACGATTCTAAACTGGAATCCCTCTATCCACGACGGTGGCGAAAACCGATAACAACCCGATGTGTTCTTGGTGATTCAGGGAAATCTAGTTCAATTAAACAGGTCTACAAGTAGCCGAGGACTTAAGGGAGGCTAGAACATCAAGCAGAGAAGCTTGAACTAACCTGCAGAGAGCTGGCCACGGTGAAGCATTCACGGTGGCGCGAAAAACAGATTTGGGGGGAAAAGAAAATTGGGATGCTATGGTGGACAATCAGGGGCGAGAGCTGGTGCACTGGGTGCGTAATAACCTAGCGGACCTAGTTGATCACTCAATTTATAGAAGCCAACAGTGGTGGCGTCCAATTTGGAGAAGGTGTGCTGGCGGCCGGAGAGAGGGGGAGTTTACTTACGCGAACTATCGTGGCGGTCACTGGCTGAGGAGCTACGACAGTCATATCTTAGTTATTGCGGCTAGAAACGACGTGGTGGAAGGGTCATGGCGTGGTGCAATCACTACGACCGGCGTACATCTCGGCGATGGCCGCTCGGCCACGTCGCCGGCAAGTGGGTATGACGTCTAAGCAACCACAGTGCCCCGACCACATCCACGACGAGATCTTTTGACCTGGAGTGGTTATCCGCACGTTACTAGGCACGAATCACAGCGCCGACGCGAATCCGAGCGCGGGTTCACTGGTGGTGATGTGCACTGCACCTGAGATCTCCTTCAGGTCACTGTACCATTGGAACTCCATTCAGAGCGCCTAACAGAGCTAATTGAAGCGCTTTATTCTTCAATTTTTGTGTGACAACATGATCATCTGTCTGCAGAGAAATTGTTGTCCTATAATCCATCTTTCTTTTTGTTATAACATCCACAATCGAACAGCCAATGGATCCTACTCAAAATGGATCTCAAAGTTCATCTCACTTCACTGTCAGTCAATATTTAGCCTTAGGACTGACTGACAGCCAGACTTCAGGTCCATTTATCTTCAAATTTTGTATATCACCAATGCTTAGTCACTTAAGAAATGTTGTACTCCTATCATAGCTCTACAATTTTTATGTATTAACCCAAGGAAAAATCCTCAAGAACCGAGAAATACAGGACTTCGAAGTTGGCTCAATTTCACTGAAATTCAGACTTAGCCACTTAGGATTTCTTGGATCTTTTGCAAATAAGCCCAATTTACTCCACACAACTTGAAAATCCTCCAATGTAAAAGTTACTAAGTTTTTGATGTTCTATCACTTTGATATTTGCACTTTGGTCCAAAAGTGTATAGAATTTGAATCCACCCCTTAGGGTACAATTAGGGTTTTCTAGGGTTTCTTTTAGGGTTTTGAGTACTTTAGGGTTTTTGTGCCACTCAAACCAATCACTCTTGATATCATGTGAACATTTCTAATGACTTTTGAGACATCACTCATCTTGGCTTCACTTTCATCCATAGGCCCTAATTCTAGGGTTAAGTACCCTACCCTAGTATTAAGTACACCTTAAGTCACATCATCACAACTTGTTTTGAAATTTTACCTAGTGAATGCATTCTAGGTGTAACAAATAACATGAAATGTCAATGCGCATGATGTTATGCTCAAGTTTTAGTGCCAGTAACACCAGGGGTGTTACATCCTTCCCCCCATAAAAGAATCTCGTCCCGAGATTTAAGGTCCTAGGGTAAGTAATGGAAAAGGAAACGCGTCACATCTTTATTTCCTTATTTGTCCTATAGAGCAGGGGGTGGCATGGGGTTTATTCCATCTTTACAATCAGATATACACATCTCACAAGTTACATGATGCTAAAAACTTAGGAAAATTTTTCTTCAAAAAGTCTTGAGTCTCCCAGGTAGCTTCATCTTCAGTATGCTGGTTCCATTGTACCATATAGAACTTGAGGGTCCTTTTTCAAGTGATCCTGTCCTTCTGATCCAAGACTCGAATGGGATGTTCTGAATAAGTCAAATCTGGTTCCAAAGCAACATCCACCACATCGATGGTTCGATCAGGAAGCCGAAGGCACTTCTTTAATTGAGATACATGGAACACATTATGTATTGTAGACAACGTTTCAGGCAGTTGAAGTATGTACACCACTGGTCTGCATTATTCAAGAATGGGAAACGGGTCAATGTATAGGGGTGCCCACTTTCCTTTTACCCCGAATCGATTAACACCCTTCATTGGTGATACTTTCAGGCATACATGATCCTTGACTTAAAAAGAACAAAGGTCGGGTCACTTATCCGCATAATTTTTCTGCCGAGCTTGAGCTTCTTTCAAGTGATGTCTTATTCGTTGAACTTTCTCCTCTGTTTCTTTGACTAAGTCAGGCCTGAAATACCACCGTTCTCCAGGTTCTGGCCAATTTAAGAGTGTCCGGTATCATCGTCTGTATAGTGCTTCAAACGGTGCCATCTTAAAGCTTTCTTGATAGCTATTATTATAAGAAAACCTGCCAATGGCAGACATTCATCCCATTTCTGTGGGAACTCCAGGACGCATGCCCGCAACATATCTTGAAGTATCTAGTTTACTCTCTCAGTTTGTCCACTTGTTTGAGGATGATATGCCAAACTGTGAAGCAACTTAGTACCCAAGGACTTGTGTAGCTCTTCCCAAAACTTGGATACAAATTGTGGTCCCCGGTCCGACATTATTGTTTTTGGAATTCCGTGCAAACTGAGAATATAAGCAATATATATCTGGGCATAGGTAATGACCGGGTAAAATGTCTTGACTGGTAGAAAATGGGCTATCTTTGTAAGCCGATCAATTATGACCCAGATAGAGTCAAAACCTTTAATTGTCTTGGGCAATCCCACAATGAAATCCATGCTAATATCTTCCCATTTCCAGGTTGGGATGGGAAAGGATTGTAATGGTCCGGCGGTCTTCATATGTATTGCTTTGACACGTCTGCAGGTGTCACATCTTGCCACATAGCGTGCAATTTCAATTTTCATTTTTGTCCACCAATAATGTTGCTTTAAGTCTTGATACATCTTAGTACTCCCAGGGTGAATGGAATATCGACTAAGATTAGCTTCATCCAAGATTTGTTGGTGGATCTCAACATCCTTTGGCACTACTATGCGATTCTTAAACCATAGTACTCCTTGATCATCTTTCCTAAAGCAATTTGCTTTGCCGGCTTCTATTTTCTCATGAATGTACTTCATACCCTTGTCAGTTCCTTGGGCATCAATAATTCTATGTAGAAGAACTGACTCAAGCTTTAACTGTGTCAAGGTTCAGTGTTGTATCATTCCTAGGTTCAACTTTTCCATTTCTTGACATAGGGTGGTGTCAGGGGTCCTTATTGTAAAACAATGACAGGAAACTTTACGACTCAATGCATCGGCCACCACATTGGCTTTTCCTGGGTGATAATGGATTTCCAAGTCATAATCTTTAATTAGCTCAAGCCATATTCTCTGCCTCATGTTCAATTCTGACTGGGTAAAGATATATTTCAGACTTTTGTGATCCGTATATACATGACATATATTCCCCAGTAGATAATGACGCCATATCTTGAGGGCATGAACGACTGCAGGTAGTTCCAAATCATGAGTTGGATAGTGCTCCTCATGCCGGCATAGTTGTCGTGATGCGTAAGTTATGACTCGGCCCTCCTGCATTAGGACACATCTGAGTCCACTGCCTGATACACATCAAAAGGTTTTTCAATGTCCGGTTGAGCCAATACCGGACCAGTGGTTAACAACACCTTCAGCTGCCCGAAGGCTTCATTGCATTTTGAGGACTAGTCAAACTTTGTGTCATTCTTCAATAAACTTGTAATAGGTTTAACAATCTTGGAGAAATCTGGAATGAATCTACGGTCGTATCCAGCTAGTCCAAGGAAACTTCAAACTTGATGTACTGTAGTAGGCAGTTTCCATTCTAAAATATCCTTGACTTTGCTGGGATTGACCGCAATCCCTTTAGCGGATAATACATGTCCAAGGAATTGGATTTCCTCCAACCAAAATGCGCATTTGTTGAATTTGGCATACAACTGATGTTCCCTTAAGCGCGTTAGCACGATCCGCAAGTGCTTAGCATGCTCCTCTTCATTTTTGGAATAGATCAGGATGACAACAATGAAGACCACCACAAGTTTATCCAGCTCGGGAATAAATACCGAGTTCATTAAATACGTGAAGTGGGCTGGAGCATTTGTTAATCCAAAAGACATGACCAAATATTCAAATAATCCATACCGCGTAGTGAATGCGGTCTTGGGTATATCTTTGGGTCGAATACGGATCTGATGATAACCTGACCTGAGGTCGATCTTGGAGAATACATGAGCTCCAGTAAGTTGATCGAATAAGATATCGATCTGAGGAAGAGGGTACTTTTTCTTGATGGTGACCTCATTAAGGGGTCTATAGTCCACACACATTTGTAATGTCTGATCCTTCTTCTTGACGAAAATTGTTGGACATCCCCATGGTGATGAACTTGGTCTAATGAACCCTTTCTCAAGCAAGTCTTGTAGTTGAGTCTTGAGTTCGGCCAGTTCATTAGGTGGCATTCGGTACGACCTTCTGGAAATAGGAGCCATAGTGGGCTTCAACTCAATCACGAATTCCACATCCCTATCATGTGGCAACCCAAGCAAGTCTTCGGGAAAGACATCCAGAAATTCACATACCACTGGAATGTCCTGGATTTCTGGCACTATAGCCTCATTAACTCGTCCAGATGCTTTGGCTGCGATGGCTACAGGGATGGACAATTAGATCCCTTCATGACCATGGCTTAATTTAATGGTCCTTAAGTCTGTATTGATGATGGCCTTATGTTGGGCTAATCAGTTCATGCCCAGAATTACATCTATGTCTTGACCTTTTAAAACAATCATGTTGGTAGGAAATTCTCGTTCGGCCAACGTTACTGATATACGGAATGCTACTTCCTTAGTGAATATCCGTCCCCCAGGTGAGTGGATAATAAATCCCTCCCTTGATTCAGTGCAATGTATGCAATATTTCTCCACAAAATTCTTGCTTATGAAGGTATGTGATGCACCAGAATCGAAGAGAATAACTGATGGGTGATTGGCAAAAAGAACATACCCATCAGCACCGGTTCGCCTTCCGGTGTAGTAGCCACCTAGGTATAATAGATCCGTCTAGTTTTCTTGAAATTCTTGCCTGTTGAAGTGTTGGTTGTGTTCCCCTTTCCTTGGTTTGAGTTCCTAGAATTCTGTTGAAAATTGGTTTTATTTTGCTTCGGGTATGGGCAGTCCTTGATGAAGTGTCCAGACTTTCCACATTTGAAGCAACCAGTGGAAGAATGGGGAAGAGCAGGGAAACGAGTACTAGGGGCACTCGGCTAATTGGTAGGAGCGGGGGCAGTAGTGGGACAAATAAAGATAGGATGCTTGAATGCATACGAAGGTGGGCGAGGCGAAGAACGATTTTGATTAAAAGGTCGGATCACCAACCTCGTTCTCTTCTCAGGTCCTTGATTTGATCTTTCCCCTACATATCCCTTGGATTTTCCGTGTCCCGCATTTTTTGTTTCCACTGCCAGTGCTGTATTGGCAGCCCTACTGTAGGTAAGGTCCAAGCATTTTGCCATTTTCTGTTGAAGCCTGCCATTGAGTCCCCTCATAAAACAATTCTTCTTTTTCAGATCTGTATTCATCTGGTCAATGGCATACTGGGAGACGTGGTTAAATTTATTGAGATATTGCATTACAGTATCTCCTCCTTGCTTTAACCGGATAAACTCTTCTTGTTTCATATGGAGCACTCTCTCTGAAACATAATGCTCCCAGAACGCTAGCTTGAATTCCTCCCATGTAATCTGATGCCCAACAGGTTGGATTGCTAAAAAATTTGCCCACCAGGTGCTGGCAGGCCCTCTTTGCTGTTGTGCGGCAAACAGTGGCTTTTGTGTCTCTGTGCATCGAATTAACCCAAACTTTTGTTCCATAACTCTCACCATTCGTCGGCTTCTAAAGGTTCTTCTGCTTTGATGAAGAGCGGGGGTCGAGTCTCAGAGAATTCCAAATAGGTAGTATCACGCGGTCCTTGAGAAGGAGCTCTTCCTCCGTGCTGTTGGAATTGGTTGGCCGCCATTTCGCGCAAGAAGCGCGTATTATTAGCGGTGGCATTGATCAGGGCAGCGATAGCCTCGGCCAAAGTCGGTGGAACTGGTGGCGGGTTGGGAGTATCCTCCCTACCGCGGGATGTCCTCGCACCATCATGTGCGCGAGTTCGGGATGGCATCTGAGGCAAAAGAACATTTGGAAAATATAACTTGCCAACATACACCATCATATTACATTACTGAAATGTAATAATTATACAAACTCCATGATACAACTTGACTTCATTACTTATTTTACATAAGTGCAATACTTAGACTATAATATTCTAGTCTTCTTCATCCTTCGTAGCTCCATTGCCTGCTGTAGGAGACCGTTCGTCAGCAAGGTTCACGGAATGAGGGGGCCTAAAAAGGTTCAGCTCCCCATCACGTCCTTCATTTGCTGTTCCCGATGATCCGGCTCCTATTGCAGCAACGTCTTGAGGCACGTCCAGGTGCAGTCGAGCATACAATACATGCACTTCTTCATGTAATGTATTACAGTACACTTGCAGGCTTTCGAGGGATGCTCTAAGCTCTGCCACATGAGCTAGAGCTTTCGCTTCGCAGTCCCAAGTGAAAGAGCGCGAGTTGACGGCCCAATCAATGGTCGTATCCCGTTCCAAGATTTCGTACTGCTGGAGACTCACTTTGGCTGACAATTCCGTTATACGGAGACTGTCCTGCTCACGTGCCCTATTCCTATGACGTAACTCTGACCGAAGTTGCTCTATCCAGGCTTCCAGGTCTCCAATCGGGTCATTACTGCCACTACTACTTCCCTCGTGTCTAGGGGCTAGTTGAAGTCGAGGCACACCCTGAGGTCCAGTAGATTTGTGTGTTGTTTTCCTAGTATGCGCCATATCTCCATAAGAGGGGAAGATTTATTAGTATATTCTTAAACATGATGCATGCATAACCTAATAATTATGGAGTCAACTTTCGTTGATCCCTCACTTCCTACATAAATTGCACTCTGTTACCTGACTTTACAAGAAAAGGGACTACCAGAAAGTGGTAAGGTAAGAATGAAAGAATATTTCTAGGTAAGTGTTTGAAAATTCTTTTGAAGTACTACGTAATATCTGAAGAGATGGGCTTCGATCCGATACCAGCTGTGACGGAACCTCCCAAGGTATTAGGCCCACCTACAGTTGTCCTTCTCCTAAGGACCTTGGACAACCCTGTAGATGCACATAATCACTCGACAAGTGTGGTAATTGTATCCTCATCATTTCGCCCAAGAGCGCTTCACCCGTCACGCAGATATTGCATCACATCGAAGGAAAGGATAAGCGGAAGCATATTACAATAACTTAATTTACATTCATAAAATATATTATTACAATACCAGGGTATTAAGAGTGCATAAAGTTTTATTACAAACCAGGGAGAAAAACACTCTCCCGCACAAAAGTTTATTGTTTTCAAGGTGGGAGGCAAACATCCTCTCGCGACCAACTTCACTACTGGGGATCCTCCTTGGGTACCACCTTTGAACAAAAACAGTAAAACTCCGTCGTTTCCTCACCTACAACAACATGGGTTCGAAAACCCTGAGTACGGAGTGTACTTTTGCAAGTCTTACCCGACAAAGGAAAAAGACTCTCAAGGATATGTTGGCTTGAGGGAGTCAAGGTAAGGCTAATCAAAAATCAAAGACTCTGTTTGCAGAAATGCTTACTCTCAGTGGATACTTAAAAATCCAGTTTTATTGTCAAGTTAAGTCATAACCTGTAGCTAGAGTTCTTTCAACCCTAGTTCAAGCACTTGGCCTACACTAGCCGTCTTTTGTCACCCCTTTTTACTTTACTGGATTGCTACGTGTAAGTCAGTGACCAAGTCTTCATGTCCGAGAAGTAACGACGATCCAAATCGATTAATACCCGGCTGGCAATCTCCAACCACACGAAATATGTAGCACTTAACAACATATGTCAACTCGCCGTCGGGTTTCTCAAGACCAGACCGGGTTCACGCCAACCGAGAGCACAGATACACCACCGTCCAGCCTCTTGCCACAGAGGGTACACACTACTCTCGTCATCTCTCCACTCCCATTGCGTGTTGGCCTTTCTGGTATGGTCCGATCGAGGCAAAGCTTACCCATGATGAGGCATGTGGCCAGTTAAAAGGTCCTCAATCATCAAGCCTACATCGACATGGTCCTTAATTGACTTAGACGGAGACACTACACCGAGACTCTCTTCTCGTGCAAGTCATTCGCCCGGTCTCAGCTTTATTATTTAAAACCCAAAGTTTGGTACCTCGCAGAGGTACATCTTTTCTGATGTTGAATCCATCACGGCCATGATGGATCCACCATCAAGTCTTTTCTTTTGAAAACCTCCCATCCCAAATGAAGCATCATCGTTGTTTAAAACAAATCCTTTTGTTTTCTAAAGCACAGCTAAGCATCAGAAAACTTTTTAACAAAACAGGTAATCAAGGAATGGTAATCAATTCCAAGGAAGGAAATGCAGCAACTGTTTATCACCCAACTCTTATCACCTAATGCATCATTTCAAGTGATAAAGAGTTTAAAACAGCAAGGAACGGTAAATGCATTAGGGCTTGCCTTGTGTTGTAGGAGATTCGGGGTCTGTTCCACAAATATCAAAGTAGAAACTATTCCCGGCAGGTGGAATTTCAGCTTATTGTGTAGTCTCTTCCTCTTCAATCACCTCTTCTTCGCTTTCTATATATAACAATACATATACATGAATGCTCATGTGATGCTATGAAGATGCAATAGAAACACATTAGTTTGTGTCTTGAATATAATTTTCCTTCATAGAACACTTGAATCACTAGGGTTTCTTGAGTTAGTACCCTAGTAGGGTTAGGCAATTCTTATCTTAGAAAGCTTGGGTTTTGGGGTTTGGGTGTAAACAATGTCCAAAACATGTCAAACTTTACCCAAGGGCTCTAATTATCATATTAAACTTGCCCAAAAAGTTCTATGATTTTTGGAGCAATCAAGTAATTTCTAAAATTCCAAAAGATTAGGTTTAGGCCTTCTTAAATGTTAAATAATTCATGGTTGGAACTAAAAATCTTGGAATTATTTTTATTAAACACTAGAGGAATTAAGGAGTCTAGTAAAATTGGTCCCATTATTTTATAATTTTTCTAGAATTACTTACAAATTTCCTAAGCCTGGTAGAAAAAGAAAAGGAAAAAGATTAAACAGTAATGGGCTCAAACCAGCCCAACTCAGCCCACGGACAGGGAAACGCGCGCGCGCCCGCGCCCACGATATCAACTTTGCACAGAGGACCTCGGCTGTTGAATAACCGGTTAAGAACCCTTGCGCACTATTCATTGTCTCTCTGACATTCACAGTTTGGCCCTCGGAGTTCTATTTCTTTACCGCGCCAAGTCCACGACGGTGAACGGTGACGAGCACACCTCCGGCGATCTTGTACTGGCCGGAAAACACAATGGCTAGGCTTCTCCTTTGTTTGATACCCAATTCCAATCCTGGCGACCCTAATCCCTCTACCAATTGCATGATTCTAGCCTGGAATCCCTCTGTCCGCGACGATGGCGAAAACCGAGAACAACCAGATGTGTTCTTGGTGATTCAGGGCAGTCTAGTTCAATTAAATGGGTCTACAAGTAGCCAGAGACTTAAGGGAGGCTAGAACATCAAGCAGAGAAGCTTGAACTAACCTGCAGGGAGCTGACCACGGTGAAGCGTTCACGGCGGCGCGGAAAACAGAATTGGGGGGAAAAGGAAATTGGGATGCTATGGTGGACGATCAGGGGCGAGAGCTAGTGCACTGCGTGCGTAATAACCTAGCAGACCTAGTTGATCACTCAATTTATAGAAGCCAACAGCAGTGGCATCCAATTTGGAGAAGGTGTGCTGGCGGCCGGAGAGAGGGGGAGTTTACTGACGTGAACTATCGTGGCGGTCACTAGCTGAGGAGCTACGACGGTCATTGCTGAGTTATTATGGCTAGCAACGACGTGGTGGAAGGGTCACGACATGGCGCAACACTACGACTGGCGTACACCTCGGCGATGGCCGCTCGGCCACATCGCCGGCAAGTGGGTACGGCGTCTGAGCAACCACAGTGCCCCGACCACATCCACGATGAGATCTTTTCACCTGGAGTGGTTATCCGCACGTTACTAGGCACGAATCATAGCGCCAGCGCGAATCCGGGCGCGGGGTCACCGGCGGCGAGGTGCACTGCACCTGAGATCTTCTTCAGGTCACTGTACCATTGGAACTCCAATCAGAGCGCCTGACAGAGCTTATTGAAGCGCTTTATTCTTCATTTTTTGTGTGACAACATGATCATCTGTCTGTAGAGAAATTGTTGTCCTATAATCCATCTTTCTTTTTGTTATAACATCTGTTAGGGGCCTTCGTCTTCCGAAGGTCCTCAAAAACATGATTTAACAATGTTTCCGGAGTTGTAATACCTAAACAGGTACCTTCGAACTTGGATCAGAACCACATTGGAAGAAGCATGAACGATAAGAAGATTGATGTAGCGCCGAAGCTACGCGCAAGGGAACTTCGGCATTACAGCAGGAAAGGGAACCGACTTAAAGGGGAAAAGGCTATTTAGACCTCGATGAATTACCTTATAGTCATTAGCAAATGTATGGGGCATGAATGTAATTTTACATGGGCTGCGTCCAGTGCCTATAAATAGATGAACAGTGCTCCCGTACTGTGTAACACCCCAGGTGTTACCTTGGCTAGAGCCACTTTGGCACTAGAAGCTGTGTTCACAAGGGTAAAGACTTAGGGCACCACATAAGAACCTTGGAGATCATGTGCTAGTCAAGTTGCCAATGACATAAGAAGCTTTACTCTAATCCTTGCACATTTACTACCTTGGATCAGGGGGGAGAAGAACCCTAGACCTCTCCTAAGCCCTATCTTCCAAAACCCTAAGTAAGGGGGGAAAGAGAGTGAGCAAGTGGGCAAAGCATGTGTAACTTTTACCCAAACCCTAAGCAACATTATAACCATCAATTAGGGGAGGGAATATTGCAAAAAGACCCCTGGAGAAACCCCAATTCAAATCTCCAAGTGGAGAGAGAGCTAGAGCTCTCTATTTCCCTCTAAGTCAAATTCTAGCCCTAATCCAAAGACCAGCCGTGTTCACTTTGAAGATGGCGCCAAAACCACTTGGGTTCTATACCAAAAATGTGGTATACCACTTAAGGCACCCCCTGGAAAAATTTGAGACCGAGACTCAGACGTTTGACAGCACTTGACATCAGTTTTGTCGCTGAGTGGGCAGTGAGACAAGCCAGATTTGGCGCCCATCTATCTCCCGATCTAGGGCGTATCATCCCTTGGAACTCACACATGTGAGATAGCCCTAGGTGCCAGGAGGAGGTCTGCGCCGGATTCATGGCGAGATTCGCACGTTTGCGATCTCTGGAGACGTTTGAACACTGGAAGAAACTCACCTCCACGTGTTCGACGCCTTCTGCCCGCGCCAGAGCACGCTCGCGCGCGCCCCCGCATGCCCAGCGCCGCGCTCGAGCCAAACCCGCGCCGTGGCCCGCGCTCGAGCTTATAAAGCCCTCCCAGGCTTCGACTACACCCTTCCGCGCACCCTCCACACCTCACCGAAGTTAGCTCGTCGCCGTTTGCCCGTGCGCAGCGAGTCCGCGGCCGCCCAACCCCTCTGCCACCATAGACCGGCCAATAGAGCCATTCCCAACCCCGTCCAGCCCTCGGAGAAGACTGTGCACACCTCCGTGAGGCTCCCCGAGCAAGGAATCGGAGAGTACTTCGCCGGAGAAGCCAGTCCACGCTCGCCGGAGCTCTCGCCCCCGCCGGAGTACGTGGACCGGGTAAACCACTCCATCATCCTTCGATTCCTTGTGCACACAGTCGCTGCGTGACCCCGTGAAGCTCATCGTGCCCTCGGATTGAACCAGTTCGCCGTGGTTTGGCCGGTATACTCGCCGCCGACGAGGACACCCGCCTGCACGCGTGGACCGGGCGATTCCGGCCATCTCCGACGTCGAGCCGTACCTCGACGTGACCGCCAGAGTCTCCCTGAGCCAACCCCACCCTTCGCCGGACCTCCCTCGCCGCCGGTAAGCCGCGCCGCCCTTTTCTTTCCCGCGGTTACTGTTTGCATAAGGGGAAGGACTGCGGGTGAGAGGGAGAGAAGGTCAGGGGGTTTTGTGAAATGTCAGAGACACAGGGGAATAGTGGCGTGGGGGTAGAATTGCGAAGGTGGATTTAGTTTAAACCCAGGGACCTCGGTGTAAACTGTTTTTCCAGGAAACTCTTTTTAAATTCTATTTTAAATTGAACAGAGGCTTTAAAAATTCATAACTTATGATTAGTTCATCCAAATTTGGTCAAACAAATTTTGTCAGACTCCAATTAATGTAACCTATTTAAGAAAAATATAAAACCCCTTGGTGCTGTGGAAAACTTAAAAGTTCTGATTTAATGTTAGTTTTGGCCAAAAGCTAAATAATAGTAAGGAAAGTAGTTAGGCTATTTGACTAGGGTTAGGAAAAATTGGGGAAGTTTATAATTACCTACTAACCTGTTTAAAAATGTTGAACCTCTCTGTCCACTCCATTTAAGTGAGTTTTACCCCTTATTCTATAATATGCTTAAGGATAAGAAAAATAGAAAATGTAATTAAATTAATGAACCAGGGAGTACCTCTATTTTTGTTAGGTTACTTATTCAATATAGTTCACTGGAAAAATATATCATACCCTGTTTTAGTGTAAAATAAGTAAGATCTCTTTTGTTTTAATAAAACAAGTGAAACTTAGAAAAACTCTACAAAAATAACCCCAAGGTAAAAACATTCCCACCCTTGGGATAACTATTGTTTTATTAGAGAGAACTTAGGAAAAATATGGAATCTGCTGTTTGACATTTTTCAAATAATAATGTAGTAGAAAGTGCCTTTTTGACATTGAACTTAAGAAAATCATAACTAAATAACCACCCCTTAGTTTTCTGTGATTTTTAGCACAAAGACCTATTATTACTATGGGATGCCAGCAAAAATAACCTTTAGGACAGAACCTACCCCTAACTAAGAGGTGTAGTGTAAAGTGGCCCATTTTGCCTAACTTTTGTTATTTTTGTTTAAAGCCTAGCCTTGGTACTTAAAGCCTCAACTTCTTAAAACAAGTTAGAATAGCAAAGGGCAACCCACTGTAATTTTTATAGAATTTTTGGAAATTATTAACACCCTGTTGTAGTTCAAACCTACCCTAGAAACCCTAAATGGGAATTAATGAAAGGAAAAAGAATAATGTGAATTAAGGTTATCCTAAAACCTTTGTAATCTGTCCACTAAAATGTATCAAGGCAATACCAAACCACTATGTTATCCTAAAAGAAAACCTAAGCTTAAGGGGTCATAAGTCTATGTATCTATATATATACCACTAGAAGCCCCGCGTGACTAAGAAAACCCTAAGTTACTTCTTAACTTAGTTTCTTTAGCTTAATGTTCTTAAATCTTGCATAATCATGACATACATGTTCATTGCATTTCGATAGACTGTAATCTTGCTGACGGAGAGTACATCCTCGTGCCGGAGCAAGGAGCTGCTCAGGAGGTAGCCCCAGATCCAGCACCCGAGCCTGCACCAGAGGACCTGCCTGCCACTGCTTTGGAAGGCAAGCCCCGGTTTTATGCATAACCTGTTATTTATGCTATTTTACTTACTTAATGATTGTAGGATTGATTGTGCACTTAGGTGTAGGAATTGTTTGAAACCCTAGTTGCAGGACCTCAGGAAATCCTTTTGAGATGAATACTAGTATGACAGGTCGAGTAGTTGCTTTACTTAATTAGGATCTCGGTAGAAGACGAGTGATTTTTCTAGCACTCGCGCGAGATCAGGAAATTGATTGTACCCACTTTTACACTCTCATGATACTAGTTGGTGGACAACAATCCATGGGGATTGGTTGTTTATGAGAGGGGAAAATGGAATAAAGATTAACGTGCGGATACCTGTGTCAAGCGTTTGAACGTACTAAGCACATGTCGAGAAATATGGTAAATCGGTAAGCCTAGTACCTGATTGAACCTGGCAGCAGATTGCTCTCCTCACGCGACCTGAGACGAGGTCTCCCATTCCGGTTATGGTGGGTACAAGTGCGGTCACTGCACGACGGCCAGTCGGGGTCAGTGAGGCATTGTACGCCAAGGCGGTGAGCCCCTCTCTGCTGACGGGGAATCGATGGGGACGGTTGATGTGTGTGGGGACGGAGTGCCCCTGCATGTCGTGTGTTTAGGTTTACCTTGCAAGGATAAAAACTCGATTCGAATCGTCTGCTTCTCGCAGCTAATGAGACTGCTTGATCCATTGTACTGCATTGAGTAATAAGTGGAAGTATGATGAGTTGAGATAAGATGTTGATTGTTAATAATGCTTGCTACCATGTATGAGTAGATAGTCCACTTTTAGCCTTAAGAGAGTCACACTTAACTTTGATTAAGTTAAAATCTTGATTTAGAAACTCAGCTAGTGCTTTTGGCAACCAAACCCCACAGCCAAACAGCTGCATGTCTAGAGGTAGAGGAGTAGACTCCTCACACCGGGTAAGTCTAGCTGAGTATTAGTATACTCAGCCTTGCTTGTGGCATAATTTTTACAGGTTCTCTGGAGGAGATGGTTGTTGGGATAACTTGGCCGTCCACCTTGCCACCGGGTTGGACTGTTGAGTGGGACCCTGCCTCGGCTGAGGAGGAGCATGAGGAGTGATGGGACAGGCTTCCCCATCTCTCTGTTTAATTATCGTTAGTTTTATTCCGCTGCACTTCGAACAATGATGGTTACTTTTGCAAAACTCCGATGATGATGATGGTGATGTAATAATTTAATACTCTGACATGTATGGTTTTATGCTTTATTGTATTTGCTCTGTGACTCACCTTCGAGTGAGATTGTGGTACTTGATCCTGTCAGTGGCCGTGTCGGACTAGATCCGAGGGATTGACGGGTTATTCCTATTTAAGTGTGGTCTAGTCTCTAAGGCGGGACTTAGGCACTTAAGTTGGAATAATTCGGGCAGTTCCGCCACAGAACAGTGCTCCCGTACTGTTCACACTGACTTGTATTTGCTCGTGCATCACACTCATACTTTTACCTTCTATCAAGCCGAAGGTACACTTGTAATTTGATATCATTTCTATTTGTCCATGATAATAAAATAGAACTGAGCTGATAATATTACATAATTATTCATGTTATCTCTTACATTCTATATGATTCTCCTTTTATTGTCGCATATTGCAATGATGAAGGTATGTCCTTCATGACCTTCGTCTGAAGATCATTATATCCTAAGGGAAATAATGTCTCGAAGGACGAAGGGCATTAACGTTTGACATTTCTTGTGTTACCTTGTTCTTAACTCATAGCATTTGAGAACAAGTCCCCAACATCGGCGCCCACCTCCGGTGAATCCTTTTCGACCAACTTCGACAAGCACTGACCTTTGCCATGCCACCGAAGAAAGCTTCAGCGACAGGGGCTGCCGCTCTGCAGCCATTGGACCCAAACCAGGAGACCCTTTCTCTTCGAGAGGCCCGAAGCCAGAAGAGGAAGGCCACTAGTCCAACACTCCAGGAGGAGGAGTTGGACTAAGAAATCAGAAACATGGAGATGCTTCATCAACAAGTACAAAGGAAGAAGGAGAAGATGGCCCGACTAGCTGATCTTCAAAGGCAGATTGACGAAGCCACTGAAGAAGTATGCCATCTTGCTCAAGACGAACAGGAGCGAAGGCCCCAACATAGGGAGCTTCACCAAGAAGGCTTCATCAACAAGGATGGATGGTATGATGATTTCAATCATCATACCTTTACCTTTGACGATGCTTCTACCTTGGCAGCAGAACTGCAGGCTTTCCCATGGCCTCCATCATACAGGCCACCTCAGCTCCCCATGTATGATGAACATTCAGATCCAAAGCAGTTTTTGATGAGTTACGAAGCAACTATTCATACGGAGGCAATGCAGCTGTCATGGCCAAGTCCTTCGTCATGGCAGTTAAGAATGTGGCCCAAACGTGGTATTCTTCTCTTCGGCCAGGAACTATTACCTCATGGCAGAAGCTCAAGGACATGCTGATAACAAGTTTCCAGGGCTTTCAGACAAAGCCAGTCACAGCTCCGGCTCTGTTTCAATGCACGCAAGATCATGAGGAGTATCTCCAAGCATATGTCCGAAGGTTCTTGCGCCTGAGAGCACAAGCGCCTACAGTGCCCAATGAAATTGTCATTGAGGCCATAATTAAGGGGCTTCGTCCAGGACCTACTGCCCAGTATTTTGCTAGAAAGCCTCCACAGACTTTGGAGAAGTTGCTTCAAAAGATGGATGAATACATCCGGGCTGACAATGACTTTCGCCAAAGAAGAGAGGAAGCCTACAGGTTCTCTGAGATGACCAGGGGCTTCGGAGGAAGAATCCACCCGAGGCATGTCAGGTCAATTCACTCCACTCAGAATGACGACAGAGGAAGTCAACAACAGAGGTCACAGTATTCCTCGCAAGCTTCGGGGCAGCAACAAAGCTCTTTCCGACCGCTAGCTAAAGAGGCAGAGGCGCCAGGGGCTTTGGAGGAAGGTTTGGGGATCAGCCTAGGAAAAATTATTGCTTATTCTATGGTGAGGACAAGGGCCATACTACAAGGATGTGCCATGTCACCATCCAGAAACAAAAGGAAATAGCAGAGGCCGCAACTCAGCAGAACCAACCGAAGCAGGTCATGCATACTGCTTCGTATCACTCACCCTACATACCAGAGTATGTGGGTAACCATCCTGCAGCGTCTGTTGCTTCGGCTAGTCAGCCACAGGCATCTTGGCCACAACCCCCACCTCCGCCACCACTACAACTTGTATATTCACGAGGCCAGCAGCCAGAAGGGAGCCAACAGACCCATCAGCAGCGAGATTTCAGGGAGGAGTCTGAAGCTCGCACAGTCAACAGTACTGTGCCAGAATCGAAGCATATCTATTGAGAAATATCCTACCCCTGAAACAGTTTTTACATTCGTTGTTATTTTCTTTTTTAATAAGGAACAATTATTGAAAACCTAGTTCTTTTGTCATTTTCAATTTCTTGTAATAACTTCGTTCTTGCCATAGTGAAATATATCTTCTCCACAGACTCATGAAGTCCAAAAAGTCGCTGAAGCACAAAAGTCGTTCCTAAGGGAACACGGGGCTAAAAATCACAATACAAGTACCATCGAAGCTACAAAAAGTCATTCTAAGGAACGCAGCGTAAGTTTGCCGAAGATACAAAAAGTCGTTCATAAGGGAGCGCAGTGTAAGTTTTCTACTCAAAAGTCGTTCCAAAGGGAATGCAGAGCCAAATACCGCCGAAATATAAGGCGAAGCGCGAAAAGTCAACGTGAATACCGCCGAAATAGAAGGCGAAGAAGTTTAAAAGACGTTCCTAAGGGAATGCAGAACATACAACGAAAAGTCAGCGCTGATACACCGAAAAATAAGCGGTGAAGCCGAAAAATAAGCGGCAAAGAGATTGTGTATTCCATTATGGGGGCGTGAGTGTGTGTCTTCGGCATAAATATCATTTTGCATAACATAACATCATCACATAATTTTGCATAACATAACATCATACATCATATTGCATCAATGGCACAAGAAGGGGATACAATGTTGACCTTCGGAGAATGCTTCAAAAAAGTGAAATTGTGCTAAGGCACAAAATAAGTTTTGAAGAAATACAGCTTCATCAGCTCTGATGTGGAGGAAAAAATCTATTGTTGACGAAGCATTAATGTTTTTGCGACGCTTGGAGGATTTTTTATGAAGCAAAAAAGCTCTTCTTTACGAAGCATGAAAAGAAGGGAAGGTGTTTTTTTGCTGAAGGCTCAAAAACGGTATGTACATAAAAGTTTCATGCATCGCAAAGAAATGAATTACAAAACCATTCATATATTACATTCAAAACCCATGAGCACCGAATATTACAAGCATAGTCCAGCAAATGTTACATTAATATTCTAGCAATGTTTTTACAAATAGTTATTCTTCTTCCTTCAGGACTTTTTCTGCAGCTTTGGTTAGTAATTTGGTGACAACTTCATCCACAATAGCTTCGGCCATATTGATAATCTCTATTGTCTTCTCTGTTTCTGGATCGGCTAGTGGATTGAAGGGCTCTGGGGGAGATAGTTCAGCTGCGGTAGAAGACATGAGTTAGTTCGAAGTCACAAAAATAAATAACAGTGAAGTTAAAAAGACATCAAGTAATACATATCCGTCTTTCAAGTTCCGCAGCTTTTTCAGCTGCTTTCGCTGCTTCTCGAGTGTCATGAATGTCTTTTTCGCTCTTCTTCATTATTTCATGGGCCATCCCTCGGCCGCCATTTTCCCATATGTCAGTGAAAAATTTTCCGCCTATTAAGCTTGCTTCAGCCGAGGGGTCCTTCATATCATCAATACAGAAGGCAGCTTCGGCCTGAGCCAAGGTTTTAACATGCTCACAACCTGACTTCTCCAAAATAGCTGCAATTCCCTTCGCACCAGAGAAGGCACAGACGTCCCCACGGTCACTCAAAATTTCTTCAAAAGCTTCAGCTTCGCTGCTGATCCACTCAATTGGGCCCTCAGGATCGACTCTTATGAAGTTGTCTTCACTCGAGTACGCGCCCACGTTGGCGAAGCTAATTTTTATCTTTTTGACGCATTCTACAGATTTTCCAAAACATCTTTCTTTTGATGAGCAAAGCTCTGTGACTATTTTTTCAAAATAATTTTTCCAGTACTCACTGGCATCTCGGTCAGCTTCCGGCAATAGCGCATTTCAATTTGGTTTTGGCCAGTTGTTTTTGAAGGTTTTCAATCTCATTCCTTTGGATTTCAGATTGAGCCTTGAAGTTAGCTTCATCCCCCTTTACTTTGTTCACCAATGTAAGTAGAATTTTGTCTTTTTCCAAAGCTTCGTTCCTTAGCTTGATAACCTTTGTTCGAAGGTTATTGAGGGCAATAGTGCAACTCTCGTCTCCGGCATTCTTTTGCGCCCTTAAGGCGTTGCTAAGTATTAAACCCTATATGAAAAGAATGAATGGGTTAATATAAGAACAAAAGAATAATTCAAAATTAATAAACTTCCAAATATACAATTTTTGTACCTTCAGACTGTTATATGCAAGGCCATCCACAAGATATGTCAAATGCTATGAGTTAAGAACAAGGCAACACAAGAAATGTCAAGCGTTAATGCCCTTCGTCCTTCGAGACATTATTTCCCTTAGGATATAATGATCTTCAGACGAAGGTCATGAAGGACATACCTTCATCATTGCAATATGCGACAATAAAAGGAGAATCATATAGAATGTTAGAGATAACATGAATAATTATGTAATATTATCAGCTCATTTCTATTTTATTATCATGGACAAATAGAAATGATATCAAATTACAAGTGTACCTTCGGCTTGATAGAAGGTAAAAGTACGAGTGTGACGCACGAGCAAATACAAGTCAGCGTGAACAATACGGGAGCACTGTTCATCTATTTATAGGCACGGGACGCAGCCCATGTAAAATTACATTCATGCCCCATACATTTGCTAATGACTATAAGGTAATTCATCGAGGTCTAAATAGCCTTTTCCCCTTTAAGTCGGTTCCCTTTCCAAGTGTCATGCCGCAGTTCCCTTGCGCGTAGCTTCGGCGCTGCATCAATCTTCGTATTGTTCGTGCTTCTTCCACTGTGGTTCTGATCCGAGTCCGAAGGTACCTGTTTATGTATTACAACTCCGGAAACATTGTTAAATCATGTTTTTGAGGACCTTCGGAAGACGAAGGACCCCAACAACATCCACAATCGAACAGCCACTGGATCCTACTCACAAAGTTCATTTGACTTCACTGTCAGTCTATATTTAGCCTTAGGACTCACTGACAGCCAGACTTCAGGTCCATTTATCTTCAAATTTTGCATGTCACCAATGCTTAGTAACTTAAGCAATGTTGTACTCCTATCATAGCTATACAATTTTGATGTATTAACCTAGGGAAAAATCTTCATGAATTGAGAAATACAGGACTTCAAAGTTGGCTCAATTTCATTGAAATTCAGACTTAGCCACTTAGGATTTCTTGGATCTTTTGCAAATAAGCCCAATTTACTCCACACAACTTGAAAATCCTCCAATGTAAAAGTTACTAAGTTTTTGATGTTCTATCACTTTGATATTTGCACTTTGGTCCAAAAGTGTATAGAATTTGAATCCACCCCTTAGGGTACAATTAGGGTTTTCTAGGGTATCTTTTAGGGTTTTGAGTACTTTAGGGTTTTTGTGCCACTCAAACCCATCACTCTTGATATCATGTGAACATTTCTAATGACTTTTGAGACATTGCTCATCTTGGCTTCACTTTCATCCATAGGCCCTAATTCCAGGGTTAAGTACCCTACCCTAGTATTAGGTACACCTTAGGTCACATCATCACAACTTGTCTTGAAATTTTACCTAGTGAATGCATTCTAGGTGTTACAAACAACATGAAATGTCAATGCACATGATGTTATGCTCAAGTTTTAGTGCCAGTAACACCAGGGGTGTTACATCCTTCTGATCCAAAACTTGAATGGGATGTTCTGAATAAGTCAAATCTGGTTCCAAGGCAACATCCGCCACATCGATGGTTCGATCAGGAATTCGAAGGAACTTCTTTAATTGAGATACATGGAACACATTATGTACTATAGACAATGTTTCTGGCAATTGCAGTCTGTACGCCACTGGTCCGTATCGTTCGAGAATAAGAAACAGACCAATATACCGGGGTGCCAATTTCCCTTTTACCCCGAAACGGTTCACACCCTTCATTGGTTATACTTTCAGGTATACATGATCATTAACTTGAAAGACCAAAGGTTGGCGTCGCTTGTTCGCATAATTCTTCTATCGAGCTTGTGCCTCTTTCAAGTTGTGTATTATCCGTTGAACTTTTTCTTCTGTCTCTTTGACCACGTCAGGCCTGAAAACCATCGTTCCCCTGGTTCAGACCAATTTAAGGGTGTTCGGCTTCGCCGCCCGTACAATGCTTCAAATGGTGCCATCTTAATGCTCTCTTGATAACTGTTGTTATATGAAAATTCTGCCAATGGCAGACAATCATCCCATTTCTGTGGAAATTCCAAGACACATGCATGTAACATATCTTTAAGTATCTAATTTACTCTCTCAGTTTGTCCACTTGTTTGAGGATGATAAGCTGAACTGTGGAGTAATTTAGTACCCAAGGATTTATGCAGCTCACTCCAAAACTTGGATACAAATTGTGGTCCACGGTCTGATACTATCGTGTTTGGAATTCCATGCAAACTGAGAATATGAGCAATGTATAACTGGGCATAGACAGCAACTGGGTGATCGGTCTTGACGGGAAGAAAATGTGTTGTCTTTGTAAGCTAGTCAACTATAACCTAGATAGAATCAAAGCCTTTGGCTGTCTTGGGCAATCCCACAATGAAGTCCATACTAATATCCTCCCATTTCCAAGTTGGGATGGGCAAGGATTGTAATGGTCCAGCGGTCTTCATATGCACTGCCTTAACATGTCTGCAGGTGTCACATCTTGCCACATAGCGTGTGATTTCAATCTTCATTTTTGTCCACCAATAATGTTGCTTTAAGTCTTGATACATCTTAATACTCCCCGAATGAATGGAATATCGACTAAGATGAGCTTCATCCAGAATTTGTTGGCGAACATCAGCATTCTTTGGCACAACTATGCGATCCTTAAACCATATTACTTCTTGGTCATCTTTTCTAAAGCAATTTGCCTTGTCGGCTTTTATTTTCTCATGAATACACTTCATACCCTTGTCAGTTCTTTTGGCATAAATAATTCTCTGTAGAAGAACTGACTCAAGCTTCAATTGTGTTAAAGTTCCATGTTGTATCATACCCAGGTTCAACTTTTCCATTTCTTGACATAGGGTGGTGTCAGGTGTCCTTACTGTAAGACAATGACAGGAAGCTTTGCGATTCAATGCATCTACCACCACATTGGCTTTTCCTGGGTAATAATGGATTTCCAAATCATAATCCTTAATTAGCTCAAGCCATCTTCGTTGTCTCATATTCAGTTCTGACTGGGTAAAGATATATTTCAGACTTTTGTGATCCATATATAGATGACAAGTATTTCCCAGCAGATAATGACGCCAAATCTTGAGGGCATGAACAACCGCAGCTAGTTCCAAATCATGAGTTGGATAGTGCTCCTCATGCCGGCGTAGCTGCCGTGAAGCATAAGCTATAACTCAGCCCTCTTGAATTAGAACACATCCAAATCCACTACCTGATGTGTCACAATACACATCAAAAGGTTTTTCAATATCTGGTTGAGCCAGCACCGGGGCAGTGATTAACTACACCTTCAGCTGCTCGAAGGCTTCATTGCACTTTGGGGACCAATCAAACTTTGTATCATTCTTCAATAAACCCGTAATAGGTTTAACAATCTTGGAGAAATCCGGAATGAACCTGCGGTAATATCCAGCCATTCCAAGGAAACTTCAAACTTGATGTACTGTAGTAAGCGGTTTCCATTCTAGAATATCCTTGACTTTGCTGGGATCGACCGCAATCCCTTTTGCAGATAATATATGTCCAAGAAACTGGATTTCCTCCAACCAGAATGCGCATTTGCTGAACTTGGCATACAACTGATGTTCCCTCAAGCGTGTTAGCATGATCCACAAGTGCTTGGCATGCTCCTCTTAATTTTTAGAATAGATCAGAATGTCATCAATGAAGACCACCACAAATTTATCCAACTCGGGCATAAATACCGAGTTCATTAAGTATGTGAAGTGGGTTGGAGCATTTGTTAATCCGAAAGACATGACTAAATATTCAAATAACCCATACCACGTGGTGAATGCGGTCTTGGGTATATCCTCAGGTCGAATACGGATCTGATGATAGCCTGACCTAAGATCAATCTTGGAGAATACTCAAGCTCCAGTAAGTTGATAGAATAAGATATCGATCCGAGGAAGAGGGAACTTGTTCTTGATGGTAACCTCATTGAGGGGTCTATAGTCCACGCACATTCGTAGTGTTTGATCCTTCTTCTTGACGAAAATTGCTGGACATCCCCATGGTGATGAAATGGATCTAATGAACCCTTTCTCAAGCAAGTCTTGTAGTTGAGTCTTGAGTTCTGCCAATTCATTAGGTGGCATTCGGTACGACCTTCTAGAAATAGGAGTCGTGTCGGGCTTCAGTTCAATCACAAATTCCACATCCCTTTCTGGAGGCAACCCGACAATTCTTCAGTAAAGACATCCGGAAATTCACATACCACCGGAATATCCTGGATTTCTTGTATGATGGCCTCATAAACTCGTTCAGAGGCTTTGGCTGGGATAGTTACAGGGATGGACAACTGGATCTCTTCATGACCATGGCTTAATTTCATGGTCCTTAAGTCTATATTGATGATAGCCTTATGCTGGGCTAACCAGTTCATGCCCAGAATTACATCAATATCTTGCCCCTTTATGACAATCATATTTGTAGGGAATTCCTGTCTGGCCAATATTACTGGTATATGGAAGGCTACTTCCTTAGTAAATATTATCCCCTAGGAGAGTGGATAACAAATCCCTCCCTTGATTCAGTGCAAAGTATGCAATATTTCTCCACAAAATTCTTGCTTATGAAGGTATGTGATGCACTAGAATCGAAGAGGATAACTGCCCGGTGATTGGCAACAAGGAACGTACCCATCATCATCGGTTCACCCTCCGGTGTTGTAGCCACCTAGGTACAATAGACTCGTCTAGTTTTCTTGAAGTTCTTGCCCGTTGAAGTGTTGGTCGTGTTCCCCTTTCCATGATTTGAGTTCCCAGGGGGCTGCTGAAAGTTGGATTTATTTTACTTTGGATATGGGCAGTCCTTGATGAAATGTCCAGACTTTCCACAGTTGAAGCACCCACTGGAAGAATTGGAAAGGGCAGGGAAACGAGTACCAGGGGCACTCGGCTGATTGTTAGGAACAGGGGCAGTAGTGGGACGAATAAAGACGAGCTGCTTGAATGGATATGAAGGTGGGCGAGGCGAAGAACAATTTTGATTAAAAGGTCGGATCACCAACCTAGTTCTCTTTTCAGGCCCTTGATATGACCTTTCACCTCCAAACCCCTTTGATTTTCCATGTCCCGCATTTTTGGCTTCAACTGCCAGTGTTGTACTGACAGCCTTACTATAGGTAAGGTCCAAGCATGTTGCCATTTTCCGCTGAAGCCTATCATTGAGCCCCCTCATAAAACAATTCTTTTTCTTCAAGTCAGTATCCACCTAGTCAATGGCATACTGAGAGAGGTGATTGAATTTATTGAGATACTGCATCACCGTATCTCCTTGCCTCAACTGGATAAACTCTTCTAGTTTCATCTGGAGTACTCCCTCTAGAACATAATGTTCCTGGAATGCCAACTTGAATTCTTCTTAGGTAACCTGATGCCCAACAGGCTGAATTGCTGAAAATTTTGCCCACCAGGTACTGGCAGGCCCTCTTAGCTGTTGAGCTGCGAACAGGGGCTTTTGCGTCTCCGTGCATCGAATTAACCCAAACTTTCGTTCCATTACTCTCACCCATTTATCGGCTTCTAAGGGTTCCTCCGCTTTGACGAAGAGTGGCAGTCGAGTCTCAGAGAATTCCAAATAAGTAGTATCACGCGGTCCTTGAGGGGGAACTCTGCCTCCGTGCTATTGGAATTGGTTGCCCGTCATTTCACGCAAGAATCGTGTATTATCAGCGGTGGCATTGACCAGGGCAGCGATAGCCTCGGCCAAAGTCGGTGGTATGGATGGTGGATTAGGAGTATCTTTCTCATCGCGGGATGTCCCCGCACCATCATGTGCGCGAGTCTGTGATGGCATCTAAGGCAAAGAAACATTTGAAACATATAACATGCCAACATACACCATCATATTACATTGTCGAAATGTAGTAATTATACAGACTCCTTTATACAACTCAACCTTTCTTACTTATTTTACATAAGTACAATACTTAGACTATACTACTCTAGTCTTCTTCATCCTTCGTTGCTCCATTTCCTGCTACAGGAGATCGTTCATCAGCAAGGTTCATGGAAGGAGGGGGCCTAAAAAGGTCCAGCTCCCCATCAGGTCCTTCATTAGCTGTTCCTGATGGTCCAGCTCCCATGGCAGCAGCATCTGGTTGCATGTATGGGTGAAGCCGATCATACAATACATGCACTTCTTCATGTAAGGTATTACAGTACGCTTGCAGGTTTTCAAGAGATGCGCTAAGTTTCTGCCACGCGGGCTAGAACTTTTGCTTCATAGTCCCAAGCGAAGGAGCGCCAGTTGACGACCCAATCAATGGCCATATCGTGTTCTGAAATTTCGTACTGCAGGCGACTCACTTTGGCTGACAGCTCCGCAATGCGGTGGCTTTCCCGCTCACGTGCCCTATTCCTGTGGCATAGTTCTGATCGGAGTTGCTCCACCCTGGCTTCCAGGTCTCCAATTGGGTCATTACTGCCACTACTACTTCCTTCGTGCCTGGGGCTAACTGATGTCATGGCACACCATGAGGTCCAGTCAATTTGCGTTGGGTAGTCTTAGTGCGCGCCATATCTCCATAAGAGGGGAAGATTTATTAGTATAGTTTTAAACATGATGCATGCATAATCTAATAATTATGGAATCAACCTTCATTGATTCCCCACTTCCTACATATATTGCACTCTGTTACGTGACTTTACAAGATAAGGGACTACCAGAAAGTGATAAGGTAAAAATGAAAGAATATTTCTAGCTGAGTGTTTGAAAATTCTTTTGAAGTACTATGTAATATCTGAAGAAATGGGCTTCACTCCGATACCAGCTGTCACGGAACCTCCCAAGGTATTAGGCCCACCTACAGATGTCCTTGTCCTAAGGACTTCGGACAACCATGTAGGTGCACGTAATAACTCGACAAGTTCGGTACTCTGTATCCTCATTACATCGCCCAACAGCGCTTTACCCATCACACAGATATTACATCACATCGGAGGAAAGAATAAGCGAAAGCAGATTACAATACTTAATTTACATTTATAAAAATATAGAGAAAGAGTATTATTACAATACAAGGTGTTAAGAGTGCATAAAGTATTATTACAAACCAGGGAGGCAAAACACCCTCCCGCAAAAAAGTTTATTGTTTTCAAACCGAGAGGCAAACATCCTCCCGCAAGTACGATCACTGCTTTGGCTCCTCTTTTGGTACCACCTTTGAACAGAAACAGCAAAACTCCGCTATTTCCTCACCTACAACAACATGGGTTCGAAAACCCTGAGTACGGAGTGTACTTTCGCAAGTCTTACCCGACAAAAGAAAAGACTCTCAAGGATATGCTGGCTTGAGGGAGTCAAGGTAAAGCTGATGAAATATCAAAGACTCTGTTTACAGAAATGCTTACTAATTGTGAATCCTTGAAAATCCAGTTTTATTGTCAGGTTAAGTAAGGTTACATGTATCTAAAGTTCTTTCTATCCTAGTTCAAGCACTTGGCCTATGCTAGCCATCTTTTATCACCCCTTTTACTTTACTGGATTGCTACGTGTAAGTCAGTGACCAAGTCTTCATGTCCGAGAAGTAACGGTGATCCGAATCGATTAATACTCATCTGAGGATCTCCAATCACAGGACATATGTAGCATTTAACCATTGCATATGTCAACTCGCCACCGGGTTTCTCAAGACCAGACTGGGTTCATGCCAACCGAGAGCACAGATACACCACCGTCTAGCCTCTTGCCACGGAGGGTACACGCTACTCTCGCCATCTCTCCACTCCCATTGTGTGTTGGCCTTTCTGGTATTGGTCTGCCCGAGGTAAAGCTTACCCATGACGAGGCATGTGGCCAGTTAAAGGGTCCTCGGGCAGCAGGCCCACATCGGTACGGTCCTTAATCGACTCAGACAGAGACACTACACCGAGACTTCCTTCTCGTGCAAGTCACTCGTCCGGTCTCGTCTTTACCATTTATAACCCCAAAATTGGTACCTAACAGAAGTACATCTTTTCTAATGTTGAACCCATCATGGCCAAGAAGGATTCACCATCCAGTACTTTTCTTTTGAAAACTTCCCACCCCATCTGAAGCATCATCTTTGTTTTAAAAAACATTTTGTTTTCTAAGGCAAGACTAAGCATCAGAAAACTTTTAAGTAAAACAGGTATCAAGGAATGGTAAACAATTCCAAGGAAAGAAATGCAACAATTGTTTATCACCCAACTCCTATCACCTAATGCATCAATTCAAGTGATAAAGAGTTTAAAAACACAAGGAAAGGGTAAATGCACAAGGGCTTGCCTTGTGTTGTAGGAGACTCGGGATCCGTTCCACAAATGTCAAAGTAGAAATTGTTCTCGATAGGTGGAATTTCAGCTGGTGGGGCAACGACAATCACTTCTTCTTTCTATACATGACAATACATATACATGAATGCTCATGTGATGCTATGAATATGCAGTTACAATAAGAACACCTTAAGTTATATCTTGAATATAACTTTCCTTCACGGTACTCCTGAGTCACTAGGATTTCCTGAGTTAGTACCCTATTAGGATTAAGCAATTTCTACCTTAGGAAGCTAGGGTTTTCGGTTTGGGATCAAACAATGTCCAAAACATACCGAACTCTACCCAAGGTCTTTAATTATCGTATTAAGCTTACCCAAAAAGTTTTATGATTTTTGGAGCTACCAATTTAATTCTAAAATTCTAAAAGACTAGATTTAGGCACCCTTAAATACTAAATAATTCATGATTGAGACAAAAACCTTGGAACTATTTTTATTAAATACTAGAGGAATTTAGGAGTCTAGTAAAATTGGTCCCATAATTTTATCATTTTTCTAGTATTTCCTATAAATTTCCAAAGCCTAGCAGAAAAAGAAAGGAAAAAGATTAAACAGTAATGGGCTCAAACCAGCCCAAACCGGCCCACGGACAGGGGAAACGCGCCCGCACGTGCCCGCGCTGGCGGCTTGCACAGAGGCTTCTGGCTATTTGAAAAACCCATAAAGTGGTCACGACACTATTCATGTGTCTCTCTGACATTTGCGTAAAAGCCCTCCCACTTCTATTCCTTCGCAAACCTAGGTCCCCGACGGCGAACGGCGGTGAGCGAGCTCTCCGGCGAGCTTGTACCGGCCGGGATGCGCAACGAGTGACGCCCTAACTCGGTTGACACCTATTCCTACCCCTGGCGACCCTAATCCCTCCATTAATTGCATAAATTCGGCCCAGAATTTGTCTGCTCACGATGGCGGTGAGAGCCAGAGACAAACCGAGGTGTTCTTGGTCATTCAGTGAGGTCTAGCTCAATCATACGGGTCTACGAGCAACAGAAGACTTAAGGGAGGCTAGAACATCAAGCAGAAAAGCTTGAACTAACCTGCAGAGGGTTGGCCATGATGAGATGTCTCACGGCGATGTTCCGACCGATTTGGGGGAACTTTTAAATTCGCGAGCTACGGTGGCTAATCGGAGGCGAGGGCTGGTGCACTGGTCGCGTAACAACATAATGGAGCTATCTGAATGCTCAAATTATAGTGATCATCAGCGGTGGCGCTCAATTTGGGGAAGACACGTGGGCGGCCGGAGAGAGGGGGAGGTCACTAGCGCGAGTTACCATGGCATTCACTAGAACAACGACTCAGATGATAGACCTACGGCGATGTGGTAACACGGTAGTAGCGTGGCATGCTCGAGTTAACGGTGATCATCACCGCGACGGCCACGCGGTCACGTCGCGGCGCAAGTGGATGCGGTGACGGAGTGGCCATAGTGCCCCGACTTCATCCTATGCCAAAGATCTTTCACCCCGAGTCATTATCCGGACGCCCAGGGGCACGAATCACAACGCCGGCGTGAATCCAGGCGCGGGGTCACCGGCGGCGAGGTGCAATGCACCAGAGATCTTCTTCAGTACTGTACCATGGGAAACTTCTTCAGTGCTCCTGACAGAGCAGATTTGAGAGCTTGGTTCTCCGATTTTTGTGTGACAACGTATTAATCCATCTATAACAAAGTTGTTGATCTATAATCCAGCTTTGATTTTGCTATAGCAACTATACTCAAACAATCACTGGATCCTACTCAAATTCAATCTCAAGTTCACCTGATTTCACTGTCATTTAAAATTCAGTCTTTAGTGGCGACTGGCAGTCCATTTTCATGCCAATTTATCTCCAATTTTTGTACAGCATCAAGGCTCAGTCACTTAAACAAAGTTGTACTCCTATCATAGCTCTACAAAATTGGTGTACTGACTTACAGTAAAATCTTCATGAATCCAAAGATACAAAGCCTTAAAGTTGGCTCAATCTCACTGAATTTCAGACTTAGCCACAAAAGTGTCCTTAGGACCTTTTGCAATTAAGTCCAATTTGCTCCATATAACTTGAAAATCCTCCAATGCAAAAGTGACTTGGTTTTTGATGTTCTATCACTTTGATATTTGCACTTTGGTCCAAAAGTGCATAGATTTTGAATTTACCCCCTAGGGCACAAATTAGGGTTTTCTAGGGTTTATTCTAGAGTTTTGAACACTCTAGGGTTTTTGTGTCACTTAAGTTCACCAAATTTGATATCTTGTGAACATTCCCAATAACTTTTGAGATTTTACTCATTTTGGCTTACTACTACCCATATGCCCTAATCCTAGGGTTAAGTACCCTACCCTGGGGTTAAGCACACTTCAAGTCACCACATTCCCAATGACTTTTGAAATTTTTACCTAGTGGATGCATTCTAGGTGTAATAACACAATGAAATGTCAATGCATATGATGTCATGCTCAAGTTTTAGTGCAAGTAACACCAGGAGTGTTACAGTAAGACAAAATGAGTAAAATCTCAAACTCATTGGAAATGTTTACAAGATATCAAATTTGGTGAACATAAGTGGCAAAAAAAACCCTAGAGTGCCCAAAACCTAAAAGAAACCCTAGAAACCCCTAAATTGTACCCTAGGGGGTGAATTCAAATTGTAGGCACTTTTGGACCAAAGTGCAAATATCAAAGTGATAGAGCATAAAAAACTAAGTAACTTTTACATTAGAGGATTTTCAAGTAGTGTGGAGAAATTTGGACTTATTTGCAAAAAGTCCCATGGACACCCATATGACTAAGTCTAAAATTCAGTGAGATTGAGCCAAGTTTAGAGCTTTGTATTTCTAAATTCATGAGGATTTTGCCCTAGGTCAATACATCAAATTTGTAGAGCTATGTTAGGGGCACAATTTTGATTATGAGACTAAGCACTGATGCTATATAAAAATTGGAGATAAACGGACTGGAAGTCTGGCTGTCAGTCACCACTGAAGTCTGAAATTGGTCTGAAAGTGGGTTCTGATGAACTTTGGACTCGATTCAAGCTTGATCGAGTAAGTAAATGATCAAGGTTCCTATAGTCAAATTGTAGCCGGATTATAGATTAACAACTTTGCTATAGAGGGCTAGTTAAGTTGTCACATAAAAATGGAAGAACTAAGCCCTCTAATTCGCTCTATCAGGCGCTCTGAAGAAAGGTTTTAATGGTACAGTACTGAAAAAGATCAGCAGATGCACCGCACCTCGCCGCCGGTGACCTCCGCGCCTGGATTCACGTCGGCGCTGCGATTCGTGCTCTTTGGGGTGCGGATTATGACTGATAGTGAAAAGATCTTACCACGGATGAGGTCGTGTGCTGGCTGTCGTACCCACTTACTCTGCAGCCGTCCGAAATGATCCTCGTCAGAGTTGGCCTCTTGCCGCCCGTGTGCCACGTAATCAGTAGTGTTACCACATCGCCGTAGGTCACAATAGATGGCCTATCTATCATCTGAGTCGTTGCTCCAGTGAATGCCACGGTAACTCGCGCTAGTGACCTCCCCCTCTCTCCGGCCGCCAGCGTGTCTTCCCCAAATTGTACGCCACCGCTATTGATCTCTATAAATTGAGCGCTCAGCGTGCTCCGCTAGGTTGTTACGTGCCCAGTGCACCAGTCCTCGCCTCCGATTAGCCACCATAGCTCACGAATTTCAAATTTCCTTCAAATCGGTCGGAACGCTGTCGTGAGACATCTCATCATGGCTAGCCCTCTACACGTTAGTTCAAACTATTCTGCTTGATGTTCTAGCCTCCCTTAAGTCTCCTGTTGCTCGTAGACTCGTTTGATTGAGCTAGACCTCACTAAATCATCAAGAACACCTCGGTTTGTCTCCGGTTCTCACCGCCGACGTGAGTAGACAAACTCTGGGCCGGATTCGTGTAATTAATGGAGGGATTAGAGTCGCTAGGTGTAGGATTAGGTGTCAACCAAGTTAGAGCACCGGTGGTTGTGCATCTCGGCCGATACAAGTTCGCCGGAGAGCGTGCTCACCGTCGTTCACCGTCGTGGACTCGGCGTTGAGAAGAAATAGAAGTGGGGGGGGCTTAAGTGTGAATGTCAGAGAGTGAAAGAGTGCCAAGGATTATCTACTAGTTATTTGAACAGTTGGGGTCCTCTATGCAAGATCACCAACGCGGGCGCGCGCTGGGGCACGTTTCCCCCGTCCGTGGGCTAGTTTGAGCCCATTACTGTTAATCTTTTTCCTTTTCTTTTTCTGCCAGGCTTAGGAGATTTATAGGATAAAAATATGGGACCAATTTTACTAGACTCCTAAATTCCTCTAGTATTTAATAAAAATAGCTCCAAGATTTTTAGTCCCAACCCTGAATTATTTAACAATTAATGATGCCTAAATCTAGTCTTTTAGAATTTCAGAATTAAATTGGTAGCTCCAAAAATCATAAAACTTTTTGGGTAAGCTTAATATGATTATTAAAGCCCTTGGGTAAAGTTGCGCATGTTTTGGACATTGTTTGATCCCCAAACCCAAAACCCTAGCTTCCTAAGGGCTTGTTCGGTTCTACCCCAATCCATATGGATTGAGGGGGATTGAGGGGGTTTTAATCCCTAGTAAGTCAAAATCCCTCTCAATCCGTATCGATCCCCTCCAATCCATATGGATTGAAAATAACCGAACAAGCCCTAAGGTAGAATTTGCTTAACCCTGATAGTGTACTAACTCAGAAAACCCTAGTGACTCAGGTGTACCATGAAGGAAAGTTATATTCAAGACACAAATTAATGTGTTTCTATTTCATATTCATAGCATCACATGAGCATTCATGTATATGTATTGTCATGTATAGAAAACGAAGAAGAAGTAATTGTCGAAGAAGAAACTGCCCCACCAGCTGAAATTCCACCTGTCGAGAACAGTTTCTACTTTGAAATTTGTGGAACAGATCCAGAGTCTCCTACAACACAAGGCAAGCCCTGGTGCATTTACCCTTTTCTTGTGTTTTTAAACTCTTTATCACTTGAATTGATACATTAGGTGATAGGAGTTGGGTGATAAACAATTGTTGCATTTCCTTCCTTGGAACTGTTTACCATTCCTTGATACATGTTTTACTTAAAAGTTTTCTGATGCTTAGTCTTGCCTTAGAAAACAAAATGCTTTGTTTTTAAAACAAAGATGATGCTTCAGATGGGATGGGAAGTTTTCAAAAGAAAAGTACTGGATGGTGAATCCATCATGGCTGTGATGGGCTCAACATCAGAAAGATGTACCTCTACCAGGTACCAAACTTTGGGTTGTAAATGATAAAGACGAGACTGGGCAGGTGACTTGCACGAGAAGGAAGTCTCGGTGTAGTGTCTCCGTCTGAGTCGATTAAGGACCGTACCAATGTAGGCTTGCTGATTAAGGACCTTTTTAACTGGCCACATGCCTCGTCATGGGTAAGCTTTGCCTCGGGCAGACCAATACTAGAAAGGCCAATACGCAATGGAAGTGGAGAGATGGCGAGAGTAGCGTGTACCCTCTGTGGCAAGAGGCTGGATAGTGGTGTATCTGTGCTCTCGGTTGGCGTGAACCCGGTTTGGTCTTGAGAAACCTGCTGGCGAGTTGACATATGTAAGGGTTAAGTGCTACATATGTCGTGTGATTGGAGATCCCCAGCTGGGTATTAATTGATTCGGATCGCCGTTACTTCTCGGACATGAAGACTTCATCACTGCCCTACACGTAGCAATCTAGTAAAGAAAAAGGGTGATAAAAGATGGCTAGTGCAAGCCATGTGCTTGAACTAGGATAGAAAGAACTCTAGATGCAGGTAACTTTATTTAACCTAACAATAAAACTGGATTTTTAAGGATCCACTATTAATAAGCATTTCTGCAAACAGAGTCTTTGATGCTTGATCAGCCTTACCTTGACACCCTCAAACCAGCATATCCTTGAGAGTCTTTTTCTTTTGTCGGGTAACACTTGCGAAAGTACACTCCGTACTCAGGGTTTTTGAACCCATGTTGTTGTAGGTGAGGAAATAGCGGAGTTTTGTTGTTTCTGTTCAAAGGTGGTACCAAAAGAGGAGCCAAAGCAGTGATCGTGTGTGTGGGAGGATGTCTACCTCCTAGTTTAAAAATAGTGAACATTTATGCGGGAGGGTGTTTTGCCTCCCTAGTTTGTAATAATACTTTATGCACTCTTAACACCCGATATTGTAATAATACTCTTTCTCTATATTTTATAAATGTAAATTAAGTATTGTAATCTGCTTCCGCTTATTCTTTTCTCCGATGTGACGTAATATTTGTGTGATGAGTGAAGCGCTCTAGGGCGATGTAATGAGGATACAGAGTACCAAACTTGTCGAGTGATTACGTGCACCTACATGGTTGTCTGAGGTCCTTAGGACAAGAACATCTGTAGGTGGGCCTAATACCTTTGGAGGTTCCGTCACAGCTGGTATCAGAGCGAAGCTCATCTCTTCAGATATTACATAGTACTTCAAAAGAATTTTCAAACACTTACCTAGAAATATTCTTTCACTCTTACCTTATCACTTTCTGGTAGTCCCTTATCTTGTAAAGTCGGGTAATAGAATGCAATGTATGTAGGAAGTAGGGGATCAACGAAGGTTGATTCCATAATTATTAGATTATGCATGCATCATGTTTAAAACTATACTAATAAATCTTCCCCTCTTATGGAGATATGGCGCGCACTAAGACTACCCAGCGCAAATCGACTGGACCTCATGGTGTGCCACGACATCAGCTAGCCTCTAGGCACGAAGAGAGTAGTAGTGGCAGTAATGACCCAATTGGAGACCTGAAAGCCAGGGTGGAGCAACTCCGGTCAGAACTACGCCACAGGAATAGGGCACGTGAGTGGGATAGCCACCGTATTGCGGAGCTGTCAGCCGAAGTGAGTCATCTGCAGTACGAAATTTCAGAACGCGATACGGCCATCGATTGAGCCGTCAACTCATGCTCATTAGCTTGGGTCTGTGAAGCGAAAGCTCTAGCCCGCGTGGCAGAACTTAGCGCGTCTCTTGAAAACCTGCAAGCGTATTGTAATACCTTACATGAAGAAGTGCATGTATTGTATGATCGGCTGCACTCAGACATGGCACCAGACGTTGCTGCCATGGGAGCCGGACCGTCAGGAATATCTAATGAAGGACTTGATGAGGAGCTGGACCTTTTTAGGCCCCCTCCTTCCGTGAACCATGCTGACGAACGGTCTCCTGCAGCAGGCAATGGAGCAACGAAGGATGAAGAATACTAGAGTAGTATAGTCTAAGTATTGTACTTATGTAAAATAAGTAAGAAAGGTTGAGTTGTATAAAGGAGTCTGTATAATTATTACATTTCGGCAATGTAATATGATCGTGTATGTTGGCATGTTATATGTTTCAAATGTTTCTTTGCCTCAGATGCCATCACGGACTCGCGCACATGATGGTGCGGGAACATCCCACGGTGGGGAAGATACTCCTAATGCACCACCCGTACCATCGACTTTGGCCGAGGCTATCGCTGCCCTGGTCAACGCCACCGCTGATAATACGCGCTTCTTGCGCGAAATGGCGGGCAACCAATTCCAACAGCATGGAGGCAGAGTTCCCCCTCAAGGACCACGTGATACTACTTATTTGGAATTCTCTGAGACTCGACTGCCGCTCTTCGTCAAAGCAGAGGAACCTTTAGAAGCCGGTGAATGGGTAAGAGTAATCAGAAGTTTGGGTTAATTCGATGCACGGAAACGCAAAAGCCCCTGTTCGCCGCACAACAGCTAAGAGGGTCTGCTAGTACCTGGTGGGCAAATTTTTCAGCAATTTAGCCTGTTGGACATCAGATTACCTGGGTGAAGTTCAAGTTGGCATTCCGGGAACATTATGTTCTAGAGGGAGTACTCCAGATGAAACTAGAAGAGTTTATTCGGTTGAGGCAAGGACGAGATACGATGATGCAGTATCTCAACAAATTCAACCACCTTAGTATGCCATTGACCAGGTGGATGCCGACTTAAAGAAGCGCGTATTATGAGGGGATTGAACGACAGGCTCTAGCATAAAATGGCAACATGATTGGACCTCACCTACAGTAAGGCTATCAGTACAGCACTTGTAGTTGAAGCCATAAATGCGGGACATGGAAAATCAAAGGTGTTTGGAGGTGAAAGGTCAGATCAAGGGCCTGAAAAGAGAACTAGGTTGGTGATCCGACCTTTTAATCAAAATCGTTCTTCGCCTCTCCCACCTTCATATCCATTCAAGTAGCCCGTCTTTATTTATCCCACTACTGCCCCTACTCCTACCAATCAGCCGAGTGCCCCTGGTACTCGTTTCCCTACCCTTCCCAGTTCTTCCAGTGGGTGCTTCAACTGTGGAAAGTCCGGACATTTCATCAAGGTCTGCCCATATCCGAAGCAAAATAAATCCAACTTTCAGCAGCCCTCTAGGAACTCAAATCAAGGAAAGGGGAACACGGCCAACACTTCAACGGGCAAGAATTTCAAGAAAACTAGATGGGTCTATTATACCCAGGTGGCTACTACACCGGTGGGAGAACCGGTGATGATGGGTATGTTCCTTGTTGCCAATCACCCAGTAGTTATTCTCTTTGATTCTGGTGCATTCCATACCTTCATAAGCAAGAATTTTGTGGAGAGATATTGCATACATTGCACTAAATCAAGGGAGGGATTTGTTATCCACTCACCTGGGGGTTAGATATTTACTAAGGAAATAGCCTTCCATATACCAGTAACATTGGCCAGACAGGAATTTTCTACAAACATGATTGTTATAAAGGGGCAAGACATAGATGTAATTCTGGGCATGAACTGGTTAGCCCAGCAGAAGGCCATCATCAATACAGACTTAAGGACCATTAAATTAAGCCATGGTCATGAAGAGATCCAATTGTCCATCCCTGTAGCTGTCTCAGCCAAAGCCTATGGACGAGTTTATGAGGCTACCGTACAAGAAATCCAGGATATTCCGGTGGTATGTGAATTTCTGGATGTCTTTCCTGAAGACTTGCCTGGGTTGCCTCTAGAAAGGGATGTGGAATTTGTGATTGAACTGAAGCCCAGTACGGCTCCTATTTCTAGAAGGTTGTACCGAATGCCACCTAATGAATTGGCAGAACTCAAGACTCAACTACAAGACTTGCTTGAGAAACGGTTCATTAGACCCAGTTCATCACCATGGGGTTACCATCAAGAAAGTACCCTCTTCCTCGAATCAAGAAGAAGGATCAAACACTACGAATGTGCGTGGACTATAGACCCCTCAATGAGGTTACCATCAAGAAAGTACCCTCTTCCTCGGATCGATATCTTATTCGATCAACTTACTGGAGCTCGGGTATTCTCCAAGATTGATCTCAGGTCAGGCTATCATCAGATTCGTATTTGACCCAAGGATATACCCAAGACCGCATTCACCATGCTTCGAATATTTAGTCATGTCTTTCGGATTAACAAATGCTCCATCCCACTCCACATACTTAATGAACTTGGTATTTATGCCCGAGTTGGATAAATTTGTGGTGGTCTTCATTGACGACATTCTGATCTATTCTAAAAATGAAGAGGAGAATGCCAAGCACTTGCGGGTTGTGTTAACGCGCTTAAGGGAACATCAGTTGTATGCCAAATTCAGCAAATGCGTGTTTTGGTTGGAGGAAATCCAGTTTCTTGGACATGTATTATCTACAAAAAGGATTGTGATCGATCGCAGCAAAGTCAAGAATATTCTAGAATGGAAACCGCCTACTACATGTCACACCCGGATTTAAGGGACAAAGTCGGGTGCATCTCATACATGCACCAAAGAAGACAACATATATAATAACAGAGTGCATAGAAATAAATGTCACAATATAATCAGAGCACTTATTACATAGCGGAAGTCTTACAAAATAAAAGATAAATATAAAACAAACTAAGGATCATCCTTAGCGCCATAAAGTCAACTGGGAGATGCCACCTAGATCAAATCGAACTCCTCGTTGTGAGGCTCCTCTTGAACCACCTGTTCTTCTCATGTGGGGGTGTGAGACAGCAAGGGTGAGCTCACACATGTTCATCGCTCAACAAGTTGTGGGAAATAATGTGCATGAACTCACCAAAGGTGGGAGTTCATGTGATGTGTAAGGCTGATCAACAATAGTGGTTAAAGCTGAGAATTGCTTTTAATAAGTTGGTCAAAATTTTATTTGCAATTACTAGATGTAAGTAAATACCAAACCATAATAAATAATAATAGAACAAAATTAATAATAAATCCCATGCAATGTGTATGATAAATTGAGTTTAAGTTCCATCATTTAATCATGCGAGAGTCCTAAGCTGCTCTTGACCGTGAGCTCGGCTAGTATATCAGTTTTACACTCTGCAGAGGTTGTACCCTATACCCACAAGTCGTGTTTCCCATGTCGCCAGGGTTTGCAAGGCCCTTAGACACTACCGAGGTGAATGGCTAGGGATCCACTACGAGGCCTTTACAAAGTTCCACTAGCTTCCGAAAACCCGCTACAGTTTATGGGAAGAGCACTTGCAAGAATCCCTCGTCTGACCGCCATCGCAGCAAAATCAACCCGAGAACCTCCCTCCATGCAACTCCCCTACTGCCCTTGCCCTTTCGGGTAAGGTAGTCTTCCACTAGCTTTCCTAATTAGTTAGCCAAGGGGTCTCATTCCTCCCTTGTGGTGGCACGTGTTTCTCAAGTTAAGCTTCATGTTCCAATTAAAATATAATGATCTTGACATGAATATAAATAACATAATAGAATAGTTGGAACATGGATATAATGAAATATTAACCCAAAACCAAATAAAGCAATAGCAAAACTACCCATGTGATTCAGGGGTAAATAAGGTAAAAGGGTAAACAGACTAGGGTGACCTATTGGGTCCCATCAAACTTAAACCTCACTACAGGAATTCTAAAGATTCCTGTCGGCCAAGTTAACTCCCGTCGGCCAGGGCATAGAGTAATTCCCGTTGGCCCACTAGCAGCCGACGGGAATTATGTTAACTCCCGTCGGCCACATCACAGGCCGACTTGGATTATGTTAACTCCCGTCGGCCACATCACAAGCCGACGGGGATTATGTTAACTCCCATCGGCCACGTCACAAGCCGATGGGGATTAAACAATTATGACACACGCCGAGACCACGCGCGAGCTCATTCATCTTGCTTTCAACCTTCAAACCGCTGCCGCCCCTAGCCGCCGCCCCCTAGCCGCACCCGCCCGAGCCCCCGCCCGCGTGCCTAGCCACGTCGCCGCCCCCGCCCCTATCCGAGCGCCGTCGGCCCCGCCCCCGCCCGAGCTGCACCGCCGCTGCCCCCGCCCGAGCGCCCAATGCCACCCCCGCCCGCGCCCTGGCCCGAGCGGCGCTGCCACAGCCCCCGCCCCCTAGCCCCCATCGTCCGCCGTCCGCCCCCAACAAGTCGCCGCCGTCCACAAGCGCCGTCGTCCCCAACCCACCGTCGTCCGTCGTCCGTCGGTGCCTCGACGCGCCGGTCAGCCACCACAACCGAGGGCTCGCCATCCGGTCCGCGTTCGAGTTCGAGTCATCGAGGTATAATCTTATTTCTAAATGTAAATTAATATGTGATTATTTTCGTCGGTTTTTTGTGGCCGACGGGAGTCAACTTTCATATGATTAGAGTTAGTTTAGAATTGTTAATTGATAGTGTTCTTAGTTTTCATATGATTTTATGCATTATACTTGCTAGTTTTAATATCGTGTGTGGCTTGATGTTAGGTAAATATTAATTCTATTAATATAGTAGATTTAACAAATGGTTCATGTTTTAATTTTCGTCGGTTTTTATGGCCGACGGGAGTTAGCTGTAATGCGATTATAATTTGTTTAATATTCTTATTTGTTAGTATGATTTGACCTAATATTATTTGATGTATGATATTTGTTATTTCTAGCTTGATTTTGTAAATATGATATGATGTATTTGATGTTATTATTTAATGAAATTGATGTTATACAAGTATTAATCAATTTGATAGATTTGATGTTATAGGTAATGAATTTGATGTTCTGCAATTATAATTTAATTTGATGGATTGGATGTTTGCAAATATTGTTAATTGATGAATATCATGTTAATTTGATGTTATTTATGTATATATATAGTTATTTATGTATATATATAGTTTTACTACTTACCTATAGATGTATGTGTGACGTGTAGAAACATGATTGTCTCACACGCACTCTTTACTCGTACACACAGCCGCAATAATGGATGATAGACGTGATTGGATGTATGAAGGTTTCAAGAAGGGTGGATGTCACACAAGTGAATGGTTTGCCAAGATGCAAATGTTTCTAGACCATGCAGCTGCTTTGTCACAAATAGATAATATTAGGTGTCCATGCAATAAATGTAGAAATATGACGAGCCACACCAAGAGGCAGGTCACACTACACCTGTGCTCACATGGTTTCGTGCCAGGCTATAAGGTCTGGTATCTCCACGGTGAAGATGTTGAACGAGAAAAGGAAGTAGAAGTTGATGACGGTGAAGATGATGTTGATAGGATGGACCAGATGCTTGAGGATCTACATCCTGAACTGGCCCCAGATCATCATGATTCACCTACACCGGAGGTTCAGAAGTTCTTCGACCACCTCAAAGCGTCAGAAGAGCCTCTTCATGGGCACACTGACGTGATCGTCCTCAAATTCGTGACCCGGCTGATGTCAATCAAATCCAAGTTTGCATTCTCAATTAATTGTTACAAGGAACTTGTGGATTTGATTAGCGAGGTTCTTCCTATGGGTCACAAGATGCCCAAAGACATGTATCAGTCCAAGAAATTACTTGAAGGTCTTGGTATGGAGTATGAGAAGATTGATGTTTGCCAGGACAACTGTATGCTTTTTTGGAAGGAACATGGCAGAGAGCAGAAATGCTTAAAATGTGGGAAGTCGAGGTACATGGAGCTTGTAAATGAAGATGGGGAGAAGGTGGTGACAAAGTTTGCATATAAATAGCTTCGGTACATGCCTCTCACTCCTAGAGTGAAACATTTGTTTCTCTCGAGGAAGACCGCTATGCACTTGAGGTGGCATAAAGATTGTATGGACAGACAAGATGGGTTAATGGTGCACCCGTCATATGGTGATGCATGGAAGGCTCTTGACAACTTTGAGCCAGATTTTGCTAGCGATACAAGAAACGTTTGTATCGGCTTGGCAACTGATGGTTTCATGCCGTTCAATATGGCCGCTGCGTCGTATTCATGTTGGCCTATCATTGCCATACCGTACAACCTTCCGCCTACTCTTTGCATGAAATATGAGTTTATGTTCCTATGTCTTGTTATACCTGGGCCTGAGCATCCTGGCGTACGCCTCAATGTGATGCTTCAACCACTGATTGAAGAGTTAAAGAAGCTATGGTAAGGTGTGGAAGCCTATGACTGCTTCAAGAAGCAGAAATTCAATCTTCATGTTGCATATCTGTTCTCGGTTCATGATTTTATGGCGTATGGTATTTTCTCTGGATGGAGCGTGCATGGTAGATTGACGTGTCCTTATTGTGCTAAAGATACAGATTGTTTTCGTCTTAGTGCTGGTGGCAAGATATGTTACTTTGATTGCCATAGATGTTTTCTACCCTTCAATCACCCCTTTAGAAGGCAGAGAAAGGAATTTAGGAAGGGCACTGTAACACCCCAGGTGTTACTTAGAGTTTTCACTCAAGACTACACAAGTAAGCCATCATCACCTGTGACTTAAGTTGGGAAAAGTACACCAAAGTTGGAGCTCAAAATCCTAAGTAAGTGCAACCCACCTTAAAAGTCATACCTTGGCTTGTTATGTACATATAATGGGGAGAATTGCCCAAACCCTAATTCAACCCCTTTGGACAAGTGGAGCACTAGAAGTAAGCATGAACAAAAGGGTATGAAAACCACATGATCATGACTTGGGCCAATTATAAAAGAGGTAGTACACTTGATACCCCACAAGTGATAGTAAGAAAGTGACCCCATAAAGAATTTAGAAAAACCCCCAAAAGGTTCACCAAAGGGTTAAGCACAAAAGAAAAATCAGAATTCTTCTAAGTCCAAAACCACCCCCTTTTCAAAGATCAAACATGTTCACCTTGATCCCAAACTTAAAACCATTTGGCCCCATTGACAAAGTGGCACCAAAATACCTCTAGAACACCCTAGAGAAGTTTGAACCCAACCCTAAATCGTTTGACACGACTTGGCACAAGTTTTGTCTCGGTTTGGACAGCTAGGACAGAGACAACTTCCCACCCCCATATCTCTCTAACCCGACCACATCTCCCCTTGGAACTCACATGAACTAGGTAGCCCTAGGTGCAGGGAAGAAGTCTCTCACAGGTCTTAGGGCAAGATTCGCACGTTTTGGCCGCTCAGCAGAGGGTAGAACACGAACAGAAGCAAAGAGCCACGTGTTCGACGCGCTCTGAGCTCGCCAGAGCACGCCCGCGCGCGTCCCCGCGTGCCCCGCGTCACGCCAAAGCCGAGCCGGCGCCGTTGCCTGCGCCCGCGCCTATAAAGCCCCCATAGACGTCGACCGTACTCCTACGCGCACGCTCGACCTCACCGGAGCCAGAGATCACCGGCGTTTACCCTGCAGACAGCGTGCCCGCGGCCACCCGATTCCCCGCCACCGTATACCGGCCAACATAGCCCTTCCCAGCCACGCCCGACCCTCGGAAGAGACTGTGCATGCCTCGGTGAAGCTCCCCGAGCAAGGAATCGGACTTTGCCTCGCTGGAGAAGCCAGTCCACGGTCGCCGGACTTCACCCGACCGCCGGTGAACGTATACCGGATCGCCGTGGTTAAGCCAAAACACCCGCCGCCGACGAGATCACCCGCCTGCGTACGTGGACCGATCGATTCCGGCCACCACCGCCGTCGAGCCGTACCTCGCTGTAACCGCCAGGACCTCCCGAAGCCAACCCCGCCCCTCGCCGGACCCCTCTCACCGCCGATAAGCCGCGCCGCCCTTTTTCTTTCCGCGGGTACTGTTTGCTTAAGGGGAGGGACCTCGGGGAAGAAGAAGGAAAGGCCAGGGGGTTTTGTGCGCTGTCAGTGACTCAAGGGAATAGTGGCGCAGGGGTAGAAATGAGTGGGTTTATTTAGAAAGAACCCAGGGTCTTCGATGCAAGGTAGTTTTCCAGGAAACCTTTTAAAATATTCTGATTTAAATCCAAACAGAACTTGAAAAATTCATAACTTCAGTTTGGTTTACCCAAATCGAGTCAAACTAATTTTGCCAGATCCTAAATAATGTAAACCACTTAGGAAAAATATAAAACCCCTAAGTGTTGCAGAAAACTTTAAAGTTTTGATTTAAATGATTAACTGGTCAAAGGCTAAAAGAAATAAGGAAAAATAGTTACACTATTTGACTGGGATTAAGAAAATTTAGAGAGGTACTTAATCAATTCCTAACCTGTTTAAAAATAATAAACCCTTCTGTACACCCCATTAAGATAGGATTTGCCATTTAAAACACTTTTTTCTTAAAGTTAGAGAAAATATCAAACGTAGTTTAAATAAAGAACCTGGGAGCACCCACATTTTTGTTAGTTTACTTATTCAGTGTAGTTCACTAGAAAAACCTATTATACCCTTGTTTAGTATAGAATAAATGAGATACCTTTTATTTTAGGAAAACAAGGAAAACTTAGAAAAACCCTAGAAAAATAACCCCAAGGAGAAAACATCCCAAACCTTGAGGTAACTAATGTTTTGTTATTAAGAACATAGGAAAAATATGAAATCTGTTGTTTGACATTTTTCAAATAACAAGATAGTAGTAAGTGCCTTTTTAGCATTAAACATTAGAAAATCACAACTAAATAACCACCAAATATCCTTCTGTGATTTTTGGCACAGAAACATGCTATTACTTTTAGATACCAGCAAAAATAACCCTTAGGATAGAACCCATCCCTAGTTAAGAGTTGTAGTGCAAAGTGACCCCTTTGCCCCAACTTTTGTTATTTTTGTCCAGGGCATATTTTAATTATTCTGGACCTCAAATTTATAGAACAGCCTGCAGTGACAACTAGTAACCCACTGTAATTTTTATAGAATTTTTGGAAAAAGTTAAACCACCGATGTAGTTCAAACCCACACTAGAATTCATAAATAGAAAAATGAAAAAGGGAAATTAATAATGGAGATTAATGTCATCATAACCCAACCAGCAAAACCCCTTAAGTGCCTACTAAAAGATCTAAGGAAAATCCAAGCTTCAATCCACTATGCTTATCCCTAGGCAAAACCCAAACCTAAAGTTGATAAGCATAAACCACTAAGAGCCACGTATAACCAAGAAACCCTAAGTTACTAACTAACTTAGTTTTCTTTCACTTAGCATAATGTTTACTAAATCATGCATAATCATGGCATACATATTCTTATTCATTGCATTCGATAGATTGCAACCTCGCTGACGGATAGTACGTCCTCGTGCCGGAGCAAGGAGTTGCTCAGGAGGTAGCCCCGGATCCAGCACCAGAGCCTGCCCCAGAGGATCTGCCTGCCCCAGCTTTGGAAGGCAAGCCCCGGTTTTATGCATAATCTGTTCTATATGATATTTTACTACACTTAATGATTGTAGGTTTGTATTGTGCACTTAAGTGTAAGAGTTGATTGAAACCCTAGTTGCATGAACTGAGGAATCCTTTTGTGATGGATACTAGTATGCTAGGTCGAGTAGCTGCTTTATTAATTAGGGATCTCGGTAGAAGTCGATTGATTTTTCTAGCACTCGCGCGAGGTCAGGAATTGGTTGTACCCACTTTCATATCACAATGATGTTGGTCTGTGGACAACAATCCATGGGGATTGGTTGTCTACGAGATGAAAAATTGAATAAGGATTAAGGTGTGGTACCGTATGTCAAGCGTTTGAACGTACTAAACATATGCCGAGAAATATGGTAAATCGGTAAGCCTAGTGCCTGATTGAACCTGCCCGCAGATTGCCCTCCTCACGCGACCTGAGACGTGGTCTCCCATTCTGGTTATGGTGGGTACAAGTGCGGTCACTGCGCGACGGCAGTCGGGGTCAGTGAGGCATTGTACGCCAAGGCAGTGAGCCCCTTTCTATTGCCAGGGAATCGATGGGGACGGTTGATGTGTGTGGGGACGGAGTGCCTCGCCACGTCGTGTGTTTAGGTTTACCTTGCAAGGTTTAAAAACTCGATTCGAATCATCTGCTTCTCGCAGCTAATGAGACTGCTTGATCCATGCTGCTACATTGAGTAACAAGTGGACATGTGATGACTTGGCAAAAGTTGTTGATTGCTAAATGCTTTGATACCATGTATGATTAGATAGGTATATATTTAGTCTTTAGAGAGTCACACTAAAAATTGACAAAGCTAAAACTTGATTTAAGAACTCAGCTAGTGCTTTTGGCAACCAAACCCCCCAGCCAAACAGATGCATGTCTAGAGGTAGAGAAGTAGACTCCTCACACCGGGTAAGTCTAGCTGAGTATTAGTATACTCAGCCTTGCTTGTGGCATAATTTTACAGGTTCTCTGGAGGACATGGTTGCTGGAGTGACTTGGTCGTCCATCTTGCCACCGGGTTGGACTGTCGAGTGGGACCCTGCCTCGGCTGAGGAGGAGCATGAAGAGTGATGGGACAGGCTTCCCCATCTCTCTGTTTATTTACCGTTAGTTTTATTTCGCTGCACTTCGAACAATGATGACTACTTTTGCTAAAACTTCGATGATGATGTAATAAGTTTAATACTCCTTAATGCATGGTTTTATGCTTTATTGTATTTGCTCTGTGACTCACCATCGAGTGAGACTGTGGTACTTGATCCTGTCAGTGGCCTCGTCGGACTAGATCCGAGGGATTGACGGGTTATTCCCATTTAAGTGTGGTCTAGCCTCTAAGGCGGGACTTAGGCACTTAAGTTGGAATAATCCGGGCAGTTCCGCCACAGGCACCATCGTCACGAAGGGACCGCCCAAGCGACGTAGTGGGATAGAAATTACAGAAGAGCATAGGAAACTTGTCCTAGACGAGAGTGGGAAAAGGTAACAAGGTTTTGTTGAGGAGCATAACTGGACTCACATATGTGGCTTGTGGGAGCTTCCTTATGCTAAGTCATTGATTTTGATGCACAACATCGACGTCATGCATCAAGAGAGTAACTTTTGCCAAGCACTCGTAAATACATGCATGGATTTCCCTAATAAAATGAAAGACAATATCAAGGCACGCATGGACTTAGCAGTGATATGTGATCGTCCAACCCAAGTGCTTAGAGAAAACGGAGGCAAACCAAAAGCTGACTATTGTGTGAACATATGTGAATTAGTTTATGTTATCAAATATCTCATGTCATACAATAATATTTGACAGCGAGTTTAATGAACAAAACATGAGGTGTCTCGGTAAGCCAACAGCGAGAGACATAGACAAATTGCGACGCGATGGTATGCATGGGCGACCTAATTTCATTATGTGGCTTCGAGACCGTGTAAGTCTTAATTATGTGGCTCCGAGACCTAATTTTAGTTAACTAATATTACAGAATTTGCTAATGCTTTGTGGCATAATTGACAGTTTGGGGAGGAAATGAATTTAAATGATGACTTACGTCAGTTATCTATTGGAAGCGTAACTGCCAAAAGCTATGGACGTTACGATGTCAATGGATATCGCTTTCGTTCAAGCATTTTCAAATCAAGTCATCCTATGGCCGCCACTCAAAATAGTGGAGTCGTTACTAGGGCAACCGACATGGAAGGACACGAAGCCTGCTATTACGGGAAAATCAAAAATATAATCGAGATTACATTTGCTGGAAATAAGCCTTTAGCGCTAGTTTTCTTTGAGTGTAAATGGTATGACCCAAAGTATTATAGGACCGAATTTGGGATGACACAGATCCAACCTGAAAAATTGCTTCAAGGACACGACACGTATATCCTTGCCCATCAAGCAGACCAAGTTTATTTCTCGACATATCCATGCAAAAAGTTGTCTACATGGAGGGTTGTGTACAATGTAAATCCCCGCGAACGCCTATACACTCCTGGTGAGGACGAATATCAAATTGGTCACCTTGAGCAGGTTGATGAGGTGTTTCAAGAAGAAGAGTTGCCAACTAGTTTTCATATTGATCCTGCACCGGCATTAGATTCACTAGTTGCATACTGTTGGGGACTTGTTCTCAAATGCTATGAGTTAAGAACAAGGCAACACAGAAAATGTTAATCGATAAAGTCCTTTGTCCTTCGAAGCATTATTTCCCTTAGGATATAATGATTTTCGGACGAAGGTTATGAAGGACGTACCTTCATAAACACAGCATACGATGACGAAGAATGAATCATAAGGAATATTAATGATAACATAGACAATTATATATTATTATCAACTTATTTTTTGCATTATTATTACAAAGAAACAGAAATGACATCGAATTACAAATGTACCTTCAGCTTGGAAGGAGATGAAAGTACAGGTGTGACGCAAAAGCAAATGCCAAATCAGCGTGAACAGTACGGGGGTACTGTTCACCTATTTATAGACACGGGACACAGCCCATACAAAATTACATTCATGCCCTTTACATTTGGTAATGATTCTATAGTAATCCACCGAGGTCTGAATAGCCTTTTCATCTTTAAGTCGGTTTTATTTTCTGCTACCACGCCGAAGCTTTCCCGCTCACATCTTCGGCGCTGCATCAACCTTCGTATTATCTTGGGCTTCTCCTACTGTGATATCGACTCGAGTCCGAAGATACCTGTTCACATATTATGCTCCAGAAATACTGTTAAATCCTGTTTTTGAGGACCTTCGTAAGCCGAAGGCCCCCAACAGTAGCCCCTCGCAATATTAATTTATTTAAAATAATAAATTTAGATTGCGACATGGACGAAGGCTTTAAGCCGAAGGTCCGAAAAAACACCTTCCCTTTGCTAGAATAGCAACATTCACTGACAGGCGGGGTCTTTCAATTTTCGACGCACTGGGCGTATAAATAAGATCATACCGCAAGCTCATTTGGCACGCTCTCTTGCCATCTGCTCCCGCTCACTCAATTTTTAGCTCTTGCGCACCAAGATTTGCTTAGCTTTTAAGTTTTAAAGCTTCGGCATCGAAAACAGTTTTTTAGTGTTTCCGAAGATGTCTGAAGATAAGAAGGCTGCTGCCGAGATGAAGCTGAGTCTCGATGAAGAGAAGAATCTGGGGTTTCTTATAGCAATGTCGAAGACCAATACAGAAAAAATCACCAAAGAGATTTTAGAAGGTTTGTCTGAAGATACTGATGACAGCGACAGTTATGATGCGGATAGTGGTGGTGAAGACTCCAAAGATCGCCCTTGGCGACCAAGCCATGCGGTTTTCGGCAAATCAAGTATCAAAGAAAATCATCTTGTCAACATGAGAGGAAGGTATTTCTGGGACTTGTCCGTTGTTAGGGCCGACGAAGGAGAAAAGACTTGTTCGAACCCTGAAGAAAATGAAGTCGTAGTGTACCGAAGCTTTTTGAAAGCTGGACTTAGATTTCCCCTAAGCAACTTTGTCGTAGAGGTGCTGAAAATATTCGAAGTGTATCTTCACCAACTTACCCCCGAAGCAATCATAAGGCTGAATATCTTCGTGTGGGCCGTGAGAAGCCAAGGTCTGGAGCCTGATGCGAAAAGTTTCTGCAATATACACGAATTATCATACGAGACAAAACCTTGGGGTAAGGAACAGTATCACAATAATTTTGGCTGCTACAGTTTCGTTTCTCGGTCTGGGTCAAGCTGTCCCGTGCCAACCTTTCGGAAGAGATGGCCCGGCGACTGGATGACAGAATGGTTTTATGTGAAGAATGACCTGACAGTACGGGAAGATATCAAATCTATAATTATGCGCCCTATTTGGCAAAGCTTCGGCCTGCGGAGGCCGAAGGTTGAAATGAATGAAGCTGCCGAAGAATGCCAGAGAGCCTTCGGTGTTATTTGTTCTTTTATTGGAACGAGAGATTTGGTACAAGAGCATATTGCCTTCAGAGTATGGCCGCTCGCGGAGAAATGGGAAATGCCGCAAGAAACCATAAAGGAGGCCGACGAAGGTAGACTTATCAGGCTGAAGTATACTTTCAAGTTCGGAGATAAATTTGTTGAGCCAGATGATGACTGGCTAAAAAGCATTGAAAATTTAAGTGATGAACTGCTTGGGGCTTACTCGAAGGCCGAAGATACTGCACTGTCAGCAGCCTTCGGAGGCCGAAAAAAGAAAAGACTGAACCGAGTGTTTGACGCAATCGGGTTCGTCTACCCTGACTATCGCTATCCCATTCGAGGGCAGAAAAGAAAAAGCACAACCTCTGCGAAAGAAGAAGCTGCAACTGCTCCTAGTGAGCCAGCACCGAAAAGAAAAAGGATAAAAGTCCTCACACATCGGCCACGCTATATTGAACCAGCCTCGGTGCCTGAGTTCACCGGAGAGACCTCTTCGGCCACCGAAGCTGAAAAGCCAACCAAGCCAACCTTGCTGCCAGAAGTCGCAGAAATGGCCGAAGCGCCAACAAGAATAGAATTGGAAAAACCAGAGATTTTGTTACCAGTAACCAAAGAGATGGCCGAAGTGCCATCGACAGAAAAAATGGAAGAAGTAAAGGGATCAACCGAGGGATCAAAAATATCAGAAGCTTTAAGTCCTTCAGCAAATGTTGAGACAATAAAAAACCAAAAGGGGCCAGTGGTGACTCCGAAAAGAAAGAGGATGGTCAATGTGTTAGATGTTTTGGAAACAATTAAGTCCTCAAGCACAACTCCGAAGAAGGCTGTTGCAATTTCCGAAGCAAAAACTGAAATTTCTGATACTAAGGCTCTAGAGCCAGAAACTGAAGCTAAAGCTGGGCCCTCAGAGCCTACAAAGGTAAAATCCTTGGAAACCGAGGAAGAAAAAATAACGGAGCCAATTCTTGTTGAAGAAATCAGTGTTGTTGCCCCCGAAGCATCCCCCAAAGTCCTTGATTATATTGTTCGTCATGCTTCGGGGAAAAAATTATCAGAAAAAGAGAAGCAAGAGGCCCAGCTCTACGCCCAAAAACTGAAGTATCCAAAGGGGGCGTTAATATTCAACGGCAGTGGAGAAGAAGACTTTTTGTATTGTCTCCCTGACAGCAAGGAGATTTCTGTCTGTCGGGAGATAAGCAAGAGCTTCAGATTCCCAACACTAGAAGACGGGCTCTCGGTGTTGTCGAAAAACGAACTGGCCGATAGCCTGGCATACAATAGCTTAAAGGTGCAAAAAATGAGATCTTTGTATTTTTTTTGTTGAGACCAAAATTTTTCGTTTGCTTAAATCTATTGACGTAAACACATTTTTCTTTGCAGGGCCTTATACTTAGCAATGCCCTCAGGGCCCAAAAAGATGCCGAAGACGAAGGGTGCGCTATAGCCCTGAGCAACCTTCATTCCGAAGTAATTGAACTGAGGAACGAAGGTCTCGAAAAAGATAAAATATTACATTCATTGATAAATAGAATAAAAGAAGACGAAGCTGTTTTTAAAGGTCAAGCTGAGGCTCAGAAGCGTGAAATTGAAGATCTTCGAAAACAACTGGCCAGAGCCAAAGAGGAACACATACTTGAAGAAACGAGGCGAGAACTTAGAGACCAATGGGCAAATCATTTAGAGGGAACTGTTGAAGAGCTTCGTTCGTCCAGGAAAAGATGCTATAACAAATCTATGGAGTGTGTTAAGAAGTTGAAAGCTAGCTTCGCCAGCATCAGCGCATTCTCGAGCGAAGAAAATTTTACAAGAGGCAACCCCGAAGGTCCCATCGAATGGATTAATCACGAAGCTGAGGCCTTCGAGGAAATTTTAAATAGCCGCGGAGACATATGTGCTTTCTCGGGTGCCAGGGGGATTGCCACCATTTTGGAGAAAAGGGTTGTGAGCATGTAAAGATTTTAGCGCAATCCGAAGCTACCTTGTCCTTCGAAGATGCGAGAGATCCTTCAGCCGAGGCTAGCATGGTTGGTGGAAAATTTTTCACCGATATCTGGGATAATGGCGGTCGAGAAATGGCTCGAGAAATTATCCAAAAAAGCGAGAAAGGTATTCACGATGCTAGAGAAGTGGCTGAGGCTGCTGAGAAGAGCGCAGAGCCCGAAGGGCAACTAGGTATTAACTAATGGTTTTTATTGTGTTGTAATTTTTGGTTTTAAACTTCGTTCGCAATTTGTAATAGCAATGTAGTCGTATCCTGTCCTCCTTCAGATCCTACTAAAGCGTCTCCGGGCCCTCACCCGAAAGGAGACGACGAAATTAAAAAGATGGCTGAAGCTATCATGGATGAAGTTGTTAATCGGCTCCTGAATGAGGCTGCAGAAGTTGTTCTGAGAGAAGATTAAGTACTATTGTAAAAACTTCTGAAATGTAACATGTGTGACATCTTGTAGCCCTGAATGTAATATACCTGTTTTTATTGTTCAATTCTTTACGATGCATGAAATTTTACATACATACCGTTTTTGAGTCTTTGACGAAAAAACACCTTCCCTTCTTTTCATGCTTCGTGAAGAAGAATTTTCATTTGTCACAACAATATCCGTAGTGTTCTGATGAATAATATCCAAGCTTCGTGAAGATATTTTCCGAAGATACACTTCCGAAGATCAATAGTGTATCTCCTTGCGACTTAGCATGATTTTCCCCTTTTTCAAAACATTCTTCTGAAGATCGATATTGTGTCCCCTTCTTGTGCCATATGCAGCATGATGTATGATGCTTATGCTATGCGAAATGATGTGATTATGTTATGTTATGTAAGATGGTGTTTATTCCGAAGATACACACACATTCCTGCGATAAAACACATAATCTTTTTGAATCAGCGTTGTCTTTTTGCTATAAGCCTCCCTTAGGAGCTTCTTCGCCTTTTACTTCAGCGGAATCAGCGTTTATTTTTCGTTGTAAGCCTCCCTTAGGAGCTTCTTCGCCTTTTACTTTCAGCGGTATTCGCGTTGACTTTTCGCGCTTCGCCTTTTACTTTAGGCGGTATCAGCGTTGACTTTTCGCTGTAAGCTCTGCATTCCCTTTGGAACGACTTTGGAGCAGAAAACTTACACTGCGCTCCCTTTGGAACGACTTTTTGTGACTTCAGCAAACTTACTCTGCGTTCCTTAGAACGACTTTTTGTTGCTTCGAAATTTTTTTTGATAATTCGAAGGTCCTCCTTGTTATCGCAAATCTTTTAAGCTTCAACGACTTAAGCCTGTGAAGAAAATATATTTCCCTTGTGGCAAACAACGAAACTATTACATGGAATTTGAAAAATGTCCTTTATTACACAGAAAATAAAACTGAATGAAAAAGACTGCTATCAAGGTAGGATATTTGTCAATAGATGTGCTTCGACTCTGGCACAGTGCTGTTGACTGTGCGAGCTTCGGACTGTTCTCTGAAGTCCCTTTGGTGTGGAGCATATTGGCTCCCTTCTGGCTGTTGGCCTTGTTCCAGCGGTGGTGGAGGCGGAGGCTGTTGCCAGGAAGCTTGAGGTTGACTCGCCGAAGCAACAGAAACTGCAGGGTGGTTGCCTACATATTCTGGAATGTAAGGCGAATGATACGAAGCAGTGTGCATGACCTGCTTCGGCTGAGCCTGTTGTGCCGCAGCTTCGGCTATTTCCTTTTGCTTCTGGATGGTAACATGGCACATCCTGGTGGTATGGCCCTTGTTCTCACCACAGAACAAGCAAAAAATTCTTCTTGGTTGATCTCCAAATCTTCCGCCGAAGCCCCTGGCGCCTCTGCCTCTTGGAGCTGGTGGTCGAAAAGAGCCTTGCTGTTGCCCCGAAGACTGTGAGGAGCACTGTGGCCTTTGCTGCTGGCTCCCCCTATCATCATTTTGAGTAGAGTTATGGATCGACCTAACGTGCCTCGGATAGAATCTTCCTCCGAAGCCCCTGGTCATTTCAGAAAACCTGAAAGCCTCCTCCCTTCTTTGACGAAAATCATTATCGGCCCGAATATACTCGTCCATCTTCTGGAGCAGCTTCTCCAAAGTTTGAGGAGGCTTCCTAGCGAAGTACTGAGCTGAAGGTCCTGGCCGAAGCCCCTTGATCATGGCCTCAATGACAATTTCGTTGGGCACTGTTGGTGCCTGTGCCCTCAAACGCAAGAACCTCCGGACGTACGCCTGAAGGTATTCTTCGTGATCCTGGGTGCACTGGAATAGAGCTTGAGCAGTGACCGGCTTCGTCTGAAACCCTTGGAAGCTGGTTAACAACAAGTCCTTCAGCTTTTGCCATGAAGTGATTGTTCCTGGTCGAAGGGAGGAATACCAGGTTTGAGCAACACTCCTGACAGCCATAACAAAAGATTTGGCCATGACTGCAGCATTGCCACCATACGAAGATACTGTTGCTTCGTAGCTCATCAAAAACTGCTTCGGGTCTGAGTGGCCATCGAATATGGGAAGCTGAGGCGGCTTGTAGGACGGAGGCCAAGGTGTAGCCTGCAGCTCAGCGGACAGAGGAGAAGCATCATCAAAAACAAAATTCCCATGATGGAAATTGTCATACCAGTCATCTTCGTTGAGGAAACCCTCCTGATGAAGGTCTTGGTGCTGAGGCCTTCGGTGTTGCTCATCCTGAGTAAGATGACGAACTTCTTCAGAGGCTTCGTCTATCTGCCTTTGCAGTTCAGCTAGCCTGGCCATCTTTTCCTTCTTCCTCTGCACCTGTTGATGAAGCATCTCCATGTCTCTGATTTCTTGGTCTATCTCATCCTCTGGCGGTGTCGGGCTAACAGCCTTCCTTTTCTGGCTTCGGGCCTCCCGAAGGGAGACTGTCTCCTGATTGTGATCCAGCGGTTGCAGAGCTGCAGCCCCAGTTGCTGAAGCTTTCTTCGGCGCCATAGCGAAGGTTTATGATCGCCGAAGGTGTTCAAAAACTCAAAGAGTGGAAGTGAGTTCACCGGAGGTGGGCGCCAATGTTGGGGACTTGTTCTCAAATGCTATGAGTTAAGAACAAGGCAACACAGAAAATGTTAATCGATAAAGTCCTTCGTCCTTCGAAGCATTATTTCCCTTAGGATATAATGATTTTCGGACGAAGGTTATGAAGGACGTACCTTCATAAACACAGCATACGATGACGAAGAATGAATCATAAGGAATATTAATGATAACATAGACAATTATATATTATTATCAACTTATTTTTTGCATTATTATTACAAAGAAACAGAAATGACATCGAATTACAAATGTACCTTCAGCTTGGAAGGAGATGAAAGTACAGGTGTGACGCAAAAGCAAATGCCAAATCAGCGTGAACAGTACGGGGGTACTGTTCACCTATTTATAGACACGGGACACAGCCCATACAAAATTACATTCATGCCCTTTACATTTGGTAATGATTCTATAGTAATCCACTGAGGTCTGAATAGCCTTTTCATCTTTAAGTCGGTTTCATTTTCTGCTACCACGCCGAAGCTTTCCCGCTCACATCTTCGGCGCTGCATCAACCTTCGTATTATCTTGGGCTTCTCCTACTGTGATATCGACTCGAGTCTGAAGATACCTGTTCACATATTATGCTCCAGAAATACTGTTAAATCCTGTTTTTGAGGACCTTCGTAAGCCGAAGGCCCCCAACACATACGTTAACGACTTAACTTTTCCTGAGAGACGGAGAAGACAACCTGTTAGGAGAAAAGTTACATGGCGACCTCTGCATAGAAGAGAACAAATAGATCTTGATTTTGATGATATTTAACAAGTAAAGTTGTTTTGTTATTTCATTTGTTTCTATTTTTTAAGGATTATGTCAATTTTGATGCACTAATGAATAATTTCTTATTTTTGATGCAGGATGCCGCCAAAATCAAAGAAGTCAGTGAAAGGGTTGTTCAAGGGCCTGGGCCTTTTTCAGGGTAGTTCTTCGAGCAGCAGCAGACGTCAAGAGCTGTTGAGCGTTGTACATGGAGATGAGGTAACATATCTTGTACAAATAAATTTGTTTACATATTTACAAATAAATTTTGAGTTGTATGTACCAGGATGAGCAGCACACTGAGTAGCAGCACAATGAGGAGGAGCAGCACAATGAGGCTGAGCAGCACAATGAGGAGGTGGAGCACGCGACATGGGACCAGGCCGCACAGCATCACCAGCCATGGGACCAGTGGGACCACTAGAGAGAGCAGCAACAGGCGTGGGACCAGTGGGGCCAACAGGCCGAACCGGCTAACAACCCGATGGATGATGGCTCAGGAGGCTCTTCAGCGACACGCACACGTCGCTCAAGAAAAAGCCACTCAGTAAAGCCTCGTTACGCGATAGAGCGAAAGGCTGATAGGATCTTAATCATGCCACATGGAGATCGGTGAGTGTAATATATTAACTTATCTCATATAACTATTATGTGTATTGTTAATGTTTTTGTGTAATGCAGGAATTGGGAGGACCTGTCCTTTGACGGCAAGGGACACCACACTCAGGTTAACCTTACGTTGGGTTCTCTTTGCCGCCTTCACTACCCTGGTATAGTGAAGGTGTCAAACGGTGATACCAAGGATTTGAGGTGCTCGTCAGTACCTGGGACGAGTACAAGTTTAAAAAGGAACGAAACCACACCGACAGACAAGGACTTGTGTGTAATGACTTTTGGGTATGAATTCTTTATTGCTTTTGTTATGTTTCTTAATATTGAAATTCTATGACTTATACCATTGTATTTGTATTCTTTATATTGTAGCTTCGATATCGGTTGCCTGACGGAGAGGATTACATGGGGCACGCTGAACGTGTGTTCCAAAACAATGCAAAGAAGCTGGTGAAGGATGTCATATACTATGCGAGAATTTAGGCTACAAACCTGTATTTTTAAAAGCATCCAGAAGAAGCAGGCCCCTTGAATAAAAAAGAAGGGTCCTCAAAGATATATTTGACTGAGGATCAATATCGTGAGGTTAGTATTCAATTTGTTTTACCTTTTTTATTGATTGTTGTGATTGATATAATATGTAACATTGTGTGTGCAGGTGATGGTTCCATGGATGGCGCCCGTGCCTGATGCGTACTATGCTTGGTGTCGATATTGGGCTTCCAAAGGCTTCCAGAAAGCGTCAGCGCATCACAGGCAATGTCGAGGGACCAATCCTAACCACAAGTTTGGCTGTGACGACATGCTACGAAAAGCTAAAAGAATGGTAAGTTTGATCTAGCTATGTCGATCAGCAAATAGTATGATTGCTTATGAATGTTTTTTGTTTATACAGGAAGCTACGAGTGGCCAAAAGCCTAGTGACATTGAGGTCTACCAGGAGGGCCACAAAGGACCAGACCCTAACAACCCTAACCAGCTCTGCAGCCAGACAGCCACGGATCGGCTGGTGAGTTTTGGCCCAAAAGTACAAATGTTCAAAGTATAGAAATTCCTGCATTTGTAAGGTTGTGAATGATGTATAGACGGCATATGGGAAAGAGATGGTTCGTCACCATGGCCCTGACTTCGACTGGCGCCATGAACCGGTGGATCCCTCGGTGGTGTACGCAAGTGGTGGTGGCAAAGCGCATGGACGGTAAGCTCTAATTTATGAAATTATATGGTTAACGCTAAATTGATTATGCAGTAATCAGAATTTTTAATCACTTATAGATACGCACTCTTCGACGGATTCATTGACTTGTCTTCGGTATGATCTCAGAGGACGGGTTCGTCTTCCCGTAGCTCATGCTCTCGTCGACCGAACAAGCAGGAGTTGGAGATTATGAGGATGCGTGAAGAGATGAGACAACAATGGGAATTTATGGAGGCTTGCAATGCACATAACCAAGCGATGTATCAAGTGAGTACACATAATCCAAAATCTAAATTATTATATTTCAATACAACATCTTCAATAGTAACACATATGTTTAACAGTTAATGCAGCAACAGAGCATGACACCAAATATTCCACCGCCACCACAATAGAGCCAGTTTGCATCCACACCAGCTCTGCCACCACAGTTCAACACCCCTCCGACACATATACCTGCACCTGGAGATAGGGTACGTTTGATAACTCTCGATAAATTTATACACTTGTATACTTATTGATATTTGCATTTAACGTGTTGATATTTGCTAACTTGCATAGGTTACGCCCGAAGCGGTGGTAGTGGGTCTGATCCCACATTAGGGACTGGATTTGTTGACTCCCTCTTCGCGTTCCCTCCTCCTGGTGGTGGTGGCGGCAGCGGTCAAAGCTCTAACCACCCAAGTGGTGGTTATCTCTAAACACTTGAACATGTTTCTTAACTCGTTGACTCTATGTTTTTTGCGAACTAAACACTTGAACTTATGTCGTACTTTTATTTGAAATGTTTGTGTAAACTATGTTGGTGGATGTTATGTTTGTAATGTGTGAATTGATTATGAATGCATGTGTTTGTAATGTGTCTGTTCTGTGTGATATATTATGTGTGCAATTGTGTAGAAATAGTGACCTAATTAGTGCTGGTTTTGTAGCAGTATAGGGTAATTGTTGTCGGCCTAGTTAATTCTCGTCAGCTATGGTCGAACCGACGGGAATTAACAATTAATTCCCGTTGGCCCAGTAACTCCCGTCGGCCAGGTAGGGCCGACGGGGATTAATTAATAACTCTCGTCGACCAGGTAGGCCAACGGGGATTAATTAATAACTCTCGTCGGTTGTCCTGACCGACGGCAATTAGCAATAACTCCCGTCGGCTTGTAATTGGCCGACGGGGATTAATTATTCCCGTCAGCGGCTGATGGGAATAATCTTATCCCCGACATCTAACGCCTGTCGGCTTACAACCGACGGGAATAAGCACTAAACCAACGGGAATTACTAATTCCTGTCGGTTTAAGGTTTATTCCCGTCGGTTCCTGGCCGACGGGAATTAAGTGTTTTCCTGTAGTGCCTATGCATTGAATAGTGATAATAAAGAATATTATTGGGTAAATGAAAGTGATCAAGGGCACAACTTGCCTAGCACTCGAGATTCTAGGTACCAGGATGATTCTTCATATTCTCGTGACCTCACTGCTTGTCGTAGCAATACAAACAGACATGGTATAGACAAAATTAACATCGCACCAAACATAAGTACAAACTGAATAATAATGATCTACGTGTCGTAACGAGATCGTGGGATCGAGAACTACTAAGATCGGAGTTACGATTAAGGAGTTATGATTTTATAGAAGATCTGTGTGATTAAAATATTAAACTATATTATAAATTGGTTAGCATAGATCATATGAGAGGTTATTCTATAAATAATTATCTCGATTTTAATCTAAGTTATAAGTTGATCATAGATCATATTCTAGTATATTATAAGGATAAGCAGATTAACAAGACTAACCGGCATAAGTTAAATAAAAGATCTAATTATAAAGGAATGAGACATGGTATAATAAATGTTGTTATTGCATAGTAAATATTTATACGAAGGTAACGCAACTGGAACGGGTCAAATCGGAATTAAAACGAAGAAGTTATGAATTTATAAAGATTCTATGTGTTTTGTACAAGATTAAATAGGATATAAATTTTAATGTGACTTTCATGTCAAAACAGAGATACTATGTGATAAACAATAATATTATATAATTATAGAAATTGGAATGGACTCATTTGGACTTAATATGTATTTTCTATGGATTTAACAAGATTATGGAATTGTTTTTATATAAGAAATTCATTTTATAAATCAATTTCTCTGATTATCCATTTCCCTGGACCGCGCCTCAATTACCAGATAAGACAAGGACCTCTGCGCAAGCATTCTCGTAACTCAGACAACACCGGTTATGGATTGCGGGTTGATTTCCCTTTTCCCAGAGGACCCTTATGCAAAATGAACTAGCGAAAGGGTATCGGCCATTTCTGGCCGTTGGATCACAGCCTAGATTAAAACAACCTCACCCAAACCGGTACTGGATCGCAGCCGATGGATCTACGATGCACGGTTCAGATTTTATGAATTCCACTTTGATCGGCATTGTTGATTACACGATCTACGACTCCTAGCTTATCCAACCCAACTGTTACTCCATACCTAATCAGAGCCACAAGAAAAGGATCCAACAGCGTAAAACATGTCCTCTACCCCGATGGAGGAGCACGGCGGCATTGCCCCGTGCCCATGGTGGCTCATGGCCGGCATTCGGCCATTCCTATGGTTAGGGCCCTAATACTTCAATTCTGACGGCTTACAGGTTACCCCTAGTGCAACTAAATGGATGGGCTACTCACCGAGGTTGGAGACGACAACAGCGAAGCTACCCACAGTGAGAGGTGGATCTGCGGCGGATTTGGTTCGACGGCGAGCAATTGCGCAAGGCTCCGGTGAACTCTGCCCGAGCCGATGTGGCGCACGACTTCCCCGAGGTGCGAGGATCACCCAGAGCCGAGTTCCACTCCCAAACTCACCGGGGTTCCAATTTCCGACGTCGGCGGTCCGCCGTGCTAGCAACCCGTCGCTTTACCCCCTCTCTGGTTCCAGCGTCTCGGCACGGTGCAAGGTGCGGCTAGCGGGTTTGCGGTGGCAGTGGCATGGGCAAGGAGAGGGCGATGTGGCCTGGTCTTATAGTCCCGGAGCGGGTAAGGCAGCGGCCGTTGTAACAGCAGCGAGCTTCGGGCGACCCACACAGGTACACGGGCGCGGATGTGAATGATGACACGTGGGTCCCGCCATTTCAGTGATAGAAAGGCTGGCGTAGCACCGCGTCATAGTCTGAGGAATGGGAGGCTGGACCATGGGCCCCACGCGTAGGTGATACCAGGGAAGAGAAAAGAGTTGGGCCACGCGGTGGAGGTTGGGAATGGGCCTAGAATGAGGTAGCAGGCCTAGCAGGGTTTTATTCTTTTTCTTATTTCAGTTTTCCTTTTCAAATTCCATCGATTTACAAATTTCAAATCTGGTGCTTTGAGTTTCAAATTTGGATTGAAAATCTACCGTGAAGGTTAAGCGCATAAAAATAAATAATTTACAAGTATATAATGGATATTTTTGTTGATCTCTATTTTCTTTATATTTTATATCCTTTCACCCCTTTTCTCATTTTCTAGTTTCGTATTTAGGTTTCAATTCAAACCCAAGATAAAGTTTAAGAGTTTAATATACACCCAAAATCAATTATGATGCAATAGATGTATATTTATTTTAATTAATTTATTTGCTTGGTAGATGTTTGAAATATGAACCCACTCATATTGTTTTTCTTTCTTTTTAGAAAAATAGTTTTTAGTTGTGGGATAGGAATTAAAGTTACTTAAAAATTAAATATTCATGAAAATGATTGCTTATGGTGCATCATTTAATAATATGCATAATCTTTTAGTTGAATAGAAAACTTTTCTATTATTTCTTTTCTAAAATATTTCTTGGTTTTCAAATTCAGTTCTCAATTTTCAACACTCAAGGATAATTTGAGATATCTGAATTCACTATTTCATTTCTTCATATATTTATTTTATTATTATTATTTTTCTTATACACATTTTGGGCCTTACAAATCCTACCCCCCTAACAGAAATCTCGTCCTCGAGATTTGTGAGAAAAGGGTGTATAACTATGTTACCTCAAAACATATGCACAAACAAAATCTTGGCATGATGCATACTTTATTAGCAACACATGGGGTCAATTAGACCTTATTATTCTTCCTAAAATAGTATCATACCAACCACTAACTAAAGTAACACTTAGATATTACAAATAGTATTATATATATAAATTTATCTAGCTTGGTGGAGCTGGTGGTGGTGGTGGAGGTAGTCGACGTTGTTGTTGTTGTCTTTCCAAATGTGCTTGCCTTATTCCTCGACGTATCTCCAGACGGTCCTAGCGTATTTCCTCGCGTTCTTGTCTTATCTGATTTTGCAATTCGGTAACCATGTTTGCCATCTGTTGTGTTACCATCATTTGGGTGGCAACCACTTGATCGATTCCAACTGGTGGAGGATTTGGAGGATTCATTTATGTTTGTTGTTTCCTGATAATCTTCTCTTCCTGGTTTTGACCATGAGAGTTAGAAGCATAAGGTAGGATAGTTTTGCAATGAAAAGTATTTGGTAAGCAGAATGAATAGGCCAGTAGCTGGTTATTATATGAAGATTCTTTAGCAGGGCTTAATCTTTATTTTATGTCCAGATTGGGGTAACTAGTCGTATAAGGTGACTATCCAAAGGTAGAATAGAATTTTGTCAAGAGGAGATAGTCTACATGATGTAGGTTAAAAGTTTGTTTGATGTTAGGTGAGGATAGACAGATTATACAACCCATTATGACTCTTATGGTTGGGTTAGCTCTTATGCTCATGGTTGAGTTGGTCTAATGTGCTAAGTTAAGTTAACACTTGGCTAGTAGGGTCTAATCTCTTTCTCCAGTATCATTGATATGTTTTAGTAGATAACATTAGATTAGGTCACATTAGATTCTATAATCCTATTTAAGGATATCATTTAGTTGAGCATGTCAAGCTGACTTTTATCTTTATGAAATTCTAGTATTTTTTATACACCTAAAATTCTTTTTATGCCATTAGCAGGTGTGGTATAGAAACTAGGGTACATCAGGTTTTAGCTATTTGGTGAGTGTTGACATAGAATGAGTGTATTATGGCATAATCGAGCTTCCTTTGGGGGTCTGAAATAGGGACCATCGGTCGTGGTGTTAGATGCCATTATCCAAGTTGGGATAACAATTGCGGGTATACAAGGTAGGTAGGTTAAACAGAGTTTTACTTTTCTTTTGGGATAAATGGGTTGGGCAACCTATGAAATAGGCTAGGTCGTGGTTTCTCGGACAAGTTGGTCTAAGACACCAGTTTAGATTTAAAACTCATTTATCGGAATATGGTCTAATTTATGTCACCAGTATTAAATAACTTGTTTAAGTAACTCCCTTTAGATTCGATCATGTCAGATTAGGTAGGGTCTAGATTAGATTGGATATAACTAGATTTGACTAGTTTAAGTTAGATAAACCTACCAGGGTAGAGTAAATATTATTAGGACATGATAGAACCTTTTTGGGATAAGATGGATTATAGGGTGTAGGTAGATCAGAATTTCTGTTAGGTTAAAACAGAAGGGTTATGCAACTATCGAGTGGTTAAGGTAGTTGCATATGGCCAGGTTGGACTAAGACTCTAATTTAGGTTAAAACATATTTATAAGAGTAGGATCCAATCTTATGTTACCAGTATTATCTAACATGTTTGTCCATTAGGTTAGATCTGATCAGATTAGATGGGATCAGAATTAAATTGGTTTAATCAGATTAGACTAGACAAGATCTACTTATTTTATTTTGGAATAGATCATGTTTGTTATATTGTTATGAGATAAGCAAAGTTGTTGGGATAAGTATACTTATTAGGACAAGATGAGTCTCTAAGATTAGGGTAGAATCTTTTGAGATTAGTTAGGTCTATTAGGACAAGATAAAATCTTTTCAAGATAAGGTGCATCTATTAAGATAAGAAAGAATCTTGTAAGATAAGATGGATCTATTAAGATAAGAGTGAATCTTTTAAGATAAGATGGATCTATTAAAATATATTCTAGTGGGGAATATTCTTAGTTGATCTTGTTTACCTTATAAACAATTTAATAGGATAAGATTATTATATATTTTTACACAAGGTGAACCCATTAGGATAAGATAGATTTATATATATATATATATATCAACTTAAAGGAATCTATCTGAAATAGATACACTTTGATGGAGGATAATATAGGTTGTTTAGTTATCTTATGAATTCTATTTATGCCTATATGTATATGCAGATGTAATTGTGGACACTACTCCACAACTAATCACACTCAATCAAATATCCAAATCAGACAAATATCATAAGAACAAACACTCAAGCGTATAGATACCTATAAAAATAGTTTTGTTTTTATTCCTAAGAGTCGGTCTCATATTCCTAAAGGTCACTTTAGCCACAGGATTTCAAAAAGTGTGAAATCCACATTTGTCTTTAGAAGGAAAAGGTGAGAATAATCAAAGTGAAGCGGAAATAGATGAGAAAAGTTTAGAAAAGATCAGAGTAGCAGAGGTAAGTAGACAATGGTTGTCCAGTTCTTACTAGGTTTCGTCCTATAGTCAACATTCCTCTAATACCACTTCTGTCACACCCAGATTTAAGGGACAAGCCAGGTGCATCTCATACATGCGCCAAAGAAGACAACATATATAATAACAGGGTGTATAGAGATAAATGTCACAATATAATCAGAGTACTTATTACATAGCGGAAGTCTTACAAAATAAAAGATAAATATAAAACGAACTAAGGATCATCCTTGGCGCCATAAAGTAACTAGGAGACGCCACCTAGATCGAATCGAACTCCTCGTTGTGAGGCTCCTCTTGAACCACCTGTTCTTCTCCTGTGGGGGGTGTGAGACAGCAAGGGTGAGCTCACACATGTTCATTGCTCAACAAGTTGTGGGGAATAATGTGCATGAACGCACCAAAGGTGGGAGTTCATGTGATGTCTAAGGCTGATCAACAATAGAGGTTAAAGTCGAGCATTGCTTTTAATAAGTTGGTCAAAATTTTATTAGCAATTACTAGACGTAAGTAAATACCAAACCATAATAAATAATAATAGAACAAAATTAATAATAAATCCCATGCAATGTGTGTGACAAATTGAGTTTAAGTTCCATAATTTAATCATACAAGAGTCCTGAGCTGCTCTTGATCGTGAACTCGGCTAGTATACCAGTTTTACACTCTGGAGAGATTGTACTCTGTACCCACAAGTCGTGTTTCCCATGTCGCCAGGGTTTGCAATGCCCTTAGACACTACTGAGGTGAATGGCTAGGGATCCACTACGAGGCCTTTACAAAGTTCCACTAGCTTCCGAAAACCCGCTACAGTTTATGGGAAGAGCACTTGCAAGAATCCCTCGTCTGACTGCCATCGCAGCAAAATCAACCCGAGAACCTCCCTGCATGCAACTCCCCTACTGCCCTTGCCCCTTTCAGGTAAGGTAGTCTTCCACTAGCTTTCCTAATTAGTTAGCCAAGGGATCCCATTCCTCCATTGTGGTGGCACATGTTTCTCAAGTTAAGCTCCATGTTCCAATTAGAATATAATGATCTTGACATGAACATAAATAACATAACAGAATAGTTGGTACATGGATATAATGAAATATTAACCCAAAACCAAATAAAGCAATAGCAAAACTACCCAAGTGATTTAGGGATAAACAAGGTAAAAGGGTAAACAGACTAGGGTGACCTATTGGGTCCCATCATACTTAAATCTATGCATTGAATAGTGATAATAAAGAATATTATTAGGTAAATGAAAGTGATCAAGGGCACAACTTGCCTGGCACTCGAGATTTCAGGTACCAGGATGATTCTTCAGATCCTCGTGACCTCACTGCTAGTCATAGCAATACAAACAGACATGGTATAGACAAAATTAACATCACACCAAACATAAGTACAAAATGAATAATAATGATCTACGTGTCGTAACGAGATCATGGGATCGAGAACTACTAAGATCGGAGTTGCGATTAAGGAGTTATGATTTTATAGAAGATATGTGTGATTAAAATATTAAACTATATTATAAATTGGTTAGCATAGATCATATGAGAGGTTATTCTATAAATAATTATCTCGATTTTAATCTAAGTTATAAGTTGATCATAGATCATATTCTAGTAGATTATAAGGATAAGCAGATTAACAAGACTAACCGACATAAGTTAAATAAAAGATCTAATTATAAAGTAGAGAGACATGGTATAATAAATGTTGTTATTGCATAGTAAATATTTATACGAAGCTAACGCAACTGGAACAGGTCAAATCGGAATTAAAACGAAGAAGTTAAGAATTTCAATGTGACTTTCATGTGTTTTGTAATAGATTAAATAGGATATAAATTTTAATGTGACTTTCATGTCAAAACAGAGGTACTATGTGATAAACAATAATATTTTATAATTATAGATTTTGGAATGGACTCATTTGGACTTAATTTGTATTTTCTATGGATTTAACAAGATTTTGGAATTGTTTTTATATAAGAAATTCATTTTATAAATCAATTTCTCTGATTTTCCATTTCCCTGGACCGTGCCTCAATTACCAGATAAGACAAGGACCTCTGCGCAAGTATTCCCGTGACTCAGACAACCCTGGCTATGGATTGCAGGTTGATTTCCCTTTTCTCCGAGGACCCTTATGCAAAATGAACTAGGGAAAGGGTATCGGCCATTTCTGGTCGTTGGATCACACGCGAACGGCCCAGATTAAAACAACCTCACCCGAACCGGTACTGGATCGCAGCCGATGGATCTACGATGCACGGTTCATATTTATGAATTCCACTTTGATCGGCGTCATTGATTACACGATCTACGACTCCCAGCTTATCCAACCCAACCGTTACTCCAGACCTAATCAAAGCCACAAGAAAAGAATCCAACGGCGTAGAACCCGTCCTCTACCCCGAGGGAGGAGCACGGCGGCGCTGCACCGCAACCATGGTGGCTCATGGCCGGCGTTCGACCATTCCTAGGGTTTGGGGCCCTAATACTTCAATTCTGACGGCTTACGCGTTACCCCTAGTGCAACTAAATGGATGGTCTACTCACCGAGGTTGGAGACGACAACAGCGAAGCTACCCACGGCGAGAGGCGGATCCGCGGTGGATTTGGTTTGACGGCGAGCAATTGCGCAGGGCTCCGGTGAACTCTGCCCGAGCCGATGAGGCGCACGACTTCCCCGAGGTGCGAGGATCACCCAGAGCCGAGTTCCACTCCCAAACTCACCGGGGTTCCGATTTCCGACGTCGGCGGTCCGCCGTGCTAGCAACCCGTCGCTTTTCCCCCCTCTCTAGTTCCAGCGTCTCGGCATGGTGCAAGGTGCAGTTAGCGGGTTTGAGGTGGCAGAGGCATGGGCAAGGAGAGGGCGACGTGGCCCAGTCTTATAGTCCCAGAGCGGGTAAGGTGGCGGCCGTTGTAACGGCAGCGAGCTTCGCGCGACCCACACAGGGACGCGGGCGCGGATGTGAACGATGACATGTGGGTCCCGCCATGTCAGCGACAGAAAGGCTGGCGCAGCACCGCGTCATAGTCTGAGGAGTGGGAGGCTGGACCATGGGCCCCACGCGTAGGTGACACCAAGGAAGAGAAAAGAGCTGGGCCGCGCGGAGGTTGGGAATGGGCCTAGAATGGGGTAGCAGGCCCAGCAGGGTTTTATTCTTTTTTATTTCAGTTTTCCTTTTCAAATTCCCATTTTGATTTACAAATTTCAAATATGTTGCTTTGAATTTCAAATTTGGATTGGAAATCTACCATGAAGGTTAAGTGCATAAAAATAAATAATTTACAAGTATATAATGGATATTTTTGCTCATCTATATTTTCTTTATATTTATATCCTTTCACCCCTTTTCTCATTTTCTAGTTTCGTATTTAGGTTTCAATTCAAACCCAAGATAAAGTTTAAGAGTTTAATATACACCCAAAATCAATTATGATGCAATAGATGTATATTTATTTCAATTAATTTATTTGCTTGGTAGATGTTTGAAATATTTACCCACTCATATTGTTTTTTCTTTCTTTTTTAGAAAAATAGTATTTTAGTTGTGGGTTAGGAATTAAAGTTACTTAAAAATTAAATATTCATGAAAATGATTGCTTATGGTGCATCATTTAATAATATGCATAATCTTTTAGTTGAATAGAAAACTTTTCTATTACTTCTTTTCTAAAATATTTCTTGGTTTTCAAAATTCAGTTCTCAATTTTCAACACTCAAGGATAATTTGAGATATTTGAATTCACTATTTCATTTCTTCGTATATTTATTTTATTATTATTTTTTCTTATACACATTTTGGGCCTTACACTACAGTACATCAAGTTTGAAGTTTCCTTGGACTGACTGGATATTACCGCAGCTTTATTTTGAATTTCTCCAAGATTGTTAAACCTATTACATGTTTATTGAAGAATGATACAAAGTTTGATTGGTCCCCAAAGTGCAATGAAGCCTTCGAGCAGCTGAAGGTGTTGTTAACCACTACCTCGGTGCTGGCTCAATCGGATATTGAAAAACCTTTTCATGTGTATTGTGACCCATCAGGCAGTGGACTCGGATGTGTTCTAATGCAAGAGGGCCGAGTCATAGCTTATGCTTCACGGCAACTATGCCGGCATGAGGAGCACTATCCAACTCATGATTTGGAATTAGCTACAGTCGTTCACGCCCTTAAGATTTGGCGTCATTATCTGCTAGGAAATACTTGTCATCTATATACGGATCACAAAAGTCTGAAATATATCTTTACCCAGTCAGAACTGAATATGAGACAACAAAGATGGCTTGAGCTAATTAAGGATTATGATTTGGAAATCCATTATCACCCAGGAAAGGCCAATGTGGTGGCAGATGCATTGAGTCACAAAGCTTCCTGTCATTGTCTTACAGTAAGGACACCTAACACCACCCTATGTCAAGAAATGGAAAAGTTGAACCTGGGTATGATACAACACGAAACCTTGACACAGTTGAAGCTCGAGTCAGTTCTTCTATAGAGAATTACTGATGCCCAAAGAACCGACAAGGGTGTGAAGCATATTCATGAGAAAATGGAAGCCGACAAAGCAAAGTGCTTCAGAAAAGATGACCAAGGAGTAATATCGTTTAAAGATCGCATAGTTGTGCCAAAAGATGCTGAGGTCCACCAACAAATTTTGGATGAAGCCCATCTTAGTCAATATTCCATTCACCCTAGAAGTACTAAGATGTATCAAGACTTAAAACAACACTATTGGTGGACAAAAATGAAGATTGAAATTGCACGCTATGTGGCAAGATGTGACACCTGTAGACGTGTCAAGACAGTGCATATGAAGACCGCTGGACCATTACAATCCTTGCCCATCCCAACATGGAAATGGGAAGATATTAGTATGGATTTCATTGTGGGATTTCCCAAGACAGCCAAAGGCTTTGACTCTATTTGGGTCATAATTGATTGGCTTACAAAGATTGCCCACTTTCTTCCCGTCAAAATAAAGTATACAGTGGCAACATACGCGGAACTTTATATTGCTCGTATTCTCAGTTTGCACGGGTTCCAAAAACAATAGTGTCGGACCGCGGACCGCAATTTGTATCCAAGTTTTGGGAAGAGCTCCACAAGTCTTTGGATACCAAGTTGCTCCACAGTTTGGCTTATCATCCTCAAACAAGTGGACAAACTAAGAGAGTAAATCAAATACTTGAAGATATGATGCGAGCATGTGTCCTGGAGTTTCCACATAAATGGGATGATTGTCTGCCATTGGCGGAGTTTTCTTATAATAACAGCTATCAAGAAAGCATTAAGATGGCACCATTTGAAGCACTGTATGGGCGATGGTGTCGTACACCCTTAAGTTGGTCTGAACCAGGAGAACGATGGTTTTTCAGGCCTGACATGGTCAAGGAGACAGAAGAAAAAGTTCAACGGATAGTACACAACTTGAAAGAAGCACAAGCTCCATAGAAGAATTATGCGGATAAGCAATGCCAACCTTTGGTCTTTCAAGTTAATGTCATGTATGCCTGAAAGTATCACTAATGAAGGGTGTCAATCGATTTGGGGTAAAAGGGAAATTGGCACCCCGGTATATTGGCTCGTTTCTTATTCTTGAATGATACGGACCAGTGGCATACCGACTTCAACTGCCAGAAACATTGTTTGCAGTACATACTGTGTTCCATGTATCTCAATTAAAAAAGTGCCTTCGGATTCCTGATCGAACCATCGATGTGGCGGATGTTGCCTTGGAACCGGATTTGACTTATTCAGAACATCCCATTCGAGTTTTGGATCAGAAGGACAGGATCACTCGAAAAAGGACCCTCAAGTTCTATAAGGTACAATGGAACCATCACACTGAAGATGAAGCTACCTGGGAGACTCAAGATTTCTTGGAGAAGAATTTTCCTAGGTTTTTAGCTTCATGTAACTTGTAAAATGTGTATATCTGATTGTAAGGTTGGAATAAACCCCATACCACCCCATGCTCTATAGACAAATAAGGAAATAAAAATGTGACGTGTTTCCTTTTCCACTACTTATTCTAGGATCTTAAATCTCGGGATGAGATTCTTTTATGGGGGGAAGGATGTAACACCCCTGGTGTTACTGGCACTAAAACTTGAGCATGACATCATATGCATTGACATTTCATTTTGTTTGTCATACCTAGAATGCATTCAGTAGGTACAATTTCAAAACAAGTTGTGATGTGGTGACCTGAAATGTACTTAACCCTAGGGTAGGGTACTTAACCCTAGGATTAGGGCATATGGGTAGTAGTAAGCCAAAATGAGTAAAATCTCAAAAGTCATTGGAAATGTTCACAAGATATCAAATATGGTGAACTTAAGTGGCACAAAAACCCTAGAGTGACCAAAACCCTAAAAGAAACTCTAGAAAACCCTAAATTGTACCCTAGGGGTGAATTCAAATTCTAAGCACTTTTGGACCAAAGTGCAAATATCAAAGTGATAGAGCATCAAAAACTAAGTAACTTTTACATTGGAGGATTTTCAAGTAGTGTGGAGAAATTTGTACTTATTTGCAAAAAGTCCCATGGACACCCATATGACTAAGTTTGAAATTCAGTGAGATTGAGCCAACTTTAGAGCTTTGTATTTCTAAATTCATGAGGATTTTGCCCTAGGTCAATACATCAAATTTGTAGAGCTATGTTAGGGGCACAATTTTGATTAAGAGACTAAGCACTGATGCTGTATAAAAATTGGAGATAAATGGACTGGAAGCCTAGCTGTCAGTCACCACTGAAGTCTGAAATTGGTCTGACAGTGGGTTCTGATGAACTTTGGAGTCGATTCAAGATTGATCAAGTAAGTAAATGATCAAGGTTCCTATAGTCGAATTGTAGCCGGATTATAGATTAACAACTTTGCTATAGAGGGTTGGTTAAGTTGTCACATAAAAATGGAAGAACTAAACCCTCTAATTCGCTCTGTCAGGCGCTCTGAAGAAAGGTTTCAATGGTACAGTACTGAAAAAGATCAGTAGATGCACCGCACCTCGCCGCCAATGACCTCCGCACCCGGATTCGCGCTGGCGCTACGATTCATGCTCTCTAGGGTGCGGATTACGACCGATAGTGAAAAGATCTTACCGCGGATGAGGTCGTGTGCTGGCCGCCGTACCCACTTGCTCTACGGCAGGCCAAAATGATCCTCGCCAGAGTTGGCCGCTTGCCGCCCATGCGCCGCGTAAGCAGTAGTGTTACCACATTGTTGTAGGTTGAAATAGATGGCATGTCCATCATCTGAGTCGTTGCTCTAGTGAATGCCATGGTAACTCACGCCAGTGACCTCCCCTTCTCTCCGGGCGCTCGCGTGTCTTCCCCAAATTGGACGCCACCGCTGTTGATCTCTACAAATTGAGCACTCAACGTGCTCTGCTAGGTTGTTACGTGCCCAGTGCACCAGTCCTCGCCTCCGATTAGCCACCATAGCTCGCAAATTTCAAATTTCCCCCAAATGGGTCGGAACGCCGCCGTGAGACATCTCATCGTGGCCATCCCTCTACACGTTAGTTCAAACTATTCTGCTTGATGTTCTAGCCTCCCTTAAGTCTCCTGTTGCTCGTAGACCCGTTTGATTGAGCTAGACCTCACTAAATCATCAAGAACACCTAAGTTTGTCTCTGGTTCTCACCGTCGTCGTGAGTAGACGAACTCTGGGCCAGATTCGTGTAATTAATGGAGGGATTAGGGTCTCCAGGGGTAGGATTAGGTGACGACCAAGTTAGAGCACAGGTGGTTGCGCATCTCGGCCGATACAAGTTCGCTGGAGAGCGTGCTCACCGTTGTGGACTTGGCGCTGTGAAGAAATAGAAGTGCGGGGGCTTAAGTGTGAATGTCAGAGAGACAGTGAAATAGTGCCAAGGATTCTGTACTAGTTATTCGAACAGTCGGGGTCCTCTATGCAAGATCGCCAGCGCGGGCGCGTTTCCCCCGTCTGTGGGCTGGTTTGGGCTGGTTTGAGCCCATTACTGTTTAATCTTTTTCCTTTTCTTTTTCTACCAGGCTTAGGAGATTTATAGGAAAATCTAGAAAAGTTATAAAAATATGGGACCAATTTTACTAGACTCAATAATTCCTCTAGTATTTAATAAAAATAGCTCCAAGATTTTTAGTCCCAACCCTGAATTATTTTACAATTAATGATGCCTAAATATAGTCTTTTAGAATTTTAGAATTAAATTGGTAGCTCCAAAAATCATAAAACTTTTTGGATAAGATTAATATGATGATTAAAGCCCTTGGGTAAAGTTGGGCATGTTTTGGACATTGTTTGATCCCCAAACCCAAAACCCTAGCTTCCTAAGGTAGAATTTGCTTAACCCTGATAGGGTACTAACTCAGAAAACCCTAGTGACTCAGGTGTACCGTGAAGGAAAGTTATATTCAAGACACAAATTAATGTGTTTCTATTTCATATTCATAGCATCACATGAGCATTCACGTATATGTATTGTCGAAGAAGAAACTGCCCCACCAGCTGAAACTCCACCTGTCGAGAACAGTTTCTACTTTGACATTTGTGGAACAGATCTCGAGTCTCCTACAACACAAGGCAAGCCCTGGTGCATTTACCCTTTCCTTGTGTTTTTAAACTCTTTATCACTTGAATTGATGCATTACGTGATAGGAGTTGGGTGATAAACAATTGATGCATTTTCTTCCTTGGAATTGTTTACCATTCCTTGATACCTATTTTAATTAAAAGTTTTCTTATGCTTAGTCTTGCCTTAGAAAACAAAATGTTTTGTTTTTAAAACAAAGATAGGATGGGAAGTTTTCAAAAGAAAAGTACTAGATGGTGAATCCATCATGGTTGTGATGGGTTCAACATTGGAAAAGATGTACCTCTGCCAGGTACCAAACTTTGGGTGATAAAGACGAGACCGAGCGGGTGACTTGCACGAGTAGGAAGTCTCGGTGTAGTGTCTCCATCTGAGTCGATTAAGGACCGTACTGATGTAGGCTTGCTGATTGAGGACCTTTTTAACTGGCCACATGCCTCGTCATGGGTAAGCTTTGCCTCGGGCAGACCAATACCAGAAAGGCCAACACGTAATGGGAGTGGAGAGATGGCGAGAGTAGCGTGTACCCTCTGTGGCAAGAGGTTGGACGGTGGTGTGTTTGTGCTCTCGGTTGGCGTGAACCCGGTCTGGTCTTGAGAAACCCGGTGGCGAGTTGACATATGCAAGGGTTAAGTGCTACATATGTCGTGTGGTTGGAGATCCCCAGCTGGGTATTAATCGATTCAGATCGTCGTTACTTCTTGGACAAGAAGACTTGGTCACTGCCCTACACGAAGCAATCCAGTAAAGAAAAAGGGTGATAAAAGATGGCTAGTGCAGGCCAAGTGCTTGAACTAGGATAGAAAGAACTCTAGATGCAGGTAACTTTACTTAACCTGACAATAAAACTGGATTTTTAAGCATTTCTGCAAACAGAATCTTTGATGCTTAATCATCCTTACCTTGACTCCCTCAAACTAGCATATCCTTGAGAGTCTTTTTCTTTTGACGGGTAAGACTTGCGAAAGTACACTCCGTAATCAGGGTTTTTGAACCCATGTTGTTGTAGGTGAGGAAACAGTGGATTGTTGTTTCTGTTCAAAGGTGGTACCAAAAGAGGAGCCAAAGCAGTGATCGTGGGTGTGGGAGGATGTCTGCCTCCCAGTTTAAAAACACTGAACTTTTATGCGGGAGGGTGTTTTGCCTCCTTGGTTTGTAATAACACTTTATGCACTCTTAACACCCGGTATTCTAATAATACTCTTTCTCTATATTTTATAAATGTAAATTAAGTATTGTAATCTGCTTTCGCTTATTCTTTTCTCCGATGTGACGTAATATCTGCGTGATGGGTGAAGCGCTCTTGAGCGATGTAATGAGGATACAGAGTACCGAACTTGTCGAGTGATTACGTGCACCTACAAGGTTGTCTGAGGTCCTTAGGACAAGGACATTTGTAGGTGGGCCTAATACCTTAGGAGGTTCCGTCACAGCTGTTTGGGCCTGGTCCGAGCCCGGCACGGCCCGGTTCTATGCGGGCTCAGGCCAGCCCGGCACGAATAAGCGGGTCGGGCTTGGACATGAAACTAGGCACGATGGGCTAGCCCGGCATGGCCCGTTTACCTCTAAGCCCGTTAAGCCCGCTTTTTGCACTAAAATATGCTTACCGGCCCGCTTAGCCCACTTTTCAGCCCTATTTTTGTTCTAAATGGGCCAGCCCGACCCATTTAGGCCCGCTGCGGGCCGAGCTCGGACAGGAAATCGAGCCCGCGGGCTTAGACAGCCCAGGCCGGTTTTCTAACTGTGCCTGGCAGGCCGGGCCAAAAACGGGCCGGGCTTCACCGGGCCCAGACCAGACCGGGCCGGGCGGCCCGTTTGGCCATCTCTACTGTTCACGCTTGATTGGAATTGCATTCACACCTTTACTTTCGAGCAAGCCGAAGATATCAATGTAATATACAATTTATGCTGCTTTGTTAATACATGAGATGAATTGCAATATTGTTTAATACGGGATGAGAGATGATCAAATAGCTCAATATTACATCTGTAATAAAGCTTCTATATTTGTGAATGATGAATATTTGTTATCTGTTTATAGTATTATACTCTCTCCGTTCTAAAATACTAGTCATTTTAACTCTTAATTTTATGTCTATATTCAAATACATGAAGATAAACATAAACACATGTAAAACACATACATCAATTATTGTATGAACCTATTAATAATCTGAAGAATTTTAATTTGGGACATAAGGAGTAGCAAAGAAAACATCAGTAGTGTTGGAGTTCAAACCAAATGCGCCAGCCTTGCTGTCTGATTGCTACTGTAGTCTGTATTGCGTATTGCGTGAGGTAGGCAACGGTAGAAGAGTTTGTTCAAAACAAGTTTTGGCTTGGTTCTGCAAAATAACATGCTTGTAAGGAAAATGGACCCTGGGCCAAGTTGGTACCTAGAAATCTCAAGTCTAAGACAAGTTATGCCCTTGATCACTCTTCTTTACCTAATAATGTTACGGTTAATCATTGTGACATGCTCAGGTTAATTTGATGGGACCTAATAGGTTTCCCTAGAATTGTTTATCCCACACCTTGTTTACCATTGAACTTTTGTGTAGTATGTGCTATTGCTCTACCTGGTTTTGGGATTAATGTTACATTTTAATTATGATCATGTTCTAATTATGTTGTTGTTTTAATTATTGTTCATGACAAGATCATTGTGTTAATTGGAACATGGAGCTTAACTTGAGATAACTGTGCTACCACAAGGGTGGAATGGGACGCCCTTGCCAAGTAATTAGGAAAGCTAGGGAGAGATTAGCTTACCCGAAAGGAGCAAGCGGGGAGATGTCGCTGCAGAGTATAGGGAGATTCTCGGGTCGAACTACTGCGATGGCAGTTAGGACGAGGGATTCCTATGCTTCCTTCGTCCTGAAACTGTAGTGGGTATTCTCGAACTAGTGGAACTTTGGAATGGCCTCGTAGTGCTACCCTGCCTCGCCTCCTCAGTAGAGGTGTATGGGGTCCGTACAACCCCATGACAAATAGGTAACACAACTTGTGGGTAAAGATGTGCAACCTCTGCAGAGTGTAAAACTGGTATATCAGTCGTGCTCACGGTCAAGAGCGACTGAGGACTCTCGCATGATTAATTTATGGAATTAAACTTAATTTGTCATATGCATTGCATCGTGGGTGTTATTATCAATTGTGATCTCTCCTTTAATTGGGTTGGTATCTACTTATACTTAGTAACTACTAATAAAATTTTAACCAACTTTAAAAGCAATGCTCAGTTTTAACCATCTTCTTTGGTAAGCCTTACACTTCACATGAGCTCTCACCATTGGAGAGTTGATGCATATTATTCCCCACAACATGTTGAGCGATGAAAGTATGTGAGCTCATCCTTGTTGTACTCACATCCCCCAGGTCAAGACTAGGTACCACAGGATGAGGCGCATGAAGGATGTTGTGATGAGTTCATGAGTGGTCTAGGCCGTCGTCTCCCAGTCAACTTGGTTGTTGGATCGTTGTCTTCGTATGATGTAATTATTTATCTATTTTGTACAGAACTCCGTTATATATTAATGATGTGACATTTGTTTTTGTACCCTGAGTCATCGTATGTGTGAGATTTGATCCTAGCAAACATTTGATTCCGCGCCCGGGTTTGGCCCCCTCAAATCCGGGTGTGACACAAGTCTATTGCCAAGTGGGTTAGTATATATTTTGGACCCAAATTCCCCACCTATGACAAAGGTAACTAGATTTGTTGTATTTCTTGTTTTTTAGATATGCATATCTATTTTTCAATATCTAGTTTTTTACCTTTCATACCTAGTGCTACAATTGGTATTTACTTTTGATTAAAAATGCATGCATACTAGGTCAATCATATGGTAGGATTGCTCACTTTCCATTCATATTCTTGAAGCAAACATACATGGTTCAGAATGTTTAATTAAGCACGGCACATAGCTTATTTAACATTTCTAAGAAAATGATACATCAATTGGTATTTCCATATGACATATACTACAATTAATATACTACAAGTGGTATAATATTTCAATTGGTAACATTTAACTTATATGTGCCAAAGCACGGATTATAGATAATTTGCCCCTCTTGATATCAAATCAAAGTGCGTGTCTCCTACAAGTATTCAAAACTTGTATGCACACTTTTAGGGACTCTATAATCTAAGTCTTTGAGACTAATACCTGTTTTCAAGATTATTTCATGTACTAGTCTCATTGACGGAAAATAGAGTTCTCGGAGAAAGACAATAAGCTTCCACTGCAAATCTACAAGTATTCTTATGTCTCACAAGTCTACCATTGGTCTAAAATTGGTATCTTTGAGACTACATTTGGTATCATTTACATGTTTTTTCCAATACTTGATTAGAATATATTTCACATCGCTATTATTGCATATGCTGTCAAATTATATTTGTTACCTATGCATAAGAGAAGTTAGTCTATTCAAATCATGTCTTGTTCCTCTATTTCTCACATGCTTTTTTCTACATAGAAGATCTCTATCATGGAAGTATTTCTTCGTCTCAAAAGGGGAGAAGACTCTTTCAAAAGAAGAAAACTTGTTTAGGCGGAGTAATTTGTAGTGCTTAAATTGATAAATCTTTTAAGAGGGCAAGTCTTATTTGCTTCCTACATGTTTTTAATGTCTTCCTTTTCGATGATTGATGCTAAAGGGGAGAAGTTTTAGGGACCAAAGCAATGGAAATTATATCAAACACCAAACATCACCAATTTAAAAAAATATCTTGCAAGTGGTTTTGATTCTTTTGGTCTAAAATAGGAAGCAAGTGAATTATGGAGTTAGGGGAGGCTTAAGTCCATAATCTCAATTTGAGGGGACACTCATGCATCCTAGCAAGTAGATTGCAACATTTCATTTAAATGTTTGGTATATTTGCTTGCTTTGGTTGTGTTGTCATCAATCACCAAAAAGGAAGAGATTGTAAGGAAAATAGACCCTGGGCCATTTGGCTCAAAAGGTTTTGGTGTTTGATGATCAACATAACCTGTGGACTAATGTGTTTGCTAGTGTTTATGTCTATAGTTCACATGATGCGAAGAGGATTGAACTAAGGCACTGAGAATGCAACATCTCAGAAGAATACATAAAAAGAGCTCAGAAGTCCAAGACTCATGAACAAAAGAAGACCAAAGAATTAGCGAAGAAATACATGAAGAGGGAAGTCAGCCAACGCACTAGTGGTGCACCAGATAGTGAACAACCTATCCAGTGTGCACCGGGCTATCTGGTGGGACACCCGGACATTCTGCACAGAGAGGCCCACAACGGGCGCTCTTGGGCTGTAGCACCATACAGTCTGGGTAACGGTCGGATCTAACGGTCGACTGCTATAGACCCCAACGGTCGACTGACGTGGTAGAGCAACGGACAGTGAACAGTGTTTGTCTGGTATGCACTGGACTATCCGGTGCGCCCGTCAACAGAAAGTTGTTGCTTTCTGTCCAATGGCTAGAATTGTGTGTGAGGCTAGAATTGTGGTGAATCCTACTTAGTTGAGTGAGTTTAGAAAAACCATACAACCCCTCGGCTCTTGCGTGAGCCATTGTAATTGTACCAAGTGAGGCAAAAGTCTTGCGAGACCATGACAACCGAGTTTGTGTCACAACCGCCACCGTGTACCGGAGGGAACGAAGCCCGCGACGTTTCAACCAAAAGCTCAATAGTGGATATGGCAGCAAGCATTCGAGAGGAGCCAGAAGCGAAACACTACTTGCGCGTGGAGAAGACCCGCAGCTCTCTACGGAATTACTCGACCGTGGTACAGAGGCACCAAGAGGATTAAGTCAGGAACTTGCGTGATTCCAGATACCTCGGTAAAAATATCAGCGTCATCCATGAGAGTTTATATCTCTACCTTGCTCTTTATCTTTCGTATTTACATTAAGTACTTAAATTTCAATTGTCTTTTTTATATTGTTTAGATTAAAACTTAGACTTTGCGGTAGAGATAGCAACACTTAGATAAAAACGTTTGCACATTTTAGTTTGATTATTTACATAGGTTTTGCTCTAAGATTTTATTTGTGGCCTAGTTTAAAAAAAATAGAAGTCCTAATTCACCACATCTTAGACGTCACCGTTTCCTTCAATCTCACTTAATCCTCCTAACTTTCTCTGACGACATTGACGTCCGACAGAGTAGAATAGACAATGGTCAACATTACTAATGTGCTTGAAAACATGGGAATCCAAGTGCAGTTCTGAACCCAGAACATCTACTCAAGCGCCTAGCCTTCAAAACTAACTCACCCGTGAAATCAGATGTTCGGGCACCAGAAACGAACTTGAGTCCCAGGGTTCGAAGCACGTTTGTAAATTATGTTATTTTCAACCACCTTTCCTTTGTAAGGATTTGAAACTTCCACACATGGTTTCTGGCATCAACGTTAAGATTCACTGCACACTTGATATGATAATGGTTTTGAAACTTCCACACATTGTTTGTGGTATCAACGTGAAGATTCACCTACAGTGTATAACCCAAACTCTATCCCCCAAACAGTTATTAAGCAGCAATGCCTCAACATTTGACGAAGCACCTGTAAGGCTGCAACTGTTAATATCTGCCGTTAAACAGTTCAACAGTCCAAGAATCTGAAGATCATACAGCTAGTTATTGAAGCCATGAAGCTCATTTTCTGCAGCCAGCACCTTAAGATAGAGCCGAACTGGTCGAAGAGTAGACAAAAAAGCCTGTCACTGTGCTCAGACTGTAAACAGTATCCAGGTAGAGGGTTTTTTCTATATTTTTATTTTCATAATAAGGGTGTCCATGTAGTTTAAACATGTGTGCCGCCTGAAAAGCAGTTAACACACGAATAAGTTTGCAGGAGTTGTATAACCACATCCTAAGCCAGGGATCCCACGATCTGGTAATAAAACAACCTGCTAGAGACTCAGGGAGATAGATAGACATACCTGCTTACACAAAGATGGTTAGCTGTGGCATTGCCACCATGGCATAGGAGATGCAGCGAGTGCGCTACTTCACCTTCGTCATGCTCATCAGAATGGTGCAGGAGAAGATACCCCGTAACACCACCTTCCTGATGCCCAGCGACAGGCTGCTGTCACGTCCATTTCTGAGCCAGGTGCTGGAGTTCCTATCCAGGCATTCCATCACTGTGCCCCTCGTGTTCAACTACCTCATCAGGCTTCCCAATGGAACCATAGTCCCCAGTTCCCACCCACCACTTGGGTGACACGATCACCGTAACCAACATCAAGCGTCAAAAGTTCTACTTCACCGGCATCGAGCTCACAAGTCCTGATCTCTACCACTTGGGGGAGTTATTCAGGTGCCATGGAATAAAAGGAATCATAAAGCAAACAGCAACACAGAGTAAAAGCGGCAACATGCACTCGCTATGCCGCTCCAACTTCTGCGGCACCAGAGAAGACATTGACCAAAAACCAATCATTGGCACATCTTCTCTACCACCTCCCAACACAGGTTCTTCCACGATCCCTGCTTAAGAACCTGCAGCAGAAAGCCCTCAAAGTTCAGACACTTTGTCAAAAACTGGATTGGCATTGATGTTTTCCATTTTTAAATCTGGATATTCATTCGAGGAAAATTAGTGCACAGTAGTAGTAGTATTATCTTTGTTATGATCTAATGACATAAAACCTTCTAGGAGTCTGATAACTTCACTTCATGCATTATGATACCAAAACCATAATAAAACTACCAGCAATAACTTACAAATAATAAACTTAAAGAAAAATAAATTGATACCTGTAAGGCAGACATACTAATGAACTATGCTTCCCATCTAAGACATAGTCCAGAACCATTTTCCTGTAAAAAGCAAATCAAAATAAGATCATAAAAGTAAAGTGCCAGGAGCCCAAAAACTTACCAGAATCAAGAGCAAGTTCAGGAAAGCAAGTTTAACAAACGATTCTGCTGACACTTAAATAGATGGATGAAAAAAAAGGATTACTAATATCAGTGTCACTAAACAGAAAAATAGGAATGTCTTTTAACCAAACTTACCTACAGCAGGTGGATCATTTAAACTTAAAAAAAATACCGCCAGCGCCAAGGCTCACAATCAAACAGGGCTGAAACAAACCTGCAAACTTTGAAGTAAAACAGAAAATAGACGCAAAAAAGAGGTGTGTGTGTGTGTGTGTGTCCATATATATATTGGTGCAGAGGTTGAGACAGTGTCCCTCATCTATTTGTTAATTATTACAAAAAATAACTAGGAACAACCGATATGAACAACAATGTACATAAACTAGGCAGTAGTGAAAGCCCAGCAAAATGTTCAACCAGACTGAATTAAAAGGAAACCAGTCTTTTGCCAGGTATACATAACAATATTAGTCAGCACTTCAAATTTGAAAGTTTGACTTTATCCACTATTTCTAACAGATATAGTGAATTGGGTCACAGCCTATAGCTTCAGTCACATCTTGGCTTCTAAAAGATAAGCCAAGATAGATCTGAAACAGGAAACACCCACACAAAAGGTTGGCATCAACATTATCACAACCTGGTAACAATTAACTGCAATAAAGTAAGGAGTTAATGTGCATACTACAATTGCACCTCCCAATAATCTAGTTAGGACCAATGTAGGCAAGCATTGCATGATAGCATTAGTTTCCTTTTTTCTGGCTGTCATCACCAGAATGTTGCAGCTTGTTGTTAAGTCCTGCCTCATCAGTTTTGTGTTGTTTGCCTTCAAGTTTTTCCTACACAGCAGAAAGCAGAACAGAGATGTTAACATACGTACTTCAGCAGAATAAAATTGAAAAGTTGCAGACTAACCTTTAGTGAGTTATTCCTTGATAGAAGTTCCTCGTACTCTTTTCTGATACGGTTTACTTCATCTCTAAGTGAAGCATTTTCCTGCTTTAAAACATCAGCACGTTGAGCCAATTCCTCACATTCAGCCTGCAAAACTCATTGTTCATCATCAACTAGTTAACATAGTAGTACCCAGTACAGTCAAGTTGAACAAACAATTACCTGTTTACGTAACCTAGATCTACGTGCAGACTCCCTATTGGACTGCTTTCTTCTTTGCTTTTTGAGTTCATGTTCATCCTGAACCACAAGTAGTACCCACTACAGTCAACATGAATAGCTTCTCCAATTGCCATATTGATATATGTTGAATTTGTATACACAATTTCTCTAGTGTCAATTCGGTCTCCAATAGAGTTAGCAGAAGGCATACGCCTCATGCAGGATTCAGATAGAAATAATGCAAAACAAATCAAGAAAATAGCAGTTCATGATCAAAGACCCAAAACACACTAAATTCTTAAACTGTGTACACATACTGAAATAAGTACATTGAACCAGAGCTAGTAGAAAATATACTTGTGCAACAGTTTGATTTCAATTTCATGGACCAAATTTATTCTACATAAATATATTTTATAATCAATACCCCTATTGCAAAAGATCAGGCCAGTGGACAGATGATATGGTGTGCACAAAAATGCAAACAGAAATAACGCAAGAAAAAGGTGGAGGACACAGTGCATACAAAGCAGAATAAAAAGAAGACAAACCTGTGTCCACTGCTCTGCTGGGACCACAGCCCCTGGAACTGTTGTTGACGTCGCTTTGCCATGAATTGCAGGAGCAGAGCTTGCTGTGTTGGCCCAATAGTCCATCCCAATATTTAGGTTTGTAGTTGGATCAGTTGCTGGGCCACTTGATGGTATGGGCAAGATTGCCATAGCTTGGTTCAATTTTCCCTCAGATTGCAAACGTGATACACCATTCCGGGAACTTCGAACATCTAATTGAATGCAAAATGGCCCAAAATGATAAAGTTCAGAAAAATGCAAAAGAAGAAGCCAAGTTGATATGTCCACATACATACCCCCATCGTGTTCCTGTCCACTTTCCTTGTGATGTGAATCCTGTAAAAATCAGTCAACGATGCAAGGAATTAGCACAACCCCCAAGATAATATCAATAAGTCATAATGAATGCCAGGAATATTTGACCATGTGCAATTACATTGTAAACCCAACTGTGACAAAAATGCACAGCAACTCAAAAGCCATGCTAGTGTGGTCCGAAATATTTGGAACATCAAAGTATATCCAATAGGTCAACAATGCAGGAGGCAGTTCTCATGGATATTGGAAAAGATATTACCAATGAGAGCTCTCAAAATATTCAGTCTGGATATACAGAAGTATGAGTTGCTTTTTCGGCAGCAACACTTTTGATATCACATATTTATTAGACATTGTGACTAGATTTTAATATAGAAATTGAGGATAAAGTTATACCTCAGAGACTAAAAAAGTCAAAAACATCATATATTTTTTACTGGACGGAGTATTTTTTTTTAAAAAAAAATCACTGAATATAGAAGACAAATTATTGTGTATACATAGATGAAGGAGCAATCAGCAAGGCTTACATTGTGAGAATTTCCTTCACTCCCTTCGCTTGAACTGTCACTGCCACTTTCGCCACTACAAAGAGAAACAGCAACTCATTCACTGATATACTTAAAGACGGATGCACACAAGAATATAAGGTGTTTAAGGTTACAGCAAAAATACCTTTGAGAAGTGACTCCATTACCCGATGCACCTGAGGACTTACCATGTTCACTGGGATTCTTTCCAGTAAGCATGTTCAAGCTGCCCAAACTTCCTTTGGATCGCTTTGTTGGACTTTTATCTTTGCCTTCAGAGGGCTTGCCATCAGTATTACCAGCTGCAACAGTAGTTCCCTACAAAGCATAGATGCATTAGGTTCCCCCATACTACGCACAAGAAAGACGAACCTAAAAATATCATGCCTTACAGTAGCATCAGCATTGCCATTTGGAGAAGTAATGGCATAAGGAGTAAATGGATGTGCACCCTGCACAATAGTACAATGACAACCAAGGTCAGCATTGCCATTTGACAAGTACATAGTGAAACTAAAGCCACATGTTGAACATACCGGGGGCATAGATGGGTGGGCATATACTCCAGGGGGGTACATGACATATGGTGGCGGTGTTCCATAAGGTGGAATCATAGCCTGAGAGAAAGTAATGAGAAAAATGTGAATCAAAAAAAAACTTTGTTATTAAGTTAATTACCCACTCACTAGCAAAAATCAAATTGTTTGAACCCTTAAATTTACCTTTAAAATTATAAATACCAGTAGTACTTTTGGTTCAGAACTATTTTTCAAATAATTTCATGTCACTTTAAGGAACTAAGAAAAAAGGTCCATAAATAGCCCTCACATTTGCAGATAATAGCAAATGGATATAAGTATTATTAGTAACAAAAAACATAAAACTAATATACAAACAACAATCCTACCAGATAGCTAAAGCAACTCCAGCAGGGCCCCTGCTTGAGCCTCCATAGCTAAATATGGGTGCCCAGGTCAAAAACAGAGGTCTGGCAGGGCCCCTACTAGCCCTCAAATTTGGATGGGCGCCTAAATCCTCCCTCCGGTCCTCATTCCTGGAGACTCTAGAGGCAGCTCTCAAAACTGTCGTTGTTTCCTGTCCCACAAGCACAAATAATCGCACCAGCTGTTCAGATCCGATGCTGCACCATTGTATTCGCTGTTTCCATGAGGTCCTCTTGGCTCCCGGGCCCAGCGCCTCCACACTCCTCAGGGCCGAGTCCTGACTCCTCTCGGTAAGGTCGTAGCTCGCTCCTCTTGTCGCGTTGGCGGTCTGTGGCAAGCTAGAGGTCATGGCTAGGGACTCCAAGCCTCGGCTCCTCTCACTGGGAGAGATCTGGCAGCGAGAGTTGAAGAATGAAACCCTAACCCTAATCAGGGCTGGCAGTGCATATATATAAGCCAAGTAGTTGGGCCAAGCCCATTACACAGAGGGTATACAGGTAATTACACACACACCCCCAGTCTGAACTCTATCATACACAGATGTTGAGACTGGATCGAAACTCAGCGAAAACACTTGACGGCAGCCCCTTGGTGAGGATGTTGGTGAACTGCTGCATGGTCGAGGCACTGAGAACCCAAAAGTCACCGGCGGCGACACGCTCGCGGACGAAGTGCAGGTTGATCTCCTCGTGCTTCGTGCACTGATGTTGCACGGGATTGATGGAGAGGTAGACCGTGTTGATGTTGTCGCAGTAGACGAGAGTGCTGCGCTGGAGGAGGTTGTGGAGCTCCTGAAGAAGCTGACGCAACCAGGAAGCCTCGGTCACGCCGTTGGCAACAGCGCAGTACTTGGCCTCAACACTGGAGCAAGAGACAACGGGCTGGCACTTGGCGGCCCAGGAGACGAGGTTGGCGCCCAGGAACACGACGTAACCGAAAGTGGACGGCTCGTGTCGAGGCAGCCAGCCCAGTCAGCGTCGATGTAGACCACGAGCTCCGACGTCGAAGAGGGTCAAAGGATAAGGTTGTAGTTGGAGCCGTGGAGGATGGCGAGAACCCGTAAAAAGGTGTCAAGGGGCTAGGAAGGAGAGCGCAGCCGGCTGGAGAAAGGCCAGTGTGCACGCCTACGGGTAGCAGAGTGCCCGAGGCGTAGGAGATGGGGGTCGCCATGGAGGGAGCTGCACAGGGGGCAGCGCGACCGAGGCGGGGGTGGCTGGCGACTAAAGACGCACGAGCGGCGCTACAGGGAGACCGCATGGGGGCGTGCCATAGGGGGGCGTTGGGATTCCAGGCGATGGAGACCGCGTGGAGCTGGAGGTGGGGAAGGGACGAGCCGCCGCGGGCACCGACGAGGGATGGGGTTGAGCTCCTGTGGGCGAAGGTCCTGGGTGCAGAGCAAACAGCAGAGAGCACGTCGTCAGGCGCCAGGCACGTGGGGGTGGGGCCTAGGGCGCCGCGCCACGTGAGTCAAGAGCCAGAGACTCGACAATAGCCACTCGGGGTCTTGCGTTGTGGAGGACTGCAGCTAGAACAGCAGCACCTTGTGCTGCAGTTTTTTACTGCACTTTAGCATCTATAGGACAGCATCTTGAGCTTTAGCAACTAAAAAACAACGCCTTTGTGTGCACATTGTGCTGCAGTTTTTTTACTACACTTTAGCATCTAGAGGACAACACCTTTGTGTAGTGTGTAGTGCAGCCCCTAGGCTATAAATATGTATCCCCAACCCTTAGATGGGTATGGCATTTGAGTAGTGTGTGAGAAATAAACGAAAAATTGTCCCAACTTGTAGCGTCATCCTCTCAATGAGAGTAAGAGTCCCGTTGCTTACAATTGGTATCAGAGGCATACTATCATGCAACCTAAACATCTCTTGCTCATCTCCTTCTCGCGCCTCTCCCTATACTCAGTCGGCAGCAAGAGCTCCAACTGTTTCTTCCTCTCCTGCTCGGACGAGCAGTCTTTCGTCGGAGACAGCCTCTTCCACATGCAGCGACCCCTTGCAAGCAAATCGTGTCTCTACGCTCGGTCACTTCGAGTGCGCGGCGCTAGCAGGAGGCCAAGGTCGCGCGCGGCACAAGAACGCGAGCGAGCAGCAGCGGCAGCTGCAGCGACAACGTCGAGGGCAGCACGATTGGTCGCGGCAAAACTGGCAGCAGCGAGAGCGAAAGTAGAAGCTCTTAAGGCCCATTAGGCCCGGCCCACTGTCTATATATATATATAATAGTCCTTAGGGACTGTGTTATGACTGTCAATTCTCAGGTTAGTAACATGGTATGGAGGAGGTTTAGATTAGGGCTTTTTTCTGCCGCCGTCGCGGCCTTCCTCCAGGCCGCCGTCGCGGCCCTCCCTGCCCGGTCGTCGTCGCGGCTCTTTCGCCGACGCGGCCCTCCTTCCTCGTCCGCCGCCGTGCGTGCGCCGTATGCGCGTTCGCCGCCTCTGCCCGCCTCGTCCGCCACCGTCCGCTGCCGTCCGCCCTGCCGTCAGCGGCCGTCCGCCTCGTCCCCCCCGCCGTCAGCGTCCGCCTCCGTCTGCGCGCCGTCAGCGCGACGTCCGTGCGTCCGCCGGATCTGCGCGCCGTCCGCGGCCGTCTGCCTCGTCCGCCCGCCGTCAGCGTCTGCCACCGTCCGCGCGTCCGCCTCGCCAGGGGTCCTCTGCCTCGCCAGGGACGCCGCCGGTGTCGTGGCTGTCCGCGCGCAGCTGTCTGCGCGTCCGCAGCGCCGTCTTCTGGCTCCCCAGAGACGTCGCCAGGGGTCCTCTACCTCACCAGGGACCGCGGGTAGCTGTCTGCGTGTTCGTTGCGCCATCTACTGGCTCCCTAAGGACGTCGCCGCCTTCTTCTCTGTCGCCGTCCGCGACGTCTGCCACATCTGCGAGCTTCTCCTACGTCGTCTCGCTGTCCGGGCAGCCATCTGCGCCCACTTCTTCGCGCCCAGATCTGTTGCGCATCACATCTCCGCAACCAGGGGTTTTTGGTCTCGGTTGCAGCGGCGTATCCACTGTTCATCAACTGCAACCAGGGGTTTTTGGTACCATCAAGACAGTCTTTCTCAGATCCGTTATTCTTTTGTCCTTTTCCTGCTCTTCAATATGACGTCCAATGCTATTGTTGTCAATATTGTGCTTGATGGGCAGAATTACCCAGAGTGGGCTTTTTGTGTTCAAACTGCATTAAGAGGTCATGGTTTACTATTCCATTTAACTGAAGATTCACCAGTTTTAGCAGCTGATAGAAGCAACGCAGCTGCAATCAAGACTTGGCAAATCAATGATGGCAAAGTAATGGCTGCAATGGTCAATAGTACTAAACCAACTATGATTATGAGTCTGTCCAAATTCACCACTGTTAGGGCTATCTGGTCTCATCTGAAGGATCGGTTTGTTCAGGACAGTGGGGCTCTTTTACATACTCTTATGCAGCAAACTCATGTCATTGAGCAACATGATATGTCCATTGATGATTACTATTCAGCTTTTGATCGTCTTATGAGTGCTTTGACCTCCATGGTGCCTGCTTGTACAGTTGTGCCTTGCCCAGCCCATAAGTTCATTGAGAAGTTCTTTACCTACATATTTGTTATGGGCGTTCGACCTGAATTTGATTCTCTTCGTGCAAGGTTACTACACACTTCTGATACTCTCGCCATGGCTCAGGCATTGTCTGAATTACTTGCTGAAGAGACTCGCCTTAAGTCCATGTCTTCTATTACTGGTGTGAGTTCGCACAGTGTATTGGCCACTGCTCAGAAGTCCAAGAGCACCTCTTTTCAGCCTTGTGAGCATTGTAAGAAGACCACTCATCGGTCTAAGAACTGCTTTACTAAGTATCCAGAGAAGCTAGCTGATTTTCGTGTCCGTCGTGCTACTCGTGGTCGTGGTACAGGACCATCTTCTAGAGGCTCAGTTGTTGTTGCTGCTACTTCATCTGCCGGTGCTTTGTCATCTACTTGGGTTCTTGACTCTGGAGCTTCATTTCATGTGACATCTGATCAGTCACGCCTGACTTCTACTGCACCTGTCGTCGAGGGTACTTCTGTTCAGACTGCTGATGGTACATTATGTCATGTCACCCACAAGGGTTCTCTTTCCAATTCAAACTTTACTGTCCTAAATATTTTCTTTGTACCTGAATTATCCATGGATCTTTTATCAGTTGGTCAAATTACCGATCACAATTGCTTTGTTGGATTTGATGACTCATCTTATTTTGTACAGGATCGACTCACAGGGGATGTGATTGGGACTGGTCGTCGCCGTAAATCTTCCCCTCGCCTCTACATCTTGGACACATTGTGTCTCCCTTCCCACCATGCCTCTACAGCTCGTGGGCTTGCCGCTTCCGGTCCCACACTGTCGTTTGCCCAGTGGCATCATCGTCTTGGTCACTTATGTGGGTCTCGTCTGTCTACTCTAATAAAGTCAGGATGTTTAGGTCCTACACATGTTGAGTCTAGTTTTCATTGTAAAGGTTGTCATCTTGGCAAACAAGTACAACTTCCATACTTTACTAGTGATTCTCATTCTGCAAAACCTTTTGATCTTATTCACTCTGATGTTTGGGGTCCAGCTCCTTTTGTTTCCAAAGGTGGTCATAAATATTATGTCATTTTTATTGATGATCATTCTCGTTATACTTGGATTTACTTCATGAAACGCCGCTCAGAATTGCCTTCTATTTACAAGTCTTTTTCTCGCATGATTCACACCCAGTTTTCTGCCACTATTAAAAATTTTCGTTCTGATTCTAGTGGTGAATTTTTATCTGATAATTTTCGCCAGATATTGACCTTAGAGGGCACTTTAGCTCAACTTTCTTGCCCTGGTGCTCATGCCCAAAATGGTGTTGCTGAACGCAAACACCGTCATATTATTGAGAGTGCTCGTACTCTTTTGATATCTTCTTTTGTTCCTTCACATTTTTGGAGTGAAGTTGTTTCCACTGTCGTGTATCTCATTAATAGACAACCATCCTCAAAACTTTCTGGCAAAACACCGGGTGAAGTTCTTTTTGGGACATCTCCACGATATGATCATCTTCGTGTGTTTGGCTGTCTATGTTATGTCCTGTTACCACCACGTGAACGGACTAAATTGACTGCTCAATCTGTTGAGTGTCTTTCTTGGATACAGTCCTGAACACAAAGGCTATCGTTGTTATGATCCATCTACTCGTCGTATTCGAATTTCTAGAGATGTGAGTTTCAATGAAAATCGCCCCTTTTTTTACAACAAGTCCACTCACCCCTCATATTATCCCACAGAATCCACTTCCTTCATGTGTCTTCCTTATGTTCCTGATTTTTCATCTGAACCATCATCTTTCACATCCACACCTGATGTTCTTATTCCCATAACACCACCTTCCATCTCCACGTCATCTTACTCTTCCAAACCACCTATCACCCAGACCTATATTCGTCGTTCCTGCTCTATTCCTACGGCTGGTCCTGATACTGATCATGTACCTGATTCTTGTACTAACAATACTGAGTCTAATGATGTTTTTAATCAAGGATATCATCTTCATGACCGTGGTACCATTGAACCTCCAGATCGCTATGGTTTTCCACGAGCTAGTGTGGCAATTGTTGAACCAACTACTTATCAGGAGGCTTCTGGGATTCTTGAGTGGCAGCTTGCTATGATTGATGAATTGGCTGCTCTTGAACGCACTGGCACATGAGATATAGTTCCTTTACCCTCGCATGTTGTTCCTATCACTTGTAAATGGGTCTTCAAAGTTAAGACAAAATCAGATGATTCTATTGAGAGGTATAAAGCTCGTCTTGTGGCTCGTGGTTTCCAACAGACTCAAGGACTTGACTATGATGAGACTTTTGCACCAGTTGCCCATATGACCATTGTACGAACCTTGATTGCAGTTGCAGCCTCATCTTCTTGGACTATCTCCCAAATGGATGTCAAGAATGCTTTTCTCAATGGTGATCTACATGAAGAAGTTTATATGCATCCCCCTCTGGGGGTTAATACCCCCTCAGGGCATGTTTGTCGTCTTCGTCGCGCATTGTATGGTCTGAAACAAGCTCCTCGTGCTTGGTTTCAGAGATTCATCTCTGTCATCACAGTTGCTGGTTTTTCTTCGAGTGAACATGATCCTGCATTGTTTGTTCATGTCTCTCCAAAAGGTCGCACTTTACTTCTATTATATGTGGATGATATGCTGATTACAGGTGACAACTCAGACCATATTTCTCATGTCAAGAAGCATCTTAGTAAGGAATTTCAGATGTCTGATTTGGGTCCTCTTAGCTGTTTCTTGGGTATTGAAGTTCAACAGACTCCAAAAGGATTTTATCTATCTCAGTCCAAATATATACAAGATCTTCTTGATCGCTCTGGACTTACTGATACACGCACAGTTGCGACACCAATGGATATTCATTTACAACTTCGTCCGAAGGATGGTACACCACTAGCAGACCCAACTCGATATCGCCATATTGTGGGTAGCCTTGTTTATCTCACCATCACCAGACCTGATATTGCTCATGTTGTTCATATTTTGAGCCAATTTGTATCCACACCGACCTCAGTTCATTATGGTCATTTGCTTCGTGTGCTTAGATACTTACGTCGAACAAGATCAAGATGTTTACTCTATGCCTCTGATAGCCCACTTCAGCTTCATGCATATTTCGATGCCACATGGGCAAGTGATCCTGTTGATCGTTCTTCTACTACAGGTTACTGTATTCTTCTTGGATCCTCACCTATTGCCTGGAAATCCAAGAAGCAAGCGGCCATATCTCGTTCTAGTGCTGAAGCCGAGCTCCGGGCTCTCGCTACTACCACTGCTGAAATTATTTGGTTGCGCTGGCTCTTGAATGATCTTGGTGTCTCTTGTGACACTCTTACACCTCTGTTATGTGATAATGAGTGCTATACAGATATCTCATGATCCAGTGAAGCATGAACTTACTAAACACATTGGTGTCGATGCATCTTTTACTCGATCTCATTGTCAGCAGAAGACTATTGATCTTAAATATGTGCCCTCAGAATCTCAGTTGGCAGATTTCTTCACCAAAGCACAAACAAGAGCACAACATCAGTTTCACTTGATCAAACTCAAAGCTTCAGATCCTCCATTTCCACCTTGAGTTTGAGGAGAGGTGTTAAGGCCCATTAGGCCCGACCCACTGTCTATATATATAATAGTCCTTAGGGACTGTGTTAAGACTGTCAATTCTCAGGTTAGAACTGGCAGCAGCGAGAGCGGAAGTAGAAGCAACGGAGGCGCCAGATGTTGCCTGTGCGGCGGCGGCAGAGCTCAATGCCTCTACGCGGCAGTAGCGCCGGCGGCTCTGTTTCCGGCGACGGCAGCACCAACGATGAGCTCAGGCTGGCAAGGGAGCCAGCGCAAGAGCAAGCGGCACAATGGGTAGCCGCACACCCCGATGGGGGCGCGAGCGGCGGCGGTCTAGATAGGCACAGACGCAGCGACAGCGCTCCTGGCGAGGACTTACGCGGTGGCAACCCAGACGGGCTTGGGCATGCCGGTGGTGCTCTTGGCGGCGACGGCCAGGTCGATGGAGATCTCGGCATCTACAGGCGACGCGGCTCTCCCTCCCCGGATTGGTACCATGGTCACCGCGGGGTCCAGGCCGTTGTCAGGGACATCGGTCCAGGCGGTGGGTGACCTACCCTCACCAAGACCAACTACGTCGAGTGGGCCGCGGTGATGAGGGTACGGCTCTAGGTTCGCCACATGTGGGAAGCAATTCGGTACAACAACGTTGACTACTACGAGGATCGACAGGCGCTGGATGCCCTCATTGTTGCAGCCCCGCTCGAGATGTAGTTTTTGCTTTCCCAGAAGCGGATTGTCAAGGAGGCCTAGGATGTCATCGCTGCGACCCGCATCGGCAGCGATCGTGCCCGCAAGACCACACTGCTTCGCAAGGGGTGGGAGAACCTGGCCTTCAAGCCAGGTGAGGATGTTGATGACTTTGCTCTTCGCCTCAACGTTCTGTTGCAAAAGATGGTGCAGTTCGGCGACGACACCTACGGTGAGGAGAGAGCTGTTGAGAAGCTCTTATGTTGCATCCCAGAGAAGTATAAACAGATGGCTCGCTCGATCGAGTCTCTGCTAAACCTCTCCACGATGACGATCGAAGAAGCGATAGGTCGCCTCAAGGTCGTCGACGACAACGAACCACAGGCCCTCTCTGACCTATCACCATCTATGGGAAGCTACATCTCACTCGGGAGCAGTGGGAGGCCTGCCAGGGTGACAAGAAGGGGAAGTCCTCTTCCTCGACATGTGGCCGCAAATGCGGCAAGCCGCACAAGGCGTGCGGAGGCGCCCAGGCCGAGGCGCGAGGACATGCTAAGGGTAGTGCCCGTGGGGGCACCCAAGGCGGCAGCGTCGACAACAAGAAGCCAGCACGAGACGATGGCTGTCACAACTGTGGTAAGCTTGGCCACTGGGCCAAGGATAGTCGACAACCACGACGCGGCTAGGCCAACGTCACACAGGCGGAGGCGGAGGAGGCTCTGCTCCTATCACACGCAAGCATCAAGCTATCTCCAGCGGCACCGACCACAGTGGCACTCTCCACCTTGATGAGTCGAAAGAACTGTTAGAGTGTTAGGCCTGTTAAGGCTAGGCCCATGTGGCCCATGTAAACACTATATAGCTAACCTGTTGGGTCGAAAGAACTGTTAGAGTGTTAGGCCTGTTAAGGCTAGGCCCATGTGGCCCATGTAAACACTATATAGCTAACCTGTTGGGTTAGCCCTAATCTATGGAATATTCACTCCAATATGGTATCAGCCTGGTTTCCATCCCTACAGCCGTCGCTGCCCTAGCCCTAGGGTTTCTGGCGCCGCCACCCTCCCTACAGCCGCCGCTGCCCTCGCCCTAGGGTTTCTGGTGCCGCCACCCTATCCTAGGGTTTCAGCCGCCGCCACCAGACTCCAGCCCAGGGCTTCCGCCGCCGCCGCCCTCCTCCTGGTGGCCCTGACTGACTGGCACCGCGCCCCTGCTACGCCGCGCCTGGCCGCGTCCCTGCTGCACCGCGCCTGGCCGCGTCCAGCCGCGGCCCCGACGCCGCCGTGCGCGCCCTCAGCCGCGCAAGGACCGGCCGCGCCGCCCAGGGCGCCTCCGCCGCCGCCACTTCTTTCCCGGCGCGCCCATGGCTGGTCAGCAGCGCCCCTCTCTCTCCAACTCCTTCCCTCCCCTCTCCTCCTGGGTGCGCGCTGCATCCCCTGGCCGACGCGCCGCCGTGCCCCACCCCCTGCCAGCCGCCGCCGACACTACCTCCCCTGCTGGCGCGCCAACCCAGGTAGCAGGAGCGTGGGGGTCGATTCCTGTCTCCCCCGCACTTGGGCCCGCGTGGGGGGCTGCGCCTAGCGCCACCGGTGGGGACCCCACTGCCCGCGTGGGGGTCTGCGGCCCACGACGGCGGGGCCACCTTCGCTAACACCATGGGCGGCGTGTACGGCGTCCCGACCGTACCGACAGTCGGGACCGGGCCCCGAACCATCCCCGCGGTGCTCTGGCATGACCCGGCTGACCCGCTCGTGGCTCAGCTCCACCTACAGGCTGGGAGTGTCCAGAACATTCGCCTGATGGTTCCGGTCGTCCTGGAGTCAGAGTCGCCATCCTACACGCGTTGGCGGGACTTGCTTCTTCTCACCCTTCGCCGCTACGCCCTGGATGACCATGTCCTCTGCGACCCCACCGATGTGGCGCCGACTGCTGCGTGGGTGCACCTCGACAGCATCGTGCTCACCTGGATCGTGGGGACGATCTCTGTCGACCTCCACAGCCTCCTCCGGAACCTTCCTCACGCTCGGGCTGTTTGGCTTGCCATCGAGGGCCAGTTCATGGGCAACGCCGAGGCCCGGGCTCTCCGCCTCGACGCCGCTTTTCGCACCTTCGTCCAGGGGGACCTCAGTGTCAGTGCGTACTGCCGCAAGATGAAGACCATGGCGGACTCACTTGGCGGTCTGGGCTGCCCCGTGGAGGACCGCATCCTAGTCCTCAATGTCCTCCGTGGCCTCGGCGATCGCTACACCCACCTCCGGTCGTTGATCATGTGCCAGCGCCCCTTTCCTACCTTCCTCCAGGTTCGCGACGACCTCGCCCTGGAGATCACTCTGGGTGCTCAGGCTGCATCAATCTCCGGCCCGGGGTCCTCGTCCTCTTCGACAGCACTGGCGGCTTTCACCCCGACCCGTCCGCCTACTCCGTCACAGTCTGCCCTTGGCCCTCGCCCTCCCGGGCCGAGCATGGGCGGCGGGGGTCGAGGTGGCGGAGGCGGTGGTGGTCGTCGCCGCCGTGGTGGCCGCGGTGGTGGTGGCGGTGGTGCCCGTGGCCACGCATCGACGCCGGGACCCCAGCAGAGTGCGCCTTGGCCCACTTTCCACCACCCGTGGTCAGGGTGCATCTCCATGTGGCCGTTCCAGGGGCCAGGCTCTGAGGCTCGGCCTCCGGCGGCCATGTTCGCTGGTGCGCAGCCAGGGTTCGCCTTCGCCTCTCCGTCGCCCTGGACCTCGACACCTGCCGCTTCGTCGTGGCCCACGCCTCCGGCTACTCCACCGTCCGGGCTGGTTGGTTGGGACGCGGTCGCCCTGGCTGCCTTCCAGACTCCTACTCTGACTCCGCCGATGGGTCCCGAGTGGATCGCGGACACCGGTGCTACCTACCACACCACCCCCGACCCTGGTATACTCACCTCTGTTCGCCCTCCTTCTTCCTCTCTCCCCTCGTCCATCATGGTGGCGAATGGCTCGTGTCTTCCTGTCACATCTGTGGGTGCCGCCGGCCCTCCCGGCTCTTTTCGCGTTCCCGATGTTCTTGTCGCTCCTTCTTTGGTCCACAATCTTCTTTCTATTCGTCGGTTTACTGCTGATAATTCTTGTTCTGTCGAGTTTGACTCTTTTGGTCTTACTGTGAAGGACTCGGCAACTCGGCGCCCCCTCCTCAGATGTGACAGCACCGGCCCCCTCTACACCCTTCGGCTTCCGCACGCCACATCTTCTTCGTCTTCGTCACCTGACACAGCTGCTGTTTTTGCTGCCGCCACGTCTTCTACCACCTGGCATCGTCGCCTTGGTCACCCCGGACGCGATGCCTTGATGCAGCTTACTCGTAGTGCCACTATCCCATGTACTAGATCCCATGACGAGCATCTTTGTCATGCGTGCCAGTTAGGCCGCCATGTTCGTCTTCCTTTTTCTTCTTCTTCCTCACATGCTACTCATGCATTTGATCTTGTACACTGCGATTTGTGGACTTCACCTATTACCAGTATGTCAGGCTACAAATACTATCTTGTGGTGCTTGATGATTTTTCTCATTATGTGTGGACTTTTCCTTTGCGTGCCAAGTCTGAGACTTTCCCCGCCCTCCGCCACTTCTTCGCCTGGGTGTCCACTCAGTTCGGCCTCACCATTAAGGTCGTTCAGTGTGACAATGGTCGGGAGTTCGATAACTCCACCTCCCGCGACTTCTTTCTCTCCCACGGGATGTAATTGCGGATGTCTTGCCCGTATACCTCCTCCCAGAACGGCAAGGCTGAGCGCATGATCCGCACGACCAACGACACCATCCGCACTCTTCTTCTCCAGGCGCACCTTCCGGCTCGTTTCTGGGTCGAGGCCCTCCACACCTCTGCCTACCTCCTCAACCGTCTCCCTTCCACTGCGTGCCCGGCCCCCACTCCTCACCAGGCACTCTTCGGTACCCCTCCGCGCTATGACCACCTCCGTGTCTTCGGGTGCGCTTGCTACCCGAACACTGCTGCCACTGCTCCTCACAAACTAGCACCCCGTTCCACCCTCTGTGTGTTTCTCGGGTACTCCCCGGACCACAAAGGCTACCGCTGCTTTGACCTCTGCTCTCGCCGGGTCCTCATCTCTCGCCATGTGGTGTTTGATGAGTCCGTATTTCCCTACTCCACCACCACACCACCCTCCTCCGACCCTGACCTTGACCTCTTCACTCTCTTTCAGACTGACGCGGTGGTCGAGCCACCTCTCCTTCCTCTCTCTGCAGGTACTCGCTCACCACCTGTCGGTCCTACTCCCGGCCCGGTACCTTGCTCGGGTTCGATGGTGTCGCCTACGGTGGTGTCGCCTCTCCGCGGAGCCCCGTCTCCGATCGCCCCCGGGCCGAGCGAGGGTGGTGGGACTGCACCGCCTACCGGGCCGTCGGTGACGACCCCTCCGGCCCGCTTCGCCCAGCCAGTGCGGGTCTACCAGCGCCGGCTGCCGCCGGCCGGGGTTCGCACCTCCACCGTCGCCGCCCCTGCCGCTGTCACCGCCGGTGGCCCAGTCCCCGCTAGGGACACCTACACCTCCGTCGCGGCCACCCGCGGCCCGTGTCGAGACGCCGGTGTACCATCCATCGCTCCTTCATCGCGACCCGCGGCATGTCCACCCGATGGTGACGCGGCACACGGCCGGTACCCTGCCGCCCCGTGTCCTGGCGTCCACGACCGCAGACTCGCAGGTTTCTCCGGTACCCTCCTCCGTCCGCACCGCCCTGCTGGACCCCCACTGGCGTCAGGCGATGGAGGAGTACGCGGCGCTCGTCGCCAACCAGACGTGGGATCTGGTGCCCCGTCCGCCTGGCACCAACGTCGTCACCGGCAAGTGGATCTGGACACACAAGCGACGGGCCGATGGTACCCTGGACCGGTACAAGGCTCGCTAGGTTCTTCAGGGCTTCACTCAGCGCCCCGGAGTCGACTACGATGAGACCTTCAGCCCGGTTGTGAAGTCGGCCACCGTCCGCACGGTGCTCTCGCTGGCCCTCGCTCGCTCCTGGCCAGTTCACCAGCTCGACGTCAAGAACGCCTTCCTGCACGGCGCCCTCACCGAGACCGTCTACTGTTGTCAGCATGCGGGTTCGTGGACTCCTCTAGCCCTGACATGGTCTGCCGGCTCAACAGGTCCCTCTACGGCCTCAAGCAGGCCCCCCCGGGGCGTGGCACTCCAAACTGGCTACATTCCTGGTGACACTGGGCTTCGTGGAGGCCAAGTCCGACACTCTTTGTTCGTCCACCATCATGGCGCAGAGACTGCCTACTTGCTACTCTACGTGGATGACATTGTCCTCACCGCCTCCAATCTGTCTCTTCTTCGCCGCTTCGTCGACGCGCTTCAGCGGGAGTTTCCGGTCAAAGATCTAGGCGTGCTTCACCATTTCCTGGGGGTCATTGCTGAGCCTCGCCCCTCAGGACTCCTCCTTCACCAGCGACAGTATACTCTTGACATTCTGGAGCGGGCCCAGATGAGTGACTGCAAGCCCTGCTCCACCCCAGTCGACACGCAGGCCAAGCTCTCTGAGGCCAGGGGTGACCCAGTCGCGGACCCCACCGGCTACAGGAGTCTTGCCGGTGCCCTTCAGTACCTCACCTTCACCAGGCCGGACATCTCCTACGCCGTGCAGCAGGTCTGCCTCCATATGCACGACCCTCGGGAGCCCCACCTTGCGGCGCTCAAGCGCCTCCTCCGCTACCTCCGGGGCACCGTCGACTACGGACTGCTTCTTCACCGGTCTACCTCCTCCGAGTTGGTCGTCTACACTGATGCTGACTGGGCTGGGTGCCCAGACACTCGACGCTCCACCTCCGGCTACGCTGTCTTCTTAGGCGGCAACCTAGTGTCCTGGTCGTCGAAGCGCCAGCCGGTCGTTTCCCGCTCAAGTGCAGAGGCGGAGTACCGTGTCGTGGTCAACGGCGTGGCGGAGGCTGCGTGGCTCCGGCAGCTCCTTACCGAGCTTCACAGTCCCCTCTCCAGGAGCACGGTGGTCTACTGCGACAACGTCAGCGCGGTCTACCTCTCCACCAACCCAGTGCAGCACCAGCGGATCAAGCATGTCGAGATCGATCTACACTTCGTCCGTGATTATGTCGCCGCCGGTACTGTTCGGGTCCTCCACGTCCCGACCACCTCCCAGTTTGCCGACATCTTCACCAAGGGTCTTCCGTCCTCGACCTTCGCCGAGTTTCGCTCCAGCCTCAACATCAGTAGTGGCTAGTTGAGTCTGTGGGGGGATCCTATTGTGTGATGTACTTCTTTTTGAGTCCAGTCTGTGTACTCCGCTGCGTCGGACGTCCAGACTGCGGGGGGGGTGTTAGAGTGTTAGGCCTGTTAAGGCTAGGCCCATGTGACGCATGTAAACACTATATGGCTAACCTGTTGGGTTAGCCCTAATCTATGGAATATTCACTCCAATAAGAACGCGCTTTCCTCGACGATGGCTCCAGCAAAGACATGATCGAAGGATGGTGCCTTGACACCAGCGCCACTCATCACATGGCCAGCCGACGGGAATTCTTCACCGAGCTTAACTCTGATGGAATAAGTCTTGAGCATCTAGAGGACAGCCTGCTTTTGACTGTCCTCTGTAGTCCTTTAGCATCTAGAGGACAGCAGTCGCTTTTTTGACTGTCCTCTGTAGCCTCTTTAGCATCTAGAGGACAGCAGTCGCTTTTTGACTGTCCTCTGTAGTCGCTTTAGCATCTAGAGGACAGCCTGCTTTTTGACTGTCCTCTGTAGTCTCTTTAGCATCTAGAGGACAATCCTGTTGTGTAGTGTGTGTGAGAAGGTGTGGTAGTGCTGATGGAATAAGTCATGTGTGGAGGACAGTCCGCAGTCCGCACAGCATCTCTGCTGCAGGACAGCAGCAACGCAGCAGCTTTTGACTGCAAGGACTGCGGCAGACAGCAAGGACTGCGGCAGGCAGCACAGCAGCAGTCTTTTGACTGCGAGGACAGCCTGCAGGCATCTCCTTTTTCAGTTTCAGCTTTTGGAGGACAGCAGCTTGCTGCAGTTTTTCCTTTTTGACTAGAGTACAACAGCACCTAGTGGTTAGTGCAGTTTGTAGGACAGCATATTCGCAACTCTAGGAAGCATATGCTGCAGCCCCTTGGGCTATAAATATGTATCCCGACCCTTAGACGGGTATGGCATTGTGTAGTGTTTGAAGAAATAAACAGAAAATTGCCCCAACTCATAGTGTCATCCTCTGATGAGAGTTAGAGTCCCTCTACTTACAATTGGTATCAGAGGCAAACTATCCTGCAGCCTAAACATCTCGTGCTCATCTCCTTCCCGTGCCTCTCCCCACACTCAGTCGGTAGCAAGAGCTCCAACTGTTCCTTCCTCCCCTGCTCAGACGAGCAGCCTTTCGTCTGAGACAGCCTCTTCCACACGCAGCGACCCCTCACTAGCCCACCATGTCCCTACGCTCGGCCACTTCGAGTGCGCGGCGCCAGCAGGAGGCCGAGGTCGCCGCGGCACAAGAACGCGAGCGAGCAGCAGCAGCGGCTGCAGCGACAGCGGCGAGGGCAGCACGGTTGGCGGCGGCGGAACTGGCAGCGGCGAGAGCGGAAGTAGAAGCAGCGGAGGCGGCGGATGCTGCACGTGCGGCGGCAACAGAGCTCGAGGTTCTGCGCGGCAGTAGAGCTGGCAGCTCTGCTTCTGTCGACGACAACACCGACGACGAGCTCAGGCTGGCGAGGGAAGCAGCGCGAGAGCAGGCGGCACAGTGGGCAGCCGCGCATCCCCATGGGGGCGCGCGTGGCGGCAGCCCGGATAGGCGCCGACACGCTGACGGCGCTCCAGGCGGGGGCGCACGCGGCGGCAGCCCAGACGGGCGTAGACGCGCCGGCGGTGCTCCCGGCGGCGGCGACCGAGTCGACGGAGATCGCGGCCTCTACAGGCGGCGCGGTTCTCCCTCCCCGGATCGGTACCATGGTCGTCGCATGGCCCAAGCCATTGTCAGGGACATCGGTCCCGGCGGTGGGTGGCCTACCCTCACCAAGACCAACTACGTCGAGTGGGCCGCGGTGATGAGGGTACGGCTCCAGGTTCGCCACATGTGGGAAGCAGTTCGTTACGACGACGTCGACTCCCACGAGGATCGGCGGGCGCTGGATGCTCTCATTGCTGCAGTCCCGCCCGAGATGCAGTTTTCGCTTTCCCAGAAGCGGACAGCCAAGGAGGCCTGGGACGCCATCGCTGCGACCCGCATCGGCAGCGATCGTGCCCGCAAGACCACACTGCAGGCACTTCGCAAGGAGTGGGAGAACCTGGCCTTCAAGCCAGGTGAGGATGTTGATGACTTTGCTCTCCGCCTCAACACTCTGTTGCAGAAGATGGTGCAGTTCGGCGACGACACCTACGATGAGGAGAGAGCTGTTGAGAAGCTCTTCCGTTGCATCCCCGAGAAGTACAGGCAGATTGCTCGCTCGATCGAGTCTCTGCTAGACCTCTCCACGATGACGATCGAAGAGGCGATTGGTCGCCTCAAGGTGGTCGACGGCGACGAACCACAGGCTCTCTCTGGGCCTATCACTATCGGCGGGAAGCTACATCTCACTCGGGAGCAGTGGGAGGCCTGCCAGGGTGACAAGAAGCAGGGGGAGTCCTCCTCGACACGAGGCCGCAAACGCGGCAAGCCGCGCAAGGCGCGTGGAGGCGCCCAAGCCGGGGCGCGAGGACATGCTGAGGGTGGTGCACGTGGAGGTGCCCAAGGCGGCGCCGTCGGCAACAAGAAGCCGGCACGAGACGACGGCTGCCACAACTGCGGCAAGCTTGGCCACTGGGCCAGGGATTGTCGGCAGCCACGACGTGGCCAGGCCAACGTCGCACAGGCGGAGGCGGAGGAGGAGGCCCTGCTCCTGGCACATGCAAGCATCGAGCCATCTCCAGCGGCACCGGCCGCAGCGGCACTCCTCCACCTTGATGAGTCGAAAGCACGCGCTTTCCTCGGCGACGGCTCCAACAAGGACATGATCGAAGGATGGTGCCTCGACACCGGCGCCACTCATCACATGACCGGCCGACGGGAGTTCTTCACCGAGCTTGACTCTAGCGTCCGAGGCTCCGTCAAGTTTGGGGACGCCTCCGGTGTAGAGATCAAGGGCGCCGGCTCAGTCGTCTTCACCGCCGCGTCTGGTGAGCACAGGCTGCTCACCGGAGTCTACTACATCCCCGCGTTGAGGAACTCTATCATCAGCTTGGGACAGCTGGATGAGAACGGTTCGCGCGTGGAGGTCGAGCACGGAGTCATGAGGATCTGGGATCCCTCTCGTCGCCTTCTTGCCAAGGTACGCAGGAGTGCAAATCGGCTTTACATCCTCAATGTGAAGGTGGCACAACCTTGCTGCCTTGCTGCTCGTCGAGACGACGGGGCATGGCAGTGGCACGAGCGCTTCGGGCACCTTAACTTCGAAGCCCTGAAGCGGCTCAGCGCCAAGGAGATGGTACGAGGCCTGCCGTGCCTTGACCATGTGGAGCAATTCTGCGATGTCTGCGTGTTGACAAAGCAGAGACGACTCCCCTTTCCCCAGCAGTCGAGCTTCCGAGCCAAGGAGAGGCTCGAGCTCGTGCATGGGGACTTGTGTGGCCCGGTGACACCAGCCACACCAGGAGGACGACGCTACTTCTTGCTGCTCGTCGACGATCTCTCCCGCTACATGTGGGTGATGATCCTTGGCAGCAAGGGAGAGGCTGCGAACGCCATCAGGCGTGTGCAGGTCGCTGCGGAGGCGGAGTGCGGCCGCAAGCTGCGCGTGCTGCGCACCGACAACGGCGGCGAATTCACGGCGGCTGAGTTCGCATCGTACTGCGCGGATGAGGGCGTTCAGCGTCACTACTCCGCGCCGTACAGCCCGCAGCAGAACGGCGTCGTCGAGCGGCGCAACCAGACGGTTGTGGGGATGGCTCGGGCTCTCCTCAAGCAGAGAGGAATGCCAGCTGTCTTCTGGGGAGAGGCGGTGGTGACAGCGGTGTACATCCTCAACCGCTCGCCCACCAAGGCTCTCAACGGGATGACACCGTACGAGGCTTGGCATGGGCGCAAGCCGGCGGTCTCTCACCTACGGGTCTTCGGCTGCCTCGCGTTCACCAAGGAGCTTGGCCACATCAGCAAGCTCGACGATAGGAGCACCCCGGGGGTGTTCATTGGCTACGCGGAGGGCTCGAAGGCCTACCGCATCCTTGACCCAAGAACACAGCGTGTGCGCACGGCGCGCGACGTAGTGTTCGACGAAGGACGAGGATGGGCGTGGGACAAGGCGGTGGACGACGGCACTACTCCGACGTACGACTTCACCATCGAGTACGTCCACTTTGAGGGAGCTGGGGGAGTAGGCAACTCTTCTCCGAGCAGGTCTACCCCAGCCCCCAAGTCTCCACCGACTCCAGCGCCACACTCTCCAGCTCCTGCTACAACGAGCTCTTCACCACCACGCACTCCAGCCACGACTCCGGCTACAACGAGCTCTTCGCCACCACGTACTCCAGCACCGACGGTACCCTCTCCGGGAACGTCCTCTCCGACACCAGCTCGTGTCGAGCACGACCCAGTGGAGCTCGTGACCCCTCTGTCCCGCGACGAGGAGCGCGTCGACGCGTGCTACGACGGCGAGCCGTTGCGGTATCGAAGGGTGGAGGGCCTTCTCATCGACCCGTCGGTGCCAGGCCCTGCATCTCGCATTCTGGCAGGAGAGTTGCATCTTGCATGCGACGATGGTGAGCCTCGGTCTTTCGCGGAGGCCGAGCAACATGCGGCTTGGCGTGCCGCGATGCAGTCGGAGATGGACGCGGTTGAGACGAACCGCACTTGGGAGCTCGCTGATCTCCCTCATGGTCATCGCGCGATCACCCTTAAGTGGGTGTTCAAACTGAAGAGGGATGAAGCCGGCGCCATCGTCAAGCATAAGGCTCGCTTGGTGGCACGCGGTTTCTTGCAGCAGGAGGGGATCGACTTCGACGATGCCTTCGCCCCTGTAGCACGGATGGAATCCGTGCGACTCCTCCTTGCGCTGGCAGCCCTGGAGGGCTGGCATGTTCATCACATGGATGTCAAGTCGGCGTTTCTTAACGGCGACTTAAAGGAGGAGGTCTATGTACACCAGCCGCCAGGTTTTGCGATCCCTGGCAAGGAGGGCAAGGTGTTGCGCCTGCGCAAGGCTCTCTACGGCTTGCGACAGGCACCAAGGGCGTGGAATGCCAAGCTGGATTCCACGCTCAAGAGGATGGGCTTCATGCCAAGCCCGCACGAGGCGGCCATCTATCGGCGGGGCAATGGAGATAATGCCCTGCTGGTGGGTGTCTACGTCGACGACTTGGTGATCACCGGCGCCAAGGATGCAGAGGTGGCAGCGTTCAAGGAAGAGATGAAGGCCACCTTCCAAATGAGTGACCTGGGGCATCTCTCCTTCTACCTGGGGATTGAGGTGCACCAGGGAGACTCCGGGATCACACTTCGCCAGACCGCCTATGCCAGGCGCATTGTTGAGCTGGCTGGGCTCACCGACTGCAACCCAGCTCTCACTCCGATGGAGGAGAGGCTGAAGCTGAGTCGCGACAGCACGACGGAGGAGGTGGATGCTACTCAGTACCGGCGTCTTGTGGGGAGCCTTCGCTACCTCGTCCACACACGACCTGACTTGGCATACTCCGTCGGCTACGTTAGTCGGTTCTTGCAGCGACCGACGACGGAGCATGAGCAGGCTGTGAAGAGGATCATCCGCTATGTTGCGGGGACTCTCGACCACGGTCTCTACTACCCGAGGTGCCCTGGGGAGGCACACCTTGTCGGGTACAGCGACAGCGACCACGCCGGCGACATCGACACTAGCAAGAGCACAAGCGGGATCCTCTTCTTCCTCGGCAAGTGCCTCATTAGCTGGCAGTCGGTCAAGCAGCAGGTGGTGGCCATGTCCAGCTGCGAGGCCGAGTACATAGCGGCGTCCACTGCTTTGACTCAGGCGCTCTGGCTGGCTCGACTGCTCGGTGATCTCCTCGGGAGAGACACTGGAGCGGTGGAACTCAGGGTGGACAGCCAGTCCGCTCTGGCATTGGCCAAGAACCCCGTGTTCCATGAACGGAGCAAGCACATCCGGCTGAGATACCACTTCATCCGAGACTGCTTGGCAGAAGGGAGCATCAAGGCGCGCTACATCAACACCAAGGATCAGCTTGCAGACCTGCTCACCAAGCCCCTTGGGAAGATTAAGTTTGTTGAGCTTTGCTCCAGGTCCGGAATGGCTCAACTTTCCCACAAGGCGACACACAAGACTTAGGGGGAGAATGATGGAATAAGTCATGTGTGGAGGACAGTCCGCAGTCCGCACAGCATCTCTGCTGCAGGACAGCAGCAACGCAGCAGCTTTTGACTGCAAGGACTGCGGCAGACAGCAAGGACTGCGGCAGGCAGCACAGCAGCAGTCTTTTGACTGCGAGGACAGCCTGCAGGCATCTCCTTTTTCAGTTTCAGCTTTTGGAGGACAGCAGCTTGCTGCAGTTTTTCCTTTTTGACTAGAGTACAACAGCACCTAGTGGTTAGTGCAGTTTGTAGGACAGCATATTCGCAACTCTAGGAAGCATATGCTGCAGCCCCTTGGGCTATAAATATGTATCCCGACCCTTAGACGGGTATGGCATTGTGTAGTGTTTGAAGAAATAAACAGAAAATTGCCCCAACTCATAGTGTCATCCTCTGATGAGAGTTAGAGTCCCTCTACTTACAAGTGCAGCCCCTAGGGCTATAAATATGTGTCCCCAACCCCTCTAAGGGTATGGCATTGTGTAGTGTTTGAGGAAATAAACAGAAAATTGCTCCAACGCATAGTGTCATCCTCTTGATGAGAGTTAGAGTCCCTCTACTTACAATTGGTATCAAAGCCAAACTATCCTGCAGCCTAAACATCTCTTGCTCATCTCATTCCCGCGCCTCTCCCCACACTCAGTCGGCAGCAAGAGCTCCAACTGTTCCTTCCTCTCTTGCTCAGACGAGCAACCTTTCGTCTGAGACAGCCTCTTCCACACGCAGCGACCCCTCAGTAGCCCACCATGTCCCTACGCTCGGTCACTTCGAGTGCGCGGCGCCAGCAAGAGGCCGAGGTCGCCGCGGCACAAGAACGCGAGCGAGCAGCAGCGGCGGCTGCAGCGACAGCGGCGAGGGCAGCACGGTTGGCGGCGGCGGAACTGGCAGCAGCGAGAGCGGAAGTAGAAGCAGCGGAGGCGGCGAATGCTGCACGTGCGGCGGCAGCAGAGCTCGAGGTTCTGCGCGGCAGTAGAGCTGGCAGCTCTGCTTCTGTCGACGACAACACCGACGAAGAGCTCAGGCTGGCGAGGGAAGCAGCGCGAGAGCAGGCGGCACAGTGGGCAGCCGCGCATCCCCATGGGGGCGCGCGTGGCGGCAGCCCAGATAGGCGCCGACGCGCTGACAGCGCTCCGGGCGAAGGCGCACGCGGCGGCAGCCCCGACGGGCGTAGACGCGCTGGCGGTGCTCCCGGCGGCGGCGACCGAGTCGACGGAGATCGCGGCCTCTACAGGCGGCGCGATTCTCCCTCCCCGGATCGGTACCATGGTCGCCGCATGGCCCAGGCCATTGTCAGGGACATCGGTCCCAGCGGTGGGTGGCCTACCCTCACCAAGACCAACTACGTCGAGTGGGTCGCGGTGATGAGGGTACGGCTCCAGGTTCGCCACATGTGGGAAGCAGTTCGTTACGACGACGTCGACTACCATGAGGATCGGCGGGCGCTGGATGCCCTCATTGCTGCAGTCCCGCCCGAGATGCAGTTTTCGCTTTCCCAGAAGCGGACTGCCAAGGAGGCCTGGGACGCCATCGCTGCGACCCGCATCGGCAGCGATCGTGCCCGCAAGACCACACTGCAGGCACTTCGCAAGGAGTGGGAGAACCTGGCCTTCAAGCCAGGTGAGGATGTTGATGACTTTGATCTCCGCCTCAACACTCTGTTGCAGAAGATGGTGCAGTTCGGCGACGACACCTACGATGAGGAGAGAGCTGTTGAGAAGCTCTTCCGTTGCATCCCCGAGAAGTACAGGCAGATTGCTCGCTCGATCGAGTCTCTGCTAGACCTCTCCACGATGACGATTGAAGAGGCGATTGGTCGCCTCAAGGTGGTCGACGGCGACGAACCACAGGCTCTCTCTGGGCCTATCACTATCGGCGGGAAGCTACATCTCACTCGGGAGCAGTGGGAGGCCTGCCAGGATGACAAGAAGAAGGGGGAGTCCTCCTCGACACGAGGCCGCAAACGCGGCAAGCCGCGCAAGGCGCGTGGAGGCGCCCAGGCCGGGGCGCGAGGACATGCTGAGGGTGGTGCACGTGGAGGTGCCCAAGGCGGCGCCGTCGGCAACAAGAAGCCGGCACGAGACGACGGCTGTCACAACTGCGGCAAGCTTGGCCACTGGGCCAGGGACTGTCGGCAGCCACGACGTGGTCAGGCCAACGTCGCACAGGCGGAGGCGGAGGAGGCCCTGCTCCTGGCACATGCAAGCATCGAGCCATCTCCAGCGGCACCGGCCGCAGCGGCACTCCTCCACCTTGATGAGTCGAAAGCACGCGCTTTCCTCGGGGACGGCTCCAACAAGGACATGATCGAAGGATGGTGCCTCGACACCGGCGCCACTCATCACATGACCGGCCGACGGGAGTTCTTCACCGAGCTTGACTCTAGCGTCCGAGGCTCCGTCAAGTTTGGGGATGCCTCCGGCGTAGAGATCAAGGGCGTCGGCTCAGTCGTCTTCACCGCCGCGTCTGGTGAGCACAGACTGCTCACCGGAGTCTACTACATCCCCGCGTTGAGGAACTCTATCATCAGTTTGGGACAGCTGGATGAGAACGGTTCACGCGTGGAGGTCGAGCACGGAGTCATGAGGATCTGGGATCCCTCTCGTCGCCTTCTTGCCAAGGTACGCAGGAGTCCAAATCGGCTATACATCCTCAATGTGAAGGTGGCACAACCCTGCTGCCTTGCTGCTCGTCGAGACGACGGGGCATGGCAGTGGCACGAGCGCTTCGGGCACCTTAACTTCGAGGCCCTGAAGCGGCTCAGTGCCAAGGAGATGGTACGAGGCCTGCCGTGCCTTGACCATGTGGAGCAATTCTGCGATGTCTGCGTGCTGACAAAGCAGAGACGGCTCCCCTTTCCCCAGCAGTCGAGCTTCCGAGCCAAGGAGAGGCTCGAGCTCGTGCATGGGGACTTGTGTGGCCCGGTGACACCAGCCACACCAGGAGGACGACGCTACTTCTTGCTGCTCGTCGACGATCTCTCCCGCTACATGTGGGTGATGATCCTTGGCAGCAAGGGAGAGGCTGCAAACGCCATCAGGCGTGTGCAGGTCGCTGCGGAGGCGGAGTGCGGCCGCAAGCTGCGCGTGCTGCGCACCGACAACGGCGACGAATTCACGGCGGCTGAGTTCGCGTCGTACTGCGCGGATGAGGGCGTTCAGCGCCACTACTCCGCGCCGTACAGCCCGCAGCAGAACGGCGTCGTCGAGCGGCGCAACCAGACGGTTGTGGGGATGGCTCGGGCTCTCCTCAAGCAGAGAGGAATGCCAGCTGTCTTCTGGGGAGAGGCGGTGGTGACAGCGGTCTACATCCTCAACCACTCGCCCACCAAGGCACTCAACGGGATGACACCGTACGAGGCTTGGCATGGGCGCAAGCCGGCGGTCTCTCACCTACGGGTCTTCGGCTGCCTCGCGTTCACCAAGGAGCTTGGCCACATCGGCAAGCTCGACGACAGGAGCACCCCGGGGGTGTTCATTGGCTACGCGGAGGGCTCGAAGGCCTACCGCATCCTTGACCCAGGAACACAGCGTGTGCGCACGGCGCGCGACGTAGTGTTCGACGAAGGGCGAGGATGGGCGTGGGACAAGGCGGTGGACGACGGCACGACTCCGACGTACGACGACTTCACCATCGAGTACGTCCACTTTGAGGGAGCTGGGGGAGTAGGCAATTCTTCTCCGAGCAGGTCTACCCCAGCCCCCAAGTCTCCACCGACTCCAGCGCCACGCTCTCCAGCTCCGGCTACAACGAGCTCTTCACCACCACGCACTCCAGCCACGACTCCGGCTACACCGAGCTCTTCGCCACCACGTACTCCAGCACCGACGGTACCCTCTTCGGGAACGTCCTCTCCGACACCAGCTCGTGTCGAGCACGACCCAGTGGAGCTCGTGACCCCGCTCTCCCGCGACGAGGAGCGCGTCGACGCGTGCTACGACGTCGAGCCGTTGTGGTATCGAAGGGTGGAGGGCCTTCTCATCGACCCGTCGGTGTCGGGCCCTGCGTCTCGCATTCTGGCAGGAGAGTTGCATCTTGCATGCGACGACGGTGAGCCTCGGTCTTTCGCGGAGGCCGAGAAACATGCGGCTTGGCGTGCCGCGATGCAGTCGGAGATGGACGCGGTTGAGACGAACCGCACTTGGGAGCTCGCTGATCTCCGTCATGGTCATCGCGCGATCACCCTTAAGTGGGTGTTCAAACTGAAGAGGGATGAAGCCGGTGCCATCGTCAAGCATAAGGCTCGCTTGGTGGCACGCGGTTTCTTGCAGCAGGAGGGGATCGACTTCGACGATGCCTTCGCCCCTGTAGCACGGATGGAATCCATGCGACTCCTCGCGCTGGCAGCCCTGAAGGGCTGGCATGTTCATCACATGGATGTCAAGTCGGCGTTTCTTAACGGCGACTTAAAGGAGGAGGTCTATGTACACCAGCCGCCAGGTTTTGCGATCCCTGGCAAGGAGGGCAAGGTGTTGCGCCTGCGCAAGGCTCTCTATGGCCTGCGACAGGCACCGAGGGCGTGGAATGCCAAGCTGGATTCCACGCTCAAAGGAATGGGTTTCACGCCAAGCCCGCACGAGGCGGCCATCTATCGGCGGGGCAATGGAGGAAGTGCCCTGCTGGTGGGTGTCTACGTCGACGACTTGGTGATCACCGGCGCCAAGGATGCAGAGGTGGCAGCGTTCAAGGAAGAGATGAAGGCCACCTTCCAAATGAGTGACCTGGGGCATCTCTCCTTCTACCTGGGGATTGAGGTGCACCAGGGAGACTCCGGGATCACACTTCGCCAGACCGCCTACGCCAAGCGCATTGTTGAGCTGGCTGGGCTCACCGACTGCAACCCAGCTCTCACTCCGATGGAGGAGAGGCTGAAGTTGAGTCGCGACAGCACGACGAAGGAGGTGGATGCTACGCAGTACCGACGTCTTGTGGGGAGCCTTCGCTACCTCGTCCACACACGGCCTGACTTGGCATACTCCGTCGGCTACGTTAGTCGGTTCTTGCAGCGACCGACGACGGAGCATGAGCAGGCTGTGAAGAGGATCATCCGCTATGTTGCGGGGACTCTCGACCACGGTCTCTACTACCCGAGGTGCCCTGGGGAGGCACACCTTGTCGGGTACAGCGACAGCGACCACGCCGGTGACATCGACACTAGCAAGAGCACAAGCGGGATCCTCTTCTTCCTCGGCAAGTGCCTCATTAGCTGGCAGTCGGTCAAGCAGCAGGTGGTGGCCATGTCCAGCTGCGAGGCCGAGTACATAGCGGCGTCCACTGCTTCGACTCAGGCTCTCTGGCTGGCTCGACTGCTCGGTGATCTCCTCGGGAGAGACACTGGAGCGGTGGAACTCAGGGTGGACAGCCAGTCCGCTCTGGCATTGGCCAAGAACCCCGTGTTCCATGAACGGAGCAAGCACATCCGGCTGAGATACCACTTCATCCGAGATTGCTTGGCAGAAGGGAGCATCAAGGCGCGCTGCATCAACACCAAGGATCAGCTTGCAGACCTGCTCACCAAGCCCCTTGGGAAGATCAAGTTTGTTGAGCTTTGCTCCAGGTCCGGGATGGCCCAACTTTCTCACAAGACGACGCCCAAGACTTAGGGGGAGAATGATGGAATAAGTCTTGAGCATCTAGAGGACAGCCTGCTTTTGACTGTCCTCTGTAGTCCTTTAGCATCTAGAGGACAGCAGTCGCTTTTTTGACTGTCCTCTGTAGCCTCTTTAGCATCTAGAGGACAATCCTGTTGTGTAGTGTGTGTGAGAAGGTGTGGTAGTGCAGCCCCTAGGGCTATAAATATGTGTCCCCAACCCCTCTAAGGGTATGGCATTGTGTAGTGTTTGAGGAAATAAACAGAAAATTGCCCCAACGCATAGTGTCATCCTCTTGATGAGAGTTAGAGTCTCTCTACTTACAAACTCTAGCGTCCGAGGCTCTGTCAAGTTTGGGGACGCCTCTAGCATAGAGATCAAGGGCACCGGCTCAGTCATCTTCACTGTCGCGTCTGGTGAGCACATGCTGCTCACTAGAGTCTACTACATCCCCGTGTTGAGAAACTCTATCATCAGCTTGGGACAGCTGGATGAGAACAGTTCGCACGTGGAGATCAAGCACGGACTCATGAGGATCTGGGACCCCTTTCATCGCCTTCTTGCCAAGGTACGCAGGAGTCCAAGTCGGCTTTACATCCTCAACGTGAAGATGGCACAACCTTGTTGCCTTGCTGCTCATTGGGACGACGAGCATGGCAGTGGCACGAGCGCTTTGGGTACCTTAACTTTGAGGCCCTGAGCGGCTCAATGCCAAGGAGATGGTACGAGGCATGTCGTGCCTTGACCATGTGGAGTGGTTCTACGATGTCTGCGTGTTGACAAAGCAGAGATGGCTTCCCTTTCCCCAATAGTCGAGATTCCGAGCCAAGGAGAGGCTCAAGCTCGTGCATGGGGACTTATGTGGCCCGGTGACACCAGCCACACAAAGAGGACAACGCTACTTCTTGCTGCTCGTTGATGACCTCTCCCACTACACGTGGGTGATGGTCCTTAGCAGCAAGGGAGAGGTTGCGAACGCCATCAGGCGTATGTAGGTCGCTACGGAGGCGGAATGCGGCCGCAAGCTGCACGTGCTGCGCACCGACAACGATAGCGAATTCACGGTGGCTGAGTTCGCGTCGTACTGCGTGGATGAGGGCGATCAGCGCCACTACTCCATGACGTACGGCCCGTAGCAGAACAGCGTCGTCGAGCGGCGCAACCAGACAGTTGTGGGGATGGCTCGGGCTCTTCTCAAGCAGAGGGGAATGTCGGTTGTCTTCTGGGGAGAGGCGATGGTGACAGCAGTCTACATCCTCAACCGCTCGCCCACCAAGGCACTCAAAGGGATGACACCGTACGAAGCTTAGCATGGGCGCAAGCCGGCGGTCTCTCACCTACGGACCTTCGGCTGCCTCGCATTCACCAAGGAGCTTGGCCACATCGGCAAGCTCGACGACAGGAACACCCCGGGGTGTTCATTGGCTACGCGGAGAGCTCGAAGGCCTACCGCATCCTTGACCCAGGAACACAGCGTGTGCGCACGGCGCACGACGTAGTGTTCGACGAAGGGCGAGGATGGGCCTGGGACAAGGCGGTGGATGACGGCACGACTCCGACGTACGACGACTTCACCATCGAGTACGTCCACATTGTGGGAGCTGGGGGAGTAAGCAACTCTTCTTCGAGCAGGTCTACCCCAGCCCCCAAGTCTCCACCGACTCTACCGCCACGCTCTCCAGCTCCAGCTACAACAAGCTCTTCGCCACCACGCAATCCAGCCACGACTCCGGCTACAGCGAGCTCTTCGTCACCACATACTCCAGCACTGACGGTAACCTCTCCAGGAACGTCCTCTCTGACGCCAACTCATGTCGAGCACGACCCGATGGAGCTTGTGTCCTCGCTTTCCCACGACAAGGAGCGTGTCAACATGTGCTTCGATGGCGAGCCGTTGCGGTATCATACGGTGGAGGGACTTCTCATCGACCCGTCGGTGGCGAGCCTGGCGTCTCGCATTTTGGCGGGAGAGTTGCATCTTGCATGCAATGATGGTGAGCCTCGGTCTTTCGTGGAGGCCAAGAAACACGTGGTTTGGTGTGCCACGATGCAGTCGGAGATGGACGCGGTTGAGACGAACCGCACCTGGGAGCTCGCTGATCTCCCTCATGGTCATCGCGCGATCACCCTTAAGTGGGTGTTCAAACTGAAGAGGGATGTAGCCGGCGCCATCGTCAAACGCAAGGCTCGCTTGGTGGCACGCGGTTTCTTGCAGCAAAAGGGGATCGACTTCGACGATGCTTTCGCCCCCGTGGCACGGATGGAATCCGTGCGACTCCTCGCTGGCAGCCCAGGAGGGCTGGCACGTTCATCACATGGACGTCAAGTCGGCGTTTCTTAACGACGACTTAAAGGAGGAGGTCTACGTACACCAGCCGTCACCTGGCAAGGAGGGCAAGGTGTTCGCCTACGCAAGGCACTCTACGGCTTGCGACAGGCACCGAGGGCGTGGAATGCCAAGCTGGATTTCACGCTCAAGGGGATGGGCTTCATGCCAAGCACGCATGAGGCGTTCATCTATCGACGGGGCAAATGGGGGAAATGCCCTGCTGTTGGGTGTCTACGTCAACGACTTGGTGATCACCGACGCCAAGGATGCAGAGGTAGCAACGTTCAAGAGATGAAGGCCACCTTCCAGATGAGTGGCCTGGGGCATCTCTCCTATCTGAGGATTGAGGTGCACCAAGGTGACTATGAGATCACACTTCGCCAGACGGCCTACGGCCTACGCCAAGCGCATTGTTCAGCTGACTGGGCTCACCAATTGCAACCCAGCTCCCACTCCGATGGAGGAAAGGCTGAAGCTGGGTCGCGACAGCACGACGAAGAAGGTGGACGCTACACGGTACCGACGTCTTGTGGGGAGCCTTCGCTACCTCGTGCACACAGGCCGAACTTGGCATTCTCCGTCAGCTACGTTAGTCGGTTCCTGCAGCGACCGACGACGGAGCACAAGCAGGCTGTGAAGAGGATCGCCCGCTACGTTGGGGGGACTCTCGACCACAGTCTCTACTACCTGAGGTGCCCTAGGGAGGCACACCTTGTCGGGCACAGCGACAGCGACATAGACACCAGCAAGAGCACAAGCGGGATCCTCTTCTTCCTCGGCAAGTGCCCCATCAGCTGGCAGTCGATCAAGCAGCAAGTGGTGGCCATGTCCAACTGCGAGGCTGAGTACATAGCAACCTCCACCGCTTCAACTCAGGCGCTCTGGCTTGCTCGACTGCTCGGTGATCTCCTCGGGCGAGACACTGGAGCGGTGGAACTCAGGGTGGACAGTCAGTCCGCCCTAGCATTGGCCAAGAACCCCGTGTTCCACAAACGGAGCAAGCACATCCGGGTGAGGTACCATTTCATCCATGACTAGGGGTGACAATGGGCTTTAAATTTTACATTATAAGATTTAAGGTTCAGATCGGATTAGGATCGGGCCCTATTTCTATTCATTTTTGAACTAAAATTTATTTAGGGCCCTATCATTTTGTGAAGAAGCATTTGGATTGTGATCCATTACCACCCCTATCTATGATTGCATGGCAGAAGGGAGCATCAAGGCACGCTACATCAACACCAAGGATCAGCTTGCAAACCTGCTCACCAAGCCCCTTGAGAGGATCAAGTTCCTTGAGCTTTAGGTGGATGGCCCAACTATCCTACAAGACGATGCACAAGACTTAGGGGGAGAATTGTTGGAATAAGTCTCATGGTCTGTGGGAAGGACAACAGCAGCAACATCTCAGTCTTTTTGACTGCAGTACAGCAGGTGTGGAGGACTGCAGCTAGGAAAACAGCACCTTGTGCTGCAGTTTTTTGACTGCACTTTAGCATCTAGAGGACAGCATCTTGTGCTTTATCATCTAGAGGACAGCACCTTTGTGTGCACCTTGTGCTGCAGTTTTTTTACTGCACTTTAGCATCTACAGGACAACATCTTGTGCTTTAGAATCTAGAGGGCAGCACATTTGTGTAGTGTGTAGTGCAGCCCTTAGGGCTATAAATATGTATCCCCAACCCTTAGATGGGTATGTCATTTGAGTAGTGTAAGAAATAAACGAAAATTTGCCCCAACTCGTAGTGTCATCCTTTCGATGAGAGTAAGAGTCTCATTGCTTACAAGGGACCGACAGCGGCTAGACGGCGCAAGAGGAGCCTGGGGGCCGACCGCAGAGCACTGGAGAAGCCAGTCGTGGCGCCGACGAGAGGGAAGAATGGGTGCGTGCCCAGGCAGCGCGGAAGGAGGGGGACGTTGGGCGACCGGACAGGGAGAAGGCCGGCTGTTGTGGAGGTGGGAGGGAGGAAAGAGAAAATTGGCTCTGGTACCAAGTTGAATGAAACCCTAACCCTAATCGGGCTTGGGAGTGCATATATATAAGCCAAGTAGTTAGGCCAAGCCCATTACACAGAGGCAAAACCCTAACAGGGTTCTAACAGCGAGGTTGTCGCCCAGTCCGCACTCCTCTCGTCAGTGGTTCACTCATCACGCCATGTGTCGCGCTCTGCGCTTCGAGGGCAGGGTTGAATGCTAATAGGGCTAAAATTGGACTGGTCTAAATTTCATTATTGGGCACGAGGACTAAAAAGTTAAAAACACAGCGTTTTACCGCATCCAACGTTTAAACTCCAAAATGTGACGTTTAAACGCCATAAAACCATGTTTTACGTCATGTCGTAAAACGTTACAGAGTTTTAACATCCTGAGAGCGTTTTGTCGTTTAAGCGTCGTTTAAACCACATTTTAACGGCGTTTTAATAACAATGGTGATTTCTAGGTGTTGTTGCGTGGGGGAATAAATTTGAGGTCTATTTTAAGGGCCACTGCTGGAGTTTAGTCCAAAAAGTGGGATCTAAAAAGTAGATGCCCTCAAATGAAGGGTAGGGGCCCTTTTGTAGAGGCTATTGCTGGAATTGCTCTCGAGCAACCCACCTATCCCACCTCCTATCTCACACCCTATTTCAAACCCCACTCTGTAAACAATGCAGTCTACAATACAAAACAGTGTTTTGTACGCCCATATACACGATCTACCGAAGACAGCCTAAGTTCAATTACTTGAAGCATGTACACTTAAACAACTCTCTTACTGATACAAACCATCAAAAGCAGTCAGTCCCCACTATACTGAAAACATAAACAAATAGCTAAACTGCTTACTTGAGCTCCCCACATGAAAGGATGACCCTGTGGACTTGATGCCACAGGTGAGGGGAAGAATCCATGTGGTGGGATTGGGGGATATGCCTGCAAAAGAACCATGGAACATCATTATTAACAAAAGTCGCATTGGTAGAAAAATACTTATGATATTATTAGAATGATAACGAAGTCAACCCCATGAACCAAGAAAAGAAATATGCAGTGCAAGAAACTGTTATGACCGGCCTGGTCTACCAGAAGGCGACTAGACCCACCAATGTAGGCACAGGAGATCAGGAGATAAGTAATCAGTTTAGTTGGATAAGTCTTAGCAGTTTATCTCCTAATATTATGGAGTAGTTTAGTTGGATAAGTCTCCTAGTATTGTGGAGTAGTCGGTTGATGCAGTTTATCTCCTAATATTATGGAGTTGTTTAGTTGGATAAGTCTCCTAGTATTGTGGAGTAGTCGGTTGGCCTTTTGCCTATATAATTAGGACTTTGAAATCAAGAGAAGGCAAACAATAGTAGATATCTTCTGCCAGCTTCCTCGCGGGAGCTGGAATCCACATCCCTGTGCGTCGTTCCCTGCGACTACGGCGCCCAAGAGGCTGCCACCAGCACCTCTAGGCCGTAGCCCGGCCTGCTCCATCCCTCACCCATACTCCCTTTGGTAGATCCCTGGTAGGACTAGAAACACTACTAATTTGGTATCCAGAGACTCTGATCTTCCGGCCACCATGAATTACCCACCACCAGCCCCAACCACCTCCCTGCGCTCTTCCACCCAGCCGCTGCCACCAGCCACAATCGCCTCCCTGTCCACCTCCACCCAACCGTTGCCCAGCACCACCACCAACGCACTCATCCGGCCCACCTCCGATGTGTCCACCGCCCTTCCCACAATGACAAACGAGCAGCTGACGTCGTCCGTTCTCCACTTCTCCAACAATCTGGGAGCCATACAAGCCCAGATGATGGCGTTGTAGTCTGACGTAGCCACGTTGAAGGCCGTCATGATGGGCTCCCACCCGCCATCATCCCTGTCTTTGCCATCCGAGGCCGTAGCGGCTCTGTCATCATTGTCACAGCCGGCCCTAACAGCCACCCCGGCGTCCACCCAGCCGCCGAGCGTACCAATCCACCAGTTGCACTTTTCGCGATCGCCGTCTCAAATTCCGGCATGGGCGCTGGGATCCGATCTGCCGCCGATCTAATACTCGTCAACAACATCGATCACCACAGCAGTACCGCAGCCGCCGGCGCCTACTACTGCCCTCGGGCCTTGTGGCGGCGCGCAGCCACCGGGCGCTCGGTACGGAGGGTGGATGGGACCCTTTTCTCCCCCTCCAGGGGCGCCTCCTCCAGCCGATCCCAGGAACAGTTGGGATCTGCAATGGATCACGATCCGATGCCGCCAAAGTTCTACAAGCTCGAGTTCACGACGTACGACGGCTCGGTGGATCCCTTGAACTGGCTCAATCACTGCAACCAGTTCTTCTGCAGCCAAAAGACGTTGGCCTCCGACCAGACGTGGCTAGCATCCTATCACCTCCGGGGCACGGCTCAAACATGGTACTACACCCTCGTGCAAGACGTCGGGATGCCGACATGGGAGCACTTCAAGGAGCTATGCCATATGCAATTTGGGCAACCTGTTCGGGATTCGTGCCTTGCGGAACTCGGTCGGCTTCAATTCCGTTCGACGGTGCAGGAATTCACGGAGCGGTTCAACGTCGTTCTGTGCCACACGCGCAATCTTGACGCTGTCTAGAAGGCGGAGCTCTTCGTGGGAGGCCTTCCGGACCAAATCCGCGTCGACGTGGCGATGCGCGCACCGCAAGACCTTCCGACGGCGGTGTACTTGGCTCGAGCATTCGAGCTGCGCGCCAACAGCATCATGGCAATGCTCCCGTCAGGCCCCCAGCAACCGGCGCGACCGTTGCCTCTCCAGCCCACTGTAGCACCTGGAGGCGCTGCACAGCCGACCACGACGGCCCTGCCGTCAATCCAACAGTTCTGTCGCCTCACGCCAGCAGAGCAGTAGGAGCGTCGCCGTCAAAGGTTGTGCTTCAACTGTGACGAGCCATTCATCAGTGGCCATCAGTGCAAGCGGCTTTTCTACTTGGAGTCGGACGACTTCGAGTCTGTGGACGAGGTCGTGGAGGAGCCACTGGATGCCTTCCGCTCTACATAACCCAATTTTCGGCTCAAGGACGGGTTGTTTCAGCAGGTGGGGAGAGATCTTATGACCAGCCTGGTCTACCAGAAGGCGACTAGACCCACCAAAGTAGGCACAGGAGATCAGGAGATAAGTAATCAGTTTAGTTGGATAAGTCTTAGCAGTTTATCTCCTAATATTATGTAGTAGTTTAGTTGGAGAAGTCTCCTAGTATTGTGGAGTAGTCGGTTGGTGCAGTTTATCTCCTAATATTATGGAGTAGTTTAGTTGGATAAGTCTCCTAGTATTGTGGAGTAGTCAGTTGGCCTTAGGCCTATATAATTAGGACTTTGTAATCAAGAGAAGGCCAGCAATAGCAGATATCTTCTGCCAGCTTCCTCACGGAAGCTGGAACCCACATCCCTGTGCGTCGTTCCCTGCAACTACGGCGCCCAAGAGGCAGCCACCAGCACCACCTCCAGGTCGTAGCCCGGCCTACTCCTCCCCTCACCCATACTCCCTTCGGCAGATCCCTGGTAGGACTAGAAACACTACCAGAAACACTTCATTATGGACCCATAATAAAGAGGGGAAGTATATAATATATATGCCCATTCTGATTATCAGTCGCACAACATTGCAATCAAAAATTAGTATGTCTTTGCTTTCTATTATGCTTATAATGAGTTGATTGCTATCATTTTATGGTAGGGACTACAGATTTACTATAGAAACAAAAGTTGCAACTTTTAGATACATATTTACTTTCTCCCATAGTGTTGTTGGGTTAGTTAGGTTGGAGGGGAGGAGGGGAATCACGCTCACCTGGAAGCTAGACCAATCTGGATAAACAGGTGGTATTGCAGCACCTGAGGTAGCAGGTGGCTGCTGCTCCTGTTACAGGGAAGGATAAACTTTTAGCATGTAATCTTTTTCACTTCAAAGATAATGCCCACAAGCCAAGCATCAAGAACCTGAGGGGCAGATGCCTTGCTTACCTTAGACGGTGTATCTGCTCCACTGCTTCCCATGGTGAATCACAGAAACAGTGCAGCAACTAGTCCATTGTCCGTAGACAAATGAACCAGCATAAAGCAAAACCTGAATTGGCAAAAAGAAGAGCAAATGTAAGCTAAAATGTAGCATCCTTTGCAAGAAAACCCAATTTAATTGTTCAAGACAAAATATACTATACTTTCAGAAAACAATATCATAAACCCTTATCATGTTTAGAATTAAAAGATTAAAGGACAGATACAAGTGATCCTACTTAACTGTTGTGTACGATATCCTTGATCCCTATTCACTTAAAGCGCAGAATAAACTAGCGTGGATCATATGCAATCCTGTCAATTACTTTCTATGCTACATCAAAACAGACAACTTCATTAATGCTCAATTTCATCAATTTTTGCAGAGTATTTTATCACACCAACTATAACACTCGGCACTTCCGCCATACAGCATAAAAACTATATGGTAGTCCCAGAAAACATTTTTTTCTAAACGTGTATACTGTATAGTCACCCAAAACCTTACACATGCACAAGACAAGACTGCCATGGAATTTGTACCTAAAGCTTTTTAGTTTTAAAAACAAACAGCTTTGACCTAAACCACATACAAATGATCTCACGGCACGAATACTTGCTATGAATATAGAAACTGCAGTAAATGTCGGATCATCTGAATGAGGTCCCTCCAGCTCCCATGAGCTGCAGTTAACCAAACTAAACACTTTTGAAATTATAAGCATGTCAGTTATAACGCACAGAATGGCCATAACACACCCGAGCTCCCACCAACCCAAAACGAACCCTAAACTGGAAATCTCAAAGCCCGTCACTCCAAAAGGCTGCTGCACCTGCTCCAGATAAATTTCGGGCCACGCTTGGCTCCCCAAGACAAAACGAAACGCGTACGCGCCACTCAGCTAACTAGACACGAACCACACCTAAACCCTAGCATCGCCGTCGATCCGGCAGCAGCCCAGAGAGGAACCCGCGCGGCCCGCGCCAGCGCCATGCGACGCGAGGGGAGCTCAATTCAAAAACCACGCGGCGGCTAGATCCGGTCGGTGGGTAGGGTGCCTGTCGGGGGCCGCGAGCCAGCGCCGGATCGGCCGCTGGAAGGCGGCGATCGAGGGGTAGGAGCCTCGGGATCTGGGCGCGGGAGGGGAGAGTAAAGCTGGGGCTAAGGGATGGAAGGAGGGAGTGGCGCGCGAGATCACCTGGGTGGTACGATGTCTAGTTGTGAGTGTGCAGGACGGGTGGCGGGGCGAAGAAGACGACGAGGCTTTGGAGCTGGAGCCTGGAGGGAAGGAGAGATCCGTGCGACGCGAGTGGCGCAGTGGGGTGTGCTGCGTGGGCAGTTCTGTGCTGCGTGGGAACCTACCGTACGGCAGGGCTGGCTGGCAGCAGGTACGTGATCGGATCGAATAGGGAAGTATATCACTCTGAATACGGAAGTATATTACTCGAACTATATTTGTTTTATATTTTTATTTGGATTTGAATTCAAATACGGATAGATGTATATCGAATATGGAACTAGTCGGTAATAGATTTTTTATCGGATAACGTGTAAGACATTACACATATCATGTTTATAATCATTTATCCACTCCTTGAATCCAAATATTTATTTAGCATTATACGTGTACATATGTCACGTTTTTTAAAAATTCATGAATTTTTAGGATGTGTGTATTATTTATTTATTTTGCATAAAATCAACAAAATACAAATAAGTTACCAAGACTAATAATAAACATTCTATAAGAATATAACCTCAAGTCTCCACATGAAAATGATAAAGTGAAGTATTGCTTACGTTGAAACTAGAATATTTAGAGTAATTAGTCGGTTGCCCGTGCGTTGCGACGGCTTACAACAATACTCACGTAAACTATCCATAAATGTCTCCGCTCTCTGTATAATATTTTTTGATTTGGCTAACTGACGTTATTGTTTACTCCATGCAATATGTCTTGGTACAACAAGGACAATGAAGTGAGCGATTAGAAAAGAGTTCACAACGACTGACACAGATTATAAAATGACATAATTCCATCATACAGAGATCAAATAAGACAAAGTTTGTGAGATCAAGTTTCTAAAATAAGTCCTATGAAGTCAAACTTATAAAAAAGATATATCAAAATATGGAGTGATTGCTAAAGTCAGGCATCAATAAAAAATGGATGCGCTCCATATAAATTATGCTACTTCATACCAATTACTAACATTTAAAACCAACAAATAACCTTTCATTTTGCTGTTAGTGTGACAAATCATTGTTGCTCCATCCAATTCATCAACCTCAAACACTATGTAGTCTATTGCGTCAATGTGGTCTCAGAAACGATCTAATGTTTGCAAGAGCCAAGAACGTCTTGCCGTGCTTGGGCTGTAGCCTCGGCCCATAGTGCTGGCCCAACCCGACACGATTATTTTTTTATTTTACAAAAAAAACGTATATACTTATATACAATTTATATTCAATATTAAAAACATCTTAGCATGATGTTTTACTAGTTAGACAGCTTCACCCAGTGTCTCATATCCTTCTTCCGTCAGGACATGGGTTCAAAGCCCACCTCCTGCACCGTTTTTAACATTTTACGCTGATTTAATTGAATGGGTCGACGGGCTAACGGGCTGGCCCGACACAGTTAGCAGGCCGGCAATAGTTGTGGCCCACGTGTGTCTAGCCCGTGCCAGGCGCCGTTTGGCCATCTATATAGACGTGCAGCGGATTAATTTGAAATAGTTGTGAGGGTTATTTGTAAAAAGATGACGCATGACGACCGTTGAAACTGGTGCTTTAAGTATAGTATAGATTTCACGTGTAATTCACGCAACAAGTGAAAGTGAAATGAAAAACACTATCATATTATGGATTTTATGGTTCAAATATTTTGGAGGATTATATGTGGACATATGTTATGCCTCCATAAAATCCCATGAATTTCTGAGGAGGCTATTTGTGTATTATTAATTTATTTCTACGAAAAATCAGCAAAATGCACACAGCTATCCGGATAAGATATCTGTATATTCGAGAAGATATACGGATATTCGATATCCGACGGATATTAGACATATTGTATTCGAATTCGATATCTGAATAAAATATCCATATTCATATTTGTTATCCGAAAAAAGTTCGGATATCTGAAAATCCCATCTGAGCCAGTGTTCACCATCTTTGAATCCAGATCCGGACGGATATTTTTCGAACCATATTGCATCCCTAGCTGGCAGGGTCGTGGGGGTGACCTGAAGCTTCCAATTCCCCTCACGTGGGAGACTGTTCATCCTAGGACGCTCCAACAACTACTCACTCGTTCCTCTCCCCCTCCACCTCGGGTGCCTTCTTCTCCTCGACATGCTCAGAGAGTTCTCTCTCAAGGCTAGTTTGAGAGCCACAAAATCGAAGGGGTTAGAGGGGCTTATGTTTTGTGGCCCTCTAACCCTACGATTTTGTGGCTCCCAAACTAGCCCTCATGGGTTAGGGCCGGTTTGGTGGATAGGGGAATGGAGGGGATCCATGGAGGAGGGATCCCCTTGCTATTCAAAATTTCATGCCCGCCAAACCAGCCCTCAAGAGTCGACAGTTGGAGTGTGTGGCTTATGAGACACTTTCACGCGCGCGATGAGAGGTTGGTATGGTGTCTGCCAGCGGCGTGGCCCATCCTCTAGGTGAGTTGTTGTCTGGGGTCTGTCCCCCCCTCCCCGTCGCTCGGATCGAGCGACAGCGGTCCAGGGACAAGCGGATCTGCAGGAGTCCATCAGTTCTCGAACGTCTCCAACACCTTAGCCTCGACGCCGACGCCCCCAACATCCACAAGTTGCGTCAACAACCGACATGGCGGAGCGCTGAAAAAGCCTACACCGATCTGTACGACGATGCCCTTGATCTCCGTCATCCACCATTCATCGCCACTCGAAGCACCTCGTCTCGATCGGTGAGGATTTGTCTTTTTGCTCTCCCATTGTACTTGTTTTTCCGATTAATTTTGGTTGCAGATCTAGGGTTACGAGGTTTGGAAGGTTAGGGTTTCTCAATCTTGGTTATGAGGTATGTGATTCAATGTGTCGTGTAGGGTTAGTGATGAGAAAGGAAAATGTGAATTTGTTAGCCTTCATCGTTTGTGGATCCCCTGGTTTTGGGTATTAATGAACATAGTACTTCATCTCCAGGTAGATGCAGTTTGTTACTTCCTCATGCAACAATACCATTTATGTTCATTGAGTAACTTCTGTTTTGTATGTGTTATTTGTCTATCAAATCATTGTTTGAAGCCCACTAGTTGTTGTTGTCTTCTGAAATGGGTTGTGCATGTACAAACCCATTGGTTTGAAGGTTGTTCTTATGCAGTCAGTTGTTCATTTCCTGCACCTATGTTCATATGATGCTTGTTGTTATCTTCTGTAATGGGTTGTGCATATCGAAATCAATAGGTTTGAAGGTTGTTCTTATGCACTCTTCTGTTCATTTCCTGCACCTATGTTCTTAGTCTATTCATCAGCTATCTATGTCGACTACCCAAAATGTATACATTTACTCCATCTTTTTGTATGCAAATCTAATTTGTTTTGACTTGTAGAGATCATGGAATTTGAGATTGAGAAGCTAAAAAGGACATTGTTGCCTTAACTTCCATGGTCGATTATTACTGTAACACCCTGAATTTGGGGGTATAAAATTTCTTCTCTAATACTTACCAAATTCAGGTGCTACCACTTGTTTCTCTCACTATAGATTTCTTCTCCCTTCCTTTTATTAGAGTTGTGTCTAGTATTTGGGAGATGAATTATTTCTTTAATATATTAAAACCTACGAGAGTCATGAAATGTCGCATCATGTTGAGCCTAGATTGTTCTTTTGTTTGATGCACATGTTTGGAATAGATAAATTTGAATTTGTGGCATGTTTGAATTTGAATCCAAAAGAGAAAATGAAAGGGAAAGGAATTAGAAAAATTGAAATAAAAGAAAAGGCCAAATCGGCCCAGCCACCCCTCCCTCCTGGCCTTTCATCCCACTAGGCCCAGTCCGCCCGCGCGCCCCCTCCTACTGACCGGCGGGCCCACCCTGTTGGCGCTCTCCCTCGCTCGTCCGTGCGTCCTGCGTTCTTTGCCCAACGACCCTCACCTGTCAGCGCCTCTGCCCGTTGCGCACCCGCGCGCCTTTGCCACCGCCCTGCGGGCCCCTCCTGCTAGCCCCTTCTTTCAATCACGTGCACGCACACTGATAGAAGATGAGGCCCGATCTTCCGTGAGATACGATAACTTGATTGAGTGGAGATCTCAACGTTGATGATCCAAGGCTCCGAGCGAACGGTTCCTCGCAATCACTACACCACGGCTCCATTGGTTATCACATGTGACACATGAGTGATCTCACCACGAAGGCTTATCCTTGCAAGTGCAATCAAGAACACAAGCAAGAACAGGAAAGAAACGCAACCAAAATTGTATTGATTACGGGATGGGGTCTCACAAACCGATGACGACGACACTTTTCGATGACAGAATGATCTAAGCAAAACCCAAAACCTAATATGGCGGCGGCTACTGAATAAATAGAGTATTAGGGCGTGCGTGACCCCTGGTCTCGCCCCTAATGGGCTCCAACGCAATACACAGCCCAACGGCCCAACAGACGGTGTCGTAGCACCAAAACAGAATCTGAATGCTGAATTGTTTCGATGATTCCCATTGATTCCGGATGAATTTTAAGGTGGAACTAGTTGGGTTGGTTAGATAACCTCCTTATCTTTCCAACCATATCAAGTTCGTCGCAATCGGAGTCTGGATGCGTCCTGGGCGTCCATTTTAGTGCAGACTGGTCCTGGAACTCGAGATGGAGTCGCAGCCGAGTCAGACTTGATCTCCTTCCTGTTGTGGGTGCCCTTGCTGCTCCTTCTCAACACCTTGGCCTTTCCCAAGTCCTTGCTGGTCCTCTCCAAGGTTCCTAATCATCAAAACATCCATTAACTAGGGTAGAACTTACCTGGAGATTTAGCTGTCGTGCATGCGATCGTGTTATCGGTCCATTCATTGTATGTATATAAGTGATGTCCTCATCATCCTCCCCCTCTTGAATTGGAGTCGTCCTCGACTCGATCTCATCTTCGTCACCCATATATGGTTTCAAATATGAAATGTTAAAGGTGGGACTAACCCCAAAATCTGGAGGCAACTCAAGTGTATATGCATTATCATTAATTTTTGCAAGAACTTTATACAGACTAGCAGCACGTGGCATGAGTTTAGACTTTCTCAAATGAACCCACACCAAGTCACCAGGTTCCAATTTCATTTCCTTCCTGCCTTTATTAGCAGCAATACGATACTTTTCATTCATCTTTTCAATTTGCAACTTAGTTGTTTCATGTAACTTAAGAATGAATTCAGAACGTTGTGTAGCATCCAAGTTCACTATTTCATAAGTTGGTAAAGGTAGCAAATCAATTGGAGCACGAGGATTAAAACCATATAGTACCATAAATGGACTAAGCTTGGTTGTGGAATGAATTGATCTGTTATAAGCAAACTCAATATGTGGCAAACATTCCTCCCACAACCTCAAATTATCCTTCAAAATAGCCCGTAACATGGTAGATAAAGTGTGATTAACAACCTTTGTTTGCTCGTCAGTTTGGGGATGACAAGTAGTAGAAAACATCAACTTTGTTCCCAATTTAAACCACAAGGTCCTCCAAAAATGGCTTAAAACTTAGCATCCCTATCAAAAACAATAGTATTTGGCACACCATGCAAACACACAATCTCAGTGAAGAACAAATCACCAACATGTGAAGCATTATCAGTTTTGTGACAGGGTATAAAATGTGCCATCTTTGAAAAACGATCGACAACGACAAAAACACTATCACTCCCCTTCTTTATTCTAGGCAATCCCAAAACAAAATCCATAGAAATATCCTCCCAAGGTGCACGAGGAACAGGAAGAGGCAAATAAAGACCATGGGGGTTAAGTCGGGACTTAGCTTTGTTGCACGTGGTGCAACGAGAGACGTAGCGCTCAACATCACGCCGCATCCGAGGCCAATAGAAATGAGTAGATAACACATCCTCGGTCTTCTTAACACCAAAATGTCCCATCAAGCCACCTCCATGCGCTTCCTGCAAGAGTAGAAGACGAACGGAGCTAGCTGGAACACACAGCATGTTAGCACGGTAGAGAAGACCTTCACGCAGCACAAATTTTTGCCATGTTCTTCCCTCTCTGCAATTTTCAAAAGCATCTTTGAAGTCCAAATCAGCAGCATATAATTCCTTTATAGTCTCCATACCGAAGATTTTATGATTAAGTTGGGACAGCATAGTATAACGTCTAGACAAAGCATCAACAATCACATTATCCTTTCCTTTTTATGCTTAATAATGTAAGGAAATGATTCTATGAATTCAATCCATTTAGCATGTCATTTGTTTAGATTAGATTGTCCCTTAAGATACTTCAAAGATTCATGATCCGAATGTATGACAAATTCTTTAGACCATAGATAATGTTGCTAAGTTTGTAAAACTCGTACTAAAGCATATAATTCTTTGTCATATGTAGAATAATTCAGAGTTGGACCATGCAATTTTTCACTAAAGAAAGCATCAGGTTTACCTCCTTGAATGAGCACTCCTCCAATCCCAATGTCGCTCGCATCACACTCGAGCTCGAATGTCTTGTCAAAATCATGAAGTTGCAGCATTGTTGCTTGTGTGAGCTTCGACTTGAGGGCATCAAAAGCTTGTTGTTGTGCTAGTCCCCAACGAAACGACACTCCATTCTTTGTCAACTCGTGGAGAGGTGCTGCAATGGTGCTGAAATCCCGCACAAATCGCTTGTAGAATCCTGCAAGACCAAGAAAACTTCGAACATGCGTGATCGTGGTCAGAAGTGGCCAGCTCGTGATGACAATAATTTTTGCCTCATCCATCTCAATGCCCTGCGATGTCACAACATATCAAAGAAAAGACACACGATTGGTGCTGAAGGTGCACTTCTCAAGGTTACCAAATAAACGTGCATCACGCAAAACATCAAAAACAGCACGTAAGTGTTCAATATGATCATCATGAGACTTACTATAGATAAGAATATCATCAAAATATACCACCACAAACTTACCAATAAAAGCACGTAAAACCTCGTTCATCAATCTCATGAAAGTACTAGGCGCATTAGTTAACCCAAAAGGCATGACTAACCACTCATAAAGACCAAACTTAGTTTTAAATTCAGTTTTCCATTCATCACCTAAAGACATACGAATCTAGTGGTATCCACTACGCAAGTCAATTTTAGAGAAAACAATAGAACCAATTAATTCATCAAGCATGTCATTCAATCTAGGAATAGGATATCGATACCAAATTGTGATGTTATTAATGGATCTACAATCAACACACATGCGCCAAGTGCCATCTTTCTTAGGAACCAAAAGAACAGGAACAGAACAAGGACTAAGGCTCTCACGAATGTATCCGCGGTCTAGAAGGTCCAAGGACTAAGGCGCTGAATCTCCTTAGTCTCCTCGGGGTTGGTCCTTTAGGCAACACGGTTGGGCAAGCTCGCCCCTGGAATTAAATCAATCTTGTGCTCAATGCCTCGCAAAGGTGGTAATCCAGGGGGTATCTCAGAGGGAAACACATCCATATACTCTTGCAAAAGGTTAGCAACAGCCGGTGGCAAAGCAATAAACGTATCATCAATGGAATAGAAAGCATTTTTGCACACTAAGGCATAGCAAAGTCCAACAGAGGCGTGTAACTCATCAAGATCAGATTTAGTAGCTAGCAAAGTAGGAGTTTTTAACTTAATAGGTTGCTGATTTTCAGAGTTCAAAACACCTTTTTGCTTAGCATGAGTCTTTTTCTCATGTTCAAAGTGGACAATTTCAGTGGGAGTCATAGGAAGCAACACAATTTTCTTTCCCTTATGCATGAAAGTATATTTATTAGATCTACCATGGTGAATATCATCAGTATCAAACTCCCAAGGACGTCCCAATAAAAGAGAGCAAGCATCCATACTCACCACATCGAAATCAGCAAAGTCATGGTAAGAGTCAATAGAAAAATGCACCCTTACTGTTTTTGTTACCTTGAACTTACCGCTGTTGTTAAACCATTGAATGTGATGAGGGTGGGGATGCTCTCATGTGGTCAAGCCAAGCTTATTGACCACCTCAACGTTCACCAAGTTGTTGCAGCTACCACCGTCAATGATGGTATGTACACAGCAGCCCTTGACAATGAGGAACATGTTGAAGAGGTTGTGGCGCTGTCTGTTGTCGTCGTCACCAGCCGTGGCATTCAAAGCTCGTTGCACAATCAAGGCCTTATAGGTCTCGGTCGCTGTTGTACCAAGAACCTCTTCATCACCATCATAAGTCTATCTCTGCAATGTTAGCTTCAACAGTATCTTCATCTTCAACATCAGAAGCACTAACATAATCACCATCACCAGTAGCAATGTATGCCCGGTTGCTGGGGCAATCTCGCTGCATATGGCCAAGTCCCTGGCAGCGGTGGCACTTGATGTCGGAGGAGCGGCCTGTGGAAGAGGTGGTCGTAGCAGGTTTTGCTGTAACACCCGAAGGCACCAAGGACTTGCTGTTGTCGTGTCCCTGTGATGCCGAAGGTGCGGTGCTGCGTGTGCCGCTGGTGGAGGAAGGTGTGGACGTCCGTACGCCCAAAGAGGATGACGCCTTGGCTGGCGCCGGTGGCTGTCGTGGCGCGAAGGTGCTGCTCCTCCGCTGTTGATGACCCTGGAATTCTTTTTCTGCCAACATAGAAAGATGGAACAAGCGTTGTATAGAATGATATTCTTTATAATCAATAATATCCTGAATCTCCCGCCTCAACCCCCCATAAAACCTAACCATTTAATCCTTCGGATCCTCAACTACCCCACATCGTAGCATACCTTTCTGAAGCTCTTGGTAGTATTCCTGTACCGACATGTCTCCCTGATCTAAGTGTTGCAATTTTTTCGAAGATCACGTCTATAAGAAGGGGGAACAAAGCGAGCTCGCATCTCCTCTTTTAACACATTCCATGTTTGTGGTGCAGCACGTGTGTTAACAAGTTCATTCCAACAAATGATAGCAAAATCTTTAAATTCACTAGTGGCTTGTCTAACCCTATGCTGCTCAGGAACAAGATGAGAATTAAATTTTTGTTCTACCGTCATCTCCCAGTCTAAGTAAGTTTCAGCATCATAAAAACCCATGAATGGTGGAATAGAGAACTTAATCTTAGCAAATGGATCATTGTCTCGTTCAGGATTATGATGACGACGTCTACCATTACCTCCCATACCTTGTCGATTACGTGCGAGGCGTCGTCGCAGCGGTGCATAAACATCACCGTCGTCGTCGTCCATAGGAGAGAGCAGTACTGCACCAATAGCTGCGGCTGGAGTTGGTGGTGGGGGACGAGCCTCCAGTACGTCCATGCGTGTAACAAGTTCAGCAACTCGTCGATCAAGCTGCTCATAGGTTGTCGCCGTAGAGTCCTGGTATTCTTTAAAAGCTTCAGTCATCGCGCGCATCATCTCCTTCAATTCTAGCTGAGAGACACACTCATCGTCGTTAAGCTTAGGTCCCTTCTCCTTGTCCATTTGGTTCTTTGGTCCTGTCATTGTTAGCACAAAACAGAGACAAAAAGGCAACAAACAATGTGAACCCTACAACTATCTCTCATGGTGGTGGTGGTGGTAGAACACAAGTTATGAAGCGTCTTACCCCACTCTTACAAGGTTCTTACCAGCACTGCAGGTGGCAAACGGTGACCAGTGTGATTGTCCAACGAGCGTGGGTGTGATTACAAAGGAGTACCCATTCTGCTCGAGAGAAAGCTAGAGCTATGGGAAGGCTGACTAAATATATATATGTGGCACACAAGTCAGTAACAGATAACAATGCTGAATAAGTGTTCCAGGTACTCGTCCTAGTTGCTGGCCTAGAAAATGTAATAGAACAGTTGGACCAAGACACAAGAAAGGAGGTACAAGTATCTAGGTGCAGCAAGGAAAACAGGCTTCGGGCAAAATAATCACATAGGTGCACAGAACACTGGCGTTTCTGCTTATGTGCTACTCTTTTTTTCTGATTTTTGCTCTAGTCATTGTTTTTTTTGCGATTTTTCTTTTTTTTCAAATATTTTTTTTATATTTTTCTCTTTTGCAGCAGCACATAAGAAGGAAACACACCAAGTTTTAGATTTTTTTGTGCAAAGACGCATCCTTTGGAATTTCTGCAAGTTTGCCCTAAAATCAGAATAAATGTTTGGAAAATGAGAAGTCATATTTTCAAGACAAATTTGGGGATTTTAAAAACGGTGAATCCGGCAAAGCCAGAAAGAATCAGATGCGAAATTTAATTCTGTGCGATTTGAAAAAAATTGGGCATGATTCGAGTTCCGAGGCGAAAGTTATGGTCAATTTAAGTTTGGACTCCGAATCAGGGTTTCTAGCGAGGTGTTGGAAGGGTGGGGGGTTCAGTTTTGTGGATAGGGTCGGTTTTAGAGATAAGATCTGTTTTGAAGGTCAATTTTGTAGGATGGAAGCGGATGGAAAGAATCAAACTGAACCAAAACAAATCTAAACTACCAACCAAACTCAACCTAGAACACGAACTCAGAAGTGCGGACTCTAAAACTGAATTGTGCAAAGGCTAAGGCGATGGTTTTAGGTCGGGATAAACTGATCGTAATTTTTTTGGCTTTTTGTGGACTATGGGATGGAACAAAACTAATCTAAAGGTAGGATTATACCTCATGGGCAACCTGGAAATCTGATACCACTTGATAGAAGATGAGGGCCGATCTTTCGTGAGACACGATAACTTGATTGAGTGGAGATCTCGACGTTGATGATCCAAGGCTCCGAGCGAACGGTTCCTCACAATCACTATAACACGGCTCCGTTGGTTATCACCCGTGACACACGAGTGACCTCGCCACGAAGGCTTATCCCTGCAAGCGCAATCAAGAACACAAGCAAGAACAGGAAAGAAACGCAACCAAAATTGTATTGATTACGGGATGGGGTCTCACAAACCGATGACGACGACACTGTTCGATGATAGAATGATCTAAGCAAAACCCAAAACCTAATATGGCGGTGGCTGCTGAATAAATAGAGTATTAGGGTGTGCGTGACCCCTGGTCTCACCCCTAATGGGCTCTGACGCGATACACGGCCCAACGGCCCAACAGACGGTGTCGCGGCACCAAAACAGAATCTGAACGCTGAATTGTTTCGACGATTCCCGTTGACTCCGGATGAATTTTAATATGGAACTAGTTGGGTTGGTTAGACAATCTCCTTATCTTTCCAATCATATCAAGTCCATCACAATCGGAGTCCGGATGCATCCTGGGCGTCCATTTTAGTGCAGACTGGTCCTAGAACCCGAGATGGAGTCGCAGCCGAGTCAGACTTGATCTCCTTCCTGTTATGGGCGCCCTTGCTGCTCCTCCTCAACACCTTGGCCTTTCCCAAGTCCTTGCTGGTCCTCTCCAAGGTTCCTAATCATCAAAACATCCATGGCCCTAAGCGTAAGCTCTGAAACACAATTGACTAGGGTAGAACGTACCTGGAGATTTAGCTGTCGTGCACGCGATCGTGTTATCGGTCCATTCATTGTATGTATAGAAGTGATGTCCTCATCACACGCCGAGACCGCCACGCCCACGTCGCCTCTCTAAGCAAAACCGCCACCCCGACCCCCTTGAAGCTCCTGCACGCGCCCACTTCTCCCCCGCCTCATTCATTTCGCCTCAGCGCACTCACCCGAGCTGCGCGCGACCGCTTCCAAGCTCGCTGGAGCTTCCCCATCGACAGGCCTCCTGCACCCGAATTCTTCCTCAGCAAGGCCCACCCGTTGTCCCTAGCCGTGACCCGCCACTACCAAACGAAGTGCTGCCACCGCTCGCGCTTCACCCGAGGTGAATTTCCTTGCCGGAGTTCCTTTTCTCTCTCCCTCGTTCTCCTTGCTACGTCGATTAGTCGCCGGTGATCATTGGCACCGGCACTGCGCCGTCGTGCCGAGGTCCCCCGGCTAACAGCCAAATCTCCGTGCCCTCCTTCGCCCGTGTGAAATCGCCGACTCTGGCCATGGCGCTCGCACCGAGCGCGTGGCCGAGGAAGACGACAAACCCGACAAGGGGGCCCACCCGTAGTCTCTCAGCTGCAACCCCTCTCTTCTCCCCTCGCGCGGCCACTGACCAGTGGACCCTGGGTCCCACGCGTCAGCACCGCGCCAACCATCTTCCCCCACGCTAGGTCACCGCCTGACGGGCCCCGCCCATCAGTGCGCGCCCGCACCTGCGCCTGCACTTGCCCCGTGCCGCTGACCAGCGGGCCCAGCCCTGTCATGTCCCCACCCATCAGGCACCCGTGCTCTGGCGTTCCGTCGTTCCCTCCCAGCCCCGCCCGAGTCGCTGGCCCGTGGGCCCTACTCATCAGGCACCCATGCTCGCGCACTCACCCGCTGGTTCTAATCTCGGCCGTTGATCCGAGATCCAACGGGTGAGGAGACCCGATACCCCTTCGGTTTTGCCGTTTTGTAGAAAGAACCCTCGGTTCTCTGGTAATAGAACTGTTGGGGGCCTTCATCCTCCGAAGGTCCCAAAAACATGATTTAACAATATCTTCCAAGTGTGACATATGAATAGGTACCTTCGGACTCGGGTTAAAAGCATGTACGATGTGAAAAGCATGATCGTGACGAAGGTTGGATTTGCTCCGAAGCTACGTGCAAGGGAGCTTTGGCTAAATGGCGGAAAAAGGAACCGACTTAAAGGGGAAAAGGCTATCTAGTCCTCATAGAGTTCATAAGTCAATAATAAATGTAAAGGGCATGAATGTAATTTCTCACAGGCTGCGTCCTGTGCCTATAAATAGATGAACAGTAACACCGTACTGTTCACGCTGACTTGTATTCACTTGTGCGTCACGCTTGTACTCTTACCTTCTATCAAGCCGAAGGTACATTTGTAATTCAATATTGTTTCTGTCCTTTCATAATACAATGAGAACGAATTAATAATGTTACATGATTGTTTATGTTGTCTCTTATATTTCATATGCTTCTTCTTTTATTAACATATGCTGCGATGATGAAGGTATGTCCTTCATGACTTTCGTCTGAAGATCATTATATCTTAAGGGAAATAATGCTTCGAAGGATGAAGGGCATTAACATTTAACATTTTATGCTGCCTTGTTCTTAAGTCATAGCATTTGAGAACAAGTCCACAACATTGGCGCCCACCTCCGGTGAACTCTTTCGACCACCTTCGGCAAGCACTGACCTTCGTCATGCCACCAAAGAAAGCTTTAGCGAAAGGGGCTGCTGCACTGCAGCCACTGGACCCAAACCAGGAAACTCTTTCTCTCCGAGAAGCTCAAAGCCAGAAGAGGAAGGCCACCAGTCCAACACTCTAGGAGGAGGAATTGGACCAAGAAATCAGGGACATGGAAATCATCCATCAGCAAGTGCAAAGGAAGAAGGAGAAGATGGCACGATTGGCTGATCTTTAAAGGAAGATCGATGAAGCTACTGAAGAAGTGCGTCATCTTGCTCAAGATGAACAAGATCGAAGGCCCCAACACAGGGAGCTTCGTCAGGAAGGCCTATTCAACGAAGATGGATGGTATGATGATTTTAATCATGATACCTTTACTCTTGATGATGCTTCTCCCTTGGCAGCATAATTGCAGGCTATTCCATGGCCACAATCCTACAAGCCACCCCAACTACCCATGTATGACGGGCACTCAAACCCAAAACAATTTCTGATGAGCTATGAGGCAACAATATCCTCATACGGAGGCAATGCAGCTGTCATGGCTAAGTCCTTCGTCATGGCAGTCCGAAATGTGGCCCAGACTTGGTATTCTTCCCTTCGGCCAGGGACAATTACGTCATGGCAGAAGCTCAAGGACATGCTGGTGACCAGTTTCCAAGGCTTTCAGACAAAGCCAGTCACAGCTCAGGCCCTGTTCCAATGCACGCAAGACCATGAGGAATACCACCAGGCGTATGTCCGAAGGTTCTTGCGATTGAGGGCACAAGCGCCCACAGTGCCCAATGAAATTTTCATTGAGGCCATGATTAAGGGCCTTCGGCCAGGACCTACGGCTCAGTACTTCGCCAGGAAGCGCCCACAAACTCTAGAGAAGCTGCTTCAGAAGATGGACGAGTACATCCGGGCTGACAACGACTTCCGCCAAAGAAGGGAGGAAGCTTACAGATTCTCGGAAATGACCAGGGGCTTCGATGGAAGAATCCACCCGAGGCATGTCAGGTCAATCCATAACTCCACTCAGAGTGACGACAAAGGAAGTCAGCCTTAGAGGTCAAAGTACACCTCACAATCTTCAGGGCAACAGCAAAGCTCTTTCAGGCCACCAGCTCCAAGGGGCAGAGGCGCCAAGGGCTTTAGAAGAAGATTTGGGGATCAACCTAGAAAGATCTACTGCTTATTCTATGGTGAGGACAAGGGCCATACTACAAGAATGTGCCAAATCACCATTCAAAAGCAAAAGGAGATAGCAGAAGCCGAAGCTCGGCAGAATCAGCCGAAGCAGGTCTTGCACACTGCTTCGTGTCACTCTCCCTACATAATAGAGTATGTGGGCAATCATCCTGCAGCTTCTGTTGCTTCAGCTAGCCATTCACAGGCTTCCTGGCCACAACTCCCACCCCCACCACCACCACTACAACCGACCTATTCCCGAAGCCAGCAGCCAGAAGGGTGCCAGCATTCTCAACAGCAACGGGAATTCAGGGAGGAATCCGAAGCTCGCACAGTCAACAGTACTGTGCCGGAATAAAAGTACATCTATTGAGAGATATCCTATCTCTGAAATATTTTTATGTTCTATGTCATTTTGTTTTTCAATAAGGAACAAGTAATGTAAATTTAGTTTTAATTCCTTGTAATAGTCTTGCTTCTATTAAAATGAAATACATCTTCCTCACAGGCTTACGAAGTTCAAAAATTGCCGAAGCTCAAAAAGTCGTTCCTAAGGGAATGCAGAGCTAGAAAACTGCCGAAGCTACAAAAAAGACGTTCCTAAGGGAGCACAGCGTAAGTTTTGACGAAGCTACAAAAAAGACGTTCCTAAGGGAGCGCAGAGTAAGTTTTCTGCTCAAAAGACGTTCCAAAGGGAATGCAGAGCCAAGTACTGCCGAAATATAAGGCGAAGAAGTTCAAAAGATGTTCCTAAGGGAATGCAGAACTTACATTGAAAAGTCAACGGTGATATCGCCGAAATAGAAGGCGAAGAAGTTCAAAAGACGTTTCTATGGGGATGCAGAACTTACACCAAAAAATAAGCGGTGAAGCTGAAAAATAAACGGCAAAGAGACTTCAATTGTTCCTAAGGGAATACAGAGATTGTGTTCCAAGTGTGTGAGTGTGAGTGTGTGCCTTCGACATCTTCATCATTTTGCATATATCATCATATCATTCCGCATAATATCATATCATACATCATATCGCATCAGTGGCACGAATTTAATACGAAGACGATCTTTGGAGAATGCTTCGTAAAAATGAAAATGTGCTAAGGCACAAAATAAGCTTTGAGAAATACAACTTCATCAGCCCAGTCACAAAAGAAAGGATCCCTTGTTTATGAAGCATGGATATTTTTACGAAGCATGGATCTTTCTCTTTACGAAGCATGAAAAGAAGGGAATGTGTTTTTTCGCCGAAGGCTCAAAAACGATATGTATGTAAAGTTTCATGCATCGCAAAGAAATGAATTACAATAATTTACATATTAGATTCAAAGCTATACACATCAATATTACAGTCTTGTTACAATAAAGGTACATTGATCATCTCAAAATGTTTTTACAAATAAGTGTTATTCCTCTTTAAGAACTTTCTCTGCAACTTCCTGCAGTAGTTTGTTAACAACTTCATCAACAACAGATTCGGCTATATTGATGACCTCCAGTGCTTCCTTCGCTTCTGGATCGGCCAGGAAATCGAGCAATACCGACGTCAGAGATAATTCAGCTAAAGAAAGAAAAAGTTAATTAGTCCGAAGCTATAAAAACAAATGCTGAATTTAAAAATCACAACATAATACCTATACGTTTCTCACGCTCTGCAGCTTCCTCAGCTTGTCTTGCTTTGGCCTGGGTCTCATGGATGTCCTTTTCACTCTTTTTCATAATTTTGTGAGTCATTTCTCGGCCACCATTTGCCCAGATGTCGTTATAAAATTTCCCGCCTATTAAACTTGCTTCAGCTGAGGGGTCCTTCGTATCATTTACGGAGAAGGCAACTTTGTCCTGGGCCATGGTTTTAATATGGTCGCATCCCGCCTTCTCCAAGATAGCTGAAATCCCCCACGCACTGGAGAACGCGCATACATCCCCGCGGTCACTTAGAATTTCTTCAAAGGCTTCGGCCTCCCCACTTAACCATTCAATAACGCCTTCGGGGTCGCCTTGTATGAAGTTTTCTTCGGAAGAATAGGCGCCCACATTGGCAAAACTGGTTTTTATTTTCTTCACACAGTACATAGATTTTTCAAAGCATCTTTCCTTGGATGTGCGAAGTTCTTCAACGTTTTTCTCTAAATGATTTGTCCAGTATTCGCTAATTCCTCGTTTAGCTTTTGCGACTGCGCAATTCTCTTTAGCTTCGGCTAGTTGCTTTCGAAGGTCTTCAATCTCAATTTTTTGGGCTTCGAATTGGGTTTTGAAGCTAGCTTCATCTTCTTTTACTTTATCCACCAATGAAAGTAGAATTTTGTCTTTTTTCGTGGCTTCGTTCCTCAGCCTGATAACCTTTGATCGAAGGTTGTTGAGAGCTATAGTGCAACTCTCATCTTCAGCATTCTTTTATGCCCTTAGAGCGTTGCTAAGTATTAAGCCCTGCAAGAAAGAATAAAGGATTAATATGAGAATAAAAGATTTCATTTCAGAGTCCATAAACTTCAAAATTCACAATTTTTGTACCTTCAGACTATTGTATGCAAGACTATCTGTGAGATCGGCCTTTGTCATGGCACAAAGGCCAGCTTCAAGCTTCGGAAAACCCATACTTCTGGCCATCTCCCGAGAGACAAATAATTCTTTGTTGTCCGGGAGGCAGTACAAAAAGTCATCTTCGTTTGTACCATTAAACACTAGGGCCCCCTTCGGATACTGCAATTCCCAGGCATAATGTTTGGCTTCAGAAATTTCTTCTTCGGATAGTCTTTTTCCCGAAGCATGTCTAACGATATAATCAAAACTTTCGGAGAGTACTTCGGGAGTAAGGGATTCAGCTTCTTTGGCCACACTTTTCTCAAAAGCTATATTAGTATCTGGAGTTATTCCTTCGGCCCTCTGCTCGGTTGTGGCAAGCTTCGTCTCAGCAGGCACTGTGGGCCCTACCTCGGTTTCAGCCCGGGTTATTGTAGCTTCAACTTCTATTTGCTTAGTATCATCTTTGGGTTGCGTTTTGTCAGCTTCGACAACCTTCCCTGTAGGAGCGGGACTTATGGATTCTGTTGTTTCCAGTACATCTAATACATTTACCATCCTTCTCCTTTTAGGAGTCACGATAAAACCCGTTTGTACCTTCGGTATCGTCGCCCTTGTTGGAGCTCTCAAAATATCTGGCATTTTCGTTATTTCTTCAATTTCTGGTTCATCAACCTTATCAACCTTCGTTTCAACTTCCTTGGCTGTAGGCACCTTTAGCATTACAGCCGGCTCTTCAGTACTCTGTGTAGTTGAAGCAATTTCTTTTCTTTCGGCAGCAGAAGATGTCCCTGCGCCAAACTCAGGAACCACGGCCGGTTCAATGTAACGTGGCCGGTGTGTAAGAACCTTCAACTTTTTGCCCATCGACATAGGCTTATCTGGGCTGTCTGAAGCAGAAGTTTTCCTCTTTTTCCCTTGTCCCCGCAGCGGGTAGCGGTAGTCAGGGTATACGAAGTCGATGGCGTCGAAAACTCTGTTTAATATTTTCTTTCTCCAACCACCGAAGGCTGCGAACAAGGCATTGTCCTCGATTTTGGAGTACGCCCCAAGTAACTCGTCGCTCGTAGTTTCAATGCACTTCAGCCAATCATCATTTGGTTCATCAAACTTATCTCCAAACCTGAAGGTGTATTTCAGCCGGACCAAATCACCTTCGCTAGAATCATTAATGGTTTCCTTCGGCATTTCCCAGCCTTCCACAAGCGGCCACACCCTGAAGGCTATGTGCTCCTGAACTAAATCTCTTGTGCAAATAAAAGAGCAAACAGTGCCGAAGGCCTTCTGACACGCTTCCGCATCATCATCAATTTCAACCTTCAGCCTTCGGAGGCCGAAGCGGGACCAAATGGGACGCATAATGACTTCCTTAATATCTTCCCTTGCCTTCAAATCATTCTTCACATAAAACCATTCCTCCATCCAAGCTCCGGGCCACCTTTTCCGGAATGTTGGCACCGGGTGGCTTGTGCTGGGGTGAGCGATAAATCCATAACAACCAAAATTGTTATGATATTGTTCTTTGCCCATGGCCTTCGTCTCATATACAAGCTCGTGCATACTGCAAAAGCATTTCGTGCTTGGCTCCAGCCCTTGGCTTCTTACAGCCCAGACAAAAATCCCCATTCTAATAATAGCTTCGGGGGTTATCTGATGAAGGTAAATCTGATATATTTTCAGCACTTCAACCAAAACCTGCTTAGTGGGAACCGAAGCCTAGCTTTGAAGAAGCTTCGTTAAATCACAACTTCGTTTTCCTCGGGGGCAGGGACGTTGTTGTCTCCACCAGCTCTCACAATAGACATATCCCGAAAGTACCTTCCTCTCATATTGTCAAGATGACTCTGTTTAATTGCTGATTTCCCAAAGATTGTATGACTTGGCCTCCAGGGCCGATCCTTAGAATCTTTGCCCCCGCTTTCCGCATTATAACTATCACTGTCACCAGTATCTTCAGACAGGCCTTCCAGTATCTCCTTAGTAATCTTCTCTGTATTTGTTTTTGCCATTGACTCGATAAATCCAGCAATGTATGGATTCACAGCTTTCTTCTCCTCAAAAAGATTCTCCTCTTCAGTCAGCGTCTCAGCAGCAATCTTCTTGTCTTGAGACATTTCTCCTTCAGAAATGACAAAAATGCGTCTTTTTAACCGAAGCTCAGAAAGCTTGAAAAACTAGCAAGCGTTAGTGAGCAAGAGCTATGAAATTGAGGAAGTAAAGCAAATGGCACAAGCAACGTATCAAATATAGCTGATGTGAGTTCTTATTTATACACTCAGCACGCTCCAAATTGGGGGGGGGGGGGGGGTCGTCCGTCATTGACTGTTGCTATTCTAGCAAAGGGAAGGTGTTTTTTCGGACTTTCGGCTTAAGGCCTTTATCCATGTCGCAGTCTGAATTTGTTATCTTAAACAAATTAATATTGCGAGGGGCTACTATTGGGGGCCTTCGTCCTCTGAAGGTCCTCAAAAACGTGATTCAACAATATCTTCCAAGTGTGACATATGAACATGTACCTTCGGACTCGGGTTAAAAGCATGTACGATGTGAAAAGCATGATCGTGACGAAGGTTGGAGTTGCTCCGAAGCTACGCGCAAGGGAGCTTCGGCTAAATGGCGGAAAAAGGAACCGACTTAAAGGGGAAAAGACTATCTAGTCCTCATAGAGTTGTCCATAAGTCAATAATAAATGTAAAGGGCATGAATGTAATTTCTCACAGGCTGCGTCCTGTGCCTATAAATAGATGAACAGTAACCCCGTACTGTTCACGCTGACTTGTATTCACTTGTGCATCATGCTTGTACTCTTACCTTCTATCAAGCCGAAGGTACATTTGTAATTCAATATTGTTTCTGTCCTTTCATAATATAATGAGAACGAATTAATAATGTTACATGATTGTTTATGTTGTCTCTTATATTTCATATGCTTCTTCTTTTATTAACATATGCTGCGATGATGAAGGTATGTCCTTCATGATCTTTGTCTGAAGATCATTATATCCTAAGGGAAATAATGCTTCAAAGGACGAAGGGCATTAACATTTAACATTTTATGTTGCCTTGTTCTTAATTCATAGCATTTGAGAACAAGTCCACAACAAGAACCCGCTGTCCCTGGTTATTGCAGTCATGCCCATGGTTTCTTGCAGAGAGAACCCCGTGGTTGTTTGTAATTAGAAAATTGGGTTTAGATTTAGGGTTTTGAATTCCAAAACTTGTGAATTTCACATCTTTTGCATATGAACTCCAAATGGGATGGTTCAAATTGAAAATATTGATTTACTGAGATAGACTTAGTTAGAGAACAGTAGACCCTTAAACATATTGATCTACCCTAGAACCTAGAGTTCACTTATGTGTTTGTACTTTTCTACTGAACTTGTGTTTGATCTGTTGCATATGTTTGGTGTACTGTTCTTTATTATTCCCCAAGTGTGTTGAATGAATGATTGCTTTGCATAGACAACGAGTAGTCTGTGGTTCTCGAGTGTGTTGTAGGAGACTTCCCTGAGTGTCACACCCTGTTTTGGAAGGCAAACCGAATGCGAACCATGTACGTGCTAGGATCAGAAACTCACGTACACAGCGATTACAAAGTTGGACATCATCACACATTGCTCAAAATAAATAGTGGAAATAATACTTTATTACATCAAGATGTCCAAGACATCCATAGAGTCATTAATTTAACATAGTCATTAACATAATCAAAGTGTGGATATGAAACGTAGAATGATAAGGCCTTCACAGACAGGTGACTGGGGTTTGCCACTAAACATGACTAGAACTCATCGAAGTCCAGAAACTCCTGAAAGTCCTCCAGGTTGCCTTCGTCTTCTCCTAAGCATTGGTTTCAATGGGGACAACCTGGGATTGGGGGGTTTAAAAGCAAGGGTGAGTACACATCAACGTAATCAGCAAATGTCCTGTTTGGCTAAAGTGGTCTAGCTGTATGTGAGGTTAAGGTTAAAGCAGTTGCTTTTAGTTGGTCAGGTATTTATTACTAGTAGAAAAGCCAAGTTTTAGTAATAAACCCAAGTTATTACCCAAAAGTACTCCCTCCAAGAGGAAATACCAGAAACCATAGTTATAACCATCACCATTAATCACCATCATAAAAGTATCCAAAGTTACTCTAATCAAAGAGGATCCCAAGGCTGCTCTTAACCGTGAGCACGACTGATATACCAGTTTCTAACACTCTGCAGAGGTTGCACACTTTACCCATGAGTCGTGAACCCTTTTTGCCTCGGGTCGATCAAACCCTCAAACACTACCAAGATGAGTAGGCAAGGTTTCACTATGTAGCCTTTACAAAGATTCCCCTGGTGTGCAGTTGCTCGTTAGGTTTCGCTAGTCATACAAACACAATACTCCTCCCTAAAGTGGGTGACTAACAAAACCAAATCGAATGAACCTCGACACCCACCCTTAACAGAGCAAGCACTATGCCCCGACCCCCATTGATGGTCCTCCGATAAAACCAACTATAGCCCCAAGTTCATCTAATTAATCAGTAAGGGCGTCCTATTTCACCCTCATGGTTGTACTGTTATCTCAGGTGGTCTCTCAACAAACAGGTCCTTACGGAGAGGTACTCAAGAAACAACCTGAGTCCCCTAAAGTGTAGCACCCTGGAAATTCAAGTTTTGAAATTTCCTCAAACTCGCTGTAAATTCAAAATGAAATTTTAAATTTCATTTCAAAATGTTTGTTTGCGAGTTGATCTCAACAAATAAAATATAGTGGTCTATATTATCTCCAAAATCTTCCTCAAAATATCCTACAAATATTTCCCCAGTGATCCCCTCTGATTCTTTCCAGAAATACTGCCCAAATATTCCACCAATAATTCTCCAAATATTTTCCTCCTGAGAAATACCTCCAGAATCATTTTTAAAGTCTCTACAAATATTTTCTTCATAATTTTCCTCATGCTCATACGTATACGTACGCCTCTGGTGTCATACGGTGGGCTCTACACTAATTTCACTTATACATGGCAAATACATGATTGTCCACATTACTATTCATCGTCACTATTCGTCATCGTTACTATTCATTACTATTCATTATTACTATTCACTATTAATATTCATTATCGTTACTATTCATCATTGCTATTCATTATCGTTACTATTCATCGATGATATTTATCGTTGCTTTTTCATCGTCACTATTCATCGATCATCCGATCACCCTAAATTTCAACTGCTCATCCATCATGCTGTCCAGCTCACCTAAGACCTGTCAGACCAATATTCCAGTCATACGAACCCCGGTGACTGTGATTTTCCTTCTAGTAAAAACATCCCATCTGGTCACCCATCCCAGATTTCTCCAAGTTGAGCACGCTTAACTTTGGGATTCTTTCGACCCAGACTTCCAAACTCAGATTCCAATAATTCTTATTTATAAATTCTTATCAAATTATTCTCTATCCAACCATGTCATCCCTTAAGCATGGTTCATATTCCAAAAACTCCCAAAATACTCTTGTCCCATATTCTGTCTATAATGTCCCTGTTCAGACTAAGTCAGACGATTCATTCGTCACTATTCTCACCAACAGTGAACTCTACTGTACTACACCACATACACCCAGCTATAAATAGACTCAGTTACCCTCTCCCTCTTCGCACACCCAACACCTCAGCCAAGGCAAACACCTCACCCACTCAGTTACTCTGCTCTACCGGCTACGCGCATAGTGTCGCTTCGCCTCCAATCCACCCTCCTGGTAAGCACCTCCGCTCCACCACCAGTAATATCATAACACCACATGACACAGATTCTCTCAAGACTCTACCCATCTATATATCGCCATTCTGACCACTATACTGAATAATCGTTCATATACTTGCTGGTTTGTATGTTTGCTTGTTCATGATGCATAGCCATCGGAGCGTTCGTGCCGTCTCGTGAAGGCCAGATCTACAAGTCTACGCCAGACGGTGGAGCCAGAAGCCAGTTCCACGAGCTCTCACCCCTTTCACCGGTTAAGCAACGACAAGCTCACTGGATCCCTTTGATGCATAAACTACCTATGCTTGTTCAACCACAACCCTCAGCATGTTATTTTATGCATGATATGATTTTGTTGCTAAGAAACAAGTTATTATGGCCACCTAGCCCTTGCCGCAATCAATCTTTATACTCCTTGACATATTTGTTACAAATGATTTGAGAAAAGATGTGAGTTTTCAAAAGAAAATGTTTTTCAAAATGGGTATGATGAAGGGTTGTCACCCTTATCACCCTTGAGTGGGATGATCAGAGACTCCCTGGTTTAGGAGAGGGCCTAAGGTGATGGCTCAGCTGGTTTAGGTGTGAGCATGAAGGATTGTCCCTCTCGCCTAAGGACCGGTTTGTCATCACTCCTTACCTATACTCTTATCAAGTACAACCACTCGAGACTGTATGGGCGGTCGCTCAATCTGAACTTGTACGGTTCAAACCCCAGGGTTTTGATGGCTGGGGAGCACCGGGAGGATAAGGAAGGGGAATGTTTTGTCCAGTTTGGGCATGGTGGTGGCCTGACTCCTTCCGGTATAATCGCTAAGGTAAGGATGTGCAAGGAAGGAGAGAGTTTCAGAATTCGGATCTCACGACGGTGAGATTGCAGAAACCGGACTAGTGGGTAAAGTGTACACCTCTGCGTAGAGTTTGAAAACCTATTCGAATAGTCTGCGTCCACGGATATGGATGAGTCATGACATGGATTTGATAATTAGTGTTTTGTTTTCCAAAAATGCTTTTGAAAAGCTACTTTAAAAGGTCTGGCGGTTGTGCCGTGAGATATGGTGGACGAGAAGTCCAGTAGCTGTTTTTGAAAATGAAAACCAGTGGAAAACTGCTAAGATACCTGGATGGTTTAGTCCATTGGATTTTGTTCTATATTGAAAAACTTCATGTTCCTTTGGGAGAGGATGCGCATTGAAAAATATAAAATGTTTTACAAAATAACCCTGCATCAAATATTGCTCTTTCTACAAAAATATCCTGAGCTCCATATATTCCATGCATTATATCTGATTTCCCCATTCCGTGGGTGAAGGTGGGCTGCTGAGTACGTAAGTACACACCCTTGCTTATTTGTTGTTTTTTCAGAGAAGGAGATTGCTGATCGGGTAAGAGTTACGCCTGTTCCCAACCTTGCTTGTGGCTGTTGGACCGCTGATTTGCTTAACTGCGTATATCGGGCTGCTTCAGCCCCACTCTGATGATATGTCTCGAGTTGTGGACCAACTCTTAAAGTTGATCGCCACCTTTATAGGTTTGCCTCGTTTAAGCAGATCTAAAATCATCTGATGTATAAATGTGTTTACTAGCCTCCTGGGACTAGTAGTTGTATCACATTTGAGTCCTAGAGGATTGGGGCGCTTCATAAAGTATCACAAGTTCATCATCATAATCAAGATAACATCATCATATCATAAATGTTCTCATCATGTTCATTGATTAAAGTAAAGGAATAACATGGAACTAACCATATTGACCCAAAAGGTAATCAAGGATAAGGTAAATACAAAGCTAGTCAATCCTTAGGTTTCAATTAAGTAATGCGGGACCGTGAATTATAAGTGAGTAGGACAAAATGGGTTAGAGGACACTTGCCTTCACCAGGTTGCTGCTCACGAAAGTCTCCTGCAACACACTTGGAAACCTCAGACTGCTCGTTGTCTACGCAAAGCAATCATTCATTCAACACATTTGGAAAATGATAAAGGAATAGTACACCAAACATATGCAATCAAGTGAATACAAGTTCAATAGAAAAGTACAAACAACAGAGTGAAATCTAGATTCTAGGGTAATCAAATATACTTAGGGGTTTGTGGTTCTCTAGGCACTGCTTATCTCAGTGGATTAACATAACTTACTATAGTCATCTTAATGGATTATTAAAAGTATACCAGGGATGGGTTCATACATTACATGATATTAACTTCACCAAGTTCATCACTTAATTATCATTAGTGTTTCCCTTTTTATTTCTTTTTAAATAACAAACCGTTACTTTAAATGCACCTATAGCCTAGACATAAAATTAATACATGTAGATAGTAAAATATACTAATTTTAACAGATAGAGAATAATTTTATGAACATTTTGCAATTTGAACCACCAAATTTAAAGTTCATATGCAAAAGATATGAAATAAACAGGTTTTGGAATTCAAAATACAAAATTAGACCTATTTCTGTGATAAAAATAAAGTCCAGGGGCTTCTTTGCAAGAAACCAGAGGCTCAGCTGCAAAAACCAGGGACGACGGATTATTTTCTAAAAAGCCGAGGGTCTCTTTAACAAAAAGACCACGCGAAGGGGTACGAGATGTTCTGAGCCATCCGATCACAGATCGACGACCGAGATCAACCATGAGCGCGAGCGCACGTGCTTGGGCGCAAGTGCGGGCGGGCAGGCAGCCATCAGCGGCGCTGGGCCGGGGCTGGCTGACCGGCCGGGCCCAACAGCAGGGGCGCGGGCGAGGCGCAAATGAGGTCGGCGGGCTCAAGCGAGGGTTCGGCGCGGATTCAGGGTGACATGGCGAACACGGTCATGGGCGCGACACCGGCGCAGAGGCATCGTAGGGTCGCAGTTTGCATTACAGTGGCCCAGCGACGATGCTAGCATACTCCGGCGAGCAATTGTGCGTGCACCGAGGTAGGGAATGGGAAATTAGGGGCCTGGGGAGGTGGATTACCTCTCGAGAAGGCTCTTGGGCGCTTGAGCGACGGTGAGAACACAGTGAGGCCTTGGGTCGACGATAGCGGCGACACGGCTGCATGGTGGGGAGTCCGGTGAGCGCGAGCAGAGAGGAATAGAGGGGAAGGGGCAAACCGAGGGGCGTCCTGAGTTTCTGGTGTGGAGGCGGAGCTCACTGGGGCCACAGAAACAGCGGAGGCTCGACAGCAGCCACAGAACGGACCCAAGATCACGACGGATGACGATGGTGCTTTGTCGGGCGCGCGCTGGCGCGAGCGGGTGCTGGGGTGCTGCGGATGAGCGAGTGAGAGAGGAGGGAGAGCAAGTGAGGTACTAGGCAGCTAGAAAAGGCCGGGGTGGGCGGGCATGGCCTCGACGTGCATCGTGGGCGCGGAGTCCACGGCGACACGCGCGTCATGCGCGCGGGCGGTTCGGGAGGGACGAGTCCGACATGCGGGACCCACGGGCCAGCGAGAGCGGGCGAGTGAACGAGCGGTCAACGCTGACGGGCGGGCCCCGCTGCGTAGAGAGAGAATGGGACACGCGCGCAAGGGGGATTGGCGCCGACAGGTCGGCCCCACCGGGCACAGGGAGAGGGGAAGAAGGGACACGCGGGCGCGGGTTGGCTCCAACCGGCGGGGCCCGACTGTCCTAGGGAGGGCGAGCGCACACGTGCGGCTGGATGGGCCAAGTTGGGCTGCGTGGGCTAAAATGGGTTTTTCTATTTTCTTTTGAATTTGCAATTGATTTTCTTTTTATTTTTTCTAGGGATTCAATTCAAACCAAACCACAATTCAAATTCAAATAATTCAAACATGTGAATCAAACAAAAAGAATAATCTAGGCTCAGCATGATGCAAACATTCATATATACCCTAGGTTTTAATATTCCCAAGAAACAAAATAATACCTCTCTCCCAAAAATAACCTAAAATCCTATTAGAGAGAATAGAGAAGAAAAACTATAGAGGTGAGAAAAGGTGTAACACCTAAATTTGCTAGGCACTAGAGAAGAAATTTTATACTCCAAATTCAGGGTGTTACGAACCTATCCCCCTTAAAAAGAATCTCGCCCTGGAAATTCTGTGTTGGTTAGCAAAGAGCTAGGGATATTTAGCTTTCAGATCATCTTTTCTTTCCCAAGATGCTTCTTCCTTTGAATGGTGGCCCCACTTGACTTTACACATTCTGACGGTGCTTCTTCGAGTGACTCTGTCTGCTGTTTCCAGAATTTGAGTTGGCTTCCCGATATAAGTCAAGTCTTCTTGAACCTCGAGATCCTCGGTTGACAATTGCTCTTCTGGCACTCGCAAACACTTCTTCAGCTGAGACACATGGAATACATCATGCACGGCTGATGGACTTTCTGGTAGGCTGAGTTGATATGCCACTTCTCCACGTCTTGACTGAATCTGGTACGGTCCGGTGTATCGAGGTGCTAGCTTGCCCTTGACTCCAAACCTTTTGATTCCTCTGATCGGTGACACCTTTAGGTAAACGTAATCTCCCACTTCGAAACTCCGCTCTCTTCTTCGAGTGTCGGCATAACTTCGCTGCCTGGACTGCGCTGTCTTCAGATTCACATTCTGACGGTGCTTCTTCGAGTGACTCTGTCTGTTGTTTCTAGAATTTGAGTTGGCATCTCGATATAAGTCAAGTCTTCTTGAACCTCAAGATCCTCGGTTGACAATTACTCTTCTGGCACTCGCAAACACTTCTTCAGCTGAGACAAATGGAATACATCATGCACGACTGACAGACTTTCTGGTAGGCTGAGTTGATATGCCACTTCTCCATGTCTTGACTGAATCTGGTACGGTTCGATGTATCGAGGTGCTAGCTTGCCCTTGACTCCAAACCTTTTGATTCCTCTGATCGGTGACACCTTCAGGTAAACATAATCTCACACTTTGAAACTCAGCTCTCTTCTTCGAGTGTCGACATAACTTCGCTGTCTGGACTGCGCTGTCTTCAGATTCTCTCGAACCATTCTGATATTCTCTTCGGCTTCAAGCAAAATGTCTGGGCCGAACACCTGCCTTATGCCGAGTTAGTCCCAGTGCAACGGAGTTCGATAATTCCTCATATAGAGTGCTTGGAACGATGACATCTTCTACGGCAACTTGACCAGATTTATAAGAGATCAAGTATGCAAACCACCTGCCCCGCAGAGATTATCTCACACTCGAGCCCATATAAACCCAAGGTCTAGTGAAATCGCGAAGGATCCTGAACTTTTCCTTCGCAACCAAGATCGTAATGAACTGACATTCATTGCATCAAGTGTTACAACATTCCACAATGTTTTTAACATCAATCGGAGTTTGTAGAGTTGTTACAATAAAGGTGGCACACAAGCCCCAAATAACTCCAAGTAGCATTCATTGAAGTGATAAGTTTAGAGGAAGCATTTATTTAACTAGCACCCACAACACTTGCGGGGTTTTGGAGATATTGTGCCAACATTAGGTATGTCAACCCACCAAAAGCTTGAGACAAGAATGGGGAAGCCCTGCCCTAGGCTTAGTCATCTTCGGTAGCCGGGTATAAGAAGTGCTCGCAGTACCCGTAGTACATCTGACCATCTGTAACAAATCATTGAGAATAGCACCCTGAGTACCGGAATGTACTCATCTAGACTGACCCGTCCAAAACCAGGAAATAAGAAAGTAAAAAGTGTTGGGGGCCTTCGGCTTCCGAAGGTCCTCAAAAACATGATTTGACAATGTTTTCCAAGTATGCGAGCAGGTATCTTCGGAATCAGGTTGCGGGTATACAAGAGCATGGTCAAGACAAAGCTTGACTGAAATGGAAGACGATCATGACGAAGGATGAAACGATCACGAAGCTATGTGCAGAAGAGCTTCGGCATGACAGCAGAAAGGGGAAACCGACTTAAAGACGAAAAGCCAAATTAGACCTCAAAGAATTACTATAGAGTTATTGATAAAAGTAAAGGGCATTAATGTAATTTTACACGGGCTGCGTCCTGTGCCTATAAATAGATGAACAGTACTCCCGTACTGTTCACGCTGACTTGGCATTAGCATCACGCTTGTACCCTTACTTTCCTTCAAGCCGAAGGTACGTTTGTAATTTGTTGTTGTTTATATAAGTAAAATAAATATAAATAAATTAATAATAATGTTCAAAGTTATCATGCTATTTTTCGTGTTTTATGTATAAATCTCTCTTATCTTTTATTATGATTATGAAGGTGTGACCTTCATAACCTTCATCCGAAATCCATTATATCCAAAGGTGTAACACCACAAAAGCCATCAAATAAAAATAACAAATTTAGATATTATATTAATCAGGGTAATGATTTTTTTTCTTAGTGTTTAACTATTTATTTGCATCGTTTTTCTTTGCATGCACGTGATTTCTTATCGGATGTTTAAATATCAATCCATTTTAAAAAGAAGTACTAGTAATTAAATAATAATTAAGTATTATAGTAATTATTAGTCTAAAAACAAGTACTCCATTTATAAATATTTTTGGTAATTTTTTTTATGATTTTTAGAGTTCTTTAAAAATGAATTTCGGAATTTAAAAAAAAGAAAAAAAACCTAAAGCTACCCAGCCGGCCCACTTAGGGGCCCAAAACTACCTAACCCTAGCCTTATGCGCCGCGCGCCCCTGGGAATTTTTCCCCCAGCCGCCGCCGCCTCCCACTCTCTCTCCCTCTCTTCTCTCTCTCTCCCACTCTCTCTCTCCCTCACCGCTCCTCTCTTCTCTCTCCATTCGCTCACCTGCCCGCGACCCCAGCCGAGCGCGCAGCCGCGCGCATCCGCCCGGCCAAGCCGCGCCGCGAGCACTCACCCGCGTGTGCAGAGTCGCGCCCAGCGCCTGCTCCCAGCCGCGCTCGGTCGGCTGAGCCCGGCCGCGTCCTCGTGCAGCGCGCGCTCCAAGCGCCGGCCGTGCCAGCGACTCGCCCAGCCGTGCCTCGCCCCGACGACCTCCGCGACGACCCGAGCGCCCTGCCCGCTCACCACGCGACCAAGCCGTTTCCCTTGCCGTTACACCTCCCTGCGTTATGGAACTTCAAGTGACGTCCGTTCCTTCTTCCCTCTCTCTATTTCTCTCCATTGAAACCACAGAAGAAACTGTCGCCATTAAACCGCGCGTAATGGAGCCGCCGACCGCTCTCCTCTCTCCCACGACGACTTCTCTTCTCCCCTCCCTCTCCTATAAAAGGCAGCAGAGCCTCCCCATTCCTGCCTACTCGAATTTGCCTCTCTCTCTAGCACTCCACACTCATCGCTAGTGCCGTTGCCGTTCGTCGCTGGAGCCCGTGGAGTTCACCGGAGTGTGCCGTTCGTCGCCGGAGTTCACCGGAGTCACGTACTCGCTGTCCGTAGTCGAGCCCCGCTCTCCGTCCGACCGAAACCCGTCGATCCATCTCCGTCACACGCACGAACCCGAGGTTGATGACGACCCAAATTTATTTTATGCATTTTATAAAGTGCTTTTAATTTGATTCATGTGTTGTATAGTTTGTTTGTTGTAATATGAACACATGTGATTCCGATTTATGTATTTGTGTGCGCTACGGAATTTGTTAGAAATATGCGTGCACCGTGTTATTTCATGTAATCGACGCGTTGATTTTGGTTTAGAGAAATATGACGTAGATTTAATAGTCACACGTTGGTGATAAAAATACTAGATAAGAATTTATAGTCAATTTTGGTCACGATAAATTCTAGAAACTATTTGGAGAATTATAGGTGCAGTTTTGATGGATTAGAAAATGGTATAGAACTCATGTTATTTGAATAATATAGGATTTTAGATGATTTATCTAATTATTTTATTAGCATATTTTTTTTATAAAGAAAGGAGAAAATATCATTGGTAGATGGCAAAATAGGTTTTTGCTAGTCAAATAAACATGTTCACAGATTTAGAACTTAAAATTGTTAGAGTACTAGTTTATGTCAAATAACCTCGCTTGTGTTAGAAAATATTCAATTAGTAGTTTATGTAGATTTTTAGAATATTAATATTATTAAATTCATTCTTGCTATACTAACTAATTTGAGTTAGAAGGAATAAAAGGTATTAATTTATTTATTAGTATTAAAAGATAATAAGTATTATTTAATTTCATTGATGGTGTTAAAATAAATTAATATTAGTTAAAACTATATTTATTGCACCCACTCATAAATTCACCATTAGGATTCACATTAATAGCCACAATTGAATTAATAAGTATTTACGCGATTAGTACGTAATTAAGATATGATTAGTGTGATAGGTTAATGTGTGCTTAATGACGTATTGGTGTATGTTTATGAATGGTGCATGTTTATTTATTGGTGTATGTTTTATTTTTGTATGTGCGCTATGCGACCCTATTAGAAGCGGATTGTGCGGTAGACGATCCGAACTCGTTCGAAGACGATCCACAGGACTCGCTTGAGCAAGGCAAGTGGATTCTCCCTCTGCATACTCTTTTTGTACCCAGTCATTGCATTTAATAATGTTTACTTTTGATATACTGCATAATTTGATGGGTTTCACCTAATTAAGGATTTCCTAGATTTACTACATGTATTCCTTGTTTAACCTGGGGAAATAATTAAGCTGTGCAAGATTTATGCTACCGCTCAACTTAATGATTTCTTAATGTCACTCATTAATTGGTTTTAATGTTCCAAAGATTTAATTGGCAATTATGGCATTAACCCGATGGTTAAGATAACTTTATTGCAAATTTAATTGGAACATGGAGTGACCACCCAGGATAACAGTGCAACCACGAGTGCTATCATGGCTCTGGCTTTGGTAAATAGCTCTATATGCTTAGTGCCTAGCAACCTTACCTGAAAGATGGGCAAGAGGGGGAGCGGTAGGTGCTGGCAGCCCACGTTAACATGGGGTCGTATTCTTGGCTAAGGTACTTCACCCAGGGGGCCACCACCATCGTCTTTAGAAACCTTAGCGGGTTGCTTCGTATTAAGCGTATTTTGTGAAAACCTCATAATGGATCCCTAGCCATTCACCTCGGCAGTGTCTAAGGGTCCGATCAACCCGGGCTAGATGGGATACATGGCTTGTGGGTAAAGTTGTACCACCTCTGCAGAGTGTAAAACTGATATATCAGCCGTGCTCCCGGTTATGAGCGACCTGGACTCCTCACATGATAATTGAACTTGAAGATGGAATTAAATTGAGATCCGATGATCTGCCAATAATTTGCTTAAGTGATTTCACTTAAGTGTTTTTGTTATATTCATATTCCTTTGTTTAAATGGGATATTTGGGATTCACACTTATTAGTAAGACATGTGTTGTTAATAAAATGTTGACCAACTAAAATGCTTACTGCTCAACCTTAGCCTCACCTTGTTATACCTGCATTAGTTTTCCCCCACTTGCTGAGCCCCGACCATAAGTGAGCTCACCCTTGCTAATATTTTGATCAGAGGGTGATGCTGGAGACTTTGATGGAGATTTTATCGACGACGATGATTTCTAAGTCTAACGATGCGCCAGTCATCTTCCTGTGGGAGATTGCCCAATTGTTTATTTCCGCTTTACTTTGATGTGATACTTGTTAAAGATACAATGTTTCAGATGATGTAATAAAGTATTATACTCTCTTTACGCCTTTATTGCATTGTCTTTTGATATATTACACTTGTGACGTCAACATATGTGTGGAAATGGATCCTGGCACACATATGGTATGCGCTCGGTTCTACCCCCTGGAACCGGGTGTGACAGAAGTGGTATCAAAGCTATGCTGACCCTAGGTCGTTAGATTAGTTAGAAATGGAAAGCCTAGTTGTTCAAAACTTGCTAATTTCATTCCTATAAATTCCTTTATCAGTCTTACCTCTTTGAAATTCAACTGAGTTGACACTTCTCTTGTAGATGGTTCGCACTCTCCAAACTACCCGCATCAACACCAGCTACGCCCCTCAGCCCCGGCAGATCCCGGTCTACCCAGTGGTAGTCGAGGAAGCTCCAGCGAATCTCCCTTCCGTCCAAGTGGAGAACGTGATCAACCTGGAGGACAGCTCGGAGGAGCAGCTGCCGACCCCCACCCCGTTGGCCGAGTCCCTGGCCTTCGCAGCTGGGTCATCGACGTCAGCACTGTCTGCACCAGCCTTCCAAGCACCTGCACCTGGAGGCGATGACCCCGACGACTCCGGAGACGGCGATGACGAGGATGACGACGACGAAGACGATGGAGAAGACGGACACGTCAACGAGGAAGCTGACTACGCCCAGCAGGACTACTTCATGGGGATTGGTCCAGTTGTCGAACATTACACATCAATGTTCGAGACAGGGCACTTCCCCAACCTGCTGTAAGCAGTGCTGCACGAGCTAGGAGCCTACGTCCGCCCCCTGTACGAGACGAGGCGAGTGAGCGAGCCTCCCCGGGCTTGCTATTACATCACTCGCATCCATGTCAGGGTAATGGATGCAGGTGACAGGGGATTCAGGACTCTGTCTGCTCACGAGTCCCTGATACCGCTGTCCACCTACGCTGCCTAGGTCAGCGATGCTGCCCGTCGGACCCTGTGGTCGCTCAGCCACACCTACCGGCAGCAGCTGCAGAACACGAGGTTCAGGCACCTTCCTCAGCGCCTGCGTGGAGAAAGCCAGACCAACATTGTCCCAGGTGAACCTGGTGAGGATCGCCTCAGCACCCTAGCTGGTGTAGTGGCCGGTCTCAACACCGACCTGGACAGTGCCACTCTGGACCTCTACAGTGTGCACTTGGAGCTGGAGAATGCCCACGCCAGGATTGCAGCCCTGGAAGCCCAACTGCAAGGACTGGATCCGCCAGAAGCTCAGGTCCCCGCCATGGCGCTGTCTCCTCCCCGCAAGAGGCTGCGCTATGGAGAGCCCGGATCAGTCACTAGGCTGCTTTAGGAGTTTTGAGTCATGATGTAATAAGTTATACTTCGCGTTAGACGATGATACTCTCTTTATGTTATCATATTAATAAATATCAACCATGTGATGGTGATTGATTGAAATGTTTGATTTGGATCTTTGTTTGAGTGCAATGGTCTTATGGAATGATGGCCATAAGAACATATAAAAATTTTAAAACTTAAGTCATTTCCCCTCTAGAATCTTTCTACTCTTCTCTAAGATGTTCACTTTCTAACCAATCAGATGGTGAACCAACGTCAAGGACCTAACAACCGGAACCAGCGTGGACAACAAGCACCACCACCACCACCACCAAATCCCAATATGGAGCAGTTCATCGCCGCCCAGATGCAGATTCTGCAAGGACTCACTGCTGCGGTTCAGCAATTACAACAGAACCAACAGAATCAGCAACCCCAGCAGCAGCAATATGCACCCCCGGCCAGAGATAAGCACCGGGACTTCATGAGTCATCACCCGCCAACATTCCCTCATGCGGTTGATCCTCTGGACGCTGATGACTGGCTCAAAGTTATTGGAAAGAAGCTGGACATAACTCAGTGCAACGACCGGGAGAAGGTCTTGTACGCCTCGGGAAGACTCGAGGGAGCTGCGTCCGATTGGTGGGATGCCTTCACAGCGGCACATCCCAACACTGATACCATAACCTGGCAGGAGTTCCAAGAGAACTTCCGCGCTCATCACATCCCCTCTGGAATTATGAAGCTGAAGAAGAAGGAGTTCCTTTCCCTTACTCAAGGGAATATGTCTGTTAGTGAGTATCGTGATCGCTTCACTCAGCTTTCACACTACGCACCAGAAGAAGTGGACACTGATGAGAAGCGCCAAGAGCGTTTCCTGGAAGGATTGATTGGACCTCTGAACTATCAACTTCAGAGTCACACTTTTCCCAACTTCCAGACACTGCCGAACAAGGCAATCGGCCTTGAGAGTAAAAGGAAGGAGCTATCTGACCACAAAAGAAAATTTCAAGGTCAGTCCAGCAGGAACACCCGGCCAAACAATGCTCAAGGTTCGCAGTTCCGCTCTGGAAATCAGGGTGGAAACAATTATCAAGTGCAACGCTCTGGACAGCAAAGCCAGAGAAGTAATCAAAACCAGAATCAGCAAAGGAGCAACTCCCAGACCAACCAGAGGTCTGGTGGAAATTCACAAAACCGTCAAGGTGGCACCAACAACACGCAGGCCAGAAACAACGCACCAGTCCAACCCAACGGCTGTTTCAAGTGCGGTGAACTGGGCCACTATGCCAACAACTGCCCAAGGCGCAACCAACAGACACCTCAGAAAAGCAATACTTAGAGGAATGACCAGAACACCCCCGCTCGTGGATCTGCTCAGAACAAGACACCACAGAACCAGAGCAGAGGAAGGGTCAATCACGTCACTGCGGAATCAGTGCCTGAGGATGCCGACATAGTGTATGGTATGTTCCTTGTTAACTCCATACCTGCATCAGTTTTATTTGACTCTGGAGCATCACATTCATTTATAACTGAGTCATTCGTGGAAAAACATAACATACCTAAGTACCCTCTGAAGAGGATATTACACATTAGTTCACCGGGAGGTGACATGAAGGCCACACACTCATGCCCTCATGTTAATATCAAGATTCAAGGAATAGATTTTACAGTCGACCCAGTGGTCCTAGGATCCAACGGGATTGATGTGATTCTTGGATGCAACTGGTTGAAAAGTTGTGATGGAGTGATACGGTGTGCCAATGGAACAATTATGTTGACAAGTCCTCAAGGTGAAAGAATCCAAGTTAACATAGACAAGTCAACAAATGAAAAAGGGAAGACAGTGATCAATCACTTGGAAGAAAAGCCCTTGGAAAATATCAAAGTAGTGTGCGAATACCCAGACGTATTTCCGGAGGAATTGCCAGGTATGCCACCTGACCGTGATATAGAGTTTTCTATTGAATTAGTACCCGGAACCGCACCTATCTCGAAAAGACCATATAGAATGGATGTTAAAGATTTAGTAGAATTGAAGAAACAAATATAAGAATTACTAGAAAAAGGTTTCATTCGCCCAAGTTCATCCCCTTGGGGAGCCCCAGTGCTATTTGTGAACAAGAAAGATGGTTCGAGGAGAATGTGTGTTGATTATAGAAGTTTGAATGAAGTAACCATCAAGAATAAAATACCCGCTGCCTCGGATTGAAGATTTATTCGATCAAATGAAGGGAGCTAAGATATTCTCGAAGATAGATCTGAGATCGGGATATCATCAGTTAAAGATTCGAGCAGAAGATGTACCGAAGACAGCCTTCACGACGAGATATGGATTATATGAGTTTTTGGTCATGTCGTTTGGACTGACTAATGCACCAGCATACTTTATGAACTTGATGAATAAAGTATTCATGGAATATCTGGATCAGTTTGTGGTTGTATTCATTGACGACATACTGATATATTCTCCGAATGAAGAAGCACACGAAGATCATCTAAGGCTAGTCCTACAAAAGCTTCGTGACAACCAATTGTACGCAAAATTCTCGAAGTGTGATTTTTGGTTGAAAGAAGTTGCTTTCTTAGGGCATATTGTTACCGATGGTGGAATTAAAGTGGACCCAGGAAAGATAAGTGAGATACTGAATTGGAAGCAACCAAAGGATGCGTCCAAGATCAGAAGTTTTCTTGGATTGGCAGGATACTATAGAAGATTTATTGAAGGTTTTTCCAAGTTAGTGAAACCACTTACCTCTCTACTGGAGAAAGGCAAAGAGTTCAAATGGGATGAAGCTTGCCAGAATTGTTTTGAAGAACTCAAGAAAAGATTAACCACTGCACCAATATTGGTAATGCCAGACATCCACAAGGGATTTGATGTGTATTGCGATGCATCACACCTTGGACTTGGATGTGTGCTAATGCAAGAAGGAAAGGTGATTGCTTATGCTTCAAGACAGTTGAGGAAACATGAGAAGAATTATCCTACGCATGATTTGGAACTAGCTGTCGTAGTGCATGCTTTGAAGATTTGGAGGCACTATATGATTGGAAACAAGTGCAAAATCTTCACGGATCATAAAAGCTTGAAATATATATTCACTCAGAAAGAACTCAACCTCAGACAGAGAAGATGGCTTGAGTTGATTAAAGATTATGATTTGGAAATACAATATCACCCCGGAAAAGCAAATGTAGTAGCTGATGCTTTGAGCCGTAAGGGTCAAGTGAACAACATCACTACTCATTTGATGTCACAAGAATTGTGCTGGGAAATGGAACGACTCAACCTTGGATTTCTCAATAATGTAGAAGCAACGGTGATGGAAGTTGAATCTACTTTGGAAGAAGAGATTCGTAAAGGACAAGAGTCCGATGAGAAGATTAAGGAAATTAAAACTTTGATTAGTATGGGTAAAGCCCCAGATTTCACGGAAGATGAACAAGGCACAATATGGTTTAAGAAGAGAATCTGTGTACTAGAAATCGAGCACTTGCGCCAACTTATTTTGAGAGAAGCTCATGATTCAGCTTACTCTATTCACCCTGGAAGTACAAAGATGTACCAGGACCTTAAAGAAAAGTATTGGTGGTACGGTTTGAAAAGAGATGTTGCTACTCATGTTGCATTATGTGACGTGTGTCAGTGAGTTAAAGCTGAACACCAAAGACCAGCAGGATTGCTACAACCTCTCAAGGTACCGGAATGGAAATGGGAAGAAATCAGTATGGATTTCATAGTTGGACTACCCCGTACTCGAGATGGCTATGATTCAATATGGGTCATAGTAGACAGGTTAACTAAAGTAGCACACTTTATACCTGTGAAGACAACCTACTCAGGAGCCCAGTTAGCAGAGTTGTACATGTCGAGGATTGTTTGTCTGCATGGAGTACCGAAGAAGATCGTATCAGATCGAGGAACCCAGTTTACCTCACGCTTTTGGAAAAGACTTCATGAGTCCATGGATACCAAGCTAAACTTTAGTTCAGCTTATCATCCTCAAACGGATGGGCAAACGGAAAGAACAAACCAAGTGTTGGAAGATATGCTAAGAGCTTGCGCTCTAAAGCATGGTAGAAGCTGAGATAAAAGTTTGCCTTATGCAGAATTTTCGTATAACAACATTTATCAAGCAAGTCTCAAAATGACACCGTTTGAAGCACTATATGGACGAAAGTGTAGAACACCGCTTTATTGGAATCAGACTGGAGAAAGTGAAGTATTTGGACCAGAAATACTCCAAGAGGCCGAAAAGCAAGTGCAGATTATCAGAGAAAATTTGAAGACAGCACAGTCAAGACAGAAAAGCTATGCTGATAATAGAAGAAGAGAGTTGATGTTCGAAGTAGGAGACTTCGTATACCTTAAAGTTTCACCGATGAGAGGAATGAAAAGGTTTAAGGTTAAAGAAAAATTATCACCTCGCTATATTGGCCCATTCAAGATTTTGGAAAGAAAAGGTGAAGTTGCCTACCAATTAGAGCTACCCAATAGATTATCGGATGTGCATGACGTATTTCACGTATCACAACTCAAGAAGTGCTTGAGAGTACCAGAGGAACAACTACCCATGGAAGAACTGAATGTTAATGAGGATTTGACTTATTCGGAGTACCCGATCAGAATTCTGGAAACATCTCGCAGAATTACACGGAGTAAAGTCATTAACATGTGCAAAGTTCAGTGGAGTCATCATTCGGAAGATGAAGCCACTTGGGAAAGAGAAGATGAACTCAGAGCAGAATTTCCCCAATTATTCTCGGAAGTTTCTTAATCTCGAGGACGAGATTCTTTTTAAGAGGGGTAGGTTTGTAACACCACAAAAGCCATCAAATAAAAATAACAAATGTAGATATTATATTAATCAGGGTAATGATTTTTTTTCTTAGTGTTTAACTATTTATTTGCATCGTTTTTCTTTGCATGCACGTGATTTCTTATCGGATGTTTAAATATCAATCCATTTTAAAAAGAAGTACTTGTAATTAAATAATAATTAAGTATTATAGTAATTATTAGTCTAAAAACAAGTACTCCATTTATAAATTTTTTTGGTAATTTTTTATGATTTTTAGAGTTCTTTAAAAATGAATTTTGGAATTTAAAAAAAAAAGAAAAAAAAACCTAAAACTACCCAGCCGGCCCACTTAGGGGCCCAAAACTACCTAACCCTAGCCTTATGCGCCGCGCGCCCCTGGGAATTTTTCCCCCAGCCGCCGCCGCCTCCCACTCTCTCTCCCTCTCTTCTCTCTCTCCCACTCTCTCTCTCCCTCACCGCTCCTCTCTTCTCTCTCCGTTCGCTCACCTGCCCGCGACCCCAGCCGAGCGCGCAGCCGCACGCAGCCGCCCGGCCAAGCCACGCCGCGAGCACTCAGCCGCGTGCGCAGAGTCGCGCCCAGCGCCTGCTCCCAGCCGCGCTCGGCCGGCTGAGCCCCGGCCGCGTCCTCGTGCAGCGCGCGCTCCAAGCGCCGGCCGTGCCAGCGACTCGCCCAGCCGTGCCTCGCCCCGACGACCGCCGCGACGACCCGAGCGCCCTGCCCGCTCACCACGCGACCGAGCCGTTTCCCTTGCCGTTACACCTCCCTGCGTTATGGAACTTCAAGTGACGTCCGTTCCTTCTTCCCTCTCTCTATTCTCTCCATTGAAACCACAGAAGAAACTGTCGCCATTAAACCGCGCGTAATGGAGCCGCCGACCGCTCTCCTCTCTCCCACGACGACTTCTCTTCTCCCCTCCCTCTCCTATAAAAGGTAGCAGAGCCTCCCCCATTCCTGCCTACTCGAATTTGCCTCTCTCTCTAGCACTCCACGCTCATCGCTAGTGCCGTTGCCGTTCGTCGCCGGAGCCCGTGGAGTTCGCCGGAGTGTGCCGTTCATCGTCGGAGTTCACCGGAGTCACGTACTCGCTGTCCGTAGTCGAGCCCCGCTCTCCGTCCGACCGAAACCCGTCGATCCATCTCCGTCACACGCACGAACCCGAGGTTGATGACGACCCAAATTTATTTTATGTATTTTATAAAGTGCTTTTAATTTGATTCATGTGTTGTATAGTTTGTTTGTTGTAATATGAACACATGTGATTCCGATTTATGTATTTGTGTGCGCTACAGAATTTGTTAGAAATATGCGTGCACCGTGTTATTTCATGTAATCGACGCGTTGATTTTGGTTTAGAGAAATATGACGTAGATTTAATAGTCACACGTTGGTGATAAAAATACTAGATAAGAATTTATAGTCAATTTTGGTCACGATAAATTCTAGAAACTATTTGGAGAATTATAGGTGCAGTTTTGATGGATTAGAAAATGGTATAGAACTCATGTTATTTGAATAATATAGGATTTTAGATGATTTATCTAATTATTTTATTAGCATATTTTTTTTATAAAGAAAGGAGAAAATATCATTGGTAGATGGCAAAATAGGTTTTTGCTAGTCAAATAAACATGTTCACAGATTTAGAACTTAAAATTGTTAGAGTACTAGTTTATGTCAAATAACCTCGCTTGTGTTAGAAAATATTCAATTAGTAGTTTATGTAGATTTTTAGAATATTAATATTATTAAATTCATTCTTGCTATACTAACTAATTTGAGTTAGAAGGAATAAAAGGTATTAATTTATTTATTAGTATTAAAAGATAATAAGTATTATTTAATTTCATTGATGGTGTTAAAATAAATTAATATTAGTTAAAATTATATTTATTGCACCCACTCATAAATTCACCATTAGGATTCACATTAATAGCCACAATTGAATTAATAAGTATTTACGCGATTAGTACGTAATTAAGATATGATTAGTGTGATAGGTTAATGTGTGCTTAATGACGTATTGGTGTATGTTTATGAATGGTGCATGTTTATTTATTGGTGTATGTTTTATTTTTGTATGTGCGCTATGCGACCCTATTAGAAGCGGATTGTGCGGTAGACGATCCGAACTCGTTCGAAGACGATCCGCACGACTCGCTTGAGCAAGGCAAGTGGATTCTCCCTCTGCATACTCTTTTTGTACCCAGTCATTGCATTTAATAATGTTTACTTTTGATATACTGCATAATTTGATGGGTTTCACCTAATTAAGGATTTCCTAGATTTACTACATGTATTCCTTGTTTAACCTGGGGAAATAATTAAGCTGTGCAAGATTTATGCTACCGCTCAACTTAATGATTTCTTAATGTCACTCATTAATTGGTTTTAATGTTCCAAAGATTTAATTGGCAATTATGGCATTAACCCGATGGTTAAGATAACTTTATTGCAAATTTAATTGGAACATGGAGTGACCACCCAGGATAACAGTGCAACCACGAGTGCTATCATGGCTCTGGCTTTGGTAAATAGCTCTATATGCTTAGTGCCTAGCAACCTTACCTGAAAGATGGGCAAGAGGGGGAGCGGTAGGTGCTGGCAGCCCACGTTAACATGGGGTCGTATTCTTGGCTAAGGTACTTCACCCAGGGGGCCACCACCATCGTCTTTAGAAACCTTAGCGGGTTGCTTCGTATTAAGCGTATTTTGTGAAAACCTCATAATGGATCCCTAGCCATTCACCTCGGCAGTGTCTAAGGGTCCGATCAACCCGGGCTAGATGGGATACATGGCTTGTGGGTAAAGTTGTACCACCTCTGCAGAGTGTAAAACTGATATATCAGCCGTGCTCCCGGTTATGAGCGACCTGGACTCCTCACATGATAATTGAACTTGAAGATGGAATTAAATTGAGATCCGATGATCTGCCAATAATTTGCTTAAGTGATTTCACTTAAGTGTTTTTGTTATATTCATATTCCTTTGTTTAAATGGGATTTTGGGATTCACACTTATTAGTAAGACAGGTGTTGTTAATAAAATGTTGACCAACTAAAATGCTTACTGCTCAACCTTAGCCTCACCTTGTTATACCTGCATTAGTTTTCCCCCACTTGCTGAGCCCCGACCATAAGTGAGCTCACCCTTGCTAATATTTTGATCAGAGGGTGATGCTGGAGACTTTGATGGAGATTTTATCGACGACGATGATTTCTAAGTCTAACGATGCGCCGGTCATCTTCCTGTGGGAGATTGCCCAGTTGTTTATTTCCGCTTTACTTTGATGTGATACTTGTTAAAGATACAATGTTTCAGATGATGTAATAAAGTATTATACTCTCTTTACGCCTTTATTGCATTGTCTTTTGATATATTACACTTGTGACGTCAACATATGTGTGGAAATGGATCCTGGCACACATATGGTATGCGCTCGGTTCTACCCCCTGGAACCGGGTGTGACAAAAGGGAAATAATGCTTCGAAGGACGAAGGACTTTGATATTTAACATTTTATGTTGCCTTGTTCTTAATTCATAGCATTTGAGAACAAGTTCCCAACATTGGCGCCCACCTCCGGTGAACTCACTTCCATTTCTTGAGCTTTGAACATCTTCGGCAAGCATCACCTTCGTCATGCTGCCGAAAAAAGCTTCAGCGACAGGGGCTGCCACTCTGCAGCCGCTGGACCCCAATCAGGACATCCTTTCTCTTAGGGAGGCCCGAAGCTAGAAGAGGAAGGCCACTAGTCCAACGCCTCCGGAGGACGACTCGGACCAGGAAATCCAAAACCTAGAGATGCTCCATCAACAGGTGCAACGAAAGAAGGACAAGATGGCTCGCCTAGCTGACCTTCAGAGGCAGATAGATGAAGCTTCAGAAGAGGTTCGTCATCTTGCTCAGGATGACCAGAACCGAAGGCCTCTGCGCAGAGAGCTTCATCAGGAGGGCTTCTACAATGAGGACGACTGGTATGAAGATTTCCATCATGGAAATTTTGCTTTTGATGATGCTTTTCCTCTATCAACAGAATTGCAGGCTACACCATGGCCCCAGTCTTACAAGCCACCCCATCTCCCCATGTACGATGGTCATTCAGACCCGAAGCAATTCTTGATGAGCTATGAAGCAACCATATCTTCGTATGGTGGCAATACTGCAGTCATGGCAAAGTCTTTTGTCATGGCCGTCAAGAGTGTCGCTCAAACCTGGTACTCCTCTCTTCGGCCAGGGACAATCACCTCATGGCAGAAGCTGAAGGATATGTTGATAACCAGCTTTCAAGGGTTTCAGACGAAGCTAGTTACTGCTCAAGCTTTATTCCAGTGTACCCAGGACCATGAAGAATACCTTCAGGCGTATGTCCGAAGGTTTCTGCGTCTGAGGGCACAGACGCCAACAGTGCCCAATGAAATTGTCATTGAGGCCATGATTAAGGGACTTCGGCCGGGACCTTCAACACAATACTTTGTCAGGAAGCCACCACAAACTTTGGAGAAGCTGCTCCAGAAGATGGACGAGTATATCCGAGCTGACAATGACTTCCGCCAAAGAAGGGAGGAGGCATTCAGGTTCTCTGAAATGACCAAGGGCTTCGGAGGAAGATTTCATCCGAGGCACGTCAGGTCAATTCATAACTCCACTCAGAATGATGATAGAGGGAGCCAACAGCAAAGGCCACAATACTCCTCGCAAGCTTCGGGGCAGCAGCAAAGCTCTTTTCGGCCGCAAGCGCCAAGGGGCAGAGGCGCCAGGGGCTTCAGGGGAAGATTTGGGGATCAGCCAAGAAAAATCTACTGCCTATTCTGTGGTGAAGACAAGGGCCATACCACCAGGATGTGCCATGTTACCATCTAGAAGCAAAAGGAGATAGCAGAAGCTGCAGCACAACAGAGTCAGCCGAAGCAGGTCATGCATACTGCTTCGTACCATTCGCCTTACATTCCAGAATATGTAGGCAATCACTCTGCAGCTTCTGTTGCTTCGGCAAGCCAACCCCAAGCATCTTGGCAACAGCCTCCACCGCCACCACCAACACAACGAGGTCAGCAGCCAGAAGGGAGTCAACACACTCACCTTCAGCGGGACTTCAGAGAGGAGTCCGAAGCTCGCACAGTCAATAGCATTGTGCCAGAGTCGAAGGACATTTACTGAAAATATCCTACCTCGACAGCAGCTTTTCGCATTTTCACATTCAGTATTATTTTCTTTTTAATAAGGAACAATTATGGAGAGTCTAAATGTCTTTTATCGTCTTTTAATTTCTTGTAATAGTTTCACTTTTTACCATAATGAAAATATATCTTCTCCATAGGCCTAAGTTGCCGAAGCATGAGGATTTATGATGGCAAGGAGGACCTTCGAATTATCAAAAATTTGTTCTAAGGAACGCAACGCAATTTTTTCGAAGCAGCAAAAAGTCGTTCCTAAGGGAGCGCAGTGTAAGTTTTCTGAGCCTACAGCGAAAAATAAGCGCTGATTCTGCTGAAAGTAAAAGGCGAAGAAGCTCCTAAGGGAGGCTTACAGCAAAAAATAAACGTTGATTCCGCTGAAAGTAAAAGGCGAAGAAGCTCCTAAGGGAGGCTTACAGCGAAAAATAAACGCTGATTCCGCTGAAGTAAAAGGCGAAGAAGCTCCTAAGGGAGGCTTACAGAGAAAAATTAATGTCAACCTTCGGCAAATATCATTTTGCACAGCATTACATCATTACATCATTTGCATAGCATAACATCATACATCATAGTGCATCAACAACGCAAGAAGGGGGGTCTCGATATTGGTATTCGAAGATTGTTTTGAAGAAATAGTGACAAGGCACAAAAAATAGCCGTTGAAAAGTTATACCATCGTCAAACACTGAAATGGAAGGACCTATTGATTATTGATTTCACAAGGATTGATCATTGATTTTTACGAAGCATGAAAAGAAGGGAAGGTGTTTTTTCGCCGAAGGCTCAAAAATGGTACGTATGTGATGTTTCATGCATCGTCAAAAATAGAATTATGAACAGCTAAAATGCTATATCCAAAGTTACACAATATTACACATGATACTCAGCAAGCATTACAATCTAAATGTTTTTACAGCAGCATTTAATCTTCCTTTAAGACTACTTCTGCAGCTTCATTTAGAAGCTGATCAACAACTCTATCCATGATGGCTTCGGCCATTTGTTTAATTTCGTCATCCCCCTTTGTGTGGGGGCCTGGTGATAGCTCAGCAGGTTCTGAGGGAAGAGAAGATACAGATATATTACTATTACAAACAATGAACAAGTTCGAAATCAAAAAGTTACAACGAAGAGTCAGTTATCACTAATTAATACCTATTTGCCCTTCGGGCTCTGTGCTTTTCTCAGTAGCCTCTGCTACCTTCCTAGCATCATGGATGCCTTTTTCGCTTTTTTGAATGATTTCTTGGGCCATTTCTCAGCCGCCATTGTCCCAGATGTCGGTGAAATTTTTCCACCAACCAGGCTTGCTTCGGCCGAGGGGTCTTTAATATCTTCGGAAGACAAGGCAGTTTCAGATTGCGCTAAAGATTTCACATGACCGCAGCCTTTTCTTTCCAAAACAGTAGCAATCCCCCTGGCGCCTGAAAAAGCACATATGTCTCCGTGGCTATTCAAGATTTCCTCGAAGGCTTTGGCTTCGTGGCTGATCCATTCAATCGGGCCTTCTGGATTCCCCCTTGTGAAATTTTCTTCGCTAGAGAATGCGCCAACGCTGGCGAAGCTGGATTTTATTTTCTTAACACACTCTATGGATTTGTCATAGCACCTTTTCTTGGCTGCACGAAGCTCTTCAACATTTATTTCCAAATGATTTGCCCATTGATCACTAAGTTCTCATTTTGTTTCTTCAAGTATACGTTCTTCTTTAGCTCTGGCCAGCTGTTTCCGAAGATCCTGAGTTTCGCGTTTTTGGGCTTCAGCTTGAGCCTTAGAGGTAGCTTCGTCTTCCTTTATTTTATCCACCAATGTAAGCAGAATTTTATCTTTTTCCAAAGCTTCGTTCCTCAGCTTAATAACCTCTGTTCGTAGGTTGTTGAAAGCAATATTATAGCTCTCGTCTTCGGCATTCTTTTGCTCTCTCAAAGCGTTGCTCAATATTAAACCCTATATGAAAAAGAATTAGTATAAGAATAAAAGAATGATTCAAAAATTACAAATTTCCAAATATACAATTCTCATACCTTCAGACTATTATATGCAAGGCTATCCGCAAGATCGTCCTTCGTCATAGCGCAGAGCCCAGCTTCAAGCTTCGGGAACCCCATACTTCTAGCCATCTCCCGGTAGACAGATAATTCTTTGTTGTCTGGGAGGCAGTATAAGAAGTCATCTTCATCTGTGCTGTTGAACACTAAGGCCCCCTTCGAATACTTCAGTTCTCGGGCATAGTGATTAGCTTCAAAAATCTCTTCTTCAGATAATCTCTTCCCCGAAGCATGTCGTACAATATAATAACGTATTTTGGAAGATGCTTCGGGGGCAGCAGTGCCAGTTTCTTCACTCAAAATTTGTTCTGCCATTTCTGTTTTTTCAGTTTCCAAGGATTTCACCTTGGCGGGCTCTGAAGGCCCGACTTCAGTTTCAGACTGTGGCTTTGAAGCTTCGGCGTCAAAGGTTTCAGTGTGCACTTCGGAAGTTTTAGCAATTTTCTTTGGAGTTGTGCTTGAAGATTTAATTGTCTCTAAAACATCTAGCACATTAACCATCCTTTTTCTTTTAGGGGTCACTGCTGGACCCTTATGGCTTTTTGTTGCCTCAGTTTTTGTCGAAGGACTCAAGACTTCTGATGTCTTTACTTCTTTAGCCCTCGTTTCTTCTATTTTTTCAGTCACTGGCACTTCGGCCAGCACTTCAATATTTGGCAGGGGAGCTGTCTCTTTAGCTTCAGTGGCCGAAGGAGTCCCACCGACAAATGCAGGCACTGTGGCCGGTTCAATATAACGTGGCCGGTGTGTGAGAACTTTTACCCTTCTCCTCTTTGGCGCCGGCTCGCTAGGAGCGACTGGTGCAGTTTCCTTCGCCGAAGATGTATTCTTTCTTTTTTCACCCCGCGCTGGATAGCGGTAGTCGGGGTAGACAAACCCAATTGCATCAAATACTCGATTGAGCCTCTTCCTCTTTCGGCCTCCGAAGGCCGCTGATAATGCAGTATCTTCGGCCTTTGAGTATACACCAAGCAATTCATCACTGATGGCCTCAATACTTTTTAACCAGTCATCATCCGGCTCAACGAATTTATCTCCGTATTTAAATGTGTATTTCAGCCTGACTAGTCCACCTTCGTCAGTTTCTTTAATGGTTTCCTTCGGCATTTCCCATTTTTCCACAAGTGGCCATACTCTGAAGGCAATGTGTTCTTGGACCAAATCCCTTGTCCCAATAAAAGAGCAAACAACACCGAAGGCTCTCTGGCATTCTTCGGCTGCTTCATTCATTTCCACCTTCGGCCTCCGCAGGCCGAAGCGTTGCCAGATGGGACACATAATGATCCTTTTTATATCTTCCCGTGATTTCAAGTCATTCTTCACGTAAAACCATTCCGTCATCCAGTCGCCGGGCCACCTCTTTCGAAAGGTAGGCACAGGGCAGCTTGACCCAGACCTGGAGCCGAAGCTGTAGCAGCCAAAATTGTTGTGATACTGTTCTTTACCCCAGGGTTTTGTCTCGTACAACAATTCATGTATGTTGCAGAAACTTTTCGCATTAGGTTCCAAACCTTGGCTTCTCACGGCCCACACAAAGATATTCATCCTTATGATTGCTTCGGGGGTAAGTTGGTGAAGGTAGATTTCAAATATCTTCAGTATTTCTACAACAAAACTGCTTAAGGGAAATCGTAGTCCAGCTTTCAAGAAGCTTCGGAATACCATGACTTCATTCTCCTCAGGAGTCGAACAAGTCTTCTCTCCTTCATCAGCCCTCACAACGGACAAGTCTCGGAAATATCTGCCCCTCATATTGACAAGATGATTTTCTTTAATACTTGATTTACCAAAAACCGCATGGCTTGGTCGCCAAGGTCGATCTTCGGAGTCTTCACCACCGCTATCCACATCATAACTGTCACTGTCGCCGGTATCTTCAGATAAACCCTCCAAAATTTCTTTAGTAATCTTCTCTGTATTAGTCTTCGACATTGATTGAAGAAAGCCCAGATGCATCTCCTCAGAAAGACTTAGCTTCGAATCACCAACAGCTTTTTTATCTTCAGACATCCTTGCAAACGCTGAGAAAGTGCTCTCGATCCCGAAGCTTAAAAATCTAAAAGCCAAGCAAGTGTTGTTGCGCGCAGGCTAAAAGTTGGGTGAGTAAAAGCAGTTGGCAAGAGAGCGTGCCAAATAAACTCGTGATGAGCTCTTATTTATACACCTAGTGCGTTGAAAGCTGGAGGGTCCCGCTTGTCAAAGACTGTTGCTATTCTAGCAAAGAGAAGGTGTTTTTTCGGACCTTCGGCTTAAGGCCTTCGTCCATGTCGCAATATGAATTTATCATTCCAGCAAATTAATATTGCGAGGGGCTACTGTTGGGGGCCTTCGGCTTCCGAAGGTCCTCAAAAACATGATTTGACAATGTTTTCCAAGTATGCGAGCAGGTATCTTCGGAATCAGGTTGCGGGTATACAAGAGCATGGTCAAGACGAAGCTTGACTGAAATGGAAGACGATCATGATGAAGGATGAAACGATCACGAAGCTATGTGCAGAAGAGCTTCGGCATGACAGCAGAAAGGGGAAACCGACTTAAAGACGAAAAGCCAAATTAGACCTCGAAGAATTACTATAGAGTTATTGATAAAAGTAAAGGGCATTAATGTAATTTTACATGGGCTGCGTCCCGTGCCTATAAATAGATGAACAGTACTCCCGTACTGTTCACGCTGACTTGGCATTAGCATCACGCTTGTACCCTTACTTTCCTTCAAGCCGAAGGTACGTTTGTAATTTGTTGTTGTTTATATAAGTAAAATAAATATAAATAAATTAATAATAATGTTCAAAGTTATCATGTTATTTTTCATGTTTTATGTATAAATCTCTCTTATCTTTTATTATGATTATGAAGGTGTGACCTTCATAACCTTCGTCCGAAATCCATTATATCCAAAAGGAAATAATGCTTCGAAGGACGAAGGACTTTGATATTTAACATTTTAGGTTGCCTTGTTCTTAATTCATAGCATTTGAGAACAAGTCCCCAACAAAAAGACTCCAAGAAGTATGCAAAGCTATATCCGGAGTTAACTCTTTCCTTTACAAGAGTAACAGGAGTTATGGAAGTTATTAACAACTTAAAGGGGATTACCAATTTATTACTCCATTTTAGCAGGTCGAAATTAATACCTACTTTGTTGTAGGCTAGGTTTTGCACCTGATTCTCTAAGTATTCAATATCACATTTATTGTATGTCTAATTACAACTTTAGTGTAGAATCAAGTTAAGAAAGATTAATCAAAGTTATCACATCAAGCTATCCCGTCCCTTAAGCATAATTGGGATTACACCATTTAATATCCTTATCATCAACTCATATAAAGTGCAGTTCTTACTATGATGAGATAGCTCAAGTCAAGTGCTCACTATCTAGGAGCGATGGTGATTCGAATCGATTCCTAATTAGCTGGTGGGTACTCCTAACACAAATCGTACCCACTGTACTTCGTGAGATACAATCACCACTGCATTCATTCTAGTAGCAGCCTTACTGCACATCTCGGATTCCACAAGGGCCACCATACCTAGGGATCGCCTGGCTACCAGAGGGTTAGGGCGTACCATCCACCATGGGTTATCTTGTCGTGTCCCCGTCACTCCTCAACCACACCAGTAGGTGCACCGCAAGGTCGAATCCGGCTGGAATGGTGTCTTGGTTTCGCGGTTGGAACGAATTATCCAGCCAACTAAGTGTGTCGGCATAAATTCAACATGACTCGAGGGACCACAACGGTACGGTCCTTAATCGACACAGGCGGGATCACTATGGCCTACATGGTGCCCATATGAGGCCGCCTAGTCTCATCTTAAATCTTTGTTTCCATCATGGATATTGTCCAAGGACTTATCCCAAATCAAGCATAAGAAATCACCTATATCCCGCAGGTGACAGGAAATCACCCGACTTTTACCGTCTAAGCAAACCTAAGCATTTAAGCGTGCTTACTTTAAATAGGTGGCAAGGATAGGGTAAACAAGAGATCAAGGGTATATGCAACAATTGGTTTCAATCAACTCCTATACCTAATGCAACACTATAGGTAGGCAGTGAATAAATTAAAGTACTGCAAATATAGGAAGTTAGATGTCGGGGCTTGCCTTTCTCGAAGGAACTAGGGCGGTGATCAGGACACTCCTGAGCTTCAGCTTCGGGTTCACCCTCTTCCACGAGAATTCCTGACAACTCCTCGATAATCCCCACTGGTACTTCCTCATGTGATCTTGTAATTGTATGGATGCAGTATGAGGATACATGATGCTTCATGCAAGAGATGTATGATGCATATGGGTGCATGTAATGTATACATATATTTAAATCGATCCATTACGTACGGGTTTCTACAAGATAGTCTATATCATCCAAGAACATGTAGTCTGTATTTTCTTGGTTGGTCTTGACTATTACTTAAAGAATCCATACAACTTAATACAAGTTATGTTATAATACATTTCGGATTGCCTTACACCTGTGGGTGTAGACACACTAAGCAATATTCTTCATTTAGCCCTCTTTTTTTTGAGGTTAGTTATTTCTTTGTGCAAGGGATTTGTTCAAACTTTAACTACCTCAACAGTAATTAGCTCCTAAATTATTTCAGACCATCTCACTATTGAACTAGAATTTCTCCGAATTATTTAAACTTTTGGTATACCATTTAGTTGGACTTATATTGAGACTACCATTTGATTACTTCAAAATGTATTACAAAAATTCTAGAAGATAGTATTTTTATATCGTTCTTTACCACAAAAATTTCAATGGTTTTGGACCAATGTTTCTGATTGCATAAAAATAACAAGAAATGGTGTAGAAAATAAATTAATCTACTTCCCATTACTAAATCAATCAAACAATCAATGCCATGTTTTTCCTATACCCTAATTGACCTAACATTGTGACATAAAAATTTACACATGCATTTCCTTTATAAATCTTTTTACATGGGTTTCTAAAGAAATCTACCTTTTCTGTTTTAATTTATTATCCAAAATTTCTCTACATGATTGCTGGTTCAAATTAATTCTAGAGGTGGTTGATAGCACATAATTTGTCCACAAAAAGTTTCACAACAATATTAGAGGTTTTGCTATTTATTTTCAAATTTCTAAGGAATCAGCAACTTATTCTTTTAATGCATAATCATAAATTAATCAACAGAACATACCCCCAAATTATTTATCATAGGTAGACCATGACTAAGGGAATCTAATAAAAATTGGGTTCCTATTTTTCTGGCCACAGATTTATTTATTTTATTACCTATAGAGAAACTCAATTTTTGTATTTAAATTCAAACCGAGTACCAAAGCATTCAAACCTTGACATGCAACATTTTTAAACTGTAGATCTGACCTAAAGGAGTCCTACAAAATTTGTTTCACCATTTTTCGAGTTCAAAAACTCGAGTTACAAATTTTACAGGGTTCTCTGCTTTTTAAACCGAAAAAGGAGAAAGGAAAACAGAAAACCACTTTGCATGTTAGCCCCTCGGGTTCCAACTATCTGCAGACTGTTACCACGGGGTCCTCGATCGCTATTCATCGAGTCTATGATAGTTTACAAAAAAACCCTCGGGTTTTGGCTTATTCGCGCGTGAGATCCATCTTCTTCCTCAAAACAGAGAGAGAGGGAGAGAAGAGCGTGCGGCTCGGTTATCGGCTTACCGGTGGTGGAGTTGGCTAGGTGAGTTGGCAGACATGTGCGATGGACGAAGGCAAACTCAACAGTGCTCTCGGCCCGACAGTTTGTGGATGGAGGCACTCGGTCTACGTGCGCCGGTGGGAACCGAGGAATGACGGTGTCGACGGAGGTGCTTGGGGCCTTCTCCGAGGTCGAGCAAAGGCTCCAGGTTTGTGCACTTGACAACGAAGTGATTGCAGCTTGGTGTGTGGACAACGGTGGTCAGTAGAGACGTGGGCGCGAGCTAGCTCACGTCGGCCATGGCGGTCGGCGTCGGGTGGAAGAAGGGATGGGAGCGAGGGCGAGTGCGAGCAAAACGAGAGCAGTGGGAGAGAGTGAGGGCGCAGTGGAGTGCTCGGCCATAAGAAGCCAGGCGTGGCTGCTAGCTTGTCCACGCGCGCGCAAAACAGTGAAAACCGACTGTCTAACTGTGTCAAAACATGTCAAACGGATTCAAAAGTTTACCAACTTTTTACAGGGTGTGCCCTAAGTAATTATCTACAACTTTTGTAATTAGGGCAATGTGATTTGAATATTATTTCGGTTAGAACATGCTGGCATTTGAAAAGAGGTACGAGATTAGACTTAGAAAAATCACGGTTGTTCCCATTCTTTAACCATTTTCCAATCTTTCATTCTTGGTTAAATTTCATTTCCTTTGGGATTTGAATTCTTATAATTAATAGTTTCATCAAGTCAAATGTTTGCTTCTTAAGTTTTGGGTTTTTGAGAGAATTTCATTTATCAAGCACAACATTCACTAAATCACATCATCACATATAGTTTAAGAAACTGTCATCACATGAACTCAAGAGTTGAAAGATCAACCATTATCAATCTAAATTATCTAGGTGGATTTACTTACACACACTAGCACTCCATGATAATCTATGGCTATGAGACCTAGGTCTTCTATTGGTTCAAGCAAGGGTTCACTTCACAACCATTAACAATTTACGATTCTAATGTAAGTGGTGAAATGATTGATGATGATCATGATAATGCTTTCATGATGCACATTGGATGTAAGAGTATGCTAAACACCAGGGGTGTTACAACTTCAAACTGGTCTGGTAATTATTGTTGTAGGAGAATTCTGCATAAGGTAGCCTTTTGTCCCAACCTAACTTGTCTTGCAAAGCACAAGCCCTGAACATGTCTTCTAGGATTTGGTTGGTTCTCTTGGTCTGACCATCTGTCTGCGGGTGATAAGCTGAACTAAATGTGGGTTTGAGAATTACTAAATTTGGAGTTACGGTTATAAAGTTATGATTTTCTGAAGGTTTAAGTGTTTATTGTAAAACTAATGTGGTGCAAGATTTTAACCATAGGTTTCATGGTAATACAAGCTTACTGGATGATAAACAATATTAATATGAGATTAATGGAAATGGAATGGATAAAAAAGGAGTTAAAATAAATTACTTATGAATTAAACAAGTTTCTGGAATTATTTTTACTAGAAATCATTTTCTGATTTAATTCTGAATTTTCCTAATGGCTCTGGACTTCGGGCATAATTACCAGAGAGCTCAGGGTCTAACTTGTGAAAAACATGACCGATCTGTATTGTTCTTTATATTGCCGTGGACGACGGGTTAGTTCGCTAAAAACCGAGGGTCTCTTATGTAAAAACACATGGTTGAAGGGGTATCGCTGCGTTTCAGCCATCAGATCCAAACCAGACAGCCCAGATTAAAAGGTTGAAGGATTATTCTGGGGTCTAATCCACACCGCACATTAATGATCCTGGTTTGATTCTAACTCCTCGATAGGGTATGCGGTGACCAATTCTTGTCCATCCGTTACCGGATCTACGACTAGGAATTAAAGTATCGAATGGGTATCCTATGATCTAATCATAGTCGTCCGTGGCCGGATCAATGCCCCCGGCTATTCTTCCCCACCCGAGCCCCCCAGGCGGTGGTGCTGGCCTCCCCTGCGGCGACGCTGCCGCCGAAGAACGGCAACCCGACGTTCCAAGGTCCCAAACTACACCCATAACAGTGCGCCACGATGCCCGCAACATGATGATCCTAACGAATGGCTTTTTACCTGGAATGATGTCGCGACGACCTCGACCCGCAGAGCCAGGCGGACCGCGGTGATGTTATCGCTCCATCGAGCAATAGGCATGGCTCCTAGGGATATCTTGCCTGGATACATCTTGACCTCATCCTAGAGACATCCGCGACCCCGATGATCCACCCCGAGGTCTCGTTGTTGGTAGACCATGCCCGACGGCGGCTGGATTCCCCTGCCCACGCTTCGCAGAGGGAGGCTCTCTGCATCTAGCGCAGCACGACGCAGAGGGGGTACGGTACCTCAGGCTTTATACTCTGGTGGCAAGTCCATGGCCAGCAGAATCCCATCAGATTACGGTGTTTGCGCGCGATTTTGTTGAGGGGTTTTACGAGTTCACGTGATCTGCTTCGAAGGAGAGGGAGAGAAGATGACTGTTTGGTCCCACCAATCAGCGACTAGGCATAGCGCTGGTGCACGGGGTAGGGAGGCTGGAGCGCGGGCCCTGCTTGTCAGTGTAAGAAGGAAGTGCGCGCGATGGCTAGCGCGAGTAGGGGTGGTAATGGATCATGACCCTAATACTTGCTTCACAAACCAACAAGGCCCTTAATTTTGTTAGTTCAAAATTATATTGTTTTATGATCCGGCCCTAACTTGATCCGATCCTTAAATTTGCTAGGCTAAATTAAATGGCCCGTTACCACCCCTGGGCGCGAGTGAGAGAAAGAAAATGGATAGTGGGCCGCGCGGATGCTTAGATTTGGGCCGTGACTGGGGAGGATTTGGCCCAAGGTGAGCAGTATGCTTCTTTTTTTTCTTTTTTTATTCCAAACTAGATTCAAACAAAATTCAAAATTAAATCTAGGTTCATGAATCAAATTTATATGCACAGTCATAATAAAACTCCAGAATGCAAATACAAAAGTATATCTGTTTATTTATTTCTTTATCTTGTTAATTTAAACAAATGCTTCTAAGTATGTAATTTATACATACCCATTTTTTCCTTCTGGACCCTTAACATCCTTAAATGTATTTATACAAATTAAAGGTACATCAAAAGTGAACATTGATTACTTATCTAAGTTAGGAAGTGTTAATAGAAATATTTATTAAGACTGACTTTAACTCATAAAAGAATGTTTATATATTTCTTGAAGAGGATAATCTAATCTAATAAATTGATACTCTTTCTATTATTTATTTCTAGAAACTTACTAAATATTTTTTACTAACATTGTTTTTATATTATTATTTATTTTTAGAAAGGGTGAATTTCAAAGTATAATTATTTATTAGGGACACTTTACATTGGTTTCTTTTAGAAGGATTTTACTAATTGCAAAATCAGGACTTTGGGGTGTTACAGTTTAGCTGCTAGATTTTGAAATATATGCCTCCAAACTTTGGTTTGTCAGCACTGCGCAAAACAGTGAAAACCAACTGTCTAACCGTGTCAAAACATGTCAAACGGATTCAAAAATTTACCAACTTTTTACAGGGTGTGCCCTAAATAATTATCTACAACTTTTGTAATGGAGGCAATGTGATTTGAAGATTATTTTGGTTAGAACATGCTGGCATTTGAAAAGAGGTACATGATTAGACTTAGAAAAATTAGGGTTGTTCCCATTCTTTAACCATTTCCCAATCTTTCATTCTTGGTTAAGCTTCATTTCCTTTGGGATTTGAATTCTTATAATTAATAGTTTCATAAGTCAAATGCTTGCTTCTTAAGTTTTGGATTTTTGAGAGAATTTCATTTATCAAGCACAACATTCACTAAATCACATAATCACATATACTTTAAGAAACTATCATCACATGAACTCAAGAGTTGAAAGATCAACCATTATCAATCTAAATTATCTAGGTGGATTTACTTACTCATACTAGCACTCCATGATAATCTATGGCTATGAGACCTAGGTCTTCTATTGGTTCAAGTAAGGGTTCACTTCACAACCATTAGTGTCAATTTTACGATTCTAATGTAAGTGGTGAAATGATTGACGATGCTTGTTGGGGGCCTTCATCCTCCAAAGGTCCTCAAAAACATAATTTAACAATGTCTTCCAAGTATGACATATGAACATGTACCTTCAGTTTTGGGTTAAAAGCATATACGGCATAGAAAGCAGGATTGGAACGAAGGACTGAACCAGCGCCGAAGCTACGCGCAAGGGAGCTTCGGCTAATAGCAGAAAAAGGAACCGACTTAAAGGGGAAAAGGCTATCTAGTCCTCATAGATTTGTCTATAAGTCAATAGTAAATATAAAGGGCATGAATGTAATTTCTCGCAAGCTGCATCCTGTGCCTATAAATAGATGAACAGTACCCCCCGTACTATTCACACTGACTTGTATTCACTTATGCGTCACGCTTGTACTTTTACCTTCTATCAAGCCGAAGGTACATTTGTAATTCAATATTGTTTCTATCTTTCTATAATAATATAATGAGAATGAATTGATGATATTACATGATTGTTCATGTTGTCTCTTATATTTCGTATGCTCCTCTTATTAACATATACTGCGATCATGAAGGTATGTCCTTCATGACCTTCGTCTGAAGATCATTATATCCTAAGGGAAATAATGCTTCGTAAGACGAAGGGCATTAACATTTAACATTTTGTGTTGCCTTGTTCTTAATTCATAGCATTTGAGAACAAGTCCCCAACAATGGCGCCCACCTCTGGTGAAACCTTTTCGACCACCTTCGGCAAGCACTGACCTTCGTTATGCCGCCGAAGAAAGCTTCAGCGACAGGGGCTGCTGCACTACAGCCACTGGACCCAAACCAGGAAACTCTTTCTGTCCAAGAAGCTCGGAGCCAGAAGAGGAAGGTCACCAGTCCAACACTCCAAGAGGAGGAGTTGGACCAAGAGATCAGGGACATGGAGATCATCCATCAGCAAGTACAAAGAAGGAAGGAGAAGATGGCACAACTGGCTGATCTTCAAAGGAAGATCGATGAAGCTACTGAAGAAGTGCGTCATCTTGCTCAAGATGAACAAGATCGAAGGCCCCAACACAGGGAGCTTCGTCAAGAAGGCTTATTCAACGAGGATGGATGGTATGATGATTTTAATCATGATGCCTTTACTTCTGATGATGCTTCTCCCTTGGCAGCAGAACTGCAGGCTACCCCATGGCTCCCATCATACAAGCCACCTCAGCTTCCTATGTATGATGGGCACTCAGATCCAAAGCAGTTTCTGATAAGCTACGAAGCAACTATATTTTCGTATGGAGGCAATACTGCAGTCATGGCGAAGTCCTTCGTCATGACAGTCCGGAATGTAGCCCAAACATGGTATTCTTCTCTTCGGCCAGGGACTATCACGTCGTGGCAGAAGCTTAAGGATATGCTAATTACCAGTTTCCAAGGTTTTCAAACGAAGCCAGTCACAGCTCAGGCCCTGTTCCAATGCACACAAGATCATGAAGAATACCTTCAGGCATATGTACGAAGATTCTTGCGACTGAGAGCACAAGCGCCTACAGTGCCCAATGAAATTGTCATTGAGGCCATGATCAAGGGTCTTAGGCTAGGACCTACTGGTCAGTACTTCGCCAGGAAGCCCCCACAAACTCTGGGGAGGCTGCTTCAGAAGATGGATGAGTACATCCGAGCTGACAACGACTTTCGCCAAAGAAGGGAGGAAGCTTACAGATTCTCGGAAATGACCAGGGGCTTCGGAGGAAGAATCCACCCGAGACATGTTAGGTCAATCCATAACTCCACTCAGAGCGACGACAAAGGAAGTCAGTCTCAGAGGTCACAATACACCTCACAATCTTTGGGGCAACAGTAAAGCTCTTTTAGGCCACCAGCTCCAAGGGGCAGAGGTGCCAGGGGCTTCGGAGGATGATTTGGGGATCAACCTAGAAAGATCTACTGCTTATTCTGTGGTGAGGACAAGGGCCATACCACAAGAATGTGCCACATCACCATTCAGAAGCAAAAGGAGATAGCAGAAGCCGAAGCTCGGCAGAATCAGCCGAAGCAGGTCTTGCACATTGCTTCGTGTCACTCTCCTTACATACCAGAGTATGTGAGCAATCATCCTGCAGCTTCTGTTGCTTCGGCCAGCCATTCACAGGCTTCCTGGCCACAACTCCCACCCCCACCACCACTACAACTGACCTATTCCCGAAGCCAGCAGCCAGAAGGGCACCAGCACTCTCAACAACAACGGGAATTCAGGGAGGAATCCGAAGCTCGCACAGTCAACAGTACTATGCCGGAATCAAAGCACATCTATTGAGAGATATCCTACCTCTGAAACATTTTTACGTTCAATGTCATTTTGTTTTTCAATAAGAAACAAGTAATGCAAATCTAGTTTTAATTCCTTGTAATAGTTTCGCTTCTATTAAAATGAAATATATCTTCTTCACAGACTTACGAAGCTCAAAAACTGCCGAAGCTCAAAAGTCATTCCTAAGGGAATGCAGAGCTAAAAATCGCCGAAACTACAAAAAGTCGCTCCTAAGGGAGCACAGAGTAAGTTATGCCGAAGTTACAAAAGTCGTTCCTAAGGGAGCACAGTGTAAGTTTTCTGCTCAAAAGTCGTTCCAAAGGGAATGCAGAGCCAAATACCGCCGAAATATAAGGCGAAGAAGTTCAAAAGACGTTCCTAAGGGAATGCAGAACTTACACCGAAAAGTCAACGGTGATACCGCCGAAATATAAGGCGATGAAGTTCAAAAGACGTTCCTTAGGGGATGTAGAACTTACACCAAAAAATAAGCGATGAAGCCGAAAAATAAACGGCAAAGAGACATTGATCGTTCCTAAGGGGACGCAGAGACTGTGTGGGTGTGTGAGTGTGTGTCTTCGGCATTAGCATCATATTTTGCATCATATCATTACATCATACCGCATAGCATCACATCATACATCATATCGCACTAAAGGCACGAATTGAACACGAAGTCAATCTTCGGAGAATGCTTTGAAAAAATGAAAATGTGCTAAGGCACAAAGTAAGCTGAGAAATACAGTTTCATCAGCTCTGTTGCAAAAGAAGGGATCCCTTGTTTATGAAGCATGGACGTTTTTGCGAAGCCTAGATGTTTTTACGAAGCTTGGATGTTCCTACGAAGCATGAATGATTTTATGAAGTATGGATATTTTCACGAAGCATGGATTCTTCTCTTTACGAAGCATGAAAAAGAAGGGAAGGTGTTTTTTCGCTAAAGGCTAAAAAACGGTATGTGTATAAAAGTTTCATGCATCGCAAAGAAGAGAATTACAAATAATTTACATCTTAGGTTCAAAACTTTACATCGATTATTACAACCTTGTTGCAACAAAGTTACATTGTTCATCTGAAAGTATTTTTACAATAAGTACTAGTCTTCCTTCAGGACCTTCTCCGCAACTTCATTCATCAATTTTTAACGACTTTGTCAACAACAGATTCAGACATATTTATGATTTCTAGTGCTTCCTTCATTGCTAGATCGGCTAGTAGATCGAATGGTTCCGGTGGCGGAGATAATTCAGCTACAACGGAAAAAACTAGTTAGTCCGAAGCCACAAAAACAAAAGTCGAAGCTAGGTGCTGCGAAACAATACCTATGCGTCTCTCGCGTTCTGCAGCTTCCTCAGCTTGTTTCGCTGCTGCTCGAGTGTCGTGAATATCTTTTTCACTTTTCTTCATAATTTCATGAGCCATTTCTCAGCCACCATTTGACCAGATGTCAGTGAAATTTTTTTCGCCCATTAAACTTGCTTCGGCTGAGGGATCCTTTGTGTCATCCACGAAGAAGGCAGCTTCGGCCTGGGCCAGGGTTTTGACATGATTGCAACCCGCCTTCTCCAGGATGGCTGAAATTCCTCTTGCACCGGAGAACGCGCGGACATCCCCGCGATCACTTAAAATTTCTTCAAAAGCTTCGGCCTCTCCGCTTATCCATTCGATAACACCTTCAGGGTCGCCTCGTATAAAGTTATCTTTGTTGGAATAGGCGCCCACGTTGGCGAAGCTAGCCTTTATCTTCTCCACGCAGCCTAGGGATTTTTTGAAGCATCTTTCTTTGGATGCGTGAAGTTCTTCAACTGTTTTTTCTAAATAGTTTTTCCAATATTCACTAATATCTCGATTGGCCTCTGCGAGACTGCATTTTTCTTTGGCTTCAGCCAGCTGTTTTTGAAGGTCTTTGATCTCATTCTTTTGAATTTCAGCTTGAGCTTTGAAACTAGCTTCATCTTCTTTCACTTTGTTTACCAACGAAACCAAGATTTTGTCTTTCTCAAGACCTTCGTTTCTTAGTTCAATTACCTCTAAACAAAGGTTGTTCAGAGCCATCGTATATCCTTCGTCTTCAATGTTTTTCTGAGCCCTCAGCGCGTTGCTAAGAATTAAGCCCTGCAAGAGGAGAACAGAATTAAGCATAAACAAATAAAATATTTCGTTTTCAAAACACAAAATTAGCTTTTATACCTTTATGCTATTATAAGCCAAACTGTCAGCGAGCTCATCTTTTGAAAATATTGAAAGACCATCTTCTAGCTTCGGGAATCCGATGCTTCTACCTATCTCCCGGCAAACGGATATCTCTTTATTATCCGGGAGACAGTACAGAAAATCTTCTTCCCCGCTGCCATTAAACACTAATGCCCCCTTCGGGTATTTCAATTTTTGGGCATAATGTTGCGCTTCTCGTTTTTCTTCTTGAGAAAATCCTTTTCCCGAAGCATGCCGAATGATGTAATCAATGCACTCTTTTAAAGCTTCGAGAGCAGGAGTTGCAACCTTTTCAGACGAAATCTGCTCGGTGGCCTTTTCTTCTGTTGCCTTTTCTTCAATTTCCGCAGGCTTTTTCTCAGCGGGCTCTGAAGGCCCAGCTTTGGTTTCAGTTTGAATTATTGTAGCTTCGACTTCTGCCTGTTTCGTTTCAGCTTCGGGTTGCGCCCTGGAAGCTTCGGCAACTTTCCCTATAGAAGCGGGATTCAAGGTTTCGGTTGTTTCTAGCACATCCAGTACATTTACCATTCTCCTCCTCTTAGGAGTTACGACAGAACCCATTTGTACCTTTGGTACTGTTGCCTTTACTGGAGGGCTCAAAACATCTAGCATCTTCATTATTTCTTCAGTTTCTGGCTTATCAGCCTTATCAACCTTCGTTTCAACTACCTTAACTGAAGGCACCTTCAGGATTGTAGCCGGCTCTTCAGTCCTCTGCACGGGAGCAATGATTTCTTTTGTTTTGGCAGCCGAGGAGGTCCCTTCGCCAAATTCAGGTATCGCGGTCGGTTCGATGTATCGTGGTCGGTGAGTTAGGACCTTCAACTTTTTTCCCTTCGGCACAGGTTCGTCTGGGGTGACCGAAGTAGCAGCTTTCCTCTTTTTCCCTTGCCCCCACAGCGGGTAGCGGTAGTCGGGGTAAACAAAGCTAATGGCATCAAAACTCTATTCAATCTCTTTTTTCCCCGGCCTCCGAAGGCTACGGATAGTGCATTATCTTCTGCCTTGGAATATGCTCCAAGCAGTTCATCACTTGTAGCTTCGATGCATTTCAGCCAGTCATCGTTTGGTTCGTCGAATTTATCCCCATACCTGAATGTATACTTCAGCCGGACCAGTTCACCTTCGCTAGACTTGGTGATGGTCTCCTTCGGCATTTCCTAGCTCTCTACAAGTGGCCATACTCTGAATGCTATATGCTCTTGAATTAAATCTCTTGTACCAATGAAGAAACATACAGTACCAAACGCCTTCTGACACGCTTCGGCGGCGTCATCAATTTCAACCTTCGGTTTTCGGAGACCGAAGCAGGACCATATGGGGCGCATGATAACCTCCTTGATTTCCTCCCTCGCTGTCAAGTCGTTCTTCACTTAAAACCATTCTTCCATCCAAGTTCCGGGCCATCTTTTCTGAAATGTTGGCACTAGGTGGCTTGCGTTGGGACGGGCGATAAATCCATAACAACCGAAGTTGTTGTGATACTGTTCCTTACCCATGGCCTTCGTCTCATACAGAAGTTCGTGCATGCTGCAGAAGCACTTCGCGCTTGGCTCTATCCCTTGGCTTCTTACTGCCCAAACGAAGACTCCCATCCTCAATATGGCTTCGAGGGTCATCTGATGAAGGAATATTTGGTAGGTTTTCAGCACTTCAACTACAAACCTGCTCAGTGGGAACCGAAGCCCAGCTTTGAAAAAGCTTCGGTAAATCACAACTTCGTTTTCCTTGGGGGCAGGGACGTTGTTGTCTCCGCCAGCCCTTACAATAGACATATCCCGAAAGTATCTTCCTCTCATGTTCTCAAGATGACTTTGTTTGATGGTCGATTTTCCGAAAATCGAATGACTTGGTCTCCAGGGCCGATCCTCAGAATCTTCGCCCCCACTTTCTGCATCATAACTATCACTGTCACCAGTATCTTCAGACATGCCTTCCAGTATCTCCTTAGTAATCTTCTCTGCATTTGTTTTTGCCATTGACTCGATAAATCCAGCAATGTAAGGATTCACAACCTTCTTCTCCTCAAAAAGCTTCTCCTCTTCAGTTAACTTCGTCTCAGCAACAACCTTCTTGTCTTGAGACATTTCTCCTTCAGAATTGACGAAAATGCGTCTTTTTAACCGAAGCTCAGGAAGCTTGAAAAACTAGCAAGCGTTAGTGAGCAAGAGCTATGAAATTGAGGAAGTAAAGCAAATAGCACAAGCAATGTATCAAATATAGCTGGTGTGAGTCCTTATTTATATGCTCAGCATGCTCCAAATTGGGGGGCCCTATCCATCATTGACTGTTGCTATTCTAGCAAAGGGAAGGTGTTTTTTTGGACCTTCGGCTTAAGGCCTTCGTCCAAGTCGCAGTCTGAATTCGTTATCTTAAACGAATTAATACTGCGAGGGGCTACTGTTGGGGGCCTTCGTCCTCCGAAGGTCCTCAAAAACATAATTTAACAATGTCTTCCAAGTATGACATATGAACAGGTACCTTCGGTTTCAGGTTAAAAGCATATATGGCATGGAAAGCAGGATTGGAACGAAGGACTGAACCAGCGCCGAAGCTACGCGCAAGGGAGTTTCGGCTAATAGCAGATAAAGGAACCGACTTAAAGGGGAAAAGGCTATCTAGTCCTCATAGATTTGTCTATAAGTCAATAGTAAATATAAAGGGCATGAATGTAATTTCTCGCAGGCTGCGTCCTGTGCCTATAAATAGATGAACAGTACCCCCGTACTATTCACGCTGACTTGTATTCACTTGTGCGTCACACTTGTACTTTTACCTTCTATCAAGCCGAAGGTACATTTGTAATTCAATATTGTTTCTATCTTTCTATAATAATATAATGAGAATGAATTGATGATATTACATGATTGTTCATGTTGTCTCTTATATTTCGTATGCTCCTTCTCTTATTAACATATACTGCGATCATGAAGGTATGTCCTTCATGACCTTCGTCTGAAGATCATTATATCCTAAGGGAAATAATGCTTCGTAGGATGAAGGGCATTAACATTTAACATTTTGTGTTGCCTTGTTCTTAATTCATAGCATTTGAGAACAAGTCCCCAACAATGCTCATGATAATGCTTTTGTGATGCAGATGCCATGTAAGAGTATGCCAAACACCAGGGGTGTTACATCTTCAAACTGGCCTGATAACTGTTGTTGTAGGAGAATTCTGCATAAGGTAGCCTTTTGTCCCAACCTAACTTGCCTTGCAAAACACAAGCCCTCAACATGTCTTCTAGGATCTAGTTGTTTCTCTCGGTCTGACCATCTGTCTATGGGTGATAAGCTGAAATGAACTTCAAGTGCGTGCCCAAAGCTTCATGCAACTGCTGCCAAAAATGGGATGTGAATTGAGTTCCCCAATCTGATACTATCTTCTTTGGTACACCACGCAAGCATACGATCCGGGACATATATAATTATGCCAACACTGCACTATTATAGGTGGTCTTGACTGGTATGAAATGAGCCACCTTTGTCAAGCGGTCCACTACTACCCAGATGGAGTCATAACCGGCTCGAGTGCGAGGCAAACCGACTATAAAATCCATCCCACTTCCACTGAGGAATCTGCAACGGCTGCAACAAACCTGCGGGCCTCTGATGCTCTGCCTTGATTCTCTAACAACTGTCACATATGGCAACATACTCTGCAATCTCCCTTTTCATACTGTATCACTAGAATCTTTTCTTTAGGTCTTGGTACATCTTCTTGCTGCCAGGGTGTATGGAATAAGCTGTCTCATGAGCTTCCTTGAGAATCAGCTCCCGAATCGATTTGAGTCAGGAACACACAACCTATCTCTGAACCATACTACGCCTTCTGCATCTTCCCGGAAGTCCTTGCCTTTCCCATCTAGGATCAGCTGCCGAATTTAATTGATATTTTCATCATTTTTCTGTCCTTCCTTGATATCTTGTTCTAGAGTAGGTTCCAGCTCAATGGTTACTCCTTGGGTGCCGTTTAGAAATCCGAGACTCAGCCCATCGAATTCCTTTGCTAGCTCATATGGCATCAGATGAGCGGCCATCATGTTGACTTGGCTCTTTCTGCTCAAAGCATCTACAACAACATTAGCTTTGCCTGGGTGATAATGTATCTCTAGCTCATAATCTTTGATCAACTGCAGCCATCTTCGCTGCCTCATATTTAACTCTGACTAGGTGAATATATACTTAAGACTCCTGTGGTCTGTGTAAACATCACACTTTTGCCCATATAAGTAGTGCTCCAGGTCTTTAGTGCATGAACCACTACTGCCAACTCCAAGTCATGTGTGGGATAATTTCTCTCATGAATCTTCTACTATCGGGACGAGTATGCCACTACTCTCCCTTCTTGCATTAGCACACATCCTAGTCCGGTGTATGAAGCATCACAATACACTGAGAACAACTTGTGAACATCTGGCAGAATCAATATCGATGTTGTAGTCAACTTCTTTTTCAACGTTTTAAAGGACTCTTGGCACTCTGGGGTCCACTTGAACTCGACTTTCTTTGGTAGCAGGGCTGTCATTGGCCTAGCAATCTTGGAGAAACCTTCAATGAAACGCCGATAGTATCCGATCATTCCAATGAAACTCTTGATTCCCCGGACATCTCTTGGTGCTTTCCAGTCTAGAATATCTGCTACCTTCTTCGGATCCATAGCTAATCCATCTCATTTTATGATATGACCCAAGAATAGGACTTCACTATTCTAGAATTCACATTTGCTAAGCTTGGCATACAATTGACAATCTTGTAGCCTACACAATACCTTTCTCAAATGCTCTTCATGGTCTTGCTCATTCTGGGAATATATGAGAATATCATCGATGAACACCACTACGAGTTTGTCGAGGTACTCCATGAATACGCTATTCATCAAGTACATGAAGAAAGCTAGCGCATTTGTTAGACTGAAGGACATGACTGTGTACTCATAAAGCCCATACTTGGTAATAAACTCTATCTTCGGTATGTTCAAAGGCCAGATTCTGAGCTGATGATAACCTGACCTCAAATCTATCTTCAAGAACACACTACCTCCTCTCAACTGGTTGAACAGATCTTCAATTCTGGGCAGGGGGTACTTGTTCTTGATAGTGACTTCATTCAAAGCTCTGTAGTCAATGCACATCCTCTTCGTACCATCTTTCTTCTCCACAAACAACACTAGGGTGGCCCAAGGCAAGGTGCTGGGTCTGATGTAACCCTTCTCCAACAACTCATTTATCTGCTTCTTGAGTTCCACCAATTCTGGTCTGAACACTCTATAGGCTCTCTTAGAAATAGGGGCGGTGCCAGTGATAAGCTCTATGAGAAATTCAACTTTTGTCTCAGGCGACATGCCTAGTAGATCCTCGGGAAACACATTCGGAAATTCCGATACTACTTTGATGGCTTTGGGTGGATTTACTTCCTCACTATGGGTAGTGATCTGGTGACAACTTCCTTTCCTTGGTCCAGACAAAACTAACTCCACCAACACTTCTTCTCCTGACAAGTACACTAATCTCACAGTCCTCTTATCACAGCTAAGGACTGCTTGGTATTTGGTCAACCAATTCATCCCTAGGATGAAATCTATGTCTACATCCTGGGTACCCATTACTATCAGATCAGCGAGGAACTCTATCCTCCTTATTTGAACTCTTGCACTGGGGCAAAATTTATCTGTTTGAGTCCTCCCACCAATTGAACTAACCCTCATAGGTGGGTACATGGGTGCTACTGTTATGTTGTGTGTTTCTACCCATGATGCAGTCACAAAAGAAATGTGTTGCTCCAGTATCAAATAACACATTTGCAGATGATATTCGACTGAGAACGTACCTAGTGCCACTCCTGGGGTCTCCTGAACTATGTCGGCCTCCAGGTGGTTCACCTTTTCATACTAGGCATGGGGCTGTCCACGGTTGTTGGCTCCTTGTTGAGGTGCATTCTGTCTTGCAGGGGCATTAGAGCTGACCACTGTTGAGCTGCTTTCTTTGGGCAATGAGTCGCCTAGTGTCCTTGTTCCCCACAGTGGAAACATCCACGACCTCCTCCTTGCACTGGAGCTGCTTTGTTGCTCGAATTTGTTGCTAGGACAGGAAGGCGAGGTGCTTGGTTGTTCTGTCGCTGATACTAGTGTCCTCCCTATTGGTTGTTCTGGCGGTACTGCTGTAGTTGCTGAGGGAACTGCCTCTAGAACTGCTATTGATGCTGATGTTGATGCTGATGCTGGTGCTGGTGTCCTTGAGGGTGATTCTGCTTGAATTGTTGGGGTGGGTTGCCTGAGAAACGTGGACGGTTGCTGCTCCCAGCGTGCGGTCCACCGATCGTGCACTTCCCGTCTTCCATCTTCCGGCGCTTCCTCTAAGTCATTATGGCTCTTTCAATCAGATGTTGAAAGGTAGTGATGAGGACATCACTACCATAGATACAAACAACACTCCCCTAGTTGATGTTCAAGGTCCGATTACTCGCTCACGCGCAAGACAATTGAATTTGCAGGTGAGCTCGTTCCTATGTACTTATTCTTGTGCATTTGAGAATAGTGTGCTACCTAATGAATTAATTGTACTTAGGAATGAAGAAAAGGACCAGCAAGGACATGGTGAAGGACTTGGAGGCATGGAAGGCCAGCAAGGACGTTCGGATCAAGGTGGAGGTCCAAACCGATTAGAGTTCATTTCAGTTTCGGATTCCAGGAACAGCCCGTAATAAAATGGGCGCCCAAGTCGCATACGGAGCCAGATTTGGACGTTCTTTATATGGATGGAAAGATAATTTCGAGGATCTTCCAATGGCACCGGTTTTAGGTCCAAATTCATCTAGAATCCACGGGAATTATCTAAACAAGTTGACGTCCAGAATCTGTTCCGGCGCTGCGACGCCGTCTTTTGGCCTATTGGGCCGTGTATCTTCGTTGAGCCCATTAGGGGCACGTCTAGGGTTTTGCATAACCCTAGAGTCTATATTAGTAGCCGCCCCTTCTTGTTAGACGTGGGTTTTGCTTAAGTTAGATCTGTTAAGAACAGTCGTCGTAGATCGGTTTGTGAGACCCTAACTTGTGAGCTTAATCATTCATCAGCAATATTCTAGATTGTCTTCTTTCTTGTTCTTGCTTGTGTCTCGATTCTCAGGCAGGAATTAGCCCTCGTGGCGAGGTTAATCGCGCAGTGAAAGGTTGATAACCAGAGGAGAAGTGGTGCTGCGATTGCGGGTTCTAGTCGTGTTGATTGGAAGCCGGATCGTCTGTGTGACATCTCCACCTAATCGATAGTTACCTTCACCTGACGGAAGATCGGGCACCCCCGTTCCTATCAGGTAGGGAAGGTATGGTTCATCAACTGGTAGTGAAGGGGGTCAACCAAATCTCTCAGAAACCTGTTACTGTCTCTTGGCATCAGTATTGACATCCTCAGGTGCATAACGAGATAGCTGCAGAAATTTGTCTATGTACTTACTGACAGATAGGGGGCCTTGCTTCAATGCCAGGAATTCATCCTTCCTCACTATCATCAAACCTTTAGTAACGTGGTACTAGCGGAAGTTGTTTCTAAACTCCTCCCAAGTGATAGCTTTAGGGTCGGCATGGGTGGCAAGGTAGGACTCCCACCAGGACTATGCTGCTCCCCTTAGCGGACGAGGAACATACATGACCTTCTCGCGATCATTGCACTGAGCGGTATGCAACTCCCGCTTCACTGTGCGCAACCAGTCTTCGACGTCCATGGGGTCTGCAGAGTGAGCAAACACGGGGTGATGACCCCTCATGAACTTCGCCCGCTTGTCTCTAGGCATCTACGACATCCACACTTGTGGTTGAGGTTGAGGTTGAGGCTGTTGCTGCACCTATTGCATGGCTACCAGGGTCTGACCAATCGCTTGGACTGCATGAGTCTGTATCAGAAACATCTGCACGATCATCATTGGGGGTGGGGGTGGCAACTGCTGCTGGGGTACCTCATCCTATAGTGCCTGCTGCTCTGGCTGAGCACGCCTTCCACCTCAGCGCCTGTTGTTAGACATCTGTAGAAAGCATACACACATCAAACCTGACCCTGCAGCCTTCCAACATAAGAAAAGATTTATAGAAGTCTTCATAACACTGAACAGATGAGCATCTTCACTGATTCTCCACACAGCCAAACACAACTTCTCAGAGAAAGAGGAAAGTGGAAATAAAAGGTTGCCCAACTAAATGACTAACTTTTGTTGGGGGCCTTCCTCTTCCGAAGGTCCTAAAAACATGACTAACAATGTACTTTTAGTATAATATTGATTATCACAGGGAGCTCCGATTCATGATGGGAGAACGACCGAAGGTCTTCGAGACAAAGGCATAGCCCGAAAGTGACGACAATGAACGATCGAAGCTATAATCAAAGAGAAACAACTTTGGCTTAAAGTGACACCGAAGATCAAACATGGAGCCGAGCCAAAGAGGAAAAGACTAGCTAGTCCTTAATGATTTATGTTATAGTTATGAATAAATGTTAAGGTCATAAATGTACATTTACCCGGGCTGCGTCCCGTGCCTATAAATAGGTGAACAGTACCCCCATACTGTTCACGCTGGATTGTAACTACCCTTGTATCAACACCTTCGAACAAGCTGAAGGTATCAATGTTATGTAAATTATGTTAATGTTTATGTGTACATTATGAAATATACATACGTGTATGAATGAGTAAATATCTACTATCTCTATGTACTCTTATCATCATGAATGATGAAGCTGCGTCCTTCATGACCTTCATCTGAAGATCATTATATCCAAAAGGAAATAATGCTTCAGAGGACAAAGGTCCTTAATATTTAACAATTGTGTTGCCTTGTTCTTGATTCATAGAATTTGAGAACAAGTGACCAACATTGGTGCCCTCCTCTAGTGAACTCCAACGACCACCTTCGGCAACATCTCAGGCATTCGTCTTCGTCATGCCGCCGAAGAAGGCGATAGCGCCAGGGGCTGCCCTTCAGCCACTGGACACCAACCAAGAAGGGCTCTCCCTGAGAAAAGCCCGAAACTAGAAGAGGAAGGATACCAGCCCAACATCGCAGGAGGAAGAACTGGACCAAGAGATTAGAGACTTGGAGGCTATTCACCAGCAAGTGCAGAGAAAGAGAGAGAAGATGCTTCGGCTAGCCGAACTTCAAAGGAAGATTGATGAAGCTGCTGAAGAAATGCGACATATCACACAAGATGACCAAGGACGAAGGCCACAACAGAGAGAGCTTCGCCAAGAAAGTCCAAGCAATGATGACGAATGGTATGATGACTTTTATCATGGTAACTTTGCTTTTGATGATGCTTCTCCTCTAGTAGCAAAATTGCAGGCTACCCCATGGCCACCATCCTACAAGCCACCGCAGCTTCCCTTGTATGTTAGGCATTCTGATCTGAAGTAGTTTCTCATGAGCTATGAGGCAACCATATCTTCATATGGTTGTAACACGGCTGTCATGGCGAAATCCTTCGTCATGGCAGTCAGGAGCGTGCCACAGTCATGGTATTCTTCCCTTCACCCGAGAACAATCACATCATGGCAAAAGCTGAAGGACATGCTGGTAACCAGCTTTCAGGGTTTCCAGGCGAAGCCAATAATTGCCCAAGCCCTGTTCCAGTGCACGCAAGACCATGAGGAATACATGCAAGCGTATGTCCGAAGGTTTTTGCGTCTTAGGGCTCAGGCGCCAACGGTGCCAAACGAGATTGTTATCGAACCTATGATCAAGGGGCTTCGATCAGGACCAATGACACAATATTTTGCCAGGAAGCCATTGCAAACTTTGGAAAAGCTCCTCCAGAAGGACGAGTACATCAGAGACGATAATGACTTTCGGCAGAGAAGGGAAGAGGCCTACAGATACTCAAATATGACAAGGGGCTTCGGAGGAAGGCTCCACTCTAGACATGTCAGAACAATCCACAATCCTAGCTCAAGTGATGACAGAGGAAATCACACTCAAGGCCACCAGCAAAGCTCCCAGTCTTCAGGGACGCAACAAAGCTCCTTCAGACCACCAGCTCCAAGAGGCAGAGGAGGAAGAAGCTTCGGAGGAAGGTTCAATTCCCAATCCAGAAGGTTGTTCTGTTTATTTTGTGGGGAAGATAAGGGACATACAACAAGGACGTGCCAGGTCACGATCTAGAAGCAAAAAGAGATAGCTAAAGCCGAAGCAAGGCAGAATCAGCCGAAGCAGGTCCTACATACTTCTTCGTGCTATTCTCCATACATTTCCGAGTATGTGGGCAATCAATAGCCCATAGCATCAGTTACTTCGGCAAGCCACTCTCAAGTAGCATGGGCTCTGCTACCACCGCCACCACCCATGGTACCAACCTTGACTCACAATCAGCAGCCAGAAGGGCACCGCCAAGCGTAGCAACAACATGACACACATGAAGAATCCGAAGCACGCACAGTAACAGTATTGTGCCTGAGTCAAGATATATTTACTGAAGCAATACAGGGCCTCAATCAGAAGATTTTCATGCTTAATATACTCATTACTATTCTGTCTTTATATTTTCTTTCTCTGAAAAACAGTGTAAGAAGGTTCAACCTTTGTCCTGATGTAATAAATCTAGGGTTACACCATCGAGTGTAACAAAAAGGGTGACGAAGCTCCAAAGTCGTTCCTGTTGGGGGCCTTCTTCTCCGCCGAAGGACCTCTAAGCAAAAACACCTTCGGAAAGGCCATATGCAAGCAGACACAACACGAAGGTATATGCCGAAGCTGTAATCAAGAGAGCTTCGGCATGATGACACAACTGAGACAAAGGGCAGCACCGACTTAAAGAGGAAAAGACCGCTCAGTCCCTGACAATTTGTGTCATGACTATAATTAGTTATCAAGGATATAAATGTAATTTTTACTGGGTTACGTCCTATGCCTATAAATAGGTCAACGGTACCCCCGTACTGTTCACGCTGACTTGTATTGACTTGCACGTCATTCTTGGATTCTTACCTTCTGGCAAGATGAAGGTATAAATGTAATTCGATATCGTTAATGTTTATTAATGATTATACAATGGGAATATAAATAATCTAATGATTTGATATGATTATTCATATTCTTTATATGTATCACATGTTCCTACTTTTCATTACATATTGAGATGATGAAAATATGTCCTTCATAACCTTCGTCTGAAGACCATTATATCCTAAGGGAGATAATGCTTTGGAGGATGAAGGTCTTTAACCATTAACATTTGTGTTGCCTTGTTCTTAACTCGTAGCATTTGAGAACAAGTGACCAACATTGGCACCCACCTCTGGTGAACTCACTTCCACTGTTGTGCCCATGGCTTCGTACAACAACCAAGCTGAAGCACCTTCGGTCATGAAGCTGGTGCTCCTAATCACAGGCGGTTCGAGCTCAGAGCCAGCTAACAAGAAGTATAAGAAGGAAGCACAGAGAAGAGTGCAACATGTTGGGGTGCAAGGACCCTTCATCAGATCCAAGTGGTCTCATATCACAATCACCTTCTCCCAGGAGGATCTTCAGCTTAAAGACTATCCTCACAATGATGCCATGGTTATATCTTGTGTTATCAAGGGATTTCTGGTCCACAATGTTCTGGTTTCACATGCAGTGCAGCGGACATCATATTTGCAAAGGCTTTCAGACAGATGTAAGAACCAGAGGGCAAGATTCATGATGCAACACACCCTCTTTGTGGCTTCGGGGGGAGGCAGATTGTAGCACTTGGTAAAATGACAATGTCAGTTACCTTCGGTTATGTCCACAACACAAGGTCTGAACAAGTTGTCTTTGACATTGCTGACATGGAATACCCATACAATGCAATCATTGGTCGGGGCACGCTTAATGCCTTCGAAGCCATACTCCACCCAACATACTTGTGCATGAAGATACCTTCGGAACAGGGGCCCATTACTGTTCATGGGAGTCAAGAATCTGCCAGGAGAGCTAAAGGGAGTTGGACGGATTCGAAGGCAATCCATAACATAGATGGAGTCGAAGCTTGTCAACAATATAAGCACAAAAGAGAGAAGGCTGCTTCGGCAGATCAGTCGAAGCCTATGCTCTTGTGTGAAGATATAACAGATCAAAGGGTACCGCTGGTATCTCAGTTATCTAATGAACAAGAAAAGACTCTGCTAAGATTTTTGTTCAACAACAAGGATGTCTTCGCTTGGACAGCTAATGATCTCTGTGGTGTTAACAGAGATATCGTTGAACATTCACTCAATGTGGATCCATCTTTCAGGCCAAGGAAGCAAAGACTTCAGAAAATGTCTGAGGATAAAGCCAAAGGTGCTCGGAATGAAGTAAAAAGACTTCTCAGTGTTGGTGTTATCAGAGAAGTAACATATCCAGAGTGGTTAGCTAACACTGTTATGGTGAAGAAGGCTAATGGGAAATGGAGAATGTGTATTGATTTCACATATCTTAACAAAGCATGTCCAAAGGACGAGTTCCCTTTACCAAGAATAGACTCCCTTGTCGATGCAGCGGCTTCTTTGGAACTTATGAGCCTACTAGACTGCTACTCAGGCTATCACCAGATTTGGATGAAGAAAGAAGATGAGCCAAAAACAAGCTTCATAACTCCCAGTGGTACTTATTGTTACCTTCGGATGCCTGAGGGGCTCAAAAATGCTGGAGGAAGCTTCAGCAGAATGACAGCCAAGGTCCTTCATTCTCAAATAGGCAGGAATGTGTTGACTTATGTTGATGACATCATAGTAAAAAGCACGAAACAAGAGAATCATATTGCCGACTTGCAAGAGACGTTTGCCAATTTCAGGCAAGCTGGTCTTAAGCTAAATCCAGAAAAGTGTGTTTTTGTAGTAAAGAAGGGCAAGTTCCTTGGCTCTCTGGTATCAACGAAGGGAATCGAAGCTAACCCAAGTAAGATCGAAGCTATCCTTCGGATGGAGCTACCAAATTCAAAGAAGGGGGCTCAACGATTGGCAGGAAGGTTGGCATCATTAAATAGATTTATATCAAGATCAGCAGAAAGGAATATGCCATTCTTTGAAATACTAAAGTCAGCCAAAGTTTTCCAATGGGGTCCAGCTCAACAAAAGGCTTTTGAAGAATTAAAGCAATACTTGATAGACTTGACAACTTTAACTCCACCTTCATCAGGGACTCTGTTACTCCTATATGTGGCAGCCTCCCATTCTGCAGTCAGTGTGGCATTAGTGCAGGAGAAGCAAGATGGTCAAGTAAAAAGACAAGCACGAGTATACTTCGTCTCCGAAGTACTCAGTTTATCAAAACAAAATTACACAGAATTGGAGAAGGTACTCTATGCTGTGCTAATGGCCTCTAGAAAGCTTCGACATTATTTTCAAGCCTATCATATAATTGTACCTTCATCACAACCTCTAAAGGACATAATGAGAAACAGAGAAGATACAGGAAGAATTGGAAAATGGGCTGCGGAACTCAATGAATTCACTATTGATTATGTACATAGATCCTCAATTTAGTCCTAGGCGTTAGCAGATTTCATTGCAGATTTCACAACCTCTAAAGGCTCAGGAAGAAGACGCAATAAAAGACACAGAAGCCTGGACAATATTCTGTGACGGTTCTTGGCGAACCTTCGGCGCAGGAGCGACTGCTATTTTAGTAGCACCCTCTAAAGTCAGGACATGCTACGCAGCAAGGCTTGACTTTAGTTATACAAATAACATTGCTGAATACGAAGCCCTTCTGTTGGGGCTTCGGAAGCTAAAGGCAATGGGAATAAGAAGGGCAGTCCTTAAAACTGATTCTGAAGTTATTTCTGGCCATGTAGACAAGAGCAGCAAGGCAAGGGATCCGAAGCTTGAAAAATACTTGGATACAGTCCGAAGATTGGAGGCTTCTTTTGAAGGATTTTCTGTAAAAAATATTCCAAGAGGGGAAAATGAGCATGCAGATCTGCTAGCTAAGTCAGCGGCACAGGGGCTTCCTCTACCTTCGGAAGTATTCTTTGAGACAATAAAAGCACCTTCGGTTGAACTTATGGAGAGAGTAGTACTTGCAATATCACCTGTACATAGTGAAGATTGGAGGACTGAAATTATTTCTTTCCTCCAAGGTAACTGTCTTTCGGATGACGAAGTTTATAATAAAAGAATGGAAGCAAGAACAAGACCATATGTGATAATAGAAGGAGATTTATACAAACATGGAGTCTGCTCTCCACTACTCAAGTGTTTATCTAGAACCGAAGGTCAAGAGCTGATGGAGGAGATACATGCAGGTTTATGTGGATCTCATATTGGGTCTAGGCCTTTGCTGGGGAAGGTTTTCAGACAAGGATTTTATTGGCCGAAGGTAGCTTCGGATGCAGCAGATCTGGTTCAAAAGTGTGAAAATTGTCAAAGATGTGCAAGAGACCAGAAGCAACCTTCATCTCTAACCCAGTTAATACAGCCAACCTGGCCACTGCAAAGGTGGGGTCTGGATTTGTTAGGTTCACTTCCACCTGCACAAGGAAACTTGAAATATGTCGTTATAGCAGTGGAATATTTCTCTAAGTGGATCGAAGCAAAACCTTTAGCCACAATAACTTCGGCCACAGTACAGAAGTTCTTTTGGCAAAACATTGTTTGCCTCTTCGGTGTGTCGAAGGCAATAACTGTGGACAATGGAACACAATTTGTTGCCGAAACATTCAAGGATTTCTGTGACCAAATTGGTACAAAGATTCATTTTGCATCAGTAAGGCATCCAGAATCAAATGGACTGGTAGAAAGAGCAAATGGCATTATAATGACAAGAATAATGAAGTTAATCTTCAACCAGCCCAGAGGAAAATGGCCAGATGAGTTGATTAAAGTGGGGTGGAGCCACAACACAACCGTATCAAGGTCAACAGGATTTACACCCTTCAAGCTCCTGTTTGGTGACGAAGCAATAACACCAGAAGAAGCAAAGACAGGATCAATAAGAACAATAGCTTCGACGGAAGACAAAGTTAATTATCAAACAACAAAAGATACTATAGAAGGGACCAGACTTCAGGCTATAGAACACATCAATAAATATCAGGCCGAAACAATAAGGTGGCGTGATAGGAAGGTTCGATTGAAAAACAGTAAGCCAGGTGTAACACCATAAAAGTCATCAACTAAAAATAATGAATTTAGTTATTATGGTAATTAGGATAGTAAATTTTTATTCAAGTGTTTATTATTATTTATGTGCATTCGTAATAGTTTTTTATTGCGCATGGTTGGTTTGTGAGTATTTGATCGCAATTCTTCTTAGGAAAATCCTAGTAAATAATATAATAATTAAATAATATAATAATTAAATAATATAATAATTAATAGTCTAAAAATAAATATTTTATTTATAAATAGTTTTGGTGAATTTTTATGATTTTTTTGAGCTCTTTAAAAATGCATTTCGAAATTTTAAAAAAAGACCTAACCTAAACCCTAAGGCCCAACTAGGATTTACACCCTAGCCGCGCGCCCCTGTTGGCAAATCCCAGCCGCCGCCAGCCCTGTGTCTCTCTCTCTCCCTCCTTCTCTCTTCTCTCGCCTATTCTCTCTCCTCCCTCTCACCTCTCTCTCTCGCGTGCACAGGAGACCCGACCAGCGCGCCCCTGCACGCCGACCACCCTGCACCGACCCTGACGCCCAGACACGCAGCGCCCGCGCCCCAACCGCGCCGAGCGCTAAGCGCACCCCGCAACCCCGCCCCCGCGCTAAGACGTGCCCCTGCGCTTGCAACCTGACACCGACGCGCGCCTCAAACCGAGCAGCCGTGCATTCCGCGCCCCATTGAATTCGTTGAAGTCGTGGCTGCCGTTACTACCGTTTCTTCTCCTCCCCCATTATTCTCTCTGGTAACGTCGCCATTGATGGTACTTGAAGACGCCGTCGCACCCTTCTCTCTCCCAGCGCCCCTCCATCTCTCTTCCCCTCTCTATAAATCGCGAGCTCAGGTCCCTTGGAGCAGTACCCGTCCACTCCGTTCTCTCGCCGCGCCATACTGCTCTCTGTGTCGTGCCTCTCTCTGCAACTGCTGCTGCGCAGCTCGCTGTTGCCGGAACCCTTCGTCGACTGGCGTCAGAACCCAGGGCCTCGGTGCCTTTCCTCACCGACGTCCAACCTCGCCCTCTCGGTAGTCCACCCGCCAGCCTTTCCTGCTCGTGTCGATGTCGCCTGTCGTGCCCCCATCTATCACTGCGCAGAAAGGTGAACGCGATTTCATGTGTAAAAATTATTTAGACAAAATTTTCCAGCTCAAAAGAAGAGAAAATAAGCCCACGCGATTTTATGTGCCATCACGATCTAATTTCTGTATCGATATGTAATTTTATTTGTATATTTTTGAGTTTGAAACCATGTGTATACTGAACGATTAATTTCATGTGTATGTGATAAGCTATTTTTTTAGTGTCCCGCTGTCTTTCGCATTTGTGCATTTTAATTTGCTTATTTATGTTAAAATTAAATTAAATATAGTTCGTTAGAGTAAAGGATTAAGGGATAGGGTAGACTACATATTTGTAACAAAAACACTAGATGCACAATTATCTTTGCTCATAAACTTTAGATTTTTAGTCAAGCTACATGCGTTCATATGTTCATAAGCATATTTCTTATTTACTAGCAAATAATAGAGTTTCTATCAACATTGAAATAATATAGATTGTTACCATGTCCACCATAATCTAAATAGTATAGTTAAAATTAGTTCTTTTAAATATTAAGGTTATGTGATTTTTAAATAATATTGTAACGTCGGCTATAATTTCCTTTTAGAAAGAAGGAAATAAAAATAAACCCCCATACTATCCAGTAGAAATAATTGATTAGCTAATTAAACTAAATCCATAGAGTTTGGTTTAGCGCTATATCGATATTAATGAATTTATATAGTACACACTTCCATAGTCAAATTTGCCACATATATCGCTCTAGTGAATTATGCAAGCAAAATAAATAGTATGTCGTAGCAAATATGATGATCGTTGATGTGCTTTATTTTATATTATAGTTACAAATTAAGTTTTATTTTTGGAATGTTTTTCTTTTACAAGTATAACTTGTAAAGCGTATGTTTCATTGTTTGTTGATTGGTGTATGTTTATGTAATGGTGCGTGTTTATTTATTGGTGAATGATTTCTTTTGTATGTACGATATGCGATTCAATATTAGAAGCTGACTGTGTGGTAGAGAATCCGAATCTGTTTGAGGACGACCCGCAGGAAACTTTTGAGCAAGGCAAGTGGATTCTCCCTCTGCATATTCTATTTGTACCCAATTAATACATATAATAATGTTTACTTTTTGATATACTGCATAATTTGATGGGATTTACCTAATTAACGATTTCCTAGATTGACCAACTTTATTCCTTGTTTACCTTGGGAAAATTATTAAGCTTTGCAAATTTATGCTACCGCTCAACTCAATAATTTTGATGTCACTCATTAATTGATATTAATGTTCCGAAATTGAAATTAGCAATTATGATATTAACCCGTTGGTTAAAACAATATTATTTCATATTAATTGGAACATGGAGTGACCATCCAGGATAACAGTGCAACCACGAGTGCTATCATGGCTCTGGCTTTGGTAATTAGCTTTATATACTTAGTGACTAGCAACCTTACCTGAAATATGGGCAAGAGGGGGAGCGGTGGTGTTGGCAGCCCACGTTAACATGGGGACACATTCTTGGCTAAGGTACCTCACCTAGGGGGCCTCCACCATTGACTTTAGAAAACTTAGCGGGTTGCTTAGTATTAAGAGTATTTTGTGAAAGCCTCATAGTGGATCCCTAGCCATTCACCTCGGCAGTGTTTAAGGGTCCATACAACCCGGGCTAGATGGGATACACGACTTGTGGGTAAAGTTGTATCACCTCTGCAGAGTGTAAAACTGATATATCAGCCGTGCTCACGGTTACAAGCGACTTGGACTCCTCACATGATAATTGAACTTGAAGATGGAAATAAATTGAGATCCGATGATCTGCCAGTGGTTTCACTTAAGTGTTTTTGTTATACTTATACCTTTGTTTAAATGGGATACTTGGGATTCACACTTATTAGTAAGACAGGTGTTGTTAATAAAATATTGACCAACTAAAATTCTTACTGCTCAACCTTAGCCTCACCTTGTTATACCTGCATTAATCTTTCCCCCACTTGCTGAGCCCTGACCATAAGTGAGCTCACCCTTGCTAATATTTTGATCAGAGGGTGATGCTGGAGACTTTGATGAAGATTTCGACGATGAGTTCTAAGTCTAACGATGCGCCAGTCATCTTCCTATGGGAGATTGCCCATGTTATTTAAATTCCGCCTTACTTTGATGTGATACATATTAAAGATACAATGATTCAGATGATGTAATAAAGTATTCTACTCTGTTTACGCCTTTATTGCATTGTCTTTTGATATATTACACTTGTGACATCAACATAGGTTTGTTCAAAACTTGATAATTTCATTCTTATAAAATTATTTTATCAGCCTTACCTCTTTATAATTTCAACTAAGTTGACATTTCTCTTGTAGATGGTTCGTACTATCCAAACTACCCGGGTTAACACCAGCTACGCCCCTCCACCCCAGCAAATCCCTGTCTACCCAGTGGTAGTCGAGGAAGTTCCGGTGGATCTCCCTCACATTCGAGTGGAGAATGAAGTCATCCTGGAGGACAGCTCGGAGGAACAGCAGCCGACGCCCACCCCGTTGGCAGAGTCACTGGCCTTCGCAGCTAGGTCATCGACATCGACACGGCCTGCACCGGCCGTCCAAGCTCCTGCACCCGGAGGCGACGACCCTGACGACTCTGGGGACAACGATGACGAGGATGACGACGACCACGAAGGAGAAGACGAACAAGTCAATGAAGAAGCCAACTACGCCCAGCAGGACTACTTCATGGGGTTTGGTCCTGTCGCCGAACATTACACATCAATGTTCGAGACGGGGCACTTCCCCAACCTGCTGTAAGAAGTGCTACATGCGCTAGGCACCTACGTCCGCCCCTGTACGAAACAAGGCGAGTGAGCGAGCCTCCTCGGGCTTGCTACTACATCACTCGTATCCATGTCAGGGTGATGGATGCAGGGGATAGGGGATTCAGGACTCTGTCTGCTCATGAGTCCCTGACACCACTATCCTCCTACGCTGCCTCGGTAAGAGATGCTGCCAGAGGACCCTGTGGTCTCTCAGCCACACATACCGGCAGCAGCTACAGGACACGAGGTTCAGACATCTTCCTCTGTGTCTGAGTGGAGGAAGCCAGACCAGCATCGTTCCAGGTGGAGCTGGTGAGGAGCGCCTCAACACCCTAGCTGGTGTGGTGGCTAGTCTCAACACCGACCTGGACAGTGCCACCCTGGATCTCTCTAGGGTGCACTTGGAGCTGGAGAATGCCCATGCTAGGATTGCAGCCCTGGAAGCCCAACTTCAAGGACGGGATCCGCCTGAAGTCCAAGTCCCCGCCATGGCGTTGTCTCCTCCCCGCAAGAGGCTTCGCTATGGGGAGCCCAAATCCGTCACCAGGCTGCTTTAGAGATTTTAAGTTTATGTTGTAATAAGTTAGTTCTCGCGTCAGACGATGAATACTCTTTTAAAGTTATCTTTATAATAATAACAACCATGTGATGGTGTTGGTTGATATGTTTGAGTTGGATTTTTGTTTGAGTGCAATGGTCTAATGGCCATAAGAGCATATAAAAAAGCATAAACTTAAGATATTCCCCTCTAGAATCTTTTCTACTTATCACTCTTCTAAGTTCACTTTCTAACCAATCAGATGGTGAACGCTCGCCAAGGACCCAACAACAACAGGAACCAGCATGGTCAACCGATACCACCACCACCACTGAACCCCAATATGGAACAGTTCATCGCCGCCCAGATGCAATTTCTGCAAGGACTCACTGCATCCGTTCAGCAGATTCAGCAGAACCAGCTGAATCAACAGCATCAACAGCAACAACAGAATGCACCCCTGGCTAGAGACAAACACCGGGATTTTATGAGTCATCACCCGCCAATGTTCTCTCATGCGGTTGATCCTTTGGATGCCAATGACTGGCTTAAGGTTATCGGAAAGAAGTTGGACATCACCCAGTGTAACGACCGGGAAAAGGTCTTGTATGCCTCGGGAAGACTCGAGGGAGCCGCGTCCGACTGGTGGGATGCCTTCACAGCGGCACACCCCAATGCGGATACAATAACCTGGCAGGAGTTCCAAGTGAACTTCCACGCTCATCATATTCCCTCGGGAATTTGTGGCAGAACCGCCCGAATTATTCTAGCTTAAGTGCCTATGTCACGCCTCAAGGGCCGCAACACACTTAAATCAGAATAACCCGTCAGTCCCTCAGATCTAGTCTGATAAAGCCACTTAACCAGGATCAAATACCACATACTCACTCGAAGGTGAGTCACAGAAGAAATACAATAAAACAAGAAACCTCAAATTAAAGTACTGAATTATTACATAAATCGGAGTTTTTCAAGTTGCTGATAAGAGTTCATAAAATAAGATGCAGCAGATAATCGATGTCGTCGATAGCGAGGAAATGGGCAAGGCCTAGCCCACTACTCCTCATGCTCCTCTCCTGCCGGAGCAGCATCCCACTCGACCGTCCAACCCGGTGGCAGGGTGGCAGGCCCAGTCACACCGTCAACCATATCCTGAAGCGTACCTGCAAAAATTATGCCACAAGCAAGGCTGAGTATACTAATAATTAGCTAGACCTACCCGGTGTGAGGAAACTACTCCTCTACCTCTAGACCATGCAGCTGTTTGGTTGAGGGGTTTGGTTTGCCAAAGCACTAGCTGTTTCTAAAATCAATTCTTAGCTTTTCAAATTCTAGTATCATTATCTTAGCTAAGTTTGCTCCTTCTAAGCATACATGGTAACAAGCATTTAGTTCAATCAACAAATTGTCTCATGTAACCTCATTTCACTTCTTACTCAATGTAGTACAAGGGGCCAAGCAGTCTCATTAGCTGCGAGAAGCAGACGATTCGAATCGAGTTTTTATCCTTGCAAGGTAAACCTAAACACACGACATGTCAGGGTACTCTAATCCCACACATGTCAACCGTCCCCATCGATTCCCATTTCGCGTCTAGGCCTCACCGCCTTGGCATACAATGCTCCACTGACCCCGACTGCCGCCGTGCAGTGACCGCACTTGTACCCACCATAGCTAGCATGGGAGACCCAGTCTCAGGTCGCATGAGGGATAAAGTCCGCGCCCAGCTTCACTCAGGTACTAGGTTTACCGGTTACCATATTTCCTGACATGTGCTTAGTACGTTCAAAAGCTTGACTCAGGTATCCACACATTAATCCTTAATTCCTTTTTCCCGTCTCATGGACAAGGCATCCTCCCTGGATCCAAGTCCATAGACTAACGTAGATCCCGTTATCAAGATGAATACAATCAATTCCTGACCTCGCGCGAGTGCTAGAAAAATCACTCGACTTCTACCGAGATCCTGATTAGCAAAGCAGCTACTCGACCTAGCATACTAGTATCCATCTCAAAAAGGAATCCTAAGTTCATGCAACTAGAGGTTTCAAGCAACTCCTACACTTAAGTGCACATTACAATCCTACAAGCATTAAGTGTAGTAAAGTAGCATATAATAATACGGTTATGCATAAACCGGGGCTAGCCTTCAATAGCTGGGGCTGCGGGGAGATCCTCGATGGTAGCTTCGGGAGCTTGCTCCTAGTCTTCCTCTTGGACAGTTCCTTGCTTGGGGATGAGCACGTACTCCCCGTCAGCGAGATTACAATCTAATGAATGCAATGAGTAAGATACATGCATGATATGATATGTGCTTTAGCAATTAAACTTTGATGGTGAATGATCCACTTAAATCAGATAGAGTTTAATCTAGCCACTAAAGATTTTTGGTGGTATGCTTAGTAGTTTAGATCACACTTAGTTAAACTAAGTGGTAAGTCCATTTTGGTGTTCCACTGAATTCTTTTTAAAGCCTTAGTGAGAATTTGTCAAGATTTCTAGTTGAACTTATTAGGGCGAAGTTTATCTTTCCTTTCTTTCCCTCTATTTCTTTTTATGTTTTTAAGGTGGGTTTGATCTACAAGTTAACTTAATAAATTTCCAAAAATTCTGCAAACATTTCAGGGGCTTCTTACTGGTGTATAATTCTTTGTCCTAAAATTTGGGGCTTAAAAAGTGAATAGTTCTCTTTGGACAAAATTATTAAATATTAGGGCAGAAGGGGTGTTTTGAACTACAACTACCATTTAACAGTAGGTTATCCTCTAAGACTTATTTTTGTTGGCATTTAGATGCTATAACATGACTTTGCACAAATTTCTAGCCATTAATATCCTTTAGTCATTTTACTATGATTTTCTAAAGTTTCTAGTCAAAGGGGTGCTTTCTACTACCACTATATTTGAAAAATATCAAACAACAGATTTCTTATTTTTCCTAGCTTCTTATTTGTGCAAGAGCAATCATTCTGAAGTTTGGCATCTTTTTGCTTAAGGGAAGGGGTGGTAGGGATTATTTGGATTAAATGGCCTTTCTCATTAAGCATTGGCAATAGGTATTATTTTGCATCTTTCAATTCGGTTTGCATTTTTCTCTCGTGGCCTATCTCATTATTGATCTAGCAAATTTTATTTGCCCATTATTGCATTATTTTTGGTTACTCATGATTTGTTTGAGATATGACTCATTATCAAGTTTTATTTGTTTATCCTACTTAAAATGATGGGCTGGGGTGGTCATCATTTTCGAAGTGGGGATCTAGTGGTTACAAGTCCACTGGAGTTTTATTAGCAATTTTGGTTTTGTTTTTATAATTCCAATAATTGTTTTCTAGTTGGAATAATGCTAAATAAAACATTTCACTTAATCCTGCTCTGGACTAGAGGTCCCTTTATTTTTCCTAGGTTCTCTGTTACTTAACTAGGCTAGGAAAAATAATTGCACTCACTGTTCATTAATTCCTAATGCCTTTCTGATTTTCCTAAGTTTTAGGCAAAAATGGCTTTTAATAGATATCCCTACTAAATTTTTCAATACTGGGGTTCTCACTATTTTTAAATAGTGTTTAAATGGGGTTTGAACATCTACAAATTTTCTTAGGTTCAACACAGAAGCATAACTAATTTTCTTTAATTAAATAAGGTTTGGTCAGTTTCTGTATTTAATTCTAAAATCTAAAATTTAGAACAGAAGGTATGGGGTTCAGTATTTTTAATTGGTAGTCCATAATATTTAGATACCAACAAAGTTGGTTTGACAATTTTTGGTTAAGTATTCTTCAAGTTATGAATTTCCTAAGTTCTCTGTTCATTAAAAAGATTAAACATAAATGATTAAAAGGAAAACTACTTTGCAACGGGGTCCCTGGCGGGTGTTTTTAAGTTTCCTTACAGACTAGTCCTTAGATCACTATTCCAATGTGTCGCTGATAGTTCAGAAAACCCCTGAGGTTCCTCTAATCCTAACCCGAGGTCCTTCCCCCAAATTAAATAGTACCCGCGGCGGAGGAAAGGGCAGAGGGGCTTACCGGCGGCGAGACTGCTCCGGTGAGGTGGCCGAGGGTGCAGGGGAGGTCCTGAGGGTCACGGCGATGTGCGGGTCGCCGTCGGGGATGGTCGGAGTTGGCCGGTCCACGTGCGCAGGCGGGGGAGCTCGTCGGCGGCGAGGAGTCCGGCCTATCTAGGGCACAATTGATCAATCAAACGGGTCAGAGAGCTTCACTAGGGATCAAGGGAAGTGTGTGCGCGAGGAATTGAAGAACGGCTCATAGGATTGCTCGGTCTACGCGCGCAGGCGGGCGGCCGAAGTGCGGCGAGGACGATCTTGGTTCTCTGGTGAAGTTTTGTTGGGTCCGAGAGCTGGGAAAGCTTCACAAGCTCTTGGCGAAGCTATCCGAGTGGCTGGCGTGGCTTGGAAGCGACCGGAGTGGGCTGGCCACGGTGGCCGAGGCTTGGGTGGCAATGGCGGGCGAAAAAGAGCTCGCCGGAGCTAAGGAGGGGCGTCTGGCAGGCGAACGTGAGCACGGGGTGAGGTGAGGCGCGCCCGGGGAGGCTTTATAGGCTCGGGCGAGCACGGACGAGGGTGGGGTTTTGATAAGCGCTCGGGGCGTGCGCGAGCGAATGCCAGTGCGCGCTCTGGCGCCTGGCACGGCGTCGAGCACGAGGCAGCGCAGAGAGAGGTCGAGTTCAAGCACGGATTGACTCCAAATCTTTGAGATTATGGCCATGATCCCGTTGAGAGATCTCTTCCTCTGACATTACTTTGTCGTTTGTGTGTGGAGGCTTGCAGGTTTTGCTGACTGGATCAAGAGATAGAGAGGGGAGAAATCTGGTTTGTCTCACTTCTGTGCACAGAGAGAAGATCGCGGGTTTGACGTGTCCAAGGCACGCGTCCCTATGCCATCTTCTTTCATGAGATAGAGGGGTTAGTTAGGCACAATTTTGTCAATGGGGTCATTAGGATTTGAGCTAGGGATTAAGGTGAACACACTCGGTCTTTGGCTCAAGGGCTGAAATTCAGAATTCTGAATTTCAGAAATCCCTATTGAACCCTTACTTGAGAAGCTTGTTTGGAGTTTTTATTAAACTATTTTGGCCAAGCTTCCAGAATCTTTATTGTAGCTTATTTAGTATACTTCAATGTTTATAATTGGCCTAGGCCATGATTTTATATCTTTCATGGTCTTTTACCCTTTTTCTTCAATTCTACTTAATTAGCTCACTTAGGGTTGGTATTAGGGTTTCAACATTTCTCCCTTTTTTAAAAAACTTTATTTGCTTGGAACATGATTCTTTAGACATACACTTGGTAGATCTTTTATTCTTAAGTTAATTTGGTGCTCATGCTTAATTTGGCTCACATAAAATGTTAATTCTTGGGTTAGCACTGAGAGAAACCCTAGGTGACACTGGGGTGTCACAGCCTTCCCCCTTAAAGGAATCTCGTCCCGAGATTCGGGTCAGAGTCCTCCCGGGGTGAAGCGAAGGGTGAGACTTACAGGAAGTGAGTGCTCTATTATTAGGGCAAACTGCTCTTCGAATGTCATTCTCTTTGCAACTTTAGAAGGAAGTCCTTTTAAATTTTGTTTCATAATTACTTCATTCTGATTTAAGATTATATTTCTGAAATTTAGGTTCGAAAGGCAGGAGGAGGGGTTGGGCATGATTACGTACCAATTTCCTTAGGTAGGCATTCGGGGAAGTTGGATCGCAAGAATTCCTCAGTCTCCCAAGTAGCCTCTTCCTCTGAGTGATTACTCCACTGGACCTTATACATCTTGATCTATTTAGCCTGAGTTGATCTTTCTTTGCAATCCAGAATCTTGGAAGGGTACTCTTGGTACGATAGATCTGGCTCTATCCCCAATTCTGGCTCTGCTATGATCTCGGTCGGCAATCGAACACACTTCTTCAGCTGAGATACATGGAACACATGGCAGACATTTTTGGAGGTAACTTCAATTTATATGCCACGGGTCCACATGCTTCTATGATCTCATAAGGTCCAATGTAACGAGGGGCTAGCTTGCCTTTGATTCCAAATCTCTGCACTCCCTTGGTGGGTGATACTTTCAAATACACGAAATCTCCCACCTCGAACTCGAGAGGTTTCCTTCTCTTATCATGGTAACTCTTCTGCCTGGCCTGAGCAGTTTCTAGATTTTCCTGATTAGTTTGACCTTCCTTTCGGCTTCAGTCACTAAGTTAGGTCCGAAAACTTCTCTTTCTCTAGGCTGAGACCAATTGAGTGGTGTTCTACACCTTCTTCCATAGAGAGCTTTGAAAGGTGCCATCCTCAGGCTGGATTGATAACTGTTGTTATAAGCAAACTCTGCCAAGGAGAGGTGCTTATCCCAGTTTTTGCCACAATCGATTGCACAAGCTCTCAGCATATCTTCAAGAATTTGATTCACCCTCTCAGTTTGGTCATCAGTCTGTGGGTGGTAAGATGAACTTCTGATTAGCTTGGTTCCCAAAGACTCCTGCAGTTGTTCCCAAAATTTGGCAACAAATTGGGCTCCTCGGTCAAAAACAATAGTCCGGGGCAATCCGTGCAAACACACGATCCGGTCAATGTACAACTGTGCATACTTTTGAGCCTTATCAGTGGTGTGCACAGGGAGAAAATGTGCCACTTTCGTCAGTCGGTCCACAATAACCCAAATCGAATCATGATGACGAGAGGTGTTGGGCAGACCCACGATGAAATCCATGCTGATGTCATCCCATTTCCACGAAGGTATAGACAGGGGCTGCAAAGCTCCAGCTGATTTCAAGTGGCTGGCCTTTATCCTCTGACAGGTGTCACATTCTGATACATACTAGGCTATCTCTCTCTTCATTCTGGTCCACCAATACAAGGGCTTCAGATCATGGTACATTTTGGTGCTTCCCGGATGCATAGAGAATTTGGAGAGATGGGCTTCATCCAAGATTTTATTCTTGAGATCCTTGTTCTTAGGAATCACCAATCTGCTTTTAAACCATAATATACCCTTTCCATCTTGGCGGAAACATTTATACTTCTCAGTCTTCTGATGGAGATTCTCCTTGATAATTTGCACTCCCTTGTCAATGAGCTAGGCCATGATGATCTGGTCTTGCAAAGCTGGCTCAATGGAAATGTGAGTCAAAGCACAAGAAGGAATCACTTCAATCTGGATCTTGCTCAACTCATCACACAAGGTGTTAATACGAGAATCCATCATAACACAATTACATTGCAACTTCTGACTCAAGGCATCTGCTACCACATTGGCCTTCCCTGGGTGATAATGTACCTCCAGGTCATAATCCTTGATCAGCTCTAGCCATCTTCTCTGCCTCATGTTGAGATCAGCCTGAGTAAAGATATACTTAAGGCTCTTATGATCAGTGAAGATGTTGCAGTGGGTTCCCATCAAATAGTGCCTCCACATTTTTAATGCATGAACCACTGCTGCCAACTCTAGGTCATGAGTGGGATAATTCTGCTCATGAGGCCTGAGTGCTCTTGAGGCATAAGCAATGACTCGGTTGTCTTGCATCAAGACACAACCTAGGCCAGTGCCAGAGGCATCACAATACACATCAAAAGGCTTGCTGCTGTCAGGTTGCGCTAACACCGGTGCTGTGGTCAGATGTTGCCTTAATGCATGGAAGACATCTTCGCACTTCTGACCCCAAACAAACTTGGCTTCTTTCTTCAATAACTTAGTTATGGGCTTCGCAATCCGAGAGAAATCCGGAATGAATCTTCGGTAATAACCAGCTAATCCCAGAAAACTCCGAATCTGACGGACAGTCGTTGGCGGCTTCCAGTTCATCACTTCTTGCACCTTATCAGGATCAACAGCTATTCCTGCCTGAGAGATAGTGTGACCCAAGAATTTGATCTCCCTTAGCCAAAAATCACATTTCGACAACTTGGCATAAAGGTGGTGCTCTCACAGACGTTGAAGCACTACATGCAAATGCCCGGCATGTTCTTCTTTGTTCTTCGAGTACACCAAGATATCATCGATGAAAACCACTATGAATTTGTCCAATTCGGGCATGAAAACAGAGTTCATCAGATACATGAAATATGCTGGTGCATTAGTCAGCCCAAAAGACATCACCAAGAATTCATATAGCCCATATCTGGTTGAGAAAGCCATCTTTGGAATATCGCTTGCTCGTATCTTGATCTGATGGTAGCCGGAGCGAAGGTCTATCTTGGAAAACACTTTGGCTCCGACCAACTGGTCAAAAAGAACATCAATACGAGGCAAAGGATACTTATTCTTGATAGTCACTGCATTAAGAGGGCGGTAATCTATACACAGCCTCAGGCTTTCATCTTTCTTTTTTACAAACAGGGCCGGACGGAGGCGAAGTACTTGGGTGAATAAATCCCTTGTCCAACAACTCCTGCAATTGCTTCTTCAATTCTGCCAACTCAGCGGGTGGCATTCGATAAGACCTCTTGAAAATTGGTGCCGTTCCCGGTTGCAACTCGATGGAGAATTCAATATCCCGGTCTGGTAGCATTCCTGGCAATTCATCAGGAAAGACATTTGCATACTCACAGACCACTAGAATCTTCTTCAGAGATAACTCCGTCATAGAGAAAGCACATGACTGTGTAGAACCTTGACTGGGCAGAATTAAGTTAAAATTCCCACAGAACGGTGAATTGATTTCCATGATGCGGCTGGCTACATCAAGCACTACTTGGTGCAGGGTCATCCAATTAGCTCCCAGAATGATACAGTCCTCCTGAGAAATGGCCATGTTGACCAACTCATTATAACTGTTGGCCCCGACTGTGTTAAGGCGGTCACGGAGCTTAGTGCTGAGCCCCCTTCTGAACCTGTCCCTCTTCTTCTCGTCCGTGTCTGCATGATACCCAGCATACTGGCATAGGTCATTAAAGGCCTGAGCATACTGCAACACTGTCCTGTTTCCCTGAGTGAGTGCCAGAAACTCGTTGAGCTTTCGGTCCATAATACCGGCTGATATATGGTTCCCCCTGAAAGCTGCCTTGAACTCTCTCCATTCCACCTCTCGGTCATCTGGCTGCATAGCAAGAAAATGGTCCCACCAAGTCCTTGCGGGTCCGCGAAGCTGCTGGGTGGCGAACCTGACTTTAGTCACCTCTGAGCAAACTCCATGGAGTAGCGGGAATTTGGATTCCACTACTCTCAACCATACATCTGCATCCAGTGGGTCCTCTGCCCTGGGGAACAATGGTGGCTGGGTACTGAGGAACTCCTGGTAGGTGGCTGCCGCGGGGTGACGCTGATGATCTCCACCACCATAGTGCTGAGGTGGGGGCTGGCGCTGAGCTAGCTGCCTCAAGATCTCATTCTGCTGAGCCATCAGCTCCTGTAGAGTGGGAGGCAGTGGCGGCGGTGGAGGAACGCGCTCATTCTGACCACGACGCGCTCTCTCGGCCATCTGAAAAATCACATATATTCTCAATAACACATCTTTAAGGTTCAAGGTTCAATCGCGATGAAAGAGTCAAAAGGCGAAATTGATAGATTCTTGCATAAACATAAAGGATTTCACAAGGCATAAGCTTTTCTTCTCAAATTAAGACTAACATCATCCATCAACCATGCTTCCAAAAGAGTTTATCATGATTACATCCATGGCCCAAAAGACTTAACTCTATCTAGCCTAGTACCCCAAGGGTGCAAAAACTAAGCTAGCTTCGAGGAGTCCTACCATCACCGACTTCGAGCTCTACCCCTGATACCTAGTGAGCGAACGAGGCAACACTCGACTCGGGGGAAGGTGGTCTCCCTGAGCCAGCAGTGTCCAAGCTAGAGGCAGGCTCCTCTCCTCCCTCGATGTCGACATCCTCGTTGGCCTCCATGTCCTGGATCTCCTGGTGATGCATATCCAGGTGCTCATTAGCCTCGGCAAGCTGCTGCTGGGTGTTGATAAGCTGATCCTCGAGAACCTCGATGGTGTTCTCCCTGGTCCCCACTAATTCCTCCAGCTCTTGGATCTCATTTGACAGCTGCTCCACCTGTAAGTCTTTTTCCACCATCTCAGTGGACAAATCAACCACAAGCTCCTCTATGTTATCTAGGGTGATCTTAGTTGCCTCCAACAATGCCATCAGATGGGACATTGCCTCACCACGCATCACTTGCAGACGGTACAGGGCATTCATGCACCACACAGTCAAGTGAGCAGTCTGACCTGGGTAGATAGCCCAGATGTCCTTGGCATGCTCCACCCTATCCTTCCACATTGGGTCGTCCTCCTTCTCAGCGGGGAACAAGCCAATGGGGTGGGTGGACAGCTCCAAGGGGTGGAATCCGCAGAAAGTGGTCAACCCATGCAGAGCAATTGCCTCGATCGTATCCTCAGCCCGGTATCCAAAGGACTTAGAGTCCAGCGAACGCCAGCCTGGCTGCAGGGGATGAGGCTCCAGGGTCATCCTCACCCTACAGCGGGGCACTCGGTGCTTCTCGAACTGCTGCACCGCGTACTGAGGAGGCGTCATGTAACCGGCCCCCTGAAGTACCTCCCACAAAATACGGGGAAAGCCCTCTCGTGCAAGCCCGTCAGTGTGGGATAGTGCATTCCCTTCGTCCGAGGATCCATGGGAAGTCATCTGTGTACGGTTAAGCGTAAGTAAAAGAAAAAGAATTATAAAAAGAAAAGGAAACACAACTCAGCTCTCTCTCTAACTACAACAATGGTACTAGGGTACTTAGTTGGTCATCATTTTGTATTAAAGTCCTTACCCAATTGTCCATTAGTTTTAATTTAGAATGCGTGCATGCTCGTCCTGAACGACCTCACATCAATATAAAGGGAATAGGGAAGAACTCCCATCCCTTATAGTAGCCTATAGGGCTTAATCGCTTAGCCACCTAACTATCCCTCTATCATCCCAAGGCTTCACGTCCTAGGTCTATCCTGATCGTCCTACGATTTATCCAACATTTGTTTCTATCAAGTTTTACTTTGGAAAAGGATGGTATTTATAGTTTATTGATTCCTCTGTGGTGGTACAAGCTCCGATACCAGCTGTGGCGGAACTGCCCAAATTATTCCAACTTAAGTGCCTAAGTCCCACCTCAAAGGCTAGACCACACTTAAATGGGAATAACCCGTCAATCCCTCGGATCTAGTCCGACGAGGCCACTGACAGGATCAAGTACCACAATCTCACTCGATGGTGAGTCACAGAGCAAATACAATAAAGCATAAAACCATACATAAAGGAGTATTAAATTTATTACATCATCATCGGAGTTTTTGCGAAAATAGTCATCATTGTTCGAAGTGCAGCGGAATGAAACTAACGACAAATAAATGGAGAGATGGGGAAGCCTGTCCCAGCACTCCTCATGCTCCTCCTCAGGTACTAGGCTTACCGATTTACCATATTTCTCGGTATGTGTTTAGTACGTTTAAACGCTTGACTCACGGTACCACACCTTAATCCTTATTCCAATTTTTATCCCGTGGACCACCAATCCCCATGGATTGTTGTCCACCAACCAACATCATTATGATATGAAAGTGGGCACAATCAATTCCTGACCTCGCGAGAGTGCTAGAAAAACCACTCGACTTCTACCGAGATCCCTAATTTATAAAGCAACTACTGACCTAGCATACTAGTATTCATCTTAAAAGGATTCCTGAGATCATGCAACTAGGGTTTTCAAACAACTCCTACACTTAATGCACATTCAATCCTACAATCAATAAATGTAGTAAAATAGTATAAATAATAGGTTATGCATAAACCGGGGCTTGCCTTCTAAAGCAGTGGCAGGCAGATCCTCTGGTGTAGGCTCTGGTGCTGGATCCTGGGCTACCTCCTGAGCAGCTCCTTGCTCCGGCACGAGGACGTACTCTCCGTCAGCGAGGTTGCAATCTATCGAATGCAATGAATATGTATGTCATGATCATGCAGGATTTAACAACTTTATGCGAAAGGAGGAAAAAAAACTAAGCTAGTTAGTAACTTAGGGTTTCTTGGTCATACGTGGCTTTTGGTGGTTTATGCTTATCACTCTAGGTTTAGGTTTTGTTAAGGATAAGCATAGTGGATTGGTATTTCCCTTATATAAGTCAGTGGACAATTTACAAAGGGTTTTAGGATGGCACTAATTTCCATCATTCATTTTCTCCTTCTTTATTTTCTATTTATAAATTCTAGTGTAGGTTTGAACTACAACAATGATTTAACGTTTTCCAAAAATTCTGTAAAAATTACAGTGGGTTGCCATTGGTCACTATAGACTGTTCTAGGAATTTGAGATTCAGAATAAAAAGGCTATGCCTTAGACAAAAATAACAAAAGTTGGGTAAATGGGCCACTTTGCACTACAACTCTTAACTAGGGGTGGGTTCTGTCCTAAGGGTTATTTTTGTTGGCTTCTAACAGTAATAACAAGCTTCTGTGCCAAAAATCACAGAAAGCTAAGTGATGGTTATTTAGTTGTGATTTTCTAAAGTTTAAGGCCAAAAAGGCACCTTCTACTGCCTTGTTATTTGAAAAATGTCAAACAGCAGATTTCATATTTTTTCTATGTTTTTAAAAACAAAACCTCAATTTTCCCAAGGTTTGGGGTGTTTTCACCTTGAGGTTATTTTTCTAGGGTTTTTCTAAGTTTTCCTTGTTATCTTAAAATAAAAAGTATCCCAATTATTTTGTACTAAACCAGAGTATAATAGATTTTTCTAGTGAACTATACTAAATAAGTAGACTAACAAAAATATGGGGGCTCCCTGGTTCTTTATTTAAATTACCTTTCCTAATTTCTTTAACTTTAAGCACAATGTAAAATAAATGGCAAACTCTACCTTAATGGGGTGTACAGAGGGGTTTATCATTTTTAAAAAGGTCAGTAGGTGGTCATGTACTTCTCCAAATTTTCTTAACCTCAGTTAAATAGTGCAACTATTTTTCCTCTTATTATTTAGCTTTTGGCCAAATCAATATTTAAATCAGAACCCTAAAGTTTTCTGTAGCACTTAGGGGTTTTATATTTTTCTTAGGTAGTTTGCATTATTTAAGATTTGGCAAAATTTGTTTGACTGGATTTGAGTGAATAAAACAGAAGATATGAATTATGCAAGTTCTGTTTGAATTTAAATCAGATTTAATAAAAGGTTTCCTGGAAAACCACTTTGCACCGAAGTCCTCGGGTTCTTTCCAAACTAACTCTCTCAGTTATACCCCTGCGCTACTATTCCTCTGGGTCACTGACAATGCGCAAAACCCCCTAGCCTTCTCTTCTTCTCCCCCGCGGTCCCTCCCTAGGTTTAAACAGTACCCGTGAAAAAGAAAAGGGCGGCGCGGCTTACCGGCAGCGAGAGAGGTCCGGCGAGGGGCGACGTTGGCTCCAGGAGGTCCTGGCGGTCACAACGGTGTACGACTCGACGGTGGGGGTGGCCAGAATCGTCCGGTCCACGCGCGCAGGCGGGTGCTCTCGTCGACGGCGGGTGTTCTGGCCAAACCACGGCGACCTAGTTCAATCCAATGGCACAGCGAGCTTCACGGGGTGACGTAGAGGCTATGTGCACAAGGAATCGAAGAATGGAGCAGAGGATTACCCGGTCTACGCTCACCGGCGGTCGGGCGAAGTCCGGCGACCGTGGACTGGCCTCTCCGGCGAAGCAAACTCCGATTCCTCGCTCGGGGAGCTTCACCGAGGTGTGCACAGTCTTCTTCGAGGGTCAGATGGGGTTGGGGAAGGTTCTATTGGCCGATCTACGGTGGCGGGGGATCGGGCGGCCGTGGGCACGCCGTGCACGGGCAAACGCTGGTGGTTTTGGGCTCCGGTGAGGTCGAGCGCGTGCGGAGGGGTACTGTCGAAGTCGCTGGGTGCTTTATAGGCGCGGGCGCGGGCCATGGCGCCGGCTGGGCTTTGGCGCGACGTGGGCCATGCGGGGCGCGCGTCGGGCGTGCTCTGGCGAGCCCAGAGCGCGTCGAACACGTGGCCATTGTTTTCTGCCCTTGTTCTTGCGCCTGCTGAGCAGCCAAACGTGCGAATCTTACCATATGGCTTGTGTAAGATTTCTTCCCTGCGCCTAGGGCTACCTAGTTCATGTGAGTTCCAAGGGAAGATCGGGTCTGGTTTAGAAGATATGGTGGCGCGAAGTCTTGTCTGTCTGCACTGTTCAACCCGAGACAAAACAGGTGCCAACTCGTGTCAAATGGTCTTGTCTTGGGTTCAAACTCTTCCAGGGGGTTCCTTAGATAATTTGGCTCCTTTTTGTTATTTAGACCCTGGGGTTTTGGTGCCATTAGCTAGGTGAACACCCCTGATCTCTAGATTAGGGTTGATTTTGGACTTAGAAGGAATGGGGGTGATTCCATAGTGTTCTCCACTTGGGGGCTGATTTAGGGGTCTTATAGGGGTCTTTTTGTAAAGTTCCTTTACTGTCCTTTGTAAACATTTTGGTACTCTTAAACTTTGGTTAAGGGTTTAAATTATGAAATGTGCATTTGTCTAATCTTTCTCTCAACTAAAGGCTTCAAGAGAGGGGGGCCCAAGGTGAAATCCTTCCTTGCCCAAGGTGTTTATTGCCTAAAAGCTTGGGTAATGCTTTGGTCCTTGGCATTTCTTAACTCACTCATGCTTCCAAGGTCTTAAGTGCTCCCTCTCCTCCAAGTTTTAACCACATGTGATAACAGGTATATGTGCCATTAGGAAGCCAGCACCCTGGTAACACCTGGGGTGTTACACTACCCACGTGACAAGGTCTCCTTCAGGCTAAACAGATGTAAAGTTTGCCCACCAGGTGCTGGCGGGACCTCTCAGTTGCTGGGCAGCGAACAGGGGCTTGTAGGTCTCTGTACACCGAATCAATCCAAATTTCTGCTCCATGACCCGAATCCATTCGTCTGCCTCCAAAGGTTCTTCTGCTTTAACAAAAAGAGGTGGACGACTTTCTGAAAATTCTAGGTATGTGGTGTCTCTGGGCCTTGGGGTTGACCTCTGCCTCCCTACTGATGAATTTAATTCCCAGCCATTTCTCGAAGGAAATGAGTGTTATCAGCAATGGCATTGATTAAGGCAGCGATAGCCTCTGCCAACATGGGAGGTACAGGCAGCGGGTTCGAAGTTTCCTCCCCCCACAGGAAGTTCCCGCCCCATCTTGAGCACGAGTTCTGGACGGCATCTGAAGAAGAAAACATACTTGATTATTACATGCCACGAGTACACAACCTTTGTTACATTATTCCAAACTGGTTCTAATTATACATACTCAACTTATACAACTCACTTTTCCTTATTTAGATTACATAATGAAACAACATACTACTATACTACTCTAGTTATCTACGTCCTTGGCTGCTCCCGCTCCACTGCTAGCTTCGGGAGAACGATCATCTGCAAGGTTCATGGAAGGAGGGGCTCGAAAGAGATCCAACTCCCCATAAGGTCCTCTGCCAGCTGCTCCTGATGTTCTAGCTCCCATTGCCGCAACCTCCGGTGGCACGTTTGGATTCAACTGGTCATATAACACGTGCACTTCCTCATGCAGAGTGTTATTGTACGCTTGCAGACTTTCCAGGGCTACGCTTAGCTCCTACACCCAAGCTCGGGCATGCGCCTCGCAATCCCAGGCTATAGACCGTGAATTTACATCCTAGTCTATAGCCCTGTCTTGCTCCACAATCTCCCGCTGCAAGCGGTCAACCCCTGCCGACAGCTCAGTAATACGATAGCTATCACGTGCACGCTCCCTGCTTCCATGGCATAGTTCCGTCGTTAGTTATTCAACTCTGACCTCCAGATCCCCTATGGGATCATTACTTCCGCTACTGCTCCCCACATGTCGAGGAGCCAACTGGTGCCGAGGCACGCCTCGAGGTCTGGTCGCCTTCCGTTGGGTAGTCTTGGTACGTGCTATACCTCTATAAGAGGGGAAGATTACTTAGTATTATTTAAATATGATGCATGCATGACCTACGATTATGGAATCAATCTCTCGTTGATCCCATACCTCCTACGCATAGACTATTGTTTGGCACTCTATTACTCGACTTCAAAAGATAAGTTACTACAAGAAAGGATCAGGATAAGAATGAAAGAATATTCCAAGGTAAGTATTTTAAAATCTTTTGAAGCACTAAGTAATGTTCGAAGAAATAGGCTTCGCTCCGATACCAGCTGTCAAGGAACCTCCCAAGGTATTAGGCCCACCTACATATGTCCTTGTCCTAAGGACCCAAGATAGTCATGCAGGTGTGCACAATGATTCGGCAGGTCCGGTTATCTGTATCTCCACCACCTCGCCCAAGAGCGCTTAACCCATCACGCAAACATTACACATCATCGGAGTAAGCGGAAAGGATTATAACAACATAACTCACATTCATAAGTAAAATATAGGAAGAGTTATTACATATCCAGGTACTTGAGTGCGTAAACTTATTATTACATCACAGGAAGGAAAAACACCTTCCCCAAATAAGTCTTAGTTTTCATTCTCCTACTTGGGACCCACCTTGGAACAGAAATAACAGAACTCAGCTGTTTCATCACCTACAACAACATGGGTTTGAAAACCATAATGTCAGAGAGGAAAATCACCAACTGTGTGGTGGAACACACCCGCCCTAAATCCTAAGATGAGGAGGGGCCTAAGCGTTTTTCCTGTCTGCTAGATGGTCGATGAACACGAGTGGACATGAGGATTTAGAGTGGTTCAGGCCACCGGAGCGTAATACACTACTCCACTGTCTGTGTGTTGTATTAAGTCTGTGAGCTTGAAGAGCTTGTGAGCCTATCTAAGAGTCTGTCTTGTAACTTTGTGTGCCTTCCCTTTTATAGCTCAAGGGAGGCACATACAAGGATGCTGAGCCCTGACATGTGGGCCTAGGAGCATAATGGAAGGAATACATTATAGGAGTAACTAATGCAAGTAACGCCTGAGCAATCTCCGGGCGCCATGATGTCCGCAGTCCGCGCAGTATTGATATGCGGCGGCTGCTTCCTTGGTAACGTGCGAGTAATGATGAGCGTAGCACACGCGACAGTATGGGCATGTCGCCTGCCAGTGGAAGGGACAGGCACGCCGCCTGTCACCTGTGGAATGGACAAGTCGCTGCCTGCCAGAGGAATGGACAGGTCTCAATAAATGCAGAGGCGGCACACCGCCTGCCAGTGGAATGGATAGGCGGCGAGCCTTATCCTCAATAAATGCAGAGGCCGCATAGCCCAGAGGCCTTATGTCAGGCTCCGCCCGTTGGCTTACGTCACGCGCAGTAGGCCACGCGACAGCATTGGGTCTCCGCCTAGGCAAGGAGCAGAAGCGTATATGACAAGGTCCGGACACGTGTTGGCTCTAGACCCCCGCCTTGCCTTTAATTAAGGCATGGGTATTCTCTATCCCAGAATCCTGGGACCCTACTATGAGCGGTCCGGACCCCACACAGAGGGGTCCGGATCCCATCCTAGGGGTCCGGTTTGCGCCTGTGGAGGTCCTGGACCTTACTCGGAGGCCCGATCTGTATATACTGGGGTCCGGCACCTCCGCATGGGGGTCTGGGCCCGCTGGTGATGCCCCAGAGTGTGCAGCTCTCTAGACACGTGGCGGTATCGGACCTGCCCAGGTGGTGAGGTTAGTGCTGTTGCCGGCCTAGAGTAGTCACCCGATGCTTGGGCGAGTCATGGCCTGGTCCCACGTACAGCCTTTTTACCACGCGACTAAAGGTAGCCGCGTGGGTACTGCGTCTTCATACAGTAGTAAGGGGTACCCTAGTTTTAGGGTACCGACATTGGCCCTCGGGCCCACCTCAGGGGAGGATGAGAGCCTGCAAGTGGGGCCAAAGCTTGTACTTCACCTCAACATGTCTTGTTTGGTGATTAGCGCGCCGTTTCAGTGCGTGCTGATGCACTCACCGTCAATCCGCCTTCGGTCACGCCAACTGCCATATCTGTCCCCGCGGCTGACTGATCTGTGGCCCCCACGCCTGGTGGTTTTGCCGGGCCACGCACAGGGCGCCTCGATACCACTGCATTGGTTTTTAAAAAATTTCCTTCTGCCTTCTGCCGCAGCCCCGAGGAGGCGCACTACCGGCGTGAGCGGCGGTTCGCTCTTTCCGCACCCAGGATCTGGCACCCAAGGAGTATGACATGTGGGCCAGGGCCCCCGTGTCATAGACTGGGCTGTTGTTTCTTGCGGTAGAGATGAAGAGGCGCGCTACCGCGGGCGGCAGTTCGCTCTTCGAGCGCGCACGACGGTTCGCTTTTTCTGCACCCGAAGTTCAGCGCACAATCCGTATGACTTATGGACTCGGGCCCCCGTGTCATATACTAGGTTGCCTTGGTGTGTGTCGGGTGAGATTTTCTACAACGATTGTGGAGCACGCGGAAGGGTTTCCCTAACAAGGACTCTGGTTTCCTTGAAAAAGGATTCTCCTCCACGTGCAGCAGCTACTCTTTCGCATTTTCTTCCAATCAACCACGCCCTTTCGCCTTCGTGCTCCTCTGCGCCCCTTTTGCCTTCGCGCTCTTCTATTTTGCGCCACCGTAGTTGCCATGGCTTCGCTAGGTCATCCCGAGCGTTTCTAGTCTGAGGGGGCACTCAACCTGGTGTGCAACCTGCTCGGATGGAGCGCGCCGGTGCTCGCCGGAAGGATCCGCGCCGGCGCCACTCCCCTCGGCGATCTCGCCGCCGGGGAGTTCGTGTTGTTCGTCTCCTACCTATCCTCCGGGTTGGCGCTGCCGATCTCGCCTTTCTTCTTGCTGCTGTTGGAGGAGTTCGGGCTCCAGCTTCAGCACCTTACGCCCCACTCCATCCTCCAAGCGGCCATCTTTGTCCACCTCTACGAGATGTTCGTAGGGGTGGCCCCCTGTACTTCGCTCTTCCGCCATTTCTTCGTGCTGGTCAAGTCTGGGAAGGCTAGGGACCATCTTGGTGCCTACTACTTTCAGACGAGGCCGGATTCGGCCGTAGACTACATCTCCACCTTCGGCGACGCAAGGTGGGAAAACTAGCGCGCCGACTGGGTGATCGCTAGCGCTGAGGCCAACGACAGCCTCGTCCTGCCGTCTGATGGGCTGGCTCTCGACGCAAGTAGTGGAGGACCAGGCCATCCCTGGCACCGAAGTTCCTGCCCATACTAGACAGGACCAAGAGCTTGGCTATGGGCGGTCTAACGTTGATGCATGTGGTCGGCGACTTCCTGAAGCGCCGGATCGCGCCGCTGAAGCGGAGGGCGCACCTGTGTTGCTGGTTCACCGGCCCAAACGACATCGGTCGGATCCAGCGCGGGTCGGGGACCGACCTGTCCTGGGATGAGCTTGAAGTCCTGGTGAAGGGGATTACTGGTGAGTCCTTCGTTCCTAAGTCCCTAATCCTCCCCCAGGGCATCCCTGCGCTCTGCAACAATCCTGGGTTGAGGACAGCGATCTTGGCCACACTACCGACCCTCGACGAGAGCGGCGTGATGGTTCGCCAGACCGGCGGCCGAGACCCCCACCGTGGGATCTAGATCTCTGATGCGCCGGCTGGAGACCCCTAGCCTGCCGGCGTGGCTCCCAGCGCCCCTGCCGTGGCTCCCAGCGCTGCCGGGGCAGCCCCCGCCCCTTGGACAAGGGCAAAGGTGCTGCAAGCAGTTCCTCCACCCCAGGTGGCACTGGTGGGTCGAAGGAAGAGAGGCGACGCCGGCTGCGCCGCGCCGATGGGTCATTTGTTTCGGACCCCAGAAGCGTCAGAGGACTGCTGGTGGGGCCGAGGAGGCCGGCTCCCAGGCCTAGGGCGCGCAGAGGCGTGCCAGTCCTTCACAACCACCACCATCGGGTCCGCCGCCACCACAACCACCACCACCATCGGTCTCGCCGCCGCCACCATCACCTGGGGGTGATCTCCCCCAGGGGCACCACCAGCAGCAACAACAACAGCAGCAGCAACAGCAGTGGTCGCCCCGCTTCCAGGGTCGCTGGAAAGTCCAGGGCCCAAGTGAGTGTAACCCATTTTTTCCATTAGTCTATTTATCATGCCGACGGGTCTTAACCCATCCTTTGCTTGTCAGGGCTTCCTCCCCTCTGCTCCCAAGGTCGCGCCTCCTCCGCTAGATACCATGTCCGACGGGTCTGGCTCTCAGCAGCAGGCGTCTGCTGGGAGTGGTGCCGACGATCCGCCCCCGGCTGCTGCAACTATGCCGATGGCTACCGCACCCTCAACGACCGGTGATGCCATCGAGTACACCGTTGGCAATGGCGGAGGAGGTCCCAACTGCGCCCACCCCCGCCATCAAGGGTGACGCGGGGGGGGGGGGGGGGGGGGGGGGAGCATCCAGCTCCATCTCGCCGCCCACTCTGGAGGAGACGGAGGTGGTTTTTGGGCGGCGGCTCCGGTCCGGCGTCGAGCCAGAAGCAGCGCCAGTTCCCCTCACCCGGGTGCTGTCTCGTGCCCATCAGGCCCTTCATGAGACTGAAGCGGCGATCCTGCGGGAGTGCGAGGTGCTTGAGGCTGAGCACCAGCGCCTCAGCGACTGGCGCACTCAGCTAGAGGAGCGCACCAAGGCGGCGTCCCGCCAGTTCACCTCCGAGTGGTCCGAGCTCGAGCGGGACCGCAAGGATTACAAAAAGGACCTCCAGAAGGTGTTCGCTAGGGAGCTGGAGGTGTCGCGTCGGGAGAAGAGGCTAGCCAAGAGGGAGGAAGCCCTGAGTGAGAGGGAGGCCCTCATAATAGAGCTCTGGGCCAAGCTGAAGGCCCTAGACCAGACCCTAGAGGCCTAACGGGTCCAGCAAGTAGAGGCCATAGAGAAGATCAAAAAGTGGGAGCGGGAGCTGGAGGACAAGGCCAACAACATTGCCCTTGCCGAGGAGAACCTCAAGGAGAAGGATGCGTCCCTGGATAGGCGGGAGACGGATCTCGCCTGGCGGGAGAAGGATCTCGCCTTCAGGGAGGAAATGCTTGAAAAGCGAGAGATGTTGCTGGCCGAGCATGAGCTCGAGGCGGAGGAGAAGGAGCGGAAGTTGTCGGAGCGGGTCCGTAAGTTCGAGGCGACGCAGGCGACGCCGGGGTCCCTAGGCGGTGGAGGCTGCTAAGAAGGCCCTGGAAGATCTCCAGGCAGAACACCACGTTGGGGTCTAGCGGATAGCTGAGTGGGCCGGCGAGGCGAGCACGGCGCTGGTGCCACTGGGGATAAGTCCCATCCCAGTGTAGGGGCCGCCAGCGTCGATCTCCGACGCCCTCCCGGTGCTGGACTCCACCGCCGAACGCCTCCGTCGCCTAGACCAAATCCTCGGCGCCCGCCTAGAGGCAGAGGGCAGCAGGCTCTGTTGGGCGGTGATGGATTACATGCTGACGTGCTTCGGAGCCACGACCCGGCCATGTCCTTAGCGCCGGTGCTCGACGGCCCGGTGGCCGCCACAGAAGACGCCGCCCGGGAGAGCGTCCAAGACGCCATGGAGACGGTGGCCGCGCGCTTCCAGCGTGACCCTGCCGATGCCGAGTAGTTCATACCTACAGAAATGAGGCTAGGGCTCTGCTTGAAGGCAGATGTAATAACTTTTGGTTTTGTACAATACTCTTGAGAACTATTAATTAAACAACACTTATCTGTATGCTATTTGTCCTCGCTGTGTGTAGCGTTACCAACTTCTCCCTGGTACTTGGCCCCCCTGGGATGTAGGATCATTGTGTCGAGGCTGGATACCAGTATTCCTAAGGGAAAATTAGTTGGTGACCCGGCCCCCAGGATGCAGTCTGGACTGGGACCTGGACCTGTACACAGCTTTGGTTAGAAAGTGTTAGTAGCACACCCATAGGACCCATCGTCTGGTATCTGCCATCCTTTGATTCATGCAACAGGACCTGCAGCATTTAGTCTGGGAAGCCAAGCCGTATGCCCGGACCCCTTGAATCACAGTTCCAAATACTAGGACACCCGTCGCAGAGTGGTGGAGCATGCAGGCTTAGGGTACGGGACCATGCTAAGCGGCTTCACAGCTCCGGACCACCCCTGGAGATGTGTGTCCATTCTCTAGAACCGGACCCTAGGTTGCCGGACCCACAGGACTATAGTTCCAAATACTAGGGTGCCCATCCCAAAACGGTGGAGCATGCAGGCTTATGGTACGGAACCAAGCTAAGCGGCTACATAGCTCCGGACCACCCCAGGGAGAGAGCGCCCATTCTCTAGAACTGGCCCCCAGGCTGCCGGACCCCCCTGCCTTTGTAGAGGGGTCCTAAACTACAGACCTGGCTACTCAATTCGGATGTCATCATACGAGCAAGGGTGGGAAACTGTATGGGTGGGTTAGATAAAAAGTAACAGTTTTGAACTGAAGTAGAATAAAACCATCATAAAAGCTCCTCTGGGGTAAATTCTTTCCTTGTAACTTGATATACGTGGGTGCAGGCCAACAGGCCGGGCTTACGAGGGCGGACCTCACCGGATTGACGTACACATATGCACAACCTAGTTACGAAGGAAGAAAACTCAACCCCCTAGTTTCGCTTCTATGGGAAGAACTTACAGAGGTGCTCTATGTTCCAGGGATTGGGAAGAGGCACTCCTTCTGTTGTGGCAAGGCGGACACACGTGGGTCGGCATACTTCCGTCACCTTGAAGGGTCCTTCCCAACTGGGGGAGAGTTTATGGAGCCCTCCTCGGTTCAGTACTCACCTTAGGACTAGGTCCCCAACCCTGAGCTCCCTAGTATGCACGAACCGTTGGTGGTAGCGCCTGAGCGCTTGGTTGTACTGTGCATTTCGGATCATCGCTCGCCATCTGCGCTTGTCGATGAAGTCCACGTCCTCACTCTGTAGTTGTTCCTGCATAGACTCATCAAACGACTGGACCCATGGGGAGCCCATAAGGATTTCCGGGGGAAGGCAGGCTTCGGCCCCGTAGACCAGGAAGAACGGGGTCTCCTCGGTAGCTCGGCTGGGTGTGGTCCAGTTCCCCCATAGCACAGACGGAAGCTCGTTGACCCAATTTGCACCATGCTTTCTCAAGCAGTCATAGGTGCGTGTCTTGTGTCCCCTAAGGATTTCTGCGTTTGCCCTCTCCGCCTGGCTGTTGCTCTTGGGATGAGCCACATACGCAAAGCAGAGCTAGGTGCTGATGCCCTCGCAATACTCCTGGAAGAGCCGACTTGTAAACTGGGTCACATTGTCTGTAATGATACAACTTGGGACCCCGAATCTGCAGACGATTGACTTGAGGAAGGCAACAGCAGCACCCTAGGTGATGCTGACCATAGGGGTGGCCTCAGGCCACTTCGTGAACTTGTTGATGGCGACAAAGAGGAAACTGTAGCCACCGACGGCCCTGGGGAATGGTCCCAGGATATCCACCCTCCATACGGCGAATGGCCAGGAGGGTGGAATCATCTATAGAGCCTGAGCTGGTATGTGTATCTGCTTTGCATGGAACTGACAAGCCTTGCAGGACTTTACCATCTCAGCTGCATCCTGGAGAGCGGTTGGCCAGTAGAAACCATGCCGGAAGGCCTTACCGACCATCGTGCGGGGTGACGAATGACTTCCGCACTCACCTCCATGGATCTCCGTGAGTATCTCATGGCCCTCCTCCTGGGTGATGCACCGCATGAGAATGTCGTTGGCGCCACAGCGGTAGAGATCCCCTTCCACCACCGTGTATCGTTTAGCCAATCGCACTATGCGCTCTGCGAATGCATGATCTTCAGGAAGGATGTTTTCCTTCAGGTAGTCCCGGATCTCGGAGATCCATGCATTGGGACCACTCTGAGATACTAGCTGTGGCACTATGGGGCTGGCAGGACCCCCTGTAGCGCACACAGTCTTAAGTGGGTTCTGTAAATGGTACGCCACCGGGACCGCTAGCTTCGAGGTGCTAGTCTCGCCCCCTTCGCCCAGTTCGACAGGCTGGGCGATGGGTCTCAGCAGCCGTCTTTCGAAGACGCCCTCGGGCACAGGTGCCCAAGTTGATGCCCTCTGGAGAGTTCATCTGCCACCGAGTTGTCAGCCTGAGGAACATGTTGCAGTTCCAGGGCCGAGAAGTCTTTTTCCAGCTTCCTTACGTGGAGGAGGTAAGCTGCGAGCCTGGGCTCGTTGCAGCTACATTCCCTGCGGACTTGCTTAATGATTAGCTGGGAGTCCCCCTTCATGAGGAGCTGGCGGATCCCCAGGGATAGGGCGGCCGACAAGCTGAAGATCAATGCTTCGTACTCTGCCATATTGTTGGTGGCCTTGAACTCAAGGTGCACCATGTACTTCACTTGATCTCCGCTTGGGTCGATGAGGACCACTCCAGCTCCGCCACCCTGTGGATGGGTGGATCCGTCGAAGAAGAGTTTACAGTGGGGCTCGGTGAAGACCGGACCCCTGGGCTCCGCAGGTGTGGGGTCCGAATCGGGATCCGGACCCCCAAGGGCGCTCGGGGGAGGTGTCCACTCCACGATGAAGTCAGCCAGGACCTGGCTCTTGACGGCATGGCGAGGCTGGAAGTCCAGCTGGAACTCAGCAAGCTCCACGGCCCACTTGGCAATGTTGTCTGTGGCGTTAGAGTTGTGGAGGATGGCCTTTAATGGAAAGGTGGTCACCACCATGACCGTGGGTGCCTGGAAATAGTGGCGTAGCTTCCTGGACGCAACAAGCACATCATAGAGAAGTTTCTGTGTCTTAAGGTACCTGGCCTTTGCTTCATGGAGGACCTCGCTGACGTAGTAGACCGGCCTCTGAACGGTCCGGACCCCTGTAGCCGGTCCGGAGCCCTCAGGTTCCTGGCCTTCTTGTGTCGTCCTTTCGACGACCAGCACCATGCTCACCACTTCTGCAGCCGCCGCGATGTATAAATACAACGGATCCCCAGGTTCTGGAGCTACCAGTATTGGTAGGGACACCAGGTGCTGCTTCAACTCTTGAAAGGCTTGTTCTGCCTCTTCGGTCCAAGAGAATGGGCCGGACTTCCGCAACAGCTTGAAGAAGGGCAGCGCCCTCTCAGCCAGCCTTGAAATGAAGCGACTAAGGGCGGCTAATGACCCCGTAAGCTTCTGGATGTCCTTGATGCGGGCCGGAGGCCTCATCGCCTCAATTGCTTTGATTTTCTCAGGGTTTGCTTCAATGCCCCGGTGCGAAACCAGGAACCCCAGCAACCTTCCTGCGGAGACACCAAAGACGCACTTGTCCGGGTTCAGCTTTGTGTGTGTTGCCGGCAGCTTGTCAAAGACCAGGGTTAAGTCTTCCACTAGGGTTGACCCTCTCTTAGTCTTGACTACGATGTCATCGATGTATACTTCCACCTTGTTCCTAATCAGGTCCCCGAAAGTCTTACTCATCGCCCGCACAAATGTCGGCAAGGCGTTTTTCAGACCGTAAGACATTACGACATAGCAGTAAAGCCCATCCACTGTTACAAAAGCGGTATGCTTCCTATCTTCCCTAGACATCTGGATTTGATGGAAACCAGAGTAAGCATCTAAGAAGGACAAGAGGTCACACCTGGAGGTAGAATCCATGATTTGATCTATACGTGGAAGTGGATACGGGTCCTTGGGACAAGCTTTATTAAGGCTGGTGTAGTCGATGCACATCCAAAGCTTCCCGTTTGCCTTTGGAACGATGACTAGATTGGCCAGCCACACTGGGTGATGAACCTCTTCGATGAAGCTGGCGTCCAGCAGCTTCCGGACCTCCTTTCGAATGAAGTCCTGCCGCTCAACGGACTGTCTCCGAGGCTTCTGACTCACCGGTTTGGCGTCAGGGTGGATCTTCAGATGGTGCTCGATCACCTCCCTGGGGATCACAGGCATCAGCGACGGCTCCCATGCGAACACGTCAGCATTTGCCTGGAGGAAGGCGACGAGCGCGAGTTCCTATTTTTCTTCTAGATCACCCGCAATGCGAGTGGTCTGGGGGAATCTGCGCAGAGCCGGATGGCCTTGACGGGGACGTCGTCCGCTCTGGATGGCCGCACCTTTGGCACCTTGGTAGGCGCCTTGGTACCGGAGGTCGAGGGGTCCCTCCCTCCGTCGTCCGGGCGAGCAGTTTCTTCCGCCAGGGCGTGCAGCTTCTCCATAGCCGCAAGCGCATCAGCACGGTCGCCCCACACGGTGAGGACCCCGGCTGGAGACAACATCTTGAGGACCAAATACCCGTAATGGGCATTGGCCATGAACTGGTACAGGGCTGGCCTGCCAACAATGGCATTGAACGGGAGGTTAACCTCCGCAATGTTGAACTAGACGTTCTCTGTGAAAAAGTTTTCCTCTGTCCTGAATGTAATCGGGAGCGTGATGCTCCCAAGGGGATACACCGGTTGAGCGCCCACTCTTGAGAATGGACGAGAGGGCCCCAGTCGGGACCCTGTGATCTGCAGCTACCTGAACACAGTGTGGCTTATGACGTTGAGCCCAGCCCCACCGTCGATCAGAACATGATGCAGCTTGATGTTGGCAATGACAGGGCGGTGATGAGCGGCAGTATGCCAGCCCCTGCCATGTTCTCAGGGCAGTCGGATGCCCCGAAGGTGATAGTGGTGCTCCACCACCGCTGGTGTGGGGCTGCCCTCAGGACCCCTGGGGTCACCGACAGGACCTCGCGGCGTAGGGACTTCACGTTCCTGCGAAAGGTGAGTTCCCAGCTTCCGTCGTACATTGCGTACAACTTCTTGCGACAGTCGTTATCATCACCGGAGTTGGAGTCTCCAGTGAGGATGTCCTTGAGGACCTACTCGGGGGACTGATACCCGAGGTCCCGTTCTCTCGCGGCCACATCACCGTCGTCGACCCTCTCCTTGCCAGGCCAGCGACGAGGTGGGGAGCAATCCTTGGAAGTCTGCTCGGCACCGCTTGCTGACGTGCTTCGCGAGCTTGATGATCTCGCGGCACTTCGAGGCGCTGTGGCGACTATTGGGGTGCACAGGGCATGAGCCGCTGTTGCCTCCCTATGGCCGTGGGCGCTTGTTGCGCTCGTTCTGGCCCCCAGTCGCAGTTGCGATGACCGGAGCAGCAGACTACGGCCTCTCGTGGCCGTGGTTCTTTTTCTTTTTGCCGTCCTGGATGACGGCACCTGAGCCACCTGTCTGGGCAACTCCGGTCTATGGTGCTGAGTGCCATGCCCGGCCCTTGGTAGCTCTGGCACATTTGTCGGCCAGAGCGAAGAGTGTGGTGACAGTCTCCATGTCATGCATGGCCAACTTATCCAGCATCTTCTCATCACGCACCCCCTGGCGGAAAGCGATGATGATGGAAGCATCAGAAATACGAGGTATAGTCCCTCGTACCTTGGTGAAGCGGGAGATGAAAGCCCGGAGAGTTTCCCCGGATTCCTGCCTCACTACATGGAGGTGAGCCTCCACGCCATGCTGCTGATAAGCACTGGCGAAGTTCGCTGTGAACCGCGCACAGAGCTCTTCCCAGGAGTAGATCGATCCTAGGGTGAGGTTCATGAGCGAGGTCCAGGCCGGCCCAGACAAGGCTACATTGAAGTATGTTGCCATTACAGCAGTGTCTCCACCTACTGTCGTAATAGCGATGACGTATACCTGCAAGAATTCCGATGGGTTTGACATACCATCGCACTTTTCTGGCAGGTGTGGCCGGAACTTGGATGGCCAAGTCGTCGTGCGGAGATGATCCGCCAGTGCAGCGCAGCCCATGCCGGCCAATGGGACACCCACCTAGATCCGGGCACCCACTGTAGTTTGCTATGCGACCGTAGCGAAGTCTTGATCGAGGCTGCGACCCTTGATGTTTTGCCGACGCTCACGCGCTCTCTCTAGAGAGACTCGAGCATCTTCGCAACCCTTGAAGTTTTGTCGACACTCTCGTGCCCTCTCCAGAGAGATTCGAGCATCCTCGCTCGCGCGCCTGCGGTTGAGTTCTACCCGTAGGTCGTCGATCTGTGCACCCTTCACTGAGGGTGAGCGCACGGACGCCGTCGCCTCACGTTGACGCCGGAATGCGCTATGCCAAGGAGACGATCGACATCGTCACGCCACTGCTTCATGGCTCCCGGTGAAGCCATGGAACTTGGAGGGTGACGCAACAACTCCCTAGCTGCAGACAATGCCCCAGGAGCAGCCCTTGACGGAGCCTGGGATGTTTGCGCAGGCGTGTGCTGCTGCGCAGCGTGCACACTGCAGCTCCAGGCGCAGGGCGGTTGGAGGCCCGTGGCATGGAAGAGGCAGCCTCTTCCTCCATCAGGAAATCCTCAGGAGTCATGGCGCTGTGCTCGACGATCTGGACTATAGTGTCGAACAGGAAAACAGGCAAAAACCTAATGCCAAGCCCCCTACCTGGCGTGCCAAATGTCGGAGAGGAAAATCTCCGGCCGGGTGGCGGAACGCACCCGCCCTAAATCCTAAGATGAGGAGGGGCCTAAGCGTTTTGCCTATATGCTAGATGGTCGATGAACACGAGTGGACACGAGGATTTAGAGTGGTTCAGGCCGCTGGAGCGTAATACCCTACTCCACTGTCTGTGTGTTGTATTGAGACTGTGAGCTTGAGAGAGCTTGTGAGCCTATCTGAGAGTCTGTCTTGTAACGTTGTGTGCCTTCCCTTTTAAAGCTCAAGGGAGGCACATACAAGGATGTTGAACCCCGACATGTGGGCCCAGGAGCATAACGGAAGGAATACATTATAGGAGTAACTAATGCAAGTAACGCCTGAGCAATCTTCGGGCGCCATGATGTCCGCACTCCGCGCAGTATTGATATGCGGCGGCTGCTTCCTTGGTAACGTGCGAGTAATGATGAGCGTAGCACACGCGGTAGTATAGGTGTATCGCCTGCCAGTGGAAGGGACAGGCACACCGCCTGTCGCCTGTGGAATGGACAGGTCGCTACCTGCCACAGGAATGGACAGGTCTCAATAAATGTAGAGGCGGCACACCGTCTGCCAGTGGAATGGACAGGTCTCAATAAATGCAAAGGCGGCACAACGCGCTGCCAGTGGAATGGACAGGCGACACACCTTATCCTTAATAAATGCAGAGGCCGCGTAGCCCAGAGGCCTTATGTCAGGCTCCGCCCGTTGGCTTACGTCACGCGCAGTAGGCCATGCGGCAGCATCGGGTCTCCGCCTGGGCGGGGAGCAGAAGCGTATATGACAAGGCCCGGACACGTGTCGGCTCCGGACCCCCGCTTGGCCTTGATTAAGGCCTGGGTATTCTCTGTCCCAGAATCCTAGGACCCTGCTGTGAGCGGCCCGGACCCCAAACAGAGGGGTCCGGATCCTATCCTAGGGGTCCAGTTTGCGCCCGTGGATGTCCTGGACCTTACTCGGAGGCCCAATCTATATATACTGGGGTCCGGCACCTCCGCATGGGGGTCTGGGCCCGCTGGTGATGCCCTAGAGTGTGCAGCTCTCTGGACACGTGGCGGTACCAGACCTGCCTAGGTGGTGAGGTTGGTGCTGTTGCCGGCCCAGAGTAGTCGCCCGTTGCTTGGGCAAGTCATGGCCTGGTCCCACGTATAGCCTTTTTACCACGTGACTAAAGGTAGCCGCGTGGGTTCTGCGTCTTCATACAGTAGTAAGGGGTACCCTAGTTTTAGGGTACCGACACATAAGTAGAGAGTGTACTTTCGCAAGTCTTACTCGTCAAAGGAAAAAGACTCTCAAGGATATGCCGGCCTTTAGGAATCAATGTAAAGCTTATCAAGATTCAAAGACTCCTTTTGCAGAATAACTTACTATGAGTGGATCCTTAAAAATTCATTTTATTTATCAAGTCAAGTAGTTACCTGCATCTAGATTTCTTTCTATTCTAGATCAAGCACTTGGCCTATACTAGCCATCTTTTAATCACCCCTTCAGTTCACTTGCTGCTACGTGTAAGTCAGTGACCAAGTCTTCATGTCCGAGAAGTAACGGTGATCCAAATCGATTAATACCCAGCTGGGGATCTCCAACCACATGACATATGTATCGCTTAACCCTTGCATATGTCAACTCGCACCCGGGTTTCTCAAGACCAGAATGGGTTCACGCCAACCGAGAGCACAGGTACTCCACTGTCCAGCCTCTTGCCACGGAGGGTACACGCTACTCTCGCCATCTCTCCACTCCCATTGGGTGGTAGCCTTTCTGGTATTGGTCCGACCGAGGCAAAGGTTACCCATGACGAGGCATGTGGCCAGTTAAAAGGTCCTCGATCAGCAGGCCTACATCGGCTCGGTCCTTAACCGACCCAGACGAAGACACTCCACCGAGACTTCCTTCTCGTGCAAGTCACCCGCCCGGTCTCGTTTTTATCATTTAAAACCCCAAAACTTGGTACCTGGCAGAGGTACTTCTTTTCAGATGTTGAACCCATCACGGTCGTAATGGATCCACCATCATCAGTCTTTTCTTTGTAAAAATTCCCATCCAATGTGAAGCATCATCTTTTTCAAAACAAAACATTTTGTTTTCTATAGCAAGACTAAGCATCAGAAAACTTGTTTAAATAAAACAAGTAACAAGGGATGGTAACCAATTTCCAAGGAAGAAAATGCATCAATTGTTTAGCACACAACTCTAATGCATCAAACAAGGTGATAAAGTTTTTTAAAACAACAAGGAAAGGGATAATGCACCAGGGCTTGCCTTGTGTTGTAGGAGGTTCTGGTTCCAGACCGCAGATGTCGAAGGAAAAGTTGTTCTCCGCTGGAGGATTCTCAGCCTGGGAGACAACCTCTTCTTCTACTATGGTTTCTTCCTCGTTTTCTATACATGATAATACATGTACATGAATGCTTATGCTATGTCATGAATATGTAGTTACACAATAGAAATATAATAAGTTGCATCTTGAATACAACTTTCCTTCATGGAACAAACTAATCACTAAGGTTTTCTAATTAGATATTCCATTAGGATTAGTATTAAGTAATTAACCCTATGAGGCTAGTTATTGGGTTTCTGATCAAACAGTGTCCAAATCATTTCAAACTTCATTCAAGGGCTCTAATCATCATATTAAGCTTACTTAAAAAAATTTATGATTTTTGGAATTACTAAACTATTTCTAAAATTCTAAAAGGCTCGATTTAGGTTCATTTAAATGCTACACAATTCTAGGGTTTGGATAAAAATCTTGGAATTATTTTTATTAAATACAACGTGATTTTAGGAATCTAGCAAAATTGGTCTCATGATTTTACCAATTTTCTACTATTTCATATGAATTTCCTAAACTTATGGCAAAAAGAAAAGGAAAAAAGTGAATAGGATTGGCCTGAATCTGGTTCGGCCCGGCCCACGGACGGCAAAGCGCGCCTGCATCCGCGCTCGCGCGAGCCCTTTTTCACGGAACCCCCTAGGATTTGAATAACAGAAAACTAATCTAAGGCACTGTTTTCTGAGTCACTGACATTAACAAAGAGATCCCCTTTCTTTCTCCTTCACACAACCGGGTCCCCGACCATGGACGGAGGCGCAAATATTCCGGCGAACTCTTGGTACCACTCCAGGGATAAAAAATCGGTGCAAATGTTCATAACTGTAACATAAATCATTAGGGACTAGCTAGTCTTTTTCTCTTCGGCTCAGCACCATGTTTGATCTTCGACACCACTTTAAGTCGAAGTTGTTTCTCTTCAGCCATAGCTTCGACGTTCATTATTGTCATTTTTGGGCTATGTCTTCGTCTCAAAGACCTTCAGTGGAGGAGAACACTCCCATCATGAATCTTTGTGTGTGACGAAGCTTCTGTAATAATCAACATTATGCTAGAAGCAAATGGTTAGTCATGTTTTTTAGAACCTTTAGAAGAGGAAAGCCCCCAATAGTAATCAAGGACAAGGTAAATAGAAAGCTAGTCAATTCTTAGGTTTCAATAAAGTAATGTGAGACAGTGAATTATCAGGTGAATAGGACATAAATAAGTCAGAGAACACTTGCATTCACCAAACAGATCTTCAGGGTCTTCAACTTTGTATAACTCGAAGAACCTGACCACTTGGTCGCCGAAGCTTGACCGTCGATTCCTCGAAGCTCAGAAATGAATCGCGATCTAGCCGCAACACGAATTGAAGACGAACAGACACAAGCAAAAAAACATATATATATATATATATATATATATATATATATATATATATATATATATATATATATATATATATATATATATATATATATATATATGCATAAGAACATTACACCATTCAAAGAAAAACATAATAAAACATGCAAAACGAAATAGAGCGCGCTACTACGGTCACGCGAGGAAAAACAAACGCGATAGTCAGAGCTATAGTCGAAAGTTATCGCGTTTACGCTAAACAAGTAATAGTTAACACATTTGATTCGACGTAATTATATTAATTGACATTTATGAAATATAAATTAAAACTACTTAGTTTTGACTAACTTACTGTTTTAATTGTGGATGATTAAATAAATAACTAATTAATTGACATGAGTGATTATAAGCGAACGATTTAATCTCGCTCGCAGATACACGCGAACGGCGCGCGACACATGTGAACGGCACGCGACAACGCGTGCGACAGCACGCGCGACACTCGTGAACAACATGCGACGACACGCGCGAAACAACCCCGCGGCACGCGCACGGTATGCGCACGACACGTGGGCTGACATGATATGTGGAAACTAATAAATAAATAACATAATTAAACTAACCATTTATTTAATAAGAATAGTTCAGTTAACATTAACTGCGTGGATGTCGATTTATAAACATGCAATTCAAAATTATAAATTAGATTTAAATAAAACATCATTCTATTAACCTTCGGTCAAACAAACATTTAAATAAATTAAATAAATTATTCAACAGTAGGAAACAATACTTCTAACATGTAGATAATTTTAATACGAATCTAACACAACATGAACTGATTGAATCGGGTTTGAAACGCAAAAGTTATCACTGTTTTAAACTAGACTGGAATTCTTGCGTATGAAACATGGACAAAATTACGAAACTGACATCTTCTTCGCGTTCTTCTTTCTCTCACAGTAACTACCATGGCCACAAGGGCTCGACTGGGGCGAGGGCGCCGCCGAGGCTAGTCACGACATCGGGCATGCGCAGGCTGCCGCGCGCGTGCGCCGGGACGCTGGCCACGCCGGGCTCGCCATGAGGTTGGGCGCCGCTGCCGCCCAGGCAGCCACGCATGCAGGGCCAGGGGACGAGGTGCTACACCCCAAACCCTAGAAATTGAAGAAAACAAAGAAAAATAATGGAGGAGCTCACTGGGAAAGAAGACCCTCGCCGGAGCCGAGGAGGAATCCTTCGATTGACGGAGATTCGGAGGTCCGATCGACGAACCGAACGCGCTCCGACAAAGCCCTTGACGAGACGAACGCAGCGGTATCCTTGGATTCCGCAGACGATGCACGAATTGGGAGTAATGGCTCGCCGAAACTGAAGCCGAACTCCGGCGAGCAATTCCGGGAGCTAGGGATTGAATCTGGGGAAACTGTTTGGTGCTTTGGAACGGGCTCGACGAGGAGAAGTTAGACATGTATATATATTTGGGGTTTAGACGAGATGAAAATTCGGGTCAAATTTGGATTTTACCATTTATAAAATTCAGAAAAACCTAGAAATCCATATTTTGTGCTCAAAATATTATAGATGCTTCCAAAAATTGTAGAAAAACTCCTAGAAATGTTTTGGCACCTAATGAACTCTAAAACGTAATTAGAGTTTCTAAAAACATTTAAAGTACCTCAAATAAATAGATTTTGGTTTCCGAAGAATAGAAAAATATTTCAAAAATATGAAAATTTGTCGAGAGCTTCTATAAGATATGATAACATGTTTCAAATACTTTTTGCACTTAGAAACACCATGCAACGGCATGAATGCAACAACCAAAGCGCATCTAGGCCTCATTACACTAGGCTTACGCCAATATAAAACAAAATAATTCTTCAACTTTAGGAAAAAGAGAAGGAAAGAAAAGAAATGAGAGTGTAACACCTGAATTTGGTGGATATTAGGAAAGAAGTTTTATACCCCCAAATTCAGGGTGTTACATCTTTCTTGAAAAGTGAATAACTACTCTCTAAGGCTATTGAAAGACAAGGAGAAGAACAAGACATGCAGGATAGGGGCACGAGCACAATAAAGTATGGAGTTAAATCAAGCATTTTAAGCGACCAGGGAAAGGAGACGACCCAAGGCATAATGTGCAGAACACCACTCTCGAGCTGAGATAGAAAAGGGGAGATTCCAAAATGCAGACCTAAGATAAGCATCAAGGCAAGATCTAGTGATTACAAAGGTAACGGTGATATCAAACAAAAGCTAAGACTTGCAATGCGAAAGAGGAAAAGGGAACGACCAAGAGCGGGATGGGTAAGACAACACTCTTGAACTGAAATGGGAGATGAGGCTTTAAAATGTAGGTGCAGGATAAGCATCAAAGTAAAGATCGAGAGATGACAAGTGTTAAAGTGATAACAGACAAACATACAACAAAGGATGTATTTTAGACAAAACTTGTATGGCGTGAAAGAAGGGAAACAATCAAGGGTGAGATTGATAAAGCACCACTTTTGAACTAGGATGGAAAAGAGAAGGCTTTAAAAGTTAGGTCCAAAGTAAGCGTAAAGGTAAAGATATAGATATTACAAGGGTTGAAGGCGATAATAGAGAGGAATGCAAGAGAAGAGATAAAGGTGTAGGAGAACCAAGGGCATGCGTACAATAAAGAATAGAGTTAAGATAAGACTTGCACGTGGCAAAGATGAGGTTATGACCAAAGGCAGGATAAGTAAAGCCTACTCTCGAACTGAGATGAGGGATTGGAGATTTTAGATAACAATCATAATGTAATCAGCAAGGTAAAATCGAGAGATGAGAAAATTAAAGGAAATAACGAACAAAAACACAACAAAGAATAGAGTTTCAAACTCGCAAGTAACGAAGAAGGGGGTACGACCAAGGAAAATAGGTAAAATACAACTCTAAGATTGAGATGGAAGAGAGGATATTTTAAAGGGCATGTATAAGTGTCGGCGTTTCGAGACAGGGGGGTCCCTAAGCCGACGAGTGAGTGTGCTACGTGCCCCAGCCCAGATGGGTCGAGCGCGTGGGCGAGCGCGAAGGGGGGAGAGGCGAGGTGGCCGGAGTCGAGCGTGAGAGAGGTGGAAGTCCCGCGGCCTTCGTGTTCGTCCCGCGCCCAGGTCAGGTGCGCTTGCAGTAGGGGGGTTACAAGCGTCCACGCGGGTGAGGGAAGCGAGCGGCCCCAAGAGAGCGCCTGTCCCGTCCTCGGTCCCGCGCGGCCAACCTCCTCTAAGAAGGCCCTGGTCCTCCCTTTTATAGTCGTAAGGAGAGGATCCAGGTGTACAATGGGGGGTGTAGCAGAGTGCTACGTGTCTAGCGGAGAGAGAGCTAGCGCCCTAGGTACATGCCAATGTGGCAGCCGGAGAGGTCTTGGCACCTTGCTGGCGTGATGTCGTGGCTGTCGGAGGTGCGACGGAGCCTGGCGGAGGGACAGCTGTTGGAGCGGTCGAGTCCTTGCTGACGTCACCCTGCTTCCGTAAGAGAGCTGGGGGCCGCCGTCGTCACAGAGCTTTGGAGCGCCATCATTGCCCATCCGGCGGAGCTGGCCGGATGGGACGCCGGTCTTGTTCTCCGTGACCCGAGTCGATTCGGGGTAGGACGATGATGGCGCTTCCTGTTGACGTGGCGGGCCTGTGCCCTAGGCAGGGTGACGTGGGGGGCTCCTCCGAAGCCGAGGTTGAGTCTGTCTTCTGTTGCCGAGGCCGAGTCCGAGCCATTGGGTCGGGCGAGGCGGAGGTCATTTGGCCGAGGCCAGGGCGGAGTCCGAGCCCTGGGGTCGGGTGAAGCGAAGTTTCGTCGTCTTCCGGGTCTTAGCCCGAGTCCGAGCCCTGGGGTCGGGCGGAGCGGAGTTCGCCGTCTTCCGGGTCTTAGCCCGAGTCTGAGCCCTGGGGTCGGGCGGAGCGGAGTTCGCCGTCTTCTGGGTCTTAGCCCGAGTCCGAGCCCTGGGGTCGGGCGGAGCGGAGTTCGCCGTCTTCCGGGTCTTAGCCCGAGTCCGAGCCCTGGGGTCGGGCGGAGCGGAGTTCGCCGTCTTCCGGGTCTTAGCCCGAGTCCGAGCCCTGGGGTCGGGCGGAGCGGAGTTCGCCGTGGCGCCTTTGGCAAGGCCTGACTGCCTGTCAGACTCACTCTGTCGAGTGGCACCGCAGTCGGAGTGGCGCAGGCGGCGCTGTCCTTCTGTCAGACTGGTCAGTGGAGCGGTGGAGTGACGTCGGTCACTTCGGCTCTGCCGGGGGGGCGCGTGTCAGGATAAAGGTGTCAGGCCACCTTTGCGTTAAATGCTCCTGCAACTTGGTCAGTCGGTGTGGCGATTTAGTCAGGGTTGCTTCTGAGCGAAGCCAAGGCCTCGGGCGAGCCGATGGTATGTCCGCCGTAAAAAGGGGGGCCTCGGGCGAGACGGAAGTCTCTCGAGGTCGGCTGCCCTTGGCCGAGGCTAGGCTCGGGCGAAGCGTGATCGAGTCACTCGTGTGGACTGATCCCTGACTTAATCGTACCCATCAGGCCTTTGCAGCTTTATGCTGATGGGGGTTACCAGCTGAGAATTAGGCGTCTTGAGGGTACCCCTAATTATGGTCCCCGACAGTAGCCCCCGAGCCTCGAAGGGAGTGTTAGCACTCGCTTGGAGGCTTTCGTCGCACTTTTTTGCAAGGGGACCAGCCTTTCTCGGTTGCATTTTGTTCCGGTGGGTGCGCGCGAGCGCACCCGCCGGGTGTAGCCCCCGAGGCCTCGGAGGAGTGGTTACACTCCTTCGAGGTCTTAATACCTTGCGTAATGCTTCGGCTGGTCTGGTCGTTCCCTCATGCGAACTGGCCGTAGCCCGGGTGCACGGTCGGGGCCCAAGCTCTCGGGCTGGTATGTTGACGCTGTCAACGGTTTGGCCGGAGCCGGTTTTTGCGAGAGCAGCCCCCGAGCCTCTGCACAGGGCGAGAGGACGATCAGGGACAGACTCGGCTTTTTTACATACGCCCCTACGTCGCCTTTCCGCAAGGAGGAGGGGGGGAGAGCGCCATGTTACCCTCGATGGGCACCGAACATGGTGTCTCCGGTGAGCTGCAAGCGGGTAATCCGAGTGAACGTCCGTGCCCCGTTCGTTGGGGGTCGGCTAGGGGCCCAGAGGCACGCCCAAAAGTACCTGCGGGTGATTTGCCGGACCCGGTCCCCTGGCGACGGGGTCCGAGGGCTCGATGCCTCCCTCCGATGGGATTCCGTTACAAGATCGTTCCCGCTGGTCTCGGAAATGTCCTAGGGTACCTCGGGAGCGCAGCCCGAGCCTCGGTTATGTATCGAACGTACCCCTGATCATCCCTCGCTCGGTGTCTGAGGCGACTGTGAACCCTTCGGGGGCCAGCCTTCGAACCCCTGATCAGTAATGGGCGCGGAGCCCGAGTAGCCTGAGGCGGCCATGGAACCCTTCGGGGGGCTGGCCTTCGAACCCCTGACCAGTAGTGGGTGTCGGGCCCACGCGATCTGAGGCGACTGTTGAACCCTTCGGAGGGCCAGTCTTCGAACCCCTGATCAGTAGGGGGGGCTCGGAGCCCGGTTCCTTCGCGGAGAAGGATCCTTTTCGGGGTATCCCCCTTTCCCGGTCCCTGTTGCAAGAGATAGAGAAAGAGGAAAAAGGAAAAGGATACGAAATCGAACGACGTGGCGTACCTCTTTTTGACGCGGTTATTACGGCGAAGGCGAAGTGTCGCGCGCTTCTCCCGCCAGAGGCGCCGCGTGTCCCGCCGCGGAGTTAATGCGACGGGGCGAGTGGTTGGCGGGGCGGCCGTTACGCGTGCGCGAGCCGTTCGAGGAACGGGTCACGGGTGCACCGTCTTCACGCCGTGGGAGGAGGCTCTCTTGCTGTCCCAGGATGGGACGTGAGCCTGGCTGACGACGTGACTGCTACGCCTGCCCGCCTGCCACCGCCATTACTGCCGGCCCACTTTCGGTCGCTTTGACCAACGCGCCAGGCTGGCGCTGCTGGGTCGTGCGCTGGGTCACCTCGAGTCGCGGCATAGGCTCCGCAACCGAAGAGGCGCGACGGTGGCACAAGTGGCGGTGCGGTTGCTTGCATGTAGCAACTGGCGCGCCGGTTGCTTGACGCGTGGGCCTGGGCTTCCAAGCTGGCGTGTCAGAAGTCGGAGAAGCGCGTCCACCTGGCGCGGTTGCATGCCGCTTGCATGGCTGCCCGCCCCTTCCGCCCGTTGGTCTGGGCAAAAGTTGGGGGTCGCTTGTAACCGCTGGGCGGTCGTGCGCACCACGCGCGGCGGTTTCGCTTCTTCTGCCCTGAGCCGGTTTGCATGACATGCGGGACCCAGCCCCCGAGTCGCAGGGGAGGGCCTTGGAGCGTGTTGGAGAAGACTCATCCCGCGGCGTCTGGGGGTGCACGTAGGGAGAGTTGCCTTTAAAAGGAGGGAGACTCCTTTCAAAAGGCAACCATGTCTTCTTCCTCCCTTATGCGTCGTGTCTTTCCATCTTCCAAGCCCCCGGATGGGGGGTATCCGCCGCCTTTCCGCCTCCTCGTTGGAGGAACGCAACCCCATGGGAGTTGGTACCTCTCAGCCATCGTTCGGCTTCAAGGATTTTCATCAGCCGGCCCGGCCGCACCCCTACGCCGGCGATCACCCAGGATGGTGACCACCAGTTTCTGGGTGGGGAAGAGCAAGCCGGGCTGCGATCTTGGTCCCACCCTCAGCTTCAAGGATGTTCATCATCCTCGCTGGGGTGGGGGCCACGCTGAGCCGGCGCTCTACCTCCCGCGCGGGTCCGCGGGTCACCCTTTTCCGCGGCGTTTGGGGGTGGAGGCGCTCGCTGGCCCTGCGGACGGCGCGGACTTAGACAACGTGGGGCTGATCGACGGCGGGCGTCGTCACCTCCAGCGTGTCGGAGTCGTCGGCCGGGCTTCCGGCGGCCCCTCCTGCCGGAGGGCGACCACCGCGCCGTGTGCACGGGAGGACCACCCACGATGCCGCGCGCTGTTAGGGCGGCGTTCGTGTTCTGGGGTGGTCCTGCTTTTGCACTGGGACGGCGCCCTCGCGCAGAGGCCGGTGCCCCACTCGTCTGGGAGGATTTGAGTGGGGATCTGCCGGGGGGCTGGTGTCCCCTGCCATCGGCGCCGAGGCGGAGGCGGCTCGAGAAGTCCTCGTCGCCGACGGGATCACTGCCACCACCCGCGCCCCGGGCCACCGCGCCGGCGTACTTGTCCTCGCCCCTCGAGCGTCGGCGGGGGCGAGGGCAAGATCGCAGCAGCGCCGGCCCATTGTCGCCGTAGTCAGAACGGGCGGCGGTGAGCCGCTCGTCAGTCTTCTGTTGCTCCGCAGGCCTTCCCCATGGAGTGGGGTCGTTCGTACCTGCGGAGGGGGAACCGGAGTTCCGTACGTAATGGCACTTCGAGTGCCAGTGTTTTTTGTTCATTGTGGCTGTCGAGGCCTGAACATGTATGTAATTTTGGCACGGAGCCGTGTTTTTTTCCTCATTTTCAAGCACTAAGTCTCGCCTGTTGATTATCTGAACCGCTTCACCAAGCGTGAGTCGCCCCGTGTCAAGGTGACGAGTGAGGTATCCGTATCCCGGAGGCGTAGGAATCCCTCGGCTCGATCGGCCTTGTTGTCTGGGGCTCCTCTGGCTTAGTCAAAGAGACCCCTCGGCCGCCCTTCGATGGGCCGAGGCCAGGGGTAGCGATATCAGTATGAACAGAGGCGGAGTTGGCTCGAGAATGGGAACCTTGTTGGCCGGAGCCTAGCCGTGTTGTCCGTCAGCGGAGCCGACGCCAAAGTCGATCAGCCGAGGCCTCGGGTCGGGCTGGCGCCCTTGGAAGCCGGTTGGCCGAGGCCCCAGGGGTAACCAGCCGAGCCGCCTGCTCGGGCCGGATTCCCGGAGAAGTCCTTGATCGCGTCGCCGTCCGAGGCTGGGTCGGACATTGCCAAAGACGTCGTCGATGCCGAAGGTGCTACGGCTCCCTTCAGCATGAAGACCCGAGCCTGCAGGATCAGATCGTCTTGTAGCGTGTGCCTTCTGCGGCCGCCGAGGCCAGAAAACACACCCTCACCGTGCTTGCGAAGCTGCGTCTTTTTTCCTCTTGTTTCGAGCATCTGGACTCTCTGTCGGTAACAGGGATGTTTGCGTGAGCGAGAGTTGCTTCTCGCAGAAGGGACGAGTGAGGTATCCGTATCCCAGAGGCGTGGGAGTCCCTCGGCTCGGTCGGCCTTGCCGCTTACGCGTACTTTCACCCGTCCATGAGGCCCTGTCCCCGACTTAGTCGAGAAAGCTTGAAGGACTGCTTCGGCAGGAGAGCTTCCGAACGTGAAGACTTGTTCGGTCCACGGAGTCGCTTTATCCGAACGCGAGTTACTTATCGCAGAAGGTGATGAGTGAGGTATCCGTATCCCGGAGGCGTAGGAGTCCCTCAGCTCGGTCAGCCTTGGCTGCTTACGTGTACTCCGTCGTTTCCAGGATCCGCTTTCCGAAGTAGTCAAGAAGCACGAAAGAAATCCTGCTAAAAAGAGATCCTTTTTCGAGGAAAAATTCGACGCAGAGGGGGTCTCCCCCCTTTTAGCCCCCGAGGGAGGGTCGGGCTTTGCCGAGGCTAGGCCGACCCTTCCTTGACGACTAAACTTTGCGTAGGTGCGAGGTATATGAACAACTTGGAAACATCTTAAGGGTAGAAGCGACGTAGCTGTTTGATGTTCCAAGCGTTGCCGTAGATCTCGCCTTGATTGTTGGCCAGCTTGTATGTTCCGGGCTTCAGAACTTTGGCGATGACGAATGGCCCTTCCCAGGGGGGCGTGAGCTTGTGCCTCCCTCGGGCGTCTTGCCGCAGCCGAAGCACCAGATCGCCCACCTGGAGGTCTCGGGACCGGACCCCTCGGGCGTGGTAGCGTCGCAAGGACTGCTGGTACCGCGCCGAGTGTAGTAAGGCCCTGTCCCGAGCCTCCCCCAGCTGGTCCAGCGATTCCTCTCGGCTAGCTTGGTTGCTTTGATCGGTGTAGGCCCTCGTCCTCGGGGAGCCGTATTCCAGGTCAGTGGGCAAGATAGCTTCAGCCCCGTAGACCAGGAAAAACGGCGTGAAACCCGTGGCACGACTCGGCGTCGTCCTTAGGCTCCAGACCACCGAGGGGAGTTCCTTCATCCACCGCTTGCCGAACTTGTTGAGGTCGTTGTAGATCCGAGGCTTGAGTCCTTGTAGAATCATGCCGTTGGCACGCTCTACATGCCCATTCGACATGGGATGAGCCACGGCGGCCCAGTCCACCCGGATATGGTGATCCTCGCAAAAATCCAAGAATTTTTTGCCGGTGAACTGGGTACCGTTGTCGGTGATGATGGAGTTTGGGACCCCGAAGCGATGGATGATGTTGGTGAAGAACGCCACTGCCTGCTCGGACCTGATGCTGTTCAGAGGTCGGACCTCGACCCACTTGGAGAATTTGTCGATGGCGACCAGCAGGTGCGTGTAGCCCCCGGGCGCCTTCTGCAAGGGACCGACGAGGTCCAGACCCCATACAGCGAAGGGCCAGGTGATGGGTATCGTCTGCAGAGCCTGAGCGGGCAGGTGGGTCTGCTTCGCATAGAATTGGCACCCTTCGCAGGTGCGGACAATTCTAGTGGCGTCAACCACCGCCGTTGGCCAGTAGAAGCCTTGCCGGAAAGCGTTCCCGACAAGGGCTCGGGGCGCTGCGTGATGGCCGCAAGCCCCCGAGTATATTTCTTGCAGCAGTTCCCGACCTTCGGCGATGGAGATGCATCGCTGGAGGATGCCCGAGGGGCTGCGATGGTAGAGCTCCTCTTCATCGCCCAGCAAGACGAATGACTTGGCGCGTCGCGCTACCCGCCGAGCCTCGACTTGGTCGAGGGCTAGCTCTCCTTTACGGAGATATTGCAGGTACGGGGCCTGCCAATCTCGATCAGGCGTGGCCCCGCTCTGCTCTTGCTCGACGTCCAGTGCCTCGCCCTCGGGGGCCGAGGGTACCTCGGGCTGTGCCGAGGGTGCCTCGGGCTGAGCCGAGGGTACCTCGGGCTCGGGAGCATCGTCGATCTTGACAGAGGGTTGATGCAGATCCCGGGAGAAGACGTCCGAGGGGACCGTCGTTCGCCCCGAGGCTATTTTAGCCAGCTCGTCTGCGGTTTCGTTGTAGCGCCGAGCGATGTGGTTGAGCTCGAGCCCGAAGAACTTGTCTTCCAGGCGCCGAACCTCGTCGCAGTAGGCCTCCATCTTCGGGTCGCGACAGTGGGAGTTCTTCATGACTTGGTCGATGACGAGCTGCGAATCACCGCGGGCGTCGAGGCGTCTGACCCCTAGCTCGATGGCGATCCGCAACCCGTTGACCAGAGCTTCGTACTCGGCCACATTGTTGGACGCCGGGAAATGGAGGCGCAGCACGTAGCGCAGGTGCTTTCCAAGGGGTGAGATGAAGAGTAGGCCCGCGCCGGCTCCTGTCTTCATCAGCGACCCGTCGAAAAACATGGTCCAGAGCTCCGGTTGGATCGGAGCCGTCGGCAACTGGGTGTCGACCCATTCGGCCACGAAGTCCGCCAACACCTGGGACTTGATGGCCTTCCGAGGGGCGAACGAGATCGTTTCGCCCATGATTTCCACCGCCCACTTTGCGATCCTGCCCGAGGCCTCTCGGCACTGGATGATCTCCCCCAGGGGGAAGGATGACACCACAGTTACCAGATGAGACTCGAAGTAGTGTCGTAACTTCCGCCTTGTCAGGATCACAGCATACAGCAGCTTCTGAACTTGTGGGTAGCGGATCTTGGTCTCGGACAGTACTTCGCTGACGAAGTAGACCGGCCTCTGAACGGGCAATGCATGCCCTTCCTCTTGCCTCTCGACCACAATCGCGGCGCTGACCACCTGAGTGGTCGCGGCGACGTAGACCAAGAGGGCTTCTCCATCCGCCTGGGGCACCAAGACAGGCGCCTTTGTAAGGAGCGCCTTCAGGTTCCCGAGGGCTTCCTCGGCCTCAGGGGTCCAAGCGAAACATTCGGCCTTCCTTAAGAGGCGGTACAGAGGCAGACCTCTTTCGCCGAGGCGTGAGATGAAGCGGCTCAGGGCCGCGAGGCATCCCATGACCCTCTGTACACCTTTTAAGTCCTTGATGGGTCCCATGCTGGTGATGGCCGCGATCTTCTCCGGGTTGGCTTCAATGCCTCGCTCGGAGACGATGAACCCTAGGAGCATGCCTTGGGGCACCCCGAAGACACACTTCTCAGGATTGAGCTTGACTCCTTTCGCCTTGAGACATCGGAATGTCACTTCAAGGTCGGAGAGGAGGTCGGAAGCCTTCCTTGTCTTGACTACGATGTCATCGACGTAGGCCTCGACTGTGCGACCGATGTGTTCGCCGAACACATGGTTCATGCACCGCTGGTACGTCGCGCCCGCATTCCTCAAACCGAACGGCATGGTGACATAGCAGTACATGCCGAACGGCGTGATGAAAGAAGTCGCGAGCTGGTCGGACTCTTTCATCCGGATCTGGTGATACCCTGAGTAGGCATCGAGGAAGGACAGGGTTTCGCACCCAGCGGTGGAATCCACGATTTGATCGATGCGAGGCAGAGGGTAGGGAACCTTTGGACATGCTTTGTTGAGACCAGTGTAGTCTACACACATCCACCATTTCCCCCCTTTCTTCCTCACAAGCACAGGGTTGGCAAGCCATTCGGGATGGAGTACCTCTTTGATGAACCCTGCTGCCATTAGCTTGTGGATCTCTTCGCCAATCACTCTGCGCTTCTCCTCGTCGAATCGGCGCAGAGGCTGCCTGATGGGTTGGGCTCCGGCCCGAATATCCAGCGAGTGCTCGGCGACATCCCTCGGTATGCCGGGCATGTCCGAGGGACTCCACGCAAAGACGTCGGCGTTTGCGCGGAGAAAGTCGACGAGCACTGCTTCCTATTTGGGGTCGAGCCCGGAACCGATCCGGATCTGCTTGGTGGTGTCGCCACTGGGGTCAAGAGGGACGGCCTTAACCGTCTCCGCTGGCTCGAAGTTGCCGGTATGGCGCTTCACGTCTGGCACCTCCTTGGAGAGGTTCTCCAGGTCGGCGATGAGGGCCTCGGACTCGGCGAGGGCCTCGGCGTACTCCACGCACTCCACGTCGCATTCGAACGCGTGTTTGTACGTGGGGCCGACGGTGATGACCCCGTTGGGGCCCGACATCTTGAGCTTCAGGTAGGTGTAGTTTGGGACGGCCATGAACTTCGCGTAGCATGGCCTCCCTAGTACGGCGTGGTAGGTTCCTCGGAACCCGACCACCTCGAACGTCAGGGTCTCCCTTCGGAAGTTGGAGGGCGTCCCAAAGTAGACGGGGAGGTCGAGTCGCCCGAGGGGCTGGACGCGCTTCCCAGGGATGATCCCGTGGAAGGGCGCAGCGCCTGCTCGGACGGAGGACAGATCGACGCGCAGGAGCTTGAGGGTCTCGGCGTAGATGATGTTGAGGCAGCTGCCCCCATCCATCAGGACCTTGGTGAGCCTGACATTGCCGACAACGGGGTCGACGACGAGCGGGTATTTCCCCGGGCTCGGCACGTGGTCGGGGTGGTCGGCCTGGTCGAAGGTGATGGGCTTGTCGGACCAGTCTAGGTAGACTGGCGCCGCCACCTTCACCGAGCAGACCTCCCGGCGCTCTTGCTTGCGATGCCGAGCCGAGGCATTCGCCGCATGCCCTCCATAGATCATGAAGCAGTCGCGGACCTCGGGGAACTCTCCTGCTTGGTGATCTTCGTTCTTGTTGTCGTCGCGGGCCCTGCCACCCTCGGCGGGTGGCCCGGCCCTGTGGAAGTGACGCCGAAGCATAACGCACTCCTCGAGGGTGTGCTTGACGGGCCCCTGATGGTAGGGGCACGGCTCCTTGAGCATCTTGTCGAAGAGGTTTGCACCTCCGGGTGGCTTCCGAGGGTTCTTGTACTCGGCGGCGGCGACAAGGTCCGCGTCAGCGGCGTCGCGTTTCGATTGCGACTTCTTCTTGCCTTTCTTCTTGGCGCCGCGCGGAGCGGACGCCTCGGGAGCCTCTTCCGATGGGCGGCCCTGGAGCTGCTTGTCCTTTCGGAAGATAGCCTCGACCGCCTCCTGGCCAGAGGCGAACTTGGTGGCGATGTCCATCAGCTCGCTCGCCCTGGTGGGGGTCTTGCGACCCAGCTTGCTCACCAGGTCGCGGCAAGTGGTGCCGGCGAGGAACGCGCCGATGACATCCGAGTCGGTGATGTTGGGCAGCTCGGTGCGCTGCTTCGAGAATCGCCGGATGTAGTCGCGGAGAGACTCTTCCGGCTGTTGTCGGCAGCTTCGAAGGTCCCAGGAATTCCCGGGGCGCACGTATGTGCCCTGGAAATTGCCAGCGAAGGCTTGGACCAAGTCGTCCCAGTTGGAGATCTGCCCCGGAGGCAGGTGCTCCAACCAGGCGCGAGCAGTGTCGGAGAGGAACAGGGGGAGGTTACAGATGATGAGGTTGTCGTCGTCCGTCCCACCCAGTTGGCAGGCAAGGCGGTAGTCCGAGAGCCACAGTTCCGGTCTCGTTTCCCCCGAGTACTTCGTGATAGTAGTCGGGGGTCGGAACCGGGTCGGGAACGGTGCCCGTCGGATGGCCCGACTGAAGGCCTGCGGACCGGGTGGTTCGGGCGAGGGACTCCGATCCTCCCCGCTGTCGTAGCGCCCCCCACGCCTGGGGTGGTAGCCTCGGCGCACCCTTTCGTCGAGGTGAGCCCGACGGTCGCGTCGATGGTGCTCGTTGCCGAGGTGGCCCGGGGCCGCAGGCGCGGTGTTGCGCGTGCGCCCGGTGTAGACCGAGGCTTCCCGCATGAATCGGGAAGTCGCGGCATGAGGTTCCGAGGGATATCCCTGCCTTCGGGAGGCAGTGCTCTCGGCCCGTCGGGCTGCAGCGCCTTCCAGGAGATTCTTGAGCTCTCCCTGGATTCGCCGACCCTCGGTGGTTGATGGCTCCGGCATCGCGCGGAGGAGCATCGCTGCGGCTGCCAGGTTCTGACCAACCCCGCTGGATGCGGGCGGCGGCCTGACCCTGACATCATTGGCGACGCGGTGCTGGAGACCTTGGGGCAGGTGACGTATTTCTCCGGCCAGGGGTTGGCCCGCCCATACCTGCCCGACGTCCCGACGGATCGGCTCAAGCGCTCCTGTTCCCTCGTTGAGCCTGGCCTGTGCCTCGCGGACTTGCTCGAGTTGTGGGTCGTAACCCCCCGCCGGAGCGGGGACCACAGCTAGCTCCCGTGGGATGTCGGCGCGAGGCACCGGCCTAGGAAGATCACCGTCCTCCGGCATGCCGAGGTGGTTGCCTTCGGAGGGATCCCCTAGCTCGATGTGGAAACATTCGCGGCTTGGGCCGCAGCTCTCGTCGCCAAGGCTGCGGCTTCCGTCGGAACAGTCGGAGAGGCAATAGTCACATGCGGTCATGAAGTCCCGCATGGCACTGGGGTTGCCAAGTCCGGAGAAATCCCAACAGATGCTGGGATCGTCATCTTCCTCGGACCCAGAGGGCCCGTAGGTCGAGACGTCCGTCAGTCGGTCCCAAGGCAACCGCATACGAAACCCCAGTGGGGTTGCACTCGCCTCAATGAGAGCGCCCGCCAAAACGAGGTCGTTTGGCGGGTTGAGGCCGAGTCGAAATGACGCAAGATGGGAGTTAGTCGGTACCTTTTGGTCGACGAGGAGCGACGTAGTCACATCAGGGACTGGTTGCACCGTCATCTCAGGTACGAGGGCGACGTCCTGCAGGCTTTCCGCGAGCGCGCCGGCGTCGTCTTCTTGCTCGGGGTCAGCGTGTCGCGGGGGGACGGCGCTTGCCTTCGTCTTGAACGCGAGGTCGACGTCCGGCGTGCCTTCCGTCGGGGCGCCGGGGGCGTCGATTCGTTCGACGGCCAAAGAAGCGCGGCCTCCCGCTTGGCCTTGATGGCCCCGCCTCCTCCTCCGTTGGCGGGGGAGAGAACGGAGCGAGCTCGAATGTTGTTCTTCCACCACGCGGGGAAGGTGTCGTCGATTCCGCCGCCGGCGAGCGGGTTGTCGGCCGCCATTGTCATTGTCGCGCGGCGGTGGAAGAAGTATCATGTCGTAGCTGCCGTCGAAGGACATGAACTCAAGAGTCCCGAAACGAAGCACCGCCCCGGGCCGGAGAGGTTGCTGGAGACTGCCCATCTGGAGCTTGACAGGGAGCTGTTCGTCAGCACGCAGCAGGCCCCTACCTGGCGCGCCAACTGTCGGCGTTTCGAGACAGGGGGGTCCCTAAGCCGATGAGTGAGTGTGCTGCGTGCCCCAGCCCAGATGGGTCGAGCGCGTGGGCGAGCGCGAAGGGGGGAGAGGCGAGGTGGCCGGAGTCGAGCGTGAGAGAGGTGGAAGTCCCGCGGCCTTCGTGTTCGTCCCGCGCCTAGGTCAGGTGCGCTTGCAGTAGGGGGGTTACAAGCGTCCACGCGGGTGAGGGAAGCGAGCGGCCCCAAGAGAGCGCCTGTCCCGTCCTCGGTCCCGCGCGGCCAACCTCCTCTAAGAAGGCCATGGTCCTCCCTTTTATAGTCGTAAGGAGAGGATCCAGGTGTACAATGGGGGGTGTAGCAGAGTGCTACGTGTTTAGCGGAGAGAGAGAGCTAGCGCCCTAGGTACATGCCAATGTGGCAGCCGGTGAGGTCTTGGCACCTTGCTGGCGTGATGTCGTGGCTGTCGGAGGTGCGACGGAGCCTGGCGGAGGGACAGCTGTTGGAGCGGTCGAGTCCTTGCTGACGTCACCCTGCTTCCGTAAGAGAGCTGGGGGCCGCCGTCGTCACAGAGCTTGTGGAGCGCCATCATTGCCCATCCGGCGGAGCTGGCCGGATGGGACGCCGGTCCTGTTCTCCGTGACCCGAGTCGATTCGGGGTAGGACGATGATGGCGCTTCCTGTTGACGTGGCGGGCCTGTGCCCTAGGCAGGGTGACGTGGGGGGCTCCTCCGAAGCCGAGGTTGAGTCTGTCTTCTGTTGCTGAGGCCGAGTCCGAGCCATTGGGTCGGGCGAGGCAGAGGTCGTTCGGCCGAGGCCAGGGCGGAGTCCGAGCCCTGGGGTCGGGTGAAGCGAAGTTTCGTCGTCTTCCGGGTCTTAGCCCGAGTCCGAGCCCTGGGGTCGGGCGGAGCGGAGTTCGCCGTCTTTCGGGTCTTAGCCCGAGTCCGAGCCCTGGGGTCGGGCGGAGCGGAGTTCGCCGTCTTCCGGGTCTTAGCCCGAGTCCGAGCCCTGGGGTCGGGCGGAGCGGAGTTCGCCGTCTTCCGGGTCTTAGCCCGAGTCCGAGCCCTGGGGTCGGGCGGAGCGGAGTTCGCCGTCTTCCGGGTCTTAGCCCGAGTCCGAGCCCTGGGGTCGGGCGGAGCGGAGTTCGCCGTGGCTCCTTTGGCAAGGCCTAACTACCTGTCAGACTCACTCTGTCGAGTGGCACCGCAGTCGGAGTGGCGTAGGCGGCGCTGTCCTTCTGTCAGACTGGTCAGTGGAGCGGTGGAGTGACGTCGGTCACTTCGGCTCTGCCGGGGGGGCGCGTGTCAGGATAAAGGTGTCAGGCCACCTTTGCGTTAAATGCTCCTGCAACTTGGTCAGTCGGTGTGGCGATTTAGTCAGGGTTGCTTCTGAGCGAAGCCAAGGCCTCGGGCGAGCCGGTGGTATGTCCGCCGTAAAAAGGGGGGCCTCGGGCGAGACGGAAGTCTCTCGAGGTCGGCTGCCCTTGGCCGAGGCTAGGCTCGGGTGAAGCGTGATCGAGTCACTCGTGTGGACTGATCCCTGACTTAATCGTACCCATCAGGCCTTTGCAGCTTTATGCTGATGGGGGTTACCAGCTGAGAATTAGGCGTCTTAAGGGTACCCCTAATTATGGTCCTCGACAATAAGATAAGCACCAATGTAAGATATAGTGGTGTCAAAGCTAAAGGTGATAATTATGAAAAGCATAACAAAGGATAGAGTTAAAGCGAGACTCACAAACTGGCGAAGTGGAGAAAACAATCAAGGGTAAGATAGGTAAGGTGCCAACAGGATGGTTGAGGTAAGAAATTTATTACCGACGGAAGTTATAAGGAAACAACGAAATCACCAAGCATGTGTGAAATAAAATGATCGCTCACGGATCATCGAGAAACAAGGGTGGTCAAAGACATGTTAACTGAAATGTCTTAAATAGACATTGGGGTATGAAGATAAGCATACTCAAAAATATAAGAGTATGCAAGACTCCAAGAATATGAGCATACTAAGACCAAGGGGTTAGAAATTGCCAAAAGATAATGACTTCACAACAGAATAGGAAGGGAGCTCAAAAGTCAAGAAGGTCATGAACATATAAACTGGAATTTTTAAATAGGCAACAAGGCTTTCAGAGGTAAGTATTTGAAACAAGAGTATTGAAGAATCCAGGGATACGAGCATGTCAATACCAAGGGAATTGAGATGGTCGAATGGTAGCAATTTAATGATGGAAGAGGAAAGAATCCCAAAAGACAAAAATGCTATGGTCAGGGGCATCTACAATGATGTCGCAAGCACAAGAGTGAGATTAGATATAATAGATTGAGAAAAGTATATACCATACTAGAATAAAATACTTTTCGACAAGGGGATATATAGGAGCACAACATAGAATTAGTTGATGTGACTAATATTTTGATGCAGCATCAAGAATGAGGTGATGTAATAGTCAATAGGTCCTTAAAATGGCTAATACTACTCTAGGCTAGCGGTCCTACAGTCAGCATGACTTTGATAGCACTTATGTCACACCCGGTTTTGGAAGGCAAGCCGAATGCGAACCATGTACGTGCTAGGATCAGAAATTCACGTACACAATGATTACATAAATGACTCATCATAGCACAATGCTGCAAATAATAATAAAGAGTAAGTGTAATATTACATACTAGAGCCATTTACATAATATAGATCAAAGTGCACATAATAGAAACGTAACCAACGTAAATAAACCCACCACAGGCAGCTGACTGGGGAGGTCGCTAGCCTAATTCTCGAGCTCGTCGAAGTCCTAGAACTTCTGGAGATCCACCTTGATGCCTTCTTCTTCTTATTTACCTGATCATAGATTGCACCAAAGGCAACCTAGTGTTTTGTGAAAGAAAGAGTACACATCAACGTACTCAGCAAATGTCCCGTTTGGCTGAGGTGGACTAGATTTATCTGGGGTTAGCATCAAAGCAGTTGCTTTTAGTTCATCAGATATTTATTATTAGTAGAAGCCATGTTTTACCATACATCCCAAGTTGTTATCCCAAAGATTACCTCCTCAGAGGAAATACCAAAATCCATAGATAGAACCAGCATCATCATCTGTAACCAACTCCATAAATGTAACCATTGTATCTCAAACCATTTGTATCTCTAATCAAAGGAGCTCCCAAGGCCGCTCTTATCCGTGAATACAACTGATATATCAGTTTCATTCCTATGCAGAGGTTGCACACTTCACCCATGAGTCGTGATTCCCATTCTGCCCGAGGATCATGACTCCTCGTTGATCACTTCCAAGGTGAACTAGCAGGGTCTCACTACGTAGCTTTTACAAAGATTCCCTAGAGGTCATATCCACTCATTAGGTTTCTCTAGTTTGATAAAAACAGTACATCTCCCCATAGGAAAGGTGACAACAATAGCACCCAGCTTCGGCAGAGCAACTATTGTGCCTGGACCCCATTGACGGCACAACGGTGAAGCAGGCTACACCTCAAGTTTCTCTAATTAATTAGCTTAGGGCGTCTCTGTGGGGGACAAATATCCCCCGGGTCCACTGGAAGGATAAAAGACCTCACGAAAGGCCCAAGGGCCCAATAAATCGTAAGGTCATCCCTTCGTGGGCCTGGGGAGGTATGACCAGTGAAGCGAATCGACACAAGGCCGGATCGGCGTGAACCTAGACGGCCCAACAACGTCGAGCGAGTAACCACCACAGAGACCCGACTTTCCCGCGCTGGAACCCCGTGCAACGGAACCAAGCGAGGATGAGTCGGTGGAACTATAGGAAGATAGACTCAATCGGTTCACTATTTCTTAGGTGCGCATTGTTATCATATCTGCATGTATTGCCCCACGGTCGAATATATAAGGCCTAGGGGGCACCCCTTCAGAACGATCGATCTCACTACTCAGCCATCCACCTCGACTCTCTATGTTCCTTATACTAGAGAGTTCCCTTGTAATCCACCACATAAAGCATTCCCGCCAGGACGTAGGGTGTTACACATCTCTAAGCGGCCCGAACCTGTACATCATTGTTCACAGTTTCTCATGTGGCCTGCACGAACCATCGAGCTACAGTCGGCAACATCGTCCTACTCCTAAAAACACCTTGAGGGGCAACCCCAGGTGTGCGGTCGGACCCAAAACACCGACAGCTAGCGCGCCAGGTAGGGGGTGTGTCGCCGATCCAAGCTAGCTCAATGGCCGTCACCTTCCAGTGCAAGATCACCCTCAGCCCCGGATCCGTGTTCTGCTTCGGAACTATCTCATCCGTAGCCGATGAGGAAGGAACTCTACATCGCATCGCAGATCCGCCAAGGAAGAAGTCTCCTCCAGCAACCTCCGAAAATATCGGAGTAAGGCAGGGAAAAGCGCAACCTCCAACGCTCCGAAAAAGATCGCCTTCAGCAAGCCAGGGGCCGAGGGCCCGCTGACCTGGAGAACTCCACTGTCTACCTCCCCGACGAAAGAATGGACACAAATCGCAAGGAAGAAAGAAACAGATAAAACCGGGAGGAAGCAAGTTGTTCTTTTCGTGCCTCCGCCCTCAAAGGAGAATGGAAAAAAGATCGCCACGACAGCCGCACCATTCTACCCCGATGTCCTCTTCATCGGGAGAGTGGAGTCACCCCCCGTCTCCGACGACGAGCCGACTGCACCTGGAGAGGAACCTCCTCAGCGGCAATCCTGCCGACGGAGGAACCGACGCCAAAATATCCGGCGACATCACGAGGCCGGAGAGCGGGACCCGGAGCAGCCTGTATCGCGAGACGAGATCTCAGAAATAGGAGAGACTCTGGAGGAACGTGTCATTAGGGAACGAAGGAATTCCCGACGGCGTGATCGCCGACGAGCTCAGGAACAAGCCGAGCAGGAGGCAAGGCAACGTCGGGAAAATCCACTCTTCGGCCACAACCTGAACCCCGACTTCGCCAGAGCCATGAACACGCCGAGTGAAGTTGGAGGGGTACTGGCTCGGAGAGCTGATGGGCTCCCTTGGACTCCTGACGCCGAGGGCTATCGACGACTGTTCACTCAAGCAGCCAACCATATTCTACCTCTCGCTCACCCGCCGAACGACCTACGACACGCCATCAACAGTCGCCGGGACGCGCGGAGCTCCATCAATGCCTCGCGTGAACGATGACATGAGAACGAGATCCACCGTCGGGAAGAGTACGACAGGGACCACGACATCCCAGCTCGGAGTCAGGCCACCAGAACTGAGTCGGCGACGGCCTCGACTGGCGGAACCACCAGGGGACGGTCGAGGCGCCACGACAACCACTCCCCTCCCCGGGACAGACATCATCCCCGATGACAGGAAGACACGTGTGGAGTGTCTGCACTTACTCCACGCCTTAGGGCCATTCAATGGCCCCCTAACTTCAAGGTAACCAATGTCGACAAATATGAACCTAAGCAGGATCCAGAAGGATGGCTGGCCGTCTACACCACCGCTGCTCGAGCTGCTGGGGCGTCCGAGGACGTAATGACCGCATACTTACCCATCGTCCTCGGGCAAGACGCGCTGCAATGGCTGCGACATCTACCCCGACATTGCATCGACGACTGGAGCGACTTCAGTCGACGCTTCACCGCCAACTTTCAGTCCCTCTCCGACAAACCAGTGCAACCATGCGACCTCAAATCCATCAAGCGCCGGGGGGGCGAAACTCTCCGGTCGTACCTCAAAAGGTTCCAGACCATGAGAAATCGTATCCCCGAGGTCACGGAGGCGGCCGTAATCGAGGACTTCTACAGAGGATCCAACGACTCGGCCTTCGTCCGAGCCATATTACAGAAGGCACCGACTACCTCCGAGCAACTGTTCCGGGAAGCCGACCTCTACATCACCGCCGACGAGCGAGCTCAGGACCTCATCAGAGGAGCGAAGCCTGCGCCAGCAGCACCACGACGCGACACGAACCAGCAACCCGACAAACGCTGGGAGAAGAGGCCTCGCGAAGAAGTTCACGCCACCGGACCACCCTCCTCCCGCGCCCGGGGAGGACCTCGTGGAGGCGAACGCACGCTGGACGACATCCTCAACGCCCAGTGCCCGTACCACAAGGACATGCGCCACACCCTTCGGAACTGCAGAGACTTCAAGCACTCTGTCGGGCACGGTCGACCCTTCCAACCTCTACCTCCTCCTCCGCCGTGGGGAGGACCAGGAGAACCGCGACAACCCCAGCAACAGGAGGAGGGAGGAGGCGAAGCCTTCTCACGCGTCGACAGAGAGGTCAACGTCATCTTCGGCGGACACGGATCACAGGAGAACAGAAGATAGCAAAAGCTCAACGATCGCCAAATACTGGTGGCGACCACCGGTCCTCCCGCTCCGTACCGATGGTCGGAGCACCCGATCACCTTCACTCGGGCAGATCAATGGCTCAACTTCGACCACCCAGGCAAATACCCGCTCCTCGTCGATCCGGTGATCCGAGAGAGCAGGGTGAAGAAGGTATTAGTGGACGAGGGGAGCAGCATCAACGTCACCTTCCCCCGGACACTCCAAGGCTTGGGAGTTCACCTCAAAGAGCTCCATGAGTCAGATACTCCTTTCATCGGCATCGTGCCGACTGAAGGAGAATACCCGCTGGGCCACATCTACATGCCAGTCACCTTCGGAACTCCGGAGAACTACAAAACCGAGTTCCTAAGGTTCGAAGTGAAGAACTTCGACTGCGGGTACAACGCCATCATCGGGAGGCCGGGATTGGCAAAATTCATGGACATTCCGCATTACACATACATGATATTGAAGATGCCAGGGCCGCAAGGAATCATAACTATGCGCGCTGACTTCCAACGCGCCGCAGAATGTTTCCGAGTGGCCATCCAGGCGGCCCTCTCCACCAAACCATCGGCAACTTCTTCGGTACAGGCAAACTCTAGGCCTGAGGAATACCTTGCAGTATCTGCAAATGAAGCTCAAGCCGCGACCTCTATGCGGCCGACTGAAGAAACCAAAAGGATCAATTCCAGCCTGGATGACAAATAGGAAAGCGCGCTCGTCTAGTTCCTGCAAGATAACCGAGGTGTATTCGCATGGCAACCTGCAGATATGCCGGGAGTCCCGAGAGAACTGGCCGAGCACAAATTGAAAGTCTATCCCCAGGCGAGGCTGATTCGGCAAAAATTACGTTGTTTCACGCCCGACAAGAGAGAGGCCATCCGCGCTGAGCTAGCTTGCTTGGTCGCGGCTGGATTTATTAGAGAGGTGTTACATCCCGAGTGGTTAGCCAACCCTATTCTTGTACTCAAAAAGAATAAAGTGGATTGGCGCATGTGCGTCGACTATACGGATCTCAACAAACACTGTCCAAAGGATCCCTTCGGGCTCCCTAGGATAGATCAGGTGGTAGATTCCACCGCTGGATGTTCTGTGTTGTCTTTCTTGGATTGCTACTCCAGGTATCATCAGATTAGCCTGGCAAAAGAAGACAAGGAAAAAACAGCGTTCATCACTCCATTCGGTGCTTTCTGCTATACCTCCATGCCGTTCGGCCTCAAAAACGCTGGAGCGACTTATCAGAGAGCCATTCAAACATGCTTAGCCGATCACTGGGGCAAGCGTGTGGAAGCTTATGTGGATGATGTGGTAATCAAAACAGAAAATTCAGAAAATTTCATTGAAGATCTACAGCTGGTTTTCAACAGTCTACGGCGATATCGATGGAAGCTTAATCCCAAAAATGTGTCTTCGGGGTACCAGCTGGAAAGTCACTCGGGTTTATTGTCAGCCACCGAGGAATTGAAGCTAATCTAGATAAGATCGAAGCTATCATGAAAATGGAGGCACCGCGATCACAAAAGAAAGTTCAAAGACTTACCGGATGTATGGCAGCCCTGAGCAGATTCATATCCAGGCTGGGAGAACAAGGCTTACCATTTTATAAGCTACTCAAGAAGGTGGATAAGTTTCAGTGACTTCAGAAGCACAGGAAGCCCTAGACGCATTAAAAAAGTTCTTGACAACACCACCAGTGCTGAAACCGCCACGACGGGCCACGTCGACTCAACCAGCTGAAGATTTGCTGCTATATATCTCTTGCATGACTCACGTGGTGAGCACCACGTTGGTAGTCGAGCGAGCAGAGGAAGGACATGCCTACCCAGTGCAACATCCTGTTTATTTCATCAGCAAAGTTCTGGGTCCCTCGAAGAAAAAATATCCTCAAGTTCAGAAGCTATTATATGCAGGACTTCTAACTGCACGCAAACTACGTCACTACTTTGATGACCACAAATTCATAGTAGTCACTGGTTTTCCGATAGGGGATATTCTGCACAACAAGGAAGCCATTGGCAGAATAGCCAAGTGGGCCTGCGAGCTGGGATCTCATGACATTGAATTTCGACCTCGCACTGCCATCAAAACTCAAGCATTGGTTGATTTTGTATCAGAATGGACTGAACAACAAGTACCAGATAACCCAGAAACTGCAGAGGTGTGGCGAATGTATTTTGATGGCTCGTTAAAGCTGCAGGGAGCAGGCGCGGGGATCCTCTTTACCGCACCTGGAGGCGAGCACCTCAGATATGCCCTCTAGCTGTTATTTCCAGCCTCTAATAATGTAGCCGAATATGAAGCTCTGATTCATGGACTGAACATTGCTATATCACTGGGCATCAAGAGACTGATGGTATACGGAGATTCTCTGGTAGTCATAAGCCAGATAAACAAAGAATGGGACTGTTCGAGCGATTCAATGGGAAAGTACTGCACCACCGTCCGGAAACTAGAAGATAAATTTGAAGGTCTGGAATTTCACCATGTAGAAAGAGATCGAAACACGACAGCTGATGTATTGTCCAAACTAGGATCCAGTCGAACTCAGGTCCCACCTGGAGTCGTACAAGAAATACCACACCCAAGCATCTCACTGGATCAGGCAGAAGAATGTAATACCGCGAGCCAACCAGAGTCAGATTCTGATGACTGGAGAAGGCCGATCATCAGATATATAAAGAATGAAGAGGAACCAGATGACAAAAATGCAGCCGAGCACATCGCTAGACAGTCATCTCACTACACACTCATTGGGGAAACACTATACAGAAGGGGTGCATCGGGCGTCCTCATGAAATGCATTCTCTCATCTACTGGGAAGCAACTTCTAGATGAGGTCCATGCTGGGCAATGTGGAATACACGCAGCATCCAAAACACTAGTCGGGAAGGTCTTCAGGTCAGGATTCTATTGGCCAACAGCGAAAAGTGATGCAGCCGAGTTAGTTCAGAGGTGCGAAGCCTGCCAGTACTTGTCAAAGCAACAACATCTACCAGCGCAGCAACTGCAGACCATACCAGTAACCTGGCCATTCACATGCTGGGGACTAGATATGATTGGACCTTTCAAGAAAGCTCAAGGAGGATACACTCATATACTGGTAGCAATTGACAAATTCACTAAATGGATAGAGTTCAAACCCATTGCTTCTTTAACCTCAGCTAAGGCCGTGGAATTCATACAAGACATAATATTCAGATTCGGAATACCGAATATTATCATAACTGACCTAGGATCTAACTTCACAAGTTTAGAGTTCTTCGATTTCTGCGAGCAAAAAAGCATTCAGATCAAATATGCTTCGGTGGCACACCCAAGAGCCAACGGGCAGGTTGAAAGAGCTAACGGGATGATATTGGAGGCACTCAGAAAAATATCTTCGATAAAAATGAGAAGTTCGTAGGAAAGTGGATAAGGGAGTTGCCCTACATCGTTTGGAGCCTAAGAACTCAACCTAGTCGAGCTCTGCATGAAAATACTCCTTTCTTCATGGTCTACGGGTCAGAGGCGGTACTACCTGCTGACCTCAAGTTTGGGGCGCCAAGGTTGGTCTTTGAAAGAATAGCAGAAGCCAAGGCTACTAGGCTGGAGGATGTTGATATACTCGAAGAAGAACGGCTGAACACGGTAGTTCAATCAGCACGATACCAGCAAACTTTGAGGCGTTATCACGATAAGACCATGTGATGTCGATCCTTCGCAGTGGGAGACCTCGTCCTCCGCCGAATTCTAACGGGGGAGGGACAGCACAAGTTGTCACCTCTATGGGAAGGACCATTCATAGTAGCAGAGGTCACTCGGTCAGGATCATATCGTCTCACTCAAATGGACGGCACGGAAATTGGGAACTCATGGAACATAGAACACCTCTGGAAGTTTTACCCCTAGCTGTATTTCAAAAGCTATCGGGACGACAATGTACTCTGTAAACTGGAAATATATCATCAATAAAGAGACCTCAAGAATACCCATATTGTTCATGGTCGACCTGCATTCTTACTTAACTCAGGGTGACCACTATGCCCTGCTAATGGAGCAATCGTCTTAAGTCGGCAACGACTTAAGACGGTGCAACATGCTTGCGCTTACTTAACTCGGGGTGACCACTATGCCCTGCTAACGGAGTAATCGTCTTAAGTCGGCAACGACTTAAGATGGTGCAACATGCTCGCGCTTACTTAACTCGGGGTGACCACTATGCCCTGCTAACGGAGCAATCGACTTAAGTCGGCAACGACTTAAGACGGTGCAACATGCTCACGCTTACTCAACTCGGGGCGACCACTATGCCCTGCTAACGGAGCAATCGGCTTAAGTCGGCAATGACTTAAGACGGTGCAACATGCTCGCGCTTACTTAACTCGGGGTGACCACTATGCCCTGCTAACGGAGCAATCGGCTTAAGTCGGCAATGACTTAAGACGGTGCAACATGCTCGCGCTTACTTAACTCGGGGTGACCACTATGCCCTGCTAACGGAGCAATCGGCTTAAGTCGGCAACGACTTAAGACGGTGCAACATGCTCACGCTTACTCAACTCGGGGCGACCACTATGCCCTGCTAACGGAGCAATCGACTTAAGTCGGCAACGACTTAAGACGGTGCAACATGAACGCACTTGCTTAACTCGGGGTGGCCACTAAAAAGAGTGATCAGTTTGAGTTAATACTAACTTAAACGGGCGCAGCACACTCGGCGCGCATACAGTTACTCATATAGGGGCGATCTCTATGTCCCATGAAGAAGTCTCGAAATCATCACACAACATTTTACTTCTGCAAATTTAGATACTGCTGAATTCTAAACAATAGGAGAATAACAGTAGCATTCAGTATCAAGCATGTGTCCTCTAACAAAATATCCAAGCGCGTTAACCGCATGCTCAAAGCACGCAATGTTTTTCTATTTTGCAACTTTCTTCTCAGGAGCAACCGACGAAGAAGGGCAACTTGAGGAATCAGGAGCAGCGTTCACATCAGCCCTTATGTCGTCGGGGACAATCACACCAGATCTCCTCATCAAGATCTGCCCTGCACGAATGGCTTTATCCATGGCTCTGTCACGCTGGGCCCTCAGAGTAGCAGAAGTTTCTTCAGCAACCTTGACAGCCAACTGAGTGGTCTCTAGCTCCTGGGCGATGGACTTCTTGGAAGCACGCAGTTCCTTGACGACAACATCTTTAGCCGATATCGACTGCCTGAGACGAATCACGTCATCCAAAGATTCATGCAGCTTACAACGATGATTGTCTAACTCCTCCATGGTGAAGCGATGACTCCTCTCCAGGATGGTCAACGAGTTGGTGGAGTCACGATATAGCCTGTCAAGATTGTCACGAGAAGCAACAAGGGCACATTTTTCTTCCTGCAAACAAGAATTAGCTTCTTCAAACGTCGAGCAAGCAATAAGAACATGGCAAAACAAAGCCCGGGCTTTCAGGTCACCTTTTCAGAATCAAGCTGAGCGCGGAGAGTAGAGTTCAGCACGTTGGCATCGTTCAGAGCAGCAGAAACCTGGGCCAGCTCAGTCTGGCTTTGGGAATACTTTTCCTCAAAATCAGAGCACCGCCAGACCAGTTCAGCCTGATTTTGAGAATGTTTCTCTTCAAGAACAGAAAACTGTCGAGCCATATCTAGCGAGAAACGGTCAAGCAAAAAGTTTAAATTAAGAAGCAGTTTAATAAGGTAGACGAAAGGAAGCAGAAAAGCACTAACCAGCATTCGTCGCCTCTAAGTCAGAAACACGCTGTTGAAGCAGCACCGGATTCCAACGTGCCAGAGACGAAGCTCTTTCTGGAACAAAAGCACCCTGCAACTTCAGCTGACTAGCCATCCCGTCCACCAATGTCTGATATTGAGAGCAGATGAGTATAATGACAGCAGTTCATCCGGTGTAAAAGTCAGACTAGAATAGACCATAGTACCTGGAGGTTGGAGAAGAATGAGCGGACTCCCAAATCGTGAGAGATCAATTGATGGCTTGGCGAAGGATCACCACCCGGAGCAACTTGCAATGAACCAGCAGGAACCAATTCAGTGTCATCAGCAGAGCCCAAAACTTTGTCGTCAGGTACGCTAGCCTCTAAAGCGACTCCTTGACCAAAGGCTTGGGCTACCACCATGCAACCAGAGTGTGGAGGAGACCCTACGTGAACATCCATGGAAGTACAAGAGGGAGACCCCGCTTGGACACCCTCGGGGGCTGGGTCATAGTTTGCGCTACCCATTCGAGCCGGATCGTCTCCGGCAATACCCTCGGGGGTTGGGTCGCAGCTTGCGCTTCCCACCCGAGCCGAATCATCCCCGGCAACACCCTCGAGGGCTGGGTGAGTGTCAACACCATCCTTGATGGCCAAGTTCTCTGCAGCAACCACCTCTAAGGCTGAAGGTCCCTCAGTCACTTCCATGGGAGCAGGACAATCCAAGTCAGTTTCCTGACCCTCAAGACCGCGCTCCAAGGTCGATGAGGCGCGGGACGCTGCCCGGGATGACCCCAACCTGGCGTCGAACACATCAGCACAACATCCATCGCGTCACCATCCGCCGGCTCTGATAACAGATCCTCTGGAACCATATCTTCAAGAGTTTGATCAAAGTTTACCAGAGACAATTCTTGTAGACCAATGAAGGCAGACAGAGCAGGAGAAATAACTCCACTACTTTCCCCACTGGCTACGTAGCGCTGACTGTTCTTCCGAGTCAGAGGGATCTCATCTTCTTCCTCCTCCTCATTTTCATCAGCAACACAGACAACACACCCATTGGGGTCAGCGTCAGATGGATCACACCCATTGGGGTCAGCATCGGTAAATTCAGGCACGGGCACTTCATCAACCGCAGGAGCCGAAGGACCAGCATCCCGATCCAAGCTAGATACTCGCCGAAGATGTCTCTTTTTCTTTTTCTGCTCATCGGTGGGAGAATCAAGTTGATTGGCTCGACAAGGGCGCTTCGGGCGAACACTGACAGGCCTCTGAATATCCAAGGCTTTACCAGCTTCCGGGAGAGGCGCCACCACCAATGTCCTAGCAGGAGCGGCATCAGAAGAATCCTCGGCTAACATATCAAGCATGGCACTTATCTCAGCTTCACTGGGATCCAAAGGCACCTCAAAATGAACCTGCCGTTCATCATCAGGAATTTCTTCAAGCGAAGCAACCAAAGCACTAACTTCTTCGGCAGAGGGTCGCACTCTAAGGCCCAAACCACCATCGCCAGCAGGAGGACTTGACACGAAATGGGTAAAGGCCTTGGAAGGAGCCAAGTTCCAGGCCGAGTAGGCAACAGGGGCACCAACATTTGACACCTTGCCCCTAAGTATCATTTCAAGCCGGCTCACCAAGTCCACAGCAGGAATTCTTCTATTGGTGACCCGGGTGGAGTCAGCTAGGCCTCGGTACAGGTAGGCCGGGTATGCCCTGTCCTTCAATGGCTGAATGTTCTTGAAGACAAAGTCAGCAACCACAGTGTTGGGGACTTGTTCTCAAATGCTATGAATTGAAAACAAGGCAACATAAAATGTTAAATATTAAAACCCTTCGTCCGTTGAAGCATTATTTCCCTGAAGATTTAATGAGCTTCGGACGAAGGTTAAAGATGATGAACTACGAAGGTCTCACCTTCGTAGTTAGAAGTAAAATAACGCAGAATAAAATATAAAACGTTAAAGAATATTAAGAATAGCTCATTTTATCATATAAACTGAGGTATTAAAACATGATGTTTGATTACATTTATACCTTTGCCTTGACAGATAGCAATAATTCCAGAGTAATGCGTTAGCAGTTACAGGATTGCGTGAACAGTAAAGGAATACTGCTCACTATTTATAGGCACAGGACACAGCCTGTGAGGAATTACAATCATGCCCCTCATAAAAGTTTACAACAATGACTAAGACCCTTATGGACTAAAAGGTCATTCTATCTTTAAGTCGGTTCGACCCTTCATCTTCGGATATGCTATAATACCGAAGCTTCATGAATGGTACCTTCGGCATCACGTACGAGCAGCTTCAGCCGAAGCTGTTTCTTTCTGCAGGACCTTCGGTGACGAAGCATGGTCCCAACAGTAGCCCCTTCGCGGTGCTAGATTGTTTTTCGTAACGAGCTTGATCCGTGAAAAAAGTCTCTTAGGCTTCAGGAAGTCGAAGGTCCGAAAAACACCTTCCTTGAGCTCGTTGTCGAGAAACGATACAGTTTCCGAGCGCGGAACGGTCCCACCATGCAGGTTCACTTTTTGGTTTTTGCGGCCCACCGTGCAGTGGGTGCGAGCGACTGTTTTCCCGGTGTAAAAATCCTGACGATTCACCTTCTTACCTGCAGCACTATATAAACAGACAGGTAGGTGTGAAGTTACCACAGCATTCATTGCTATTGCAATGTTTTGCTACCAAAAATTTAACCATAGCCGAAGCTTGACTTTCGCATTCAAACGAAGCTCCAGTTTAGTATCTGCTTCGTTAGAAGAAGAGCTTCGGAAAAAAAGTTATTAATTTCCAAGGAATTTTTAAGAAATTCAAAATCAAATGGCCAGAGTGCGCTCTACTGCTAGAGTTGAGCGTGATGGAGATGAGGCCGAAGCTGCTGAAACTGTTCCGATTTCTGAAGCGATGAGGCGCTCCGGGCTAGTTACAGCAGAGGACACACCTGCTGCCGAAGCAACACAAGCTGATGTTGAAGAAGTTGGTTCTGAGGATGAGTTCAGCTGCGGGGTACCAACTAAACCTAGTCATTTGGACTTTGGAAAGTCGACCATCTCTGAAGCTGACCTTCCAAAAATGGTGAAGCTGGGCTACTTCAGCAAAGCAAAAAAGGAGCTGGTTCGTTTTGGCGGAGAGGAAACTACTCCGAAGCCGGAAAAAATGAGGTAGTAGTGTTCAAAAGCTTCTTTAAAGCAGGATTAAGATTTCCTTTGAATGCGATGATTGCTGATGTTTTGAAGAAATTTGGGGTTTACCTTCATCAGCTGACCCCTAATGCCATTGTTAGATTAAGTGTTTATATTTGGGCCCTTCGTAGTCAAGGAGTGGAACCGTTCGGCGAAGGTTTCTGCCGAGTCCATGAACTACACTATCAGACTAAAGCCAGAGGAGATGGTCTTCATGAGAATTTTGGATGTTACAACTTTGCTTATCGCAAGACTACGAAGTTTCCAGTGATAAGCTACCGAAGCAAATGGCCAGTCGGATGGAAATCTGAGTGGTTTTATGTTAAAGTTGATAAAGATGAAGATAAATTGGTCTAGAGTCCACTAGAGCTAACCTTCGGAGAAACGAGGCCCCGATGCAACATGATAAGGGGGAGCCCGAGCCAAATTGCTATGGCTGAATTTCGCGTGATTTCAGATCACATTGGCACTAGAGACTTGGTGCAGGAATTTCTGGCTTTTAAAGTGTTCCCAACAATGAGGGATTGGGAGATGCCGAAGCTGGAGGGAGAAAAGAAAAAGGGAGAACTTATTCGATTGCCTTATTATTACAAGTTTAAGAAACACTTTAAAAAACCCTGCCAGGAGTGGTTGGACACAATCGAGATTATGTGCAACGATATCCTCGGAAATTATTCTAAGAAGGAAGATCAGTTGATGACAGCAGCCTTCGGCAATCGCCCCAAACGAAGATTGAATCGGGTGCTAGATGCCTTGAATTTTGAGTATCCTGATTATGAGCAACTGGGCGGAGATGCCGAAGGCCCGAAGAGAAAAAGAATTGCCAGCGCCCTTGACAAGGAAAGCACCAAATTGGCCAAAAAGGAGCAAGAAATTTCCAAAAAACTGAGCCCAGAGCCGAAGGTAGCTGCTCCAAGAAAAAGAAAAGTTGTATCTCCAAAACCTGCATCTCCAGAACCAAAGACATTGGTCCGAGAGGAGGAAGCTCCTGCGACACCTTCTGCTGCCGAAGTAGAAGGTAATGACTGAACCTTTGCCTGTCAAGCTAAGTCCGCTGGCGCCAGAACTGACGAAGTTTTTTTAGAAGGACAAAGAAGCTTCGGCAGCAGAAAGTCCTGCAAAGCCGAAAAAACGAAGAATTATCCAAGTGGCAGATGTGATTCATCAGACACCGCCACCGATATCGGTGTCAAAAATTGTCATTGCCGAGACCACCGGAGCCGAAGCCGCCGCAGCCGAAGCTACCGGAGCCGAAACCACTGAAGCTGAAACCGCCGGAGCCGAAGCCACCGGAGCCGAAGCCGGGACCACCGAAGATTCTAACCTGGAAACCACACTTGATGTTATTGACAATATACTTCTGAAAATGGTTGAAGAAGAAGCTGCTGTGGCTGCGGTGAACACGGCTACTGAAAAAGGAAAAGAGCAGGTTGAAGACATTTTGGAGGAAGGAAATTTTAACTTTCAAGATTTACTTGGACAAGAGTTAACAGGCGCTGAAAAAGAAGAGCTGAAGAAATATGCCATATCCTGTGGATATAAACCAGGGTCTCTGCTATTTGGTGGGGTCAACGAAGGGAAGCTAAGATGCCTTTGGAATCGCACCGAGGCCAAAGTTGTTAGGACCTTCTCCAAAAGCGTTGGCCTGCCGAAGATAGAAGCGGACCTTTGCAGGTACCAGCGACAACATATCGCCGGTAGCTTGCTCTATGCTAATTTTAAGGTAAAAAATATTATTATTATTGTATTATTATTATTATTTTTTAGGTCGTTTTCTGACGAAGGTTGTTTTGGCAGAGTATACTACTAAGTAAAGTGCTAAAAATGCAACAAGATCTTGAAGAGGAGAAAAACAAAGCTATCATCAAAGATTTAGAAGACAAAGTTGAAAATTACGAAGCTGCTCTGAAGAAAAAAGACTTCGTCATTCAAGACCTTGAAATCATAGCTAAAGAACACGAAGCTGCCTTAGAAAAGAAAGACTTCGTTATTCATTCTATGGAAGGCTCACTGGCCGAGGTCCAGGCCGAAAATGACAGGTTAAACAATGAATTACTCAAAAAGTCAGAAAAATCTGAGCAGGAAAAGAACAACCTCGAAACAAGTCTCAAGACTGAGATAAAAAAGAATTCAAATTTGCAAAAGTCATTAAAGGAGCTTCAATAGAAATGCCTAAATTTCGGCAGCCGATGCGTGCAACGGCTAAAGGATGTGTTTCACTCTATCGGAGCCAGCTCTGATAAATTTACACCTTCAACTGAAAACCTGCCCAACACCTTGGAATATATTGAAGGCGAGGTTGATGCACTTGACGAAGTTATTGCTGGGCATGCTGACTTCTGTGCCCTGCTAGCTTCTCGAGGCACAGCTACCGCTTTCCTGAAGGCTGGCTGTACGCACGGAAAAATTGTAAATAGGCCCAACTTCAGCTTGTCACCAGCAGATTTGGTTGACATCCCGAGCCTAGCCCGAAGCATTGGAAACAGATTTATGACCCAGATTTGGGTAAATGGCGGGCGAAAAATGGCTGGTGACGAAGCTCGGAGCCACCTTAAGCCGGTGAGAAACTTATATTTGTTACTTTTACCTTCTCCTTGAAATTTGCACCTTTCTTATTCTGCTTTTTAATATGTGCAGGATGACGAAGCTGAAGAATGACGGGCTGAAGCTTAAAAGTTGCTATAAAAGACTTTCCTGCAAAAAATTCTGGAGAAATTTTTGTAATATAACTGTAGAAAAAACTTATGTAAATTTGTACATACCTTATAATATATCTTGTCTCCTTTATCCGTGTACAATCTGCTTTGCTGTGAACGAAACTTCACTTTTGAGCCGAAGGCGAAAAACACCTTCCCTTCTTTTCGTACACAACGAAGCATGAAAATTTCCTCTTTCTTAGAAGCTTTTTTCTCATAGCCGAAGCATCTGTCTTTTTTGTGTGGTATGATGATGATGATTCTATATATGTCTAAATGAATGTTTATGAATGCAAATGACATGATGTAATGTATCGTGCAAATGAATATCGGAATATATATTCAAAACCATAATCATAGCCCTTCATCCCCTTGGGAATGATTCAAATCTTTTTGCCGTTTACTTTTTGGCTTCACCGTTTACTTTTCGGTGTATCAGCGCTGACTTTTCGCTGTAAGCCTTCCTTAGGAGCTTCTTCGCCTTTTACTTTCGGCGGAATCAGCGTTTATTTTTCGCTGCAAGCGTCCCTTAGGAGCTTCTTCACCTTTTACTTTCGGCGGAATCAGCGTTTATTTTTCGCTGTAAGCTCTGCATTCCCTTAGGAACGACTTTTGAGCTTCTCCCTGTTTTTTTTTCTTTTTCCTTTGCATTTACATTTATATTTTTGGGGGATATCACTCTTATAGAATTGAAATAAGGAAAAGAAAAATTACATGTTGTGGCCCCATTAAAAACCTTTCTCCCCCTTTAGAAAGGAAAAGGGTGCCACAAAAAAGAATAGAAAAAATTACATCAAGCTAAACATAATATCGCCGAAGCTCATCTGCATTCCATGATCTAGGAATGTCATTGCCGTCCATATCCTTCAATCTGTAGAAACCGGGTCTTGACGAAGATACTACCAAAAAAGGTCCTTCCCACTTCAGCTGTAATTTGCCTACTGTCTCAGGGTTGGCTACTCTTCGAAGCACCAAGTGTCCTGGTTCAATGTTCTTTATCCTAACCTTTCTATCACGCCATTTTATTGTTTCAGCTTGGTATTTGTTGATGTTTTCCACAGCTTAAAGCCTGATCCCTTCTATAGCATCTTTTTCCACAGAGTAATCAGCTTCAGCTTCGTCTTCTACCGAAGCTACTATTCTTATTGATCCTGCTTTGGCTTCTTCCAGAGTTATTGCTTCGTCACCAAACAATAGTTTGAATGGTGTAAAGCCTGTTGATCTTGATATTGTTGTGTTATGGCTCCACACCACATTGATTAATTCGTCTGGCCACTTTCCCCTGGGCTGATTGAAGATTAACTTCATTATTCCTATCATTATGATCCCATTAGCTCTTTCAACAAGTCCATTTGACTCCGGATGTCGAACTGATGCGAAATGGATCTTCGTGCCAATTTGATCGCAAAATTCTCTGAAAGCTTCGGAATCAAACTGTGTCCCATTATCCATAGTAATGGCCTTCGGCACTCCGAAGCGACAAACAATATTTTGCCAGAAAAACTTTTGAATAGTGACCGAAGTTATTGTGGCTAAAGGCTTTGCCTCAATCCACTTAGAAAAATATTCCACTGCCACTACAACATATCTTAAGTTGCCTTGTGCTGGTGGTAACGGACCTAACAAATCAAGGCCCCACCTTTGCAACGGCCAAGTGGGTTGTATTAACTGGGTTAAAGACGAAGGTTGTTTTTGATCTCTTGCACATTTCTGACAACCTTCGCACTTTTGGACTAATTCCGCTGCATCCGAAGCTGCCTTTGGCCAATAAAATCCTTGACGGAAAACTTTTCCAAGCAAAGGCCTAGATCCAATGTGAGATCCACATAGGCCTGCGTGTATTTCCTTCATCAATTCTATACCTTCGGCTCTGGATAAACACTTGAGTAACGGAGAACAGACCCCACGCTTGTATAGTTCCCCTTCTATTATAACATATGGTCGAGCTCTTGCCTCTATCCTCCTGTTATAAGCTTTGTCATCTGAAAGAAAGTTACCCTGAAGGAAAGAGATGATCTCAGTTCTCCAGTCTTCACTATAAACAGAGGATATGTTGAGGACCGCTCTTTCAAGAAGCTCAATCGAAGGTGCTTTTATTGTTTCGAAAAATACTTCCTAAGGTAAGGGCAGCCCCTGTGCTGCTGACTTAGCTAATAAATCAGCATATTCATTTTCTCCACGAGGAATATTTTTAACAGAAAAGCCTTCAAAGGAAGCCTCAATCCTTCGGACCGTGTCTAAATATTTTTCAAGCTTCGGATCTCTTGCTTTATAACTTTTATCAATATGACCAGAAATAACTTGGGAATCAGTTTTAAGAACCGCCCTTCTGATTCCCATCGCCTTTAACTTCCGAAGACCCAAAAGTAAAGCTTCGTACTCAGCAATATTATTTGTGCAACTGAAATCAAGTCTTGTTGCATAACAAGTTTTAACTTTGGAAGGTGCAACCAACACAGCAGCTGCTCCTGCTTCGAAGGTTCCCCAAGATCCATCGCAAAATATTGTCCAAACTTTAGCATCTTTATTCGTTTCTTCTTCCTGAGCCCCTGGCGTCTAGTCAGCAATGAAGTCTGCCAATGCTTGAGATTGAATCGAAGATCTATGCACATAATCAATATAGAATTCATTGAGCTCTGCAGCCCATTTTCCAACCCTTCTAGTAGCTTCTCTATTTCTCATAATATCCTTCAACGGTTGTGAAGAAGGAACAACTATATTGTATGCCTGAAAATAGTGCTGAAGCTTCCTGGAGGCCATTAAAATAGCATACAACACCTTCTCCAACTCTGTATAATTTTTCTTTGATAAACTAAGAACTTCAGATACAAAGTATATTGGGGCTTGCTTTTTGACTTGGCCTTCAAGCTTCTCCTGGACGAGTGCTGCACTTACCGCTGAGTGCGAAGCTGCCACATATAACAACAGAGGAGCCCCTGGCGTTGGTGGAGTTAGTGTTGTTAGGTCTATCAAATATTGCTTCAGCTCTTCGAAGGCTCTCTGCTGAACTGGTCCCCATTGAAAAACTTCGGCTGACTTCAGCACTTCAAAAAATGGTAAATTTCTCTCTGCTGATCTAGATATAAATCTGTTGAGAGATGCCAGTCTTCCTGTCAATCTTTGAGCCCCCTTCTTTGTACTTGGTGGTTCCATTCGAAGGATAGCTTCGATTTTATTTGGATTAGCTTCAATCTCTTTTGTTGAAACTAGACAGCCAAGAAATTTCCCTTTCTTCACTCCGAAGACACATTTTTCTGGATTCAACTTTAAACCAGCCTGTCTAAAATTAGCGAAGGTCTCCTGCATATCAGCAATGTGATTATCTAGCTTCGTGCTTTTTACAATGATATCATCAACATAAGTTAGCACATTTCTGCCTATCTGAGAATGAAGAACCTTCGCTGTCATTCTACTGAAGCTTCCTCCAGCATTCTTGAGCCCCTCAGGCATCCGAAGGTAACAATATGTTCCACTCGGGGTTATGAAGCTGGTTTTTGGCTCATCCTCCTTCTTCATCCAAATTTGATGATAGCCTGAATAACAATCCAGCAGACTCATAAGCTCTGATGAAGCTGCTGCATCAACTAAAGAATCTATCCTGGGCAATGGAAACTCGTCATTCGGACAGGCCTTGTTGAGATCAGTAAAATCAATACACATTCTCCATTTACCATTGGCATTTTTTACCATAACAGTGTTAGCCAGCCATTCTGGGTATTTTACCTCTCTGATAATTCCGGCACTGAGGAGCCTTTTCACTTCATTCCGATCACCTTCGGCCTTGTCATCAGACATCTTCCGAAGCCTCTGCTTTCTGGGTCTAAAGGATGGGTCAACATTGAGCGAATGTTCAATAACATCTCTGTTAACTCCGCAAAGATCATTAGCTAACCATGCAAAAACATCTTTGTTGTTGAACAGAAACCTTATCAAGGTTTTCTCCTGTTCTTCAGACAATTGGGATCCCAATAGCACCTTCTGCTCTGCTATGTCCTCACACAAAAGCATGGGCTTCGGCTAATCGGCCGAAGCAGCTTTCTCCCTTCTAAACTTGTACTGCTCACAAGCTTCAGCTCCATCTATGTTATGGATTGCTTTTGAGTCTGTCCAGTTTCCTTCGGCCCTTCTGGCAGCTTCCTGACTTCCATGAATGGCAATAGGTCCTTGGTCCGAAGGTATCTTCATGCAAAGATATGCTGGATGAAGAATTGCTTCGAAGGCATTGAGAGTACCGCGACCAATGATTGCATTATAAGGGTATTCCATATCAACAATGTCGAACACAACTTGTTCAGTCCTTGTGTTATTGATAAATCCGAAAGTTACTGGCATTGTGATTTTTCCAAGTGCTACAATCTGCCTTCCTCCGAAGCCACAAAGGGGATGTGTGGCATCATGGATCTTGTCTTCGGGCTCTTGCATTTGTCTGAAGGCCTTAGCAAATATGATATCAGCTGCACTGCCTGTATCAACCAAAACATTATGGACCAGAAATCCTTTGATCACACAAGAGATAACCATAGCATCATTGTGTGGGTAATCCTTGAGCTGAAGATCCTCTTGAGAGAAGGTAATTGGAATGTGAGACCATCTTGACTTGATGAAGGGTCCTTGTACCCCTACATGTTGTACTCTTCTCTGCGCCTCCTTCTTCTGTTTCTTGTTAGCCGGCTCTGAGCATGAACCGCCTGTTATCGGGAGAATCAGCTTCGGAGCCGAAGCAGTTCTAGCTTGGTTCTTGAACGAAGCCATTGTCTCAGGAAAGTGGAAGTGAATTCACCGGAGGTGGGCGCCAATGTTGGGGACTTGTTCTCAAATGCTAAGAATTGAAAACAAGGCAACATAAAATGTTAAATATTAAAACCCTTCGTCCGCTGAAGCATTATTTCCCTGAAGATTTAATGAGCTTCGGACGAAGGTTAAAGATGATGAACTACGAAGGTCTCACCTTCGTAGTTAGAAGTAAAATAACGCAGAATAAAATATAAAACGTTAAAGAATATTAAGAATAGCTCATTTTATCATATAAACTGAGGTATTAAAACATGATGTTTGATTACATTTATACCTTTGCCTTGACAGAGAGCAATAATTCTAGAGTAATGCGTTAGCAGTTACAGGATTGCGTGAACAGTAAAGGAATATTGTTCACTATTTATAGGCACAGGACACAGCCTGTGAGGAATTACAATCATGCCCCTCATAAAAGTTTACAACAATGACTCAGACCCTTATGACTAAAAGGTCATTCTATCTTTAAGTCGGTTCGACCCTTCATCTTCGGATATGCTATAATACCGAAGCTTCATGAATGGTACCTTCGGCATCACGTACGAGCAGCTTCAGCCGAAGCTGTTTCTTTCCGCAGGACCTTCGGTGACAAAGCATGGTCCCAACACACAGCTTCTGCAGTCAGACCCCTCTCCTTCAATAATCCAACTTCAGCTAGCAGAACTCCTGCCTCAGCCACATCCTGGTTTGTGGGGGATTCGGTCCAGCTCGGAGTGCGAACATCCGGCTGTCTCCCTGACCGTGGGGGGAGAGAATTTCCATGATTCTCAACAATAAACCACTCCAAGCGCCATCCTTTAATGCTGTCTTTGAGGGGGATATCGAGATAATCTGTTTTCCTTCCACGACGCATCTCTAAGCTCGCGCCCCCACCAGCTGATGCTGTCCTCCGGCCATCCCAGGCCGACAGTGATACAAATATTTCCACAGCCCAAAGTGCGGCAGGATGCCAAGAAAAGCCTCACATAAATGAACAAAGATGGAGATTTGCAGAATGAAATTAGGGTTCAGATGGGTCAGATTCAAGTGATAGAAATCAAGGAGACCACGAAAAAAAGGGGAAATAGGAAGAACAAGACCGCGGAGAAGAAAAGGAACATATACGACGGATTCGTGGGTGTCCTCTGTTGGAACAGTGACCCCATGGCAAACCCGCCAAAAACAGAGCTCCTTCGGAGGAAGAACCCCGATGGACATGAGATGGAGAAGATCAGACTCAGAAACAACTGACATATGGTTACCTGCGAAAGGCAACTGGCTGTTGGGATCGATGGGAGGAATGACAGCAGCGGATGAACTTGATGCTTTTCGCTTGGGCGCCATCTCAATCTCGCTGGCGAGCAGAACGGAAGCAGTATCGCACGAGCACAAGGAAAGCTTGGATGCAGAAAAGCAAGAATTAGGGCACGAAAAGCGGAGGCGCGCAACGATGCAGTACATATGGGGTTTTTCCAGGCCAGATACCGTTTCCAAAAAGCGTCCAGTCATCACCCAACAGTTATTTCTAAAAACGCTGGCGTGCCATGTCATCGCTCGGCCGTTATTTCCAAAACGACCGACACGACCCGTTCTAACTCGGTTGTTACCTCTAAAACGCCGACGCCACCATCAGTCACTCGGCTGTTACCTCTAAAACGCCGATGTTGCCATTAATCACTCGGCTGATTACATCTAAAACACCGACACGACCCACCGTAACTCGGTCGTTATTCCTAAAGCAACGAGGGGATTTCGGATGACTCGGCCGCAACCACCGAAGCGCTATCATTACAAATAAGGCAGTCAGAAAGGCGATTTGATGATCACAGATACTCCTCACGCATTGATTGGCGTACAACAAGAAAGCAGCATAACACATACAGAAATGGAGCGAAATCACTTTTCATTATAAAGGGAAGCTACCGAACTTACAAATCAACTCATTATGAGTTGATGACCTCCCTACTACTACATTACACTTCACTACTCTATACTACTAACTACTACTACATTACTTCATTATACTACTTCTAATCTATACTAACATCTAAAAAACCAGTGGCATCTAGCCACTGGTCTTGTTGCTGCCCTTGCTGCCGCTGCCATGGTCGCCCTTGCTGCCGCCGTCGTCGCCCCTGCCGCTGTCACCGCCGCCATCACCGTCGCCTCCGTCGTCGCCGCCATCACCACCATCGCCGCCACTGTCCTCCTCGGACGAGTCCGAGGAGTCCTCCTCATCCGAGGAGTACTCCGACTCATCCGAGCCCTCGAGCCCGGAGCGCTCGACGGCCCGGATGTAGGTCCAGACCTCCGCGGCAATCCCCTGGGAGTCGTCTGAATCATCAGACGACGCCGGGGGAGAGACGGGAGCCGGGGATCCCTCAGACTCAGAGGAGAACTCCTCCGAGTACTCCGAGTCGCCGAATTCCTCCGAAGGAGGAGTCAACTCACGTTTGTGCTTGTCACCAGAGCGAGGAGAAGAACCGCTACCTTTCTTACTTTTGCCCATGGTGGCAGTGGAGGGAAGAAGAGGAGAGTAAACAAGCAGCAAGAGATGTGAAAAAACCAGAGAGGCAAAGGCACTATTTATAGAAGAAGAAGGCAACCGCTCACCTCCTACCACGGTCACTGAATAGTCGCAAAAATTCAATATACACTTCAAACCGTCTGAAGATACGTCAACTGCGCGGGCGATATGATTACGCCCGCGGTCACATCAAATTACTACTCAGAAGCAGTTTGCTAAAACACTCAGCGTACCAAGCCGTCCCTTGCCCACACCCATTGGGGGGGACGCCCAGGAATTATTAGTATATTTTTCAAAACTGTCACATCCGTGCAGTGCATGCAATGAATACCTCAAGACAAAAGTGAGATATCAGTAAGGATCAAAGGAAAGCCAAATATAGCCGGTGAAGTACAAGTCTGACCGACAGAAGCGACATGAAGACTAGTCAGGGGACGTCTATCAAACGTCCAATCAGTTGCAGATCAAATAAATTGCACCACCTAGCAAGATATGGGCAGATCATGAACTCGGCCTCAAAGACAAAATACACGCTGACCTCTAAAGCATAATATCAATGACATAATGCTGACCTCTAAGGCATTCGGAAAAAAGAGAGGATGATTCTCAGCAAAAGGGCACGAAATGAAGACCTTCGAGTGGATTATTTTCAAAAATCCACTCGAAGCTCGGGGGCTACACCCATTGGGTGCACCTTCGGTGCACCCAATGAATCGTCATCTCAAGTCAAGACAATGCCAACTTCTAAAGCATAGGGCAAGTTCAATAACAAGGCTGACCTCCAACAAAGTGCAAGTGGAAAATAAAAATGATTTCTGATAATACTCGAAGTGAAGACCTTCGAGTGGATTATTTCCAAAAATCCACTCGAAGCTCGGGGGCTACACCCATTGGGTGCACCTCTGGTGCACCCAATGAAGTTCAAGGTCCTACAGTACGAAATGCTGACCTCCGAAGCGCGAGTCTGAGACAGAACACCAATTTTCGAGTGATAAAAGCAGAAGGAGACAGTAAGGAATCGTTTTTACCAGATTACCCAGAAAGCATTTCCTGTCATAAACAAAGACCGCAAGCTAGACCTAGGATCTTTGGGCCGATTATTTCAAAATCAACCCAAAGATCGGGGGCTTGTGGGGGACAGATATCCCCCAGGTCCACTGGAAGGATAAAAGACCTCACGAAAGGCCCAAGGGCCCAATAAATCGTAAGGTCATCCCTTCGTGGGCCTAGGGAGGAATGACCTGTGAAGCGGATCGACACAAGGCCGGATCGGCGCGAACCTAGACGGCCCAACAACGTCGAGCGAGTAACCACCACAGAGACCCGACTTTCCCGCGCTGGAACCCCATGCAACGGAACCAAGCGAGGATGAGTCGGTGGAACTATAGGAAGATAGACTCAATCGGTTCACTATTTCTTAGGTGCGCATTGTTATCATATCTGCATGTATTGCCCCACGGTCGAATATATAAGGCCTAGGGGGCACCCCTTCAGAACGATTGATCTCACTACTCAGCCATCCACCTCGACTCTCTACGTTCCTTATACTAGAGAGTTCCCTTGTAATCCACCACATAAAGCATTCCCGCCAGGACGTAGGGTGTTACGCATCTCTAAGCGGTCCGAACCTGTACATCATTGTTCACAGTTTCTCGTGCGCCCTGCACGAACTATCGAGCTACAGTCGGCAACATCGTCCTACTCCTAAAAACACCTTGAGGGGCAACCCCGGGTGTGCGGTCGGACCCAAAACACCGACAGTCTCATACCACCCTCATGGCTGCACTGTTTTCCCAGGTGGTCATCCAACGAACAAGTCCTTACGGAAAAGTACTCATGAAACAGCCCGAGCCTCCTTTAGTATCACAAGTTCATAATCATAATCAGAATGTAAAGCATCATGTCATAATTATATCACGTCATGTTCATTTATTAAAGTAGAACGCTAGCATAAAGCTAACCAAAATAAACCAAATGATAATCAAGGACAAGGTAAATAGAAAGCTAGTCAATCCTTAGGTTTCAATTATGTAACGCAGGGAAATGAATTGTCATGTGAATAGGACATAAATGAGACAGAAGACACTTGCCTCCACCAAATAGATGCTCAGGGTCTTCAATCTCATAGAACTCGAAGAGCTTGATCTCTTGGTTGTCGAAGCTTGATCGTCGATTCACTGAAGCTCAGGAACGGATCGCGTCTATTGGCGTCACGCAGCGAACACAAACAGGCGCAACCAAAAAAACATATACATACATAAGAACATTACACCATACAAAGGAAAACGATTATAAAAACATGTGATATAAAATAGAGATCACTACTACGGACACGCAAGGAAAAGAAACGTGATAGTCGGAGCTACGATCAAGAAGTTATAGCATTTACGCTAAAAAGTTTTAGTTAGAACATTTAATTCGACCTAATTATACTAATTGATCTTTATAAAATGTAAATTAAAACTACTACTTAGTTTTGACTAACCTAATATTTCAATGGTGGACGACTGAACGGATAGTTAATTAACTTGCATGAGTGATTATAAGCGAGCAGTATAATATCGCACGGAGACAGTGCGTGACACGCAAAAGCGGCGCGCGTGAAACACGCGAATGACGCATGACGATGCGCTACACTGAAGAACAACATGCAGACGACATTCGAAACAACGCACACGACAGCGCGCGAATGACGTGTGTGAACAACACGACAAGGGGCACATCACGCGCAAATAGTGCGACGATGCACACGACGTGCGAGAATCGCTAACAAATATCATGTTTATTATAACTGAGTGTTAATTCAGAACATGTGAGTTGACATTAATCACCTTGCCCGGTATTTATAACGCGCAAGTTAAAACCATAAATTAGTTTTCAACTGGAAAGTTATTTTAATAACTGACAAACGAACTGATCATTAATAAAATGAATAAGACGTTTGTCATGACAAAATAATGTTTTAACATATAGACGACATTATTACGAATCTAATGCAATTGGAACGGGTCAAAACGGATCTACGACATGAAATATATTGAATAATAATCTTTCACGAATTATAGTCGAATTATAGTCGATGCGACGGGGCCAGGACGAGTGGGGGAGACCTAGGTGTTGGCGAGGAAGCGCTGCACCAGGCGCCGCCGAGCCAGGGGCGAGGGCGGGTCACTTGGACGCCGTCGGCCGCTCGCCGAGCTGCAGGCTGCCGCGTTAGGGGAGCTCGCAGGGCGCTGCCATGGGCCTCCTGGCCACGCTGCAGGGGGTAGTGCCCAGCGCCGCAGCCTAGCCGCGCTCGGCCTAGTTGGTGGCAATGTCCTACGGGCAGCTCAGCCATGGGGTTCGGGGGTGGGGCTCGACCGCCCTGGAGGGCCCGCCGCGCGAGGGAGCACAGGGGGCGTGACCGCGTGAGGGAGACGAAGAGGGATCCTTTGCATACCTCGTAACCGCTGCCCGTGATCCAGATCTGGAGAGAGGCACATATCTATGAAGAGGAAAGGAGTTTCAGTGATAGGGAAATAGGAGAAGGAACGTCTGCGTATATAAATAGAAGTGGGGTGCGGTCAGGCGGTTGCGCGCACGACACGCGAGGCATTGCGAGATGAGGCGAGGCAAAAGGAGGTGACTGCGATTGATTGATTTGATGCGTGCGCGCGAAACTGACAACAGTTTAGCTAAAACAGAATTGACTCATGGGCCTGAGGTGTCAGCGAGAGGAGCATGCGAGGTGGTTGCATCTGTACGACTCAGCGAGGTCAGCGAAGAGGTTGCACACACGAATGTAGCGTGACAAGACGTCACCATGTGAGATTGCTGGAGGGGGTAGATGGAGGGTACACAGGGATAGAAGATGTGAACGACAGGAGAAGCGGTTCGATGATCTCACGAAAAAAAAACGAGATCTAGAACATGCTCGACGAGGGGAAGAAATATATATACATATATTGTCGAGTTTCCAAAATTTTATATTTTTTTGCAAATACTAAATTTTAGGTATTTAAATAATATTATAAAAACTAAAATTCATATTTAATACTCGAAGAAACATTCCGAAGATTCCAACAACTTTTGGGAACATCCTCGAGATATTTTAACCTGTTACGCTGACATTTTGCACTCATAAACACTATGCAATAGCATGAATGCAGCAATCGAAGCTTCTCTAGATTTTATTTTACTACACTAAAAACTAATATATATATATAATGAAATAACTCACCATTATTTAGAAAAAAGAGAGGAAAAGCAGGTAAAGAAGAGGGTAACACCTGAATTTGGTGGATATTAGGAAATAAATTTTATACCCCCAAATTCAGGGTGTTACACATATGCATCAATGTACAAGTACTTGTGAGGTCGAGGATGACATTCTACAACTTGAGCACCACAAAATAGGCAATAATATACATTAAACCATAAACAACATGACCAAAGGAATATAAAGGATGTATGTTATAGATCATCCCAAGTTCCACGAATCTAATACATTTAGCTCACTATACAGCTCACAAAACCTTCTCTGATCTAAAGGCTTGGTGAAGTTATCGGCTAGTTAGTGATCGGTGCTAACATGGCAAATATTAATATCTCCCCTTTTTGGTGGTCCCTCAGTAAGTGATGCTAGATGTTTATGTGCTTATGCAGCTAAGTTCAACGTGATTATCCTCTAAGCGGGTTGCACTCTCATTATCACTTTGCTCAGATTGTAGCCAAAGTCCCTAAGTGTTTGCCTCATCCAATGCAATTATGCACAGGAATGGCCTGCGTAATGTACTCAGCCTCGGTGGTGGATAGAGCAACATAATTTTGTTTCTTTGAGCTCCAAGACACCAGGGACCCCCTAAAAACTGACATGTCCCTGATATGTTGTCTCTATCTACCTTGCATCGATCGGCGGACGCAGGACGAAAGTCCAGGTGGGGCCAATCCCCAATGGAGAAATCACTGAAAAATGTTAAAACAAAAGTAGTTTTTAGTAATATCATGAAAGTTAAGTTGTAATATCATGACTATTACAAAACAACAAGAAGCGATGTTGTCGCATCAATGTGAATCACGTCAAAGTCAGCCAATTGGGGATAAGAGTTGCGGCGTTGTGGCAGCTTGCACTCTAGTGGGAGACCATGGTGAACAGTGAGCTAGTGATAGTAGGCTATTGACTAGGTGATGGGCTAACAATGACAGCGACACGAGCGACTGGGCAGCAGGCTAGCGACAGTGGGCTTATGATTAGGTGACGGGCTGGTGGCGATGATTGGGCGACATCAATGCTAGGGCGAGCGTTGAGCAGGGGTTGGACGTTGTAGACGTGTGGTTGGTGTCTTCTTTTGTCTGCCTATGTTTCAGTTGGTGTGGGTTGTGGTCTAAGATGATGGCCTATACCGTGTGGGTTAGTGGATGTTATGTCGTGGTGATGTTTATCTATTTTGGCCTCATATACCTTATACTTTTTTATTTTATAGTATATACGAAAGGTAGGTATAAAGAGTTTCAAAAATTGAGGTGGGGCTATGGGCCACCTTGCCCACATTGTGGATCCTCCCCTGCTTGCATGCAACATAATAAGAGTCTGAGTATTCAATTAGATCAAAGGTAGACCCCTTAGAATACTTATGCCCGAAGTGAGGTGTATGAACCAAATATCTTAAAATCCTCTTCACGGCCACAAGGTGACATTCCTTGGGGTCAAATTGAAATCTAGCACACATGCATATGGAAACAATAATGTTTGGTCTAATTGCACATAAATAATGCAAGGATCCTATCATAGACTGGTGTACCTTTTAATCTATGGACTTACCTCCCATGTTGAGGTCTAAGTGCCCATTGATTCCCAATTTCGTCTTGATAGGCTTTGCATTCTTCATTCCAAACATCTTGAAGATGTCTTGCTTGTACTTTGTTTGGGAGACGAAGATGCCTTCCTTGAGCTATTTTACTTGAAATCCTAGGAACAAAGTTAGCTTGCACATCATAGACATCTCGAACATTTGCACCATCAGCATGCTACTCGTCACCAGACTTTTGATTAGTAGAACCAAATATTATGTCATCGACCTAAATTTAGCACACAAATAAATCACCATTACATGTCTTAGTGAAAAGAGTGGGATTATCTTTCCTGACCTTGGAAGCATTTGAAATGAGAAAATCTCTAAAGAATTCATACCATGATCGTGCTTGCTTGCTTAAGCCCTTAGAGATCTGGAATACATGGTCAGGATACCTATCATCCTCGAAGCCAGGTGGTTGCTCCCACATACACTTCCTCCTTGATTGGTCCATTGAGGAAGGATCTCTTCACGTCCATTTGGAAAAGCTTAAAACAATGGTGAGAAGCATAGGCCAATCAAATACAAATTGACTCTAATCTAGCTAGAGGAGGAAAAGTATCCTCAAAGTCCAAACCTACAACTTGGGCATAACCTTTTGCCACAAGTCGAGCCTTGTTTCTTGTCACCACTCCATACTCATCTTGTTTATTGCAGAACACCCACTTGGTTCCCATAACGTTTTGCTTTGGACGTGGCACTAAGCTCCAGACTTCATTTCTCTTGAAGTTGTTAAGCTCTTCCTGCACGGCCATCACCCAGTCTAAATCCTTCAAAGCTTCTTGTACCCTAAGAGGTTCAATATAAGATATAAAGGAGTAATGTTCACAAAAATTAGCGACACGAGATCGAGTGATTACTCCCTTGTTTATATCCCATAGGATTAGATCCACCGAATGATCGCATTGTATGGTGGCATGGACTTGGGGTGGAGGTGCATGTGGAACATCTTCTTCCTCCTTGTCTTCTTCTTCATGTGCTCCTGTTTGATCAACACCATCATCTTGAGGTACATGTTCCTCATCTAGAGCAAGGGGTTGCACGATTGTTGAAGAAGATTATTGATCTTGTTCTTGTGGTTCCTGTGGTCGCACATCTCCAATCGCCATGTTCCTTAGCGCAACCGTCAGAACCTCATTCTCATCTACACCATCAAGATCAACTTGGTCTCTTGGAGAACCATTAGTCAATTACAACATCACTAGTGACTTCAACAAGTCCAGAGGAGCAAATTTTGAACTACTAACTATCTTAACAAAAATATACCCAAATACACGAAAGTAAGATACATTGGGTTTGTTACTGGTTAGAAGCTCATATGCAGCCTTCTTAAGGAGACAGTGAAGGTATAACCAGTTTATGGCGTTGCAAGTTGTGTTCACAACTTTGACCCAAAACCGATCTGGTGTATTGTACTCTCCAAGTATCATTCTCGCCATGTCGATAAGCATCTTGTTCTTCCTCGCCACCACGCTATTTTGCTGTGGCGTGTAGGGTGCAGAGAAATCGTGCTTGATGGCTTCCTTCTCAGGGCATTCATTCACTCGAAGATTCTTGAACACAGAACCGTTGTCGCTCTTTATCATTTTGATTCTTAGTTCGAACTCATTTTGAGCTTAGCTTAAGAAGCGCTTGGGAGTTCCTTGGGTTTCAAATTTATCCTGCAAAAAGAATAACCAAGTGAAGCGAGAATAGTCATCAACTATAACTAGGCCATACTTACTTCCTCTGATGCTAAGATAAGCAACAGGTCCGAAGATATCCATATGAAGAAGCTCTAGTGGTCTTGATATCGTCATTACGTTCTTGCTTGGATGACTTGTACCGACCTACTTCCCTTCTTGATAGGATGCACAATGTCTGTCTTTCTCAAAAAGACATCGGTTACTCCAAACACATGTTCTCCCTTTAGAAGTGTATGAAGGTTCTTCATTCCAACATGTGCTAGACGACAATGCCACAGGCAGCCCATGCTAGTCTTAGCGATTGAACATGCATCTAGTACTAGAGGACGAGGCTCGATCTTCCGTGAGGTACGATAACTTGATTAGGTGGAGATCTTGACGTTGATGATCCAAGGCTCCTTTGGTTATCACCCATGACACACAATTGACCTATCTATGAAGGCTTATCATTGCAATCGTAATCAAGAACACAAGCATGAATAGGAAGAACACAACCAAAACTATGTTTATTATGATATGGGATCTCACAAGACGATGATGGCAATACTGTTTGATGACGGAATAATATAAGAAAAACTCACCCTAATGTGGCGGTGACTGCTTAATAAAAAGAGCATTAGGGCGTGCATGACCCCTAGTCTCACCCCTAATGGGCTCTAACACGATACACGTCCCAACGACCCAACAAACGGTGTCGCAGCACCAAAATAGAATTTAAACGCTGAATTGTTTCGACAATTCCTGTTGACTCCGAAGGAATTTTAAGATGGGATCAGTTGGGTTGATTAGATAATCTCTTTATATTTCCAACCATATCAAGTCTGTTGCAATCAGAGTAGGGATGCATCCTAGGCGTCCATTTTAGTACAGAATGATCCTCAAACCCGAGATAGAGTTGTGGACGAGTCAGACTTGATCTCCATCCTGTTGTGGATGCCCTTGATGCTCCCTCTCAACACCTTGGACTTTTCCAAGTACTTGCTGATCCTCTCCAAGGTTCCTAATCATCAAAACATCCATTTCCCCAAGCATAAGCTCTGAAACACAATTGACTAGGGTAGAATGTACCTAGAGATTTAGCTATCGTGCAAGCAATCATGCATCGGTCCATACATTGTATGTATAGAAATGATGTCCTCATCGTCCTCCCCTTCTTGAATTGGAGTCATCCTTGAGTCAATCTCATCTTCTTCACCCATATATGGCTTCAAATCTGAAATGTTAAAGGTGGGACTAACCCCAAAATCTGGAGGCAACTCAATTGTATATAAATTATCATTAATTTTTGCAAGAACTTTATAAGGACCAGCAACATGTGGTATGAGTTTAGACTTTATGAAATCAAGAAACCTATCCTTTCTCAAATGAACCCACACCAAGTCATGTGGTTCCAATTTTATTTCCTTCCTACCTTTACAAGCAGCAATAAGATACTTTTCATTCATCTTTTCAATTTGCAACTTAGTTGTTTCATGCAACTTAAGAATGATTTCAGAACGTTGTGTAGCATCAAAGTTCACTATTTCAGAAGTTGGTGAAGGTAGGAAATCAGTTGGAGCACAAGGATTAAAACCATATACTACCAAAAAATGGACTAAGCTTGGTTGTGGAATGAATGGATCTGTTATAAGCAAACTCAATATGTGGAAAACATTCATCCCACAACCTCAAATTATCTTTCAAAATAGCCTGCAACATAGTAGATAAAGTGAGATTAACAACCTCTGTTTGCCCATCAGTTTGGGGATGACAAGTAGTAGAAAACAACAACTTTGTTCCCAATTTAAACCAAAAGGTTCTCCAAAATTGCTTAAAAACTTAGCATCCCTATCAAAAACAATAGTATGTGGCACACCATGCAAATGCACAATCTCGGTGAAGAACAAATTAGAAACATGCGAAGCATTATCAGTTTTGTGACAGGGTATAAAATGTGCCATCTTGGAGAAACGATCAACAACCACAAAAACGCTATCACTCCCCCCTATTTGTTCTAGGCAAGCCCAAAACAAAGTCCATAGAAATATCCTTCCAAGGTGCACTAGGAACAGGAAGAGGCATATAAAGACCATGTGGGTTAAGTCGGGACTTAGCTTTGTTGCACGTGGTGCACGCGAGACATAGCGCTCAACATCATGGTGCATCTGAGGCCAATAGAAGTGAGCAGACAACACATCCTCAGTCTTCTTAACACCAAAATGTCCCATCAAGACACCTCCATGTGCTTCCTGCAAGAGTAGAAGACGAACGAAGCTAGCTGGAACACAAAACTTGTTAGCACGGTACAGAAGGCCTTCATGTAGCACAAAATTTTGCCACGTTCTTCCCTCTCTGCAATTTTCAAAAGCATCTTTGAAGTCCAATCAGCAGCATATAATCCCTTTATAGTCTCCAAGCTAAAGATTTTATGATTAAGTTGGGATAACCTAGTATAACATCTAGACAAAGCATCAACAATCACATTATCCTTTCCTTTTTATGCTTAATAATGTAAGGAAATAATTCTATGAATTCTGTCCATTTAGCAAGAAATTTGTTTAGACTAGATTGTCCATTAAGATACTTCAAAGATTCATGATCCAAATGTATGACAAATTCTTTAGACCATAGATAATGTTGCCAAGTTTGTAAAACTCGTACTAAAGCATATAGTTCTTTGTCATATGTAGAATAAATAAGAGTTGGACCATGCAAATTTTCACTAAAGAAAGCAACAAGTTTACCACCTTGGATGAGCACTCATCCAATCCCAATGCCGCTCGCATCACACTCAAGCTCAAATGTCTTGTCAAAATTAGGAAGTTGCAGCAGCGGTGCTTGTGTGAGCTTCGACTTGAGGGCATCAAAAGCTTGTTGTTGTGCTAGTCCCCAACGAAATGACAATACATTGTTTGTCAACTCATGGAGAGGTGCCACAATGGTACTGAAATCCCTCACAAATTGCCTGTAGAATCCAACAAGACCAAGAAAACTCTGAACCTGTGTGACCGTGGTTGGAAGTGGCCAGCTCGTGATGGCAACAATCTTTGCCTCATCCATCTCAATTCCTACGATGTCACAACATATCCAATAAAAGACACACGATCAGTGCTAAAGATGCACTTCTCAAGGTTACCAAATAAGTGTGCATTACGCAAGACATAAAAAACAACTCGTAAGTGTTCAATATGATCATCATGAGACTTGTTGTAGATAAGAATATCATCGAAAAAACCACCACAAATTTACTAATGAAATCACGTAAAACCTCATTCATCAATCTCATGAAAGTTCTAGGTGCATTAGTTAACCCAAAAGGTATGACTAACCACTCATAAAGACCGAATTTAGTTTTAAATGCAGTTTTCCATTCATCACCTAAAGCCATACGAATCTGGTCGTATCCACTATGCAAGTCAATTTTTGAGAAAACAATAGAACCACTTAATTCATCAAGAATGTCATCTAATCTAGGAATATGATATCAGTACCAAATTGTGATGTTATTAATGGCTCTACAATCAACACACATGCACCAAGTGTCATCTTTCTTAGGAACCAAAAGAACAGGAATAGAACAAGGACTAAGCCTCTCACAAATGTACCCACACTCTAGAAGGTCCTGGACCTGGCGCTGAATCTCCTAAGTCTCCTCGGGGTTGGTCCTGTAGGCAGCACAGTTGGGTAAGCTTGCCCCTGGAATTAAATCAATCTTGTCTTCAATGCCTCGCATAGGTGGTAATCTAGGGGTTATCTTTGAGGGAAACACATCCATATATTCCTGCAAAAGGTTAGCAACAGCCGGTGGCAAAGCAATGGATGTATCATCAACGGAATAGAAAGCATTTTTGCATACTAAGATATAGCAAAGTCCAGCAGAGCATGCAACTCATCTAGATCAGATTTAGTAGCTAGAAAAGACAGAGTTTTTAACTTAATAGGTTGCTAATTTTTAGAGTTGAAAACACCTTTTACTTAGCATTAGCCTTTTTCTCATGTTCAAAGTGGACAATTTCAGTGGGAGTCATAGGAAGCAACACAATTTTCATTCCCTTATGCATGAAAGTATATTTATTAGATCTACCATGGTGAATAGCATCATTATCAAACTCCCAAGGACATCCTAATAAAAGAGAGCAAGTATCCATAGTCACCACATCGAAATCAGCAAGGTCATGGTAAGAGTCGATTGAAAAGTGCACCCTTGTCGCTTGTGTTACCTTGAACTTACCATTGTTGTTAAACCATTGAATGTGATAAGGGTGGGGATGCTCTCATGTGGTCAAGGCAAGCTTCTTAACCACCACAATGTTCACCAAGTTGTTGCAACTACCCCATCAATGATGGTATGTATACGGAAATCCTTGATGATGAGAAACATGTTGAAGAGGTTGTGGCACTGTATATTGTCATCATCGCTGACCGTGGCACTCAAAGCTCACTGCATAATCAAGACCTTATAGGTCTCTGTTGTTGTTGTACCAAGAACTTCTTCATCACCATCATCAGTCCCTGCAATGTTAGCTCCAACAATATCTTCATCTTCAACATCAGAAGCACTAACATACCCACCATCACTAATAGCAATGTATGCCCATTTGCTGGGAAAATCTCACTGCATATGGCCAAGTCCCTGGCAACGGTGGCACTTGATGTCAGAGGAGTGGCTTGTGAAAGAGGTGGTCATAGTAGGTTTTGCTCTAACACTAGAAGGCACCAAGGACTTGTTGTTGTCGTGTCCCTATGATGCCAAAGGTGTGGTGCTGTATACCCAAATAATTGGATTTATGAAATGTATAAGAATTGGGAATTATAAAAGGCTTATTTGATTACCTGTTTTGTTTCCCTCATTTTTGCATACTCAAATCATGGGGTCACATGGACTACTAACAATTACATTAAATAAAAGAAATAGTGCATCATGTTGGAGTTTATTTGTTTGTGCATTTAATATTAATAATAATATATTAATGATGAGAATGAGGTTTAACGTAATTTGCAATCTAGAAATTGAAAATGAAATAGAAAAGAAAAGGAAAGGAAAACAATATACAATGTAAAGAAAAATATATAAATAAAGATATCTCTTCATGCTGGTAGTTTGATTTGTACATTTAATCTAATTATAAAATCCACGGCAAAATTTGGATTCAAATTTGAGATTAAAAAATAAAAAGAAAAGAAAACATAAAAGAAAAAAAAACAAAATTCGGAAACGCGTGCTGGGCCGCCACCCAGGGTTTTGGCCCATTTTCCCTTTCCCTCACCATGCGCGGCCCAGTTAACCGGAGCCAGACACCGCCAGGTGGGGCCATCTCGTCATCTGGCCAGTCGTGCTCTGCATCTCTCGCGCGCCCGATGCAGCTATTACCCTGTGCGGCTGGACACTGGGGCCAAGACGCTAGTCTCTCTTCCCTTCTACTCGCGCGCGCGGACTCGTCTCCATGCCACTACCGGGTGGGGCCGGATCATCACCATCACCAGGTCAGGGAGGGGATTGCGCTGTCCTGTGGGGAAATCGCAACAACCTCCCGCTTTTTAGCGAGGGTCGTTGGGGTCGGGGTCTGGGGATATAACCCGATGTCGGGCTCCTCTCGCCGACTTCGATAGTACCATACAAACCACTGTCAGGCAAACAACCCAGAGCGTTCAGAGAGAGAGAAGCCAGAGAGAGGGAGGAAGAGCCGCCGTGGTGGACTGTGTGATTGGGTGTTCCCTGGTCTGCGACAGGGTGCTTAGGGGAGACCTCATGAGACGAGCAAGCCTTGGGAGCCACTAATTCTACGAATAACCGATGAGGGCACATGGAATTGCTCACCGGAGCAAACCCTCTGCCGCTGAGCCCCCATCCGCTGTGAGCAGCGCACACTAACGTCTGATTCGTGGTAATAACCGTTCCACCCAATTCATGTCTATCTCCGCATCGTGTAGAGTCTAGCCGAATTGTAATTCACGCGCCAGATCACCAGGGCGCAGCTCATCGGTGAACTTTGCCATGGGGGGAAAAGGGAGTCGTGTCCGGACGCCACAGATAAGGGGAAGAAAAGGGGGAAAGCGCCCTTACCGTTGATCTAGGGAGGTGCGGTCAGGATTAGACTGTGGTGCGGGGTCGTGTAGATAGTCGATCTCGAAACGAACAGTCCGGATTGCCCTGTAGCGTACCAGTTCGGTGAGTCTGATCGCAACCGTTGGATGGGAATCAAACACGTAGAAAACCATCCTAAGGATTTTAAATCTAATCCGTAGGTTTCGGATCTGGCGATTGGGATTTAGGCAGACCGTGATCTAATCTGGGGCACGCGTTTTAGATCTAATGGCTGACCTCGTCCCATACCGCTTCGGCATGGAAGTTTTACTAAAGAGACCTTGGAAACTTTAGGAATTAACCCGCTGTCCAGTGCAGTGTTAATAATATTGCTATTAGGTCCCGAAATTCACACTGCCCCCCCCCCCCCTGAAAACTCTGAAATAATGTCCCCATACCAAAAATCGTTGGGTATTAATAAAACTAATTTGAAAATTTGATTTTATCGCCAAAATAATTCTAAAACCTAGGAAATGCATAACTAATTCATTTTAATTCCAGTTGCATTAATTTTGTATTAATATTGTCTATCACCAGGTAACTTTGTTTTATCATGAAACAAAGATTAAAATTATTCATTTGGTTTATTCTATATCAACCACTTAAAACTTTGGAAAATCGTAACAGATTAACCGTAGCTCCGAATTTAGTAGTTCTCGAACCCTTGGTCTCGTTACGATGCGTAGAATATTATCATGCATTATATTCCTCTGTTTGGTGTGATGTTAATTTCTCATATACCATGTTTGTTTGTATTGTTATGAGTAGACGAGCAAACAACCGAGGACCCCAGTACTCCGCAGGTGGAAAATACTGAGCAAGAGCTCGTTGAAGGCAAGTTGTGCCCTTGACCACTTTTATTTACCCAATAATGTTCTCTATAATCACTTTGGCATGTTTAGGCTTAATTTTGATGGGACCCAATAGGTCACCCTAATCTGCTTTATCTTGTGCCTTGATCACCACTGAACTTTTGGGTAGTCTTGTTATTGCTATATGTGGTTTTGAGTGTTGAGATAAACTTGACACATGATCATTCTTTATTATTACTGTTGATTATTTATTATTCATGATAAGATTTCTATGTTAATTAGAACATGGAGAACCACCCAGGAACACAGTGCTACCACAAGGGTGGAATGGGACACCCTTGGCCAAGTAATTAGGGAAGCTAGGGAGAGATTACCTTACTTGAAAGGGGCAAGCGAGGAGGTGTCGCTACAGAGTATAGGGAGGTTCTCAGGTTGGATTGTCTGTTTAGCTTTCTGGATGGGGTATTCATATACTTCCTTCTTCCTGAATTTGTAGCGGGTTTTCTTGAACTAATGGAACTTTGGAAAGGCCTCGTAGTGCTATCCTACCACGTCTCCTCGGTAGAGACGAATGGGACTTCTAGACCCCTTGGCAAATGGGTAGCATGGCTTGTGGGTAAGGATGTGTAACCTCTATAGAGTGTAAAACTGGTATATCAGTCGTGGTCACGGTCATGAGTGGCTCGGACACTCACATGATTAATTTATGGAAGTAAATTTAATTTGTCATTTGCATCGCATTATGGTTTATTATTAGTTTTGATCTATTATTACTTTGGGTTGGTTTACACTTACATTTAGTAACTGCTAATAAAATTTGACCAACTTATTAAAAGCAATGCTCAGTTTTAAGCATTATTTGTTGATTAGCCTTACACTACACATGAACTCCCACCTTTGGTGAGTTTATTCACATTATTCCCCACAACTTGTTTAGCTATGATCTTTTGTGAGCTCAACCTTGCGATATACAAACCCCCCCCCCACAGGTGAAGAGCAAGTAGTCTAGGAGGAGGTCTACAACAAAGAGTACGAGCTTATCTAGGTGGTGTCTCCCAGTCAGCTTGATGGTGCTAAGGAATAATTATTAGTTTGCTTTATTGTTGTCGTTTATTTTTGTAAGACACTTCCGCTATGTATAATATTTGTGACATTTATCTCTATAAACTTGGTCATTATATGTGTTGTTCTTTTTTGGTGCACATATGAGACGCACCCGACTTTATCCCTTAAATCTGGGTGTGACAGAAGTGGTATTAGAGGAAATGTTGACTGTAGGACGAAACCTAGATAGAACTAGACAAAACCCTTACCAACTTACCTTACTCTGATTCTTTCTATACTTTTCTTGATCCTGTCTCACCTTTGGTTGTTCTACTCTGACTACTCTTACCTTTTCTACTTCAGAAAGACAAGAAGGATTTCACACCTTGGAATCCTACATCTAAAGACTCCCTAAAGAGATAGGAGACCTAAGACAAAAAATATATATTTTCTCTATCTAAAGTGTTTGGATGTTTGTTTTGATGATAAAGGCTTGATTTGCTTCTTTGATTGACTGAAATAGTATAGCAGGGCATTCTAGCATGTACCATCATAAGGTAATGCATTAGTATTAGTAGGAAACACTAATCTGCTAAGCTAATAAAACCTCCAAAAGATAATGTCTCATAATTACTCACCTTATCTGCAATTTTATCTTACCATGTGTTTCTAACCCAGATGGTCAATACTAGGAAGGGAGGCAGAATCGATCTACCTGCCAACAAGCATCGCAGGAGGATTGTTAATCAACCTCAACCTGAGATGAATCCTCCACCGAACTCTCCACCGGCTGGAGTAGATCCAGTAGCTGCCGCTCAGATGCAGCTACTGCAGCGAATGTTGAACACCATGACAGATATGCAAGCTCAGATGTGACAAGAACGACAGGAGATGCACCGGGAGCAGCAGGAGATGCGACAAGAGATGAGACAAGAATGACTGGAACGACAGCAACAACCACCACTGCCACCCCACCACCACCACCAGCACCACCACGGGACAATCACCGGGAATTCATGAGTCACAAGCCACCTACATTCTCCATCTCTCCAGATCCTCTTCAGGTAGATGACTGGCTGGAGACAGTGGATAAAATGCTCAACATTGCTCAATGTACTGATCGGGAGAAGGTGCTCTATGCATCAGGCCGTCTCACTGGCCCTGTTGTTGATTAGTGGGACTCTTACTGTGCTGCCCATGCTGCTACGAACACTATCACTTGGGCAGAATTGTCTACACAATTCAGGAACTATCATATTCCTGCAGGCCTGATGACAATTAAGGAGAAGGAATTTTTGTCACTTAAGCAGGGCAACATGGCAGTTAGTGAATACCGTGATAAATTCATTCAGTTGTCAAGGTATGCTCCAGAGGAGGTTGCTGATGACGAAAGCAAGCTGGAGCAGTTCATGGAGGGACTCATTGGGCCGCTCCAGTACCAACTGGTATCTCACACCTTCCCATCTTTCTAGAGGCTTCTGGACAAGGCTATAGCTGTTAAACACAAACGTGTTCAGTTGGGCGAGATGAAGAGGAAGGCTATCACCTAGGGACAGGGGAGCAGTAGCATCCGCCCTCGTTATGCTCCACCCAGGGTACACCTGCTCATCCTAGAGGAGGGCAATAGTCCAACCAGCGACCCGCTCAGCAGACACCACAGGCGACACCGTAGACTCCGCATACTCGTCAGACTGCCCCCAATGGCACCCTGGCGAGACCTGCTAGCGAGGGCACTGCTACACGCACCACATGCTTCAAGTGTGGTGAGGTTGAACACGTTTCTAATGTTTTCCAAAGAGGAACCCCAACACACCAGCTCATTGTAATTCTCAGGGCAAGCAAACACAGACTCCAGGCAGCAAACGTGGTTATAACATCACCAGGGTTAATCAAATCAATGTTGAAGCTACTAAGGATGGTCCTAACATCATCATTGGTACGTTCTTCATTAATTCCGTACCAGCTACTATACTTTTTGATTCTGGAGCTTCACATTCATTCATATCTGCTCATTATGCTCATGCAAATAGTCTACCTTACCTTGCCCTGCGTAGACCTATGATAGTCATTACAACTAAAGAGGCTTATGAAGAAACATATATGAGTCATAGAATAGAAGTAACAATTTTGGGAAGAAAGTTTTGGGCTATGCCTATAGTGCTAGAAGAGAGTACAATAGACTTAATCCTTAGCATGACCTGGGTAAAACTGTGGAATGCAGTAATACATTGTGCTGGAGGAACAATAGAACTTTCTAGTCCTGATGGGGATAGATTTGAAATCACAGTTGCACCACCCACATCTAACACGCCTGCTGTATACATGATCAATGGTAAATTTTTGGGAGATCACATCAAAATTGTTAGAGAGTTCCCAGATGTCTTTCTAGAGGAGTTACCTTGAATGCCACCAGATAGGGAAGTTGAGTTTGTTATTGATCTCTTACCTGAAACTGCTCCTATATTTATAAGGCCATACACAATGTCAGTGGAAGAATTAAAACAACTAAGGAGTTACAGGAGGCGGGGTACATTCGTCCGAGTTCCTCACCTTGGGGAGCACCGGTTCTGTTTGTACAGAAGAAGGATGGTTCACAAAAAATGTGTGTCTATTACAGATCACTTAATAATGTCACGATTAAAAATAAGTATCCCTTACCTCGCATTGAAGATTTGTTTGATCAGATGAGAGGTGCCAGGGTATTCTTTAAAATTGATCTCAGATTAGGATATCGTCAAATGAATATTAGGCCATCTGATATTCCTAAGACGACTTTCTCTACCCGATATGGTCTATATGAGTTCACAGTCATGTTGTTTGGCTTAACTAATGCACCATCCTACTTCATAATTTGATGAAGAAGGTATTTATGGAGTATCTTGATAGAGAACATCTGCGATTGGTACTGCAGAAGCTGAGGGATAATCAACTTTATGCCAAATTCAGCAAGTGTGAGTTCTGGCTTGATGAAGTACCATTCCTTAGGCATATCATCTCCAATGGTGGAATCTCAGTGGATCCAGTTAAAGTAAGGGAGATAGTAGGTTGGAAGATACCAAGTTCAGTCACGGAGGTCTGGAGTTTCTTGGGACTCGCGGGTTATTACCGATGTTTTATTGAATGATTCTCCAAGATAGCGAAGCCCATGACCTCACTAATAGAAAAGGGGAAAGAGTTTAAGTGGACTCATGAATGCCAAGAGAATTTCAATCAACTGAGGTTTAAATTGATGTTACCGACAGTGTTGATTATGCCAGATCTGCAGAAGGGATTTGACATATATTGTGATGCATGACGCTAGGGCTTGGGATGTGTTCTTATGCAAGAAGGACATGTCATTGCCTACGCGTCTCACCAGTTGCGGAAACATGAGCTGAACTACCCCACTCAAGACTTAGAACTGGCAGCCGTAGTGCACGCTCTCAAGATTTGGAGGCATTATATTATGGAGACCAAGTGCCAATTCTATACTGATCATAAGAGCTTAAAGTATATCTTCACTCAGAAAGATCTCAACCATAGGCAATGCCGTTGGTTGGAGCTCATCAAAGTTTATGACTTGGAGATTCACTATCACCCGGGCAAGGTGTAATACTCAAAGTGTATATAATGAGAATATAGTTGAGCTCCTTATTTGTGTGTCATCTATTCATTAAACAAGAGAATAACTATAATTAAGAATGTGTAATTAAAACAAATGGCATCTAAAATAAACCATGCATCATGCTGGAGTTTATTTGTGTGTGCATATATTAATAATAAAAATTTATAGAAAGACATCAATGTTCAAATTGGAATTTAGACCTAAATTGGAATTCTAGAATTGGAGAAAGAGAGCACTAGTTATCACAAAATAAATATTAAAAATAAATAAACTCTTCATGCCATGTTTAAGTTAGACATTTGATGAGAAAACAAATTCACCATGAAGTTTGAATTTGAATGGGAATATAAATCATGAATTTGAAAATAAAAAGGAAAAGAAATAGGAAAAATAAAATGGAAAAGAAAAAGGAAGGAGACTGTGCGCATGGGCCGAATGGTCATCAGATGGCCCAACTAGTGTATTCTCCTGCGCAGCCCAACACCACTCATGCGCGCGCGCCGACACGTTGGGTCCACCAGTCAGCCACTCTTGCGCTCGCGTCCATTCTATTCACTGACATGCGGACCCCACCTACTTCGGCCACTCGCGCACGCCTGCTTAACCTGACATGTGGGGCATGCGTACCGGTCATTGATTGGGATATCGATGACCCTGCATGTGGGTCCCGCCTGTCGGGCACACACCCCTCCAACCCACCACGCCGAATCCGGCGGCGCGTGCGCGGTGAGCTCGCGTGGCCGTTGTGATCAATCAGTTGCGGCCTTCACTTCACAGCTCTATAAAGATCATGCCCGTGCCATGTTGCTCTGTCTTGCCCACCTCGACAGTTCAGCGCCGTGACCAGAAATTGCCACCAAACGTCGCCGTAATCGATTAGTGTCGTTGGCCTCGCCTAGCACTCGCGATACGCTCCCTGATAATCAGGTGGGTGTGAGGATCGTGCACCAGGAAGAAATCGGGCGCGCTGATCCACTGTTGTAACAACCCTGGTGTTACTATCACTAAAACTTGAGCATAACATCATGAGCATTAGCATATCATGTGCTTGTTACACTTAGGATGCATTCACTAGGCAACAATTTCAAACAAGTTGTTTTGGTGTGACTTGATATGTGTGTAACCCTAGAGTAGGGTACTTAACCCTAAACCAGATTAGGAGTGATAATAAAGCCCAAGCATGAGAAAACTTCAAAACTCATGAGAAATAATCATAAGATATCACATTTAATGGACTTCTGTGGCATCCAAACCCTAAAGGTGGCAAAAACCCTAAAAAGACCCCTCGAAAACCCTGAGTTGAAACCCTAGGGGGTTATGTGTAAATTTTGCACACTTTTGGACCCAAGTGCAAAAACCAAGGTCTTAGGGTACCTCAAATCATATGGTTCACATATTTGAGGATTTGCAAATCAAACCATGAGATTTGGGCTTATTTGCAAAAAGCCACTCTACACCTCTCATGTGACTAAGTCTAAAAACTAGTGAACAGGGCTGACTTTGGAGCTCTGTAATTTTAAAAATATTAGGAATTTGCCTAGGGTCAACACATCAAACTTGTAGAGATACTATAGAAGTACAAATTTGATTAAGTGCTTAAGCCTTGGTATTGTACAGAATTAAGAGTTAAATGAGTTTGAAGTTTGGCTGTCAGGTTGAGGATCTGTGATGTTCAGAAAAACCAGTGGTATAGGACCAACTTCAGGTTTAGGTAGAGCTCGATTTAATGGGTAATTGACTAAGACCTTTGCAACAAGATTAAAGTTGGTTTATAGGGGAGTAATTTTGGTACAGTCATCTTCTCTGGTTGTTGTACAAAAATTAAAGAAACAACAGCCCAAAGTTGCTCTGTCAGAACTATGTCTAGCTACTGAAAACTGAATTCTAGAACAGGAATGGTCACAGTGGAATGGGGCCAAATTGGAAGCACCATATCTTTGATTCCATTCGGTTTTGGTCCAAGGATCCTATATTAAGTTTGAAGACTATTGTTCAGTAAACAATCTTTATTAATGGAGATCACCATGTTCTTAACACAAATCAAGAGAAAAGGAGGGTGAAAGGGGGTCGGTTCAGTAAAGCGTTGAAGATCAGAACACTGAAATATCTGAAAAGCAAGGACAAAGATTAGGGCACTGTAGAATCGGATGTGTTCGAGTGATTTGGGGTAAGGATCGACCGTGGGGAGATAGCTTCGGACGTGTCGCGATTCCGCGAACCTAGCCAGAGCCTAGCCGGAGATAATTCTACGGCGGTCACCGTGGCTTGGTCATTCTGCCGCCGTGTCACTCATGCCTCGCTCCTCCCTCACTGTGTCTCTTCTTTACGTGGTAACCATGCATGAACAATGTAATCCGAGGCCGTGGATCGCTAGCCGGACCACCGCGCCTAAAAATAGCCCCGCCACCCACGGCGACGTATTCACCACTTCACTAGTGAGCTCGGTTGCAGCACAAATTCACGGAATCCTCTCCACCTCTCCCCAAATTAGTGGTGCACGGTGAATCAGTAGTCCTTTGCGACCGTGTAGCCCCAACCTCACCTCCTAATTCCACCAGAACCCGTCACGACACCGTTTTCCCCCTTCTCAGTCACCGGCGAGTGAAAATCCTCCACGCTCTGTGGCCAGCCGCTCCCAGGTTTGCTGTTGCTCTTCTTAATTGTGTTTTAGCACCCATACATGCTCGTGATACTCATCGGCTCAACCCTCTATGCTTGACCACACTCAATTAACCGGAACACATGGATTTGTATTTGGTGTTCACCGCCGACGTGGTCGGGCTAAGCCATGACCATAATCACCCAATTAAAGCTTGTTCTAGGGTTGTCTCGGGTTTGTGATGCTTGCCCAATAGTGAATTTGGGCAGCCACTGCCGATCTTGGCTTGTTCGAGCAACAGGATGGTCGACGGTGAGCGCGTCGTAATCTTGGGTCGATTTGGAGAAGAAACAAAAACCGGGGGACCTCTGTGCATTTGTCAGCGAGACATTGAATAGTAGCTAAGGTCTCTTCACCAGTTATTGGATTCAACAGGTGCCTTTTCGCAAGACCGGCATCGCGGGCGTGGGCGCGCGCGTGTCCTCCTTTCTGCAGGCTGGTTTGGGCTGAATTCAGCTCAACACTATTCATAGTTTCTCTTTTTTCTTTTTCTACCAGGATTAGAGAATTTCTAGAAAATTTTAGAAAAATGCTAAAAATACAAGACCAATTTTGTTAGGCTCCGAAATTTCTATAGTATTTAATAAAAATAGTTTTATGATTTTTAGTCTAAATAAGTAATTATGCAGTATTTAAAATAGCCAAAAACTATACTCCTGGAATTTTAGAAATTAATTAATAACTCCAAAAATCACTAAACTTTTTGGATAAGCTTTAAATGTTATTTAGAAGCCTTGGGTAAAGTTTGGCATGATTTGGACAATGTTTGGTACCTAAACCTTAAAACCCTAATCTTCTAGTGATGCCTGCCCTATGAACTACAGTTCTGACTCCAAAAACCCTAGTTTCCTAGAGATCCGTGAAGGAAAATTGTATTCAAGACATAAGATAATGTACTTTTATTATCTTTGCATTTTCATAAGCATTACATGATCATTCATTATTTTATATGGTTATATATAGAAAACGAAGAAGTAGGAGTTGAAGAAGAAAGAGCCACACCACCACGTGAAGACCCTCGTGCCGGGAACTGCTTTTATTTTGATATTTGTGGAGCAGAGCCCGACTCTCCAAAAACACAAGGCAAGCTCTGGTGCATTTGCCACCTCCTTGCTATTTTAAAATCTTTCTCACTTGCTTAATGCATTAGGTGATAGGAGTTGTGTGCTTAAACCATTGATGCATTTCCTTCCTTGGAAGTTTGATTACCTTTCCTTGATCACCTGTTTTATAAAAAGGTTTTTCTTATGCTTAGTCTTGTTCTAGAAAAACAAAATGTTTTGTTTTGACAAAAGATGATGCTTCAAGTGGGATGGGATGTTTTCAAAAATAAAACTTGATGGTGGATCCATCATGGCCGTGATGGGTTCAACATCAGAAAAGATGTACATCTGTCAGGTACCAAACTTTGGGTTGAAATGATAAAGCTGAGACCGGGCGGGTGACTTGCACGAGAAGAGAGTCTCGGTGTAGTGTCTCTGTCTAAGTCGATTAAGGACCGTCTCGATGTAGGCTTGCTGATCGAGGACCTTTTAACTGGTCACATGCCTCATCATGTGTAAGCTTTGCCTCAGGCAGACTAATACCAGAATAAGATAACACACAATGGGAGTGGAGAGATGGCGAGAGTAGCATGTACCCTCCGTGGCAAGAGGCTGGACGGTGGTGTATCTGTGCTCTCGGTTTGCGTGCACCTGATCTGGTCATAAGAACCCCGGTGGCGAGTTGACATATGCAAGGGTTAAGTGCTACGTATGTCGTGTGATTGGAGATCCCTAGCTGGGTATTAATCGATTCGGATCGCTGTTACTTCTCGGACATGAAGACTTCGTCACTGCCCTACACGTAGCATTCTAGTGAACAAGAAGGGTTGGTAAGAAAATGGCTAGTATAGGCCAAGTGCTTGAACTAGGGTAGAAAGAACTCTAGAATTCAGGTAATGACTTAACTTGCTAATAAAACTAGATTTTCAAGAATCCATTATTAGTAAGCATTTTTGCAAACAGTCTTGATTATTGATTAAGCCTTACCTTGACTCCCTCAAGCCAGCATATCCTTGAGAGTCTTTTTATTTTGATGGGTAAGACTTGCGAAAGTACACTTCGTACTCAGTGTTTTTGAACCCATGTTTTGGTAGGTGAGGAAGCAGCAAATTTTTGTTGCTTTTGTTCCAAGGTGGTGCCAAAAGAAGAAAATGAGGACTGAAGCCTCGGGAGGAAGGGTCCTCCTTTAAAAACTTTTTACTGTTAAGCGGGAGGGGTTTTTGCCTCCCGGGTTCGTAATAATATTACTCATGCACTCTTATATATTACTGGTCTGTAAGAATAATACTCTTTCTATACTTCAATATAAAATAAGTTGATGTAATTGCTTCTGCATATTTGTTCCTCTGATGTGTTGTAATATCTGCGTAACGGGTGAAACGCTCTTGGGAAAGGCAAGGAATTCAGATACCAAACTTATCAAGTGATCAGGTGCATCTACGGGGTTGTCCGAGGTCCGTTGGACAAAGACAACTGTAGGTGGGCCTAATGACTTGGGAGGTTCTGTCACAGCTGGTATCGGAGCGAAGCCCATCTCTTCAGATGTTATGATACATTTCAAAAAGAATTTTCAAAGACTTATCTAAGAAAACTTCTTTCCTTCTTATCTTACTACTTTCTGAAGTACTTATCTGATAAGACCAGGTAGTAGAGTGCAATGTATAGAAGGTTGTGAATCAACGAAGGTTGATTCTGTAATTATGCATGCATCATGTTAAAAACTATACTAAATAAAGTTTTCCCCCTTATGGAGATATGCCGTCGCGCACGAGGAAAACCATGTGTAAGTCCACTGGACTGATTGGCGTACCTCGGCACCAGCTGGCTCCAAGGCATGAAGAGAGCAGCAGCGGCTGTAACGACCCCATTGGAGACCTAGAAGCCCAGGTGGAGCAGCTTCTAACGGAGCTACACCACAGAAACAGGTTGTGGGTAGAAGATGGTCAGCGTATAAATGAGTTAAGAGTTGACGTCCGACATCTGCAAGACGAGCTTGTCGAATGGGATTTGGCAATCGATTGGGCTGTCAATTCACTTTCCATTGCTTGGGACCGGGAAGCCAAAGCTCGAGCCCGTGTGGAGGAGCTTACCACGACCGTTGATAACTTGCAGGTGTACTGCAATACATTACATGAGGAAGTTCATGAATTGTATTCGCGACTGCACCCAGACGTACCTACCAACCCTGTTGGAATGGGAGTCGGACCTTCTGGAACAGCACATGAAGCACTTAGTGGGGAATTGGACCTTTTCAAGCCCCCTCCTTCAATGAACCTGGCTGACGAACGGTCCCCTACAACCGACAGTGAAGCTACCAAGGATGATAAATACTAGAAGTAGTATAGTTTAGATATAGTACTAATGTAATATAGGTAATGAAGTCATGTTGTACATTGAGTCTGTATCATTACATCTTAGTAATGTAAAATGATGGTGAATATCAACATGTTATATTTTTCCCAAATATTTCTTTGCTTCAGATGCCATCCAGAACTCGTGTACATGACGGCGCGGGAACGTCCCGTGGTCAAGAAGACACACCCAATCCACCGCAGGTACCACCCATGTTGGCCGAGGCTATTGCTGCCTTGGTCAGTGCGACCGCTGACAACACCGACTTTTTGCGTGAAATGGCGGGAAACCAATTCCAACAACAAGGCGGGAGGGCTTATCCGCAGGGACCCCGTGAAACTTCGTATTTGGATTTCTCGGAAACCCATCCCCCACTATTTGTTAAAGCGAAGACCCTCTCGAAGCCGACAAATGGGTTTGGGTCATTGAGCAGAAATTTGGACTCATCCGCTGCACGGAGACACAGAAGCCGTTGTTCGCGGCTCAACAGCTAAGAGGCCCTGCCAGCATGTGGTGGGAAAATTATGTGACCATTCAACCTGCCGGGCATCAAGTCACATGGGATGAATTTAAACTGGCGTTTCGTGAGCACTACATTCTAGAAGGAGTGCTGCACATGAAGCGAGAAGAATTCATGAGACTCAAGCAAGGAGGAGATACTATCATGCAGTATCTCAACAAAGTTAATCATTTGTCCAAGTATGCAATTGACCAGGTCAATACTGATCTGAAAAAGAGGAATTGTTTTATGGGAGGCCTCAACGACCGGCTTCAAAGAAATATGGCCACCTGCCTTGATCTCTCCTACAGCCGGGCTGTCAGCACAGCGCTCGCAGTTGAAGCTAAGCATGCAGGCCCAGGCAAATCGAAGGGAATTGGAGGTGATAGGTCCAACAAGGGGCCTGAAAAGCGACAAAGGTTGGTAATCCGACCTTTCAATCAAAACCGTTCTTCACCTCGTCCACCCTCCTACCCCTTCAAACAGCCTGTCTAAATCCGCCCTGCCACTGCCCCCACTTCAACCAATCAGCCGAGTGCCCCTGGTGCTCGTTTCCCCGCCCTCCCGAGCTCTTCAACTGGATTCTTCAATTGTGGGAAGTCTGGACATTTTATCAAAGACTGCCCATATCCGAGGCAGAACAAATCCAATAATCAGTAGAACCCAGGGAGTTCAAGCCAAGGCAAGGGAAACACAACAAATAATCCAGCGGGCAAGAATATAAAGAAGACTGGGCGAATATACTACACATAAGTGGCCACTACACCGGAGGGAGAGCCGGTTATGATGGGTATGTTTCTTGTGGCCAATCACCCAACAGTTATTCTCTTTGATTCTGGTGCTTCACATACATTCATAAGCTAGAAGTTTGTGTAGAAATATTGCATTCCTTGCATTGAATCAAGGGAAGGGTTTATTATTCATTCGCCCGGGGGACAAATATTCACTAAAGAAGTGGCTTTCCATGTTCCCGTAACATTAGCTGAACGGGACTTTCCCACAAATATGATTGTTCTGAAAGGCCAAGATATAGATGTAATTCTGGGCATGAATTGGTTAGCCCAGCACAAAGCTATCCTCAACACTGATCTGAGAACCATCAGGTTGAGCTATGGCCATGAAGAGGTTCTTTTGTCCATTCCTATAGCTATTCTAGCTAAACCAATTGGCAGAGTCTATGAAGCTATCATACCGGAAATCCAAGATATTCCGGTAGTATGTGAGTTTCCAGACGTCTTTCCTGAAGATCTGCTTGGATTACCTCCAGAGAGAGATGTAGAATTTGTGATTGAATTAAAGCCTAGTACGACTCCAATTTCTAGAAGGTCGTACCGAATGCCTCCAAATGAGTTGGCAGAGCTCAAGACTCAATTACAAGATCTACTGGAGAAGGGATTCATCCGGCCTAGTTCGTCACCTTGGGGTTGTCCTGCAATCTTTGTCAAGAAGAAAGATCAAACGCTTCGGATGTGCGTGGATTACAGACCCCTTAATGAGGTCACAATTAAGAACAAGTACCCTCTTCCCCAGATTGATATCTTATTTGATCAGCTTACTGGAGCTCAGGTATTCTCTAAAATTGACCTCAGGTCAGGCTATCATTAGATCCGTATCTGACCCGAAGATATACCCAAGACCGCATTTACTACGTGGTACGGATTGTTCGAATATTTGGTGATGTCTTTCGGATTAACGAATGCTCATGCCCATTTCACATATCTGATGAACTCGGTATTTATGCCCGAGTTCGACAAATTTGTGATGGTCTTCATTGATGATATCTTGATTTATTCCAAGAATGAAGAGGAGCATGCTCAACATCTATGGATCGTATTAACGCGCTTAAGGGAACATCAACTATATGCTAAATTCAGCAAGTGCGCGTTTTGGCTGGAGGAAATCCAATTTCTGGGACACGTATTGTCTGCCAAGGGGATTGCGGTTGATCCCAGCAAGGTCAAGGATATTTTAGAGTGGAAACCGCCAACCACTGTACATCAAGTCCGAAGTTTTCTTGGACTGGCTGGTTATTACCGTCGATTTATCCCGGATTTTTCCAAGCTTGTGAAGCCAATCACAAGTTTATTGAAGAATGATACAAAATTTAAGTGGTCCTCAAGATGCAATGAAGCCTTCGAGCAGCTGAAGGTGTTATTGACCACTGCTCCGGTATTAGCTCAACTAGACATTGAAAAGCCTTTTGATGTGTATTGTGACGCATCAGGCAGTGGTTTAGGCTGTTTCTTGATGTAGGAGGGCCAAGTTATAGCGTATGCCTCAAGACAGTTGTGCCGGCATGAGGACATTATCCAACTCATGATTTAGAATTAGCTGCTGTGGTTCATGCCCTGAAAATATGGCGTCATTATCTGCTGGGGAATATCTATCATATATATATAGATCATAAAAGCTTGAAGTACATTTTTACCCAGTCAGAACTAAATATGAGACAGAGGAGATGGCTTGAGCTGATTAAGGATTATGAATTGGAAATTCATTATCATCCAGGCAAGGCCAACGTGGTGGCAGATGCACTAAGTCGCAAGGCTTCTTGCCATTGTCTTACAATGAAAACCTCTGACATCACATTATGCCAAGAAATGGAGAAGTTAAACCTGGGAATGATTCAACATGGAACATTGAATCAATTGAAGCTTGGGTCGGTTCTTCTGCAAAGAATAATTGATGCACAAAGAAGTGATGAGGGTATGAAACATATTCATGAGAAAATAAAGGTCGGTAAAGCAAGCTATTTCAGAAAGGATGATCAAGGTATTGTATGGTTTAACAACCGCATAGTTGTGCCCAAGAATGATGATGTCCGCCAGCAAATTTTGGATGAAGCTCATCTTAGCCGCTATTCCATTCATCCTGGAAGCACTAAGATGTATCATGATCTAAAGCAACATTATTGGTGGACGAAAATGAAGATCGAAATTGCACGATATGTGGCGAAGTGTGACACTTGTAGACATGTCAAAGCCATAAACATGAAAACTGCTGGTCCATTGCAATCTTTACCTATCCCGACCTATAAATGGGAGGACATTAGCATGGACTTCATTATGGGATTACCCAGAACAACAAAAGGGTTTGATTCCATCTGGGTTATCATTGATCGACTTACAAAGATCGCCCACTTTCTCCCAGTCAAGGTAAAGTATACAGTGGCCACATATGCGGAACTATATATTACTCGTATTCTCAGTTTGCACGGTGTTCCAAAGACAATAGTGTCGGATCATGGACCTCAATTTGTATCCAAATTCTGGGAAGAACTCCACAAGTCTTTGGGTACTAAGTTGCTCCACAGTTCGGTCTATCATCCTCAAACCAGTGGGAAGACTGAGAGAGTGAACCAGATACTTGAAGACATGTTGTGAGCATGTGTTTTAGAGTTCCCACAGAAATGGGATGACTGTTTACCATTGGCAGAATTTTCATACAACAACAACTATCAAGAGAGCATCAAGATGGCACCCTTTGAAGCTTTGTATGGACGACAGTGTCGTACTCCGTTAAACTGGTCTGAACCAGGAGAAAGATGGTTTTTCAGGCCTGATATGGTGAAAGAAACGAAAGAAAAAAGTTCAACGAATTATACATAATTTGAAAGAAGCACAAGCTCGTCAAAAGAGTTATGAAGACAAATGACGCCAACCCTTATACTTTCAAGTTGAAGACTACGTGTACCTGAAAGTATCACCAATGAAGGGTGTATCTCATTTTGGGGTAAAAGGGAAGCTTGCACCCCGGTACATTGGTCCTTTTCCTATCCTTGAAAGATGTGGACCAGTGGCATACCGACTCCAACTTCACGGAACATTGTTTGTTGTGCACAATGTGTTCCACGTATCCCAATTGAAGAAATGTCTTTGGGTTCTAGATCGAACCGTTGAAATGACGGATGTTGCCTTAGAACCAGACTTGACATATTCAGAACATCATATTCGAGTCCTGGATCAAAAGAATAGGGTTACCCAAAGGAGAACTCTCAAATTTTATAAGATACAATGGAACCAACACACGGAAGATGAAGCTACATGGGAAACTCAAGACTTTTTAGAAAAGAATTTCCCAGGCTTTTTAGCTTCATGTAAATTATGAGATATGTACAATTGTTGTAATAGAGGAGTAGACCCCATACCACCCCCTACCTTGTACAAGAAATAAGGAAATAAAAATGTGACATGTTTCCTTTTCCACTACTTGTCCTAAGACTTTTAATCTCGGGACGAGATTCTTTTATGTGGGGAAGGATGTAACACCCCTTGTGTTACTATCACTAAAACTTGAGCATAACATCATGAGCATTAGCATATCATGTGCTTGTTACACTTAGAGTGCATTCACTAGGCAAAAATTTTAAACAAGTTGTTTTGGTGTGACTTGATATGTGTGTAACCCTAGAGTAGGGTACTTAACCCTAAACCAGGCTTAGGAGTGATAATAAAGCCCAAGCATGAGAAAACTTCAAAACTCATGAGAAATAATCATAAGATATCACATTTAATGGACTTGTGTGGCATCCAAACCCTAAAGGTGCCAAAAATCCTAAAAAGACCCCTGGAAAACCCTGAGTTGAAACCCTAGGGGTTATGTGTAAATTTTGCACACTTTTAGACCCAAGTGCAAAAACCAAGGTCTTAGGGTACCTCAAATCATATGGTTCACATATTTGAGGATTTGCAAATCAAACCATGAGATTTGGGCTTATTTGCAAAAAGCTACTCTACACCTCTCATGTGACTAAGTCTGAAAACCAGTGAATAGGGTTGACTTTGGAGCTCTGTAATTTTATAAATACTAGGAATTTGCCTAGGATCAACACATCAAACTTGTAGAGCTACTATAGAAGTACAAATTGGATTAAGTGCTTAAGCCTTGGTATTGTACAAAATTAAGAGTTAAATGAGTTTGAAGTTTGGCTGTCAGGATGAGGATCTGTGATGTTCAGAAAAACCAGTGGTATAGGACCAACTTCAGGTTTAGGTAGAGCTCGATTTAATGGGTAATTGACTATGACCTTTGCAACAAGATTAAAGTTGGTTTATAGGGGAGTTACTTTGGTACAGTCATCTTTTCTGGTTGTTGGACAAAAATTAAAGAAACAACAGCCCAAAGTTGCTCTGTCAGAACTATGTCGAGCTACTGAAAACTGAATTCTAGAACAGGAATGGTCACAGTGGAATGGGGCCGAATTGGAAGCACCATATCTTTGATTCCATTTGGTTTTGGTCCAAGGATCCTATATTAAGTTTGAAGACTATTGTTCAGTAAACATCTTTATTAATGGAGATCACCATGTTCTTAACACAAATCAAGAGAAAAGGAGGGTGAAAGGGGGTCGGTTCAGTAAAGCGCTGAAGATCAGAACACTACAATATCTGAAAGGCAAGGACAAAGATTAGGGCAGTATAGAATCGGATGTGTTCGAGTGATTTTGGGTAAGGATCGACCACGGGGAGATAGCTTCGGATGTGTCGCGATTCCACAAATCTAGCCAGAGCCTAGCCGGAGATAATTCACCGGTGGTCACCGTGGCTCGGTCATTCCGCCGCTGTGTCACTCAGGCCTCGCTCCTCCCTCACTGTGTCTCATGTTTACGTGGTAACCATGCACAAACAATGTAATCCGAGGCCATGGATCGCTAGCCGGACCACCACGCCTATAAATAGCCCCGCCACCCACGGCGAGGTATTCACCACTTCACGAGTGAGCTCGGTTGCAGCACAAATTCACAGAATCCTCTCCACTTCTCCCAAAATTAGTGGTGCACGGTGAATCAGTAGTCCTTTGAGACTGTTTAGCCCCAACCTCACCTCCTAGTTCCACCAGAACCCGTCCCGGCACCGTTTTCCCCCTTCTTAGTCACTGACGAGAGAAAATCCTCCGCGCTCCGTGGCCAGCCGCTCCCAGATCTGCTCTTGCTCTTCTTAATCATGTTTTAGCACCCATACATGCTCGTGATACTCATCGACTCAACCCTCTATGCTTGACCACATTCAATTAACCGGAACACATGGATTTGTATTCGATGTTCACCGCCACCGTGGTCGGGCTAAGCCAGGACCATAATCACCCAATTAAAGCTTGTTCTAGGGTTGTCTCGGGTCTGTGATGCTTGCCCAATAGTTAGTTTGGGAAGCCACCACCGATCTTGGCTGGTCCGAGCAACAGGATGGTCGACGGTGAGCGCGCCGTAATCTTGGGTCGATTTGGAGAAGAAACAAAAACCGGGGGACCTCTGTGCATTTGTCAACGAGACATTGAATAGCAGCTAAGGGCTCTTCACCAGTTATTTGATTCAACAAGGGCCTTTTCGCAAGACTGGCAGCGCGAGCGTGGGCGCGAGCGTGTCCACCTTTCTGCAAGCCGGTTTGCGCTGAATTCAGCCCAACACTATTCATAGTTTCTCTTTTTTCTTTTTCTGCCAGGATTAGAGAATTTCTAGAAAATTGTAGAAAAATGCTAAAAATACAAGACCAATTTTGTTAGCCTCCTAAAATTCTATAGTATAAAATAAAAATAGTTTAAAGATTTTTAGTCCAAATAAGGAATTATGGAGTATTTAAAATAGCCAAAACCTATACTCCTGGAATTTTAGAAATTAATTAATAACTCCAAAAATCACTAAACTTTTTGGATAAGCTTTAAATGTTACTTAGAAGCCTTGGGTAAAGTTTGGCATGATTTGGACAATGTTTGGTACCTAAACCCCAAAACCCTAATCTTCTAGTGATGTCTGCCCTATGAACTATAGTTCTGACTCCAAAAGCCCTAGTTTCCTGGAGTTCTATGAAGGAAAATTGTGTTCAAGACCTGAGATAATGTACTTTTATTATCTTTGCATTTTCATAAGCATTACATGAGCATTCATGATTATATATGGTTATATATAGAAAACGAAGAAGAAGTAGAAGTTGAAGAAGAAAGAGACACACCACCACCTGAAGACCCACCTGTCGGGAACTGCTTTTATTTTGATATTTGTGGAGCAGAGCCCAACTCTCCTATAAGACAAGGCAAGCTCCGGTGCATTTGCCACATCCTTGCTATTTTAAAATTTTTCTCACTTGCTTAATGCATTAGGTGATAGGAGTTGTGTGCTTAAACCATTGATGCATTTCCTTCCTTGGAAGTTTGATTACCTTTCCTTGATCACCTATTTTATAAAAAGGTTTTTCTTGTGCTTAGTCTTGCTCTAGAAAAAAATGTTTTGTTTTGACAAAATATGATGCTTCAAGTGGGATGGGATGTTTTTAAAAATAAAACTTGTTGGTGGATCCATCATGGCCGTGATGGGTTCAACATCAGAAAAGATGTACCTCTGTCAGGTACCAAACTTTGGGTTGAAATGATAAAGCTGAGACCGGGTGGGTGACTTGCACGAGAAGAGAGTCTTGGTGTAGTGTCTCCGTCTGAGTCGATTAAGGACTGTCTCGATGTAGGCTTGCTAATCGAGGACCTTTTAACTGGTCACATGCCTCATCATGGGTAAGCTTTGCCTCGAGCAGACTAATACCAGAATAAGATAACACACAATGGGAGTGGGGAGATGGCGAGAGTAGCGTGTACCATCCATGGCAAGAGGCTGGACGGTGGTGTATCTGTGCTCTCGGTTGGTGTGAACCCGATCTGGTCTTAAGAACCCCGGTGGCGAGTTGACATATGCAAGGGTTAAGTGCTACATATGTCATGTGATTGGAGATCCCCAGCTGGGTATTAATCGATTCGGATCGCCGTTACTTCTCGGACATGAAGACTTGGTCACTGCCCTACACGTAGCATTCCAGTGAACAAGAAGGTTTGATAAGAAAATGGCTAGTATAGGCCAAGTGCTTGAACTAGGGTAGAGAGAACTCTAGAATTCAGGTAATGACTTAACTTGCTAATTAAACTGGATTTTTAAGGATCCACTATTAGTAAGCATTTTTGCAAACAGAGTCTTGATTATTGATTAAGCCTTACCTTGACTCCCTGAAGCCAGCATATCCTTGAGAGTCTTTTATTTTGACGGGTAAGACTTGCGAAAGTACACTTCGTACTCAGGGTTTTCGAACCCATGTTGTTGTAGGTGAGGAAGCAGCAAATTTTTGTTGCTTTTGTTCCAAGGTGGTGGCAAAAGAAGAAAATCAGGACTGAAGCCTCGGGAGGAAGGGTCCTCCTTTAAAAACTTTTTACTGTTAAGCGGGAGGGGTTTTTGCCTCCCAGGTTTGTAATAATATTACTCCTACACTCTTATATATTACTGGTCTATGATAATAATATTCTTTCTATACTTTAATATAAAATAAGTTGTTGTAACTGCTTCCGCATATTTGTTCCTCCGATGTGTTGTAATATCTGCGTGACGGGTGAAACGCTCTTGGGAAAGTAAAGGAATTCAGATACCGAACTTGTCAAGTGATCAGGTGCATCTACAGGGTTGTCCGAGGTCCGTTGGACAAAGACAACTGTAAGTGGGCCTAATGACTTGGGAGGTTCTGTCAGGACTGTAATACCACTTTGTGCATAAAGAAAAGAAAGGGATATCATCATTTGGTTTGCCATCTCATTATTATAGCATGGGATTAACTCTAATCAAAAGGACAAGATATCTAACAAAAATATTTAATGCATCATGTTGGAATTTTTGTTTGTTTGTGCATTAAGTAATGGTCATAAATATATTAATAAAAATATAATAATAATGAGATGAAGATTTGAGGACAAACCAAATTTGAAATTGCATTTGAAAATGAGGAAAAAGGGGAGAAAAGAAAAAGAGAAAGTATATAAAATATAAAGAAAATTTATATATCTCCAAAAATGGGTTCTTTTAATTTCACTATATAATCTGAGGATAAAGTGGGCACAAGAGTTGAATTTAAATTCTAGATTTGAAAATAAAAAGGAAAAGAAATAGAAAAAGAAAAGAATAAAACAAACCTAACCAAAATGGGCTGGTCGCCTCACTTCTCGGCCCATCTAACCTCCCCTACCGCGTGGCCCGCCCAGCAACCGTGCAATGGTGCCGAAAGGTGGGCCCAACTGTGCAGTCGCTGTGGTCGTGCGCGCGTCACCTCTGTCACTGGCGGGGGGTCCCCATTGCCAGCCGCTCATCACCCACAACTCAACCGCGTGGCATGTATCGCTGATTGGCAAGCCCCAATCCCTAGTACCTCCCGTCCGACTACACGCGTGATCTGCCACTTCCACAAGGGTCCTGCGCCAAGCTAGAGCGAAACCACCATGGTGTTCACGGGAAGTATCAACGACCGTGCGATCCTTAATTGCTCATCAGAGCCACAAATCCGTCGCGGATCCGCCTGGCACCGCAGCTGTGGGGGACGGATATCCCTAGGTCCACTAGAAGGCAAGAAGGCCTCGCGAAAGGCTTTGGGCCTATTATCTCGCAAGGCCGTCCCTTCGTGGGACAGGAGAGAACTGCTGGTAGAATGGGCCGATGTGAGGAAGAAGCAGACTCAGGCCCAGGCGGCTCGTTGGATTTAAGCGTTATCCACAGCGCTGATCCGACTTTCCCGTGTAGCGTCCTTTGACGTCGGAACAAACTAGGGATAAGTCGGCAAGATCGCAGGAAGATAAGTTCAGTCGTTTCACTTTTGTTTAGGCACACATCATTATCATACACACATGTAGTGCCCCACGGTCGAATATATTAGGCCTAGGGGGTACCCCATCAGATTCATTGACCATCTACTCAACCCATTAGTCTCTCTCTCCACACAAGAGAGTTCCCCTGTAACCTACCACATAAAGATCCACACCAGGAAGTAGGGTGTTACACATCTCAACGCGGCCCGAACCTGTAGAAAATTGCTTGTCGTCTCTCGTGCATCTCGCACGAACCATTGAGTTACAGTCAACAGCACCGTCCTACCCAAAAGCACCATGAGGGGTAACCATGGGTGTGCGGTCGGGCTCCAAACACCGACAGTTGGCATGCCAGGTAGGGGGTGTGTCGTTGACCCAAGCTAGCTCAATGGCCGTCACCTCCTAGTGCAAGATCGCTCTCCGCCCTGGATCCGTATTCGGCTTCGGGACCATCTTATCTGTAGCAGATGAGAGGGGAATTCTGCACCGCATAGCGGATCCATGAGAGAAGAAGCTTTCCTCGGAATCCCCCAGGAAAGTCGGAACAAGACAGCAGATAGCGCAACCTCCTGCGCCTCGGGCAAAGACTATCCCTTGCAAGTCGAGAGCCGGGAATTCACTTGCCCGGAGAACTCCGCTGTCCACTTTGCCCATAAAGGAGTGGACACGGATTACAAGAAAGAAGGAAACAAGCGTTCCTGGAACAGAGCTCCGCCGAGCCATCTTTCCGGCACCTTTGCCCTCAAAGAAAGACGGAAAGGAATTCGCCACCGCAGCCTTTCTACCCTGACGTCCTCTTCATCTGGGGGAGATTGGAGTCATCTCCCATCTCCGACGACGAGCCAACCATGCCAGGGGAAGAACCTCCCCAGCGAGAAGCTCGTCGATGAAGGAACAGACGCTGGAATATTCGGTGACATCACGAGGCTAGGGAGCGAGACCCGACGCAGCCCGTATCCCGGGATGAAGTCTCGGAAGTGGGAGAAACTCCCGACGAACGAGTATTTAGAGAAAGGAGGAATTCTCATCGACGTGATTGCCGGCAAGCTCAAGACCGAGAACGAGAACAAGCTGAACAGGGTGCGAGGTTACACCGAGAGAACCCTCTCTTTGCTCGAAACCTGAACCCTGACTTTGCTTGTGCGATGAACACGCCGAGCAAAGTCGGAGGAGTGTTGGCTCAGATAGCTAATGGCCTCCCGCGGACTCCGGATGCTGAAGGCTATCGGCGGCTGCTCACTCGGGCAGCTAATCATCTTCTACCCCTCGTTCATCCCCCGAGCGACCTACGACATGCCATCAACAGTCGACGAGACACGTGGAGCTCCATCAACGCTTCACATGACCGACGACACGAAAATGAGATAAGGCGCCGGGAGGAGTACGCTCGGGACCATGGCATCCTGGCCCAAAGTCATGCCACCAGAAATGAGTCGGTAGCAGCCTCAACCAGTGGCCCGATCCGGGGACGGTCGAGACAACACAACACCGACTCCCCTCCTCGAGACGAACACCATGAGCGTCGACAGGAAGACACGTGTGGAGTATCAGCGCTTACCCCACGTCTCAGGGCCATCCAGTGGCCCCCAAACTTCAAGGTTCCAACATCAACAAGTACGAGCCTAAGCAATACCCGGGAGGCTAGTTGGCCGTCTATACGACCGCAGCCTGGGCCGCTGGGGCAACTGAAGACGTGATGACTGCATACTTGCCCATCGTACTTGGGCAGGATGCGTTGCAGTGGCTACAACATCTGCCGTGACACTACATCGATGATTGGAGTGACTTTAGTCGGTGTTTCATCGCCAACTTTCAGTCCCTCTCCGACAAGCCGGCGCAGCCATGGGACCTCAAATCCATCATTCACCGGGGCGATGAAACACTTCAGTCATACCTCAAGAGGTTTCAGACCATGAGAAATCGTGTCCCCGAGGTCACCGGGGCAGCAGTGATTGAGGATTTCTACCGAGGATCTAATGACTCAGCCTTCGTCCGAGCCATACTACAAAAAGCGCCGATCACCTTCGAGCAACTGTTTCGAGAAGCGGACCTCTACATCACTGCTGACAAACGGGCCTAGGTCCTCATCGGGGGAACGAAACCTGCACCACCAGCACTGCGTCACGACGCGAACCAGCAGCCCGATAGATGTTGGGAAAAGAGGCCTCATGAGGAGGTCCATGCCGCCGGACCACCCATCGCACGTGCCCGAGGGGCACCCTGTGGTGGCGAGCGGACACTGGACGACATCCTCGACGCCCAGTGCCCGTACCACAAGGACATGCGCCACACCCTGCGGAACTTCAGAGACTTCAAGCATTCCGTCGGGAATGGCCGACGATTCTAGCCTCTACCACCTCCCCCACCACGAGGAGGGCCTGGCGAGCCCAGGCAGCCTCAGCAGCAGGAAGGGGGAGGGGGTGGAGCATTCTCGCGCGTTGACGGGAAAGTCAACGTTATCTTCGGAGGACACGGGTCGCAGGAGAACAGAAGGCAGCAAAAGCTCAACGACCGGTAGGTCCTAGTGGCAACCACTAGTGCCCCAGCTCCCTATCGGTGGTCATAGCACATAATCACCTTCAGCCGAGTGGATCAATGGCTTAACTTCGACCATCCTGGCAACTACCCGCTCCTCGTTGATCCGGTGATCCGAGAGAGCAGGGTAAAGATAGTACTAGTGGACGGGGGAAGCAGCATCAACGTTACCTTCCCCCGGATGCTCCTGGGCTTGGGGGTCGCACTCAAAGACCTCACCAAGTTAGACACCCCTTTCTTCGGCATTGTGCCGACCGAAGGAGAGTACCCGCTCGAGCACATCAACATGCCCGTCACCTTTGGGACTCCGGAAAACTATAGAACCGAGTTCCTGAGGTTCGAGGTGGCAAGTTTCGACTGCGGATACAATGCCATCATCGGCAGACCAGGATTGGCGAAATTCATGGCCATTCCGCACTATTCGTACATGATATTGAAGATGCCAGGACCTCAAGGGATCATCACCATGCGCACTGACTTCCAAGGCGCCGCAGAATGCTTTCGGGGAGCTATCTAGGCGGCCCTCACTACTAGACCACCGACGACTTCCTCCGCGTAGGTGAACACAAAGCCTGAGGGAGACCTCATGATACCCTCGAATGAAGCTCAAGCCATGACCTCTATGCGGCCAACTGAGGAGACAAAGAGGATCAACTTGGGGTTCGCTAATGAACATGAGACTGCCATCATCAGCTCTAGCCTCGACAACAAATAGGAAAGCGCGCTCGTCCGGTTCCTACAAGATAACCGAGACGTATTCGCATGACAACCTGCGGATATGTCAGGAGTCCCGAGAGAACTGCCCGAGCACAAATTGAAAGTCTATCCTCAAGCAAGGCCAATTCGACAGAAACTGCGTCATTTCACACCTGACAAGAGAGAAGCTATTCGCGCCGAGTTAGCTCGCTTAGTGGCGGCAGGGTTCATTAGAGAAGTGCTGCATCCTGAGTGGCTACCAAATCCTGTTCTTGTAGTAAAAAAGAATAAAGTGGATTGGCGCATGTGCGTCGACTATACTGATCTCAACAAACACTGTCTGAAGGATCCCTTCGGGCTCCCAAGAATAGATCAGGTGGTTGATTCGACTGCCGGGGTGTTCTATGTTGTCCTTCCTAGACTGCTATTTTGGATACCATCAGATCAGCTTGGCAAAAGAAGATGAGGAGAAAACTGCATTTATTACCCCGTTTGGAGCATTCTGCTATACCTCTGTAGGGCCCAAAATGTGTATAAAAATATAATAAAATAAATATATGAAGAAATAAAATATAAAATTCAGATATCTCAAATTATACTTGAGTGTTGAGAATTTGAGGAAGGAAATCTTAATAAAGCCATTTATTATCTCCATAATTAAATAATAGAGGGTGGAATAAATAATAATGAAAGAGGATTTATCTTTACATTAGAATTATATTTGAGATCAAAAATTCAAATAGGGTTTTGAATTTGAATTGGATATTTGAGACTTGAAATAGGAAAGGAGATTTAATGGAACTATTTATTTCTTCCATAAATAAATAACAAGGAAAAGAGTAAATAATAATATTGTAAACAGTAGATGTTATAATCACATTAGTGTTAACCTCGACACTTGGAAATTTGAAGTTCAAAATGGGAGTTTGAATTTAAATTGAAGTTGAAGTGGGAACTCTAAAGTAGAAAAGGAGAATTTTAGAATTTGAGAAAAGAGGAGAAAGAAAATATTATGTGAGTAAAAATAAGTAATATATATATAATAAAATATTTTATTTCTATACTGGGATTTGAATTTGTATATTTTACTCAGGTTAAACTCATAAAAAGATTCAAATTTGGATTTCAAATTAAAAAGAAGGCAAAATAAAAATATAAAAGAAAAAAAGAAAGCCTAACTGGGCTCCTATCAACCAATTTGTCCCATCTAGCCATTAACCTCCGCGCAGCCCATTTTTTTCCTTTCCACCACGCGCGTGGCCGGGTGACGTGTGGGGCCCTCGATGCAGCCGCTATCTCCTCGGGAGCAATTATTCACTGTTTCTCTTCTCCGCCATTGTCGTGCGCCACGAACCCCACCTCGCCCAAACGTAACAACCTGGTTCCGCCTCTCGCCGTCCTTCTCGCCATGTCGCGGCTGGATAAAGGGATGGCGCCTCTCCTCTCCTTCCTTTGCTTGCAACTACCCCCTGCTAGCACCAACCCCAGACTGGAGTCGACCAGGAATGAGGTTGTGTGGACGTCCATGTGTTGCGTGGCCGACGACGTGAGAGACAGTGCGGGCTCGGTGCGCCGGGGTGCGTGTGGCGGCTGCGACGATCTCCGTATTGTGGCCGGCGTCCTCCACGATGTCAAGCTTGGGCACCGGTGGGACCACGCCTCGAAGGAGCACCATCGCTCGGACACCTCCTGGTGCAGCCTCCAAACGTCGATGAGGGCACGTCTCTATAATTCTTCATCCCTTGCGATATAAATTGGAATCGTCCGCGTGCAAATCCATAGCCGGTCGTTGCCCTCTGTCTCCCGGTGTGGCAATTCACGGTTCGCCGTCGGGGCACTCCATCGCGCTGCTCTTCCGTGGGCGACTCAGCCTACGCTACTGGCGGTGGTAGGGTTATTGGAGTTCGCCGTCATTCCTAAGTTGCGTGGATTCAGGTCGTGCTCCAAACGGCAGACTAGAGTTCCACCCGATCGCCGCTTGCCGGGCCTGACCGGCTTTTGACCGTGGCGCGAGCTCAGGGAAGAAGATGGCACATCCGTTGATCTTCGCGAGTATGGTCGAGATTAGAAGTAGGGTAGCGATTCACCCAGTTAAAGCCCAATCGTCCGATTGTGGATAGACGTTCGTGATGGGATCGCGTAGTATTGAACTCGTGGTCGTTAGATCTGGATCCTAAGGTTTAGATGGCGTACCGGTTCACTGCGCTTAAAGATCTAATCTGGCGCGTTGAGTTAGATCTGACGGTTGTGGACGCGCGATACCCCTTCACCTTGGCAATTATGCTAAAGAGCCCCTACTGAATTACAAATTGAACCCGCAGTCCATCGGCAGGGAGATTAGAGTCTCAAGAATTTTTGAAGAATAACCCCTGTGGTCTCTTCTTATCTTGTGCCCAGTCCAGGGAATTATAAAATTCAGTAAAATTGATTAGAAAATGATTTTTAATGTGAAAATAAATGCTAGAATTTGTTTAATTCCTATAAAATTCATATGAAGTCCAAATAAACCCATTCCAATTTCTATAATTTTATAATATTATTGTTTATCAATTAGTGCCACTGTTTTGACATGAAAGTCATATTAAAATTAATATTCTAATTAATCTTTTATTCAATACTAAAAACTTTATAAATTCATAACTTCTTCGTTTTAATTCCGATTTGACTCATTCCAGTTGCGTTAGTTTTGTATAAGTACTTACTACGCAGTAAGAACATTTATTATACCATGTTTCATTCTTTTATAATTAGATCTTTATTTAACATATGTTGGTTAGTCTTGTTAATCTGCTTATCATTGTAATAGAATATGATCTATGGTCAATTTATAACTTAGATTAAAGTGGAGATAATTATTTATAGAATAACCTCTCATATGATTTATATTAACTAATTTATAGTATAGTTTAATATTTTAATCACATCAATCCTCTATAAAATCATAACTCCTTAACCGTAACTCCAATTTTAGTGGTTCTCGTTTCCACGATCTAGTAAGCAACGCGTAGATCATTATTATGAAGTATGTTCTTATGTTTGGTGTGATGTTAATTTTGTCTATACCATGTTTGTTTGTATTGCTACGACTAGCGCGAGGTTATGAGGATCTGAAGAATCACCCTGGTAACTGGAATCTCAAGTGCTAGGCAAGTTATGCCCTTGACCACTTTTGTTACCCAATAATATTGTTTATTATCACTATTCTTGCATAGGTTTAATTTTGATGGGACCCAATAGGTCACCCTAGACTATTTATCTTTTTCCTTGTTTACCCCTGAATCATTGGGTAGTTATGCTATTGCTTTACACGGTTTTTGGGTTAATATTTCATTATATCCATGTTCCTATTATTATGTTATGTTATTTATGTTCATGATAAGATCATTATGTTAATGGGAACATGGAGTGACCACCCGGGAAAACAGTGCTACCACAAGGGTAGTATGGGATGCCCTTGGCTGATTAACTAGGAAAGCTAGTGGATGACTACCATACTTGAAAGGGGCAAGGGCAGTAGGGAAGTGGTCAGTGTAGGGAGGTCCTTGGGTTGATTTTGCTGCGATGGCGGTCGGGCGAGGGATCCCTGCATTGGAGCTTCCTATAAACTGTAGTGGTTTTCTGAAGCTAGTGGAACTTTGTAAAGGCCTCGTATTGTTACCCTGCCTCGCCTCCTCGGTAGAGGTGTATGGGATTCATGACCCCTTGGCATATGGGTAACATGACTTGTGGGTAAAGATGCGCAACCTCTGCAGAGTGTAAAACTGGTATACTAGTCGTGCTCACGGTCATGAGCAGCCCGGACCCTCACATGATTAATCTTTGGAATTAAAACTCAATTTGTCATTTGCATCGCATTGAGATTATTTTATTATTACTTTTACTTATAATTACTAAGGTTTGGTATTTACTTATACTTAGTAAGTGCTAATAAAATTTTGACCAACTTATTAAAAGCAATGCTCAACTTTAACCCCCACTGTTGATCAGCTTTACACATCACATGAACTCCCACCTTTGGCGAGTTCATACACATTATTCCCCACAACTTGTTGAGCTATGAACGTATGTGAGCTCAGCCTTGCTATCTCACACCTCCCATAGGAGAAGAACAGGTGGTTCAAGAGGAGCCACACAACGAGGATTTCGATTCGATCTAGGTGGCGTCTCCCAATTGACTTTCTGGCGCCAAGGATGGATTTTAGATCCTTTTATATTTATATTTTATTTTGTAAGACTTCCGCTATGTAATAAATACTCTGATTTTATTGTGATATTTTCTCTATACACTCTGTTATTATATATGTTGTCTTCTTTGGCGCATGTATGAGATGCACCCAGCTTTGTTCCTTAAATCCGGGTGTGACAGAAGTAGTATCAGAGGAATGTTGACTGTAGGACGAAACCTAGATAGAAATGGACAAAACCCTTACCTACTTACCTTACTCTGATTCTTATCTAAACTTATCTTAATCTTTTCTCATCTATTTCCGCTTTACTCTGATTATCCTTACATGTTCCTTCTAAAGACAAAAGTGGATTTCACACTTTGAAATCCTGTGCCTAAAGTGACTTTAGGAATAGGAGACCTACTGTTAGGAACAAAAACAAAACTATTTTTTATATATATAGGTATCTATACGCTTGAATGCTTGTTCTTATGATGCTTGTTTGATTTGGATCATTGATTGAGTGTGATGAATTGTGGAGTAATGTCCACAATTATATCTGCATATACATATAGGTATAAATAGAATCCATGAGATAATTAAACAACTTAGATTATCCTCCATTAATGAGGGATCTATTTAAAATAGATACACCTTAATGGATCCCTCTTAGCTTAAAGGAATCTATCTTATCCTAATAAGTTCATCTTGTGTTAAAAAAATTATCTTATCCTCTTAAATTGTTTATAAGATAAACTAGACCAACTAAAAGTACCCCCACTGGAATATTTCATATAGATCCATCTTATCCTACAAGATTCCCTCTTATCTTAAATAGATCCATCTTATTTTAAAAGATTCTTTCTTACCTTAATAGATTCATCTTATCTTGAAAAGATTTTATCTTATCCCAATAGATCTAACTAATATCAAACGATTCTATCTTATCCTTATAAATTCATCTTGACCTAATAAGCATACTTATCCCAACCACCTTGCTTATCTCATAGCAGTGTAACAAACATGATCTATCCCAAAACAAATTAAGTAGATCTTATCTAGTCTAATCTGGTTATACCAATTTAAACCTTGATCCCATCTACTCTGATCAGATCTAATCTAATGGACAAACATGATAGATAATACCGGGAAAATGGATTGGACCCTACTTCTATAAGCACGTTTAACCTAAATTGGTGCCCTAGATTAACTAGACCACATACAACTGCTTAACCATATGCGACTACCTTAACCTTCAGATAGTTGCATAACCCTTCTGTTTTAACCTAACAGAGATTCTGACTTACCCACGTCATATGATCCGTCATATCTCAAAAGATTCTAACATATCCTAATAATATATATTCTACCCTGGCAGCTCTACCTAAACTAATATGGTCTAATCTATGTTACAAGTATTAACTAAATCATATTCCTATAAATGGGTTTTAAACTTAAACGAGTATCTTAGACCGACTCGTCCGTGAAATCACGGGCTAGCCTATGTTATAGGTTGCCCGACCTATTTACCCCAAAAGCAAAGTAAAATTCTGTTTAATCTACCTACCCCATATACCGCAATTGTTATCCCAATTTGGATAATGGCATCTAACACCACGACCGATGGTCCCTAATTCGGACCCCAAAGGAAGCTCGATTATGTCATAGTACACTCATTCTATGTCAACACTCACCAAATAACTAAAACATGATGTACCTTTGTCTCTATATCACACCTGCTAATGGCATAAAAAGAATTGTAGGTGTATAAACAAATATATATACTGGAATTTCATAAAGACAAGGTCGCCTTGATATGCTTAACTAAATGACATTCTTAAATAGGATTATGGAATCTAGTGTGATCTAATCTAATGTGGTCTACTTAGACAGATTACTGGTACTTGAACTCTACTAGCCAGGTGTTAACATAACTTAACACATTAGACCAACACAACTAGGAGCATAAGAGCTAACCCAACCCATAGAGTCATGATGAATGGTATAACCTATCCATCCCCACCTAACATCAAACAAACTTTTAACCTACATCATGTAGACTATTTTATCTTGACAAATTCTATCCTACCTTTGGATAATCGCCTTATACGACTAGTTACACCAATCTGGACATAAAACAAAGATTAAGCCCTACTAAAGAATCTTCATATCATAACCAGCTACTAGCTTTTTCATTCTGCTTATCGAATAAAATCCCTTGCAAAACTATTTTGCCATATGCTTCTAACTCTCATGGTCAATACTAGGAAGGGAAGATTACTAGACAACAGCAAATAGAAATGAATCCTCCAAATCCTCCACCTGTTGGAATCAATCAAGTGGTTGTCGCCCAAATGCTGGTAATACAACTAATGGCAGACATGGTTACCGAAATACAAAATCAGATAAGACAAGAACGCCAGGAAATACGTCAGGACCGACTGGAGATACGCCAAGAAATAAGGCAAGCACGGTTGGAAAGACAACGACAACAACAACCTCCTCCACCACCACCAGCTCCACCAAACTACATAAACACATATATATATATATATATATATATATATATATATATATATATATATATATATATATATATATATATATATATATATATATATATATATATATACGTTACTACTATTTGTAAGAACTTAATGTTACTTTAGTTAGTAGTTAGTATGATACTATTTTAGGAGGAATAATAAGGTCTAATTGACCCATGTGTTGCTAATAAATTATGCATCATGCTGAGATTTTTGTTTGTGCATATGTGTTGAGACAATATGAGTATACACCCTTTCCTTATAAATCTCGAGGACGAGATTTCTGTTAAGGGGTAGGATTTGTAGGGCCCAAAATGTGTATAAAAATATAATAAAATAAATATATGAAGAAATGAAATGGTAAATTCAGATATCTCAAATTATACTTGAGTGTTGAAAATTTGAGGAAGGAAATCTTAATAAAGCCATTTATTATCTCCATAATTAAATAATAGAGGGTGGAATAAATAATAATGAAAAGAGGATTTATCTTTACAATAGAATTATATTTGAGATCAAAAATTCAAACAGGGTTTTGAATTTGAATTGGATATTTGAGACTTGAAATAGGAAAGGGGATTTAATGGAACTATTTATTTCTTCCATAAATAAATAACAAGGAAAAGAGTAAATAATAATATTGTAAACATTAGATGTTATAATCACATTATTGTTAACCTCGACACTTGGAAATTCGAAGTTCAAAATGGGAGTTTGAATTTAAATTGAAGTTGAAGTGGGAACTCTAAAGTAGAAAAGGAAAATTTTAGAATTTGAGAAAAGAGGAGAAAGAAAATATTATGTGAGTATAAATAAGTATAAAAAATATATATATAATAAAATATATTATTTCTATACTGGGATTTGAATTTGTATATTTTACATAGGCTAAACTCATAAAAAGATTCAAATTCAAATTTGGATTTCAAACTAAAAAGAAGGCAAAATAAAAACATAAAAGAAAAAAAGAAAGCCTAACTGAGCTCCTATCAACCAATTTGGCCCATCTCGCCTTTAACCTCCGCGCAACCCATTTTTTCCTTTACGCCACGCGCGTGGCCGGCTCACGTGTGGGGCCCTCGACGTGGTCGCTATTATAGATGGCCATTTGGCACTAACACGATGGGCCAGCCCAGGCACGACACGAAAAAGCACGGTCCAGGCACGACCCGGCCCGGTTACTATAGTGCCAGTGCCTGGCACGGCACGACTATAGTGTCGTGCCTGGGCCACTATCTCGACCCGTAGTGCTGGCACGGGCACGACACGGTTACATTTTTTATTTTAAAAATAATAGTTTATATATATTAAGTATAAGAATTCAATATATAACAAAAAAAACTGTAGTTGCACTGGTTAGATGGATGCGTTTAAGCCTCTTATGCACTAGGTTGTGAGTTTGAACCCCCACAACTGCATATTTTTTGCTAAATTATACCATATACTCAGATGTGCCATAGTGCCACCGGGCCGGCCCGGCACGACTAGCAGTCTGACGGGCCGTGCCTGGGCCGCGGCAGCGGCACGCCGGCCCATCTGGCACGACACGCTTCGCTAGCCGGGCCTGGCGGGCTGTGCCAATCACGGGCCGGGCCGTGCCGGGCTGTGCCGGCCCGTTTGGCCATCTATAGTCGCTATCTCCTCAGGAGCAATTGTTCGCTGTTTTTCTTCTTCGCCATTGTTGCGCGCCGTGAACCCCACCTCGCCCAGACGTAACAACCTGGCCGCGCCTCTCACCATCCTTCGCACCACGTCGCGGCTGGATAAAGGGATGGCGCCTCTCCTCTCCTTCCTTCGCTTGCAACTACCCCTAGACAGCACCAACCCCATACACTACACCAAAATAGTGAACTTCCTAGAGCCTAAAACCTAGGAAGTTAGCCCTAAACTCTAGAAAGTTAGCTGAACTCTCGGAAGTTAAGCCATCCCGTCGGAAGTTTGGCTCTCGAAATTTTTTTGTCGGAAGTTAGCTTAACTTCCTAGAGCCCTCTAGGAAGTTCGCTAACTTCCTACAGCCAAAGAAGCCTCTTGGAAGTTAGTAGGTTCTCGGAAGTTAGTAGCTTCACGCCGTCAGCGCCGTCAACTGACTAACTTCCTACGACTAACTTCCTATGGCTGACTGTAGCCATAGGAAGTTAGCTGACTAACTTCCTACGGCTGACTGTAGCCCCTAGGAAGTTAGCTGGCTAACTTCCTACGGCCCAATTGGCCTCTAGGAAGTTAATTTAACTAGCATTACAAATGTTGTTTATTTTTATTTTACACCACATTCCACAACATAACAAATATATCAACACTATATAGCACAACATATTTTCACATAAAACATCTCACACACAATCACATAACAATATTTAAATCCATAGTCTCATCAATTACATCATAAAAGTCTCATCCATAGTCATAATAAGACACATCTCATCCAGTACTAATAAGAGACAATATCACATACATAGTCATAATAAATGTCTCAAGTATCAAAACACAATAACATGAAAGCTCACGGTCGCCGATCACCATCAGGTTACAGTGACGAGTGATGGTCGATACCTCCACTAGTGAAGAGGGTTTCAACAAAGTCTAACCCGTCTTCTCGTTCATGCGTTGGCAAGGTAGCTGGAGGGGTCTAATATACATGTACAAATGATATTTGCTGAGTTAGATCATAATATAACTAACAACAAGTAAATTATGATGAATTTGCATACCTGATGTTCGGTAGGTGGAGATGTAGGTGTTGGTGGAGGTGAAGACCAAGGATAATGAACGAGAGGTGGTGGTGGTGGGGGCACCGGGACGTGTATCCCTTGGGCCTGTGCTAGTTGCTACAAATTTGTCGAACTCATTCACATCAGTGTTTTAAATCAATACATATCTTAAAGTGAAAGCTATTATCTTTTGAACTTACTTGTATGAGTGTTTGCTATTGTTGAATCTGTGTAGCATAATATTCATGTTGCGTAGCTTGTTGCTTCAAGTAATCCTGATGTCGCCTAAGTTCTTCTCGTGGTTGCTCCACTTCTGCTGGATCTTGAGTGGAGCGACGGGAGCTACGAGCAGCAGACCTCGACGAACCTCCACGCCGAACCCTCACCTGGCTCGAGTCGATGACGTAAGCAAACATTGTGTACCTACAAAACAAGTAACATCACGACAGATTAAGAATACATGTATTGCACTCAACCAAAAAAACAATATAAGATATGTAGAGTCTACACCTTCCATGTGCTTTTCCACCACTTGCATACACAGCCTGAGGATCAATAGGTGAGGTCCTCCAGTCATAGTCTGGTCCGTGCTAACTAGACATCGCCTCGCCATATGCAGCCTCATACAAAAGAACAATGCAATCTTACATACAAAAATCCATATAAACAGAACCTACCAAACATTTCAAAACACTCATGCCATATCAATATCATTCATCGATCTTTTCATTAGTATGTTCTTTGTCTGGCTCCTATGTGTGTGTCAAAGATACGTGTCATTTCTTCTCATAGCTGATCATTGGGGTTGTTCAACCATGACATTTGCCTGCACATGCACCAAAGGACAAAGAGAAGGAAAATACATGGTGAGATCAGAAGCAACAATAAGAAAATAAATACTATATACATGTTAATATTTTGTAAGCTAATTAAGCCTTTTTTTGGAAATAATTATAGCTAGCTAGTATCCATATTTATACTTTTAGCTGGAAGATTAAATCAGGATATATACACATGATATTTAGTAAGCTAAAGTTTTATTTTTTGGAATCTTATAGCATCACATCTAGTATATATATATATATAACTTACATACATCTATACCTGTAGCTAATAGCAAATTAAATCAGGATATGTATCTACACACATGCTATTTAGTACGCTAAGGTTTTTTTTGATTCTTAGCCTAGCTAGTATGAATAAAATTTACATGCATATATACTTTGTAGCTAGAAAATATACATAAGCTGCTGGTGGCCAAGGTAAGGTACACAGTACCTTGGACAACTTTTCCACGGTGTACCTTGCCTAGCTATTGGTCTGTGTCCTAGCTTGCAACTAGCAGCAAGGAGGCAGGACGGTGGTTAGTGAACATTAACAGAGCTTGTGTGTGTGTTTTTGGGACCAGCAATAAAGCGCTCATTTATGCATATTATTATTAAAGCCGCTAGGGGGCCGGTTATCTCGCACCCTTGCAGAGAACTGGTTGGTGTGGCTGGGTTAAAATCGGCCATTTGGATCCACGAATTAGTCTTTAGTTTGTTTGGCCGGACAGTCATGTGTATCATCTGTATGTGCAGCTCATGCTTTAGTGCTGCAATTGCTGCTGCTCAAAGCTAACTGGAAGGGCAGGCAACACGAGCAACCGAGCCTGTGTTCGACCATCTCTCTCTCTCTCTCTTCTTTATCTATCTTTTTTTGAATCGAGAACAGATTATTGCCCACGAAACAAATGCATGTCGACCCCAAATCGAGAACAGATTATTGCGCGGTAAATCAATGGGTGTGGAACGAGAGTCCTTATCATATTTACCTCGCTGCCGGTACGCATGCATATATTGTATAGCCTTAGATTCTACTGTTAGCTGGAGAGAAAAATGTGGGCAACCAAAGATTGGTTGGAAAAAGTGAATTTACTTCATCAATACCCATTGTCCGTTGCCATGCACTAGGGTCACGGGAGCCGCCGGGGCAGGGCCGCGCCCGCCAGACGAGACCGGATCAGAGCCGGGCCCGCCGCGCCGCCGAGGGTCTTCGCCCGCGCGCCATCGTGGCTGCCCGCCCACGCACCGGTAGGGCGCTTGCAAGCGCGCCGTCGAGGGCCACGCTGCGCCCGCGCACAGGTCAGGACGGCCGCGCACAAGCCGTGCCCACCGGGGTGGCCGCTGCTAGGGCCGCGCCGCCGGGGGAACTAGCGCCCGCCCACACCGGAGGAGTCTGGATCTGAGCCGCCATGACCGACTGAGTCACAGGAGGGAGAAAGGAAAGTGAGAAGAGGATAAGATTGATTCATGGTTTAAGATAAAAAATATAACTTCCTAGAGTTAAGCCGTAGGAAGTTACTTAACTTCCTAGAGGTTGTACACGTACTCTAGGAAGTTAGCTTTTCGTTTGACTGGTCAAAAGCTGAAATCTAACTTCCTAGAGGAGGCCGTAGGAAGTTAGGTGGGCAGCTAACTTCCTAGAACCAGCCGTAGGAAGTTAGCTTTTCGTTTGACTGGTCAACAGCTGAAACCTTACTTCCTAGAGGAGGCCGTAGGAAGTTAGCTGGGCAGCTAACTTTCTAGAGCCAGTCGTAGGAAGTTAGCTTTTCATTTGACTGGTCAACAACTGACACCTAACTTCCTAGAGGAGGTCGTAGGAAGTTAGCTAGGCAGCTAACTTCCTAGAGCCAGCCGTAGCAAGTTAGCCTTTCGTTTGACTGTTCAACAGCTGAAACCTAACTTCCTAGAGGAGGCCGTAGGAAGTTTGCTAACTTCCTACGGTTTTTTAACTTCCGACAGCTTTTATAAAATACCGTAGGAAGCTATATTTATTTCAAAGAGCTACCAGTTGCCTCTCGGAAGTTATGTATTTCCTCCGCGACGTCAAGCTTGGGCACCGACGGGACCGTACCTCGAAGGAGCACCGTCGCGCGGACACCTCCTGGTGCAGCCTCCAAACGTCGGTGAGGGCACGTCTCTATAATTCTTTGTCCGTTGCGATATAAATTGGAATCGTCTGCGTGCAAATCCATAGTCGGCCGTTGCCCTTTGTCTCCCGATGTGGCAATTCACGGTTCGCCGCCGGGGCGCTCCATCGCGCTGATCTTCCGTGGGCGACTCGGACTACGCTACTGGCGGCGGTAGGTTGGAGTTCACCATCATTCCTAAGTTATGTGGATTCAGGTCGTGCTCCAAACGGTAGACTAGAGTTCCACCCGATCGCCGCTCGCCGGGCCTGACCGGCTTATGACCATGGCGCGAGCTCAGGGAAGAAGAAGATGGCGCATCCGTTGATCTTCGCGCGTACGGGCAAGATTAGAATTAGGGTAGCGATTCACCCAGTTAAAGCCCAGCCGTCCAATTGTGGATAGACGTTCGTGATGGGATCGCGTAGTATTGAACTCGTGGCCGTTAGATCTGGATCCTAAGGTTTAGATGGCGTACCGGTTCACTGCGCTTAAAGATCTAATCTGGCGCGTTGAGTTAGATCTGACGGTTGTGGACGCACGATACCCCTTCACCTTGGCAATTATGCTAAAGAGCCCCTACTGAATTACAAATTGAACCCGCAGCCCATCGGCAGATAGATTAGAGACTCGGAAGTTTTTGTAGAATAACCCCTGTGGTCCTTGGTTATCTTGTGCCCAGTCCAGAGAATTATAAAATTCAGTAAAAGTGATTAGAAAATGATTTTTAATGTGAAAATAAATGCTAGAATTTGTTTAATTCCTATAAAATTCATATGAAGTCCAAATCAACCCATTCCAATTTCTATAATTTTATAATATTAATTGTTTATCAATTAGTGCCACTGTTTTTACATGAAAGTCATATTAAAATTAATATTCTAATTAATATTTTATCCAACACTTAAAACTTTATAAATTCATAACTTCTTCGTTTTAATTTCGATTTGACTCATTCCAGTTGTGTTAGTTTCGTATAAGTACTTACTACGCAGTAAGAACATTTATTATACCATGTTTCATTCTTTTATAATTAGATCTTTATTTAACCTATGTTGGTTAGTCTTGTTAATCTGCTTATCATTGTAATAGAATATGATCTATGGTCAATTTATAACTTACATTAAAGTGGAGATAATTATTAATAAAATAACCTCTCATATGATTTACATTAACCAATTTATAGTATAGTTTAATATTTTAATCACATAAATCCTCTATAAAATCATAACTCCTTAACCGTAACTCCGATTTTAGTGGTTCTCGTTTCCACGATCTCGTAAGCAACGTGTAGATCATCATTATGCAGTATGTTCTTATGTTTGGTGTGATGTCAATTTTGTCTATACCATGTTTGTTTGTATTGCTGCGACTAGCGCGAGGTTATGAGGATCTGAAGAATCACCCTGGTAACTGGAATCTCAAGTGCCAGGCAAGTTGTGCCCTTGACCACTTTTGTTACCCAATAATATTATTTATTATCACTATTCATGCATAGGTTTAATTTTGATGTGACCCAATAGGTCATCCTAGACTATTTATCTTTTGCCTTGTTTAACCCTGAATCATTGGGTAGTTATGCTATTGCTTTACATGGTTTTTGGGTTAATATTTCATTATGTCCACGTTCCTATTATTCTGTTATGTTATTTATGTTCATGATAAGATCATTATGTTAATGGGAACATGTAGTGACCACCCGGGAAAATAGTGATACCACAAGGGTAGTATGGGATGTCTTTGACTCATTAACTAGGAAAGCTAGTGGATAGACCTTACCCGAAAGGGGCAAGGGCAGTAGGGGAGTGGTTAGTGTAGGGAGGTCCTTGGGTTGATTTTGCTGCAATAGCGGTCAGGCGAGGGATCCCTGCATTGGAGCTTCCTATAAACTGTAGCAGGTTTTCTGAAGCTAGTGGAACTTTGTAAAGGCCTCGTAGTGTTACCCTGCCTCGCCTCCTCGGTAGAGGTGTATAGGATTCATGACCCCTTGGCAGATGGGTAACATGACTTGTGGGTAAAGATGCGCAACCTATGTAGAGTGTAAAACTAGTATACTAGCCATGCTCACGGTCATGAGCAGCTCGGACCCTCACATGATTAATCTATGGAATTAAAACTCAATTTGTCATTTGCAATGAGATTATTTTATTATAACTTTTAATTATTATTACTAAGGTTTGGTATTTACTTATACTTAGTAATTGCTAATAAAATTTTGACCAACTTATTAAAAGCAATGCTCAGCTTTAACCCCCATAGTTGATCAGCTTTACACATCACATGAACTCCCACATTTGGCGAGTTCATGCACATTATTCCCCACAACATGTTGAGCTATGAACGTATGTGAGCTCATCCTTGCTGTCTCACACCCCCCACAGGAGAAGAATAGGTGGTTCAAGAGGAGCCACACAATGAGGAGTTCGATTCGATCTAGGTGGCGTCTCCCAGTTAACTTTCTAGCGCCAAGGATGGAGTTTAGATCCTTTTATATTTATCTTTTATTTTGTAAGACTTCCACTATATAATAAATACTCTAATTTTATTGTGACATTTATCTCTATACACTCTGTTATTATATATGTTGTCTTCTTTGGCGCATGTATGAGATGCTGTGATATCCCAATTTTCTGAAAAGAAGTTAAATTTCTTTTTCTCTTTTCTTTCATGTTCTGTGGCATTGGGGTTTGGAGTTTCAGGAGGCATTCCTTAGGGAAACAGTAGATCTTTTGGCATTTTTTTCCGCTGGGGTCGGGAGCTTAGATGGGAGAGCGTGTCCGGGCCTTTGATCTCGATCCGATGGATGGGAGCCCCCCCTCCCCAACCCTACCTGACCCCCTCTCCTCCCAATTGTGGCAGCCGCCCCCACCCTTTCCACCCCTTTGGCCGCCGCCCCCCTCCCTCTTCCTCTCCTCCCCTTGGGCAGCCGCCCTCTACCCTCTTCACGGCTTCCTCCTCCCTCTAGATCTCTCCCACGCAGCAAGGATCGAGAAGAGGAGGAGTATGTTGAATTGAAGAGGAAGAGAGGATCAAGGAGATGTTCTTCCCCATCTCTTCTTGCAGAATTTCTTAGGGAAATCCTAGGTATGGATGGGATCGTTGTTCCTCCCTGTAATTATATACTTTTGGAGGTTGTGAATCATGGGGATTAAAGTATTAGAGGTTGGATTAGATGTGGGGTTAGGTTTTGATCTCGAATTTAGTTTTCTGCAGAATGGCAGATTCGACAGTTTCTGTTCATGCTAGTTTTCCATGATCTTAGTGGCCTCAAAAAAATAAAAAGTCTATATATGAGTCGTAGATAATTTGTAGATCTTTCCTTGGCCATGAATAACACCTCAATCGGACATCGGATCAGAAAGTTATTGCAGTTTGATTATAGCAGATTTTCAGTCTCATAATTCTGTACAGGATCTGTTCTCTTAAGATTTAGGCAAATTTATCAATAGAATTAAACTTTAGGTTGGTAAAATAAGTTGTAGATAATTTCATAAGATTTCCAGATTGTTAAAGTGTGCATTCATATGAATTTTGAAACTCCAGTTATGTTTGTTTTACTGTGGCTATTCCTGTTTGCCTGACAAAAATGAGCGGGTCTGTTCACTGGTAGGTTTCATCTAGTAAATGGCCGAATTGGCTGTTCCAACTATGGAGACTTTTGTAGAGAGATAAAAGTTCTTACTGCCAGATAAATTTCATGATTTTGGGTTGAGTAGTTTGGGAGATATCGAATTTTGAAGTTAACTATGCTGCTGTCTAAAACAGATTCAATCAGTTATCTTGTCTGATGGTTTAGAACTTATAGATGGCAGAATTTAATTATCCATTGAATACCGAAGTTGTAGAGTATTTTGTGTAGATACCCCTAGAGTATTTGTTTGATATCACCACTGTTATAATTTTAAAGATACAAAATTAACAAACAACGCTGGTGCTGTTTGGCATGTGGTTCAGGGTGGGAGTCATTCCACCGGATCTTGGTTTCAAGTGTAGGAGCGATTCGTTGATTGTTGGCAAATGTTTGTGAAATATTTGTACTAAGTTTTATGCCCCGTAGTAGGTGTCTACACTCTGGATCATGCCTAGTATATTTTTCTTCTTCGATGAAGCAAGTGAATGTAGCGGTGGTTGCTACCGTTTTGACTTGTTGTTTCATCGCCTACACTCTAATATTCAGAATCATCAAATTCTTTCATAATTGAACCCTATGGTGATGCTTTACTTGACTGTATTATATTGATGCTTAATCATATATTGATGATGATGATGATTTGAGTATGACCCACGAGATTAATTCACACCCCTGAAGGTAAACAAAGTATTATTTGAGGTTTGTATTGTATCTGAAGGTAAACGAAGTATTGTTTGAGGTTTGTATTGTATGTGAAGGAAGTGAAGTATATTGATAAATGCAGCATGCCATATACATTACATGATTCACTTGCATATGAAGTTTTGTCGTGACCTATGGTCCGACCGTACCGGTACAACTTAGCATCGTACGTTGCCCGAGGAGGGGTACGATGCGGCTTCATACCCTTAGAGGTATGAAGGCAGAGGACATATGCATTGCATTCATATGCATTCATTGAAGTGATATTTGCAGACGGTGTGGTTTTATACTCTAAGGGGTATGAAGACAGAGGACTTACACATTGCATTCCTATGCATACATTGAAGTGATATTTGCAGGTAATGTTGACGAAGGGAAGTATTATACAATCTATTGTGGTTGTTCGAGAAAATGAGATGGCATTGGTTATTTTGGGATTATTGAGTTCTATATCTACAAGTATTTCTGATCTCAATTGTGATCCCTTTAAAATGTTGATTAATCCAATTTTCTTTTGTTTAAATATCTCGTCAAAACAATTTACTTGCTGAGATGTTTCATCTCACTCTTGCATTACTCAATGCAGGTACTTGATTCATGTTGGGATTGAGGAAGTAGCAGCACGTCCACCTTCACTCTCATAATAACGCTGCCCAGGCACAACAATGATTTAATTAGAAACTTCTTGTCAAAGGATGTTTGTTTTTTAACTAGTCGTGCACACTAGTTAATTCAGTTTATGTCATTATGGTTATCTTCCCATTGCTAGCAGATTATAAATGTCTAGTATGTTTTCTTATCATGATATCTATTTATACTCTGTTGCTTCCACATTTATGCAAATTTGCAAAGGAGATGCTGTCGAAATTTTATATATGAATGTTAGTTGTGTAGTTTAGTAGCATTTTGGGGTGTTTGTGGATCCCGGACTGTTACAGTTGGTATCAGAGCATAGGCTTTAGATTCTTGGTAATTGGAAGATAAATTTGACACACTTGCACATATAGGAAGGGTATGGGTTCAAATATCTTTGATATATATTAATGTCTTTGAAGTGCAGATGACAATAATTTCACCGCTCTCTATTCCTTTATGGTGATGTGGTAAGTTGTTTATGACTTAATGTCTTGTTGGGGGCCTTCGTCCTCCGAAGGTCCTCAAAAACGTGACTTAACAATATCTTCCAAGTGTGACATATGACCAGGTACCTTCGGACTCGGGCTAAAAGCATGCACGATGTAAAGAGCATGATCGTGACGAAGGTTGGAATTGCTCCGAAGCTACACGCAAGGGAGCTTCGGCTAAATGGCGGAAAAAGGAACCGAATTAAAGGGAAAAGGCTATCTAGTCCTCATAGAATTGTATATAAGTCAATAATAAGTGTAAAGGGCATGTATGTAATTTCTCACACGCTGCGTCCTGTGCCTATAAATAGATGAATAGTACCCCCGTACTGTTCACGCTGACTGGTACTTGCTCGTGCGTCACACTTGTACTTTTACCGTCTATCAAGCCGAAGGTACATATGTAATTCAATATTGTTTCTATTTTTCCATGATAATATAATGAGGACGAATTGATAACGTTATATAATTGTTTATGTTGTCTCTTATATTTCACATGTTTCTCCTTTTATTAACACATACCTCAATCATGAAGGTATGTCCTTCATGACCTTCGTGTGAAGATCATTATATCCTAAGGGAAATAATGCTTCGAAGGACAAAGGGCATTAACATTTAATATTTTGTGTTGCCTTGTTCTTAATTCATAGCACTTGAGAACAAGTCCCCAACATTGGCGCCCACCTCAGGTGAACCCTTTTCGACCACCTTCGGCAAGCACTGACCTTCGTCATGCCGCCGAAGAAAGCTTCAGCACCCGGGACCGCTACACTGCAGCGCTGGACCCAAACCAAGAAACTCTTTCTCTTCGAGAGGCTCGAAGCCAGAAGAGGAAAGCCACCAGTCCAACACTCCAGGAGGAGGAGTTGGACCAAGAGATCAGGGACATGAAGATCATCCATCAGAAAGTACAAAGAAAGAAGGAGAAGATGGCGCGACTGGCTGATCTTCAAAGGAAGATCGACGAAGCCACTGAAGAAGTGCGTCATCTTGTTCAAGATGAACAAGATAGAAGGCCCCAATAGGGAGCTTCGTCAAGAAGGCTTATTCAACGAGGATGGATGGTATGATGCTTTTAATCATGATGCCTTTACTTTTGATGATGCTTCTCCCTTGGCAGCAGAACTGCAGGCTACCCCATGGCCCCCATCATACAAGCCACCTCAGCTCCCCATGTATGATGGGCACTCAGATCCAAAGCAGTTTCTGATGAGCTACGAAGCAACTATATCTTCGTATGGGGGCAATACTGCAGTCATGGCGAAGTCCTTTGTCATGGCAGTCCGGAATGTAGCCCAAACATGGTATTCTTCTCTTCGGTCAGGGACTATCACGTCGTGGCAGAAGCTTAAGGACATGTTGGTTACCAGCTTCCAAGGCTTTCAAACGAAGCCGGTCACAGCTCAGGCTCTGTTCCAATGCACGCAAGACCATGAAGAATACCTTCAGGCATATGTACGAAGGTTCTTGCGACTGAGGGCACAAGCACCTACAGTGCCCAATGAGATTGTCATTGAGGCCATGATTAAGGGCCTTCGGCCAGGACCTACGGCTTAGTACTTCGCCAGGAAGCCCCCGCAAACTCTAGAGAAGCTGCTTCAGAAGATGGATGAGTACATCCGAGCTGACAACGACTTCCACCAAAGAAGGGAGGAAGCTTACAGATTCTCTGAAATTACTAGGGGCTTCGGAGGAAGAATCCATCCGAGGCACGTCAGGTCAATCCATAACTCCACTCAAAGTGATGACAAAGGAAGTCAGTCTCAGAGGTCACAATATACCTCACAATCTTCGGGGCAACAACAAAGCTCTTTCAGGCCACCAGCTCCAAGGGGCAGAGGCGCCAGGGGCTTCGGAGGAAGATTTGGGGATCAGCCTAGAAAGATTTACTGCTTATTCTGTGGTGAGGACAAGGGCCATACTACAAGAATTTGCCATGTCACCATTCAGAAGCAAAAGGAAATAGCAGAAGTCGAAGCTCAGCAGAACCAGCCGAAGCAGGTCTTACACACTGCTTCGTGTCACTCTCCTTACATACGAGAGTATGTGAACAATCATCCTGCAGCTTCTATCGCTTCGGCTAGCCATTCACAGGCTTCCTGGCCACAACTCTGACCTCCACCACCACTACAACCGACCTATTCCCGAAGCCAGCAGCCAAAAGGGCGCCAGCACTCTCAACAGCAACGGGAATTCAGGGAGGAATCTGAAGCTCACACAGTCAACAGTACTGTGCCGGAATCAAAGCACATCTATTGAGAGATATCCTACCTCTGAAACATTTTTATGTTCATTATCATTTTGTTTTTAATAAGGAACAACCAATGTAAACCTAGTTTTAATTTCTTGTAATAGCTTCGCTCCTGTCAGAATGAAATATATCTTCTTCACAGATTTACGAAGCTCAAAATTTGCTGAAGCTCAAAAGACGTTCCTAAGGGAATGCAGAGCTAAAAATCGCAGTGCAAGTTTCACTGAAGCTACAAAAAGTCGTTCCTAAGGAGCACAGTGTAAGTTTGCCGAAGCTACAAAAAGTCGTTCCTAAGGGAGCGCAGTGTAAGTTTTCTGCTCAAAAGTTGTTCCAAAGGGAATGCAGAGCCAAATACCACCAAAATATAAGGCGAAGCGCGAAAAGTCAACGTGAAAATACTGCTGAAATAGAAGGCAAAGAAGTTCAAAAGACATTCCTAAGGGGATACAGAACTTACACCGAAAAATAAGCGGTGAAGCCGAAAAATAAACAGCAAAGAGATTTTGATCGTTCCTAAGGGACGCAGAAATTGTGTGTTTCAGCGTGGGTGTGTGTCTTCGGCATTAGCATCATTCTTTGCATCATATCATCGCATCATCTCACATAGCATCACATCATACATCATATCACACCAATGACACGAATTGGAAGAGAAGTCGATCTTCGGAGAATGCTTTACAAAAATGAAAAGGTGCTAAGGCACAAAGTAAGCTGAGAATTACAGCTTCATCAGCTCTGATGTGGAAAAAGAGATTTATTGTTTACGAAGCATTGATGTTTTTACGGAGCTTGGATGTTCTTTACGAAGCGTGGATATTCTCACGAAGCATAAATATTCTTCTTTACAAAGCATGAAGAGAAGGGAAGGTGTTTTTTCGCCGAAAGCTCAAAAATGGCATGTACATAAAAGTTTCATGCATCGCAAAGAAGTAAATTGCAAAATAGTTTACATATTAGATTCAAAACTATACACATCAAATATTATAGACTTAGTTCAACAAATGTTACATTAATCACCTAAGAACGTTTTTACAATAACTACTATTCCTCCTTCAAAACCTTCTCCGCAACTTCATTAAGCAATTTGTTAACGACTTCGTCAACAATAGATTCGGCTATGTTGATGATTTCTATTGCTTTCTTCGTCTCTGGGTCGGCCAGGGGGTCGAACGGCTCTGGTGGAGGAGGTAATTCAGCTACGGTAGAAAAAATCAATCAGTTCAAAGTCACAAAAACAAACAACGAAGCTAAAGGCCATTAAACGATACCTATCCGTCTCTCGCGTTCTGCAGCTTCCTCAGCTTTTTTCTCTGCTTCTCGAGCATCATGAATGTCTTTTTCACTTTTCTTCATTATTTCGTGAGCCATTTCTCGGCCACCATTTTCCCAGATGTCAGTGTAAAATTTTCCGCCCATTAAACTTGCTTCGACCGAGGGATCCTTTGTGTCATCCACGGAGAGGTCAGCTTCAGCCTGGGCCAAGGTTTTAACATGATTGCAACCCGACTTCTCCAAGATGGCTGAAACTCCTCTCGCACCAGAGAACGCGCAGACATCCCCGTGATCACTTAAAATTTCCTCAAAAGCTTCGGCTTCTCCGCTTATCCACTCGATAACACCCTCAGGGTCACCTCGTATAAAGTTATCTTCGTTTGAATAGGCGCCCACGTTGGCGAAGCTAGCCTTTATCTTCTTCACGCAGCCCAAAGATTTTTCAAAACATCTTTCCTTGGATGCGTGAAGCTCTTCAACTATTTTTTCTAAATAATTTTTCCAATATTCATTGGCCTCTCGGTTAGCTTCTGCGAGAGCGCATTTTTCTTTGGCCTCTGCCAGTTGTTTCTGAAGATCCTCGATCTCATTCTTTTGGATCTCAGCTTGAGTCTTGAAGCTGGCCTCATCTTCTTTCACTTTGTTCACTAACGAAACAAAATTTTGTCTTTTTCAAGACCTTCGTTCCTTAGTTCGATTACCTCTGAATGAAGGTTGTTCAGAGCTATTGTATATCCTTCTTCTTCAATGTTTTTCTGTGCTCTAAGGGCATTGCTAAGGATTAAGCCCTACAAGAGGAGGACAAGATTAAATATAAGCAAATGAAATAATTTGTTTTCAAATACAAAATTAACTTTTATACCTTTATGCTATTATATGCTAAACTGTCAGCCAATTCATCCTTTGCTAATACTGAAAGGCCATCTTCTAGCTTTGGAAATCCAAAGCTTCTACCTATCTCCCGGCAGACGGATATCTCTTTGTTATCTGGGAGGCAGTACAAAAAATCTTCTTCCCCACTGCCATTGAACACTAATGCCCCCTTCAGGTATTTCAACTTTCGGGCATAATGTTGAGCTTCTCGTTCTTCTTCCTTAGAAAGTCCCTTTCCCGAAGCATGGCGAATGATGTAATCAATGCTCTCTTTTAAAGCTTCGGGACCAGGAGTGGCAACTTTTTCAGGCGAAATTTGCTCTGTGGCCTTTTCTTCTATTGCCTTTTCTTCAATTTCCGCAGGCTTTTTCTCAGTGGGCTCTGAAGGCCCAGCTTCGGTACCAGCTTGGATTACTGCAGCTTCAATTTCGTCCGGCTTTGTTTCAGCTTCGGTTTGCGCTTTCAAAGCTCCGGCAGTTTTCCTTGAAGGAGTAGAGTTCAAAGTCTTTACTATTTCTAACACATCTAGTACATTGGCCATCCTTCTCCTCTTGGGAGTTGCGGCAGAACTTTTTTGTGCCTTCGACGCTGTTACTTCTGATGAAGGGCTTAAAATTTCTAACACTTTTGTTTCTCCAATATTTGACTTTTCAGCCTTATCCTTATCAGTCTTTGACTCAGCTAGCTCAACTGAGGGTAGCTTCGACATTGTAGTTGGCGCTTCAGTTCTTTGCGTAGGAGGAGCAGTTTCTCTTGGTTCAGCAGCTGAAGGGGCCTCCCTGTCAAACTTAGGCACCACGGCCGGTTCAATATAACGTGGCCGGTGGGTGAGCACCTTCATCTTTTTGCTCGCAGCCTTCGGCACAGGTTCAGCCGAGCCGGCCACAACAGTAGCTTTCCTCTTCTTCCCTTGTCCGCGCAGCGGGTAGCGGTAGTCGGGGTAGATGAAGCCAATAGCGTCAAAAACTCTATTCAATCTTTTCATTCCTCGAATTCCGAAGGCTGTGGATAATGCATTATCTTCTGCCTTGGAATATGATCCAAGCAATTCATCACTTGTAACTTCGATGCATTTTAGCCAGTCATCGTTTGGTTCATTGAATTTATCCCCATATCTGAATGTGTACTTCAGCCAGACCAGTTCACCTTCACTAGATTCGGTGATGGTCTCCTTCGGCATTTCCCAGCTCTCTACAAGTGGCCATACTCTGAATGCTATGTGCTCTTGAATTAAATCTCTCGTACCAATAAAGAAGCAGATAGTACCAAATGCCTTCTGGCATGCTTCGGTGGCTTCATCGATTTCAACCTTCGGCTTTCGAAGGCCGAAGCGGGACCATATGGAGCGCATAGTAACTTCCTTGATGTCCTCCCTCGCTATCAAGTCATTCTTCACATAGAACCATTCTTCCATCCAATTTCCCGGCCATCTCTTCCGAAACATTGGCACTGGGTGGCTTGCGTTTGGACGGGCGATAAAACCATAACAACCGAAGTTGTTTTGGTACTGTTCTTTCCCCGTGGCCTTCGTCTCATACAAAAGTTTGTGCATGCTGCAGAAGCATTTTGCGCTTGGCTCTATCCCTTGGCTTCTTACTGCCCAGACGAAGACTCCCATCCTCAATATAGCTTCGGGGTCAATTGATGAAGGAAAATTTGGAACGTCTTCAACACTTCAACTACGAATCTGCTCAGTGGGAACCAAAGCTCAGCTTTCAAGAAGCTTCGGAAAATCACAACTTCGATCTCCTCAGGCGCAAGAACGTTGTTGTCTCCGCCAACCCTCACAGTAGACATGTCCCGAAAGTACCTTCCCCTCATGTTTTCCAGGTGACTTTGCTTGATGGTCGATTTTCCGAAAATTGCATGACTTGGTCTCTAGGGTCGATCCTCGAAATCTTCGCCTCCACTTTCTGCATCATAACTGTCACTGTCACCGGTATCTTCAGACATGCCCTCCAGTATCTCCTTAGTGATCTTTTCTGTATTCGATTTTGCCATTGACTCGATAAATCTAGCAATGTAAGGGTTCGCAGCCTTCTTCTCCTCAAAAAGCTTCTCCTCTTCAGTTAGCTTCGTCTCAGCAGCAGCCTTCTTGTCTTGAGACATTTTTCCCTCCAGAGATGATGAAAATGTGTCTTTCTAACCGAAGCTTAGGAAGCTTAAGAACTAGCAAGCATTAGTGAGCAAGAGCTATAAAATTGAGAAAACAAGGCAAATGGCACAAGCAGCGTACCAAATGTGGTTGATGCGAGTTCTTATTTATACGCTCGGCACGCTCCAAATTGGGGGGCCCTGTCTGTCATTGGATGTTGCTATTCTAGCAAAGGGAAGGTGCTTTTTCGGACCTTCGGCTAAAGGCCTTCGTCCATGTCACAGTCTGAATTCGCTATCATAAACAAATTAATACTACGAGGGGCTACTGTTGGGGGCCTTCGTCCTTCGAAGGTCCTCAAAAACGTGATTTAACAATATCTTCCAAGTGTGACATATGAACAGGTACCTTGGGACTCGGGCTAAAAACACGAACGATGTAAAGAGCATGATCGTGACGAAGGTTGGAATTGCTCCGAAGCTACACGCAAGGGAGCTTCGGCTAAATGGCGGAAAAAGGAACCAACTTAAAGGGGAAAAGGCTATCTAGTCCTCATAGAATTGTATATAAGTCAATAATAAGTGTAAAGGGCATGTATGTAATTTCTCACAGGCTGCGTCCTGTGCCTATAAATAGGTGAACAGTACCCCCGTACTGTTCACGCTGACTGGTACTTGCTCGGGCGTCACGCTTGTACTTTTACCGCCTATCAAGCCGAACGTACATATGTAATTCAATATTGTTTCTATTTTTCCATGATAATATAATGAGGACGAATTGATAACGTTATATAATTGTTTATGTTGTCTCTTATATTTCACATGTTTCTCCTTTTATTAACACATACCTCAATCATGAAGGTATGTCCTTCATGACCTTCGTCTGAAGATCATTATATCCTAAGGGAAATAATGCTTCGAAGGACGAAGGGCATTAACGTTTAATATTTTGTGTTGCCTTGTTCTTAATTCATAGCACTTGAGAACAAGTCCCCAACATGTATGATATAATTTATCTCTAATTCTTTATATTGTTTTATTAATGCGTTTGATATCGCTGGTCTTTTGTGAGATTGAAGTTGTTATTATGCTTGTGATATACATGCATAACTATGTTGTTTTTAACATGTTTTTCATGGTTGAGTTTTATTACAATAATATTGTTATATATTCTTGATTGAGGATGTTTCTAAGAGGAGTGTGAATTGTGTGTTTTGGGTTACAAGGTAACCATCGATTTGAATTTAATTTGTTGGGCGGTTGGTGGATAGCTCCAACTATCTTTGCAAAGAATGATTGTTTATGCCGAGAAACCAGTTCTGAAAGAAATGAATATTGGTACTTTTATATGGATTTTGGGGGAAGTCTTTACATAGCTAGCCAAAGTGGCTTACATGTCTCCCTTCTATCTTGCGTTTTAGTAGCCACAAAGCCTTGATGTGGTTTAAAGTGGTTGCATGTTAGTCATGCTAATTATAGAATAAATCTTTGATTTTCCTGATCCATTGATTATATATTAATACGTTGAGGATCTGATGGTTATCTCCCTGATGCATGCTTGTGGAGCCATTGTTGGACCACTTATCTATTGGTTTGAATGAAGTCATTGCCTAGCCTAGAGTGGGTTGGGTGTGGTTAGTCACCTATTCCTAAATGATGTGGTTTTTACATCAGCTTGAGATGTTTGTCAATGTGTGAAGGATTACAGGGTTATTATTGACCCTATATGTCTGGTACTTTGAGTGCATCGTATGATAGAATGAAATGTAAGTTTCTGAACTACAGTAGATGAAGACTTATATTATGTGTAGGTTAACCTTACTAGTTTGGATATTTTTCTTCGTTGAGTTTTGGATGAAGTATAGTGACATTGGTTAAGCAAATATTGTGTTGTTGTGCTGTCAGAGCTCTTTGTGGAGTTTTGGCATTTCTTCGATGAACTGTGCCACGCAGAATGATATTGGCTTCTGGCCAGCTTTATTGCTCCATTAGTTCTGTAGACTTTCTCCCTTTTGTGGGGTGCAAAGAATGTGAGATTACATGATTATCTTTTCATGATGGCAAGAACAAGTTTTAGGAAGATTAGGAGTTTTGTTTCAATAGAACCACTTGTTTTGTCGTGCTTTGAGGTGAGGTGTTTGATCTTCTTATACATTCATTTGGTGTGAATGTTTCACCATTGAATTAAAATGAATTGTTGAAGCTGGTAAGGGTTCTGCTTAGTGCATATTACCCCTTGATAAAAGAGTGTTGTTTGAAGACATTGATGTTGATGTATAGCTGCATTCAAATTCGATGGTGTGAAATCGTAATGTTGATTGCATCTATGACTTGCTTTGAGCTTCATTGCATGTTGTTTCATGCTGCATATCAGGTTGTGTAGTTTCCTTAGACAATTAGTACGAGGTAGAAGTTCTTGTGTTAATTAAGACCAATAATGGACCCATGTTTTGAATGGTGGTGCTATATGGGGTACCTTGGGTGCTTTGCTTGGAGTGGTCGAATTCGAGGACGAATTCTTTTTAAGGGGGGTAGAGTGTGATATCCCAATTTTCTGAAAAGAAGTTAAATTTCTTTTTCTCCTTTCTTTCATGTTCTGTGGCATTGGGGTTTGGAGTTTCAGGAGGCATTCCTTAGGGAAATAGTAGATCTTTTGGCATTTTTTTCCACTGGGGTCGGGAGCTTAGATGGGAGAGCGTGTCCGGGCCTTTGATCTCGATCCGATGGATGGGAGCCCCGCTCCCCAACCCTAGCTGACCCCCTCTCCTCACAATTGTGGCAGCCGCCCCACACCCTTTCCACCCCTTTGGTCGCCGCCCCCTCCCTCTTCCTCTACTCCCCTTGGGCAGCCACCCTCTACCCTCTCCACGACTTTTTCCTCCCTCTAGATCTCCCCCACGCAGCAAGGATCGAGAAGAGGAGGAGCACGTTGAATTGAAGAGGAAGAGAGGATCAAGGAGATGTTCTTCCCCATCTCTTCTTGCAGAATTTCTTGGGGAAATCCTAGGTATGGATGGGATCCTTGTTCCTCCCTATAATTATGTGCTTTTGGAGGTTGTGGATCATGGGGATTAAAGGATTAGAGGTTGGATTAGATGTGGGGTTAGATTTTGATCTCGAATTTAGTTTTCTGCAGAATGGTAGATTCGATAGTTTCTGTTCATGCCAGTTTTCTGTGATCTTAGTGGCCTCAAAAAAATAAAAAGTCTATATATGAATCATAGATAATTTGTAGATCTTTCCGTGGCTGCGAAGAACACCTCAATCGGACATCGGATCAGAAAGTTATTGCAGTTTGATTATAGCAGATTTTCAGTCTCATAATTTGGTTATTTTGGGACTATTGAGTTCTATATCTACAAGTATTTCTGATCTCAATTGTGATCCCTTTAAAATGTTGATTAATCCAATTTTCTTTGGTTTAAATATCTCGTCAAAACAATTTACTTACTGAGATGTTTCATCTCACTCTTGCATTGCTCAATGCAGGTACTTGATTCATGTTGGGAATGAGGAAGTAGCAGCACGTCCACCTTCACTCTCATAATAACGCTGCCCATGCACAACAATGATTTAATTAGAAACTTCTTGTCAAAGGATGTTTGTTTTTTAACTAGTCGTGCACACTAGTTAATTCAGTTCATGTCGTTATGGTTATCTTCCCATTGTAGCAGATTATTAATGTCTAGTATGTTTTCTTATCATGATATCTGTTTATACTCTGTTGCTTCCACATTTATGCAAAATTTCAAAGGAGATGCTGTCGAAATTTTATATATGAATGTTAGTTATGTAGTTTAGTGGCATTTTAGGGTGTTTGTGGATCTCAGAGTGTCGGCGTTCCGAGACCGGGGGTCCCTTGGGCCGACGAGTGAGTGTCGCCGCGTGCCCTAGCCCAGATGGGTCGAGCGCGAGGGCGAGCGCGAAGGGGGGAGAAGCGAGGCAACCGGAGACCGGCGTGAGAGAGGTGGGAATCCCGCGGCCTTCGTGTTCGTCCCGCGCCCAGGTCGGGTGCGCTTGCAGTAGGGGGTTACAAGCGTCCACGCGGGAGAGGGAAGCGAGCGGCCCCAAGAGAGCGCCTGTCTCGTCCTCGTCCCCGCGCGGCCAACCCTCTCTAAGAGGGCCCTGGTCCTTCCTTTTATAGGCGTAAGGAGAGGATCCAGGTGTACAATGGGGGGTGTAGCAGAGTGCTACGTGTCTAGCAGGGGAGAGCTAGCGCCCTAAGTACATGCCGATGTGGCAGCCGGAGAGATTTTGGCACCCAGCTGGTGTGATGTCGTGGCCGTCGGAGGAGCGATGGAGCCTGGCGGAGGGACAGCTGTCAGAGCGGTTGAGTCCTTGCTGACGTCCTCTTGCTTCTGTAAGGGGGCTGAGAGCCGCCGTCGTCACAGAGCATGCGGGGTGCCATCATTGCCTATCTGGCGGAGCTAGCCAGATGGGACATCGGTCTTGTTCCCTGCGGCCCGAGTCAGCTCGGGGTAGGGTGATGATGGCGCCTCCTGTTGACGTGGCTGGCCCGCGCCCTAGGTTGGGCGATGTGGAGGCTCCTCCGAAGCCGAGGTCGAGTCTGTCTTCCATAGCCGAGGCCGAGTCCGAGCCCCTGGGTCGGGCGAGGTAGAGGTCGTCGGCAGAGGCCAGGGCGGAGTCCGAGCCCTGGGGTCGGGTGAAGCGGAGTTCGTCGTCTTCCGGGACTTAGCCCGAGTCCGAGCCCTGGGTCGGGCGGAGCGGAGTTCGCCGTCTTCCGGGACTTAGCCCGAGTCCGAGCCCTGGGTCGGGCGGAGCGGAGTTCGCCATCTTCCGGGACTTAGCCCGAGTCCGAGCCCTGGGTCGGGCGGAGCGGAGTTCGCCGTCTTCCGGGACTTAGCCCGAGTCCAAGCCCTGGGTTGGGCGGAGCGGAGTTCACCGTCTTCCGGGACTTAGCCCGAGTCCTAGCCCTGGGTCGGGCGGAGCGGAGCTTCCTATGGTGCCTTTGGCAGGGCCTGACTGCCTGTCAGTCTCACTCTGTCAAGTGGCACTGCAGCCGGAGTGGCGCAGGCGGCGCTGTCCTTCTATCAGGCCGGTCAGTGGAGCGGCGAAGTGACGGCGGTCACTTCGGCTCTGCCGGGGGGCGCACGTCAGGATAAAGGTGTCAGGCCACCTTTGCGTTAAATGCTCCTGCGATTTGGTCGGTCGGTGCGGCGATTTAGTCAGGGTCGTTTCTTAGCGAAGGCAGGGCCTCGGGCGAGCCAGAAATATGTTCGCCGTCGGAGGGGGGCCTCGGGCGAGACGGAAATCCTCCGGGGTCGGCTGCCCTTGTCCGAGGCTAGGCTCGGGTGAGGCGTGATCGAGTCGCTCGAATGGACTGATCCCTGACTTAATCGCACCCATCAGGCCTTAGCAGCTTTATGCTGATGGGGGTTACCAGCTGAGAATTAGGAGTCTTGAGGGTACCCCTAATTATGGTCCCTGACAGTAGCCCCCGAGCCTCGAAGGGAGTGTTAGCACTCGCTTGGAGGCTTTCGTCGCACTTTTTTGCAAGGGGACCAGCCTTTCTCGGTTGCATTTTGTTCCGGTGGGTGCGCGCGAGCGCACCCGCCGGGTGTAGCCCCCGAGGCCTCGGAGGAGTGGTTTCACTCCTTCGAGGTCTTAATGCCTCGCGTAATGCTTCGGCTGGTCTGGTTGTTCCCTCATGCGAGCTGGCCGTAGCCCGGGTGTACGGTCGGGTCCCAAGTTCTCGGGCTGGTATGTTGACGCTGTCAACGGTTCGGCCGGAGCCGGGTTTGCGAGAGCAGCCCTCGAGCCTCTGCACAGGGCGAGAGGGCGATCAGGGACAGACTCGGCTTTTTTACATACGCCCCTGCGTCGCCTTTCCGCAAGGAGGAGGGGGGAGAGCGCCATGTTGCCCTCGATGGGCGCCGAACATGGTGTCTCCGGTGAGCTGCAAGCGGGTAATCCGAGTGGACATCCGTGCCCCGTTCGTTAGGGGTCGGCTAGGGGCCCAGAGGCATGCCCAAAAGTACCTGCGGGTGATCTGCCGGACCCGGTCCCCTAGCGACGGGGTCCGAGGGCTCGATGCCTCCCTCTGATGGGATTCTGTTACAAGATCGCTCCCGCTGGTCTCGGAAATGTCCTAGGGTACCTCGGGAGCGCAGCCCGAGCCTTGGTTATGTATCGAACGTACCCATGGTCATCCCTCGCTCGACGTCTGAGGCGGCTATGAACCCTTCGGGGGCCAGCCTTCGAACCCCTGATCAGTAATGGGCGCGGAGCCCGAGTAGCCTGAGGCGGCCGTGGAACCCTTCGGGGGGTCGGCCTTCGAACCTCTGACCAGTAGTGGGTGTAGGGCCCACGCGATCTGAGGCGGCTGTCGAACCCTTCGGGGGGCCAGCCTTCGAACCTCTGATCAGTAGGGAGGCTCGGAGCCTGGTTCCTTCACAGGGAAGGATCCTTTTCAGGGTATCCCCCTTTCCCGGTCCCTGTTGCAAGAGAGAGAGAGAAAGAGGAAAAAAGGAAAAGGATACGAAATCGAATGACGCAGCGTACCTTTTTTGGCGCGGTTATTACGGCAAAGGCGAAGCGTCGCCCGCTTCTCCTGCCAGAAGCGCCGCTTGTCCCGCCGCGGAGTTAATGCGATGGGGCGAGTGGTTGGCGGGGTGGCTGTTGCGCGTGCGCGAGCCGTTCGAGGAACGGCCGTTTCACTTCGCGTTTTTGAATCCCGCGTCCGGTCCAGGCAGAACGTTGGAACCGGTCTCGCCTTGGTCTTTATATACCCGGGAGAGGGTCTGGTGACGGTTCTTTGCTCCGCTTCCTGCCTCCCTCTTAGGTTTTCGCAACCCGAGAGACTTAGCTAGAGAAGAGGAAACCGCCCTTCCTGCCCCTTGCGCCGCCATCCCTTCCGCTCGGCGATGGCTGACCGGGTGACCATCATCTCGCCGCGCGATCCATGGCCCTTTTGCACGGTGACGGCGAGTGATCTGGAGGATCTGGTCGGCAAGGGTTTGCTTCGCCCTCTCACCGATGAGCAGCGACCGGAATGGATTCCTCCCGTGGGCGGAGCCGCTCTGTCCCCACCGCCGGGGTACATCGTGAGCTTCGTCTCCTTCCACGAGCGGGGATTCGGTGTGCCGACGGGCCGCTTTATGCGGGCGATCCTGTACCACTATGGGGTGGAGTTGCACAACCTCACCCCCAACTCCATCTCGCAGGCCGCCATCTTCGTAGCGGTGTGCGAGGGGTACTTGGGGATCGCCCCCCATTGGGATTTGTGGACCCATCTATTTTTCGCGGAGCTTTTTGCCTCGCCGACGGGGGAGAGGAAAGTCCGCGCAGCGGTGCGGGCCGGCGGCTGCACCCTCCTGCTGAGGCAGTCGCGGGCGTCGCTGTATATTCCTGCCATCCTCGCGTCCTCGAACAAGGGGTGGCAGCGCGGTGGTTCTACCTCCGGAATGACGGCGAGTTGCTCCCGCCGTTCTCCCAGCGAGTAGTCACCACTGCCACCGACGCTTGGCGCCACGGGACCCCGCACGAAAGACAGAAGAACCTCGAACCCCTTCTCCAGGCCTTGGAGGCGTTGCGGAAGGGGGGACTCACCGCTGCGGGAGTGATTGCCGCCATCCACCGTCGGAGGGTGCTTCCCTTGGCGGAGCGACGGCTGTCGCTTTGGGAGATGACCCCGGAGGCTGACTGGGAGGGCTCACGGATGTCCCCTGATCCTCTTCCCTTCGACGCCCTCCAATGGCGGGTGTCCGTCGCGTTGGGGAAGCCGGACCCCCACGCCTTCTCCCAGCTTTTGATGCGCCTCGACCGAGGGTGCGTGACTCTGGTGAGTGTCCGCTTCTTCCTTCTTCATACATCGGGTTGCTCCTAGTTCTTACGATCGAGGTTTTTCCCCCCTTCTCCAGGAGGTGGGGTGGCACAAGCCTTCCCTGCCACGGGTCCCGCAGGACGCGGTGGACCGAGCAGCGCGGCGGGTCGCCGCGGAGGAGAAGAAGAAGAAGAAGGACGCGGAGAAGGCCCGGGCCCCCGAGCGGAGGCGGGCTCGAGACGCCTTGGAAAAGCTCCGTCGCCGGCAGGAGAGGGAGGGGCTCCCGAGGGAGCCGTCGCCGGAAACGCCCGACGACGACGACGATGATGAAGATGATGACGAGGAGGACGACATGGCCGCCCGCCTTGGCCTCAGCCCCGGCTTGGGGTTTGGCCAGGAGCCGTCAAGCCAGCCCCCGAGCGGGCTGACGCCGTCAGTCCCCGGAGTCGGGGCGCCGGGGTCCCGGCCCGAGGGGCGGGGGCAACCCGAGAGGGCACCTGACCCCTCGGCTGGAGGAGCTGAGGTGACCCCGGGGGGCCAGGCCAGGGCGTCTGATCCCCGAGAGCCGCCGCTCGCGCCGGTAGCGCAGGGAGGCGACCCTTAGGTCACCGTGACAGTGCCTGGGCAATCTGCCCCCCGGGCGTCCAAAGCAAGGGTGGTGCCGAAGTTGCCGGCGAAGCGGACCTCGGTGGCGGTTCCGGGGGCCGGGATCCAAGAGACTTCCCCCCAGGCACGGTGGATCATGGCCCGGAGCGGGTAAGTATCTCGGAATGTCTTCGTCCTGGCTTTCCATTCATGTGTCCCGGCCGTGATTTTTCTTTTCTCCTCAGCAGGCGAAGCCATGGCCTGACCGACCTGGCACCCCGGAAGGCCCTTAAGACGACGCCGGCCTGTGCGGCCAGCGCCGCTCCGGGCCTTGCCGTTCAGCCGACCCTCTCGCAAGGCGTTCCACCTCAGGGGGCTCGGGCGGCACCGGTCGCCGTGGAGCAGGTTCCCGAGGCTGGCTCTTCTGCCGAGGCGGCCATTGTGATAGGGGAGGCGGCTGACGCTGACGTGGTCCCGAGCCCACCGGACGTGCCGGCCATGCCGGCGCCTGCCGCTACCGAAGTCGCCGCCGTCCCAGCCGGAGAGCGACCGATTGCTGCCGACATCGAGACGGCGGATGCGTCGGCGCTTGGTGCCTCGGAAGAGGGGGGCGTGGAGGCGCTATCCGACCCGCCGGGCGGCAGCCTCGTCGCTGTGAGGCAGAGCTCCGAGGGCCGGCGCCAGTTGCTCCGGTTCCGGACCCGCGAGGCCTCGGACCCCGTCTTCGTTCTCGACGATGAACGGGAGGACCAGTCCTGGGATGAGCTCCACGAGTGTGCTGAAGAGACGGTGGGGTCGCTCCGGTCATCGCTGGAGGTTTTCTGCAGGGACGTCCCCAAAATCCTCCAGGTAACGGTTTCAGGCATACCTTTTCTCTTCTGTGACCGAGGCGTTCTTCGTGACGCCCCGCTTCCTTCCCTCAGGATCTGACGGATCAGAGCGCCGCCAAGTCGTCGTTCATCCGCCGCGAGGTCGACGTCTAGGGCTCGCTGCGATCCCTGAGGACCTCGCTCGCCGGGGCTACTACGCGCCTTTCTCAGCAGGGTGCCGAGGTAGCGGACCTCCAGTTGCTCTGTACTGACCTGAGAGCCGAGGCGACAGCGGCGCGCGAGGAGGCGGCCGCGGCGCGCGCAGAAGCGCAACGGCAGCGGTCGGAGTTCGACCGGGTCGTCGAGGAGCGGGACAAATCTCGGGGCCGGGCTGCCGAGACCGAAAGCCGGGTCGAAACCCTTGCAGCCGACTTAGCCGTAGCCTAGGTCGCGGCCTCGGAGCAGCGTGCCCGAGCCGGAGGTACGCCTTGGCCATCCTTGGTTCTCATTCCTGTTTGTTCCCTTTGCTTGTGTTTGAGATCTTTTTTCTGGTTGTTCGCAGAGCTCGAGTCCGCCCTTGATGAGTCCGCCAAGGCGCTTGCCGAGGCGCTTTCCAGGGCGGCCGAGCAGAGGGAGGCCGACCACGCGGCCATGTCCGAAGCCGTCTCGGACGTTTATCGGATCCTTGGCTTCGGCGACGTCCCCTCAGGAAGCTCCCCTCAAAGTCGCCTTCAAGCCTTGGGTGATCACGTGCGCGGCAGACTCCGCGAGGCGCTACACCACGGGGTCAGGCGGGCCTTCGCCGTGCTCGCTTCCCACTACATTGTGGACCTGGAGCGAGTTAGTGAGGGGTATTGTCTTCCTGATGAAGACGAAGCTGCCCTGGCAGAAGTCCAGCGGCTTGACGCGGTCGCCGCGGGTCTGAGCGCAGTGCTGGCGACCACCTTTGAGGCGGAGATCCTCCCTCCTGCGCCGTCGCCGGAAGCCGAGATGGACTTTACTGAAGGCGGGGACGGAGCTGAAGGCGCGGCTCCTTCCCAAGGCGACGCCTGACTCCGTTGGAACAGTTTCTGTTGGATGCACGTGTGTCTTTCTGCGGCCGCTGAGGCCTGAACACTTTGTTTCCATTGCATGAAGTCGTACTCCTCTTCCTTTTATTTTGCGTGTCCGGCTTTGCCTGTCAATAACAGGGTGGCTTCCCGAGTAGGGGTCATTTTTCGTGGCGGGTGATGAGTGAGGTGTCCTTAACCCGGAGGCATAGGAATTCCTCGGCTCAGTCGGCCTTGCCACTTACATGCACCCACGTTCGCTCCTTGGGGCCCTGCTTCTGACATAGCCGGGAGAACGCAAAAGCCTTTTTGACCGAAAATTTTGGATGCGGAGAGGTACGCCCAATCTTGACGCAGAGGGGTTCCCCCCTTTTTAGCCCCCGAGGGAGGGTCGGGCTCTGCCGAGGCGAGGCTGACCCTTCCTTGACGACTGAGATTTTTGTGGGAGCGAGGTATACGAACAACTTGAAAACATCTTAAGGGTAGAAGCGACGTAGCTGTCGGATGTTCCAAGCGTTGCCGTAGACCTCGCCTTGACCGCCGGCCAGCTTGTACGTTCCGGGCTCCAGAACTTTGGCGATGACAAGCGGCCTTTCCTGGGGGTGCGTGTAGCCCCCGGGTGCCCCCAGCAAGGGCTCGGGGTGCTGTGCGATGGTCGCGATCTTCTCCGGGTTGGCTTCGATGCCCCGCTTGGAGATGATGAACCCCAAGACTATGCCCCGGGGCACCCCGAGGACCCACCTTTTGGGGTTGAGCTTGACGCTTTTCGCCTCTTTTATGGACTTCGACGCCATTAGCTTGTGGATCTCCTCGCCTATCGCTCTGCGCTCCTCCTCGTTGAATCGGCGCAGAGACTATTTGACGGGTCGGGCTCCGGCCCGAATATCCAGCGAGTGCTCGGCGACATCCCTCGGTATGCCGGGCATGTCCGAGGGACTCCACGCGAAGACGTCGGCGTTTGCGCGGAGAAAGTCGACGAGCACTGCTTCCTATTTGGGGTCGAGCCCGGAGCCGATCCGGATCTGCTTGGAGGCGTTGTCGCTGGGGTCGAGGGGGACGGCCTTAACCGTCTCCACTGGCTCGAAGTTGCCGGCATGACGCTTCACGTCTGGCGCCTCTTTGGAGAGGCTTTCTAGGTCGGCGATGAGGGCCTCGGACTCGGCGAGGGCCTCGGCGTACTCCACGCACTCCACGTCGCATTTGAACGCGTGCTTGTACATGGGGCCGACGGTGATGACCCCGTTGGGGCCTGGCATCTTGAGCTTTAGGTAGGTGTAGTTGGGGACGACCATGAACTTCGCGTAGCATGGCCTTCCCAGTACCGCGTGGTAGGTTCCTCGAAACCCGACCACCTCGAATGTTAGAGTCTCCCTTCGGAAGTTGGAGGGCATTCCGAAGCAGACGGGAAGGTCGAGTCGTCCGAGGGGCTGGACGCGCTTCCCGGGAATGATCCCGTGGAAGGGCGCAGCGCCTGCTCGGACGGAGGACAGATCGACGCGCAGGAGCCCGAGGGTCTCGGCGTAGATGATGTTGAGGCTGCTGCCTCCGTCCATAAGGACCTTGGTGAGCCTGACGTCGCCGATGACGGGGTCGACAACGAGCGGGTATTTCCCCGGGCTCGACACACGGTCGGGATGGTCGGCTTGGTCGAAGGTGATGGGCTTGTCGGACCAGTCTAGGTAGACTGGCACCGCCACCTTCACCGAGCAGACCTCCCGGCGCTCTTGCTTGTGATGTCGAGCCGAGGCATTCGCCGCATGCCCACCGTAGATCATGAAGCAGTCGCGGACCTCAGGGAACTCTCCTGCTTGGTGATCTTCCTTCTTGTCGTCGTCGCGGGCCCTGCCACCCTCCGCGGGTGGCCCGGCCCTGTGGAAGTGGCGCCGAAGCATGACGCACTCCTCAAGGGTGTGCTTGACGGGCCCCTGGTGATAGGGGCACGGCTCCTTGAGCATCTTGTCGAAGAGGTTGGCACCTCCGGGGGGTTTCCGAGGGTTCTTGTACTCGGCGGCGGCGACAAGGTCCGCGTCGGCGGCGTCGCGTTTCGCTTGCGACTTCTTCTTGCCTTTCTTCTTGGCGCCGCGCTGAGTTGACGCCTCGGGAGCATCTTCCGATGGGCGGCCCTGGGGCTGCTTGTCCTTTCGGAAGATAGCCTCGACCGCCTCCTGGCCAGAGGCGAACTTAGTGGCGATGTCCATCAGCTCGCTCGCCCTGGTGGGGGTCTTGCGACCCAACTTGCTCACCAGGTCGTGGCAGGTGGTGCCGGCGAGGAACGCGCCGATGACATCCGAGTCGGTGACGTTGGGCAGCTCGGTGCGCTGCTTCGAAAATCGTCGGATGTAGTCCCGGAGAGACTCTCCCGGCTGCTGCCGGCAGCTTCGGAGATCCCAGGAATTCCCGGGGCACACGTACGTGCCCTGGAAGTTGCCGGCGAAGGCTTGGACTAGGTCGTCCCAGTTGGAGATCTGCCTCGGAGGCAGGTGCTCCAACTAGGCGCGAGCGGTGTCGGAGAGGAACAGGGGGAGGTTGCGGATGATGAGGTTGTCGTCGTCCGTTCCACCCAGTTGGCAGGCCAGACGGTAGTCCGCGAGCCACAGTTCCGGTCTCGTCTCCCCCGAGTACTTTGTGATAGTAGTCGGGGGTCGGAACCGGGTCGGGAACGGTGCCCGTCGGATGGCCCGGCTGAAGGCCTGCGGACCGGGCGGTTCGGGTGAGGGACTCCGATCCTCCCCGCTGTCGTAGCGTCCCCCACGCCTGGGGTGGTAGCCTCGGCGCACCCTCTCGTCGAGGTGGGCCCGACGGTCGCGGTGATGGTGCTCGCTGCCGAGGCGGCCTGGGGCCGCAGGCGCGGTGTTGCGCGTGCGCCCGGTGTAGACCGAGGCTTCCCGCATGAATCGGGAAGTCGCGGCATGAGGTTCTGAGGGGTATCCCTGCCTTCGGGAGGCAGAGCTCTCGGTCCGTCGGACCGCGACGCCTTCCAGGAGATTCTTGAGCTCCCCCTGGATTCGCCGACCCTCGGTGGTGGATGGCTCCGGCATCGCGCGGAGGAGCATCGCTGCTGCAGCCAGGTTCTGGCCGACGCCACTGGATGCGGGTGGCGGCCTGACCCTGGCGTCGTCGGCGACGCGGTGCTGGAAACCCTGGGGCAGATGACGTATTTCTCCGGCCGGGGGTTGGCCCGCCCATGCCTGCCCGACGTCCCGGCGGATCGGCTCAAGCGCTCCTGTTCCCTCATCGAGCCTGGCCTGCACCCCGCGGATTTGCTCGAGCTGTGGGTCATGGCCCCCCGCCTGAACGGGGACCACAGCTAGCTCCCGTGGGATGTCAACGCGGGGCACCGGCCTAGGGAGATCATCATCCTCCGGCATGCCGAGATGATTGCCTTCGAAGGGACCCCCTATATCGACGTGGAAACATTCGCGGCTTGGGCCACAGTCCTCGTCGTCGAGGCTGCGGCTACCATCGAAACAGTCGGAGAGGCAGTAGTCACATGCGGTCATGAAGTCCCGCATGGCACTGGAGTTGCCAAGTCAAGAGAAATCCCAATAGATGCTAGGCTCGTCGTCTTCCTCGGACCCGGAGGGCCCGTAGGTCGAGACGTCCGTCAGCCGGTCCCAAGGCGACCGCGTGCGAAACCCCAGAGGGTTTGGTCTCGCCTCTACGAGAGCGCCCGCCAAAGCAAGGTCGCTAGGAGGGTTGAGGCTGAATCCAAATGACGTAGGATGGGAATCGGTCGGTACCTCTTGGTCGACGAGCGGCGATGAAGTCACGTCGGGGACTGACTGCACCGTCGTCTCAGGTACGAGGGTGACGTCCAGCAAGCTCTCCGCGAGCGCGCTGACGTCGTCCGCTTGCTCGGGATTGGCGTGTCGCGGGGAGACGGCGCTCTTCTTCGTCTCAGGCGCGAAGTCGATACCCGGTGCGCCCCTCGTTGGGGTGCCGGGGCCGTCGACTTGCTCGACAGCCGACGAGGCGCTGCCCCCTGCTTGGCCTTGGCTGCCCTGCCTTCCCCTCCGTCGGCGGGGAAGAAAGCGGGACGAGCTCGGGGGTTGTTCTTCCACCACGCGGGGAAGACGTCGTCGATTCCGCCGCCGACGGGCGGGCTGTCGGCCGCCATTGTCGTTGTCGCGCGGCGGTGGAAGATGTATCATGTCGTAGCTGCCGTCGAAGGACATGAACTCAAGACTCCCGAAACGGAGCACCGTCCCGGGTCTGAGAGGTTGCTGGAGACTGCCCATCTGGAGCTTGACGAGAAGCTGTTCGTCAACACGCAGCAGGCCCCTACCTGGCGCGCCAACTGTCGGTGTTCCGAGACCGGGGGGTCCCTTGGGCCGACGAGTGAGTGTCGCCGCGTGCCCCAGCCCAGATGGGTCGAGCGCGAGGCGAGCGCGAAGGGGGGAGAAGCGAGGCGGCCGGAGACCGGCGTGAGAGAGGTGGGAATCCCGCGGCCTTCGTGTTCGTCCCGTGCCTAGATCGGGTGCGCTTGCAGTAGGGGGTTACAAGTGTCCACGCGGGAGAGGGAAGCGAGCGGCCCCAAGAGAGCGCCTGTCTCGTCCTCGTCCCCGCGTAGCCAACCCTCTCTAAGAGGGCCCTGGTCCTTCCTTTTATAGGCGTAAGGAGAGAATCCAGGTGTACAATGGGGGGTGTAGTAGAGTGCTACGTGTCTAGCAGGGGAGAGCTAGCGCCCTAAGTACATGCCGATGTGGCAGTCGGAGAGATTTTGGCACCCAGCTGGTGTGATGTCGTGGCCGTCGGAGGAGCGATGGAGCCTGGCGGAGGGACAGCTGTCGGAGCGGTTGAGTCCTTGCTGACGTCCTCTTGCTTCCGTAAGGGGGTGAGAGCCGCCGTCGTCATAGAGCATGCGGGGTGCCATCATTGCCTATCTGGCGGAGCTAGCCAGATGGGACACCGGTCTTGTTCCCTGTGGCCCGAGTCAGCTCGGGGTAGGGTGATGATGGCGCCTCCTGTTGACGTGGCTGGCCCGCGCCCTAGGTTGGGCGATGTGGAGGCTCCTCCGAAGCCGAGGTCGAGTCTATCTTCCATAGCCGAAGCCGAGTCTGAGCCCCTGGGTCGGGCGAGGCGGAGGTCGTCAGCAGAGGCCAGGGCGGAGTCTGAGCCCTGGGGTCGGGCGAAGCGGAGTTCGTCGTCTTCCGGGACTTAGCCCGAGTCCGAGCCCTGGGTCGGGCGGAGCGGAGTTCGCCGTCTTCTGGGACTTAGCCCAAGTCCGAGCCCTGGGTCGGGCGGAGCGGAGTTCGCCGTCTTCCGGGACTTAGCCCGAGTCCGAGCCCTGGGTCGGGCGGAGCGGAGTTCGCCGTCTTCCGGGACTTAGCCCGAGTCCGAGCCCTGAGTCGGGCGGAGCGGAGCTTCCTATGGTGCCTTTGGCAGGGCCTGACTGCCTGTCAGTCTCACTCTGTCAAGTGGCACTACAGCCGGAGTGGCGCAGGCGGTGCTGTCCTTCTGTCAGGCCGGTCAGTGGAGCGGCGAAGTGACGGCGGTCACTTCGGCTCTGCCGGGGGGCGCGCGTCAGGATAAAGGTGTCAGGCCACCTTTGCGTTAAATGCTCCTGCGATTTGGTCGGTCGATGCGGCGATTTAGTCAGGGTCGCTTCTTAGCGAAGGCAGGGCCTCGGGCGAGCCGGAAATATGTTCGCCGTCGGAGGGGGGCCTCGGGCGAGACGGAAATCCTCCAGGGTCGGCTGCCCTTGTCCGAGGCTAGGCTCGGGCGAGACGTGATCGAGTCGCTCGAATGGACTGATCCCTGACTTAATCGCACCCATCAGGCCTTAGCAGCTTTATGCTGATGGGGGTTACCAGCTGAGAATTAGGAGTCTTGAGGGTACCCCTAATTATGGTCCCCGACACGGAGTGTTACAGATGCACCCGGCTTTGTTCCTTAAATCCGGGTGTGACAACCTCCATGCCATTCGACCTTCGGAACGCAGGAGCAACTTACCAAAGAGCCATTCAAACATGCTTAGCCGATCACTGGGCAAGCGGGTGGAAGCCTATGTCGATGATGTGGTGATCAAAACAGAAAACTCAGAAAACTTCATCGAAGATTTGCAGCTAGTATTTAATAGCTTGAGGCGATACTGGTGGAAGCTCAATCCAGAGAAATGTGTCTTCGGAGTACCAGCAAGGAAGTTACTCAGATTCATTATCAGCCACCGAGGAATTGAAGCCAACCCAGAAAAAATCGAGGCCATCATGAGAATGGAAGCGCCACGATCACAGAAAAAGGTACAGAGGCTTACTGGATGCATGGCAGCCCTGAGCAGGTTCATATCAAGGCTAGGCGAGAAAGGCATACCGTTCTACAAACTGCTCAAAAAGGTGGACAAGTTTCAGTGGACCACAGAGGCAAAGGAAGCTCTAGAGGCACTGAAAAAGTTCTTGACTACACCACCAGTACTCAAGCCACCACGCCGAGCCATGCCGAATCAGCCTACAGAAGACCTGTTGTTATACATCTCCTACACGACTCACGTGGTGAGCACCGAGTTAGTAGTCGAGCAAACGCCGGAAGGACAGACATATCCGGTGCAACATCTGGTCTACTTCATCAGCGAAGTTCTCGGGCCCTCAAAAATGAAGTATCCCCAAGTTCAGAAACTACTATACGCGGTACTTCTAACCGCTCGCAAGCTCCGTCATTACTTTGACAACCACAAAGTCATAGTAGTCACAGGATTTCCAATAGGGGACATTCTCCACAACAAAGAAGCTATCGGAAGGATAGCCAAGTGGCCTGTGAGCTAGGAGCTCATGACATAGAGTTCCGACCTCGCACGGCAATAAAGACTCAAGCACTAGTGGACTGAGCATCAGGTCCCAAACAACCCGGAGACTATCGTAGTATGGAGAATGTACTTTGATGGCTCGTTGAAGTTGCATGTAGCAGGTGCATGAATCCTCTTCATTGCTCCTGGAGGAGAACAACTCAAGTATGCACTCCAGCTATTGTTTCCAGCATCAAATAATGCAGCAGAATTTGAAGCACTGATCCACGGATTGAACATCGCCATATCACTGAGCATCAAGAAGCTGATGGTATATGGAGATTCGCTAGTGGTCATAAGCCAGATAAATAAAGACTGGGATTGCTCGACTGATTCCATGGGCAAGTACTATGCAGCCGTCTGAAAACTGGAAGACAAATTTGAAGGGATGGAGTTCCGTCACGTGGAAAGAGACCGCAACGCGACAGCAGACGTGTTGTCGAAGCTGAGATCCAGTCGGCCCTAGGTCCCACCCAGGGTCTTCTGTGGTAGAACCACCTGAATTATTCCAGCTTAAGTGCCCAGGTCACGCCTCAGAGGTCGCAACACACTTAAATCGGAATAACTCGTCAGTCCCTCAGATCTAGTCTGATAAAGCCACTTATCCAGGATCAAATACCACCAACTCACTCGAAGGTGAGTCACAGAAGAAATACAATAAAATAGGAAACCTCAATTTAAAGTACTGGAGTTATTACATAAAGCGGAGTTTTTCAAGTAAGTAAAATAAGCTCATAAGATACATTGCAGTGGATAATCGGTATCATCGAAAGGTGAGGAAATGGCAAGGCCTTGCCCACTACTCCTCCTGCTCCTCTCCTGCTGGAGTAGCATCCCACTCGACCGTCCAACCCGGTGGCAGGGTGGTAGGCCATGTCACACCATCAACCATATCCTGAAGCGTACCTACAAAAATTATGCCACAAGCAAGGCTGAGTATACTAATACTCAGCTAGACTTACCCAGTGTGAGGAATCTACTCCTCTACCTCTAGACCATGCAGTTGTTTCGCTGAGGGGTTTGGTTTGCCAAAGCACTAGCTGAGTCTAAGATTAATTTTAGCTTTCCCAATTCTAATATCAATACTTTTAGCTAAGTTTGCTCCTTCTAAGCATACGTGGTAACAATCATTTAATACAATCAACATGTTATCTCATGTGAAACCTTATTCACTTCTTACTCAATGTAGTACAAGGGGTCAAGCAGTCTCATTAGCTGTGAGAAGCAGACGATTCGAATCGAGTTTTAACCTTGCAAGGTAAACCTAAACACACAACATGTAGGGGCACTCCGTCCCCACACATATCAACCGTCCCCATCGATTCCCCGTTTGCGGCCAGGGCTCACCGCCTTGGCATACAATGCTCCACTGACCCTGGCTGCCGCGGTGCAGTGATCGCACTTGTACCCACCATAGCTAGCATGGGAGACCCAGTCTCGGGACAAGTGAGGAGAAAAGTCTGCGCCCGGCTTCACTCAGGTACTAGGTTTACCGGTTACCATATTTCCCGTCATGTGTTTAGTACGTTCAAACGCTTGACTCAGGTATCCACACATTAATCCTTAATTCCTTTTCCCGTCTCATGGACAAGGCATCCTCCCTGGATCCAAGTCCATAGACCATCATAGATCCCGTTATCAAGATGAATACAATCAATTCCTGACCTCACGCGAGTGCTAGAAAAATCACTCGACTTCTATCGAGATCCTGATTTAGCAAAGCAGCAACTCGACCTAGCATACTAGTATCCATCTCAAAAAGGAATCCTGAATTCATGCAACTAAGGGTTTCAAGCAACTCCTACACTTAAGTGCACATCACAAGCCTACAATAATTAAGTGTAGTAAAGTAGCATATATATAAATTGGATATGCATAAAACCGGGGCTTGCCTTCAATTGCTAGGGCTGCGGTGAGATCCTCGATGGCAGGCTCGAGCGCTGGCTCCTGATCTTCCTTGTGGACAGCTCCTTGCTCAGGGATGAGAACGTACTCTCCGTCAGCGAGGTTGCAATCTAATGAATGCAATGGATAAGATATATGTATGGTATGATATGCAATTTAGCAACTAAAATTGTATGGTGAAGATTAATTAAAAGGAAATAGAGCTAAGTCTTGCTATTAGAGATTCCTGGGGTATACTTAGTAAATTAAGGTCAAGTTTGATTACTGAATGGTCAGATTGTTTTTAGTGTTCCACTGATTTTCCTTTTTATGTCTTAGTGATATTTTAACAAGATTCTTAGCTGCAATTATTGGGGTGAGACTTATTAATTTTTCTAATCTATCTCTTCTTTTCCATTTTCTTTTAGGTCCATCAGGTGGGTTTGAACTACAAGTCAGTGTTATAAATTTCCAACAATTCTGTAAAACTTACAATGACTTCTCACAGGTGTATAACTCTGTGTCTCAAAATTTCAGGCTTAAAATGTGAGGGGTTCTCTCTGTACAAAATTATCAAATATTAGGGCAGAGGGGGTGTTTTGAACTACAACTCCCTTTTAACAGTGGGTTATTCTCTAAGGCTTATTTTTGCTGGCATTTAGGCATAATAACATGGCTTTGCACAAATTTTCAGCTACTAATACTTATTAGTTATTTTATTATGATTTTCTAAAGTTTCTAGCCAAAGGGGTGCTTTCTACTACCACTATACTTGAAAAATATCAAACAACAAATTTCTAAATTTTCCTATCTTCTTCTTTACGCAAGAGCAATCATTCTAGAATTTGGCAACTTTTTGCTTGAGGGAAGGGTGGTAGGAATTTCTTGAATTAAATGGTCTTTTTCATGAGGTAGGGGTAATGGGTGTTATTTTGTAGTTTTGAATAGGTTTTGTATTTTTCTCTGGTCGTCTACTTCATCAACAATTTGGTAAAAAATTATTTTCTCATTGTTGCATACTTTTTGGCTTTCTTATGATCACATTGGAACATGGCTAAAAATCAAGTTTTAATTGTTCAACCCACTTATGATGATGGGCTGGGGTGTTTATTATTTTTGTAGGGGTGTTCTAGTAGTTAGGAGTCCATTGAATTTTTCTTACCAATTTTGAAATGGTCATTATATTTTTAATTATGGCCTTTCTGGATTTATTTGTGCCTAATAAGTTATTTCACCTTGGATTTGTTCTAGACTAAAGTTTTTTTTATTTTTCCTAGTTTCTTTATTACTTAAGTGGACTAGGAAAAATATGTTCATCCATTATTCATTATTTTCTAGTGTGTTTCTTATTTTCTTAAGTTTTGGGTAGATATGGTTTTTAATAGATAAACCTGTGTTAATCTTGTATACTGGGGTGCTTAATATTTTTAAACAGTGCCTAAGTTGGGTTTGGACTTCTACAATATTTCTTAAGTCCAGTACAGAAGCATAACTATTTTTCCTTATTTTAATAAGGTATGGGCAGTTTCCTTATTTAATTCCAAACACTAAAAATCACTACAAAAATCATAGGGTTCAGTATTTTTATTTGATAGCTCATAATATTCTGAATCTAGTAAAATTGGTTTGACTAAATTTGGTTAAACATTTCTCAAGATATGAATTTCTTAAGTTCTCTGCTTATTTAAAAAAGAATAAACATAAATGGTTTAAAGGAAAAAGGTTTTGCATCGGGGTCCCTGGCGAAAGTTTCTAAGTTTCATTGCAGACGGGTCCTCGGGTTACTATTCACATGAGTCTCTGACTACGCAGAAAAACCCCTAGGGTTCTGCTATATCAAACCTGCGGTCCTTCCGCTAATGAAACAGTAACCGCGGCGGAGGAAAGGGCGGAGGGGCTTACCGGCGGCGAGATAGCTTCGGTGAAGTGGTCGAGGGTGTAGGGGAGGTCTTGACGGTCACGCCGATGTGCGGATCGTCTCCGATGATGGTCGGAGTAGGTCGGTCCACGCGCGCAGGCGGGGGAGCTCGTCGGCGGCGAGGGCTCCAGCCTAACCAGGGCAGTACAGTTCAATTGAATAGGTTAGTGAGCTTCACCAGAGGTCAGGGAAGACATAGGCGCGAGGAATTGGAAAATGGCTCACCAGATAGCTCGGTTCACGCGCGGTGGTGGGTGGCCGAAGTCCGGCGAGGGTGATTCTGCTTCTCCGGTGAGGCAATGCCTTGGCTCAAGCTTGGAGAAGCTTCACATGCTCTCGGGGAAGCTGTCCAGGGGCTAGGGGGCGTTAGAAAGGGTTGGTCACGACGACCGTACTCGGGCAGTGATGGCGGGCTGTGGCGCTCGCTTTCCACGGTGAACTCCGGTGATCTCTGGCTCGGGTGGGGCTTTGGGTGCGCGAGTGCAAACGGCTAAGGCCTCTAGGGGCACTTATAGGTGAGAGCGAGCTGCAGACACGCGGGGTGGGGCGACCACACGCTGGGCGCGTGCTACCATGGCCAGTCCGCGCTCGGCCAGTCAGGCAAGGGATCGAACACGTGGCCTCGCTCAGTCTGGTCATTTTCAAACGCTAATTGGCTCGCAATCTTCTCGTAACTCTCCCAAATCCCTGCACACGATTTGTTCTTTGTCGTTTACTCTTTGTTTCTCATACAACACTTTTTGTTTGATTGGCACACGAGGGTGCGAAGTTAGGTTTGTCGCTCGGCTAAAAACCGAGACTAAAGTCGAGTCAACATGTGTCAAACAGTTTTTGTTTGATTTCAAACTTTACCAGAGTATGTTCAAGGTAATTTAGCACCACTTTCATATTTGGGTTTTGTAGATTTGAGTTTTGGAAAACAGAGAACATGGCTGAACTTTACAAAGGGCTAAAAATTCAGTTCTGAATTTCCTTTACAAAGGGCTAAAACAGAGAACACGGCTGTTCAACGTGTTCGATCGCTTGAGGGGTCTTTTTGAGAATTTTACAAAGCTCCACTGATCAAACTTTATTACTATCTTTTATAGTTTATTTAGTGCACTTTAACTTTGTTATTTGGTTCTCATCATGATTTGGTGTTTTTCAAAATATATTTTTTAAAAGTTTTCCCTTTTGCACTTAAATGGCCTACTTAGGGTTATTTAGGGTTTGTGAATTCTTCTCACCTTAAGGTGCATGACATGATTAAGGCACAACTCTTAAGATGAAAAAGACTTAATTAAACCTTTGTTCCTAATTTTTTATGTCCTTTGCTCAATTTGGTTCACATGTGATAATGGTTTTGAGTTAGCTCTGAGAAGAAACCCTAAGTGACACTGGGGTGTCATAGCCTTCCACCCTTAAAGGAATCTCGTCCCGAGATTCGGGTTGGAGTCCTCCGGGGCGAAGCGATGGTTAAGGCTTGCTTGAATTCGGTGGTTTGTTTAGCAAGGTTCTTTTTAGTAAACTGCTCTTCGAATGTCATCTTCTTTGCAACTTTAGAAGGAAGTCCTCTTAGTTTTAATCTTACAATTAACTCCTTTTATGTTAAGGTCATTGTTCTTATATTTAGATTCAAAGGGCAGGGGGAGGGGTTGGGCATGGGTACGTACCAATTCCCTTAGGTAGACAATCGAGGAAGTTCGAACGTAGAAATTCCTCAGTCTCCCAAGTAGCCTCTTCCTCTGAGTGATTACTCCATTGGATCTTATACATCTTGATCGATTTAGCCCGAGTTGATCTTTCTTTGCAATCTAGAACCTTGGAAGGGTACTCTTGGTACGATAGATCTGGCTTTATCTCCAATTCTGGTTCTACTATGATCTTGGTCGGCAATCGAACACATTTCTTCAGTTGGGATACATGGAATACATCGTGGATGGCAGACATTTTTGGAGGTAACTTCAATTTGTATGCCACAGGTCCACATGCTTCTATAATCTCATAAGGTCCAATGTATCGAGGGGCTAACAACTTGCCTTTGATCCCAAACCTCTGCACTCCTTTGGTGGGTGATACCTTCAAATATACGAAATCTCCCACTTTTGGAGATGTTTTCTTCTCTTGTCATGGTAACTCTTCTGCCTGGCCTGAGCAGCTTCTAGATTCTTCCTGATTAGTTTGACTTTCCTTTCGGCTTCAATCACTAAGTCAGTTCCAAAAATTTCTCTTTCTCCAGGCTGAGACCAATTGAGGGGTGTTCGACACCTTCCATATAGGGCTTCGAAAGGTGCCATATTTAGGCTGGATTGGCAACTATTATTATAAGCAAACTCTGCTAAGGATAGGTACTTATCCCAGTTCCTGCCACAATCGATCGCACAAGCCCTTAACATATCTTCAAGAATTTGATTTACCCTTTCGGTTTGACCATCAGTCTGCGAGTGGTAAGCTGAACTTCTTATTAGCTTGGTTCCCAAAGACTCTTGCAGTTGTTCCCAAAATCTGGCAACAAATTGGGCTCCTCGGTCAGAGACAATGGTCTAGGGTAACCCGTGCAAACACACGATTCGGTCAATATACAACTCTGCATACTTCTGAGCCTTATCAGTGGTGTGCACTGGAAGAAAATGTGCCACTTTTGTCAATCGGTCCATAATGACCCAAATTGAATCATGATGACTAGAGGTGTTGGGCAGACCCACAATAAAATCCATGCTGATGTCATCCCATTTCCATGAAGGTATTGATAGGGGTTGCAAGGCACCAGCTGATTTCAAGTGGCTTGCCTTTATCCTCTGACATGTGTCACATTCCGATACATATTGGGCTATCTCCCTCTTCATTCTGGTCCACCAATACAAGGGCTTCAGCTCATGGTACATTTTGTTGCTTCCTGGATGCATGGACAATTTGGAGAGATGAGCTTCATCCAAGATCTTGTTCTTGAGATCCTTATTTTTAGGAACCACCAATCTGCTTTCAAACCACAATATACCCTTCCCATTTTGGTAGAAACACTTATACTTCTCTGTCTTCTGATGGAGGTTCTCATTAATGATTTGCACTCACTTATCACTGAGTTGGGCCATAATTATCTGGTCATGCAAAGTGGGCTCAACGGAAATGTGAGACAAAGCACCAGAAGGAATCACTTCAATCTTCATTTTGTTCAACTCATCACACAGGGTGTTGATGCGAGAATTTATCATAACACAGTTGCATTGCGATTTCCGAATCAAGGCATCAGCTACCACATTGGCTTTCCCTGGGTGATAGTGTACCTCCAGGTCATAGTCTTTGATCAGCTCTAGCCATCTTCTCTTCCTCATGTTGAGATCAGCCTGAGTAAAGATATACTTAAGGCTCTTATGGTCTGTGAAGATGTTGCAGTGGGTTCCCATCAAATAGTGTCTCCACATTTTCAATGCATGAACCACTGCTGCTAACTCCAAGTCATGAGTGGGATAATTTTGCTCATAAGGCCTGAGTGCTCTTGACGCGTAAGCAATGACTCGGTTGTCTTGCATCAAAACACAACCCAGTCCAGTGCCAGAAGCAGCACAGTACACATCAAATGGCTTGCCGCTGTCGGGTTGCGCTAACACCAGCGTTGTGGTCAGATGTTGCCTCAATGTGTGGAAGGCATCTTCGCACTTCTGACCCCAAACAAACTTAGCTCCTTTCTTCAATAATTCAGTCATGGGCTTCGCAATTCGAGAGAAATCTGGAATGAATCTTTGATAATAACCAGCCAATCCCAGAAAACTTTGAATCTGACGGACAGTCGTTGGCGGCTTCCAGTTCATCACCTCTTGCACCTTATCAGGATCAACAGCTATGCCCGCCTGAGAGATAGTGTGACCCAAGAATTTGATTTCCTATAGCCAAAAATCACATTTTGACAATTTGGCATAAAGACGGTGCTCTCGCAGACGTTGAAGCACTACATGCAAATGACCGACATGCTCTTCTTCGTTCTTTGAGTACACCAATATATCATCGATGAAAACCACCACGAACTTGTCCAATTTAGGCATGAAGACCGAGTTCATCAGATACATGAAGTATGCTGGTGCATTAGTCAGCCCAAATGACATTACCAAATATTCATACAGCCCATATCTGGTTGAGAAGGCAGTCTTCGAAATATCACTTGCTCGTATCTTGATCCGATGATAGCGGAGCGAAGGTCTATCTTGGAAAACACTTTGGCTCAGACTAATTGATCGAAAAGAACATCAATACGAGGCAAAGGATACTTATTCTTGATGGTGACTGCATTAAGTCGGCAGTAATCTATGCACAACCTCAAGCTTTCATCTTTCTTCTCCACAAACAAGGTTGGACATCCCAAGACGAAGTACTTGGGCGAATGAAACCCTTGTCCAACAACTCTTGTAGTTGTTTCTTCAATTCTACCAATTCAGTGGGTGGCGTCTGGTAAGACCTCTTGAAAATAGGTGTCGTTCCTGGTTGCAACTTGATGGCGAATTCAATGTCTCGGTCTGGTGGCATTAATGGTAATTCATCAGGGAAAACATCTGCATACACAAAGACCACTGGAATCTTCTTCAAGGGCACTCTGCCATAGCAAAAGCACATGATCGAGTAGAATCTTAGCTAGGTAGATACAACACAAGGTCTTCGAAGGTAGGAGAACGGATCTCCAGAGCCCTGGTAGCTACATCCAACACCACCCGGTGTTGAGTCATCCAGTCGGCTCCGAGAATGATATCCATACCCTCTTGTAACACCTCGGGTGTTTATATTCTGCTCGACAACGAGTACGGATTTAAGCACGTAATCCATGGATAAAACATATGCTAAATTTTAAACATCTTTGCCTATCATGATTTTAATATCGCATCTGTTTCGTCTGTCGCGAGTTCGACATTATTTTTATCGATCGGGGCTCGTCCTAAATTTCCGTGATGTTCGGAACATCGTTGTTCCGAAAATCGGTGCGTCCGGTGATTATTTAAAATTCATCGTTCATGCGAATCCGAATTCGAAAGCCCGACTCACTCGGATGATTTTTATCCCGGACAGATTAATTTGAACTCGACGACTAAAATACTCAGTACAAAATAATCCGAATTGTGCGTCTTCTGAGTGAAATCGTGCGCGAGGATATGATTCAATTTATCCTTCAGCACGCTGTTTTGACGACAAAATCGCGTATACGTTCGCAGATATGGTTCCGGCTAATTTCAGCCAAGTCGCAGAGCAAATTATCGACGTTGAAACCAATTTATTTTGGTTTGTCGTTTCTCGCCCCGATCCAAAACTTTGGATATAAATGACGGATACGAATTCATCTGACTCCAGATTAGTCATCAAATCAAATCCTTCTCAAATATTCTGTCGAACTTATTTTGATTCGACCTTTTAAATATCTCTTAAATCTAAATATCATAGTCCTAAATATCTATGATTTTTTGGTTAAAGAAATAAAAAAAGAAACTAAAAAAATATAAAAAGATCTTCGGCCGCCACCTCTCTCCATCTCTATCCCCTTCTCCATGGTGATTTTTTTGCCGCCGTCCTTAGATTTTTCATTTTCAGTCGTAGCTTTCTTCTCCAAATATCCTAACGCCGCCCAGCCGCCCCCTGTTCTCTTTATATGCTCGTGCTCATCTCCTCAAGTCCCCAGTGCGCGTCTTCTTCCTCAGGCTCCCTTCCTGCTCCTCTGCCGGCGCCCCAAGCCTCTTCTTCCTGGCGCCCAGCCAGATCTCCTCCACCGCACCCTCCATGCTCCTCAAGCTGCAGGCAGCCGCGTTCCTCCCAGCCTCCCTATGCTAGCGCGCGTCGTTCTTCCAGCGCTTGCTCGCGCCTAGCTCCCTACGCACGCGCGCGCGCCCTGCATCTCCTCGACACCGAAGCTCTCTGGCTTGCCCCTCTGCGCGCCGAGTTTCTCCTCTGCGCGACGCGCCTGGGATGCTTGCCGGCGCTCAGCTCCACCGCGCGCCGTGAAGTCCCTACGCACAAGCTACCTGTTGGCTGCGCTCCTCCCTCCGCTCGCCTCTCTCCCTCTGCTCGCGACACACACCGCGCCTGCTCTTGCGCGCGTTCCTTGGCTCGCTCGCTCCTGCGTGTAGCCGTGTCCCTATGCTCGCCGTGGCCGGTTCCTACTCGCACCGCGATTATCTCCCAGCTCCCTACCATGCGCTCGCCCAGCTTGGATTTCACCGCACGCTCCTTAGTTCGACACCCGATGCTTCTCCATGGATGGCTGATGCTACTCCATCGGTTCGCGCTCGCCGCGCCTATGGCCGGAGGTTTTCCATGTGTCGCACGCGTTCCGTCATCCTTTGCTGTGACTTCATGCCGTGAAGTTTCCTCTGCACGCGTCAAGTTCCCTCGTCGAGTTCGCCAATGCTCTGTTGCCGATTTGACTATCGTCACTGGTGATAGCTTCGCGTGTTGTCGAGCCCATCGTTTTCCCTATCTAGTGCTCGCGCAGCTTTCTGCTCGCCAGCGCACCCACTCGGATTGCTCAGCCTTAATCCCTATCGCGTCGTCGACCTCGCCACGACTTAGTTCGTCCGTCGTGCTGGTCGCTGTCCCATACTGTGCCTATTAGCTCGAATCCTGCCCCAGCTCGTCATTACGTCGTTCACAGTCGAGTTGTCAAACCCGTCATCCCCTGCTCGACCCCCACCTCACCAGCTCGCTCCAGACTTCAATCGTTGGTCGTCGTCGTTCGTGCATCCCCAAGAAATCCCAAGAATCAAGTGAAGACGAAGCTAGCAGCGTGGTGTTCACCAAGTGCGCGACAAAAAGCTCGAACATCCTGCGCGACTCATGTTCGATTCGTCAAAATTATTCAGTCGAGGAGAAGATCTTCAACAATTGATTACCGAAGAAAATAAGGCCCCTGGATGACATCAACCGGAAACCGTCATCGTGCTTCCGACTATCACGTCGAAGTAGTTAGGGTAAGCAAATTTGTTATTCATGTTAGTGGATGGATGGATGGTTTGACTAGGTATAATATTTATTAGATTGCCTGAGTCGCTTTGGTAAATTGGTCGATGTCGTAGGATAAAAGAGGTCTCAATAGGTCTCAGTGTTGCAGGACTGTAGGTGTTAAAAATGGAAAGTTTTATTAATATATATGATACACATGTTAACCGGTAAATTAGTTTATAAAGTTAATGAAAGTTCTTCTATCAAACTTTATAAGTGTTAGGTGTCCAAGAATTTTGAAGTTAAAGTTATAAGTCGTTTAGTGTGCTCTCTAAACTAGGTATGATATTCTATGTGTAGGTTGATTTCATGATTTGAATGAATGTTGATTGCTACTTTGAATATTTAGGATCAAGTAACATCGATATATATGTTTCAACCAAAATCTAGGGTCTGTCTAATCAGTAATGCGTATAAACACTTTAGGTCTTTTAGTTCTAAAGTTGTAATTGGTATATTGTATAAAATATGCTTGGTTATAGGTTATAAGTGTTTCATCCTTTTTAGCGTAAATTATCTATCTTGTAATATTTGAACTCGTGCTCATACATGTGCATCATGCATCTCATGAGGTACGATAAATAATCGCGTGATGCGGAAGACAAGCCAAGTCGACCCCAAGCGCGGGCTACTCCGCATGGTGATGCTGATGGACGAACCTGCCTAATCAAGTGCTAGGACAAGGATGATCGCCAAGTGGACGTCGTTTAACAACACTAGCCTAGTGTTATTCAGGCAAGCCCCGGTGCATTTGCCACCTCCTTGTTGTTTTAAAATCTATATCACCTTGTTTGATGCATTAGGTGATAGGAGTTGTGTGCTAAACCGTTGATGCATTTCCTTCGTTGAAAATTGATTACCTTGCTTGATACCCTTTTTGAAAAGGATTTTTATGATGCTTAGCCTTGCTTTAGCAAAACAAAATGATTTGTTTTAAAACAAAAGTGATGCTTCAGTGCGTGGGAATGTTTTCGAAAATAAAAACTTGATGGTGAATCCATCAAAGGCCTTGATGGGTTCAACATCGGAAAAGATGTACCTCTGCTAGGTACCAAACTTTGGGTTGAAAATAATAAAGCTGAGACCGGGCGGTTGACTTGCACGAGAAAGGAGTCTCGGTGTAGTATCTCCGTCTGAGTCGATTAAGGACCTTGTCGATGTAGGCTTGCTGGTCGAGGACCCTTTAACTGGTCACATGCCTCATCATGGGTAAGCTTTGCCTCGGGCAGAATAATACCAGAATAAGATAACACGCAATGGGAGTGGAGAGATGGCGAGAGTAGCGTGTACCCTCCGTGGCAAGAGGATGGACGGTGGTGTATCTGTGCTGTCGGTTGGCGTGAACCTAATCTGGTCTTAAGAACCCCGGTGGCGAGTTGACATATGCAAGGGTTAAGTGCTACATATGTTGTGTCACACCCGGTTTTAAGGAACAAATCCGGGTGCATCTCATATGTGCGCTAATGAAGAACAACACACATAATAACAGAATGCATAGAGATAAATGTCACAATAAAATCAGAGTACTTAATACATAGCAGAAGTCTTACAACATAAAAGATGAATATAGCAGGAACTAAAATCTATCCTTGGCGCCAAAAAGCTAACTGGGAGACGCCACCTAGATCAAGTCGAATGCCTCAGTATTAGGCGGCTCCTCTTCGACCACCTGTTCTTCTCCTGTGGGGGGGTGTGAGATAGCAAGAGTGAGCTCACATACGTTCATAGCTCAACAAGTCGTGGGGAATAATGTGGCATGAACTCACCAAAGGTGGGAGTTCATGAAGTGTAAGGCTGATCAACAAAATAGAGGTTGAAGCTGAGCATTGCTTTTATAAGTTGGTCAAAATTTTATTAGCAATTACTAAGTGTAAGTAAATACCAAACCTTAATGATAATAAAGAAAGTAAAAGTAAAATAATCCCAAACGCGATGCAAATGTCAAATTAAATTTAAGTTCCATAAATTAATCATGTGAGGGTCCGAGCTGCTCATGAACGTGAGCACGGCTAGTATACCAGTTTTACACTCTGCAGAGGTTGCACATCTTTACCCACAAGTCATGTTACCCATCTGCCAAGAGATGGCCAATCCCATACACCTCTACCGAGGAGGCGAGGCATGGTAACACTACGAGGCCTTTACAAAGTTCCACCAGCTTCAGAAATTCCGCTACAGTTTATAGGAAGCTCCAGTGCAGGAATCCCTCGCCTGACCGCTATCGCAGCAAAATCAACCCAAGGACCTCCCTATAGTGACCACTCCCCTACTGCCCTTGCCCCTTTCGGGTAAGGAAGTCATCCACTAGCTTTCCTAGTTAATCAGCCAAGGGTGTCCCATTAAACCCTTGTGGTAGCACTGTTTTCCCGGGTGGTCGCTCCATGTTCCCATTAACATAATGATAAAAAGATAATAAAAGAGTAATTATGAATAAAGTATCTCCATACCCAAATCCACATAAAGCAATAGCAAGTACTACCCAAAAATATTTCAGTGGTGAACAAGTTATAAAGATAACCAAAACTGGGGTGACCTATTGGATCACATCAAAATTAACCTATGCAGATCATTATAATTAATAAGAACATGGCTGGGAAAAAGTAAATGAACAAGGGCACAACTTGCCTTCAATGAGCTCCTGCTCAGCTACTTCTACTTGCTGAACCTCAGAATCCACAGTGGCTTGCTCGTCTACTCGCATCAACACAATACATACATAGTATAGCATAAATTAACATCACATCAAACATGTAAATAAAATATACAGTAAAAATCTACACATTAAAATGAGATCATAGGAACTAGAATCATTAAATTTGGAGTTATAGATTTCAAGTTATGAATTTCCTAAGGTTTAATGTGCTTGAAATAGGATTAAATGAGAAATTAATTTTCTTACTGTTTCATGTCAAAACAGAGACACTAAATGATAGACATTAATATTACAAAATTATAGGAATTGGAATGGTTTAATTTGGAGCTAAAATGAATTTTCTATGCATTTTACAAGTTCCTAGAATTGTTTTTGTATTAAAAACTAAATTCTATAATCATTTCTCGGTTTTTATTATCCTCTCGACTGGGCGTCAATTTTCAGAAAGTCCAGGGGCCTCTGCGTAACTAGACCTAAGACTCAGAACACTTCCGCGGTGGACGGCGGGTTAATTTATTAAGTCCCTAGGGTTTCTTTTGCAATTTTGGACGGCCGAAGGGGTATCATGCATTGTGAGCCGCACGATCCTACATCTACGATTAAGATTAGATCTTCGTTATTATACACCAGTGCACAGTTTTTAACCCTCGGATGCCTAATCAATGGACCGGATCTCTAATTGACCGAGGCGCTCGACGCCCGCCCGATCACCATCCGACGGCCCACAATGCCCCCGCGAATCGGTATCCCCGTGTTCTAATCCTAGCCGCCCGCTGACCAATCAACGGTCAGATGCAGCGCCGGCCTCGCCTCACCTCGAGCACAGGCGCACCGCCGCGTTCATGGCGATGCCCTCGCCGACGATCGTTGACCCAGCGCCCAACGACGTCCGCTCCCGCTGCCGATGGCTATAATCACATCCCGGTGCAAGGCGAATCCGATAGGGCCACCAATTTAATGTTTGAATGATGGTACCACCCTACCCATTGAGGGGAGCGGATCCGCGGCGGCGCTTGAACCACGGCGGGCACTACCCGCTGCGGCAATGCCCTACTACCCCACCCAGATGATGCGCCAACAGGAGAAGAACAAGTCGAGCCAGTAGGAGGTAGCTATTACCGTAGTTATTGGGGAGAATCGCCAATCTCCGATGGAGCGTATGCCACGGCAGAGGAACGCGTCGACGAACAATTCCAGTCGTCGCCGGCCGAGCCCTTGCTTGACGATGCCCTCCAAAGCACTCACGCGTACTAACGGAGCTCCCACGTCGCTTTTCCTGGCTCGGACGATGGTGCAAAGGGTGAATTCCCATGGCGGCGCAGAGACGCAGCGCGCGAGGTGCGACTGGGTGGCTGTTAGCGAAAAGGGCAGAGTTATACGTGGGGGTTCCGTGGACTCGCATCTTATAGTATGTCGACACGAACTTCCGTGAGACCAGGGCGTGGGGTGAGCTCGCCATGATTCGCGGAGGGCGCCGCGCGCGTTCTGTTGGCGTGGGCGATGCGGCGGAGAAGGAGGTGCCAACAATCGGGTCCCACCCTCCAGCGATCCGTGAGCACGGTGAGAACGGAGTGACTGCCAAACCGAGCCCGCCTGTCGGCACCAACTGGCGCGAGATCAGGCGATGGGCCGCGTGGATGAGGAAATGCGCCCTGGGCCAGAATCGAGGTGCGAGGCCCATTTAATTAGGTTTGTTTTATTCTTTTATTTTCTATTCCTTTACCTTTTTCTTCAAATCCAAATTTGAATTCAAATTTAAACTCAACTTTGTGGCTCATCATTTACATACTTTATTTGTGCAATTAAAAGTAATAGGTTTGAGGATATTTATTTAAATATATTATTTATTTCTTTATATCCCTTCTCTTTTTCTTATTTTCCAAAAACCCTAAGTTTAATTTAGGGTTTGATTTAACTTCTAGCATTTATTATCTTATTATCCTTATTATTTTATTAATGCACAAACATATAAACTCCAACATGAGGCATATATTTTTTATATCATTTGTTTTAGTTCATCTCATAATTATAGGTATGCTCTTTTCATGATGCAAATAGGGCACACAAAATAAGGAATTTACTATATAATCCTCTTATTTAATTTTGAGTATTACAAATCCTACCCGCTTACAAAGAATCTTGTCCTCAAGATTTAGGAAGATCTAGGGAATACATGAGGAAAATCTATGCACAACTCTTCTTCTCTCTCCCATGTAGCTTCATCCTCTCCGTGACTCCATTGCACTTTGCACATCTTTATAACCTTATTCCTCGTGACACGAGTCAGTGTATCAAGAATCTTGATGGGATACTCAGCATAAGTCAGATCATCTTGAATACTATGGTCCTCTAGTGGTAGCTGCTCTTCAGGTATCCTGAGACATTTCTTCAGCTGAGATACATGAAAGACATCATGAACATCCACAAGATGATCCGGTAATTCCAGTTGATATGCAACCTCTCCCACTCACTTTAAGATCAAGAAGGGTCCAACGAAGTGAGGGGACAACTTCCCTTTGACTTTAAATCTTCTCATACCCCGGAGTGGTGACACCTTGAGGTACACATGATCACCTTCCTCAAACTCCAGTGGTCTTCTATTATCAGCGTAGCTCCTTTGCCTGGTCTGAGCTACCCTCAAATTCTCCCGAATTATACGGACTTGTTCTTCTGCCTCTTGAATAAGTTCAGGTCCAAAGATCTGTCGTCCTCCAGTCTGATCCAATGTAGAGGAATCCTGCATTTCCCGCCATATAGAGTCTCGAATAGTGACATCTTCAGAGTGGCCTGGTAACTATTATTATATGAGAACTCAACATAAGGTAGACTCTTGTCCCAACTACTACCATGCTGAAGGGCATAAGCTCTCAACACGTCCTCCAATACTTGATTAGTCCTTTCAGTCTGTCCATCAGTCTGAGGATGGTAGGCCGAACTAAAATTCAACTTCGTATCCATATTCTCATGAAAACTTTTCCAAAATCTGGAGGTAAACTGTGATGCTCTATCCGCAACGATCTTCTTCGGTACACCGTGTAGAGACACAATCCGAGCCATATATACTCAGCCAATTGAGATCCCTTATAAGTAGTCTTGACCGGAATGAAATGAGCCACTTTGGTCAGTCTATCCACAATAACCCATATAGAATCATATGCTTTCGAGGTGCGAGGCAATCTAGTAATGAAGTCCATACCAATCTCTTCCCACTTCCACTCGGGTATCTTTAGTGGGTGCAGTAGTCCAGCTGGCCTCTGGTGTTCAGCCTTAACTCTTTGACACACATCGCACATAACCACATGTGCAACCACATCTCTCTTCAATCCATACCACCAGTATTTTTGCTTCAAATCCTGATACTTGGTACTACCAGGATGAATAGAATAATCTGAGTCATGGGCCTCTTTTAAAATAGTTTCACGAAGGCTTTCAATATCAGGCACACATCATGTCCTTGAACCATATGGTGCCTTGCACATCTTCCATAAATTCTGGACCTCTACCTTCTGTAATAAGATCCTTAATCTCTTGTATCTTAGCATCACCAATTTGTCCTTTGCGGATTTCTTGCTCCAAGGTAGGTTCCGCATCAATAGTAACTCCTTCAATGTGAGTAACTATCCCTAGGTTAAGTCTTTTTGGGGGCCTTCGGCTCCCGAAGGTCCTCAAAAGCATGATTTAACAATGTTTCTGGAGTATGATACATGAACAGGTACCTTCAGACTTAGGTCAAAACCATAGTGTGAAGAAGCATAAAGAATACGAAGGATGGCGCAGAGCCGAAGCTGTTCGCAGGAGAGCTTCAGCGTGATAGCAGAAAAGGAAACCGACTTAAAGGGGAAAAGGCTATTTAGACCCCGATGGATCACTATAGAGTTATTAGCAAATGTAAAGGGCTTGGGTGTAATTTTACATGGGCTGCATCCCGTGCCTATAAATAGATGAACAGTACTCCTGTATTGTTCACGCTGACTTGGCATTTGCTTTTGCGTCACGCTTGTACCTTTGCTTTCTTTCAAGCTGAAGGTACCCTTGTAACTTAATGTCATTTCTATTTTTCCATATTAATAAAATAGAAATGAACTGATTATGATATATAAATGTTCATGCTATCTTTCGTATTTCATGTGTTTCTCATTTTCACTATCATGTGTCGTAATGACGAAGGTATGTCCTTCATGGCCTTCGTCCGAAGATCGTTATATCCCAAGGGAAATAATGCTCAGAAGGACGAAGGACATTAATCATTTAACCTTCTTTTGTGTTGCTTTGTTCTTAATTCATAGCATTTGAGAACAAGTCCCCAACAAGTCTCCTGAAATCCTCAACAATCTCATCGGGTAGTTGGGCAACAACAGCTGAATGAACATGCTCATTTTGACTCAAGGCATCTGCAACCAAATTTGCCTTGCCCGGGTGATAGTGAATCTCCAAATCATAATCCTTAATAAGCTCCAACCAACGGCGTTGCCTAAGGTTGAGATCCTTCTGAATGAATATATACTTCAAACCCTTATGATCCGTGTATACTTGGCACTTAGTTCCCATAATGTAGTGTCTCCAAATCTTAAGTGCATGCACAACGGCTGCCAGTTCTAAGTCATGAGTGGGGTAGTTCAATTCATGTTTCCGTAACTGATGAGACACATAGGCGATCTCATGTCCTTCTTGCATGAGCACACATCCCAGTCCTTGGCCACATGCATCACAATAAATGTCAAATCCCTTCTGTAGATCTGGCATAATCAACACTGGTGGTGACACCAATCTCTTCTTTAATTGATCAAAGCTTTCTTGGCACTTCTCATCCCACTTAAATTCTCTTCCTTTCTCCAGAAGCGAGGTCATAGGCTTGGCAATCTTAGAGAATCCTTCAATAAATCTCCGATAATATCCTGCAAGCCCCAAGAAACTCCGAATCTCAGTGACGGTAGTGGGCACGCTCCATTCCATTATCTCCTTCACTTTAGCAGGATCCACTGCTATTCCTCCATTAGAAATAATATGTCCAAGGAATGGCACCTTGTCAATCTAAAACTCGCATTTGCTATACTTGGCGTAGAGTTGATTATCCCTTAGCTTTTGTAGCACCACTCTCAGGTGTTCCTCATGATCACTTTCACTCTTAGAATAGATAAGAATATCGTCGATAAATACTACGACAAATCTGTCCAAATATTCCATGAACACCTTATTCATCAAATTCATAAAATAAGCTGGTGCATTAGTTAATCCAAACGACATAACAGTGAACTCATATAATCCATATTGGGTTGAGAAAGTTGTCTTGGGAATATCTGATGACCTAATCTTCATTTGGTGATATCCCGATTAGATTTCTTCTTTACAAACAAAACCGGTGCTCTCCAAGGTGAAGACTCGGACGAATGTACCCAGCCTCTTGCAACTCCGTTAACTGCTTCTTGAGTTCTTTTAACTCTTGTACAGACATCTTGTATGGTTGTTTAGGGATAGGAGCAGTCTCAGGTAAGAGATCAATGACAAACTCATCTTCCCAATCTTGTGGCTTCCTTGGTAACTCCTTTGGAAAGACAACCGAAAAATCTCTAACCGCACGAATGTTGCCACCAACAAACTTCTCATCTACTAAGAATGTTGCTAGTCTGATGGTGGTAGTTGCTGCAATTCCAACTTCAAATCTTTCTCCTTTAGAACTGGTGAGTTCAATTGTTTCCTTTAGCACAGTGTATAAACAACCTTTGCCTTGCTTAACCATGACATACCAAGGATCACGTCTATACTGCTTCTCTTCTAACAATATAGGGGTAGCCCATCTGGGTTAGAAACATAGGGTAAGAAAGGAAGAATTGTAGACAAGGCGAGTAATTACGAGGAATGTTACTACGGGGGATTTATTAGCTAAGTAGATTAGTGTGTCACCCACTAAAGCTAATACATTACCTTATAGTGGTACATGCTAAGATGCCCAACTATAATGTTTCAATCAATCAAAAAAGCAAATCAAGCATTCATCATCAAAACAATCAACCAACTTTTTTTAATAGAGAAAATAGTTTTAGTTTTGTCTTAGGTCTCCTATCTCTTAAAAAGTTCATAAATGTAGGATTCCAAGGTGTGAAATCCATCATGTCTTAGAGTAGAAAAGGTAAGAATCATCAGAGTAGAACAGTAGAAGGTGAGACATGATCAAGATAAGTATAGAGAGAATCACAGTAAGGTAAGTATAGAATGAATCAGAAGAAGGTAAGTAGGGAATGGTTTTGTTCATTTCTATCTAGGTTTCGTCCTACAGTCAACATTTGCTCTGATACCACTTCTGTCACACCCGGTTTTAAGGAACAAATCCGGGTGCATCTCATATGTGCGCTAAGGAAGAACAACACACATAATAACAGAATGCATAGAGATAAATGTCACAATAAAATCAGAGTACTTAATACATAGCAGAAGTCTTACAACATAAAAGATGAATATAGCAGGAACTAAAATCTATCCTTGGCGCTAGAAAGCTGACTGGGAGACGCCACCTAGATCAAGTTGAATGCCTCAGTATTAGGCGGCTCCTCTTCGACCACCTGTTCTTCTCCTGTGGGGGGTGTGAGACAGCAAGAGTGAGCTCACAAACATTCATAGATCAACAAGTCATGGGGAATAATGTGGCATGAACTCACCAAAGGTGGGAGTTCATGAAGTGTAAGGCTGATCAACAAAATAGAGGTTGAAGCTGAGCATTGCTTTTATAAGTTGGTCAAAATTTTATTAGCAATTACTAAGTGTAAGTAAATACCAAACCTTAATGATAATAAAGAAAGTAAAAGTAAAATAATCCCAAATGCGATGCAAATGTCAAATTAAATTTAAGTTCCATAAATTAATCATGTGAGGGTCCGAGCTGCTCATGACCGTGAGCACGGCTAGTATACCAGTTTTACACTTTGCAGAGGTTGCGCATCTTTACCCACAAGTCATGTTACCCATCTACCAAGAGATGGCCAATCCCATACACCTCTACCAAGGAGGCAAGGCAGGGTAACACTACGAGGCCTTTACAAAGTTCCACTAGCTTCAGAAATCCCGCTACAGTTTTTTGGAAGCTCCAGTGCAGGAATCCCTCGCCTGACCGCCATCGCAGCAAAATCAACCCAAGGACCTCCCTACACTGACCAATCCCCTACTGCCCTTGCCCCTTTCGGGTAAGGAAGTCATCCACTAGCTTTACTAGTTAATCAGCCAAGGGCGTCCCATTAAACCCTTATGGTAGCACTGTTTTCTCGGGTGGTCGCTCCATGTTCCCATTAACATAATGATCTTAACATGAACAGTAATAATAAAAAGATAATAAAAGAGTAATTATGAATAAAGTATCTCCATACCCAAATCCACATAAAGCAATAGCAAGTACTACCCAAAAATATTTTAGTGGTGAACAAGGTATAAAGATAACCAAAACTGGGGTGACCTATTGGATCCCATCAAAATTAACCTATGCAGATCATTATAATTAATAAGAACATGGCTGGGAAAAAGTAAGTGAACAAGGGCACAACTTGCCTTCAATGAGCTCCTGCTCAGCTACTTCTACTTGCTGCACCTAAGATTCCACAGTGGCTTGCTCGTCTACTCGCATCAACACAATACATACATAGTATAGCATAAATTAACATCACATCAAACATGTAAATAAAATATACATTAAAAATCTACACATTAAAATGAGATCATAGGATCTGGAATCATTAAATTTGGAGTTATAGATTTCAAGTTATGAATTTCCTAAGGTTTAATGTGCTTGAAATAGAATTAAATGAGAAATTAATTTTCTTACTGTTTTCATGTCAAAACAGAGACACTAAATGATACACATTAATATTACAAAATTATAGGAATTGGAATGGTTTAATTTGGAGCTAAAATTAATTTTCTATGCATTTTACAAGTTCCTAGAATTGTTTTTGTATTAAAAACTAAATTCTATAATCATTTCTCGGTTTTTATTATCCTCTGGACTGGGCGTCAATTTTCAGAAAGTCCAGGGGCCTCTGCGTAACTAGACCTAAGACTCAGAACACTGCCGCGGTGGACGGCGGGTTAATTTTTTAAGTCCCTAGGGTATCTTTTGCAATTTTGGACGGACGAAGGGGTATCATGCATTGTGAGTCGCACGATCCTACATCTACGGTTAAGATTAGATCTTCGTTATTATACACCAGCGCACAGTTTTTAACCCTCCGATGCCTAATCAACGGACTAGATCTCTAATTGACTGAGGCGCTCGACGCCCGCCCGATCACCATCCGACGGCCCGTAATGCCCCCGCGAATCGGTATCCCCGTGTTCTAATCCTAGCCGCCCGCTGACCAATCAACGGTCAGATGCAGCGCCGGCCTTGCCTCACCTCGAGCACAGGCGCACCGCCGCGTTCATGGAGATGCCCCCGCCGACGATCGTTGACCCAGCGCCCAACGACGTCCACTCCCGCGGCCGATGGCTATAATCACATCCCGGCGCAAGACAAATCCGATAGGGCCCCCAATTTAATGTTTGAATGATGGTACCACCCTACCCACGGAGGGGAGCGGATCTGTGGCGGCGCTTGAACCACAGTGGGCACTACCCGCTGCGGCAATGCCCTACTACCCCGCCCAGATGATGCGCCAACAGAAGAAGAACAAGTCGAGCCAGCAAGAGGTAGCTATTACCGTAGTTATTGGGGAGAATAGCCAATCTCCGATGGAGCGTATGCCGCGGCAGAGGAACGCGTCGACGAACAATTCCAGTCATCGCCGGCTGAGCCCTTGCTTGACCATGCCCTCCGAAGCACCCACGCGTACTAACGGAGCTCCCACGTCGCTTTTCCTGGCTCGAACAGTGGTGCAGAGGGAGAATTCCCGTGGCGGCGCGGAGAGGCAGCGCGCGAGGTGCGACTGGGTGGTTGTTAGCGAAAAGGGCAGAGATATACATGGGGGTTCCGTGGACTCGCATCTTATAGTATGCCGGCACGAACTTCTGTGAGACCAGTGCATGGGGTGAGCTCGCTGGGATTCGTGGAGGGCGCCGCGCGCGTTCTGTTGGCGTGGGCGATGCGGCGGAGAAGGAGGTGCCGACAATCGGGTCCCACCCTCCAGTGATCCGTGAGCACGGTGAGAACGGAGTGGCTGCCAAACCGGGCCCGGCTGTCGGCACCGGCTGGCGCGAGATCAGGCGATGGGCCGCGCGGGTGAGGAAATGCGCCCTGGGCTAGAATCGAGGTGCGAGGCCCATTTAATTGGGTTTGTTTTATTCTTTTATTTTCTATTCCTTTACCTTTTTCTTCAAATCCAAATTTGAATTCAAATTTAAACTCAACTTTGTGGCTCATCATTTACATACTTTATTTGTGCAATTAAAAGTAATAGGTTTGAGGATATTTATTTAAATATATTATTTATTTTTTTATATCCCTTCTCTTTTTCTTATTTTCCAAAAACCCTAATTTTGATTTAGGGTTTGATTTAACTTGTAGCATTTATTATCTTATTATCCTTATTATTTTATTAATGCACAAACATATAAAATGCAACTTGAGGCATATATTTTTTATATCATTTGTTTTAGTTCATCTCTTAATTATAGGTATGCTCTTTTCATGATGCAAATAGGGCACACAAAATAAGGAATTTACTATATAATCCTCTTATTTAATTTTGAGTATTACAACTTCGTCACTGCCCTACACGTAGCATTCTAGTGAATAAGAAGGGTTGATAAGAAATTGGCTAGTATAGGCCAAGTGATTGAACTAGGGTAGAAAGAACTCTAGATGCAGGTAACTTCACTTAACCTGACAATTAAAAATGGATTTTAAGGATCCACTCATAGTATGCTTTTCTGCAAAACAGAGTCTTTGATTCTTGATAAGCCATACCTTGAATCCCTCTAGCCAGCATACCCTTAAGAGTCTTTTCTTTAGTCGGGTAAGTCTTGCTGAGTAATTCCGTACTCAGGGTTTTATTCCCTGTTGTTTGAAGGTTATAGTTTTGTGCTACTGATGATGGTGTTAAGTGCCGGTGGGCTCGACCTTCTTATAAGTCTAAGTAACTCTTCTATACTTCTTATTGAGGATGATCACTTGAGCTAGCATATATTTCAAACTTATACTTTTGCAATCACTCCGATAAAATAATGTAAAATTTTTGTAACTTGTAAAATTTGGTAATAAGATTTCCGCTGCAAAAATATTGGTGTGCGTGATTTGTGTTACTTAATCTTGTGGTCCTGGTTGTAAGTGGTTTATCCGATGTCCTTGGGGCAATCGGACGGATCCTGTTAAGTTATCTGGTGCACATGCATAGCCGTCTGAGGTCTTTGAGACAAGGACAGGTGCATGTGGGCCCAATAACTTGGGAGGTTCTACCACAGCTGGTATCGGAGTAGGATTAAGTATATACGGTCACATACGTATTTTCAAAACAAAAGTTTTGGTTTCGAAAAACCTATTTTCAATTAAACACATTGTTTGGCTTTGAAAAACAGTTTTGAAAAACTATAATGCTAGCGACATCCTCTGTTAAGCCCTAAACTAAGGACTATCAGGTGGCTTAGTTGAAAACCATAACCCATAACCGGGTGGGTATTGCATACATGTGTATTGTTATTTTTGAGGCCATTCAGTTCTGAATGGATCGACGCTCAAGGTAAGGTGAGATGTGAGAGCATGAGCGAACAACCGTCGGTCTAGGGAAGAGTATGAAAAGCGCTTGATTATATACATGTTCTACATATGTATATATGAAGGCTGCGATGTGGAGTATTTACTTTTCTAGGAATTCAGTACCCCATGGATGTGTATGGGTATACAAACATGGGAATACTGAGAAGTGTAATATACTCGTAACGACGCACCTACACTCAGGTAAGAAGGTAAGTTACCATAATGAGTTGCCCTATGGTTAAAGTGAGGCAACAGTGCCTATGCGTGGCTTGGCGCTTAATGATGAGCTGGCCTCCATATAGAAATATATGGAGTATAAAATGTGATAATCTGTCATGTGTGAATTGCATCATTGGGAATTGGGCTGTGATGAAATTTTCTGCCGGAACACTACCTCGAAAACGTATGTGTAGCTGACGACTAGCAAAATACCGAGAGAGAACGTATGCCACCGATATAGAACATTACAACCACAGTATGTTGGCAAAACTCGTGAGGACGCTTAATACGAGCATGCATTCTGATTGTTGCATCGTGTTTGTCACTATGCATCCAAAATGCTTCTCTCGTCTTTATTCTAGTAACCAGTGATTGTAGATAATGTGGTGTAATGTTGTATTATGAACTTCAATGAAATAGTTGTCCTCCATTCTTTAGGTAACCTGTTAAGGTCTTATATGGTGTCTGCTCTTGTACTTGATGTGTCGATAGAAGGTTAGTGACTTGTTTGTCTAAACCCAAAATCAAGCCATGTTCTTATTTGGTGAACCTAGACCCAAATTTGAATTTTCCATTACTCCTCCATGACCAAACTGTGAGCACCTAGAGGGGGGGTGAATAGGTGATCCTATGAAACTTGAAAACTTAAGCCACAAAACTTGGTTAATTGTTAGCACAGTAATTGCCAAGTGGCTAGAGAGGAGTCAAAACACAATAACCACAAGAAATCAATCACAGAGATGGCACGGTGGTTATCCCGTGGTTCGGCCAAGACCAATGCTTGCCTACTCCACGTTGTGGCGTCCCAACGGACGAGGGTTGCAATCAACCCCTCTCAAGCGGTCCAAAGACCCACTTGAATACCATGGTGATTTGCTTGCTTTTTCTCAATCCCGTTTGCGAGGAATCTCCACAACTTGGAGCCTCTCGCCCTTACACTTGAAATTCACAAAGAAGCACGGAGCAAGGGAGGGATTAGTAACGCACTCAAGACACGAAATCTCAGCAACACCACGCACACAAGTCGCAACGAGAGCTCACAACACAACTCAAAGAGTTCTCTACTCAAATAGAGCTCTAATTGCTATCGCAAAGAATCAAAGGCGCAGAATTGATGTCTTGGTGCTTAGGAATGTTGTAGGAATGCTTGGTGTTCTCCTCCATGCGCCTAGGGGTCCCTTTTATAGCCCCAAGGCAGCTAGGAGCCGTTGAGAGCAATCTTGGAAGGCAATTCTTGCCTTCTGCCGTCTGGCGCACCGGACAGTCCGGTGCACACCGGACACTGTCCGGTGCCAGATTTCTTTCCTTAACAGACGCAGCCGACCGTTGGCAGACTTGGAGCCGTTGGCGCACCGGACATGTCTGGTGCACACCGGACAGTCCGGTGCCCCCTTCTAGCCGTTGGCTCGGCCACGTGTCCAGCGTAGATCGCGCGACCGATCGTTGGCCCGGCCGACCGTTGGCTCACTGGACAGTCCGGTGCACACCGGACAGTCCGGTGAATTATAGCCGTACGTCGCCGGTGAAATTCCCGAGAGCAGCCAGTTTGCTCGGACCAGCCTGGCGCACCGGACACTGTCCGGTGCACCATCGGACAGTCCGGTGCTCCCAGACTGAGCAGATTCTTGGCTGCTCGAGCCAAGACATTTCTAATTGGATTTTTCCTGTTTCCAGCACATAGACACAATACATTAGTCCTTAAAACAATGTACTAAGTCTGAGAAATATACCTTTATCCTTGGTTTGTACTTTGTCCACTATTTTACATTTTAACACTTGTGTTAGACACTAAATCACCAAAATACTTAGAAATGGCCCAAGGGCACATTTCCCTTTCAATCTCCCCCTTTTTGGTGATTTATGCCAACACAACATAAAACAACTAGAACAAGTGCAATGTCAATGCAAATGAAAACTTCAAATTTGTTTTGAATCATATTTGGCATATATGGATCACTCTTTGCCACCACTTGGTTTGTTTTTGCAAATCAAACTCAAATTTCTATCTCTAAGTCAAACACAAATGTTAAGACATAAAGAGAGTCATTCCAAGAGAAATTGATTCAAGATTTCAAAAACTCCCCTTTTTCCCATAATCAACGTTTCTCCCCACTGGAAGCCAACTTTTTGACAAGAGAGACAATAAAAGAGTTTTGACAAACCAAAAGCTCTATTCTACTATTTTCAAAATCTCTCTCAAGTGGTAGCTGATCCATTTATTGCTTTGGCCTTTATTTTCTCCCCCTTTGGCATCAAGCACCAAAACGGAATCAATCTTGGCCCTAGAACCCCATTGCCTCACCAAAATCTTCAAAAAGAATACAAAGGCAATATGAGATGAACTTGGAATAAGTTACCCTCTCATCGGAGTGCAGTGGAAGTCTTTCATGGTCCAAGTCCACCTTTTTCCCTTTTAAACCTCCTTTGAGACTAAAACAAGCAAACTCAAGCACATGGTTAGTCTCAAAGGGTCAAGTTGTAACACATCTCCCCCTAAACATGTGCATCACTTTGCAACAGACTTGTGAGGTCCAGGGAGTGTTTGTACAACTTGAGCACCATTATTAAGCAACAAAATGCAGAAGGAACATGATCAAAAGCATAAACACATGTATGCTATAAATCAATCCAAGTTCCGCGAATCTAAGACATTTAGCTCACTACGCAACCTGCAAAAGGTCTTCTCATCTAGAGGCTTGGTAAAGATATCGGCTAGCTGGTTCTCGGTGCTAACATGAAACACTTCGATATCTCCCTTTTGCTGGTGGTCTCTCAAAAAGTGATGCCGGATGTCAATGTGCTTTGTGCGGCTATGTTCAACAGGATTTTCCGCCATGCGGATAGCACTCTCATTATCACATAGGAGTGGGACTTTGCTTAGATTGTAGCCAAAGTCCCTGAGGGTTTGCCTCATCCAAAGTAGTTGCGTGCAACACTGTCCTGCGGCAACATACTCGGCCTCAGCGGTGGATAGGGCAACGGAAGTTTGTTTCTTAGAGTTCCATGACACCAGGGACCTTCCTAAGAATTGGCACGTCCCCGATGTACTCTTCCTATCGACCTTACATCCAGCATAGTCGGAATCTGAATATCCAATCAAGTCAAAGGTAGACCCCTTTGGATACCAGAGCCCGAAGCAAGGCGTAGCAACTAAACATATAAGGATTCGCTTCACTGCCACTAAGTGACACTCCTTAGGATCGGATTGAAATCTAGCACACATGCATACGCTAAGCATAATATCCGGTCTACTAGCACATAAGTAAAGTAATGACCCTATCATTGACCGGTATGCCTTTTGATCAACGGACTTACCTCCTTTGTTGAGGTCGGTGTGTCTGTCGGTCCCCATAGGAGTCTTTGCGGCCTTGGCATCCTTCATCTCAAACCGCTTCAGCAAGTCTTGCGTGTACTTCGTTTGAGAGATGAAGGTGCCGTCCTTGAGTTGCTTCACTTGGAACCCAAGGAAGTAGTTCAACTCGCCCATCATTGACATCTCGAATTTCTGCGTCATCACCCTGCTAAACTCTTCACAAGACTTTTTATTAGTAGAGCCAAATATTATGTCATCGACATAAATTTGGCACACAAATAGATCACCGTCACAAGTCTTAGTGAAAAGAGTTGGATCGGCTTTCCCAACCTTGAAATTATTAGCAATTAGAAAGTCTCTAAGGCATTCATACCATGCTCTTGGGGCTTGCTTAAGTCCATAGAGCGCCTTAGAGAGCTTACACACATGGTCGGGGTATCGTTCATCCTTGAAGCCAGGGGGTTGCTCTACGTACACCTCCTCCTTGATTGGCCCGTTGAGGAAAGTGCTCTTCACATCCATTTGGAACAACCTGAAAGAATGGTGAGCGGCATATGCTAGCAAAATACGAATAGACTCTAGCCTAGCCACAGGAGCAAAAGTCTCCTCAAAGTCTAAACCTACGACTTGGGCATAACCTTTTGCCACAAGTCGAGCCTTGTTCCTTGTCACCACCCCGTGCTCGTCCTGTTTGTTGCGGAACACCCACTTGGTTCCCACGACATTTTGCTTGGGGCGAGGTACCAGTGTCCAAACTTCATTGCGCTTGAAGTTGTTGAGCTCCTCTTGCATGGCCAACACCCAGTCCGGATCTAGCAAGGCCTCTTCTACCCTGAAAGGCTCAATAGAGGAGACAAAGGAGTAATGCTCACAAAAATTAACTAATCGAGATCGAGTAGTTACTCCCTTGCTAATATCACCCAGAATTTGGTCGACGGGATGATCCCTTTGGATCATCGCTCAAACTTGGGTTGGAGGTGCGGTTGCGCTTCTTCCTCTATCACATGATCATCTTGTGCTCCCCCTTGATCACACGCCTCCTGTTGATGAACCTGTTCATCGTCTTGAGTTGGGGGATGCACCATAGTTGAGGAAGAAGGTTGATCTTGCTCCTTTTGTTCTTGTGGTCGTACATCACCAATCGCCATGGTTCGTATAGCGGCTGTCGGAACATCTTCTTCATCTACATCATCAAGATCAACAACTTGCTCTCTTGGAGAGCCATTAGTCTCATCAAATACAATGTCGCTAGAGACTTCAACCAAACCCGATGATTTGTTGAAGACCCTATACGCCTTTGTATTTGAGTCATAACCTAACAAAAACCCTTCTACAGCTTTGGGAGCAAACTTAGAATTTCTACCCTTCTTCACTAGAATGTAGCATTTACTCCCAAATACACGAAAGTACGATACATTGGGTTTGTTACCGGTTAGTAGCTCATACGACATCTTCTTGAGAAGGCGATGAAGGTAGACCCTGTTGATGGCGTGGCAAGCCGTGTTCACGGCTTCCGACCAAAAGCACTCGGGGGTCTTGAACTCTCCTAGCATCGTCCTCGCCATATCGATTAGCGTCCTGTTCTTCCTCTCTACCACACCATTTTGCTGAGGTGTGTAGGGAGCGGAGAACTTGTGCTTGATCCCCTCCTCCTCAAGAAACTCCTCCACTTGAAGATTCTTGAATTCGGATCCGTTGTTGCTCCTTATCTTCTTCACCTTGAGCTCAAACTCATTTTGAGCTCTCCTGAGGAAGCACTTGAGGGTCCCTTGGGTTTCAGACTTATCCTGCAAAAAGAACACCCAGGTGAAGCGGGAAAAATCATCAACAATAACTAGACCATACTTACTTCCTCCAATGCTCAGATAGGCGACGGGTCCGAAGAGGTCCATATGTAGCAGCTCCAGGGGCTTTGATGTGGTCATCACATTCTTCCTGTGATGTGCTCCTCCCACCTATTTACCTGCTTGACATGCTGCACAAGGTCTATCTTTTTCGTATTGCACGTTAGTCAATCCTATCACGTGTTCTCCCTTTAGAAGCTTGTGAAGGTTCTTCATCCCTACATGTGCTAAGCGGCGATGCCACAGCCAGCCCATGCTAGTCTTAGCGATTAAGCATGCATCTAGACCGGCCTCCTCTTTTGCAAAATCAACTAAATAAAGTTTGTCGTCTAGTATACCCTTAAAAGCTAGTGAACCATCACTTCTTCTAAAGACAAATACATCTACATTTGTAAATAGACAATTATATCCCATATTGCATAATTGACTAACAGATAACAAATTATATCCAAGAGACTCAACTAAAAACACATTAGATATAGAGTGCTCATTCGATATTGCAATTTTGCCTAATCCTTTCACCTTGCCTTGATTCCCATCACCGAATATGATTGAATCTTGGGAATCCTTATTTTTGACGTAGGAGGTGAACATCTTCTTCTCCCCCGTCATATGGTTTGTGCATCCGCTGTCGATAATCCAGCTTGAGCCCCCGGATGCATAAACCTGCAAGGCAAATTTAGGCTTGGGTCTTAGGTACCCAACTCTTGTTGGGTCCTACAAGGTTAGTCACAATTTCCTTAGGGACCCAAATGCAAACTTTATCACCCTTGCATTTTGCCCCTAATTTCCTAGCTACTATCTTCCTATTCTTTCTACAAATAGCAAAGGAAGCATTTAAAGCATGATAAATTGTAGAGGGACCATTCATAACTTTTCTAGGAACATGAACAATATTCTTCCTAGGCACATGATGAATATTTTTCCTAGGCATATCTCTACCATGCATATAGGAAGAACTGGAAGCATACATAGCATAAGAGTCATAGGCATGTGAATCAAGAGTATTGCACCTCCTATGAGACTGTCTTCTATCATTGTACATAAAAGCATGGTTCTTTTTAGTACTACTTGCCATAGGGGCCTTCCCTTTCTCCTTGGCGGAGATGGGAGCCTTATGGCTTGTTAAGTTCTTGGCTTCCCTCTTGAAGCCAAGCCCATCCTTAATTGAGGGGTGTCTACCAATCGTGTAGGCATCCCTAGCAAATTTTAGTTTATCAAAATCACTTTTGCTAGCCTTAAGTTGGGCATTAAGACTAGCCATTTCATCATTTAATTTTGCAATAGAAGCTATGTGTTCACTACAAGCATCAATATCAAAATCTTTACATCTATTGCAAATAACAACATTTTCTACACAAGTTGTTGCTATTTCTAACTTAGCACTCAAATCATCATTAATGCTCTTTAAGCTAGAAATTGTCTCATGGCAAGAAGATAGTTCACAAGGAAGCATTTCATTTCTCTTAACTTCTAAGGCATGAGATTTTTGTGCTTCTACAAACTTGTCATGTTCTTCATACAACAGTCCTCTTGTTTTTCTAAAAGCCTATTCTTATCATTCAAGGCATCAATTAATTCATTAATTTTATCTACCTTGGTTCTATCTAGGCCCTTAAATAGACAAGAATAATCTATTTCATCCTCATCACTAGATTCGTCCTCACTTGAAGAAGCATAAGTAGAGTTTCGAGTACATACTTTCTTCTCCCTTGCCATAAGGCATGTGTGACGCTCAATGGGGAAGAGGGATGACTTGTTGAAGGCGGTGGCGGTGAGTCCTTCATTGTCGGAGTCGGAGGAGGAGCAATCCGAGTCCCACTCCTTTCCTAGATGTGCCTCACCCTTGGCCCTCTTGTAATTTTTCTTCTTTTCCCTCTTGCTCCCGTGTTCCTGCTCACTTTCATTATCGGGAAAGTTAGCAATAAAATGACCAATCTTACCGCACTTGAAGCATGAGCGCTTCCCCTTGACTTTGGTCTTGCTTGGCTGTCCCTTGCGACCCTTAAGCACTGTCTTGAATCTCTTGATGATGAGGGCCATCTCTTCATCATTAAGTCCGGCGGCCTCAATTTGTGCTACCTTGCTGGGTAACGCCTCCTTGCTCCTTGTTGCCTTGAGAGCAACGGGTTGAGGCTCATTGATTTGACCGTTTAGAGCATCGTCCACGTACCTCGCTTCCTTGATCATCATTCGCCCGCTTACGAATTTTCCAAGGACTTCTTCGGGCGACATTTTGGTGTACCTGGGATTCTCACGAATGTTATTCACCAAATGAGGATCAAGAATGGTAAATGACCTTAGCATCAATCGGACGACGTCGTGGTCCGTCCATCGCGTGCTTCCGTAGCTCCTTATTTTGTTGATAAGAGTCTTGAGCCGGTTGTATGTTTGTGTCGGCTCCTCGCCCCTTATCATCGCGAATCGTCCAAGCTCGCCCTCCACCAACTCCATCTTGGTGAGCAAGGTGATGTCGTTCCCCTCATGTGAAATCTTGAGGGTGTCCCAGATCTGCTTGGCGTTATCCAAGCCGCTCACTTTGTGATATTCATCCCTGCACAATGAAGCTAGAAGAACAGTAGTAGCTTGTGCATTCTTATGAATTTGCTCATTAATGAACATGGGACTATCCGAACTATCAAAGTGCATTCCACTCTCTACAATCTCCCATATACTAGGATGGAGAGAGAATAAGTGACTACGCATTTTGTGACTCCAAAATCCGTAGTCCTCTCCATCAAAGTGAGGAGGTTTACCAAGTGGAATAGATAATAAATGAGCATTTGTACTTTGAGGAATACGAGAGTAATCAAAAGAAAAGTTTGAATTGACCGTTTTCTTTTTCTCGTAGTCATCATCGTTCTTTTGGGAAGAGGAAGATTCGTCGCTGTCGTAGTAGACGATCTCCTTGATGCGCTTTGTCTTCTTCTTCTTCCCGTCCTTGCGCTTGTGGCTCGAGCCCAAGTCGGTAGGCTTGTCATCCTTCGGCTCATTGAAGATAGGCTCCTTCTCGTTGTTGTTGATCACCATCCCCTTTCCCTTAGGATCCATCTCTTCGGGCGATTAGTCCCTTCTTGAAGAGAACGGCTCCGATACCAATTGTGAGCACCTAGAGGGGGGGGGTGAATAGGTGATCCTGTGAAACTTGAAAACTTAAGCCACAAAACTTGGTTAATTGTTAGCACAGTAATTGCCAAGTGGCTAGAGAGGAGTCAAAACACAATAACCACAAGAAATCAATCACAGAGATGGCACGGTGGTTATCCCGTGGTTCGGCCAAGACCAATGCTTGCCTACTCCACGTTGTGGCGTCCCAACGGACGAGGGTTGCAATCAACCCCTCTCAAGCGGTCCAAAGACCCACTTGAATACCACGGTGATTTGCTTGCTTTTTCTCAATCCCGTTTGCGAGGAATCTCCACAACTTGGAGCCTCTCGCCCTTACACTTGAAATTCACAAAGAAGCACGGAGCAAGGGAGGGATTAGTAACGCACTCAAGACACGAAATCTCAGCAACACCACGCACACAAGTCGCAACGAGAGCTCACAACACAACTCAAAGAGTTCACTACTCAAATAGAGCTCTAATTGCTATCGCAAAGAATCAAAGGCGCGGAATTGATGTCTTGGTGCTTAGGAATGTTGTAGGAATGCTTGGTGTTCTCCTCCATGCGCCTAGGGGTCCCTTTTATAGCCCCAAGGCAGCTAGGAGCCGTTGAGAGCAATCTGGGAAGGCAATTCTTGCCTTCTGCCGTCTGGCGCACCGGACAGTCCGGTGCACACCGGACACTGTCCGGTGCTAGATTTCTTTCCTTAACAGACGCAGCCGACCGTTGGCAGACTTGGAGCCGTTGGCGCACCGGACATGTCCGGTGCACACCGGACAGTCCGGTGCCCCCTTCTAGCCGTTGGCTCGGCCACGTGTCCAGCGCAGATCGCGCGGCCGATCATTGGCCCGGCCGACCGTTGGCTCACCGGACAGTCCAGTGCACACCGGACAGTCCGGTGAATTATAGCCGTACGTCGCCGGTGAAATTCCAGAGAGCGGCCAGTTTGCTCGGACCAGCCTGGCACACCGGACACTGTCCGGTGCACCATCGGACAGTCCGGTGCTCCCAGACTGAGCAGATTCTTGGCTGCTCGAGCCAAGACATTTCTAATTGGATTTTTCCTGTTTCCAGCACTTAGACACAATACATTAGTCCTTAAAACAATGTACTAAGTCTGAGAAACATACCTTTATCCTTGGTTTGTACTTTGTCCACTATTTTACATTTTAACACTTGTGTTAGACACTAAATCACCAAAATACTTAGAAATGGCCCAAGGGCACATTTTCCTTTCACAAACCCATACAAATAAATGCCTAGATAATTTCTTTGTTGGACGTAAATTGTACCCGGGCTTAAAACGAGAATCTTGAGTTATATCTCCTTCTAAAACCATGTCCTTGTTCGGTTGGTGCAAGCTGATACCCCTAATTATAGTTTGCCTCTTCTTGAGGACCATAATGTTGCTTTATCAACCTAACCTAGGAAAGGCATGTCCAACCATTTTCTTAAGTTTGATGCCTTTGGTTTCCCCATATCTATCGAAAGCATACCAACTTAAACTTATGATTGTTTTCCCCTGTATCTAGTTAGATACTGATCCTTGACCTTGTGATCTCTACGATGGGCATAGAAATATGCTTGGGGCTGAATTAACAGTCTCCCATCGTACTCCTTTCATCAAGTTTAGGTTATGGCCATGTCTTGTTCATTTCATCGGGCCATGATCTATTTGGCTCTTTACTTGTAACCATCCTTACAGGTGGAGTATCTCTTTGTACATTGTCACCCTTGCCTAATTCATTTGTGTCGCGTGAGATTTCTTATTGGTTATGTCTGGTAATGGTGTTATGACTAAAATCGGTGGCACCACACTGAAACCGAGGGCCTCCTGTGGGTGCGCACACATGGTTGCGCTACTTGGCACGCGCTAGTATCACAGTTAGTAGTCATAATCCATTATAAGACTATATCGATATGTTGTCTCTGCACAAATTGTTCTTACCCTTTGAAATTCATTATTGGTGCCAGTTCGACAATGGTGTCTCGATTAATGACTTATGATACCGCTACAAAACTGAGAGCCCCTTGTGAATGTACACACAAGGTTATGCTGCTTGGCGCATGCTAGTATCGAGGTCTCTAGTCATGATCCATTATGGAACTACACTGATGTGTTATCTTCCGTCGACCTTCTCTTGAAACAATTTCTATGTTGTTTGTCAAATGATCAAGCAACATCTATCATGACGTTGGATCAAAAAGGGCATACCACTTTCATGTGTGGTCTCTTTTCTTTTGATCTTGGTAGTGACTACTCATACAAGTTCCCTTTACGTCTTTCGTGTAAAGGTGACACCTTGGAGCTTTTTAATGTCGAAAGACAACTGATTAGCTCTCAAAATGGGGATATGTTTCCCCTGCTGCTGAAATGCAGGAGTTTATTCATTCGCTCTCCTATTTAATCCATGTATTCCCTAACCAAGTGGATAATTCATCTCACATGAAGAAATGGATGAACAATCTGACCAAATGGATTTCTACCCAAAGGCATGACCTTTTGCTCGCAAATGTGAACTCTCAACCCTTGGCTTACCGATGGTACTGAGAGGACATGCCCAATGTCAAAAGTAGTTCAACAAGTTGGTTTTACAAACTTGTAACTGCCCAATGAACAAAGATTAAGTTTAGAGATTGTTTCAGCGAGTTATCTAAACTCATTTTGGTTCACGCCACCCTAAAGAAAGTACTTGCAAGAATCAAGACTAAGTCGGCCAGTAACCACCTAATCATCGCTCTAGTTGTGCCTCGATGCCTCACGTGTGCTTTTCTAGCATGTGTGATCCAGTCGAGCCATGCCTAGTGCTTGATAAAATGGATTAGACACGAAGCCAGCATTTACGGGTCCTTTCGCTGGTGATTTTTTGAGTCATTATCATTCATCATTGGACTTGGATTTTCTGGCTAGCCACGGGTCAACTGTGATGTTATTCGACATTCACACCCGTCTCTTGTGCTATGAACTTACCGTGATCGCTTGTTGGTAAACCTCATTCTGTGTGTTTTACCCAAGAGGTTGCATCTGATTCTGTTTGGGTAAAGTTGCATATCTACCGCTCGCTCAATAGACTCAGATAGTACAGTGTCATCAGAAAAAGCAAACTGCACACATGGAACCTTATATGTTCTTCTAGCAGATATTGTCTCTACTAATGGACATTTCTAAATTGGCTTACGTCGATACATGTTATGTCCACTAGAGAAACCCTATCCTGAGACACTCGCCTTTATTTGGAACTGTCTCATGATTATCGCTGATATGGACATGGGTTACATGCTTCTCTACTCTTAAAAGTCTTTCGCTCCGAATCTCGGGACGAGATTCTTCTAAGGGGGAGGGTTGTAACACCCCAGGTGTTTATATTCCGCTCGACAACGAGTACGGATTTAAGCACGTAATCAGTGGATAAAACAGATGCGAAATTTTAAACATCTTCGCCTATCATGATTTTAATATCGCATCTATTTCGTCTGTCACGAGTTTGACATCATTTTTATCGGTCCAGGCTTGTCCTAAATTTTCTTGATGTTTGGAACATCATTGTTCCGAAAATCGGTGCGTCCGGTGATTATTTAAAATTCATCGCTCGCGTGAATCCGAATTCGGAAGCCCAACTCACTCGGATGATTTTTATCTCGGACAGATTAATTTGAACTCGATGACTAAAATACTCAGTGCAAAATAATCCGAATTGTGCGTCGTCTGAGTGAAATCGTGCGCGAGGATATCATTCAATTTATCCTTCAGCACGTTGTTTTGACGACGAAATCGCATATACGTTCGCAGATATGGTTCCGGCTAATTTCAGCCAAATCGTAGAGCAAATTATCGACGCCGAAACCAATTTATTTCGGTCTGTCATTTCTCGCCCCGATCCAAAACTTTGGATATAAATGACGGATACGAATTCATCTAACTCCAGATTAGTCATCAAATCAAATCCTTCTCAAATATTCTGTCGAACTTATTTTGGTTCGACCTTTTAAATATCTCTTAAATCTAAGTATCAGAATCCTAAATATCTATGATTTTTCAGTTAAAGAAATAAAAAAAGAAACTAAAAAAAATATAAAAAGATCTTCGGCCGCCACCTCTCTCCATCTCTATCCCCTTCTCCCTGGTGATTTTTTTGCCGCCGTTCTCAGATTTTTCAATTTCAGCAGTAGCTTTCTTCTCCAAATATCCTGTCGCCGCCCAGGCGCCACCTGTTCTCTTTATATGCGCGCGCTCATCTCCTCAAGTCCCCAGCGCGCGTCTTCTTCCTCAGGCTCCCATCCTGCTCCTCTACCGGCGCCCCCAAGCCTCTTCTTCTTGGCGCCCAGCCGGATCTCCTCCACCGCGCCCTCCCTGCTCCTCCAGCCGCACGCAGCCTCGTTCCTCCCAACCTCCCTACGCTAGTGCGCGTCGTTCTCCCTGCGCTCGCTCGCTCCTAACTCCATACGCACACGCACGCCCTGCATCCCCTCGACACCGGAGCTCTCTGGCTTGCCCCTCTGCGCGTCGAGTTTCTCCTCTGCGTGGCGCGCCTGGGATGCTTGCCGGCGCTCAGCTCCACCGCGCGCCGTGAAGTCCCTACGCGCAAGCTACCTGTTGGTCGCGCTCCTCCCTTCGCTCCCCTCTCTCCCTCTGCTCGCGACACACACCGCACCTGCTCTTGTGCGCGTTCCTCGGCTTGCTCGAACCGATGTGCAGCCGTGTCCCTATGCTCACCGTGGCCGGTTCCTGCTCGCGCCGTGATTATCTCCCAGCTCCCTGCCATGTGCTCGCCTAGCTTGGATTTCATCGCACGCTCCTTAGTTCGACACCCGGTGCTTCTCCATGGATGGCTGATGCTGCTCCATCGGTTCGCGCTCGCCGCGCCCATGGCTGGAGGTTTTCCCTGTGTCGCACGAGTTCCGTCATCCTTTGTTCTGACTTCGTGCTGTGAAGTTTCCTCTGCACGTGTCAAGTTCCCTCGTCGAGTTTGCCAACACTCTGTTGCCGATTCGACTGTCGTCGCTAGTGATAGCTTCGCGTGTTGTCGAGCCTGTCATTTTCCCTGTCTAGTGCTCGCGCGGCTTTCTGCTCGCCAGTGCGCCCTCTCGGATCGCTCGGCCTTAATCCCTATCGTGTCATCGACCTCACCGCGACATAGTTTGTCCGTCGTGCTAGTCGTTGTCCCATACTGTACCTATTAGCTTAGATCCTGCCCAAGCTCGTCGTTGCGTCGTTCACAGTTGAGTTGTCGAACCCGTCATCCTCTGCTCGACCCCCAACTCACCAGCTCGCTCGAGACTTCAATCGAAGGTCATCGTCGTTCGTGCATCCCCAAGAAATCCCAAGAATCAGGTGAAGACGAAGCTAGCAGCGTGATGTTCACCAAGTGCGCGACAAAAAGCTTGAACATCCTGCGCGACTCAAGTTGGCTTCGTCAAAATTATTCAGTCGAGGAGAAGATCTTCAGCAATTGATTACCGAAGAAAAGAAGGCCCCTGGATGACGTCAACCGGAAACCATCATCGTTCTTCCGACTATTGCATCGAAGTAGTCAGGGTAAGCAAATTTGTTATTCGTGTTAGTGGATGGATGGATGGTTTGACTAGGTATAGTATTTATTAGATTGCCTGAGTCGCTTTGGTAAATTGGTCGATGTCGTAGGATAAAAGAGGTCTCAATAGATCTCAGTGTTACGGGCTGTAGGTGTTAAAAATGGAAAGTTTTATTAATATATATGATACACAGGTTAACCGGTAAATTAGTTTAGAAAGTTAATGAAAGTTCTTCCATCAAACTTCATAAGTGTTAGGTGTCCAAGAATTTTGAATTTAAAGTTATAAGTCATTTAGTGTGCTCTCTAAACTAGGTATGATATTCTATGTGTAGGTTGATTTCATGATTTGAATGAATGTTGATTGCTACTTCGAATATTTAGGATCAAGTAACATCGATATATCTGTTTCAACCAAAATCTAGGGTCTGTCTAATCAGTAATGCGTATAAACACTTTAGGTCTTTTAGTTCTAAAGTTGTAATTGGTATATTGTATAAAATATGCTTGGTTATAGGTTTTAAGTGTTTCATCCTTTTTAGCGTAAATTATCTATCTTGTAATATTTGAACTCGTGCTCATACATGTGCATCATGCATCTCATGAGGTACGATAAATATTCGCGTGATGTGGAAGACAAGCCAAGTCGACCCCAAGCGCGGGCTACTGCGCATGGTGATGCTGATGGACGAACCTACCTGATCAAGTGCTAGGACAAGGATGATCGCCAAGTTGACGTCGTTTAACAACACTAACCTAGTGTTATTCAGGCAAGCCCCGGTGCATTTGCCACCTCCTTGTTGTTTTAAAATCTTTATCACCTTGTTTGATGCATTAGGTGATAGGAGTTGTGTGCTAAACCGTTGATGCATTTCCTTCCTTGAAAATTGATTACCCTTCCTTGATACCCTTTTTGAAAAGGATTTTTATGATGCTTAGCCTTGCTTTAGCAAAACAAAATGTTTTGTTTTACAACAAAAGTGATGCTTCAGTGGGTGGGAATGTTTTCGAAAATAAAAACATGATGGTGAATCCATCAAAGGCCTTGATGGGTTCAACATCGGAAAAGATGTACCTCTGCCAGGTACCAAACTTTGGGTTGAAAATAATAAAGTTGAGACCGGGCGGTTGACTTGCACGAGAAAGGAGTCTCGGTGTAGTGTCTCCGTCTGAGTCGATTAAGGACCTTGTCGATGTAGGCTTGCTGATCGTGGACCCTTTAACTGGTCACATGCCTCATCATGGGTAAGCTTTGCCTCGGGCAGACTAATACCAGAATAAGATAACACGAAATGGGAGTGGAGAGATGGCGAGAGTAGCGTGTACCCTCTGTGGCAAGAGGCTGGACGGTGGTGTATCTGTGCTCTCGGTTGGTGTGAACCTGATCTAGTGTTAAGAACCCCGGTGGTGAGTTGACATATGCAAGGGTTAAGTGCTACATATGTTGTGTGATTGGAGATCCTCAGCTGAGTATAATCGATTCGGATCGCCGTAACTTCGCGGACATGAAGACTTGGTCACTGCCCTACACGTAGCATTCCAGTGAATAAGAAGGGTTGATAAGAAATTGGCTAGTATAGGCCAAGTGATTGAACTAGGGTAGAAAGAACTCTAGATGCAGGTAACTTTACTTAACCTGACAATTAAAAGTGGATTTTAAGGATCCACTCATAGTAAGCTTTTTTGCAAAACAGTCTTTGATTCTTGATAAGCCATATCTTGAATCCCTCTAGCCAGCATACCCTTGAGAGTCTTTTCTTTAGTCGGGTAAGTCTTGCTGAGTAATTCCGTACTCAGGGTTTTATTCCCTGTTGTTTGAAGGTTATAGTTTTGTGCTGCTGATGATGGTGTTAAGTGCCGGTGGGCTCGGCCTTCTTATAAGTCTAAGTAACTCTTCTATACTTCTTATTAAGGATGATCACTTGAGCTAGCATATATTTCAAACTTATACTTTTAAAATCACTCCGATAAAATAATGTAAAATTTTTGTAACTTGTAAAATTTGGTAATAAGATTTCCGCTGCAAAAATATTGGTGTGCGTGATTTGTGTTACTTAATCTTGCGGTCCTGGTTATAAGTGGTTTATCCGATGTCCTTGGGGCAATCAGACGGATCCTGTTAAGTTATCTGGTGCACATGCATAGCCGTCTGAGGTCTTCGAGACAAGGACAGGTGCATGTGGGCCCAATAACTTGCGAGGTTCTGCCACACCTCTAATCCTAAAATCAGGAGTGTGGTTTTGAAGATTCTACTTCCCATTGAGATAGGCACATTTCTGTTTAATTGATTGGTTGCAATTTTACCCCTAGGTGTTGCTATCATGAAGGACCCTTTTGCATGATAGAAAGGTAGTTGACATTTAGCACTAAACTTTTGGCTAATGAAGCTATGAGATGCACTAGAATCAAACAGAATTAATGCAGGTTGATTAAAAATAGAAAAGATACCAGTCATGATGGGGGCTCCCTAAGGTAATTCCTCCCGAGTAGTGAAGTTGAGCTTCCCTTGCCTGACTTGCACCTTCTGCTTTCTTCCCTTGTCTTGATTCGGTACTGGCATCTGCCTCTGCTGATTCCTTGGGAAATTCTTGGCATAATGGCCCACATTGTCATAAGTGAAGCACTTGTTCCCATTTCCCAGGCGGAACTGTTGCTACTACGGAGGTTGATTGTTCATTGGAGCGGGAGCTGGAAAACGATTGGGTGCTGGCTGCTGCTGAGGTGGCCTAATCACCCATCTGCCTGCCTGCTGCTGAAATCCTCTGCTCTGATTGTGGGAAACAATCCTGAACCTCTGGGTTTGAACGGAGGGTGCTGACATTGGTGCCTTCCTCTTCTTCTCTGCCCGGTGAGCTACAATACAATTCTCCTGTGAGATGCCCAGGTTGACCAACTCATTGAAGCTATCAGCCCGGACAGTGTTGAGACGCTCACGCAGCTTGGTGTGTTGAGACCCCTGTGGAAACGATATCTCTTCTTCTCATCAGAATCAGCATGATACCCTGCATACTGGCATAGGTCGTTGAAGGCCTGAGCATACTGCAATACCGTGCAAGTTCCTTGATTGAGTGCCAGGAATTCATTCAGCTTGCGGTCAAGAATTCCAGCTGGGATGTGGTGTCCTCTAAAGGCAGTCTTTAATTCCTCCCAAGAAATTTCATGACCAGCAGGTAGCATGGCGCGGAAATGGTCCCACCAAGTCCGAGCAGGTCCGTGAAGCTGCTGTGCGGCAAAGCGAGCCTTGGTGTCATCAAGGAAGTCTCCCGTGAGGAGGGGAAACTTGGACTCCACGACGCGTAACCACACGTCAGCGTCCAATGGATCCTCTGCCTTGGCGAACAAGGGCGGTTGCGTACTCAGGAACTCCTGGTAGGTCACCGTGGCTGGAGGTCACTGTGGCTGGCCTCCACCGTGCTGCCGAGGGTGGGGCTGGCGCTGCAAGAGCTATCGCAGAATTTTGTTCTGCGGAGCCATCAGCTCTTGCACCGTGGGAGCTGGGGGAGGTAGCGGGGGAACTTGCTCGTTCTACCCACGACGCTGCCTAGCTGCCATCTGAAAACAGAGATTGTCGCCATTGTTATCCCATTTCAAAATTTCGAACAACATGCCTTTATCTTATACGGAAAGAAATTGCCATAATCATAACATTAAATTCGAACGAGGATAACATGGTTACAAACATTTCAATGATCCCAATAGTTCTCATGGGTTACATCAATTAGGGGAAAGTACCCGTAAGACTAGTCCAAAATCTGTCGTTAACTAAGCTCGCGTGGGTTTCTATCCTCCTAAAGCGTCAAAATGACCCATCAACCCTGAGTAGTGGAAGCGACACTAGATACAGGTGAAGGGGGCATCTCGGAGGCAGTCACATTGGTACTAGAGGCTGGTCCTAACTCCTCAGGAGCCTCTTCTCCCTCGCTTCCGGCCTCATTGGCCTCCATCTCCAAGTGGTGCATGTCTAGGTGGTCATTAGCTTTCTCGAGCTCCTGCTGCACATCGTGGAGCTGGTTCTCCAAGACATCGATGGTGTTGTCCCGGATCTCCACCTGCTGCTCTAGGGTGTTGATGCGCTGGCTCAACCGTTCAACCTGTAGGTCCTTCTCCACCAACTCTGAGGACAAGTCGACCACGAAGTCCTCTCGGCTATCGAGAGTGAGCTTGGTGGTCTGAGCGAGGTTAGCAAGAAGCCATAGTGTCGCTCTGCAGGGCCTGAAGGTGGTACAGTGCGCTCATGCACTGAACAGTAATTCTCCCAACCAAGTCCGGATACATGGCCCATACGTCCTTCACAAGGCTCACACAGTTGCACCACATGGGGTCGTCCCTCTTCTCAGTGGGCAAGAGTCCCAAGCGATGCATCACCATCTCCAGGGGATGGTAGCCACAGAAAAGTCGTCAGGGTCTTCATAGCTGCCGCCTCGGTTGTGTCGTCTGTCCTAAATCCAACAGTCTCGGAGTCAAGGGGACGCCAACCCGGCTGAAGGGTATGAGCCTCTAGAGTCAGCCAGACTCAGCAACATGGCACCCGATGCTCCTCGTACAGCTGCACTGTGTACAAAGGGGGCGTAGGGTAATCGGCGGAGTTGAACACTTCCCACAAGATGGAAGGAAAACCATCGTGAGAAAGGAAATCAGAACTGAAACGAGTGTCTCCTCCATTGGCGGGGGTGGGTGAAGTCATCTGTGGAAGAGTATGAGATGTAAAGATTATGGTGGAAGAAGAAAAATAAAAGAGCCTGGGTGGTTTAAAAAAGAAGCGGGTTAGATCAAATTTTTTACTTCTTTAATTTCTAATCCTTTTAGTTTTTATAATGCATGCATTCTGAACATAACGTCTCCTCTCCGAATCAGAAGGGTGCTTTTTAGGGCATCCTTTAGAAATCCTAAGACTGGCCCATAGGGCCTACTTAATTAGCCACCTATTTCTCCCACTATTCCTAAGGCCTTTCGTCCTAGGTCTAGCGTTCTAGTCCTAACGATTCAATTACTTGTTTCTAAGCAAGTTTTAGATTTTTGAAAGTTGGTATTCATGGTTTATTGCTTTCTCTGTGGGGGTATTTGCTCCGATACTAGTTGTGGCAGAACCGCCCGAATTATTCCAGCTTAAGTGCCCAAGTCACGCCTCTAAGGTCGCAACACACTTAAATCAGAATAACTCGTCAGTCCCTCAGATCTAGTCTGATAAAGCCACTTATCCAGGATCAAATACCACCAGCTCACTCAAAGGTGAGTCAAAGAAGAAATACAATAAAACAGGAAACCTCAATTTAAAGTACTGGGGTTATTACATAAATCGGAGTTTTTCAAGTAACTAAAATAAGCTCGTAAGATAAATTGCAGCGGATAATCGGTATCCTCGAAAGGTGAGGAAATGGGCAAGGCCTAGCCCACTACTCCTCCTGCTCCTCTCCTGGTGGAGCAGCATCCAACTAGACCGTCCAACCCGGTGGTAGGGTGGTAGGCCAAGTCACATCATCAACCATATCTTGAAGCGTACCTACAAATATTATGCCACAAGCAAGGCTGAGTATACTAATACTCAGCTAGACTTACCCAGTGTGAGGAATCTACTCCTCTACCTCTAGACCATGCATGTGTTTGGCTGAGGGGTTTGGTTTACCAAAGCACTAGTTGAGTCTAAGATTAATTTTAGCTTTCCCAATTCTAATATCAATACTTTTAACTAAGTTTGCTCCTTCCAAGCATACATGGTAACAATCATTTAATACAATCAACATGTTATATCATGTGAAACCTCATTCACTTCTTACTCAATGTAGTACAAGGGGTCAAGCAGTCTCATTAGCTGCGAGAAGCAGATGATTCGAATGGAGTTTTAACCTTGCAAGGTTAACCTAAACACACGACATATTGGGGCACTCCATCCCCACAGATATCAACCGTCCCCATCGATTCCCCGTTCGCGGCCAGGGCTCACCACCTTGGCATACAATGCTCCACTGACCCAGGCTACCGCCATGCAGTGACCGCACTTGTACCGACCCAGTCTCAGGACAAGTGAGGAGAAAAGTCCGCGCCCGGCTTCACTCAGGTACTAGGTTTACCGGTGTCGGTGTTTTGGGTCCGACCGCACACCCGGGGTTGCCCCTCAAGGTGTTTTTAGGAGTAGGACGATGTTGCCGACTGTAGCTCGATGGTTCGTGCTGGGCGCACGAGAAACTATGAACAATGGTGTACAGGTTCGGGCCGCTTAGAGATGCGTAACACCCTACGTCCTGGCGGGAATGCTTTATGCGGTGGATTACAAGGGAACTCTCTAGTATAAGGAGCGTAGAGAGTCGAGGTGGGTGGCTGAGTAGTGAGATCGATCATTTTGATGGGGTGCCCCCTAGGCCTTATATATTCGACCATGAGGCAATACACGCGGATATGATAACAATACGCACCTAAGAGATAGTGAACTGATTGAGTCTATCTTCCTATAGTTCTGCCGACTCATCCTCGCTTGGTTCCGTTGTACGGGGCTCCAACGCGGGAAAGTCGGGTCTCTGCTGTGGTTACTTGCTCGACGTTGTTGGGCCGTTTGGGCTTGCACTGATCTAGCCTTGTGTCGATCTGCTTCACTGGTCGTTCTTCCCCAGGCCCACGAAGGGATGACCTTACAAATTATTGGGCCCTCGGGCCTTTTGTGAGGTCTTTTATCCTTCTAGTGGACCTGGGGGATATCTGTCCCCCACAAGCCCCCGATCTTTGGGTTGATTTTGAAATAATCGGCCCAAAGATCCTAGGTCCAGCTTGCGGTTTTTGTTTATGACAAGAAATGCTTCCCGGGTAGTCTGGTAAAAACGATTTCTTACTGTCTCCTTCTGCTTTTATCACTCGAAAACTGGTGTTCTGTCTCAAACTCGTGCTTTGGAGGTCAGCATTTCGTACTGTAGGACCTTGAACTTCATTGGGTGTAGCCCCCGAGCTTCGAGTGGATTTTTGAAAATAATCCACTTGAAGGTCTTCACTTCGAGTATTATTAGAAATCATTTTTATTTTCCGCTTGCACTTTGTTGGAGGTCAGCCTTGCTTTTGATCTTGCCATATGCTTTAGAAGTTAGCATTATCTTGACTTGAAATGACGATTCATTGGGTGCACTGGAGGTGCACCCAATGGGTGTAGCCCCCGAGCTTCGAGTGGATTTTTGAAAATAATCCACTCGAAGGTCTTTATTTCGTGCCCTTTTGCTGAGAATCATCCTCTCTTTTTTCGAATGCCTTAGAGGTCAGCATTATGTCATTGATATTATGCTTTAGAGGTCAGCATGTATTTTGTCTTTGAGGCCGAGTTCATGATCTGCCCATATCTTGCTAGGTGGTGCAATTTATTTGATCTGCGACGGATTGGACGTTCGATGGACGTCCCCTGGCTAGTCTTCATGTCTCTTCTGTCAATCAGGCTTGTACTTCACCGGCTATATTTGGCTTTCCTTTGATCCTTGCTGATATCTCACTTTTGTCTTGAGGTATTCATTGCATGCGCTGCACGGATGTGACAGTTTTGAAAAATATACTGATAATTCCTAGGCGTCCCCCCAATGGGTGTGGGCAAGGGACGGCTTGGTACGCTTAGTGTTTGGCGAACTGCTTCTGAGTAGTAATTTGATGTGACTGCGGGTGTAATCATATCGCCCGCGCGGTTGACTGGAGTCCCAATGGGTGTTGTGTTGCGTGAAGCGGCGTCAGCCGTCTGACGTGTCTTCAGACGGTTTAAATTGCATATTGAATTTTTGTGACTGTTTAGTGACCGTGGTAGGAGATGGACGGTTGCCTTCTTCTTCTATAAATAGTGTTCTTGCTTCCCCGGCATTTTCGCATCTCTTACTGCTCTCTGCTGCTTGCTTTCTTCTTCTCCCTTCATTTCCACCATGGGCAAGAGTAACAAACGCAAGCGCGAGCCGACTCCTCCATCGGAGGACTTCGGCGACTCAGAATACTCGGAGGAGGAGTTCTCCTCCGAGCCCGAGGGGTCTCCGGCTCCCGTCTCTCCCCCGGCGTCGTCTGATGATTCATACGACTCCCAGGGGATTGCCGCGGAGGTCTGGACTTATATCCGGGCCGTCGAGCGCTCCGGGCTCGAGGGCTCGGATGAGTCGGAGTACTCCTCGGACGAGGAGGACTCTTCGGACTCGTCCGAGGAGGGCAGCGGCGGTGATGACGGAGACGACGACGACGACGGAGACGATAGTGACGACGGTGACGACAGCAGCGGTGGTGGTGACGGCGGCAGCAAGGGCGGCAACGGCGGCAGCAGCAGGGGCAGCAACGGCGGCGGCAGCAGCAAGTGCAACAACAAGGCCAGTGGCTAGATGCCACTAGTTTTTAGATGTTAGTATAGATTAGAAGTAGTATAATGAAATAATGTAGTAGTAGTTAGTAGTGTAGAGTAGTGTAGTGTAGTGCAGTAGTAGTAGTAGTAGGGGCAGCATCAACTCATAACGAGTTGATTTGTAAGTTTTGTAGCTTCCCTTAATGAAGAATGATTTCGTCTCCTCCTATGTTGATTATTTTGCCTCATGATCAGTTGATGATTGTCGCGATATTTATTGTCCATAATGCTCTCTGTCTGTTATGCTTGTGTCGTAACTTGGAGTTTTCGAATCATTTCTCTGTTTGCCTTATTTGTGAAGTCAATTCCTCTGGAGTAGTAGCTGAGTCACTCGGGCATCATATCGTCGCTTTTAGGGGTGATGGCCGAGTTATTATTGTCAACATTTACGCTTTTGAAGTAGCGTCCAAATGATGACGAAGCCACATCAGCGTTTTAGAATTATCGTTTGAGTGACTGATGACCACGTCGGCGTTTTAGAGATAACTGCCGAGTGACTGATGGTAACGTCGGCGTTTTAGAAATAACAGCCGAGTTAGAACGGGCTACGTCGGCCACTTTGAAGATAATAGCCGAGTGATGATGTGGCACACCGGCGTTTTAGAAATAACTGTCAGGTGATGATATGGCACGCCGGTGTTTTAGAAGTAACCGCCGGGTGATGACATGGCACACCAGCGTTTTAGAAATAACCGCCGGGTGATGACTGGGCGCTTTTTGGAAACGGTATCCGACCCGGGAAAAACCCCATATGTACTGCGCCTTCGGCCGCCTCTGCTTTCTGTGCCCTAGTTCTTGCTTTCCTGCCTCCAGACCCTCTCTGCCCTTTTGCAATTCGGCTCCCGCTCTGCTCGCCGGTGGAGTTGAGATGGCGCCCAAGCGGAAGGCCTCGAGTTCGTCCGCTGCTGTGATTCCCCCTATCGACCCCAACAGCCAGTTGCCTTTCGCAGGTAACCATATGTCTGTTGTTTCTGAGCCTGACCTTCTCCATCTCGTGTCCATCGGGGTCCTTCCTCCGAAGGAGCTCTGTTGTTGGTGGATTTGCCACGGGGTCACTGTTCCAATAGAGGATACCCACGAATCCGTGATTTATGTTCCTTTTCTTCTCCGCGGTCTCGCTCTTCCTATTTCTCCCTTTTTCCGCGGTCTCCTTGATTTCTATCGCCTTAATTTGACCCATCTGAATCCCAATTCCATTCTACAAATTTCCATTTACGTTCATTTATGCGAGGCTTTTCTTGGCGTCCTGCCACATTTTGGACTGTGGAAGTACTTGTATCACTGTCGCCCTGGGATGGCCGGGGGGCAGCATCAGCTGGTGGGGGTGCGAGTTTGGAGATGCGCCGTGGGAGGAAGATTGACTACCTTGAAATCCCACTCAAGGATAGTATCAAAGGATGGCGCTTGGAGTGGTTTATTGTTGAGAACCATGGAAATTCTCTCCCCCCACGGTCAGGGAGACAGCCAGATGTTCGTACTCCGAGTTGGACCGAGTCCCCCATGGACCAGGAGGTGGCTGAGGCAGGGGCTTTCCTGGCTGAAGTTTGACTGCCGAAGGGGAGGGGTCTGACTGCAGAGGCTGTGGTTGCTGATTTTGTCTTCAAGAACATTCAGCCGTTGAAGGACAGGGCATACCCGACCTATCTGTACCGAGGTCTAGCTAACTCAACCCGGGTCACCAACAGAAGAATTCCTGCTGTAGACTTAGTGAACCGGCTTGAGATGATACTTAGAGGCAAGGTATCAAATGTTGGTGCCCCTGTCGCATACTCGGTCTGGAACCTGCCTCCTTCCAAGGCTTTTACTCATTTTGTGTCGAATCCTTCTGCTGCCGATGGCGGTTTGGGCCTTAGATGCGACCCTGTGCTGAAGAAGTTAGTGCTTTGGTTGCTTCGCTTGGAGAAATTCCTGATGATGAACAGCAGGTTCACTTTGAGGTGCCTTTGGATCCTAGTGATGCAGAGATAAGTGCTATGCTTGATATGTTGGCCGAGGACTCTTCTGATGCTGCTCCTGCTGGGACATTGGTGGTGGCGCCTCTCCCGGAAGCTGGTAAAACCTTGGATATTCAGAGGCCTATCAGTGTTCGCCCAAAGCGCCCTTGCCGAGCCAATCAACTTGATTCTCCTGCTGATGAGCAGAAAAAGAAAAAGAGACGTCTTCGGCGAGTATCTAGCTTGGTTCAAGATGCTGGTCCTTCGGTTCCTGCTGTTGAGGAAGTGCCTGTGCCTGAATTTACCGACGCTGACCCCAATGGGTGTGCTGTTTGTGTTGCTGATGAAAACGAGGAGGAGGAAGAAGATGAGATCCCTTTGACTCGGAAGAACAGTCAGCAATATGTAGCCAGTGGGGAAAGTAGTGGAGTTCCTTCTCCTGCTCTGTCTGCCCTCATTGGTCTACAAGAATTGTCTCTAGCGAACTTTGATCAGACTCTTGAAGATATGGTTCCAGAGGATCTGTTATCAGAGCCAGCGGATGGTGATGCGATGGATGTTTGTGCTGATGTGTTCGACGCCGGGTTGGGGTCATCTCAAAAAGGGACAAGGCATATTTCCCGACATATGTTTAGTACATTCAAACGCTTGACTCAGGTATCCACACATTAATCCTTAATTCCTTTTCCCATCTCATGGACAAGGCATCCTCCCTAGATCCAAGTCCATAGACCATCATAGATCTCGTTATCACGATGAATATAATCAATTCCTGACCTCGCACGAGTGCTAGAAAAATCACTCGACTTCTATCGAGATCCTGATTTAGCAAAGCAGCTACTCGACCTAGCCTACTAGTATCCATCTCAAAAAGGAATCCTAAATTCATGCAACTAAGGGTTTGAAGCAACTCCTACACTTAAGTGCACATCACAAGTCTACAATCATTAAGTGTAGTAAAGTAGCATATATATAAATTGGTTATGCATAAAACCGGGGCTTGCCTTCAATTGCTAGGGCTGCGGGGAGATCCTCGATGGCAGGCTCGGGAGCTGGCTCCTGATCTTCCTCGTGGACAACTCCTTGCTCAGGGATGAACACGTACTCTCCGTCAGCGAGGTTGCAATCTAATGAATGCAATGGATAATATATAAGTATGGTATGATATGCAATTTAGCAACTAAAATTGTATGGTGAAGATTAATTAAAAGGAAATAGAGCTAAGTCTTGCTATTAGAGATTCATGGGGTATACTTAGTAAATTAGGGTCAAGTTTGATTACTGAATGGTCAGATTGTTTTTAGTGTTCCACTGATTTTCATTTTTATGTCTTAGTGATATTTTAACAAGATTCTTAGCTGCAATTATTGGGGTGAGACTTATTAATCTTTCTAATCTATCTCTTCTTATCCATTTTCTTTTAGGTCCTTCAGGTGGGTTTGAACTACAAGTCAGTGTTATAAATTGCAAAAAATTCTGTAAAAATTACAGTGGCTTCTCACCGGTGTATAACTCTCTCTGTCTCAAAATTTGGGGCTTAAAAAGTGAGGGGTTCGCTCAGTGCAAAATGATCAAATATTAGGGTAGAGGGGGTGTTTTGAACTACAACTCCCTTTTAACAGTGGGTTATTCTCTAAGGCCTATTTTTGCTGGCATTTAGGTGTAATACATGGCTTTGCACAAATTTTTAGCCACTAATACTTATTAGTTATTTTACTATGATTTTCTAAATTTCTAGCCAAAGGGGTGCTTTCTACTACCACTATACTTGAAAAATATCAAACAACATATTTCTAAATTTTATTATCTTCTTCTTTGCGCAAGAGCAATAATTCTAGAATTTGGCAACTTTTTGCTTAAGGGAAGGTGGTAGGAATTTCTTGAATTAAATGGCCTTTTTCATAAGGTAGGCGTAATGGGCGTTATTTTATAGTTTTGAATAGGTTTTGTATTTTTCTCTGGTGGTCTACTTCATCAACAATTTGGTAAAAAATTATTTTCCCATTGTTGCACACTTTTTGGCTTTCTTATGATTACATTGGAACATGGCTAAAAATCAAGTTTTATTTGTTCAACCCACTTATGATGATGGCTGGGGTGTTTATTATTTTTGTAGGGGTGTTCTATTAGTTAGGAGTCCACTAAAGTTTTCTTACCAATTTTGAAATGGTCCTTATATTTTTAATTATGGCCTTTCTGAATTTATTTGTGCCTAATAAATTATTTCACCTTGGATTCGTTCTGGACTAAGATTCTTTTTATTTTTCCTAGGTTCTTCATTACTTAAGTGGACTAGGAAAAATATGTTCATCCACTGTTCATTATTTTCTAGTGTCTTTCTTATTTTCCTAAGTTTTGGGTAGATATGGTTTTTAATAGATAACCATGTGTTAATCTTGTATACTGGGGTGCTTAATATTTATAAACAGTGCCTAAGTTCGGTTTGGACTTCTACAAATTTTCTTATGTGCAGTATGGAAGCATAACTATTTCTCCTTATTTTAATAAGGTTTGGGCAGTTTCCTTATTTAATTCCAAACTCTAAAAATCACTATAGAAATCATAGGGTTCAATATTTTTATTTGATAGCTCATAATATTCTGAATCCAGTAAAATTGGTTTGACTAAATTTGGATATACATTTCTCAAGATATGAATTAATTAAGTTCTCTACTTATTTTAAAAAGAATAAACTGAAATGGTTTAAAGGAAAAAGGTTTCGCATCGGGGTCCCTGGCGAAAGTTTCTAAGTTTCATTGCAGACGGGTCCTTGGGTTACTATTCACATGAGTCTCTGACTACGCAGAAAAAACCCCTAGGGTTCTGATAAATCAAACCCGCGGTCCTTCCCCTAATGAAACAGTAACCGCGACGGAGAAAAGGGCGAAGGGGCTTACCGGCGGCGAGATTGCTCTAGTGAAGTGGTCGAGGGTGTAGGGGAGGTCTTGACGGTCACGCCGATGTGCAGATTGTCTCCGGTGATGGTCGGAGTAGGTCGATCCACGCGTGTAGGCGGGGGAGCTCGTCGGTGGCGAGGGCTCCGGCCTAATCAGGGCGGTACAGTTCAATTGAATTTGTCAGTGAGCTTCACCAGAGGTCAGGGAAGATATAGGCGCGAGGAATTGGAAAATGGCTCACCAGATAGCTCGGTTCACGCGCGGTGGCGGGTGGCCGAAGTCCAGCAAGGGTGATTCCGCTTCTCCGGTGGGGCAATGCCTCGGCTCAAGCTTGGAGAAGCTTCACAGGCTCTCGGGGAAGCTGTATAGGGGCTAGGGCGAGGCTGGGGGCGTTAGAAAGGGTTGGTCACGACGACCGTGCTCGGGCAGTGATGTCGGGCGGTGGCACTCGCTTTCCACGGCGAACTACGGTGATCTCTAGCTCGGGCGAGGCTTTGGGTGAGCGAGTGCAAATGGCTAAGGCCTCTGGGGGCACTTATAGGCGAGGGCAAGGTGCAGACGCGCGGGGCAGGGCGACCAAGCGCGGGCTCAGCCGGTCAGGCAAGCGATCAAACACGTGGCCTCGCTCAGTCTAGTCATTTTCAAACGCTAATTGGCTCGCGATCTTCTCGTAACTCTCCCAAATCCCTACACACGATTTGTTCTTTGTCGTTTACTCTTTGTTTCTCTTACAACACTTGAGTGTATTTGATCTCGGAATCGCGAGATACGAGGGGGCGAAGTTAGGTTTGCGCTTGGCTGAAAACCAAGACTAAAGTCAAGTCAACATGTGTCAAATGGTTGTTGTTTGATTTCAAACTTTACCAGAGTATGTTCAAAGTAATTTGGCCCCACTTTCATATTTGGGTTTTTTAGATTTGAGTTTTGGAAAATAGAGAACACGACTGAACTTTACAAAGGGCTAAAAATTCAGTTATGAATTTCCTGAATTTCCTTTTTGAAGTTTAGCTTGAGGGGTCTTTTGAGAATTTTACAAAGCTCCACTGATCAAACTTTCTTACTATCTTTTGTAGTTTATTTAGTGCACTTTAACTTTGTTATTTGGTTCTCATCATGATTTGGTGTTTTTCAAAAAAAAATTTACAAGTTTTCCCTTTTTGCACTTAAATGGCCTACTTAGGGTTATTTAGGGTTTGTGAATTCTTCTCACCTTAAGGTGCATGACATGATTAAGGCACAACTCTTAAGATGAAAAGACTTAATTAAACCTTTGTTCCTAATTTTTGATGTTCTTTGCTCAATTTGGTTCACATGTGATAATGGTTTTGAGTTAGCTCTGAGAAGAAACCCTAAGTGACACTGGGGTGTCACATCTTCGTCCAAGAAATATCACACCCGAGTATTCCCTCAGAGCAGACGGAAGAATGCAACACCCTCATGACTGGAGAGAGCCTATCATCAGGTACATAAAAAATGAAGAAGAACCGGATGACAAGGCAGCAGCAGAACGCATCGCCAGACAGTCGGCCCACTACACCCTCATAGGGGGCACACTGTACAGAAGAGGTGTGACGGGAGTCCCCATGAAGTGCATTCACTCAGCTATTGGGAAGCAGCTATTGGATGAAAACCACGCCGGGCAGTGCGGAGTACATACAGCATCCAGAACTCTGGTCGGGAAGGCTTTCAGATCTAGTTTCTATTGGCCAACGATGAAGAGTGATGTTGTCGAGTTAGTCTAGAGATGTGAAGCTTGCCAATTCTTATCAAAGCAACAACATTTACCTGCACAGCAGCTGCAGACTATTCCTATAACATGGCCATTTGCATGTTGGGGGCTGGATATGATAGGACCTTTCAAGAAAGCTCAGGAAGGCTATACTCATGTGCTGGTTGCCATTGACAAGTTCACAAAATGGATAGAGTATAAGCCTAACCTCAGCCAAGGCAGTAGAATTCATACAAGAAATAATATTCAGGTTTGGGATACCAAATAGCATTATTACTGACCTGGGATCCAACTTCACCCGCTCTGAATTCTTTGACTTTTGTGAGCAGCGGAGCATCCAGATTATGTATGCATCAGTAGCGCATCCAAGAGCCAACGACCAAGTAGAAAGGGCCAATGGGATGATACTGGAAGCACTCAGAAAAAAAGTATTTGACAAGAATGAAAAGCTTGCAGAAAAATGGATCAGAGAACTGCCATACGTGGTTTGGAGTCTAAGAACTCAACCCAGTCGAGCTCTGCATGGAAACACCCCATTCTTCATGGTTTATGGGTCAGAGGCAGTGCTGCCCGCCGATCTAATGTTCGAGGCGCCGAGGTTGATTTTCAAGAACATAGCTGAAGCAGAAGCTACCAGGCTAGAGGATATTGATGTGCTAGAGGAAGAATGATTGAACACAGTAATTCAGTCAGCTAGATACCAGTAGACCTTGAGGCGCTATCATGATAAAGTCGTGCGACACCGGTCCTTTGTAGTGGGAGACTTGGTCCTTTGCCAATTCTAACGGGGGAAGGACGACACAAGTTGTCACCACTATGGGAAGGGCCATTCATTGTATCAGAGGTCACTCGGCCAGGATCATACCGGCTTACTCAAATGGATGGCAGAGAAGTGGGGAACTTCTGAAACATAGAGCATCTTAGAAAGTTTTATCCCTAGCGAGGCCTCAAAAATTCTTGAAGCAACATTGTACTCTGTAATCGGGGGACTTCATCGTCAATAAAGTTTTCGTTTTCAAAGGCATTCAGACTCTTGACTTTCAGCTGACTTCGATTCGATTGGACTTGAAATTAGTGCGCTTACTCGACCTAGGGTGACCACTATATCCTGCTAACAAAGCAATCAGCTTAAGTCGGTGACAACTTAAGTCGGTGCGACATGCTCACGCTTACTCGACTTGGGGTGACCACTATACCCCGCTAACGGAGCAATCGACTTAAGTCGGCGATGACTTAAGTCGGTGCGACATGCTCACGCTTACTCGACCTGGGGTGACCACTATACCCTGCTAACGAAGCAATCGGCTTAAGTCGGCGATGACTTAAGTTGGTGCGACATGCTCACGCTTACTCGACCTGGGGTGACCACTATACCCTGCTAATGGAGCAATCGGCTTAAGTCGGTGATGACTTAAGTCGGTGCGACATGCTCACGCCTACTCGACCTGGGGTGACAACTATACCCTGCTAACGGAGCAATCAGCTTCAGTCAGCAATGACTTAATACGATGCAATATGCTCATGACTACTTATCTTTGGATGACCACTATGCCCTACCAACCAGGCGATCGGCTTAAGTCGGAAAACGCCTTAAAACCAGCACGATACACTTGCTTTCACAATTGGTCAGGGTGACTGCTATACCCTAACAGCAAAACAATTAGCACTCCGGGAGAAAAGAACATTTTACTTGTTGACACCAGAAGCATGTTCTGGTGCCCTGTTCATAAAACATTCAAGTTCTAACATAACCATCGCATACACATAGAATTCATATTACAACGAATGTTTTACAGGACATCACTGCATCGAAACATCTTTGTTAGCAATGTCTTTCACAGGAGCAATGGAAGAGGAAGGACGACTCGAAGCATCGGGCGCAGCCTTGACATTAGCGATGAAATCGTCAGGCACCACGACGCCGGGCCTCCTCATCAAGATCCGTCCAGCGCGAACGGCTTTGTCGCGCTGGGCCTTCAAAACGGCGCAGTTGTCCTCTGAAGCTTTGGCAACCAGTCGAGCGGCTTCTAGTTCCTGTGCGACAAGCTTCTTTGAAGCACGCAAATCCCTGATGGTGGAATCCTTGGTTGATAACAGCTGCCGAAGTCGCATAACCTCATCTTGGGATACTTGCAGCTCGTGACGATGATGATCCAGATCTGACATGGTGAAGCGGTGGCTCCTCTCCAACATGGTCAAGGAGTTACTAGCATCACGGTATAGCCTGTCCAGATTGTCACAAGAGGCTGCGAGTGCTCGTTTCTCCTCCTACAAACAAGAAGTAACATTCAGTACCAAAGCAACAATAGCATGGTAAGGTCAACCAAGGGAGTTTACCTCGTGCGCCATCCTTTCAGAGTCAAGCTGAGCATTGAGGGAGGAATTCAAAGAGCGTGCACTGCCCAAAAAAGAAGAGGTCTGGGCCAAGTCGGCTTGACTTCGAGGAAACTTCTCCTCAAGGTTAGAGCATCGTTGGGCCATATCCAACAACGCAGCTGAAAGGAGATGCATAACTAAGAAAAAGTTGATCAACAAAAACAACTAGGGAAGCTGTAAGATCACTAACCAGCGTTCGACGCCTTCAAGTCGTCGACCTGTTTCTGAAGCAGCAATGGGTTCCACTGCATCAGAGACAGAGCTTGTTCAGGAACAGTGGCACCGCAGGATCTCAGCTGAGCAGATATTCCATCAACAAAAGCCTGTGATCATAGACAGATGAGCAGAAGAAAGATAATTCGCTAATATGAACAACGTAGAGCAAGAGGCCAACTCACCTGAAGATTGGAGAGGAACTGTGGTAGACCCAGGGCAGGAGGAGCTCAGTCATGGCTCGACGAGGGAAGGTCAGCAAGAACGATCTGAAGAGCACTATCCGGGGTGACCTCAGCCTCACTGGCAGACATCAAGCTCCTTGCATTTAGCTTGCCAACCTCTAAGGCGACTTGTCCGATTGAAACTGTGGAAGCACGCACCGCCGTCGCCCCATCGGATCGATGTGGGGACGACCAACATGGATGTCCATGAAGGCGTGGGAAAGGGAGCCCACCTGAACACCCTCGGGGGCTGGGTAACTGCCGGCACCACCCTTGGGGGCTAGGTCTTCTGCAGTAGCCACCTCTAAGGCTGAGGGCTGCTCAGCCACCTCCATGGGAGTCAGGGGACTCAGACCAGCATCTCGGCATGGAAGACTGCCCTCCAAAGTCGACGATGCGTGAGACACCGCTCAGGTTTCCTCTTGCTGAGCGGAATCAAGCAAGGAAAGCCCACCGTCTGGGACCTCTGAACAGACGTTCGGGATATCATCTGCAGGTGGCTCGGATAGCATGTCTTCAAGGACGACTTCCTCCAGTACTTGATCAAAGTCTGATATTGAAAGTCCCTTAAGATTGACAAGAGCCGATAGAGCTAGAGAAGGAATATCACTACCCCCTCGCTACATCTATAGTGCCGGTTGTTCTTGTGGATCAGTGGGATTTCTTCTTCTTCTTCCTCTTTGTCCTTGTCAAATATGAAAATAGCAGCCTGTGCATGATCACAACCCTTGGCATCAACCTCAGGAAGGGCCTCTGCCGGTACATCATCAGGAGCCGTGGCAGAAGGGCCAGCCCCCTGGTCCAAGCATGACAGTCACCGAAGCTGCCTCTTCTTCATTTTTTCATCGACAGGAGTAGTCGGACGACTCACTTAGCGTGCATGCTTTGGGCAGGCGCCTTCGGGTTTCTGAGTCTCCACTTCTTCACCAAGTTCTTGCCCAGCTGTGATAGCCATTGGCTCGGTGTGGGTTGAGTCAGATGATTCCCCAGCTAGCAAGCTAAGCATAGCATCTATCTCCGCGTCATCAGTGCTGGCCAGCATCTCAAAATGAGTATTCTTTTCATCCTTTGGAAGACTTTGAAGTGGGGCAATTAAAGCTTCAATGTCCTCAAAAGAGGGTCGCACTCTAGGACCCAGGCTACCATCACGAGCAGGAGGGTTGGACACAAATTCAAAAAATGGCCTAAGTGGTGGTAGGTATTAGGCAGAATAGGCCACCGGAGCACCAACATTTGAGACTCTACCCCTCAGGATCATGTCCAGTCGGCTCATCAGATCTTTAGCGGGAATTTTTCTATTAGTGACCCGGGTAGAATCATTGACACCACTGTACAAATAAGCAGGGTAGGCCCCATCCTTCAAAGGCTGAATGTTCTTGAAAACAAAATCAGCGACCATAGCTTCAACAGTCAGACCTTTATCCTTCAGCAAGCAGCCCTCGGCAAGCAGTACTTTAGCCTCTGTTATCTACGAAGGGGTCGGAGATTCTATCTAGCTCAGTGTGCGAACATCTGGCTGCCTCCCTGACCGAGGGGGGACTGACTTGCAGTGGTTCTCCACAATGAACCACTCGAGACGCCACCCTTTAATGCTGTCCTTAAGGGGAATGTCGAGGTACTCTACTTTCCTCCCACGACGATGTTCCAGACTTGCGCCACCAACGAGCTGGTGCTGTCCCCCAGCCATCCTGGGTCGACAATGATAAAGGTATTTCCAGAGACCAAAATGGGGGAGAATCCCAAGAAAGGCCTCACATAGATATACAAAAATGGAAACTTGTAAGATGGAGTTAGGGTTCAGATGAGTCAAGTTCAATTCGTAGAAATCAAGGAGGCCGCGGAAAAAGGGAGAGACGGGAAGAGCAAGACATCTAATAAGAAAAGGAACGTAAACGACAGATTCACGGGTAACCTCTGTCGGTATGGTGACACCGCGGCAAATTCGCCAAGAGCAGAGCTCTTTCGGGAGCAAAACCCCAACGTCGACAAGATGAAGGAGGTCGGATTCCGAGATGATGGACATGTGGTTACCCGCGAATGGCAACTGGCTGTTGGGGTCGATAGGCGGGATGATGGCCGCAATGGAGCTCTGCCTCTTCTACTTCGGCGCCATCACAGTCTTGCCGGTGGAACGAGTAGGATCGAGATCTCAGGGAAGCAGAGGAGTGGTTCGAGGCGGAAAAGTGAAGTTAGGGCTCAGAAATCAAAACTGCACGTCGGCGCGAGTATAAATGGGGTTTCCTGGGTCGGGCACTATTTCTAAAAAGTGCCAAGTCATTACTCGGGAAAAGCTAAGTTCCAGGCTTCACTCTTCGGTTACCTCTAAAACACCGACAGTGTCAGCCATCGCTCGACAGTTACCTCTAAAACGCCGGTAGCATCAGACATGACTTGGTGATTACCTCTAAAACGCCGGCAACGTCAGACATGACTCGGCGGTTACCTCTAAAACGTCGGCAACATTGGGCATATGGATGAACTAACAAGCGTGTGAACAGAAAAAGAAGCAAAAGCAACGTTCACTGGAAGCATATAAAGTTTTTCATTAATATTGGAAGGGGTTACACAAACTTAAAGACTGACTCATTATGAGTCGGCTGTTTTCCCCTTTTTTGTACTACATTACATTACATTACTTCAGTACTTACACTACACTATACTACTAACTACTACTACATTATTCTACAACTACTGCTACTACTAATTATATATACTAATATTTAAACCATTGGCGCTTTGCCACTGGCCTTGCCGCTGCCACTACCGTCCTTGCCGCCACCGCCGCCACTGCCGCCATTGCCGCCTTCACCGCCCTTGCCGCCGTTGTCGTCGCCTTCGCCGTCGTCACCGTCGTCGCTGTCGTTGCCTCCGCCACCGCTCTCGTCGTCGCTGTCGCTGTCGCTCTGCTCCTCGGACGAGCCAAAGGAGTCCTCACCAGAGGAGACCTCCGACTCATCTGACCCCTCGAGCCCGGCACGCTCGACAGAGCGGATGTACATCCACACCTCCGCAACTATCCCCTAGGAGTCGTCCAAGTCAACGGACGACATCGGGGGAGAGGCGAGAGCAAGCGACCCCTCGGACTCGGAGGAAACCACCTCCTTCGAGTACTCCGAGTCGCTGAAATCCTTCGAGGGAGGGCTTGGATCCCGCTTCCGCTTGTCGCCGGCATGGTGGGGCGAGCCACGACCTCTCTTGCCTTTGCCCATGGTCGGATGGAGAAGAGGATGAAAGGAGAAGAAAAGTAGCAGATGATCGAAGGATGAGTGAAGAGAACAACGGTGCAAGCAGGCTATTTATAGAGGCCGGAAGTGACCATCCACTTCCTACCACGCTCACCGAACAGTCGCAAGTATTCAATAAGCAATTCAAGCCGCCTGAAAATGAGTCAGGCAACAGATGCCGCTTCGCTTAACACGACACCATTTGGACTAAGGTCAACTGCTCAGGCTATATGATTACACCCCGCGGTCACATCAAGTTACTACTCCAGGACAGTGCGCTAAAATGCTCTACGTACCAAGACGCCCCTTGGTCACACCCATTAGGGAGGGTAACCAGGAATTTTCAATAGTTTTTCTGAACAAATCATATCCATACAATATACGCAATGAATGTGATGAGACAGAAGGAAGAGATCGATAGAGATCAAAGGAAATCCAAATATAGCTACTTAACTGCAAGTCTAGTCAGCAAAGGCATTTAAGCACAGCACGGGGTGAAGACCAGCCAAGAGCCATCTACCAGATGTCCAATCTTTCTCTGATCAAATAAATTCTAGAACTAACAAGGTGTGGGCAGATAACATCGTTTGAATTCACAAGAGCATGAAAAGAAGGCAAAATGCTGATTTCTAAAGCATGAGATGAAGATAAAATGCTGATTTCTAAAGCATAAAACGAAGATCTTTGAGTGGATTATTTTCAAAAATCAACTCAAACTCGGGGGCTACACCCATTGGGTGCACCTCTGGTGCACCTAATAGATTTTTAATCCCAGAAGACAGAATGCTGATCTCTAAAGCATAGGCTAATGACAGAACGCCAGTTTCTAAGGATGCTGATCTCCAAAGCACCAAAGGAGGACCTTTGAGAAGGCCGTTTTTTACTGGGTCACTCACTGTTTAGGAGCAACGCTCAATAGGTGCACTTTTGACGCGCCCATCACTATAATGGAAATCAAGCCACAGAATCGTGAGCTGGACCTAGAATCTTTGGGCTGATTATTTCAAAATCAACTCAAAGATTGGGGCCTTATGGGGGACGGATATCCCCCGGGTCTACTAGAAGGCAAGAAGGCCTCGCGAAAGGCTTTGGGCCTATTATCTCGAAAGGCCATCCCTTCGTGGGCCAGAGGAGAACTGCTGGTAGAATGGGCCAACGCGAGGAAGAATATCGGTTCGGGAAATGTTGATCCTAGGCGTTGGAGTTAGATTGGGCGACCCGCATTGTTTCGGCCAACATTAAATCTGGTTCGTCCACCTTTGAATGGGCGGTTGTCATCGGTTACCGGTTTGAGCGGCGGCTGATTCTAATCTGGCGTGTCCGTTGCTCATCGGGCGGCCGATTGATTGCGATACCCCTTCGGCCTGTGGTTTTATAAAAGAGACCCTGCGTAAAAACAGGAATCAACCCGCAATCCTTACTTGGGTAAGCCTGGGTCTTATGTTCTTTTGCGCCAGGGACCCTGTACTATTCGATATTTGATGCCCAATCCAGACACCAGAGAAATTAGTGAAATAATTATAGAAATTGATTTTTAGTACAAAAATAATTCTAGAAACTTGTATAAATCACATTAAATTCATTTTAACTCCAAATTTATCTATTCCAACGGCAATAATTTTGTTTTAATATTGTCTATCACTTAGTACCTCTGTTGTGGCGGAACCGCCCGAATTATTTCAGCTTAAGTGCCCAAGTCGCACCCTTAAGGGCAGCAACACACTTAAACAGGAATAACCCGTCAGTCACTCAGATCTAGTCCGATAAAGCCACTTACCAGGATCGAATACCACTAGCTCACTCGAAGGTGAGGCACAGAGAAATACAATAAAACATAATACCACAAATTTAATAACTATCATTAGTGATTACATTATCGGAGTTTCAGAAATAATAACCATAAATTTTAATGCAGCGGAAATAACTAACGGACAAAACCGAGTAACATGGCGAAGCCTGGCCACACTACTCCTCCTGGTCCTCTCCTGCGGAAGCAATAACCCACTCGACCATCTATCCCGGTGGCAGGGATGAAGGCCAAGTCACACCATCAACCAATCAAGGAGTACCTGCAAAAATTGTGCCACAAGCAAGGCTGAGTATACTAATACTCAGCTAGACTTACCCGGTGTGAGGAGTCTACTCCTCTACCTCTAGACATGCAGCTGTTTGGCTGAGGGGTTTGGTTTGCCAAAAGCACTAGCTGAGTCTAAAATCATGTTTTAGCTTTTCAAGTTTTAGTATGATCCTTTTTAAACTAGATGAGTACCTATCTACTCATACATGATATCAAACATTTTTAAGCAATCAACATTTTTGCCAGTCAACTCATTTCCACTTATTACTCAATGCAGCAGCATGGATCAAGCAGTCTCATTAGCTGCGAGAAGCAGACGATTCGAATCGAGTTTTTAAACCTTGCAAGGTAAACCTAAACACACGACATGTAGGGGCACTCCGTCCCCACACACATCAACCGTCCCCATCGATTCCCTGGCAACAGATCAGGGCTCACCGCCTTGGCGTACAATGCCTCACTGACCCCGACTGCCGTCGTGCAGTGACCGCACTTGTACCCACCATAACCGAAATGGGAGACCACGTCTCAGGTCGCGTGAGGGGATATGTCTGCGAGCAGGTTCACTCAGGTACTAGGCTTACCGATTTACCATATTTCTCGGTATGTGTTTAGTACGTTCAAACGCTTGACACACGGTACCACACCTTAATCCTTATTCCAATTTCCGTCTCGTAGACAACGCATCCCCATGGACCGTTGTCCACAGACCATCATCATTATGATATCAAATGGATACAACCAATTCCTGACCTCGCGCGAGTGCTAGAAAAATCACTCGACTTCTACCGAGATCCCTAATTAATAAAGCAGCTACTCGACCTAGCATACTAGTATCCATCTCAAAAAGGAATCCTGAGTTCATGCAACTAGGGTTTCAGTCAACTCCTACACTTAAGTGCACATTACAAACCTATAAACATTAAGTGTAGTAAAATAGCATATATATAACGGTTATGCATAAAACCGGGGCTTGCCTTTAATTTTTAACACTTAGATAGTGTTTGCTGGGGGAGGTACTCGCTTGGCGAGCATCCACTGGTTAAGTCCATCCTTCCTTGTGTCGTCCACCGACTGCACCTTGTGGGTGGCACCACATCAGTTGCTCGATCATCATCTCTCGGTCCTATGTGAGATGCAAGATGCATATGTATGAATATAATGGAATAGCACAAGATACTTTAAGTACACGCTAGCGAATTAAACACTAAGTAGCGAGACATCACAAGCAACCAGACCCACTAGCGTTAGCTAACTACATATCGTCGAGCGCACAACATTACACCACTAAAAAGACGACAAACATTTTGGATATTTACGCAACACAATACTACATCACAATTAACTAGAGAAAGAAACATATAAAAACATGACACATATATTATCTCAAACTTAGTCATGGCAATTCTATATGAATTTAGTGCCAACCAATCATTTTTAGCCAAAAGGGTGAACTAACAATTAAATGAGTGCTTGCAGATTTTTGGGACAGCAGCACAACAGTTACTTGTTTTAATCATAACTTTTCAAATATTAATCCAAACATAGCAAACTAGGACTTTCTGGAAAGTTTAAAATGTTCTCTACAACTTTGGTATTTTCCTCTTAACAAGATTCAACACTTAGCAAGGTTTTAAAAGTGCTAACACAACAGATCTGTCCAGATTTGGACAGATTTAGACTTGTGAATTTAAAAATTCATAACTAAAGATTCAGACATCCAAACAAAGTGATTTTAGACTTTCTGGAAATATAATTAAATGTTCTACAAATTATTTATAAACATCATTGGCTAGTTTAATATGTATCAATGGGTAAATACACTATGAAGGTTGTGCTGTCCAGAACTGGACAGATTCAGTTTTCATACTTTAAACATCCATAACTTAATCTTCAGACCACCAAAAATAGTGATCCAAGACTTTTTGGAAATCTTGGCAAAAGCACTACATAACTTTTATAATCACCAAGAAGTGATTCCAGGTTTAATCAAATCAAACATTACAGTTTTCGAAATCTGTTCTGACAGAGGACAGAACACAGCACCCAGTTTGTAAAATTCATAACTCTTAAACTATCAGGCCTATGGTTATGCAATTTTAACACAAGCAAGATAAGAAAAGCACCTACAACTTTCTTATAATGACCATAAACAGATTGTAACATTAACTTAAGCAAACAGTGCAGTTTCTGAAATCTGTACAGAATTTGGACAGATTCAGTTACTGAATTTGTAAAAAGCATAACTCCTAAACGATCAGACCTATGGCTGTCAAATTTTAACACCAGCAGGATAATAAAGTTATCTACCACTTTTCTATAGCACATATCTACAGAAAATACAATTTAGTTCATCAAACATACAACACAACTAAAATAGTGCCTGCAGTCCAAAACAGCAATCAATGAATTTTAGTTTCTATATAATTCAAGAATTGCCATGATCTAGAGATTTGAATTATTCTAACACTTTACCATTTGTTAGAGTTAAAACAATCAAATGAGGACCAACAAGTCAACTTGCAAATTTTATTCAAGTCATTTAGTGCACTAAAACTACTACAACCAATCAACGACGCATTCTCTATAACAATCAATATCGAAGCGCTTTTCACCAATAGTTTGCATCTTAATTTAGACATCACCTGAGCACTACTACTTTTCATCCGTGACCATAACCACACACATATAGACTACAATACACAATTCATCGTGACTACGAGCTTAACCAAATCATCGAACAATTTGGCTAACTAGAGCAACGACACGGTCCGCTCGATAGCATACACGTTGACTTGCCTATTACTATCGAAATCAATCCAAGTCACAACATATATATATAACAAACACTTAACAAAATCGACTCCTATTTAACATGAATTGGCTAATCACAGTAGAAGACTTAGCGAACCATTTTGACATTGCAACTCAAAACATGGGTGGGAGCAAGTTAATTAATGTTTCTTAACCTTTTCTCAACTTAAATTGGACAACACACAAGTCACTTAAAACACCATATTTTAGGAGGTCTAACATAAAGACATTAAAACATGGCATAAAACTCCATAAGACTTACATTTGCTACTAAAGGACCTAAAGCATTTTTGTGCATATGTTATCGGATTGTTCTTCAATTTTAACAAGGACCTACTTATGAACGTTACTCGCTTCCAATAATTATTGGGCCACGATAACGCTCATATAAGACCTCTAATCGGTCAACAAGATATTTATTTATCCAAAGGGGCATGGAATGCAATATTTGACAAGGCAAGGCATCGACCCGTCATACAACAGAAGGCATGACGACACCGACAGATGCTATCAACTAATCGTTTTTAAAAATATTAAACTTACTTCTCGCTTTACCACTACACCACCCTTTAGTCACATGACCATCGGGAGAGTCCTTCACACGATTATACAATAGCAACCTAAACGTCGGGTCATACAATACATACATATTTCTTTGTTGCGAGTATAACCATATTACGGCATATACCCGCGCACCTCAATTAAATATCTCACGCCACCACTACTATAATACACCACGGCACACACACACATACGTGTACTAATTCAATCCTCACATCACATATATTTCCAAACTTAATCAGCACATAAAACAAGCACGACACACGTGTTTACCAAAACGTGAATGCGACCTTGCCACGGCATATAATCCAAACATTTTATGCCTACATCTAATCAAACACCACTATACACCACATCGACCAAAACGTAATTAGACAAACTACAAATCGCACACCTCAACAACCGCTTGTTCTTTAACCGCAAATGCGATCCTACTAACGTGTATTGCCGAAACATATTACACACATCCACATATAGACATGCATTGCATGACATCAACCAAATTATATGTATGGTAAACTATAAATCAATCAACCTGAGCGGGATCGGATTTGAGTTATGCAAGCACGTGGTTCACCCGACCGATCTTGTATCGAACGCGCGTGCGCGACGAATGGCGATTGACGGCTAGCTGCGATTAGACACACGCAACCTTTAAACAATTTCACTGAGACCAAAAATAAAAATATAATAGCAGCAAGGGCAGCGGGGGTTTCTCACCACGGGTTTCGACGGCATCGCGGATGGGGCTGCGCAAAACAGCGAACACACGGCGTGCTGCTGCTGCGCGCAGCTTGCTGCGCATATTGCCGAACAGCCGGCGGGCACCACGACGAACAGCGAGGAAGGGGGCTCGCTGTTGGTTTTCCATGGAAGAAAATGGGGCTCGCTGGATAGAGAGAGCTAGGCGCAGGGAACAACAAGGGGCGTCCATGGGAGAAACTCGAGCTCGCAGCCATGGGGAAAAAAAAACTTCAGCGCGCCGAGGAAGAAGGACGGACTCTGCAGGGGCGTCAAGTGCAGGGAGCAGAGGGCTCGGCCTCCATGGGGAAGAAGGCCCCTGCGCTGGCTGTCTGGGGAGGGTGAGAGGAGGCTGAGAGAAGATGTAGCAGGGAGTGGGGGCGCCATGAGGAGGAGCTTCGGCGGCTCTGAAAAATGAAGCTCGCGCCATGGAGAGGAGGGTCGAGCTGCTGCAATCCATGGAAGAAGAAGGGGCGCTGGGGATAGCAGGGGCGCGGCGCCATTGAGCTCGGCCATGGAGGCTGCTGGGGATGTGGCTGCTGGCTACTGTTGGCCGGAGAGCAGGAGGAGGACGGGACTGCTGCTCGCCAAGAGGAACGATGGCTGGTCGGGGAAGCTCAGCTGCGAGATTTTCTGGGCGCCATGGCTGCTGGTCTTGCTCCCTGCTTATTGCCGTGGAGAGTAGGGAGGAAGAAAAGGGCAGAGGACGCCATGGACAGGAGCTCGATGGCCATGGGAGGAGGGGAGGAGCCGAGCTCCCTGCAAGCTGCCACAGGGAAGAAGAGCTCCCTGCCCTGGCGTGCGTGAAGTAGTCTGGCGGCTGGGAAAATGGCAGAGGAGGAAGAAGGTTGTGGCGGCTAGGAAAATTTGAGGGGTGGGAGTGGAAAATTTCCAAGTGAGCACCCCTATTTATAGAAGATGGCTAGGGTTAGGGTTTTCTTAGTGGGCCAAATGGGCTGGGTTGGGCTGGCCCAAACACGTTATCGGGCTGCGCTAATTTATTTTCCGGAATAAAAATGCTCTCGCGGAATTCGTCGCTACGGAAAAACAGAGCGAAAAGAGTTCGGATGAACGGAAGGTTGAGCGATTAATTCGGTCGAGAGTCTAATTTGATTTCGCTCAAAACTAATTACCTACACGTGATTTGAAAATAAATCGCCTCGAGATACGACCGGCTTTCGGATTTGTAGTCGGAGAAGGCGAAGTGTGATAATTTAAAATCGCTGTCGATACGGGGTTTTGAATTCGGTTCGGACATGAGATATTTGGCCGAGTCGAGTAAGAAATAATTAGAGGACGACGTACTGAGTATTCCGTGTGAGAGTACGGAGTCGGATTAATTTTTGGACATAGATCGAACATCGAGAAATTGGATTCGGATTCAGCTCGACTAGCAACTGTCGAGCGCTTGATTAAATGAGCTTTAAACGAGATTTATAAGTCGAGAATGATTTTTGAGTTTGCATTTGTTCCGAGAAATAAAAGTTTTAACAGGCTCCAAATTCGGCCTTGTGTGAGACTGAGTAACTCCGAATTCGGTGAAACGTGAATGAATAATCTGGATAATCAGGGACATAGGCGAGCGAGAAATAGAAATTTTTACTGAGCATCCGAGATTAAGACAAATCTCGCGACGTAACACGAAACTGACACCTGGGGTGTCACAGCCTTCCCCCCTTAAAAAGAATCTCGTCCCGAGATTCGAACAAGGACTCTTAAGGGTGGAGAAACATGTAACTCCCAGGCTGGAGATAGATGCAAAATTATGAGATGCGATCTGACAAGATAATGAAGATAGATTTGGATAGAATATCGCGGCATGATGAGACAAAATGCAGCGATCACTCTGAGAGAATGTTCACAAAAGATAGCACATCAGTATAGTCTCGTAATGGATCACGACTATTGACCGCGATACCAGCGCGTGCCGAGCAGCTCAACCATGTGTGCACCATAGTAGGCTCTCGGTCTCGTCGCGGCACCATCGGTCGTTAGTCATAACACCATTACCAAATGTAACCAATGAGAATTCCACATAGCATAAATAGATGGAGCCCATGAGAGTATGGCTCAGAAAATAAGAATGTGACCGGAGCTGAAGCAGAGATTGTTGGCAAAAGAGCATCACATGAGGATTTTCTTCAACTCAGAGAATTATTTTATGATCAACATGGAGATTATCAGATCAGAGATTTACATGAGATTTGATTATGAGGATGAACCGACCATGAGATCAAGATTGATGAGCTTTTAGAGACATGAGAGAATTAAAGTCAACAGCCTAATCCATTGAACCAAATGGATACACTGCTTAGAGATAAATTGATAAAACAACGTCATGATCCTCAGAGAAGGGGGTATGAGAATGACTAGAAATGAGAGATTTAGGCAAGATTAACATCTGATACTTGAGAACAGGTTATAGCAGATACCTAGATAATAGGGCAGGATCATTAAGGGGTCCAGAGATTTGGATGATTAAGCCACAACATGATTCTCAAGGAAAATGATTACCGGATCCAAGCGAAAGGAGAGGCAGGCAAACAGGGTCAGCTAGGACGATCGATAGAAATGCTATGAAGTTTTAGGGGCAAGGATTTATGGAAAGAAACATGGCCTTGATAGGGTTTGCACAACTAGAAACCAACAACAATTTTTTTTTGATACAACAAGTGCACAAGGGGACTTGGGTTGGCCTAGCGGTCAAGCTATGGGGGTCTACAAACTGTGCAGGTGTAAATTCAAGTGTAAAACTCACAAGGGCTAGAAACATCAAAACAAGCACATGATAATTTTTTTAAGGTTTTACTAGGGACCCACTAGGTTGTTTGGGGAAGGAGGTCTTTTTATGGGCAAAACAGGCAATAATTTTTTTATTGGCAAAGAGGGTTGAACAATTACAATACCACCTAGCTAGCAAGACAAGAGAAACATATAACACGACCTAACAAGACTTACCAATCTGACACGAGGGTAAGGCATTTTTTTGCAGTTCATAGCAATACAACACATTATTCACAATTTCTTATTCTTGGAATAAAGGTGAGAGAAGCATGTTGATGCACAAGACACAATTATAATGCGACAATCATGATGCATGCTTATTCTAGTCGTCTTCTCAGACCTAACTAATTTTTTTGGGTGCTTGCTATAGCATCCTTATTAATAGTAGTAGTAGCCTTTTTGGCCTATATACATAGCCACCTAGCTACCCATCTATTTCCTAAGGCTTCACGTCCTAGATCTATCCTTAACGTCCTGACGATCTATCCAACATTGGTTTCTAAGCATGTTTTACTTTAGAAAAGGTTGGAAATCATGACGTATTGACTTCTCTGTAATGGTATTCGCTCCGATACCAGCTGTGGCGGAACCGCCCGAATTATTTCAGCTTAAGTGCCCAAGTCGCACCCTTAAGGGCAGCAACACACTTAAACAGGAATAACCCGTCAGTCCCTCGGATCTAGTCCGATAAAGCCACTTACCAGGATCGAATACCACTAGCTCACTCGAAGGTGAGGCACAGAGAAATACAATAAAACATAATACCACAAATTTAATAAGTATCATTAGTGATTACATTATCGGAGTTTCAGAAATAATAACCATAAATTTTAATGAAGCGGAAATAACTAACGGAGAAAACCGAGTAACATGGCGAAGCCTGGCCACGCTACTCCTCCTGGTCCTCTCCTGCGGAAGCAATAACCCACTCGACCATCTATCCCGGTGGCAGGGATGAAGGCCAAGTCACACCATCAACCAATCAAGGAGTACCTGCAAAAATTGTGCCACAAGCAAGGCTGAGTATACTAATACTCAGCTAGACTTACCCGGTGTGAGGAGTCTACTCCTCTACCTCTAGACATGCAGCTGTTTGGCTGAGGGGTTTGGTTTGCCAAAAGCACTAGCTGAGTCTAAAATCATGTTTTAGCTTTTCAAGTTTTAGTATGATCCTTTTTAAACTAGATGAGTACCTATCTACTCATACATGATATCAAACATTTTTAAGCAATCGACATTTTTGCCAGTCAACTCATTTCCACTTATTACTCAATGCAGCAGCATGGATCAAGCAGTCTCATTAGCTGCGAGAAGCAGACGATTCGAATCGAGTTTTTAAACCTTGCAAGGTAAACCTAAACACACGACATGTAGGGGCACTCCGTCCCCACAGACATCAACCGTCCCCATCGATTCCCTGGCAACAGATCAGGGCTCACCGCCTTGGCGTACAATGCCTCACTGACCCCGACTGCTGTCGTGCAGTGACCGCACTTGTACCCACCATAACCGGAATGGGAGACCACGTCTCAGGTCGCGTGAGGGGATATGTCTGCGGGCAGGTTCACTCAGGTACTAGGCTTACCGATTTACCATATTTCTCGGTATGTGTTTAGTATGTTCAAACGCTTGACACACGGTACCACACCTTAATCCTTATTCCAATTTCCGTCTCGTAGACAACGCATCCCCATGGACCGTTGTCCACAGACCATCATCATTATGATATCAAATGGATACAACCAATTCCTGACCTCGCGCGAGTGCTAGAAAAATCACTCGACTTCTACCGAGATCCCTAATTAATAAAGCAGCTACTCGACCTAGCATACTAGTATCCATCTCAAAAAGGAATCTTGAGTTCATGCAACTAGGGTTTCAGTCAACTCCTACACTTAAGTGCACAGTACAAACCTACAAACATTAAGTGTAGTAAAATAGCATATATATAACGGTTATGCATAAAACCGGGGCTTGCCTTTAATTTTTAACACTTAGATAGTGTTTGCTGGGGGAGGTACTCGCTTGGCGAGCATCCACTGGTTAAGTCCATCCTTCCTTGTGTCGTCCACCGACTGCACCTTGTGGGTGGCACCACATCAGTTGCTCGATCATCATCTCTCGATCCTATGTGAGATGCAAGATGCATATGTATGAATATAATGGAATAGCACAAGATACTTTAAGTACACGCTAGCGAATTAAACACTAAGTAGTGAGACATCACAAGCAACCACACCCACTAGCGTTAGCTAACTACATATCGTCGAGCGCACAACATTACACCACTAAAAAGACGACAAACATTTTGGATATTTACGCAACACAATACTACATCACAATTAACTAGAGAAAGAAACGTATAAAAACATGACACATATATTATCTCAAGCTTAGTCATGGCAATTCTATATGAATTTAGTGCCAACCAATCATTTTTAGCCAAAAAGGTGAACTAACAATTAAATGAGTGCTTGCAGATTTTTGGGACAGCAGCACAACAGTTACTTGTTTTAATCATAACTTTTCAAATATTAATCCAAACATAACAAACTAGGACTTTCTGGAAAGTTTAAAATGTTCTCTACAACTTTGGTATTTTCCTCTTAACAAGATTCAACACTTAGCAAGGTTAAAAGTGCTAACACAACAGAGCTGTCCAGATTTGGACAGATTCAGACTTGTGAATTTAAAAATTCATAACTAAAGATTCAGACATCCAAACAAAGTGATTTTAGACTTTCTGGAAAGATAATTAAATGTTCTACAAATTATTTATAAACATCATTGGCTAGTTTAATATGTATCAAGGGGTAAATACACTATGAAGGTTGTGCTGTCCAGAACTGGACAGATTCAGTTTTCAGACTTTAAACATCCATAACTTAATCTTCAGACCACCAAAAATAGTGATTCAAGACTTTTTGGAAAGCTTGGCAAAAGCACTACATAACTTTTATAATCACCAAGAAGTGATTCCAGGATTAATCAAATCAAACATTACAGTTTTCGAAATCTGTTCTGACAGAGGACAGAACACAGCACCCAGTTTGTAAAATTCATAACTCTTAAACTATCAGGCCTATGGTTATGAAATTTTAACACAAGCAAGATAAGAAAAGCACCTACAACTTTCTTATAATGACCATGAACAGATTGTAACATAAACTTAAGCAAACAGTGCAGTTTCTGAAATCTGTACAGAATTTGGACAGATTCAGTTACTGAATTTGTAAAAAGCATAACTCCTAAACGATCAGACCTATGGCTGTCAAATTTTAACACCAGCAGGATAATAAAGTTATCTACCATTTTTCTATAGCACATATCTACAGAAAATAAAATTTATTTCATCAAACATACAACACAACTAAAATAGTGTGTGCAGTCCAAAACAGCAATCAATGAATTTCAGTTTCTATATAATTCAAGAATTGCCATGATCTAGAGATTTGAATTATTCTAACACTTTACCATTTGTTAGAGTTAAAACAATCAAATGAGGACCAACAAGTCAACTTGCAAATTTTATTCAAGTCATTTAGTGCACTAAAACTACTACAACCAATCAACGACGCATTCTCTATAACAATCAATATCGAAGCGCTTTTCACCAATAGTTTGCATCTTAATTTAGACATCACCTGAGCACTACTACTTTTCATCTGTGACCATAACCACACACATATAGACTACAATACACAATTCATCGTGACTACGAGCTTAACCAAATCATCGAACAATTTGGCTAACTAGAGCAACGACACGGTCCGCTCGACAGCATACACGTTGACTTGCCTATTACTATCGAAATCAATCCAAGTCACAACATATATATATAACAAACACTTAACAAAATCGACTCCTATTTAACATGAGTTGGCTAATCATAGTAGAAGACTTAGCGAACCATTTTGACATTGCAACTCAAAACATGGGTGGGAGCAAGTTAATTAATGTTTCTTAACCTTTTCTCAACTTAAATTGGACAACACACAAGTCACTTAAAACACCATATTTTAGGAGGTCTAACATAAAGACATTAAAACATGGCATAAAACTCCATAAGACTTACATTTGCTACTGAAGGACCTAAAGCATTTTTGTGCATATGTTATCGGATTGTTCTTCAATTTTAACAAGGACCTACTTATGAACGTTACTCGCTTCCAATAATTATTGGGCCACGATAACGCTCATATAAGACCTCTAATCGGTCAACAAGATATTTATTTATCCAAAGGGGCATGGAATGCAATATTTGACAAGGCAAGGCATCGACCCGTCATACAACAGAAGGCATGACGACACCGACAGATGCTATCAACTAATCGTTTTTAAAAATATTAAACTTACTTCTCGCTTTACCACTACACCACCCTTTAGTCACATGACCATCGGGAGAGTCCTTCACACGATTATACAATAGCAATCTAAACGTCGGGTCACACAATACATACATATTTCTTTGTTGCGAGTATAACCATATTACGGCATATACGCACGCACCTCAATTAAATATCTCACGCCACCACTACTATAATACACCACGGCACACACACACATACGTGTACTAATTCAATCCTCACATCACATATATTTCCAAACTTAATCAGCACATAAAACAAGCACGACACACGTGTTTACCAAAACGTGAATGCGACCTTGCCACGGCATATAATCCAAACATTTTATGCCTACATCTAATCAAACACCACTATACACCACATCGACCAAAACGTAATTAGACAAACTATAAATCGCACACCTCAACAACCGCTTGTTCTTTAACCGCAAATGCGATCCTACTAACGTGTATTGCCGAAACATATTACACACATCCACATATATACATGCATTGCATGACATCAACCAAATTATATGTATGGTAAACTATAAATCAATCAACCTGAGCGGGATCGGATTTGAGTTATGCAAGCATGTGGTTCACCCGACCGATCTTGTATCGAACGCACGTGCGCGACGAATGGCGATTGACGGCTAGCTGCGATTAGACACACGCAACCTTTAAACAATTTCACCGAGACCAAAAATAAAAATATAATAGCAGCAAGGGCAGCGGGGGTTTGTCACCACGGGTTTCGTCGCGGATGGGGTTGCGTAAAACAGCGAACACACGGCGTGCTGCTGCTGCGCGCAGCTTGCTGCGTATTTTGCCGAACAGCCGGTGGGCACCACGACGAACAGCGAGGAAGGGGGCTCGCTGTTGGTTTTCCATGGAAGAAAATGGGGCTCGCTGGATAGAGAGAGCTAGGCGCAGGGAACAACAAGGGGCGTCCATGGGAGAAACTCGAGCTCGCAGCCATGGGGAAAAAAAACTTCAGCGCGCCGAGGAAGAAGGACGGACTCTGCAGGGGCGTCAAGTGCAGGGAGCAGAGGGCTCGGCCTCCATGGGGAAGAAGGCCCCTGCGTTGGCTGTCTGGGGAGGGTGAGAGGAGGCTGAGAGAAGATGTAGCAGGGAGTGGGGGCGCCATGAGGAGGAGCTTCGGCGGCTCTGAAAAATGAAGCTCGCGCCATGGAGAGGAGGGTCGAGCTGCTGCAATCCATGGAAGAAGAAGGGCGCTGGGGATAGCAGGGGCGTTGCGCCACTGAGCTCGGCCATGGCGGCTGCTGGGGATGGGGCTGCTGGCTGCTGTTGGCCGGAGAGCAGGAGGAGGACGGGACTGCTGCTCGCCAGGAGGAACGATGGCTGGTCGGGGAAGCTCAGCTGCGAGATTTTCTGGGCGCCATGGCTGCTGGTCTTGCTCCCTGCTTATTGCCGTGGAGAGTAGGGAGGAAGAAAAGGGCAGAGGACGCCATGGACAGGAGCTCGATGGCCATGGGAGGAGGGGAGGAGCCGAGCTCCCTGCGCGCTGCCACAGGGAAGAAGAGCTCCCTGCCCTGGCGTGCGTGAAGTAGTCTGGCGGCTGGGAAAATGGCAGAGGAGGAAGAAGGTTGTGGCGGCTAGGAAAATTTGAGGGGTGGGAGTGGAAAATTTCCAAGTGAGCACCCCTATTTATAGAAGATGGCTAGGGTTAGGGTTTTCTTAGTGGGCCAAATGGGCTGGGTTGGGCTGGCCCAAACACGTTATCGGGCTGCGCTAATTTATTTTCCGGAATAAAAATGCTCTCGAGGAATTCGTCGCTACGGAAAAACAGAGCGAAAAGAGTTCGGATGAACGGAAGGTTGAGCGATTAATTCGGTCGAGAGTCTAATTTGATTTCGCTCAAAACTAATTACCTACGCGTGATTTGAAAATAAATCGCCTCGAGATACGACCGGCTTTCGGATTTGTAGTCGGAGAAGGCGAAGTGTGATAATTTAAAATCGCTGTCGATACGGGGTTTTGAATTCGGTTCGGACATGAGATATTTGGCCGAGTCGAGTAAGAAATAATTAGAGGACGACGTACTGAGTATTCCGTGTGAGAGTACGGAGTCGGATTAATTTTTGGACATAGATCGAACATCGAGAAATTGGATTCGGATTCAGCTCGACTAGCAACTGTCGAGCGCTTGATTAAATGAGCTTTAAACGAGATTTATAAGTCGAGAATGATTTTTGAGTTTGCATTTGTTCCGAGAAATAAAAGTTTTAACAGGCTCCAAATTCGGCCTTCTGTGAGACTGAGTAACTCCGAATTCGGTGAAACGTGAATGAATAATCTGGATAATCAGGGACATAGTCGAGCGAGAAATAGAAATTTTTACTGAGCATCCGAGATTAAGACAAATCTCGCGACGTAACACGAAACTGACACCTGTGGTGTCACATCTGTCTAGCTATGAAACTTGAACTAAAATTATTCACATGAATTATGCTATTCTAGGTACTAAATAATTTCAGAAATTCATAACTAAATAACCATAACTCCAAATTTAGTAATTCTTGTTCCTACGATCTCGTTACGCAGCGTAGAATACTATCATGTATTCTGTTCTATTGTTTGGTGTGATGTTAATTTTTGCTATACTATGTATGTTTGTATTGTTGCGAGTAGACGAGCAAGCCATAGAGGATACAAGGGTTCAGCAGGTGGAGACTGCTGAGCAGGAGCTCGTTGAAGGCAAGTTGTGCCCTTGATCACTTCCTTTTTACCCAGTCAAATTCTTATTATTCATAATGATCTGCATAGGTAAATTTTGATGGGACCCAATAGGTTACCCTAGTTTGGCTATCTTTATACCTGTTTTACCACTGAATTTTTGGGTAGTACATGTTATTGCTTTATGTGGTTTTGGGTATGGATATATACATCACTCATGTTCACACTTTTATTATCAGTTTATTATTACTTTTCATTACAAGATCATTATGTTAATTGGAACATGGAGAACCACCCGGGAAAATAGTGCTACCACAAGGGTGGTATGGGACGCTCTTGGCTGACTAACTAGGAAAGCTAGCCGATAGGGGCAAGGGCAGTAGGGGAGTGGTCAGTGTAGGGAGGTCCTTGGGTTGATTTTGCTGCGATGGCGGTCAGGCGAGGGATCCCTGCACTGGAGCTTCCTAGAAACTGTAGCGCGTTTTCTGAAGCCAGTGGAACTTTGTAAAGGCCTCGTAGTGGAATCCTGCCTCGCTTCCTTGGTAGAGGTGTATGGGGCCCGATCAACCCCGTGGCAAATGGGTAACACGACTTGTGCGTAAAGATGCGCAACCTCTACAGAGTGTAAAACTGGTATACTAGTCGTGCTCACGGTCATGAGCAACTCGGGCACTCACATGATTAATTTATGGAATTAAATTCAATTTGTCATTTGCATCGCAATGGGATTACTTATTATTATTTTGACTTACTATTACTATGGTTTGGTATTTACTTACACTTAGTAACTGCTAATAAAATTTTGACCAACTTATAAAAGCAATGCTCAGCTTCAACCATTATTTTGTTGATCAGCCTTACATTTCACATGAACTCCCACCTTTGGTGAGTTCATGCACATTATTCCACACGACTTGTTCAGCTATGATCTTTTGTGAGCTCACTCTTGCGATATATAACCCCCCACAGGTCAAGAGCAGGTGGTCGAGGAGGAGCCGCACAAAGAGGAGTTCGACTTGATCTAGGTGGCGTCTCCCAGTCAGCTTTGTGGCGCCAGGGAAATAATATTTAGTTCGCTTTATATTTATCACTTATTTTGTAAGACTTCCGCTATGTAATAAGTACATTTATGATATTTATGACATTTATCTCTATGCACTCTGACTACTCTTACCTTTTCTATTCTAAGACAAGATGGATTTCACACCTTGGAATCCTACATTTATGACCCCTCAAGAGATAGGAGACCTAAGACAAAATTTAAAAACTATTTTCTCTATTTAAAAATGTTGGTTGATTGTTCTGATGATAAATGCCTGATTTGCTTCTTTGATTGATTGAAACATTATTGTTGGGCATCTTAGCATGTACCACCATAAGGTAATGTATTAGCTTTAGTAGGTGACACACTAATCTACTTAGCTAATAGATCCCCCAAAGTAACATGCCTCGTAATTACTCGCTTTGCCTACAATTCGTTCTTTCTCACCATGCGTTTCTAACTTAGATGGTCAATACCAGGAAGGGAGGAGGAATTGATCTACCCCCCAATCGACACAATCGGAGGGTACTTAGACAACAACAACAACAACAAGCCGAGATGAATCCTCCAAATCCTCCACCAGCCGATGCTGATCCAGCATTTGCAGCCCAGATGCGGATAATGCAACAGATGACTGATACTATGGCGGATATGCACGCGCAGATGCGGCAGGAACACCAAGAGAGAGAGGAGATGCGTCAGGAGAGGAGGGGGCAACAGCAGCAAGTCCCATTGCCACCACCGCCACCACCACTTCCACCCCGGGACAAGCACCGGGAATTTTTGAGCCACAAGCCGCCTACCTTCGCCAGCTCACCAGATCCACTACATGCTGATGATTGGTTGAGGCCAGTTGAGAAGATGCTAAACATCGCCCAATGCTCTGACCGGGAGAAGGTTCTCTACGGTTCTGGTCGTCTGACTAGTCCTACTGCTGATTGGTGTGATTCCTATGTTGCTGCCCATGATGCTGCTGACACTATTACTTGGGAGAAATTCACCACATAGTTCAGAAACTACCACATTCCTGCTGGGCTAATGAAGTGTCATTGAAGCAAGGCAACATGTCTATCAGCGAGTATCGTGACAAATTCATTCAGCTATCACGGTATGCTCTTGATGAGGTGGCTAATGATGAAAGAAAGCAAGAGCATTTCATAGAAGGACTTAATGAGCCACTACAGTATGCACTGGTTGCTCATACATTCCCATAAATTCATAGGCTTCTTGATAAAGCTCTAGCTATTGAACACAAGCGTGTTCAATTGGGAGATTTGAAGAGGAAGGCCATTGCCTAGGGGCAGGGTAGCAGTATTTTTCCTCGCTATGTGCCGCCCCAGGGTACACCATCTCATCCAGAAGGAGGACCATGTCCAACTCAGTACGCTCCACAGGGGACTCCATAGACACCCCACACTCGTCAGGCTGCCCCCACTGGCACCCCGGCGAGGCCTACATGACAGAAGACATGCCCTACATGCTTCAAGTGCAGTCAGATTGGGCACTATGCCAATGCTTGTCCGGTGGGGAATTCCAGTGCACCAGCTCAGAACAAGCAACAGACTCCTGGCAAGGGATTCAACATTGCCAGGGTTAACCAAGTTAGTGTTGAGGCCACTACTGATGGTGCGGACATCGTTATCGGTATGTTTTATATTAATGCAATTCCAGCAGCATTATTATTTGATTCTGGAGCTACGCATTCATTTCTTTCTGCTCGATTGGCAACCACCACTGAAATGCCACTGCAAAAATATGAAAACACCAATGGTAGTAATTACACCTAAAGGACTTGTTGAAGCAAACTATATGACACAAAGATTAACACTGACAATTATGGCAAGGGAATTCTGGTGTACACCCATAGTGCTAGAAGAAAGCAGTATAGATCTGATACTCGGGATGTCCTGGTTGAGGAAGGCTAAGGTTTATACATTGTGCTAAGGGGACCGTAGAACTTACCAGTTCCAAAGGGGAAAGATTTGAAGTTGAGATTACAGTAACTGCCTCTACCAAACCAGCCATATTTCTAGTAGATGGAAAATTTGTGGGTAGAAACATCCGAGTTGTTAGGGACTTTCCAGATATCTTTCCTGAAGAGTTACTCGGAATGCCACCAGATAGGGAAGTCGAATTCGTTATTTATCTCTTATTTGGTACTGCTCCCATTTCGAAAAGGCCATATAGGATGTCAATGGAAGAATTAAAAGAACTTAAGAAATAGTTAACCGAGTCACAGGAAGCAGGGTACATTCGTCCGAGTTCCTCACCTTGGGGAGCACCTATACTGTTTGTATAGAAGAAGGATGGTTTGCAAGGAATGTGTGTGGACTATAGATCACTTAATGATGTCACCATTAAGAATAAGTACCAGTTACCTTGTATTGATGACTTATTTGATCAGATGAGAGGTGCTAGGGTGTTCTCTAAGATTGACCTCAGGTCGGGCTACCACGAAATGAAGATAAGGTCATCTTATATTCTTAAGACGGCTTTCTCTACTCAATATGGTCTATATGAATTCACAGTCATGTCATTTGGCTTAACTAATGCACCAGCCTACTTCATGAATTTGATGAACAAGATGTTCATCGAGTATCTTAATAAATTTGTCGTGGTATTCATCGAAGACATTCTTATTTAAGAATGATAGTGATCATGAGGAACATTTGCGGATGGTGCTACAGAAGTTACGAGATAATCAGCTTTATGCCAAATTTAACAAGTGTGAGTTCTGGCTTGATGAAGTACATTTCCTCGAGCATAATATCTCCAAAGGAGTAATTTCTGTGGATCCGACTAAAGTGACAGCGATAGTTGGTTGGAAGATACCAAGTACAGTCTCGGAGTTCCGGAGTTTCTTGGGACTCGCGGGCTATTTCCGGTGATTCATTGAAGGGTTCTCCAAGATTGCTAAGCCTATGACCTCATTGTTAGAGAAGGGCAAGGAGTTTAAATGGACCTTGGAGTGCCAAGAGAGTTTCAATCAGTTGAGGTTTAAATTGATGGCTGCTCCAGTGTTGGTGATGCCAGATCTATAGAAGAATTTTGATATATATTGTGATGCAAGTCGCTAGGGCTTGGGATGTGTGCTTATGCAATAAGGCCACATCATCGCTTACGTGTCTCGCCAGTTGTGGAAACATGAGTTAAACTACCCCACTCATGACTTAGAACTGGCTGTCGTTGTGAATGCTCTCAAGATTTGGAGACAATATATTATGGGAACTAAGTGTCGAGTCTACACCGATCACAAGAGCTTAAATTATATCTTCACTCAAAAGGATATCAACCTTAGGCAACATCGATGGTTGGAGCTCATCAAGGACTATGACTTGGAAATACACTATCATCCGGGCAAGGCGAATTTGGTTGCGGATGCCTTGAGTCGGAAGGAGCATGTCCATGCAGCTATTGTCACCCAGTTACTAGATGAGTTAGCAGAAGATTTTGAGAAGCTCAATTTGGGGATAGTTGCTCATACTGAAGGGATTACCATAGAGGTAGAGCCTACCTTAGAGCAAGAAATACGAAAGGGCTAGATCGGTGATGCTAAAATTCAGGAGAGCAAAGATCTGATAACTGAAGGTAGAGGCCGAGACTTCACGGAGAACGAACAGGGTACGATATGGTTCAAGAACCGAATTTTTTGTTCCTGAGATCGACAGTATTCGTGAAACCATATTGAAGGAAGCACATGATTTAGCTTATTCCATCCATCTGGGTAGTACCAAAATGTACCAGGACCTGAAGCAGAAGTATTGGTGGTATGGACTAAAAATGGATGTTGCTGCTCATGTGGCGAAATGTGATGTTTGCCAAAGGGTAAAAGCTGAACATCAGGGACCTGCTAGATTACTTCATCCGCTTAAGATACCTAAGTGGAAATGGGAAGAAATTGGCATGGATTTGCAAGGTATGATTCTATTTGGGTGATTGTGGATAGACTGACGAAAGTGACTCACTTCATACCGGTAAGGATTAATTACATGGGAGCCAAGCTAGCTGAGTTGTATATGGCTCGAATAGTTTGTCTACATGGAGTGCCTAAGAAGATCATGTTAGACTAGGGATAACAATTTACTTCTCGGTTTTGGCAGAAGTTGCACGAGTGCTTGGACACACAATTGAATTTTAGTTCGGCCTACCATCCTCAAACTGATGGGTAGACCAAGAGAACCAACCAAGTACTGGAGGATATGTTAAGAGCTTGTGCTCTTAAACATGGTGGTAGTTGGGATAAGAGCTTACCGTAGGCAGAGTTCTCTTACAATAATAGCTACCAGACCAGTTTGAAGATGTCACCGTTTGAGGCTCTATATGGCAGAAAATGCAGGACTCCACTTTATTGGGATCAAACTGGTGAACGATAGTTCTTTGGGCCTGAAATTATACAAGAGGCAGAAGAACAAGTATAAATGATAAGGGAGAATTTGAGGACTGCTCAATCAAGGCAGGAAAGCTATGCGGATGCCCAGAGAGGGCTACTAGAGTTTAAGGAGGGTGATCACGTATATCTGAAGGTGTCACCAATCCGGGGTATGTGAAGATTTAAAGTTAAAGGAAAGTTGTCCCCTCGCATTATTGGACCCTTCTTGATCTTAAAGCGAGTGGGAGAAGTTGCCTATCAACTAGAACTACCCAATCATCTTGCTGATGTACATGATGTCTTCCATGTATCGCAATTGAAGAAGCGTCTCAGGGTACCCAAAAAATAGCTACCTATGGAGGATCTTAGTGTTCAAGATGATCTAACTTATACGGAATATCTTATCAAGATTCTTGATACCTTGACTCGTGTCACAAGGAGTAAGGTGGTAAAGATGTGCAAAGTGCAATGGAGTCACCATGGAGAAGATGAAGCTACTTGGGAAAGAGAAAAAGAACTACGAGTAGATTTTTCCCACCTCTTTCCTAGCTCTACCTAATCTCGAGGACGAGATTCTTTGTAAGGGTGGGTTGGATTTGTAATACCCACTTTGTGCATAAAGAAAAGAAAGGGATATCATCATTTGGTTTGCCATCTCATTATTATAACATGGGATTAACCCTAATCAAAAGGACAAGATATCTAATAAAAATATTTAATGCATCATGTTGGAATTTTTGTTTGTTTGTGCATTAAGTAATGGTCATAAATATATTAATAAAAATATAATAATAATGATATGAAGATTTGAGGAAAAACCAAATTTGAAATTGGATTTGAAAATGAGTAAAAAGGGGAGAAAAGAAAAAGAGAAAGGATATAAAATATAAAGAAAATTTATATATCTCAAAAAATGGGTACTTTGAATTTCACAATATAATCTGTGGATAAAGTGGGCACAAGAGTTGAATTTAAATTCTAGATTTGAAAATAAAAAGAAAAAGAAATAGAAAAAGAAAAGAACAAAACAAACCTAATCTAAGTGGGCTGATCGCCTCACTTCTCGGCCCATCTAACCTCCCCTACCGCGCGGCCCGCCGAGCAACCGTGCAATGGTGCCGACAGGTGGGCCCAACTGTGCAGTCGTTGTGGTCGTGCGCGTGTCACCTCTGTCACTGGCGGATGGTCCCCATTGCCAGCCGCTCATCACCCACAACTGAACCGCGCGGCATGTATCGCCGATTGGCGGGCCCCAATCCCCAGTACCTCCCGGCCGACTGCGCGCGTGCTCTGCCACTTCCATGTGGGGCCCGCTGGCCAGTGTCGTCTTCCTCTACTCTGCACGCCTGGCGGACGACCTCAACTACCGTGCCGAAAATCTCGGCTTTGGCTCACCCAACATACTGTGCCTGCGTGTCACACCCAGTTTTAAAAGGCAAACCGAATGCGAACCATGTACGTGCCAGGATCAGCAATTCACATACACAGCAGTTACATAACTGGACATCATCACACAGTGCTCAAATAATAGCATAAAAGAAGGTAATTGTCGATTACATCATGATGTCCGAGACATCCACATAGTCATTAACATTTATCAAAGTGCGGAAAAGAAACGTAGATACACACGGCCTTCACAAGCGTCCGATTAGGGGTTTACCACTAACCCACGCCTAGAACTCATCGCACTCTTGGAACTCCTGGAAGTCCTCCTCCATGACTTCATCTTCTCCTGAGCAGTGGTTGCAACGTGGACAACCTAGGGGGTTTGGTGTGTAATGGAAGGGTGAGTACACATCAACATACTCAGCAATTGTCCCGTTTGGCTGTAGTGGACTAGCTTTATGTGGGGTTAAGTCAAGCAGTTGCTTTTAGTTGGTCAGGTTATTATTACTAGTAGAAAGCCAGGTTTTAGCATTAACCCAAGTTGTTAACCCAAAGTACCCTTTCCAGACGGAAAGAATACCAATTACCATTACCATAAGCATAATCATAACCATCATCCTCGTCACCACCTATAAACCAAACATCTCTGATGAAAGTATCTCTAATCAAAGTATCTCTAATCAATGGAGCTCCCTTGGCCGCTCATAACCGCGAGCACGGCTGATATATCAGTTTCATAACACTCTATAGAGGTTGCACACTTTACCCACAAGTCGTGATTCCCTCTTGCCTCGGGCCGATCAAACCCTTAAACACTACCAAGGTGAATAGGTAGGGTTTCACTATGTAGCCTTTACAAAGATTCCCTGAGGCTGTAGTCGCCCGTTAGGTTTCCTAAATGTACCGCACTCCTCCCCAAGGGGCAAACCACCCTTGGCAGAGCGAGCCTCATACACCGAGCCCCATTGACGGCATGACGGCGAAGCGAACTACACCTCAATTCCTCTAATTATTCAGCTAAGGGCGTCTCATTCCACCCTCATGGTTGCACTGTTTTCCCGAGCGGTCATCCAATGAACTAGTCCTTATGGAGGGGCACTCGAGAAACAGCTCGTGTGGCAGAACCATCCGAATTATTCCAGCTTAAGTGCCTAAGTCACGCCTCAAGGGCCGTAACACACTTAAATCGAAATAACCCGTCAGTCCCTCAGATCTGGTCTGATAAAGCAACTTAACTAGGATCAAATACCACATACTCACTCGAAGGTGAGTCACAGAAGAAATACAATAAAACAAGAAACCTCAAATTAAAGTACTGAATTATTACATATATCGGAGTTTTTCAAGTAGCGAATAAAAGTTCACAAAATAAAATGCAGCGGATAATCAATGTCGTCAATAGCGAGGAAATGGGCAAGGCCTAGCCCACTACTCCTCTTGCCCCTCTCCTGCTAGAGCAGCATCCCACTCGACCGTCCAACCCGGTGGCAGGGTGGTATGCCAAGTCACACCATCAACCATATCCTGCAGTGTAACTGCAAAAAATTGTGCCACAAGCAAGGCTGAGTATACTAATACTCAGCTAGACTTACCCGGTGTGAGGAAACTACTCCTCTACCTCTAGACCATGCAGCTGTGTTGGCTGAAGGGTTTGGTTTGCCAAAGCACTAGTTGTATCTAAAATCAAGTTTTAGCTTTTCACTTTCTAGCATCTTTAGATTAACTAAGTTTGCTCTTTCTAAGCATACATGGTAACAAGCATTTAGTACAATCAACAAGTTATCTCATGTAAACCTCATTTCACTTCTTACTCAATGTAGTACAAGGGGTCAAGCAGTCTCATTAGCTGCGAGAAGCAGACGATTCGAATCGAGTTTTATCCTTGCAAGGTCAACCTAAACACACGACATGTCAGGGTACTCCGACCCCACACATGTCAACCGTCCCCATCGATTCCCCGTTCGCGGCCAGGGCTCACCGCCTTGGCATACAATGCTCCACTGACCTCGGCTGTCGCCGTGCAGTGACCGCACTTGTACCCACCATAGCTAGCATGGGAGACCCAGTCTCAGGACGAGTGAGGGATAAAGTCCACGCCCGGCTTCACTCAGGTACTAGGTTTACCGGTTACCATATTTCCCGACATGTGCTTAGTACGTTCAAAAGCTTGACTCATGTATCCACACATTAATCCTTAATTCCTTTTTCCCGTCTCATGGACAAGGCATCCTCCCTGGATCCAAGTCCATAGACCATCATAAATCTCGTTATCAAGATGAATACAATCAATTCCTGACCTTGCGCGAGTGCTAGAAAAATCACTCGACTTCTACCGAGATCCTGATTAGCAAAGTAGCTACTCGACCTAGCAAACTAGTATCCATCTCAAAAAGGAATCCTAAATTCATGCAACTAGAGGTTTCAAGCAACTCCTACACTTAAGTGCACATTACAATCCTACAAGCATTAAGTGTAGTAAAGTAGCATATATAAATATGGTTATGCATAAAAACTGGGGCTTGCCTTCAATAGCTGGGGCTGTGGGGAGATCCTCAGTGGCAGTCTCGGGAGCTTGCTCCTGGTCTTCCTCTTGGACAATTTCTTGCTCGGGGATGAGCACGTACTCTCCGTCAGCTAGATTACAGTCTAATGAATGTGACGAGTAAGATATATGCATGATATGATATGTAATTTAGCAATTAAACTTTGATGGCGACTAATCTACTTAAACCAAGTAGAGTTAAATCTTGCTACTAAAGGATTTTTGGTGGTATACTTAGTGATTTAGATCACACTTAGTTAAATGAAGTGGTAAGTCTGTTTTGGTGTTCCACTGATTTCCTTTTAATGTCTTAGTGAGAATTAATAAGATTTTTAGTTGAACTTATTAGAGCGAGGTTTATTATTTTTCCTTTCCTCTTCTTATTTCCTTTATGCTTTTAAGGTGGGTTTGAACTACAAGTTATATTAATAAATTACCAAAAATTCTGTAAAAATTACAATGGCTTCTTACTGGTGCATAATTCTCTGTCTCAAAATTTGGGGTTTAAAAAGTAAGTAGTTTTCTCTGGATAAAATTATTAAATATTAGGGCAGGAGGGGTGTTTTGAACTATGGCTCCTTTTTATCAGAAGGTTACTCCTTAAGACATATTTTTGCTGGCATCTAGATGTTATAACATGACTCTGCACAAATTTCTAGCCATTAATACTTACTAGTTATTTTATTATGATTTTTCACAGTTTCTAGCCAAAGGGGTGCTTTCTACTACCACTACATTTGAAAAATATCAAACAACAGATTTCTGATTTTTCCTAGCTTCTTTGTGCAAGAGCAATCATTCTGAATTTTGGCATCTTTTTGCTTAAGGGAAAGGGTGGTAGGAATTATTTGGATTAAATGGCCTTTTTCATGAAGTATTTGCAATAGGTATTATTTTGCATCTTTCAAATGGGTTTGTAATTTTCTCTCCTGGCCTAACTCATTATTGGTCTAGCAAACTTTTGTTTGCTCATTATTGCACTATTTTAGGGTTGCTCATGATTTATTTGGAATAGGACCCAATATCAATTTTTATTTGTTTTCCTTACTTAAAATGATGGGCTGGGGTGATTATCATTTTTGTAGTGGGTTCTAGTGGTTATAAGTCCACTGGATTTTTATTAACAATTTTGGATTTGTTTTCATAATTCAAATAATTGTTTTCTAGTTGGAATAATGCTAAATAAAACATTTCACTTTAATTCTGTTCTGGACTAGTGGTCATCTTATTTTTCCTAGGTTCTCTGTTACTTAAGTAGGCTAGGAAAAATAATTGCACTCACTGTTCATTATTTTCTAATACCTTTCTGATTTTCCTAAGTTTTGGGCAAAATGGCTTTTAATAGATATCCCTACTTAAATCTTCAATACTGGGGTTCCCATTATTTTTAAACAGTATCTAATCAGGGTTTGAACATCTACAAATTTTCTCAAGCCTAGCACAGAAGCATAACCAATTTTCTTTAATTAAATAGGGTTTGGTCAGTTTCTGTATTTAATTCCAAACTGTAAAAATTAGAATAGAAAGCATGGGGTTCAATATTTTTAATTGATAGTCCATAATATTTAGAATCCAGAAAAATTGGTTTGACAAAATTTGGCTAAGTATTACTCAAGTTATGAATTTCCTAAGTCTTCTTCTGAATAATAAAGGATTAATTAGAAATGGTTTAAAGAAAAGCAGTTTTACGCTGGGGTCCCTGGTGACAGTTCTTAAAGGAATTACAGACAGGTCCCTGGGGCACTATTCATTTGAGTCTACGGCTCTGCAGAAAACCCCCTAGGGTTTCTGGAAATCAAACATGCGGTCCTGTCCCCAATTAAACAGTACCCGCGGCGGAGAAAAGGGCGGAGGGGCTTACCGGTGGCGAGGCTGCTCCGGTGAGATGGTCGAGGACGTAGGGGAGGTCTCGGGGATCACGGCGATGTGCGGGTCGCCGTCGGGGATGGTCGGAGTCGGCTGGTCCGCGTGCGTAGGCGGAGATGCTCGTCGGCAGCGAGGAATCCGGTCTACACATGGCGCGATACTTCAATCAAACGGGTCAGAGAGCTTCACTAGGTGCTAGGGAAGACGTGGGTGCAAGGAATTTGAAAATGGCTTACCGGAATGCTTGGTCCACGCGCGGCGGCGGGCGACTGAAGTCCATCGAGGGCGATCTCGGGCCTCCGGTGAAGTTCTGCCGGGTCCGAGGACTTGGAAAGCTTCACGGGATAATGGTGAAGCTAACCGAGGCGTTGGCGCGGCTTAGACGCGACTGGAGGGAGCTGGCCACGGTGGCCGAGGCTTGGAAAGCTTGGCGAGCGGTGGCGCGGCGTGCTCGGGGCGAATTCCGGTGATCTCTAGCTTGGGCAAGACTTGTGAGCGCGTGGGGAGGTATGGCAACTATGATGCAGAAAGTGGGGGTGAAGATTCCGAAGATCGATCGTGGAGGCCAAGCCATACAATTTTCGGAAAGTCGACCATCAAGCAAAGTCACCTTGAGAGCATGAGGGGGAGGTACTTTCGAGATATATCTATTGTGAGGGCTGGTGAAGACAATAACACTCCTACACCTGAGGAGAATGAAGTTGTGATCTTCTGAAGCTTCTTTAAAGCTGGGCTTCGGTTCCCACTGAGCAGGTTTGTAGTTGAAGTGTTAAAAACCTTCCAAATTTTCCTTCATCAACTGACCCCCAAAGCTATATTGAGGATGGGAGTCTTCGTCTGGGCGGCAAGGAGCCAAGGTATAGACCCAAGTGCAAAATGCTTCTGCAGCATGCATGAACTTATGTATGAAACGAAGGCCACGGGAAAAGAACATTATCACAACAACTTCGGTTGTTATGGATTTATTGCCCGTCCCAACTCAAGCTACCTAGTACCAGCATTTTGGAAAAGATGGTCGGGAAATTGGATGAAGGAATGGTTTTATGTGAAGAACGACTTGGTAGCGAGGGAGGATGTTAAGGAGGTTATTATGCGTCCCATTTGGTCCCGCTTTGGCCTCCGAAGGCCGAAGGTTGAGATTGACGAAGCCGTCGAAGCATGCCAGAAGGCATTTAGTACTATCTGCTTTTTTATTGGTACAAGAGATTTAATCCAAGAGCATATAGCCTTCAGAGTATGGCCGCTTGTAGAGAACTGGGAAATGCCGAAGGAGACTGTCATCGAGTCTAGCGAAGGTGACCTGGTTCGACTGAAATACACCTTCAGATATGGGGATAAGTTCGACGAACCAAACGATGACTGGTTGAAATGCATCGACGTTACAAGTGATGAACTGCTTGGGCCATATTCCAAAGCAGAAGATAATGCATTATCCACATCCTTCGGGGGCCGAGGAAAAAAGAGATTGAACAGAGTTTTTGATGCCATTGGTTTTGTTAACCCCGACTACTGCTACCCGCTGCAGGGACGGGGAAAGAAGAGGAAAACTGCTGCTTCGGCCACTCCAGATGAGCCTGCGCCGAAGAGCAAAAAGTTGAAAGTCCTTACCCACCGGCCACGTTATATTGAACCAGTCGTGGTGCCTGAGTTTCGCGAGGAGACTTCTTCAGCTGCTGAACCAAAGGAGCCCATTTCTCCTACGCAGAAGGCTGAAGATCCGGCTATAATGCTGAAGGTACCCTCAACCGAGCTAGCTGAGTCGAAGACTGATAAAGATAAGGCCGAAGAGCCAAAAATCGAAGGAATAAAAATGTTAGAAATTTTAAGCCCTTCGGCAGAAGTAACAGCGCCGAAGGCACAAAAAAGTCTTGCGACAACTCCCAAAAGAAGAAGGATGGCAAATGTACTAGATGAGTTAGAAACAGTAAAGGCTTTAAGCTCTACCCCTTCAGGGAAAATCGCCAAGGCTTCGAAAATGCAAACCGAAGTTGAAACAAAGCCGACCGAAATTGGAGCTGCAGTAAGCCAGGCTAGTATCGAAGCTAGGCCTTCAGAGCTCGCCGAGAAAAGACCTTCGGAAATTGAAGAAAAGGCAATAGAAGAAAAGTCCTCAGAGCAAACTTCGCCTGAAAAGGCTGCTATTCCTGTTCCCGAAGCTTTGAAAGAGAGCATTGAATACATCATCCGCCATGCTTCGGGAAAAATGCTTTCTAAGGAAGAAAAACGAGAAGCTCAACATTATGCCCAAAAACTGAAATACCTGAAGGGGGCATTGGTGTTTAATGGCAGCGGAGAAGAAGATTTTTTGTACTGTCTCCCGGATAACAAAGAGATATCCGTCAGCCGGGAGATAGGAAGAAGCTTCGGATTTTTGAAGCTAGAAGATGGCCTCTCAGTATTGTCAATGGATGAATTGGCTGATAGTTTAGCATATAATAGCATAAAGGTATGAAAATCAATTTTGTATTTGAAAACAAATTATTTCATTTGTTTATACTTAATACTGTTCTCGTCTTGCAGGGCTTGATCCTTAGCAATGCCCTCAGAGCACAGAAAAATATCAAAGATGAAGGGTGTACAATGGCTCTGAACAACCTTCGTTCAGAGGTGATTGAACTAAGGAACGAATGCCTTGATAAGGATAAAATATTAATTTCTTTGGTAAACAAAATAAAAGAAGACGAAGCCAGTTCCAAAGCTCAAGCTGAGGCCCAGAAGAATGAAATCGAAGACCTTCGGAAACAACTAGCTGAGGCCAAAGAAAAATGCGCTGTCGCTGAAGCTAATCGAGATGCCAGCGAATATTGGAAAAATTATTTAGAAAAAACAATTGCAGAGCTTCGCACATCCAAGGAAAGATGTTTTGAAAAATCTATGGGGTGCGTGAAGAAGATGAAGACTAGCTTCGCCAATGTGGGTGCTTATTCAAACAAAGACAACTTCATACGAGGCGACCCTGAAGGCGTTATCGAGTGGATCAGTGGTGAAGCCGAAGAGAATCGAATTGCAAAAGACTTGGCTGTGTACAGCCAAATTCCAGTTCGACCTAGCACACCAGACTGTCCTGTGGTGCACCGGACAGTGTCCGGTGCGCCAGGCTGGTCCTCGGTGAACTCGCCGCTCTCGGGATTCGAAGGCGGCGTACGGCTAAAAATCATCGAACTGTCCGGTGGTGCACCGGACTGTCCGGTGAGTCGTCCGCGACGAACTCGTCGCTCTCGGGAAAAGCATCAGGGCAACGTGGCTATAATTCACCGGACTGTCTGGTGGTGCACCGGACTGTCCGTTGAGCCAGCTGTGGCGGAACCACCCGAATTATTCCAGCTTAAGTGCCTAAGTCACGCCTCAGGGGCCGTAACACACTTAAATCGGAATAACCCGGTAGTCCCTCAGATGTAGTCTGATGGAGCCACTTAACCAGGATCAAATTCCACAATCTCACTCGAAGGTGAGTCACAGAAGAATTACAATAAAACAGGAAACCTCATATTAAGTGCTGAATTATTACATAGATCGGAGTTTTTGAGTAGCAATTAAGAGTTCACAAAATAAAATGCAGCGGATAATCAATGTCGTCGGTATCGAGGAATTGGGCAAGGCCTAGCCCACTACTCCTCGTGCTCCTCTCCTGCCTGAGCAACATCCCACTCGACCGTCCAACCCGGTGGCAGGGTGGTAGGCCAAGTCACACCATCAACCATTTCCTGAATGGTACCTGCAAATTTTTTTGCCACAAGCAAGGCTGAGTATACTAATACTCAGCTAGACTTAACCGGTGTGAGGAGTCTACTCCTCTACCTCTAGACTATGCAGCTGTTTGGCTGAGGGGGTTTGGTTTGCCAAAAGCACTAGCTATTTCTAAAATCAATTTTTAGCTTTTCAATTTCTATCCTCATTAACTTAGCTAGATTTGCTCCTTCTAAGCATACATGGTAACAAGCATTCAGTTCAATCAACAAATTATCTCAGGTAAACTCATTTCACTTCTTACTCGATGCAGTACAAGGGGTCAAGCAGTCTCATTAGCTGCAAGAAGCAGACGATTCGAATCGAGTTTTAACCTTGCAAGGTAAACCTAAACACACGACATGTCAGGGCACTCCGTCCCCACACATGTCAATCGTCCCCATCGATTCCCCGTTCGCGTCCAGGCCTCACCGCCTTGGCATACAATGCTCCACTGACCCCGGCTGCCGCCGTGCAGTGACCGCACTTGTACCCACCATAGCTAGCATGGGAGACCCAGTCTCAGGTCGCATGAGGGATAAAGTCCGCGCCCGACTTCACTCAAGTACTAGGTTTACCAGTTACCATTTTTCCCGACATGTGCTTAGTACTTTCAAAAGCTTGACTCAGGTATCCACACATTAATCCTTAATTCCTTTTTCCCGTCTCATGGTCAAGGCATCCTCCCTGGATCCAAGTCCATAGACTAACATAGATCCCGTTATCAAGATGAATACAATCAATTCCTGACCTCGCGCGAGTGCTAGAAAAATCACTCGACTTCTACCGAGATCCTGATTAGCAAGCAGCTACTCGACCTAGCATACTAGTATTCATCTCAAAAAGGAATCCTAAGTTCATGCAACTAGAGGTTTCAAGCAACTCCTACACTTAAGTGCACATTACAATCCTACAAGCATTAAGTGTAGTAAAATAGCATAATTAATAGGTTATGCATAAACCGGGGCTTACCTTCAATTGCTGGGGCTGCAGGGAGATCCTCAACAGCAGCCTCGGAAGCTTGCTCCTGGTCCTCCTCTTGGACAGATCCTTGCTCGGGGATGAGCACATACTCTCCGTCGAGAAGATTACAATCTAATGAATGCAATGCGTAAGATATATGCATGATATGATATGTGCTTTAGAAATTACAACTTTTGATGGTGTATGATCTACTTGAGTTAGACAAGGTTAACTTCACTTATGTGAGACCTTTGGGTGGTATACTTGGTAATTTGGGTCAAACTTAGCTAAGGTAAGTGGTAGGTTTATTTTTGGGGTTCCACTGAATTCCTTTTAAGCCTTAGTGAGAATTGATAAGTACTCCAGTTAGACTTATTGGGGTGAGGTTTATTTCTTCTTTCTTTTTCTTTTATTCTTTTTAATGTTTTGGAGTGAGTTTGAACTACCAGTTGCTTTAATAAAATTCCAAAATTCTGCAAAAATTACAGTGGCTTGGTACTGGTGTATAATTCTCTGCCTCAAAATTTGGGGGTCAGAAGGTGAATAGTTTTCTCTGGACAAAATTACCAAATTTTAGGGAAGAAGGGGTGCTTTGAACTACAACTATTATATAACAGTGGGTAATTCTCTAAAACTTATTTTTGCTGGCTTTTAGGTGCTATAACATGACTTGATACAAATTTCTAGTCATTAATACCTTTTAGTTATTTTACTTTGGTTTTCTCAAGTTTCAAGCCAAAGATGTGCTTTCTACTACCATCATATTTGAAAAATATTCAATATTAGATTTCTGATTTTTCCTAGCTTCTCTTTTGCGCAAGAGCAACCATTCTGAAGTTTGGCATCTTTTTGCTTAAGGAAAGGGGTGGTATTCCTTAATTGGATTAAGTGGCCTTTCTTATAAATTATTAGCAATAGGTATGATTTTGCTCCTTTTTCATGGGTTTGCATTTTTCTCTGGTGGTTTATCTTATTATGGACTCAGCAAATTTTTGGTTGCCCATTATTGCATCATTAGGGGTTATTCATGATTTATTTAGAAAATGCCTCTTTATCATTTTATATTTATTTTCCTTACTTAAAATGTTGGGCTGAGATGTTCATTATTTTTGTAGTGGGGCTACGGTGGTTATAAGTCCACTGAATTTTTATTATCAATTTTGGGTCTAGTTTTGTAATTCTAATAATTGATTTCCAGTTCAAATAATGCTAAATAAAACATTTTATTATAAAACTGATCTGGACTAAAGGTCTCTTTATTTTGCCAAGGTTCTTTGTTACTTAAGCAAACTAGGAAAAATAATTCTACTTACTGTTCATTAACTTCTAATGCCTTTCTGGTTTTTCCTAAGTTTTGGGCAAAATAGCTTTAAATGAATATCTACACTATATTCTTCAATACTGGGATTCCTACTATTTTTAAACAGTGCTTAAGTGAGGTTTGAACATCTACAAATTTTCCTAGGTTCAGCACAGAAGTAAAACTAATTTTCCTTACTTAAACAAGGCTTGGTCAGCTTCTGTTTTAAGTTTTAAACTCTAAAATTTAGAACAGAAAGCATAGGGTTTATCATTTTTAAATGATAGTTCATAATATTTAGGATCTAGCAAAATTAGTTTGACAACTTTTGATTAAGAATTCATCAAGTTATGGATTTTCTAAGTTCTCTGGTTATTTAAAAAGATTAACAAAATTGATTAAATGGAAAACTACTTTGCACTGGGGTCCCTGGCGGGTGTTTTAAGTTTTTCCTCACAGATCAGTCCCTATGCTACTATTCAAACAAGTCACTGACATTGCAGAAAACCCTCCGGGTTCTTCTAATCCTAACCCGAGGTCCTTCTCCTAACTTAAATAGTAACCGCGGCGGAAGAAAGGGCGGAGGGGCTTACCGGCGGCGAGATTGCTCCGGTGAGGTGGTCGAGGACGTAGGGGAGATCTCGGGGATCACAGCGAGGTGCGGGTCGTCGCCGGGGATGGTTGGAGTCGACCGGTCCACGTGCGCAGGCGGGGATGCTCGTCGGCGGCGAGGAGTCCGGCCTGCTCACGGCGCGATAGTTCAATTGAACAGGTCAGAGAGCTTCACCAGGGAACAAGGAAGGGGTGTGCACGAGGAATTGAAGAATGGCTCACCGGAGAGCTTGGTCCACGCGCGCAGGCGGGCGACCAAAGTTCGGTGAAGTCGATCTCAGGCTTCCGGTGAAGTCCTGCCGGGTCCGAGGGCTTGCAAAGCTTCACGGGCCACTAGCGGAGCTAGCCGAAGCATTGGCTCGACTTGGGGGTGGCTGGAGTGGGCTGGCCACAGTGGCCGAAGCTCTGGCGGCAATGGCGGGCGGAAAAGAGCTCGCCGGAGCTAAGGAGGGGTGGCTGGCCGGTGCTGGTGAGCGCGGGGTGAAGTGAGGCGTGCCCGGGGAGGCTTTATAGGCGCGGGCGAGCACGGCCGAGGGCGGGGCTCTGACAAGCGCTCGGGGCGTGCGCGGCGAACGCCAGTGCGCGCTCTATCGTCTGGCACAGCGTCGAGCACGAGGCAGCGCAGAGAGAGGTCGAGTTCAAGCGCGGATTGGCCCCAAATCTTTGAGATTATGGCCATGATCCCGTTGAGAGATCTCTTCCTCTCAGGTCCCTTTGTCGTTTGTGTGTGGAGGCTAGCAAGTTTTGCTGACTGGATTAAGAGATAGAGAGGGGAGAAATCCTGTTTGTCTCACTGCCACACACAGGGAGAAGATCTCTGGTTTGATGTGTCCAAGGCACGCGTCCCAATGCCATCTTCGGGCACACGACAGAGGGGTTAGTTAGGCACATTTTTGATAATGGGGTCATTAGGATTCGAGTTAGGGATCAAGGTGAACATGCTTGATCTTTGGCTCAAGGTCTGAAATTCAGAATTCTGAAATTCAGAATTCCCCATTAAGTCCCCACATGAGAAGCTTGATTTGGGGTTTTATTTGAGTTATTTTGGCCAAGCTTTCTCCACCTTTCTTGTTGCTTAATGAATATACTTCAATGTTTATAATTGGCTCAAGTCATGATTTTAAATTTTTCCTACCCTTTTCCCTTATTTTCTTGAATTTTGCTCATAGGGCTCACTTAGGGTTTTTATTAGGGTTACAACATTATTACCTTTTTAAAAGACCCATTTGTTTTGATCATGATGCTTTTAAGTATATGCTTGGTGGATTCTTCATTCTTAAGTCAATTTGATGCTCATGCTTAATTTGGTTCACATAAAATGATGGTTCTTGGTTTGGCACTTTGAGAGAAACCCTAGGTGACACTGGGGTGTCACAGCCTTCCCCCCTTAAAGGAATCTCGTCCCGAGATTCGGGCCAGAGTCCTCCCAGGGTGAAGCGAAGGGTGAGACTTATAGGAAATGGGTGATCATTGTTATTTTTAGGGTAAAACTGCTCTTCGAATGTCATTCTCTTTGCAACTTCAAAAAGAAGCCCTTATTAAGTTTTACTTCATAGTTACTTCATTCTGAATTAAGATCATATTTTTGAAAATTAGATTCGAAGGGCAGGAGGAGGGGTTGGATGTGATTACGTACCTGCTTCCTTAGGTAGGCAATCGGGGAAGTTGGATCTCAAGAATTCCTCGGTTTCCCAAGTAGCTTCTTCCTCTGAGTGGTTACTCCACTGGACCTTGTACATCTTGATCGATTTAGCCCGAGTTGATCTTTCTTTGCAATCCAGAATCCTGGAGGGGTACTCTTGGTACGATAGATCTGGCTCTATCTCCAATTCTGGCTCTGCTATGATCTCGGTCGGCAATCGAACACACTTCTTAAGCTGAGATACATGGAATACACTGTGAATGGCAGACATCTTTGAAGGTAACTTCAGCTTATATGCCACGGGTCCACATGCTTTTATTATCTCATAAGGTCCAATGTAACGAGGGGCTAGCTTGCCTTTGATCACAAACCTCTGCACTCCCATGGTGGGTGATACCTTGAGGTACACAAAACTTCCCACCTCGAACTAGAGAGGTTTCCTTCTTCTATCATGGTAACTCTTCTGCCTGGCCTGAGCAGCTTCTAGATTCTTCCTGATTAGTTTGACCTTCCTTTCGGCTTCAGTCACTAAGTCAGGTCCAAAAACTCCTCTTTCTCCAGGTTGAGACCAATTGAGTGGTGTCCTGCACCTTCTTCCATAGAGAGCTTCAAAAGGTGCCATCCTTAGGCTGGATTGATAACTGTTGTTATAAGCAAACTTTGCCAAGAAGAGGTGCTTATCCCTGTTCTTACCACAATCGATTGCACAAGCTCTCAGCATATCTTCCAGAATTTGGTTTACCCTTTCCGTCTGACCATCAGTCTGTGGGTGGTAAGCTGAACTCCTGATTAGCTTGGTCCCCAAAGACTCTTGCAATTGTTCCCAAAATCTGGCAACAAATTGGGCTCCTCAGTCAGAAACAATGGTCTGAGGTAATCCGTGCAAACACACGATCCGGTCAATATACAATTCTGCATACTTTTGAGCCTTATCAGTGGTGTGCACAGGAAGAAAATGTGCCACTTTCGTCAGTCGGTCCACAATAACCCAAATCGAATCATGATGACGAGAGGTGTTGGGCAGGCCCACAATGAAATCCATGCTGATGTCATCCCACTTCCACGAAGGTATAGACAGGGGTTGCAAAGCTCTAGCTGATTTCAAGTGGCTTGCCTTAATCCTCTGACAGGTGTCACATTCTGATACATACCGGGCTATCTCCCTCTTCATTCTGGTCCACCAATACAAAGACTTCAGATCATGGTACATTTTGGTGCTTCCTGGATGCATAGAGAATTTGGAGAGATGAGCCTCATCCAAAATTTTCCTCCTGAGGTCCTGGTCTTTAGGAATCACCAATCTGCTTTTGAACCATAACACACCCTTTTCATCTTGGCGGAAACAATTATACTTCTCAACCTTCTGATGGAGATTCTTTTTGATAATTTGCACTCCCTTGTCACTGAGCTGGGCCATGATAATTTGGTCTTGCAAAGCTGGCTCAACAGAGATGTGAGACAAAGAACCAGAAGGAATCACTTCAATTTGCATCTTGCTCAACTCATCACACAAGGTGTTAATGCGAGAATCCATCAGAATGCAATTGCATTGCAACTTCCGACTCAAGGCATCTGCTACCACATTAGCTTTTCCTGGGTGATAATGTACCTCCAGGTCATAATCTTTGATCAGCTCTAGCCATCTTCTCTGCCTCATGTTGAGATCAGCCTGAGTAAAGATGTACTTAAGGCTCTTATGATCAGTGAAGATGTTGAAGTGGGTTCCCATTAGATAGTGCCTCCACATTTTTAATGCATGAACCACTGCTGCCAACTCAAGGTCATGAGTGGGATAGTTTTGCTCATGAGGCCTGAGTGCTCTTGAGGCATAAGCGATGACTCGGTTGTCTTGCATCAAGACACAACCTAGCCCGGTGCTAGAGGCGTCGCAATATACATCAAAAGGCTTGCTGTTGTCGGGTTGCGCCAATACTGGTGCTGTGGTCAGATGCTGCCTTAATGCATGGAAGGCATCTTCGCACTTCTGACTCCAAACAAATTTGGCTTCTTTCCTCAGCAACTCAGTTATAGGCTTCGCAATTCGAGAAAAATCCGGAATAAATCTTCGGTAATAACCAGCTAATCCCAGAAAACTCCGAATCTGACGGACAGTCGTTGGTGGCTTCCAGTTCATCACCTCTTGCACTTTATCAGGATCAACAGCTATTCCAGCCTGAGAGATAGTGTGACCCAAGATTTTGATTTCCTTTAGCCAAAAATCACACTTGGATAACTTGGCATAAAGGTGGTGCTCTCACAGACGTTGAAGCACTCATGCAAATGCCCGGCATGTTCTTCTTCATTCTTAGAGTACACCAAGATATCATCGATGAACACCACTACGAATTTGTCCAATTCAGGCATGAAAACAGAATTCATTAGATACATGAAATACGCTGGTGCATTTGTCAGCCCGAATGACATCACCAAAAATTCATATAGCCCATATGTGGTTGAGAAAGCCGTCTTCGGAATATCACTTGCTCGTATCTTGATCTGATGGTAGCCAGAGCGAAGGTCTATTTTGGAAAACACCTTGGCCCCGACCAACTGGTCAAAAAGAACATCAATACGAGGCAAAGGATACTTGTTCTTGATAGTTACCGCATTAAGAGGGCGGTAATCTATACACAACCTCAAGCTTTCATCCTTCTTCTTTACAAACAGTGCTGGACACCCCCAAGGCGAAGTACTTGGGCGAATAAATCCCTTATCCAGCAACTCTTGCAATTGCTTCTTCAATTCTGCCAACTCAGCGGGTGGCATCCGGTAGGGCCTCTTGGAAATTGGTGTCGTTCCCGGTTGCAACTCGATGGCGAATTCAATATCCCGGTCTGGTGGCATTCCTGGCAATTCATCAGGAAAAACATCCGCATACTCGCAGACCACTGGGATCTTCTTTAGAGGTAACTCCATCATAGAGAAAGCACATGACTGAGTAGAACCTTGACTAGGTAGAATTAAGGTGAAGTTCCCGCAGAACGGAGAATTAACTTCCACGGTACGGCTGGCTACATCAAGCACAACTTGGTGCAAGGTCATCCAATTAGCTCCCAGAATAATGTCCACATTTTCCAAACCCAACACAAGAAGAGTGGTTTTGACAATGTGGCTTCCCAATTGAATAGGCACACTTTGGTTTAATTGATTAGTTGAAATTTTACCCCCAGGTGTGACTATCGTAAATGACCCTTTTGAGTGAGAGAATGGTAGTTCGCATTTAGCACTGAACTTTTGGCTAATGAAACTATGAGATGCACCAGAATCAAACAGAATTAAAGCAGGTTGATTATAAACTGAAAAGATACCGCTCATGATAGGAGCTCCCTCAGGTACTTCCTCCAGAGTAGTGAAGTTGAGCTTCCCCTGCCTGACTTGCACCTTCTGCCTTCTTCCCTTGTCTTGATTTGGTGCTGGCATCTGCCTCTTCTGGTTCCTGGGACAATTCTTGGCATAGTGGCCCACATTGCCACAAGTGAAACACTTGTTCCCATTGCCCTGGCGGAACTGCTGCTGCTGCGGAGGCTGATTGTTCCTTGGGGCGGGAGCTGGAAAGCGGTTGGGTGCCGGCTGCTGCTGCGGAGGTGGCCTGATCACCCATCTGCCTGCCTACTGCTGAAAACCCCTGCTCTGATTGTGAGAAACAATCCGGAACCTCTGAGCCTGAGCGGATGGTGCTGCCATTGGTGCCTTTCTCTTCTTCTTTGCCCGGTGAGCTACGATGCAATCCTCCTGGGAGATGGCCATATTGACCAACTCATTGAAGCTATCAGCCCGGACAGTGTTGAGTCGTTCCCGCAGCTTGGTGTTAAGACCTCTGTGAAAGCGATCTCTCTTCTTTTCATCAGAATCAGCATGGTACCCTGTATACTGGCATAAGTCGTTGAAGGCTTGCGCATACTGCAGTACCGTGCGGGTTCCTTGATTAAGGACCAGAAATTCATTCAACTTCCGATCAAGAATGCCAGCTGGGATGTGGTGTCCTCTGAAGGCAGTCTTGAATTCCTCCCAAGACACTTCACGATCAGCGGGGAGCATAGCACGGAAGTGGTCCCACCAAGTCCGAGCAGGGCCGCGAAGCTGCTGTGCGGCGAAGCGAGCCTTGGCCTCATCAGGGCAGTCTCCTGTGAGGAGGGGAAACTTGGACTCAACGACGCGAAGCCACACGTCGGTGTCCAACGGATCCTCTGCCTTGGTAAACAAGGGTGGCTACATGCTCAGAAACTCCTGGTAAGTTGCCATTGTCGAAGGTCGCTGATGCTAGCCTCCACCATGCTGCTGGGGGTGCGGCTGGCGCTGCAAGAGCTGTCGCAGAATCTCATTCTGCTGGGCCATCAGCTCCTGCACTGTGGGAGCTGGAGGAGGTGGCGGGGGAACCTGCTCGTTATGCTCGCGACGCTGCCTAGCTGCCATCTAAAAACAGAGATTGTCGCCATTGTTATCCCAACTCACAGTTTCGAACGACAAGATATCGTCTCATATGGAAGGATAAATGCCATAATCATAATATTAGGTTCGAAATGAAGATAACATGGTGACAAACATCCCACATATTTCAAAGGTTCACAGGGTTACATCAATCAGGGGAAAGTACCCATAAGCCTAGTCCAAAATCTGATATTAACTAAGCTCGCACAGGTTTCTATCCGCCTAAAAAGTGCCGAAGTGACTGCTTAACCCTGAGCGGTGGAAGCGACACTGGATACGGGTGAAGGAGGCATCGCGGAGGTAGTCCCATGGGCACCAGGGGCTGGTCCTAGCTCCTCGGGAGCCTCTTCTCCCTCGCTTCCGGCTTCATTGGCCTCCATCTCCAGGTGGTGCATGTCCAAGTGGTCATTTGCTTCTTCGAGTTCCCTCTGCACATCGTGAAGCTGGTTCTCCAAGACATCAATAGTGTTGTCTCGGATCTCCACCTGCTGCTCCAAGGTGGTGATGCGCTGGCTCAGCATCTCCACCTGCAGATCCTTCTCTACCAACTCGGTGGATAGATCGACCACAAAATCTTCTCGACTATCGAGAGTGAGCTTGGCAGTTTGAGCGGTGTTAGCAAGGAGTGCCATAGCATCGCTCTGAAGGGCCTGAAGGCGGTACAGCTCACTCATGCACTGAACGGTGACCCTCCCAACCAAGTCAGGATACATCGCCCACACATCCTTTACATGGCTCACGCGGTTACACCACATGGGATCATCCTTCTTCTCAGCAAGAAAGAGTCCCAAGGGGTGCATCACCATCTCCAGGGGATGGTAGCCACAGAAAGTCGTCAGAGTCTTCATGGCTGCCGCTTCAACGGTGTCGTCCGCCCTGAGTCCAATTGTCTCAGAATCAAGAGAACGCTAACCCGGCTGAAGGGGATGACCCTCCAAAGTTAGCCAGACCTGACAACGAGGTACCCAATGCTCCTCATACAACTGCACCGTGTACAAAGGGGGTGTAGGGTAACCGGCGGAGTTAAGCACTTCCCATAAGATGGAAGGAAAGCCATCGCGAGAAAGGAAGTCAGAACTAAAACGAGTGTCTCCTCCACTGGCGGGGGTGGGTGAATTCATCTGCGGAAGGGAACCAAAGGTAAAGATTATGGTGGAAGGAAAAATAAAAGGAGAGCCCGGATGGTTTTAAAGAAAGTGAGTTAGCTCAAGTTTTTAATTCCTCTTTGTGTTTATAATGCATGCATGCTGGAAGTAACGTTGCCTCTCCAAAAATAGGGTTCTTTTTAGGGCATCCTTAGAAATATAAGTACTGGCCCACGGGGCCTAATTAATTAGCCACCTATTTCTCCCTCTACGCCTAAGGCCTTTCGTCCTAGGTCTAGCGGTCTAGTCCTGACGATCCGTAGCAGTTTCTAGGCAAGTTTTAGATTTTGAAAGTTGGTATTCATGGTTTATTGTCCTTTTCTGTGGTGGAATTTGCTCCAATGCCAGCTGTGGCAGAACCACCCGAATTATTCCAGCTTAAGTGCCTAAGTCACGCCTTAGGGGCCGTAACACACTTAAATCGGAATAACCCGTTAGTCCCTCAGATCTAGTCTGATGGAGCCACTTAACCAGGATCAAATTCCAGAATATCACTCGAAGGTGAGTCATAGAAGAATTACAATAAAATAGGAAACCTCAGATTAAGTGCTGAATTATTACATAGATCGGAGTTTTTGAGTAGCAATTAAGAGTTAACAAAATAAAATGCAGCGGATAATCGATGTCGTCGGTATCGAGGAATTGGGCAAGGCCTAGCCCACTACTCCTCGTGCTCCTCTCCTGCCTGAGCAACATCCCACTCGACCGTCCAACCTGGTGGCAGGGTGGTAGGCCAAGTCACACCATCAACCATTTCCTGAATGGTACCTGCAAAATTTTTTGCCACAAGCAAGGCTGAGTATACTAATACTCAGCTAGACTTAACCGGTGTGAGGAGTCTACTCCTCTACCTCTAGACTATGCAGCTGTTTGGCTGAGGGGGTTTGGTTTGCCAAAAGCACTAGCTGTTTCTAAAATCAATTTTTAGCTTTTCAATTTCTATCCTCATTAACTTAGCTAGATTTGCTCCTTCTAAGCATACATGGTAACAAGCATTCAGTTCAATCAACAAATTATCTCAGGTAACCTCATTTCACTTCTTACTCGATGCAGTACAAGGGGTCAAGCAGTCTCATTAGCTGCGAGAAGCAGACGATTCGAATCGAGTTTTAACCTTGCAAGGTAAACCTAAACACACGACATGTCAGGGCACTCCGTCCCCACACATGTCAACCGTCCCCATCGATTCCCCGTTCGCGTCCAGGCCTCACCGCCTTGGCATACAATGCTCCACTGACCCCGGCTGCCACCGTGCAGTGACCACACTTGTACTCACCATAGCTAGCATGGGAGACCCAGTCTCAGGTCGCATGAGGGATAAAGTTCGCGCCCGGCTTCACTCAGGTACTAGGTTTACCGGTTACCATTTTCCCGGCATGTGCTTAGTACGTTCAAAAGCTTGACTCAGGTATCCACACATTAATCCTTAATTCCTTTTTCCCGTCTCATGGTCAAGGCATCCTCCCTGGATCCAAGTCCATAGACTAACATAGATCCCGTTATCAAGATGAATACAATCAATTCCTGACCGCGCGCGAGTGCTAGAAAAATCACTCGACTTCTACCAAGATCCTGATTAGCAAGCAGCTACTCGACCTAGCATACTAGTATTCATCTCAAAAAGGAATCCTATGTTCATGCAACTAGAGGTTTCAAGCAACTCCTACACTTAAGTGCACATTACAATCCTACAAGCATTAAGTGTAGTAAAATAGCATAATTAACAGGTTATGCATAAACCGGGGCTTGCCTTCAATTGCTGGGGCTGCGGGGAGATCCTCAACAGCAGCCTCGGAAGCTTGCTCCTGGTCCTCTTGGACAGATCCTTGCTCGGGGATGAGCATGTACTCTCCATCGGCAAGATTACAATCTAATGAATGCAATGCGTAAGATATATGCATGATATGATATGTGCTTTAGAAATTACAACTTTTGACGGTGTATGATCTACTTGAGTTAGACAAGGTTAACTTCACTTATGTGAGACCTTTGGGTGGTATACTTGGTAATTTGGGTCAAACTTAGCTAAGGTAAGTGGTAGGTTTATTTTTGGGGTTCCACTGAATTCCTTTTAAGCCTTAGTGAGAATTGATAAGTACTCCAGTTAGACTTATTGGGGTGAGGTTTATTTCTCCTTTCTTTTTCTTTTATTCTTTTTAATGTTTTGGAGTGGGTTTAAACTACCAGTTGCTTTAATAAAATTCCAAAAATTCTGCAAAAATTACAGTGGCTTGGTACTGGTGTATAATTCTCTGCCTCAAAATTTGGGGGTCAGAAGGTGAATAGTTTTCTCTGGACAAAATTACTAAATTTTAGGGCAGAAGGGGTGCTTTGAACTACAACTATTATTTAACGGTGGGTAATTCTCTAAAACTTATTTTTGATGGCTTTTAAGTGCTATAACATGACTTGATACAAATTTCTAGTCATTAATACCTTTTAGTTATTTTACTTTGGTTTTCTCAAGTTTCTAGCCAAAGAGGTGCTTTCTACTACCATCATATTTGAAAAATATTCAATATTAGATTTCTTATTTTTATTAGCTTCTTTTTTGCGCAAGAGCAATCATTCTGAAGTTTGGCATCTTTTTGCTTAAGGGAAGGGGTGGTATGCCTTAATTGGATTAAGTGGCCTTTCTTATAAATTATTAGCAATAGGTATGATTTTGCTCCTTTTTCATGGGTTTGCATTTTTCTCTTGTGGTTTATCTTATTATGGACTCAGCAAATTTTTGGTTGCCCATTATTGCATCATTAGGGGTTATTCATGATTTATTTGGAAAATGCCTCTTTATCATTTTATATTTATTTTCCTTACTTAAAATGTTGGGCTGAGATGTTCATTATTTTTGCAGTGGGGCTCTGGTGGTTATAAGTCCACTGAATTTTTATTATCAATTTTAGGTCTAGTTTTGTAATTCTAATAATTGATTTCCAGTTCAAATAATGCTAAATAAAACATTTTATTATAAAACTGATCTGGACTAAAGGTCTCTTTATTTTTCCTAGGTTCTTTGTTACTTAAGCAAACTAGGAAAAATAAGTCTACTTACTATTCATTAACTTCTAATGCCTTTCTGATTTTTCCTAAGTTTTGGGCAAAATAGCTTTAAATGAATATCTACACTATATTCTTCAATACTGGGATTCCTACTATTTTTAAACAGTGCTTAAGTGAGGTTTGAACATCTACAAATTTTCCTAGGTTCAGCACAGAAGTAAAACTAATTTTCCTTAATTAAACAAGGCTTGATCAGTTTCTGTTTTAAGTTTTAAACTCTAAAATTTAGAACATAAAGCATAGGGTTTATCATTTTTAAATGATAGTTCATAATATTTAGGATCTAGCAAAATTAGTTTGACAACTTTTGATTACGAATTCATCAAGTTATGGATTTTCTAAGTTCTCTGGTTATTTAAAAAGATTAACAGAATTGATTAAATGGAAAACTACTTTGCACTGGGGTCCCTGGCGGGTGTTTTAAGTTTTTCCTCACGGATCAGTCCCTGGGTTACTATTCAAACGAGTCACTGACATTGCAGAAAACCCCCCGGGTTCTTCTAATCCTAACCCGAGGTCCTTCTCCTAACTTAAATAGTAACCGCGGCGGAAGAAAGGGCGGAGGGGCTTACCGGCGGCGAGATTGCTCCGGTGAGGTGGTCGAGGACGTAGGGTAGGTCTCAGGGATCACAGCGAGGTGCGAGTCGTCGCCGGGGATGGTCGGAGTCGGCCGGTCCACGTGCGCAGGCGGGGATGCTCGTTGGCGGCGAGGAGTCCGGCCTGCTCACGGCGCGATAGTTCAATTGAACGGGTCAGAGAGCTTCACCAGGGAACAAGGAAGGGGTGTGCTCGAGGAATTGAAGAATGGCTCACCGGAGAGCTTGGTCCACGCGCGCAGGCGGGCGACCGAAGTCCGGTGAAGTCGATCTCGGGCTTTCGGTGAAGTCCTGCCGGGTCCGAGGGCTTGGAAAGCTTCGCGAGCCACTGGCGGAGCTAGCCGAAGCACTGGCTCGACTTGGGGGTGGCTGGAGTGGGCTGGCCACGGTGGCCGAAGCTCTGGCGGCAATGGCGGGCGAAAAAGAGCTCGCCGGAGCTAAGGAGGGGTGGCTGGCCGGTGCTGGTGAGCGCAGGGTGAAGTGAGGCGCGCCCGGGGAGGCTTTATAGGTGCGGGCGAGCACGACCGAGGGTGGGGCTTTGACAAGCGCTCGGGGCGTGCGCGGCGAACGCCAGTGCGCGCTCTGGCGTCTGGCACAGCGTCGAGCACGAGGCAGCGCAGAGAGAGGTCGAGTTCAAGCGTGGATTGGCCCCAAATCTTTGAGATTATGGCCATGATCCCGTTGAGAGATCTCTTCCTCTCAGGTCCCTTTGTCGTTTGTGTGTGGAGGCTAGCAAGTTTTGCTGATTGGATTAAGAGATAGAGAGGGGAGAAATCCTGTTTGTCTCACTGCCACACATAGGGAGAAGATCTCTGGTTTGACGTGTCCAAGGCACGAGTCCCAATGCCATCTTCTGGCACACGACAGAGGGGTTAGTTAGGCACATTTTTGTTAATGGGGTCATTAGGATTCGAGTTAGGGATCAAGGTGAACATGCTTGATCTTTGGCTCAAGGTCTGAAATTCATAATTCTGAAATTCAGAATTCCCCATTAAGTCCCCACATGAGAAGCTTGATTTGGGGTTTTATTTGAGTTATTTTGGCCAAGCTTTCTCCACCTTTCTTGTTGCTTAATGAATATACTTCAATGTTTATAATTGGCTCAAGTCATGATTTTAAATTTTTCCTACCCTTTTCCCTTATTTTCTTGAATTTTGCTCATAGGGCTCACTTAGGGTTTTTATAAGGGTTGCAACATTATTACCTTTTTAAAAGACCCATTTGTTTTGATCATGATGCTTTTAAGTATATGCTTGGTGGATTCTTCATTCTTCAGTCAATTTGATTCTCATGCTTAATTTGGTTCACATAAAATGATGGTTCTTGGTTTGGCACTTTGAGAGAAACCCTAGGTGACACTGGGGTGTCACACCAACGGTCGGTCGCAAAGTCTGCGGGCGACGCGTGGCAGCTCCAACGGTCGATGGAGGGCATCGGACTATCCAGTGTGCACTGGACAGTGTCCGGTGCGCCGATGGGCCTGGAGCTACAACGGTCGTCTATGCCCGGTTTGGAAGGAAATCGCGCACCGGACAGACTACAGTAGCTGTCCGGTGGCGCACCGGACTGTCCGGTTCGCAACTCGACAGAAGGCAAGACTGGCCTTCCAAGTTGGTCTCCAACGGCTCCTAGCTGCCTTGGGGCTATAAAAGGGACCCCTAGGCGCATGGAAGAGTCACCTAAGCATTCACTAAGCATTCTAAGACTCCCACACTCCACCACCACGCATTTGATCGATTGTGTTAGTGATTTGAGCTCCGTTCGAGTTATGAACTCTCTGTGCTACGTTTCGAGCTCAAGTCTTGGCTTGTGTGCGTGTGCGTGCTGTTGATTTGTGTCTTGTGTGTGTTGCTCTCCCAACCTTACTCTGTGCTTTCTTTGTGATCTCTATTGTAAGGGTTTAGGGTTTAGGGTTTTAGGGTTTAGGGTCTCCAAGTTGTGGAGATTCCTCGCAAACAGGAAAATACACAAAAGGAAAAGACTGTGGTATTCAAGTTGATCATCGGATCACTTAAAAGGGGTTGAGTGCAACCCTCGTCCATTGGGACGCCACAACGTGGAAGTAGGCAAATGTTACTTGGCCGAACCACGGGATAAAATCGCGTGTCTCTTGTGATTGTTTTCTCTGTGATTGTTTTGTCCACAAGAACTCACCTCAAAACTACTTAGTCGCACTAACATCTCTATAAGTATTTTTTGTGGCTATTTAGTGTTTAGTTTTATAGGATCACCTATTCACCCCCCTCTAGGTGCTCTCACCAGGTCTTGACGAAGATACAACCAGAAAGGGTCCTTCCCACTTAAGCTGAAGCTTCCCCACTGTATCAGGGTTGGCCACCCTTCGAAGCACCAAATGACCTGGCTTGATATTTTTCAATCTTACTTTTCTGTCACGCCACTTGACTGTTTTAGCCTGGTATTTATTAATGTGCTCTATGGCTTGAAGTACGGTCCCTTTTATGGTATCCTTTGTTGTTTGGCAATCACCTTCGTCCTCTGTCGAAGCTAGAGTTCTTATTGAACCCGTTCTTGCTTCTTCTGGTGTAATTGCTTCGTCACCGAACAGAAGCTTGAACGGAGTAAATCCTATCGACCTTGATATAGCAGTGTTGTGGTTCCAGACCACTTTTATTAATTCATCTGGCCACTTTCCCTTGGGCTGGTTGAAGATTGACATCATTATTCCTGTTATTATAATTCCATTTTCCCTTTCTACCAATCCATTTGACTCCGGATGCCTCACTGATGCGAAGTGTATTTTTGTACCAATTTGGCTACAAAAGGTTTTGAAAGTTTCGGCATCGAACTAAGTTCCATTATCAACGAGGATAGCCTTTGGCACGCCAAACCGACAAACAATGTTTTGCTAGAAGAATTTTTGTAAAGTGGTCGAAGTTATTGTAGCCAAAGGCTTTGCTTCAATCCACTTAGAAAAATATTCCACCGCCACCACAACATATTTCAAGTTGCCTTGTGCCGGTGGGAGTGGTCCTAATAGATCCAATCCCCATCTTTGCAGTGGCCAAGTTGGTTGTATTAGTTGGGTCAAAGACGAAGGTTGCTTCTGGTCTCTGGCGCATCTTTGGCAATTTTCACATTTTTTCACTAACTCTGCTGCATCCGAAGCTGCCTTCGGCCAATAGAAACCTTGTCTGAAAATCTTTCCCAGCAGGGGCCTAGACCCAATGTGGGCCCCACATAGTCCTGCATGTATCTCCTTCATTAGTTATTGCTCTTCATTTCTGGATAAACATTTGAGCAATGGAGAGCAAACTCTGTGCTTGTATAACTCCCCTTCTATTATTACATATGGTCTTGTCCTTGCTTCCATTCTTTTATTATAAACTTCATCATCCAAAAGACAGTTGCCCTAGAGGAAGGATACAATCTCAGTCCTCAAATCTTCACTATGAATTGGTGAAATTGTGAGCACTGCTCTTTCCATGAGCTCAACTGAAGGTGCTTTTATTGTTTCAAAAAACACTTTCGAAGGTAGTGGGAGCCCCCGTGCCGCCAATTTGGCCAATAAATCTGCATGCTCATTTTCTCCCCCTGGGATGTTCTTTACAGAGAAACCTTCAAAAGAGGCTTCCAACCTTCGGACTGCATCTAGATATTTTTCAAGCTTCGGGTCTCTTGCCTTGCTGCTTTTGTCCACATGACCCAATATAACTTGTGAATCAGTCTTGAGAATCGCCCTTCTTATACCCATTGCCTTAAGTTTCCAAAGCCCCAAGACGAGGGCTTCGTACTCTGCAATATTATTTGTGCAGCTGAAGTCCAATCTTATTGCATAACAGGTTCTGACTTTGGATGGTGCAACTAGGATGGCAGCTGCCCCTGCACTAAAGGTTCCCCAAGGCCCATCACAAAATACCGTCGATGTTTCGGCATCATCTATTCTTTCTTCATCCTAAGCCCCTGGCGTCCAACCGGCAATGAAGTCGACAATGCCTGAGATTGAATCGAAGACCTGTGTACATAATCAATGGTGAATTCATTAAGTTCTGCGACCCATTTTCCGACCATTCCTGTAGCTTCTCTGTTCCTCATTATGTCCTTGAGGGGTTGTGATGAAGGTGCTATTATGTGATATGCTTGGAAGTAGTGTCAAAGCTTTCTGGAGGCCATCAATACAACATACAGTACCTTCTCCAATTCTGTGTAATTCTTCTTTGATGGGCTGAGTACTTCGGAGACGAAGTATACCGATGCTTGCTTTTTTATCTGGTCATCTTGTTTCTCTTGTACAAGTGCTGCACTAACCACAGCATGGGAAGCAGCCACATATAGGAGCAATGGGGTCCCTGATGAAGGTGGAATTAGAGTTGTTAGATCTATCAAGTACTGCTTCAGCTCCTCGAAAGCTTTCTGCTAGGCTGGACCCCATTGGAAGACTTCGGCTGATTTCAATATTTCAAAGAAAGGCAGGTTCCTCTTTGCTGATCTTGAAATGAATCTGTTCAATGATGCCAGCCTTCCTGCTAACCTTTGAGCCCCCTTTTTTGAATTTGGCGGCTCCATCCAAAGGATAGCTTTGATTTTGCTTGTGTTAGCTCCAATACTCTTTGTTGATACCAAACAACCGAGAAACTTGCCCTTCTTCATTCCGAAGACACATTTTTTTGGATTTAACTTAAGACCAGCTTGTCTGAAATTGGCAAATGTCTCTTGCAAATCAGCAACATGGTTCTCTTGTTTTGTGATTTTTACTATGATGTCATCGACATATGTTTCCACATTTCTACCAATTTGGGAGTGAAGAACTTTGGCAGTCATTCTGCTGAAGCTTCCTCTAGCATTCTTGAGCCCATCAGGCATCCGGAGATAACAATACACATTCTCCATTTTTCGTTAGCTTTCTTCACCATGACAGTTTTGGCCAGCCACTCTGGGTATGTTACTTCTCTAATAACGCTGGCACTTAGAAGTCTTTTTACTTCATTTCGTGCACCTTCGGCTTTATCATCAAAAATTTTCCGAAGTCTCTACTTTTTTGGTCTGAAAGATGGGTCCACATTGAGTGAGTGTTCAATGATGTCTCTATTGACACCACAAAGATCATTGGCTATCCAAGCGAAAACATCCTTGTTGTTAAACAAAAATCTTAGCAGAGTCTTTTCTTGTTCATCAAATAGTTGAGATCCCAGCAATACTTTTTGCTCGGCTATGTCTTCACACAAGAGCATAGACTTTGGTTGATCTGCCGAAACAGCCTTTTCTCTTTTGTGCTTATACTGCTGATAAGCTTTGGCTTCATCGATATAATGAATATCCTTCGAATCCGTCCAACTTCCTTCGGCTCTCCTGGCAGCTTCTTGACTCCCATGTATAGCAATGGGCTCTTGTTCCGAGGTATCTTCATGCTGAGGTATGCTGGGTGGAGTATTGCTTCGAAGGCATTGAGCATCCCTCGACTAATGATTGCATTGTATGGGTACTCCATATCAACAATATCAAAGACAACTTGCTCTGTCCTTGTGTTGTTAACGTATCCGAAGGTGACTGTCATTGTTATCTTACCAAGTGCCACAATCTGTCTTCCTCCAAAGCCACAAAGAGTGTGTGTTGCGTCATGTATCTTGTCATCTGGCTCTTGCATTTGCCTAAAATCCTTCGCAAATATGATATCCGCTGCACTGCCTGTGTCCACTAAGACATTGTGAACCAAAAATCCCTTGATGACACAAGATATGACCATTGCATCGTTGTGAGGATAATCTTTAAGCTGAAGGTCTTCCTGAGAAAAGGTGATTGGAATATGAGACCACTTGGACTTGATGAAGGGTCCTTGCACTTCAACATGTTGTACCCTTCTCTGTGCTTCCTTCTTCTGTTTCTTGTTGGCTGGTTCAGAACTTGAGCCTCCTATGATTCGGAGCACTAGCTTCGTAGCAGAAGATGCCACAGCTTGGTTGCTTTGCGAAGCCATCGTAGTTGTGGAAGTGAGTTCACCGGAGGTGGGCACCAATGTTGTTCACTTGTTCTCAAATGCTATAGATCAAGAACAAGGCAACACAATTGTTAATGGTTAAAAACCTTCGTCCTTCGAAGCATTATTTCCTTTCGGATATAATGATCTTCAGATTAGGTCATGAAGGACAAACCTTCATCATTTTAGCATAGGAATATGAATAATTAAGCAATAGAACATAAAGGAATAAAGATCATAATTATGAATGAATAATATATTCGCATTTATATTCTATGAATATGAGTAAATATCAATAAAATTCATATTACATTGATACCTTCTGTAACACCCCTGGTGTTACTCGCACTAAAACTTGAGCATGACATCATGTGCATTGACATTTCATATTGTTTGTTACACCTAGAATGCATTCACTAGGTAAAAATTTCAAAGAAGTTGTGATGATAGGGCTTGGTGTGTCATAAACCCTAGGGTAGGGTACTTAACCCAGAATTAGGACTTATGGATGAAAGTGAAGCTTAAATAGTAAAAATCTCATGAGACATGAGGAATGTTCACAAGGTATCACATTTGATGGACTTTAGTGGCACAAAAACCCTAGAGAACTCAAAACCCTAAAAAGACACCCTAGAAAACCCCAATTAAAACCCTAGGGGGTAGATGTAAATTTTGTGCACTTTTGGACCAAAGTGCAAATACCAAAGTGATAGAACACCACAAATCATGTGTTTATCACACATGAGAATTTCCAAGTTAAATAGTGGTATTTGGACTTATTTGCAAAAAGTACCCCATGAACCCTATATGCTTAAGTCTGAATTTTAGTAAATGGGGTCAACTTTGGAGCTCTATATTTCTAAATCTACACAGAATTTTCCCTAGGTCAACACATCAAATTTGTAGAGCTACTATAGAAGCATAACTTGGTTTAAGTCACAAGACATGAGTGCTGAACAAAAATTGGAGATAAATGGACTCAAAGTATTGCTGTTAGTCACCAATGAAATCTGATACTAGTTTGACAGTGAGTTTTGATGAACTTTGGACTCGATTCAAGCTCGATGGACTAAGTAAATGATCAAGGTTTCTATAGTCGAATTGTAGCTGGTTTATAGAGCTACAACTTTGATGCAGATGGATGATCAAGTTGCTACACAAATTTTGGAACAAATCGCCCCCAATTATGCTCGGTCAGGCGCTCTGAATGAGGTTCCCATTGTACAGTAGCTAAAAAGATCCCTAGATTCATCGCCCTTCGCTGTCGGTGATCTCGCGCCCGGATTCGCGGCGGCCGCCGCGATTCGTGCCCAGCGCAAAGTGGATAACTGAGGGGAGTGAAAGATCTTAGCTCCCCGATTGGCTCGGACTCGGTCGCTGTTGAATTCACCGTACCTACTTGCTCTTCGACCAGTCGGGATAAGCCTCGCTGGCGTTGGCCGCCTGCCGCCTATGCGCTACGTGCTTAAGTGCAATACCACGTCTCAGTGAATCGCCTTAGCATGTCTGTTCATCACTAGTGGCCTTGCCACGGAATCACCTGCGCTAGTGATTTCTCCTCTCTCCGGCTGCCAGCACAACTTCTCAAAATTAGCCACCACCGCTCTCGGACACTATATATTGATGGTATCACCGACTCCGTTAGGTTATCACGAAGCCAGAGCACCCACCCTTGCCTCCGATTAGCCACCATAGTGCCTGAATTTCCTTTTTTCCCCCTATTCAGTTCTCCGTGCCGCCGTGAGTGAGCTCACCGTGGTCAGACGTCTACAGGTCCGTTCATACCCTCCTTGCCCTCGTTTCAGCACCCTTGTGTGCTATGGATGCTTATCGGCCCAGCCAATTGAACAAGACCACGTTAGATCACCGGGAACACCTCGGTTTGTCCTTAGTTCGCGCCATCACCTTGGACAGAGAGATTTTGAGCTAGAACTCCGCAGTTGGTTGAGGGATTAGTGTCGCCGAGGGTGGAATTTGGTGTTGAGCAACGGAGGGGCCAAGTCGTTGCATTTTCCGGCAAGTATAAGCTCGCCGGAGCCACTCCTCCGCCGTCCGTGGTCAGGGATCTTGCCTTGCGAAGAAATAGAAAGGGAGGGGCCTCGGTGCAATTGTCAGAGACACATGTGAATAGTGCGCAAGATTCTTTATCGTTTGTTCAAAAAGCCAGGGTCCTCTGTGCAAAGTAAACATCATGGGCGAGCGCACGGGGGCGTTTCCCTGGACGTGGGCTGGTTTCAGCCCATTACTATTCATCTTTTTCTGTTTTCTTTTTCTGCCAGGCTTAGAGAAATCATAGAAAATTCTAGAAAAATGCTAAAAATATGAGACCAATTTTACTAGATTCCTAAATGTCTCTAGTATTCAATAAAAATAGTTCCAAGATTTTTAGTCGAAACCAAGAATTATTTAGTATTTAAAAATGGCCAAAACCTAGTCTCCTAGAATGTTAGAAATTATTTAATAACTCCAAAAATCACAAAACTTTTTGGGTAAGCCTAATATGGTATTTAGAGCCCATGAGTGAATCTTGACTTGTTTTGGACATTGTTTGATCCTCAAACCCAAAACCCTAGTCTTCTAGGTAGTATCTGCCTTATGATAATGAAGTACTGACTCTGAAAACCCTAGTTTCCCTGGTGTACCATGATGGAAAGTTGTATTTAAGATACAACTTGATGTGTCTCTATTATAATTGCATATTCATAGCATCACATGAGCATTCATATATATATGTATGGTTATGTATAGAAAACGAAGAAGAAGTAAGTGTTGAAGAAGAAGAGACTGCACCACCAGCTGAAAATCCACCTGCCAGGAACTGTTTTTATTTTGATATCTGTGGAATAGATCCCGACTCCCCTACAACACAAGGCAAGCCCCGGTGCATTTACCTTTCCTTGTGGTTTTAAACTCTTTATCACTTGAATGATGCATTAGGTGATAGGGGTTGGATGTTAAGCCAATTGCTGCATTTCCTTCCTTGATTACCCGTTTTATTAACAGGTTTTCTGATGCTTAGTCTTGCTTTAGAAAACAAAAATGTTTTGTTTTTAACAAAAGATGATGCTTCAGATGGAGTGGGATGTTTTCAAAAATAAAACTTGATGGTGGATCCATCATGGCCGTGATGGGTTCAACATCGGACAAGATGTACCTCTATCAGGTACCAAACTTTGGGATTTTAAATGATAAAGCTAAGACCGGGTGGGTGACTTGCACGAGAAGAGAGTCTCGGTGTAGCGTCTCCATCTGAGTCAATTAAGGACCGTGTCGATGTAGGCTTGATGATTAAGGACCTTTTAACTGGCCACATGCCTCGTCATGGGTAAGCTTTGCCTTGGGCAGACTAATACCAGAAAGGCCAACATGCAGTGGAAGTGGAGAGATGGTGAGAGTAGCGTGTACCCTCCATGGCAAGAGGCTGGACGATGGTGTATCTGTGCTCTCGGTTGGCGTGAACCCGGTCTGGTCTTAAGAACCCCGGTGGCAAGTTGACATATGCAAGGGTTAAGTGCTACATATGTCGTGTGGTTTGAGATCCCCAGCTGGGTATTAATCGATTCGGATCGCCGTTACTTCTAGGATATGGAGACTTGGTCACTGCCCTACACGTAGCAATCCAGTAAAGAAAAAGGGGTGATAAAAGATGGCTAGTGCAGGCCAAGTGCTTGAACTAGGGTAGAAAGAACTCTAGATTCAGGTAATGACTTAACTTGAAAATAAAATTGGATTTTAAGGATCCACTATTAGTAAGCATTTTTGCAAACAGAGTCTTTGAATCATTGAGACAGCCTTACCTTGACTCCCTCAAGCCAGCATATCATTGAGTCTTTTCTTTTATCGGGTAAGTCTTGCGAAAGTACACTCCGTACTCAGGGTTTTTCAAACCCATGTTGTTGTAGGTGAGGAAACAACATGCTTTTGTTGTTTCTGTTCTAAGGTGGTACCCAAGGATGAGCCCCAACAGTGAAGTCCGTCGCGGGAGGATGTTGGCCTCCCACTTTAAAAATAATACTCTTTTATGCGAGAGGGTGTTTTCCCTCTCAGGTCTGTAATAATAATACTTTATGCACTCATAATACCCTACTGTAATAACAATACTCTCTTTCTATGAATGTAAATTAAATTATTGTAATTTGCTTCCGCTTATTCTTTTCTCCGATGTGATGTAATATCTGCGTGACAGGTGAAGCGCTCTTGGGCGAAGTGATGAAGGTACAGTACTGTCGGGGACCATAATTAGGGGTACCCCCAAGACTCCTAAATCTCAGCTGGTAACCCCCATCAGCACAAAGCTGCAAAGGCCTGATGGGCGCGATTCCGGTCAAGGCTCCGTCCACCCGAGAGACACGATCTCGTCACGCCCGAGCCCAGCCTCGGGAAGGAACAGTAGACCAAGGCAGATTTACGCCTCGCCCGAGGGTCTCCTTAAGCAGTGGGCGCACCCTCGACTCGCCCGAGGCCCAGCTCGGGCAGGCTTCGCGGAGAAGCAACCTTGGCCGGATCGCTACGCCAACCGACCATATCGCAGGAGCATTTAATGCAAGGGTCGACTGACACCTTATCCTGACACGCGCTCCTCAGTCGACAGAGCCGAAGTGACCGCAGTCACTTCGCCGCTCCACTGACCGACCTGACAGGAAAACAACGCCGCCTGCCCCGCTTCGACTGCTGTGCCACTCGATAGAGTGAGGCTGACAGCAGCTAAGTCCAGCCTCGGGCACCATAGGAAGCTCCGCCTCGCCCGACCCCAGGGCTCGGGCTCAGCCTCAACCTCGGAAGACGGACTTCGCCTCGCCCGACCCCAGGGCTCAGACTCAGCCTCGACCTCGGAAGACGGACTCCGCCTCGCCCGACCCCAGGGCTCAGACTCAGCCTCGACCTCGGAAGACGGACTCCGCCTCGCCCGACCCCCGGGCTCGGACTCAACCTCGACCTCGGAGGAGTCACCGCCTCGCCCGACCTCGAGCTCGGACTGACCACGTCACAGGGGGCCATCATTACCCTACCCCTAACTAGCTCAGGCTACGGGGAACAAGACCGGCGTCCCATCTGGCTCGCCCCGGTAAACAAGTAATGATGGCACCCCGCGTGCTCCATGACGACGGCAGCTCTCAGCCCCTTACGGAAGCAAGGAGATGTCAGCAAGGATCCGACAGCCCCGACAGCTGTACTTCCACGGGGCTCAAGCGCTCCTCCGATGGCCACGACACCACATGAACAGGGCGCCAAAACCTCTCCGACAGCCACGATGGCATGTACTTAGGGCTCTGGCTCCTCTCTGCTAGACACGTTAGCACATTGCTACACCCCCCATTGTACATATGGGCCCTCTCCTTACGTCTATAAAAGGAAGGTCCAGGGCTCTCGTATGAGAAGGTTGGCCGCTCGGGAGAACGGGCCGACGCACAAGGCTCTCGCTCTCTCTCTCTCTCTCCCACGCGAACGCTTGTAACCCCCTACTGCAAGCGCACCCGACCTGGGCGCAGGACAACACGGAAGCCGCGGGTTCCGCTTTGCTGTTTTTCCCCATCTGGGCTGGGACACGCAGCGACAATTTACTCGTCGGTCCAGGGAACCCCCGAGGTCGAAACGCCGACAGTTGGCGCGCCAGGTAGGGGCCTGCTGCGTGTTGACAAACAGCTTCCCATCAAGCTCTAGATGGGTAGTCTCCAGCAACCTCTTCAACCCGGGACAATGCTTCGTTTCAGGAGTCTTTAGTTCATGTCCCTCGACGGTAGCTACGACATGATACACCTTCCTCCGCCGTGCGACAACTTCAATGGCGGCCGTCAGCCCGCCCGCCGGTGGCGGAATCGACGACGTCTTCCCCACGTGACGGAAGAGCAACATTCGGGTCTGTCCCATCACCTTCCCCGCTGACGGAGGAGGAGGCGGGGCAGGCATGGCCAAGCAGGAGGCGGCACCTCGTCGGCTGTCGAGCGGGCCGACGGCGCCGGCACCCCAACGGGGGACACGTCGGGCGTTGACCTCGCGTCTGAGACGAAGACGAGCGTCGTTTCCCCGCAACACGCCAACCCCAAGCAGACGGATGACGCCAGCACGCTCGCGAAGGACTTGCTGGGCGTTAGCCTCGTACCTGAGACAACAGTGCAGTCCGTCCCTGACGCGACTTCGTCACCACCCGTCGATCAAGAGGTATCGTCTATTTCCTGTTCCATGCCTTTAGGATTCAGCTACGACCCACCAAGCGACCCCGCTTCGGTGGACGCTTTCATAAAGGCATGTCCAAACCCTCCGGGGTATCATATGCGGTCACCCTGGGACCGACTGACGGCCGTCTCGACCTACAGGCCCCTGGCTACCAAGGAAGATGACGAGCCCGACTCTGGTTGGGATTTCTCCGGGCTCGATAACCCCAGTGCCATGCAGGACTTCATGACCGCATGTGACTAATGCCTCTCCGATTGCTCCGATAGCAGCCATAGCCTCGGCGACGAGGGATGTGGCCCAAGTCGCGAATGCTTCGACGTCGATCTAGGGGGTCTCGACGAAGGCAACCATCTTGGTATGCCGGAGGACAGTGATCCCCCTAGGCCTGCGCCTCGCGTTGACATCCTTCGGGAGCTAGCTGTGGTCCCAGTCCCTGCGGGGGGACAGGACGCACAGCTCGAGCAAATCCGCGAGGTATAGGCCAGGCTCGACGAGGAAGCAGGACAACTTGTGCAGCTTTAGCAAAATATCAGGCTGGAGTGGGCAGGCCGAGCACCGCTCGGAGAAGCGCGTCATCTGGCCCAGGACGTCCAGCACCGCAACGCCGACGATGCCAGGGCGAGGCTGCCCCCGGCTTCCAGTGGGGTCGGCCAGAACCTGGCTGCAGCAGTGATACTACTCCGAGCGATGTCGGAACCATCCACCACCGAGGGGCGGCGTATCCAGGGAGAGCTCAAGAATCTCCTGGAAGATGCCGCGGTCCGACGGGTCGAGAGCTCTGCTTCCCGAAGGCAGGGGTACCACCCGAAGCATCGCGCCGCGACTTCCCGATTCACACGGGAAGCCTCGGTCCACACCGGGCGCACGCGGAACATGGCACCTGCGGCCCCGGGTCGCCTCGGCAACGAGTACCACCGCCGCGACCGTCGAGCCCACCTCGACGAGACGGTGCGCCGAGGCTACCACCCCAGGCGTGGGGGACGCTACGACAGCGGGGAGGATCGGAGCCCCTCGCCCGAACAACCCGGTCCGCAAGCTTTCTGCCGGGCCATACGACGGGCGCCATTCCCGACCCGATTACAGACCCCGACTACCATCACCAAGTACTCGGTGGAGTCGAAGCCGGAACTATGGCTCGCGGACTACCGGCTGGCCTGCCAGCTGGGTGGGACGGACGATGACAACCTCATCATCCGCAACCTTCCCCTGTTCCTGTCCGACGCCGCCCGAGCCTGGCTAGAGCATCTGCCTCCTGCGCAGATCTCCAACTGGGACGACTTGGTCAAAGATTTCGCCGGCAACTTCCAGGGCACATACGTGCGCCCTGGGAACTCCTGGGATCTCCGAAGCTGCCGCCAGCAGCCGGGAGAGTCCCTGCGGAACTACATCCGGCGATTTTCGAAGCAGCGCACCGAGCTGCCCAACATCACCGACTCGGATGTCATCGGCGTGTTCCTCACTGGCACCACTTGCCGCGACCTGGTGAGCAAGCTGGGTCGCAAGATGTCCACCAGGGCGAGCGAGCTGATGGACATCGCCACCAAGTTTGCCTCTGGTCAGGAGGCGGTCGAGGCCATCTTCCGGAAGGACAAGCAGCCTCAGGGGCGCCAGCCGGAGGACATCCCCGAGGCGTCCGCTCAGCGCGGCGCGAGGAAGAAGGGCAAGAAGAAGTCGCAAGTGAAACGCGACGCCGCCGATGCAGACCTTGTCGCCGCCGCCGAGCACAGGAACCCTCGGAAGCCTCCTGGAGGCGCCAACCTGTTCGACAAGATGCTCAAGGAGTCGTGCCCCTATTATCAGGGTCCCGTCAAGCACACCCTTGAGGAGTGCGTCATGCTTCGGCGCTACTTCCACAAGGCCGGGCCACCGGCGGAGGTGGCAGAGCCCACAACAACGACAAGAAGGAGGATCACAAGGCAGAGGAGTTCCCCGAGGTCCATGACTGCTTCATGATCTACGGTGGGCAAATGGTGAACGCCTCGGCTCGGCACCGCAAGCAAGAGCGCCGGGAGGTTTGCTCGGTAAAGGTGGCGGCACCAGTCTACCTAGACTAGTTCGACAAGCCCATCACCTTCGACCAGGGCGACCACCCTGACCGCGTGCCGAGCCCAGGAAAGTACCCGCTCGTTGTTGATCTCGTCATCGGCAACATCAGGCTTACCAAGGTCCTCATGGACGGAGGCAGCAGCCTCAACAACATCTACGCCGAGACCCTCGGGCTCCTGCAGATCGATCTGTCCTCGATCCGGGCCGGCGCGGCGCCCTTTCACGGGATCATCCCTAGGAAACGCGTCCAACCCCTCGGGCAACTCGATCTGCCTGTCTGCTTCGGGACTCCCTCCAACTTCCGAAAGGAGACCCTCATGTTCGAGGTGGTCGGGTTCCGAGGAACCTACCACGCAGTGCTGGGGAGACCATGCTACACTAAGTCCATGGCCGTCCCCAACTACACCTACCTCAAGCTCAAGATGCTGGGCCCCAACGGGGTCATCACCGTCGGCTCCACGTTCCGACACGCGTACGAATGCGACATGGAGTGCGTGGAGTACGCCGAGGCCCTCGCCGAATCTGAGGCCCTCATCGCTGACCTGGAGAGCCTCTCCAAGGAGGCGCTAGATGCGAAGCGCCATGCCGGCAACTTCGAGCCAGCTGAGACGGTTAAGTCCGTTCCTCTCGACCCCAGCAACGACGCCTCCAAGCAGATCCAGATCGGCTCCGAGCTCGACCCCAAATAGGAAGCAGTGCTCGTCGACTTTCTTCGCGCGAACGCCGAAGTTTTTGCGTGGAGTCCCTTTGACATGCCTGGCATACCGAGGGATGTCGCCGAGCACTCGCTGGACATCCGAGCTGGAGCCCGACCCGTGAAGCAGCCTCTGCGCCGATTCGACGAAGAAAAGCGCAAAGCAATAGGCGAGGACATCCACAAGCTGATGGCTGCAGGGTTCATCAAAGAGGTATTCCATCCCGAATGGCTTGCCAACCCTATGCTTGTGAGAAAGAAAGGAGGGAAATGGCGGATGTGTGTAGACTACACTGGTCTAAACAAAGCATGTTCGAAGGTTCCCTACCCTCTGCCTCGCATCAATCAAATCGTGGATTCCACTGCTGGGTGCGAAACCCTGTCTTTCCTCGATGCCTACTCAGGTATCACCAAATCAGGATGAAAGAGTCCGACCAGCTCGCGACTTCTTTCATCACACCCTTTGGCATGTACTGCTACGTTACCATGCCATTCGGTTTGAGGAATGCGGGTGCGACATACCAAAGGTGCATGAACCACGTGTTCGGAGAACACATTGGTCGAACAGTCGAGGCTTACGTCGATGACATCGTAGTCAAGACGAGGAAAGCCTCCGACCTCCTCTCCGACCTTGAAACGACATTCCGGTGTCTCAAGGCGAAAGGCGTAAAACTCAATCCCGAGAAGTGTGTCTTCGGAGTCCCTCGAGGCATGCTCCTGGGGTTCATCGTCTCCGAGCGGGGCATCGAGGCCAACCCGGAGAAAATCGCGGCCATCACCAACATGGGCCCATCAAGGACTTAAAAGGAGTACAGAGGGTCATGGGATGCCTTGCGGCTCTGAGCCGTTTCATCTCACGCCTCGGCGAAAGAGGCCTACCTCTGTACCGCCTCTTAAGGAAGACCGAGCGCTTCACTTGGACCCCCAAGGCCGAGGAAGCCCTCGGGAACCTGAAGGCGCTCCTCACAAGCGCGCCCATCTTGGTGCCCCCCGCTGTCGGAGAGGCCCTCTTGGTCTATGTCGCCGCTACCTCTCAGGTGGTCAGCGCCGCGATCGTGGTCGAGAGACGAGAAGAGGGGCACACATTGCCTGTCCAGAGGCCGGTCTACTTCATCAGTGAAGTACTGTCCGAGACCGAAATCCGCTACCCGCAAATTCAGAAGCTACTGTACGCGGTAATTCTGACGCGGCGAATGTTGCGACACTACTTCGAGTCTCATCCGGTGACTGTGGTGTCATCCTTCCCCTTGGGGGAGATCATCTAGTACCGAGAGGCCTCGGGTAGGATTGCAAAGTGGGCGGTGGAGATCATGGGCGAGACAATCTCGTTCGCCCCTCGGAAGGCCATCAATTCCCAAGTCTTGGCGGACTTTGTGGCTGAATGGGTCAATACCCAGCTTCCAGCAGCTCCGATCCAACCGGAACTCTGGACCATGTTTTTCGATGGGTCGTTGATGAAAACATGAGCGGGTGCGGGCCTGCTCTTCATCTCACCCCTCGGGAAGCACCTCCGCTACGTGCTGCGCCTCCATTTCCTGGCGTCCAACAACGTGGCCGAGTACGAGGCTCTGGTTAACGGGTTGCGCATCACCATCGAGCTAGGGGTCCGACGCCTCGATGCTCGTGGTGACTCGCAGCTTGTCATCGACCAAGTCATGAAGAACTCCCACTGCCGCGACCCAAAGATGGAAGCCTACTGCGATGAGGTTCGGTGCCTGGAGGACAAGTTCTATGGGCTCGAGCTTAACCACATCACCCGACGATACAACGAGACTGCGGACGAGCTGGCTAAGATAGCCTCGGGGCGGACAACGGTCCCTCCGGACGTCTTCTCCCGAGACGTACATCAACCCCCAGTTAAGACCGACGACACGCCCGAGCTTGAGAAGGTCTCGGCCCTACCCGAGGCGCCCTCGGCTTAGCCCGAGGCACCCTCGGCCCCCGAGGGTGAGGCACTGCGCGTCGAGGAAGAGCGGAATGGGGTCACGCCTAATCAAAACTGGCAGACCTCGTACCTGCAATATCTCCACCGAGGAGAGCTACCCCTCGATAGAGCCAAAGCTCGACGACTTGCGCGGCGCGCCAAGTCGTTCGCCTTGATGGGTGACGGAAAAGAGCTCTACCACTGCAGGCCCTCAGGCATCCTCCAGCGATGCATATCCATCACCGAAGGTCAGGAGTTATTACAAGAAATACACTCGGGGGCTTGCGGTCACCACGCAGCACCTCGAGCCCTTGTTGGAAACGCCTTCCGATAGGGTTTCTACTGGCCAACCGCGTGGCCGATGCCACTAGGATTGTACGCACCTGCCCGCTCAGGCTCTACAAACGATACCCATCACCTGGCTGTTTGCTGTGTGGGGTCTAGATCTCGTCGGTCCCTTGCAGAAGGCACCCGGGGGCTACACGCACCTGCTGGTCGCCATCGACAAATTCTCCAAGTGGATCCAGGTCAAACCCCTAAACAGCATCAGGTCCGAACAGACGGTGGCATTCTTCACCAAAATCATCCATCGCTTTGGGGTCCCAAACTCCATCATCACCGACAACAGCACCCAGTTCACCGGCAGAAAGTTCCTGGACTTCTGCGAGGATCACCACATCCTGGTGGACTGGGCCGCCGTAGCTCACCCCATGACGAATGGGAAAGTAGAGCGTGCCAACGGCATGATTCTGCAAGGACTCAAGCCACAGATCTACAACAACCTCAACAAGTTCGGCAGGCGATGGATGAAGGAACTCCCCTCGGTGGTCTGGAGTTTGAGGACAACACCGAGTCGAGCCACGGGCTTCACGCCGTTCTTTCTAGTCTATGGGGTCGAGACCATCTTGCCCACAGACTTAGAATACGGTTCCCCGAGGACGAGGGCGTACGACGACCGAAGCAACCGAGAAGACTCACTGGACCAGCTGGAAGAGGCTCGGGACATGGCCTTACTACACTCGGCGCGGTATCAGCAGTCCCTGCTATGCTACCACACCCGAGGGGTTCGGTCCCGAGACCTCCAGGTGGGCGACTTGGTGCTTCGGCTACGACAAGATGCCCGAGGGCGCCACAAGCTCACGCCTCCCTCGGAAAGGCCGTTCATCATCGCCAAGATTTTGAAGCCCGGAACGTACAAGCTGGCCAACAGTCAAGGCGAGGTCTACAGCAACGCTTGGAACATCCGACAACTACATCGCTTCTACCCTTAAGATGTTTTTCAAGTCGTTCATATACCTCACTTACATATGAAGTCTAAGCCATCAAGGAAGGGTCAGCCTTGCCTCGGCAAAGCCCGACCCTCCCTCGGGGGCTAGAAGGGGGGCACCCCCTCTGCGTCAAAATTTTCCTCGAAAGATGTCTTCCACCAAAACGACTTTCGCGTCTCTCGGCTATATCAGTAACAGGACCCTGAGAAACGAATAAGAGTGCATGTAAGTGGCAAGGCCGACCGAGCCGAGGGACTCCTACGCCTCCGGGATACGGATACCTCACTCGTCACCTACCGCGAAAAATAACTCTTGCTTGGGTAAGCAATCCTGCTACTGACGAACGAGTCCGGATACGCGAAACAGGAGGAAAAGAGACACAGCTTTATATCACGACGACAAAGTGTTCGGGCCTCGGGTGGCCACAAAAGACACATACAAATTCAAAATAAACTGCTCCGGCAGAATCAGGCGTCGCCCGGAGAAGGAGCTGCACCCTCAACTTCGTCTCCACCCTCGGCGAGATCCACCCTGGCCTCGGACGACGGCGCAAGCAGAAGGATCTCTGCTTCAAAGGTGGTCGCCAGCACCGCGCTTGGGCCCGCGGCGGCCACGTGAAGCCTCTGGACTTTGGCTAGGGCAGCTTCATCTTCATCGGGAAGGCAATACCCCTCGCTGACCCGCTCCAGATCCACATCATAGTGGGAAGCGAGCACGGTGAAGGCCCGCCTAACGCCATGATGCAGCGCCTCGCGGAGTCTGCCGCGCACGTGGTCACCCAAGGCCTGCAGGCGACTCTAGGGGGAGCTTCCCGAGGGGACGTCGTCAAGACCAAAGATCTGGCAGAAGGCCGAGATAGCCTCGGACATGGCCGCGCGGTCGGCCTCCTTCTGCTCGACCGCCTGGGCATGTGCCTTGGCGGACTCATTGAGGGCAAACTCGAGCCCTGCAAACAGCCAAAGCAGAAGTCTTCAAATGCAAGTTGAAGGATGAAGCTGAATCGAAATCTCGAAACAGCCAAGACATACCTTCGGCCCGGGCACGCTACTCCGAGACTGCGGCTTGGGCGGACTGAGCAGACCCGACGGCCACGACCGGGTCCGCCACAAGGGCTCTGGCCCGGGTAGACGCCTCGGCTAGCTGGCTTCCAAGGACCTCGGCCCGACTCTCAGCCTCTGCGGCCCGGCCCCGAGATTGGTCCCGCTCGCCGATGACCTGACCAAGCTCCGACTGCCGCCGTTGCGCCTCTGCGCGCGCCGCCGCTGCCTCTGCCCCCAGCTCGTCACAGAGCAACCGAAGGTCCGCCTCCTCGGCGCTCCGTTGGGAAAGGCGCTCGGTGGTCTCGGCTAGCCTGGTCCTCAGGAACCTCAGCGAACCCCAGACGTCGGCCTCACGGCGGATGAACGACGACTTGGCATTGCTCAGATCCTGAGGAAGGGAAGCGGGACGTTACAAAGAATGCCTTGATCACATGAAAGGTATGCCTGAAATCCTTACCTGGAGGATCCTGGGAACATCCTTGGAAAGGGCCTCCAAGGTCAACCGAAGCGACCCCACCGTCGCCTCGGCGCACTCGCGAAGCTCGTCCCATGTCTGCCCCTCTCGCTCATCGTCAAGAACGAGGAGGGGTTCCGAAGCACCACGGGTCCAGAACCGGAGCCTCCCCCCACGTCGCTCACTGGCATCTCGCCGCGCGAGGATGAGGTCGCCGCTCCCCAGGACGGGCCGTGGTTCTGCGCCTCCCTCCTCCAAGGCATCGGCACCTCCTGCAGCCGGCGCATTGGATACCTCCTCGGCCAAGGGGGCAGGTTTCCGATCGCCGACCTCAAGTGGCGGCGCCTCGGCCATCTCAACATCGGCAGCGACGGGTGGCTCCACGGCCAGAACGGCAACAGCCTTGGCAGAAGCCGGTGCCAGCGCCGGCAACGCGTCTGGTGGGCTCGAGGCCGCGCCAGCAGTCTCCCTCGGCATGGCGGCCACCTCGACGGAGGGGTCGGCATCGGGAGCTCGCCCCATGACAACTTGTGCCGCCTGTGCTCCCTGCTTGGAGGCACCTTGTGTGGAGGCTAGCCGGCCGGCGAGGCCCGGTGCGGCACTGGCTGCAGAAGCCGACGACGTCTTGAGGACCTTCCGGGGAGCCAGACCGGTCGAACCTTTCCTCCATTTGCTGGGAAGAAAGGGAAGAGCAGGATCAGGACACACGAAGGAGGAGCCAGGACAAAGGTATCCTAAGATACTTACCCACTCCAGGCCACGACCAATCGTGCCTGCGGGGAGGCCCCTCGAGCCTCGGTCCCCGCGGGTACCACCGAGGTTAGTCCCGCTGCCAGCTTCGACACCATCGTTGCCTCGGGCGCCCGAGGCACCAGAGGGACGGACTGCCCAGACGCAGCCACGACGACTCGAGGATCGGCCTTCTGTGCAGTCGGCACGGGCAATGGCTCTTGGGGAACAGGCGGGTCGCCCTGACTCCCGGGGTCACCTCAACTACCTCGGCCAAGGGGTCAAGTACCCCCTCGGCCTGCCCCTGTTCTTCGGACCGGGACCCTGATGTCCCGGCCCTGGATACCGACGGCGCCAGCCCACTCGGGGGCTGGCTCGATGACCCCTGGCCTAGATTCAGATCCAGGCTGAGGCCAAGGCGGGCCGCCATGTCGTCGTCTTCATCATCGTCATCGTCGTCGTCGTTGTCATCGTCAGGCGTCTCCGGCGACGGCTCCCTCGGGAGCCCATCCCTCTCCGGCCGACAACGAAGCCTCTCTAAGGCGTCCCGAGCCCGCATCCGCTCGCGGGCCCGAGCCTTCCTCGCGTCCTTCTTCTCCTTCCTCTTCTCCGCGGCGACCCTCCGCGTGGCTCGGTCCACCGCGTCCTCCAGGACCGGTGGCAGGGAAGGCTTGTGAAACCCAACCTCCTGGAGATGGACGGAAAGTCTCGGTTGTGAGAACCAAGGGCAATCCGACACAAGAAGGAAGAAGGAGCGGACACTCACTAGGGACACACACCCGCGATTGGGACGCATCGAGAGTTGGGTAAGGGCGCCGGCGTCTAACTGAAAGGGAATTAGGCTTACACCTAGTTCCTAAATAATTTTGGTGGTTGAATTGCCCAACACAAATCTTTGGACTAACTAGTTTGCCCAAGTGTATAGATTATACAGGTGTACAAGGTTCACACTCAGCCAATAAAAAGACCAAGTTTTGGATTCAATAAAGGAGCAAAAGGGGCAACCGAAGGCACCCCTGGTCTGGCGCACCGGACTGTCCGGTGTGCCACCGGACAGTGAACAGTACCTGTCCGGTGCACCAGGGGACTCAGACTCAAACTCTTCACCTTCGGGAATTCCAGGGGCGACTCGGCTAAAATTCACCGGACTGTCCGGTGTACACCGGACAGTGTCCGGTGCGCCAAAGAAGCTCGGCCTCCTGAACTAGCCAGCCTCGGGCTCGCGCGGCAGCCGCTCCGCTATAATTCACCGGACTGTCCGGTGTGCATCGGACTGTCCGGTGTGCCAGCGGAGCAACGGCTCCCTGCGGCGCCAACGGCTCCCTGCGGTGCATTAAATGCGCGCGCAGCGCGCGCAGAAGTCAGAATCGCCCATACCGGTGCACCGGACATCAAACAGTACATGTCCGGTGTGCACCGGACACCCAGGCGGGCCCACAAGTCAGAAGCTCCAACGGCTAGAATCCAACGGCAGTGATGACGTGGCAGGGGCACCGGACTGTCCGGTGTGCACCGGACTGTCCGGTGCGCCATCGAGCAGAAGCCTCCAGCCAACGGTCAAGTTTGGTGGTTGGGGCTATAAATACCCCAACCACCCCTCCATTCATTGCATCCAAGTTTTCCACTTCTCAACTACTACAAGAGCTCTAGGCATTCAATTCTAGACACATTCAAAGAGATCAAATCCTCTCCAATTCCACACAAAACCCTAGTGACTAGAGAGAGTGATTTGCCGTGTTCATTTGAGCTCTTGCGCTTGGATTGCTTCTTTTCTTTCTCACTTGTTCTTGAGATCACAACTCCATTGTAATCAAGGCAAGAGGCACCAATTGTGTGGTGGCCCTTGCGGGGAAGTTTTGTTCCCGGCTTTGATTAGAGAAGAGAAGCTCACTCGGTCCGTGGGACCGTTTGAGAGAGGGAAGGGTTGAAAGAAACCCGGCCTTTGTGGCCTCCTCAACGGGGAGTAGGTTTGCAAGAACCGAACCTCGGTAAAACAAATCTCCGTGTCTCACTTGCTTATTCGCTTGGGATTTGTTTTGCGCCCTCTCTCTCGCGGACTCGTTTATATTTCTAACGCTAACCCGGCTTGTAGTTGTGTTTATATTTGTAAATTTCAGTTTCGCCCTATTCACCCCCCCCTCTAGGCGACTATCAATTGGTATCAGAGCCCGGTGCTTCATTAGAGCCTAACCGCTCGAAGTGATGTCGGGAGATCACGCCAAGAAGGAAATGGAGACCGGCGAAAAGCCCACTACAAGCCACGGGAGCACTTCATCGGAAGAATCCCGCACCAAAAGGAGGGAGAAGAAGAAGAGCTCCTCCAACAAAGGGAAGGAGAAGAAATCTTCTTCTCATCACAAAGAGAAGAAGGAAAAATCTTCTTCCCACAAGCCGCATCGGAAAGGCGACAAGCACAAGAGGATGAGGAAGGTGGTCTACTACGAGACCGACACTTCATCAACATCGACCTCCGACTCCGATGCGCCCTCCGTCACTTCTAAGCGCCAAGAGCGCAAGAAGTATAGTAAGATCCCCCTACGTTACCCTCGCATTTCCAAACATACACCTTTACTTTCCGTCCCATTAGGCAAACCACCAACATTTGATGGTGAAGATTACGCTAGGTGGAGCGATTTAATGCGATTTCATCTAACCTCGCTCCACAAAAGCATATGGGATGTTGTTGAGTTTGGCGCGCAGGTACCATCCGTAGGGGATGAGGACTATGATGAGGATGAAGTGGCCCAAATCGAGCACTTCAACTCTCAAGCAACAACAATACTCCTCGCCTCTCTAAGTAGAGAGGAGTATAACAAAGTACAAGGGTTAAAGAGCGCCAAGGAGATTTGGGATGTACTCAAAACCGCGCACGAGGGAGACGAGCTCACCAAGATCACCAAGCGGGAAACGATCGAGGGGGAGCTCGGTCGGTTCCGGCTTCACAAAGGAGAGGAGCCACAACACATGTACAACCGGCTCAAGACTTTGGTGAACCAAGTGCGCAACCTCGGGAGCAAGAAGTGGGACGATCACGAAGTGGTAAATGTTATTTTAAGATCTCTCATTTTTCTTAATCCCACTCAAGTTCAATTGATTCGTGGTAATCCTAGATATACTAAAATGACCCCCGAGGAAGTTATCGGGCATTTTGTAAGTTTTGAGTGCATGATAGAAGGCTCGAGGAAAATCAACGAGCTTGGCGACTCATCCGAAGCCCAACCTGTTGCATTCAAGGCAACGGAGGAGAAAAAGGAGGAGGCTACACCAAGTCGACAACCAATCGACGCCTCCAAGCTCGACAATGAGGAAATGGCGCTCGTCATCAAGAGCTTCCGCCAAATCCTCAAACAAAGGAGGGGGAAAGACTACAAGTCCCGCTCCAAGAAGGTTTGCTACAAGTGTGGTAAGCCCGGTCATTTTATTGCTAAATGTCCTATATCTAGTGACAGTGACCGAGGTGACGACAAGAAGGGGAGACGAAAGGAAAAGAAGAGGTATTACAAGAAGAAGGGCGGCGATGCCCATGTTTGTCGCGAGTGGGACTCCGACGAGAGCTCAAGCGACTCCTCCGACGACGAGGACGCCGCCAACATCGCCGTCACCAAGGGACTCCTCTTCCCCAACGTCGGCCACAAGTGCCTCATGGCAAAGGACGGCAAAAAGAAGGTTAAATCTAAATCCTCCACTAAATATGAATCCTCTAGTGATGACAATGCTAGTGATGAGGAAGATAATTTGCGTTCCCTTTTTGCCAACCTTAACATAGCTCAAAAAGAAAAATTGAATGAATTGGTTAGTGCTATTCATGAAAAGGACGACCTTTTGGATTCCCAAGAGGATTGTCTAATTAAAGAAAACAAAAAACATGTTAAGGTTAAAAAGGCTTATGCTCTAGAAGTAGAAAAATGTGAAAAATTATCTAGTGAGCTAAGCACTTGCCGTGAAATAATTGACAACCTTAGGAATGAAAATGATATTTTAAATGCTAAGGTTGATTCTCATGTTTGTGATGTTTCATTTTCCACTCCTAGAGATAATAATGATGATTTGCTTGCTAGGATTGAAGAATTGAACATTTCTCTTGCTAGCCTTAGAGTAGAAAATGAAAAGTTGATTACTAAGGCTAAAGAACTAGATGCTTGCAATGTTACAATTTCTGACCTTAGAACTAAAAATGATATGCTGCATGCTAAGGTTGTAGAATTAAAATCTTGCAAACCCTCTACATCTATTGTTGAGCATGTATCTATTTGTACTAGATGCAGAAATGTTGATATTGATGCTATTCATGATCACATGATTTTAATTAAGCAACAAAATGATCATATAGCTAAACTAGATGCTAAAATTGCCGAGCACAACTTAGAAAATGAGAAATTTAAATTTGCTCGTAGCATGCTTTATAATGGGAGACGCCCTGGCATCAAGGATGGCATTGGCTTCCAAAGGGGAGACAATGTCAAACTTAATGCCCCTCCTAAGAACTTGTCTAACTTTGTTAAGGGCAAAGCTCCCATGCCTCAGGATAACAAGGGTTACATTTTATACCCTGCCGGCTATCCTGAGAGCAAAATTAGGAAGATTCATTCTAGGAAGTCTCACTCTGGCCCTAATCATGCTTTTATGTATAAGGGTGAGACATCTAGTCCTAGGCAACCAACCCATGCTAAGTTGCCTAAGAAGAAAATTCCTAATGCATCAAATGATCATGCCATTTCATTTAAAACTTTTGATGCATCTTATGTGCTTACTAGCAAATCCGGCAAGGTAGTTGCCAAATTTGTTGGGGGCAAACACAAGGGCTCCAAGACTTGTGTTTGGGTACCCAAAGTTCTTGTTTCTAATGCCAAAGGACCCAAAACCGTTTGGGTACCTAAAGTCAAGAACTAAAATTGTTTTGCAGGTTTATGCATCCGGGGGCTCAAGTTGGATACTCGATAGCGGGTGCACAAACCACATGACAGGGGAGAAAAGGATGTTCTCCTCATATAAGAAAAACCAAGATCCCCAACGAGCTATCACATTCGGGGATGGAAATCAAGGTTTGGTCAAAGGTCTTGGTAAAATTGCTATATCTCCTGACCATTCTATTTCCAATGTTTTTCTTGTAGATTCTTTAGATTACAACTTGCTTTCTGTTTCACAATTATGTCAAATGGGCTACAACTGTCTTTTTACTGATGTAGGTGTCACTGTCTTTAGAAGAAGTGATGATTCAATAGCATTTAAGGGAGTGTTAGAGGGTCAGCTATACCTAGTAGATTTTGATAGAGCTGAACTCGACACATGCTTGATTGCTAAGACTAACATGGGTTGGCTCTGGCACCGCCGACTAGCCCATGTTGGGATGAAGAATCTTCATAAGCTTCTAAAGGGAGAGCACATTTTAGGATTAACAAATGTTCATTTTGAGAAAGACAGGATTTGTAGCGCATGCCAGGCGGGGAAGCAAGTTGGAGTCCATCATCCACACAAGAACATCATGACGACCGACAGGCCGCTTGAGCTACTCCACATGGATCTATTCGGCCCGATCGCTTACATAAGCATCGGCGGGAGTAAGTATTGTCTTGTAATAGTGGATGATTATTCTCGCTTCACTTGGGTATTCTTTTTACAGGAAAAATCTCAAACCCAAGAGACCTTAAAGGGATTCTTGAGACGGGCTCAAAATGAGTTCGGCTTGAGGATCAAGAAAATTAGAAGCGACAACGGGACGGAGTTCAAGAACTCTCAAATTGAAGGCTTCCTTGAGGAGGAGGGCATCAAGCATGAGTTCTCTTCTCCCTACACTCCACAACAAAATGGTGTAGTGGAGAGGAAGAATCGAACTCTATTGGACATGGCAAGAACCATGCTTGATGAATACAAGACACCGGACCGGTTTTGGGCCGAAGCGGTCAACACCGCCTGCTACGCCATCAACCGGTTATATCTTCACCGAATCCTCAAGAAGACATCATATGAACTCCTAACCGGTAAAAAGCCCAACATTTCATATTTTAGAGTTTTTGGTAGCAAATGCTTCATTCTTATTAAAAGAGGTAGAAAATCTAAATTTGCTCCTAAAACTGTAGAAGGCTTTTTACTTGGTTATGACTCAAACACAAGGGCATATAGGGTCTTTAACAAGTCCACTGGACTAGTTGAAGTCTCTTGTGACGTTGTGTTTGATGAAACTAACGGCTCTCAAGTAGAGCAAGTTGATCTTGATGAGATAGGTGAAGAACAGGCTCCATGCATCGCGCTAAGGAACATGTCCATCGGGGATGTGTGTCCTAAGGAATCCGAAGAGCCTCCAAGTACACAAGATCAACCATCCTCCTCCATGCAAGCATCTCCACCAACTCAAAATGAGGATGAGGCTCAAAATGATGAAGAGCAAAATCAAGAAGACGAGCCACCTCAAGATGATAGCAATGATCAAGGGGGAGATACAAATGATCAAGAAAAGGAGGATGAGGAAGAACCAAGACCGCCACACCCAAGAGTCCACCAAGCAATCCAACGAGATCACCCCGTCGACACCATCCTCGGCGACATTCATAAGGGGGTAACTACTCGATCTCGGGTTGCTCATTTTTGTGAACATTACTCTTTTGTTTCCTCTATTGAGCCACACAGGGTAGAGGAAGCTCTCCAAGATTCGGATTGGGTGGTGGCGATGCAAGAGGAGCTCAACAATTTCACGAGGAATGAGGTCTGGCATTTAGTTCCACGTCCTAACCAAAATGTTGTAGGAACCAAATGGGTCTTCCGCAACAAGCAAGATGAGCATGGTGTGGTGACAAGGAACAAAGCTCGACTCGTGGCCAAAGGGTATTCACAAGTCGAAGGTTTGGATTTTGGTGAAACCTATGCACCCGTAGCTAGGCTTGAGTCAATTCGCATATTATTGGCCTATGCTACTTACCATGGCTTTAAGCTATATCAAATGGACGTGAAAAGTGCCTTCCTCAACGGACCAATCAAGGAAGAGGTCTATGTTGAGCAACCTCCCGGCTTTGAAGACAGTGAGTATCCTAATCATGTCTATAGGCTCTCTAAGGCGCTTTATGGGCTCAAGCAAGCCCCAAGAGCATGGTATGAATGCCTTAGAGATTTCCTTATTGCTAATGGCTTCAAAGTCGGCAAGGCCGATCCTACACTCTTTACTAAAATTCTTAAAAATGACTTGTTTGTATGCCAAATTTATGTTGATGATATTATATTTGGGTCTACTAACGAATCTACATGCGAAGAGTTTAGTAGGATCATGACACAGAAATTCGAGATGTCAATGATGGGGGAGTTGAAGTATTTTCTGGGATTCCAAGTCAAGCAACTCCAAGAGGGCACCTTCATTAGCCAAACGAAGTACACTCAAGACATTCTAACCAAGTTTGGGATGAAGGATGCCAAACCCATCAAGACACCCATGGGAACTAATGGGCATCTCGACCTCGACACGGGAGGTAAGTCCGTGGATCAAAAGGTATACCGGTCGATGATTGGTTCATTGCTTTATTTATGTGCATCTCGACCGGACATTATGCTTTCCGTTTGCATGTGTGCAAGATTCCAATCCGACCCTAAGGAATCACACCTTACGGCCGTAAAACGAATCTTGAGATATTTGGCTTACACACCTAAGTTTGGGCTTTGGTACCCTCGGGGATCCACATTTGATTTGATTGGTTATTCGGATGCCGATTGGGCGGGGTGCAAAATTAATAGGAAGAGCACATCAGGGACTTGCCAGTTCTTGGGAAGATCCTTGGTGTCTTGGGCTTCAAAGAAGCAAAATTCGGTCGCTCTTTCCACCGCCGAAGCCGAGTACATTGCCGCAGGACATTGTTGCGCGCAATTGCTTTGGATGAGGCAAACCCTGCGGGACTACGGTTACAAATTAACCAAAGTCCCTTTGCTATGTGATAATGAGAGTGCAATTAAGATGGCCGACAATCCCGTCGAGCATAGCCGCACTAAGCACATAGCCATTCGGTATCATTTTCTTAGGGATCACCAACAAAAGGGGGATATCGAGATTTCTTACATTAATACTAAAGATCAATTAGCCGATATCTTTACCAAGCCACTTGATGAACAATCTTTTACCAGACTTAGGCATGAGCTCAATATTCTTGATTCTAGAAATTTCTTTTGCTAAGCTTGCACACATAGCTCATTTAAATACCTTTGATCATATCTCTTTTATATGCTATGACTAATGTGTTTTCAAGTCTATTTCAAACGAAGTCATAGGTATATTGAAAGGGAATTGGAGTCTTCGGCGAAGACAAAGGCTTCCACTCCGTAACTCATGCTTCGCCATCACTCCGAGCAACTCTCTATTCCTTGGGGAGAAATGAGCATCAAAGAAAAGGACTTCATCCTTGGGGGAGAGAGTAAAAGCTCAAAAGCAAAAGGACCGGACTTCATCTTTGGTATAATCTTAACTCGTTACTTATGACCAAAGGGGAAGAAATTACTTCGAGGGCTCTAATGATTCCGTTTTTGGCGATTCATGCCAAAAAGGGGGAGAAATGAGCCCAAAGCAAAAGGACCGCACCACCACCACCAAATTCAAAAACTTAGCGCTTTCCAAAAGTCTTTATCATTTGGTATCCTATTGTGTTCAAAAGGGGGAGAAAGTAGTATTTCAAAAATGGTATATCAAAACCCTCTTGAACACTAAGAGGTGGATCTCTTTTAGGGGGAGTTTTGTTTAGTCAAAGGAAAAGCATTTGAAATAGGGGGAGACAATTTCAAATCTTGAAAATGCTTTACAAACTCTCATTCATGTACCTTTGACTATTTGCAAAAGATCTTTGAAATAGATTTACAAAAAGAATTTGCAAAAACAAAACATGTGGTGCAAACGTGGTCCAAAATGTTATATAAGAAAGAAACATTCCTTGCATATCTTGTAAGTAGTTATATTGGCTCAATTCCAAGTAACCTTTGCACTTACATTATGCAAACTAGTTCAATTATGCACTTCTATATTTGCTTTGGTTTGTGTTGGCATCAATCACCAAAAAGGGGGAGATTGAAAGGGAATTAGGCTTACACCTAGTTCCTAAATAATTTTGGTGGTTGAATTGCCCAACACAAATCTTTGGACTAACTAGTTTGCCCAAGTGTATAGATTATACAGGTGTACAAGGTTCACACTCAGCCAATAAAAAGACCAAGTTTTGGATTCAATAAAGGAGCAAAAGGGGCAACCGAAGGCACCCCTGGTCTGGCGCACCGGACTGTCCGGTGTGCCACCGGACAGTGAACAGTACCTGTCCGGTGCACCAGGGGACTCAGACTCAAACTCTTCACCTTCGGGAATTCCAGGGGCGACTCGGCTAAAATTCACCGGACTGTCCGGTGTACACCGGACAGTGTCCGGTGCGCCAAAGAAGCTCGGCCTCCTGAACTAGCCAGCCTCGGGCTCGCGCGGCAGCCGCTCCGCTATAATTCACCGGACTGTCCGGTGTGCACCGGACTGTCCGGTGTGCCAGCGGAGCAACGGCTCCCTGCGGCGCCAACGGCTCCCTGCGGTGCATTAAATGCGCGCGCAGCGCGCGCAGAAGTCAGAATCGCCCATACCGGTGCACCGGACATCAAACAGTACATGTCCGGTGTGCACCGGACACCCAGGCGGGCCCACAAGTCAGAAGCTCCAACGGCTAGAATCCAACGGCAGTGATGACGTGGCAGGGGCACCGGACTGTCCGGTGTGCACCGGACTGTCCGGTGCGCCATCGAGCAGAAGCCTCCAGCCAACGGTCAAGTTTGGTGGTTGGGGCTATAAATACCCCAACCACCCCTCCATTCATTGCATCCAAGTTTTCCACTTCTCAACTACTACAAGAGCTCTAGGCATTCAATTCTAGACACATTCAAAGAGATCAAATCCTCTCCAATTCCACACAAAACCCTAGTGACTAGAGAGAGTGATTTGCCGTGTTCATTTGAGCTCTTGCGCTTGGATTGCTTCTTTTCTTTCTCACTTGTTCTTGAGATCACAACTCCATTGTAATCAAGGCAAGAGGCACCAATTGTGTGGTGGCCCTTGCGGGGAAGTTTTGTTCCCGGCTTTGATTAGAGAAGAGAAGCTCACTCGGTCCGTGGGACCGTTTGAGAGAGGGAAGGGTTGAAAGAAACCCGGCCTTTGTGGCCTCCTCAACGGGGAGTAGGTTTGCAAGAACCGAACCTCGGTAAAACAAATCTCCGTGTCTCACTTGCTTATTCGCTTGGGATTTGTTTTGCGCCCTCTCTCTCGCGGACTCGTTTATATTTCTAACGCTAACCCGGCTTGTAGTTGTGTTTATATTTGTAAATTTCAGTTTCGCCCTATTCACCCCCCCCTCTAGGCGACTATCACTAACCTCCCTACTGTGCCGGCTACCCGCCTATGGAGGTCATCGGCGGGGAGGGGGACCGAGGACATCTGCAAACCCTCCAAGTCGACCCCCGGCATCATCTCCCAAAGCGGCAGCCGCCGCTCCGTCAAGGGGAGCACCCTCCGGCGATGAATGGAGGCAACCACCCCCGCGGCGGTGAGCCCTCCTTCTCGCAGCTCCTCCAAGGCCTTCAAAAGGGGCTGGAGATTCTTCTGTTTCTCGCGTGGGGCCCCATAGCGCCAGTTACTGCCGGCGGCGGTCACCACTCGTTGAGAAAACGACGGGAGCCTCCCGTCGTCATTCCGGAGATAAAACCACCGGCGCTACCACCCCTTGTTCGAAGACACGAGGATGGCAGGGATGTACTGCTGCGCCCGCGCCTGCCTCAACTGGAGGATGCAGCCACCGGCCCACACCGCCATGCGAACTCTTCTTTCCCCCGTCGTCGAGGCAAAAAGCTCCGCGAAGAAGAGATGGGTCCACAGGTCCCAGTAGGGGCAATCCCCAAAAACCCTTCGCAAACCGCCGCGAAGATGGCTGTTTGCACGATGAAGTTGGGGCTGAGATTGTGCAGCTCCACCCCGTAGACGTGCAGAATCGCCCGCATGAAATAACTTGCCGGCACTCTAAACCCCCGCTCGTGAAAAGGGACGAAGCTCAGCACATACCCCAGCGGCGGGGTCGGGGCGGCTCCGCTCTGAGGGGCCATCCACTCTGGCTGTGGGTCACCGGAGAGAGGACGAAGCAAACCATCAGCAACAAGGGCCTCCAGATCGTCCGCCCTGACGGTGGAGGAAGGCCTCCAGATCCTTCTCTGCGAAGGAAGCGGGCCACGAGCCCTCCTACTGATCAGAGGTTTGAAGGCTGGCCCCTCAGAAGGGCTCGACAGCCGCCTCAGAGCACTCAGGCTCCACGCCTACTACTGATCAGAGGTTCGAAGGCTGGCACCTCGGAAGGGTTCGACAGCCGCCTCAGAGCACTCGGGCTCCACGCCCACTACTGGTCAGAGGTTCGAAGGCTGGCCCGTCAGAGGGGTTCGACAGCCGCCTCAGACCACTTGGGCTCCACGCCCACTACTGATCAGGGGTTCGTAGGCTGGCCCCCGAAGGGTTCGACAGCCGCCTCAGAGCACGCAAAGCGAGGGATGACTCTGGGTACGTCTGATACATGGCCGAGGCTCGGGCTACGCTCACGAGGTACCCTAGGACATTTCTGAGACCAGCAGGAGCGATTCTGTAACGGAATCCCATCAGAGGGAGGCATCGAGCCCTCGGAACCTATCAAATGGGACCGGGTCCAGCAAATCACCTGCAGGTACTTTTGGAGCGCGCCTCTGGGCCACTAGCCGACCCTTATCGAACAGGGCACGGGCGTCCACTCGGATCACCCGTTAGCAACTCACTGGAGACACCATGTTCGGCGCCCTCCGAGGGCAACATGGCGCTCCCCCCTCCTCCTTGCGGAAAGGCGATGCAGGGGCATATGAAAAAAGTCGAGTCAGTCCTTGACCGTCCTCTCGCTCTGTGCGGAGGCTCGGGGGCTGCTCTCGCAAACCCGGCTCCGGCCAAACCGTTGACAGCGTCAACATACCAGCCCGAGAACTTGGAACCTGACTATGCACCCGGGCTACGGCCAGTTCGCATGAGGGAACAACCAGACCGGCTGAAGCATCACGAAAGGCATTAAGACCTCGAGGGCTACACCCGGCGGGTGCGCTCGCGCGCACCCACCGGAACGAAATGCAACCGAGAAAGGCCGGTCCCCTTGCAAAAAAGTGCGACAAAAGCCTCCAAGCGAGTACTAACACTCCCTTCGAGGCTCGGGGGCTACTGTCGGGGACCATAATTAGGGGTACCCCCAAGACTCCTAAATCTCAGCTGGTAACCCCCATCAGCACAAAGCTGCAAAGGCCTGATGGACGCGATTCCGGTCAACGCTCCGTCCACCCGAGAGACACAATCTCGTCACGCCCAAGCCCAGCATCGGGCAGGAACAATAGACCAAGGCAGATTTACGCCTCGCCCGAGGGTCTCCTCAAGCAGTGGGCGCACCCTTGACTCGCCAAAGGCCCAGCTCGGGCAGGCTTCGCGGAGAAGCAACCTTGGCTGGATCGCTACGCCAACCGACCATATCACAGGAGCATTTAATGCAAGGGTCGACTGACACCTTATCCTGACGCGCGCTCCTCAGTCGACAGAGCCAAAGTGACCGCAGTCACTTCACCGCTCTACTGACCGACCTGACAGGAAAACAGCACCGCCTGCCCCGCTCCGACTGCTGTGCCACTCGACAAAGTGAGGCTGACAGCAGCTAAGTCCAGCCTCGGGCGCCATAGGAAGCTCCGCCTCGCCCGACCCCAGGGCTCGGGCTCAGCCTCAACCTTGGAAGACGGATTCCGCCTCGCCCGACCCCAGGGCTCGGACTCAGCCTCGACCTCGGAAGACGGACTCCGCCTCGCCCGACCCCAGGGCTCGGACTCAGCCTCGACCTCGGAAGATGGACTCCGCCTCACCCGACCCCCGGGCTCGGACTCAACCTCGACCTTGGAGGAGTCACCGCCTCGCCCGACCACGGGCTCGGACCGACCACGTCACAGGGGGCCATCATTACCCTACCCCTAGCTAGCTCAGGCTACGGGGAACAAGACCGGCGTCCCATTTGGCTCGCCCCGGTAAACAAGTAATGATGGCACCCCGCGTGCTCCATGACGACAATGGCTCTTAGCCCCTTACGGAAGCAAGGAGACGTCAGCAAGGATCCGACAGCCCCGACAGCTGTACTTCCACGATGCTCAAGCGCTCCTCCGACGGCCACGACACCATATGAACAGGGCGCCAAAACCTCTCCGACAGCCACGATGGCATGCACTTAGGGCTCTGGCTCCTCTCTGCTAGACACGTTAGCACATTGCTACACCCCCATTGTACACCTGGGCCCACTCCTTACGTCTATAAAAGGAAGGTCCAGGGCTCTCGTACGAGAAGGTTGGCCGCGTGGGAGAACGGGCCGACGCACAAGGCTCTCGCTCTCTCTCTCTCCCACGCGAACGCTTGTAACCCCCTACTGCAAGCGCACCCGACCTGGGCGCAGGACAACACGGAGGCCGCAGGTTCCCCCCTTCTGGGCTGGGACACGCAGCGACAATTTACTCGTCGGTCCAGGGACCCCCCGGGGTCGAAACGCCGACAAGTACCGAACTTGTCGAGTGATTATGTGCATCTACAGGATTGTCCAAGGTCCTTAGGACAAAGACAACTGTAGGTGCGCCTAATACCTTGGGAGGTTCCATCACAGCTGGTATCAGAGCGAAGCCCATCTCTCCAAATATTACATAGCACTTAAAAAAATTTCAAATACTTACCTAGAAACATTCTTTCATCCTTACCTTACCACTTGCTGGTAGCCTCTTATCTTGTAAGGTCAGGGTAACAGAGTGCAATGTATAGGAAGTTGGGGGTCAACGAAGGTTGATCCCATAATTATTAGAATATTCATGCATCATGTTAAGAATATACTAATAAATCTTCCCCTCTTATGGAGACATGGCACGTACAAGGAAAACATCATGCAAATCTACTGGTCCTTTTGGCATGCCTCGCCATCAGCTAGCCCCCAGACATGAGGAAAGTAGTAGCGACAGCAATGACCCAATTGGAGACTTGGAGACTAAGGTGGAACAACTTCGGACTGAGCTACGTCACCGGAACAGGATATGGGCACAGGACAGCCAACGTATAGCCGAATTGTCAGCTGACGTTAGCCACTTGCAATATGAGATATCTGAATGAGATTCGGCCATTGATTGGGCCGTCAACTCACGTTCGATTGCTTGGGATCGTGAAGCAAAAGCTCGAGCTCATGTGGTAGAGCTTAGCGCGGCCCTCGACGGCCTGCAAGTGTAATGTAATACATTACATGAGGAAGTACATGTACTGAATGCTCGACTGCACTCAGACGTGCCTGCCGACGCTGTTGCAATGGGCGCCGGACTATCGGGGACGGTAAATGAAGGACCTGATGAGGAGTTGGACCTTTTTAGGCCCCGCTCCTTCCATGAACCTTGCTAACGAACGGTCTCCTACAACAGGGAATGAAGAAACCAAGGATGATGAAGACTAGAATAGTATAGTTTAGATATTATACTTATGTAAAATAGGTAGTGAAATCAAGTTGTACGCTGAAGTTTGTATAATTATTACATTTTGGTAATGTAATATGATGGAATATGTTGGCATGTTATATTTTTCCCAAATGTTTCTTTGCCTCAGATGCCATCACGGACTCGCGCACACGATGGTGTGGGGACTTCTCGTGGTCAGGAAGATACTCCCAACCCACCACCAGTGCCACCAATGTTGGGTGAGGCTATCGCTGCCTTGGTCAATGCCACTGCGGACGATACACGCTTCTTGCGTGAGATGGTGGGTAATCAGTTCCAGCAGCATGGAGGCAGAGTTCCTCCACAAGGACCTCGTGATACTACATACCAGGAATTCTCTGAGACCAAACCCCCGCTCTTTATTAAAGCTGAAGAACCTTTAGAAGCGGATGAGTGGGTAAGAGTCATGGAACAAAAATTTGGGTTGATTCGCTGTACAGAGACACAGAAGCCATTGTTTGCTGCCCAACAACTAAGAGGACTTGCTAGTACTTGGTGGGCAAATTTTGTAGCAGTTCAACCGGCTGGACATCAGATCACCTGGGAAGAATTCAAGTTAGCATTCCGAGAGCACTATGTTCCTGAAGGAGTGCTTCATATGAAACAAGAAGAATTCATCTGGTTAAAACAAGGGGGAGATACTGTAATGCAGTATCTCAACAAATTCAATCAGCTATCTCAGTATGCCATCGACCAAGTAAATACAGATCTGAAGAAAAAGAATTGTTTTATGAGGGGACTCAACGACAGGCTTCAGAGGAAAATGGCAACCAGTCTGGACCTTACTTACAGCAGAGCTGTCAGCACGACACTAGCAGTAGAAGCCAAGAATACGGGCCATGGAAAATCAAAGGGATTTGGAGGTGACAGGTCTAATTAGGGACCTGAGAAGCGAACCAGGTTGGTGATCCGACCTTTTAATCAGAATCATTCTTCGCCTCGCCCACCCTCCAATCCATTCAAGCAGCTCATTTTCATTCGTGCCAATACTGCCCCCGCTCCTACCAATCAGCCGAGTGCCCCTGGCACTCGTTTCCCCGCTCTCCCTAGTTCTTCTACTGGCTGCTTCAACTATGGAAAGTCTGGACATTTTATAAAGGACTGTCCATACCCAAAGCAGAATAAATCCAACACTCAACAAAACTCTGGGAGCTCCAATCAAGGCAAAGGGAACATGGCTAATAATTCAACAAGCAAAAATGTCAAGAAGACAGGGCAAATTTATTATACTCAAGTGGCCACTACACTGGAAGGCGAGCCGGTAATGATGGGTACGTTCCTTGTGGCTAATTACCCAGCAGTCATTCTCTTTGATTCTGGCGCTTCACATACTTTCATAAGCAAGAATTTTGTGGAAAAACATTGCATTCCTTGCACTGAATCAAGGGAAGGATTTATTATCCATTCACCTGGGGGACAGATATTTACTAAGTAAATAGTCTTCCATATACCAGTAACGTTGGCCGGAAGGGAATTCCCTACCAACATGATTGTCTTAAAGGGCCAAGACAAAGATGTAATTTTGGGTATGAACTGGTTAGCCCAGCATAAGGCCATCATCAATACAGACTTAAGGACCATTAAATTGAGCTATGGCCATGAAGAGATTCAATTGTCCATCCCTGTAGCTATTCCAGCCAGACCATCCGGACAAGTTTATGAAGCTAGCATACCAGAAATCCAGAATATTCTGGTAGTATGTGAATTCCCGGATGTCTTTCCTGAAGATTTGCCTGGGTTACCTCCAGAAAGGGATGTAGAGTTTGTGATTGAACTAAAGCCCGGTACGGCTCCTATTTCTAGAAGGTCGTATCGAATGCCACCTAATGAATTGGCAGAACTCAAGACTCAACTCCAAGACTTGCTTGAGAAGGGATTCATTAAGCTAAGTTCATCACCTTGGGGATGTCCCACAATTTTCGTTAAGAAGAAGGATCAAACACTTCGAATGTGCGTGGACTACATACCCCTTAATGAGGTCACTATCAAGAACAAGTACCCTCTTCCCCGGATCGATATTCTATTCGATCAACTTACTGGAGCTCGGGTATTCTCCAAGATTGACCTTAGGTCAGGTTATCATCTGATCCGTATTCGACCCGAAGATATACCCAAGACCGCATTTACGACGCGGTATGGATTATTTGAATATTTGGTCATGTCTTTCGGATTGACAAATGCTCCAGCCCACTTCACATACTTAATGAACTCGGTATTCATGCCCAAGTTGGATAAATTTTTGGTGGTCTTCATTGATGACATTCTGATCTATTCCAAAAATGAAGAGGAGCATGCTAAGCACTTACGGATCGTGCTAACGCGCTTAAGGGAGCACCGGTTATATGCTAAGTTCAGTAAATGCACATTTTGGTTGGAAGAAATCCAGTTTCTAGGACATGTATTATCTGCCAAAGGAATTATGGTCGATCCCAGTAAAGTTAAAGATATTCTAAAATGGAAACCGCCAACCATTGTACATCATGTTCGAAGCTTCCTTGGACTAGCCGGATATTAACGTAGGTTTATTCCGAATTTCTCCAAGATTGTTAATCCTATTACAGGTTTATTGAAGAATGATACCAAATTTGACTGGTCCTCAAAATGTAATGAAGCCTTCGAGCAGCTGAAGGTGTTACTGACCAATGCTCCGGTATTGGCTCAACCAGACATTGAGAAACATTTTGATGTGTATTGTGACGCATCAAGTAGTGGACTCGGATGTGTCCTAATGCAAGAGGGCCAAGTCATAGCTTATGCTTCAAGACAACTACGCCGACATGAGGAGCACTATCCAACTCATGACTTGGAATTAGCTGCAGTTATTCATGCCCTTAAAATATGGCGTCATTATCTAATGGGAAATACTTGCCATTTATATACAGATCATAAAAGTCTGAAATATATTTTTACCCAATCAGAACTGAATATGAGGCAAAGAAGATGGCTTGAGCTAATTAAAGATTATGATTTAGAAATCCACTATCACCCAGGAAAAGCCAATGTGGTGGCAGATGCACTGAGTCGCAAGGCTTCCTGCCATTGTCTTACAATGAGAACCTCTGACACCACCCTATGTCAAGAAATGGAAAAGTTGAACCTAGGAATGATACAACATGAGACTTTGACCCAATTAAAGCTTGAGTCAGTTCTTCTACAGAAAATTATTGATGCCCAAAGAACCGATAAGGGTATGAAACACATTCATGAGAAAATAGAAGTCGACAAAGCTAATTGCTTCAGAAAAGATGACCAAGGAATACTATGGTTCAGTGATGTAAAAGTTGTACCTAAAGATGCTAAAGTCCGCCAACAGATTTTGGATGAAGCTCATCTTAGTCGATATTCCATTCATCCTGGAAGTACTAAGATGTATCAAGACTTAAAGCAACACTATTGGTGGACAAAAATGAAGATTGAGATTGCATGCTATGTGGCAAGATGTGACACCTGTAGACGTGTCAAGGCAGTACACATGAAGACCGCTGGGCCACTGCAATCTTTATACATCCCGACTTGGAAATGGGAAGATAATAGTATGGATTTCATTGTAGGATTGCCCAAAACAGCCAAAGGTTTTGACTCCATATGGGTCATAATTAATCGGCTTACGAAAATTGCTCACTTCCTGCCCGTCAAGACAAAATATCCAGTGGTCGCATATGCGGAACTTTATATTGCCCGTATTCTCAGTTTGCATGGAATTCCAAAAACAATAGTATCGGATCGTGGACCACAATTTGTATCCAAATTTTGGAGTAAATTGCATAAATTCTTGGGTACTAAACTGCTCCACAGTTTGGCATACCATCCTCAAACCAGTGGGCAAACTGAAAGAGTAAATCAAATACTTAAAGACGTGTTACGGGCATGTGTCCTAGAGTTTTCGCAGAAATGGGATGACTGTCTGCCATTGGTGGAATTTTCTTATAATAATAGCTATCAAGAGAGTACCAAGATGGCACCATTTGAAGCACTGTATGGACGACGGTGTCGGACACCCTTAAATTGGTCAGAACCTGGAGAACGGTGGTATTTCAGGCCTAACTTAGTCAAGGAGACAGAAGCAAAAGTTCAACAGATAAGACATCACTTGAAAGAAGCTCAAGCTCGGCAGAAAAGTTATGCAGACAAACGACGCTGACCTTTGCTCTTTCAAGTCAAAGATTATGTGTACCTGAAAGTATCACCAATGAAGGGTGTGAATCGTTTCAGGGTAAAAGGGAAGCTAGCACCCCGAAACATTGGCCCATTTCCCATTCTTGAACAATGTGGACTAGGGGCATACCGACTCCAACTACCAGAAACATTATCTGCAGTGCATAATGTGTTCCATGTATCTCAATTAAAGAAGTGCCTTCAAGTTCCTGATCGAACCATCGATGTGGTGGATGTTGTCTTGGAACCAGATTTGACTTATTCAGAACATCCCATTCGAGTTTTGGATCAGAAGGACAGGATCACCCGAAAAAAGACTCTTAAATTCTATAAGGTACAATGGAACCAACATACTGAAGATGAAGCTACCTGGGAGACTCAAGATTTCTTGAAAAAGAATTTTCCTAGGTTTTTAGCTTCATGTAACCTGTAAGATATGTACATTGGTTTGTAAAGTTGGAATAAACCCCATACCACCCCTGCTCTGTAAGACAAATAAGGAAATAAGAATGTGACGTGTTTCCTTTTCCATTACTTACCCTAGGACCTTAAATCTTGGGACGAGATTCTTTTATGGAGGGAAGGATGTAACACCCCTGGTGTTACTGGCACTAAAACTTGAGCATGACATCATGTGCATTGACATTTCATATTGTTTGTTACACCTAGAATGCATTCACTAGGTAAAAATTTCAAAGAAGTTGTGATGATAGGGCTTGGTGTGTCATAAACCCTAGGGTAGGGTACTTAACCCTGAATTAGGACTTATGGGTGAAAGTGAAGCTTAAATGAGTAAAAATCTCATGAGACATGAGGAATATTCACAAGGTATCACATTTGATGGACTTTAGTGGCACAAAAACCCTAGAGAACTCAAACCCCTAAAAAGACACCCTGGAAAACCCCAATTGAAACCCTAGGGGGTAGATGTAAATTTCGTGCACTTTTGGACCAAAGTGCAAATACCAAAGTGATAGAACACCACAAATCATGTGTTTTTCACACTTTAGAATTTGCAAGTTAAGTTGGATTTGGACTTATTTGCAAAAAGTACCCCATGAACCCTATATGCTTAAGTCTGAATTTCAGTAAATGGGGTCAACTTTGGAGCTCTATATTTCTAAATCTACAGGGAATTTCCCCTAGGTCAACACATCAAATTTGTAGAGCTACTATAGGAGCATAACTTGGTTTAAGTCACAATACATGAGTGCTGTACAAAAATTGGAGTTAAATGGACTCAAAGTATTGTTGTCAGTCACCAATGAAGTCTGATACTGGTCTGATAGTGAGTTTTGATGAACTTTGGACTCGATTAAAGCTTGTTGGAGTAAGTAAATGTTCAAGGTTTCTATAGTTGAATTGTAGTTTGTTTATAGAGCTACAACTTTGATGCAGATGGATGATCAAGTTGCTACACAAATTTTGGAACAAATCGCCCCCAATTATGCTCGGTCATGCGCTCTGAATGAGGTTCCCATTGTACAGTAGCTGAAAAAAGATCCCCAGATTCATCACCCTTCGCTGCCAGTGATCTCGCGCCCGGATTCGCGCTGGCCGCCGCGATTCGTGCCCAGCGCAAAGTGGATAACTGAGGGGAGTGAAAGATCTTAGCGCCCGGATTGGCTCGGACTCGGTCGCTGTTGAATTCACCGTACCCACTTGCTCTTCGACCAGTCGGGATAAGCCTCGCCGGCGTTGGCCGCTTGTCGCCTGTGCGCCACGTGCTTAAGCGGAATACCACGTCGCAGTGAATCGCCTTAGCATGTTTTTCATCGCCGGTGGCCTTGGCACGATGAAAGCCATGGTATCACCTGCGCCAGCACAACTTCTCCTCTCTCCAGCCGCCAGCACAACTGTTCAAAATTAGCCACCACCACTCTCGGACACTATAAATTGATGGTATTGATGGCTCCGTTAGGTTATCACGAAGCCAGGGCACCCACCCTTGCCTCTGATTAGCCACCACAGTGCCTGAATTTCCTTTTTCCCCCAATTCAGTTCTCCATGCCGCCGTGAGTGAGCTCGCCGTGGCCAAACGTCTACAGGTCCGTTCATACCCTCCTTGCCCTCGTTTCAGCACCCTTGTGTGCTATGGATGCTTATCGGCCCAGCCAATTGAACTAGACCACGTTAAATCGCCGGGAACACCTCGGTTTGTCCTCAGTTCGTGCCATCACCGTGGACAGAGAGATTTTGAGCTAGAACTCCGCATTTGGTTGAGGGATTAGTGTCGCCGAGGGTGGAATTTGGTGTTGAGCAATGGAGGGGCCTAGTCGTTGCGTTTTCCGGCCGGTATAAGCTCATCGGAGCCACTACTCCGCTGTCCGTGGTCGGGGATCTCGCCTTGCGAAGAAATAGAAAGGGAGGGGCCTTGGTGCATTTGTCAGAGACACATGTGAATAGTGCGCAAAATTCTTTATTGTTGGTTCAAAAATCCAGGGTCCTCTGTGCAAAGTAAACATCGCGGGCGCGCGCGGGGGCACGTTTCCCTAGACGTGGGCGACTTAGGCTGGTTTCAGCCTATTACTATTCATCTTTTTCCCTTTTCTTTTTCTGCCAGGCTTAGAGAAATCATAGAAAATGCTAAAAATATGAGAACAATTTTACTAGATTCCTAAATTCCTCTAGTATTTAATAAAAATAGTTCCAAGATTTTGAGTCCAAACCAATAATTATTTAGTATTTAAAAGGGCCAAAATCTAGTCACTTGGAATTTTAGAAATTATTTAATAACTCCAAAAATCACAAAACTTTTTGGGTAAGCCTATTATGGTATTTAGAGCCCATGAAAGAAGCTTGACTTGTTTTGGACATCGTTTGTTCCTCAAACCCAAAACCCTAGTCTTCTAGGTAGTATCTGCCTTATGATAATGAAGTACTGACTCTGAAAACCCTAGTTTCCCTTGTGTACCATGAAGGAAAGTTGTATTCAAGATACAACTTGATGTGTCTCTGTTATAATTGCATATTCATAGCATCACATGAGCATTAATATATATGTATGGTTATGTATAGAAAATGAAGAAGAAGTAAGTGTTGAAGAAGAAGAGACTGCACCGCCAGCTGAAAATCCACCTGCTGGGAACTGTTTTTATTTTGATATATGTGGAACAGATCCCGAATCCCATACAGCACAAGGTATGCCCTGGTGCATTTACCTTTCCTTGTGGTTTTAAACTCTTTATCACTTGAATGATGCATTAGGTGATAGGAGTTGGATGTTAAGCCAATTGCTGCATTTCCTTCCTTGGAACTATTTATCCTTCCTTGATTACCCGTTTTATTAAAAGATTTTCTAATGCTTAGTCTTGCTTTAGAAAACAAAAATGTTTTGTTTTTAACAAAAGATGATGCTTCAAATGGAGTGGGATGTTTTCAAAAAAAAAACTTGATGGTGGATCCATCATGGCCGTGATGGGTTCAACATCGGACAAGATGTACCTCTACCAGGTACAAACTTTTGGATTTTAAATGATAAAGCTGAGACCGGGCGGGTGACTTGCACAAGAAGAAAGTCTCAGTGTAGTGTCTCCGTCTGACTCGATTAAGGACCGTGTCGATGTGGGCTTGATGATTGAGGACCTTTTAACTGGCCACATGCCTCGTCATGTTTAAGCTATGCCTCGAGCAGACTAATACCAGAAAGGCCAACGCACAGTGGGAGTGGAGAGATGGCGAGAGTAGCATGTACCCTCCGTGACAAGAGGCTGGACGGTGGTGTATCTATGCTCTCGATTGGCGTGAACCCGGTCTGGTCTTAAGAACCCCGGTGGCAAGTTGACATATGCAAGGGTTACGTGCTACATATGTCGTGTGGTTGGAGATCCCCAGCTAGGTATTAATCGATTCGGATCGCCGTTACTTCTGGGATATGAAGACTTGGTCACTGCCCTACACGTAGCAATATAGTAAAGAAAAAGGGGTGATAAAAGACGGCTAGTGTAGGCCAAGTGCTTGAACTAGGGTAGAAAGAACTCTAGATTCAGGTAATGACTTAACATGACAATAAAATTAGATTTTAAGGATCCACTATTAGTAAGCATTTTTGCAAATAGAGTCTTTGAATCTTTGAGACATCCTTACCTTGACTCCCTCAAGCCTGCATATCCTTGAGAGTCTTTTCTTTTGTCGGGTAAGACTTGCGAAAGTACACTCCGTACTCAGGGTTTTTCAAACCCATGTTGTTGTAGGTGAGGAAACAACAGACTTTTGCTATTTCTGTTCTAAGGTGGTACCCAAGGATGAGCCCCAGCAGTGAAATACGTCGCGGGAGGATGTTGGACTCCCACTTTAAAAACAATACTCTTTTATGCGGGAGGGTGTTTTGCCTCCCGGGTCTGTAATAATAATACTTTATGCACTCATAATACCCTACTGTAATAACAATACTCTCTTTCTATGAATGTAAATTAAATATTGTAATTTGCTTCCGCATATTCTTTTCTCTGATGTGATGTAATATCTGCGTGATGGGTGAAGCGCTCTTGGGCGAAGTGATGAAGGTACAGTACTGAACTTGTCGAGTGATTATGTGCATCTACAGGATTCTCCAAGGTCCTTAGGACAAAGACAACCGTAGGTGGGCCTAATACCTTGGGTGGTTCTGTCACACCTTTAGCTTGGTAGAAGGTAAGGATGCAAGAATGACGCGAGACTGATTACAATCCAGCGTGAACAGTACGGATGTACTGTTCATCTATTTATAGGCACGGGACGCAACTCGGGTAAAATTAAATTCATGCCCTCAAACATTTGTTTACAAGCAATTAAAACTAATAAGGTCTATTTAGTCCTTTTTCCTTCTTTGCTTGGTCTGGGCCAACGCTGTCGACCTTCGGCATCTTGTACTGTCGACAAAGCCATTAAGCTTCGTCTCGAAGAGTTGAGCCTAGGCTGAAGGTAACTTCGGCAAGCTTTTGTATCATTTTGTCAAAGGTGTTTTTGCCTTGAGGACCTTCGGCGGAGAAGAAGACCCCCAACTGCAGGCTACCCCATGGCCACCATCCTACAAACCACCACAACTTCCCATGTATGACGGGCATTCCGATCCGGAGCAGTTACTTATGAGCTACGAGGCGACCATATCATCATATCGTGGCAACACTGCCGTCATGGCGAAGTCCTTCGTCAAGGCAGTCAGGAGCATGGCTCAAACGTGGTATTCCTTCCTTCGTCCAAGAACAAATATGTCATGGCAGAAGTTGAAGGACATGCTGGTAACCAGTTTCTAGGGTTTCCAGACAAAGCCAGTGACTGCTCAAGCTCTGTTCCTATGCAAACAGGACCATAAGGAGTACCTGCAGGCATATGTCCGAAGGTTTCTGCGTCTCAGGGTCCAGGCTTCAGTGGTGCCGAATGAGATTGTTATTGAGGCTATGATCAAGGGGCTCGACAAGGACCGACATCACAATATTTTGCCAGGAAGCCACCAGAAACTTTGGAGAAGCTTCTGCAGAAGATGGACGAGTACATCAGGGCCAACAATGACTTTTGACAGAGAAGGGAAGAAGCCTATAGATACTCTAAGATGATTAGGGGCTTCGGAGGAAGACTCCACCCTAGGCACGTCAGAACAATTCATAATCCCAATTCAAGCGACGACAAGGGAAATCACACTCAAGGCCATCAGCAAAACTCCCAATCATCAGGGACACAACAAAGTTCCTATAGGCCACCAGCTCCAAGATGCAGAGGAGGTAGAGGCTTCGGTGGAAAATTCAACTCCCAACCAAGAAGGTTGTTTTGCCTATTCTGTGGGGAAGATAAGGGACATAAAACAAGGACATGCCAAAGTCACTATTCAAAAGCAGAAGGAAATAGCTAAAGCCGAAGCACGACAGGAATCAGCCAAAATAGGTCTTGCATACCACTTCATGCTATTCACCATACATCCCTGAGTATGTGGGCAACCAGCAACCCAGAGCTTCAGTTGCTTTGACAAGCCACTCACAAGCTGCGTGAGCCTCGTTACCACCACCACCACTCATGGCTCCAACCTCGTCTCACAACCAACATCCAGAAGGGCACCGCCAGGCACAACAACAGCATGATGTACGCTAAAAATGAAGCTTAGACATTCAACAACACTGCACTAGAGTTGAGACATATTTACTAAAGCAATACAGGGGCTCAATCAAGAATTTTTTCATACATACTCAGTGTAATCTTTGTTTCTCTTGCATTCATGTTATTACCCGCAGACAATATAAGAAGGTACAACCTTTGGCCTGTTGTAATAAATTTGGGGTTACACCATCGAGTGTAACAGAAGAAGTCACAAAGCTCTAAAGTCGTTCCTCCGAGGATGCAGAGCTAAAATGCCACCTAAGTAAAAGGTGAAGAAGCTCTAAAGTCATTTCTAAGGGGATGCAGAGCTAAAATGCCACCTAAGTAAAAGGTGAAGAAGCTCCAAAGTCGTTCCTAAGGGGATGCAGAGCTTAGCTCCAAAGTCGTTCCTATAGGGATGCAGAGCTAAAATACCACCTAAGTAAAAGATGAAGAGACTCCAAAGTCGTTTCTAATGAAATGCAGAGTCTTATTTTTTTATCAAGTATTCATGCATTAACATCAGTTGCATCATATCATCATACCATACTACATAGCATCGCATCATTCATCATCTTGCATCATCCGAAACAGTGGAAAAGAAGAGAAATTGCTCCTTCGAACATTCTAGCTAACCCATGAGGTTGTTAATACTATCTTCAGCAAAGAATTATGAAAGGACGTGTCAACAATGCAAGATTTATGCCTTTGACAACGGTACCCATGCAATATCTATGACAAGATCTTCGAGTCTGATAAGCTACATCGGCAAAAAAGTGACTTGTCACTTTGTGAAGCGTGAAAAGAAGGGAAGGTGTTTTTTCGCCTGTGGCTCAAAAGGTTTCATGCTCCATAAATAAATATATTATGTCATTGAATATACATATAGTTGATAATTGTTTCTTACAAAGGGAAACTGCATAAAAAAATTCTACAGTTCGAATAAACAAAGCCTAATCATCCTCTTTTATGACTTTATCAGCGGCTTCTGTCACACCCGGGTTTCGGGGGCACCAAGACCCAGGTGCAAACATAATCACCAAGTGTGCTGGGATCAAGTCTCACACATATGATGACTCATGGTACAGAACGAATGTCACATCATTAATATATAACGGAGTTCAATACAAAATAGTTAAATAATTACCTCATAAGAAGACAACGATCCAGCAACCATAGTTGACTGGGAGACGATGGCCTAGACCAATCACGAACTCATCGCAACATCCTTTATGCTCCTCTTCCTGAGGTACCTATTCTCGACCTAGGGGATGTGAGTACAGCAAGGGTGAGCTCACATACGTTCATCGCTCAACAAGTTGTGGGGAATAATGTGCATGAACTCACCAAAGGTGGGAGCTCATGTGAAGTGTAAGGCTTACCAAAGGAGATGGTTAAAGCTAAGCATTGCTTTTAAAGTTGGTCAAAATTTTATTAGTATTTACTAAATATAAGTAGTTAACAACCCAAATAAGTAAGAGATCAAAATTAATAATAACACCCGCGATGCAATGCATATGATAGATTATGTTTAATTCCATAAATTAATCATGTGAGGGTCCGAGCTACTTATGACCATGAGCACGGCTGATATACGAGTTTTACAGTCTGTAGAGGTTGCACATCTTTACCCACAAGTCGTGTTACCCATTTGCTAAGGGATCATGACTTCCCATTCATCTCTACCGAGGAGACAAGGCAGGGTACCACTACGAGGCCTTTACAAAGTTCCACTAGCTTTAGAAAACCCACTACAGTTTCTAGGAAGCGCAATGCAAGGATCCCCCATCTGACCGCCATCGCAGCAAAATCAGCCCAAGAACCTCCCTACACCGACCACTCCCGTACTGCCCTTGCCCCTTCCGGTAAGGTAGTTCTCCACAAGCTTTCCTAATTAGTCAGCCAAGGTCGTCTCATACCACCCTTGTGGTAGCACTGTTTTCTCGGATGGTTCTCCATGTTCCAATTAACAATATGATCTTCTCATGAACAATAATTATATAACGACATAATTGGAACATGATCATAATAAAATATTAGTTTCCCGAAATCAGGTAGAGCAATATCAAATCTACCCAATAGTTCATCTGTTTGCAAGTAAGGAATAAACAATGCTAGAGAAACCAATTGGGTCCCATCAAATTACCCTGAGCATGTCACAATGGTTAACAGCGAACATTATTAGGTAAAATGGAGTGATCAAGGGCACAACTTGCCTTATACTTGAGATTCCAGGTACTTCACCAAGTTGGTCTTCAGATTTCTCGTCACCTTGCTTCTAAGCGTAGCAATACATACAATCAAGCAAAAAATGGGTATGGTAACATTACACCAAAGCATATCAACAAACAACGTAAGAATGTCCTACGTGCCGCTACGAGATCGTAGGTTCAAGAACCATTAAAATCAGAGTTAAAACGAAAAAGTTATAGGTAAAATAATTTTTTAGGCACAATAAATCAAATAGATGTTACCTTTAAACTAAGCATTTATTAAGTTAAAATATCTGATTTGATATTAATCAATTTAACAATTATTTATAATAAGCGTAGGTCACAACTATAAATTAGATTAACTAAGTTGCCCAACTAATTAACTTTAATTAAACAAGTAATTAAATAATTGATTAACTAATTATTTAAAACAAGTGGCATAATCAAAACAATGTTATTACTACTTACACAAAAATTAATACGAGCCTAACACAACTTGAACAGATTAAACCTAGAAGGTATCATATTTTTTAATAAATTAATAGGGTTGCACAGAAATAGGTGACATGGCGGTGGGAAAGGTTTGTTTACAAATGCATGACCTAATTGTTGTTAACTTATAATGGTTGTACCTACTGTTATATTCATGCTGCATGTAAAAGGGCCTATGATGGTGGTTATCTATTAGGCGAGAAGCATCAAGCCTATTTTGTGGGAAAGACCTCTAACCTACCAATAACTTACCTTACAATCAAACCCTTGAACCTTGCATTGTTGTTGCTCATCTCAATTTTTCGACGATGAACCAGAGATCCGATTGATGAACCGGAAGCGCGGTGACGAAGCTCAACCTGAGATCCGATTGATAAACCAGAAGCGCGGTGACGAAGCTCCCAGTGGACTTGTAATGGCTAGAGTGTCGATGCGGGTGCGAATCGACGGCGATGGCCCGTCTTCTCTCTCCTTTCTCTCGGCAGCGAAACTCTCTCGGTCCGGCAGGCTGGTCTATGGCTTGTGCTTCGGCTATGATCAAGGGGTTTTGGGGGCCTAGCATTTATATCCTAGGATCGCATTGTAACCATCTCCCGGATCAACATTGAGGCTAGGTTTCTTTAGCCGATTCCCTACACGAGCGGAGGTTGTTGACAGGAACATGTAGCTGTGCCGGTGGCCCACATGTCATTGAAACATAGATGAAGTCAGCCACGGCATTGTGGTAACAGCACATCCGGCCAAAAAAACATTAAGGACTAGTTTGGATACCCCATTTTACCAAGGGATTTCTATTTTCACATGGAAAAATGAATTAATTTTTCTTGGGAAAATGAAAATCCATTGAAAAAATGGGGTTCCCAAACTAGCCCTAAAAGCTAGTTTAGGAACTACATTTTTCTATGGGGTTTTTATTTTTCCATGGGAAAATGAACTAATTTCACTTAGGAAAATAAAAATCCCTTGAGAAAATATAGTTCCAAAACTACCCTAAAGAAATAGATGAACGTCGTATAAACATGGACCTATAAGTGTGGACGGGATGTGGCAAACGTGAGGTACGTGCGTAATCTTCTTTCTCTTTTCATTTAGTTTTCTATTTATATTTCCTATATATATTCCATTTAAAACCTAACTACAGATAAAGTTTTGAACTCCAAATTAAATGCACACTAAAAGCTCCAGCATGATGTAGAGTTCAATTTTAATTGATTATTTATTATATTATTTTATCCATTAAACAAATACTTTCAAATATGCATTTTATATATTAGGAGAAAAAACTATCCTAAGGAAACAATCATCTTAAACTCCACTGAATATTAATTCAACCTAAATAATTTTATCTGTATAAGGATCTCTTGTTTATCCAACACTAAGAGAAGGTTTCTAAACAGATAATATATAATTTCAATACTTACTATTTAAGGGAACATACTCTATAAAGAAAGGAATTCATTATTAAAAGACATCTTAACTTAAATCTCTTCGGAGAGTTTTCCTAATTACCAAAATATGATTTTGAGGTGTTACAACTTCGTTTAGAAGCCTATCTACAGCTTCGTCAATAGTTTCGTTAGCTATTCTGATTACTTCAAGAGCCCCCTTCAGAGATTGATCGGCTTCAGGGTTATATGGCTCCGGAGGGAGAAAGTTCGGCTGCACTATAGTATAAGTGATCGTTAGTTCCGAAGCTAAATCACGACAAGCACACCTATAAGTCTTTCACGCTCTATAACTGCTTCAGCCTTTCTCGCCTCTTCCAAGGCAGCATGAGACTCCTTCTCATTTTTTATGATAGCTTCGTGAAAGGGAAATAGTCTCAACATTTCCTATAATAGATTTTGGTGTTTGACGACCATCACAAACCTTATGGACTAAACAGTTTGCCTAGTTGATCATTTCACAGGTGCATAAGTTCATCTACAACTATTCTAAGCCGACTATCTAGAATATCGTAGATTATTCCGGACAGGAGAAGCTTTTTGGAAAAACAGACTAAGCGCAGACCGTCCGGGCCCTTGCGGCGGACCGTCCGCGACACAAGGATGACCCTCGGACAGAATCAATGCAAAAATCCAAGTCCACACTATGGACCGTCCGGAGGAAAAGCAAGCACCGTCTGAGACCACGCACGGACCGTCCGGACTCAGGCGCGGACCGTCCAGTCGGTGAAGAACCAAAAACCCGAAGCCGTTGATGTGCAGGGGCGGACCGTCCGGACCAGGGGCGCGGACCGTCCGCGGTTGGCAGAATTGGAGCAACGACTAGGAAGTGGTTGGTGGCTATAAATACAACCCCAACCACCTCCATTCAACTCACCCAAGCATTCCAATCCTCTATATTCAATACAAGAGCAAGCAATCCATTCCAAGACAGAATCAAAGCCTCAAATCTCTCCAAGTTCCACAATTGAGACAAGTAATCATTAGTGATTAGTGACTTGAGAGAGAGAGTGATCCGTGTGATATTTGTCGCTCTTGTTGCTTGGCTTTTGCAATCGTGCTTTCTTCTTCCTCATTCTTATTCTTCAAGTGACTTGTAATCAATGCAAGAGACACCAATTGTGTGGTGGTCCTTGTGGGGTCTAAGTGACCTATTTGATTAAGGAGAAATCTCACTTGGTCTAGGTGTCCGTTTGAGAGAGGGAAAGGGTTGAAAGAGACCCGGTCTTTGTGACCACCTCAACGGGGAGTAGGTTTGCAAGAACCAAACCTCGGTAAAACAAATCACCGTGTCATCATTCTATTTCTTTGGTTGATTTGTTTTTTCCCTCTCTTTTGGACTCGACTATATTTCTAACGCTAACCCCGCTTGTAGATTGTGCTTAAAGTTTGTAAATTTCAGATTTGCCTATTCACCCCCTCCCCCTCTAGTCGACTTTCACTTCGTCGGCTATCTCTCGACCACCTTTCAACTAGACTTCGGAATAAAACTTTCCGCTCAACCCAGTGGCTTCAGCTGAAGGGTTCTTAATGTCGTCAGCTGAGACCGAAAATTCTGGTTGAATAACAGCTTTTGCGTGCTCGCAGCCAGCTCTATCAACGAGCGAGACGGCTCCTCGGGCACCGGCGAAGGCACATAAATCACCTCTATCACTAAGAATCTCGTCAAAAGTTTCGGCTTTGCCGCTTATCCACTGGATAACTCCATCAGGGTCATCACAGATAAAATTTTACTCCATAGAGAATGCGCCATCTTTGGCAAAACTATTTTTTAGTTTATTACAACAGTCTATAGCAACATTATAGCATTCCTCTTTCGCTTCACGAAGCTCATCGACAATTTTCTGAACTCCGGTCTGCTCAGTATAAAAAATTTCGTGTTTTGCTTGCTCAACATTGAAATTTTCAGTCATTCAATCGAGCTTCTTCTCCAATCCTTGCTCGTCAAATCGGTGCAGTCCTACCTGAATAGAAAGTGCATATTCTAATTCAGCAATACACTTCGTGTCTTTCTCTTGCTTCTTTTCAAATTCTTTGATTTTCTGATCTACTTCGGAAAGGCTGGACAGTCTAGCTTCACTAGACTTTAACCTCTCAACCAAGGAGAGCAAAATTTTATCCTTCTCAAGAGCTTCATTCCTAAGCATTATAACTTCCGAACGAAGGTTTCCAAAAGCTATTTGAGTGCTTTCATCTTCTGCATCCTTCTAGGCTTTCGAAGCTTTGCTGAGAGTAAGGCCATGACAAATAAATAAAAAATATATACAAATATTAACAAGTATTACCACAAATCATTTGCCAGAAACTCACCTAACAAAAATAAGTAAATGCAAAAAATAAAAATTACAAACCTTCAAGCTGTTATAAGCAAGGCTGTCTGCAAGTTGGTCCTTCGTCATTGCAGATAAGCCAAGTTCAAGCTACGGATATCCCATGTTGTCCATCATCTCCCGATAGACATTTATCTCCTTGCTGTCTAGGAGATAGCAAATGAAGTCATATTCATCGTTTCCTCTGTATACCAAAGATCCTCGGGGATATTTCAGGTCCTTTGCATAATGATGTACTTCGGCAATTTGCTCATCTGATAGTTTTTTTCCACGAAGCATGTCAAACAGTATATTCCGAGTCACCTTGAGAAGATGCTTCAAGTAGAGGTGATGTTGGCTTCTCCGGAACACTTTCCTTCGATAGCTCTACTGGTTTAGCTCCCGAGGGTCCTGCTTCAACGCGAATAGGAGAAGCGCTTGGAGCAGCTACATCCCTTACATATTCAATTTTGTCATCAGAAGTTCCAGTAATAGTAGGAGTTGGCATCTTTGTGGATTTCAAAACAACATCCAAAACACTGGCCATTCTCCTTTTCCTAGGAGTCGTTGTTGCAGCAGTTAATAGCTTCGACAACTCTGTCACGGTTGGGGGACTCAGCAGTTTTGGATGCTCTTCTGCCATTGAGCTCTTTGTTTCTGGCTCTTCTACTGGACCGACACTAGCTTTGACTGACGCAACATAAATTACCTTCGAAGCCAAGGGGGTAGCATCGGCATGTTCAACAATCTCCATCCTTTCTATATCAAGCACTGCAGCCGTCCTCTCCAAAGAACGTGACTTCGGCCTGCGAGTCAAAACCTTAGCTGTTTTTGGTTTAGGCGCAACGAAAGAGGATGAAATTGTCACTTTTCTTTTTGGCCCTTGCTTTCGGGTAGGAAAGCAGTAATCAGGATAAAAAAATCCAATCACATCAAAATCTCTGTGTAGTCTCCTCCTGTCGCGAGCACCAAAAGCAGTTGTCATGGCTTCGTCCATTGCCTTCGCATAACCTCCCAACAGCTCATCGCTGGTAGCATCAATAGCCTCTAACCAATCGTCATTCGGCTCGTCAAATTGACTTATATAGCGGAAAGTGTATCTTAGATCAACCAGACCACCTTCGCTGGGCCCAGCAGCAGTCTCCTTTGGCATCTCTCAGTCATTTACAAGCAGCCACACCTTGTAAGCAATGTGCTCTTGAACCAAATCCCTGGTGCCAATGTAAGTACACATTGTATTGAAGGCCATCAAACATGCTTGCACTTCGTTCCCACTTGCGATCGATGGCCTTCTAATGCCAAAGCGTGATTGTATGGGGCACTGGATTATACTCCTTACATCTTCCCTCTCACTCAAATCATTCTTGACATAAATCCATTACTTCATCCAAGAGCTCGAACATTTCTTTTGGAACGTTGGCACAGGATACCTCGCATCAGAACGGTGCACAAAGTTGTAACAACCAAAGTTGTTATGATACTGATCCTTCCCAATCGCCTTCGTCTAGTAGGATAATTCATAAATATTGCAAAAACACTTGGCATCCGGCTCTAGCCCTTGGCTTTTCATAGCCCAAATAAAAACTCCAACTTTAATTAGGACTTCAGGAGTAAGCTAATGAAGGTATATCTCGAATGTCTTTAGCACTTCGATCAGCATCTTGTGCAAAGGAAAACGAAGTCCAGCCTTCATAAAACTTTAAAATACTACCACCTCATCTGCTTTGGGAAGAGGAACAGTGCTCTCTCTAGCAGCCCTCACTATAGATATATCATGGAAATATTTTCCCTTCATCCCTTCAATTTACCCTTGTTTGAAATTCGATTTCCAGAAAACAACATCGCTTAGCCTCCACAGCCGATATTTGGCACCTTCGTTCTCACTTTCAACATCGAAGCTCTCATTGTCGCTGGAATCTCTAGATATCCTAGTTAGCATTTCATTAGTGATTTTATCAATGTTGGTCCTTTCCATGGCTTCGTAGAAACTAGCGAGTGCAGGATCCACGCTTTTCTTTTCTTCGGCCATTTCGGTGATGATCACAACAGAAAGCCAAAGCTCAAAAAACAATCACGCTCACAGAAGAGGAAAGCTAAAACGACAATCACAACACAAAAGCCAGATAGCACGAAAAATATTCTCAACACAAGCCCCTGTGTATATACACAAAGCACCACTGAGCGGTGGGCCCTATGATTCAGAATGATTCTCTATTCTAGCGAAGGGAAGGTGTTTTTTTGGACCTTCGGCTAAAGGCCTTCATTCATGTCGCATTCTGAATTTGTTACAAAGAAACAAACTAATACTGCGAGGGGCTAATGTTGGGGGCCTTTCTCTTCTGAAGGTCCTCAAAACACGACTAACCATTTGTTTCTAGCATAATATTGAATATTATAGGAGCTTCGTCATATACAAAGGTTCGTGATGGGAGTCTTCTTCTCCACCGAAGGTCCTTAAGACGAAGATACAGCTTGAAAAGGACAACAATGAATACCGAAGATATAGTCGAAGGACAACATCTTCAGCTTAAAGTGGTGACGAAGATCAAGCATGATGCTGAGCCAAAGAGGATTAGACTAGCTAGTCCCTAATGATTTATGTTACAATTATGAGCACATGTTAAGGTCATAAATGTAATTTTACCTGGGCTGTGCCCCGCGCCTATAAATAGGTGAACACTACCCTCATACTATTCACGCTGAATTGTAATCGCTCTTGCATCAACACCTTCAAACAAGCCGAAGGTATTCATGTAATATAAAGTTTGTTAATGTTCATCTGTATATCGTGAAACGGACGTATAAATGAATAAATATATTATCTCTGTTAATTCCTATCTTTACAAATCATGAAGGTATGTCCTTCATGACCATCGTTCAAAGATCATTGTATTCGAAAGGAGATAATGCCTCGAAGGACGAAGGTCCTTAATCTTTAACAATTGTGTTGCCTTGTTCTTTAATTCACAACATTTGAGAACAAGTGACCAACAAAGATCGAACAGTAGCCGAAGCTGAAGAGTTCTCCAGTAGTGCCAGGGTTGTCAAGGACGATAATCGTTTCAGCAGCGACCCCTAGGAAAGGGAGGAGGATGGCCAGCGTTCTAGATGTTGTTCTGAGACCTTCGAAGGTGGCCACTCCTGCTCCTGCTAGGGTTTCCACAAACAAAGTTGGAGAATTGGAAGAAGCTATCGCCGCAAGGGCTGCTCCTGATTGCGCTAAGGCTGGACCTTCGAAAATTACGCCAACAGAGCGAATAAGCGAGAGTCTGCCGGAGAAATTATCACTACCGATACCCAAAGCGGTGTCGACCAGAGATCTTGAATTCATCATCCGTCATGCTTCGGGAAAACAACTGACCTAGAGGCAAATTGCCGAGGCCCAACATTACACTAGGGAACTGAATTATCCTCGAGGGTCCCTAGTGTACGAAGATGATGAAGAGAATGACTTCTTATACTACCTTCCTGACAGCAAAGAAGTTGATGTCTGCCGAGAAATGATGGACAACATGGGTTATCAGAAGCTTGAGCTTGGGCTATCCTTAATGCCGAAGGACCATCTGGCAGACAGCTTAGCATACAATAGTTTGAATGTTTGTGCTTACTATTTCTCTCGATATTTTGATAATTATTTTAAGTATATTATTTGCTTGTTTTAATAAATATTTCTTTTGTTATCAGGGTCTTATTTTAAGTAAAGCTCTGAAGGCTCAAAAAGAATGGGAGGATGAGAGCACAAAAATAGCTTTCGAGAATTTGCGCTTGGAGGTTATAACTCTTCGCAATGAGGCGCTTGAGAAAGATAAAATCGTGCTTTCTTTGGTCGAAAGGTTAAAGGAAGGCGAAGCTAATTTGGCCAAACTTGAGAAAGAAAAAGAAGCAGATGCAAAACATATAGCTGATTTGGAATATGCTTTGTCTATTCAAGTTGGATTGCATAGATCTGAAGTAACAGAATTGGAAAAGAAGCTTGATGAAGTTACTGAGAATTTCAACATGGAGTAATCGAAGAACGAGATATCCGACATCGAGCGATCGAGGGTTCAAAAGAATGTTGAAGAGCTTCGACAGATGAAGGAGGAATGCTATAACATTGCTATGCAGTGCTCAGACAAACCAAAATATGCTTTTACTAGTGTTGGTGTGTTCTCGGCTGAGCAGGATGTCATTCGTGGTGACCCTAAGGGTGGGATCAAATGGATTGAGGGTGAAATCGAAGCATTTGACGAAGTTCTCACTGGCAGGGGGATTTTTGTGTCTGCGTCGACGCTCGGGGAGCTATATCTTTGGTTGAAAAAGCTAGCTGTAAACATACGAAGGCTGTAATTCGGCCAGACTTCTCAATTTCAGAGACTGACATCAAAGAGCCTTCTTCCGAAGCTAATGCCCTTAGCGAGAAATTTTATTCCAAAGTTTGGTTGAACGACGGTCGAGAGATAGCCGACGAAGCTATCTGACAAACCGAAGAAGAATCTCATCTTACCTCAGAAGAAATGAGAAAAGCTGAAGAAGCCACTCAGCACGAAAGGCGTATAGGTACGTTTGTCATGTTTTAGCTTCGAAATTATTTTAGCTCTATGTCTGAAATAAAAACTTATATTTTGGTGTAGCTGAACTCTCTCCTCCTCCAGAGCCATACAACTCTGACACTGATCTAGCCTTAAAGGGTACTCTTGATAAAATTAGAATGGCAAACACAGCAATTGATGAAGTTGTAGAAAGACTCCTATACGAAGCTGCTGAGAGAGTCCTGAAGGAGGATGATTAAACTATTTGTAAAAAAAACATTCGCAGAATTTGTATGCTGCTTTTATATAAGAAACAATTGCAAACTATGTGATTTATTATGTAATATATTTCTTTGTGTAGCGTGAAAGTGTCATACATACCGTTTTTGAGCCGAAGGCTAAAACACCTTTCCTTCTTTTCACGCTTCATAAAGAAAAAATCTCTTTTTCGCCAAAGTGACAGTATTAAACTCAAAGGTCTTGCCAGAGGTCTTGCATAAGAAATATCATTGCCGAAGTGACAGTATTAGTCCCGAAGGTCTTATCGTAGGTCTTGTATAAGGAATTGTGTATCGTTTAATAGCAACGAGTAGAGATGCAATATCCTTTCGTAGTTATTTGACAAAAATACGCTTAGCTTCGAAGGTTAACCATTACGAACAAAGGAGCAATTTCCCTTATTTTTGTTCTTTGAATGATGTGAAATGATGAATGATGCGATGTTATGATGCAGAATGATGTGATGTTATGATGCGACAAGTGTTACTACAAAATTTTTGCAATAGTAAGACTCTGCATCCCCTTAGGAACGACATTGGAATCTCTTCACCTTTTACTTAGGTGGCATTTATGCTCTGCATCCCCTTAGGAACGACTTTGGATCTTCTTCACCTTTTACTTAGGTGGTATTTTAGCTCTGTATCCCTGTAGGAATGACTTTGGAGCTAAGCTCTGCATCCCCATAGGATCGACTTTGGAGCTTCTTCACCTTTGTTGTTACACTCGATGGTGTAACCATAGATTTATTACAACAAATCGAAGGTTGCACCTTCTCAAATTGTTTCCGAAGCAAGGACATGAAATGAGAGAAATTAAAATTTGAATAGGTGTATATGAAGTTTTTAGCCCAGCCCCTCTGTAGCTTCAGTATATGTGCCTCAACTCTGGAACAGTGCTATTAACTGCCCAAGCTTTAGATTCTTTTCTTGCATCGTGTTGTTGCTGAATGTGGTGCTGCCCTTCAGGCTGTTGGTTGTGGGACGAAGTTGGAGCCATGACCGGTGGTTGTGGTAGGGCCCACGCAGCTAGAGAGTGGCTTGTTGAAGCTACTGAAACTGTAGGTTGTGAAAATGGTTGCTGATTCCCCACATACTTTGGAATGTATGGGGAATAACACGAAGCAGTATGTAGAACTTGCTGCGACTGATTTTGCCACGCTTCGGCCTCAGCTATCTTTTTTTGTTTCTGTATTATAACTTGGCAGGTTCTAGTTGTGTGCCCCTTATCCTCTCCACAGAACAAGCAGAACAGCCTTCGTGGTTGTGAGTTGAATCTTCCTACAAAGCTTCATCCTCCTCTGCCTCTTGGGGCTAGCGGTCTAAAAGAGCTTTGTTGCATCCCAGTTGACTGGGAACTGTGCTGGTGCCCTTGGTTGTGATTGCCTCTGTCTTCACTTTGGCTGGGATTGTGTATCGTTCTGACAAACCTTGGGTGGAGCCTTCCTCTGAAGCCCCTGGTCATCTTAGAACATTTGTAAGCTTCCTCCCTTCTTTGATGGAAATCAAGGGTAACCTATTGGATCCCATCAAATTAACCTATGTAGATCATTATGATTAATAAGAGCATGACTAGGTAAAAAGGAAGTGATCAAGGGCACAACTTGCCTCGCACTTGAGAATCCAGGTACCAGGATGATTCTTCTGATTCTCGTGATCTCACTGCTAGTCATAGTAATACAAACAAATATGGTATAGACATAATTAACAACACACCAAACATAAGGACAAACTGCATGATAAGAATACTAAAATCGGGGTTACGGTCATCAAGTTATGATGTGATTAAATAATTAACACTAAGTTCTATGTTTATTTTATAACTCCAGAGAGAAGATAACCTAAAGTAGCAATTAATTCAACTTTAATCTAAATTATAAATTGATCATAGATCATATTTTAGTAGATTATAATGATAAGCAGATTAACAAGACCAACCAACATAATTTAAATAAAGATATAACTATAAAATAATGAGACATGGTACAATAAATGTTGTTATTGCATACTAAATATTTATATGAAGCTGACGCAACTAGAACGGTTCAATTCGGAGTTAAAATGGAGAAGTTATGAATTTCAAAAGGTTTTATGTATTTGATACAAGATTAATTAAGAGATTAATTTTAATAACATTTTCATGTTAAAACAGTGTCACTAAGTGATAGATAATATTATTAGAAAATTATAGAAATAGGAATGGATCAATTTGGAATTAATATGACTTTTCTAGGAATTAAACAAGTTTATGTAATTATTTTTGTATTCAAAATCGTTTTCTCAATCAATTTCCATGATTTTCCTATTCGCTGGACTGCGCCTCAATTATCAAAGAAGGCAGAGGCCCCTACGTAAGTATTCCCAAGACACGGAATGCTTCTGCCAGGACTGCGGGTTGAATAATAAAGATCCTAGGGGCTATTATGCTAAACTGCCTTAGCGAAGGGGTATCGGCTGCCTAGAGCCATCCGATCATGACCGATTGGACGAGATTAGAACTCCGTGCTATAACACGTTGCAACCCGCCCTAACCATCAGATCCGATATCAATGGGTAAGGGACGACCACGTCCTAGTTCGATCTAAACCCCACACCCGCGATCCAATGGCTAAGCTTCAATTGGGCAAAGGGGGTGTCTATCATCTAATCTCGGCTGCAATAAAAGGATCCGACGGCTACAAACCCGTCTTCCCCAACCGAGCCCCAACGCAGCGGCGCCGCCAAGCCGTGCTGTGGTGCCATTGCCGGTATGGCGATTTCTCAGCCTAGCAGCCCAAACTGAACGAGCCAAGACCTACGTGATGTCCACGGAGGGGTGAAACTAAGCATGGGTCGCTTACCAGGGGTGGAGATGTAGATGCGGCGATCCACGGCGTGGCGCGGATTACGAGCGCTCGCCCGCTCCGGCGAAGAATTGCCACCAAGCTAGAGAAGTTCTTCCCCAACCGAGGTCGTCACCACATACCCCACACACGAATGGCTCTCCGGTGCGCACCCCAGGGACAAGACACCAGCGAGAACACGGATTCGCGGCGCACCTCGCTCCGCTCGGGTTTTGGTCCTCCCGCACAAACTCTGGTGGAGGCGGCTGTCTCAGCTGGGCACACGAGAGGGTATAGGCAACGACCGCATGCTCCTATTAATCGGCAGGGCAGCAGTTGAGGCCAGGGGGAGATTTGCGCATGCGGCGCCGAGGACTTCGGCCCACTCCCACCATGCGCGCGAGGCCTCGCTACTACTGGTAAGTGGGCCTGGGTGGCCAGCGGAAGTCCGCGAGATCCGGTCGGTGCGGGTCATGGCACGTTGTGCAGCGCGCGCGCCCTCCCGCGGAATCCGCGCGCCAGCCGGCGTGGTCCGAGTCTTGCACCCGCGGGGAAGATGGACCTACCCAAGGGGTGCCACCTGACGGTGTCCTGAACAGAGGATCAGTGCGAGCGCCCGCGAGTGACCCTCCCTGGACGGCCTGGCCTAGGAATCAGTGAGATGAGTGGAGGAAAGAGGATTGGGCCACGAAGTGCGAAGAAGGTACTGGGCCAAAATCTGCAAACTTGGCCCACGCGCCTTTTCCCTTCTTTTTCTTTTATATTTTCTTTTCTTTTCACTTTTAAACTTCAATTTGAATTCAAATGTTGTGGTGAACTTGTACCCAAATTAAAAATACAAAACAAACATACTAGTATGGATAGATTATATTTATTTACTTATTTATTTTGTATAACATCTTTCCTTCTTTTCTCCAAACCCCAAATTGTAAATTATATCTAAATTCCAATTTTGGTCATTAATATACTCCTACTAATATCATCATTATTATTATGAAATGCACACACAATAAACTCCAACTTGATGAATAGATATCTATTTATTCTAATTAAGTTATTTGTTTGGTAGATGTTTGAAATATGAAGCACACTCATATTGTTTCTTTTATTTTAGGAAAATAGTATTTTGATTGTGGGACAAGAATTTAAAGTTACTTCAAAATTAACTATTCATGCAAATAAATGTTTATGGTGCATCATTTAATGATATGCATCATCATTTAGTTGAATAGAAAACTTTTCTATTACTTCTTTTCTAAGATAATTCTTTGTTTTCAAAATCCAGTCCTCCATTTTCAATACTCAAGTATAATTTGAGATATCTAAATTTACTATTTTATCTCTTCATATATTTATTTTATTATTATTAAACTTTTTATACATATTTTGGGCCTTACAAATCCTACCCCCTTAACAGAAATCTCGTCCTCGAGATTTGTAAGAAAAGGGTGTATAACCATGTTATCTCAGGGCATATGCACAAACAAAATCTCAGCATGATGCATAATTTATTAGCAACACATAGGGTCAATTAGACCTTATTATTCCTCCTAAAATAGTATCGTACCAACTACTAACTAAAGTAATATTTAGGTCTTACAAATAGTAATATATATATATATATATATATATATATATATATATATATATATATATATATATATATATATATATGTAGCTTTGTGGAGCTGCTGGTGGTGGTGGAGGTAATGGGCGTTGTTCTTGTTGTCTTTCCGACCGTGCTTGCCTCATTTCTTGACGCATCTCCAACCGGACCTCACGTATTTCCTGGCGTTCTTGCCTTATCTGATTTCGCATTTTGTTAACCATGTTTGTCATTTGTTGTATTACCAGCATTTGGGCGGCAACCACTTGATCGATTCCAACCGGTGGACGATTCTATAATCCCATTAGGCTAGTAGGGTTTAATCTCTTCTACCAGTATGACTAATCTATTTAAGTAGACCACATTATATTAGGTCATATTAGCTTAGATCACATTAAATTCTATAATCCCATTTAAGAATACCACTTAGTTAAGCTTAACAAGCTGACTTTATCTTTATGAAATTATAGTATTTTTTATACACCTGAAATTCTTTTTATGGCATTAACAGGTGTGGTATAGAAACAAGGGTACATCATGTTTTAGCTATTTGGTGAGTGTGGAGCAGGTTTGGGGTAAAAGAAAGTTAGGTAAGTAAGACTTTTATTCCGGGTGGTGGATCTTGATTCATCTTAAGATATGTTTCTACTCATATCTTTCATTATCGAAGTTAACCTTCTTTTTGGGTCGGATTTAGGGACCATCAGTCGTGGTGTTAGATGCCATTATCTGAGTTGGGATATCAATTGCGAGTACCTAGGTAGGTAGGTTAAACAGAATTTTACTTTGCTTTTGGACAAATGGGTTGGGCAACATGTAACATAGGTTAGGTCGTAGTTTCACGGATGAGTTGGTTTAAGACACCAATTTAGGTTTAAAACCCATTTATAGGAATATGGTCTAATCTATGTTACCAGTATTAAATAACTTGTTTAAGTCACTCCCTTTAGATTGGAACATGTTATATTAGGTAGGGATCTAGATTAGATTGAATATAACTAGATTAGACTAGTTTAAGTTAGATAGATCTACCAGGGTAGAATACATATTATTAGGATATGCTAGATTCTTTTTGTGATAAGATGGATTATATGTTGTAGGTAATTAAGGGTCTTTGTTAGATTAAAACAGAGGGGTTATGCAACCATAGAATGATTAAGGTAGTTGCATAAGGCCGAGTTGGTCGGTCATTCTTAATTTAGTGCAGAGTGAATTAAGTTAAAACATGTGGATAGGGTCTAATCCATTTTGTTAGTATTAACTAACCCGCTTGAGTGGGTCACATTGGGTTAGTTTAGATTAGATGGGAACTAGATTAGTTTAGCATAACTAGATTTGACTAACTAAGACCTAATTAATTTTGGATCAAATTAGGTTGAATGGGGTCTAGGTATGACCAGATTAATCTAGATAAGATCTAGAATATATCGATATGACCAGTTTAGTCTAGATAAGATCCAATTAATTGGGATTAGATCATGGTTGTTATCCCATGATGAGATAAGCAAAGTGGTTGGGATAAGTATACATACTAGGACAAGATGAATTTATAACAATAAGGTGGAATCTTTTGAGATTAGTTAGATCTATTGGGATAAGATAGAAAATCTTTTCGTGATAAGATGGATCTATTAAGATAAGAGAGATCTATTAGGATAAGATAGATTTTTTTCTCAACTTAAAGGATTCTATCTAAAATAGATAAACTTTAATGGAGGATAATCTAGGTTGTTTAGTTATCTTATGATTCTATTTATGCCTATATGTATATGGAGATGTAATTGTGGACATTACCCCACAACTAATCACGCTCAATCAAAGATCCAAATCAAACAAGTATCATAAGAACAAACACTCAAGCGTATAGGTACCTATAAAAATAGTTTTGTTTTTGTTCCTAAGAGTAGGTCTCCTATTCCTAAAGATCACTTTAGGCACAGGACTTCAAAAGTGTGAAATCCACATTTATCTTTAGAAGAAAAGGTTAGAATAATCAGAGTAAAGCGGAAATAGATGAGAAAAGATTAAGAAAAGTTTAGAAAAGAATCAGAGTAAGGTAAGTAGGTAAAGGTTTCGTCCATTTCTATCTAGGTTTCGTCCTACAGTCAACATTCCTCTGATACCACTTCTGCACACCCGGATTTAAGGGACAAAGTCGGGTGCATCTCATATATGCGCCAAAGAAGACAACACATATAATAACAGAGTGTATAGAGATAAATGTCACAATATTATCAGAGTACTTATTACATAGCGGAAGTCTTACAAAATAAAAGATAAATATATAACGAACTAAAGTCCATCCTTGGCGCCATAAAGTCAACTGGGAGACGCCACCTAGATCAAGTCGAACTCCTCGTTGTGTGGCTCCTCATGAACCACATGTTCTTCTCCTGTGGGGGGTGTGAGACAGCAAGGGTGAGCTCACACATGTTCATCGCTCAACAAGTTGTGGGGAATAATGTGCATGAACTCACCAAAGGTGGGAGTTCATGTGAAGTGTAAGGCTGATCAACAAAATAAAGGTTGAAGCTGAGCATTGCTTTTATAAGTTGGTCAAAATTTTATTAGCAGATACTAAGTGTTTACCTAATAATGTTCTTGTTAATCACTGTGACATGTGCAGGTTAATTTGATGGGACTTAATAGGTTTCCCTAGCAATGTTTATCCCCCACCTTGCAAACAAATGAACTATTGGGTAGATTTGTTATTGCTCTACTTGGTTTTGGGAAACTAATGTTTTATTATGATCATGTTCCAATTATGTTGTTGTTTAATTATTGTTCATGGTAAGATCATATTGTTAATTGGAACATGGAGAACCACCCAGGAAACAGTGCTACCACAAGGGTGGAATGGGACACCCTTGGCGAAGTAATTAGGAAAGCTAGGGAGATATTACCTTACCCGGGTAGGGGCAAGCGGGGAGGCGTCGCTGCTAGAGTATAAGGAGGTCCTCAGGTCGAACTGTTTGTAAAGCTTTCTGGACGAGGGATTCCTATGCTTCCTTCGTCCTGAATCCGTAGCGGGTTTTCTCGAACTAGTGGAACTTTGGAAAGGCCTCGTACTGCTACCCTGCCTCGCTTCCTTGGTAGAGGTGTATGGGGTCCATACAACCCCGTGGCAAATGGGTAACATGACTTGTGGGTAAAGATGTGCAACCTCTGCAGAGTGTAAAACTGGCATATCAGCAGTGCTCAAGGTCATGAGCGGCTCAGACACTCACATGATTAAATTATGGAATTAAACTCAAATTGTCATTTGCATTGCATTGTGGGTGTTGTTATTAATATTGATCTCTTATTTAATTGGGTTGGTGTCACACCCGGTTTTAGAAGGCAAACCGAATGCGAACTATGTACGTGCCAGGATCAGCAATTCACGTACACAGCAGTTACATAACATGGACATCATCACACAGTGCTCAAATAGTATTAAAAAGGGAAATAGTAGTCGATTACATTATATGTCTGAGACATCTACATAGTCTTTACAATAAATCAAAGTGCGGAAAAGAAACGTAGATAAACGCGGCCTTCACAGGCAGCTGACTGGGGGTTGCCGCTAACCCACGCCTAGAACTCGTCGTAGTCTTGGAACTCCTGGAAGTCTCCTTCCACAGCTTCATCTTCTCCTGAGCAGTGGTTGCAATGATGACAACCTGGGGATGGGTGGGGTTTGGTGTGTAGAGCAAGGGTGAGTACACATCAACATACTCAGCAAGTATCCTGTTTGGTTGTAGTGGACTAGCTTTATGTGGGGATAAGTCAAGCAGTTGCTTTTAGTTGGTCAGATTATTATTTACTAGTAGAAAGTCAGGTTTTAGCATTAACCCAAGTTATTAGCCCGATGTACCCTTTCCAAACGGAAAGAATACCACTTACCAGCACCATAGGCATAACCAAAACCATCAGTCTCATCGCCACCTATAACCCAAAATGTCTCTGATCAAGTACCACTAATCACTGGAGCTCCCTTGGCCGCTCATAACCGCGAGCACGGCTGATATATCAGTTTTCAAACACTCTGCAGAGGTTGCGCACTTTACCCATGAGCCGTGATTCCCTTTTTGCCTCGGGTTGTATGGACCCTTGAACACTCCCAAGGTGAGTAGGCAGGGTCTCACTACGTAGCCTTTACGAAGATTCCCCGGGGCTGTAGCCGCCTGTTAGGTTTCCTAAATGTACCGCACTCCTCCCCAAGGGACAAATCAACCTTGGCAGAGCGAGCCGCATACACCGAGCCCCATTGACGGCACGACGGCGAAGCGAACTACACCCCGGATCCTCTAATTATTCAGCTAAGGGCACCCCATTCCACCCTCATGGTTGCACTGTTTTCCCGGGCGGTCATCCAAAGAACAGGTCCTTACGGAGAGGCACTCGAGAAACCGCTCGAGCCCCCTTAAAGGCCACAAGTATAACATCATAATAAGAAGAGGGAAAACAGCGTATCATAGATAATCCCATCATGTTCATTGATTATAGTTGAGCAATAGCATAAAGCTAAACAATAATAATCCAACCCAAATAGGTAAACAAGGACATGGATAACAAAACTAGTCAAGCCTTAGGCATAAATGTGTAATGCGGGAGGTGAATTAAAGAATGAATAGGACAGAGATAGGTCAAGGGACACTTGCCTCCACCAACCGACTGCTGCTCAGGGGCTTCTCCTGCGAGTTCTTCGAGCTCTTCAACCGGATCGTTCTCTATGCGAGCGCAAACATACATACATCCACACATTTAATACAAACTGAAAGGGAATTAGGCTTACACCTAGTTCCTAGATAATTTTGGTGGTTGAATTGCCCAACACAAATAATTGGACTAATTAGTTTGCTCTAGTGTATAAGTTACACAGGTGTCAAAGGTTCACAACAAGCCAATTAAAAAGACCAAAGTTGGGTTCAAAATAGAGAGCTAAAGGCATCCCGAAAGGCTCCCTGGTCTGGCGCACCGGACTGTCCGGTGGCGCACCGGACAGTGTCCGGTGCACCATGGGACTTCACCCAGAACTCTTCAGCCTCGGGATTTTCCTGTAGCCGGCGCGCTATAATTCACCGGACTGTCCGGTGTACACCGGACAGTGTCCGGTACTACAAGAGGTCGCGGCTCCGGAACTTGGCAGCCTCGGGAAATCATAACGGCTGCTCCGCTATAATTCACCGGACATGTCAGGTGTACACCGGACTGTCCAGTGCAACAGCGGGGCAACGACTACTTCACGCCAACGGTTGCCTGCAACAGCAATTAATGCGCGCCAGAGCGCGCAGGCGTCAGGCACGCCCATACAGGCGCACCGGACACTCTACAGTACATGTCCGGTGCGCCACCGGACATCCAGGCGGGCCCAGAAGTCAGAACTCCAACGGTCGAATTGCAACGGCTTTGGTGATGTGGCTGGCGCACCGGACATGTCCGGTGAGCACCGGACTGTCCGGTGCACCATACGACAGACAGCCTCCACCAACCGTCATGTTTGGTGGTTGGGGCTATAAATACCCCAACCACCCCACCATTCATTGCATCCAAGTTTTCCACTTCTCAACCACTTACAAGAGCTAGGCATTCAATTCTAGACACACCAAAGAGATCAAATCCTCTCCAACTCCACACAAGGCTTTAGTGATTAGCGAGAGAGATTTGTCGTGTTCTTTTGAGCTCTTGCGCTTGGATTGCTTCTTTTCTTTCTCACTTGTTCTTGTGATCAAAACTCCATAGTAATCAAGGCAAGAGGCACCAATTGTGTGGTGGCCCTTGCGGGGAAGTTTTGTTCCCAGTTTTGATTTGAGAAGAGAAGCTCACTCGGTCCGAGGGACCATTTGAGAGAGGGAAGGGTTGAAAGAGACCTGGCCTTTGTGGCCTCCTCAACAGGGAGTAGGTTTGCGAGAACCGAACCTCAGTAAAACAAATCCGCGTGTCACACTCTTCATTTGCTTGCGATTTGTTTTGCACCCTCTCTCGCGGACTCGTTTTTATTTCTAACGCTAACCCGGCTTGTAGTTGTGTTTATATTTGTAAATTTCAGTTTCGCCCTATTCACCCCCCCTCTAGGCGACTATCAATTGGTATCAGAACCCGGTGCTTCATTAGAGCCTAACCGCTCGAAGTGATGTCGGGAGATCACGCCAAGAAGGAGATGGAGACCGGCGAAAAGCCCACTACAAGCCATGGGAGCACTTCATCGGAAGAGTCCCGCACCAAGAGGAAGGAGAAGAAGAAGGACTCCTCCAAAGGGAAGGAGAAGAAATCTTCCTCACACCACAAAGAGAAGAAGGAGAAATCCTCTTCTCACAAGCCGCATCGGAGTGGGGACAAGAAAAAGAGGATGAGGAAGGTGGTCTACTACGAGACCGATTCTTCATCGGCATCCACCTCCGGCTCCGACGCGGCGTCCGTCACTTCTAAACGCCAAGAGCGTAAGAAGTATAGTAAGATTCCTCTACGCTACCCTCGCATTTCTAAACATACACCTTTACTTTCCGTCCCATTAGGCAAACCACCAACATTTGATGGTGAAGATTATGCTAGGTGGAGTGATTTAATGCGATTTCATCTAACCTCACTCCACAAAAGTATATGGGATGTTGTTGAGTTTGGTGCACAGGTACCATCCGTAGGGGATGAAAACTATGATGAGGATGAAGTGGCCCAAATCGAGCACTTCAACTCCCAAGCCACAACCATACTCCTCGCCTCTCTAAGTAGAGAAGAATACAACAAGGTGCAAGGGTTGAAGAATGCAAAAGAGATTTGGGATCTACTCAAGACCGCGCACGAAGGTGATGAACTCACCAAGATCACCAAGCGGGAAACAATCGAGGGGGAGCTCGGTCGCTTCCGTCTTCGCCAAGGGGAGGAGCCACAAGATATGTACAACCGGCTCAAAACCTTGGTGAACCAAGTGCGCAACCTCGGGAGCAAGAAATGGGACGACCACGAGGTGGTTAAGGTTATTCTTAGATCACTCATCTTCCTTAACCCCACTCAAGTTCAATTAATTCGTGGTAATCCTAGATACACACTAATGACTCCTGAGGAAGTTATCGGGAATTTTGTGAGCTTTGAGTATATGATCAAGGGCTCGAAGAAGATCAACGAGCTAGATGATCCCTCCACATCCGCGGCACAACCGGTCGCATTTAAGGCGACGGAGGAGAAGAAGGAGGAGTCTACATCGAGTAGACAACCAATCGACGCCTCAAAGCTCGACAACGAGGAGATGGCGCTCATCATCAAGAGCTTCCGCCAAATCCTCAAACAGAGGAAGGGGAAGGACTACAAACCCCGCTCTAATAAAGTGTGCTACAAATGTGGTAAGCCCGGTCATTTTATTGCAAAATGTCCCATATCTAGTGACAGTGACAGGGGCGACGACAAGAAGGGAGAAGAAAGGAGAAGAAGAGATACTACAAGAAGAAGGGCGGCGATGCCCATGTTTGTCGGGAATGGGACTCCGACGAAATCTCTAGCGACTCCTCCGACGACGAGGACGCCGCCAGCATCGCCGTCACCAAGGGACTCCTCTTCCCCAACGTCGGCCACAAGTGCCTCATGGCAAAGGACGGCAAAAAGAAGAAGGTTAAATCTAAATCCTCCACTAGATATGAGTCCTCTAGTGATGATAATGCTAGTGATGAGGAAGATAATTTGCGTACCCTTTTTGCCAACCTTAACATGGAACAAAAGGAAAAATTAAATGAATTAATTAGTGCCATCCATGAAAAGGATGATCTCTTGGACTCCCAAGAGGACTTCCTAATCAAGAAAAATAAAAAGCATGTTAAGGTTAAGAATGCTTATGCTCTAGAAGTAGAAAAATGTGAGAAATTATCTAGTGAGCTAAGCACATGCCATGACACTATTACCAACCTTAGAAATGAAAATGTGAAATTAATTGCTAAGGTTGATTCTCATGTTTGTAATGTTTCAACTTCCAATCCTAGAGATGATAATGTTGATCTACTTGCTAGGATTGATGAGTTGAATGTTTCTCTTGCTAGCCTTAGGATTGAAAATGAGAAATTGCTTGCTAAGGCTAAAGGTTTTGATGTTCGCAATGTTACTATCTCTAACCTTACAAGTGAAAACGATATATTACATGCTAAGGTTGTAGAATTAAAATCTTGCAAACCCTCTACATCTATCGTTGAGCATGTATCTATTTGTACTAGATGTAGAGATGTTGATATTAATGCTATTCATGATCACATGTCTTTAATTAAACAACAAAATGATCATATAGCAAAATTAGATGCTAAAATTGCCGAGCATAACTTAGAGAATGAAAAATTTAAATTTGCTCGTAGTATGCTTTATAATGGGAGACGCCCTGGCATCAAGGATGGCATTGGCTTCCAAAGGGGAGACAATGTCAAACTTAATGCCCCTCCTAAAAAATTGTCTAATTTTGTTAAGGGCAAGGCTCCCATGCCTCAGGATAACGAGGGTTACATTTTGTACCCTACCGGTTATCCTGAGGACAAAATTAGGAGAATTCATTCTAGGAAGTCTCACTCTGGCCCTAATCATGCATTTATATATAAGGGTGAGACATCTAGCTCTAGGCAACCAATCCGTGCTAAGTTGCCTAAGAAGAAAACTCCTAGTGCATCAAATGAACATAGCATTTCATTTAAGACTTTTGATGCATCATATGTTTTGACTAACAAATCCGGCAAGGTCGTTGCCAAGTATGTTGGGGGCAAACACAAGAGCTCCAAAACTTGTGTTTGGGTTCCCAAAGTTCTTGTTTCTAATGCCAAAGGACCCAAAACCGTTTGGATACCTAAAGTCAAGAACTAAAATTGTTTTGTAGGTTTATGCATCCGGAGGCTCAAGTTGGATACTCGACAGAGGGTGCACAAACCATATGACAGGGGAGAAGAAGATGTTCTCCTCCTACGAGAAAAACCAAGATCCCCAACGAGCTATCACATTCGGGGATGGAAACCAAGGTTTGGTCAAAGGATTGGGTAAAATAGCTATATCTCCTGACCATTCTATTTCCAATGTTTTTCTTGTAGATTCATTAGACTACAATTTGCTTTCTGTATCTCAATTATGCAAAATGGGCTACAACTGTCTTTTCACTGATGTAGGTGTCACTGTCTTTAGAAGAAGTGATGATTCAATAGCATTTAAGGGAGTGTTAGAGGGTCAGCTATACTTGGTAGATTTTGATAGAGCTGAACTCGACACTTGCTTAATTGCTAAGACTAACATGGGCTGGCTCTGGCATCGTCGACTAGCACATGTTGGGATGAAGAATCTTCACAAACTTCTAAAGGGAGAACACATTTTAGGACTAACAAATGTTCATTTTGAGAAAGACAGGGTTTGTAGTGCATGCCAAGCAGGAAAGCAAGTTGGTGCCCATCATCCACACAAGAACATCATGACGACCGACAGGCCGCTTGAGCTACTCCACATGGATCTATTCGGCCCGATTGCTTACATAAGCATCGGCGGGAGTAAGTATTGTCTTGTAATAGTGGATGATTATTCTCGCTTCACTTGGGTATTCTTTTTGCAGGAAAAATCTCAAACCCAAGAGACCTTAAAGGGATTCTTGAGACGGGCTCAAAATGAGTTCGGCTTAATGATCAAGAAAATAAGAAGCGACAACGGGACGGAGTTCAAGAACTCTCAAATTGAAGGCTTTCTTGAGGAGGAGGGCATCAAGCATGAGTTCTCTTCTCCCTACACGCCACAACAAAATGATGTAGTGGAGAGGAAGAATCGAACTCTATTGGACATGGCAAGGACCATGCTTGATGAGTACAAGACTTCGGATCGGTTTTGGGCCGAGGCGGTCTACACCGCCTGCTACGCCATCAACCGGTTATATCTACACCGAATCCTCAAAAAGACATCTTATGAACTCCTAACCGGTAAAAGCCCAATATTTCATATTTTAGAGTCTTTGGTAGCAAATGCTTTATTCTTGTTAAAAGAGGTAGAAAATCTAAATTTGCTCCTAAGACTGTAGAAGGCTTTTTACTAGGATATGATTCAAACACAAGGGCATATAGAGTCTTTAACAAATCCTCCGGACAAGTTGAAGTTTCTTGTGACGTTGTGTTTGATGAGACTAACGGCTCTCAAGTAGAGCAAGTTGATCTTGATGAGACAGGTATTGAAGAGGCATCGTGCATCGCGCTAAGGAACATGTCCATTGGGGATGTGTGTCCTAAGGAATCCGAAGAGCCTCCAAATGCACAAGATCAACCATCCTCCTCCACGCAAGCATCTCCACCAACTCAAAATGAGGATGAGGCTCAAAATGATGAAGAAGAAGATCAAAGAGATGAGCCACCTCAAGATGACGGCAATGATCAAGGGGGAGATGCAAATGATCAAGACAAGGAGGATGAAGAACCAAGGCCGCCACACCCAAAAGTCCACCAAGCAATCCAACGAGATCACCCCATCGACACCATCCTCGGCGACATTCATAAGGGGGTAACTACTAGATCTCGTGTTGCACATTTTTGTGAGCATTACTCTTTTGTTTCCTCTATTGAGCCACACAGGGTAGAGGAAGCACTCCAAGATTCAGATTGGGTAGTGGCGATGCAAGAGGAGCTCAACAATTTCACTAGGAATGAAGTATGGCATTTAGTTCCACGTCCTAATCAAAATGTTGTAGGAACCAAATGGGTCTTCCGCAACAAGCAAGATGAGCATGGTGTGGTGACAAGGAACAAAGCTCGACTTGTGGCCAAAGGATACTCTCAAGTCGAAGGTTTGGATTTCGGTGAAACCTATGCACCCGTAGCTAGGCTTGAGTCAATTCGCATATTATTAGCCTATGCTACTTACCATGGCTTCAAGCTTTATCAAATGGACGTGAAGAGTGCTTTCCTCAATGGACCAATCAAGGAAGAGGTCTATGTTGAGCAACCTCCCGGCTTTGAAGATAGTGAGTACCCTAACCATGTATATAGGCTCTCTAAGGCGCTTTATGGGCTCAAGCAAGCCCCAAGAGCATAGTATGAATGCCTTAGAGATTTCCTTATCGCTAATGGCTTCAAAGTCGGAAAGGCCGATCCTACTTTATTCACTAAAACTCTTGACAATGATTTGTTTGTATGCCAAATTTATGTTGATGATATTATATTTGGGTCTACTAACGAATCTACATGTGAAGAATTTAGTAGGATCATGACACAAAAATTCGAGATGTCGATGATGGGGGAGTTGAAATACTTCTTGGGATTTCAAGTGAAGCAACTCCAAGAGGGCACCTTCATTAGCCAAACAAAGTACACTCAAGACATTCTCAACAAGTTTGGGATGAAGGATGCCAAGCCCATCAAGACACCCATGGGAACTAATGGGCATCTCGACCTCGACACGGGAGGTAAGTCCGTGGATCAAAAGGTTTATCGGTCGATGATAGGTTCTTTGCTATATTTATGTGCATCTCGACCGGATATTATGCTTTCCGTATGCATGTGTGCAAGATTCCAAGCCGACCCTAAGGAAGCTCACCTTACGGCCGTAAAACGAATCTTGAGATATTTGGCTTATACTCCTAAGTTTGGGCTTTGGTATCCTAGGGGATCCACTTTTGATTTGATTGGTTATTCGGATGCCGATTGGGCAGGGTGTAAAATCAATAGGAAGAGCACATCGGGGACTTGCCAGTTCTTGGGAAGATCCTTGGTGTCTTGGGCTTCAAAGAAGCAAAATTCGGTCGCTCTTTCCACCGCCGAAGCCGAGTACATTGCCGCAGGTCATTGTTGCGCACAATTGCTTTGGATGAGGCAAACCCTGCGGGACTACGGTTACAAATTAACCAAAGTCCCTTTGCTATGTGATAATGAGAGTGCAATCAAGATGGCGGATAATCCCGTCAAGCATAGCCGCACTAAACATATAGCCATTCGGTATCATTTTCTTAGGGATCACCAACAAAAGGGAGATATCGAGATTTCTTACATTAATACTAAAGATCAATTAGCCGATATCTTTACCAAGCCTCTTGATGAACAAACTTTTAACAAACTTAGGCATGAGCTCAATATTCTTGATTCGCGCAATTTCTTTTGCTAACTTGCACACATAGCTCATTTGTATACCTTTGATCATATCTCTTTCATGTGCTATGACTAATGTGTTTTTCAAGTCCATTTCAAACCAAGTCATAGGTGTATTGAAAGGGAATTGGAGTCTTCGGCGAAGACAAAGGCTTCCACTCCGTAACTCATTCTTCGCCGTCACTCCAAGCAACTCTCCATTTTTGGGGGAGAAACCATGAGCACCAAGCAAAAGGACTCCATCTTTGGTATAATCTTCACTTATTTATTTATGACCAAAGGGATAGAGTAATTCGAGGGCTCTAATGATTCCGTTTTTGGCGATTCATGCCAAAGGGGGAGAGAGTATGAGCCCAAAGCAAAAGGACCGCACCACCACCAATTTCAAAAACTTAGTTTTTCAAAAAGAGTATTTTCAATTGGTATCTTATTGTGTTCAAAAGGGGGAGAAAGTAGTATTTCAAAAATGATATATCAAAACCCTCTTGAACACTAAGAGGAGGATCTCATTTAGGCGGAGTTTTGTTTAGTCAAAGGAAAAGCATTTGAAACATGGAGAGAAAATTTCAAATCTTGAAAATGCTTTGCAAAATCTTATCCATTTATCTTTGACTATTTGCTAAAAGAACCTTGAAAAGGATTTACAAAAGAATTTGCAAAAACAAAACATGTGGTGCAAGCGTGGTCCAAAATGTTAAAAACAAAGAAACAATCCATGCATAACTTGTAAGTATTTATATTGGCTCAATTCCAAGCAACCTTTGCACTTACATTATGCAAACTAGTTCAATTATACACTTCTATATTTGCTTTGGTTTGTGTTGGCATCAATCACCAAAAAGGGAGAGATTGAAAGGGAATTAGGCTTACACCTAGTTCCTAGATAATTTTGGTGGTTGAATTGCCCAACACAAATAATTGGACTAATTAGTTTGCTCTAGTGTATAAGTTACACAGGTGTCAAAGGTTCACAACAAGCCAATTAAAAAGACCAAAGTTGGGTTCAAAATAGAGAGCTAAAGGCATCCCGAAAGGCTCCCTGGTCTGGCGCACCGGACAGTGTCCGGTGCACCAGGGGACTTCACCCAGAACTCTTCAGACTCGGGATTTTCCTGTAGCTGGCGCGCTATAATTCACCGGACTGTCCGGTGTACACCGGACAGTGTCCGGTGCTACAAGAGGTCGCGGCTCCAGAACTTGGCAGCCTCGGGAAATCATAACAGCTGCTGCGCTATAATTCACCGGACATGTCAGGTGTACACCGGACTGTCCGGTGCAACAGCGGGGCAACGACTACTTCGCGCCAACGGTCGCCTGCAACAGCAATTAATGTGCGCCAGAGCGCGCAGGCGTCAGGCATGCCCATACTGGCGCACCGGACACTCTACAGTACATGTCCGGTGCGCCACCGGACATCCAGGCGGGCCCAGAAGTCAGAACTCCAACGGTCGAATTGCAACGGCTTTGGTGACGTGGTTGGCGCACCAGACATGTCCGGTGAGCACCGGACTGTCCGGTGCACCATACGACAGACAGCCTCCACCAATCGTCATGTTTGGTGGTTGGGGCTATAAATACCCCAACCACCCCATCATTCATTGCATCCAAGTTTTCCACTTCTCAACCACTTATAAGAGTTAGGCATTCAATTCTAGACACACCAAAGAGATCAAATCCTCTCCAACTCCACACAAGGCTTTAGTGATTAGCGAGAGAGATTTGTCGTGTTCTTTTGAGCTCTTGCGCTTGGATTGCTTCTTTTCTTTCTCACTTGTTCTTGTGATCAAAACTCCATTGTAATCAAGGCAAGAGGCACCAATTGTGTGGTGGCCCTTGCGGGGAAGTTTTGTTCCCGGTTTGATTTGAGAAGAGAAGCTCACTCGGTCCGAGGGACCGTTTGAGAGAGGGAAGGGTTGAAAGAGACCCAGCCTTTGTGGCCTCCTCAACGGGGAGTAGGTTTGCGAGAACCGAACCTCGGTAAAACAAATCCGCGTGTCACACTCTTCATTTTCTTGCGATTTGTTTTGCACCCTATCTCGCGGACTCGTTTTTATTTCTAACGCTAACCCGGCTTGTAGTTGTGTTTATATTTGTAAATTTCAGTTTCGCCCTATTCACCCCCCCCCTCTAGGCGACTATCACAAACGAACATTACACCATACAATAGAATGCAGTAAGTAAACAGACGTTCCACGTGGGCTCGCAGTTAAGGTTAAGAGAGAAAGAGAAAAAGACAGTCGAGGAACGATTACGTTACATATTTATGAATTAAACCACTCGCTCAATTGAAAGGCATTAATACAGACACTATGTTTAGCATAAAGTAAAGTCATGTTTCAAGTCCAATCATTATAAGCAGATGAAGGTGAATAAAAAAGATTGTCGCGCGGCAAGACGCGCGACATGGCACTCTAAATCGAATTAAGAAATCCACGACTCGTCACGCGACCGAGCGCACAACGAGACGCTTTGCATTAACTGTAAAGAGACGTTAAGCTTCGCGCGACGAAACGCACGATGGCATACGTCGACTAAACTGAGTCTAAAGTGGAACGTCGCGTGAATACACGCGCGACGTTACACCTTAAACAACCTGAAATTAAAATGGATCGTCGCGCGATGAAGCGCACGACGCAACACATAAATAGAATCTGAAATTAGACAAATCCGTCGTGCGACGAAGCGCGCGACGCAGCACGCTGACTAACGGAGTTTGACATTGACTACCAACCAAAAATAATCACCACGAGTGCGGGTTTGCGCACGAGGGAACGCGCTAGCGGTAAACGGGGAAGCGCGAGGCCACGCCAAGGCCACGCGAACCACGCCAAGGGCCAGGACAACGCGCGCAGGGGGCCGAGGCCGCGCCGGGGGCAGGGGCCGCGTCGGGGGCCGGAGGCCGCGCCGGGGCCGCGCCGGGGGCCGCGCCGGGCGAGCAGGGGGTGGGGCCGGGGCACCGCCGCGCAAGCAGGGGGCGGGGGCCACGCGCCGCCGCGCGAGCAGGGGGCGGAGGGCGCCGTCGCAGGCTAGGGAGGGCGGGGCGGGCGGGGTCGCGCGCCGGCGAGCAGGGGACGGGGCCGCACCGCCGTGGGCCGGGGGAGGGCGGGGCGGGGCCGCGCCGCCGGCGAACGGGGAGGGCAGGGGCGCGCGCGAGCAGGGGAAAGAGAGGGCGCGCGGGGGGGGGGGGGGGAAGAAGAGGAGGGAGAGGGAGAGAGAGAGAAGGGGAGGGGAGGGGAGCTCACCTCGGGGTCCAAATTCCGGTGATCGCCGTCTCCAATTCCTAGGGCACCACAGGGAGAGAGAGGTGGAAGAGGGAGAGGGAGGTTGCTGCGCGGGAAATCCAAATGAGAGAGAGAGAAGGGGGCGCATGGGGGTGTGGGCGCCAGGGGCGCGCAGGGCCGGCCGGGCTGGGTTGGGTTGGGCCGAGCCACTTCACGGATCGAAACCCACGACGTGCATGACCACTAAACGGAATTAAATCGCGAATCGAAATATGAAACGGAACGAGACGAACACGCAACATCAGACAAAGAAATGTGCCTCGGCATGATGCAACACCCATGACACTTAGGTTTTGGTTTATACATGACACGGACACCCGTCACTATACTGGTTTTGAAATTGGGAAGAGGGAGCGAAGCAGGAAAGAGAAAAGAGAGTAACGCCCGAATTTGGTGAGAGAAAAGAAGAAAAAAAATTCTACCACCAAATTCAGGGAGTTACAAATCTATCCCCCTTAAAAGAATCTCGCCCTCGAGATTCAGGGTTGGCTAGCAAAGAGCTCAGGGTATTTAGCCATCAGATCATCTTCACGCTCCCAGGTTGCTTCTTCCTCTGAATGGTGATTCCATCTGACCTTGCACATTCTAATGGTCTTCCTTCGGGTGACTCTGTCTGCAACCTCAAGGATTTGCACTGGCTTCTCAACGTAGGTCAAGTCCTCCTGGACTTCAAGACCTTCCACTGGCAACTGCTCTTCTGGCACACGTAAGCACTTCTTCAACTGAGACACATGAAAGACATCATGCACAGCAGACAAATTCTCTGGCAAACTGAGCTGATAGGCCACTTCTCCACGCCTTGAGAGAATTTGGTACGGACCAATGTAGCGGGGTGCTAGCTTGCCTTTGACTCCGAACCTTCTGACTCCTCTGATCGGTGACACTTTCAGATAGACAAAGTCTCCAACTTCGAAACTCAGCTCTCTTCTTCTTGTGTCTGCATAGCTTCGCTGTCTTGACTGCGCTATCTTCAGATTCTCTCGAACCATCTTGATGTTCTCTTCGGCTTCAAGCAGAATGTCTGGCCCGAACACTTGCTTTTCTCCAGGCTGATCCCATTGCAACGGAGTTCTACAACTCCTTCCATAGAGCGCCTGAAATGGTGACATCTTCAAACTGGCCTGGTAACTGTTGTTATAGGAAAACTCTGCATAAGGCAATCTCTTATCCCATCCGGACTGATCTTGCAACGCACAGGCTCTCAACATGTCTTCCAGAATTTGATTGGTTCTTTCGGTCTGACCATCTGTCTGCGGATGATACGCTAAACTGAAATTCAGATGTGTGCCCAAGGCTTCATGCAACTGCTGCCAGAAATGAGAGGTGAACTGCGTTCCTCGGTCTGACACTATCTTCTTTGCCACACCATGAAGGCAAACGATCCGAGACATATACAATTCTGGCAATACTGCGCTGCTGTAGTTGGTCTTGACGGTTATGAAGTGGGCTGACTTGGTCAAACGGTCCACCACTACCCAAATAGAATCGTAGCCGGCTCGAGTGCGAGGCAATCCGACTATGAAATCCATACCGATTTCATCCCATTTCCACTGAGGGATTTGCAATGGTTGCAACAATCCAGCAGGTCTCTGGTGCTCTGCCTTGATCCGTCGACAACTATCACACATAGCCACATGCTCTGCAATTTCCCTCTTCATTCCATACCACCAGAATTTCTTCTTCAGATCTTGATACATCTTCTCACTGCCAGGGTGAATCGAATAGGCTGTCTCATGATCTTCCTTGAGGATCAACTCCCGAATGGATTGGACATTGGGAACACACAAGCGGTCTTTGAACCATATCACCCCTTCTGCATCTTCCCGAAAATCTTTACCTCTGTCGTCTAGAATCAGTCGCCTGATCTCACTGATCTTCTCATCGTTCTTCTACGCTTCTTTGATTTCTCGCTCCAAGGTAGGTTCCAACTCAACTGTGACTCCTCGCGAATTGTTCAGAAATCCGAGGCTCAACCTGTCAAACTCCTTGGCCAACTCATAAGGCATCGGATGAGCGACCATCAGGTTGACCTGACTCTTCCTGCTCAAAGCATCTGCCACTACGTTTGCTTTGCCTGGATGGTAGTGAATCTCCAACTCATAGTCTTTGATCAGCTCTAACCATCTTCGCTGCCTCATATTCAGCTCTGACTGAGTGAATATGTACTTCAGACTCTTGTGGTCTGTGTAAACATCACATTTCTGTCCATACAGATAGTGCCTCCATGTCTTCAGTGCGTGAACCACTGCTGCCAACTCTAGGTCATGGATTGGATAATTCTTCTAATGAACCTTCAGCTATTGGGACGAGTAAGCCACAACTCTTCTCTCTTGCATCAACACGCATCCCAAACCGGTGTAACAAGCATCACAATACACCGAGAAGGGCTTGTGCACATCAGGCAAGACTAGGACAGGCGCTGTAGTCAACTTCTCTTTTAGCGCTTCAAAGGCCTCTTGACATTTCTGGGTCCACTTGAACTCAACCTTGTTGCCTAGCAACGCTGTCATTGGTTTCGCAATCTTCGAAAACCCTTCAATGAATCGCCGATAATATTCGGCCATTCCAATGAAACTCTTGATTCCTCGAGCATCTGTTGGCGCCTTCCAGTTCAGAATGTCTGCCACTTTCTTCGGATCCACAGTCAATCCTTCTTTGTTGATTATGTGACCCAAGAACAGGACTTCATTGATCTAGAATTCACATTTGCCCAACTTTGCATACAACTGGTGCTCTCGCAATCTCTGCAATACCATCCTCAAATGATCTGCATGCTCTTCTTCGCTTTGAGAATAAATCAGAATGTCATCAATGAATACCACCACAAACTTGTCGAGATAATCCATGAATACACTGTTCATCAAGTTCATAAAGAAGGCTGGCGCATTGGTCAAACCAAAAGACATCACAGTGAACTCATACAAACCATTCTTGGTAATGAATGTCGTCTTCGGAATGTCCGAAGGTCGGATCCTGAGCTGATGATAACCTGACCTCAAATCAATCTTGGAGAACACACTGGCTCCTCTCAACTAGTCGAACAGATCTTCTATTCTGGGCAAAGGGTACTTGTTCTTGATCGTGACTTCATTCAAAGCTCGGTAATCGATGCACATCCTTTTGGTGCCATCTTTCTTCTCCACGAATAGGACAGGGGCGGCCCAAGGCGAGGTGCTTGGCCGAATGTAACCTTTCTCTGACAGCTCATCAATCTGCTTCTTAAGTTCAACCAAGTCTGGTCCGGATATTCTGTAAGCTCTCTTAAAGATAGGGGAGGTTCCAGGAAGAAGCTCTATGGCAAACTCAACTTTCCGCTCTGGTGGCATGCCCGGTAATTCCTTTGGGAACACATCTGGAAACTCAGACACAATCTTGATCCTCTCAATTGGGTCTGCTTCACTACTATCGACATCCATCTGATAACAACTTCCTTTCTTCGGCTCAGGCGGGACTAACTCGGTCACCACTTCGTCTCCTAGTGGGGACACCAACTTGATTGTCCTCTTATCACAACTGATAACTGCCTGATACTTATCTAGCCAATTCATCCCTAGGATGACATCTATTCCCTGAGTACCCATTACTATGAGGTTGGCGGGAAACGCTATCCCCCTTATTTCCACACTTACATTCAAACAAATGCTATCGGCTCGAATTCTACCACCGGCTGAGTCAATTTGAATGGGGGTTGACATGGTAGTAATTGGAAGATTATGTGCTCCTACCCATGATGCAGTAATGAAAGAATGCGTTGCTCTAGTATCAAATAACACTTCTGCAATATGGGAGTCGACTGGGAACATACCTACTATCATGCCGGTGGTCTCCTGAACTGCTTCAGCCTCCAAGTGATTCAGTCTCCCATGATTATAACGTGGCTGAGAGCGGTTGCCTGCTCCAGGCTGAGACACCTTCTGCTTTGCTGGGGCATTGGGGCCTGACTGCTGCTGGGCTGCCTTCTTCGGACATTGCATCACCCAATGGCCTTGCTCTCCACAGTGGAAACATGCTCTGTTTCCAACCTGAGCTGGTGCTGCCTGATTGTTCTGTTGCTAGGGCAGGAAGACGAGGTGCTTGCTGATTCTGCCTCTGAAACTGACCTCCTGACTGATTGCTCTGATGGTTCTGGTTCTGGTGCTGAGGATACTGCCTTTGGAACCGCTGATGCTGCTGAGGTGGACGTTGGTTCTGCCTGAACTGCTAAGGTTGATTGCCTGAGAAACGAGGACAATTTCTGCTTCCATGCTGGGGTCCACTGATCTTACGCTTACGATCCTCCATCTCCTTACGCTTCCTCTCCGTCATGATTGCTCTGTCAATTAGGTGTTGGAATGTCGGGAAGGTGTGATTCATCAGTTGATACTGAAGAGGGTCAACCAAACCTCTCAGGAAACGGTACTCTCTCTTGGCGTCAGTGTTGACATCTTTAGGAGCATAGCAAGACAGTTGCAGAAACCTGTCCCAGTACTCACTGACAGACGATGACCCTTGCTTGAGGGCCAGGAACTCCTCCTTCTTCACTGTCATCAGACCTACGGGCACATGGTACTGACGAAAGCTACCTCTAAACTCTTCCCAGGTGATGGTGTCGGGGTTGGCATGGGTGGCGAGATAAGACTCCCACCATGACTGAGCTGCTCCTCTCAACAGACGAGGACCATACAGGACTTTCTCCCTGTCGTCACACTAAGCGGTATGCAACTCCCGCTCCACAGTGCGCAGCCAGTCTTCAGCATCCATGGGGTCAGAAGAGTGAGCAAACATTGGTGGATGACCTCTCATGAACTCAGCACGCTTATCTCTGGGCATCTGAGGCATCTGAGGCTGAGGTGGTGCCTGCTGCTGCTGCTGCTGCTGAATGGCGGCCAGAGTCTGACCGATGGCTTGAACTGCCTGAGTCTGCATCAGAAACATCTGCTCGATCGACATTGGGGGTGGGGGCGGCAGGTGCTGTTGCTGGGGCACCTCATCCTGCTGAGCAGCTCACTCCTGCTGAGCACGCCTTCATCCTCTGCGCCTGTTCTCTGACATCTGCAGAATGCAACCACACATCAGAACTGATCTGGCAAATCTTGCAGCATAAGAAAAGAGTATAGAATTCTTCAACAGCACTGAACAGATGAGCATCTTCACTGATCTCCAACACAGACCACACAGCTTCTCAGATAAAGAGAAAAGTGGAATAAAAGGTTTCCCAACTATATAACTAACTCCATTAACATAATAGGTAAACCAAACTACAGGGGATACCCACACTCTGGTGACAGTCATTACAAAGATCCAAACCAAACATAGTTCATCAGGACAAACATAAATGCACAGGATATAGCAAACTACCCTGTCTAACTAAGACTAACTAAGAGCGAGACTAACGCTAAGACTGTAGCTTCTACGTATATATTTTGTATTAATTACAAGATCCAACTCTAACGATCTATGGTTCTAGATTTATCTTGGTCTTGCAGTCGGGATTGCCATAAGACTGGTGTCCACGCCGAGGTGAGCGGTACGGGTGCTGAGTCTCGACGGGAGCGGGGGAACCATCATCCAGGTGACGACGCTCCAGTGCGCTCAGCCCGCAGCAGGGCGATCTCATCACGAGCCCTACCCAGCTCGTCTAGCGCATGGTCCAGCTCCGTGTTTAGCACGGCGGCTAGGTTGACTGTGCTACTCAACCTAGGATTGTCCTCACCAACAGGTGAAACAATCACGCTTCCTGTGCTGCCAGATGGACGACGAGGGTAGTACTTCAGGTTGAGACCATCAGCTACCCCACCAAAAACCGAGCAGTAGTGCGAAAGCGCACGCCGTGCAGCATCTTGCATGGCCGCCTCAGCTGAGTCCCGCTAAGAGATAGAATAGTGCTCTGAGCAGACCTCAGCACCTTGGAGACTGTTCTCCGAACGGCGCACCAAGCAGGTCGCCTCCCAGCGGTCCGGGTAGACCCCACGACTATGCTGGTAGACCACACAGCGATACTTGATAGACCAAGTACGCTGGTTAAGTGCCCGACGTAGCAGGGTGTCGAGCGCGTCGTGGAAGTGACACCCGCGAGCAGCGTCGCGAGTGATGGGTCGAGCAACCCATCCTTCCGGCTCCTGGTCAGCAGAGAAGTCGGTGTCGTGGCTCGAGCTGTCGTTGCCACCTCCATCGTCTAGGTCTCCTCCAGCAGCTACTCTAGAGGCTGGGGCGCCCAGTGGTGGTGCAGGGGGCGCCTCTAGGGGAAGCACAGGGGAGCAGCTCCTCACGGACTCCATCTCTTGTTGGAGCGAGAAAGAAGAGCCCTGCTGCTCATGTCGTCGACGTTCCTGCTCCTCATGCAGGCGGTGGTGCAGCCTCTCCAAGTGGCTGGACTGTCCGGCCACGGGACGGCGAAGCGGACGCTCAGCAAGGCGGGAGGGTAAGAAGGGGATGACGGACTTTCGTGCAGTGTGTCTAAGATGAGCCATCTACAAAAGACACCGCAAGCAAAAGAGTGAGAACAGAATTAATATGACCAGCAAGTAATGAACCATAAATAAATGAAGGATTAGAATAAAACACAAGTTTTAGCAAGGTATAATATATAGTAGAACATAGTTTTTGTCGATTTGACCAACTTTTGAAGGGATATCAAAGTCAAGGCAGGGACAGAGGTCTATAGTCCTTAGAACGACCATTCTACTCTAGGTTAGCGGTCCTACAGTCAGCACGGCTTTGATACCACTTATGTCACACCCGGTTTTAGAAGGCAAACCGAATGCGAACCATGTACGTGCCAGGATCAGCAATTCACGTACACAGTAGTTACATAACATGGACATCATCACACAGTGCTCAAATAGTATTAAAAAGGGAAATAGTAGTCGATTACATCATATGTCTGAGACATCCACATAGTCTTTACAATAAATCAAAGTGCGGAAAAGAAACGTAGATAAACGCGGCCTTCACATGCAGCTGACTGGGGGTTGCCGCTAACCCACGCCTAGAACTCGTCGTAGTCTTGGAACTCCTGGAAGTCTCCTTCCACAGCTTCATCTTCTCCTGAGCAGTGTTTGCAATGCTGACAACTTGGGAATGGGGGGGGGGTTTGGTGTGTAGAGCAAGGGTGAGTACACATCAACATACTCAGCAAGTATCCTCTTTGGCTGTAGTGGACTAGCTTTATGTGGGGATAAGTCAAGTAGTTGCTTTTAGTTGGTCAGATTATTATTTACTAGTAGAAAGCCAGGTTTTAGCATTAACCCAAGTTATTAGCCCGATGTACCCTTTCCAAACGGAAAGAATACCACTTACCAGCACCATAGGCATAACCAAAACCATCAGTCTCATCGCCACGTGTAACCCAAAATGTCTCTGATCAAGTACCACTAATCACTGGAGCTCCCTTGGCCGCTCATAACCGCGAGCACGGCTGATATATCAGTTTTCAAACACTCTGCAGAGGTTGCGCACTTTACCCATGAGCCGTGATTCCCTTTTTGCCTCGGGTTGTACGGACCCTTGAACACTCCCAAGGTGAGTAGGCAGGGTCTCACTACGTAGCCTTTACGAAGATTCCCCAGGGATGTAGCCGCCCGTTAGGTTTCCTAAATGTACCGCACTCCTCCCCAAGGGACAAATCAACCTTGGCAGAGCGAGCCGCATACACCGAGCCCCATTGACGGCACGACGGCGAAGCGAACTACACCCCGGATCCTCTAATTATTCAGCTAAGGGCACCCCATTCCACCCTTATGGTTGCACTGTTTTCCCGGGCGGTCATCCAAAGAACAGGTCCTTACGGAGAGGCACTCGAGAAACCACTCGAGCCCCCTTAAAGGCCACAAGTATAACATCATAATAAGAAGAGGGAAAACAGCGTATCATAGATAATCCCATCATGTTCATTGATTATAGTTGAGCAATAGCATAAAGCTAAACAATAATAATCCAACCCAAATAGGTAAACAAGGACATGGATAACAAAACTAGTCAAGCCTTAGGCATAAATGTGTAATGCGGGAGGTGAATTAAAGAATGAATAGGACAGAGATAGGTCAAGGGACACTTGCCTCCACCAACCGACTGCTGCTCAGGGGCTTCTCCTGCGAGTTCTTCGAGCTCTTCAACCGGATCGTTCTCTATGCGAGCGCAAACATACATACATCCACACATTTAATACAAACGAACAGTACACCATACAATAGAATGCAGTAAGTAAACAGACGTTCCACGCGGGCTCGCAGTTAAGGTTAAGAGAGAAAGAGAAAAAGACAGTCGAGGAACGATCACGTTACATATTTATGAATTAAACCACTCGCTCAATTGAAAGGCATTAATACAGACACTATGTTTAGCATAAAGTAAAGTCATGTTTCATGTCTAATCATTATAAGCAGATGAAGGTGAATAAAAAAGATTGTCGCGCGGCGAGACGCGCGACATGGCACTCTAAATCGAATTAAGAAATCCACGACTCGTCGCGCGACCGAGCGCACAACGAGACGCTTTGCATTAACTGTAAAGAGACGTTAAGCTTCGCGCGACGAAACGCACGACGGCATACGTCGACTAAACTGAGTCTAAAGTGGAACGTCGCGTGAATACACGCGCGACGTTACACCTTAAACAACCTGAAATTAAAATGGATCGTCGCGCCACGAAGCGCACGACGCAACACATAAATAGAATCTGAAATTAGACAAATCCGTCGTGCGACGAAGCGTGCGACGCAGCACGCTGACTAACGGAGTTTGACATTGACTACCAACCAAAAATAATCACTGCGAGCGCGGGTTTGCGCACGCGGGAACGCGCTAGCGGTAAACGGGGAAGCGAGAGGCCACGCCAAGGCCACGCGAACCACGCCAAGGGCCAGGACAACGCGCGCAGAGGGCCGAGGCCGCGCCGGGGGTAGGGGCCGCGCTGGGGCCGGGGAGGCCGCGCCGGGGGCCGGGGCCGGGGCAGGCGCTACGCCGGGGCCGAGCCGCCGGGGCCGCGCCGCGCGAGCAGGGGGCGGGGGACGCGCGCCGCCGTGAGAGCAGGGGGCGGGGGGCGCCGCCGCGGGCAGGGGGTGGGCGGGGTCGCGCGCCGGCGAGCAGGGGACGGGGCCGCGCCGCCGCGGGCCGGGGGAGGGCGGGGCGGGGCCACGCCGCCGGCGAACGGGGAGGGCAGGGGCGCGCGAGCAGGGGAAAGAGAGGGCACGCGCGGGGGGGAAAGAAGAGGAGGGAGAGGGAGAGAGAGAGAAGGGAGGGGAGGGGAGCTCACCTCGGGGTCCAAATTCCGGTGATCGCCGTCTCCAATTCCTAGGGCACCACGGGGAGAGAGAGGTGGAAGAGGGAGAGGGAGGTTGCTGCGCGGGAAATCCAAATGAGAGAGAGAGAGAGAGAACGGGGCGCATGGGGGGGTGTGGGCGCCAGGGGCGCGCAGGGCCGGGCCGGGCTGGACCGGGCCGGGCTGGGTTGGGTTGGGCCGAGCCACTTCGCGGATCGAAACCCACGACGTGCACGACCACTAAATGGAATTAAATCGTGAATCGAAATCCGAAACGGAACGAGACGAACACGCAACATCAGACAAAGAAATGTGCCTCGGCATGATGCAACACCCATGACACTTAGGTTTTGGTTTATACATGACACGGACACCCGTCACTATACTGGTTTTGAAATTGGGAAGAGGGAGCGAAGCAGGAAAGAGAAAAGAGAGTAACGCCCGAATTTGGTGAGAGAAAAGAAGAAAAAAAATTCTACCCCCAAATTCAGGGCGTTATAGTTGGTATCTACTTATACCTAGTAACTGCTAATATAATTTTTACCAACTTTAAAAGCAATGCTCAGCTTTAACCATCCTCTTTGGTAAGCCTTACACTTCACATGAGCTCCCACCTTTGGCGAGCTCATGCACATTATTCCCCACAACTTGTTGAGAGATGAACATATGTGAGCTCACCCTTGATGTACTCACATCCCCTAGGTCAAGAACAGGTACCACAGGATGAGGAGCGTGATGGATGCTGTGATGAGTTCGTGAGTGGTCTAGGCCGCCGTCTCCCAGTCAACTTTGGTTGCTCGATCGTTGTCTTTGTATGATCTAATTATTTAACTATTTTGTACAGAACTCCATTATATAGTAAAGATGTGACATTCGTTTTGTACCATGAGTCATCATATGTGTGAGACTTGATCCCAGCACACTTGGTGATAAGTTAGCGCCCGGGTTTGGGACCCTTAAAATCCAGGTGTGATAGTCTTGATGACGATGAAGCCCTCATGGCTTCAGAGATAGGTAGGGTGTCTTGTCCTGCCTCCGAAGAGGTAGGTGTGATCAACTTTGCGGTGGTCCGAATCCTAGCCATCTAAACGAACTGGAAAGTTATCTAGAATGACTTAGCCGAAGCTAGTTTCCAAAGCAATGGTGGATGGGAAGCTTCGGAGGCATAGAAAATTTTGGCAACATGTAGTTGAGGTTAGTAAATGTGACCTGCAGTCACCCACTCGGCCTCTTTTATACTGAGAAATAGGCGCAAAGTGGCATGAATTGTTGAAAATGTTCCCGCGCATTACCTCTAGCTTCTCCCTGCCAATTTAACTCACAGATCCCTTGCTTTTATTAAATCAATCTATCCTCTTCATAATGAGCTTTGGGAAGGTGTTTTCGGATCTTCGGCACAAGGCCCCCAAATTTTATTTTTTGCGATCTAAGCTCGTCACGAAGGAATGAACTCACCCTGCAAGGGGCTACTATTGGGGGCCTACTATATTGAAGATCCTCATTCAACCTTTTGCTTTGGCACAAACAAGTGTATTCCAAGTACATTTCTGCTAGCAAACAAAGCTGACCTTTGGCCGAAGCAACATATAAAGAAGCTTCACCTATGCGCAGCAAGCGGCAATGTTGCTAGCCAAAGTCGATAACTTTGGCCACAAAGAACTTTGAACATGTACAAGAGGAGAAGCTTCCAAACAATGAAGCCCTAAAACCGTTCAGATGAGAATGGAGAAAATACATTATCGCGCTGACGTCATTTGTAAACAATGTGTGTAAAACCTTCAGGGGCATGACTGTAATTTTGTACAAAAGGAGTTCATCTTCCTTATAAATAGGTGAACAATGCCTTGCATAAGATACCTTTTGAAGGGCCATCACTTCATGTTGCTTAGCCTACGAAGAACCTTCATGTCGTCATGTGTGCAGGAGCCGAAGGTATGCTTGTAGACCCATTTATTAGGAGAGATGGAATAAAAGGCTAAGACATATGAGGTGAGTTGGATATGAAGTTCTACTTTGTCGTTTTCATGTTATTTCATTATGTTTCTCTCTGAAAACTTTCATCCCATGTTCCAACACTTAACAGAAGTGTTAAATCAAGAGGACAAATGTCTTTACATCTAACTTGTTTTGCCTTGGTTTTCAATACATTTAGGGGAATTGAAATCAAGTACCAACACTAGACAAAGTTTGGCTCTTTTGAGTCTATCTCCTCCAAACCTTTTTGGATTTCTTTGGGGGGCTTCCCTACGACATAGAAAAACATAATTAGCATGTAATTCAAATGACTAAGTGTGAGGAACTTACCTATTCTCCATAGTTTCACCAGGTTTTTCCATATGGCCAAAACCAAGTCCAAAAAACACTTTTCTTGCAGAAATATGTTAGTAGCCAAACCAAAGTGCTAGAAACATAAAATAGAGTATGTGCAACTTATTCAAACAGTTAAACTCATGTTTATGTTGTTTTACCCAAAGTTGCACTTTTGGCCTGTAGATTTGCTCATTTGGACTTAGTGCCTTTAATTTGCCTTTACTTGAACATGTGCTCATACTAACATTAAGGTAGTTATTCTGATGAAGTGTGTTCGAAACTTAATCACTAAAAAAGGTAGAAATGGCCCTATGACACATTTCCCTTTAAAGAACAAAACACATTGATGTAAGATATCACTTTATTTGAGGTGTTATTGTCGATGGTGGTGATAATGTATGCTAGATAAGTACTCATGATAATCATATTGAAATGTCGATAAATTTTGTTTTTGAGCTAAGTTTCAGCTATGTTTAGGCTTAGTTGGTACTATAGTTTAAGTCCTAATGATTTTTTGTCAGTGATTATTTAGTATTAATGTGAGTTGATTGATGACACTTCATTTGCTATAATATGGAATTTGTCTCAATGTGGAGTTTATTGCAATATGATCTCAATTTGAATTTGTCCTATGGAGACCCATGTAGGATCTGCAATGCCATAGTCAGCCCATGCTGGTCTTAGCAATTAAACATGCATATAGATCGACATTATCTTTTGTAAAATCTACCAAATAAAGCTTGTCGTCTAGTACACCTTTAAAAGCTAATGAACCATCACTCCTTCTAAAGACAGCTACATCAACATTTGTAAATAATAAATTATAACCCTTATGACAAACTGACTAACAGAAAGCAGGTTATAGCCAAGAGATTTTACTAGAAAAACATTGGAAATTAAATGCTTGATAATGGCAATCTTACCCATCTCAATTATCTTGCCTTGGTTTCCATCACAAAAAACAATCATGTCGTGGGAATCCTTGTTCTTGACGTACGAAGAAAACATCCACTTCTCCCCGTCAAGTGGTTTGTGCGTCCGCTATCAAAGATCCAACTTGAGCCCTAGGATGCATAAACCTTGTTGGGAGCCTTCCTCTTCCGAAGGTCCTCAAAAACACAACTAACCATTTGCTTTCAGCATACTACTGAATATTACAGGAACTTCGTCAATCAAAAAAGCTTCAGAATAACACAAGAGGAGCGAAGCAAACTTCGTCTGACAAGCTTCATCACGGTGAAATGGGTAGACAACGTGGCCTCGGCATAATGAAAGGGAAGCACAACGAAGCATGCTTCATCAAATAGGCTTCGTCATGACGAAGCAATGAGACAATGCAAGGAGAAGGTGTTGCTCAAGTTATTAAATACAAATGGCGATGTTACCCTTGTGACATTATGTAAACTCTGTATGTAATCATTGAGGGCATAAATATAATAGCGTACGAACCATTGCGGTTGCCTATAAATAGATGAACAGTACCCCCGTACTGTTCACACTGGATTGTAATTGCTCTCGCGTCAACACCATCAAACAAGCTGAAGGTATCAATGTAATATAAATTATGTTAACGTTCATGTATATATATATTATGATGAATGAATCGATAACATATATTATCTCTATGGATTCTTATTCACATAAATGATGAAGGTGTGTCCTTCATGACCTTCGTTTGAAGATCATTATATCTAAAATGAGATAATGCTTCGGAGGACGAAGGTCCTTAATCTTTAACAAGTGTCTTGCCTTGTTCTTGATTCACAACATTTGAGAACAAGTGACCAACATTGGCGCCCACCTCCAGTGAACTCAAACGACCACCTTCGACACCAGGAGCTCGAGCAACCACCTTCGACATGCCGCTGAAAAAGGCAATAACGCTAGGGGCTACCCTTGCACCGCTGGGCAACCAAGAAGGGCTCCCTCTAAGAGAAGCCTAAAACCAGAAAAGGAAGGCCATTAGCCCAAAACCATAGAAAGAGGAGCCAGATCAAGAGATCAAAGATCTAGAGGCCATCCACCAACAAGTGGAGAAAAGGGAAAATGCTTCGACTAGCTGAACTCCAGAAGAAGATTGATGAAGATGCCGAAGAGATGTGCCATATCACACAAGACGAGCAAGGACGAATGCCACAAAAGAGAGTGAGCTTTGTCAGGAAAGCCCAAGCTATGATGATGTATGGTATGACGATTTCCATCATGGTAACTTTGCTTTTGATGATGCTTCTCCTCTAGCAACAGAGTTGCAGGCTACCCCATGGCCACCTTCGTACAAACCGCCACAACTCCCCATGTATGACAGGCATTCAGACCCAAAGTAGTTCCTCATGAGCTACGAAGCAACCATATCATCATATGGTGGCAACACTACCGTCATGGCGAAGTCCTTCGTCATGGCAGTCAGGAGTGTGGCTCAAACATGGTATTCTTCTCTTCGGTCGGGAACAATCACATCATGGCATAAGATGAAGGATATCCTAGTCACCAGCTTCTAGGGTTTCCAGATGAAGCCAGTGACTGCTCAAGCTCTATTCCAATGCACACATGACCATGAGGAATACTTGCAGGCGTATGTCCGAAGGTTTTTGCGTCTTAGAGCTCAGGCACTAACGATGCCAAATGAGATTGTTATTGAAGCTATGATCAAGGGACTTCGACCAGGACCAATAACACAGTATTTTGCTAAGAAGCCCCACCAACTCTGGAGATGGTTCTACAAAAGATGGACGATTATATCAGAACCAACAATGACATCCGGCAAAGAAGGGAAGAAGCCTACAGATACTCTGAGATGACTAGGGGCTTCGGAGGAAGACTCCACCCAAGGCATGTCAGGACGATCCATAATCCCAGCTCAAGTGAAGACAGGGGAAGTCATACTCAAGGGCATCAACACAACTCTCAATCATCAGGAACACAACAAAGCTCCTTCAGGCCACCAGCCCCAAGAGGTAGAGGAGGAAGAAGCTTCGGAGGAAGATACAACTCACAACCAAGAAGGTTGTTTTGCTTGTTCTATGGAGAAGATAAGGGGCATACAACTAGGACATGCCAAGTCACGATACAGAAGCAAAAGGAAAAAGCTGAAGCCGAAGCACGGCAGAATCGGCTGAAGCATGTCCTGCATACCGCTTTGTGCTATTCCTTGTACATTCCTGAGTATGTGGGCAATCAACAACCCACAGTATTAGTAGCTTTGGCAAGCCACTCCCCAGCAGCATGGGCCCTACCACCACCACCACTCATGGCTCAACTTCGTCTCATAATCAAAAGCCAGAAGGGCACCGCCAAGTTCAACAACAGCACGATGCACGCGAAGAGTCCGAAGCTCGGACAGTCAACAGCATTATATCTGAGTCGAGACACATTTACTGAAGCAGCACAGGGGCTCAATCAAGAAACTTTCATACACACTCAATGTAATTTTTATTTCTCTTACTTTTATGTCTCTACCCTAAAGACAATATAAGAAGGTACAACCTTCGTCCTGTTGTAATAAATCTAGAGTTACACTATTGAGTGTAACAGAAAAAGTAACAAAGCTCCAAAGTCGTTCCTACGGGGATGCAGAGCTAAAATGCCACCTAAGTAAAAGGTGAAGAAGCTCCAAAGTCGTTCCTAAGGGGATGTAGAGCTTAGCTCCAGAGTCGTTCCTACGGGGATTTAGAGCTAAAATGTCACCTAAGTAAAAGGTGAAGAAGCTCCAAAGTCGTTCTAATGGGGATGCAGAGCTTAGGTCCAAAGTCATTCCTATGAGGATGCAGAGCTAAAATACCACCTAAGTAAAAGGTGAAGAGACTCCAAAGTCATTCCTAAGGGGATGCATAGTCTTACTTTTAAGAAGCGTTTATGCATTAACATATGTTGCATCATATCATCGCATCATGCCGCATAGCATCGCATCATTCATCATCTCACGTCATCCAAAGCAGTGGAAAAAGGAATGAAAATTGCTCCTTCAAAACATGTTGGCTAACTCATGAGGTTAGGCCTATTTTTGACAATGAATTATGAAAGGATGTTTTAACAATGCAAGATCCATGCCTTCAGCAACAGTATTTTTATGCAAAGATCTACAATTTCGGCAACGATATTTCTTATGCAAGATCCATGCCTTCGGCAACATAAACTTCTTATACAAAACCTACGGCAAGACCTTCGAAGTCTAATAATAATGCTTCGGCCAAAAAGGAGGATTTTTTCTTTATGAAGCGTAAAAAGAAGGGAAGGTGTTTTTCGCCTTCGGCTCAAAAAACAGTATGTACGAAGATTTCACGCTTCACAAATAAATATATTACAACATGAGATATAAAGTTGACAATTGTTTTTTACATAACAGAGTAGTACACAAAAATTCTACAAGAGTTTTTAAATATAAAATCTATTCATCCTCTTTCAGATTTTTTTCAGCAGCTTTGTTCAAGAGTCTATTGATAGCTTCGTCAGCAGCCTCATTTGCTATCCTAATCACATCAAGAGCGCCCTTCAAAGCTGGATCAGCCTTTGGGTCGTACGGCTCTGGAGGAGAAAGTTCCACTACATAAAATGTAGTTTTGTCGGATACAAAGCTAGGGCACTTACGAAGATAGAGTGCGACATAAACATACCTATACGCCTTTTCCGCTCTGCAGCTTCTGCAGTTTTTCTCGCTTTCTCTGAGGCTCGGTGGGTTTCTTCATTTTGTCTGATAGCTTCGATTGCTATCTTCCTTCCACCATTCATCCACACTTCAGAATAAAATTTCCCGCCAAGGGCAGTAGCTTCAGATGAAGGCTCCTTAATATCATTCGCTGAAACTAGGAATTCTGGCTAAATTACAACCTTTGCATGCTGGTAGCCAGCTTTTTCAAGGAGTGAGACGGCTCCTCAAGCGTCGGTGAAGGCATAAATGTCTCCTCTATCTCTAAGGATTTCATCGAAAGCTTCGGCTTCACCACCGATCCATCTGATAACCCCGTCAGAATCATCACGGATAAAGTTATGCTTAGTAGAGAATGCCCCGACTTTAGCAAAACTATTTTTCATCTTCTTGCAACATTCTATAGCAACATTGTAGCACTCCTCTTTCGCCTGACAAAGCTCCTCGACATTGATTTGTGTGGACGCACGGTCGGGTGAAACAGATGAAATGAAACGGCCCGATCGGGCGTGTGGGTTAAAATCTCTTATGTTCGACAGCCTGTCTAGCAGCCGTCGAATATAAGGTTATGTCCGACGGCTGTCAGACAGGTCGTCGGACATAACGTTAGTTCTGACGGCCTGTCTGATAGCCGTCGGACGTATTTTTTTTATGTCCGACGGCTGTAGGAAGCTGTCGGACGTATTTTTTTTATGCGGCCGTCGGATCTTTATGGTTTTACTGTCAGCCGTCGGACGTATTTTTTTATGCGGCCGTCGGATCTTTATGGTTTTACTGTTGTGCTCTCCTCGTATCTTGAAGATTGTCGATTGACGCCTATAGTTTTTTCCTCAAGAATTTTTTCACGTGAAATTATGTCTCATGTTTGATCAGATTTACTAAGAACATGTGTTTCATTTTATATGTTTATCACTGGACACAAATCGAACGGTTTTGTGCTAGGAAAATATGAAGTTTTGGGTTTGAATTTCCAAACCGGAATTTATTAGTAGTACCTACGTGCACGGTGATGGCTGTCGACATGCCGTCGCTGGCTCGCTGCTATGATCTACGGATCAGTTCAATGCATGCATGCGACGAGATCGAGTGTGCCTCCTGCTTGATTGTGACGAACTAATAATTACTGCATGCATGCACGCACGCATGAGCATGATGCGCGTCGCCCCCGGCCAGCAGGTGCGCAGCCGAAGCGAAGCGACGTCACCAACCAAGGCACCAAGAAAAGGACCGTTGTCTAAGCATGATTAGGCCGGCAACGTTATCTGCAGGCGTTGCCTCTCCGCAACGTCCTTTCATCATGCCCCTAACTAGGCGGCATCACAGCTATATATTACTACTAGTAGTCCTTATGATTTGAGCTCAGGTCGCTCTCTCCTTTGCTTCCCTTCTACTCCCATCCTCCATTCGAGACACGCATCTCTCACGTACAGTACAGTCCATGCGCCATATATACCGCCATCAGCTCCTTTAGCAACAACCAGCGAATATTTCGGTGGCCCCAGCCAGCACCATCCCACCATGCGATCCCCTCCCATCCACGCGTGCACAACTACTTCCTCACTGACTTGTCGAAGGAAAAATATCAATCACCACTACACTAGCATGCACTAACTTGTCAAAGAAAAATATCAATCACCAGTACACTGGCTTGCATTCACTGAATTTTCAACACTTAATGTGTCCACTTAAACTGAACAAAAATATCTAAAATATGCCCCTACTTTCTTTCTCATTCGAATTGTATTCAGCTATATGAGCTTTCCGTACTCGACGACTCGACCAGGTTACAGATTATTTGTTTAGAATTATCACTAGTACACAGAAACTCTATAGTGGCGGTGCTAGAGCTATTTGCACTGACGTTTTTCAGTGCCACAAGTGTTAGGGGACAGTAGAAATCGGTCTTTTCACTGGTGGTTGTTTTGCAACCACCAGTGGAAATAACATTAGCACTGACGGGTTGCTTAAGAAAACCGCATGTGGAAACAATATTTTCACTGGCGATTTTCTTAAGCAACCGCCAGTGAAAATAACATTAGCACTAGCGGGAAATAACATTAGCACTGGCGGATTGCTTAAAAAAACCGCCTGCGGAAACAAAATTTTCACTGGCGGTTTTCTTAAGCAACCGCAAGTGGAAATAACATTAGCACTGACGGGGTGCTTAAGAAAACCGCATGTGGAAACAAGATTTTCACATGCGGTTTTTTAAACAACCGCGAGTGGAAATAACATTAGCATTGGCGGGTTGCTTAACATTTGTGATGCATGAGGAAGCATATCCAGTGGTCCCTGTACGAATCAAATTAATTTGTGATGCATGTGTATTGAAACTATTAGTTTTATGCAAAATCACACTTAGTTAAAGTTGTACGGGGCCATTATGGCTTCCCTGTCTTAAAATTTAAGCATTGCATTTCCTATTTAGGTGGCGTATCTTGCTTCAAATCCTTATTCATAGTATTTATATGATCCTCAACTTATTCGTCCGTCTTTCCCATTAACTCTTCATTGTCTTTGCCGATTCTGAAAGTGTGGCTTTCCTCAGATATCAGTATTGGGTTCAGATACCCAATCCTTTTACCGGCACTAGCACCAGGCTTGGTACTGTAAAGGATCTCTTGTTGATCTTGTTGCATTCTACAAGTTACACGTGCATGTGTCAGATATTGAAAATTTATATGGCTTACTAATAATAATAACACATATATGTGGAAATATGAGCGACACTTATAGTGCAAACAGAGTCACAAGTTGCACATCGAGTTTCTGAAGGTTCATCATTAACCACATATCCTCGAATGCAAGAAAGGCCTTTTGGTCCGAACCAATAAAAGCATGGTCTGGTATATGCACACTAATGGCGTCAATGCCAACTGATGATGCACGCATGTACCAGTCATGCAACCTTTTAATACCAGCAGGGACCTTCCTCAGTTTCTCAAGAGTTAGTAGAGGTCTGCCCGACACATATTATTTAGGCACATTTTTATAATTTGCCTTAGTTGGGATCTTTATCTTTGCGGCCATTGCCTTAGCCTTTTCTACAGACTCCTTGTGCTTGGCCAAATCAACAATACGTGATGTGAGGTCCCGTGCAATCCCTTTCAAAAATCGAGTTGTGCCAGCAGTAGTAGCTTTACTCTTCTTTTTCTAGAATGTGAACACCAATTTTGGTACAGGGAATTTAGATTTCTTTGATTGTCGTGAATCCCTTGATGGCTATGGAGAAGGTGGTGGTGTCCTAAATGTTGATGCTTGTGGTAGAGACGGTGGATTAGAAAGAGGATGAGGAGCAGCATGGGAAGATTGTGGAGGTGGTCATGGATGTACAGGTACTAAATTTTGAGGAGGCAGAGATGGTTGGGGATGAGACGACGACGGCGTTGGTGGATCAATCAATTCAACATCCCTTCGAGGCCAAAGGATGAAATTTTTGATGGCTTGTCCAAGTCTCTCGATTCCTTTGGGCCCAAGGATGTCTAGCATGTCGTCCTCAGATCCTTGGACGACTATCGTCACTTCTACCCTACAAGAATCATCTGGTATGTCGCTTCCATGAAACTTGCGTCCTGGGATCGCAACGCCTGTTCCTACTTTCTTCGTGCGATTATTGTTAATACCATATCTTATAACTAGTGTGCATGTCACTGGCCTTGTTATGTCATCAACTGGATAACAGACCTTATTGTCCGTTGACGCGACAGAGCTTGGGACGGTTGTACAATCGGTGGAAGCCGACGGTTGAGTTGCTGGAATTATTTACAACTGTGGAGTGGTCATCTGTTGAATAGACATCGCACTCGCCAGCTGCTGCATCAATTCTGATAGAGGATTTGATAGCATTTGAGACATCAGGTCTTTGAACTCTTTCTTTGCCTCCTACTTAAAATAATCTGACAACTCTTCTTTGTATCGATCACGTTTCTTGTACAAACCTTCCCACCGTGGTCCAAATCCTTCCTTCCATCCTTCCTTAGACGAGATTCCTCGTACATGGCCAAGATGCTCAGGGTTACCGAGACTAGCCGTTAGGATGTCTCCCTCCCTTTGTGGCTTAAATGATCCTTGGTTCTACTTAGCTGTCATTGCATATATGTTTTTTGCAGCTTCTTTGACATTTGGATCATCAAAAGATACACCCTCCTCAGTTTCCCAGGGTTTTCTAGCACAGATCCAATTAGCAGTCCTTTCACCAAGTTGCTCGGAAAGCGTCGGCAATCCTGCGACCTTCTTCTCAGCGTCTTCTTATCTCCATTTAGAAACTTGACGCTTGTAACCACCTGTGCCTAAGTGGTGGTGGTACTTGTTCTTCTTAGATAGTTCTAAATTTGCCTCGCTTAGATATATGAATTCAGGGCTGCTCCTCTGCTCTAGAAATACTTCCCACTGACCTTCTGAGATTTTATATTTTTTTGTCGGGTCTAGGCCTTTCTTTACAAATTTTGTACTTATCTTAGACCTCTAGTTTTGGAAATTGATTGCAAGCTACTTCATCGTATTGTGATGCCTTCATGAGTTCTTCTGAACCATGAGGTAGAACAAACGTCGTTAATAGCTTATTCCATATTTGATTCTTGACATCAACTGACACATCTTTCCAATGTCAGATTGTGATGTCAAGATTATCCCTAACTAAGAACCCAAGTGCATTCTGGAACTTAGGGAGTGCCTCTTCTAGAGCTAGGGGCTGACCTTTCGGGCTCACATCTGAGATTTTATATGTTTTGTCAGGAAACTTGTTCAGTCCCCTGTCACCTCTTTTTCGATCACCCTGCTTCCTTTTCCTTGACCTCTCGGTGGTTGTATCGGACGGTACGGGTGCGTCTTCATCTTGGAACAGCCCCGGTGCGTCTTGGTATCGTGCCACGGCTTCATCACGTATCACATGATATTGAGACAAGACCTCTTATTCATGTAATGAAATGCAAAACATGCATGTGTAATAGACATTGTGAAATCAACTAATTAGGTACACAAACAAAACTAAAGATGTGTACTTTACCTCACACTCTTGTGGATCATAATTAGGGCCACGTTGCAAATCACGCCGAGCGGCCCTATCTATGCTAGGACAAGAGTCGGTAGGCGTTCCATATCCTTCATCACTTGAATGTTCTTGAGAAACACTCTTCTTCATGTGGTCGGGCATTAACCCTTGGTCCTTGTTTAGAGAACTCATTGAGCTATATTTATAAGATTGCAACAAAGATTCAAAAAATTGAACACAAAGATTGGAACAGAAGATTAGAACACAATATATTGAGCTTCGAGGCGGCGTTGGCGAGCACGTACATGGGCACCCCAGTGAGCCGTGAAAGAAGCGCGCCCCCAGCCGATATGGCCGACTCCCTCGTTTTCCCTTGGTGAACTCTCCTAGTGACCTTGCGGCTAAGGCAGAGGTAAATGGGCCGACCAGTTAGAAACAGCTCAGTTAGGTTTCTTAACATCCTTTTCATTTTATAATTTAAATTTTGTCCTTCTTTCTAAATTTTCAAATTTGGTATTTTGAATTCAAATTTTGCTGGTATGTTTCACAGATTAAGTGCACAAAATCAAGTACTAGCATGAAGAATTATAATTATTTATATATATTTTTCTTTCTGAGGTATTTTCCCTTTTTTATTTCATTATCTTTTCTTATTTCCCTTTCCATTTTCTATTTTTTCAAACTTAAGCTTGTCTCATAACTTGGAATACAAGTGCAAAAATACAAGAACCTAGTATGGAATGCACATTACTGTATTTATTTATTTGTTATTTTGACTACATTAATATCATTATCATGATTATGAAAAGGAGAGGGAACTAATAATTTCCAAAGGTCCTAAAACCTTATCATAAATTTATTTATTTATATATTTTTTTCTGCCAATTTTAGGCCTTACATCAAGGGCACAACTTGCATTAGACTTGAGATTCTAGGTACCAGGATGATCTTCAAATTCTCGTGACCTCACTGCTAGTCATAGCAATACAAATAAATATGGTATATGCATAATTAACATCACACCAAACAAACTGCATAATAATGATCTACGTGTCGCTACGAGGTCGTGGGTTCGAGAACTACTAAGATTAGAGTTATGGTTAAGGAGTTATAATTTATGGAAGATCTATGTGATTTAAATATTAAACTATATTATAAATTGGTTAGTGTATATCATATGAGAGACTATTCTATAAATAATTAACTCAACTTTACTTTTAATTATAACTTGACTAGAGATCATATTTTAATCAAATTATAATTATGGACAGGTTAGCTTTGATTTAGAAGAGTTAATCTAGTAGACATAGGATAAATAAATACTAACAATAAAAGTATGCGACATAGTATAATTAATGTTGTTACTGCATAATAAATATTTATACGAAGCTAACGCAACTGGAACTGGTCAATTCGGAGTTAAAATGGGTAAGATATGAATTTCCGAAGTTTATTGAATTATTTTTATACAAAAATCAATTTCGAACTTAATTTATACAAATTATATAATATTCTTGGGCTGCGGGTGATATTTTTCGGATCCCTGGGGCTAAAACCGTAAAACTGACCCATATGTAATGATTCTCCTTCATGCGTGGATGGCGGGCTTATTTCAATAGAACCCAAGGGCCTCTCTGTAAGTGTAGCAGGGCTAGTTATGCGCGTACAGATCTGAACCCTTGGAGCCCATATCGACACCAATGAATAAACCACGAGGGGGTACGCGGCCTAGGCCGTTCATCCCAAGATCTGCGTCGCAGATTTAATGAAGCTTGATTTCGCATGGGTCGTTTGATCTAATATGAACGTTCAGGATTTAAAATGCTGATATGGAATCCTGCACACCCAATCCCGATCCAACGGCGATGGACGAGCACGGGTGAAACGTTACCTTGGTCTAATCCAGCGAGTTCACCAGGAGATCAACGGCTGGACCATTCTCTCCTACTTCACTATTGCGCAGCTACCATCAGGTAGTGGCGGCGGCGATTCCCAATACGCGACGGCGCCATCACCTGTGTTTAGGCGATCCGAGGATACGGGCTCTAGATTCGCCATTTCTTCGCAAAATGTGGAGAGGAGGGCCAGGCGAACCTTAAGGGAGGGTTCCTCATTGGTGATGAATGATGTGACGGTCTGACCACAGCACCTCGCGGCACTGCGACGGTGAGCAGGAGAACCAGACGAACGAGTAGGCGCAATCGAGCATGGATGAGTTCTACACGTGGAGCGGGTAGAGGTGAACTCGGAAGTCGTTTGCTTACTGGTAAAAAAACGGTTGGCTCCTGTTGACGATGGTGCATATACACATGGCGACAACCTGCCAACAACGGCGAGCAATTCAGGCTCACCGCGAAGCCTGCCATGGCGACAAACTCCCTGCACAGGAGAAACACACAATCACGAATTTCCCCATGCACAACATCGGCACAGGGCGCTGACATAGCTCCCAAATCACAGCAGCGCCCGCCATCATCACGGCAATGGCAACCCAGTTCTTAATTTTGATTTCATGGTGGTGGTGAAGTTCGATGGGGATCCCACGGTAACTTGTTGGATGTGCAATGTGTGAAGGGGCTCGGTATTTATCCCAAGCAAGGAAGCACCTAGAGCCCAAGGATCCCAGTTCTCTGTTACTTGGTTAGCGCCGGATGCGGAGGGGGGGGGGTTTGTAGGGGACGGGATAAACCCGATAGGCATGACCCACCAGTCAGGGGAACGACTTGAGTCTGCACGCAAGGAACCTAGGACGGTGGACACCAGGTGGCAGTGACAGGGTTGCGATGTGTGTTGATCTGGCGCACACAAGCGTGAGACTAACTGTCACACCCGGATTTTAGGGGTCCAAAACCCGGGCGCGAACATAATCACCAGGTGTGCTGGGACCAAGTCTCACACATATGATGAAATCATGGCATAGGATCGAATGTCACATCTTTACTATATAATAAGAGTTCTATACAAAATAAATAAATAAATAATTACATTATAAGGAGACAACGGTCCAGCAACCCAAAGTTGACTGAGAGACGATGGCCTAGATCTCTCACGAACTCATCGCAGCATCCTCCATGCGCCTCATCCTGTGGTACCTGTTCCTGACCTGTGGGGGGGTGTGAGACAGCAAGAGTGAGCTCGCATACGTTCATCGCTCAACAAGTTGTGGGGAATAATGTGCATGAACTCGCCAAAGGTGGGAGCTCACGTGAAGTGTAAGGCTTACCAAAGAGGATGGTTAGAGCTGAGCATTGCTTTTAAAGTTGGTCAAAATTTTATTAGCAGTTACTAAGTATAAGTAAATACTGTTGGGGGCCTTCGGCTTCCGAAGGTCCTCAAAAACGTGATTTGACAATGTTTTCTAAGTATGCAAGCAGGTATCTTCGGAATCAGGTTGCAGGTATACAAGAGCATGGTCAAGACGAAGCTTGACTGAAATGGAGGACGATCATGACGAAGGATGAAACTATCACGAAGCTGTGTGCAGAGGAGCTTCGGCATGACAACAGAAAGGGGAAACCGACTTAAAGATGAAAGGCCAAATCAGCCCTCGAAGAATTACTATAGAGTTATTGATAAAAGTAAAGGGCATTAATGTAATTTTATACGGGCTGCGTCCCGTGCCTATAAATAGATGAACAGTATTCCTGTACTGTTCACGCTGACTTGGCATTGACATCACACTTGTACCCTCACTTTCCTTCAAGCCGAAGGTACATTTGTAATTTGTCATCATTTATATAAGAAAAATGAATAGAAATAAATTAATAGTAATGTTTAAAGTATTTATGTTGTTTTCTGTATTTTATACATAAATCTTTTCTTATCTTTTATTATGATTATGAAGGTATGACCTTCATAACCTTCGTCCGAAATTCATTATACCCAAGGCGAGATAATGTTTCGAAGGACGAAGGGCTTTAATATTTAACATTGTGTGTTGCCTTGTTCTTGATTCATAGCATTTGAGAACAAGTCTCCAACAAATACCAACCCAATTAAGTAGTAGAACAGAAGTAACAACATCACCTGCGATGCAATGCATATGACAAATTGAATTTAGTTCCATAAATTAATCATGTGAGGGTCCGAGCTGCTCATGACCGTGAGCACGGCTAGTATACCAATTTTACACTCTGCAGAGGTTGCGCATCTTTACCCACAAGTCATGTTACCCATCTGCCAAGGGATCGCGACTTCCCATACACCTCTACCGAGGAGGCGAGGCAGGGTAACACTACGAGGCCTTTACAAAGTTCCGCTAGCTTCAGAAAACCCGCTACAGTTTATAGGAAGCTCCAATGCAGGGACCCCTCGCATGACCGCCATCGCAGCAAAATCATCCCAAGGACCTCCCTACACTGACCACTCCCCTACTGCCCTTGCCCCTTTCAGGTAAGGTAGTCCTCCACTAGCTTTCCTAATTAATCAGCCAAGGGCGTCCATAAACCCTTGTGGTAGCACTGTTTTCCCGGGTGGTCGCTCCATGTTCTAATTAACATAATGATCTTATCATGAACAGTAATAATAAACATATAATAAAAGTGTGATCATGAATAATGTATCTTCATACCCAAAACCACATAAAGCACTAGCAAGTACTACCCAAAAAGTTCAGTGGTAAACAAGGTATAAAGATAGACAAACTAGGGTAACCTATTGGGTCCCATCAAAATTAACCTATGAAGATAATTATGATTAATTAGAACATGAGTGGGTAAAAGAAGTGATCAAGGGCACAACTTGCCTGGCACTTGAGAATCCAGTTACCAGGGTGATTCTTCAGATCCTCGTGACCGCACTGCTAGACGTATCAATACAGATAAACATGGTATAGGCAAAAATTAACATTACACCAAACATAAGAATAAACTATGTGATAATAATCTACGCGCCATAATGAGATCGTAGAAACAAGAACCACTAAATTCGGAGCTACGGTTATTAAGTTATGAATTTTCGAAATTATTTAGCACCTAGAATAGATTAATTCAATTGAGCAAATTTTAATTCAAGTTTCATGGTTAAACAAAGGTACGAGGTGATAAACAACATTAATACAAAATTATTGCAACTGAAATGACTCAATTTGGAGTTAAAATGAATTAACTATGAATTATGCAAGTTTATGGAATTATTTTCATACTAAAAACCTATTTCTTAATTAATTCCTGAATATCCTAAGTATTCTGGACTGGGCACCAAATAATACAAAACTCAGGGTCCAATCTGTAACAATTCCTTAGACTCAATGATCATCGCCCACGGACGGCGGGTTGATTTGATAAAAGGACAGGGGCTCTTTAAGAATTTGTCACGGCCGAAGGGGTATCAGCCACCGTGAGCCATCCGATCGCCCATCAACCGACGGGATTAGATCCCCCCTAAAGTGAACAGGAATCACCCACAACCCTTGGATGCGGCATCCACGGTTCCAGACGATTTCAAACCCCATCCACTCGATCAGGCGCCAAAGGCTTGGATTCAATACGCGAAGGGGTAAATGCTACTTTTAATCCCAGCCGTCCATCTCAATCCTACGGCCAGGGACCCGTCTTCCTCTTTCCTCTATCCTCTATCCACCGCGACAGTGAGGCCCCGCTCGCGGCGGCGATCAACGCCGGCCGACCCAACGGAGATCCATGGTCACCGATCGCCTGTGTGAAATGATAACCAACTTCTAACTGTGGCCGTCAGCTGGAGATCAACGACCAGTGGCCTTCTCCCAACTTCCGGTCATCCAGTCGTGGCGGCGTCGCCAACGGCGGAGCCACATTCGGAGCCACCCGAGCTGATTCCCCCCCCCCCCCAGCGACCGATTCACCACAAGCGCTGATGCAAAACGATGCAAAGGCGATCGCGAATTAGATGGTGGGCTCACCATGGTTTACGTGTGCAGGAGCTTCATCCATGACACATGGCGACCGCGGCATGATAACGCACACGGCGACGGCATAACCATCTCCCATCTCTCGTACTGGAGCTGTGGCCATCCCCGTCGTGCCTCAGCGAAATCCCCCGGCTGGTTCTCGAGGTCAGGACGACGACGCCCAAGCGATTCCAGGCGGCGACAACCTCTCTTTCTCTCACTACCTCTGTCCTATCTGCATGCTTCTAGCGGGATGCTCATGGGTTTCATCTGGTGACCCAACCTGAGGGCAATGGACGGCGGGGGCCTCGGGTTTTATATTCCCAGACTGGGCGGATAAGGATTTAGCCGGTGATGGATCTCCGATGATTAAGGACGGGTTCGGTGCAATTCGGTCGGAGATCGGCTTCAAGTAGAGGAAGGTCCCGACGGGTGGGGCCCAATAACAGAGGCTTGGGTGACGCGTGTGAGGGCGGTCTGACGGGCGGGTCTCGCCTGGCGGTGACACACCACTACAGTCGTCTGAAGCTCAGCCAGGCGAGTGGCTTAAGTGGGTCGCGCGGTTGTATATTTGGCCCATTAGGCCCAGGGCAGAGGTGCGAGGCTGGGCCGAGCGGTGGGGAAATCTGCCCATGGGAAGCTTTCTCTTTTTTTATTTTTTTATTTTCTTATCAATTCCTTTTGGATTTCAATCACAATTTCATTTATGTATTGATTTTGCAAACTTAAGTTCAAATGCACAGATCAAAACAAATAAGCCATGAGATGCAACTAAATTTTATTTCTATACTAGTTACTTTATCTATTTATTTATGAAAATATATCCAATATGCAATACACACCTCATTCCTTGTTTTCAAAATCTAATGTTCGATTTCAAATTTTTTTGTGGATTTCATAAAGAGATCAAGTGCACAAATAAAAGTGTAAGTATGAAGTGATATATTTATTTATTTATATATATATAAATATAATTTTTCGTTAGTGTATGTTATTTCCATTATTTATAATTTGAGGTTAATTTAAGTAATGATTCCTTTATTCAAATAGAGCGTATCTCAAAAATATCATCAGCATGAGATGCACATTTCTTTATTTATTTATTTGTTATTTTACCAATATAATTCCATTAGTTGAATATGCTTAAATAGAAGAAATTCAAATGATCTCTAAAGGTTCCGTAAATTCTCAAACACTAAGAATAATTATATTTATTTATTTATTTTCCTGATACAAATTTTGGGCCTTACAAATCCTACCCCCCTTAAAAATAATCTCGTCCTCGAGATTAGTAAGAAAGGGATGTAAGAAGCCTTATTTACAGTTTAGCTTTTAGTTCCTAATTAGTTTAAGACTAAGAAGTTTCCTATTAATTAGAAAGTGATTATGAAAGCATGGGTATCTTCTATGCCTAGCCACTTTTTTAGGCAATATGAGATTTGTTAGAGCAAGGATAGTTGATGGTAAGAAGTACTGGGTAAGGAAAGACTTCATCCTGGTGGGTGGATCATGACTACTTTCGTGATCCAGTTGACTCTTTTATCCTTTGCTGATGAGGTTAATATCTTTCCATCTTGGGTCTTGGTGTCTCCATCCGAGTTAGGAACATGTAGTTAAGATAGCTGGGGTACATGGGTAGGTCAAAATCTTGTTTATGAGGTTAGAATAGATGGATTATGTAACATATTAGGAGTGCATGGCCGAGTTGGTCTAGGGCACTAATTTAGGATTTAGTGAATTAGGAGTATGGCCTTATCCTTTGTACCAGCATTAAGTAACTCACGCTAGATTAGATCATATTATATTAGATAGGATCTAGATTAGATTGGATATGACTAGATTAGACTAGATAATATCTAATTACTTTGGATTAGATCATGGTTATTATTCTAGAGTGGGATAAATATGCTAATTAGGGCAAGATAAATCCATAAAGATAAGGTAGAATCTTTTGAGGTCTGTTAGATCTATTAGGATGACATAAAATCTTTTCAAGATAAGATGAGTATCTTTTTAAGATAAGATGGATCTTATGAGTGTAGGATAGAATCTTTTAAGATAAGATGGATATTGTTAGGCTAGATACTTTAATGAGTAATAATCTAGTTTGTCTAGTTATCTTATGAATTTTATTTATTTATATTTATGCCTATATGTATATGCAGATGTAATTGTGGACATTCCTCCACAACTCATCACACTCAATCAAAGATCTAAATCAGACATGTATCATAAGAACAAGCACTCAACCATATAAATACCTACAAAATAGTTTTGTTTTTGTTCCTAAGAATAGGTCTCCTATTCTTAAAGGTCACTTTAGGCACAGGATTTCAAAGTGTGAAATCCACATTTGTCTTTAGAATGAAAAGGTAAGAATAATCAGAGTAAAGCGGAAATAGATGAGAAAAGATTAAGAAGAGTTTAGAAAGGACCAGAGTAGCAAAGGTAAGTAAGTATTGGTTGTCCAGTTCTATCTAGGTTTCGTCCTACAGTCAACATTCCTCTGATACCACTTCTGTCACACCCGGATTTTAGGGGTCCAAAACCCGGGCGCGAACATAATCACCAGGTGTGCTGGGACCAAGTCTCACACATATGATGAAATCATGGCACAGGATCGAATGTCACATCTTTACTATATAATAAGAGTTCTATACAAAATAAATAAATAATTACATTATAAGGAGACAACGGTCCAGCAACCCAAAGTTGACTGGGAGACGACGGCCTAGATCTCTCACGAACTCATCGCAGCATCCTCCATGCGCCTCATCCTGTGGTACATGTTCCTGACCTGTGGGGGGGTGTGAGACAGCAAGAGTGAGCTCACATACGTTCATCGCTCAACAAGTTGTGGGGAATAATGTGCATGAACTCGCCAAAGGTGGGAGCTCACGTGAAGTGTAAGGCTTACCAAAGAGGATGGTTAGAGCTGAGCATTGCTTTTAAAGTTGGTCAAATTTTATTAGCAGTTACTAAGTATAAGTAAATACCAACCCAATTAAGTAGTAGAACAGAAGTAACAACATCACCTGCGATGCAATGCATATGACAAATTGAATTTAGTTCCATAAATTAATCGTGTGAGGGTCCGAGCTGCTCATGACCATGAGCACAGCTAGTATACCAGTTTTACACTCTGTAGAGGTTGCGCATCTTTACCCACAAGTCATGTTACCCATCTGCCAAGGGATCGCGACTTCCCATACACCTCTACCGAGGAGGCGAGGCAGGGTAACACTACGAGGCCTTTACAAAGTTCCGCTAGCTTCAGAAAACCCGCTACTGTTTATAGGAAGCTCCAATGCAGGGACCCCTCGCATGACCGCCATCGCAGCAAAATCATCCCAAGGACCTCCCTACACTGACCACTCCCCTACTGCCCTTGCCCCTTTCGGGTAAGGTAGTCCTCCACTAGCTTTCCTAATTAATCAGCCAAGGGCATCCATAAACCCTTGTGGTAGCACTGTTTTCCCGGGTGGTCGCTCCATGTTCCAATTAATATAATGATCTTATCATGAACAGTAATAATAAACATATAATAAAAGTGTGATCATGAATAATGTATCTTCATACCCAAAACCACATAAAGCACTAGCAAGTACTACCCAAAAAGTTCAGTGGTAAACAAGGTATAAAGATAGACAAACTAGGGTAACCTATTGGGTCCCATCAAAATTAACCTATGCAGATCATTATGATTAATTAGAACATCAGTGGGTAAAAGAAGTGATCAAGGGCACAACTTGCCTGGCACTTGAGAATCCAGTTACCAGGGTGATTCTTCAGATCCTCGTCACCGCACTGCTAGACGTATCAATACAGACAAACATGGTATAGGCAAAAATTAACATTACACCAAACATAAGAATAAACTATGTGATAATAATCTACGCGCCATAACAAGATCGTAGAAACAAGAACCACTAAATTCGGAGCTACAGTTATTAAGTTATGAATTTTTGAAATTATTTAGCACCTAGAATAGATTAATTCAATTGAGCAAATTTTAATTCAAGTTTCATGGTTAAACAAAGGTACGAGGTGATAAACAACATTAATACAAAATTATTGCAACTGAAATGACTCAATTTGGAGTTAAAATGAATTAACTATGAATTATGCAAGTTTATGGAATTATTTTCATACTAAAAACCTATTTCTTTATTAATTCCTGAATATCCTAAGTGTTCTGGACTGGGCACCAAATAATACAAAACTCAGGGTCCAATCTGTAACAATTCCTTAGACTCAATGATCATCGCCCACGGACGGCGGGTTGATTTGATAAAAGGATAGGGGCTCTTTAAGAATTTGTCATGGCCGAAGGGGTATCAGCCACCGTGAGCCATCCGATCGCCCATCAACCGACAGGATTAGATCCCCCCTAAAGTGAACAGGAATCACCCACAACCCTTGGATGCGGCATCCACGGTTTCACACGATTTCAAACCCCATCCACTCGATCAGGCGCCAAAGGCTTGGATTCAATACGCGAAGGGGTAAATGCTACTTTTAATCCCAGCCGTCCATCTCAATCCTACGGCCAGGGACCCGTCTTCCTCTTTCCTCTATCCTCTATCCACCGCGACAGTGAGGCCCCGCTCGCGGCGGTGATCAATGCCGGCCGACCCAACGGAGATCCATGGTCACCGATCGCATGGGTGAAATGATAACCAACTTCTAACTGTGGCCGTCAGCAGGAGATCAACGACCAGTGGCCTTCTCCCAACTTCCGGTCAACCAGTCGCGGCGGCGTCGCCAACGGTGGAGCCACATTCGGAGCCACCCGAGCTGATTCCCCCCCAGCGACCGATTCACCACAAGCGCTGACGCAAAACGATGCAGAGGCGATCGCGAATTAGATGGATGGCTCACCGTGGTTTACGTGTGCAGGAGCTTCATCCATTACACATGGCGACCGCGACATGATAACGCACACGGCGACGGCATAACCATCTCCCATCTCTCGTACTGGAGCTGTGGCCATCCCCGCCGTGCCTCAGCGAAGTCCCCCGGCTGGTTCTCGAGGTCAGGACGACGACGCCCAAGCGATTCCAGGCGGCAACAACCTCTCTTTCTCTCACTACCTCTGTCCTATCTGCATGCTTCTAGCGGGATGCTCATGGGTTTCATCTGGTGACCCAGCCTGAGGGCAATGGACGGCGGGGGCCTCGGGTTTTATATTCCCAGACCGGGCGGATAAGGATTTAGCCGGTGATGGATCTCCGATGATTAAGGACGGGTTCGGTGCGATTCGGTCGGAGATCGGCTTCAGGTAGAGGAAGGTCCCGGCGGGTGGGGCCCAATAACAGAGGCTTGGGTGACGCGTGTGAGGGCGGTCTGATGGGCGGGTCCCGCCTAGAGGTGACACACCACTACAGTCGTCTGAAGCTCAACCAGGCGAGTGGCTTAAGTGGGTCGCGCGGTTGTATATTTGGCCCATTAGGCCCAGGGCAGAGGTGCGAGGCTGGGCCGAGCGGTGGGGAAATCTGCCCATGGGAAGCTTTCTATTTTTTATTTTTTTTATTTTTTTTATTTTCTTATCAATTCCTTTTGGATTTCAATCACAATTTCATTTATGTATTGACTTTGCAAACTTAAGTTCAAATGCACAGATCAAAACAAATAAGCCATGAGATGCAACTAAATTTTATTTCTATACTAGTTACTTTATCTATTTATTTATGAAAAATATATCCAATATGCAATACACACCTCATTCCTTGTTTTCAAAATCTAATGTTCGATTTCAAATTTGTTTGTGGATTTCATAAAGAGATCAAGTGCACAAATAAAAGTGTAAGTATGAAGTGATATATTTATTTATATATATATAAATATAATTTTTCGTTAGTGTTTGTTATTTCCATTATTTATAATTTGAGGTTAATTTAAGTAATGATTCCTTTATTCAAATAGAGCGTATCTCAAAAATATCATCAGCATGAGATGCACATTTCTTTATTTATTTATTTGTTATTTGACCAATATAATTCCATTAGTTGAATATGCTTAAATAGAAGAAATTCAAATGATCTCTAAAGGTTCCGTAAATTCTCAAACACTAAGAATAATTATATTTATTTATTTATTTTCCTGATACAAATTTTGGGCCTTACACTAACACATGGGCCCCACTAGTCGGCGCAGTCGTCTTCGTGTGCCTCGCGCGGTAACAGAAGAAGTTGGGCCGGCGTAGGGAATGGGCCGAGGGAAGGGGTTTTGGGCCCAACACGTATTAGATAGACTTCTTTTCTTTTTTCCTTTTCTTTTTCTTTTTTTATTTTGTTTTTCAAGTTTCGAATTCAAATCTTGAATCCCAAATTATCTTTGAGTGGAGATATAGAATCTAACTAAATGCATAATCAAAGAAATATGATGCATATTCCTATTTATATTTATATTAATAATTGTTTAACCATTTTTGGTTAAATAAAACGCTTTGAAATATGCAATACAACAATTTTCACTTTTAAAGAAATATTGTTTTAAACCTATAGTCAATTTAATGGTTTATCCAAGATTTATTAATTGTTTGTTGTAATAGAAGATATATACTCTCCATTTAAGAGATGCTTTTGGTTTAACTTTATTAGAGAAGGTTTCCTAGTCACACAATTCATCAATTATTAATTGAAGACATCCCTACTTTGTTTCTTTGGGAAGATAAAACTTAATTTCATGTGTTAAATACAACTTCTAGGTTACCATTTATCCCTCTTGGAGAAGGAAGGAAATCATCATTATATATATTTTATTCATTAATATTTCTGTAGAAGCATCTATAAATCCCACAATAGGACTTTGGGTATTACAAGTAGTGCAGAAGACTCCGGCCAACATATTCCAGCAAGCTGGTGCAGCGGCGGTTCTAGCTGCGTTCGCTTCTCATTCGTATACTCTTGCTCCTATGATTAATCTTCCTACTTCATTGTCGCACGTGACATGATGGCAATGGGTGGAACTTAATATGAGGGACTTCAGGAAGTGTCATGACAATTTTCGTATGACTCCAGATTCTTTTATAGAATTGCATGATACTTTAGTGAGATATCACGGGTTAAGGTCAACACAAGAGGTGGAGTCATGTGAGGCATTAGGGATGTTCTTATGGGCATGTGGGACACAACAAGTGACACGCCAAATTAGAGACATATTCGAAAGTTCTTTGGATACCATTAGTAGAAAAATGGCTATGGTGGCAGATGCTATGTATGGTATTGCACAAATGATTATATGTCCAAAGGATCCAACATTTTCTGAAGTGCATAACAAGCTTAGACCTTATGCCCCTTTCTTTGATGGGTGCATATGAGCCTTAGATGGTACACACATTCCAGCTCACGTATGTCATGAGTCGAGGCTTGAACACATAAATAGAAAAGGGTGGCCTAGCTACAATGTATTAGGTATAGTGGACATGGATATGCGGTTCACTTTTGTAGGTATTGGGTTGCCTAGTTCTTGTCATGACATGGCAGTGCTCAAGAGTTGTATGGTAGAAGCGAACTATCCACACCCACCAGCAGGTATGGTGGCATGCATATTATGTTGGCATTGCATACATTGTATTCATGCATTACGATCTAGTAAATGTTTTTCTGAGTTTATTTGTTTGTGTACAGGGAGATATTATCTAGTGGATGCTGGTTACTCAATTCACGAAGGTTACTTGCCACCATATCGGAATCAGAGACATCAATTAGAAGATTTTAATCAAACAGGAGTAGCGACTATGCAGGAAAAGTTTAATTTCCACTACTCGAGTCTACAAAATGTAGTTGAACGGGCTTTTGGACTTCTCAAATCGAGGTGGCATGTGCTACAAGGACTCCCATTTTACGAAAGAAGCATGCAAATGAAGATTATAATTGCTTGTTTTGCTTTGCATAACTATTTGTTGGACCGAGGCCACATAGGAGGATCAGAGAGTAGTTCGCATGGCCAAGCTGATTACGATGTGTCAGATTGGTTGAATGTAAATGCAAGTCAAGAAATGACATTAGTGAGAGATTGGATCGCTGCAGGAGTATCATTGATGTAGTGTATGTAATGAAGTAGTTATATGTAATGAAGTAGTAATATGTTTATGTAGTGTATCTCAGATTGCTGAGTAGATTGTGTAATCATGCAATGTATTGGGGTAATGACGTTGGTAGTGATCACCTCTCTAGTATTGAGAAATCATGCAATGTATTGGGGTACCGATCACTCTTTGTAGTGAGTAATCATGCAATGTATTGGTGTACTGATCACTCTCTTGTACTGAGTAATCATGCTATGTATTGACGATTTCATTAAGTAAACCACCAGTGTATATATATTTCCACTAGCGGTTCACTTAATACAATCGCCAGTGTAAATATCTATTGTACACTGATGATTTAGTTAAGTGAACCGCCAGCGTATATGATATTTACACTGGCGGTTCACTTAACTAAACCGTCAATGGAAAGGAACACTGACGGCTTAGCTAAGTGAACCGCCAGTGTATATGATATTTCCACTAGCGGTTCACTTAAAACAACCGCCAATGTAAATATTTATTTTCCACTGACGGTTCAGTTAAGTGAAATACACTAGCGGTTCCTTAAGGCAGGCCCACCTGTTTATTTTCACTAGCGTGCTGTAACTGGAACCGCCAGTATAAATTTCTACGTGCCGCCACCTTAGAGCTCTTTTCTACTAGTGTATATAATCTGAGTGGATTAAGGCCTATCTATTTTAGATTATAATCTGATAAGATTGTACTCCCTCCATTCTAGTAGGCGACAAATATTCGAAAACGAAGGCAGTATAATCCAGCACAAATAATCTAATGGATAAACAAAGACCTAAATTATAGATCCAGATTATATAATTTAATGTCTAGATTATGATAATCTCATAATCTTCTCAAGAGTATCTTGTTTCAAATTATTTTTTGCAAAAATATCCCGTACCCATAATTAGTTAAATAAAAATTACAAAATTTATCATTGCCTTTCCTTGTCTAATCGGCCTCCCCTCCGGACATCTTGAGCCCCATCTTGTAGCCCATCCTCGGTCTCCTCTAGCTCGCCGCCCCTTCCTCTAGCCTGCCGCCCCTTCTTTCCAGAAAACACACGCACATAGGTTCACCTTCCTGGCGGTGCGGCTATGGAGGTGTGCGACGCGGGCAAAGGAGGCCGCGGCCCCCTCCCTGACGTGTAGCACAGAGGATGTGGTCTGTGGAGGCGCGGCATGGTGTAGCCTGGGCACCCCAGGCACGGGACGCAACCTAGGCATAGCTGTCGTAGGGCACAGACTGGGCACCGTGGGTGCAGGCTGTGGCCTAGCCATCGCTAGCGCGAGACGTGGTCTGGGCACAGCCGCCGGAGTGAGCGTCGTAGGGTGTGGATCACGAGACGCGAACCATGGGCAGTGATGTCTAACGGTGTAATCCAAATTCCAATAATCTAGGTAGCCAAACAGCTCTAACAAAATTATATAATCCACTTTCTATAATCTAGATTATATAATCTCCTTAATAATCTAGATTATATAATCTATAAGATGAAACAAACAGGTTCTAATTATAATTCTAAACAAACAACTCTTTAGTATAACTCACATCAAAATTACATAGCTGGTGTCATAACCTTCATCATTAGTGTTTGCCATTTCGATGAATCAAGTGTGGTTGTGAACTCGTGATGGAGGCCATCGAGCGAGGTAGCCCAGTTCAAGAGGATACTCCATGACATGGCGAAGTTAATAAACGTAAGTTACCGGTGCATTCCTCATTCCTCACTTCGGTTGGTAATTAAACTAGGTGGAACGTAGTTGTAGTTGGACAGAGGTGCGGATCCTAATAATTTTAATAGCTAACTATTAGTTTTAGTAAATTTAAACATCGCCTTATATATATATATAAAAGATTGAGGTAATATATATAGGATCGAACTAATGGAAGCCCTGGGCTTTGATTAGTAGGGGAAGCCCCAGCCTGGACGTGGATAGGCCACCACCCGCGTGATTGCGTTAGCATTTATGCTCGTATAACCGAGTTATAGCATTTGTATATACCATACAACGAATCTAGGAATACAGTTCAGCTATGCATGCGTCAGCAATTATACCGGGATAAACAGTTTGAATAATTTGCATATACCATGCAAAAAGAATCTGTTGACGCGCAAATCACGTGGGACGATTTTACAAGTTTGTTCAGTGTTTACGACTGCATAAGAACATGAAACGTAACATCATAAACCATGCAATATCGAGACATCAGACCATTTATGCTATTGTATATACATGACCAGTGTGTGCGTAGATCTGGGTTGGTTTAAGATTAGGAAAGTAGTGTTGTAAAATCGCGATAAATGTGGGACAATTACCGCTTTATTCTCAACGTTGCGTCAAAGAAGCGTAAGATTTGTGGTAGTTGTTGTATATCTTGCTTTGTCTGTTTTAACGTAAAACTGATACAAAAGAAGCGTAAAATTGTGTATAATTTAGCGTAAACTACAGTTGAATTTATAATGGCTAAGAGATCCACAGTTCGAGGCGTAAAAGTCACACACAATTTGGAATAGCTGTTGTGTATCTCGCTTCGCACAAGGTTGTCGTAAAATGCATAAAAATATCGTAAAATGGCGTAAAACGCATCAAGAATTTTGTAAATTGACGTAAAATGCATCAACAATTTCGTAAATTGACGTAAAATGCATCAAGAAGTATTTTGAGGTAATTGTAGCATAAAACACAACTAAATATGTCGTAACTTTCGTTGGAGTATTTTGTGTAAATGTTATCATTCTCTACAACCTTAATAGCAATCTTGTAGAACAGATGGTAGAGTTGCATAACGTCCTGTAATGGAAGAGTTTGTGTCACTATCAAAATTAAACCCCAATAGTTTCATCCATCATTATGGGTACACCTCCAGCATTTGAGATGACTTCTAATGGGAATTCTGGCTCTTCTTCCGCCTTTTCTTCTCGCTTAGCTGCAATCTGGAAAAAAATAAAATCTCTTATGCAAGAGAAACCTTGATCTGGTGACTAATTAAGCATGCGATCAATGTAGCTTGGACACTAATAAACTAGACAACAATAATAATATTTGTGACACAAGAATCAGTTAATTATTGCAAATTCACATAAAACTGGTCCAAGGTGGACAGAAGCTACTAATATTTTTGTTTTAGGAAAAGATAGTGCCCAATGTATGTGTTGATGCATGGTGTTGCAATCTTGTGTAGGTATGACATGTGCAATGACTGAGCAGGTTATAGCATGAACATAATATAATCTAGTGACACAAGCTTTAACTCAACTTAACTCGTCGGGAACAGCATAATATAGTGAGTAGTTACACCAGATACACTGTCTAAACTATAAACAAGTGCATAATAAAATGAACAGACTACATAAGACAGTACAACAACCCATAATGCCCCTTAGCATTCGATCCATGAATTTAGATTATCTCTTGGGTGAAACTTCTGGATTCAGGGGACATGGATTGACAATACTAGACATAAAAAAATAAATAGTGAATTTATGTTCTTTTTTAACACAATAGTGAATTTATTTTATGCAAACACATAGTCTTATGGCCCAAACAGATAAGAGAGTAGGATCAAGCGGTACCAAATAGTGATATTGGCTCTGCATTTCTACATTGGAAAATTCAAATTACCAAATTAGCAGAAATTGGCACATACCACGGCAGCGGCCAAGATTAGAACTGCACCCCCACTTGTCCCACCTAATAGCGGAGCGGGATGATGAACTCCTGGACCGAACTAAGCGGCGAGTCAGGGTCGTCGGCGGTGAACCCATTGGCGGTGTGGATCTGGTTGGTGGATGGGAGGCCAAGTCGTCGTAGACACAGTGGTTGGCACGCGAGGGGCATCCTCACGGGGGGACGATGCGGTTGGCGGCGCCTAGAGAGTCGAAGTCGAGCGTGTTTCTGCGATCGTCATTTCACTGTCGCTCCACGGAACACCACCGCCGCTAGGAACAACAGTCGTGCAGTTACGCTGGAGAGCGGGTTCACGCGGAGCAGGGGCAGTCTGGAGATGTAGCACCGGCACTGCGAGGAAGATGAAGATGGGGGAAGAAGAAACTGGCAGCGGCTACATGCGGGGAAAGAAGGTAAGGTTATGGGAGGGAAGAAAATGAGGGAAACGAATGGAAGGCACCTCTAGAACGATGACGGGGAGGCGATCCACCATGGATCTCGTCTATGGGGACGCTTGTCTGCCGCGGTCGTGCTGGCTTCGCCGCGCTCGCTCCTGTCGCGCAACCGCCGCCACTAAAACACTAGTCTCAGCCATCGTGGAAGGTCAGGTAGAGCGGTTGGTTTTATATGATGGTACATGAGCGTAAACATTATAGTGGGTGGACCGGATGGTGCGCCTGGTTAACCGGGCGGGTGGTCGGGGCTTCCTGTAGTTAAATAGAGCCCATGGCTCCAAATACATATACTATATATGTATATAATTTGAGTTAGAATATAGACGGTGAAGTATTCCGATTCCATGTATCCACATTTCCACCATATATATTCTCTATTCAAAAATCAACTACCATTAAAGTTGTAAAGTGTTTTAGAGCCCATTTGGATTTTTGAGCACTAATGGTTAATAGCAATAGATCCAAATAGACCTGCTATAAATATGATAATTATTAGATGGAGCATTACTAACAATTAGTTGTATTAGTATATTTTGAGTTACTAATAAATACTATGAGTTTACACACAACTTCAACTAGCAATCTAACCATTTATTAGCAAGTGATCTAAACTATCCTCGGCATGCAGATGGTCCGGCTGGACGGTCCGTAGTACGGTGGCTGCATATACGGTCCGCATGTGAACAGAATTAGTTAGGGTTTCTGATTTTTTTGTGGGATTTGTTAGCGAACTCCGTGGGATTAGTTTGGCAGCTAACTTGTAACGGGTCCAGACCTCCCTCTTATATAATGAAGGTGTACGACCAGTTGATACCCCTACAATCGATCCAATCAAATCTATTTATCAAATTTATCTTATATACATTGTTCTTTCCATTTAATTAGGAGTAGGAGTAATCAAGCCTTAATTTAGCGCTAGTATTTGTCTTCATTGACCTATTACTTCATCTCTAGGTGACTCTACGTTGCCTACGGACGCCTCGATTGGCTTGTCGATCCCAGAGCACCCCCTGGAACTCTCCTCGACGGGGTCCCTACCGAGATCGAGTTCTATGGTTCTTCGCAAGGAAGAAGACCCTCTGCGTAAATGTGGATGGTTTGCCCTTGAGCGTGGACCGTCCAACACGCGAGAAGAGGAGAACCGCTCATCTAGTCTAGAGTTGCTGACCGTCCACGCTCTCGCAGAGAGCACCGCCAGGTGGTTCTTTCTTGTGTTGGTACGAAATTAGCACCAACACACTTTTTGGTGACTCTGCTGTGGACAAGGATGTTTAGATCTGTCAGTGTTTGGACCAAGGGTCCTAACCAACTAGTAAATAATGTCGCGTGCCCAGAATCTAGATGGTATGCGAGTTGACACAAGCAGCTTTATCCTGGTTTGGGCAATGCAAAGTCCTACTTCCAGCAGAGGGGGTGAGGCTTATATTACTCGCACCTAAGTCCCTATAGTAGATATTACAAGCATAGTGGGAGAGGGGAAGTCCCCAAGTCCCTGAAACTGATTAAGGCAAGTGCCAATATCCTAAGACTTAGTGGGAAATGACTGAGTGTTCGCCTGTGTGTCTTACTTGCCCCTTGGAAGAACTACACTTCCCTATTTATACATGTTGGAGATGTATGCTGTGAATCCTGAGGTCGTTGTATTCCAAGGGGAGATGTCATGGTGCCTTGTAAGCCGACGTGACGGTGCACTGCATTGTTGACTTGTGTCCGCTGATTTCCTGATGAGAGCCGAGGTAGAGGCGAGGGGTTGGTCGTACGCCTGAGCCCCCAGGTGAGGGGTTGCCCATACCATTGTTGTTGTAACAACTTTGTGATATGGGTAAAAGCCTGCTTATGGGGTGCCTCAGCGTCTCTGTGCGGGGTGAAGTCGTGATTCCTTGCTGCGTTTATCGAGGTCAGAGCCCTGCTCGGGCGAGGCGGAAGTCTTTCCGAGGCGTTGGTTGAGCCATCTCTTGACGTGTTCCACAGTCGGCAGAGTCGCCGCTCGCGGGATTAGTGGTGGAGCAGGTATCCGAGGCCGAGCTTGGGCGAGGCAGAGAAATCACCCAAGGCCGAACTCAGCCTCAAGCAAGACAGAGATTGCGCCCGAGGCTGAAATCAGCGTCGGGCTAGACGGAAGTTTGCGCCCCAGGGCCAGACTCAACATCGGGCGAGGCGGAGATTTGCACCCGAGGGTCGATCTGCTTCACCCGTCGTATTAGATGTCCCATTGGGGGATGGCAGGTGGCATGTACATACTGTAGAGGGGGTGTAATCATGCTATTGCGCCCGGATATGACTGTTGTCTTGTTAGCCACTGTGCTCCTACTGCCACGGCGTGGGCTAGGTATGCACATTAAATGCGATTGTTCCCCACCTGTTCTTGGGCGAGACGGATGGAGCGGTGGTGAAGTCGGACGAGGCGGAGTTCTGCCTGAGGTGGGAGACTCTCGGAGAGAGGCCTCGGGTTAGGAGGTATCTCAATTGCTTCCCCTTGGGGGTTATGCCTTCACTTCTCCTGAGTGTGTTTTTTGGAGGGATAATCTGGGTACCCCTAATTATCACCTCCGACAGTAGCCCCCGAGCCTTCCAAGGAAGTACTTTGGTACTTGTTTAGAGGCTATGCTGCTTGCTCATGGGCGCGTCACATTTTCTTGAGGAGTAGGATGTGTGGTTTCCGATGGGTGCGCACGAGCGCACCCGTTGGGTGTAGCCCTCGAGGCCTCGAAGGAGTAGTTGACTCCTTCAGGCACTTTTACTCTTAATAGGTTCATTTAGATCTTCAGTCAATCTATTGGAACCTTCAGTGTGGTTTGCGAGGACAGGCCCCGAGCCTTTGCGTGGGGCAAGAGGTCAGTCGAGGGATGTCTCGACTTTTGGTTCATACGCCCCTTCGTCGCTTCTCCGCGAGGAGTAAGAGGGGAATGCGTCATGCTTAGGGATGGATCCAGATACTTATTCAGATGTCAATTTTTTACCTTCTTTCTTCAATTGTGAACTAATAACATATATAATTTGCTATGTAAATTTATATTCTTGTTTTTAGGATTGAGGCTATTAATCTTCACAAAAAGTAAACCTTAAATTCCTTCTATATCTTTTTAAATAATTAATATAAAATTCGGATGTCTATCCGAATACGGATTCGAATGTTTTTTCACCTTTTTGTTGTAGGGAGAAAATAATGCACATAAAAAATTATACAAAATATTATTTAAATACTTCATAATATTCTTAAAACATTGCCAAAAATTAGCTTTAAATTTCATATATATCTATGTTAAAATATTAGATTTGTCATATAAGTTGGATGTTTTAGGAATATACCTAGTCATGCTACCATTGATGGGCGACGAGCAGGACGTTTCCGTTGAGTTGTTATCGGGTAATCCGAGCGGGTGTCCGAGCTCCTTTCGATAAGATTTGGCTAGTGGTCCAAAGACACGCCCCAAAAGATACATGTGGGTGATTCGCCTGGTCCCGAACCCGTTTGATGGGGTTTGAGGTCTCGATGCCTCCCTATGATGGGACACCGTCATGAATCGCACCCGGGGTCTCGGATATGTCTTAAGGTACCTCGGGTCACAACCCGAGCTAGGGCCATGTATGTGCGTACCCACAATCATCCCTAACTCTGTGCTTAGGGCAGTTATGGAGCCCTTCCGAGGGGCCAACCTTCGAACCCCTGATCAGTAGCGGTCTCGGAGCCCTGGCATCCTAAGGCAGTTTTTCTGAACCCTGCCGAGGGCCTGACCTTCAAACCTTTGAACAATATTCCTCCTTGCCTCTTTCCTTCTAGAGGTGAGTTGCCTGAGGCAGATGATGCCTTCTTCCAGTTAACTGCTGAGAAGATATAGGGAACAGAGGCAGAGGGAAGAGAGCGTACCTTTTGAGGGGCACAATTATTTAATGTGATGGGACGTCCTATCGGTCAGCCGACCGTTTGCAGCGAGCATGTGCGTGGAATTCAAAACGACCGCCATCTGGCCATGACGATTCGCACATCAGTGACTTCGCCCATCCCTATAAATTAGTCGGATCGTTACCTTGCCTCTTTAGCCTTCCTGCTTTACACGTTGTCCTCGCCTTCTGCCAAAAAAGATATCTTCCTCTTCTCCCCGTCTTCTTTCGCCGTCCTGATGGCTGAGAAGATCAGCGTCCTTCCCCATCGCGACCCATGGCCCATCTCCTTCGTCACCGATGAGGATTTGGAGGCATTGGTCGACGCCGATCTGCTCCGCCCCTGCTCCCACGGCCCGCAGCCTTAGTGGTTCGCGTCGGGCGATGAGCAGATGTCGGATCTGTCCGCGGGCTACGTGTTGAGTGTCATATCATTTCATGAGTGGGGGTTTGGAGTTTCGGCAAGCCGCTTTATGTGGCTCTCTCACACTACTATGGGGTGGAGCTGCACAACTTCAACCCAAACTCCATCGCTTAGGTGGCCATCTTCACCACCGTCTGCGAGGGGTACCTAGGGATTGAGGCCCATTGGGACTTGTGGCTCCATCTCTTCCAGGCGGAGCCCTTCTCCCTCCCCAGCAAGGTGAGGAGGGTGCGCCACACCCTTCGGGCCGGCGACTGTGTGCTCCACCTGTGCTCAGACTAGGAGCAGTTGTACATCCTTGCCACCCTCACCTCGTCGAACAAGGGGTGGCAGAGCCGGTGGTTCTACCTCCGCAACAACGATGAGCGGCTACCCGCGTTCACGCACCACATCGTCCTCGAAGCGAAGGAGCGATGGAGGTGCAACCTACCTCGGGAGCTCCAGACCCACCTGAATCCGATGTTGGATGCCATGCGGAAGCTCCGGAACCGCAGTCTCACCGCGGCCAAAGTTGACGCTGCTTTCCACCGGTGACGGGTTTTGCCGCTAGCCGACCGCCAGCTCCACCTCGACGAGATGACACCTGAGGCCTCCATGGAAAGCTCCCATATGGCCTCAGTCGTCCTCCCCACCAACGAACTCCTCCGGTGGGTGAAGGGAACGGTGGGGAAGGCGGACTACTCCGTCATGGTGCCGATGCGCCCCGAGTAGGGCTATGTGTCCCTGGTGAGTCCCCTGTTTTTGTATGTGTTTTTTTATTTTTCCTCTTCTCGTCTTACCCTTCTCATCCCTTTGCAGGGGTTGTGTCACACCTAGATTTAAGGGGTAAACTCGGTTGCATCTCATATGTGCGTCAAAGAAGAACAACACATATAATGACCAAGTGTATAGAGATAAATGTCACAAACATTATTACATAGCAGAAGTTTCTTACAAAAATAAATGATAACAAATAAGCGAACTAATATTATTCCTTGGCACCATTAAGCTGAATGGGAGACGCCACCTAGACTTCATCAAACTCTTCATAGTAGTCCTCCTCCTGGGATACCTGCTCTTCACCTGTGGGGGCGTTTATATATCGCAAGGGTGAGCTCACAAAAGTTCATAGCTCAACAAGTGTGGGGAATAATGTGCATGAGCTCACCAAAAGTGGGGGCTCATAAGTAGTGTCAGGCTGATCAACAAATAGTGGTTAGGGCAAAGCTTGCTTTTAATAAGTTGGTCAAGTTTTATTAGCAGTTACCAAGTATAAGTAAATACCAGCCCAAAAAATGAGAGATCCTAATTAATAAATAAACCACAATGTGATGCAAATGACCAATTAAATTTAATTCCATAAGTTACTCATGTGAGGGTCTGAGCCGCTCATGACCGTGAGCACGGTTGATATACCAGTTTTACACACTGCAGAGGTTGTGCGTCTTTACCCACAAGTCATGTTACCCATCTGCCACGGGGTTGTACGAGCCCCATATACCTCTATCGAGGAGGCGAGGCAGGGTAACAATACGAGGCCTTTACAAAGTTCCACTAGCTTCAGAAAACCCGCTACGGTTCTGAAGAGAGCAATATAGGAATGCCCCGTCTGAAAAGCCATCTTAGCAAGATCAACCCGAGAACCTCCCTATACCAACAACTCCCCTACCACCTTTGCCCCTTTCGGGTAAGGTAGTCCTCCACTAGCTTTTCTAATTAGTCAGCCAAGGGCGTCCCATACCAACCTTGTGGTAGCACTGTTTTCCCGGGTGTTTGCTCCATGTTCGAATTAACATAATGATCTTGTCATGAATAGTAAATAACTCATTGGCAATAAAAGGCATGATCATGAATAATGTGTATCTTAACACCCAAAACCACATAAAGCAATAACATATAAAGATGACCAAACTAGGGTAACATTATGATCATAATGATTAACAGGAACATTATCTGGTAAAGAAAAGTGATCAAGGGCACAACTTGTCTTCAACGAGCTCCTGCTCAGTATTTTCCACCTACTGAGTACCAGGATCCTCGGTTGCTTGCTCGTCTACTCACAACAATACAACAAACATGGTATAGGAGAAATTAACATCACACCAAACAGGAGAACATATTGTATAATAATGTTCTACATATCGTAACAAGATTGTAGGTTCGAGAACCACTAAATTCGGAGTTATGGTAAAGAGTTGTGATTTTCTAAAGATTTAGGTGTTAGATATAAAACAAATTAAGTGCATAATTTTAACCCTATGTTTCATACTAAAACAAGGTTACTGAATGATAAACAATATTATTATGAGTTTAATGCAACTGGAATGGATCAAAAAGGAGTTAAAATGAAGAAGTTATGTATTTATGAAGTTTTAGGGTTTAGCTTATATAAAAACATTTTCTGATTTTAATTTATTAAATTTGAGACCCAGATTGGACTGCGGACACCATTTAAGAATTCCCTAGATGGTCTATTATGCAAAATCCAGGGCCTCTCTGTAATGGTTTTAACCCTATCCTAGACTGCGAGTTTATTTCTATAAAGTTTGGGGATTCATATGCAAAATTCCTCAACCGAAGGGGTACGCATAAGCCTGCTAATGGCAAAAACCCCAACCCACAGCCAAATCTAGTAATTTTGACATCCGTCCCACATCCACCCAAAAACATAAGGAGGAAATTAAACCCAATCCACCCAATAACATTATTGACCCCAAACCAATCCATAATTGGGTGGAAAACCATGGAAAACCCGCAGGTTTAGCTTGCTAAGGCAGCAGCATACATAGTGACATTGAAGTTACCTGTAAATTTATCACTGTGTATGATGCTGCCTTAACAAGATGAACCCATGGGGTTTCCATGAGGTTCCACCCAGTTATGGATTGGTTTAGGGTCAATAATGTTAAGTAAATAATTTATAGTAGAACTTCAGCCAAATTAAGTTGATAATTTATAGTTAAAGGCACATGTTTGGTTAGATGCTAGATTGCATAAATCTTGCGCATATACCTTCATGCTCCAGTAAGTCAACAAAGAAATACAGATAATTAAAGAATTGCATATATAGATGCGAACAGGGGGTCTACCGTGGTACTGTGCTACCGTCGTCGTGCTGTGCTACCATCGTCGTCGCGTAGGGGGCTCGGCGTTGTCACACCCGCTTTTAGAAGGCAAACCGAATGCGAACCATGCACGTGCCAGGATCAGCAATTCATGTACACAGCGGTTACATAACTGGACATCATCACACAGTGCTTAAATAATATCATAAAAGAAGGTATAATAGTCGATTACATCATGATGTCCGAGACATCCACATAGTCTTTAACAATTATCAAATTGCGAAAAAGAAACGTAGATACACATTGCCTTCACAGGCAGCCGATTGGGGGTTTGCCGCTAACCCACGCCTAAAACTCATCACACTCTTGGAACTCCTAGAAGTCCTCCACGACTTCATCTTCTCCTGAGCAGTGGTTGCAACACGGACAACCTTGGGGGGTTTGGTGTGTAAAGAAAGGGTGAGTACACATCAACATACTCAGCAATTGTCCCGTTTGGCTGTAGTGGACTAGCTTTATGTGGGGTTAAGTCAAGTAGTTGCTTTTAGTTGGTCAGGTTATTATTACTAGTAGAGAGCCAAGTTTTAGCATTAACCCAAGTTATTAACCCAATGTACCCTTTCCAAACGGAAAGAATACCACTTACCATTACCATAAGCATACTCATAAACATCATCTTCGTCACCACCTGCAAACCAACCACCTCTAATCAATGGAGCTCCCTTGGCCACTCATAACCGCGAGCACGGCTGATATATCAGTTTCATAACACTCTGCAGAGGTTGCACACTTTACCCACAAGCTGTGATTCCCTCTTGCCTTGGGCCGATCAAACCCTTAAACACTACCAAGGTGAATAGGCAAGGTTTCATTACGTAGCCTTTACAAAGATTTCCTGAGGTTGTAGCTGCCCGTTAGGTTTCCTAAATGTACTGCACTCCTCCCCAAGGGGAAAACCACCCTTGGCAGAGCGAGCCGCATACACCGAGCCCCATTGGTAGCACAACGGCGAAGCGAACTATACCACAGTTCCTCTAATTATTCAGCTAAGGACGTCCCATTCGACCCTCGTGGTTGCACTATTTTCCCGGGCGATCATCAAACGAACCAGTCCTTACAGAGAGGCACTCGAGAAACCGCTCAAGTCCCCTTAAATGACACAAGTATATCATCATAATCAAAAGGGAAAACAGCGTATCATAGATAATCTCATCATGTTCATTGATTAATGTGAAGCACTAGCATATAGCTAAACCAAAATAACCCAACCAAAATAGGTAAACAAGGACAAGATAAACCAAAGTTAGTCAATCCTTAAGTATAAATTGTGTAAATGCGAGGAGTGAATTATAAGCATGAGTAGGACATAGATGGGTGAAGGGACACTTGTCTTGACCAACCAGCTGATGCTTAGGGTCTTCACCTGCAACTCCTTCGGACTCCACCAACTGATCGTTATCTATACAAATTCAAACATACATTCCACAAATTTAATACAAAAGAACAGTACACCATACAATAAGATATAATAAATAAATAGATGCTCGGTGCAGGGCTCACGCCTACGACTAAGCGAGAAAGAGAGAGAATAACGGTCGAGGCTACGGTCAAAGAGCGATTTCGTTTCACGATTGTAAATCAAAGTACTCGTCTAAACATAATAGTATTAATTTGGTCATCGCGCTATGCATAGGATAAAGTCATGTTGCATGTTTAATCATTATAAATAGAACAAAGTAAATTTAAAAGGATTGTCGCGAGGCGAAACGCATGACACAACACTTAGACTGGATTAAGAATAAAACGACTCGTCGTGCGACGGAGCACGCCACGAGACACTTGAATTATTATGAAAATAACGTCAAGCGTCGCGCGACGAAGCGCACGACAGCATACGTCATCCAAGCTGAATTTAAAACAAAACGTCGCGCGACTGGACGCCCGACGCCACACATTAATTAATCTGAAATTAGGATGAATCGTCGTGCGACGAAGCGCGCGACGCAGCTCATTAATAAAGATAAATTTAATGAATCATCGCACGGCGAAGCGCGCGACGTAGCACATCGACTAAACTAAATTTAAAATTGATTAAACCAAAAGTTAAACGTCACGCATGCTATGGTCGCGTGCGCGGGAACGCGCTGCGCGCTCCGGGGCACGCGCAGGGGTCGCGGGGCGCTGGGGGCGGGGCACCGCCACTGGGGAGGGTGCGGGCCACGAGGGGAAGGGCACGACCGCCGGGTAAGGGCGAGCCACCGGGGGATGAGCCCGCTGGGGAGGGAGGGCGCGCTGGGGGGCGCGACCGCGGGGAGGGCACGGCCACCGGGGAGGGCGAGCCGCCGGGCGAGGGCACGACCGCCGGGGAAGGGCGCGACTGTAGGGGAGGGGGCGGGCCGCCGGGAGGGGCACGACCGCGGGGGAGGGAGGGCGCGAGGCCGCAGGGGGGCTGACCGCCGCCGAGCGCGCGTAGGGGGCAGTCGGGGGGAGCACGCGCGGGGAAGAAGGGGCGCGCAGGGAGGGAAGAGGGAAGGGAGAGAGAGAGAGGAAGAGGGGGGGAAGAGCTCACCTCAGGGGTCCAAATCCGGTGATAACCGTCACCGGAGCACCTAGGGCACAAGGGAGAAGAGAGAGAGAGAGGTGGAAGAAAGGGAGTTGTGCGCGGGAAAATTGAATGAGGGAAAGAGAGAGAGAAGGGGGGCGCGCACAGGGGGAGGTGGGGTGCCAGGGGCGCACGGCCAGGTTTGGGCTAGGTTAGGCTGGACCGGGCTAGGCTGGACCGTGTCGCGGGTCGAAATCCCACGACACACACAACCACTGATTGAAATCCAATCGCGAATCAAAATCCGAAACGAGACAAGATGAACACGCGATTAAACATGACATCAGGCAAAAGAAATATGCCTCCGCATGATGCAACACCCATGACAACTTAGGTTTTTGTTTACACGCAATACGGACACCAGTTGCTACGCTGCTTTGAAACTGGGAAGGAGTGAAATGGGAAGAGAAAAGAGAGTAACGCCTGAATTTGGTGAGTATTAAAGAAGAAAAAAATTCTACCCCCCAAATTCAGGGAGTTACAGGCATCTAAGGGGATGGAGCACGACCTGTGCTGGTGCTGGCGAGCAGGCGGGAGAGGAGCGGCCCGTGCTGGCGAGCAGGCGGGAGAGGAGTAGTGGAGCAGGGATGGAGCATGGAGAGAGGAGCGGAATGCGCCAGGGTGGGATGGAGCTCGGGAGAGGAGTCGCCAGCCGCCAGGGCGGGATGCGCACGACCGCTTGGGCGGGTGAGGAGCACTGAGTGCAACACGAGGATGAAGCACGGGAGTTAGGTTGAGTACTTGAGTTGGGTCTGTAAGATTGTAAGTCTGCTGGGACTTGGACACTTGGTAGTCGAATACGGTCCATACGTATGGGTGAAGACCCATGGAAACCCATGTCTATGCAAAGCCATCTACACCCATGGGTACCAAACATTTTGGCCCACAATACAAAAAAACCCAACAACCCATTCACAATAAAAACCCATCACAACCCATCAAAACAAACCCATTTCTTAAACCCACCTAAAATATTGCAGGCCTACATACGGATGGGTATGACCCATGGAAGCCCATGTCTATGCAAACCCATCTACACCCATGGGTATCAACCATTTTGACCCGCAATACAAAATAAACCCACCCAACCCAACCCGTTCACAATTAAAACCCATCACAACCCACCAAAATGAACCCATTTCTTAAACCCACCTAAAATAACCGTTTACACCCACCCCATTTGCATCCCTAGGGTATGGGTATGCTACAGCATTGCTCCCCAGCCGAACCGGTACGTGATCTTATTCGTTCGATCGACGATCGACGACACGGATTTAAAATACCTCAATCAGCCTCAAAGTCACCCGATCGAGATCCAAGGGCACAGATTCAACCGGCCAAAGGGTACGCCTTAATCTAATCCTAGTCGTACCCTATCAATCCGACGGCCACAATTATTTCTTCTCCCTTCGATGCCAGACGACGGCGGCGATCGTGCCATCACGACGGCGCCCTCACTGGTGTGAGCCGATTCTGCCCACATGTTGCCCTACGAAGACACTAATCCGACTCGAAACAAAGTCAGGAGATCGTATGAACACGCGAGTAGGGTCATTACCAGAGTCGAGGTAGAGAGGGTGCTCACCCACGCACTGAAACGGATCCACAGCGGCGCAAATCTCTGGTGAGAAATTTGTGATCGTCTAGCCATCGATTCCACCCGATAGCGCCACAGATGACATCACTATGGCTCCGTGCAAGCCCTCGGCTCAAACCAAGGCACCGAGCGATGATGGGGATGAGGATCTGTGGCGGCGCAGCTCTCCACTTTCTACGCACCGAAGAACTCGCACTCCCTTTCATGGCTTTGGCACTAGCCTTTGGTGTGCCTCAAGGGAAAGGGAAGGCAGGGCCCAACGCCATGTTTTACGATCGCCAAAGAGTCGGCACGGGGTTAGCCAGCTAGGATTCCATGTGGTGGTGATCTTCTCGGTAGCGGCCGTTGCAGGAGGAAGACACCCGGCTGACCGGTGGAGCCCACGGGGCAGTGGCGTCAAGTGGTGTTTGTGCTCGCGCGTGATGCCATGGAGCAAGCCTGGCAAACGGGTCCCACCGAACAGCGACTAACTTCCCAACGCACGGACGTGGACAACCAATTTGTGGACCAAGCTGTCAGCGAGCAAAGGAGGGTTCGAGTGCGGCGCTGCGGCTGACGAGTAGGGCCCCCATGTCGGTGCCGAGCCGATGGCTAGGCCACACGGCGGGGAAGGAAAGAGGGTATCGGCTAAATGTGTGAGTTTATGCCCAACTAGGTTTTCTTTTCCCTTTTCTTTTATTTATTTATTGGTTTTGTTTTTCCTATTTCCATTTTAAAATCCTAACTTCAATTCAAATTTAGATGCAACAATAAAGAATCCAACATGGAATGGATCCCTTTTTTATTTAAATAATTGTTAATGGTTTATCTTGATCCCTTTATTTGGATATGCAAAAAGGAGAAAAAGAAACAAGTAATCACATGGTATTTTATATTTCCAAGACTTTATACATTTTTTAAACCCCAAAATTTTGGTATTACAAATCCTACCCCCCTTAAAATTAACCTCGACCTTGAGATTACGACGAGCTAGGGAAAAGGTGGGGAAATTCTACTCTTAATTCGTCTTCTCGCTCCCAAGTGGCTTCATCCTCTGAGTGGTTACTGGTTACTCCACTGTACCTTGCACATTTTGATCACTTTGCTTCTGGTAACTCGAGTTAGGGTATCAATGATTTTGTTAGGGTACTCAGCATAAGTTAGGTCACCTTGCACACTAAGTTCCTCCATAGGTCGTTTCTCTTCTGGTATCCTAAGGCACTTCTTCAACTTGGATACATGGAAGACATCATGTACATCGACTAGATGGTCGGGTAGTTCCAGTTGGTAGGCAACTTCCCCCACTCGCTTTAGGAACTTGAAGGACCCAATAAAGCGAGGGGGCAACTTCCCTTTAACTTTAAATCTTTTCATACCCTAGATCGGTAACACCTTCAGATATTCATGATCACCTTCCTCAAACTCTAAGTGCCTTCTTCGGGTATCTGCATAGCTTTTCTACCTTGACTATGCAGTTCTCAAGTTCTCCCGTATCAACCGGACTTGTTCTTCTGCCTCTTGTATAATTTCTGGCACAAAGAACTGCCTTTCACTAGTTTGATCCCAATACAGTGGGGTTCTACACTTTCTTCCATATAAAGCCTCAAACGAAGACATCTTCAGACTGGCCTGATAACTATTGATGTAGGAGAATTCTACATAGGGTGAACTCTTGTCCCAACTACCACCATGCTTAAGAGCACAAGCTCTTAACATATCTTCTAGTACTTGGTTGGTTCTCTAGATCATCCCGTCAATTTGGGGATGGTAGACCAAGCTAAAATTCAATTTCGTGTCCAAGCACTCATGCAACTTCTGCCAAAACCGAGAAGTGAACTAGGATCCCCGATCTGGCATGGTCTTCTTAGGTACTCCGAGTAGACAAACAATCCGTGCCATATACAACTCTGCTAGCCTGGCACCTGAATATTTGGTCTTCACTGGAATAAAGTGGGCTACTTTAGTTAGTCTGTCCACAATCACCCAAAGAGAGTCATACCCAGTAGATGTGCTGGGTAGACCAACGATGAAGTCCATACCAATTTCTTCCCACTTCCACTCGGGTATCTTTAGCGGGTGAAGTAAACCAGCAGGTCTCTGATGTTTAGCTTTCACCCTCTGGCAGACATCACATAATGCTACATATGAACAACATGTCTTTTTAGACCGTACTACCAATACTTCTGCTTCATATCCTGGTACATCTTGGTACTACTAGGATGGATGCAGTAGGCTGAGTCATGAACTTCCTTCAATATGGTTTCGCGGAGGCTGTCAATCTCAGGAACACATATCCTATTCTTGAACCAGATTGTACCTAGATCCTCCTCCATGAAGTACAAACCTCTGCCCTCTACCATAATATCTATGATCTCTTGAATCTTGGCATCACCAACCTGAGCTTTACATATTTCTTGTTCTAAGGTAGGTTCTACTCCTATGGTTACTCCCTCTATGTGAGCAACTATACCCAGGTTGAGCTTTTCAAAGTCTTTTGCTATCTCATTAGGTAACCGGGTGACTATAGCTGCATGAACATGTTCCTTCCAACTCAAGGCATCCGCAACTAGATTCGCCTTGACTGGAGGATAGTGGATCTCCAAGTCATAGTCTTTGATGAGCTCTAACCATCGACGTTGCCTAAGGTCAAGATCTTTCTGGGTAAAGATATACTTTAAGCTCTTGTGATTAGTATAGACTTGACACTTGGTCCCCATGATGTAATGTCTCCATATCTTGAGAGCATGCACTACGACTGCCAGTTCTAAGTCATGAGTGGGGTAGTTCAACTCGTGTTTCTGCAACTGGCGAGATGCGTAGGCAATGACAAGTCCTTCTTGCATAAGAACACATCCCAAGCCCAAAAGGCATGCATCACATTATATGTCAAATCCCTTCTACAGATCTGGAATTACTAATATTGGAGGTGACATCAACTTAAACTTTAGGTGATTAAAACTTTCTTGGCAAGCATGCATCCACTTGAATTCTTTCCCCTTCTCCAATAGTGAGGTCATAGGCTTGGCTATCTTAGAGAATCCCTCAATAAAATGCTAGTAATAACTCGCAAGTCCCAGGAAACTCCGGATTTCAGTAACTGAACTCGATATCTTCCATCCTACTATCTCCCTCACTTTAGCCGGGTCCACTGATATTCCAAAATTGGAGATGATATGCCTAAGAAATGGTACTTCATCAAGCCAGAACTCACACTTACTAAACATAGCATAGAGTTCATTATCCCTAAACTTCTGCAATACCATCCGCAGATGCTCCTCATGATCACCATCATTCTTGGAATAAATCAGAATGTCGTCGATGAATACCACAACGAACTTATCAAGATACTCCATAAACACCTTGTTCATCAGATTCATGAAGTAGGCTGGTGCATTAGTTAAGCCAAATGACATGATAGTGAACTCATATAGACCATATCGGGTAGATAAAGTCGTCTTGGGAATATCAGATGGCCTAATCTTCATTTGATGATAACCCAATCTGAGATCAATCTTAGAGAATACCCTAGCACCTCTCATCTGATCAAACAAATCTTCAATACGGGGTAAGGGGTCCTTATTTTTAATTGTGACATCAGTAAGTGATCTGTAATCAACACACATCCTCTAGGAACCATCCTTCTTCTGAACAAACAGAACCGGTGCTCCCCAAGGTGAGGAACTCGGACGAATATAACCTGACTCCTGCAATTTTGTTAGCTATTTCTTAATTTCTTTTCATTCTTCAATTGACATTTTGTATGGCCTTTTTGAAATAGGAGTGGTCCCAGGTAAGAGATCAATAACAAACTCAACTTCCCTATCTGGTGGCATTCCGGGTAACTCCTCTAGAAACACATCTGGGAACTCTCTAACCACACGAATGTGTCTGCCCCCAAATTTACCATCTACTAGATAAATGGCGGGTTTGGTGGATGGGGTTAAGGTAATCATGACTTCGAACATCTCTCCTTTTGGACTAGTAAGTTCTACAGTTCCCTTAGCACAATTGAAAGGGAAATGGCCTCAACCATCTCCTATATTCGATTTTGGTGTTTTACGACCATCACAAAACTTCTGGACTAACTAGTTCGCCTAGTTGATCTTTTCTTAGGTGCATAAAGTTCATATACATCTGTAAGGAAAATGGACCCTTGGGCCATTTCTATAAATATGGGGCGAGTCATACTTCACCAGCCTACGGTGCAACGGACAGTCCGGTGTGCATGGGACATGTGTGGTGCCCAGGCTAGTGCGCTCGACGAACAGGTCGCTCTCGAGAAAAACTCAGCGATCCGTGACTCTAATTCACCGGACTGTCTGTTGTGCACCGGACTACCCAGTGAGCCCACGACCAACGATTGACTTCACCACAGAGGCCCAACGGTCTGTGGTAGAACCGCCCAAATTATTCTAGCTTAAGTGCCCAAGTCGCACCCTTAAAGGCAGCAACACCACTTAAACCGGAATAACCCGTTAGTCCCTCGGATGTAATCCGATAAAGCCACTTACCAAGGATCGAATACCACTAGCTCACTTGAAGGTGAGGCACAGAGAAATACAATAAAGCATAATACCACAAATTTAATAAGTATCAGTAGCGATTACATTATCGGAATTTCAAAAACAGTAACCATAATTTTTACTGCAGCAGAAATAACTAATAGAGAAAACAGAGTAACATGGCAAAGCCTAGCCACGCTACTCCTCCTAGTCCTCTCCTACGGAAGCAGTAACCCTCTCGACCGTCTATCTCGGTGGCAGGGATGGAGGCCAAGTCACACCATCAACTAAATCAAGGAGGTACCTGCAAAAATTATGCCACAAGCAAGGCTGAGTATACTAATACTCAGCTAGACTTACCTGGTGTGTGGAGTCTACTCCTCTACCTCTAGACCATACAACTGTTTGGCTGAGGGGTTTGGTTTGTCAAAAGCACTAGCTGAGTCAAAAATCAAGTTTTAGCTTTTCAAGGTCTAGAATAAGAATTTAGACTAGATGAGTACCTAGCTATTCATACATGGTATCATACATTATAACAATCAACATCTTTTGCCAGTCATCTCATTTCCACTTATTACTCAATGCAGTACAATGGATCAAGCAGTCTCATTAGCTGCGAGAAGCAGACGATTCGAATCGAGTTTTAACCTTGCAAGGTAAACCTAAACACACGACATGTAGGGGCACTCTGTCCCCACACATATCAACCATCCCCATCAATCCCCCGTTCGCGGCCAAGGCTCACCGCCTTAGCGTACAATGCTCCACTGACCCCGGCTGCCGCCATGCAGTGGCCGGACTTGTACCCACCATATCTAGAATAGGAGACCTAGTCTTAGGACAAGTGAGGGGGAAAGTCTGTGTCCGGCTTCACTCAGGTACTAGGCTTACCGGTTACCATATTTCCCGACATGTGTTTAGGACGCTCAAACGCTTGACACAGGTATCCGCACGTTAATCCTTATTCCAATTTCGTCTCGTAGACAACGCATCCCCATGGATCCGTGTCCATAGACCATCATCATTATGTTATCAAAATGGATACAACCAATTCTTGACCTCGCACGAGTGCTAGAAAAATCACTCGACTTCTACCGAGATCCTGATTTAGCATAGCAGCTACTCGACCTAGCATACTAGTATCCATCTCAAAAGGAATCCTGAGTTCATGCAACTAGGGTTTCAGGCAACTCCTACACTTAAGTGCACAGTACAAGCCTACAAACATTAAGTGTAGTAAAATAGCGTATATAAACGGTTATGCATAAAACCGGGGCTTGCCTGGAATTCAACACTTAGATAGTGTTTGCTAGATGACACTTGCTTGGCGAGCATCCACTGGTTAGGTCCATCATTCTTCAGGTTGTCCACCAACTGCCTCTTGTGGTTAGCACCACATCACTTGCACGATCATCATCTCTCGGTCCTAAATGAGATGTAGGATGCATATGTATGAATATAATGAAAGTAGCACAAGATATTCAATACACGATAGCGAACTAAACATTAAATTGTAAGACACCGTAAACAACCATACGCTAGCATTAGTTATCTACACGTCATCGGTCATACGTAATCAATACCATTAGAAAGACGACAAATACTTTCTAGAATTAACCAGCGCAACACGGCATCACACGTGCAAGCATTTATCACATTCACTTTAATCGTTCATTGGCTACTTATTATTAAACTAGTTAAGTACACATAAATTTACGATGACTTACACATAGACAGACTTAGTTAAAAAGGAATAGTTACTTAATCGGGTTTTACAATCATTCACAAGGCAAACACTTATTAGACCTTAACCAATTTAGTTCACTAATTTAGCTAGACGTGTACTAGTTACTTCTATACTTGGGCTAATCATATCGGTTATATTGTCATTACTGCGTGTGTTGGGGGTATGCTTCGTAGCCGAAGATCCTAAAGCAAGAGAACACCTTCGACAGGTCCTCTCAGAAGCAGCGCCGAAGCTGTCACCTATAAAGCTTCGGCACAGTGACAGATCTCAAGACGAAGGGGTGAACCGACTTAAAAATAAAATGACTTAAAGACCCATGACGTTTTGTGTCATTATTGTAGTCGATTGTAAAGGGCATAAATGTAATTTTACACAGGCTGCGCCCTGTGCCTATAAATAGGTGAACAGTACCCCTGTACTGTTCACGCAATCTTGTAATCATGGACACGTTACACTGGAATTATTGTCTTCTGCCAAGACGAAGGTATAAATGTACCTAAATATTATGTTTTAGTGTTCAGATTTGTGCAATAAAATATGTGAATAATATTATCTATTTTCGTTATATCTCTCTATAATATTTTATGTTTTATATTTCATTTTATGTTGTTTTATAAGTCTGATCACGAAGGTGCGACCTTCGTGATATTTTGATCATGGCCTTCGTCTGAAGTTCATTAGATCCTTGGGGAAATAATGCTTCAGCGGACGAAGGGCATTAATATTAACATTTTATGTTGCCTTGTTCTTAATTCATAGCATTTGAGAACAAGTCCCCAACATTGGCGCCCATCTCCGGTGAACTCACTTCCACTTTCTGAGCTAATGGCTTCGTTCAACAGCCAAGCTGGAGCTGCTTCGGCTCCGAAGCTGGTACTCCGATAACAGGCGGTTCATGCTCAGAGCCGGCCAACAAGAAGCAGAAGAAGGAGGCACAAAGAAGCGTACAACATGTTGGGGTGCAAGGACCCTTCATCAAGTCAAGATGGTCCCACATCCCAATCACCTTCTCCCAAGAGGACCTTCAGCTCAAGGATTACCCTCACAATGATGATATGGTTATTTCTTGTGTTATCAAAGGGTTTTTGGTCCACAATGTTCTGGTTGATACAGGCAGTGCAGCGGATATTATATTTGCTAAAGCCTTCAGACAGATGCAAGAGCCAGAGGATAAGATTCATGATGCTACACACCCTCTTTATGGCTTCGGAGGAAGGCAGATTGTAGCGCTCGGCAAGATCACGATGCCAGTGACCTTCGGATATGTCAACAATACAAGGACTGAGGAAGTTGTGTTTGATATTGTCGACATGGAGTATCCCTACAATGCAATCATTGGTCGTGGGACACTCAATGCTTTTGAAGCAATTCTTCATCCAGCATATCTTTGCATGAAGATACCTTCGGATCAAGTGCCTATTGCTATTCATGGAAGTCAGGAAGCTGCCAGAAAGGCTGAAGGAAACTGGACAGATTCAAAAGCAATCCATAATATTGATGGAGCCGAAGCTTGTGAGCAATACAAGTACAGAAGGGAGAAGGCTGCTTCGGCCGATCAGCCGAAGCTCATGCTCTTATGTGAAGATATAGCAGAGCAGAAGGTGTTGCTGGGATCTCAATTATCTAAGGAACAGGAGAAAAACTTAACAAGGTTTCTGTTCAACAACAAAGATGTCTTCGCATGGTCCGCCAACGATCTCTGTGGTGTCAACAGGGATGTCATTGAACACTCGCTCAATGTTGATCCATCCTTCAGACCTAGAAAGTAGAGGCTTCGGAAAATGTCTGATGATAAAGCCGAAGGTGCTCGGAACGAAGTGAAAAGACTTCTTAGTGCTGGAGTCATCAGAGAAGTAAAATACCTAGAATGGCTAGCTAACACTGTTATGGTGAAGAAGGCCAATGGCAAATGGAGAATGTGCATTGATTTTACTGATCTCCACAAGGCTTGTCCGAAGGATGAGTTTCCATTACCAAGGATAGATTCTCTAGTGGATGCAGCAGCTTCGTCAAAACTCATGAGTCTACTAGATTGTTATTCAGGCTACCATCAAATCTAGATGAAGAAGGAAGATGAGCCAAAAACCAGCTTCATAACCCCCAATGGTACATATTGCTACCTTCGGATGCCTGAGGGGCTCAAGAATGCTGGCGGAAGCTTCAGCAGAATGACAGCGAAAGTCCTTCATTCTCAGATAGGCAGAAATGTGCTAACATATGTTGATGATATCATAGTAAAAAGCACGAAGCAAGAAAATCACATTGCTGATCTGCAGGAAACATTTGCCAACTTTAGGCAAGCTGGCCTGAAGTTGAATCTAGAAAAATGTGTCTTCAGAGTAAAGATGGGAAAATTCCTTGGTTGTCTAGTTTCAACAAAAGGAATCGAAGCTAATCCGAATAAAATCGAAGCTATCCTTCGGATGGAGCCGCCAAGTACAAAGAAGGGAGCTCAGCGGTTGACTGGAAGACTGGCATCTTTGAATCGATTCATATCTAGATCAGCAGAGAGAAATTTACCATTCTTCGAAGTGCTGAAGTCAGCCGAAGTCTTTCAATGGGGATCAGCTCAGCAGAAAGCCTTCGAAGAGCTAAAGCAGTATCTGATAGATCTAACGACGCTAACTCCACCAGCGCCAGGGGCTCCTCTGCTGCTGTATGTGGCAGCTTTGCACTCTGCAGTAAGTGCGGTGCTTGTCCAGGAGAAGCTTGAAGGACAAACTAAAAAGCAAGCCCCAGTATACTTTGTCTCCGAAGTCCTCAGTTTATCAAAGAAAAACTATACAGAATTGGAGAAGGTGCTATATGATGTCTTAATGGCCTCCAGGAAGCTTCGACACTACTTTCAAGCATACCATATAATCGTTCCCTCATCACAACCTTTGAAGGATATTATGAGGAACAGAGAAGCTACTGGAAGGATTGGAAAGTGGGCTGCGGAACTCAACAAATTCAGCATTGATTATGTGCATAGATCCTCGATTCAGTCCCAGGCGTTAGCAGACTTCATCGCTGACTGGACGCCAGGGGCTCAGGAAGAAGAAGCAAGTAAAGATGCCGAAGCTTGGACAGTGTTCTGCGACGGTTCCTAGGGAACCTTCGGGGCAGGTGCAGCCGCTGTTTTAGTTGCACCTTCCAAAGTTAGAACATGCTATGCAGTGAAACTTGATTTCAGCTGCACAAATAATATTGCTGAATACGAAGCTTTGCTTTTGAGGATTCGGAAGTTAAAGGCAATGAGGATAAGAAGGGCAGTTCTCAAAACCGATTCCCAAGTTATTTCTGGTCATGTTGACAAGAGTTGTAAAGCAAGAGATCCAAAGCTCGAGAAATATTTGGATACAGTTCGAAGGCTTGAAGCTTCTTTCGAAGGGTTTTCTGTCAAGAATATTCCACAAGGAGAAAATGAGCATGCTGATCTGCTAGCCAAGTCAGCGGCACAGGGGCTGCCTTTGCCTTCGGAAGTATTCTTTGAGACAATAAAAGCACCTTCGGTGGAACTTCTTGAAAGAGCAGTGCTCAATATATCTCCTATTCATAGTGAAGATTGGAGAACCGAGATTATATCTTTTCTCCAGGGTAACTGCCTTTCAGATGACGAAGCTTATAACAAGAGAATAGAGGCAAGAGCCTGACCATATGTAATAATAGAAGGGGAGTTATACAAACATGGAGTCTGTTCTCCATTGCTCAAATGTTTATCCAGAGCTGAAGGTATAGAATTGATGAAGGAAATACACGCAGGCCTATGTGGATCTCACATCGGATCTAGGCCCTTGCTGGGAAAAGTTTTTCGTCAAGGATTTTATTGGCCGAAGGCAGCTTCGGATGCAGCAAAATTAGTCCAAAAATGCGAAGGCTGTCAAAAATGTGCAAGAGATCAAAAACAGCCTTCGTCTCTGACTCAGTTAATACAGCCCACTTGGTCGTTGCAAAGGTGGGGCCTTCATTTGCTAGGCCCACTTCCACCAGCACAAGGAAATTTAAAATATGTTGTGGTGGCGGTAGAATATTTTTCCAAATGGATTGAGGCGAAACCTTTAGCCACAATAACTTCGGTCACTGTTCAGAAATTTTTCTGGCAAAATATTGTTTGTCGCTTCGGAGTGCCGAAGGCTATTACTGTGGACAATGGAACATAGTTTGATGCCGAAGCTTTCAAGGAGTTCTGTGAGCAAATTGGCACGAAGATCCATTTTGCATCTGTTAGACATCCGGAGTCAAATGGCCAGATGAATTGATCAAAGAGCTAATGGCATTATAATGACAGGAATAATGAAGTTAATTTTCAATCAGCCCAGGGGAAAGTGGCCAGATGAATTGATCAAAGTGGTGTGGAGCCACAACACAACGATGTCAAGGTCAATAGGCTTTACACCATTCAAATTACTGTTTGGTGACGAAGCGATAACCCCGGAAGAAGCTAAAGCGGGATCGATAAGAACAGTGGCTGCGGCAGAGGACGAAGCTGATTATTCTGTGGCAAAAGATGCTATAGAAGGAATCAGGCTTCAGGCTGTGAAAAACATCAATAAATATCAAGCCGAAACAATAAAATGGCGTGACAGAAAAGTTCGATTAAAAAATATCAGGCCAGAGCACTTGGTACTTCGAAGAGTTGCCAACCCAGATACAGTAGGCAAGCTACAGTTGAAGTGGGAAGGACCTTTCCTGGTAGTATCTTCGTCAAGACCCGGTTCTTACAGATTGAAGGATATGGACGGCAACGACATTCCTAGATCTTGGAATGTGGATGAGCTTCGGCGATATTATGTGTAGCTTGATGTAATCTTTTTATTTTTTCTATGGCACCCTTTTCCTTTCCAAAGGGGGAGAAAGGTTTTTAACGGGGCCATAGCATGTAATTTCTCTTTTTCTTATTTCAGCTCAACAAGAGCAATATCCCCCAAAGATGTAAATGTAAAAGCTGAGCATGCACCATCGAGTGCAAAGAAAAAAGAAAAAATAGGGAGAAGCTCGAAAGACGTCCCTAAGGGGATGCAGAGCACGACGAAGCTACAAAAAAGTCGTTCCTAAGGGAGCACAGCGTAAGTTTTCTGCTCAAAAGTCGTTCCTAAGGGAATGCAGAGCTTACAACAAAAAGTCAACGCTGATTCCGCCGAAATATAAGGCGAAGCGCAAAAAGTCAACGCGATACCGCCAAAATAGAAGGCGAAGAAGTTCAAAAGACGTTCCTAACGGAATGCAGAACTTACAGCGAAAAGTCAGCGCTAATACACCGAAAAATAAACGGTGAAGCCGAAAAATAAACGGCAAAGAGACTTTGGTTGTTCCTAAGGCAACGAAGGCTTTGGTTATGGCTTCGTATGTGCGGGTTTGGACATTCATTTGCACGGTACATTACATCATACATTTGCATTCAAAAACATTCATTTAGACATACATAGGATCATCATCATCATAACATAAATAGTTACTTCGGCTTTAAAGAGAAGGCTTCGGAAAAAAGAAAAAGAAGCAGTTTTATGCTTCGCTGTGTACGAAAAGAAGGGAAGGTGTTTTTCGCCTTCGGCTCAAAAATGCTAATTTCGTTCACATCAAAGCATTTTATATATTGATGAAAAGGTAATAATATATTACAAGGTATGGACAAAGTCCATGAAGTAAAATTTAATTACATCATTCTTTACACAAGTTATTACAAGAGTTTTTAGAGTTTTTTCTACAGGCTATTCAAGCTTCGTCAGCATCCATGGAGCTTCATCTTTTTACTCCTCAGCTTCGGCCTCGGCTTCATCATCCTGTACGTATTAAAGTATTGTATGCAAAATTCAATTTCGAAGGAAGAGGTAAGTACAAGGTATGATTTTGTTATCGGCTTAAGATGACTCCGAGCCTCATCACCAGCTTTGCTTCGTCCACCCTTTGTCCATACCAATTTTATAAATCTATTTGCTATGCTTCGGGCAAGGTTGAGAATGTTATCCAAATCCGCTGGTGATAAGCTGAAATTGGGTCTATTGATAACCTTTCCGTGTTCGCAGCTAGACTTCAGGAAGGCAACAGCTGTGCCCCGAGAAGCTACCAGGGCACAAAAGTCACCATGTCCAGCTATAACTTCGTTAAGGTCGTCAATTTCACCTTCGATATGTTCGAAGGCCCCTGGCAGGCCTTCAGACAAAGGATTAAATTTTTCGCTGCTAGCTCCAACCGAATAGAAGACCTGCTTTAGCCGTTGAACACATCGATTACTGAATTCCAAACATTTGTTTTGAAGGCTTGTCAATGATTTTTTTCAAATCTTAATTTTTCTAGACTTCGGCCTCAAATTTTGCATTAAGCTCTTGCTTTTCTTGTTCAAAGTGTTTTGATTGGCAGAGAAGCTTCGTACTTAATTCTGCTATTTTAGCTTCAGCTTCTGCCAATAAGCCTTCGGTTGTCTGAAGCTCGAAGTCTTTCTTTTCAATAGCAGCTGATTGCTCCTTTATTTTGCTCTCTAAATTCCCAATTATAACCTCGTGTTTTTTATCTTCCAAATCCTGCTGCATTTTCAAAGCTTTGCTCAGCAGCATACTCTGCACATAAACAACCTTCGTTAGAAAACATCTTCGTTATTAAAAACAATAAAAGTCAGAGAAAAGTTGTTTACCTTGAAATTGGAATAAAATAAGCTACCGACGATGTGCTGTCGTCGGTAGCGGCTGATATCTGTTTCGAGCTTCAGGAAACCGATACTCTTTGATAGAGTACCGATAACCTTCGCACCAGTCTGATCCCGGACGCAGCCCAACCTTTCGTCATCAATGCCACCGAAGAGAAGTGCTACCGGCCGAAATCCTCAAGATATAACATATTCTTTTAGCTCTTCTTTTTTAGCCTTTGTCAGTTCTTGACCAACTAAGTTTTGAAAGTTAAAAACTTCATCTTCCGAAGTGTCTTCGGCTATTTCTTTCTCCTTCTCGGGCTCTGGGGCCGTAGTCTCTTCGGTGGCTGCGACAGCTTCTTCTGCGGCCATGTCTAGCAGTATTTTATCTATATCAGCAATCGTGCTTTCTAAATGAATATCTTCGGCTCTGGTAGCTTCGACATTTGTGGCTTCCGAAGGTGCAGCTTCAGTAGCTATCATGCTTTCAACAGCCGGCGCCTTCGGAGCTGAAGCTCCTGGTGGTGTCCCTTCGATGGCTTCTGTCACTGTAATGATTCTTTGCTTTATTGGCCTAGCTGCCTTCTTCATTTTCGCGGGCTCCTTTTCCTTCTGAAAAAGCTTCGTCAGATGTGGCCCGAGTGGACTTAGCTTGACAGGCAAAGATTCAGTCATTACCTTTAAGATTTCCTCTACTTCGGTAGCAGAGGGTATTGCAGCAGATTCTTCTTCTTCATCAATTGCTTTCTGCTTTGGAGTTGTAGCTTTTCTCTTCTTCGAAACAACTATTTTCGGCTCAGGCTCTAACTTTTTCTTCTTCGGTTGTTCTTCATCGTCTTTATTCAGAGCACCAGCTACTCTTTTCCTCTTTTGGCCTTCGGCATCCTTGTCTAGCCGCTCGTAATCAGGGTACTCAAAATCCAGAGCATCCATTACTCGATTTAACCTCCGCTTCGGACGGGTGCCGAAGGTCGCAGTCATCAATTGATCTTCTTTTTTAGAATAATTGCCGAGTATTTCATTGCACATTACTTCAATTGTGTCCAGCCACTCTTGGCAAGGCACTTTGAAATGTTTCTTGAATTTGTAATGGTAAGGCAAACGAACAAATTCCCCCTTCTTCTTTTCCCCCTTCAGCTTCGGCATTTCCCATTCCTTCAAATTTGGGAACACTCTGAAGGCCAAAACCTCTTGCACTAAGTCCCTAGTGCCAATATGATCTGCAATAACTCGAAATTCAACAAGGGCGAATTGGCTCGGACTCCCTGGTGTCATGTCGCACCGGGGACTAGTCTCTCCGAAGATCAATTCCAACGGACTCTGGACTAGCTTCTCCTTCTCTTCATCAACTTTGACGTTGAACCACTCAGACTTCCAGCCAGCTGGCCACTTGCTTCGGTAGCTAATCACTGGAAATTTTGTAGTCTTGCGATAGGCAAAGTTGTAGCAGCCAAAATTTTCATGTAGCCCATCTCCTCTAGCTTTCGTCTGGTAATGGAGCTCGTGCACTCGGTAGAAGCCTTCACCAAATGGCTCCACCCCTTGGCTTCGGAGAGTCCAGATGTAAACACTAAACCTAACGATAGCGTTAGGAGTTAGCTGATGAAGGTAGATCCCAAACTTATTCAATACATCAGCAATCATCTTGTTCAAAGGAAATCTCAAACCAGCCTTAAAGAAGCTTTTAAAGACCACTACTTCATCCTTTCCTGGCTTCGGAGTAGTCTCTTCCCTACCGAAACGAACCAGCTCTTTCTTCGCTTCATTGAAATAGCCCAAATTCAATATCTTAGGCAGATCATCTTCGGAGATGGTGGATTTCTCGAAGTCCAGGTGGCTGGGTTTACTTGGCACCACGCTGTAATCATCTTCAGACTCAGTCTCAACATCAGCCTGCTCTGCTTCAGCGGCAGGTACATCCTCCGATGTTACCAGCCCTGAGCGCTGCATCACTTCGGATATTGGGGCAGTTTTAGCACCTTCGGCTTCTTCTCTGCCGCGCGTAACTCTAGCTATGGAACGCACTCTGGCCATCTGATGATTGAATTTCTTGTTTTTTGAATTATGTTGAAATTTTTTCTTTACTTTGCCGAAGCTCTTTCGTTTTACGAAGCTTGGGCAAAGAAAATAGCTTCGGCTTTGGTCAATATTTTGGCAGCAAAACAGAGCAATAGCAATGAATGTTGTGGTAACTTCACACCTACCTGTCTGTTTATACAGTGTCGCAGGTGGGAAGGTGAATTGTCAAGGTCTTCCGCACCGGACAAACAGTCACCCACACTCACTGAACGGTGGGCCACAGAGTCCGAGAAGGTGAATTGCTAGGGCGCGTGTAATTGCTGCAAGATGGGGCCACTCCGCGCGCGGATTATTTTAATCGTTTCTCGCCAACGAACTCGAGGAAGGTGTTTTTCAGATCTTCGGCATCCCGAAGCCTAGAAGACTTTTTTCACGGATCAAGCTCGTTACGAAAAACGATCTAGCACCGCGAAGGGGCTACTGTTGGGGGTATGCTTCGTAGCCAAAGATTCTAAAGCAAGAGAACACCTTCGACAGGTCCTCTCAGAAGCAGCGCCGAAGCTGTCACCTATAAAGCTTTGGCACAGTGACAGATCTCAAGACGAAGGGGTGAACCGACTTAAAAATGAAATGACTTAAAGACCCATGACGTTTTGTGTCATTATTGTAGTCGATTGTAAAGGGCATAAATGTAATTTTACATAGGCTGCGCCCTGTGCCTATAAATAGGTGAACAGTACCCATGTACTATTCACGCAATCTTGTAATCACGGACACATTACGCTGGAATTATTGTCTTCTGCCAAGACGAAGGTATAAATGTACCTAAATATTATGTTTTAGTGTTCAGATTTGTGCAATAAAATATGTGAATAATATTATCTGTTTTCGCTATATCTCTCTATAATATTTTATGTTTTATATTTCATTTTATGTTGTTTTATAAGTCTGATCACGAAGGTGCGACCTTCGTGATATTTTGATCATGGCCTTCGTCCGAAGTTCATTAGATCCTTAGGGAAATAATGCTTCAGCGGACGAAGGACATTAATATTTAACATTTTATATTGCCTTATTCTTAATTCATAGCATTTGAGAACAAGTACCCAACAGCGTGTTCAACCAAAATCAAAATGAGAAAACAGTCGACTCGAGCCAAACACAACAGAGTAGAGCAATCCACCAAACATAACAAAATTAGGACAGCAGCACAACAATTGCTTGTTTCAGTCATAACTCACAAGATATTTATTTAAAAATAGTGAACAAATACTTTTTGGAAAGCTTAGGAAACGCTCTACAACTTTGGTATTGTCATCTCAAGGTGATTAGACACTTAATAAGGTTAAATAGTGATAAATGACAGTTTTATTTAGAATTGAACAGATTCAGACTTGCGACTTCAAAAATTCATAACTAGAGATCATGTATCAAAAAAAGTGACCCTAGACTTTCTGGAAAGATAATGAAATTTTCTACAAATCATTTATGAACATCTTAGGTTCATTTAACATGTATCAAGAGTAAAAGACACTAGAAGGCTTTGTTGTCCAAATTTTGGACAGATTCAGTCTTCACACTTTAAACATCCATAACTTAATCTTCAGATCACCAGAAAGAGTGATCTAAGACTTTTTAGAAATATTAGCAAAAGTACTACATAACTTTTATAATCACAAAGAAGCGATTCTATGTTTAATCAAATCAAACAATACAGTTTTCGAAATCTGTTCTGATAGTGGACAGAACACAACAACCATTTTGTAAAATTCATAACTCTTAAATTATCATGCCTATGCTTATGAACTTTTAACACAAGGAAGATAAGAAAAGCATATATAACTTTCTTATAACGACCATGAACAGATTGTAACATTAACTTAAGCAAACAATTCAATCTCTGAAATCTGTACAGAAATTGGACAGATTCAATTACTGAATTTGTGAAAAGCATAACTTCTAAACGATCAGACTTATGGCTGTCAAATTTTAACACAAGTAAGCTAATAAAGTTATCAACAACTTTCATATATGGCTTTTCTACATAAAACACAATTTAGTTCATTAAACAAACAGCACGGAGAAAACAGTGCTTGCAGCCTAAAATAACAACTATAAATTTCAGCTCCTATTTACTTCAAGAATTCTCATGTTCTAGAGACTGAAATTACTCTAACACTTTACCATTTATTATAGTTAAAACAATCAAATAAGGACCAACAAGTAGACTTACAAAATTTATTCAAGTTATTTCGAGCGCTAGAATTACCATACTCAATTAACAACGCATTCTCCAAGATAATCAAATCTGGTATACATGTATATCGAAGCGCTTTTCACCCAATAATTTTCATTTTAACTTGGACATCACATGAACATTACTACTTTTCATCCGTGACCATGACCATACGCATTTAGACCACAACAAGCAATTCATCGTGATTACGAGCTTAACCAAACCATCTAACAATTCGGCTAACTAGAGCAACGACATAGCCCGCTAAATAACATACGCATCGGCTTGCCTATTATTATCGCAATCCAAGACACAACATATACTACAAAAATTTTATAAACACGATATTCACAAGTATTTTCGCACACCGACCAACTCATACGAATCGTAAACCACTCATACGAATCGCAATCACCATGCATTTACTTCCCAAATCATGAACACATACATGTTTATCATATGAATCGAGTATTTCAATAATTATCCTAAAACAACTAACTTCATTACACAACTTGTATCACAAACCTACTTGACTTACTTGAAGCGTCTACTCGAAATCGTGAGCACAATCATACACTATATCCGAAGCATAATTTATCGAACGCATAATACGCATCGTCTCGACTCGACTTATAAATATAGAGAAAGCGATGACTACTTTGGCATGTCACCACCTCACTATATAAGCCAAAACAATTTCTACTATCGACTAAGAGTTCTAAGTATTAAACACATTATTACTTTCCACGCACAAATAAACCTCAACTTAACACCAGTGACACCGATGGATTTTTACTAAACTCATCATGCGCATAACCCCGTCTCGCATACAACCATATTGTGGCGTGCACTCGAGACACTTCGATCATCGTAGCGTAACCACTAATATATGAATTCCGACACTCATGTCTTAACAATACATCCTCCACACAAACTAGCATTTTATAAACTACTCGTCGCATCAATAAATATACCCGCTATATAATCATGAATCCCATCACATTGCATAAAACAATTACACTTTTCACATAAACACATATCAATGCATTTCCCAAAACATAATCCGCATTTTGTAACTTAGTCTTCGCATCAAACAACGCATCACATATTTTTCCTATCAAAATATAAAAACATCAGAGTTCTTTTCTACTTCATTTTCTTCTCTACACTCGTCCATTCATACAATTATACTTTCATGCACATATTCATGCCATCGATTGAATCGTAAATAAAACAAAATCACAAATTTTCTAAAGCGGACAACCTGGCCAAAACCCGAGTGGAGTTGCGCATGCGTGCATGTTGGTTTGGCTTTCTGTCGAGAAACGACACGCGAAGCACGACGACGACAAGGGGCTGCGATTAAACGACATACACAATTATTACACAACCTATTAGTTCATTTATTTTATAAAATCAAGGAACACGGAATAGAGAGGTCTCACCGAAGAATTTTGGCGTCGAGGATGGGGCTGCTCGTCCTTGCCGAGGTCGAGCGCTAGGAGCGCTGCTACTGCTGCTGCTTTGAGAGTAGGCAGGCGCAAGACGAGGTTGTGCAGCGAGTAGCGAAGACGCGGGGCACCACCATGGCCCTGTCCACGACACAATGCTCACCCAAGCATTTTGTCGAACAACCGACGGGCACCACGGAGAACAACGAGAGGGCTCACTGCTGTGCGCAGAGGAGGGCGCCATGGAGAAAGATGAGGCTAGCATCGGCTTGAGGATGAGCCTGTCGGCGATGCAGTGGGCGGAGGGGGCGCTGGACGGTGCCCAAAACAGAGATGAACAGAGGGTGGAGTCGGTAGAGGAGGGCGCAGGGAACTAGCGGCCATGGATGGGGAAAAGGCCACGCCATGGGAGATGCTCAACGGCGCGAGCCCAGACACGAGGGGCCCCTGTGCCGACCAAGGAGAGTGGAGGTCGGCCATGGCCACGCTCAAGGTGAGCAGGGCGCCGAGAGGAGTAGCCATGGATGGCAGCTTGGAGATGGCGCCCTGGCTTCTGCTGGCCGTAGAGTTGGGGAAGAACGAGCCAGGGGAGGGAGCTCGAGAGAGAATCGGCATCCACCAGGGGAGGAGATGGAGAGGGGCGCCATGGGGAAAGTGCTGGTCGCCTGCACTTGGAGATTCCCTGCTGCTGGCGAGGTGCGCCAGGGAGGCGGCCATGCGAGGAGACCATGCAGGACTGGCCGAGATCTCCACCAACGATGAGAAATTCGGCCACCAAAGCGGCCATGGTAGAGGCGAGCTCGGACTCCAGCCTCAGCGTTGCGGTTATAGGGAGCCAAAGACCAGGGAAGGGGGACGCTCTGCAGGGTCGAGCTGCTGGGAGATGGGAGCGGCTACTCCCTGCTCTTGGGGAAGAAGGGTGCCGCCGAGGGAGGTGAAGCTAAGGGGGAGGGGTCGCGCGCCCATGGAGAAGCTCCTGCGCAGAACCAGAGAGGAGGGGAAGACGCTAGGAGAATGCTTCTGCGCTAAGGAGTAGAGAGAGGAGGAAGAACTACACTGGCTGCTGGTTGATTTAACGTGACACCGTGGAAACCCATTGGCCGAAGGCGCGGTCGCTCGGCACTGGTTGAAGGAGCGGCTGCAGGCCATTGGCTGCTTTGCGGGTGCGCCAGGACCAAGTGTTTGCGTGCGTGCAGGGAGAAGGGTGGCGTGCGTTGTGTGTGTAAGCGTTATCTCTTTTCTTTTCTTCTTTTTTGTAACACTACTAACATGACACACGAGAGAAAACAAGAAATAAATAATTATGGTCTTAATCTCTCTAATTTAATTAACTATTAATGCGCTTCACATCCAACAGTTCGTGATCGAGATGGACGAGAAAGCTCAAATTTTTGGCAGAAAGATCGGATCAACGTCTTCTAACAAAATTTCTTGCGCCCAGTTTGCAAAGTAAATTTAACTCAAGGTTTGACCACACTTTCAGATTTACGATCACAGGTTGCGAGTCATTCTTATAAATTTGTGTAGATTTAGTTTGTGCCGAAATGTAAAATTGCTCCATTGAAAATTTATAGTCGCTTTTGTTCGTGTCAAAACATAAAATTACGCCCCATTTTTATTCGTGGCTCACTAAAAAATACCATTGTCATGAATTTAGGTTGGCCATTTTGTGTGAGTTTTGATTTTACGTTTTCGGATTCAGATCGGCTACTGGCATTAGCATGTCGGGTTGGGTAAAATTTATTTCGAAGCTGACACATTAGAGATTCCGCTTGAGAATACGGACCCGGATAAAATATTTGGACATGGATGGCTAGTCGAGAAATTGGGGTTGGACATAGATCGAAGGTCGAGGAATCGGACTCGATCATGACTCGACTAGCAACTGTCGAGCGTTTGATTAAATGAGATTTAGACGAGATTGATAAATCGAGAATGATTATCGTGTTTGCCTTGGTGCTGAGAAATAAAAATTTTAACAGGCTCCAAATTTGGTCTCTCTCGAGATCGAATAAAATCAGAGATCGGTGAAACCTTCACAAATAACTTGATAAGAGAAGATAGATGTGATAAAGAGATAGAAATTCTTACTAAGCATCTAAGATTAGGATAAATCTCCCGACATAACATGAAGTAGACACCTGGGGTGTCACAGCCTTCCCCGCTTAAAAGAATCTTGTCCCGAGATTCGAACAAGGATCTTCAAGGGTGGAGAAGCATGTAACTCCCACGATAGAGGTAGATTCCAATTCATGAGATGTTATCTAACAAGATACTGAAGATAGATTTGGACAGAATATCGCGACATATTGAGACAAAATGCGACGATCACTTTGAGAGAATGTCGGCAAAAGATAGCACATCAGTATAGTTTCATAATGGATCGACTATTAACCGCGATACCAGTGCGTGCCGAGCAGCTCAACCTTATGTGTGCACCCATAGGGGGCTCTCGGTTTCGTCACGGCACCATCAGTCGTTTAGTCACAATCACCATTACTAAACATAACCAATGAGAAATCCACGTGACACAAGTAGATGGAGCCTATGAGAATATGGCTCAGAAAATGTGAGTAAAGTTGAAGCAAAGATTGTTGGCAAAAGAGCATCACATGAGAATTTTCTTTAACTCTGAGAACTATTTTATGATCAACATAGAGATTATCAGGCAAAAGACTAGTATGATATTTGATATGATGAGGAACCAACCATGAGATCAGGATTGATAAGCTTTTAGAGACATCAGAGAACCAAAGACAACAACAACATCCATTGAACTAAATGGATACACTGTTTAAAGATAAAATTGATAAAACAACGTCATGATCCTCGGAGAAGGGGGTATGAGAATGACTAGAATTGAGAGATTTAGGCAGATCAATATCCAATACTTGAGAATGGGTTATAGCAGATAGCCAGATAATAGGGCAGAATCATTAAAGGATCCAGAGATTTGGATGATACGACCACAACATGATTCACAAAGGTAAAGGTTTACTAGATCCCGGTGAAAAGAGAGGTCATCAACCGAGATGGCTTCTAGGTTGAGCAGAGGAGAATTTAATGAGGAATTTGGACAAGGTTTCCAAAAAAGAATGTGAGGCTAGACATGGTTTGCGTGAATAGATAATAAACTTTTTTTGACATAAACAAGTGCACAAGGAAGCTTTAGTCGATTTAGGGGTCAAGCTATGGGAATCTACAAGTAGTGTAGGTGTAAATTCAAGTGTAAAACACACAAGGGTTAGAAAATACTAACACAAGCATGCATTTTTTTATTATAAAGGTTTCACTTTCTAACCACAAGGTTGTTTGGAAGGGGGTCCTTTTTATGAGCAGAACAGACAACAATTTTTTTGTTGGTTGGGGGCAAAAATGGTTGAACAACTACAACATTTCCTAGATAGGAAGACAAGAGAAGCACATAACACAACCTAGCAAAGTTACCAAAACACCACATGATAAGACAATTTTTGCAGTTCATAAAATAGTAATACATCACCTTATTCGCAATTTCTTATTATTGGAATAAAGGTGAGGAAGCATGTTAATGCACAAGAACAATGATGCGATAATCATGATGCATGCTCATTCTAGTCGTCTTCTCAGACCTAACTAAATTTTCGGATGCTTCTACAACATCCTAATAGTAGCAATAGTAGACTTTATGGCCTATATAAATAGCCACCTAGCTACCCATCTATTTCCTAAGGATTCACGTCCTAGGTCTATCCTTATCGTCCTGACATCTATCCAACATTGGTTTCTAAGCAAGTTTTACTTTTGAAAAGTTGGTATTCATGACTTATTGACTTCTCTGAAGTGGTACTTACTCCGATACCAACTGTGGCGGAACCGCCTAGATTATTCTAGCTTAAGTGCCCAGGTCGCACCTGTAACACCCCTGGTATTACTACCAATAAAATTTGAGCATAACATCATGAGCATTAGCATATCATGTGATTGATACACTTAGAGTGCATTCACTAGGCAAAAAGTTCAAACAAGTTGTACTGATGTGACATGTCATGGGTAAAGCCCTAGGGTAGGGTACTTAACCCTTAACTGAGCTTAGGGTGTCAACAAAGCCCAATGAGTTAAATTCTCAAAACTTGTCATAAATGGTCATGAGACATCAACTCTAATAGGATTTGATAGCATCCAAACCCTAGAAGTTCCAAAAAACCCTAAACAGTACCATTGAAAACCCCAAATAGAAACCCTAGGGGGTTATATGCAAATGTTGCACACTTTTGGACCTAAGTGCAAAAACCATGGAGTTAGGGTACCTTAAGTCATATAGTTCACATGTTTGAAGATTTGCAAAAGAAACCATGAGTTTTGGGCTTATTTGCAAAAAGGCCACACTAGTGCTCCAATGGTTAAGTCTGAAAATAGTTGAACTAGGCCGACTTTGGAGCTCTGTAGTTCTAAAAATCTTAGGAATTTGCCTAGGGTCAACACATCAAAAGTCTAGAGCTATAATAGGAGAACAACTTTGCTTGAGTAACTAAGCTTTGATTTCATACAAAGTTTGGAGAAAAACAAGCTCAAAGTTGTGCTGTCAGTCAGCCTTAGGTCTGAATTTTCAGAAACAGTGAAGTTGGATGAACTTAGAGCTCGATTTTGAGTAAGATCCTGTGACTTTTTGTGGGTGCACAATGTAACAAAGTTAAAGATGGTTTGTTAGGCTACAACTTTGATGCAGATCATTGATCTAGTCACCATACAAAATTTAGAGAAAATTCACCCCAAACGAGCTCTTTCAGACCAACTGATGAAGCCTCTAATGGTACAGTGGAAAAAATCTACCAATTCCATGAATCTCGCCGCCGGTGACCCTTCACCGTGATTGGTGCTGATCGCCACGATTTGTGCTTTAGGTTTGTGGATTGAGCTCGCCGGTGAAAAGATCACGCCGCGGATGGGTCCGGGACACTGTGGCCGCGCTGTCCCTCGGTCATTTGCGTCGGCGACGTGGCCTTACGGCCATCACCGGAGTCTGCATCATTCACCGCAATTGCGCCACGCCTCGGGCCCATAACCACGTCGCAATAGCTCGGGGTATTTATATTCGGTGATCGCTGGAGAGCCGCCACGGTAGCTGCCACCAATCGCTTGCACCAGTGATCTCCTCTTTCTCCGGTCGCCACTGTGCAAAACCAAATTCACTGGCCACCGCTTAGCGCCCTTATAAATTGACGGCACGATCTGCTTCGCTAAGTTATCACCAAGCCAAGGCATCCATCCCTTCGCTTGATTAGCCACTACAACCACTGAATTTGGGTTTTCCCCCAAATTGGTCGACTGCGCCGCCGTGAATCACCTCATCGCGGCTAGCTGCTTCCAAGTCCGCCCTCGCTCTGTTTGTCTCTGTTTTAGCACCCACACGTGCTTGTGATCGTCGTCTGCTCGACCCATTGACCTTGACCTCACTTAATCAACCGGAACATCTTGATTGGTGTACGGTGTTCGCCATCACCGTGGTCAAGCAAATCCAGGGCCGGATTAATCCAATTAGAACCTGTTCTAGGGTCGCCTCGGGTTGGTAATGTTTGACTAGTAGCTAATTTGGGCAACCGCCGTTGTTCTTGGTCGGTCTGAGCAACGGGGTGGTCGGCGGTGAGCGCTCCGTGGCCAAGGGATCGATTTAGAGAAGAAACAGAAATCAAGGGACCTCTGTGCAAATGTCAGCGAGACAGAGGAACAGTGGGAGGGCTCTTTATAGATATTTCAACCGCCAGGGTCCCCTGCGCAAAATGAACACCGCAGCGCGCGCGGGCACGCATTCCCCCCCGTTTCTGGGCTGACTTAGACCAGATTCGGCCCAACACTATTCATAATTTCTCTTTTTCTTTTTCTACTGGACTTAGAGAATTCCTTGAAAATTATAGAAAAATGCTAAAAATACCAGACCAATTTTGCTAGGCTCCTGATTTTCTATAGTATTTAATAAAAATAGTTTTAGGATTTTTATTCCAAATAGAGAATTATGGAGTATTTAAAATAGCCAAAACCCATACTTCTGGAATTTTAGAAATTAATTAATGATCCAAAAAATCACCAAAATTTTTAGATAAAATTTAAAAGATATTTAGAAGCCTTGGGTAAAGTTTGGCATGATTTGGACCTTGTTTGGTACCTAGAACCCAAAACCCTAGTCTCCTGCCCTATGAACTTCACTATAGACTCCAAAAACCCTAGTTTCCCGGAGATCCGTGAAGGAAAATTATATTCAAGACATTAGATAATATACTTTTATTATCTTTGCATTTCCATGAGCATTACATGAGCATTCATGATTATATATGGCTATATATAAAAACGAGGAAGAGATAGAAGTTGAAGAAGCAAGGCCTACACCACCACCACCTGAAGAACCTCAGGCAGGGAACTGCTTTTACTTTGACAACTGTGGAGCAGAGCCTGATTCACCTATAACACAAGGCAAGCCCCAGTGCATTTGCCACCTCCTTGCTATTTTGAAATCTTACTCACTTGCTTGATGCGTTAGGTGATAGGAGTTGTGTGCTAAACAAATTGCTGCATTTCCTTCCTTGAGAATTTGATTCCCTTTTCCTTGATCCCCTGTTTTATAAAAAGGTTTTTCTTATGCTTAGCCTTGCTCTAGAAAAACAAAATGTTTTGTTTTAACAAAAGATGATGCTTCATGTGGGTGGGATGTTTTCAAAAATAAAACTTGATGGTGGATCCATCATGGCCGTGATGGGTTCAACATCGGAAAAGATGTACCTCTAACAGGTACCAAACTTTGGGTTTGAAATGATAAAGCTGAGACCGGGCGGGTGACTTGCACGAGAAGATAGTCTCGGTGTAGTGTCTCCGTCTGAGTTGATTAAGGACCGTCTCGATGTAGGCTTGATGATCGAGGACCTTTTAACTGGTCACATGCCTCATCATGGGTAAGCTTTGCCTCGGGCAGACTAATACCAGAATAAGACAACACGCAATGGGAGTGGAGAGATGGCGAGAGTAGCGTGTACCCTCCACGGCAAGAGGCTGGACGGTGGTGTATATGTGCTCTCGGTTGGCATGAACCTGATCTGGTCTTAAGAACCCCGGTGGCGAGTTGACATATGCAAGGGTTAAGTGCTACATATGTCGTGTGATTGGAGATCCTCAGTTGAGTATTAATCGATTCAGATCGCTGTTACTTCTCGGACATGAAGACTTGGTCACTGCCCTACACGTAGCATTCTAGTGAATAAGAAGGGTTGATAAGAAATTGGCTAGTATAGGTCAAGTGATTGAACTAGCGTAGAAAGAACTCTAGATGCTGGTAACTTTACTTAACCTGACAAGTAAAACTGGATTTTTAAGGCTCCACTATTAGTAAGCATTTCTGCAAACAGAGTCTTTGATTATTGATAAGCCATACCTTCATTCCCAAAGGCCAGCATATCCTTGAGAGTCTTTTATTTTGACGGGTAAGACTTGTGAAAGTACACTTCGTACTCAGGGCTTTGTCCCATGTTGTTTTAGGTGAGGAAGCAGCAAATTTTTGTTGCTTTTGTTCCAAGGTGGTTCCCAAAGAAGAAAGCCAAGACTAAAGCCACGGGAGGAAGTGTGCTCCTTTAAGAAAAACTTTTTACTGTTTATCGGGAGGGGCTTTTGCCTCCCAAGTTATGTAATAATATTACTTTAGCACTCTTATATTTGCTCTGGTCTGTAATAATACTACTCTTTCTTACTTTAAAATAAAGTAAGTAATTGTAACTGCTTCCACATTCTCGTTGCTCCGATGTGTTGTAATATCTGCGTGACGGGTGAAACGCTCTTGGGCAAGGTAAAGAATACAGATACAAAACTTGTCAAGTGATCAGGTGCACCTGCAGGGTTGTCCGAGGTTCGATGGACAAGGACAACTGTAGGTGGGCCTAATGACTTGGGAGGTTCCATCACAGCTGGTATCGGAGCGAAGCCCATCTCTGTAGATGTTATGAGGCATTTTCAAAAAGAATTTTAAATACTTACCTAAGAAAATTTCTTTCCTTCTTATCTAACTACCTTCTGAAATACTTATATTAAGACTAGATAGTAGAGTGCAGTGTATAGAAGGTTGTGAATCAACTAAGGTTGATTCTGTAATTATGCATGCATCATGTTAAAAACTATACGAATAAGATTTTCCCCCTTATGGAGATATGCCGCCGCGCACAAGGAAAACTGCGCGCAAGTCCACCGGACCGATTGGCGTGCCTCGCCATCAACTAGCTCCAAGGCATGAGGATAGTTGCAGCGGCAGCAACGATCCCATTGGAGATCTAGAAGCTCAGGTGGAGCAGCTTCGAACGGAATTGCGTCATAGAAACGTTGTGTGGGTCGAGTATGGTCAGTGCATAAATGAGTTAAGAACTGACATCCGACATCTGCAAGATGAGCTTGCCGAACGAGATTTGGCACTCGACTAGGCCGTCAACTCGTGTTCCATTGCTTGGGACCGAGAGGCCAAAGCTCGAGCCCGTGTGGAGGAGCTTAGCACGACCGTCGATAACTTGCAGGTGTACTGCAATACATTGCATGAGGAAGTTCATGTATTGTATTCGCGACTGCATCGTGACGTACCTACAGATCCTATCGAAATAGGAGCTGGACCTTCTAAAACAGCAGGTGAAGCATTTGGCGGGGAACTGGACCTTTTCAAGCCCCCTCCTTCAATGAACCTGGCTGATGAATGGACTCCTACCCCCGACAACAAAGCTGCTAAGGATAATAAGTACTAGTAGTAGTATAGTTTAGAAATAATGGTAATGTAAAATAGGTGATGATGTCATGTTGTACTACGAGTTTGTAACATTACCTCTTAAGTAATGTAAATGATGGTATGTACTAGCATGTGATATTTTCCAAATATTTCTTTGCTTCAGATGCCATCTCGAACTCGTGCACATGACGGCGCGGGAACATCCTGTGGCCAGGATGATACAACAAATCCACCACCGGTTCCACCCACGCTGGTCGAGGCTATCGCCGCCTTGGTCACCGCGACCGCTGACAACACCCGCTTCCTTCGCGAAATGGTGGGACAACAACTGCAGCAGCAAGGTGAGAGAGCTTATTCGCAAGGACCCCGCGAAACTTCATATTTGGATTTCTCGGAAACATGTCCCCCACTATTCGTCAAGGCTGAAGATCCCCTTGAAGCTAACGAATGGATTCGGGTTATTGAGCAGAAGTTTGGACTTCTCCGATGCATGGAGATTCAGAAGCCATTATTTGCGGCGCAGTAGTTAAGAGACCCTGCCAGCACCCGGTGGGGAAATTATTTGGCTATTCAGCTTGCCGGCCATCAAGTTACCTGGGATGAATTTAAGTTGGCATTTTGGGAGCACTACATTCTAGAAGGAGTGCTCCATATGAAGCAAGAAGAATTTATGAAGCTTAAGCAAGGTGGAGCAGTATCTCAACAAGTTCAATCATTTGTCCCAGTACGCCATTGACCAGGTCAACACTGACCTAAAGAAGAGAAATTGTTTTATGAGGGGCCTTAATGACCGGCTACAATAGAAAATGGCCACCTGCCTCGACCTCTCCTACAGTAGGGCTATCAGCACGGCGCTGGCAGTTGAAGCCAAGTATGCAGGCCCAGGCAAGTCAAAGGGTTATGGAGGTGATAGGTCCAACCAGGGGCCTGAAAAGAGACAAAGGTTGGTGATTCGACCTTTTAATCAAAACCGTTCTTCACCTCGTCCACCCTCCTACCACTTTAAACAACCTGTATTCATCCGCCCTACTACTGCCCCCACCTCAACAACTCAGCCGAGTGCCCTTGGTACTCGTTTCCCTACACTCCCGAGTTCATCTTCTAGTTGCTTTAATTGTGTGAAGTCTGGACATTTCATCAAACACTGCCCATATCTGAAGCGGAACAACTCCAATAATCAGCAGAACCTGGGAAGTTCCAGCCAAGGCAAGGGAAGCACGGCAAACAATGCAGCGGGCAAGAATATGAAGAAAACTGGGCGAATCTATTATACACAAGTGGCCACGACACCGGAGGGAGAGCCGGTCATGATGGGTACGTTTCTCGTGGCCAATCACCCTGCAGTCATTCTCTTTGATTCTGGTGCTTCACATACATTCATAAGCAAGAAGTTTGTGGAAAAATATTGCATTCCCTACATCGAAACAAGGGAAGGGTTCATTATTCATTCGCTTGGGGGACAAATATTCACTAAAGAAATAGCTTTCCATGTGCCCGTAACATTGGCTGAACGGGACTTTCCTACAAATATGATTGTTCTAAAAGGCCAAGATATAGATGTAATTCTGGGCATGAATTGGTTAGCCCAACACAAAGCTATCCTCAACACTGATCTGAGAACCATCAGGTTGAGCTATGGCTAGGAAGAGGTTCTCTTGTCTATCCCTGTAGCTATTCTAGCTAAACCATTTGGCAGAATTTATGAAGCCATCATACCGGAGATCCAAGATATTCTGGTAGTATGTGAGTTCCCGGACATCTTTTTTGGAAGATTTGCCTGGATTGCCTCCAGAGAGAGATGTAGAATTTGTGATTGAGCTGAAGCCTGGTACGACCCCTATTTCTAGAAGGTCGTACCGAATGCCTCCGAATGAGTTGGCAGAGCTCAAGACACAATTACAAGATCTGCTAGAAAAGGGATTCATCCGATCAAGTTCATCACCTTGGGGTTGTCCAGCCATCTTTGTCAAGAAGAAGGACCAAACGCTCTGGATGTGCGTGGATTATAGACCCCTTAATGAGGTCACAATCAAAAATAAGTACCCTCTTCCCAAATTGATATCTTATTTGATCAGCTTACCGGAGCTCGGGTATTTTCCAAGATTGACCTCAGGTCAGGTTACCATCAGATCCGTATCCGACCCGAAGATATACCCAAGACCGCATTCACTATGCGGTATGGATTATTCGAATATCTGGTTGTCTTTCGGATTAACAAATGCCCCAGCCCACTTCACATATCTTATGAACTCGGTATTCATGCCCGAGTTGGATAAATTCGTGGTAGTCTTCATTGATGATATCTTGATATATTCCAAGAATGAAGAGAAGCATGCTCGGCATTTGTGGATCGTATTAACGCGCTTAAGGGAGCATAGGCTATATGCTAAATTCAGTAAATGCGCGTTTTGAATTGAGGAGATCCAATTTTTGGGACACGTATTGTCTGCCAAGGGAATTGCGGTTGATCCCAGCAAGGTCAAGGATATTTTGGAGTGGAAACCACCAACCACTGTACATCAAGTCCGAAGTTTCCTTGGACTGGCTGGTTATTACCGTCGATTTATTCCAGATTTTTCCAAGCTTGTGAAGCCAATCACAAGTTTATTGAAGAACGATACCAAATTTAATTGCTCTTTAAGATGCAATGAAGCCTTCGAGCAGCTGAAGGTGTTATTGACCACTGCTCCAGTATTAGCTTAACCGGACATTGAAAAGTCGTTTGATGTGTATTGTGATGCATCAGGCAGTGGCTTAGGTTGTGTCTTGTTGCAAGAAGGCCGAGTTGTAGCATACGCCTCAAGACAGTTGCGCTGGCATGAGGAACATTATCCAACTCATGACCTGGAATTAGCTGCTGTGGTTCATGCCCTGAAAATATGGCATCATTATCTGCTGGGAAATATCTGTCATATCTATACAGATCATAAAAGCTTGAAGTACATCTTTACCCAGTCAGAGCTGAATATGAGGCAGAGGAGATGGCTTGAGCTGATTAAAGATTATGAATTGGAAATTCATTATCACCCAGGCAAGGCAAATGTAGTGGCAGATGCACTAAGTCGCAAGGCTTCCTGTCATTGTCTGACGATAAAGACTTCTGACATTACATTATGCCAAGAAATGGAGAAGTTGAACCTGGGAATGATTCAACATGGAACTTTCAATCACTTGAAGCTTGAGTCGATTGTTCTGCAAAGAATAATTGATGCACAAAGAAATGATGAGGGTATGAAACACATTCAAGAGAAAATGAAGGCCGGTAAGGCAAACTGTTTTAGAGAAGATGATCAAGGCATTATAATGTTTGACAACCACATAGTTGTGCCCAAGAATGATGAGATCCGCCAACAAATTTTAGATAAAGCACATCTTAGTCGCTATTCTATTCATCCCGGAAGCACTAAGATGTATCATGATCTAAAGCAGCATTATTGGTGGACGAAGATGAAGATTGAAGTTGCACGCTATGTGGCAAGATGCGACACTTGCAGACGTGTCAAGGCCATACATATGAAAACTGCTGGTCCATTGCAATCATTACCTATCCCAACTTGAAAATGGGAAGATATAAGCATGGACTTTATCGTGTGACTGCCCAGAACAGCAAAAGGCTATGATTCTGTCTGGGTTATCATTGATCAACTTACAAAGATCGCCCACTTTCACCCAGTCAAAGTAAAGTATCCAGTAATTGCATATGCGGAACTGTACATTGCTCGCATTCTCAGTTTGCACGATGTTCCGAAGACCATAGTGTCGGATCATGGACCTCAATTCGTATCTAAATTCTAGGAAGAACTTCACAAATCCTTAGGTACTAAATTGCTCCACAGTTCGGCCTATCATCCCCAAACTAGTGGGCAGACTGAGAGAGTAAATCAGATACTTGAGGATATGCTGCGAGCATGTGTTCTGGAGTTTCCGCAGAAATGGGATGACTGTTTACCATTAGCGGAGTTCTCATACAATAATAGCTATCAAGAAAGCATTAAAATGGCACCCTTTGAAGCTTTGTATGGATGACGGTGTCGTACTCTTTTAAACTGGTCTCAACCAGGTGAAAGATGTTTCTTCTGGCCTGATATGGTAAAGGAAATAGAAGAAAAAGTTCGACGAATAATACATAATTTGAAAGAAGCCCAAGCTCCACAGAAGAGTTATGCAGACAAGCGACGCAGACACTTGTACTTTCAAGTTGAAGATTATGTCTATAAAAGTCTCACCAATGATGGGTGTATCTCATTTTGGGGTAAAAGGGAAGCTTGCACCCTGGTACATTGGTCCTTTTCCTATCCTTGAAAGATATGGACCAGTGGCCTACTGACTCCAATTACCCGAAACATTGTCTGCGGTGCACAATGTGTTCCATGTATCTCAATTAAAGAAGTGTCTTCGGGTTCTAGATCGAACTGTTGAAGTAACAGATGTTGCCTTAGAACCAGATTTGACATACTCAGAACATCCAGTTCGAGTCTTGGATGAAAAGGACATGATTACCCAAAGGAGAATTCTCAAGTTTTATAAGATACAATGGAACCAACCACGAAAGATGAGGCTACTTGGGAAACTCAAGAATTTTTAGACAAGAATTTCCTAGACTTTTTAGCTTCATGTAAATTGTAAGATATGTACACTTGTTGTAATAGAGGAATGAACCCCATACCACCCCTGCCTTGTACCAAAAATAAGGAAATAAAGCTATGACGCGTTTCGTTTTCCAATACTTGCCCTAGAACTTTTAATCTCGGGACAAGATTCTTTTATGGGGGGAAGGATGTAACTCCTCTGGTGTTACTACCACTAAAATTTGAGCATAACATCATGAGCATTAGCATATCATATGATTGATACACTTAGAGTGCATTCACTAGGCAAAAAGTTCAAACAAGTTGTATTGATGTGACATGTCATGGGTAAAGCCCTAGGGTAGGGTACTTAACCCTAAATGAGCTTAGGGTGTCAACAAAGCCCAATGAGTTAAATTCTCAAAAATTGTCATAAATGGTCATGATACATCAACTCTAATAGGATTTGATAGCATCCAAACCCTAGAAGTGCCAAAAACCCTAAACAGTACCATTGAAAACCCCAAATAGAAACCCTAGGGGGTTATATGCAAATGTTGCACACTTTTGGACCTAAGTGCAAAAACCATGGAGTTAGGGTACCTTAAGTCATATAGTTCACATGTTTGAAGATTTGCAAAAGAAACCATGAGTTTTGGGCTTATTTGCAAAAAGGCCACCCTAGTGCTCCAATGGTTAAGTCTGAAAACAGTTGAACTAGGCTGACTTTGGAGCTCTGTAGTTATAAAAATCTTAGGAATTTGCGTAGGGTCAACACATCAAACGTCTAGATCTATAATAGGAGAACAACTTTGCTTAAGTAACTAAGCTTTGATTTCATACAAAGTTTGGAGAAAAACAAGCTCAAAGTTGTGCTGTCAGTCAGCCTTAGGTCTGAATTTTCAGAAACAATGAAGTTGGATGAATATAGAGCTCGATTTTGAGTAAGATCCTGTGACTTTTTGTGGGTGCACAATGTAACAAAGTTAAAGCTGGTCTGTTAGGCTACAACTTTGATGCAGAGCATTGATCTAGTCACCATACAAAATTTAGAGGAAATTCGCCCCAAACGATGAAGCCTCTGATGGTACAGTGGCAAAAAAATCTACAGATTCCATGAATCTCGCCGCCGGTGACCCTTCACCGTGATTGGTGCTGATCGCCACGATTCATGCTTCTGGTCTGTGGATTGAGCTCGCTGGTGAAAAGATCACGCCGCGGATGGGTCCGGGACACTGTGGCCGCGCTGTCCCTCGGTCATTTGCGCCGGCGACGTGGCCTTACGGCCGTCACCGGAGTCTACGTCATTCATCGCAATTGCGCCACGCCTCAGGCCCTTAACCATGTCACAATAGCTCGGGGTATCTATATCCGGTGATCGCCGGAGAGCCACCACGGTTGCTGCCACCAATCGCTTGCACCAGTGATCTCCTCTTTCTCCGGCCGCCACCATGTAAAACCAAATTCACTGGCCACCGCTTAGCGCCCTTATAAATTGACGGCACGGTCTGCTTCGCTAAGTTATCACCAAGCCAAGGCATCCATCCCTGCCCTCGATTAGCCACTGCAACCACTGAATTTTGGTTTTCCCCCAAATTGGTCGACTGCGCCGCCGTGAATCACCTCATCGTGGCTAGCTACTTCCAGGTCGGCCCTCGCTCTTTTTGTCCGTGTTTTAGCACCCACACGTGCTTGTGATCGTCGTCTGCTCGACCCATTGAGCTTGACCTCACTTAATCAACCGGAACATCTTGATCGGTGTACGGTGTTCACCATCACCGTGGTTAGGCAAATCCAGAGCCGGATTAATCCAATTAGAATCTGTTCTAGGGTCGCCTCGGATCAGTAATGTTTGACCAGTAGCTAATTTGGGCAGCCACTGTTGTTCTTGGCCGGTCCGAGCAACAGGGTGGTCGGCGGTGAGCGCGTCGTGGCCAAGGGATCGATTTAGAGAAGAAACAGAAATCAAGGGACCTCTGTGCAAATGTCAGCGAGACAGAGGAACAGTGGGAGGGCTCTTTATAGATATTTCAACTGCCAGGGTCCCTTGCGCAAAATGAACAATGCAGCGCGTGCGGGCGCGCGTTCCCCCCCCCCCCCCCCCCCGTTTCTGGGCCGACTTAGACCAGATTCGGCCCAGCACTGTTCATAATTTCTCTTTTTCTTTTTCTTCTAGACTTAGAGAATTCCTAGAAAATTATAAAAAAATGCTAAAAATACCAAACCAATTTTGCTAGGCTCTTGATTTTCTATAGTATTTAATAAAAATAGTTTTAGGATTTTTTTCCAAATAGGGAATTATGGAGTATTTAAAATAGCCAAAACCCATACTTCTAGAATTTTAGAAATTAATTAATGATCCCAAAAATCACAAAAAATTTTAGATAAAATTTAAAAGATATTTAGAAGCCTTGGGTAAAGTTTGGCATGATTTGGACCTTGTTTGGTACCTAGAACCAAAAACCCTAGTCTCCTGCCCTATGAACTTCACTATAGACTCCAAAAACCCTAGTTTCCCGGAGATCCATGAAGGAAAATTATATTCAAGACACTAGATAATATACTTTTATTATCTTTGCATTTTCATGAGAATTACATGAGCATTCATGATTATATATGGTTATATATAGAAAACGAGGAAGAGATAGAAGCTGAAGAAGCAAGGACCACCACCATCACCTGAAGAACCTCAGGCAGAGAACTGCTTTTACTTTGACATCTGTGGAGTAGAGCCTGACTAACCTATAACACAAGGCAAGCCCCGGTGCATTTGCCACCTCCTTGCTATTTTGAAATCTTTCTCACTTGCTTGATGCATTAGGTGATAGGAGTTGTGTGCTAAACAAATTGCTGCATTTCCTTCCTTGAGAATTTGATTCCCTTTTCCTTGATCACCTGTTTTATAAAAAGGTTTTTCTTATGCTTAGCCTTGCTCTAGAAAAACAAAATGTTTTGTTTTAACAAAAGATGATGCTTCAAGTGGGTGGGATGTTTTCAAAAATAAAACTTGATGGTGGATCCATCATGGCCGTGATGGGTTCAACATCGGAAAAGATGTACCTCTGACAGGTACCAAACTTTGGGTTTGAAATGATAAAGCTGAGACTAGGCGGGTGAGTTGCACGAGAAGAGAGTCTCAGTGTAGTGTCTCCGTCTGAGTCGATTAAGGACCGTCTCGATTTAGGCTTGATGATCGAGGACCTTATAACTGGTCACAAGCCTCATCATGGGTAAGCTTTGCCTCGGGCAGACTAATACCAGAATAAGACAACACATAATGGGAGTGGAGGGATGGCAAGAGTAGCGTGTACCCTCCGTGGCAAGAGGCTGGACGGTGGTATATCTATGCTCTCGGTTGGCATGAACCTGATCTAGTCTTAAGAACCCCAGTGGCGAGTTGACATATGCAAGGGTTAAGTGCTACATATGTCGTGTGATTGGAGATCCTCAGCTGAGTATTAATCGATTCGGATCGCCATTACTTCTCGGACATGAAGACTTGGTCACTGCCCTACACGTAGCATTCCAGTGAATAAGAAGGGTTGATAAGAAATTGGCTAGTATAGGTCAAGTGATTGAACTAGGGTAGAAAGAACTCTAGATGCATGTAACTTTACTTAACCTGACAAGTAAAACTAGATTTTTAAGGATCCACTATTAGTAAGCATTTCTGCAAACAGAGTCTTTGATTATTGATAAGCCATACCTTGATTCCCAAAGGCCAGCATATCCTTGAGAGTCTTTTATTTTGACGGGTAAGACTTGCGAAAGTACACTTCGTACTCAAGGCTTTGTCCCATGTTGTTTTAGGTGAGGAAGCAACAAATTTTTGTTGCTTTTGTTCCAAGGTGGTGCCCAAAGAAGAAAGCCAAGACTAAAGCCGCGGGAGGAAGTGTCCTCCTTTAAGAAAAACTTTTTACTATTTATCGGGAGGGGCTTTTGCCTCCCAAGTTATGTAATAATATTACTCCAGCACTCTTATATTTGCTCTGGTCTGTAATAATACTACTCTTTCTTACTTTAAAATAAAGTAAGTTATTGTAACTGCTTCCGCATTCTCGTTCCTCTGATGTGTTGTAATATCTGTGTGACGGGTGAAACGCTCTTGGGCAAGGTAAAGAATATAGATACCGAACTTGTCAAGTGATCAGGTGCAACTGTAGGTGGGCCTAATGACTTGGGAGGTTCCGTCACAGCACCATTAAAGGCATCAACACCACTTAAACCGGAATAACCCATCAGTCCCTCGGATCTAATCCGATAAAGCCACTTACCAAGGATCGAATACCACTAGCTCACTCGAAGGTGAGGTACAGAGAAATACAATAATGCATAATACCACAAATTTAATAAGTATCAGTAGTGATTAAATTATCAGAGTTTCAAAAATAGTAACCATAATTTTTAATGCAGCGGAAATAACTAACGGAGAAAACCGAGTAACATGGCGAAGCCTGGCCACGCTACTCCTCCTGGTCCTCTCCTGCGGAAGCAGTAACCCTCTCGACCGTCTATACCAGTGGCAGGGATCGAGGCCAAGTCACACCATCAACCAAACCAAGGAGGTACATGCAAAAATTATGCCACAAGCAAGGCTGAGTATACTAATACTTAGCTAGACTTACCCGGTGTGAGGAGTCTACTCCTCTACCTCTAGACCATGCAGCTGTTTGGCTGATGGGTTTGGTTTGCCAAAAGCACTAGCTAAGTCTAAAATCAAGTTTTAGCTTTTCAAGTTCTAGAATAACAATTTAGACTAGATGAGTACCTAGCTATTCATACATGGTATCAAACATTATAACAATCAACATCTTTTGCCAGTCATCTCATTTCCACTTATTACTCAATGCAGTACAATGGATCAAGTAGTCTCATTAGCTGCGAGAAGCAGACGATTCGAATCGAGTTTTAACCTTGCAAGGTAAACCTAAACACACGACATGTAGGGGCACTCCATCTCCACACATATCAACCGTCCCCATCGATCCCCCGTTCGCGGCCAGGGCTCACCGCCTTGGCGTACAATGCTGCACTGACTCCGACTGCTGCCGTGCAGTGGCCGCACTTGTACCCACCATATCTAGAATGGGAGACCCAGTCTCAGGACAAGTGAGGGGGAAAGTCCGTGCCTGGCTTCACTCAGGTACTAGGCTTACCGGTTACCATATTTCCCGACATGTGTTTAGTACGTTCAAACGCTTGACACAGGTATCCGCACGTTAATCCTTATTCCAATTTCGTCTCATAGACAACGCATCCCCATGGATCTGTGTCCACAGACCATCATCATTCTGTTATCAAAATGGATACAACCAATTCCTGACCTCGCACGAGTGATAGAAAAATCACTCGACTTCTACCGAGATCCTGATTTAGCATAGCAGCTACTCGACCTAGCATACTAGTATCCATCTCAAAAGGAATCCTGAGTTCATGCAACTAGGGTTTTAGTTTTCTTCCTATGTGACTGCAATTGTTTTTGAGCTTCGGTTTTTTGTCGTGATCATCACTGAAATGGCCGAAGATAAGGAAAGCATAGACCCTGCGCTCGCTGGTTTCTACGAAGCCATGGAGAGGACCAACGTTGAGAAAATCACTTATGAAATGTTAGCTGGGCTATCTGGGAACTCGAGCGACAGTGAGAGTTTTGATGTTGAAAGTGAGAATGAAGATGCCCTAGTCATGTTGTTTTCGGGAAATTCACTATTAAGCGAGGGCAAATTGAAGCAATGAAGGGTAGATATTTCCATGATATATCCATAGTGAGGGCTGGAGGAGAAAGCAGTGTTCCTCTTCTTGAAGCAGATGAAGTGGTAGTATTAAAAGTTTTATGAAGGCTGGGCTTCGTTTTTCCTTGCATAAGATGTTGATCGAAGTGCTGAAGACATTTGAGATATATCTTCATTAGCTTACTCCCGAAGCTTTAATTAAAGTTGGAGTTTTTATTTGGGCTATGAGGAGCCAAGGGCTGGAACCAGATGCCAAGTGCTTCTGCAACATTCATGAACTGTCCTACCAGATGAAGGCAGTTGGGAAAGAGCAGTATCGTAACAACTTCGGATGCTACATCTTTGTGTATGGGTCTGATGTGAGGTGTCCTGTGCCAATGTTCCAGAAAAAATGGCTGAACTCATAGATGAAGCAATGGTTTTATATCAAAAATGGTTTGAGTAAGAGAGAGTGTGTGAATGGCATAATCCAACGCCCCATCCGTTCACGCTTCAGCATCAGGAGGCCTTCGATCGCAAGTGGAAACGAAGTACAAGCATGTTTGATGGCCTTCAACAAAGTGTGCACTTACATCGGCACCAGAGATTTGGTCCAGGAGCATATTTCTTATAAGGTATGGCCGCTTGTTAATGACTAGGAGATGCCGAAGGAAACCACTACTGGCTCCAGCGAAGGTGGACTGGTTTATCTGAGGTACACCAATCGCTATAGAAGTCAATTTGACGAGCTAAATGATGACTGGCTTGAAGCTGTTGAGGTGATCAGTGATGAGCTATTGTGGGCTTAGACAAAGGCAGAGGATGAAGCCATGAACACTGCCTTTAGCGCTCGAGGCAAAAGGAGACTGAAAAGAGTTTTTGATGTGATTGTATTCATTTATCCTGATTACTGCTTCCCCGTTTAGAAACAAGGAATGAAGAGGAAAATAGCAACTTCGACCTCTTCAAGTGGACCGAAGCCAAAAAAAGTTAAAGTTCTGACTCGCCGGCCGAAGCTACACTCTTTGGAGAAGACTGTTGCAGCGCCTGCTTCAGAGAAGATGAAAATTTAGTATGCTGAAGCTATTGTCAGTCCGGTAAAAGAAGTAGAAGCAAAGAACTCAAAGACAGAGGAGCGTCCGAAGCTGCAGAGTCCCCCAACCATGACGGGGTTGCCGAAGTTAACAACTGCTACAGCAATGACTCCTACGAAAGGGAGGAGAATGACTAGTGTTTCGGATGCTGTTCTAAAATCTTCGAAGGTGCCAACTCCTGTTTCTACTAAAGTTTCAGAGGATAATGTTAAAAAATTAGTGGTAACTGCTGCAAATGCTTCTCCTACATGCATTGAAGCTGGATCTTTGGGATTTAAGCCAGCGGAACAAGAGAAGGAAGATCTTCCGGAGAACCCGACATTGCCTACACCCGAAGCATCGTCCCGAGACGATTTGGAATATATTGTTCACCATGCTTCAAGGAAACAACTATCAGAAGAACAAATTGTCGAAGTGCAACATTATGCAAAGGACCTGAAATACCCTCGAGGGTACTTAGTTTATGGAAGAAATGACGAAGATGACTTCCTTTACTGTCTGTCAGATAACAAGGAGATAAATGTTTGTCGAGAAATGATGGACAACTGTAATACCCAAAAATGTATGAAATGAGAATATAGTTTATCTCCTTATTTTGTGTGCCATATATTCATCATAACAGGAGCATACCTATAATTAAGAGTGATTAATTAAAACAAATGATACTAAAATGGAATATGCATCATGCTGAGGTTTTGTTTTTTGTGCATGATAATATAAAAATAATGTAAAAAGAAATATGTTAATACTCAAATTGGAATTTAAGTTCTAAAGGAAACTCTAGAAATTGAGAAAAGAGAGGAAAATACTATGCAAATGAGATAAAATAAATATATAAATAAGAATATATTTCCCTTTCATTAATATTTGAATTACTACATTTTTTATCGAAGGTGAAACTCATAAAAGGTTTCAAACTCAAATTTGGAATTCAAAATAAAAAAGAAGACAAAATAGGGAAATGAAAATATAAAAGAAAAATGGAACTGTGCGCAGATTGGGCCTAAACTAACAATTTGGCCCATTCACTGTTACTTCACGCGGCCCATACTCGCCAACTCCACATCCGCGGGCGCGTGCGCTAGCCACTTTGCGTCTGACCATGTGGGCCCGGGTGACCAGTCACTCAACCGCACGCGCGTGCGGGTCAAGTCGGGTCGGACCGTTCACCAGTCAACCATACCTGCTTCATCCGCCGCTCGTTGACGCATGGACCGAGGGAAAAATGGGCGCCCGCAATCGCCGCGTGTGCACAGGGTCGCTGCAGGTGGGCCCAGATCGTCCGTGACCGACTCAACCACGTTGCCGCCAATGGTGGAGGTGCAGCGAGATCTCGGACGTCGTGGCACCCATAAGACTCGGGCTGCGTGGCATTTCGTTGTGCACTAACTCAAGCTCGTAGACCTCCACAACCCCGTAGCGCCATTGTACTCCCTGTCCACATCAAACCGGTCGAAGGTGAGGACCGCCGCTCGCACCACCGCAGATCCACGCTTTTGTTGTCAATCCGTGCCTTGGTGCGTGTCGTCGTCCTGCGATGTGAGGCGGTGAAGCCATCCAAGGCGCTACCGGGCAGGATCGCCGACCATCCCGCCTCCAATTTCTCGCCGACGACCACGAACCGCAGCTCACCGAGGCCAGTCCAGACGACCCCACGGTTCACGGTAAATCATCCTCCAACGGTTTTACTACAGTGGTGGCAAGCGATTTAACCTAGTATCATCGAAATAGATCACGGGAGACCCCGATTGAGCAATTCTCCCGCGTTGCGCCACCATGGCAGCCCAGTCCGCCGCCGTGGCTGGGTCGGAGGAAGGAGATAAGGTCTTGATCATAGATCATCGCGTGGATAGTTACGATTAGAAGTAGGATACCCTTTCGGCTGGGTTCGATCTGTGACGTCAAGCGTCAATCGGAGGGCCTGGATTGAATCGTGATATGGGAGTAGTGAGGCCATCAGATCTCGATCCTCCGATCGCTGTTGACTACCGATTAACAGGAGGGTAGCTTCTAATCTGAGCCGTAGGGTTGTGATCGGGCGGTCGGGAGAACGCGATACCCCTTCGGGAGGCTCGTTTTATATATGGCCCTCTGGTTCTAAGAAAATAACCCGTAGTCCGCGGATCCTATTCACTGAGTCTTGGGATTCTTACACCAAGACCCCTGCGCTTCACAGTTTTTAGCGAGCAGTCCAGAGATCATTTGAATTGGATAAATGAATTAGAAAATGAATTTTGAATATGAAAACAATTCCTAGAACTTGTTTAATTCATAGAAAATTCATACTTAGTCCAAATTGATCCATTCCAGTTTCTATAATTTTGTAATATTATTATTTATCAAATAGTGCCATTGTTTTGACATGAAAGCCACATTAAAATTTATTTCTTTATTAATCTTATACCAAGCACATAAAACCTTCAGAAATTCATAACTTAAAATCCATAACTCCAAAATTAATGATTCCTATTCCTAGGATCTTATTTTAATGTGTAGATTATTATTATGGATTTTGTTTACATGTTTGGTGTGATGCTAATTTTCTCTATATACTATGCTTGTTTGTATTGTGGCGAGTAGAAGAGCCAGTGGATGAGGATCCCGGTGTTCAGCAGATAGAAGTTGCTGAGCAGAAGCTCATTGAAGGCAAGTTGTGCCCTTGACCACTTTTTACCCAATAATGTTCTTTAATAACACTTATTCATGCATAGGTTTAATTTTGATGGGACCTAATAGGTCACCTTAGTCTGATTATCTTTTACCTTGTTTACCCCTGAATCACTTGGGTAGTTTTGCTATTGCTTTATATGGTTTTGGGTTAATATTTCATTATATCCATGTTCCAATTATTCTGTTATTTTATTTATGTTCATGTCAAGATTATTATCTTTAATTGGAACATGGAGCTTAACTTGAGAAACACGTGCCACCACAAGGGTGGTATGGGATGCCCTTGGCTGACTAATTAGGAAAGCTAGTGGAAGACTACCTTACCCGAAAGGGGCAAGGGCAGTAGGGGAGTAGGCATGTAAGGAGGTTCTCGGGTTGATTTTGCTGCGATGGTGGTCAGACGAGGAATTCCTACAATTTCCCTTCCTATAAACTGTAGCGGGTTTTCGGAAGCTAGTGGAACTTTGTAAAGGCCTCGTAGTGTTGCCCTGCCTCGCTTCCTTGGTAGAGATGTATGGGAGTCGCGATCCCTTGGCAGATGGGTAACATGACTTGTGGGTATAGGGTACAGCATGTGCAGAGTGTAAAACTGGTATACTAGCCGAGCTCACGGTCAAGAGCAGCTCAGGAGTCTCGCATGATTAAATTATGGAACTTAAATTTAATTTGTCATTTGCATTGCATGTGATTATTTATTAATTTTGTTCTATTCTTATTATGGTTTGGTATCTACTTACATTTAGTAACTGCTAATAAATTTTGACCAACTTATTAAAAGCAATGCTCAGATTTAACTTCTATTGTTGATCAGCCTTACACATCACATGAACTCCCACCTTTGGTGAGTTCATGCACATTATTCCCCACAACTTGTTGAGTGATGAACATGTGTGAGCTCACCCTTGCTGTCTCACACCCCCCACAAGAGAAGAACATGTGGTTCAAGAGGGGCCACACAATGAGGAGTTCGATTTGATCTAGGTGGCGTCTCCCAGTTGACTTTATGGTGCCAAGGATGGATTTTAGTTCATTTTATATTTATCTTTTATTTTGTAAGACTTCCGCTATGTAATAAGTACTCTGATGTTATTGTGACATTTATCTCTATACGCTCTGTTATTATTTGTGTTGTCTTCTTGGGCGCATATATGAGATGCACCCGACTTTGTACCTTAAATCCAGGTGTGACAACATGGGTTACCCGAAGCTTGAACTTGGACTATCTACAATGACGAAGGACCAACTAGCAAACAACCTTGCTTATAACAGCTTGAGGGTTTGTTTATTTTTATTTTTGCTTTTATTGATTTTTGTTAGGCAGGTTTGCGGTAAACGATTTGTGGTGATGATTATTATTATTATTATTATTATTATTATTATTATTATTATTATTATTATTATTATTATTATTATTATTATTATTTGTATGTTTTTTGTTTGTCAGGGTCTTATCCTTAGCAAAGCTTTGAAGGCCCAGAAGGATGCAGAAGAAGAAATATGCTCATCTCTATTATTATCTCTAGGGCATACTCTAACAGTCTCCCACTTGCACTAGAGTTAATCTAGAAGATATCTAATACCCATAGATCTCATGTGTGCCTCATGCTTAGGTTGTGGAAGAGGTTTTGTCAAAGGATCAGCAACATTCAAATCTGTATGTATCTTGCATATCTTTATCTCACCCTGTCTAACGAATTCTCGTATGAGGTGAAATTTCCGCAGTACGTGTTTGCTTTTCTGGTGGTTCCTTGGCTCCTTTGCTTGCGCAATTGCCACATTGTTGTCACAGTAGAGGTTCAATGGACTAGAGGCATTAGGAAACACATCAAGCTCGATGAGGAACTTCTTTATCCAAACACCTTCCTTCGCAGATTCAGAAGCTGCAATGTACTCGGCTTCTGTTGTAGAATCAGTCACAGTCTCCTGTTTGGAACTCTTCCAACTAACAGCACCACCATTTATTGTGAACACAAAACCTGATTGCGATTTAAACTCGTCTGGGTCAGTTTGGAAGCTAGCATCAGTGTAACCAGTTACAACGAGCTCCTCCTTACCCCCATATACTAGGAACATATCTTTAGTCCTTCTCAAGTACTTAAGAATGCCTTTTACCGCTATCCAGTGACCCTCACCTGGATCAGCCTGGCACCTACTCGTAGCACTTATAGCGTATGAAACATTTGGGCGTGTACTTATCATAGCATACATGATTGATCCAATTGCTGAGGCATATGGTACCTTAATAATGCGCTCCCGCTCATTTGTCGTCATAGGACATTGCTTCTGGCTAAGGTGTATACCATGTGACACGGGTAAGAACCCTTTCTTGGACTGTTCCATGTTGAACCGTTTCAACACCTTGTCAATGTACGTATCTTGACTTAATCCTATAAGCCTCTTTGACCTATCTCTATAGATCCTTATGCCCAAAATATATGTTGCTTCCCCTAAGTCCTTCATATAAAAACTCTTTATCGGTGAAGCCTTAACAGACTCCAGCATAGGAATGTCATTCCCAATCAATAATATGTCATCCACATACAAGATCAAAAATACAATAGCGCTCCCACTTTCCTTCTTGTAAACACAAGCTTCTTCTTCATTCTGATGAAAACCAAACCGTTTGACCACTTCATCAAAATGAATGTTCCAACTCCGAGATGCTTGCTTCAACCCATAAATGGATTTCTGAAGTTTGCATATCTTTCCAGCATTGATTGGATCGACAAAACCCTCGGGCTGTATCATATACATGTCCTCATCAAGTTTTGCATTAAGGAAAGCTGTTTTGACATCCATCTGCCAAATCTCATAATCGAAATATGTGGCAATAGCTAGAATGATCCGAATAGATTTAAGCATCGCTACTGGCGAGAATGTCTCGTCATAGTCAACTCCTTGAACTTGTCGAAAATCCTTTGCAACAAGTCGAGCCTTATAGATGTTAACATTTCCATCCATGTCTTTCTTCTTCTTATAGATCCATTTGCACTCTATGGGTCTAACACCATCAGACGGGTCCACTAAGTTCCATTTGATCTCATGGCGACTTGCCATTTCTCAGAATCTGGGTCCATCATCGCTTCTGCATATGTTGCAGGTTCATCGTTGTCTAACAACAACACTTCCCCATTGCCCAACAATAGCACTTCTCTACGTGCTTCACGAAGCCTTGCTGACCTTCATGGTTGTGGTGGTGTTTCTCTTGCCACAGACGTCTCAACTTGTTCAGCTACATTAGCATCACTTGTTGGATCATGTGACACTGGCTCATCTTGAACTTCTTCAAGATACACCTTTGTTTACTTTTCTCTCTTTTGAGAAACTCTTTCTCTAAGAACACACCATTCTGGACAACAAACACTTTGCCCTCTGACCGGTGGTAAAAGTAATATCCCAAAGTTTCCTTTGGATATCCCACGTACATGCACTTGTCCAATTTTGGAGTGAGTTTATCCGACTGAAGTCGCTTGACGTAAACCTCAGAACCCCAAATCTTCAGAAAAGACAAACTGGGAGTCTTCCCAGTCCACTCTCATATGGTGTCTTAACTATGGACTTAGACGGTACCCTATTTAGTGTGAAAGATGTTGTTTCTAGAGCGTATCCCCAAAACGACAAAGGTACATCCGACTGGCTCATCATTGATCGAACCATATCCAATAAAGTTCGATTACGTCACTCAAACACACCATTCCTCTAAGGCGTTCCAAGCGGCGTAAGCTGCGGAACAGTTCCACAACTCTTTAGATGATTGCTAAACTCATGACTCAAATATTCACCTCCACGATCAGATCACAATGCTTTAATTTTCTTGCCACGCTGATTTTCCACTTCATTCTGAAACTCTTTGAACTTTTCTAAAGATTCAGACTTGTGTTTCATTAAGTAGACATACCCATATCTACTAAAATCATCAGTGAAGGTTATGAAGTATTGGAATCCTCCCCTAGCTGTCGTACTCATTGGTCCGCACACATCAGTATGTATGAGTTCCAACAAATCTAATGCCCTCTCAGGTAAACCCGTGAAGGGTGCCTTGGTCATCTTGCCAAGTAAGCATGCTTCACATGTCTCGTATGATTCAAAATCAAACGAAGTTAAAAGCCCATCAAAATGAAGCTTCTTCATGTGATTCTCACTTATATGACCCAAACGACAGTGCCACATGTAGGTAGGACTTAAATCATTAGGCCGAGGCCTTTTAGCACTAATATTACAGATAGGTGCATCATCAAGATTTAAAATGAACAACCCATTCATAATGGATGCAAAAGCCACAAACATGCCATTCTTCTTAGAGATCACACAACCATTGTTTTCACTCGCAAATGAATAACCATCCTTCATCAAACATGAAGGAGACATAATGTTTCGACTCATACTAGGAACTAGATAACAATTATTTAACTCCAAAATAAATCCTGATGGGAGGTGGAGTTGCATCGTCCCGACGGTCAACGCAGCAACTCCTGCATTATTGCCTACCCGGAAATCAACTTCTCCTCTTTTCACGCTTCTACTTCTTATCATTCCCTGCATTGAATTGCAAATATGGGCAACCGATCCGGTATCAAATACCCAAGAATTTATATAAGAATCAGCAAGAAAAATTTCTATAATGTGAATAGCAAGTGTACCTGCTGTGGCTGTACCCTTACCGTTGCGATCCTTAATAGAGGCCAAGTACTGCTTGCAATTCCTCTTCCAGTGACCAAGTTCTTTGCAATAAAAGCACTCTGCATCAGCAGCTGGTCCAGCCTTGGGCTTTTGGTTTTTCTTGGATACTATCCTTTGCCTTGCCCTTCTTTTGAGATTTACCCATCTTCTTAAAGTTGGGTTTGTTTTGGACCGCCATCACATGGCTGCTGCTGCCAGCGCTTTTCTTTAGGTCACCCTGTGCTGTTTTCAGCATGCCACATAGTTCATTGAGTCCCTTCTCTACCCCATGCATATGGTAGTTCGTAATGAAGTTTCCATAGCTGGGTGGAAGAGATGCCAAAATGAAGTCAGTGGCCAACTCTTGGCCTATTGGAAAGCCTAGCTTCTCCAACCTCTGACTGTAACCAACCATCTTGATTACATGTGGCCCAACTGTTGCGCCTTCTGCTAGCTTGCATCCTAGAAAGGCTTTGGACACATTGAACCTTTCAGTCCTAGCCTGAGTCTGGAACATATCCTTGAGCGCCACGATCATACCGTGCGCCTCATGGTTTGTCTTAAACTGCACCTGCAGCTCAAGCTCCATGCAAGCAAGCATTAGGCAACTCGCTTCAAGATTAGCATCCATTGCCTTATTGTAAGCAGTTTTACCTGTAGCAGTTGCATCTTCACCGGGATCCTCTGGCATTGGGGTGCCTAGAACGTCTTCCTTTTTTCAGCCCTGAGAACAATTCTCAGGTTACAGATCCAATCCGTATAGTTTGTTCCATTTAACTTATCTTTTTCAAGAATTGATCGCAAAGTAAATGTTGGTGTGCTAGGTGCCATTTATCTACAACAAAATAATGCAAAATACTAAGACAAAAATATCCATGACAGAGTAAATCATATTAAACATTTAATAGAGTCTACTCCCACTAAAATCAATATCCCTCGATTGATACTTAGTGATTCAGAACCCACAACTAACAAGTCTACTAGTGAGCTTTAGCATCACCGCTAGAAGACAAGGTAGATCGGTAAGCAACTCCTTGCTAATCATATCATATATATGACTTCTGTTGTTGGGTGACATCTCTATGTCTCGGCTCCCAACCTTATGCCCCAAAGTCCTTAACCATTAAGCTGACTTTGTTTAAGTTAACCAACCCTTTTTGCAGTTCGTATCTGATACAAACCTATCTAGTCAAGGAAAACTGGTGGCACCCTAATTTCATAGACCCACCACCAATTGTATAAGACTTATGATATTGCAAGGTTTGGAGAGGCATTTAAGCTTAAGCATTTATGAGGGATCGTCCTACTTATTTCATCACACGCAAGGACAAATATGCAACATGAACAAGTAGAACATTAAGAATGGCATTCACACAACAGTTGTGATTCGGATGGCTTGCTATCACATGGTGATCCCCATCTCCAATAATCTATCCGTCACAATGATCTCCATCTCCATGATATAGGTATGCCATCCTTCAGGTGATGAGTCCTTCAAGACCTATCTAATGTATGCTGGTAAACAAGTTACATATACGCTTTGGATCATCACATGTTGACATGCAGGTCATTACATTAAATTTGGACAATACATATGGCTCCAGCCGTATTGCCCTGGTCATGACACGCAGGTCATGAATAATTCATTAATATGCATCATATACACACAATAGCCATACCGATCACAAGATGTCCTGCAAAAACAGGTTAGACAAACACGTTTCTATATGTTTGCCACTACAGCAGATACCTCACAAGATTCCATGCATCGTATGTATGGAAATCCCACTGAAAATCTCATGCGATTGATCAAATCAACCCAAATCCGAGACTTTCGACCTAAAGGAGATTACACTCATGATGTCGATCTGTTACGTCAATCTGCTGGTTGTGTATGTAGTTAGCCCCGATGTTGATTCCAACCGGTAAGGGCAAGTCCACACATAACAGAGAAGGACGAACTAATCTCTTTAGTCATATAAGATGTAATCAACTTCAACCCCTTAGAACCAAATGATCTAATCACACCGTGCATCAAGTAGATCCATCTCATGAACCTAAATCCAGACCTAAAACTACGCAGAACCTGCCTTTGATACCACTATAGGATTATGGGGAGGCTACTCTAGCGAAAAACAAAAATGTTGACCCCATAAAACCAAGAACTACTGTGGTTATAGGTCATGGAATTACCACTAGACACGCAGGGCAGCAGAAGACGTCTCAATGTAGACGAACGTGTCGAGCAGTGTTGTGCAGTCATCGACGTCCTTCATGTCCTCGTGTGGTTCATCCTAGTGCTCCAGATGCAGCACCTTCGAGGTATCCACACGTACAAGGAGGAAGCACCGCGTACCGAACTGCAAGGTTCACGATGGCGTCTTTGCGAGGGCGAGAGGCGAGCGACTGCTCGTTTGCTGGTGGCGAAAATTAGGGTTAGCCTAACTGCGCCCCTGGCCCTCATTATATAGCCGTTATGGTGGGCTTCTGACTTCCAGGCCCATCAGTAACCCTAAAGCCCAGTCTAATTTCGGATCTAATCTGTCGGTGGGAAGAATTCCACCAGCCGGGTGGCGAAACGCACCCGCCCTAATCCTAAGAATGAGGAGGGGCCTAGGCGGTTTGCCTGTCTGTCGGAAGGTGGATGAACACACGAGGACACGAGAGTTTAGAGTGGTTCAGGCTGCCAGAGTGTAATACCCTACCTCCACTATGTGTATGATGTATTGGGTATGAGTATGAGCGTGTGTGAACTTGTCCTGTAACGTTGTGTGCCTTCCCTTTTATAGTTTAAGGGAGGCACATACAAGGATGATGAGCCCCGACATGTGGGCCCAGGAACATAATGGAAATAATATATTATGTGGGTAACTAATGCTAGTAACGCCTGAGTAATCACCGGGCGCCATGATGTTCGCAATCCATGCTGCATTGATGGGCAGTTACCATATGAGTAATGTGGGAGTAATGGTGAGTAACTGTGCGGCCCACGTATCATGGATTGAGCACGCCGCCTGTCAGCGAAATGGACAAGCGCACGTGTTATCTGTAATGAAGCAGTAGCGCACGTAGCCTAGAGGCATCACGCCAGGTTCCGCCCGTTGGCTTATATCGCGCGCAGTATGCCATGTGGTAGCATCGGGGTTCCGCTTGAGCGGAGAGCAGGAGTGTATGTGGATATGTCCAGAGCACACCAGAGTAGGTCTGGACACGTGTCAGCTCCGGACCCCCGCCTGGGCCTTAAGTAAGGTCTTGGGACCCCACTGTGGGCGGTCCGGACTCCATACGGAGGGGTCCGGATCCCATTCTAGGGGTCCGGTCCGTACACGTGGGGGTCCTGGAGCATCTTGGAGGTCCGGACTGTATATCAAGGGGTCCGACACTTTCCCATGGGGGTCCGGACTCACTGTTGACGCCTTGGAGTATATCACTTTCTTTGGCCACGTGGCGGCCCCGGAGCCGCCCACGTGGTGGGGTCAGGCGCTGTTGCTGGCCCAGAGTAGTCTCCTGAGGCTGGGGCGAGTCATGGTCTGGTCCCATGTACAGCTCCTTTACCACACGACTAAAGATAGCCACGTGGGTACTGGGTCTTCATACAGTAGTAAGGGGTACCCTAGTTTCAGGGTACTGACATAATCTGAGTTAGGCTTCCTTCCCCATAAGTGTGTGTGACCCTATAGGTTCACGTACAAATAGACATGGCCCAAGTACTCTTACTTGGCCCAATAATTGACAGCGACCTTCAGCAAAACATGTCAACTCCTATGCACACGTAAAGATCATATCAGACGAACCATTGCAACATTACATATATGTTGTTCCCTTTGTCTCACGATATTTGGTCTGGCTCTAAGCTGACCTCTCTTTCTCGATACTGTGAATTGGAATCCTTTCAATGGTTAACTCTTAACCCTAGCACGGCCATGCATTTCTTGATCCAATCACTCGAGGGGCCCAGAGATATCTCTCTCAAGAAGAGAGGGACAAATTCCATCTTGGCTGACCATGCCTCACAACATGCTTCCTGACAAACCCAAAACTACCTTTATAACTACCGAGTTACGGAGTAGCATTTGATAGTCCCTAAGTAGGTCAATCCACATCTTGAGAACATGTGACAATCTCAGGTCTAAGGACACAGTATAAATGTTGCAAAAAGAGAACTATATTACAATATCTCACATTGGGTCGGTCCAGCCTCATGTCATACATGTGCCCACATTATTAGTTCGACATCTCCATGTCCATGACTTGTGAAATGTAGTCATCAACTAATATATGTGCTAGTTATCGACTCTGACCAGGGACATCATTTAGAATAACCATACAAGTAAAGAATCTCACAAACAATTCACATAATTGCTAATCAATACAAGGTGCCTTTCATGGATATTCAATTAAGCAATATATATATATCATGGATACAAAGAAATATGCTCATCTCAATTATTATCTCTAGGGCATATTTCTAACAGTCTCCCACTTGCACTAGAGTTAATCTAGAATATATCTAATACCCATAGATCTCATGTGTGCCTCATGCTTAGGTTGTGGAAGAGGTTTTGTCAAAGGATCAGCAACATTCAAATCTGTATGTATCTAGCATATCTTTATCTCACCCGTCTAATGAATTCTCGTATGAGGTGAAATTTCCACAGTATGTGTTTGCTTTTTTGGTGGTTCCTTGGCTCCTTTGCTTGCGCAATTGCCACATTGTTGTCACAGTAGAGGTTCAATGGACTAGAGGCATTAGGAAACACACCAAGCTCGATGAGGACCTTCCTTATCCAAACACCTTCCTTCGCAGATTCTAGGGCATATTTCTAACAATATGGCACATTTCTTTGGTAGCTTCATCAATCTTCTTCTGGAGTTTAGCTAGTCGATGCGTTTTCTCCCTTCTTTTCTCCACTTACTGGTGGATGGCCTCTAGATCTCTAATCTCTTGCTCTAGCTCCTCTTCCTCTAGTGTTGGGCTAATGGCCTTCCTTTTCTGGTTTCGGGCTTCTCTCAGAGGAAGTCCTTCTTGGTTCATGTCTAGTGGTGCAAGGGCAGCCCCTAGTGCTATTGCCTTCTTCAGCGGCATGACGAAAGTGGTTGCTCGAGCTCCTGGTGTCGAAGGTGGTCGTTTGAGTTCACTGGAGGTGGCACCAATGTTGGTCACTTGTTCTCAAATGCTATGAATCAAGAACAAGGCAACAAAATTGTTAAAGAAAAAGACCTTCGTCTTCCAAAGCATTATCTTCTTTCGGATATAATGATCTTCAGACAAAGGTCAAGAAGGACATACCTTCATCATTTATGAGAATAAGAGTCCATGGAGATAACATATGTCATCTATTCATCCATTCAATCATCCATATATCTATTTCATAATATATACATGAACATTAACAGAATTTATATTACATTGATACCTTCGGCTTGATTGAAGGTGTTGGCGCAAGAGCAATTACAATGCAGGGTGAACAGTATTGGGGTACTGTTCACCTATTTATAGGCATGGGACACAGCCCGAGTAAAAATACATTTATTACCTTAACATATACTCATAATCATAACATAAATCATTAGGGATTAGCTAGTATTTTCCTCTTTGGCTCGGCATCATGTTTGACCTTCGTTGTTGCCTTAAGCCGAAGTTGTCGCTCTTCAGCTATAGCTTTGGCATTTGTCGTTGTCGCTTTCAGACAATGTCTTCGTCTCGAGGACCTTTGGTGGAGAAGAAGACCCTCATCTCAAAGCTTTTCTTATGACGCATCTCATGTAATATTCAGTAGTACGCTAGAAGCAAATGGTTAGTTGTGTTTTTGAGGACCTTCGGAAGAGTAAGGCCCCCAACAGACTCGTCCATGCCCTCAACCTCCGGCGCCAAGTCAACATCTTCAAAGCGCCAAGAGCGTAAGAAGTATAGTAAGATCCCTCTTCGCTATCCTCGTATTTCTAAATGCGCTCCTTTACTTTCTGTTCCCTTAGGCAAACCACCATATTTTGATGGTGAAGATTATTATATGTGGAGTGATAAAATGAGGCACCATCTAACCTCACTCCACAAAAGCATTTGAGATATTGTTGAGTTTGGAGCCTAGGCACCACAAGTGGGTGATGAGGACTACGACTCCGATGAGGCCACTCAAGTGAGGCACTTCAACTCCCAAGCCACCTCCATACTCCTCGCTTCCTTGTGTAGAGAGGGGTACAACAAGGTGCAAGGGTTGAAATGTGCCAAAGAAATTATGGACATCCTCAAGACGGTGCATGAAGGGGACTAAGTGACCAAGATCACCAAGCGCGAAACGATTGAGGGAGAACTCGGTCGGTTCATCCTCAACAAAGGAGAAGAGCCACAAGCTATGTACAACCGGCTCAAGACAATTGTGAACCAAGTCCGCAACCTCGGGAGCACCAAGTGGGATGACCATGAAATGGTCAAGGTTATTCTAAGATCTCTTGTTTTTCGTAATCCCACTCAAGTGCAATTAATTTGTGAGAATCCTAGGTATAAGCAAATGTTTCCCAATGAGGTGATTGGCAAGTTTGTGAGCTTTGAACTTATGGTCAAAGACTCCAAACACATTGTCAACTTGGAGCAAGGTGCCACCTCTACACCCAAGGTGCAACCCATTGCATTCAAGGCAACAGAAGAAAAGAAGGAAGAGCCTACACCAACCAATAAGCTCCCAATTGATGCCTCCAAGCTTGACAATGACGAGATGGCTCTTATTATTAAGAACTTCTGGCAAATCCTCAAGCAAAGGAAGGGGAAGGACTACAAACCCCGCTCCAAGACGGTTTGCTACCGGTGCGGTAAGTCCGGTAACTATATTGCTAAATGTCTATATACAAGTGATAGTGACAGGGATGACGACAAGAAAGGAAAGAAGAAGATGGAGAAGAAGAAATACTACAACAAGGGTGGTGAGGCGCACATAGGACGGGAATGGGACTCTGATGAGAGCTCCACCGACTCCTCCGACGAGGACGCCGCTAACATCGCCATCAAAAAAGGTCTTCTCTTCTCCAACGTCGGCCACAAAAGTCTTAGGGCCAAGGATAGCAAAAAGAAGAAGGTATACTCTAGAGATACTCCCAAATATACTACTCCCGATGATGAGGGTAGCTCTAGTGAAAAGAATGATGATTTGTCTTCTCGCAAATCTTACCATAGAACAAAAGGAGAAAATTAATGAATTGATAAAAACCATTGGAAAGAATGATGAAATCTTGGAATGCCAAGAAGACTTGCTCGTTAAGGAAAACAAAAAATTTGTTAAGCTAAAAGATGCTTTTGCTCTTGAAGTTGAAAAATGCAAATACTTGACTAAAGAGCTAAATACATGCAATGATTCAATTTCTTCTCTTAAAACTGAAAATGTTAGTTTAATTGCTGAGATTGAGGAATTGAATGCTTGCAAAGTACCTACATCTACCATTGAGCATGTTACTATTTGCACTAGATGTAGAGATATTGATGTTAATGCTATGAATGATCACCAAGCTATGATTAAAGAACAAAAAGATCACATAGCTAAGTTGAATGCCAAAATTGCCGAGCATGTGCTTGAGAATGAAAATTTTAAATTTGCTCGTAGTATGCTTTACAATGGGAGATGCCCTGGCATTAAGGATGGGGTTGGCTTCCAACCTGGGAGCCAAAACAACATCAGACTTCATGCTCATAAGACTAAGATGTCTAACTTTGTTAAGGGCAAGGCTCCCATGGTTCAAGATAGAGAAGGTTACATTTTATATCCTAAAAACTACCCTGAGCATAAGATTAGAAGAATTCATGCTAAGAAATCTCATCCTGCTGCTCATCATGCTTATATTTACAGTAATGAGGCTTCTATCTCTAGGCATACAACTCATATTAAAATGCCTAAGAAAAATATTGTTGATGCTTCAAATGAACATAGCATTTCATTTAAAACCTTTGATGCATCATATGTTCTTACTAACAAATCAAGCAAAATAGTTGCTAAATATGTTGGGGGCAAACACAAGAGTCCAAAGACTTGTGTTTGGATACCCAAGGTGCTTGTTTCTAATGTGAAAGGACCCAAGACTGTTTGGGTACATAAGGACAAGGCCTAAATTTGTGTTGTAGGTTTATGCATCCGGTGGAACAAGTTGGATAATCGACAGCGGTTGCACAAACCACATGACAAGGGAGAAAAGAATGTTCTCCTCATATGTGAAAAATGATGATCCCCAAAGAACAATCACATTCAGGGATGGAAATCAAGGTTTCGTCAAAGGATTGTGTAAAATCGCTATATCACCTAACCATTCCATTTGTAATGTATTTCTTGTAGAATTTCTAGGTTACAACTTGCTTTCTATTTCTCAATTATGCAAAATGGGCTACAGTTGTTTATTTACTGATGTTGGTGTTACCGTCTTTAGAAGAAATGATGATTCACTAGATTTTAAAGGAGTGTTAGATGGTCAGCTATACTTAGTTGATTTCACTGTTAACAATGCTGAATTAGATACTTGCCTAATTTCTAAGACTAACATGGGCTGGCTCTGGCATTGCCGACTTGCTCATGTTGGGATGAAGAATCTTCACGAACTTCTAAAGGGGGAACATATTTTAGAACTAACCAATGTTCGTTTTGAGAAAGACATGATTTGTAGTGCATGTCAAGCAGGGAAGCAGGTTGGAGTTCATCATCCACACAAGAACATCATGACAACTGAGAGCCCGCTTGAACTACTTCACATGGATCTATTCCACCCAATTGCTTACATAAGCATCGGTAGGGGTAAGTATTGTCTTGTAATCGTGGATGACTATTCTCGCTTCACTTGGGTATTCTTTTTGCAGGAAAAATCACAAACCCAAGGGACCTTAAAAAATTCTTGAGACAGGCTCAAAATGAGTTCGGATTAAGAATTAAGAAGATTAGAAGCGACAATGGAACGGAGTGCAAGAACTCTCAAATTGAAGGTTTTCTTGAGGAGGAGGGCATCAAGCATGAGTTCTCTTCTCGCTACACACCTCAACAAAATGGTGCTGTGGAGAGAAAGAATAGAACTCTTTTGGATATGGCAAGCATCATGCTTGAACAATACATGACATCGGATCGATTTTGGGCACAGGCGATTAACACTGCTTGCTACTCCATCAACCGACTCTACCTTCACCAAATCCTCAAGAAAACATCATATGAACTCCTCACCGGTAAAAAGCCCAACGTTTCTTACTTTAGAGTTATTGGGAGCAAGTGCTTTATTCTTGTTAAAAGAGGTAGAAATTCAAATTTTGCTCCTAAAGCAGTAGAAGGCTTTTTACTTAGTTATGACTCAAACACAAGGGCATATAGAGTCTTCAACAAGTCTACTGGATTAGTTGAAGTTTCTTATGACATTGTGTTTGATGAGACTAATGGCTCTCAAGTAGAGCAACTTGATCTTGATGAGTTAGATGATGACGAGGCTCCGTGCATCGCGCTAAGGAACATGTCCATTGGAGATGTGTGTCCACAAGAACCCGAAGAGCCTTCACAAGCACAAGATCAACATCATCTTCCATACAAGCATCTCCACCAACTCAAGATGAGGAACTGGCTCAAGAAGAAGAAGATCAAGATCAAGACAATGAGCCACCTCAAGAAGAAGGCATCGATCAAGGGGGAGATGAAGTTGATCAAGAAAAGGAGGATGAACAAGAGATTCAAGATCAAATACCACCTCACCCAAGAGTCCACCAAGCAATTTAACGAGATCACCCCGTCAACTCCATACTTGGCGACATCCAAAAAGGGGTAACCACTCAATCTCGAGTTGCTCATTTTTGTGAACATTACTCTTTTGTGTCTTCTATTGAGCCATACAGGATAGAGGATGCACTTAAAGATCCAGACTGGGTGGTGGCAATGCAAGAGGAACTCAACAACTTCACGAGGAATGAGGTATGGCATTTTGCTCCATGTCCTAACCAAAATATTTTATGTACCAAGTTGGTATTCCGCAACAAACAAGATGAGCATGGTGTGGTGACTAGGAACAAAGTTTGACTTGTTGCAAAATGGTAATTTGAAGGTTTGGATTTTGATGAAACCTACGCACACGTAGCTAGGCTTGAGTCAATTCGAATATTACTTGCATATGCTATTTACCATGGCTTTAAGTTATATCAAATGAATGTGAAAAGTGTCTTCCTTAATGGCCCTATCAAGGAAGAGGTGTATGTTGAGCAACCTCCCAGCTTTGAAGATAGTGAGTATCCTTCACATGTTTATAAACTCTCAAAGGCGCTTTATGGGCTCAAACAAGCCCCAAGAGGAGGGTATGAATGCCTAAGAGACTTTCTTATCACTAATGGTTTTAAAGTCAGAAAAGCTGACCCTACTCTCTTCACTAAACCAATTGACAAAGACTTGTTTATATGCTAAATTTATGTTGATGATATTATCTTTGGGTCTACTAACAAATCATCTTGTGAAGAGCTTAGTAGAATTATGATACAAAAATTTGAGATGTCCATGATGGGGGGGTTGAAGTATTTGCTTGGATTCCAAATCAAGCAACTCCAAGAAGGTACCTTCATTTGCCAATCAAAGTACATTCAAGATATTCTCAAGAAGTTTGGAATAAAGAATGCCAAACCCATCAAGACTCCCATGGGAACAAATGGGCATCTCGACCTCGACACAGGAGGTAAGTCTATAGATCAAAAGGTATGTCGGTCGATGATAGGATCTCTACTCTATTTTTGTGCTTCACGACTAGATATTATGCTTTTAGTATGCATGTATGCAAGGTTCTAGGCCAACCCTAAGGAAATCCACTTAAGGGCCGTGAAAAGAATCATGAGATATTTAGTTTACACTCCTAAGTTTGGGCTATGGTACCCCAAGGGATCTACCTTTGATCTAATCGGGTATTCTCATGCTGATTATTTCGGATGTAAGATTGATATAAAGAGTACATCAGGGACTAGTCAGTTTCTAGGGAGATCCCTGGTGTCTTGGGCTTCAAAGAAACAAAATTCAGTAGCTATATCCACCGCCGAAGCCGAGTATATTGCTGCAGAACATTGTTGTGCACAATTACTCTGGATGAGGCAAACAGTTAGGGACTATGACTACAAATTGAGAAAAGTCCCTCTCCTATGTGACAATGAGAGTGCAATCTACATGACGGATAATCCTGTTGAAGATAGCCTCACAAAGCACATAGACATACGGTATCACTTCATGAGAGATCACCAACAATGGGGAGATATCGAAATTGCTTATGTTAGCACCCACATCCAGTTAGCTGATATCTTCACCAAGCCTTTAGATGAAAAGACTTTTAGCAAGCTTAGGAATGAACTAAACATCTTAGATTCTCGGAACTTTGATTGAAATCTTGCACACGTTGCTCATTTTTATACCTTTGATCATGTCATATCTCTTTCATTTGGTACAAATGCATATTTCTTATTCTTCTTGTGCCAAAGCTAAGAATAATGTTCTTCCAAGAGTATTTCTATACTTAATCTTGAAAGGGAAATGAAGTTGTAGGCAAAGGCTAGGCTTCCGCTCCATATTCGTCAGTATCCCTTGCCCTACTCATGTATTTACTATCATATCTTTCTTGATAAAGACCTCTCGATTTATCTATTTTTGGCGCTTAATGCTAAAGGGGGAGAAATTAATAGGCCAAAACAAAAGGAACGCACCACCACCTTGTTTTCTGAAAACTTTTTTAAAATTGCATTTGCAAAAACCCTCTTGACAGCTAAGGGAGAACTTTTACAGGGGGAGCTTTTATTTAGCCAAAGGAAAAGCATTTGAAAAAGGGGGAGAATCTATCAAAACTTGAAAATGCCTTTAGAAATCACATTCTTATACAGTTATACCATTGGCTAATTGCAAAAGAATTTGAAATGACTTTTCCAAAATATTTGCAAAAACAAGCTAAGTGGTGCAAATGTGGTCCAAAATGTTAACTATATCAAAATAGTCATATATACTTACAACTGCTCTCATTTCAAAGTAACTTATGCACATCTATCAAAATGCAAACTAGCTACATTTCTGTACTTTGTATTTGCTTTGGTTTGTGTTGGCATCAATCACCAAAAAGGGGGAGATTGAAAGGGAAATGGCCTCAACCATTTCCTATAATCGACCATCACAAAACTTATGGACTAACTAGTTTGCCTAGTTCATCTTTTGTCAGGTGCATAAAGTTCATATACATCTGTAAGGAAAATGGACCCTTGGGCCATTTCTATGAATATGGGGCGAGTTAAACTTCACCAGCCTGCAGTGCACCGGACTGTCTGGTGTGCACCGAAAAGTGTCCGGTGCCCAGGCTGGTGCGCCCGACGAATAGGCCGCTCTCGAGAAAAACTCAGGGATCCGTGACTACAATTCACGCACTGTCTGGTGAGCCCACAGCCAACAGTCTACTTCACCACAGAGGGCCAACGGTCGACTACCACCGGGACTGCCACCAAATCAGAAACGTCAGAAGGTCAGAAATGGTCAGGGAAACAGGTCGCACCGGACTGTCCGGTGCGCCACCGGACTGTTCGGCGCGCCACAGGGGGCGGCGGATCCAACGGTCGACTGCTGCAGACCCCAAAGGTCAGCTGACGTGGCAGGGCACCGGACAATGAACAGTGCCTGTCCGGCGTGCACCAGACTATCCGGTGCGCCCGTCAATAGAAAGTTGTTGCTTCCTGTCCAATGGCTTTAATTGTGGTTGGGGCTATAGATACACCCCCAACCACCTTCATTCAGCAAACCCAAGCATTCAATACACCCACATTCAATACAAGAGCAAGGAATTCATTTCAAGACACATTCAAAGCTTCCAATCCTCTCCAAGTGCCACAATTAAGACAAGTGATTAATAGTGATTAGTGACTTGAGAGAGTGTGATTCGTGTTTCATTTGTTGCTCTTGTTGCTTGGTTTTCTTAATCGTGCTTTCTTCATCTCCTTCTAAACTCTCTAAGTGGCTTGTAAAGCTAGCAAGAGACACCTAAGTGTGTGGTGATCCTTGCGGGGTCTTTGTGATCCTTGATATTAAGAAGAAGCACTCAATCGGTCTAAGTGATCGATTGAGAGAGGGAAATGATAGAAAAAGACCAGTCCTCCGTGGCCTCCTCAACGTGGAGTAGGTTCATTGGAACCGAACCTCGGGAAACAAATCATTGTGTTCATTTGTGTTGATCATCACCGTTTGATTTGATTCTTCCCCTCCCCTCTCTCTAAGTTCTCTTGCTCACAATCTTTTGAGTTAGCTCCCAAAGTCATCCACATTGATTGAGCAACTCATAGCAAGAAGAACTCTCTTCTGCACTCCGCATTCATTATAATTTGTTTCTAATACTAGCCCCGGGTGAAGTTCATGTTCAAAGTTTATAATTTATAGGTTTCGCCTATTCACCCCCCTCTAGGCGACTTTTAACAATGTATAACTGATTTTGCTTTCCTCAACCATGACATACCAAGAATCAGATCTATAATGCTTTCTTCTAACACTATAGGCATGGACAATAATTCTGTCCCCATGATTGTTAGTGTTAATCTGTTGGTCGTAAATTTTGCTTCAATAGGCCATTTAGGGGTGATTACTACCATGGGTTTTGCATAGTGTCAAGAGGTAACTAATATGTATTGACATAACGAGCAGAAATGAATGAATGTGTAGCTCCAGAATCAAATAATATAGTTGCCGGAACTGAATTAATAAAGAACGTACCAACAGCAATGTCAGCACCATCAACAGTAGTCTCAACACTGATCTAGTTGACTCTTGCAATACTGAACCCCTTGTTGCTAGCTGGAGTCTGCAACTTGCCCTGAGCATTGCTTCGAACAGGAGTGTTGGGGTTCCTCTTAGGACAAGCATTGTTGTAATGCCCAACCTCACCACACTTGAAGCAGATGGTGCCTGTAGTGGTGCTCTAGCCAGTAGGTCTCGCCATGGTGCCAGTGGGGGCAGCCTGACGCGGGCGTGGAGTCTGAGTGGTGGCCTAAGGTGTCTACTGAGCAGGACCCTGGTACGACTGTTATCTTCCTCCAAAACGAGCTGGTGTACCCTGGGGTGGAGCAAAGCGAGGGCGAATGCTGCTGCTCCCCTGGCCCTGGGTGATGGCCTTCCTTTTCATCTCGCCAAGCTGAACACGTTTGTCTTCAAGTGCAATGGCCTTGTCCAGAAGCCTTTAGAAAGATGGAAAGGTGTGAGACATCAACTAGTACTAGAGTGGCCCAAAAAGTCCCTCCAGGAACTACTCCTGTTTCCTCTCGTCATCAGCAACCTCCTCTGGAGCATACCTTGATAGCTAAATGAATTTATCTCGATATTCACTCATTGTCATGTTGCCTTGCTTGAGTGACAAGAACTCCTTCTTCTTGATCTTCATTAGGCTAGCAGGAATATGGTAATTCTTGAAATGTGTAGAGAACTCTTCCTAAGTAATGGTGTTAGCAGCAGCGTTAGTAGCACAGTAGGAGTCCCACCAGTCGGCAACGGGGCCAGTGAGGCGATCCGATGCGTAGAGAACCTTCTCCCGGTCGGTGCACTGAGCGATGTTGAGCAATTTTGTCCACTGTCTTCAGCCAATCATCTGCCTGAACAGGATCTAGAGAGCTAGAGAAGATGGGTGGATTGTGACTCATGAATTCCCGGTGCTTGTCCCGGGGTGAAGCTGGTGGTGGTGGAGGTGGTAGTTGTTGTCGTTCCTGTCGTTCTTGACAGATTTCCTGATGCTCCTCATGCATCTCTTGATGCTCTTGATGTATTTGTGCTTGCATTTCTGTCATGTTGTTAGCCATCAGCTGCAGTAGTTGCATCTGAGCAGTAGTTATAGGATTTGCCCTAGCCGGTGGAGGATTCGGAGGAGGATTCATCTCTGGTTGTGGTTGGGTAACTATCCTCCTATGACAAATGCGAGCAGGTAGATCGATATTGCCTCCCTTCCTGGTATTGACCATCTGGATTAGAAACACATGGTAAGATAGAATTGCAGATAAGACGAGTAATTACGAGACATCCCACTTTTAGGTCATGATCTTTTGGGTCATAATATCTCAGCAATTTAGACACTCGACTGACCAGTGGAGCCCACGGGGCAGCGGCGTCAAGTGGTGTTTATGCGTGATGCTATGGAGCAAGCCTGGCAAACAGGTCCCACCGAACAACGACTAACTTCCAAACGCGCGGGTGTGGACAACCGGTGAGTGGACAAGGCTATCAGCGAGCAGAGGAGGGTTCGGGCACGGCGCTGCGGCTGACGAGTAGGGCCCCCATGTTAGTGCAAAGCCGATGGTTGGGCCACACGATGGGGAAGGAAAGAGGGTGTTGGGGGCCTTCGGCTTCCGAAGGTCCTCAAAAACGTGATTTGACAATGTTTCTGGAGTGTAATACATGAACAGGTACCTTCGGACATGGAGCCTTCGGACATGTCAAAATCGCTGTATGAAGAAACACAAGGAGAACGAAGGATGGAACAGAGCCGAAGCTGTGCGCAAGGGAGCTTCGGCATGCTGGCAGAAAAAAGGAAACCGACTTAAAGAGGAAAAGGATATCTAGACCCTAATAAATTACTATAGAGTTATTATCAAATGCAAAGGGCCTGGATGTAATTTTATATGGGCTGCGACCCGTGCATATAAATAGGTGAACAGTACTCTCATACTGTTCACGCTGACTTGGCATTTTGCTTTTGCGTCACGGTTGTACTTTTGCTTTCAAGTCAAAGGTACACTTTTGATTTACTGTCATTTCTATTTTTCCGTGTTAATAAAATAGAAATGAGCTAATAATGATATATAAATGTTCATGCTATCTTTTGTATTTCATGTGTTTCTCATTTTCACTTTCATATACTGTAATGATGAAGGTATGTCCTTCATGACCTTCGTCCGAAGATCGTTATATCCCAAGGGAAATAATGCTTCGAAGGACGAAGGGCATTAATCATTTAACCTTCTTTTGTGTTGCCTTGTTCTTAATTCGAAGCATTTGAGAACAAGTCCCCAACATTGGCGCCCACCTCCGGTGAACCCTTTTTGACCACCTTCGGCAAGCATCGACCTTCGTCATGCCACCAAAGAAAGCTTCAGCAACAGGGGCTGCTGCTCTGCAGCTGCTGGACCCGAATCAGGAGACCCTTTCTCTTCGGGAAGCCCGAAGCCAGAAGAGGAAGGCCACCAGTCCAATGCCTCAGGAGGACGATTTGGACCAAGAAATCAGAAACATGGAGATGCTGCATCAACAAGTGCAAAGGAAGAAAGAAAAGATGGCCCGGCTAGCTGGCCTACAAAGGCAGATAGACGAAGCCTCTGAAGAAGTTCGGCATCTTACACAAGATGAGCAGAACCGGAGGCCCCAGTACCGAGAGCTTCACCAAGAGGGCTTCGTCAACGAGGATGACTGGTATGAGGATTTCCATCATGGAAATTTTGCTTTTGATGATGCTTCTCCTCTGTCAGCAGAACTATAGGCTACACCTTGGCCCCCGTCTTATAAACCACCCTAGCTCCCAATGTATGACGGACACTCAGATCCGAAGCAATTTCTGATGAGCTACGAAGCAACCATATCTTCATATGACGGCAATACTGCAGTCATGGCGAAATCCTTCGTCGTGGCAGTCAAAAATGTTGCACAGACCTGGTACTCTTCTCTTCGGCCAGGAACAATCACATCGTGGCAAAAGCTAAAGGACATGCTCATCACCAGCTTTCAAGGGTTTCAGACGAAACCGGTCACTGCTCAAGCTTTGTTCCAGTGCACTCAGGATCATGAAGAATACCTTCAGGCGTATGTCCGAAGGTTCTTACGACTGAGGGCACAAGCGCCAACGGTGCCTAATGAAATTGTTATTGAGGCCATGATTAAGGGGCTTCGACCAGGACCTACAGCCCAATACTTCGCCAGGAAACCCCCTCAGACCCTGGGGAAACTGCTACAAAAGATGGATGAATATATCCGAGCAGATAATGACTTTCGGCAAAAGAGGGAAGAAGCTTACAGGTTCTCCGAAATGACCAGGGGCTTCGGAGGGAGAATCCACCTTAGGCATGTCAGATCTATCCATTCTACTCAGAATGACGATAGGGGAAGTCAGCAACAAAGGCCGCAGTATTCCTCTCAGGCTTCGGGGCAGCAACAGAACTATCTTAGGCCCCCAGCTCCAAGGGGCAGAGGCGCTAGGGGCTTCGGAGGAAGGTTTGGGGATCAGCCCAGGAAAATTTACTGCCTATTCTGCGGTGAGGACAAGGGCCATACTACCAGGATGTGCCATGTCACCATTCAAAAACAGAAAGAGATAGCAGAAGCTGCAGCCCAACAAAGCCAGCCGAAGCAGGTTATGCATACTGCTTCGTACCACTCACCATACATTCTAGAGTATGTGGGTAACCATCCTGCAGTTTCTGTTGCTTCGGCAAGCCAACCTCAGGCATCTTGGCAACAGCCCCCACCTCCACCACCAATGCAACCCGCTTATCCCCAGGGCCAGCAGCTAGAAGGGAGTCAGCACAATCACCAGCAAAGAGACTTTAGAGAGCAGTCCGAAGCTCGCACAGTCAATAGTATTGTGCTAGAATCAAAGCACATCTACTAAAGATATATCCTACCTCTGAAACAACTTTTACATTTGTTATCATTTACCTTTTCAATAAAGAGCAATAATTGAAAAGTTAGTTCTTTTGTTGTTTTCAATTTCTTGTAATAGCTTCGTCATTATCATAATGAATATACCTTCTTCAAACATCGATGAAGTTCTAAAGGTCTTGACGAAGGAATGCATTGCAAGCTATTGTCGAAGCAACAAAAGTCGTTCTTAAGGGAACGCAGCGTAAGTTTTCTGCTCAAAAGTTGTTCCAAAGGGAATGCAGAGCTTACAGCGAAAAATAAATGCTGATACCGGCGAAATAAAAGGCGAAGAAGCTCCTAAGGGAGGCTTACAACAAAAAATAAACGCTGATACCGCCGAAATAAAAGGCGAAGAAGCTCCTAAGGGAGGCTTACAGCGAAAAATAAACGCTGATACCACCGAAATAAAAGGCGAAGAAGCTCCTAAGGGAGGCTTACAGCGAAAAGTCAACGCTGATACACCGAAAAATGGCAAAAAGATTGTGTGCTCCACTGGGGAATGTGTGTGGGCTTTCGGCGCAAATATCATTTTGCATGACATTACATCATTACATCATGAGCATAGCATAGCATCATACATCATATTGCATCAATGGCACAAGAAGGGGATGCAATATAGACCTTCGGAAAGGTAGACAATGTTGACCTACAATATTGAGCTTCGGAGATCGTTTCGAAGATGTGCCAAGGCGCAAAATAGGTTTTCAAGAAATACAGCTTCGTCACTTTGATATGAAAAAGGAGATCCATTGTTCACAAAGCATAATGTTTTTTCGAAAACTGTATATTTTTACGGAATATGGATATTCTTCACGAAGCATGAAAAGAAGGGAAGGTGTTTTTTCGCCGAAGGCTCAAAAACGGTATGTACGTAAAGTTTCATGCATCGTAAAGAGTTGAATCATAAACAGCTTATATATTACATTCAAAATTATAAAATATTACACATACTGTCCAGCAAATATTACATTCCAAGTGTCTTTACAATAACAGCTAATCTTCTCTTAAAACTACTTCTGCAGCTTCATTTAATAGTTGATCAACAACTTTATCCATAATAGCTTCGGCCATTTTTATAATTTCATCCTCCTCCTTTGTTCTGGGGTCCGCCAATGGCTCAGCAGGCTCTGGGGGAGGAGATAGTGCGGCTGTGATGCAAAGCGTAAATAAGTTCGAAGTCATAAAATTAGAACATAAAGTCAAAAGCTATTAATCAATACCTATTCGCCTCTCGAGATCCGCACTTTTCTCAGCAGCCTCTGCTACTGCTCTAGCATCGTGAATTCCTTTTTCACTCTTCCTTATAATTTCTTGAGCCATCTCCTGACCGCCATTTTCCTAGATATCGGTGAAAAATTTTCCACCAACCAAACTTGCTTCGGCCGAGGGGTCCTTTATACCTTCAATGGATAAGGTAGCTTCAGTTTGCGCCAAGGATTTCACATGTTCGCAGCCTCCCCTCTCCAAGATAGTGGCAATCCCCCTAGCACCCGAGAAGGCGCATATGTCCCCACGGCCACTCAAAATTTCTTCAAAAGCTTCGGCCTCGTCGTTGATCCAGTCGATTGGACCTTCGGGATCTCCTAGTACGAAGTTGCCTTCATTCGAATATGCGCCGACGCTGGCGAAGCTAGTCTTAATTGTCTCCACACATTTCATGGATTTTTCATAACATCTTTCTTTTGAAGACCGAAGTTCTGCAGTTGTTTTCTCCCAATGATTTTCCAATAATTGCTGGCGTCTCGGTTAGCTTCGACAGTTGCACACTTTAATTTCGCTTCAGCCAGCTGTTTCTGAAGATTTTCAATTTCGCACTTCTGGGCTTTAGCTTGGGCCTTGGAAGTAGCTTCGTCTTCTTTTATTTTATTAAGCAATGAGTTTAATATTTTATCTTTCCCAAGACCTTCGTTCCTTAGCTCGATCACTTCGGAACGAAGGTTATTCAACGCCATGGTACATCCCTCGTCTTCAGTGCTTTTTTGCGCTCTGAGGGCATTGCTAAGAATAAGGCCCTGCAAAAAGAATGTGGTATTAAAAAATAAGCACACGAATTTTTAAGCACACAAAAAGTTTATTTTCTCACCTTTAAGCTGTTGTACGCCAAGCTGTCGGCCAATTCATCTTTTGACAAAACTGAGAGCCCGTCTTCTAGAGTTAGGAATCCGAAGCTTCTTGCCATCTCCCGGCAGATAGAGATCTCCTTGCTATCTGGGAGACAATACAAGAAGTCTTCTTCTCCGCTGCCATTGAATATCAATGCCCCTTTTGGATATTTTAATTTCTGGGCATAATGATAAGCTTCTCGCTTTTCCTCTTCAGATAGCATTTTGCCCGAAGCATGTCGTACGATATAATCAGGCAATTTGGAAGATGCTTCGAGAGTTGGGGAGAGAGTTTTTTCAGACAGAATTTGCTTTAAAGTTTCCTTTGTAGTTTCTCCTTCGGTTTCCAAGGATTTCTCCTTGGCAGACTCTGAAGTTCCAGTTTCGATTTCAGCCTGGTGCTTTGTAGCTTCGGCTCCAGAGGCTGTTGTTTCAATCTGTGCTTCTTGAGCTTCGGCAATTTTTCTCGGAGTAGAGCTTGAAGACTTTATTGTCTCCAGAACATTAACCATCCTTTTCCTTTTGGGGGTCACCGCTGGACCTTTCAGAGTTAGCGGCACTCCAACTTCTGCCGAAGGGCTTAAAATTTCTGATATTTTTGTCCCTTCACCTTTCGGCTCTTCAATTCTTTCAGCCTTTGGTGTTGCAGTCAGCTCTTTAGTTTTCTGCGCAGGTATAGGTTTTTTGGCTTCAGTAGCCGAAGAAGCCTCGCCGACAAACTCGGGCACTATGGCCGGCTCAATGTAGCGTGGCCGGTGGGTAAGAACCTTCACCTTTTTTCTCTTCGGCGTTGGCTCACTAGGAGCGGCCGAAGCAATTTCCTTCATAGAAGTTGTACCTTTTCTTTTCTGACCCCGTAACGGGTAACGGTAGTCAGGATAGACGAATCCAATAGCATCGAAAACTCTGTTCAGCCTCTTCTTTTTCCGGCCTCCGAAGGCCGCTGATAGTGCAGTATCTTCTGCCTTTGAGTATGGCCCAAGCAGTTCACCGCTTGTGGCTTCAATACATTTCAGCCAATCATCATCTGGCTCGACAAATTTACCCTCGTATCTGAAGGTGAACTTCATCCTAATTAGCCCATCTCTGTCACGCTTGGTGATAGTTTCTTTTGGCATTTCCCACTTTTCTACAAGTGGCCATACTCTGAAGGCTATATGCTCCTGAACTAAATCCCTTGTCCCAATGAAAGAGCAAACTACGTCGAAGGCCCTCTGGCATTCTTCGACTGCCTCGTCAACTTCCACCTTCGGTTTTCGGAGGCCGAAGCGCTGCTAGATAGGGCGCATGATGATATCTTTAATATCTTCTCGTGCCTTCAAGTCGTTTTTTACATAGAACTATTCCTTCATCCAGTCTCCGGGCCATCTCTTCCAAAAAGTCGGCACAGGACAGCTTGACCCAGAGCGAGCACCGAAGCTATAACAGCCAAAATTGTTGTGATATTGCTCTTTACCCCACGGTTTCGTCTCATACACTAGCTCGTGTATATTGCAAAAGCTTTTTGCATTCGGCTCCAAACCCTGGCTCTTCACGGCCCATACGAAGATTCCCATTCTTATTATAGCTTCGGGAGTAAGTTGGTGAAGGTAGACCTGATATATCTTCAGAACTTCAACCACAAATCTGTTTAAGGGGAACCGAAGCCCAGCTTTAAAAAAGCTTCGGAAGATCACGACTTCATTATCTTCGGGAGTTGGCACAGTCCTGTCTCCGTCATCTGCCCTCACAGTAGACATGTCTCAAAAATATCTCCCCCTCATGTTATCAAGATGACTTTGTTTAATACTCGATTTTCCGAAGACTGAGTGGCTTGGTCGTCATGGTCGATCTTCAGAGTCTTCACCTCCACTTTCTACATCATAACTATCACTTTCACCGGTATCTTCAGATAAGCCTTCTAAAATTTCTCTAGTAATCTTCTCTGTATTTGTTTTCGCTATCGATTCAATGAAGCCTAGATTCTTCTCCTCAGAAAGGCTCAGTTTCATTTCGGCAACAGCTTTCTTTTCCTGAGACATCTCTTCGAAAATGCTGAAAATGTGCTCTTAGGGCCGAAGCTAAAAATCTAGAAAGCTAGTCAAGTGTTTGTGGGCAAAGAGTTGTTTGAGCAGGCAAAGCAAATGGCAAGAAGGCGTGCCAAATGAGCTCGCGGTCGTAACATATTTATACACCCAGGGCATTGCAAGTGGGAGGGTCCCGCTTGATATTGACTGTTGCTATTCTAGCAAGAGGAAGGTGTTTTTCGGACCTTCAGCTTAGGGCCTTCGTCCATATCGCAATCTGAATTTATTATCCTAAACAAATTAATATTGCGAGGGGCTACTGTTGGGGGCCTTCGGCTTCCGAAGGTCCTCAAAAACATGATTTGACAATGTTTCTGGAGTGTAATACATGAACAGGTACCTTCGGACATGGAGCCTTCGGACATGTCAAAATCGTTGTATGAAGAAACACAAGGAGAACGAAGGATGGAACAGAGCCGAAGTTGTGCGCAAGGGAGCTTCGGCATGCTGGCAGAAAAAAGGAAACCGACTTAAAGAGGAAAGGCTATCTAGACCCTAATAAATTACTATAGAGTTATTATCAAATGCAAAGGGCCTGGATGTAATTTCACATGGGCTGCGACCCGTGCCTATAAATAGGTGAACATGCTGACTTGGCATTTTGCTTTTGCGTCACGGTTGTACTTTTGCTTTCAAGTCGAAGGTACACTTGTGATTTACTGTCATTTCTATTTTTCCGTGTTAATAAAATAGAAATGAGCTAATAATGATATATAAATGTTCATGCTATCTTTTGTATTTCATGTGTTTCTCATTTTCACTTTCATATAATGTAATGATGAAGGTATGTCCTTCATGACCTTCGTCCGAAGATCGTTATATCCCAAGGGAAATAATGCTTCGAAGAACGAAGGGCATTAATCATTTAACCTTCTTTTGTGTTGCCTTGTTCTTAATTCGAAGCATTTGAGAACAAGTCCCCAACAGAGGGTATGGGCCAAATGTGTGGGTTTAGGCCCAAGTAGGTTTTCTTTTCCCTTTTCTTTTATTTATTTATTTATTGGTTTTATTTTTCCTATTTCCATTTTTAAATCCCAACTTCAATTCAAATTTAGATGCAACAATAAAGAATCCAGCATGGAATGCATCCCTTTTTTATTTAAATAATTGTTAATGGTTTATTTTGATCCCTTTATTTGGATATGCAAAAAGGAGAAAAAGAAACAAGTAACCACATGGACTTTTATATTTCCAAGACTTTATACATTTTTAAACCCCAAAATTTGGGTATTACAGGCTGCGAGATTTTTGGACCGCCTGACCCCCAGTCCTAGAAGACGCAGCTGCTAGGGAGGTGCGTCGACCGGTCGCCAAGGAGAAGAAGAAGAAGAAGAAGAAGAAAGATGAGGAGAAGAAGCGGGCCCGCAAGAAGATGATGGCCCGCGATTCACTGGAAAAGCGTTGTAGAGCACTGGCGAGGGAGGGGCTCCCGTTCGAAGCCTCTCCCAGCACCGAGGAGGAGGAGGACGACGACGACGATGAGGGGATGTAGGTCCGTATGGGCTTCAGCCCTAAGGTCAGGCCCGGGTCTACGCTGGCCTCGGCGGGCCCCTCTGGCGGCATGGTCCCATCCGCGTAGGGGCCGGCAGCGTCCCTATCCAGGACGTGGGCGTCAGCCGAGCCTGCCTCCACCCCTGCCTTGGCAGAAAAGGCATGGGGCATGGAGGAAGAAGTCGGCCCCCTCCCCCAGGAAGTCGTTGGGGCGCCTACGGGTGCGCAGACCGGAACCCCTCAGCGACCACCCGCTGCGGGGAACATAGAGAAGGGGCCTGTCACCCCTCCCCACGCAGTCGTTTCGGGGCCCGTAGTGGCCCCGACCATCGTTCCACCCTGGGCCCCTGCCCCGGGGCCTGTAGAAGAGAGGGCCACCGCCCCATCGCCCATGTCTATGGTAGGGCGGCGGGGACCGAGGAGCCGGAGGCCGAGGCCTTCTTTTGTACCTATCTCTGGGTAAGTTGTCGAAACATGAAAACATCTTGTGTGTGAGGCTTTTCTTTTTTTCTGACTGTCGTCTTGTCCTTAGCTCCAAGCGCCGAGCCCATGTGCCCTCCATTACTGCCACCAAGGCAGTGAAGCGCGGTGCTGGGACGTCTACGGGGCCTCGTCCCGCCCCCATTTTGCCCATGAGACCCCTCAAGAGGGCGTTGAGGTGGTCGAGCCCACTCTTGGGGCACCTGTTGAGCCCGGCACCATCATGATCGAGATGGTTCCCACGCACCTCGCATCACCGACGGAGGCCATCACCATCTCCTCTGGGGATGAGGCGGAGGCGGGTCATGCGGTGCCGGGCACGGCGTCGCCAACAGTATTTGACCTCCTGCGCGCTATCCCTAACACCCTCGAAGTCGTGCCAAGCTTGGGGTCATGGCGCGCCGAGGAGGCCAGTCCCTTGGATCCGCCTTGGGTGCTGCTCGTCGACAAGATCATCATCGAGCCTCCTCTCTCAGGGGCAGCGATGACCTTGTTCGCGCACGCCAGACCCCTTGATATGGGAGGGCTGACCCTGGCATGGATGTCCACGGGGGGTGGTCCGTACTTCGTCCTCAACAACCTCAAGGAGCGGGAACAATGGGATGAGCTAAGGGCTGTGACCCAGGTAAGGGTTTTTCTTTCCTTCGTTTTAGAAATTCTTTGCTCCTTCGTAGTGTGACGAAGAGAGTTTTCTCCTTCTGTAGGAGGTTATGACGAGGTCCATGGCCATGTCCATCTGCGTTCGCCGTGAACGGGACATCTGGGCCTCGCTGCAGTGCCATCGGGCCACGCTGCTCCATTCCAACAAGCAGCTAGCACTGAGGAGCCCCCGAAGTGGCGGACTTGATGTCCTGGTGCGAGGGACTGAAAGAAGAGGGTGCGGTCGATCGCGAGAGCATGCGTCGGCTGAGGGACAAAGTCTGCCGCCTGAAGGCAGAGGTGGACCGTCGCGTGAGGGAGATGCGACAGATGAAGGGACACCTTCAAGCGGTACGGTGGAGCGGGATGAAGCTTCCCTCCGCATCGACTCCCTCTCCAAGTCCCTAGAAGCCGAATGGTACAAGGGTCGGGCCTTGAACGCCCGGATACAAGGTATCTTGCCGAAGCCTTGTCTTATTTTTTGGGTTTGATCTCTTTTCCTAGCCACGGCTTGACGTACTTGTCCTCTTTTTAGGCCTCGAGAAGGATCTAGAGACCGGAACCTAGACCTCTCGGACTCTGTCCTAGACCGTGGAGCAGATGGTGACTAAGCTGAGGGAGCTGTCTGATGCAGTGGAGGAGCTCTTCCAGGACCTCGACGTAGTGGACGACCCCCAGGGTGGACCCCCGTGGCCCCGCATACAAGCCCTAAGTGGCTACGTACGGGGTGAACTCCGCGACGTCGTCCACCTCGAGGTGAAGCGAGCGCTGGCCGTGGTCGCCTCCCACTATGAGATTGATCTTGAGCAGGTGTGTGAAGGCTACGTTCTCCCCGACGAGCCCAAGCTTGCCGACGCCGAGATGCAGAGGCTGACCAATGTCGTCGAGGGGCCAGGGACTTCGCTGGCCCCCCACTTCGAGGTCGAGGCGTTTATGCCACCGCTGCGCTGGTCGCCGTCGTACCTCATGTCGGACCTCCTCCGACCGCATAGGCCTGGTCATCGTCCTCGATCCCTCGCTCAGAGACTATGAACCCTAGAAGCATGCCTCAGGGGACGCCGAAGACACACTTCTCGGTGTTCAGTCTGACACTTTTAACTTAGAGACAAACAAAGGTAGTTTCTAGGTCGACGACGAGGTTGTTGGCATTTCTGGTCTTGACCACTATATCATCAACATAGGCCTCAATCGTTGAGCCTATGTGGTCGCCGAACACGTGGTTCATGCAACGTCGGTATGTGGCCCCTACATTGCGCAACCCAAAGGGCATGGTCATGTAGCAGTACATGCCTTGCAGGGTGATGAAAGAAGTCGCGAGCTGGTCGGACTCTTTCATCCGGATCTGATGGTAGCCTGAGTATGCATCAAGGAAGGAAAGGGTTTTGCATCCCATGGTGGAGTCTACAATTTGATCTATTCAGGGAAGAGGGTAAGGAACTTTCGGACATGCTTTATTTAAACCAGTATAGTCTACACACATCTTCCATTTCCCTCCCTTTTTCCTAACTGGTATAGGGTTAGCCAACCACTCGGGATGGAACACCTCCTTGATGAATCTAGCTGCTAAGAGCTTGTGGATCTCCTCCCTGATGACCCTGCGCTTCTCCTCGTCGAATCGGCACAGGTCCTGCCTCACTGGCCTGAAGTTGGCTCGGATGTCCAAGGAGTGCTCAACGACTTCCCTCGGTATGCCTAGCATGTTGGAGGGACTCCACACAAATACCTCGGCATTTGCTTGGAGAAAGTCGACGAGCACTGCTTCCTATTTGGGCCCAAGCTAGGAGCCAATCCGCAACACCTTCCCGCCAGAGCCATTAGGATCGAGGGGGTGGTCTTCGGCCGGCTCGAAGTTGCCGGTGTGCTTCTTGGGGTCGGGTACCTCTCCAGCGAGGTTCTCCAAGTCGGTGATGAGTGCCTTGGAGTTGACGATCGCCTCAGCGTATTCCACGCACTCGACGTCGCACTCGTAGGCATGTCGGTATGTTGGGCCGACGGTGATCACGCCTATGGGCCTTGGCATCTTCAGCTTTACGTACGTGTAGTTTGGAACGGCCATGAACTTGGCGTAGCATGGCCGCCCGAGCACGGCATGATAGGTGCCTCGTATCCCCACCACTTCAAATGTAAGGATTTCCTTTCGGAAGTTGGCGGGTGTCATGAAGCAAATGGGCAGGTCGATCTGCCCGAGGGGATGCACCCTCTTGCTGGGAGTGATCCCGTTGAATGTTGTTGCCCCAGGCCGGATTTGGGATCGCCTGACCCCTAGGAGTTCCAAGGTGTCTGCATAGATGGTATTGAGGTTGCTGCCTCCATCCGAGAGCACCTTTGTGAGACGTGTGTTGCCAATGATGGGGTCGACAACAAGTGGATTATTCCCGGGGTTTGGGATATAATCCGGGTGGTCGTCTTGGTCAAAGGTGATGGCGCAGTCCGGCCAATATAGGTAGACTGGGGTCGCTACCTCGACTGAGAAAACCTCTCTGTGCTCTTGTTTACGCTGCCTCGAAGAAAGGTTGACGGTGTCCCCCGAAGATCTTGTAGCAATTATGTACATCGGGGAAGCCATCACCCTTGTCGTCGTCTTCGTTGTCGGGAGCCTTCTCACTGCCTCCTTCAGCCGAGGGGTTGGGTTTGTTGTAGAAGCGTCGTAGCATGTCACACTCGCCGAGGGAGTGTTTGACCAAGCCATTGTTGTAAGGGAATGACTCCTTCAACATTTTATCGAAGGCTCTCGGCCCCCCTTGAGGAGTTCGGGGGTTACACTTCTCGGCTGCAGCGACAAGCTCGGCGACAAGGGTCTCGAGCGGACCCTAATGTGTCTTCTTCTTCTTACCCTTATTCGGGTTACATTGGGTGGATGCCTCAGGGGAAGCCTCCTTCCACTTCCCGTCACCCTTGTCTTTGTGGAAGAGGGCTTCGACCGCCTCCTGTCCCGAAGCAAATTTTGTGGCGATGTCCATCAATTCGTTGACCTTGGTCGGGGACTTACGACCTGACTTGCTGACCAGATCCCGATAGGAGGTTCTGGCGAGGAATGCCCCGATGACATCGGAGTCGATGACGTTGGGGAGCTCGATGCGCTGCTTTGAAAATTGGCGAATGTACTCGTGGAGGCATTCGTCCTGCTTCTACTGGCAACTTTGGAGATCCCAGGAGTTCCCTGCGCGGACGTACATGCCCTGAAAATTCTCCCCAAAGACCCTGACATGGTCTTCCCAGTCATGGATCTGTGTTGGTGGGAGGTGCACGAGCTAGGCTCGGGCGGAGTCAGAAAAAAGAGGGGGAGGTTACAAATGATGAGGTTATCATCATTTGTTCCCCCGAGATGGCAGGCTAGTTGGTAGTCAGTGAGCCAGAGCTCTAGCTTCGTTTCCCCTGAATACTTAGTTATAATAGTTAGGGCTTAGAACCGAGGCGGGAATGGAGCTCTGCGGATGGCTTTGCTGAAGACCTGCGGCCCCAGTGGCTTGGGAGAGGGGCTTCGATCCTCCCTGTTGTCATAACGTACACCTCGCCGAGGGTGGTAGCCGTACGTCTCGTGGTGTCGAACGCGTCCGCTGAGACGGTCATGAACTGCTTGGGTTGGCGGTTGTCTCGGAGACGATCGCCCACCGTGGGTGCCCTCTCTCTGGTAGCCGTTGGGTGCACCGAGGTCTCCCTCTCGAGGCGAGAGGGCCCTAGCTGATTACTTGAGGCAGGATCTCAAAGCCGAGAGGCAGAGCTCTCGGCCTGCTAGACTGCAGCGCTTTCTAGGAGTTCTCAGAGTTCGTAGTGGATGAGGCGTCCCTCGTTGGTGGAGGGCTCCGGCATGGTGCAGAGTAGGAGTGCTACCGCTGTGAGACTTTGACTGGCTCGGTTGAGGATGGGAAATGCGCCGGCGTCGACGTCTTCCATTATGCGACACTGGACGTCACGTGCCTTTGCGCGTGCGCCCCCATCGAGGGTTTTGTTGGCGGCTTCTCTCTCTAGCGCCTGTCGTAGTTGCTGCTGCCGTTGTTGTTCTTCTTCGAGCTTATCGTTTAGCTCCCGGAGTTGCTCGAGGTGAGCCATGTGTCTTCCAGGAGGGGTCCGGGCGCCGCCTGGTTCCACTGCTTCTTGAAAGCATGGTGGAGGCTGGTCACCTTCCTGTGGCATGCCGAGGTGATCTCCTTCGTTGGGGATCTCCGAGTCGATGTGGAGGCATCCCCGGGCTAGGTCATAGCCCTTGCCACCAGTTCTATAACCCTCTGAGCTCTCGGAAAGAATTTCATCGCATGCATACAGGAACTACAGCAGGGACTCAAGATCACATAGCCTGGAGAAGTCTAAACCGAAGCTCAGACTGTCTTCTTCCTCGAAGTCCAGGCACCCCGAGGGGAAAGGAAGCTCGGCGTACATCCTCGTGATGGAGCTGGTGTCGAAACTTGGCTGAAAGGGGATAGGGTTGAACACGGACGGCTCTCCCCCTCCCTTGTCATGTCTTGCCAAGGAATGACCAGCTCCTCCTCCCGACCTGTGGGTGGGAGCACCGGCATGGCTGGTAGCACTCGCTCAATGGCGTGGGGAACTGGCGCTTCCCTCACCGGAGGAGGTGGTCCCAAGAAAGTTGACGTAGGTGCCGTCGGTGGTGCTCCGGGTGCAATGCTGGTGTTAGCTAGGTCCCTCGAGAGGGATTCTATGCCAGCGGCCATCCTGGGGGCTCCGCCAGGGCACGGGGTGCCATGAGTGGCACGGTCATGGTTGCCCCGTCTCTGCCTCCTACGACGAGAAGGGCGGTGATGGGTGCTTGGGCGCTCCAGAGGGATAGGTGAGAGGAGTATCATGTCGTACTCAATGCCGAGTGACATGAACTCTAGACTCCCGAACCTGATCACTATCCCAAGCCTGAGTGGATGATGAAAGCTTGCCATCTAGAGTCTTGATAGAAACTGGAAGTGTTTCATGCGACTCCCCTACCTGGCGCGCCAACTGTCGGTGTTTGAACCAAGGGTCCTAACCAACTAGTAAATAATGATGTGTGCCTAGAATCTAGATGGTGAGCAAGTTGACACAAGTAGTTTTATCCTGGTTCGGGCAATGCAAATCCCTACTTTCAGTAGAGCAGGTGAGGCTTATATTACTCACACCTGAGTGCCTGTAGTAGGGATTACAAGCACAGCGGGAGAGGGGAAGTCCCCAAGTCCCTGAAACTGATTGAGGCAAGTGCCAATATCCTAAGACTTAGTGAGAAACGACTGAGTGTTCGCCTGTGTGTCTTTCTTGCCCCTTGGAAGAACTACACTGCCCTATTTATACATGTTGGAGATGTTTTCTGTGAATACTGGGGTCGTTGAATTCCAAGGGGAGATGTCTTGGCGCCCTGTAAGCCGACATGACTGTGCACTACATTGTTGACTTGTGTTCGCCGATTTCCTACTGAGAGCCGAGGCAGAGGCTGAGGGGTTGGCCATACGCCCGAGCCCCCGGGGAGGGGTTGCCCATACCATAGTTGTTGTAACAGCGCTGTTGTATGGGTAAAAGCCTACTTCCGGGTTGCGTCAGCATCCCTGTGCGGGGTGACGTCATGATTCCTTGCTGTGTTTATCAAGGTTAGAGCCTTGCTCGGGTGACACAGAAGTGTTCTCGAGGCGTTGGTTGAGCCATCCCTTGACGTGTGCCACAGTCGGTAGAGTGGTCACTCGCAGGATTCGCGATGGAGTAGGTATCCGAGGTCGAGCTCGTGTGAGGCGGAGAAATCACCCGAGGCCGAACTCAGCGTCGAGCGAGACGGAGATTGTGCCCGAGGCCGAGCTCAGCGTCGGGTGAGGCGGAAGTGTGCGCCCGAGGGCCAGGCTCAGCATTGGGCAAGGCGGAGATTTGGACCCGAGGGCCGGTCTGCTTCACCCATCGTATTAGATGTCCCATCGGGGGGATGGCAGGCGGCATGCGCGTACTGTAGCGGGGTGTAATCATGCTATTGCGCCTGGATATGACTACTATCTTGTTAGCCACTGTGCTCCAACTGCCGCGGCGTGGGGTAGGTATGTGCAATAAATGCGAGTGTTCCCCACCTATTTTTGGAAGCCTTAGTCTTATCTGCCTAGGATCAGCTCGGGCGTGACGGACGGAGCGGTGGTGACGTCGGATGAGGCAGAGTTCTGCCTAAGGTGGGAGACTCTTGGGGAGAGGCCTCGGGTTAGGAGGTATCTCAGTTGCTTCCCCTTGGGGGTTATGTCTTTACTTCTCCTGAGTGCATTTTCGGAGGGATAATCTAGGTACCACTAATTATCACCCCCGATAAGATCTACTAAACATCATCCTCTAGATGACTGGTTGTAAAGATCACATCAACGTCTCTGCCACCAACATCATCAAGCCAACCCTAGAGGCACTCCCAGCTGATAATCAGCAACACTTTTATGACAGCATGAGGCGAGAGCCGAACAGCGTGAGAAGGCGAAGGAAAAATACCTATCATACTTCATGTTGGATCGCCACCAGAAGATCATCTGTCAAGGGGAGATCGATATGAAATCTCTCCTACCTTCACCTCAGGCTCCCAATGTAAGTATTCCAGATCAATCTTTCAAGGATTTCAGAATAGCGGGGATCAGCTAAAACAATATATGGATGAATCTGTTAAAGCTTGTGCGCGTTCATATGAAAAATCTATTGCCTCTTGTTTTCCCTTGTGTCAACCTAATACGGAGCCACCCTCACCTAAAACATCGACTGCAAATAGGTCATCCTTTACCTAGCCATTGTATGGTATGCCGATGAATACGTTCATAGCACCACTACAGCCGCCGCCACCTGGCACGCAACCGGCTCTGGACAAAGTCAGACTGTCCTGCTACGTCGCGAACCGTCCGACATATTTTGCCGAACCGTTCGTCCCTACACTGGCTCACGGGCAGACCACCTAGTTAGTGCGATATACGACCGGACCGTCTGGGTATAAGCTCAGACCATTCAGCCCTGTAGCGGACTGTCGGCCCCTTTTGCCTGACCATCTAGGTACGCGTACGCTGAACAAGGAGATGCACAGTATGCACAATTTCTGCACCCATCATAATAGCACTATGCTATCCCACCGACAACATATTATAATCATGCCTTACAACCTCATATACACAATGCCTAATATTTTTGACGACTAGAGAACCCAAGAGATATAGGACAGGAGGGGGTGGCACTAATAGGACACCTAACACACATTTTAAACATTTCTAGGAGGAAAGCCGACAAAATATTGTCCGACAACCTGAGGTTTTCACACCCAAACTTAATGGATGGTCACCAGACGTGGTGGAGAAAATTAGGGATGAGGTAGCCAGGTTTTCTAGAGACAAACTTGGCGTTAGTGTGTTAGGCACAGGTAGTCATATCCGAAACCTTATAATCACCGATTTGACGTCGTGCCATATCCGCAAGGAACTAGGATACCAGATTTCTCTAAATTTTCAATTGAAGACAGGAAAAACATGAACAAACACATAAGCCATTTCTTAGCACACCTAGGAGAATTGGCTGATAGGGAAGCATATTGTGTCTGTTTATTCTCGTTGTCCCTTACTAGTACTACATTCGCATGGTACGCAATCCTACCACCTAACTCTATTAACTCTTGGGGGAATTAGAGCAAAAAAATTATGAACACTTTTTCTCAAGAGAGCATGAGTTAGAATTGGTTGATTTAGCTTTAGTTCGATATGGGCACGGAGAATTGATTAATGACTATATACAGAGGTTTCGAGACACTAGAAACTGATGCTTCCAAATCCATGTCATGGACAAACAGCTAGTAGGGCTGGCTTTTAATGGGTTGTGATCTTACTCAAAAGAAACGTTAGATGGCACTCAGTTATTTCCATTAGTACAACTTCACCAGCGAGCTTTGCCTTGTGAAAGCCGAAATAAAGAAGCATCGAAATCGGCTGACCATAATGTGCATCTAGTGGAGTGCAATTTAAGTAATTTAGATGATGAATTCACAGTGTATATACTGTTGAACTTGTTTGGCTAACAAAGGTCAAACCTTCGGCATTCTCTTCTTTACAGCGAGTTCAAAAGAATTGGCGGAAAAAAGTTAAATTTACTTTTAATGTTTCCAAGTGTGACAAAATATTTTATGAGCTAGTAAAAAGTGGCAGCATTAAAGAGACTCATAATATTCTTCCTCTAGATGAACTAAAGAGACATGTTTATTGTAAGTGGCATAATTCTTTTTCTTATGCCATCAATGATTGTAATGTTTTCCGTCAGCAGAAATAATCGGCTATAAATGAGGGTCGGTTCAATTTCCAGGAAACACAAATTGACAAGCAGCCATTTCATGTCAATATAATAGAGCTGACAGATACGAAAGTCTTGGTTCGGTCGGATGCGGCCGATAAAGATAAATGCAAAATATTATCATTGGTAGTCCTCGCACATAAAAAATATCGCAAGGAGTAGCTCCAGACAAAAGGATTAATAAGACCGAAGGCACTGGGGGCAAGCATGATCGACCAATCAATTAAAGCTCCTTGTCTCGCGCATCACGGATAGTCCGATGTCTGCGTGTAAAGCCCAAAATTGGTAGAAGAAAAAAATAAAAAAATATATTTAAGATAGTGTCTCTAGAGTTCTTGAAACCTTGGAGAATTTATTAGAACCCTTCCTATTCATAATCAATTAATAATATTAAAATTAGTTAAAGAACCAGTAAATAAGAAATGAAGAAAATGCATATCTTGCTTATAATTTTGTGTAAGGCACTTTATTGAAAACATAACTTAAATTTGACCCCAAAATTTTAAGTGAAAACATAAAATAGAAAAGGTGAAAGGGAATTTTGATGAAGTCATTTATTCCTTCCATAAATGCATAATAGGGAAAAGAATAAAAATAATAATAATATTGTATACAATAGAGTTTATATTCACATTAGGAATTATTTGGATACTTGGAAATTTGAAGTTCAAGACATGTGTTTGAATTAGAATGGGATTTGAAAAGAGAATAGAAAAAGAAATGGAATATGAATTTTGTTTGGGCCGCTAGGTTGGAATTCATCCTCCTTTCTTTGTTCCCGGCCCATTCCCACTATCGCGCGTGCGGCCCGCCAACGGTCATGCTCGCGCGCCTGATGTCACCGCCATGTGGGCCCAACACCGCAGTCTCTATGAGTCCGTGTAGCCGCCCTATGTCACTGGTGGGAGGGACCCTGGTGTCAGGCTTCTCTTCCCCACACCATGTGTCGTGCGCTCCGGTAACAAGATCTGCTCGCCGTGCGCTGTGACCAAAGAAATCCCGGGATTAGCTCATCGAACCCCCCTCCTTGTGCATATATAAGTCGACCGCGGAGCGCCCCTTTGTCCCCATCTTCTGTCTCCGTGCCAAGTGAAGGAACTGATGGCCTCATCGCCATTATTCCAGGGGATCCAAGTCGCCGCGGTAGGGGTCGTCTTCTACTGCCGCCCGACCCTCAAAGTGTGGCTGTTGTAGTCCACCGTGGCTAGTGGAGTCTGGTGATAAGCCTCATCAGGCGTGAAATTATCCGGGTGAGGAGGAATTCCTCATCGTCGTCACGCGGTACCACGTGGCCGTCGTGCGGCGTGGCTAGTCCATCTGCCACCACGTCATCAGGTAAACAACAGGCCATTAGGTTCGCAATGTGCTATATTTCATGTAGGACCGTTCGGTACTCGAGTTTGTGTGTGGGTAAGCCAAGGGGTTGTCCATCGGCGTGGACTTCGCCGTAGAAGAGGGCGACAGCGCGTCTGCTACCGGCTGCGGGGTGAAGAAGACGAGCTGTTGACCGCCGGATCTCAACGGGCGGACGAGATTAGTCTGGGCATACCTCTTCGATCTATCGTTTATGCGCCATCGGATCTGTATCGTGCGGTTCTGGTTAGAAGCCGCGTAGCGGTTCCTCCATGGGCAATCTCAGCCATAGATCCGAGTTTGGATGGATGGTCAACATGTGGGGCATGGCGTGTCTAGATCCCTTGATCTGTTGATCAACGGCCCCAGTCAAGGATAGATCTCTGTCGTGTGCGTTTTACTAAAGAAACCCTGGGGAAAGGCGAAACCAACCCGCGATCCCTCACTGGTTGAAAACTATTACGGTTAGGTCCTCGGAATTTACAAAACAGCCCCTGATAGTTATAAAGTATTTCTGGAAATTGTTTTTTGCTAGGAAAATAAATCTAGAATTTTAGAAAATCCATATTCCTTCATTTTTACTCGTAACTGATCCATTCCAATTGCATTAGACTCAGGATAATAATGTCTATCATTTAGTAACATTATTTTACTATGTAACTTAGTTATAAAAATAACATTCCTTTTGTTTTATGTTTAACACCTAAATTATTCAGAAAATCGTAACTTTTACACCTTAACTCTGATTTGATCAGTTCGAGTCACGTTAGCTTTGTATAAATATTTACTACGCAGTAACAACATTAATTATACCATGTCGCACACTTTTATGGTTAGATATTTATTTATCCTATGTCTACTAGATTAACTTTTCTAAACCAAAGCTAACCTATCCATAATTATAATTTGATTAAAATAGGATCTATAGTCAGGTTATAATTAAGATTAAGGTTGGGTTAATTATTATAGAATATTCTCTCATATGTTGAATACTAATCAATTTATAATATAGTTTAATATTTGAATCACATAGATCTTCCATAAATCACAAATCCTTAATCGTAACTCCGATTTTAGTGGTTCGCGAACCCACGATCTCGTACGACACATAGATTATTATGCAGTTTGTTCCTATGTTTGGTGTGATGTTAATGTTGCCTATACCATGTTTGTTTGTATTGCTACGTTTAGAAGTGAGGTCAAAAGTCATCTGAAGAGCAAGTTGGTACCTGGAATCTCAAGTCCCAGGCAAGTTGTGCCCTTGATCACTTTTATTTACCCAATAATGTTCTCTATAATCATTTTGCACAGGCTTAATTATGATGGAACCCAATAGGTCACCCTAGTTTAGTTATCTTTACACCATGTTTACCCCTGAACTATTTGGGTAGTTTTTGCTATTGCTCTATATATTTTTGGGATTAATATTACATTATGATCATGTTCCAATTATACTATTGTTTTACATATTGTTCATGACAAGATCATTATATTAATTGGAACATCGAGATTAACTTGAGAAACACATGCCACCACAAGGGTGGAATGTGACACCCTTGGCTGACTAATTAGGAAAGCTAGTGGAAGACTACCTTACCCAAAAGGGGCAAGGGCAGTAGGTGTCACACCCAGATTTAAGGGATAAAGCCAGGTGCGTCTCATATGTGCGCCAAATAAGAACATCACATATAATGACAAAGTGTATAGAGATCAATGTCACAAGTATCATTATTACATAGCGGAAGTCTTACAAAAATTAAATGATAATAATATAGCGAACTAAATAGTATTCCTTGGTGCCATCAAGCTGACTGGGAGACGCCACCAAGGTGAGCTCGTACTCTTCATTGTAAGGCTCCTCCTGGACCAACTGTCTTCTCCTATGGGGGGTTTATATCGCAAGTGTGAGCTCACAAAAGATCATAGGTCAACAAGTTGTGGGGAATAATGTGCACGAACTCACCAAAGGTGGGAGCTCATGTGAAGTGTAAGACTGATCAACAACAGGGGTTAAAGCTGAGCATTGCTTTTAATAAGTTGGACAACTTTTATTAGCAGTTACTAAATGTAAGTAAATACCAAACCAGAATAATAATAATAGACAAAATTAATAATAAATTCCATGCAATGCAAATGACAAATTGAATTTAGTTCCATAGTTTAATCATGCGAGAGTCAAGAGCTCATGACCGCGAACACGGCTAGTATACCAATTTTACACTCTACAGAGGTTGTACCCTGTACCCACAAGTCGTGTATCCCATGTCGCGAGGGTTAGCTAGACCCTTAGACACTACCGAGGTGAATGGCTAGGGATCCACTACGAGGCCTTTACAAAGTTCCACTAGCTTCAGAAAACCCACTACAGTTTCTAGGAAGAGCAATGCAGGAATCCCCCGTTTGACCGCCATCGCAGCAAAAACAACCCGGGAACCTCCCTACACGCCTACTCCCCTACTGCCCTTGCCCCTATCGGGTTAGGTAGTCCTCCACTAGCTTTCCTAGTTAGTCAGCCAAGGGCGTCCCATTCCACCCTTGTGGTGGCACATGTTTCTCAAGTTAAGCTCGATGTTCCAATTAACATAGTTGTCTTATCATGAATAGAAATAGAATAATAATAAAGAATAATCATGTGTAACAGTTATCTCAACACCCAAAACCATGTATAGCAATAGCAATGACTACCCAAAAATTCAGGGGTAAACAAGGTGAAAAGATAACCAGACTAGGGCGACCTATTAGGTCCCATCAAAATTAAGCCTATGCATGAATAAATGATTATAAAGAACATTATTGAGTAAATAAAAGTGGTCAAGGGCACAACTTGCCTTCAATGAGCTCCTGCTCAGCAACTTCTACCTGCTGAACATCGGAATCCTCGGTAATTGTGCTCTTCTACTCGCCACAATACAAACAAGCATGGTACAAGGGAGAAATTAACATCACACCAAACATGTATACAAACTACATAATAATAATTTATGCATCGTAACGAGATCATAGGAAAAAGAATCACTAAATTCAGAGTTACGGATTTTAAATTATGATATTCCGAAGTATTTATGTGTTTGGTGCAAAATTATCAAAGTTATTAATTTTAATATGGGCTTCATGCTAAAACAGAGACACTAGGTGATAAACAATATTAATACCAAATTATAGAAATTAGAATGGGTAAAAAAAGGAGTAAAAATGAATTTTCTATGGATTATACAAATTATGGATTCATTTTTACATAAGAAAAGCCTTTTCTATTTTAATTTCCCTGGTTTCTACTTTCCTCTGTCTGGGCGCATGAATAATCAAAAGAACAGGGGCTAAATCAAAAGATTCACCAGACTCTAGCTACACTCGCACGAGGACTGCAGGTTAGTTATGTGAAAGGCCAGGGTCTATTTTGAAGTTTTACCCCGCTGAAGGGTACCGTTGGATTCCGGCCATTGGATCCAACGCCGAGGGTCCGAATTAGATCAGAATTTAAACGAACCGGTACGGGATATGGTCTGCTAGATCATAATCCAAGGGTTGGCAAGGGCGTCCAGATCGGTATGCACCCTCAGCCAATAGATCTAGATCCGATGGTTGAATCTACATGGCGCAAAAGCATACACTAGATGTGATCATACGCGTTCTTCTGGGTTTCGACGACTCTAGATTTTATTAAACCTGATCTGATCAACCCCGTTGGCTCGTTCATCAACGAACACGGTTCAATACCGCGAAGAGTTCCCTAGAATCAAATCCTAGCCTTACATCCACTGATCGAGGGTTCTCAACAGGTTACACCCGGAACTAATCCCATCTGCGCAATCCCAATCGGACAACGCGAGATCATCGTTCCCCCCAACCAGCACTGGCGGCACCGCCACGACCGCGGCAGATTCCTCGCTGGAGTTAGCTAGATCAGTGCCAGCGCACCAATTAACACAAATCGATAGCCTCTACACGCCCCAAGCTCGACAATGGACTCAACCGAAAAGAACGCATACCAGAGTATGGCGTCGCAGGTTCGGTCCACGGGATGGGCGGCACAGCGACAGTCGGAGAGGGATGACAAGCGATTCGATCACACCCGGACCCCACGCCCGCGGTGATTGCTCCTAATGTATTCTTGATACACCACCGGACCACCAGCGCCAGACCTCGCTGGCACGAGAGTGCTACCTGAGTTGATTGCCTGCGACAGCGGTGAACCGTTCGGGCGACGATGAACTAGCTGCGGAAGCACTAGTCTTTGGTTGCGGAATCCAAGGCGGCCGCGCTGGGCGAAGCTTTATACCGAGTTGGCCTCTCTCTCTCTCCACCCCAGTAGCCGAGATTCACGGAGTTCAGTTAGCACCCACGCCTGTCGGGATCCCCAGAAGGAAGAGGAACATGATCGATGGCATGTGGCAGTGACTGATAGATTGGCCCATGCACCAGCGAATAAGACGACACGCACCGGAGACTGATCCACGGGGCCCACGCATCGGCGCTGGCTTAAGCGTCACGGGCAGCGGAGTGGTGGAGTTGGGCCGAATCCAAGTAGTCAACCCACATGTGGTTGGCTTTTCTTTTCTTTATTCTTTTTCTATTTTTGTTTTCCTTTTATTTATTCTTTTTAATTCCAAATTTGAATTCAAGCTTTTGTTGAGAATTTTGTACACAAATTTTGGAGTGTATGATTTGAACATATTATTGTGGACTAAATTTATCTATTTATAAATTTATTTTGCATTGTATAGTATTTCTCTCTTTTCTTTCCTATAATATTTCCAATTTCCTAAACTGTGCTTTTGGGTTAAATCTAAATTATCAATCCTTATCATATTTTCATTAATATTATTTTATTATTAAATGCACCTACAAACAAAAACTCCAACATGATGCACCATTTTCTTTATTTAATACATTTGATGCAAAGATGAGAAAATCATCACAAGTAATCAATTAAACCTTTTTACATTTTCCCCCAATTCCTATACAATTTACTTCTTCCAATATTTGGGTATTACAGTAGGAGAGTAGGCGTGTAGGGTGGTTCTCGGGTTGATTTTGCTGCGATGGCGGTCAGACGAGGAATTCCTACATTGCTCTTCCTAAAAACTGTAGCGGGTTTTCGGAAGCTAGTGGAACTTTATAAAGGCCTCGTAGTGGATCCCTAGCCATTCACCTCGGTAGTGTCTAAGGGCCTTACAAACCCTAGCGAGATGGGATACACGACTTGTGGGTACAGGGTATAACCTCTGCAGAGTGTAAAACTGGTATACTAGCCGTGCTCGCGGTCATGAGGAGCTCAGGACTCTTGCATGATTAATTTATGGAACTAAATTCAATTTGTCATATGTATTGCATCGCGGGTGTTGTTATCAATTTTGATCTACTACTTATTTGGGATGGTATCTGCTTATATTTAGTAATTGCTAATAAAATTTTGACCAACTTTAAAAGCAATGCTCAGCTTCAACCATCCTCCTTGGTAAGCCTTACACTTCACATGAGCTCTCACCTTTGGCGAGTTCATGCACATTATTCCCCACAACTTGTTGAGCGATGACATATGTGAGCTCACCCTTGTTGTCTCACACCTCCCCCCACAGGTCAAGAACAGGTACTGCAGGATGAGGCGCATGGAGGATGATGTGATGAGTTCGTGAGAGGTCTAGGCCGTCGTCTCCCAGACAACTTTGGGTTGCTAGATCGTTGTCTTCGTATTATGTAATTAATTAATTATTTTGTATAGAATTCCTATTATATAGTAAAGATGTGACATTCGTTTCTATACCATGATTCATGATATGTGTAAGACTTGGTCCTAGCACACCTGATGATTAGTTCGCGCCCGGGTCTTGGTGCCCCCGAAACCCGGGTGTGACATTGCGAGTGGACAGTTAGGCAGCAACCAGAGGCCACATCGTCTGCGCGCCTTCAAGCGCTGGCAACCAAAAACAAGAACGTCAAAGAAAAATTCATCTAAAACATCTAGTTGGCTGGTTAAAGTCATCCCTGCTTTTGATCAAGTGCCCTCGAAATACGCTAGTAAGAAGCCATCCAACACAGTCGCCCAATAAAACAACCCTGGTCACTCGCAAAGGTTACATGGCCGAATAAAACGACCCAAAAGGCGACGCAACAAGTGTCGTCTGTTCATCTATTGATGTCGTGGTACTTTTCACTAGCCTATTCATCGTTGATATATTGTCATGTCCAACCATGGGGTATCGTGCGGTGATGAACCCGTATTACATGCATCATCCCTATGCTAATTCTGGCTGGGGCACCATAGCTCTGTAATTATTGACCCATTGATCAAGTGGTCATGGCCGAGAAATATGCATTCCTAAACGGTCTTTATGCATTAGGACTGTATTAAGTGATCACCCTATTAGATTGAAAAAGTCGGTGACATGCATCGGGCTTAGTTCTTACTTTGGGAACATAATGACTTGTGAGATTTATTATTTCTCGAAGGGTGCTGATAGTGCATGTGCTTCTGGTTCGTCAACCTCCACCAAAAGGCATGTGGCATGGGTTGAGCACCAAAATAGGCATCCGAACGGTACGACCTGTAGGCCGAACGATTCAAGGTGGCGGCGCGGACAGTCCGCATGTCAACACAATCAGTTAGGATTCCCTTCCGCAACTCGATCTCAAAATTGTGACCTCATCGGCCGACTCATTTAACATGGTGAGCTGCGTTGGCGTTTCAATCTGTTGCCGCAATTATTTATTCATTTATTCCCGACATGTGCATGTGCAGCTGTTGCATTATTAATTGTTTAATCTCTAGCTTACTAGCTACTGCATTTATGATCTCTGGCGACCGGCGCATGGGCTCTAATAATCTATCTTTACTGTGGTATGGGAAAAACGTCGAAATAAAAAATTTTGCACCAATTTTTGTGTTTCGGGAGTTGGTAAATGGTTGCCAAATGTAGGGAGGAATTGATGTTAGATGAGAAGTGACTAAATTTAGAAAGTTAATTTAAAGAGCCAAGGGAGAGGAGTTTTGGGGTTAACTACTTAAATTAATAATTTAGGGATTATTTTAAAGAACTACTTAGAGTTGTGTAATGGTTATCCCTAAATTTCGCTTCCCCTATATCCCACTTTTAGGCCACGTAATCAAGATTCCACTCTTTATTTTTCCCTCCCGCGGCAGTTTTCTCTAAACTCTTTCATTATACCCCCACTTCAGCCACAAAATATTGTTTACCATACCTACCCATCATCTATTATTATTGTTTTCAACTAACAATTACTTACGTGCACAAGAAATGAGAGAGGGTGGCATTTGGAGTGCCCCTTTATCTAGAGGGGAAATGGCGGGCCTCCTAGCACTGTAGGCCCTATAGGGAGCATCGATGCACCATATAGCCAATAAATGAGAGGTGCTACATTGTTAAGGGCAATGTTGCACCTAGTCTAAGAGCAAGTTTAATAATATAGTCGAGTGTTGGTGGTAAGTTTTCTTGCAGCCTGTTATTTAGCCCACCCGTATAGTGGTTGGCTCTTTACTACTACCTATGTTCACAAACTAGTCGGTTGTCCGTGCGTTGCGACGGCTTACAACAATACCCACATAAACTATCCATCAAAAAAATTCAAGATTTTTTATTGATTGTCTCCGCTCTCTGTATAATATATTTTTTTATTTGGCTAACTGATGTTATTGTTTACTCCATGCAAATATGTCTTGGTACAACACGGCCAATGAAGTGAGCGATTAGAAGAGAGTTCACAACGATTGACTGAATGAACAGAGATTATAAAATGACATAATTCCATCATACAGACACCAAATAAGAGAAAATTTGTGAGATCAACTTTATAAAATAAGTCCCATCAAGTCAAGCTTATAAAAAAGATAGATCAAAATATGGAGTGATTGCTAAAGTCAGGCATCAACAATAAAAAATGGATGCGCTCCATATAAATTACGCTACTTCGTAGCAATTACTAACGTTTAAAACCAACAAATAACCTTTCATTTTGTTGTTATTGTGAAAAATCATTGCTGCTCCATCCAATTCAGTAACCTCAAACACCGTGTAGTCCATTGCGCCAATATGGTCGCAAAAATGACCTAATGATTGCAAGAGCAAAGAACGTCGTGCCGTGCTTGGGCTGTACCCTCGGCCCGTAGTGCTGGCCCGTCCCGACACGATTATTTTTTATTTTACAAAAAAACGTATATACCTATATACAATTTATATTCAATATTAAAAACATCTTAGCGTGATGTTCTACTGGTTAGACAGTTTCACCCAGTCTCTCCCGCCCTTCTTTCATCAGGGGGGTTCGAACCCCACCTCCTGCACCGTTTTTAACATTTTACGCTGATTTAATTAAATGGATCGACGGGCTAACGGGCTGGCCCAACACAGTTAGCAGGCCGGCATGACGTGCCTGTGCCATAGTTGTGGCCCGCGTGCATCTAGCCCGTGTCGGGCGTCGTTACACTGATTTAATTAAATGGATCGACTGGCTAACGGGCTGGCCAAACACAATTAACAGGCCAACATGACGTGCATGTGTCATAGTTGTGGCCCGCGTGCATCTAGCCCGTGTCGGGCGTCGTTACGCTGATTTAATTAAATGGATCGACGGGCTAACGAGCTGGCTCGACACAGTTTGTAGGCCGACATGACGTGCCTGTGCCATAGTTGTGGCCCGCGTGCATCTAACTCGTGTCGGGCGTTGTTTGACATCTATAGACGTGCAGCGGATTAATTTGAAATAGCTGTGAGAGGTTATTTGTAAAAAATGACGCATGACGACCGTTGAAACTGATGCTTTAAGTATAGTATAGATATATGACACCGTTGACTTTTTCGACAACTTTGACCACTCGTCTTATTCAAAATATTTATTCAAAAATATAAAATTTTAAGTTAAGTACAAACTATCTTAAGGGCTAGTTTGGGAGCTTCATTTTTCCAAGAGATTTCTATTTCTCTCAAAAAAAATGAACTAATTTTCTTTGGGAAAATAAAATTCCCTTAGAAAAATAGGGTTCCCAAATTAACCCTAAGTGATAAAACAAATAAAAAAATGATAAGTCATTATTTTTTGAATAAGCTGAGTGGTTAAAGTTTTTTTTAAAGTCAACGGTGTCATATATTTATAAACGGAGAAAGTATTAATCTTGTTTACAAAGTTTCTAGTCTATTTTTCTGCTATTCTCTTTCCTCCATCCTATCATTTAGCTAATTTATAGTCTTTTATTATACCTGCTTTAAGGAGGAGGCAACCCTAGTAAAATAGAGAATCTCCAACGAAATATCCCATATATACGAACCCACTAACACCAACATAGCCTTGCCTCGTGCTTGCCCTCCGGCAGATCTATAACCTTCTCGACCTCGTCTCGCACGCATCCGGCCAATTAGCCAGCGTTGCGTTGGCCCCTGCCTCTCGTTCCGATCCGCACACCACTGATTGACCCAGGTCCCAGACACACGTCCACTATCTAGGTAGACATCGGCAGCTTCACAAGACACCGAAGAAGCAACAAGTACCGTGTCAGTCAGCCGCTAGGTAGCTAATGACCAAAATTCTCCTCCTCCTGCTGCTCCTCGCATTGCCGCTGCCGGCAGCCCTGGCGCTCACCGCCGAGGGCCTGGCGCTGCTGACGTTCAAGGCGGCGGCGACCGACGACCCGCACTCGGCGCTCTCGCGGTGGTCCGAGTCCGACCAGGATCCGTGCCGGTGGCCGGGTGTCATCTGCGCCAACGCCTCGTCCTCGGCGCCGTCCGCGGCCCCGCGCGTCGTCGGCTTGGCCGTGGCGGGCAAGAACATCTCCGGGTACATCCCCTCGGAGCTGGGGTCGCTGCTCTTCCTCCGCCGCCTCAACCTCCATGGCAACCGGCTGTCGGGCGTCATCCCCGCCGCGCTATCCAACGCCTCGTCGCTCCACTCTCTCTACCTCTACGGGAACCGCCTCACGGGCGGCCTTCCCGTCGCGCTCTGCGACCTCCCGCACCTCCAGAACCTGGACGTCTCCGGGAACGCGCTCTCGGGCGAGCTGCCGCTGGACCTCCGTGGCTGCCGCAGCCTGCAGCGGCTCGTGCTGTCCCGGAACGCCTTCACGGGTGAGCTCCCCGCGGGAGTGTGGCCCGAGATGCCCAACCTACAGCAGCTCGACCTCTCCTCCAACGCCTTCAACGGCTCCATACCGCCCGACCTCGGCGAGCTCCCCAGGCTCGCCGGCACGCTTAACCTCTCCCACAACCACTTCTCTGGCGTCGTGCCGCCCGAGCTGGGCCGCCTCGCTGCCACCGTGACGCTCGACCTCCGCTTCAACAACCTCTCCGGGGCCATCCCACAGACGGGCTCCCTCGCCAGCCAGGGCCCCACCGCGTTCCTCAACAACCCCGGCCTCTGCGGCTACCCGCTCCAGGTCCCCTGCCGCGCCGTCCCGCCGCCCACGGAGTCGCCGACGCCGCCGGCCACGACGACCCCGCTGCCCTCCACCGCGTCCTCCGACCGACACCAGCCCATCAGGACGGGCCTGATCGCGCTCATCTCCGTCGCGGACGCCGCCGGGGTGGCCCTGGTCGGCGTCATCCTAGTGTACATGTACTGGAAGGTCAAGGACCGGAAGGGGCACCGCGACGGCGGCGGCGACGACAGCAGCAAGAGCGGGCTCTGCCGCTGCATGCTGTGGCAGCACGGTGGCAGTGACAGCTCGGACGCGTCCTCGGGCGACGGCGACGGCGAAGGCAAGTACAGCGGCGGCGAGGGGGAGCTTGTGGCGATGGACCGCGGGTTCCGCGTGGAGCTGGACGAGCTGTTGCGGTCCTCGGCCTACGTGCTGGGCAAGGGAGGCAAGGGGATCGTGTACAAGGTGGTGGTGGCGAACGGGACCACGCCCGTGGCCGTGCGGCGGCTGGGCGGCGGCGGCGGCGGCGGCGCGGACCGCTGCAAGGAGTTCGCGGCGGAGGCGCGCGCCGTGGGGCGGGTGCGCCATCCCAACGTGGTGCGCCTGCGCGCCTACTACTGGTCCGCCGACGAGAAGCTCGTCGTCACCGACTTCGTTGGCAACGGCAACCTCACCACCGCGCTGCGCGGTAAGCACCGCCCACCGAACCGATCGGTCCCTCATTCATTAATACAATAGTAGTTCTTTTTGGTAGGTTTAGATGGGATTTGCTTTTGTTAATTGTTCATTAGCGTTGGATCCTAGCTGATTTATTTCTCATCGGGGAGAGAGACATGGTAGATGCTGTGGATTATTTGATTAATTCCATCATCAATATTGGAATTTTGCTGACAAGAGCACATGCCACACGTCCATACAAACACAACCAAAACCACAAATGCAATACTACTGTAGGATGAGCTCGATATGCAAACATGTTAAGATCGAGCAACCCAACCACAATTGCAATTAACGCCATTCATATATATGATTCTAGCTTCGATTTTTTCCCCGTAACTTATAAACGCGGATGAGAATGATAATATGTGCTACCACAATACAACACGACCTCAAATTACTACTAGCATATCTATAAGCGTACAAGCCATGGCACAGGACAGTGTGTATAGTACTATGAGCAATTATGATCCTTGATAGCACTAGCGGATATTGTACAGGGCAGGCTATACGTGGTGCGTTAGGGCTAATAATAGCTAGATTTGGTTTGTATTATGTTCCGTATGGTGTTGGGTGCTCACTTATTACTCATGTTTCTTCTAATGGTACGGTGGTGGCGTAGCGAGCGACTATAGATAGCCTATCTTATACTTTGCACAGAAGCGAGAGGGCTGTTCGCTGTGGCCGGATTAAAATTTAAAATCGTTCAGACTACTGCAGCTCAATCTATAGAGATAAGGTGGAATAAAACCGTAGCGAACAGCCTTATGAACATTCATCGGTTTTAAGAATTACACAATGCAATCTGCACTCCATGTCTCCATCCTAGTCGGGAAGAAAATTAAATACAAACAAGAGGGCATTATAAGAGCGTGACGTCCACTCCCACGGGAACGCACTGCAACGGAAGCTTCCAAAACCTTCGCTGCAGAACGCACACCGTCTTGTCCCCCTGACTGTTGGACCACGCTGCTGCTGCTATATATACAATCTGCGTGCGATGGGCGCATGCATTGCATTGCTGGACATCTTTGCGGGCGGCTGGGCCTGCTGTCCACTGTCCTGGATGGGCGGGCGCATGCATGCATGCAAGGTCAGGTCCTTGGGTGATTTCCCCTTACCCTGTGAGTTGTGAATGTGATTCTCGGCGGTGTGGTGTTCCTGTACTGTACTGTAGTGCCATCGTACTTGCTTAGCAGTAGCATGGCAAACCACAGTATTTTCATATAGGAGTATTAATTAGCAGCCTACACCTATGTGCCTAAAGCAAGATCATTTTTCTCCTACGGATGGTTGCTTAAGCCATAAGGCACCGTACGTAGCTGCTGTTACTGCAAATTGCAATGCACCATGCATATTCACTTGCGGCCGGGTGGTACAATAAACGAAGGAAAAAAGGAAAAAGGTGGCACACTTCCGTTAGCGCTAATGTTTGACAAAAGCTTTACACCAAATCATGCCAAGCTCCAAAGGCTCCTTTTCTCTCTTGCTCACTCACTTGGGCACCAAACGCTGACAGACTTAACGAGCTGCAATGGAAAGTCCCTTTTTCGTCCTCCCTTTGGACCGTCATGCAGACTGCAGAGCATGTCGGTGGAACAGAGGTGCGGTGCCAAACAGAAAAGCAGAGGCCTTTCTGAGCCTGACGAAACCTTTGTCGTTCTGATGATGCCCTAACAGCATGAATATTCTCTCCGAACTCGTGCTAATTTAATCTACAAATATAAATGCGTAAAGGATGTGATGATTGAGCATGGGCAACGCTGCATAGGCACGCCTGGGTAATGCATCATTGGAATCCCTTACTTTTCAACGTGCTTAATGATGGGTGTCAGCACTGGGTACTCAGACTAGTGATGCCAGATTTGGTGGGGGGGCTAATGGGACAAAGGGCATCAGCTTCCCATGCATTCATGCTAATGAGCCTTTAGCCTGGGAGATACCGTACCTGGCTAGTGTGTGAGTGGCGTGGCACTGGGGATTGTTTGTGAGGTACGCCTTTCTTAAACTTTAAGAAAGCAAGACGCATGCCCTGCACATTCTTTGATTACGTTCTGTTGGATGGAATTGCCACTGTAGTTTTATCATGGTGGCTGTTAGTTTCGATCTTGCTGCTATTTACTATTCTCTATTATCATTTATAATTTATTTGTTTGACTTTTTTTTTCTAAGTTTGATCAGCTTGTCTTATTCAAAATTTTTAGAAAAAATAAAAAAAATCTAAAACCATACTTAAAATATATTATATAACAGATAATATTACAGTAAAAATTAACAATAATTATGATTGTTTTTAAAATAAGACGAGCCGCAAAACTTAGGATAAAAAATGTCAAAATGAATTATATATTGCAACGGATGGAGTAGGTGTAAAGGGCGTCGAAAAAACATTTTCGAATTGGAAATCGCGATGTAACCCATTTCCTATTTTGTACCCAAACTTGTTTTCATGATGTCTGTAATATTTGCAAAACTGGAGTTCTGGTGCAAAACAGTCTCCTGGATTCTGACTGAATGTATTGACCGTTGACTCTCTCTTTTTTTTTTCTAGGACGGCCTGGTCAAACTGTCCTGTCGTGGTCAGCACGGCTGAAGATCGCCAAGGGCGCGGCGCGCGGGCTGGCGTATCTCCACGAGTCCAGCCCGCGGCGGTTCGTCCACGGCGAGGTGAAGCCATCGAACATCCTCCTCGACGCCGACTTCACCGCACACGTCGCCGACTTCGGCCTTGCCCGCCTGCTGGCCGTGGCCGGCTGCGCCCCCGACGGGCCGCCCTCCACGGGTGGTGCCGGGCTCCTCGGCGGCGCCATCCCGTACGTCAAGCCACCGGCGCCGGGTACGGGTCCGGACCGTTTCGGCGCCGGCGGCGGGTACCGCGCGCCGGAAGCGCGTGCGCCCGGTGCAAAGCCGACGCAGAAGTGGGACGTGTTCTCGTTCGGTGTGGTGCTGCTGGAGTTGCTGACGGGCCGAGGCCCGGCCGCCGACCACGCGTCGCCGTCGACGTCGGCGTCGTTCTCGGCGCCCGTGTCCGGGTCGACGGCGACGGACCGGTCCGGGAGCGGGGAGCACGGGGGTGGCGCGGTGCCGGAGGTGGTGCGGTGGGTTCGCCGTGGCTTCGAGGAGGACGTTCGCCCCCTGGCGGAGATGGTGGACCCGGCGCTGCTACGAGGCCCCGCGCTGCCCAAGAAGGAGGTGGTGGCGGCGTTCCACGTCGCGCTCCAGTGCACGGAGAGCGACCCGGAGCTCCGGCCACGGATGAAGGCCGTTGCCGACAGCCTCGAAAAGATCGGCTAATGAGTCACAAGGTCATGCTAGCGTACACAACGCCATGCATGCTCATCCAAGGTCATTGTTATTTTTATTACCTTTTCCGTCTCCTCCCCGATTTTCTCTCTCTTGTAATTCAGTCTTTTTTTTAATTTCCTTGCTGTGCTCTCTTGCAATTGGTCGTTTGTAATTGTTGGCTATTCTTTTGGGTGCAATTCATGTTTTCCGTAATTGATGGCTATTACAAATGGTACATAGAGAGGTATGTAGGAGAAAGGGTATTTCCAGCTTAAATTTTCAGGCCTGTTTTAGTACACTGGTTTTCAAAACCACAATTTGTAATATCGCATAACTATAGTATATTTTATATTAGTTAAATCTAACATCTGTTTATAGACATAAAATTTTGGTTGCAGTGCAAGGGAGAGAGAGGAGAAAAAGGTAAGATTGTGATCGTCGCTTCCCACGTGCCACTGAAAAACATCTGCCCGAACCAAATTTTTTTGAACCCAAAAAATATTATAGCACTGATGAAATACAGAGGTTTTAAAGGTGCTCTTAAACTCCTTTGACCTAAAATACCATGGTATAATACCAGAAAAATAATGTGTTTCTATACAGGCCCCATAGATAACGAGGATGTGTATCTTATTATGATTGAAAACAATTGAAAACAATTATTACTGCTATACCGTGTTCAGTAATTAATTGGAGGGGAACGTAGAGTGACACAACTTAGAGATATGTCTTGAGTGCTGTCACACCCGGATTTTAGGGGTTCAAAACCTAGGCGCGAAATAAACACTAGGTGTGCTGTGACCAAGTCTCACACATATGATAAATAGTGGTACAGAAACGAATGTCACATCTTTACTATATAATACGAGTTCTGTACAAAATAAATAAATAAATAGATCATAAAAAGACAACGATCCAACACCCCAAAGTTGACTAGGAGACGACGGCCTAGACCTCTCACGAACTCGTCACAGCATCCTCCATGCGCCTCATTCTGTGGTACCTGTTCTTGACCTGTGGGGGTATGAGACAGCAAGAGTGAGCTCATATACGTTCATCTCTCAACAAGTTGTGGGGAATAATGTGCATGGACTCGCCAAAGGTGGGAGCTCACGTGAGGTGTAAGACTTACCAAAGAGGATGGTTGAAGCTGAGCATTGCTCTTAAAGTTGGTCAAAAATTTATTAGCAATTACTAAGTATAAGTAAATACCAACCCAATTAAGTAGTAGAACAAAAGTAATAACAACACCTGCTATGCAATGTATATGATAAATTGAATTTAGTTCCATAATTAATCATGTGAGGGTCTGAGCCGCTTATGACCGTGAGCACGGCTGATATACCAGTTTTACACTCTGCAGAGGTTGTGTATCTTTACCCACAAGTCATGTTACCCATCTGCCACGGGGTTGTACGGGCCCCATACACCTCTACCAAGGAAGCGAGGTAGGGTAACACTACGAGGCCTTTACAAAGTTCCACTATCTTCAGAAAACCCGCTACAGTTTATAGGAAGCTCCAATGCAGGGACCCCTCGCCTGACCGCCATCGCAGCAAAATCAACCAAAGGGCCTCCCTACACTGACCACTCCCCTACTGCCCTTGCCCCTTTCGGGTAAGGTATTCCTCCAATAGCTTTCCTAATTAGTCAGCCAAGGGCGTCCCATACCACCCTTGTGGTAGCACTGTTTTCCCGGGTGGTCGCTCCATGTTCCAATTAACATAATGATCTTATCATGAACAGTAAATAACAACTGGTAATAAAAGTATGATAATAAATAATGTGCATCTCTATACCTAAAACCACATATAACAATAGCATGTACTACCCAAGAATTTAGTGGTAAACAAGGTATAAATATAGTCAAACTAGGGTAACCTATTGGGTCCCATCAAAATTAACCTATGCAGATCATTATGATTAATCAGAACATGACTGGGTAAAAAGAAGTGATCAATTGCATAACTTGCCTGGGAATCGAGATTCCAGGTACCAGGATGATCTTCAGATTCTCGGGACCTCACAGCTATTTGTAGCAATACAAACAAACATGGCATAGGCAAAATTGACATCACACCAAACATAAGCACAAGCTGTATAATAGTATTCTATGCGATGCTACGAGATCGTAGGTTCGAGAATCACTAATTTCGGGGTTACAGTTAAAGAGTTGCGACTTTTCGAAGGTTTGTGTGATTAAACAGGAAAACTAGGTTCTAGGTTGATTATTATAAATCATGTGAGAAAGATATTCCTAAGCAACCATTAATTTAATTTTTCTCCAAGTTATAACTTTATTAGAAAACACATTGTAGTCAAATCATAATTAGGGACTGGAATTATTACTTAAATTTTAATTAGCGAAGTTAATTGGATGAACATAGAGTAACCAAATTAATTATTTAAAAACATGTTACATGATAAAGTCGGGTTATTAGTGTGTAGATAATTTTATTACGAAGCTAACGCAATTTGAATGAGTCAAATCGGAGCTAAAACAAAGAAGATAGGGATTTTATAGGGTTTCTATATTTATTTATGCGCTACAATTTAATTTTCCCTATTTATTCTAAAATTCCTTAACTCATGCTTGTCTGCGGTTATCAATCCAAGAAAACACAGGGTTGATTCCATAAATAACAGGGCCTGGTTGTGATGGTATTTACCTGAGCATGGATGGCGGGTTGAATAAGGGAAAACAGAGGGGTTCTTTTACGATTATCCCCGGCCGAAGGGGTACCTTAACCTCTGGGCCACAAGATCAGATAGCAACGGTCCAGATTAAATCTTGAAGGGGTATGTTATCATGGTTGTTGGATCCCAATCCAATGACATAGGTTTAATGAGATGCGCGATACCCGCTGACCGCCCCGATGGGGGATCAACGCCCCGAAACGCGCCCGGCCGAATCGGTATTTTCATCTAATCAAGACCATCCGTCGCTAGATCCAAGGCACAGAACGCTTCTTCTTCCCAGGAATACCATTCCGTGGTGCCGAGCTAGCGGCGGCGGCGGAACTCACCAGCGCGCATGCGGCCGGCACCCCAGAGCTCCAAAACAAAATCGAACGGAGCTACATGAAGAGGATGGAAAAATAGAGCTACTAAACGGGTTATTACCTAAGCTCGACCAGTCGAGCCCTCTGCCCACGGTGAGATGCTGATATCGCAATGCGCACAACGACGACAATAAATTCGCCGCACACCAAGGACTCTCCGAGCTAGATGTCGCCACAGCCAAATCCCAGAGACCACGACCAAGCATCCAGGGCTGAGCTCGCATTCCGAATGGCAACGAGGACGCGGTCCCACCACGGCGGACGTAGCAGACTCGATCCTCATCTACTCGCGTCGTGGTCAAGGAGGGGGGCACTGAAAGGGAAATAGGGTCAAACCTTTTCCTAAATGATTTTGGTGGTTGAATTGCCCAACACAAATAATTGGACTAACTAGTTTGCTCTAGAGTACATATTCTACAGGTGCCAAAGGTTCAACACAAACCAATAAAAAGTCCAAGATAGGGTTCAAAAAGAAAGGAGCAAAAGAAACCGAAGGCTGCCCTGGTCTGGCACACCGGACTGTCCGGTGTGCCACCAGACAGTGTCTGGTGCACCAGCGGACAGTGTCCGGTGCACTAGGGAGAACAACTCTGAACTGCTCAGCTTCGGGTTTTTGGAGAGCCACTCCGCTATAATTCACCGGACTATCTGGTGTAGCACCAGACTGTCCGGTGTGCCATGCGAAGCAACGGCTACTGTGCCAACGGTTGCCTGCAAAAGGTGAAAAATGCGTGAACAGTGCGCGGACAGCGCGCGTAGAGTCAGAGCAGGCGCCAGAAGGCGCACCAGACAGTGAACAGTGATTGTCCGGTGCACCACCGGACTGTCCGGTGGTCCCAGCTGTTAGAGCTCCAACGGTCGAACCCTAACGGTTGGGTGACGTGGCTGGCGCACCGGACAGTGTCCGGTGGTGCACCGGACTTTCCGGTGCGCCCATCGATAGACAACCTCCCCAACGGCCATTTTGGTGGTTGGGGCTATAAATACCCCCAACCACCACACTTCAAGGCATACAAGTTTTCAGCCATTGCATTCAATACAAGAGCTCTAGACTTCACTCCAAGACACAAAACAAAAGATCAAATCCTCTCCAAGTCCCAAACTCATTCCAAAGACTTAGTGGCTTGTGAGAGAGAGACATTTGTGTTCATTTGAGTTCTTGTCGCTTGGATCGCTTTTCTTCTTCCCCATTCTTGTTCTCAAGCAACTTGTAATCAAGCAAGAGACACCAAGTTGTGGTGGTCCTTGTAAGGGGTCTAAGTGACCCGTTGATTAAGGAGAAAAGCTCACTCGGTCTAGGTGACCGTTTGAGAGAGGGAAAGGGTTGATAGAGACCCGGTCTTTGTGACCACCTCAACGGGGAGTAGGTTTGCAAGAACCGAACCTCGGTAAAACAAATCACCGTGTCATCCGCTTTCATTTGCTTGTGATTTGTTTTCACCCTCTCTTTCGGACTCGACTTTATTTCTAACACTAACCCCGGCTTGTAGTTGTGCTTAAAGTTTATAAATTTCAGATTTGCCTATTCACCCCCCATCTAGGCGACTTTCAGGCACGACATCCATATTTATACACCCGAGGAAGGCCGGAGGGTACCGGTCGATGCCCCCGCGCGAAGATCGTGAAGTCCGGCAGCAAATCACACGGAGTTTGTTTCGGTCACCCGCGGTATTCGCGAGGAAGTCGCGGCTGTTGCGAGCGAATTGGGGAAGAAGGCCCTGACAACCCTGGGCCACCAGACGGAGACAGTAAGAGTGGGGCAACGATGGCGGCTGACGAAGCAGGCCCGCTAGTCAGCACACGTATTCCCCCGGCTGGGCCGCGCGATCATGAAAACTAATTTGGGCCGCACTGGGGCCAATGGCAGGGTGGGCCGAGGGGAGGAGGAACCGGCCCAAGCGCGCTGGTTCTTTCTTCTTTTCTTTTTTTTCTTATTTCTATTTATATTCTAAATTTCAATTTGAATATGGATTTTGACTTTCAAACTTGAGTTAAATGCACAATACAAGAATTTCCACCATGTATGCATAGCCTATTATATTTTTATTTTAATCATTTATTCATTTGAATATTTACTTCTCATGAGTTTAGTTCATGAAGGAAACAATTAAATAAAAATATATCTTCCCCATTATTTTTTTGTACATGTATTTATTTATTTATATTTTTTATTTGAATTTTACTTTATACAAATTTTAGGGCTTTACAAATCCTACCCCCTTAAAAGAAATCTCGTCCTCGAGATTTGTAAGAAAGTGGATATAGAAAGAATGGTTTGTAATTTAGCTTTTAGTTTCTAATTAGTTCAAAAATAAGAGTCCATTTTTTTTATAATACTCCTTAATGGGTGATCATGAGAGTATAGATATCTAGCCACTTATTATGTGGGATAATGAATGGATAGGTTGGGTTAACCAGGATTATGGTAATGAGAGACTCCATCATGTACAGTGGATCTTGTTTCATCTAGCAATCCAACTTGATCTTTGAAGTCTTGAGTTGATGCTTATCCTCCTTTGACGTGGTTGGTCTTCTTTGGCCTTTATTCTTGGAGTTTCCATCCGAGTTAAGGACATATGGCTAAGGACATATAGTTAGGATAGCCGGGGTACACGAGGTAGGTAGGTTTGAACAGAGTTTTACTTTGCTTTTGGGACAAATGGGCTAGGCAGCCTGTGGTGTAGGTTATTTTGTTGTTTCACGGACGAGTTGGTATAAGACATTAATTTAGGTTAAGTTATATTTGTAGTAGTAGTGTATAACCCATATCACCAGATTAACTAACCTGTTAATAACCCACTTTAGATTGGATGATATTTGATTAGATATGGGATCTAGATTAGTTTGGACATTCCTAGGTTAGATTAGTTGAGATCTAAGTAAATTTTGGGTTAGATCATTGTTGGGGGACTTCGTCCTCCGAAGGTCCTCAAAAACATAATTTAACAATGTCTTCCAAGTACAGTTTATGGATAGGTATCTTCGGATTCATGATAAAAGCATACACGATGAGGAGCATGATCGTGACGAAGGTTGTCGTCGCTCCGAAGCTATGCGCAAGGGAGCTTCGGCTAAATCACAGAAAAGGGAACCGACTTAAAAGGGAAAAGGCTATTCAGTCCTCATAGATTTTTCTATAAGCCAACAGTAAATGTAAAGGGCATGAATGTAATTTCTCATAGGTTGTGTCCTGTGCCTATAAATAGGTGAACAGTACCCCCGTACTGTTCACGCTGAGTTGGACCTGCTTTTGCGTCACACTTGTACCCTTTTACCTTCTGACAAGCCGAAGGTACTTTTGTAATTCAATATTGTTCTTGTTTTTCATGATTATATAATAGAAATGAATCAACAGTGTCATATGATCATTTATGTTGTTTCTTATACGCCATATGTTTCTTCTTCTATTTTAACGTATACTGCGATGATGAAGGTATGTCCTTCATGACCTTCGTCTAAAGATCATTATATCCTAAGGGAAATAATGCTTCGATGGACGAAGGGCATTAACATTTAACAATTTGTGTTGCCTTGTTCTTAACCCATAGCATTTGAGAACAAGTCCCCAACATTGGCGCCCACCTCCGGTGAACCATTTTTCGACCACCTTCGGCAAGCACTGACCTTCGTCATGGCGCCGAAGAAAGCTTCAACGCTAGGGGCTGCCGCACTACAGCCACTGGACCCAAATCAGGAGACCCTTTCTCTCCGAGAGGCCCGAAACCAGAAGAGGAAGGTCACTAGTCCAACACTCCAGGAAGAAGAGTTGGATCAAGAAATCAGAAACATGGAGATAATCCATCAGCAAGTACAAAGGAAGAAGGAGAAGATGGCCCGACTGACTGATCTTCAAAGGCAGATTGACAAAGCCACGGAAGAAGTACGCCATCTTGCTCAAGACGAACAAGATCAAAGGCCCCAACACAGGGAGCTTCATCAAGAAGGCTTGTTCAACGAGGATGGATGGTATGATGATTTTAATCATGATACCTTTACCTTTGATGATGCTTCTCCCTTGGCAGCAGAACTGCAGGCTATCTCATGGCCCCCATCATACAAGCCACCTCAGCTCCCCATATATGATGGGCATTCAGATCCGAAGCAGTTTTTGATTAGTTATGAAGCAACTATATCTTCATATGGAGGCAATGCAGCCGTCATGGCCAAGTCCTTCGTCATGGCAGTTCAGAATGTGGCTCAAACATGGTATTCTTCTCTTCGGCCAGGGACTATTACTTCGTGGCAGAAACTCAAGGATATGTTAGTGACAAGTTTCCAAGGCTTTCAGATGAAGCCAGTCACAGCTCAGGCCATGTTTCAATGCACGCAAGACCATGAGGAATATCTCCAGGTGTATGTCCGAAGGTTCTTGCGTCTGAGAGCACAAGCCCCTATAGTGCCCAATGAAATTGTCATTGAGGCCATGATTAAGGGGCTTCGTCCAGGACCTACTGCCCAGTACTTCGCTAGAAAGCCTCCACAAACTCTGGAGAAGCTGCTTCAAAAAATGGATGAGTACATCAGGGCTGACAATGACTTCCGCCAAAGAAGGGAGGAAGCTTACAGGTTCTCTGAGATGACCAGGGGCTTCGGAGGAAGAACTCACCCGAGGCATGTCAGGTCAATTCATAGCTCCACTCAGAGTGATGATAGAGGAAGTCAGCTGCAGAGGCCGCAGTATACTTCACAATCTTCGGGGCAACAACAAAGCTCTTTTCGACCGCCAGCTCCAAGAGGCAGAGGCGCCAGGGGCTTCGAAGGAAGATATGGGGACTAGCCCAGGAAGATCTACAGCCTATTTTGTGGTGAAGACAAGGGCCATACTACAAGAATGTGCCAAATCACCATCCAAAAGCAGAAGGAGATCGCAGAAGCCGAAGCCCAGCAAAGTCAACTGAAGCAGGTCCTGCACACTGCTTCGTGTCACTCACCCTACATACCAGAATATGTGGGTAATCATCCTGCACCTTCTGTTGCTTCGGCTAGTCAGCCACAGGCTTCATGGCCACAGCTTCCACCTCCACCGCCACTACAACCTGCCTATTCACGAGGTCGGCAGCTAGAAGGGAGCCATCAGACTCACCAGCAGCGATATCTCAGGGAGGAATCCGAAGCTCGCACAGTCAACAGTACTGTGCCAGAATCAAAACACATCTATTGAGAAATATCCTACCTCTGAAGCATTTTTACATTCATTGTCATTTTCTTTTTAATAAGGAACAACCAATGTAAATCTAGTCTTCTTGTCATTTTTAATTTTTTGTAATAGCTTCGTTCTTGTCATAGTGAAATATATTTCCCACAGATTCATGAAAGCTCAAAAACTGTTGAAGCTCAAAAGTCGTTCCTAAGGGAATGCAGAGCTAAAAATCGCATTACAAGTTTTACCGAAGCTACAAAAAGTCATTCCTAAGGAGCGCAGCATAAGTTTGCCGAAGCTACAAAAAGTCGTTCCCAAGGGAGCGCAGTGTAAGTTTTCTGCTCAAAAGTCATTCCAAAGGGAATGCAGAGCCAAATACCGCCGAAATATAAGGCGAAGCGTGAAAAGTCAACGTGAATACCGCTGAAATAGAAGATGAAGAAGTTCAAAAGACGTTCCTAAGGGGATGCAGAACTTACACAGAAAAATAAGCGGTGAAGCTGAAAAATAAACGGCAAAGAGATTTTGATGGTTCCTAAGGGGACGCAGAGATTGTGTTTCAGCGTGGGTATGTGTCTTCGGCATTAGCATCATTCTTTGCATCATATCATCGCATCATATCGCATAGCATCACATCATACATCATATCACATCAATGATATCAATTGGAAACGAAGCCGGTCTTCGGAGAATGCTTTACAAAAAATGAAAAGATGCCAAGGCACAAAGTAAGCTGAGAATTACAGCTTCATCAGTTCTGATGCAGAAAAAGAGATCTATTATTTACGAAGCATTGATGTTTTCACAAAGTGTGGATGATTCTTACGAGGCAGAAAAACTCTTCTTTACGAAGCATGAAAAGAAGGGAAGGTGTTTTTTCGCCGAAGGCTGTTACTCCGCTTGGCACATTGGACAGTCCGGTGCTACACCGGACAGTCTGGTGAATTATAGCGGAGAGGCAATCCCAGAAACCTGAAGGTGGCAAGTTCGGAACTGATCTCCCTGGTGCACCGGACACTGTCCGGTGGTGCACCGGACAGTCCGGTGTGCCAGACCAGGGCAGCCTTCGGTTGTCTTTTGCTCTTTTTATTTGAACCCTTTCTTGGACTTTTTATTGGTTTGTGTTGAACCTTTGGCACCTGTAGAACTTATAATCTAGAGCAAACTAGTTAGTCCAATTATTTGTGTTGGGCAATTCAACCACCAAAATCATTTAGAAAAAGGTGTGAGCCTATTTCCCTTTCAATCTCCCCCTTTTTGGTGATTGATGCCAACACAAACCAAAGCAAATATATAAGTGCATAATTGAACTAGTTTGCATAAGGTAAGTGCAAAGGTTACTTGGAATTAAACCAATATATATTTCATAAGATATGCATGGATGCTTTCTTCTAATTTTAACATTTTGGACCACGCTTGCAGCACTTGTTTTGTTTTTGCAAACTCTTTTGGAATTTCTTTTCAAAGTCTTTTTGCAAATAGTCAAAGATATATGAATATTATTTTGAGAAGCATTTTCAAGATTTGAAATTTTCTCCCCCTGTTTCAAATGCTTTTCCTTTGACTAAACAAAACTCCCCCTCAATGAAATTCTCCTCTTAGTGTTCAAGAGGGTTTTAGATATTAATTTTGAAAGGGGTCATACCAATTTGAAATAATATCAAAAATAAGATACCAATTTGAAAAACTTGTTTAATACAAATTGAAAGAACACATTTTTGAAATTGGTGGTGGTGCAGTCCTTTTGCTTTGGGTTAATACTTTCTCCCCTTTGGCATAAATGGCCAAAAACGGATACTTGTGAGTGAAATATAAGCCCTTTTCAAACTTTCTCCCTGTTGGGGGCCTTCGGCCTCTGAAGGTCCTCAAAAACACGATTTGACAATGTTTTCCAAGTGAAATATATGAACAGGTATCTTCGGAATTGGGTTACTGGTATACAAGAGTATGATCAAGACGAAGCTTGAGTGAGACGGAAGGCGATTATGACGAAGGATAAGATGATCACGAAGCTATGCGCAGAGAAGCTTCGGCATGACAGTAGAAAAGGGGAACCGACCTAAAGATGAAAAGCCAAATTAGACCTCGAAGAATTACTATAGAGTTATTGATAAATGTAAAGGGCATTAATGTAATTTTGCATGGGCTGCGACCCGTGCCTATAAATAGGTGAACAGTATTCCCGTACTGTTCACGCTGACTTGGCATTCACTTTTGCGTGACGCCTGTATTCTTTTCCTTCAAGCCGAAGGTACATTTGTAATTTATCTTTCTTTACACAAGTAATACAAATAAAAATAGGTTAATAATAATGTTCACAGAAATTATGTTACTTTCTGTATTTTATTTGAATGTTCTCCATTTTTTATTATGATCATGAAGGTATGTCCTTCATGACCTTCGTCCTAAATTCGTTATGTCTGAAGGGAAATAATGATTTGAAGGACGAAGGGCTTTTGATATTTAACATTTTATGTTGCCTTGTTCTTGGTTCATAGCATTTGAGAACAAGTCACCAACACTCCCCCTTTGGTAAATAATGTAGGAGTGAAGATTATACCAAATTGGTGCGGAGCGACGGCGAAGGATGAATAATTCGATGGAGTGGAGTGGAAGCCTTGTCTTCGCCAAGGACTCCATTTCCCTTTCAATCTAGGACTTAGCATGAAATGCACTTGAAAAACACATTAGTCATAGAAAATGAAAGAGAGATGATCAAAGGTATATAATTGAGCTATGTGTGCAAAGTATCAATCAAAATTCCTAGAATCAAGAATGTTTAGCTCATGCCTAAGTTTGGTAAATGTTTTCTCATCTAGTGGTTTGGTAAAGATATCGGCTAATTGTTCTTTGGTGCTAACATATGCAATCTCGATATCCCCCCTTTGTTGGTGATCCCCCAAAAAGTGATACCGAATGGCTATGTGCTTACTGCGGCTGTGCTCAACGGGATTATCCGCCATGCGGATTGCACTCTCATTATCACATAGGAGAGGAACTTTGGTTAATTTGTAACCATAGTCCCTAAGGGTTTGCCTCATCCAAAGCAATTGCGCGCAACAATGGCCTGCGGCAATGTACTCGGCTTCAGCGGTAGAAAGGGCTATAGAATTTTGTTTCTTTGAAGCCCAAGACACCAGGGATCTTCCCAAGAACTGACAAGTCCCTGATGTGCTCTTTCTATCAATTTTACACCCTGCCTAATCAGCATCTGAATATCCTATTAAATCAAAAGTGGATCCCTTGGGGTACCAAAGACCAAACTTAGGTGTATGAACTAAATATCTCAAGATTCGTTTTACAGCCCTAAGGTGAACTTCCTTAGGATCGGCTTGGAATCTTGCACACATGCATACGGAAAGCATAATATCCGGTCGAGATGCACATAAATAGAGTAAAGAACCTATCATCGACCGGTATACCTTTTGATCTACGGATTTACCTCCCGTGTCGAGGTCGAGATGCCCATTGGTTCCCATGGGTGTCTTGATGGGCTTGGCATCCTTCATTCTAAACTTGGTGAGTATGTCTTGAGTGTACTTTGTTTGGCTAATGAAGGTGCCCTCTTGTAGTTGCTTGACTTGAAATCCTAGGAAATACTTCAACTCCCCCATCATAGACATCTCGAATTTTTGAATCATGATCCTACTAAACTCTTCACATGTAGATTTGTTAGTAGACCCAAATATAATATCATCAACATAAATTTGGCATACAAACAAATCATTAGCAATTGTTTTAGTAAAGATAGTAGGATTGGCTTTTCCGACTTTGAAGCCATTAGCAATAAGAAAATCTCTTAGGCATTCATACCATGCTCTTGGGGCTTGCTTGAGCCCATAAAGCGCCTTAGAGAGTTTATAGATGTGGTTAGGGTACTCACTATCTTCAAAGCCAGGAGGTTGCTCAACATAGACCTCTTCCTTGATTGGTCCATTGAGGAAGGCACTTTACACGTCCATTTGATAGAGCTTAAAGCCATGGTAAGTAGCATAGGCAAGTAATATACGAATTGACTCAAGCCTAGCTACGGGTGCATAGGTTTCACCAAAATCCAAACCTCCGACTTGTGAATATCGCTTGGCCACAAGTCGGGCTTTGTTCCTTGTCACCACACCATGCTCATCTTGCTTGTTGCGGAAGACCCATTTGGTTCCTACAACAGTTTGGTTAGGACGTGGAACAAGATGCCATACCTCATTCCTCGTGAAGTTGTTGAGTTCCTCTTGCATTGCCAACACCCAATTCGAATCCCTTAATGCGTCTTCCACCCTGTATGGCTCAATAGAAGACACAAAGGAATAATGTTCACAAAAATGAGCAACACGAGATCGAGTGGTTACCCCCTTTTGAATATCATCGAGGATGGTGTTCACGGGGTGATCTCTTTGTATTGCTTGGTGGACTCTTGGGTGTGGCGGTCTTGGACCCTCATCATCTTCCTTGTCTTGATCATGGGCATCTCCCCCTTGATCATTGTCCTCCTCTTGAGGTGGCTCCTCTTGATCTTCATTTTCATCATCTTGAGCTTGATCCTCATCTTGGGTTGGTGGAGATGCTTGCATAGAGGAAGATGGTTGATCTTGTGCATGTGGAGGCTCTTCGGATTCCTTAGGACACACATCCCCAATGGACATGTTCCTTAGCACGACGCATGGAGCCTCTTCATCATCTAACTCATCAAGATCAACTTGCTCTACTTGAGAGCCGTTAGTCTCATCAAACACAATGTCACAAGAAACTTCAACTAGTCCAGTGGACTTGTTAAAGACTCTATATGCCCTTGTGTTTGAGGCATAACCAAGTAAAAAGCCTTCTACAGCCTTAGGAGCAAATTTAGATTTTCTACCTCTTTTAACAAGAATAAAGCATTTGCTACCAAAGACTCTAAAATATGAAACATTGGGCTTTTTACCGGTGAGGAGTTCATATGATGTCTTCTTGAGGATTCGGTGGAGGTAGAGATAGTTGATGGCGTAGCAGGTGGTGTTGACTGCCTCCGCCCAAAACCGGTCCGAAGTCTTGTACTCATCAAGCATGGTCCTCGCCATGTCAAGTAGAGTTCTATTCTTCCTCTCCACTACACCATTTTGTTGTGGCGTGTAGGGACAAGAGAACTCATGCTTGATGCCCTCATCCTCAAGGAAGCCTTCAATTTGAGAGTTCTTGAACTCCGTCCCATTGTCGCTTCTAATCTTTTTTATCCTTAAGCCGAACTCATTTTGAGTCCGTCTCAAGAATCCCTTTAAGGTCTCTTGGGTTTGAGATTTATCCTGCAAAAAGAATACCCAAGTGAAGCAAGAATAATCATCCACAATAACTAGACAGTACTTACTCCCGCCGATGCTTATGTAAGCGATCGGGCCGAATAGGTCCATGTGGAGTAGCTCAAGCGGCCTGTCAGTCGTCATGATGTTCTTGTGTGGATGATGAACACCAACTTGCTTTCCTGCTTGACATGCGCTACAAATCTTGTCTTTCTCAAAATGAACATTTGTTAGTCCCAAAATGTGCTCTCCCTTTAGAAGCTTATGAAGATTCTTCATCCCAACGTGGGTGTTGGGGACTTGTTCTCAAATGCTATGAATCAAGAACAAGGCAACATAAAATGTTAAATATCAAAAGTCCTTCATCCTTCAAATCATTATTTCCCTTCGGATATAACGAATTTAGGACGAAGGTCATGAAGGACATACCTTCATGATCATGATAAAAAATGAAGAACATTCAAACAAAATACAGAAAGTAACATAATTTCTATAAACATTGTTATTAATCTATTTCTATTTGTATTACTTGTGTAAACAAAGATAAATTACAAATATACCTTCGGCTTGAAGGAAAGAAAATACAGGCGTGGCACAAAAGTGAATGCCAAGTCAGCGTGAACAGTACGGGAATACTGTTCACCTATTTATAGGCACGGGTCGCAGCCCAAGCAAGATTACATTAATGCCCTTTACATTTATCAATAACTCTATAGTAATTCTTCGAGGTCTAATCTGTCTTTTCATCTTTAAGTCGGTTTCCCTTTCCGCCGTTATGCCGAAGCTTTTCTGCGCATAGCTTCGTGATCGTCTTATCCTTCGTCGTGATTGCCGGCTCAGTTAAGCTTCGTCTTAACCATGCTTTTGTATGCTCGCAACTTGACTTCGAAGGTACCTGTTCACATATTTCTTTTGGAGAACATAGTCAATTACGTTTTTGAGGACCTTCGGAAGCCGAAGGCCCCCAACAGTAGCCCCTCGCAATATTAATTTGCTGTAAAGATAAATTTATATTGCGAAATGGACGAAGGCTATGAGCCGAAGGTCCGAAAAAACACCTTCCTTTTGCTAGAATAGCAACAGTCATTGACAAGCGGGACCCTCCAGTTTCCGACATAATGGGTGTATAAATAGGGGCTCGCCACAATTTATTTGGCACGCTCTCTTGCCATCTGTTTTGCCTGCTCAAATAGCTTTCTGCCCACAAATATTTGGTTGCCTCCCTAGAAGGTTGCTGCCGAAATGAAGCTGAGTCTTTCTGAGGAGAAAAATCTGGGCTTCATTGAATCAATAGCAAAAACAAATACAGAGAAAATTACTAGGGAGATTTTGGAAGGCTTATCTGAAGATACTAGTGAAAGTGATAGTTATGATGCAGACAGTGGGGGTGAGGATTCCGAAGATCGACCATGGCGACCAAGCCATTCAGTCTTCGGAAAATCAACTATTGGGCAAAGTCACCTTGAAAACATGAGGGGGAGATATTTTCGAGATATGTCCATCGTGAGGGCAGATGACGGAGAGAGGACTGTGCCGACTCCCGAAGATAATGAAGTCGTTATCTTCCGAAGCTTTTTTAAAGCTGGGCTACGATTCCCTATAAGTAGGTTTGTGGTAGAAGTTCTGAAAATATATCAGGTTTACCTTCATCAACTTACCCCTGAAGCAATAATAAGAATGGGAATCTTCGTCTGGGCTGTGAAGAGCCAGGGCCTAGAGCCAAGTGCAAAAAGCTTTTGTAATATACATGAATTATTATACGAAACGAAGCCCTGGGGTAAAGAGCAATATCATAACAACTTTGGTTGCTACAGCTTCGGTGCTCGCTCTGGATCAAGCTGTCCTGTGCCAACCTTTCGGAAGAGATGGCCCAGAGAATGGATGAAAGAATGGTTCTATGTAAAAAATTATTTGAAGGTTCGAGAAGATATTAAGGATGTCATCATGTGCCCCATCTGGCAGCGCTTCGGACTCCGGAAACCGAAGGTAGAAATGGATGAAGTAGCCGAAGAATGCCAACGGGCCTTCGGCGTAGTCTGCTCTTTTATTGGGACAAGGGATTTAATACAAGAACACATTGCCTTCAGAGTGTGGCCTCTTGCAGATAATTGGGAAATGCCGAAAGAAACTGTTAAAGAAACTGACGAAGGTGGGCTAGTCAGGCTGAAGTATACATTCAAGTACGGAGACAAGTTCGTTGAACCAGATGATGATTGGTTAAAGAGCATTGAGACTGTAAGTGATGAATTGCTTGGGGTATATTCGAAGGCCGAAGACACTGCATTGTCAGCGGCCTACGGAGGCCGAAAAAAGAAAAGACTCAACCGAGTGTTTGATGCAATCGGGTTTGTCTACCCCGACTATCGCTATCCAGTGCGGGGGCAAAAAAGAAAAGGCATAACTTTTGCGAAAGAAACTGCTGCAGCTGCTCCTAGCGAGCCAACGCCGAAGAGAAAAAGGGTAAAGGTTCTCACACACCGGCCACGCTATATTGAACCAACCACGGTGCCTGCGTTCGCCGGTGAGACCTCTTCGGCCACCGAAGCTAAAGAGCCAACCCTGCTGCCATAAGTCAAAGAAATGGCTGAAGTGCCAGCGACAGAAAAGATGGAAGGACCAAAGACGGAAGAAGCGAAAGCATCAGCTGAGGGAGTGAAAATATCAGAAATTGTAAGTCCTTCAGAAGAAATTGAAGCAGCAAAAATTAAAAAGGGGCCAACAGTGACCCCAAAAAGAAAAAGAATGGTTAATGTGTTAGATGTTTTGGAAACAATTAAACTTCCAAGCACCACCCCAAAGAAGACTGCTGAAACTTCTGAGGCGCTTGCTGAAGTATCCGTTGCTGAAGCTTCGAAGCAACAGACTGGAGTTGAAACCGGGCCTTCAGAACCAACCAAGGTAATACCTTTGGAAGCAGAAGAAACAAAAATTGCAAAGGCAACCGAAAAAATGAAAATGTCAGAGCCAATTTTGGTTGAGGAAATTGATACCGCTACCCCCGAAGCATCTTCCAAAATATACGATTATATCGTGCGACATGCTTCGGGGAAAAAGTTATCGGAAGAAGAAATTTTTTAGGCTAATCACTATGCCAAAGAATTGAAATATCCGAAGGGGGCACTAGTGTTCAATGGGACGAACGAAGAAGATTTCTTATACTGCCTCCCAGACAACAAAGAATTATCCGTTTGTCGGGAGATGGCTAGAAGTATGGGGTTTCCGAAGCTTGAAGCTGGATTATGCGCTATGACGAAGGACGATCTTGCGGATAGTCTTGCGTACAATAGCCTGAAGGTACGAGAACTGCGCGTTTGGAAATTTTATGATTTGCAACCCATTCTTTTATTCTTATACCAACTCTTTTACATATAGGGTTTAATACTAAGCAACGCGTTAAGAGCGCAAAAGAATGCCGAAGACGAGAGCTATGAAATTGCTTTCAACAACCTACGATCAGAGGTTATTAAACTAAGAAACGAAGTTCTGGAAAAGGATAAAATTCTGCTTACATTGGTGGACAAGGTAAAAGAGGACGAAGCTACCTCAAAGGCCCAGGCCGATGCCCAAAAACGCGAAATTAAAGATCTTCAGAAACAGCTTGCTAGAGCCAAAGAAGAACGTATACTTGAAGAGACAAAACGAGAGCTTAGTGATCAATGGGTCAATCATTTAGAGATTAGTTTTAAAGAGCTTCGTGCATCCCAGAGAAAATGCTATGTTAAATCCATAGAGTGCGTTAAGAAGATAAAATCCAGCTTCGCCAACGTTGGCGCATTCTCTAGTGAAGAGAATTTCTCAAGAGGCAATCCTGAAGGTCCAATGGAATGGATCAGTCACGAAGCAAAGGTCTTCGAGGAAATCCTGAATTGCCGTGGTGACATCTGCGCTTTCTCGGGTGCTAGAGGGATTGCTGCTGTTTTGGAGAGGAAAGGTTGCGAGCATGTAAAATCCTTAGCACAGTTCGAAGCTACCTTGTCCTCTGAAGACATTAAAGACCCCTCAGCCGAAGCAAGCATGGTCGGCGGAAAATTCTTCACCGATATCTGGGACAACGGCGGCCGAGAAATGGCGCAAGAAATTAAAAGAGTGAAAAAGGCATCCACGATGCTAGAAAAGTAGCAGAAGTTGCCGAGAAAAGTACAGAGCCCGAAGGGCAAATAGGTATTAATTAGTGGTTTTTATTATGCTGTAATTTCTAATTCCAGACTTTGTTCGTGGTTTGTAATAGTAATATAGCTGTATCTTCTCTTCCCTCAGAACCTGCTGAGGCATCTCCGGGCCCCCACCCGAAGGGGGACGATGAAATTAGAAAAATGGTCGAAGCCATTATGGACAAGGTTGTCGACCAGCTACTGAACGAAGTTGCGGAAATAGTTCTGAAGGAGGATTAAACGCTATTGTAGAAACATTTGGAACGTAACATGTGTAATACATTGTAACTTTGAATGTAATATATAATCTATTTATAGTTTAATTCTTTACGATGCATGAAATTTTGCATACATACCATTTTTTGAGCCTTCGGCGAAAAAACACCTTCCCTTCTTTTCATGCTTCGTGAAGAAAATCTTTTCTATATCACAAGAATTTGCTTACTTCTCTAATGAAGAATATCCAAGCTTCGTGAAATATTCTCCGAAGCTATAAAAAAGTTTTGTGTTGCCTCTCTAATGAGGCTACACTTCGTCTCGATTTATCTTGTGCCTTAGCACGATTTTCTCTTTTCCAAAATATTCTCCGAAGATCAACATTGTATCCCCTTCTTGTTCCACATGCAATATGCTGTATGATGCTTATGTTGTGCAAAAATGATGTGATTATGTTATGTCATGCAAAATGATATTTGCGCCACAGATATAAATCCCTGTAATAGAGCACACATACTTTTTATATCAGCGCTGACTTTTCGCTGTAAGCCTCCCTTAGGAGCTTCTTCGCCTTTTACTTTCAGCGGAATCAGCGTTTATTTTTCGCTGTAAGCCTCCCTTAGGAGCTTCTTCGCCTTTTACTTTCAGCGGAATCAGCGTTTATTTTTCGTTGTAAGCCTCCCTTAGGAGCTTCTTCGCCTTTTACTTTCAGCGGAATCAACGTTTATTTTTCGCTGTAGGTTCAGAAAACTTACACTGCGCTCCCTTAGGAACGACTTTTCAGTGTTTTGCAGAAGTTGCACTGTGTCTGTTAGAACAAATTTTTGATAATACAAAGGTCCTTCATGCCACCATAAAGTCGTATGCTTCGGCAACTCAAGCCTATGGAAAGGACATATTTTTATTATGGTAAAAAGGCGAAAGTGTTACAAGAAATTGAAAAACGATAAAAGACACATAAACTTCTCATAATTGTTCCTTATTAACAAAAAGGTAGTACTGAATGTAAAAATGCGAAAAAATTGCTGTTGAGGTAGGATATTTATCAATAAATGTGCTTTGACTCTAGCACAGTGCTATTGACTGTGCGAGCTTCGGACTCCTCTCTGAAGTCTCTCTGAAGGTGGTTGTTCTGACTCCCTTCTGGCTGCTGTCCTCGCTGCGTCGGCGGTGGTGGTGGAGGATGCTGCTAAGATGCTTGGGGTTGGCTTGCCGAAGCAACAGAAGCTGCAGGGTGGTTGCCTACATATTCTGGAATATAAGGCGAATGATACGAAGCAGTATGCATGACCTGCTTCGGCTGACTTTGTTGCGCAGCTGCTTCTGCTATCTCCTTCTGCTTCTGGATGGTAACGTGACACATCCTGGTGGTATGGCCCTTGTCTTCACCACAGAATAGGCAATAAATTTTTCTTGGCTGATCTCCAAACCTTCCCCCGAAGCCCCTGGCGCCTCTGCCCCTTGGCGCTGGCGGCCGAAAAGAAATTTGCTGCTGGCCCGAAGCTTGTGAAGAGTATTGTGGCCTTTGCTGCTGACTCCCTCGATCATCAGTTTGAGCAGAATTATGAATTGACCTAACGTGCCTCGGGTGAAATCTTCCTCCGAAGCCCCTGGTCATTTCAGAGAACCTGAATGCTTCCTCCCTTCTTTAGCGGAAGTCATTGTCAGCTCGAATGTATTTATCCATCTTCTGGAGCAGCTTCTCCAACGTTTGTGGTGGCTTCCTGGCAAAGTACTGCGCTGAAGGTCCCGGCCGAAGCCCTTTAATCATGGCCTCAATGACAATTTCATTGGGCACTGTTGGCGCTTGTGCCCTCAGACGCAGAAACCTTCGGACGTACGCCTGGAGGTATTCTTCGTGGTCCTGGGTACACTGAAATAAAGCTTGAGCAGTGACTGGCTTCGTCTGAAACCCTTGGAAGCTAGTTATCAGCATATCCTTCAACTTCTGCCAAGAAGTGATTGTCCCTGGCCGAAGAGAAGAGTACCAGGTCTGAGCAACGCTCTTGACGGCCATGACAAAAGATTTTGCCATGACTGCAGTATTTCCACCATACGAAGATATGGTTGCTTCATAGCTCATCAAGAATTGCTTCGGGTCTGTATGACCGTCATACATGGGGAGCTGGGGTGGCTTGTAAGACTGGGGCCATGGTGTAGCCTGCAATTCTGTTGAGAGAGGAGAAGCATCATCGAAAGCAAAGTTTCCATGATGGAAATCTTCATACCAGTCGTCCTCATTGAGGAAGCCTTCCTGATGGAGCTCTCTGCATGGAGGCCTTCAGCTCTGATCATCTTGAACAAGATGACGAACCTCTTCAGAAGCTTCGTCTATCTGTCTCTGAAGGTCAGCTAGACGAGCCATCTTCTCCTTCTTGCGCTGCACCTGTTGCTGAAGGATCTCCAGGTTTTGGATCTCCTGATCCAAGTCATCCTCCGGAGGTGTTGGACTAACAGCCTTCCTCTTCTGGCTTCGGGCCTCTCTAAGAGAAAGGATGTCCTGATTGGGATCCAGCGGCTGTAAAGTACCAGCCCCTGTCGCTGAAGCTTTTTTCGGCGGCATGACGAAGGTGATGCTTGCCGAAAGTGTTCAAGACTCAAAAAATGGAAGTGAGTTCACCGGAGGTGGGCGCCAATGTTGGGGACTTGTTCTCAAATGCTATGAATCAAGAACAAGGCAACATAAAATGTTAAATATCAAAAGTCCTTCGTCCTTCAAATCATTATTTCCCTTCGGATATAACGAATTTAGGATGAAGGTCATGAAGGACATACCTTCATGATCATGATAAAAAATGAAGAACATTCAAACAAAATACAGAAAGTAACATAATTTCTGTAAACATTGTTATTAATCTATTTCTATTTGTATTACTTGTGTAAACAAAGATAAATTACAAATATACCTTCGGCTTGAAGGAAAGAAAATACAGGCGTGGCACAAAAGTGAATGCCAAGTCAGCGTGAACAGTACGGGAATACTGTTCACCTATTTATAGGCACGGGTCGCAGCCCATGCAAGATTACATTAATGCCCTTTACATTTATCAATAACTCTATAGTAATTCTTCGAGGTCTAATCTGGCTTTTCATCTTTAAGTCGGTTTCCCTTTCCGCCGTTATGCCGAAGCTTTTCTGCGCATAGCTTCGTGATCGTCTTATCCTTCGTCGTGATTGTCGGCTCAGTTAAGCTTCGTCTTAACCATGCTTTTGTATGCTCGCAACTTGACTTCGAAGGTACCTGTTCACATATTTCTTTTGGAGAACATAGTCAATTACGTTTTTGAGGACCTTCGGAAGCCGAAGGCCCCCAACAGTGGGCTAGTCGGCGATGCCAGAGCCAACCCATGTTAGTCTTAGCAATTAAGCAAGTGTCGAGTTCAGCTCTATTAAAATCAACTAAGTATAGCTGACCCTCTAACACTCCCTTAAATGCTACTGAATCATCACTTCTTCTAAACACAGTAACACCTATATCCATAAAAAGACATTTATAGCCCATTTTGCATAATTGAGAAACAGAAAGCAAATTGTAATCTAAAGAATCTACAAGAAAAACATTGGAAATAGAATGGTCAGGTGATATAGCAATTTTACCAAGTCCTTTGACCAAACCTTGATTTCCATCCCCGAATGTGATAGCTCTTTGGGGATCATGGTTTTTCTCATAAGAGGAGAACATCCTTTTCTCCCCAGTCATGTGGTTTGTGCACCCGCTATCAATTATCCAACTTGAGTCCCTGGATGCATAAACCTACAAAACAAATTTAGGCCTTGTTCTTAGGTACCCAAACGGTCTTCGGTACTTTCACATTAGAAACAAGCACCTTGGGTACCCAAACACAAGTCTTTGAGCCCTTGTGTTTGGCCCCAACATATTTGGCAACTACTTTGCCTGATTTGTTAGTTAAAACATATGAAGCATCAAAGGTCTTAAATGAAATGTTATGATCATTTGATGCAATAGGAGATTTCTTTTTAGGCAATTTAACATGGGTTGATTGCCTAGAGCTAGATGCCTCACTCTTATACATAAAAGCATGATGAGAGCCAGAGTGAGACTTCCTAGAAAGAATTCTCCTAATTTTGTGCTCGGGATAACCAGCAGGATATAAAATGTAACCCTCGTTATCCTGAGCCATGGGACCTTTGCCCTTAACAAAGTTGGACAATTTCTTAGGGGCACTAAGCTTGACATTGTCTCCCTGTTGGAAGCCAATGCCATCCTTAATGCCAGGGCGTCTCCCACTATAGAGCATGCTTCTAGCAAATTTAATTTTTTCATTTTCTAATTCATGCTCGGAAATTTTAGCATCTAATTTTGCTATATGATCACTTTGTTGTTTAATGATAGTAATGTGATCATGAATAGCATCAATGTTAATATCTCTACATCTAGTACACATAGTAACATGCTCAATGGTAGATGTAGAGGGTTTGCAAACATTTAATTCATCAATCTTAGCATGTAACATGACATTTTCATTTCTAAGATTGGAAACAATATCATTGCAAACATTTAAATTTTTAGCCTTAGCAATCAATTTATCATTTTCTATCTTAAGGCTAGCAATTGATTCATTCAACTTGTCAATCTTGGCAATCAAATTTGCATTACCATTTTTAAGTTTGACAAGAGAATCATCACAAACATTTAAATTCTCAACCTTAGCAATTAATTTAGCATTCTCATTTCTAAGGTTGGAAATAGTGTCATGGCAAGTGCTTAGCTCATAAGTTAATTTTTCACACTTTTCTACTTCCTGAGCATAAGCATTTTTGACTTTAACATGCTTCTTATTTTCTTTAATAAGGAAGTCCTCTTGGCTATCCAAGAGTTCATCCTTCTCATGAATAGCTCCTATTAATTCATTTAATTTTTCTTTTTGTTGCATGTTGAGGTTGGCAAAAAAAAGCAAGCAAATTATCCTCATCATCACTAGAGTTATCCTCGTCACTAGATGTTGCATATTTAGTGGAGGCTCTAGATTTTACCTTATTTTTGCCGTCCCTTGCCATGAGGCACTTGTGGCCGACGTTGGGGAAGAGGAGACCCTTGTTGACGGTGATGTTGGCGGCGTCCTCGTCGGAGGAGGAGTCGGTGGAGCTCTCATCGGAGTCCCACTCCCGACAAACATGGGCATCGCTGCCCTCCTTCTTTTAGTACTTCTTTTTCTCCTTCCTTCTTCCCTTCTTGTCGTCGCCCCTGTCACTATCGCTAGATAATGGACATTTAGCAATGAAATGACCGGGCTTACCACACTTGTAGCAAACTTTCTTGGAGCGGGGCTTGTAGTCCTTCCCCCTCCTTTGCTTGAGGATTTGGCGAAAGCTTTTGATGATTAAATCCATCTCCTCATTGTCGAGCTTGGAGGCGTCGATGGGAAGCCTACTTGACGTAGACTCTTCCTTCTTCTCCTCTGTTGCTTTAAAGGCAACAGGTTGCACCTCGGGTGTGGAGGTGGCGCCTCACTCGATGATTTGTTTGGAGCCTTTGATCATTAACTCAAAGCTCACAAACTTTCCTATCACTTCCTCATGAGACATTAGTTTATATCTAGGATCACCACGAATCAATTGAACTTGAGTAGGGTTAAGAAAAACGAGTGATCTAAGAATAACCTTGACCATTTCATGGCCATCCCATTTTGTGCTCGCGAGGTTGCGCACTTGGTTCACCAAGGTCTTGAGCCGGTTGTACATGGCTTGTGACTCCTCTCCTTGGTGAAGCATGAATCGACCGAGCTCCCCCTCGATCATTTCCCTCTTGGTGATCTTGGTCACCTCGTCTCCTTCGTGCGCGGTCTTTAGCACGTTCCAAATCTCTTTGGCACTCTTCAACCCTTGCACCTTATTATACTCCTCTCGACTTAGAGAGGCGAGGAGTATAGTAGTGGCTTGGGAGTTGAAGTGCTGGATTTGGGCTACCTCGACTGAGTCATAGCCTTCATCCCCCATGGATGGTTCTTGTGCACCAAACTCAACAATGTCCCAAATGCTAGCGTGGAGTGAGGTTAGATGGTGCCTCATTTTATCACTCCACATACAATAATCTTCACCGTTAAAAACCGGTGGTTTGCCTAGTGGGACGGAAAGTAGAGGAGTGCGTTTGGAAATACGAGGATAGCGTAGGGGGATCTTACTAAACTTATTGCGCTCATGGCGCTTAGAAGTGACGGACGGCGTGTCGGAGCCGGAGTTGGAAGGTGACGAAGAATCGGTCTCGTAGTAGACCACTTTCTTCATTTTCTTCTTCTTATCGCCACTCCGGTGCGACTTGACGCGGTGAGGTGATTCCTCCCTCTTCTTGTTGCCGGACTCTCCCGATGGAGCTTTCCCGTGGCTTGTGGCGGGCTTCTCGCCGGTCACCATCTCCTTCTTGGCGTGAGCTCCCGATATCACTCGAGTAGTTAGGCTCTTAATGAAGTATCGGGTTCTGATACCAATTGAAAGTCGCCTAGAAGGGGGTGAATAGGCAAATCTGAAATTTATAAAGTTTAAGCACAACTACAAGCCGGGGTTAGCGTTAGAAATATAATTGAGTCTGAAAGAGAGGGTGAGAACAAATCACAAGCGAATAAGAGCGGATGACACGGTGATTTGTTTTACCGAGGTTCGATTCTTGCAAAACTACTCCCCGTTGAGGTGGTCATAAAGACCGGGTCTCTTTCAACCCTTTTCCTCTCTCAAACGGTCACTTAGACCGAGTGAGCTTCTCTTCTCAATCAATTGGGACACTTAGTCCCCACAAGGACCACCACACAATTGGTGTCTCTTGCTTTGATTACAAAGAACTTGGAAGCAAGAATAGAGGAAGAAGAAAAGCGATCCAAGCGCAAGAGCTCAAAAGAACACGACAAAACTCTCTTCTAGTCACAATTGCTTTGAGTGGAATTGGGACTTGGAGAGATTTTAATTCACTCTATTTGTGTCTTGGATTGAATGCACTAGCTCTTGTATTGAATGTGTTGGCTGAAAACTTGGATGCCTTGAAGTGTTGGTGGTTGGGGGTATTTATAGCCCCAACCACCAAAGTGGCCGTTGGGGAAGGCTGCTGTCGAAGGGCGCACCGGACATTTTCCGGTGCGCCAGCCACGTCACCCAACCGTTAGGGTTCGACCGTTGGAGCTCTGACATGTGGGGCCACCGGACAGTCCGGTGGTGCACCGGACAGGTCTTGTTTACTGTCCGGTGCCCCATCTGCGCCTGCTCTGACTTCTGCGCGCGCTGTCCGCGCACTGTAGCTCACTGTTCACCTTTTGCAGACGACCGTTGGCGCTGTTAGCCGTTACTCCGCTTGGCACACCGGACAGTCCGGTGCTACACCGTATAGTCTGGTGAATTATAGCGGAGAGGCAATCCCAGAAACCCGAAGGTGGCAAGTTCGGAGTTGATCTCCCTGGTGCACCGGACACTGTCCGGTGGCACACCGGACAGTCCGGTGCGCCAGACTAGGGCAGCCTTCGGTTGTCTTTTGCTCTTTTTATTTGAACCCTTTCTTGGACTTTTTATTGGTTTGTTTTGAACCTTTAGCACCTGTAGAACTTATAATCTAGAGCAAACTAGTTAGTCCAATTATTTGTGTTGGGCAATTCAACCATCAAAATCATTTAGAAAAAGGTGTGAGCCTATTTCCCTTTCACATACCCCTTTGCCTATCTCGAATCCGGGCCGTGGATGATTGATCCTGCGACCACGATTGCGTATCGGTCCGGTTAAGTTATAGGCTTGATCTGGACCCTCAGATTCTAATCGGGCAACTCACGATCACTGATACCCTTTCGATGTGGCAATTTTACTAAAGAGACCCCGTAGAACCCGATAATCAACCCGCAGTCCCCGCGGGAGTAGTCTGAGTCTGGTAGACTTTTGTAAGTTTAACCCTGGGCTTCTATGAATTAGTGTGCTTAGTCCAGTGACTTAAGAAAATAGGAAAAACAATAAAGAAAATAATTTTCAAGTACAAAAATAATTCTAGAACTTGTGTAATTCCTAGAAAATTCATTTTTGCTCCGAATTGAGTCATTCCAGTGGCAATAATTTTGTATTAATATTGTCTATCAACCAGTAACACTGTTTAGCCATGAAACTTGAATTAAAATTATTCATTTGGATTAATCTATTCTAAGCACTAAATAATTTTGGAAATTCATAATTTAATAACCGTAACTCCGAATTTAGCGATTCTTGTTCCTACGATCTCGTTACGACACGTAGAATATTATTACGCAGTTTGTTCTTATGTTTGGGGTGATGATAATTTTTCCTATACCATGTTTGTCTCTATTGTTACGTTTAGCAGTGAGGACACGTGTCACCTAAAGATCATCCCGGTACCTGGAATCTCAAGTCTCAAGCAAGTTGTGCCCTTGATCACTTACTTTTTCCCAACCATGTTCTTATTAACTATAATGATCTACATAGGTTAATTTTGATGGGACCAAATAGGTTACCCTAGTGTTGGCTATCTTTATACCTTGTTGCTACTGAATATTTTTGGGTAGTACTTGTTATTGCTTATTATGGCTTTGGGTATGGAGATACACTATTCATGATTACATCTTTATTATCTGTTTATTATTACTGTTCATGTTAAGATCATTATGTTAATGGGAACATGGAGAACCACCCGGGAAAACAGTGCTACCACAAGGGTTTAATGTGACGCCCTTGGCTAACTAACTAGGAAAGCTAGTGGAAGACTACCTTACCCGAAAGGGGCAAGGGAAGTAGGGGAGTGGTCAGTGTAGGGAGGTCCTTGGTTGATTTTACTGCGATGGCGGTCAGACGAGGGATTCCCGCACTGGAGCTTCCTATAACTGTAGCGGGTTTTCTGAAGCTAGTGGAACTTTGTAAAGGCCTCGTAGTGTTACCCTGCCTCGCCTCCTCGGTAGAGGTGTATGGGATTGGCCGTCTCTTGGTAGATGGGTAACATGACTTGTGGGTAAAGATGTGCAACCTCTGAAGAGTGTAAAACTGGTATACCAGCCGTGCTCATGATCATGAGCAGCTCGGACAATCACATGATTAATTTATGGAACTAAATTCAATTTGTCATATGCATTGCATCGCAGGTGATGTTGTTATTTTTGTTCTACTACTTAAATTGGGTTTGGTATTTACTTATACTTAGTAACTGCTAATAAAATTTTGACCAACTTTAAAAGCAATGCTCAGCTCTAACCATCCTCTTTGGTAAGCCTTACACTTCACATGAGCTCCCACCTTTGGCGAGTTCATGCACATTATTCCCCACAACTTGTTGAGCGATGAACGTATGTGAGCTCACTCTTGCTGTCTCACATCCCCCACAGGTCAAGAACAGGTACCACATGATGAGGCGCATGGAGGATGCTGAGATGTGTTCGTGAGAGGTCTAGGCCGTCGTCTCCCAGTCAACTTTGGGTTGCTGGACCGTTGTCTCCTTATAATGTAACTATTTATTTATTTTGTACAGAACTCCTGTTATGTAGTAAAGATGTGACATTTGATCCTATGCCATGATTCATCATATGTGTGAGACTTGGTCCTAGCACACCTGGTGATTATGTTCGCGCCCCAGTCTTGGTGCCCCGAAATCCGGGTGTGACACTGAAGAAGGAAGTCTTTCTTTTCTAGGGAAGCTTCATGATCTTTGATTTTCTTTTCCAAGCCCTCGATTATAATTTCATTCCTTTTATCTTTGAGGTCTTGCTGCATTCTCAGTGCTTTGCTTAGCAGCATACTCTGTGCAAAATAGCCTTCATCAGAAATCTTTGCTTCATCACAAAAGATTAAAAAACTGAGGAAAAAACTTTACCTTAAAATTGGAATAGAATAAGCTGTCGACGATATGTTGTCGTCGGTAGCTGCTAATGTCAGCTTCAAGCTTCGGAAAACCAACACTCTTCGACAGAGTGCTGATAATCTTCGCTCCAGTACGGTCTCGAATGCATCCTAAGGCTTCTTCATTGATTCCTCCAAAGAGCATGGCTCCTGGTTGGTAGCCACAGGATATAGCATACTCCTGCAGCTCTTCCATCTCGGCCTTGGATAATTCTTGACCAACTAGATTCTGAAAGCTGAAGCCTTGTTCTTCCGAAGTGTCTTCGGCAATTTCTTTCCTTTTCTCAGGCACTGCGGCCAGGACTTCTTTTCTGTAGCTTCAGCAGTCTCCTCTGTGGCCATATCCAAGAGCACTTTATCAATAGCAGATAACAAACTCTCCAGATTGGTAGCTTTGGTGGCCGCAGCTTCGGCAGAAGTATCTGCTTCGGCAGCTGGTGTCATCTTTGATACTGAGGCCAGCGGTGGCGTTTCCTCAATAGCTTGCATAACAGTAACAATTCTTCGCTTTTTAGGCCCAACCGTCTTTTTTGTTGCCGAAGGCTCGTCCTTCCTCTGTAAAAGCTTCGTCAGTTGCGACCCCAGAGGACTTAGAAGCTTGATAGGTAAGGATTCAGTCATTACCTTTAAAATTTCTTCTACTTCGGCATTAGAAGGCGTTGAAGGAATTTCCTCTTCCATCTCAGCCACCTTCGGCTCCGGAGTTGCAGTTTTCCTCTTCTTCGAAGTCGCCGTCTTCGGCTCGGGACTGATTTTTCTCCTCTTCAGAGTTTTTTCGTCCTCTTTCACCATTCTAGTAGCCTGCCTGCTTAGAACACTGACAACCCTTTTTCTATTTGTCCTTTCGGCACCCTTGCTGAGTCGTTCATAATCAGGGTATTCAAAATTTAAAGCGTCCATTACCTGATTCAACCTTCATTTTGGTCGGGTGCCGAAGGTTGCAGTCATTAATTGATCTTTTTTGGTATAATTACCCAAAATTTCATTGCACATAGTCTCAATCATCTCCAGCCATTCTTGGCAAGGCTCTTTGAACTGTTTCTCGAACTTGAAGCGATAGGGCAATCGAACAAGTTCATTATTCTTCTTTGTTGCTTTTAGCTTCGGCATACTCCATTCACTCAACATTGGAGATACCCTGTTGGCTAGGTATTCTTGCACTAGATCCCTGGTGCTGATTTGTTCAGCCACCACTCTGAATTCTGTTATGGCCAGCTGAAAGTCGCCTAGAGGGGGGGTGAATAGGGCGAAACTGAAATTTACAAATATAAACACAACTACAAGCCGGGTTAGCGTTAGTAATAAAGAAACGAGTCCATGTGAGAGAACGCAAAACAAATCCCAAACGAATAAGCAAGTGAGACACGGAGATTTGTTTTACCGAGGTTCGGTTCTTGCAAACCTACTCCCCGTTGAGGAGGCCACAAAGGTCGGGTCTCTTTCAACCCTTCCCTCTCTCAAACGATCCCACGGACCGAGTGAGCTTTCTCTTCTCAATCACTTGGAACACAAAGTTCCCACAAGGACCACCACAAGTTTGGTGTCTCTTGTCTCAATTACAAGTGAGTTTGATTGCAAAGAAGGGATCAAAAAAGAAGAAAGCAATCCAAGCGCAAGAGCTCGAAAGAACACAAGCAAATCACTCTCTCTAGTCACTATTGTGTTGTGTGGAATTTGGAGAGGATTTGATCTCTTTGGTGTGTCTAGAATTGAATGCTAGAGCTCTTGTAGTAGTTGGGAAGTGAAAAACTTGGATGCAATGAATGGTGGGGTGGTTGGGGTATTTATAGCCCCAACCACCAAACTTGACCGTTGGCTGGGCTGTCTGTTCGATGGCGCACCGGACAGTCCGGTGCACACCGGACAGTCCGGTGCCCCTGCCACGTCATCACTGCCGTTGGATTCTGACCGTTGGAGCTTCTGACTTGTGGGCCCGCCTGGGTGTCCGGTGCACACCGGACAGGTACTGTATGCTGTCCGGTGTGCCAGCATGGGCGTGCCTGCCATCTGCGCGCGCAGAGCGCGCATTAAATGCGCGGCAGAGAGCCGTTGGCGCGGAGATAGCCGTTGCTCCGGAGTCGCACCGGACAGTCCGGTGCACACCGGACAGTCCGGTGAATTATAGTGGACGAGCCGTTGGCTTTTCCCGAAGCTGGCGAGTTCCTGAGGCCGACCTCCCTTGGCGCACCGGACACTGTCCGGTGTACACCGGACAGTCCGGTGAATTATAGCCGAGTCGCCTCCGGAAATTCCCGAAGGTGGCGAGTTTGAGTCTGAGTCCCTCTGGTGCACCGGACATGTCCGGTGGCACACCGGACAGTCCGGTGCGCCAGACCAGGGGTACCTTCGGTTGCCCCTTTGCTCCTTTGTTGAATCCAAAACTTGGTCTTTTTATTGGCTGAGTGTGAACCTTTTACACCTGTATAATCTATACACTTGGGCAAACTAGTTAGTCCAATTATTTGTGTTGGGCAATTCAACCACCAAAATTATTTAGGAACTAGGTATAAGCCTTATTCCCTTTCAATCTCCCCCTTTTTGGTGATTGATGCCAACACAAACCAAAGCAAATATAGAAGTGCATATTTGAACTAGTTTGCATAATGTAAGTGTAAAGGTTGCTTGGAATTGAGCCAATATAACTACTTACAAGATATGCATGGAATGTTTCTTTCTTATTTAACATTTTGGACCACGCTTGCACCACATGTTTTGTTTTTGCAAATTCTTTTGTAAGTCCATTTCAAAGATCTTTTGCAAATAGTCAAAGATAAATGAATAAGAGTTAGCAAAGCATTTTCAAGATTTGAAATTTTCTCGCCCTGTTTCAAATGCTTTTCCTTTGACTAAACAAAACTCCCCCTAAAGGAGATCCACCTCTTAGTGATCAAGAGGGTTTTGATATACATTTTTAAAATACTACTTTCTCCCCCTTTTGAACACAATAGGATACCAATTGATAAATACTTTTGGAAAACACTAAGTTTTTGAAATTGGTGGTGGTGCGGTCCTTTTGCTTTGGGCTCATACTTTCTCCCCTTTGGCATGAATCGCCAAAAACGGAATCATTAGAGCCCTTGAAGTGCTATCTTCCCCTTTGGTCATAAATAAATGAGTTAAGATTATACCATAGGCGAAGTCCTTTTCTTTGATGCTCATTTCTCCCCAAAGAATAGGGAGTTGCTTGGAGTGATGGCGAAGTATGAGTTATGGAGTGGAAGCCTTTGTCTTCGCCGAAGACTCCAATTTCCTTTCAATAGACCTATGACTTGGTTTGAAATACTCTTGAAAAACACATTAGTCATAGCATATATAAAAGAGACATGATCAAAGGTATACTTTGAGAGCTATGTGTGCAAACTAGCAAAAGAAATTGCGTGAATCAAGAATATTGAGCTCATGCCTAAGTTTGGTGAAAGTTTGTTCATCAAGAGGCTTGGTAAAGATATCGGCTAGTTGATCTTTAGTGTTAATTAAAGAAATCTCGATATCTCCCTTTTGTTGGTGATCCCTAAGAAAATGATACCGAATGGCTATGTGCTTAGTGCGGCTATGCTCGACGGGATTGTCAGCCATTTTGATTGCACTCTCATTATCACATAGCAAAGGGACTTTGGTTAATTTGTAACCGTAGTCCCGCAGGGTTTGCCTCATCCAAAGTAATTGTGCGCAACAATGACCTGCGGCAATGTACTCGGCTTCGGCGGTTGAAAGAGCGACCGAATTTTGCTTCTTTGAAGCCCAAGACACCAAGGATCTTCCCAAGAACTGGCAAGTCCCCGATGTGCTCTTCCTATTAATCTTACACCCCGCCCAATCGGCATCCGAATAACCAATCAAATCAAATGTGGATCCCCGAGGGTACCAAAGCCCAAACTTAGGTGTAAAAGCCAAATATCTCAAGATTCGTTTAACGGCCGTAAGGTGGGATTCCTTAGGGTCGGATTGGAATCTTGCACACATGCAAACGGAAAGCATAATGTCCGGTCGAGATGCACAAAGATAGAGTAATGAACCTATCATCGACCGGTATACCTTTTGATCCACGGACTTACCTCCCGTGTCGAGGTCGGGATGCCCATTTGTTCCCATGGGTGTCTTGATGGGCTTGGCATCCTTCATCCCAAACTTGGTTAGAATGTCTTGAGTGTATTTTGTTTGGCTGATGAAGGTGCCCTCTTGGAGTTGCTTTACTTGAAATCCTAAGAAATACTTCAACTCCCCCATCATAGACATCTCGAACTTTTGTGTCATGATCCTACTAAATTCTTCACAAGTTGATTCGTTAGTAGACCCAAATATGATATCATCAACATAAATTTGGCATACAAACAAATCATTGTTAAGAGTTTTAGTGAACAAAGTAGGATCGGCCTTGCCGACTTTGAAGCCATTTGTAATAAGGAAATCTCTAAGGCATTCATACCATGCTCTTGGTGCTTGCTTGAGCCCATAAAGCGCCTTAGAGAGCTTATAGACATGGTTAGGGTACTCCCTGTCTTCAAAGCCGGGAGGTTGCTCAACATAGACCTCTTCCTTGATTGGTCCGTTGAGGAAGGCACTTTTCACGTCCATTTGATAAAGCTTAAAGCCATGGTAAGTAGCATAGGCTAATAATATGCGAATTGACTCAAGCCTAGCTACGGGTGCATAGGTTTCACCGAAATCCAAACCTTCGACTTGGGAGTATCCCTTGGCCACAAGTCGTGCTTTGTTCCTTGTCACCACACCATGCTCATCTTGCTTGTTGCGGAAGACCCATTTGGTTCCTACAACATTTTGGTTAGGACGTGGAACTAAATGCCATACCTCATTTCTAGTGAAGTTGTTGAGCTCCTCTTGCATTGCCACCACCCAATCCGAATCTTGAAGTGCTTCCTCCACCCTGTGAGGCTCAATAGAGGAAACAAACGAGTAATGTTCACAAAAATGTGCAACACGAGATCTAGTGGTTACCCCCTTATGAATATCGCCGAGGATAGTGTCGACGGGGTGATCTCGTTGGATTGCTTGGTGGACTCTTGGGTGTGGCGGCCTTTGCTCTTCATCCTCCTTATCTTCCTTATTTGCATCTCCCCCTTGATCATTGTCATCATCTTGAGGTGGCTCATTTGATTGATCTTCTTCTTCATCAACTTGAGCTTCATCCTCATTTTGAGTTGGTGGAGATGCTTGCATGGAGGAGGATGGTTGATCTTGTGTATTTGGAGACTCTTCGGATTCCTTAGGACACACATCCCCAATGGACATGTTCCTTAGCGCTATGCATGGAGCCTCTTCATCACCTATCTCATCAAGATCAACTTGCTCTACTTGAGAGCCGTTAGTTTCATCAAACACAACGTCACATGAGACTTCAACTAGTCCAGTGGACTTGTTAAAGACCCTATATGCCCGATTAGGAGTTCATATGATGTCTTCTTGAGGATTCAGTGTAGATATAATCGGTTGATGGCGTAGCAGGCGGTGTTGACTGCCTCGGCCCAAAACCGATCCGAAGTCTTATATTCATCAAGCATGGTCCTTGCCATGTCCAATAGAGTTCGATTCTTCCTCTCCACTACACCATTTTGTTCAGGTGTGTAGGGAGAAGAGAACTCATGCTTGATGCCCTCTTCCTCAAGAAAACCTTCGATTTGAGAGTTCTTGAACTCCGTCCCGTTGTCGCTTCTTATTTTCTTGATCCTTAAGCCGAACTCATTTTGAGCTCGTCTCAAGAATCCCTTTAAGGTCTCTTGGGTTTGAGATTTTTCCTGTAGAAAGAATACCCAAGTGAAGCGAGAATAATCATCCACAATAACTAGACAGTACTTACTCCCGCCGATGCTTATGTAAGCAATCGGGCCGAATAGATCCATGTGGAGTAGCTCAAGTGGCCTGTCGGTCGTCATGATGTTCTTGTGTGGATGTTGGGTTCCAACTTGCTTTCCCGCTTGGCATGCGCTACAAACCCTGTCTTTCTCAAAATGAACATTTGTTAATCCTAAAATGTGTTCTCCCTTTAGAAGCTTGTGAAGATTCTTCATCCCAACATGTGCTAGTCGGCGATGCCAGAGCCAGCCCATGTTAGTCTTAGCAATTAAGCAAGTGTCGAGTTCAGCTCTATCAAAATCTACCAAGTATAGCTGACCCTCTAACACTCCCTTAAATGCTATTGAATCATCACTTCTTCTAAAGACAGTGACACCTACATCAGTGAATAGACAGTTGTAGCCCATTTGACATAATTGAGATACAGAAAGCAAATTGTAATCTAATGAATCTACAAGAAAAACATTGGAAATAGAATGGTCGGGTGATATAGCAATTTTACCAAGACCTTTGACCAAACCTTGATTTCCATCCCCGAATGTGATAGCTCGTTGGGGATCTTGGTTTTTCTCGTAGGAGGAGAACATCCTTTTCTCCCCTGTCATGTGGTTTGTGCACCCGCTGTCGAGTATCCAACTTGAGCCCCCGGATGCATAAACCTACAAAACAATTTTAGTTCTTGACTTTAGGTACCCAAATGGTTTTGGGTCCTTTGGCATTAGACACAAGAACTTTGGGTACCCAAACACAAGTCTTGGAGCCCTTGTGCTTGCCCCCAACATATTTGGCAACTACTTTGCCGGATTTGTTAGTCAACACATAAGATGCATCAAAAGTTTTAAATGAAATGTTATGATCATTTGATGCACTAGGAGTTTTCTTAGGCAACTTAGCACGGGTTGGTTGCCTAGAACTAGATGTCTCACCCTTATACATGAAAGCATGATTAGGGCCAGAGTGAGACTTCCTAGAATGAATTCTCCTAATTTTGCTCTCGGGATAACCGGCAGGGTATAAAATGTAACCCTCGTTATCCTGAGGCATGGGAGCTTTGCCCTTAACAAAGTTGGACAATCTCTTAGGAGAGGCACTAATTTTGACATTGTCTCCCCTTTGGAAGCCAATGCCATCCTTAATGCCCGGGCGTCTCCCATTATAAAGCATGCTACAAGCAAATTTAAATTTTTCATTTTCCAAGTTGTGCTCGGCAATTTTAGCATCTAGTTTTGCTATATGATCATTTTGTTGTTTAATTAAAGCCATATGATCATGAATAGCATCAATATCAATATTTCTACATCTAGTACAAATAGTGACATGCTCAATGGTAGATGTAGATGGTTTGCAAGAATTAAGTTCTACAATCTTAGCACGAAGTATATCATTCTTATCTCTAAGATCGGCAATTGTAACTTTGCAAACATCAAAAACTTTAGCCTTAGCAATCAAATTTTCATTCTCTAATCTAAGGCTAGTAAGAGAAATGTTTAATTCTTCAATCCTAGCAAGCAAATCATCATTATTATCTCTAGGATTGGGAATTGAAACATTACAAACATGAGAATCAACCTTAGCATTTAAACTAGTATTTTCATTTCTAAGGTTGTCAATCATCTCACGGCAAGTGCTTAGCTCACTAGACAATTTTTCACATTTTTCAACTTGTAGAGCGTAAGCATTTTTAACCTTAACATGTTTTTTATTTTCCTTGATTAGGAAATCCTCTTGGGAGTCCAAGAGATCATCCTTCTCATGGATGGCACTTATTAGTTCATTTAATTTCTCCTTTTGTTCCATGTTAAGGTTGGCAAAAAGAGTACGCAAATTATCTTCCTCACCACTAGCATTATCATCACTAGAAGACTCATATTTAGTGGAGGAGTTGGATTTGACCTTCTTCTTTTTGCCGTCCTTTGCCATGAGGCACTTGTGGCCGACGTTGGGGAAGAGGAGTCCCTTGGTGACGGCGATGTTGGCGGCGTCCTCGTCGTCGGAGGAGTCGCTTGAGCTTTCGTCGGAGTCCCATTCCCGACAAACATGGGCATCGCCGCCCTTCTTCTTGTAGTACCTCTTCTTCTCCTTTCGCCTCCCCTTCTTGTCGTCGCCTCGGTCACTGTCACTAGATATAGGACATTTAGCAATAAAATGACCGGGCTTACCACACTTGTAGCAAACCTTCTTGGAGCGGGACTTGTAATCCTTCCCCCTCCTTTGCTTGAGGATTTGGCGGAAGCTCTTGATGACGAGCGCCATTTCCTCATTGTCGAGCTTGGAGGCGTCTATTGGTTGTCGACTTGGTGTAGACTCCTCCTTCTTTTCTTCCGTCGCCTTGAATGCGACGGGTTGAGCCTCGGATGTAGATGGATCATCAAGCTCGTTGATCTTCCTCGAGCCTTCGATCATGCACTCAAAACTTACAAAATGCCCGATTACTTCCTCGGGGGTCATTTTAGTATATCTACGATTACCACGAATTAATTGAACTTGAGTAGGGTTAAGGAAAATAAGAGATCTTAGAATAACCTTAACCACTTCGTGGTCATCCCACTTTACGCTCCCGAGGTTGCGCACTTGGTTCACCAAGGTCTTGAGCCGGTTGTACATGTGTTGCGGCTCTTCCCCTTTGTGAAGCCGGAACCGACCGAGCTCCCCCTCGATCGTTTCCCGCTTGGTGATCTTGGTGAGCTCATCTCCTTCGTGCGCGGTTTTGAGCACATCCCAAACCTCCTTGGCGCTCTTCAACCCTTGTACTTTGTTATACTCCTCTCTACTTAGAGAGGCGAGGAGTATTGTTGTTGCTTGAGAGTTGAAGTGCTCGATTTGGGCCACCTCATCCTCATCATAGTTCTCATCCCCTACCGACGGTACCTGTGCACCAAACTCAACAACATCCCATATACTTTTGTGGAGCGAGGTTAGATGAAATCGCATTAAATCGCTCCACCTAGCGTAATCTTCACCATCAAAAGTTGGTGGTTTGCCTAATGGGACGGAAAGTAAAGGTGTATGTTTGGAAGTGCGAGGGTATCGTAGGGGGATCTTACTATACTTCTTGCGCTCTTGGCGCTTAGAAGTGACGGAGGGCGCATCGGAGTTGGAGGTCGATGTTGATGAAGTGTCGGTCTCGTAGTAGACCACTTTCCTCATCCTCTTGTGCTTGTCGCCTTTCCGATGCGGCTTGTAGGAAGAAGATTTTTCCTTCTTCTCTTTGTGGTGAGAAGAGGAAGACTTTTTCTCCTTCCGTTTGGAGGAGTCCTTCTTCTTCTCCTTCCTCTTGGTGCGGGACTCTTCCGTTGAAGTGCTCCCGTGGCTTGTAGTGGGCTTTTCGCCGGTCTCCATCTCCTTCTTGGCGTGATCTCCCGACATCACTTCGAGCGGTTAGGCTCTAATGAAGCACCGGGCTCTGATACCAATTGAAAGTCGCCTAGAGGGGGGGGTGAATAGGGCGAAACTGAAATTTACAAATATAAACACAACTACAAGCCGGGTTAGCGTTAGTAATAAAGAAACGAGTCCGTGTGAGAGAACGCAAAACAAATCCCAAACGAATAAGCAAGTGAGACACGGAGATTTGTTTTACCGAGGTTCGGTTCTTGCAAACCTACTCCCCGTTGAGGAGGCCACAAAGGCCGGGTCTCTTTCAACCCTTCCCTCTCTCAAACGATCCCACGGACCGAGTGAGCTTTCTCTTCTCAATCACTTGGAACACAAAGTTCCCACAAGGACCACCACAAGTTTGGTGTCTCTTGTCTCAATTACAAGTGAGTTTGATTGCAAAGAAGGGATCAAGAAAGAAGAAAGCAATCCAAGCGCAAGAGCTCGAAAGAACACAAGCAAATCACTCTCTCTAGTCACTATTGTGTTGTGTGGAATTTGGAGAGGATTTGATCTCTTTGGTGTGTCTAGAATTGAATGCTAGAGCTCTTGTAGTAGTTGGGAAGTGAAAAACTTGGATGCAATGAATGGTGGGGTGGTTGGGGTATTTATAGCCCCAACCACCAAACTTGACCGTTGGCTGGGCTGTCTGTTCGATGGCGCACCGGACAGTCCGGTGCCCCTGCCACGTCATCACTGCCGTTGGATTCTGACCGTTGGAGCTTCTGACTTGTGGGCCCGCCTGGGTGTCCGGTGCACACCGGACAGGTACTGTATGCTGTCCGGTGTGCCAGCATGGGCGTGCCTGCCATCTGCGCGCGCAGAGCGCGCATTAAATGCGCGGCAGAGAGCCGTTGGCGCGGAGATAGCCGTTGCTCCGGAGTCGCACCGGACAGTCCGGTGCACACCGGACAGTCCGGTGAATTATAGTGGACGAGCCGTTGGCTTTTCCCGAAGCTGGCGAGTTCCTGAGGCTGACCTCCCTTGGCGCACCGGACACTGTCCGGTGTACACCGGACAGTCCGGTGAATTATAGCCGAGTCGCCTCCGGAAATTCCCGAAGGTGGCGAGTTTGAGTCTGAGTCCCTCTGGTGCACCGGACATGTCCGGTGGCACACCGGACAGTCCGGTGCGCCAGACCAGGGGTACCTTCGGTTGCCCCTTTGCTCCTTTGTTGAATCCAAAACTTGGTCTTTTTATTGGCTGAGTGTGAACCTTTTACACCTGTATAATCTATACACTTGGGCAAACTAGTTAGTCCAATTATTTGTGTTGGGCAATTCAACCACCAAAATTATTTAGGAACTAGGTATAAGCCTTATTCCCTTTCACCAGCGGACATGCTAACCCTGGCTTCATGTTGCACAAGGGTCTGGTCATCCCGAAGCTTAAAGTCAGCGGGCTCATCACCATCGTCATCAGTTTCCCTCTTTTCTTCTCATCGACCTTAATATATAACCACTCACTCTTCCAGCCAGTTGGCCACTTGGTGCGGTAGCTGAGGACCGGAGCCTTCGTATCCTTGCGATACGCGAAGTTATAACAACCAAAATTTTCATGTAGCCCGTCTTCTCTGGCCTTCGTTTGGTAGTGCAACTCATGCACTCGGCAAAATTCTTCGGCATTTGGGTTAATCCCTTGGCTTCGAAGGGCCTAGATGAAGATGCTGAGCCTAACAATAGCATTAGGGGTCAGCTGATGAAGAAAGATTTCATAATTATCCAAAACTTCTCCAATCATCTCGTTCAGCGGGAACTGTAATCCTGCTCTGAAAAAGCTTTTGAAAACTACCACTTCATCATCTTTCGGCGTCGGAGTGGTTTCTTCCCCAGCAAAACGAATAAGCTTCTTCTTAGCTTCTCCGAAGTAGCCCAGTTTAATTATCATGGGCACGTCGTCTTCCGACATAGTAGATTTCTCAAAATCCAGGTGGCTGGGTTTTGATGGGATCGAAATGCTATAATCTTCTTCTTCACCAGCATTTTCTTCTTCCTCAATATTAGCCTGCTCAGCTTCGGCACCAGAAGTACCTTCGTCAACAGTTCCCTCTGTCACAACTAAGACCGATTGTCTCATAACTTCGGAAATCGGAGCTGTCTCGGTGGCTTCAGTCTCCTCTCCTTCTCGAGTCACCCTCGCAGTCGAGCGTACTCTGGCCATCTGATGGATTTTTGCAGTTTTTACGAAGTTGATGTTTTTTACAGTTTTTGACGAAGCTCTCTCTTTTGACGAAGCTAATTCAAAATGATGGTTCGCTCGAGAATGCAGTGAAAAAGCTTCGGCTATGGTTAAATTTTTCAACAGCACAACAGTGCAATGGTAATGAATGTTGTGGTAACTTCACACCTACCTGTCTGTTTATATAGTGCTACAGGTGGGAAGGTGAATCGCCAAGCCGCCCACACCCGCTGAACAGTCACCCGCACCCGCTGAACGGTAGACCACTCGGCGCTTGGGAAGTGAATCGCCATATCATTCGTACCCCGCTGCGTGGTGGGCCACCTCGCGCTCGAAATATTTTAATCGTTTCTCGACAACGAGCTTAGGGAAGATGTTTTTCGGACCTTCGGTATTTCGAAGCCTTGGAGATTTTTCACGGATCAAGCTCGTTACGAAAAACGATCTAGCACCACGAAGGGGCTACTGTTGGGGGCCTGCTTCGTCGCCGAAGGTCCTCTAAGCACAAACAGCTTCGAAGGATCAGCATATAAGCAAACACAGCGTGAAGGTACACGCCGAAGCTACGATCCAGGGAGCTTCGGCATAGTGACATGCCTTGAGACGAAGGGCTGCACCGACTTAAAGAGAAAAAGACCAATCAGTCTATGATAATTTGTGTCATGATTGTAACTAGTTATCAAGGACATAAATGTAATTTTGATCAGGCTGCGTCCCTGCCTATAAATAGGTGAACAGTACCCCCGTACTGTTCACGCTGACTGGTATTCATTCACGCATCACACTTGGACTTTTGCCTTTTGTCAAGCCGAAGGTATTAATGTAACTCAATATTGTTCATATTCATTCATATTGATATAATAAAGATATATGAGTGATGTTATATGATTATTCATGTTATTTCTCATGCTTCATATACTTCTTCTTTCGTTAGTATAAACTGTGATGATGAAGGTACGTCCTTCATGACCTTCGTCTGAAGATCATTATATCCTTATGGAAATAATGCTTCGAAGGACGAAGGACTTTAACATTAACATTTTGTGTTGCCTTGTTCTTAATTCATAGTATTTAAGAACAAGTCCCCAACACTAGACGATACTATTTTTAAGACACCACCACGAGCAATACACAGGCAACCAACATGGATCTGACGATATCACACAACGTAATATAACCAAACGACTCAAATCCGCGAGGACGACGACGGTTTCCCGGTTCGTGCATATCACCAAATACGTTACGAGCGACGTACTAGACTTCACTATTTTACATGATTAAGTTTTATTCTTGCACTATTCCATTATTGTGATTCATATGCACGATTACAAGCACAATTATAACATACGAAAAAAACACAATTCATTATCACAATTACCACGATGATGCCACAATAGCCGGACGACGACGCAATAATGGCTTGGCGAGGCGGGGTCGAGCGTGACACGAAGTTCCGAAGATCGACATAAGCAGCATGCAATTGGACAACAGGTCATCAGAGTCTACGAGCACGTCGTGGATACAACGTGGGTCGACAACGAGGTTGAAGACGGACAGGGAGCCGATGGCACTATGATCTAGCAGCACGGCGAGGCTGAGCACCAAAGATCGGCCGGGGAGCCTCAACAGCGGCCAGACACTACGATGGCTGCTGCTCCCGACAATAGAGTTGGAGCTGCTAGTGGAGGCATACTCGTAGAGCTTGCTGGCAAGGAAGAAGACGATGAGGACGACCTCGGCGTCGCAGAGCAGGGAGAGCTCGAGCAGGATGGCGGCGCACAACGGCTATGGGAAACGACAAGGGAGCGATCACCAGAGAAGCATGGCCGGCGTCTAGGCGAGCTAGTCGACGACTGAAGACGGCGGATTTGACACAGGGGTGAGCTCCGACCACCAGGGAAATAGGCGCGGCATAGAGAGGTGGCTGGAGTCCGACGAGCTGGAGTGTTGGCGAGCTCGGCGGACGCGGCCAAGGAAGCTGGTGAGCACACGCGAGGGCGAGCTGCACGGATTTGAAGCGTGGAGAAATTGCCCACGGTGAAACGAACGGAGAGAAAGGAGCGCTCGTGAGCTCCATGGCAGAAACGACGCTGCTGCTGCGGAAGTCGGAGACGACGACGATTATTGGTTTCGGCGTTTCATCGAACATCTGGCAAACGTTGTACTGGGCAGCTTCTTTTCACCAATCCTCATGGATTTCTCCTCTGAAACATACAATACTGTTGTTTTTCGAAACCAGTTGGAGGATCAGTAGTGCAGTCGAGTCCTTCCCATGCAAAAGCTTTTGCATTCAACATGCTTTCAATTTTCTAGCAGTAGTTTTCTTTCAGTCTTTCAGTTTTTATATTTGTATTTTTTCCCTGTCAAATCATTTCTGCGATATAATTGCAACTGTACAATATATTGTGATACCTTGTATTTTACTTGATCAATTGACAAATATGCTTCACTATGTATACATATGAAATTTTAGATTTTACGTGATATATCAATATGAAATTGATGGGCCTAAGAAATTCTCAGAATTCAGAGAAGTATTGAATTGTTGCCGGACTTGCTTCTTTTGTTTCCTTGTTGAATTCTGTTGTATATGGCAGGGATCAACCGAATGAATATTTTGAGGCAGGGATTAAACCATAGAGGGATTAAACCCCCAAGGGAATTAAGTGAAAGGGAGGGATTCACTTAATCCCTCCCTGGATTAGATCCACTGGGGGAAATAATCCCCTGCAAACGAACATGCCCTGAAGGGGATGATGTGGGGAAAATATCCTGGATAGAGGCGGTTGTGGGATAAGCGTTGAAGATTTTTTTTCCAGATTTTTCCATTTTCTTACTTTTTATTTCTCTTTGGCTTTTCTTTTTATGCAAAAATCTGTATACATCCGTGTTCTAAGATTTAGATCAAAACAAGATGCAATCAAACCGAACAAAATCACACCAGCCTTGATATTTGAGACTGATTTTGTCGGTAGTCAAAGGGATATACGATAGTGTTCTGGAATTCGAGTTTAGAACGAGATACAAACAAGATGAACCAAAACGATATCGGTTATACTAGTACGAACTGAGTCCAACACAAGTTAAAATCAGATACTTTCATCTACCACTCGAACACCTGATCCTTCTGGCATAGATGATTTATTGGAGAATCAAATCTCAATTATAAATCCTCGGACGTGATGCCTCGATTGACGAGAGGTGACTAAATTATTTTACACCTAAAATTTTAGTCGTCGACTTCTCAAAAAATTTGTTTGGGATGAAATCGAAGGGATGAACTAAATTTCCAAATTCGTATGTTCGTGATCAATGAAATTTAAATAATCACCAGACTCGTCCATTTCCATAACAAATACGTTCGGACTTTGCGGAGCAGTTAGAACATGCCAGATAGACAGAGATGAAAAAGATAAATAAATTTTGATAGGTGAATATTAGAACATAGAGACCATTATTATTGTCGATATTTTGTGCTTGAGTCCATAAGCACAGTTTAACAGGAGGTAAACACCAGGGATGTTACAGCCACTTATTCATATTGTTAGATGTAAAAAATCATTATGTGTACATTAAAATGAACACATTTGTACAACGAGTGATCTCTTGACAATGTAATTATTTATTTTTATCATTAGCTATTACATAAAAATATCGTCACACGTAAGTTTAACGGGTCCCCGTGGGAAACGAGGATGGTGAATGCTTTCTCATCCCCGTTCCCGCTTATCCGTTGGGGGAGAATTTTCCCGTTTACATTCCCGTGGGGAAGAAACTTCTCCATCCCCTAATGCATTGTTCAATTATTCTTATCCCATGTGATTAAATGATATTAAAAAAATTAAAAGATTTTGACTTATTTGGAACGTAAACCCATCCAATTCTATACAATCCATGTGAAATGATTTTATGCATTAGTAGAATTTGTTTCTATTATGTAACTTACATGACACTCTTCGTCTCACTCTTCTATAGTAAATATCTAGCATATAAATATCTCCGACATTTGATAATAATAGTATATAAATATATTTTACATAAAACCGAATTAGCTTAATTGATATATGCCTAAAATTATTATTATTAGAATGAAATTCAGTTCCAATGATCCAAACCGGGCGTGAGAGCAAATCTAACAAACCCTAACAGAGAAATTATTTTCCACGGGGAATTAAGAATTGGACTTCCATCGCCATCTCTATACGTACATTATATACTTCTTTATATCGTGGCTAGACTTCACGCGATCGCGGTAATCAAACACCCAGTTACAGGCCTTGGGCCTATCCCTGGATGCGGTTAAGGCAAACAGGCCCGAGGTGTGAAGGTTCAGAGACCGGCGATCGACCGATCAACAGGCGACGGCTTGCCGGCCCAGTCCGGCCCTACAATAGCACCGGCGGCTCCGCTGATCAAAAAGCCCCGAACTCCATCGGCAGAGCCCAGTAGGTAAACCTCTCCGTAGTCCTACTCTTGTCCGACCCGCGCGGCCGCCGCCAGCCCGCGCCCTCGGAGCCCCCTTCCGCTTCTCCTCTCCGGGAATGGCGTCGGCGCGAGGACCTTGCGGTAAGCCGCGGCTCGCCTGCTTGCCCGCTTCACTCTGTTCTAACCTGTGCACGACTTTCCGTCGCGTCGCTATTGGAGTAGCGACCAAACCCAATCCGCCTTGCCGCGATGGACGCGGCGTGTCACTCCAATCCCGTCGAGGCGACCAGGGATTCGTCTTCTTCTGATTTATGTACTCCCAAATCCCAAATCTTCGTACAAGCGTTTAGTTGAATCCCGGCGTCAAGTCCGTCACTGACATGGCCGCGTTAGATGTTTCTAGGCTTTGTTACGTGTTTACGCTGCTGCTCTAACGGCTTCTTTGCTGTGGCCTTGCAGGAATTAGTGTCCGTTCTGACTTCAGTTCAGCCTGCCTTATTCACAAGGTAAAAACGACGGTTTGCCACCCTCTGTTTTCGACTTGTCATGACAAAGCGGCAGTCATGCCAACCGTTGATATGGATGCCAGGCTGGAGCCCCATCGAATTCTGTTTCTGGCGTGATGGCTGTTCAGGTTCACCGCCACCGTAACAAGGTCCGCAATGGCCAAGGTACAGATCCTACTTGGACTAGGATTCAACAGCGGTTGAGTATTTAGGACTTCTAATTCTACTGTCTTAGTGTAAATCATTCTAGGAATAGAACTTCTACTTGCTTGAATGGGCTCTCGGTGGGGACTTTACAAACAATGGGTAGAGACCATAGGCATCAACCAGACCGGTCTCATTCAAAGCTTGTAAGGAGCAATTAGAATCGCCTGAGGATTAGATTAGGTAGTTTCTGCAGTAATAGTGTCAAGTGCTCGAAGTTTGGCCTGTATATTAGGACTAGAAACAACAAACTGTTTCTTCGTCTTCCAGACAATGGGAGAAGAGACATGAAGAATGCAGTACCCTGTTACGGAACAACTATCTGTTGGGTCACTTGCCCAAGCGGAGTTTGAGTAAGTATGAAGCTGAAGCAGACAATCAGGAGAATAGAATAATAATGAGATGATGTCCCCAATAAGTACAGTAGCACACGGAGTAAGTGGCCAAAATGAATTAAAATAGTGCACACACAAACATACTCAAAATATGGACCACAAGAGCAATATCAGGTCTGGTAACAATGCGATAAACAAGACTACCAACAATATGTTGATATCTTGAGGGATCCTCAAGTGGTGTACCATCAGTGGGATGAAGTTGTAAATGAAGAACCATGGCCGTTGCAGCCGCTCGGTTACCAATGATGCCTAAATGAGCAATAAGATCGTACTCAGACTGAGAAAGATGGCATCCTTTGATAGATTGCTTGACTTCAATGGCTAAGAAATAATTGAGAGGGCCCAAATCAGATGTTTGATATTCAACACTAAGCTGTTGCTTCGCTTCACATGAGAAATGTGATCCTCATCATCACTCATAATTAGCATATCATTAACATATAGAAGAAGCAAAGTACAACCACATAGTGATAAATGAATAAAGAAAGCTGAATCATGAGCACTAGGTGAAAAACTAGTAGTTCGTATCATAGATACAAAACACTCGTGCCAAGCACGAGGTGCCTGTTTAAGGTCATATAAAGCACCGCGAAGACGACAAAACATATCCTAGAGGAGCAACAACACCTCGGGTGTGGTTGCATATAAACTTCTTCAGTCAAATCATGAAGAAAAGCTTTCTTGATATCCATTTGAGATATAGGCCAAGAAGAAGCAACCATTGCAACTAATGCATGAACCATTGTCATATGAGCAACAGGTGCAAATGTCTCATTGTAATCTAGACCTTGAGTCCGCTGAAAACCTATGTATCTCTGTAGAGCCTTTTGAATTGGTCTTAACTTTGAATGCCCACTTAGATGTAATAGGCACCGCGTGTGATGGCAATGGAACAACATCCCAAGTGCCTTGACGATCAAGTATAGCATTTTCCTCAGACATAGCTAGCTGCCCATTCTGGATTAAGAGAAGCTTCCTAATAAGTGGATGGCTCATCAACAACAACACACACATGCGAAAAACAACAATTCTCTTTAGGACAAATAGTACTACGTCTTGAAGGTTATATCGTGGAGGAACCTGTAACTGATCAAAAGAAATATGTAACTCATCAATATTATTATCAGAAGCACCAAAATTTAGCTCATCAGGGTTCACCAAGGTGGGGGAACGATATGGAAGGGCTTGAGAATCTTTAGGGCAAGGTTATTAAAGCGATAAAACGGTGAAACGCGCATGGGTACTTTTTGACTTTATTAAAATGTTTAAGCGAGCTTTAAAACGTCTTTTAAACAACATGGAGAAAATATCAATATAACATAATTTCACATAACAATATAACATGTCCACAACCACACTACCACAATAACACAAGTTCAAGCGTTCAACTAATAGCATCTATCAAGTCGACAATGACAAACAAAGTGGAATGAAATGTCCAGTAGTCCACAACCACAAACATAGCACAAAAGCAACTAAAGTGGAATGCAATGTCCACAACTGCAAGCACACAAGTGTTACTCAATCTCCCTCTAGGTTAGGAATGTAGTAGCAAATCTAGTAGCAGCAGGCCTCACAAGATGCATTAGCATCACTACTGCTTGCCAGTTTTGGTCTCCAAAGGACCAAAATCAGAGCATGTCAGGGGAGGATGAGAGCAGGGGAGGGGAGAAGGATGAGAGCAGGGAGGGGCTGTTGCAGGCGGGGCCGAGTAGGGTACTCGGGGCTGGGCGCGAGCAGGGAGGCAGGGCTGTCATCATGGGGTGCAGGGGACTCGGGACCATGAGTCCGTGACACAGGAGGCGGCGAGCTGACAGAGCAGGGCAGCGACGAGCGCGAACAGGGAGGCAGCGTGGCACCGCCGCGGGGGAGCAAGGGACTTGAGCAGCTACGCAAGGAGGAGGGGAGGGAGGCGATGAACTTAGGCAAGGTGTCTTACCAGCGGCGAATCCTAGCGAGGCGATGAAGGCATCATGACGGCTGGCTCAACGTGCAGAGGCTGTGGGCATGACGCAAAAGATGGAGGGTGCATGTTTTCGGTTAGGGAAAATTATCGGCGACTGGGTTAGAAGGTTAGAAAAGCGCCAAAACGCGACCTTTTTACGGTCTAGAGCGTTTAAACTCTAAAAGGGGTGCTTTAGCGCCTAAAACGGACATTTTACATTTTTTTCGTGAAACGTTGCAGCGTTTTACGTTCTGAGTAGTGCTCTAGTGCTTAAAAGGCGCTTAAGCGTATTTTTAATAACCATGCTTTAGGGGATTATTGAAAACTTGTATGATACGTGGTTTAGAAAAACAGAGGTGGAGGCGGTGGCAGAGGCGAAGTTGTTGGATCAAGAATGGCGGTAATAGATGGGGAAGGTTAGAAGCAACATGAATGGGTGGAAGTGCAAGAGTAGTGGTGAATGGTGGAGACACAAACGATGGAACAACATCATCACTAATGGAAATAGCGGGAAGGGACATAAAAGATGTGCACTTTGTAGGAGCATATGATGACTTTATAGTGGAATTAAAAAAGAAAGGACAGTTCTCAACAAAAGTGGCATCATGAGAGATACACATGCAATGGGAAGAAGGATCATAACAACGATAACCCTTGTGCTTAGGACTATATCCTATATGACTGAGCAGTTAACCTAGTTCGTTGATGAGGTGCAAGTAGAACATATCATAGGCATGCAAAATTGTGAAGATGATCATAGCTAGGAGTTCCAAAAAGAACTTCACTAGGACACTTGCTAGTCAATTTAGACAATGGTTGTCTTTTAATAAGATAAGTAGATGTGGAAACAACCTCTTAGAAATGTGAAGGAACAAAGGAGGCAATCAAAAGTGTGCGAGTGAGATGATGTTCATGTTCAACAACATCGTTTTGAATGTGAGTGCCATCACACGAGCGGGGGAAGAGTACCTTCTGAGGACAAAAAATGACGAAAAGCATAAGAAAAGTACTCACCACTAGAGTTAGGGTAAAACAACTCTAATAGTAGCAAAAAACTATGTGTTAACCATGTGAACAAATGATTGGTAAATGAAACACGATTGGGACCAATGTTTCATGAAATAAATCCATGTGTAGCAAGAATCGTCATCAACAAAAACAAAATAATACTCATGACCACCTTTCATAACAAAAGGTGCAGGACCCCATACATCTAAATGAACAAGGTCAAATGGTCGAATAGAATGAGACGCAATAGACACACATGGAAGTTGTATATGTTTTCCATGCTTGCAACCCTAACAATGAAAGGTAGTCAACAAAAACATGCCCCAAACATTCTTGATGAACAAGAGTGGACAAATGAGATCCACATAGATTTCCAAGGCGATGATGCCATTTGGCAAGAGATGAGGTTGATGGGGACACAACTGATGAGTGATGACACGACTAGAGGGAAATGTAAATTGTCCAAAACATAGGGGTTAGAAGAATCTCTATGACGATGACATGTCCCAATCACACGACCAATGCCATGGTCTCGAATAAACATGATGAGTCATCAAAACTAACAAACAATTTATATCAGCTTTTTGACCAATGGATAACAAATCCATGGATAGTTGAGGGACCAAAGAAATTTCAGGTACATAAAAATGAGAAGAAAAAAATGCCTTCATGAGTAACATGACAAGATGTGCCATTAGACATGTGTATTATCGAACCATCAACAATTTTCTTGCAGTCAATCAGGTGATTCTTGTTGGATGTGACCATAGTAACAAGATTTAGGGTCGATGGCGCGTTCCCTGACCTAGGATCGACAACCCAAAACACGGGTCGGGGTCACCTAGGCTCGTCGTCCCAAACAAGATAGATTCACCGTACAATCAAAAAGGTTCACGGGATGTTTTCTACAGAACAATGAGCGGTTCGTTGTACCATCAAGTAGTTATTTTGCACTATGTCAAGTTGGGGAAATGAGAGGACAGAGGAAGGAGGCGCGAACGCATCCTAAGGAGGCACGACGACGTAGGGCGTACCAGCACGGGAGAGCATGAATGAGATAGGCTAGCGCATTCGCCGTCATCGGCTCATCTCATGGTTGTTGGCGCATCTGCCATCACTGCACATCTGCACCGTTGTGGGCGCATCAGATTTCACCATGGCTACGGGCGCAATTGCAATTGTCGATTAAGGCTGTGACCACCGTCGTTGTCGCCAAAGGGCTGTGGCGCCGTGCACAGCCCTCGCGACAATTGAGCTCAAGCCGCACAGGAGTTGGGAAGGCGACAACAATACTGGAGTACTGAATTGAATACACAGAAGCCCTTCGTCTCCATTCATGTCAAGTTCGAGCCCAATGGCGGCGACGCCCCGACCAAGCTCTGTGGAGGCGGCTGCGTGGCCCGTGGTGGCATCTGCGTGGTTGGCGGTGTTGTCTGCGTGTTCCGCGGTGCTGACAACGTGGCCTGCAGTGGCGAGGCCCGTGGCGGCGGTGCCCTAGCCAGGCCCGACGGTGGCGGTACCCCGGCCAGGCCCCACGATGGCGGCTCCATTCCCCGTGGCGGCGGTGCCTCAGCCAGGCCCCACGGTGGTGGCTCCGTGCCCTATGGCGGTGATGCCCCGACCAGGCCCCGCGGCGGCAGCTGCGCCCCGGTTAGGCCCCATGGTGGTGGCTGTGTAGCTCATGACAGCGGTGCCCATGGCCAACTCCCATGGAGGTGATGACCTGTCCACGAACGACGACGTCAGGGGGATTCTCTCGATCGATAGGAACACCTCGCTGGAAGAGGATTTGATCCATCTATTGGGTGGCATCCTGTTGGATGCTGTTGTCTTCTCCCTCCATGGCGTCCAATTCCAAGCATAGTTTTTAAGGCGTCTGTAAGGCGACGCTTAAGCGTCGCCTAAGCGGTTAGGTGAGGGTGGCTCGCCTTGCATAAGAACTCGCCTTAGCACGCCTAGGCGGTAAGGCGATGGTGGCTCGCCTCATCTCACCTTACCACCTTAAAAACTATGATTCCGAGGTTGCTGCTCGAGGAGGAGCAGCCGCCACCAATCGTCTACGGAAGAAAACAAGCGAAACAGGGAATATGGAAGAGATCGTGAGCGAAGGGTTACGACATGTAACTAGTGGCGTGGTGGGTAATTTTTCTGCAACTTCATGAGGGGGTATGAAAATATGGTTTCTGAAGCACCCTTTTAGGAGCTTCGAAAATTTCATGAAACTGGTCTCTAGTTTCATTTTTTTGAAACTAAAGCTTGTGAAGCTGGATCCGTTTGGATAGAAAAACTGCAACAAAGCTGAAGTTCTTGAAGCGAAGATCTCCCAAACAGGCCCTAAATGTAATGTTATCAGAGGCAGCAGCTATAGAGACAATCCAGCGATATCAGCAGTTCAGCACCCATTATTCTGAATTCCAACACCACCAGCAACACAGAGTACAAAAGCAGCAGACCAAATCACAGCTCGCACCCCAGCAGCAAAACAGAGTACAGCCGATACAGACCTCTGCAATTCCAAGATATCAATGGCACCACAACATCACCAGAAACATTAGAACAGAGCAGACAGCCAACAGCAGCAGAGCAGGCCACAGAGAACACCAGCTGTAAATCCTCTGTTCCTTGTGCCGAGCAGACAGTTGTCAAAGGCAGCAGCAGCAGCAAACGAACTCGGTGAAGAAGACGAACCTGTGCACTGGATAATCATATAGGATCATGGCCTCCGGACTGCAGGCGTGCGTGCAGTGTCCCACGAAGCAGGGGGCGACTGGCGGGTGGCATGGAGGAAAAATGCAAATGGACGCATCCTGCGTGAAGGCGGGTCCCTGGAAGCCGGGGTGTGGACAGGTCCACATTGTGAAGGCGATGAGTGGATGAAGGCAGATAATCTGTGATGAAGCAGTGCGGACGGAGATGGACCACATGAATGAAGTCCGCGCTTGACAATGGCCGCACAGACAGAGGCGGACCACACTAGATGTAGTGGGGTTGGCGTGGATGAAGTTCAGGCGACAAAGACTGTGGATGGATGGTGATGGGGCACAAGAAAGAAAGCATGGCGACGGGCCAAACCAGAAATGCCAGAGGAAGGATCCCCTCAAGGGGAAAAAATGGATCGGGTGGGTCAAATTAGTTTAACCCTTACCATAATTCTTGACTTAATTACCATAAGCTATGTGTATATAGAGAGCCTCATGGGGCCATATGGGCCTTAACGGGACATGACTAAGAATCTAATTGAACACATCTTTTGTTCAATCTTTGTATTTTTCACTTTGGTGGACTCTGGCTTATTCTCATCTAATGGAGTATATGGACCAACCATTTTAGGCAAAAAGGGTGGATTGAAAGAGTTTCTGGAAGGGTGGTCCTGCAATATTGCTGTTCTTCGTTAACTTAACTTAACTGTACGACTAAATAGCTTCTTACTGCTTGTAATAGGAAATTTTAGTGACAACCTATTCGCAAGAGGAAAAACTTTGTTGCCAGGCTGATTTATGGAGACCATATTCTAACTGAGCATGGTGAAAAAGCAGCGGTAGTGGACCTCTTCTACAAAAATCTCATTGGGCAGGGTGGACAGAGGATATGACAGTTGACCTGGAAGCTCTTGGCTTTCCTAGACACAACCTGGCTGTCTTGGACTCCCCCTTTGCAGAACAGGAGGTCCTGGAGACCATCAGAGGTTTGCTAAACAGAAGATGGATATCTGACATTAGAGGTGGTCTTACTGTTGGGGTTTTGGTAGATTGCTTAAAGCTCTGGGCCTGTCTGTCTGAAATTGAGCTGCACCCTCACATTGAAGATAGACATATCTTTAGTGTAGCCCCAAATGGAAAGTATTCGGCGAAAGCAGCTTACAAGGGTCTTTTCCTAGGATCCTGTACATCTGGTCAATACAAGAGGGTCTGGAAAACTTGGGCTCCATCAAAATGTCGTTTCTTCCTATGGCTTGTGGCCCATAACAGGTGCTGGACTGCTGACAGACCGGCAAAGAGGGGCATGCATCCAAGCAGCTGTCCGTTATGTGACCAAGAACCTGAATCTATTAACCACCTGCTGGTCTCATGTGTGTTTGCAAGGATCTTCTGGTATAAATTGCTCAGAAAGTTTGGGTTGCATAGCCTTGCTCCCCAGCTGGGCCTGACATCCTTAATGGTCAAGAAAGGTTTGAGATCTCTGATCTCTTCGGGGGCCTGGATGATTTGGAATCACCGCAATAGATGTGTGTTTGATGGTCAGGCTCCCAGTCTCTCCTCTATCCTTCGGCAGGCCGACGACGGGAGAAGACTTTGGGAATTAGCTGGGGCCAAGGGTCTCCTTGGCAGCTCCTTTGTCTGACACCCCCCCCCTGTTTCTGTAGTAGTTTTTTGAGTCCGGTTTCCATTGCTGGCCTCCGTAAGGAGTTCCTTGCTGTAACCTCTGGTCTTCTTAATATATTTAAGGCGCAGTTCCCCTGCGCCTTCGAGAAAAAAAACTAATTTTGTAACTGCTACCTCAAATAGCAATTTTCTATTACTATGATAATAACTTCTGTATCTTTATGAACGATGCACAGCTATCAGGTGTGCAATGGCAACTGGAAAAGAGCAGGGTGCAATTTCCACTGCCAGTAGCGGTGATCAAACCAAGGGCGGTTTGCGTGGAAAATTAAACAAAGTTGTTTTAGCTTATAGTGGTGGTTTGGATACATCCGTTATTGTTCCATGGCTCAGGTATATATATTCCTTATTTTAATTGTCTTTTACGAAGTTTGAAGTCTACATTTGTCTAACTTCTGCAAGCTTTATTTTTTTTGGTTTACTAATTCAAGGGAGAACTATGGTTGTGAAGTCGTTTGTTTCACTGCTGATGTTGGCCAGGTATGTTTCCTAATATTATTGCTTGGCCTATTCTGAAGCTTGTAATGTCTAGCCAACATATTCCTGTTTCTTTCCCTCCCATGTCTCTTTCTTATTTCACATACTTGCATAATGTTTCTGCTGGTTGCATTCCTGCCAGGAGTTCCAAAACTAATAGTTTCTTCACCTATTGTTTCTATGGCTTTGTATTGTCCTAATTTATGAAGTTGTGAATCCTTTTTATATTTTTAATCTTCCTAGTGATTTATTATTTTTTGGTTGTCAATATGTAAATAGGCAGTGTCATGGCTTGGATTTTCTATCCATTTTCTTGTATCTAACCATCTGTTTAAATACATTTACTTAACCCTCCCTAGGGTGCCATTGAATTGGAAGGGTTGGAGAAGAAGGCAAAAGCCAGTGGTGCATGTCAGCTTGTTGTGAAGGACCTCAAAGAAGAATTTGTTAGTGAATATATATACCCCTGCCTGCGTGCAGGTGCAGTTTATGAAAGAAAGTATCTGCTTGGGACTTCGATGGCTAGGCCTGTTATTGCTAAGGTGAAATTAATACAATAGCTGCATCTTGTTATTGTATAATCACAAATAATCTGCATGAATTTCTTGAAAAGTAATTTCTGATGTTTGCATAATTCCTTGAGATTTGATTGATGTCATGGTTTACAGTGTACTGTAAATTAAATGCACATGATGGTAGAGATAACATTTGAATTATAATCGCTACTGCAGCACCAAAGTTGCTGATGTAAACTTGACGTAACTTTTGGTAGCCATTTACTCTTTTATAGCATATATCAAATCTGTTCCAATAGTACATGGTATGCTTCTTGGTGTACATAGACTTGGCAAATTTGTCTTTACATATTTGTTTCATAAAAGTCTCAGGTACAAGCCTTAGAAGCTTTGGATGATCATCTTTGTTTTGTTGATTTGGTCTGCTAGCCCTGTAGAGTAGGTGGCTCAGCTGTTGTTTGGCTTGGAATGATCTGTCCAGTTAACCTACTGTGAATCTTATGGGCATCATGCAGAACTAGTGGAGCAAGAATATCATGGGGTAGGGCGTGCTGTTTCTTTTATTTAGTTGAAATAAAATATTGAAATATGCTTCAAATAATGTTCTGAATGCTGCATATATTCTTTAGGATCTGTAGGTGGGATTGTGTTGGCAGCATTAATACACTCTTACTCTTTTGAATGCTCCAAGTTTTATGGCATTATATCTCCACTGCAGGCAATGGTTGATGTTGCCAAGGAAGTTGGTGCGGATGCAGTTGCCCATGGTTGCACTGGAAAAGGCAATGATCAGGTAGTGACGCTGTTAGCCTGTATATTAATGTGTCTGGTCATCTTGTAATGCTACCCTTATTCTGCAGGTTCGCTTTGAGCTTACATTCTATGCTTTAAATCCTGAACTTAAAGTGGTGGCACCTTGGAGGGAGTGGGATATCACAGGACGTGAAGATGCTATTGAATATGCAAAGAAACATAATGTACCTGTTCCAGTTTCAAAGAAATCAATATACAGCCGAGACCGAAACTTGTGGCACCTTAGCCATGAGGTATTGTCCATTTTTCATGTTTATTGCTTCAAGTTTTATCAAAGCATTTTTTGTAGTTTAATATCTTTTTCTTTACATGTAGGACAGAATCTTAGTTACCAGAACTTTACAAGATGGTTACGTTCCAACTTTTAAGCCAATATATGCAAAATGCCACATTAGTGTTCTGAATTAATGTCCTGCACTTGTCGACACCTTTAACCAAACAACATGACGCCCATCTTTGATGCGAGATGAAGTGAATCATTCTCTACATTGCAGGGTGACATCCTGGAGGACCCAGCAAATGAGCCAAAGGAAGATATGTATATGATGTCGATTGCTCCAGAAAATGCGCCCTCGAAACCTGAGTGAGTGATCAATATTAAATCTTTCCGCTCTTTTTTTTTTCATTTTTGCTGCAATCTGTAGCACAGTTTACTGTGTATGCACAATTGAGCATTACTGCACCTGGTATTCCAGAGTTGGATCCATCCAAAGCAGGATTGGCCTGGAACTTAATATGATCAGTATAAACATAGGTTTTTTTTCCATTTGTACACTAGATGCATATGTATGCATACCGTGATAGATTAATGCCGAGCCGCATACATTCAGGTATTTGGAGATTGGTATCATTGCTGGTGTTCCTGTTTCAATCAATGGCCGAGACCTCTCACCAGCATCCCTCCTCGCGGAGCTCAATGAAATCGGTGGAAAGCATGGGATTGGGCGTATCGACATGGTGGAAAACAGGCTGGTCGGCATGAAGTCACGTGGGGTCTATGAGACCCCCGGTGGCACCATCATGGCAGCCGCGGTACGCGAGTTGGAGTCCCTGACCCTGGACAGGGAGACCATGCAGTGGAAGGACATCATTGCCCTCAAGTACGCCGAGCTGGTCTATGCTGGCCGCTGGTTTGACCCGCTCCGGCAGTCCTTTGATGCCTTCATGGAGAAGGTTACCGCGACGACCACTGGTTCAGTGACCCTGAAGCTGTACAAGGGTTCCGTGAACGTCGCGTCCCGGAAGAGCCCCTACAGCCTGTACAGGGAAGATATCTCCTCGTTTGAGAACGGGGAGATCTACAACCAAGCTGACGCCGAGGGGTTCATCAGGCTGTACGGCCTACCGACACGGGTCCGGGCGATGCTGGAGAAGGGTATCTGAGTAGTTGCCTGCTTGATTTAGAAATAAAAACATCTGTTTCCCAGTGATTGCAGACAGATGGGTGTTTGGTGGGGAGTTCACCATGCTGTTTTACCATCCGTTTACATTGTCCAAACCAAAATATTATCATTGCTACATCAGCTGCTTTTCTCATTGGTTTATATTGAGCAGACCATTCTGGTCGATTATCGTCATCTATTGATCTGCGATAACGTTGGAGCGATGTCTATCTATGACTTTAGATACCTTGACGATTCGAACTGATACACCGTTCATGCCATTACACAAATTTCAATTTCTGGTACTTAAGCTGGAGATTATTGATTAAAACGAGGGCTACTAGGGGGATACAATAAGTTAAAGCACGCTTTAGAGTTTAGACTGTCTCTAGCAGCTTGTGGTTGTCGCTTATCCATCACTGTACCTATATTCTCTTAAGACCGCGTCCAGCGATTCATCCATATGCTCTAGCAGTTTATCCATCTATGTACCTATATTTAAACTTAACTCTGTGAACAATAAAGTCTACAGTATAAAATAGTATTTTAAATGATCATATGGATGAACCGCTGGACATAGTCTAAGAGAATACTAAGTGACATTTACTTGTGTATCGGCTTAACGTCGTGAGACGTACGAATATCAAGGCTACAAGTTTGACAGCAGAAGTAAATGCAACAGACTCTGCAGCGGTACCTACAAGGATCCAACTTCCTCTAGCAGCTCGTAGTTTATGCTCCAGTAGCTTACCCATCCTAATACCTATATTTAAAATCTAATCTGCGAACAATGTACTCTACAGTGCGCAAAACAACATTTTAAATAACCATATATCGCGCAGGCTAAATGGCGGCAAGGCCCCCTCTCACCACGGCTGCGTGGCGAGCCTCCAACAACTGTTTCATTCTCGTGGTTTGTGCCCGTGAGTGATTATTAGTAGATGAAAAAATGATAATAGATGAAAAGTATGGATAAAAAATGATATTTTATGGTTATAGTGAAGTATAGAGGGAACCGTTGTGGGAGACGAAAAAGTAAGGATGTAATCTTGACAATATAGCGTTAAAGTGGGATATAGAGAGAAATTTAGAGGGATCGCTAGTCTCAATGAACAAGAGCAATGTAATGTAGCTCATGGATATGCGCGATACCTAGGTATTGCATTTTATGTGAACTCATACGTGAGATGCTGGACGCGTTAGTGTTATAATTTTGTACATATTTTAGGCACCCGAAACCATTTCGTGAGTAAAAAAAATAAAATAAGGTGATATTTGGTTCAGATCTTTTGGCCTGTAATCAATTGACTGCGCTAATAGATTCTCTTGGTTGACGTTTGGTTGGATAGAGCTGCAATCCATCGCTCCGTGAACCAATACGAGCCTGTGAAACTTCGTTAGCGCTCCTCCCTAACATTATAGTCGCTCTCTAAAATTTGGTGCCGATTGGATCACGTTACCCAAAGCAACCAAACAAAATCATGTAATCATTACATTACAACAAATCACGCTCGAATCTTATAACATTGCTCTCAAACTATCTCCAGTAGCTTACCCATCTCTATATTCAAACTTCACCCAACGAACAGTGCAGTCTACAATGCATGATATTACAAAACAGTGTTTTTGGGTAAACTATGGATAAACTGCTGTAGACGGCCTTAGAAGAAAGCCTTTAAATGAGATCAAATCATTAATGCCTTGTTTGAGTACTTTAGTAATGAGTGAATTTGAGTGGATTAATATATATTGTGGGAGTTTTTTATCTATTGAGGATCCATACACTCCCTAATCCCTTCAAACCACTTCAATGGAAGAGTACCCAAACTAGAACTAAAATCACTTGGACTCCAATCGAACACACCGAGACAGAGCTACCCTAAATTTAAAATGTACACTTGGACATCAAACGGCCTTCTTATAATCTATATTATAAGAGCGTAATTCAATCAAGAGTATCCTAAAACCACTCAGACTCCAACGAAATAGACAGGGACGGAGCTACCCCAAATTAAAAATGTACACATGGACTTCAAACGGCCTTTTTATTTATAGTACTATATTAAGAACCTAATGTGAACACCTAGTACTACCACGACTTTGTAGGAAACGGGTGACGCCTAAGAGGGGGGGTGAATTAGGACTTATAAAACTTTCGCTAAACTAGGCCACAAATAAATCCCTAGAGCAAAACCTATGTAAATAGACTGTTAGGGGTCTGCTTCATCGCCGAAGGTCCCATAAGAAGAAACACCTTCGAAAGTTGGACACAAAGCCGAAGCTATCAATCAGAGAGCTTCAGAGTATATTTCTAGATGCACCGACTTAAAGATGAAATGACCAATCAACCCATGATAGTTTGTATTATGATTGTAATCATTTGGAAAGGGCACGAATGTAATTTCTCACAGGCTGCGTCCTGTGCCTATAAATAGATGAACAATACCCCTGTACTGTTCACGCCATCTTGTATTCGCTCGTGCGCAACATTCGGATTTTCACCTTCTGTCAAGCCGAAGGTACAAATGTAACTAAAATATTGTCTTTATATTTATCCAAGTTTATATAATGAGGATATGTGGATGATGTTATATGATTACTCATATTATATTTCATGTTTCACATGCTTTGTCTTTCATTAATGTATACCGTGATGATGAAGGTACGCCCTTCATGACCTTCGTCCGAAGATCGTTATATCCTAAGGGAAATAATGCTTCGAAGGAAGAAGGACATTAACATTTAATACTTTGTGTTGCCTTGTTCTTAACTCATAGCATTTGAGAACAAGTCCCCAACATAGACTAACTAGAATGTGCAAACTAGGTTTTGTCTAAGTGTTGCTATCTCTACCGCAATGGCTAAGTTTCAATCTACACTATACCTGGGCCCTCTCCTTACATCTATAAAAGGAAGGTCCAGGGCCCTCGTACGAGAAGGTGGCCGCGCGGGAGGACGGGCTGACGAATAGGCTCTCTCCCTCCCTCGCGAACGCTTGTAACCCCCTGCTGCAAGCGCATCCGCCCTGGACGCAGGATAACACGAGCCGTGGTTCCCTTTTTCCCCCCTTGTGTTCCATCTCGCGCCGACCCATCTGGGCTGGGACACGCAGCGACAATTTACTCGTCGGTCCAGGGACCCCCCGGGGTCGAAACGTCGACACATACTTATTTAGTGTAGATTGAAACTTAGCCATTACGGTAGAGATAGCAACACTTAGACAAAACCTAGTTTGCACATTCTAGTTTGTCTATTTGCATAGGTTTTGCTCTAGGGATTTATTTGTGGCCTAGTTTAGCGAAAGTTTTAGAAGTCCTAATTCACCCCCCTCTTAGGCGTCACCCGTTTCCTACAAGTGGTATCAGAGCCTGGTTTGGCTCATTTGAAACGCTTTAGCTTCACCGCTAAAAGAGCCGACGCTTTTTAGAGAAAGGGATGGATACCCATAGGCCACCTCACTTCGACGGCACTAACTTCTCATATGATAGTGCTAGAATGGCTTGTTACCTAGAGGCCGTTGATCTAGGTGTTTGGCGAGTCACTCATGACGGGATGAAACCCCCCAAGAATCCCGAGAAACCCACTACGAGTGAGGAAAAAGAAATTTAATTAAATGCTAGAGCCAAAAATTGCTTGTATGAATCTCTTAGCATGGATATTTTTAACCAAGTATTTACCTTGAAAACTGCTAATGAGATTTGGCTAAAATTGCATGAGCTCCATGACGGCACATCAAATGTCCGTGAGCAAAAACATTGCCTAGTCTTAAATGAGTATTATTCTTTTGATATGAGAGATGATGAGCTTGTTAGAGACATGTATTCTCGTTTAAATCTAATCATCAATGAGCTCAACTCTATTGGCATAAATAAGCTAGGTGATGTGGACATTGTAAGGAAGATTATCTCCTTGCTACCACAACGAAGATATGGGAGCACCATCACCATCCTTCACAACATGGAGGACTTGAGTACCATGACCCCGACCATTGTGATTGGGAAAATCGCGGCTTTTGAGATGTCGCGAAAAATGTGTCGGGGAGAGGAGCCAACTTCCTCAAGGACATATGATTTTGCATGTGATGAAAGGAAGGGTAAAAAAGGCTCCCACTCCAAGTTCCTCAAGTGAAGAAGAAGAAGAAAGTGATGATAATGAAGATAATCAACCGTGCACATAATCCTCCGAGGACGAAGAAACAATCTGACGCGTCGGAAAGGTAATGGGGATGATCCGCAAGATTAATCTAATGGGTGCGCCCCTGCAGGTCGAAGATCTTCTCTTTAACATTGACATGAAAAAGCAAAGGAAGAGAGGGTGCTTCGCATGCGGGGAGAAGGGCCACTTTAGAGACAACTGTCCAAATATGGCTGAACCCAAAAAGGAGAGGAGCAAAGGCAAGGCGCTAACAAGTGTTAGAACTTGGGATGATTCTTCAAGTGACGATGAACCTCCAAGGACGCGCAGCCACCGGTCCTCATCACGCTCATCACGGTCATCACACAAATGCCTTATGGCAAGAGGTAACAAAAGCATTCCATCCTCTAGTGATGAAAGTAGTAGTGATGATGAAGGTGAGGGAAAGCCCTCCATAAATGAGCTTGTGGAAGCCGTTGAATTTGTTTAGGATGTTTGCACTAAACAAAAAGCTCAACTTAAAACTTTGAAAAATAAGTTGATTAGCTCCCAAAATGACTATAAAGGTTTGCTAGAAAAATTTGAAACTTTTGCAACCTTAAATAGTGAGCTGTCAACTAAAATTGAGCTATTAGAATCTAGTGCTCCATCCATTGCTACCGATGATGGCCTTATTAAAAAGAATGAAAAACTTAAGGCTAAGTTAGCTAGCTCTCAAGAAGCCATTGAAAATTTGCTAGGGAAAATGGAAATTCTTAGCATACACAATAATGAGCTAACTACCAAGCTAGAAAACATTGGTAGCACCCCAGGAGCATCTTTAGTTGAAATTACTAAAATTATTAAAAAGGATGCTTCTACTTCTTGCTTTGATTTAATTGATGATTATAACTCCTGCAACCAAGATCTTGTTGAGAATATTGTTGTAGAAACATGTTCGGATGAGGTTGCAAAGGAAAATGAGAAATTAAGGCAAGAAGTGGCTCGTCTTCGCAAGTCTTTGTATGATAAGAAAGGCAAAGCCAAACAAATCCGACCTCCACAGGATAACACCACTGCGGGAGTGAACAAGCCTATGGAGGGAGAAACTGTGATTTGTAGGCTATGCCACATGGAAGGTCACAAGTCTTTCCAATGCAAGGCGATGATCCGGGAAAAGCAAAGGCAAAAGCTCAAGCAAAAGCCATCAAGCAAAATCTCCAACACCTACATCAAAAAGGTGGACAAAAAGGCTGCTACACCATATTTGATCAAGAAGAAAAAGAATGGAAAGGTGATAGCAATCAAGGCCAACAAGCAAGCCAACAAAGGAAAGGGGGCCAAACGCATCTGGGTGCCAAAATAAATAATTTCAACCATGAAAAGCACCAAGAAGGTTTGGATCCCGAAAGGGAAGTGAGTGGACCGAAGGTCATATGGGAAATTTGGAGACTTGGCAAACTTGGGATGTATATCATGGGATACATCATATCGGATCAAGTTTATTTGCCAAGTGGGTTAGTGAAAATTTTGGACCCAAATTTCCCACCCATGACTAAGGTAACTAGATTTACTGTATTTCTTGTTTTTAGATATGCGTGTCTATTTACCTTGTATCTAGTTTACCTTTCATGCCCAGTATTACATTTGGTATTTACTTTTGTTTAAATGTATGCATACTAGGTAAATCACATGGTAGGATTGCTTGATTTCAATTCATATACTTAAGCAAACCTACATGGCTTAAAACGTTTATTTAAGCACGGCACATAACTTCTATATCACTCCATAGTAAATGATACATCAATTGATATTCTCAAATGCTACAAGTGTAAAACGCTTATATTCTACAATTTGTGTCATTTAACTTATATGTGCCAAAGTTCGGATTACAGATGATTTGCCCCTCTTGATATCAAATCAAAGTGCATGTCTCCTACAAGTATTCAAAACTTGTATGCACACTTTTAGGGGGAGGTTATTCTATAATCCAAGACTTTGAGACTAACATCTTTTTTAAGTTTATTTTATGTGATGGTCTCATTATAAGGAAAATGAAGTCCCCGGAGAAATACAATAATCTTCCACTGCAAAATCTCCAAGAACTCTCCTGTCTCTCAAGCTCGCCATTGAATTTCAATCAGTATCCTTTGAGACTACATCTAGTATCATTTACATGTCTTCTCCAATATTTGATTAGACTATATTTCATATCATATACTTCCATGTTGCTACAAATGCATAAGTGGTTAACTCATATTCTGTTACCTGTGCATAAGGAAGTTAGTCTAATCAAATCATGTCTTGCACCTTTTTTCACATGTTTTTTCCTAAGTAGAAGATCTCTGTCAGGGGGAGTATTTCTTCGTCTCTAAAAAGGGGAGAAATTTCCTTCTAAAGAGAACACTCATTTAGGGGGAGTAATCTTTTAGTGCTTCTATTGATATTAATTGATAATTCTTTAGAGAGGGCAAGTCTTATTTGCTTCCTATATGCTTTTAATGTCTTCCTTTTCGGTGGTTGATGCCAAAGGGGGAGAAGTTGTAAGGACCAAAGCAATAAAAATGTTATCAAACACCAATCACCACCAAATTAAAATTTTGATCTTTCAAGTGGTTTTTGCATTTTGGTCTAAAATAGGAAGTAAGTGAATTATGGAGTTAGGGGGAGGCTTAAGTCCATAATCTCACATTATGGGGACAAACATGCATCCTAGCAAGTAGATTGCATAATGTCATTTAAATACTTGTATTATTTGCTTGCTTTGGTTGTGTTGTCATCAATCACCAAAAAGGGGGAGATTGTAAGGAAAATGGACCCGGGCCCTTTGGCTAATTGAGTTTTGGTGTTTGATGATCAACACAATCCGTGAACTAATAAGTTTTCTAGTGTTTGTGTTTGTAGTTCACAGGATGCAAGATTAACTTGGACTAAGGAATTGAGGAAAGCAACACCTCAAAAGAAGACATTAAAAAGATCCAAGAGAAGTCCAAGTGTGCTGCCTACGGACTGTCCGGTGCCCACGCGCCGGACTGTCCGGTGCACCAGGGAACCGCAGCCCAACGGCTAGTTCCAGGGGCACCCAGAGAGAAGACCACCGGACTGTCTGGTGAGGACCGGACTGTCCGGTGTGGAAAGCCTGCGGCGCCAACGATCACCTGCTCTGACAGGGCAACGGCTAGGCGCACCGGATAGGCTACATTGTCCGGTGCACCACCGGACTGTCCGGTGTGCCGTAGAAAGCAGCAGCTTTTCTCCAACGGCTCTATTTGTGTTGGGGGCTATAAATACACCCCAACCGGCCATTTCCTAGTGTGGGAGCCCAAGAAACATACCAAGGCATATAGTAGACATTCCCAAGTGCTCTTACACCCAAGTGCTTAATAGAATCACTCGGTGATTAGCGTAGGTGCTTTGCGAAATGCTTAGGTTAGTTAGACCGCTTTAGCGCTTACTCTAGGTGAACCCTAGATTGTTGAGTGAGTTTAGATAAACCTCACAACCCCCCCGGCTCTTGCGTAAGCCGTTGTAATTGTACCGAGTGGGGGCGAGAGTCTTGCGAGACCGTGACAACCGCGTTTGTGTCACGACCGCCACCGTGTACTGGAGGGAACGAGGCTCGCGGCGTTTCGGCCGAAAGCTCGATAGTGGAGACGGCGGGGAGCGTCCGAGAGGAGCCGGAAGCGGAGCACCACTTGCGCGTGGAGAAGGCTCGCGGCTCTCTACGGAGTTACTCGACCGAGGTGCTTGGACCTCGCGTGGGCTTCCCTTTGCATAGGGGCACCAACGAGGATTAGTCGGGACCTTGCACGGTTCCGGATACCTCGGTAAAAATACTGGCGTCATCCACGAGAGTTTGTTTCTCTACCTTGCTCTTTAAGTTTCCGCATTTATATTAAGCATTTAAGTTTCAATCTTTGTACAATGGGGGTGTAGTAATATGCTAACGTGTCTAGCAGAGAGGAGCCAGAGCCCTATATACATGCCGACGTGGCTGTCGGAGAGGTGTTAGTGCCCTGTGCATGTGATGTCGTGGCCGTCGGAGGAGCGCTTGAGCCCTGTAGAAGCACAGTTGTCGGGGCTGACGGGACCTTGCTAACGTCTCCTTGCTTCCGTAGGGGGCTGAGAGCCACCGTCGTCATGGGAGCATGTGGGTATCATCATTACTTGTTTACCGGGGCGAGCCAGATGGGACGCCGGTCTTGTTCCCCGTAGCCTGAGCTTGCTAAGGGTAGGGTAATGATGTACCCCCCTGTAGCGTGGTCGGTCCGAGCCCAAGGTCAGGCGAGGCGGTGACTCCTCCGAGGTCGAGGTTGAGTTCGAGCCCTGGGTCGGGCGAGGCGGAGACTGTCTTCCGAGGTCGAGGCTGAGTCCGAGCCCTGGGGCCGGGCGAGGCGGAGACCGTCTTCCGAGGTCGAGGCTGAGTCCGAGCCCTGGGGTCGGGCGAGGCAGAGACCGTCTTCTGAGGTCGAGGCGGGGGCCGAGCCCCGGGGTCGGGCGAGGCGGAGCTTCCTATGGCGCCTGAGGCTGGACTCAGCTGCTGTCAGCCTCACCCTGGTGGGTGGCACAGCAGTCAGAGCAGGGCAAGCGGCGCTGTTTTCCTGTCAGGTCAGTCAGTGGAGGGGCGAAGTGACTGCGGTCACTTCGGCCCTATCGACTGAGGAACGCGCGTCAGGATAAGGTGTCAGGCAATCCTTGCATTGAATGCTCCTGCGATACGGTCGGTTGGTGAGGCGATCTGGCCAAGGTTGCTTCACTGCGAAGCCTGCCCGAGCTGGGCCTCGGGTGAGTCGAAGGTGCGCCCGTTGCTTGAGGAGGCCCTCGGGTGAGGCGTGAATCCACCTGGGTCTACTGTTCCTGCCCGAGGCTAGGCTCGGGCAAGGCGAGATCGTGTCCCTTGAGTGGACAGAGCTTTGACCTGTATTGCGCCCATCAGCCCTTTGCAGCTTGTGCTGATGGTGATTACCAGCCGAGTTTAGGAGCCTTGGCGGTACCCCTAATTATGGTCCCCGAAAGTAGCCCCCGAGCCTCAAAGGGAGTGTTGGTACTCGCTTGGAGGCTTTGTCGCACTTTTTTGCAAGGGGACCGACCTTTCTAGGTTACATTTTGTTTCGGTGGGTGCGCACGAGCGCACCCGCCGGGTGTAGCCCCCGAGGCCTCGGAGGAGTGGTTTGACTCCTCCGAGGTTTTAGTGCCTTTCGTGACGCCTCGGCCGGTCTGGTTGTTCCCTCATGCGATCTGGTCGTAGCCCGGGTGCATGGTCAGGTTCCGAGTTCTCGGGCTGGTATGTTGACGCTGTCAACGGTTTGGCCGGGGCCGGGTTTGCGAGAGCAGCCCTCGAGCCTCCGCACAGAGCGAGAGGACGGTCAAGGACTGACTCGCCTTTTATCATACGCCCCTTCATCGCCTTTCAGCAAGGAGGAGGGGGGAAAGCGCCATGTTGCCCTTGGAGGCCGCCGAACATGGTGTCTCCAGTGAGTTGCTAACGGGTGATCCGACTGGACGCCCGTGCCCCGTTTGATAAGGGTCGGCTAGTGGCCCAGAGGCGCGCTCCAAAAGTACCTGCAGGTGATTTGCCGGACCCGATCCCGTTTGATAGGGTCCGAGGGCTCGATGCCTCCCTCTGATGGGATTCCGTTACAGAATCGCTCCTGCTGGTCTCGGAAATGTCCTAGGGTACCTCGGGAGCGTAGCCCGAGCCTCGGCCATGTATCGGATGTACCCAGAGTCATCCCTCGCTCTGCGTGTTCTGAGGCGGCTGTCGAACCCTTCGGGGGGCCAGCCTTCGAACCCCTGATCAGTAGTGGGCGCGGAGCCCGAGTGGCCTGAGGCGGCTGTCGAACCCTTCCGAGGGGCCAGCCTTTGAACCTCTGACCAGTAGTGGGTGCGGAGCCCGAGTGCTCTGAGGCGGCTGTCGAATCCTTCCGAGGGCCCAGCCTTCGAACCTCTGATCAGTAGTGGGCGCGAAGCCCGAGTGCTCTAGGGTGTCTGTCGAACCCTTCCGAGGGGCCAGCCTTCGAACCCCTGATCAGTAGGAGGGCTCGAGGCCCGCTTTCTTTGCGGGGAAGGATCCCTTTCGGAGTATCCCCTTTCCCGGTCCCTGTAGCAAGAGAGAGAAAGGGGAAGAGGAAAAGGATACGAAATTGAACGATGTGGCACACCTTTTTTGACGCGGTCATCATGGCGGAGGTGAAGCGTCGCCCACTTCGCCTGCCAAAGGTGTCGCCTGCCCTGCCGCGGAGTTAATGCTACGGGACGAGTGGTTCGCGGGGCAGCCATTGCGCGAGCCGTTCGAGGAACGAGCGTTTCGCCTTCGAGTTTGAATTTTGCAGTGGGTTCGGGCGAAGCGTTGAACGGGTCTTGCCCGGGCCTTTATATATCCGGAAGAGGGACTAGTGGTGGTTCTTTACTCTGCTGCTCGCCTCCTGCTTTGGTTTCCGCAACCCAAGGGAATAGCCAAAGAAAGAAAACCACACACCTTGTCCGCTCCGCTGCCACCCCCTTCGCTTGGCGATGGCAGACCGGGTAACTGTCGTTCCGCCGCGCGACCCGTGGCCTTTCTCCACTGTCATGGTGGACAATCTGGAGGCCCTTGTCGTTGATGGCTTGCTCCGTCCCCTCTCTGGTGACCCGCAGCCGGAGTGGATGGTCCCTCCGAGCGGGGCCGCCCCGACCCCGCCGGCGGGGTATGTGCTGAGTTTCGTCTCCTTCCACGAGCGGGGGTTCGGAGTGCCAGCAAGCCGTTTCATGCGGGCGATCCTGCATTACTACGGGGTGGAGCTGCACAATCTCAACCCCAACTCCATCGCGCAAGCGGCCATCTTCGCGGCGGTTTGCGAAGGATTTTTGGGGATTGACCCCCACTGGGATCTGTGGACCCATCTCTTCTCCGCGGAGCCTTTTGCCTTGACGACAGGGGAAAGGAGGGTCTGCATGGCGATGCGGGCCGGTGGCTGCATCCTCCAGTTGAGGCAGGCGCGCGCGCAACAGTACATCCCCGCCATCCTTGTGTCTTCGAACAAGGGGTGGCAGCGCCGGTGGTTTTACCTCCGGAATGACGATGGGAGGCTCCCGTCGTTTTCTCAATGAGTGGTGACTGCCGCCGGCAGCAACTGGCGCTATGGGGCTGCGCACGAGAAACAAAAGAATCTCCAGCCCCTTCTGGCAGCCTTGCAGGAGCTGCGAGACGGGGGGCTTATCGCCGCGAGGGTGGTCGCTGCCATCCATCACCGGAGGGTGCTTCCCTTGGCAGAGCGGCGGTTGCTGCTTTCAGAGATGATGTCGGGGGTCGACTTGGAGGGTTCGCAGATGTCCTCGGTCCCCCTCTCCGCCGATGACCTCCACAGGCGGGTAGCTGGCACGGTAGGGAGGCTGGACGCCGGCGCCCTTACCTAGCCCTTGATGCGTCCCGAGCGCGGGTGCATATCCCTGGTGAGTGTCCACTCCTTCTTTTTTCTTGTGTCAGATTGCCCTTGGTTCTCACAGTTGAGATTTTCGTCCGTCTCCAGGAGTTGGGGTGTCACAAGCCTTCCCTGCCACCGGTCCCGGAGGACGCGGTGGACCGAGCCGCGCGAAGGGTCGCTGCGGAGAAGAAGGAGAAGAAGGACGCGAAAAAGGCTCGGGCTCGCGAGCGGATGCGGGCTCGGGACGCCTTGGAGAGGCGCCGTCGGAGGCAGGAGAGGGACGGGCTCCCGAGGGAGCCGTCACTGGAGACGCCTGACGACGACGATGACGATGATGATGATGATGACGAAGACGACGACATGGCGGCCTGCCTTGGCCTCAGCCCGGATCTGAGGCTGGGCCAGGGGTCGTCGAGCCAGCCCCCGAGTGGGCTGGCGCAGTCGGTATCTAGGGCCGGGACATCAGGGTCCTGGTCCGAAGAACAGGGGCAGGCTGAGGGGGTACTTGACCCCTTGGCCGAGGTATTTGAGGTGACCCCGGGGAGTCAGGCCGACCCGCCTGTCCCCCAAGAGCCGTTGCCCGTGCCGGCCGCACAGGAGGTTGATCCTTAGGTCGTCGTGACTGCGCCTGGGCGGACCGTCCCTTTGGCGCCCTGGGCGCTCGAGGCGGGGATGGTGCCGAAGCCGGCAGCGGGGCAAACCGCGGTAGTGCCCGCGGGGACCGAGGCCCGAGGGGCCTCCCCGCAGGCACGATTGGCCTTCGTCCGGAGTGGGTAAGTATCTGAGGATACCTTTGTCCCGGCTCCTTCTTCGTGTGTCCTGATCCTGCTTTTCCTTTTCTTCCTAGCAAACGGAAGCACGGTTCGACCGGTCTAGCTCCCCGGAAGGTCCTTAAGACGGCACCGGCTTCTGCAGCCGGTGCCTCATCGGGCCACGCCGGTCGTCTGGCCTCCTCATAAGATGCCCCAAAGCGGGGGGCTCAGGCGGCACGAGTTGCCGTGGGGCGAGCTCCACAGGCTGACCCCTCCATCGAGGCGGCCGTCGTGCCAGGGGAGACTGCTGGCGCGGCCGCGGCCTTGAGCCCACCTGACGTGTTGCCAACGCCGGCACCAGCTTCTGCCGAGGCTGTTGCCGTTCTGCCCGTGGAGCCACCCGTCGCCGCTGATGCTGAGATTGCTGAGGCGCCGCTACTCGAGGTCGGTGATCAGAAACCTGCCCCCTTAGCCGAGGAGGTACCCGATGCGCCGACTGCAGGGGGTCCTGACGCCATGGAGGAGAGGGGCGCAGAACCGCGGCCCGTACTGGGGAGCGGCGACCTCATTCTCGCGCGGCGCGATCCCAATGAGCGGCGTGGGCAGGCGCTCCGGTTCTGGACCCGTGGTGCCTCGAAGCCCCTCTTCGTTCTTGACAATGAGCGGGAAGAGTAGTCTCGGGACGAGCTTCGTGAGTGTGCCAAGGCAGCGATGGGGTCGCTTCGGTCGACCATGGAGGTCCTTTCCAGGAACGTTTCCAGGATCCTCCAGGTAAGGATTTCAGGCATACCTTTCACGTGATCAAGGCACTCTTTGTGACGCCCTGCTTCCCTTCCTCAGGATCTGACGGATCTGAGCACCGCCAAGTCGTCGTTCATCCGCCGCGAGGCCGACGTCTAGGGTTCGTTGTGATTTCTAAGGGCCGCGCTTGCCGAGGCTATCGAGCGCCTCTCCCAACGGAGTGCCGAGGCGGTGGACCTTCGGTTGCTTTGTGACGAGCTGGGGGTGGAGGCAGCGGCGGCACGCTCAGAGGCGCAGCGGCGACAGTTGGAGCTTGGCCAGGTCATCGGTGAGCGGGACCAATCTAAGAACCAGGCTGCCGAGGCTGAAAGCCGGGCCGAGGCCCTTGGGGGCCAGCTAGCCGAGGTGTCTGCTCGGACCGGAGCCCTTGCGGAGGACCTGGCCGTGCCCATCGGGTCTGCCCAGTCCGCCCACGCCGCAGCCTCGGAGCAGCATGCCCAGGCTGAAGGTATGTCTTGGCTGCTTTGAGAGTTTGATTCAGCTTCATTCTTCAACTCGTGTTTGAAGAATTCTGTTTTGGCTGTTTGCAGAGTTTGAGTCTGCCCTCAACGAGTCCGCCAAGGCACTTGCCCAGGCGGCTGAGCAGAAGGAGGCCGACCGCGTGGCCATGTCCGAAGCTATCTCGGCCTTCTGCCAGGTCTTTGGTCTTGACGATGTCCCCTCGGGAAGCTCCCCCCAGAGTCGCCTGCAGGCCTTGGGCGGCCATGTGCGCGACAGACTCCACGAGGCGCTGCATCACGGCGTTAGGCGGGCCTTCGCCGTGCTCGCTTCCCACTATGATGTGGATCTAGAGCGGGTCAGCGAGGGGTACTGTCTTCCCGACGAAGATGAAGCTGCCCTGGCCGAAGTTCAGAGGCTTGACGCGGCCGCCGTGGGCCCAAGCGCGGTGTTGGCGTCCTCCTTCGAGGTGGAAATCCTTCCGCTTGCGTTGCCGTCCAAGGCCGGGGCAGATCTCGCCGAGGGTGGAAGCAGTGCTGAGGGTGGAGACGAAGCCGAGGGTGCCGCTCCTCCCTCGGGCGATGCCTGATTCTGCCGGAGCAGTTTGTTTTGAACATGTATGTGTCTTTCGCGGCCGCCGAGGCCTGAACACTTTGTCGTCGTGTTATAAAGCTGCATTTCTTTTCCTCCTGTTTCGAGTATTCGGGCTTGTTCGTCAGTAGCAGAATCGCTTATCCGAGTAAGAGTTATTTTTTGCGGAAGGTGACGAGTGAGGTATCCGTATCCCGGAGGCGTAGGAGTCCCTCGGCTCGGTCGGCCTTGCCGCTTACATGCGCTCTAATTCGTTTCGCGGGGTTCTGTTACTGATATAGCCGGGAAACATGAAAGTCGTTTTGGTGGAAGACTTTTTCCAAGGAAAATTTTTATGCAGAGGGGGTTCCCCCCTTCTAGCCCCCAAGAGAGGGTCGGGCTTTGCTGAGGTAAGGCTGACCCTTCCTTGATGGTTAGACTCTTTTTGTGTATGTAAAGAGAACGAGGCATATGAAAGACTTGAAAACATCTTAAGGGTAAAAGCGACGTAGCTGTCGGATGTTCCAAGTGTTGCTGTAGACCTCGCCATGACTGTTGGCCAGCTTGTATGTTCCGGGCTTCAAAATCTTGGCGATGATGAACAGCCCTTCCCAGGGAGGTGTGAGCTTGTGGCGCCCTCGGGCGTCTTGTCGTAGCCGAAGCACCAAGTCCCCCACCCGGAGGTCTCGGGACCGAACCCCTCGGGCACGGTAGCGTCGCAGAGACTGCTGATATCGTGTCGAGTGTAGTAAGGCCATGTCCCGAGCCTCTTCCAGTTGGTCCAGTGAGTCTTCTCGGCTGGTCTGGTTGCTTCAGTCGTCGTACGCCCTTCTCCTCGGGGAACCGTATTCTAAGTCTGTGGGCAAGATAGCCTCGGCCCCATAGACTATAAAGAACGGTGTGAAGCCCGTGGCTCGGCTTGGCGTCGTCCTTAGACTCCAGACCACCGAGGGGAGTTCCTTCATCCATCGCCTACCGAACTTGTTGAGGTCATTGTAGATCCTCGGCTTAAGTCCCTGCAGAATCATGCCGTTGGCACGCTCTACCTGCCCATTCGTCATGGGGTGAGCTACGGCGGCCCAGTCCACCCGGATGTGGTGGTCCTCGCAGAAGTCTAGGAACTTCCTGCCAGTGAACTGGGTGCCGTTGTCGGTGATGATGGAGTTTGGGACCCCAAAGCGATGGATGATGTTGGTGAAGAACGCCACCGCCTGTTCGGACCTGATGCTGTTTAGGGGTCGGACCTCAATCCACTTGGAGAATTTGTCGATAGCGACCAGCAGGTGCGTGAAGCCCCCGGGTGCCTTCTGCAAGGGACCGACGAGGTCCAGACCCCACACAGCAAACGACCAGGTGATGGGTATTGTTTGCAGGGCCTGAGCGGGCAGGTGTGTCTGCCTTGCGTAGAATTGACACCCTTGGCAGGTGCGTACAATCCTAGTGGCGTTGGCCATCGCGGTTGGCCAGTAGAAACCTTGCCGGAAGGCGTTTCCAACGAGGGCTCAAGGTGCTGCGTGATGACCGCAAGCCCCCGAGTGTATTTCTTGCAATAGCTCCTGACCTTCGGCGATGGATATGCATTGCTAGAGGATGCCTGAGGGGCTGCGGTGGTAGAGCTCCTTCTCGTCACCCAGCAAGACGAACGACTTGGCGCGCCGCGCCAGTCGCCGAGCCTCGGCTCTGTCAAGGGGTAGCTCTCCTCAGTGGAGATATTGCAGGTACGGGGTCTTCTAGTTTCGATTAGGCGTGACCCCATTTCGCTCTTCCTCGACGCGCAGTGCCTCACCTTCGGGGGCCGAGGGTGCCTCGGGCTGGGCCGAGGCCCCCCCGGGCTCGGGCGTGTCGTCGGTCTTGACGGAGGGTTGATGTAGGTCTCGAGAGAAGACGTCCGGGGGAACCGTTGTCCGTCTCGAGGCTAGCTTAGCCAGCTCGTCCACAGTCTCGTTGTACCTTCGAGCGATGTGGTTGAGCTCGAGCCCGTATAACTTGTCTTCTAGGCGCCGAACCTCGTCGCAGTAGGCCTCCATCTTCGGGTCGCGGCATTGTGAGTTCTTCATGACTTGATCGCTGACAAGCTACGAGTCGCCACGAGCGTCGAGGCGCCGAACCCCTAGCTCGATGGCGATGTGCAACCCGTTAACCAGAGCCTCATACTCGGCCACGTTGTTTGACGCCGGGAAATGGAGGTGCAGCATGTAGCGGAGGTGCTTCCCGAGGGGTGAGATGAAGAGCAGGCCCGCGTCCACTCCTATTTTCATCAGTGACCCGTCGAAATACATGGTCCAGAGTTCCGGTTGGATCGGAGCTACTGGAAGCTGGGTGTCGACCCATTCAGCCACGAAGTCCGCCAAGACTTGGGACTTGATGGCCTTCCGAGGGGCGAACGAGATTGTCTCACCTATGATCTCCACCGCCCATTTTGCAATCCTACTCGAGGCCTCTCGGCACTGGATGATCTCCCCTAGGGGGAAGGATGACACCACAGTCACTGGATGAGACTCGAAGTAGTGTCGCAGCTTTCGCCGCGTCAGAATTACCGCGTACAGTAGCTTCTGAATTTGCGGGTAGCGGATTTTGGTCTCGGACAGTACTTCACTGATGAAGTAGACCGGCCTCTGGACGAGTAGTGCATGCCCTTCTTCTCGTCTCTCGACCATGATCGCGGCGCTGACCACCTGAGTGGTTGCGGCTACGTAGATCAAGAGGGCTTCTCTGGCAGCGGGGGGCACCAGGATGGGCACGCTTGTAAGGAGCGCCTTTAAGTTCCCGAGGGCTTCCTCGGCCTCGGGGGTCCAAGTGAAGCGCTCGGTCTTCCTTAAGAGGCGGTACATGGGTAGGCCTCTTTCGCCGAGGCGCGAGATGAAGCGGCTCAGAGCCGCAAGGCATCCCATGACCCTCTGTACTCCTTTCAAGTCCTTGATAGGCCCCATGTTGGTGATGGTCGCGATTTTCTCCGGGTTGGCCTCGATGCCCCGCTCAGAGACGATGAACCCCAGGAGCATGCCTCAGGGGACTCCGAAGACACACTTCTCAGGATTGAGTTTTACGCCTTTCGCCTTGAGACACTTGAATGTCGTTTCAAGGTCAGAGAGGAGGTCGGAGGCTTTCCTCGTCTTGACTACGATGTCATCGATGTAAGCCTCGACCGTTCAGCCAATGTGCTCTCCGAACACATGGTTCATGCACCTTTGGTATGTCGCGCCTGCATTCCTCAAACCAAATGGCGTAGTAATATAGCAGTACATGCCAAAAGGTGTGATGAAAGAGGTCGCGAGCTGGTCGGACTCTTTCATCCTGATTTGGTGATACCCTGAGTAGGCATCGATGAATGACAGGGTTTCGCACCCAGCAGTGGAATCCATGATTTGATCGATGCGAGGCAGAGGGTAGGGAACCTTCGGACATGCTTTGTTTAGACCAGTGTAGTCTACACACATCCTCCATTTCCCACCATTCTTTTTCACAAGCACAGGGTTGGATAGTCATTCGGGATGGAATACCTCTTTGATGAACCCTGCAGCCATCAGCTTGTGGATCTCCTCGCCTATGGCTCTGCGCTTTTCTTCGTCGAATCGGTGCAAAGGCTGCTTCATAGGTCGGGCTCTAGCTCGGATATCCAGCGAGTGCTTGGCGACATCCCTCGGTTTGCTAGGCATGTCCGAGGGACTCCACGCAAAAACCTCGGCGTTTGCGCGGAGAAAGTCGACGAGCACTGCTTCCTATTTGGGGTCGAGCTCGGAGCCGATCCGGACTTGCTTGGAGGCATCGTTGCTGGGGTCGAGAGGGACGGACTTGACCGCTTCTGTAGGCTTGAAGTTGCCGGCGTGGCGCTTCGTGTCTGGCACCTCCTTGGAGAGGCTCTCCAGGTCGGCGATGAGGGCCTAGGATTCGGCGAGGGCCTCAGCGTACTCCACGCACTCCACGTCGCATTCGTACGCGTGTCAATACGTGGATCCGACGGTGATGACCCCGTTGGGGCCCGACATCTTGAGCTTGAGGTAGGTGTAGTTAGGGACGGCCATGAACTTGGCGTAGCATGGTCTCCCCAGCACTGCGTGGTAGGTTCCTCGGAACCCGACCACCTCGAATGTGAGGGTTTCCTTTCGGAAGTTGGAGGGAGTCCCGAAGCAGACGGGCAGATCGAGTTGCCAAGGGGTTGGACGCGCTTCCCAGGGATGATCCCGTGAAAGGGCGCCGCATCGGCCCGGATCATGGATAGATCAATCTGCAAGAGCCCGAGGGTCTCGACATAGATGATGTTGAGGCTGCTGCCTCCATCCATGAGGACCTTGGTAAGCCTGACGTTGCAGATGACAGGATCGACAATGAGCGGGTACTTCCCTGGGCTCGGCACGCGGTCGGGGTGGTCGCCTTGGTCGAAGGTGATGGGCTTGTCGGACCAGTCTAGGTAGACTGGTGCCGCCACCTTCACCGAGCAGACCTCCCGGCGCTCCTGCTTGCGGTGCCGAGCCGAGGCGTTCTCCACTTGCCCACCGTAGATCATGAAGCAGTCGTGGACCTCGAGGAACTCCTCTGCTTTGTTGCCCTCCTTCTTGTCGTTGTCGTGGCCTTTGCCACCTTCCACCGGGAGCCCGGCCTTATGGAAGTAGCACCGAAGCATGACGCACTCCTCAACGGTGTGCTTGACGGGACCCTGATGATAGGGGCACGACTCCTTGAGCATCTTGTCGAACAGGTTGGCCCCTCCGGGAGGCTTCCGAGGGTTCCTGTGTTCGGCGGCGGCGACAAGATCTGCGTCGGCGACGTCGCGTTTTGCTTGCGACTTCTTCTTGCCCTTCTTCTTCGTGCCGTGCTGAGCGGATGCCTCGGGGACGTCTTCCTGCTGGCGTCCCTGAGGCTGCTTGTCCTTCCGAAAGATGGCCTCGACCTCCTCCTGACAAGAGGCGAACTTGGTGGCGATGTCCATCAGCTCGCTCGCCCTGGTGGGAGTCTTGCAACCCAGCTTGCTCACCAGGTCGTGGCAAGTGGTGCCGGCGAGGAACGCGCTGATGACATCTGAGTCGGTGATGTTGGGCAGCTCGGTGTGCTGCTTTGAAAATCGCCGGATATAGTCCCGCAGGGATTCTCCTGGCTGCTGGCGACAGCTTCGGAGATCCCAGAAGTTCCCAGGGTGCACGTATGTGCCCTGGAAGTTGTCGGCGAAGGCTTTGACCAGGTCGTCCCAGTTGGAGATCTGCGCAGGAGGCAGATGCTCTAGCCAGGCTCGGGCGGTGTTGGAGAGGAACAGGGGGAGGTTGCAGATGATGAGGTTGTCATCATCCGTTCCACCCAGCTGGCAGGCCAGTCGGTAGTCCGCGAGCCACAGTTCCGACCTTGTTTCCCCCGAGTACTTGGTGATGGTAGTCGGGGCTCGGAACCGGGGCGGGAACGGCGCCCGTCGTATGGCCCGGCTGAAAGCTTGCAGACCGGGTGGTTTGGGCGAGGGACTCCGATCCTCCTCGCTGTCGTAGTGTCCCCCACGCTTGGGGTGGTAGCCTCGGCGCACCTTCTCGTCGAGGTGGGCTCGACGGTCGCGGCGGTGGCGCTCGTTGCCGAGGCGACCCGGGGCTGCAGGCGTTGCGTCCCGCGTGCGCCCAGTGTGGACCGAGGCTTCCCGCATGAATCGGGAAGTCGCGGCGCGATGCTCCGGGGGGTACCCCTGCCTCCGGGAGGCAGAGCTTTCGGCCCGTCGGACCGCGGCATCCTCCAGGAGATTCTTGAGCTCTCCCTGGATACGCCGCCCCTCGGTGGTGGATGGTTCCGGCATCGCTCGGAGTAGTATTGCTACCGCAGCCAGGTTCTGGCCGACCCCACTGGAAGCCGGGGGCAGCCTTGCCCTGACATCGTCAGCGATGCGGTGCTGGACGTCCTGGGCCAGATGACGCGCTTCTCCGGCTGGTGCCTGGCCTGCCCACTCCTGCCCAATGTTCTGCCGGAGCTGCACAAGTTGTCCTTCTTCCTCGTCGAGCCTGGCCTGCATCTCGCGGATTTGCTCGAGCTGTGTGTCCTGACCCCCCGCAGGGACTGGGACCACAGCTAGCTCCCGAAGGATGTCAACGCGAGGCGCAGGCCTAGGGGGATCGCCGTCCTCCGGCATACCAAGGTGGTTGCCTTCGTCGAGACCCCCTAGATCGACGTGGAAACATTCGCGGGCCACAGTCCTCGTCGTCAAGGCTATGGCCACCATCGGAGTAATCGGAGAGGCAGTAGTCACATGCGGTCATGAAGTCTCGCATGGCACTGGGGTTACCGAACCCGGAGAAATCCCAACCAGAGTCGGGCTCGTCATCTTCCTCGGAACCCGGGGGCCCATAGGTCGAGACGGCCGTCAGTCGGTCCCAGGTTGACCACATATGGTACCCCGGAAGGTTAGGATATGCCTTTATGAAAGCGTCCACCGAAGCGGGGTCGCTTGGTGGGTGGAAGCTGAATCTAAAAGGCACAGGGTGGAAAACGGACGGTACCTCTTGATCGACGGATGGTGACGAAGTCGCATCGGGGACGGACTGCACCGTTATCTCAGGTACGAGGCTAACACCCAGCAAGTCCTTCGCGAGCGTGCTGGCGTCTTCCGTCCGCTTGGGGTTGGCGTGTTGCGGGGAAACGACGCTCGTCTTCGTCTCAGACGCGAGGTCAATGCCCGACATGTCCCCCGCTAGGGCGCCGGCGTCGTCGACTCGCTCGACAGCCGATGAGGTGCTGCCTCCTGCTTGGCCATGGTTGCCCCGCCTCCTCCTCCTGCGGCGGGGAAGGTGACGGGACAGGCCCGGATGCCGCTCTTCCGCCACGAGGGGAAGACGTCGTCGATTCCGCCGCCGTCGGGCGGACTGACGGCCGCCATTGTCGTTGTCGCGCGGCGAGGAAGGAGTACCATGTCATAGCTGCCGTCGAGGGACATGAACTCGAGATTCCCAAAATGGAGCAGCGTCCCGGGCTGGAGAGGTTGTTGGAGACTACCGATCTGGAGCTTGACGGGAAGCTGTTCGTCAACACGCAGCAGGCCCCTACCTGGCGCGCCAACTGTCGGAGTTTTGACCCCGGGGGGTCCCTGGACCGACGAGTAAATTGTCGCTGCGTGTCCCAGCCCAGATGGGTCGGCGCGAGATGGAACACAAGGGGAAAAAGGGAACCACAGCTCGTGTTATCCTGCACCCAGGACAGATGTGCTTGCAGTAGGGGGTTACAAGCGTTCGCGAGGGAGGGAGAGAGCCTGTTCGTCAGCCCGTCCTCCTGTGCGGCCACCCTCTCGTACGAGGGCTCTGGACCTTCCTTTTATAGATGTAAGGAGAGGGCCCAGGTGTACAATGGGGGGTGTAGCAATATGCTAACGTGTCTAGCAGAGAGGAGCCAGAGCCCTATGTACATGCCGACGTGGCTGTCGGAGAGGTGTTAGTGCCCTGTGCATGTGATGTCGTGGCCGTCGGAGGAGCGCTTGAGCCCTGTAGAAGCACAGCTGTCGGGGCTGACGGGACCTTGTTGACGTCTCCTTGCTTCCGTAGGGGGCTGAGAGCCACCGTCGTCATGGGAGCACGTGGGGTATCATCATTACTTGTTTACCGGGGCGAGCCAGATGGGACGCCGGTCTTGTTCCCCATAGCCTAAGCTAGCTAGGGGTAGGGTAATGATGTACCCCCCTGTAGCGTGGTCGGTCCGATCCCAAGGTCGGCCGAGGCGGTGACTCCTCCGAGGTCGAGGTTGAGTCCGAGCCCTGGGGTCGGGCGAGGCGGAGACCGTCTTCCGAGGTCGAGGCTGAGTCCGAGCCCTGGGGTCGGGCGAGGCGGAGACCGTCTTCCGAGGTCGAGGCTGAGTCTGAGCCCTGGGGTCGGGCGAGGCGGAGACCGTCTTCCGAGGTCGAGGCGGGGGCCGAGCCCCGGGGTCGGGCGAGGCGGAGCTTCCTATGGCGCCTGAGGCTGGACTCGGCTGCTATCAGCCTCACCCTGGCGGGTGGCACAGCAGTCCGAGCAGGGCAGGCGGCGCTGTTTTCCTGTCAGGTCAGTCAGTGGAGGGGCGAAGTGACTGCGGTCACTTCGGCCCTGTCGACTGAGGAACGCACATCAGGATAAGGTGTCAGGCGATCCTTGCATTGAATGCTCCTGCGATACGGTCAGTTGGCGAGGCGATCTGGCCAAGGTTGCTTCACTGTGAATGTGGGGGACAGATATCCCCCAGGTCCACTGGAGGGGTAAAAGACCTCACGAGAGGCCCAAGGGCCCAATAAATCGTAAGGCCATTCCTTCGTGGGCCTTGGGAGGGACAATCAGTAAAGCAGGTTGACGTAAGGTCGGATTGGTGCAAGCCCGGACGACCCACAGCGTTGAGCAAGCGACCACAACAAAGATCCGACTTTCCCGCGCTGGAGCCCCATGCAACGGAACCAGGCGAGGATAGGTCGGCAGAACCATAGGAAGATAGACTCAAACAGTTCACTATCTTTTAGGTGCACATTGTTATCATATCCACATGTATTGCCCCACGGTCGAATATATAAGGCCTAGGGGGCACCCCTTCAGAACAATCGATCCCATCACTCAGCCATCCACCTCAACTCTCCACGTTCTCGCTTTAGAGAACTACCTTGTAACTCATTACACAAAGCATACTCACCAGGACGTAGGGTGTTACGCATCTCTAAGCGGCCCGAACCTGTAAACATTGTCCATTGTTCCTTGTGCATCTGGCACGAACCATTTTGCTACAGTCGGCGGCACCGTCCTACTCCTAAAACACCTCTAGGGGCAACCCCGGTTGTGCGGTCGGACCCAAAACACCGACAGCTGGCGCGCCGGGTAGGGGGTGTGTCGACGATCCAAGCTAGCTCAATGGCCATCACCTTCCACAACAAGATCACCCTCCGTCCCGGATCCGTATTTTGCTTTGGAACAATCTCATCCATAGCAGATGAAGATGGAACTCTACACCGCATTGCAGATCCGCCGAAAAAGAAGTCTCCTCCAACAAACTCCGAAAATACCGGAGAAGCGCGACCCCCAGCTCTCCGAAAAAAGATCGCCTTCGGAAAGTCAAGGGCCGAGAGCCCGCTGACCCGAAGAACTCCACTATCTACTTCCCCGACGAAAGAATGGACACAGATCACAAGGAAGAAGGAGGCCAGGAGGAAACAAGTTGTTCTTTCCGTTCCTCCGCCCTCAAAGGAGAACGGAAAAAAGATCGTCACGACCGTCGTACCATTCTACCCCGACGTCCTCTTCATCGGGAGGGTGGAGTCGCCCCCCGTCTCCGACGACGAGCCGACCGCGCCTGGAGAAGAACCACCTCAGCGGGAATCCCGCCGACGGAGAAACCGGCGCCGAAACATTCGACGACACCACGAGGCCGGAGAACGGGATCCGGAGCAACCTGTTTCACGGGACGAGGTCTCGGAGATAGGAGAAACTCCGGAGGAACGCGTCTTCAGAGAACGAAGGAACTCCCGACGACGTGATCGCCGCCGGGCTCAGGAACAAGCTGAGCAAGATGCAAGGCAACGCCGGGAGAATCCACTCTTCGGGCGCAACCTGAATCCCGACTTCGCCCGAGCCATGAACACGCCTAGTGAAGTCGGAGGAGTACTAGCTCGGATAGCTGATGGACTCCCTCGGACTCCTGACGTCGAGGGCTATCGACGACTGTTCACTCAGGCGGCCAACCATCTTTTACCGCTTGCTCACCCGCCGAACGATCTACGACATGCTATTAACAGCCGTCGGGACACGCGAAGCTCCATCAATGCTTCGCGTGAACGACGGCATGAGAACGAGATCCGCCGCCGGGAGGAGTACGACAGGGATCATGGCATCCCAGCTCGGAGCCAGGCCACCAGAACTAAGTCGGCAATGGCCTCAACTGGCGGTACTACCCGGGGACGGTCGAGGAACCACAACAACTACTCCCCTCCCCGGGACAGACATCATCACCGACGACAGGAGGACACGTGTGGAGTGTCTGCTCTTACTCCATGCCTTAGGGCCATCCAATGGCCCCCTAACTTCAAGGTATCCAATGTCGATAAATATGAACCTAAGCAGGATCCAGGGGGCTGGCTAGCCGTCTACACCACCGCTGCTCGGGCCGCCGGGGCGTCCGAGGACGTGATGACCGCGTACTTACCCATTGTCCTCGGGCAAGACGCGCTGCAATGGCTGCGACATCTACCCCGACACTGCATTGATGACTGGGGTGATTTCAGTCGACGCTTCACCGCCAATTTTCAGTCCCTCTCCGACAAACTCTCCAGTCATACCTCAAAAGGTTCCAGACCATGAGAAATCGTATCCCTGAGGTCACGGAGGCGGTCGTGATCGAGGACTTCTACAGAGGATCCAATGACTCGGCCTTCGTCCGAGCCATATTGCAGAAGGCGCCGACTACCTCCGAGTTTTTGCATATTTACTAACAAATATCCTACCTTGGCAGCAGTTTTTGCATTCAGTATCATTTTCTTTTTAATAAGGAACAATTGTTGAAAGCCTAAGTGCTTCTTGTCGTTTTCAATTTCTTGTAATAGCTTCGTTTTCGCCACAGTAAAAATATACCTTCTCCGCAAAATGGCGAAGTTGCCGAAGCATAAGAATTTATGGTTACAGGAAGAACCTTCGAAATAACAAAAAGTCATTCTTAAGGGAGCGCAGCGTAAGTTTTCTGCTCAAAAGTCGTTCCGAAGGGAATGCAGAGCTTACAGCGAAAAATAAACGCTGATTCCGCTGAAAGTAAAAGGCAAAGAAGCTCCTAAGGGAGGCTTACAGCGAAAAATAAACACTGATTCCGCTGAAAGTAAAAGTCGAAGAAGCTCCAAGGGAGGCTTACAGCGAAAAATAAACGCTGATTCCGCTGAAAGTAAAAGGCGAAGAAGCTCCTAAGGGAGGCTTACAGTGAAAAATAAACGTCGATCTTCGGCAAATATCATTTTGCATAACATCACATCATTTGCATAGCATAACATCATACATCATATTGCATCAATGACGCAAGAAGGGGGTTCAATGTTGATATTCGAAGATTGTTTCGAAGAAACAGTGCCAAGGCACAAGAATAATTATCGAAGAAGCATACCTTCGTCAAACTCCGAAATGAAAAGATCTATTGGTTACTGATTTTACGACGATTGGATGTTTTTATGAAAATACGGATATTATTTACGAAGCATGAAAAGAAGGGAAGGTGTTTTTTCGCTGAAGGCTCAAAAAACAGTATGTGTGTAAAGTTTCATGCATCGTAAAGAATTGAACCATAAATAGCTTATATATTACATTCAAAGTTACAAAATATTACACATATTGTTCAACAAATATTACATTCCAAATATTTTTACAATAACATCTAATCTTCCCTTAGAACTACTTCTGCAGCTTCGTTTAGTAGTTGATCAACAACTTTATCCATGATAGCTTCGGCCATTTTTCTAATTTCGTCGTCCCCCTTCGCGTGGGGGACCGCCGATGGCTCGGCAGGCTCTGAGGGAGGAGAAAGTGCGGCTGTGTTACAAAGTGTAAACAAGTTCGAAATCAAAAATTACAACAAAGAGCCAAAAACTACTAGTCAATACCTATTTGCCCTTCGAGATCCACACTTTTCTCAGCGGCCTCTGCTACTTTTCTAGCGTCATGAATACCTTTCTCGCTTTTTCGTATAATTTTTTGGGCCATCTCCCGGCCACCATTGTCCCAGATGTCGGTGAAAAATTTTCCACCGACCAGGCTCGCTTCGGCCGAGGGGTCTTTTATATCTTCAGAAGATAAGACGGTTTCGGATTGTGCCAAGGATTTCACATGGTCACAGTCTTTCCTCTCCAAAATAGTGGCAATCCCCCTGGCACCCGAAAAGGCACATATGTCTCCGCGGCTATTCAAAACTTCTTCAAAAGCTTCAGCTTCGTGGCTGATCCATCCAATTGGGCCTTCGGGGTCACCCCTTATGAAGTTTTCCTCACTTGAGAATGCGCCAATGCTGGCAAAGCTGGTTCTTATTTTCTTAACACATTCTATAGATTTTTCATAACACCTTTTCTTGGATGCACGAAGCTCTTCAACATTTTTTCTAAATGATTGGCCCATTGTTCACTAATTTCTCGTTTTGTTTCTTCAAATGTGCACTCTTCTTTAGCTCTGACTAGCTGTTTCCGAAGATCTTCAATTTCGCGCTTCTGAGCCTCAGCTTGAGCTTTGAAAGCAGTTTCGTCTTCTTTTATTTTATTCACTAACGAGTGTAATATTTTATCTTTCTCGAGACCTTCGTTCCTTAGTTCAATTACTTCAGAACGAAGGTTGCTCAAGGCTATAGTACATCCTTCGTCTTCGACATCTTTTTGTGCCCTGAGGGCATTGCTAAGTATAAGGCCCTGTAAAAAATGCGTTAATAAGTTCAGGCAAACGAAAAATTTTGGTTTCAAGAAATAATACAAAGATCTCATTTTTTCACCTTTAAGCTATTGTACGCCAAGCTGTCGGCCAGCTCGTTTTTTGACAACACCGAGAGCCCGTCTTCTAATGTTGGGAATCCGAAGCTCTTGCTCATCTCCCGACAGACAGAAATCTCCTTGCTGTCAGGGAGACAATACAAGAAGTCTTCTTCTCCGCTGCCGTTGAATATCAACGCCCCCTTTGGATATTTCAGTTTTTGGGCATAGAACTGAGCCTCTTGCTTTTCTTTTTCAATCAACTCTTTCCCCGAAGCATGTCGTAAAATATAATTGAAAGCTTCGGAAAATGCTTCGGGGGCGGCAGTGCCAGTTTCTTCAGCCAAAATTTGTTCTGTTGCTTCTGTTTCTTTGGTTTCCAAGGATTTCACCTTGGCGGGTGAAAGTCGCCTAGAGGGGGGGTGGATAGGCGAAACCTGAAAATTAAAACTTTATCCCCCAACTAGATCCCTTGATTAGTGGTTAGAACAAGATATACAAATATCGGAGAATAGAAACTTAGTTCTTGCTTGAAAGGAGTATTGCTAAATAATGCGGGAGAGATAAATCAATACAACTAATAAGTTATAGAATAACAAAGCAAGAACCCTTAGATGAGAAGAGCACTAGAACAAGTTCTTTCTTGCAACGTGTTGCTTCACTAAATGGAAATTTAACTTGAAGCAATACCAAATGAAATTAGCAAATAATGGTGCAAGAAAACTTAGAGCAAGGGAAAGCAAACAAATCACAAGCAATAAACACAATGGACACGGGTGATTTGTTTTACCGAGGTTCGGCCCTCGAAGGCCTAGTCCCCGTTGAGGAGTCCACTTAAGGACGGGTCTTTTTCAACCCTTTCCCTCTCTCCCCCGATCACACAAGGATCGGTGAGCTCTTCTTCTTCTCAAGGATCACTCTCGATCCCACAAGGACCACCACAATCTTTGGTGTCTCTTGCTAGCTTTTACAAGCCTCCAAAACTTTGGAGGAAGTTCAATGGGAGTCAAAACTCCACGCGCAAATGAACACAAAGATGAAGCACACACTATCTCTCGATGAATCTCACAAGGCACTGGTGCTAAACTCAAATGAGTAGCTCTCTTTTGCTTGCTCTCTCTTTTGTGGCACTTGTGTTGGTTGTAGTGGTCTAAATCTTGTGTATAGGATGGATCAATGAATATATGTGGTTGGGAGGGCTTGAGTATGTCAACTAGATGACTTGGAATGTTGCTTGGGCTCCCTCACCTTGAAGTGGCCGGTTGGGGTGGTATTTATAGCCACCATCCAATTTTGTAGCCGTTGGAGAAGCTGCTGGCGATGGGCGCACCGGACAGTCCGGTGCACACCGGACATGTCCGGTGCGCCAGCCACGTCATCCTATCCGTTGAGATTTGAGCTGGTCGACCGTTGGAGGCTTTGTCCTCATGTGGCACCGGACAGTCCGGTGCAGCACCGGACAGTCCGGTGCCCCTCTGACTTCTGCTCTGACACTCTGAATTCAACTGTACACTTTGCAGAGTCGACCGTTGCGCGCAGATGACCGTTGCTCCGCTGGCACACCGGACAGTCCGGTGTACACCGGACAGTCCGGTGAATTTTAGCGGAGCGACCTCCCACTTTCCCGAAGCTGGCCAGTTCGGAGCCGCTTCACTCTGGAGCACCGGACACTGTCCGGTGGTGCACCGGACAGTCCGGTGAATTATAGTGGGCTGCGCCTGAGAAACCCGAAGGTGAAGAGTTTGAAGGCAATCCTCCCTGGTGCACCGGACACGGTCCGGTGGTGCACCGGACACTGTCCGGTGGCACACCGGACAGTCCGGTGCGCCATACCAGGGAGCACTTCGGTTTCTCTTTGCTCCTTTCTTTTGAACCTTGTCTTGTTCTTTTTATTGGTTTTGAGTTGAATCTTTGGCACCTGTAGAACATGTAATCTAGAGCAAACTAATTAGTCCAATTGTTTGTGTTGGACATTCAACCACCAAAATCATTTAGGAAAAGGTTTAAAGCCTATTTCCCTTTCAATCTCCCCCTTTTTGGTGATTGATGCCAACACAAACCAAAGCAAATATATAAGAGAATAATTGAACTAGTTTGCATAGGATAGGTGCAAAGATTGCTTGGAATTAAACTAATATTCATTTCATAAAATATGCATGGATGCTTTTCTTTGTTTTTTTTTAACATTTTGGACCATGCTTGCACCTCAAGTTTTGTTTTTGCAAATGTTTTGGAAATTCTTTTTCAAAGTCTTTTGTAAATAGTCAAAGGTAAATGAATAAGATTTTGAGAAGCATTTTCAAGATTTGAAATTTTCTCCCCCTGTTTCAAATGCTTTTCCTTTGACTAAGCAAAACTCCCCCTAAATGAGATCCTCCTCTTAGTGTTCAAGAGGGTTTTAAGATATTGATTTTTGAAATACTACTTTCTTCCCCTTTTGAACACAATAAGATACCAATTTGAAATGTTCAATTGAACTCATTTAAAATTAGGGTGGTGGTGCGGTCCTTTTGCTTTGGGCTAATACTCTCTCCCCCTTTGGCATGAATCGCCAAAAACGGAGTCATCAGAGCCCATTCTATAAGTTGTCTCCCCCTTTGGTAAATAATATATGAGTGAAAGATTATACCAATGTGGAGATATAGTATGGAGTGATGGCGAAGGGTAGATAATACCAATAGAGTTGAGTGGAAGCCTTGTCTTCGCCGAAGACTCCATTTCCCTTTCAATCTACGACTTAGTATAGAAATATACTTGGAAACATATTAGCCGTAGTCATGGTACGATAATAATAAGATATATGCATTTGTACCAAAATGAAAGAGATATGATCAAAAGATATGTCAATTAAGCATGATCTTAGTTCTATACAATATAGATTTCTCCCCCTAAATCTGTGCCTTGAGAGGATTACATATTTTGGCCTTAGATGCCAAGTGCACATAATTAGGTTAATGAGAACAAGTCTATATCATAGAGAAAGTGAAGTGCATTGTGTCATAGTATATGTGTGATGCTCATGACAGATTATGCACTTATGAAAGCATGTTGCAAACATTTTAAGCATTTTCCTTTAAAGATTTCAAAGAGACTTAAGGACCATCCACCTTTGGAACAAAGGTAGCTTATCCTCGTTACAAGGTTAAGCTTTAAGCTCTTTGACAATAGAACCACTTCATCTAGTTTTAGCAAGGATGCAATAATGCATGAGTGAAATTTTAAGAGGTTAAACTAGGTATGAAGCAGGGATAATGCATGGACATGCTTTCTCTTCCTTTTATACAAGATATGTAAAGAAAGTATAGAAAAAGGAAGATTTAGGTACAAGTTTGAATGAAAGGAAGTGGTTTTACCCTTTTGTACCTTCACATAGAGACGTTCTCTTCATTGTGCTTTGTCCTTAGTCTTAGTTGCTTAAGACCTATACTTGATGACAATATATGGAAATACTTTGCACAAGAGAGAGTTCTTCAACTAGTGATCTTTTTCAAGTTATTGTTAGCATATATCAAATGGATCACAAGTTGCATAAATGAATCATGAATTCTCCTTTTTCCTTAGTGCAAATCAAGATAGATGTCAATTAAAATTACAAATTGAAATTACATGAGGCACTAAGAAGCATAAGTGATAATTGAAGTTGTTCAATGATCAACCAATATGCGATCAAGAGAACAACATAGGCAATAGATTTTCACTCAAGCTTAAAAATAGGAGAATCCAATAAGCATGCTACTTTAGAAATGAAGGCAACAATCCTTGATAAAAGCGACTTTATTTTAACAAGTTGGATTGATGTGTAGTAGCATACTATATGAGAAACATTATTCTCATGCAAGAGACTATATGAAATTACTAAGATAAAGCAATAGTCTCAACATAATCAAAATATAATAATGGACTCCCCCTAAAGATATGCATCAAGAAATTGAGAGAATTGATTTCAATGCATTCAATTTTAAGGACATAAAGGGAGAATCATTATACATCTTGATCAAGGGCTCATAAATTTAGCAATAAACAACTTGAGCCTGGTAATCTCATAATGAAAAAAGGATTTAGAATGCTTACAACCACACCATTGATTGTTGTAAAGATCTTATTGTCCAAGTAGATGTTGTTGTCCTTGATGTTCTTCCTTTTTCATTTGAGTGTCCTCCCTTTGTATTTGTCTCTTTTTCCTTCCAAACTTATTGAAAATACTCAAGAGACATGTTAATAGCGCAAGGGAGCATATGGTGAAAGATGATTACTTTAGATGATTAGCGTACATAATTCATCATCCACAAGTCACATAGACATGAAGTAAAATCCTTAACATTAGTGCATTTTATTTGAGAAAAATGACTGAGCACCTTTTAAGCATTTTAATAATCATTGGAGATTTTACTTTATCATATTGAAGTTAGTTAATCATCACTTGGAGGCAAATCAATATGATAACATATATATAAATATCGCAAAGGCATTAAATAGATTCTAATGGACATGAGCTTTTAAAAGAATGAGATTGAATGCACATCTAGTTGAATTGAGTCCAATAAAGAATCTATTTCTCACATGGGTAGAATATGATAATTTAGATTAAATAGTCATTGAGATGGGAACTAAATTTAACTAAGAAGATGAGTTCCCATACCTTTGCTTTTACCTCTCTTCCTTTGGGTGAAGAGCAACCCATGTGGCTTGTGGCATTAATCTTGCACTTACTCTCTTGTAGATTTTCATAAGTAAGCTCAAGAGAGATGTTAAGAACAACACAAGCACTAGTTTCCCTTTTTGTAATCATTTTTGATAAAGAATGAAAAGGTGAATTACTAAAGCATGGAAACTTTATAATATGAACTAGATTATTCCATGAAGTATGCCTAGTTTTAACTCATAAAACAAGCATGGTTAAATTCTTGAGACTTAAGGGAATAAATCTAATTCATAACATGGAGAGCGATAAATGTAGAAGAATCATATCCAATTTAAGCAATAAAACATACAACATAAATTATTGGATTGATTTTCCTTGCCAAGATGGATTACACATTTCCATAGAGAAATTTATCTCTACAAGTGAGACTACTTAAATTACTTAGATAAAAGCAATAGTCTCACTTTTCTAGCTATAGAGAGCATTTTTCCTTTTATAAGTGTCCTAAGTATTTGAATTCCTTACATGACACTTTATTCTTTTAAGAACATGAAATATCTTTCTATATCTAGAACATGGCAATAATAGAATAATTAATGTAAAAACATGCCATGAGAACTTGCAACAATTTAAAGCATGTAGATTGTCATAATATAGAATTGATAAATACACAATCTACCATATGAGAGGAATTTCTTCAAAGAATGATGACATAGTTTTAAAACATGCTTAAGTGCTTTCTATTTCTATGTGACTACACAAGACACACGACAATTTAAGATAATTGCACTTAAGAATATAAATGTTACCATCCTTTGACTTTCCTCCATGTTGTAGGCTTTGATATTCCGCACATGATGATTCTTTATTTCCTACAACATTAATATCTTTCCGAGATGATATGAGTTTAGAATACAATAAATTTAAGTAACCTTGGGTCAATCTTGAATACGTAGATCATTTGAAGATTGATAGCTTGAGTTGATAAGAATTGAATGAACTCTCTCAAGCACCCCAAAGACTTCATATCATCTCCTTCTCCTACAAAGCTTTGTCAAGCACATTTTGGTCCCCATCGCTTGATGGGTCCATCACGGTTAGTCAACAAAGATCTAGGAACCCAAAAGTCCTTTGTGTTAGCACTAGGTAAACTCATTACCTTTCTAGCACAAGTTGCAATTTTGGGTTGCCTAGTTACATGAAAATTAATTGACAAGCTAGGAGTGGAATTGTTACCAATGGGACAATCCTTGCATTGATGTCCCTTTCTTCGGCATGTGTAGCATAGGCGTTTTTCAAGTTTTGAAGTTTTCTTCTTTCCTTGCTTGTTGCCTGCTACATGGTTAGTAAAAACTTTCCTTTCTAACCCTATGCCTTTTTGTTTTAAATGGGGACAAGATCTAAGCAAGTGTCCCTTCTTGGAATATTTAAAACAAAGTCTATCATCCTTGGTAATAATCAAGCCATTAATATAGGGACATGACCTAATCAAGTGCCCTTCTTCAAAGCATTCACTACACTTTTTAATGTGAAGTGTGGCTTGATCATTACCTTGGATGTTACCTTTTGTGGAGGCGTGGTTGAGGCTTTTGGAGGAGGTGTTGAATTTCATATTTTGTTCCCTCCTCATGGCAATCCTCAAATCCTTGACATTTTCTTCAAGGGATGTAGTGCATGCCACGGTTGTTCCCGTCTCAAGCTTCTTCACCATGTGATCACGGTTATCTTGAGAAGGTTGGGCAATGCATTTCCCTTTTAGTTGTGTCAAGCTCATCTTTAGCCTCTCATTTTCTTCTTTGAGCTTTTGATGTGAATCATCATTTGTTCCTGCAAATTCAAGCTCAAGGAAAGATTTGCTTGTCGACGGACAACAAGCGTTAGCACATGATAATATAGTATCAATTTGAATACATGTGCATGAGTGAGGTTGTTGGGATTTTAAGTTTTCTATCACAACCTCATGAGCAATATTTAATATGATATGATCATCCATAAGATTTTCATGAGAACATAGAAGCATATCATATTTATTTTGAAAAGCTAGATTTTCAACTTTTAGCTTTTTTACTTGGTCCTTAAGCAAGGTATTCCTATTTACTAATTGAGCGATACAATGTAAAGCGTTATCTTGCTCAATTGAAATAGTTTCATACCTTTGGACCAAATCAACATGAGAGCACTTTAGCTCCTCATGTTCTTTAGTCAATTCGTCAAAGTGTAGCATTTTCATGGAGAGAATATCTTCTACCCTTTGACGAGCTTCGCTTTGCTCTCTTGCTCTTTCTAGAAGTTTGAGCATGACCGCCTTATCTTCTTGGCTTAGGCGAGCGTAGAGATGCACAAAGCTTCTTTCTTCCTCCTCATCCTCGTTTGTGCTTCCGCTATCATTTTCATTAGCCACACAACACATGTGGGAATCGAAATGGGAAGACAAACCTTTTGGAGAGGTGGATTCATCGTTTGGTCTCCATCGTTCATTTTCTCCTTCTTCCTTGCAAGGGTTAGTATCACAAAAACTAAAGGAAGTAGAGGCATCAAATGAACTATTATGTTTGGACTCATCAAACTTGATTTTAATTCTAGTCCAAATATCATGCGCATCGGGAATGGATTCGTCATAGTTTGATATGAAGGCACGATAATCTTCTTTGCTAAGAGAATTGTTTAAGATGTCAAAAGCTAGGTAGTTTAAGCGATAACATCTTTGATCCTCCTCGGAATTAATTTTTCCATTAAAACTAGAGGGGAAAATACTCTTGTCAATAATTTGTTCTAATTGAGGATGTATGGTTCTAAAGGCATTTATCACACTAGTAGACCATGAATCATAATTAGAACAATCATCAAATAATATCTCAAGAGTTACCTCCTTTTGAGTTGCGTTCGTTGGAGGAGTCTTCTTGTTCTTTTGGGATCTTCTACGAGCCATCACTTCGAGTTGTTAGACTCAAGATGAAGTGCCTAGCTCCGATACCAATTGAAAGTCGCCTAGAGGGGGGGTGGATAGGCGAAACCTGAAAATTAAAACTTTATCCCCCAACTAGATCCCTTGATTAGTGGTTAGAACAAGATATACAAATATCGGAGAATAGAAACTTAGTTCTTGCTTGAAAGGAGTATTGCTAAATAATGCGGGAGAGATAAATCAATACAACTAATAAGTTATAGAATAACAAAGCAAGAACCCTTAGATGAGAAGAGCACTAGAACAAGTTCTTTCTTGCAACGTGTTGCTTCACTAAATGAAAATTTAACTTGAAGCAATACCAAATGAAATTAGCAAATAATGGTGCAAGAAAACTTAGAGCAAGGGAAAGCAAACAAATCACAAGCAATAAACACAATGGACACGGGTGATTTGTTTTACCGAGGTTCGGCCCTCGAAGGCCTAGTCCCCGTTGAGGAGTCCACTTAAGGACGGGTCTTTTTCAACCCTTTCCCTCTCTCCCCCGATCACACAAGGATCGGTGAGCTCTTCTTCTTCTCAAGGATCACTCTCGATCCCACAAGGACCACCACAATCTTTGGTGTCTCTTGCTAGCTTTTACAAGCCTTCAAAACTTTGGAGGAAGTTCAATGGGAGTCAAAACTCCACGCGCAAATGAACACAAAGATGAAGCACACACTATCTCTCGATGAATCTCACAAGGCACTGGTGCTAAACTCAAATGAGTAGCTCTCTTTTGCTTGCTCTCTCTTTTGTGGCACTTGTGTTGGTTGTAGTGGTCTAAATCTTGTGTATAGGATGGATCAATGAATATATGTGGTTGGGAGGGCTTGAGTATGTCAACTAGATGACTTGGAATGTTGCTTGGGCTCCCTCACCTTGAAGTGGCCGGTTGGGGTGGTATTTATAGCCACCATCCAATTTTGTAGCCGTTGGAGAAGCTGCTGGCGATGGGCGCACCGGACAGTCCGGTGCACACCGGACATGTCCGGTGCGCCAGCCACGTCATCCTATCCGTTGAGATTTGAGCTGGTCGACCGTTGGAGGCTTTGTCCTCATGTGGCACCGGACAGTCCGGTGCAGCACCGGACAGTCCGGTGCCCCTCTGACTTCTGCTCTGACACTCTGAATTCAACTGTACACTTTGCAGAGTCGACCGTTGCGCGCAGATGACCGTTGCTCCGCTGGCACACCGGACAGTCCGGTGTACACCGGACAGTCCGGTGAATTTTAGCGGAGCGACCTCCCACTTTCCCGAAGCTGGCCAGTTCGGAGCCGCTTCACTCTGGAGCACCGGACACTGTCCGGTGGTGCACCGGACAGTCCGGTGAATTATAGTGGGCTGCGCCTGAGAAACCCGAAGGTGAAGAGTTTGAAGGCAATCCTCCCTGGTGCACCGGACACGGTCCGGTGGTGCACCGGACACTGTCCGGTGGCACACCGGACAGTCCGGTGCGCCATACCAGGGAGCACTTCGGTTTCTCTTTGCTCCTTTCTTTTGAACCTTGTCTTGTTCTTTTTATTGGTTTTGAGTTGAATCTTTGGCACCTGTAGAACATGTAATCTAGAGCAAACTAATTAGTCCAATTGTTTGTGTTGGACATTCAACCACCAAAATCATTTAGGAAAAGGTTTAAAGCCTATTTCCCTTTCAGCGGGCTCTGAAGGCCCAGCTTCAGTCTCAACTTGGTGCTTTGAAGTTTCGGCACCAAAGGCTTCGATTTGCACTTTGGGAGTTTCGGCAATTTTCTTCGGAGTAATGCTTGAAGACTTTATTGTCTCCAATACATCTAGTACATTAACCATCCTTTTTCTTTTGGGGGTCATTGCTGGACCCTTTTGGCTTTTTGGTACTTCAACTTTTGCTGAAGGACTTAAAATTTCAGATGTCCTTGTTTCTTTAGCCTTCGGTTCTTCTATTTTCTCTATCTCCGGCATTATGACCGGCTCTTCAATATTCGGCAGGGGAGTCGGCTCCTTGGCTTCGAGGGCCGAAGAGGTTTCACCAACAAATTCAGGCACTGTGGCCGGTTCAATATAGTGTGGCCGGTGCGTAAGAACCTTCATCTTTTTCCTCTTTGGCGCTGGCTCACTAGGAGCGGCTGAAGCAACTTCCTTCGTAGAAGCCGTATCTTTCCTTTTTTGACCCCGTGTTGGGTAATGGTAGTCAGGATAGACGAACCCAATGGCATCAAATACTCGATTGAATCTTTTCTTCTTTCGGCCTCCGAAGGCTGCAGACAGTGCAGTATCTTCTGCCTTCGAGTATGGTCCAAGCAGTTCATCGCTTGTGGCCTCAACACATTTCAGCCAGTCATCATCTGGCTCGACAAACTGATCTCTATATCTGAAGGTATATTTTAGCCTAACTAGTCCACCTTCGTCAGGTTTGCTGATGGTTTCTTTTGGCATTTCCCACTTTTCCACAAGTGGCCATACTCTGAAGGCAATATGCTCCTGGATCAAATCCCTCGTCCCGATGAAAGAACAAACTACACCGAAGGCTCTCCGGCATTCTTCGACTGCTTCGTCAATGTCCACCTTCGGTTTCGGAAGGCCAAAGCGCTGCCAGATGGGGCGCATGATGATATCTTTTAATATCTTCTCGCGTCTTCAAGTCGTTCTTCACATAGAACCATTCCTTCATCCAGTCCCCAGGCCATCTCTTCCGAAAAGTTGGCACGGGACAGTTTGACCTAGAGCGGGCACCGAAGCTATAACAGCCAAAATTGTTGTGATATTGCTCCTTACCCCATGGTTTCGTCTCATACAATAACTCATGCATACTGCAGAAACTTTTTGCATTTGGCTCCAAACCTTGGCTCTTCACGGCCCATACTAAGATTCCCATCCTTATGATTGCTTCGGGAGTAATTTGATGGAGGCAGATTTCAAATATCTTCAAAACTTCTACCACGAAACTGCTCAAAGGAAACCGAAGTCCAGCCTTAAAGAAGCTTCGGAATATCACGACTTCATTCTCCTCAGGAGTCGGACAAGTTTTCTCTCCTTCGTCAGCCCTCACAATAGATAAATCCCAAAAATATCTTCCCCTCATATTGACAAGATGGCTTTGTTTAATGCTTGATTTTCCAAAAACTACATGGCTTGGTCGCCAAGGTCGATCTTCGGAATCTTCACCACCACTTTCCACATCATAGTTGTCACTGTCACCAGTGTCTTCAGACAAACCCTATAAAATCTCCCTAGTAATCTTCTCTGTATTTGTCTTTGCTATTGATTCAAGAAAGCCGAGATTCATCTCCCCAGAAAGGCTCAGCTTCGTTTCAGCGACAGCTTTCTTATCTTCAGACATCTTCGAAAATGCTGAGAAAGTGCTCTCAAAACCGAAGCTTGAAAATTTTTAAAAAAAGCCAAGCAAGTGTTGGTGCGCAAGAGCTAAAAGTTGGGTGAGCAAGAGCAGATGGCAAGAAAGCGTGCCAAATGAACCCGTGGTGAGCTCTTATTTATACGCCTAGTGCGTTGAAAACTGGAGGGTCCCGCTTGTCAATGACTGTTGCTATTCTAGCAAAGGGAAGGTGTTTTTTCGGACCTTCGGCTTAAGGCCTTCGTCCATGTCGCAATCTGAATTTATCACTCTAACAAATTAATACTGCGAGGGGCTACTGTTGGGGGCCTTCGGCTTCCGAAGGTCCTCAAAAACATAATTTGACAATGTTTTCCAAGTGAAATATGTGAACAGGTATTTTCGGATTCGGATCATGAGCATACAGAGCATGGTCAGGACGAAGCCTGAGCGAGACGAAAGGTGATTATGACGAAAGACAAGGTAATCACGAAGCTGTGCGCAGGAAAGCTTCGGCATGGCAGCAGAAAAGGGGAACCGACTTAAAGATGAAAAGGCAAATTAGACCTCGAAGAATTACTATAGAGTTATTAGCAAATGTAAAGGGCATGAATGTAATTTTACATGGGCTGCGTCCCTTGCCTATAAATAGATGAACAGTACTCACGCGGACTTGGCATTCGCTTTTTGCATCACGCTTGTACCCTTGCTTTCCTTCAAACCAAAGGTACAATTATAATTTGTTATTGTTGATATGGTAATGCAAATAAAAATAAGTTGATAATAATGTTTAAGTGTTTATGTTATTTTTTGTATCTTGCATATGAATTCTTCTTCATCATTTATTGTGCTTACGAAGGTTTTTCCTTCACAACCATCGTCTGGAATTCATTATATCCGAAGGGAAATAATGTCTCGAAGGACGAAGGACTTTAAAATTTAACACTTTTTATGTTGCCTTGTTCTTAACTCTTAGCATTTGAGAACAAGTCCCCAACACTAGCTATCATGCACAATGTTGAATACATTGGTGAGCTTAATAAAATATACATTTTGCAATAACAGTGAACCTGAAAACATAATTTAGTGTATGCATAATTCGGTGCATCAACTTATCTCCACGCTTAAATATCATCATAGTTTGCATTTGAACAACGGTTGTTATAATAGTTTAGACTACATTTAAATGGATATCGTATTTGAACAAGTGTAATCCATATTAACGCATGGGTAACTCTACTTTTATATGAAATTAATTATATGGTGATGAGAAGTTTGAGTCTAGAATACTATTTCATATTAGCTATACAGTGTTGGTACTGTGAGCTTGTTCTCTTTTTTAAAAAAATATTGTTAGCATGTTCTTAAGAGCACGTAAAGAGTGTCACTACAACCTTTAAACTATGGTATATTGAACATGGTGTTGTACTTGTTATCCGATGAGTATAACTTATTTTCTCCATATTATATTGAAAGTTTCTCTGAACAACCCATTGCTAAAACAGATTTGCATCCTACTAGAGACAATGCTGGCTAAGAAATTGAGGCTGGCACAGGAAAACTCAACAAATGTTTGCGAATAAAGCATCGAGTGAAAGAGTATATTTTCATCAATTCACTCGTGGTCGAAGAAAATCTAGCAGGTGAACAACACACTACCCTCCCTTGTCCTCTCTAGACATGAAACTCTGACGGTGAGTAGGGATGGCAGCGGGTCAGATTTTGGTCGGGTATAATAATACCCGACCTGAAATTGTACCCGATATTTCTACAAATATCCATACCCACCAAGCCAATCGGGCGAGAAACTGTATCTGTACTCGTGCCCATCGGGTATCCACCGGGTATCGGGTATCCAGTGGATATGTTATTGTAGATTAAATAACATTCGGTCAGTGTTATAATAAATGCATAAAATATTTTAGTTTCCATCTAAGCACCAATGCAACACGAGAATGACTATATTTGGCTACACATCTATACAATATCTCAACTCATAATTATCACATCCAATAAATTTTAATTTGAGTACAGAGAATAAAAGCTTAATGAGTTCATGACAGTTGACAGTCATAACATTGTCAATGTATCATTGGTCTCGATTACATTATAGTTGACTGTTAACACAACACAAATTAATATTCATTAATCAACAACACATGCAGGTGAGTTTTTCTAGTGAATGTAGCACATTTTTAGTGGATGCAGCACATTTAAAGAGGTATATTGATATTTCGGGTATCCACTGGATACCATAACATTGTTAATGTATCATTGGTCTCGATTACATTACAGTTGATTGTTAACCCAACACAAATTAATATTCATTAATCAACAACACATGCGGGTGAGTTTTTCTAGTGAATGTAGCACATTTTTAGTGGATGTAGCACATATATTGATATTTCGGGTATCCACTGGATACCCGTGGGTAAAGTATTTTACTCATACCTGACCCGATGTATTTCGGTTATCCGACCCGATAGAACCCACGAGTGAGTTTTTCTACCCGTATCCATATCCATCGGGTACGAAACCCGCGGGTCCAACTGTCATCCCTAATGGTGAGCCAATGCATTGCACAAATCCAACAATTTTCATAATGCCTCCCCACACACCTTATCTGCAAATAGGTCATTTTATTTGCAGCATGGTTCCATGAGGTGCATTCAACCTCACTAATTTGTGAGAGCCAAGTAAGGTTTAGGGATAGAACAACACATTTTTAGTGGATGTAGCACATATATTGATATTTCGGGTATCCACTGGATACCCGTGGGTAAAGTATTTTGTCCATACCCGACCCGATAGAACCCACGGGTGAGTTTTTCCCATCCCTAATGGTGAGCCAATGCATTGCACAAATCCAACAATTTTCATAATGCCTCCCCACACACCGTTTGCAGATCATTTTATTTGCAGCATGGTTCCATGATAGGCAATGGACAATGCTATAAAGAAGGTGCACTCAACCTCACTATTTTGTGAGAGCCAAGTAAGGTTTAGGGATAGAACAACACAGTTTTAGTGGATGTAGCACATATATTGATATTTCGGGTCGGGTAAAGTATTTTATTCATACCTGATCCGATAGAACCCACGACCCACGGGTTGAGTTTTTCCCATCCCTAATGGTGAGCCAATGCATTGCACAAATCCGCACCTTATCTGCAAAATAGGTCATTTTATTTGCGCATGGTACCTTCATAGGCAATGGAAGATGTTGTGAAGAAGGTGCATTCAACCTTACTATTCTGTGAGAGCCAAGTAAGGTTTAGGGATAGAATAGCACATGGGTGCAGGTGTTACATAGAACCCCTCTGACCGTTACACTTGTCTATCAGATCACCGGCCAGCAGTATGGGACTACAATAAATTTTCACTGCGTCAGCACCGCTGCACTGCGGGTGGGGAGTAGAAGAAATGGGCCTGCACGTTGGGCCACTTGAATTGCCTACATCTGCAAAACACATGATTCACACCCTAGCACAACACATACCGAACACTCTTGCATTTAGACACAGCGGATTTATTAAGATTCAACGCTTGCCCCTCATCTTCTTGTAACATAACATAACAAATAGACTGAAATCTTATACATGAGCCGGAATCATATGCAAAAAAACAAACCTATATACAGAGGGGAGAACCATGGTGGTGATAGGATCAAGTCCTACTGGTCATCCAGCTTCCACACCTCATGGAGAAGCCTATACCTCGCTGTGGTCGAGTTGCTGATCCGCTTCAGCTTCGCAAGCGGGTCTGATGAGGTGTTGGAGATGAAGGTAAGTGGGGAGCTCAGCTCATCAAGCTCGTCATCGCTCGTGTTGGACTTGTGAAGGATGGCGGACCCGCTCTTCCTAGGATCACCGATGACGCTTAGTATTGCCCCAGATACAGGGGCATTGTACAAAATTGGCGATGCGCTGCACGGGATCGACCGTATGCCCTTGTTAACCTCCAGGTGGTCCTATCAACAGGGGAGATTCATTGGTCAGTAACCTTCCATAATTTACAGTGGAACAGAGTAAATTTCACTCAAACTGCAGATAAGTACACGTGCTTCTTTTACTGTAGTTCCCTTCCTGTGAAACTAGCAGCCTAATGCGAAGATATACCCCCTAAAATTTATATGTCATGGAAAAAATGGTTATTATAAGCAAAAGAACCAAGAGCTAAATAAACTAACCTCCAACTCTAGTGCTTGAAGTAAAGAACCTTGAATGGGATCTGGACAAAATTCATCTGGTAAAAAGACATCCAGGATGTTCTTGATGATTGATGAGCTAAAGGTAGGGCAAAGCTGTAAAACATTACATGACAGTAAGATATTGTTTAAAAAAACGTTTCAATAAGTCATTAAAATATAGAGCACCCTTTTGAACGAGATAGGTATTTTAAAAAACGTTTCAATAAGACATTAAAATATAGAGCAGTCCTTTGAACAAGATATGATTTCATGCCTCTTTCCTGCTACTGGTATCCATGAGCACATCCTTGGGAAGCATTAGGAGATCACTCAGTGCATTCAGGTGATAGAATGGCTTTACAGATTCACCAAAGCCATTTTCACCACCTTCATTGTCAAGTTCTTGATAGTCGTCCATATCCATGCCAAACAAGTCAGTAAGACATCTAGACCAGCTGCCAATCTAAAAGAGGGAAGCAGGTCAATGGTCTTTGTAACAAATGAGAATTAAGGGAGACAAAAGGTCCATCGGCGGTAAGTTGTGTGACCTCACAATAACTCAATAAGCATAGTTGTTATTTAACTCACAGCATTTTTCAGTTGGACCCCAGCACCGAAGCTGAATTTCCCAGATGGGATTGGAAGAACTTTAGGATCAGTTATGGGATCAGACAGCGGGTCTGTTGGAATTTCATCATCTGATTCACGCAAAATAGCATTGAACATTGCTACATCCAACCTAGCTATGCACTGCTCCATCACCTGTAGAAGGGAAATACCGTTGGGAATTAGAACAAGTCAAAGGGTTTTATACAGTCTGCACTTCTTTTATTCTCAGTGCCTCAATCTTGAATCAAGCTCCAGTTGCACTCAGTGTCAAGGGTGTCGGCGCCCAAGACAGTAGGGCCCTGACTACGCAGCTCGTAGTCGTGACGGGTAAGGGTGTCAGGGGTTTTTGCCTGGTAACCCAATGGGTGAAGGGGATGAGATTGGAGGAGTAGGAAGAATGAGATAAGTAATTCTTGCTTGCTTTATTGAATCAGCCACCCGCCTTATATAGCTAGGCCCCCTAACAAACTCCTCCTATTTATCTCCCTAACAAACTCCTGCTACTTATCCTCTTATCTAAACAAATCTCCTACTTTCTAGTCACGTCTAACTGCTTGCTACTCCTGCGCCGGCGTGATCTGTTGCTGGCCTACGCTGATAGTGGTGGCCCCACATGACATATCTCCCCCCTCCCCTCGACGAGCAGCTCGTCCTCGAGCTGGAAGCTGGGGTAGCGGTTGATAAAACTGTCGGTGTCTTCCCATGTGGTTGATGCAGAGGGCTCTCCTTTCCAATGAACCAGAAGCTGGCGAACACCCCTGGCCAAGTGGTATCGCAGGACGTGATCCGGTTCTAGAACATCAACACCATTGTGGATTTGAGGAAGGGCTGGTGGAGTGGCCGGTGGCGTGCCCACAAATTTCTTCAAGAGGCCAACGTGGAACACGTCGTGGAGGCGGGGGCGAGGTGGAAGCTCTAGCTGGTAGGCGACGTCGTTGATGATGGCGGTGATGCGATACGGTCCGTAGAACCGTGGCTTGAGCTTCCCTGACGTGGGCATATGTAGCGATGAAGCGGCACGGTGGCGCAAACGGAGCCAAACCCAATCACCACTGCAAAGCGGACGTCCCGGTGATGGTTGTCGTAGAAGCGCTTGTAGATGACTTGAGCCTGCTCGAGGCGGTGACAGACGTCCTCAAGGAACTCGTCACGTTCCGCCATGTGCTTGGCGACCGCCACCACCCTCATTTCGTCGAGCTCATGCGAGCGGATAGAGGGTGGGTCTCGGTTGTAAACCACCCGGAACGGAGTGGCGCGGAGCGCAGACTGGTAGGCGGTGCTGTAGATGTACTCTGCCCAGGGAAGCCAGTGTAGCCATTGGCGAGGCCGATCCCTTGTGAAACAGCGCAAGTACATGGTGATGACCTTATTGGCGGCCTCCGTCTAGCTTAGCGATCCACCACCGTGTATGGGTGCGCGAGTGGGATGAAGTGGCAGTATTTGCTGAAGCGATCCACCACCCAGGATGACGGACTTTCCACCCACACACGGGAGCGCCTCAATGAAGTCCAACCCGATGTTTGCCCAGACCGCCGTTGGCACAGGAAGGGGCAGTAGGAGGCCGGCTGGGTGTAGGTGGTCCCACTTGTAGCGTTGACATGTGGCGCAGACGCGAACGTAGTCATGTACCATGTGTCGTATGTTGGCGAAGTGGAAGTCATGGCGTAGGCGGTGTAGTGTACGCTGGACGCCTTCATGGTTGTCGTCGTGTTTGGCGGTGACGAGCTCGTGGAGTGGCGATGCAAGTGGGACGTAGAGGCGGCCTTTGAACGCCACGAGCCCGTCAACGAGCGACCGGGAGCCCGTGCGTTGGCCCGCTACGAGGTCCTCCTTGAGGGCGATCAGAGAAGGGTCAGTGTCGTGAGCTTGGCGAAGATGATCGACGAAGTTGAAGGTAGGATCAGATATGGCGAGAAGCACCAACTCCACCGTGTCGCGCCTGGACAGAGCGTTGGCCACCGTGTTGGTGCTGCCCGCTTTGTACTCCACTGTGAAGTCAAACCCAAGAGTTTGCCCACCTAGTGGTGCTGTGGAATGGTGGCGAGGCACTGGTCGAGCAAAAATTTGAGACTGAAGTGGTCAGTGCATACCAGGAAGCGGCGGCCCCAAAGGCATGGTCTCCAGTTGCGCACGACGAGGACGAGGCCAATAAGCTCACGCTCATACGCCGCCAGGGAGCGATGTCGAGGTGCAACAGGCCGACTAAAGAACGCCACAAGGTGCTGGTCTTGGAGGAGCACGGCGCCGAAGCCGTGCTTCCAGGCATCGCACTCAACGACAACCGGTTGGCCAAAGTCAGGCAGTGCGAGCACCGATGCTGTGGTGGTGGCAGTTTTGAACGCCATGAAAGCCGCCTCAACCTCGGGTGACTAGTCGAACCCCTCCTTGCGAAGAAGAGTGGTGAAGGGCGTGGCGATGGCCCCAAATGTCTTGACGAGCTTGCGGTAGTAGCCGGCGATGCCTAGGAAGCCGCACACTGCTCGTGGGGAGCAAGTGATCAACTATTCTACGACGGCTTGAGCTTTTGCTGGGTCTATGGCGACGCCTTCAGCATAGATGACATGTCCAAGGTAGGAGATTGAGGTGGCTACGAACTCGCACTTGGAGCGCTTGACGAAGAGGTGGTGGTGGTGGTGGTGGTGGAGGACGACGTGCACGTGTCGTAGATGATCGGTCCATGTCTTGCTGTAGATGAGGATGTCGTCAAAGAAGACGAGGATGAACCAGCGAAGAACGATTGCAAGATGGTTCATGAGTGCCTAAAATGTTGTCGGGCCATTGCAGAGCCCGAACGGCATGGCTAGGAACTTATAGAGGTTGTCATGCATGTGGAATGTCGTCTTGGCGATGTCTTCGGCACGCATCCGGACTTGGTGGTAGCCGGAGCAGAGGTCCAGTTTGGAGAAGAAGCGGGCGCCGCGGAGCTCGTCGACCAGGGGATCGGGTACACATCCTTCACCGTGACCATGTTCAGGGCACGATAGTCGACGCAGAGAAGCCATGTGCCATTGGCCTTCCGCACGAGCAGTACCAAAGATGAGAACGCCGAGGAGCTCCATTGAATAATGCCCTGCTCGAGCATGGTGGCGCATTGACGTTCCAGGTCATCCTTTTGCGCCACAGGGTAGCGGTAGGGTCAAATAGCCACTGACACCGATCCAGGAAGTAGGGTGATGGCGTCATCGCGTGAGCGGGGCGAGGGCATGCCCTTGACTTCGTTGAAGACCGCCGCGAATGTGTCGAGGTGGGCCTGCATGAGATTGTCGCCCGGGCATGCACGCAGTGCTGGGCTAGATGGACCCGCCTGCCCACGCCAGCACACCTGATGGTCATCGCGCCAGAAGGACATGGTCAAGGCGCCAAAGTCCCACTGGATGGCCCCCAGCGAGGCGAGCCACTGGGTGCTGAGGACCACGTCGTAGCCGATGAGGGGCAGGACGAAGAAGTCCACGGAGAACACCTCGCCGTTGATGGAAAACGGGGTGTCGCGGTACACGCCCGGGCACGACACCCGATCGCCATTGGCCACTGTGACGTGGAGCTTACCGCCGTGGTGAAGGAACAAAGTGCGGTTGGCGGCCTCTTCGACGTTGAAATTGTGGGTTGAGCCGGAGTCGAGGAGGACGAGGGAGACGCCGCCCAACTTGATGCGCATTTGCATCGTTTCGCTGGTGCGGATGCCGGTGATCACGTGCACTGAGATCGGTGGTTCGTCATCGGTCGTCTCCTCCATGACGGTGTCCGCATCGTCATCCTCAGACACCAGGTCGATGAGGAAGATTCGTTGGCAGACACAGTTGTGATCGTGCCCGAACTTTTCGTTGCAGTTGAAGCACAACCCCAAACGACAACGTTCTTCCATCTCTGCCTGGGACAGACGCCTGACCTAGCGCCCCTCCACGGTTGCCGGAGTCTGCTGGCCTGCAGCTGGTGGGTGGGGTGCTAGCAGTGCGAGTCGTGGTGGAGGCGCTAGTAGGAGACCCCGTTGTTGTAGGTGTCGAGGCTGTGAAGCGAGGGCCGCCGCGCATTGATCGTGGAGTTCTAGCTTGCAGGCGAAGCTTATGGCGACGGCGAGAGATTGTGGGTTGTGGATTTCGACGTCCAGGCTGAGGGGGGGCTGCAGACCGGTGGTGAAAAGTTGCACCTTCTGGGCCTCTGTGAGTATGCCGGCGCAGGGAAGAAGGGCCTCGAATCGCTCCTAGTAGTCTGCAACTGAACTCGTGCGTTTGCACGCCACGAGTTCGCCCAGTGGATTGGTGCACAATGGTGGCCTGAAGCGCGTGTTGAGCAGCTCGACGAAGCGTCTCCATGACGGCGTGCCTTCTTCGCTCTGGATCTGCATAAACCATATCTAGGCGCCATCCTCCACATTGTAGGATGCCATCCATACCTGCTCTTCGGCCGCGATACGTTGCTAGAAGAAATAGGATTCACATCGGTTGATGAACGCCAGTGTGACACCCCAGTGTCACCTAGGGTTTCTCTCAAAGTGCCAAACCAAGAACCATCATTTTATGTGAACCAAACTTACCAAAGTAAGCATGAGCATCAAATTGACTTAAGAATGAAGAATCCACCAAGCCTATACTTAAAAGTATCATGATCAAAACAAATGGGTCTTTCAAAAAGGTAATAATGTTGCAACCCTAATAAAACCCTAAGTGAGCCCTATGAGCAAAATTCAAGAAAATGGGGAATTGGGTATGAAAAATTTAAAATCATGGCTTGAGCCAATTATAAACATTGAAGTATATTCATTAAGCAACAAGAAAGGTTGAGAAAGCTTGGCCAAAATAACTCAAATAAAACCCCAAATCAAGCTTCTCATGTGGGGACTCAATGGGGAATTCTGAATTTCAGGATTCTGAATTTCAGACCTTGAGCCAAAGATCAAGCGTGTTCACCTTGATCCCTAACTCAAATCCTAATGGCCCCATTAACAAAAATGTGCCTAACTAACCCCTCTGTCGTGTGCCAGAAGATGGCATTGGGACGCGAGCCCTAGACACGACAAAACCCTGGATTTGCCTCGGGTTTGAGCAGGGAGACAGACCGGATTTCCGGGCTCCATATCTCTGCAACCAGTAGGCAAAATCCTATGACCCCCACACAAGATCGGTAGCTTGTAGGGAGGAGAAGAGGTTTTGTGCACTGACCAAGGCGAGAGCAGGCTCGGATGGGCGACCACACGCGCCAGAACTTGGGCAGAACGCACGGGCACACGTGTTCGACCCTGGTCGGCTCGCCGGCGCTCGCCCAACCCGCGCGCGCGCTCGCCCCGGCGTTCGGTCAAGTCCGCCGCGCGCCCTTGCCCTCGGCCGTGCCCGCCCGCGCCTATAAAGCCTCCCCGGGCGCGCCTCACTTCACCCCGCGCTCACCATCACCGGCCAGCCACCCCTCCTTAGCTCCGGCGAGCTCTTTTCCGCCCGCCACTGCCGCCAGAGCTTCGGCCACCGTGGCCAGCCCGCTCCAGCCACCCCCAAGTCGAGCCAGTGCTTCGGCTAGCTCCACCAGTGGCCCGTGAAGCTTTCCAAGCCCTCGGACCCGACAGGACTTCACCGGAAGCCCGAGATCGACTTCACCGGACTTCGGTCGCCCGCCTGCGCGCGTGGACCAAGCTCTCCGGTGAGCCATTTTTCAATTCCTCGCACACACACCTTCCTTGTTCCCTGGTGAAGCTCTCTGACCCGTTCAATTGAACTATCGCGCCGTGAGCAAGCCGGACTCCTCGCCGCCGACGAGCATCCCCGCCTGCGCACGTGGACCGGCCAACTCCGACCATCCCCGACAGCGACCCGCACATCGCTGTGATCCCCGAGACCTCCCCTACGTCCTCGACCACCTCACCGGAGCAATCTCGCCGCCGGTAAGCCCCTCCGCCCTTTCTTCCGCCGCGGTTACTGTTTAAGTTAGGAGAAGGACCTCGGGTTAGGAGTAGAAGAACCCGAGGGGTTTTCTGCAATGTCAGTGACTCATTTGAATAGTAGCCCAGGGACTGATCCGTGAGGAAAAACCTAAAACACCCGCCAGGGACCCCAGTGCAAAGTAGTTTTCCATTTAATCAATTCTGTTAATCTTTTTAAATAACCAGAGAACTTAGAAAACCCATAACTTGATGATTTCTTAATCAAAATTTGTTAAACTAATTTTGCTAGATCCTAAATATTATGAACTATCATTTAAAAATAATAAACCCTATGCTTTCTGTTCTAATTTTTAGAGTTTAAAATTAAAAACAGAAACTGACCAAACCTTGTTTAATTAAGGAGAATTAGTTTTGCTTCTGTGCTGAACCTAAGAAAATTTGTAGATGTTCAAACCTCACTTAAGCACTGTTTAAAAATAGTAGGAACCCCAGTATTGAAGAATATAGTGTAGATATTCATTTAAAGCTATTTTGCCCAAAACTTAGGAAAAAACAGAAAGGCATTAGAAATTAATGAACAGTAAGTGGAATTATTTTTCCTAGTTTGCTTAAGTAACAAAGAACCTAGGAAAAATAAAGAGACCTTTAGTCCTGATCAGTTTTAAAATAAAATGTTTTATTTAGCATTATTTGAACTGGAAATCAATTATTAGAATTACAAAACTAGACCCAAAATTGATAATAAAAATTCAGTGGACTTATAACCACCAGAACCCCACTGCAAAAATAATGAACACCTCAGCCCAACATTTTGAGTAAGGAAAATAAATATAAGATGATAATGAGGCATTTTCCAAATAAATCATGAATAACCCATAATGATGCAATAATGGGCAGCCAAAAATTTGCTAAGTCCATAATGAGATAAGCCACCAGAGAAAAATGCAAACCCATTAAAAAGATGTAAAATAATACCTATTGTCCAAACTTTATAAGAAAAGCCATTTAATCCACTTGATGCATACCACCCCTTCCCTTAAGCAAAAAGATGCCAAACTTCAGAATGATTGCTCTTGCGCAAAATAAAAGCTAAGAAAAATCAGAACTCTGTTGTTTGATATTTTTCAAATATAGTGGTAGTAGAAAGCACCTCTTTAGCTAGAAACTTGGGAAAACCCTAGTAAAATAACTAATAGGTATTAATAGCTAAAATTTTGTGCCAAGTCTTGTTATAGCACCTAAAGGCCAGCAAAAATAAGTTTTAGAGAATTACCTATGGTTAAATAATAGTTGTAGTTCAAAGCACCCCTTCTGCCCTAAAATTTGGTAATTTTGTCCAGAGAAAACTATTCACCTTTTGACCCTCAAATTTTGAGGCAAAGAATTATACACCAGTACCAAGCCACTGTAATTTTTGCAGAATTTTTGGAATTTTATTAAAACAACTTGTAGTTCAAACCCACTCCAAAACATTAAAGAGAATAAAAGAAAAAGAAAGAAGAAATAAACCTCACCCCAATAAGTCCAACTTGAGTACTTATCAATTCTCACTCAGACTTAAAAAGAATTCAGTGGAACCCCAAAAAAAATAAACCTACCACTTACCTTAGCTAAAGTTTGACCCAATTTACCAAGTATACCACCCAAGGGTCTTACATAAGTAAAATTAACCTTGTCTAACTCAAGAAGATCATACACCGTCAAAAGTTGTAATTTCTAAAAGCACCTATTATATCATGCATATATCTTACGCATTGCATTCATTAGATTGTAATCTTGCCGACGGAGAGTACGTGCTCATCCCCGAGCAAGGATCTATCCAAGAAGAGGAACCAGGAGCAAGCTTCCGAGGCTACTGTTGAGGATCTCCCCGCAACCCCAGCAATTGAAGGCAAGCCCCGGTTTATATGCATAACCGTATTATTATATGCTACTTTACTACACTTAATGCTTGTAGGATTGTAATGTGCACTTAAGTGTAGGAGTTGCTTGAAACCTCTAGTTGCATGAACTTAGGATTCCTTTTTGATGAATACTAGTATGCTAGATCGAGTAGCTGCTTGCTAATCAGGATCTCGGTAGAAGTCGAGTGATTTTTCTAGCACTCGCGCGAGGTCAGGAATTGATTGTATTCATCTTGATAACGGGATCTATGTTGGTCTATGGACTTGGATCCAGGGAGGATGCCTTGACCATGAGACGGGAAAAGGAATTAAGGATTAATGTGTGGATACCTGAGTCAAGCTTTTGAATGTACTAAGCACATGCCGGGAAAAATGGTAACCGGTAAACCTAGTACCTGAGTGAAGCCGGGCGCGGACTTTATCCCTCATGCGACCTGAGACTGGGTCTCCCATGCTAGCTATGGTGGGTACAAGTGCGGTCACTGCACGGCGGCAGCCGGGGTCATTGGAGCATTGTATGCCAAGGCGGTGAGGCCTGGCCGCGAACGGGGAATCGATGGGGACGGTTGACATGTGTGGGGACGGAGTGCCTCGCCACGTCGTGTGTTTAGGTTTACCTTGCAAGGTTAAAACTCGATTCGAATCGTCTGCTTCTCGCAGCTAATGAGACTGCTTGACCCCTTGTACTGCATCGAGTAAGAAGTGAAATGAGGTTACCTGAGATAATTTATTGATTGAACTAAATGCTTGTTACCATGTATGCTTAGAAGGAGCAAATCGAGCTAAGTTAATGAGGATAGAATTTGAAAAGCTAAAAATTGATTTTAGAAACAGTTAGTGCTTTTGGCAAACCAAACCCCTCAGCCAAACAGCTGCATAGTCTAGAGGTAGAGGAGTAGACTCCTCACACCGGTTAAGTCTAGCTGAGTATTAGTATACTCAACCTTGCTTGTGGCATAATTTTTGCAGGTACCATTCAGGAAATGGTTGATGGTGTGACTTGGCCTACCACTCTGCCACCGGGTTGGACGGTCGAGTGGGATGTTGCTCCGGCAGGAGAGGAGCACGAGGAGTAGTGGGCTAGGCCTTGCCCATTTCCTCGATACCGACGACATCGATTATCCGCTGCATTTTATTTTGTGAACTCTTATTCGCTACTCAAAAACTCCGATTTATGTAATAACTCAGCACTTAATTTGAGGTTTCATGTTTTATTGTATTTCTTCTGTGATTCACCTTCGAGTGAGATTGTGGAATTTAATCCTGGTTAAGTGGCCCCATCAGACTAGATCTGAGAGACTGACGGGTTATTCCGATTTAAGTGTGTTACGGCCCCTGAGGCGTGACTTAGGCACTTAAGCTGGAATAATTCGGGTGGTTCCGCCACAGCCAGGGGGTCGGACTTCCCTTCGAACTTTGGAAAGTCCATCTTTTGGAAACGCGGTGGTCGGTCGCTGTGATGCTCGCCACTTTGTGTGCTGTAGGAACCTAACGTGGACATGTCGGTGGAGCGTTTTTTTAGTGTGTCAAGCTTGACCTGCAGCGTCTCGACGATTGCAGTCAGCTTGGGATGAGGGCCGCGGGATCAGCTGTCGATGGCACGACCATGGTCATTGGCGCAACGTGTGGTCTTGGCGTAGTTGTTGCAGAGGATCAGCTGGAACGCGAAACCAGGTTGTCAAGGGCGTCGACGACCAAGACAACAGGGCCCTGACTATGCAGCTCGTAGTCGCGACGGGTAAGGGTGTCGGGGTTTTTGCCTGGTAACCCAATGGTGAAGGGGATGAGATTGGAGAGTAGGAAGAATGAGATAAGTAATTCTTGCTTCCTTAATTGAATCAGTCGCCCGCCTTATATAGCCAGGCCCCCTAACAAACTCCTATTTATCCTCTAATACTTATCTCCCTAACAAACTCCCACTTATCCTCTTATCTAAACATTATCTCCCTAACAAACTCCTACTACTTATCCTCTAATCTAAATAAATCTCCTACTTTCTAGTCACATCTAACTGTCTGCCTGCGCCGGCGTGATCTAGTGCTGGCCGCGTGGCCTACGCTGATAGTGGTGGCCCCACATGACACTAAGTCCTAAAATAAAAATATGAAAAATTCAATTGTCAAGTTACACCTTATTCAGCTTACTAACATAGATATCACAATGTTGCATCATACAGACCTAAGAAAGCAGCTGTAGCCCATGGCAAAGTGCTCAACAGCAATAAAAAACCGGCTGGCTACTGGTTGTAGGCCCATACCAGTAAGTATCGCACTGGCCAGTGTGATTCCATACCAATTTTAATGCAATCTTAACTCTAATAGTTATGAAATACCAGTAAGTTTTTGGGATATTTTTTTGCAGAGCTACCATTTACTCCAAAAAAGAAATATGTAATATACCATGGATAACTACAGTAATAGCTTCAATAACCTTCCAGTCTCAAGTATAACGGAAACTATTAAAAGAGTATCTGACTGTGAATGAACAAGAAGTCGCTAATCAATTATCTGGAGCTTACCAACTTGGTTAACATAGGCAGACATCCACACTCATGACCAGCTGCCCTTACTGGGCAAAGCCGTTCTGACGCTTCCTTAAAGGCTTTCTTCCATATGTCCATTGATATGGTTGCTTGTTGCTGGTTGCCCACAACAGGAATCTTTCCATAGCCTTTTTTTGGATTTGGAGTACTTCTCAAACCACCAGTTATATCAGCAGATTGCATATGTGGTGTGAATGTCTGCAAATCATGATTTTATGACACCATGTTCAACAAATTCCTATGAAGGAAGGGATAACAACAATCGGTAAGGGGAACAAACCTGCCACCAAAGGGTTTCAACAATTCGAGAAAATATCCATGATTCGATCTTCTTTAGTGCAGCTATAAATGTGTCAACATCTTCCCAGTTATCAAACTCAGGGGAAAGTAATTTTCCTTTCTTCCTATTAAGTGACTCCCACATTGATGCAGAGTTTTTCCTGTATGTTGTTTTGGAATTATAATCACCATAATTGCTGCTATTTACAGTGCCCGATTGCCTAGAAGTTTCAGTAACAATTGCTCGCAGTACAACACAGTTTGACAACCAGAAACTCAACCTGATTAGAGAAAGACTATGTGAGCCAACAGATAAAGCAATATCTGAGTTTAAAATTACATCAATTACTCTTAGGTAAAACTACATTCTAGATAATGGCAAAAAAGACTGAAGTTAACCATGCAGAAACTTGGTGAGTCATTGCCAAATGTTCTACGTTAAAAATGTTATAATTTCCTTAAAATATTGAGGTTTGAATATAAGAGGGAATCTCAATTCTCAAGCACCTTGCAATGTCATATCCACAAGCTTTTGCAACCAAAACCAGCCCAGAGGTTGTGTTCCTTGCTGCACTTCCCATCTTGTCTCTTGAACAGTTTTTTAGTGCATGCACAAAATGCCTGGAGAGCCTCCGTGCCGGTGTATGAACCTTGTTTACTGAACTACCATGTTCTGCAATTATTGAATAAAGGCCTATCTCAGCAGCGGCAGCTTCCCTTAGCTCTGCTTCAAGCAACTCAATTTTAAGTTCTAGTTCTCGAACTTTGTTGTCATTTCGATTATTTGAAATGCGTATTGGTTCCTGGACTTGCAATCCATCATCAACACTGGCCTTATTCTCATGAGTAATTGCAATATCCTGGGAATCAACTTTCTTATTTATGATACTTCCATTAACATCTGGAACTCTCATACTGAACCTCGCATTCCTTGCTCTATCAGTAGTTAAAGTGCTATAAGTTCTCTCCCCAAACTGTCTTTGGTTAGATTCAGTCATACCATATGCAAATGACATTTTACGACCACTTCTGAATGCATTGTGTGGTGGAAGAGACGGACTTTGTTCTCTGGGCAAATCTGATGAGAGAGACAGATTTTCTGGATGGCCATTTTGCTTTTGCACTTGAATTGGAAACTTTTCAACTTCTTCATTCCTCACTTTCATACAGGATACTGTTGCTTCATGTTGAGAATCCAACGATGAGCTGGTACCTTCATTATTAGTTAACCTGATATCCTTGCCCTAGCAAGTTCAAAGTAGACTCAGGTATGGAATTAAAGACAATGCCATAACGTTGTGACAGGATACAACAAACACATGAATAAACTGCATTGTTACTATTTTTGTTGAAGCTTGTCAGCATGGAATTCCTACTTTATCGCAGATAACATATTGTGTACTTGACAAGAATATAAGATAAGTAACAAAACATGGATAACAAAAGGAAAAAAGAACACATGAAGTGTGAGCTCTTCTATCAACCATAGCGGCAGCTATATCTTGGCTTGACAGGAACAATGTGGAAGTCCAAAATCGAGTACATGATATAATAGCACCAAGGTGCTATTTGGTTCACGAAATGTAACGTAAATGGTAATGGTAATGATTCACACTCGAGTATCGACGGTAACAAGTTTGAATAGGCCGGTATCCATTTCTAGTGTGGTATCAAATTACGGTTGCACTTAAACAAACAAAATTTAATGTTATCGGTTATCCATTACGTTATCAATATGTGAACCAAACGGCACCCAAGTTGGTAATGTAATGGAAACAACATAGTAGAAACAACTCAGTGAATCACCCAATGTTATTACTCCCTCCGTTTTGAATATGTGGCGTCAAGAATAATAAATGCCATTTATTTAAAAGCAGAGGGAGCATCACATTGTTTGTTCATGACAATATAGAGAAGGAACCTTTTATTTGAAGTAAGATAAAAAAAATACAATAAGAGTGAATTACACATATACGATGGAGTTTTTTTTACCTTGAGGGATTCATGAGATCTATTGCTACCTGTGAGAGCAGTTACACCCGAGCGGTACAGGTATGGAGTTGCTTCTTCTTCATCAGTAAAGGAAGCAAACTCTGTATCTTCAGTATACTCCTCACTCACCGTTGCTGAGACAAATTCCTTTGAATCTTTATCAACTGATGCCTCTTGTGATAATGCATCTCTTGAAGAAACGCTTGAGTTATCGCCATCCAAAGGCTGGATTCGGAGGTAAACCATGGGTTGGGCATTGTTTTTGAAACTTCTCTTGGAACTGAGAGGCACAGGAACACTGGTGTCCTCATGAAACATTGCATGCTCTGCAAGGTCTAGTGTTGCAGACCCCAAATGCTGGCCCTTCAGCTTCTCCCTCCTCGGCTCATACAAGTTCAATTCAAGCAGGTTCTTCTGCCACTTTCCACTCTTGGATGACCCCTCCTTCTGGAAAATAGCCTGTAAGTTTATGAACTCATTAAATTCAATCTTCCCTGCTGTGGAACCTGACCCAATTGAAGGCGCAACAGTGCTCGTCTTTCCTGAATTGCGCTCGCCATTTTCCCAGAAGAGTACTACGGAGCGCAAAGACTTCAACGATTCAGAAGGGGGCCATGGGCTGATTTCTTGGATGAGAATATTGAAATCCACATGGAAGGCAGAATCCTTCCTTGTCTTGGTTCGGAGGCCTAGCACCATTGTTGCAGTGCAGGGTACAGACTGAGCTTACTGGATGAAGAAGAAACCAGTCTACTTCTGCAATTCACTCTGAATAGAAGAAATCAGACACAATGGATGCGAAGTCCCTGCATTCAGCAAGGCAGTGATTATCTTACTAGGTAAAGGAGAAAAGAAAAACAGTTAATGATTAAGATCGTGTGCGTCGAGACCTAATGCTAATAATAATAGCAGCAGCAGAAGCAGATGATCCTAGTGGGGATGCAGTGAATAGAAAAACTTCGTTAAAATACAAAATTTTCAGCAAAAAGAACAAGGTAGCGTAAAACCCAAATAATACGGACGCATGAGTCGATGAAGCAAAGGGAGATAACTCGAACCTAGTTAAACTAGGGAAAATGCTAGGGACAGCACGAGATCTGAGAGAAGAGACGACTTTGACCGGACTGGACTGAGACTAACCAATGCAGCATCCAGAACATGTGAAGTACCAGCCCAATACCAGAGGCAAAGAAAACAGACAGCGTCTTGCATTAAATCAAGGGCAATGGAAAGAGAAAAACAGACAGCGTCTTGCATTAAATCAGCCGGTCTGCAAGAGCAGCTCCCGTAAAGAGAACCTGAGCCATCAAGGAACCAATCAATGTTCATTGGAAAGAGAAAAAAGGGAGCATTTGGTTGAAGAAAAAGCAAAAACTTTACCCACATTAACAACAAAAGAGATGCAGAGTACTGCTAGTGCTAGCAAAGCAAAACTGCCAAGCAAACCCAAGAGGACTCGGTACGGGAATTACAATGAATGCCGATTAAATTAGCAGAAACAAGTTAGGACAACCAAAATGCAGTATCAAAAGCCAGGACAAGGGGGGAGGGAGTTGACTGGGTACAGAGCCCAAACCAATCAAGTATACTGTGAAAAAGAAGGCTCAAATGCAGAGAGAAGGATAAGACAAGGGCGGCCACGGGCAAACCGAAGTAAACGGGTCAAGAACCGCAGCTGCAGCAGTTACCTGAATCTAGCAGGGGCAGGCCAATCCAGACGCAATGCAACGAACCGGAGAAGATTGATGGGGAGGATGCATCGGCTGGAGAGGATTTCAAACGTCGGGGTAAGGGGAATGATGTCTGTTCGGCGAGTGAGTTCGTGGACGCGCAGTCCAGGTTGTCGGTGTGTGGGGCTAACAAGGCGGATACAAGAAGCCGGACGTCTTCCTCTGCCTCGAGGAGGAGACGAAGAAGAGATCGTGGACCCAAAGCAAAGCGGAATAAACTATTCCGGAGGAGAGGAAAGAAAAGAATCTGATCGAGTTTTCTAATCGAAATCTAGGGAGCTCGAGTCACACCTCACACGGAACTTTGGGGTTCTTTTGCTTGTGGAGCACCTACTCGTTCATCATTACTTGCCAATTATTACTCCTGTAATCTTCACAGTACTACACCTACTACTAGATGAATATCCTGAATATCCTGCTACAGAGTGAACATCTTTATCTCGTAGTTGCCTTGTTGCTACGATAGCAATGACCGACAAAATAAATTGGGCAGCAACGACAGAGAAAACGACAACTCCCCACAACTATTAAGTACGTGTAACGTATTAACCTGAAAGTTTTACAGAGAATCAATGTTAAACTTATCTAAGGATGGAATGACATCCGCAATTTTACATCATATTCGTTTTGTATTGTATAACAAAGAAATGAGATAATTGAAATTGTAAAATGGTCTATGGAAAGTATTTTGCAATGAGCTTGTCAACATGAAAAATCAAATTATAAATGTGTGAGAGCATAACAGCTCGAGGTTGAAGCATCTAGACAACAAAGTGGCGTATCAGGATAAGAGGTTTGGGTCCTGCTAGCCACTTCAACTTCCCGTTGACAATGTCAAGTTGCAGACTTCCTCCAGATTCATCAAAAGCATACTGAAATGGTGAAACATTGTGCCTAGAATTAGTAATGTGATGTCGAACTCTAGTTCATCTATAAACCTGATATAGATAATAAGGAAGCTCAGGAAATTGGTCAAGTTAATTTCAACTTATAGTATGTTGCAAAATGGGTTGCACAAAGAAACATAATTACACTTAAAGATCACATCCTAGAATTTAAAACTTCCTCTCATTTAACCATAGCATCTTTCTAAGTGTTGTGGAAAAGATCTAAAATGTGGGTGGTGTCAAGTCTGCCGAACGCGACACCAAAGACAGGCTAGTGCTCTTCGCCATCACTGATATAGACATGGAAGCAGTGCTCATTGTCCGAGACGTCGTCACATGAATTATGTAAAAGAGGCAAGATTGAATGTTATGCTCCATCAACTGAAGTAACTCCATGAGCTAATTCATAGGAATGCATATAGCTTTGAAGTAAATATTATTTTCAAGTACAATGCAATTTACATTTGGTGGAATCACATATTTGTAAACACTATATATCAAACAACACAAAGTACTTAGATTAATAGGCTCTTGTGTGAGAAAAATCAGAGGGCGGGTGGAGGAACGTCGGCCCCTATGTTGGGTACCAGGCGTATGCGTGTTGAATCAATTGATGATTGGAAAAGCCCCAACCGTGGCATACAAATAGGTGTACACAGATCATAGTTCGTAACTCAAGGAGCCATATTTGGTAGCTTATAATTACATGACATTCTAATCTCAATGAGATCCCAAAAATCCGGACTGTTCTCTATATACACAGTTTGTTACACAAGGCAAGATACGCACAACAGATTCTTCTAGAACTCTTTCATCTAACATCCTCGCTCAATCACAGACGAGATAGGTTGAGATTGAACTTGAATTGTTCTAGAGACCGAACTGGCAATGGCTTGGTGAAACCATCTGCAACTTGATCACCTGAAGATATAAAATCAATATCCAGAAGTTTTCTAGTCACTCGTTCTCTGACAAAATGATAATCCACTTCTATGTGTTTAGTCCTGGCATGAAAATTGGGTTTGCTGACAAGTACTTTGCACCAATATTATCACACCATAGTTTAGCTGCTCTTGGGCAATTAATCTTGAGTTCATATAGTAAAATCTAGATCCACATCACCTCTGCAGTAGCATTGACAATTGCCTTGTATTCAGACTGTACTAGACCTTGATACAGTGGGTTGTTTCCTTGAACTCTTGATGAGGACATCACTATGAGTACGACTACACCAGCAACACCTCCACATCAAGCGCCACTTCCTTCATTAGCTGGGCCAATCACTCAGGCCCGTGCCAGAGATCTTAACTTCGTCATGCTACTGAAGAATGAGGGACCAGAAGAATAGACGACCAGCCCAACTGCGGCCCATAGTGGACGACCTAGGGTTGGTCGCCCCTAGGGGCTGCGCCCCCTCTCTCTATTTATCCAGGAGCCGCGCCTCCTTTGTTCTTCGAGTTTTGTTTTACATCTAGCTTTAGCTACCCCAGAACACGCACAAATACGTGTTGTCCTCTGTGATTCAGAACTCCACTTCGAGTGATATTAAGATTGCTCGCATCTTTTTCTTGTTCGTTCTTCGATTGCGCACAGGAAACGATCTTCGTGATCAGGCCGATCTCGCATCAGCAAGATCAGTAACCATTAGGAGTTGGTTCAGCGATTGCATTGGCGCTTCGGGTTCGCTCGTCATAGTCGGATCGTGAGGGTCTACTTCCACCAAATCGGAATTATCTCCACTCACCGAAAGATCGGGCACTCCAGCTCCATCAAGTGGTATCAGATTTTCAGGTTGATCGGTGAGTTTATCGAGTGTTTTTTTCTCCTACAGTCCACAAAACCACATAAAAATTTAGGTTAGACCTTATCCCAGCACCCTTTTTAGCCTCACACTTTCTTTCAATAATCTGCATTGTTGAATTTGTGTGCTTTCACGTTATTTGTTGCTGGTTGCATTGTGTTATTCCACCATTCAAACCCTAGCGCGCCGCCACTATATTCCGTTTGATCACGCCACAAACCGAGTCAACGCCGCTTCCTTATTTTTCTCCTTCGGTTACGTAAAAAACAGAAAAAAAAACAAACCGAGTCAACGCCGCTTCCTTGTTTTTCTCCTTCGGTTACGTTAAATAAAAAACAGAAACAAAAAAAAAAGAAAATGAAGGAGAAAGAATACAAAGCGGTTGTCTCATCTCGGTCATTTTAAACATACCTTCCTTAAACCGGGCATAACTTTTCGCTCGGTTGTTCAAAAAATCTGAAATTTTTACAGGAGCTTGTTGACACCATTCTGAGGCCGGCCAAACTGACCTGTTTGGGTTTCGATAAAATTGTCAAAAAAATTCAGGAAAATAAAGAAAAAATTCGTCAAAGTTCTCGCACGCTTTTCAGAGAACTTCCTGATTTTCTGTAGACCACATCTGAACTCTGTTTTAGGTGAAACTTCGTGTAGCTCCTATTTTGTTGCTCCTTGTGCTGAGAAAAATATCAAAAAATCATACAAAAAAAAGAAAAAACAAAATCACTTGTGATTCCTACTAGTGCCTTTTTGGCCTCGCTAGTATAATATTTACGGTACTGTCATTCTGCTTGTTCCATCCGTCCTTTGCACTTGTGGCCAGCAATATAGTTTCGTGTTTTGCACTATAATTCAACTTGGCATTATTGTTTGATCGTGCTAATCCTTGACTTGAGTGCAGCCTACCCAAAACTCCACATATTTCTACGACGAGAAGGTTTCTATTTCTCCAGGCAATCGCTCATCCAATCTTTCACCGGTTCCACCTATTGGTTGCAGTTCACCACTGTGGCTTGGTAAGAACAGATAAGAACTTGATAACAACATTCCATTGAGCGAGTTGTCACCACCATTTTCCTGTTGTCGTCGGTTTTTCTCCTTTTGGTGTTTTGGTGTTTGTGCTAACTATGGCAGGAGCACACAACACGGTGGATGCCCAGTTGCTGGAAGTAAGGGGACAAGTTGATGGACTTGCTGCTGACAATAGGACGATGCATGAACGGCTTGATTCAACGGTCACTTCGACGACTGAGCGTTTCAACCAGCTTGACCTTGCTCAAACGGCGACTCGCACCACACTCGACACCATCCTGGCACGCCTTGATGCGTTGACCACAAAGATGGAGCAGGACTACGGCGGTGACACTGAGCAGGACGATGGAGATCGCCGTGGTCGTGCACGCCGTGTGGTTCGTCATCCCCCTAATGACTTATTTTCTAAGATTAAATTTAAAATTCCACCTTTTAATGGCAAATATGATCCTGCTGCATATCTTGATTGAGAGTTAGAGGTTGAACAAAAATTTTTATGCCATGATATTGCTGCACATTCTCAGGTTAAAGCTGCTATTAGTGAATTTACTGATTTTGCTTTAATTTGGTGGCGTGAGTATAAAATGAAACATCCCACTGCCATTCCAACCACTTGGGATCAGTTGAAAGCTGCGATGCGGCATCGATTTGTGCCTTCGTATTATGCTCATGATTTGCTTAATAAAATGCAGCGTTTTCAGCAAGGTTCTCAATCTGTTGAGGACTATTTCTAGGAGTTACAAAAAGGTATGATTCGTTGTGGGATATTGGAGGACAACGACGCTGCTATGGCACGTTTTCGTGGTGGTTTAAACCGCGAAATCCAGGATATACTTGATTATAAGGAATATTATGATATGACTACTTTATTTGAATATGCTTGCAACGCTGAACGTGAAGTGCAGGGACGCCGCTCGAAGCCATATTCTAACCCTTTTGCAGGACGAAGCTCGACATCCACCTCAGCACCAGTTCCCCCTGCGCCATCCACGTCCACCACTACTCCACGCGAGAAGACGACCAAACCAGCCAGCATTGCCCCACCCACAGGTCGTACACGGGATATTCAGTGTCATCGTTGTAGAGGATTTGGCCATGTGATTCGAGACTGCCCAAACAAGCGCACTTTGCTCATTCGTGACGATGGTGAGTACTCTTTCGCTAGTGATTCTGAAGAAATTGAACATGCACTACTTGCCACTAACCATGCAGCTCAGGCGGAGGTACATGTCAACCCGGGCGACACTGATAGGTATGAAAGTCTTGTTGTGCAGCGTGTTCTTAGTACACAGGTCGCTTTGCCCGAGAAGAATCAGCGACACACTCTGTTCCATACAAAGGGTGTTGTGCAGGAGCAGTCAATTCACATCATTATCGACAGCGGCAGTTGCAACAATTTGGCGAGTACCATGTTGGTCGAAAAGTTGTCGTTACCCACTCGTAAGCATCCAAACCCATATCACATTCAATGGCTTAATGATGGTGGTAAAATAAAAATCACGCGTTCCGTGCGTGTTCCTTTCTCCATGGGTGCTTATTCTGATTTTATTGATTGTGATGTTATTCCCATGGAAGCATGCTCTTTGTTACTTGGTCGACCTTGGCAATATGATACTGATAGCTTGCATCATGGTCGTTCGAATCATTATTCTTTCATTTTTAAGGGTCAGAAAATAAGTATACATCCAATGACACCTGAACAAATTGTTAAAGATGATCTTGCCCGAGCTACTATAACTGCTAAACAACTTGATCCATCACCCTCTGTTCCTTCTGAAATCAAGTTGAAGGCTCCTGTTTTACTTGCTACACGTGCTGATTTTGATGATCTACACGGTGCTCATTTGCCATGCTATGCACTTGTATGCTCTAGTGTCCTCATTTCACTTGATGATGCACCATCTTTGGCTATTCCCCCTATGGTTGCTAACCTTTTGCAGGAGTACGCTGATGTCTTTCCCAAAGACTTACCACCGGGTCTCCCACCGCTTCGTAGCATTGAGCACCAGATCGACCTCATCCCCGACGCACAGCTTCCGAACCGCGCACCGTACCGTACAAATCCGGATGAGACGAAGGAGATTCAGCGCCAGGTACAGGCGTTGCTTGATAAGGGATACATTCGTGAGTCTCTTAGCCCTTGCTCTGTTCCTGTGTTACTTGTTCCCAAGAAAGATGGATCATGGCGTATGTGTGTAGACTATCGTGCTATTAATAACATCACTATTCGTTATCGATATCCTATACCACGCCTTGATGATATGCTAGATGAGCTTAGTGGTGCCATTATTTTCACTAAGATTGATTTGTGTAGTGGTTACCACCAGATTAGAATGAAACTGGGTGATGAATGGAAAACAGCTTTTAAAACGAAATTTGGTTTATATGAATGGTTGGTTATGCCGTTTGGATTGACTAATGCTCCCAGCACTTTTATGCGAGTGATGAATGAAGTTCTGAGGCCCTTCATAGGATTGTGTGTGGTTGTTTATTTTGATGATATCCTTATTTACAGCAAATATGAGAAAGAGCATTTGGAACATTTAAGTGTTGTTTTTGATGCATTGTGTGCTGCCCAGTTATTTGCTAACATGGAAAAATGCATCTTTTGCACACAATGTGTCTCGTTTCTTGGTTATGTTGTTACTCCACAGGGCATTGAGGTGGATAGCAGCAAGATTGCTGCCATTCGGGAGTGGCCTACACCGACGACGGTCACACAAATTCGGAGCTTTCTTGGACTTACCGGTTTCTATCGCAGATTTGTTCGTGATTTTAGCTCCATTGCAGCGCCTCTACATGAGCTCACAAAGAAAGATGTGTCGTTTGCTTGGCGTGATTCGCAGGAGGTAGCGTTCAGCACTTTGAAAGATAAGTTAACCCAAGCTCCCTTATTGCAATTGCCTGATTTTAATAAAGTGTTTGAGCTTGAATGTGATGCTAGCGGTATTGGGCTAGGTGCTGTTTTGTTACAAGAAGGAAAACTAGTTGCTTATTTTAGTGAAAAATTAAGTGGTGCTAGTCTGAAATATTCTACTTATGATAAGGAGCTTTATGCTTTAGTGCGCACTTTGCATACATGGCAGCACTATCTTTGGCATCGTGAGTTCATAATTCATTCTGATCATGAGGCTTTAAAACATATTCGTACCCAAACAAATCTGAACCGTCGTCATGCTAAATGGGTAGAATTCATTGAGTCTTTTCCTTACATTATTAAACACAAGAATGGGAAGGACAATGTTATTGCTGATGCTTTGTCTCGTCGCTATACCATGTTGTCACAGTTAGATTTTAAAATATTTGGTTTGCACACTGTGAAAGATCAATATGTTGACGATGCTGATTTTAAAGATGCTTTCGGCCATTGTATTAATGAGAAACCATGGGGCAAATTTCACATACATGATGGGTTCCTGTTTCGCGCTAACAAGCTGTGTGTTCCAACTAGCTCGGTTCGTCTTTTGTTGTTACAGGAAGCGCATGGAGGCGGTCTCATGGGGCACTTTGGCGTCTACAAGACACATGAGGTGTTGGCTGCCCACTTCTTTTGGCCTCGGATGCGCGCTGATGTTGAGCGCCTTGTTGCACGCTGCACTACTTGTCAGAAAGCTAAGTCACGGTTGAACAACCATGGTTTGTATATGCCTTTGCCTGTTCCTACTTCCCCTTGGATTGATATTTCGATGGATTTTGTTTTGGGATTGCCTAGAACTAAGAAGGGGAGGGATAGCATTTTTGTGGTTGTTGATCGATTCTCCAAAATGGCTCATTTCATACCTTGTCATAAGACTGATGATGCTAGCAATGTTGCTGAATTGTTTTTTAGAGAGATTATTCGTTTGCACGGTATTCCCAATACAATAGTCTCAGATCGTGATGCTAAGTTTCTCAGTCATTTTTGGAGATCTCTGTGGAATAAATTGGGAACTAAATTGCTGTTTAGCACCACTTGTCACCCTCAGACTGATGGTCAAACTGAGGTAGTTAATCGAACTTTGTCTACCATGCTTAGGTCTATTTTAGACAAAAATTTGAAACGTTAGGAGGATTGCTTTCCTCATGTTGAGTTTGCTTATAATCATGCAACACATTCTTCTACAAAGATGTGCCCTTTTCAAATTGTTTATGGTTACATTCCTAGGGCGCCTATTGCTTTGTTTTCGCTTGATGCTGCGGACGCCCCACACATAGATGTTGTTGCACATGTTGAACAAATGATTAACCTCCATGAACAAACTCAACAAAACATTGCTGCTACTAATGCAAAAAATCAGGTTGCTGGTAGCAAAGGAAGAAAACTTATTACTTTTGAGCCAGGTGATATGGTTTGGTTGCACTTGAGAAAGGATCGGTTTCCTACTTTGCGCCGTTCTAAATTAATGCCTCGTGCTGCTGGTCCTTTTAAGGTGCTAACAAAGATTAATGATAATGATTATATCCTTGACTTGCCTGCGGAATTTGGTGTTTCCACTAGTTTTAATGTTGCAGATTTGAAACCATATATGGCCGAGGATGAGGAGTTGCCGTCGAGGACAACTTCACTTCAAGAAGGGGAGGACGATGAGGACATCACTATGAGTACGACTACACTAGCAGCACCTCCACATCAAGCGCCACTTCCTTCATTAGCTGGGCCAATCACTCGAGCCCGTGCCAGAGATCTTAACTTCGTCATGCTACTGAAGAATGAGGGCCCAGAAGAATAGACGACCAGCCCAACTGCGGCCCATAGTGGACGACCTAGGGTTGGCCGCCCCTAGGGGCTGCGCCCCCTCTCTCTATTTATCCAGGAGCTGCGCCTCCTTTGTTCTTCGAGTTTTGTTTTACATCTAGCTTTAGCTACCCCATAACACGCACAAATACGTGTTGTCCTCTGTGATTCAGAACTCCACCTCGAGTGATATTAAGATTGCTCGCATCTTTTTCTTGTTCGTTCTTCGATTGCACACAGGAAACGATCTTCGTGATCAGGCCGATCTCGCATCAGCAAGGTCGGTAACCATTGGGAGTTGGTTCAGCGATTGCATTGGCGCTTCGGGTTCGCTCGTCGTAGTCGGATCGTGAGGGTCTACTTCCACCAAATCGGAATTATCTCCACTCATCGAAAGATCGGGCACTCCAGCTCTATCAACTCTAGGATACTAAGTTTGATCCTAGAAAGACAGCAAAACCACATGTAGATCGCATATCATCTATATTACCAGCCCAGTGTGCATCAGAAAAGGCACTCACCAAGGTAGATTGAGACTTATGTATTCTTAGTCCTAGTCGTGTACAATACTTTATATATCTCAAAATCCTCTTTACTGCTTCCCAATGCATAGTAGTTGGTGAGTGTAAGAACTAGCAGACTTTGTTAACAACAAATGCAATATCAGGTCTAGTAAGAGTAAGATATTGCAATGCTCCTACAACACTTCTATAATTAGTTGCATCTCTTGGACCGAGAGGAGTACCTTCATATAAGGACAATTTCTCACTTGATGCCATAGGAGTAGTGAGAGGTTTACATTTGGCCATATTAACTCTTTTAAGCAAGTCTATATCATATTTCTCTTGAGTTAGAATAATTCCATCCCGTACCTTATTCACCTCAATGCCCAGAAAATAGTGAAGCTCCCCTAGATCTTTAAGTGCAAATTCTTCTTTTAGATCTTGTAACAGGGTTGTCGTGGCTTCTTTTAGAGCTAGCTACAATGATGTCATCCACATAAACTAGAACAAACATAGTGATGTCACCTTTGTTATAAAAGAACAAAGAAGAGTCAACCTTTGATGCCTGAAATCCTAGCTTCAGCAATTTAGCACTTAGACATGAATACCAGACTCGAGGAGCTTGTTTAAGGCCATAGAGAGCTCTGTCCAACTTACAAACATATTTGGGTCTGGTAGAGTCTTCAAAGCCTGGTGGTTGTTGCATATACACCTCTTCATCTAAATAACCATGCAAGAAGGCATTTTGAACAACAAGTTGCTTCAGACTCTAGCTTCGAGAAACAACAATAGACATAATAATTCTTATGGTTGCTGCCTTTACTATGGGACTAAAAGTATCCTCATAATCAATGCCATATTGTTGTTTAAATCCCTTAGCAATCAGCCTTGCTTTATATCTATCCAGACTGCCATCAACTTTCCTCTTAACTTTGTATACCCATTTGTATCCTATTATATTCATGCCTTTTTGAGGAGGAACTAAATGCCATGTTTTATTATTCATAAGAGCATCATGTTCTAATTGCATAGCTTGCTTCCAATCAACATCTGCTAAGGATTCATCAAGACTGTTGGGTTCACCAGTACTAGCAAGGAGACCATACCTAACAGTTCCGTCCGTGTAGACCTTGGTACACCGGATACCATGTTGTAACCTAGTTCTCGGCGATGAAGGATCGGCTGTAGGCGACGGCACAGAAGGTCCCAACGAATCGTCGTGCGTAGGATTCAACGGAGCAGAAAATTTGGGCTGACGTCGTCCTCCCTCGGTCGCATGTGTGGGCACCAGTGCAGTCTATGTCGGCCGCATGTCGTCGCCAGACAGGGCCTTCATCGCTCCTGAAGGCAGCTATGAGCTAGACTCAACTTCCGAAGATGATGAGACTATTGGTGCTGCAGCAGGAGGAGGCAAATCCTCCTCATGCTCAGTGATAGGAGGCAACATGATGTTAGCTGCCCTGGCTAGCTATTCTGAGTTGTGTTCTGCAGGATTTTGCGCCAAGTTTTCTTCCTGCTCATCAAACAACTCAGTAATACGGTTAGATGAAACATTAGCATATGGAGCCACAGATTCACCCCTAAAGAAGGAACTTGGGACCCAAACTTTTGGTGGCAGTTGAATAATTTTAGCACATAACTTTGCTCCAGCATTAGGATTGAGATGGGAAAAAGGATATACTATCTCATCAAAGACCACGTCACGTGAGACATAGATACGTCCCAAGGCAATATCTAAACACTTGAAACCCTTGTGGAGGACGTTATATCCTAAGAAAACACACTGTTTTGATCGGAATTGGAGTTTGTGAGAATTATAGGGTTGTAGGTGAGGCCAACATGCACATCCAAAGGTGCGCATGGATGAGTAGTCAGGTTTCTGGTTGGAGAGGCGCTCTAGGGGAGTTGTGAAGTGAATGACACGACTAGGTAGGCGATTAATAAGATTTATAGCAACAATGAAAGCATCGTCCCAGTACTTTAGAGGCATGGAGGCATATGGGAGGAGAGAAAGGCCGACTTCAATGATATGGCGATGTTTACGTTCTGCGACGCCATTTTGTTGATGTGTATGAGGGCAAGACACATTATGCATGGTGCCAATGTTAGTAAAAAAAAGAATTAAGTCTCTCACATTCTCCTCCCCAATCACTCTACACAACAAGGATTTTCTTATTGAACTGTCGTTCTACCATGGCTTGAAAATCTTGAAACTTATGAAAAAACATCAGACTTGTGCTTAATAAGATAGATCCAGGTAAATTTGCTAGAATCATCAATGAAGCTTACATAATAGTGATATCACCCCACAGACTCAATGGCAGGACCCCATACATTAGAGAAGATGAGCTCCAAAGGAGAACTAGACTTGCTATCAAATCTAGTGTAGGGGAGTTGATGACACTTTGCCTGTTGACAAGCATCACAAACTGAAGAACAAGATGCCTCACCTAACAAAGGGAGTTTATTCCTACTGATAACTTGTTTCATTATAGTCGACGAAGGATGACCCAAACGACTATGCCATCGTGAGGAGGGGACTTTGGTGGCAATGTAGGTTTTCTTATTGAATGGTGCTGGGAAAGGGTAAAGACCATAGCGACACTCCCCTTCAAGAATGACATTCTTCATGTCCTGATCCTTTATCAAAAAATAGTTCGGGTGAAACTCAATAAAAGCATTGTTATCGATGGCAAGACGATGAACGGAAATAAGATTTTTTTGAGCTTTTGGAACATGGAGAATATTTCGTAGATGAATATCATGATTACTAGGGGTGTGAATAGTGGCATGCCCAATATGACTAATGTTCATACCTGAGCCACTTGCGGTGTGGATCTGATCTGTGTCGTAGTACTTGTCACAGATGTGTAGCTTCTCAAGCTCTCCGGTGATGTGGTCGGTGTAACACCCTGAATTTGGGGGTATAAAATTTCTTTTCTAATATCCACCAAATTCAGGTGTTATTCTCTCCCTTACCGCTTTTCTTCTCTTTTTTTTCTAAATAATGGAGAGTTATTTTAAATAAGTTGTAAGCCTAGTAAAATAAAACCCTAGGGGTACTTTGGTTGTTGCATCATGCTAGAGTATATTTCCACTTTGGTGGAGGAGTGAATTTGTGAAGCATGTGTTTAATAAGGAAATAGAGAAAGGAAATAAGTAAGAAATGGAAAAATAGAAAGCCCCCAAAGTCCCCAGCCGGCCCGGGCCCTCTTCCATGTGGCCCATCTCTTCTCCCCCTCCTTTTCTCGCCCGCGGCCCACTCCGCCCAGCCTGCTCGACCTGCCGCGCGGCCCAGCGCACCCCCCTCCTTTCCCTCCCACGGCCTGCCCCGTGGCCCGCTCCCACCCCAGAGCTCCTGCGCCACCCAGCGATGCGGCCCACCTGCTCGGCCCAAGTCACGCCCACCCAGCGCGTCGCGCGCTTTCCGCTGCCCAGCTCGCGCGCGAGAAGAAACGCTCGCCCAGCCGCGCTGCTCCCCCAGCCCATTCCCCTGCGCCCGCTGCTCCCCTGGCCCGCGCTGCATTGCTCCCGCCCAGCCGCGCGCGTGCTAGCCCAGCCAGCCTGCCCCGCCCGCACAGGGCTCGCGCAGCCCAGCGCACGCGGCGCGCGCCGACCCCAAACAGTCAGCCAGCGCCGGACCCATAAGTCAGTTCCCATCACATCCTGTTCATCTCCCTCACGAAACCGACAACCCCCCTCGTCCCAGAAAACCGTCCACGCCAAGTCTGGAGTCATCGCCGTCGGATGACGCCGTCGAGGTAGGCCCCTCCTTCTGTCAATCCCTCCTCTCTTTTCCATGTTTGCGGTGAGCCCACTCCTCGGCAGCTCACCTACCCCGCGCCCCCTCGTCCTAATTGCTCCCTGCGCGAGCGGTGCGCCCGCCATGGCAACTAGCCGGAGCTCGGTTAGACAACCATCCCTCTCCCTCTTCCCTCTACCATTTCTCCTCTGTTGCGACGTGCCCTTTCACCCCTTGTGCCCGCGTCCGATCGGGTGCCTCCACCTCGCTCTGGCCGCACCCCTCCCTCCCCTTGCTACTGATTCCATGGATAAGAGGCAACTGTTCAATTGTGAGGAGGATGAAGGGAGTGGCTACACCAGATCCCAACTTGCCGGGTCTGTTGTGACCATGTCCCCTGTGGCTCTGCATGTGGTTTGGCTTCGGTCAAACAGCTCGCACCATATCTTTTAATTTGTGATTTATTGAATAAGTAGTATATGTTGCGTCTGATGTCCGATTTAATTCATTCGAGTTGCGTTAGATTTATACTAACGTTGCCCATGCGTTAATAATAATGGTTCACCATGACACATGTTTTAGATAATTAATTAAATGTTATTTAACTAATGTTGTTAATTTAGCTTTCTAATAAAATCTCATTAATAGCTTTTAACCTGCCCTTTTATAAATAAATGCTAGCGTGGTTAATATCAACTGAATTATTTTTCACTAATTATTTGTTTGTTGTTCGCGTGCGATATCGTTTGTGCGTCATCGGGCAGTTCGCGTGCATAGTCGCGTTGACTCATGTGTTACGCGCACTGTCGTGCGAGTTGTTTTGCGTGTGTCGCGCATGCCGTTCACACGCGTTGTCACACGTCGTGTGCGTGCGTCGTCGCGTGACGATCACGTGTGTCGCGCGGTGTCTGCGCGTGATAATAAATAGTTTGCCGCTTATAAACACTCATGTTAACGATGTTAATACATCATGCTATGTATTTTAGGTAATTAACTTAATGTTCGCTCGACTAATATTTATTAGATTAATATTCTAACTAGATTAAATATGTAGTGTTCCACTTGGGGTTTTTATAATAAATATTAACATGGTAAATATTAACTTAGCTGCTTTCTATTTATTTAACATTTGTTTAGTATAAACGTGTCATCTATTTAGTTTTCCTCGTCTGTCACACGTGTTGTTCCGCACGTGGTGGCGTGCTGTTCCGCATGTGGTGGCGTGCTGGTTGGCGCGTCGTTCGCGCTCGTCGCGCGCGCTGTTTCGTGTGTCGTCAGCGTGCTATGTCGCGCGTGTCTGCGCATCGTTTGCACGCTGTCGTGCTGTTTCACACGTCATAAATTCATCTCGCTTAGAATCTCTCGTTTTAATTAAATTATTTAATTAACTGACATTTGTTAGTTTAGAAGATTAATCGAACTGACTGATGTATAATATTTATATTTGATAATGTTGAACTAAAAGTTATAGTTAATACGTGTTTAACGTAAACGCGCTAACTTCTCGACCGTAGCTTCGACTGTCGCGTTTTTTTTCCTCGCGCGTCCGTAGTAACAGCTCTATTTTGTTTTGCATATTTTATTATGTTTTTTTATTTTGAATGGTGTAATATTCTTATGCATATATATGGGTTTGTGAAAGGGAAATAGGGCTTAAACCTTTTCCTAAATGATTTTGGTGGTTGAATGCCCAACACAAATAATTGGACTAACTAGTTTGCTCTAGATTATATATTCTACAGGTGCTAAAGGTTTAACACAAACCAATAAAAAGATCAAGTTAGGGTTCAAAAATAAAAGGAGCAAAAGAAACCGAAAAGCACCCTGGTCTGGCGCACCGAACTGTCCGGTGTGCCACCAGACAGTGTCCGTTGCACCAGGGCTGTACGACTCCGAACTCCTCACCTTCGGGTTTCAGAAGCGTCGCTCCGCTATAATTCACCGGACTGTCCGGTGTGCCACCGGACTGTCCAGTGCAACAGCGGAGCAACGAATAGCCAGCGCAACGGTCGACTCCAACGGTCGTCTGACAACGCACAGTGCGCAGACAGTTCGTGCATAAGTCAGAGCAGCCGTAGAAGGCACACCAGACAGTGAACAGTGACAGTCCGGTGCGGCACCGGACTGTCCGGTGCCACATGAAGACAAAACTCCAACGGCCGAAACCATCAGAACCCTAACGGTTGGGTGACGTGGCTGGCGCACCGGACAGTGTCCGGTACGCCCATCGACAGCAGCCTGCCCCAACGGTTGAATTGGTGGTTGGGGGCTATAAATACCCCCAACCACCTACACTCCAACCATCCAAGCATTCACTACTTCTCATTAAATACAAGAGCAATAGACACCACTCCAAAGACACAATTCAATAGATCAATCCGCTCCAAGTCTCAAAATCAACTCTAACACATTTAGACTTGTGAGAGGGTCATTTGTGTTTTCTTGTGCTCTTGTTTGCTTGGTTGGCTTTCTTCTTCCTCATTCTTGTTCTCTAACTGACTTGTAATCAAAGCAAGAGACACCAATTGTGTGGTGGTCCTTGTGGGGGTCTAAGTGACCCGTTTGATTAAGGAGAAAGCTCACTCGGTCTAGGTGACCGTTTGAGAGAGGGAAAGGGTTGAAAGAGGCCTGGTCTTTGTGACCACCTCAACGGGGATTAGGTTCTTTGGAACCGAACCTCGGTAAAACAAATTATCGTGTCATCCGCTTTATTTCTTGGTTGATTTGTTTTCGCCCTCTCTCTCGGACTCGGATTTTATTCCAACACTAACCCCGGCTTGTAGTGTGTTTAAAGTTGTAAATTTCAGTTTCCACCTATCCACCCCCCTCTAGGCGACTTTCAATTGGTATCAGAACCCGGTGCTTCATGAGAGTTTAACAATTCGAAGTGATGTCGGGAGATCACACCAAGAGGGAGATGGAAACGACCACAAGCCACGGGAAGACTCCATCAAGGGAGTCCGGCGCAAAAGGAAGGGAGGAATCACCTCCCCGCGTCAAGTCGCATCGGAGTGGCGACAAGAAGAAAAAGATGAAGAAAGTGATCTACTACGAGACCGACTCTTCGTCGCCCTCCACCTCTGGCTCCGATGCGCCATCCGTCACTTCTAAGCGCCATGAGCGCAAGAAGTTTAGTAAGATCCCCCTACGTTATCCCCGCATTTCTAAACGCACTCCTTTACTTTCCATCCCATTAGGCAAACCACTGGTTTTTGACGGTGAAGATTATTGTATGTGGAGTGATAAAATGAGGCATCATCTAACCTCACTCCACGCTAGCATTTGGGACATTGTTAAGTTTGGAGCGCAGGTACCATCCGTAGGGGACGAGGGCTACAACTCAAACGAGGTCACCCAAATCTGGCACTTTGACTCCCAATCAACTACTATACTCCTCGCCTCCTTATGTCGAGAGGAGTATAATAAGGTGCAAGGGCTAAAAAGTGTCAAAGAGATTTGGGATGTACTAAAGACCGCGCATGAAGGGGATGAGGTGACCAAGATCACCAAGCAGGAGACGATCGAGGGGGAGCTCGGTCGATTTATCCTCAACCAAGGAGAGGAGCCACAAGCAATGTACAACCGGCTCAAGACCTTGGTCAATCAAGTGCGCAACCTTGGGAGCACCAAATGGGATGACCATGAAATGGTCAAGGTTATTCTAAGATCACTTGTATTTCGTAATCCTACTCAAGTTCAATTAATACGTGGTGATTCTAGATACAAGCTAATGTCTCCCGAGGAAGTAATAGGGAAGTTTGTGAGCTTTGAGTTGATGATCAAAGGCTCCAAACATATCGTCAACTTGGAGCAAGGCGGCACCTCCACACCCGAGGTGCAACCCATCGCATTCAAGGCGACGGAAGAAGAAAAGAAGGAACCTATGCCAAGTAGGATTCCTATCGACGCCTCCAAGCTCGACAACGAGGAGATGGCGCTCATCATCAAGAGTTTTCGCCAAATCCTCAAGCAAAGGAGGGGGAAAGATTACAAACCCCGCTCCAAAAGGGTGTGCTACAAGTGTGGTAAGCCCGGTCATTTTATTGCAAAATGTCCTATATCTAGTGACAGTGACAGGGGCGACGACAAGAGAGGGAAGAAGAAGGAGAAGAAGAGATACTACAAGAAGAAGGGCAGCGATACCCACATGTGTTGGGAATGGGACTCCAACATGAGCTCCACCGACTCCTCCTCCGACGAGGACGCCGCCAACATCGCCGTCAACAAGGGTCTCCTCTTCCCCAACGTCGGCCACAAGTGCCTCATGGCAAAGGACGACAAAAGGAAGAAGGTACAAGCTAGAACCACCCCAAGTATACTACATCTAGTAATGAGGACAGTTCTAGTGATGATGAAGATGACTTGCTTAGTCTTTTTGCCAACCTTAACATGCAACAAAAGGAAAAATTGAATTAATTGATAGGAGCTATTCATGAGAAGGATGAACTCTTGGATAGCCAAGAGGAATTCCTTATTAAGGAAAATAAAAGGCATGTTAAGGTAAAGAATGCTTATGCTCAGGAAGTAGAGAAGAATGAAAATTTGACTAAGGAGATTAGCATTTGCCATGACACTATTTCCAACCTTAGAAATGAGAACGATAATCTATTTGCTATGGTTGAGAAATCAAATGTTTGTCATGATTCAATTGTCAATCTTTAAAATGATAATGCTAGTTTAATTGCTAAGATTGATAAATTGAATGAATCAATTGCTAGCCTTAAAATTGAGAATGAAAAGTTAATTTCTAAGGCTAAATATTTAAATGTTTGCAATGTTTCTATTTCCAATCTTAGAAATGAAAATGCTATTTTACATGCTAAAATTGATGAATTAAATGCTTGCAAACCCTCTACATCTAGTGTTGATCATGTCTCTATTTGTACTAGATGTAGAGATGTAAATGTTGATGCTATTCATGATCACCTTGCTTTAATTAAACAACAAAATGATCATATAGCACAACTAACTAGTAAAATTAATGAGCATGAAATTGAAAATGAAAAATTTAAATTTGCTAGAAGCATGCTCTATAGTGGGAGACACCCTGGCATTAAGGATGGCATTGGTTTCCAACAGGGAAGGAATGTCAAGCTTAATGCCCCCAAAAGATTGTCTAATTTTGTAAAGGGTAAGGCTCCCATGGCTCAGGACAACGAGGGTTACATTTTATATCCTGCTGGTTATTCTGAGCACAAGATTAGAAGAATTTATGCTAGGAAGTCTCATTCTGTTTCCCATCATGCTTTTATGTACAAGAACGAGGCATCTAGCTCTAGGCATTCTACCCATGTTAAAATGCCTAAAAAGAAAACTCCTACTGCATCAAATGAACCTAATGTTTCATTTAAGACTTTTGATGCTTCTTATGTGCTTACTAACAAATCAGGCAAAGTAGTTGCCAAATATGTTGGGGGCAAACACAAGAGATCAAAGACTTGTGTTTGGGTACCCAAGGTGCTTGTTTCTAACATAAAAGGACCCAAGAATGTTTTGGTACCTAAGAACAAGGACTAAAACTGTTTTGCAGGTTTATGCATCCGGGGGCTCAAGTTGGATCATTGATAGCGGATGCACAAACCACATGACAGGGGAGAAAAAGATGTTCTCCTCCTACGAGAAAATGATGATCCCCAAAGAGCTATCACATTCAGGGATGGAAATCAAGGTTTGGTCAAAGGACTTGGTAAAATTGCTATATCACCTGATAATTCCATTTCCAATGTTTTTCTTGTAGATTCTTTAGATTATAACTTGCTTTCAGTTTCTCAATTATGCAAAATGGGTTACAACTGTCTTTTTACGGATATAGGTGTTACTGTCTTTAGAAGAAGTGATGTTTCAGTAGCATTTAAGGGAGTATCGGAGGGTCAACTATACTTAGTTGATTTTAACAAAGCTGAACTCGATACTTGCTTAATTGCTAAGACTAATATGGGTTGGCTCTGGCATTGCCGACTAGCCCATGTTGGGATGAAGAATCTTCACAAACTTCTAAAGGGAGAACACATTTTGGGACTAACAAATGTTCATTTTGAGAAAGGCAGGGTTTGTAGCGCATGTCAAGCAGGAAAGCAAGTTGGCATCCACCATCCACACAAGAACATCATGACGACAGACAGGCCACTGGAGTTACTCTACATGGATCTATTCGGCCCGATAGCTTACATAAGCATCGGCGGGAGTAAGTATTGTCTTGTAATTGTGGATGATTATTCTCACTTCACTTGGGTATTCTTTTTATAGGAAAAATCTCAGACCTAGAGACCTTAAAGGGATTCTTGAGACGAGCTCAAAATGAGTTAGGATTAAGGATCAAGAAAATAAGAAGCGACAATGGGACGTTGTTCAAGAACTCACAAATAGAAAGCTTTCTTGAGGAGGAGGGCATCAAGCATGAGTTCTCTTCTCCCTACACACCTCAACAAAATGGTGTAGTGGAGAGGAAGAATAGAACTCTACTGGACATGGCGAGGATCATGCTTGATGAGTACAAGACTCCGGACCGGTTTTGGGCTGAGGCGATTAATATCGCCTGCTACTCCATCAACTGGCTCTACCTTCACCGAATCCTCAAGAAGACATCATATGAACTCCTCACCGGTAAAAAGCCCAATGTTTCATATTTTAGAGTCTTTGGTAGCAAATGTTTTATTCTTATTAAAAGAGGTAGAAAATCTAAAATTGCTCCTAAGGCTGTAGAAGGCTTTTTACTTGGTTATCACTCAAACACAAGGGCATATAGAGTCTTCAACAAATCCACTGGATTAGTTGAGGTTTCTTGTGACATTGTGTTTGATGAGACTAATGGCTCCCAAGTGGAGCAAGTTGATCTTGACGAACTAGATGATGAAGAGGCTCCGTGCGTCGCGCTAAGGAACATGTCCATTGGGGATGTGTGTCCTAAGAAATTCGAAGAGCCCACTCATGCACGATCAACCGTCATCTTCCAATCAAGCATCCCTTCCAACTCAAGATGAGGATCAGGCTCAAGACAGTGAAGAAGAAGATCAAGAAGATGAGCCACCTCAAGAGGAGGACAATGATCAAGGGGGAGATGACAATGATCAAGACAAGGAAGATGATCAAGAAGTACAGGGTCAAAGACCGCCACACCCTAGAGTCCACCAAGCGATTCAAAGAGATCACCCCATGAACTCCATTCTCGGCGATATTCATAAGGGGGTAACCACTCGATCTCGTGTCGCTCATTTTTGTGAACATTACTCTTTTGTTTCCTCTATTGAGCCATACAGGGTAGAGGATGCACTAAGAGACTTGGATTGGGTGCTGATAATGCAAGAGGAGCTCAACAACTTCACAAGGAATGAGGTATGGCATTTAGTTCCACGTCCTAATCAAAATGTTGTAGGAACCAAGTGGGTACTCCGCAACAAGAAAGATAAGCATGGTGTGGTGACAAGGAACAAAGCTCGACTTGTGGCCAAGGGATATTCACAAGTCGAAGGTTTGGATTTCGGTGAAACCTATGCACCTGTAGCTAGGCTTGAGTCAATTCATATATTACTTGCCTATGCTACTCACCATGGCTTTAAGCTTTATCAAGTGGACGTAAAGAGTTCCTTCCTCAATGGACCAATCAAGGAAGAGGTCTATGTTGAGCAACCTCCCGGCTTTGAAGATAGTGAGTACCCTAACCATGTGTATAAACTCTCAAAGGCGCTTTATGGGCTCAAGCAAGCCCCAAGAGCATGGTATGAATGCCTACGAGATTTCCTTATCACTAATGGCTTCAAAGTCGGTAAAGCCGATCCTACTCTCTTTACTAAAACCATTGCAAAAGATTTGTTTGTATGCCAAATTTATGTTGATGATATAATATTTGGGTCTACTGACAAATCCACTTGTGAAGAGTTTAGTAGGATCATGATTCAAAAATTCGAGATGTCTATGATGGGGGAGTTGAAGTATTTCATAGGATTTCAAGTCAAGCAACTCCAAGAGGGCACCTTCATCAGCCAAACAAAGTACATTGAAGACATACTTACCAAGTTTGGAATGAAGGATGCCAATCCCATCAAGACACCCATGGGAACAAATGGGCATCTCGACCTCGACACGTGAGGTAAATCCGTAGATCAAAAGGTATACCGGTCGATGATAGGATCTCTACTCTATTTATGTGCATCTCGACCGGATATTATGCTTTCTGTATGCATGTGTGCAAGGTTCCAAGCCGATCCTAAGAAAGTTCACCTTAGGGTCGTGAAAAGAATCATGAGATATTTAGTTTATACACCTAAGTTTGGACTTTGGTACCCCAAGGGATCCACCTTTGATTTAATAGGATATTCAGATGCCGATTGGGCAGGGTGTAAAATTGATAGGAATAGCACATAAGGGACTTGTCAGTTTCTGGGAAGATCCCTGGTGTCTTGGGCTTCAAAGAAACAAAACTCTGTAGTTCTTTCTACCGCCAAAGCCGAGTATATTGTCACAGGTCATTGTTGTGCGCAATTACTTTAGATGAGGCAAATCCTCAGGGACTATGGCTACAAATTGAGCAAAGTCCCTCTCCTATGTGACAATGAGAGTGCAATCCGCATGGCGGATAATCCCGTTGAACACAGCCGCACTAAGCACATAGACATTCGGTATCACTTTTTGAGGGATCATCAACAAAGGGGGATATCGAGATAGCTTATGTTAGCACCAAAGAACAACTAGCTGATATCTTTACTAAACCATTAGATGAGAAAACATTTACCAAACTTAGGAATGAGCTAAATATACTTGATTCTCGGAACTTTGATTGAAACTTTTCATACATAGCTCATTTATATACCTTTGATCATATCTCTTTTATGTATACGACTAATGTGTTTTCAAGTGTATTTCTATGCTAAGTCGTAGATTGAAAGGGAAATGGAGTCTTCGGCGAAGACAAGGCTTCCACTCCACTCTATCGGTATCATTTACCCTTCACCATCACTCCACATCACTCTCAATTGGTATAATCTTTCACTCATATTTACTTGTACCAATGGGGGAGAAAGTAAAAGGGGCTCACAAAGTCTCCATTTTTGGCGATTAATGCAAAGGGGAGAGAATATTAGCCCAAAGCAAAAGGATCGCACCACCAACCTTCAAAAATTTTCGAAATAATGATTTATGTTTGTCCCTTCAATTGGTAACTTATGATAAAAACTTTTAGTTGACATATTTCAAATTGGTATGTTTTCAATTGGTTAGTAATTTTCAAATTGATATCTATTAAAACCCTCTTGAAGACTAAGAGGAGAATTTTATTCAGGGGGAGTTTTGTTTAAGTCAAAGGAAAAACATTTGAAACAGAGGGAGAAAATTTCAAATCTTAAAAATTAAAAATGCTTCTCGAAATCTTATTAATATTCCTTTGACTATTGGCAAAAAGACTTTGAAATGATTTTCTAAAAGAATTTGCAAAAAAAACATGTGGTGCAAATGTGGTCCAAAATGTTAAATAAAAGAAACCAACCATGCATATCTAGTAGAAATTAAACATTGGTTTAATTCCAAGCAACCTTTGCACTTACCCTATGTAAACTAGTTCAATTCTGCACTTATATATTTGCTTTGGTTTGTGTTGGCACCAATCACCAAAAAGGGGGATACTGAAAGGGAAATATGGCTTAAACCTTTACCTAAATGATTTTGGTGGTTGAATGCCCAACACAAATAATTGGACTAACTAGTTTGCTCTAGATTATATATTCTACAGGTGCTAAAGGTTCAACACAAACCAATAAAAAGATCAAGTTAGGGTTCAAAAAGAAAAGGAGCAAAAGCAACCGAAGAGCACCCTGGTCTGGCGCACCGGACTGTCCGGTGTGCCACCGGACTGTGTCCGGTGCACCAGGGCCGTACGACTCCGAACTCCTCACCTTCGGGTTTCAGAAGTGCCACTCCGCTATAATTCACCGGACGGTCCGGTGTGCCACCGGATTGTCCAATGCACCAGCGGAGCAACGGCTAGCCAGCGCAACGGTTGACTCCAACTGTCGTCTAACAACGCACAATGCGCGGATAGTTCGCGCAGAAATCAGAGCAGCCGCAGAAGGCGCACCGGATAGTGAACATTGCCTGTCCGGTGCAGCACCGGACTGTTCGGTGCCATATGAAGACAAAGCTCCAACAGTCGAATCCGTTAGAACCCTAACGATTGGGTGACGTGGCTGGCGCAGCGGACAGTGTCCGGTGGCGCACCGGACTGTCCGGTGTGCCCATCGACACCAGCCTGCCCCAACGGTTGAATTGGTGGTTAGGGGCTATAAATACCCCCCAACCACCTCCACTTCAACCATCCAAGCATTCACTACTTCTCATTCAATACAAGAGCAATAGACACCACTCCAAAGACACAATTCAATAGATCGATCCGCTCCAAGTCTCAAAATCAACTCTAGCGCATTTAGACTTGTGAGAGGATCATTTGTGTTTTCTTGTGCTCTTGTTTGCTTGGTTGGCTTTCTTCTTCCTCATTCTTGTTCTCTAACTGACTTGTAATCAAAGCAAGAGACACCAATTGTGTGGTGGTCCTTGTGGGGTCTAAGTGACCCGTTTGATTAAGGAGAAAGCTCACTCGGTCTAGGTGACCGTTTGAGAGAGGGAAAGGGTTGAAAGAGACCCGGTCTTTGTGACCACCTCAACGGGGATTAGGTTCTTTGGAACCGAACATCGATAAAACAAATCACTTTCTATTTAGTTTTCCTATTAACATGCATGGTAAATATTAACTTAGCTACTTTCTATTTATTTAACATTTGTTTAGTATAAACGTGTCACCTATTTAGTTTTCCTCGTCTGTCACGCGTGCTGTTCCGCACGTGGTGGCGTGCTGATTGGAACGTCGTTCGCGCTCGTCGCGCACGCTGTTTCGTGTGTCGTCAGCGTGCTATGTCGCGCGTGTCCGCGCGTCGTTTGCACGCTGTCGTGCTGTTTCACGCGTCATAAATTCATCTCGCTTAGAATCTCTCATTTTAATTAAATTATTTAATTAACTGACATTTATTAGTGTAGCAAATTAATCGAACTGACTGATGTATAATATTTATATTTGATAATGTTGAACTAAAAGTTATAGTTAATACGTGTTTAACGTAAACGCACTAACTTCTCGACCGTAGCTCCGACTGTCGCATTTCTTTTTCCTCGCGTGACCGTAGTAAAACGCTCTATTTTGTTTTGCATATTTTATTATGTTTTTTTTATTTTGAATGGTGTAATGTTCTTATGCATATATATGAGTTTGTTTGTTTGTTTGTGCCTGTTTGTATTCGCTGTGCGTCACGAATAGATTGCGATCTGTTTCCGAGCTTCGAGGGATCGAGGATCAAGCTCCAGCGACCAAGTAATCCAGTTCTTCGAGTTCTACGAGATTGAAGACCCTGAGCATCTGTTTGGTGAAGACAAGTGTCCTCTGACCTATTATGTCCTATTTACTTTATAATTCATCAACCCGCACACTATGAACAACCTAAGGATTGTCTAGTATTCTATATTCCTGTCCTTGTTTACCCTTTGGGAATTGGTTACTATGATTAGTATTATGCTACTGCTTAACTTTAATCAATGAACATGATGAAATACAATGATGGTACTACGATTTTATTCTGGATATGATGATATACTTGTGGCATTTAAGGGGACTCGAGCGGTTTCTCGAGTGCCTCTCCGTAAGGACTGGTTCGTTGGATGACCACTCGGGAAAACAGTGCAACCATGAGGGTGGTATGGGACGCCCTTAGCTAATTAATTAGAGGAACTGAGGTGTAGTTCGCTTTGCCGTCGTGCCGTCAATGGGGCTCAGTGTATGCGGCTCGCTCTGCCGAGGGTGGATTGCCCCTTGGAGAGGAGTGCGGTACATTTAGGAAACTTAACGGGCGGCTACAGCCTCAGAGAATCTTTGTAAAGGCTTCGTAGTGAATCCTTGGCCATTCACCTCGAGAGTGAACAAGGGTCTTGCAAGCCCGGGCTAGAGAGGGAATCACGGTTTGTGGGTAAAGTGCGCAACCTCTGCAGAGTGTTATGAAACTGATATATCAGTCGTGCTCACGGTTATGAGCGGCCAAGGGAGCTCTATTGATTAGAGACACATTGATCAGAGATGTTTTGGTTACAGATGATGATGAGGATAATGTTGCTTTCTATTATGATTATGATTATGGTTTCTGGTATTCTTTCCGTTTGGAAAGAGTACTTTTGGGTTAACAACTTGGGTTAATGCTAAAACCTGGCTCTATACTAGTAATAATTACATGACCAACTAAAAGCAACTGCTTGATCCTAACTCCACATAAAGCTAGTCCCCTTCAGCCAAACGAGACATTTGCTGAGTACGTTGATGTGTACTCACCCTTGCTTTCACAAAACACCAGGTTGCCTTTGGTGCAATCTATGCTCAGGTAAAGAAGAAGGCATCATGGCGGATCTCCAGGAGTTCCAAGACGTCGATGAGTTCGAGGATTAGGCTAGTGACCTCCCCCAGTTAGCTGCCCGTGGTGGGTTTGTTTACGTGGGCTACGTTTCGATTCTGTGTACTTTGATTTATATTATGTAAATGACTCTAATCTTTAATATTATTACTTACTTTTTATTGTTATTCGAAGCATTGTGCTATGATGAGTCATTTATGTAATCGCTGTGTACGTGAATGTTTTATCCTGGCACATACATAGTTCGCATTCGGTTTACCTTCAAAACCGTGTTTGACAGTCGGATGCTCCAGTGTTGATGTACCAGGTAGTATCTACCGGTGCATGATTAGCAGCAACAACAAGTCTTTTGTTGGGGACGAAGTCTTCCTCGAAGTGATGCCAACATTCAGCAGCAGCGTTATTTGGCTTGAAGCACACCTAGCAGAGTGGCTTGTCGTTGGCGGTGTTGTACATGTTGCGCTGATTATAGTTGTTGTTGTTGCCGCCACGGTTGTAGCCACCATGCCGCCCACCATTGCTGACTTGGTGTGGCGGCTAATGCTGACCAAAGCCACCATCATCTCTTGCTGGCCCCCATCCACGTCCACGAGTGGATGAGCGCCCGCTGTGTGATCCACCGTGACCACACCCAGAGTAGTTTGCTGAGCCACCATGATTATGGCGCCCGCCATACAACAGCTCCAGATGTGTCTCAAATGCAAGGAGCTGTGAGAAAAGTTCCTCAAGAGAAACTGGTTCCGTTCTAGTGATCAAGGATGAGACTAGAGGAGAGAACTCATCAAGTCTAGCGAGGATATACTCGACGAGTTCGCCGTCCTTGAGCCGCCGACCTGCGGCCACCATGTCGTCGTCGTAATTCTTCATCTTGGTGTAGTACTCCAAGCCTCGGCTGCTGTTTCACTTGCGTTAACCTGAGTCAGAACACTAGGTGATATATTTGACAGCAAATAACTTAGAACCCGCTGGTCCTGAGCCTGCCACAACGCATAGGCCAGGTTCGACTTCTTCTCTTCCTTGTCGTCGGCTCCCTTGATGATGATCTCTGCATCAGGAGCCTTGTTTGCTCCAGTGAGATAGTCTTCAAGCATGGCGCCGCACACGACAGACTTCACTTGCGCTTTCCATGAGGCGAAGTTCGTCTTCGTGAGCTTCTCAGCCACGGTGAGTCCTGCGAGCGGATTGATGTTGACGGTCGAAGAAGAACTCGCCATGGCAGGAGCAGATCTACACGATGAACTCTAGTGTTTGTTGGCTCTGGTACCATGTGAGAAGAATCAGAGGGCAGGTGGAGGAACACCGCCCCCTATGTTGGGTACCAGGCGGATGCATGTTGAATCAATTGATGATTGGAAAAGCCCCAACCGTGGCATACAAATAGGTGTACACAGATCACAGTCCGTAACTCAAGGAGCTATATTTGGTAGCTTATAATTACATGACATTCTATTCTTAATGAGATCCCAAAAGTCCGGACTGTTCTCTATATACACAATTTGTTACACAAGGCAAGATACGCACAACAAATTCTTCTAGAACTCTTTCATCTAACATCATGAATAAAATGTAGGCTCATAAATAAAATGACAAGTGACAGATATTTTAGGAAAATGAAATCTTGAGATATGCACTGGAGTTCCTACGCACACGGGCACGTCAAGCCCAAGGCAGTCCACTCCGATCACTGCTGCAATATGCGAAAACAAAAATGGGCAATGTTTTAGTGCTTCAGCTCCATCATTATTGTACATAGTAATTGGCCGCTGCAATATGCGAAAACAAAAATGGGCAATGTTTTAGTGCTTCAGCTCCATCATTGTTGTACATAGTAATTGGCCTGTGCGTTGCAATGGGAGAACAAAGTTTCAAAGCGATATGTACATTGCCACATAACAATATCCGATATAGCAATTCTCTTTAGGCATGTGAGAACAAATAATGTAGTATTTCTTTTCATATGCCACGAGAAGGCTTGTATTTCTTTTCAAACAAATGTCTACATATACATATTATCGAACAAAATCGACAACTTGCATGGACCACGATTCTGATGGATACTCATCCAAAGTTTATATACAAAACCAAAAGAAATCACAAATCTGGATGTCATGTAAATAGGTAGCATCTTTGCTGATTCACAAGAAAGTTATCAGATAGATCAGATTCTTCTTAAGATGTGTGAGGTAGCATTTCAAATTTATCAGATGACCACCTTATAGACAAACAATAGAATTAAACAAAATAAAGGACAGTGTTTCATGAAACAAACTATGAACGCATTACTTCTGTTTTACCATTCCTTTCATAATTTGAATCACCAAAGTAAAAGGGCTCAGCTTAACCTTTGCACCAATCCTAGAAAGCAGGCTTTCCCTTGTTGCCTTGATGCCCAATTTACTCATTCTACTTCATTGGGACTATGCCTGGAAAGGCATAGGCAACAAATTTTGGTGCTAGTTAATTCGTATATATACAAGAAAACGATACATGCTCCAATAATAAGTTGTGCAAGATACTGAATTTTATGAAGGATACAAAGTTTTGTGAGACAACGTGGCACCATACAAACAACCATAAATTTGTGAGGAAAAAAACTAAGCTCAGTCAAGTTAGCACTTCAATATTTTAAAAGTTTTCCAGATATGAAGAACAAGCATACACATGAAATTTATTGATGTAAAAGTACATAGATATTCACATGATGAAAAGTGATTTTGACCGATAGAATTACCTTGAAATGGCTTAAATAAGCATTGTTGTCATGTCTAAGTTAAATTGGCAATGATACCTCAATCAGGTCATTTAGCAACACCTTTACAGTTTATGGCCATCTAGCAACCCCTCGAATTTTCTTAAGCTCGATCAGGTCATCGAGCAACACGCCAACACCTTTCAAGTTTATGGCCAACAAATTTCATGTTGGGACAGCTCCAGGGTCCATCTTGGACCTAGATTTCCTATGCTAAAATCAAGTCAAGAGTCCTTTTACTAGAATGGAAAGAAACCAACTCAACCGAACAACTCAGGTGTATCCACAGGCCACAGCTCCACCTCTAAATATGGATTTCTCTCTGCCAAACAGGGCCACACATGCTACGATCTTGAGTTAAGTTTTCGGTAAGGAACATCATGCCATAACTATCATTCTATCAATATGCATAAACAAGCAACATAACTTGAATTAGGCACATTTAAATTGAAATCAAGTAGGTTGCTTGCAGAAAAGTAAAAAGGTGAAAAAGAAATGCAACCTTCTCTTCTTCTCTGCTCCTGTTGTAGTGAAATGATACTTGACTGACCAGTGGCACTTGGAGTACCAAGATGTAGTGAAGCAAATAGGTGACTGATTATAAGTATAAGCATCTATCTAGATAAAAAGGGAAGGACTTTACCTCCTCAGTGTCATCCTCATCAAATGACATGGCTTCTGCATATTTTTATAAAATGCAAAATTAGAACAGTGTAAACAGACAACTAAGAAAGCGTCCAAGTAAAGAAACTTATGAGAAAGCGTCCAAGTAAAGAAACTTATGTTACATGTTGTAGTAGAAGCCTTCGTTTATAACTTATGCTACAGTAGAAGCCTGCGATTATAGCTGCAGCTAGCAGTGTATATGCCAATCTAGAAATTTGTTCAAAGCGTTAAAAATTGCAGAAAGACTCCTTATTACAGTTTACCAAATAGCAAAAAATAAAATAAACAAACAGAATGTACCTCATAGGAGCCATAGCCATAGAGTAGCATAGGGTCTGAGCCATCAAGCTTCACAAGATCATTTCTGTATAGAATGGACATGGGGACCTGAGTGCCATCAGCAGGAGTAGCCCATTTTCTTTCTGTTACATAATTTGATGCATTGAATCCGCCTAAAATCTAAATAACATTGAGAAGATCAATTATCCATGGGTTTGTAAAAATAAATAAAAAGAAATCACTTGCAACTGATAGCTTCTCAATAAGATATTCATGAAGTATAGAGTATCTGCCTACTGCCTGTCAAACTGATAAGGCCAGGCTAGATTATGTGACCAAGCTGACCTGATGACGCTGCTACCAATCCTGCCAAGGTTTTCGTTAAATGTTCCGATGTTTAAATTTCTTTCAAAAGCAGAGAACAATTAAACACAAGCAAAATAAGTAGACACTTGACTACTTGAGGATTTCTTACCTAAAAAAAGGGGAGATGGCATGCCGGGCATTCATACCTCCATGTGTTTACCACTTTCATCCTTGTCAATGAAAGAAAGCCTTGCCTTGTCAAATTCTAGGACCATATCAGGGTTCATCTCGTATGAGTGTAGTGGTGCTTTTCATCAACGTAACTAGAATCTGCATACCTAAGGAAGTTCAGAATTCAAAAAATTATCTCCGAGCACTCCATAAATAATCAAATGGTGGAACAAGGACAAGATGCAGAAACAATGGTGAAAGATGTGGGAGTGTTTCTTACAGTTTAGCAGATTTCCAGCTAGTGGCCTAGAAAAAAGGTCCTCCTTTACCCAAGGCGCACTGATGCACCCATATGGGTTTTTGATCCCTGCAGAACAACAGAAGCATGGTTGGCACTAAAACAACTAGTTTTTGTCACACCCGGGTTTCGGGGGCACCAAGACCCGGACGCGAACATAATCACTAGGTGTACTGGGACCAAGTCTCACACATATGATGAATCATGGTACAAAAATGAACGTTACAACTTTACTATATAATAGGAGTTCTGTACAAAATAAATAAATAATTACATCATATAAGACAACGATCCAGCAACTCAAAGTTGACTGGGAGGCGACGACCTAGATCTCTCACGAACACATCGCAGCATCCTCCATGCGCCTCATCCTATGGTACCTGTTCTTGACCTGTGGGGGAGTGTGAGACAGCAAGGGTGAGCTCACATATGTTCATCGATCAACAAATTATGGTGAATAATGTGCATGAACTCGTCAATGGTGGGAGCTCATGTGAAGTGTAAGGCTTAATAAAGAGAATGGTTAAACCTGAGCATTGCTTTTAAAGTTGGTCAAATTTTATTAGCAGTTACCAAACCATAATAATAATAGAACAAAATTAATAATAAATCCCATGCAATGCAAATGATAAATTGAATTTAGTTCCATAATTTAATCATACGAGTCCTGAGCTGCTCATGATCGCGAGCACAGCTAGTATACCAGTTTTACACTCTGCAGATGTTGTATCCTATACCCACAAGTCGTGTATCCCATGTCACCAGGGTTTGCAAGGCCCTTAGACACTTCCGAGGTGAATGGCTAGGGATCCACTACGAGGCCTTTATAAAGTTCCACTAGCTTCAGAAAACCCGCTACATTTTCTAGGAAGAGCAATTCAGGAATCCCCCGTCTGACCGCCATCGCAGCAAAATCAACCCGGGAACCTCCCTACACGCCTACTCTCCTACTGCCCTTGCCCCTATCGGGTAAGGTAGTCCTCCACTAGCTTTCCTAGTTAGTCAGCCAATGGCGTCCAATTCCACCCTTGTGGTGGCACGTGTTTCTCAAGTTAAGCTCCATGTTCCAATTAAAGTAATGATCTCGACATGAACAATAAATACGATAAAAGAATAATTGGAACATGGACATAATGTAATATTAATCCCAAAACCATATAGAGCAATAGCAAAACTACCCAAATAATTTAGGGGTAAATAAGGTAAAAAGATAACCAAACTAGGGTGACCTATTGCGTCCCATCAAAATTAAACCTATGCATGAATACATGATTATAAATAATATTATTGGGTAAATAAAAGTGATCAAGGGCACAACTTGCCTGGGACTTGAGATTCCAGGTACCAACTTGCTCTTCAAGTGACTCGTGACCTCACTGCTAAATGTAGAAATACAAACAAACATGAAATAGTCAAAATTAATATCACACCAAACATAAGAATAAACTGCATAATAATAATCTATGCGCTGCTACGAGGTTGTAGGATCGAGAACTACTAAAATCAGAGTTACGGTTAAAGAATTATGATTTATGGTAGATCTATGTGGTTTAAACTATATTATAAATTGATTAGTATACATCATATGAGAGAATATTCTATGAATAGTTACCTCAACTTAATCTAAGTCATTACTTGATTATAAATCATCTTTTAGGCCAAAGATATCCATAAGATCAAGATACTATATTAATATTAGAATAAGCTAATCCAGAAAGCATAGATTAATCAATTTAGTTACCTAATTATAAAAGTATGTGATATCATATAATCAATGTTGCTACTGCGTAGTAAATATTTATACGAAGCTAACACAACTGGAATGGGTCAAATCGGAATTAAAACGAAGAAGTTATGGATTTTCGAAGTTTTAAGTGTTGGATTAAAAGAACTAAGTGCATAATTTTTAATCTAAGTTTCACAACAAAGATGATGAGGAAATCACTCCCATGGATACAAACAACACTCCTCAAGTTGACTACCCAATTACTCGCGCACGCGCTCGACAATTGAATTTACAGTTGATCTCGTTCCTAAGTAATTATTCTTGTGCATTTGAGAGTAGTATGCTACCTAATGATTTAATTGTACTTAGGAATGAAGGGGAGGACCAGCTAGGACGTCTGGATCAAGATGGAGGCCCAAGTTGGCGTTCAGAATCTGTTCCGGTGCTGCGACGCCGTCTTTTGGGCTTTTGGGCCGTGTATCTTCGTTGAGCCCATTAGGGGCGCGTCCAGGGTTTGCATAACCCTAGAGTCTTTATTAATAGCCGCCACATCCTTGTTAGAGGCGGGTTTTGCTTAAGTTTAGATCTGTCAAGAACAGTCACCGTAGATCGGTTTGTGAGACCCCAACTTGTGAGCTTAATCATTCATCCTCAATATTCTAGATTGTGTTCTTTCTTGTTCTTGATTGTGTCTTTGATTCTCAGGAAGGAATTAGCCCTCGTGGCGAGGTCAATCGCGCAGTGCACGGTTGATAACCAGAGGAGAAGTGGTGCTGCGATTGCGGGGTTCTAGTCATGTTGATTGGAAGCCGGATCGTCCGTGTGACATCTCCACCAAATCGATAGTTACCTTCACCTGACGAAAGATCGGGCAACCCCGTTCCTATCAAGTGGTATTCAAAGTCTCATGTATTACCGTCAGATTTACCCTAGTTTAGTTTATGTTTTTCATCCTATAACTCCAGAAAATTGCCATACAAAAAAAAATCCGCTGTCCTAGAACCCTTGTTTAGCCTTTGCAATTTCGTTTTCAGTTTGGCTTTGTTCAGTTCGTGTCCGTGGTCGAGTCGTGTTGCTGGTTTAGGTTGTATCTTCGTCGTAGTTCAACTGCACCTTCGCCGCTATTCCATCCACCATTACCCAGATCACAAGTCGATCCACCCATTAATCGACTTGCCCTAACCGCCGCGTCGCTTTCTAGTCGTGCCTCCCAAAAACATAACTTGAGGTACCTTCCTTAAAACCGGCATAACTTTTCGCTCTATTGTCCAAAAATTCTGAAATTTTTACAGGAGCTTGGTGACGCCATTCTGAGGCCAACCAAACTAGCCTACGACCTGTTTGGTTTTGATAAAATTGTCAAAAAATTCAGGAAAATAATTTTTTTTTGTCAAAGATCTTGCACGCTTTTCAACGAACGTGCTGATTTTCTATAGGCCACATCCGACCTCTGTTTTAGGTGAAACTTGGTGTGGCTCCTATTTTGTTACTTCTTGTGCTGAGAAAAATATCAAAAAAATCATACAAAAAAAAACAAAATCACCAGTGAATCCTACTAGTGCCTTTTTAGTCTCGCTAGTACAATATTTACGGTACTGCCATTCTGCTAGTTCCTTTGTTCTTTGTTCCAACTTGTGCTACGCCTCGGATACATCTCTTAGCCAGCAATTGTGACTTGTGCTTTGGATATTTATTTAACTTCGCTCATCTGCACTCGATTTTGTTCCACATTCACATACATATTATGCCTGTCCTACAGCTCCACATACTATATCAAGCTTTCCAAGAAGGGCATGAGCAAAATTCATGGTAAGAAAATTAATGCTCATACTATTTGCTCTAACAATGTACCTATGTGCTTCAACAAAGAAAGATCAAAGAGAAGCGATAGATGATGCTATGGATGCAAGTTGAAGGGTCATGAAATTGATTCATGCCCCCACATGAAGAACCAAGATCTTGCACGATCAAGAAAGATGACCATAAAAAAGGATGAAAGCAAAAGGCAAATGCATTGCAAGGATAAGCAACACATTTGCTACAATTGCCGTGAAAAAGGTCATCTATTCAAGGTTTGTCTAAAGGGTAAAACTCCTAAGCTAACTTGTCAATACATTCAAATATGCTTAGGAGACCCAAATTTGACTCTTGTGCTAGAAAGGTGATGAGTTCACCACATTCTAGGACCAAGATCCATTCTGCTAGTTCCATTGTTCTTTGTTCCAACTTGTGCTACGCCTCGGATACATCTCTTAGCCAGCAATTGTGACTTGTGCTTTGGATATTTATTGAACTTCGCTCATCTGCACTCGATTTTGTTCCACATTCACATACATATTGTGCCTGTCCTACAGCTCCACATACTATATCAAGCTTTCCAAGAAGGGCATGAGCAAAATTCATGGTAAGAAAATTAATGCTCATACTATTTGCTCTAACAATGTACCTATGTGCTTCAACAAAGAAAGATCAAAGAGAAGCGATAGATGATGCTATGGATGCAAGTTGAAGGGTCATGACATTGATTCATGCCCCCACATGAAGAACCAAGATCTTGCACGATCAAGAAAGATGACCATAAAAAAGGATGAAAGCAAAAGGCAAATGCATTGCAAGGATAAGCACCACATTTGCTACAATTGCCGTGAAAAAGGTCATCTATTCAAGGTTTGTCCAAAGGGTAAAACTCCTAAGCTAACTTGTCAATACATTCAAATATGCTTAGGAGACCCAAATTTGACTCTTGTGCTAGAAATGTGATGAGTTCACCACATTCTAGGACCAAGGCTATTTGGGTGCCTAAGTCCTTATTGACTAACCTTGATGGACCCATCATGAGATGGGTACCAAAATGTACTTAATAAGTTTTGCAGGTACCCAGAGATGATATGAAGCTTTAGGGTGCTTGAGCAGTCTAACCCAATTCTTATCTCAAGCTATCAATCTTACATTATCTATCCTTTAAGATTGACCCAAATATGAATTGAGTTGTTAGAACCCTTGTTTAGCCTTTGCAATTTCGTTTTCAGTTTGGCTTTGTTCAGTTCGTGTCCGTGGTCGAGTCATGTTGCTGGTTTAGGTTGTATCTTCGTCGTAGTTCAACTGCACCTTCGCCGCTATCCCATCCACCATTACCCAGATCACAAGTCTATCCACCCATTAATCGACTTGCCCTAACCGCCGCGCCGCTTTCTAGTCGTGCCTCCCAAAAACATAACTTGAGGTACCTTCCTTAAAACTGGCATAACTTTTCGCTCGGTTGTCCAAAAATTCTGAAATTTTTACAGGAGCTTGGTGATGCCATTCTGAGGCCAACCAAACTAGCCTACGGCCTATTTGGTTTCGATAAAATTGTCAAAAAATTCAGGAAAATAAAAAAATTTGTTAAAGATCTTGCACGCTTTTCAGCGAACGTGCTGATTTTCTATAGGCCACATCTGACCTTTGTTTTAGGTGAAACTTGGTGTGGCTCCTATTTTGTTACTTCTTGTGCTGAGAAAAATATCAAAAAAATCATACAAAAAAGAAAAACAAAATCACCAGTGAATCCTACTAGTGCCTTTTTGGCCTCGCTAGTACAATATTTACGGTACTGCCATTCTGCTAGTTCCATTGTTCTTTGTTCCAACTTGTGCTACGCCTCGGATACATCTCTTAGCCAGCAATTGTGACTTGTGTTTTGGATATTTATTGAACTTCGCTCATCTGCACTCGATTTTGTTCCACATTCACATACATATTGTGCCTGTCCTACAGCTCCACATACTATATCAAGCTTTCCAAGAAGGGCATGAGCAAAATTCATGGTAAGAAAATTAATGCTCATATTATTTGCTCTAACAATGTACCTATGTGCTTCAACAAAGAAAGATCAAAGAGAAGCGATAGATGATGCTATGGATGCAAGTTTAAGGGTCATGAAACTGATTCATGCCCCCACATGAAGAACCAAGATCTTGCACGATCAAGAAAGATGACCATCAAAAAGGATGAAAGCAAAAGGCAAATGCATTGCAAGGATAAGCACCACATTTGCTACAATTGCCGTGAAAAAGGTCATCTATTCAAGGTTTGTCCAAAGGGTAAAACTCCTAAGCCTAACTTGTCAATACATTCAAATATGCTTAGGAGACCCAAATTTGACTCTTGTGCTAGAAAGGTGATGAGTTCACCACATTCTAGGACCAAGGCTGTTTGGGTGCCTAAGTCCTTATTGACTAACCTTGATGGACCCATCATGAGATGTGTACCAAAATGTACTTAATAAGTATTGCAGGTACCCAGAGATGATATGAAGCTTTGGGGTGCTTGAGCAGTTTAACCCAATTCTTATCTCAAGCTATCAATCTTACATTATCTATCCTTTAAGATTGACTCAAAGATGAATTGAGTTGTTATATCACTAACTTCGCATTCATCTCTAGCAAGAACTTGTGTTGTAGGGAATAAGGATTAACCTTTGTGGGAATCAAGCAAAAGGCCTACAACTAAGGGATATTCAAAGGATGGTAATAATTAATTCTTAAGTGCACATTGCTTTTAATTAGTATATTCCTTTGTGTCTTTTGTAGCCACATAGGAAAAATGAAGCACTTGAGGATGAACTTAAAAGATTTTACCTTGCCTTTGAAAATATCCAATTATATGGTAGATTGCAAGTTTATATTTTTATATTGTGACAATCTACATGCTTTAAATTGGTTGTATGTATCTTGTGGCATATTTCTGATTAATTATCGTATTATTGCCATGACCTAGACATAAAGAGGATTATCCCATGTTCTTAAATGAATAGAGTGCTAAGTAAGAAAATCAAAATCTTAAAGCACTTACCAAAAGGGGAATTCTCTATATGGCTAGAGTTGTGAGACTAATGTTTCTATCTAAGTGTTTATGTAGTCTCACAACATGAGAATGTGTTTCTCAAATGAAATTTGTCATTCAACATTCAAAGAAGATCAAACCAATACTATGTGATGTATTACTTCTTGTTTAAATTGGTTTTGAGTCTTCTAAATTAATCACTCAGCATGCTATGAATTAAACTTGCCATGTAAACTTAATTAAATAATCAAGCTATTTTCACCATGTTTAAATCAGTGTTATGCATGATGTTTGTAAGGGTAATTTAGTTCATATCATGAGGTTTCCTTAGTTTAGTGACCTTCTTGTCATTCATATACTAGAGATTTCTAAATAGGAAATTATTGCTTGTGTTTCAAATGCAATCTCTTTTAAGATATTTCATGGAAATTCATAAGTAGATTATGCTCTTTCAATTGGAAAAATCACAAGCATTAAAGGTTAATCTTCACCTAAAAGAAAGATTAGGAATGCTCAAGGCTAAGGTATGGAACTAGTTGCTTCAATTGGTAGTTGATCAATAGTAGTTCCTTTCAAGTGACATTCTTTCAATTGGTAATTATCTATTCTATGGAAAGAAATGTCAATATGAAGGTTAAATTTCTTTTGGCTTAAATTTGTAAATTGGTGCATATTGTTAATTCACTCCTCCATGTGCATTAACTTAAAAGGAATTTAACTTATGCATTTATGCCTCATAAATGATGATTTGTTTGTAATTCATATCTAAAGATCATCATTCATTAAATACTTCCTTGTACTACTAATATCTCTTTTCAAAGTTCTTTTTCAACTAGTATTAAAAGGAAAAGAGATAACAAGATAAAGAAGGAAGTCTCCACAAATGACAAAAAGAAGAATACTACGATGACACCACCACCGATAGTAAGATCTTTCAAATTGGTATAACAAATGGTACGCTCTACTTGGTGGTAAGTATTCTTAAGGATAAGTTAATTCATTGCAAATTTGTCATGTCTTGACCATGATATGTAATGTACTCCTCATGATACTCTTAACTGAATTGAAGTAAATGTGGCAAGTGTGACACCCCAGTGTCACCTAGGGTTCTTCCTTGAGCTAACCAAACTATTATCACATGTAAACCTAATAAAGGGATAAACATCAAAAATAAGAACAAAGATTTATAATGAGTCTTCTCAAACTCTCCCTAATCTTGTCATGAATCTTAAGGAAGGAAAAATCTCAAACCCTAATTAATCCTAAGTGAACCAATTAAGCATAAAGGGTAATTGGGAGAAGATCTTGGGGGAAGAATACAAATTTTTGTAAAAACCAAATTACAAAGTTTTAGTTCACCAAATAACCAACAAATAATAATAAGAAAGTTTGGCCATTTGGCTTTTCCAAAATCCCCAAATCAGCCCTTGAACCAAGGTCCTATGGGGAAATTCAAAATTTAGAATTCTGAATTTTAGAACCCTTTTTCAAGATCAAATGCGTTCTCTATTTTTCAAAACTCAAAACCAAGAAGTCCAAATATCAAAGTAGTACCAAATTTCCTTGAACACGCTCTGGAAAAATTTGAACTCAAACCAAATTCATTTGGCACGGTTTTGGCACCGTTTGACCTCGGGACCAAGCAATCTAACACTGGCACCTTGGTGAGGCTACAACTCTCTGTCCCTAGCCTAAAACCGCGCGACATCCATACACAAAAGAAAAAGCACTATCAGGGGAACAAATCCTTCATAGCGATCTTGCCCAAATTCGTGAAGATTTGCGCCCAATCGGCGTTAGAACTCGGGCAGAAGCAACGGTTCCACGTGTTCGACCGTGGCTGACACCACTGGTTCACGCCCGTTCGGGCACCCTCGCTCCCCAGTGCACGCCCGCGCGCACTCGCTGGTCCACGACCGCCCGTGCACCGCGCCGTGCCTATAAAGCCGCCCCGAGCCTTGGCCATACCTCCCCGCGCGCTCAGAAGTCCTGCCCAAGCCAAAGATCGCCGGAATTCGCCCCGAGCACGCCGCGCCACCACCCGCCAAGCTTTCCGAGCCTCGGCCACCGTGGCCAGCTCCCTCCAGTCGCTTCCAAGCCGCACCAACCACTCGGTTAGCTTCACCATTAGCTCGTGAAGCTTTCCAGGTCCTCAGACCCGGCAGAACTTCACCGGAGGCCCGAGATCGCCCTCGTTAGAATTCGGTCGCCTACCGCCGCACGTGGACCGAGCATTCCGGTAAGCCATTTTCAAATTCCTTTCACCCACGTCTTCCCTAGCACCCATCGGAGCTTTCTGACCCGTTTGATTGAACTATCGCGCCGTGAGTAGGCCGGATTCCTCGCCGCTGACGAGCATCTCCGCCTGCGCACGTGGACCGGCCGACTCCGACCATCCCCGACGGCAACCCGCACATCACCGCGATCCTTGAGACCTCCCCTACATCCTCGACCACCTCACCGAAGCAGCCTCGCCGCCGGTAAGCCCCTCCGCCGCGGGTACTGTTTAATTGGGGAAAGGACCGCGAGTTCGATTTCTAGAAACCATAGGGGATTTTCTGCAGAGCCGTAGACTCAAATGAATAGTGCCCCGGGGACCTGTCTGTAATTCCTTTAAGAACTTTCGCCAGGGACCCCAGCGCAAAACTGCTTTTCTTTAAACCATTTCTAATTAATCTTTTATTATTCGACAGAAGACTTAGGAAATTCATAACTTGGGAAATATTTAACCAAAATTTTGTCAAACCAATTTTGCTGGATTTTAAATATTATGGACTATCAATTAAAAATACTGAACCCCATGCTTTCTGTTCTAAATTTTAGAGTTTGGAATTAAATACAGAAACTGACCAGACCCTATTTAATTAAAGAAAATTTGTTATGCTTCTGTGCTAGGCTTGAGAAAATTTGTAGATGTTCACACCCCAATTAGACGCTGTTTAAAAATACTAGACACCCGAGTATTGAAAGTTTAAGTATATTTATCCAATAAAAGGCATTTTTGCCCAAAACTTAAGAAAATCAAAGAAGTATTAGAAAATAAGGAGCAATAAATGAATTTATTTTTCCTAGCCTACTTAAGTATTAGAGAATCTAGGAAAAATAAAGGGACCCCTAGTCTAGAACAGAATAAAGTTGAAATGTTTTATTTAGCATTATTCCAAGTAGAAAACAATTATGGGAATTATGAAAGCAAATCCAAAATTGTTAATAAAAATCCAGTGGACTTATAACCACTAGAACCCCACTACAAAAATGATAACCACCCCAGCCCATCATTTTAAGTAGGGTAAACAAATAAAACTTGATATTGGGTCCTATTCCAAATAAATCATTTGAACGTACTAAGCACATGTCGGGAAATATGGTAACCGGTAAACCTAGTACCTGAGTGAAGCCAGGCGCAGACTTTATCCCTCACTTGTCCTGAGACTGGGTCTCCCATGCTAGCTATGGTGGGTACAAGTGTAGTCACTGCACGGCGGCAACCGAGGTCAGTGGAGCATTGTATGCCAAGGCAGTGAGCCCTGGCCGCGAACGGGGAATCGATGGGGATGGTTGACATGTGTGGGGACGGAGTGCCCTGACATGTCGTGTGTTTAGGTTTACCTTGCAAGGATAAAAACTCGATTCGAATCGTCTGCTTCTCGCAGCTAATGAGACTGCTTGACCCCTTGTACTACATTGAGTAAGAAGTGAAATGAGGTTTACATGAGATAACTTGTTGATTGTACTAAATGCTTGTTACCATGTATGCTTAGAAAGAGCAAACTTAGTTAATCTAATGATGCTAGAAATTGAAAAGCTAAAACTTGATTTTAGATACAGCTAGTGTTTTTGGCAAACCAAACCCCTCAGCCAAACAACTGCATGGTCTAGAGGTAGAGGAGTAGTTTCCTCACACTGGGTAAGTCTAGCTGAGTATTAGTATACTCAGCCTTGCTTGTGGCATAATTTTGCAGGTACGCTTCAGGATATGGTTGACAGTGTGACTTGGCCTACCACCCTGCCACCGGGTTGGACGGTCGAGTGGGATGCTGCTCCAGCAGGAGAGGAGCAAGAGGAGTAGTGGGCTAGGCCCTGCCCGATTCCTCGCTACCGACGATACCGATTATCCACTGCATTTTATTTTGTGAACTTTTATTCGCTACTTGAAAAACTCCGATCTATGTAATAATTCCGTACTTTAATTTGAGGTTTCATGTTTTATTGTATTTCTTCTGTGACTCACCTTCGTGTGAGATTGTGGTATTTGATCCTGGTTAAGTGGCTTTTATCACACTAGATCTAAGGGACTGATGGGTTATTCCGATTTAAGTGTGTTACAGCCCCGGAGGCGTGACTTAGGCACTTAAGCTGGAATAATTCGGGCGGTTCTGCCACAGCTGGTATCAGAGCAAATACCATCACAGAGAAGGACAATAAATCATGAATACCAATTTTCAAAACCTAAAACTTGCTTAGAAATTGGTAAGAATCGTTAGGACTAGAACGCTAGACCTAGGACGAAAGGCCTTAGGGATAGTGGGAGAAATAGGTGGCTAAGTAAGTAGGCCCTGTGGGCCAGTATTTAGATTTTTAAAAGGATGCCCTAGGAGCACCCTTTATTTCAGAGAGGAGCCGTTATATATCTTTTTTTCAGCATGCATGCATTATAAAATTTGAAGGATTAAGAATTAAAGAAGTAAAAATTCGAGCTAACCCACTTCTTTTCAAACCATCCAGACTCTTTATTTTTCTTCCTTCCACCATAATCTTTACATCTGATACCCTTCTACAGATGAATTCACCCACCCCCGCCAGCGAAGGAGATACTCGTTTCAGCTCTGACTTCCTCTCTCATGATGGCTTTCCTTCCATCTTATGGGAAGTGCTTAACTCCGCCAGTTACCCTACGCCCCCTTTGTACATGGTGCAGTTGTATGAGGAGCATCGGGTACCTCGTTGCCGAGTCTGGCTGACTTTGGAGGCTCATCCCCTTCAGCCGGGTTGGCGTTCTCTTGACTCCGAGACGATTGGATTTAGGGCGGATGGCACCACTGAAGCAGCAGCTATGAAGACTCTGACGACTTTCTGTGGCTACCATCCCCTGGAGATGGTGATGCACCCCTTAGGACTTTTCCCTGCTGAGAAGAAGGATGACCCCATGTGGTGTAACCGTGTGAGCCACGTGATGGATGTGTGGGCAATGTATCCTGACTTGGTTGGGAGGGTCACTGTTCAGTGCATGAGTGCGTTGTACCGCCTCCAGTCCCTTCAGAGCGACACTATGGCACATCTTGCTAACATCGCTCAAACCACCAAGCTCACCCTCGACAGCCGAGAAGATTTTGTGGTCGACTTGTCCTCCGAGTTGGTGGAGAAGGATCTACAGGTGGAAAGGCTGAGCCAGCGTATTACCACCTTAGAGCAGTAGGTGGAGATCCGAGACAACACTATTGATGTCTTGGAGAACCAGCTCCACGATGTGCAGTGGGAACTCGAAGAAGCTAATGACCACTTGGACATGCACCACTTGGAGATGGAGGCCAATGAAGCCAGAAGTGAGGGAGAAGAGGCCCCCGAGGAGTTAGGACCAGCCCCTGGTGCCAATGGGACTACCTCCGCGATGCCCCCTTCACCCGCATCCAGTGTCGCTTCCACCGCTCAGGGTTGATCAATCACTTTGACGTTTTAGGTGGATAGAAACCTATGCGAGCTTAGTTAATGACAGATTTTGGACTAGGATTACGGGTACTTCCCCTAATTGATGTAAACCTTGAGGACTTTTGAGATCTGTGGGTTGTTGTAACCATGTTATCTTCATTTCGAACTTAATGTTATGATTATGGCAATTTTCTTTCCATATAAGATGATATCATGTTGTTCGAAATTGCGAGTTGGGATAACAATGGCGACAATCTCTGTTTTCATATGGCAGCTAGGCAGCGTCGCGGGCATAACGAGCAGGTTCCCCCGCCACCTCCTCCAGCTCCCACAGTGCAGGAGCTGATGGCCCAGCAGAATGAGATTCTACGACAGCTCTTGCAGCGCCAGCCCCACCCCCAGTAGCATGGTGGAGGCCAGCATCAGCGACCTCTGGCAGTGGCAACCTACCAGGAGTTCCTGAGCACGCAACCACCCTTGTTCACCAAGGTAGAGGATCCGTTGGACGCCGACGTGTGGCTTCGCGTCGTTGAGTCCAAGTTTCCCCTCCTCACGGGAGACTGCCCTAATGGTACCAAGGCTTGCTTCGGCGCGCAGCAGCTTTGTGGCCCTACTCGGACATGGTGGGACCACTTCTGTGCTATGCTACCCGCTGATCGCGAAGTGTCTTGGGAGGAATTCAAGACTGCTTTCAGAGGGCACCACATCCCAGCTGGAATTCTTGATCGCAAGTTGAATGAATTTCTGGCACTCAATCAAGGAACCCGCACGGTCTTGCAGTATGCTCAGGCCTTCAACGACCTATGCCAGTATGCAGGTTACCATGCTGATTCTGATGAGAAGAAGAGAGACCGCTTCCGCAGGGGTCTCAACACCAAGCTGTGGGAACGTCTCAACACTGTCCATGCTGATAGCTTCAATGAGTTGGTCAACCTAGCCATCTCCCAGGAGGACTATATTGTAGCTCACCGGGCAGAGAAGAAGAGGAAGGCACCAATGGCAGCACCATCCGCTCAGGCCCAGAGGTTCCGGATTGTTTCTCACAATCAGAGTAGGGGATTTCAGCAGCAGGCAGGCAGATGGGTGATCAGGCCACCTCAGCAATAGTAGCCGGCACCCAACTTCTTTCTAGCTGCTGCCCCAAGGAACAATCAGCCTCCGCAGCAGCAGCAGTTCCGCTAGGGTAATGGGAACAAGTGCTTCACTTGTGGCAATGTGGGCCACTATGCCAAGAACTGCCCCAGAAATCAGCAGAGGCAGATGTCAGCACCAAGTCAAGACAAGGGGAGGAAGCAGAAGGTGCAAGTCAGACAAGGGAAGCTCAACTTCACTACTCTAGAGGAGTTACCTAAGGGAGCCCCCATCATGACTGGTACCTTTTTAGTTTTTAATCAACCTGCATTAATTCTGTTTGATTCTGGTGCATCTCATAGTTTCATTAGCCAGAAGTTCAGTGCTAAATGCCAATTGCCCTTCTGTCATGCAAAAGGGTCATTTATGATAGCCACACCTGGGGGTAAAACTGTAACCAACCAATTAATCCGAAGTGTGCCTATTCAACTGGGAAGCCACATTATCAAAACCACCCTTCTTGTTTTGGGTTTGGAAAGTGTGGATATTATTCTGGGCACTAATTGGATGACCCTACACCAAGTAGTGCTTGATGTAGCCAGCCGCATCGTGGAAGTCAATTCCCCGATATGTGGAGGTTTCACCTTGTTTTTGCCCAATCAAGGTTCTACTCAGTCATGTGCTTTCTCTATGACGGAGTTACCCTTGAAGAAGATTCCAGTGGTCTGTGAATATGCAGATGTCTTTCCTGATGAATTGCCAGGAATGCCACCAGACCGGGACATTGAATTTGCCATCGAGTTGCAACCGAGAACGTCACCCATTTCCAAGAGGCCTTACCGGATGCCACCCGCTGAGTTGGCAGAATTGAAGAAGCAATGGCAAGAGTTGCTGGACAAGGGATTTATTCGCCCAAGTACTTCGCTTTGTAAAGAAGAAGGATGGAAGCTTGAGGCTGTGTATAGATTACCGCCCTCTTAATGCGGTGACTATCAAGAACAAGTATCCTTTGCCTCGTATTGATGTTCTTTTTGATCAGTTGGTCGGAGACAAAGTGTTTTCCAAGATAGACCTTCGCTCCGGCTATCATCAGATCAAGATACAGGCGAGTGATATTCCGAAGACGGCTTCCTCAACCAGATATGGGCTATATGAATTCTTGGTGATGTCTTTCAGGCTGACGAATGCACTAGCATATTTCATGTATCTGATGAATTCTGTTTTCATGCCTGAATTGGACAAATTCGTAGTGGTTTTCATCGATGACATTTTGGTGTACTCAAAGAACGAAGAAGAACATGCCGGGCATTTGCATGTAGTGCTTCAACGTCTGCGAGAGCACCGTCTTTATGCCAAATTGTCAAAATGTGATTTTTGGCTAAAGGAGATCAAATTCTTAGGTCACACTATCTCTCAGGAAGGCATAGCTGTTGATCCTGATAAAGTGCAAGAGGTGATGAACTGGAAGCCACCCACGACTGTCCGTCAGATTCGGAGTTTTCTGGGATTAGCTGGTTATTACCGAAGATTCATTCCAGATTTCTCTCGAATTGCGAAGCCCATAACTGAGCTGTTGAAGAAAGAAGCCAAGTTTGTTTGGGGTCAGAAGTGCGAAGAGGCCTTCCATGCATTAAGGCAACATCTGACCACAACACCAGTATTAGCGCAACCCAACAGCAGCAAGCCATTTGATGTGTACTATGATGCCTCTGGCACTGGACTAGGTTGTGTCTTGACGCAAGACAACCAAGTCATTGCTTATGCATCAAGAGCACTCAGGCCTCATGAGCAAAATTCTCCTACTCATAACCTGGAGTTAGCAGCAGTGGTTCATGCATTAAAAATGTGGAGACACTATTTGATGGGAACCCACTGCAACATATTCACTGATCATAAGAGCCTTAAGTATATCTTTACTCAGGCTGATCTCAACATGAGGCAGAGAAGATGGCTAGAGCTGATCAAGGATTATGACCTGGAGGTACATTATCACCCAAGGAAGGCCAATGTGGTAGCAGCTGCCTTAAGTCGGAAGTTGCAATGTAACTCTGTTTTGATGGATTCTCGTATTGACACCTTGTGTGATGAGTTGAGCAAGATGAAAATTGAAGTAATTCCTTCTGGTGCTTTGTCTCACATTTCTGTTGAGCCAGCTTTGCAAGGCCAGATCATAATGGCCCAGCTCAGTGACAAGGGAGTGCAGATTATCAAGGAGAATCTCCATCAGAAGACTGAGAAGTATAAATGTTTCTGCCAAGACGGAAAGGGTATATTATGGTTTGAAAGCAGATTGATGGTTCCTAAAAACAAGGATCTCAAGAAGAAAATCTTGGATGAGGCCCATCTCTCCAAATTCTCCATGCATCCAGGGAGCACCAAAATGTACCATGATCTGAAGCCCTTGTATTGGTGGACCAGAATGAAGAGGGAGATAGCCCAATATGTATCGGAATGTGACACCTATCAGAGGATGAAGGCAAACCACTTGAAATCAGCTGGAGCTTTGCAGCCCCTGTCTATACCTTCGTGGAAATGGGATGACATCAGCATGAATTTCATTGTGGGTCTGCCCAACACCTCTCGTCATCATGATTCGATTTGGGTTATGGTGGACCGATTAACGAAAGTGGCACATTTTCTCCCAGTGCACACCACTGATAAGGCTGAAAGGTATGTAGAGTTGTACAATGACCGAATCGTGTGTTTGCACGGATTGCCCAGGACCATTGTTTCTGACCGAGGAGCCCCGTTTGTTGCCAGATTTTGGCAACGACTGCAAGAGTCTTTGGGAACCAAGCTAATCAGAAGTTCAGCTTACCACCCACAGACTGATGGTCAGACCGAGAGGGTAAATCAAATTCTTGAAGATATGCTGAGAGCTTGTGTGATCGATTGTGGCAAGAACTGGGATAAGAACCTCTCCTTGGCAGAGTTTGCTTATAACAACAGTTATCAATCCAGCCTAAAGATGGCACCCTTCGAAGCTCTCTATGGGAGAAGATGCAGAACACCACTCAATTGGTCTCAGCCTGGAGAAAGAGAAGTTTTTGGACCTGACTTAATGACTGAAGCCGAAAGGAAGGTCAAACTAATCAGGAAGAATCTAGAAGCTGCTCAGGCCAGACAAAAGAGTTACCATGATAAGAGAAGGAAACCTCTCCAGTTCGAGGTGGGAGATTTCGTTTATCTAAAAGTATCACCCACCAAGGGAGTGCAGAGGTTTGGGATCAAAGGCAAGGTAGCCCCTCGCTACATTGGACCTTATGAGATCATAGAGGCATGTGGACCCGTGGCATACAAGTTGAAGTTACCTCCAAAAATGTCTACCATCCACAGTGTGTTCCATGTATCTCAGCTGAAAAAGTGTGTTCGATTGCCGACTGAGATCATAGCGGAACCAGAATTGGAGATAGAGCCAGATCTATCATACCAAGAGTACCCTTCCAAGATTCTGGATTGCAAAGAAAGATCAACTCAGGCAAAATCGATCAAGATGTATAAGATCCAATGGAGTAATCACTTAGAGGAAGAGGTTACTTGGGAGACTGAAGAATTTCTGCGTTCCAACTTTCCTGATTATCTGCCTAAGGAAATTGGTACGTATTCATGTCCAACCCCTCCTCCTGCCCTTCGAATCTAAATTTCAGTAATATAATCTTGAATTAGAAAGAATAAGTTATAAAACAAAATTCAAAAGGACTTCCTTCTGAAATTGCAAAGAGAATGACATTCGAAGAGTAGTTTGCCTTAATAAAGAAAGCATCCGCTTTGAGTAAGTCTCACCCTTCGCTTCACCCTAGTAGGACTTCGACCCGAATCTCGGGACGAGATTCCTTTAAGGGGGGGAAGGTTGTGACACCCCAGTATCACCTAGGGTTCTTCCTTGAGCTAACCAAACTATTATCACATGTAAACCTAATAAAGGGATAAACATCAAAAATAAGAACAAAGATTTATAATGAGTCTTCTCAAACTCTCCCTAATCTTGTCATGAATCTTAAGAAAGGAAAAATCTCAAACCCTAATTAATCCTAAGTGGACCAATTAAGCATAAAGGGTAATTGGGAGAAGATCTTGGGGGAAAAATACAAATTTTGGTAAAAACCAAATTACAAAGTTTTAGTTCACCAAACAATCAACAAATCATAGTAAGAAAGTTTGGCCATTTGGCTTTTCCAAATTCCCCAAATCAGCCCTTGAACCAAGGTCCTATGGGGAAATTCAGAATTCAGAATTCTGAATTCCAGAACCCTTTTTCAAGACCAAATGCGTTCTCTATTTTTCAAAACTCAAAACCAAGAAGTCCAAATATCAAAGTAGTGCCAAATTTCCTTGAACACGCACTGGAAAAATTTGAACTCAAACCAAATTCATTTGGCACGGCTTTGGCACCGTTTGACCTCAGGACCAGGCAATCTGACACTGGCACCTTGGTGACGCTACAACTCTCTGTCCCTAGCCTAAAACCGCGTGACATCCATACACAAAAGACAAAGCACTATCAGGGGAACAAATCCATCACAGAGATCTTGCCCAAATTCACGAAGATTTGCGCTTAATCGACGTTAGAACTCGGGCAGAAGCAACGATTCCACGTGTTCGACCGTGGCTGACACCCTCGGTTCACGCCCGTTCGCGCACCCGCACTCCTCAGTGCACACCCGCGTGCGCTCGCCGGTCCACGACCGCCCGTGCACCGCGCCGTGCCTATAAAGCAGCCCCGAGCCTCGGCCATACCTCCCTGCGCGCTCACAAGTCCTGCCCAAGCCAAAGATCGCCGGAATTCGCCCCGAGCACGCCGCGCCACCGCCCGCCAAGCTTTCCGAGCCTCGGCCACCATGGTCAGCTTCCTCCAGTCGCTTCCAAGCCGCGCCAACCACTTGGTTAGCTTCACCATTAGCCCGTGAAGCTTTCCAAGTCCTCGGACCCGGCAGAACTTCACCGGAGGCCCGAGATCGCCCTCGCTGGACTTCGGTCGCTCGCCGCCGCGCGTGGACCAAGCATTCCGGTAAGCCATTTTCAAATTCCTTGCACCCACGTCTTCCCTAGCACCTAGCGGAGCTCTCTGACTCGTTTGATTGACCTATCACGCCGTGAGTAGGCCGGATTCCTCGCCGCCGATGAGCATCTCCGCCTGCGCACGTGGACCGACCGACTCCGACCATCCCCGACGGCGACCCGCACATCGCCGTGATCCTCGAGACCTCCCCTACATCCTCGACCACCTCACTGGAGCAGCCTTGCCGCCGGTAAGCCCCTCTGCCCTTTTCTCCACCGCGGGTACTGTTTAATTGGGGAAAGGACCGCATGTTCGATTTCCAGAAACCCTAGGGGGTTTTCTGCAGAGCTGTAGACTCAAATGAATAGTGCCCCAGGGACCTGTCTGTAATTCCTTTAAGAACTTTCGCCAGGAACCCCAACGCAAAACTTCTTTTCTTTAAACCATTTCTAATTAATCTTTTATTATTCAGTAGAAGACTTAGGAAATTCATAACTTGAGAAATATTTAACCAAAATTTGTTAAACCAATTTTGTTGGATTCTAAATATTATGTACTATCAATTAAAAATACTGAACCCCATGCTTTATGTTCTAAATTTTAGAGTTTGGAATTAAATACAAAAACTGACCAGACCCTATTTAATTAAAGAAAATTTGTTATGCTTCTGTGCTAGGCTTGAGAAAATTTGTAGATGTTCACACTTCAATTAGACACTGTTTAAAAATACTAGACACCCTAGTATTGGAAGTTTAAGTATAATTATCCAATAAAAGCCATTTTTGCCCAAAACTTAAAAAAGCAGAGAAGTATTAGAAAATAAAGAGAAATAAATGAAATTATTTTTCCTAGCCTACTTAAGTAACAGAGAATCTAGGAAAAATAAAGGGACCCCTAGTCCAGAACAGAATCAAGGTAAAATGTTTTATTTAGCATTATTCCAACTAAAAACAATTATTGGAATTATGAAAGCAAATCCAAAATTGTTAATAAAAATCCAGTGGACTTATAACCACTAGAACCCCACTACAAAAATGATAACCACCCCAGCCCATCATTTTAAGTAGGGTAAACAAATAAAACTTGATATTGGGTCCTATTTCAAATAAATCATGAGCAACCCAAAAATAATTCAATAATGGGCAAATAAAATTATACTAGATCAATTATGAGATAAGCCACCAGAGAAAAATGCAAAACCTAATTGAAGGCTACAAATTAATACCATTGACAATACTTCATGAAAAAGGCCATTTAATCCAAATAATTCCTACCACCTTTCCCTTAAGCAAAAAGATGCCAAACTTCAGAATGATTGCTCTTGCATAAAGAAGAAGCTAGGAAAAATCAAAAATCTGTTGTTTGATATTTTTCAAATATAGTGGTAGTAGAAAGCACCCCTTTGGCTAGAAACTTTGGAAAATCATAATAAAATAATGGGTAAGTATTAATGACTAGAAATTTGTGCAAAGTCATGTTATAACATCTAGATGCCAGCAAAATATGTCCTAAGGAATAACCTTCTGTTAAAAAGGAGCCATAGTTCAAAACACCCCTCCTGCCCTAATAATTGATAATTTTATCCAGAAAGAACTACTTACTTTTTAAACCCCAAATTTTGAGACAGAGAATTATACACCAGTAAGAAGCCACTGTATTGTTTTTAGTATTTTTGGAAATTTATTAATATAACTTGTAGTTCAAACCCACCCTAAAAGCATAAAGGAAATAAGAAGAAGAAAGGAAAATAATAAACCTCGCTTCAATAAGTTCAACTAGAAATCTTATTAAGTTCTCACTAATACATTAAAGGGAAATCAGTGGAACACCAAAATAGACTTACCACTTAAATTAACTAAGCTTGACCCTAATTTGCTAAATATACCACACGAATCTGTTGTAACAAGAATAAACTCTACCTGATTTAAGTAGATTAGTCACCATCAAAGTTAATTGCTAAATTACATATCATATCATGCATGTATCTTACTCATTGCATTCATTAGACTGCAATCTAGCTGACGGAGAGTACGTGCTCATCCCCGAGCAAGGAGTTGTCCACGAGGAAGACCAGGAGCAAGCTCCCGAGACTGCCACTGAGGATCTCCCCGCAGCCCCAGCTATCGAAGGCAAGCCCCAGTTTTATGCATAACCGTATTTATATATGCTACTTTACTACACTTAATGTTTGTAGGCTTATGATGTGCACATAAGTGTAGGAATTGCTTGAAACCTATAGTTGCATGAACTTAGGATTCCTTTTTGAGATGAATACTAGTATGCTAGGTCGAGTAGCTGCTTGCTAAACAGGATCTCGGTAGAAGTCGAGTGATTTTTCTAGCACTCGCGCAAGGTCAGGAATTGATTGTATTCATCTTGATAACGGGATCTATGATGGTCTATGGACTTGGATCCAGGGAGGATGCCATGTCTATGAGACGGGAAACGAATTAAGGATTATTGTGTGAATACCTGAGTCAAGCGTTTGAACGTACTAAGCACATGTCGGAAAATATGGTAACCGGTAAACCTAGTACCTGAGTGAAGCCGGGCGCAGACTTTATCCCTCACTCGTCCTGAGACTGGGTCTCCCATGCTAGCTATGGTGGGTACAAGTGCAGTCACTGCACGGCGGCAGCCGAGGTCAGTGGAGCATTGTATGCCAAGGCGGTGAGCCCTGGCCGCGAACGGGGAATCGATGGGGACGGTTGACATGTGTGGGGAAGGAGTGTCCTGACATGTCGTGTGTTTAGGTTTACCTTGCAAGGATAAAAACTCGATTCGAATCGTCTGCTTCTGGCAGCTAATGAGACTGCTTGACCCCTTGTACTACATTGAGTAAGAAGTGAAATGAGGTTTACATGAGATAACTTGTTGATTGTACTAAATCCTTGTTACCATGTATGCTTAGAAAGAGCAAACTTAGTTAATCTAATGATGCTAGAAATTGAAAAGCTAAAACTTGATTTTAGATACAGTTAGTGCTTTTGGCAAACCAAACCCCTCAGCCAAACAGCTGCATGGTCTAGAGGTAGAGGAGTAGTTTCCTCACACCGGGTAAGTCTAGCTGAGTATTAGTATACTCAGCCTTGCTTGTGGCATAATTTTGTAGGTATGCTTCAGGATATGGTTGACAGTGTGACTTGGCCTACCACCCTGCCACCGGGTTGGATGGTCGAGTGGGATGCTGCTCTAGCAAGAGAGGAGCAAGAGGAGTAGTGGGCTAGGCCCTGCCCGATTCCTCGCTACCGACGATACCGATTATCCGCTGCATTTTATTTTGTGAAGTTTTATTCGCTACTTGAAAAACTCCGATCTATGTAATAATTCAGTACTTTAATTTGAGGTTTCTTGTTTTATTATATTTCTTCTGTGACTCACCTTCGTGTGAGATTGTGGTATTTGATCCTGGTTAAGTTGCTTTTATCAGACTAGATCTGAGGGACTGACGGGTTATTCCGATTTAAGTGTGTTACGGCCCTGGAGGCGTGACTTAAGCACTTAAGATGGAGGCCACAGCAAGTCATTCAAATACTTGGTGCACATATCTAGTGGGAGAACATTATATATCTTGTGTCGTAGAGAATAAGTTTCTCTTGAGTGACAATCCAAAATGGTAAATTTGTATCTCATTCATATGGATTGTAATCTTTGTTTTCTCAATAGCTACTCTTGATGCAGTTTAAAATTCCCTTACCGTTAAATCTAAAAGTGCATAAGAATCCTTTTTGTTGATATTCATCACATACATATGCACTAACATGGATATAATTTTTAAACTGTAAAAGGTACAATTAGTGATCCATACTCTCTAAATTTTGGAAACCCATATTTTGATATATTAGAAATCTACTTCAATTGGTATCCATATGCTTCACATTGAATTGAATCACTAAGTTGTAAATTCCATGCATAACTTGTCTTTAGATATGAATGCTTGTGCGACTAACCTTGATAAGCTAGGTGCACCCAAGGTCAAGCTAGGCTCATCATCAAGAAGGCAACACAATGATGTATCAAGAAAAGGAGAAAAGGCTCCTATTCTTAACTCTAGCTTTTATCTGTGTGATTAAATATTGACTTGAAACCATGTAAGATGATTTTCAAGAATATGTGGGTGCCTACACAAAGAGAAAGGCCACAATAAGGATTGTGTGGGTACTCAAGGCTCTTACTAGTAATCTCAAAGGACCCAATTCAAATTGGGTACCGAGATATGAAGCTTAAACTTGTTTTGTAGGATCTCTCCTTCAATGGATCAAGTTAGTGCTCGATAATGAATGTATAAATCATATTTGGAGATAGTAGCAAGGGTGGTAACAACTGAATCTCAAGTGCATATTATTTTTACATCTTATCTCTTTTGTGACTTATGTAGCCACTAAGGAAAAGAAGCACTTGAGTATATACATCAGTTGTTGATTATGAAATAAAGGTCCAATTGGAAGATGAATGAATGTTATCACATGGTCAACAAATCCAAAACTATGTGATGTACTCTCTCTAGTTAATTAGGATTTGATTCTTCTATATTAGACACTCACCATAATATGGATTATGTCAGCCCTTTAGACTTCATTGAACAACCATTCTTATTATCCATGTCATTCAAAATATATTGTGCATGAGGGCTCAAGGGAAATTTAGTCCATATTATGAGGTTTCTCTATTTTAGCAACTCGCTTGCCTTCCACATATAAAGGATTGCTAAATAAGAAACTAGTGCTTGTGCTACTAATGCCATCTCTTGTGTTGAGTTTATCCATAGAAAATCTATGTTAAGAGATGGTGCTTGTTTTAAATTGGATAAATCACAAGCTTAAAGGATACTATTCAACTAAAGTAAGACGAAGTTGATAAGAGGCCAAGGTATGAAAACTTCCTCTCCTTCAGTTGTTTTAGTATTCTATCCTTAGTGGGATGTACCATAGTATAGGTTAAATTCCTTGCAATATAAAATGTTCAATAGTGCATATAACTTTGACATCAACTATATGTGTGCACTAATTTAAAGGAATTTAGTCTATCCTTTTCGGTTTCAATAATGATGATTCATTTGCCATCCACATATAAGGATCATCATTTGTGAAACCTTCCTTGTGTTTTTAATGCTCTCTTTTCTAAGTGTTTCAACAAGGTTCTTCCAAGTGCTTTCAAGATGGATTCAAAATCTACAAATATAGGAGTCTTGGTTCTTTCAATCATTGAGTTTCAATTGACCTCATATCAAGTATGATCGAATCAAGAAAAGATGAATGAAGTTCAAGATCACTTGGTTGGATGAAATCATAAAGAGAAAATAAATCACAATGAATCAAGAAGGAAGTTGAACTATCCTGTAAACCAAATAATGAAGAAGTAGTGACATAATCATATAATATCCTTCATTATGAGGTTTGAGGTTCATATTAGCATGCTTTACCCTCAGAATTTCAATTGATACACTTTAAGTTCTTAAACTTTCAATTGGTTTAATTTTCATCATCTATGTAAAGCATGTTGTGTTAAACCAAGATATAGTGCAAACATCTCCTTTAACCTCGCATTGTTGATGTGCATAAGTGTACTTTGTGTACTCTTACATGCACAAATTGAGGGGGAGTTTAGCCTATATCCTGTGAAATTAATGATTTCTTTCAAGTTCATGTTATGTAGTCTCACACCTTGGAGAACATTAAATGAGGATGAATGGTTCCATAGAAATGAAAATGAGTTTCTCTTGAACCTATCAAGAAAATGAGTTTCTCTTGATCGTTTGAAGAGGATAAGTTTCTCTTTGAAATGTCAAGCCTATCAAAAGTTAAGATGGAAATTCATGATTATAATGGAGACCATGTGGCGTAGAACGAAGGTGTGTCACTCAATGAACTATTGTTTTACATTTTTGTATCTAGGCTCTTACATGCTAGTGTGTGCATGTATATGCAATATCTTAAATCACATCATAAGGTTGCACTTGTGGTGACGATTAGAGAATCTATAGATATTTGATTAATACCTCTTGTGGTGATATCATAAGGTAGTCTTAAGTCATCTTAGTGAGGTATGAGTCAAACATGCTAACTTCTCAAGAATCTTGGCTTAAAATATTGCATATCATGTCTATTAGTATACCTTTTGATTATGAGTAATTCCTTCAATTGGTACAATTTCTCATTTTCATACTTTATTTGTACCTAGGTTCAAATTGTAGAACTTAATCCCCTGGCCTCACAAGTCCAAGTGCATAAGCTAAACAAGTATTCATCACTTTTATGCACATATTTAGGGGGAGAATGGTCTATAATTTGAATCTTTGAGACTAACTTCATTTCCAAGTCTATTATGTGTATAGTCTAAAATTAGAAAGGAATTTTCGGGCAAAGACAATCGCTTCCACTAAATTTTTTGATGGGTATCAAAGATTCTTTGCTCCATTAAATGTATCTTTTCTACATTTCATAAGAGAATGAGTTTCTCTTGTATATGCTACTCCAACGTCATCTAAAATTGGTAAATATGTATCACATCCTTTTGGATTGCAAATGTCTAAAGTAGCATAGCTTATAAATTCTCATGTCTAGAACTTAATTGATTTAATAGTGCACATATTCCTTAAGTTGCATGATTATGTTAAATTGATACTCCTTTTATGCCAATGGTACATTAAGTTGTAAATAAGTACTCTCAACAAGTATCAATTGAATTCATATATATGTGCGCACTAAAACTTGAGGTGAACTTAGTGTAATATGCAATTAGTGATCTGCTTATCTAACAAATTGTATCAATTGGTGTTTTTCAATTGAAATTTTTAGTACATGATCACAAGTTGTAGAATCCATACTTGTGCAATTTTCATGTTGCCTCTTGTTGTGATAAGAAAATGCTAGGTGACATCTAGACTCCAGGTATCAAGCTTCACCTTCTATTTAGTATGACAATCTTCATTTAATATCTTAGACCTATGTCACAATTATGCCAACAAGAGCTTGCAAATGAATTCTAAATCCAACACAAGTCTGGAAACCCCTTGAAAAGGTAAAACGCAAAGGTACATCACTTATGATGCTTATCCATTACCTTTGTGCCATCTAAGTATCCTTTTCATGATAATGTGTTCACATCTCGCTTAATCATAATTTCTACCCTTTATATTCTTTGTATCCTTTTTGGAGATTTATGACAAAGGGGGAGAAATTTTGCATTAAAGCTTATCTTTAGTCTTATGTAACTAAGTGTTAGAAGACTTTTAAGAAGGGGAGAAATAATTAACAAAAAGGGGGAATCATAAGAAAAACATAAGATGTAGAAAGTTGATAAGTGCATTCTATGTCATGAGCATCAAGGTTATTTTATGACACATTGCACCTCATGAATAGTATGATATAAGTTGTCTACATACTTTGACCCAAATATGTGCTTTTGGCATTTGAGTACAAAATTGGTATTTTCTGAAATGCACATATTTAGGAGGAGGAAACTATATCATAGGATTCAAAATCTTATTTATCAAACCTTATGTAAGCTTTAAATGTGTTGTCATCAATCACCAAAAAGGGGGAGATTGAAAGTGCATTCATCCCTTTTGTGAGTTTTGGTGATTTGGATAACAACACATTTAAAGGTCTAATGAGTTTGCTAAGTGTTGAACAGGAAATTAAGTATGATGAACATACTTTAATAGTGTATAATGATCAGTGAACAAAGGTTCAACACGAGGTTAAATAACCAATGAGACAATGCAAATGGATATAATATGGTCTCCGTATTGGTTTGAATATATATGGACAATACCTTAGAAATCACTACATACATATGATCATAATAGAGGATGAAGTGATTAAGAGGATTGGTCAAGCCAAAGTGAATAAGATATGAGGAATCATGAATTGGCTTGACCATATTACTATCATTCCATATATGCTTCTATGAGAATCAAACTAGAGCTTGATTGATCTTAACAGTTATATCTAGAAGACATTCAAGCAAGGTTGACAATATTGAAGAAATGGTTCTCTCAATGGATGCACAATATGATGTGACTCAAGAATGGCTTGATAGGGTGAAGATAGCAAGGAAAGGGTTTCGAGGAACTAAGCGAAGATGAAGGCCAAGCGACGGCTCGTGGACCGAGGTACCATGGCTAAAGTGAAGAAGAGAGTACTTGCACTAAGTCGATGAACTAATCAGCTATCAAGAGTTATAACATGTTGATGCATCAGTAAGGTGACTTGAAGCCATGATTTGAACTCATATATGGTGATATGGTACAAGTCACAGGTTTAATTTGTGTTTGCTTCAAAAGGTGAGACAAAGATGTTTGTGATCCTTATGAAGCAACGCCATGGAGAATTCACACATGAGACACCAATGACTCAAGGAGTTTACTTAATTATATTTTATTTAACTTGAGTATAGGAATCGTTGTACTATCAAGGGGGATCCAAAAAGAAGGTTGGTGTTTGCCAAAGCTCAAGCCTCTATATTCAAAAGCTATTTAAAAAAACCAAAATCCCTTAGACACTCTGTGTATGACTATTGTTAGGATTGAGAAACTGAGAGTGTTCCTGTTGAAAAGCAGTTGAGCTTTTTCAACTGCAGTTGAACTTCACTTCTACTGTATCTTCATCTGTAGTTGAGCTTTTCAACTGCAGTTGAACTTCACCTCAACTGCAGTTGAACTTCACTTCAACCGGGGTCTAGGGCGAGTTGAACCAAGTTCCAGAGAGGTTCAACCGGGGTTTTTTTCCCCGGACCTCACTGGTCAAAACCGGTTGAACCAGACTGACTGTCAGTCTGACCACCAGGCGGTTGAACCGGTGTTAGGACCTATTTTTGCAGTCTGACTGGCAGACTGACTGTCAGCCTGCCCCAGGCGGTTGAACCGGCCCTAGGGGCAGTTCAACCGGTCCTCCACAGCCAAAATCAGCCCAACGGCTAGTTTTGAAGCCCCACCTATATATACTCACTCCTACCTCTCTCCCCACATGAGAGCACGACCCAAACTCCATTTCGAACTTGAGAAACACCTCCCACTCTCTCTCACACATCTCTTGCCTCTCCCATTTCAAATCTTTAGAGAGAAATCTTTGAGTGAGATTGAAGAGCTACAGTTTTTGTGCTTCATCTCCAAATCCTTCTTGTTATTCTCCATTCGAGCTTTGGTACTACATCGAGTTCTTTGTGGATTCATTACTCTTGGAGCTTCTAGCTCCTAGACGACTCGGTGTCTCTTGTGAGTCTCCAAATCTTGTGGAAGACCACAAGAAAGTTTGAATTACCTGCTCGTTTGAGCAAAGATTATTGTGTGGGCTTGACCTTTGTGGTCGGCCAAGGGAGGATTAGGGTTGAAAGAGACCCGGCTCTTTGTGTGCGCCTCAACGAGGAAGTAGGGCACATTTTGTTGTGTGACCTAACCTCGGGATAAATCTTGTGTCTCTTGTGTTCTTGCTCATTGGTTTTGTTTGTGTTCTTCGTTCTCTCACCATTCCGTGAAATAATTGTTCATATCTTTTGGTGTGTGGACCTTGAGAAGTGCCCTTCTCAGATCTACTACTTTGAACCCTATGGATCATTTAGAACTGTTGGGGGCCTTCGTCTTCCGAAGGTCCTCAAAAACACGACTAACATGTTTCCCAAGTATAATATATGTACAAGAATCTTCGGACATGGGATAAAGCTGTACATGAGATGAAGGGCGCAGTTCAAGAGAAGGATGAACCAATGCCGAAGCTACCCGTGGAAAAGCTTCGGCTCAGCAGTGGAAAATGAAACCGACTTAAAAGGGAAAAGGCTGTCTAGTCCTCGATAGATTATCCCTAGGTCAATAGTAAATGTCAAGGGCATGAATGAAATTTCACACAGGCTGCGTCCTATGCCTATAAATAGATGAACAGTGACATCGTACTGTTCACGTTGACTTGTATTCACTCGTGCGTCACACTTGGACTTTTGCCTTCTGTCAAGCCGAAGGTACAAATGTAATTCAATATTGTTCATGTTTATTCATGATGATATAATAAAGATATATAAATGATGTCATATGATTATTCATGTTATTTTTCATGTTTCATATGCTTCTACTTATATTAATATACACTATGATGATGAAGGTACATCCTTCATAACCTTCGTCTAAAGATCATTATATCCTAAGGGAAATAATGTCTCGAAGGACGAAGGATTTTGACCACTAATGTTTTGTGTTGCCTTGTTCTTAACTCATAGCATTTGAGAACAAGTCCCCAACATTGGCGCCCACCTCCGGTGAACTCAACCGACCACCTTCGGCAAGCTGTGACCTTCGTCATGCCGCCAAAGAAAACTTCTTCAGGGCTAGGGGCTGCACTGCAGCCACTGGACGTCAACCAGGACACACTGCGCGAAGCTCGAACTCAAAAGAGGAAGGCTACAAGTCCAACACCCCAGGAGGAGGAGCTAGATCAGGAGATAAGGGATCTCGAAACTATCCATCAACAAGTCAAAAGGAAGAGAGAGAAAATGCTTCGTCTCTCCGATCTAAAGAAGAAGATCGATGAAGCTGCTGAAGAAATACGTCATCTTACTCAAGATGACCAGGATCGTAGACCTCCACAAAGAGAGCTTCGTTAGGACAATTTCTACAATGATGATGATTGGTATGACGATTTCCATCAGGGAAATTTTGCTTTTGATGATGCTTCTCCTCTATCTGCAGAACTGCAGGCTACCCCATGGCCCTCATCATACAAGCTACCTCAGCTTCCCATGTATGATGGGCACTCAGATCCGAAGCAGTTTCTGATGAGCTACGAAGCAACTATATCTTCGTATGGGGGCAATACCGCAGTCATGGCAAAGTCCTTCATCATGGCAGTCCGAAGTGTGGCCCAGACATGGTACTCTTCTCTCCGGCCAAGAACAATCACGTCATGGTAGAAGCTTAAGGACATGCTGGTCACCAGTTTTCAAGGATTTCAGACGAAGCCAATCACTGCTCAGGCCTTGTTCTAGTGCACTCAAGACCATGAGGAGTACCTTCAGGCATATGTCCAAAGGTTCTTGCGCCTGAGAGCAGAAGCGCCTACGGTGCCTAATGAAATCATCATTGAGTCCATGATCAAAGGTCTTCGGCCAGGGCCTACGGCCCAATACTTCGCCAGGAAACCCCCCAGACTCTAGAGAAGCTGCTTCAGAAAATGGATGAGTACATCCGGGCTGTCAATGACTTTCGCCAAAGAAGGGAGGAAGCTTACAGATTTTCTGAGATGACTAGGGGCTTCGGAGGAAGAATCCACCCTAGGCATGTCAGATCAATCCACAGCTCTAGCCAGAACGATGACAAAGGAGGCCAGTTTCAGAGGCCACAGCACAGCTTATAGTCTTCAGGACAGCAGCAAAGCTCCTTCAGGCCACCAGCTTCAAGAGGCCAAGGCGGCAGGGGCTTCGGAGGAAGATATGGGGATCAGCCCATGAAAATCTATTGCTTATTCTATGGTGAAGACAAGGGCCACACTACAAGAACATGTCAGATCACCATTCAGAAGCAAAAAGAGATTGCCGAAGCAGAAGCCCGACAGAATCAGCCGAAGCAGGTCTTACATACTGCTTCGTGCCACTCTCCCTACATACCAGAATATGTGGGCAATCAACCTGCAGCTTCTGTTGCTTCAGCAAGCCATTCACAAGCTTCCTGGCCTCAGCTCCCACCACCACCACCATTGCAACCTACTTATACCCGAAGCCAGCAGCCAGAAGGGCGCCAGCACTCCCAACAACAACATGACTTCAGGGAGGAGTCTGAAGCTCGTACAGTCAACAGCACTGTACCAGAATCATAGCACATATACTAAGCAATATCCTACTTCTGAAATACTTTTATTTTCTATGCCATTTTGCTTTTTGTATAAGGAACAAGCAATGAAAACTTAGTTTTAATTTCTTGTAATGATTCTGCTTGTACCAGAATGAAATATATCTTCTTCACAGATTTACGAAGCTCAAAAGTCGTCCCTAAGGGAATGCAGAACCAACATAAATGAAGCTAAAAAAGTCGTTCCTAAGGGAGCGCAGCGTAAGTCTTTTGCTCAAAAGTCGTTCCTAAGGGAATGCAGAGCCAAAATGGACGAAGCTACAAAAAGTCGTTCCTAAGGGAGCGCAATGTAAGTTTTCTACTCAAAAGTCGTTCCAAAGGGAATGCAGAGCCAAATACCACCGAAATATAAGGCGAAGAAGTTCAAAAGTCATTCCTAAGGGGATGCAGAACTTATACCACCGAAATAGAAGACGAAGAAGTTCAAAAGACGTTCCTAAGGGGATGCAGAACTTATATCACCGAAATAGAAGGTGAAGAAGCTCAAAAGTCTTTCCTAAGGGGATGCAGAGCTTGTGTATTCCAGTGTAGGCGTGTGGGTGTGTGTCTTCGTCATCCTCATCATTTTGCATCATATCATCACATCATTTCGCATAACATTACATCATACATCATATTGCATTAACGGCACAAGAATCGAATACGAAGCCAATCTTCGGCAAATGCTTCGTCAAATTGAAAATGTGCTAAGGCACGAAGTAAGCTTCGGGAAATACAGTTTTATCAGCCTTGTCATAAGAAGGGATCTCTTTCTTTACGAAGCATAAAAAGAAGGGAAGGTGTTTTTTCGCCAAAGGCTCAAAAACGGTATGTGTGTAAATTTCATGCATCGCAAAGAAATAAATTACAATAATTTACATATACGATTCAATGTTACATACATCAAATGTCACTTAGTTTTGTTACAATAGAAGCCTAGTCTTCCTTCAATTGTTCCATACATTCCAGTATTTCAAAAATCTATTCCTCTCTAAGGACTTTTTCTGCAACTTCGTTCAAGAGTTTGTCGACGACTTCGTCGATAATGGAGTCTGCCATGCTTATAATTTCCAATGCTTTCTTCATTTCTGGATCAGCAAGGGGATCATACCGCTCCAGAGGCAGGGATAGTTCTGCTGAAGTAGGTAAACTGATTAGTTCGAAGCCACAAAGCAAGTACCGAAGCTAAAATAATCAAAAAATAATACCTATATGCCTTTCGCGTTCTGCAGCTTCTTCAGCTTGCTTTGCTTCTACCCAGGCGTCGTGGGTGTCTTTTTCACTCTTTTTTATAATCTCGTGGGCCAGCTCTCGGCCACCGTCACCCAGACATTGTTATAAAATTTCCCGCCCATTAAAGTTGCTTCGGCTGAAGGATCCTCCATATCATCTACGGAGAAGGTAGCTTCGGCCTGGGCTATGGCCTTAACGTGATCACATCCGGCCTTCTCCAGAATAGCTGAGATTCCCCGCGCACCAGAAAATGCTCAAATATCCCCACGATCACTCAAAATTTCCTCGAATGCTTCGGCTTATCCACTTATCCATTCAACAATGCCCTCGGGGTCACCTCATATGAAGTTTTCTTCAGCAGAGTAGGCGCCCACTTTGGCGAAGCTAGTTTTTAATTTCTTCACGCAATCCAAGGATTTCTCAAAGCACCTTTCCTTAGATTCGCGAAGTTCTTCAACATTTTTCTCTAGCTTATTTTTCCAATATTCATTGATTTCTTGATTAGCCTGTGCGAGCGCGCAGTTCTCCTTAGCTTCAGCCAGTTGTCTCTGAAGGTCTTCAATTTTGGTTTTCTAGGCTTCGGCCTGAGCTTAGTAATTAACTTCGTCCTCCTTTACTTTGTTCACCAATGAAATCAAAATTTTGTCTTTCTCTAGACCTTCGTTTCTCAGTTCAATAACCTCAGAGCGAAGGTTGTTAAGAGCCATTGTACAGCCTTCGTCTTCGGCGCTCTTCTGAGCCCTCAAGGCATTACTAAGAATTAAGCCCTGCAAAGAAGAAGAAAGAGTTGAGCATGGCAATAAAATACTTCATTTTCTAGCTTCAAAATTAATCTATATACCTTTATACTGTTTTATGCGAGGCTATCAGCAAGATCATCCTTCGACAAGACCAAAAGGCCTTCTTCAAGCTTAGGAAATCCCATACCCCTAGCTATCTCCCGGCTTACGGATATTTCTTTGTTATACGGGAGACAATACAAGAAATCATCTTCGTTAGTACCATTGAACACTATGGCCCCCTTCAGATATTTTAGTCTTTGGGCGTAGTGTTTGGCCTCCAAGATTTCTTCTTCAGATAATTTCTTCCCTGAAGCATGTCGAACAATGTAATCAATATCTTCATCTAAGGCTTCGGGGACATGAGATTTTGCTTTTTCTGTCACGTCTTGCTCTGTCGTCTTGCCGGTATCTGAAATTTGCTGACCCACCTTATCTTCAGGCACGGTGGCCTTCGTCTTAGTAGACGCTGAAGGCCCAACTTCGGCTTCGACTTGATTTTTGGCAGCTTTGTCAACTTTCTTGGTAGAAGCAGGAGTTAAAGCCTTCGTGGTCTCTATGACAGCGTCTAGTACGCTGGCCATCCTCCTCCTTTTGGGAGTTGCAGCAACAGTTTTTTGTACCTTTGGCAATTCTGCTCCTGCTGATGGGCTCAGAATTTCTGGCATTTTCATTGTTTCCTCCACCTTTGGCTCTTCGACCTTATCATCCTTAGCTTCGATCGACCCGACTTTAGGCATCTTCGGCACTGCAGTTGGCTCTTCAACGCCATGCACAATCAGAGCACCTTGTCTTGCTTCGGCAGTTGAAGAGGCTTCTTCGCCAAATTCAAGCACCACAGCCGGTTCAATATAACGCGGCCGGTGGGTCAGAACCTTCACCTTTTTGCCCTTCAGAACAACTATGGTGGCCGAAGCGGCAGTCTTTCTCTTTGTTCCTTGCCCTCGCAATGGGTAGCGATAATCAGCGTATACAAAGCCGATGGCATCAAATACTGTGTTTAATCTTTTCTTCCCCCGACTCCCGAAGGCTGCGGACAAGGCATCATCTTCGGCTTTGCTATATGCTGCAAGTAGCTCATCGCTGATAGCCTCAATACTTCTTAGCCAATCATCATTTGGCTCATCAAATCGGTCTCTAAATCTGATGGTATACTTCAATCGGACCAACCCACCTTCAGTTGACTCGGCAATAGTATCCTTCGGCATATCCCAGTTTTCTACAAGTGGCCATATTCTGTACGCTATGTGCTCTTGAATTATATCCCTTGTGCCAATAAAGGCACAGACGTTGCTAAAAGCTTTTTGACATGCTTTGTCATTCTGATTGATTGTCACCTTCGGCCTCCAAAGACCGAATCGAGACCAGATGGGGCGTTGGATGATTTCCTTAGTGTCCTCTCTAAACCCAGCAAGAAGGGATCCGTAACTTTTTTCTCTTCAAACAGCTTCATGTCCTCAGTTATCTTCGTGTCCTCAGTCATCTTCTTCTCCTTAGACATGGCGAAAACACGTCTTTAAACCGAAGCTTAAAAAGCTTGAAAATCAGGCGAGAGCTGGTGAACAAGAGCTAGAAATTTGAGAAAATAATGCAAACAATAGTAATGGTGTATCAAATGCTGCCGCTATGGTTCATATTTATACGCCCAGTGCGTTGCAACTTGGAGGGCCCCGTCTGTCATTGACTGTTGCTATTCTAGCAAAGGGAAGGTGTTTTTTTGGACCTTCGGCTTAAGGCCTTCGTTCACGTCGCAGTCTAAATTCGTTATTATAACAAATTAATACTGCGAGGGGCTATTGTTGGGGGCCTTCGTCTTCCGAAGGTCCTCAAAAATACGACTAACATGTTTCCCAAGTATAATAAATGTACAGGAACCTTCGGACATGGGATAAAGTTGTACATGAGATGAAGGGCGCAGTTTAGGAGAAGGATGAACCAATGCCGAAGCTACCCGTGGAAAAGCTTTGGCTCAGCAGTGGAAAATGAAACCAACTTAAAAGGGAAAAGGCTGTCTAGTCCTCGATAGATTATCCCTAGATCAATAGTAAATGTCAAGGGCATGAATGTAATTTCACACAGGCTGTGTGCTATGCCTATAAATAGATGAACAGTGACATCATACTGTTCACGCTGACTTGTATTCACTCGTGCGCCACACTTGGACTTTTGCCTTCTGTCAAGCCGAAGGTACAAATGTAATTCAATATTGTTCATGTTTATTCATGATGATATAATAAAGATATATAAATGATATCATATGATTATTCATGTTATTTTTCATGCTTCATATGCTTCTACTTATATTAATATACACTATGATGACGAAGGTACATCCTTCATAACCTTCGTCTCAAGATCATTATATCCTAAGGGAAATAATGTCTCGAAGGACGATGGATTTTGACCACTAATGTTTTGTGTTGCCTTGTTCTTAACTCATAGCATTTGAGAACAAGTCCCCAACAAGAACATCTCATTTCCAAAGTTAACTGGGTGAATTTCGAGATCAATTCAGTTTTATATCTCATCGTTTAGTTGAGCTCGTGCAAACCAGTTGAACCAGTTTTGACACCTATTGAACTGGTTTACCCAGTTTGTTTCTAGTTTTTGTTGAAAAAGTTTTAACTTGCTTATTCACCCCCTCTAGGCAACTTTCACTTCTAACGTCTAAGCAAGACTAAGCATTTAAGCATACTTAAATTACCCAGGTGACAAGGATAGGGATAAACAAAGGTAATCAAGGATAAATGCAGCAATTGTTTACAAACAACTCCTACAACCTAATGCAACAATCATAGGCAGGTAGGTGGATAAAAACAATTATTGCAAACCATAGGAATTAGATGTCGGGGCTTGTCTGGAATCTAACACTAGGTTAGTGTTCTTGTTAGATTACATCCGCTTGATGAACGTCTCCTTGATCAATCCATCATCTTCGGCTTTGTCTCCAACATCACATCCTTCACATTCACATGCTCAACATCTAGTGTACCTAATGAGATGCATATGTATGAGCATAATAAAAAGGAACACAATACAGATGATGCTATATGATAGTAAAGCAAGCACCAATAGCAAGGCACTGCAAATAATCAAACGCAAGCTCTAGCTATTTCTATACATTATCGGGCACTCTAACACCACTGAAGACATGGATAATCATCACAGGTTGATTCAATACCTATCAAGGTCAATCAACATGAATAAGGTGCATATGTCTAGATTTGGACAGATTCAGACCTCATACTTCAAACAGCTATAACTAAAGATTTAGACCACCAAAAAGGATGATCCATAACTTTCTGGAAATCTGAGGAAATGTACTACAACTTCTTTATAATTACTAAGAGTTGATTCTAAGTTTAACTTAGTCAAACAATGCAATCTACTAAATCGGAACAGATTATGGACAAATTGTGGTATTGAACTTGTGAGAAGCATAACACCCAAACTATTAAACCTATAACCATGAAATTTTAACACAAGCAATATAAGGAAGTTATCTACAACTTTTGTATAGAGCATTTCGACAGAAAATATAATTTAGTTCATTAAAAAAATTGCACGGCTAAAACTGTGCGTGCAGCCCAAACAACAAGTATTCAAATTTAGCTCATATTTAGTCCCTATAGTTATCATTGTTCGTGATACTTAGAATACTCTAACATTTTATAATTTATTAGAGCTAAAACAACCAAATAAGAATCAACAAGTCGACTTACTAATTTTACTCAAGTCATTTGAAGTGCTAGAGTTACAAACATACAAGTAACAAACACATGTGTCGCCTATATTCCAAATTAACAAGACCTAGCTTCACACATTATTTAACTAGCTCTCTAATTCACCTTATTAAATTATCTTCCTTAACACATCAACTAAATAAACATCACATAGCATAGAAATCCACAAGACTACTCTTTAACACCTATAGACCTAAAGCACTTAGTTGTATCTTTTATCATGTCACTCTCGGATTTCATAAAAATCGACTTATCGCTACTTGCTTCTAAACAATTTTGGAAACAATAACATTCCTATCACATTTAAATGCTTCCTAAATAGAGGAGGTAATGATCACTAAGGAAAGACTTCACTCTGTCGTATAAACCAAATCAACGCCAACCACAAAGACAGTCTCTACCAACTAACTGTTTGAAACACTCAACTCATTTCGCATTCACCAATACAATCACACATGCATGCATAGAACAATTATACTCTTCATACAATAACTTGCATTCCAAACTTACTCTTCACATCAAACAACATCTTGCTCTCGAATCGCAAATGCGACCCTACCAATTCATATAACCGAAATATTTTACACACATCCATCTCGCTCCTAATAACATTCCAAAAAAAACTATGGGGGAACTGCCCAGATTATTCCTGTTGGCGTTTTGGACCCGCGAGGACCCTCATCCGACTAGTGAATTTGTTGCTGCGTGCCCCTGCCCAGATGGGTTGATGCAAGATGGAACACAAGAGAGGGAATGAGGCTTATATTATCTTGCACCGGGGTGCTCGTAGTAGGGGTTACAAGCGTCGCGCGCGCGAGAGAGAGAGAGAGCGAGTGCGAGAGAGAGAGAGGGTTTGGCCTTGAGGTGAGCTATCTGAGCTAGCCTCCTCCGCGTCTATCCTGCTCTGCCTGCCTCTCTTTGCTCGTCTCCTCCCTGCGTGTCTCCGTCCGTCCCCCCCCCCTTAGGAAGGCCTTGGACATCCCCTTTTATAGATACAAGGAGATGGCCCAGCTGTACAATGGGGGTGTAGCTATATGCTAACGTGGCTGGCAGAGAAGTGCCTTGAGCCCTGTACATGTGTTAACGTGGCCGTCGGAGAAGTGCTCGAGCCCTGTAGAAGCGCAGCTGGCGGTGCAGCCGGGGTCCTGCTGACGTTGTCTTGCTTTCGTAGGGAGCTGAGAACCCTTGACGTCATGGTCGCACGTGGGGAACCATCATTACCTGCTACCGGAGTAGTTTGATGTGACTCCGGTCTTGTTCCTTCGTAGCAAGGGGTGGCTAGCTAGTGGTAAGGTAATGATGTATCCCCTGTAGCGTAGTCGGTCTGAGGCCGAGGTCGGGCGAGGCGGAGACTTCTCCTAAGGCCGAGGCTGAGGTCGGGCGAGGTCGTGACTCCTCCCGAGGCTGAGGCTGAGGCCGAGGCCTGGGGTCGGGCGAGGCAGAGCTCCTTATTGCGCCCGAGGCTGAACTCGGGGGAGGTCGAGACCTGCTGTCGTCAGTTTTACCCTGGTGGTTGGCACAGTAGTCGGAACGGGGTGAATAGCGCTGTTTTCCTGTCAGAACGGTCAGTAAAGGGGCGAAGTGACTGTCGAGACCTTGCCGACTGAGGCACGCGTGTCAGGATAAGGTGTCAGGCGATCCCCACATTAAATGCGCATGCGATATGGTCGGATGGTAAGGCGATTTGGCCGAGGTCGCCACACGACAAGGTTTCCCCAAGCTGGGCTTCGGGCGAGCCGAGGGTGCACCCACTGCCTGAGGAGGCCCTCGGGCGAGACGTGAATCCGACAGGGACTACTGTCCTTGCCCGAGGCTGGGCTCGGATGAGGTCGCGTCCCTTGGTAGGCGAGGCCTTGATTTGAACCGTGCTTTATCAGTTTTGTATGGTTTGTTCTGAAGAAGTTTTCCAGCCGGGTTAAGGAGCATTGGGGGTACCCCTAATTACGGTACCCGACAGTAGCCCCCGAGCCTCGAAGGGAGTGTAGGTACTCGCTTGGAGGTTCTGCTGGATTTTTGCAAGGGGATCAGCCCTTCTCGGTCGTATTTTGTTCCGATGGGTGCGCGCGAGCGCACCCGTCTGGTGTAGCCCCCGAGGCCTCGGAGGAGTGGTTTGACTCCTCTGAGGTCTTAATTCTTTTTGCGATGCCTCGGTAGGCCTTTTTGTTCCCTCATGCGGCCTGGCCGTAGCCCGGGTGCACGGTCAGGCTCCGAGTTTTTACGCTAGTTTGTTGACGTGGTCAACAGTTTGGCCGTAGCCTGGTGCGAGAGCAGCCCCCGAGCCTCTGCACGGAGCGAGAGGACGATCAAGGACCGTCTCGACTTTTATTGTACGCCCCTTCGTCGCCTCTCCGCAAGGAGGAAGGGGGGGGGGGAAGCGCCATGTTACCCTCGGAGGGCACCAAACATGGTGTTTCCAGTGAGTTGCTATCGAGTGATCCAAGTGGACGCCCGAGCCCCATTCGATAAGGGTCGGCTAGTGGCCTAGAGGCGCACTCCAAAAGTACCTGCGGGTGATTTGCTGGACCCGGAACCATTCGATAGGGTCCAAGGGCTCGGCGCCTCCCTCCGGTGGGATTCCATTACAAATCGTTCCCGCTGGTCTCAGAAATGTCCTAGGGTACCTCGGGAGCGTAGCCCAAGCCTCGGCCATGTAACGGACGTACCCAGGGTCATCCCTGACTCTGTGTGCTCTGGGGTGGCTGTCGAACCCTTCCGAGGGGCCAGCCTTCGAACCCCTGATCAGTAATGGGCTCGAGGCCCGAGTGCTCTGGGGCGGTTGCCAAACCCCGGAGGGCGCAACCTTCGAACCCCTGATCAGTAGGAGGGCTCAGGGCCCGTTTCCTTCGCTGAGAAGGATCCTTTTCGGAATATCCCCTTTCCCGGTCCCTATGGCAAGAGAGAGAGAGAGAGAGAGAGAGGAAAAGGATATAAATTTAAATAATGTGGCGCACCTTTTTTGACGCGGTCATCATGACAGAGGTGAAACGGCGCCCGCTTCACCTGCCGAAGGTGTCGCTTGCCCTGCCAAGGAGTTAATGCGACGGGACGGGCGATTCACGGGGCGTCTGTTGTGCGTGCGTGAGTCGTTCGAGGAACGGAACACAGGTGCGTCGTCTTTACGTCGTGGGAGAGGGCTCCTTTGCCGCTTCAGGAGAGGATGCGAGTCTGTAGGTGATTGGACCGCTGCTTCCGCATGTCTGTTGCTGCAATTACTGCCGGCCCGCCTTCGGTCACATCAACTGTCGTGCCTATCCCCGCGGCTGAGTGACCCATGATCGTTGCACTTAATTGGCACTGTTGGGTCACACGCTGAGCTGCCTCGAGTCACGGCACTGGTTCTGCAGTCGAGAAGACGCAGCATTGGCGCAAGTGGCGGTGCGGTTTCCTTGCACGTAGTAACCGGCGCGCCGGTTACATGACATGTGGGCCCAGGCCTCCATGCTGGACCGCCGGATGCGACGAAGCCGAAAGGGTGCACAACCGTGGTGCGGTTGCATGTTTCTTGCGTGGCGGTCCGCCCTTTCGCCCGCGGGTTTCAGCGACGATGAGGGAGTGCTTATAACCGCGGGGCGGTTACATGCTTCGTGTGCGGTGGTTTGGCTTCTTCCGTTTCGGGTCAACTCGTATGACATGTGGGACCCAGCCCCCGTGTCGAAGGGTGAGAACCCTGGAGCACGTCGGTGGAGACTTTGCCCGTGACGCTTGGGGGTGCGAGTGAGGAGATCTGCCTTTAAAAAGGGATCGACCCCCCGGGCGGTAGCCATGCCTTCACACTCCTCGCATTCATCGTGTCTTTCCACCTTCCGAGCCCCCAGATGGGGTGCACCTGTGTTGCCTTCCTTTTGCTGCTGTTTGAGGAGTGCGACCTCGTGGGGGTTGGCGCTCTTCAGTCATCGCTCGGCTTCAAGGATTTTCATCATGCAGCCCGACTGCAGTCCCCCGCCGGCGGTCACCCAGGATGATGACCGTAGGCCTCGTGGTGGGGAAGAGCGAGCCGGGCCGTGGCCTCCCCCCTGCCCTCAGCTTCAAGGATGTTCATCATCCGTGCTGGGGAGGAGGGTGCACCGAGTTGGGGCCTGCCTCCGCATGGGCAGCGGCCCGCTCCTTCCCTCAGTGATCGGGGGAGAAGGGCGTTCGCCGTCCGTGGCGCTGGCAGCTGCCGCGTGTCTAGCTCCCCGGCCTGAGCGGCTCTGGCGCTGCTTCCGATGCCGCCTCCTACCACCAGGGTGGAGCGTGGCTGCCCGTCTACCGCACGGGCGTCGGTCGCGCCGCGCGCGGGCCGGCCACGTCCAGGTCCTCCCTGCGCCGCCGGCTGCACCGGGGGGGTCGCACAACACATCGTACGCCGCGAGGGCGGTGTTCGTGTTCTGGGACCGTCTCGTCCTCGCTCCTGTGGCGAGGACGGGAGTGAGGACCTGCCGGTGCGCATTGGGGCGGCCACCGTTCGCCAGTGCAGTGTTGGTGGGCAGGTGGCCACTGTCGTTGGTGCTGAGGTGGTGGTCGCCATAGGTGAGGCTCCATCTGCCGAAGCGGTTGCCTTTGTAGACGAGACCGTCAGTGCCACCTGCGCTCCGGACCTCCGGCTCTTTGGGTTTAATGGCTGGTTCTCGTCCCTCATGAGGGGACATGAGCGAGGGCCTTTTCATAGTAGCGTTTGCCCTGAGGCCATCGTTGCTGCTGTCTAGCCGCCCGAGGCGGAGGTCGTTGTCGCGCTGCTGGTGCAGTGGTCGCCGGCAAGCCACCTGGAGTTTGTTATCCCACATGCCTTTTGGTGTGGAGGTTGTTCATTCCCGCTGGAATGGAGCTGGAGTCCCGTTTGTAATGGTACTTGCTTGAGAGCGAGATGTAATAGCTTTAAGTACTAAGACATCTGCCGTAGGTCGGGAAAACCGCCGAGGGCACTGCCGACGTCTAAGTCTAGGTACCATTGTTACCACAAGTACGTGTGTTTGTTCTTTGTGGCTGCTGAGGCCTGAACATTTGGGTATAAAGCCATGCTTCTTTCCTCTTGTTTCGAGCATTAGGACTTATTAGTCGGTAGCAGAATCACTTATCCGAGCGTGAGCTACCTTTCGCGGAAGGTGATGAGTGAGGTATCCGTATCCCGGAGGAGTAGGAGTCCCTCGGCTCGGTTGGCCTTGCCGTTCAAGGTCTCTCTCACTCGTCATTAGGATTCCGTTATCGACGCAGTCGAAAGGCACGAAAGTCGTTTTGGCGGAAAACTTTTCTGAGGAAAATTTTGACGCAGAGGGGGCTTCCCCCTTTCTAGACCCGAGGCGACCGCCTGGGTCGGGACCCTTGCGGAGGGCTTGGCTGTGGTCATCGGGTCTGCTCGGTCTGCCCGAGCCATGGCCTCACAGCAGCGTGCCCAGGCCGAAGGTATGTTTTGCCCGCTCTGTGGCTTTGTTTTTGTCTCCATTCTTCTCCTTATGTCTGAAGAATTTTGTTTGGCTGTCTGCAGGGTTCGAGACGGCTCTTAACGAATCCGTCAAGAACTGCAAGGCGCTTGCCCAGGCAGCTGAGCAGAAGGAGGTCGACCGCGTGGCCATGTTTGAGGCCATCTCAGCTTTCTGCCAGGCCTTTGGCCTCGACGACGTCCCCTCGGGTAGCTCCCCCAGAGTCACCTGCGGGCCTTGGGTGGCCATGTGCGCAGCAGACTCCGCAGGGCGCTGCACCATGGCGTTAGGCGGGCCTTCGCCGTTCTCGCTTCCCACTACGACGTGGATCTGGAGCGGGTCAGCGAGGGGTACTGCTTACCCAACGAAGAAGAGGCTGCCTTAGCCGAGGTCCAGAGGCTTGACGTGGCTGTCGAGGGCCCAAGCACGGCGCTGGCTTCCTCCTTTGAGGTGGAGGTCCTTCTGCCCGTATCGCCGTTCGAGGCTGGGCTAGATTCTGCCGAGGGTGGAAATGACGCCGAGCGTGCTGCTCCTCCCCCTGCCGATGTCTGATCCTGCAGGAACAGTTTGTTTTAAGTATGCGTATGTTTTTTGCGGCCGCTGAGGCCTAAATATTTTTAATTGTCGGATTATAAAGCTGCGTTTTCTTTCCTCTTATTTCGAGCGTTAAGACTTGTTCGGTAGCAGAATCCCTTGTCCGAGCGTGAGTTACTTTTCACGGAAGGTGATGAGTGAGGTATCCGTATCTCGGAGGCGTAGGAGTCCCTCGGCTCGGTCGGCCTTGCCGTTTCAGTGTTCTCTCGTCGTTTTTAGGATTCCGTTATCGATATAGTCGAAAAGCACGGAAGTCGTTTTGGTAGAAAAGTTTTCGAGCATTAGGACTTGTTCGGTAGCAGAATCGCTTATCCGAGCGTGAGCTACCTTTCGCGGAAGGTGATGAGCGAGGTATCCGTATCCTAGAGGCGTAGGAGTTCCTCAGCTCGGTCGACCTTGCCGTTCAAGGTTTCTCTTGCTTGTCTTTAGGATTCTGTTATCGACACAGTCAAAAAGCGCGAAAGTCGTTCTGGTAAAAGACTTCTCCGAGGAAAATTTTGACGCAGAGAGGGTTCCCCCTTCTAGCCTCCAAGGGAGGGTCGGGCTTTGCCGAGGCAAGGCTGATCCTTCCTTGACGGTTAGACTTTATTTATGCATGTAAAGAAAGCGAGATACATGAATGACTTGAAACATTTAAACGGTAAAAGCGACGTAGTTGTTGGATGTTCCAAGCGTTGCTGTAGACCTCGCCTTGATCGTTGCCCAGCTTGTATGTCCCGGGCTTCAAAATCTTGGCGATGATGAAGGGCCCTTCCCAGGGAGGAGTAAGCTTGTGGCGCCCTCGGGCGTCTTGTCGCAGCCGAAGTACCAAGTCTCCCACTTGGAAGTCTCGGGGCCGAACCCTTCGGGCGTGGTAGCGTCGCAGAGACTGCCGATATCGCGCCGAGTGTAGTAAGGCCATGTCTCGAGCCTCTTCCAGCTGGTCCAATGAAGCTTCTCGGCTGGTCTGGTTGCTTCGGTCGTCGTATGCCTTTGTCCTCGGGGAACCGTATTCCAAGTCCGTGGGTAAGATGGCCTCAGCTCCATAGACTAGAAAGAACGGCGAGAAACCCGTGGCCCGGCTCGGCGTCGTCCTCATACTCCAAACCACCGAGGGTAGTTCTTTTATCCACCGCTTGCCAAACTTGTTGAGGTCGTTGTAGATCCTCGGTTTCAGTCCCTGCAAAATCATACCGTTGGCGCGCTCCACCTGCCCATTTGTCATTGGGTGAGCTACGGTGGCCCAGTCCACATGGATGTGGTGGTCTTCGCAGAAGTCCAGGAATTTTTTCCCAGTGAACTGCGTGCCATTGTCGGTGATGATGGAGTTTGGGACCCCAAAGCGATGGATGATATTTGTAAAGAACGCCACCGCCTACTCGGACCCGATGCTGGTTAAGGGTCGGACCTCGATCCACTTGGAGAATTTGTCGATAGCGACCAGCAGGTGCTTGAAGCCCCCCGAGTGCCTTCTGCAAGGGACCGACGAGGTCCAGACTGCATACGGCAAACGGCCAAGTGATAGGTATTGTCTGCAGGGCTTGAGCGGGCAGGTGCGTTTGTCTCGCGTAGAATTGACACCCTTGGCAGGAGCGTACAATCCTAGTGGCGTCGGCCACCGCGGTCGGCCAGTAGAAACCTTGTCGAAAAGCGTTTCCCACGAGGGGCCGAGGTGCTGCATGGTGACCGCAAGCCCCCGAGTGTATTTCTTGTAACAGCTCTTGTCCTTGGGTGACGGATATGCATCGATGGAGAATGCCTGAGGGGCTGCGATGATACAACTCTTTTTCATCACCCAGTAAAACGAACGACTTGGCGCGCTGAGCCAGTCGCCGAGCTTCGGCCTTGTCGAGGGGCAGCTCTCCTCGGAGGAGATATTCCAGGTACGGGGTCTGCCAGTTTTGGTTTGGCGCAACCCCATTCCGCTCTCCCTCGATGCGCAAGGCCTCACCCTCGGCGGCCGAGGGTACCTCGGGCTGGGCCGAGATCTCGTCGGGTTCGGGCGCGTCCTCGAGTTTGACAGATGGTTGATATATGTCCCTAGAGAAGACGTTCGAGGGAACCGTCGTCCGCCCTGAGGCTATTTTCGCCAGCTCATCCGCGGTCTCATTGTACCGTCGATCAACATGGTTGAGTTCCAGCCCGTGGAACTTATCTTCCAAGTGCCGAACTTCGTCGCAATAGGCCTCCATTTTTTGATCGCGGCAATGGGAGTTCTTCATGACATGGTCAATGACGAGCTGTGAGTTGCCCCGAGCGTCGAGGCGCCGAACCCCTAGCTCGACGGCGATGCGCAACCCATTAACCAAAGCCTCGTACTCGACCACGTTGTTTGATGCTAGAAAATGGAGGCGAATCACGTAGCGCACATGTTTCCCGAGGGGTGAGATGAAGAGCAAGCCAACACCTGCCCCGGATTTCATGAGCGACCCGTCGAAGTACATGGTCCAAAGTTCGGCCTGGATTGGAGCTGTCGGCAATTGGGTGTCGACCCATTCAACCAGGAAGTCCGCCAAGACTTGGGATTTTATGGCCTTCCAAGGGGCAAATGAAATTGTTTCACCCATGAGTTCCACTACCCATTTTGCTATCCTACCCGAGGCCTCTTGGCACTGGATGATCTCTCCCAGGGGGAAGGATGACACCACAGTCACCGGATGAGACTCGAAGTAGTGTCACAATTTTCGCCGTGTTAGAATTACTGCGTATAGTAGCTTCTGGATTTGTGGGTAGCGGATCTTGGTGTCGGATAGCACCTCGCTGATGAAGTAGACCGGCCTCTAGACGAGCAGTGCATGCCCCTCTTCTCGTCTCTTGACTACGATCGCGGCGCTGACCACCTGAGTGGTTGCGGCTACGTAAATCAAGAGGGCTTCTCCCGCAGCGGGGGGCACCAAGATGGGCGCATTAGTAAGGAGTGCCTTTAAGTTTTCGAGGGCTTCCTCGGCCTCGGGGGTCCAAGTGAAGCGCTCGGCCTTCCTCAAGAGGCGGTACAAGGGCAATCCTTTCTTGCCAAGGCGCGAGATGAAGCGGCTCAGAGCCGCAGGCATCCCATTACCCTTTGTACTCCTTTTAGATCTTTGATGGGTCCCATGTTGGTGATGGCTGCAATTTTCTCCGGGTTGGCCTTGTTGCCTCGTTCGGAGACGATGAACCCCAGGAGCATGCCTCGGGGGACTCCAAAGACACACTTCTCGGGATTGAGTTTTACGCCCTTTGCACACATGCACCCGAAAGTTACTTCGAGGTCAGAGAGGAGGTCGGAGGCTTTCCTTGTTTTGACGATGATGTCATCGACGTAAGCCTCGACCGTTCTGCCGATGTGCTCTCCGAACACATGGTTCATGCACCTTTGGTAGGTTGCACCTGCATTCCTCAAGCCAAATGGCATAGTAGTATAACAATACATGCCAAAAGGTGTGATAAAAGAAGTCGTGAGCTGGTCGGACTCTTTTATCTTGATTTGGTGATAGCCTGAATAGGTGTCGAGGAAAGATAGGGTTTCACACCCAGCAGTGGAGTCCACGATTTGATCGATGCGAGGCAGAGGGTAGGGAACTTTTGGACATGCTTTGTTTAAACCAGTATAGTCTACGCACATCCTCCATTTCCCACCTTTTTTCTTTACAAGCATAGGGTTAGTTAGCCATTCTGGATGGAATACCTCTTTGATAAACCATGCAACCATTAACTTGTGGACCTCCTCGCCTATGGCCCTGCGCTTTTCTTCGACAAAACGGCGCAGGTGCTGCTTCACGGGTCGGGCACCGGCTCGGATGTCCAGTGAGTGCTTGGCGACATCCCTTGGTATGCCTGGCATGTCCGAGGGACTCCACGCAAAAATTTCGGCGTTTGCGCGGAGAAAGTCGATGAGCACTGCTTCCTATTCGGGGTCGAGCTCGGAGCCGATCCTGACCTTCTTGCCGGCGTCGTTGCTGGGGTCGAGAGAGACGGATTTAACCTCCTCGGCTAGTTCGAAGTTGCCGGCGTGGCGCTTCGCGTCAGGCGCCTCTTTGGAGAGGCAATCCAGGTCGGCGATGAGGGCCTCAAACTTGGCGATGGCCTCAGTGTACTCCACGCATTCCACGTCGCACTCGTAAGCGTGGCGGTACATGGATCCGGCGGTGATGGTTCCGTTGGGGCCTGGCATCTTGAGCTTGAGGTACGTGTAGTTGGGGACGACCATGAACCTAGCGTAGCACGGTCTTCCCAGCACCGCCTGGAAGGTCCCTCGGAACCCGACCACCTCGAAAGTGAGGGTTTCCTTTCGGAAGTTGGAGGGAGTTCCGAAGCAGACGGGCAAATCAAGTTGCCCAAGAGGCAGGACGCGCTTACCGGGGACGATCCCGTGAAAGGGTGCTGCACCGGCCCAGATCATGGACAGATCTATCCCCAAGAGCTCTAGGGTCTCGGCGTAGATGATGTTGAGGCTGCTACCTCCGTCCATGAGGACCTTGGTGAGCCTAGCGTTGCCGATGACAGGGTCGATGACGAGCGGGTACCTTCCTGGGCTCGGTACGCAGTCGGGGTGGTCGCCTTGGTCGAAGGTGATGGGCTTGTCGGACCAGTCTTGGTAGACCGGCGCCGCTACCTTCACCGAGCAGACCTCCCGGCGCTCCTGCTTGCGGTGCCGAGCCGAGGCGTTCGCCACCTGTCTGCCGTAGATCATGAAGAAGTTGTGGACCTCCAGGAACTCCTCTTCCTTGTCGCCCCCCTTCTTGTTGTTGCCTTGGTCCTTGCCACCTTCTGCCAAGGGTCCAGCCTTGTTGAAGTAACGCCGGAGCATGTCGCATTCTTCAAGGGTGTGCTTGACGGGACCCCTGTGATGGGGGCACGACTCCTTGAGCATCTTATCGAACGTGTTGGCCCCTCCGGGAGGTTTTCGAGGGTTCCTGTGCTCGGCAGCAGCGACGAGATCCGCGTCAACGGCATCGCGTTTTGCTTGCGCCTTCTTCTTGGCCTTCTTCTTCGTGCCACGCTAGGCGGACGCCTCGGGGGCGTCTTCCTTCTATCTTCCCTGAGGCTGCTTGTCCTTCCGGAAGATGGCTTCGACCGCCTCCTGACCAGAGGCAAACTTGGTGGCGATGTCCATCAATTCGCTCGCCTTGGTGGGAGTCTTGTGCCCCAGTTTGCTCACCAGGTCTCAGCACGTGGTGCCGGCGAGGAATGCCCCGATGACGTCCAAGTCGGTGATGTTGGGTAGCTCGGTGCGCTGCTTTGAAAATCACCGGATGTACTCTCGCAGGGATTCCCCTGGCTGCTGGTGGCAGCTTCGGAGATCCCATGAGTTCCCAGGGCGCACGTACGTACCTTGAAAATTTCCAGCGAAGGCCTTGACCAGGTCATCCCAATCAGAGATCTGCGCAGGAGGCAGATGCTCCAGCCATGCCCGGGCAGCGTCGGAGAGGAAAAGGGGGAGGTTGCAGATGATGAGGTTGTCGTCGTCTGTCCCTCCCAACTGGCATGCTAGCCGGTAATCCGCGAGCCACAACTCCGGCCTTGTCTCCGCTGAGTACTTGGTGATGGTAGTCGGGGCTCGGAACCGGGCCGGGAACGACGCCCGTCGTATGGCCCGGCTGAAGACTCATGGACCTGGTGGTTCGGGCGAGGGGCTCCGATCCTCCTCACTATCGTAGCGTCCTCCGCGCCTGGGGTGGTAGCCTCGGCTGTGGCAGAACCACCTGAATTATTCTAGCTTAAGTGCCTAAGTCACGCCTCAGGGGCCGTAACACACTTAAATCGGAATAAACCGTCATTCCCTCAGATCTAGTCTGATAGAGCCACTTAACCAGGATCAAATTCCACAATCTCACTCGAAGGTGAGTCACATGAGAAATACAATAAAACAGGAAACCTCAAATTAAGTGCTGAATTATTACATAGATCGGAGTTTTTGAGTAGCAAATAAGAGTTCTCAAAATAAAATGTAGCGGATAATCGATGTCGTCAGTAATGAGGAAATGGGCAAGGCCTAGCCCACTACTCCTCGTGCTCCTCTCCTACCGGAGCAGCATCCCACTCGACCGTCCAACCCAGTGGCAGGGTGGTAGGCCAAGTCACACCATCAACCATCTCCTGAATCGCACCTGCAAAAATTATGCCACAAGCAAGGCTGAGTATACTAATACTCAGCTAGACTTACCCGGTGTGAGGAGTCTACTCCTCTACCTCTAGACTATGCAGCTATTTGGCTGAGGGGTTTGGTTTGCCCAAAGCACTAGCTGTTTCTAAAATTAATTTTTAGCTTTTCAAATTCTAACATCATTATCTTAGCTAGGTTTGCTCATTCTAAGCATACATGGTGACAAGCATTTAGTTCAACCAACAAATTGTCTCATGTAACCTCATTTCACTTCTTACTCAATGTAGTACAAGGGGTCAAGCAGTCTCATTAGCTGCGAGAAGCAGACGATTCGAATCGAGTTTTATCCTTGCAAGGTAAACCTAAACGCACGGCATGTCAGGGTACTCCGACCCCACACATGACAACCGTCCCCATCGATTCCCCGTTCGCGTCCAGGCCTCACCGCCTTGGCATACAATGCTCCACTGACCCCGGCTGCCGCCGTGCAGTGACCGCACTTGTACCCACCATAGCTAGCATGGGAGACCCAGTCTCAGGTCGCATGAGGGACAAAGTCCGCGCCCGGCTTCACTCAGGTACTAGGTTTACCGGTTACCATTTTTCCCGGCATGTGCTTAGTACGTTCAAACGCTTGACTCAGGTATCCACACATTAATCCTTAATTCCTTTTTCCCATCTCATTGTCAAGGTATCCTCCCTGGATCCAAGTCCATAGACTAACATGGATCCCGTTATCAAGATGAATACAATCAATTCCTGACCTCGCGCGAGTGCTAGAAAAATCACTCAACTTCTACCGAGATCCTGATTAGCAAGCAGCTACTCGACCTAGCATACTAGTATTCATCTCAAAAAGGAATCCTAAGTTCATGCAACTAGAGGTTTTAAGCAACTCCTACACTTAAGTGCACATTACAATCCTACAAGCATTAAGTGTATTAAAGTAGCATATAATAATACGATTATGCATATAAACCGGGGCTTGCCTTCAATAGCTGGGGCTGCAGGGAGGTCCTCGATAGCAGCCTCGGGAGATTGCTCCTGGTCCTCCTCTTGGATAGTTCCTTGCTCGGGGATGAGCACATACTCTCCGTCGGCGAGATTACAATCTAATGAATGCAATGCGTAAGATATATGCATGATATGATATGTTCTTTAGTAATTTCAACTTTTGATGGTGTAGGATCTACTCGAGTTAGATAGAGCTAAATCTTGCTTATGTGAGACTTTTGGGTGGTATACTTGGTAAGTTGGATCAAACTTAGCTAAGGTAAGTGATAAGTTTATTTTTTGGGGTTCCACTGAATTCTTTTTAAAGTCTTAGTGAGAATTGACAAAAATTCAAGTTGGATTTATTGGAGTGATGTTTATTTCTTCTTTCTTTTTCTTTATTCCCCTTAAGTTTTTGGAGTAGGTTTGAACTACAAGTTGCCTTAATAAAATTCCAAAAATTCTGTAAAAATCACAGTGGCTTATTACTGGTGTATAGTTCTCTGTTTCAAAATTTGGGGTCCAAAAAGTGAATAGTTTTCTCTGGACAAAATTACCAAATTTTAGGGCAGAAGGGATGATTTGAACTACAACTATCATTTAATAGTAGGTAATTCTCTAAGACTTATTTTTGCTGGCATTTAGATGTTATAACATGACTTGGCACAAAATTCTAGCCATTAGTTCTTATTAATTGTTTTACTAGGATTTTCTAAAGTTTCTAGCCAAAGGGGTGCTTTCTACTACCACTATATTTGAAAAGTATCAAACAATAGATTTCTGATTTTTCCTAGCTTCTATTTTGCACAAGAGCAATCATTCTGAAGTTTGGCATCTTTTTGCTTAAGGGAAAGGGGTGGTATGCATTAATTGGATTAAACAGCCTTTCTTGTAAAATATTAGCAATAGGTATTATTTTACATCTTTTTAATGGGTTTCCATTTTTCTCTGGTGGCCTATCTCATCATTGACCTAGCAAAATTTTATTTGCCCATTATTGTATTATTATGGGTTATTCATGATTTATTTGGAAAAAGACTCATTATCATATTATATTTATTTACCCTACTTAAAATGATGGGCTGGGGTGTTTATTATTTTTGCAGTGGGGTTCTGGTGGTTACAAGTCCAATGGATTTTATTATCAATTTTGGGTCTGGTTTTGAAATTCTAATAATTGATTTCTAGTTGGAATAATGCTAAATAACACATTTCACTTTAAAACTGATCTGGACTAGAGGTCCCTTTATTTTTCCTAGGTTCTCTGTTACTTAAGCAAACTAGGAAAAATAATTTCACTCACTGTTCATTAATTTCTAATGCCTTTCTAATTTTCTTAAGTTTTGGGCAGAAATGGCTTTTAATGGATATCTACACTAATTTTTTTAATACTGGGGTTCTTACTATTTTTAAAAAGTGCTTAAAAGGGGTTTGAACATTTACAATTTTTCTTAGGTTCAGCACAGAAGCAAAACTAATTTTCCTTATTTAAACAAGGTTTGATCAGTTTCTGTTTTTAATTTTAAATTCTAAAAATTAGAACAGAAAGCATAGGGTTCATTATTTTTAAATGATAGCTCATATTATTCAGGATCTAGCAAAATTAGTTTGATAACTTTTGCTTAAGAATTCATCAAGTTATGAATTTTTTAATTTCTCTGTTTATTAAAAAGATTAAACAGAATTGATTAAATGGAAAACTACTTTGCAACGGGGTCCCTGGCGGGTGTTTTAAGTTTTCCTTGCAGACAAGTCCCTCGGCTACTATTCAAATGTGTCACTGACATCTCAGAAAACCCCCTGGGTTCTTCTAATCCTAATCCGAGGTCCTTCCCCCAAATTAAACAGTACCCGCGGCGGAAGAAAGGGCGGAGGGGCTTACCGGCGGCGAGATTGCTCTGGTGAGGTGGCCGAGGGTGTAGGGGAGGTCCTGACGGTCACAACGATGTGCGGGTCGCCGTCGGGGATGGTCGGAGTTGGCCGGTCCGCGTGCGCAGGCGGGGGAGCTCGTCGGTGGCGAGGAGTCTGGCCTATCCAGGGCGAAATTGACCAATCAAACGGGTCAGAGAGCTTCACCAGGGATCAAGGAAGGGGTGTGCGCGAGGAATTGAAGAATGGCTCACCGGAGAGCTCGGTCCACGCGCGGGGGCGGGCGACCGAAGTCCGGCGAGGGTGTACTTCGCCTTCCGGTGAAGTTCTGCCGGGTCCGAGGGCTTGGAAAGCTTCACAGGCCTATGACGGAGCTAACCGAAGCGCTGGCGCGACTTGGGGGTGACTGGAGTGGGCTGGCCACGGTGGCCGAGGCTCTGGCGGCAATGGCGGGCGGAAAAGAGCTCGCCGGAGCTAAGGAGGGGTGTCTGGCCGGCGGTGGTGAGCGCGGGGTGAAGTGAGGCTCACCCGGGGAGGCTTTATAGGCGCGGGCGAGCACGACCGAGGGCAAGGGCGCGCGGTGGACTTGACTGAACGCTGGGGCGAGCGCGCGCGGGTTGGGCGAGCGCCGACGTGCCGACCAGGGTCGAACACGTGTGCCCGTTCGTTCTGCCCAAGTTCTGGCGCGTGTGGTCACTCATCCGAGCCTGATCTCGCCTTGGTCAGTGCACAAAACCTCTTCTCCTCCCTACAAGCTACCAATCTTGTGTGGGGGTCATAGGATTTTGCCTACTGGTTGCAGAGATTTGGAGCCCGGAAATCCGGTCTGTCTCCCTGCTCAAACCCGAGGCAAATCCAGGGTTTTATCGTGTCTAGGGCTCGTGTCCCAATGCCATCTTCTGGCATGCGAGGGGTTAGTTATGCACATTTTTGTTAATGGGGCCATTAGGATTTGAGTTAGGGATCATGGTGAACACGCTTGATCTTTGGCTCAAGGTCTGAAATTCAGAATTCTGAAATTCAGAATTCCCTATTGAGTCCCCACATGAGAAGCTTGCTTGGGGTTTTATTTAAATTATTTTGGCCAAGCTTCCTCAATCTTTATTGTTGCTTATTAAATATACTTCAATGTTTATAATTGGCCCAAGCCATGATTCTAAATTTTTCATACTCTTTTCCCCATTTTCTTGAATTTTGTTCATAGGGCTCAATTAGGGTTTTTGTTGGGGTTGCACATTTTGCCTTTTTGAAAAACCCATTTGTTTTGATCATGATGCTTTTATGTATAAGCTTAGTGGGTTCTTTTATCCTTAAATCAACTTGATAATCATGCTCAATTTTGCTCACATTAAATGATGGTTCTTGGGTTAGCATTTGAGAGAAACCCTAGGTGACACTGGGGTGTCACATCGGCGCACCCTCTCCTCGAGGTAGGCTCGACGGTCGCGGAGGTGTTGCTCGTCGCCGAGGCGAGCCGGGGCTGCGGGCGTCCCATCCCGTGTGCGCTTAGTGAGGACCGAGGCCTCCCGCATGCGTCGGGAGGACGTTGCGCGATGCTCCGAGGGGCACCCTCGCCTTCGGGAGGCAGAGCTCTCGGCTCGTCGGACTGCGGCATCTTCTAGGAGATCCTTGAGTTCACCCTAGATACGCCGCCCCTCGGTGGTGGATGGCTCCAGCATTGTTCGAAGTAGCATCGCCGCTGCAGCTAGGTTATGGCCGACCCCGCTGAAGGCCGGGGGCAGCCCCGCCCTGGCATCGTCAACGATACGACGCTGGACGTCCCGGGCCCGATGACACGCTCCTCCAACGAGTGCCCGGCCTGCCCATTCCTGCTCGATGTTTTGTCGGAGCTGCACAAGCCGCCCTGCTCCTTTGTCGAGCTTGGCCTGCATCTTGCGGAGTTGCTCAAGCTGTGTGTCCTGACCCCCCGCAGGGATTGGGACCACAGCTAGCTCCCGCGGGATCTCAACGCGAGACGCAGGCACAGGGGCGTTGTCAACTTCTGGCATGCCGAGGTGGTTGTCTTCGTCGTGATCCCCCTAATCGATGTGGAAACACTCACAACTTGGGTCATAACCCTCGTCGCCAAGGCTGTGGTCATCGTCAGAGCAGTCGGAGAGGCAGTAGTCACATGCGGACATGAAGTCTCGCACGGCACTGGGATCACGGAGTCCAGAAAAATCCCAACCGAAGTCGGGGTCGTCATCTTCCTCGAAACCCGCGGGTCCGGAGGTTGAGACGGCCGTCAGTCGGTCCCAAGATGACCACATATGGTACCCTGGAAGGTCAGGATATGCCCTCGCGAAAGCGCTCACCAAAGCGGGGTCGCTTGGTGGATCGAAGCTGAATCTAAAGGGAACAGGGTGGAAAACGGATGGTACCTTTTGGTCGATGGACGTTGGTGAAGTCGCGTCGGGGACGGACTGCACCATTATCTCAGGTACGAGGCTAACGCCCAGCAAGTCCTTCGCGAGGGTGCTGGCGTCATCAGTCCGCTTGGGGTTGGCACGTTGTGGGGAAGCGATACCCGTCGTTGTCTCAGATGTGAGGACAACACCCTACATGTCCCCCGTAGGGGTGCCGGCGTCATCGGCTCGCTCTGGTCCGACAGCCGACGAGGTGCCGCCTCCTGCCTGGCCACGGTTGCCCCGTCTCCCCCTCCTCCGGCGAGGAGGGTGGCGGGGCAAACCCGGGTGTTCCTCTTCTGCCGCGGGGAGATGCCGTCGTCGAGTTCGCCGCCGCCGGGCGAGCCGACGACCGTTGTTGCTGTCGCGTTGCGAGGGGAGGAGTACCATGTCGTAGCTGCCGTCGTGGGACATGAACTCGAGACTCCCGAAGCGGAGCACCATCCCCGGCTGAAGAGGCTGCTGAAGGCTGCCCATCTGGAACTCAACGAGAAAGTATTCGTTAACACGTAGCGAGCCCCTACCTAGCGCGCCAACTCTCGGCGTTTTGGACCCGCGAGGACCCTCAACCGACTAGTGAATTTGTTGCTGCGTGCCCCTACCCAGATGGGTTGATGCAAGATAGAACACAAGAGAGGGAATGAGGCTAATATTATCTTGCACCGGGGTGCTCGTAGTAGGGGTTACAAGCGTCGCGCGAGAGAGAGAGAGCGAGTGCGAGAGAGAGAGAGAGAGAGAGAGAGAGAGAGGGTTTAGCCTTGAGGTGAGCTGTCTGAGCTAGCCTCCTCCGCGTCTCTCCTACTCTGCCTGCCTCTCTTTGCTCGTCTCCTCCTTGCGTGTCTCCGTCCGTCCCCCCCCTTAGGAAGGCCCTGGACATCCCCTTTTATAGATACAAGGAGATGGCCCAGCTGTACAATGGGGGTGTCGCTATATGCTAACGTGGCTGGCGGAGAAGTGCCTTGAGCCCTGTACATGTGTTAACGTGGCCGTCGGAGAAGTGCTCGAGCCCTGTAGAAGCGCAGCTGGTGGTGCGGCCGGGGTCCTGCTGACGTTGTCTTAATTTCGTAGGGAGCTGAGAACCCTCGACGTCATGGTCGCACGCGGGAACCATCATTACCTGCTATCGGAGTAGTTTGATGTGACTCCGGTCTTGTTCCTTCGTAGCAAGGGGTGGCTAGCTAGTGGTAGGGTAATGATGTATCCTTTGTAGCGTAGTCGGTCTGAGGCCGGGGTCGGGCGAGGCGGAGACTTCGCCTGAGGCCGAGGCTGAGGTCGGGCGAGGTCGTGACTCCTCCCGAGGCCGAGGCTGAGGCCGAGGCCTGGGGTCGGGCGAGGCGAAGACCTTCTTCCGAGGCCGAGGCCTGGGGTCGGGCGAGGCGGAGCTCCTTGTTGCGCCTGAGGCTGAACTCGGGGGAGGTCGAGACCTGCTGTCGTCAGTTTTACCCTGGTGGTTGGCACAGTAGTCGAAATGGGGTGAATAGTGCTGTTTTCCTGTCAGAACGGTCAGTAAAGGGGCAAAGTGACTGCGGTCACTTCGACCTTGCTGACTGAGGCACGCGTGTCAGGATAAGGTGTCAGGCGATCCCCGCATTACTTGCGCATGTGATATCGTCGGTTGGTAAGGCGATTTGGCCGAGGTTGTCGCACGACAAGGTTTGCCCAAGCTGGGCTTTGGGCGAGCCGAGGGTGCGCCCACTGCCTGAGGAGGCCCTCGGGCGAGACGTGGATCCGGCCGGGACTACTGTCCTTGCCCGAGGCTGGGCTCGGATGAGGACGCGTTCCTTGGTAGGCGAGGCCTTGATTTGAACCGCGCTTTATCAGTTGTGTATGGTTTGTTCTGAAGAAGTTTTCCAGCCGAGTTAAGGAGCATTGGGGGTACCCCTAATTACGGTACCCGACAATTCCAGCTTAAGTGCCTTAGTCTCACCTCAAGGGCAATGACCCACACTTAAGATGGAATAAACTGTCAATTCCTCGGATCTAGTCCGATTGAAGTCACTTACCAAGGATCAGGTACCATTTGTCACACGAAGGTGAGGCACAGAGAAATACAATAAAGCATAATACCACAAATTTAAATAAGTACTTAGAATTATTACATCATCAAAGTTTGAAAACAGTAAACATTGTTCTTGTTGCAGCAAAAATTAACTAACATAAATAAAGAAGTGAGGCGAAGCCTGATCCATCACTCCTCCTGGTCATCACCTGCTGAGGCGAGGTTCCACTCGACTGTCCAGCCCGGTGGCAAGGTGGACGGCCAAGTCAACCCATAAACCATATCCTTCTCGAGGGTACCTGTAAAAACTATGCCACAAGCAAGGCTGAGTATACTAATACTCAACTAGACTTACCCGGTGTGAGGAGTCTACTCCACTACCTCTAGACCATGAAGCTATTTTGCTGAGGGGTTTGGTTTGCCAAAAGCACTAGCTGAGTCTAAAATCAAGTTTTAGTTTTTCAAGTTCTAGAATAAAAATTTTAGACTAGATGAGTACCTAGCTACCCATACAAGGTACCAAACATTATGTCAATCAACATCCTTTACCAATAACCTCATTTCCACTTATTACTCAATGAAATACAATGGACCAAGTAGTCTCATTAGCTGCGAGAAGCAGACGATTCAAATCGATTTTTTAACCTTGCAAGGTAAACCTAAACACACGACATGTAGGAGCACTCCGTCCCCACACACGTCAACCGTCCGCATCGATTCCCTAGCAGCAGATCAGGGCCCACTACCGTTGGCGTACAATGCTCCACTGACCTCGGTCGCCGCTGTGCAGTGACCGCACTTGTACCCACCATAACCGGAATGGGAGACCATGTCTCATGAATACGTGGGGAGGTATGTCCGCTGGCAGGTTCACTTAGGTACTAGGCTTACTGATTTACCATATTTCTCGGCATATGTTTAGTACTTTTAAACGCTTGACACAAGTATCCACATGTTAATCCTTATTCCAATTTCATGTCGTGGACAAGGCATCCCCATGAACCCTTGACCACAGACCATCATAATTCCATTATCAAAATTAGATACTGTAATACCCTAAAGTCATAATTTAGATAATTAAGGATGTTTACCTCAAAAATTTAAAATAGTAAGGATGTGAATCAAGGGATTAAATGAAAAGAGTCTCTCGGGAGTTAAAACTATACCTTTTATTAGAACATATACATTGTGACACTTTTGAAGAAGTATAAAGGAGATGTCTTAATAAAGATTTCATGATCATCTATAAGAGGTAGTAAACATTTGGTCTTGAATAAAGTTATTACTCCTTTTATTTAATGAGTAAAATAAAAAGGGACCCTAATTTGTTAATTAGGTATTACATCAATTTAAAATGTTTCGGGGGCACTTACTTAAAATAATACCAATAGTAAAATAAAATAAATGGTTTGCATTCATGTTGAAGTTTTGTTTGTGCATTTAACTTGTGCTTGACTTCAAAACAGATTTAAATTTGAAGATTGGAAACTTGAAATAAAAAGGAAATGGAAAACATAATATCGAAAACAAGAAAACTCACCTGAACCAGCGCCTTGGGTCGCATCCACTCTCTCTCGGCCCAACATCTACACCCTGAGACCGGCCCAACTCCCCACTTAATCCTCCTGCACAGCCTACTCCCCCCTTTTCTGTTTCTTCGCACTGAGTCCCTGCCAGGTGGCCCCTTTGTGTCAACTAAGTCTTCTCGGACGAAACAAACTCGTGCATAGCAACCTCGCCGGAGATCGCGGTGGTTGTTTGCAACCACCCCGGGTCCTTTGGCCCTGGCTTTATTTATGTGCAACCTCGGCTCGTTGGCCCACGTCGTGCATACACGAGGCTTGGGTTGCGCGAGGGAGCAATCTTTGAGCACAGGATTGGTCATCGGAAGGTGTCATCATCGCGACATGGTCGGAGGTCGAGATCTGCTCAGTTTACAACTTCACCAAGGGTGAGTTTTCCTACCTGCTGTTCGTTGTCATGTAGGATATGATTAGAGGCGTTCGGGCTGTAGTTTCGGGCTCGGATGGCAAGCACTGACCAGCTTGCTGCCGCGGCAATGTCGATCCGCCACGGTCGGTCAGCCGAGGGAGAGAAGAAGGAGCCAGGGGATGAAGATGCGTACTCGTGGTCGGTCTGGTACTGAATGACTAAGATTAGTTGGTGCATACCCATTCGATGCATTAAATCTATGGCATCAACCAATGATCAGACAATTTTGGAGTCGCGTGGATCTCTGACCGAAGATCCCTGTCTGTTTAAGACATTTCAGTTTACATGCCCTTGACCACCCTTGTTTCGTAATGATCAATGAGCGGTCATTTTATTTTGCACACCCTTGGTGATCTCATTAATACCTTGTAACTTTCTTCGGTATTGAATTTTTACTTCACCTTTTCTGTCGAAACCTCACTTATCTTATCCCTGATTGTTTTCTCCATTTCGTCACTTTGCGAGTCTTGTCTTAACTCTGTCCATGGATTATACTTTTCATCATTATCACATTTATACTTATCACCTCTATATCCCACCTTGATGTTTATCTTATACCAGCCTTTAAAATCTCCTCTTTTCATCTCAATCTGAGTGTTACACTTTACCTATTTTAACCTTGGTCGTATCCTCTTCCTTGTCGCTTGCGAATTTTTAACTCCACCCTTTGTTGTGCTCTGGTTGGGTATTACCTTTACCTTTCTCATCTCTCGACCTTACCTTGGTAATTACACTATGTCCATTCTCTAAAATCTCCAATATCCTATCCTAGTTTGAGACCGGTGTTTTACTTATCTTACCCTTGGCAATATCCTCTTCTATACCACGTGTAAGCGTGGACGTAACTCCATTCTTTGTTGTACTCATTCCACTTGCTCTTCTATGCCTTCATCCTTTCCCTCATACCCTTGTCTGTTATCTCCTTTGAACTTTGCGATATTGATGTCTTCTACCTAAATGCTTACTGTGGGAGAGGAAATCTTCGGCCGGGTGGCGGAATGCACCGCCCTAAATCCTAAGATGAGGAGGGGCCTAAGCGTTTTGCTTGTTAGTTGGAAAATGGGAAGAACGCAAGATCACACAAGAGTTTAGAGTGGTTCGGGCCGCCGGAGCGTAACACCCTACTCCACTGTGTAATGTATTGAGCTTGTATGAACTTGTAAGCCTGAGCTAGGTCTAAGTGTGCCTGAGTCTGTCCGTTGCGTGCCTCCCCCTTTTATAGCTAAAGGGGGGCACATACAAGGGCGCTGAGCCCCGACATGTGGGCCCAGGGGCAAAACGGAGGGAATAATATAGAAGTATCCAATGCCCGTTTCGCCTAGAAGATCTCCGAGCGCCATAATGTCCATAGTGGATACGGTATTGATATCCTGCGCTGCTTCCTTGGTAACGTGCGAGTGATGATGAGCATACTGTATACCACAGCACGAGCGTATTGTCTGCCAACGGAATGGACAGGCACACCACCTGCAGGGAGGCCTGGTCGCCGTCCGTCAGCGGGGTAGACAGGGCTCATTAAATGCTGAGGCGGCACATCACCTTCTAGTGGAGTGGTAGGGCTCATTAAATGTCGAGGCGGCACATCACCTGTCAGTGGAATAGACAGGCGGCGCGCCTTATCTGTAATAAATGCAGCGCCGCGCGGCCCAGAGGCCTTACGTCAGGCTCCACCCGTTGGCTTACGTCACGGGCAGTAGGCCACGTGGCAGCATCAGGTCTCTACCTGAGCGGGGAGCAAAAGTGTACATGGTATGATCCGGACATGTGTTGGCTCCAGACCCCCGCTTGGCCTTGATTAAGGCCTAGGTATTCTTTGTCCCAGAATCCCGGAACCCTGCTGAGGGTGGCCCGGACCCCACACAGAGAGGTCCGGGACCCGTCCCGGGGGTCTGGTCTATACCCGTGGAGGTCCCGGACCCTGCTCGGGGGTTCGGTCCGGATATGCAGGGGTCCGTCACTCTCCCATGGGGGTCCGGACCCACCGTTGGTATTTTGGAGGATATTGTCTTCCCAGGCCACGTGGCGACCCTGGAGTCGTCCACGTGGTGGGGTCGGGTAGTGCTTACCGCGCGACTAGGGATAGTCGTGCGGGCACCGCGCCTTCTTACTGTAGTAAGGGGTACCCCTGTTTCAGGGTACCGACAGTGGCCCCCGGGCCCACCTCAGGGGAGGATAAGAGCCTGCAGGTGGGGCCAAAACTTGTATCTTGCGTTGACATGGTACGACTGGTGACGTACGTGCCGTTAGTTCACCCTTGGTCAAGCCAACTACCACATTTGTCCCCGCGGCTGACTGACCCACACCCCCACGTCTGGCGGTTACATCGGGTCATGCGCGGGTTGCCTCGTTACCGCCGCCTTGGTTAGTAAAAATATCTTCCTGTAGTAGCCCCGAAGCGGCGTGCGATCGTGCGGCGGATAGTTCCCCGCGCGGCGGTCCGTCTTCTCCGCACTCGGAGACCAGTACTCTAGGTGTATGACATGCGGACCCGGGTCCGCGTGTCGGGGACTGGGTTACAGCGGGCGCTAGGCGCGCATCGGACAGGATTTCCAGGGGCGCGAGCGGGAGAGAATTCCCTAAAAAGGGATTCACCCCGCGGCCAGTGGTCATGCGTTCACATTCTCTCTAACCAATGCGCCCTTTCATCTCCGAGCCCTCTGCACTTCTCTGTCCTCGCATTCTTCTGCTTCCCGCTCCCGCAGTCGCCATGGCCTCATTGGTTCGTCCCGAGCGTTTCCAGACCGAGAAGGCGCTTGACATGGTGCGCCGCCTGCTCGGATGGAGCGCGCCGGCGTTTGCCGGGAGAATCCGGGTCGGCACCAATCCCCTCGGTGACCTCGCCACCGGGGAGTTCATGCTCTTCGTCTCCTACCTCTCCTGCGGGTTGGCGCTGCCGATCTCGCCGTTCTTCCTACTGTTGCTGGAGGAGTTCGGACTCTAGCTCCAGCACCTTACACCCCACTCCATCCTTCAGGTGGCCATCTTCGTCCACCTCTGCAAGATGTTCGTGGGGGTGGCAGCCTCCACTTCCCTCTTTCGCCAATTCTTCGTGCTGGTGAGATCTGGGAAGGGCAAGGACCACCTCGGTGCCTACTATTTCCAGACAAGGTCAGATCCAACCGTGGCCTACATCGTCACCCTTGGCGGCACGAGGTGGGAGAACTGGCGCAATGACTGGGTGATCGCCAGTGCAGAGGCCAACGACCGCCTTGCCCTGCCGAACGATGGACCAGGACTCGACTGGAAGCAATGGAGAGCCAAACCGTCCCTTGCGCCGGAGTTCGAGCCCGTACTGGACAGGATCAAGGAACTGGCGGCCGGTGGTTTGACCTCAATGCACGTAGTAGGTGATTTCCTGAAGCGTTGGGTCATGCCGTTGCAGGGAGGCCGCGTTTGTGTTGCTGGTACACCAGCCCCAATGACATTGGTAGGATTCAGCACGGGCCGGGGTCCGACCTATCCTGGGAGCAGCTGGAGATCTCAATGAAGGGGATCACTGGTGAGGCCTTTATTGCCAAATCCTTGATACCTCCCCAGGGCATTCCGCCGCTCTGTGATGATCCAGGGTTGCGGTCGGCAGTGTTGTCCTGGCTGCCGACCCTCAATGAGAGCGGTGTGGCGGTCCGCCAAACCGGCGGTCAAGAACCCCACCGAGGGATCCATATTCCCGGTGTACCGCCCGAAGGTTCCCAGCCCGCCGATGTGGGCTCTAGAGCCCCCCCCCCCCCCCCGCGGCCCCAACTCCTCGGACAAGGGCAAAGGGCCTGCGGGAAGCTCTTCCTCTCCGGGCGCCACTGGGAGGTCGGAGGGAGAGAGGTGACACCGACTGCGCCACGCCGACGGGTCTTTTGTCTCAGACCCACCCCTTAATTCGGACTTCTCCCAAAAGCGTTAGAGGACGGCTGGCGAAACCGTGGAGGCTGACTCCCAGGCCCAGGGCGCGCAGAGGCACGTTAGTCCTCCTCCACCACCATCATCAGACCCGCCGCAGCCGCCGCCACCGCGACCATCATCAGGTTCGCCGCCGCCACCTAAGGGGCAGCAGCAGCATCAACAGCAGCAGTAGCAGCAACAACAACAAGGGCAGCGAACGTCCCGCTTCCAGGGTCGCTGGAAGGTTCAGGGCCCCAAGTAAGTGTGCCCCCTTTTTATTTTTCGCTTGTTTAGTTATCATATCGATGGGTATTAAACCATTCTCTGCTTATCAGGGCCTCCTCCTCCTCTGCTCCCAAAGTCGTTCCGACTGGTGAATCTGGCTCCCAACAGCATGCGTCCGCTGGGAGAGGTGCCGGCGACCTGTTCCGCCTGCCACTGCCGAGGCGGTGCCGTCGGACCCCCAGGTTCCGTCTGCCATTACCGAGGCAGCACCGTCGGGCCCCTAGGTTTCAGCTGGGAGTCCAGAGGCAGTAGTGTCGCTAATGGCTACTGCTGACCCAACGACGGCGATGTCGTCGAATACACCGTCGGTAACGGTGGAGACGCGGGTGGCGCGTCTAGCTTCATCCCACCGCCCACTTCGGAGGAGTCAGAGGTTAATCTTGGACGGCGGCTCCGGTTCGGCGCTGAGCCAGAAGCGGCGCCGACTCCCCTCCCTCGGGTGCTGTCCCACGCTCATCAGGCTCTCCGGGAGACCGAGGCGGCGATCCTATGGGAGTGGGAGGCGCTTGCGACCGAGCACCAGCGCCTCGATGATTGGCGCGCCCAGCTGGAGGAGCGCACCAAGGTCGCGTCCCACCAATTCGCCTCGGAGCGGTCTGAGCTTGAGCAGGAGCACAAGGACTACAAGGAGGACCTCCAGAAGGTGTTTTACCGGGAGCGGGAGGTGACCCAGAAGGAGAAGAAGCTGGCCAAGGAGGAGCACCTGGACCAGAGGGAGGAGGTTGTTACGGCGCTATCGGAAAAGATGAAGGCCTATAATGTGATGTTGGAGAAACAGCGGGACGAGCAGACCGCGGCTGAGGCGAGTCTGCAAAAGCTGCAGCGGGAGCTTGATGACAGGGCCAGCAACATCGCTCTCGCCGAGGAGAACCTCAAGGCATAGGATGCCTCCCTGGAGAAGCGGGCGACAGATCTCGCCTGGCAGGAGAAGGACCTCGCCTTCATGGAGGAGATGTGGGAAAGGCAGGACAAGTTGCTGGCCGATCATGAGCTCGAGGCAGAGGAGAAGGAGAAGAGACTGGAGGAGAAAGAGCGGACACTGGAGGAGCGGGTCCGCCGGTTCTACGCGACGCAGGCAGCGCAGGTAGCCTAGGTGGCGCAGGCGGCTCCGGGCTCCCAGACGGTGGAGGCGATGAAGTCCCTTGAAGATCTCCGGGCGGAGCATTGTACCGGGGTCCAGCGTATCGCCACATGGGCCGACGAGGCCAGCTCGGCGCTGGTGCCGCTCAGGGTGAGACCCATCCCAGTGTCGAAGCGGTCGGTGTCCATCTCCGACGCACTCCCGGTGCTGGATTCCACCGCCGACTGCCTCCGATGCCTAGACTAGATCCTTGGCGCTCGCCTAGAGGCTGAGGGCAGCAGACTCTGCCGGGCGGTAACAGAGTACATCCTGACGTGCTTCTGGATCCACGACCCGGCCATCTCCATGGAGCCGGTGATCGTAGGTCCGGTGGCCGACGTCGAAGACGCCACCCGAGGGAGCGTACAAGATGCTGTAGATGTGGTGGCCGAGCGCTTCCAGTGGGATCCCGCTGATGATGATTAGTCGGATCTGCGGGGAGAAAGCAAGGGTCCCGTCGGGAAGCGGCTTGTAATATATTTTGATTTTGTAAGATACTTTTAAGTACTACTTATCAAGCGATATTACAACTTATCTGCATGCTACTTTCCCTTTGCTGTGTGCGTCGTTGCCAACTTCTTCCCTGGTACTTGCCCCCTTGGGATGTAGGCTCGACTTGTCGAGGTCGGACACCAGTATATTTAAGAAAGAATTGGTGGCCTGGTCCCCAGGAGGTAATCTTGGCTGGGACCCAGATCTTCACACAGCCTTAGCTAGGAAGTTTTAGTAGCACACCCATAGGGCCCACTAACTGGTGTCTTTTATCCTTTGATTTACGCAACATGACCTGTAGGATGTAGACTGGGAACACGGGTTGGCTTCCTAGTCTACAGGACCTGGCTACTCAATGCGGATGTCAATATACCAGCAATGGGGGAAAACGTATGGGTGGGTTAGATAAAAATAATGGTTGTGAACTTAAGCAGGATAAACCATTACAAAGCAAATCTGGGGGGGGTTAGCCTCTCTTCATAACTTGATATTCATGAGTGCAAACCAACAGACCGGGTTTATGAGGGCGGACCTCACCGGGCTGGCGTACATATATGTGCCACCTAGTTACAAAGGAAGAAAACTGAATTCCCCAGCTTTGCTTTTATGGGAAGAACTTACGGAGGTGCTCTATGATCTAGGGATTGGTCAGAGGCTCTCCTTCAGTTGTGGCAAGGCGGACACACCCGGGTCGGCATACTTCTGTCACCTTGAAGGGTCCTTCTCAGCTGGGGCAGAGTTTATGGAGCCCTTCTCGGTTCAGTACTCGCCTTAGGACTAGGTCCCCGACCCTGAGCTCCCTACTATGCACGAACCGTTGGTGGTAGCGCCTGAGCGCTTGGTTGTACCGCGCATTTCGGATCGCCGCTTGCCATCTGCGCTCGTCGATGTAGTCCATGTCTTCACGCTGCAGCTGTCCCTGCATAGGCTCATCAAAAGCCTGGACCCGTGGGGAGCCCATGATGATTTCCAGGGGAAGATAGGCTTCAGCCCCTAGACCAGGAAGAACGGGGTCTCCCCGGTGGCTTGGCTGGGTGTTGTCCGGTTTCCCCATAGTACGGACGGAAGCTCACTGACCCAATTTGCACCATGCTTCTTCAAACAGTCATAGGTGCACGTCCTGAGTCCCCTAAGGATCTCTGCATTTGCCCTTTTGTAACACCCAAATTCTGAATTTGGAATTGGTAGAAGAAATCTGAACAAAGTATCATTGGGAAATAAGAAAATGAGGAGAAAAAGAATTTTTCTTTTAAAGGAAACCATTTATACATCTCATGAAATAAATAAACAAGGAGAATAAAACTTAAACTAGTAATAATAAAATAGTATGGTTTATATTCACCTTTGGGTTTCAATTGATACATTTGAAAAATCTGAAAACTAAAATAAAAGTATAAATTTGAATTTGGAATAGAAAATAGAGAATGAAAGAGAAGGGATATAAAACAAAAATATAAATAATATATATATAAATAAATATATTCAGAATTAATATCCCTAACTTCACAAAAATAAGTTGAAATGATGAGCCATAGAGGTTTGAATTTAAGTTTGAATTCAAATTTAACTTGGAAATGAAGAAAAGAAATAGAAAATAAAATGGAAAAAGAGAAAAACCTTAACTGGGCCGCAACCACACATTTCGGCCCATCTCAACTTACCCACTGCGCGGCCCAATCCACCCCATGCCGCACGCTGGCGTATCGCTGACCAGTGGGCCCCTCGCGTCAGTCGCTCATGAGCCGCGCACCTGCGAACGCAACCCTGTATGACGCGTGGGTCCGGGCGATCAGAACCTCCTTCTCCGAATGTCTCGCGCGTACCAGAACGCCGATTCCGCCGGGGAGCTCGGCTTCTGTCCGTGGCCCCTCCCCCTCTCTTGTCGGACCCGCGGCGCACTCATCTCGCTGCCATCTGGGACCCGCCTGGCGGACCCGCCTTCTCCACGGACTCGGTCATCGCGGCGACGAAATCGCAGGCGCCGCCGTTGGGAACGAAAAAAAAGGGAACGCGAATCGCGGCGGTAAGCTCGGGTCGTACCCCGTTTCTTGACCCTCTCCTCTGTGCATAAGTAGCGCGCTGTTCGGAGCCTTGACCCATCGACTGAACCCAAGCCGAGTGCCTCCATCGCCTGCCAGATCCCGTCGAGAGAGACCTCCACGGCCGCCGCTAGCTCGGAGCGTACTGGGGCAACGAATTGACCGTCGCTGGACGTTGGGGTGATCGCGGGCAACGGCTGAAGCTGGCCTGGGTCCTCCCGAGCGAAGCAAGTCCCCGGGTGATCACGAATTGCTCACCGGAGCACTTCACCGCCGCCAAGCCGCCCCTCTGCCGTGGCCAGGGTCTTCCGCGCCGCGAATCCCTCGGTATGATGCCCTTGCCGCGTTTACTTGTTCCTTAGCTACGCGTAGTACCGATTGGCTAAGGGTTTGGGGCAGTGGGCGGCCATCGGGGGTTCGCCGGAGTCCTCTCCGCCGCGGGCGGAGGGAAACTCGTCGCCGTTACACGGCTGGGTGAGGGAGAACGTCATATGCCGTAGATGAGCAAACGGATGGCGGAGATTACATCTGGAATACCGGTTCGGCTAGATCGCATCAGTGCCATTGGATCTGAATCCGTAGGTTAGAAATGGTCTGAGGTTCATAAAATCTAGGGCGTTGATTGACAATCCAACGGTCCCTGTGGCGTACCGGTTCGGCAGAGATAGGATTAAATCGTGACCGTCCAAGGCTAATCGGACAGCTACGATAGTAAGATACCCCTTTGCGGGTACGTTTTGCTAAAGAAACCCTGTAGTTTATAGAAATCAACCCGCGGTCCACTGTGCGGGTGATCTGAGTCTTAGAAAACTTTACCCAGAGCCCCCTGGACTTTCCTGTAATTGAGGCCCAGTCCAGAACTCGTTTAAATTGAATAAATAAAATAGGAAATGGATTTTTAATATGAAAATAATTGCCATAACTTAGATAATTCATAGAAAATTCATTTTAGCTCCAAATTGAACCATTCCAGTTTCTAAAATTTTGTAATAATATTCTTCATCATTTAGTGTCTCTGTTTTGACATGAACTCTGTCAGGAAATTTATTTATCATTTAATCATATTTTAATCACATTAAACCTTAGGAAAATCATAACTTGAATTCTACAACTCCAAAATTAATGATTCCTGTTCCTATGATCTTATTTTAATATGTAGATTATTAATGTGTATTTTGTTCTTATGTTTGGTGTAATGTTAATTTTGCCTATACCATGATTGTTTGAATTGCTACGACTAGCAGTGAGGTCACGTGTCACCTGAAGATCATCCTGGTACCTGGATTCTCAAGTCCCAGGCAAGTTGTGCCCTTGATCACTTCTTTTCACCTACTCATGTTCTAATTAATCATAATGATCTGCATAGGTTAATTTTGATGGGACCCAATAGGTTACCCTAGTTTGTCTATCTTTATACCTTGTTCACCACTGAACTTTCTGGGTAGTACTTGCTAGTGCTATATGTGGTTTTGGGTATGGAGATACACTATTCATGGTTACACTTTTGTTATCAGTTATTATTTATTGTTCATATTGAGATCATTATGTTAATTGGAACATGGAGAACCACCCGGGAAAACAGTGCTACCACAAGGGTTTAATGGGACGCCCTTGGCTGATTAATTAGGAAAGCTAGTGGAAGACTACCTTACCCGAAAGGGGCAAGGGCAGTAGGGGAGAGGTCAGTGCGGGAAGTGCCCTCGGGAGGATTTTGCTGCGATGGCGGTCCTGCAAGGGATTCCTGTACTGGATCTTCCTATAAACTGTAGCGGGTTTTCGGAAGCTAGTGGAACTTTGTAAAGGCCTCGTAGTGGATCCCTAGCCATTCACCTCGGAAGTGTCTTAGGGCCTTGCAAACCCTGGCGACATGGGATACACGACTTGTGGGTAAAGATGCGCAACCTCTGCAGAGTGTAAAACTGGTATACTAGCCGTGCTCACGGTCATGAGCGGCTCGGACACTCACATGATTAATTTATGGAACTAAACTCAATTTGTCATATGCATTGCATTGCAGGTGATGTGGTTACTTTTGTTCTACTACTTAATTGGGTTTGGTATTTACTTATACTTAGTAACTGCTAATAAAATTTTGACCAACTTTAAAAGCAATGCTCAGCTCTAACCATCTTCTTTGGTAAGCCTTACACTTCACGTGAGCTCCCACCTTTGGCGAGTTCATGCACATTATTCCCCACAACTTGTTGAGCGATGAACGTATGTGAGCTCACTCTTGCTGTCTCACATACACCACAGGTCAAGACCAGGTACTGCAGGATGATGCTCATGGAGGATGCGGTGATGAGTTCGTGAGAGGTCTAGGTCGTCGTCTCCCAGTCAACTTTGGGTTGCTGGACTGCTGTCTCCTTATAATGTAACTATTTATTTGTATAGAACTCCTGTTATATATAAAGTTGTGACATTCGATCCTGTGCCACTATACCTCATATGTTTGAGACTTGGTCCCAGCATACCTGGTGTTTATGTTAACCCCGGGTTTTGGACCCCTAAAATCCGGGTGTTACAGAAGTGGTATCAGAGGAATGTTGACTGTAGGACGAAACCTAGATAGAACTGGACAACCATTATCTACTTACCTTACTCTGATTCTTTCTATACTTTCCTTGATCCTGTCTCACCTTCTACTGTTTTACTCTGATTAACCTTACCTTTGCTACTCTGATCCTTTCTAAACTTATCTTAATCTTTTCTCATCTATTTCCGCTTTACTCTGATTATTCTTATCTTTTCTTTCTAGAAGACAAATGTGGATTTCACACTTTGAAATCCTATGCCTAAAGTGACTTTTAGGAATAGGAGACCTAATCCTAGGAACAAAAACAAAACTATTTTTATGAGTGTTTATATATTTGAATGTTTGTTCTTATGATACCTGTCTGATTTGGATCTTTGATTGAGTGTGATGGGTTGTGGAGTAATGTCCACAATTGCATCTGTATATACACATAGGTATAAAAATATATTTATAAAGTAACTAGACAACCTAGATTATTCCCCATTGGAACATATCTAGCTTAAGAGATTTATCTTATCCTAAAAGATCTCATTCTAACCAATTCATCTCATCTTAAAAGATTCTCCCTTATCTTAATAAATCCATCTCATCTTAAAAGATACTCATCTTATCTTGAAAAGATTGTATTTCATCCTAATAGGTCTAACTGGTCTCAAAAGATTCTATCTTAACTTTATGGATATATCTTATCCTAATAAGCATACTTATCCACCCTAATCTAACAACCATGATCTAATGCAAATTAATTAGATCATATCTAGTCAAACTAGTCATACCAATCTAATCTAGCTCCTACTTAATCTAATACGATCTAATCTAGTGTGTGTTACTTAATGCTGGTACAAAGGATAAGGCCATACTCCTAAATCACTTAAGCCTAATTTGGAGACTTATATCAACTTGGCCATACACAACAACTCGATCTATATAACAAGTTATATAACTTACCCAATCAATAAAGTCTTAATGGATTGCATAATCTATCAACCGCCGCCTGACATCAAACCAGATTTTGACCTATATCATGTAGTCTATCTTACCACATATATCTTAACCATATGTCCTTAACTCGGATGGCAACTCCAAGAAGAAAGGCCAAAGAAGACCAACCACGTCAAAGAAGGATAAAGCATCAACTCAAGACTTCAAAGATCAAGTTGAATCGCCAACGGAGTCAAGATCCACAATCTTGGATGGAGTCTTTCTTTACCCCACCCTTTCTTACCCAAACCTATATATACCCTAAAGACATCTTCTATCCTACATAATAAAGTGGACATACATATAATACCCATGCTCTCCTATCACTTACTAATAATAAAAAGAGGGACCCTTGATTTAGAAATTAAAAGCTAAATTGCAAACCAATCCTTTTGTATTCCCTTTTCTTACAAATCTCGAGGACGAGATTATTTTTAAGGGGGGTAGGATTTGTAACACCCAAATTCTGAATTTGGAATTGGTAGAAGAAATCTGAACAAAGTATCATTGGGAAATAAGAAAATGAGGAGAAAAAGAATTTTTCTTTTAAAGGAAACCATTTATACATCTCATGAAATAAATAAACAAGGAGAATAAAACTTAAACTAGTAATAATAAAATAGTATGGTTTATATTCACCTTTGGGTTTCAATTGATACATTTGAAAAATCTGAAAACTAAAATAAAAGTATAAATTTGAATTTGGAATAGAAAATAGAGAATGAAAGAGAAGGGATATAAAACAAAAATATAAATAATATATATATAAATAAATATATTCAGAATTAATATCCCTAACTTCACAAAAATAAGTTGAAATGATGAGCCATAGAGGTTTGAATTTAAGTTTGAATTCAAATTTAACTTGGAAATGAAGAAAAGAAATAGAAAATAAAATGGAAAAAGAGAAAAACCTTAACTGGGCCGCAACCACACATTTCGGCCCATCTCAACTTACCCACTGCGCGGCCCAATCCACCCCATGCCGCACGCTGGCGTATCGCTGACCAGTGGGCCCCTCGCGTCAGTCGCTCATGAGCCGCGCACCTGCGAACGCAACCCTGTATGACGCGTGGGTCCGGGCGATCAGAACCTCCTTCTCCGAATGTCTCGCGCGTACCAGAACGCCGATTCCGCCGGGGAGCTCGGCTTCTGTCCGTGGCCCCTCCCCCTCTCTTGTCGGACCCGCGGCGCACTCATCTCGCTGCCATCTGGGACCCGCCTGGCGGACCCGCCTTCTCCACGGACTCGGTCATCGCGGCGACGAAATCGCAGGCGCCGCCGTTGGGAACGAAAAAAAAGGGAACGCGAATCGCGGCGGTAAGCTCGGGTCGTACCCCGTTTCTTGACCCTCTCCTCTGTGCATAAGTAGCGCGCTGTTCGGAGCCTTGACCCATCGACTGAACCCAAGCCGAGTGCCTCCATCGCCTGCCAGATCCCGTCGAGAGAGACCTCCACGGCCGCCGCTAGCTCGGAGCGTACTGGGGCAACGAATTGACCGTCGCTGGACGTTGGGGTGATCGCGGGCAACGGCTGAAGCTGGCCTGGGTCCTCCCGAGCGAAGCAAGTCCCCGGGTGATCACGAATTGCTCACCGGAGCACTTCACCGCCGCCAAGCCGCCCCTCTGCCGTGGCCAGGGTCTTCCGCGCCGCGAATCCCTCGGTATGATGCCCTTGCCGCGTTTACTTGTTCCTTAGCTACGCGTAGTACCGATTGGCTAAGGGTTTGGGGCAGTGGGCGGCCATCGGGGGTTCGCCGGAGTCCTCTCCGCCGCGGGCGGAGGGAAACTCGTCGCCGTTACACGGCTGGGTGAGGGAGAACGTCATATGCCGTAGATGAGCAAACGGATGGCGGAGATTACATCTGGAATACCGGTTCGGCTAGATCGCATCAGTGCCATTGGATCTGAATCCGTAGGTTAGAAATGGTCTGAGGTTCATAAAATCTAGGGCGTTGATTGACAATCCAACGGTCCCTGTGGCGTACCGGTTCGGCAGAGATAGGATTAAATCGTGACCGTCCAAGGCTAATCGGACAGCTACGATAGTAAGATACCCCTTTGCGGGTACGTTTTGCTAAAGAAACCCTGTAGTTTATAGAAATCAACCCGCGGTCCACTGTGCGGGTGATCTGAGTCTTAGAAAACTTTACCCAGAGCCCCCTGGACTTTCCTGTAATTGAGGCCCAGTCCAGAACTCGTTTAAATTGAATAAATAAAATAGGAAATGGATTTTTAATATGAAAATAATTGCCATAACTTAGATAATTCATAGAAAATTCATTTTAGCTCCAAATTGAACCATTCCAGTTTCTAAAATTTTGTAATAATATTCTTCATCATTTAGTGTCTCTGTTTTGACATGAACTCTGTCAGGAAATTTATTTATCATTTAATCATATTTTAATCACATTAAACCTTAGGAAAATCATAACTTGAATTCTACAACTCCAAAATTAATGATTCCTGTTCCTATGATCTTATTTTAATATGTAGATTATTAATGTGTATTTTGTTCTTATGTTTGGTGTAATGTTAATTTTGCCTATACCATGATTGTTTGAATTGCTACGACTAGCAGTGAGGTCACGTGTCACCTGAAGATCATCCTGGTACCTGGATTCTCAAGTCCCAGGCAAGTTGTGCCCTTGATCACTTCTTTTCACCTACTCATGTTCTAATTAATCATAATGATCTGCATAGGTTAATTTTGATGGGACCCAATAGGTTACCCTAGTTTGTCTATCTTTATACCTTGTTCACCACTGAACTTTCTGGGTAGTACTTGCTAGTGCTATATGTGGTTTTGGGTATGGAGATACACTATTCATGGTTACACTTTTGTTATCAGTTATTATTTATTGTTCATATTGAGATCATTATGTTAATTGGAACATGGAGAACCACCCGGGAAAACAGTGCTACCACAAGGGTTTAATGGGACGCCCTTGGCTGATTAATTAGGAAAGCTAGTGGAAGACTACCTTACCCGAAAGGGGCAAGGGCAGTAGGGGAGAGGTCAGTGCGGGAAGTGCCCTCGGGAGGATTTTGCTGCGATGGCGGTCCTGCAAGGGATTCCTGTACTGGATCTTCCTATAAACTGTAGCGGGTTTTCGGAAGCTAGTGGAACTTTGTAAAGGCCTCGTAGTGGATCCCTAGCCATTCACCTCGGAAGTGTCTTAGGGCCTTGCAAACCCTGGCGACATGGGATACACGACTTGTGGGTAAAGATGCGCAACCTCTGCAGAGTGTAAAACTGGTATACTAGCCGTGCTCACGGTCATGAGCGGCTCGGACACTCACATGATTAATTTATGGAACTAAACTCAATTTGTCATATGCATTGCATTGCAGGTGATGTGGTTACTTTTGTTCTACTACTTAATTGGGTTTGGTATTTACTTATACTTAGTAACTGCTAATAAAATTTTGACCAACTTTAAAAGCAATGCTCAGCTCTAACCATCTTCTTTGGTAAGCCTTACACTTCACGTGAGCTCCCACCTTTGGCGAGTTCATGCACATTATTCCCCACAACTTGTTGAGCGATGAACGTATGTGAGCTCACTCTTGCTGTCTCACATACACCACAGGTCAAGACCAGGTACTGCAGGATGATGCTCATGGAGGATGCGGTGATGAGTTCGTGAGAGGTCTAGGTCGTCGTCTCCCAGTCAACTTTGGGTTGCTGGACTGTTGTCTCCTTATAATGTAACTATTTATTTGTATAGAACTCCTGTTATATATAAAGTTGTGACATTCGATCCTGTGCCACTATACCTCATATGTTTGAGACTTGGTCCCAGCATACCTGGTGTTTATGTTAACCCCGGGTTTTGGACCCCTAAAATCCGGGTGTTACACCTTTCCACTTGGCCGTTACTCCTGGGATGAGCCACGGACGCGAAGCAGAGCTAGGTGCTAATGCCCTCGCAATACTCCTAGAAGATCCGACTTGTAAACTGGGTTCCGTTGTCCGTAATGATACGGCTTGGGACCCCAAATCTACAGATGATGGACTTGAAGAAGGCGACAGCAGCACCCTGGGTGATGTTAACCACAGGGGTGGCCTCTGGCCACTTGGTGAACTTGTCGATGGCGACGAAGAGGTACCGGTACCCACCAACGGCCGTGGGAAATTGTCCTAGGCTATCCACCCCCCATACGACGAATGGCCAGGACGACAGAATCATTTGCAGAGTCTGAGCTGGTGTGTGTATCTGCTTTGCGTGGAATTGACATGCCTTGTAGGACTTTACCATCTCAGCTGCATCTTGGAGAGTGGTTGGCCAGTAGAAGCCATGCCGGAAGGCCTTACCGACCAGTGCGCGGGATGATGAATGACCTCCGCACTCTCCTCCATGGATCTCCGTGAGCAACTCACGGCCCTCCTCCTGGGTAATGCACCGCATGTGAATGCCGTTGGCGCCGCGGTGGTAGAGATCCCCTTCCACCACCGCGTAGCGTTTAGCCAACCGCACTATGCGTTCTGCGGATACATGATCTTCAGGAAGGATTTTCTCCTTCAGGTAGTCCTGGATCTCGGAGATCCATGCATCGGGACCACTCTGAGATATTGGCTGCGGCGCTAAGGGGCTGGCAGGCCCCCCCTGTGGCACACACAGTCTTTGGTGGGTTTTGGGATGCCACCGAGACCGCTAGCTTCGAGGTGCTAGTCTCGCCACCTTCGCCCAGTTCGGCAGGCTGGGCGGTGGGTCTCAGCAGCCGTCTTTCGAAGACGCCCTCGGGCACGGGTGCCCAAGTTTATGCCTTCACGGAGAGGTCATCTGCCGCCGAGTTGTCGGCCCGAGGAACATGTTGTAGTTCTAGGGCTGTGAAGTCTTTCTCTAGCTTCCTTACGTGAAGAAGGTAGGCTACGAGCCTAGGCTCGTTGCAGCTACACTCCCCGCAGACTTGCTTAATGATCAGCTGGGAGTCTCCCTTCACCAGGAGTTGGCGGATCCCCAAGGATAGGGCCGCGACAAGCCGAAGATCAGTGCCTCGTATTCTGCCATGTTGTTGGTGGCCTTGAACTCAAGGTGCACCATGTACTTCACTTGATCTCCGCTTGGATGAATGTGGATTACCCTAGCCCCGCCAACTTGTTGGCGGACAGATCCGTCGAAGTAGAGCGTCTAGTGGGGCTCGGTGAAAACCGGACTCCTGAGTTCCATGGGTGTGGGGTCCGAATCGGGATCTGGACCCCCAGGGACGCTTGGGGGAGGCGTCCACTCTACTATGAAGTCAGCCAGGACCTCGCTCTTGATGGCGTGGCGAGGTTGGAAGTCCATCTGGAACTCATTGAGCTCCGCAGCCCACTTGGCAATGTTGCCTGTGGCGTTAGAGTTGTGGAGGATGACCCTCAACGGAAAGGAGGTCACCACCACAACCCTATGTGCCAGAAATAATGGCACAGCTTCCTGGACGCGACAAGCACAGCATAGAGGAGTTTGTGCGTCTCAGGATACCTAGATTTTGCCTCATGAAGGACCTCGCTGACGTAGTAGACCAGCCTCTGAACGGTCCGGACCCCTGTAGCCGGTCCCGAGTCCTCAGGCTCCTGGCCTTCTAGTGCCGTCCTTTCGACGACCAGCACCATGCTCACCGCTTCCGTGGCCGCCGCGATGTATAAATATAGCGGATCCGCTGGTTCTGGAGCTACCAGTAATGGTAGGGACACTAGGTGCTGCTTCAATTCCTAGAAGGCTTGTTCCGCCCCTTCGGTCCAAGAGAAAGGCCCGGACTTCTGCACCAGCTTGAAGAAAGGTAGCGCTCTCTCAGCCAGCCTCGAAATGAAGCGACAAAGGGCGGCTAATGACCCCATAAGCTTTTGGATGTCCTTGATATGGGCTGGAGGCCTCATCGCCTCGATTGCTTTGATTTTCTCCGTGTTTGCTTCAATGCCCCGGTACGAAACCAGGAACCCCAGCAACTTTCCAGCGGAGACACCAAAGACGCATTTGTCCGGGTTCAGCTTCGTGCGGGTTGCCCGCAGCTTGTCGAAGACCAGGGTTAAGTCTTCCACTAGGGTCGACCCTCTCTTAGTCTTGACCATGATGTCATCGATGTAGACTTCCACTTTGTCCCTAATCAGGTCCCCGAAAGTCTTACTCATCGCCCGCACAAATGTTGGCAGGGCGTTTTCAGACCGTAAGGCATTACAACATAGCAGTAAAGCCCGTCCACTGTTACAAAAGCGATATGCTTCCTATCTCCCCTAGACATGGAGATTTGATGGAAACCAGAGTAAGCATCTAAGAATGACAATAGGTCGCACCCGGAGGTAGAATCCATGATTTGATCTATACGTCGAAGTGGGTACGGGTCCTTGGGACAAGCCTTATTCAGACTGGTGTAGTCGATGCACATCCAAAGCTTCCCATTTGCCTTGGGGACGATGACTGGGTTGGCCAGCCACACCGGGTGATAAACCTCTTCGATGAAGCCAGCATCTAGTAGCTTCCGGACCTCCTTTCGGATGAAGTCCTGCCGCTCCACGGACTGCCTGCGAGGTTTCTGACTCACCAGCCTGGCGTTAGGGTTGATCTTCAGATGGTGCTCGATCACCTCCCTGGGGATCCCAGGCATCTGTGATGGCTCCCATGCGAACACGTCGGCATTTGCCTGGAGGAAGGCGACGAGCGCGAGTTCCTATTTTTCACCCAGATCTCCCGCAATGCGAGTAGTCTGGGTGGAATCCGCAGTAAGCCAGACTACTTTAACGGGGACGCCGTCTGCCCCGGAAGGTTGTACCTTTGGCACCTTGGGGAGTGCCTTGGTACTGGGGGTTGAGGGGTTCGCCCCTCCGTCGTCCGGGCGAGCAGTCTCTGCCGCCAGGGCGTGCAGCTTCTCCACGGCCGCAAGCACGGCGGCGGGGTCGCCCGGCACGGTGAGGACCCCAGTTGGAGACGGCATCTTGAGGACCAAATACCCATAATGGGCAATGGCCATGAACTGGTATAGGGCCAGCCTGCCGATGATGTGACACCCCATGTGTCAATTTCGCGTTATGTCAGGAGATTTATCCTAATCTCGGATGCTCAGTGAAAATTTCTATTTCTCGCTCGCGTATGTCTCTGATTATCCAGATTATTCATTCACATTTCACCGAATTCGGAGTTATTCAATCTCACAGAAGGCCGAATTTGGAGCCTGTTAAAACTTTTATTTCTCGGAACGAATGCAAACTCAAAAACCATTCTCGACTTATAAATCTCATTTGAAGCTCTTTAAATCAAACTCTCGATGGCTGTTATCTGATCTGAGCCCGAGTCTAATTCCTCGAACCTCGATCGATGTCCGACTATTTTAATCCGAGTCCGTACTCTCAAACGGAATACTCAATATGTCGTCCTCTAATCAATTTTATCCGACTCGGCCAAATATCTCATGTCCGAACCGAATTCAAAACCCCGTATCGACAACGATTTTAAAAATATCATGATCCGCCTTCTCCGACTAAAAATCCAAAGCCGATCAAATCCCGAGACGATTTATTTTCGAATCATGCGCGAGGAGTTATTTCCGAGCGAATTCAAATCAGACTCTCGGTCGAATTAATCGCTCAACCTTCCGTTCTTCCGAAATCTATTTCGCTCTGTTCTCCGTAGAGACGAATTCCGTAGGAGCATTTTTAATTCCGGAAAATAATTTAGCGCGACCCGATTTGGGATTTTGGGCCAAGCCCATTTCAGCCCGATAGGCCCACTAAGAAACCCTAACCCTAGGGCTTCTTCTATAAATAGGACCCCTCTCCCTTGAAAATTTGGAAATTTTCCATTCCCACCCCTCTAATTCCCCTAGCCGCCACTTCCTTTTTCCTGCCTTCTTCTCCCTCACGCAGCTGCTCTGCGCGCTCCTCCTCCCACACGGCGACGCACAGGGAGCCCTTCCTCTCCTCGGCCAGCCATGGCGTGGCGCCCTCCCTGCTCCTACAGGCGAGCGGCTGTAGCAGGGAGCCATCTTCTCCAGCGTGCAGGAGCTTCAGGGCCGCCCAGCTCATCCCCTCCCCAGCGCCCCTTCTGCTCCATGGCCGCCAGCAGTCCCCATGGCCGACGCCTCTACTCGGCCAGCAGCCATGGATGCCCAGGCTAGGAGCGCCTAGAGCTCGCCCCTGCTTGCTCCGGTTGCTCGACTTCCCCGGCGCCGTCAGCCTCCTCCAACGCCGGCCCCTTCCCAGCTCGGCGCCTCCAGCAGCCATGGCGCCATTCCCTCCTCCCCTTCTTCTTCCCCAAGCAAGCAGCAGCCCCTCCAGCTCCTGTCCATGGCGCCAGTCCTTGCGCCCTCCTCTGCACAGCACCCTCCCTGCGCAACTCCATTTCCCCCATGGCCGTGAGCTCCCCCTATGGCCTCCATCCACCCCTGTGCTCGGCCCCCATGCGGCGTCAACCGATCTGCGCAGCGGTGCCGGTCCACAGTAGCGAGCCCCATCGATCTACATGGCCCTGGCTGCCATCATTTCCCAGCACGTCGGCGTCGAGCTCCGTTAGTCGTCAATCTGTGCAGCGGACAACAACCTCGGTGAGCTGCTAGCTGTCCTGCGCTTTTCGTGTTCGATTAAATGACCGCACCAATAAATCATGTAATAAACTATACCGTGCTTGCAGCCCTTGTCGTCGTCATGCCTCGCGCGTCACTCGTCGGCAAAGAGCCCAGTCTGATGGCATGCATGTGCAACTCCGATCGGATTTCGGCCAGGTTGTTCGCCTTGAATGATTCGCGATTTGTTTTATTTACGTATTTGGTCGATGATGTGCGTGTGTGAATATGTGCGTGAAATTATAATTGTATGAATGAACGCTATATAGACGAAAAGGAAGTAGAACAAGAACTCGAATGTTTTTATATCTTGGTAGGAAAAATATGCGATGCATTGTTTGATGCGAAAAAACTAAGTTACAAAACGCATATTATGTTTTGGGAAATGTATCGATATTTGTTTATGCGAAAAGTATAATTGTTTTATGCAATGTGATGGGATTCATGATTATATAGGGAGTATATTTACTGATGTGACGAGTAGTTCAGAAAATGTTAGTGGCGTAGAGGATGAATTATTAAAACATGAGTATCGGAGTTCATATATTAGTGGTCACGCCACATTGATTGAAGTGTCTCGAGTGCACGCCACCATATGGTTGTATGCGAGACAAGGTTATGCGCATGATGAGTTTAGTAAAAATCCATCGGGGTCACTAGTGTTAAGTTGAGGATGATTTGCGCGTGGAAAGTAACGGTGTGTTTAATACTTAGAACTCTTAGTCGATAGTAGAAATTGATTTAGCTTATGTAGAGAGGTGATGACATGCCGTAAGTAGTCATCACTTCCTCTATAATTATAAGTCGAGTCTTTACGCGTTAGGCGTTCCTTAAATTGTGCTTCGCAAATAAGTGTATGATTGTGTTTATGACTTGAATAGATGTCTTCGAGTGAACTAATAGGTTCCTAAGGCAATTATGTGTAAGGTGTTTATAGTGACGCTTTATTCCGAAAGGTGTTAAGTCTGCGCATCAATAAGAGATAAGTGTATTTTGTGTAGTGTGGATTGATTTTGAGTGCATGGTCGCAAGAAACGAATTAGTGCGCATATAGACGATGAATGAGTGTGATGAAATAGTGACATGCCTTCGTAGTCATCATGTCGTCTGTTGGTGAACTAACTGAAGGTCGTAGAGAAGGGTCGATTACCTGTGTGTTATTATTGTCACCTTGCGGTTCTGTATGAATTGCAATGTGAAGTAGTAGGCTCTCTATGTGATGCTAGATGTCTAGGTAGACTTCATGAATTGTGGTGCTCAGACCGTCGAGATGAAGGTTAAGTCGGTCTATGCCGATTAGGTAGTTAAAATGGTTAATGGAATAATCATGGGGTTAAAACTAGAAACTAGTGTTCTCGCACCCGTTTGGGATGTTGTAGCCCAATTGCGCATGGTTATGATCGCGGGTAAAAATTAGTAGTGCTCATGTGATGTCTAAGCTAAAATGCGAACTAGTGGGTGAAAAGCGCTTTGATATACATATATGTCGGATATGATGATTGTGGTGAATGCATTGATTAATTGTGTATGGTAGTCCTAACACACGTAATAACTTGTATAAAAATTAGTAAGTCGACTTGTTGATCCTAATTTGATTGTTTTAACTCTAACAAACGGTAAAGTGCTAGAGTATTTCCGGTCGCTAGAACATGGTGATTTTTGAAGTAAATAGAAGCTGAAAATTATTAGTTTCTGTTTTGGACTGCACACAGTGATTTCCCCGTGCTGCATGTTTCATAAACTAAATTATGTTTTCTGTAGATATGTGCTATAGAAAAGTGGTAGATAAATTTATTATCTTGCTGGTGTTAAAATTTGACAGCCATAAGTCTGACCGTTTAGGAGTTATGCTTTTTACAAATTCAGTAATTGAATCTGTCCAAATTCTGTACAGATTTCAGAGATTGAATTGTTTGCTTAAGTTAATGTTATAATCTGTTCATGGTAGTTATAAAAAAGTTGTAGATGTTTTTCTTATCTTGCTTGTGTTAAAATTTCATAACCATAGGTCTGACAGTTTAGGAGTTATGAATTTTGCAAACTGGTTGCTGTGTTCTGTCCACCGTCAGAACAGATTTCGAAAACTGTGTTGTTTGATTTAGTTAAACATTGAATCACTTCTTGGTGATTATAAAAGTTATGTAGTGTTTTTGCCAAGCTTTCCAAAAAGTCTTGGATCACTCTTTTTGGTTGTCTGAAGATTAAGTTATGGATGTTTAAAGTGTGAAGACTGAATCTGTCCAGTTCTGGACAGCACAGCCTTCATAGTGTATTTTACCCTTGATACATATTAAACCCGCCAGGTATGTTTATAAATAATTTGTAGAACATTTAATTAGCTTTCCAGAAAGTCTAAGATCACTTTGTTTGGATGTCTGAATCTTTAGTTGTGAATTTTTGAAGTTGCAAGTCTGAATCTGTCCAAATCTAGACAGAGCTGTTGTATTAGCACGTTTTGACCTTGCTAAGTGTTGAATCATGTTGTGATGACAATACCAAAGTTGTAGAGTACTTTCTAAGCTTTCCATAAAGTCCTAGTTTGCTATTTTTGGATTAATATTTGAAAAGTTATGATTAAAACAAGTAGCTGCTGTGTTGCTGTCCCAAAATTCTGCAAGTGCCCATTTGATGATTGAGTTCACCCTTTTGGCTAAAAATGCTTAGTTAGCACTTAACGGATATAGACTTGTAATGCCTAAACTTAGGTTAACATGCGCTCCCTGATTAATGTCCTTGCTTGAGTAGTTGGTTGTGGATAGGAATTCCTCCTCTGTTAAATTTGTGCTTGGGATGCTTTTGTGTGATAAATAGAAGAACTAATGGAAAGCCGTAACAAATTAAATAAATGCTCGTACTTATGGGGTCGTATTTGTGTTGCGTAATTATACAAAATGTTGTTGTCTTTTTAATGGTGTTATGTTCAACGCCGATAACGTGTAAATAACTAATGTTAGCGTGTGGTTGTTTACGGTATCTTACAATTAAATGTTAGTTCGCTACCGTGTATTTATATATCTTATGATATTTTTCATTGTATTCATAAATATGCATATTGCATCTCATTTAGGACTGAGAGAGGATGATCGTGCAAGTGATGTGGTGCCAACCACAAGATGCAGTTGGTGGACAACCTGAATAATGATGGACATGACCCGTGGATGCTCGCGAAGTGAGTATCCCCTAGTAAACACTATCTAAGTGTTAAATTAAAGGCAAACCCCGATTTTATGCATAACCGTTTATATATGCTATTTTACTACACTTAATGTTTGTAGGCTTGTACTGTGAACTTAAGTGTAGGAGTTGACTAAAACCTTAGTTGCATGAACTCAGGATTCCTTTTGAGATGGATACTAGTATGCTCGGTCGAGTAGCTGCTTTACTAATTAGGGATCTCGGTAGAAGTCGAGTGATTTTTCTAGCACTCGCGCGAGGTCAGGAATTGTCTGTATCCATTTTTATATTGGAATGATGATGGTCGATGGACAACTATCCATGGGGATGCGTTGTCTATGAGACGAAAATTGGAATAAGGATTAAGGTGTGGTACCGTGTGTCAAGCGTTTGAACGTACTAAACATATGCCGAGAAATATGGTAAATCGGTAATCCTAGTACCTGAGTGAACCTAGTAGCAGATTGCCCTCCTCACGCGACCTGAGACATGGTCTCCCATTCTGGTTATGGTGGGTACAAGTGCGGTCACTGCACGACGGCAGTCGGGGTCAGTGAGGCATTGTACACCAAGGCGGTGAGCCCCTCTCTACTGACGGGGAATCGATGGGGATGGTTGATGTGTGTGGGGACGGAGTGCCTCGCCACGTCGATGTGTGTGGCAAACCAAACCCCTCAGCCAAACAGCTGCATGTCTAGTGGTAGAGGAGTAGACTCCTCACACCGGGTATGTCTAGCTGAGTATTAGTATACTCAGCCTTGCTTGTGGCATAATTTTTGCAGGTACTCCTTAGGATTATTGGTTGCTGGTGTGACTTGGCCTCCATCCCTGCCACCAGGATAGACGGTCGAGTGGGTTAGTGCTTCCGCAGGAGAGGACCAGGAGGAGTAGCGTGGCCAGGCTTCGCCATGTTACTCGGTTTTCTTCGTTAGTTAATTTCGTTGCATTAAAACTTATGGTTATTGCTGGGGGCCTTCGGCTTCCGAAGGTCCTCAAAAACATGATTTAACAGTGTTTCTGAAGTATAATACTTGAATAGGTATCTTCGGACTCGGATCAGAACCACAGTGTGAAGAAGCACAAAGAACACGAAGGTTGACACAGAGCCAAAGCTATGTGCAGGAGATCTTCGGCAGGATAGCAGAAAAGGAAACCGACTTAAAAAGGAAAAGGCTATTCAGACCTCGATGGGTTACTATAGAGTCATTAGTAAATGTAAAGGGCATGGGTGTAATTTTACATGGGCTGCGTCCCATGCCTATAAATAGATGAACAGTGCTCCCGTACTGTTCACGCTGACTGGGCATTTGCTTTTGCGTCACGCTTGTACTTTTACCTTCTTTAAAGCCGAAGGTACACTTGTAATTCGATATCATTTCTATTTTTCCATGATAATAAAATAGAAATGAGCTGATAGTAATACATAATTGTTTATGTTCTCTCTTATACTTCATATGGTTCCTTCTTCATTATTATATGTTGTGCTGATGAAGGTATGTCCTTCATGACCTTCGTCCGAAAATCATTATATCCCAAGGGAAATAATGCTTCGAAGGACGAAGGACTTTAACGTTTAACATTTTTTGTGTTGCCTTGTTCTTAATTTATAGCATTTGAGAACAAGTCCCCAACATTGGCGCCCACCTCCGGTGAACTCTTTTCGACCACCTTCGGCAAGCATTGACCTTCGTCATGGCACCGAAGAAAGCTTCAGCGACAGGGGTTGCCGCTCTGCAGCCGCTGGACCCGAACCAGGAGACCCTTTCTCTTCGAGAGGCCCGAAGCCAGAAGAGGAAGGCCACTAGTCCAACACCCCAGGAGGACGAGTTGGACCAAGAAATCAGGAATATGGAGATGCTTCATCAACAAGTACAAAGGAAGAAAGAGAAATTGGCTCGACTAGCCGACCTTCAGAGGCAGATTGACAAAGCTACTGAAGAAGTACGCCACCTCGCTCAAAATGAGCAAGAGCGAAGGCCCCAACATAGGGAGCTTCATCAAGAAGGCTTCTTCAACGAGGATGAATGGTATGAGGATTTCCATCATGGAAATTTTGCTTTTGATGATGCTTCTCCTCTGTCAGCAGAACTGCAGGCTACACCTTGGCCCCATCTTACAAGCCACCCCATCTCCCCATGTATGACGGGCACTCAGATCTGAAGCAGTTTCTGATGAGCTACGAAGCAACCATATCTTCATATGGAGGAAATACCGCAGTCATGGCGAAATCTTTCGTCATGGCAGTCAAGAATGTTGCGCAAACCTGGTACTCCTCTCTTCGGCTAGGAACAATCACATCATGGCAGAAGCTGAAGGACATGTTGATCACAAGTTTCCAAGGGTTTTAGACGAAGCCGGTTACCGCTCAAGCTTTGTTCCAGTGCACGCAAGATCATGAAGAATACCTCCAGGCGCATGTCCGAAGGTTCTTGCGTCTGAGGGCACAAGCGCCAACGATGCCCAATGAAATTGTCATTGAGGCCATGATCAAGGGGCTTCGGCCAGGACCCACGGCCCAATATTTCGCCAGGAAACCCCCTCAGACCCTGGAGAAATTGCTTCAAAGGATGGATGAATACATCCGTGCTGATAATGACTTTCGTCAAAGAAGGGAGGAAGCCTACAGGTTCTCTGAGATAACCAGGGGCTTCAGAGGGAGAATCCACCCAAGGCACGTTAGATCAATCCACTCCTCCCAGAATGACGACAGAGGAAGTCAGCAACAGAGGCTACAATATTCCTCGCAAGCTTCGCGGCAGCAACAAAGCTACCTTCAGCCGCCAGCTCCAAGGGGCAGAGGCGCCAGGGGCCTCGGAGGAAGGTTTGGGGATCAGCCCAGGAAAATTTATTGCTTATTCTGTGGTGAGGACAAGGGCCATACTACAAGGATGTGCCATGTCACCATTCAGAAATAGAAGGAAATATCAGAAGCTGTAGCTCAGCAGAACCAGCCAAAGCAGGTCATGCATACTGCTCCATATCACTCGCCCTACATACCAGAGTATGTGGGTAATCATCCTGCAGCGTCTGTTGCTTCGGCCAGTCAGCCACAGGCATCCTGGCCACAGTCCCCAACTCCGCCACCACTACAACCTGCATATTCGCACGACCAACAGCCAGAAGGGAGTCAACAGACCCATCAGCAGAGAGACTTCAAGGAGGAGTCCGAAGCTCGCACAGTCAATATTACTGTGCAAGAGTCGAAGCATATCTACTAAGAGATCCTACCCCTGAATCAGTTTTTACATTTATTGTCATTCTCTTTCTTACTAAAGAACAGTTGCTGAAAACTTAGTTTTCTTGGCGTTTTTAATTCCTTGTAATAGCTTCGTTTTTGCCATAGTGAAAATATATCTTCTCCACAGACTTACGGAGTCCAAAAAGTCGCCGAGGCACAAAAAGCCATTTCTAAGGCACAAGTATCTTCGAAGCTACAAAAAGTCGTTCTACGGAACGCAGCGTAAGTTTGTCGAAGCTACAAAAAGTCGTTCCTAAGGGAGCGTAGTGTAAGTTTTCTGCTCAAAAGTCGTTCCAAAGGGCATGCAGAGCCAAATACCGCCGAAATATAAGGCGAAGCGTGAAAAGTTAACGCAAATACCGCCGAAATAGAAGGCGAAGAAGTTCAAAAGACGTTCCTAAGGGAATGTAGAACTTACAGCGAAAAGTCAGCGCTGATACACCGAAAAATAAGCAGTGAAGCCGAAAAAATAAATGACAAAGAGATTGTGTATTCCAATATGGGGATGTGAGTGTGTGTCTTCGGCACAAAGTATCATTTTCGCATAGCATAACATCATCACATCATTTTGCATAACATAACATCATACATCATATTGCATCAATGGCACAAGAAGGGGACATAATGTTCATCTTCGGAGAATGCTTCGAAAAAGTGAAATTGTGCTAAGGCACAAAATAAGTTTTGAAGAGATACAGTTTTATCAGCTCTGAAGTGGAGGAGAAAGTCTTTTATTGGCGAAGTATCAATGTTATGGCGACGCTTGGAGCATTTTTATAAAGCACTTTGATATCAAGGAAGAAAGTATATTATTGACGAAGCATTAATGTTTCTGCGACGATTGGAGGATTTCTCACGAAGCATAAAAATTCTTCTTTACGAAGCATGAAAAGAAGGGAAGGTGTTTTTTCGCCGAAGGCTCAAAAACGGTATGTACAATAAAAATTTCATGCATCGCAAAGAAATAGATTACAAAGTAATTTACACATTACATTAAGAACTCATGAGTACCAAATATTACAAGCCTAGTCCAGCAAATGTTACATCACTATTTTGGCAATATTTTTATAATATCTAGTCCTCTTCTCTCAAAACTTTGTCTGCAGCTTCGGTCAACAGTTGAGTAATGACTTCGTCCATAATGGTTTGAGCCATGCTAATAATTTCTGATGATTCTTTTGCCTCTGCTTCGGCCAGTGGCTCAAAGGGCTCCGGGGGAGGAGATAGTTCGGCTGTGGTAGAAAACGTAAATAAGTTCGAAGTCACAAAAATAAAAAATAAAGTTAAAAGCTATTAAGCAATACCTATACGTCTTTCGAGTTCTGCAGCTTTTTCCTAGCATCGTGAGTATCTTTTTCGCTCTTCTTTATTATCTCGTGAGCCATCCCTCGGCCACCATTTTCCCATATGTTAGTAAGAATTTTCCACCAACTAAGCTTGCTTCGGCCGAGGGGTCCTTCGTATCATCAATAGATAAAGTAGCTTCGGCTTGGGCCAAATCTTTCACATGATCGCAACCTGATTTTTCCAAGATAGCCGCAATTCCCCTTGCACCTGAGAAGGCGCAGACATCCCCATGGTCATTTAGAATCTCCTCAAAGGCTTCGACCTCGCTGCTGATCCATTCAATTGGCCCCTCGGGATCGCCCCGTACGAAGTTGTCTTCACTTGAATATGCGCCAACATTGGCGAAGCTAGTTTTTATTTTTCCCACACATTCTATGGATTTTTCATAACATCTTTCTTTTAAAGAGCGAAGTTCTACAATCGTTTTCTCCCAATAATTTTTCCAGTAATCACTGGCGTTCCGGTCAGCTTCGGCAATAGCACATTTTAATTTTGCTTTGGCCAGCTGTTTACAAAAATCCTCGATTTCGCATTTCTGGGCTTCAGCCTGGGCTTTGGAAGTAGCTTCGTCTTCTTTTATTTTGTTCACCAATGTGTTTAATATCTTATCTTTTTCAAGACCTTCGTTCCTTAGTTCAATTACTTCGGAACGAAGGTTGTTCAAAGCTATAGTGCATCCTTCATCTTCGGCACTTTTTTGCACCCTGAGGGCGTTACTGAGAATGAGGCCCTGCGAAGGGAGTGCGGTATTAAGTATAAGCAAACACATTTTTTTTGTTTTAAAGTACAAAAAACTCGTTCTCGTACCTTTAAACTATTATATGCTAAGCTGTCGGCCAACTCATCTTTTGATAGCACCGAAAGCCCGTCTTCTAGTGTCGGGAATCCGAAGCTTCTGCTCATTTCCTGGCAGACAGAAATCTCCTTGCTGTCTCGGAGACAATACAAGAAATCTTCTTCTCCGCTGCCATTGAATATCAATGCCCCCTTTGGATATTTTAGTTTCCGGGCATAGTATTGAGCTTCTCGCTTTTCTTCTTCAGATAACCTTTTTCCTGAAGCATGTCGTACAAAATAATCAAGTACTTCGGAAGATGCTTCGGGAGTAGGAATGGCAGTTTTTTTCAGGCAAAATTTGTTCTGTAGCTTCTTTTTCCGTTTCTTTTTCTTCGATTTCCAAGGATTTCTCCTTGGCGGGCTCTGAAGGCCCAGCTTCGGTCTCGGTCTGGCTCTTTGTAGCTTTGGCTTCAGACAATCTTGTTTCAAACTGCGTCTTTGGAGTTTCGGCAGTTTTTCTGGGAGTAGAGCTTGTCTTTATTGTCTCTAGTGCATCTAGTACGTTGACCATCCTTTTCCTCTTAGGGGTCGCTCTAAGATCTTTTTGTGCCTTCGGCACTGCCACTTCTGCCGAAGGGCTTGTAACTTCTAATATCTTTGTTCCTTTGACTACTATCTCTTCAATATTATCGGTCTTCGGCTCAACTAATTTGACCGAGGATGCCTTCGGCTTTGCAGCCGGCTCTTCAATCTTCTGCGTAAGCACAGGTTCTTTGGCTTCAGTAGCCGAAGAGGTCTCACCGCCAAATTCAGGCACTGTGGCCGGTTCGATATAGCGCGGTCGGTGAGTAAGAACCTTCACCTATTTCCTCTTCGGCATGGGCTCGCTTGGAGCAGCTGAAGCATCATCCTTCCCGGAAGTTGCACTTTTTCTTTTTTGCCCCCGTGACGGGTAACAGTAGTCAGGGTACATGAACCCAATAGCATCAAAAACTCTATTTAGCCTTTTCTTCTTCTAGCTTTCGAAGGCCGCAGATAACGCATTATCTTCCGCTTTGGAGTACGGCCCAAGTAGTTAATCACTTATAGCTTCGATGCACTTCAGCCAGTCATCGTCTGGTTCGATAAATTGGTCTCCAAACCTGAAGGTATATTTCAGTCGAACCAAACCACCTTCATTGGGGTTGCTGATGGTTTCTTTTGGCATCTCCCAGTTAACTACCAATGGCCATATCCTGTAGGCCACGTGCTCTTGGACTAAGTCCCTTGTCCCGATGCAAGAACAAACTATGCCAAAGGCCCTTCGGCATTCTTCAGCTGCTTCATCAATCTCTACCTTCGATTTCCGAAGGCCGAAGCGGGACCAGATGGGGCGCATGATGATCTCTTTAATATCTTCTCTCGCCTTTAAATCATTTTTTACATAGAACCATTCTTTCATCCAGTCTCCAGGCCACCTCTTCCGGAAGGTTGGCACTGGGCAGATTGAGCCTGAACGAGCAACGAAGCTGTAGCAGCCAAAATTGTTGTGATACTGCTCCTTACCCTAGGGCTTCATCTCATATAAAAGTTCGTGCATACTGCAGAAACCTTTTGCACTTGGTTCCAAACCTTGACTCCTCACAGCCCATACGAAGATTCCCATTCTTATGATGGCTTCGGGGGTAATCTGGTGAAGAAAAATCTGGTATATCTTTAAAACTTCAACCACAAAACTGCTTAAGGGGAACCGAAGCCCAGCCTTGAAGAAGCTTCGGTAAATTACGACTTCATTTTCTTCAGGGGCAGGAACAGTCCTGTATCCGTTGTCAGCCCTCACGATGGATATGTCTCGAAAATACCTTCCTCTCATGTTATCAAGATGACTTTGCCTGATAGTCAATTTTCCAAAGACTGCGTGACTTGGTCGCCACGGCCGATCTTCGGAGTCTTCGCCTCCACTTTCCACATCATAACTATCGCTGTCATCGGTATCTTCAGATAAGCCTTCCAGAATTTCTTTTGTAATCTTTTCTGTGTTGGTCTTTGCAATTGACTCGATGAATCCAGCAGTTTTTTCCTTAAGGAGCTTCTCCTCTTCGCTCAGCTTCGTTTCAGCAACAACTTTCTTATCTTGAGACATCTCTTCGGAAATGATGAAAATGTGCTCTTAAAACCGAAGCTTAGAAAATCTAAAAAGCCAAGCAAGCGTTGGTAGGCAAGAGCTAAAAATTGAGCAAGCAGAGCAGATGGCAAAAAGCGTGCCAAATGAGCTCGTGGTGTGCTCTTATTTATACGCCTAGTGCGTTGCAAGTTGGAGGGCCCCGCTTGTCATTGACTGTTGCTATTCTAGCAAAGGGAAGGTATTTTTTCGGACCTTCGGCTTAGGGCCTTCGTCCATATCGCAATCTAAATTTATCATTCTAACAAATTAATATTGCGAGAGGCTACTGTTGGGGGCCTTCGGCTTCCGAAGGTCCTCAAAAACATGATTTAACAGTGTTTCTGGAGTATAATACTTGAACAGGTATCTTCGGACTCGGATCAGAACCACAGTGTGAAGAAGCACAAAGAACACGAAGGTTGACACAGAGCCGAAGCTATGTGTAGGAGAGCTTCGGCACAATAGCAGAAAAGGAAACCGACTTAAAAAGGAAAAGGCTATTCAGACCTCGATGGGTTTCTATAGAGTCATTAGTAAATGTAAAGGGCATGGGTGTAATTTTACATGGGCTGCGTGTGACACCCCAGTGTCACCTAGGGTTTCTCTCAAATGCTAACCCAAGAACCATCATTTTATGTGAGCAAAATTGAGCATGATTATCAAGTTGATTTAAGGATAAAAGAACCCACTAAGCTTATACATAAAAGCATCATGATCAAAACAAATGGGTTTTTCAAAAAGGCAAACTGAGCAATCCCAACAAAAACCCTAATTGAGCCCTATGAACAAAATTCAAGAAAATGGGGAAAAGAGTATGAAAAATTTAGAATCATGGCTTGGGCCAATTATAAACATTGAAGTATATTTAATAAGCGACAATAAAGATTCAGGAAGCTTGGCCAAAATAATTTAAAGAAAACCCAAGCAAGCTTCTCATGTGGGGACTCAATAGGGAATTCTGAATTTCAGACCTTGAGCCAAAGATCAAGCGTGTTCACCTTGATCCCTAACTCAAATCCTAATGGCCCCATTAACAAAAATGTGCATAACTAACCCCTCTGTCGCATGCCCGAAGATGGCATTGGGACGCGAGCCCTAGACACGACAAAACCCTGGATTTGCCTCAGGTTTGAGCAGGGAGACAGACCGGATTTCCGGGCTCCAAATCTCTGCAACCAGTAGGCAAAATCCTATGACCCCCACACAAGATCGGTAGCTTGTAGGGAGGAGAAGAGGTTTTGTGCACTGACCAAGGCGAGAGCAGGCTCGGATGAGTGACCACACGCGCCAGAACTTGGGCAGAACGAACGAGCACACATGTTCGACCCTGGTCGACACGCCGGCGCTCGCCCAACCCGCGTGCGCGCTCGCCCCAGCGTTCAGTCAAGTCCGCCACGCGCCCTTGCCCTCGGCCGTGCTCGCTCGCGCCTATAAAGCCTCCCGGGGCGCGCCTCACTTCACCCCACGCTCACCACCGCCGGCCAGACACCCCTCCTTAGCTCCGGCGAGCTCTTTTCCGCCCACCATTGCCGCCAGAGCCTCGGCCACCGTGGCTAGCCCACTCCAGTCACCCCCAAGTCACGCCAGCGCTTCAGTTAGCTCCGCCATAGGCCCGTGAAGCTTTCCAAGCCCTCAGACCCGGCAGAACTTCACTGGAAGGCGAAGATCACCCTCGTCGGACTTCGGTCGCCCACCCCCGCGCGTGGATCGAGCTCTCCGGTGAGCCATTCTTCAATTCCTCGCGCACACCCCTTCCTTGATCCCTGGTGAAGCTCCCTGACCCGTTTGATTGGTCAATTTCGCCCTGGATAGGCCGGACTCCTCGCCGCCGACGAGCTCCCGTGCCTGCGCACACGGACCGGCCAACTCCGACCATCCCCGACGGCGACCCACACATCGTCGTGACCGTCAGGACCTCCCCTACACCCTCGGCCACCTCACCGGAGCAATCTCGCCGCCGGTAAGCCCCCCGCCCTTTCTTCCGCCGTGGGTACTGTTTAATTTGGGGGAAGGACCTCGGGTTAGGATTAGAAGAACCCAGGGGTTTTCTGAGATGTCAGTGACTCATTTGAATAGTAGCCCAGGGACTAGTCTGCAAGGAAAACTTAAAACACCCGTCAGGGACCCCGTTGCAAAGTAGTTTTCCATTTAATCAATTCTGTTTAATCTTTTTAATAAACAGAGAACTTAGAAAATTCATAACTTGATGAATTCTTAAGCAAAAGTTGTCAAACTAATTTTGCTAGATCCTGAATAATATGAGCTATCATTTAAAAATAATGAACCCTATGCTTTCTGTTCTAATTTTTAGAGTTTAAAATTAAAAACCGAAACTGACCAAACCTTGTTTAATTAAGGAAAATTAGTTTTGCTTCTGTGCTGAACCTAAGAAAAATTGTAGATGTTCAAACCCCATTGAAGCACTGTTTAAAAATAGTAAGAACCCCAGTATTGAAAAATTTAGTGTAGATATCCATTAAAAGCCATTTCTGCCCAAAACGAAATTAATGAACAGTGAGTGAAATTATTTTTTCTAGTTTGCTTAAGTAACAGAGAACCTAGGAAAAATAAAGGGAACTCTAGTCCAGATCAGTTTTAAAGTGAAATATGTTATTTAGCATTATTCCAATTAGAAATCAATTATTAGAATTTCAAAACCAGACCCAAAATTGATAATAAAAATCCAGTGGACTTGTAACCACCAGAACCCCACTGCAAAAATAATAAACACCCCAGCCCATCATTTTAAGTAGGGTAAATAAATATAATATGATAATGAGTCTTTTTCCAAATAAATCATGAATAACCCATAATAATACAATAATGGGCAAATAAAATTTTGCTAGGTCAATGATGAGATAGGCCACCAGAGAAAAATGCAAACCCATTAAAAAGATGCAAAATAATACCTATTGCTAATATTTTACAAGAAAGGCCATTTAATCCAATTAATGCATACCACCCCTTTCCCTTAAGCAAAAAGATGCCAAACTTCAGAATGATTGCTCTTGCGCAAAATAAAAGCTAGGAAAAATCAGAAATATGTTGTTTGATACTTTTCAAATATAGTGGTAGTAGAAAGCACCCCTTTGGCTAGAAACTTCAGAAAATTCTAATAAAATAATTAATAAGAACTAATGGCTAGAATTTTGTGCCAAGTCATGTTATAACATCTAAATGCCAGCAAAAATAAGTCTTAGAGAATTACCTACTATTAAATGATAGTTGTAGTTCAAATCACCCCTTCTGCCCTAAAATTTGGTAATTTTGTCCAGAGAAAATTATTCACTTTTTGGACCCCAAATTTTGAAACAGAGAACTATACACCAGTAATAAGCCACTGTAATTTTTACAGAACTTTTGGAATTTTATTAAGGCAACTTGTAGTTCAAACCTACTCCAAAAACTTAAGGGGAATAAAGAAAAAGAAAGAAGAAATAAACCTCACTCCAATAAGTCCAACTTGAATTCTTGTCAATTCTCACTAAGACTTTAAAAAGAATTCAGTGGAACCCCAAAAATAATCCTATCACTTACCTTAGCTAAGTTTGATCCAACTTACCAAGTATACCACCCAAAAGTCTCACATAAGCAAGATTTAGCTCTATCTAACTCGAGTAGATCCTACACCATCAAAAATTGAAATTACTAAAGCACATATCATATCATGCATATATCTTACGCATTGCATTCATTAGATTGTAATCTCGCCGACGGAGAGTACATGCTCATCCCCGAGCAAGGAACTGTCCAAGAGGAGGACCAGGAACAAGCTCCCGAGGCTGCTATCGAGGATCTCCCTTCAGCCCCAGCTATTGAAGGCAAGCCCCGGTTTATATGCATAACCGTATTATTATATGCTACTTTACTACACTTAATGCTTGTAGGATTGTAATGTGCACTTAAGTGTAGGAGTTGCTTGTTGCATGAACTTAGGATTCCTTTTTGAGATGAATACTAGTATGCTAGGTCGAGTAGCTGCTTGCTAATCAGGATCTCGGTAGAAGTCGAGTGATTTTTCTAGCACTCGCGCGAGGTCAGGAATTGATTGTATTCATCTTGATAATGGGATCTATGTTAGTCTATGGACTTGGATCCAGGGAGGATGCCTTGACCATGAGACGGGAAAAAGGAATTAAGGATTAATGTGTGGATACCTGAGTCAAGCGTTTGAACGTACTAAGCACATGCCGGGGAAAATGGTAACCGGTAAACCTAGTACCTGAGTGAAGCCGGGCGCAGACTTTATCCCTCATGCGACCTGAGACTGGGTCTCCCATGCTAGCTATGGTGGGTACAAGTGCGGTCACTGCACGGCGGCAGCCGGGGTCAGTGGAACATTGTATGCCAAGGCGGTGAGGCCTGGACGCGAACGGGGAATCGATGGGCACGGTTGTCATGTGCGGGGTCGGAGTACCCTAACATGCCGTGTGTTTAGGTTTACCTTGCAAGGATAAAACTCGATTCGAATTGTCTGCTTCTCGCAGCTAATGAGACTGCTTGACCCCTTGTACTACATCGAGTAAGAAGTGAAATGAGGTTACATGAGACAATTTGTTGGTTGAACTAAATGCTTGTCACCATGTATGCTTAGAAGGAGCAAACCTAGCTAAGATAATGATGTTAGAATTTGAAAAGCTAAAAAATTAATTTTAGAAACAGCTAGTGCTTTTGGCAAACCAAACCCCTCAGCCAAACAGCTGCATAGTCTAGAGGTAGAGGAGTAGACTCCTCACACCGGGTAAGTCTAGCTGAGTATTAGTATACTCAGCCTTGCTTGTGGCATAATTTTTGCAGGTGCGATTTAGGAGATGGTTGATGGTGTGACTTGGCCTACCACCCTGCCACCGGGTTGGACGGTCGAGTGGGATGCTGCTCCAACAGGAGAGGTGCACGAGGAGTAGTGGGCTAGGCCTTGCCCATTTCCTCATTACCGACGACATCGATTATCCGCTGCATTTTATTTTGAGAACTCTTATTTGCTACTCAAAAACTCCGATCTATGTAATAATTCAGCACTTAATTTGAGGTTTCCTGTTTTATTGTATTTCTCCTGTGACTCACCTTCGAGTGAGATTGTGGAATTTGATCCTGGTTAAGTGGCTCTATCAGACTAGATCTGAGGGACTGGCAGGTTATTCCGATTTAAGTGTGTTACGGCCCCTGAGGCGTGACTTAGGCACTTAAGCTGGAATAATACGGGTGGTTCTGCCACACTGCGTCCCATGCCTATAAATAGATGAACAGTGCTCCCGTACTGTTCACGCTGACTGGGCATTTTCTTTTGCGTCACGCTTGTACTTTTACCTTCTTTCAAGCCAAAGGTACACTTGTAATTTGATATCATTTCTATTTTTCCATGATAATAAAATAGAAATGAGCTGATAGTAATACATAATTGTTTATGTTCTCTCTTATACTTCATATGGTTCCTTCTTCATTATTATATGTTGTGCTGATGAAGGTATGTCCTTCAAGACCTTCGTCCGAAAATCATTATATCCCAAGGGAAATAATGCTTCGAAGGACGAAGGACTTTAACGTTTAACATTTTTTGTGTTGCCTTGTTCTTAACTTATAGCATTTGAGAACAAGTCCCCAACATTTATTATTTCTGAAACTCCGATGATGTAATCACTATTGATACTTATTAAATTTGTGGTATTATGTTTTATTGTATTTCTCTGTGCCTCACCTTTGTGTGAGCTAGTGGTATTCGATCCTGGATATGTGGCTTTATCGGACTAGATCCAAGGGACTGACGTTTTATTCCTATTTAAGTGTGGTCTAGCCTCTAAGGTGGGACTTAGGCACTTAAGTTGGAATAATTCGGGCGGTTCCGCCATAGCTGGTATCGGAGCGAATACCATTACAGATAAGTCAATAAGTCAAGATTACCAACTTTTCTAAAGTAAAACTTGCTTAGAAACCAATGTTGGATAGATCGTCAGGACGATAAGGATAGACCTAGGACGTGAAGCCTTAGGAAATAGATGAGTAGCTAGGTGGCTAATTATACAGGCCATAAAGTCTACTACTGCTATTAACAAGGATGCTGTAGAAGCACCCGAAAATTAGTTAGGTCTGAGAAGACGACTAGAATGAGCATGCATCATGATTGTCGCATTATAATTGTCTCTTGCGCATCAATATTCTTCTCTCACCTTTACTCCAATAATAAGAACTTGTGAATAATGTGATGTACTGCTAGGTTAGAAATGCCTTACCTCATGTCGGATTGATAAGTCTTGCTAGGTTGTGTTACGTGTTTCTCTTGCCTTGCTATCTAGGTGGTATTGAAATTGTTCAACCCTTTTTGCAAAAAAAATGTTGTTTGTTTCCTCATGAAAGACCCCCTCCAAACACCCTTGAGTTTAACAAGTGAAACCTCTTAAAAAAATCATTCTTGTGTTGGTGTTTTCTAGCCCCTGTGTGTTGCACTATTGGTGATACACCTGCACAACTTGTTGATCTCTATAGCTTGAACGCTAGATCAACCCAAGTCTCCTTGTGCACTTGTTGTGTCAAAAAAAATTTGTCGTTTGGTGTCTAGTTGCACAAACCCTATCAAGGTCATGTTTCTTTCCATAGATCCTATCCCAAATCTTCATAACCTTTCTGGTGCTCGTCCTAAGCAATCTCATTCGCCGACCTCTCTTTTCACCTAGATCTAGTACTCTTTTTCCTTGTGAATCATGTTGTGGCTTTATCATTCAAATCTCTGGATCCTTCAATGATTCTGCCTCGTTATCTGGTTATCTGCTATAACCCGTTCTCAAGCATCGGATGTTGATTTGCCTAAATCTGTCATTTCTGGTCATTCTCATACCCCTTTCTCCGAGGATAATGACGCTTGTTTTATCAACTTATCTCTAAACAGCATATCCATGTGGATTAATGGATGTTGCTGTTATCTTTGGATCTCTCATGTCTCTAAAAGCTTATCAGTCTCGATCTCATGGTTGGTTCCTCCTCATATTAAATATCGTATCAATCTTTGGCTGATAATCCCTGTGATGATCATAAAATAGTTCTCTGAGTTGAAGAAAATTCTCATGTGATGCTCTTTTGCCAACAATCTTTGCTTCAACTCCGGTCACATTCTTGTTTTCTGAGCCATAGTCTCATGGGTTCCATCTATTTATGCCACGTGGATTTATCATTGGTTGCGTTTAGTAATGGTGTTATGACTAACGACTGATGGTGTCGCGACGAAACCGAGAGCCAACTATGGTGCACACATGGTTGAGCTGCACGACACGCGCTGGTATCATGGTAAATAGTTGTGATCCATTACGAGGCTATACCGATGTGCTATCTTTCATGGACATTCTCTCAAAGTGATCGCTGCATTTTGTCTCAACATGCCGCGATATTCTACCCAAATCTATCTTTAGTATCTTGTCAGATCCCATCTCATGAATTTGCGTCTATCTCCAGCCTGGGAGTTACATGCTTCTCCACCCTTGAAGATCCTCATTCGAATCTCGGGACGAGATTCTTTTAAGGGGGGAAGGCTGTGACACCCCATGTGTCAATTTCGCGTTATGTCGGGAGATTTATCCTAATCTCGGATGCTCAGTGAAAATTTCTATTTCTCGCTCGCGTATGTCTCTGATTATCCAGATTATTCATTCACATTTCACCGAATTCAGAGTTATTCAATCTCACAGAAGGCCGAATTTGGAGTCTGTTAAAACTTTTATTTCTCGGAATGAATGCAAACTCAAAAACCATTCTCGACTTATAAATCTCATCTGAAGCTCTTTAAATCAAACTCTCGACGACTGTTATCTGATCTGAGCCCGAGTCTAATTCCTCGAACCTCGATCGATGTCCGACTATTTTAATCCGAGTCCGTACTCTCAAACGGAATACTCAATATGTCGTCCTCTAATCAATTTTATCCGACTCGGCCAAATATCTCATGTCCGAACCGAATTCAAAACCCCGTATCGACAACGATTTTAAAAATATCACAGTTCACCTTCTCCGACTAAAAATCCAAAGCCGATCAAATCCCGAGACGATTTATTTTCGAATCATGCGCGAGGAGTTATTTCCGAGCGAATTCAAATCAGACTCTCGGTCGAATTAATTGCTCAACCTTCCGTTCTTCCGAAATTTATTTCGCTCTGTTCTCCGTAGAGACGAATTCCGCAGGAGCATTTTTAATTCCAGAAAAAAATTTAGCGCGGCCCGATTTGGGATTTTGGGCCAAGCCCATTTCAGCCCGATAGGCCCACTAAGAAACCCTAACCCTAGGGCTTCTTCTATAAATAGGACCCCTCTCCCTTGCAAATTTGGAAATTTTCCATTCCCACCCCTCTAATTCCCCTAGCCGCCACTTCCTTTTTCCTGCCTTCTTCTCCCTCACGCAGCAGCTCTGCGCGCTCCTCCCACACGGCGACGCGCAGGGAGCCCTTCCTCCCCTCGGCCAGCCATGGTGCGGCGCCCTCCCTGCTCCTCCTGGCGAGCGGCTGCAGCAGGGAGCCATCTTCTCCAGCGTGCAGGAGCTTCAGGGCCGCCCAGCTCATCCCCTCCCCAGCGCCCCCTTCTGCTCCATGGCCGCCAGCAGTCCCCATGGCCGACGCCTCTGCTCGGCCAGCAGCCATGGACACCCAGGCCAGGAGTGCCTAGAGCTCGCCCCTGCTTGCTCCGGTTGCTCGTCTTCCCCGGCGCCGTCAGCCTCCTCCAACGCCGGCCCCTTCCCAGCTCGGCACCTCCAGCAGCCATGGCACCATTCCCTCCTCCCCTTCTTCTTCCTCAAGCAAGCAGCAACCCCTCCAGCTCCTGTCCATGGCGCCAGTCCTTGTGCCCTCCTCTGCACATCACCCTCCCTGCGCAGCTCCATTTCCCCCATGGTCGTGAGCTCCCCATCTGGCCGCCATCACCCCTGTGCTCGGCCCTCCCCATGCGGCGTCAACCGATCTGCACAGCGGTGCCGGTCCATAGCAGCGAGCCACATCGATCTACACGGCCCTGGCTGCCATCGTTTCCTAGCACGTCGGCGTCGAGCTCCGCTAGTCGTCAATCTGTGCAGCGGACAACAACCTCGGTGAGCTGCTAGCTGTCCTGCGCTTTTCGTGTTCGATTAAATGACCGCACCAATAAATCGTGTAAAAAACTGTACCGTGCTTGCAGCCCTTGTCGTCGTCACGCCTCGCGCGTCGCTCGTCGGCAAAGAGCCCAGTCTGATGGCATGCATGTGCAACTCCGATCGGATTTCGGCCAGGTTGTTCGCCTTGAATGATTCGCGATTTGTTTTATTTACGTATTTGGTCGATGATGTGCGTGTGTGAATATGTGCGTGAAATTATAATTGTATGAATGAACGCTATATAGACAAAAAAGAAGTAGAACAAGAACTCGGATGTTTTTATATCTTGGTAGGAAAACATGCGATGCGTTGTTTGATGCAAAAAAACTAAGTTACAAAACGCGGATTATGTTTTGGGAAATTTATCGATACGTGTTTATGCGAAAAGTATAATTGTTTTATGCAATGTGATGGGATTCATGATTATATAGGGAGTATATTTACTGATGTGATGAGTAGTTTAGAAAATGCTAGTGGCGTAGAGGATGAATTATTAAAACACGAGTATCGGAGTTCATATATTAGTGGTCGTGCCACATTGATTGAAGTGTCTCGAGTGCACGCCACCATATGGTTGTATGCGAGACAAGGTTATGCGCATGATGAGTTTAGTAAAAATCCATCGGGGTCACTAGTGTTAAGTTGAGGATGATTTGCGCGTGGAAAGTAACGGTGTGTTTAATACTTAGAACTCTTAGTCGATAGTAGAAATTGTTTTGGCTTATGTAGAGAGGTGATGACATGCCGTAAGTAGTCATCACTTCCTCTATAATTATAAGTCGAGTCTTTACACGTTAGGCGTTCCTTAAATTGTGCTTCACAAATAAGTGTATGATTGTGTTTATGACTTGAATAGATGTCTTCAAGTGAACTAATAGGTTCCTAAGGCAATTATGTGTAAGGTGTTTAACGCTTTATTCCGAAAGGTGTTATGTCTGCGTATCAATAAGAGATAAGTGTATTTTGTGTAGTGTGGATTGATTTTGAGTGCATGGTCGCAAGAAACGAATTAGTGCGCATATAGGCGATGAATCAGTGTGATGAAATAGTGACATGCCTTCGTAGTCATCATGTCGTCTGTTGGTGACCTAACTGATGGTCGTAGAGAAGGGTCGATTACCTGTGTGTTATTATTGTTGTAACACCCCAGGTGTTACCATGGCTAGAGCACACCTTGGCACTAAGGACTGTGAATTATATGTGGAAGAGGCTTAGGGCAACACATAAGAACTTTGGAGATCTTGTGCTAATCAAGTTGCCAATGACCTAAGAGGCATTACTCTAAGCCTTGCTCACTTACTACCTAGGTAAGAGGGGAGAAGAACCCTAGACCTCTCTTAAACCCTATCTCCCAAAACCCTAGGTAAGAGGGGAAAGAGAGTGAACAAGTGTGCAAAGCATGAGTAATTTTTACCCAAACCTTAGGTAACATTATAACCAGCAATTAGGGGGGGGAATATTGCAAAAAGACCCCTGGAGAAACCCCAATTCAAATCTCCAAGTGGAGAGAGAGCTAGAGCTCTCTATTTCCCTCTAAGTCAAATTCTAACCCTAATCCAAAGACCAACCGTGTTCACCTTGATGATGGCACCAAAACCACTTAGGTTCTATACCAAAAATGTGGTATACCACCTAAGGCACCCCCTGGAAAAAGTGGAAACCGAGACTTTGACGTTTGACAGGTATTGGCATCAGTTTTGTCGCGAGGTGGGCAGTGAGACAAGCCAGATTTGGCGCCCGTCTATCTCCTGATCTAGGGCATATCCTCCATTGGAACTCACACATGTGAGATAGCCCTAGGTGCCAGGAAGAGGTCTGCGCTGGATCCATGGCAAGATTCGCACGTTTGCGATCTCTGGAGACGTTTGAACAATGGAAGAAACACACCTCCACGTGTTCGACGCTTCCTGCCCGCGCCAGAGCACGCTCACGCGCGCCCCCGCATGCCCAGCGCCGCGCCCGAGCCCAAGCCAGCGCCATGGCTCGCGCCCGCGCCTATAAAGCCCTCCCAGGCTTCGACTGCACTCTTCCGCGCACCCTCAAACCTCACCGGAGTTTAGCTCGCCGCCGTTTGCCCGTGCGCAGCGCGTCCGCGGCCGCCCAATCCCTCTGTCACCGTAGACCGGCCAATAGAGCCATTCCCAACCCCGTCCAGCCCTCTGAGAAGACTGTGCACACCTCCGTGAAGCTCCCCGAGCAAGGAATCGGAGTTTGCTTCGCCGGAGAGGCCAGTCCATGCTCGCCGGAGCTCTCAACCCCGCCGGAGTACGTGGACCGGGTAATCCACTCAACCATCCTTCGATTCCTTGTGCACACGGTCCCTACGTTACCCCGTGAAGCTCACCGTGCCCTTGGATTGAACCAGTTCGTCGTGGTTTGGCCGGTACAATCGCCGCCGACGAGAACACCCGCCTGCGCGCGTGGACCGGGCGATTCCGGCCATCCCCGACGTCAAGCCGTACCTCGACGTGGCCGCCAGAGTCTCCCCGAGCCAACCCCACCCTTCGCCGGACCTCCCTCGCCGCCGGTAAGCCACGCCACCCTTTTCTTTCCCGCGGTTACTGTTTACATAGGGGGAAGGACTGCGGGTGAGAGGGAGAGAAGGTCAGGAGGTTTTGTGAAATGTCAGAGACACAGGGGAATAGTGATGCGAGGGTAGATTTGCGAAGGTTGATTTAGTTGAAACCCAGGGACCTCGGTGTAAACTGCTTTTTCAGAAAAACCTTATTAAAACTGATTTTAAATTTGAACAGAAACTTTGAAAATCCATAACTTCTGTTTAGTTCGTCCAAATTTGGTCAAACCAATTTTGTCAGACTCTAAATAATGTAACCTACTTAAGAAAAATATAAAACCCCCTATGTACTATAGAAAACTTTAAAGCTCTGATTTAATTATAGTTTTGGCCAATAGCTCAATAATAGGGCAAAAATTAGTTGCACTAATTGACTAGGGTTAGAAAAATTTGGAGAAGTTTATATCTACCTACTAACCCAAATAAAAATGTTAAACCTCTCTGTCCACTTCATTAAGTTAGTTTTTACCCCTTATTCTATAATATGCTTAAGGATAAGAAAAATAGAAAATGTAATTTAAACAATGAACCAGAGAGCACCTCTATTTTTGTTAGGATACTTATCTAATATAGTTCACTGGAAAAATATATCATACCCTGGTTTAGTATAAAATAAGTAGGATACCTTTTATTTTAATAAAATAAGGATAACTTAGAAAAACCCTACAAAAATAACCCCAAGGTAAAAACACCCTCACCCTTGGGATAACTAATGTTTTATTAATGCGAACTTAGGAAAAATATAAAATCTGCTGTTTGACATTTTTCAATTAATAATGTAGTAGAAAGTGCCTTTTTGACAATAAACTTAAGAAAATCATAACTAAATAACCACCCCTTAGTTTTCTGTGATTTTTAGCACAGAAGCCTATTATTACTGGTAGATGCCAATAAAAATAACTCTTAGGACAGACCCCACCTCTAATTAAGAGTTGCAGTACAAAGTGGCCCATTTATTCAACTTTTATTCTTTTTGTCTTAAGCATAGCCTTTAGATGTTGAGCCTCAAATTCTTAAAACCAGCTAGAATAGCAAATGACAACCCACTGTAAGTTTTACAGAATTTTTGGAAATTATTAAAAACACTATCGTAGTTCAAACCTACCCTAGAAACCCTAAATGGAAATTAAAGAAAGGAAAATGAATAATGTAAATTAATGTCATCCTAAAACCATTGTAATATGTCCACTGAAATGTATCAAGAAAATACCAATCCACTATGTTATCTTCACTAAAAACCCAAGCCTAAAAAGTAATAAGCCTAACCCACTGGAAGCCCCGCATGACTAAGAAACCCTAAGTTACTTCTTAACTTAGTTCTCTTTAGCATAATGTTATTAAATCCTGCATAATCATGACATACATGTTCATTGCATTTCGATAGACTGTAACCTTGCTGACGGAGAGTACATCCTCGTGCCGGAGCAAGGAGCTGCTCAGGAGGTTGCCCCGGATCCAGCACCCGAGCCTGCACCAGAGGACCTGTCTGCCACTGCTTTGGAAGGCAAGCCCCGGTTTTATGCATAACCTGTTCTATATGCTATTTTACTGCACTTAATGTTTGTAGGGTTGTACTGTGCACTTAAGTGTAGGAGTTGATTGAAACCCTAGTTGCATGAACTCAGGATTCCTTTTGAGATGGATACTAGTATGCTAGGTCGACTAGTTGCTTTATTAAATTAGGATCTCGGTAGAAGACGAGTGATTTTTCTAGCACTCGCGCGAGATCAGGAATTGGTTGTACCCACTTTTATATCATCATGATTCTAGTTGTGGACAACAATCCATGGGGATTGGTTGTCTACGAGATGGAAAATGGAATAAGGATTAACGTGCGGATACCTGTGTCAAGCGTTTGAACGTACTAAACACATACCGAGAAATATGGTAAATCGGTAAGCCTAGTACCTGATTGAACCTGGCAGTAGACTTTGCCCCTCACGCGACCTGAGACGTGGTCTCCCATTCCGGTTATGGTGGGTACAAGTGCGGTCACTGCACGACGGCAGTCGGGGTCAGTGAGGCATTGTACGCCAAGGCGGTGAGCCCTGATCTGCTGACGGGGAATCGATGGGGACGGTTGATGTGTGTGGGGACGGAGTGCCCCTACATGTCGTGTGTTTAGGTTTACCTTGCAAGGATAAAAACTCGATTCGAATCGTCTGCTTCTCGCAGCTAATGAGACTGCTTGATCCATTGTACTGCATTGAGCAACAAGTGGAAATATGATGAGTTGATATAAGATGTTGATTGCTAATCATGCTTGCTACTATGTATGAGTAGATAGTACACTTTTAGCCTTAAGAGAGTCACACTTAATTTTGACAAAGTTAAAAACTTGATTTAGAAACTCAGCTAGTGCTTTTGGCAACCAAACCCCACAGCCAAACAGCTGCATGTCTAGAGGTAGAGGAGTAGACTCCTCACACCGGGTAAGTCTAGCTGAGTATTAGTATACTCAGCCTTGCTTGTGGCATAATTTTTACAGGTTCTCTGGAGGAAATGGTTGCTGGAGTGACTTGGCCGTCCATCTTGCCACCGGGTTGGACTGTCGAGTGGGACCCTGCCTCGGCTGAGGAGGAGCATGAGGAGTGATGGGACAGGCTTCCCCATCTCTCTGTTTATTTACCGTTAGTTTATTTTCCGCTGCACTACGAACAATGATGGTTACTTTTGCAAAAACTCCGATGATGATGATGGTGATGTAATAATTTAATACTCTGACATGTATGGTTTTATGCTTTATTGTATTTGCTCTGTGACTCACCTTCGAGTGAGATTGTGGTACTTGATCCTGTCAGTGGCCGTGTCAGACTAGATCCGAGGGATTGACAGGTTATTCCCATTTACGTGTGGTCTAGCCTCTAAGGCGGAGCTTAGGCACTTAAGTTGGAATAATTCGGGCAGTTCCGCCACAGCTGGTATCGGAGCTTGTACCACCACAGAGGAATCAATAAAATGTAAATACCATCATTTTTCCAAGTAAAACTTGGTAGAAACAATATTGGATAGATAGTAGGACGAGCAGGATAGACCTAGGACGTGAAGCCTTAGGGTAATAGAAGGGTAGCTAGGTGGCTAAGTAACTAGGCCCTACAGGCCACTTTTACAGGATGGGAGTTCTTCCCTATTCCTTTTATCTTGTTGTGAGGTCGTTCAGGACGAGCATGCATGCATTCTTAATTAAGCAAATGGATAATTAAGCAAGGACTTAAACACAAGATAACAACCAACTAGGTCCCCAGTGCCTTTTTATTTAACTAGAGAAAGGCTGAGTTTTATTTATCTTGTTCTTTTTATAATTCTTTTTCTTTTACTTACGCTTAACCATGCACAGATGACTTCCCACGGATCCTCCGAGGATGGAAATGCACTAACCCACACTGACGGGCTTGCACGAGAGGGCTTTCCCCGCATTTTGTGGGAGGTACTTCAGGGGGCCGGATACGCAACACCCCCTCAGTATGCGGTGCAGCAGTTCGAGAAGCACCGAGTGCCCCGCTGTAGGGTGAGGATGACCTTGGAGCCTCATCCCCTGTAGCTAGGCTGGCGCTCTTTGGACTCCGAGTCTTTCGGATACCGAGCGGAGGACACGATCGAGGCGATCGCTCTGCATGGATTGACTACTTTCTGCGGATTCCATCCTTTGGAGCTGGCTACCCACCCCATTGGCTTGTTCCCCGCTGAGAGGGAAGACGACCCAATGTGGAAGGATCGGGTGGAGCATGCCAAGGATATCTGGGCCATCTACCCAGGACAGACCGCGCACTTGACCGTACGGTGCATGAATGCTCTGTACCGTCTGCAGGTGATGCGCGGTGAGGCGATGTCCCATCTGATGGCACTGCTGGAGGCTACAAAGATTACGTTGGACAACAGAGAGGAACTCGTGGTTGACTTGTCTCAAGAAATGGTGGAGAAGGACTTGCAGGTGGAGCAGCTATCCACTGATATCCAAGAGTTGGAGGAGCTAGTGGGCACCAGGGAGAACACCATCGAGGTTCTAGAGGATCAGCTCATTAACACTCAGCAGCAGCTTGCTGAGGCTAACGAGCACCTGGATATGCATCACCAGGAGATCCAGGACCTGGAGGCCAACGAGGACGCCGACATCGAGGGAGGGGATGAGCCTGCCTCCAGTGTGGACACTGCTGGCTCGGGAAGACCACCTTCCCCCGAGTCGAGTGTTGCTTCGTTCGCTCACTAGGTGTTCAGGATAGGATTAGAAGTTGGACGGTCGGACTCCTCGCAGCTAGCTTAGCTTTTGCACCCTTGGGGTACTAGGCTAGATAGAGTTGAGTCATTTTGGGACAATTGGTGTAATCGTGCTAAACTCTTTTGGAAGCTTGTTTGATGGATGCTGTCATCAGTTTAAATTTGGAAGGAAGAATTTATGCCTTTTAAGATCCTTTTGTTGAAATCGGAATCTATCATGTTGTTTTTAACCTTTTCTCCGCGATAAAATCTTGAACTTGGAAATGTGGTGTTAAGTATGTATGTGGTTTTTCAGATGGCCGGGAGGCAGCGTCGTGGCCAGAACGAGCGCGTTCCTCCACCGCCACCACCGCCTCCCACTCTGCAGGAGCTCATGGCTCAGCAGAATGAGATTTTGAGGTAGCTAGCTCAGCGTCAGCCACCACCTCAGCACTATGGTGGTGGGGACCATCAGCGTCACCCCGCGGCGGCCACATACCAGGAATTCCTTAGCACCCAGCCACCATTGTTCACAAGGGCGGAGGACCCACTTGATGCAGATGTATGGTTGCGAGTGGTGGAATCTAAATTCCCACTACTCCATGGAGCTTGCTCAGAGGTCACCAAAGTCAGGTTCGCCACCCAGCAGCTTCGCGGACCCGCAAGGACTTGGTGGGATCATTTTCTTGCTATGCAGCCAGAGGACCGAGAGGTAGAATGGAGGGAGTTCAAGGCAGCTTTCAGAGGACACCATATACCAGCCGGGATCATGGACCGGAAGCTCAATGAGTTTTTGGCACTCACTCAGGGCAACAGGACAGTATTGCAGTATGCCCAGGCCTTTAATGACTTGTGCCAGTATGCTAGGTATCACGCAGATACGGATGAGAAGAAGAGGGACAGGTTCAGGAGGGGGCTCAGCACTAAGCTCCGTGACCGTCTCAACACCGTCAGGGCCAACAGTTACAATGAGTTGGTCAACATGGCTATCTCCCATGAGGACTGCATTACAGCTAGACAGGCGGAGAAGAAGAGGAAGACCCCTGTGGCGGGACCCTCAGCTCAGCCACAGCGCTTTAGGATTGTGTCCGACACTCAGAGCAGGGGACCCCAGCAGCAGCAAGGGCGATGGGTAATCCGACCTCAACAGCATCAGCAGCAGGCACCCAACTGCACCCAGTTTCCAGCTCAGAGGAACAATCAGCAGCAGCAGCAGTACCGCCAGGTAAATGACAACAGGTGCTTCACATGTGGCAACACCGGGCATTATGCCAAGAATTGCCCCAGGAACCAGCAGAGGCAGGGCAAAATGTCAATCAGAATCAAGGCAGGAGACAGAAGGTGCAAGTGAGGCAGGGCAGGCTGAACTTCACCACCATGGCTCATATCCCAGAGGGAGCACCCGTCTTGACTGGTATCTTTACAGTTTTGAATTATCCTGCTATTGTTCTTTTTGATTCTGGTGCATCACACAGTTTTATCAGTACCAAATTTAGTGCCAAGTGCCAATTGCCTTTTCACCACACCAATGGGGGTATTACCATCTCAACACCAGGAGGCAGGGTTGCCACCTATCAAATTAATAGACACGTACCAATTAAGCTGGGTAGTCTCATCTTCAAAACCACTCTATTGATAATGGGATTGGATAGTGTGGATATCATCTTAGGGACTGATTGGTTATCACGACACCACGCGGTGATTGATGTCGCAGCCAGAGCCATAGAAATCCGCTCCCCTTTGGATGGCGAGATCACCTTATATCTACCCGACCAGGGATGCACCCGTTCTTGTGCCTTTGTTATGATAGAGTCCCCAGTGGAAAAGATCCCAGTGGTCTGTGACTACCCGGATGTTTTTCCGGATGAATTGCCAGGGATGCCACCTGACCGAGATATTGAGTTCGCCATCGAATTGCAACCCGGGACTGCTCCTATCTCTAAGAGACCCTATAGGATGCCTCCCGCGGAATTGGCAGAATTGAAGAAGCAATTGCAAGAGTTGTTGGACAAGGGGTTTATTCGTCCAAGCACTTCACCATGGGGATGTCCAGCATTATTTGTGAAGAAAAAGGATGAGAGTTTGAGGATGTGTGTTGACTACCGCCCTCTTAATGCGGTGACTATCAAGAACAAATACCCACTGCCCCGTATTGATGTTCTGTTTGATCAGTTGGTAGGAGCCAAAGTGGTCTCCAAGATAGATCTTCGCTCAGGGTACCATCAGATCAAGATCCGTGCCAGCAATATTCCCAAGACGGCTTTCTCTACCAGATATGGGCTGTATGAGTTTTTGGTGATGTCTTTTGGGCTGACCAATGCCCCGGCTTATTTTATGTACCTAATGAACTCAGTGTTTATGCCAGAATTGGATAAGTTCGTGATCGTTTTCATTGATGACATTCTGGTCTATTCCAAGAATGAAGACGAACATACTGAGCACCTGCACATCGTGCTTCAGCGGCTGCGCGATCATCACCTTTATGCTAAGTTGTCTAAATGTGAATTCTGGCTGAAGGAGATTAAATTCTTGGGTCACACGATTTCTCAGGATGGGATATCAGTTGATCCTGAGAAGGTACAAGAGGTAATGGATTGGAAACCCCCGACTACAGTGAAGCAAATTCGGAGTTTTCTGGGATTGGCAGGGTACTATCGACGATTTATTCCGGACTTCTCCAAAATTGCCAAACCAATGACTGAACTGTTGAAGAAGGGAGTCAAATTTGAGTGGAGCCAAAAGTGCGAAGATGCCTTTCATACCTTGAGGCAGCATTTGACAACCGCCCCAGTGCTGGCTCAACCTGACAACACCAAGCCATTTGAAGTTTATTGCGATGCTTCTGGTACCGGATTGGGATGTGTCTTGATGCAAGAGAACAGGGTCATTGCTTATGCTTCCCGAGCACTCAGGCCCCATGAGCAGAATTACCCCACTCATGATCTGGAATTGGCAGCTGTAGTTCATGCTCTTAAGTTATGGAGACACTACTTGATGGGAGCTCACTGTAACATCTACACTGATCACAAGAGTCTCAAATACATCTTCACTCAGGCAGATCTGAACATGAGGCAGAGGAGATGGTTGGAGTTAATCAAGGACTATGATTTGGAGGTGCATTACCACCCTGGTAAAGCCAATGTTGTGGCAGATGCCTTGAGAAGAAAGGCCCAGTGCAATTGTATGAGCATGGATGTGGGAGTTACCACCCTGTGCAATGAGTTGTGCAAGCTGAACCTGGAAGTTGTTTCTTCGGGTGACATAAGCTATATCTCGGTGGAGCCCACATTGCAAGAGCAGATAGTCAGGGCACAGGTTGAGGATAAGGGTGTTCAGGTTATCAAAGTTATGATCAAGCAAAAGGCAGAAAAATACAAGTGTTTCCGACAGGACAGCAAGGGAATTCTATGGTTTGGAGATCGATTGGTTGTTCCCAAGGACCCTGAGCTCAGAAAGAAGATACTGGATGAAGCTCACCTTTCCAAATTCTCCATGCACCCTGGTAGCAACAAGATGTACCATGATCTCAGATCTCTTTATTGGTGGACTAGAATGAAAAGGGAAATTGCCAAGTACATATCCGAGTGTGACACTTGCCAGAGGATAAAGGCTAGTCACTTGAAGGCAGCAGGCCCTTTGCAACCCCTTCCCATACCATCTTGGAAATGGGAGGACATTTGCATGGACTTCATAGTGGGATTACCCAATACCTCCAGGCACCATGATTCTATTTGGGTTATCATGGACAGGTTGACCAAGACTGCTCATTTCTTGCTAGTGCACACCACCCACAAGACAGAGAAGTACGCAGAAATTTATGTTGATCAGATAATAAGATTGCATGGTATTCCAAAGACCATTATATCTGACAGAGGAGCACTGTTCGTGGCACGCTTTTGGGAGAAGCTGCAAGAATCACTTGGGACCCAAGTAATCCGAAGCTCAGCATATCACCCCCAAACAGATGGCCAGACAGAAAGGGTGAATCAGATTTTGGAAGACATGTTGCGAGCATGTGCATTACACTATGGAAAGGAATGGGACAAGTGTCTGTCTTTGGCAGAGTTTTCTTACAATAACAGCTATCAGTCCAGTCTGAAGATGGCACCTTTTGAAGCCTTATATGGGAGAAGGTGTAGGACCCCACTAAATTGGTCTCAAGCAGGAGAAAGGGAAATCTTTGGGCCAGACTTGGTACTCGAGGCAGAGGCAAAGGTCAGGGTTATTACCAAGAACTTAGAAGCTGCTCAGGCCAGGCAAAGGAGCTATCATGATAGGAGGCGGAAGCCTCTACAGTTTGAGGTGGGAGATCATGTCTATCTTAAGGTCTCATCCACCAAGGGTGTCCAGAGATTCGGGATCAAGGGCAAGTTAGCCCCTCGCTACATTGGACCCTATGAGATCAAGGCAAGTTGTGGACCCATAACTTACCAATTGGAATTGCCACCCCACATGTCAGCAGTTCACAATGTGTTCCATGTATCTCAGCTGCGGAAATGTGTTTGCCTACCCACTGAAGTGCTACCGGAACCGGACATTGAGATAGAGCCAGACTTATCCTATCAAGAGTACCCCGTCAAGGTATTAGATCAAAAGGAAAGATCAACTCGGGCAAGGTCGGTCAGAATGTACAAGGTTCAGTGGAGTCACCATTCAGCAGAAGAAGCTACATGGGAGACTGAGGATTTCCTACACTCTCACTTCCCCGACTTTCTGCCCAAAGGAGTCGGTAAGTAACCCCAAAACCCCACCCCCACCTACCCTTTGAATTCAATTATAAGAAAAACTTAGATAACAAGGATAGTCTAAGTTGTGGATTTAACTTAAGAAGGGCTTCCTTCTGAAGTTGCAAAGAGGATGACATTCGAAGAGCAGTTAATAAGAGGAATTTAAGTGTAAAGGAAAAATAACACCAACACACCTTCCAGCACCCTCCAAGGGACTCTACCTAAAATCTCGGGATGAGATTCCTTTAAGGGGGGAGGGCTGTAACACCCCAGGTGTTACCATGGCTAGAGCACACCTTGGCACTAAGGACTGTGAATTATATGTGGAAGAGGCTTAGGGCAACACATAAGAACTTTGGAGATCTTGTGCTAATCAAGTTGCCAATGACCTAAGAGGCATTACTCTAAGCCTTGCTCACTTACTACCTAGGTAAGAGGGGAGAAGAACCCTAGACCTCTCTTAAACCCTATCTCCCAAAACCCTAGGTAAGAGGGGAAAGAGAGTGAACAAGTGTGCAAAGCATGAGTAATTTTTACCCAAACCTTAGGTAACCTTATAACCAGCAATTAGGGGGGGGGAATATTGCAAAAAGACCCCTGGAGAAACCCCAATTCAAATCTCCAAGTGGAGAGAGAGCTAGAGCTCTCTATTTCCCTCTAAGTCAAATTCTAACCCTAATCCAAAGACCAACCGTGTTCACCTTGATGATGGCACCAAAACCACTTAGGTTCTATACCAAAAATGTGGTATACCACCTAAGGCACCCCCTGGAAAAAGTGGAAACTGAGACTTTGACGTTTGACAGGTATTGGCATCAGTTTTGTCGCGAGGTGGGCAGTGAGACAAGCCAGATTTGGCGCCCGTCTATCTCCTGATCTAGGGCGTATCCTCCATTGGAACTCACACATGTGAGATAGCCCTAGGTGCCAGGAAGAGGTCTGCGCCGGATCCATGGCAAGATTCGCACGTTTGCGATCTCTGGAGACGTTTGAACAATGGAAGAAACACACCTCCACGTGTTCGACGCTTCCTGCCCGCGCCAGAGCACGCTCACGCGCGCCCCCGCATGCCCAGCGTCGCGCCCGAGCCCAAGCCAGCGCCATGGCCCGCGCCCGCGCCTATAAAGCCCTCCCAGGCTTCGACTGCACTCTTCCGCGCACCCTCAAACCTCACCGGAGTTTAGCTCGCCGCCGTTTGCCCGTGCGCAGCGCGTCCGTGGCCGCCCAATCCCTCTGTCACCGTAGACCGGCCAATAGAGCCATTCCCAACCCCGTCCAGCCCTCGGAGAAGACTTTGCACACCTCTGTGAAGCTCCCCGAGCAAGGAATCGGAGTTTGCTTCGCCGGAGAGGCCAGTCCACGCTCGCCGGAGCTCTCAACCCCGCCGGAGTACGTGGACCGGGTAATCCACTCAACCATCCTTCGATTCCTTGTGCACACGGTCCCTACGTTACCCCGTGAAGCTCACCGTGCCCTTGGATTGAACGAGTTCGCCGTGGTTTGGCCGATACACTCGCCGCCGACGAGAACACCCGCCTGCGCGCGTGGACCGGGCGAATCCGGCCATCCCCGACGTCAAGCCGTACCTCGACGTGACCGCCAGAGTCTCCCCGAGCCAACCCCACCCTTCGCCGGACCTCCCTCGCTGCCGGTAAGCCGCGCCACCCTTTTCTTTCCCGCGGTTACTGTTTACATAGGGGGAAGGACTGCGGGTGAGAGGGAGAGAAGGTCAGGGGGTTTTGTGAAATGTCAGAGACACAGGGGAATAGTGGTGCGAGGGTAGATTTGCGAAGGTTGATTTAGTTGAAACCCAGGGACCTCGGTGTAAACTGCTTTTTCAGAAAAACCTTATTAAAACTGATTTTAAATTTGAACAGAAACTTTGAAAATCCATAACTTCTGTTTAGTTCGTCCAAATTTGGTCAAACCAATTTTGTCAGACTCTAAATAATGTAACCTACTTAAGAAAAATATAAAACCCCCTATGTACTATAGAAAACTTTAAAGCTCTGATTTAATTATAGTTTTGGCCAAAAGCTCAATAACAGGGCAACAATTAGTTGCACTAATTGACTAGGGTTAGAAAAATTTGGAGAAGTTTATATCTACCTACTAACCCAAATAAAAATGTTAAACTTCTCTGTCCACTTCATTAAGTTAGTTTTTACCCCTTATTCTATAATATGCTTAAGGATAAGAAAAATAGAAAATGTAATTTAAACAATGAACCAGAGAGCACCTCTATTTTTGTTAGGATACTTATCTAATGTAGTTCACTGGAAAAATATATCATACCCTGGTTTAGTATAAAATAAGTAGGATACCTTTTATTTTAATAAAATAAGGATAACTTAGAAAAACCCTACAAAAACAACCCCAAGGTAAAAACACCCTCACCCTTGGGATAACTAATGTTTTATTAATGAGAACTTAGGAAAAATATAAAATCTGCTGTTTGACATTTTTCAAATAATAATGTAGTAGAAAGTGCCTTTTTGACAATAAACTTAAGAAAATCATAACTAAATAACCACCCCTTAGTTTTCTGTGATTTTTAGCACAGAAGCCTATTATTAATGGTAGATGCCAATAAAAATAACTCTTAGGACAGACCCCACCTCTAATTAAGAGTTGCAGTACAAAGTGGCCCATTTATTCAACTTTTCTTCTTTTTGTCTTAAGCATAGCCTTTAGATGTTGAGCCTCAAATTCTTAAAACCAGCTAGAATAGCAAATGACAACCCACTGTAATTTTTACAGAATTTTTGGAAATTATTAAAACACTGTCGTAGTTCAAACCTACCCTAGAAACCCTAAATGGAAATTAAAGAAAGGAAAATGAATAATGTAAATTAATGTCATCCTAAAACCTTTGTAATCTGTCCACTGAAATGTATCAAGACAATACCAATCCACTATGTTATCTTCACTAAAAACCCAAGCCTAAAGAGTAATAAGCCTAACCCACTGGAAGCCCCGCATGACTAAGAAACCCTAAGTTACTTCTTAACTTAGTTCTCTTTAGCATAATGTTATTAAATCCTGCATAATCATGACATACATGTTCATTGCATTTCGATAGACTGTAACCTTGCTGACGGAGAGTACATCCTCGTGCCGGAGCAAGGAGCTGCTCAAGAGGTAGCCCCGGATCCAGCACCCGAGCCTGCACCAGAGGACCTGTCTGCCACTGCTTTGGAAGGCAAGCCCCGGTTTTATGCATAACCTGTTCTATATGCTATTTTACTGCACTTAATGTTTGTAGGGTTGTACTGTGCACTTAAGTGTAGGAGTTGATTGAAACCCTAGTTGCATGAACTCAGGATTCCTTTTGAGATGGATACTAGTATGCTAGGTCGACTAGTTGCTTTATTAAATTAGGATCTCGGTAGAAGACGAGTGATTTTTCTAGCACTCGCGCGAAATCAGGAATTGGTTGTACCCACTTTTATATCATCATGATTCTAGTTGTGGACAACAATCCATGGGGATTGGTTGTCTACGAGATGGAAAATGGAATAAGGATTAACGTGCGGATACCTGTGTCAAGCGTTTGAACGTACTAAACACATACCGAGAAATATGGTAAATCGGTAAGCCTAGTACCTGATTGAACCTGGCAGTAGACTTTGCCCCTCACGCGACCTGAGACGTGGTCTCCCATTCCGGTTATGGTGGGTACAAGTGCGGTCACTGCAAGACAGCAGTCGGGGTCAGTGAGGCATTGTACGCCAAGGCGGTGAGCCCTGATCTGCTGACGGGGAATCGATGGGGACGGTTGATGTGTGTGGGGACGGAGTGCCCCTACATGTCGTGTGTTTAGGTTTACCTTGCAAGGATAAAAACTCGATTCGAATCGTCTGCTTCTCGCAGCTAATGAGACTGCTTGATCCATTGTACTGCATTGAGCAACAAGTGGAAATATGATGAGTTGATATAAGATGTTGATTGCTAATCATGCTTGCTACTATGTATGAGTAGATAGTACACTTTTAGCCTTAAGAGAGTCACACTTAATTTTGAAAAAGTTAAAAACTTGATTTAGAAACTCAGCTAGTGCTTTTGGCAACCAAACCCCACAGCCAAACAGCTGCATGTCTAGAGGTAGAGGAGTAGACTCCTCACACCGGGTAAGTCTAGCTGAGTATTAGTATACTCAGCCTTGCTTGTGGCATAATTTTTACAGGTTCTTTGGAGGAAATGGTTGCTGGAGTGACTTGGCCGTCCATCTTGCCACCGGGTTGGACTGTCGAGTGGGACCCTGCCTCGGCTGAGGAGGAGCATGAGGAGTGATGGGACAGGCTTCCCCATCTCTCTGTTTATTTACCGTTAGTTTATTTTCCGCTGCACTTCGAACAATGATGGTTACTTTTGCAAAAACTCCGATGATGATGATGGTGATGTAATAATTTAATACTCTGACATGTATGGTTTTATGCTTTATTGTATTTGCTCTATGACTCACCTTCGAGTGAGATTGTGGTACTTGATCCTATCAGTGGCCGTGTCGGACTAGATCCGAGGGATTGACGGGTTATTCTCATTTAAGTATGGTCTAGCCTCTAAGGCGTTGCTTAGGCACTTAAGTTGGAATAATTCGGGCAGTTCCGCCACAATTGTCACCTTGCGGTTCTGTATGAATTGCAATGTGAAGTAGTAGGCTCTCTATGTGATGCTAGATGTCTAGGTAGACGTTCGTGAATTGTGGTGCTCGGACCGTCGAGATGAAGGTTAAGTCGGTCGATGCCGATTAGGTAGTTAAAATGATTAATGGAATAATCGTGGGGTTAAAACTAGAAACTAGTGTTCTCGCATCCGTTTGGGATGTTGTAGCCTAATTGCGCATGGTTATGATCGCGGGTAAAAATTAGTAGTGCTCATGTGGTGTCTAAGCTAAAATACGAACTAGTGGGTGAAAAGCGCTTTGATATACATATATGCCGGATTTGATGATTGTGGTGGATGCGTTGATTAATTGTGTATGGTAGTCCTAACACACGTAATAACTTGTATAAAAATTAGTAAGTCGACTTGTTGATCCTAATTTGATTGTTTTTAACTCTAACAAACGGTAAGTGTTAGAGTAATTCCAGTCGCTAGAACATGGTGATTTTTGAAGTAAATAGAAGTTGAAAATTATTAGTTGCTGTTTTGGACTGCTCGCAGTGATTTCCCCGTGCTGCATGTTTGATGAACTAAATTATGTTTTCTGTAGATATGTGCTATAGAAAAGTGGTAGATAACTTTATTATCTTGCTGGTGTTAAAATTTGACAGCCATAAGTCTGACCGTTTAGGAGTTATGCTTTTTACAAATTTAGTAATTGAATCTGTCCAAATTCTGTACAGATTTCAGAGATTGAATTGTTTGCTTAAGTTAATGTTACAATCTGTTCATGGTCGTTATAAGAAAGTTGTAGATGCTTTTCTTATCTTGCTTGTGTTAAAATATCATAACCATATGCCTGACAGTTTAGGAGTTATGAATTTTGCAAACTGGTTGCTGTGTTCTGTCCACCGTCAGAACAGATTTCGAAAATTGTGTTGTTTGATTTAGTTAAACATTGAATCACTTCTTGGTGATTATAAAAGTTATGTAGTGTTGTTGCCAAGCTTTCCAAAAAGTCTTTGATCACTCTTTTTGGTTGTCTAAAGATTAAGTTATGGATGTTTAAAGTGTGAAGACTGAATCTGTCCAGTTCTGGACAGCACCCTTCATAGTGTATTTTACCCTTGATATATTAAACCCGCCAGGGATGTTTATAAATAATTTGTAAAACATTTAATTAGCTTTACATAAAGTCTAAGATCACTTTGTTTGGATGTCTGAATCTTAAGTTGTGAATTTTTGAAGTTGCAAGTCTGAATCTGTCCATATCTGGACAGAGCTGTTGTATTAGCACGTTTTGACCTTGCTAATTGTTGAATCATGTTGTGATGACAATACCAAAGTTGTAGAGTACTTTTTAAGCTTTTCAGAAAGTCCTAGTTTGCTATTTTTGGATTATAATTTGAAAAGTTATGATTAAAACAAGTAGCTGCTGTGTTGCTGTCCCAAAATTCTGCAAGTGCTCATTTGATGATTGAGTTCACCCTTTTGGCTAAAAATACTTAGTTAGCACTTAACGGACATAGACTTGTAATGCCTAAACTTAGGTTAACATGCGCTCCCTGATTAATGTCCTTGCTTGAGTAGTTGGTTGTGGATAGGAATTCCTCCTCTGTTAAATTTGTGCTTGGGATGCTTTTGTGTGATAAATGAAGAACTAATGGAAAGCCATAACAAATTAAATAAATGCTCGTACTTATGGGGTCGTATTTTTGTTGCGTAATTATACAAAATGTTGTTGTCTTTTTAATGGTGTTATGTTCAACGCCGATAACATGTAAATAACTAATGTTAGCGTGTGGTTGTTTACGGTGTCTTACAATTAAATGTTAGTTCGCTACCGTGTATTTATATATCTTGTGATATTTTTCATTGTATTCATACATATGCATATTGCATCTCATTTAGGACCGAGAGAGGATGATCGTGCAAGTGATGTGGTGCCAACCACAAGATGCAGTTGGTGGACAACCTGAATAATGTAGGAGTTGACTAAAACCTTAGTTGCATGAACTCAGGATTCCTTTTGAGATGTATACTAGTATGCTAGGTCGAGTAGCTGCTTTACTAATTAGGGATCTCGATAGAAGTCGAGTGATTTTTCTAGCACTCGTGCGAGGTCAGGAATTGTCTGTATCCATTTTTATATTGGAATGATAATGGTCGGTGGACAACGATCCATGGGGATGCGTTGTCTTGAGACGAAAATTGGTAAGCCTAGTACCTGAGTGAACCTAGCAGCAGATTGCCCTCCTCACGCGACCTGAGACGTGGTCTCCCATTCCGGTTATGGTGGGTACAAGTGCGATCACTGCACGACGACAGTCGGGGTCAGTGAGGCATTGAAGGCCAAGGCGGTGAGCCCCTCTCTGCTGACGGGGAATCAATGGGGACGGTTGATGTGTGTGGGGACGGAGTGCCTCGCCATGTCGATGTGTGTGGCAAACCAAACCCCTCAGCCAAACAGCTGCATGTCTAGTGGTAGAGGAGTAGACTCCTCACACCGGGTAAGTCTAGCTGAGTATTAGTATACTCAGCCTTGCTTGTGGCATAACTTTTGCAGGTACTCCTTAGGATTATTGGTTGCTGGTGTGACTTGGCCTCCATCCCTGCCACCGGGATAGATGGTCGAGTGGGTTACTGCTTTCGCAGGAGAGGACCAGGAGGAGTAGCGTGGCCAGGCTTCGCCATGTTACTCGGTTTTCTCCGTTAGTTAATTCCGCTGCATTAAAACTTACGGTTATTATTTCTGAAACTTCGATGATGTAATCACTATTGATACTTATTAAATTTGTGGTATTATGTTTTATTGTATTTCTCTGTGCCTCACCTTCGTGTGAGCTAGTGGTATTCGATCCTGGATAAGTGGCTTTATCGGACTAGATCAGAGGGACTGACGTTTTATTCCTATTTAAGTGTGGTCTAGCCTCTAAGGTGGGACTTAGGCACTTAAGTTGGAATAATTCGGGCGGTTCCTCCACAGATGATGCGTTGAAGTGGAGGTTAACCTCCGCGACGTCGAACACGACGTTCTCTGTGCGGAAGTTCTTTTCGGTCCCGAATGTAACCGGGAGAGCGATGCTCCCAAGGGGATACACCGGCTGTGGGCCCACTCCGAAGAATGGGCGAGAGGGTCCCAGACGGGACCCCAGGATCTGCAACTATTTGAATGCTGCATGGCTGATGACGTTGAGGCCTGCCCCGCTGTCAATCAACACATGATGCAGCCGCATATTGGCGATGACAGGGGCGGTGATGAGTGGCAGCACACCGGCCCCTGCCATGTTGTCGGGGCAATCAGATGCCCCGAAGGGGATGGTGGTGCTCCTCCACCACTGATGTGGAGCAGCCTTCGGGACCCCCAGAGTCGCTGATAGGACCTCGCGGCGCAGGGACTTGACGTTCCTGCGTGAGGTGAGCTCCCAGCTCCCGCCGTACATGACGTACAACTTCTTGCGATGGTCGTTGTCATTCTCGGAGTCGAATCCTTCGGTGAAGACGTCCTTGAGGTCCCCCTCGGGTGACTAATATCCGAGTTCTCGTTCTCGCACGGCCACCTCACCATCGTCGAACCTTTCCTTACCAGGCCGGCGATGGGGTGGGGAGCCGTTTTTGGACGACTGTTCGCGTCGCTCGCTGACGCGCTTCGCGAGCTTGATGATCTCACGGCACTCCGAGGCACTATGGCGAGCGTTGGGGTGCCCAGGGCATGAGTCGCTGTTGCCTCCCTATGGTCGGGGGCACTTGTTGCGCTCGCTCCGGCCCCCAGTCGCGGCTGCGACAATCGGAGCAGTAGACCGCGGCTTCTCATGGCCGTGGTTCTTCTTATTTTTGCCATCCTGGGCGACGGCCCGGGAGACCCCCATCTGGGTGACTCCGGTTTGTGGTGCCGTGTGCCATGCACGGCCCTCGGCAGCTCTGGCGCACTTGTCAGTGAGAGTGAAGAGAGTGGAGACAGTTTTCCACGTCGTGCGTGGCTAACTTCTCCAACATCTTTTCATCACGTACCCCCTAGCGGAAAGCAGTGATTATGGAAGCATCTGATATATGAGGTATGGTGCCCCGTACCTTGGTGAAGCGGGAGATGAAGGCCCAGAGAGTTTCCCCGGACTCCTGCCTCACTGCGTGGAGGTGGGCCTCCACGCCATGCTGCTGGTAATCACTGGCGAGGTTTGCTGTGAACCGCGCGCAGAGCTCTTCCCAGGAGTAGATCGATCCTGGGGAAAGGTTCATGAGCCAAGTCCGGGCCGGCCCAGACAAGGCAACATGGAAGTATGTCGCCATTACGGTGGTGTCTCCACCGGCTGCCGTAATGGAAGTGACGTAAACCTGCAAGAATTCCGACGGATTTGTCGTATCGTCGTACTTCTCCGGCAGGTGTGGCCGGAACTTGGATGGCCAGGTCGCCGCGCGGAGGTGATCTGCCAGTGCGGCGCAGCCCACGCCGGCCAATGGGACACCCGTCTGAATCCGAGCGCTCGTCGGTGCAACTGCAGCGAAGTCATAGTCGAGGTTGCGGCCCTCGACATTTTGTCGACGCTCACGCGCCCTCTCCAGAGAGACGCGGGCATCCTCGCCCGCATGCCTGCGGTTAAGTTCTGCCCGCAGGTCGTTAGACTTCTCCATAGAGACTGGGGCATCCTCGCCCGCCCACCGGCGGTTGAGCTCTACTCGCAGGTCCTCAGTCGGTGTGGCCCTCACCGAAGGAGAGCGCACTGATGCCGACGCCTCGTGTTGGCATCGGGATGACCGAGGCCTTGGCCTGGTTGATCCAGAGTGTGCCATGCCGAGTAGGCGATCGACGTCGTCGCGCCACTACTTCATGGCCCCTGGGGAGGCCGTGGAGCTGGGAGGGTGGCGCAACAATTCTCTGGCCGCTGACAGCGCCCCAGGCGCAGCCCTAGATGCCCTGGACGTTTGAGCGGGAGTGTGTTGCCGCGCATAGTGCACAGAAGTGGTCGCACCAGGCACCGGGAGGTTGGTGGCCCGCGGTGTGGAAGAAGCCTTCCACCACAAAGTCCTCGGGCAAGAAATCATGGTGCTCGACGATGTGGACCATGATGTTGAGTAGAAGAACAAGAAAAAACCTAATGCCAAGGCCCCCTACCTGGCGTGCCAAATGTCGAGGAGGGAATCTCCGGCCGGGTGGCGGAATGCACCCACCCTAAATCCTAAGATGAGGAGGGGCCTATGTCGGTGTTTTGGGTCCGACCGCACACCCGGGGTTGCCCCTCAAGGTGTTTTAGGAGTAGGACGGTGTCGCCGACAGTAGCTAAATGGTTCGTGCCAGATGCACGAAGAACAATGGACAGTGTTTACAGGTTCGGGCCGCTTTGAGATGCGTAACACCCTACGTCTTGGCGAGTATGCTTTGTGTAGGGGTTACAAGGTAGCTCGCAGAGAGTTGAGGTGGATGGCTGAGTAGTGGGATCGATCGTTATGAAGGGGTGCCCCCTAGGCCTTATATATTCGACCGTGAGGCAATACATATGGATATGATAACAATGTGCACCTAAAAGATGGTGAACCGTCTTAGTCTATCTTCCTATGATTCTGCCGACTTATCCTCGCCTGGTTCCGTCGTACGGGGCTCCAGCGCGGGAAAGTCGGATCTTCTGTTGCGGTCGCCTGCTCAACGCTGTGGGGCCGTCCGGGTTTGCGCCAACCCGGCCTTATGTCGATCTGCTTCACTGGTCGTTCCTCCCCAGGCCCATGAAGGAGTGACCTCATGGGTTATTGGGCCCTTGGGCCTTTTGTGAGGTCTTTTATCCTTCTAGTGGACCCGGGGGATATCTGTCCCCCACAAGCCCTCGATCTTCGGGCTGATTTTGAGATAATCAGCCCAAAGATCCTAGGTCCATCTTGCGGTCTTTGTTTATGATAAGAAATGCTTTCCAAGCAGTCTGGTAAAAATGATTTTTTATTGTCTCCTTCTGCTTTGATCACTCGTAAACTGGAGCCTTGTTTCATGCTTGTGCCTTAGAGGTCGGCATTTCATTTTGTAGGACCCTGAACTTCATTGGGTGCACCGGAGGTGGACCTGTTGGGACCATGCTTCGTCGCTGAAGGTCCTGCAAAAAGAAACAGCTTCGGCTGAAGCTGCTCGTACGTGACACCAAAGGCATCATTCATGAAGCTTCGGTACTATAACATATCCGAAGATGAAGGGTCGAACCGACTTAAAGATAGAATGACCTTTTAGCCCATAGGGGTCTGAGTCATTGTGGTAAACTTTTATGAGGGGCATGATTGTAATTCCTCACAGACTGTGTTCTGTGTCTATAAATAGTGAACAATATTCCTTTACTGTTCACGCATTCCTGTAATTGCTAACGCATCACTCGGGAATTATTGTTTGTCAAGGCAAAGGTATAAATGTACCTAAACATTGTATTTAGATATTCTAAATTCATTTAATAAGATATGTGAACAATATCGTTTATTCTCAATGTATTTAACTTTAGTATTTCATGTTCTACCTTACTTTGTATTATTTTTATAAGTTCACTTACGAAGATGAAAACCTTCATAACATTATGCCTGTGACCTTCGTCCGAGGTTCATTAGATCCTTGTGGAAATAATGCTTCGGCGGACGAAGGGCATTTATATTTAACATTTTATGTTGCCTTGTTCTTAATTCATAGCATTTGAGAACAAGTCTCCAACATTGGCGCCCACCTCCGGTGAACTCACTTCCACTTTTTTGAGCTGATGGCTTCGTTCAACATTCAAGTTGGAGCTGCTTCGACTCCGAAGCTGGTACTCCCGATAACAGGCGGTTCATGCTCAGAGCCAGCCAACAAGAAACAGAAGAAGGAGGCACAGAGAAGGGTACAGCATGTCGGGGTGCAGGGACCCTTCATCAAGTCAAGATGGTCTCACATTCCAATTACCTTCTCTCAAGAGGATCTTCAACTCAAGGATTACCCACACAACGATGCTATGGTTATCTCTTGTGTGATCAAAGGATTCCTGGTCCATAATGTTTTGGTTGATACAGGCAGCGCAGCTGATATCATATTTGCTAAGGCCTTCAGACAAATGCAAGAGCCCGAAGACAAAATTCATGATGCCACGCATCCCCTTTGTGGCTTCGGAGGAAGGCAGATTGTAGCACTCGGCAAAATCACAATGCCAGTGACCTTCGGATTTATCAACAACACAAGGACCGAACAAGTTGTGTTTGATATTGTTGACATGGAATACCCTTACAATGCAATCATTGGTCGAGGCACTCTCAATGCCTTCGAAGCAATTCTTCATCCAGCTTATCTTTGCATGAAAATACCTTCGGACCAAGGGCCCATTGCTATTCATGGAAGTCAGGAAGCTGCCAGAAGGGCCGAAGGAAATTGGACAGACTCAAAAGCAATCCATAATATAGATGGAGCTGAAGCTTGTGAGCAATACAAGTTCAGAAGGGAAAAAGCTGCTTCGGCTGATCAGCCGAAGCCCATGCTCTTATGTAAGGACATAGCAGAGCAGAAGGTGCTATTGGGATCTCAACTGTTCGAAGAACAGGAGAAAACCTTGATAAGGTTTTTGTTCAACAATAAAGATGTTTTTGCTTGGTCAGCTAATGATCTTTGCGGAGTTAACAGGGATGTTATTGAGCACTCGCTCAATGTTGATCCATCCTTCAGACCAAGAAAGCAAAGGCTTCAGAAGATGTCTGATGACAAGGCCGAAGGTGCTCGGAACGAAGTGAAAAGACTCCTCAGTGCCGGAGTTATCAAAGAGGTAAAATACCCAGAAGGGTTGGCTAACACTGTTATGGTAAAGAAGGCCAATGGTAAATGGAGAATGTGTATCGATTTTACTAATCTCAATAAGGCCTGTCCGAAGGACGAATTTCCATTGCCAAGGATAGATTCCTTAGTCGATGCAGCAGCTTCATCAGAGCTTATGAGTCTGCTGGATTGCTATTCAGGCTATCACCAAATCTGGATGAAGAAGGAGGATGAACCGAAAACCAACTTCATAACCCCCAGTGGAACATATTGTTACCTTCGGATGCCTGAGGGGCTTAAGAATGTTAGAGGAAGTTTCAGCAGAATGACAGCGAAGGTTCTCCATTCTCAGATAGGCAGGAATGTGCTAACTTATGTTGATGATATCATTGTAAAAAGCACGAAGCAAGATAATCACATTGCTGATCTGCAGGAGACCTTCGCTAATTTTAGACAGGCTGGTTTAAAGCTGAATCCAGAAAAATGTGTCTTCGGAGTGAAGAAGGGGAAATTTCTTGGTTGCCTAGTTTCAACAAAGGGAATTGAGGCTAATCCAAGCAAAATCGAAGCTATACTTCGAATGGAACCACCAAGTACAAAAAAGGGGGCTCAAAGATTGACAGGAAGGCTAGCATCTCTCAACAGATTCATATCTAGATCAGCAGAGAGAAATTTACCATTTTTCGAAGTGCTGAAGTCAGCCGAAGTTTTTCAATGGGGACCAGTCCAGCAGAGAGCCTTCGAAGAACTGAAGCAATATTTGATAGAACTAACAACATTAACTCCACCAACACCAGGGGCTCCTTTGTTATTATATGTGGCAGCTTCGCACTCAGCGGTAAGTGCAGCACTTGTCCAGGAGAAGCTTGAAGGCCAAGTCAAGAAGCAGGCCCCAATATATTTTGTATCCGAAGTTCTTAGCTTATCAAAGAAAAATTATACAGAATTGGAGAAAGTACTGTACGCTGTTTTGATGGCCTCCAGGAAGCTTCGACATTATTTTCAAGCTTACAACATAATTGTTCCTTCTTCACAACCTTTGAAGGATATTATGAGAAACCGAGAAGCTACTGGAAGGATTGGAAAATGGGCTGCAGAGCTCAATGAATTTTGTATTGATTATGTCCATAGATCTTCGATTCAGTCCCAAGCGTTGGCAGACTTCATTGCTGACTGGACGCCAGGGGCTCAGGAGGAAGAAACGAATAAAGATGCCGAAGCTTGGACAATGTTTTGCGATGGGTCTTGGGGAACCTTCGGAGCAGGAGCAGCTGCTGTGTTGCTTTCACCTTCCAAATTTAAAACTTGTTATGCGGCAAGACTTGATTTCAGTTGTACAAACAATATTGCTGAATACGAAGCTCTGCTCTTGGGTCTTCGGAAGTTAAAGGCAATGGGGATCAGAAGGGTCATTCTTAAAACTGATTCCCAAGTTATTTCTGGTCATATTGACAAGAGCTATAAAGCAAGAGATCCGAAGCTTGAAAAATATCTAGATACAGTCCGAAGGATTGAGGCTTCTTTTGAAGGATTCTCTGTTAAAAATATTCCTCGTGGAGAAAATGAATATGCTGATCTATTGGCCAAATCAGCAGCACAGGGGCTGCCTTTACCTTCGGAAGTATTCTTCGAAACAATAAAAGCACCTTCGGTCGAGCTTCTTGAAAGAGCGGTCCTCAACATATCCCCTGTCCATAGTGAAGATTGGAGAACTGAAATCATCTCTTTCCATCAGGGTAATTTTCTTTCAGATGACGAAGCTTATAACAGAAGGATAGAAGCAAGAGCTCGACCATATGTCATAATAGAAGGGGAGCTATACAAGCGTGGGGTCTGTTCCCCGTTGCTCAAGTGTTTATCCAGATCTGAAGGTATAGAATTAATGAAGGAAATACACGCAGGCCTGTGTGGATCTCACATTAGATCTAGGCCTTTGCTCGGGAAAGTTTTTCGTCAAGGATTTTATCGGCCAAAGGTAGCTTCGGATGCAGCGGATTTAGTCCAGAAGTGCGAATGTTGTCAGAAATGTGCAAGAGATCAAAAACAACCTTCGTCTTTAACTCAATTAATACAACCCACCTGGCCGTTGCAAAGGTGGGGCCTTGATTTACTAGGTCCATTACCACCAGCACAGGGAAACTTAAGATATGTTGTAGTGGCAGTGGAATATTTTTCTAAGTGGATTGAGGCAAAGCCTCTAGCCACAATAACTTCGGTTACTATTCAAAAGTTTTTCTGGCAAAATATTGTTTGTCGCTTCGGAGTGCCGAAGGCCATTACTGTGGATAATGGGACACAGTTTGATTCTGAAGCTTTCAGAGAATTTTGTGATCAAATTGGCACGAAGATCCATTTTGCATCAGTTCGACATCCGGAGTCAAACGGACGTGTCGAAAGAGCTAACGGGATCATAATGACAGGAATAATGAAGTCAATCTTCAATCAGCCCAGGGGAAAGTGGCCAGACGAGTTAATCAAAGTGGTGTGGAGCCATAACACAACCATGTCAAGATCAACAGGCTTTACTCCATTCAAAATATTGTTTGGGGATGAAGCAATAACCCCGGAAGAGGCCAAAGCAGAATCGATAAGAACGGTAGCTTCGGCAGAAGGTGAAGACGAAGATGATTGCTCTGTGGAAAAAGACGCTATAGAAGGGATCATACTTCAAGCTATGGAAAACATCAATAAATATCAAGCCGAAACAATAAAATGGCGTGACAGGAAGGTTAAGCTCATGAACATTGAACCAGGACGTCTGGTGCTTCGAAGAGTAGCCAACCCTGAAACAGTTGGCAAATTACATCTGAAGTGGGAAGGACCCTTTTTGGTAGTATCTTCTTCAAGACCCGGTTCCTATAGATTGAAGGATATGGACGGCAATGACATTCCTAGATCATGGAATGCGGATGAGCTTCGGCGATATTATGTTTAGTTTGATGTAATTTTTTTTCTATTCTTTTTGGTGGCACCCTTTTCCTTTCCAAAGCGGGAGAAAGGTTTTTAATGGGGCCACAACATGTAATTTTTCTTTTCCTTATTTCCATTCTATAAAAGTGATATCCCCCAAAAAATGTAAATGTAAATGCCAAGGGAAAAGAAAAGAAAACAGTGAGAAGCTCAAAAGTCGTTCCTAAGGGAATGCAGAGCTTACAGCGAAAAGTCAACGCTGATTCCGCTGAAAGTAAAAGGCGAAGAAGCTCCTAAGGGAAGCTTACAGCGAAAAGTCAATGCTGATACATCGAAAATTAAACGATGAAGCTGAAAAGAAAAAAGATTTGAATCATTCCCAAGGGGATGAAGGGCTATGACTACGGTTTTTGAGCATGTGTCCCAATATTCATCTACACAATACATTTCATCATGTCATTTGCATTCATAAACATTCATTTAGACATATATAGAATCATCATCATACCACACAAAAAAGATAGGTGCTTCGGCATTGAGGAAAGACTTCGAAAAAGGAAAAAAAATTTATGCTTCGTTGTGTACGAAAAGAAGGGAAGGTGTTTTTCGCCTTCGGCTCAAAAAGAAGTTTCGTCCACAGCAAAGCAGATTGTACACAGATAGCGGAAACAAAATATATTACAAGGTATGTACAAATTTACATGAGTTTTTCCATAATGATATTACAAAAGTCTCTCCAGAATTTTTGCAGGAAGGAATATTGTAGTAACTATCAAGCTCCAGATCGTCATACTTCAGCTGTGTCAAACTTCAGCTTCGTCATACTTCAGCTTCGTCATCCTACGTATATTAAAGAGCAGAATAAGAAAGGTGCACATTTCAAGGAGAAGGTAAAAGTAATAAATATAAGTTTCTTACCGGCTTAAGATGACTTCGAGCTTCATCGCCCGCCATTTTCCGCCCGCCATTTACCCAAATCTGGGTCATAAATCTATTTCCGATGCTTCGGGCTAGGCTTGGAATATCTATCAGATCTGATGATGATAAGCTGAAGTTTGGTCTATTCACAATTTTTCCATGCGTACAGCCAGCCTTCAGAAAAGCGGTAGCTGTGCCCCGAGAAGCTACCAGGGCGCAGAAGTCGGCATGGCCACCAATAACTTCGTCAAGAGCATCAACCTCGCCTTCAATATATTCTAATGTGCTGGGCAGGTTTTTAGCTGAAGGAGTAAATTTTTCAGAGCTGGCTCCGATAGAATGAAACACATCCTTCAGCCGCTGCACGCATCGGCTGCCGAAGCTTAGGCATTTCTCTTGAAGTTCCTTCAAGGACGATTGCAAATTTGAATTCTTATCCATCTCAGTTTTAAGACTTGCTTCAAGGTGTTTCTTTTCCTGCTCAGATTTTTCTAATTGTTTGAGCAATTCATTCTTTAAACTATCATTCTCGGCTTGGACCTCAGCCAAGGAGCCTTCCATAGACTGAATAACAAAGTCTTTCTTTTCTAATGCACCTTCGTGTTCTTTAGCCATGATTTCAAGGTCCTGGATGGTGAAGTCCTTCTTTTTCAGAACAGCTTCGTAATTTTCAACTTTTTCTTCCAAATCTTTAATGATAGTTTTATTCTTCTCCTCTTCGAGATCTTGTTGCATTTTTAGAACCTTACTCAATAGTATACTCTGCCAAAACAATCTTCGTCAGAAAATGACCTAAAAAATAAAAAAAAATATATAATAATAATAAAATTTGTTATCTTAAAATTAGCATAGAGCAGGCTTCCGACGATATGGTGTCGCTGGTACCTACAGAGGTCCGCTTCTAGCTTCGGCAGACCAACGCTTTTGGAGAGGGTTCTAACAACTTTAGCCTCGGTGCGGTTCCGAAGGCATCTTAGTTTCCCTTCTTTGACCCCACCAAATAGCGTAGCCCCTGGCTTATACCCGCAAGATATGACATATTTTTTCAACTCTTCTTTTTCGGCGCATGTTAGCTCTTGTCCAAGCAAATCTTGAAAGTTAAAATTTTCTTCTTCTAAAATGTCATCGATCTGCTCTTTTCCCTTTTCAGTTGCCGCGGTTACCGCAGCCACAGCAGCTTCTTCTTCAGCCATTTTCAGGAGAATATTGTCAATAACTTCAAGAGTGGTTTCCAGATTTGAACCTTCCGTGGTCTCGGCTTTAGCCCCAGCAGCTTCGGCTTCCCCGGTTTCAGCTTCGGTGGTTTCCACTCTGGTAGCTTCGGCTGTGGCGCCTTCGGCTTTAGCGGTCTCGGCAAAAACAATCTTTGACACTGTCGCCGGTGGCGGCGTCTGATGAATCACATCTGCTATTTGAATAATTCTTCATTTTTCGGCAGTGCAGGACTTTCTGCTGCCGAAGCTTCTTTGTCCTTCTGAAAAAACTTCGTCAGTTCCGGCGCCAGCGGACTTAGCTTGACAGGCAAGGGTTCAGTCATTACCTTCATAATCTCTTCTACTTCGGCAGCAGAAGGTGTCGCAGGAGTGTCTTCTTCTCGAACCAACGTTTTTGGTTCTGGAGATGCAGTTTTCCTTTTTCTTGCAGCGGCCACCTTCGGCTCAGGGCTCAACTTTTTTGGGCTCAGCTTTTCAGAAATCTCCTTTTTCTTTTTGGTCACTTTGGTGCTCTCTTCGTCAACGGCGCTAGCAATTCTTTTTCTCTTCGGGCATCCAGCATCTCCGCCCAATCGCCCATAATCAGGATATTCAAAGCCTATAGCATCTAGCACTCTGTTTAGCCTTCGTTTCGGCCGGGTGTCGAAGGCTGCTGTCATCAATTGGTCCTCTTTTTTAAAGTAATTTCCAAGAATTTCAGTATTCATTATTTCGATTGTTTCGAGCCATTCTTGGCAGGGTGCCTTAAAATATTTCTTGAATTTATAATGATAGGGTAGTCGAACAAGCTCCCCCTCTTTCTTCTCTCCTTTAAGCTTCGGCATAGACTATTCCTTCATAGTTGGAAATACTTTGAAAGCCAAAAATTCCTGCACCAAATCCCTAGTGCCAATGTGCTCTGCAATAATTCTGAATTCGGCCAACGCCATTTGGGTTGGACCTTCTGGTGTCATACTGCACTGGGGTCGGGTTTCTTCGAAGATTAGTTCAAGCGGACTCTGTACAAGCTTCTCCTTGTCGTCATCAACTTTGACGTAGAACCATTCCGATTTCTAGCCTGCCGGCCACTTGCTTTGATAGCTGATCACAGGAAATTTTGTAGTTTTCCGATATGCAAAATTGTAACAACCAAAATTTTCATGTAGCCCATCCTTTCTGGCCTTAGTTTGGTAGTGTAGCTCGTGTACTCGGCAGAAACCTTCGGCAAATGGCTCCACTGCCTGGCTTCGGAGAGCCCAAATATAAACACTAAGCCTAACAATAGCATTAGGAGTTAGTTGGTGAAAATAGATCCCAAATTTTTTCAGCACATCGGCAATCATCCTGTTCAAAGGAAATCTCAAACCAGCTTTGAGGAAACTCTTGAAAATCACTATTTCATCTTTTTGAGGTTTCAGGGTAATTTCTTCTCCACCGAAGCAAATCAGTTTTTTCTCATCTTCGCTAAAGTAGCCCGACTTCACCATCTTTGGGAAATCAGCCTTCGAAACAGTCGACTTTCCGAAGTCCAGATGACTAGGCTTGCTCGGTACTGTGATATTGTAATCACCATCAGAATAAGCCTCCTCAATATCTGCTTGTTCTGCTTCAGCAGCAGGGATGTCTTCCGATGTCATCAATCCAGATCGCTTCATTGCTTCAGAGATAGGAACAGTTTCCACACCTTCGGCTTCGTCTCCCTCGCGCTCAATTCTAGCAGTAGAGCGCACCCTAGCCATTTAATTTTGAATTTCTTGAAAAATTTCTTGGAAATTAATAACCTTTTTTCTTCCGAAGCTTTTCTTCTGACGAAGCAAACACCAAACTAAAGCTTCGTTTGAATGCGGAAGTCAAGCTTCGCCTATGGTTAAAAATTTTGGCAGCAAAACAGTGCAATAGCAATGAATGCTGTGGTAACTTCACACCTACCCGTCTGTTTATATAGTGCTGCAGGTAAGAAGGTGAATCGTCAGGATTTTTACACCAGGCAAACAGTTGCTCGCACCCGCTGAACGGTGGGCCGCAAAAACCAGAATAGTGAACCTGCATGGTGGGACCGCTACGCGCTCGAAAGCTGTATCGTTTCTCGACAACGAGCTCAGGGAAGGTGTTTTTCGGACCTTCGGCTTTCTGAAGCCTAAGAGATTTTTTTCACGGATCAAGCTCATTACGAAAAACGATCTAGCACCGCGAAGGGGCTACTGTTGGGACCATGCTTCGTCGCCGAAGGTCCTGCAAAAAGAAACAGCTTCGGCTGAAGCTGCTCGTACGTGACGCCAAAGGCATCATTCATGAAGCTTCGGTACTATAACATATCCGAAGATGAAGGGTCAAACCGACTTAAAGATAGAATGACCTTTTAGCCCATAGGGGTCTGAGTCATTGTGGTAAACTTTTATGAGGGGCATGATTGTAATTCCTCATAGACTGTGTTCTGTGTCTATAAATAGTGAACAGTATTCCTTTACTGTTCACGCATTCCTGTAATTGCTAACACATCACTCGGGAATTATTGTTTGTCAAGGCAAATGTATAAATGTACCTAAACATTGTATTTAGATATTCTAAATTCATTTAATAAGATATGTGAACAATATCGTTTATTCTCAATGTATTTAACTTTAGTATTTCATGTTCTACCTTACTTTGTATTATTTTTATAAGTTCACTTACGAAGATGAAAACCTTCGTAACATTATGCCTGTGACCTTCGTCCGAGGTTCATTAGATCCGTGTGAAAATAATGCTTCGGCGGACGAAGGGCATTTATATTTAACATTTTATGTTGCCTTGTTCTTAATTCATAGCATTTGAGAACTAGTCTCCAACAGGACCCAATGGGTGTAGCCCCCGAGCTTCGAGTGGATTTTGGAAAATAATCCTCTCGAAGGTCTTCATTTCGTGTCTTTTTGCTGAGGGTCATCTGTTCTTTTTTCGGGTGCCTTAGAAGTCGAGATTATGTCATCCATATTATGCTTTAGAGGTCAGCATTATGTCATCAATATTATGCTTCAGAGGTCAGCATGTATTTTGTCTTTTGCAGCCGAGTTCGTGATCCGCCAATATCTTGCTAGGTGGTGCAATTTATTTGCTCTGCGACTGATTGGACATTTGATGGACGTTCCCTGGCTAGTCTTCACGTCGCTTCTGTCGGTCAGATTTTGTACTTCACCGGCTATATTTGGCTTTCCTTTGATCCTTACTGATATCTCATTTTTGTCTTGAGGTATTCATTGCATGCTCTGCACGGATGTGACAGTTTTGAAAAATATACTGATAATTCCTGGGCGTCCCCCCCAATGGGTGTGGGCAAGGGACGGCTTGGTACGCTGAGTGTTTTAGCCGGCTGCTTCTGAGTAGTAATGTGATGTGACGGCGGGCGTAATCATATCATCCGTGCTGTTGACTGGAGTCCCAATGGGTGTTGCGTTGTGTGAAACGGCGTCAGCCGCCTGACGTGTCTTCAGACGGGTTGAAGTGTGTATTGAATGCTTCGCGACTGTTCAGTGACCGTGGTTGGAGGTGAGCGGTTGCCTTCTTCTATAAATAGTGCCTTTGCCTCTCTGGTTTTTTCACATCTCTTGCTGTTCTCCGCTGCTTGCTTTCTTCCTCTCCTTGCATTTCCACCATGGGCAAGAACAACAAACGCAAGCGCGAGCCGACTCCTCCATCAGAGGACTTTGGCGACTCGGAATACTCAGAGGAGGAGTTCTCCTCTGAGTCCGAGGGGTCTCCAGCTCCTGTCTCTCCCCAGCGACGTCTGATGACTCGGACGACTCTCAGGGGATTGTCGCGGAGGTCTGGACTTACATCCGGGCCGTCGAGCGCTCCGGGCTCGAGGGCTCGGATGAGTCGGAGTACTCCTCGGACGAGGAGGACTCGCTCGAGGAGGACGGCGAAGGTGACGACGACGACGACGACAGAGGCGACAGCGGCGACGACGGTGACGGCAGCGGCAGGGGCGGCAACGCGCGACAGTAGGGGCGGCGACGGCGGCGGCGGCAGCGGCAAGGGCAACAACAAGGCCAGTGGCTAGATGCCACTGGTTTTTAGATATTAGTATAGATTAGAAGTAGTATAGTGAAATAATGTAGTAGTATTAGTAGTGTAGTAGTAGTAGTAGTAGTAGTAGTAGGGAAGTATCAACTCATAATGAGTTGATTTGTAAGTACTGTTACTTCCCTTAATGAAGAATGACTTTGTCTCCTCCTGTACCAATTACTTTGCTTCGTAGTAAGTCGATCTCTTATTTGTGAAGTTGATTTATTCGGAATAGTAACTAAATAACTCAGGCATCATATCGCCACTTCAAGGGTGATGGCCGAGCTATTATTGTCGATATTTACGCATTTGAAATAGAGTCCGAGTGATGACGAAACCATGTCAGCGTCGGAATAACTGTTGACCACGTCGGCGCTCTTAGATGTGACAGCCGAGTGACCTGTGACAACGCCAGCGTTTTTTAGAGATAACCGCCGAGCGACTGAGGACATCGTCGGCGCTTTAGAGATAGCTGCCGAGCGACTAAAGACATCGTCGGCGCTTTAGAGATAGCCGCCGAGCGACTTAAGACATCGTCGGCGCTTTAGAGATAGCCGCCGAGCGACTGGAGACATCGTCGGCCCTTTAGAGATAAATGCCGAGCGACTGGTGATAACGTTGGTGTTTTAAAAATAGCCGCCGAGCGATTGAAGATATCGTCGGCGCTTTAGAGATAAATGTCGAGCGACTGGTGATAACGTCAGCGTCTTAGATATAACAGCCGAGTTAAAACGGGCCGTGTCGGCCACTTTGAGGATAATAGCCGAGTGACGATGTGGCACACCGGGGTTTTAGAAGTAGCCGCCGGGTGACGATGTGGCACGCCGGTGTTTTAGAAGTAACTGTCGGGTGCTGACTGGGCGCTTTTGGAGACGGTATCTGACTCGGGAATATCCCGCATATACTGCGCTTTCAGCCGCCTCTGCTTTCCGAGCCCTAGTTCTTGCTTTCCTGCCTCCAGATCTTGTCTTCAATTCGACTCTCGCTCTGTTCGCCAGTAGAGTTGAGATGGCGCCCAAGAGAAAGGCCTCGAGTTCATCCGCTGCGGTGATTCCCCCCATCGACCCCAACAGCCAGTTGCCTTTCGCAGGTAACCATATGTCTGTTGTCTCTGAGCCTGACCTTCTCCACCTCGTGTCCATCGGGGTCCTTCCCCCGAGGGAGCTTTGTTCTTGGCAGATTTGTCATGGGGTCACTGTCCCGACAGAGGATACCCATGAATCCGTGATTTACGTTCCTTTTCTTCTCCGCGGCCTCGCTCTCCCCATTTCTCCCTTTTTCCGCGGCCTCCTTGATTTCTATCGCCTTAACTTGACCCATCTGAATCCCAATTCTATTATGCAAATTTCCATTTACGTTCATTTGTGCGAGGCTTTTCTTGGCGTCCTGCCACATTTTGGACTGTGGAAGTATTTGTATCACTATCGCCCTGGAATGGTCGGGGGGCAACATCAGCTGGTTGGGGGTACTAGTTTAGAGATGCGCCGTGGGAGGAAGTCTGGTTATCTTGAAATCCCTCTCAAGGACAGTATTAAGGGATGGCGCTTGGAGTGGTTTATCGTTGAGAACCACGGAAATTCTCTCCCCCACGGTCGGGGAGACAGCCGAACGTTCGTACCCCGAGTTGGACCGAGTCCCCCACAGATCAGGAGGTGGCTGAGGCGGGGGCTTTGCTAGCTGAAGTTGGACTGTTGAAGGAGAGGGGTCTGACTGCAGAGGCTGTGGTTGCTGATTTTGTTTTCAAGAACATTCAGCCGTTGAAGGACAGGGCTTACCCGACTTATCTGTACAGAGGCCTAGCTGACTCGACTCGGGTTACCAATAGAAGGATTCCCTCTGTAGACTTGGTGAACCGACTTGAGATGATTCTTAGAGGCAAGGTATCAAATGTTGGTGCCCCAGTGGCATACTCAGCCTGGAATCTACCTCCTCCTAAGGTCTTCACTCTTTTTGTGTCGAATCCACCTGTCGCTGATGGCAGTTTGGGCCTTAGAGTGCGACCCTCTGCTGAAGAAGTTAGCGCCTTAGTTGCCTCGCTCGGGGAAATTCCTGATGATGAACGGCAGGTCCACTTTGAGGTGCCTTTGGATCCTAGTGATGCAGAGATAAGTGCTATGCTCGATATGCTGGCTGAGGACTCTTCTGATGCTGCTCCTGCTGGGACATTGGTGGTGGCGCCTCTCCCAGAAGCTGGTATAACCTTGGATATTCAGAAGCCTGTCAGTGTTCGCCCAAGACGCCCTTCCCGAGCCAATCAACTTGATCCTCCTGCTGATGAGCAGAAAAAGAAAAAGAGACGTCTCCGGTGAGTATCTAGTTTGGATCGGGATGTTGGTCCTTCGATTCCTGCTGCTGAAGAAGTGCCTGTTCCTGAATTTACTGACGCTGACCCCAATGGGGGTGCTCCACCTGCCACTGACACCAATGGGTGTGCTCCACCTGCCACTGACCCCAATGGGTGTGTTGTCTGTGTTGCTGATGAAAACGACGGGGAGGAAGAAGATGAGGTCCCTTTGACTCGGAAGAACAGTCGACAGTATGTCGCTAGTGGGGAAAGTAGTGGAGTTCCTTCTCCTGCTTTGTCTGCCCTCATTGGTCTACAAGAATTGTCCCTGGCAAACTTTGATCAGACTCTTGAAGATATGGTTCCAGAAGACCTGTTATCAGAGCCAGCGGATGATGGTGTGATGGAGGTTTGTGCTGATGTGCTCGACGCCAGGTTGGGATCGTCCCGAGCAGCGTCCCGTGCCTCATCGACCTTAGAGCGCGGTCTTGAGGGTCAGGAATCTGACTTGGATCGTTTTGCTCCCATGGAAGTAATTGAGGGACCCTCAGCCTTAGAGGCGGCTACCGAAGGGAACTTGGTCCTCAAGGATGGTGCTGACACTTGCCCAGCCCCCGAGGATGTTGCCGGGGATGACTCGGCTCGGGTGGGAGACGCGAGCCACTGCCCAGCCCCCGAGGGTACTGTCGGAGATGATCCGGCTCAAGTGGGTAGCGCAAACTATAGCCCAGCCCCCGAGGGTGTCCGAGCGAGGTCTCCCTCTTGTACTTCCATGGATGTTCACGCAGGATCTTCTCCACGCTCCGGTTGCATGGTGGTAGCCCAAGCTTTAGGCCAGGGAGTCGCTTTAGAGGCTAGCGTTCTCGCTGACCAAGCTTTGGGCTCTGTTGATGGTGCCGAGTTGGTCCCTGCTGGTTCATTGCAAGCTGCTTCGGGTGGCGACCTTATGCCAGGTCATCAATTGATCTCTCACGATTTGGGAGTCCCTTCATTCTTCTCCAATCTCCAGGTATTGTGATATATTCTGGCCTGACTTTTACACCATATGAACTGCTATCAACACGCTCATCTGTTCTCCCTATCAGGCATTGGTGGACGGGATGGCTAGTCAGCTGAGGTTGCAAGGTGCTTCTGTTCCAGAAGGAGCTTTATCTCTGGCACGTTGGAATCCGGTGTTGCTCCAACATCGTGTCTCTGATTTAGAGGCGACGAATGCTGGTTAGTACTCTTTTGCTTCTCTTTGTTTATCTTATTGAACTGTTTTACATTTTAACTCTTTTTGCCTGATTGTCTCTTGCTAGATATGGCTCGGCAGATTTCCATTCTTGAAGAAAAACATTCTCGAGGTCAGGCTAAACTGGTCCAGCGGTGTTCTGATTTTGAGGAAAAGTATTCTCAAAGCCAGACTGAGCTGGCCCAGGTCTTTGCTGCTCTAAATGACGCTAAGACGCTGAACTCTACTCTTTGCGCTTAGCTTCATTCCGAAAAGGTGACTTATGAAACTGTGCCTTGTATTGCTGTGTTCTTATTGCTCGCTTGATGTTTGAAGGAGTTGATTCTTGTTTGCAGGAAGAAAAAAGTGCCCTTGTCGCTTCTCGCGACAATCTTGACAGACTGTATCGTGATTCTAGCAACTCGTTGACCATCCTGGAGAGAAGCCATCGCCTTACCATGGAGGAGTTAGACAATCATCGTTGTAAGCTGCAGGAATCCACGGATGATGTGATCCGTCTCAGGCAGTTGATATCGGCTAAGGATGCTGCTATCAAAGAACTTCGTGCTTCCAAGAAATCCATCGCCCAGGAGCTAGATGCCGCTCAATTGGCTGCCAAAGTTGCTGAAGAAACTTCCATTACTCTAAGGGTCCAGCGCGACAGAGCCATAGATAAAGCCATTCGCGCAGGGCGAATCTTGATGAGGAGACCCGGCGTGGTTGTTCCTGAAGACATAAGGGCTGACGTGAACGCTGTTGGGGGCCTTCGGCTTCCGAAGGTCCTCAAAAGTATGATTTAACAATGTTTCTGGAGTAAAAGTACATTAACAGGTACCTTCGGATTCGGATCAGAGCCACGGTACGAAGAAGCACAAAGGTTGGCGCAGAGCCGAAACTGTGTGTAGAAGAGCTTCGGAGTAGCGGCGGAAAAGCAAACCGACTTAAAGATGAAAAACCAGATTAGACCTCGAAGAGTTATCATAGAGTTATTGATAAATGTAAAGGGCATTATTGTAATTTTCCATGGGCTGCGACCCGTGCCTATAAATAGGTGAATAGTATCCCTGTACGGGGCACCCTGATTTGGCATTGACTTCCGCGTCACACTTGTACTCTTACCTTCTCACGAGTCGAAGGTACATTTGTAATTTGATATTATTTTTATTCCGTCATCATAATAAAATAGAAATGGGTTGTTAATAATACATAACCATTTATGTTAACTTATATGTTTCATATGATTCCTTCCTCATTATTATATTTTATGCCTATGAAGGTATGTCCTTCATAACCTTCGTCCAAAAATCATTATGTCCTTAGGGAAATAATGTTTCGAAGGACGAAGGATATTAACATTTAACATTTTGTGTTGCCTTGTTCTTAATTCGAAGCATTTGAGAACAAGTCCCCAACATTGGCGCCCACCTCCGGTGAACTCACTTCCATTTTTTGAGTCTTGAACACTTTCGGCAAGCATCACCTTCGTCATGCCGCCGAAAAAAGCTTCAGCGACAGGGGCTGGTACTTTACAGCCGCTGGATCCCAATCAGGATGTCCTTTCTCTTAGAGAGGCCCGAAGCCAGAAGAGGAAGGCTGTCAGTCCAACACCTCCGGAGGATGACCTGGATCAGGAAATCCAAAACCTGGAGATCCTTCAGCAGCAGGTTCAACGCAAGAAGGAGAAGATGGCTCGTCTAGCTGATCTTCAGAGACAGATAGATGAAGCTTCTAAAGAGGTTCGTCATCTTGTTCAAGATGATCAAAGCCGAAGGCCTCCATGCAGAGAGCTTCATCAGGAAGGCTACCACAATGAGGATGACTGGTATGAAGATTTCCATCATGGAAACTTTGCTTTTGATGATGTTTCTCCTCTTTGAACAGAATTGCAGGCTACACCATGGCCACAGTCTTACAAGCCACCCCAGCTCCCCATGTATGACGGTCACACAGACCCGAAGCAATTCCTAATGAGCTATGAAGCAACAATATCTTCGTATGGTGGCAATACAGCAGTCATGGCAAAATCTTTTGTCATGGTCGTCAGGAGCGTTGCTCAGACTTGGTACTCCTCCCTTCGGCCAGGGACAATCACTTCTTGGCAGAAATTGAAGGATATGCTGATAACTAGCTTCCAAGGGTTTCAGACGAAGCCAGTCACCGCTCAGGCTCTCTTCCAGTGTACCCAGGACCACGAAGAGTACCTTCAGGCGTATGTCCGGAGGTTTCTGCGCCTGAGGGCACAAGCGTCAACAGTGCCCAATGAAATTGTCATTGAGGCCATGATTAAGGGGCTTCGGCCGGGGCCATCAGCGCTGTACTTTGCCAGGAAGCCACCACAAACGTTGGAGAAGCTGCTCCAGAAGATGGACGAATACATTCGAGCTGACAATGACTTCCGCCAAAGAAGGGAGGAAGCATTCAGGTTTTCTGAAATGACCAGGGGCTTCGGAGGAAGATTTCACCTGAGGCATGTTAGGTCAATCCATAACTCTGCTCAAACTGATGATCGAGGAAGCCAGCAGCAAAGGCCACAACACTCTTCACAAGCTTCGGCCCAACAGCAGAGTTCTTTTCGGCCGCCAGCGCCAAGGGGCAGAGGCGCCAGGGGCTTCGGGGGAAGGTTTGGAGACCAGCCAAGAAAAATATATTGCCTATTCTGTGGTGAAGACAAGGGCCATACTACCAGGATGTGCCATGTTACCATCCAGAAGCAGAAGGAAATAGCGGAAGCAGCAGTGCAACAGAGTCAGCCGAAGCAGGTCATGCATACTGCTTCGTATCACTCACCTTATATTCCAGAATATGTAGGCAACCACCCTGCAGCTTCTGTTGCTTCGGCGAGCCAATCCCAAGCATCCTGGCAGCAACCTCCACCGCCACCGCCGATCCAAAGAGGTCAGCAGCCAGAAGGGAGTCAGCGCACTAACCTTCAGCGGGACTTCAGAGAGGAGTCCGAAGCTTGCACAGTCAATAGCACTGTGCCAGAGTCGAAGCACATTTACTGACGAATATCCTACCTCAACAGCAGTTCTTTTGCATTTTCTACATTCCCTATTACCCTTTTGTTAATAAGGAACAATTATGAAGAATTTAAATGTCTTTAATTGAATTTCAATTTCTTGTAATACTTCCGTCTTTTACCATAATAAAAATATGTTTTTTCCATAGGCTCGAGTTGCTGAAGCATACGAACTTATACTGATTTGAAGGATCTTTGTATTATCAAAAATTTGATCTAATGGACACAGTACAAATTGTTCGAAGCAGTAAAAACTCGTTCCTAAGGGAGCGCAGTGTAAGTTTTCTAAACGTACAGCGAAAAATAAACGCTGATTCAGCTGAAAGTAAAAGGCGAAGAAGCTCCTAAGGGAGGCTTACAGCGAAAAATAAACGCTGATTCCGCTGAAAGTAAAAGGCGAAGAAGCTCCTAAGGGAGGCTTACAGTGAAAAATAAACGCTGATTCTGCTGAAAGTAAAAGGCGAAGAAGCTCCTAAGGGAGGCTTACAACGAAAAGTCAGCGCTGATATAAAAAGTGTGTGTGCTTTATCACAGGGATATGTATCTACGGCACAAATATCATTTTGCATAACATAACATCATCACATCATTTTTGCATAACATAAGCATCATACAACATAATGCATCTGGAACAAGAAGGGGATACAGTATTGACCTTCGGAACATATTTTGGGAAAGAGAAAATCGTGCTAAGGCACAAGGCAAATCGGGATGAAGTGTAGCCTCTTCGGAAAAGCAACACAAAACTTTTTTACAGCTTCGAAGAATATTTCACGAAGCTTGGACATGTTTTATCAGAAAAGTAAGCAAATTCTTATAGAAAAGATTTTCTTCACGAAGCATGAAAAGAAGGGAAGGTGTTTTTTCGCCGAAGGCTCAAAAAATGGTATGTATGCAAAGTTTCATGCATCGTAAAGAATTAAACTATAAATAGATTGTATATTACATTTAAAGTTACAATATATTACACATTTTTACATTTCAAATGTTTTTACAATGGCATTCAATCCTCTTTAAGCACTATTTCTGCAGCTTCGTTCAATAGTTGGTTGACAACCTTGTCCATAATGGCTTCGGCCATTTGTCTAATTTCATCGTCCCCCTTCGGGTGGGGGCCCGGAGATGCCTCAGCAGCTTCTGAGGAAAGAAAAGATACGGCTATATTACTATTACAAACCGAGAACGGAGTTTGGAAATAAAAATTACAGCATGATAAAAACCACTAATTAATACCTATGTGCCCTTCGGGCTCTGTACTTTTTCGGCAGCTTCCGCTACTTTTCTAGCATCGTGGATGCCCTTTTCACTCTTTTCAATAATTTCTTGCGCCAGTTCTCGGCCGCCGTTATCCCAGATATCGGTGAAGAATTTTCCGCCGACCATGCTTGCTTCGGGTGAGGGGTCCTTAATGTCTTCAGTAGACAAAGTAGCTTCGGACTGCGCTAAGGATTTTACATGCTCGCAGCCTTTCTTCTCCAAAACAGTAGCAATCCCTCTAGCACCCAAAAAAGCGCAGATGTCGCCGCGGCTGTTCAGAATTTCCTCGAAGGCCTCTGCTTCGTGACTGATCCATTCCATGGGACCTTCAGGATTGCCTCTTGAAAAATTCTCTTCACTAGAAAATGCACCAACGCTGACGAAGCTGGATTTTATTTTCTTTACGCACTCTATGGATTTAACATAACATTTTCTCTGGGATGCACGAAGCTCCTTAACACTTATCTCCAAGTGATTGGCCAATTGGTCACTAAGCTCTCGTTTTGTCTCTTCAAGTATACGTTCTTCTCTAGCTCTAGCTAGCTGTTTCTGAAGATCTTTAATTTCACGTTTGTGAGCTTCGGCCTAAACCTTTGAAGCAGCTTCGTCCTTTTTTACCTTGTCTATCAATGTAAGCAGAATTTTATCTTTTTCTAGAGCTTCGTTTCTCAGTTTAATAACTTCTGATCGTAGATTGTTGAACGCAATTTCATAGCTCTCATCCTCGGCACTCTTTTGTGCTCTCAATGCGTTGCTTAAATTAAACCCTATATGAAAAAGAGTCCGTATAAGAATAAAAGAATGAGTTACGAATTATAAAATTTTCAAACGTCTAATTCCCATACCTTCAGGCTATTGTACGCAAGACTATCCGCGAGATCTTCTTTCGTCATAGCGCTTAAGCCAGCTTCGAGCTTCGGAAACCCCATGCTTCTAGACATCTCCTGGCAGACCGATAATTCTTTACTGTCTGGGAGGCAGTATAGGAAATCCTCTTCGTCCGTCCCATTGAATACTAGTGCCCCCCTCGGATATTTCAATTCTTTGGCATAGTGATTAGCTTCAAAAACTTCTTCTTCCGATAACTTTTTCCCCGAAGCATGACACATAATATAATCGTATGTTTTGGAAGATGCTTCGGGGATGGCGGTATCAATTTCTTCAACCGAAGCTGGCTCCGACATTTTCAGATCTTCGGTTGCCTTTGCAATTTTTACTTCTTCTGCTTCCGAAGGTATTACCTTGGTTGGTTCTGAAGGCCCAGATTCAACTCCAGTTTGTTGCTTTGGAGCTTCAACAACAGACACTTCAGCAAGTGACTCAGAAGTTTCAGCAGTTTTCTTTGGAGTTGTGCTTGAAAGTTTAATTGTTTCCAAAACATCTAACACATTAAGCATTCTTTTCCTTTTTGGGGTTACTGTCGGCCCCTTCTTAATTTCTGATGCTTCAATTTCTTCTGAAGGATTTAAAATTTCTGATGCCTTCACTCCCTCAGCTGATGTTTTCGCTTCTTCCGTCTCTGGTTCTTTTATCTTTTCTGTCGCTGGCACTTCGGCCATTTCTGCGACTTCTGGCAGCAGGGTTGGCTCTTCAGCCTCGGTGGCCGAAGAGGTTTCTCCGGTAAACTCAGGCACCGTGGCTGGTTCAATATAGCGTGGCCGATGTGTCAGAACCTTTACCCTTTTTCTCTTCGGTGCTGGCTCACTAGGAGCAGCTGCAGCTTTTTCTTTCACAGAAGTTGTGCCTTTTCTTTTCTGCCCTCGAATGGGATAGCGGTAGTCGGGGTAGACGAACCCGATTGCATCAAATACCCGGTTGAGTCTTTTCCTTTTTCAGCCTCCGAAGGCCGCTGACAAAGCAGTATCTTCGGCCTTTGAATATGCCCCAAGCAATTCATCACTTACAGTCTCAATGCTCTTTAACCAATCATCATCTGGTTCAACGAATTTGTCTCCATACTTGAATGTGTACTTCAGCCGGACTAGCCCACCTTCGTCAGTTTCTTTAATAGTTTCTTTCGGCATTTCCCAATTATCCGCAAGAGGCCACACTCTGAAGGCAATATGTTCTTGTGTTAAATCCCTCGACCCAATAAAAGAACAAACAACTCCGAAGGCTCTCTAGCATTCTTCGGCTGCTTCATTCATTTCCACCTTCGGCCTTCGCAGGCCGAAGCGTTGCCAGATGGGGCGCATAATAATCTTCTTTATATCTTCTCGAGATTTCAAGTCATTTTTCACGTAAAACCATTCCGTCATCCAATCGCCAGGCCACCTCTTCCGAAAGGTCGGCACGGGGCAGCTTGACCCAGACCGAGAGCCGAAGCTATAGCAGCCAAAGTTGTTGTGATATTGTTCCTTACCCCAGGGTTTTGTCTCGTATAACAATTCGTGTATATTGCAGAAGCTCTTTGCATCAGGTTCCAAGCATTGGCTCCTCACAGCCCACATGAAAATATTCATCCTTATGATCGCTTCGGGGATAAGTTGGTGAAGGTGGATTTCAAATATCTTCAGCACCTCCACAATGAAACGGCTCAGGGGAAATCGTAGTCCAGCTTTCAAGAAGTTTCGAAATACTACAACTTCATTTTCCTCAGGAGTTGGGCAAGTCTTCTCTCCCTCGTCGGCCCTTAAAATAGACAAATCCCGGAAATATCTTCCCCTCATGTTGGCAAGATGACTTTCTTTAATACTTGATTTGCCGAAAACCGCATGGCTTGGTCGCTAAGGTCGATCTTCGGAGTCTTCGCCACCACTATCCGCATCATAGCTGTCGCTATCACCAGTATCTTCAGATAAACCTTCCAAAATTTCTTTAGTGATCTTCTCTGTATTAGTTTTCGACATAGATTGAAGAAAACCCAGATGCATCTCTTCAGAAAGACTCAGCTTCATTTCGGCAACAACCTTCTTCTCCTCAGACATCTCTTCGGAATTCTTGCCTCTCGCTTCCGAAGCTTAAAACTAGGGAGGCAACAAAATATTTGTGGGCAGAAAACTATTTGAGCAGGCAAAACAGATGGCAAGGGAGCGTGCCGAATAAATTGTGGCGAGCCTGTATTTATAAACCCATTATGTCGGAGACTGGAGGGCCCCATTTTCCAATGACTGTTGCTATTCTAGCAAAAGGAAGGTGTTTTTTCGGACCTTCGGCTTATAGCCTTCGTCCATTTCGCAATCTGAATTCATCATTCTGACAAATTAATATTGCGAGGGGCTACTGTTGGGGGCCTTCGGCTTCCGAAGGTCCTCAAAAGTATGATTTAACAATGTTTTTGGAGTAAAAGTACATTAACAGGTACCTTCGGATTCGGATCAGAGCCACGGTACGAAGAAGCACAAAGGTTGGCGCAGAGCCGAAGCTGTGTGTAGAAGAGCTTCGGAGTAGCGGCGGAAAAGCAAACCGACTTAAAGATGAAAAACCAGATTAGACCTCGAAGAGTTATCATAGAGTTATTGATAAATGTAAAGGGCATTATTGTAATTTTCCATGGGCTGCGACCCGTGCCTATAAATAGGTGAACAGTATCCCTGTACGGGGCACGCTGATTTGGCATTGACTTCCGCGTCACACTTGTACTCTTACCTTCTCACGAGTCGAAGGTACATTTGTAATTTGATCTTATTTTTATTCCGTCATCATAATAAAATAGAAATGGGTTGTTAATAATACATAACCGTTTATGTTAACTTATATGTTTCATATGATTCCTTCCTCATTATTATATTTTATGCCTATGAAGGTATGTCCTTCATAACCTTCGTCCAAAAATCATTATGTCCTTAGGGAAATAATGTTTTGAAGGACGAAGGATATTAACATTTAACATTTTGTGTTGCCTTGTTCTTAATTCGAAGCATTTGAGAACAAGTCCCCAACAAACGTTGCTCCTGATTCCTCAAGTCGCCCTTCTTCGTCGGTTGCTCCTGAGAAAGATATTGCAAAATAGAGAAATATTTTGTGTGCTTTGAGCGCGCAGTTAGTATGGTCGGATATTTGCTAGAGGACACCAGTTCGGCATTTGAATGATATTGCTACTCTCTTGTTGTTTTAGAATTCAACAGTACATAAATTTACAGTACTAAAATGCTGAATGATGGTTTTGAAACTTGTTTACGGGGTATAGAAGTCACCCCTATATGAGTAAGCATGCGAGACTGCGTTAAGTCGTTACTGACTTAAATCGATTGCTTTTGTTAGTAGGGCATAGCGGTCACCCTGAGCTAAGTAAGCGCGAGCATGTTGCACCGTCTTAAGTCGTTGCCGACTTAAGCCGATTGCTCCGTAAGCAGGGCATAGTGGTCACCCCAGGTTAAGTAAGCGTGAGCATGTTGCACCATCTTAAATCGTTGCCGACTTAAGTCGATTGCTCCGTTAGCAGGGCATAGTGGTCACCCCGAGTTAAGTAAGCGTGAGCATGTTGCACCGTCTTAAGTCGTTGCCGACTTAAGCCGATTGCTCCGTTAGCAGGGCATAGTGGTCACCCCGAGTTAAGTAAGCGTGAGCATGTTGCACCGTCTTAAGTCGTTGCCGACTTAAGCCGATTGCTCTGTTAGCAGGGCATAGTGGTCACCTCGAGTTCAGTAAGCGCGAGCATGTTGCACCGCCTTAAGTCGTTGTCGACTTAAGCCGATTGCTCCGTTAGCAGGGCATAGTGGTCACCCCAGGTTAAGTAAGCGTGAGCATGTTGCACCGCCTTAAGTCGTTGCCGACTTAAGCCGATTGCTCCATTAGTAGGGCATAGTGGTCACCCCAGGTTAAGTAAGCGTGAGCATGTTGCACCGCCTTAAGTCGTTGCCGACTTAAGCCGATTGCTCCGTTAGCAGGGCATAGTGGTCACCCCGAGTTAAGTAAGCGCGAGCATGTTGCACCGCCTTAAGTCGTTGTCGACTTAAGCCGATTGCTCCGTTAGCATGGCATAGTGGTCACCCCAGGTTAAGTAAGCATGAGCATGTTGCACCGCCTTAAGTCGTTGCCGACTTAAGCCAATTGCTCCGTTAGCAGGGCATAGTGGTCACCCCAGGTTAAGTAAGCGTGAGCATGTTGCACCGCCTTAAGTTGTTGCCGACTTAAGCCGATTGCATCGTTAGCAGGGCATAGTGGTCACCCGGAGTTAAGTAAGAATGCAAGTCAATCATGAACAAACTGAGTATCTTTGAAACCCTTTTTATTGATGACATATTTCCCGTTTTACAGAGTGCATCATCGTCTCGATAGCTTCTGAAATACAGCTAAGGATAAAACTTTCTGAGGTGTTCTATATTCCAGGAGTTCCCAATTTCTGTGCCGTCCATTTGAGTGAGACGATATGATCCCGGCCGAGTGACTTCTGCTACTATGAACGGTCCTTCCCATAAGGGCGATAACTTGTGCCGTCCCTCCCCCATTAGAATTCGGCGGAGGACGAGATCTCCTACTGAAAAGGATCGTTGTCGCACGGCCTTGTCGTGATAGCGTCTCAGAGTCTGCTGGTACCGTGTCGATTGAATTACTGCGTTCAGCCGCTCTTCTTCGAGTACATCGACATCTTCCAGCCTGGTTGCTTCGGCCTCTGCTATGCTTTCAAAGATCAACCTTGGCGCCCCAAACTTGAGATCAGCAGGCAATACTGCCTCTGATCCATAGACCATGAAGAAAGGAGTGTTTCCATGCAGAGCTCGGCTAGGTTGGGTTCTTAGGCTCCAAACGACGTAGGGCAATTCCCTTATCCACTTTCCTGCGAACTTTTCATTTTTATCAAAAACCTTTTTCCTGAGTGCCTCCAATATCATACCGTTAGCTCGTTCAACCTGCCCGTTGGCTCTCGGGTGTGCTACCGAAGCATACTTGACCTGAATGCTTTTTTGCTCGCAGAAATCAAAGAACTCTGAACTTGTGAAGTTGGATCCTAGGTCGGTTATGATACTGTTCGGTATTCCAAACCTGAATATTATGTCTTGTATGAATTCCACGGCTTTAGCTGAGGTCAAAGAAGCAATGGGTTTGAACTCTATCCATTTAGTGAATTTGTCGATTGCTACCAGTACATGAGTGTATCCTCCTTGAGCTTTCTTGAAAGGTCCAATCATATCTAGCCCCCAGCATGCGAAGGGCCAAGTCACCGGTATGGTCTGCAGTTGCTGTGCTGGTAGATGTTGTTGCTTTGACAAGTACTGGCAAGCTTCGCACCTCCGAACTAACTCGGCTGCATCACTTTTCGCTGTTGGCCAATAGAATCCCGACCTAAAGACTTTCCCGACTAGTGTCTTGGACGCTGCGTGTATTCCACATTGTCCAGCATGGACCTCATCTAGAAGTCGCTTCCCAGTAGACGATATAATGCATTTCATAAAGATGCCTGATGCGCCCCTTCTGTATAGTGTCTCCCCAATGAGTGTGTAGTGAGCTGACTGTCTAGCGATGCGCTCGGCTGCATTTTTATCGTCTGGATCCTCTTCATTCTTGATATATCTGATGATCGGCCTTCTCCAGTCATCAGAGCCTGACTCTGGTTGATTCACGATATTACACTCTTCTACCTGATCCATTGAGATGCTTGGTTGTGGTATTTCTTGTACAAAGACTCCGGGCGGGACCTGAGTTCGACTGGATCCTAGCTTGGACAATACATCGGCTGCCGTGTTTCGATCTCTTTCTACATGATGAAATTCCAGGCCTTCAAATTTATCTTCTAGTTTTCGGACGGCAGTGCAGTATTTTCCCATTGAATCATCGAACAGTCCCATTCTTTGTTTATCTGGCTTATGACTACCAAAGAATATCCGTATACCATTAGTCTCTTGATGCCTAATGATATGGCGATGTTTAGTCCATGGATCAGGGCTTCATACTCGACTGCATTGTTGGAGGCTGGAAATAACAACTTGAGGGCATATTTGAGGTGCTCGCCTCCAGGTGCGATGAAGAGAATTCCCGCGCCTGCTCCCTGCAGTTTCAGCGAGCCATCAAAATACATCCGCCATACTTCTGCAGTTTCGGTGTTCTCTGGTACTTGTTGTTCAGTCCATTCTGATACGAAGTCAACCAATGCTTGGGTTTTAATGGCAGTGCGAGGTCAAAATTCGATGTCATGAGATCCTAGTTCGCAGGCCCACTTGGCTATTCGGCCAATGGCTTCCTTGTTGTGAAGGATGTCCCCTATCGGAAAACCAGTGACTACTATGACTTTGTGGTCATCAAAGTAGTGACATAGCTTGCGGGCAGTTAGAAGTACTGCGTATAATAGCTTCTGAACCTGAGGATACTTTTTCTTCGAGGGACCCAGAACTTCACTGATGAAATAAACAGGATGTTGCACTGGGTAGGCATGTCCTTCTTCTGCTCGCTCGACTACCAACGCAGTGCTTACCACGTGAGTCGTGCAAGAGATATACAGCAGCAAATCTTCAGCTGGTTGAGTTGATGTGGCTCGCCGTGGTGGTTTCAGTACTGGTGGGGTTGTCAAGAATTTCTTCAGCGCATCTAGGGCTTCCTGTGCTTCTGAAGTCCACCGAAACTTGTCCACTTTCTTGAGTAGCTTGTAAAATGGTAAACCTTTTTCTCCCAGCCTGGATATAAATCTGCTCAGGGCTGCCATACATCCGGTAAGTCGCTGAATCTTCTTTTGTGATCGTGGAGCTTCCATTTTCATGATAGCTTCAATCTTATCCGGATTAGCTTCAATTCCCCGGTGGCTAACAATAAATCCGAGTAGCTTCCCTGCCGGTACCCCGAAGACGCATTTTTCGGGATTAAGCTTCCATCGATATCGTCGTAGACTGTTCAAAACCAGCTGTAAGTCTTCGATGAAGTTTTCCGAGCACTCTGTTTTGGTTACCACATCATCCACGTAGGCTTCCACACGCTTGCCCCAGTGATCGGCTAAGCATGTTTGAATGGCTCTCTGATAAGTCGCTCCAGCGTTTTTGAGGCCAAACGGCATGGAGGTATAGCAGAAAGCACCGAATGGAGTGATGAACGCTGTTTTTCCTCGTCTTCCTTTGCCAAACTGATCTGATGGTATCCGGAATAGTAGTCCAGAAAAGACAGCACAGAACATCCAGAGGTGGAGTCTACCACCTGATCTATCCTGGGGAGCCCGAAGGGATCCTTCGGACAATGTTTGTTGAGATCTGTATAGTCGACGCACATGCGCCAATCCACTTTATTCTTTTTGAGTACAAGAATAGGGTTGGTTAACCACTCGGGATGTAACACCTCTCTAATAAACCCAGCCGCGACTAAGCGAGCCAACTCAGCGCGAATGGCCTCTCTTTTATCGGGCGTGAAGCGACGTAATTTTTGCCGGATCGGCTTTGCCTGGGGGTAGACCTTCAGTTTGTGCTCGTCCAGTTCTCTCGGGACTCCCGGCATATCCGCAGGTTGCCATGCGAATACGTCTCGGTTGTCTTGCAGAAACCGGACGAGCGCGCCTTCCTATTTATCGTCCAGGCTGGAGCTGATGATGGCAGTCTTGCGTTCATCAGCAAACCCCAGGTTGATCCTTTTAGTGTCTTCAGTCGGCCGCAAGGAGGTCGCGGCTTGAGCTTCGTTCGCCGGTGCTGTAAGGTCTTCCTCAGGCTTAGAGTTCGCCTACGCTGAAGAAGTCGCCGACGGTTTGACGGTGAGGGCCGCTTGGATGGCCACTCGGAAACATTCTGCGGCGCCTTGGAGGTCAGCGCGCATAGTTATGATTCCTTGTGGTCCTGGCATCTTCAATATCATGTACGTGTAATGCGGGATGGCCATGAACTTTGCCAATCCTGGCCTCCCAATGATGGCGTTGTACCCGCAGTCGAAGTTTGCCACCTCGAACCTCAGGAACTCGGTTCTGTAGTTCTCCGGAGTTCCGAAGGTGACGGGCATGTAGATGTGGCCTAGTGGGTATTCCCCTTCAGTCGGCACGATGCCGAAGAAAGGTGTGTCTGACTCACGGAGCTCTTTGAGGTGAACTCCCAAGCCTTGGAGTGTCCGAGGGAAGGTGACGTTGATGCTGTTCCCCCCGTCCACTAACACCTTGTTCACCCTGCTCTCTCGGATCACCGGATCGACGAGGAGCGGGTATTTGCCTGGGTGGTCGAAGTTGAGCCATTGATCTGCCCGAGTGAAGGTGATCGGGTGCTCTGACCACCGGTACGGAGCAGGAGGACCGGTGGTCGCCACCAATATCTGGCGATCGTTGAGCTTTTGTTGTCTTCTGTTCTCCTGTGATCCGTGTCCGCCGAAGATGACATTGACCTCCCTGTCAACGCGTGGGAAGGCTCCTCCTTCCCCCTCCTCCTGCTGTTGGGGTTGTTGTGGTTCTTCTGGTCCTCCTCACGGCGGAGGAGGAGGTAGAGGTTGGAAGGGTCGGCCGTGTCCGATGGAGTGCTTGAAGTCCCTGCAGTTCCGCAGGGTGTGGCGCATGTCCTTGTGGTATGGGCACTAGGCGTCGAGGATGTCGTCCAGCGTGTGCTCGCCCCCGCGAGGTCCTCCCCGGGCGCGAGAGGCAGGTGGTCCGGCGGCGTGCACTTCTTCGCGAGGTCTTTTCTCCCAGCGTTTGTCGGGTTGCTGGTTCGCGTCGCGTCGTGGCGCCACCGGTGCGGGCTTCGCTCCCCCGATGAGGTCCTGAGCTCGCTCGTCGGCGGTGATGTAGAGGTCGGCTTCCCGAAACAGCTGCTCGGAGGTAGTCGGCGCTTTCTGCAGTATGGCTCGGACGAAGGCCGAGTCATTGGATCCCCTGTAGAAGTCCTCGATCACGGCCGCCTCCGTGACCTTGGGGATACGATTTCTCATGGTCTGGAACCTTTTGAGGTATGACCGGAGAGTTTCGTCCCCCCGGCGCTTGATGGATTTGAGGTCCCATGGTTGCGCCAGTTTGTCGGAGAGGGACTGAAAGTTGGCGGTGAAGCGTCGACTGAAGTCGCTCCATTCGTCGATGCAGTGTCGGGGTAGATGTCGCAACCATTGCAGTGCGTCCTGCCCGAGGACAATGGGTAAGTACGTAGTCATCACGTCCTCGGATGCTCCGGCGGCTCGGGCGGCAGTGGTGTAGACGGCCAGCCAGCCTCCTGGATCCTGCTTAGGTTCATATTTGTCGACATTGGATACCTTGAAGTTAGGGGGCCACTGAATGGCCCTAAGGCGTGGAGTAAGGGCTGTCACTCCGCACGCGTCCTCCTGTCGTCGGGGATGATGTCTGACCTGGGGAGGGGAGTAGTTGTTGTGGTTCCTCGACCGTCCCCGGGTAGTACCGCCAGTCGAGGCCGTTGCTGACTCGGTTCTGGTTGCCTGACTCCGAGCTGGGATGCCATGATCCCTGTCGTACTCCTCCCGGCGGCGGATCTCGTTCTCATGCCGTCGTTCACGCGAAGCGTTGATGGAGCTTCGTGCGTCCCGGCGACTGTTGATGGCGTGTCGTAGATCGTTCGGCGGGTGAGCGAGCGGTAGAAGATGGTTGGCTGCCTGGGTGAACAGTCGTCGATAGCCCTCGGCGTCAGGAGTCCGAGGGAGTCCATCAGCTATCCGAGCTAGTACCCCTCCGACTTCACTCGGCGTGTTCATAGCTCGGGCGAAGTCGGGATTCAGGTTGCGCCCAAAGAGTGGATTTTCTCGGCGCTCTCTCGCCTCTTACTCGGCTTGTTCCTGAGCTCGTCGGCGATCACATCGGCGGGAATTCCTTCGTTCTCTGAAGACGCGTTCCTCCGGAGTTTCTCCTATCTCTGAGACCTCGTCCCACGAAACAGGTTGCTCCGGATCCCGTTCTCCGGCCTCGTGATGTCGTCGAATATTTCGGCGTCGGTTTCTCCGCTGGTGGGACTCCCGCTGAGGTGGTTCTTCTCCGGGCTCGGTCGGCTCGTCGTCGGAGACGAGAGACGACTCCACTCTTCCGATGAAGAGGACGTCGGGGTAGAATGGTGCAGCGGTCGTGGCGATCTTCTTTCTGTCCTCCTTTGAGGGCAGAGGAACGGAAAGAACAACTTGCTTCCTCCTGGTCTTGTTTGCTTCCTTCTTTTTTGTGATTTGCGTCCATTCTTTCGTTGGGGAAGTGGACAGTGGAGTTCTTCGGGTCAGCGGGCCCTCGGCCCCTGGCTTGTCGAAGGCGATCTTTTTTCGGAGCGCTGGAGGTTGCGCTTTTTCCTTCCTCACCCCGACATTCTCGGAGCGTGTTGGAGTGGACTTCTTCTTTGGCGGATCGGCGATGCGGTGTAGAGTTCCCTCTTCATCTGCTATGGATGAGATCGTTCCAAAGCAAAACACGGATCCGGGACGGAGGGTGATCTTGCGGTGGAAGGTGATGGCCATTGAGCTAGCTTAGATCGTCGACACACCCCCTACCTGGCGCGCCAGCTGTCGGTGTTTTGGGTCCGACCGCACACCCGGGGTTGCCCCTCAAGGTGTTTTAGGAGTAGGACGGTGTCGCCGACTGTAGCTAAATGGTTCGTGCCAGATGCACGAAGAACAATGGACAGTGTTTACAGGTTCAGGCCGCTTTGAGATGCGTAACACCCTACGTCCTGGCAAGTATGCTTTGTGTAGGGGTTACAAGGTAGCTCGCAGAGAGTTGAGGTGGATGGCTCAGTAGTGGGATCGATCGTTCTGAAGGGTTGCCCCCTAGGCCTTATATATTCGACCGTGAGGCAATACATGTGGATATGATAACAATGTGCACCTAAAAGATGGTGAACTGTCTTAGTCTATCTTCCTATGATTCTGTCGACTTATCCTCGCCTGGTTCCGTCGTTCGGGGCTCCAGCGCGGGAAAGTCGGATCTTCTGTTGTGGTCGCCTGCTCAACGCTGTGGGGCCGTCCGGGTTTGCGCCAACCCGGCCTTATGTCAATTTGCTTCACTGGTCGTTCCTCCCCAGGCCCATGAAGGAGTGACCTCACGGGTTATAGGGCCCTTGGGCCTTTCGTGAGGTCTTTTATCCTTCTAGTGGACCCGGGGGATATCTGTCCCCCACAGCCTAAGCGTTTTGCTTGTTAGTTGGAAAATGGGAAGAACACAAGATCACACAAGAGTTTAGAGTGGTTCGGGCCACCGGAGCATAACACCCTACTCCATTGTGTAATGTATTGAGCTTGTATGAACTTGTTAGCCGGAGCTAGGTCTAAGTGTGCCTGAGTCTGTCCGTTGCGTGCCTCCCCCTTTTATTGCTAAAGGGGGGCACATACAAGGGCGCTAAGCCCCGACATGCGGGCCCAGGGGCAAAACGGAGGGAATAATATAGAAGTATCCAATGCCCGTGTGGCCCAGAAGATCTCCGAGCACCATAATGTCCATAGTGGATACAATATTGATATTCTGCGCTGCTTCCTCGGTAACGTGCGAGTGATGATGAGCATAGTGTATACCACAACAAGGGTGTATTGCCTGCCAACGGAATGGACAGGCACGCCGCCTGCAGGGAGGCCTGGTCGCCGCCCCTCAACGGGGTAGACAGGGCTCATTAAATGCTGAGGCGGCACATCACCTACCAGTGGAGTGGTAGGGCTCATTAAATGCCGAGGCGACACATCACCTGTCAGTGGAATAGACAGGCGACACGCCTTATCCGTAATAAATGCATCGCCGCGCGGCCCAGAGGCCTTACGTCAAGCTCCACCCGCTGGCTTACGTCACGGGCAGTAGGCCATGTGGCAGCATCGGGTCTCCGCCTGAGCGGGGAGCAAAAGTGTACATGGTATGATCCGGACATGTGTTGGCTCTAGACCCCCACCTGGCCTTGATTAAGGCCTGGGTATTCTTTGTCCCAGAATCCCGGGACCCTGCTGAGGGTGGCTCGGACCCCACACAGAGAGGTCTGGGACCTGTCCCAGGGGCCTGGTCTGTACCCGTGGATGTCCCGGACCCTGCTCGGGGGTCCGATCTGGATATGCAGGGGTCCATCACTCTCCCATGGGGGTCCGGACCCACCGTTGGTATTTTGGAGGAAATTGTCTTCCCAGGCCACGTGGCGACCCCGGAGTCGTCCACGTGGTGGGTTCAGGTAGTGCTTACCGCACGACTAGGGATAGTCGTGCAGGCACCGCGCCTTCTTACTGTAGTAAGGGGTACCCCTGTTTCAGGGTACCGACACTTACCTTGAACGCATCTTTTAAAAGCCTCCCCTTTCATTCGACCCAGTTGAGAGTTATGAGTTACCTATCTGTCCCTTGATTTCATTTCACTCCTTGTCGCCTTACAAGTTTTGTCTTAATCCCATCCTTCGTTGTGTTTTTATTCGCTATCACCATCACCTTGTCATCCATAGATCTTGCTTTGACACTCATCTTTACTCCCGCTCTTTAAAAATCTCCTCTCTTCCACCTCAATTTGAGAGCAGCAATTTACCTATCTGGCCCTTGGACGTACCCTCTCCTTTTCCACTTGCAGGTCCTGTCTTAACTCCATCCTTTGTGGTACTTATATCTTTTGTCTTATGCCTATTTACCTTCTCCCCTACATCCTTGTCCGTTATCACCTTTAAACCCTCGTGATATCTATGCCCTTGCCTTCCTGCTTACCTTGAACCTACCCTTAAAAGCCTCCTATTTTTCATCCATGTTCGAGAATAATGCCTCACCTACTTCATCATTGTCTGCTCTTCCTTCTTTGACACCTTGCAAGTTTTGTTTAAATACACCCCTTGCTGTGTGTTTGTCTGTTATCACCTTAACCCTTCTCATCCCTCGATCTTTACCTTGATGCATATCCTGTACTTGCATTTTAATGCCTCCCCTTCCATTTCAATTCAAGAGTGTTGTCTTACCCATCCCGCTCTTGGTCGTTTCTTTTTCCTCTTTCGCATTGCAAGTCTTTGTTTTGGTTTGATATCACCCTTACCTTCGTAATCACTAGATCCTATTTGGATGCTATCTCAGATCTGCTTTTTGGAATCTCCCTTTGTCTATCTCAACTCGAGAGTAGTGTTCTGCCCATTATACCCTTGGTCATATCCTTTTCCTGGTCGCCTACAATGCTTGCTTTAGCTCTATCCTTTATGGTGCTCATGCCCCTATCCTGCACGTCTTGTACTTCTCATCCTCCTTCAACAACCTTAGGGAGTAGTTATTCTTTTTTTAAGAAAGACCACCGTATAATTAGCATTAACGTGTAGCAACGAGATGTTTGTTGTTGTATGCTTGTGCTGTTTGTCTTTGTGTTATCACTGATTTGCTTCTTCGTGATGAGTGTTGATGTGTTGTGGCCCCTGGTCCGCAATAACATCAGTTCACTAAGTGAGTGTTATATAGTTAGGTAGCTGGGTGCTCTCCCTTTTCTCTCTTTAATCTATCTATGCTTACCTTTTCTATACCCTTTCCTCTTGCACCTATCCAATTGGCAGCCTCCAACTTCTCTTAATCCATCAAGATTAGAATCGACAACATCTTCACCAAGTACATATCAACGCTCCTGTTAAGGGGGTTAGCCGCTAACCCCAATGAAGACAATGCGAACAACATCAACCAACAAGATCAGAGTGGCGCAACGAGAGTGTGTGTGGATCCTAACCCACAGGTCCAAGAGATCCTCAAGAATTGTATCAATTGGTCTCGAGCATCCGAAAGTCAAAGCAACCAGTCCGCAAGTTAAAGTCGCCAGAATCAAAGTTGAGTCGGAAGAAGCTAAGAAAACAATGAATCACTCTTGTTCTCTTGCTAGCCTCTTCTTGAATCTCGAGGACGAGATTCTGTTAAGGGGGTTAGATTTGTAACACCCTGAATTTGGGGGTATAAAATTTATTTTCTAATATCCACCAAATTCAGGTGTTACCCTCTCCGTTATTTGTTTTCTTCTCTTTTTTCTAAAATGGGAGAGTTATTTTGTTACATATATATATATATACATATATAGGTTTTTAGTATAGTAAGATGAAACCCTAAAAGAACCCTTGACTATTGCATAGCATACCGATACTTTTTATTGTACGTTGAATTGTGGTGGTTGTGCATCCATTCAAACTCAAGAAGTATATATTTATGGGTGATGATTGAGTTTTGAAGTGCATTTATATAACCTACAACTAAATTCAAATTGTGAAAAGAAATAAAAGAAAACAAAAAAGGACACAACCCAATGACCCCCTCCTTTTCCCCTGGCCGGCCCAGCCGCGCCAGCGGCCCACCAGGCCATCCCCTCTCTGCCCCACTCCTTGCCGGCCCACCCTGCGGCCCCAACGCGTGAAGCCCACCCTACTCTCCCTCCACTCGCGCGGCCCAGTAGCGCGCTCACTCCGCCTGTGGCCTGGCGGCCCATCCCACGCCCAAGGCCCACCCCGCAGCAGCTCCTGCGCCCCAGCGCGCGACCGCGCCAGCATCGCCCCATCCCCGCCCTAGTAGCCGCGCGTGCAGCCCACCCGTGCCCCAGCGCCGCCTCCTGACCTTGGGCCCACACGTAGGGAGTTATTTTTATTTTCTCCATCGTGCGTCTTCCCTAGCTGCTTGTGCGCGCTCACATCGGAGGAGAAACCGCCCACGACATATTCCATTCCATGCCTCTCTCCCTCCATTGCGCTCGTAGCCGGCGCAGCGGCCTGGCGAGGCTCGTCCGCGGCAGCGCAACGGCTCGCCCGTAGTGGCGGCAACCAGCAGCCCGACTAGGGCGCGACAGCCAGCGATGCGGCCCAGCCAGCCGTCCCTGCCCCACCCCCAGCACGGCCAGCCATCGTGGTGGCTCGCCAGCGCGGCTAACCAGCGTGCGGCGGCTCGGCGCGGCCAGCCGGCGCAGCGGCCTGCGGCCAGCCAGCGCAGCCTGCGGCCAGCCAGCGCGACCTGCCCGGGGCTAGCCTGGCCTAGCCCTGCATGTGCGGTTCCTTGCCCAATGCTGGCCTATGCAGCGTGGGCGAGTGGGCCTCGCCGGCGGACGCCACCAGGCGACCGACCTCCTCGGCCGAGTTTCCCCACGACGGTTTCGTTTGTATGCGCGACTGTCTGCTTCCGAGGAGGATGAAGAGGTAACTACTATGTGATTCAATCTACAGGATTTTATGTGTATGTTCCATGTGGCCTTTTGTGTGGTAGGTGGTCAGCCAATGAGATCGTGCCACATCGGCTCTAATCCGTAAAAGATTACTTATTCAATATAATTCACGTTGTAAATCCGTTTTGACCCGTTACGGATTTCGTTAGTTTCATAATGACGTTGTCTATGTGTTAGTAATCTTACTTTGTTGCAACGTGTGTTTTATATAATTAATAAATTATTTGTTCATCCATTGGTTATTAAAATTACCAGCCAATTAAAACTAATCTATAGTTTAAATTCGTGCATTTATAAATACCTGTTTATATGATTATTCTTATCGAAGTACTTTTGAATTAATATGCTTAATATAAACATGACATTTGTTAGTGATTCCAGCACGTCGCGCGCATTGTCGCACACGTTGTTTCGCGTGCCATCCACACGTTGATTCGCATGTTGCAGCGTGCTGATTCGCACGCTGTTCGCGCGTTGTTGCGCGCATTATTTCGTGTGTCAATCGTGCGCTATTTACGCGTCACCGTTGTTCGTTCGCGCGTTCGCGCCGCGTGTCTGGCACACGCGTTGTCGCGTGTTGTTCGCGCGCATCGTCACGCGTCATTCGCCCATGGTCATACGTGGTCGTGCGCGCTTTTCGTGTGCTCCTTCGCACGTGACGCACGAACTGTTCCCACGTGGGGCGCTCGTTGTCGTCGGGTCGCATGTTTTAGTTGAATAATTAATTATTGGTTTATTCGAGGGTTAATAAAATAACAATTTATTTAGAACGAGTCTATAGTTTTAACTCGTGCTTTCACAAAGATAAATGTTAATTAACGTGATTAATATCAACTGAAATACTTTTCATTAATTACTTGTTTATTGTTCGCGCGCGTCATCGTGCTGTTCGCGTGCATAGTCGTGTTGACTCGTGCGTGTCATGCACTGTCGCGCGCGTTGTTTTGCGTGTATCGCACGTGCCGTTCTCACGCATTGTCTCACGTCGTGTGCGTGCGTTGTCGCGTGACGATCACGTGTGTCGCACGGCTTCTGCGCGTAGTAATAAATTGTTTTCGCTTATAAGCACTCATGTTAGTAACGCTAATTCGTCAGGTCATATATGTCAGATAATTAACTTAAGGTTCGCTCAACTAATATTCATTAGACTAATATTTCAATTAAATTAAATATGTAGTGTTCAACTTCGCTTTTATAATAAACATTAACATGACCAGTATTAACTTAACTATTTTGTAATTATTTAATATTTGTTTAATATAAACGCGTAACCTATTTAGTTTTCATCGTCTGTCGCGCGTGATGCTCCACACGTGGCGGTGTGCTGGTTCGCGCGTTGTTCGCGCTCGTCGCGCGCATTGCTTTGTGTGTCGTCAGCGTGTTATGTCGCGCGTGTCCGCGCGTCGTTTGCACGCTGTCGTGGTGTTTCGCGCGTCGTAAATTTGTCTCGCTTATAATCTCTCGTTTCAATTAAATTACTTAATTAACGGACATTTGTTAGTGTAGCAGACTAATCGAACTAAATGATGTATAATATTTATATTTGATAATGTTGAACTAAAAGGTATAGTTAATACTAGTTTAGCGTTAACACGCTAACTTCTCAACCGTAGCTTCGAGTTCGACGTTTCTTTCCCTCGCGTGACCGTAGAATCGAGCTCTATTTTATGATGCATGTTTTTATAACAGTTTTTCTTGTATGGTGTAATGTTCTTATGCATATATATATATATATATATATATATATATATATATATATATATGTGTGTGTGTGTGTGTTTGTTTGTTTGTTTCTGTTTGTATTCGCTATGCGTCGCGAAGAGACTGTGATCCTTTTCTGAGCTTCGAGGAATCGACGATCAAGCGTCGACGACCAAGTGATCAGGCTCTTCGAGTTCCACAAAGTTGAAGACCCTGAGCATCTGTTTGGTGAAGGCAAGTGTCCTCTGACCCATTATGTCCTATCTACTTATAATTCACTGTCCCGCATTAGTTAATTGAAACATAAGGATTGACTAGCTTTCTATTTACCTTGTCCTTGATTACCTTTTGGGTTATTATGGTTAGCTTCATGCTATTGCTCTACTTTAATCAATGAACATGATGCGAACACTTATGATACGATGATATCTTGATTATGTTGATGATCTTGTGATATTTTAGGGGATTCAGGCCATTTTCCTGAGTACCTCTCCGTAAGGACCTATTCATGGAGTGACCACCCGGGATAACAGTGCAACCATGAGGGTGGAATGTGACGCCCTTAGTTGAATAATTTGATGAACCTTGGGGTATAGTTGGCTTTGCCGGAGGGCCGTCAATGGGGGCCGAGGCGTAGTGCTCGCTCTGCTAAGGTGGGGTGGGGTGTAGAGGTTCATTCGATTTGGTTTTGTTAGTCACCCACCTTAGGGAGGTGTACTGCGTTTGTACGACTGGCGAAACCTAATGAGCAGCTATGCACCAGGGGAGTCTTTGTAAAGGCTACATAGTGTATCCCTGGCCCTTCACCTTGGTAGTGAAGATCGGGTCTTGCAAACCTAGGCTGGAAAGGGATCATGGCTCATGGGTAAAGTGTGCGACCTCTGCAGAGGATTAGAAAACTGATATATCAGTCGTGCTCACGGTTATGAGCGGCCTTGGGATCCTCTTTGATTAGAGATACAAATGATCTGAGATTCAATGGTTCTATTTATGGTTTTGGTTCGATGATGATAATGATGTTCCTCGATGAGGAAAGGATTCATGGGTTGGTTATATTATAATACTTGGCTTCCACTAACAATAAATACCTGACTAACTGAAAGCAACTGCTTTGACCTTAACCCCACATAAAGCTAGTCCACTTCAGCCAAACGGGACATTTGCTGAGTACGTTGATGTGTACTCACCCTTGCTTTCACAAAACACCAGGTTGCCTTTGGTGCAATCTATGCTCTGGTAAATAAGAAGGCATCGAGGCGGATCTCCAGGAGTTCCAGGACTTCGACGAGTTCGAGGATTAGGCTAGCGACCTCCCCAGTCAGCTGCCTGTGGTGGGTTAATTTATGTTGGCTACGTTTCGGTTCTATGTACTTTGATTTATATTATGTAAATGACTCTAGTCTTTAATATTATTACTTACTCTTTATTGTAATTCGAAGCATTGTGCTATGATGAGTCATTTATGTAATCGTTGTGTATGTGAAATTCTGATCCTAGCACATACATGGTTCGCATTCGGTTTGCCTTCCAAAACCAGGTGTGACAATCCCTGATCCAAGGGCTTGAATCGCATACCGGTTCACTAGGGGGAGATTTAGAACCGCCCGAATTATTCCAGCTTAAGTGCCCAAGTCACGCCTTAGAGGTAGTGACACACTTAAATTGGAATAACCCGTCAGTCCCTCAGATCTAGTTTGATAAATCCACTTCCCCGGGATCAAATACCACTAGCTCACTCGAAGGTGAGTCAAAGAGAGAATACAATAAAGCATGAAACCACAAATTAAAGTACTAGAGATTATTACATAAATCGGAGTTTTAGGTAAAAGGGAACAAGTTCATAAATGAAGTGCATCGGATAATCGATAACGTCGAATGCTGAGGAATAGGGCAAGGCCTAGCCCACTACTCCTCCCGCTCCTCTCCAGCCAGAGCAGCATCCCACTCGACCGTCCAACCCGGTGGCAGGGTGGAAGGCCAAGTCACACCATCAGCCATGTCCTGCAACGTACCAGCAAAAATTGTGCACAAGCAAGGCTGAGTATACTAATACTCAGCTAGACTTACCTGGTGTGAGGAGTCTACTCCTCTTCCTCTAGTCCATGCAGTTGTTTGGCTGAGGGGTTTGGTTTGCCAAAAAAGCACTAGCTGAGTCTAAAATTCATTTTAGCTTTTCCAGTTATAGCATAATTAATTTAGCTAGGTTTGCTCCTTTCTAAGCATACATTCCTGGCCTCGTGCGAGTGCTGGAAAATCACTCGACTTCTACCGAGATCCTAATTAGTAAAGCAGCTACTCGACCTAGCATACTAGTATCCATCTCAAAAAGGAATCCTGAGTTCATGCAACTAAGGGTTTCAAGCAACTCCTACACTTAAGTGCACATTACAAGCCTACAAACATTAAGTGTAGTAAAGTAGCATATATAAATTGGTTATGCATAAAACCGGGGCTTGCCTTCAAATGCTGGGGCTGCGGGGAGATCCTCTGTGGCAGGCTCGGGAGCTGGCTCCTGGTCTTCCTCGTGGACAGCTCCTTGCTCGGGAATGAGCACGTACTCTCCGTCAGCGAGGTTGCAATCTAATGAAGGCAATGAGTGAGATATATGTATGCCATGATATGCAATGTGGTAGTAATAGGAATGATTAAATTGATGAAGTAAAGTTTTAATCTTACTACGGGAATTCTAGTGGTATACTTAGCCATTTTAGGGTTAAGTATGGTTAAGCCTTAAGTAGTCAGGTTATTGGGGTATCCCATTGGTTTTCTTTTAGTGTCCTAGTGAAAGTCTATTATGATCCCTGCTGAATTCATTGGAGGGGAGATTCATTATTATACTTACCAATTCTCTCTTTTCCCTTTTTCTATTATGCTTTTAAAGTGGGTTTGAACTACAACATAGCCTTATAAATTTCCAAAAATTCTGTAAAAATTACATTAGCTTCTCACTGGTGTATAACTCTCAGTCGCAAAAATTAAGGCTTAAAAAGTTAAGGGTTTACTCTGTACAAAATTATCAATTTGTAGGGCAGAGGGGGTGCTTTTAACTACAACTCTCTTCTAACAGTGGATTATTCCCTAAGGCTTATTTTGCTGGCCTTTAGGTGCTATCATATGACTTTGTACCAAGTTTTAGCCACTGATACCTATTTGTCATTTTATTGTGATTTTCTAAAGTTCTTGGTCATAGGGGTGCTTTCTACTACCGCTATACTTGAAAAATGTCAAACAACAGATATCTAATTTTTCCTATATTCTTTTTTGTGCAAGAGCAATCATTCTAAATTTGGCAACTTTTTCTTAGGAGAAAGGGTGGTAGAAATTCTTGGAAAATATGGCCTTTTTCATGAGGTAGGGGTAATGTGTATTACCTTACCTTTTTTATTGGGTTTCATATTTTTCTCTGGTGGTTTACTTCATAAGTAGTTGGGTAAAAACTTGTTTTCCCACTGTTGCACAATTTTAGGCTTCCTCATGATTTAATTAGAACATGGGCCAAATCCAAGTTTTAATTGTTCAACTCACTTATTGTGATGGGTTGGGGTGTTTATTATTTTTGTAGTGGTGCTCTAGCAATTAGGAGTCTACTAAAATTTCCTTACCATTTTTGCATTGGTCCTTACATTTTTAATCATGGCTTTTCATGATTTCTTAGTGCCTAATAAAATATGTAACCATGGATTGGCTCTGTACTAGGGTTTTTTTGCATTTTTCCTATGTTCTTCATCGCTTAGGTATTCTAGGAAAAATATGTTCATCCTCTGTTTATTACTTTCCATTGCCTTTCTTAATTTTCTAAGTTTTGATAGAATTAGTTTTTAATGGACATTCTTGAGTTATTCTTGTATACTAGGGTGCTTAGTATTTTTAGACAGTGTGTATGTTGGAAATGTATCTCTAAAAATTTTCTTAAGCCTGGTATAGAAGTATTTCTATTTTTCTCTGGATTAATAGGTTTTGGGTATTTCCCTAATTTAATTCAAAACCCTAAAAGTATTGCAGAAACCATGGGGTTTACTATTTTTGCTGAATAGTCTATAATATGTAGGTCCTACCAAAATTGGTTTAACTAAATTTGGTTGAATAATACTCAAGTTATGAATTTTCTAAGTTCTCTGCTCATTTTAAAAATAATAAACAGAAATGGTTAAAGGAAAATGACTTTGCATTGGTGTCCCTGGGCTTATTTCTATCTGAGTCGTTTAAACCATGCCCCTGAAGCACTATTCACCTGAGTCACTGACTTCACACTTAACCCCCTAGGTTTTTATCCCATATAACCCACGCTCCTACTTCGCCTGAAAAGTGGCCGAAGACGAAAAAGCGGTGGCGCGGCTTACCGACGACGGTAGAGGTCCAGCGAAGGGTCGGGTGAGGTCTAGGGGTCTCTTGCGATCACGTCGAGGTGCGGATCATCGACGGTGGTGGTCGGAGATGGGTTGGCCGCGTGCGCAGGCGATCGGGCTCGCCGGCGATGCGTGCTCCGACCTGCTCATGGTGGCAGAGTCAAATTAAAGTGCTCGGGGATCTTCAGTGAAGGTCAGCGGTGATGTGGGTGCGAGGAATCAGAAAAAGACTCACATGCAGCGTGTTTGGTTACCCGTACAACTATATCTAGACTCACGGCGTGGTTTGACCGCGCGTAAATACGTGTTTGGTTGACTGTACCTCCATCTGTGAGCCTGCACACACGCATCCAACTTAGTCTGATTTTTACCGCTCAGCGGCTTCATAGCCTGCACGCGTGGGGATGTGAAAAACGAGCTTCGCTTGCGGGCCAGGCGAGCGCGAGTCTGGAGCGCTCGAGAGCAGCAACCAAACATGCGGAGGGTGACTCGGTCCACGCGCGGTGGTGGTCGGCCGAAGTCCGGTGAGGTCGTGCTCGCTTCTCCGGTGAGGCAATGCCTCAACTCAAGCTTGGGAAAGCTTCTCCGCCTCTTGGGGAAGCCGTTCAGGGGCTAGGGCGAGGCTAAGCATCGTCGGGAAGACCTGGCCATGACGGCCGAGCGCTCGGGTGGCTTGGCAGGCGGCGTAGAGCTCGCTAGAGCTAAGGACTGTGCTGGGATAGTGAGGGCAAGCATGGAGTGAAGTGTCGCGCATCTGGGGGTGGCCTTTAAAGGTGCGGCGTGGTGGACGGGCGGCGTGGACCAGAGCGGGCAAGCGGGCGTGCACGGCTCGGTTGCGCGGCCAGGCGTGCACCGGGCATGTCAGTTGCGGTCGAGCACGTGGCATGGTTTCTTATGCTCCTGTTCTAACGCTGATAGGGTGCAGATCTTTGTGAATTTGGGCAAGATCGTCGTGTAGGATTTGTTCCCCCGACTGAGCTCTGCCATTTGTGTGTGGACGTTGTGCGGTTTTGGGCAAGGGACAGGGAGTTGTCGCATCGCCAAATCTCCAGTGTCACACAGCCGAGTTCCGAGGAAAATCTGCACCAAAATCATGTGCAACGTTTGAGAAACTTTCTCAAACTTTGCCAGGGCGTGTTCAAGGTAGTTTGGCGCCATTTTGGTATTTGGACTTGTTTGATTCAAGTTTTGAAAAATAGAGAACACAGTTGATCTTTGAAAAGGGGCTAAAATTCAGATTTTCGAATTTCTGAATTTTTCCAAAGGGCATTACTTCATGGGCTGTTTTGGGGATTTTGGAAAATTTCAAATGACCAATCTTCCTTACTACATTTTATAGGTTATTTAGTGCACTAAAACTTTGTTAATTGGTTCAAATCAAAATTTTGTATTTTTCCCAAGTCTTTTCTCAAATTCCCTTTATGTGCTTAAATGGTCCATTTGAAAGGTGTTAGGGTTTTAGATGCTTTTCTCACTTAATGTGCATGGTGTGCTTAGCGTATAATTCTTGAGCTAAAAAAGATTTTTGCTTAGGCTTTTAACCCTTTAGGTTTGGTGTTTCATGTATTATTTGAGCCACATGTGATAATGGTCACAGGTTGGGTTACTGGAAAAACCCTAGGTAACACTAGGGTGTTACAGCCTTCCCCCCTTAAAGGAATCTCGTCCCGAGATTTGGGTCGGAGTCCTCCGGGGTGAAGAGAAGGTTATGGCTTGCTTGAATTTGGTGGGTTTGTTTATTAAAGTTCTCTAGTAACTGCTCTTCGAATGCCAGCCCTTATCACCGTCAACCCATTTAAAAGCACATCCAACCAGCCCACAGTTCTGCCAGCACTGACATCTGGTCCCCGTTAATCATCCTCTCCACGTGTCCTCAAACCAGTCTGCACACCGTGTGTCACCGCCTATGGGGCCCACTTGTCAGCGTTATCCCCTCTATGCCTTAGACAACGTGCACCGCGAGCTCCGATGGATGCGGGCGACCGTTGCGTAACCGTGCTTGTCGTCTGGCCGCGCTTCGGATTATAAAAGGAACCCGTTGCGACCTTCCCTCGCAATGTCGCGCCGACTCAAGTGCCATTCTAGCAGAGATTGAAAGCAGCGCCGCCGCCGGCCCTGTTTCGTGTCCACCGCCGTCACGTCCACGAATTCGGGCCTATGAGTCTCGCCGTGCGTCGGGGATTGAACCGGTGTCCTCCCGGCTGTGGATTGGTGGCCAGAGCTCTCGGAATTCGTCGCTAGAGCTTGGGCTTCCGCCGTGGTCGTGCCCCCCTCATCGATGGGCCTCTAGTGGGCGCCATCTATGGTGAGAAACCCCCAGTTGCGTATGATTCGTTCCTAATTGCGCGCTAGCTCGACGAAGTAGAATATGAGGGTGGGATTTGGCCGATTGTTGCAGCCGGCCATGTCGTCACCTCCGCACGGTGGGCTACGCTGCCGTGTATCAGCGTCGTGGGAGGAAGAAGACCCTCTGGCCGCCAGATCAATATTGTGTGGTCTAGATTAGATCTAGGGGGTGAACACCTTGCGCCGTTGAGGCCCTAATTGACGGCTGCGATTAAATGAGAGAATAACCCTTTGCAACATCAAATCTTGGTCGTTTGATAGAAATCGGGTGGCTACGGGTGGGCGTACCAGTTGATCTATAAAGCAGAATCTAATCTAGGCCATCGGCTGTAGATCCGACTGTGGCGGAACCACCCGAATTATTCCAGCTTAAGTGCCTAAGACACGCCTCAGGGGCCGTAACACACTTAAATCGGAATAACTCGTCAGTCCCTCAGATCTAGTCTGATGGAGCCACTTAACCAGGATCAAATTCCACAATCTCACTCGAAGGTGAGTCACAGAAGAAATACAATAAAACATGAAACCTCAAATTAAATGCTGAGTTATTACATAGATCGGAGTTTTTGAGTAGCAAATAAGAGTTCACAAAATAAAATGCAGCGGATAATCGATGTCGTCGGTATCGAGGAAATGGGCAAGGCCTGGCCCACTACTCCTCGTGCTCCTCTCCTGCCGGAGCAACATCCCACTCGACCGTCCAACCCGGTGACAGGGTGGTAGGCCAAGTCACACCATCAACCATTTCCTGAATGGTACCTGCAAAAATTATGCCACAAGCAAGGCTGAGTATACTAATACTCAGCTAGACTTAACCGGTGTGAGGAGTCTACTCCTCTACCTTTAGACTATGCAGCTGTTTGGCTGAGGGGTTTGGTTTGCCAAAAGCACTAGCTGTTTCTAAAATCAATTTTTAACTTTTCAAATTCTATCCTCATTAACTTAGCTAGATTTGCTCCTTCTAAGCATACATGGTGACAAGCATTTAGTTCAATCAACAAATTGTCTCATGTAACCTCATTTTACTTCTTACTCGATGCAGTACAAGGGGTCAAGCAGTCTCATTAGTTGCGAGAAGCAAACGATTCGAATCGAGTTTTAATCCTTGCAAGGTAAACCTAAACACACGGCATGTTAGGGTACTCCGACCCCACACATGACAACCGTCCCCATCGATTCCCCGTTCGCGTCCAGGCCTCACCGCCTTGGCATACAATGCTCCACTGACCCTGGCTGCCGCCGTGCAGTGACCGCACTTGTACCCACCATAGCTAGCATGGGAGACCCAGTCTCAGGTCGCATGAGGGATAAAGTCCGCGCCCGGCTTCACTCAGGTACTAGGTTTACCGGTTACCATTTTTCCCGGCATGTGCTTAGTACATTCAAAAGCTTGACTCAGGTATCCACACATTAATCCTTAATTCCTTTTCCCGTCTCATGGTCAAGGCATCCTCCCTGGATCCAAGTCCATAGACTAACATAGATCCCGTTATCAAGATGAATACAATCAATTCCTGACCTCGCGCGAGTGCTAGAAAAATCACTCGACTTCTACCGAGATCCTGATTAGCAAAGCAGCTACTCGACCTAGCATACTAGTATTCATCTCAAAAAGGAATCCTAAGTTCATGCAACTAGAGGTTTCAAGCAACTCCTACACTTAAGTGCATATTACAATCCTACAAGCATTAAGTGTAGTAAAGTAGCATATAATAATACGGTTATGCATATAAACCGGGGCTTGCCTTCAATTGCTGGGGCTGCGGGGAGATCCTCAACAGTAGCCTCGGAAGCTTGCTCCTGGTCCTCTTCTTGGACAGATCCTTGCTTGGGGATGAGCACGTAGTCTCCATCGGCAAGATTACAATCTAATGAATGCAATGCGTAAGATATATGCATGATATGATAGGTGCTTTTAGAAATTACAACTTTTGACGGTGTATGGTCTTCTTGAGTTAGACAAGGTTAACTTCACTTATGTAAGACCTTTGGGTGGTATACTTGGTAAATTGGGTCAAACTTTAGCTAAGGTAAGTGGTAGGTTTATTTTTGGGGTTCCACTGAATTCTTTTTTAGCCTTAGTGAGAATTGATAAGTACTCAAGTTGGACTTATTGGGGTGAGGTTTATTTCTTCTTTCTTTTTCTTTTATTCTCTTTAATGTTTTGGAGTGGGTTTGAACTACAAGTTGCTTTAATAAAATTCCAAACAATCTGCAAAAATTACAGTGGCTTGGTACTGGTGTATAATTCTTTGCCTCAAAATTTGGGGGTCAGAAGGTGAATAGTTTTCTCTGGACAAAATTACCAAATTTTAGGGCAGAAGGGGTGCTTTGAACTACAACTATTATTTAACTGTAGGTAATTCCTTTAAACTTATTTTTGCTGGCCTTTAGGTGCTATAACAAGACATGGCACAAAATTTTAGCTATTAATACCTATTAGTTATTTTACTAGGGTTTTCCCAAGTTTCTAGCCAAAGAGGTGCTTTCTACTACCACTATATTTGAAAAATATCAAACAACAGAGTTCTGATTTTTCTTAGCTTTTATTTTGCGCAAGAGAAATCATTCTGAAGTTTGGCATCTTTTTTCTTAAGGGAAGGGGTGGTATGCATCAAGTGGATTAAATGGCTTTTCTTATAAAGTTTGGGCAATAGGTATTATTTTACATCTTTTTAATGGGTTTGCATTTTTCTCTGGTGGCTTATCTCATTATGGACTTAGCAAATTTTTGGTTGCCCATTATTGCATCATTATGGGTTATTCATGATTTATTTGGAAAATGCCTCATTATCATCTTATATTTATTTTCCTTACTTAAAATGTTGGGCTGAGGTGTTCATTATTTTTGCAGTGGGGTTCTGGTGGTTATAAGTCCACTGAATTTTTATTATCAATTTTGGGTCTAGCTTTGTAATTCTAATAATTGATTTCCAGTTCAAATAATGCTAAATAAAACATTTTATTTTAAAACTGATCTGGACTAAAGGTCTCTTTATTTTTCCTAGGTTCTTTGTTACTTAAGCAAACTAGGAAAAATAATTCCACTCACTGTTCATTAATTTCTATTGTCTTTCTGATTTTTCCTAAGTTTTGGGAAAAATAGCTTTAAAGGAATATCTACACTATATTCTTCAATACTAGGGTTCCTACTATTTTTAAACAGTGTTTAAGTGAGGTTTGAACATCTACAAATTTTCTTAGGTTCAGCACAGAAGCAAAACTAATTCTCCTTAATTAAACAAGGTTTGGTCAGTTTCTGTTTTTAAACTCTAAAATTTAGAACAGAAAGCATAGGGTTTATTATTTTTAAATGATAGTTCATAATATTTAGGATCTAGCAAAATTAGTTTGACAAATTTTGATTAAGAAATCATCAAGTTATAGATTTTCTAAGTTCTCTGGTTATTTAAAAAGATTAACAGAATTGATTAAATGGAAAACTACTTTGCACTGGGGTCCCTGGCGGGTGTTTTAAGTTTTCCTCACGGATCAGTCCCTCGGCTACTATTCAAATGAGTCACTGACATTGCAGAAAACCCCTCGGGTTCTTCTAATCCTAACCCGAGGTCCTTCTCCTAACTTAAACAGTAACCACGGCGGAAGAAAGGGCGGAGGGGCTTACCGGCGGCGAGATTGCTCCGGTGAGGTGGTCGAGGACGTAGGGGAGGTCTCGGGGATCACAGCGATGTGCGGGTCACCGTCGGGGATGGTCGGAGTTGGCCGGTCCACGTGCGCAGGCGGAGATGCTCGTCGGCGGCGAGGAGTCCGGCCTGCTCACGGCGCAATAGTTCAATTGAACAGGTCAGAGAGCTTCACCAGGGAACAAGGAAGGTGTGTGCGCGAGGAATTGAAGAATGGCTCACCGGAGAGCTTGGTCCACGTGCGCAGGCGAGCGATCGAAGTCCGGTGAAGTCGATCTCGGGCTTCCAGTGAAGTCCTGCCGGGTTCGAGGGCTTGGAAAGCTTCACGGGCCACTGGCGGAGCTAGCCGAAGCACTGGCTCGACTTGGGGGTGGCCGGAGTGAGCTGGCCATGGTGGCCGAAGCTCTGGCGGCAGTGGCGGGCGGAAGAGAGCTCGCCGGAGCTAAGGAGGGCTGGCTGGCCGGTGATGGTGAGCGCGGGGTGAAGTGAGGCGCGCCCGGGGAGGCTTTATAGGCGCGGGCAGGCACGACCAAGGGCAAGGGCGCGCGGCGGACATGACCGAATGCCGGGGCGAGCGCGCGCGGGTTGGGCGAGCGCCGGCAAGCCGACCAGGGTCGAACACGTGTGCCCGTGCGTTCTGCCCAAGTTCTGGCGCGTGTGGTCGCCCATCCGAGCCTGCTCTCGCCTTGGTCAGTGCACAAAACCTCTTCTCCTCCCTACAAGCTACCGATCTTGTGTGGGGGTCATAGGATTTTGCCTACTGGTTGCAGAGATATGGAGCCCGGAAATCCAGTCTGTCTCCCTGCTCAAACCCGAGGCAAATCCAGGGTTTTGTCGTGTCTAGGGCTCGCGTCCCAATGCCATCTTCTGGCACACGATAGAAGGGTTAGTTAGGCACATTTTTGTTAATGGGGCCATTAGGATTTGAGTTAGGGATCAAGGTGAACACGCTTGATCTTTGGCTCAAGGTCTGAAATTCAGAATTCCCCATTGAGTCCCCACATGAGAAGCTTGATTTGGGGTTTTATTTGAGTTATTTTGGCCAAGCTTTCTCAACCTTTCTTGTTGCTTAATGAATATACTTCAATGTTTATAATTGGCTGAAGCCATGATTTTAAGTTTTTCATACCCTTTTCCCCATTTTCTTGAATTTTGCTCATAGGACTCACTTAGGGTTTTTATTAGGGTTGCCACATTATTACCTTTTTGAAAGACCCATTTGTTTTGATCATGATACTTATAAGTATAGGCTTGGTGGATTCTTCATTCTTAAGTCAATTTGATGCTCATGCTTAATTTGGTTCACATAAAATGATGGTTCTTGGTTTGGCACTTTGAGAGAAAAACCCTAGGTGACACTGGGGTGTCACAGCCTTCCCCCCTTAAAGGAATCTCATCCCGAGATTCGGGCCAGAGTCCTCCCAGGGTGAAGCGAAGGGTGAGACTTATAGGAAATGGGTGATTATTATTATTATTAGGGTAAAACTGCTCTTCGAATGTCATTCTCTTTGCAACTTCAGAAGGAAGCCCTTTTTAAGTTTTATTTCATGATTACTTCATTCTGAATTAAGATCATATTTTTGAAAATTAGATTTGAAGGGCAGGAGGAGGGGTTGGGTGTGATTACGTACCTGCTTCCTTAGGTAGGCAATCGGGGAAGTTGGATCTCAAGAATTCCTCGGTTTCCCAAGTAGCTTCTTCCTCTGAGTGATTACTCCACTGGACCTTGTACATCTTGATCGATTTAGCCCGAGTTGATCTTTCTTTGCAATCCAGAATCTTGGAGGGGTACTCTTGGTACGATAGATCTGGCTCTATCTCCAATTCTGGCTCTGCTATGATCTCGGTCGGCAATCGAACACACTTCTTCAGCTGAGATACATGGAATACACTGTGAATGGCATACATCTTTGAAGGTAACTTCAGCTTATATGCCACGGGTCCACATGCTTCTTTGATCTCATAAGGTCCAATGTAACGAGGGGCTAGCTTGCCTTTGATCCCAAACGTCTGCACTCCCTTGGTGGGTGATACCTTGAGGTATACAAAACTTCCCACCTCGAACTGGAGAGGTTTCCTTCTTCTATAATGGTAACTCTTCTGCCTAGCCTGAGCAGCTTCTAGATTCTTCCTGATTAGTTTGACCTTCCTTTCGGCTTCAGTCACTAAGTCAGGCCCAAAAACTCCTCTTTCTCCAGGTTGAGACCAATTGAGTGGTGTCCTGCACCTTCTTCCATAGAGAGCTTCAAAAGGTGCCATCCTTAGGCTGGATTGATAACTGTTGTTATAAGCAAACTCTGCCAAGGAGAGGTGCTTATCCCAGTTCTTGCCACAATCGATTGCACAAGCTCTCAGCATATCCTCCAGGATTTGGTTTACCCTTTCCGTCTGACCATCAGTCTGTGGGTGGTAAGCTGAACTCCTGATTAGCTTGGTTCCCAAAGACTCTTGCAATTGTTCCCAAAATCTGGCAACAAATTGGGCTCCTCGGTCAGAAACAATGGTCCGAGGTAATCCGTGCAAACACACGATCCGGTCAATATACAATTTTGCATACTTTTGAGCCTTATCAGTGGTGTGCACAGGAAGAAAATGTGCCACTTTTGTCAGTCGATCCACAATAACCCAAATCGAATCATGATGACGAGAGGTGTTGGGCAGACCCACAATGAAATCCATGCTGATGTCATCCCACTTCCACGAAGATATAGACATGGGTTGCAAAGCTCCAGCTGATTTCAAGTGGCTTGCCTTTATCCTCTGACAAGTGTCACATTATGATACGTACTGGGCTATCTCCCTCTTCATTCTGGTCCACGAATACAAAGGCTTCAGATCATGGTACATTTTGGTGCTTCCCGGATGCATAGAGAATTTGGAGAGATGAGCCTCATCCAAGATTTTCCTCTTGAGGTCCTAGTCTTTAGGAATCACCAATCTGCTTTTGAACCATAGCACACCCTTTTCATCTTGGCGGAAACAATTATACTTCTCAACCTTCTGATGGAGATTCTTCTTGATAACCTGCACTCCCTTGTCACTGAGCTGGGCCATGATAATCTGGTCTTGCAAAGCTGGCTCAACAGAAATGTGCGACAAAGAACCAGAAGGAATCACTTCAATTTGCATCTTGCTCAACTCATCACACAAGGTGTTAATGCGAGAATCCATCAGAATACAATTGCATTGCAACTTCCGACTCAAGGCATCTGCTACCACATTAGCTTTTCCTGGGTGATAATGTACCTCCATGTCATAATCCTTGATCAGCTCTAGCCATCTTCTCTGCCTCATGTTGAGATCGGCCTGAGTAAAAATGTACTTAAGGCTCTTATGATCAGTGAAGATGTTGCAGTGGGTTCCCATTAAATAGTGCCTCCACATTTTTAATGCATGAACCAATGCTGCCAACTCGATGTCATGAGTGGGATAGTTTTGCTCATGAGGCCTGAGTGCTCTTGAGGCATAAGCGATGACTCGGTTGTCTTGCATTAAGACACAACCTAGCCCGGTGCCAGAGGCGTCCCAATACACATCAAAAGGCTTGCTGTTGTCGGGTTGCGCCAATACTGGTGCTGTGGTCAGATGCTGCCTTAATGCATGGAAGGCATCTTCACACTTCTGACTCCAAACAAACTTGGCTTCTTTCTTTAGCAACTCAGTTATAGGCTTCGCAATCCGAGAGAAATCCGGAATAAATCTTCGGTAATAACCAGCTAATCCCAGAAAACTCCGAATTTGACGGAAAGTCGTTGGTGGCTTCCAGTTCATCACCTCTTGCACTTTATCAGGATCAACAGCTATTCCAGCCCGAGAGATAGTGTGACCCAAGAATTTGATTTCCTTTAGCCAAAAATCACACTTGGATAACTTGGCGTAAAGGTGGTGCTCTCGTAGACGTTGAAGCACTACATGCAAATGCCCGGCATGTTCTTCTTCGTTCCTTGAGTATACCAAAATATCATCGATGAAAACCACTACAAATTTGTCCAATTCAGGCATGAAAACAGAATTCATCAGATACATGAAATATGCTGGTGCATTTGTCAGCCCGAATGACATCACCAAAAATTCATATAGCCCATATCTGGTTGAGAATGTCGTCTTCAGAATATCACTTGCTCGTATCTTGATCTGATGGTAGCCAGAGCGAAGGTCTATCTTGGAAAACACCTTGGCTCCGACCAACTGGTCAAAAAGAACATCAATACGAGGCAAAGGATACTTGTTCTTGATAGTTACTGCATTAAGAGGGCGGTAATCTATACATAGCCTCAAGCTTTTGTAACACCCCAGGTGTTACCATGGCTAGAGCACACCTTGGCACTAAGGGCTGTGAATTATATGTGGAAGAGGCTTAGGGCAACACATAAGAACTTTGGAGATCTTGTGCTAATCAAGTTGCCAATGACCTAAGAGCCATTACTCTAAGCCTTGCTCACTTACTACCTAGGTAAGAGGGGAGAAGAACCCTAGACCTCTCTTAAACCCTATCTCCCAAAACCCTAGGTAAGAGGGGAAAGAGAGTGAACAAGTGTGCAAAGCACGAGTAATTTTTACCCAAACCTTAGGTAACCTTATAACCAGCAATTAGGGGGGGAATATTGCAAAAAGACCCCTGGAGAAACCCCAATTCAAATCTCCAAGTGGAGAGAGAGCTAGAGCTCTCTATTTCCCTCTAAGTCAAATTCTAACCCTAATCCAAAGACCAACCGTGTTCACCTTGATGATGGCACCAAAACCACTTAGGTTCTATACCAAAAATGTGGTATACCACCTAAGGCACCCCCTGGAAAAAGTGGAAACCGAGACTTTGACGTTTGACAGGTATTGGCATCAGTTTTGTCGCGAGGTGGGCAGTGAGACAAGCCAGATTTGGCGCCCGTCTATCTCCTGATCTAGGGCGTATCCTCCATTGGAACTCGCACATGTGAGATAGCCCTAGGTGCCAGGAAGAGGTCTGCGCCGGATCCATGGCAAGATTCGCACGTTTGCGATCTCTGGAGACGTTTGAACAATGGAAGAAACACACCTCCACGTGTTCGACGCTTCCTGCCCACGCCAGAGCACGCTCACGCGCGCCCCCGCATGCCCAGCGCCGCGCCCGAGCCCAAGCCAGCGCCATGGCCCGCGCCCGCGCCTATAAAGCCCTCCCAGGCTTCGACTGCACTCTTCCGCGCACCCTCAAACCTCACCTGAGTTTAGCTCGCCGCCGTTTGCCCGTGCGTAGCGCGTCCGCGGCCGCCCAATCCCTCTGTCACCGTAGACCGGCCAATAGAGCCATTCCCAACCCCGTCCAGCCCTCGGAGAAGACTGTGCACACCTCCGTGAAGCTCCCCGAGCAAGGAATCGGAGTTTGCTTCGCCGGAGAGGCCAGTCCACGCTCGCCGGAGCTCTCAACCCCGCCGGAGTACGTGGACCGGGTAATCCACTCAACCATCCTTCGATTCCTTGTGCACACGGTCCCTACGTTACCTCGTGAAGCTCACCGTGCCCTTGGATTGAACCAGTTCGCCGTGGTTTGGCCGGTACACTCGCCGCCGACGAGAACACCCGCCTGCGCGCGTGGACCGGGCGATTCCGGCCATCCCCGACGTCAAGCCGTACCTCGACGTGACCGCCAGAGTCTCCCTGAGCCAACCCCACCCTTCGCCGGACCTCCCTCGCCGCCGGTAAGCCGCGCAACCCTTTTCTTTCCCGCGGTTACTGTTTACATAGGGGGAAGGACTGCGGGTGAGAGGGAGAGAAGGTCAGGGGGTTTTGTGAAATGTCAGAGACACAGGGGAATAGTGGTGCGAGGGTAGATTTGCGAAGGTTGATTTAGTTGAAACCCAGGGACCTCGGTGTAAACTGATTTTTCAGAAAAACCTTATTAAAACTGATTTTAAATTTGAACAGAAACTTTGAAAATCCATAACTTCTGTTTAGTTCGTCCAAATTTGGTCAAACCAATTTTGTCAGACTCTAAATAATGTAACCTACTTAAGAAAAATATAAAACCCCCTATGTACTATAGAAAACTTTAAAGCTCTGATTTAATTATAGTTTTGGCCAAAAGCTCAATAATAGGGCAAAAATTAGTTGCACTAATTGACTAGGGTTAGAAAAATTTGGAGAAGTTTATATCTACCTACTAACCCAAATAAAAATGTTAAACCTCTCTGCCCACTTCATTAAGTTAGTTTTTACCCCTTATTCTATAATATGCTTAAGGATAAGAAAAATAGAAAATGTAATTTAAACAATGAACCAGAGAGCACCTCTATTTTTGTTAGGATACTTATCTAATGTAGTTCACTGGAAAAATATATCATACCCTGGTTTAGTATAAAATAAGTAGGATACCTTTTATTTTAATAAAATAAGGATAACTTAGAAAAACCCTACAAAAATAACCCCAAGGTAAAAACACCCTCACCCTTGGGATAACTAATGTTTTATTAATGAGAACTTAGGAAAAATATAAAATTTGCTGTTTAACATTTTTCAAATAATAATGTAGTAGAAAGTGCCTTTTTGACAATAAATTTAAGAAAATCATAACTAAATAACCACCCCTTAGTTTTCTGTGATTTTTAGCACAGAAGCCTATTATTACTGGTAGATGCCAATAAAAATAACTCTTAGGACAGACCCCACCTCTAATTAAGAGTTGCAGTACAAAGTGGCCCATTTATTCAACTTTTATTCTTTTTGTCTTAAGCATAGCCTTTAGATGTTGAGCCTCAAATTCTTAAAACCAGCTAGAATAGCAAATGACAACCCACTGTAATTTTTACAGAATTTTTGGAAATTATTAAAACACTGTCGTAGTTCAAACCTACCCTATAAACCCTAAATGGAAATTAAAGAAAGAAAAATGAATAATGTAAATTAATGTCATCCTAAAACCTTTGTAATCTGTCCACTGAAATGTATCAAGACAATACCAATCCACTATGTTATCTTCACTAAAAACCCAAGCCTAAAGAGTAATAAGCCTAACCCACTGGAAGCCCCGCATGACTAAGAAACCCTAACTTACTTCTTAACTTAGTTCTCTTTAGCATAATGTTATTAAATCCTGCATAATCATGACATACATGTTCATTGCATTTCGATAGACTGTAACCTTGCTGACGGAGAGTACATCCTCGTGCCGGAGCAAGGAGCTGCTCAGGAGGTAGCCCCGGATCCAGCACCCGAGCCTGCACCAGAGGACCTGTCTGCCACTGCTTTGGAAGGCAAGCCCCGGTTTTATGCATAACCTGTTCTATATGCTATTTTACTGCACTTAATGTTTGTAGGGTTGTACTGTGCACTTAAGTGTAGGAGTTGATTGAAACCCTAGTTGCATGAACTCAGGATTCCTTTTGAGATGGATACTAGTATGCTAGGTCGACTAGTTGCTTTATTAAATTAGGATCTCGGTAGAAGACGAGTGATTTTTCTAGCACTCGCGCGAGATCAGGAATTGGTTGTACCCACTTTTATATCATCATGATTCTAGTTGTGGACAACAATCCATGGGGTTTGGTTGTCTACGAGATGGAAAATGGAATAAGGATTAACGTGCGGATACCTGTGTCAAGCGTTTGAACGTACTAAACACATACCGAGAAATATGGTAAATCGGTAAGCCTAGTACCTGATTGAACCTGGCAGTAGACTTTGCCCCTCACGCGACCTGAGACGTGGTCTCCCATTCCGGTTATGGTGGGTACAAGTGCGGTCACTGCACGACGGCAGTCGGGGTCAGTGAGGCATTGTACGCCAAGGCGGTGAGCCCTGATCTGCTGACGGGGAATCGATGGGGACGGTTGATGTGTGTGGGGACGGAGTGCCCCTACATGTCGTGTGTTTAGGTTTACCTTGCAAGGATAAAAACTCGATTCGAATCGTCTGCTTCTCGCAGCTAATGAGACTGCTTGATCCATTGTATTGCATTGAGTAACAAGTGGAAATATGATGAGTTGATATAAGATGTTGATTGCTAATCATGCTTGCTACTATGTATGAGTAGATAGTACACTTTTAGCCTTAAGAGAGTCACACTTAATTTTGACAAAGTTAAAAACTTGATTTAGAAACTCAGCTAGTGCTTTTGGCAACCAAACCCCACAGCCAAACAGCTGCATGTCTAGAGGTAGAGGAGTAGACTCCTCACACCGGGTAAGTCTAGCTGAGTATTAGTATACTCAGCCTTGCTTGTGGCATAATTTTTACAGGTTCTCTAGAGGAAATGGTTGCTGGAGTGACTTGGCCGTCCATCTTGCCACCGGGTTGGACTGTCGAGTGGGACCCTGCCTCGGCTGAGGAGGAGCATGAGGAGTGATGGGACAGGCTTCCCCATCTCTCTGTTTATTTACCGTTAGTTTATTTTCTGCTACACTTCGAACAATGATGGTTACTTTTGCAAAAACTCCGATGATGATGATGGTGATGTAATAATTTAATACTCTGACATGTATGGTTTTATGCTTTATTGTATTTGCTCTGTGACTCACCTTCGAGTGAGATTGTGGTACTTGATCCTGTCAGTGGCCGTGTCGGACTAGATCCGAGGGATTGACGGGTTATTCCCATTTAAGTGTGGTCTAGCCTCTAAGTTGGAATAATTCGGGCAGTTCCGCCACAGCTGGTATCGGAGCTTGTACCACCACAGAGGAATCAATAAAATGTAAATACCATCATTTTTCCAAGTAAAACTTGGTAGAAACAATATTGGATAGATAGTAGGACGAGCAGGATAGACCTAGGACGTGAAGCCTTAGGGTAATAGAAGGGTAGCTAGGTGGCTAAGTAACTAGGCCCTACAGGCCACTTTTACAGGATGGGAGTTCTTCCCTATTCCTTTTATCTTGTTGTGAGGTCGTTCAGGACGAGCATGCATGCATTCTTAATTAAGCAAATGGATAATTAAACAAGGACTTAAACACAAGATAACAACCAACTAGGTCCCCAGTGCCTTTTTATTTAACTAGAGAAAGGCTGAGTTTTATTTATCTTGTTCTTTTTATAATTCTTTTTCTTTTACTTACGCTTAACCGTGCACAGATGACTTCCCACGGATCCTCCGAGGATGGAAATGCACTAACCCACACTGACGGGCTTGCACGAGAGGGCTTTCCCCGCATTTTGTGGGAGGTACTTCAGGGGGCCAGATACGCGACACCCCCTCAGTATGCGGTGCAGCAGTTCGAGAAGCACCGAGTGCCCCGCTGTAGGGTGAGGATGACCTTGGAGCCTCATCCCCTGCAGCCAGGCTGGCGCTCTTTGGACTCCGAGTCTTTCGGATACCGAGCGGAGGACACGATCGAGGCGATCGCTCTGCATGGATTGACTACTTTCTGCGGATTCCATCCTTTGGAGCTGGCTACCCACCCCATTGGCTTGTTCCCCGCTGAGAGGGAAGACGACCCAATGTGGAAGGATCGGGTGGAGCATGCCAAGGATATCTGGGCCATCTACCCAGGACAGACCGCGCACTTGACCGTACGGTGCATGAATGCTCTGTACCGTCTGCAGGTGATGCGCGGTGAGGCGATGTCCCATCTGATGGCACTGCTGGAGGCTACAAAGATTACGTTGGACAACAGAGAGGAACTCGTGGTTGACTTGTCTCAAGAAATGGTGGAGAAGGACTTGCAGGTGGAGCAGCTATCCACTGATATCCAAGAGTTGGAGGAGCTAGTGGGCACCAGGGAGAACACCATCGAGGTTCTAGAGGATCAGCTCATTAACACTCAGCAGCAGCTTGCTGAGGCTAACGAGCACCTGGATATGCATCACCAGGAGATCCAGGACCTAGAGGCCAACGAGGACGCCGACATCGAGGGAGGGGATGAGCCTGCCTCCAGTGTGGACACTGCTGGCTCGGGAAGACCACCTTCCCGAGTAGAGTGTTGCTTCGTTCGCTCACTAGGTTTTCGGGATAGGATTAGAAGTTGGACGGTCGGACTCCTCGCAGCTAGCTTAGCTTTTGCACCCTTGGGGTACTAGGCTAGATAGAGTTGAGTCATTTTGGGACAATTGGTGTAATCGTGCTAAACTCTTTTGGAAGCTTGTTTAATGGATGCTGTCATCAGTTTAAATTTGGAAGGAAGAATTTATGCCTTTTAAGATCCTTTTGTTGAAATCGGAATCTATCATGTTGTTTTTAACCTTTTCTCCGCGATAAAATCTTGAACTTGGAAATGTGGTGTTAAGTATGTATGTGGTTTTTCAGATGGCCGGGAGGCAGCGTCGTGGCCAGAACGAGCGCGTTCCTCCACCGCCGCCACCGCCTCCCACTCTGCAGGAGCTCATGGCTCAGCAGAATGAGATTTTGAGGCAGCTAGCTCAGCGTCAGCCACCACCTCAGCACTATGGTGGTGGGGACCATCAGCGTCACCCCGCGGCGGCCACATACCAGGAATTCCTTAGCACCCAGCCACCATTGTTCACAAGGGCGGAGGACCCACTTGATGCAGATGTATGGTTGCGAGTGGTGGAATCTAAATTCCCACTACTCCATGGAGCTTGCTCAGAGGTCACCAAAGTCAGGTTCGCCACCCAGCAGCTTCGCGGACCCGCAAGGACTTGGTGGGATCATTTTCTTGCTATGCAGCCAGAGGACCGAGAGGTAGAATGGAGGGAGTTCAAGGCAGCTTTCAGAGGACACCATATACCAGCCGAGATCATGGACCGGAAGCTCAATGAGTTTTTGGCACTCACTCAGGGCAACAGGACAGTATTGCAGTATGCCCAGGCCTTTAATGACTTGTGCCAGTATGCTGGGTATCACGCAGATACGGATGAGAAGAAGAGGGACAGGTTCAGGAGGGGGCTCAGCACTAAGCTCCGTGACCATCTCAACACCGTCAGGGCCAACAGTTACAATGAGTTGGTCAACATGGCTATCTCCCAGGAGGACTGCATTACAGCTAGACAGGCGGAGAAGAAGAGGAAGACCCCTGTGGCGGGACCCTCAGCTCAGCCACAGCGCTTTAGGATTGTGTCCGACACTCAGAGCAGGGGACCCCAGCAGCAGCAAGGGCGATGGGTAATCCGACCTCAGCAGCAGCAGCAGGCACCCAACCGCACCTAGTTTCCAGCTCAGAGGAACAATCAGCAGCAGCAGTACCGCCAGGCAAATGACAACAGGTGCTTCACATGTGGCAACACCGGGCATTATGCCAAGAATTGCCCCAGGAACCAGCAGAGGCAGGGGCAGAATGTCAATCAGAATCAAGGCAAGAGACAGAAGGTGCAAGTGAGGCAGCGCAGGCTGAACTTCACCACCATGGCAGATATCCCAGAGGGAGCACTCGTCTTGACTGGTATCTTTACAGTTTTGAATTATCCTGCTATTGTTCTTTTTGATTCTGGTGCATCACACAGTTTTATCAGTACCAAATTTAGTGCCAAGTGCCAATTGCCTTTTCACCACACCAATGGGGGTATTACCATCTCAACACCAGGAGGCAGGGTTGCCACCTATCAAATTAATAGACACGTACCAATTAAGCTGGGTAGTCTCATCTTCAAAACCACTCTATTGATAATGGGATTGGATAGTGTGGATATCATCTTAGGGACTGATTGGTTATCACGACACCACGCGGTGATTGATGTCGCAGCCAGAGCCATAGAAATCTGCTCCCCTTTGGATGGCGAGATCACCTTATATCTACCCGACCAGGGATGCACCCGTTCTTGTGCCTTTGTTATGATAGAGTCCCCAGTGGAAAAGATCCCAATGGTCTGTGACTACCCGGATGTTTTTCCGGATGAATTGCCAGGGATGCCACCTGACCGAGATATTGAGTTCGCCATCGAATTGCAACCCAGGACTGCTCCTATCTCTAAGAGACCCTATAGGATGCCTCCTGCGGAATTGGCAGAATTGAAGAAGCAATTGCAAGAGTTGTTGGACAAGGGGTTTATTCGTCCAAGCACTTCACCATGGGGATGTCCAGCATTATTTGTGAAGAAAAAGGATGAGAGTTTGAGGATGTGTGTTGACTACCGCCCTCTTAATGTGGTGACTATCAAGAACAAATACCCACTGCCCCGTATTGATGTTCTGTTTGATCAGTTGGTAGGAGCCAAAGTGTTCTCCAAGATAGATCTTCGCTCAGGGTACCATCAGATCAAGATCCGTGCCAGCGATATTCCCAAGACGGCTTTCTCTACCAGATATGGGCCGTATGAGTTTTTGGTGATGTCTTTTGGACTGACCAATGCCCCAGCTTATTTTATGTACCTAATGAACTCAGTGTTTATGCCAGAATTGGATAAGTTCGTGATCGTTTTCATTGATGACATTCTGGTCTATTCCAAGAATGAAGACGAACATACTGAGCACCTGCACATCGTGCTTCAGCGGCTGCGCGATCATCACCTTTATGCTAAGTTGTCTAAATGTGAATTCTGGCTGAAGGAGATTAAATTCTTGGGTCACACGATTTCTTAGGATGGGATATCAGTTGATCCTGAGAAGGTACAAGAGGTAATGGATTGGAAACCCCCGACTACAGTGAAGCAAATTTGGAGTTTTCTGGGATTGGCAGGGTACTATCGACGATTTATTCCGGGCTTCTCCAGAATTGCCAAACCAATGACTGAACTGTTGAAGAAGGGAGTCAAATTTGAGTGGAGCCAAAATTGCGAAGATGCCTTTCATACCTTGAGGCAGCATTTGACAACCGCCCCAGTGCTGGCTCAACCTGACAACACCAAGCCATTTGAAGTTTATTGCGATGCTTCTGGTACCGGATTGGGATGTGTCTTGATGCAAGAGAACAGGGTCATTGCTTATGCTTCCCGAGCACTCAGGCCCCATGAGCAGAATTACCCCACTCATGATCTGGAATTGGCAGCTGTAGTTCATGCTCTTAAGTTATGGAGACACTACTTGATGGGAGCTCACTGTAACATCTACACTGATCACAAGAGTCTCAAATACATCTTCACTCAGGCAGATCTGAACATGAGGCAGAGGAGATGGTTGGAGTTAATCAAGTACTATGATTTGGAGGTGCATTACCACCCTGGTAAAGCCAATGTTGTGGCAGATGCCTTGAGCAGAAAGGCCTAGTGCAATTGTATGAGCATGGATGTGGGAGTTACCACCCTGTGCGATGAGTTGTGCAAGCTGAACCTGGAAGTTGTTTCTTCGGGTGACATAAGCTATATCTCGGTGGAGCCCACATTGCAAGAGCAGATAGTCAGGGCACAGGTTGAGGATAAGGGTGTTCAGGTTATCAAAGTTATGATCAAGCAAAAGGCAGAAAAATACAAGTGTTTCCGACAGGACAACAAGGGAATTCTATGGTTTGGAGATCGATTGGTTGTTCCCAAGGACCCTGAGCTCAGAAAGAAGATACTGGATGAAGCTCACCTTTCCAAATTCTCCATGCACCCTGGTAGCAACAAGATGTACCATGATCTCAGATCTCTTTATTGGTGGACTAGAATGAAAAGGGAAATTGCCAAGTACATATCCGAGTGTGACACTTGCCAGAGGATAAAGGCTAGTCACTTGAAGACAGCAGGCCCTTTGCAACCCCTTCCCATACCATCTTGGAAATGGGAGGACATTTGCATGGACATCATAGTAGGATTACCCAATACCTCCAGGCACCATGATTCTATTTGGGTTATCGTGGACAGGTTGACCAAGACTGCTCATTTCTTGCCAGTGCACACCACCCACAAGACAGAGAAGTACGCAGAAATTTATGTTGATCAGATAATAAGATTGCATGGTATTCCAAAGACCATTATATCTGACAGAGGAGCACTGTTCGTGGCACGCTTTTGGGAGAAGCTGCAAGAATCACTTGGGACCCAAGTAATCCGAAGCTCAGCATATCACCCCCAAACAGATGGCCAGACAGAAAGGGTGAATCAGATTTTGGAAGACATGTTGCGAGCATGTGCATTACACTATGGAAAGGAATGGGACAAGTGTATGTCTTTGGCAGAGTTTTCTTACAATAACAGCTATCAGTCTAGTCTGAAGATGGCACCTTTTGAAGCCTTATATGGGAGAAGGTGTAGGACCCCACTAAATTGGTCTCAAGCAGGAGAAAGGGAAATCTTTGGGCCAGACTTGGTACTCGAGGCAGAGGCAAAGGTCAGGGTTATTACCAAGAACTTAGAAGCTGCTCAGGCCAGGCAAAGGAGCTATCATGATAGGAGGCGGAAGCCTCTACAGTTTGAGGTGGGAGATCATGTCTATCTTAAGGTCTCACCCACCAAGGGTGTCCAGAGATTCGGGATCAAGGGCAAGTTAGCCCCTCGCTACATTGGACCCTATGAGATCAAGGCAAGTTGTGGACCCGTAGCTTACCAATTGGAATTGCCACCCCACATGTCAGCAGTTCACAATGTGTTCCATGTATCTCAGCTGCGGAAATGTGTTCGCCTACCCACTGAAGTGCTACCGGAACCGGACATTGAGATAGAGCCAGACTTATCCTATCAAGAGTACCCCGTCAAGGTATTAGATCAAAAGGAAAGATCAACTCGGGCAAGGTCGGTCAGAATGTACAAGGTTCAGTGGAGTCACCATTCAGCAGAAGAAGCTACATGGGAGACTGAGGATTTCCTACGCTCTCGCTTCCCCGACTTTCTGCCCAAAGGAGTCGGTAAGTAACCCCAAAACCCCACCCCCACCTGCCCTTTGAATTCAATTATAAGAAAAACTTAGATAACAAGGATAGTCTAAGTTGTGGATTTAACTTAAGAAGGGCTTCCTTCTGAAGTTGCAAAGAGGATGACATTCGAAGAGCAGTTAATAAGAGGAATTTAAGTGTAAAGGAAAAATAACATCAACACACCTTCCAGCACCCTCCAAGGGACTCTACCTAAAATCTCGAGACGAGATTCCTTTAAGGGGGAGGGCTGTAACACCCCAGGTGTTACCATGGCTAGAGCACACCTTGGCACTAAGGACTGTGAATTATATGTGGAAGAGGCTTAGGGCAACACATAAGAACTTTGGAGATCTTGTGCTAATCAAGTTGCCAATGACCTAAGAGGCATTACTCTAAGCCTTGCTCACTTACTACCTAGGTAAGAGGGGAGAAGAACCCTAGACCTCTCTTAAACCCTATCTCCCAAAACCCTAGGTAAGAGGGGAAAGAGAGTGAACAAGTGTGCAAAGCATGAGTAATTTTTACCCAAACCTTAGGTAACCTTATAACCAGCAATTAGGGGGGGAAATATTGCAAAAAGACCCCTGGAGAAACCCCAATTCAAATCTCCAAGTGGAGAGAGAGCTAGAGCTCTCTATTTCCCTCTAAGTCAAATTCTAACCCTAATCCAAAGACCAACCGTGTTCACCTTGATGATGGCACCAAAACCACTTAGGTTCTATACCAAAAATGTGGTATACCACCTAAGGCACCCCCTGGAAAATGTGGAAACCGAGACTTTGACGTTTGACAGGTATTGGCATCAGTTTTGTCACGAGGTGGGCAGTGAGACAAGCCAGATTTGGCGCCCGTCTATCTCCTGATCTAGGGCGTATCCTCCATTGGAACTCACACATGTGAGATAGCCCTAGGTGCCAGGAAGAGGTCTGCGCCGGATCCATGGCAAGATTCACACGTTTGCGATCTCTGGAGACGTTTGAACAATGGAAGAAACACACCTCCACGTGTTCGACGCTTCCTGCCCGCGCCAGAGCACGCTCACGCGCACCCCCGCATGCCCAGCGCCGCGCCCGAGCCCAAGCCAGCGCCATGGCCCGCGCCCGCGCCTATAAAGCCCTCCCAGGCTTCGACTGCACTCTTCCGCGCACCCTCAAACCTCACCGGAGTTTAGCTCGCCGCCGTTTGCCCGTGCGCAGCGCGTCCGCGGCCGCCCAATCCCTCTGTCACCGTAGACCGGCCAATAGAGCCATTCCCAACCCCGTCCAGCCCTCGGAGAAGACTGTGCACACCTCCGTGAAGCTCCCCGAGCAAGGAATCGGAGTTTGCTTCGCCGGAGAGGCCAGTCCACGCTCGCCGGAGCTCTCAACCCCGCCGGAGTACGTGGACCGGGTAATCCACTCAACCATCCTTCGATTCCTTGTGCACACGGTCCCTACGTTACCCCGTGAAGCTCACCGTGCCCTTGGATTGAACCAGTTCGCCGTGGTTTGGCCGGTATACTCGCCGCCGACGAGAACACCCGCCTGCGCGCGTGGACCGGGCGATTCCGACCATCCCCGACGTCAAGCCGTACCTCGACGTGACCGCCAGAGTCTCCCCGAGCCAACCCCACCCTTCGCCGGACCTCCCTCGCCGCCGGTAAGCCGCGCCACCCTTTTCTTTCCCGCGGTTACTGTTTACATAGGGGGAAGGACTGCGGGTGAGAGGGAGAGAAGGTCAGGGGGTTTTGTGAAATGTCAGAGACACAGGGGAATAGTGGTGCGAGGGTAGATTTGCGAAGGTTGATTTAGTTGAAACCCAGGGACCTCGGTGTAAACTGCTTTTTCAGAAAAACCTTATTAAAACTGATTTTAAATTTGAACAGAAACTTTGAAAATCCATAACTTCTGTTTAGTTCGTCCAAATTTGGTCAAACCAATTTTGTCACACTCTAAATAATGTAACCTACTTAAGAAAAATATAAAACCCCCTATGTACTATAGAAAACTTTAAAGCTCTGATTTAATTATAGTTTTGGCCAAAAGCTCAATAATAGGGCAAAAATTAGTTGCACTAATTGACTAGGGTTAGAAAAATTTGGAGAAGTTTATATCTACCTACTAACCCAAATAAAAATGTTAAACCTCTCTGTCCACTTCATTAAGTTAGTTTTTACCCCTTATTCTATAATATGCTTAAGGATAAGAAAAATAGAAAATGTAATTTAAACAATGAACCAGAGAGCACCTCTATTTTTGTTAGGATACTTATCTAATGTAGTTCACTGGAAAAATATATCATACCCTGGTTTAGTATAAAATAAGTAGGATACCTTTTATTTTAATAAAATAAGGATAACTTAGAAAAACCCTACAAAAATAACCCCAAGGTAAAAACACCCTCATCCTTGGGATAACTAATGTTTTATTAGTGAGAACTTAGGAAAAATATAAAATCTGCTGTTTGACATTTTTCAAATAATAATGTAGTAGAAAGTGCCTTTTTGACAATAAACTTAAGAAAATCATAACTAAATAACCACCTCTTAGTTTTCTGTGATTTTTAGCACAGAAGCCTATTATTACTGGTAGATGCCAATAAAAATAACTCTTAGGACAGACCCCACCTCTAATTAAGAGTTGCAGTACAAAGTGGCCCATTTATTCAACTTTTATTCTTTTTGTCTTAAGCATAGCCTTTAGATGTTGAGCCTCAAATTCTTAAAACCAGCTAGAATAGCAAATGACAACCCACTGTAATTTTTACAGAATTTTTGGAAATTATTAAAACACTGTCGTAGTTCAAACCTACCCTAGAAACCCTAAATGGAAATTAAAGAAAGGAAAATGAATAATGTAAATTAATGTCATCCTAAAACCTTTGTAATCTGTCCACTGAAATGTATCAAGACAATACCAATCCACTATGTTATCTTCACTAAAAACCCAAGCCTAAAGAGTAATAAGCCTAACCCACTGAAAGCCCCGCATGACTAAGAAACCCTAAGTTACTTCTTAACTTAGTTCTCTTTAGCATAATGTTATTAAATCCTGCATAATCATGACATACATGTTCATTGCATTTCGATAGACTGTAACCTTGCTGACAGAGAGTACATCCTCGTGCCGGAGCAAGGAGCTGCTCAGGAGGTAGCCCCGGATCCAGCACCCGAGCCTACACCAGAGGACCTGTCTGCCACTGCTTTGGAAGGCAAGCCCCGGTTTTATGCATAACCTGTTCTATATGCTATTTTACTGCACTTAATGTTTGTAGGGTTGTACTGTGCACTTAAGTGTAGGAGTTGATTGAAACCCTAGTTGCATGAACTCAGGATTCCTTTTGAGATGGATACTAGTATGCTAGGTCGACTAGTTGCTTTATTAAATTAGGATCTCGGTAGAAGACGAGTGATTTTTCTAGCACTCGCGCGAGATCAGGAATTGGTTGTACCCACTTTTATATCATCATGATTCTAGTTGTGGACAACAATCCATGGGGATTGGTTGTCTACGAGATGGAAAATGGAATAAGGATTAACGTGCGGATACCTGTGTCAAGCGTTTGAACGTACTAAACACATACCGAGAAATATGGTAAATCGGTAAGCCTAGTACCTGATTGAACCTGGCAGTAGACTTTGCCCCTCACGCGACCTGAGACGTGGTCTCCCATTCCGGTTATGGTGGGTACAAGTGCGGTCACTGCACGACGGCAGTCGGGGTCAGTGAGGCATTGTACGCCAAGGCGGTGAGCCCTGATCTGCTGACGGGGAATCGATGGGGGCGGTTGATGTGTGTGGGGACGGAGTGCCCCTACATGTCGTGTGTTTAGGTTTACCTTGCAAGGATAAAAACTCGATTCGAATCGTATGCTTCTCGCAGCTAATGAGACTGCTTGATCCATTGTACTGCATTGAGTAACAAGTGGAAATATGATGAGTTGATATAAGATGTTGATTGCTAATCATGCTTGCTACTATGTATGAGTAGATAGTACACTTTTAGCCTTAAGAGAGTCACACTTAATTTTGACATAGTTAAAAACTTGATTTAGAAACTCAGCTAGTGCTTTTGGCAACCAAACCCCACAGCTAAACAGCTGCATGTCTAGAGGTAGAGGAGTAGACTCCTCACACCAGGTAAGTCTAGCTGAGTATTAGTATACTCAGCCTTGCTTGTGGCATAATTTTTACAGGTTCTCTGGAGGAAATGGTTGCTGGAGTGACTTGGCCGTCCATCTTGCCACCGGGTTGGACTGTCGAGTGGGACCCTGCCTCGGCTGAGGAGGAGCATGAGGAGTGATGGGACAGGCTTCCCCATCTCTCTGTTTATTTACTGTTAGTTTATTTTCCGCTGCACTTCGAACAATGATGGTTACTTTTGCAAAAACTCCGATGATGATGATGGTGATGTAATAATTTAATACTCTGACATGTATGGTTTTATGCTTTATTGTATTTGCTCTGTGACTCACCTTCGAGTGAGATTGTGGTACTTGATCCTGTCAGTGGCCGTGTCGGACTAGATCCGAGGGATTGACGGGTTATTCCCATTTAAGTGTGGTCTAGCCTCTAAGGCGGGGCTTAGGCACTTAAGTTGGAATAATTCGGGCAGTTCCGCCACAGCTTTCAACCTTCTTCTTCACAAACAGTGCTGGACATCCCCAAGGCGAAGTACTTGGGCGAATAAATCCCTTATCCAGCAACTCTTGCAATTGCTTCTTCAATTCTGCCAACTCAGCGGGTGGCATTCGGTAGGGCCTCTTGGAAATTGGTGTCGTTCCCGGTTGCAACTCGATGGCGAATTCAATATCTCGGTCTGGTGGCATTCCTGGCAATTCATCAGGAAAGACATCTGCATATTCGCAGACCACTGGGATCTTCTTCAGAGGTAACTCCGTCATAGAGAAAGCACATGACTCAGTAGAACCTTGACTAGGCAGAATTAAGGTGAAGTTCCCGCAGAACGGAGAATTGACTTCCACGATACGGCTGGCTACATCAAGCACAACTTGGTGCAAGGTAATCCAATTAGCTCCCAGAATAATGTCCACATTTTCCAAACCCAACATAAGAAGAGTGGTTTTGACAATGTGGCTTCCCAGCTGAATAGGCACACTTTGGTTTAATTGATTAGTTGAAATTTTACCCCCAGGTGTGACTATCATAAATGACCCTTTTGAGTGAGAGAATGGCAGTTCACATTTAGCACTGAACTTTTGGCTAATGAAACTATGAGATGCACCAGAATCAAACAGAATTAAAGCAGGTTGATTATAAACTGAAAAGATACCGGTCATGATGGGAGCTCCCTCAGGTACTTCCTCCAGAGTAGTGAAGTTGAGCTTCCCTTGCCTGACTTGCACCTTCTGCTTTCTTCCCTTGTCTTAATTTGGTGCTGGCATCTGCCTCTGCTGGTTCCTAGGACAATTCTTGGCATAGTGAAACACTTGTTCCCATTGCCCTGGCGGAACTGCTGCTGCTGCGGAGGCTGATTGTTCCTTGGAGCGGGAGCTGGAAAGCGGTTGGGTGCCGGCTGCTGCTGCTGAGGTGGCCTGATCACCCATCCGCCTGCCTGCTGCTGGAAACCCCTGCTCTTATTGTGAGAAACAATCCGGAACCTTTGAGCCTGAGCGGATTGTGTTGCCATTGGTGCCTTTCTCTTCTTCTCTGCCCGGTGAGCTACAATGCAATCCTCCTGGGAGATGGCCATGTTGACCAACTCATTGAAGCTATCAGCCCGGACAGTGTTGAGTCGTTCCCGCAGCTTGGTGTTAAGACCCCTGTGGAAGCGGTCCTTCTTTTAATCAGAATCAGCATGGTACCTTGCATACTGGCATAAGTCGTTGAAGGCTTGCGCATACTGCAGTACCGTGCGGGTTCCTCGATTAAGGGCCAGAAATTCATTCAACTTCCGATCAAGAATGCCAGCTGGGATGTGGTGTCCTCTGAAGGCAGTCTTGAATTCCTCCCAAGATACGTCACGATCAGCGGGGAGCATAGCACGGAAGTGGTCCCACCAAGTCCGAGCAGGGCCGCAAAGCTGCTGTGCGGTGAAGCGAGCCTTGGCCTCATCAGGGCAGTCTCCCGTGAGGAGGGGAAACTTGGACTCGACGACGCGAAGCCATACGTCGGCGTCCAACGGATCCTCTGCCTTGGTGAACAAGGGTGGTTGCGTGCTCAGAAACTCCTGGTAAGTTGCCATTGCCGGAGGTCGCTGCTGCTGGCCTCCACCATGCTGCTGGGGGTGGGGCTGGCGCTGCAAGAGCTGTCGCAGAATCTCATTCTGCTGAGCCATCAGCTCTTGCACTGTGGGAGCTGAAGGAGGTGGTGGGGGAACCTGCTCGTTATGCCCGCGATGCTGCCTAGCTGCCATCTGAAAACAGAGATTGTCGCCATTGTTATCCCAACTCACAGTTTCGAATGACAAGATATCATCTCATATGGAAGGAAAAATGCCATAATCATAATATTAGGTTCGAAATGAAGATAACATGGTGACAAACATCCCACAGATTTCAAAGGTTCACAGGGTTACATCAATCAAGGGAAAGTACCCATAAGCCTAGTCCAAAATCTGATATTAACTAAGCTCGCATAGGTTTCTATCCGCCTAAAAGTGCCGAAGTGACTGCTTAACCCTGAGCGGTGGAAGCGACGCTGGATACGGGTGAACGAGGCATCGCGGAGGTAGTCCCATTGGCACCAGGGGCTGGTCCTAGCTCCTCGGGAGCCTCTTCTCCCTCGCTTCCGGCTTCATTGGCCTCCATCTCCAGGTGGTGCATGTCCAAGTGGTCATTTGCTTCTTCGAGTTCCCTCTGCACATCATGAAGCTGGTTCTCGAAGACATCAATAGTGTTGTCTCGGATCTCCACCTGCTGCTCCAAGGTGGTGATGCGCTGGCTCAGCCTTTCCACCTGTAGATCCTTCTCTACCAACTCGGTGGATAGATTGACCACAAAATCTTCTCGACTATCGAGAGTGAGCTTGGCAGTTTGAGCGGTGTTAGCAAGGAGTGCCATAGCATCACTCTGAAGGGCCTGAAGGCGGTACAGCGCACTCATGCACTGAACGGTGACCCTCCCAACCAAGTCAAGATACATTGCCCACACATCCTTCACATGGCTCACGCGGTTACACCACATGGGATCATCCTTCTTCTCAGAAGGGAAGAGTCCCAAGGGGTGCATCACCATCTCCAGGGGATGGTAGCCACAAAAAGTCCTCAGAGTCTTCATGGCTGCCGCTTCAACGGTGTCGTCCGTCCTGAGTCCAATTGTTTCAGAATCAAGAGAACGCCAACCCGACTGAAGGGGATGAGCCTCCAAAGTCAGTCAGACCCGACAACGAGGTACCCGATGCGCCTCATTCAACTGCACCGTGTACAAAGGGGGCGTAGGGTAACCGGCGGAGTTAAGCACTTCCCACAAGATGGAAGGAAAGCCATCGCGAGAAAGGAAGTCGGAACTGAAATGAGTGTCTCCTCCACTGGTGGGGGTGGGTGAATTCATCTGTGGAAGGGAACCAAAGGTAAAGATTATGGTGGAAGGAAAAAAGAAAAAGAGAGCCCGGATGGTTTTAAAGAAGGTGGGTTAGCTCAAGTTTTTAATTCCTCTTTGTGTTTATAATGCATGCATGCTGGAAGTAACGTTGCCTCTCCAAAAATAGGGTGCTTTTTAGGACATCCTTAGAAATATAAGTATTGGCCCACGGGGCCTAAATAATTAGCCACCTATATTTCCCTCTATGCCTAAGGCCTTTAGTCCTAGGTCTAGCGGTCTAGTCCTGATGATCCGTAGCAGTTTCTAGGCAAGTTTTAGATTTTGAAAAGTGGTATTCAGGGTTTATTGTCCTTCTCTGTGGTGGAATTTGCTCCGATACCAGCTGTGGCGGAACCACCCGAATTATTCCAGCTTAAGTGCCTAAGTCACGCCTCAGGGGCCGTAACACACTTAAATCGGAATAACCCGTCAGTCCCTCAGATCTAGTCTGATGGAGCCACTTAACCAGGATCAAATTCCACAATCTCACTCGAAGGTGAGTCACAGAAGAAATACAATAAAACATGAAACCTCAAATTAAGTGCTGAGTTATTACATAGATCGGAGTTTTTGAGTAGCAAATAAGAGTTCACAAAATAAAATGCATCGGATAATCAATGTCGTCGGTATCGAGGAGATGGGCAAGGCTTGGCCCACTACTCCTCGTGCTCCTCTCCTGCTGGAGCAACATCCCACTCGATCGTCCAACCCGGTGGCAGGGTGATAGGCCAAGTCACACCATCAACCATTTCCTGAATGGTACCTGCAAAAATTATGCCACAAGCAAGGCTGAGTATACTAATACTCAGCTAGACTTAACCGGTGTGAGGAGTCTACTCCTCTACCTCTAGACTATGCAGCTGTTTGGCTGAGGGGTTTGGTTTGCCAAAAGCACTAGCTGTTTCTAAAATCAATTTTTAACTTTTCAAATTCTATCCTCATTAACTTAGCTAGATTTGCTCCTTCTAAGCATACATGGTGACAAGCATTTAGTTCAATCAACAAATTGTCTCATGTAACCTCATTTTACTTCTTACTCGATGCAGTACAAGGGGTCAAGCAGTCTCATTAGCTGCGAGAAGCAGACGATTCGAATCGAGTTTTAATCCTTGCAAGGTAAACCCAAACACACGGCATGTTAGGGTACTCCGACCCCACACATGACAACCGTCCCCATCGATTCCCCGTTCGCGTCCAGGCCTCACCGCCTTGGCATACAATGCTCCACTGACCCCGGCTGCCGCCGTGCAGTGACCACACTTGTACCCACCATAGCTAGCATGGGAGACCTAGTCTCAGGTCGCATGAGGGATAAAGTCCGCGCCCGGCTTCACTCAGTTACTAGGTTTACCGGTTACCATTTTTCCCGGCATGTGCTTAGTACATTCAAAAGCTTGACTCAGGTATCCACACATTAATCCTTAATTCCTTTTCTCGTCTCATGGTCAAGGCATCCTCCCTGGATCCAAGTCCATAGACTAACATAGATCCCGTTATCAAGATGAATACAATCAATACCTGACCTCGCGCGAGTGCTAGAAAAATCACTCGACTTCTACGAGATCCTGATTAGCAAAGCAGCTACTCGACCTAGCATACTAGTATTCATCTCAAAAAGGAATCCTAAGTTCATGCAACTAGAGGTTTCAAGCAACTCCTACACTTAAGTGCACATTACAATCCTACAAGCATTAAGTGTAGTAAAGTAGCATATAATAATACAGTTATGCATATAAACCGGGGCTTGCCTTCAATTGCTGGGGCTGCGGGGAGATCCTCAACAGTAGCCTCGGAAGCTTGCTCCTGGTCCTCTTCTTGGACAGATCCTTGCTCGGAGATGAGCACGTACTCTCCGTCGGCAAGATTACAATCTAATGAATGCAATGCGTAAGATATATGCATGATATGATAGGTGCTTTTAGAAATTACAACTTTGGACGGTGTATGATCTTCTTGAGTTAGACAAGGTTAACTTCACTTATGTAAGACCTTTGGGTGGTATACTTGGTAAATTGGGTCAAACTTTAGCTAAGTTAAGTGGTAGGTTTATTTTTGGGGTTCCACTGAATTCTTTTTAAGCCTTAGTGAGAATTGATAAGTACTCAAGTTGGACTTATTGGGGTGAGGTTTATTTCTTCATTCTTTTTCTTTTATTCTCTTTAATGTTTTGGAGTGGGTTTGAACTACAAGTTGCTTTAATAAAATTCCAAAAATTCTGCAAACATTACAGTGGCTTGGTACTGGTGTATAATGCTTTGCCTCAAATTTTGGGGGTCAGAAGGTGAATAGTTTTCTCTGGACAAAATTACCAAATTTTAGGGCAGAAGGGGTGCTTTGAACTACAACTATTATTTAACAGTAGGTAATTCCTTAAAACTTATTTTTGCTGGCCTTTAGGTGCTATAACAAGACTTGGCACAAAATTTTAGCTATTAATACCTATTAGTTATTTTACTAGGGTTTTCCCAAGTTTCTAGCCAAAGAGGTGCTTTCTACTACCACTATATTTGAAAAATATCAAACAACAGAGTTCTGATTTTTCTTAGCTTTTATTTTGCGCAAGAGCAATCATTCTGAAGTTTGGCATCTTTTTGCTTAAGGGAAGGGGTGGTATGCATCAAGTGGATTAAATGGCTTTTCTTATAAAGTTTGGGCAATAGGTATTATTTTACATCTTTTTAATGGGTTTGCATTTTTCTCTGGTGGCTTATCTCATTATGGACTTAGCAAATTTTTGGTTGCCCATTATTGCATCATTATGGGTTATTCATGATTTATTTGGAAAATGCCTCATTATCATCTTATATTTATTTTCCTTACTTAAAATGTTGGGCTGAGGTGTTCATTATTTTTGCAGTGGGGTTCTGGTGGTTATAAGTCCACTGAATTTTTATTATCAATTTTGGGTCTAGCTTTGTAATTCTAATAATTGATTTCCAGTTCAAATAATGCTAAATAAAACATTTTATTTTAAAACTGATCTGGACTAAAGGTCTCTTTATTTTTCCTAGGTTCTTTGTTACTTAAGCGAACTAGGAAAAATAATTCCACTCACTGTTCATTAATTTCTAATGCCTTTCTGATTTTTCCTAAGTTTTGGGCAAAATAGCTTTAAAGGAATATCTACACTATATTCTTCAATACTAGGGTTCCTACTATTTTTAAACAGTGTTTAAGTGAGGTTTGAACATCTACAAATTTTCTTAGGTTCAGCACAGAAGCAAAACTAATTCTCCTTAATTAAACAAGGTTTGGTCAGTTTCTGTTTTTAAACTCTAAAATTTAGAACAGAAAGCATAGGGTTTATTATTTTTAAATGATAGTTCATAATATTTAGGATCTAGCAAAATTAGCTTGACAAATTTTGATTAAGAAATCATCAAGTTATAGATTTTCTAAGTTCTCTGGTTATTTAAAAAGATTAACAGAATTGATTAAATGGAAAACTACTTTGCACTGGGGTCCCTGGCGGGTGTTTTAAGTTTTCCTCACGGATCAGTCCCTGGGCTACTATTCAAATGAGTCACTGACATTGCAGAAAACCCCTCGGGTTCTTCTAATCCTAACCCGAGGTCCTTCTCCTAACCTAAACAGTAACCGCGGCGGAAGAAAGGGCGGAGGGGCTTACCGGCGGCGAGATTGCTCCGGTGAGGTGGTCGAGGATGTAGGGGAAGTCTCGGGGATCACAGCGATGTGCGGGTCGCCGTCGGGGATGGTCATAGTTGGCCGGTCCACGTGCGCAGGTGGAGATGCTCGTCGGCAGCGAGGAGTCCGGCCTGCTCACGGCGCGATAGTTCAATTGAACGGGTCAGAGAGCTTCACCAGGGAACAAGGAAGGTGTGTGCGCGAGGAATTGAAGAATGGCTCACCGGAGAGCTTGGTCCACGCGCGCTGGCGGGCGACCAAAGTCCGGTGAAGTCGATATCGGGCTTCCGGTGAAGTCCTGCCGGGTCCGAGGGCTTGGAAAGCTTCACGGGCCACTGGCGGAGCTAGCCGAAGCACTGGCTCGACTTGAGGGTGGCCGGAGTGAGCTGGCCACGGTGGCCGAAGCTCTGGCGGCAGTGGCGGGCGGAAGAGAGCTCGCCGGAGCTAAGGAGAAGTGGCTGGCCAGTGATGGTGAGCGCGGGGTGAAGTGAGGCGCGCCCGGGGAGGCTTTATAGGCGCGCGGCGGACTTGACCGAACGCCAGGGCGAGCGCGCGCGGGTTGGGCGAGCGCCGGCGAGCCGACCAGGGTCGAAACACGTGTGCCCGTGCGTTCTGCCCATGTTCTGGCGCGTGTGGTCGCCCATCCGAGCCTGCTCTCGCCTTGGTCAGTGCACCAAACCTCTTCTCCTCCCTACAAGCTACCGATCCTGTGTGGGGGTCATAGGATTTTGCCTACTAGTTGCAGAGATATGGAGCCCGGAAATCCGGTCTGTCTCCCTGCTCAAACCCGAGGCAAATCCAGGGTTTTGTCGTGTCTAGGGCTAGCGTCCCAATGCCATCTTCTGGCACACGACAGAGGGGTTAGTTAGGCACATTTTTGTTAATGGGGCCATTAGGATTTGAGTTAGGGATCAAGGTGAACACGCTTGATCTTTGGCTCAAGGTCTGAAATTCAGAATTCTGAAATTCAGAATTCCCCATTGAGTCCCCACATGAGAAGCTTGATTTCGGGTTTTATTTGAGTTATTTTGGCCAAGCTTTCTCAACCTTTATTGTTGCTTAATGAATATACTTCAATGTTTATAATTGGCTCAAGCCATGATTTTAAATTTTTCATACCCTTTTCCCCATTTTCTTGAATTTTACTCATAGGGCTCACTTAGGGTTTTTATTAGGGTTGCCACATTATTACCTTTTTGAAAGACCCATTTGTTTTGATCATGATACTTATAAGTATAGGCTTGGTGGATTCTTCATTCTTAAGTCAATTTGATGCTCATGCTTAATTTGGTTCACATAAAATGATGGTTCTTGGTTTGGCACTTTGAGAGAAAAACCCTAGGTGACACTGGGGTGTCACACCGACGGCTCACAATCGCCAATAACCCTTCGGCCCGTATGTCTTACAAAAGAGCCCCTGTAGAATCAAGTAACCAACCCGCAGTCTAGCATTATTGTGCTCTGTCTTAGGAAAATTAGGATTTGGCCCCTGTGCTTCTCTATTTTTGTGCGCGAAGTCCAGGGAGCAGAGAAAATAAAGAAATAATTATAGAAAATGGTTTTTAGTATATAAATAATTCTTGAAACTCATTTTATTCATAGAAAATTCATACTAACTCCTTTATAGTCCATTCCAGTTCCTATAATTTTGTAATATTATGGTTTATCATTGTCACACCCGGTTTTGGAAGGTAAACCGAATGCGAACCATGTACGTGCCAGGATCAGAACTCACGTACACAACGATTACATAATTGGACATCATCACACAATGCTTGAATTAAATAGCGGAAAGGTACTTAGTTACATCAAGATGTCTGAGACATCCATAGAGTCTAATACATATCCATAGGGTTCAAAAATAATATCAAAGTGCGGAGAAACGAAACGTAGAAGATAAGCCTACACAGGCAGCTGACTAGGGGTTTGCCACTAAAGTAAACTAGAACTCGTCGTAGTCCTAGAACTCCTCAAAGTCGTTCATGTTACCAGCTTCACCTCCTGAGCACTGAGAATAGTGGGGACAACCTGGGGTGGGGTGGTTTGTAAAGCAAGGGTGAGTACACATCAACGTACTCAGCAAATGTCATGTTTGGCTAAAGTGGACTAGCTGTATGTGGAGTTAAGGTTAAGCAGTTGCTTTTAGTTGGTCAAGTTTTATTACTATAAGTATATCTAAATTTTAGTAATAACCCAGTTATTACCCAGAGGCACTCCCTCCAAGAGGAAATACCAGAGATCAGATTTATAACCATCATTGCTAATCATCATATAATAAGTAACCAAAGTTCTTCTAATCGAAGAGGATTCCAAGGCTGCTCTTAACTGTGAGCATGACTGATATACCAGTTTTTAACACTCTGTAGAGGTTGCACACTTTACCCACAAGCTGTGATTCCCATTCTGCCTGGGGTTCTAGCCTCCCCATTGATCACTACCAAGGTGACCTAGCAGGGTCTCACTACATAGCCTTTACAAAGATTTCCTAGAGGTCATAGCTACCCGTTAGGTTTCTCCAGTTTGATAAACACAGTAGATCTCCCCAAAGGAAGGGTGACTAACAAAACCAAATCAAAGAAACTCTGCAACCAACCTCGACAGAGCAAGTACTATGCCCGGACCCCATTGACGGCCCTACGACGAAGCCAACTACTCCTCTGGTTCCTCTAATTAATCAGCTAAGGGTGTCCCATTCCACCCTCATGGTTGCACTGTTATCCCGGGTTGTCACTCCCCAAATAGGTCCTTACAGAGAGGTACTCAAGAAACAGCCTGAGCCCCCTAAAGAATCATAAGAACCCCATCAGGATAACATCATCGTATCATAAAAGATCACATCAAGTTCATTGATTAAGTTAAAGCAATAGCATAAGCTAACCATGATTAACCCAAAAGGTAAACAAGGGTAAGGTAAATACAGACTAGTCAATCCTTAGGTTTTCAATAAAGTAATGCGGGACAGTGAATTATAAAGTAAAGTAGGACATGATAGGTCTGAGGACACTTGCCTTCACCAGGTTGTTGCTCAGAGGGATCTTCGGCAACACACTCAGGAACCACGAGCTGCTCGTTGTCTAAGTAAAGCGAGCATACATTCAATACATTTGGAAAGTAAAAATGAACATCACATCACACATGTACAAACATTAGCACACAACTCAAAAAGGTATAGTATTAAGTACAGAGGAATGAGGTCAAGTTATAAAATGGACTAATCCTAAGTGGGGAATTGATTATTCTCTAAGTGTTGAAACATAACCTAAAAGGATAGAGTAATAATTAAACAAAGAAAAGATTACATTATAAGATGAACTACTCTTATTTAGGAATTTGATTATCCTTTAAACATTATCCATAATTACATATCTAATTTTATTTACCACATTAGGGTCTAAAGGTTAAACCAAAAATGAATCCATAAAATGCATTACACTAATCTCACAAAATTTAAATATATTTTAACTCCTAGGATTCTCCTTTTATTTATTTCATTAATTAAATAAATCAACATATACTTTAATTCTATATTCTAAGTGTAAAAGTTAAAGTATACAGATTACAGTTGGTCATATTTTATTTGGACAGAGAATAATCTTGTGAACATTTTGCAATTTGAACTACTAAATTTGGAGTTCATATGAAAAAGATATGAAATAAACAAGTTTTGAAGTTTGAAATATGAAATTAGGGCTAAATCTGTGATTAAATAAAAGTCCAGGGGGCTATTCTAAAGAAACCAGGGACATATGCACTAAAACCGAGGACGGCGGGTTGATTTCCTTAAAACAGGGGGTCTCTTAAGCAAAACGACCACGCGAAGGGGTACGGGGTAACCTCAGCCGTCGGATCAGACCTCAACGGCCCAGATTAGATCACATGGGTGCGTGGGCGCCGCTGACAAGCGGGGCCAGGGCGCCAGCGAGCCAGGGCGGGCTAACCGGCTGGCCCATGGGTAGAGACGCGGGTGAGGGCGAGAGAGGAGAGAAAGTTGGATCTGGATCGGAGGGCTACGATCAGATCCGCTCGGGTTGAGTCTAAACCACCCGATCTCGGATGGACGACCAAGATCTAACGGCAGGGGGGCGGACTTGGGCGAGGTGGCGCCGCTCGGTCCCGCGGGGGGAGTTCACCGGAGACGAGCATACCGGCCACGGCGGGACTCTGGTGGCTTAGGGAAAGGGCTAGACACGTTCAGCACGTTACGGCGAACATGACCGTGGGCACAGAACCGTCATGGGGGCGCCAGAGAACGTAGACCACGGTGGAAAAGGTTCCGCGGCGGCGCAGCTAACTCCGGCGAGCAATTGTGCGGGCTCTGGTGCGGTACTTGGCGAATTAAGGGCATGAGAAGGTTGCTCACCTCGAGTGCGAACTCTGGAACGCTTGGAGAACAGCGGAGATGCAGTGGAGCCTCGGGTCGACGGCGGCGGGGCTCCGATTGTGCAAGAACTGCTCTGGTGAGCATGGACCGGGCGCAGCAGGGTGGGAGAGGGCGCACCGAAGGGTGTCCCGAGTAGCTGACGGCAAGGAAAAGCTCACCGTGGCACTGGACGGGGCACGGACGCAACGGCGGCCACGGAACAAGCGGTGGACGTCGGCGGGCGGTGGCGGAGCTCTCGGTTCGCGTGGGTAGAGCGAGAGAGAGGGCGAGGGAGCTGGGCAGAGGGCGCAAATGGGAGAGGGGAGGTGGGCGAGCAAGGCACGGGGCTCAAAAGGGCCGCGGGGGCTCGGACGTGGCCGGAGAACGCGTGATCGTGGGCGTGTCCATGGCGAGGAGATCATGGGCGAGAGGTTAGAGAGGACTGACAAGTGGGGATGGCGGGACAGAGAGAGGGGAGCGGGTGCGTGTGGGAGAACTAGCGTCGATAGGTCTGGCCCACGCGACAGAGAGAGAGGGAGAGAGACACGATCGGGTTGGCACCAACAGGCGGGACCCGCCTGTCAGGTAGAGGGGGCGCGCGGGTGCGGGCGCGCGGGTTGGGCTAAATGGGCCGGCCTGGGCTGAAATGGCTTTTTCTATTTTCCTGGAATTTATATTGCCTTTTCTATTTATTTTCTCTAGGGTTTTCAATTCAAATTGAATTCAAGTTTCAAATTCAAACTAAATCAACTATGTGCAACAATTCAAAGAATATTTAGGCTCAATATGATGCAACATTCCATGACTCATATGTTTTGGGCAAAATAAAATAAATAATCCCTCACTAATACAACTAACTCTAATTAAAAGAGAAAGAGAGAGAAAACTAGAGAGAGAAAAACTAGAGTGAGATAGAGAAGAGTAACACATGAACTTGGGTGATCATTAGAAAGAAATTTTATACCCTGAAATTCAGGGTGTTACAGACCTATCCCCCTTAAAAGAATCTCACCCTCGAGATTCAGGGCTGGCTAGCAAAGAGTTCAGGGTACTTGGCTCTCAGATCATCTTTTCTTTCCTTGGTTGCTTCTTCTTGTGAGTGATGGCCCCATTTGACTTTGCACATCCTGATGGTGTTCCTCCGAGTGACCTGATCTGCTGTCTCCACAATCCGCGTTGGTTTCTCAATATAAGTCAGGTCTTCTTGAACTTCAAGGTCTTCCGTTGGCAACTACTCTTCTGGCACTCTCAACCATTTCTTCAACTGAGACACATGAAACACATCATGCACTGCGGACAGGTTCTCTGGTAAGCTGAGTTGATAAGCCACTTCTCCACGTCTTGCCTGAATCTGATACGGGCCGATATAGCGAGGTGCTAGCTTGCCTTTGACTCCAAACCTTTTGGTTCCTCTCATGGGTGACACTTTCAAGTAGACATAGTCTCCTACTTCAAAACTGAGTTCCCTTCTTCTGGTGTCAGCATAGCTTCGCTGTCTGGACTGCGCTGCCTTCAGATTTTCCCGGACCATCCTGATATTCTCTTCAGCTTCAAGTAAAATCTCTGGACCGAATACCTGTCTTTCACCGTGTTGGTCCCAATGCAATGGAGTTCTGCAATTCCTCCCATAAAGCGCTTCGATTGGTGACATCTTCAGACTGGCTTGATTGCTGTTGTTGTAGGATAATTCTGCATATGGTAGCCTCTTATCCCAACCTAACTGGTCTTGCAAAGCACAAGCTCTCAACATATCCTTAAGAATCTGGTTGGTTCTCTCAGTCTGACCATCTGTCTGCGGGTGATAAGCTGAACTGAATTTCAAGTGTGTACCCAAAGCTTCATGTAGCTGCTGCCAAAAATGAGAGGTAAACTGGGTGCCTCTATCCGATATTATTTTCTTTGGAATACCATGCAAGCACACAATCCGAGACATGTATAACTCTGCCAACACTGCACTGTTATAGGTGGTCTTGACTGGTATGAAATGGGTCGTCTTTGTCAAACGATCCACTACTACTCAGATGGAGTCATAACCAGCTCGAGTGTGGGGCAGACCAACTATAAAGTCCATCCCAATCTCATTCCATTTCCACTACAGAATCTGCAACAGCTGCAACAATCCTGCGGGTCTCTGATGTTCTGCCTTGATCCTCTAACAACTGTCGCATCTGGCCACATACTCTGCTATCTCTCTTTTCATTCCGTACCACCAGAATCTCTTCTTCAAGTCTTAGTACATTTTCTCGCTACCAGGGTGTATAGAATACGCTGTCTCATGAGCTTCCTTGAGAATCAGTTCCCAAATCGATGTGATGTCGGGAACACCCAACCTATCTTTGAACCATACCACTCCTTCTGCATCTTCACGGAAATCTGGACCTTTCCCATCGATGATTAGCTACCAGGTCTAATTGATCTTCTCATCATCCTTCTGACCTTTCCTGATGTCTTGCTCCAGAGTGGGCTCTAGCTCAATTGCCACTCCTTGAGTGTTGTTCAGAAATCCGAGACTCAACCTGTCGAATTCCTTCGCTAGCTCGAACGACATCGAGTGAGCGGACAACATGTTGACTTGACTCTTCCTACTAAGAGCATCTGCAACCACATTTGCTTTGCCTGGGTGACAATGAATCTTTAGCTCATAGTCTTTGATCAATTCCAGCCATCTTCGCTGCCTCATGTTTAACTCTGACTGAGTGAATATGTACTTGAGGCTCTTGTGGTCCGTGTAGATATCACACTTCTGCCCATAAAGATAATGTCTCCAGGTCTTCAATGCATGAACCATTGCTGCTAGCTTCAACTATCGGGATGAGTATGCCACTACTTTCCCTTCCTGCATTAACACACATCCTAGTCCGGTGTAGGAAGCATCACAGTATACAGAGAATGGCTTGTGAACATCTGGCAGAACCTACACTGGTGCTATTGTCAACTTCTGCTTCAACATCTCAAATGATTCTTGGCACGCTAGGGTCCACTTCAAATCAACTTTATTTGCTAGCAGGGCTGCCATTGGTCTGGCAATCTTGGAGAAACCCTCAATGAAACGCCGATAATAACCAGCCATTCCAATGAAACTCTTGGTTCCTCGGACATCTTTTGGTGCTTTCTAGTCCAAAATCGCTGCTACCTTCTTTGGATCCACAGCTAGTCCATCTCGCTTTATAATATGACCCAAGAATAGAACTTCGCTGATCTAGAACTCGCACTTGCTAAGCTTGGCATACAACTGGCAATCTCGTAGCCTCTGAAGTACCTTCCTAAAATGTTCCTCTTGCTCTTGCTCATTCTAGGAATATACGAGAATATCATCAATGAACACCACTACGAATTTGTCGAGGTAGTCCATGAACACACTGTTCATCAGGTACATAAAGTAAGCTCGCACATTCGTCAATCCGAATGACATAACCATGAACTCATATAGTCCATACTTGGTGATGAACGTTGTCTTCGGTATATCTGTAGGTCGGATTCTGAGCTGATGGTAACCTGACCTCAGATCTATCTTTGAGAACACACTAGCTCCTCTCAAATGATCAAATAAATCTTCAATTCTTGGCAGGGGGTACTTATTCTTGACAGTGACTTCATTCAAGGCTCTGTAATTAATGCACATCCTCTTCATGCCATCCTTCTTCTCCACAAATAATACTTGGGCTACCCAAGGTGAAGTACTTGGTTTGATGTAGCCTTTCTCTAACAACTCATCAATTTGCTTCTTGAGTTCCACCAACTCTAGTCCAGACACTCGATAAGCTCTCTTGGAAATAGGGGTGGTGCCTGGGATAAGCTCTATGACAAATTCAACTTTCCTTTCAGGTGGCATGCCTGGTAACTCCTCAGGAAATACATCGGGGAATTCTGACACAATCCTAATTGCCTCAATTGGATTGGACTCCGTGTCATCTACTGATAAATGGTGACAGGCTCCTTCTTCTAATTCAGGTAAGTACAACTTGATTACAACTTCCTTTCCTGATGGGGACACCAACTTAACTGTTCTCTTGTCGCAACTGACAATGGCTTGATTTCTGTGTAGCCAATTCATCCCTAGGATGATATCTAACCCTTGAGTTCCCATGACTACTAGGCTAGCGGGGAAGTCTATCCCCCTTATTTCAATCCTTAGATTCGGACAAATCCTATCAGACTGAACTTTTCCCCCAATTGAATTAACTCTTAAAGGTGGGATCATTGGTTCTATGGGGATGTTATGTGATTCTACCCAAGATGCAGAAACAAAAGAATGTGTGGCACCAGTATCAAATAGTACTTTTGCTGGGTAGGATTCGACTGGAAACATACCTAATGTCACGTCCTGAGCATCCTGGATTGATTCAGCCTCCAGGTGGTTCACCTTTCCACGGTTGTAGGCCTGACCAAGGACTCGTGGTGCTTGCTGTGGCGCTCCTTGTCTTGCTGGGGCATTGACTGCTGGCGGTTGTTGGGCTGCTTTCTTGGGACAGTTCTTCGCCCAGTGATTTTGTTCTCCACAGTAGAAGCATGCACGACCTCCTACTTGAGCTAGGGCTGCTTGGCCATTCTAGTTGGTTGCTGGGGCAGGAAGACGAGCTGCCTGGTTGTTCTAACGCTGGTACTGATTTCCTCTAGGTTGGGTGTTCTGACGGTACTGCTGCTGCTGCTGTAACACCCTGAATTTGGGGGTATAAAATTTCTTTTCTAATATCTACCAAATTCAGGTGTTACCCTCTTCTTTATTGCTTTTCTTCTCTTTTTTTGTTTCTAAATAATGTACATTAACTTTATTTTATTTATATATATATATATGAGTTTTCGGCGTAGTAAAATAAAATCCTAGAGAAGCTTTGACTGTTGCATTCTTGTCTTTGCATAATGTTTATGAGTGCAAAGGTTTTTCAAACTATATCGAATTATCTTGACCTTGTTTCCGGAGGCTTTCGGGAACCTTCAAAACGTTTCTTCGAGTATTAAAATATGAATTTTAGATTTTTTTAATATTAATTAAATACCTAAAATGTAGTAGTTGCGAAAAACTATAAGATTTTTGAAACTCGGTAATGTATATATATTTTCTTCTCGTCGAGTTGGTTCCAGATCTCGTGCCCCTTTTCGCGAGATCACCGAACTGCTTCTCCTTGTGAATGGTATGTTGCTCGCGTCAGTTATCCTTGTCTATCCCTGTCTACCCTTCCGACATCTACCTCAGCATCCTGGGCCCGCAGGCCACCTCCGACTATCTTTGTCTAAATTTATCTAACCCTGTCTATCACCCGCCTAACTCTGTCTCCGTCTTATACTGTCTCGCACAATTCGTCGTGCAACAGTCTCTCTCGCTTAGCCAGAACACAATCCGCGGCAAATTTGGCAACCATCTCTCGCGCCCACTCTTTTATATAAATCCATCTACGCCGTTGCATACCTCCTCGTCTCCCTCCCTAGATCGAAATCACGCACAAGGAGACGTCCCTTCACGTGGTGGTTTCCAGGTGAGTCCTCTCCCTCTCTCCCCTTCCCTGCGCCCTTCCTCTGTTTCCTGGCGCGGCAGCCAGCCTGCGCGGTGGCCTGGCTCCCAAGCAGGAGCGCCTTGGCCATGGCTGAGCACAGCGGGGCCTTGGCCTCTACAGCCAGTGGGCACGCGCCCCCAGCGTCCCGGTGCGCAACGCGGCCGCGGCTACCGGTCGGCGAGCCTCAGCTACCGTGTTCACTCTACGCCGCGCCGGAGCTCTACCAAGCCGCTGTCGTGACATTTTCCGTCCGTTCCGAGGTGATCCTTGCCTTGCCGCTGCCCCGCGTCCATCCCCCATGGCAACACCCCTTCTCTTTTCTTCCGCTTGCTTCCCATCGATGGAAGGAGGAACCGCCTACACGCTTGCATCTTGCAGCCTGTAGGAGAAGATAACTGTCTGTGTGGCCCGCCTCCACCATTATTCTCGTGCGTCCACCGGCTTTTCCGCTATCTCTCGCGCACACACGCTGTTAGCAGATTTAGCGCAAAGCATCTGCTCTTTTTTCACATCCACACGCATCTCAACAGGTTCTGGCGTGGGCTGAAGGTGGAGGACCCCATGCATCATTGGTAGGCTACATGAGCAGTACTAATCAGTGTCGTGTTCTCCAATTTTAAAAGCACAGAACCACGTTGTTTAATAATTTGAAATTAACCATCTATTGGTGATACATCCTTTAATTATATATTAATTTTTGTAGCTTTTAAAAACAGTCATATATTCCACGTTTTAATTCAATGTTAGCCCATTATAGTCACATTTTGTTTGATACATCGTTGGTTATGCTAATGTTTTTACTTAAATAAATATATAATGGCTTAATGTATATTCAATCTATTTTCCAGTTAAAAGCAATTTACGTTCTTACCATGATTTTGTTTAGTTGATATTAATATGTTTAATTTTGACTTCAGTAGGCTTTATTAACTAAATTTGCTTAGTCTACATACAACACATTTAATATCATATTTAGGATGCAGTATTTTATAAATATAATATGACTAATTATAAAATGTGGTTTCCAGTCAAACTATATTTTGGATTAAAGCCAAATCTAAAATGTCTCCCGCAAATGATCTATACTAATTAAAAACCAACTTACAAATATACTTTTATGTGTTTAATCACATAAATCTTTCGAAAGTTATATTTTTTCAATCGTAGCCTCAATCTTGGTGTTTCTTTTTCTTGCGTGACCGTAGTAGCACGCTCTATTTCATATTGCATGTTTTTATGTTTTTCTTTGTATGGTGTAATGTTCTGATGCATATATATGGTTGTTTGTTAGTGCCCGTTCATCTTCGCTTCGTGTTGCGAATAGAACGCGATCCATTTCCAAGCTTCGAGGAATCGACGGTCAAGCTTCGGCGACCAAATGATCTAGTTCTTCGAGTTCTACGAGATCGAAGACCTTGAGCATCTGTTTGTTGAAGGCAAGTGTCCCTTGACCCATCTATGTCCTATACATTCTATAATTCACTTTCGGCATTTACACAATTTATACCTAAGGATTGACTAGCTTTTGTTATCACGTCCTTGCTTACCTATTTGGGTTGGGTTATTTTGGTTTAGCTTCATGCAAGTGATTCACATTAATCAATGAACATGATGAGATCTATCTATGATACGATGTTTCCCTTTTTATTATGATGATATACTTGTGGCATTTAAGGGGACTCGAGCTGTTTCTCGAGTGCGCCTTCGTAAGGACTAGTTCGTTGGATGACCGCCCGGGAAAACAGTGCAACCATGAGGGTGGAGTGGGACGCCCTTAGCTGAATAATTAGAGGAACTGGGGTATAGTTCTCTTTGCCATCGTGCTGTTAATGGGGCTCGGTGTATGCGGCTCGCTCTGCCAAAGTTGGTTCGCCCCTTGGGGAGGAGTGCGGTGCATTTATGAAACCTAACGGGCGGCTACAACCCCAGGAAATCTTTGTAAAGGCTACGTAGTGAAACCCTGCCTATTCACCTTGGTAGTGTCTAAGGGTTTGATCGGCCCGAGGCAAGAGGGAATTACGGCTTGTGGGTAAAGTGTGCAACCTCTGCAGAGTGTTATGAAACTGATATATCAGCCATGCTCGCGGTTATGAGCGGCCAAGGGAGCTCCATTGATTAGAGATACTTGATCAGAGATGTTTGGTTTACAGGTGGTGATGAGGATGATGGTTTTGATTATGACTATGATAATGGTAGGTGGTATTCTTTCCATTTGGAAAGGGTACTTTTGGGTTAATAACTTGGGTTAATACTAAAATCTGGCTCTCTACTAGTAATAATAACCTGACCAACTAAAAGCAACTGCTTGACTAAACTCCACATAAAGCTAGTCCACTACAGCCAAACGGGACATATTGATGAGTATGTTGATGTGTACTCACCCTTTCTTTACACACCAACCCCCCCCCCAGGTTGTCCGCGTTGCAACCACTGCTCAGGTGAAGATGAAGTCGTGGAGGAGGACTTCCAGGAGTTCCAAGAGTACGATGAGTTCTAGGCGTGGGTTAGCGGCAGCCCCCAGTCGGCTGCCTGTGTAGGCCATGTGTATCTACGTTTCTTTTCCGCACTTTGATATTTGTTAAAGACTATGTGGATGTCTCAGACATCATGATGTAATCGACTATTATACCTTCTTCTATATTATTATTTGAGCTCTGTGTGATGATGTCTAGTTATTTAATTGTTGTGTACGTGAATTGCTGATCCTAGCACGTACATGGTTCGTATTCGGTTTGCCTTCTAAAACCGTGTGTGACATAGGTGGTATCAAAGTCGTGCTGACTGTAGGACCGCTGACCTAGAGTAGCATTGGTCGTTTTAAGGACTTATTGATTTTTTTTACATCACCTCATCCTAGATGATGTTTCAAAATATTAGTCACCTTGACTAATTCTATGTTATGCTCCTATATGCCCCCTTGCCAAAAAGTATTTTATTCTAGTATGGTCTATACTTCTCTCAATCTATTAGATCTGATCTCACTCTTGTGCTTGCGACATCTTTGTAGATGCCCCCTGACCATAACTGTTGGGGACTTGTTCTCAAATGCTATGAATTAAGAATAAGGCAACACAAGATGTTAAATGTTAAAGCCCTTCGTCCTTCGGAACATTATTTCCCCTAGGATATAATGATCTTCGGATGAATGTCATGAAGGACATACCTTCATCATTGCAGTGTATGTTAAATGAAAGAAGAGACATATGAAATATGGAAAACAATATACATAATCATGTAACATTATTGATTCATTTCATTTTATATAATCATGGAAAGACAGGAATAATATTGAATTATAAAAGTACCTTCCACTTGATAGAAGGCAAAAAAGTACAAGTGTGACACAAGAATGAATACCAGTCAGAGTGAACAGTACGGGGGTACTGTTCACCTATTTATATGCGCAGGACACAGCCTATGAGAAATTACAGTCATGCCCTTTACATTTACTATTGGCTTATAGAAAAATCTATGAGGACTGGATAGCGTTTTCCCCTTTAAGTCGGTTCCCTTTTCTGTCGTTATGCCGAAGCTCCCTTGCACGTAGCTTCGGCGCTGCGTCAACCTTCGTATTGTTCGCGTTTTTCATGCTGTGTGGTTCTGATCCGAGTCCGAAGGCACCTGTTCATATATTACACTCGGGAAACATTGTTAAATCATGTTTTTGAGGACCTTCGGAAGATGAAGGCCCCCAACAGTAGCCCCTCGCAAAATTAATTTGTTAGAATAACGAATTCAGATTATGGCATGGACGAAGGCCCTAAGCCGAAGGTCCGAAAAAACATCTTCCCTTTGCTCGAATAGCAACAGTCAATGACATATGGGGCCCTCCAACTCGGAGCGCGCTGGGCGTAGAAATAGGAACTCATACCGACTGCATTTGATACACTGCTTGTGTCATTTGCCTTATTTTCTCAATTTTATAACTTGTTCTTACTAGCGCTTGATAGCTCTCAAGCTTTTAAGCCTCAATTTGAAGGACACATTTCCGTCATTTCCGAAGAGAAGATGTCTCAAGACAAGAAGACAGTTGCTGAGACGAAGCTAACCAAAGAGGAGAAGCTCCTTGAGGAGAAGACTACTGGATTTGTTGAGTCAATAGCAAAAACCAATACAGAGAAGATTACTAAAGAGATACTAGAAGGCTTATCTGAAGATACTGATGATAGCGACGGCTATGATGTGGAGAGTGGAGGTGAAGACTCCGAAGATCGGCCCTGGCGACCAAGTCATGCAGTCTTTGGGAAATCAACTATCAAACAGAGTCATCTTGATAATATGAGAGGAAAGTATTTTCGAGATATGTCTATTGTGAGGGCTGACGTAGACAGGGCCGTTCCTGCTCCCAAAGAAAACAAAGTTGTGATCTTCCGAAGCTTCTTCAAAGCTGGACTTCGGTTCCCGTTGAGCAGATTTGTGGTTGAAGTTTTAAAGACATACTAGATTTTCCTTCACCAGACCACTCCCGAAGCAGTTATTAGAATGGGGATCTTCGTCTGGGCTGTGAGAAGTCAAGGTCTAGAGCCAAGTGCAAGATGTTTTTGCAGTATGCATGAACTTTCATATGAGACGAATGCCTGGCGTAAAGAACAATATCATAACAATTTCGGTTGCTATAGCTTCGTTGCTCGCTCTGGCGCAAGCTACCCAGTGCCAACGGAAGAGATGGCCCGGGGCCTGGATGGAAGAGTGGTTTTACGTGAAGAATGACTTGAAAGCAAGAGAAGACATTAAAGAGATCATCATGCGCCCCATTTGGTCCTGCTTCGGCATCCGAAAGCCGAAGGTAGAAATTGATGAGGCAGCCAAAGCATGCCGAAGGGCCTTCAGCACAGTTTGCTCTTTTATTGGAACAAGAGACTTACTTCAAAAACATATATCCTACAAAATATGGCCACTTATAGACAGCTGGGAAATGCCGAAAGAGACCATCACTAATCCTAGCGAAGGCGGCCTGGTTTGATTGAAATACACCTTCAGGTTTGGGGACAAGTTTGTCGAACCAGATGATGACTGGCTGAAGTGCATTGAAAATACTAGCGATGAGTTACTTGGAGCATATTCCAAGTCCGAAGATAATGCACTATCTGCGGCCTTCGGGAGCCGAAAAAAGAAAAGATTAAATAGGGTTTTTGATGCTATTGGATTTGTGTACCCTGACTATCGCTACCCACCACGGGGGCAGAAAAGAAAGGGTGCAACTTCTGGAAAGGTTGCTGCTTCGGCTGCTCCAAGCGAGCCCGCGCCGAAGAGTAAAAAGTTGAAGGTCCTTACCCACTAGCCGCGTTATATTGAATCGGCCGTGGTACCTGAGCTTGGCGAGAAGATTTCCTCAGCTGCTGACTCAAAGGAGCCCATTCCTCCTACGCAGAAAACTGAAGAACCGACTACCATGCCGAAGGCACCCTCAGCCGAGCAAGCAGAGGCAAAGACTGGTAAAGATAAGGCCGAAGAGCCAAAAACTGAAAAATGTTAGAAATTTTAAGCCCTTCGGCGGAAGTAACAGTGTCGAAGATACAAAAAGGTGTTGTGGCAACTCCCAAAAGAAAAAGAATGGCAAGTGTACTAGATGTGCTAGAAACAGTAAAGGCTTCAAGTTCTACTCCAGGGAAAATTGCCAAGGCTTCGAAAATGCAAATCGAAGCTAAAACAAAACTGACCGAAGTCGAAGCTGCAATGAGCCAGGCTAGTCTCGAAGCAGGGCCTTTAGAGCGTGCTAAGAAAAAACCCTCGGAAATTGAAGAGAAGGCAGCGGAGGAAGAGGCTATAGAATAGACTTTCCTGAAAAAGCTGCCGCTCCTGCTCCCGAAGCTTTAAAAGAAAGTATTGAATATATCATTCGTCATGCTTCAGGAAAAAGACTCTCTAAAGAAGAAGAACGAGAAGCTCAACACTATGCCCAGAAGCTGAAATATCCGAAGGGGGCATTAGTGTTTAACGGCAGCGGAGAAGAAGATTTTTGTACTGTCTCCCGGATAGTAAAGAGATATCTGTTTGCCGGGAGATGGGTAGAAGCTTTGGGTTCCCAACGTTAGAAGATGGCCTCTCAGTACTGTCGAAGGATGAATTGGCCGACAGTTTGGTATATAATAGTATAAAGGTGCAAAAATCAATTTTTGTATTTAAAAATGAATTATTTCACTTGTTTATACTTAATACTGTACTCCTTTTTGCCGGGCTTGATCCTTAGCAATGCCCTCAGGGCACAGAAAAATATGGAAGATGAAGGGTGCACAATGGCTCTGAACAACCTTCATTTAGAGGTGATTGAACTAAGGAACGAAGGCCTTGAAAAGGATAAAATATTAATTTCATTGGTAAACAAGATAAAAGAAGACGAAGCTAGTTCCAAAGTTCAAGCTGAGGCCCAAAAGAGTGAAATTGAAGATCTTCGGAAACAATTGGCTGAGGCCAAATTAAAATCGCTGTTGCCGAAGCTGATCGAGATGCCAGTGAGTACTGGAAAAATTATTTTGAAAAAATAGTTGCAGAGCTTTGCGCATGACAAGAAAGATGTTTTGAAAAATCTGTGGAATGCGTAAAAAAGATAAAGACTAGCTTCGCCAACGTGGGCGCCTACTCAAACGAAGACAACTTCATACGAGGCGATCCTGAGGGCGTCATCGAGTGGATCAGTAATGAAGCCGAAGCTTTTGAGGAGATTTTGAGTGACCGCGGGGACGTCTATGCATTCTCTGGTGTGAGGGGGGTTGCAGCCATTTTGGAGAAGGCAGTTGTGAACATGTTAAATCCTTAGCCCAGGCCGAAGCTGCCTTCTCCGTCGACGATAGGAAGGACCCCTCGGCCGAAGCGAGTTCAATAGGTGGAAAATTTTTCACTGATATCTAGGAAAATGGCGGCCGAGGGATGGCTCATGAAATAATGAAGAAGAGTGAAAAAGATATTCATGACGCTCAAGAAGCAACGAAAGAAGCTGAAAAAACTGCGAAACTCGAAAGACGGATAGGTATTACTTAATGGCTTTTAGCTTTGTTGTTTATTTTTGTGACTTCGAAATAATTTGTGTCTTCTACCGCAGCTGAGCTATCTCCTCCCCCAGAGCCATTCGACCCACTTGCCGACCCAGAGACAAAAAGAGCAATAGAAATTATTAATATGGCCGAAGCTATTGTAGATGAAGTTGTTACCAAACTGCTAACCGAAGCTGCGGAAAAAGTTCTGAAGGAAGAAGAGTAGCTATTGTAAAAACATTTCTAGAATATAAATGTAACATTTGCTGAACTATGTTTGTAATATTTGGTACTTATAGATTTGAATGTAATATATGAATTGTTTGTAACTCAGTTCTTTGCGATGCATGAAACTTTATGTACATATCGCTTTTGAGCCTTCGGCAAAAAAATACCTTCCCTTCTTTTCATGCTTCATAAAGAAGAGTTTTTATGCCTCGTAAGAATCATCCACACTTTTTAAAATCATCAATGCTTCGTAAACAATGGATCCCTCTTTCCACATCAGAACTGATGAAGCTGTAATTCTCAGCTTACTTTGTGCCTTGGCATCTTTTCATTTTTTGTAAAGCATTCTCCAAAGTTCGGCCTCGGTGCCAATTGATGCCATTGATGTGATATGATGCATGATGTGATGCTATGCGATATGATGCAGTGATATGATGCGAAAAATGATGCTAATGCCGAAGACACATACCCACGCTGAAACACAATATCTGTGTTCCCTTAGGAACCATCAAAATCTCTTTGCCGTTTATTTTTCGGCTTCACCGCTTATTTTTCGGTGTAAGTTTTGCATCCCCATAGGAACGTCTTTTGAACTTCTTCGCCTTCTATTTCGGCGGTATTCGCGTTGACTTTTCGCGCTTCGCCTTATATTTCGGCGGTATTTGGCTCTGCATTCCCTTTGGAACGACTTTTGAGCAGAAAACTTACACTGCGCTCCCTTGGGAACGACTTTTTGTAGCTTCGGCAAACTTATGCTGCGCTCCTTAGGAACGACTTTTTGTAGCTTCTGTAAAACTTGCAATGCAATTTTTAGCTCTGCATTCCCTTAGGAACGACTTTTGAGCTTCGACAGTTTTTGAGCTTCGTTAATCTGTGGAAAAGATATATTTCACTATGACCAGAACGAAGCTATTGCAAGAATTTAAAAATAACAAGAAGACTAGATTTACATTGATTGTTCCTTATTGAAAAGAAAATGACAATGAATGTAAAAATGTTTCAGGGGTAGGATATTTCTTAATAGATGTGTTTTGATTCTGGCACAATACTGTTGACTGTGCGAGCTTCGGATTCCTCCGTGAGATCTCGCTGCTGATGAGTCTGATGGCTCCCTTCTGGATGCTGACCTCGTGAATAGGCAGGTTGTAATGGTGGCGGAGGTGGAAGCTGTGGCCAAGAAGCCTATGGCTGACTAGCCGAAGCAACAGAAGCTGCAGGATGGTTACCTACATATTCTGGTATGTAGGGTGAGTGACACGAAGCAGTGTACAGAACCTGCTTCGGTTGACTTTGCCGGGCTTCGGCTTTTGCGATCTCCTTCTGCTTTTGGATGGTGATTTGGCACATTCTTGTAGTATGGCCCTTGTCTTCACCACAAAATAGACAATAAATCTTTCTTGGTTGGTCGCCATATCTTCCCCCGAAGCCCCTAGAGCCTCTGCCTCTTAGAGCTGGCGACCGAAAAGGGCTTTGTTGCTGCCCCGAAGATTGTGAAGAATACTTCGGCCTCTGCAACTGACTTCCTCTATCATCATTCTGAGTGGAGTTATGAATTGACCTGACATGCCTCGGGTGGATTCTTCCTCTGAAGCCCCTGGTCATCTCAGAAAACCTGTAAGCTTCCTCCCTTCTTTGGCGAAAGTCATTGTCAGCCCTGATGTAATCATCCATCTTTTGAAGCAACTTCTCCAGAGTCTATGGATGCTTTCTGGCGAAATACTAGGCAGTAGGTCCTGGACGAAGCCCCTTGATCATGGCCTCAATGACAATTTCATTGGGCACTGTAGGCGCCTGTGCTCTGAGACGCAAGAACCTTCGGACGTACGCCTGAAGATACTCCTCATGGTCTTGCGTACATTGAAATAGGGCTTGAGCTGTTACCGGCTTCGTCTGAAAGCCTTGAAAGCTTGTCAGTAGCATAGCTTCTGCCACGAAGTAATAGTTCCTGGCCGAAGAGAAGAATACCATGTTTGGGCCACATTCTGAAAGCCTTGAAAGCTTGTATGATGGAGGCCATGGGATAGCCTGCAGTTCTGCTGCCAAGGGAGAAGCATCATCAAAGGTAAAGGTATCATGATTAAAATCATCATACCATCCATCCTCGTTGAATAAGCCCTCCTGATGAAGCTCCCTATGCTGGGGCCATCGTTCTTGTTCGTCTTGAGCAAGATGGCGTACTTCTTCAGTAGCTTCATCGATCTGCCTTTGGAGATCAGCTAGTCGAGCTATCTTCTCCTTCTTCCGTTGTACCTGCTGATGGATAATCTCCATGTTTCTGATCTCCTGGTCCAACTCCTCCTCCTGGAGTGTCGAACTGGTGGATTTTCTTTTCTAGCTTCGGGCCTCTCGAAGAGAGAGGGTCTCCTGATTTGGGTCCAGTGGCTGAAGTGCGGCAGCCCCTGTCGCTGAAGCTTTCTTCGGCGGCATGACGAAGGTCGGTGCTTGCCGAAGATGGTCGAAAAAGGGTTCACCGGAGGTGGGCGCCAATGTTGGGGACTTGTTCTCAAATGCTATGAATTAAGAACAAGGCAACACAAGATGTTAAATGTTAAAGTCTTTCGTCCTTCGGAACATTATTTCCCCTAGGATATAATGATCTTCGGACGAAGGTCATGAAGGACATACCTTCATCATTGCAGTGTATGTTAAATGAAAGAAGAGACATATGAAATATGGAAAACAATATACATAATCATGTAACATTATTGATTCATTTCATTTTATATAATCATGGAAAGGCAGGAATAATATTGAATTATAAAAGTACCTTCCACATGATAGAAGGCAAAAAAGTACAAGCGTGATGCAAGAATGAATACCAGTCAGCGTGAACAGTACGGGGGTACTGTTCACCTATTTATAGGCGCAGGACACAGCCTATGAGAAATTACAGTCATGCCCTTTACATTTACTATTGGCTTATAGAAAAATCTATGAGGACTGGATAGCCTTTTCCCCTTTAAGTCGGTTCCCTTTTCTGCCGTTATGCCGAAGATCCCTTGCACGTAGCTTCAGCGCTGCGTCAACCTTCGTATTGTTCGTGCTTTTCACACTGTGTGGTTCTGATCCAAGTCCGAAGGCACCTGTTCATATATTACCCTCGGGAAACATTGTTAAATCATGTTTTTGAGGACCTTCGAAAGACGAAGGCCCCCAACAATAACCTTCTTGTCTTTTGTGATTCTTGTCTCTTCCATTATTAAATTGCTAACATTTGACCATCTCTGTTCCCTTGGTATTGACTGCCCATACCCCTAGTTTCCTCAATACTCTTGTTTCAAATGCTTACATCATAATTTGTATTGCCTACTTGAACACTTCAGTTTATATGTCCATGAACTTCTTGTCTTCTGAGATTCCTTCCCATTCCGTTGCTAAGTCGTTATCCTTTGGCTCTTTCTATTCCCTTATCTTAGTATGCACATATCCTTGGAATCTTGCATACTCTTATATTCTTATGTATGATTATTTTCATACCCCAATGACTGTTCAAAACATTTCAGCTTACATGCCCTTGACCACCCTTGTTTCTCAATGATCCATGAGCATTCATCTTATTTCGCACATCCTGGGTGATCTCGTTAATTCCTCGTAACTTCCTTCGGTAATGAATTTTTACTTCAACTCTTATGTTGGAACCTCACTTATCTTATCCTTGTTTGTTTTCTCCACTTCGTCACTTTGCGAGTCTTGCCTTAACTCTGTCCATGGATTATGTTTTTCACCATTATCACCTTTATCCTTATCACCTCTATATCTTATCTTGATGTTTATCTTATACCGGTCTTTAAAATATTCTCTTTTCCATCTCAATCTGAGCCTTGTACTGTACCTACTTTTCCCTTGGTCGTATCCTCTTCTTTATCACCTGCAAGTTTTTTAACTCTATCCTTTGTTGTGTTTTGTTCGTCATCTCCTTTACCCTTCTCATCATTGTATCCTACCTTGTGATTACATTATGTCTATTATCTAAAATCCCTAATCTCCTATCTCAGTTCGAGAGTTGTGTTTTACTTATTCTGCCCTTGTTCGTAACCTCATCTTTGCCATGTGCAAGTCTTGTCGTGACCCCATTCTTGGTTGTACTTGTACCGCTGGCTCTTCAATGCCTTCATCTTTTCTCTCATACCCTTGTATGTTATCGCCGTTGACCCTTGCAATATTGATGTCTTCTACTTGAATGCTTACCTTGAACTTATCCTTTAAAAGCCTCCCCTTTCTTTCAACCCAGCTTGAGAGTTGCGGGTTACCTATCTCTCCCTTGATTTCTTTTCACTTCTTGTCGCCTTACAAGTTTTGTGTTAATTCCATCCTTTGTTGTGTCTTATTTGCTATCACCATCACCTTGTCATCCATGGATCTTGCCTTAATACTCATCGTTATTCCCACTCTAAAAAAATTCCCCTCTCTTCCACCTCAATTTGAGAGTGGTAGTTTACCTATCTAGCCCTTGGACGTACCCTCTCATTTTCCATTTGCAGGTCTTGTCTTAACTCCATCCTTTGTGGTATTTATATTCTTGGTTCTTATGTACATTTACCTCCTCTCCTAAATCCTTGTCTATTGTTACCTTCAAAACACTCGTGATACCTATGCCCTTGCCCACATGCTTACTTTGAACCTACCCTCTAAAGGCTCCTCTTTTTCATCGTTGTTTGAGGATAATGCCTCACCTACTTCACCACTGATTGCTTCCCCTTCTTTGACGCCTTGCAAGTTTTGACTAAAATACATCCTTGGTTGTGTGTTTGACTGTTATCGTCTTAACCCTTGTCATCCCTTGATCTTTACCTTGATGCTTATCATGTACCCATATTTTAAAGCAGCCTCTCCCATTTCATTTCAAGAGTGATGTCTTACCCATCTCGCTCTTATTCGTTCCTTTTTCCTTTGTCGCGTTGCAAGTCTTAGCTTTTGCTCGATATCACCCTTACCTTCCTAATATCTAGATCTTTCCATGATGCTATTCCTATGCCTACCTTTTGAAATATCATCTTTCCCATCTCGATTTGAGAATGGTGTTTTACCTATCATGACCTTGGTTTCATTCTCTCCCTGTCGGTTACAATCCTTGCTTTAGCTTCATCCTTTATTATGCTCATGCCCCTATTTTGTATGTCTTATTATTCCCCTTACCTTTCGATGGCCTTAGAATAGTTTCCCTTGGTAAGGAAAGACCACCATTTAATTAAAAGTTATGTATAGCAACGAGATGTTTGTTGTTGTATGCTTGTGTTGTTTGTCCTTGTGTGATGATTGATTTGCTTCCTTGTGATGAGTGTTAATGTGTTGTGGCCCTTGGTCCGCAATGTTATCAGTTTACTAGTTGAGTGCCATAGAGTTAGGTAGTTGGGTGCTCTCCCTTTTCTCTCTTTAATCCATCTAAGCTTATCTTTTCTATCTGTACCCTTTCCTCATGCACCTGTCCGATTGGCAACCTCCAACCTCTCTTAATCAGTCTAGATCAGAGTTGGCAAAGTCTTCATCAAGTGGATATCAATGCACCTGTTAAGGGGGTTAGCCGCTAACCCCAATGAAGACAATGGGATCATCATCAACCAACAATATCAAAGTGGCGAAGCGGAAGCGTGTGTGGGTCCTAACCCACAGGTCCAAGAGATCCTCAAGAATTGCATCGATCGGTCTCAAGCATCTGAAAGTCAAAGCAAACCAATCCCCAAGTTAAGTTTGCGTAGTCAAAGTCAACCCAAGAAAGTCGTGATCAACCAATGAACGAATCTCTTTTTCCTGCTAGCCTCTTCTTGAATCTCGAGGTCGAGATTCTGTTAAGGGGGTCAGATTTGTAACACCCATTAATTTGGGGTATAAAATTTATTTTCTAATATCTACCAAATTCAGGTGTTACCCTCTTCTTTATTGCTTTTCTTCTGTTTTTTTGTTTCTAAATAATGGACATTAACTTTAATATATATATATGAGTTTTCGGCGTAGTAAAATAAAATCCTAGAGAAGCTTTGACTGTTGCATTCTTGTCTTTGCATAGTGTTTATGAGTGCAAAGGTTTTTCAAACTATATCGAATTATCTTGATCTTGTTTCCGGAGGCCTTCGGAAACCTTCGAAACGTTTCTTCGAGTATTAAAATATGAATTTTAGATTTTCTAATATTAATTAAATACCTAAAATGTAGTAGTTGCGAAAAACTATAAGATGTTGGAAACTCGATAATGTATATATATTTTCTTATCGTCGAGTCGGTTCCAGATCTCGTGTCCCTTTTCACGAGATCACCGAACTGCTTCTCCTTGTGAACGGTATGCTGCTCGCGTCAGTTATCCTCGTCTATCCCCGTCCACCCTTCCGACATCTACCTCGGCATCCTGGGCCCACAGGCCACCTCCGACTATCTTCGTCTAAATTTATCTAACCCTGTCTATCACCTGCCTAACTCTATCTCTGTCTTATACTGTCTCGCGCAATTCGTCGCGCAACAGTCTCTCTCGCTCGGCCAGAACACAATCCGCGGCAAATTTTGTAACCATCTCTCGTGCCCACTCTTTTATATAAATCCATCTACGCCGTTGCATACCTCCTCATCTCCCTCCCTAGATCTAAATCACGCAGAAGCAGACGTCCCTTCACGTGGCGGTTTCCAGGTGAGCCCTCTCTCTCTCTCCCCCTTCCATGTGCCCTTCCTCTGTTCCCTGGCGCGGCAGCCAGCCTGCGCGGTGGCCTGGCTCCCAAGCAGGAGCCCCCTGGCCATGGCCGAGCACAGCGGGGCCTTGGCCTCTACAGCCAGTGGGCACGCGCCCCCTGCGCACGGCGGCCAGGCCCCCAGCGTCCCGGTGCGCAACGCGGCCGCGGCTACCGGCCGGCGAGCCTTGGCTACTGTGTTCACTCTACGTCGCGCCGGAGCTCTACCAAGCCGCTGTAGTGACATTTTCCGTCCGTTCCGAGGTGAGCCTTGCCTTGACGCTGCCTCGCGTCCATCACCCTTGGCAACACCCCTTCTCTTTTCTTCCGCTTGCTACCCGTCGATGGAAGGAGGAACCGCCTACGTGCTTGCATCTTGCAGCCTGTAGGAGAAGATAACCGTCTGCGAGGCCCACCTCCACCATTATTCTTGCGCGTCCACCGGCTTTTCCGCTATCTCTCGCGCACACAAGCAGTTAGCAGATTTAGCACAAAGCATCTGCTCTTTTTTTTTCTCATCCACACGCATCTCAACCGGTCCTGGCGTGGGTTGAAGGTGGAGGACCCCACGCATCATTGGTAGGCTACTAGAGCGGTACTAATCAGTGTCGTGTTCTCCAATTTTAAAAGCACAGAACCACGTGGTTTAATAATTTGAAATTAACCATCTATTGGTGATACATCCTTTAATTATAGATTAATTTTCGTAGCTTTTAAAACAGTCATATATTCCACGCTTTAATTCAATGTTAGCCCATTATAGTCACGTTTTGTTTGATACATCGTTGGTTATGCTAATGTTTTACTTAAATAAATATATAATGGCTTAATGTATATTCAATCTATTTTCCAGTTAAAAGCAATTTACGTTCTTACCATGATTTTGTTTAGTTGATATTAATATGTTTAATTTTGACTTCAGTAGGCTTTATTAAATAAATTTGCTTAGTCTACATACGACACATTTAATATCATATTTAGGATGCAATATTTTATAAATATAATTTGACTAATTACAAAATGTGGTTTCCAGTCAAACTATATTTTGGATTAAAGCCAAATCTAAAATGTCTCCCACAAATGATCTATACTAATTAAAAACCAACTTAGAAATATAGTTTTATGCGTTTAATCACGTAAATCTTTCGAAAGTTATATTTTTTTCAACCGTAGCCTCGATCTTGGTGTTTCTTTTTCTTGTGTGACCGTAGTAGCACGCTCTATTTCATATTGCATGTTTTTATGTTTTTCTTTGTATGCTGTAATATTCTTATGAATATATATGGTTGTTTATTAGTGCCCGTTCGTCTTCGCTTCACGTTGCGAATAGAACGCGATCTATTTCCGAGCTTCGAGGAATCGACGGTCAAGCTTCGGCGACCAAATGATCCAGTTCTTCGAGTTCTACGAGATCGAAGACCTTGAGCATCTGTTTGGTGAAGGCAAGTGTCCCTTGACCCATCTATGTCCTATACATTCTATAATTCACTTTTTGCATTTACACAGTTTATACCTAAGGATTGACTAGCTTTTGTTATCACGTCGTTGCTTACTTATTTGGGTTGGGTTATTTTGGTTTAGCTTCATGCAAGTGCTTCACATTAATCAATGAACATGATGAGATCTATCTATGATACACTGTTTCCCTTTTTATTATGATGATATACTTGTGGCATTTAAGGGGACTCGAGCTGTTTCTCGAGTGCGTCTCCGTAAGGACTGGTTCGTTGGATGACCGCCCGGGAAAATAGTGCAACCATGAGGGTGGAGTGGGACGCCCTTAGCTGAATAACTAGAGGAACTGAGGTGTAGTTCGCTTCGCCGTCGTGCCGTTAATGGGGCTCGGTGTATGCGGCTCGCTCTGGCAAGGTTGGTTCGCCCCTTGGGGAGGAGTGCGGTGCATTTAGGAAACCTAACGGGTGGCTACAGCCCCAGGAAATCTTTGTAAAGGCTACATAGTGAAACCCTGCCTATTCACCTTGGTAGTGTCTAAGGGTTTGATCGGCCCGAGGCAAGAGGGAATCACGGCTTGTGGGTAAAGTGTGCAACCTCTGTAGAGTGTTATGAAACTGATATATCACCGTGCTCGCGGTTATGAGCGGCCAAGGGAGATCCATTGATTAGAGATACTTGATCAGAGATGTTTGGTTTACAAGTGGTGATGCGGATGATGGTTTTGATTATGACTATGATAATGGTAGGTGGTATTCTTTCCGTTTAGAAAGGGTACTTTTGGGTTAATAACTTGGGTTAATACTAAAATCTGGCTCTCTACTAGTAATAATAACCTAACCAACTAAAAGCAACTGCTTGACTAAACTCCACATAAAGCTAGTCCACTACAGCCAAACGAGACATATTGTTGAGTATGTTGATGTGTACTCACCCTTGCTTTACACACCAACCCCCCCCCAGGTTGTTCGCGTTGCAACCACTGCTCAGGTGAAGATGAAGTCATGGAGTAGGACTTCTAGGAGTTCCAAGAGTACGATGAGTTCTAGGCATGGGTTAGCGGCAGTCCCCAGTCGGTTGGCTGTGTAGGCCATGTGTATCTATGTTTCTTTTCCGCACTTTGATAATTGTTAAAGACTATGTGGATGTCTCGGACATCATGATGTAATCGACTATTATACCTTCTTCTATATTATTATTTGAGCACTATGTGATGGTGTCCAGTTATGTAACTGTTGTGTACGTGAATTGCTGATCCTGGCACGTACATGGTTCGCATTCGGTTTGCCTTCTAAAACCATGTGTGACAGCTGCTGAGGAAACTACCTCTGGTACTGGTGCTGACGCTGATGCTGGTGAACTTGCTTGAATTGCTAGGGCGAGTTGTCTGAGTAGCGGGGACGACTGCTACTCCCAGCCTGAGGTCCACCAATCTTGCGCTTCCTATCCTCCATCTCACGATGCTTCCTTTCAGTCATGATTGCTCTGTCTATCAAATGCTGGAAGGTGGGGAAAGTGTGGTTCATGAGCTGGTAATGGAGGGGATCAACCAATCCTCTCAGAAAGTGGTACTGCCGCTTGGCATCTATGTTGATGTCTTCTGGGGCATAACGTGACAGCTGGAAAAACTTATCCCTGTACTCACTGACGGACAGGGGACCTTGCTTCAGGGCGAGAAACTCCTCCTTCCTCACTATCATTAGTCCTTCGGGCACATGGTAGCGACGGAAGTTGTCCCTGAACTCCTCCCAAGTAATGGCTTCAGGGTTGGCATGGGTGGCGAGGTAAGACTCCCACCAAGACTAGGCTGCTCCCCTCAGCTGTCGGGGACCATACAACACCTTCTCACGATCGTTGCACTAGGTAGTGTGCAACTCACGCTCCACAATACGCAGCCAATCTTCCGCGTCCATGGGATCAGCAGAGTGGGCAAAAACAGGGGGTGGCCCCTCATGAACTCTCCCCGCTTGTCTCTGGGCACTTGAGGCATCTGGACCTGCACTGGAGGTTGTGGTGGGGGTGGCTGCTGCTGCACTTGTTGCATCGCTGCTAATGTCTGACCAATTACCTGTACTGTCTGAGTCTACATCTTGAACATCTGCTCAATGGTCATCGGGGGTGGCGGTAGCAAATGCTGCTGCGGAGCTGCCTCTTCCTAGGGTGCCTACTGCTCTGGCTGAGCACGCCTCACACCTCTGCGCCTGTTTTCAGACATCTGTAGAAACCATACACATATCAGATCTGACTCTGCAGTCTTTCAGCATAAGAAAATATATACAGAAATCTTCAAAGCACTGAACAATTGATCATCTTTACTGACAGCTTCTCAGATAAATAAGAAAGTGGAAATAAATGGATTACCCAACTAAATAACTGACTTTATTAATAACTACACCAAGTTGTAGTGGATACCCACACCTTGGTGACAATCATTACAAAGATCCAACTTCATTACATGACCATCATAACAAGCATCCAACATAAGATAAGCAAACCAACTCTAACTAGACTGACTGGACTAAGACACTAAACTAAGCATTATTACAGACTCCGACTCTGTTGATCTAGGGATCCAAATCTATCCGGGTCCTGCAGTCTAGGGTACCATAGTCGAAGCGACCACGGCGCGGTGAATGGTAAGGGTGCTCAATCCCGACAGGGGCGGGAGAACCACCATCAAGATAGTGGCATGCCGCGCATTCAGCACGCAATTCCACAACCTCCGCCCGAACCTTGCCCAACTCGTCAAGGGCGTGGTCCAACTCTGTGTTGAGCACGACGACCAGGTTCACCATGCTGCTCAGCCTAGGATTGCCCTAACCTACTGGTGAGACAATCACGCCTCCAGCACTGCCGATCGAACGGCGAGGGTAGTACTTCAGGTCAAGGTCGTCAGCTATCCCGCTGAACAACGAGCAATACTGAGAAAGGCCCGTCGTGCTGCATCTTGCATGGCTGCCTCGGCAGTGTCCCTCTCAGTGATAGAATAGTGCTCTGAGAAGGCCTCTGCACCCCGGAGATCATCGTCCGAACGGCGCACTAAGCAAGTAGCCTCCCACTGGTACGGGTATAACCCGCGACGATGCTGGTAGACTACACAACGATACTCGATAGACCAGGTGTGTCGGTCGAAGGCCCGACACAACAGGGTATCGAGAGCATCGTGGAAATGACACCCGCGAGCAGCGTCATGAGTGATGGGCCTCGTGATCCACCCCTCCGGCTCTGGCTCCTCCGAGCGATCCGTGCCGTGGCTCGAACTGACACCGGCGTCGTCGTCGTCCCCGTCTCCGTCGGGGTCTCCTCCAGCAGCCGGGGTGCCCTGAGGTGGTGCAGGGGGCATCTCTGACTGAGGTGTAGGGGTAGGAGGCCTCTCATACTCCACCTCTGTAACACCATAAAAATCATCAAATAAAAATAATACATTTAGTTATCAATGGTAATTATGGTAATAATTTTTTTAAGTGTTTGTTATTTATTTGCATTTGGAATGATATTTGAATGCTTGTGATTGATTTTGAATATAGAATATCATTTCTTAAATGAAAAACTAAATAAATAATATAATAATTATTGGTCCAAAAATTAATATTGTATTTATAAATAGTTTTGGTTTAATCATTATGAATTTTAGGGTTATTTAAAAATATGTTTCGATATTAGGAAAAGGAAATAGAAAAAAAACTAAAACATAACCTAACTAACGACCCAAGGCCCATTAAGTCGGCAGCCCCCTGCTACCCTTTGACCTAGCCGCCGCCCCATCCTCTCCCTGGTAGCCGCCACCCCCTGCACTTCTCCCCCTCCCCTTTTCTCTCTCTTACAACCCGGCCCCACTCTACTTCTCTCTCCCTTCCATTCCTCTCTCTCCCCCTGCGTTCCAGCCGCCAGGAACGCTGCCTTGTAGCGCCGAGCCAAGGACCGCACAGGCGCCGAGCACCGCGCCCGTCCGCGCCCTGCAGCCACGCCGCAAGCCTCGCGACACCCGCAGACGCGACGCAGACCCAAGCTGCCGCGACACCGCACCATCGACCCCGCGCCCCAACTGCCTCGACACGACGCAAGACCGGCCGGACCCAACGCCGCGACGCCCGAGCGCCTGAAGCAGCCCCACGACCGAGCAAGACCGAGCCCAGCCGGCCAAACCAACGAGCAGCCACCCGCGCCAAGGACTAAAGTCGTGCGACCTCGACCGAGCGCGCCCAGCCCAACGCAACCCCACGACCGACCGTTTGTCTTCGTCGTAATGGAGCTTTAACACAGCCGTTCCTTCCCCCATTTACCTCCCTTATTGAAGCTCCCTCACGCCATCAATGGCCGATTGAAGTCTCGGCCGCCTCCCAACCCCGGCGCCCTCTCCTCTCCCTCTCGCTCCTCTATAAATTGGATGCCGAGCCCTCTCTTTCCTTACCCCAAGCTCCCTCCCTCCTCTCGGTTCTCTCTCCCTCTCCGTTCGCCACCGTGAAGTTCGTCGCCGGACCGTCCGTGTCGTTTGTCGTTCAACGGAGCTCTCGTGCTTACACACTGTCCATCGATCGCCATCTGTTCTGGAGTCCGTGGAGCCTCACCGGAGTTCGTACCTCGTCGCTCCCTACTCGACCGACCACACCCCCTCGTCGACGTTCATCCCTGTGCATGAACGAAAACCCAAGGTTGAAGACAAGCCCGAAATATTTATTTTTAAATCATGTTTTGAATTTATTTATAGATCTTGTGAATTATTGTTGTAATTTGGCGATTTACGTGTATGATTTTAGAGATTCGATATATACGTGTAACCAAAATCGGACCCCGCAACAACGTTTTAATATGTGTATGATTTTATAATTTTAAAAATGAGTACGGTCACTATTCACTACCTCAGTGATTTTCATACTAGAAATGTTTATAATTAATTTCGTTTTAGTGTGTGGAGTGATAATTGGTTAGTATTGATATAAGTGATATAAGAAATTAAAATAGGTATTGAGCCACGTATTTCCGGTCAAATGAAAATATAGATTTCACTAGTCATGATAAATGTATTCATAAGTATGGCACTTAATTACTTAGAATTAGTAAGATATTTATTTATGTCATAATAACCATGAATATGTTATTAAAAGTCTCATTTAGTAATTTACAATTAATTCTTAGAATATTAATCTTATAAGAATTAAGTAAATAATTTTAGCCACACAAATAAATTCTATTTAGAAAAGAAAGGAGAAAACTTAAAGAGTAGAATTTATAATAATGTTAAAATGACTTAATTAGGCGCTCATACTTTTCTAATAAAGAAATTGATAGTTATGTTGGTAAACATATGTTTCTTACTAAAGAATTAGATAACATATTTCTAGTTTTAAAATAACCTTTTAATAGATATCATATTTAACAAGGTTCGTTATAGATGTTTAAGTATAGTCGTATTAAATAGAAACTTAAAAGAATATGTAGACCATATCTTTCTTAATAAAAATAGAAGATAAATATATGTTCAATTAATAGATTATTTATATTTTCTTAATTAAAAGATAACAAGGGTCATTGCTTTTATAAACTAAAATGATAGTTTATACATAATTTCCTTTCTAATGAATTAAATCATTTGTTCCTACATAGAATTAAAGATAATTAATAGATTAATTATCCTTTACCATAATTTATTAATCAAACTGATAGTCAATTTGTTCTTAACTAGATTTATGACATGATCAATGAGTTCATAGAAATTAGTCCACATTATATACGAATTACTTAGCTTTTCATAAAGGATAAAATAAAGTAATAAGAGTTTAAGTTCTTATATAAATTAAAATGTTACTTTATAAATTGACTTCGAATATAATAATATAGGCTATGTGTTTTCTAATGAAATTAAAAGATAGTTATTTGTTTATTATCTTTTGCATGAAAATCCACTTAATACCCATAACCTAACTCATCTTAAATAGGTGATTAATAATATAATAGTCGGCGTTTCGACCCCGGGGGGGTCCTTGGACCGACGAGTAAATTGTCGCCGCGTGTCCCAGCCCAGATGGGTCGGCGCGAGACGGAGCACGAAGGGGGGAAAACAGGGAGACAGGCGTAAAGGGGAAACCCGCGGCCTTTGTGTTTGTCCTGCGCCCAGGTCGGGTGCGCTTGCAGTAGGGGGTTACAAGTGCCCGTGCGGGAGGGAGCGAGAGGCCTGCACGCGCCGTCCCGTCCTCTCCGCGTGGCCAACCCCCCGTAAGAGAGCCCTGGACCTTCCTTTTATAGGCGTAAGGAGAGGGTCCAGGTGTACAATGGGAGATGTAGCGGTGTGCTAACGTGTCTAGCAGAGAGGAGCTAGTGCCCTAAGTACATGCTGTCGTGGCAGCCGGAGAGGTTTTGGCACCCTGTTCGTGTGATGTCATGGCCGTCGGAGGAGCGCTGGAGCCTTGCGAAAGGACAGCTGTCGGGGCTGTCGAGTCCTTGCTGACGTCTCCTTGCTTCCGTAAGGGGTTGAGAGCCGCCGTCGTCATGGAGCACGCGGGGCGCCGTCATTATTTGTTTACCGGGGCGAGCCAGATGGGACGCCGGTCTTGTTCCCCGTAGCCAGAGCTAGCTAGGGGTAGGGTAATGATGGCCCCTCCTGTGACGTGGTCGGTCCAAGCCCTGGGTCGGGCGAGGCGGAGGCTCCTTCGAGGTCGAGGTCGAGGTCGAGTCTGTCTTCCGAGGTCGAGGTCGAGTCCGAGCCCCTGGGTCGGGCGAGGCGGAGACCGTCGGCTGAGGCCAGGGCTGAGTCCAAGCCCTGGGGTCGGGCGAGGCGGAGTTCGTCGTCTTCCGGGGCCGAGGCCGAGTCCGAGCCCTGGGGTCGAGCGAGGCGGAGTTCGTCGTCTTCCGGGGCCGAGGCCGAGTCCGAGCCCTGGGGTCGGGCGAGGCAGAGTTCGTTGTCTTCCGGGGCCGAGGCCGAGTCCGAGCCCTGGGGTCGGGCGAGGCGGAGCTTCTTATGGCGCCCGAGGCCGGACTTGGCTGCTGTCAGCCTCACTCTGTCGAGGGACACAACAGTCGGAGCTACGCAGGCAGCGCTGTCATCTTGTCAGGCTGGTCAGTGGAGCGGCGAAGTGACTGCGGTCACTTCGGCTCTGTCGACGGAGGGGCGCGCGTCAGGATAAGGTGTCAGGCCATCCTTGCATTAAATGCTTCAGTGATACGGTCGGTTGGTTTGGCGATCTGGCCAAGGTTGCTTCTTGGCGAAGGCTGGGCCTCGGGCGAGCCGTGAATCCTCCAGGGTCAGCTGCCCTTGCCCGAGGCTGGGCTCGGGCGAGGCGAGATCGAGTCCCTTGAGTGGACCGAGCCTTGACTTAATCGCACCCATCAGGCCTTTGCCGCTTTGTGCTGATGGGGGTTACCAGCTGAGATTAGGAGTCTTGGGGGTACCCCTAATTATGGTCCCCAACAGTAGCCCCCGAGCCTCGAAGGGAGTGTTAATACTCGCTTGGAGGCTTTTGTCGCACTTTTTTGCAAGGGGACCGGCCTTTCTCGGTTGCGTTTCGTTCCGTTGGGAGCGCGCGAGCACACCCGCCGGGTGTAGCCCCCGAGGCCTCGGAGGAGTGGTTTGACTCCTTCGAGGTCTTAATGCGTTTCGTGATGCTTCGGCCGGTCTAGTTGTTCCCTCAAGCGAACTGGTCGTAGCCCGGGTGCACAGTCGAGTCCCAAGTTCTCGGGCTGGTATGTTGACGTTGTCAACGGTTTGGCCGTAGCTGGGTTTGCGAGAGCAGCCCCCGAGCCTCCGCACAGAGCGAGAGGACGTTCAGGGACATACTCGACTTTTTTACATACGCCCCTGCGTCGCCTTTCCGCAAGGAGGAGGGGGGGGGGGAAGCGCCATGCTGCCCTCAGAGGGCGCCGAACATGGTGTCTCTAGTGAGTTGCTAATGGGTAATCCGAGTGGACGCCCGTGCCCCATTCATTAGGGGTCGGCTAGTGGCCCGGAGGCGCGCTCCAAAAGTACCTGCGGGTGATTTGCCGGACCCGGTCCCCTTTTGACGGGGTCCGAGGGCTCGATGCCTCCCTCTGGTAGGATTCCGTTACAAAATCGTTCCCGTTGGTCTCGGAAATGTCCTAGGGTACCTCGGGAGCGTAGCCCGAGCCTTGGTTATGTATCGAACGTACCCAGGGTCATCCCTCACTCTGCGTCTGAGGCGGTTGTCGAACCCTTCGGGGGCCAGCCTACGAACCCCTGATCAGTAATGGGCGTGGAGCCCGAGTGGCCTGAGGTGGCCGTTGAACCCTTTCGAGGGGCCGACCTTCGAACCTCTAACCAGTAGTGGGCGCGGAGCCCGAGTGCTCTGAGGCGGCTGTTGAACCCTTCCGAGGGGCCAGCCTTCGAACCTCTGATCAGTAGGGGGCTCGGGGCCCACTTCCTTCGCGGAGAAGGATCCCTTTCGGGGTGTCCCCTTTCCCGGTCCCTGTTGTAAGAGAGAGAGAAAGAGGAAGAGGAAAAGGATACGAAATCGAACGACGTGGCGCACCTTTTTTGACGCGGTCATTATGGCGGAAGCGAAGCGTCGCCTGCTTCGCTTGCCAAAGGTGCCGCCTGTCCTGCCGCAGAGTTAATGCGATGGGACGAGTGGTTCGCGGGGCAGCCATTGCGCGTGTGCGAGCCATTCAAGGAACAGAACACGGGCGCGCCGTCTTCACGCCGTGGGAGAGGGTTCTCTCGCTGTCCCAGGAGGGGACGTGAGCTTGGCTGACGACTTGACCGCTGCTTCCGCCCGCCTGCCACCGCCATTACTGTCGGCCCATTTCTGGCCGTATCGACCATCGCGCCGTCTCCCACGGCTGGCTGACTTGTGATCGATGTGCTCGGTTGGCACTGTCAGGTCATGCGCAGGGTCGCCTCGAGTCGCGGTACTGGTTCCGCAGTCGAGGAGGCACGATAGTGGCGCGGGTGGAGGTGCAGTTTCTTGTACGCAGTAACCGGCGCGCCGGTTACATGACGTGTGGGCCTGGGCCTCCATGCTGGATGCGTCGAAGTCGAAAGGGTGCGCCCCCTTTGTGCGGTTGCATGCCGCCTGCATGGCGGTCCGCCCTTTCGCCCGCTGGCCTGGGCGGAAGTGGAGGAATGCTCGTAACCGCTAGGCAGTTGTGCGCACCGCACGTGGCGGTTTGGCTTTTTTCTGCCCTGGGCCATCTTGCACGACGCGTGGGACCCAGCCCCCGTGTCGTAGGGGGAGGACCTTGGAGCGTGTTGGAGAGGACTCAGCCCGCGATGGCTGAGGACGCAAGTGGGGAGAGTTGCCTTTAAAAGGAGGGTGACCCCCTTGAAAGGCAACCATGTCTTTGCGCTCCCCTCATGCATCACATCTTTCCACCTTTCAAGAGCCTGGGTGGGGGACACTCACAGTTCTTCCGCCTTGTCGTCGTTGGAGGAACACAACTTCGCGGAAGTTGGTACCTTTCAGCCATCGTTCGGCTTCAAGGATTTTCATCAGACAGCCCGGCCGCATCCCCTCACCGGTGGTCACCCAAGACGGTGACCACCAGTTCGATGGTGGGGAGAAGCAAGCCGGGCTGCGATCTTGGTCCCGCCCTCAGCTTCAAGGATCTTCATCATCCTGGCTGGGGCGGAGGCCGGGCTGAGCCGGAGCTCTACCTCCCGCGCGGGTTCGTGGGTCACCTTCTCCCTCAGCATTTAAGGGAGAGGGCGCTCGCCGGCCTAGCGGGAGGGTCGGACTTCGACAACGCGGGGCTGGTCGGCGGCGAGCGTCGTCAGCTTCAGCGCGTTGGGCTCGCTGGCTCAGTTGGCTCTGGCTCGGCTCCCGGTGCCCCCTCCCGCCGCAAGAGCGGTTGTCGCGCCGCACGCACCGGAGGACCGCCCAAGACGTCGCGCGCTGCTAGGGCGGCGTTCGTGTTCTGGGGCTGTCCTGCCTTTGCCCCGGGACGGCGCCTCTGCGTGGAGGTCGGTGCTCCGCTCGTCCGGGAGGATCCGAGTGGGGATCTACCGGTGGGCAGATGGCTTCCGTCGTCGGCGCTGAGGTGGTGGCGGCTGAAGAAGTCCTCGTCGCCGACGGGATCACCGCCACCATCCGCGCTCCGGGCCTTCGGCTCTTTGGCTTTGATAGCTTGTCCTCGCCCCTCGAGCGGAGACGTGGGCGAGGGCATTGTTGCAGCGGCGTCCGCCCTGAGGCCATTGCCGCTGCAGTTTGGCCACCTGGAGCGGAGGTCGTTGTCGCTGCTGCTGGAGCGGGCAGCGGTGAGCCACCTGGAGCCTTATCGCCCCGCGGGCCCTCCAATGATGGGGGTTGTTCGTACCCGCGGAGACGGAACTGTAGTTCCGTTTGTAATGGCACCTTGAGTGCCTGTGTGCGTTCATTGTGGCTGTCGGGGCCTGAACATGTATGCATTTTTGGCACAGAGCCGTGTTTTTTCCACATTTCGGGCACCAGGACTCGCCTGTCGGCTAACTGAACCGCTTAACCAAGTGTGAGTTGCCACGTGCGAAGGTGACGAGTGAGGTATCCGTATCCCGGAGGCGTAGGAGTCCCTTGGCTCGGTCGGCCTTGCCACCCGAGGCCTCTCTTACTTAGTTAAGGGAACCCTCGGCCGCTCTTCGATGAGCCGAAGCCAGGGCAGTGGTGTTAGCATGGACAGAGGCAGAGTTGGATCGAAAAGAAGACTTCGTCGGTCGGAGCCTGGCCGGGCCGTCCACTGGCAGGATCGACGCCGGAGTCGAGTTGCCGAGGCCACGAGCCGGGCTGGTGTCCTCGGGGGACAGCTGCTGAGGCTTCGGGGCGGCGATGGCCCGGGCATAGTGCTGACGTCGTCCTTCGGAGTGGAGATCCTCCGACTGCGTTGTCGCCCGAGGCTCGGTCGGACTTCGCCGAAGGTGACGTTGACGCCAAGGGTGCTGCTGCTCCCCTTCCGTCGACGTCTGAGCCTGTAGGATCGGTTCATCTTGTAGTGTGCGTATGTTTTCTGCGGCCGCCGAGGCCCAAACATACTGTCGTCGTGTTGTAAAGCTGCGTTTCTTTTCCTCTTGTTTCGAGTATCTAGACTTATTCGTCGGTAACAGAATTGTTTGTCCGAGCGAGAGTTACTTTTCACGGAAGGTGATGAGTGAGGTATCCGTATCTCGGAGGCGTAGGAGTCCCTCGGCTCGGTCGGCCTTGCCGCTTACGTGTACTCCGTCGTTTTCAGGATCCCACTTTCGAAGTAGTCGAAAAGCACAAAAGACGTTCTGGCAGAAAAGATCTTTTCCGAGGAAAATTTTGACGCAGAGGGGGTTCCCCCCTTCTAGCCCCCGAGGGAGGGTCGGGCTTTGCCGAGGCAAGGCTGACCCTTCCTTGATGGTTAGACTTTGTGTGTGAACGAGGTGTACGAACGACTTGAAAGCATCTTAAGGGTAGAAGCGACGTAGCTGTCGGATGTTCCTAGCGTTGCTGTAGACCTCGCCTTGATTGTTGGCCAGCTTGTATGTCCTGAGCTTCAGAACCTTGGCGATGACGAACGGCCCTTCCCAGGGAGGCGTGAGCTTGTTCCGCCCTCGGGCGTCTTGTCGCAGCCGAAGCACCAAGTCTCCCACCTAGAGGTCTCGGGACCGGACCCCTCGGGCGTGGTAGCGTCACAGGAACTGCTGATACTGCGTCGAGTGTAGTAAGGCCATGTCCCGAGCCTCTTCCAGCTGGTCCAGTGAGTCTTCTCGGTTAGCTCGATTGCTTTGGTCGTCGTAGGCCCTCGCCCTCGAGGAACTGTATTCTAAGTCTGTGGGCAAGATGGCCTCGGCCCCATAGACTAGAAAGAACGGTGTGAAGCCCGTGGCTCAGCTCGGCGTTGTCCTCAGACTCCAGACCACCGAGGGGAGCTCCTTCATCCATCGCCTGCCGAACTTGTTGAGGTCGTTGTAGATCCGTGGCTTGAGTCCTTGCAGAATCATGCCGTTGGCACGTTCTACTTGCCCATTCGTCATGGGGTGAGCCACGGCGACCCAGTCCACCCGGATGTGATGATCCTCGCAGAAGTCCAGGAACTTTCTGCCGGTGAACTGGGTGCCGTTGTCGGTGATGATGGAGTTCGGGACCCCAAAGCGATGGATGATGTTGGTGAAGAATGCCACCGCCTGTTCGGACCTGATGCTGTTTAGGGGTCGGACCTCGATCCACTTGGAGAATTTGTCGATGGCGACCAGCAGGTGCGTGTAGCCCCGGGTGCCTTCTGCAAGGGACCGACGAGGTCCAGGCCCCACACAGCAAACGGCCAGGTGATGGGTATTGTCTGCAGAGCCTGAGCGGGCAGGTGGGTCTGCCTTGCGTAGAATTGACACCCTTGGCAGGTGCGGACAATTCTTGTGGCGTCGGCCACCACGGTCGGCCAGTAGAAACCTTGTCGGAAGGCGTTTCCAACAAGGGCTCGAGGCGCGGCGTGATGACCGCAAGCCCCCGAGTGTATTTCTTGTAAGAGCTCCTGGCCTTCGGCGATGGATATGCATCGCTGGAGGATGCCTGAGGGGCTGCGGTGGTAGAGCTCCTTCCCGTCCCCCAGCAAGACGAACGACTTGGCGCGCCGCGCCAATCGCCGAGCTTCGGCTCGGTCGACGGGTAGCTCTCCTCGGTGGAGATATTGCAGGTACGGGGTCTGCCAATTTCGATTAGGCTTGACCCCGCTCCGCTCTTCCTCGACGCGCAGTGCCTCACCCTCGGGCTGAGCCGAGGGTGCCTCGGGCTAGGCCGAGGCCTTCTCGGGCTCGGTCGTGTCGTCGGTCTTGACTGAGGGTTGATGTAGTTCTCGGGAGAAGACGTCCAGGGGAACCGTTGTTCGCCCCGAGGCTATCTTAGCCAGCTCGTCTGCAGTCTCGTTGTATCGTCGTGCGACGTGGTTGAGCTCGAGCCTGTAGAACTTGTCTTCCAGGCGCCGAACCTCGTCGCAGTAGGCTTCCATCTTCGGGTCACGGCAGTGGGAGTTCTTCATGACTTGGTCGATGACAAGCTGCGAGTCACCGCGAGCGTCGAGGCGTCGGACCATTAGCTCGATGGCGATGTGCAACCCGTTGACCAGAGCCTCGTACTCAGCCACGTTGTTGGACGCCGGGAAATGGAGCCGCAGCACGTAGCGGAGGTGTTTCCCGAGGGGTGAGATGAAAGCAGGCCCGCGCTCGCTCCTGTTTTCATCAGCGACCCGTCGAAAAACATGGTCCAGAGTTCCGGTTGGATCGGAGCCGCTGGAAGCTGGGTGTCGACCCATTCGGCCACAAAGCCCGCCAAGACTTGGGACTTGATGGCCTTCCAAGGGGCGAACGAGATTGGCTCGCCCATGATTTCCACCGCCCACTTTGCAATTCTACCCGAGGCATCTCGGCACTGGATGATCTCCCCTAGGGGGAAGGATGACACCACAGTCACCGGATGAGACTCGAAGTAGTGTCGCAACTTCCGCCGCGTCAGGATCACCGTGTACAGCAGCTTCTGAATTTGTGGGTAGCGGATCTTGGTCTCGGACAGTACCTCACTGACGAAGTAGACCAGCCTCTGGACGGGCAATGCATGCCCCTCTTCTCGTCTCTCAACCACGATTGTGGCGATGACCACCTGAGTGGTAGCGGCGACGTAGATCAAGAGGGCTTCTCCGGTAGCGAGGGGCACCAAGATGGGTGCGTTCGTGAGGAGCGCCTTCAGGTTCCTGAGGGCTTCCTCGGCTTTAGGGTTCCAAGTGAAGCACTCGGCCTTTCTTAAGAGGCGGTACAGGGGTAGACCTCTTTCACCGAGGCGCGAGATGAATCGGCTCAGATTCGCAAGGCATCCCATGACCCTCTGTACGCCTTTCAAGTCCTTGATGGGCCCCATGTTGGTGATGGCCGCGATTTTCTCCGGGTTGGCCTCGATGCCCCGCTCAGAGATGATGAACCTAAAGAGCATGCCTCGGGGGACTCCGAAGACACACTTCTCGAGATTGAGTTTTACGCCTTTCGCCTTGAGACATCGGAATGTCGCTTCAAGGTCGGAAAGGAGGTCAGAGGCTTTCCTCGTCTTGACTACGATGTCATTGACGTAAGCCTCGACCGTTCGACCGATGTGTTGGTCGAACACGTGGTTCATGCACCTTTGGTATGTCGCACCCGCATTCCTCAAACCAAACGGCATAGTAACATAGCAGTACATGCCGAAAGGTGTGATGAAAGAAGTCGCGAGCTGGTCGGACTCTTTCATCCTGATTTGGTGATACCCTGAGTAGGCATCGAGGAAAGACATGGTTTCGCACCCAGCAGTGGAATCCACGATTTGATCGATGCGAGGCAGAGGGTAGGGAACCTTCTGACATGCTTTGTTTAGACCAGTGTAGTCTACACACATCCGCCATTTCCCTCCTTTCTTTCTCACAAGCACAGGGTTGGCAAGCCATTCGGGATGGAATACCTCTTTGATGAACCCTGCTGCCATTAGCTTGTGGATCTCCTCGCCTATGGCCCTGCGCTTTTCTTCGTCGAATCGGCGCAGAGGCTGCTTCACGGGTCAGGCTCCAGCTCGGATATCCAGTGAGTGCTCGGCGACCTCCCTCGGTATGCCAGGCATGTCCGAGGGACCCCACGCAAAGACTTCAGCGTTTGCGTGGAGAAAGTTGACGAGCACCGCTTCCTATTTGGGGTCGAGCTCGGAGCCGATCCGGATCTGCTTGGAGGCGTCGTTGCTGGGGTCGAGAGGGACGGATTTGACCATCTCTGCTGGCTCGAAGTTGCCGGCATGGCGCTTCACGTCTGTCGCCTCCTTGGAGAAGCTCTCCAGGTCGGCGATGAGGGCCTCGGATTCGGCGAGGGCCTCAGCGTACTACACGTCGCATTCGTACGCGTGCCGGTACGTGGGGCCGACAGTGCTGACCCCGTTGGGGCCCGGCATCTTGAGCTTGAGGTAGGTGTAGTTGGGGACGGCCATGAACTTGGCATAGCATGGCCTCCCCAGCACTGCGTGGTAGGTTCCTCGGAACCCGACCACCTCGAACGTGAGGGTTTCCCTTCAGAAGTTGGAGGGAGTCCCAAAGCAGACGGGTAGATCGAGTTGTCCGAGGGGCTGGACGCGTTTCCCGGGGATGATCTCGTGAAAAGGCGTCGCGCCCGCCCGGACCGAGGATAGATTGATCCGCAGGAGCCCGAGGGTCTCGGCGTAGATGATGTTGAGGCTGCTGCCTCTGTCCATGAGGACCTTGGTGAGCCTGACGTTGCCGATGACGGGGTCGACAACGAGCGGATATTTCCCCGGGCTCGGCACGCAGTCGGGGTGGTCGCCTTGGTCAAAGGTGATGGGCTTGTCGGACCAGTCTAGGTAGACTGGCGCTGCCACCTTTACCGAGCAGACCTCCCGACGCTCTTGTTTGCGGTGCCGAGCCGAGGCGTTCGCCACTTGCCCACCGTAGATCATGAAGCAGTCGTGGACCTCAGGGAACTCCCCTGCCTTGTGATCCTCCTTCTTATCGTCGTTGTGGGCCCTGCCACCTTCCGCAGGTGGCCTAGCCTTGTGAAAGTGGCGCCGAAGCATGGCACACTCCTCAAGGGTGTGCTTGACGGGCCCCTGATGATAGGGGCACGGCTCCTTGAGCATCTTGTCGAAGAGATTGGCGCCTCCGGGAGGTTTCTGAGGGTTCTTGTACTCAGCGGCAGCGACAAGGTCCGCGTCGGCGGCGTCGCGTTTCGCTTGCGACTTCTTCTTGCCTTTCTTCTTGGTGCCGCGCTGAGTGGACGCCTTGGGGACATCTTCCGGCTGGCGGCCCTGGGGCTGCTTGTCCTTCCGGAAGATGGCCTCAACCGCCTCCTGGCCAGAGGCGAACTTGGTGGCGATGTCCATCAGCTCGCTCGCCCTGGTGGGGGTCTTGCGACCCAGCTTGCTCACCAGGTTGCGGCAGGTGGTGCCGGCGAGGAACGCGCCGATGACATCCGAGTCGGTGACGTTGGGTAGCTCGGTACACTGCTTTGAGAACCGCTGGATGTAGTCCCGGAGAGACTCTCTCGGCTGCTGGCGGCACCTTTGGAGATCCCAGGAGTTCCCAGGGCGCACGTACGTGCCCTGGAAGTTGCCGGCGAAGGCTTGGACCAGGTCGTCCCAGTTGGAGATCTGCCCCAGAGGTAGATGCTCCAGCCAGGCTCGAGCGGTGTCGGAGAGGAATAGGGGGAGGTTGCGGATGATGAGGTTGTCATCGTCCGTTCCACCCAGGTGGCAGGCCAGCCGGTAGTCCGCGAGCCACAGTTCCGGCCTCGTCTCCCCCGAGTACTTCGTGATAGTAGTCGGGGTTCGGAACCGGGTCGGGAACGGCGCCCGTCGTATGGCCCGGCTGAAAGCCTGCGGACCGGGTGGTTCGGGCGAGGGACTCCGATCCTCCCCGTTGTCGTAGTGTCCCCCACGCCTGGGGTGCTAGCCTCGGCGCACCCTCTCGTCGAGGTGGGTTCGATGGTTGCGGTGGTGGTGCTCGTTGCCGAGGCGACCCGGGGCCGCAGGTGCTGTGTTGCGCGTGCGCCCGGTGTGGACCGAGGCTTCCCGCATGAATTGGGAAGTCGCGGCGCGATGCTTCGAGGGGTATCCCTGCCTTCGGGAGGCAGAGCTTTCGGCCCATCGGACCGCGGCATCCGCCAGGAGATTCTTGAGCTCCCCCTGGATACGCCGCCCTTCGGTGGTTGATGGCTCCGGCATCGCGCGGAGAAGTATTGCCGCTGTAGCCAGGTTCTGGCCGACCTCACTAGAAGCCGGTGGCGGCCTTGCCATGACATCATCGGCGATGCGGTGCTGGATGCCCTGGGGTAGATGACGTGCTTCTCCGGCCGGAACTTGGCCTGCCCATTCCTGCCCGATGTCCCGGCGGAACGGCTCAAGCGTTCCTGCTCCCTCGTCGAGCCTGGCCTGCATCTCGCGGATTTGCTCGAGCTGTGTGTCCTGACCCCCTGCAGGGACTGGGACCACAGCTAGCTCCCAAAGGATGTCAACGCGAGGCGCAGGCCTAGGGGGATCACCGTTTTCCGGTATACCAAGATGGTTGCCTTCGCCGGGACCCCCTAGATCGACGTGGAAACATTCACGACTTGGGCCGCAGTCCTCGTCGCCGAGGCTGCGGCTACCGTCAGAACAGTCGGAAAGGCAGTAGTCGCATGTGGTCATGAAGTCCCGCATGGCACTGGGGTTGCCAAGTCAGGAGAAATCCCAACAAAAGTCGGGCACGTCATCTTCCTCGGAACCCGAGGGCTCGTAGGTCGAGACGGCTGTCAGCCGGTCCCAGGGTGACCGCACACCGTACCCCGGAGGGTTTGGACATGCCTCTATGAAGGCTTCCACCGAAGCGAAGTCGCTTGGTGGGTCGAGGCTGAATCCAACAGGCACGAGATGGGAATCGGTCGGTACCTCCTGGTCGACGGGCGGTGACGAAGTCACGTCAGGGGTAGACTGCACCGTCGTCTCGGGTACGAGGGTGACGCCCAGCAAGTCCTTTGCGAGCGTGCTGGCGTCGTCCGTCCGCTTGGAGTTGGCGTGTTGCGGGGAAACGGCGCTCGTCTTCGTCTCAGATGCGAGGTCGATGCTCGACGTGTCCCCTGTTGGGGCGCCTGCGCCGTCGACTCGCTCGACAGTCGACGAGGTGCCGCCTCCTGCTTGGCCTTGGTTGCCCCGCCTCCTCCTCCGTCTGCGGGGAGGCGACGGGACAAACCCAAATGTTGTTCTTCCACCACGTGGGGAAGACGTCGCCGATTCCGCCGCCGGCGGGCGGGTTGTCGGCCGCCATTGCCGCTGTCGCGCGGCGGGGGGAGGAGTATCATGTCGTACCTGCCGTCGAGGGACATGAACTCAAGACTCCCGAAACGGAGCGCCGTCCCGGGCTGGAAAGGTTGCTGGAGACTACCCATCTGGAGCTTGACGGGAAGCTGTTCGTCAACATGCAGCAGGCCCCTACCTGGCGCGCCAAATGTCGGCGTTTCGACCCTGGCGGGTCCCTGGACCGACGAGTAAATTGTCGCCGCGTGTCCCAGCCCAGATGGGTCGACGCGAGACGGAGCACGAAGGGGGGAAAACAGGGAGACAGGCGTAAAGGGGAAACCCGCGGCCTTCGTGTTTGTCCTGCGCCCAGGTCAGGTGCGCTTGCAGTAGGGGGTTACAAGCGTCCGCGCAGGAGGGAGCGAGAGGCCTGCACGCGCCGTCCCGTCCTCTCCGCGCGGCCAACCCCCCCCCCCCCCCCCCCCCCCCCCCGTAAGAGAGCCCTGGACCTTCCTTTTATAGACGTAAGGAGAGCGTCTAGGTGTACAATGGGAGATGTAGCAGTGTGCTAACGTGTCTAGCAGAGAGGAGCTAGTGCCCTAAGTACATGCCGTCGTGGCAGCCGGAGAGGTTTTGGCACCCTGTTCGTGTGATGTCGTGGCCGTCGGAGGAGCGCTGGAGCCTTGCGGAAGGACAGCTGTCGGGGCTGTCGAGTCCTTGCTGACGTCTCCTTGCTTCCGTAAGGGGTTGAGAGCCGCCGTCGTCATGGAGCACGCAGGGCGCCATCATTATTTGTTTACCGGGGCGAGCCAGATGGGACGCCGGTCTTGTTCCCTGTAGCCAGAGCTAGCTAGGGGTAGGGTAATGATGGCCCCTCCTGTGACATGGTCGGTCCGAGCCCTGGGTCGGGCGAGGTGGAGGCTTCTCCGAGGTCGAGGTCGAGTCTGTCTTCCGAGGTCGAGGTCGAGTCCGAGCCCCTGGGTCGGGCGAGGCGGAGACCGTCGGCTGAGGCCAGGGCTGAGTCCGAGCCCTGGGGTCGGGCGAGGCGGAGTTCGTCGTCTTCTGGAGCCGAGGCCGAGTCCGAGCCATGGGGTCGGGCGAGGCAGAGTTCGTCGTCTTCCGGGGCCGAGGCCGAGTCCGAGCCCTGGGGTCGGGCGAGGCAGAGTTCGTTATCTTCCGGGGCCGAGGCCGAATCCGAGCCCTGGGGTCGGGCGAGGCGGAGTTCGTCGTCTTCCGGGGCCGAGGCCGAGTCCGAGCCCTGGGGTCGGGCGAGGCAGAGCTTCCTATGGCGCCCGAGGTCGGACTTGGCTGTTGTCAGCGTCACTCTGTCGAGCGGCACAGCAGTCGGAGCGACGCAGGCGGCGCTGTCCTCTTGTCAGGCCGGTCAGTGGAGCGGCGAAGTGACTGTGGTCACTTCGGCTCTGTCGACTGAGGGGCGCGCGTCAGGATAAGGTGTCAGGCCATCCTTGCATTAATTGCTTCTGCGATACGGTCGGTTGGTGTGGCGATCTGGCTAAGGTTGCTTCTTGGCGAAGGCTGGGCCTCGGGCGAGCCGTGAATCCTCCGGGGTCAGCTGCCCTTGCCCGAGGCTGGGCTCGGGCGAGGCGAGATCGAGTCCCTTGAGTGGACCGAGCCTTGACTTAATCGCACCCATCAGGCCTTTGCAGCTTTGTGCTGATGGGGGTTACCAGCTGAGATTAGGAGTCTTGGGGGTACCCCTAATTATGGTCCCCGACAATAATTATGATCTTTTCACATAAAAAGTTGTTTAAGCTATTTATGAGCTTGTTATAAAAGTAATGTTTAATAATGTGTTTTATCTTATGAACTCTTAATCTTAGACATACCACATATGCTTTTATAAAGGATTAAAATGGTAAATCTAATATTTGTATAATTTAATTAAGATATTTTAAGCTTATGTCTTGTTTTATAAAGTATAGATCGCACATTTTTGAAAAGAATACCTTTTTATTATAACCCTTGCGTGTATTATTTTTGAAAAAGCGAACGCTCTTTTCGTTAGGCTTTCTTTTAGCTTTACGTATGGTGAATGTTGTATGTTATTGAGTGGTGTTTATTCTTCTTGTTTGTTTGTGTGATATTCAGTGGTTGATCTAGTAGTTAAGAATCAAAATCTATTCAGATCCGTGGAAGAACGTTAAGTTTTCAATAAGCAAGGCAAGTGGACTTCTCCCTCTGCATACTCTGTTTGATCCAAAACAATACATTTAATAAAGTTTATTCTTCGATACATATATGCATAATTTGATGGGTTACCTATTCGGATACACCTAACCTTTTCTACCATATTCCTTGATCAAACCTGGGTATTATACTTTACCTTCGTAGCTATGCTATTACTACAACTTAATCTTATGCAGTCACTCCTGTATGATATTAATGTTCCAAATGGTAAATTTACATTATTGTTTTTAACCCGATGGTTAAACAAGATTATTGGATATTAATTGGAACATGGAGTGGCCACCCGAGAAAACTATGCTACCATGAGAACTATCATGGCTCTGGTCTTGGCTAAATAACTAGGGAAGTCTTATGTTGGGTGCTAGTCGTGGTCAACCGGAACGGGGGCATCTGACAAGCGCTTATAGTTTCGGCTCAGGCAGATTGGATACGGGCATAGTTCCCAAAGCTTTACCCTATAGTCTGGACTATAAGTTGGTTACGGTAGGTGTACCTTATGCAGTTGACCATTTCCAGCATTTGCGTAATGAGGACTCTAGGGAGAAGCCTCATAGTGAGACCTTGGCCATTCACCTTGGAGGTTAATACGGGTCTAGCTAACCCAGGCTAGAAGGGAATCACGACTTATGGGTAAAGATGTGCCACCTCTACAGAGTGTAAAACTGATATATCAGCTGTGCTCACGGTTATGAGTAGCCTGGACTCCTCCCATGATAATTGAACCTGAAGATGGAAATAAATCGAGATTCGATGATCTGCCAATGGTTTGCTTAAGTTGTTTCACTTAAGTGTTTTCAATATACTCTTATACCTTTGTTTAATGGGAATACATGGGATTCACACTTATTAGTAAGACAGGTGTTGTTAATAAAATGTTGACCAACTAAAATGCTTACTGCTCAACCTTAGCCTCACCTTGTTAAACTTGCATTAGTTTTTCCCCCACTTGTTGAGCCCCGACCATAAGTGAGCTCACCCTTGCTTAATTTTGATCAAAAGTTTGCAAATGAAGTTATGATGCTGATGTAACGCCCTGAATTTGGTGGTAGAATTTTTTCTTCTTTTCTCTCACCAAATTCAGGCGTTACTCTTTCCTTTTTCCCTTTTCTTCTCGCTAAGCCTTGATCTTTTCCAAAGTCACAGCGGGTTTTGGCTTTAGACCTCGTGTAAAGCAAAACCTTAAAACACTTTATTTTGTGTGATGCACCATGCCGAACCATGCATACTTTTTGATTGATTAAAAATGTGAATGCTTTCATCTAGAGGAAATTAGAAATTAGAAAAAAAAGAAAAAGCCTTTTCTTTTTTTCTTTTTTTCTTTTCTCTTCCCCCCCTTTGGGCCCAGTCGGCCCAACAGTCCCCCCCTCTCTTTTTTTTATTTTTCCAAAAATCCCCTCCCTCTCTCTCTCTCTCTCTCTCCCTCACCCTCATCCTAACCCTAGCGCCGCCGCCACCCCTCCCCGGCGCCGCCGCCGCGCCGTCCCCCTCCGGTGAGGCTCCCCCCCTCGTCCTCCCTCCTCTCCTCCCTCTCCCTCCTCCCTCTCCTCCCTCCGACGCCGTCCCCCGCCCCCCGGCTCGGCCGCCTCGCCCGCTCGGCCCCGCCCCCGGCCGTTCGGCTCGGCCGCTCCGGCGAGCCCCGTCCCGCGCCCGCCCCCTCCGGCGAGCCCGCCCCCCTCGTCCGCCCGCACCCTCCGGCGAGCTCTCCCCCCGGTTCAACCGCCTCGCCCCGGCCGCTCCCGCGCCGTCCTCGGCCGGCGCCACCGCGCCCAGCCCCGCCCCGCCCCGGCGAACCCGCGCCCGCCCCCGCCTCGGCAAGCCGCCCCCGCCCCGACCCCGTGTCCGGCCGCCCCCGCCCCGACCCCGTCTGGCTCCGGCGAGCCGCCTCGGCCCCCCGGCGAGCCCCCGCCCCGACCCCGGTTCGGCCCCCCCCGGCGAGCCCGCCCTGGCTCGGCCGTCCCCGCCGCGCCCGCGCCCGCCTCGGCCCCGTGCCGTCCCGGCCCCGGCCGTGCCCCCCCCCCCCCGCCCCGCCCGTGCGCCGTGCTCGTCCGCCCGCCCCGGCGTGCCTTGCTCGCGTCGTGACGGCCCCGGCGCGGCCTCGAGCTCGGCCCAGCGTGCCTATGGCGCGTGGCCTTGAACTCGGCTAGCGCGCGGCCCCGACGTGCGCACGACTAGTTCGCGGCGTGTGCGTGCGGCCTCGCGCGCGTGCTCGCGTAGTGCGCAGTGCCTCGGCACGACCCATCGTGTCCCCGTCTACCCCCCAGACGCCCCCGTCTACCCCCCCCCCCCCCCCCCCCCCCGTGTCCTATGCGCGCTAATCACGTGTTTATATTAATAAGATAGGAGTCTCAATTTGGAAATTGGTTACGTTAGTTAATTTGTATAACTAATCATCTATCTCATTCAATGTTAATCTACTAAAAGTGGTCACGTTTACATTAGTGCATGTAGCTAATTCTTTTGTTAGAACCAATTGGAACTAGAGCACGTAGCGTTTAGTTATTTGTTTACCCGTAGTGCGTCTCGGGCATAAGCTTTAACTCTCGCGAGACCTTTCCCCGCCTCTTTCTAACCATGGTAAATTCATTATTGTATGTGATATTCTATGCATGTTTAATCTACTTGTTCTCTTGTATGGTGTATTGTTGGTTTCCTAATTTCAATGGATGGATGTATGTATGTGTGCACTCGCATAGAGAACGATCCGGTTGAAGAGCCCGAGGAACTTGCAGGAGAAGCCCTTGAGCAGCAGTCGGTTGGTGGAGGCAAGTGTCCCTTGACCTATCTCTGTCCTATTCATTCTTTAATTCACCTCCCGCATTACACATTTATGCCTAAGGATTGACTAGCTTTTGTTATCCATGTCCTTGATTACCTATTTGGGTTGGATTATTATTGTTTAGCTTTATGTTATTGCTCAAACTCTAATCAATGAACATGATGAGATTATCTATGATACGCTGTTTTCCCTTCTCTTATTATGATGTTGTACTTGTGGCCTTAAGGGGGCTCGAGCGGTTTCTCGAGTGCCTCTCCGTAAGGACCTGTTCTATGGATGACCGCCCGGGAAAACAGTGCAACCATGAGGGTGGAATGGGATGCCCTTAGCTGAATAATTAGAGGATCCGGGGTGTAGATCACTTAGCCGTCGTGCCGTCAATGGGGCTCGGTGTATGCGGCTCGCTCTGCCAAGTTTGGGTTCGCCCCTTGGGGAGGAGTGCGGTGCATTTAGGAAACCTAACGGGTGGCTACAGCCCCGGGGAATCTTTGTAAAGGCTACGTAGTGATGCCCTGCTGGGTCACCTTGGTAGTGATCAATGGAGAGTCATGATCTCTGGGCAGAAAGGGAATCACGGCTTGTGGGTAAAGTGCACAACCTCTACAGAGTGTTTGAAAACTGATATATCAGCCGTGCTCGCGGTTATGAGCGGCCAAGGGAGCTCCAGTGATTAGTGGTACTTGATCAGAGATACTTTGGTACAGGTGGCTATGAGATCGATGGTTTTGGTTATGACTATGGTGCTGGTAAGTGGTATTCTTTCCGTTTGGAAAGGGTACAACGGGCTAATAACTTGGGTTAATGCTAAAACTTGGCTTTCTATTAGTAAATAATAATCTGACCAACTAAAAGCAACTGCTTGACTTACCCCCCCCACATAAAGCTAGTCCACTACAGCCAAGCAGGATACTTGCTGAGTATGTTGATGTGTACTCACCCTTGCTCTATACACCAACCCCCCCCCCCCCCCATCCCCAGGTTGTCAGCATTGCAACCACTGCTCAGGCGAAGATGAAGCTGTGGAAGGAGACTTCCAGGAGTTCCAAGACTACGACGAGTTCTAGGCGTGGGTTAGCGGCAACCCCCAGTCGGCTGCCTGTGAAGGCCGCGGTTATCTACGTTTCTTTTCCGCACTTTGATTTATTGTAAGGACTATATGGACGTCTCAGACGTATGATGTAATCGACTATTATTTCCCTTTTAATACTATTTTGAGCACTGTGTGATGATGTCCATGTTATGTAACTGCTGTGTACGTGAATAACTGATCCTGGCACGTACATGGTTCGCATTCGGTTTGCCTTCTAAAACCGGGTGTGACATAAGTGGTATCAAAGCCGTGCTGACTGTAGGACCGCTAACCTAGAATAGAATGGTCGTTCTAAGGACTATAGACCTCTGTCCCTGCCTTGACTTTGATATCCCTTCAAAAGTTGGTCATACCGACCAAACCTATGTTCTACTATATAATATACCTTGCTGAAAATTGTGTTTTATTTTGATCCTTCATTTACTTATGATTCATTATTTGCTGGTCATATTAATTCTGTTCTCACCCTTTTGCTTGCGATGTCTTTTGTAGATGGCTCGACTTAGACACACTGCACGAAAGTCCGTCATCCCCTTCTTACCCTCCCGCCTTGCTGAGCGTCCGCTTCGCCGTCCCGTGGCCGGACAGTCCAGCCACTTGGAGAGACTGCACCACCGCCTGCATGAGGAGCAGGAACGTCGACGACAGGAGCAGCAGGGCTCTTCTTTCTCGCTCCACCAGGAGATAGAGTCCGTGAGGAGCTGCTCCCCCGTGCTTCACCTGGAGGCGCCCCAGCTTCTGGAGTAGCTGCTGGAGGAGACCCAGACGACGGAGGTGGCGACGACATCTCGAGCCACGACACCGACTTCTCTGCTAACCATGAGCCGGAAGGATGGGTTGCTCGACCCATCACTCGCGACGCTGCTCGCGGGTGTCACTTCCACGATGCGCTCGACACCCTGCTACGTCGGGCACTTAACCGGCATACTTGGTCCATCGAGTATCGCTGTGTGGTCTACCAGCACAGTCGCGGGGTCTACCCGGACCGCTGGGAAGCAACCTGCTTGGTGCGCCGTCCGGAGAACAGTCTCCAGGGTGCGGAGGCCTGCTCAGAGCACTATTCTATCTCTGAGCGGGACTCAGCTGAGGCAGCCATGCAAGATGCTGCACGGCGTGCGCTTTCGCACTACTGCTCGGTTTTCGGTGGGGTAGCTGACGGTCTTGACCTGAAGTATTACCCCCGCCGTCCATCTGGCAGCACAGGAGGCGTGATTGTCTCACCTGTCGGTGAGGGCAATCCTAGGTTGAGCAGCACAGTCAACCTAGCCGTCGTGCTAAACACAGAGCTGGACCATGCACTAGACGAGCTGAGTAGGGCTCGTGCTGAGATTGCCCTGCTGCGGGCTGAGCGCGCAGAACATCGTCACCTGGATGGTGGTTCCCCCGCTCCCGTCGGGACTCAGCACCCGTACCGCTCACCTCGGCGTGGACACCAATCTTATGGCAATCCCGACTGCAAGACCAAGATAAATCTAGAACCATAGCTCGTTAGAGTTGGATCTTGTAATTAATACAAAATATATACGTAGAAGCTACAGTCTTAGCGTTAGTCTCGGTCTTAGTTAGTCTTAGTTAGACAGGGTAGTTTGCTATATTTTGTGCATTTATGTTTGTCATGATGAACTATGTTTGGTTTGGATCTTTGTAATGACTGTCACCAGAGTGTGGGTATCCCCTGCATTTTAGTTTACCTGTTATATGTTAATGGAGTTAGTTATATAGTTGGGAAACCTTTTTATTCCACTTTCCTCTTTATCTGAGAAGTTGTGTGGTCTATGTTGGAGATCAGTGAAGATGCTCATCTGTTCAGTGCTGTTGAAGAATTCTATACTCTTTTCTTATGCTGCAAGATTTGCCAGATCAGTTCTGATATGTGGTTGCATTCTGCAGATGTCAGAGAACAGGCGCAGAGGAGGAAGGCGTGCTCAGCAAGAGCGAGCCGCTCAACAGGAGGAGGTGCCCCAGCAGCAGCACCTGCCGCCCCCGCCCCCGATGTCGATCGAGCAGATGTTTCTGATGCAGACTCAGGCAGTTCAAGCCATCGGTCAGACTTTGGCCGCCATTCAGCAGCAGCAGCAGCAACAGCAGCAGGCCCCACCTCAGCCTCAGATGCCCCAGATGCCCAGAGACAAGCGTGCTGAATTCATGAGAGGTCATCCACCAACGTTCGCTCATTCTTCTGACCCCATGGATGCTGAAGACTGGCTGCGCACTGTGGAGCGGGAGTTGCATACCGCTCAGTGCGATGACAGGGAGAAAGTCCTATATGGTCCCCGTCTGTTGAGAGGAGCAGCCCAGTCATAGTGGGAGTCTTACCTCGCCACCCATGCCCACTCTGACGCCATCACCTGGGAAGAGTTCAGAGGTAGCTTTCGTCAGTACCATGTTCCTGCAGGTCTGATGACAGTAAAGAAGGAGGACTTGACCTACGTTGAGAAGCCAGTACAGATCCTTGAGGTTGCGGACAGAGTCACCCGAAGGAAGACCATCAGAATGTGCAAAGTTAGATGGAATCACCATTCAGAGGAAGAAGCAACCTGGGAGCGTGAAGATGATCTGATGGCTAAATACCCAGAGCTCTTTGCTAGCCAACCCTGAATCTCGAGGGCGAGATTCTTTTAAGGGGGATAGGTTTGTAACGCCCTGAATTTGGTGGTAGAATTTTTTCTTCTTTTCTCTCACCAAATTCAGGTGTTACTCTTTCCTTTTTCCCTTTTCTTCTCGCTAAGCCTTGATCTTTTCCAAAGTCACAGCGGGTTTTGGCTTTAGACCTCGTGTAAAGCAAAACCTTAAAACACTTTATTTTGTGTGATGCACCATGTCAAACCATGCATACTTTTTGATTGATTAAAAATGTGAATGCTTTCATCTAGAGGAAATTAGAAATTAGAAAAAAAAAGAAAAAGCCTTTTCTTTTTTTTCTCTCTTTTTCTTTTCTCTTCCCCCCCTTTGGGCCCAGTCGGCCCAACCGTCCCCACCCTCTCTTTTTTTCTTTTTCCAAAAATCCCCTCCCCCTCTCTCTCTCTCCCTCACCCTCACCCTAACCCTAGCGCCGCCGCCGCCTCTCCCCTGCCCTAGCGCCGCCGCCACCCCTCCCCGGCGCCGCCGCCGCGCCGTCCCCCTCCTGTGAGGCTCCCCCCTCCTCCTCCCTCCTCTCCTCCCTCTCCCTCCTCCCTCTCCTCCCTCCGACGCCGTCCCCCGCCGCCCGGCTCGGCCGCCTCGCCCGCTCGGCCCCGCCCCCGGCCGTTCGGCTCGGCCGCTCCGGCGAGCCCCGTCCCGCGCCCGCCCCCTCCGGCGAGCCCGCCCCCCCTCGTCCGCCCGCCCCCTCCGGCGAGCTCTCCCCCCGGTTCAACCGCCTCGCCCCGGCCGCTCCCGCGCCGTCCTCGGCCGGCGCCGCCGCGCCCAGCCCCGCCCCGGCGAGCCCGACCTCGCTCCGTCCGCCCGGCGCCGCCGCGCCCAGCCCCGCCCCGGCGAGCCCGTGCCCGCGCACGCCCCCCGCCTCGGCAAGCCGCCCCCGCCCCGACCCCGTCCGGCTCCGGCGAGCCGCCTCGGCCCCCCGGCGAGCCCTCGCCCCGACCCCGCCTCGGCGAGCCGCCCCCGCCCCGACCCCGGTTCGGCCGCCACCCCCCCCCCCCCGGCGAGCCCGCCCCGGCTCGGCCGTCCCCCGCCGCGCCCGCGCCCGGCTCGGCCGCGCCCGCCTCGGCCCCGTGCCGTCCCGGCCCCGGCCGTGCCCCCCCCCCCCGCCCCGCCCGTGCGCCGTGCTCGTCCGCCCGCCCCGGCGTGCCTTGCTCGCGTCGTGACGGCCCCGGCGCGGCCTCGAGCTCGGCCCAGCGTGCCTATGGCGCGTGGCCTTGAACTCGGCTAGCGCGCGGCCCCGACGTGCGCACGACTAGTTCGCGGCGTGTGCGTGCGGCCTCGCGCGCGTGCTCGCGTAGTGCGCAGTGCCTCGGCACGACCCGTCGTGTCCCCGTCTACCCCCCCCCCCCCCCCCCCCCCCCCCCCGTGTCCTATGCGCGCTAATCACGTGTTTATATTAATAAGATAGGAGTGTCAATTTAGAAATTGGTTACGTTAGTTAATTTGTATAACTAATCATCTATCTCATTCAATGTTAATCTACTAAAAGTGGTCACGTTTACATTAGTGCATGTAGCTAATTCTTTTGTTAGAACCAATTGGAACTAGCGCACGTAGCGTTTAGTTATTTGTTTACCCATAGTGCGTCTCGGGCATATGCTTTAACTCTCGCGAGACCTTTCCCCGCCTCTTTCTAACCATGGTAAATTCATTATTGTATGTGATATTCTATGCATGTTTAATCTACTTGTTCTCTTGTATGGTGTATTGTTGGTTTCCTAATTTCAATGAATGGATGTATGTATGTGTGCACTCGCATAGAGAACGATCCGGTTGAAGAGCCCGAGGAACTTGCAGGAGAAGCCCCTGAGCAGCAGTCGGTTGGTGGAGGCAAGTGTCCCTTGACCTATCTCTGTCCTATTCATTCTTTAATTCACCTCCCGCATTACACATTTATGCCTAAGGATTGACTAGCTTTTGTTATCCATGTCCTTGATTACCTATTTGGGTTGGATTATTATTGTTTAGCTTTATGCTATTGCTCAAACTCTAATCAATGAACATGATGAGATTATCTATGATACGCTGTTTTCCCTTCTCTTATTATGATGTTGTACTTGTGGCCTTAAGGGGGCTCGAGCGGTTTCTCGAGTGCCTCTCCGTAAGGACCTGTTCTATGGATGACCGCCCGGGAAAACAATGCAACCATGAGGGTGGAATGGGATGCCCTTAGCTGAATAATTAGAGGATCCGGGGTGTAGATCACTTAGCCGTCGTGCTGTCAATGGGGCTCGGTGTATGCGGCTCGCTCTGCCAAGTTTGGGTTCGCCCCTTGGGGAGGAGTGCGGTGCATTTAGGAAACCTAACGGGTGGCTACAGCCTCGGGGAATCTTTGTAAAGGCTACGTAGTGATGCCCTGCTGGGTCACCTTGGTAGTGATCAATGGAGAGTCTTGATCTCTGGGCAGAAAGGGAATCATGGCTTGTGGGTAAAGTGCACAACCTCTGCACAGTGTTTGAAAACTAATATATCAGCCGTGCTCGCGGTTATGAGCGGCCAAGGGAGCTCCAGTGATTAGTGGTACTTGATCAGAGATACTTTGGTACAGGTGGCTATGAGATCGATGGTTTTGGTTATGACTATGGTGCTGGTAAGTGGTATTCTTTCCGTTTGGAAAGGGTACATCGGGCTAATAACTTGGGTTAATGCTAAAACTTGGCTTTCTATTAGTAAATAATAATCTGACCAACTAAAAGCAACTGCTTGACTTACCCCCCCCCACATAAAGCTAGTCCACTACAGCCAAGCAGGATACTTGCTGAGTATGTTGATGTGTACTCACCCTTGCTCTACACACCAAACCCGCCCCATCCCCAGGTTGTCAGCATTGCAACCACTGCTCAGGCGAAGATGAAGTTGTGGAAGGAGACTTCCAGGAGTTCCAAGATTACGACGAGTTCTAGGCGTGGGTTAGCGGCAACCCCCAGTCGGCTGCCTGTGAAGGCCGTGGTTATCTACGTTTCTTTTCCGCACTTTGATTTATTGTAAGGACTATATGGACGTCTCAGACGTATGATGTAATCGACTATTATTTCCCTTTTAATACTATTTTGAGCACTGTGTGATGATGTCCATGTTATGTAACTGTTGTGTACGTGAATAACTGATCCTGGCACGTACATGGTTCGCATTCGGTTTGCCTTCTAAAACCGGGTGTGACAGCTGAGCTCCATGGATTCTAGTCTAGTGATACCCCCGGTCATCTTCCTGTGGATGGATGTCCTTGTTTTGCTGTATTTTGATGAATAAAGGTTAAGACATTATGTCTGTTCGAAGTGTAATATGTTAATATAATCGTTATTTACGCTTTTATGCATTGTCCTTTTGATATATTACACTTGTGATGTCAACATATGTGTGGAAATAGATCATGGCACACATATGCTATGCACCCGGCTTTGCCCTTAGAAACGGGTGTGACAGAAGTGGTATCGGAGCAATGTGACCGTAGATCGCTAGATTAGTTAGAAATGGAAAGCCCAGTCAGTCGTTCAAAACTTGACTTGATTGTCTCCATAAAACTTACTTTATATCAAAACTCGTCTCTTTTATCTTCAACCCTTCTTGTCTGATTCTTTGTCTATCAAAAGGTTCTAATGAGAAGCATTGCAAGATGATCAAGCTAGGATTGCGGAACTTGAAGCGAAGTTTGCCAGAAGAAACCTTTCGAAGCTATCGACGATGCCCTATTCTCTGTCTTATCCCCACTCCGCAAGAAGTTTTGCTATGGATCCTTTGGATCTATTACTAGACTTCTTGGTTAGGTTGATAGGATTGTTCTTTAGTATTAAGATTTTCGACTAGATCGGTAATGGCGATATTATATTATAGTGGTTTTATAATCCCTAATATTGCTATATAACCCTTGACTCCTTATACTTTTGTTTTCTTGCCATTGTATTGCCATCCTTGCGCAATATCTACCTGGTATATTAAACCTTTGCCTCTCTACTTTTCTCCTTGATAATGCTTTCTCCTTAACTCACTTTATATCCTTGGTTGTATCATTTATCCTCACTTTAATAGTTCATGGTTATCTCATTTCACTCTTGGCCACCAACAAATATGTCTTGTCTAACTCCTTGCTATTTCTTACCTGACTCCTTGGCTTTATAATATCTTTCTTATTCCAAACCTCGTCTCACCTTTTGCTTTGGTTGAATGAGTAGAATTGGATTGTGTTGTGCTGGTATGCTTGAGTTCATTGTCCTTTGTGTTCATGTTTGATTTGCTTCTTTGAAATGATTGTTGGTGTATTGTGTGACTTTTGTCCACAATGGCATCAGTTGGCTAGGTAAAACCTTAGATTAATGGGTTTCATCTAGTCTCTATAATATGTCTTTGCTCAACCCTTTCGTCCCTTCCATTCTTCCATACCCATATAGATGTCAGACCTTGGAATGTCAACTACAAGTGATATCACTAAGTGCAAAGAATGCGGTGTGTTGGCAAGTCAAAACAACATTATAAATAAAACAGCTGATGAACAGACATTCAAGACACAAAAGGATGCGCAACCAAACCAACAGACAAGTGACCTTGGAACATGTTGTTGTTGTGAGTACTATGGACTTCGTTGCCGCCAAATCAATGCAAATGAAAGTGAAACTGCAAAACAGAAGAACCGGATTTTGTTTTCTGGTATAAAAAGACAGATGTCTCCCCAAAAACAACTAATAGCAGATTCTAGAATACCTAATGCACTGTCAGATGATGAATTGTCAGGTTTCCCAAAAAGGAAACATCACAAGGATGCTCAGCTACAAAAAGAAACATATGAGTGTTACATTGATGGATGGACTATTACTTGCACACAGTTTCAGCCTCGTGGTCGCATCAGGTCCAAGAAACAAAAAGGGAAACATGGAAAAAGTCCAGAAGTAACTTCAAGAAAAGCTTGCTAACAATGTGGACGTGAAGGTCATTACTTCTGTAACTGTCCTGAGAAGAGTTCACTACAGATCACCTCCGAGATGAAGCTAACTCAGTCTTCAGATATGGAATATGAACAAAAATGCACAGAAACTTCTATCAACAACGTAAAGACAACAACACCAAGTAACTTATCAGGTCGTGCTTGCTTTGGCTGTGGTGATACCGACCATCTTGTTAATAGTTGTCCTAAGAGAGATGTGGAGATCGATAAGGTCCAAAAGAAAAGACAACACCCTCAAACTCATGCATCAACAGAGAATATACAGCGGAAAAAGTCCATGGGAAGGATAAGTTATGCAGTGACAGGAACCATTCCATATGATAATACAGTAATTTTTGGAACACTAGTCATTCACACAACTATCGCCACCGTGTTGTATGATCCTCATACGACACATTCTTTTATCAGTGCCCAGTTTGCAACAAAGTATGGTGTCTTTAAGTGTCCCTTGAGATCAAGGAAGACCATCAGAGCACTCGGAAGAAAAATGTTAGTAAACTACATATGTCCAAAAGTAAGTGTTAAAATCAATGGGATAGATTTTCTTGTTGATCTTATAGTGATGGAATCAATGGAAAAGGATGTGATTCTTGGAAAGAATTGGTTACAAAGAACTAAGGCAGTAATCCAACATACTGAGAGAACCATGTGTTTGGAAACCCCATTAGGAGAAAGAATGGTAGTTGAAGACAGTCGACCTCCAGCTCTGAAGATTGGTGCATCTGACGAGGAAGAATAATATATCATTTAGCTAGAAGGATCAGTATGTCTCACGGGAAAAAATATCAAAAGGTTGCTCCCTTTGAGGATTTGTAATTGGGCTAAGTGATATATGAATAAATTTGGAGAATCTTTCGCACCTATTGTGTTTTACACCTTTATAAAGAGAATAAAATATGGTGTCATATGTTATATGCTAACAATGTGATGCTCTACTCTAGTTGCCCTAAAGTTCAAGTCTTTCTCTCAATTTGTGCTCAAAGAAATACTGTTGGATCAGAAAGATGATTTGGATATCAAGCTCTGTAAACTACAAGGTTCAAAAGATCTCTATTAAGAATTATAACACTTGTACGCTCTTGTAGTATGATGAAGCTAAGCGGAAATCTGAAACCATCCTTGTTCCTTAACTAATCTTATATTGGAAATCAAAATGTTGCTCTTTATCTTAATGTCATACAAGCCTCTTATGCAGTCTGTCTCACTAACTCTTTTACCCTCTGACTAGATGATGAACCCCAATGGAAATGAAGTAAATGATGCCAACGACAATATTCCTACCTTAACAACTATGAACGAGAAAAATGAGTCACAGAGATATTCGATGAATGGAATGAAGAACAACAAAAGAAATAGAAAAATGTTTGGATACATGATTAGTCCACCTCAATCACAAGCAAAAGCCCCGAAACACATGGATACCCAAATAGAAGAATCAAGTCAGGCTCAGCTATATGAGATACAGACACCTAATCAACCCTCACACCCTGTTGGTCAAGCAAATTTGACTCGCAAAGAACTCAAAGCAAGAGGTTCTTGCTACTACTGCAAAAATGAAGGACATATTATTCGTGAATGCCCCAAGAAGCATCTAGACTAACTAAAGAAGAAAGCTGCCAAGCATGACCTAAGGAATAATTCAGAAGACCCACCATTTTATAAGTACGATGATGAAGGTCGCTTGATTAGTATACATTGTGGAGCAAAGAAGTAAGGAAGTTCCTTAATATTAGAAGAGTTCAATGTGAACCAAGAACCTGACAGTAACCATATATCACCATTGTTTTCTTGCTAGCCTTCCCAAATCTCGAGGACGAGATTCTTTTTAAGAGGGGTAGATTTGTAACACCATAAAAATCATCAAATAAAAATAATACATTTAGTTATTAATGGTAATTATGGTAATAAATTTTTTAAGTGTTTGTTATTTATTTGCATTTGGAATGATTTTTGAATGCTTGTGATTGATTTTGAATATTGAATATCATTTCTTCTTAAATGAAAAACTAAATAAATAATATAATAATTATTGGTACAAAAATTAATATTTTATTTATAAATAGTTTTGGTTTAATCATTATGAATTTTAGGGTTATTTAAAAATATGTTTCGAATTTAGAAAAAGGAAATAGAAAAAAAGAAAAAAAACTAAAACCTAACCTAAATAACGGCCCAAGGCCCATTAAGCCGGCCGCCCCCTGCTGCCCCTTGACCTAGCCGCCGCCCCATCCTCTCCCTGGTAGCCACCCCCCTGCACTTCTTCCCCTCCCCTTTTCTCTCTCTTACAACCCGGCCCCACTCTACTTCTCTCTCCCTTCCATTCCTCTCTCTCCCCTGCGTTCTAGCCGCCAGGAACACCGCCTTGCAGCGCCGAGCCGAGGACCGCCCAGGTGCTGAGCACCGCGCCCGTCCGTGCCCTGCAGCCACGTCGCAAGCCTCGCGACACCCACAGACGTGATGCAGACCCGAGCCGCCGCGACACCGCACCATCGACCCCTCGCCCTGACTACCTCGACACGCCGCAAGACCGGCCGGACCTAATGCCGTGACGCCCGAGCGCCTGAAGCAGCCCCACGACCGAGCAAGACCAAGCCTAGCCAGCGAACCCGGTGAGGAGCCACCCGCGCCAAGGACTAAAGCCGTGCGACCCCGACCGAGCGCGCCCAGCCCAACGCAACCCCGCGACCGACCGTTTGTCTTCGTCGTAATGGAGCTTTAACACAGCCGTTTCTTCCCCCATTTACCTCCCTTATTGAAGCTCCCTCACGCCATCAATGGCCGATTGAAGTCCCGGCCGCCTCTCCCAACCCCGGCGCCCTCTCCTCTCCCTCTCGCTCCTCTATAAATTGGACGCCGAGCCCTCTCTTTCCCTACCCCAAGCTCGCTCCCTCCTCTCGGTTCTCTCTCCCTCGCCGTTCGCCACCGTGAAGTTCGTCGCCGGACCGTTCGCGCCATTTGTCGTTCAACGGAGCTCCCGTGCCTACACGCTGTCCGTCGATCGCCGTTTGTTCCGGAGTCCGTGGAGCCTCGCCGAAGTTCGTACCTCGCCGCTCCCTACTCGACCGACCACACCCCCTCGTCGACGTTCATCCATGTGCATGACAAATGGGGCCCCCAAGTTGTGATGCACTAGGCATATAAATATAAACCCACAGCGACAACATCTGCTGCGCCATTTCAATTGTTTGTGCTGTTTTCTCAAGTTTTAAATTTCTTGCTGTCAGATTTCACTTGTTTTGCGAGCTTCGGCATTTGTTCAATTTTTCACCAAATGGCTGACGAGAAGAAGGTTGTTGACCCTGCCCTGACTGGTTTTTACGAGGCCATGAAAAAAAACACAGAGAAGATTACAAACGAGATACTTGCTGATTTATCTAAAGATTCTGATGATAGTGATGACTTTGATGTGGAAAGTGGGGATGAAGATGCCGAAGACCGGCCCTGGCGGCCAAGTCATACCATCTTTGGAAAGTTGACCATTAAACAGAGTCAGATTGATGCCATGAAGGGAAGATACTTTCGTGACATGTCTATTGTGAGAGTTGGGGGAGACAGCGTGGCCCGCGCACCCAAAGAAGATGAAGTTGTCGTTTACAGAAGCTTTATGAAGGCAGGTCTTTGATTCCCCTTGAGCAGATTTTTGGTTGAAGTTTTGAAGACATTTGAAAACTTCCTTCATCAAATCACTCCTGAAGCTATAACCAGAATGGGTGTTTTTGTTTGGGCCATGAGGAGCCAAGGGCTGGAGCCGAGCGCGAAGTGCTTCTGCAACATGCATGAACTACGGTATGAGACAAAGGCCACTGGTAAAGAACAATATCACAACAACTTCGGTTGTTATGGCTTTGTTCCTCGCTCAGATGTGAGTTATCCCATTCCAACCTTTCGAAAAAGGTGGACCGGAGCCTGGATGGAGGAATGGTTTTATGTCAAGAATAATTTGATTGAAAGGGAAGACATAAAGGGTATCATCCAACGCCCCATCTGGTCTCGCTTCGGCCTTCGACGGCCGACTATTGCACTTGAAAATGATACTGAAGCATGTCAGAAGGCTTTCAACAATGTCTGTGCTTTCATTGGCACGAGAGACCTAGTTCAAGAGCACATAGCCTACAGGGTATGGCCACTTGTTGAGAATTGGGAGATGCCGAAGGAGACTGTCGCCGGGTCCAGTCAAGGTGGATTGGTTTACTTGAAATACACCTTTAGATATAGAGACCGATTTGATGAACCAAATGACGACTGGCTGAAATGTGTTGAGGCAACTAGCGATGAGTTACTTGGAGCATACACAAGAACCGAAGATGATGCCTTGACCCTAGCCTTCGGAGGTCGAGGCAAGAAAATGTTGAATAGAGTTTTTGACGTTATCGGCTTCGTATATCCAGACTACATTTACCCCTCATGAAAGCAAGGGAAGAAAAGGAAAGCTGCTACCTCGGCCATCTCTGCTGCGCCGAAGGGTAAGAAGATCAAGGTCCTAACACATCGGTCGAGATACATCGAGACGGCCACAGTGCCGAAGCTTGGTGAAGGGACATCTTCCACTGCCGAGGCAAGACGGATTGAATTACTGAAGGTGCCTATAGTCGAGCCAGTCGAAGCCAAAGAAGAGGCGGCCAAAAAGCCAGAGCTAGAAAAAGCAATAGTGCTGCCAGAAATCTTGAGCCCACCGGCAGAAGCAGAATTGCCGAAGGTTGCAAAGGCTCCCGCAACAACTCCCAAGAGGAGAAGAATGGCTAGCGTACTAGACGCTATCATGGAAACAACAAGGGCATTAACTCCTGCTCCTGCAAGAAAGGTTGCCAAAGCTGCGGCGACTCATGCTGAAACCAAAGCTGAGCCCTACTGAGAGAGCTGAGCAAAAATCTCCAGGTACCACCATGGCTCTAGAGAAGGAAAATGTGCCTAACAAAGCTAGATCTCCTACTCACGAAGCACCGTCCAAAGATTCTGACTTTATTATTCGACATGCTTCGGGAAAAAAGCTATCTGAAAAAGAAATCATGGAAGCCAAACACTACGCCCGGGAACTGAAATACCTGAAGGGGGCCCTGGTGTACAATGGCATAGACGAAGATGATTTCCTATACTGTCTTCCAAACAATAAGGAAATATCCGTCTGCCGGGAGATGGCAAAAATATGGGATTCCCGAAGCTTGAAGCTGGCCTCTCCGCCATGTCAAAAAATGACCTCGCAGACAACCTTGTGTACAACAGTCTGAAGGTACAAAAGTGATGAACTTGAAAATAGATTACCTTATCTTGTATTGTCATGTTGATTCTATCTTTTTTGTGGGGCTTAATTCTTAGCAATGCTCTGAGGGTGCAAAAGAATGCTGAAGATGAAAGTTGCCAAATAGCCCTCAGCAACCTTCGGTCAGAGGTCATCAAGCTGAGAAATGAAGCCATAGAAAAAGATAAAATCCTGCTCTCATTGGTGGATAAAGTGAAAAAAGATGAAGCAGAATTTAACACTCAATTCGAAGCTTATAAGGCCGAAATTGAAGACCTTCGGAAAAAACTTGCCTAAGCAAATGAAAATTTTGAAGTTGCAAAAGCTAGTCGAGAAATAAGTGAATGGTCGAACACTAGGCAGGAGAAAAATGTTGAGGAGCTTCGCGAATCCAAGGAGAGGTGCTTTGAGAAATCCTTGGATTGCGTAAGAAAATTGAAGACCAGCTTTGCCAGGGTGGGTGCTTATTCCTCTAAAGAGAACTTCATTTGAGGTGACCCCGAGGGTGTTATTGATTGGATAAGCGGGAAGTCGAATCTTTTGAAGAGATCGTGACCGATCGCAGGGACATCTGTGCTTTCACTGGTGCTCGAGGGATTGCGGCAATTCTGGAGAAGGCTGGTTGCGACCACGTTAAAGCCGCAGCCCAGGCTGAAACCGCCTTCTCCACAGACGACACGAGAGACCCTTCAGCCGAAGCTACTTTGGTGGGTGGAAAGTTTTATTTTGATGTCTGGGTGAACGGTGGCCGAGAATTTGCCAACGAAATCATAAAGAAAAATGAAAAAGAAACTCATGACACCCGAGAAGAAGCTAGGCGAGCCGAAGAGGCTGCCGAGCGCGCAAGGCGCATAGGTATTGTTTTTGAATTTTAGCTTCAGTATTTATTTTCTGGCTTTGAACTAACAGTTTGTCTACTACAGCTGAACTCTCATCGCTGCCCGAGCCATACAACCCCCTAGCTGACCCCGTAATGAAAGAAGCTCTGGATGTAATGAGCGTTGCCAACTCCATCGTCGACGAAGTCATCGATAGGCTGCTGAACAAAGCCACCGAGAAAATCCTTAAGGAAGATTATAATTTTATTGTAATGATACGATGTAACATTTGGTGTATGGAACAATTAATCAAACATGTAAATTATTGTAATATATTTCTTTGCGATGTATTAAATTTACGCACATACCGTTTTTGAGCCTTCGGCGAAAAAACACCTTCCCTTCTTTTCATGCTTCGTAAAGAAAGAAGCTCTTTTTAATGGCGAATCTGTTGTGATAAAATTGTATTGGCCGAAGGTTTGCTTCGTGCATCAGCATATTTTCATTCAACAAATCATTGCCGAAGATCTGCTTCGTATCCAATCTTTTTGTCGTTGATGCGATATGATGTATGATGTAATGTTATGCGAAATGATGCAATGATATGATGCAATATGATGGTTATGCCGATCACACACACATGCCCACACTGGAACACCCAAGACTCTGCATCCCCTTAAGGACGTCTTTGGAGTCTTTAAGCTCTGCATCCCCTTAGGAACGACTTTGGAGCTTCTTCACCTTATATTTCGGTGGTATTTAAGCTCTGCATCCCCTTAGAAACGACTTTGAAGCTTCTTCACCTTCTATTTCAGTGGTATTTAAGCTATGCATCCCCTTAGGAACGACTTTGGAGCTTCTTCACCTTCTATTTCGGTGGTATTTTAGCTCTGCATTCCCTTAGGAACAACTTTTGAGCTTCAGAACTTACTCTGTGCTCCCTTAGGAACGACTTTTGTAGCTTCAAAACTTACTCTACGCTCCCTTAGGAATGACTTCTTGTATCTTCGAAACTTACTCCGCTCCCTTAGGAACGATTTTTTGTAGCTTCGGAAGTCTATTAAGAAGAAGCATTTTACTTAATGATACAGGCACAATTATTACATGAGATCAAAATTTAGTCCTTCGTACCTTGTTTTTCGTACAAGAAAAATAAGATGACAGAAAAGAAAAAGATACATCAAGGGTATGATATTCTTTTAGTAGATGTGCTTGGATTCAGGCACAGTGTTGTTGACTGCGCGAGCTTCAGATTCCTCCCGAAAATCACGCTACTGCTGTGCATGTTGGTGCCCTTCTGGCTGCTGGTTTCGGGTCTCAGTATGTGGTAATGGCGGTGGTAACGGGAGCTAGGCCCAGGAAGCTTGAGAGTGACTTACCGAAGCGACAGAAGCTGTAGGTTGTTGATTTCCTACGTACTCTAGTACATAGGGAGAGTAGCATGAAGCAATATGTAAGACCTGCTTCGGCTGATTCTGTCGCGCCTCGGCTTCAGCAATCTCCTTTTGCTTCTGAATTGTGACTCGGCATGTTCTTGTGGTGTGGCCCTTGTCTTCACCATAGAATAATCAATATAGCCTTCTGGGCTGATCCCCGTATCTTCCTCCGAAGCTCCTGTCACCTCTGCCCCTTGGGACTGGTGGCCTCAAAGAGCTTTGTTGTTGCCCTGAAGATTCGGAGATGTGTTGTGGCCTTTGAGGCTGGCTTCCTCTATCATCACTTAGGTTGGAATTATGGATCGATCTGACGTGCCTGGGGTGGATTCTTCCTCTGAAGCCCTTGGTCATCTCAGAAAACATGTATGCTTCTTCCCTTCTCTGGCGGAAATCATTATCAGCCCAGATATACTCATCCATCTTCTGAAGAAGCTTCTCTAGGGTTTGTGGGGGTTTCCTGGTGAAATACTGAGCCGTAGGTCCTTGCTGAAGCCCCTTGATCATGGCCTCAATGACAATTTCATTGGGCACTATAGGCGCTTGTGCTCTTAGACGCAGGAACCTTCGGACATACGCCTGAAGGTACTCTGCATGATCCTGTGTGCACTGAAACAAAGCCTGAGCAGTGACTAGCTTTGTCTGAAAGCCTTGGAAGCTGGTGATTAGCGTATCCTTGAGCTTCTGCCATGATGTGATTGTCCCTGGCATGAGAGACGAATACCAAGTTTGAGCTACACTTTTGACTGCCATGACGAAGGATTTCGCCATGACTGCAGTATTGCCCCCATATGAAGATATGGTTGTCTCGTAGCTCATTAGGAACTGCTTCGGGTCTGAGTGCCCATCATACATAGGAAGCTGAGGTGGCTTGTATGATGGGGGCCATGGGGTAGCCTGCAACTCTGCTGCTAGAGGAGAAGCATCGTCAAAAGCAAAATTACCATGATGGAAATCATCATACCATTCATCATCGTTATACGAATTGTCTTGACGAAGCTCTCTGTATTGAGGCCTTCTGTCTTGGTCATCTTGGGTGAGATGACACATTTCCTCAGCGGCCTCATCAATCTTTCTCTGAAGATCAGTGAGACGAAGCATCTTTTCTTTTTTTCTTCTGGACCTGTTGATGAATGGCTTCAAGGTCCCTGATTTCTTGGTCCAGTTCCTCCTCCTGAGGTGTTGGGCTAGTAGCCTTCCTCTTCTGGCTCCTAGATTCGCGTAGTGTTTCTTGATTAACATCCAGTGGCTGCAGTGCAGCCCCTGGTTCTGATGACTTCTTCGGCGGCATGACGAAGGTTGAAGCTTGCCGAAGGTGGTCAAGTGAGTTCACCGGAGGTGGGCGCCAATGTTGGTCACTTGTTCTCAAAAGCTATGAATCAAGAACAAGGCAACACAAATGTTAATGGTTAAATACCTTCATCCTCCAAAGCATTATTTCCCTTAGGATATAATGATCTTTAGACAATGGTCGTGAAGGACATGCCTTCATCATTTCAATATGTAAGAATATAAACAGGGACATAGAAAAAACATGAATAATTATATCAAGTCATCATATTATTCATATTATCATTATATGATCATGAACAAACATTAATAATACCAAATTACATTTGTACCTTCAGCTTGACAGAAGGTAAAAGTCCAAGAGTGACGTGCAAGCGATTACAAGTCAGCGTGAACAGTACGTTGTTACTGTTCATCTATTTATAGGCACATGACACAGCCTGAGTAAAATTACATTCATGTCCCTGACATTTACTATTAGCTAAAAGGTAATATGTCGAGGACTAAACGGTCTTTTCCTTTTAAGTCGGTTTCATCCTTCATCATCGTTCTTGCATTGAGCCGAAGCTTCTCCAGCCACAGCTTCGGAACTAGTTCATCCTTCTTCCAGATCGTGCCTTTCATACTTTGTTCACCTTCATCTCAAAGCCGAAGCCACCTGTGACGGTATATTATACTGGAAAATATGTTACTCGTGTTTTTGAGGACCTTCGGAAGATGAAGGCCCCCAAAAACTCCCCTACTGCCCTTGCCCCTTTCGGGTAAGGTAGTCTTCCACTAGCTTTCCTAATTAGTCAGCCAAGGGCGTCCCATTCCACCCTTGTGGTGGCATGTGTTTCTCAAGTTAAGCTTCATATTCTAATTAAAGATAATGATCTTGACATGAACATAAATAAAATAACAGAATAATTGGAACATGGATATAATGAAATATTAATCCAAAACCATATAAAGCAATAGCATAACTACCCAAATGATTCAGGGGTGAACAAGGTAAAAGGATAAACAAACTAGGGTGACCTATTGGGTCCCATCAAAATTAAACCTATGCATGAATAAGTGATATTAAAGAACATTATTGGGTAATAAAAGTGGTCAAAGGCACAACTTGCCTTCAATGAGCTCCTGCTCAGCAACTTCTATCTGCTGAACATCGGAATCCTCACCCACTGGCTCTTCTACTTGACACAATACAAACAAGCATAGTATAAAGGAGAAATTAATATCAAACCAAACATGTAAACAAAATACATATTAATAATCTGTATATTAAAATAAGGTCATAGGAACATGAATCATTAATTTTGGAATTACAGATTTTAAGTTATGAATTTCCAAAGGTTTTATGTGTTTGGTACAAGGTTAAATAGGATATAAATTTTAATGTGGCTTTCATGTCCAAACAGTGGCACAAAATGATAAACATTAATATTACAAAATTATAGAAACTTGAATGGATCAATTTGGACTTAATATGACATTTCTATGAATTAAACAAGTTCTAGGAATTGTTTTTATATTAAAAATTCATTTTCTAATTACTTTTCCTGGATTTTCTAATCTTCTGGACTGTGCGCAAGATTTCCGGGAAAGGCAGGGGCTTCAGCGCAATAAATCCCAAGACTCAGGGCACTATGCGCAGAACCGCGAGTTGATTTCCTAGAACCAGAGGGTCTCTTATGCAAAACTGACCCGGCCGAAGGGGTACAGAGCTACCACAACCGTCCGATCACAGTTACACGGCCCAGATTAGATCCTTAGGTTTAATAAATCGGTATTCTATGTAGACCGCACGATTTAAGATCTATGATCGATGGTCATGCGCGACTCAGTCTTTCCCTGCACCGTTTGATCACGCATCGATGACGAGGGTTTAATCTACCGAAGGGGTATCCTCCGATTAGATCACAGCTGCACATTGGCGAATCTACGGTCCATAATCGTCGTCTTCCCCCCGCTGCGCTAGCACAGCAGCACCGATCAGCTGCGGCGATGCCACAGCCCAGCCCAAAGAAACGCACTCCCCGACCTAGGTGATTAACCACTGCCCTAGCTATCGCAAAATGGAACGGGTTCATCTAGGAAAACACCTAAAGGTTTCACTCACCGTGGTTTGTTGCGGAAACACCCGACCACAGGAAGGGAGTGAAACCGCGGCGAGACACAACTACGACGCGAAATCAATGGCGACCCTATGGCTTATCAGTCGACCCGACCAATCGTGTACACTACGACGACCACAATGAGGGATATCAGGCAAGGGCACCATACCAGATGTGAGGTCGCATCGAGTCACCCACGAGGATGCGACTTCCGCGGAGAATCGGTACGACGGTGAGAAATTATGCCAATACGGAGCCACCTCTCCCTATCACCAGCCACCGAGTGCTTTGCCGCGATGCGCCAGCCATCCCCCAACTCCAAGCACTGGCGCCGACAGCGCGCAGCTGACGGCGTTGCAAATTCCGTCGCGGATACTCCCGCCGATGACCTCGCCTACGCCTTGGTCCGGCGCTTCGGCTGTGTAAGGGGAGTTGAGAGCTAGGAGAGGGGACATAGGGGCGCGGGGATTCCTTTGTACCCGGTCCAGAAGGTCGGTCCAGTCTACCCACTTCCGCGGATTTCACGGTGAAGTGGTCGCGGCAGCTGACTTCCACGGCGAGCGATCGAGGGTGAAGACACGAAGACTGACAGTGGGGTCTGGTTGCCAGTGTTTGAAGTCACGCCAGAGCGCCCGTGGGTCACTGGCCAGTGGGCCCGCACGTCAGTCGCAGAGCTCGCGGCGCCGTGCGCGCGCTGACCGCAACGATGGCGTAAGTGGGCCGAGAACCTAGGAATGGGCCCAAGCGCAAGCTGGGTAAGTCTTTTTCCTTTTTTTTGTTTTTCATTCTTTCTATTTTCAAATTTTAAATTCAAATTTGGTTGAGTTTCACTCCTTGAGCTAAATGTACAAATTCAAACCTAGGACAGAATATATTTATTCATACATTATTTTATCTATTTGTATTGTATTTTTCTTTTCTCACATTCTAAAATTCCAATTAGATCTTTAATTCCTAATTGGGCTACTAATATGTTTCGATTAACTTTATTATTTTTTTACCAAATGCACACACAAAGAAACTCCAACATGATGCATGATTTGTTTTATTGCTCATTGGTTAATTACTCACTTAAAAAATGTGTTTGTTCACATGTTCTAATGAGTGGAAGCCACACACATAAAGAGATTCATCTCTATTTTCATTGTTTACACTTTTTGGGTATTACATTAAACAAGGTATAAAGATAATCAAACTAGGGTAACCTATTGGATCCCTTCAAAATTAACCTATGCAGATCATTATAATTAATAAAAACATGATTGGGTAATAAGAAGTGATCAAGGGCACAACTTGCCTGGGACTTGAGATTCCAGGTACCAACTTGCTCTTCAGATGACTCGTAACCTCGCGCTAGTCGTAGCAATACAAACAAACATGCTATAGGCAAAATTAACATCACACCAAACATAAGAACAAACTGCATAATAATAATCTCACAAGATCGCTGGTTCGAGAATCACTAAAATAGGAGTTACGATTATAAAGATACGATTTTCTAAAGATATACGTGATTAAATATTAAACTTTTATTATAAATTGGTGATTATACATCACATGAGAAAATATACTATATGAGAAAGGATATTAAAGAGATAACTAACTCAAATGTAATCTTAGTTATTACTTGGTTAGAGGTCATCTTCTAGTAAACTTATAGTTATAGTCAAATTACTTTGATAAGTGTTGCGGGCCTGCTTCTTCGCCGAAGGTCCTCTAAGTAGAAACACCTTCGAAAGATCGGCATATAAGCAAACACAGCGTGAAGGTACACGCCGAAGCTACGATCCAAGGAGCTTCTGCATAGTGACATGCCTCGAGACGAAGGGCTGCACCGACTTAAAGAAGAAAAGACCGATCAGTCCATGATAATTTGTGTCATGATTATAACTAGTCATCAAGGACATAAATGTAATTTTGATCGGGCTGCGTCCCGTGCCTACAAAAAGGTGAACAGTACCCTCGTACTGTTCACGCTGACTGGTATTCACTTGCACGTCACACTTGGATCTTTGCCTTCTGTCAAGCCGAAGGTATAAATGTAATTCAACATTGTTTATATTCATTCATGATGATATATTAATGCTGTCATATAATTATTCATGATGCTTCTCATGTTTCATATGCTCCTACTTTCATTATTATATACTAAGATAATGAAGGTATGTCCTTCATAACCTTCGTCTGAAGATCATTATATCCTAAGGGAGATAATGCTTCGAAGGACGAAGGTCTTTAACCATTAATATTTTGTGTTGTCTTGCTCTTAATTCATAGCATTTGAGAACAAGTCCCCAACATTGGCGTCCACCTCCGGTGAACTCACTTCCACTGTTGAGATGATGGCTTCATTCAACAACCAAGCTGCGGCACCTTCGGTTACGAAGCTGGTGCTCCCGATAACAGGCGGATCAAGTTCAGAGCCGGCTAACAAGAAGCAGAAGAAGGAAGCACAGAGAAGGGTGAAGCATGTTGGGGTGCAGGGACCCTTCATCAAGTCCAAGTGGTCTCACATTCCAATCACCTTCTCTCAGGAGGACCTTCAGCTCAAAGATTACCCTCACAATGATGCTATAGTCATATCTTGTGTCATCAAGGGATTTCTGGTCCATAATGTTCTGGTTGACACAGGCAGTGCAGCGGATATCATATTTGCTAAGGCCTTCAGACAGATGCAAGAGCCAAAGGATAAGATTCGTGATGCTACACACCCTCTCTGTGGCTTCGGAGGAAGGCAGATTGTCGCACTTGGTAAAATCACAATGTCAGTTACCTTCGGCTACGTCCACAACACAAGGACTGAACAGGTTGTCTTTGACATTGTCGACATGGAGTACCCCTATAATGCAATCATTGGTCGAGGGACACTTAATTCCTTCGAAGCAATACTTCATCCAGCATACTTATGCATGAAGATACCTTCGGAACAAGGGCCCATTGCTGTCCACGGACGTCAAGAAGCTGCTAGAAGGGCTGAAGGAAGTTGGACAGATTCAAAGGCAATACATAACATAGATGGAGCTGAAGCTTGTCAACAATACAAACACAAAAGAGAGAACACTGCTTCGGCAGACCAGCCGAAGCCCATGCTTTTATGTGAAGACATAGCAGATCAAAGGGTACTGCTGGGATCTCAGTTATCTGATGAGCAGGAAAAAACCCTTGATAAGATTTTTGTTCAACAACAAAGATGTCTTCGCTTGGACAACTAATGATCTCTGTGGTGTCAACAGAGATGTTATCGAGCATTCACTTAATGTGGACCCATCTTTCAGGCCAAGAAAGCAAAGACTTCAGAAGATGTCTGATGATAAAGCCGAAGGTACTCGGAACGAAGTAAAGAGACTTCTCAGTGCTGGTGTTATCAGAGAAGTAACATATCCAGAATGGCTAGCTAACATTGTTATGGTGAAGAAGGCTAATGGAAAGTGGAGAATGTGTATTGACTTCATAGATCTCAACAAAGCATGTCCAAAGGACAAATTTCCATTACCAAGAATAGACTCCCTTGTAGATGCAGTAGCTTCTTGAGAGCTCATGAGTCTATTGGATTGTTACTCAGGCTATCATCAAATTTGGATGAAGAAGGAAGACGAGCCGAAGACTAGCTTCATAACTCCTAGTGGCACCTATTGCTATCTTCGGATGCCTGAGGGTCTCAAGAATGCTGGAGGAAGCTTCAGCAGAATGACACCCAAGGTCCTTCATTCTTAAATTGGCAGGAATGTACTAACCTATGTTGATGATATCATAGTGAAAAGCATGAAGCAAGAAAATCACATTGCTGATTTGCAAGAGACATTTGCCAATTTCAGGCAAGCTGCCCTGAAATTAAATCCAGAAAAGTGTGTTTTTGGAGTGAAGAAGGGCAAGTTCCTTGGCTGTTTGGTATCAATGAAGGGAATTGAAGCCAACCCGAGCAAGATTGAAGCTATACTTCGAATGGAGCCACCAAATTCAAAAAAGGGGGCTCAACGATTGGCAGGAAGGCTTGCGTCATTGAATAGGTTCATATCAAGATCAGCAGAGAGGAATCTACCATTCTTTGAAATTCTAAAGTCAACCGAAGTTTTTCAGTGGGGTCCGGCTCAGCAAAAGGCTTTTGAAGAATTAAAGCAATACTTGATAGATTTGACAACTCTAACTCCACCTTTGCCAGGGGCTCCATTACTCCTGTTTGTAGCAGCTTCTCACTCTGCAGTTAGTGTGGCGCTTGTACAGGAGAAGCTAGATGGCCAAATAAAAAAGCAGGCCCCAGTATACTTCGTCTCCGAAGTTCTAAGTTTATCAAAGAAAAACTATACAGAATTGGAGAAGGTGTTGTATGATGTGTTAATGGCCTCCAGGAAGCTTCGGCATTATTTTCAAGCATATCACATAATTGTTCCTTCATCACAGCCTCTGAAGGACATAATGAGGAACAGAGAAGCTACTGGAAGGATTGGAAAATGGGCTGTGGAGCTTAATGAATTCAGTATTGACTATGTACATAGATCCTCAATTCAGTCCCAGGCGTTAGCAGACTTCATTGCTGATTGGACGCCAGGGGCTCAGGAAGAAGAAACAAATAAAGATGCCGAAGCTTGAACAGTGTTTTGCAATGGTTCCTGGGGAACCTTCGGTGCAGGAGCGGCTGCTGTCCTAGTTGCGCCTTCTAAAGTCAGAACATGTTATGCAGCAAGGCTTGACTTCAGTTGTACAAATAACATTGCTGAATACGAAGCTCTTCTTTTAGGGCTTCAGAAGTTAAAGGCAATGGGAATAAGAAGGGCAATCCTTAAAACTGACTCTCAAGTCATTTCTGGTCATGTCGACAAAAGTAGCAAGGCAAGAGATCCGAAACATGAAAAATATTTGGACACAGTTCGAAGGCTCGAAGCTTCTTTCGAAGGATTTTCTGTTAAGAATATTCCAAGAGGGGAAAATGAGCTTGCTGATATGTTAGCCAAGTCAGCGGCATAGGGGCTTCCTCTATCTTCGGAAGTATTTTTTGAGACAATAAAAGCACCTTCGATTGAACTCATGAATAGAGCAGTGCTTACAATATCTCATGTACATAGTGAAGATTGGAGGACTGAAATTATGTTTTTCCTCCAAGGTAATTGTCTTCCGGATGACGAAGTTTATAATAAGAGAATGGAAGCAAGGACAAGACCATATGTCATAATAGAAGGGAAATTGTACATACATGGGGTCTGTTCTCCACTCCTCAAATGTTTATCTAGAACCAAAGGTATAGAGTTAATGAAGGAGATACATGCAGGCCTGTGCTGATCCCATATTGGATCTAGGCCTCTACTTGGTAAAGTTTTCAGACAAGGATTTTATTGGCCGAAAGCAGCTTCGGATGCAGCAGAGCTGGTTCAAAATGTGAAAATTGTCAAAAATGTGCAAGAGACCAGAAGCAACCTTCATCTCTCACCAAGCTAATACAGCCTACTTGGCCATTGCAAAGATGGGGCCTAGATTTGTTAGGCCCACTTCCACCAGCGCAAGGTAATTTGAAATATGTTGTGGTGGCTATAGAATATTTTTCTAAGTGGATTGAAGCAAAGCCTTTGGCTATAATAACTTCGGCTACAGTCCAAAAATTCTTCTGGCAAAATATTGTTTGTCGCTTCGGCGTGCCGAAGGTTATAACTGTGGACAATGGAACACAGTTTGATGCTGAAACGTTCAAAGATTTCTGTGACCAAATTAGCACGAAGATTCATTTTGCATCAGTAAGGCACCCAGAATCAAACGGACTAGTAGAAAGAGCAAATGGCATTATAATGACAGGAATAATGAAGCTAATCTTCAATCAACCTAGAGGAAAATGGCCAGATGAGTTGATCAAAGTTGTATGGAGTTATAACACAACTATGTCAAGATCAACAGGATTTACACCCTTCAAACTCTTATTTGGTGATGAAGCAATAACTCCAGAAGAAGCAAAGGCAGGGTCAATAAGAACAATAGCTTCGGCAGAAGACGGAGCTGATTATCAAATAACAAAAGAGACTATAGAAGGGACCAGACTTTAGGCTATAGAGCACATCAATAAATATCAGGCCAAAATAATAAAATGGTGTGACAGAAAAGTTCGATTGAAAAATATGAAGCCAGGACATTTGGTACTTCGGAGAGTGGCCAATCCAGACACAGTGGGAAAATTACAGCGGAAGGGGGAAGGTCCTTTTCTGGTTGTATCTTCGTCAAGACCCGGTTCTTACAGGTTGAAGGATATGGACGGCAACGACATACCTAGATCTTGGAATGAGGATGAGCTTCGGCGATATTATGTGTAATTTGATGTAATCTTTTTTCATTTTTTCTATGGCTCCCTTTTCCTTTCAAAACGGGAGAAAGGTTTTAACGGGGCCATAGCTTGTAATTTTTCATTCTTATTTAGCCCCATGAGGGCCAAATCCCCCAAAGATGTGACATGTAAAATCTGAGCCTGCACCATCGAGTGCAAAAAGAGAAACAGGGAGAAGCTCAAAATTCGTCCCCAAGGGGATGCAGAGCATGAAAAAGCTACAAAAGTCGTTCCTAAGGGAGCGCAGCGTAAGTTTTCTGCTCAAAAGTCATTCCAAAGGGAATGCAGAGCCAAATACCGCCAAAATATAAGGCGAAGAAGTTCAAAAGTCGTTCCTAAGGGGATCCAGAACTTATACCGCTGAAATATAAGACAAAGAAGTTCAAAAGTCGTTCCTAAGGGGATGCAGAACTTATACCACCGAAATAGAAGGTGAAGAAGCTCAAAAGTCGTTCCTAAGGGGATGCAGAGCTTGAGACTCAAAAGACGTTCCTAAGGGAATGCAGAGTCTGGGTGTGGCTTCATGTGCGTGTGTTTGGACATCCATTTGCACGCTACATTACATCATTCGTTGCATTCATACACATTCATGTAGATGTCCGTAGAATCATCATCATCATAACATAAAACACAGACAGATACTTCAGCTTTGATGACAATGCTTCGATGAGCATAAAGAAGTGAAGATACGCTTCGTTGTGTACGAAAAGAAGGGAAGGTGTTTTTCGCCTTCGGCTCAAAAGATACAAGTTTCGTCCACATCAAAGCAATTCACACACGGATGGAAAGGTAAAAATATATTACAAGGTATGGACAAATTTGCAGAGTAATGTTTGATTCCTAAATTACAATATCTTTTACAAAGATACTTCAAATATTTCTAAGCCTTGTTCAGCAGCTTCAGTAATCTTCGAGAAGAGCTTCAGACTATTGACCTTCGACATTGTCATCCTATACATGGCAACACAATATAAGGTAAAAAGTAATTACAAGAGAGCAAGCAACAGGTATAAGTATCATACCGGCTTAAGATGACTTCGTGCCTCGTCACCAGCCAAGTTTCGCTCACCCTTCGTCCAAATTTGTGTTATAAATCCATTCCCAATACTTCGGCCTAGGCTAGGGATATCAGCTAGGTCCGCTGGAGATAGACTGAAGTTCGGTCTGTTTACTATCTTTCCGTGCATGCAACCAGCCTTCATAAAAGCTACAGTTGTGTCGCGAGAAGCCAGTAGGGCACAGAAGTCGCCATGCCCAGCTATTACTTCGTCAAGCGCCTCAACTTCGCTTTCAATATGCTCGAAGGTGCTTGGCAAGTCTTCAACTGAAGGTTCAAATTTTTCAGAGCTGGCTCTCACTGAGTTGAAGACCTATCTTAGCCATTGCATGCAGCGGTTGCCGAAGTTCAAGCAAATATTCTGAAGTTCTTTTAAGGATTTTTGTAGATTTGAGCTTTTCTCGACTTCGGCTTCAAGCCTCGCATCAAAATTCTTCCTTTCTTGTTCGAAGCTTTCTGATTTACGGAGGAGTTCATCATTTAATCTAGCAACTTCAGTTTGGGCTTCTACCAATGAACCCTCCATTGTCTGAAGAAGGAAGTCCTTTTTCTCCAAAGAAGCTTCATGATCTTTGATTTTCTTTTTTTAACCCTCCATTATAATCTCATTCTTTTTATCCTCAAGATCTTGCTGCATCCTCAGTGCTTTGCTTATTAGCATACTCTGTACAAAATAGTCTTCATCAGAATATTTTTGCTTCCTCACAAAAGAATAAAAAGCTGAGGAAAAAGCTTTACCTTAAAATTGGAATAGAATAAGCTGCCAACGATATGCTGTCGCCGGTAGCTGCTAATGTCAGCTTCAAGCTTCAGAAAACCAACACTCTTAGACAGAGTGCTGATAATCTTCGCCCCAATGCGGTCTCGAATACATCCTCAGGCTTCTTCATTAATTCCACCAAAGAGCACGGCTCCTGGCTGGTAGCCACAGGATGCAGCATACTCCTGCAGCTCCTCCTTATTGGCCTTGGATAATTCTTGACCAACTAGATTCTGAAAGCTGAAGCCTTCTTCTTCCGAAGTGTTTTGGCAATTTCTTTCCCTTTCTCAGGCACTGTGGCCATGACTTCTTCTGTAGCCGCAGCAGTCTCCTATGTGGCCATATCCAAGAGCACTTTATCAATAGCAGATAACGTACTCTCCAGATTGGTAGCTTCGGTGGCCGCAACTTCGGCAGCTGGTGTCATCTTTGATGCTGAGGCTAGTGGTGGCGTTTCCTCAATGGCTTGCATGACAGTAATAATTCTTCGCTTTTTAGGCCCAACCGCCTTTTTCGTTGCCGAAGGCTCGTCCTTCTTCTGTAAAAGCTTCGTCGGATGCGGTCCCAGAGGACTTAGCAGCTTGATAGGTAAGGATTCAGTCATTACCTTTAAAATTTCTTCTACTTCGGCAGCAGAAGGAGTTGAAGGAGTTTCCTATTCCACCTCAGTCACCTTCGGCTCTGGAGTTGAAGCTTTTCTCTTTTTCGACGTTGTCTCTTTCGGCTCAGGACTGGATATTAATTTCTTCAAAGATTTCTCATCCTCTTTCAGCATCCTAGCAGCTTGTCTGCCCAAAATGCTGACAACCCTCTTTCTTTTTGTCCCTTCGGCACCCTTGCTGAGTCGCTCATAATCAAGGTATTCAAAATTTAAAGCATCCATTACTCAGTTCAACCTTCGTTTTGGTCGGGTGTCGAAGGCTGCAGTCATTAATAGATCTTATTTTTTGGTGTAGTTTCCCAAAATTTCATCGCACATTGTCTCAATCATTTCTAGCCACTCTTGGCAAGGCTCCTTGAACCGTTTTTCAAACTTAAAGCGATAAGGCAATCGCACAAGCTCAAGTGTCTTCTTCATTCTCTTTAGCTTCGGCATGCTAAATTCACTTAACGTCGGAGACGTCCTGTTAGCTAAGTATTCTTGAACTAGATCTCTAGTGCTGATCTGTTCAGCCACCACCTTGAATTCTGATACAGACAGTTGGCATGCTGACCTTGGCTTCATGTTGCACAAAGGTTTGGTCATTCCGAAGCTCAAAGCCAGCGGGCACATGACCATCGTCATCAGTTTCCCCCTTTTCTTGTCATTGGCCTTGATATAAAACCATTCACTCTTTCAGCCGGTTGGCCACTTGGTACGGTAGCTGAGGACCGGAGCCTTCGTATCTTTGCGATACGCGAGGTTATAGCAGCCAAAATTTTCATGCAACCCATCTGCTCTGGCCTTCGTTTGATAGTGCAACTCATGCACTCGGCAGAATGCTTCAGCATTTGGATCCATCCCTTGGCTTCGAAGGGCCCAGTTGAAGATGCTGAGCCTAACGATAGCATTAGGGGTCAGCTGATGAAGATAAATTTCAAAATTATTCAACACTTCTCCTATCATCTCGTTAAGAGGGAACCTCAGTCCGGCTCTGAAAAAACTCTTGAAAACAATTACTCTAGCTGTGGCAGAACCGCCCGAATTATTCCAGCTTAAGTGCCCAAGTCACGCCTCAGGGGTCGTAACACACTTAAATCGGAATAACCCGTCAGTCCCTCAGATCTAGTCTGATAAAGCCACTTAACCAGGATCAAATACCACACACTCACTCGAAGGCGAGCCACAGAAGAAACACAATAAAATAGGAAACCTCAAATTAAAGTACAGGAGTTATTACATAATTCGGAGTTTTTCAAGTAGCTGATATAAGTTCACAAAATACAATGCAACGGATAATCGATATCGTCGAAGCGAGGAATAGGGCAAGGCCTAGCCCACTACTCCTCCTGCTCCTCTCCTGCCGGAGCAGCATCCCACTCGATTGTCCAACCCAGTGGCAGGGTTGTAGGCCAAGTGACACCATCAACCATATCCTGGAACATACCTGCAAAAATTATGCCACAAGCAAGGCTGAGTATACTAATACTCAGCTAGACTTACCTGGTGTGAGGACTCTACTCCTCTACCTCTAGACCATGCAGCTGTTTAGCTGAGGGGTTTGGTTTGCCAAAGCACTAGCTGAGTCTAAAATCAATTTTTAGCTTTTCAATTTCTAGCATCATTATCTTAGCAAAGTTTGCACCTTCTAAGCATACATGTTAGCAAGCATTTAGTACAATCAACAAGTTATCTCAAGTAAAACCTCATTTCACTTCTTACTCAATGTAGTACAAGGGGTCAAGCAGTCTCATTAGCTGCGAGAAGCAGACGATTCGAATCGAGTTTTATCCTTGTAAGGTAAACCTAAACACACGACATGTTAGGGCACTCCGTCCCCACACACGTCAACCGTCCCCATCGATTCCCCGTTCGCGGCCAGGCCTCACCGCCTTGGCATACAATGCTCCACTAACCCCGGCTGCCGCCGTGCAGTGACCGCACTTGTACCCACCATAGCTAGCATGGGAGACCCAGTCTCAGGTCGTGTGAGGGGTAAAGTCCGCGCCCGGCTTCACTCAGGTACTAGGTTTACCGGTTACCATATTTCCCGACATGTGTTTAATACGTTCAAAATCTTGACTCAGGTATCCACACATTAATCCTTAATTTTTTTTCCCGTCTCATGGACAAGGCATCCTCCCTAGATCCAAGTCCATGGACCATCATAGATCCTGTTATCAAGATGAATACAATAAATTCCTGACCTCGCGCGAGAGCTAGAAAAATCACTCGACTTCTACCGAGATCCCTAATTAGCAAAGCAGCTACTCGACCTAGCATACTAGTATCCATCTCAAAAAGGAATCCTGAGTTCATGCAACTAGAGGTTTCAAGCAACTCCTACACTTAAGTGCACATTACAATCCTACAAACATTAAGTGTAGTAAAATAGCATATATAGATACGGTTATGCATAAAACCGGGCTTGCCTTCAATAGCTGGGGCTGCGGGGAGATCCTCGATGGCAGTCTCGGGAGCTTGCTCCTGGTCTTCCTCGTGGACAGCTCTATGCTCAGGGATGAGCACGTACTCTTCGTCAGCGAGATTTCAATCTAATGAATGCAATAAGTAAGATATATGCATGGCATGATATGTAATTACAATTAAGATTTAATGGGGGGAGAAATGATCAATTTAATAAGGTAGGGCTTATTCTCTCTACTGAAGATTTTTGGGGTACACTTAGCAAGTTAGGGTCAAGCTTAGTTAAACTAATTGGTAAGTCCATTTTGGTGTTCCACTAATTTCTTTTTGATGTCTTTGTGAGAGTTTATTAAGATTTCTAGCTGAACTTATTGGAGTGAGATTTATTTTCCCTCTCTTCTTTTTTAATTCTTTTATGCTTTTAAGGTGGGTTTGAACTACAAGACAGCTTAATAAATTTCCAAAAATTCTGCAAAAATTTCAGTGGCTTCTTACTGTGTATAATTCTCTGTCTCAAAATTTGGGGCTTAAACAGTGAGGGGTTCTCTCTGTATAAAATTATCTAATATTAGTGCAGAGGGGGTGTTTTGAACTACAACTCCTTTTTAACAGTGAGTTATTCTCTAAGACATATTTTTGCTGGTATTTAGATGTTATAACATGACTTTGTACAAATTTTCGGCCACTAACACTTATTAGTTATTTTTTTATGATTTTCTAAAGTTTCTAGCCAAAGGGGTGCTTTCTACTACCACTATACTCGAAAAATATCAAACAACATATTTCTAATTTTTCCTATCTTCTTCTTTTGCAAGAGCAATCATTTTGAAGTTTGGTAACTTTTTGCTTAAGGGAAGGGTGGTAGGATTTATTTGGATTAAATGTCCTTTTCCATGAAGTATTGGCAATGGGTATTATTTTGCAGCTTTCAATTGAGTTTTGAATTTTTCTCTGGTGGCCTACTTCTTTATTAACCTGGTAAAAATTTATTTGCCCACTTTTGCACACTTTTTGGCTTGCTTATGATTTAATTGAAATATGGCTTAATATCAAGTTCTATTTGTTTACCCTTCTTAAAATGATGGACTGGGGTGTTTATCATTTTTGTAGTGGTATTTTAGTGGTTACAAGTCCATTAGATTTTTTTAACAATTTTGAAATTGTTTTCATAATTCTAATAATTGTTTTTTTAGTTTGCTTAATGCTTAATAAAACATTTCACCTAGAATTTGTTTTGGACTATGGTTCCCTCTATTTTTCCTAGGTTCTCTATTACTTAAGTGGTCTAAGAAAAATATTTGCATTCACTGTTCATTATTTTCTAGTGCCTTTCACATTTTCCTAAGTTTTGGGCAAATATGGCTTTTAATAAGCAATCTTGTCTAAATCTTTAATACTGGGGTGCTCACTATTTTTAAACAGTGCCTAAGTGGGGTTTACACTTCTACAAATTTTCTTAGGTTCAGCACAGAAACATAACTAATTTTTCTTATTTTAATAAGGTTTGGTCAGTTTCTTTAATTAATTTCAAACTCTAAAATTTAAAACAGAAAGCATAGGGTTCAATATTTTTATGTGATAGTTCATAATATTTTGAATCCAGCAAAATTGGTTTGGCTAAATTTGGTGGAATATTTCTCAAGATATGAAATTTCTAAGTCGTCTGCTGAATTTAAAAGCTTAATTAGAAATGGATAAAGAAAAAGGGGTTTTGCACTAGGGTCCCTAGCGAAAGGTTTTGAATGAATTACAGACAGGTCCTCGGTGCACTATTCACATGAGTCTAAGGCTCTGCAGAAAACCCCCTAGGGTTTCCTGAAATCGAACCCGCGATCCTTCCCCTAATAGAACAGTGACCGCGGCGGAAGAATAGGGCAGAGGGGCTTACCGGCGGTGAGGTTGCTCCGGTGAAGAGTCGGGTGAGGTCCGGGAGTCTCAGGCGATCACGTCGAGGTGCAGATCACCGGCGATGGTGGTCGGAGGAGGTCAGTCCACGTGCGCAGGCGGGGGAGCTCGTCGGCGGCGAGGAGTCCAGCCTAACCAGGGCACGATAGATCAATTAAAATGGTCGGGGAGCTTCACCAGAGGTCAAGGAAGATGTGTGCGCAAAGAATTTGAGAATGGCTCACCGGATTGCTCGGTCCACGCGCGGTCGCGGGCGACCGAAGTCCGGCGAAGATGATCTCGGGTCTCCGGTGAAGTTCTGTCGGGTCCGAGAGCTTGGAAAGCTTCACGGGCCACTAGCGAAGCTAACCGAGAGGCCGGCGCAACTTGGACGCGGCTGGAGCGAGCTGGCCGCAGTGGCTGAGGCTTGAGCAGTGATGGCGGGCGGTGGCGCGGCGTGCTCGTGGTGAAGTCCGGTGAACTTTGGCTTAGGCAAGGCCTGAGAGCGCGCGGGGAGGTACGGCCGAGGCCTTGGGGCTGCTTTATAGGAACGGCACAGGCGAGGGCGCACGGCGGACTTGACCGGACGCTAGGGCGAGCGCGCGCGGGTTGGGCGAACGCCGGCGTGCCGACCAGGGTCGAACACGTGTGCGCGTTCATTCTGCCCGAGTTCTGGCGCGTGTGGTCATTCATCCGAGCCTGCTCTGGCCTTGGTCAGTGCACAAAACCTCTTCTCCTCCCTATAAGCTACCGATATTGTGTGGGGGCATAGGATTTGGCCTACTGGTTTCAATGATATGGAGCTCTCAAGTCTGGTCTGTCTCTCAGCCCGAGCCCGAGGCAAAGCTTCAGTTTTGTCGTGTCTAGGGCTCGCGTCCCGATGCCATATTCAGACATGTGGTAGAGGGGTTAGTTAGACACATTTTTGTTAATGGGAGCTTTAGGATTAGAGCTAAGGATCAAGGTGAACGTGCTCGGTTTTGGTTCAAAGGCTAAAAATTCAGAAATCTGAATTCAGGTTTCCCCTTTGAACCCCCACTTGAATGGCTTGTTTGGAGTTTTTAACAAACTATTTTGGCCAAGCTTTTATAATCTTCATTGTAGCTTAGTTAGTGTATTTCAATTCTTATAATTGGCCTAAGTCATGATTTCAAGTTTTTCATGGTCTTTCATCCCTTTTCTTCTTTTCTACTTAAATAGCTTAATTAGGGTTGGTATTAGGGTTTCAACATTTTTCCCCTTTTTGAAAACCTCAATTGTTTTAGACATGACTCTTTAGATATAAACTTAGTGGATCTTTTATTCTTAAGTTGATTTGGTGCTTCATGCTCAATTTGGCTTACATGAAATGATGGCTCTTGAGTTAGCACTGAGAAGAACCCTAGGTGACACTGGGGTGTCACAGCCTCCCCCCTTAAAGGAATCTTGTCCCGAGATTTGGGTCGGAGTCCTCCCGGGGTGAAGCGAAGGGTGAGACTTACTTGAAGTGGGTGCTTTATTTATTAAGGCAACTGCTCTTCGAATGTCATTCTCTTTGCAACTTCAGAAGGAAGTCCTTTTAACTTTAGTTTTACAATTAACTCATTCTATTTTAAGATCATTTTTCTTATATTTTGATTCGAAGGGCAGGGGAGGGGTTGGGCATGATTACTTACCAATTTCCTTAGGTAGGCATTCGGGGAAGTTGGAACGCAGAAATTCCTCAGTCTCCCAAGTAGCCTCTTCCTCTGAGTGATTACTCCATTGGATCTTATACATCTTGATCGATTTAGCCCGAGTTGATCTTTCTTTGCAATTCAGAACCTTGGAAGGGTACTCTTGGTATGATAGATCTGGCTCTATCTCCAATTCTGGTTCTGCTATGATCTCAGTCGGCAATCGAACACACTTCTTCGGTTGGGATACATGGAATACACTGTGGATGGCAGACATGTTTGGAGGTAACTTCAATTTGTATGCCACGGGTCCACATGCTTCTATGATCTCATAAGGTCCAATGTAACGAGGAGCTAACTTGCCTTTGATCCCGAATCTCTGCACTCCCTTGATGGGTGATACCTTCAGATATACGAAATCTCCCACCTCGAATTGGAGAGGTTTCCTTCTCTTATCATGTTAACTCTTCTGCCTGGCCTGAGCAGCTTCTAGATTCTTCCTGATTAGCTTGACCTTCCTTTCGGCTTCAATCACTAAGTCAGGTCCGAAAACTTCTCTTTCTCTAGGCTGAGACCAATTGAGGGGTGTTCGACACCTTCTTCCATATAGGGCTTCAAAGGGTGCCATCTTTAGGCTGGATTGATAACTGTTGTTATAAGCAAACTCTGCCAAGGAGAGGTGCTTGTCCCAGTTCTAGCCACAATCGATTGCACAAGCCCTCAGCATATCTTCGAGAATTTGATTTACCCTCTCGGTCTGACCATCAGTCTGTGGATGGTAAGCTGAACTTCTGATTAGCTTGGTTCCCAAAGACTCTTGCAGTTGTTCCCAAAATCTGGCAACAAATTGAGCTCCTCGGTCAGAAACAATGGTCCGGGGCAATCCGTGCAAACACACGATTCAGTCAATGTACAACTCTGCATACTTCTGAGCCTTATTAGTGGTGTGCACTGGGAGAAAATGTGCCACTTTCGTTAGTCGGTCCATAATAACCCAAATCAAATCATGATGACGAGAGGTATTGGGCAGACCCATAATGAAATCCATGCTGATGTCATCCCATTTCCATGAAGGTATAGATAGGGGTTGCAAAGCTCCAGCTGATTTCAAGTGGCTTGCCTTTATCCTCTAACATGTGTCACATTCTGATACATATTGGACTATCTCCCTCTTCATTCTGGTCCACCAATACAAGGGCTTCAGATCATGGTACATTTTGGTGCTCCCTGGATGCATGGAGACTTTGGAGAGATGGGCCTCATCCAAGATTTTCTTCTTGAGATCCTTGTTTTTAGGAACCACCAATCTCCTTTCAAACCATAATATACCCTTTCCATCTTGGCGGAAACATTTATACTTCTCGGTCTTCTGATGGAGGTTCTCCTTAATAATTTGCACTCCCTTGTCACTGAGCTGGGCCATGATGATCTGGTCTTGCAAAGCTGGCTCAACGGAAATGTGAGACAAAGCACCAGAAGGAATCACTTCGATCTTCATTTTGCTCAACTCATCACACAAGGTGTTAATGCGAGAACCCATCATAACACAGTTGCATTGCAATTTCCGACTCAAGGCATCTGCTACCATATTGGCTTTCCCTGGTTGATAATGTACCTCCAGGTCATAATCCTTGATCAGCTCTAACCATCTTCTCTACCTAATGTTGAGACCAGCATGAGTAAAGATATACATAAGGCTCTTATGATCAGTGAAGATGTTGCAGTGGGTTTCCATCAAATAGTGTCTCCACATTTTCAATGCATGGACCACGGCTGCTAACTCCAGGTCATGAGTGGGATAATTTTGCTCATGAGGCCTGAGTGCTCTCAATGCATAGGCAATGACTCGGTTGTCTTGCATCAAGACACAACCCAGTCTAGTGCCAGAGGTATCACAATACACATCAAACGGCTTGCTGCTGTCGGGTTGCGCTAACACTGGTGCTGTGGTCAGATGTTGCCTCAATGCATGAAAGGCATCTTCGCATTCTTGACCCCAAACAAACTTGGCTTCTTTCTTCAACAGTTCAGTTATGGGTTTCACAATTCGAGAGAAATCTGGAATGAATCTTCGGTAATAACCAGCCAATCCCAGAAAACTTCGAATCTGACGGACAGTCGTTGGTAGCTTCCAGTTCATCACCTCTTGCACCTTATCAGGATCAACAGCTATGCCTGCCTGGGAGATAGTGTGACCCAAGAATTTGATTTCCTTTAGCCAAAAATCACATTTTGACAATTTGGCATAAAGACGATGCTCTCGCAGACGTTGAAGCACTGCATGCAAATGACCGGCATGCTCTTCTTCGTTCTTTGAGTACACCAGGATATCATCAATGAAAACCACTATGAACTTGTCCAGTTCGGGCATGAAAATAGAATTCATCAGATACATGAAATATGCTGGTGCATTGGTCAGCCCAAACGACATCACCAGAAATTCATACAACCCATATCTGGTCAAGAAGGCGGTCTTCGGAATATCGCTTGCTCGTATCTTGATCTGATGATAGCCAGAGCGAAGGTCTATCTTGGAAAATACTTTGGCTCTGACCAACTGATCAAAAAGAACATCAATACGAGGCAAAGGATACTTGTTCTTGATAGTCACCGCATTAAGTGGGCGGTAATCTATGCATAGCCTCAAGCTTTCATCTTTCTTCTTCACAAATAAGGTTGGACATCCCCAAGGCGAAGTACTTGGGTGAATAAAACCTTTGTCCAGCAATTCTTGCAATTGCTTCTTCAATTCTGCCGACTCAGCGGGTGGCATCTGGTAAGGCCTCTTGGAAATAGGTGTGTTCCCGGTTGCAACTCGATGGCGAATTCAATATCCCGGTCTGGGGGCATTCCTGGCAATTCATCAGGAAAGACATCTGCATAATCACACACCACTGGAATCTTCTTCGGAGGTAACTCCGTCATAGCAAAGGCACATGACTGAGTAGAAACTTGACTAGGCAGAAACAAGGTGAAACTCCCACAGATTGGGGAATTGATTTCCACGATGCGGTTGGCTACATCAAGCACTACTTGGTGTCTGGTCATCCAATTAGCTCCCAGAATAATATCCACATTTTCCAAACCCAAAACAAGAAGGGTGGTTTTGATAATGTGGCTTCCCAGTTGAATAGGCACACTTTGGTTTAATTCGTTAGTTGCAATTTTACCTCCAAGTGTGGCTATCATGAATGACCCTTTGGTGTGATAGAAAGGCAGTTGACATTTAGCACTGAACTTTTGGCTAATGAAACTATGAGATGCACCAGAATCAAATAGAATTAATGCAGGTTGATTATAAACTGAAAAGATACCAGTCATGATGGGGGCTCCCTTAGGTAACTCCTCCAGAGTAGTGAATTTGAGCTTCCGTTGCCTGACTTGTACCTTCTGCTTTCTTCCCTTGTCTTGATTTGGTGCTGGCATCTGCCTCTACTGGTTTCTCGGGCAATTCTTGGCATAGTGGCCCACATTGCCACAAGTAAAGCACTTGTTCCCATTTCCCTGGCGGAATTGCTGCTGAGGAGGCTGATTGTTCCTTGGAGCAGGGGCTAGAAAATGGGTGGGTGCTGGCTGCTGCTGCTGAGGTGGCCTGATCACCCATCTTCCTGTGTGCTGCTGAAATCCCCTGCTCTGATTGTGAGAAACAATCCTGAACCTCTGGGCCTAAGCGGATGGTGCTGCCATTGGTGCCTTCCTCGTCTTCTCTGCCCGGTGAGCTACAATACAATCCTCCTGGGAGATGGCCAGGTTGACCAACTCATTGAAGCTATCAGCCTGGACAGTGTTGAGACGTTCCCGCAGCTTGGTGTTGAGACCCCTGCGGAAGTGGTCTCTCATCTTCTCATCGGAATCAGCATGATAACCTGCGTACTAGCACAGGTCGTTGAAGGCCTGAACGTACTGCAATACCGTGCGGGTTCCTTGATTGAGTGCCAGAAACTCATTCAGCTTGCGATCAAGAATTCCAGCTGGGATGTGGTGCCCTCTGAAAGCAGTCTTGAATTCCTCCCAAGAAACTTCATGATCAGCAGGTAGCATAGCACGGAAGTGGTCCCACCAATTCCGAGAAGGGCCACGAAGCTGTTGCGCGGCGAAGCGAGTCTCGGTATCATCAGGGCAGTCTCTCGTGAGGAGGGGAAACTTGGACTCCACGATGCGTAACCACACGTCGGCATCCAACGAATCCTCTGTCTTGGTGAACAAGGGTGGTTGTGTGCTCAGGAATTCCTGGTAGGTTGCCGCTGCCGGAGGTCGCTGCGGCTAGCCTCCACCATGCTGCTGGGGGTGGGGCTGGCGCTGCAAGAGCTGTCGCAGAATCTCGTTCTGCTGCGCCATCAGCTCCTGCATCGTGGGAGCTAGAGGAGGTGGCGGGGGAACTTGCTCGTTATGCCCGCAACGCTGCCATCTGAAAACAGAGATTGTCGCCATTGTTATCCCAATTCACAATTTCGAACAACATGCTATTATCTCATATGGAAAGAAATTGCCATAATCATAACATTAAGTTCGAGCAAGGATAGTCATGGTTACAAACATTCCACATATCTCAAAGGTTCTTAAGGGTTACATAAATTAGGGGAAAGTACCCGTAAGCCTAGTCCAAAATATGTCATTAACTAAGCTCGTGTAGGTTTCTATCTGCCTAAAGCGTCAAAATGACTTATCAACCCTGAGTAATGGAAGCGACACTGGATGCGGGTGAAGGGGGCACCGTGGAGGTAGTCCCATTGGCACCAGGGGCTGGTCCTAACTTCTTTAGGAGCCTCTTCTCCCTTGCTTCCGGCCTCATTGGCCTCCATCTCTAAGTGGTGCATGGCCATGTGGTCATTAGCTTCTTCGAGTTCCCATTGCACATCATGGAGCTGGTTCTCCAAGACATCAATGGTGTTGTCTCGGATCTCCACCTGCTGCTCCAAGGTGGTGATGCGCTGGCTCAGCCTTTCCACCTGTAGGTCCTTCTCCACCAACTCGGAGGACAAGTCGACCACAAAGTCTTCTCGGCTGTCGAGGGTGAGCTTGGTGGTTTGAGCGATGTTAGCAAGATGTGCCATAGCGTCGCTCTGCAGGGCCTGAAGGCGGTACATCGCACTCATGTACTGAACAGTGACCCTCCCAACCAAGTCAGGATACATTGCCCACACATCCTTCACATGGATCACACGGTTGCACCACATGGGGTCATCCTTCTTCTCAGCAGGGAAGAGTCCCAAGGGGTGCATCACCATCTCCAGGGGATGGTAGCCACAGAAAGTCGTCATAGTCTTCATCGCTGCCGCTTCAGTGGTGTCGTCCATCCTGAATCCAATTGTCTCGGAGTCAAGAGAACGCCAACCCGGCTGAAGGGGATGAGCCTCCAAAGTCAGCCAGACTCGGCAACGTGGTACCCGATGCTCCTCGTACAGCTGCACCGTGTACAAAGGGGGCGTAGGGTAACCGGCGGAGTTCAGCACTTCCCATAAGATGGAAGGAAAACCATCGTGAGAAAGGAAGTCAGAGCTGAAACGAGTGTCTACTCCACTAGCGGGGGTAGGTGAGGTCATCTGCGGAAGGGTATCAGATGTAAAGATTATGGTGGAAGGGGAAAAATAAAAAGACCTTGGGTGGTTTAAAAGGAAGCGGGTTAGCTCAATTTTTTTACCTTTTTAAGTTTTAATCCTTTTAGTTTTATAATTCATGCATGTTGAAAATAACGTCTCCTCCCCGAATAAAAGGGTGCTCTAATGGCATCCTAAAAAATATAATTACTGGCCCATAGGGCCTACTTACTTAGCCACCTATTTCTCCCGCTATTCCTAAGGCCTTTCGTCCTAGGTCTAGCGGTCTAGTCCTGACGATTCATACTAGTTTCTAAGCAAGATTTAGATTTTGAAAATTGGTATTCATGGTTTATTGCCCATCTTTGTGGTCGTATTTGCTCCGATACCAGCTGTGGCAGAACCGCCCAAATTATTCCAGCTTAAGTGCCCAAGTCACGCCTCAGGGGCCGTAACACACTTAAATCGGAATAACCCGTCAGTCCCTCAGATCTAGTCTGATAAAGCCACTTAACCAGGATCAAATACCACACACTCACTCGAAGGCGAGCCACAGAAGAAACACAATAAAACAGGAAACCTCAAATTAAAGTACTGGAGTTATTACATAATTCGGAGTTTTTCAAGTAGCTGATATAAGTTCACAAAATACAATGCAGCGGATAATCGATATCTTCGAAGCGAGGAATAGGGCAAGGCCTAGCCCACTACTCCTCCTGCTCCTCTCCTGCCAGAGCAGCATCCCACTCGACCGTCCAACCCGGTGGCAGGGTTGTAGGCCAAGTCACACCATCAACCATATCCTGGAACGTACCTGCAAAAATTATGTCACAAGCAAGGCTGAGTATACTAATACTCAGCTAGACTTACCCGGTGTGAGGAGTCTACTCCTCTACCTCTAGACCATGCAGTTGTTTGGCTGAGGGGTTTGGTTTGCCAAAGCACTAGCTGAGTCTAAAATCAATTTTTAGCTTTTCAATTTCTAGCATCATTATCTTAGCTAAGTTTGCTCTTTATAAGCATACATGGTAGCAAGCATTTAGTACAATCAACAAGTTATCTCAAGTAAAACCTCATTTCACTTCTCACTCAATGTAGTACAAGGGGTCAAGCAGTCTCATTAGCTGCGAGAAGCAGACGATTCGAATCAAGTTTTATCCTTACAAGGTAAACCTAAACACATGACATGTCAGGGCACTCCGTCCCCACACACGTCAACCGTCCCCATCAATTCCCCGTTCGCGACCAGGCCTCACCGCCTTGGCATACAATGCTCCACTGTCCCCGGCTGCCGCCGTGCAGTGACCGCACTTGTACCCACCATAGCTAGCATGGGAGACCTAGTCTTATCTCGCGTGAGGGGTAAAGTCCACGCCCGGCTTCACTCAGGTACTAGGTTTACCGATTACCATATTTCCCGACATGTGTTTAGTACGTTCAAAAGCTTGACTCAGGTATCCACACTTTAATCCTTAATTCTTTTTTCCCGTCTCATGGACAAGGCATCCTCCCTAGATCCAAGTCCATGGACCATCATAGATCCCATTATCAAGATGAATACAATCAATTCCTGACCTCGCGCGAGTGCTAGAAAAATCACTTGACTTCTACCGAGATCCCTAATTAGCAAAGCAGCTACTCGACCTAGCATACTAGTATCCATCTCAAAAAGGAATCCTGAGTTCATGCAACTAGAGGTTTCAAGCAACTCCTACACTTAAGTGCATATTACAATCCTACAAACATTAAGTATAGTAAAATAGCATATATAGATACGGTTATGCATAAAGTCGGGGCTTGCCTTCAATAGGTGGGGCTAAGGGGAGATCCTCGATGGCAGTCTCGGGAGCTTGCTCCTGGTCTTCCTCGTGGACAACTCTTTGCTCATGGATGAGCACCTACTCTCCGTCAGCGAGATTGCAATCTAATGAATGCAATGAGTAAGATATATGCATGGCATGATATGTAATTACAATTAATATTTGATGGGGGGGAGAAATGATCAATTTAATAAGGTAGGGCTTATTCTCTCTACTGAAGATTTTTGGGGTACACTTAGCAAGTTAGGGTCAAGCTTGGCTAAACTAATTGGTAAGTCCATTTTGGTGTTCCACTGATTTCTTTTTGATGTCTTAGTGAGAGTTTATTAAGATTTCTAGCTGAGCTTATTGGAGTGAGATTTATTTTCCCTCTCTTCCTTTTTAATTCTTTTATGCTTTTAAGGTGGGTTTGAACTACAAGGCAGCCTAATAAATTTCCAAAAATTCTGCAAACATTTCAGTGGCTTCTTACTGGTGTATAATTCTCTGTCTCAAAATTTGGGGTTTAAACAGCGAGGGGTTCTCTCTGTATAAAATTATCAAATATTAGTGCAAAGGGGGTGTTTTGAACTATAACTCCTTTTTAACAGTAGGTTATTCTCTAAGACATATTTTTGTTGGCATTTAGATGTTATAACATGACTTTGTACAAATTTTCGGCCACTAACACTTATTAGTTATTTTGTTATGATTTTCTAAAGTTTCTAGCCAAAGGGGTGCTTTCTACTTCCACTATACTCGAAAAATATCAAACAACAGATTTCTAATTTTTCCTATCTTCTTCTTTGTGCAAGAGCAATCATTCTGATGTTTGGCAACTTTTTGCTTAAGGAAAGGGTGGTAGGATTTATTTGGATTAAATGACCTTTTTCATGAAGTATTGGCAATGTGTATTATTTTGCAGCTTTCAATTAGATTTTGCATTTTTCTCTGGTGGCCTACTTGTTTATTAACCTGGTAAAAATTTATTTGCCCACTGTTGCACACTTTTTGGCTTGCTTATGATTTAATTGAAATATGGCTTAATATCAAGTTCTATTTGTTTACCCTTCTTAAAATGATGGACTGGGGTGTTTATCATTTTTGTAGTGGTATTTTAGTGGTTACAAGTCCACTGGATTTTTCTTAACAATTTTGAAATTGTTTTCATAATTCTAATAATTGTTTTTCTAGTTTGCTTAATGCTTAATAAAACATTTCACCTAGAATTTGTTCTGGACTAGGGTTCCCTCTATTTTTCCTAGGTTCTCTATTACTTAAGTGGTCTAGGAAAAATATTTGCATTCATTGTTTATTATTTTCCAGTGCTTCCTAAGTTTTGGGCAAATATGGCTTTTAATAAGCAACCTTGTCTAAATCTTTAATACCGGGGTGCTCACTATTTTTAAACAGTGCCTAAGTGAGGTTTACACATCTACAAATTTTCTTAGGTTCAGCACAGAAGCATAACTAATTTTTCTTATTTTAATAAGGTTTGGTTAGTTTCTTTAATTAATTTCAAACTCTAAAATTTAAAACAGAAAGCATAGGGTTCAGTATTTTTATGTGATAGTTCATAATATTTTGAATCCAGCAAAATTGGTTTGGCTAAATTTGGTGGAATATTTCTCAAGATATGAAATTTCTATGTCTTCTACTGAATTTAAAAGCTTAATTAGAAATGGATAAAGAAAAGGGGGTTTTGCACTGGGGTCCCTGACGAAAGGTTTTGAATGAATTACAGACAGGTCCTCGGTGCACAATTCACATGAGTCTAAAACTCTGCAGAAAACCCCCTAGGGTTTCCCGAAATCGAACCCGCGATACTTCCCCTAATGGAACAGTGACCACGGCGGAAGAATAGGGCGAAGGGGCTTACCGGCGGCGAGGTTGCTCCGGTGAAGGGTCGGGTGAGGTATGGGAGTCTCTGGCGATCACGTCGAGGTGCGAATCACCGGCGATGGTGGTCGGAGGAGGTCGGTCCACGTGCGCAGGCAGGGGAGCACATCGGCGGCGAGGAGTCCAGCCTAACCAGGGCACGATAGATTAATTAAATGGGTCGAGGAGCTTCACTAGAGGTTAAGGAAGATGTGTGCGCGAAGAATTTGAGAATGGCTCACCGGCTTGCTCGGTCCACGTGCGGCCGTGGGCGACCGAAGTCCGGCGAAGATGATCTCGGGTCTCCGGTGAAGTTTTGTCGGGTCCGAGAGCTTGGAAAGCTTCATGGGCCACTGGCAAAGCTAACCGAGAGGCCGGCGCAACTTGGACGTGGCTAGAGCGAGCTGGCCGCGGTGGCCGAGGCTTGGGCAGTGATAGCGGGCGGTGGCGTGGCGTGCTCGAGGCGAAGTCCGGTGAACTTTGGCTTAGGCAAGGCCTGAGAGCGTGCAGGGAGGTACGACCGAGGCCTTGGGGCTGCTTTATAGGCACGGCGCGGGCAAGGGCGCGCGATGGACTTGACCGAACGCTGGGGCGAGCGCGCGGGTTGGGCGAACGCCGGCGTGCCGACCAGGGTCGAACACGTGTGTGCATTCATTCTGCCCAAGTTCTGGCGCGTGTGGTCATTCATTCGAGCTTGCTCTTGCCTTGGTCAGTGCACAAAACCTCTTCTCCTCCCTTTAAGCTACCGATCTTGTGTGGGGGTCATAGGATTTGGCCTAATGGTTTCAAAGATATGGAGCTCTCAAGTCTGGTCTGTCTCTCAGCCCGAGCCCAAGGCAAAGCTTTGGTTTTGTCGTGTCTAGGGCTCGCGTCCCAATGCCATCTTCAGACATGTGGTAGAGGGGTTAGTTAGACACATTTTTGTTAATGGGAGCTTTAGGATTAGAGCTAAGGATCAAGGTGAACGTGCTCGCTTTTGGTTCAAATGCTGAAAATTCAGAAATCTGAATTTCATGTTTCCCCTTTGAACCTCCACTTGAATGGCTTGTTTGGAGTTTTTAACAAACTATTTTGGCCAAGCTTTTATAATCTTCATTGTAGCTTAGTTAGTTTATTTCAATTCTTATTATTGGCCTAAGTCATGATTTCAAGTTTTTCATGGTCTTTCATCCCTTTTCTTATTTTCTACTTAAATAGCTTAATTAGGGTTGGTATTAGGGTTTCAACATTTTCCCCTTTTTGAAACCTCAATTGTTTTAGACATGAATCTTTAGATATAAACTTAGTGGATCTTTTATTCTTAAGTTGATTTGGTGCTTCATGCTCAATTTGGCTTACATGGAATGATGGCTCTTGAGTTAGCACTGAGAAGAACCCTAGGTGACACTTGGGTGTCACAGCGGGCCACCTCGCGCTCGAAATATTTTAATCGTTTATCGGCAACGAGCTAAGGGAAGGTGTTTTTCGGACCTTCGGCATTCCGAAGCCTTGGAGATTTTTCCAAATCAAGCTCGTTACGAAAAACGATCTAGCACCGCGAAGGGGCTACTGTTGGGGCCTGCTTCTTCGCAGAAGGTCCTCTAAGCAGAAACACCTTCGAAAGATCGGCATATAAGCAAACACAGCGTGAAGGTACACGACGAAGCTACGATCAATGGAGCTTCGGCATAGTGACATGCCTCGAGACGAAGGGCTGCACCGACTTAAAGAGGAAAAGACCGATCAGTCCATGATAATTTGTGTCATGATTATAACTAGTCATCAAGGACATAAATGTAATTTTGACCGGGCTGCGTCCCGTGCCTATAAATAGGTGAACAGTACCCCCGTACTATTCACGCTGACTGGTATTCACTTGCACGTCACACTTGGATCTTTGCCTTCTGTCAAGCCGAAGGTATAAATGTAATTCAACATTGTTTATATTCATTCATGATGATATATTAATGATGTCATATAATTATTCATGATGCTTCTCATGTTTCATATGCTCCTACTTTCATTATTATATACTGAGATAATGAAGGTATGTCCTTCATAACCTTCGTCTGTAGATCATTATATCCTAAGGGAGATAATGCTTCGAAGAACGAAGGTCTTTAACCATTAATATTTGTGTTGTCTTGTTCTTAATTCATAGCATTTGAGAACAAGTCCCCAACAATAAGGGTTACTCTACTATAATATAGGGTAAATAATTATCTAACTATAAAATTATGGGATATGACAAAATAAGGTTTGTTAGTGCGTAGTAGATTTTATTACAAAGTTAACGCAACTTGAATGGATGAAATCGGAGTTATAATGTGAGAGATATCAATTAACTAGATTTCTAGATTAAGTTTTAAACTAACATCATTTTGTAGCATAAACCTATATTATTTTATGCACGGATGGATGGCTGCATCAATTTTTGATAAAGGTCAGGGTTATTCCTATAAATTTCGGGACCTATTAGTAATGATTTTGATGAATACAGGGATGGCGGTTTGTTTCCACTAAAACACAGGGGCTCTTTTGCATATTCGCTCGGCTGAAGGGGTGTGGGTTGTTTCTGGCCGCACGATCTGAGATCAAGGGCCCAGATTAGATTGCGAAGCGGTACGCGATATCAGTCATCGGTACAACATCGGACGATCGACATTAGATCATACCCTTACGTGCACTAGTAGCGCGATATGACCACAGGATCATGATCAAACGACCAAGATTACCAGTGACGAAGAGTTATGCAGTCGTCTGATGTACACCGCAGGTGACTGATCCAATGGCCACACACCCATCGCCCTTAAACTCAATCGTGACCATTGCAGATCAATCCAATGGCCAGGGCCAGACGCTACCTTCCTTCTAATTTCAACCGTTCTCATCCGATCCAACGGCTGACAGTCATCTCCTTCCTTAGGTCGCCCAGGGCGAAGGCACTAGCGCCGACGGTGACTGACCCGCCGGCGTTGGGCGTAGATGCCCAGGGGCACCACACCATGAATGCCCGCGAGCAAAACATAGGACAACGCAAGGCAAATATGTGATGGTGGAACTCACCGGTAATTAAGCAGCACGGTTCCCGCCCACGGTTCCGCGACGGAGGTAAGACTCCGACGAGAAGTTGGCCATTAACAAGACCTCCCTCGCACATGCCCTCAACACGCACGCGTCTTGTGCACAAAAGCGATCACCCCGCCCAAATCCAAAACTCCTGTGAATCCAGCGCATAGCGATGGCGGTGTCAGCGGCATCGAAGCTCTCTCTCTCTCTTCGCTCTCACCTCGAAAATGGCGGCAGGAAGGATCCCTTTCTCCCTGCATGGCTTTGGTTCTGGAGGGCCAATGGGGGACGGTAGGCTTATATGCACGCGGGGCGAGGGGCAACATGAGAATCGGAGGTTCCCAACCACCCACCGAAGTCACGGTCTCCGATCTGTTAGCTTCGGTGTTTGTTTCGATGGAGAAGAAGACCAGACTAGTGGGGTCCACCAGGCGGTGGCAACGCGGTGCGGGAGCGAAGCAAGGGGGCTGACCACTGGGGACGAGGAGTCGGACGGACCCACGGTCGCATGGAATTGGGCTCACGGGAGGGAAATGAGAGTAGTTGGGCCGGGGCAGTGGAGGGAAAGGGAAGGAAGGGGTTGGCTAGCTGGGCCAGGGAACTGGAGTGTCGGCCCAAGTGCATGAATTCTGTTTCCTTTATTTTCTTTTCTAAATTCCTTTTCTATTTGAATCCCTAATTTACAAATTCAATCCAAATTCAAATTTGTTTTAGACTCTCAAATCACTATATGCACAGTCAAAAGATTCATCATGATGCAAAGTTGTAACACCCCGACATTTTTTGGAGTTGAATTTTTTCTTTTCTTCACTCTCCAAATTCGGGTGTTACCTCTCTTTCCCATTTCTTTTCGCTAAAACCTCACCCGTCTTCAAAACTTTAAGTTATATGATAATAGTAAACCCTAGAGTTAATTTCCTTGATTTGCTGCATCATGCCGAACCATGCACTTTTTTTGGTTGTTTGAAAGCGTGAAAGCATTTATATAGAAAATAGATATCAAAAAAGGGAAAACCTTTCTTTTCTCTCTCCTCCCTCTCCTCTCCCTTTTGGCCCAGTCGCCCCCCTCCCTTGGCGCGCGCGGCCCAGCCGGCCGGCCCAGCCGGCCTTCCCCCCCCCTTCCCGCGTGGGCCCCGCGGCGGCCCAGCCGGCCTCACGCCCCCCCCCCCCCGCTTTGGGCCCATGGCTGGCTGAGTCGCCCCTCCCCCCTCCCCCCTCCCCCCAAAAAAATCCCCTTCCCGTGGGCCCCGCCTATCATACCCCTCCCCTTCCCCAACTCCCTCTCCCCCGCCCTAGCCGCCGCCGCCCTCCCCGCCCACGGTGAGGCCCTAACTCCCGCTCCCCTCTTCTCCCTCCCCTTCCTCCTCCTTCCCCCTCTCGTCAGCGCCCTCCCCCGCGCCGTGGGCGCGCTCGCCCCGTCCGGCCATGCCCGGCCGCGCCCGGCCCCGCCGCGGCCACGCCGGCCGCGCCCGCCCTCACCTCGAGCTCGGCCGCCCCCGACCCCGGCCTCGCCCCGTCCAGCCATGCCCAGCCGCGCCCAGCCTCGCCCTGGTCGCGCCCGGCCCCACCCCGGCGAGCCCGCCCCCTGCTCGTCGCCCCTGGCCGCGCCCGGCCTCGCCCCGCGCTCGCCGCGGCCTCGCCCGACCATGGCGGCTCGACGCGCTCCCCTGTCCGCGACGTCGCTATCGCCCGTGTTCGCCCGCCCGCCCCGGCGTGCCGCCGGCGTGCCCTGCTCGCGTCGTGATGGCCTCGGCGCGGCTTCGAGCTCGGCCCAGCGTACCTTTGGCGCGCGACCTCGAGCTTGGCCAGCGCGCGGCCCCGACGCGTGCGCGACTCGTTCGCGACACGATCGTCTACCCCGAGCCACCCGTCTACCCCCCCCCTGTGCATTCTGTGCGTATTGATCGTGTTATGTAATCAATAAATGGAAACCCAAATTAGAAATTGTTTACGTTAGTTAATACATGTAAGTAATTATCTACCTCATCCAATGTCGATCAACTGAAAATGGTCATGATTCGAGTTATGCATGTAGCTAATCCTTTTGTTAGAACTAATTGGAGCTAGGTAGAACTAAAGCACGTAGCGTCTAGTTATTCGTCTACCCGTAATGCACCTCGAGCATAAGCCTTGACCCTCGCGAGACCTTTCCTCGCCTCTTTCTAACCATGGTAAATTCATTATCGTATGTGATATTCTATGCATATTTACTTTATTTGTTCTCTTGTATGGTGTACTGGTTGTTTGAATGGATGGATGTATGTATGCTTGCAATCGCATAGAGAACGATTCGGTCGAGGAGCCCGAAGAACTCGCAGGAGAAGCCCCTGAGCAGCAGTCGGTTGGTGGAGGCAAGTGTCCCTTGACCTATCTCTGTCCTATTCATTCTTTAATTCACCTCCCGCATTACACATTCATGCCTAAGGATTGACTAGTTTTGTTATCCATGTCCTTGTTTACCTATTTGGGTTGGATTATTATTGTTTAGCTTTATGCTATTGCTCAACTATAATCAATGAACATGATGAGATTATTTATGATACGTTGTTTTCCCTTCTCTTATTATGATGTTATACTTGTGGCCTTTAAGGGGGCTCGAGCGGTTTCTCGAGTGCCTCTCCGTAAGGACTTGTTCTTTGGATGACCGCCCGGGAAAACAGTGAAACCATGAGGGTGGAATGGGGTGCCCTTAGCTGAATAATTAGAGGATCCGGGGTGTAGATCACTTAGCCATCGTGCCGTTAATGGGGCTCGGTGTATGCGGCTCGCTCTGCCAAGTTTGGGTTCGCCCCTTGGGGAGGAGTGCGGTGCATTTAGGAAACCTAACGGGTGGCTACAGCCCCGGGGAATCTTTGTAAAGGCTACGTAGTGATGCCCTGCTGGGTCACCTTGGTAGTGATCAATGGAGAGTCATGATCTCCGGGCAGAAAGGGAATCACGGCTTGTGGGTAAAGTGCACAACCTGTGCAGAGTGTTTGAAAACTGATATATCAGCCGTGCTCGCGGTTATGAGCGGCCAAGGGAGCTCCAGTGATTAGTGGTACTTGATCAGAGACATTTTGGGTTACAGGTGGCAATGAGATTGATGGTTCTGGTTATGACTATGGTGCTGGTAAGTGGTATTCTTTCTGTTTGGAAAGGGTACATCGGGCTAATAACTTGGGTTAATGTTAAAACCTGGCTTTCTACTAGTAAATAATAATCTGACCAACTAAAAGCAACTGCTTGACTTATCCCCACATAAAGCTAGTCCACTACAGCCAAACAGGATACTTGCTGAGTATGTTGATGTGTACTCACCCTTGCTCTACACACCAAACCCCCCCCATCCCCAGGTTGTCAGCATTGCAACCACTGCTCAGGCGAAGATGAAGCTGTGGAAGGAGACTTCCAGGAGTTCCAGGACTACGACGAGTTCTAGGCGTGGGTTAGCGGCAACCCCCAGTCGGCTGCCTGTGAAGGCCGCGGTTATCTACGTTTCTTTTTCACACTTTGATTTATTGTAAAGACTATGTGGATGTCTCAGACATCATGATGTAATCGACTATTATGTCCCTTTTTTAATACTATTTGAGCACTGTGTGATGATGTCCATGTTATGTAACTGCTGTGTACGTGAATTGCTGATCCTGGCACGTACATGGTTCGCATTCGGGTTGCCTTCTAAAACCGGGTGTGACATAAGTGGTATCAAAGCCGTGCTGACTGTAGGACCGCTAACCTAGAGTAGAATGGTCGTTCTAAGGACTATAGACCTCTGTCCCTGCCTTGACTTTGATATCCCTTCAAAAGTTGGTCATACCGACCAAACCTATGTTCTACTATATGTTATACCTTGCTGAAAATTATGTTTATTTCTAATCCTTCATTTATTTATGGTTCATTACTTGCTGGTCATATTAATTCTGTTCTCACTCTTTTGCTTGCGGTGTCTTTTGTAGATGGCTCGTCTTAGACACACTGCACGAAAGTCCGTCATCCCCTTCTTACCCTCACGCCTTGTTGAGCGTCCGCTTCGCCGTCCCGTGGCCGGACAGTCCAGTCACTTGGAGAGACTGCACCACCGCCTGCATGAGGAGCAGGAGCGTCGACGACAGGAGCAGCAGGGTTCTTCTTTCTCGCTCCACCAGGAGATAGAGTCCATGAGGAGCTGCTCCCCTGTGCTTCCCCTGGAGGCGCCCCCTGCACCACCACTGGGCGCCCCAGCTTCTGGAGTAGCTGCTGGAGGAGACCCAGACGACGGAGGTGGCGACGACAGCTCGAGCCACGACACCAACTTCTCTGCTGACCAGGAGCCGGAAGGATGGGTTGCTCGACCCATCACTCACGACGCTGCTCGCGGGTGTCACTTCCATGATGCGCTCGACACCCTGCTACGTCGGGCACTTAACCGGCGTACCTGGTCCATCGAGTATCGTTGTGTGGTCTACCAGCATAATCGCGGGGTCTACCCGGACCGCTGGGAGGCGACCTGCTTGGTGCGCCGTCCGGAGAACAGTCTCCAGGGTGCGGAGGCCTGCTTAGAGCACTATTCTATCTCTGAGCGGGACTCAGCTGAGGTGGCCATGCAAGATGCCGCACGGCGTGCGCTTTCGCACTACTGCTCGGTTCTCGGTGGGGTAGCTGACGGTCTCGACCTGAAGTATTACCCCCGCCGTCCATCTGGCAGCACAGGAGGCATGATTGTCTCACCTGTTGGTGAGGACAATCCTAGGTTGAGCAGCACAGTCAACCTAGTCGTCGTGCTAAACACGGAGCTGGACCATGCACTAGACGAGCTGAGTAGGGCTCGTGCTGAGATCGCCCTGCTACGGGCTGAGCGCGCGGAGCGTCGTCACCTGGATGATGGTTCCCCCGCTCCTGTCGGGACTCAGCACCCGTACCGCTCACCTCGGCGTGGACGCCAGTCTTATGGCAATCCCGACTGCAAGACCAAGATAAATCTAGAACCATAACTCGTTAGAGTTGGATCTTGTAATTAATACAAAATATATATGTAGAAGCTACAGTCTTAGCGTTAGTCTCGCTTTTAGTTAGTCTTAGTTAAACAGGGTAGTTTGCTATATCCTGTGCATTTATGTTTGTCATGATGAACAATGTTTGGTTTGGATCTTTGTAATGACTGTCACCAGAGTGTGGGTATCCCCTGCATTTTGGTCTACCTATTATGTTAATGGAGTTAGTTATATAGTTGGGAAACCTTTTATTCCACTTTCCTCTTTATCTGAGAAGTTGTGTGGTCTGTGTTGGAGATCAGTGAAGATGCTCATTTGTTCAGTGCTGTTGAAGGATTCTATACTCATTTCTTATGCTGCAAGATTTGCCAGATCAGTTCTGATGTGTGGTTGCATTCTGCAGATGTCAGAGAACAGGCGCAGAGGAGGAAGGCGTGCTCAGCAGGAGCGAGTCGCTCAGTAGGATGAGGTGCCCCAGCAACAGCACCTGCCGCCCCCGCCCCCGCACCCGATGTCCATCGAGCAGATGTTTCTGATGCAGACTCAGACAGTTCAAGCCATCGGTCAGACTCTGGCCGCCATTCAGCAGCAGCAGCAAGAACAACAGCAGCAGGCACCACCTCAGCCTCAGATGCCTCAGATGCCCAGAGACAAGCGTGCTGAATTCATGAGAGGTCATCCCCCAACGTTCGCTCATTCTTCTGACCCCATGGATGCTGAAGACTGGCTGCGCACTGTGGAGCGGGAGTTGCATACCGCTCAGTGCGATGACAGGGAGAAAGTCTTGTATGGTCCTCGTCTGTTGAGAGGAGCAGCTCAGTCATGGTGGGAGTCTTATCTCGCCACCCATGCCAACCCCGACACCATCACCTGGGAAGAGTTTAGAGGTAGCTTTCGTCAGTACCATGTTCCCGCAGGTCTGATGACAGTGAAGAAGGAGGAGTTCCTGGCTCTCAAGCAAGGGTCATCGTCTGTTAGCGAGTACCAGGACAGGTTTCTGCAGCTGTCTCGCTATGCTCCTGAAGATGTCAACACCGACGCCAAGCGACAGTACCGTTTCCTGAGAGGCTTGGTTGACCCTCTTCAGTATCAGCTGATGAATCACACCTTCCCGACATTTCAGCACTTGATTGACAGAGCAATCATGATAGAGAGGAAGCGTAAGGAGATGGAGGATCGTAAGCGCAAGATCAGTGGACCCCAGCCTGGAAGCAGCAATCGTCCTCGTTTCTCAGGCAATCAACCTCAACAGTTCAGGCAGAACCAGCGTCCACCTCAGCATCAGCAGTTCCAAAGGCAGTATCCTCAGCACCAGTATCAGAATCGTCAGAACAATCAGTCAGGAGGAGGCCAGTTTCAGGGGCAGAATCAGCAGGCACCTCGTCTTCCTGCCCCAGCAGCTCAGCAGAATAGCCAGACAGCACCAGCTCAGGTTGGAAACAGGGCATGTTTCCACTATGGAGAGCAAGGCCATTGGGTGATGCAATGTCCAAAGAAGGCAGCCCAGCAGCAGTCAGGCCCCAATGCCCCAGCAAAGCAGAACGTGCCTCAGCCTGGAGCAGGCAACCGCTCTCAGCCGCGCTATAATCATGGGAGACTGAACCACTTGGAAGCTGAAGCAGTTCAGGAGACCCCTGGTATGATAGTAGGTATGTTCCCAGTCGACTCCCATATTGCAGAAGTGTTATTTGATACTGGAGCAACACATTCTTTCATTACTGCATCATGGGTAGAAGCACATAATCTTCCAATTACTACCATGTCAACCCCCATTCAAATTGACTCAGCCGGTGGTAGAATCCGAGCCGATAGCATATGTTTGAATATAAGTGTGGAAATAAGGGGGGTAGCGTTTCCCGCCAACCTCATAGTAATGGGTACTCAGGGAATAGATGTCATCCTAGGGATGAATTGGCTAGATAAGTACCAGGCAGTCATCAGTTGTGATACAAGGACAATCAAGTTGGTGTCCCCACTAGGAGAGGAAGTGGTGACCGAGTTAGTCCCGCCTGAGCCAAAGAAAGGAAGTTGTTATCAGATGGCTGTTGATAGCAGTGAAGCAGACCCAATTGAGAGGATCAAGATTGTGTCTGAGTTTCTAGATGTGTTTCCCAAGGACTTACCGGGCATGCCACCAGAGCGGAAAGTTGAGTTTGCCATAGAGCTTCTTCCTGGAACCGCCCCTATCTTTAAGAGAGCTTAAAGAATATCCGGACCAGAGTTGGTTGAACTTAAGAAGCAGATTGATGAGCTGTCAGAGAAAGGTTACATCCGGCTAAGCACCTCGCCTTGGGCCGCCCCTGTCCTATTTGTGGAAAAGAAAGATGGCACCAAAAGGATGTGTATCGATTACCGAGCTCTGAATGAAGTCACAATCAAGAACATGTACCCTTTGCCCAGAATAGAAGATCTGTTCGACCAATTGAGAGGAGCTAGTGTGTTCTCCAAGATTGATCTGAGGTCAGGTTATCATCAGCTCAGGATCCGACCTTCGGACATTCCGAAGACGGCATTCATTACAAGTATGGTTTTTATGAGTTCACTGTGATGTCTTTTGGTTTGACCAATGCGCCAGCCTTTTTCATGAATCTGATGAACAGTGTATTCATGGATTATCTCGATAAGTTTGTGGTGGTATTCATCGATGACATTCTGGTTTATTCTCAAAGCGAAGAAGAGCATGCAGATCATTTGAGGATGGTATTGCAGAGATTGCGAGAGCACTAGTTGTATGCCAAGTTGAGCAAGTGCGAGTTCTGGATCAGTGAAGTCCTGTTCTTGGGTCACATAATCAATAAAGAAGGATTGTCTGTGGATCCGAAGAAAGTGGCAGACATTCTGAACTGGAAAGCGTCAACAGATGCTCGAGGAATCAAGAGCTTCATTGGAATGGCCGAATATTATCGGTGATTCATTGAAGGGTTTTCGAAGATTGCGAAACCAATGACAGCGTTGCTAGGCAACAAGGTTGAGTTTAATTGGACCCAAAAATGCCAGGAGGCCTTCGAAGCGCTGAAAGAGAAGTTGACAACAGCGCCTGTCCTAGTCTTGCCTGATGTGCACAAGCCCTTCTCGATGTATTGTGATGCTTGCTACACAGGTTTGGGATGTGTGTTGATGCAAGAGGGAAGAGTTGTGGCTTACTCGTCCCGACAGTTGAAGGTTCATGAGAAGAATTACCCAATCCATGATCTAGAGTTGGTAGCAGTGGTTCACGCACTGAAGGCACGGAGGCATTATCTTTATGGACAGAAATGTGATGTTTACACAGACCACAAGAGTCTGAAGTACATATTCACTCAGTCAGAGTTGAATATGAGGCAGCGAAGATGGTTAGAGTTGATCAAAGACTATGAGTTGGAGATTCACTACCATCCAGGCAAAGCGAACGTAGTGGCAGATGCTTTGAGCAGGAAGAGTCAGATCAATCTGATGGTCGCTCGTCCGATGCCTTATGAGTTGGCCAAAGAGTTTGACAGGTTGAGTCTCGGATTTCTAAATAATTTGCGAGGAGTCACAGTTGAGTTGGAACCTACCCTGGAGCGGGAAATCAAAGAAGCACAGAAGAATGATGAGAAGATCAGTGAGATCCGGCGACTGATTCTAGATGGCAGAGGCAAAGATTTTCGGGAAGATGCAGAAGGTGTGATATGGTACAAAGACCGCTTGTGCGTCCCCAATGTCCAATCCATTCGGGAGTTGATCCTCAAGGAAGCTCATGAGACAGCCTATTCGATTCACCCTGGTAGTGAGAAGATGTATCAGGATCTGAAGAAGAAATTCGGGTGGTACGGAATGAAGAGGGAAATCGCAGAGCATGTGGCTATGTGTGATAGTTGTCGAGGGATCAAGGCAGAGCACCAGAGACCTGCTGGATTGTTGCAACCGTTGCAAATTCCTTAGTGGAAATGGGATGAAATCGGTATGGACTTCATAGTCGGATTGCCTCGTACTCGAGCCGGCTACGATTCTATTTGGGTAGTGGTGGATCGCTTAACCAAGTCAGCCCACTTCATACCTGTCAAGACCAACTACAGCAGTGTAGTATTGGCAGAGTTGTATATGTCTCGGATCGTTTGCCTTCATGGTGTGCCAAAGAAGATAGTGTCAGACAGAGGAACACAGTTCACCTCTCGTTTCTGGCAGCAGTTGCATGAAGCCTTGGGCACGCATCTGAATTTCAGTTCAGCCTATCATCCGCAGACAGATGGTCAGACCGAAAGAACCAATCAAATTCTGGAAGACATGTTGAGAGCCTGTGCGTTGCAAGATCAGTCTGGATGGGATAAGAGATTGCCTTATGCAGAGTTTTCCTATAACAACAGTTACCAGGCCAGTTTGAAGATGTCACCATTTCAGGCGCTTTATGGAAGGAGTTGTAGAACTCCGTTGCAATGGGATCAGCCTGAAGAAAAGCAGGTGTTCGGGCCAGACATTGTGCTTGAAGCCGAAGAGAACATCAAGATGGTTCGAGAGAATCTGAAGATAGCGCAGTCAAGACAGCGAAGCTATGCAGACACAAGAAGAAGAGAGCTGAGTTTCGAAGTCAGAGACTTCGTCTATCTGAAAGTGTCACCGATCAGAGGAGTCAGAAGATTCGGAGTCAAAGGCAAGCTAGCACCCCGCTACATTGGTCCGTACCAAATTCTCTCAAGGCGTGGAGAAGTGGCCTATCAGCTCAGTTTGCCAGAGAATTTGTCTGCCGTGCATGATGTTTTTCATGTGTCTCAGTTGAGAAGTGTCTATGAGTGCCAGAAGAGCAGTTGCCAGTTGAAGGTCTTGAAGTCCAGGAGGACTTGACCTACGTTGAGAAGCCAACGCAAATCCTTGAGACCGCAGACAGAGTCACTCGAAGGAAGACCATCAGAATGTGCAAAGTCAGATGGAGTCATCACTCTGAGGAAGAAGCAACCTGGGAGCGTGAAGATGATCTGATGGCCAAATACCCTGAGCTCTTTGCTAGCCAACCCTGAATCTCGAGGGCGAGATTCTTTTAAGGGGGGTAGGTTTGTAACACTCCGAATTTTTTGGAGTTGAATTTTTTCTTTTCTTCACTCTCCAAATTCGGGTGTTACCTCTCTTTCCTATTTCTTTTCGCTAAAACCTCACCCGTCTTCAAAACTTTAAGTTATATGATAATAGTAAACCCTAGAGTTAATTTCCTTGATTTGCTGCATCATGCTGAACCATGCACTTTTTTTGGTTGTTTGAAAGCGTGAAAGCATTTATATAGAAAATAGATATCAAAAAAGGGAAAACCTTTCTTTTCTCTATCCTCCCTCTCCTCCCCCTTTTGGCCCAGCCGCCCCCCTTGGCGCGCGCGGCCCAACCGGCCTTCCCCCCTTCCCGCGTGGGCACCGCGGTGGCCCAGCCGGCCCCCGGCCCAGCTGGCCATCCGGCCCAGCCGGCCTCACGCCCCCCGCTTTGGGCCCATGGCCGGCCCAGCCGCCCCTCCCCCCTCCCCCCCAAAAAAAATCCCCTTCCCGCGGGCCCTGCCTGTCATACCCCTCCCCTTCCCCAACTCCCTCTCCCCTGCCCTAGCCGCCGCCGCCCTCCCCGCCCACGGTGAGGCCCTCCCTCCCCCTCCCCTCTTCTCCCTCCCCTTCCTCCTCCTTCCCCCTCTCGCCGGCGCCCTCCCCTGCGCCATGGGCGCGCTCGCCCCGTCCGGCCATGCCCGGCCACGCCCGGCCCCGCCGCGGCCGCGCCCGCCCTCGCCTCGAGCTCGGCCGCCAACGACCCCGGCCTCGCCCCGTCCGGCCATGCCCGGCCTCGCCCCGCGCTCGCCGGCGTCCTGCCCGGCCCCGCCCCGGTGAGCCCGCCCCCTGCTCGTCGCCCCCGGCCGCGCCTGGCCTCGCCCGGCCGCGCCCGCCGGCCCCGGCCGTCTCGGCCATGGCGGCTCGACGCGCTCCCCTGTCCGCGACGTCGCCGTCGCCCGTGTTCGCCCGCCCGCCCCGGCGTGCCGCCGGCGTGCCCTGCTCGCGTCGTGATGGCCTCGGTGCGGCCTCGAGCTCGGCCCAGCGTACCTTTGGCGCGCGGCTTCGAGCTCGGCCAGCGCGCGGCCCCGACGCGTGCGCGACTCGTTCGCGACACGATCGTCTACCCCGAGCCACCCGTCTACCCCCCTGTGCATTCTGTGCGTAGTGATCGTGTTATGTAATCAATAAATGGAAACCCAAATTAGAAATTGTTTACGTTAGTTAATACATGTAAGTAATTATCTACCTCATCCAATGTCGATCAACTGAAAATGGTCATGATTCGAGTTATGCATGTAGCTAATCCTTTTGTTAGAACTAATTGGAGCTAGGTAGAACTAAAGCACGTAGCGTCTAGTTATTCGTCTACCCGTAATGCACCTCGAGCATAAGCCTTGACCCTCGCGAGACCTTTCCCCGCCTCTTTCTAACCATGGTAAATTCATTATCGTATGTGATATTATATGCATATTTACTTTATTTGTTCTCTTGTATGGTGTACTGTTTGTTTGAATGGATGGATGTATGTATGCTTGCAATCGCATAGAGAACGATTCGGTCGAGGAGCCCGAAGAACTCGCAGGAGAAGCCCCTGAGCAGCAGTCGGTTGGTGGAGGCAAGTGTCCCTTGACCTATCTCCGTCCTATTCATTCTTTAATTCACCTCCCGCATTACACATTCATGCCTAAGGATTGACTAGTTTTGTTATCCATGTCCTTGTTTACCTATTTGGGTTGGATTATTATTGTTTAGCTTTATGCTATCGCTCAACTATAATCAATGAACATGATGAGATTATTTATGATACGCTGTTTTCCCTTCTCTTATTATGATGTTATACTTGTGGCCTTTAAGGGGGCTCAAGCGGTTTCTCGAGTGCCTCTCCGTAAGGGCCTGTTCTTTGGATGGCCGCCCGGGAAAACAGTGCAACCATGAGGGTGGAATGGGGTGCCCTTAGCTGAATAATTAGAGGATCTGGGGTGTAGATCACTTAGCCGTCGTGCCGTCAATGGGGCTCGGTGTATGCGGCTCGCTCTGCCAAGTTTGGGTTCGCCCCTTGGGGAGGAGTGCGGTGCATTTAGGAAACCTAACGGGTGGCTACAGCCCCGGGGAATCTTTGTAAAGGCTATGTAGTGATGCCCTACTGGGTCACCTTGGTAGTGATCAATGGAGAGTCATGATCTCCGGGCAGAAAGGGAATCACGGCTTGTGGGTAAAGTGCACAACCTCTACAGAGTGTTTGAAAACTGATATATCAGCCGTGCTCGCGGTTATGAGCGGCCAAGGGAGCTCTAGTGATTAGTGGTACTTGATCAGAGACATTTTGGGTTACAGGTGGCAATGAGATTGATGGTTCTGGTTATGACTATGGTGCTGGTAAGTGGTATTCTTTCCGTTTGGAAAGGGTACATCAGGCTAATAACTTGGGTTAATGTTAAAATCTGGCTTTCTACTAGTAAATAATAATCTGACCAACTAAAAGCAACTGCTTGACTTATCCCCACATAAAGCTAGTCCACTACAGCCAAACAGGATACTTGCTGAGTATGTTGATGTGTACTCACCCATGCTCTACACACCAAACCCCCCCATCCCCAGGTTGTCAGCATTGCAACCACTGCTCAGGCGAAGATGAAGCTGTGGAAGGAGACTTCCAGGAGTTCCAGGACTACGACGAGTTCTAGGCGTGGGTTAGCGGCAACCCCCAGTCGGCTGCCTGTGAAGGCCGCGGTTATCTACGTTTCTTTTTCGCACTTTGATTTATTGTAAAGACTATGTGGATGTCTCAGACATCATGATGTAATCGACTATTATTTCCCTTTTTAATACTATTTGAGCACTATGTGATGATGTCCATGTTATGTAACTGCTGTGTACGTGAATTGCTGATCCTGGCACGTACATGGTTCGCATTCGGGTTGCCTTCTAAAACCGAGTGTGACAAAAGTATTATTTATTATTTCTATTCTTATTTCTCTAAGTAAGAATATTTTAAAACATATAACTTAATAAAGATTAAACCACACAATCAAATAGTTAAGGATCCCTTTTCTTATCACTCATTAAATAAAATAAGTAATAAATTTATCAAATTAAATGTTTACTACATATTCATAAATGATCATGAAACCTTTATTGGTCCACGCTTTGGTGAAATTCATTCAGAGAATCTTTCGTATAAGTTTTAAATGAAAGGATTATTTTAACTCTTAAGGGCTCTTTTCATTTATAATTTTCTTCTTCTTTGTTTTAAATTCCAATTTCAAGTATTCTAACCAAATTCAAATTTTCAACTTAAACTGGCCTTGTGAATTTAAACCCAAATGCAAAAATGCAAGAATCCCCACCATAAGATGCATATTTATGTATTTATTTATTTGTTATTTGACTATTTTACTTCCCTTAAGCGAGTATGCACAAAGTAACGGAAATCATAATTCCTAAAACCCTTTTTATGTAAATACATGAATTTATTTATTTTATTATTTTTTACCTTATACAAATTTTAGGGCTTTACACTTATCCTCCCCACAGAATAAACAGAACAACCTTCCGGGTTGGGAACTGAACCTTCCTCCGAAGCTTCTTCCTCCTTTGCCTCTTGGAGCTGGTGGCTTGTACGAACTTTGTTGCGTCCCTGAAGACTAGGAGCTTTGCTGATGGCTTTGGGCGTGGTTTCCTCTATCGTCGCTTGTGCTGGGATTGTGGATTGTTCTAACATGCCTTGGGTGGAGCCTTCCTCCGAAGCCCCTAGTCATCTTGGAGTATCTGTAGGCCTCTTCCCTTCTCTACCAAAACTCATTATCAGCCCTGATGTACTCATCCATCTTCTGGAGGAGCTTTTCCAAAGTTTGTGGTGGCTTCCTGGCAAAATACTGCACCGTTGGTCCTGGTCGAAGCCCCTTGATCATAGTTTCAATGACAATCTCGTTTGGCACCGTTGGCGCTTGGGCTCTGAGACGTAAAAACCTTCGGACATAAGCTTGCAGGTATTCCTCATGGTCTTGGGTACACTGGAACAAAGCTTGGGTAGTTACTGGCTTTGTCTGGAAATCCTGAAAGCTAGTTACCAGCATGTCCTTCAGCTTTTGCCACGACGTGATCGTTTCCGTGCGAAGAGAAGAATACCATATCTGAGCCACGCTCCTGACTGCCATGACGAAGGATTTCGCCATGACAGCCATGTACCACCATATGATGATATGGTTACCTCATAGCTCATGAGGAACTGCTTTGGATCAGAATGCACATCATACATGGGAAGTTGTGGTGGCTTGTAGGATGGTGGCAATGGGGTAGCCTGCAGTTCTGCTCCTAGAGAAGAATCATCATCAAAAGCAAAGTTACCATGATGAAAATCATCATACCATTCGTCGTCATTGCTTGGGCTTTCTTGACGAAGCTCTCTCTGTTGTGGCCTTCATCCTTGGTCGTCTTGCGTGATATGGCGCATTTCTTCGGCAGCTTCATTAATCTTTCTCTGAAGTTCAACTAGCCGAAGCATCTTCTCTCTCTTTCTCTGCACTTGCTGGTGTATAGCCTCCAAGTCTCTGATCTCTTGGTTCAGCTCTTCCTCCTGCGGTGTTGGGCTGGTAGCCTTTCTTTTCTGGCTTCAGGCTTCTCTCAGAGAGCCTCTTGATTGATGTCCAGCGGTTGAAGGGCAGCCCCTAGCGCCGTTGACTTCTTTGGTGGCATGACGAAAGTGAATGCTTGAGATGTAGCCAAAGGTGGCCGTTTGAGTTCACCGGAGGTGGACGCCAATGTTGGTCACTTACTATCGAATGATGTGAATCAAGAACAAGACAACACAATTGTTAAAAATTAAACACTTTTATCCTCCAAAGCATTATTTTCTGTTGGATATAATGATCTTCAGATGAAGGTCATGAAGGATATATCTTTATAATTTAAGAGAATATGAGTTCATAGAGATAATATATGTGATCCATTCATTCATACACATATGTATTTCATAATATACACATGAATATCAACAAAATTTATATTACATTGATACCTTCTGTTTGCTCGAAGGTGTTGACGCGAGAACAATTACAACCCAACATGAACAGTACAATGGCATTGTTCACCTATTTATAGGCACGAGACGCAGCCGGGTAAAAGTACATTTATAACCTTAATATTTATTCATAAGTGTAACATAAATCATTAGGGTTAGTTAGTCTTTTCCTCTTCGTCTCAGCTCCGTGTTTGATCTACGACATCACTTTAACCCGAAGTTGCTTCTCTTTGGCTACAACTTCGACGTTCATTATCGTCATTTTTGGGTCATGTCTTTGTCTCGAAAACCTTCGGTGAAGAAGAACACTCCCATCATGAATTGGAGCTCTCTACGATAATTAATACTATATTTAAAAATACATTGTTAGTCATGTTTTTTATACATTTGGAAGAGAAAGATCCTAACATTATCTATATAGATTATAACTATAGCAGCCGCCAACCAGCTATCTTTTGAATGAGAGTGTTCTCGAACAAAAACAACTCACACACCCAATTTTTAAAAATCCGCGAAGAAAAGACCAAGCAAACCGCCCGGACCCAGCCGATCGAGGGAGAGTCAGAACTCGGAACCACTTGCTGCAGGCTGCAGCTGCAAGCATCTGCACCTGCATTCTGCAAGCCTCGTCTGGAGCTCTTCCCGTTGCATTGGCGGCGGAGATGGCGGCGAATCTGGAGGACGTGCCGTCGCTGGATCTGATGCACGAGTTGCTCCGCCGCATGAAGTGCAGCTCCAAGCCCGACAAGCGCCTCATCGTCATCGGTACAGGAGACCCTCCCCTTTCCCCTTCTTCCTCCCCGTTGCTGGCACTCGGTGGATCCCTGTCACGGTTCCTGGTGCAGCAGGGACGAGAAAATCGTGGCTTGGTGCCGTTGGTGCTCTCAATCCGCCGAAAGATTTGTCGTTTCGCGTAAAATCTTGGTTATCCCCTATTTCTCATCCTGCATTTGTGGCGAAGAAATATGGCTTTGTTCGCAGCGAGTGGATTCGGTACAGTTTCCTAACAGACTGATGGATTCAGTAGTTGAATAGCAAGACAAATTAATCAGTCGATTAGGGTCCTGTTTGGAAGCAATCTAGTTTTTAAAGTTTTTTAAGGATCCAGTTTTTATGTCTAGTTTTTAAAAAACTGGTTTTTAGAAAACTGGTTTATGAAAAAAACTGGTTTATGGTTTTTGGAACTACCTCAGCGTTCATAAACTGGTTTTAGCGAGAGAAGGCTAGCTTCTTGGTTTTTAAGAAACTGATAATCTAGTTTATATAAATTGGATATAAATTATTATGTTTGGAACCATCCTAATTTTTATAAACTAGTTTCTTAAAAACTAGGTGCTTCCAAACAAGCGCTAGGTCTCTGCTGTTCGGTTTTGGTTTATAGTTCTTCAAGGATTATTAAAAATTGATGTAAGATAATCTTAGGGGTTGTTTGTTTGAGATTATAGTCTGTCTAGATTCTATAATCTAACTTATTTAAACTATTTAAATTAAGTTCGATTATATAATTTGGGTAGATCATAATGCCAAACAAACAGGCTCTTAGTCAGCTTGACCTTATGTGAAAGCCTTATCTTCATGACAATAAGACAGGGTGCCCCATTGTGCACGCAAGTAAAGATGATACTCGGCTGTCACTTTATTTCGTTTATTTCACTTTTGATTGGTCCCATTGAATATGTATTGTCGTCCATGTTTTTGTAACACTGAGGTGTACTACCTTATGCAATTAGTTTTTAGTTTTTGTTGCTAATGACTGCTGCATCTACATCGCAAAAAACTGATCTGCATTAACAAAGCAGTACTAAACTGTGATATTCAAGACAAGTAAATTGAAACAAGTGCTGTCTGCTATATGGTTTCTTGCTTTTCATTGTGGCCTTGTTTGTTGTTATGCTATTTGGTTTGATACATTTTCTGGTACTGGTAGCAGGATGCAGTATTGTATAGGGAGATATAAGGTCATAGTGCTTTTGTGGAGAGCAATAAAAACAACACTTTTATAATCTTTTGTTTCCTCATTCACAACATATTTAGTTTTTATTTCTATTATATAGTGTTCTTGATTTTGAGAATTTGACACCTTCTCTACAAATCTTGTAGGCCCACCTGGCTCTGGAAAGGGAACCCAGTCTCCCATTATTAAGGATGAATATTGCTTGTGCCATTTAGCCACTGGTGATATGCTGAGGGCTGCTGTGGCGGCCAAGACACCTCTAGGTATCAAGGCAAAAGAAGCTATGGATAAGGTAGTGTTAGCAGATCAAAACATATAGTAAAATGCTAGCCATCATAAAAAGGTTCTTTGTGACTTTATTGCATGCTGCCTTCCTCTTCTAGGGAGAGCTTGTTTCAGATGACATGGTTGTGGGGATTATTGATGAAGCTATGAAGAAACCTTCATGCCAGAAAGGTTTCATTCTTGATGGCTTTCCTAGAACTGTCACTCAAGCACAGAAGGTCAGATACTTGATCGATGCATCAGCATGTATATCATATTTTGTCATAGATTCTATATTTGATTTAGTATAATTTGCCCCTCGCTATTTTTTTGAACATCCTGTACAGCTCGATGAAATGTTGGCAAAGCAAGGTGCTAATGTTGACAAGGTCCTGAACTTCGCAATTGATGATGCTATATTGGAAGAACGGATTACTGGTCGTTGGATCCATTCGGCCAGTGGTAGGACTTACCATTCAAAATTTGCACCTCCAAAGTCTCCGGGAGTTGATGATGTAAGTCGAGTACAGAGCATTTAGTTTAGCTGCTTATTTTTTTTGTTTGCATGATCTTATTTGTATGGTTACTACTTTCTTCTAGTCTTTAGTGTCATAGTGTAGATTGACTCACTATTTTGCTGTGCCAGTTGTTCAAGTTTCCCAATCAGCTTCTTGTGTTATAACTTTTCCAATCTGTTAGATAATAAATTAGGGTAATCGCATCTTGACAGTTATGGCTGGTTGAATATTGACTGTTTAGTGTAAGCAGTGGTGCACCCTCTATTTGCACCCTGTTTCTCCCTCAAGGAAAACCATGCTCATGGAAAATGCACATAGATAAATTCTACGGTTATTGCTATCTTTTTGCAGTAAGGAAAAAAGCTGCTTTATTGAAAGCACTTCTGTCTTTTCTTTTATTGAACTATTAATATCAAAACTTTATGTCATTTTATCCAGAATATATCCGAGCACTTGTTATTTTAAATTCTTCTCATATTAAACTTTTTTTTCCCAATTGGCATTATAGTTTGTGATTGTCCTCTATGTTTATTTGCTCTTCATTTTTACAAAGGTAACTGGAGAGCCATTGATTCAACGAAGAGATGACACAGCTGAGATCTTGAAGTCAAGGCTTGAAGCCTTCCACAGACAAACTGAACCTGTATGTTGTTCTTTAACAGAATTATATTTTTCTGAAAAATATCCTCTAGCACATCATATGTTTATATTGAAGTTATGGATGTCTTACCTCTAAAATTTGGTTCTATTGTTTAAGGGTAAATTTGGCTTATCTCACATCATTAGTGATTTCCGTCCATTTAAATGTTTATATCATCAATTATGTCATAGTGGTGCATAAAGCAACGATTCATATATGTTCTTTGATTGCATAAGTCTTCTGGGCTTTCCGCTTTTTATTCATAGTTCTGACTTAGTATGTCATGGCAGACTTAGTATGTCATGGCAGTCAATTTGTGTATTCTCTGTACTTAGTGATGTAATTTTTTAGATAAATATTATACCTAATTTGAAAACTATTGGCCCATTTAGGTGATTGAGTATTACTCCAAGAGAGGCTTAGTGGTGAACCTGCCCGCAGAGAAACCACCAAAGGAAGTGACTGCTGAGGTTTTGAAAGCCCTCTCTTGATGAAGTGTCCACTCTTCAGTTTCAGCATGACATCGACCAAAAATCCCATTGCCCCAGTTTCTTCAAAATTTATACTTAGGCCAACAACATGGGGTTTTTATTTTCGGTATGCTTTTTGTGTGAATTCACCATTTTATCACAGCTTTGACAGAGCTCGGGAACTGTCTGGATAATCTATGTTTTGAATGAGAGAAGTTTTTCAGTAACAATACTGATATGATTACAACAATTCACCTTTGGAAAATTTTCTTGGCAAACTTTGTTCCATTTCTTACATCAATGCTATGTTACTTCTGGCTATGGTATTCATGAAGATACCTAAGGTATTCTGTTCGCTCATCCCCATGCTCTGTTGAGCGGAGATACTGATGTGCTGCAATGTCAAATAAACGTTTGGTGTTGTATGATTCTGGAATTGTGATGTTTATTCGTACTCCCTCCATTTTAAATTATAAGACATTTTACTTTTCTAGATGTTTTGTTTTTCTATGCTTTTAGATATACAATATCTAGATAAAAAGTAAAAGAAATGTATTTAGTTTTTTTTTAATTTAGAAGGAAGTACTTTATAATTTTTTTATAGTTATGTGGACTACCTAAGCTCCGTTAAACCCTTTTAATGGCACTAAGGGAGTGTTTGAAACTACTTCAAATTTCAGCTTTAATGTTTAACGTGGAACTGTAGTTTATAATATAGATTTAAATAATTTATTTTTTAAATCTAAATAATAAACAAGATGATTTATCTAAATATCTTTAAAAGGTTTACAACCTCAGCTTTACCATTTTATGTAGTATCTAATGATTTGCTATACTAATTTTACTGAGGGTGTTTGATTTCTAGGACTAATTTTTAGTACATCTATTTTATTTTATTTTAATATCTAAATTATCCAATGCAAAAACTAAAATAGAGTTTTAGTTTTCATATTACAGAAACTAAAATAAAGTTTTAGTTTTCATATTTAATAATTTAAGGACTAAAATAAGATAAAATGGAAGAATTAAAAATTAGTTCATATAAACCAGACATCACTTCAATTTTCCGTAGCTAGAGTAGACTCAAATAGAACCTGATTATCTTACAAGGATTAATAAAGGCGCTTGACGTTCTCAAGGCCCTAAGCAGTTTAACGGCACTAGTTACCTTATAGACGGATTAAGATAGGCGCTTAACGTTCTCGTGAGGATAAGCATGTTGCCACTAGCATTTCGTGAGGATAAACATATTGCTCCCATGCGGGACAATTCAATGTATACCACTCATAAAGAGATGAATCTATACAATACCACTACTAATATTAGTAGTCTAAGAAATACCACTCTTAAGTGATTCGCTCTTAAGTAATAGCATGATAGCTACTAATTCCTATCTTTATCTATACTAATCAAGTTTTAACATTAAAAATTACGTACGTGAACCAATTTGTCCCTCGATATACAAATAAAAACACGATCTAAACATCCCATTAAATTAAAATTTGTCAACTCCCTTGTGTGACCCTCTAGCATGTTCGAGCACACGCAAGGTGTGTCGTTCTGTCTTCTCTGGTACGTGGGTGGAGACTTCGATGTCGTGACCCTCCCCTGTTGCCGTACACATGATGTGGACATGGTTTGGTGATGTTGTGTCTTGTCGCGGCCGTAGTGGACCAACAACGTTGGCCCAGGCTCCTTCCTTGCGGATCCACTTGATGGGCAATTGGTTGGTCGCCCCGCCTCGCAGACTTGCTCGGCAGAGACTTGGTCGTTCACCCTGCCTCACAGACTTGCTCGACAGTGGCTTGGTCGTTCGCTCCGCCTCACAGACTTGCTCGGCGGGGACTTGGTCATTCGCCCCGCCTCGTAGGCCTGCTCAGCGCGGATTTGGTCGTTCGCCCTGCCTCGCAGACTTGCTCGAGGGGGGGGGGGGGAATTGGTTGGTAAATGGGCCAAAGAGAGGTTTATGGGCCTCACTCTAGGTACCCCTTTCTTGGGTACCCGACATCAACCCCCGAGCCTTTGTGCGGCTCCTTGGAGTCGGTCGGAGGCTTTCTTGCCGGGGGTCGCAAGCCCCGAGTGCGCGCAAGCGCATCAGTATGATTTAGCTCCCGAGCAATCCGTTAGGATTGCTTGGGGGTTTACTTAGTTCCTAGTTGTTGGTCACTTGTTTTCAAATGCTATGAGTTAAGAACAAGGCAACACAAATGTTAATGGTTAAAGACATTCGTCGTTCGAAACATTATTTCCCTTAGGATATAATGATCTTCAGACGAAGGTCATGAAGGACATGCCTTCATCATTTCAATATGTAAGAATATAAAACAGGGACATATGAAACAACATGAATAATTATATCAAGTCATCAAATTACAAGCGGTTACAAGTCAATGATATCAAATTACATTTGTACCTTCGGCTTGACATAAGGTTAGAGTCCGAGAGTGACGTGCAAGCGGTTACAAGTCAGCGTGAACAGTACGGTGGTACTATTCATCTATTTATAGGCACAGGACACAGCCTGGGTAAAATTACATTCATGTCCCTGACATTTACCATTAGCTAAAAGGTAAGCTGTCGAGGACTAAGCAGTCTTTTCCCTTTTAGGTCGGTTTCATTCTCCATCGTCGTCTTTGTGCTAAGCCGAAGCTTCTCCATCCACAGCTTTAGAACTGGTCCATCCTTCTTCCAGGTAGCGCCTTTCATACTATGTACACCTTCATCTCAAAGCCGAAGCCTCCTGTGATAGTATATTATACTGGAAAATATGTTAGTCGTGTTTTTGAGGACCTTCGGAAGACGAAGGCCCCCAACAGTAGCCCCTCGCAGTATTAATTTGTTCTTGTATCTAACAAATTCAGACTGCGACGTGAACGAAGGCCTTTAGCCGAAGGTTCGAAACAACACCTTCCCTTCGCTAGACTAGCGAAAGTCAATGACAAATGGGGCCCGCCAAGTTGCAATGCATGAGGCATATAAATATAAACCCACAGCGACAGCATCTGCTGCGTCATTTCAATTGCTTGTGCTGTTTTCTCAAGTTTTAAATTTCTTGCTGTCAGATTTCACTTATTTTGCAAGCTTCGACATTTGCACAAGTGCTTGTTGAATGTCTGAAGAGAATAAGATGTCTGAGGAGAAGAAGGTTGTGGACCCTGCTCTTGCTGGGTTTTACGAAGCTATGGAAAAAACAAACATAGAGAAGATTACAAACGAAATAATGGCTAATTTGTCTGAAGATTCTGACGATAGTGATGACTATGATGTGGAAAGTGAAGACGAAGATGCAGAAAATCGGCCCTGGCGACCAAGCCACACCATCTTTGGAAAATCATCCATTAAGCAGAGTCAATTGATGCTATGAAAGGGAAATATTTCTGAGATATTTCAATTGTGAGAGCTGGAGGAGATAGTGTTGCACCTGCTCCCGAAGAGAATGAGGTGGTTGTTTACAGGAGTTTTATGAGGGCTGGGCTTCGGTTCCCATTGAGCAAATTTCTGGTTGAGGTACTGAAGACCTTCGAGATTTTCCTGCATCAAATTACTCCCGAAGCCATTATTAGGATGGGGGTTTTTATTTGGGCCGTGAGAAGCCAAGGGATGGAGCCAAGCACAAAATGCTTCTGCAATATGCACGAGCTGCTGTACGCGACGAAGGCTACTGGCAAGGAGCAATATCACAACAATTTTGGTTGTTACGACTTCGTGCCCCACGCCGATGTAAGTTATCCGGTCCCAACATTCCGAAAAAGGTGGACCGAGGCCTGGATGGAAGAATGGTTCTATGTTGAGAATAATTTAACTGAGAGGGAAGATATAAGAGGAATTATTCAATGTCCCATCTGGTCTCGCTTCGGCATCAGGAGGTCAGCCACCGCTCTTGGGAATGATATAGAGGCATGCCAGAGAAGCTTCAACACTGTGTGCACTTTTATTGGCACCAGAGACCTGGTTCAAGAACACATCGCCTACAGAGTATGGTCGCTCGTGAATGAGTGGGAGATGCCGAAGGAAGCTGCTGTCGGGTCTAGTCAGGGTGGCCTGGTCTATCTAAAGTATACCTTCAGATATAGAGGCGAGTTTGATGAGCTAAATGATGAATGGTTGAGCAATATTGAGGCAACCAGTGATGAATTGCTTGGGGCTTATACTAGAGCCGAAGATGATGCTTTGACCTCAGCCTTCGGAGGTCGAGGCAAGAAAAGGTTGAACAGAGTTTTTGATGTGATTGTTTTCATATACCCTGATTATTGCTATCCCTCGCGAAAGTAGGGAAAGAAGAGGAAAACTGCCGCTTCGGCCATCTCTGTTGTGCTGAAGGGCAAAAAGATCAAGGTCTTGACGCATCGGCCGAGATACATTGAAACGACCACATTGCCGAAGCTGGGTGAAGGGACATCTTCCATTGCCGAAGCAGAACTACCAGCTCCTGCCATTCCCAGGGAAGACCTGCCTGAATTGCCGAAGGTTCCTGCAATCGGGCCACCCGAAACGCTGAAACTTGGTGCTGAGGCCAAAGAAGAGGCAGCCAAAGAGCCAAAGCTAGGGAAAAGGTAGAGCTACCAAAAATCTTGAGCCCACCAGTGGAGTTAGGATTGCCGAAGATAACAAGAGCTCCTGCAATAACTCCCAAGAGGAGGAGAATGGCTAGCATGCTAGACGCTGTCATGGAGACAACAAGGGCATTAACTCCTGCCCCTGCAAAGAAAATTGTCGAAGCTGCTATAAGTCGCGCTGAAACCGAAGCTGGGCCCTCAGTGCCTGCTGAGACAGAGCCTGCCGCAACTAAGGATAGGGTTGAGCAAGAATCTCCAGATGTTGGCATGGCTTTGGAGAAGGATGTGGCCGAAAAAGCTAAATCTCCTGCTCCCTAAGCACCGTTCGAAGATCTTGACTTTATTATTCGACATGCTTCGGGAAAAAGACTATCTGAAGAAGAAATTGCAGAAGCCAAACACTATGCCCGGGAACTGAAATACCCGAAGGGGGTCTTAGTGTTCAACGACACTAACGAAGATGATTTCCTATACTGTCTCCCGGACAATAAAGAAATATCCGTCTGCCGGGAGATGGCCAAAAATATGGGATTTCCGAAGCTTGAAGCTGGCCTCTCCGCCATGTCAAAAAATGACCTTGCAGAAAGCCTTGCATACAATAGTCTGAAGGTACAAAAGTGATGAACTTAAAAATAGATTATCTTGTCTTGTATACTCGTGCTGATTCTATCTCCTTACAGGGCTTAATTCTTAGCAACGCTTCGAGGGCACAAAAGAATGTTGAAGATGAAAGCTACGTGATAGCCCTCGACAACCTTCGGTCAGAAGTCATCAAGCTGAGAAATGAAGCCGCAGAAAAAGATAAAATCCTGCTCTTATTGGTGGATAAAGTGAAAGAAGGCGAAGCAAAATTTAACACTCAATCCAAAGCTTACAAAGCCAAAATTGAAGACCTTCGGAAGAAACTTGCCGAAGCAAATGAAAATTTTGAAGTTGCAAAAGCTAGTCGAGAAATATGTGAATGGTCAAACTCTAGACTAGAGAAAAATGTTGAGGAGCTTCGCGAATCCAAGGAGAGGTGCTTCGAGAAATCCTTGGATTGCGTAAGAAAATTAAAACTAGCTTTGCCAGAGTGGGTGCTTATTCTTCTGAAGAGAATTTCATTTGATGCGACCCCAAGGGTGTTATCGATTGGATAAGCGGGGAAGCCGAAGCTTCTGAAGAGATCCTGAGCGATCGCGGGGACATTTGTGCTTTCACTGGTGCTCGAGGGATTGCAGCAATTCTGGAGAAGGCTGGTTGCGACCACATTAAAGCTGCGGCCCAGACTGAAGCCGCCTTCTCCACAGATGACACGAGAGACCCTTCGGCCGAAGCTACTTTGGTGGGTGGAAAGTTTTATTCCGATGTTTGGGTGAATGGTGGCCGAGAATTGGGCAACGAAATCATAAAGAAGAATGAAAAAGAAACCCACGATGCCCAAGAAGAAGCTAGGCGAGCCAAAGAGGCTGCCGACACTACTACAAAACATGTTATATGAGACGGTTAATTTTCAGTTCTTAAGACGCTTATGAAGTGTCCAAATTTGATGGAGTCGTAAAAGATGTCCCACATTTAAGATGTTTAAAAACCGTCTTAAAAGATATTATATAAGACAATTTTTAGTTTATAACTGTCTGAAAAAGGTATTTGTTTAAGTCATTTTGTCCGATAAACCGTCTTGAATTAGGTTTTTGTTTAAGACACTGCTTCTAAAGAACCGTAGAGAATACAAACATTATAAGTCATAAAGTATTTATCAAACTGTCTCGAATATCCTACAATAATAGACGATTACAATAGAAAAACCATCTTATTTAGGTGACTAATAATGGACGTTTTAGAAACCGTCTTATTTAGGAGACTGGTATTAGACATTTTGGTGACCGTCTTATTAAGATTTAAACGAAATGACTTACACGACAGTACATTCTTCAATTTATAATCATTTTTTCAGACATCACGTTATAATAATTTGAAAGAGAAATATACATACACATATATTGAACAACATTATAATTAATATAATATAAATAAGTACCATTCAATATATCATAAATAAGCATTGTCAAACAAGGCATACATAAGTGTACTCTAAATCTAAACTAAAATACAACTGTTTGCACTAATGTTAAGCCTAACTTTATATGAATTCAAGTCTCCACACTTTTGCGACCACCAAATTTGAATTCCATTCTATGTTTTCCTGTACAACAAATAGGAGAAAACTAGACATAGCATGCAAAAAGCTCCAAGCAGCACATCGATGACCTCGAAGCTGCCCTTGTGCTTCTCCCAGTTCTTGATCACTCCTACACGCTCGATGTTCCTCCCGCCGGTCACCATGACCACGTTGCCGACGTCAAACTTGAAGAAGTCCATGATCTTGTTGGTCTCTAGATCGATCTTGATGGTGTCGTTGGCCTTGATGAGCGGGTCGAGTAGCGGATGGTGTGGCCGTCGTAGGTGTTCAGGTAGGGGATACCTTTCTAGCCAAATTGAACAGACCTCACCTTGCAGAGCTTGAATTGCACACAAACCAATAGAAAAGCAGTGAGCATTTCATAGGCGTACTATGAAAGGGCATGGGAATTTCCAGCGATGTAACTGTATAGATAGACAGAGCAACATCTATTAATAGTCCTAACGATTGTAGCACATGACATTTTCAATGCAAGACTTTCATGCACATAGCATATATGGACAGTATAGCAAGGATAAGGTACACAGATCTACTAATGAAAAACAGCAACCTCACACAGTTACCAAGATCATCATGCTCAACTAGAACAATGAGAGATGATGTGTAAGAGAATTGAGCTAACCTTGGCATCCTCATCCCTGATTGGGTGAAGACGGAAGCAACCTGTAGTTCTCGTTTGTCTTAGGGATGAAAATGACATCTGCCAAAAAAATAACACCACAAATCAGCAACCAAAATAGGTGTATAGATATCTTTATGCATTAATAGGGATATAGGCATACCCATGAACCCAGCAGGGTAGATCTTATCAGTCCTGACCTTGCCATCAACAAGTACATGGCATTGCAAATTCATGTATGGTATGAGCTGAATATATAACATCAAATATGAAAAATCTAAAACAGACATACATGTCCAATCATCTACAGTATTACTCGTTCATGCACAAGCTGCTTGTTCCAGTAATGCTCTTTCGTGCACAAGTTGCTTGTTCCAGTTCATGCACATTATTTGATGGACGGACGCAGGCAGCAGCAGTGCCAACTCACCAGCAATCAACATGCCACGATGGCAACCGGGCAGGGCACGCAGGAGCAGAGCAGCAGCCAGCAGCTCTAGCTAAGGTGGTAAACCCGGCCTAGACAAGCAGGTGCCAAGTGGTAAGTAGTTAGGTGCATAGTCATCGTGTAATAAAGAGATCAGCTCCTGTTGCCAACAATGTTATATATATATATATATATATATATATATATATATATATATATATATATATATATATATATATATATATATATATATATATATATAGAGAGAGAGAGAGAGAGAGAGAGAGAGAGAGAGAGAGAGAAGGAAGCTATCAAGGTATGAATGCTCTTGCTTACACAGATTCCGTATCTTACAGGTTGTACTAACTTCATCCAACACGATGTGCATGAACATGACCTTGCTTGCAGATCCCAACGGCTTCGTGAGTTCAGTGCCTTCGCCGATTGGATAAGGACTCCGGCGAGCGACCGCATTGCCTGCACCTGCAGGCTCAGTTTCAGGAGTGGAAGAAGCATAGTAGCACAGACTGCCAAAGTGGAGCTCCTCGATGTACACGAGAAGGAGCAGGGCAGGGTAGGTATCTCATGTATACAGGTAAAACGCGGCAGATACAAATGACTCATACATCACCTTACTGCCTGGTGTCTACTGGCCTGCTGTACCTTAATGAAAAAATAGCATTTGTCAGCATCATTACTAATCACTGTCATCAATGTTACAGGTTTAGAGGCATCACAAAACAGGAGGCTGAGACTGGTTTTGGCATGTTGTTGATAAAAGGCCATAGCTAGCTACTCGAATGGACAAACTGAAACCTCTAAAAGACACCATGTTGCTCTGAAAATCACTACGACTGACAATTAGGTGAGACAATAAACTTTACCCTTGAAGAACCACTGAACATAGTTCTCTCACATGTGAATTGTCTGTAACATCATCCTTTGATAGTTCATGCTCTGCCTAGCTGAAAATAGAACATACATGGTACAGTTTAAAGCCATAATGACTAGCAGGATTTTAATAACATATCTAGATGGCTTCATTGTGTCCAACAGAACCATGTAAGGTAACTGGGACCATCTCCTGCAATGAATGGAGATGTAACTGGGACCATAACATTAGGAGATGGCAAAAGAAGAAGTGGTTTCAGGAGAAAATAACCTGAAAGAGCATCTTGACTGTCAAGGTCGTGTCACTGCACATCAAACAAAATTTGCTAAATGGATTGTATTATATAAATAAAATGAAGTGAGTATAAGTTAATTCAACAAAAGATACTGCAGTGCTGATTAAAGAAGCCTATTAGTCACCCTTCACCCATTGCTTGCAACACAGATCATGAGTTTGTAATGATTTGATAGTTTGCAGTGGAAATAGCTACGCTGGAACACAAAATTCTTTTAAGAGACCACCACTGCACATCCCTGTCATTGCCCAAAATTTGTGGTTACCTGACTTGCCATAAAGCAAACTTTTGTATATCATTAATACTCTTGAATCACGTGACAGCCTGAAAGACATCAAAGTTAATAGCGTTAGGAATAAGTTATAGCAAGCAAAAGGCAGCTGTGGGACACTTAAACTTGATGAGTGGTAAGCTCAAATGCTCGATTTTTGTACACTTTGAGACATGATGATGGTCACTAACATGCCTAAGGCTATGACCAGCAGACAATGCATATGGCCGTGCAAAACACTACTTTGCACTGTTTACATAATGTAGTTTAAAACATAAGATAGGAGATGAATAAGGTGTTGTGCTGATGATAGCCCGTAAGCCACAAAGAGAAAGACACCTGAGCACTTGAATGGTCAACTGCTGCTATGTGACTATCTTGAGCAAAGCAATTGCCATCACTTAAAGAAGAGTAACACAAATTAATTAGAACAATTTTCATCAGAGTGGTGCAGGGTAATGTGAACTGACAAAACTACCTTTTAAACGAATAACTCTTGCAAATTCTAGGATGCAATTTAAAGTAAAATTCTAGAATGCAATTTGACACAAATAAGGTTGTGCCTGGTCATGAACAACAAATATGCGAACAACTGCTATATAAATTCTTCTAGCTGTGGTTAGGCCTGCTAAAAGCCTGGATTGGATGTCAATAGTATTTATGTGCCCCCAATTGCTCCACAGTTTGACAGTCTATTTAAAATCTTGCAACTGGCTAAATTTATGGAAGGATGGAATAATATATCTAAGAATTTATGGGCATAAACCATCAACAAAATGACACATAACTCTTCTCCTGGTCTGATGCATGCACTGTAACTGGAGGAAGTGACCAAGTTGTTATATTTCTAGTAGTGCTTACCAATATCTAGAAGTGCAGTCCTAAGCATTCAAAATGCAGAATTATTATGATTGGTTAGCCATATGAAAAGGTTACTGTAACGTGGGATTTCCAGACAGAGCAAGATCAGCAAAACAAATTTACTAAGCTTAAATCTACAGCAATCATCACAAGTGTGGAAAAATTAAGGGCTAGTTTGGCAACCAAGGGTAATTAACCCGGAGATAAAATCCACACCATGTAGGATCCCTGGACAGCCATAATCCAGGGAAAATATCACTGCTAGGGTGCTGCTAGGGTGGGATTCCCTTTTGCTCTTTGGAATAAAGTGATAGGGAAGTTAGCCACTGTTGACCCCTCACCTACTTGGATTAGAATGACGCCAAGCAGCATATGACTTCAAACGAAATAACTACTCGATTGTTGAACAAAAGGCTACATACATCACTCTCAAAAAATATAAGCTATATGAATCACAAAATCTGAATCAACATAGCAAGATAAAATTTTATCACATAGATAATCTTAACGAAAAGGAATCTCGAAACTGATTAACCATTGATGACCAAATCATTTTATGTTGCCAAAGTTCTAATCGGTGTACATAAACTCGGTAAATTCAGAAAATCATCATGACATTAGCCCATACAATCAACATTTTTGGGAGATAAATAGGGAAACAACATTAGAACTTTCATCATCTACCAAACACTCTGTAAGAAACATAAACAAAGACAGCATCCTAGGGCTTCCATCGTTCACCAAGCACTCTGTAAGCAACATAAAAAAAAGATGATATTAGATTAAACATCCCTCCCTTCCCTACCATCAAGTGGCACTCATCTCAGTGGCTGATGAATACATAATACAAACAGAAATTGAATACAATACACAAACTAAAATTGGTAATGTTGAATACAGAATGCAAACTGAAAATGACATGGATACACTAGCTGACCTACTTTTGCATACAGGGTGTGTTGAAACTGAAATTGGCAATTTATGGTGAATTATACAGGAGTGTTGCATACAACTGAGGTTATATGGTCTACCCTGCTACAACATTTAAGCATGCATTTGACTACAAGCCAGCAAATATATACATAGAGCTGCATATAACAGTAACATGAAGGGGAACAATTTAGCACAATAAAGCCTACCTAAGGAGCATGATCCTAGCAGCAGCTCTTCACTAATTTGTATAGAATGAAACAATAAAAAACAAGTTAAGAAATAATATAGTTTCCTTTCCAATCAGTTGTCGTCCCAAATCTGCAGACACGTAAACAACCCATTGAATCCTACAGTAGCAATGCAAACAAAGAGATGCCTGAATCGTATATCCTATAATAACACTCTTGCTAGGTTTCACACTCATCTTCTGTTAATAGAAGAAACGTATGGTGTAGGGATCTGGAAGAAAGTAAAGTCAAAAGAGAAGGACGAAGTAGATCTGATCCGAATTTGGTGACGCCGTGGAGCAGGATGGTGACAGAAGGGGGATCCTAGCTGGAGGCGGAGGCCGCCAAGGCGAGGTTGTCCGGCAGGGCGTCATCGGTCCACACCCGGTCGTCCGTGTCCTTGGTCCACACGCAGTGCAAGCGGCTAGGAGCAGCACCAGAAGTAGCAAGGTGGATAGATAAAACATCAAGCAGTGCCCCCGCGCAGATTTGTGGGCAGAAGGTGTCAGCAGTAGCACGCAGGTGGGGAAGGGAGCGGTCGAGCGAAGGGTGGGTGTCACCAGCAGCAACACAAGGTTGGTGGTGATGATGTCCAGTGGAAAGAGGTGAACTTACCCCAGCGGAGGTTGGTGGTGATGATGTCCCGCGGAAGGCGATCGGTGGAGGGGCCGCGGCGATGGAGATCGCATGCAGCGCCGCCATCTGTGCAAGACGAGAGGAAGAACGAGCCGGGATAGTCGCCCGACGTCCACACACCGGGCGTGTTTCCACGTGGAAAATGGGCTGACATCGGGCCAATATCCCCACGAACCTGCCTTCCAAACATACCGGAGCCATACCCAGGGGAGATTCTCGCATGGACCGCCAGCACAGGGAAAACAACGAATTCCCCGCGAGGAATTGGCCTGCCAAAATTGCCCTACGATTCGGGGCAGGGATTTCGCACCTAGGGCAGGGCGGCAAAGCATTGTGTGCACGGAGGGGTCCAAGAGAAGGTAGCAGCGCTTGCGCCGCACATCGACGGTGTAGGCCGCGGAGAAGCAAACAACACAGAGCACGGGGGCAATACGTAACTACATGCGTTGTAGTGTATGCCTCTGTATTTAGTCTATTTTTCTCATGCATCTATTAAAAAAATTGTTATATAAAGAACAAAAAGTAGACACACTTACAGAAAATGGTACATCTCACTCACAATATCCGACAATTAACCCAAATTTCCTTGGTACGTAAATGACAGGAAAAAAACAAAATGATGATTTAGGTCTGTTGTGTGACACATTAATGATCGGGTCGCGTGTGGGTCCATTTTACTATATATATCAAGTTGTAGAGATACGTTTTACATTTTATATCATATTTATCACCAAACTAAGCCAAATTCACTATTTACTATGTTTTTTCACAATACATCTTATTAGAAATATCATACGAAAACGTTTCATATTTAGAAGTGTCTAGATACTCACTAAAATCTAAGACAGTTCTTATAGTCTAGACGACTCTAATAATATCTTTATTTGAGATAGTTTCATATACAAAAGTGTCTAATATACTGACCAAAATCTAAGACAATTCTTGCAATCTTAATGACTCAAAAGGTATATTTATTTGAGACGATTTTCAATAACAATCCGTCTTAAATTAATATAGGACATTTCTTAAGATGTAACTGTCTCAAAACACCTCTTTTATTTAAGACGGATCACCAACAAACCGTCTTACCTTACTCATCACCATATGATAAAAGACGTTTCTATAAAATACACTGATATCTGTCTTAAAATGTGTGTCTTAAATAAGCATATTTCTAGTAGTGCGAGCGCGCAAGGCGTATAGGTATTATTCTTGAATTTTAGCTTCGGTGTTTATTTTATGGCTTCGATCTAATAGTTTGCCTATTATAGCTGAACTGTCACCACTGCTCGAGCCATACAACCCCCTAGCCGATCCGGTCATGAAAGAAGCACTGGATATAATGAGCGTTGCTAACACCATCGTCGACGAAGTCGTCGACAGGCTGCTGAACAAAGCCGCCGAGAAAATACTTAAGGAAGATTATACTTTTATTGTAATGATACTATGTATAATTTGGTGTATGGAACAATTAATCACTCATGTAAATTATTGTAATATATTTCTTTACGATGCATGAAATTTACGCACATACCGTTTTTGAGCCTTCGGCGAAAAAACACTTTCCCTTCTTTTCATGCTTCGTAAAGAAAGAAGCCCCTTTTTATGTCGAATCTGTTGTGATGAAATTATGTTTGCCAAAGGTTTGCTTTGTGCCTCAACACATTTTCATTCAACAAAGCATTGCCGAAGATCTGCTTCGTATCCAATCTTTTTGTTGTTGATGCAATATGATGTATGATGTAATGTTATGCGGAATGATGCGATGATATGATGCAATATGATGATGATGCCGAACACACACACACACACACACACCCACACTAGAACACACAAGACTCTGCATCCCCTTAGTGACGTCTTTGGAGTCTTTAAGCTCTGCATCCCCTTAGGAACGACTTTGGAGCTTCTTCACCTTATATTTCGGTGGTATTTAAGCTCTGCATCCCCTTAGGAACGACTTTGGAGCTTCTTCACCTTCTATTTTGGTGGTATTTAAGCTCTGCATCCCCTTAGGAATGACTTTGGAGCTTCTTCACCTTCTATTTCGGTGGTATGTTGGCTCTGCATTCCCTTAGGAACGACTTTTGAGCTTCGGAACTTACTCTGTGCTCCCTTAGGAATGACTTTTGTAGCTTCAAAACTTACTCTACGCTCCCTTAGGAACGACTTTTGTAACTTCGAAAGTCTGTTAGGAAGAAGCATTTTACTTAATGATACAGGCACAATTATTACATGAGACCAAAATTAAGTCCTTCGTGACTTGTTTTTCACACAAGAAAAATAAGATGACAAAAAAAGAAAAAGATACATCAAGGGTAGGATATTCTTTTAGTAGATATGCTTGGATTCAGGTACAATGTCGTTGACTGTGCGAGCTTCGGACTCCTCCCGAAAATCATGCTGCTGCTGTGCGTGTTGGTGCCCTTCTAGCTGCTGGCTTCGGGTCTGAGTAGGTGGTAATGGTGGTGGTAATGGGAGCTGGGCCCAAGAAGCTTGAGAGTGACTTGCCGAAGCGACAGAAGCCGCAGGTTGTTGATTACCTACGTATTCTGGTACATAGGGAGAGTAGCATGAAGCAGTATGTAGGACCTGCTTCGGCTGATTCTGCCGCGCCTCAGCTTCGGCAATCACCTTTTGCTTCTGAATTGTGACTTGGCATGTTCTTGTGGTGTGGCCCTTGTCTTCACCGCAGAATAAGCAATATAGCCTTCTGGGTTGATCCCCGTATCTTCCTCCGAAGCCCCTGCCGCTTCTGCACCTTAGGACTGGTGGCCTGAAAGAGCTTTGTTGTTGCCCTGAGGATTGGGAGCTGTGTTGTGGCCTTTGAGGCTGGCTTCCTCTGTCATCACTTAGGTTGGAATTATGGATCGATCTGACGTGCCTAGGGTGGATTCTTCCTTCGAAGCCACTGGTCATCTCAGAAAACCTGTATGCTTCTTCCCGTCTCTGGCAGAAATCATTATCAGCCCAGATGTATTGATCCATCTTCTGAAGAAGCTTCTCTAGGGTTTGTGGGGGTTTCCTGGCAAAATACTGAGCCGTAGGTCCTGGCCGAAGCCCTTTAATCATGGCCTCAATGACAATTTCATTGGGCACTGTAGGCGCTTATGCTCTCAGATGCAAGAACCTTCGGACATACATCTGAAGGTACTCCTCGTGGTCTTGCGTGCACTGGAACAAAGCCAGAGCAGTGACTGGCTTCGTCTGAAATCCTTGGAAGCTGGTGATTATCATATCCTTAAGCTTCTTCCATGATGTAATTGTTCCTGGCTGGAGAGATAAGTACCAAGTTTGTGCGACACTTTTGACTGCCATGACGAAGGATTTTGCCATGACTGCAGTGTTGCCCCTATATTAAGATATAGTTGCCTCGTAGCTCATTAGGAACTGCTTCGGGTCTGAGTGCCCATCATAGATATGAAGCTGGGGTGGCTTATATGACGGGGGCCATGGGGTAGCCTGCAATTCTGCTGCTAGAGGAGAAGCATCATCAAAAGCAAAATTGCCATGATGGAAATCATCAAACCATTCATCATCGTTGTACGAATTGTCTTGACGAAGCTCTCTGTGCTGAGGCCTTCGGTCTTGGTCATCTTGGGTGAGATGACGCATTTCTTCAGCGGCCTCATCAATCTTCCTTTGAAGATCGGCGAGACGAAGCATCTTTTCTTTCTTCTTCTGGACCTGCTGATGAATGGCTTCGAGGTCCCTGATTTCTTGGTCCAACTCCTCCTCCTGAGTTATCGGACTAGTAGCCTTCCTTTTTTTTGGCTCCTAGCTTCGCGTAATGTTTCTTGATTGACGTCCAGTGGCTGCAATGCAGCCCTTGGCCCTGATGACTTCTTCGGTGGCATGACGAAGGTAACAGCTTGCCGAAGGTGGTCAAATGAGTTCACCAGAGGTGGGCACCAATGTTGGTCACTTGTTCTCAAATGCTATGAATTAAGAACAAGGCAACACAAATGTTAATGGTTAAAGACCTTCGTCCTTCGAAACATTATTTCCCTTAGGATATAATGATCTTTAGACGAAGGTCATGAAGGACATGCCTTCATCATTTCAATATGTAAGAATATAAAATAGGGACATATTAAACATAGAAACAACATGAATAATTATATCAAGTCATCAAATTATTCATATTATCATTATATAATCATGAACAAAGATCAATGATATCAAATTACATTTGTACCTTCGGCTTGACAGAAGGTAAGAGTCCGAGAGTGACGTGCAAGCGGTTACAAGTCAGCGTGAACAGTATGATGTTACTGTTCATCTATTTATAGGCATAGGACGCAACCTGGGTAAAATTACATTCATGTTCCTGACATTTACCATTAGCTAAAAGGTAAGTTGTCGAGGACTAAACAGTCTTTTCCCTTTTAGGTCGGTTTCATTCTCCATCGTCGTCTTTGTGCTAAGCCGAAGCTTCTCCATCCACTGCTTCAGAACTGCTCCATCCTTCTTCCAGGTCGCGCCTTTCATACTATGTACACCTTCATCTCAAAGCCGAAGCCTCCTGTGACAGTATATTATACTAGAAAATATGTTAGTCATGTTTTTGAGGACCTTCGGAAGACGAAGGCCCCCAACACCAGTGAAGCCATAGGCCTGATTTTTGCCAATCTCTTCCAACCTCTTGGCTGTGTCAGATGTACCCCTATTTGATGTTGTGGCTCTTGACTCGGCCTTTTGGGTTGGTCACTAGAGCGGGGGTAGTCTCTAGGGACGGACCCATATGGAGTTGTCCAGAGGTGATGCCTGCCGGAGCGTGGCCTGAATGCGCGCAAGCGCATCAGTATGATGTAACCCCAAGCCCCCGAGTGATCTACAAGGATTGCTTAGGGGTTACTTTTTCCTAGGCGAAGATTAGGACTTGCCTCTTGTTGATCTTTTCTGATCTGACCTCCGAGTTGGTCATTGACACCTGTCGATCCTTTGTTTTGCATACATCTCTGCCGGAAAGGCTTTTGGGCCCTTTTGGGGAGAGGGTCGTCCTCCTCGACATAGTCAGCGCGAGGGAAGGGGCCGTCGAGCTACGAATGGGTTATCCAAGTGAGGTTCGATCGTCATTTTATAGGGCCTGGTTTCGGTGAGCGGTCCCACTGGGGGCTCGACCCGCTGGGGGCATCTCATTTAGTCCTTATTATATCCTGTATTGGCCCTCCATCAGTCTAATTGACTAGAGGGGCCCCGTGGCCACCTCATCGGCTGGGTTATCGCAAGAGAATGTGATGTATGATCTTGGATGTGGGATCGAGCAAACGACCTATGGGCCTATCATCTGACTTGCGACTCGCTGGGAGCTTGCTCGACCCACCCCTTGCTCTAAATGGGGGTGGATTGAATTTGAGATAAAGTGAATTTTGGTTCTTACCCGGCACGAGACAGCGATGGCGGCACGGGAAAAAATAGAACCATCATGGCTTTGCCCGCGCGTGGGCGGCTCAATGGGACGTGAAATGTCATGTTCACCTTATCACGTGCGGAAGGTGTGACGGTGTGGTTAACCGCTCTGATCATTGCGGACACCTTTTCTCCAGCGTACTGTCCGGAGCGGTGCGAGCCCCAGTAAACATGCCGTCTCCTTGAAGTGCCCAAGGCAAGGGGGAATATCGATGTGGTGGATCCTCGACGTTGTTCGTTGGGGCCCACCCTTTAGGTGTCGTTTCGCGTTCCTATTCCTCCATATAAATAAGCACTTGGAGTCGATTTTGCTTACTGTTCTTTCTCGACTAATCTGCTATTGTCCCCGTCTCTCAAAGAGCCCTTAGCATTTTTCACGTTAGCTCCTTTTCCGCACCCCTCCTTTCTGCCTCCATGGTCGCTTTTACCCTACGCACCACCACTTGAAGGCGTCTTGAGGACCTAGAGAGGAAAGGGGTTCTCCCCCTTGAGTCGGTTTCTGGCTAGCGTCTAGAGGAGGGACGTGGTGCTCTGGTACCTCGCGATGGGGAGGTCGTGATGCTGGCCTCCTTTTACAAGCCAAGCGTGACTTCAGGCTTCCCTTACATCCCTTCGTGCGGGGTTGCTCTTCTACTATGGGCTGGAGCTGCAGAATCTCCATCCAAACACCGTCCTCCACATATCGTGCTTCATCATGCTATGTGAGGCCTACCTCGGCATGGAGCCCATTGGAAGCTGTGGGTGCACCTGTTCAGTCCGTGGGCGAAACCTAGCCGAGGCAATCAATCTTTTGTTGGCTCGTTCAATATCCAGCTTCGAGGCTTGCGCATGTCCTACCTCTCGATCCCCCTTCCGTCCTTCGTTTGAAGTGGTCAGTGGTTCTATGTCTGGAACCTTAGGGGGAGCGCTCCACCGTTCACAGGTCAGATTCCGGTGAACAAACCTAAGTGGACCTTCATGGACTGTCGACTCCAGTCGCTCACAGGCCACATGTAACACCCTAAATTTGGTGGTATAAAATTTCTTTTCTAATATCCACTAAATTCAGGTGTTACCCTCTCTTTTCCTTGTTTTTCTTTTATTTTCTCTAAATAATGGAGATTTATTTTATTATATATATAAGTTTTTAGTGTAGTAAAATAAAATCCTAGAGAAACTTCGATTGCTGTATTCATGTCGTCGCATAGTGTTTATGAGTGCAAAATGTTCTCGTAACAGGGTAAAATATCTCAAGGATATTTCCAAGAGTTTTTGGAATCTTCGAAACATTTCTTCGAGTAGTAAATATGAATTTCAATTTTTCTAATATTATTTAAATACCTAAAATTTAATATTTGCAAAAAACTATAAAACTTTGGAAACTCGATAATATATAAATATTTCTTCCTCTCGTCGAGCCTGTTCTAGATCTTGTGTCCTTTTTCGCGAGATCACCGAACTGCTTCTCCTCGCAAACGACATGTCGCTTGCATCTGCTATCCCTGTCTACCCTCCGTCTACCCCTCCATCAATCTCATCTCGCGTCGTCTTGTCATGCAACATTCGTAAGTGCAACCTCCTCCCTGCCCTCGCTGTGTCACACTAACACCTCATGCCCATGGGTCAATTCTGCTTTTCCTAAATTGTTGTCTGTTTCACGCGCGCGCATCGACTCAACTAGTCACAATCACCTCGTTTTTCCTCGCCTCGTCGTGCAACGCCGCATGCATCGTGCGCGCCACCGCCTCTCATGCATTCTTCCCTTTATATATATACAACCCACCATCGTGAGCCCCCTCCCTCTCTATTCTTCCACAAATCGTACCAGCACACGTCGTCTGCCCTGAGCCCATGTGCCTTTCTTTTCGTGTGATGTGACATCACCAGAGGATCATCCGTCCAAACACCACCGTCTTCCTTGTGAGCTTGGTCTGTCATTCGTCGTGTGCAGGTGAGGAATCCCCTTCTTCTCCCTCTCTCCCATGCCCCTCTTTGTGTTCCCGTGGTCGAGGCCCGGTGCTGAGTGGCCCAACCACTCCCCTGAGCTCCCCTGGCACGGCAACCAGCCTGCACTGTGGCCAGCCTGCATGGTGGCACACCCCCTGGCTGCGGCTCCTAGCGCACCCCCTAGTTGCGGTTTCTAGCACGCCCAGCCCCTCCCCAGGCGAAGCCCCAGCGCGATGGGCGGCAGCCCGCCTACGATGCGGCCAGCCCCGACCAAGCCTCCCTTGGTGCGTAGCGCGTCCAGCCAGCCGGCTCTGGCGAGTGCCCTCCCTAATGCTGGCCGAGCCCCAGTACCAAGGCTGGCCTCGCTCTGGTGAGCCCCAGCGCGGTCCCTGGCCGACGAGCTCGGCCGCTAGCCCATTGCATCCGTCTGCTAGGCCGCCATGCTCCAACATGATTTCCTTTTTTTCCTCAGTTGTTGACGTGCGTGCAGTTGCATTAGAAAAGGAAACCACTGTTGGTCTCTTGTTCTCAAATGCTGTGAATCAAGAACAAGGCAAACAATTGTTAAAGATTAGGGACCTTTGTCCTTTGAAGCATTATCTCCTTTTGGATATAATGATCTTCAGACGAAGGTCATGAAGGACGCACCTTCATCATTTGCAAGAATAACCATTCATAGAGATGATAAACATTAACCATTCATATATTGATTCATATATTTATTTCATGATAAACATATGAATATTAATAAGATTTGTATTACATTGATACCTTCGGCTAGTTCGAAGGTCTTAATGCGAGAGCGATTACAATCCAGCGTGAACAGTATGGGGGTACTGTTCGCCTATTTATAGGTACGGGATGCAGCTCAGCTAAAAATACATTTATGACCTTAACATTTGTTCATAACTATAACATAAATCATTAGGGACTAGCTAGTCTTTTTCTCTTCGGCTCAACATCATGCTTGATCTTCGACACCACTTTAAGCCAAAGCTATTACTCTTCGGCTATAGCTTCGGCGTTCATTGTTGTCATTTTCGGGCTATATCTTCGTCTTGAAGACCTTCGACGTTGGAGAAAACTCCCATCATGTACGTTTGTTTGTGACGAAGCTCCTGTAATAATCAACATTATGCTAGAAGCAAATGGTTAGCCGTGTTTTTGAGGACCTTCGGAAGAGGAAGGCCCCTAACAGTAGCCCCTCGCAGTATTAGTTTGTTTCTTCGTAACAAATTCAGACCGCGACATGAACGAAGGCCTTTAGCCCAAGGTCCAAAAAACACCTTCCGTTCGCTAGAATAGTGAATCGTTCTAAATCATGGGACCCACCATTCAGTGGTGGTTTGTCTATATATACAGAGGCTTGCGCTATGAATATTTTTCATGCTATCTAGTTTTTTGTGCTGTGATTGCCATTTTCGCTTTCGTCTTTTGTGAGCGCAACTATTTTTTGAGCTTTGGCTTTTGCTGTGATCATCATCGAAATGGCCGAAGATAAGAAGGTTGTAGACCCCGCACTTGCTGGTTTTTATGAAGCTATGGAATGGACGAACGTCAAAAAAATCACTGATGAAATGTTGGCTGGGCTATCTAGGGGTTTCGATGTGGAGAGTGATAATGATGATACCGAAGATCGGCCATGGAGGCTGAGTCATGTTGTTTTTGGAAAATCCACTGTTAAGCAAGGATAGATTAAAGCGATGAAGGGACAATACTTCCATGATATATCCCTTGTGAGGGCTGGGGGGGAGACTACCGTTCCTCTTTCCTGAAGTAAACAAAGTAGTGGTTTTTAAGAGTTTTATGAAGGCTGGGCTTCGTTTTACCTTGCACAAGATGTTGGTTGAATTGTTCAAGACATTTGAGATATACCTTCATCAGCTTACCCCCGAAGCTTTAATTAAAGTGGGGGTTTTTATTTGGGCCATGAGGAGCCAAGGGCTGGAGCCAGATGCCAAGTGTTTCTGCAACATTCATGAGTTATCCTACCAGACAAAAGCAACTGGGAAGGAACAGTAGCACAACAACTTCAGGTGCTACAACTTTGTGCACCGCATTCTGAAAGAAGTGGTCGGGTTCTTGGATGAAACAATGGTTCTACGTCAAGAATAATCTGAGTGAAAAGGAAGATGTGAAGGGTATTATCTAGCGTCCCATACGGTCACGCCTCGGCATTAGAAGGCCATTAATTGCAAGTGGGAACGAAGTGCAAGCGTGTTTAATGACTTTCAATACTGTGTGCACTTACATCGGTACCAGGGATTTGGTACAGGAGCATATTGCTTACAAGGTATGGCTGCTCGTTAATGGTTGGGAAATGTCGAACGAGGCTGGTGCCGGTTCTAGCGAAGGTGGTTTGGTTTACCTGAGATATACCTACCGTTTTAGAAATCAGTTTGATGAGCCGAATGATGACTGGCTTGAGGCTGTCGAAGCTACCAGTGACGATCTACTGGCGGCTTACACGAAGGCAGAGGATGAAGCTATGACCACTGCCTTCGGTGCTTGCGTGAAGAGGATGTTGAATAGAGTTTTTGATGTGATTGGATTTTTTATCCTGATTACTGCTTTCCTGCCCGAAAACAAGGGTTGAAAAGGAAAATGGTAGCCTCATCCTTTTCCACCGCGCCTAAGCTAAAGAAGGTTAAAGTTTTAACTCACAGACCGAGGCCACATTCTATAAGAAGGTCAGCTGCAATTCCCGATACAAAAGGATACAGATTGCTGAACAGACCGAAGCTACCCCCTTGGCTTCAGAGACGATTCCTAATATGACAGTCGAAGCTAGTGCTAGTCCAGTAGAAGAGTCTGAGATAAAGAGCTCAAAGGCAGAAGAGCATTTAAGATTGCTGAGTCCCCCAACCACAACTGAGTTGCCGAAGCTAACAACTACTGCAACCACAACAATGACTCCTAAGAAAAGGAGGATGGCCAGCGTTTTGGATTCTGTTTTGAAGTCAATAAATATTCCGACTCCTGCTTCTATTGAACCTCCGAAAGGCAATGTTGAAGACTCAAGAGTGCTCACTGCAAGCGCTTCTCCCACTCACACTGAGGCTGAAACTTTGAGGGCTAAGCCAGTAGAACTAGCGAAGGAAAGTCTTCATGAAAAGCCAACATTGCCTACTCCCGAAGCACCTTCCCAAGTTGATTCAAAACATATTGTTCGTCATGCTTCGGGGAAACAACTATCCGAAGAACAAGTTGCTGAAGTGCTACATTATGCAAGGGATCTGAAATACCCGCGGGGATCCTTGGTTTATGGAGGGAGCGACGAAGATGACTTCCTTTACTGTCTACCAAACATTAATGAGATTAATGTTTGCCGTGAAATGATGGACAACATGGGATACCTGAAGCTTGAGCTTGGTCTGTCTGTAATGACGAAGGACCAACTTGCAGATAGCCTGGCCTACAACAACCTGGAGGTTTGTATATTTTGTCTTTGTATTTGGTAATTTTTGTTTATAATGAATTTTTTTGTGGTAATTCTTATCATTATTAATTGTATGTTTTTTGTTCGTTAGGGTCTATGTCACACCCGTATTTAAGGGATAAAGCCGGGTGGGTCTCATATGTGCGCCAAAGATGAACATCACATATAATGACAAAGTGTATAGAGATAAATGTCACAAATATCATAAATGTCATTATTACATAGCGGAAGTCTTACAAAAATAAATGATAATAATAAAGAGAACTAAGTATTATTTCTTGGCGCCACAAAGCTGACTAGGAGACGCCACCTGGATTAACTCGTACTCCTCATTATACGGCTCTTCCTGGACCACCTGTTCTTCTCCTGTGGGGAGGTTATATATCGCAAGGGTGAGCTCGCAAAAGATCATAGCTCAACAAGTTGTGGGAAATAATGTGCATGAACTCACCAAAGGTGGGAGTTCATGTGAAGTGTAAGGCTGACCAATAAATAAGGGTTAAAGCTGAGCATTGTTTTTAATAAGTTGGTCAAGTTTTATTAGCAGTTACTAAATGTAAATAGATACCAAACCAGAGTAATAGTAGATCAAAATTAATAATAAATCCCAATGCAATGTAAATGACACATTGAATTTAATTCCATAAATTAATCATGCAAGAGCCTTGAGCTGCTCATGACCGCGAGCACGGCTAGTATACTAGTTTTACACTCTGCAGAGGTTGTACCTTGTACCCACAAGTCGTGTATCCCATCTAGACAGGGTTAGCTAGACCCTTAGACACTACCAAGGTGAATGGCTAGGGATCCACTGTGAGGCCATTACAAAGTTCCACTAGCTTCAGAAAACTCGCTACAGTTTCTAGGAAGAGCAATGCAGGAATCCCCGGTCTAACCGCCATCGCAGCAAAATCAACCCGAGAACCTCCCTACACGCCTATTCCCCTACTGCCCTTGCCCCTTTTATATAAGGTAGTTCTCCACTAGCTTTCCTAGTTAGTCAGCCAAGGGCGTCCCATTCCACCCTTGTGGTGGCACGTGTTTCTCAAGTTAAGCTCGATGTTCCAATTAACATAGTTGCCTTATCATGAACAAAATTAGAATAGTAATAAAGAATGATCATGTGTAATATTTGTCTCAACACCCCAAACCATATATAGCAATAGCAAAGACTACCTAAAAATTCGGGGGTAAACAAGGTGCAAAGATAAAAAGACTAGGGTGACCGATTGGGTCCCATCAAAATTAAGCCTATGCATGATAAAATGATTATATAGAACATTATAGGGTAAATAAAAGTGGTCAAGGGCACAACTTGCTTTCAATGAGCTCCAACTCAGCAACTTCTACCTGCTGAACACCCGGATCCTCTGTGGCTTGCTCGTCTACTCGCCACAATACAAACAAACATGGTACAAGGGAGAAATTAACATCACACCAAACATGAATACATATTAATAATCTATGCATCGTAACGCGATCGTAGGAACAAGAATCACCAAATTCGGAGTTACAGATCTCAAGATATGATTTTCCGAAGTTCTTAAGTGTTTGGTACAAAATTAATTGAGGGATCAATTCTACTATGAGTTTCATGTTGAAACAGTGTTACCAAGTGATAGACAATATTAATACAAAATTATAGGAACTGGAATGGACTAAAAGGAGTTAAAATGAATTTTCTAGGAATTAAACAAGTTCTAGCAATTATTTTTACACTTAAAATCAATTTCTAAATTAATTTTTCTATTTTACTAAATATCTGGACTGCGCGTGTGGCAGAACCTCCCAAGTTATTGGGCCCACATGCACCTGTCCTTGTCTCAAAGACCTTAGACGGCTAGGCATGTGCACCAAATAACTTAACAGGATCCATCCGAGTGTCCCAAGGACCCCGGATCAACCACTTACAACCAGAACCGCAAGATTAAGTAAACACAAATCACACACCAACATTTTACAGTGGAATTTCTTTATATCAAAAGGTTACAAGTTACATCAAATTTACATTATGTTTATCGGAGTGATTACAAAGTGATTCAAAGAAATAAACTTTGAAATGTTATAAATTACTTGTATGTTTGAAATATATGCTAGCTTAAGTGACCATCCTCAATAAGAAGTATAGAAGAGGTACTTAGACTTATAAGAAGGCCGAGCCCACCGACACTTAGCACCATCCACATCAACACACTTCTATTTTCGGTTCTTCCTCCTGCTTGGGAAGCACCTTTGCACAAAAGTAGCAAAGCTCCGTAGGCTCTTCACCTAAAACAACATGGGACAAAGCCATAAGTACGAAGTGTACTTTCGCAAGTCTTACCCGACTAAGGAAAAAGACTCTCAAGGATATGCTAGATTTAGGAATCAAGGAGAGACTATTAGCAAGAATCAACTTAGATACTTTTGCAGAAATAGCTTACTAAAGTGAGTCCTTACTTTCAATATTTTAATGCCAGATTAAATATTAATAGACTCTGGTTGCACCTAGTCTTAATTTCATCATCTCATCAATACAACATCATTTTTACTCATAATGTTTACATCCTGACTTAGGTTGCAGGTCAGTGACCAAGTCTCCACTGTCCGGGGATATAACGGCGATCCGAATCATTTTACTCAGCTGAAGATCTCTAACCACACGACATATGTAGCACTTAACCCTTGCATATGTCAACCGTTCCCACAGATCCTCCACAACGTGAACCGGTCCGCGCTACCCAGGAGCACAGTACTCCTCCATCCAGCCTCCAGCCAGGAGGGTACACGCTACTCCCACGCCCAGTGCGTGGTTGTCTTTTCACGTATGGAATAGCCGGGTTCAAGCTTACCCATTCCCATATCCAGGGCATGTGGCCAGTTAAGATAGTCCTTGATCATACAGGCCTACATACACATCCAATCCTTAATTAACTTGGGTGGAGCATCACCTGTTCCTAGCCCAAGTCTCGAGTTAAGTACTTCCACCCTTAGGATTGTTTTGTGTTCCTAAGGATGAAAAGAGCATTATAGGGAACTTTGCAGTAAGATCCCACCATGCTCCCAATGAAAATATTCTTGCAGGTAGAAGTCATCCTTCCTCAGGATAAACCTGAGCTAGTCATAAGTGCAAAGGACAAACTCTATCTGCTTATAAGGAGGGCTAAGCATTTTTTTGTAAATCATATTTTGATACTTCACCAGAAGTATCTATAAAACGGATGGATTTCAAGGTAGCCAATGCATCAAAGGGTTTTCAAGCAACTCCTATAAACCTAATGCACATTCACTAGACTTAAAGTGTGTAAAAATAATTTAAAAACACAAGGAAGGGGTTGCATGCACCGGGGCTTGCCTGGGATACACTAGGTTAGTGTTGTTAGATGATACTCGCTTGGCGAGTATCTCCCATCCTGGCACTGGGTCAGATCATCCATCTTGAGGTTGGTCCGTCAATATCATCTTGTGGTCCAGTCTGTCCATGCCCTTCATATCGCATAATCATCTAGCGTACCTATTTTATATGCAAGATGCACATGAATGTTTATAAAGATGAATAACATAAGGCTAAACAAAGACATACGATAATAAATTAATCTCCTAATTTCATGACATTGAAACATTCGCAAATAAAACACTAGGTATCGATATATCACTAAGCATACTAATTACACTTCTCCAACCTATTCAGGCTAATTCAAACATTACGAAATAATACGTTTATTCACACGTCCTATGCTCTTCCTAACCAAAGCATAATAATAAAGACTAACAATATTAAGACTCGCCGTTATCAGACACCTAACAATATATATGCTTAATAATTGCAAAATACGACTATAGCATTACAAGTAACTAAGGCAATGCATTATACACACGGTAAGGGTCGCTCTGGTTTGCTTTTCCACCTAGTTATAATACGCCTATTTCATAATTATGCCCACACGCACACCGCATAAACGAGACATTATAGCAAGTATCTAATACAATCACAACACATATGCTACCGATAAAAGAACCGATGTGTTAATATAGTTAATTAATCCGATCATTGAACCGCTAGCATAAATAGTGAATCGACTTACCACACCAAATAGAACTTGAATCTCGCTAGGTCGAGGATGATCACCGGTTCATTTATTTTACCAAGCAGGGAGCTGCAAGGGCGTATGACCAGCGAGCACGGTGAAGCGATGACAATGGGGCTCGAGCTCGCGACAGGAGGTGATTATGGCACGACACGACGTGCAGGGCTAGCAGGGTCTCCGCGACAGCGGGAGCGCAGATGTAAAGCGAAGTCGATGGTAGAGACAAGATCGACGACGACCAAGATTAGGCAAGGTCAATGGCGACAAGTTGGGACACTACAGGAAACACCTAAATTTTCGTGGGCCAAAAACCCACGAAAATAAGCCTAAACCGACGAAAATAGAGTATTTTCGTCGGCAGGCCGACGAAAATAGCCGCCGAAAATAAGTTCGACGAAAATAGGCACCTATTTTCGTGGGTACCGACGAAAATAACCTATTTTCGTCGGCTTTCCCAAGGCCGACGAAAATCAATGGTCGGCTGACTATTTTCGTCGGCCCGGTGATGGCCGACGAAAATAAGTGCCAGGCTATTTTCGTCGGCCTCGTGGTGGCCGACGAAAATAGCCTGGGAACATATTTTCGTCGGCCACCACCGAGGCCGACGAAAATTGATGGTTCCCCCCAAAACAGATTTTTCTGCACCTATTAATAATTCACAACAATATACACAATATCACAATTCACATATACAGATTCACAAGCTTAATACATAATTCACAAAACACATTCACATATACATAAATAGTCCATAGTCCATTCAAATAAGTCTAGAGTCCAAAAGTCTATTGTCCATTCAAATACACAATTCACAAAACTCTAGTCCATAAGTCTCTGTCCATAAGTCCATAAGCTACTCACTACTCACTACTCACTCCTCACTGATCACTCCGGCGGGCTGTGGGAGTTTTGGCCACTCCCTCCTCCGCCACCAGGAAGGTGGCCACTCCCTCCAGCACCATAGACGAGGAAGTCTTGGACGTTGACACCACCCTCCGATCCATGAGCATGTGACGCTGAACCCTGCAATTCATCAATCATTCAAATAAGGCTGTATTTTGCTATCACTATACATATACATTGCTGTGTTTGGTCAATATTTGCATTAAACTAAACATGGAACGTCCCCTGTGATCCATGGTGAGGAGGAGGTTGTGCATGCATCCACGGGTACTGTTGTGGTGGCCACCCCAGAGGTGGTGGCACCCACCCCGTCGGTGGCGGTGCCATCCACGCTTGAAATGGCTGAGAGCCCGCCGGTGGCTGGGAGACCGGTGGCACCCATCCCGGGACTGGATGCGATCCTTTGGGTGGAGGCGTCCAAGTGCCTGGAGGTGCCTGCGTCCACCCAACACCGGTCCACTGTGGCTGCAACGCTGGAGCTTGTCCTGACCACTGTCCCCATCCTTGTGCCTGCGAGCCAGTTTTGATAATAAAGAAAGAGTTGCTATGGAATTGAAGTGTTCAGATAGTGTTACCTGGGGAGGGCGAAAAGCGGGCAAGTTCATTTCAGGGCCGAGTCGAGTAGTCATTTCCTGCAAATGGATGCAACGTTAGAATCACAACATTATACTTTGAATTCAATGACGACACGTGATGAGATAGACGGATTACCTGAAAATAAGAAGCCATATATTGCGTCAGCTGTCCAACCTGCTCCTGCGCTGCTCGAGCCTGCTCCTGTGCTGCTCGAGCCTGCTCCTGTGCTGCCCGAGTCTCCTCCTCCAGCTGAGCCTCTCGAGCAGACCTGGAGGAGCGAGAACTCCCTCCCGAAGACGATGCCTTCCCTTGACCTATTGTCCTGTTATATTCCACAACGCCGGTGCCAAAGGCAAACCTGCATGATACACATAGTTGAGCCATTAAGTGGACACATTCTTGTTAATGAAATCGTCGAATCAAACACAAACACCTCACCTGCCATGCTTTCTACCCCCACCACTGTGGTACAACGCCGAGGCATCTAAGTCTGAATGCATCCAGTCGAAGTCAGGCCCATGGCGTTGAGTCATTTCCTCCCCATATGCATTCTGCAAAGAAAGTTGGAGTTAGACACAAAACATGCAATTTAATTCGTAAATACAAACTTGTTTACCATTTTCTCCCTTGCCGCCTCGCTGCATAGCACATCAGGGTTCGCCGGATCAGGGCCACGGTGACCACGGACGTAAACCTCCATAAAACTTGGAGCAACTCCACTTTCAGCTTCCTGCATGAAAAAGAAGAGTTAAACCATATAATTTTCATAGATGTAACATACAAGTTTGATTTATATACTTACCATGCGGCGTGCGGTACCAAGGTGTCCATCGGCGCCGTACCTGTGCCCCGGTCCTTCAGTGCCACGGTTGGCACGGTGCTTGTTGGACTCTGCAATCCACTCAGGCGACGCCCATCTCTTAGCCAACCACCTCCAGGCTTCCATGTCCTTCGCCAGCCAATCCACAACGCTCTCCAGGTACTGCTCCTCTGTGAGGTAGATCTCATTGGCCCCTAATGCTTTGCTCATTTTCTGCCCCTTTATCTTCTTGTAGTAGTAGTTGACGGCCGCGATGCGAGCATTGTACATGGCATCCTTGATTATCTTATCAGCGCACTTCCGAAAGTGCCTCTTCACACGTGTCCACTGAGCCTGATCCTCCTCGATGTCATCCGGCAATTGGAACCTCCCCTACATATCAATGTAGAAGTTAAGTTAAAGTAAGATTTGGAGAAGCAATAATTCAATGAATTGCTTATATACGAAAGTAAACTCACCCAGAACTCGTCCCACACAGCCACCTGACAAGTCCTTCGTTTTTTTTCCGAACGGCGGGCTCCCTTCGCGGACGGCGGGCTCTCTTCTTCGCGGGCGAGCGTGGGGCTCGACATGCGTGCAGGGGCGAGGGGCGCGGTGACGTGGGGCTCGGCGGGGTGGGCGTGGGGCTCAGCAGGCGTGCAGGGGCGAGGGGCGCGGCTGCCGGGGCGGCGTGCAGGCGTGCAACACGGCGTCGTGGGGGCGCGGGAGCTCTGCGGGCGGCGTCGTGGGGCCGGGCGCAGGAGCTCTGCGAGGGGCCGGCGGTGCGTCGGCGTCGTGGGGCCGGGCGCGGGAGCTCTGCGAGGGGCTGGGCGGCGCGGCGGCGTCGTGGGGGCCGGGCGTCGTGGGAGCCGGGCGCGGCGGCGTCGTGGGAGCTCTGCACGGCGGCGAGGGGCGCGGGAGCTCTATGGTGTTGGCGTGCGGCGGCGCGGCGTGGTGAAAGAACGGTTTGAAACGAGCGAGAGAAGGCTGGGTCCGACGATGTAGGGCTTTATTTTCGTCGGCCTCAGTGAGGCCGACGAAAATACTGGTCGGTCAACGACGTATTTTCGTCGGTTTGGCCTCGGCCCACGAAAATAAAGTTATTTTTGTCGGCCTAGTGGCCGACGAAAATAATAAAACATATTTTCGTGGTCCTGCCGACGAAAATATTAATGGGCCCACGAAAATACGTTTTATATTCGTCGGCCACTAGGCCGACCAAAATAACTTCCTTATTTTCGTGGGCCGGCCGACGAAAATATACCGGCCCACGAACTTTTAGGCTTTTCCTGTAGTGGGACGAAGGCACACGGAACTACGGGGCAGCGGCAAACAGCGATGGCGAGGATCCATGTGTGGGAGTAGGTACTGGCGAGCAGAGGGCAAGTGGCGGCTTGCGTGCTGGCGAGCTCGGGTAGGGACAAAGTCCAAGCGAGCAGTCAAGGCGAAGGTCAGCGCTAGCTGCAGACAATGGCGCGCACACGAGGTGAAGACCGACGACAAGCTGGGGAGGCGCCGATGAGGGGAAAGACGCACGAGCAGCCGACAGCATGGCCGAGCTTGGAGGAAGCGAGCACCAGAAAGCCACGATCGGCGAGGAAGACAAGTATGGCCAGCGAGCGCGCACAGGGCGCTGGCGATGAGGAGGAGCACGACTGGTGTCCTGGTGAGGCCATGGAGGCTCCATGAGATGAGACGCAGCTGTCCACGCCTTGGCCGAGGGAGCAGCAGACCACGGTCAGAACAACCTGCCAGTAGAAAAGCTCGCACGGGAGCTTCCACGGCGAGGGAGAGGGACACCACGGCCATGGCAAACGGCAGTAGGGAGCACAACCAGAGCTCCTGCGCACGCAGCTGCCTGAACGCTACCAGCACGTGGCATGGGAGAGGACAGGAGTTGTACATGTCCACGGCGAGGATGAAGCAGGGGGTGCACGGCGGCTGAGCGGACGCAGTTGGAGCAGGGAAGAACGTCGAGGAGGAATCCTGGGCGCTGAGCATGGAGGGTGATCGACGCAGGGGAACCTGGCGTCGACACGACAAAGTAGCGCCCACAGCGGTGAACCATATAAGTGGAGCCAGAGCAGGTGCCTCCACGGCTACTAACATCACGGTGGGACGAATCGATGTCAGCATGACGAAGAGATCGAAGGGGTGCGTGTGGGAGACCGAGGTGACGCCGAGCGCCATCAGAGAAACCAAACTAGGGCCGGCGCTGGTGGCTGGGTGCGGCGGCCCTGGCGAGCAGGCAGGGCGCGATTGAGTAGGGGCAAGCACGAAGAAGACGAGCTTGAGGCGGACACCACCAGTGAAAAAAGGGGTAGCAGAGGGATTCACCAAGAGGAGCTCAGGGCCGGAGTGGAGGGAGGACGCGACCATGGCAGGGAGAGGAGGAAGCTCTGGCCAAGGAAAAGCAGGGGGCGCGCGGCGTGAGGGAGCTCTGGGAGAGAGGCGAACTGGAGATGGAGGCCGATCAGGAACGACTTCAGGAAAAATTCCAGCGCGGTGGAGAGGATATTTGGAGGGAGGGCGGCGTAGGGATAAGGATGCATGCTCAAAAAAAATCAGGGCTGCGGCTGGAGTAGTTTTTCCATTTTTTTATTTTCTTCTCTTTTTTTACTGGAAAATCGTAGATATTTTGGATCCCACGGTTGATTTATTAGCGATGCATAATGAGTCGACGGTACCTATGATACGGTTTGCTTTAATCGAAACCAAATAGGATTCATCTGAATCTTATTGATTTTGGCGAAACAAATTTCAGACATCTGTGTTTTGGTATTAGGATTTGGGTGTGGTCTAATTTAGTCGGACCAAAATTTTATTGGCGACGATAAATGAGACAAATAGGATTAAACTGATTCTGGCTCTGATAATTTGTTCCGAAAACTTTATTCGTCAAGTTCTAAATAATTTTGCTTGGGGGTAAAAATTATCCGAGTGGGTCGGGCTTCCAATTTCGTATTCGCGCGAGCGATGAGTTTTAAATAATCATCGGACGCACCGATTTTCGGAACAACGAGGTTCCGAACATTACGAAAATTTAGGACAAGCCCGGATAAATAAAAATGATGTCGAACTCACGACAGACGGAACAGATGCGATATTAAAATCGCGATAGGCGAAGATGATTAAAAATTACCATCCGGTTTATCCACTGATATTACGTGTTTAAATCCATACTCGTTGTCAAGCAGAATATAAACACCAGGGGTGTTACAGCCCTCCCCCCTTAAGAGAATCTCGTCCCAAGATTCAGAGCGAAAGACTTATAAGAGTAGTGAAGCATGTAACCCGTGTCCATATCAGCGATAACAAAAGCAGTTCCAAGCAAAGGCGGGTGTCTCAAGAGGTTGTTTCTCTGGTGGACATGACTTGCATCGCCTTAGGATAATTTAGAGATGTCCACCAATAGAGATGATGTCTGCCAAAAGAACACCTAAGGTTCCATGTGTGTAGTTTGCTTTTTTTGATGACACTGTACTATCTGAGTCTGTTGAGCGAGTGGCAAATACGCAATCTTACCCAAACAGAATCAGATGCACCATCTTGGGTAAAACACACAGACGGAGGTTGACCAACAAGTGGTCATGGTAAGCTCGTAGCACACGAGACGGGTGTGAATGTCGAATAACATCATAGTTAACTCGTGTTAGCCATAGAATCCAAGTCCAAGAAAATGATAGAGACTCAAAAAATCACTGATGAAGGGATCTGTAAATGCTGACTTTGTGTCTATTCCATTTTATCAAGCACTAGGCATGGCTCGACTTGATCACACATGCTGGAAAAGCACACGTGAGGCAATCGAGGTATGACTAGAGCGATAATTAGGTGGTTATCAATCGGCTTAACTTGATTTTTGTAAGTACTTTTTTAGGATGGTTTGAACCAAAGTGAGTTTAGTTAACTTGACAAAACGATCTCTAAACTCAATCCTTTGTTCATAATGCAGTTACAAGTTAGAAAAATCAACTTGTGGAACTACTTTTGACATTGAGCAGATCCTTTCAGCACCATCGGTAAGCCAAGGGTTGAGAGTTCACATTTGCTAGCAAAAGGTCATGCATTTGGGTAGAAATCCATTTGGTCAGGTTATTCATCCGTTTCTTCATGTGAGACAAATTATCCACTTGGTTAGGGAATACATGGATTAAATAAGGGCACGAATGAACAAACTCCTGCATCTTAGCAGCAGGGGAAACAAATCTCCATTTTGAGAGCCAATCAGTTGTCTCTCAACACTAAAAAGCTTCAAGGCTTCACCTTTACACAAAGGACGTAAAGGGAACTTATATACGTGCAGTTACTACCAAAGTCAAGGGGAAAGAGACCACACATGAGAAGTGGTATGCCCGTTTGATCCAACAGAGATGATAGATGTTGCTTGATCACTTGATAAACAACATAGAAATTGTTTCAAGGGAGGAGTCCACGGAAGATCACACATCAGTGTAATTCCATAACAGATCATGACTAGAGACCTCGATACCGGCATGCACCAAGCAACAAAATCCTGTGTGTGCATGCACAGGAGGCTCTCAGTTTCGCTACGGTACCATAAGTCCTTAACCATGACACCATTACAAAACTGGCACCAATAATGGATCTCACATGGTAAGTACAATTCGTGCAGAGATAACATATTGATATAATTCCATAATGGATTATAACTACCAACTGTGATACTAGTGTGTGCCGAGTAGCACAACCGTGTGTGCGCACACACAGAAGGCCCCGGTTTCGTCGCGGCATCATCAATTTTAGTCATAACGCCATTACCAGACGTAACCAATAAGAAATCTCACGCGTCACAAACGGATTGAGCAAGGGCGACAATATACACAAGAGACTCTACCTGTTGAAACGGTTACAAGTAGAGAGCCAAATAGATCATGGCCCGATGAAATAAACAAAACATGGCTATAACCTAAACATATTGATGAATGAGTACGGTGGGTGACTGTTATTTTAGCCCCAAGCATATTTCTATGCCCATCATAGAGATTGCAAGGTCAAGGATTAGTATCTAACTAGATACAGAGAGAAAATAATCATAAGATTAAGTTGGTATGCCTTTGATAGATATGAGGAAACCAAAGGCATCAAATTCGAGAAAATGATCGGTCATGTTTTTTCTGGGTCAGGTTGATAAAGCAACATGGCGATCCTTAAGAATAGACAAACTCGATAAGGGACATAAGCTTGTGCCAATCGAACAAGAGCATGATCTAGGATGGAAATATGACAACTAAAACATCACAGATTAAATAACGAGAACACAGACTCGAGATTCTAGCTTTAAGCTCATGCACATCTTGCGTTGGGTAAAGAAATTTATCCAAACATCCATTTGCATGAGTTTGGTCATGGAGGGATAACAGAAAAATTCAAATTTTGGGTCATGGTTCACTAAATAAGAACATGGCCTAGTTTTGGGCTTAAGCAAACAAGTCACTAGCATTCTATCAGCACACAAGCATAAGAGTAAACACGTATAACACCTAAACATATTTCCTAAAGAATGGAGGATAGCTACTTCATCGAAGTTTATAATACAACATTACACCACATTATCCACTATCACTGTTTACTAGAATATAGATGAGATGAGCATTTTGGATGTATAGGTGACAAACACAATGCAACAATCAGGATGCATGCTCGTCGTATTCGTCCTCACGATTTTTGCCAACATAATGTGGCAATAACGTCCTATCTCGGTGGCATACTTACGACTCTCACGATATTTTGCTAGTCGTCAGCTACACATACGTTTTCGAGGTTAGTGTACCTGCAGAAAAATCCATCACAACCCAATTTTCCCATGATGCAATTCACACATGACAGTTTATCATAGGTTATACTCCATATATCGCTATATGGAGGTCAACTCATCATTAAGCGTCGAGCCACGCATAGGCGCCGCTGCCACACTTTAACCATAGGGCAGCTCATTATGGTAACTCACCTTCTTACCTGAGCGTAGGTGCGTTGTTACAAGTACATTACACTTCTCAGTATTCCCATGTCTGTATACCCATACACATCCATGGGGTACTGAATTCCCAAAAAATAATTACTCATCACAGCTTTCGTATATACATATGTAGAACATGTATATAGTCAAGCGCCACAAGTAAGCACTCCCCTAAACCGATGGTTGTTCGGTCAAGCTCTCACATCTCGCCTTACCTGATCGTCGATCCATTCAGAACTGAATGGCCTCAAAAATAACAATACACATGTATGCAATACCCACCCGGTTGTGGGTTATTGGTTTTGAACTAAGCCACCTGATAGTCCTTAATTTAGGGCTTAACAGAGGATGTCGCTAGCATTATAGTTTTTCAAAATTGTTTTTCAAAGCCAAACAATGTGTTTAGTTGAAAATAGTTTTTTCGAAACCAAAACTATACTTAATCTTGCTCCGATACCAGCTGTGGCAGGACCTCCCAAGTTATTGGGCCCACATGCACATGTCCTTGTCTCAAAGACCATAGACGGCTATGCATGTGCACCAAATAACTTAACAGGATCCGTCCGAGTGTCCCAAGGACCCCGGATCAACCACTTACAACCAGAACCGCAAGATTAAGTAAACACAAATCACACACCAACATTTTGCAGCGGAATTTCTTTATTACAAAAGGTTACAAGTTACATCAAATTTACATTACGTTTATCGGAGTGATTACAAAGGGATTCAAAGAAATAAACTTTGAAATGTTATAAATTACTTGTAAGTTTGAAATAAAATGCTAGCTTAAGTGACCATCCACAATACGAAGTATAGAAGAGGTACTTAGACTTATAAGAAGGCCGAGCCCACCGGCACTTAGCACCATCCACATCAACACACTTCTATTTTCGGTTCTTCCTCCTGCTTGGGAACCACCTTTGCACAAAAGTAGCAAAGCTCCGTAGGCTCTTCACCTAAAACAACATGGGACAAAGCCCTGAGTACGAAGTGTACTTTCGCAAGTCTTACCCGACTAAGGAAAAAGACTCTCAAGGATATACTAGATTTAGGAATCAAGGAGAGGCTCTTAGTAAGAATCAACTTAGCTACTTTTGCAGAAATAGCTTACTAAAGTGAGTCCTTACTTTCAATATTTTAATGCTAGATTAAATATTAATAGACTCTGGTTGCACCTAGTCTAATTTCACCATCTCATCAATACAACATCATTTTTACTCATAATGTTTACATCCTGACTTAGGTTGCAGGTCAGTGACCAAGTCTCCACTATCCAGGGATATAACGGCGATCCGAATCGATTTACTCAGCTGAGGATCTCTAACCACACGACATATGTAGCACTTAACCCTTGCATATGTCAACCGTTCCCACAGATCCTCCACAACATGAACCGGTCCGCGCTACCCGGGAGCACAGTACTCCTCCATCCAGCCTCCAGCCAGGAGGGTACACGCTACTCCCACCATCTCCCACGTCTAGTGCGCGGTTGTCTTTTCATGTATGGAATAGCCGGGTTCAAGCTTACCCTGTCCCATATCCAGGGCATGTGGCCAGTTAAGATAGTCCTTGATCATACACGCCTACATACACATCCAATCCTTAATTAACTTGGGTGGAGCATCACCTGTTCCTAGCCCAAGTCTCGAGTTAACTACTTCCACCCTTAGGATTGTTTTGTGTTCCTAAGGATGAAAAGAGCATTATAGAGAACTTTGCAGTAAGATCCCACCATGCTCCCAATGAAAATATTCTTGCAAGTAGAAGCCATCCTTCCTCAGGATAAACCTGAGCTAGGCATAAGAGCAAAGGACAAACTCTATCTGCTTATAAGCAGGGCTAAGCATTTTTTTGTAAATCATATTTTGATACTTCACCAAAAGTATCTATAAAAGGGATGGAGTTCAAGGTAGCCAATTTATCAAAGGGTTTTCAAGCAACTCCTATAAACCTAATGCACATTCACTAGACTTAAAGTGTGTAAAAATAATTTAAAAACACAAGGAAGGGGTTGCATGCACCGGGGCTTGCCTAGGATACACTAGGTTAGTGTTGTTAGATGATACTCGCTTGGCGAGTATCTCCCATCCTGGCACTGGGTCAGATCATCCATCTTGAGGTTGGTCCGTCAATATCATCTTGTGGTCCAGTCTGTCCATGCCCTTCATATCGCATAATTATCTAGCATACCTATTTGATATGCTAGATGCACATGAATGTTTATAAAGATGAATAACATAAGGCTAAACAAAGACGCACGATAATAAATTAAACTCCTAATTTCATGACATTGAAACATTCGCAAATAAACACTAGTTATCGATATATCACTAAGCATACTAATTACACTTCTCCAACCTATTCAGGCTAATTCAAACATTACAAAATAATACGTTTATTCACACGTCCTATGCTCTTCCTAACCAAAGCATAATAATAAAGACTAACAATATTAAGACTCGCCGTTATCAGACACCTAACAATATATATGCTTAATAATTGCAAAATACGACTATAGCATTACAAGTAACTAAGGCAATGCATTATACACACGGTAAGGGTCGCTCTGGTTTTCTTTTCCACCTAGTTATAATACGCCTATTTCATAATTATGCCCACACCCACACCGTATAAACGAGACATTATAGCAAGTATCTAATACAATCACAACGCATATGCTACCGATAAAAGAACCGATGTATTAATATAGTTAATTAATCCGATCATTGAACCGCTAGCATAAATAGTGAATCGACTTACCACACTAAATAGAACTTGAATCTCGCTAGGTCGAGGATGATCACCGGTTCATTTATTTTACCGAGCAGGGAGCTGCAAGGGCGTACGACCAGCGAGCACGGTGAAGCGACGACAACGGGGATCGAGCTCGCGACAGGAGGTGATGATGGCGCGGCACGGCGTGCAGGGCTGGCAGGGTCTCCGCGATAGCGGGAGCGTAGATGTAAAGCGAAGTCGATGGCAGAGACAAGATCGCAACGACGACCAAGACTAGGCAAGGTCGATGGCGATGAGTTGGGACGAAGGCACACAGAACTACGGGGCAGCGGCAAACAGCCATGGCGAGGAGCCGTGTGTGGGAGCAGGTACTGGCGAGCAGACGGCTGGTGGCAGCTTGAGTGCTGGCGAGCTCGGGTAGGGACAAAGTCCGAGCGAGCAGTCAAGGCGAAGGTCGGTGCTACCTGCAGACAATAGCGCGCACACGAGGTGAAGACCGACGGCGAGCTGGGGAGGCGCCGGCGAGGGGAAAGACGCATGAGCAGCCGGCGTCATGGCCGAGCTCGGAGGAAGCGAGCACTAGAAAGCCATGATCGGCGAGGAAGACAAGAATGGCCAGCGAGCGCGCACAGGGCGCTAGCGATGAGGAGGAGCACGACTGGTGTCTTGGTGAGTCCATGGCGGTTCCATGAGACGAGACGCGGTTGTCCACGCCATGGCCGAGGGAGCAGCAGACCACGGTCAGAACAGCCGGCCAACAGAAAAGCTCGCACGGGAGCTTCCATGGCGAGGGAGAGGGACACCGCGACTATGGCGAACGGCAGTAGGGAGCACGACCAGAGCTCTTGCGCCCACAGCTGCCCGAATGCTACCAGCACGCGGCATGGGAGAGGACAGGAGCCGTACGCGTCCACGGCGAGGATGAAGCAGGGGGTGCATGGTGGCTGAGCGGACGCAGTTGGAGCAGGGAAGAACGTCGAGGAGGAATCCTGGGCGCTGAGCGTGGAGGGTGACTGACGCAGGGGAACCTGACATCGACACGACGAAGTAGCGCTCACAATGGTGAACCATAGAAGTGGAGCTAGAGCAGGTGCCTCCATGGCTACTAACATAACGGTGGGACGAATCGATGTCAGCACGACGAAGAGATCGAAGGGGTGCGCGTGGGAGACATAGGTGACACCGAGCGCCATGGGAGGGACCAAACTAGGGCCGGCGCTGGTGGCTGGGCGCGGCGGCCCTGGCGAGCAGGTTGGGCACGATTGAGCAGGGGCAAGCACGAAGAAGACGAGCTTGAGGCGGACACCACCGACGAAAAAAAGGGGCAACAGAGGGATTTACCGAGAGGAGCTTAGGGCCGGAGTGGAGGGAGGACGCGGCCATGGCAGGGAGAGGAGGAAGCTCTGGCCAAGGAAAAGCAGGGGGCGCACGGCGTGAGGGAGCTCAGGGAGAGAGGCGAACTGGAGATGGAGGCCGATCAGGAACGACTTCAGGAAAAATTCTAGTGCGGTGGAGAGGATATTTGGAGGGAGGGCGGCGTAGGGATAAGGACGTGCGCTCAAAAAAATCAGTGTTGCGGCTGGAGTAGATTTTTCCATTTTTTTAATTTCTTCTCTTTTTTTACTGGAAAGTCGTAGATATTTTGGATCCCACGATTGAATTATTAGCGATGCATAATGAGTTGAAGGTACCTATGATACGGTTTGCTTTAATCGAAACCAAATAGGATTCATCTGAATCTTATTGATTTTGGCAAAACAAATTTCAGACATCCGGGTTTTGGTATTAGGATTTGGGCGTGGTCTAATTTAGTCGGACCAAAATTTTATTGGTGACAATAAATGAGACAAATAGGATTAAACTGATTCCGGCTCTGATAATTTGTTCCGAAAACTTTATTCGTCAAGTTCTAAATAAATTTGCTTGGGGGTAAAAACTATTCGAGTGGGCCGGGCTTCCGATTTTGTATTCGCGCGAGCGATGAGTTTTAGATAATCACCAGACGCACCGATTTTCGGAACAACGAGGTTCCGAACATTACGAAAATTTAGGACAAGCCCGGATAGTAAAAATGATGTCGAACTCGCGACAGACGGAACATATGTGATATTAAAATCACGATAGGCGAAGATGATTAAAATTTACCATCCGGTTTATCCACTGATATTACGTGTTTAAATCCATACTCGTTGTCGAGCAGAATATAAACACTAGGGGTGTTACAGCGCGCACAATTAAACCAAAGTGCAGGGCCTTCTGCGTAAAAAGTCCTAAGACTCAGAACCACCCATGCTGGACTGCGGGTACAATTTTATTTTTTCCAAGGACTCTTAAGTAATATGCACGGTCGAAATGGTATGGGAAGTCCCTGCCTGCCGGATTATACATCTACGGTCCCGATCGTACCCTACCCCAGATCGAACCGGTATACCTAACGTCCGTTGGATCGGACACCAATGTTCCGGATTAAATTAATCATGATTTGATCTCGCCCGCGCAGTTTGAATCGAACGACCACCGCCGATGCCGCGCTACGCTACACCTAGATTGGATCTGTGCTGTTCATCAGTGATTCCACGGCTCCCACCGATACGACCTTTCATCTAATCTTGACCGCAAGCCTTGAGATCAACGGTCCAGACATACTCCCGACCCAAGCTACCATGACGGCGGTGCCGCCCTCGACCCATGACGGCGCCATTGCCAGCTACGCAATCCACACCATCACGCATCAATACTTCCACCAGAGACATTCTACACGTTGTAGAGGATGACTCAAGCACAAGGGATGGACTTACAGGGGGTAAAATGTGCACAAGGGGCCTAGCCATGGCGCGTGGTGGCCCAACAACTTCGGCGAGCAATTCGCAGTGCATCGAAGCTTCCCACGCCAATCTTCTCGCACAGTCACGACGCAGAACATACCCCGACTCTACCAGACACTAGATAAGGGTCCAAGCGGTGCAAAAGACCAGTGTCGATGGTGGCGGCGTTCTTTCCCCCCTCTCAGAGTTCACGTTTGGGAATTGAGGTTCAATGCTAGGGATAAGGCTTGCAGTAGTTGGCTCGACCCTAATGCGCGCAGACAGGATTTAACATGGCGAGGTTGGTGGCCAAGTCCACTTAGGGCCGTGGATCACGGCACGCCGCTGCCATGTGCGGCATGTCCGTTGCAGAGAAGCGCCTGACTACCTGGTCCCATAGGTCAGTCAGTGGTGAACATGACATGTTAACGAAGAGAGCTGACAACCGGGCTTAATGTAACACCAAAAATTCTATTTCTGGAATTTAGGGAAATTCTCCTAAGGTTTGGAATTAAGATATCTTTTAAATAAGATTTTTTTACCTCCGAGTTTAGTTTTCAGGAATAGATAAATAATAAGTTTAAAATTTTGATTTGGACTTTTTAAATTGGAAATCAAATGTTGACATGAAGAAAAAGAACTGAAATCCCTTCAAACTGTTTTGTAAAGTAGGGTATTTCCTCCATGGACTAGAAGATTAAAGAAACAATTAATAAATGAAATATAAAATTACGCATCTCATTCTGCGTTTTCAGTATTGTTGCATTTGTATCACAGACTTGAATTTGAAGAATGAATTTAAAACTTACTCTTAGAATAGAAATGAGAGAAAGAAAACAAGAAATAAGAATAAAAAAAAGGGCTTTACCTACCGGCGTGCTGGGCCCATTTTATTTTTCTAACCGGCCCAGTATTTCATACACCATCGCGTAGCCCAAATTCGCCAGCCCACTTTCTCCCTCTCCTTTTCTTTTTTCTTTCCACCGTGACGCTGGCGCGTGGGACCCTCTTGTTAGCTTCTTCGTTCTCTCAGGAGCGGGCAACAGAAACGATCTCCGCGCAATCGGTGCCGATCTCCGCGCACGAGTACGTGGGCCCCACAGCCGAGATCTCCTCCAAGCTCCCAAACGTGGCGGACTCCAACAAACTCCGCCGATCTCCTAGGCTTTTGGTTGGCTGTGGTGGCTGATCCGCTCCTCCTGTGCATATAAACTTGAGCCCGGCGCACCTCCATCGATCGCCGCGAGGAGCTCCGCCGTAGAGAAAGAAGTTGCAGCCACCCATGTCTGCCCGTGCGCCCACTGCCCTGGGACTTCATCGTTGGCGTCGTGCCTAGAGCTTGGGCAGTGCGCATCGGAGAAAGAACTGGAGCCGCCATTGTTGAAATCTGGAGCTAGACTGCGCCATCGGTGGTCTCGCTTTCGCTCTGCTTGCGGTAACTAGTCGCCCTGTCCTGCTCGGTTCTATCTCACCCTTGTCTCGCGCAACAGCAGTCGGACTAGGGCCCTTGATCGCTGGCGGGTTGTGCGTGGTTGTGCTCACCGCTGTTACTAGCACCGCGGTGGGGAAGAACTACCGACGCCGGTCAGCCATGGAGAGAGAGAAGGAAATAGGAGGGCGTAGGGAAGAAGATACGCCGTGGTCGTGGCCTTCCCCCGAAAGCAGTCCTCCATGTCCGGGAGCGTGGCGCGCACGCTTGGGCTCGCCGTCGGGTGTGCGCGCGCCGCCGTCCTAGCTGCGGTAAGAAAGAAGATGGGCGCCGCCGTCCCTGGGAAACGCACCACTCGGGTCTGTATAAGGGTAGAAGACGGGCCCGTGATCGTTGATCACGTAATAAACGGATAAGAATAGAAGTGGCGGGAGCCGTTGGATCGTATTTAGGCGAACTGGATCACATCACGCTTAATAAAATCTCGGTCGTTGGATCTCCATCGCATGGCCGAGATTAGGACTGGTGCGTACCGGTTTGTTTGTAGAAGAAACCTAATCCTAGCCGTCCATAGATGATCGGGTGGCCCACAGTTGCCGATACCCCTTCGCTACGTCACATTTGCTAAAGAGTCCCTGTGCTTAATTGAAATAAACCCGCAGTCCTGCAGGAGTAGCCTGAGTCTTAGGAATGTTTCTGTTTTAGTCCTCGAACTTCTCGGTAATATTGCACCCAGTCCAGGATCCTTAGTAAATTCAGAAATTAATATAGAAAATGGATTTTGAGTATAAAAACAAATACAAAGAATTGTTTAATTCATAGAAAATTCATATAATGTCCAAATCAGTTCATTCCAATTTCTATAATTCTATAATATTATTGTTTATCACATAGTACCTCTGTTTTTGACATGAAAGTCATATTAAAGTTTATATTCTAGTTAATCTTATATCAAATACATAAAACCGTAGGAAATTCGTAACCTCTTCGTTTTAATTCCGATTTGACTCGTTCCAGTTGCGTTAGTTTCATATAAACATTTACTATGCAGTAAAAACATTTATTATACCATGTCTCATTATTTTATAATTAGATTTCTATTTAACCTATGTTGGTTACTCTTGTTGATCTGCTTATCATTATAATCTACTAGAAGATGATCTATGGTCAATTCATAACTTATATTAAACTTGAGATAATTATTTATATAATAACCTCTCGTATAATTTATATTAACCAAATTATAGTTTGATATTTTAATCACACAGATCTTTTATAAAATCATAACTCCTTAATCGTAACTCCGATCTTAGTAGTTCTCGATTCCACGATCTCGTAGCGATGCGTAGATTATTATTATTCAGTCTATACTTATGTTTGGTGTGATGTTAATTTTATCCATACCATGTTTGTATTGCTACGACTAGCAGTGAGGTCACGAGGATTTGAAGAATCACCCTGGTAACTGGAATCTCAAGTGCCAGGCAAGTTGTGCCCTTGATCACTTCTTCTTACCCACTCATGTTCTAATTAATCATAATGATCTGCATAGGTTAATTTTGATGGGACCCAATAGGTTACCCTAGTTTGATTATCTTTATACCTTGTTTACCACTGAACTTTTTGGGTAGTACTTGCTAGTGCTTTATGTGGTTTTGGGTATGAAGATACATTATTCATGATTATACTTTTGTTATCCGTTGTTATTTACTGTTCATGATAAGATCATTATGTTAATTGGAACATGGAGCGACCACCCGGGAAAACAGTGCTACCACAAGGGTTTATGGACGCCCTTGGCGGATTAATTAGGAAAGCTAGTGGAAGACTACCTTACCCGAAAGGGGCAAGGGCAGTAGGGGAGTGGTCAGTGTAGGGAGGTCCTTGGGATGATTTTGCTGCGATGGCGGTCATGCGAGGGATCCCTGCATTGGAGCTTCCTATAAACTGTAGCGGGTTTTCTGAAGCTAGTGGAACTTTGTAAAGGCCTCGTAGTGTTACCCTGCCTCGCCTCCTCGTTAGAGGTGTATGGGATTCATGACCCCTTGGCAGATGGGTAACACGGCTTGTGGGTAAAGATGCGCAACCTCTGCAGAGTGTAAAACTGGTATATCAGCCGTGCTCACGGTCATGAGCAGCTCGGACCCTCACATGATTAATTTATGGAACTTAAATTCAATTTGTCATATGCATTGCATCGCAGGTGATGTTGTTACTTCTGTTCTACTACTTAATTGGGTTGGTATTTACTTATACTTAGTAATTGCTGATAAAATTTTGACCAACTTTAAAAGCAATGCTCAGCTCTAACCATCCTCTTTGGTAAGCCTTACACTTCACATGAACTCCCACCTTTGGCGAGTTCATTCACATTATTCCCCACAACTTGTTGAGCGATGAACGTATGTGAGCTCACTCTTGCTGTCTCACACCCCCCCACAGGTGAAGAACAGGTACCGCAGGATGAGGCGCATGGAGGATGCTGTGGCGAGTTCGTGAGAGGTCTAGGTCGTCGTCTCCCAGTCAACTTTGGGTTGCTGGACCGTTGTCTCCTTATAATGTAATTATTTATTTTGTATAGAACTCCTATTATATAGTAAAGTTGTGACATTCGATCCTGTGCCATGATTCATCATATGTGTGAGACTTGGTCCCAGCACACCTGGTGATTATGTTCGCGCCCGGGTTTTGGACCCCTAAAATCTGAGTGTGACAGAAGTGGTATCAGAGGAATGTTGACTGTAAGACGAAACCTAGATAAAACTAGACAACCATTGTCTACTTACCTTTGCTACTCTGATTCTTTTCTAAACTTATCTTAATCTTTTCTCATCTATTTCCGCTTTACTCTGATTATTATTATCTTTTCTTTCTAAAAGACAAAAGTGGATTTCACACTTTGAAATCATGTACCTAAAGTGACCTTTAGGAATAGGAGACCTACTCTTAGGAGAAAAAAATCAAAACTATTTTTATAAATATTTGTATACTTGAGTGTTTGTTCTTATGATACTTGTATGATTTGGATCTTTGATTGAATGTGATGGGTTGTGGAGTAATGTCCACAATTACATCTGCATATACACATAGGTATAAAAAAATATATATATTTATAAAATAACTAGACAACCTAGATTATCCCCATTAGAATACATCTAGCTTCAGAGATTTATCTTATCCTAAAAGATCCCATTCTAACCAATTTATCTTATCTTAAAAGACTCCCTCTAATCCTATTAGATTCATCTTATCATGAAAGATTCATTTTATCCTAAACACTATATTTATCTGATCCTAAAGTAACCACCAGGACCTAATCCAAAATAATGAGATCTTAACTAGTTTAATCTAGTCGTACCAACCTAATCTAGATTCTATCTAATTTATTATGATCGAATCTAGAGTAAGTTACTTAATGCTGGTACAAATGATAAAGTCAAACTCCAAATCCACTTAAACTTAAACTAGTGACCTAGATCAACTCGACCACACCCAACAACTTGACCTACATAATAGATGTATCTTAGCCTCTTGTCCCAAACCCGGATGGAGACACCAAAGACCAAGACTGGAGAAGAAAAGGATCAACGACATCAAGAAAGGATAAGCACCAACTAAAGTCTTCAAAGATCAAGTTGAATCGCCAGCAGAATCAAGATCCACAATCTGGGACGGAGCCTTTCCCTTACCCTACTCTTTCTTACCAACACCTACTCATACTTCTAGGACATCTTTTATCGTACATAATAAGGTGGCCATACATATGCCTTCCTAATCACCTGATAATTTGATATAGACTATAAAAAAAATCTTTTCGTACTAGAACTAATTAGAAAATGAAATCTAGACTACAAGATAGACTTGTATCCCCTTTCTTGCAAATCTCGAGGACGAGATTTCTGTTAAGGGGGGTAGAATTTGTAACACCAAAAATTCTATTTCTGGAATTTAGGGAAATTCTCCTAAGGTTTGGAATTAAGATATCTTTTAAATAAGATTTTTTTTACCTCCGAGTTTAGTTTTCAGGAATAGATAAATAATAAGTTTAAAATTTTGATTTGGACTTTTTAAATTGGAAATCAAATGTTGACATGAAGAAAAAGAACTGAAATCCCTTCAAACTGTTTTGTAAAGTAGGGTATTTCCTCCATGGACTAGAAGATTAAAGAAACAATTAATAAATGAAATATAAAATTACGCATCTCATTCTGCGTTTTCAGTATTGTTGCATTTGTATCACAGACTTGAATTTGAAGAATGAATTTAAAACTTACTCTTAGAATAGAAATGAGAGAAAGAAAACAAGAAATAAGAATAAAAAAGGGCTTTACCTACCGGCGTGCTGGGCCCATTTTATTTTTCTAACCGGCCCAGTATTTCATACACCATCACGTAGCCCAAATTCGCCAGCCCACTTTCTCCCTCTCCTTTTCTTTTTTCTTTCCACCGTGACGCTGGCGCGTGGGACCCTCTTGTTAGCTTCTTCGTTCTCTCAGGAGCGGGCAACAGAAACGATCTCCGCGCAATCGCTGCCGATCTCCGCGCACGAGTACGTGGGCCCCATAGCCGAGATCTCCTCCAAGCTCCCAAACGTGGCGGACTCCAACAAACTCCGCCGATCTCCCAGGCTTTTGGTTGGCTGTGGTGGCTGATCCGCTCCTCCTGTGCATATAAACTTGAGCCTGGCGCACCTCCATCGATCGCCGCGGGGAGCTCCGCCGTAGAGAAAGAAGTTGCAGCCACCCATGTCTGCCCGTGCGCCCACTGCCCTAGGACTTCATCGTTGGTGTCGTGCCTAGAGCTTGGGCAGTGCGCATCGGAGAAAGAACTGGAGCCGCCATTGTTGAAATCTAGAGCTAGACTGCGCCGTCGGTGGTCTCGCTTTCGCTCTGCTTGCGGTAACTACTCGCCCTGTCCTGCTCGGTTCTATCTCACCCTTGTCTCGCGCAACAGCAGTCGGACTAGGGCCCTTGATCGCTGGCGGGTTGTGCGTGGTTGTGCTCACCGCTGCTACTAGCACCGCGGTGGGGAAGAACTACCGATGCCGGTCAGCCATGGAGAGAGAGAGAGAAGGAAATAGGAGGGCGTAGGGAAGAAGATACGCCGTGGTCGTGGCCTTCCCCCGAAAGCAGTCCTCCATGGCCGGGAGCGTGGCGCGCACGCTTGGGCTCGCCGTCGGGTGTGCGCGCGCCGCCGTCCTAGCTGCGGTAAGAAAGAAGATGGGCGCCGCCGTCCCTGGGAAACGCACCACTCGGGTCTGTATAAGGGTAGAAGACGGGCCTGTGATCGTTGATCACGTAATAAACGGATAAGAATAGAAGTGGCGGGAGCCGTTGGATCGTATTTAGGCGAACTGGATCACATCACGCTTAATAAAATCTCGGTCGTTGGATCTCCATCGCATGGCCGAGATTAGGACTGGTGCGTACCGGTTTGTTTGTAGAAGAAACCTAATCCTAGCCGTCCATAGATGATCGGGTGGCCCACAGTTGCCGAGACCCCTTCGCTACGTCACATTTGCTAAAGAGTCCCTGTGCTTAATTGAAATAAACCCGTAGTCCTGCAGGAGTAGCATGAGTCTTAGGAATGTTTCTGTTTTAGTCCTCGAACTTCTCGGTAATATTGCACCCAGTTGTCACACCCGGTTTTAGAAGGCAAACCGAATGCGAACCATGTACGTGCCAGGATCAGTTATTCACGTACACAGCAGTTACATAACATGGACATCATCACACAGTGCTCAAAATAGTATTAAAAGGGAAATAATAGTCGATTACATCATACGTCTGAGACGTCCATATAGTCCTTACAATAAATCAAAGTGCGGAAAAGAAACGTAGATAACCGCGGCCTTCACAGGCAGCCGACTGGGGGTTGCCGCTAACCCACGCCTAGAACTCGTCGTAGTCTTGGAACTCCTGGAAGTCTCCTTCAACAGCTTCATCTTCGCCTGAGTAGTGGTTGCAATGCTGACAACCTGGGGATGGGGGGGGTTTGGTGTGTAGAGCAAGGGTGAGTACACATCAACATACTCAGCAAGTATCCTGTTTGGCTGTAGTGGACTAGCTTTATGTGGGGGGGGGGGTAAGTCAAGCAGTTGCTTTTAGTTGGTTAGATTATTATTTACTAATAGAAAGCCAAGTTTTAGCATTAACCCAAGTTATTAGCCCGATGTACCCTTTCCAAACGGAAAGAATACCACTTACCAGCACCATAGTCATAACCAAAACCATCGATCTCATAGCCACCTGTACCAAAGTATCTCTGATCAAGTACCACTAATCACTGGAGCTCCCTTGGCCGCTCATAACCGCGAGCACGGCTGATATATCAGTTTTCAAACACTCTGCAGAGGTTGTGCACTTTACCCACAAGCCGTGATTCCCTTTCTGCCCGGAGATCATGACTCTCCATTGATCACTACCAAGGTGACCCAGCAAGGCATCACTACGTAGCCTTTACAAAGTTTCCCCGGGGCTGTAGCCACCCGTTAGGTTTCCTAAATGCACCGCACTCCTCCCCAAGGGGCGAACCCAAACTTGGCAGAGCGAGCCGCATACACCGAGCCCCATTGACGGCACGACGGCTAAGTGATCTACACCCCGGATCCTCTAATTATTCAGCTAAGGGCATCCCATTCCACCCTCATGGTTGCACTGTTTTCCCGGGCGGTCATCCATAGAACTGGTCCTTACGGAGAGGCACTCGAGAAACCGCTCGAGCCCCCTTAAGGCCACAAGTACAACATCATAATAAGAGAAGGCAAAACAGCGTATCATAGATAATCTCATCATGTTCATTGATTAGAGTTTGAGCAATAGCTTAAAGCTAAACAATAATAATCCAACCCAAATAGGTAATCAAGGACATGGATAACAAAAGCTAGTCAATCCTTAGGCATAAATGTGTAATGCGGGAGGTGAATTAAAGAATGAATAGGACAGAGATAGGTCAAGGGACACTTGCCTCCACCAACCGACTGCTGCTCAGGGGCTTCTCCTGCAAGTTCCTCGGGCTCTTCAACCGGATCGTTCTCTATGCGAGTGCACACATACATACATCCATCCATTGAAATTAGGAAACCAACAATACACCATACAAGAGAACAAGTAGATTAAACATGCATAGAATATCACATACAATAATGAATTTACCATGGTTAGAAAGAGGCGGGGAAAGGTCTCGCGAGAGTTAAAGCTTATGCCCGAGACGCACTACGGGTAAACAAATAACTAAACGCTACGTGCTCTAGTTCCAATTGGTTCTAACAAAAGAATTAGCTACATGCACTAATGTAAACGTGACCACTTTTAGTAGATTAACATTGAATGAGATAGATGATTAGTTATACAAATTAACTAACGTAACCAATTTCCAAATTGAGACTCCTATCTTATTAATATAAACACGTGATTAGCGCGCATAGGACACGGGGGGGGGGGGGGGGGGGGGGGGTAGACGGGGGCGTCTGGGGGGTAGACGGGGACACGACGGGTCGTGCCGAGGCACTGCGCACTACGTGAGCACGCGCGCGAGGCCGCACGCACACGCCGCGAACTAGTCGTGCGCATGTCGGGGCCGCGCGCTAGCCGAGTTCAAGGCCACGCGCCATAGGCACGCTGGGCCGAGCTCGAGGCCGCGCCGGGGCCGTCACGACGCGAGCAAGGCACGCCGGGGCGGGCGGACGAGCACGGCGCACGGGCGGGGGGCACGGCCGGGGCCGGGACGGCACGAGGCCGAGGCGGGCGCGGCCGAGCCGGGGCGGGCTCGCCGGGGGGGGGGGGGGGGGGGGGGGGCGAACCGGGGTCGGGGCGGGGGTGGCTCGCCGAGGCGGGGTCGGGGCGGGGGCTCGCCGGGGGGCCGAGGCGGCTCGCCGGAGCCGGACGGGGTCGGGGCGGGGGCGGCTTGCTGAGGCGGGGGCGGGCGCGGGATCGCCGGGGCGGGACTGGGCGCGGCGGCGCCGGGCGGACGAAGCGGGGTCGGGCTCGCCGGGGCGGGGCTGGGCACGGTGGCGCCGGCCGAGGACGGCGCGTGAGCGGCCGGGGCGAGGCGGTTGAACCGGGGGGAGAGCTCGCCGGAGGGGGCGGGCGGACGAGGGGGGGCGGGCTCGCCGGAGGGGGCGGGCGCGGGACGGGGCTCGCCGGAGCGGCCAAGCCGAACGGCCGGGGGCGGGGCCGAGCGGGCGAGGCGGCCGAGCCGGGGGGCGGGGGACGGCGTCGGAGGGAGGAGAGGGAGGAGGGAGAGGGAGGAGAGGAGGGAGGAGGAGGGGTGGAGCCTCACCGGAGGGGGACGGCGCGGCGGCGGCGCCGGGGAGGGGTGGCGGCGGCGCTAGGGCAGGGGAGAGGCGGCGGCGGCGCTAGGGTTAGGGTGAGGGTGAGGGAGAGAGAGAGGGAGGGGATTTTTGGAAAAAGAAAAAAAAAAGAGAGGGGGGGGGACGGTTGGGCCGACTGGGCCCAAAGGGGGGGAGAGGGGGCGCGCGGCTGGGCCGGCGCAGGGCCCACGCGGGAAGGGGGGGGGGGCGGCTGGGCCGAAAGGGGAGAAGGGGGGGAAGAGAAAAGAAAAAAAGAAAAAAAAGAAAAGGCTTTTTCTTTTTTTTTCTAATTTCTAATTTCCTCTAGATGAAAGCATTCACATTTTTAATCAATCAAAAAGTATGCATGGTTCGGCATGGTGCATCACACAAAATAAAGTGTTTTAAGGTTTTGCTTTACACGAGGTCTAAAGCCAAAACCCGCTGTGACTTTGGAAAAGATCAAGGCTTAGCGAGAAGAAAAGGGAAAAAGGAAAGAGTAACGCCTGAATTTGGTGAGAGAAAAGAAGAAAAAATTCTACCACCAAATTCAGGGCGTTACAAACCTATCCCCCTTAAAAGAATCTCGCCCTCGAGATTCAGGGTTGGCTAGCAAAGAGCTCTGGGTATTTAGCCATCAGATCATCTTCACGCTCCCAGGTTGCTTCTTCCTCTGAATGGTGATTCCATCTAACTTTGCACATTCTGATGGTCTTCCTTCGGGTGACTCTGTCCGCAACCTCAAGGATCTGCACTGGCTTCTCAACGTAGGTCAAGTCCTCCTGGACTTCAAGACCTTCCACTGGCAACTGCTCCTCTGGCACACGCAAGCACTTCTTCAACTGAGACACATGAAAGACATCATGCACAGCAGACAAATTCTCTGGCAGACTGAGCTGATAAGCCACTTCTCCACGCCTTGAGAGAATTTGGTACGGACCAATGTAGCGGGGTGCTAGCTTGCCTTTGACTCCGAACCTCTTGACTCCTCTGATCGGTGACACTTTCAGATAGACAAAGTCTCCGACTTCGAAACTCAGCTCTCTTCTTCTTGTGTCTGCATAGCTTTGCTGTCTTGATTGCGCTATCTTCAGATTCTCTCGGACCATCTTGATGTTCTCTTCGGCTTCAAGCAAAATGTCTGGCCCAAACACCTGCTTTTCTCCAGGCTGATCCCATTGCAACGGAGTTCTGCAACTCCTTCCATAGAGCGCCTGAAATGGTGACATCTTCAAACTGGCCTGGTAACTGTTGTTATAGGAAAACTCTGCATAAGGCAATCGCTTGTCCCATCCGGACTGATCTTGCAACGCATAGGCTCTCAACATGTCTTCAAGAATTTGGTTGGTCCTTTCGGTCTGGCCATCTGTCTGCGGGTGATAAGCAGAACTGAAATTCAGATGTATGCCCAAAGCTTCATGCAACTGCTGCCAGAAATGAGAGGTGAACTGCGTTCCTCTATCTGACACTATCTTCTTTGGCACACCATGAAGACAAACGATCCGAGACATATACAATTCTGCCAATACGACACTGCTATAGTTGGTCTTGACAGGTATGAAGTGGGCTGACTTGGTCAAACGGTCCACTACTACCCAGATGGAATCGTAGCCGGCTCGAGTGCGAGGCAATCCGACTATGAAATCCATACCAATTTCATCCCATTTCCACTGAGGGATCTGCAACGGTTGCAACAATCCAGCAGGTCTCTGGTGCTCTGCCTTAATTCTTCGGCAACTATCGCACATAGCCACATGCTCTGCGATTTCCCTCTTCATTCCGTACCACCAGAATTTCTTCTTCAGATCCTAATACATCTTCTCACTGCCGGGGTGAATCGAATAGGCTGTCTCATGAGCTTCCTTAAGGATCAACTCTCGAATGGACTGGACATTGGGAACACATAAGCGGTCTTTGAACCATATCACACCCTCTGCATCTTCTCGAAAATCTTTGCCTCTGCCATCTAGAATCAGTCGCCGGATCTCACTGATCTTCTCATCATTCTTCTGCGCTTCTTTGATTTCGCGCTCTAAGGTAGGTTCCAACTCAACTGTGACTCCTCGCGAATTGTTCAGAAATCCGAGACTCAACCTGTCGAACTCCTTGGCCAACTCATAAGGCATCGGACGAGCGACCATCAGATTGACTTGACTCTTTCTGCTCAAAGCATCTGCCACTACGTTTGCTTTGCCTGGATGGTAATGAATCTCCAACTCATAGTCTTTGATCAACTCTAACCATCTTCGTTGCCTCATGTTCAACTCTGACTGAGTGAATATATACTTCAGACTCTTGTGGTCTGTGTAAACATCACATTTATGTCCATACAGATAGTGCCTCCATGTCTTTAGTGCATGAACCACTGCTGCCAACTCTAAATCATGGATTGGGTAGTTCTTCTCATGAACCTTCAACTGTCGGGACGAGTAGGCCACAACTCTTCCCTCTTGCATCAACACGCATCCCAAACCTGTGTAACAAGCATCACAATACACCGAGAAGGGCTTGTGCACCTCAGGCAAGACTAGGACAGGCGCTGTAGTCAACTTTTCTTTCAGCGCTTCAAAGGCCTCTTGACATTTCTGGGTCCACTTGAACTCAACTTTGTTGCCTAGCAACGCTGTCATTGGTTTCGCAATCTTCGAAAACCCTTCAATGAATCGCCGATAGTATCCGGCCATTCCAATGAAGCTCTTGATTCCTCGAGCATCTGTTGGCGCTTTCCAGTTCAGAATGTCTGCCACTTTCTTCGGATCTACAACCAATCCTTCCTTGTTGATTATGTGACCCAAGAACAGGACTTCACTGATCCAGAACTCACACTTGCTCAACTTTGCATACAATTGGTGCTCTCGCAATCTCTGCAATACCATCCTCAAATGACTTGCATGCTCTTTTTCACTTTGAGAATAAATCAGAATGTCGTCAATGAATACCACCACAAACTTATCGAGATAGTCCATGAATACACTATTCATCAGATTCATGAAAAAGGCTGGTGCATTGGTTAAACCAAAAGACATCACAGTGAACTCATACAAACCATACTTGGTAATGAATGCTGTCTTCGGAATGTCCGAAGGTCGGATCCTGAGCTGATGATAACCTGACCTCAGATCAATCTTGGAGAACACACTGGCTCCTCTCAACTGGTCGAACAGATCTTCTATTCTGGGCAAGGGGTACTTGTTCTTGATCGTGACTTCATTCAAAGCTCGATAATCAATACACATCCTTTTGGTGCCATCTTTCTTCTCCACAAATAGGACAGGGGCGGCCCAAGGCGAGGTGCTTGGCCGGATGTAACCTTTCTCTGACAGCTCATCAATTTGCTTCTTAAGTTCAACCAACTCTGGTCCAGATATTCTGTAAGCTCTCTTAAAGATAGGGGAGGTTCCAGGAAGAAGCTCTATAGCAAACTCAACTTTCCACTCTGGTGGCATACCCGGTAAGTCTTTTGGAAACACATCTGGGAACTCGGACACAACCCTGATACTCTCAATTGGGTCTGCTTCACTGCTATCAACGACCATCTGATAACAACTTCCTTTCTAGGGCTCAGGCGGGACTAACTCGGTCACCACTTCCTCTCCTAGTGGGGACACCAACTTGATGGTCCTTTTATCACAACTGATAACTGCCTGGTACTTATCTAGCCAATTCATCCCTAGGATGACATCTATTCCCTGAGTACCCATTACTATAAGGTTGGCAGGAAACGCTATCCCCCTTATTTCCACACTTATATTCAAACAAATGCTATCGGCTCGAATTCTACCACCGGCTGAGTCAATTTGAATGGGGGTTGACATGGTAGTAATTGGAAGATTATGTGTTTCTACCCATGATGCAGTAATGAAAGAATGCGTTGCTCCAGTATCAAATAACACCTCTGCAATATGGGAGTCGACTGGGAACATACCTACTATCATGCCGGGGGCCTCCTGAACTGCTTCAACTTCCAAGTGGTTCAGTCTCCCATGATTATAGCGCGGCTGAGAGCGGTTGCCTGCTCCAGGCTGAGGCACATTCTGCTTTGCTGGGGCATTGGGGCCTAACTGCTGCTGGGCTGCCTTCTTCGGACATTGCATCACCCAGTGGCCTTGCTCTCCACAGTGGAAACATGCCCTGTTTCGAACCTGAGCTGGTGCTGCCTGATTGTTCTACTGGTTTGCTGGGGCAGGAAGGCGAGGTGCTTGCTGATTCTGCCTCTGAAACTGACCTCCTGACTGATTGCTCTGACGGTTCTGGTACTGATGCTGAGGATACTGCCTTTGGAACTGCTGATGCTGCTGAGGTGGGCGCTGGTTCTGCCTGAACTGCTGAGGTTGATTGCCTGAGAAATGAGGACGATTGCTGCTTCCAGGCTGGGGTCCACTGATCTTGCGCTTATGATCCTCCATCTCCTTACACTTCCTCTCTGTCATGATTGCTCTGTCAATCAGGTGCTGGAATGTCGGGAAGGTATGATTCATCAGTTGGTACTGCAGAGGGTCAACCAAGCCTCTCAGGAAACGGTACTGTCGCTTGGCGTCGGTGTTGACATCTTCAGGAACATACCGAGACAATTGCAGAAACCTGTCCCGGTACTCACTGACAGACAATGGCCCTTGCTTGAGGGCCAGGAACTCCTCCTTCTTTACTGTCATCAGACCTGCAGGAACATGGTACTGACGAAAGCTACCTCTGAACTCTTCCCAGGTGATGGCGTCAGGGTGGGCATGGGTGGCGAGGTAAGACTCCCACCATGACTGGGCTGCTCCTCTCAACAGACGGGGACCATACAGGACTTTCTCCCTGTCATCGCACTGAGCGGTATGCAACTCCCGCTCCACAGTGCGCAGCCAGTCTTCAGCATCCATGGGGTCAGAAGAATGAGTGAACGTTGGTGGATGACCTCTCATGAATTCAGCACGCTTGTCTCTGGGCATCTGAGGCATCTGAGGCTGAGGTGGGGCCTGCTGCTGTTGCTGCTGCTGCTGCTGAATGGCGGCCAAAGTCTGACCGATGGCTTGAACTGCCTAAGTCTGCATCAGAAACATCTGCTCGATCGACATCGGGGGCGGGGGCGGCAGGTGCTGCTGCTGGGGCACCTCCTCCTGTTGAGCGGCTCGCTCCTGCTGAGCACGCCTTCCTCCTCTGCGCCTGTTCTCTGACATCTGCAGAATAAACCAAAATGCAGGGGATACCCACACTCTGGTGACAGTCATTACAAAGATCCAAACCAAACATAGTTCATCATGACAAACATAAATGCACAGGATATAGCAAACTACCCTGTCTAACTAAGACTAACTAAGACCGAGACTAACGCTAAGACTGTAGCTTCTACGTATATATTTTGTATTAATTACAAGATCCAACTCTAACGAGCTATGGTTCTAGATTTATCTTGGTCTTGCAGTCGGGATTGCCATAAAACTGGTGTCCACGCCGAGGTCAGCGGTACGGGTGCTGAGTCCCGACGGGAGCGGGGGAACCACCATCCAGGTGACGATGTTCCGCGCGCTCAGCCCGCAGCAGGGCGATCTCATCACGAGCCCTACTCAGCTCGTCTAGTGCATGGTCCAGCTCCGTGTTTAGCACTGCAGCTAGGTTGACTGTGCTGCTCAACCTAGGATTGCCCTCACCGACAGGTGAGACAATCACGCTTCCTGTGCTGCCAGATGGACAGCGGGGGTAATACTTCAGGTCAAGACCGTCAGCTACCCCACCGAAAACCGAGCAGTAGTGCGAAAGCGCACGCCGTGCAGCATCTTGCATGGCTGCCTCAGCTGAGTCCCGCTCAGAGATAGAATAGTGCTCTGAGCAGGCCTCCGCACCCTGGAGACTGTTCTCCGGACGGCGCACCAAGCAGGTTGCTTCCCAGCGGTCCGAGTAGACCCCGTGACTGTGCTGGTAGACCACACAGCGATACTCGATGGACCAAGTATGCCGGTTAAGTGCCCGACGTAGCAGGGTGTCGAGCGCATCGTGGAAGTGACACCCGTGAGCAACGTCGCGAGTGATGGGTCGAGCAACCCATCCTTCCGGCTCATGGTTAGCAGAGAAGTCGGTGTCGTGGCTCGAGCTGTCGTCGCCACCTCCGTCGTCTGGGTCTCTTCCAGCAGCTACTCCAGAAGCTAGGGCACCCAGTGATGGTGCAGGGGGCGCCTCCAGGGGAAGCACGGGGGAGCAGCTCCTCACGGACTCTATCTCCTGGTGGATCTGAAAGTTGCCTAGAGGGGGGGTGAATAGGCAAGTTACAACTTTTTCAACAAAAACTAGAAGCAAACTGGGTAAAACTGAATTGATCTCGAAATTCACCCAGTTAACTTTGTAAATGAGATGTTCTAAATGATCCACAGGGTTCAAAGTAGTAGATTTGAGAAGGGCACTTCTCAAAATCCACACACCAAAAAGATATGAACAAATCTTCCACGGAATGGTGAGAGAACGAAGAACATGTATAAGCACAATGAACAAGAACATAAGAGACACAAGATTTATCCCGAGGTTCGGTCACACCACCAAGGTGCCCTACTTCCTCGTTGAGGCGCCCACAAAGAGCCGGGTCTCTTTCAACCCTAATCCTCCCTTTGCCGACCACAAAGGTCAAGCCCACACAATAATATTTGCTCAAACAAGCGGGTAATACAAACTTTCTTGTGGTCTTCCACAAGATTTGGAGACTCACAAGAGACACCTAGTCGTCTAGGAGCTAGAAGCTCCAAGAGTAATGAATCCACAAAGAACTCGATGTAGTACCAAAGCTCGAATCAAGAAGAGCAAGAGAGATTTGGAGATGAAGCACAAAAACTGCAGCTCTCAAACTCACTCAAAGATTTCTCTCCAAAGATTTGAAATGGGAGAGGCAAGAGGTGTGTGAGAGAGAGTGGGAGGTGTTTCTCAGGTTAGGAATGGAGTCCAAGTCGTGCTCTACTGTGGAGGAGAGAGGTGAGAGTGAGTATATATAGGTGGGGCTCCAAAACTAGCCGTTTTTGACTTTTCTGCCCAAAAACCGGTTGAACCGGTCCCAAAACCGGTTGAACCGGTTTTTCAAAAAGCTGCGCACAGCTTTTTGGCTGACACAGTAGACTGGCAGAAAAAAGTGAACAGTGCAAAAACCGGTTGAACCTATTTTAAAACCGGTTGAACCTGTTTCCACCAGACAAAAACCGGTTGAGTGTCCGGTTGAGTGTCCGGCTGAACCAGTATTTTCCAAAAAGGTGAACAGTGCAAAAACCGGTTGAACCTGTTTTTCCAAAAAGCAATTTTGGCCAAGATAGACTTAAAAAGGTTGTACTACATACTTTCACTAAGGATTAACAAGGGTAAAATGGAAGTTTTAGATCAAGGATTTTGAGCTTTAGTACCAACACCAACCTTCTTTATGGATCCCCCTTGATAGTACGACGATTCCTATACTCAAGTCAAATAAAATATAATTAAGTAAACTCCTTGAGTCATTGGTGTCTCAAGTGTGATTTCTCCATGATGTTGCTTCATAAGGATCACAAACATCTTTGTCTCACCTTTTGAAGCAAACACAAATCGAGCCTGTGACTTGTGCCATTTCACCATATATGAGTTCAAATCATGGCTTCAAGTCACCTTACTGATGCATCAACATGTTGTAACTCTTCATAGTTGATTAGTTCATCGACTTAGTGCAAGTACTCTCTTCTTCACCTTAGCCATGGTACCTCGGTCTACAAGCCGTCGCTTGTCCTTCACCTTCGCTTAGTTCCTCGAAGCCCTTTCCTTGCTATCTTCACCCTATCAAGCCATTCTTGAGTCACATCCTATTGAACATCCATTGAGAGAATCATTTCTTCAATATTGTGAACCTTGCTTGAATGTCATCTAGATATAACTGCTAAGATCAATCAAGCTCTAGTTTGATTCTCATATATTCATATATGGACTAATAGTAATATGGTCAAGCCAATTCACGATTCCTCATATCTTATTCACTTTGGCTTGACCAATCCTCTTAATCACTTCAACCTCTATTATGATCATATTTATGCATAGTGATTTCTCAGGACTTGTCCATATATTCAAACCAATATAGAGACCATATTATATCCATTTGCATTGTCTCACTGGTTATTTGACCTTGTGTTGAACCTTGTTCACTGATCATTATACACTATTCAAGTATGTTCATCATACTAAATTTCCTGTTCAACACTTAGCAAACTTGTTAGACCTTTAAATGTGTTGTTATCCAAATCACCAAAACTCACAAAAGGGATGAATGCACTTTCAATCTCCCCCTTTTTGGTGATTGATGACAACACATTTAAAGCTTACATAAGATTTGATAAATAAGATTTTGAATCCTATGATATAGTTTCCTCCCCCTAAATATGTGCATTTCAGAAAATACCAATTTTGTACTCAAATGCCAAAACCACATATTTGGGTCAAAGGGTGAAGACAACTTATATCATACTATTCATAGGGTGCTTTGTGTCATAAATAAACGTGATGCTCATGACATATTATGCACTCACCAATTTCCTTCATCTTATGTTTTACTTATGATTCAACCCCCTTTTTGTCAATTATTTCTCCCCCTTTTCAAAAGTCTTCTAACACTTAGTTACATAAGACTAAAGGTAAGCTTTAATGCAAAATTTCTCCCCCTTTGTCATAAATCTCCAAAAAAGGATACAAAGAATATAAAGGGTAGAAATTATGAGTAAGCATGATGTGAACACACTATCATGAAGAGGGTCCTTAGATGGCACAAAGTTCATGGAGGAGTGTCATAAGTGATGTACCTTTGCGTTTTACCTTTTCAAAGGGGTGTTCCACACTTGTGTTGTATTTAGAGTTCATTTTGCAATCTTTTGTTGGCATAATTGTGACATAGGTCCAAGATATCAAATTAATATTGTCATACTAATTGAAAGATAAATCTTGATACCTGGAGTCTAGATGTCACCTAGCATTTTCTTATCATAACAAGAGACAACATGAAAATTGCACAAGTATGAATTATACAACTAGTGATCATGTACGAAAAATATCAATTGAACACCACCAATTGATACAATTTGATAGATAATCAGATCACTAATTGCATATTACACTAAGTTCTCCTCAAGTTTTAGTGCACACATATATATGAATTCAATTGATATCTGTTGAGAGTACTTATTTGCAACTTAAAGTACCATTGGCATAAAAGGAGTATCAATTGAACATAATCATGCAACATAAGAAACATGTGCACTATTTAATCAATTAAGTTCTAGACAGGAGAATTTATAAGCTATGCTACTTTAGACATTTGCAATCCAAAAGAATATGATAACGTTTTAGATGATTTTGGAGTAGCATATACAAGAGAAACTCATTCTCTTATGAAATGTATATAAGATACATTTATTGGAGCAAAGAATCTTTGATACCCATCAAAATTTGTAGTGGAAGCGATTGTCTTTGCCTGAAGATTCCTTTCTAATTTGAGACTACACACATAATAGACTTGAAAATGAAGTTAGTCTTAAAGATTCAAATTATAGACCATTCTCCCCCTAAATGTGTGCATACAAGTGATGAATACTTGTTTAGCTTATGCACTTCGACTTGTGAGGCTAGGGGATTAAGTTCTACAATTTGAACCTTGGTACAAATAAAGTATGAAAATATGAAATTGCACCAATTTAAGGAATTACTCATAATCAAATGGTATACTAATAGACATGATATGCAATATTTTAAGCCAAGATTCAAGTGCAACCTTATGATGTGACTTAAGATATTGCATATACATGCATACACTAACTTGTAAGAGCCTAGATACACAAATGTAATACAATAGTTCATGGAGTGACACACCTTTGTTCCATGCCATATGGTCTTCATTTTGATCATGAATTTATATCTTAGCTTTTGATAGGCTTGACATTTCAAAGAGAAACTTATCCTCTTTAAACGGTCAAGAGAAACTCATTCTCTTCAAAGAACTACACAAATTCACTAAAAGAAAATGTTAGTCTTTAAGGACACAAGATATAGAATGAGCTCCCCCTAAATGTATGCATCAAGTACTCGAATTACTTGTAACATGCACTTGATTCAATTAAGATTCTTAGAGGAGTTCATCATATATCTTGGTCAAGGCATAATATATTTGAAACAATTGAATTTATGCTAGAGAACACATATCGTTCCCCAATAGAACTAATCCATGGGGTGACATGTGGTAAATATTTGATCATTTCCTTGGAACCACTCATCCTCATTTGATGTTCTCTAAGGTGTGAGATTACAAAACATGAACTTGAAGAAATCATTAGCCTCACAAGATATAGGCTAAACTCTCCATCAATTTGTGCATGCAAGAGTACACAAAGTACACTTATGCACATCAACAATATGAGGTTAAAGGAGATGTTTGCACTATATCTTGGTTTAACATAACATGCTTTACATAGATGATGAAAATTAAACCAATTGAAAGTTTAAGAACTGAAAGTATATCAATTGAAATTCTGAAGGGTAAAGCATGCTAATATGAACCTCAAACCTCATAATGAAGGATATCTTATAAATATTTCACTACATCTTCATTATTTGGTTGACAAAAAGTGTAACTCTCTTCTTGAATCACTGTGATTTCTTTTCTCTTTATGATTTCATCCAACCAGGCGATCTTGAACTTCATTCATCTTGGCTTGGTTCAATCATACTTGATATGAGACCCATTGAAACTCAATGATTGAAATAACCAAGACTCTTATATCCGTAGATTTTGAATCCATCTTGAAAGCAATTGGAAGGACCTTGTTCAAACACTTAGAAAAGAGAGCATTAAAAACACATGGGAAGGTTTCACAAATGATTATCCTTATATGTGGATGAAAAATGAACCATCATTCTTGAAACCCAAAAGGATAGACTAAATTCCTTTAAATTAGTGCACACATATAGTTGATGTCAAAGTTATATGCACTATTGAACATTTTATAATGCAATGAATTTAACCTATACTATGGTACATCCCACTAAGGATAGAATACTAAAACAACTGAAGGATAGGAAGTTTTCATACCTTGGCCTCTTATCAACTTCATCTTACTTTAGTTGAATAGTATCCTTTAAGCTTGTGATTTATCCAATTTAAAACAAGCACCATCTCTTAACATAGATTTTCTATGGATCAACTCAACACAAGAGATGGCATTAGTAGCACAAGCACTAGTTTCTTATTTAGCAACCCTTTTTTTATGTGGAAGGCAGGTGAGTTGCTAAAAATAAAGAAACCTCATAATATGGACTAAATTTCCCTTAATCCCTTATACACAATACATTATTGAATGACACAGATTTAGATATGCATGGTTATTCAATGAAGTCCAAAGGTCTAATTTAAGCCATATTATGGTGAGTGTCTAATATGGAAGAATCAAATCCAAATTAATTAGAGAGAGATCATACATCACATAGTTTTGAATTATTGATCATATGATGAGATTCATTTTTCTTCCAATTGGACCTTTATTTCATAATCAACAACTGATGTATGTCCTCAGGTGCTTCTTCTTCTTTAGTGGCTACACAAGTCACAAAGGAGATAAGATTTTAAAAAAATATGCACTTGAGATTCAGTTGTTACCACCGTTGCTACTATCTCCAAATATGATTTATACATTCATTATCGAACACCCAACTTGATCCATTGAAGGAGTGATCATGCAAAACAAGTTTAAGCTTCATATCTTGGTACCCAATTTGAATTGGGTCCTTTGAGATTAGTAGTAAGAGCCTTTAGTACCCACACAATCCTTATTGTGGCCTTTCTCTTTGTGTAGGCACCCACATATACTTGACAACCATCTTACATGGTTTCAAGTCAATATTTAATCACACAGATAAAAGCAAGAGTTAAGAATAGGAGCCTTTTCTCCTTTTCTTGATACATCGTTGTGTTGCCTTCTCGATGATGAACCTAGCTTGACCTTGGGTGTACCTAGCTTATCAAGGTTAGTCGCACAAGCATTCATAACATGAAGACAAGTTATGCATGGAATTTACAACTTAGTGATCCAATTCAATGTGAAGCATATGGATACCGATTTAAGTAGATTTCTAAGATATGAAAATATGGGTTTCCAAATTTTAGAGAGTATGGATCACTAATTGTACCTTTTACAGTTTAAAAATCATATCCATGTTAGTGCATATGTATGTCATGAATATCAACAAAAAGATTCTTATGCACTTCTAGATTTAACGATAAGGGAATTTTAAACTGCATCAAGAGTAGCTATTTAGAAAACAAAGATTACAATCCATATGAATGAGATACAAATTTACCATTTTGGATTGTCTTAGTATAGCTTACTCAAGGGAAACTTATTCTCTACGACACAAGATATATATAATGTGCTCCCACTAGATATGTGCATCAAGTATTTGAATGACTTATCAAATGCACTTTCAATTCAATGAAGATTCTCAAGAGGAGTACATTACATATATTGGTCAAGGCATGAAAAATTTGCAATGAATTAACTTATGCCTAAGAATACTTACCACCATATAGAATGTACCATTTGTTATATCAATTGAAAGATCTTACTATATGAGATGGTGTCATCTAAGTATTCTTCTTTTCATCATTTGTGGAGACTTCCTTCTTTGTTATCTCTTTTCCTTTTAAAACTAGTCGATAAAACACTTTGAAAAGAGGTATTAGTAGTACAAGGAAGTATTTAATGAATGATGATATATATATATATATGTGAATGGCAAACAAATCATCATTTATGAGGCGTAAAGGCATAAATTAAATTCCTTTTAAGTTAATGCACATGGAGCAGTGAATTCACAATATGCACTAATTTACAAATTTAATCCAAAAGGAATTTAACCTTCATATTGACATTTCTTTTCATAAAATAGATTATTACTAATTGAAAGTATGCCACTTGAAAGGAACTACTATTGATCAACTACCAATTGAAGCAATTAGTTCCATACCTTTGCCTTGAGCATTCCTAATCTTTCTTTTAGGTGAAGATTAACCTTTAAAGCTTGTGATTTTACCAATTGAAAGAGCACAATCTCTACTTATGAATTTCATGAAATAGCTTAAAAGAGATTTCATTAGTAACACAAGTAATAGTTTCCTATTTAGCAACCTCTAGTATATGAATGACAAGAAGGTTACTAAAATAAGGAAACCTCATGATATGAACTAAATTACCCTTACAAGCATCATGCATAACATCAATTGAAAAAAGATGAAAGTAGCATGATTATTTAATTAAGTTTATAGGGCAACTCTAATTCATAACATGGTGAGTGATTAATGGAGAAGACTCAAAACCAATTTAAACAAGAATGAATACATCACATAGTATTGGTTCGATCCTTTTTGAATGTTGAATGGCACACTCCATTTGGGAAACACATTCTCATGTTGTGAGACTACATAAACACTTAGATAGAAACATTAGTCTCACAACTCTAGTCAAATAGAGAATTCCCCATTTGGTAAGTGCTATAAGAATTTGAATTTCTTACTTAGCACTCTATTCATTTAAGAACATGGGATAATCCTCTTTATGTCTAGGTCATGGCAATAACACGATAATTAATTTGAAATATGCCACAAGATACATATAATCAATTTAAAGCATGTAGATTGTCACAATATAAAAATATGAACTTGCAATCTACCATATAATTAGATCATTTCCAAAGCAAGGTAAAATCTCTTAAGTTCATTCTCAAGTGCTTCATTTTTCCTATGTGGCTACAAAAGACACAAAGGAATATACCAATTAAAAGCAATGTGCACTTAAGAATTAATTGTTACCATCCTTTGGATATCCCTTAGTTGTAGGCCTTTTGCTTGATTCCCACAAAGGTAAATCCTTATTCCCTACAACACAAGTTCTTGCTAGAGATGAATATGAAGTTAGTGATATAACAACTAAAATCATCTTTGGGTCAATCTTAAAGGATAGACAATGTAAGATTGATATCTTGAGATAAGGATTGAGTTAAACTGCTCAAGCACCCCAAAGCTTCATATCATCTCTAGGTACCTGCAAAAACTTATTAAGTATATTTTGGTACCCATTTTTGGATGGGTCCACCAAGGTTAGCTAATAAATACTTAGGCACCCAAATGGCCTTTGTGCTAGTTTTAGGTGAACTAATTACCTTTCTAGCACAAGTGTCATTTTTGGGTCTCCTAAGTGAATATGAATGAATTGACATGGTAGGCTTATGATACTCACTCATGGGACAATCCTTGCATAGGTGTCCCTTTCTTCGGCAAGTGTAGCAAATCTGATTTTTAATTTTGCAAGACTCCTTCTTTCCTTGCTTCTTGTTTGCTACATGGTTAGTGAGCCTCTTTCTTTCTAAAGTTAAGCCACTATCCTTTGTGTAGGGACATGACTTAATCTCATGTCCCTTCTCATGACATTGATAACACTTTCTAGCGCATCTTCTCTTATTTGGAAGAGTGACTTGTTTGTTACCTTGTGTGGAGCATGTGGAGGCATGGTTGAGACACTTGTCATGAGCTTTGGCTTTCTTCTCTTGATGTTTGCTCATGTCCTTCTTGGAAAGCTTGATATTCTTTTGAAGGTGTTTTGTGCATGCTACTATTGTCCCTTTCTCAAGCTTTTTCACCATATTATCACGGTTATCTTGAGAAGGTTGAGCATGACATTTTCCCTTCAATTGAGTCAAGCTCCTTTTTAGCCTCTCATTTTCTTCCTTGAGCTCTTTATTTTCTTGTGTGATAGAAATATCACTAATTCCTGAAATTTCTAGCTCAATGGAAGATTGGCTTGCTTGATAACAACAATTGTTAGCACATGGTAATATAGTTTCTATTTGAGTACATGTGCATATGTGAGGTTGGTATGATTTCAAATTAGTTAACACAACCTCATGAGCCATTTCTAACATGATATGTGAATCCATAAATTTATTATGAGAGTACATAAGCATATCATGTTTTTCTTGCAAAGCTACATTTTCAATATTTATTTTTTCTATTTTGTTCTTGAGCATAGCATTTTTATTTTCTAATTTAGCAATATATGATGAATGATGAACATCTTTAATTTGCTCAATTGAAATGTTTTCATACCTTTGGACCAAATCATCATGAGAGCACTTTAGCTTCTCATGCTCTTTGGTCAACTTCTCTAAGTCTTTGATTTTTTCGATGAGGATATCTTCTTGCTTATGAAGCATTTCCTTTTGTTCTTCTGCTCTTTTCATGAGTTTGAGCAAGCTCATCCGGTTCTTCTTGCTTAGTTGAGCGAAGAATTTTTGAAGATCATCCTCATCTTCACTATCACTTTCATGCTCCTTCTCATCCTCACTTTCGCTTTCACTGTCACTCTCATTAGCAACAAAGCACATATGAGAAGTGGATTTCAAAGACGAACCTTGTGAAGAGGTGGATTCGTCGTTTGGTCTCCATCGATCATTTTCTTCTTCTTCAATCTTGTTCTTCGCCACATCTTCCTTCATTTTGAGGAACATCCTTTCGGCGATTCTCATGGCAAGATCTATTGCCCTAGGATCAACATCTGCACCAAAAGATGAAGTCGAGGCAACCTCAACTTTTTCAAGCTTAGAAGCACTTTTGTTTCTTATTCCCCCCGACATGATCTTTCCTCACGCGGTTAAGCGTTAGAACAAGGATTAGGCTCTGATACCAATTGAAAGTTGCCTAGAGGGGGGGGTGAATAGGCAAGTTAAAACTTTTTCAACAAAAACTAGAAGCAAACTGGGTAAAACTGAATTGATCTCGAAATTCACCCAGTTAACTTTGTAAATGAGATGTTCTAAATGATCCACAGGGTTCAAAGTAGTAGATTTGAGAAGGGCACTTCTCAAAATCCACACACCAAAAAGATATGAACAAATCTTCCACGGAATGGTGAGAGAACGAAGAACATGTATAAGCACAATGAACAAGAACATAAGAGACACAAGATTTATCCCGAGGTTCGGTCACACCACCAAGGTGCCCTACTTCCTCGTTGAGGCGCCCACAAAGAGCCGGGTCTCTGTCAACCCTAATCCTCCCTTTGCCGACCATAAAGGTCAAGCCCACAAAATAATCTTTGCTCAAACAAGCGGGTAATACAAACTTTCTTGTGGTCTTCCACAAGATTTGGAGACTCACAAGAGACACCTAGTCGTCTAGGAGCTAGAAGCTCCAAGAGTAATGAATCCACAAAGAACTCGATGTAGTACCAAAGCTCGAATCAAGAAGAGCAAGAGAGATTTGGAGATGAAGCACAAAAACTACAGCTCTCAAACTCACTCAAAGATTTCTCTCCAAAGATTTGAAATGGGAGAGGCAAGAGGTGTGTGAGAGAGAGTGGGAGGTGTTTCTCAGGTTAGGAATGGAGTCCAAGTCGTGCTCTACTGTGGAGGAGAGAGGTGGGAGTGAGTATATATAGGTGGGGCTCCAAAACTAGTCGTTTTTTACTTTTCTACCCAAAAACCGGTTGAACCGGTCCCAAAACCGGTTGAACCGGTTTTTCAAAAAGTTGCGCACAGCTTTTTGGCTGACACAGCAGACTGGTAGAAAAAAGTGAACAGTGCAAAAACCGGTTGAACCTATTTTAAAACCGGTTGAACCTGTTTCCACCAGACAAAAACCGGTTGAGTGTCCGGTTGAGTGTCCGGCTGAACCAGTATTTTCCAAAAAGTTGAACAGTGCAAAAACCGGTTGAACCTGTTTTAAAACCGGTTGAACCTGTTTTTCCAAAAAGCAATTTTGGCCAAGATAGACTTAAAAAGGTTGTACTACATACTTTCACTAAGGATTAACAAGGGTAAAATGGAAGTTTTAGATCAAGGATTTTGAGCTTTAGTACCAACACCAACCTTCTTTATGGATCCCCCTTGATAGTACGACGATTCCTATACTCAAGTCAAATAAAATATAATTAAGTAAACTCCTTGAGTCATTGGTGTCTCAAGTGTGATTTCTCCATGATGTTGCTTCATAAGGATCACAAACATCTTTGTCTCACCTTTTGAAGCAAACACAAATCGAGCCTGTGACTTGTGCCATTTCACCATATATGAGTTCAAATCATGGCTTCAAGTCACCTTACTGATGCATCAACATGTTGTAACTCTTCATAGTTGATTAGTTCATCGACTTAGTGCAAGTACTCTCTTCTTCACCTTAGCCATGGTACCTCGGTCTACAAGCCGTCGCTTGGCCTTCACCTTCGCTTAGTTCCTCGAAGCCCTTTCCTTGCTATCTTCACCCTATCAAGCCATTCTTGAGTCACATCCTATTGAGCATCCATTGAGAGAACCATTTCTTCAATATTGTGAACCTTGCTTGAATGTCATCTAGATATAACTGCTAAGATCAATCAAGCTCTAGTTTGATTCTCATATATTCATATATGGACTAATAGTAATATGGTCAAGCCAATTCACGATTCCTCATATCTTATTCACTTTGGCTTGACCAATCCTCTTAATCACTTCAACCTCTATTATGATCATATTTATGCATAGTGATTTCTCAGGACTTGTCCATATATTCAAACCAATATAGAGACCATATTATATCCATTTGCATTGTCTCACTGGTTATTTGACCTTGTGTTGAACCTTGTTCACTGATCATTATACACTATTCAAGTATGTTCATCATACTAAATTTCCTGTTCAACACTTAGCAAACTTGTTAGACCTTTAAATGTGTTGTTATCCAAATCACCAAAACTCACAGAAGGGATGAATGCACTTTCAGGAGCGAGAAAGAAGAGCCCTGCTGCTCCTGTCGTCGACGTTCCTGCTCCTCATGCAGGCGGTGGTGCAGTCTCTCCAAGTGGCTGGACTGTCCGGCCATGGGACGGCGAAGCGGACGCTCAGCAAGGCGGGAGGGTAAGAAGGGGATGACGGACTTTTGTGCAGTGTGTCTAAGTCGAGCCATCTACAAAAGACATCGCAAGCAAAAGGGTGAGAACAGAATTAATATGACCAGCAAATAATGAATCATAAGTAAATGAAGGATCAGAATAAAACACAATTTTCAGCAAGGTATATTATATAGTAGAACATAGGTTTGGTCGGTATGACCAACTTTTGAAGGGATATCAAAGTCAAGGCAGGGACAGAGGTCTATAGTCCTTAGAACGACCATTCTATTCTAGGTTAGCGGTCCTACAGTCAGCACGGCTTTGATACCACTTATGTCACACCCGGTTTTAGAAGGCAAACCGAATGCGAACCATGTACGTGCCAGGATCAGTTATTCACGTACACAGCAGTTACATAACATGGACATCATCACACAGTGCTCAAAATAGTATTAAAAGGGAAATAATAGTCGATTACATCATACGTCTGAGACGTCCATATAGTCCTTACAATAAATCAAAGTGCGGAAAAGAAACGTAGATAACCGCGGCCTTCACAGGCAGCCGACTGAGGGTTGCCGCTAACCCACGCCTAGAACTCGTCGTAGTCTTGGAACTCCTGGAAGTCTCCTTCCACAGCTTCATCTTCGCCTGAGCAGTGGTTGCAATGCTGACAACCTGGGGATGGGGGGGGGGGTTTGGTGTGTAGAGCAAGGGTGAGTACACATCAACATACTCAGCAAGTATCTTGTTTGGCTGTAGTGGACTAGCTTTATGTGGGGGGGGGGGGTAAGTCAAGCAGTTGCTTTTAGTTGGTCAGATTATTATTTACTAATAGAAAGCCAAGTTTTAGCATTAACCCAAGTTATTAGCCCGATGTACCCTTTCCAAACGGAAAGAATAGCACTTACCAGCACCATAGTCATAACCAAAACCATCGATCTCATAGCCACCTGTACCAAAGTATCTCTGATCAAGTACCACTAATCACTGGAGCTCCCTTGGCCGCTCATAACCGCGAGCACGGCTGATATATCAGTTTTCAAACACTCTGCAGAGGTTGTGCACTTTACCCACAAGCCGTGATTCCCTTTCTGCCCGGAGATCATGACTCTCTATTGATCACTACCAAGGTGACCCAGCAGGGCATCACTACGTAGCCTTTACAAAGATTCCCCGGGGCTGTAGCCACCCGTTAGGTTTCCTAAATGCACCGCACTCCTCCCCAAGGGGCGAACCCAAGCTTGGCAGAGCGAGCCGCATACACCGAGCCCCATTGACGGCACGACGGCTAAGTGATCTACACCCCGGATCCTCTAATTATTCAGCTAAGGGCGTCCCATTCCACCCTCATGGTTGCACTGTTTTCCCGGGCGGTCATCCATAGAACAGGTCCTTACGGAGAGGCACTCGAGAAACCGCTCGAGCCCCCTTAAGGCCACAAGTACAACATCATAATAAGAGAAGGGAAAACAACGTATCATAGATAATCTCATCATGTTCATTGATTAGAGTTTGAGCAATAGCATAAAGCTAAACAATAATAATCCAACCCAAATAGGTAATCAAGGACATGGATAACAAAAGCTAGTCAATCCTTAGGCATAAATGTGTAATGCAGGAGGTGAATTAAAGAATGAATAGGACAGAGATAGGTCAAGGGACACTTGCCTCCACCAACCGACTGCTGCTCAGGGGCTTCTCCTGCAAGTTCCTCGGGCTCTTCAACCGGATCGTTCTCTATGCGAGTGCACACATACATACATCCATCCATTGAAATTAGGAAACCAACAATACACCATAAAAGAGAACAAGTAGATTAAACATGCATAGAATATCACATACAATAATGAATTTACCATGGTTAGAAAGAGGCGGGGAAAGGTCTCGCGAGAGTTAAAGCTTATGCCCGAGACGCACTACGGGTAAACAAATAACTAAACGCTACGTGCTCTAGTTCCAATTGGTTCTAACAAAAGAATTAGCTACATGCACTAATGTAAACGTGACCACTTTTAGTAGATTAACATTGAATGAGATAGATGATTAGTTATACAAATTAACTAACGTAACCAATTTCCAAATTGAGACTCCTATCTTATTAATATAAACACGTGATTAGCGCGCATAGGACACGGGGGGGGGGGGGGGGGGGGGGGGGGTAGACGGGGGCGTCTGGGGGGTAGACAGGGACACGATGGGTCGTGCCGAGGCACTGCGCACTACGCGAGCACGCGCGCGAGGCCGCACGCACACGCCGCGAACTAGTCGTGCGCACGTCGGGGCCGCACGCCAGCCGAGTTCAAGGCCACGCGCCATAGGCACGCTGGGCCGAGCTCGAGGCCGCGCCGGGGCCGTCACGACGCGAGCAAGGCATGCCGGGGCGGGCGGATGAGCACGGCGCACGGGCGGGGCAGGGGGCACGGCCGGGGCCGAGGCGGGCGCGGCCGAGCCGGGGCGGGCTCGCCGGGGGGGGGGGGCGGCCGAACCGGGGTCGGGGCGGGGGCGGCTCGCCGAGGCGGGGTCGGGGCGGGGGCTCGCCGGAGCCGGACGGGGTCGGGGCGGGGCGGCTTGCCGAGGCGGGGGCTGGGCGCGGCGGCGCCGGGCGGACGGAGTGGGGTCGGGCTCGCCGGGGCGGGGCTGGGCGCGGCGGCGCCGGCCGAGGACGGCGCAGGAGCGGCCGGGGCGAGGCGGTTGAACCGGGGGGAGAGCTCGCCGGAGGGGGCGGGCGGACGAGGGGGGGCGGGCTCGCCGGAGGGGGCGGGCGGACGAGGCGGGGCGGGCTCGCCGGAGGGGGCGGGCGCGGGACGGGGCTCGCCGGAGCGGCCGAGCCGAACGACCGGGGGCGGGGCCGAGCGGGCGAGGCGGCCGAGCCGGGGGGCGGGGGACGACGTCGGAGGGAGGAGAGGGAGGAGGGAGAGGGAGGAGAGGAGGGAGGAGGAGGGGGGGAGCCTCACCGGAGGGGGACGACGCGGCGGCGGCGCCGGGGAGGGGTGGCGGCGGCGCTAGGGCAGGGGAGAGGCGGTGGCGGCGCTAGGGTTAGGGTGAGGGTGAGGGAGAGAGAGAGATAGGGAGGGGATTTTTGGAAAAAGAAAAAAAGAGAGGGGGGACGGTTGGGCCGACTGGGCCCAAAGGGGGGAGAGGGGGCGGGCGGCTGGGCCGGCGTGGGGCCCACGCGGGGAAGGGGGGGCGGCTGGGCCGAAAGGGGAGAAGGGGGGGAAGAGAAAAGAAAAAAGAAAAAAAAGAAAAGGCTTTTTCTTTTTTTTCTAATTTCTAATTTCCTCTAGATGAAAGCATTCACATTTTTAATCAATCAAAAAGTATGCATGGTTCGACATAGTGCATCACACAAAATAAAGTGTTTTAAGGTTTTGCTTTACACGAGGTCTAAAGCCAAAACCCGCTGTGACTTTGGAAAAGATCAAGGCTTAGCGAGAAGAAAAGGGAAAAAGGAAAGAGTAACGCCTGAATTTGGTGAGAGAAAAGAAGAAAAAATTCTACCACCAAATTCAGGGCGTTACAAACGCGGCCTTCACAGGCAACCGACTAGGGGTTGCCGCTAACCCACGCCTAGAACTCGTCGTAGTCTTGGAACTCCTGGAAGTCTCCTTCCACAGCTTCATCTTCGCCTGAGCAGTGGTTGCAATGCTGACAACCTGGGGATGGGGGGGTTTGGTGTGTAGAGCAAGGGTGAGTACACATCAACATACTCAGCAAGTATCCTGTTTGGCTGTAGTGGACTAGCTTTATGTGGGGGGGGGGTAAGTCAAGCAGTTGCTTTTAGTTGGTCAGATTATTATTTACTAATAGAAAGCCAAGTTTTAGCATTAACCCAAGTTATTAGCCCGATGTACCCTTTCCAAACGGAAAGAATACCACTTACCAGCACCATAGTCATAACCAAAACCATCGATCTCATAGCCACATGTACCAAAGTATCTCTGATCAAGTACCACTTATCACTGGAGCTCCCTTGGCCGCTCATAACCGCGAGCACGGCTGATATATCAGTTTTCAAACACTCTGCAGAGGTTGTGCACTTTACCCACAAGCCGTGATTCCCTTTCTGCCCGGAGATCATGACTCTCCATTGATCACTACCAAGGTGACCCAGCAGGGCATCACTACGTAGCCTTTACAAAGATTCCCCGGGGCTGTAGCCACCCGTTAGGTTTCCTAAATGCACCGCACTCCTCCCCAAGGGGCGAACCCAAACTTGGCAGAGCGAGCCGCATACACCGAGCCCCATTGACGGCACGACGGCTAAGTGATCTACACCCCGGATCCTCTAATTATTCAGCTAAGGGCATCCCATTCCACCCTCATGGTTGCACTGTTTTCCCGGGCGGTCATCCATAGAACAGATCCTTACGGAGAGGCACTCGAGAAACCGCTCGAGCCCCCTTAAGGCCACAAGTACAACATCATAATAAGATAAGGGAAAACAGCGTATCATAGATAATCTCATCATGTTCATTGATTAGAGTTTGAGCAATAGCATAAAGCTAAACAATAATAATCCAACCCAAATAGGTAATCAAGGACATGGATAACAAAAGCTAGTCAATCCTTAGGCATAAATGTGTAATGCGGGAGGTGAATTAAAGAATGAATAGGACAGAGATAGGTCAAGGGACACTTGCCTCCACCAACCGATTGCTGCTCAGGGGCTTCTCCTGCAAGTTCCTCGGGCTCTTCAACCGGATCGTTCTCTATGCGAGTGCACACATACATACATCCATCCATTGAAATTAGGAAACCAACAATACACCATACAAGAGAACAAGTAGATTAAACATGCATAGAATATCACATACAATAATGAATTTACCATGGTTAGAAAGAGGCGGGGAAAGGTCTCGCGAGAGTTAAAGCTTATGCCCGAGACGCACTACGGGTAAACAAATAACTAAACGCTACGTGCTCTAGTTCCAATTGGTTCTAACAAAAGAATTAGCTACATGCACTAATGTAAACGTGACCACTTTTAGTAGATTAACATTGAATGAGATAGATGATTAGTTATACAAATTAACTAACGTAACCAATTTCCAAATTGAGACTCCTATCTTATTAATATAAACACGTGATTAGCGCGCATAGGACACGGGGGGGGGGTAGACGGGGGCGTCTGGGGGGTAGACGGGGACACGACGGGTCGTGCCGAGGCACTGCGCACTACGCGAGCACGCGCGCGAGGCCGCACGCACACGCCGCGAACTAGTCGTGCGCACGTCGGGGTCGCGCGCTAGCCGAGTTCAAGGCCACGCGCCATAGGCACACTGGGCCGAGATCGAGGCCGTCACGACGCGAGCAAGGCACGCCGGGGCGGGCGGACGAGCACGGCGCACGGGCGGGGCGGGGGGGCACGGGCGGGGCCGGGACGACATGGGGCCGAGGCGGGCGCGGGCGCGGCAGGGACGGTCGAGCCGGGGCGGGCTCGCCGGGGGGGGGGGGGGGGGGGGGGCGCCCGAACCGGGGTCGGGGCGGGGGCGGCTCGCCGAGGCGGGGTCGGGGCGGGGGCTCGCCGGGGGGCCGAGGCGGCTCGCCGGAGCCGGACAGGGTCGGGGCGGGGGCGGCTTGCCGAGGCGGGGGCGGGCGCGGGCTCGCCGGGGCGGGGCTGAGCGCGGCGGCGCCGGCCGAGGACGGCGCGGGAGCGGCCGGGGCGAGGCGGTTGAACTGGGGGAGAGCTCGCTGGAGGGGGCGGGCGGACGAGGGGGGCGGGCTCGCCGGAGGGGGCGGGCGCGGGACGGCGCTCGCCGGAGCGGCCGAGCCGAACGGCCGGGGGCAGGGCCGAGCGGGCGAGGCGGCCGAGCCGGGGGGCGGGGGACGGCGTCGGAGGGAGGAGAGGGAGGAGGGAGAGGGAGGAGAGGAGGGAGGAGGAGGGGGGAGCCTCACCGGAGGGGGACGGCGCGGCGGCGGCGCCGGGGAGGGGTGGCGGCGGCGCTAGGGCAGGGGAGAGGCGGCGGCGGCGCTAGGGTTAGGGTGAGGGTGAGGGAGAGAGAGAGAGAGAGGGAGGGGATTTTTGGAAAAAGAAAAAAAAGAGAGGGGGGGACGGTTGGGCCGACTGGGCCCAAAGGGGGGGAGAGGGGGCGCGCGGCTGGGCCGGCGCGGGGCCCACGCGGGAAGGGGGGCGGCTGGGCCGGCCGAAGGGGGGGGGGGCGGTTGGGCCGAAAGGGGAGAAGGGGGAACAGAAAAGAAAAAAGAGAGAAAAAAAAAGAAAAGGCTTTTTCTTTTTTTCTAATTTCTAATTTCCTCTAGATGAAAGCATTCACATTTTTAATCAATCAAAAAGTATGCATGGTTCGGCATGGTGCATCACACAAAATAAAGTGTTTTAAGGTTTTGCTTTACACGAGGTCTAAAGCCAAAACCCGCTGTGACTTTGGAAAAGATCAAGGCTTAGCGAGAAGAAAAGGGAAAAAGGAAAGAGTAACGCCTGAATTTGGTGAGAGAATAAAAGAAAAATTCTACCACCAAATTCAGGGCGTTACAAACCTATCCCCCTTAAAAGAATCTCGCCCTCGAGATTCAGGGTTGGCTAGCAAAGAGCTCTGGGTATTTAGCCATCAGATCATCTTCACGCTCCCAGGTTGCTTCTTCCTCTGAATGGTGATTCCATCTAACTTTGCACATTCTGATGGTCTTCCTTCGGGTGACTCTGTCCGCAACCTCAAGGATCTGCACTGGCTTCTCAACGTAGGTCAAGTCCTCCTTCTTTACTGTCATCAGACCTGCAGGAACATGGTACTGACGAAAGCTACCTCTGAACTCTTCCCAGGTGATGGCGTCAGGGTGGGCATGGGTGGCGAGGTAAGACTCCCACCATGACTGGGCTGCTCCTCTCAACAGACGGGGACCATACAGGACTTTCTCCCTGTCATCGCACTGAGCGGTATGCAACTCCCGCTCCACAGTGCGCAGCCAGTCTTCAGCATCCATGGGGTCAGAAGAATGAGCGAACGTTGGTGGATGACCTCTCATGAATTCAGCACGCTTGTCTCTGGGCATCTGAGGCATCTGAGGCTGAGGTGGGGCCTGTTGCTGTTGCTGCTGCTGCTGCTGAATGGCGGCCAAAGTCTGACCGATGGCTTGAACTTCCTGAGTCTGCATCAGAAACATCTGCTCGATCGACATCGGGGGCGGGGGCGGCAGGTGCTGCTGCTGGGGCACCTCCTCCTGTTGAGCGGCTCGCTCCTGCTGAGCACGCCTTCCTCCTCTGCGCCTGTTCTCTGACATCTGCAGAATGCAACCACACATCAGAACTGATCTGGCAAATCTTGCAGCATAAGAAAAGAGTATAGAATTCTTCAACAGCACTGAACAGATGAGCATCTTCACTGATCTCCAACACAGACCACACAGCTTCTCAGATAAAGAGGAAAGTGGAATAAAAAGGTTTCCCAACTATATAACTAACTCCATTAACATATAACAGGTAAACCAAAATGCAGGGGATACCCACACTCTGGTGACAGTCATTACAAAGATCCAAACCAAACATAGTTCATCATGACAAACATAAATGCACAGGATATAGCAAACTACCCTGTCTAACTAAGACTAACTAAGACCGAGACTAACGCTAAGACTGTAGCTTCTACGTATATATTTTGTATTAATTACAAGATCCAACTCTAACGAGCTATGGTTCTAGATTTATCTTGGTCTTGCAGTCGGGATTGCCATAAGACTGGTGTCCACGCCGAGGTGAGCGGTACGGGTACTGAGTCCCGACGGGAGCGGGGGAACCACCATCCAGGTGACGATGTTCCGCGCGCTCAGCCCGCAGCAGGGTGATCTCAGCACGAGCCCTACTCAGCTCGTCTAGTGCATGGTCCAGCTCCGTGTTTAGCACGGCGGCTAGGTTGACTGTGCTGCTCAACCTAGGATTGCCCTCACCGACAGGTGAGACAATCACGCCTCCTGTGCTGCCAGATGGACGGCGGGGGTAATACTTCAGGTCAAGACCGTCAGCTACCCCACCGAAAACCGAGCAGTAGTGCGAAAGCGCACGCCGTGCAGCATCTTGCATGGCTACCTCAGCTGAGTCCCGCTCAGAGATAGAATAGTGCTCTGAGCAGGCCTCCGCACCCTGGAGACTGTTCTTCGGACGCGCACCAAGCAGGTTGCTTCCCAGCGGTCCGGGTAGACCCCGCGACTGTGCTGGTAGACCACACAGCGATACTCGATGGACCAAGTATGCCGGTTAAGTGCTCGACGTAGCACGGTGTCGAGCGCATCGTGGAAGTGACACCCGCGAGCAGCGTCGCGAGTGATGGGTCGAGCAACCCATCCTTCCGGCTCATGGTTAGCAGAGAAGTCGGTGTCGTGGCTCGAGCTGTCGTCGCCACCTCCGTCGTCTGGGTCTCCTCCAGCAGCTACTCCAGAAGCTGGGGCGCCCAGTGATGGTGCAGGGACTTAGATGATCTGATGGCTAAATACCCAGAGCTCTTTGCTAGCCAACCCTGAATCTCGAGGGCGAGATTCTTTTAAGGGGGATAGGTTTGTAACGCCCTGAATTTGGTGGTAGAATTTTTTCTTCTTTTCTCTCACCAAATTCAGGCGTTACTCTTTCCTTTTTCCCTTTTCTTCTCGCTAAGCCTTGATCTTTTCCAAAGTCACAGCGGGTTTTGGCTTTAGACCTCGTGTAAAGCAAAACCTTAAAACACTTTATTTTGTGTGATGCACCATGCCGAACCATGCATACTTTTTGATTGATTAAAAATGTGAATGCTTTCATCTAGAGGAAATTAGAAATTAGAAAAAAAAGAAAAAGCCTTTTCTTTTTTTTTCTTTTTTTCTTTTCTCTTCCCCCCTTCTCCCCTTTCGGCCCAACCGCCCCCCTCTCTTTTTTTTCTTTTTCCAAAAATCCCCTCCCTCTCTCTCTCTCTCTCCCTCACCCTCACCCTAACCCTAGCGCCGCCGCCGCCTCTCCCCTACCCTAGCGCCGCCGCCACCCCTCCCCGGCGCCTCCGCCGCGCCGTCCCCCTCCGGTAAGGCTCCCCCCTCCTCCTCCCTCCTCTCCTCCCTCTCCTTCCTCCCTCTCCTCCCTCCGACGCCGTCCGCCGCCCCCCGGCTCGGCCGCCTCGCCCGCTCGGCCCCGCCCCCTCCGGCGAGCCCGCCCCCTCGTCCGCCCGCCCCCTCCGGCGAGCTCTCCCCCCGGTTCAACCGCCTCGCCCCGGCCGCTCCCGCGCCGTCCTCGGCCGGCGCCGCCGCGCCCAGCCCCGCCCCGGCGAGCCCGACCCCGCTCCGTCCGCCCGGCGCCACCGCGCCCAGCCCCGCCCCGGCGAGCCCGCGCCCGCCCCCGCCTCGGCAAGCCGCCCCTGCCCCGACCCCGTCCGGCTCCGGCGAGCCCCCACCCCGACCCCGCCTCGGTGAGCCGCCCCCGCCCCGACCCCGGTTCGGCCGCCCCCCCCCCCCCCCCCCCCCCCCCGGCGAGCTCGCCCTGGCTCGACCGTCCCCGCCGCGCCCGCGCCCGCCTCGGCCCCGTGCCGTCCCGGCCCCGGTCGTGCCCCCCCGCCCCGCCCGTGCGCCGTGCTCGTCCGCCCGCCCCGGCGTGCCTTGCTCGCGTCGTGACGGCCCCGGCGCGGCCTCGAGCTCGGCCCAGCGTGCCTATGGCGCGTGGCCTTGAACTCGGCTAGCGCGCGACCCTGACGTGCGCACGACTAGTTCGCGGCGTGTGCGTGCGGCCACGCGCGCGTGCTCGCGTAGTGCGCAGTGCCTCGGCACGACCCGTCGTGTCCCCGTCTACCCCCCAGACGCCCCCGTCTACCCCCCCCCCCCCCCCCCCCCCCGTGTCCTATGCGCGCTAATCCCGTGTTTATATTAATAAGATAGGAGTCTCAATTTGGAAATTGGTTACGTTAGTTAATTTGTATAACTAATCATCTATCTCATTCAATGTTAATCTACTAAAAGTGGTCACGTTTACATTAGTGCATGTAGCTAATTCTTTTGTTAGAACCAATTGGAACTAGAGCACGTAGCGTTTAGTTATTTGTTTACCCGTAGTGCGTCTCAGGCATAAGCTTTAACTCTCGCGAGACCTTTCCCCGCCTCTTTCTAACCATGGTAAATTCATTATTGTATGTGATATTCTATGCATGTTTAATCTACTTGTTCTCTTGTATGGTGTATTGTTGGTTTCCTAATTTCAATGGATGGATGTATGTATGTGTGCACTCGCATAGAGAACGATCCGGTTGAAGAGCCCGAGGAACTTGCAGGAGAAGCCCCTGAGCAGCAGTCGGTTGGTGGAGGCAAGTGTCCCTTGACCTATCTCTATCCTATTCATTCTTTAATTCACCTCCCGCATTACACATTTATGCCTAAGGATTGACTAGCTTTTGTTATCCATGTCCTTGATTACCTATTTGGGTTGGATTATTATTGTTTAGCTTTATGCTATTGCTCAAACTCTAATCAATGAACATGATGAGATTATCTATGATACGCTGTTTTCCCTTATCTTATTATGATGTTGTACTTGTGGCCTTAAGGGGGCTCGAGCGGTTTCTCGAGTGCCTCTCCGTAAGGACCTGTTCTATGGATGACCGCCCGGGAAAACAGTGCAACCATGAGGGTGGAATGGGATGCCCTTAGCTGAATAATTAGAGGATCCGGGGTGTAGATCACTTAGCCGTCGTGCCGTCAATGGGGCTCGGTGTATGCGGCTCGCTCTGCCAAGTTTGGGTTTGCCCCTTGGGGAGGAGTGCGGTGCATTTAGGAAACCTAACGGGTGGCTACAGCCCCGGGGAATCTTTGTAAAGGCTACGTAGTGATGCCCTGCTGGGTCACCTTGGTAGTGATCAATGGAGAGTCATGATCTCCGGGCAGAAAGGGAATCACGGCTTGTGGGTAAAGTGCACAACCTCTGCAGAGTGTTTGAAAACTGATATATCAGCCGTGCTCGCGGTTATGAGCGGCCAAGGGAGCTCCAGTGATTAGTGGTACTTGATCAGAGATACTTTGGTACAGGTGGCTATGAGATCGATGGTTTTGGTTATGACTATGGTGCTGGTAAGTGGTATTCTTTCCATTTGGAAAGGGTACATCGGGCTAATAACTTGGGTTAATGCTAAAACTTGGCTTTCTATTAGTAAATAATAATCTGACCAACTAAAAGCAACTGCTTGACTTACCCCCCCCCACACATAAAGCTAGTCCACTACAGCCAAACAGGATACTTGCTGAGTATGTTGATGTGTACTCACCCTTGCTCTACACACCAAACCCCCCCCCCATCCCGAGGTTGTCAGCATTGCAACCACTGCTCAGGCGAAGATGAAGCTGTGGAAGGAGACTTGCAGGAGTTCCAAGACTACGACGAGTTCTAGGCGTGGGTTAGCGGCAACCCCCAGTCGGCTGCCTGTGAAGGCCACGGTTATCTACGTTTCTTTTCCGCACTTTGATTTATTGTAAGGACTATATGGACGTCTCAGACGTATGATGTAATCGACTATTATTTCCCTTTTAATAATATTTTGAGCACTGTGTGATGATGTCCATGTTATGTAACTGCTGTGTACGTGAATAACTGATCCTGGCACGTACATGGTTCGCATTCGGTTTGCCTTCTAAAACCGGGTGTGACACCAGTCCAGGATCCTTAGTAAATTCAGAAATTAATATAGAAAATGGATTTTGAGTATAAAAACAAATACAAAGAATTGTTTAATTCATAGAAAATTCATATAATGTCCAAATCAGTTCATTCCAATTTCTATAATTCTATAATATTATTGTTTATCACATAGTACCTCTGTTTTTGACATGAAAGTCACATTAAAGTTTATATTCTAATTAATCTTATATCAAATACATAAAACCGTAGGAAATTCGTAACCTCTTCGTTTTAATTCCGATTTGACTCGTTCCAGTTACGTTAGTTTCGTATAAACATTTACTATGCAGTAAAAACATTTATTATACCATGTCTCATTATTTTATAATTAGATTTCTATTTAACCTATGTTGGTTACTCTTGTTGATCTGCTTATCATTATAATCTACTAGAAGATGATCTATGGTCAATTCATAACTTAGATTAAAGTTGAGATAATTATTTATATAATAACCTCTCGTATAATTTATATTAACCAAATTATAGTTTGATATTTTAATCACACAGATCTTTTATAAAATCATAACTCCTTAATCGTAACTCCGATCTTAGTAGTTCTCGATTCCGCGATCTCGTAGCGATGCGTAGATTATTATTATTCAGTCTATACTTATGTTTGGTGTGATGTTAATTTTATCCATACCATGTTTGTATTGCTACGACTAGTAGTGAGGTCACGAGGATTTGAAGAATCACCCTGGTAACTGGAATCTCAAGTGCCAGGCAAGTTGTGCCCTTGATCACTTCTTCTTACCCACTCATGTTCTAATTAATCATAATGATCTGCATAGGTTAATTTTGATGGGACCCAATAGGTTACCCTAGTTTGATTATCTTTATACCTTGTTTACCACTGAACTTTTTGGGTAGTACTTGCTAGTGCTTTATGTGGTTTTGGGTATGAAGATACATTATTCATGATTATACTTTTGTTATCCGTTGTTATTTACTGTTCATCGTAAGATCATTATGTTAATTGGAACATGGAGCGACCACCCGGGAAAACAGTGCTACCACAAGGGTTTATGGACGCCCTTGGCTGATTAATTAGGAAAGCTAGTGGAAGACTACCTTACCCGAAAGGGGCAAGGGCAGTAGGGGAGTGGTCAGTGTAGGGAGGTCCTTGGGATGATTTTGCTGCGATGGCGGTCATGCGAGGGATCCCTGCATTGGAGCTTCCTATAAACTGTAGCGGGTTTTCTGAAGCTAGTGGAACTTTGTAAAGGCCTCGTAGTGTTACCCTGCCTCGCCTCCTCGATAGAGGTGTATGGGATTCATGACCCCTTGGCAGATGGGTAACACGGCTTGTGGGTAAAGATGTGCAACCTCTGCAGAGTGTAAAACTGGTATATCAGTCGTGCTCACGGTCATGAGCAGCTCAGACCCTCACATGATTAATTTATGGAACTTAAATTCAATTTGTCATATGCATTGCATCGCAGGTGATGTTGTTACTTCTGTTCTACTACTTAATTGGGTTGGTATTTACTTATACTTAGTAATTGCTAATAAAATTTTGACCAACTTTAAAAGCAATGCTCAGCTCTAACCATCCTCTTTGGTAAGCCTTACACTTCACATAAACTCCCACCTTTGGCGAGTTCATTCACATTATTCCCCACAACTTGTTGAGCGATGAACGTATGTGAGCTCACTCTTGCTGTCTCACACCCCCCCACAGGTCAAGAACAGGTACCGCAGGATGAGGCGCATGGAGGATGCTGTGGCGAGTTCGTGAGAGGTCTAGGTCGTCGTCTCCTAGTCAACTTTGGGTTGCTGGACCGTTGTCTCCTTATAATGTAATTATTTATTTTGTATAGAACTCCTATTATATAGTAAAGTTGTGACATTCGATCCTGTGCCATGATTCATCATATGTGTGAGACTTGGTCCCAGCACACCTGGTGATTATGTTCGCGCCCGGGTTTTGGACCCCTAAAATCCGGGTGTGACACTTAATCCCCTAGTGGCACGCAACGAGTGGAGAGGGGCGCCTGGCAGGTGGGACCACGGTGTCAGTGGGCACAAACGTGGCTCGCGGATGCGAAGAGAGACGGGCCGAGCGAGGGAGAACGGGACGGGCCGCCGGGTACGATTCATCCCAAGTGAAGCTTAGTTTCCTATTTTCTCTTTTTCTTTTGATTTTATTTTCTATTTTCTTTTTTTCTTAACTTTTTTTAATCTAAATTTTGAATTCAAACTTAATTGCAAATTTAAACTTATATTAACTGTGCAATTTGGTCGTACCATCATAGCAAGATTTTATTTATCCTATATTTTGGATAGTAGCTTTCCTTCCCTTCTCCAAATTCTAGAATTGTAAATTAGGTCTCAAATCCCAATACCCGCATGATTATATTTCTATTGATATTATCATTGTTTATAAATGCACAATCAAATAAACTCCAGCATGATGCATATGTTACTTAGGTGTAATTAGGTACTTAATCACTTTGAATGTGGTTGTTCACATGTTCTAATGTATAAAGAACAAAACTTTCAAGGAGATCAACTCTATTATCATTGTTTACACTTTTGGGTATTACAAATCCTACCCCCCTTAAAAAGAATCTTGTCCTCGAGATTAGGTAGGACTAGGGAAGAGGTGGGGAAATTCTATTCGAAGCACTTCTCTCTCCCAAGTAGTTTCGTCTTCTCCGTGGTGACTCCATTGCGCACATTTTTATCACCTTATTCCTGGTAACTCGAGTCAAAGTGTCAATGATCTTGATAGGATAATCTGTGTAAGTTAGATCACCTTGAACACTGAGTTCTTCCATTGGTAACTGTTCCTCGGGGACACAGAGAACTTCTTGAGTTGAGACACGTGGAACACATCGTTCACATCAGACAGATAATCAGGTAGCTCAAGCTGATAGGCCATCTCCCAACTTGCCTAAAGATTCTGAAGGGTCTAATAAAGCGAGGGGATAACTTACCTTTAACTTTGAATCTTCTCATTCCACGAATTGCTAACACCCTGAGGTACACGTGATCACCCTCCTCAAACTCCAATGGTCTTCTTCGATTATCAGCATAGCTCTTCTGCCGAGTCTGTGCAACCCTCAAGTTCTCCCGGATTATACAGACTTGTTCTTCTGCCTCTTGAATAATCTCTGGCCCAAAGAACTGTCTTTCTCCAGTCTGATCCCAATAGAGAGGAGTTCTGCATTTTCTACCATATAAAGCCTCAAATGGTGACATCTTCAGACCGGCCTGGTGAAAGGGAAATAGGGTCAAATCTTTTCCTATAAATAATTTGGTGGTTGAATTGCCCAACACAAACATTGGACTAACTAGTTTGCTCTAGATTATATGTTCTACAGGTGCCAAAGGTTCAGCACAAACCAATAAAAAGATTAAAGTTAGGGTTCAAAAGAAAGGAGCAAAAGAAACCGAAGTGAACCCTGGTCTGGCACACCGGACTGTCCGGTGCACCAGGGTGGATCGATTTCAAACTCTTCACCTTCGGGTTTCTGAGGCTGCGCTCCGCTATAATTCACCAGACTGTCCGGTGGGTCACCGGAATGTCTGGTGTGCCAGTGGAGCAACGGCTCGCCAGTGCAATGGTCGACTCCAACGGTTGACTGACAGGTGAACAGTTCGCGGACAGTTCGCGTAGGGTCAGAGCAGCGCCAGAAGGCACAATGGACAGTGAATAGTGACTGTCCGGTGCGGCACTGGACTGTCCAGCGGCCAAGGTTGTCAGAGCTCTAACGTTCGAAACCGTCAGAACCCTAACGGTTGGGTGACGTGGCTGGCGCACCGAATAGTGTCCGGTGCGCCCATCGATAGCAGCCCTCCCCAATGGCTATTTTGGTGGTTGGGGCTATAAATACCCCCCAACGACCACTATTCAAGGCATCCAAGCATTCACTACTCCTCATTCAATACAAGAGCAATACACAACACTCCAAGACACAAACCAAAGCCTCCGATCAAATCAAAGTCCACAATTCAACTCTAGTTTTTAGGACTTGTGAGAAGATCGACTTGTGTTCTTTTGTTGCTCTTGTTGCTTGGTTGGCTTTCTTCTTTCTCTCATTCTTAATCTCAAAGCCTTGTAAGCGAAGCAAGAGACACCAATTGTGTGGTGGTGGGTCGAAGTGACCCAGGAAATCAAGGAAGGAAACTCACTCGGTCTAAGTGATCGTTTGAGAGAGGAAAAGGGTTGAAAGAGACCCGATCTTTGTGACCACCTCAATGAGGAGTAGGTTTGCAAGAACCGAACCTCGGTAAAACAAATCACTATGTCATCCGCCCTATTTCTTTGGTTGATTTGTTTTCGCCCTCTCTTTCGGACTCGGTTTTATTTCTAACGCTAACCCCGGCTTGTAGTTGTGCTTAAAGTTTATAAATTTCAGATTTGCCTATTCACCCCCCCTCTAGGGGACTTTCAATTGGTATCAAAGCCCGATACTTCATTAGAGTTTAACCACTCATAGTGATGTCGGGAGATCACGCCAGGAAGGAGATCGTGACCGGCGGTGACAAGTCTACAAGCCACGGGAAGGCTCCATCGGGGGAGTCCGGCAACAAAATGAAGGGAGCCCCTTCACATACCAAGTCGCATCGGAGTGGTGACAAGAAAAAGAAGATGAAGAAGGTGGTCTACTATGAGACCGATTCCTCATCGCCATCCACCTCCGGCTCCAACACTCCGTCCGTCACTTCTAAGCGCCATGAGCGTAAGAAGTTTAGTAAGATCCCCCTACGCTACCCTCGCATTTCAAAACGCACCCCTTTACTTTCCGTCCCATTAGGCAAACCACCGGTTTTTGACGGTGAAGATTATTGTATGTGGAATGATAAAATGAGGCATCACCTAACCTCACTCCACGCTAGCATTTGGGACATTGTTGAGTTTGGAGCGCAGGTACCATCTGTAGGGGATGAAGCGTATGATTCGGACGAGGTCGCCCAAATCCGGCATTTTGACTCCCAAGCCACCACTATACTCCTCGCCTCTCTATGTCGAGAGGAGTATAATAAGGTGCAAGGGTTAAAAAGTGCCAAGGAGATTTGGGACGTGCTCAAGACCGCACACGAAGGAGATGAGGTGACCAAGATCACCTAGCAGGAGACGATCGAGGAGGAGCTCGGTCGATTCATCCTCAACCAAGGAGAGGAGCCACAAGCCATGTACAACTGGCTCAAGACCTTGGTGAATCAAGTGCGCAACCTCGAGAGCACAAAATGGGATGACCATGAAATGGTCAAGGTTATTCTAAGATCACTCGTTTTTCGTAATCCTACGCAAGTTCAATTAATTCGTGGTGATCCTAGATATAAGCTAATGTCTCCCGAGGAAGTGATAGGAAAGTTTGTGATCTTTGAATTAATGATCAAAGGCTCCAAAAAAATTGTTGAGCAAGGCGGCACCTCCACACCCGAGGTGCAACCCGTCGCATTCAAGGTGACAGAGGAGAAGAAAGAAGAGTCAAGCTCAAGTAGGCTCCCCATCGACGCCTCCAAGCTCGACAACGAGGAAATGGCGCTCATCATCAAGAGCTTTCACCAAATCCTCAAGCAAAGGAAGGGGAGAGACTACAAACCCCGTTCCAAGAAGGTTTGCTACAAGTGTGGTAAGCTCGATCACTTTGTAGCAAAATGTCCTATTTCTAGTGACAGTGACAGGGGCGACGATAAGAAGGGAAGGAGGAAAGAAAAGAAGAAGTACTACAAGAAGAAGGGCGGCGATGCCCACGTGTGTCGGGAATGGGACTCCGACATAAGCTCCACCGACTCCTCCAACGAGGACGCCACCAACATCGCCGTCACCAAAGGCCTCCTCTTCCCCAACGTCGGCCACAAGTGCCTTATGGCAAAGGATGGCAAGAAGAAGAAGGTACAAGCTAGAACCACCACCAAGTATACTACATCTAGTGATGAGGATAGTTCTAGTGATGATGAAGATAATTTCCTTGCCCTTTTTGCCAACCTTAACATGCAACAAAAGGAAAAAATAAATGAATTGATAGGAGCTATTCATGAGAAGGATGAACTCTTGGATAGACAAGAGGAATTCCTTATTAAGGAAAATAAAAAGCATGTTAAGGTAAAGAATGCTTATGCTCAGGAAGTAGAGAAAAATGAAAACTTATCTAGGGAGCTTAGCATTTGCCATGACACTGTCTCTAACCTTAGAACTGAGAATACCAAATTACTTGCTAAGGTTGAAAAGAGAAATGTTTGTGATGATTCAATTGCCAATCTTGAGAATGATAATGCTAGTTTAATTGCTAAGATTGACAAATTGAATGAATCAATTTCTAGCCTTAAGATTGAGAATGATAAATTAATTTCTAAGGCTAAAGATTTAAATGTTTGCAATGTTTCTATTTCTTGTCTTAGAGATGAAAATGCCGTGCTAAAATCTAAGTGTCGGGGACCATAATTAGGGGTACCCTCAAGGCTCCTAATTTTCAGCTGGTAACCCCCATCAGCATAAAGCTGCAAAGGCCTGATGGGTGCGATTAAGTCAGGGATCAGTCCATTCGAGGGACTCGATCACGCTGTGACACCCCAGGTGTCAGTTTCGTGTTATGTCGGGAGATTTGTCCCTAACGCGAATGCTCAGTGAAAATTTCTATTTCTCGATCGTGTCTATCTCTGTCTATCAGGCTTTCTCATGGAAGTTCACCGAATTCGGAGTTAATCGATCGCGAGAAACAACCAATTTTGGAGTCAGTTAAAACTTTTAATTTTCGGAACAAATGCAGACTCGAAGATCATTATCGAAATATAAATCTCATCTGAAGCTCATTTAATCAAACTCTCGACGACTGTTATTTGATCTGAGCCCTAGTCTAATTCCTCGAACTTCGATCGATGTCTGACTATTTTAATCCGACTCCGTACTCTCAAACGGAATGCTTAATATGTCGTCATCAAATCAATTTTATCCGACTCGGCTAAATATCTCATGTCCGAACCGAATTCAAAACCCCGTATCGACAGCGATTTTAAATTGTCACGATTCGGTTTCTCCGACTAAAAATTCGAAGCCGATCGGAAGTCTGAGAGAAACATTTATTTCTAAAATAGTGCGCGAGAAATTATTTCCGAGCGAATTCAAATCAAACTCTCGGCCGAATTAATCGTTCAATTGTCCGTTCGTCCGAACTCTATTTCGCTCTATTTTTCCGTAGCGACGAATTCCACAGGAGCATTTTTACTCTGGAAATAATTCAGCGCGGCACGATTTAGCGTTTGGGCCAAGTCCATTCCGGCCCAATTGGCCCACTAAGGAAGCCCTAACCCTAGCCATCTTCTATAAATAGGGGTGCCCTTCCCTTGCACTTGGGCAATTTTGCACTCCCACCCCTCAAAAAAAGTTCAGCCGCCACTCCCTTTCTTCCTCCTTGCTCCACGGCAGCAGGCTTGGCTTCTCTCCCTGTTCATGGCGCCTCCACCTCCCGGCTTGGGCGCTGGCCGAGCCCTTGGAGCAGGCGCCTCCAGCTCTTATCCATGGCACCTTTCTTCCCCACAGCGGCTAGCAGGGAGACTGGCCAGCCATGGCGTCCTCCCCTTCTTCCCCAGCGCAGGGAGCACGGCTCCTTCCCTCCCATGGCCGCGACGCCCCCAACCGGCCACCATCTTCCCCAAGTGCTGGCGCACGGGAGCCATGTCCCCTCTGTCCAGAAAATGTAGAGCTCGAGCACACCCCTCTGCTCCCGCGATGGACACCAGGGCGCCCTCCTCTAGCCCATGGCCGCCAGGATCCACAGAGCAGAGCAGCACCTCTGCTCCTGCTTCCTTCCTCCAATGTCGACCGACGCCATGTAGCTGAACCCGAGCCCCCCCTCTCTAATCCAACGCTCAAGGCTCCTCTCCCCCTCTCCCATCCATGGCGCCACACTCAGCAGCAGCTCTGCCCACTCCACCTTGGTCAGCGCAGGGCCCCTCTGATCCGAGCTCGAGCAGTGAGCTCACCGTCGCTCATGGAGCCCCCACTCCCTGCTACACTTTCTCCCGGCCTCCTCTGCCCAGCAGCAACATCTCCTTCCCCCAAACTACTCTTGCCATGGCTGGCGCCCTGCGCAGTGCCTCTGCTCAGCTACCTCTCCCGCAGCCCCACAACGTTGGCGCTTCGCGGGTGTTCGATGAAATGCTCGGGTAAAGCAGCATGTCGTGGACAGCATGCCATGAGGCCCGTTGGATGCTTATTGTGCTGCGCAGTCCCGTCCGCGGCGTCGTCGACCCTCGGTGAGACATCCCGCTATCCTTTCTGTTTTTGTGACCATGGTGTCGACGATATGCCAAGTCCCTAAACTCGTGTGTTATCGTAGCCACCGTCAAAGTCGCGCTCGCGCCTTGCTCGTTTGACGAAATACCGAGCCATGTGGACAGCCATGCGTCTAGTCACGACTCGTTCAGGTTGATTGATTTATAGTTTATAATACATATGCTTTGGTTGATGTCGGGCAATGCATGTATATATGTGGATGTGTGTAATATGTTTCGGCTATACAAGTTAGTAGGATCTCATTTGCGGTTAAAGAACAAGCTGTTGTTGATGTGTGCGATTTGTAGTTTGTATAATTATATTTTGGTCGATGTGGTGTACATTGGTGTTGGAATGTGTGTCGGTATAAAAATGTTTTGGTAATATGCCGTAGCAAGGTTGCCTTAACGTTTAGGTAAGCAAACGTGTTGTGTTGTTTAATATGATGTGTAAATTGGAAATACATGGAATGCGAGGATTTAATTAGTACACGTATGTGCGTGTGTGCCGTGGTGTATTATAGGAATGGTGGTGTAAGATATTGATTGAGGCGTGCGGGTATATGCCGTGATATGGTTATACTCGCAACGGGGGAAGATGTATGTATTGTGACATGACGTTTAGGTCGCTATTATATAATCGTGTGAAGGGTGCTCGAAGACTGTATTTGTCGAATATGGTTAACTAGATGCTATGCACATAATAATTGGTAACGATGATTTGGTGTAGAACGTTAGGGAGATGATCGCCTCTATGGTTGAAATGTTTGGTGGTAGGTCGTAATTGGTTGTGTTAGCAACGTGGAATTATGGTGGCATCGTCAGTGTCCATGATGTATTAGATTAAGCGTTGTTATGCGATAAAACTAAAAACGTGAATGTCATATGTTGTGTTCCAATTGAGTTAGCCGTAGATTTAATATGTGTCGTTCGCAATGAATTATTAGTAGGGCCTAAATGGTGAGTTATGTGTGAACTGTGTTAGAGCCTTCCGAGATAAATAGATTTAACCTATGCTATGTTGTCATGTAAATAACCTAGAAAGGTGGTATATGTTAATAATTGGAAGGACAGTCGTTCAAATTGGTCAGTCCAATTAAGAATGATTTTGCGTGTGAGGTGAGGTGGTGACATGCCAAAGTAGTCATCGCTTCCCTATGTTTATAAGTGAGTCAATACCCATTAGGCGTTCATTAAATTTCACGTCGCACATAGTGTATGGTTGTATTCGTGACAAGGAGGTGTAGGTTTTACTCAATTAGAAGTTTGGTTGATGTGGCTAGGAAATTTGTTTCGGGTTGGGTAATGAAGTGGTGACGTGACCAAGTAGTTTCCCCCCGGTTATGAGTCGAATCTAGATGTGTTATGCCTTCGCCGTGATACCCATCACATATGCTAATTGGATGTATAAAAAAATGAAATATGCGCATCATATGATTTAGTGGTACTGGGATTGTGATATAAGTGCATTATATGTGTGTGATGAGTGTTGGGCTTGAGGATTGTCATTCGGGCGAAGAAGGTGTAATATACTTATATGCGTAGTATGATTAAGCTAGTAATACGAAATGACACGGATAAAAATTAGTAAGTCTACTTGTTAGTCCTTATTTGATTAATTTAACTCTAACAAAGGGTAAAGTGTTAGAATAATTCAAGTCTCTAGAACACGACAATTCTTGAATTGTATAGGAGCTGAAATTTATTAATCGCTGTTTTGGACTGCACGCACTGTTTTAGTTGTGCTGTATGTTTGATGAACTAAATGGTGTTTTCTGTAGATATGTGCTATAGAAAAGTGGTAGATAACTTTATTATCTTGCTTGTGTTAAAATTTGACAGTTATAGGTCTGACAGTTTAGGAGTTAGGCTTTTTACAAATTCAGTAACTGAATCTGTCCAAATTCTGTACAGATTTCAGAAACTGCATTGTTTGCTCAATTTAATGTTGCAATCTGTTCATGGTCGTTATAAGAAAGTTGTAGATGCTTTTCTGATCTTGCTTGTATTAAAATTTCATAACTAAAGGCCTGACGGTTTGAGAGTTATGAAATTTACGAACTGATTGCTGTGTTCTGTCCTCTGTCAGAACAGATTTCGAAAACTGTAATGTTTGATTTGATTAAAACTGGAATCACTTCTTAGTGATTATAAAAGTTATGTAGTGCTTTTTCTAAGCTTTCCAAAAAGTCTTGGATCACTATTTTTGGTGATCTGAAGAATAAGTTATGAATGTTTACAGTCTGAAGACTGAATCTGTCCAATTCTGGACAGCAAAGCCTTATAGTGTATTTTATCCTCAGTTAAATATTGAATCACCTTAAGATGTTTATAAATGATATGTAGACAATTTTATTACCTTTCCAGAAAGTCTAGGATCACCTTGTTTGGATGCCTGAATCTTCTGTTATGAATTTTTAAAGTCATAAGTCTGAATCTGTCCAAATCTGGACAGCGCTGTTGTGTTAACACCTTTTGACCTTGCTAAGTGTTTAATCATGCTGTGATGACAATACCAAAGTTGTAAATAACTTTTCAAGCTTTCTATAAAGTCCTAGTTTACTATTTTTGGTTAAATATCTTGTGAGTTATGACTGAAACAAGTGACTGCTGTATTGCTGTCCTAAAAATCTGCACGTGCTCAAATGAATATTTAGTTCACCATTTTGACTAAAAATGCTTAGTTAGCACTTAACGGACATAGACTTGTGATGGCTAAACTTAGGTTAACATGTGTTTCATGATTAATGTGCTTGCTTGCTGTAGTTGATTGTGATAGATGAGTCCATCGACTTTGATGCATCGGTCCTCTGTTAAACTTGTGTGTGATGCTTTTGTGTGATCAATAGAACTAATGCAAAGTCGTAGCAATTAAATAAATGCGTGTACCTATGATATCGTATTTGTGTTGCGTAAATAAATAAAATATGGTCGTCTTGTTAATGGTGTTAACGTTGAACGTCGATAATGTGTAGATAACTAAAGCGAACATGTGGTTGTTACGGTGTCTTCCATTTTATTGTTTAGTTCGCCACTGTGTCCTTGTATATCTTGTGCTACTTTTGTGCTACTTTCATTATATTCATACATATGCATCTTGCATCTCATTTAGGACCGAGAGAGGATGATCGTGCAAGTGCTGTGGTGCCACCTACAAGGTGCAGTCGGTGGACGACACAAGGAAGGATGGACTTAACCAGTGGATGCTCGCCAAGCGAGTACCTCCCCCAGCCAACACTGTCTAAGTGTTAAATTAAAGGCAAGCCCCGGTTTTATGCATAACCGTTATATATGCTATTTTATTGCACTTAATGTTTGTAGGCTTGTACTGTGCACTTAAGTGTAGGAGTTGATTGAAACCTTAGTTGCATGAACTCAGGATTCCTTTTGAGATGGATACTAGTATGCTAGGTCGAGTAGTTGCTTTACTAATTAGGGATCTCGGTAGAAGTCGAGTGATTTTTCTAGCACTCGCGCGAGGTCAGGAATTGGTTGTATCCATTTTGATATCATAATGATGATGGTCTGTGGATAACGGTCCATGGGGATGCGTTGTCTACGAGACGGAAATTGGAATAAGGATTAAGGTGTGGTACCGTGTGTTAAGCGTTTGAACGTACTAAACACATACCGAGAAATATGGTAAATCGGTAAGCCTAGTACCTAAGTGAACCTGCCCGCAGACTTTACCCCTCACGCGACCTGAGACGTGGTCTCCCATTCCGGTTATGGTGGGTACAAGTGCGGTCACTGCACGACGGCAGTCGGGGTCAGTGAGGCATTGTACGCCAAGGCGGTGAGCCCTGATCTGTTGCCAGGGAATCGATGGGGACGGTTGATGTGTGTGGGGACGGAGTGCCTCGCCACGTCGTGTGTTTAGGTTTACCTTGCAAGGTTTAAAAACTCGATTCGAATCGTCTGCTTCTCGCAGCTAATGAGACTGCTTGATCCATGCTGCTACATTGAGTAATAAGTGGAAATGAGTTGACTGGCAAAAAGGTTGATTGCTTAAAAATGTTTGATATCATGTATGAGTAGCTAGGTACTCATCTAGTTTAAAAAGGATCATACTAAAACTTGAAATGCTAAAACTTGATTTTAGACTCAGCTAGTGCTTTTGGCAAACCAAACCCCTCAGCCAAACAGCTTCATGTCTAGAGGTTGAGAAGTAGACTCCTCACACCGGGTAAGTCTAGATGAGTATTAGTATACTCAGCCTTGCTTGTGGCACAATTTTTGCAGGTACTCCTTAGGATGATTTGGTTGATGGTGTGACTTGGCCTCCATCCCTGCCACTGGGATAGATGGTCGAGTGGGTTACTGCTTCCGTAGGAGAGGACCAGGAGGAGTAGCGTGGCCAGGCTTCGCCATGTTACTCGGTTTTCTCCGTTAGTTATTTCCGCTGCATTAAAATTTATGGTTATTATTTCTGAAACTCCGACAATGTAATTACTAATGATACTTATTAAATTTGTGGTATTATGTTTTATTGTATTTCTCTGTGTCTCACCTTCGTGTGAGCTAGTGGTATTCGATCCTGGTAAGTGGCTTTATCGGACTAGATCCGAGGGACTGACGGGTTATTCCTGTTTAAGTGTGTTGCTGCCCTTAAGGGTGCGACTTGGGCACTTAAGCTGGAATAATTCGGGCGGTTCCGCCACACACGCCTCGCCCGGGCCTAGCCTCGGACAAGGGCAGCCGACCCCGGAGGATCTCCGTCTCGCCCGAGGCCCCCCTCCAGCGGCGAACATATTTCCGGCTCGCCCGAGGCCCTGTCTTCGCCAAGAAGCAACCCTGACCAAATCGCCGCACCGACTGACCAAATCGCAGGAGCATTTAATGCAAAGTGGCCTGACACCTTTATCCTGATGCGCGCCCCCCAGCTGGCAGAGCCGAAGTGACCGCCGTCACTTCGCCGCTCCACTGACCGGCCTGACAGAAGGACAGCGCCGCCTGCGCCGCTCTGACTGCGGTGCCACTTGACAGAGTGAGGCTGACAGGCAGTCAGGCCCGGCCGAAGGCACCATAGGAAGCTCCGCTTCGCCCGACCCAGCGCTCGGACTCGACCTAAGTCCCGAAAGACGACGAACTCCGCTCCGCCCGACCCAGGGCTCGGACTCGGGCTAAGTCCCGGAAGATGGCGAACTCCGCTCTGCCCGACTCAGGGCTCGGACTCGGGCTAAGTCTCGGAAGACGGCGAACTTCGCTCTGCCCGACCCAGGGCTCGGACTCGGGTTAAGCCCCGGAAGACGGCAAACTCCGCTCCGCCCGACCCAGGGCTCGGACTTGGGCTCAGCCCCAGAAGACGACGAACTCCGCTCCGCCCGACCCAGGGCTCGGACTCGGGCTAAGCCCCGGAAGACGGCGAACTCCGCTCCGCCCGACCCAGGGCTCGAACTTGGGCTTAGCCCCAGAAGACGACGAACTCCGCTCCGCCCGACCCAGGGCTCGGACTTGGGCTCAGCCCCAGAAGACGACGAACTCCGCTCCGCCTGACCCCAGGGCTCGGACTCCACCCTGGCCTCAGCCGACGGTCTCCGCCTCGCCCGAACCAGGGGCTCGGACTCGACCTCGGCCACGGAAGACAGACTCGACTTCGGCTTCGGAGGAGCTTCCACATCGCCCAACCAAGGGCGCAGACCAGCCACGTCAACAGGAGGCGCCATCATCACCCTACCCCGAGCTGACTCGGGCCACGGGAACAAGACCAGCGTCCCATCTGGCTCGCTCCGCCAGATAGGCAATGATGGCGCCCTGCATACTCTGTGACGACGGCGGCTCTCAGCCCCCTTACGGAAGCAAGAGGACGTCAGCAAGGACTCAACAACTCTGACAGCTGTCCCTCCGCCAGGCTCCATCGCTCCTCCGACGGCCACGACATCACACCAGCTGGGTGCCAAAATCTCTCCGGCTACCACAACGGCATGTACTTAGGGCGCTAGCTCTCCTCCGCTAGACACGTAGCACTCTGCTACACCCCCCATTGTACACCTGGATCCTATCCTTACGCCTTTAAAAGGAAGGACCAGGGCCCTCTTAGAGATTGTTGGCCGCGCGGGGACGAGGACGAGACAGGCGCTCGCGTGAGGCCGCTCGCTCCCTCTCCCGCGTGGACGCTTGTAACCCCCTACTGCAAGCGCACCCGACCTGGGCGCGGGACGAACACGAAGGCCGCGGGATTCCCACCTCTCTCACGCCGGTCTCCGGCCGCCTCACTTTCCCCCCTTCGCGCTCGGCCTCGCGTCGACCCATCTGGGCTGGGGCACGCGGCGACATTCACTCGTCGGCTTAGGGACCCCCCGGTCTCGAAACGCCGACAGTTGGCGCGCCAGGTAGGGGCCTGCTGCGTGTTGACGAACAGCTTCCCGTCAAGCTCCAGATGGGCAGTCTCCAGCAACCTCTACAACCCGGGACGGTGCTCCGTTTCGTGAGTCTTGAGTTCATGTCCCTCGACGGCAGCTACGACATGATACTCCTTCCACCGCCGGACGACAGCAACAATGGCGACCGACAGCCCACCCGCCGGCGGCGGAATCAACGACGTTTTCCCCGCGTGGTGGAGGACCAACATTCGAGCTCGCCCCGTCCTCTCCCCCGCCAACGGAGGAGGAGGCGGGGCAACCAAGGCCAAGCAGGAGGCAGCGCCTCGTCGGCTGTCGAGCGAGTCGACAGCGCCAGCACCCCAACGGGGGGGCGCGTCGGGCATCGACCTCGCGCTTGAGACGAAGACGAGCGCCGTCTCCCCGCAACACGACAATCCCGAGCAAACGGACGACGCCAGCACGCTCGCGGAAGGCTTGCTGGGTGTCACCCTCGTACCTGAGACGACGGTGCAGTCAGTCCCCGACGTGACTTCATCACCGCCCGTCGACCAAGAGGTACCAACCGATTCCCATCCCACGTCTTTCGGATTCAGCCTCGACCCGCCTAGCGGCTTCGCTTTGGCGGGCGCTCTCGTAGGGGCGAGTCCAAACCCTCTGGGGTTTCGAATGCGGTCACCTTGGGACCGGCTGACGGACGTCTCGACCTACGGGCCCTCTGGGTCCGAGGAAGACGACGAGCCCAACTTCTGTTGGGATTTCTCTGGACTTGGCAACCCCGGTGCCATGCGGGACTTTATGAACGCATGCAACTACTGCCTTTCCGATTGTTCCGACGGTAGTCGTAGCCTCGGCGACGAGGACTGCGGCCCAAGCCGCGAATGTTTCCACGTCGATCTAGGGGGTCCCTCCGAAGGCAACCATCTCGGCATGCCGGAGGACGGTGATCTCCCTAGGCCGGTGCCTCGCTTTGACATCCCACGGGAGCTAGCTGTGGTCCCCGTTCAGGCGGGGGGGCATGACCCACAGCTCGAGCAAATCCGCGGGGTGCAGGCTAGGCTCGACGAGGGAGCAGGAGCGCTTGAGCCGATCCGCCGGGACGTCGGGCAGGCATGGGTGGCCCAACCTCCGGCCGGGGAAATACGTCATCTACCCCAGGACTTCCAGCACCGCATCGCCGACGACGCCAGGGTCAGGCCGCCACCCGCATCTAGTGGGGTCGGCCAGAACCTGGCTGCAGCAGCAATGCTCCTCCGCGCGATGCCAGAGCCATCAACCACCGAGGGGCGGTGAATCCAGGGAGAGCTCAAGAATCTCCTAGAAGGCGCCGCGGTCCGACGGGCCGGGAGCTCCGCCTCCCGAAGGCAGTGGTACCCCTCGGAACCTCATGCCGCGACTTCCCGATTCATGCGGGAAGCCTCGGTCTACACCGGGCGCACGCGCAACACAGCGCCTGCGGCCCCGGGTCAGCTCGGCAACGAGCACCATCACCGCGATCGTCGGGCCCACCTCGACGAGAGGGTGCGCCGAGGCTACCACCCCAGGCGTGGGGGACGCTACGACAGCGGGGAGGATCGGAGTACCTCGTCCGAGCCACCCGGTCTGCAGGCCTTCAGCCGGGCCATACGACGGGCGCCGTTCCCGACCCGGTTCCGACCCCCGACTACTATCACAAAGTACTCGGGGCAGACGAGACCGGAACTGTGGCTCGCGGACTACCGTCTGGCCTGCCAGCTGGGTGGAACGGACGATGACAACCTCATCATCCGCAACCTCCCCCTGTTTCTCTCCGACACCGCCCGCGCCTGGTTGGAGCACCTGCCTCCGGGGCAGATCTCCAACTGGGACGACCTAGTCCAAGCTTTCGCCGGCAATTTCCAGGGCACGTACGTGCGCCCCGGAAATTCCTGGGACCTACGAAGCTGCCGACAGCAGCCGGGAGAGTCTCTCTGGAACTACATCCGGCGATTCTCGAAGCAGCGCACCGAGCTGCCCAACATCACCGACTCGGATGTCATCGGCGCGTTCCGCGCTAGCACCACCTGCCGCGACCTGGTGAGCAAGCTGGGTCGCAAGACCCCCACCAGGGCGAGCGAGCTAATGGACATCGCCACCAAGTTCGCCTCCGGCCAGGAGGCGGTCGAGGCTATCTTCCGAAAGGACAAGCAGCCCCAGGGCCGCCCATCGGAAGATGCCCCTGAGGCATCAACTCAGTGCGGCGCCAAGAAGAAGGGCAAGAAGAAGTCGCAAGCGAAGCGCGACGCCGCCGACGCGGACCTTGTCGCTGCCGCCGAGTACAAAAACCCTCGGAAACCCCCTGGAGGTGCCAACCTCTTCGACAAGATGCTCAAGGAGCCGTGCCCCTATCACCAGGGGCCCGTCAAGCACACCCTTGAGGAGTGCGTCATGCTTCGGCGCCACTTCCACAGGGCCGGGCCACCCGCGGAGGGTGGCAGGGCCCACGACGCCGATAAGAAGGAAGATCACCAAGCAGGAGAGTTCCCCGAGGTCCGCGACTGCTTCATTATCTACGGTGGGCAAGCGGCGAATGCCTCGGCTCGGCACCGCAAGCAAGAGCGCCGGGAGGTCTGCTCGGTGAAGGTGGCGGCGCCAGTCTATCTAGACTGGTCCGATAAGCCCATCACCTTCGACCGAGCCGACCACCCCGACCATGTGCCGAGCCCGGGGAAATACCCGCTCGTCGTCGACCCCGTCATCGGCGACGTCAGGCTCACCAAGGTCCTCATGGACGGAGGTAGCAGCCTCAACATCATCTACGCCGAGACCCTCGGGCTCCTGCGTGTCGATCTGTCCTCCGTCCGGGCAGGCGCTGCGCCCTTCCATGGGATCATTCCCGGGAAGCGCGTCCAGCCCCTCGGACAACTCGACCTTCCCGTCTGCTTCGGAACACCCTCCAACTTCCGAAGGGAGACCCTGACGTTCGAGGTGGTCGGGTTCTGAGGAACCTACGACGCGGTGCTGGGAAGACCATGCTACATGAAGTTCATGGCCGTCCCCAACTACACCTACCTGAAGCTCAAGATGCCGGGCCCCAACGGGGTCATCATCGTTGGCCCCACGTACAAACACGCGTTCGAATGCGACGTGGAGTGCGTGGAGTACGCCGAGGCCCTCACCGAATCTGAGGCCCTCATCGCCGAAACGTGAAACGTCATGCCGGCAACTTCGAGCCAGCGGAGACGGTTAAGGCCGTCCCCCTCGACCCCAGCGGCGATGCCTCCAAGCAGATCCGGATCGGCTCCGGGCTTGATCCCAAATAGGAAGCAGTGCTCGTCGACTTTCTCCGCGCGAACGCCGACGTCTTCGCGTGGAGTCCCTCGGACATGCCCGGCATACCGAGGGATGTCGCCGAGCACTCGCTGGACATCCGAGACGAAGCCCGACCCGTCAAGCAGCCTCTACGCCGATTCGACGAGGAGAAGCGCAGAGCCATAGGCGAGGAGATCCACAAGCTAATGGCGGCAGGGTTCATCAAAGAGGTATTCCATCCCGAATGGCTTGCCAACCCTGTGCTTGTGAGAAAGAAAGGGGGGAAATGGTGGATGTGTGTAGACTACACTGGTCTGAACAAAGCATGTCCGAAGGTTCCCTACCCTCTGCCTCGCATTGATCAAATCGTGGATTCCACTGCTGGGTGCGAAACCCTGTCTTTCCTTGATGCCTACTCAGGGTATCATCAAATCAGGATGAAAGAGTCCGACCAGCTCGCGACTTCTTTCATCACACCCTTCGGCATGTACTGCTATGTCACCATGCCGTTCGGCTTGAGGAATGCGGGCGCGACGTACCAGCGGTGCATGAACCATGTGTTCGGCGAACACATTGGCCGCACGGTCGAGGCCTACGTCGATGACATCATAGTCAAGACGAGGAAAGCCTCCGACCTCCTTTCCGACCTTGAAGTGACATTCCGATGTCTCAAGGCGAAAGGCGTCAAGCTCAATCCCGAGAAGTGTGTCTTCGGGGTGCCCCGAGGCATTCTCTTGGGGTTCGTCGTCTCCGAGCGGGGCATCGAAGCCAACCCGGAGAAGATCGCAGCCATCACCAGCATGGGGCCCATCAAGGACATGAAAGGCGTACAGAGGGTCATGGGATGTCTCACGGCTCTGAGCCGCTTCATCTCACGCCTCGGCGAAAGAGGTCTACCTCTGTACCGCCTCTTAAGGAAGGCCGAGTGCTTCACTTGGACCCCTGAGGCCGAGGAAGCCCTCGGGAACCTGAAGGCGCTCCTCACGAAGGCGCCTATCTTGGTGCCCCCAGCTGCCGGAGAAGCCCTCTTGGTCTACGTCGCCGCGACCACCTAGGTGGTTAGCGCCGCGATTGTGGTAGAAAGGCAAGAAGAGGGGCATGCATTGCCCGTTCAGAGGCCAGTCTACTTCGTCAGCGAGGTACTGTCCGAAACCAAGATCCGCTACCCACAAGTTCAGAAGCTGCTGTATGTGGTGATCCTGACACGACGGAAGTTGCGACACTACTTCGAGTCTCATCCGGTAACTGTGGTGTCATCCTTCCCCCTGGGGAGATCATCCAGTGCCGGGAAGCCTCGGATAGGATTGCAAAGTTGGCGGTGGAAATCATGGGCGAGACGATCTCGTTCGCTCCTCGGAAGGCCATCAAGTCCCAGGTCTTGGCGGACTTCTTGGCTGAATGGGTCGACACTCAGCTACCGACAGCTCCGATCCAACCGGAGCTCTGGACCATGTTCTTCGACGGGTCGCTGATGAAGACAGGAGCCAGCGCAGGCCTACTCTTCATCTCGCCCGTTGGGAAGCACCTACGCTATGTGCTACGCCTCCATTTCCCGGCGTCCAACAATGTGGCCGAGTATGAGGCTCTGGTCAATGGGTTGCGGATCGCCATCGAGCTAGGGGTCCGACGCCTCGACGCTCGTGGTGACTCGCAGCTCGTCATCGACCAAGTCATGAAGAACTCCCACTGCCGCGACCCGAAGATGGAGGCCTACTGCGATGAGGTTTGGCGCCTGGAAGACAAGTTCTACAGGCTCGAGCTCAACCACATCGCCCGGCGCTACAACGAGACTGCGGATGAGCTGGCTAAAATAGCCTCGGGGCGAACAACGGTTCCCCCGGACGTCTTCTCCCGGGATCTGCATCAACCCTCTGTCAAGATCGACGACACGCCCGAGCCTGAGGCACCCTCGGCCCAGCCCGAGGCACCCTCGGCCCAGCCCGAGGCACCCTCGGCTCGGCCCGAGGTACCCTCGGCCCCCGAGGGCAAGACGCTGCGCGTCGAAGGGGAGCAAAGCGGGGTCACGCCTGATCAAAACTGGCAGACCCCGTACCTGCAATATCTCCACCGAGGAGAGCTACCCCTCGACCGAGCCGAAGCTCGGCGGTTGGCGCGGCGCGCCAAGTCGTTCGTCTTGCTGGGAGATGGGAAGGAGCTCTACCACCGCAGCCCCTCAGGCATCCTCCAGCGATGCATCTCCATCACCGAAGGTCAGGAACTCCTTCGAGAGATACACTCGGGGGCTTGCGGCCATCACGCAGCACCTCGAGCCCTCGTCGGGAATGCTTTCCGACAAGGCTTCTACTGGCCGACGGCGGTGGCCGACGCCACTAGAATTCTCCGCACCTGTGAAGGGTGTCAGTTCTACGCAAGGCAGACCCACCTGCCCGCTCAGGCTCTGCAGACGATACCCATCACCTGGCCTTTCACTGTGTGGGGTCTGGACCTCGTCGGCCCCTTGCAGAAGGCACCCGGGGGCTACACGCACCTGTTGGTCGCCATCGACAAATTCTCCAAGTGGATCGAGGTCCGACCCCTAAACAGCATCAGGTCCGAACAGGCGGTGGCGTTCTTCACCAACATCATCCATCGTTTCGGGGTCCCGAACTCCATCATCACCGACAACGGCACCCAGTTCACAGGCGGAAAGTTCCTGGACTTCTGCGAGGATCACCACATCCGGGTGGACTGGGCCGCCGTAGCTCACCCCATGTCAAATGGGCAAGTAGAGCGTGCCAACGACATGATTCTACAAGGGCTCAAGCCTCGGATCTACAATGACCTCAACAAGTTCGGCAAGCGATGGATGAAGGAACTCCCCTCGGTGGTCTGGAGCCTGAGGACAACGCCGAGCCGAACCACGGGCTTCACGCCGTTCTTCCTAGTCTACGGGGCCGAGGCTGTCTTGCCCACAGACCTGGAATACGGCTCCCCGAGGACAAGGGCCTACACCGACCAAAGCAACCAAGCTAGTCGAGAGGACTCTTTGGACCAGCTGGAGGAGGCTCGGGACAAGAACTTACTACACTCGGCACGGTACCAGCAGTCCCTGCGACGCTACCACGCCCGAGGGGTCCGGTCCTGAGACCTCCAGGTGGGCGACCTGGTGCTTTGGCTGCGACAAGACGCCCGAGGGCGGCACAAGCTCACGCCCCCTGGGAGGGGCCGTTCGTCATCGCCAAGGTTCTGAAGCCCGGAACGTACAAGCTGGCCAACAGTCAAGGCCAGGTCTACAGCAACGCTTGGAACATCCAACAGCTACGTCGCTTCTACCCTTAAGATGTTTTCAAGTTGTTCATATACCTCACTCCCACGCAAAGTTTAGTCATCAAGGAAGGGTCAACCTTGCCTCGGCAAAGCCCGACCCTCCCTCGGGGGCTAAAAGGGGGGAACCCCCCTCTGCGTCGAAATTTTCCTCGAAAAAAGATCTTTTCTGCCAGAATGTCTTTCGTGCTTTTTGACTACTTCGAAAGTGGATCCTGAAAACGACGGAGTACACGTAAGCAGCCAAGGCTGACCGAGCCGAGGGACTCCTACGCCTCCGGGATACGGATACCTCACTCATCACCTTCTGCGATAAGTAACTCACGTTCAGATAAGTGATTCTGCGGACCGAACAAGTCTTCACATTCGGAAGCTCTTCTGCCGAAGCGATTCTTCGAGCCTTCTCGACTGTGTCGGTGACAGAACCCCATGGACGGGTAAGAGTGCGCGTAAGCGGCAAGGCCGACCGAGCCGAGGGACTCCTACGCCTCCGGGATACGGATACCTCACTCGTCACCTTCCGTGAGAAGCAACTCTCGCTTTCACAAACATTTCTGTTACCGACAAAAAGGTCCAGATGCTCGAAACAAGAGGAAAAGAGACGCAGCTTTACAAGACGGTGAGGGTGTGTGTTGGCCTCGGCGGCCGCAGAAAACACACGCTACAAGATGATCCGATCCTGCAGGCTGCGATCTTGACGCTTGAAGGAAGCAGCAGCACCCTCGGCGTCGACAACACCTTCGGCGAGGTCCGACCTAGCCTTGGACGGCGACGCGGTCCGAAGATCTCCACTCTGAAGGACGACATCATCGCCACGCCCGGGCCATCGCCGCCAGGGTCTTCTCCGAGAATCCGGCTCGGACAGGCGGCTCGGCTGGTCGCCCCGAGGCCTCGGCCGGCTGTCCCCCGCGGACATCAGCCCGACCCGAGGCCTCGGCAGGTCAATTCCGGCGTCGGTCCCGCTAACGGACGACCCGGCCAGGCTCCGGCCGACCAGGTTTTCTCTTCGAGCCAACTCTACCTCTGTTCGTGCTGACACCGCTACCCCTGGCCTCGGCTCATCGAAGAGCGGCCGAGGGGTTCCTTTAACCGAGCAAGAGAAGCCTCGGGCAACAAGCCTGACCGAGCCGAGGGACTCCTACGCCTCCGGGATACGGATACCTCACTCATCACCTTTGCACGGGGCGACTCACGCTTGGTGAAGCGGTTCAGACAACCAACAGGCGAGTCTTAGCGCTCGAAAATGAGGAAAAAACACGGCTCCGTGCCGAAGTTACATACATGTTCAGGCCTCGACAGCCACAATGAACAAAAACACTGGCATTCAAAGTGCCATTACAAACGGAACTCCGGTTCCACCTCCGCAGGTACGAACAACCCCACTCGATGGGGGGGGGCCTGCGGAGCAAGAGAAGACCGACGAACGGCGCGCCGTCACCCGCTCCAGCAGCGGCGACGACGACGACTTCTGCTCCGGAGGGCCGAACAGTGGCAGCGATGACCTCAGGGCGGATGCTGCTGCCAGGTGGCCCCCGCCCATGCCCAAACTCGTGAGGCAAGGACAGGCAGAAGGCCGTAGAGTTGGAGGTCGGTCCGTGGGCGGCCCTGGCAATCTCGTCGGCGGAAGAACCTCTTCCAGCTGCCGTGGCAAACGCCTGCGCCGGGAGCGGCTCCGAAGCCACTCGCGTCCGAGAGCCAGGCACGTGGCAGCTGCCAGCGCCACGGACAACAACCGCCCTTCCCCCCGATCACTGAGGGAAGGAGCGGGCCGCCGCCCACACAGGGGCCGACCCCGACTCGGCACACTCCCCTCCCCAGCCCTGGTGATGAAAATCCTTGAAGCTGAGGGAGGGGCAGAGGCCACGGCCCGGTTTGCTTTCCCCCGCCATCGAACTGGAGGTCACCATCTTGGGTGACCGCCGGTGGAGGGGTGCAGCCGGGCCGCATGATGAAAATCCTTGAAGACGAACGATGGCTGAAAGGTACCAACTCCCACGGAGTTGCGTTCCTCCAACGACGAGGCGGAAAGACGGCGGGTATCCCCCATCCGGGGGCTTGGAAGGTGGAAAGACACGATGCATAAGGGAGCGCGAAGACATGGTCGCCTTCCAAGGGGGTCACCCTCCTTTTAAAGGCGGCTCTCCCTACTTGCGTCCCCAGCCGTCGCGGGCTGAGTCTTCTCCAACACGCTCCAAGGTCTTCCCCTACGGCGCGGGGGCTGGGTCCCACACGTCATGCAAGCCGGCTTAGAGCAGAAGAAGCCAAACCGCCGTGCGCGGTGCGTACAACCGCCCAGCGGTTACAAGCGACTCTCCACTTTTGCCCAGACCAGCGGGCAAAAGGGGCGGGCAGCCATGCAGGCGGCATGCAACCGCGCCAAGTGGGCGCACTTCTCCGACTCCCAACACGCCCAGCATGGGGTCCCAGGCTCACGCGTCATGCAACCGGCGCGCCGAATGCTTCGTGCATGCAACTGCACCGCCACTTGCGCCACTACCACGCCTCCTCGACTGCGGAACCGATACCGCGACTCGAGGCGACCCAGACCACGACCCAGCGGCGCCAGCCTGGCGTGACGGTCAAGGCGGCCAAAAATGGGCCGGCAGTAATGGCGGTGGCAGGCGGGCAGGAGCAGCGGTCACGTCGCCAGCCAAGCCTACGTCCCATCCGGGGGCAGCGAGAGAACTCTCTCTCACGGCGTGAAGACAACGCGCCCATGTTCCGTTCCTCGAACGGCTCGCGCACGCGCAACGGCCGCCCCGCCAACCACTAGCCCCGCCGCATTAACTCCGCGGCGGGATGCGCGGCGCCTCTGGCAGGAGAAGCGGGCGACGCTTCGCCTTCGCCATAATGACCGCGTCAAAAAAGGTACGCCGTGTCGTTCGATTTCGTATCCTTTTCCTTTTTTCCTCTTTCTCTCTCTTGCAACAGGGATCGGGAAAGGGGGATACCCCGAAAAGGATCCTTCCCCGAGGTTCGAAGGCTGGCCCCTCGGAAGGGTTCGACAGCCGCCTCAGATCACGTGGGCCCTACACCCACTACTGGTCAGAAGTTCGAAGGCCGGCTCCTCGGAAGGGTTCAACGACCGCCTCTGGCTACTCGGGCTCCGCGCCCACTACTGATCAGGGGTTCGAAGGCTGGCCCCCGAAGGGTTCACAGCCGCCTTAGACACAGAGCGAGGGATGACCATGGGTACGTTCGATACATAACCAAGACTGGGGCTGCGCTCCCGAGGTACCCTAGGACATTTCCGAGACCAGCGGGAACGATCTTGTAACGGAATCCCATCAGAGGGAGGCATCGAGCCCTCGGACCCTGTCGCCAGGGGACCGGGTCCGGCAGATCACCCGCAGGTACTTTTGGGCGTGCCTCTGGGCCCCTAGCCGGCCCCTAACGAACGGGGCACGGACGTCCGCTCGGATTACCCGCTTGCAGCTCACCGGAGACACCATGTTCAGCGCCCATCGAGGGCAACATGGCGCTTTCCCCCCCCCCTCCTCCTTGCGGAAAGGCGACGCAGGGGCGTATGTAAAAAAGTCGAGTATGTCCCTGATCGACCTCTCGCCCTGTGCAGAGGCTCGGGGGCTGCTCTCGCAAACCCGGCTCCGGCCGAACCGTTGACAGCGTCAACATACTAGCCCGAGAACTTGGGACCTAACCGTACACCCGGGCTACGGCCAGCTCGCATGAGGGAACGACCAGACCAGCCGAAGCATTACTCGAGGCAATAAGACCTCAGAGGAGTGAAACCACTCCTCCGAGGCCTCGGGGGCTACACCCGGCGGGTGCGCTCGCGCGCACCCACCGGAACAAAACGCAACCGAGAAAGGCTGGTCCCCTTGCAAAAAAGTGCGATGAAAGCCTCCAAGCGAGTGCTAACACTCCCTTCGAGGCTCAGGGGCTACTGTCGGGGACCATAATTAGGGGTACCCTCAAGGCTCCTAATTCTCAGCTGGTAACCCCAATCAGCATAAAGCTGCAAAGGCCTGATGGGTGCGATTAAGTCAGGGATCAGTCCATTCGAGGGACTCGATCACGCCTCGCCCGGGCCTAGCCTCGGACAAGGGCAACCGACCCCAGAGGATCTCCGTCTCGCCCTAGGCCCCCCTCCAACGGCGAACATATTTCCAGCTCGCCCGAGGCCCTGTCTTCGCCAAGAAGCAACCCTGACCAAATCGCCGCACGGACGGACCAAATCGCAGGAGCATTTAATGCAAAGGTGGCCTGACACCTTTATCCTGACGCGTGCCCCCCAGCCGGCAGAGCCGAAGTGACCGCCGTCACTTCGCCGCTCCACTGACCGGTCTGACAGAAGGACAGCGCCGCCTGCGCCGCTCCGACTGCGGTGGCACTTGACAGAGTGAGGCTGACAGGCAGTCAGGCCCGGCCGAAGGCACCATAGGAAGCTCCGCTTCGCCCGACCTAGGGCTCGAACTCGGGCTAAGTCCCGGAAGACGGTGAACTCCGCTCCGCCCGACCCAGGGCTCGGACTCGGGCTAAGTCCCGGAAGACGACGAACTCCGCTCCGCCTGACCCAGGGCTTGGACTCGGGCTAAGCCCCGGAAGACGGCGAACTCCGCTCCGCCTGACCTAGGGCTCGGACTCGGGATAAGCCCCGGAAGACGGCGAACTCCGCTCCGCCCGACCCAGGGCTCGGACTTGGGCTCAGCCCCAGAAGACGACGAACTCCGCTCCGCCCGACCCAGGGCTCGGACTCGGGCTAAGCCTCAGAAGACGGCGAACTCCGCTCCGCCCGACCCAGGGCTCGGACTTGGGCTCAGCCCCAGAAGACGACGAACTCCGCTCCGCCCGACCCAGGGCTCGGACTTGGGCTCAGCCCCAGAAGACGACGAACTCCGCTCCCCCCGACCCCAGGGCTCGGACTCCGCCCTGGCCTCAGCCGACGGTCTCCGCCTCGCCCGAACCAGGGGCTCAGACTCGACCTCGGCCACGGAAGACAGACTCGACTTCGGCTTCGGAGGAGCTTCCACATCACCCAACCTAGGGCGCAGACCAGCCACGTCAACAAGGGGCGCCATCATCACCCTACCCCGAGCTGACTCGGGCCACGGGGAACAAGACCGGCGTCCCATCTGGCTCGCTCCGCCAGATAGGCAATGATGGCGCCCTGCATACTCTATGACGACGGCGGCTCTCAGCCCCCTTACGGAAGCAAGAGGACGTCAGCAAGGACTCAACAGCTCCGACAGATGTCCCTCCGCCAGGCTCCAGCGCTCCTCCGACGGCCACGACATCACACCAGCTGGGTGCCAAAATCTCTCCGGCTGCCACAACGGCATGTACTTAGGGCGCTAGCTCTCCTCCGCTAGACACGTAGCACTCTGCTACACCCCCCATTGTACACCTAGATCCTCTCCTTACGCCTATAAAAGGAAGGACCAGGGCCCTCTTAGAAAGGGTTGGCCGCGCGGGGACGAGGACGAGACAGGCGCTCGCGTGAGGCCGCTCGCTCCCTCTCCCGCGTGGACGCTTGTAACCCCCTACTGCAAGCACACCCGACCTAGGCGCGGGATGAACACGAAGGCCGCAGGATTCCCACCTCTCTCACGCCGGTCTCCGGCCGCCTCACTTTCCCCCCTTCGCGCTCGGCCTCGCGTCGACCCATCTGGGCTGGGGCACGCGGCGACATTCACTCGTCGGCTTAGGGACCCCCCGGTCTCGAAACGCCGACACTAAGATAGATGAATTAAAATCTTGCAAACCCTCTACATCCACTATTGATCATGTCTCTATTTGCATGAGATGTAGAGATATTAATGTTGATGCTATCCATGATCACCTAGCTTTAATTAAAGAACAAAATGATCACATAGCTCAACTAACCGCTAAAATTAATGAGCATGACATAGAGAATGAAAAATTTAAATTTGCTAGGAGCATGCTTTATAATGGGAGACGCCTGGCATGAAGGATGGCATTGGCTTCCAACAGGGAGACAATGTCAAGCTTAATGCCTCAAAGAAATTGTCTAATTTTGTTAAGGGCAAGGCTCCCATGGCTCAGGATAACGAGGGCTATATTTTATATCCTGCTGGTTATCCCGAGCATAAGATTAGGAGAATTCATTCTAGGAAGTCTCATTCTGGTTCTCACCATGCTTTTATGTATAGGAATGAGACATCTAGTTCTAGGCATTCCACTCATATTAAAATGCCTAAAAGAAAAACTCCTACTGCATCAAATGAACCTAATGTTTCATTTAAGACTTTTGATGCTTCTTATGTGCTTACTAACAAATCAGGCAAAGTAGTTGCCAAATATGTTGGGGGCAAACACAAGGGCTCCAAGACTTGTGTTTGGGTACCCAAGGTGCTTGTTTCTAATGTGAAAGGACCCAAGACCGTTTGGGTACCTAAGAACAAGGCCTAAACTTGTTTTGTAGGTTTAAGCATCCGGGGGCTCAAGTTGGATCATTGATAGCGGGTGCACAAACAACAAGACACGGGAGAAAAGGATTGTGACACACCAGTGTCACCTAGGGTTCTTCTCAATACTAACTTAAGTGCCATCATTTCATGAAAACCAAATTGGACAAGGGGCACCAAATCAACTTAAGAATAAAAGGCCCCCTAAGTTTATACCTAAAGAATCATGTCTAAAACAAATGAGGATCTCAAAAGAGGGGAAAATGTTGAAACCCTAGACCAACCCTAATTAAGCCACTTAAGTAAAAAGGAAGAAAAGGGATAAAAGACCATGAAAAACATGGAATCATGGCTTAGGCCAATTATAAAAATTGAAATACACTAACTAAGCTATAATAAAGATTATAAAAGTTTGGCCAAAATAGTTTGTTAAAAACTCCAAGCAAGCCATTCAAGTGGAGGTTAATGGGGAAATCTAAAATTCAGATTTCTGAATTTTCAGCCTTTGAACCAAAACCGAGCGCGTTCACCTTGATCTCTATCTCAAAACTCTAAGCTCCCATTGACAAAAATGCCCTCTACCTCATACCAGAAGATGGCATTGGGACGCGTGCTCTAGACACGTCAAACCTTGGATCTTCTCTCAGTGCTCGGCAGTGAGACAAACCCAACTTCACCCCTCCATATCTCTTGATTCAGTCAGCGAAACCTGCAAGCCTCCACACACAAACGACAAAGGAATGTCAGGGGAAGAGATCTCTCAACGGGATCATGGCCATAATCTCAAAGATTTGGAGCCAATCCGCGCTTGAACACGACCTCTCTCTGCGCTGCCTCGTGCTCGACGCTGTGCCAGACGCCAGAGCGCGCACTGGCGCTCGCCCGCGCACGCTCCGAGTGCTTGTCAGAGCCTCCCATCGGCCGTGCTCGCCCGCGCCTTTAAAACCACCCTCGGGCGCGCCTCACCTCACCCAGCGCTCACCCTCGCTGAACAGACATCCCTCCCTTAGCTCCGACGAGCTCTCCTCCGCCCACCATCACTGCCCGAGCCTCGGCCACCGCGGCCAGCTCACTCTAGCCACATCCATGTCACGCCAGCCACCCGGTTAGCTTCGCCAGTGGCCCGTGAAGCTTCCCAAGCTCTCGAACCCGACAGAACCTCACCGGAGACCTAAGATTGCCTTCACCGGACTTCGATCGCCCGCCGCCGCGTGTAGACCGAGCAATCCGGTGAGCCATTCTCAAATTCCTCGCGCTCACATCTCCCTTGACCTCGGGTGAAGCTCCCTGACCCATTTAATTGATCTATTGCGCCCTGGTTAGTCCGGATTCCTCGCCGCCGCCGAGCTCCCCCGCCTGCGCATGTGGACCGACCTACTCCGACCACCATCGCCGGCGATCCACACCTCGACGTGATCGCCAGAGACTCCCGGACCTCACCTGACCCCTCACCAGAGCAACCTCGCCGCCGGTAACCCCCTCCGCCCTTTTCCTCCGCCGCGGTGAATGTTCCATTAGGGGAAGGATCGCGGGTTCGATTTCGGGAAACCCTAGGGGGTTTTCTGCAGAGTTATAGACTCAGATGAATAGTGAACCAAGGACCTGTCTGTAATGCATTCAAAACCTTTCGCCAGGGACCCCAGTGCAAAACCCTTTTTCCTTTATCCATTTCTATTTAATATTTTTAAATTCAGCAGAGAACTTAGAAAATTTATATCTTGAGAAATATTTAGCCAAATCTAGTCAAACCAATTTTACTGGACTCAGAATATTATGAACTGTCACATAAAATAGTGAACCCTGTGCTTTCTGTTTTAAATTTTAGAGTTTGGCATTAATTAAGAAAACTGACCAAACCTTATTAAAATAAAGAAAATTAGTTATGCTTCTGTGCTGAACTCAAGAAAATTTGTAGAAGTATAAACCCCACTTAGACACTGTTTAAAAATAGTGAGCACCCCAGTATTAAAGATTTAGACAAGGTTACTTATTAAAGGCCATGTTTGCCCAAAACATAGGAAAATGAGAAAGGCACTGGAAAATAATGAACATTGGATGCAAATATTTTTTCAAGTCCACTTAAGTAATAACGAACCTAGGAAAAATAAAGGGAACCCTAGTCCAGAGAAAATTCAAGGTAAAAAGTTTTATTAGGCACTAATCAAACTAGAAAGACAATTATTAGAATTATGAAAGCAATTCCAAAATTGGTAAGAAAAATTTAGTAGACTTCTAACCACTAGGACACCACTGCAAAAATGATAAATACCCAGTCCATCAATTTAAGTAGATTAAACAAATAGAACTTGATGTTGAGCCATATTTCAATTAAATCATGAGCAAGCCAAAAAGTGTGCAATAGTGGGCAAATAAATTTTTACCAGATTAATAATGAAGTAGGCTACAAGAGAAAAATACAAAACCCAATTGAAAGCTACAAACAAACACCCATTGCCCCTACTTCATGAAAAAGGCCATTTAGTTCAAGAAATTCCTACCACCCTTCCCTTAAGCAAAAATTTACCAAACTTCAGAATGATTGCTCTTGCGCAAAGAAGAAGATAGGAAAAATTAGAAGTCTATTGTTTGATATTTTTCAAATATAGTGGTAGTAGAAAGCACCCCTTTGGCTAGAAAGTTTAGAAAATCATAGCAAAATAGCTAATAAGTATTAATGGATGAAAATTTGTACAAAACCATGTTATAGCATCTAAATGCCAGCAAAAATAAGCTTTAGAGAATAACCCACTGTTAAAAGGGAGTTGTAGTTCAAAACACCCCCTCTGCCCTAATATTTGATAATTTTATGCAGAGAGAACCCCTCATTTTTTAAGCCCCACATTTTGGGACATAAAATTATACACCAGTAAGAAACCACTGTAATTTTTGCAGAATTTTTGGAAATTTATTAACCTATCTTGTAGTTCAAACCCACCTTAAAAGCATAAAAGAAATAGAAAGGAAGAGAGGGAAAAATAAATCTCACTCCAATGAATTCAGCTAGAAATCTTAATAAACTCTCACTAAGACATTAAAAAGAAATCAGTGGAACACCAAAATAAACTTACCAATTAGCTTAACAAAGCTTGACCCTAATTTGCTAAGTGTACCACAAAAACCTTCAGTAGTAAGAATAAGCTCCACCCTATTAAATTAATCCTCCCCCCATCAAAATTTTAATTGCTAAATTGCATATCATGCCATGCATGTATCTTACTCATTGCATCCATTAGATTGCAACCTCGCTGATGGAGAGTACGTGCTCATCCCTGAGCAAAGAGTTGTCCACGAGGAAGACCAGGAGCAAGCTCCTGAGACTGCCATCGAGGATCTCCCCGCAGCCCCAGCAATTGAAGGCAAGCCCCGATTTTATGCATAACCATATCTATATATGCTACTTTACTACACTTAATGTTTGTAGGCATGTGATGTGCACTTAAGTGTAGGAGTTGCTTGAAACCTCTAGTTGCATGAACTCAGGATTCCTTTTTGAGATGGATACTAGTATGCTAGGTCGAGTAGCTGCTTTGCTAATCAGGATCTCAGTAGAAGTCGAGTGATTTTTCTAGCACTCGCGCGAGGTCAGGAAATGATTGTATTCATCTTGATAATGGGATCTATGATGGTCTATGGACTTGGATCCAGGGAGGATGCCTTGTCCATGAGACGGGAAAAGGAATTAAGGATTAATGTGTGGATACCTGAGTCAAGCGTTTGAATGTACTAAGCACATGTCGGGAAATATGGTAACCGGTAAACCTAGTACCTGAGTGAAGCCGGGCACAGACTTTACCCCTCACGCGACCTAAGACTGGGTCTCCCATGCTAGCTATGGAGGGTACAAGTGCAGCCACTGCACGGCGGCAGCCGGGGTCAATGTAGCATTGTATGCCAAGGCGGTGAGGCCTGGCCGCGAACGGGGAATCGATGGGGACGGTTGACGTGTGTGGGGACGGAGTGCCCTGACATGTCATGTGTTTAGGTTTACCTTGCAAGGTTTAAAACTCGATTTGAATCGTCTGCTTCTCGTAGCTAATGAGACTGCTTGACCCCTAGTACTACATTGAGTAAGAAGTGAAATGAGGTTTTACATGAGATAACTTGTTGGTTGTACTAAATGCTTGCTACCATGTATGCTTAGAAGGAGCAAACTTAGCTAAGATAATGATGCTAGAAATTGAAAAGCTAAAATTGATTTTAGACTCAGCTAGTGCTTTTGGCAAACCAAACCCCTTAGCCAAACAGTTGCATGGTCTAGAGGTAGAGGAGTAGACTCCTCACACCGTGTAAGTCTAGCTGAGTATTAGTATACTCAGCCTTGCTTGTGGCACAATTTTTGCAGGTACGCTTTAGGATATGGTTGATGGTGTGACTTGGCCTACCACCCTGCCACCGGGTTGGACGGTCGAGTGGGATGCTGCTCCGGCAGGAGAGGAGAAGGAGGAGTAGTGGGCTAGGCCTTGCCCAATTCCTCGCTATCGACGATATCAATTATCCACTGCATTTTATTTTGTGAACTTATATCAGCTACTTGAAAAAAAACTCCGATTTATGTAATAACTCCAATACTTAAATTTGAGGTTTTCCTGTTTTATTGTATTCTTCTGTGACTCACCTTCGAGTGAGTGTGTGGTATTTGATCCTGGTTAAGTGGCTTTATCAAACTAGATCTGAGGGACTGACGAGTTATTCCGATTTAAGTGTGTTACGGCCCCTGAGGCGTGACTTAGGCACTTAAGCTGGAATAATTCGGTCGGTTCTGCCACAAGGATGTTCTCCTCCAACGAGAAAAACGATGATCCCCAAAGAGCTATCACATTTGGGGATGGAAATCAAGGTTTGGTCAAAGGACTTGGTAAAATTGCTATATCTCCTGACCATTCTATTTTCAATGTTTTTCTTGTAGATTCTTTAGATTACAACTTGCTTTTAGTTTCTCAATTATGCAAAATGGGTTACAACTGTCTTTTTACGGATTTAGGTGTTACTGTCTTTAGAAGAAGTGATGATTCAGTAGCATTTAAGGGAGTATTGGAGGGTCAGCTATACTTAGTTGATTTTAATAGAGCTGAACTCGATACTTGCTTAATTGCTAAGACTAACATGGGTTGGCTCTGGCATCGCCGACTAGCCCATGTTGGGATGAAGAATCTTCACAAGCTTCTAAAGGGAGAACACATTTTGGGACTAACCAATGTTCATTTTGAGAAAGACAGGGTTTGTAGCGCATGTCAAGCAGGGAAGCAAGTTGGTACCCACCATCCAAACAAGAACATCATGACGACCGACAGGTCGCTTGAGCTACTCCACATGGATTTATTCGGCCCGATCGCTTACATAAGCATCAGCGGGAGTAAGTATTGTCTTGTAATTGTGGATGACTATTCTCGCTTCACTTTGGTATTCTTTTTGCAGGAAAAATCTCAAACCCAAGAGACTGTAAAGGGATTCTTGAGACTGGCTCAAAATGAGTTCAGATTAAGGATCAAGAAGATAAGAAGCGACAATGGGATGGAGTTCAAGAACTCACAAATAGAAGGCTTTCTTGAGGAGGAGGACATCAAGAATGAGTTCTCTTCTCCCTACACACCTCAACAAAATGGTGTAGTGGAGAGGAAGAATAGAACTCTACTTGACATGGCGAGGACCATGCTTGATGAGTACAAGACTTCGGACCGGTTTTGGGCGGAAGCAATCAACACTGCTTGCTACTCCATCAATCGGCTCTACCTTCACCGAATTCTCAAGAAGACATCCTATGAACTCCTAACCGGTAAAAAGCCCAATGTTTCATATTTTAGAGTCTTTGGTAGCAAATGTTTTATTCTTGTTAAAAGAAGTAGAAAATCTAAATTTGCTCCTAAGGCTGTAGAAGGCTTTTTACTTGGTTATGACTCAAACACAAGGGCATATAGAGTCTTTAACAAGCCCACTAGACTAGTTGAAGTTTCTTGTGACATTGTGTTTGATGAGACTAATGGCTCTCAAGTAGAGCAAGTTGATCATGATGAGCTAGATGATGAAGAGGCTCCGTGCGTCGCGCTAAGGAACATGTCCATTGGGGATGTGTGTCCTAAGGAATCCGAAGAGCCTCCACAAGCACAAGATCAACCGTCATCTTCCATGCAAGCATCTCCACCAACCCAAGATGAGGATCAAGCTCAAGGTGATAAAAATCAAGATCAAGAGGATGAGCCACCTCAAGATGAGGACAATGATCAAGGGGGAGATGACAATAATTAAGACAAGGGAAGATGATCAAGAAGGACAGGGTCAAAGACTACCACACCCAAGAGTCCACCAAGCGATACAAAGAGATCACCCCGTGAACTCCATCCTCGGCGATATTCATAAGGGGGTAACAACTCGATCTTGAGTCGCTCATTTTTGTGAACATTACTCTTTTGTGTCTTCTATTGAGCCATACAGGGTGGAAGACACATTAATGAATTCGGATTGGGTGTTGACAATGCAAGAGGAACTCAACAACTTCACGAGGAATGAGTATGGCATCTTGTTCCACGTCCTAACCAAAATGTTGTAGGAACCAAGTGGGTATTCCGCAACAAGCAAGATGAGCATGGTGTGGTGACAAGGAACAAAGCCCGACTTGTAGCCAAAGGATATTAACAAGTCGAAGGTTTGGATTTCGGTGAAACCTATGCACCTGTAGCTAGGCTTGAGTCAATTCGTATATTACTTGCCTATGCTACTTACCATGGCTTTAAGCTTTATCAAATGGACGTGAAAAGTGCCTTCCTCAATGGACCAATCAAGGAAGAAGTCTATGTTGAGCAACCTCCCGGCTTTGAAGATAGTGAGTACCCTAACCATGTATACAAACTCTCTAAGGCGCTTTATGGGCTCAAGCAAGCCCCAAGAGCATGGTATGAATGCCTAAGAGATATCCTTATCACTAATTGCTTCAAAGTCGACAAAGTTGTTCCTACTCTCTTTACTAAAACAATTGCAAATGATTTGTTTGTATGCCAAATTTATGTTGATGATATTACTAACAAATCTACTTGTGAAGAGTTTAGTAGGATTATGATTCAAAAATTCAAGATGTCTATGATGTGGGAGTTGAAGATTTCTTAGGATTCCAAGTGAAGCAACTCCAAGAGGGCACCTTCATCAGCCAAAGCAAGTACATTCAAGATATACTTACCAAGTTTGGAATGAAGAATGCCAAGCCCATCAAGACACCCATGGGAACTAATGGGCATCTCGACCTCGACACGGGAGGTAAATCCGTAGATCAAAAGGTATATCGGTCGATGATAGGATCTTTACTCTATTTATGTGCATCTTGACCGAATATTATGCTTTCCGTATGTATGTGTGCAAGATTCCAAGCCGATCCTAAGGAAGTTCACCTTAGGGCCGTGAAAAGAATCTTGAGATATTTAGTTCATACACCTAAGTTTGGTCTTTGGTACCCCAAGGGATCCACCTTTGATTTAATAGGTTATTCAGATGCTGATTGGGTAGGGTGTAAGATTGATAGAAAGAGCACATCAGGGACTTATCAGTTCTTGGGAAGATCCCTGGTGTCTTGGGCTTCAAAGAAACAAAATTCAGTAGCTCTTTCTACCGCCGAAGCCAAGTATATTGCCGTAGGCCATTGTTGCGCACAATTGCTTTGGATGAGGCAAACCTTTAGGGACTATGGCTACAAATTGAGCAAAGTCCCTCTCCTATGTGATAATGAGAGTGCAATCCGCATGGCGGATAATCCCGTTGAACACAGCCGCACTAAGCACATAGCCATTCAATATCACTTTTTGAGGGATCACCAACAAAGGGGGGATATCGAGATTTCTTATGTTAGCACCAAAGAATAATTAGCTGATATCTTTACCAAACCATTAGATGAGAAAACCTTTACCAAACTTAGGAATGAGCTAAACATTCTTGATTCTCGAAACTTTGATTGATACTTTGCACACATAGCTCATCCATGTACCTTTGATCATATCTCTTTTATGTCTACGACTAATGTGTTTTCAAGTATATTCCTATGCTAAGTCGTAGATTGAAAGGGAAACAGAGTCTTCGGCGAAGACAAGGCTTCCACTCCACTCAATCGGTATTATTTACCCTTCGCCGTCACTCCGCATCGTTCTCCACTTTGGTATAATCTTCACTCATATTCAGTTGTACCATTGGGGAGAAAGTAAAGAGGGCTATAAAGACTCTGTTTTTGGCGATTAATGCCAAAGGGGGAGAGAGTATTAGCCCAAAGCAAAAGGACCGCACCACCACACACCACCACACCAATTTCAAAATTTAGAAATGAAGTTTTTCAATTGGTATCTTATGATGAAATATTTAAAAGAGGATTTTTCAATTGGTTAGTATTTTTCAAATTGGTATAGTTAATCTTCTTTCAATTGGTAAAACCCTCTTGAGCACTAAGAGGAGAATTTCATTCAGGGGGAGTTTTGTCTAAGTCAAAGGAAAAACATTTGAAACAGGGGGAGAAAATTTCAAATCTTGAAAATGTTTCTTGCAATCTTATTCATATACCTTTGACTATTTGCAAAAAACTTTGAAAAAGAATTTCCAAATTTTTTTGCAAAAACAAAACAAATGGTGCAAATGTGGTCCAAAATGTTAAAAGAAAGAAAGCAATCCATGCATATCTAATGAAAGTGTAAATTGGTTTAATTCCAAGCAACCTTTGCACTTACCTTAAGCAAACTAGTTCAATTCTGCACTTATATATTTGCTTTGGTTTGTGTTGGCATCAATCACCAAAAAGGGGGAGATTGAAAGGGAAATATGGTCAAACCTTTTCCTATAAAAAATTTGGTGGTTGAATTGCCCAACACAAACATTGGACTAACTAGTTTGCTCTAGATTATATGTTCTACAGGTGCCAAAGGTTTAGCACAAACCAATAAAAAGATTAAAGTTAGGGTTCAAAAGAAAGGAGCAAAAGAAACCGAAGTGAACCCTGGTCTAGCGCACTGGACTGTCCGGTGCACCACCGGACTGTGTCCAGTGCACCAGGGTGGATCGACTTCAAACTCTTCACCTTCGGGTTTCTGAGGCCGCGCTCCGCTATAATTCACCAGACTGTCCAGTGGGTCACCGGACTGTCCGGTGTGCTAGCGGAGCAACGGCTCGCCAGTGCAACGGTCGACTGACAGGTGAACAGTTCGCGCAGAGTCAGAGCAGCGCAAGAAGGCGCACCAGACAGTGAACAGTGACTGTCTGGTGCGGCACCGGACTGTCTGGTGGCCTAGGCTGTCAGAGCTCCAACAGTCGAAACCGTCAGAACCCTAACGGTTGGGTGACGTGGCTGGCGCACTGGACAGTGTTCGGTGGCGCACCGGACTGTCCGGTGCGCCCATCGACAGCAGCCCTCCCCAACGGCTGTTTTGGTGGTTGGGGCTATAAATACCCCCCAACCACCACTATTCAAGGCATCCAAGCATTCACTACTCCTCATTCAATACAAGAGCAATACACAACACTCCAAGACACAAATCAAAGCCTCCGATCAAATCAAAGTCCACAATTCAACTCTAGTTTTTAGGACTTGTGAGAAGATTGACTTGTGTTGTTTTGTTGCTCTTGTTGCTTGGTTGGCTTTCTTCTATCTCTCATTCTTAATCTCAAAGCCTTGTAAGCGAAGCAAGAGACACCAATTGTGTGGTGGTCCTTGCGGGGTCTAAGTGACCCAGGAAATCAACTAAGGAAGCTCACTCAGTCTAAGTGACCGTTTGAGAGAGGGAAAGGGTTGAAAGAGACCCGGTCTTTGTGACCACCTCAACGGGGAGTAGGTTTGCAAGAACCGAACCTCGGTAAAACAAATCACCGTGTCATCCGCTGTATTTCTTTGATTGATTTGTTTTCGCTCTCTCTTTCAGACTCGGTTTTATTTCTAACGCTAACCCCGGCTTGTAGTTGTGCTAAAAGTTTATAAATTTCAGATTTGCCTATCCACCCCCCCCCCCTCTAGGCGACTTTCACCTGGTAACTATTGTTATATGAGGACTCAGCATATGGTAGACTCTTGTCCCAACTGCCTCCATGCTTAAGGGCACAAGCTCTCAGCATATCGTCAAGTACTTGGTTAGTCCTCTCAGTTTGGCCATCAGTTTGAGGATGATATGCCGAACTGAAGTTCAATTTCCTACCCCTGTTCTCATGATGGTTCTTCCAAAACCTTGAAGTGAATTAGGATCCACGATCAGAAACAATCTTCTTCAGTACCCCATGTAAACACACAACTCGGACCATGTATAACTCTACCAACTGAGAACCTTTATAAGTAGTATTGACCAAAATGAAGTGAGCCACTTTGGTCAATCTATCCACGATCACCCATATAGAATCATAACCCTTCGAGGTGCGAGGCAACCCGGTAATGAAATCCATACCAATTGCTTCCACTTCCATTTGGGTACCTTTAACGGGTGCAGTAGTCCAGCTAGTCTTTGATGTTCAGCTTTGACTCTTTGACATACATCACACACAACCACATGTGCAGCCACATCTCTTTTCAGCCCATACCACAAATACTTTTGCTTTAGGTCCTGATACATCTTAGTGCTACCAGGATGAATAGAATAATCAGAGTCATGGGTTTCCTTCAATATAGTCTCATGGATGTTGTCAATCTCAGGGACGCATATCCGGTTCTTGAACCATATTGTGCCTTGCGCATCCTCCATGAATTCTAAACCTCTACCTTCAGTAATCAGATCTTTGATCTCTTGGATTTTAGCATCACCGATCTGTCCTTTGCGGATTTCTTGTTCAATGGTAGGTTCTACTTCAATAGTGATCCCTTCAGTGTGTGCAACTATTCCCAGGTTGAGTCTTCTAAAATCTTCAACTAGCTCATCAGGTAACTGGGCGACAATAGCGGCATGAACATGCTCCTTCCGACTAGAGGCATCCGCAACCAGATTCACCTTGCCCGGATGATAGTGAATCTCCGAATCTCCAAGTCATAACCCTTGATGAGCTCCAACCAACAGCGTTGCCTAAGGTTGAGATCTTTCTGAGTGAAGATGTACTTTAGGCTCTTGTGACCGGTGTAGACTTGGCACTTAGTTCCCATTATATAATGTCTCCATATCTTGAGCGCATGCACTACGGCTGCCAGTTCTAAGTCATGAGTGGGGCAGTTCAACTCATGTTTCCACAACTAACGAGATGAGTAGGCGATAACATGCCCTTCCTACATAAGAACACATTCCAAGCCCTGGCGGCACGCATCAAAATATATCAAATCCCTTTTGCAGATCTGGCATAATCAACACTAGGGGTGACATCAATCTTAACTTTAGTTGATTGAAACTATCTTGGCATTCCCAAGTCCACTTAAACTCCTTTCCCTTCTCTAACAGTGAGGTCATAGGTTTAGGAATCTTGGACAATCCTTCAATAAATTGCCGGTAGTAGCCTGCAAGTCACAAGAAACTCCGGATCTCGGTAACCGTTCTTGGTATCTTCCATGCCACTATCTCCCTCACTTTCGTAGGGTCCACTGAGATTCCTCCATTAGGAGATTATGTGTCTAAGGAATGGCACTTTGTCAATCCAGAACTTGCACTTGCTATACTTGGCTTAAAGCTGATTATCCTGTAGTTTCTGTAGCACCATCCGCAGATGTTCCTCGTGATCACTATCATTCTTGGAATAAACGAGAATGTCATCGATGAATATCACGACGAATCTATCAAGATACTACATGAATACGTTATTAATCAGATTCATGAAGTAGGCTAGAGCATTAGTTAAGCCAAACAACATGACTGTGAATTCATATAGTCCATATCGGGTTGAGAAAGCCGTCTTGGGAATATCAGATGGCCTAATCTTCATTTGTTGGTATCCCGACCGAAGATCAATCTTAGAGAATACTCTAGCACCTCTCATCTGATCAAATAAATCTTCAATGCGGGGTAAAGGATACTTGTTTTTAATAGTGACATCATTAAGTGATCTATAATCCACGCACATTTGTAGCATCCCAAAAATTCAAATTCTGAAATATTCTCAAACTCGCTCTAAATTCAAAATGAATTTCAAATTTTGTTTCAAAATGTTTGTTTGCAAGTTGATATCAACAAGTAAAATATAGTGGTCTATATTCTCTCTAAAATCCTCCTCAAAATATCCTACAAATATTTCCCCAGTGATCACCCTCAAACTCTTTCAGAAATACTGCCCAAATATTCCACCGATATATCTCCAAGTAATTTCTTCCTGAGAAATACCTTCAGAATCATTTTTGTAGTCCCTACAAATATTTTCTTCATAACTTTCCTCATGCTCATACGTATACGTATGCCTCTGGTGTCATACGGTGAGATCTACAAGCTAATTACACTCATATAAGACAAATCCATGCTAATCTCCCACTAATCCTCTCATCCTCCCACTAATCCTCTCATCCCTCCACCTAATCCCCCCACCATGGCTATAAATAGAGGGGCAAGGGCCTCCTCTCATCCCACCCCAAGCCATTTCATGGCAACTCCCTCCCTCCCCCCCACACCCACACGCCCACTCCCACTCCACCTCCCACACAAGCACACACTAGCACAAGGATCGTTCGGTCGTTCTTCGATCGTTCGTCCCCCTGTTCTTAGTTTGTTTGTTCATTCGTCCGATCGTTCATGGTTCATTCGTCCGATCGTTCGTCCGTTCGTTCGTCCAAATAATCTTTTTTTCTGCCAATATGCTGCCGAAATTCCGATCGTTCTTTCGTTCGATCATTCGATCGTTCATCGTTCGTTCATAGTTCCTATTCATCGTTCATCTTCACTATTCACCATTCATCGTTCGTTCATACGAACTATTCACCATCACTATTAACCATTACTATTCACCGTTACAATTCATCGTTACTATCCATCGTTACTATTCATCGATCATCCGATCACCCCAAATTTCAACTACTCATCCATCATGCTGTCCAGTCCACCTAAGACCAGCCAGACCCATATTCTAGTCATACGAACTCCGGTGACTGTGATTTTCATTGCAGTAGGAACTTCCCATCGGGTCACCCACCCTAGATTTCTCCAAGTTGAGCACGCTTAACTTTGGGATTCTTTCAAGCTAGACTTCCAAAAAGAAAGGCAAACCATGTTTGTATGGATACGTCTTCAATCCTATAAAACCTGGCCAAAGATACCACAGCCCACTCGGACCAGAATACCACAACATTCCAGCTATTTGGGTCCCGCCTCTGTAATATCCCAAAAAAAATGTTGACCAAAAGTTGATCTTCGGTGCGTGGATGTGGGAAAGGGTTGTGGGCCGTTGGATGCAAGGCAGAAGTCATCTGGGGCGTCGGTTCTTTTCTCCCACAAAACCCTAGGGGGCCACCCCTTTTCCCTCCACCCCCCTCTCTTGGCCGCCACCCTCCCCCATTTTTCCCTTGGTTGGCCGTCCCCTCTCCTCCCATGGCAGCCGCCCACCATTTCTTCCTCCTCCATAGATCTTCCCCTCCCCCACGCAGCAAGGATCGAGAAGAGGAGGAGCAAGATGGATTGAAGAGGAAGAGAGGATCAAGGAGATGTTCTACCCCCCCCATCTATTGCAGATTTTCTTGGGGAAACTCTAGCAGGTGGCTACACTCCAGATCATGCCTAGTACATTTCTTCTTCTTCGATGAAGGCAAGTGAATGTAGCAGTGGTTGCTTTCGTTCTGACCTGTTATTTCTATTGCCTACACTCTAATATTCAAAAGTATTGGATTCTTTCATAATTGAACTCTATGGTGATGCTTTACTTGCTTGCATTATACTGATTCTCAATCATATATTGATGATGATTATGATTCGAGTATGACTCGTGAGATTAATTCACACCCCTAAAGGTAAATGAAGTATTATTTGAGGTTGTATTGTATCTGAAGGTAAATGAAGTATTATTTGAGGTTGTATTGTATGTGAAGGAAGTGAAATATATTGATAAATGTAGCATGCCATATACATTGCATGATTCACTTGCATCTGAAGTTTTGTCGTGACCTATGGTCCGACCGTACCGGTACAACTTAGCATCGTACGTTGCCCGAGGAGGGGTACGATGCGGCTTCATACCCTTAGAGGTATGAAGGCAGAGGACATATGCATTGCATTCATATGCATTCATTGAAGTGGTATTTGCAGATGGTGTGGTTTTATACTCTAAGAGGTATGAAGGCAGAGGACATATGCATTGCATTCATATGCATTCATTGAAGTGGTATTTGCAGATGGTGTGGTTTTATACTCTAAGAGGTATGAAGGCAGAGGACTTACACATTGCATTACTATGCATACATTGAAGTGATATTTGCAGGTATTGTTGATGCAGGAAAGTGTTATACAACCTATTGTGGTTGTTCGAGGAAATGAGATGGCATTGGTTATTTTGGGACTATTGAGTTCTATATCTACAAGTATTTCTGATCTCAATTGTGATCCCTTTAAAATGTTGATTAATTCAATTTTTTTTGGTTTAAACATCTCGTCGAAACAATTCTCTTGCTGAGATGTTTCATCTCACTCTTGCATTACTCAATGCAGGTACTTGATTCATGTTGGGAATGAGGGGAGTAGCAGCACGCCCACCTTCACTCTCATAATAACGCTGCCCAGGCACAACCATGATTTAATTAGAAACTTCTTATCAAAGGATGTTTGTCTTTAACTAGTCATGCACACTAGTTAATTCAATTCATGTCGTTATGGTTATCTTCCCATTGCTAGCCGATTATTAATGTCTAGTATGTTTTCTTATCATGATATATCTGCTTATACTCTGTTGCTTCCACGTTTATGCAAATTTTCAAAGGAGATGCTGTCAAAATTTTATATATGAATGTTAGTTGTGTAGTTTAGTAGCATTTCAGGATGTTTGTGGATCCTGGGGTGTTACAGTTGGTATCAAAGCATAGGCTTTAGATTCTTGGCAATTTGAAGATAAATTTGACACACTCGCACATATAGGAAGGGTATGGGTTTAAATATCTTTGATATATGTTATTATCGTTGAAGTGCAGATGACAATAACCTCACCCCTCCCTATTCCTTTACGGTTATGTGGTAAGTTGTTTATTGCTTAATGCTTGATATAATTTATTTCTGAAATTTTGATATTGTTTTATTAATGCGATAGATATCGCTGGTCATTTGTGAGAATGAAGTTGTTATTATGATTGTGATATACAAGTATGCCTATGTTGTTTTCACCATGTTTTTCATGGTTGAGTTTTATTACAATAATATTGTTATATATGCTTGATTGTGGATGTTTCTAAGAGGAGTGTGAATTGCATGTTTTGGGGTACAAGTTAATCATCAATTTGAATTTAAGTTGTTGAGCGGTTGGTGGATAGCTCCAACTATCATTGCAAAGAATGATTGTTTATGTTGAGAAACCAGTTCTGAAAGAAATGAATATTGGTACTTTATATGGATTTTTGGGGGAAGTCTTTTCATAGCCAGAATGGCTTACATGTCTCTCTCCTATTGTGTGTTTTAGTTGCCACAAAGCCTAGATGTGGTTTAAAGTGGTTGCCTGTTAGTCATACTAATTGTAGAATAAATCTTTGATTCTCTTGATCCATTGATTATGTATTGATACATTGAGGATCTGATGGTTCCCTTTTCGATGCATGCTTGTGGAGCCATTTTTTTAGACCACCTATCTATTGGTTTGAAGGAAGTCATTGCCTAGCCTAGAGTTGGTTGGGTGTGGCTAGTCATCTACTCCTAGATGATGTGGTTTTTACATCAGCTTAATATGTTTGTCAAATGTGTGAAGGATTAGGGGTTATTATTGACTTTGTATGTCTGGTACTTTGAGTGCATCGTATGATAGAATGAAATGTAAGTTTATGAACTACAGTAGATGAAAACTTATATTATGTGTAGGTTAACCTCACTGGTTTGGATATTTTTCTTAGTTGAGTTGTTGGATGAAGTATAGTGACATTGGTTAACCAAGTATTGTGTTATTGTGCTGTCAGTGCTCTTTGTGGAGCTTTTGGCATTTCTTCGATGACCTATGCTGCGCAGAATGTTATTCACTTCTTATTGGCTTTATTGCTCCATTAGTTCTATAGATTTTCTCCCTTTTGCGGGGTGCAAAGAATGTTAGATTACATGATTATCTTTTCATGATGGCAAGAATAAGGTTTAGGAAGATTAGGAGTTTTGTTTCAATAGAACTACTTGTTTCGTGGTGCTTTGAGGTGAGGTGTTTGATCTTCTTATACATTCGTCGGGTGTGGATGTTTCACCATTTAATTAAAATTAATTATTGAAGTTGGTAAGGGTTGTGCTTAGTGCATATTACCCCTTCATAAAAGAGTGTTGTCTTAAGACATTGATGTTGATGTATAGTTGCGTCCCAATTTGATGGTGTAAAATTGTAGTGTTGATTGCATCTATGACTTGCTTTGAGCTTCATTGCATGTTGTTTCATGCTTGATGTCAGGTTGTGTAGTTTCCTTAGACAATTAGTCCAAGGTAGAAGTTCTTGTGTTAATTAAGACCAATAATGGACCCATGTTTTGAATGGTGGTGCTATATGGGGTACCTTGGGTGTTTTGCTTGGAGTGGCCGAATTCGAGGACGAATTCTTTTTAAGGGGGGTAGAGTGTAATATCCCAAAAAAAATGTTGACCAAAAGTTGATCTTCGGTGCGTGGATGTGGGAAAGGGTTGTGGGCCGTTGGATGCAAGGCAGAAGTCATCTGGGGCGTCGGTTCTTTTCTCCCACAAAACCCTAGGGGGCCACCCCTTTTCCCTCCACCCCCCTCTCTTGGCCGCCACCCTCCCCCATTTTTCCCTTGGTTGGCCGTCCCCTCTCCTCCCATGGCAGCCGCCCACCATTTCTTCCTCCTCCATAGATCTTCCCCTCCCCCACGCAGCAAGGATCGAGAAGAGGAGGAGCAAAATGGATTGAAGAGGAAGAGAGGATCAAGGAGATGTTCTACCCCCCCCATCTATTGCAGATTTTCTTGGGGAAACTCTAGCAGGTGGCTACACTCCAGATCATGCCTAGTACATTTCTTCTTCTTCGATGAAGGCAAGTGAATGTAGCAGTGGTTGCTTTCGTTCTGACCTGTTATTTCTATTGCCTACACTCTAATATTCAAAAGTATTGGATTCTTTCATAATTGAACTCTATGGTGATGCTTTACTTGCTTGCATTATACTGATTCTCAATCATATATTGATGATGATTATGATTCGAGTATGACTCGTGAGATTAATTCACACCCCTAAAGGTAAATGAAGTATTATTTGAGGTTGTATTGTATCTGAAGGTAAATGAAGTATTATTTGAGGTTGTATTGTATGTGAAGGAAGTGAAATATATTGATAAATGTAGCATGCCATATACATTGCATGATTCACTTGCATCTGAAGTTTTGTCGTGACCTATGGTCCGACCGTACCGGTACAACTTAGCATCGTACGTTGCCCGAGGAGGGGTACGATGCGGCTTCATACCCTTAGAGGTATGAAGGCAGAGGACATATGCATTGCATTCATATGCATTCATTGAAGTGGTATTTGCAGATGGTGTGGTTTTATACTCTAAGAGGTATGAAGGCAGAGGACATATGCATTGCATTCATATGCATTCATTGAAGTGGTATTTGCAGATGGTGTGGTTTTATACTCTAAGAGGTATGAAGGCAGAGGACTTACACATTGCATTACTATGCATACATTGAAGTGATATTTGCAGGTATTGTTGATGCAGGAAAGTGTTATACAACCTATTGTGGTTGTTCGAGGAAATGAGATGGCATTGGTTATTTTGGGACTATTGAGTTCTATATCTACAAGTATTTCTGATCTCAATTGTGATCCCTTTAAAATGTTGATTAATTCAATTTTTTGGTTTAAACATCTCGTCGAAACAATTCTCTTGCTGAGATGTTTCATCTCACTCTTGCATTACTCAATGCAGGTACTTGATTCATGTTGGGAATGAGGGGAGTAGCAGCACGCCCACCTTCACTCTCATAATAACGCTGCCCAGGCACAACCATGATTTAATTAGAAACTTCTTATCAAAGGATGTTTGTCTTTAACTAGTCATGCACACTAGTTAATTCAATTCATGTCGTTATGGTTATCTTCCCATTGCTAGCCGATTATTAATGTCTAGTATGTTTTCTTATCATGATATATCTGCTTATACTCTGTTGCTTCCACGTTTATGCAAATTTTCAAAGGAGATGCTGTCAAAATTTTATATATGAATGTTAGTTGTGTAGTTTAGTAGCATTTCAGGATGTTTGTGGATCCTGGGGTGTTACAGCCTCACTGCTGTCTGATGTGACACAGTAGATAGGAACAGTTTCCACCAACATAAACCTCTGCCCAAGAAAAGCCCAAAAATAATTCCTTGCACCCCGCTCAAAAATACATTTGTATAAATATATCTAAATATTCAAATTCTAGAATATTCCAAGAATATTCCTTTCTTTTTCTCCCTATGATTATAAAATCCAAAACTCCTCCATCCAAACTCATATTTCAGTCATTCTTGTTTCTAAAATTCTTGTCAAACTATTCTCTATCCAACCATGTCATCCCTTAAGCATGGTTCATATTCCAGAAAACTCTCAAAATACTCTTGTCCCATATTCTGCCAATAACTCTCATGTTCATATTAAGTCAGACGATTCATTCGTCACTATTCTCACCAACAGTGAACTTCACTATGCTACACCACATACACCCAGCTATAAATACACCCAGCTACCCTCTCCCACTCCACACACTCAACACCCTCAGACAAGGCAAACACCCCACCCACTCAGTTACTCCGCTCTGCCAGCTACACGCATAGTTTCGCTTCGTCTCCAGTCCACCCTCCTGGTAAGCACCTTCGCTCCACCACCAGCAGTATCTCAACACCACATGACACAGATTCTACTCACCACTACAACATACCGGGCCTTCTTTGACCATATTATTACGTCACAAACAATGGTTTTTATGTCATATGTTAGTTTGTTGTGATGGTGTTATGACAAAAAGTCCATCGTCATAGAAGGTGCGTGGTGACGGATTTACTATGACGATATGTAAAAAAATGTCATAGATGTTAATGACGAATAATGTATTCGTCACTAAGTCCATGATGCTCGTAAATGTCACAGATAGGGTAGTAAACGTCACAAAACATGTCTTCACACCTTGCCACGTGGACGATGATGTGGTACAAAGCTATGCCAAATACATTCGTCATAAATTTGATGATGTGGCATGTGGTAAGACAGCTGACGTGGCAGAGCTTCATGACATATTGTTTTGTCATAAATGTGGTGACATGGCAAAAAACTTATGACAAATATTCATGTCATCATTGTTGATGATATGGTAGATCATTTGTGACCAATATAACATGTCATAAGTGCTTTTAGACCCAACAAGGCCCATTGGTGATTCTTTCATAAAATATTATAAATCCACACATTATGAAATGACGATTGATTCATCATGCATACAATGTCATCAAAAAAATAAATTGCAATACCAAAATTATCTGATTTCCAAGTATATCATCCTTCAACAAATTCAACAGGCACAAGTATTTAAAAATAAAACAAATTTGGACTCCAATAACATAAATCCTAATAATCATGTATCTAGCTCATATAACTTTAATCCTCCATCTGGTATGTGATGTATCTTGACACCATAAAGTTGGCAGGCATAAAGGAGGCACTTGGCTACGATTGATGCTTAAAATCTGATAAAGGAGGCTATTATTTTCTTATATGGACTTCTTCAAACTTGCAATCTCATCAGATTGCTTAGTAATGGTCTCATAAGATGCATGTGTCTTAGCCTTCAAGCTTTGGACTTCGTCCCATAGCCAGTCTTTTTCTTGCCTCTCAGTCTCCAATGGAGACTCTAGTTGATGCACCTTTGCGGAAACATTACCTAAAGAGCTTCTGTTAGCGGAGGCCAACCCTACATCCTAAAGGAATGAACTTGATTTAGGGAACACTTGGGAACTACTCATGTTGAAGACTTTAAATGGTGTCCATCTTCAACTGGTCCTGCTTCCATATCAACCTAGCATACAAAGATCAACTTAGTGTGTTGCAGTTCCATATCAACATAGCACACAGACATCAACCTAGTGGATTACATATTGAGAGCTAGAGGCAAAAGGGCAAAAAAGTTCTTACAATAGCTTTCTGGATAGTCTCGCTAAATCCTTTATTCTTGCTGCAATGCACCTCCTTGAAAAGATCAATTGCACTAGGTTCGGTATCTTTAAATTTTTCTTGCTTATGACATGAGATGAATTTATTATTGTTAGAAAGGAACAATTAGCAAAAGTTGAACATTTGATTCAGTGAAGCATATAGTATAAGTTTACAAGAACAGTTGTACAATAAATGAATTAAAAAACATATGACGTATGAGATATTAAATACAAAGACTTAATTACATGCATGTAAGAGGATGTACTAGCAGTTATCTGTAAAACTGTATGTATCATAAGCATTACCATTTTGAGAGCAATCAAGTATGTGGTGCAGCTATTACCATTATGAGAGCAATCAAGTATATGGTGCAACTATAACATATTTAATCAAGAGCAGTACTTTTAAATAAACATCAGGTAGCAGAAGCATTCAAGTTGTAGCTAGTACATGGGTATTAGCATAGTACATATTTTTTTATAACAACATAGTAGATATTTGCATGCCTGATTTTGATCCAATTGCTGCAATTGGGATTGAGATCTAGGCAATGCAGGATGTCATCCTGCATGTTTGACTAGATGAAACTAGATGCATGAGATGGTGCATGTGGTCTCGCCTATTCTAGGTAGTGAATTCTGTAAAATAAGAATCATGTATATCTAAATATATGGTCTATTTGATGAATTATTGTGCTTGCCTTGTGATACGAAGATGGCCACAATGTGCAATATTGGGATGTCCTAAAATCTGTCATCTATAATATCTATGTGTGTGTGTGTGATTAGCTGAAACTAGATGTATGAGATGGTGTATGCGACAACAACCTTTTCTAGGCAGCGATTCCTTTCAATCACAGATATGTAAATGCATAACTGCAAAGTTTTGTTTTTTGCTAGAAAAGCAACCATCCTTGGTGAAAAGGTTACCATGGCTTCAACATCTGCTTATGCTACTGCTAGAATCCAAGTATCAGCTTATGCTAAAATGCATGTATTCATTTCGTTCACAAAAAGAATGCATGTATACACAACAGTATGCACAAAAAGCTGAAAATAATATAAAAAAGCAAGCTATAATCCTAGGCTCACAACATTCCCAGCCAGCTCTAGAACCTGAGCAGTCAAGTACTCAAGGATGGCGACATAGTACAATGCTATAGTGGCACCAACACAACCATTTTCTTGGGTCCTCATCAGATGATGGAATTCCAATTTCCAAATTCCAATTCTCGTAAAGAGGTTATGCCAATAAACAACAATTTACAAGAACTAAAGGACTCTACAGGCCTTAGGCACATGATCTTTAATTGTAAGTATCATTTTTTATTGACTTCAACCAAGTGTGCAGATACAAAACAAGGCTATATATGACATGGTAATTTCCTTATCAATGAATGCCTTTGCAATGTAGGATTGAGAGCCCATGCCCTGTGGAAACTTTATTTGTTCACGACTAATTTTGTACTTGATACATGTGTCATATACATTGAGTGAGTATGGCAGCACAATAGATAATATAAATTCGAAAATGTACATCATTATTTATACTGAGGAAACTAGAGGTTGACTGCAAATACCTTGTGCTTTCAGGTAGACCATATTTCCACTAGAAGTTTCCATTGGTCATCAGTCATGCACGAAACAAGCGATGTAGTTCTCACTTGATTCACAGGAACCCCATTGAAGTATTTCTTTTTTAGCTTATACCTTATCTGGCGTTGCCCACCCATTAGCATATGAAAACATGCTGCTCTCACTGCTGCATTATCAACGTCCATGGTGAATTGTCTCTAATCAATTAGCAGTGATTTCAGCATATATGTCCTTCACTTATTGACTTTAATTGGTTGCTCTTGTACTTCAGGTGCAACAACCATTTTAGTGGCCCTTGCATTTTTGAAGAGAGTTCGAGACCATTGTTAGGGATGTGGCTACGTACAACCTTATTAACTTGGGATTCGTGCATATGTAGAACACAATGTATTGTATATTTGATTGTAAAAGAAAAGGCAATGATAAATCATTGGAGGAAAAAATATGAATTGTTACCATACTGACCATCTCATCCTTGGAGCCCTCAATATCATCACCATCATACAACAATCCGGATTCCTAAGGAGCATCATCGTTCATCCTTCCCCTTGAAATACTAACCATCATTGATCGTAATTGAGAAATGCCTAGCCCTTGCATCATTTGATTGTTCTTCATGATTGTAATTGCCCTCTGCTTCTCATAGTCTGTAGTAGGTTCTACATCTTATAGAAATAAAATAGTAAAAGATAAATGGTACTGATACATAGGAAGGAATATAATGTACTTGTATTATTGCATAGGAATATAATGTACTTGCACTTTTGTATGCAGGCTTGTCAATGTTTAATTGTCGATTCTTGCTATTTATCTGTCAACAGGTTTGCTTGTGCTAATATATCAAATTATGTTCCATTGGATTTAACTTTAGGATCTCTGCGTATTCTATTTCTCTAATATGTTGCTGATTTGTAAAAATATATGATCTTGAGCCATAAAATATAAGCATAGTAGATTGTGGCCATGAAACAATGTTGTTTTTATTGCCATGAAATAGTGTTGTTTTTTATTGCCATAGAAAAATGTAGTGCGGTGTCACAATAAAGAAGCGCTAAAAATATTACAAACCTAAAAAGTGTTAGCATGGCGAAAAAATGTTGATATAAGCAAAGAAATTAGGAGACAATTTTCTGGTGCCTACAGATGCTTTTCTAGAAGAGTGCTAGCATGGCACAGGTTCCTAGAGTTGCTTTTGTAGTTCTAGCCTGGTTGGATGCGCCGGGATGTGTGGAGCATTGCGAGTGGTGGCGATTGGCAATTGAAGACGCATCGCTGCTGGGATTTGTTTCTTTCGGCATTATACTAAGGTTCAAGCTTAGTAAGAACTTACCCGTGTGATGCCGTCGGAATCTCGACCCCTTCTTCCTCGGAGGCATCTTGATGTGGTGACAAACAAGCTCAGGTGATATCTTGCCACGCCACCGGTCGGAGGAGGTTGCGTGGAAGTTGAGGATGTGGCGTAGTTTCCGTGGGAGGAAGACTAGAGAGGAAAGGAAGGTGGGCGTTGATTGCGGGGAAGCTGGGCCACTACTTTTTTATTTCGGCGTGGAGATGTGGAGTAATTTTATTTTCAATGAATATGGTGCCGGCCGAATGCCCCAACCATTCTAATATATTCTCGTTTCCTCTTTTCAATGAATATGGCAACGAATGCCCCAACCATTCCCTTTGTTTTGAAAATATTTTCAATGAATATGGAAATATTCATATTCATTGAAAATATTGAAAATATGGTTCCCTCTTTTCTCGTTTCCCTTTGTTTTGAATAAAAAATCCCGTCTTTTTCTCGTTTCCTCATTACTCATGGATCATATTTACATATAACATAAGTTCAAATACTTAGGGAAGGATCTGGTTGACTCGAACGTAGTTAGTTGGTAAGTATATTTAGGGGTGTTTAGTTCCTAGCTCCTGAACTTTAGTGTCCTAAACTTTAGTGACTAAGAGTAACTCAAATAGTTGTTTAAAAAAAGCTTTCTAAACTCATTTTAGCAAGTTGCTAAACTGCTATTGGGAGCAAAAAATAACTTGATCTACAATAGTTTCTAATATTTAGAGAGTAATTCAATTTTAAAACTAGTTTAAGGAAACTTGCTTCTATCGGACCTGGCTAGCGATGGGTCGAGAGAAGAGGATGTGGAGAGCGGAGGACAAGGCCGATCGACGTGACCTGAGAGGGAGTAGTGGTCCAACAATGCGGTCTATGAGGTGACGGTGATAGAACCTTTTATTTGAAATTTTTTAAAACCCAATTTTATTTGAATTCTACCCAAATTTACTACCATAGAACGTAATTTTTTATAAACCCCAACAAAGAAAGACAGGGCATGCTACTAGCATGGAATTCGTAGTAATTATTTTATTGTCATACAGTGTTATCACATATAATGTAGAGTGATTTATGACGATTCTCTCATATGACGCACTCATACTGTCATGACATATCATCATAAACATCACGACAGATAAAGTTATGATATTTTTTATGACGAGGTTCATTTTTACGTCACGAAATTGTTTTAGTTCCTAGAAATTATCATAAACATAGTCATCTAGTGACGAATTCTTCTATTGTCATTGAGCATTTGTCATAAAAGGTCATATGTGTTGTAGTGCACGACTCCACCCATCCATATATCGTTATTCTAACCACTATACTAAATATTTGTTGGTATACTTGTTGGTTTGTATGTTTGTTTGTTCATGTTGCATAGTTATCGGAGCGTTCGTGCCGTCTCGTGGAGGCCAGATCTGCAAGTCTACGCCAGGCAGTGGAGCTAGAAGCCAGTTCCGCGAGCTCCTCTTCCCCCTTCGCCGGATAAGCACGGCAAGCTCACTGGATCCCTTTGATGCATAAATTATCTATGTTTTTCAACCACAACCCTTAGCCTGTTATTTTATGCATGATATGATTTTGAGACAAGTTATTATGGCCACCTAACCGCTTGCCGCAATCAATCCCTGATATATTTGTTACAAATGATTTGAGGAAAGGTGTGAGTTTTCAAAAGAAAATGCTTTTCAAAATGTGTATGATGAAGGGTTTTCACCCTTATCACCTTTGAGTAGGGATGATTAGGGAATCCCTGGTTTAGGGGAGGGCCTAAGGTGATGGCTCAGCTGGTTTAGGTGTGAGCAGAAGGATTGTCCCCTCACATAAGGACCGATTTGTCATCCTTCACTACCTGTACTCATGATAAGTACAACCACTCGAGACTGTGTGGGCAGTCACTCAATCTGAACTCGTACGGTCCAACCCCAGGGTTATGAAGGTTGGGGAGCACCGGGAGGATAAAGAGGGGGAATGTTTTCCCGGTTTGGATATGGCGGTGGCCTGACTCCTTCCGGTATAACCCTTAAGGTTAGGACGTGTGAAGAAAGAAAGAGATTTGGCATTCAGGTCTCACGACGGTGAGATCGCAGAAACCGGACTAGTGGGTAAAGTGTACACCTCTGCGTAGAGTTTGAAAGCCTATTCGAATAGTCCGTATCCACAAGAATGGACGAGTCTGATATGGTATGGCAATTAATGTTTTGTTTTCAAAAAAGGGTGCGTTTGAGAAAAATGGTTTTTAAAAGGTCCGATGGTTGAGCCGTGAGCTATGGTGGACGGGAAGTCCAGTAGCTGTTTTTGAAAATGAAAACCAGTGGGAAACTGCTGAGATACCTGGATGGTTTAGTCCAGGGGATTTTGTTCTATATTGAAAAAGTTCCTGCTCCTTTGGGAGAGGATGCGCTTTGCAAAATACAAAATGTTTGACAAAACAACCCTGCATAAAATATTGTTGTTTCTGCAAAATATCCTGAGCTCTAGATATTCCATGCATTATATCTGATTTCCCCATTCCGCGGGTGAAGGTGGGCTGCTGAGTACATTTGTACTCACCCTTGCTTATTTGTTGTTTTTCAGAAAAAGGAGATCGGGTAAGAGTTACGACTGTTCCCAACCTTGCCTGTGGCTGTTGGACCGCTAAATTGCTTCGTTGCGTAAATCGGGCTGCTTCAGCCCCATTCTGATGATATGTCCTGAGTTGTGGACCAACTCTTAAAGTTGTTGCCCACCTTTATAGGTTTGTATTGTTTAAGCAGATATGTAATCATCTGATGTATAAATGTGTTTACTAGCCTCCTGTGACTAGTAATTGTATCATATTTGAGTCTCAGAGGATTGGGGTGCTTCAGGTGGTATCGGAGCTATTAGGTTGGCCGTAGGACGTAACCCTTATCCTGATCAAAAGTTTTTGAGTCAAAACTATTTTCTTAAAAAAGTTCTTGCTCTCATCCCTTCATTTCAAAAATGCTTTCCCCCTTTCCTTCTCTCAGAAGTCAGATGGAGGTCCGCTGCCAAACCAGCTTGTGCCAGAATGAAGATGGTTTCCCCAAGTTGCTGAGAGCATGCACAATTCGCCTCAGAATCAGGAGCCAACCAGAGTATGATGGTCGTGAATTCGTCGAGCATGGCACAGAGAAGTGTGTCGTGATTGTATACATTGGATCCAATCCGCACCATGTGGAATAGAGTGTCACTGCTGCTGGGCACAGATTCAAAGACACCTGCCAAGTCGTCGCCCGCAAGGCATTGAGGGCCCTGTGTCAGATTTATGAAGAAAAAGTGGCCGACACACCGCTCAGATTCTTTCCGCCCTTTCAGAGAGACCGTCCCGTTTGGATGGCCAAGATGCGTGCATTGGAAGGTCAGCAGATGCTTGAGGACGACCCCACAGTCGCGTACCTCACTGCATACCTGCTCACCCTGGATGCACAGTATGATTTCTTGGCTCAGCACCACCGTTAGATGATTGCCCGAGCAGAAGATGCAGAGAAGCTCAATCGTAAGCTCCATGTGGATCTCACCTCAGCTCACGCCTGTGTAGCTACCTTGGAAAGTCGTGAAGCCATTGCTGTTGAAGCCCTGAAGCAAGCCAAGGATGAGCACGTCCAGAAGTTGATGGAGGCCTACTTAGTACCCATAACCAACGTAGAGCCCTGCGGATCCAAGAGCCCGCTCCATCCAACCCAGTTCAACCCAAGAGAGCTGAAGACCCCCAGATTCTTGAAGGTCACCCGGTCTCTATCAGAGGAGAGAAAAAGAAGGCTTGGGAACTACCGGAAGGAGCCATAGTCTTAGAAGGAATTCCAGTCTTCCCTCAGGCTATGGATAAGCAAGAGCACCCTGAATCCTGCCAAGATCCCCCGCCAGAGTTGTTTGAGCCCCTCACCATGAAGAAGATTCCAGCACCCTCCCTTGAGGTCAAAGAAGAAGCTGCAAGCACCCCACCAGCACGCTGCCCTCTGAGGAGCTACAAGAGCCAGTCCCGCTTGAAGAAGAGTTTGACCCCGTGCTGCCATCTCAGTCGCCGCCAGAAGAAGTCATCAACATCAGCTCCCTCTTGACCCATCCAGGAGATATCTCAGATTGAAGTTGTGCGCCAGCATTGCCAGAAGAGAAGCTGCCAGATCTGAAGTTAGTTATGCCAAATCCTCTGCATGCATTGGGTAGTGAAGTTTTTCTTCACTTTGGCTAGAGCCCTGCATGTATGAGAGGTAATCGTGTAGACTCGTGTTTTGCAAAACTCTAATTGTGTGGCCCCCTAGGGCATTTCAAAATGAATTTCGCTTCATGTTTTCTCCTCTTTTGAGTGCATATGTGATGCTTTAATGTTAGTGCTCATAAGTTGCATTTAGCATAGTTCTCAATTCAGGAGCCAAGCAATAGTAGTTATGCTTAGCCCCTGAATCCCAGTAGTTCATGATTTGGAAAAACTCTATTCTTCCCTTATTCAAAACATTTGATTTGTTTGTGCTTGTCATTGTTGAGCTTGTGTGTTATCTTTATTTTTAAGAAAGGTTTTCTCTAAAAACATAGATCACAAATTAGAGCTAATCCTCACCTTATGCTTCCATTCTCATCTTAACCCATCTCAAGAGAAAAGTGCCTTACCCAAAAAGATACCTGGAAGCTTACCCTTGAAGCCTGGAATAAGCTACAGAAGAAACCAGTCTAGCCGCTCAGTCAAAAGGACCGACCGTGAGAATCAAAGCGCTGCCCCTAAGTCAAAGTAAACAGAAAAAGAGGACAGAAGGAGTTATCTCTACTACTTATTAAGGCTGTAAGGGTAGCCTGTCGTTCTGCCTTCGTTCAATCTGGATCATCCATTGCTGTTGTTCAATCTGGATCGTCCATCGCCACACTAACCTCCTAGCCGCCTAGCCGCGCACCGCCCATCCGCGCGCGCAAAAATTCGACACATGTTCACAATACCATGAGCTGATTACACGAGCTGACTGCTTCCTCTGTAGCAGGAAGGTTTATAAGTTGCTACCACAACCTTTGACTGGCCGATATGGTACAATTTATTGGCGCTGCGGTAGCCTGCGTGTGCTGTGTTATTTGGTTAACATATGAGGCCCATCTATCAATTAAATTGTATAAGACCCATCTAGGAAAAACCCTAGAGACGTTATCCCGCAGACAGTCGTGCTCGCGCGGCGGCTCTCATCCCTAGCTTCACCCCATTCGTCGTCCGATGCCAGCCGCCAGGAACCGCTTGGTTCTCTCACAGGGGAGCCGGAGTTACAAGAGCGCGAAGGTGGCAGCGAAGAGGCTAGAAGAGGCAGCGCTCTCCTGCAAAGGGGACGAACAGGTGCAGCTGCTGCGCCGGTGGCTCGTCGCGCTCAAGGAGACCCAGCACGCGACCATGGTGGTCCGGGAGCCGCAACTTGGGGACAATCCGGACCAGACTGTGCCCCTGCTGGTCAGCATCCCTCCCTGGCTACTCGCTTGGTTTGCAGAATTTTTTGGATTGCATTACGTGATCCCGACTCATTAGGCGCCGAACCACCTGTGCTCACGGGAGTTGCAGGATTTTTACATCGATTACGATAGCGGTGCGGAGCCGATGAACTTTTTCCATGTCTTCCTCTACAGTCAAGCCCTCGAGTGTGTTGTTCTCTCCTTGGTGAGTTGGATTTGTGGCTGTTCAATTTGGTGTTGCAATGGTCAAGCCCTCAAGTGTGTTGTTCTCTCTTGAGCGTTATTAGTGCTGCCAAGCCAGCTATAGCCAGTTATCCTTTTACCACATTGCTACCGAACCTTGGTGTGGTCTCATTAGATTTTCATGCTACAATGGTAGTTGTTGACCTTCCTGGCTTACTGGACGGCGCTCATCGTGGTTATGGTTTGGGTCATGAGTTCCTAAGGCATAGTGAGCGATGCTCTGTATTGGTATGTTCCCTTTTCCCTTTTTTACTCTAATCTTATTATATGAGTCAAATTCCATATGGTTATGAAAATACCAGTCATAATATTATATATCTTGGCATGGTATGGCTGTGCTGATAGTTGTTTTATGGATTGTTGGAGCATTAGGTGCATGTCGTTGATGGTTCTGCACAACAACCAGAATATGAGTTTGAGGCAGTTCGCTTGGAGCTGGAGTTATTTAGCCCATCTTTGGTTGACAAACCGTATGTTGTGGTGTACAATAAGATGGACCTTCCAGAGGCATCTGATAGATGGAATGCATTTAGGGAAAAGCTATAGTCTGAAGGCATCGAACCTTTCTACATTAGTGAATAAACAGGCAGGGCACACAGGACGTCATTCATGCTGCTTACAAGCTTCTGCAGAAATAGAGGCAAAGGATGAAGGAAACTGAAGGTGCTTATTTGTCCTCTCAGTTTAGCTACAGCTGTGCCTACTGCCTAGCCACAATGACTTACTGAAGCCTGAAAGTAATTTTTACACTATGTTTCATTTGTTTTTTGACCTTTTCATCTTGAAACTACATACTTCTGTAGGATGGAGTGGGCCAGAAAATCTGAACCACGTGTCTGAGGCAATAAAAAAGGAAAGACGTGCACCCATGAATGAGTTTGAGGTTTTCCATGATAAGGGTACAAATAGATGGACTGTTGTCGGGGCTGGAATCCAGTGTTTTGTCCAGATGACTAACTGGCAGTAAGTAGTTCTGTCACGGTGCTAACTGTTGGTGCCACTATACTACACATCTTCTAACGTCTTCTTCCTGATGAAGGTACTCGGATTCCTTGAAAAGGTTTCAGCATGCCCTAGAGGCATGTGGCATGAACCGGGCTCTTACGAAAGAGGGAGTTAAGGAGGGTGATACAGTGATAATCGGCGAGGTATGTATACACACTAATCAGAGCACGATGGGTTGATGAACTGAAAGAACCCACAAAAGAACCTGGCAAGGTTATTCTCAAGTTATAGTGACAAAGTGTTGGTATGAATTTTCTTTTTTGTTTTACCAGTTCTCAGTATTAAACCATGTACTCATGTATATGAGTTATTTGATCGTTTAGTTATCTTCATAAATCATGTAAAATGTACTTTCTACCTGGTGTTATTAGATGGCAGCAAAAGCATAAAATGCATCAACTGTAATGTTGGCTTCTATGTTCTTTTCCAGGCAAAACGTGACGAGCTGCTTCAGTTTGCTCGGGTGCGATCTCAGGGCTAAAGATAAATGCTGACATTGCAAGGTTTTGTCTTTTTTGTTGGGCAGTTGAAGGTGTTTGTAGTTCCATTTTTTGCGTGCCCATGCTTACATGCTTTAAAAATTAAAGCCTCTTTTTTCTTGATTCCAAATTAGATAATGAAATTACTCAGTTGCAACAGCAGATAAATTCAATGGATGCGCTCCATGCTACATCAATTGTCAATCAGAATAAAAAGCTGAAATAGCCACTGAGGTAGCCCTTCTAAAGTTATTCAGCCTGTACAACTGTGGGTTATCCTTTCCTTCAATAGATGAAAGGGAGCACTGACACACAATCTATTTATAATGTTGATTTGTTTCTCCTAGATGTAGGGGTGGTAATGGGATCTAAACTTTATAAATATAAAATTTAAGGATCAAATCAGATTAGGATCATGCTCTATTTCTATTCATTTTTGAAAATCCTATATAAGCATGGTGAAAGCTGAGAAGAGATATTCTCAACAGAAACACCTTTGCCATGGAGGCCATGGATTTCCTATAAACAAATAGCTACAGTGAGTAAAATTATAAATGGGTAGTCATAAGATGTGTAAACGTACCTAAAACAGAGCATATAGTTCAGGAATATTCTCCACAAGTGTCTCAAATAATCAGATCCAAGCAACCATGAGCATGACAAAATCTCTACTACTCTATATGTTAGCAGTGTAGGCGTCCATACTGCCTCGTTCTGCCATCGCGCGCTCCGCCTTCCTCCCCGCGCCCGCAGTCCCCACTGCAGTCCCGCATCCGCGCCCGCAGTCCCGCCGCGCCCGCAACCGAGCAGTCCCGCCGTGCCCGCAATCCCGCAGTCCCACCGCGTGCCCTCCCCATGCAAACCCCGCCACAACGCAGCAGCAGATCCACCATCAACGCGCGCGCCGCGCGCCCCGACGCGGAACGCTGGATCCCGCGCAGCAGGAGGCGGCCAACCAGTCGCCCCCGGCCCCACCCCGCCTGCCGCAGCAAGTGGCGTCCGCTACCGCACGCCCTCGTCCCCGGACCTCCTCCTCCCCGCCGACGCTGCCAAGATGCGCCGCTACTCCGTGCTGCCCAACGGCGGCCGCCAGGAGACGCTGGCCGACCGCGCGCACCGCTACCGGGGCATTGTGCTCGTCATCCTCGCCCCCCCCTCGACTGCTACTTATAATGATATCATTCTGTTCGTCATGCTACACATTTAAACAGTCGTTAAACCATTGAGTTTTAAATGAGCAAACTTATTTGATATCCTGAAATGGTAGCCTTCGCAAAGTTGATTCAGAAAGTTACAAAGTTCTAGCAATTTGAAACTTTGCCTTTGTTGTAGGTTATAGCTCAGCAATGTTTGGAGGCCTTGGTTTACTTGCACCGTCTAAGGATCATTCATTGTGACCTAAAGCCGGAAAATATTCTTATCAAGAGCTACAATTGATACGAAATTAAAGTCATTGATCTGGGAAGTAGTTGCTTCTTGACAGATAGCTTATGCCTCTATGTCCAATCACGCTCTTATCGAGCTCATGAGGTCATTCTAGGCCTACCTTATGATCAAAGGATTGATATTTGGTCTCTTGGTTGCATCCTTTCTGAATTGTATACTGGTGAAGTAAGTATGTTTTATTTAATTGAGGTGCTTGGTGGCTTGTAGGATTGAAACTGGTCTTTAGTATTATTTTGACAAAAATTTGAGGCCTCTTTTCTTGTATGAATGCAATACCAACGTATAACTCCAACCAGAATTAGAAATTAATCTTTTTTTATTAATGTTGTAAGCACATGCGAGCTGGAGAGTTGTGGAATGGGTGTTTTGGGTGCTTCTTTTCCTTGGAACTATATCTTCTTTCCTTTACATATAACAGGTATTATTTCCTAACGAGCCTGTGTCTGTAATGCTTGCTCAAATGATTGGGATAACCGGCCCAATTGACATGGAAATTCTAGAATTGGGACAGGAGACACAAAAGTATTTCACTGATGATTATGACCATTTTACTGAGAATGAGGTACGATTCCTTTTTCATACTTGCTCAAGTATTCTTTAACTTAAAATTTTATAACTAATTGCACAAGTTGGCAATGCTAAATGAGTCTTCCAGTTGGCTCTCTAGCTCCTTGGCCAGTTCAAATTCTGCATCTGCTTCTGCAGTCTTTCCTTCTCTCCGCAACTTGAGGGCATTGTGCTTGTGGGCCAGGGATTCACGCTGGATTTTGAGACGGTCCCGGCTGGACATTGCTTTCTGAGGTTGTGTCCGCTTGCTCGCTTGTGCAGGAGGGGGACAAGTTATGTCGTCAGTGTGATTGCTGGAGCTAGCAGGTTGTTGGACTAAACTGTTCTATTCCACAGCAGGAGTAATGGAGTCACCCACACCATCCATGGTTTCTTGTTTGAGCACCTTCAAGGTGCTTTTCTAATTGTTTTGCCAGTTTCAATTCTTCTCTAGCTTCTGCCATCTTCCCTTCTCTCTTAAAGGCAAATGCTTTTCTCTTATGAAGTAATATCTCATCTTTAAGAGTATCATCTCCTTGTGTTTTCTGATGCTCATTACGATCATGTACTACAGAAGGTGAATGTGACCCTTTTTCAGATCCCAGCAGATCAGTAAAAGCTGGCTGCGACAAGGCTGGAGACCTTCTAGCTCTACTTTCTTCTCCCACATCACCTTGATTAGGATTGGTTGTCTCAATCTGCGGTTTACTTGGAGAACCACACAGAGTAACCACTGGCATACCAGATTCAGATGCATGCACTAGCAATATTTCGTCCCCACCAGCAGTAGTAACACCTTGACTAGCACTCAAGTTATTTGATTCTTCCATCTCTGCAAGTTGCTGCTCCAACACCTTAGCCTTCTCAAGTTCCTCCTCAGCTTCAGTGTTTTTCCCTCCCCTTCTGAGGGCAAGAGCCTTCCTTTTTATACCAAGCAAATCCTTCTGAAGCTGGCCCTTAGTTTTTGATGATTTATGATGAACTACATGTGCAGAAAATGATGCTTTGTCAGTTGTTTCCACAGAATCTGAACCAGCATCTTGCTAAATGAGTATTCTTTAACTGAAAATTCTATATTGCACAAGTTGCTTCCGATTGTTTCCCTCGTCTTCATAATTTTTGTTGCACCTTAACCCGACGTAACCGAATTTTAATTTTGAATTCGCTACAGAATTATATTTATGTGGCTTCTTAGGGGGTGTTTGAATGCACTATAACTAATAGTTAGTTGGCTAAAAAATGTTAGTAAAATTAGCTAGCTAACAAATATAACTACCTAACTATTAACTAATTTACCCAAAATAGCTAATAGCTGAACTATTAGCTAGGTTGTTTGGATGTTTCAACTAATTTTAGCCACTAACTATTAGCTCTATTGTATTCAAACACCCCCTTACTCACTTGATACGCTGAAGGCATAATATATGGCCTTGTCAGTTTGTTAGTTCGAATAGGGAAGACCTAAGCTTTTCCTTTCAATTTGAGTTTCACTGTGCATATCTAGCAGTCTAGCACTGTTGGTTGTAGAACAATAATCCCTAACACATCCCTTCGTTGCCTTATTTATATCCAGGAGACAGATCAGCTAGAGTATTTGTTCCTGGAGAAATCCTCCTTGCAACAACACATACAATGTCCTGATTCAGAGTTTGTCGATTTTCTGTCTTATCTGCTGCAAATTAACCCCAGGAAAAGACCTACAGCTGACGAAGCACTACAACATCCATGGCTTTCTTTCTCGTACTATTGAGAAGCCATCCGGTGCTTTCTTCACATATAAAGGTTACTTTGTCTCCTGACATGGAGCCCTCATAAACTTATTGAAAAATATCGATTTTCTTGGTGTTTCTCTTAATTAACGTGAATCATTACTCTTTTCCTTCTGTTGTAGAATAGCCCTCCTTTTTCTGGGTGCAGGATTCTTCTTTTTTTGTGTCTTCAGGGTAATTCTTGGCGTTTCCTTTTTCTGGGTCCAGGATTCTTTTTTTTGTCTTCAGGGTAATTCTTGGTGTGAACCTTGCCCTGGAGTGATTCATGAGTGTATGTAAATATCAGAAAATTTTCCGCGGAGTAACTGTACAGTTGTAAGCCCACTCTTGTACTCCTGATCATGAATGATAACATGGGAATTTCAAAATAGTGTCCAACATTTCATCGTTGTTGGTTCTATTGTTGATGTGCCCAGTATCACTTATGGTGTGTTTGGTTGGATGTATAAGGAGGGATGGAAGGGAGCGACCAGTTTTTATATTGTTTGGATGAGAGTCACGTGGTGGCGAGATAAACATATAGTGGTGGCGTGATTCCAAAAAATTGAGAGAACGGTGTCACCCCGTCTCATCCTACGTTAATATCAAACCAAACACATTAATTTGTAGTATCAGATGTTCATGTACACGTGGATGGTTTTCGATGTAAACCACTCGCGATGTTATTTGATCTGATCGTTGGTTCTTATTGAAGAAACAAGAATGGGATCAGCGGTAATGGAAGGTCATCGTATCCTATTTCTGGTGCTATAATCTCTACTACTTATTAAGGCTGCAAGAGTAGTCTACAATTCCGTGTTCTGCCACCATTCCCTTATCCCCGCATGTTATGTCATTCCTTGTTCTGCCTTTCTCATTCTCCCTCCCCGCAAAACTCATTCCAATTCTCATTCCCACGTACAACCCACGTCTAGCTATTCCGTGTTCTGCCACCATTCCCTCCTCCCCGCATGTTCTGTCATTCTTTGTTCTGCTTTTCTCATTCCCCCTCCCCGCAAAGCTCATTCGAATTCTCATTCCTACGTACAACCCACGTCTAGCTAAAATTAAAAAACACAAATGACCCTAAGGAGATTCAAACCCGCGACCTCTCAGACAAATGCGAGCAGTAGCTACTCCTACATCACATGTGTGTTTATGTCTACATCTATAACAGGAAAAACATCTACTACATCTCTCCCCAAGCCTACCCTACTACCCTTGCACAATGCGTAGTAGTAGATAAGTATCACCGAGATTCTTGAATTATATTTTTAGATGGAATGAGTAGTATTTAAAGAAGAGCCTTGCATGCAATTTCTTTTGTTTGAATAATGTTTTCAACTTAAATTCTTTTTTTGCATGCATGGCATTTATTCTCCATAATATTTTTTTTCATGGATCTCACTTGTGAGTCATTTTCATAAACCAACGCCAAGGATGAATCCATGTTCCTGCTTGGAAACCCCGAACAAACACCATTAGCAGGAGGCGCTCACGTTGGCGTCGCTCATCGATGACGAGAAGAAGCTTGACGACTGCCAGTTCAACCTCTGGAAGCAGTCTACATGGCCACATGAGCTACTGTGCATGACAAGCTCCGACGCAGCCACCGCTTGAACTCGGTCCAGAGCGACAGCACCTCGTTGTCCATCGTCAAGTAGGGGGACCTCATGGTCGTTGCCAACATCGGCGACTCTCAGGTTGTTCTGGGCACCGCATCCAACGACGGCGCCGTCACGCCGTCAAGTTCATCGTCCATCTGAAGCCCAACCTGACATGTAAGTCGCTACTGACCGGCCCATAAATTCTTGTGCGCTCGAACGATGGTCGATGCTGATGTTGTGTGAGTGTCCTCGAACATGATGTATGTAGAGGAGTAGCGCATCTGGTGGTGCAACGACCAGGTTTACTACCTTGCTAATGAGCCCGAGGTGCACTTCGTCTGGCAGCCCAGCCAAGAGTCATCGGTACTTGACATGTTGCTCGCGTTCGATGACTACTATATCATGGACGGTGGCGTCATCTCGGCACCGGAGGTGACACACAGAAGAACCGACAGCAATGATCAGTTATTCATCCTCCCCACCGTCGGGGTAGCTTTTTGTGTTGGTCTGTCGTTAATTCTCTTCGCAAAAGCACACAATTGCTTTTTTGTTTGAGCAAGCGCGTATGGTGGTACATGCTTGATGACTGATGATGTACGAGGAAACTTCTTCCGGAAGGCGTGGGGTGTGCTCTCCAATGATGAGACCATGGAAATCGTGGCATATATCGAAGTCGGCATGATACTGATGGTTGCAATGTAGTGGTGAAACAACTAGATTAAAACAACAAAATTTATGTATGACCAGAATCACAAATGGATTATGAAACATTTTCTCATAACAGTATAACACACATTTTGTATATAAGTTACTGTAGTATTATATGTCCCCGTTGCAACGCACGGGCACTCACCTAGTTACCATACAGAGAGGTAAAGATTCTTGGAACCAGAGACCACAAACATCAGGGTCATTGACCCCACCACTCACCCGTGCTCCCCGCACGTGTGCCCTGCCTCCATGCGCACTACCACCGCCCCATGCCCCCTTTGCAGCGCACCCACCACCGCCATTACCGCCAGCAACACCATCCCCCCTCCATTGCACTTGTTGCCTTGTGTCACCTGCTCCATCACCACCACTCCGCAACCGAGCACCCACACTCGCCTATAAAACCCCCCACCAGCTCCCTCAGTTCCCATCCCAAGCAAAACACTCCAGATAAAACCCGCTCTGCCAAATCGCAAGCAACTCCATTTTCCACTCCCTCGCCCCTAAGATCACAATGCTTGGTGATTCTTGGGTTGAAGACTATTGTACATGGTTCATAGTCTTTGGTTTCCTCCTCTGTATGATGGTAATACTCTTTGATAGAATCCTCCAGTGGGAAGAGCAAAGAGAAAGAAAGGGTCAGTGAAAAGAAGATAGTGAAGAGAAGATAAGAAGAAGGTTCTCCCAGAATCAACCCTGTGACAGTCATCTCTCTGCAGCCTGGTCAAGCAGCAACAGCAGAAGAAGGCCCCGTAACACCCTTGTTATGAGGTACTTCAAGGAGTTCAAATCCCCGAGATTCAAGAGTTCTACCTCATTCTTTTTAACTGGGGTAGTGTTCCAGTAAGGTTCCTGCTATGGAGAAAAAGAAGAAGGCGTGTAGCAAGCTTGTGAAGGACCATATCATCAAAGCATATAAGTTTCTATATGAGAAGTGGTCACCCAAGTTTTGTTGATGAAGCACCAGAAGACTAATCAAGGAAGGAATCCATGTGGGAGTTCGCAAGAGAAAGGTTTGCGTGTTCGCATCAATGCTTCCTCAATAAGCTAGCTGTCAAGTGAAACCTTGAATTTTGAAGATGATTCTTTGAGTAGCCAGAATCAGCGTTTGCAATCAGCAACCAGATGCCCCTTAAAGGCCAGATTTTGTTGAAACTCTATCTCCCCGAAGAGTCTGCAAAGTGAAGATATGTAGCTGAAGTAAAGCTATACCCATAACCCTTCTAAGCCAAATCTCGAGGACGAGATTCCTTTTAAGTGGGGTAGATTTGTAGCATCCCAAAAATTCAAATTCTGAAATATTCTCAAACTCGCTCTAAATTCAAAATGAATTTCAAATTTTGTTTCAAAATGTTTGTTTGCAAGTTGATATCAACAAGTAAAATATAGTGGTCTATATTCTCTCTAAAATCCGCCTCAAAATATCCTACAAATATTTCCCCAGTGATCACCCTCAAACTCTTTCAGAAATACTGCCCAAATATTCCGCCGATATATCTCCAAGTATTTTCTTCCTGAGAAATACCTTCAGAATCATTTTTGATGTCCCTACAAATATTTTCTTCATAACTTTCCTCATGCTCATACGTATACGTATGCCTCCGGTGTCATACGGTGAGCTCTACAAGCTAATTACACTCATATAAGACAAATCCATGCTAATCTCCCACTAATACTCTCATCCTCCTACTAATTCTCTCATCCCTAACCCTAATCCCCCCACCATGGCTATAAATAGAGGGGCAAGGGCCTCCTCTCATCCCACCCCAAGCCATTTCATGGCAACTCCCTCCCTCCCCCCCCCCCACACCCACACGCCCACTCCCACTCCACCTCCCACACAAGCACACACTAGCACAAGGATCGTTCGGTCGTTCTTCGATCGTTCGTCCCCCTGTTCTTAGTTTGTTCGTTCGTTCGTCCGATCGTTCATGGTTCGTTCGTCCATTCGTCCGATCGTTCGATCGTTCATCCGTTCGTTCGTCCAAATATTCTTTTTTCTGCCGTTATGCTGCCGAAATTCCGATCGTTCGTTCGTTCGATCATTCGATCGTTCATAGTTCCTATTCATCGTTCATCGTTCGTTCATCGTCACTATTCACTGTTCATCGTTCGTTCATACGACTATTCACCATCACTATTCACCGTTACTATTCATTGTTACTATCCATCGTTACTATTCATTGATCATCTGATCACCCCAAATTTCAACTACTCATCCATCATGTTGTCCAGTCCACCTAAGACCAGCCAGACCCATATTCCAGTCATACGAACTCCGGTGACTGTGATTTTCATTCCAGTAGGGAACTTCCCATCTGGTCACCCATCCTCGATTTCTCCAAGTTGAGCACGCTTAACTTTGGGATTCTTTCAAGCCAGACTTCCAAAAAGAAAGGCAAACCATGTTTGTATGGATACGTCTTCAATCCTATAAAACCTGGCCCAAGATACCACAGCCCACTCGGACCAGAATACCACAACATTCCAGCTATTTGGGTCCCGCCTCACTGCTGTCTGATGTGACACAGTAGGTAGGAACAGTTTCCACCAACATAAACCTCTGCCCAAGAAAAGCCCAAAAATAATTCCTTGCACCCCGCTCATAAATACATTTGTATTTTTGATTTTCCAAATATATCTAAATATTCAAATTCTAGAATATTACAAGAATATTCCTTTCCTTTTCTTTTTCTCCCTATGATTATAAAATCCAAAACTCCTCCATCCAAACTGAGATTTCAGTCATTCTTGTTTCTAAAATTCTTGTCAAACTATTCACTATCCAACCATGTCATCCCTTAAGCATAGTTCATATTCCAGAAAACTCCCAAAATACTTTTGTCCCATATTCTGCCTATAACTCTCCTGTTCATATTAAGTCAGACGATTCATTCGTCACTATTCTCACCAACAGTAAACTTCACTGTGCTACACAACATACACCCAGCTATAAATACACCCAGCTACCCTCTCCCACTCCACACACTCAACACCCTCAGAAAAGGCAAACACCCCACCCACTCAGTTACTCTGCTCTGCCAGCTACATGCATAGTGTCGCTTCGTCTCTAGTCCACCCTCCTGGTAAGCACCTTCGCTCCACCACCAGCAGTATCTCAACACCACATGACACAGATTCTACTCACGACTCTACCCATCCATATATCGCTATTCTGACCACTATACTAAATATTTGTTGGTATACTTGTTGGTTTGTATGTTTGTTTGTTCATGATGCATAGTTATCGGAGCGTTCGTGCCGTCTCGTGGAGGCCAGATCTGCAAGTCTACGCCAGGCAGTGGAGCTAGAAGCCAGTTCCGCGAGCTCCTCTTCCCCCTTCGCCGGATAAGCACGGCAAGCTCACTAGATCCCTTTGATGCATAAATTACCTATGTTTTTCAACCACAACCCTCAGCCTGTTATTTCATGCATGATATGATTTTGAGACAAGTTATTATGGCCACCCAGTCGCTTGCCGCAATCAATCCCTAATATATTTGTTACAAATGATTTGAGGAAAGGTGTGAGTTTTCAAAAGAAAATGCTTTTCAAAATGTGTATGATGAAGGGTTTTCACCCTTATCACCTTTGAGTAGGGATGATTAGGGACTCCCTAGTTTAGGGGAGGGCCTAAGCTGATGGCTCAGCTGGTTTAGGTGTGAGTAGAAGGATTGTCCCCTCACATAAGGACCGGTTTGTCATCCTTCACTACATGTACCCATGATAAGTACAACCACTCGAGACTGTGTGGGCAGTCACTCAATCTGAACTCGTACGGTCCAACCCCAGGGTTATGAAGGCTGGAGAGCACCGGGAGGATAAGTAGGGGGAATTTTTTGTCCGGTTTGGATATGGCAGTGGCCTGACTCCTTCCGGTATAACCGTTAAGGTTAGGACGTGCGAGGAAAGAAAGAGATTCGGCATTCGGGTCTCACGACGGTGAGATCGCAGAAACCGGACTAGTGGGTAAAGTGTACACCTCTGCGTAGAGTTTGAAAACCTATTCGAATAGTCCGTGTCCACAGGAATGGACGAGTCTGGTATGGTATGGCAATTAATGTTTTGTTTTCAAAAAAGGGTGCGTTTGAGAAAAATGGTTTTTAAAAGGTCCAGAGGTTGAGCCGTGAGCTATGGTGGACGCCATCCAGTAGCTGTTTTTGAAAATGAAAACCAGTGGGAAACTGCTAAGATACCTGGATGGTTTAGTCCAGGGGATTTTGTTCTATATTGAAAAACTTCCAGTTCCTTTGGGAGAGGATGCGCTTTGAAAAATACAAAATGTTTTACAAAACAAACCTGCATAAAATATTGTTGTTTCTGCAAAATATCCTGAGCTCCAGATATTCCATGCATTATATCTGATTTCCCCATTCCGCGGGTGAAGGTGGGCTGCTGAGTACGTTTGTACTCACCCTTGCTTATTTGTTGTTTTTCAGAAAAAGGAGATCGGGTAAGAGTTACGACTGTTCCCAACCTTGCCTGTGGCTGTTGGACCGCTGAATTGCTTCGCTGCGTATATCGGGCTGCTTCAGCCCCACTCTGATGATATGTCCCGAGTTGTGGACCAACTCTTAAAGTTGTTCGCCACCTTTATAGGTTTGTATTGTTTAAGCAGATCTGTAATCATCTGATGTATAAATGTGTTTACTAGCCTCCTGGGACTAGTAATTGTATCACATTTGAGTCCTAGAGGATTGGGGCGCTTCAACATCCTTTGTGAACCATCCTTCTTCTGTACAAACAGAACCGGCGCTCCCCAAGGTGAGGAACTCGGACGAATGTACCCAACCACCTGTAACTCCGTTAATTGTTTCTTAAGTTCTTTTAGTTCTTCTAATGACATCCTATATGGCCTTTTTGAAATAGGAGTGGTCCCAGGTAAGAGATCAATGACAAACTCAACTTCCCTATCTGGTGGCATCCCGGGTAACTCCTCTGGAAAGACATCGGGGAAATCTCTAACCACGCGGATGTTGCTGCTTACAAACTTCCCATCTAGTAGAAACACGACAGGTTTGGTAGAGGCGGTTATGGTAATCTCGACTTCAAATCTTTCTCCTTTAGAGTCGGTGAGTTCTGCAGTTCCCCTAGCCTAGAATTCTCTTCCCATAATTGTCAAGGTTAATCTGTTGGTCATATAATTTGCTTCGACACGCCCTTTAGGGGTAATTACTACTAGTGGCATTTGCATATTTTGTAGTAGTAACTCATTTGTGTTGGCATATCGACTAGAAATAAATGAATGTGTAGCACCAGAATCAAATAGTATTGCTGCAAGAATTCAATTAATATAAAACATACCAATAGCGATGCCAGCTTCGTCCGCGGTAGCATCAGCACTGACTTGATTGACCCTAGCAATGCTGAATCCCTTGCTAGAACCTGGAGTTTGTTGCTTGTTTTGGACGGGGGTGCTGGCAATCCTCTGTGGACAAACATTGGCATAGTGCCCAACCTGACCACACTTGTAGCATGTAGTGTCTGCACTCTGTCCTATGGGTCTCGCCGAGGTGCCAGTGGGGGCAACCTGACGAGTATGTGGAGTCTATGGAGTCCCCTGTGGTGCCTACTGAGCTGGGCGCGGTCCTCCTCCAGGACGAGCTAGTGTACCCTGGGGCGGAACATAGCAAGGACGAATGTACTGCTCCCATGCCCCTGGGTGATAGCCTTCCTCTTCATTTCCCCCTGTTGAACACGCTTGTGTTCAATAGCCAGAGCCTTGTCTAGGAGTCTCTAAAATGATGGAAAGGTGTGAGCAACCAGTGAATACTATAGTGGTGCATTAAGTCCTTCAATGAAGTGTTCCTGCTTCCTTTCATCGTCTACCACTTGATCTGGAGCGTATCTAGATAGCTGAATAAACTTGTCGCGATACTCACTGACTGACATACTACCTTGCTTCAGCGACAAAAAATCCTTCTTTATCTTCATCAGTCCAACAAGAATGTGATAGTTTCTGAAATGAGTAGCAAATTCTGCCCAGGTGATATTGTTGGCAACATCATGAGCAGCAGTATAAGAATCCCACCAATCAGTAGAGGGGCTTGTAAGACGACCAGAAGCATAATGCACCTTCTCCAAGTCAGAGCATTAGGTAATATTCAACATCTTCTCTACTGACTTTAGCCAATCATCAGCGTGCAGAGGATCTGGAGAGCTGGCGAATGTCGGTGGATTTTGGCTCATGAACTGCCGGTGCTTCTCCCGGGGTGGAACTGGTGGTGGTGGAGGCATTTCTTCTCTCATCTTCTGCCTTTCCTGGCACATCTCTTGACGTTCCTGCTGCATCTGAGCTTGCATATCCATCATCGTATTCACCATCTGTTGCAACATTTGCATCTGAGCTACAACCACTAGATCTGTCCTAGCCGGTGGAGGATTCGGAGGATCCATTTCTGCTTGTTGTTGTCTAAGCACCATTTGGTTGTGTGGGTTGGCAGGTAGATCTATTCTGCCTCCCTTCCTAGTATTAACCATTTGAGTTACAAACACATGGTAAGAAAGAATTGTAGACAAGACGAGTAACTATGAGAAATGATCTTTTGGGGTTTTATTAGCTAAGTAGATTAGTGTGTCACCTACTAAAGCTAATACATTACCTTATGATGGCACATGCTATAATGCCCTGCTATAATTTCAATCAATCAAAAAAGCAAATCAAGCATTTATCATTAGAACAATCATCCAAACAGTTTAGGTAGAGAAAATAACTTTAATTTTGTCTAAGGTCTCCTATAGGATTCCAAAGTGTGAAATCCTCCTTGTCTTAGAGTAGAAAAGGTAAGTATAATCAGTGTAGAATAGCAAAAGGTGAGACATGATCAAGATAAGTATAGAAAGAATCAGAGTCAGGTGAGTAGGTAATGGTTTTGTCTAGTTCTATCTAGGTTTCGTCCTACAGTCAACATTTCCTCTGATACCACTTCTGTCACACCCGGATTTAAGGGATAAAGACGGGTGCGTCTCATATGTGCGCCAAAGAAGAACATCACATATAATGACAAAGTATATAGAGATAAATGTCACAAGTATCATTATTACATAGCGGAAGTCTTACAAAAATAAATGATAGAAATAAAGCAAACTAAATATTATTCCTTGGCGCCATCGAGCTGACTGGGAGACGCCACCTAGATGAGCTCGTACTCTTCATTGTAGGGCTCCTCTTGGACCAACTATTCTTCTCCTGTTGGGGGGTTATATATCGCAAGGGTGAGCTCACAAAAGATCATAGCTCAACAAGTTGTGGGGAATAATGTGCATGAACTCACCAAAGGTGGGAGCTCATGTGAAGTGTAAGGCTGATCAACAAATAAGGAATAAAGCTGAGCATTGCTTTTAATAAGTTGGTCAAATTTATTAGCAGTTACTAAATGTAAGTAAATACCAAACCAAAGTAATAAATAGATCAAATTAACAATAAACCGTAATGTGATGCAAATGACAAATTGAATTTAATTCCATAAATTAATCATGTGAGTGTCCGAGCCGCTCATGACCGTGAGCACGGCTGATATACCAGTTTTACACTCTGCAGAGGTTACGCATATTTACCCACAAGTCATGTTACCCATCTGTCAAGGGATCATGACTTCCCATACACCTCTACCAAGGAAGCGAGGCAGGGTAACACAATGAGGCCTTTACAAAGTTCCACTAGCTTCAGAAAACCCGCTACAGTTTCTAGGAAGCTCCAATGCAGGGATCCCTCGCCTGACCGCCATAGCAGCAAAATCAACCCAAGGACCTCCCTAAACTCACCACTACCGTACGGCCCTTGCCCCTTTCAGGTAAGGTGGTCCTCCACTAGCTTTCCTAATTAGTTAGCCAAGGGCGTCCCATACCACCCTTGTGGTCGGACTTATTTCCCTGGTGGTTCTCCATGTTCCAATTAACATTATGATCTTATCATGAATAGTAAATAACAAATTGATAATAAAAGCCTGATCATGAATAATGTGCATCTCCATACCCAAAACCACATAAAGCAATAGCAGGTACTACCCAAAAATTTAGTGGTAAACAAGGTACAACGATAGCCAAATAGGGTAACCTATTGGGTCCCATCAAAATTAACCTATGCAGATCATAATGATTAAAAGGAACATTATTGGGTAAAAAGAAGCGATCAAGGGCACAACTTGCCTTCGACGAGCTCCTGCTCAGCAGTCTCCACCTGCTGAACACCGGGATCCTCTGTGGCTTGCTCGTCTACTCGCAACAATACAAACAAGCATAGGATAACAGAAATTAACATCACAGCAAACAACAGAATAGAATGCATGATAATATTCTACGCATCGTAACGAGATCGTAGGAACAAGAATCACTAAATTCGGAGTTACGTTTTTCGAGTTATGATTTTCTGAATTTATTAGGTGCTTGGTATGGAATAACTCAAGTGAATAATTTTAATCTAAGTTTCATGGCTAAACAGAGTTACTAGTTGATAGACAATATTAATACAAAATTATTGCAACTGGAATGGAGTGAAAAGGAATTAAAATGAATTTTCTATGACTTAAATGAGTTTCTGCAATTGTTTTTATACTAGAAATCTATTTTCCATATTCATTTATTCATTTTCTCTGTCCCCTGGGCTGCGCGCACTAATTCTAGAAAGCTCGGGGGCTAAACTATAAAATACCCACAACACAGGCCACACCCAGGTGGACTGCGGGTTTGTTTCCGGAAAGTGCAGGGGCTCATATGCAAAATAGACCCAGCGAAGGGGTATTGGCTAGATCTGGCCGTCCGATCCCCAACTGATGGTGCAGATTAGATTTGAATTCTTCTGAAAGGGTATGCAATATAGGGCCTTGGATCCAGATCTAATGGTCCGCGTTGTATGAAACCAGCCCAGATCCGAACCACACGATGACGATCCAATCGCTCGAATCCCGCGGGGCGAAGGGGTACGCAAAATCTAATCTGCTCCATCCTTTTAAAATCCTATGGCCCTGGGCTTCTACAACATGCCTTCTAATCCTAACCGTTTAAGGCTGGATCAACGGTCTCCTAGCCATCTTCCACCTCACGCACAAGCATGCGTGCTACCCCAGTGGCAGGGCCCCCTCCCCGACGGTGCCCATATCGTCATTCCGTGCGCGCAAATGTAGAAAATACAATGGGGCACGAAGGGGAATCTCACCGTTGATGGACTGAACTTGACCGACAACATCGCTGAGGAAGTGAGCAAGTCAATGACGGCGCGCGGTCCTAGTCCGGGGTGCAATCACACGACCGCAATGAGCACCGATGTACGCGGTGACCACCGGTGAAGGGATGAACCACGCACAGGACAACCGTTCCCGCGCCTACCCTCACGCTCACCGACGACAGAGACTTACAGTGGCAATCACAGGCTGCAACACCCGATCGACCGAGTCGACGACCAATAGGGCTGACGATTTTATAGGGCGAGCTAAGGCGGAGGAATCACGGTTGGCGGTTGCGGCGTGCGTCCCAGACTTGGTATTCTATGCGCGCAATACGGAGTGGCACCCGCATGGCCCAATCGTCAGTAGCGAGGCGCCCGTAGGAGGTGGGGTTAGCCGAGCCCTTTGGCCCACATGATCTAGGATCTGCGACCAAATCCATCCACGCCCGATTCACCCCCTCTCGGCCCTTGATCTCCCGATCAACGCCCCGGATTCTATGCGCCGAAAGGATATCATCACGCTCAAATCTGAGTCGTCCAACCCAGAGCTAATGGCCGAGAAGCCATCGATCCCCCCACACGTTGGAGCAGGAGGCGCCATCGGCACCGCGGCAGCGAACGCCGGTGTGCTCCCCCCAACACATTTTCTTGCCTCCTAATCCCTTAATCGAACGTGGCTACACCATGTGTACATCAACGTGAACTACATGAAAAAGTCCTTATCGGCTCTCCGAGGTGGTAGTGGTGATGTCCACGAGAAATGGCGGTCCCACGGCCGACCAGCGATTCCGGCGAGAAATCACCGACCACCCAGTGGTTTCTCCCTCTGCGAAGGCAACCGACAGCTCCTCGGAGACGCGGCGAAGCTCCTCGCCTAGGCGCAATACTCCTGGTGCGGCATTTACGCGGATTCAGCAGCGGCGACGAAATGCCCCCCTTAGTTAATGGCGCGCGACGGTGGTGAGTTGGTTTCTATGTTTGAGTCCACGCAAGAGAGTAGAAGAGGAGAGGAAAGGGGGCGCACGACAGTTATATGGCCTACGCAGGGTGGCCCAACCAGTACGGCATCGACGGAAACAATGGAAGGTGTTCGCCACGGATCTCGTGACTTCTGTTGCCGCGGCCGTGCGAAGGGATGATAGGTGGGCCCCAAGTGCAGTGAGGTGAATGGGTCGCGACGTGGGCTCGAGTAAGCGGCAGTCGAGCGGGCCCCACTTGTCAAGGTGCAGCGCGAGTGGAAGGAGTGAGTTTGGGCCGCACAGGGGAAACATTGGAGTGGGTCGTCCGTGGACCAAGCGAGGTTTCCCCATTTTTTCTTTTATTATTTTTTCCCATTTTCCCATTTTCTGTTTTCTTTTCTTTCTTATTTTAAATTTCAAATTTGAATTCCAATTCTGTTATGAAGTTCATGCTTAATGAATTGTTCAAATTCAAGTATTAGTACGAACATGTGCATGTATTTATTTATATATATTTTCTTTATATTCACATAGTATTTCCTCATCCTTTTTCTATATTATTTTTCTTTTTCTAAATTGCAAATTAGGATGAATTCAAATTTGTACATTACCGTTTATTTATTAGTTTTAAATGCACAACCAAATAAACTCCAACATGATGCAAATTTTGTTGAAGTATTATTTACTTTAAATATATCCCCTATAGTTCTTATGAATGAGAAGGCATTACACATAGAAATTTCTTTTTATTCCTCTCTTTATTTTCCAAAGTTGGGTATTACACTGAAGGAACTGATGTTGTGGACTGCTAGTTGCCCACATACTCGAGATGTATGGGGAATAACATGAAGTAGTATGTAGGACCTGCTTCGGCTGATTGTGTCGTGCTTTGGCTTCAGCTAGTTCCTTTTTGTTTCTGGATCGTGACTTGGCACGTCCTTGTTGTATGTCCTTTATCTTCTCCATAGAATAAACAAAACAACCTTCTTGGTTGGGAGTTGAACCTTCCACCGAAGCTTCTTCCTCCTCTGCCTCTTGGAGCTGGTGGTCTAAAGGAGCTTTGTTGTGTCCCTCATGACTGAGAGATGTGCTGATGACCTTGAGTATGATTTCCCCTATCATCACTTGAGCTAGGGTTATGAATTTTCCTGACATGCCTAGGGTGGAGCCTTCCTCCGAAGACCCTAGTCGTCTCGGAGTATTCGTAGGCCTCTTCTCTTCTTTGCCGAAAGTTATTGTCAGCCCTGATATATTCGTCCATCTTTTGCAAAAGCTTCTCTAGAGTTTGCAGAGGTTTTCTAGCAAAATATTGTGTTGTTGGTCCTAGTCGAAGCCCCTTGATCATGGCTTCAATGATAATCTCATTTGGCACCGTTGGTGCCTGAGCTCTGAGATGTAGAAACCTTCAGACATACGCTTGCAAGTATTCCTCATGGTCCTGCGTGCACTGGAACAGAGCTAGGGCAGTTACTGGCTTTATCTGGAAACCATGGAAACTGGTACGAGCATGTCCTTCAGCTTTTGCCATGACATGATCGTTCCTAGGCGAAGGGAGGAATACCACGTCTGAGCCATGCTCCTGACTGCGATGACAGCCGTGTTACCACCATATGATGATATGGTCCCTCACAGCTCATAAGAAACTGCTTCAGATCAGAATGCCCATCATACATGGGAAGTTGTGGTGGTTTGTAGGATAGTCGCCATGGGGTAGCCTGCAACTCTGCTGCTAGAGGAGAAGCATCATCAAAAGCGAAGTTACCATGATTGAAATCATCATACCATACATCGTCATAGCTTGGACTTTCTTGTCGAAGCTCTCTCTACTTTGGCCTTTGTCCTTGCTCGTCTTGCGTGATATGGCGCATTTCTTTGGCAGCTTCATCAATCCTCTTCTGAAGTTCAGCTAGCCGAAGCATTTTCTCCCTCTTTCTCTCCACTTGTTGGTGAATGGCCTCTAGGTCTCTGATCTCTTGGTCTAGCTCCTCTTCTTGAGGTGTTGGGCTGATGGCCTTCCCTTTTTGGTTTCGGGCTTCTCTCAGAGCAATCCCTAGGTTGATGTCCAGCGGTGCAAGGACAGCCCCTGGTGCTATTGCCTTCTTCGGCGGCATGACGAAGGTGGTTGCTCGAGCTGTAGTCGAAGGTGGTCGTTTGAGTTCACCGGAGGTGGGCACCAATGTTGGTCTCTTGTTCTCAAATTTTGTGAATCAAGAACAAGGCAACACAATTGTTAAAGATTAGGGACCTTCGTCATTCGAAGCATTATCTCCTTTTGGATATAATGATCTTCAGACGAAGGTCATGAAGGACACACCTTCATCATTCGCAAGAATAACCATTCATAGAGATGATAAACATTAACCATTCATATATCCATTCATATATTTATTTCATGATAAACATATGAATATTAATAAGATTTGTATTACATTGATACCTTTGGCTTGTTCAAAGGTCTTGACGCGAGAGCGATTACAATCCAGCGTGAACAGTACGGGGGTACTGTTCACCTATTTATAGGCACAGGATGCAACCCGGGTAAAATTACATTTATGACCTTAACATTTGGTCATAACTATAACAAATCATTAGGGACTAGCTAGTCTTTTCCTCTTTGGCTCATCGTCATGCTTGATCTTCTACACCACTTTAAGCCGAAGCTGTTAATCTTCGGCTATAGCTTCGGCGTTCATTGTTGTCATTTTCGGGCTATATCTTCGTCTTGAAGACCTTCTACGGAGAAAACTCCCATCATGAACCTTTGTTTGTGATGAAGCTCCTGTAGTAATCAACATTATGCTAGAAGCAAATGGTTAGTCATATTTTTGAGGACTTCGGAAGAGGAAGGCCCCCAACAACCACCTAGTGGGCCCCACCTCGCATGCAATGCATTGACCAAATCTCCATTAGCACATGTAAATCTCCAGGGCCCCATGAGCATGCATGGCTGCATAGCTTCCCAAACTGAAAATTGCCCCCGCATGGATCTTGTGCGCCTACGCACCTTGAGGTCCTTTGTGTGGCTCGTTGCCGACCAATATTGGGCCAGGTCGCATTAAATCTGTGATTTATTAAATATGCTTTAACCTTTGCGTTAGACGTTCGATTTATTTCATTTTAGTCCCATTAGCTTTGTAGTAATACCGTGGACATGTTAGTAATATTATTTCGCTGCGACACACGTTTTTATTAGTTAGTTGATTATTTATTTTTCCGAGTTATTAAAGTAGTAATTTACATAAACTAATTTATAGTTGTGGCTGCACTTTATGGATATCCGTTAATATGATTATATCTACACAAATATTTTTGAATTAATACTTATTTAGTACAAACACGATATTTGTTAGCGATTCTCGTGTGTCATGCGCGTCATCGCCTGTCTGCGCGTTGTTCGCACGTGTGGTGCTTGTCGTCGTCGTGTTGTTTGGGCGTCTGGTTCATGTGTTATTCACGTGTTGTCGCTCGTGACGTCGCACATCGTTCACGCGTGTTGGGGACTCGTTCTCAAATGCTATGAATTAAGAATAAGGCAACATAAAATGTTAAATGTTAATGCACCTCGTCCGCTGAAGCATTATTCCTTTAAGGATTTAATGAACCTCGGACGAAGGTTAAGGACGATACAATTACGAAGGTTGAATCTTCGTAATTGAACTCTAATAAATTATATAAAATAATACTAAATATGAAGCATCAAAGACAAATAAATTATAAATGAACAACATCACTTTCATATTATATTAACTTAATGCATTCAAATATTAGATACATTTATACCTTTGCCTTGGCAAAGATTAATTCTCGAGTGATGCGATTGCAATTACAGAAATCCGTGAACAGTAAAGGAATATTGTTCACTATTTATAGGCACAGGACACAGCCTGTGAGGAATTACAATCATGCCCCTCATAAAAGTTTACAACAACGACCCAAACACTTATGGACTAAAAGGTCATTCTACTTTTAAGTCGGTTTGTAATTCCGAAGCTTCATGAAGAGCAACCTTCGGTCATCACATGCGGACAGCTTCAGCCGAAGCTGTTTCTTCCTGCAGGACCTTCGGCGACGAAGCATGGTCCCAACAGTAGCCCCTTCGCGGTGCTAGATCGTTTTTCATAACGAGCGTGATCCGTGAAAAAAGTCTCTTAGGCTTCAGGAAGCCGAAGGTCCGAAAAACACCTTCCCTGAGCTCGTTGTCGAGAAACGATTCAGTTTCCGAGCGCGTAGCGGTTCCACCCTGCAGAGTTACTATTTGGTCTCTGCGGTCCACCGCGCAGCGGGTGTAAGCAGCTGTTTGCCTGGTGTAAAAATCCTGATGATTCACCTTCTTACCTGCAGCATTATATAAACAGACGGGTAGGTGTGAAGTTACCACAGCATTCATTGCTATTGCACTGTTTTGCTGCCAAAATTTTTAACCATAGCCAAAGCTTGACTCTCGCAATTAAACGAAGCTCCAGTTTAAAGCCTACTTCGTCAGAAGAAAAAGCTTCGGAAGAAAAAGTTTTTAGTTCCCAAGAAATTCAGAATTAAATGGCCAGAGTGCGCTCTACCGCTAGGGTTGAGCGTGAGGGAGGCGAAGCTGAAGGAGCGGAGACTGTTCCTATCTCCGAAGCGATGCAACAATCTGGACTGGTGACCTCGGAAGCAATCCGTACTGCCGAGACAGAGCAGACTGTTGCCGAGACAGAACAAGTTGCTGCCGAAGCGGAAGAAGGAAATATTGAGGAAGCTGATCCCGATGATGATTACCATATTGTCGTGCCAAGCAAGCCCAGCCACTTGGACTTCGGAAAGTCGACCGTCTCCAAGGCTGATCTCTCCAAGATGGTGAAGTCGGGTTATTTCAATGAGAATGAGAAGAAGCTACTTCGCTTCGGGGGGAAGAAACTACCCCGAAGCCAGGAAAGGATGAAATAGTCATTTTCAAGAGCTTCCTAAAAGCTGGGTTGAGATTCCCCTTAAATAGGATGATCTCTGATGTGCTGCAAAGATTTGGCATCTATTTTCACCAACTGACTCCCAACGTGATTGTCAGGCTCAGCGTCTATATCTGGGCTCTCCGAAGCCAGGCGGTGGAGCCATTTGCCGACAGCTTCTTTCGAGTTCATGAGCTGCATTACCAAACTAAGGCCAGAAAAGATGGATTGCATGAAAATTTTGGTTGCTATAATTTTGCTTATCGGAAAACCACGAAGTTTCCCATGATCAGCTACCGAAGCAAATGGCCGGCGGGCTGGAAATCAGAATGGTTTTATGTCAAAGTCGACGAAGACAAAGAGAAGCTGGTTCAGAGCCCTCTTGAACTAACCTTCGGAGAAACAAGACCCCGATGCAGAATGGAAGTAGAAGGTCCAACTTGGGCTGCACTGGGCGAATTCAAAATTATTGCAGAACATATTGGCACTAGAGATTTAGTGCAGGAATTCCTGGCCTTCAGGGTTTTTCCAACTATGAAAGAGTGGACAATGCCGAAGCTTAAAGGGGAAAAGAAAAAGGGGGAACTCGTCCGACTGCCCTACCATTATAAGTTCAAGAAATACTTTAAAGTACCTTGCCAAGAATGGCTTGATACAATTGAAATAATGAGTAATGAAATTCTTGGGAATTACTCTAAAAAAGAGGACCAACTGATGACAGCGGCCTTCGGCACTCGGCCGAAACGAAGGCTGAACAGGGTACTTGATGCCATAGGATTTTAATACGCTGATTATGGTCGACTGGGCGGAGATGCTGGAGGCCCGAAGCGAAAAAGGATTGCCAACGCTACTGACGAAGAGGTCGTCAAGGTAGCCAAAAAGAAAAAGAAAGATTCTGAAAATCTTAGCGCTGAAGAGATAAATCCTGAGCCGAAGGTGGCCACTACAAAAAAGAGAAAAAGTGCATCCCCAGAGCCGGAAACGCCGGTCCGAGAAGAAGATACTTCTGCTTCTCCTTCTGCTGTTGAAGTAGAAGAGATTATGAAGATAATGACTGAACCTTTGCCTTTCAGGCTAAGTCCGCTGGCACTGGAACTGACGAAGTTTTTTCAGAAGGACAAGGGAGCTTCGGCAGTAGAAAGTCCTGTGAAGCCGAAAAAGCGGAGAATTATTCAAGTAACAGATGTGATCCATCAGACGCCGCCACCGGCAACGGTGTCAAAAATTGTTTTTGCTGAAACTGCCGAAGCCGAAGCTACTGGAATGAAAACTACTGAAGCTGAAACCGGCGAAGCCGAAGCTACCGGGGCCGAAGCCGGGGCCACCGAAGAGTCGAACCTGGAAACCACACTTGAGGTTATTGACAATATACTCCTAAAAATGGCTGAAGAAGAAGCTACTGTGGCTGCAGTGAATACGGCAACTGAGAAGGGGAAAGAGCAGATTGATGAAATTTCAGAAGAAGAAGATTTTAACTTTCAAGATTTGCTCGGACAAGAATTAACAGACGCCGAAAAAGAGGAGTTGAAAAAATATGCCATATCTTGCGGATACAAATCAGGGGCTATGCTATTTGGTGGGGTCAACGAAGGGAAACTAAGATGCCTTCGGAACCGCACCGAGGCCAAAATTGTTAGAACCCTCTGCAAAAGCATTGGCTTGCCGAAGCTGGAAGCGGACTTATGCCGTTATCAACGACAACACATCGCCGGAAGCTTGCTTTATGCTAACTTCAAGGTAACAAATATCTTTGTTATTTTATTACTATTATTATTAACTTTTGGGTCGTGTTCTAACGAAGATAATTTCGACAGAGCATATTATTAAGCAAGGTTCTGAAAATGCAACAAGATCTGGAGGAAGAGAAAAAGAAAGCCGTGATTCAAGATTTAGCTGAAAAAGTTGAAAATCACGAAGCCAATCTGAAAAAGAAAGACTTCGCAATCCAAAACCTTGAAATCATGGTCAAAGAGCACGAAGGTGCATTAGAAAAGAAGGATTTTGTTATTCAGACCATGGAGGGCTCTTTGGCTGAAGTCCAAACTGAAAATGACAAATTAAAGAATGAATTGCTCCATCAATCAGAAAAATTCGAGGAAGAAAATAAATATTTTGAAGCAAGCCTGAAAGCTGAAGTGGATAAATACTCAAATTTGCAGAAATCCTTTAAAGAACTTCAGGAGAAATGCTTAAGCTTCGGCAGCCGATGCGTGCAGCGGCTGAAGGATGTGTTCCACTCTGTTGGAGCTAGCTCTTCGAAATTTACACCTTCAGCTGAGAATCTGCCAAGAACATTAGAATATATTGAAGGCGAAGTTGACGCCCTTGACGAAGTTAATGGTGGGCATGCCGACTTCTGCGCCCTGGTAGCTTCTCGGGGCACGGCTACGGCTTTTTTGAAGGCTGGCTGCCCGCATGGAAACATTGTGAACAGACCAAACTTCAGCTTGTCAACTTCAGATTTGATGGATATCCCAAGCTTAGCCAGAAGTATCGGAAATAGATTCATGACCCAGATCTGGGTAAGTGGCGGGCGGAAAATGGCAGGCGACGAAGCTCGAAGCCATCTTAAGCCAGTAAGAAACTTATGTTTGTTACTTTTACCTTCTCCTTTGAAATTTGTACCTTTCTTACTCTGCTATTTGGTATATACAGGATGACGAAGCTGAAGATTGACAATGCTGAAGTTTGACAAAACTGAAGACGAAGCCTTAGTCGAAGCTTAAAGTTGCTTATAATATGCTTTCCTGCAAAAATTCTTGGAGAAACTCTTGTAATATAAATATGGAATAACTTATGTAAATTTGTACATACCTTGTAATATATCCTGCCTCCCTTATCCGTATTCAATCTGCTTTGCTGTGAACGAAACTTCTCTTTTGAGCCGAAGGCAAAAAACACCTTCCCTTCTTTTCGTACACAACGAAGCATAGAAAATTTTTCCTTCGAATCTTTTCCTTATTTTCTGAAGCACCTGTCTTTTTTGTGTAGCATAATGATGATTCTATATATGTCTAAATGGATGTTTATGAATGCAAATGACATGATGACATGTAATATGCAAATGAATATTAGGACAGACGTTCAAAAACCATAAGCACGGCCCTTCATTCCCTCAAGAATGATAGAAATCTTTTTGCCGTTTACTTTTCGGCTTCACCGTTTACTTCTCGGTGTATCAGCGTTGACTTTTCGCTGTAAGCCTCCCTTAGGAGCTTCTTCGCCTTTTACTTTCGGCGGAATCAGCGTTTATTTTTCGTTGTAAGCCTCCCTTAGGAGCTTCTTCGCCTTTTACTTTCGGCGGAATCAGCGTTTATTTTTCGCTGTAAGCCTCCCTTAGGAGCTTCTTCTTGTTTCCTTTTCTTTTTTCTTTGCACTCGAAGGTGCGTTCTCAGCTTTTACATTTATATTTTTTGGGGGATATCTCTCTTATAGAATTGAAATAAGGAAAAGAAAAATTACATGTTGTGGCCCCATTAAAAACCTTTCTCCCCCTTTGGAAAGGAAAAGGGTGCCACAAAAAAGAATATAAAAAATTACATCGAACTAAACATAATATCGCCAAAGCTCATCCGCATTCCACGATCTAGGAATGTCATTGCCGTCCATATCCTTCAATCTGTAGGAACCGGGTCTTGACGAAGATACTACCAAAAAGGGACCTTCCCATTTCAGCTGTAATTTGCCTACTGTTTCAGGGTTAGCTACTCTTCGAAGTACCAAATGTCCTGGTTCAATATTCTTCAGCTTGACCTTTCTATCACGCCATTTTATTGTTTCAGCTTGATATTTATTGATGTTTTCCACAGCTTGAAGTCTGATCCCTTCAATAGCATTTTTTCTACAGAGCAATCAGCTTCGTTTTCGCCTTCTGCCGAAGCTACTGTCCTTATTGATCCTGTTTTGGCCTCTTCTGGGGTTATTGCTTCGTCACCAAACAATAGTTTAAAGGGTGTAAAGCCTGTTGATCTTGACATGGTTGTGTTATGACTCCACACCACTTTGATTAACTCATCTGGCCACTTTCCCCTGGGCTGATTGAAGATTGACTTCATTATTGCTGTCATTATGATCCCATTGGCTCTTTCAACAAGTCCATTTGACTCTGGGTGTCGGACTGATGCAAAATGGATCTTCGTACCGATTTGGTTACAAAATTCTCTGAAGGCTTCAGAATCAAACTGTGTTCCATTATCCACAGTGATAGCCTTCGGCACTCCGAAGCGACAAACAATGTTTTGCCAGAAAAACTTTTGAATAGTAAACGAAGTTATTGTGGCTAAGGGCTTCGCCTCAATCCATTTGGAAAAATATTCAACTGCCACCACCACATATCTTAAGTTCCCCTGTGCTGGTGGTAATGGACCTAGCAAATCCAGACCCCACCTTTGCAACGGCCATGTGGGTTGTATTAAATAAGTTAAAGACGAAGGTTGTTTTTGATCTCTTGCACATTTCTGACAACCTTCGCACTTTTGAACTAAATCCGCTGCATCCGAAACTGCCTTTGGCCAATAAAATCCTTGGCGAAAAACCTTCCCAAGCAAAGGCCTAGGTCCAATGTGAGATCCACACAAACCTGCATGTATGTCCTTCATTAATTCTATACCTTCGGATCTGGATAAGCACTTGAGCAATGGGGAACAGACCCCGCGCTTATATAGCTCCCCTTCTATTATGACATATGGTCGAGCTCTTGCTTCTATCCTCCTGTTGTAAGCTTCGTCGTCTGAAAGAAAGTTACCCTGAAGGAAAGAGATGATCTCAGTTCTCCAATCTTCACTATAAACAGGGGATATGTTAAGGATTGCTCTTTCAAGAAGCTCGACCGAAGGTGCTTTTATTGTTTCAAAAAATACTTCCGAAGGTATAGGCAGCCCCTGGGCTGCTGACTTAGCCAATAGATCAGCGTATTCATTTTCTCCACGAGGAATATTTTTGACAGATAAACCTTCGAAGGAAGCCTCAATCCTTCGGACTGTATCTAGATACTTTTCAAGCTTTGGGTCTCTTGCTTTGTAACTTTTGTCAATATGACCAGAAATAACTTGGGAATCAGTTTTAAGGATGGCCCTTCTGATTCCCATTGCCTTTAATTTCCGAAGACCCAAAAGCAGAGCTTCATACTCGGCGATGTTATTTGTGCAACTAAAATCAAGTTTTGCCGCATAACAAGTTTTAACTTTGGAAGGTGAAACCAACACAGCAGCCGCTCCCGCTCCGAAGGTTCCCCAAGACCCATCGCAAAACATTGTCCATGCTTCGGCGTCTTTATTTGTTTCTTCCTCCTGAGCCCCTGGCGTCCAGTCAGCAATGAAGTCTGCTAACGCCTGGGACTGAATCGAAGATCTATGAACATATTCAATACAAAATTCATTGAGCTCTGCAGCCCATTTTCCAATCCTTCCAGTAGCTTCTCGGTTCCTCATAATATCCTTCAGAGGTTGTGAAGAAGGAACAATTATGTTGTAAGCTTGAAAATAGTGCCGAAGCTTCCTGGAGGCCATCAAGACAGCATACAGTACCTTCTCCAACTCTGTATAATTTTTCTTTGATAAACTAAGAACCTCGGATACAAAATATATTGGGGCCTGCTTCTTAACTTGGCCTTCAAGCTTCTCCTAAACAAGTGCTGCACTTACCGCTGAGTGCGAAGCTGCCACATATAATAACAAAGGAGCCCCTGGTGTAGGTGGAGTTAGTGTTGTTAGACCTATTAAATACTGTTTCAGCTCTTCAAAGGCCTTCTGCTGGATTGGTCCCCATTGAAAGACTTCGGCTGACTTCAGCACTTCGAAGAATGGTAAGTTTCTCTCTGCTGATCTGGATATGAATCTATTGAGAGATGCCAGCCTTCCTGTCAATCTTTGAGCCCCCTTTTTTGTACTTGGTGGCTCCATTCGAAGTATAGCTTCAATTTTACTTGGGTTGGCCTCAATTCCCTTTGTTGAAACTAGGCAACCAAGAAATTTCCCCTTCTTTACTACGAAGACACATTTTTCTGGATTCAGCTTTAGACCATCCTGTCTAAAATTAGCGAAGGTCTCCTGTAAATCAGCAATGTGGTTATCCTGCTTCGTGCTCTTTACAATGATATCATCAACATAAGTTAGTACATTCCTGCCTATCTGAGAATGGAGAACCTTTGCTGTCATTCTGCTGAAGCTTCCTCCAGCATTCTTAAGCCCTTCAGGCATCCGAAGGTAACAGTATGTCCCACTGGGGGTTATGAAACTGGTTTTTGGTTCATCCTCCTTCTTCATCCAGATTTGATGATAGCCTGAATAGCAATCCAGCAAACTCATAAGTTCTGATGAAGCTGCTGCATCGACTAAAGAATCTATCCTTGGCAATGGAATCTCATCCTTCGGACAGGCCTTATTGAGATCAGTAAAATCGATGCACATTCTCCATTTACCATTGGCCTTCTTCACCATAACAGTGTTAGCCAACCATTCTGGGTATTTTACCTCTCTAATAACTCCGGCACTGAGGAGTCTTTTCACTTCATTCCGAGCACCTTCGGCCTTGTCATCAGACATCTTCCAAAGCCTCTGTTTCCTGGGTCTGAAGGATGGATCAACATTGAGCGAGTGCTCAATAACATCCCTGTTAACTCCGCAAAGATCATTAGCTGACCAAGCAAAAACATCTTTATTGTTGAACAAAAACCTTATCAAGGTTTTCCCCTGCTCTTCGGACAATTGAGATCCCAATAGCACCTTCTGCTCTGCTATATCCTCACATAAGAGCATGGGTTTCGGCTGGTCAGCCGAAGCAGCTTTTTCCCTTCTGAACTTGTATTGCTCACAAGCTTCAGTTCCATCTATATTATGGATTGCTTTTGAGTCTGTCCAATTTCCTTCGGCCCTTCTGGCAGCTTCTTGACTTCCATGAATAGCAATGGGCCCTTGGTCCGAAGGTATCTTCATGCAAAGATAAACTGGATGCAGAATTGCTTCGAAGGCATTAAGAGTACCACGACCAATGATTGCATTGTAAGGGTACTCCATGTCAACAATATTAAACATAACTTGCTCAGTCCTTGTGTTGTTGATGAATCCGAAGGCCACTGACATTGAGATTTTGCCGAGTGCTACAATCTGCCTTCCCCCGAAGCCGAAGAGGGGATGTGTGGCATCAAGAATTTTATCTTTGGGCTCTTGCATCTGCCTGAAGGCCTTAGCAAATATGATATCAGCTGCACTGCCTGTATCAACCAGAACATTGTGGACCAGAAATCCTTTGATAACGCAAGAGATAACCATAGCATCATTGTGTGGGTAATCCTTGAGTTGAAGGTCCTCTTGGGAGAAGGTAATAGGAATGTGAGACCATCTTGACTTGATGAAGGGTCCTTGCACCCCGACATGTTGTACCCTTCTCTGTGCTTCCTTCTTCTGTTTCTTGTTGGCTGGTTCTGAACATGAACCGCCCGTTATCGGGAGTACCAGCTTCGGAACCGAAGCAGCTCCAGCTTGAATATTGAACGAAGCCATCAGCTCAGAAAAGTGGAAGTGAGTTCACCGGAGGTGGGCGCCAATGTTGGGGACTCGTTCTCAAATGCTATGAATTAAGAATAAGGCAACATAAAATGTTAAATGTTAATGCCCCTCGTCCGCTGAAGCATTATTCCTTTAAGGATTTAATGAACCTCGGACGAAGGTTAAGGACGATACAATTACGAAGGTTGAATCTTCGTAATTGAACTCTAATAAATTATATAAAATAATACTAAATATGAAGCATCAAAGACAAATAAATTATAAATGAACAACATCACTTTCATATTATATTAACTTAATGCATTCAAATATTAGATACATTTATACCTTTGCCTTGGCAGAGATTAATTCCCGAGTGATGCGACTGCAATTACAGGAATCCGTGAACAGTAAAGGAATACTGTTCACTATTTATAGGCACAGGACACAGCCTGTGAGGAATTACAATCATGCCCCTCATAAAAGTTTACAACAACGACCCAAACACTTATGGACTAAAAGGTCATTCTACTTTTAAGTCGGTTTGTAATTTCGAAGCTTCATGAAGAGCAACCTTCGGTCATCACATGCGGACAGCTTCAGCCGAAGCTGTTTCTTCCTGCAGGACCTTCGGCGACGAAGCATGGTCCCAACAACGCGTATCGCACGTGTTGTTCGCCCGCTTGGTCGTGCATCGTTCGCGCATTTCGCGCGTGCTGTTTGCTCACTCGTGTCGATTAATTAACTATTTGTTTAATCGCCTACAAATAAAATAGTAAGTTGGTCAAAGGTAAGTAGTAGCCTTGATTTACAGTTTATAAATATCAATTAATATAATTACATCGAATCAAATATTTTAACTAGTACTTGTTTAGCGTAAACGCGATAATTTGTCGACCCTAGCTCCGATTGTCACGCTTCTTATCCCCGTGTAATCGTAGAAGCGCTCTCTATTTTATATTGCATGTTTTTACAATGTTTTCGTTTGTATGGTGTAATGTTCTTATGCATATGTATATTTGTTGGCTTGTGCCTGTTCGTCTTTGCTTCGCGTTGCGAATAGAATGCGATCCGTTTCCGAGCTTCGGTGAACCGATGATCAAGCTTCAACGACCAAATGATCAAGCTCTTCGAGTTCTACGGGATTGAAGACCCTGAGCATCTGTTTGGTGAAGGCAAGTGTCCTCTGACCTACTTATGTCCTATTCACATGATAATTCATCTCCCCGCATTATATAATTAAAACTTAAGGATTGACTAGCTTTCTATTAACCTTATCCTTGATTACCTTTTGGGTTATTGTGGTTAGCTTTATGCTAGCGCTCTACTTTAATCAATGAACATGATGAGAATATTTATGATACGTCGATGTTATCTTGATTATGATGATGAGCTTGTGCTACTTTAGGGGACTCGGGTTGTTTCCCGAGTACCTCTTCCTAAGGCCCCGTTCGCTGGATGACGACAGAAGAGCAGACCGGACCTCGGGCGCAAAACTCTGCCTCGTTGACGCTGGGCTTGCCCTCGGGCACCATCTCCGCCTCGCCCGAGCTCAGCCTCGGCTACATGCTCCATCGTGAATCCCGCAGACGACCACTCCGTCAACTATGGCGCACGTCAAGGAAAGCTCGACCATCGCCTCGGGAAGATGTCTGCCTCACCAGAGCAAGGCTCTGACCTCAATATCTGCAGCAAAGGACACCCAACATCACCAAACATAGGGACGCTGACGCATCCCGTAAGCAGACTTTTACCCATACCGAGGTCCTGTTACAACCACTACGGTATGGGCATCCCCTCCACTAGGGGCTTGGGCATGTGGCCGACTCTCGGCCTCGGCTTCGGCTCTTAGCTGGAAAACAGCAGGCTCAAGTGTATCATTCCAATTTTGATCCCAAGGTTAGAAACCCTAAACTCCTAAACCCACCCTTATTTATCTCCTAAGACCCCATCTCACGAAACATTTTATTCATCATATGCATACACAATGATTGCTAGTGGCACTTCACATAAAATATTTCATTTAGGCACCTAAGAATTTTAGATGAATATTTGTTTAAAGGAGAAAAGGGATTAAGGAAAAGAAAATAGAAAAGAAAAAGAAATTAAAAGAAAACCCCTCCCCTCTCAGATGGGCCGAATCTGGCTCAAGCTCCTCACCCCTCTGTCCCGCGCCCGCACTTCTCCCTCGCTCGCGGCCCAGTGCGGCCCATCCGCCGCACGCGCCCTCGCTCGCGTCACGCTCTCCTCTCCCTCACTGTCAGCCCGGCCCCAGCCATCTGCAGCGCCCTCCCCTTCTCCTTCGCATCCACCCTCTCTCTAGCAGGCGGCCCCCGCTCGTCAGCCCCTTTCCCCCTCGCCCATATTCGTCCATTGACGCGTTCGTCGCCGGCCACCGCCCGCCTCATCTCCTCGCCATTAACTCACTCACCAGCACGAATTGGTGCCTTGAGTCCCACGCACTGTGACCGAGCCGTCCCGTCGCCACCGCCTGCCCCGAGCCATCCTATCGCCACCACTGTGCGTCATCATCGCCGCCGCAGCAAGCCTCGCCGGTGCTCGCCACCTCTTCCTTCCCCCCTCCCCGACCACCTATAAAAGGACTGCCACGAGCCCCTTATTTCCCCGCACCGGCCTCGGCCACTCCATCTTCCTCCCCTGGACCCAATCGAGCTCGACACCGTCGTCCCTCCCCTCTCCGGTGAGCTTCTCCCTCCCCTCTCCGATGGCTTAGGATCAAATTAGTGTAGTCCACGAGCTTCACCACCTCGCCACAAGCACAGTGCGCCTTTCTCCCTCACCTATCACACCGAGTAGCCTCGCTGGCGACCTCGCCGCTGAGGGAACCACCACCTCGCCGTGGACTGGCCATCCCGAGTGCCCACTGGTCAAATTGACCCCACCACCATGACCCCTACCCCTACCCGTTTGCTACGCCACCTCCCCGACCACCAGGAACCGGAGCCACGGCAGAGAACCGCCGCGTAACCTTATCGACGGTCGACCCCGACCGGTTCGCCCCCTGTCAGACCACTTGACGTCGTCAGCGCTCCCCCATTCTCTGGCACGTGGGCCCACGCTCACGGCGTCCGCCCATGCCGTATCCCCTCCTCGTGGGCCATATGGGTCCATTCACCCGCGGCGCCGCGTGCCCGCGCCCCCGCTGGGCCAAAATCCCCCTGGGCCCAGCTAACCGAGAATCCTTTTCCTTTTTCCTTTTCCCTTTTTCTTTTCCTATTTTCATATATATATATATGTTGATATTTTATGCACCAAAAATAGTCCAAAAATTCTTTAAGTCACAAGATAATAATACTTAGAACTTAACACATACATTAGCCAACAATGATTGATGTATTGTTTATTGCTTGTTTTTGTAAGGCGAAGAGGGATCCGACCCTTTAGAATTTGTAGCTCCGGAAGAAGGGCAGGAGCCCGAACTTTCGGAAATAGACCTTTCGTGCTAAGAGAACTTCGACGAAGGCAAGTGCATTCTCCCCTTGATGCATAAATTACCTACTCTTTCTACCACTGCCTAAGCCGGGAATATCGGTTAGGTTCTATGCATTGTGAGTCAAGAGATGGCCTGCATTAAAGAATATCTTTTGAGTACAAAATGTGGGTCGAGGAAATGGTGGTTTTTCTAAAAAGGAAAATGTTTTCAAAGAAGTGTATAATGAAGGGTATTCACCCTTATCACCTTTTGAGTGGGATGGTCAAGGACTCCCTGGTTTAGGGGAGGGCCTTAGGTGTTGGCTCAGCCGAGTTAGGTGTGAGCAGGAAGGATTGTCCCCTCATATAAGGACCGGTTTGTCATCCTTCACTACCTGTACTCATGACAAGTACAACCACTCGAGACTGTATGGGCAGTCACTCAATCTGAACTTGTACGGTCCAAACCCCAGGGTTATGATGGCTAGGGAGCACCGGGAGGATAAGGAAGGGGAATGTTTTGTCCGGTTTGGGCATGGTGGTGGCATGACTCCTTCTGGTATAATCGTTAAGGTAAGGACGTGCAAGGAAGGAAAGAGATTCGGATTTGGGTCTCATTGGCCATGAGAACGTAGAGCCGGACTAGTGGGTAAAGTGTACACCTATGTGCAGAGTTTGAAACCTATTCAAATAGTCCGTGTCCACTGGTATGGACGAGTCTGGTGTGGTATGGCAATTAGTGTTTTGATCTTCGTAAAAAGGGAAAGTGCGTGTGGGTGTTTTTGGAAATAAAATAAATGCCACGGGAGCGGGACGCTCAGTGGTGGTTGAGTGTGAAAAATGTGCTACTCCCCTCTTTTGGGTAAAACGACAAAGTATTGCCTTTCTCTGAAAAAGAAGAGTGACTTCAACTCCACCATACCAAGCATGTACTGTGTAGGTCCCTCTCTCTTTACGGGTGGGATGGGCTTGCAGAATACCTAGTGTATTCACCCAGATTTATTTATGTTTTTCAGCAGCTGAAGACTTCTTTTCTGCTATGTTCAACTAGAAGAGGCTGCGTCTGCACCCAGTTTGCCTATGGCTTGGGCTAGATGATCTTCCACTGTGTTTTGTTTCTGGGCTCGCTAGAGCTTGTATTTTGGTATTGTAATAACTATACTTCGAGACTCTGTAATATTTGAAGAAAGGAATGTGTTTACTAGCCTCTTGGGACTAGTAATTGTATCACATTTGAGTCCTAAAGGATCAGGATGCTTTAGGTGGTATCAGAGCCACAGGACTGGCCGTAGACCGCAACCTTGACCTAAAAAACTTTCCTCAAAAGAAAAGACCTCTTAACCTCTTAAAGAACCTTCTCTTCTTTCCCCGATATTAACAACCCTTCTTCTCTTGCTACCAGATGGAAGGCTCCTTTGTCATTAGGATATCCTACTGCTCGGAGGTGGAAGGATTGCCTCACCTTCGAAGCTGCGCGCTTCGCATGGGATTCTGCAAGAAGCCAGAGTATGTCTAGAAAGAATACCGTGAGAACGGGATTGAGAAATGCTCCATGGCAGTCTACCTAGGAGAAATCCGAAACTACCCAAATCACCCTCCCTTTCAGATCACCGCTACTGGCCACCGCTTCGTAGATACCTGCCAGAATGCTGCCCAAAAAGCCCTCCGCCAGCTATGCCAAAACTATAGCAGGGAGGTCTCTGAGACACCCCTTCACTACTTTCCACCTAGCAACAAAAATACTCCTGCTTGGAGGAAAAGACTCCAGGCCTTGTCAGGGAGGGATCCTAATGAAGATGACCCTACCATAGTCTACATGGCCACATATCTCCACACCCTCGACAACCACTTTAATGACCTTTTCTCCCACTGCACCCACCTGAACTCCCGGGTGGAGAGCCTAGAGCAGCAAATCAAGGAATTGAAGGAAGAAAAGGCGGCTCTTCAAGATAGTCTCGAGATGGCAGAAGGCGAAGAAGCCAACACTCGTGAGGCATACCGGACTCTGAAGATGGACTATGCTAGGAGGCTGAAGAAGCTCGCCCCTGCAAAGAAGATCCGGAAGCGTTTCAAGAGCCAGGGATGCCAGACTGACCCAAGGGAAGAAGCCCCGCTAGCACTACCCTCTTTAGGAATAGGGAACTTTTCCGACGTCGAGGAAGTGTCCCTGGCTAGCCTTGATGATCTTATCAGGGAGTTTGGGGACACCTTAGAAAACGCTCATGCGTAGTGTAATCTGTGGTGGTTGTATGCTTGCAATGAACTAGAGTGCTGAATAAAATAACATGTTTGAGAAAAAATATGGCATATGCATAGTAGTAATCCTTTCTCCCCTGTGGCAGATGGCCTCGGATAAAACCACACCTACCGCCTCAGGAATTGGAGCAAGGTCTCCCCTAGGTGTCAAAGGAGAAGTCGATGGAGAAGGGAGAGACCCACCTCCCCGCGCCTCCAGAGCTGCCATTAGACCTAGCCCAAGTTCTGGCCAACCAAACCCGACTCATTGAGGTCCTCACTAGAAGCCTCAAGAACCAGCGCCCGATGGAGGAAGACCTCAGGACAGAATGGGAGAGTTCCTAAGGCTTAAGCCTCCCACATTCGCCGGATCCAGCAACCCGCTCGATGCTGATGACTGTCTGCGCACAGTAAAGAAGAAGTTAGAGGCCATTGGATGCCCTGAAAACCAGCGTGTTCATCTAGGTGCTCATCAGCTCTCCGGGATGGCCCTATCCTGGTGGGATACTTTCAGCGCTGCTGTCAGAGATGCTACCTGGGCAGAATTTGAAGCCGCTTTCCGATAGCATCATGTGCCCTTGGGAATCGTCCAGCTCAAAGAAGAAGAATTTCAGGAGTTAACTCAAGGAGGGAGATTTGTTAGTGAGTACGTCCACAAATTCATAGAGCTGGCTCGCTATGCGCCTTATGATGTCAGCACACAAGCCAAGAAGATAGCCCGTTTCTTGAAGGGGCTGAGACCAGAACTCAAGACCATCCTCGCCAGCCAAGATTTCCTCAGTTTCTCGCACCTCTCGAACTAAGCCATCTAGTTGGAAAGGGCACGAGAAGAAGGGCCACCTCAAGAGGAAGTTTCAAGTTCTCCGAGCTCAGCAGCAGGACAGGCAATAGAGAGTTCGATCTTTTGGGTTCCCTCCCAAAGGGCCAAGCTTTAGCAAGCCAATAGGGTCCGCTCCGTCATGTTTCAGCCAGCCTGGTCAAAGTTCCCTCCACACCCATCTGTTGCAAGCAGCCAACCTCCAACCAATACTTGTTGGCACTGTGGAGACCCCAGTCACTACAAGAATAATTGTCCTCAGTTGAAGACATCTATACCTGCCTACTCCAACTCGGTGAATGGCCCCAAGAATGTTTCAGCACCCGCCTCCAAGGCACCCTCCACCAACAGCCAGCTAAGCAAGGCCCAGTTTCATGGCAGGGCTCGAGTGAATCACGTCGACGCCCAAGAAGCTCAGCAAGCCCCTAGAGTAGTGCTCGGTGAGTTCCTAGTCGAATTTACCCTCGCTACTGTACTTTTTGATTCTGGAGCATCCCATACATTCATCGCCACTAGTTTTGTGGAAAATCATGGCATTCCCACTACATATTTTGAAATTCCTTTGGTCACCCAAACTCTAGGGTCAAACCTTCTATGACACCTCAAATGCTCCCAAGTCATAATTCTTTTAAGTGGGGTAGTATTCTTGGCGGACTTAGCCGTACTACCATCCCACAGAATTGATGTGATCCTAGGAATGGATTGGTTGATCAAGCACAATAGCATCATAAGTTGCATAGATAATACTATTCTTCTCACTGACCATCATGGAAAATCAGTTTCGTGTAAAGCTCATCCACCAACCCAAGATCCAATGGTGTTTAGCTAAGCAGCAGAAAGTATATGTGTGGTAGAAGAATTCATGGATGTGTTCCCAGAAGAATTGCCAGGATTGTTTCCGGAAAGAGAGGTAGAATTCTACATTGATCTCATCCCAGGCACCGCACCAATCACAAGGGGACCATACCGCATGACTCCCACATAATTGGCAGAACTAAAGCTCTAGATCGTAGAACTTCAATAGAAAGGGTACATTCGTCCCAGTTCATCTCCTTAGGGAGCACCAGTCTTGTTTGTCACCAAGAAGGATGGGAGCATGAGAATGTGCATTGATTACCGATCCTTAAATGAAGTTACAATCAAAAACAAGTATCCACTACCTCAGATTTACGACCTCTTCAACCAACTTCAAGGGGCCAAGTATTTCTCCAAGATTGATCTAAGGTCAAGATATCATCAGTTGAGAATCAAGGAAGCGGATGTTCAGAAGACGACATTTGACACCCAGTACGGACAGTACGAGTTCACAGTAATGCCCTTTGGACTAACCAACGCACCCGCCTTCTTCATGAATCTTATGAATAAGGTGTTTATGGAAGAGTTGGATAAGTTTGTCGTAGTCTTTATTGACGACATCCTTATCTACTCCAAGAGTCGTGAGGATCATGAGCATCACCTCTGGATTGTCCTCGGAAGACTCAGAACGCATCAACTCTATGCCAAGCTCAGCAAATGCGAATTTTGGTTAGAAAAGATAGCCTTCCTCGGGCATATCTTGATGGAAGAAGGGATAGAAGTGGACCCATCCAAGGTAGAAGCAGTATCCAAATGGAAGCAGCCATCCAACGTTAGTGAAGTGCGAAGCTTTTTGAGAATGGCGGGATATTACCGCCATTTTTATAAAAGGATTCTCCAGCATTGCAAGACCCGTGACCGAACTCCTCAAGGAAGACAACAAATTTGTATGGACCCCAAAGTGTTAAAAAAGTTTCCAAGTCATAAAGAAGAAACTTACAACCGCGCCAGTATTAACACTGCCAGACATCCACCAAAGCTTCATCATCTTATGTGATGCTTCAAGACAAGGGTTGTGATGCATACTTATGCAGAATGAGAAAGTCATCGCCTATGCATCTCGCCTACTCAAGCCTCATGAACAAAATTATCCAACCCATGATTTGGAATTGGCAGCCTTAGTGCATGCTCTTAAAATATGGACACACTACCTGATTGGGAACAAATGTCATATATTCACAGATCACAAGAGCCTGAAGTACATTTTCACCCAACCTAACCTCAATCTCCATCAGCGAAGATGGCTAGAGCTGATTAAGGATTATGACAACGAGATCCACTACCACCCCAGAAAGGCCAACGTAGTAGCAGACTCCCTCAGCCGGAAACCTTTCGGGGAGAAAGCAACCAACTTCTTGGAAGACTGGAAGAGAGAATTGGCTCAACTGAATGCTTGTTTGGGAGAAAATAGCATCATAGAGGTCAAACCGATGCTGGAATACCTCATTCGCAAAGCTCAGCGTTTGGACACCGAGATGGCAGGACTTGCTGAAAAGGCTAGCAAGGAACAACTTCCGGATCTGAGGACAGATGAAAAGGGGGCCCTTTGGTTCAGAAACCATCTATGTGTGCCGAAGGGAGAGGCACGAGAAATCCTGCTAGACGAGGCCCACAACTCAGCCTATTCTATCCACCCAGGGTCTACCAAGATGTACCTAGACCTCAAGACCAGATACTGGTGGAGAGGAATGAAAAAGGAGATAGCTCAATATGTGGCCCGGTGTGATACTTGTCAACGAACTAAGGCAGAACATCAGAGGCCTGCAGGCCTATGCAACCCCTCCTAGTGCCCAAATGGAAGTGGGAAGAAATAGGCATGGATTTCGTAATCGGACTGCCCCGGACCCAAAAAGGGAACAATTCTATCTGGGTTGTAATTGACCGTCTTACCAAGGTAGCTCACTTCATTCTAGTAAAAACTACCTTCGGAGGAGCCACCCTTGCCCGGATATATCTCAAAGAAATAGTAAGACTTCATGGCATTCCATGAAGAATAGTGTCAGACAGGGGATCACAATTCACCTCAAAATTTTGGATGAGCCTTCAGCAAGCTATGGGCACCAAGCTAGACTTCAGCACCGCCTACCACCCCCAGTCAGATGGACAGACAGAAAGAGTCAACAAAGTCCTTGAGAGCCTGTGTGCTGACCTTTGACAAAAACTGGGAGTCTAGTTTGCCGTATGCAGAATTTTCGTACAACAATAGTTACCAGGCCAGCATCAAGATGTCACCTTTTGAAGCCTTGTATGGAAGGAGGTGCCAAAACCCTATGATGTGGTCTAACGTAGGGGAAAATACCCTAGAAGGGCATGCCTTCATCAAGGAGGCAGAAGAGAAAGTTGCCCTGATCCGCAAGAGACTACTCGAAGCTCAGAGTCGGCAGAAGAGTTACGCAGACAACAGAAGGAGAGAACTCAGTTTCGAGGAAGGAGATTTTGTCTACCTCAAGGTCTCCCTAATGCGTGGAGTCAAAAGATTCCAAGCAAAAGGGAAGCTAGCTCCGCGATTCGTCGGCCCCTATCCTATCATCGGCAGAATAGGGCCAGCAGCTTACCACCTTCAGTTACGAGAGTCCATGTCAGATATCCATAATGTATTTCATGTATCTCAGCTCCGCAAATGCTTAAAAGTACCAGAGAGTCACATCGCAGAGGAGTCAGTTCAGATTTAGAAGGATCTGCAGTACCGAGAAAATCCAGTGAAGATTCTCGATTCAGCCATTCGAAATACTCGAAACTCAGAAGTAAGGCTCTGTAAAGTCCAGTGGAGTAGAGAATATCCTTACCTTTTCTCAAACCTAGTCTGAATCTCGAGGGCGAGATTATTTTAAGTGGGGTAGGTTTGTAACATCCCAATTTTGATCCCAATGTTAGCAACACTAAACTCCTAACCCCCCTTTATTTATCTCCTAAGACCCCATCTCACAAAACATTTTATTCATCATATGCATACACCATGATTGCTAGTGTCACTTCACATAGAATATTTCATTTTGGCACCTAAGAATTTTAGATGAATATTTGTTTAAAGGAGAAAAGGGATTAAGGAAAATAAAAGAGAAAAGAAAAAGAAAAATAAAAGAAAAACCCTCCCCTCTCAACTGGGCCGAATCTGGCCCAAGCTCCTCCCCCCTCTCTCCCGCGCGCCCGCACTTCTCCCGCGCTCGCGGCCCATCTGCCGCGCGCCGCGCGCCCGCGTTCGCGTCATGCTCTCCTCTCCCTCGTTGTCACCCTAGCCCCACCCGTCAGCTGCGCCCACTGCTTCTCCCTCGCATCCGCCCTCACTCTGGCAGGCGGGCCCCGCTCGTCAGCCCCTTTCCCTCTCGCCCGTGTTTGGCCATCAACTCGATCGTCGCCGGCCACCGCCAGCTCTGTCTCCTCGCCATTAACTCGCTCACCAGCACAAATTGGCGCCTTGCGTCCCCACGCAGTGTGACCGAGCTGTCCCGTCGCCACCGCCTGCCCCGAGCCATCCCGTCAGCACCACTGTGCGCCATCATCGCCGCCGCAGCAAGCCTTGTTGGTGCTCGCCACCTCTTCCTTCCCCACTCCCCGACCACCTATAAAAGGACCGTCCAGAACCCCTTACTTCCCCGCACTGGCCTCGACCACTCCATCTTCCTCCCCTGGACCCAATCGAGCTCGACGTCGTCGTCCCTCCTCTCTCCGGCGAGCTTCTCCCACCCCTCTCCAGTGGCTTAGGATCAAATTAGTGTAGTCCACGAGCTTCACCACCTCGCCACAAGCACAGTGTGCCTTTCTCCCTCACCTATTACACCGAGTAGCCTCACCGGCGACCTCGCCGCCTCGGGAGCCACCACCTCGCCATGGACCGGCCATCCCAAGTGCCCACCGGTCAAATTGACCCCACCACCATGACCCCTACCCCTGCCCGTGCTACGCCACCTCCCCAACCACCCGGAACCGGAACCTCGTCGGCATTGCATTGTGGGTGTTATTATTAATTTGATCTCTTATTTATTTGGGTTGGTATCTACTTATACTTAGTAACTGCTAATAAAATCTTGACCAACTCTAAAAGCAATGCTCACCTTTAACCATCTCCTTTGGTAAGCCTTACACATCACATGAGCCCCATTGTAAGTGAGCTCATGCACATTATTCCCCACAAATTGTTGAGCGATGAACGTATGTGAGCTCAACCTTGCTGTACTCACATCCCCCAGGTCAAGAACAGGTACTGCATGATGAGGAGCATGAAGGATGTCGCGATGAGTTCGTGAGAGGTCTAGGTCGTCGTCTCCCTGTCAACTTTGGTTGTTGGACCATTGTCTTTGTATGATGTAATTATTTATTTATTTTGTACAGAACTCCGTTATATATTAATGACATGACATTCATTTCTGTACCATGAGTCATCATATTTGTGAGACTTGATCCTAGCACACATTTGATTCGTGCCAGAGATTGACCCCTAAATCCGGGTGTGACATTAACTCAAGCAAATACTGTTCTAGGGACACGATTTAGTTAAGAGAAAGGCCAGGGGTCACCATGCAAAGTCCTTTTTCCATTAAACCTTTTGTTTTAATTCTTTTTATTAGGTAGAGGAATTCAAAAAGTGATAAGTCAAGATTTATAAGTCTAAAATTAATCAAACCAATTTTATAGTACTATATGTTTATCCAACTTCAAACTAAAAATAGAAACCCCCTAGTTTTAGTAATAATTATAGGACTTTTGATTTAAATGGTAAACCGCTCATGTAAAAACTATTAGAGGGAAAATAGTTAAACTATTAAACTGTGTCCAGAAAATTTTTAGTAGATGTAATATCTAACACCTCTGGTGTTACAGAACTAAAACACTGACATGTCATCATATGCATTGGCGTTCAATTGTTTGTGATACACTTAAAATGCATCCACTAGGTTAAAAAAATTTAAAGGACATGTGATGTGGTACTTGTTTCAGTATAGAGTATACTTAGTAGGGATTAAGGGGTGAGAAATAGGAGTAAGTTAAGCACTTAATGTTCTTTGGAACACCCAAAACCCTAGTTTGGAGTCCAAAACCACTAAATAGTGCCTTGTAGAGGATTTGAAATTCTAATCACTCTTTGCAAAAAGTGTATGTATAAAAGTGGTAGAGTTTTGAGAGCCTAACATTTTTCCAATTTGGAGATATCCAAGTATTGTATAACAAGTTGGAGTAAAGTGTAAAAGTTCACAAGTGCTCAAGGATTTGGGATTCTGAAAAGCAGTGATCTTGGGCCAACTTTGGACACTTGTGTTTTAAATCCATAAGGGTTTTGCAATAAGTCACCATGACAAAGTTGTAGGGCTACTATAGTAGTATCAATTTGATTAAGTGACCTAGCCCAAAAACTACATGGAACTTGGAGTAAAACATCCCTGAAGAAGGTCCATTCGATAGAGGTTATTCTGAAATTGAGTTTTTAGTGATATTTCTCCAACTTTGGAGCTAAATTGTGAATAATCCAGAGAGGTTAAGGCTAGGGTCATAATGACAAAGTTGAAGAATATATATAATAGAACAAATTTGCTAAAGTCGAATTGGTATGTTACAGCTTGGAAAAGGGAACAAATGTGGCTCAAAGAAGCTCTATGAAGCAGTTTTGAAAAGGGATTCAGTGTGAACAGTAAACTGAAGAAGATCCCATCGTCGCCGGTGTGCCTTGCTCTGTGATCCGTGCTCGGCGCCATGATTCCTGTGCGGCTAAGGATGTCTACCCAGTGAGTGAAAAGATCGGTAGAGGCGTGAAAAGATCCTAGGGGTTGAATTGAGCGCTGCGCTGCAGTGCCTACTTGCCCGTGACGTGGCCGAGCAGCCGTCACTGTTGGTCACTTGTTCTCAAATGTTGTTAATCAAGAACAAGGTAACGCAATTGTTAAAGATTAGGGACCTTCGTTTTACGAAGCATTATCTCCTTTTGGATATAACGATCTTCATACGAAGGTTATGAAGGAAGCACCTTTATCATTCATAAGAATAACAATTCATAGAGATGATAAACATTATCCATTTATATATCAATCCATATATTTACCTCATGATAAACATATGAATATTAATAAGGTTCACAATACATTGATACCTTCGGCTTGTTTGAAGGTTTGACGTAAGAGTGATTACAATCCAGCGTGAACAGTACGGGGCTACTGTTCACCTATTTATAGGCACGGGACACAACCCTGGTAAAAATACATTTATGACCTTTACATTTGTTCATGGCTATAACATAAATCATTAGGGACGAGCTAGTCTTTTCCTCTTCGGCTAAACGTCATGCTTGATCTTTGACACCCCTTTGCCGAAGCTGTTACTCTTTGGCTATAGCTTTGGTGTTCATTGTTGTCATTCTCGGACTATATCTTCATCTTGAAGACCTTCGACGGAGGAGAAAAATTCCATCATAAACCTTTGTTCGTGACGAAACTCCTGTAATAACCAACATTATGCTAGAAGCAAATGGTTAGCCGTGTTTTTGAGGACCTTCAGAAGAGGAAGGCCCCCAACAGTAGCCCCTCGCAGTATTAATTTGTTTCTTTGTAACAAATTCAGACTGTGATATGAACGAAGGGCTTTAGCCGAGGGTCCGAAAAAACAACTTCCCTTCGCTAGAATAGCGAATCGTTCTGAATCGTGGGTCCCACCGATCAGTGGTGCTTTATGTATATATATAGAGGCTTGCACTATGAATATTTTTCGTGCCATCAAGATTTTTGTGTTGTGATTGCCGTTTTAGCTTTCGTCTTTTGCGAGCACAACTATTCCTTTGAGCTTCAACTTTTGTTGTGATCACCATCGAAATGCCCGAAGACAAGACGACTGTGGACCCTGCGCTCGTTGGTTTTTACGAAGCTATGGAAAGAACCAACGTCCAAAAAATCACTAATGAAATGTTGGCTAGGCTGTCTAGGGATTCTAGCGATAGTGACAGTTTTGATGTAGAGAGTGATAATGAAGATGCCAAAGATCGGCCATGGAGGCCAAGTCATGTTGTTTTTGGAAAGTCCACTGTTAGACAAGTACAGATTGAAGCAATGAAGGGAAAATATTTCCATGACACATCCATTGTGAGGGTTGGAGGAGAGAATACCGTTCCCCTTCCTGAAGCAAACGAAGTAGTGGTTTCCAAGAGTTTTATGAAGGAGGGGCTTTGTTTTTCGTTGCACAAGATGCTAGTTGAAGTATTGAAGACATTTAAGATATACCTTCACCAGCTTACTCCCGAAGCTTTAGTTAAAGTGGGGGTTTTCATTTGGGCCATGATGAGCCAAGGGCTGGAGCCAGATGTCAAGTGTTTCTGCAATATTCATGAATTATCTTACCAGACAAAAGCAATTGGGAAGGAACAATATCACAACAACTTCGGGTGCTATAGCTTTGTGCCCCGTTCTGATGCGAGGTTCCCCGTGCTGACATTCCGAAAGAAGTGGTCGGGTTCTTGGATGAAAAAATGGTTCTATGTCAAGAATGATCTAAGTGAAAGGGAAGATGTGAAGGGTATTATCCAACGTCCCATACGGTCATGCTTCGGCATTAGAAGGCTGTTAATTGCAAGTGGAAACGAAGTACAAGCATGTTTGATGGCTTTCAATATAGTGTGCACTTACATAGGTACCAGGGATCTGGTGCAGGGGCATATTGCTTACAAGGTGTGGCCACTCGTGAATGATTGGGAAATGTCATAGGAGACTGCTGCCTGCTCCAGCGAAGGTGGTCTGGTTTACTTAAGATACACCTACCATTTAAGAAATTAGTTTGATGAGCCAAATGATGACTGGCTCGAGGCTATCGAAGCTACCAGTGATGAGCTGTTGGAAGCTTACACAAAAGCAGAGGATGAAGCTATGAGCACTGCCTTCGGCGCTCGCAGAAAGAGGAGGTTAAACAAAGTTTTTGATGTGATTGGGTTTTTTATCCTGATTACTGTTTTCCTGCTCGAAAACAAGGGTTGAAGAGGAAAATGGTAGCCTCCTCCTCTTCCATCGTGCCTAAGTCGAAGTAGGTTAAGGTTTTAACTCATAGACTGATGTTGCATTCTATAAAAGGACAACTGCAAAACTTGATGGAAAGAGGGTAGAGATTGCTGAACAGGCCGAAGCTATCCCCTTGGCTTCAGAGACGATTCCTGCTGCGACAGCCGAAGCTAGTATCGGCCTAGAAGAGGAGTCTGAGAAAAAGAGCTCAAAAGCAGAAGAGGTTCAAGACTGCTGAGTCCCCCAACCACAACTGAGTTGCTGAAGCTAACCACTGCTATATCCACAACAATGATTCTTAAGAAAAGGAGGATGGCTAGCGTTTTGGATGCTATTTTGAAATCCACGAAGATGCCAACTCCTGCTGCTACTGAAGCTTTGGATGAGAAAATTGAAGATGTACGGGAAGAAGCCGCTGTGAGCGCTTCTTGTATTCATGTTGAAGCGAGACCTTCGGGAGCTACGCCAGTAGAGCTAATGAAAGAATGTCTTCCAAAAAAGCCCACATCACCTGCTCCCGAGGCATCTTCCCAGGGTGATATGAACTATATTGTTTGACATGCTTTGGGAAAGCAACTATCAGAAGAGCAGATTGCCGAAGTGGAACATTATGCTAAGGAGCTGAAATACCCCCGAGGGTCCCTGGTATACGGAGGAAACGACGAAGATGACTTCCTTTACTGTCTACCAGACAGTAAGGAGATTATTGTTTGCCGTGAAATGATGGACAACATGGATTATCCGAAGCTTGAGATTGGTCTGTCTGTAATGATGAGGGACCAACTTGCAGATAGCCTCGCCTACAACAACATGAAGGTTTGTACATTTTGGTTCACATTTGGTAATTTTTTGTTATGATGAATTATTTTGTGGTAATTCTTATCGCCAGCAACAACTAGGAAGTGGTTGTGGGCTATAAATACCCCACAACAACCTCATTCAAAGCCATCCAAGCATTCTGAGTTTCTCATTCATTGCAAGAGCAAAGTGCAACACTCCAAGACACAATCAAAGCAATTAATCCACTCAAAGTTCCCAAAATCAACGCTAGTACTTAAGGGCTTGTGAAAGGGTCATTTGTGTTCTTTTGTTGCTCTTGTCGCTTGGATTGCCTTCTTCCATTGTCATTCTTATTTCTAAGTGCTTTGTAAAGCTAAGCAAGAGACACAAAGTGTGTGGTGGTCCTTGCGGGGTCTTAGTGACCCGTGTGATTAAGAGAAGGCTGACTCGGTCTAAGTTATCGTTTGAGAGAGAGGAAAAGGGTTAAAATAGACCCGACCTTTGTGGCCTTCTCAACGGGGACTAGGTTCTTTGGAACCGAACCTCGGTAAAACAAATCACCATGTCTACTCGCTTTGATTCTCGCTTGATTTGTTTCCCCTCTTTCCTCTCTCTAACGTTTCATTGCTAGTATTAATTTGAGTTTGCTCCCATACGTCATCCGCATCAGTTGAGCAACTCTTAGAAAGAGAAACAATCTTTTGGACTTGAATTTAATTCTAACGCTAACCCTTGGCCTTAGTGTGTGTTTAAGTTTATAAATTACAGGCTTCGCCTATTCACCCCCCTCTAGGTGACTTTCAGGTGCCCTTATGGCTGTTGATTGTGAGACGAAGTTGGAGCCATGAGTGGTGGTGGTGGCAGGGCCCATGCAGCCGAGGAGTGGCTTACCGAAGCTACTGATCTTATGGGTTGTTGATTGCTCACATACTCAAGAATGTACGGGGAATAGCACGAAGCAGTATGCAGGACCTGCTTTGGCTGATTCTGCCATGCTTCGGCCTCAGTTATTTCCCTTTGCTTCTTTATCATGGCTTGGCATGTCCTAGTTGTATGCCCCTTATCTTCTCCACAGAACAAGCAAAATAACCTTCTTGGTTGCGAGCTGAATCTTCCTCCGAAGCTTCTACCTCCTCTGCCTCTTGGGGCTGGTGGCCTGAAGGAGCTTTGTTGTGTTTCTGATTATTGGGAGCTTTGCTGATGCCCTTGAGTATGATTTCCCCTATTTTCACTTGAGCTGGGATTATGGATCGTCCTGACATGCCTCGGATGGAGTCTTCCTCCGAAGCCCCTAGTCATCTTAGAGTATTTGTATGCTTCTTCCCTTCTTTGCTAGAAGTCTTTGTCGGCTCATATGTACTCGTCCATCTTCTATAGAAGCTTCTCCAGAGTTCGTGGGGGCTTTCTTGCGAAATACTATGCTGTTGGTCCTGGTCGAAGTCCCTTGATCATGGCTTCAATACCAATCTCATTTGGCACCATTGGCGCCAGAGCTCTGATGATATGGACATTTCTATGCAACACGTGTAGCAAGTTGTTGTGGCCCGATCTTCTTGTAGGATCTGCAAAACTTGATAAATGGTAGCTGCGTGACCTGGTGAAGAGGCAATGCACCGTGAGGATGTCCACGCGATGAACTACCGAGACAATCACCCTTCCACGTACCGACGAACAGCCCAAGCAATCACGTCGTATAGACGTGAAGGCACAAACTGGGTGAACCGCAGTTTAGCGTTTTACAACTCCCTCAGGAATCGAAAGAACAAGTGTTGTAAGCCTCTCAAGGATCACTCATAAACAAAACTCCACGAGTTTGTGTATTCTGAATTTAGTTAATCAAAAACCATATGTCTTTTCATTGTCTAATACAAGATATATATAGAAATATGGTGTTCAGCTTGGAGTGAATGGCAGCATGCGCATGCACTAGTGGATTTCGTGGTTGGTTCACGCGTCTTTTCAGCTCCTGGCAGCAGTTACTAAAATGAGCATAACTCTTTATTGGGATGTCCAAATAATGAGTCGTTTGATGGAGGGGCATGGAGACTTCTGCACGCTGGTGGCCTCTCATGGCACAGCTGCTGCTTTTGTTAAGGCTGGATGCAACCATATAAGAACTGTTAATAGGCCCAACTTCAGTCTCTCAACGTCTGACCTGGTTAATATTCTGACTGAATCCTACAACATAGGTGTTGGTCACTTGTTCTCAAATGTTGTGAATTAAGAACAAGGTTAATCATAAGGGACCTTCGTCCTTTGAAGTATTATCTCCTTTCGGATATAATGATCCTCAGACGAAGGTCATGATCTCTAGGTCTCTGATCTCCCTTGTTGGTGGATGACCTCTAGGTCTCTGATCTCTTGGTCTAGCTCCTCCTCCTGCAGTGTTGGGCTAGTGGCCTTCCTTTTTTGATTTCGGGCTTCTCTCAGAGAGAGCCCCTCTTGGTTGATGTCCAGCGGCGCAAGGGTAGCCCCGGGCGCTATTGCCTTCTTCGACGGTACGACGAAGGTGAACGCTTGAGATGTTGCCAAAGGTGGTCATTTGAGTTCACCGGAGGTGAGCGCCAATGACCAACTTGTTCTCAAATGCTGTGAATCAAGAACAAGGCAACACAATTGTTAAACATTAGAGACCTTCGTCCTTCGAAGCATTATCTCCCTTTGGATATAATGATCATCAGGCGAAGGTCTTGAAGGACGCACCTTCATCATTCACAAGAATAACAATTCATAGAGATGATAAATATTATTCATTCATATCTCGATTTATATCTTTATTTCATGACAAGCATATGAAATGTTACATTGATACCTTCGGCTTGTTCGAAAGTGTTGACGCGAGAGCGATTACAATCCAGCGTGAATAGTACGGTGTACTGTTCATCTATTTATAGGCATGAGACACAGCCCAGGTAAAAATACATTTATGACCTTGACATTTGTTCATAACTATAGCCTAAATCATTAGGGTCTAACCAATTTTTTCCTTTTCGGCTTAGCATCATGCTTGATCTTTGACACCACTCTAAGCCGAAGCTGTCACTTTTTGATTATTGCTTCGGCGTTCATTGTTGTCATTTTCGAGCTACATCTTCTTCTTGAATACTTTCGACGAAAGAGTAAACTCTCATCATGAACCTTTGTTTGTGATGAAGCCCCTGTAATAATCAACATTATGCTAGAAGTAAATGGTTAGTCGTGTTTTTGAGGACCTTCGTAAGAGGAAGGTCCCCAACAGTGCCCACCGTCACAGCGTCTTTTCTTTCCCGAGTGTCAGGTGGCACTCAGTAAATTATTTGCCGAGGACCCGATATAAGAGGTCGTTGCCGATGTTAGGTTCACCGAGTGCTTTTGGTTCTTTGCCGAGTGCCCGTCTTTGATAGTGCTTGCTTTATTTTGGAACAAGAATTGATGGAAACTGTTCGACGATTAAAATGCTATGAAGATTGTGTGGGGTAGAATAGAATGACTTAAAGGCATTTAGATCAATAATGTTATTAAGGTAATCGACTAATCAGGATTAAGCGGGTTGATTGGTGCCATGCCGATCAATTATGCACTACAATTAGTTGTGATCAGTCATACTGATTAGTGTCATAGCGACTATGATCGACGATTAAACAATTTGAAAATAAAATACGTTCAGATGAAATATGATGGGTGTCAGAAATCAGTATGGTGTACAGATTATTAGAATATCAGTATTAGATTGTTGATGCATTCCTTATAAGCAAATGGTTGATCAATATTTGCTTTCAATTTTGAATACAAAATATATAATCAAACCTTGTACTGATTGCTATAGAAATAACTGTCTCAGTATATGACTATTTGTTCAAAAATAACTATCTCACGTCAAAATTGGATCATAATGATCCTGATTTTGGCTTGGTTACTTGACATGCATCTCCTTTACATCCACACCCCCCCCCCCCCAACCAACTGTAACACACTATGATCACCTCGTAATTACTGTAAGTATGTTTTTAAATATACGGCGAACACATTAGCTTATTCTAAATGGCAATTTCAGAAACGGAGATTATTACGAATCTAGAATATATTATTGTCCAGGTTTCTCTGTCCTTTATCGGTAGTACGAGGGTGGAGAATTAAATATTCGTTTCTGCCGCCTCCGGGTTACGCTTTGTTTTTCTTGTTCTCGGCGATATGCACATGGCACCAGGTGCTCTCCTCTTCTATGCAGCTACACCATAGGTCTGGGGATAGGCCATTCTCCACTGTGTGTATATTATAGATGTCCAAACGGGCGGCACGGCCCGGCCCAGCCCGAGCCTGTTTGAGCCCGGCCCGTTTGAGCCCGGCCCGTTTGAGCCCGACCTGTTAACCGGGCCGGGCCGTGCCGCCCGACGGGCTGACCCTTCTGCCCGAGCACGGCACTACACAAGCCCATCCGTGCCGGGCCGGCCCGGAAAGCCCGGCCCACAAAGGAGCCCGGCCCAGCCCGAGCACGCCAAGAAACACAGTAACAAATTCACACATTTCACATTCAAACAAGCACATAAATTCACAGTTTACAGTGGCGCGTTCTAATAAGGCATGCCCATTGATATATGTCTGCCTGCTGTCTTGTTGATGGTACTTGTTTGAAGCTCTCATTTATTCACCTGCGTATTTTTACAGTCCGGTGGAGGTACACTTCCAATTACAGCAAGGACACTGGAAACCATAATTCGTCTATCGACAGCTCATGCCAAGATGAAACTGAGGCATGAGGTATTATGTTTATTCCACTAGCAACCTACCCACATCAATAATTTTCTGGATGAGCCACAATATGTTTGCTCATGATTTTTCTTAAAGTTGACCAAGAAATGAAGCAATTTCTCTGTTTTACAAGCACTTTATTTTTTGGAAGGATAACTGAGCCGTTTGTCCTCGAGAAGATCTCATTATGGCGTCAATGTCTTGTTGCAGGTTCTGAAATCCGATGTTGAGGCTGCATTGCAAGTTCTAAATTTTGCAATATACCACAAGGAATTGACTGAGATGGAAGAGAGAGAACAGAGAGAAATGGAGATGAAACAGCAAGCTGCCCTCCCACCTGCCATGGAGAAGTTTGACGTCACACCATCGCCGGCACCGGCGGCAGGGCAGCCACGAGCGCTGCCGCTCACGTTCTACGACCTCGTTTTCTTGGCCATCCCGCCCGTACAACGCCTGTTCTTCTACGACAGGGCCGACCTGCTCGACGTCTCCGACTTCACGCTGGGCGAGCTGCCACGATTCAGGGACTCCCTCGCCGCCGCGCTACACCACTTCTACCCGTTGGCGGGGAAGCTAACGTGCGAGCTGGTCGACGAGGAGGCCGCCGCGCCGCCGAAGGGACCGAGGGACCAGGGAGCGCCGGGAGGAGGAGGAGGGATCGAGGGAGCATGGAGCGCCGGGTGGATGGAGCAGCCGAGCAGGGAGCCAGCCAGCCAGGGACCACCGGGATGAGGCAGCAGCCGAGCAGGGAGCACCGGGAGGAGGGAGCAGCCGAGTGCCGCGCCCGACACCGAGTCGCCGACGCCGCGAGACAGAGAGCCGCGGCCGCCGCACGGAGACGCAGGTGGGAGGGAGGAGAGTGCGTTAGGGTTAGGGTTGCCGGTCGCGCTCGCACAAGCCGTGTGACTTATACGGGATTTGCGGCCTACGGTAGCAGCGCGCCTGCGCTTAGTTGGGCTGGGCCGTCCGCGTGCATAGCGTTAGCGTAAGTAGCCCAGGTCCCAGGTGCATTTGTTGAACGGGCCGGTTTAAAAGCCCGGCTGATAACGGGCCGTGCTCGGGCTAGCCCAACGGGCTCAAATTCCTGTCGAGCCCGGCACGCTATCCGGGCCGGGCTAAGCCCGGGCCCGCTTCCTTCCGTGCCGGGCCGGGCTCGTGTCGTGCTAAAAAATCGTGCTTTGTGCCGGGCTAACGGGCCACGTGCTTTTTGGACATCTATACGTGGAGCCCTCCTCAAGCACAAGGCTGGTGGCATGAGGAAGAATCACGACGGTCGACGGTTCCATGTCCATGACGACACCGTCGTCGCCATCTGCATGGAGATGGTCCTCCGTGCTCTTCACGCTTTTCCTCAAAGCCGTGTTGGCAAGGAGAAAGAGGAAGAGCTAAACAAACTCATGGAGGCCTTGCACGTCGCAGACCTTCCCAATCGGGTGATGACCTTCTGCTACAGCGAGCTGACCACGGAAGAGAAGAGCTGCCTGCAGTACCTGGCTGCCTTCCGACTCGAAACAAGCATCAGCAGGACAAGCTTGGTCCGGCGCATTGCAGCGGAACGGCTCGTGAAAGAGGACAAGGAGCACCAGCTAAGCATGGAGCAGAGTGCCGAGAGATGCTTCGAGGAGCTTCTCTTTCGGGGATTCATCTCCGCTGATGCCACCGGCGCCGCCGGCAAAGTCAAGTGCTGCCGGTTCAGGAGTGAATCGGTCAAGCAATTCATCGTGGACATGTGCAAGGCCGAGAACTTTGTGGGTGGCGGCTTGCCGGTTCACCTTCGAATCCAGAATGACATTCGTTCTGCGGCGTTGGAAGGCAAGCAGCAGCACGATGATCCCGTCAACAAGATGCTACGAGAGCTGGACTTGCTCCCAAAAAGCTATCGTCTCAACGTCATGGATCTGGGAGGCTCCATGGGAATACTGAAGAAGAGCCACCTGGCAAACATCTGCAAGTTACGGACACTCAAGTACCTCAGCCTCCGGTATACGGATGTTCGTAGCCTACCCAGTCAACTCCAGGAGCTCCGTCTGCTGGAGACGCTGGACATTCGGCACACCAATATACCACGTGGCTCCCGCAACACTCAAGCACTTCTTCCACCCAGCCTCAAGCATCTTCTAGCCGGCAACGTCGACTCTCAGGGTGACGCCCCCAACGCCACAGTGAGAATGCCTGACAGTATCCAGGAAATGCCATGCCTGGAGGTTCGTAACCGTACGTTCTATTATATTCCCTCTAGCTAGCTCTGAATATAATCTTGTGGAAATACTGTCTCTGATCTGAAGCTGTTACTAATAATTAATAGAAGAAATAAACAAAAGAACATTATTGCAAGGGTTTAGGCATAATATATAATTGGCAGCTGATTGTGTTTAGCGGTTGAACCATATATAGGTTCCGGATATATATGGTTTGGCTCAAAACATATGCACCTGTTATGTATGGTTTATCCCCATATAGTTTGCTGCCTATTGTGATTTAGGGTTGCACCATTGGTTGTGTGCCTATGGTTTAATAAGCTTCTTATTTTGGTGTCATTGCTGCAGCAGTAGATCGATGTGTCTATATAGTACGGTCTACCCCGTATGTACTTTGCGTATCTAGTGGCCCGGCCCGTTACAAAGGTTTTGACTATGGTTTGTCTTTTTTCTAGGCTCTGGCAGCTTGTTATGTTTAAGATCTGTTGCAAGGGATTTGACTGCGGTTGTGAGTCCCCAAGTTTGAGGCATGTTGTGTTTACGTGTCACTCACTATAGGGATTATATATGGTTTGGTCCAACCCATTGATCCCCCAATAATAGAAATTTGTTGTTTTTAAGTGCCATAGCCTGGTGTTGTTATTGTGACTATGTTTTCCCCCATCCCACCCTTACCACAAGTTATCAATCGTTGTTTACCAATTGCTTCTAGGGTTAACACTATGTTTTCCTCCTCTCCTAATTTGTAGGTTTTGTGATTAGGGTCCACCAAAAGTTTTTAACATTGTTTTCCCCCTAGTTTAAAACTTTGTTTTAGGGTCATTATGTAGGTTATTTGGTAATGATTTGCCCCCTAACTTGCAGCTTCATGTGTTTAGAGCTCCCTATATATGTTTGCACAGCCATACCTAGTTGGTAGCCTATTATGATTTAGAGTTGCTACAAGGTTTTTCTCTCTCTGTAGTCCACCCTTCCTAGTTTGTAGAGTCTAAATTTTGGTTCTGGATATGGCTTGCCCATCTTTGCCCTTGCCCTAGTTTGTATCTAGCTTGTTGTATTTAAGGATTGCTCCAAGGGCTTTGATTATGGTTTTGCGCTAAATTGCTAGTTTAGTTTATTTGGAGGTTGCACCAAGAGTTCCGACTATGGTATGTCCCTAGTTAGCGTTTTAGTGGTTGAGTGTTCCTTCAAAGAATTTATATATGGTTTGTCCTCCTAGGTTTGTAGCATTTTGTGTGTTAGGATTTTTTCAGGTGTTGAGATTATGAGGGGTTTGACTATATCAACTTCCCCTTAATGTTTGTGGCTTTTACTGTTTAGGGCTCACAACAGGATCATGACTACGTTTACACCCCTCCCCCATACTCGAGTTGCTAGTGTATTCTGACTTAGGGGTGTTTGGTTCCCACGTCCAAAACTTTAGTGACTAAATGTGACATTCCAAATAGAAATTCTAGCGACTCAAGTTTAGTCATTAAAATTTTGGAGGGTGACTATAGAAACCAAACACCCCCTTAGGCTTGCTACATATGTTGTGTTCGTAGTTTGGAGCAGTAGTCATAGGTTGTTATAATTTAGAGCCATATAACATATTCACATGTTGTAACTATGGATTTCATCATCTCTTAGGTTTGCAACTTAGTTGAGTTTATGTGACGATAGGGGTTTGAATATGCCTTTTCTCCCATCCAATTGACAACATGTTGAGTTGTGCTTAGGGTCATAATATGAGGTAAGATTAAGGTTACACCTCCAATTAGTAACTTGTTTTGTTTTATATGCATGGGTCTGTTAATTGTTACTGCTCTGTAGAATTCTTAAACATGGGAAATCTGTTCTATAATAATATATAAACTGCTATGATCGAGTAGAATCATGGTCAAAATTGACAACGTATGTAGAAAAAACACATAAGAGATGAACCATGAAACAATATTCTGGTCCCGAATTAACTAATGTGGGAAACTCCATTTCAATTCCTATTTGTGATTTATCTAATTTTTGGTATATATGTGAACAATTCGACCAGATCAAATAATTATGTTTGTAATCCTCTTAACAGATATTAGCCCATGTCAAAGTTTGCCGCCGTCGCGAGCTCAGAAAAGTCGAGAATCTGCCTAAGTTAAGGAAGCTCGGCGTTGTATTCGTCCCAGGAAACGAAGACGGCATGATGAAAGATTTGATCCGGGCCGTCGGCAGGCTGAGCGGATGTCTGCACTCCCTGTCGGTGAGGATGGAAGGAGCACCCCTCAATGGATGGCGTAGCACTCTTGACGGTGAGATGTCATCACCTGTTCCTTCGAATCTTGTGAGCCTAAGGATAGACGGCTTGAGGAGCTCTGGAATTCCTACATGGGTCGAAAGACTCTACAAACTTCAGAAGATTACATTGTGCAATACCACGCTGACTGATGAGAAGCTGGGCGCCCTTAGCGAACTCCCAGTCTTGGTCTGCCTCAGGCTCCGTCACAAGTCATACAATGGAAGAGAACTCGCCTTCAGGAAACCAGGAGGGTTCCCGTCACTCAAGTTTCTCCGGATCGAGGACGTCCTTGTCGTCACTGAGCTCAGCTTTCAACCCAACTCGATGCCAAAGCTTCAGGAGATCGTCTGGTCATTGGCGGACCACAGCAGCAATGATGCACTCGTTGCAGCCATCACAGTTTCCGTGGCTGGAGTCGAGAACCTGCCTAATCTGAAAAATGTGGTGCTCAAAGGCTTGCGAGAGCAGCATCCTTCCACCTTGACCAAGGACATCGCAAAGCACCCCAATCGCCCAGTCTTTAGCCGTCATGGCCACTAACTACATTGCAAGTACCACCTACGTACTGCAGATGATCGACGGGCGGCCCGCCCGTCAGGATATTCGGTGATGCGACACAGCATACTGTGTCCGGCTCCATATCTCGCATCCCCACATGTGTCTTATCTCTCTGTGTATTGTATGCAAGAGTGACATCCATCAATCTATTTCTAACTCAAGGCCGAGCTATCTATGGATACAACATCGCTACCTAGTTGTGTACATACATATCATATTGCATGCATCGCCAAAATTGAACTTTATTTGTGTGCCTCTATGTAAATAGATTGATTGTTTGTGTGAAACTCCGAGCCCGAGTAGAAAATCTTCATTTTTTTCTGGAAGTCACCAATAGTAACTAAAATCCATGGTCTAACAGTTAGCACCGTATCCACTACCAGAGACGTTCTTTGCCGAGTGAAGCAAAATAATGGACACTCGGCAAAGAGATAGTTTGTCGGGTGCGGCACTCGTAAAAAAAGAATCTTGGCAAAAACAAGTAGTTTCTCTAGAGCGAGGCTCTCGATAACGAAAGGCACTTGTCAAAGAGGCATTTTTTGCCTAGAGTCAGACACACCCGGCACAACCTTTTGTCCAGCAAACCGCAGACAAGAGCTAACAGTTGTGAGGTACCGTTAATTTGATCGAGTGACCTAATGCACACTCAACAAAGGAAGTCTCTTTGCCTAGTGTTATTTCCATACACTAGGCAAAAGAGCATTTTGTTTAGTGTCCTTTTTTCCAACTCGTGACAATTTAGAGGGGTGGGATGAATTATTACTTCTAAAACTTTCACTAAGCAAGACTATAAATAAATCTCTAAAATAAAACCTATGCAAATAAGCAAACTAGAATGTGCAAACTAGGTTTTGCCTAAGTGTTGCTATATCTACCACAAGGAGTTTTGCAACCTAAGTTCTAATCCTAATAAATCTTAACTAGGAACAGAGAGAATGGAAATTAAGTACTTGAATGTAAGTGCGGAAGGTAAAGGACAAAGGTAGATATGCAAACTCACATGGACACTACCGGTATTTTTACCGAGAAATCCTAAACCACGCAATATCCCGACTAATCCTCGTTGGTGCCCCTACGTAAAGGATAGCCCACGCGAGGGCCAAGCACCACGAACGATTAACTCTGTAGAGAGTCGCAGGCCTTTTCCACGCGCAAGTGGTGCTTCACTTCCGACTCCTCTCGGACGCTTCCCACTATCTTCACTATTGAGCTTCCGGCTGAAATGCCATGGGTCTCGCTCCCTCCGTTACATGGTGCGTCCGTATCACAAATGTGGTTGATACAGTCTCGCAAGTCTCTCGCCCACTCAATGCAATTACAAAAGCTTGCATAAGAGCTGAGGGATTTGTGGGTTGTCTAACCTCACTCACACAACTAGAAACAAACCTAGAGCAAACGCTAATATGGTCTAACTAACCTAAGCACTTCAAAAAGCACCTACGCTAATTATCATTGTAGCACTTGGAAATGTGTATGGACTTGCTTGGTATGTTTCTTGAGTTCCTTCACCTTCAAATGGTCAGTTAGGTAAAGTATTTATAGGACCCAACTCGAAATAGCTATTGGAGGAAAAGTTACTACTCTCTGTGGCACACCAGACTGTCCGGTCCTAGCACCGGACGGTCCGGTGCAACTAGCCATTGGAATTATATCTGTTGCAGCGCTGTCGGTTTTCACAACGGACTATCTGATCCTAGCATCGGACTATTCGGTGACCCTCCTCCATAGTGCCACTAAAAACTAGTGTTGGAGACTAGTCGTTGGTGCACCGGACAGTCTGCGGTGTGGCATTGGACTATCCAGTGTGCCTCCAGTGAACCACCAGGGCAAAGTCTCACAACCCATCTTTGGATTTCTTCACTCTTTTGCTTGGGCTTCTTTTGATCTTGTATCTTGGACTTTTGCCGAGTATTTGTTGATCTTCCTTGAGACTTTTAGGTCTTCTTTTGAGGTGTTGCATCCTCAGAGCCTTTGTCCAATCCACTTCGCATCATGTGAACATTAAAACGCGAAGACTTTGAAAACATTAATTCACAAGGTTATGTTGATCATCAAACACCAAAATCCTTAATCAAATGGGTCAGGGTCCATCTTCCTTACAACTCGGCAAAGTATTTTTTTTCCTTCTTGCTCCCAAACTTTTTATGTTGTCTTCCTACCGTACCTAGAACTATATGCTCAAATTTGGTAAATTTCTCAAAGTGATTGATATGTTTAGTAAATTTATTTCATTTAATTAAATTTCTTCAAATAATACAAATTTGAATAGCAAGTGATTCAAATGATAGGGAAAATGCATGGAAAAAAGATATCCATGTTATTGAGTATATGTTGAGGTCATATCCAGGAACAAACTAGAAATTTCGAACATCTTCTTTATGAAACATCACCACGAACTTGCGATCTAGTTGTTTTTGAAAGAGAAATAGGGTTTAACCTTTTCCTATAAATAATTTTGGTGGTTGAATGCCCAACACAAATAACTGGACTAACTAGTTTGCTCTAGATTATATATTCTACAGGTGCATAAAGGTTCAACACAAACCAATAAAAGATCAAAATTAGGGTTCAAAAGAAAGGAGCAAAAGAAACCGAAGAGAACCCTGGTCTGGTGCATAGGACTGTCTGGTGTGCCACCGGACAGTGTCTTGTGCACCAGGGCTGAACGACTTCAAACTCTTCACCTTCAGGTTTCTGAGGCCGCGCTCCGCTATAATTCACCGGACTATCCGGTGTGCCACCGGACTGTCCGGTGCACCAGCGGAGCAACGGTTCCAAGCGCAACGGTCTCCTGCAGAGCTACAGTGCACGGACAGTTCGCACAGAAGTCAGAGCAGCTGCCAAAGGCACACCGGACAATGAACAGTACCTATCTGGTGCGGCACCAGACTGTCCGGTGCCACAAGAAGACAAAGCTCCAATGGTCAAACCCTAACGGTTGGGTGACGTGGCTGGCGCACCAGACAGTGTCCGGTGGCGCACCAGATTGTCCGGTGTGCCCATCGACAGCAGCCTGCCCCAACGGTTGAATAGGTTGTTGGGAGCTATAAATACCCCCCAACCACCTCCACTCCAACCATTCAAGCATTCACATAGTGCATTCAATACAAGAGCAATACACTTCACTCCAAAGACACAATTCAAGTGATCGATCCGCTCCAAGTCTCAAATTCAACTCTAGCGCATTAGGACATGTGAGAGGATTCTTTCTGTTCCTTATTGCTCTTGTTTGCTTGGCTTGGCTTTCTTTTCTTTCTCACTTCTTACTCTCAAGCTTTGTAAGCAAGGCAAGAGAAACTAATTGTGTGGTAGTACTTGCGGGTCTAAGTGACCCGGGAGATTAAGGAAGAAGCCTCACTCAGTCTAAGTGACCGTCTGAGAGAGGGAAAGGGTTGAAAGAGACCCGGTCTTTGTGACCACCTCAGCGGGGACTAGGTTCTTTGGAACCGAACCTCGGTAAAACAAATCACCGTGTCATCCGCCTTACTTTCTTGGTTGATTTGTTTTTCCCCTCTCTCCCAGACTCGGATTTTATTCTAACGCTAACCCCGGCTTGTAGTGTGTTTAAAGTTGTAAGTTTTAGTTTCCGCCTATCCACCCCCCTCTAAGCGACTTTCAATTGATATCAGAGCTCGGTACTTCATTAGAGTCTAACCATTTGAAGTGATGTCGGGAGGATCCGCCAAGAAGGAGATGGAAACGGGCACAAGCCACGGGAAGGCTCCATCAAGGGAGTCTGACGCCAAAGGAAGGGAGGAATCACCTCCCCGCGTCAAGTCGCATCGGAGTGGCGACAAGAAGAAAAAGATGAAGAAGGTGGTCTACTACGAGACCAATTCTTCGTCGTCTTCCACATCCGGCTCCGACGCACCGTCCGTCACTTCTAAGCGCCATGAGCACAAGAAGTTTAGTAAGATCCCCCTACGCTATCCTCGCATTTCTAAACGCACTCCTTTACTTTCCGTCCCACTAGGCAAACCACCTTTTTTTATGGTGAAGATTATTGTATGTGGAGTGATAAAATGAGGCATCATCTAACCTCACTCCACGCAAGCATATGGGATATTGTTGAGTTTGGAGTGCAGGTACCATCCATGGGGGATGAAGGCTACGACTCGGACGAGGTCGCCCAAATCCTGCATTTCAACTCCCAAGCCACTACTATACTCCTCGCCTCTCTATGTCGAGAGGAGTATAATAAGGTGCAAGGGTTGAAGAGTGCCAAGGAGATTTGGGACGTGCTAAAGACCGCACATGAGGGGGATGAGGTGACCAAGATCACCAAGCGGGAGACGATCGAGGGGGAGCTCGGTTGATTCGTCCTCAAGCAAGGAGATGAGCCACAAGCGATATATAACTGACTCGTGACCTTGGTCAACCGAGTGCACAACCTCGGGAGAACCAAATGGGATGACCATGAAATGGTCAAGGTTATTCTAAGATCACTCGTTTTTCGTAATCCTACACAAGGTCAATTAATTCGTGGTGATCCTAGATATAAGCTAATATCTCCCGAGAAAGTTATAGGAAAGTTTGTGAGCTTTGAATTGATGATCAAAGGCTTCAAACAAATTGTCAACTTGGAGCAAGGCGACACCTCCACACCCGAGGTGCAACCCGTCGCATTTAAAGCGACAGAGGATAAGAAATAAGAGTCTACATCAAGTAGGCTCCCCATCGATGCCTGCAAGCTCGACAATGAGGAAATGACGCTCATCATCAAGAGCTTCCGCCAAATCCTCAAGCAAAGGAGGGGAAAGATTACAAATCCCGCTCCAAGAGGGTGTGCTACAAGTGTGGTAAGCCTGGTCATTTTATTGTAAAATGTCTTATGTCTAGTGATAGTGACAGGGGCGATGACAAGAGGGGAAAGAAGAAGGAGAAGAAGAGGTACTACAAGAAGAAGGGCGGTGATACCCACGTGTGTCGAGAATGGGACTCCGATTAGAGCTCCACCGACTCCTCCTCCGACGAGGATGCCGCCAACATCGCCGTGAACAAGGGTCTTCTCTTCCCCAATGTCGGCCACAAGTGCCTCATGGCAAAGGACGGCAAAAGGAAGAAGGTAAAATCTAGAGCCTCCACTAAATATACAACATCTAGTGATGAAGGTAGCTCTAGTGAAGATGAGGATAATTTGCTTACCCTTTTTGCCAACCTTAACATGCAACAGAAAGAAAAATTGAATGAATTGATAGGTGTTATTCATGAGAAGGATGAACTCTTGGATAGCCAAGAGGAATTTCTTATTAAGGAAAATAACAAGCATGTTAAGGTGAAGAATGCTTATGCTCAGGAAGTAGAGAAAAATCAAAACTTGACTAAGGAGCTTAGCATTTGCCATGACACTATTTCAAACCTTAGAACTAAGAATGCTAGTCAAATTGCTAAGGTTGAAAAATTAAATGCTTGTAATGATTCAATTGCCAATCTTAGAAATGAAAATACTAGTTTAATTGCTAAGATTGATAAATTGATTGAGTCAATTTCTAGCCTTAAAACTGAGAATGCTAATTTAATCTCCAAGGCTAAAAATTTAAATGTTTGCAACGATTCCATTTCTTGTCTTAGAAATGAAAATGCCATGCTAAAATCTAAGATAGATGAATTAAATGTTTGCAAACCCTCTACATCTACTGTTGATCATGTTACTATTTGTACTAAATGTAGAGATGTTAATGTAGATGCTATAAATGATCACCTTGCCTTAATTAAACAACAAAATGATCACATAGCTACATTAACTGCAAAAATCAATGAGCGTGAGATAGAAAATGAAAAATTTAAATTTGCTAGAAGCATGCTCTATAGTTGGAGACGCCCTGGCATTAAGGATGGTATTGGTTTCCAACAGGGAAGAAATGTCAAGCTTAATGCCCCCAAAAGATTGTCTAATTTTGTTAAGGGCAAGGCTCTCATGGCTCAGGATAACGAGGGTTACATTTTATATCCTGCTGGTTATCCTGAGCACAAGATTAGGAGAATTCATGCTAGAAAGTCTCATTCAGTTTCGCATCATGCTTTTATGTATAACAATTCTAGCTCTAGGCAATCAACCCATGTTAAATTGCCTAAAAAGAAAACTCCTACTGCATCAAATGAACCTAATGTTTCATTTAAGACTTTTGATGCTTCTTATGTGCTTACTAACAAATCAGGCAAAGTAGTAGCCAAATATGTTGGGGGCAAACACAAGGGCTCCAAGACTTGGTTTTGGGTACCCAAGGTGCTTGTTTCTAATGTAAAAGGACCCAAGACCGTTTGGGTACCTAAGAACAAGGCATAAATTGTTTTGCAGGTTTATGCATCCGGGGGCTCAAGTTTGATTATTGATAGCGGATGCACAAACCACATGACAGGGGAGAAAAGGATGTTCTCCTCCTACGAGAAAAATGATGATCCCCAAAGAGCTATCACATTCGGGGATGGAAATCAAAGTTTGGTCAAAGGACTTGGTAAAATTGCTATATCACCTAACCATTCTATTCCAATTTTTCTTGTAGATTCTTTATATTACAATTTGCTTTCTGTTTCTCAATTATGTAAAATGGGCTACAACTATCTTTTTACGGATATAGGTGTTACTGTCTTTAGAAGAAGTGATGATTTAGTAGCATTTAAGGGAGTATTAGAGGGTCAGCTATACTTAGTTGATTTTAATAGAGCTGAACTTGATGCTTGCTTAATTGCTAAGACTAATATTGGTTGGCTCTGGCATCGCCGACTATCCCATGTTGGGATGAAGAATCTTCACAAGCTTCTAAAGGGAGAGCACATTTTGGGACTAACCAATGTTCACTTTGAGAAAGACAGGGTTTGTAACGCATGTCAAGCAGGAAAGCAAGTTGGTACCCACCATCCACACAAAAACATCATGACTACGAACAGGCCACTGGAGTTACTCCACATGGATCTATTCGGCCCGATAGCTTACATAAGCATCAGGGGGAGTAAGTACTATCTAGTAATTATGGATGATTATTCTCGCTTCACTTGGATATTCTTTTTATAGGGAAAATCTTAGACCCAAGAGACCTTAAAGGGATTTTTTAAGACGGGCTCAAAACGAGTTCGGATTAAGGATCAAAAAGATAAGAAGCGACAACGGGACGGAGTTCAAGAACTCACAAATAGAAGGCTTTCTTGAGGAAGAGGGCATCAAGCATGAGTTCTCTTCTCCCTACACACCTCAACAAAATGGTGTAGTAGAAAGGAAGAATAGAACTCTACTAGAAATGGCAAGGACCATGCTTGATGAGTACAAGACTCCGGACCGTTTTTGGGCTGAGGTGATTAACACCGCCTGCTACTCCATCAATCGGCTCTACCTTCACCGAATCCTCAAGAAGACATCTTATGAACTCCTCACTGGTAAAAAGCCCAATGTTTCATATTTTAGAGTCTTTGGTAGAAAATGTTTTATTCTTATTAAAAGAGGTAGAAAATCTAAATTTGCTCCTAAGGTTGTAGAAGGCTTTTTACTTGGTTATGACTCAAACACAAGGGCATATAGAGTCCTCAACAAATCCACTGGATTAGTTGAGGTTTCTTATGACATTGTGTTTGATGAGACTAATGGCTCCCAAGTGGAGCAAGTTGATCTTGATGAGCTAGATGATGAAGAGGCTCCGTGCGTCGCGCTAAGGAACATGTCCATTGGGGATGTGTGTCCTAAGGAATCCGTAGAGCCTCCACAAGCACAAGATCAACCATCATCTTCCATACAAGCATCTCCACCAACTCAAAATGAGGATCAGGCTCAAGACAATGAAGATGAAGATCAAGAGGATGAGCCACCTCAAGAGGAGGACAATGATCAAGGGGGGGATGACAATGATCAAGACAAAGAAGATGATCAAGAAGTATAGGGTCAAAGACTGCCACACCCAAGAGTCCACCAAGCGATTCAAAGAGATCACCCCGTGAACTCCATTCTTGGTGACATTCATAAGGGGGTAACTACTCGATCTCGAGTCACTCATTTCTGTGAACATTACTCTTTTGTGTCCTCTATTGAGCCTTACAGGGTGGAGGATTTACTAAGAGACTAGGATTGGGTGCTGGCAATGCAAGAGGAGCTCAACAACTTCACGAGGAATGAGGTATGGCATTTATTTCCACATCCTAACCAAAATGTTGTAGGAACCAAGTGGGTATTCCGCAACAAACAAGATGAGCATGGTGTGGTGACAAGGAACAAAGCCCGACTTGTAGCCAAGGGATATTCACAAGTCAAAGGTTTGGATTTCGGTGAAACTTATGCACCCGTAGCTAGGCTTGAGTCCATTCGTATATTACTTGCCTATGCTACTTACCATGGCTTTAAGCTTATCAAATGGATGTGAAAAGTGCCTTCCTCAATGGACCAATCAAGGAAGAGGTCTATGTTGAGCAACCTCCCAGCTTTGAAGATAGTGAGTACCCTAACCATGTTTATAAACTCTCAAAGGCGCTTTATGGGCTCAAGCAAGCCCCAAGAGCATGGTATGAATGCCTGTGAGACTTCCTTATCACTAATGGCTTCAAAGTCGGTAAAGCCGATCCTACTCTCTTTACTAAAACCATTGCAAAGGATTTGTTTGTTTGCCAAATTTATGTTGATGATATCATATTTGGATCTACTAACAAATCTACTTGTGAAGAGTTTAGTAGGATCATGATACAGAAATTTGAGATGTCGATGATGGGGGAGTTGAAGTATTTCCTAGGATTTCAAGTCAAGCAACTCCAAGAAGGCACCTTCATCAGCCAAACAAAGTATGTTCAAGACATACTAAACAAGTTTTGTCGGGGACCATAATTAGGGGTACCCTCAAGACGCCTAATTCTCAGCTGGTAACCCCCATCAGCATAAAGCTGCAGAGGCCTGATGGGTGCGATTAAGTCAGGGATCAGTCCATACGAGTGACTCGATCACGCTTCGCCCGAGCCTAGCCTCGGCCAAGGGCAGCCGACCTCGAGGGACTTCCGTCTCGCCCGAGGCCCCCCTTTTAACGGCGGACGCATCTCCGGCTCGCCCGAGGCCTTGGCTTCGCTAAGAAGCAACCCTGACTAAATCGCCGCACCGACTGACCGAGTTGCAGGAGCATTTAACGCAAAGGTGGCCTGACACCTTTATCCTGACGCGCGCCCCCCGGCAGAGCTGAAGTGACCGCCGTCACTCCGCCGCACCACTGACCGGCCTGACAGAAGGACAGCGCCACCTGCGCCACTCCGACTGCAGTGCCACTCGACAGAGTGAGTCTGACAGGCAGTCAGGCCTTGCCAAAGGCGCCATAGGAAGCTCCGCTCCGCCCGACCCAGGGCTCGGACTCGGGCTAAGACCCGGAAGACGACGAACTCCGCTCCGCCCGACCCCAGGGCTCGGACTCGGGCTAAGACCCGGAAGACGACGAACTCCGCTCCGCCCGACCCCAGGGCTCGGACTCGGGCTAAGACCCGGAAGACGACGAACTCCGCTCCGCCCGACCCCAGGGCTCGGACTCGGGCTAAGACCCGGAAGACGACGAACTCCGCTCCACCCGACCCCAGGGCTCGGACTCGGGCTAAGACCCGGAAGACGGCGAACTCCGCTCCGCCCGACCCCAGGGCTCGGACTCGGGCTAAGACCCGGAAGACGACGAGCTCCGCTTCGCCCGACCCCAGGGCTCGGACTCGGGCTAAGACCCGGAAGACGACGAACTCCGCTTCGCCCGACCCCAGGGCTCGGACTCCGCCCGGGCCTCTGCCGAACGATCTCCGCCTCGCCCGACCCGGGGGCTCGGGCTCGGCCTCGGCCACGGAAGACAGACTCGACCTCGGCTTCGGAGGAGCCCCCACGTCGCCCGACCTAGGGCACAGGCCCGCCACGTCAACAGGAAGCGCCATCATCATCCTACCCCGAGCCGACTCGGGTCATGGAGAACAAGACCGGTGTCCCATCTGGCTAGCTCCGCCAGATGGGCAATGATGGCGCCCCACAAGCTCTGTGACGACGGCGGCTCTCAGCTCTCTTACGGAAGCAGGTGGACGTCAGCAAGGACTCGACCGCTCCGACAGCTGTCCCTCCGCCAGGCTCCGTTGCTCCTCCGACAGCCACGACATCACGCCAGCAGGGTGCCAAGATCTCTCCGGCTGCCATATTGGCTTGTACTTAGGGCGCTAGCTCTCCCTCCGCTAGACACGTAGCACTCTGCTACACCCCCATTGTACACCTGGATCCTCTCCTTACGCCTATAAAAGGAAGGACCAGGGCCTTCTTAGAGAAGGTTGGCCGCGCGGGGACGAGGACGGGACAAGCGCTCTCTTGGGGCCGCTCGCTTCCCTCACCCGCGTGGACGCTTGTAACCCCCTACTGCAAGCGCACCCGACCTGGGCGCGGGACGAACACGAAGGCCGCGGGATCTCCACCTCTCTCACGCTCGTCTCCGGACACCTCGCCTCTCCCCCCTTCGCGCTCGCCCACGCGCTCGACCCATCTGAGCTGGGGCACGCGGCACACTCACTCGTCGGCTCGGGGACCCCCCGGTCTCGAAACGTCGACAGTTGGCGCGCCAGGTAGGGGCCTGCTGCGTGCCGACGAACAGCTTCCCGTCAAGCTCCAGATGGGCAGTCTCCAGCAACCTCTCCGGCCCGGGACGGTGCTCCGTTTCGGGAGTCTCGAGTTCATGTCGTTCGACGGCGGCTACGACATGATACTCCTTCCACCGCCGCGCGACAACGACAATGGCGGCCGACATCCCGCCCGCCGGTGGCGGAACCGACGACATCTTCCCCACGCGGTGGAAGAACAACATTCGAGCTCGCCCCGTCCTCTCCCCCGCCAACGGAGGAGGAGGCGGGGCAACCAAGGCCAAGCGGGAGGCCGCGCTTCGTCGGCTGTCGAGCGAATCGACGTCCCCAGCGCCCCAACGGAGGGCACGCCGGGCGTCGACCTCGCATTCGAGACGAAGGCAAGCGCCGTCCCCCCGCGACACGCTGATCCCGAGCAAGAAGACGACGCCAGCACACTCGCGGAAAGCCTGCAGGACGTCGCCCTCGTACCTGAGACGACGGTGCAACCAGTCCCCGATGTGACTACGTCGCTCCTCGTCGACCAAAAGGTACGGACTAATTCCCATCCTACGTCATTTCGACTCGACCTCAACCCGCCAAGCGACCTCGCTTTGGCGGGCGCTCTCGTTGAGGCGAGTGCAACCCCACTGGGGTTTCGTATGCGGTCGCCTTGGGACCGATTGACGGACGTCTCGACCTATGGGCCCTCTGGGTCCGAGGAAGATGACGATCCCAGCATCTGTTGGGATTTCTCTGGACTTGGCAACCCCAGTGCCATGCGGGACTTCATGACCGCATGTGACTACTGCCTCTCCGACTGTTCCGACGGAAGCCGCAGCCTTGGCGACGAGGACTGCGGCCCAAGCCGCGAATGTTTCCACGTCGAGCTAGGGGATCCCTCCGAAGGCAACCATCTTGGCATGCCGAAGGACGGTGATTTCCCTAGGCCGGTGCCTCGCGCCGACATCCCGCGGGAGCTAGCTGTGGTCCCCGTTCCGGCGGGGGGTCACGACCCACAGCTCGAGCAAGTCCGCGGGGCGCAGGCCAGGCTCGACGAGGGAACAGGAGCGCTTGAGACGATCCGCCGGGACGTCGGGCAGGTATGGGCGGGCACACCCCTGGCCGGAGAAATACGTCACCTGCCCTAGGGTCTCCAGCACCGCGTCGCCAACGATGTCAGGGTCAGGCCGCCGCCCGCATCCAGCGGGGTTGGTCAGAACCTGGCAGCCGCAGCGATGCTCCTCCGCGCGATGCCGGAGCCATCAACCACCGAGGGTCGGCGAATCCAGGGAGAGCTCAAGAATCTCCTAGAAGGCGCTGCGGCCCGACGGGCCGAGAGCACTGCCTCCCGGAGGCAGGGATACCCCTCGGAACCTCACGCCGCGACTTCCCGATTTATGCGGGAAGCCTCGGTCTACACCGGACGCACGCGCAACACCGCGCCTGCGGCCCCAGGCCACCTCGGCAACGAGCACCATCGACGCGACCGTCGGGCCCACCTCGACGAAAGGGTGCGCCGAGGCTACCACCCCAGGCGTGGGGGGCGCTACGACAGCGGGGAGGATCGGAGTCCCTCGCCCGAACCACCCGGTCCGCAGGCCTTCAGTCGGGCCATCCGACGGGCGCCGTTCCCGACCCGGTTCCGACCCCCGACTACTATCACGAAGTACTCGGGGGAAACGAGACCGGAACTGTGGCTCGCGGACTACCGCCTGGCCTGCCAACTGGGTGGAACGGACGACGACAACCTCATCATCCGTAACCTCCCCCTGTTCCTCTCCGACACTGCTCGCGCCTGGTTGGAGCACCTGCCTCTGGGGCAGATCTCTAACTGGGACGACTTGGTCCAAGCCTTCGCCGGCAATTTCCAGGGCACGTACGTGCGCCCCGGGAATTCCTGGGACCTTCGGAGCTGCCGGCAACAGCCGGGAGAGTCTCTCCGGGACTACATCCGGCGATTCTCGAAGCAGTGCACCGAGCTGCCCAACATCACCGACTCGGATGTCATCGGCGCGTTCCTTGCCGGCACCACCTGCCGCGACCTGGTGAGTAAGTTGGGTCGCAAGACCCCCACCAGGGCGAGCGAGCTGATGGACATCGCCACCAAGTTCGCCTCTGGCCAGGAGGCGGTTGAGGCTATCTTCCGAAAGGACAAGCAGCCCCAGGGCCGCCCATCGGAAGAGGCTCCCGAGGCGTCTACTCCGCGCGGCGCCAAGAAGAAGGGCAAGAAGAAGTCGCAATCGAAACGCGACGCCGCTGACGCGGACCTTGTCGCCGCCGCCGAGTACAAGAACCCTCGGAAGCCCCCCGGAGGGGCTAACCTCTTCGACAAGATGCTCAAGGAGCCGTGCCCCTACCATCAGGGGCCCGTCAAGCACACTCTCGAGGAGTGCGTCATGCTTCGGCGCCACTTCCACAGGGCCGGGCCACCCGCGGAGGGTGGCAAGGCCCACGACGACGACAAGAAAGAAGATCACCAAGCAGGAGAGTTCCCCGAGGTCCGCGACTGCTTAATGATCTACGGTGGGCATGCGGCGAATACCTCGGCTCGGCATCGCAAGCAAGAGCGCTGGGAGGTCTGCTCGGTGAAGGTGGCGGCGCCAGTCTACCTAGACTGGTCCGACAAGCCCATCACCTTCGACCAGGCTGACCACCCCGACCATGTGCCAAGCCCGGGGAAATACCCGCTCGTCGTCGACCCCATCGTCGGCAACGTCAGGCTCACCAAGGTCCTGATGGATGGGGGCAGCTGCCTCAACATCATCTACGCCGAGACCCTCAAGCTCCTGCGCGTCGATCTGTCCTCCGTCCGAGCAGGCGCTGCGCCCTTCCACGGGATCATCCCTGGGAAGCGCGTCCAGCCCCTCGGACGACTCGACCTCCCCGTCTGCTTCGGAACGCCCTCCAACTTCCGAAGAGAGACCTTGATGTTCGAGGTGGTCGGGTTCCGAGGAACCTACCACGCGGTACTGGGAAGGCCATGCTACGCGAAGTTCATGGCCGTCCCCAACTACACCTACCTGAAGCTCAAGATGCCGGGCCCCAACGGGGTCATCACTGTCGGCCCCACGTACAAACACGCGTTCGAATGCGACGTGGAGTGCGTGGAGTACGCTGAGGCCCTCGCCGAGTCCGAGGCCCTCATCGCCGACCTGGAGAACCTCTCCAAAGAGGTGCCAGACGTGAAGCGTCATGCCGGCAACTTCGAGCCAGCGGAGACGGTTAAGGCCGTCCCTCTCGACCCCTGTGGCGACACCTCCAAGCAGATCCGGATTGGTTCCGGGCTCGACCCCAAATAGGAAGCAGTGCTCGTCGACTTTCTCCGCGCAAACGCCGACGTCTTTGCGTGGAGTCCCTCGGACATGCCCGGCATACCGAGGGATGTCGCCGAGCACTCGTTGGATATTCGGGCCGGAGCCCGACCCGTCAGGCAGCCTCTGCGCCGATTCGACGAGGAGAAGCGCAGAGTGATAGGCGAGGAGATCCACAAGCTAATGGCAGCAGGGTTCATCAAAGAGGTATTCCATCCTGAATGGCTTGCCAACCCTGTGCTTGTGAGGAAAAAAGGGGGGAAATGGCGGATGTGTGTAGACTACACTGGTCTCAACAAAGCATGTCCGAAGGTTCCCTACCCTCTGCCTTGCATCGATCAAATCGTGGATTCCACTGCTGGGTGCGAAACCCTGTCCTTCCTCGATGCCTACTCAGGGTATCACCAGATCCGGATGAAAGAGTCCGACCAACTCGCGACTTCTTTCATCACGCCGTTCGACATGTACTGCTATGTCACCATGCCGTTCGGTCTGAGGAATGCGGGCGCGACGTACCAGCGGTGCATGAACCATGTGTTCGACGAACACATCGGTCGCACAGTCGAGGCCTACGTCGATGACATCGTAGTCAAGACAAGGAAGGCTTCCGACCTCCTCTCCGACCTTGGAGTGACATTCCGATGTCTCAAGGCGAAAGGAGTCAAGCTCAATCCTGAGAAGTGTGTCTTCGGGGTGCCCCGGGGCATGCTCCTGGGGTTCATCGTCTCCGAGCGAGGCATCGAAGCCAACCCGGAGAAGATCGCAGCTATCACCAGCATGGGACCCATCAAGGACTTAAAAGGCGTACAGAGGGTCATGGGATGCCTCGCGGCCCTGAGCCGCTTCATCTCACGCCTCGGTGAAAGAGGTCTGCCTCTGTACCGCCTCTTAAGGAAGGCCGAGAGTTTCGCTTGGACCCCTGAGGCCGAGGAAGCCCTCGGGAACCTGAAGGCGCTCCTTACAAAGGCGCCTGTCTTGGTGCCCCCAGCTGATGGAGAAGCCCTCTTGGTCTACGTCGCCGCTACCACTCAGGTGGTTAGCGCCGCGATTGTAGTCGAGAGGCAAGAAGAAGGGCATGCATTGCCCGTTCAGAGGCCAGTCTACTTCGTCAGCGAAGTATTGTCCGAGACCAAGATCCGCTACCCACAAGTTCAGAAGCTGTTGTATGCTGTGATCCTGACAAGGCGGAAGTTACGACACTACTTCGAGTCTCATCCGGTAACTGTGGTGTCATCCTTCCCCATGGGGGAGATCATCTAGTGCCGAGAGGCCTCGGGCAGGATCGCAAAGTGGGCAGTGGAAATCATGGGCGAAACGATCTCGTTCGCCCCTCGGAAGGCCATCAAGTCCCAGGTGTTGGCGGACTTCGTAGCTGAATGGGTCGACACCCAGCTACCGACGGCTCCGATCCAACCGGAGCTCTGGACCATGTTTTTCGACGGGTTGCTGATGAAGACGGGAGCCGGCGCGGGCCTGCTCTTCATCTCACCCCTCGGGAAGCACCTACGCTACGTGCTACGCCTCCATTTCCCGGCGTCCAACAATGTGGCCGAGTACGAGGCTCTGGTCAACGGGTTGCGGATCGCCATCGAGCTAGGGGTCAGACGCCTCGACGCCCGCGGTGACTCGCAGCTCGTCATCGACCAAGTCATGAAGAACTCCCACTGCCGCGACCCGAAGATGGAGGCCTACTGCGATGAGGTTCGGCGCCTGGAAGACAAGTTCTTCGGGCTCGAGCTCAACCACATCGCTCGGCGCTACAACGAGACTGCAGACGAGCTGGCTAAAATAGCCTCGGGGCGAACGACGGTCCCCCCGGACGTCTTCTCCCGGGATCTGCACCAACCCTCCGTCAAGGTCGACGACACGCCCGAGCCCGAGGCACCCTCGGCTCAGCCCGAGGCACCCTCGGCTCAGCCCGAGGCGCCCTCGGTTCGGCCCTCGGTACCCTCGGCCCCAGGGGCCGAGGCACTGCATGTCGAGGAGGAGCAGAGCGGGGCCACGCCTGATCGAAATTGGCAGGCCCCGTACCTGCGATATCTCCGCCAGGGAGAGCTACCCCTCGACCAAGCCGAGGCTCGGCGGGTAGCTCGACGCGCCAAGTCGTTCGCCTTGCTGGGCGATGAGGAGGAGCTCTACCACCGGAGCCCCTCGGGCATCCTCCAGCGATGCATCTCCATCGCCGAAGGTCAGGAACTCCTGCAAGAAATACACTCGGGGGCTTGCGGCCATCATGCAGCGCCTCGAGCCCTTGTCGGGAATGCCTTCCGGCAAGGCTTCTACTGGCCAACGGTGGTGGCTGACGCCACTAGAATTGTCCGCACCTGCGAAGGGTGCCAATTCTATGCGAAGCAGACCCACCTGCCCGCTCAGGCTCTGCAGACGATACCCATCACCTGGCCCTTCGCTGTATGGGGTCTGGACCTCGTCGGTCCCTTGCAGAAGGCGCCCGGGGGCTACACGCACCTGCTGGTCGCCATCGACAAATTCTCCAAGTGGATCGAGGTCCGACCCCTGAACAGCATCAGGTCCGAGCAGGCGGTGGCGTTCTTCACCAACATCATCCATCGCTTCGGGGTCCCAAACTCCATCATCACCGACAACGGTACCCAGTTCACCGGCAAAAAATTCCTGGATTTTTGCGAGGATCACCACATCCGGGTGGACTGGGCTGCCGTGGCTCATCCCATGTCGAATGGGCAAGTAGAGCGTGCCAACGGCATGATTCTACAAGGGCTCAAGCCCCGGATCTACAACGGCCTCAACAAGTTCGGCAAGCGATGGATGAAGGAACTCCCCTCGGTGGTCTGGAGCCTGAGTCCTACGGCAACGCCAAAGTCCTGAAGCCCGGAACATACAAGCTGGCCAACAATCAAGGCGAGATCTACGGCAACGCTTGGAACATCAAAAAGCTACACCGCTTCTACCCTTAAGATGTTTTCAAGTTGTTCACATACCTCGCACCCACGCAAAGTTTAGTCATCAAGGAAGGGTCGGCCTCGCCTCGGCAAAGCCCGACCCTCCCTCGGGGGCTAAAAGGGGGGAGACCCCCTCCGCGTCGAAATTTTCCTCGAAAAAGGATCTCTTTTTAGCAGAATTTCTTTCGTGCTTTTTGACTGCTTTGAAAAGCGGATCCTGGAAACGACGGAGTACACGTAAGCAGCCAAGGCTGACCGAGCCGAGGGACTCCTACGCCTCCGGGATACAGATACCTCACTCATCACCTTCTGCGATAAGTAACTCGCGTTCGGATAAAGTGATTCCGCGGACCGAACAAGTCTTCACGTTCGGAAGCTCTTCTGTCGAGGCGGTCCTTCAAGCCTTCTCGACCGAATCGGTGACAGGGCCTCATGGACGGGTGAAAGTACGCGTAAGCGGCAAGGCCGACCGAGCCGAGGGACTCCCACGCCTCTGGGATACGGATACCTCACTCATCACCTTCCGCGAGAAGCAACTCTCGCCCACACAAACATCCCTGTTACCGACGGAAAGTCCAGATGCTCGAAATAAGAGGAAAGGAGACGCGGCTTTACGACGCAGCGAGGGTGTGTTTTCTGGCCTCGGCGGCCGCAGAAGGCACACGCTACAAGATAATCTGATCCTGCAGGCTCGGGTCTTCACGCTGGAAGGGGGCTGTAGCACCCTCGGCATCGACGACGCCTTCAGCGAGATCCGACCCAGCCTCGGACGGCGACGCAGCCCGGGGACTTCTCCGGGAATCCGGCCCGAGCAGGCGGCTCAGCCGGTTACCCCTGGGGCCTCGGCCAACCATCTTCCAAGGGCGCCAGCCCGACCCGAGGCCTCGGCTGATCGACTCCGGCGTCGACCCCGCTGACGGGCAACCCGGCTAGGCTCCGGCCAACCAGGTTCCCACTTTCGAGCCAACTCCGCCTCTGTTCATACTGATATCGCTACCCCTGGCCTCGGCTCATCGAAGAGCGGCCAAGGGGTCCCTTTAACTAAGCTAGAGGAGCCTCAGACAACAAGGCCGATCGAGCCGAGGGACTCCTACGCCTCCGGGATACGGATACATCACTCGTCACCTTGACACGGGGCGACTCATGCTTGGTGAAGCGTTTCAGATAATCAACAGGCGAGACTTAGTGCTCGAAAATAAAGAAAAAACACGGCTCAGTGCCGAAATTACATACATGTTCAGGCCTCGACAGCCACAATGAACAAAAACACTGGCATTCGAAGTGCCATCACAAACGGAACTCCGGTTCCGTCCCCGCGGGTACGAGCGACCTCGGGCCTGCGGGGTGACGAACATCGGGAGGCTCGCCAGCGACCTCTGCAGCAGCAGCCATGGTCCCGGGTGGACGCGGCCACCGGAGGGCTCTTGTTCGCGGTCCCGCTCAAGGGACGCGAACCAACCATCAAAGCCAAAGAGCGGGCCGCTCCCAAGCGCTCCGGCAGATCCTCGCTGCCGTCCTCGCCGCGAATGCGAGGGAAAGGACGGAATGTTGCATCCTAGCTGGATAGCAACAGTTCGCCTTCCCCGGCATGACTGGAGGACGTCTCCGTCGCAGCGCGGGAGGACGATTGCCACCACCAGAAGCTGGAAGAGGAGGTGGTTCGCCAACCCGCGCAGGAGGTAGAGCCCCGGCTCGCCTCGCTCCCCGCCCCAGCGAGGATGACGAACACCCCCGATGCTGGGGACCGGCACAGCCTGGTTTGCCTCTCCCCATCCAGGAGCTGGAGGTCACCGTCTTGGGTGACCACCGGCGGAGGGGAGCAACCAGGCTGTGTGATGAAAATCCTTGAAGCCGAACGATGGCTGAAAGGTACCAACTCCCACGGAGTTGCGTTCCTCCAACGAGGAGGCGGAAAGACGGCGGATACCCCCCATCCGGGGGCTTGGAAGATGGAAAGACACGACGCATAAGGGAGGAAGAAGGCATGGTTGCCTTCCGAAAGGGGTCGCCCTCCTTTTAAAGGCAACTCTCCCTACGTGCGCCCCCAAACGCCACGGGCTGAGTCTTCTCCAACACGCTCCAAGGCCCTCCCCTGCGGCTCGGGGGCTGGGTCCCGCATGTCATGCAAACCGGCTCAGAGCAGAAGAAGCCAAACCGCCGCGCGCGGTGCACGCGACCGCTCAGCGGTTACAAGCGACCCCCCACTTTTGCCCAGACCAACGGGCGGAAGGGGCGGGCAGCCATGCAGGCGGCATGCAACCACGCCAGGTGGACGCGCTTCTCCGACTTCTGACACGCCAGCTTGGAGGCCCAAGCCCACGCGTCACGCAACCAGTGCGCCAGTTGCTGCATGCAAGCAACCGCACCACCACTTGCACCACCGTCGCACCTCTTCGGTTGCGGAACCTACGCCGCGACTCGAGGCGACCCAGCGCACGACCCAGCAGCGCCAGCCTGGCGCGACGGTCAATGCGGCCGAAAGTGGGCCGGCAGTAATGACGGTGGCAGGCGGGCGGGAGCAGCAGTCACGTCGTCAGCCGGGCTCACGTCCCATCCAGGGACAGCAAGAGAGCCTCCTCCCACGGCGTGAAGACGGTGCGCCCGTGATCCGTTCCTCGAACGGCTCGCGCACGCGCAACGGCCGCCCCGCCAACCACTCGCCCCGTCGCATTAACTCCGCGGCGGGACAGGCGGCGCCTCTGACAGGAGCAGCGGGCGACGCTTCGCCTTCGCCGTAATAACCGCGCCAAAAAAGGTACGCCACGTCGTTCGATTTCGTATCCTTTTCCTTTTTTCCTCTTTCTCTATCTCTTGCAACAGGGACCGGGAAAGGGGGATACCCCGAAAAGGATCCTTCTCTGTGAAGGAACCAGGCTCCGAGCCCCCCCTACTGATCAGAGGTTCGAAGGCTGGCCCTCCGAAGGGTTCAACAGTCGCCTCAGATTGTGTGGGCCCGACACCCACTACTAGTCAGGGGTTCGAAGGCCAGCCCCCCGAAGGGCTCCATGGCCGCCTCAGGTTACTCGGGCTCCGCGCCCATTACTGATCAGGGGTTCGAAGGCTGGCCCCCGTAGGGTTCACAGTCGCCTCAGACACCGAGCGAGGGATGACTAGGGGTACGTTCGATACATAACCGAGGCTCGGGCTGCGCTCCCGAGGTACCCTAGGACATTTCCGAGACCAGCGGGAACGATCTTGTAACGGAATCCCATCAGAGGGAGGCATCGAGCCCTCGGACCCCGTCGCCAGGGGACAGGGTCCGGCAGATCACACGCAGGTACTTTTGGGCGTGCCTCTGGGCCCCTAGCCGACCCCCAACGAACGGGGCACGGACGGCCACTCGGATCACCCGCTTGCAGCTCACTGGAGACACCATGTTCGGTGCCCATCGAGGGTAACATGGCGCTCTCCCCCCTCCTCCTTGCGGAAAGGCGACGCAGGGGCGTATGTAAAAAAGCCGAGTCTGTCCCTGATCGTCCTCTCGCCCTGTGCGAAGGCTCGGGGGCTGCTCTCGCAAACCCGGCTCCGGCCAGACCGTTGACAGCGTCAACATACCAGCCCGAGAGCTTGGGCCCCGACCGTGCACCCGGGCTACGGCCAGTTCGCATGAGGGAACAACCAGACCAGCCGAAGCATTATGCAAGGCATTAAGACCTCGAAGGAGTGAAACCACTCCTCCGAGGCCTCGGGGGCTACACCCGGCGGGTGCGCTCGCGCGCACCCACCGGAACAAAATGCAACCGAGAAAGGCTGGTCCCCTTGCAAAAAAAGTGCGACGAAAGCCTCCAAGCGAGTGCTAACACTCCCTTCGAGGCTCGGGGGCTACTGTCGAGGACCATAATTAGGGGTACCCTTAAGACGCCTAATTCTCAGCTGGTAACCCCCATCAGCATAAAGTTGCAGAGGCCTGATGGGTGCGATTAAGTCAGGGATCAGTCCATACGAGTGACTCGATCACGCTTCGCCCGAGCCTAGCCTCGGCCAAGGGCAGCCGACCTCGAGGGACTTCCGTCTCGCCCGAGGCCCCCCTTTTAACGGCGGACGCATCTCCGGCTCGCCCGAGGCCTTGGCTTCGCTAAGAAGCAACCCTGACTAAATCGCCGCACCGACTGACCGAGTTGCAGGAGCATTTAACGCAAAGGTGGCCTGACACCTTTATCCTGACGCGCGCCCCCCGGCAGAGCCGAAGTGACCGCCGTCACTCCGCCGCACCACTGACCGGCCTGACAGAAGGACAGCGCCACCTGCGTCACTCCGACTGCAGTGCCACTCGACAGAGTGAGTCTGACAGGCAGTCAGGCCTTGCCAAAGGCGCCATAGGAAGCTCCGCTCCGCCCGACCCAGGGCTCGGACTCGGGCTAAGAACCGGAAGACGACGAACTCCGCTCCGCCCGACCCCAGGGCTCGGACTCGGGCTAAGACCCGGAAGACGACGAACTCCGCTCCGCCCGACCCTCGGGCTCGGACTCGGGCTAAGACCCGGAAGACGACGAACTCCGCTCCGCCCGACCCCAGGGCTCGGACTCAGGCTAAGACCCGGAAGACGACGAACTCCGCTCCGCCCGACCCCAGGGCTCGGACTCGGGCTAAGACCCGGAAGACGGCGAACTCCGCTCCGCCCGACCCCAGGGCTCGGACTCAGGCTAAGACCCGGAAGACGACGAGCTCCGCTTCGCCCGACCCCAGGGCTCGGACTCGGGCTAAGACCCGGAAGACGACGAACTCCGCTTCGCCCGACCCCAGGGCTCGGACTCCGCCCGGGCCTCTGCCGAACGATCTCCGCCTCGCCCGACCCGGGGGCTTGGGCTCGGCCTCGGCCACGGAAGACAGACTCGACCTCGGCTTCGGAGGAGCCCCCACGTCGCCCGACCTAGGGCACAGGCCCGCCACGTCAACAGGAAGCGCCATCATCATCCTACCCCGAGCCGACTCGGGTCATGGAGAACAAGACCGGTGTCCCATCTGGCTAGCTCCGCCAGATGGGCAATGATGGCGCCCCACAAGCTCTGTGACGACGGCGGCTCTCAGCTCTCTTACGGAAGTAGGTGGACGTCAGCAAGGACTCGACCGCTCCGACAGCTGTCCCTCCGCCAGGCTCCGTTGCTCCTCCGACAGCCACGACATCACGCCAGCAGGGTGCCAAGATCTCTCCGGCTGCCACATTGGCTTGTACTTAGGGCGCTAGCTCTCCCTCCGCTAGACACGTAGCACTCTGCTACACCCCCATTGTACACCTGGATCCTCTCCTTACGCCTATAAAAGGAAGGACCAGGGCCTTCTTAGAGAAGGTTGGCCGCGCGGGGACGAGGACGGGACAGGCGCTCTCTTGGGGCCGCTCGCTTCCCTCACCCGCGTGGACGCTTGTAACCCCCTACTGCAAGCGCACCCGACCTGGGCGCGGGACGAACACGAAGGCCGCGGGATCTCCACCTCTCTCACGCCCGTCTCCGGACACCTCGCCTCTCCCCCCTTCGCGCTCGCCCACGCGCTCGACCCATCTGGGCTGGGGCACGCGGCACACTCACTCGTCGGCTCGGGGACCCCCCGGTCTCGAAACGCCGACAAGTTTGGAATGAAGGATGCCAAGGCCATCAAGACACCCATGGGAACTAATGGGCATCTCAACCTCAACACGGGAGGTAAATTCGTAGATCAAAAGGTATACCTGTCGATGATAGGATCTTTACTCTATTTATGTGCATCTCGACCGGATATTATGCTTTCCGTATGCATGTGTGCAAGGTTCCGAGCCGATCCTAAGGAAGTTCACCTTAGGACCATAAAAGAATCATGAGATACTTAGTCTATACACCTAAGTTTGGTCTTTGGTACCCCAAGGGATCCACTTTTGATTTAAAAGGATATTCAGATGCTGATTAGGCAGGGTGTAAAATCAATAGGAAGAGCACATCAGGGACTTGTCATTTTCTAGGAAGATCCCTAGTGTCTTGGGCTTCAAAGAAACAAAACTCAGTAGCTCTTTCTACCGCCGAAGCCGAGTACATTGCCGCAGGTCATAGTTGTGCGCAATTACTTTGGATGAGGCAAACCCTCAGGGACTATGGCTACAAATTGAGCAAAGTCCCTCTCCTATGTGACAATGAGAGTGCAATCCGCATGTCGGATAATCCCGTTGAACACAGCCGCACTAAGCACATAGACATTCGGTATCACTTTTTGAGGGATCACCAACAAAGGGGGGATATCGAGATAGCTTATGTTAGCACCAAAGAACAATTAGCCGATATCTTTACCAAGCCACTAGATGAGAAAACCTTTACCAAATTAGGAATGAGCTAAACATTCTTGATTCTTGGAACTTTGATCGACACTTTGCACACATAGCTCATTTATATACCTGTTGGGGACCATAATTAGGGGTACCCCCAAGACTCCTAATCTCAGCTGGTAACCCCCATCAGCACAAAGCTGCAAAGGCCTGATGGGTGCGATTAAGTCAAGGCTCGGTCCACTCAAGGGACACGATCTCGCCTCGCCCGAGCCCAGCCTCGGGCAAGAGCAGCCGACCCCGGAGGATTCACGTCTCGCCCGAGGGCCCCCTCAAGCAACGGACACACCTTCGGCTCGCCCGAGGCCCAGTCTTCGCCAAGAAGCAACCTTGGCCGGATCGCCACACCTACCTACCATATTGCAGAAGCATTTAATGCAAGGATGGCCTGACACCTTATCCTCACACGCGCCCCTCAGTCGACAGAGCCGAAGTGACCGCAGTCACTTCGCCGCTCCACTGACCGGCCTGACAAGAGGATAATGCTGCCTGCATCGCTCCGACTGCTGTGCCGCTCGACAGAGTGAGGCTGACAGCAGCCAAGTCCGGCTTCGGGCGCCATAGGAAGCTCCGCCTCGCCCAACCCCAGGGCTCGGCCCCCGCCTCGGCTCTGGAAGATGACGAACTCCGCCTCGCCCGACCCAGGGCTCGGACTCGGCCTCAGCCCCAGAAGACGACGGAATCCGCCTCGCCCGACCCAGGGCTCGGACTCGGCCTCGGCCCCAGAATACGATGAACTCCGCCTCGCCCGACCCCAGGGCTCGGACTCAGCCTCGGCTCCGGAAGACGACGAACTCCGCCTCGCCCGACCCCAGGGCTCGGACTCAGCCTTGGCCTCAGACGATGGTCTCCGCCCCGCCCGACCAGGGGCTCGGACTCGACCTCGACCTCGGAAGACAGACTCGACCTCGACCTCGGAGGAGCCTCTGCCCCGCCCGACCCAGGGCTCGGACCGACCACGTCACAGGGGGGGCATCATTATCCTACCCCTAGCTAGCTCAGGCTACAGGGAACAAGACCGACGTCCCATCTGGCCCGCCCCGGTAAACAAATAATGATGGCGCCCCGCGTGCTCCATGACGACGGCGGCTCTCAGCCCCTTATGGAAGCAAGGAGACGTCAGCAAGGACTCGACAGCCCCACAGTTGTCCTTCTACAAGGCTCCAGCGCTCCTCCGATGGCCACGACATCACATGAACAGGGTGCCAAAACCTCTCCGGCTGCCACGACGGCATGTACTTAGGGCACTAGCTCCTCTCTGCTAGACACGTTAGCACACTGCTACATCTCCTATTGTACACCTGGGCCCTCTCCTTACGCCTATAAAAGGAAGGCCCAGGGCACTCGTACGAGAAGGTTGGCCGCGCGGGGGAACGGGACGGCGCGCATAAGCCTCTCGCTCTCTCCCACGCGGACGCTTGTAACCCCTACTGCAAGCGCACCCGGCCTGGGCGCGGGACAAACACGAAGGCCGCGGTTTCCCCCTTTACGCCTGTCTCCCTCTGGTTTCCCCCCTTCGCGCTCCGTCTCGCGCCGACCCATCTAGGTTGGGGCACACGGCGACAATTTACTCGTCGGTCCAGGGACCCCCCGGGGTCAAAACGCCGACAGTTGGCGCGCCAGGTAGGGGCCTGCTGCGTGTTGACGAACAGCTTCCCGTCAAGCTCCAGATGGGCAGTCTCCAGCAACCTCTCCAGCCTGGGACGGTGCTCCGTTTCGGGAGTCTTGAGTTCATGTCCCTCGACGGCAGCTACGACATGATACTCCTTCCCCCGCCGTGCGACAGCGACAATGGCGGCCGACAACCCGCCCGCCGGCGGCGGAATCGACAACGTCTTCCCCACGTGACGGAAGAACAACATTCGGGTTTGTCCCGTCGCCTCCCCCGCCGACGGAGGAGGAGGCGGGGCAACCAAGGCCAAGCAGGAGGCGGCACCTCGTTGGGTGTCGAGCGAGTCGACGGCGCCGGCGCCCCAATGGGGGACACGTCGGGCATCGACCTCGCGTCTGAGACGAAGACGAGCGCCATTGCCCCGCAACACGCCAACTCCAAGCGGACGGACGACGCCAGCACGCTTGCAAAGGACTTGCTGGGCGTCAACCTCGTACCTGAGACGACGGTGTAGTCTGCCCCTGACGCGACTTCGTCCCCGCCCGTCGATCAGGAGGTACCGACCGATTCCCATCTCGTGCCTTTTGGATTCAGCCTCGACCCACCAAGCGACTTCGCTTCGGTGGAAGCCTTCATAGAGGCGTGTCCAAACCCTCCGAGGTACGGTATGCGGTCACCCTGGGACCGGCGGACAGCCGTCTCGTCCTACGGGCCCTCGGGTTCCGAGGAAGATGACGAGCCCAACTTTTGTTGGGATTTCTCCGGACTTGGTAACCCCAGTGCCATGCGGGACTTCATGACCGCATGCGACTACTGCCTTTCCGACTGTTCCGACGGTAGCCGCAGCTTCGGCGACGAGGACTGCGGCCCAAGTAGTGAATGTTTCCACGTCGATCTAGGGGGTCCCGGCGAAGGCAACCATCTTGGTATACCAGAAAACGGTGGTCCCCCTAGGCCTGCGCCTCGCGTTGACATCCTTCGAGAGCTAGCTGTGGTCCCAGTCCCTGCGGGGGTTCAGGACTCACAGCTCGAGCAAATCCGCGAGATGCAGGCCAGGCTCGACGAGGGAGCAGGAACACTTGAGTCGTTCCGCCGGGACATCGGGCAGGAATGAGCAGGCCAACCTCCGGCCGGAGAAGCTCGTCATCTACCCCAGGGCATCCAGCACCGCATTGCCGATGATGTCAGGGCAAGGCCGCCACCGGCTTCTAGTGGGGTCGGCCAGAACCTGGCTGCAGCGGCAATACTTCTCCGCGCGATGCCGGAGCCATCAACCACCGAAGGGCGGCGTATCCAGGGGGAGCTCAAGAATCTCCTGGAGGATGCTGCGGTCCGACGGGCCGAAAGCTCTGCCTCCCAAAGGCAGGGATACCCCTCGGAGCATCGCGTCGCGACTTCCTGATTCATGCAGGAAGCCTCGGTCCACACCGGGCGCACGCGCAAACAGCGCCTGTGGCCCCGGGTCGCCTCGGCAACGAGCACCATCACCGCAACCGCCGAGCCCACCTCGACGAGAAGGTGCGCCGAGGCTACCACCCCAGGCGTGGGGGACGCTACGACAGCGGGGAGGAACGGAGTCCCTCGCCCGAACCACCCGGTCCGCAGGCTTTCAGCCGGGCCATACGACGGGCGCCGTTACCGACCCGGTTCCGAACCCCGACTACTATCACAAAGTACTCGGGGGAGACGAGGCCGGAACTGTGGCTCACGGACTACCGGCTGGCCTGCCACCTGGGTGGAACAGACGATGACAACCTCATCATCCGCAACCTCCCTCTGTTCCTCTCCGACACCGCTCGAGCCTGGCTGGAGCACCTGCCTCCGGGGCAGATCTCCAACTGGGACGACCTGGTCCAAGCCTTCGCCGGCAACTTCCAGGGCACGTACGTGCACCCTGGGAACTCCTGGGATCTCCGAAACTGCCGCCAGCAGCCGGGAGAGTCTCTCCGGGACTACATCCGGTGATTCTCGAAGCAGCGCACCGAGCTGCCCAACGCCACCAACTCGGATGTCATCGGCGCGTTCCTCGCCGGCACCACCTGTCGCGACCTGGTGAGCAAGCTGGGTCGCAAGACCCCCACCAGGGCGAGCGAGCTGATGGACATTGCCACCAAGTTCGCCTCTGGCCAGGAGGCGGTTCAGGCCATCTTCCGGAAGGACAAGCAGCCCCAGGGCCGCCAGCCGGAAGATGTCCCCGAGGCGTCCACTCAGCGCGGCATCAAGAAGAAGGGCAAGAAGAAGTCGCAAGCGAAACGCGACGCCGCCGACGCGGACCTTGTCGCCGCCGTTGAGTACATGAACCCTCGGAAACCTCCCGGAGGCGCCAATCTCTCCGATAAGATGCTCAAGGAGCCGTGCCCCTATCATCAGGGGCCCGTCAAGCACACCCTTGAGGAGTGCGCCATGCTTCAACGCCACTTTCACAAGGCCGGGCCACCTGCGGAAGGTGGCAGGGCCCACAACAACGACAAGAGGGAGCATCACAAGGCAGAGGAGTTCCCCGAGGTCCACGACTGCTTCATGATCTATGGTGGGCAAGTGGCGAACGCCTCAGCTCGGCACCGCAAGCAAGAGCGTCAGGAGGTCTGCTCGGTAAAGGTGGCGGCGCCAGTCTACCTAGACTGGTCCGACAAGCCCATCACCTTCGACCAGGGCGACCACCCCGACCGCGTGCCGAGTCCGGGGAAATACCCACTCGTTGTCGACCCCGTCATCGACAACGTCAGGCTCACCAAGGTCCTCATGGACGGAGGCAGCAACCTCAACATAATCTACGCCGAGACCCTCGGGCTCCTGCGGATCGATCTGTCCTCGGTCCGGGCAGGCGCGGCGCCTTTTCACGGGATCATCCCCGGGAAACGCGTCCAGCCCCTCGGACAACTCGATCTACCCGTCGTCCTTTGGGACTCCCTCCAACTTCAGAAGGGAAACCCTCACGTTCGAGGTGGTCGGGTTCCGAGGAACCTACCACGCAGTGCTGGGGAGGCCACGCTACGCCAAGTTCATGGCCGTCCTCAACTACACCTACCTCAAGCTCAAGATGCCGGGCCCCAATGGGGTCATCACCATTGGCCCCACGTACCGACACCCGTACGAATGCGACGTGGAGTGCGTGGAGTACGTCGAGGCCCTCGCCGAATCTGAGGCCCTCATCGCCGACCTGGAGAGCCTCTCCAAGGAGGCACCAGACATGAAGCGCCATGCCGACAACTTCGAGCCAGCGGAGACGGTTAAGTCCGTCCCTCTCGACCCCAGCAACGACACCTCCAAGCAGATCCAGATCGGCTCCAAGCTCGACCCCAAATAGGAAGCGGTGCTTGTCGACTTTCTCCGTGCAAACATTAAAGTTTTCGCGTGGAGTCCCTCGGACATGCCTGGCATACCGAGGGAGGTCGCCGAGCACTCACTGGATATTCGAGCTGGAGCCCGACCCATGAAGCAGCCTCTGCGCCGATTCGACGAAGAAAAGCGTAGGGCCATAGGCGAGGAGATCCACAAGCTAATGGCGGCAGGGTTCATCAAAGAGGTATCCCATCCTGAATGGCTTGCCAACCCTGTGCTTGTGAGAAAGAAAGGAGGGAAATGGCGGATGTGTGTAGACTACACTAGTCTAAACAAAGCATGTACGAAGGTTCCCTACCCTCTGCCTCGCATCGATCAAATCGTGGATTCCATTGCTGGGTGCGAAACCCTGTCTTTCCTCGATGCCTACTCAGGGTATCACCAAATCAGGATGAAAGAGTCCGACCAGCTCGCGACTTCTTTCATCACACCTTTCGGCATGTACTGCTACATTACTATGCCGTTTGGTTTGAGGAATGCGGGTGCGACATACCAAAGGTGCATGAACCACGTGTTCGGCGAACACATTGGTCGAACAGTCAAGGCTTACGTCGATGACATCGTAGTCAAGACGAAGAAAGCCTCCGACCTCCTTTTTGACCTTGAAGCGACATTCCGATGTCTCAAGGCAAAAGGCGTAAAACTCAATCCCGAGAAGTGCGTCTTCGGAGTACCCCGAGGCATGCTCTTGGGGTTCATCGTCTCCGAGCGGGGCATCGAGGCCAACCCGAAGAAAATCACGGCCATCACCAACATGGGGCCCATCAAGGACTTGAAAGGCGTACAGAGGGTCATGGGATGCCTTGCGGCTCTGAGCCGCTTCATCTCGCGCCTCGGCGAAAGAGGTCTACCCCTGTACCGCCTCTTAAGAAAGGTCGAGTGCTTCACTTGGACCCCTGAGGCCGAGGAAGCCCTCGGGAACCTGAAGGCGCTCCTCATGAACGCGCCCATCTTGGTGCCCCCCACTGCCGGAGAAGCCCTCTTGATCTACGTCGCCGCTACCACTCAGGTGGTCAGCGCCATGATCGTGGTTGAGAGACGAGAAGAGGGGCATGCATTGCCCGTCCAGAGGCCGGTCTACTTCATCAGTGAGGTACTGTCCGAGACCAAGATCCGCTACCCACAAATTCAGAAGCTACTGTGCGCGGTGGTTCTGACGCGGCGGAAGTTGCGACACTACTTCGAGCTAGGGGTCCGACGCCTCGACGCTCGCGGTGATTCGCAGCTCGTCATTGACCAAGTCATGAAGAACTCCCACTGCCGCGACCCAAAGATGGAAGCCTACTGCGATGAGGTTCGGCGCCTGGAGGACAAGTTCTACGGGCTCGAGCTCAACCACATCGCCCGATGATACAACGAGACTGCGGACGAGCTGGCTAAGATAGCCTCGGGGAGAACAACGGTTCCCCCGGACGTCTTCTCCCGAGACCTACATCAACCCTCAGTCAAGACCGACGACACGCCCGAGCCCGAGAAGGCCTCGGCCCAGCCCGAGGCACCCTCGGCCCCCAAGAGTGAGGCACTGCGCGTCGAGGAAGAGCGGAGCGGGGTCACGCCTAATCGAAACTGGCAGACCCCGTACCTGCAATATCTCCACCGAGGAGAGCTACCCCTCGACCGAGCCGAAGCTCAGCGATTGGCGTGGCATGCCGAGTCGTTCGTCTTGCTGGGGGACGGGAAGGAGCTCTACCACCGCAGCCCCTCAGGCAACCTCCAGCGATGCATATCCATCGCCGAAGGCCAGGAGCTCTTACAAGAAATACACTCGGGGGCTTGCGGTCATCACGCAGCGCCTCGAGCCCTTGTTGGAAACGCCTTCCGACAAGGTTTCTACTGGCCGACCGCGGTGGCCGACGCCACTAGAATTGTCCGCACCTGCCAAGGGTGTCAATTTTATGCAAGGCAGACACACTTGCCCGCTCAGGCTCTGCAGACGATACCCATCACCTGACAGTTTGCTGTGTGGGGTCTGGACCTCGTTGGTCCCTTGCAGAAGGCACCTGAGGGCTACACGCACCTGCTGGTCGCCATCAACAAATTCTCTGAGTGGATCGAGGTCCGACCCCTAAACAGCATCAGGTCCGAACAGGCGGTGGCGTTCTTCACCAACATCGTCCATCGCTTTGGGGTCCCGAACTCCATCATCACCGACAACGACACCCAGTTCACCGGCAGAAAGTTCCTAGACTTCTGCGAGGATCATCACATCCGGGTGGACTGGGCCACCGTGGCTCACCCCATGACGAATGGGCAAGTGGAGCGTGCCAACGTCATGATTCTGCAAGGACTCAAGCCACAGATCTACAACGACCTCAACAAGTTCGGCAAGCGATGGATGAAGGAGCTCCCCTCGGTGGTCTGGAGTCTGAGGACAACGCCAAGCCGAGCCACGGGCTTCACACCGTCCTTTCTAGTCTATGGGGCCGAGGCCATCTTGCCCACAGACTTAGAATACGGTTCCCCGAGGGCGAGGGCCTACGACGACCAAAGCAATCGAGCTAATCGAGAAGACTCCCTGGACCAGCTGGAAGAGTCTCGGGACATGGCCTTACTACACTCGGCGTGGTATCAGCAGTCCCTGCGACGCTACCACGCTCGAGGGGTTCGGTCCCGAGACCTCTAGGTGGGCGACTTGGTGCTTCGGCTGCGACAAGACGCCCGAGGGCGGCACAAGCTCACGCCTCCCTGGGAAGGGTTGTTCGTCATCGCCAAGGTTCTGAAGCCCGGGACGTACAAGCTGGCCAACAGTCAAGGCGAGGTCTACAGCAACGCTTGGAACATCCGACAGCTACGTCGCTTCTACCCTTAAGATGCTTTCAAGTCGCTCGTACACCTCGTTCACACACAAAGTCTAACCATCAAGGAAGGGTCAGCCTTGCCTCGGCAAAGCCCGACCCTCCCTCGGGGGCTAGAAGGGGGAACCCCCTCTGCGTCAAAATTTTCCTCGGAAAAGATCTTTTCTGCCAGAACGTCTTTCGTGCTTTTCGACTACTTCGAAAGTGGGATCCTGAAAACGACGGAGTACACGTAAGCAGCCAAGGCTGACCGAGCCGAGGGACTCATACGCCTCAGGGATACAGATACCTCACTCATCACCTTCTGCGATAAGTAACTCACGCTCGGATAAGTGATTCCGCGGACCGAACAAGTCTTCACACTCGAAAACTCTTCTGCCGAAACGATTTTTTGGGCCTTCTCGACTATATCGATAGCAGAACCCTACGGACGAGTAAGAGTACACGTAAGCGGCAAGGCCGACCGAGCCGAGGGACTCCTACGCCTCCAGGATTCGGATACCTCACTCATCACCTTCCGTGAAAAGTAACTCTCGCTCGGACAAACAATTCTGTTACCGACAAATGAGTCCAGATACTCGAAACAGGAGGAAAAGAAACGCAGCTTTACAACACGACGACAATATGTTTGGGCCTCGGTGGCCGCAGAAAACATACGCGCACTACAAGATGAACTGATCCTATAGGCTCGGACCTTGACGGAGGGGGAGCAGCAGCACCCTCGGCGTCAACTACACCTTCGGTGAAGTCCGACCGAGCCTCGGACGGCAACACGGTCGGAGGATCTCTGCTCCGAAGGACGACATCAGCACCGCGCCCGGGCCATCACCGCCAGGGTCTTCTCCAGGAACCCGGCCCGAGCAGACGGCTCGGCCGGCCACCCTGAAGCCTCAGCCAGCTGTCCCGCGAGGACATCAGCCAGGCTCATGGCCTCGGCAACTCGACTCCGGCGCTGGTCCCACTAGTGGACGGCCCGGCCAGGCTCCGGCCAACGAAATCTTCTTTTCGAGCCAACTCTGCCTCTGTCCACACTGACACCGCTGCCTTCGGCTTCGGCTCATCGAAGAGCGGCCGAGGGTTCCCTTAACTAAGCAAGAGAAGCCTCGGGCGGCAAGGCCGACCGAGCCGAGGGACTCCTACGCCTCCGGAATACGGATACCTCACTCGTCACCTTCGCACGAGGCAACTCACACTTGGTTAAGCAGTTCAGTTAGCCGACAGGCGAGTCCTGGTGCTCGAAATGAGAAAACAACACTGCTCCGTGCCGAAAATACATACATGTTCAGGCCCCGACAGCCGCAATGAACAAGACACCGACACTCAAGGTGCCATTACAAACGGAACTCCGGTTCCGCCTCCGCGGGTACGAACAACCCCCCACATTGGAGGGCCCGCGGGGCGACAAGGCTCCAGGTGGCTCACCACCGCCCGCTCCAGCAGCAGCGACAACGACCTCCGCCCCAGGTGGCCAAACTGCAGCGGCGATGGCCTCAGGGTGGACGCCGCTGCAACAATGCCCTCGCCCACGTCTCCGCTCGAGGGGTGAGGACAAGCTATCAAAGCCAAAGAGCCGGAGGCCCGAAGCGCGGATGGTGGTGGTGATCCCGTCGGCGACGAGGACTTCTTCAGCCGCCACCACCTCAGCGCCGACAACGGAAGCCATCTGCCCACCGGTAGATCCCCACTCGGATCCTCCTGGACGAGCGGAGCACCGACCTCCACGCAGAGGCGCCGTACCGGGGCAAAGGCAGGACAGCCCCGGAACACGAACGCCGCCCTAGCAGCGCGCGACGTCTTAGGCGGTCCTCCGGTGCACGCGGCGCGACAACCGCTCTTACGGCGGGAGGGGGCACCGGGAGCCGAGCCAGAACCAGCTGAGCCAGCGAGCCCAACGCGCTGAAGCTGATGACGCTCGCCGCCGACCAGCCCCGTGTTGTCGAAGTCCGACCCTCCCGCTAGGCCGGTGAGCGCCCTCTCCCTTGAATGCTGAGGGAGAAGGTGACCCACGAACCCGCGCAAGAGGTAGAGCTCCGGCTCAGCCCGGCCTCCGCCCCAGCCAGGATGATGAAGATCCTTGAAGCTGAGGGCGGGACCAAGATCGCAGCCCGGCTCGCTTCTCCCCACCATCGAACTGGTGGTCACCGTCTTGGGTGACCACCGGCGAGGGGATGCAGCCGGGCTGTCTGATGAAAATCCTTAAAGCCGAACGATGGCTGAAATGTACCAACTTCCACGAAGTTGTGTTCCTCCAACGACGACAAGGCGGAAGAACTGCGAGTGTTCCCCATCCGGGGGCTTGGAAGGTGGAAAGACGTGATGCATAAGGGGAGCGCGAAGACATGGTTGCCTTTCAAGGGGGTCACCCTCCTTTTAAAGGCAACTCTCCCCACTTGCGTCCTCAGCCATCGCGGGCTGAGTCTTCTCCAACACGCTCCAAGATCCTCCCCCTTCGACAACGGTCAAGTCGTCAGCCAAGCTCACGTCCCCTCCTGGGACAGCGAGAGAACCCTCTCCCACGGCTGCCCCGCGAACCACTCGTCCCGTCGCACTAACTCTGCGGCAGGACAGGCGGCACCTTTGGCAGGCAAAGCAGGCGACGCTTCGCTTCCGCCATAATGACCGCGTCAAAAAAGGTGTGCCACGTCGTTCGATTTCGTATCCTTTCCCTTTTCCTCTTTCTCTCTCTTACAACAGGGACCAGGAAAGGGGATACCCCGAATGGGATCCTTCTCCGCGAAAAAAGCAGGCCCCGAGCCCCCCTTCTGATCAGAGGTTCAAAGGCTGGCCCCTCGGAAGGGTTCAACAGCCGCCTCAGAGCACTCGGGCTCCGCGCCCACTACTGGTCAGAGGTTCGAAGGCTAGCCCCTCGGAAGGGTTCAACGGCCGCCTCAGGCCACTCGGGCTCCGCACCCACTACTGATCAGGGGTTCGTAGGCTGACCCCCGAAGGGTTCGACATCCGCCTCAGACGCAGAGCGAGGGATGACCCTGGGTACGTTCAATACTTAACCAAGGCTCGGGCTACGCTCCCGAGGTACCCTAGGACATTTCCGAGACCAACGAGAACGATTTTGTAACGGAATCCCATCAGAGGGAGGCATCGAGCCCTCGGACCCCGTCAAAAGGGAACCGGGTCCGGCAAATCACCCGCAGGTACTTTTGGAGCGCGCCTCCGGGCCACTAGCCAACCCCTAACAAATGGGGCACGGGCGTCCACTCGGATTACCCGTTAGCAACTCACTGGAGACACCATGTTCGGCGCCCTCTGAGGGCAACATGGCGCTTTCCCCCCTCCTCCTTGCGGAAAGGCGACGCAGGGGCATATGTAAAAAAGTCGAGTATGTCCTTGATCGTCCTTTCGCTCTGTGCGGAGGCTCGGGGGCTGCTCTCGCAAACTCGGCTCCGGCCAAATCGTTGACAACGTCAACATACCAGCCCGAGAACTTGGGACTCGACTGTGCACCCGGGCTACGGCCAGCTCGCTTGAGGGAACAACCAGACCGGCCGAAGCATCACGAAACACATTAATACCTTGAAGGAGTCAAACCACTCCTCCGAAGCCTCGGGGGCTACACCTGGCGGGTGCGCTTGCGCGCACCCACCGGAACGAAACGCAACCGAGAAAGGCCGGTCCCCTTGCAAAAAAGTGCGACAAAAGCCTCCAAGCGAGTATTAACACTCCCTTTGAGGCTCGGGGGCTACTGTCGGGGACCATAATTAGGGGTACCCCCAAGACTCCTAATCTCAGCTGGTAACCCCCATCAGCACAAAGCTGCAAAGGCCTGATGGGTGCGATTAAGTCAAGGCTTGGTCCACTCAAGGGACACGATCTCGCCTCGCCCGAGCCCAACCTCGGGCAAGAGCAGCCGACCCTGGAGGATTCACGTCTTGCCCGAGGGCCCCCTCAAGCAACAGACACACCTTCGGCTCGCCCGAGGCCCAGTCTTCGCCAAGAAGCAACCTTGGCCGGATCGCCACACCGACCGACCATATTGCAGAATCATTTAATGCAAGGATGGCCTGACACCTTATCCTGACACGCGCCCCTCAGTCGACAGAGCCGAAGTGACCACAGTCACTTCGCCGCTCCACTGACCGACCTGACAAGAGGATAGCGCCGCCTACGTCGCTCCGACTGCTGTGCCGCTCGACAGAGTGAGGCTGACAGCAGCCAAGTCCGGCTTCGGGCGCCATAGGAAGCTCCGCCTCACCCGACCCCAGGGCTCGGCCCCCGCCTCGGCTCCGAAAGACGACGAACTCTGCCTCGCCCGACCCAGGGCTCGGACTCGGCCTCGGCCCCGGAAGACGACGGACTCCGCCTCGCCCGACCCAGGGCTCGGACTCGGCCTCGGCCCCGAAAGACGACGAACTCCGCCTCGCCCGACCTCAGGGCTCGAACTCGGCCTCGGCTCCGGAAGACGACGAACTCCGCCTCGCCCGACCCCAGGGCTCGGACTCAGCCTTGGCCTCAGATGATGGTCTCCGCCCTGCCCGACCCAGGGCTCGGACTCGACCTCGACCTCGGAAGACAGACTCGACCTCGACCTCGGAGGAGCCTCTGCCCCGCCCGACCCAGGGCTCGGACCGACCACGTGTAACACCCACTTTGTGATTGCTAGAAATAATACCAATAGAGAAAACAATTTCTCTTTATGTGAGTTTGATCTTTGTGCATCATCACATGTGTACATCCTAGGAAAAAAACAAATAATTAATAACATAAAAGCCACTAGAATCATGCATCATGCTGGTGTTTATATGTTTGTGCATTCACTCATGGAAATAATGAGACAAGAAATACATTAAAGTCCCAAAGTGGAATTTAGAATATAAAATAAAATCTAGGATTTAGAAGTGGAGAAAGAAAAGAAATACCACATAAAACCTAGGAAATAAATATATACATAAAAATATTTCCTTCATCCCCAAAATTTAATTTGACACATTTTATACATGTGCAAACCTATAACTGAAGTTCAAAGTTGAATTTGAAATTCAAAGAAGGAAAGAAAAATAAAAAGGAAAAAGAGAAAGAAGTAAAACCCTAATTGGGCCACCGGGTGCCAATTCGGCCCAAAACGCCTCCCAACCGCGCGACCCATCACCTCACACGCGCGCTAGGGTCTGGCTCCATCTCACATCGCCACTTACACGTGGGGTCCATTTGTCAGTCCCTCATTTTATCGTGCCGCAAAACCAGCCTCTATCGACTTGCGGGCCCTGACTGTCAGCCGGGTGGAGCTGTGGATCTTCCCGATCCCATCTCCGTGAGCTCCGGCGCTCGCCGCGCTTGTCCGTCCAGCCGCCCCGGTCTTTGGCCGAGCGTGGGTGATAAAACTTGTGTACCTATTACCAGCGCGGACCGCCTAGCACTTGCGCGTGGGACCGTCTTGGCAGTCTCGTCCCCAATTTGCGGGCGAGATGTTGCAACAACCCGCGCGAAGACGCCGGAGTCCGACCCGTCCTCCTCCATGCTCAGGGGATAAAAGTTGAGACTCTAGGGCATCCCGCGCACGTCCCTGGAACACGCCGCCCTCTATTTCCCCAGTCGTCGCCCCTTCCGGCCGTACGCGAATCCGGGAAGCACCGCCACCTTCGTCTCTCTCGCCGCGACCGCGGACTGCCACCTGTAGCGCGAATTGGGCTCCAATCGGGACACCAGCGGATCATACGGGTCACGAAGTAGCCGTCTGTGGGCGCAATCGGATCACGGTGATCGGGACGGCGAGAATTTCTCACTGGAGCCTCAACGCCGCCGTAGGCTCGCCTTCTGCCGTGGCTAGCATCACAGACCACTCCAATCCCGTAAGCTCTTCTCTCAATAGTCCACATAGGTCCTGTATTTCAGTTTGCACTTCCCCATATTAGGAATACCGCGTGGGGGCTGGATCTGGCGTACCTCGTCGGAGAGTGCCGCCGTGTCTGGGGTCTGCTCCGGTGGTTGGGGGCAGAGGAGTCTGTGCGGGGAGTGGAGGGCCGGTGGTCGTTGGCTTGGGATTCAACGGCCAGGATCAGAGAGAGAGTTGTGAGATATACTGAACCGTTGATCTTGTGATTAAAGGCCACGAATAGAAGAGAGAATAGGATGCTTGGTGCCGTCGATCTCTGGATTGAGGGTCCAGATTAGAAGCATTATACCCCTTTGGTTTATAAAATCTGAGCCATCAGCTTTTAATCCAGCGGCCCAGATATCGCGATACCCTTTCGCCCTGGCGTTTTGCTTAAGAGACCCTAGGTTCCTTTGAAATAGAACCCGCCGTCCATTAGTCACTATGCACTGTGTCTCTGGATTTTTACCCCGAGCCCCTGCTGTTCTCAGATTTTGAGGACCAGTCCAGTGACAGGTTAAAATGAATAAATGAATTGGAAAATGTATTTTTAATACAAAAGTAAGTGCTAAATCTTCAATAAATCATAGAAAATTCATACTTGCTCCAAATTGAGCCATTCCACTTTCTAAATTTTTGTAATTTAATTCTCTTTCACTTAGAGTCTCTGTTTTGTCATAAAAACAATAAGAAATTTAATCTCTCACTTAATCCATTTTAAACACATAAAACCTTTGAAAATGCATAACTTAAATTCTATAACTCCGAAAATCATGATTCCTGTTCCTAGGATTTTATTTTAATGTGTAGATTATTACTGCATAGTTTGTTCTTATGTTTGGTGTGATATTTATTTTGCCTATACCATGTTTGTTTGTATTGCTACGATTAGCAGTGAGGTCACGAGGATCTGAAGAATCATCCTGGTACCTGGAATATCAAGTCCCAGGCAAGTTGTGCCCTTGATCACTTCTTTTACCTACTCATGTTCTGATTAATCATAATGATCTGCATAGGTTAATTTTGATGGGACCCAATAGGTCACCCTAGTTTGTTCATCCTGAATACCTTGTTTACCCCTGAATCACTTGGGTAGTTCTGCTACTGCTTTATATGGTTTTGGGTTAATATTTCATTACATCTATGTTCCAATTATGTTGTTATTCTATTTATGTTCATGACAAGATCATTAAATGTTAATTGGAACATAGAGCTTAACTTGAGAACCACGTGCCACCACAAGGGTTTAATGGGACGCCCTTGGCTGACTAATTAGGAAAGCTAGTGGAGGACTACCTTACCCGAAAGGGGCAAGGGCAGTAGGGGAGTGGTCAGTGTAGGGAGGCCCTCGGGAGGATTTTGCTGCGATGGCGGTCCTGCAAGGGATTCCTGCATTGGAGCTTCCTATAAACTGTAGCGAGTTTTCTCAAGCTAGTGGAACTTTGTAAAGGCCTCGTAGTGTTACCCTGCCTCGCCTCCTCGGTAGAGGTGTATGGGAAGTCGCGATCCCTTGGCAGATGGGTAACATGACTTGTGGGTAAAGGGTACAACCTCTGCAGAGTGTAAAACTGGTATACTAGCCGAGCTCACGGTCATGAGCAGCTCAGGACTCTCTGATGATTAAATTATGGAACTTAAACTCAATTTGTCATATGCATTGCATTGCAGGTGAGGTTGTTACTCTTGTTCTACTACTTAATTGGGTTGGTATTTACTTATACTTAGTAATTGCTAATAAAATTTTGACCAACTTTAAAAGCAATGCTCAGCTCTAACCATCCTCTTTGGTAAGCCTTACACTTCACATGAACTCCCACCTTTGGCGAGTTCATTCACATTATTCCCCACAACTTGTTGAGCGATGAACGTATGTGAGCTCACTCTTGCTGTCTCACACCCCCCCACAGGTCAAGAGCAGGTACCACAGGATGAGGCGCGTGGAGGATGCTGCGATGAGTTCGTGAGAGATCTAGGCCGTCGTCTCCCAGTCAACTTTGGGTTGCTGGACCGTTGTCTCCTTATAATGTAATTATTTATTTATTTTGTATAGAACTCCTGTTATATAGTAAAGATGTGACATTCGATCCTGTGCCATGAATCATCATATGTGTGAGACTTGGTCCCAGCACACCTGGTGATTATGTTCGCGCCCGGGATTTGGATCCCTAAAATCCGGGTGTGACAGAAGTGGTATCAGAGGAATGTTGACTGTAGGACAAAACCTAGATAGAACTGGACAACCAATACTTACTTACCTTTGCTACTCTGTTCTTTTCTAAACTTATCTTAATCTTTTCTCATCTATTTCCGCTTTACTCTGATTATTCTTACCTTTTCCTTCTAAAGACAAATATGAATTTCACACTTTGAAATCCTGTGCCTAAAGTGACTTTTAGGAATAGAAGACCTACTCTTAGGAACAAAAACAAAACTATTTTTTTATATAAGTATCTAAACGCTTGAGTGTTTGTTCTTATGATACTTGTCTAATTTGGATCTTTGATTGAGTGTGATGAGTTGTGGAGTAATGTCCACAATTGCATCTACATATACATATAGGAAAAAAAAATTATAAAATAACTAGACAAACTAGATTATCCCCATTAAAATATATCTAGCTTAAGAGATTTATCTTATCCTAAAAGATCCCATTCTAACCAATTCATCTTATCTTAAAAGATTCTCTCTTATCTTAATAGATTCATCTCATCTTGAAGGATTATTCTTATCCTAACCACTTTACTTATCTCGTCCTAAAGTAACAACCATGATCTAATGTGATAGATTAATCTAACCTAACAAAGTCTAACCTTAAGTTGAGCTAACCTAAGGTCAGTCACTTAACCAGTTAATACCTTAACCATCTGATAGTTGCATAACCCTCTGTTTTAACCCATCAGAGATTCTGACCTACCTACACTCATAGATCCATCCTATCTCAAAGATTCTAACATATTCTAATTATTTATCCTACCCTAGTAGATCTATCTAACCTAACTAGTCTAATCTAGTCATATCCGATCTAATCTAGATCCTATCTAAGCTAATATGATCGAATCTGATGTGGTCTACTTAAACAGATTAACGATACTTGTAGAAGAGATTAGACCCTACTAGCCAGGTATTAACTTAACTTCGCACATTAGATCAACTCAACCATAGGCATAAGATCTAACCCAGCCAATAGAGTCATGATGGATTGCATAATCTATCAACTCCCCCCACTTAAAACAAACTTTTGACCTACATCATATAGTCCATCTCACCCATAACTATTTCAACCATATGCCCCAACTCTGCTGATATACATTAACCCTGAAGCAATGAGACCAAGAACGGAGAAGGAAAGGATCACCCTCGTCAAAAAAAGAGAGGAAGACGAACTCGATCTTCAGATGCATTACCACCCAACAAGGATTCACCATAAACCTTCTTACTCCAGGCTATTCTTGCCTTAACCTACCTATCATTTATCCTACATAATAAGTGGCTAGGTATAGAGGATACCCATGCATTCCTAATCAACTCCTTATAAAAAAATTATTATGAAAACATGTGTTGCTAATAAATTATGCATCATGCGGAGATTTTTGTGTGTGCATATGTTCTGAGATGACATAGTTTTACATCCCTTCTTAAATCTCGAGGACGAGATTACTTTTAAGGGGGTAGGATTTGTAACACCCACTTTGTGATTGCTAGAAATAATACCAATAGAGAAAACAATTTCTCTTTATGTGAGTTTGATCTTTGTGCATCATCACATGTGTACATCCTAGGAAAAAAAACAAATAATTAATAACATAAAAGCCACTAGAATCATGCATCATGCTGGTGTTTATATGTTTGTGCATTCACTCATGGAAATAATGAGACAAGAAATACATTAAAGTCCCAAAGTGGAATTTAGAATATAAAATAAAATCTAGGATTTAGAAGTGGAGAAAGAAAAGAAATACCACATAAAACCTAGGAAATAAATATATACATAAAAATATTTCCTTCATCCCCAAAATTTAAGTTGACACATTTTATACATGTGCAAACCTATAACTGAAGTTCAAAGTTGAATTTGAAATTCAAAGAAGGAAAGAAAAATAAAAAGGAAAAAGAGAAAGAAGTAAAACCCTAATTGGGCCACCGGGTGCCAATTCGGCCCAAAACGCCTCCCAACCGCGCGGCCCATCACCTCACACGCGCGCTAGGGTCTGGCTCCATCTCACATCGCCACTTACACGTGGGGTCCATTTGTCAGTCCCTCATTTTATCGTGCCGCAAAACCAGCCTCTACCGACTTGCGGGCCCTGACTGTCAACCGGGTGGAGCTGTGGATCTTCCCGATCCCATCTCCGTGAGCTCCGGCGCTCGCCGCGCTTGTCCGTCCAGCCGCCCCGGTCTTTGGCCGAGCGTGGGTGATAAAACTTGTGTACCTATTACCAGCGCGGACCGCCTAGCACTTGCGCGTGGGACCGTCTTGGCAGTCTCGTCCCCAATTTGCGGGCGAGCTGTTGCAACAACCCTCGCGAAGACGCCGGAGTCCGACCCGTCCTCCTCCATGCTCAGGGGATAAAAGTTGAGACTCTAGGGCATCCCGCGCACGTCCCTGGAACACGCCGCCCTCTATTTCCCCAGTCGTCGCCCCTTCCGGCCGTACGCGAATCCGGGAAGCACCGCCACCTTCGTCTCTCTCGCCGCGACCGCGGACTGCCACCTGTAGCGCGAATTGGGCTCCAATCGGGACACCAGCGGATCATACGGGTCACGAAGTAGCCGTCTGTGGGCGCAATCGGATCACGGTGATCGGGACGGCGAGAATTTCTCACTGGAGCCTCAACGCCGCCGTAGGCTCGCCTTCTGCCGTGGCTAGCATCACAGACCACTCCAATCCCGTAAGCTCTTCTCTCAATAGTCCACATAGGTCCTGTATTTCAGTTTGCACTTCCCCATATTAGGAATACCGCGTGGGGGCTGGATCTGGCGTACCTCGTCGGAGAGCGCCGCCGTGTCTGGGGTCTGCTCCGGTGGTTGGGGGCAGAGGAGTCTGTGCGGGGAGTGGAGGGCCGGTGGTCGTTGGCTTGGGATTCAACGGCCAGGATCAGAGAGAGAGTTGTGAGATATACTGAACCGTTGATCTTGTGATTAAAGGCCACGAATAGAAGAGAGAATAGGATGCTTGGTGCCGTCGATCTCTGGATTGAGGGTCCAGATTAGAAGCATTATACCCCTTTGGTTTATAAAATCTGAGCCTCAGCTTTTAATCCAGCGGCCCAGATATCGCGATACCCTTTCGCCCTGGCGTTTTGCTTAAGAGACCCTAGGTTCCTTTGAAATAGAACCCGCCGTCCATTAGTCACTATGCACTGTGTCTCTGGATTTATACCCCGAGCCCCTGCTGTTCTCAGATTTTGAGGACCAGTCCAGTGACAGGTTAAAATGAATAAATGAATTGGAAAATGTATTTTTAATACAAAAGTAAGTGCTAAATCTTCAATAAATCATAGAAAATTCATACTTGCTCCAAATTGAGCCATTCCACTTTCTAAATTTTTGTAATTTAATTCTCTTTCACTTAGAGTCTCTGTTTTGTCATAAAAACAATAAGAAATTTAATCTCTCACTTAATCCATTTTAAACACATAAAACCTTTGAAAATGCATAACTTAAATTCTATAACTCCGAAAATCATGATTCCTGTTCCTAGGATTTTATTTTAATGTGTAGATTATTACTGCATAGTTTGTTCTTATGTTTGGTGTGATATTTATTTTGCCTATACCATGTTTGTTTGTATTGCTACGATTAGCAGTGAGGTCACGAGGATCTGAAGAATCATCCTGGTACCTGGAATCTCAAGTCCCAGGCAAGTTGTGCCCTTGATCACTTCTTTTACCTACTCATGTTCTGATTAATCATAATGATCTGCATAGGTTAATTTTGATGGGACCCAATAGGTCACCCTAGTTTGTTCATCCTGAATACCTTGTTTACCCCTGAATCACTTGGGTAGTTCTGCTACTGCTTTATATGGTTTTGGGTTAATATTTCATTACATCTATGTTCCAATTATGTTGTTATTCTATTTATGTTCATGACAAGATCATTAAATGTTAATTGGAACATAGAGCTTAACTTGAGAACCACGTGCCACCACAAGGGTTTAATGGGACGCCCTTGGCTGACTAATTAGGAAAGCTAGTGGAGGACTACCTTACCCGAAAGGGGCAAGGGCAGTAGGGGAGTGGTCAGTGTAGGGAGGCCCTCGGGAGGATTTTGCTGCGATGGCGGTCCTGCAAGGGATTCCTGCATTGGAGCTTCCTATAAACTGTAGCGGGTTTTCTTAAGCTAGTGGCACTTTGTAAAGGCCTCGTAGTGTTACCCTGCCTCGCCTCCTCGGTAGAGGTGTATGGGAAGTCGCGATCCCTTGGCAGATGGGTAACATGACTTGTGGGTAAAGGGTACAACCTCTGCAGAGTGTAAAACTGGTATACTAGCCGAGCTCACGGTCATGAGCAGCTCAGGACTCTCTGATGATTAAATTATGGAACTTAAACTCAATTTGTCATATGCATTGCATTGCAGGTGAGGTTGTTACTCTTGTTCTACTACTTAATTGGGTTGGTATTTACTTATACTTAGTAATTGCTAATAAAATTTTGACCAACTTTAAAAGCAATGCTCAGCTCTAACCATCCTCTTTGGTAAGCCTTACACTTCACATGAACTCCCACCTTTGGCGAGTTCATTCACATTATTCCCCACAACTTGTTGAGCGATGAACGTATGTGAGCTCACTCTTGCTGTCTCACACCCCCCCCCACAGGTCAAGAGCAGGTACCACAGGATGAGGCGCGTGGAGGATGCTGCGATGAGTTCGTGAGAGATCTAGGCCGTCGTCTCCCAGTCAACTTTGGGTTGCTGGACCGTTGTCTCCTTATAATGTAATTATTTATTTATTTTGTATAGAACTCCTGTTATATAGTAAAGATGTGACATTCGATCCTGTGCCATGAATCATCATATGTGTGAGACTTGGTCCCAGCACACCTGGTGATTATGTTCGCGCCCGGGATTTGGATCCCTAAAATCCGGGTGTGACACCATGTCACAGGGGGGCCATCATTATCCTACCCCTAGCTAGCTCAGGCTAAAGGGAACAAGACCGGCATCCCATCTGGCCCTTCCCGGTAAACAAATAATGATGGCGCCCCGCGTGCTCCATGACGACGGCGGCTCTCAGCCCCTTACGGAAGCAAGGAGACATCAACAAGGACTCGACAGCCCCGACAGCTGTCCTTCCGCAAGGCTCCAGCGCTCCTTCGACGGCCACAACATCACATGAACAGGGTGCCAAAACCTCTCCGGCTGCCACGACGGCATGTACTTAGGGCACTAGCTCCTCTCTGCTAGACACGTTAGCACACTGCTACATCTCCTATTGTACACCTGGGCCCTCTCCTTACGCCTATAAAAGGAAGGCCCAGGGCACTCGTACGAGAAGGTTGGCCGTGCGGGGGAACGGGACGGCGCGCATAAGCCTCTCGCTCTCTCCCACACGGACGCTTGTAACCCCCTACTGCAAGCGCACCCGACCTGGGCGCGGGACAAACACGAAGGCCGCGGGTTTCCCCTTTACGCCTGTCTCCCTCTGGTTTCCCCCCTTCGCGCTCCGTCTCGCGCCGACCCATCTGGGCTGGGGCACGCGACGACAAAATACTCGTCGGTCCAGGGACCCCCCGGGGTCGAAACGCCGACAATACCTTTCATCATATCTCTCTTATGTCTATGACTAATATGTTTTCAAGTATATTTCTATGCTAAGTCGTAGATTGAAAGGGAAATGGAGTCTTCGGCGAAGACAAGGCTTCCACTCCACTCGATCGGTATCATTTACCCTTCGTCGTCACTCCACATCACCCTTCGATTGGTATAATCTTCACTCATATTTTCTCTACCAATGAAGGAGAAAGTTTAAAAGGGCTCTCAAAGTCTCCGTTTTTGGCGATTAATGCCAAAGGGGGAGAAATATTAAGCCCAAAGCAAAAGGACCGCACCACCCAAACTTCAAAAAATTTCGAAATGGTGATTTATGTTTGTCCTTTCAAATTGGTATCTTATGATGAAAATTCTTAGTTAATATATTTCAATTTGGTATGATATTTTCAATTGGTATAATTTCAAGACTAGTATCTAAAGTATAAATTCCAATTGGTATCTATTAAAACCCTCTTGAACACTAAGAGGAGCATTTGATTCAGGGGGAGTTTTGTTTAAGTCAAAGGAAAAGCATTTGAAATAGGGGGAGAAAATTTCAAATCTTGAAAATGCTTCTCGAGATCTTATTCATATACCTTTGACTATTTGCAAAATGACTTTGAAAAGATTTTCCAAAACAATTTGCAAAACAAAACAAGTGGTGCAAGCGTGGTCCAAAATATTAAATAAAAGAAAACCAACCATGCATATCTAGTAAAAGTATATATTGGTTAATTCCAAGCAACCAATGCACTTACCTTATGCAAACTAGTTCAAATTATGCACTTATATATTTGCTTTGGTTTGTGTTGGCATTAATCAGCAAAAGGGGGAGATTGAAAGGGAAATAAGGTTTAACCTTTTCCTATAAATAATTTTGGTGGTTGAATGCCCAACACAAATAATTGGACTAACTAGTTTGCTCTAGATTATATATTCTACAGGTGCATAAAGGTTCAACAAAAACCAATAAAAGATCAAAATTAGGGTTCAAAAGAAAGGAGCAAAAGAAACCGACGAGAACCATGGTCTGGCGCACCTGACTGTCCGGTGTGCCACCGGACAGTGCTCGGTGCACCAGGACCGAACGACTTCAAACTCTTCACCTTCGGGTTTCTGAGGCCGTGCTTCGCTATAATTCACCGGACTGTCCGGTGTGCCACCGGACTGTCCGGTGCACCAGCGGAGCAACGGCTCCAAGAGCAACGGTCGGCTGCAACGGTCTCCTACGGAGCTACAGTGCGCGGACAGTTCACGCAGAATTCAGAGCAGCTGCCAGAGGCGCACCGGACAGTGAACAGTACCTGTCCGGTGTGACACCGGAGTATCTGGTGTCATAAGAAGACAAAGCTCCAACGGTCAAACCCTAACGGTTGGGTGACGTGGCTGGCGCACCGGACTGTCCATTGCGCCCATAGATAGCAGCCTGCCCCAACGGTTGAATAGATGGTTGGGAGCTATAAATACCCCCCAACCACCTCCACTCCAACCATCCAAGCATTCACAATAGTGCATTCAATACAAGAGCAATACGCTTCACTCCAAAGACACAATTCAAGTGATCGATCCGCTCCATGTCTCAAATTCAACTCTAGGGCATTAGGACTTGTGAGAGGATTCTTTCATTTCCTTATTGCTCTTGTTTGCTTGGCTTGGCTTTCTTTTCTTTCTCACTTCTTACTCTCAAAATTTGTAAGGAAGGCAAGATACACCAGTTATGTGGTGATCCTTGCGGGGTCTAAGTGACCCGTGAGATTAAGGAAGAAGCCTCACTCGGTCTAAGTGACCGTCTAAGAGAGGGAAAGGGTTGAAAGAGACTCGGTTTTTGTGACTACCTCAACGGGGACTAGGTTCTTTGGAACCGAACCTCGGTAAAACAAATCACCGTGTCATCCGCCTTACTTTCTTGGTTGATTTGTTTTCCTCTCTCTCCTGGACTCGGATTTTATTTTAATGCTAACACCGGCTTGTAGTGTGTTTAAAGTTGTAAATTTTAGTTTCCGCCTATCCATCCCCCTCTAGGCGACTTTCAGTTTTTAAATTAAATAAAAAGCAAACTAAGTCAGAAAATCAAGAAACTTGTCAAGATGTTATGATATGATATGTGGAGACTGTGGTAAAAATAATAAGGTTTCGTGAAAGTTTGTCACTGTCGGGGGTCTTCCTCTCCGTCGAAGGTCCTCAAGCGAAGGTGTCATTGACAAAGAGATGTTGAGGATCCTCTTCCCTACCGGAGGTCCTCAAGACGAAGATATCATCAAATCTAGATGAATAAGGAGGATGAGCCTAAAATAAGCTTCATAACCCCTAGTGGGACTTACTGGTACCTTTGGATGCTCGAGGGGCTCAAGAATGCTGGAGGAAGCTTCCGCAGAATGACTTCCAAAGTCCTTAGCTCTCAGATTGGCAGGAACGTTCTAACATATGTCGATGATATCATAGTAAAAAGCATGAAACAAGAAAATCATATTGCTGATCTATAAGAAACATTTGTCAACTTTAAAAGGGCCGACCTCAAGCTAAATCCAGAGAAATGTGTTTTCGGGGTGAAGAAGGAAATATTTCTTGGGTGCGTAGTATCCACCAAAGTGATTGAAGCAAACCCAAGCAAAATAGAAGCAATACTTTCAGATGGAGCCACCAAGGACAAGAAAAGGTGCCTAGAGATTAATAGGGAGACTGGCCTCTTTGAACAGATTCATCTGGAGATCAGCAGAAAAAAAATTTCCATTCTTCGAAGTGCTAAAATCAGCTGAAGTCTTTCAATGGGGACCAATTCAACAAAAGGCTTTCGAAGAGCTGAAGCAATATCTGATACAACTAACAATGTTGAACCCACCTTCGTCAGGAGCCCCATTGCCATTGTATATAGCTGCTTCCCACGCCGCAGTTAGTGCAGCGCTGGTGCAGGAGAGACAAGATGATCAAGCGAAAAAGCAAGTCCCAGTATACTTCGTTTCTGAAGTACTTAGTCCATCAAAAAGAAATTGCACAAAGTTGGAGAAGGTATTATATGCTGTATTGTTGGCTTCCAGAAAGCTTCAGCATTATTTCCAGTCATACCACATTATAGTAACTTGTCCTCGCCTCTCAAGGACATTATAAGAAACAAAGAAGCCCCAGGAAGAGTTTGAAAATGGGCTACAGAACTAAATAAATTCATTATTGATTTTGTCCATAGATCTTCGATCCAATTCCAAGTATTAACAGACTTCATTGCTGATTGGACGCCAGGGGCTCAGGACGAAGGAAGCATAACAGACAATGAAGCTTCGACAGTGTTCTATGATGGGTCATGGGGGACCTTCAGTGCAGGTGTAGCTGCTATTCTAATCTCAGCATCCAAGATCAAAACCTGCTATGCGGCCAGATTGGAATTCAACTGGACAAATAACATTGCAGAGTATGAAGTTCTTCTTTTGGGGCTTCAGAAGCTTAAGGCAATGGGAATAAGAAGGGCAATTCTCAAATCTGACTCATAGGTCATCACAGGTCATGTTGATAAAAGCAGTAGAGCAAGAGATCCAAAGCTTGAGAAGTATCTTGATACAGTTTGAAGAATGGAAGCCTCCTTCGAAGGCTTCTCAGTGAAAAATATTCCAAGAGGAGAAAATGTACCAACCCAATTAAGTAGTAGAATAAAAGTAATAACAGCACCTACAATGCAATGCATATGAAAAATTGAATTTAGTTCCATAAATTAATCATGTGAGTGTCCGAGCTGCTCATGACCGTGAGCACGGCTAGTATACCAGTTTCACACACTATAGAGGTTGCACATCTTTACCACAAGTCATGTTACCCATATGCCAAGGGATCACGACTTCCCATACACCTCTACTAAGGAGGCGAGGCAGGGTAACACTACAAGGCCTTTACAAAGTTCCACTAGCTTCAGAAAACCCGCTATAATTTCTAGGAAGCTCCAATGCAGGGATCCCTCGCCTGACCGCCATCGCAGCAAAATCAACCTAAGGACCTCCCTACACTGACCACTCCCCTACTGCCCTTGCCCCTTTCGGGTAAGGTAGTCCTCCACTAGCTTTCCTAATTAGTCAGCCAAGGGCGTCCCATACCACCTTTTGGTAGCACGGTTTTCCCGGGTGGTTCTTCATGTTCCCATTAATATAATGATCTTATCATGAATAGTAAATAACAATTGATAACAAAAGTATGAATAATGTATATCTCAATGCCCAAATCCACATAAAGCACTAGCAAGTACTATCCCGAAGTCCAGTGGTAAACAAGGCATAAAGATAGACAAACTAGGGTAACCTATTGGGTCTCATCAAAATTAACCTATGCAGATCATTATGATAATAAGAACATGAGTGGGTAAAAAGAAGTGATCAAGGGCATAACTTGCCTGGGACTTGAGATTCCAGGTACCAGGATGATCTTCAGGTGACTCGTAACCTCGCGCTAGTCGTAGCAATACAAACAAACATGGTATAGAAAAATTAACATTACACCAAACATAAGTACAAACTGCATAATAATAATCTACGTGTTGCTATGAGATCGTGGGAACAAGAACCACTAAAATCGGAGTTACGATTAAGGAGTTATGATTTATGGAAGATCTATGTGATTTAACTATTAAACTATATTATAAGTTGATTAGTATACATCTTATGAGAGAATCTCTTATATATAATTAACTCAACCCTTAATCTAAGTCATTATTTGATTAAAAATCATCTAGTCAAATTATAACCATAAGATCATAATATACTATATTAATGGTTGTCCAGTTCTATCTAGGTTTTGTCCTGCAGTCAACATCCCTCTGATACAACTTCTGTCACACCTGGGTTTCGGGGCACCAAGACCCGGGCGCGAACATAATCACCAGGTGTGCTGGGACCAAGTCTCACACATATGATGAATCATGGCACATGATCGAATGTCACATCTTTACTATATAATAGGAGTTCTGTACAAAATAAATAAATAATTACATTATAAGAAGACAACGGTCTAGCAACCCAAGGTTGACTGGGAGACGACGACCTAGACCTCTCACGAACTCATCACAACATCCTCCATGCGCCTCATCCGGCGGTACCTGTTCTTGACCTGTGGGGGTGTGAGACAGCAAGAGTGAGCTCACATGCGTTCATCGCTCAACAAGTTGTGGGGAATAATGTGCATGAACTCGCCAAAGGTGGGAGCTCACATGAAGTGTAAGGCTTACCAAAGAGGATGGTTGAAGCTGAGCATTGCTTTTAAAGTTGGTCAAAATTTTATTAGCAATTACTAAGTATAAGTAAATACCAACCCAATTAAGTAGTAGAACAAAAGTAATAACAACATCTGCAATGTAATGCAATGCATATGACAAATTGAATTAAGTTCCATAAATTAATCATGTGAGTGTCCGAGCTGCTCATGACCGTGAGCACGGCTAGTATACCAGTTTCACACTCTACAGAGGTTGCACATCTTTACCCACAAGTCATGTAACCCATCTGCCAAGGGATCGCGACTTCCTATACACCTCTACCGAGGAGGCGAGGTAGGGTAACACTACGAGGCCTTTACAAAGTTCCACTAGCTTCAGAAAACCCGCTACAGTTTCTAGGAAGCTCCAATGCAGGGATCCCTTGCCTGACCGCCATCGCAGCAAAATCAACCCAAGGACCTCCCTACACTGATCACTCCCCTACTACCCTTGCCCCTTTCGGGTAAGGTAGTCCTCCACTAGCTTTCCTCATTAGTCAGCCAAGGGCGTCCCATACCACCCTTGTGGTAGCACCGTTTTCTAGGGTGGTTCTTCATGTTCCCATTAACATAATGATCTTATCATGAATAGTAAATAAAAATTGATAACAAAAGTATGAAAAATGTATATCTCTGTCGGGTACCGTAATTAGGGGTACCCCCAGCACTCCTAAACACGGCTGGTAAGCTCCATCAGCACAAACTACAGAGACTGATGGGCACGGTTCAGGTCAAGACCTCGCCTACCAAGGGACGCAATCTCGCCTCGCCCGAACCTGGCCTCGAGCGGGAACAGTAGTCCCGGACGAATTCGCGCCTCGCTCGAGGGTCTCCTCAGGCAGTGGGTGCACCCTCGGCTCGCCCGAGGACCAGCTCGGGTAGGCTTCATCGAGAAGCAACCTTGGCCAAATCGCCTCACCATCCGACCGTATCGCAGGCGCATTCAATGCGAGGATCGCCTGACACCTTATCCTGACACGCGCGCCTCAGTCGGCCAGGTCAAAGTGACCGCAGTCACTTTGCCCTTTCACTGACCGATCTGACAGGAAAACAGCGCCGCTCAACCCGCTCCGACTGCTGTGTCAGCCACCCGGGCAAGGCTGACAATAGCAAGTTCAGCCTCGGACGCAACAGGAAGCTCCGCCTTGCCCGACCTTAGGCCTCGGCCTCGGGAGGAGGTCTCCGCCTCGCCCGACCCCAAGACTCGGCCTCAGCCTCGACATAGGGAGGAATCGCGTCCTCGCCCGACCCCGGTCTCGGCCTCAGGAGAAGTCTCCGCCTCGCCTGACCTTGGGCTCGGACCGACCGCGCCACAGGGGATACATCATTACCCTACCCCTAGCTAGCTCAGGCTACGAGGGAACAAGATCGGCGTCCCATCTAGCTCGTCCCGGTAACAGGTAATGATGGCTCCCCGCGTGCGGCCATGACGACGGTGGTTCTCAGCCCCCTACGGAAGCAAGGAGACATCAGCAGGATCCCAGCAGCACCGCCAGCTGTGCTTCTACAGGGCTCAGGCACTTTTCCGACGGCCACGTTATCACGTACACAGGGCTCTAGCACCTCTTCGACAGCCAAGTTGGCATGTGCACAGGGCTCAGGCACCTCTTTGCCAGACATGTTAGCGCATAGCTACACCCCCATTGTACACCTGGACCCTCTCCTTGCATCTATAAAAGGGAGGTCAAGGGCCTTCATGCGGGAGGGTCACGCGGAGGGACGAGCAAACGAACAGGCTCACTCTCTCTCTCTCTCGCGAACGCTTGTAACCCCTACTACGAGCACACCCCCTGGTGCGAGATAATACGAGCCGCGTTTTCCCCTTGTGTTCCATCTCGCGCCAACCCATCTGGGCAGGGACACGCAACGAAAAATTTACTGGTTGGCTTACGGACCCCCCAGGTCCGAAACGTCGACAGTTGGCGCGCCAGGTAGGGGCCTGCTCAGCAACCTCTTCAGCCCGGGACCGTGCTCCGCTTCGGGAGTATCGAGTTCATGTCCCTCGACGGCAGCTACGACATGGTACTCCTCCCCCCGAAGCGCGACAGCAACAACGACGGTCGTCAGCTCGCCCGGCAGTGGCAAACTCGATGACGTCTTCCCCACGTGGCGGAAGAGCAGCATCCGGGTTTGCCTTGCCACCCTCCTCGCCGCAGAAGGAGGAGACGGGGCAACCGTGGCCAGGTAGGAGGCGGCGCCTCGTCGGCTGTCAAGCGAGTCGACGACGCCGGCACCCCAGCGGGGGACATGTCGGGCGTTGTCCTCGGACCTGAGACAACGACGGATGTCGTTTCGCCGCAACGTGCCAACCCCAAGCGGACTGATGATGCCAGCACTCTCGCGAAGGACTTGCTTGGCGTTAGCCTTGTACATGAGATGACGGTGAAGTCCTTCCCCGACGCGACTTCCCCACCATCCATCGACCAAGAGGTACCGTCCGTTTTCCATACTGTGCCTTTTAGATTCAGCTTTAATCCACCAAGCGACCCCACTGCGGTGAGCGCTTTCGTAAAGGCGTACCCTAACCTTCTGGGGTACCATATGTGGGCATCTTGGGACCGACTGACGGTTGTCTCAACCTACGGGCCCCTAGGTTCCGAGGAAGAGGACGACCCCGACTCCGGTTGGGCTTTCTCCGGGCTCAGTGATCCCAGTGCCAAGCGAGACTTCATGACCGCATGTGACTACTGCCTCTCCGGTTGCTCTGATGATGGCCACAGCCTTGACGATGAGGGTTGTGACCCGTGTCGCGAATGTTTCCACGTCGATCTGGGGGATCGCGATGAAGGCAACCACCTTGGTATGCTGGAGGATGATGATCCCCCTGTGCCTGCTTCTCGCGTTGACATCCCGCGGGAGCTAGCTGTGGTCCTAGTCCCTGCGGGGGGTCAGGACACACAACTCGAGCAAATCAGTGGGATGCAGGCCAAGCTCGACGAGGAAGCAGGGCAACTTGTGTAGCTCCGGCAAAACATCGAGCAGGAGTGGGCAGGCCGGGCACTCGCCGGAGAAGCGCGTCATCGGGCCCGGGACATCCAACACCGTATCGTTGACGATGCCAGGGCAAGGCTGCGCCCGCCCTCCAGCGGGGTCGACTAGAATCGAACTGCAGCGGCAATACTACTCCGAGCGATGCCGGAGCCATCCACCACCGAGGGGCGGCATATCCAAGGAGAACTCAAGAATCTCCTAGAGGATGCTGCGATCCGATGGGCCGAAAGCTCTGCCTCCCTAAGGCAGGGGTGCCCCCGGAGCATCGCACAACGACTTCCCGACTCATGCGGGAGGCCTCGGTCCACACCGGGTGCACGCGGGACGGGACGCCTGCAGCCCCGGGTCGCCTCGGTGACGAGCCACACCATCGCAACCGTCGAGCCCGCCTCGACGAGAGGGTGCGCGGAGGCTACCACCCCAGGCGCGGAGGACGCTACGACAGCGAGGAGGATCGGAGTCCCTCGCCCGAACCACCAGGTCCGCAAGCCTTCAACCGGGCCATACGACGGGCGCCGTTCCCGGCTCGGTTCTGGGCCCCGACTACCATCACCAAGTATTCGGGGGAAACAAGGCCGGAGTTGTGGCTTGCGGACTACCGGCTGGCCTGCCAGCTAGGAGGAACGGACGATGACAACCTCATCATCCGCAACCTCCCCCTATTCCTCTCCGACGCTGCCCGGGCCTGGCTAGAGCATCTGCCTCCCGCACAGATCTCCAACTGGGATGACCTGGTCAAGGCCTTCGCTGGAAATTTCCAGGGCACGTACGTGCGCCTTAGGAACTCGTGGGATCTCCAAAGCTGCCGCCAGCAGCCAGGGAAATCCCTGCGAGAGTACATCTGACGGTTTTCAAAGCAGCGCACCGAGCTGCCCAACATCACCGACTCGGATGTTATCGGGGCGTTCCTCGCCGGCACTACCTGCCGAGACCTGGTGAGGAAACTGGGGCGCAAGACTCCCACCAAGGCGAGCGAGTTGATGGACATCGCCACCAAGTTCGCCACTGGCAAGGAGGCGGTCGAAGCCATCTTCCGGAAGGACAAGCAGCCTCAGGGACGGCAGCAGGAAGACGTTCCCGAGGCGTCCGCCCAGCGTGGCACGAAGAAGAAGGCCAAGAAGAAGGCGCAAGCAAAGCGCGACGCCGCTGACGCGGATCTCGTCGCTGTTGTCGAACACAGCAACCCTCGAAAGCCTCCAGGAGGGGCCAACCTGTTCGACAAGATGCTCAAGGAGTCATGCCCCTATCACCAGGGTCCCGTCAAGCACACCCTTGAGGAATGCGTCATGCTTCGGTGCTACTTCCATAAGGCCGGGCCCCCGGCGGGAGATGGCAAAGGCCAAGACAACAACAAGAAAGAGGGCGACAAGGAAGAGGAGTTCCCCGAGGTCCACGGCTGCTTCATGATCTACGGTGGGCAAGTGGCGAATGCCTCGGCTCGGCACCGCAAGCAGGAGCGCCGGGAGGTCTGCTCGGTGAAGGTGGCGGCGCCAGTCTACCTAGACTGGTCCGACAAGCCCATCACGTTCGACCAAGGCGACCACCCTGACTGCGTGCCGAGCCCAGGAAGGTACCCGCTCGTTGTCGATCCTGTCATCGGCAACGCCAGGCTCACCAAGGTCCTCATGGACGAAGGCAGCAGCCTCAACATCATCTACGCCGAGACCCTCGGGCTCTTGGGGATCGATCTGTCCACAATCCGGGCCAGTGCGGTGCCCTTTCACGGGATCGTCCTCGGAAAGCACGTCCTCCCCCTTGGACAACTCGATTTGCCCGTCTGCTTTGGAACTCCCTCCAACTTCCGCAGGGAAACCCTCACGTTCGAGGTGGTCGGGTTCCGAGGGACCTACCACGCGGTGTTGGGGAGACTGTGCTACGCCAAGTTCATGGCCGTCCCCAACTACACATACCTCAAGCTCAAGATGCCAGGCCCCAACGGGGTCATCACCATCGGATCCACGTACCGACACGCGTACAAATGCGGCATGGAGTGCGTGGAGTACGCTGAGGCCCTCGCCGAGTCCGAGGCCCTCATCGCCGACCTGGAGTGCCTCTCCAAGGAGGTGCCTGATGCGAAGCGCCACGCCGGCAACTTCGAACCGGCTGAGACGGTTAAGTCCGTCGCCCTCGACCCCAGCAACGATGCCTGCAAGCAAGTCCAGATCGGCTCCGAGCTCGACCCCAAATAGGAAGCAGTGCTCGTCGACTTTCTCCGCGCAAACACCAAAGTTTTTGCGTGGAGTCCCTCGGACATGTCCATCATACCGAGGGATGTTGCCGAGCACTCACTAGACATCTGAACCGGTGCCCGACCCGTGAAGCAGCCTCTGCGCCATTTCGACGAAAAAAAGCGCAGAGCCATAGGCGAGGAGATCCACAAGCTGATGGCTGCAGGGTTCATCAAAGAGGTTCTCTACCCTCTGCCTCGCATCGATCAAATTGTGGACTCCACTGCTGGGTGCGAAACCCTGTCATTCCTCGACGCCTATTCAGGTTATCACCAAATCAAGATGAAAGAGTCCGACCAGCTCGCGACTTCTTTCATCACACCTTTTGGCATGTACTGTTATACTACCATGCCATTTGGCTTGAGGAATGCAGGTGCAACATACCAAAGGTGCATGAACCACATGTTCGGAGAGCACATCGGCCGAACGGTCGAGTCTTGCGTCGATGACATCGTTGTCAAGATGAGGAAAGCCTCCGACCTCCTCTCCAACCTTGAAACGACATTCAAGTGTCTGAGAGTGAAAGGCGTGAAACTCAATCCCGAGAAGTGTGTCTTCGGAGTACCCCGAGGCATGCTCCTGGGGTTCATCGTCTCCGAGCGGGGCATCGAGGCCAACCCAGAGAAAATCGCAGCCATCACCAACATGGGGCCTATCAAAGATTTGAAAGGAGTACAAAGGGTCATGGGATGCCTTGCGGCTCTGAGCCGCATCATCTCGTGCCTCGGCAAAAAAGGCCTACCCTTGTACCACCTCTTAAGGAAGGCCGAGTGCTTCACTTGGACCCCCGAGGCTGAGGAAGCCCTCGGAAACTTAAAGGCGCTCCTTACAAACGCGCCCATCTTGGTGCCCCCCGCTGCGGGAGAAGCCCTCTTGATCTACGTAGCCGCAACCACTCAGGTGGTCAGCGCCGCGATCATAGTCGAGAGATGAGAAGAAGGGCATGCACTGCTCGTCTAGAGGCCGGTCTACTTCATAAGTGAGGTGCTATCCGAGACCAAGATCCGCTACCCACAAATCCAGAAGCTACTATACGCAGTAATTCTGACGCGGCGAAAATTGCGACACTACTTCGAGTCTCATCCGGTGACTGTGGTGTCATCCTTTCCCCTGGGGGAGATCATCCAGTGCCGAGAGGCCTCGGGTAGGATAGCAAAGTGGGCGGTGGAACTCATGGGTGAGACAATCTCGTTCGCTTCTCGGAAGGCCATAAAATCCCAAGTCTTGGCGGACTTCGTGGCTGAATGGGTCGACACCCAATTGCCAACAGCTCCGATCCAACCCGAGCTTTGGACCATGTACTTCGATGGGTCGCTGATGAAAACAGGAGCAGGTGCGGGCCTGCTCTTTATCTCACCCCTCGTGAAACATGTGCGCTACGTGCTGCGCCTCCATTTTCCGGCATCAAACAACGTTGCCGAGTACGAGGCTTTGGTTAACGGGCTGCGCATCGCCGTCGAGCTAGGGGTTCGGCGCCTCGACACTCGTGGCGACTCGCAGCTTCTCATCGACCAAGTCATGAAGAACTCCCACTGCCGCGACCCGAAGATGGAGGCCTACTGCGATAAAGTTCGGCGCCTGGAAGACAAGTTCTACGGGCTGGAGCTCAACCACATCACTTGATGGTACAACGAGACTGCGGACAAGCTGGCAAAAATAGCCTCGGGGCGGACAACGGTTTCCCCGGACGTCTTCTCCAGAGACATACATCAACCCTCCGTCAAGATCGACGACATGCCCGAGCCCGATGAGACCTCGGCTCAGCCCGAGGTACCCTCGGCCACCGAGGGTGAGGCCTTGCGCATCGAGGGAGAGCGGAATGGGGTTGCGCCAAACCGAAACTGGCAAACCCCGTACCTGCAATATCTCCACCGAGGAGAGCTACCCCTCGACAAGGCCGAAGCTCGGCGCGCCAAGTCGTTCGTCTTACTGGGTGATGAAAAGGAGCTCTACCACCACAGCCCCTCGGGCATTCTCCAACGATGCATATCCATCGTCGAAGGATAAGAGCTGTTGCAAGAGATACACTCGGGGGCTTGCGGTCACCATGCAGCACCTCGAGCCCTCGTAGGAAACGCTTTCCGACAAGGTTTCTACTGGCCGATCGTGGTGGCCGACGCCACTAGGATTGTACGCTCCTGCCAAGGGTGTCAATTCTACGCAAGACAGACGCACCTGCCCGCTCAGGCCCTACAGACAATACCCATCACCTGGTCGTTTGCCGTGTGGGGTCTGGACCTCGTTGGTCCCTTGCAGAAGGCAACCAGGGGCTTCTTGCACCTGCTGGTCACCATCGACAAATTCTCCAAGTGGATCGAGGTCCGACCCCTAACCAGCATCAGGTCCGAGCAGGCGGTGGCGTTCTTCACAAACATCATCCATCGTTTTGGGGTCCCGAACTCCATCATCACCGACAACGGCACGCAGTTCACTGGGAAGAAGTTCCTGGACTTCTGCGAGGACCATCACATCCGTGTGGACTAGGCCATCGTAGCTCACCCCATGACGAATGGGCAGGTCGAGCGTGCCAACGATATGATTCTGCATGGACTTAAACCGAGGATCTACAACGACCTCAGCAAGTTCGGCAAGCGGTGGATGAAAGAGCTACCCTCGGTGGTCTGGAGTCTGAGGACGACGCCGAGCCGAGCCACGGGTTTCTCGCCGTTCTTTCTAGTCTATGGGGCCGAGGCTATCTTACCCACAAAATTAGAATATGGTTCCCCGAGGACAAAGGTGTACGACGACCGAAGCAACCAGACCAGCCGGGAAGAATAACTGGACTAGCTCGAAGAAGCTCGGGACGTGGCCTTACTACACTCGGCACGGTATCAGTAGTCTCTGCGACGCTACCACGCCCAAAGGGTCCGGTCCCAAGACTTCCAGGTGGGAGACCTGGTACTTCGGCTGCGACAAGACGCCCGAGGGCGCCACAAGCTTACTCCTCCCTGGGAAGGGCCGTTCATCATCACCAAGATTTTGAAGCCTGGAACATACAAGCTGGCCAACGATCAAGGCAAGGTCTACAACAACGCTTGGAACATCCAACAGCTACGTCGCTTCTACCCTTAAGATGTTTCAAGTCATTCATATACCTCGTTTTCTTTACATGCATACATAAAGTCTAACCGTCAAGGAAGGATCGGCCTTGCCTCGGCAAAGCCCGACCCTCCCTCGGGGGCTAGAAGGGGGGAACCCCCTCTGCGTCAAAATGTTCCTCGGAAAAGTCTTTTGCCAGAACGTCTTTCGTGTCGTTTCGACTGCTTCGATAGCGGGGTCCTGAAAACGACGAGAGTACACGTAAGCGGCAAGGCCGACCAAACCGAGGGACTCCTACCCCTCTAGGATACGGATACCTCACTCATCACCTTCCATGATAAGTAACTCACGCTCGGATAAGCGATTCTGCTACCGAACAAGTCCTAACGCTTGAAAACTTTTCTGCCAGAACGACTTTCGTGCCGTTTCGACTGCTTCGATAGCAGAACCCTAAAAACGACGAGAGTACACGTAAGTGGCAAGGCCGACCAAGCCGAGGGACTCCTACGCCTCTGGGATACGGATACCTCACTCATCACCTTCTGCGAAAAGTAACGCTCGGACGAGGGATTCTGCTACCAAACAAGTCCTAACACACGAAACGAGAGGAAAGAAAACACAGCTTTATAATCCGACGCTAAAATTTTTAGGCCCCAGTGGCCGCAAAAAACATACGCATGCTTCAGACAAACTGTCCCTGCAGGTTCGGACATCGGCAGGGGGAGCAGCAGCACCCTCAGCGATGTTTCCACCCTCGGCGGAATCTGGCCCGGCCTCAGACGACGACACGGGCGGAAGGATCTCCACCTCGAAGGAGGACGCCGGCACCGCGCTTGGGCCCTCACGGCTAGGGTCTTCGGCAGGGTTCCAGCCCGAGCGGACGCCTCGACTGGCCGCTCGTAGCCTCAGCCAACTGTCCCCCGAGGACCTCAGCCCGGCTCACGGCCTCGGTAGTGTGACTCCGGGGTTGGTCCCGCTCGCGGATGACCTGGCCAAGCTCCAGCCGCCACCGCTGCACTTCCTCGACCTGGGAAGCCACATGCTCCTGGGCCGACAAAGCCTCTTTTCGAGCCGACTCCGCCTCTGTCCATGCCGACACCGCTGCCTCTGGCTCCAGCTCATCGCAGAGCGGCCGAGGGTTCTAAAACTGAGCAAGAGAAGCCTTGAGTGGCAAGGCCGACCGAGCCGAGGGACTCCTACGCCTCTGGGATATGGATACCTCACTCGTCACCTTCCGCACAAGGCAACTCACGCTCGGTTAAGTGGTTCCGCTAGCCGACAGGCAAGTCCTAGTGCTCGAAATGAGGAAGAATCACGACATTATGCTAAAATGCCCAAATGTTCAGGCCTCAGCGGCCACAATGAACAAACACCCATACCCAGGGTACCATTACAAACGGGACTCCGGTTCCACTCCTGCGGGTGTGAACAACCTCTACACCAGAGGGCCTGCGGGATAACAAACTCCAGGTGGCTCGCCGGCAACCGCTGCACCAACAGCGTGGCAACGACCTCCGTCTCGGGCGGCAAGACAGCTGCAGCGATGGACTCAGGGCAAACGCTGCCGCTGAAAGGCCCTCGTTCATGTCCCCTCACGGGGGACGAGAACCAGCCATTAAAGCCAAAGAGCCGGAGGTCCAGAGCGCAGGTGGCACGAATGGTCTCGTCGGCAGAAGAAACCGCTTCGGCAGAGGCAACCTCACCTATGGCGACCACCACCTCAGCACCGACGACGGCGGCCACCTGCCCAACAACACCGCACCAGCGAGTCCGGCAGCCACGGTCGATATGGCCAAAAGCGGACCGGCAGTAATAGCAGCAGCAGACGGGCAGAGGTAGCGGTCAAATCGCCTGCAGGCTCACGTCCCCTCCTGAAGCGGCAGGAGAGCCCTCTCCCACGGCATGAAGACGACACACCCGTGTTCCGTTCCTCGAACGGCTCGTGCGCGCGCAACGGCCGCCCCGTGAATCGCCCGTCCCGTCGCATTAACTCCTCGGCAGGGCAAGCGACACCTTTCGCAGGCGAAGCGGGCGTCGTTTCACCTCTGCCATGATGACCACGTCAAAAAAGGTGCGCCACGCCATTTAAATTCATATCCTTTTCCTCTTCCTCTTTCTCTCTCTTACTACAGGGACCGGGAATGGGGATATTTCGGAAAGGATCCTTCTTAGCGAAGGAAACGGGCCCCCGAGCCCTCCTACTGATCAGGGGTTCGAAGGCTGGCCCCTCGGAAGGGTTCGACAGCTGCCCCAGAGCACTCGGGCTCCACGCCCATTACTAATCAGGGGTTCGAAGGCTAGCCCCTCGGAACTGTTCGACAGCCGCCCCAGAGCACTCGGGCTCCGCGCCCTTTACTGATCAGGGGTTCGAAGGCTGGCCCCTCGGAAGGGTTCGACAGCCGCCCCAGAGCACGCAGAGTGAGGGATGACTCTGGGTACGTCTGTTACATGGCCGAGGCTCGGGCTACGCTCCCGAGGTACCCTAGGACATTTCCGAGACCAGCAGGAGCGATTTTGTAATGGAATCCCACCAGAGGGAGGCATCGAGCCCTCGGACCCTATCGAATGGGTCCGGGTCCGGCAAATCACCTGTAGGTACTTTTGGAGCACGACTCTAGGCCACTAGCCGACCCTTATCAAACGGGGCACGTGCGTCCACTCGGATCACCCGTTAGCAACTCACTGGAGACACCATGTTCGGCGCCCTCCGAGGGCAACATGGCGCTTTCCCCCCCCCCCTTCCTCCTTGCTGAAAGGCGACGAAGGGGCGTATAATAAAAGTCGAGACAGTCCTTGATCGTCCTCTCGCTCCATGCAGAGGCTCGGGGGCTGCTCTCGCAACCCGACTACGGCCAAACCGTTGACAGCGTCAACAAACCAGCCTAAAAACTCGGAACCTGACCATGCACCCAAGCTACGACCAGGCCGCATGAGGGAACAACAAGGCCGGCCGAAGAATCATGAAAAGCATTAAGACCTCAGAGGAGTCAAACCACTCCTCCGAGGCCTCGGGGGCTACACCCGGCGGGTGCGTTCGCGCGCACCCATCGGAACAAAGTATAACCGAGGAAGGCCGTTCCCCTCGCAAAAAAGTGCGGCAAAGCCTCCAAGCGAGTACCAACACTCCCTTTGAGGCTCGGGGGCTACTGTCGGGTACCGTAATTAGGGGTACCCCCAACACTCCTAAACACGGCTGGTAAGCACCATCAGCACAAACTACAGAGACTGATGGGCACGGTTCAGGTCAAGACCTCGCCTACCAAGGGACGCAATCTCGCCTCGCCCGAACCCGGCCCCAGGCGGGAACAGTAGTCCCGGACGAATTCGCGCCTCGCCCGAGGGTCTCCTCAGGCAGTGGGCGCACCCTCGGCTCGCCCGAGGACCAGCTCGGGCAGGCTTCGTCGAGAAGCAACCTTGGCCAAATCGCCTCACCAACCGACCGTATCGCAGGCACATTCAACGCGAGGATCGCCTGACACCTTATCCTGACACGCGCGCCTCAGTCGGCCAGGTCGAAGTGACCGCAGTCACTTCACCCTTTCACTGACCGATCTGACAGGAAAACAGCGTCGCTCAACCCGCTCCGACTGCTGTGCCAGCCACCCGGGCAAGGCTGACAATAGCAAGTTCAGCCTCGGGCGCAACAGGAAGCTCCGCCTCGCTCGACCTTAGGTCTCGGCCTCGGGAGGAGGTAACCGCCTCGCCCGACCCCAAGACTCAGCCTTAGCCTCGGCCTCGGGAGGAATCGCGTCCTCGCCCGACCCCGGCCTCGGCCTCAGGAGAAGTCTCCGCCTCGCCCGACCTTGGGCTCGGACCGACCGCGCCACAGGGGATACATCATTACCCTACCCCTAGCTAGCTCAGGCTACGAGGGAACAAGACCGGCGTCACATCTAGCTCGTCCTGGTAACAGGTAATGATGGCTCCCCGCGTGCGTCCATGACGACGGTAGTTCTAAGCCCCCTACGGAAGCAAGGAGACGTCAGCAGGATCTCAGCAGCACCATCAGCTGTGCTTCTACAGGGCTCAGGCACTTCTCCGACGGCCACGTTATCGCGTACACAGGGCTCTAGCACTTCTCCGACAGCCACGTTGGCATGTGCACAGGGCTCAGGCACCTCTCTGCCAGACACGTTAGCGCATAGCTACAACCCCCATTGTACACCTGGACCCTCTCCTTACATCTATAAAAGGGAGGTCCAGGGCCTTCATGCGGGAGGGTGACGCGGAGGGACGAGCAAACGAACATGCTCACTCTCTCTCTCTCTCTCTCTCGCGAACGCTTGTAACCCCTACTACGAGCACACCCCCCTGGTGCGAGATAATACGAGCAACGTTTTCCCCTTGTTTTCCATCTCGCGCCAACCCATCTGGGCAGGGACACGCAGCGACAAATTTACTGGTTGGCTTACGGACCCCCCGGGTCCGAAACGGCGACAATCTCAATGCCCAAATCCACATAAAGTACTAGCAAGTACTACCCCGAAGTCCAGTGGTAAACAAGGCATAAAGATAGACAAACTAGGGTAACCTATTGGGTCCCATCAAAATTAACCTATGTAGATCATTATGATAATAAGAACATGAGTGGGAAAAAAGAAGTGATCAAGGGCACAACTTACTGGGACTTGAGATTCCAGGTACCAGGATGATCTTCAGGTGACTCGTAACCTCGCTAGTCGTAGCAATACAAACAAACATGGTATAGGAAAAATTAACATTACACCAAACATAAGTACAAACTGCATAATAATAATCTACGCGTTGCTACGAGATCATGGGAACAAAACCACTGAAATTGGAGTTACGATTAAGGAGTTATGATTTATGGAAGATCTATGTGATTTAACTATTAAACTATATTATAAATTGATTAGTATACATCATATGAGAGAATCTCTTATATATAATTAACTCAACCCATAATCTAAGTCATTATTTCAATAAAGGTCATCTAGTCAAATTATAACCATAAGATCATAATACTATATTAATATTAAAGAAGTTAATCCAATATACATAGATTATTCCAATTAGTTACCTAATTATAAAAGTAGGGGATATCATATAAAAAATGTTGCTACTGCATAGTAAATATTTATATGAAGCTAACGCAACTGTGACGAGTCAATTCGAAATTAAAACGGAGAAGTTATGAATTTTCGAAGTTATTAAGTGCTTAGTATAGAATGAATCAAGTGAACAATTTTAATTCAATTTTCATGGCTAAACAAAGATACTAGATGATAAACAATATTAAAACAAAATAATGCCACATGAATGAATTAATTTGGAGTTAAAATGGATTTAATTCGAATTAAACCTGTTTCTAAAATTGTTTTCATACTAAAACCCATTTTCTACATTAATATACTCATTTTATTCACAATCCGGACTGCGGACATTAATACCCTAAAGATTAGGGGCTAAACCAAAAATTACAGGGCATAGATTAAATTTTCTACAACTGCATCAGGATGGCGGGTTAGTTCCAAAATTTCATAGGGTCTCTTATGCAAATGAGGCTGGCCGAAGGGTATGGACTATTCCCCAGCCGTCCTATCAGATCCAGACGTCCTAGATTAAATCGTGTTTTCAAACGAACCGGTATGCTTTGTGGTTCATCCTATCCGATCTCAACGGCCCAGAACAATCCGAGCCCTAGCTACCCTGTTTTTAATCTCACCCGTGGATCCATCAATCAACGACCCAAGGGATGCCTCATGCAATGATTTAATCTCCCCCGCCCACATCAGATCGGACGACTAGAGTGCTCCTTCAACCTCCCATGAAGGCTGGCCCGCGGCGGCGAGCGTCTGCACGGCAGTTCCCCACCAGAGTTCACGCAAGACGCGCACCCGAGCCCTATTTACCCATCCAAAAGGTTCAACACGCAGGGGAGATCATCACGAGCTAGCTGGTAGGTATTTACTTGGTGTCGAAGCGCGGGCGCTATCGCCCACGGAAGCAGCGGCATGGCGGTGGCCATACATTCCGTCGAGCAATTACTCCAGCTCTGGCAACCCATCCCGCCATGGGTACTTGTTGGTGTGGTGGCAGCCGGGCACGACGAGCACCGTGCGACAGACGAAGTTCTCCGATGCCATGAGCACGATGCCCGCGCCTGGCGACCAGCTCCTGCTCCATCAGCGCGCACAATCGGGTCGGCTACTGCCAGCGATTGGTTGCCCAGGAGCAGATCGACGATGGAGACACCAGCGGGTCACACCGAGCACCATCACTACCCCTTCCCCTCGGTCTTCTCTCTCTCAAATATCTCCCATGCGATGGCGCTGGCATGAGGATGCAGAAAACAACGTTTTTTTTGGAAGAACTGGGGATTGAGAGGAATAGCTCGGCTGGTCGTATAAATACACCGAAGATGCCGAGTCCCGACCGATGCGGACGTTAGTTGGGTGGTTACAACTGCTCGGGTTGTTAGTTGTTACGATCTCTGGAGCTTCTGTTGGTGTCCGTTAAGCAGCATGAGATGAACGACGACGTGAGCAACAGCCAACAGGACCCCCACGCGTGCTCGCCTACGTGCTGGCTTGAATTTGCATGATGTCGTCACTCCTTGCATCAGCATGACGTAAGCTTCATCTAGGTGAATAAAGAAAGTGGAAATTCATGTCTCCTATGTGGTACGTCTGGAGCAGTAGTTTTATCCTTTTCTTTTCTGATTCTCATTTTCCGATTTCAGTTTTAAATCCCAACTTCAATTTTTATTCTAGATTTTAGACTTTGATAAAATTCACAACAAACAGATAAAATATCCAGTATGAGATGTAAGTATTTTTGTACTAATTATCTTACCCCGTTATTTGGTAAATTATTTCAAATATGCAATGCACACATGAAATGTTTATTTTTAAGAAAATATGGTTTTAAGTATTTTAGTTAAAATTTCATTTAAAAGTGAATATTCATTACTTGATTATTTTAGGGGAAAGTAATGTATATTTTTCTATCATGAGTTACTTTAACACGTAAAAGAATATTTTATATACAGTCCTAGAAGGGGATAATCCATTCTAATAAATTGAAGCTCTTTTCATTATTTCTTGAAAGTTACAAACTGAATTTCTATTTCTATTTTACCTTAACTAATATTGTTTTAATGTTTCTATTTATTTTTAGAAAATGGTGGGTTAAAAAGTATAACTATTCGTTAGGGACACTTTACTTTGATTTCTGTTACTAGTCCGCAAAATCAGGATTTTGGGTGTTACAAATCTACAAGCTGCTTAAGCCAGGCAGAAGAGCTAACATGATAAGAGAAGAAAACCCTTCCAGTTTGAAGTGGGAGATTTCGCATATCTGAAAGTATCACCCACCAAAGGAGTGCAAAGGTTTAGGATCAAAGGCAAGTTAGCCCCTCGCTACATTGGACCTTATGATATCGTGGAAGCATGTGGACCCTGTAACACCCTAGGTGTTACCCAAGGCCCTGGCTCAACACATTCAACTGTGACCCATTATCACATGTGGTTTAGTGTGGGGATGAAGCACCCAAAATTTAGAGGCAATGTCTTAATCAAATGTTGGATATGCTAGAAGGAGTATCTTAGCCTTTTCATGCACCTCAAATTGGAAAAATTGCTCAAAACCCTAGAAACCCCCTCTTGAGCCATTAGACCCACTACTACAGATCATGTTATATGAGACGGTTAATTTTTAGTTATTAAGACACTTATAAAGTGTCCAAATTTGATGGAGTCGTAAAATATATCCCATATTTAAGATGGTTATAAACCGTCTTAAAAGATATTTTATAAGACGGTTTTAAATTTATAACCGTCTAAAAAAGGTGTCTGTTTAAGTCATTTGTTTGATGAACCGTCTTGAATTAGGTTTTTGGTTACGACACTTCTTCTAAAGAACCATCTCGAATACGAATATTATAAGACATAAAGTATTTATCAAACCGTATAGAATATCGTATAATAATAGACACTTGCAACAAGAAAACCATCTTATTTAGAGACTGATATTGGATGTTTTGGAAACCGTCTTATTAAGATTTAGACGAAATGACTTACATAACTAGACATTCTTCAATTTATAATCATTTTTGAGATGTCACATTATAATAATTTAAAAGAGAAATATACATACACACACACATATTTAATAACGTCATATTTAATGTAATATAGATAAGTACAATTCAATGTCTCATGAATAAGCACTGTCAAATAAATCATACATAAGTGTACTCTAAATCCAAATTAAAATACTAACTAAAAAACTTATCATCAGTCGTTTGCGCTAACATTGAATCTATCTAAGCATACTAGAATAGAAGGCATGTTATCGCCGTGCCCCCGTCAGAAAGCGTTCGTTTCAAATGTAGAGCTTTAGCTGGATTCATCAGTCTGCGTTGCAGGGACAACCTCTGAGTTGATGCTGCTGTCACCTTGGAGAGATGGTGAATCAAGTGCAGGTTTCTTAGCAGCAGGTTCGGCAGAGATCGGCTTGATGCTAGCTCGTTTGACGCCTGTGCCTACAACCCCAAGGTCAGTCACAGTGCTTCCAGAGCTTCTAGTTGTCGCTGCCGTAGACATAACCGAGGAGTCGAATCCATTGCTTGAGGTTGCTATCTGGGAAGAAGTAAAAGATGCAGCTTTTGGCATCACTTCAGTTACCCTAGACGCAATTGCCTTCACCATCTCATCCATGTCAGCGCTTGGGTTTGCTTCAGACAGGTCCTCAAGCTAAATGCAAAACAAATTAGAGATGTCATTGGCCGTTAGAGCTAAGATAAATCATCTTCATTATCGATACAGTAAGAGGCACATGAAGCAAAATAAATTGCATCTATAAATTTTTACCTTCTTCTCAAGACCAGGCAATATGCTAGTAAGCTGCTCTAGCTCTTTTTCAACGGTTGATTTTTCTGAGCCTCGTTCAGCTTCAGCAGCAGATGCATCACCACCATCTATACCAGCCAACAAAGCATCCTTGGAACTTTTCAGGTTCTGTATGCGTGACTTGCATAGCGAAATTGCTTTTGCACAGTATGAAATTGCATCTCCAATCTTGGAAACTAGTTCATAAACCAAACAAATGCGGAAGTTTCTAAGACTGTATTAAGGCAAATAACAAAGGAAGATCAACAAACTGACCCTAGGAAGCAATCATATCATCTAAAGTAGCATGTGCGTTCAAGTAAATAATGTTATGGATATGCATTCCACCAAAACAACTGAACTAATTTATTGAATATAAAAAAGGCATTCTTTACCAACCTAAATTTTAAGTTTATCAGGCTACAAATAACTATAAAATAAAGGCATGAAAAATAGAGCAAGGCACGACCAGGTTGCAGATGCGTATTTATGTAATAATACTATCTCCAGACTCCAGTCATTATATATGACGTAAGAATTACATTCAAGTCAATTTGATGATCATAATGTCATATAATTCTGACTGCAGGTTGTAATATCTCTCTTTAGCACACAAAATAGTGTAACTATGACAAAGGGGATACAATTCCACAACTCGACGACGGTCAGGCTCAACCAAATGCTCCAACATGGATAAAGCTTTCATTCTTGTTCTAATTATTGAATGCCGTATATAGATACAAGAATAGCGTGACAAATTTGAGCAGCAAAAAATCAACATCAAGATACCAGAACATATTGATAAGAAGCAATGAGTCAGGTAGTGATGTGAAATATAGACTATGAAAATAACTAAATATTAATCAGAAAAATGTGGGTAACAGTGAACTTTGTTTAAGCATAAGAGCTTACATCAAAAGGAAGTCCAGCGATCCAGATTCCATCTATATGTTGGACCTGGGATCCATGCTGTCCTCGACATATCAAGGCACTAAGACCAGTAAACCAAGCCTCCGCCTCGACTTTATTCTTGCAGATCTTTGAAATCAAGGGAGCCCATGAGAATCCTCCAATTGAGGCTGATAATATATCTGCTAGTCCTAGTAAGCTGACCTTCCTTTCTTCATTCATCTCCATCGGGGAGCCGACAAGTGCGGGAGCCAGGCATGGGCGGAGGCGCTGAGGGAGCGGACGCCAGCCATCGAGAGCGAGGGGAGGAAGAAGAGTGTATGCGTACTGTCGTGTGGTGGTGGCGGCGTGGAGTCCCAGGTGGAGGGAGGGGTGGTAGGAGCCTAGCCACGGTGTCCAAGACCGGCGGCGAGCGGAGCTCACGCCCGCAAGAAAAAGCCACCATGGCAGCACCTCGCCCTACACACGACTAAGAGGGGCGCCTGGCTCACAGGCGGAGGAGGGCACTGTGGGCCTAGGCGGGGCGACGATGGCTTCACCCTAGGGAGCGACGGCGAAGGAGGAGGAGCAGGAGGAGGAGGAGGAGGTGGTAGGGTTTGGGTGAGATGGGTGAAAAGGGGGCTGCGATGGTCGAGGGGGCCCCAACCTAACCGAACGTGGTTGGGGTTGGTGCGAGGACTGCAAGTTAATTTGCGAGAACTCAAAGGGGGTCCGTAAAATTGAGGCCAACACGCACGCATCATCACACGGTGGCATTTTGACACTTGACACCCGTGAAATGCCAAGAGGGAGTGAATCGGGATCATCTTTTAAGGAACCCGATTAGAAGGAATCATTTAGACGTTGTGTTTTTAGACTGAACCTCTGAAGTAGCCCGATTTTTGGAGTTTGACAATGTAAATATAAAAAGCACTAATATATTCAGCATATGTGTATACCTTCCTAAACCCTATGGTATGTAAATGATAGGAATTAAAGTAAAATGATGACTTAGGTCAGTTATGTAACACATTAATGATCGAGTCGCATGTGGATCCATTTTACCATCTATACCAAGTTATAAAGATAAGTTTTACATTTTATATCATATATATGGTCAAACTAAGATGGATCCACTATTTACTACGCTTTTAACAAGATGCCTTATCATAAATATCATACAAAGAAGAGTTCATATTTAGAAATGTCTAGTATACTCACTAACATCTAAGACGATCTTTATAGTCTAGACGACTCTAATAATATCTTTATTTAAGATGGTTTCGTATACATAAGTGTCTAATATACTAACCAAAATCTAAGACAATTATTGCAATCTTAATGACTAAAATTATATATTTATTTGAGATGGTTTTCAATAACAATCCGTCTTAAATCAATATAAGACATTTATTACAATGTAAATGTCTGAAAACACTTCTTTATTAAAGACGGATCTCCAACGAACCATCTTACCTTACTCATCACCATATGATAAAAGACACTTCTATAAAATGCACTGATATGTGTTTTAAAATGTGTGTCTTGAATAAGCATATCTCTAGTAGTGACCCCCCAGCATTGGATTAGTGGAAAACTATGTAAATGACCAGTTCATGACTTAAACCTTTTACCAAAGTTGAAGTATATTTATATGTCTACAAGAAATAGTAAGGGAGTTATTCCAAAAAGGTCCCACAAAAACCCCTAATTCAGCCCTCAAGTGGAGAGCACTCTAGAGCAACCCAAATTTTCTCTTAGTCAAAAATCAGCCCTCTTCTAAAGATCAAAGGTGTTCACTTAGTTGCTGGCGCCAAATCCACATAGTTCAATTGACAAAAGGGAGCCGAATTACCCAAGGCACACCCCTGAAAAATTTGAAACCAAACCAGAACCGTTTGACATGGTTTGACACAAGTTTTTTCTATGGTGGAACAGTGCCGACAACACTGACTTGGCGCCACCATATCTCCCAAACTAGACCAGATCTTCACTTGGAACTCACATAAACTAGGTAGAGAAGAGATCTTACACAAGTTATATGGCGAGATTCACACGTTTGGCTGCTCAGCAAGCGCTAGAACTCGGGTAGAAAGAATCGAACACGTGTTCGACCTGCCCTGGCAATGCCAGAGCACGCCCCGGTGCTCAGCCCCGCGCGCCCGTGCCGCACGACACCCGACCCCGCGCCCACTCCTATAAAACCGACTGAGGCCTCGACCGTACGCCCTCGCTCGCTCTTAGCCCCGCCCAAGCGCAAGATCGCCGGAGTTCTCTCTACACACGGCGTGCCAGCGGCTGCCCGAGCCCCGACCACCATGGACTGGCCACTCCAGCCCACCTCCACCCCGTCCAATCCCTCGGCTAGCCTCCTCAGAGCTCAGTAAAGCTCTTCGAGCCCTCAGACAGAGCACCACATTGCCGGAGGTGCCGGATTGACGTCGCCGGACTTCACCCGACCGTCATCGCACGTAGACCGTGCTGCACGATGAGCCACTCTTCGATTCCTTGCGCCTACAGCACCTTTGACCTCCAGTGATGCTCCCCGAGCGATTAGATTGAACTCTACCGCCGTGAGCAGGCCAGAGCACGCGCCGCCGTCGAGCCCGACCGCCTGCGCACACGACCAGCCCTACTCCGGCCACCATCACAGGCGATCAACCCCTCGACGTGACCGCCAGAAGCCCCCGGATCTCATTCGACCTTCCGCCGGACCTCTCCTACCGCCGGTAAGCCGCACCACCACTTTTCATCCCTGAGGCTACTGTTCCGGTGAGGAGGGAGTACGGGTTAAGAAAGAGAAAAGGCCAGGGGGTTATTGGCAAAGTCAGTGACTCTAATGAATAGTTTCCCAGGGGCACGGATGCAAGGATTCAGTTAAGGAAAACCCCAGGGCCCCTGACGCAAAGCTATTTTCTTTAAACCTTTAGATTATTTCTTTTTCAAATAAGCAGTAGACTTAGAAAATTTATAACTTGAATTGTATTCAACCAAATTTGGTCAAACAAATTTTGTTAGAACCTGCATTTCATAAACTATCCAGCAAAAATGATAAACACCATGGTTCCAGTAACCCTTTTTGTAGTTTGGATTATTTAAGCAAACTGCCCAAAACTTGATAACCAAAGGAAAAATAAAAATAATTTTGAACTAGGGCTGAGAAAAACTTGAGACATACTTAACTGGTATCTACACTGTTTAAAAATGTTAAACTCCCTAGTATACTAGGTTAAGGAAAGATTATCCATTAAAACTTGTATTGACCCAAACCTTAAGAAAATGAAAAAGGGAATTTAAAATGGGGACTAGAGGGCAACCATATTTTTCCTGACTTGCTTAAATGGTGTAGTTCGTAAGGAAATTTTGTTGAACCCTCATTTAGTACAAGGAAAATGCACCACCTTTTATTTAATAAAAACAGTGAGAACTTAGAAAATCCTAGAAAAATAACCCTAAGGAGGAACCACCCCAACCTTAGGAATAACTACTTTTATGCGAGTATGAATCTAGGAAAAATACAAGTTCTGTTGTTTGATATTTTTCAAATAGCAAGTTAGTTATAAGGGCCTTTTTGGCATTAAACTTTAGAAAAGTACAACTAAATAACCATTGAGTCACCCTCTGTAATTTTTGGCACAGAATCATGTTATTACCCGTAGACGCTAGCAAAAATAACTTTTAGTAAAGAACCCCCACCTAAATTAGAGTTGTAGTACAAAGTGACCCTCTACCCTCACTTTTGTTATTTTTGCCTAGCGTTTATCCTAATTATTCTTAAACTCAAATTTATAGAATAGACTACAGAGACCAATATTAACCCACATTAATTTTTATAGAATTTTTGGAAATTTTTAAATCACTATGATAGTTCAAGCTCACCTTAAAAGCATAAATAGAAAATAAAAAGGGAAATTAGTGGAAGGAATTAATGTTACACACACCCCTTCAACCAGACCTCCCTAAGTGCCCACTAAAACCTTAATGGGATAATTAAATTCTTAATCCACTCAAAAACCTAAACTAGTAAGTATGCACTAATAAGAACTTCGTACGACAACGAAACCCAAATGTACCAACTGCCTTAATATTGCTTTACCATACATCGTGTTTACTAAATTGCATATCATTAACATACATGTATCTTATTCATTGCATTTCGATAGATTGTAATCTCGCTGACGGAGAGTACGTACTCATTCCGGAGGAAGGAGTTGCTCAGGAGGGAGTCCGGAGCCAGCAGCCAAGCCTGCCATTGAGGATCTCCTTGCCCTAGCTTTTGAAGGCAAGCCCCGGTCTTATGCATAACCATTATATATGCTATTTTACTGCACTTAATGATTGTAGGCTTGTACTGTGCACTTAAGTGTAGGAATTGCCTGAAACCATAGTTGCATGAACTCAGGATTCCTTTTGAGATGGATACTAGTATGCTAGGTCGAGTATCTGCTTCGCTAATTAGGGATCTCGGTAGAAGTCACGTGATTTTTCTAGCACTCGCGTGAGGTCAGGAATTGATTGTATCCATTTTTATATCGGAATGATGATGGCCTATGAGCAACGATCCATGGGGATGCGTTGTCTACGAGACTGAAATTAAAATAAGAATTAAGGTGTGGTACCGTGTGTCAAGCGTTTGAACATACTAAACACATGCCAAGAAATATGGTAAATCGTCAAGCCTAGTACCTGAGTGAACCTGCCCGCAGATTGACCTCCTCACGCGACCTGAGACGTGGTCTGCCATTCCGTTTATGGTGGGTACAAGTGCGGTCACTGCACGATGGCAGTCGGGGTCAGTGTGGCATTGTACGCCAAGGCGGTGAGCCTCTTTCTATTGACGGGGAATCAATGGGGACGGTTCATGTGTGTTGGGACGGAGTGTCTCACCACATCGTGTGTTTAGGTTTACCTTGCAAGGTTTAAAAACTCGATTCGAATCGTCTGCTTCTCGCAGCTAATGAGACTGCTTGATCCATGCTGCTACATTGAGTAAGAAGTGGAATAAGGTGACAGTCAAAGGATATTGATTGGAATAATGTTTGACACCATGTATGAATAGCTAGGTATTCATATAGTCTAAAGGATTACTGAAAGTCGCCTAGAGGGGGGGTTAATAGGGCGAATCTGAAATTTAACAACTTAAGCACAACTACAAGCCGGGTTAGCGTTAGAAATAAATGCGAGTCCAAGAGAGGGCGTAAAAACAAATCGTAAGCGAATAAGAAGTGAGACACAAGGATTTGTTTTACCAAGGTTCGGTTCTCGCAAACCTACTCCCCGTTGAGGTGGTCACAAAGACCGGGTCTCTTTCAACCCTTTCCCTCTCTCAAACGATCCCTCGGACCGAGTGAGCTTCTCTTCTCAATCAAACGGGAACCAAACTTCCCCGCAAGGACCACCACACAATTGGTGTCACTTGCCTTGATTACAATTGAGATGATCGCAAGAAAGAATGAGAAAAAGAAGCAATCCAAGCACAAGAGCTCAAATGAACACGAGTGTCGCTCTCTCTAGTCACTATTTGATTTGGAGTGATTCCGGACTTGGGAGAGGATTGATCTCTTTGGTTGTGTCTAGAATTGAATGCTAGAGCTCTTGTAAGTAGTTGGAAGGTGGAGAACTTGGATGATTTGAATGTGGGGGTGGTTGGGGTATTTATAGCCCCAACCACCAAACTTGACTGTTGGTGGAGGCTGCCGTCGACGGGCGCACCGGACACTGTCCGGTGGTGCACCGGACACTGTCCGTTGGCACACCGGACAGTCCGGTGCGCCAGACCAGGGAACACTTCGGTTGTCCCTTGCTCTCTTTGTTTGAACCCTTTTCTTAGTCTTTTTATTGGCTTATTGTGAACCTTTGGCACCTGTAGAACTTATAGACTAGAGCAAACTAGTTAGTCCAATTATTTGTGTTGGGCAATTCAACCACCAAAATCAATTAGGAAATAGGTGTAAGCCTAATTCCCTTTCAATCTCCCCCCTTTTTGGTGATTGATGCCAACACAAACCAAAGCAAATATAGAAGTGCATAATTGAACTAGTTTGTATAATTGTAAGTGCAAAGGTTACTTAGAATTGAGCCAATATAAATTCTCATAAGATATGCATGGATTGTTTCTTTATATTTTCATCATTTTGGACCACGCTTGCACCACATGTTTTGTTTTTGCAAATTCTTTTGTAAATTCATTTCAAAGTTCTTTTGCAAATAGTCAAAGGTAAATGAATAAGATTTTGAGAAGCATCCTCAAGATTTGAAATTTTCTCCCCCTGTTTGAAATGCTTTTCCTTTGACTAAAACAAAACTCCCCCTCGATAGAATTCTCCTCTTAGTGTTCAAGAGGGTTTTAAGATATCAATTTTGAAAATATTACTTTCTCTCCCTTTTGAACGCAATAAGATACCAATTTGAAAACATCATTTGTTGTAAAATTAGGTGGTGGTGCGGTCCATTTGCTTTGGGCTAATACTTTCTCCAAAAACGGATACTTTTGAGTGAAATATAAGCCCTTGTCTTACTACTTTCTCCCCTTTGGCAAATAAAATATGAGTGAAGATTATACCAAAGACGGAGAGATGCTCGGAGCGACGGCGAAGAATGAGTTATGGAGTGGAGTGGAAGCCTTTGTCTTCGCCGAAGACTCCATTTCCCTTTCAATACACCTATGACTTGGTTTGAAATATACTTGAAGACACATTAGTCATAGCATATAAAAGAGACACGATCAAAGGTATATTTAGGAGCTATGTATGCAAGACATCAAAAGAAATTCCTAGAATCAAGAATATTTAGCTCATGCCTAAGTTTGTTAAAAGTTTGTTCATCTAGTGGCTTGGTAAAGATATCGGCTAATTGTTCCTTAGTGTTAATATATGCGATCTCGATATCTCCCTTTTGTTGGTGATCCCTTAGAAAATGATACCGAATGGCTATGTGTTTAGTGCGGCTATGCTCAACGGGATTATCCGCCATGCGGATTGCACTCTCATTATCACATAGAAGAGGAACTTTGGTTAATTTGTAACCATAGTCCCTAAGGGTTTGCCTCATCCAAAGCAATTGCGCGCAACAATGTCCTGCGGCAATATACTCGGCTTCGGCGGTAGAAAGAGCTACGGAATTTTGCTTCTTTGAAGCCCAAGACACCAATGATCTTCCCAAGAACTGGCAAGTCCCCGATGTGCTCTTTCTATTAATCTTACACCCCGCCCAATCGGCATCCGAATAACCAATCAAATCAAATGTGGATCCCCTAGGATACCAAAGCCCAAACTTAGGAGTATGAACTAAATATCTCAAGATTCGTTTTACGGCCGTAAGGTGAGCTTCCTTAGGGTCGGCTTGGAATCTTGCACACATGCATACGGAAAGCATTATGTCCGGTCGAGATGCACATAAATAGAGTAAAGAGCCTATCATCAACCAGTATACCTTTTGATCGACGGATTTACCTCCCGTGTTGAGGTCGAGATGCCCATTGGTTCCCATGGGTGTCTTGATTGGTTTGGCATCCTTCATCCCAAACTTGTTTAGAATGTCTTGAATATACTTTGTTTGGCTAATGAAAGTGCCCACTTGGAGTTGCTTCACTTGAAATCCCAAAAAGTACTTCAACTCACCCATCATAGACATCTCGAATTTTTGTGTCATGATCCTACTAAATTTCTCACATGTAGATTCGTTAGTAGACCCAAATATAATATCATCAACATAAATTTGGCATACAAACAAATCATTGTCAAGAGTTTTAGTAAATAGAGTAGGATCGGCCTTTCCGACTTTGAAGCCATTAGTGATAAGAAAATCTCTTAGGCATTCATACCATGCTCTTGGGGCTTGCTTGAGCCCATAAAGCGCCTTAGAGAGTTTATAAACATAGTTAGGGTACTCACTATCTTCAAAGCCGGGAGGTTGCTCAACATAGACCTCTTCCTTGATTGGTCCATTGAGGAAGGCACTTTTCACGTCCATTTGATAAAGCTTAAAGCCATGGTAAGTAGCATAGGCAAGTAATATGCGAATTGATTCAAGCCTAGCTACGGGTGCATAGGTTTCACCGAAATCCAAACCTTCGACTTGTGAGTATCCCTTGGCCATAAGTCGGGCTTTGTTCCTTGTCACCACACCATGCTCATCTTGCTTGTTGCGGAACACCCACTTGGTTCCTACAACATTTTGATTAGGACGTGGAACTAAATGCCATACCTCGTTCCTTGTGAAATTGTTGAGCTCCTCTTGCATCGCCACCACCCAATCCATATCTTGTAGTGCTTCCTCTACCTTGTGTGGCTCAATAGAGGAAACAAAAGAGTAATGCTCACAAAAATGTGCAACACGAGATCTAGTAGTTACCCCCTTATGAATGTCGCCGAGGATGGTGTCGACGGGGTGATCTCGTTGGATTGCTTGGTTGACTCTTGGGTGTGGCGGTCTTGGTTCTTCATCCTCCTTGTCTTGATTATTTGCATCTCCCCCTTGATCATTGCCGTCATCTTGAGGTGTCTCGTTTTCTTGATTTTCTCCTTCATCAACTTGAGCCTCATCCTCATTTTGAGTTGGTGGAGATGCTTGCGTGGAGGAGGATGGTTGATCTTGTGCACTTGGAGGCTCTTCGGATTCCTTAGGACACACATCCCCAATGGACATGTTCCTTAGCGCCATGCACGGAGCCTCTTCATCACATATCTCATCAAGATCAACTTGCTCTACTTGAGAGCCGTTAGTCTCATCAAACACAACGTCACAAGAAACTTCAACTAGTCCTGAGGACTTGTTAAAGACTCTATATGCCCTTGTGTTTGAATCATATCCTAGTAAAAAGCCTTCTACAGTCTTAGGAGCAAATTTAGATTTTCTACCTCTTTTAACAAGTATAAAGCATTTGCTACCAAAGACTCTAAAATATGAAATATTGAGCTTTTTACCGGTTAGGAGTTTGTATGATGTCTTCTTGAGGATTCGGTGTAGATACAACCGGTTGATGGCGTAGCAGGCAGTGTTGACTGCTTCGACCCAAAACCGATCTGAAGTCTTGTATTCATCAAGCATGGTTCTTGCCATGTCCAATAGAGTTCTATTCTTCCTCTCCACTACACCATTTTGTTGTGGCGTGTAGGGAGAAGAGAACTCATGCTTGATGCCCTCCTCCTCAAGGAAGCCTTCCATTTGAGAGTTCTTGAACTCCGTCCCGTTGTCGCTTCTAATTTTCTTGATCCTTAAGCCGAACTCGTTTTGAGCCCGTCTCATGAATCCTTTTAATGTCTCTTGGGTATGAGATTTTTCCTGCAAAAAGAACACCCAAGTGAAGCGAGAATAATCATCCACAATAACTAGACAGTACTTACTCCCACCGATGCTTATGTAAGCTATCGGGCCGAATAGGTCCATGTGAAGGAGCTCGAGTGGCCTGTCAGTCGTCATGATGTTCTTATGTGGATAATGAACACCAACTTGCTTCCCTGCCTGACATGCGCTACAAACCCTGTCTTTCTCAAAATGAACATTTGTTAGTCCCAAAATGTGTTCTCCCTTTAGAAGCTTGTGAAGATTCTTCATTCCAACATGTGCTAGTCGGCGATGCCAGAGCCAGCCCATGTTAGTCTTAGCAATTAAGCAAGTGTCGAGTTCAGCTCTATCAAAATCTACTAAGTATAGCTGACCCTCTAACACTCCCTTAAATGCTATTGAATCATCACTTCTTCTAAAGACAGTAACACCTACATCAGTAAAAAGACAGTTGTAGCCCATTTTGCATAATTGAGAAACTGAAAGCAAGTTGTAATCTAAAGAATCTACAAGAAAAACATTGGAAATGGAATGGTCATGTGATATAGCAATTTTACCCAATCCTTTGACCAAACCTTGGTTTCCATCCCCGAATGTGATAGCTCGTTGGGGATCTTGGTTTTTCTCATAGGAGGAGAACATCTTCTTCTCCCCTGTCATGTGGTTTGTGCACCCGCTGTCGATTATCCAACTTGAGCCCCCGGATGCATAAACCTACAAAACAAGTTTAGTTCTTTGTTTTAGGTACCCAAACTGTTTTGGGTCCTTTGGCATTAGATTCAAGAACTTTGGGCACCCAAACACAAGTTTTTGATCCCTTGTGTTTGCCCCCAACAAACTTGGCAACTACCTTGCCGGATTTGTTAGTCAAAACATAAGATGCATCAAAAGTTTTAAATGAAATGTCATGATCATTTGATGCACTAGGAGTTTTCTTCTTATGCAATTTAGCACGGGTTGATTGCCTAGAGCTAGATGTCTCACCCTTATACATAAAAGCATGATTAGGGCCAGAGTGAGACTTCCTAGAGTGAATTCTCCTAATCTTGCTCTCGGGATAACCGGCGGGGTATAAAATGTAACCCTCGTTATCCTGAGGCATGGGAGCCTTGCCCTTAACAAAATTAGACAGTCTTTTAGGAGGGACATTAAGTTTGGCATTGTCTCCCTTTTGGAAGCCAATGCCATCCTTGATGCCAGGGCGTCTCCCACTATAGAGCATGCTTCTAGCAAATTTAAACTTTTCATTTCTAAGTCATGCTCGGCAATTTTAGCATCTAATTTTGCTATATGATCATTTTGTTGTTTAATTAAAGCCATGTGATCATGAATAGCATCAATGTTAATGTCTCTACATATAGTACAAATGGAAGTATGTTCAACGGTAGATGTAGAGGGTTTGCAAGATTTTAATTCTACAACCTTAGCATGCAATATATCATTTTTACTTCTAAGGTTGGAAATGGAAGCATTGCAAATATCTAATTCTTTAGCCTTAGCAAGCAATTTTTCATTTTCAATTCTAAGGCTAGCAAGAGAAATGTTCAATTCTTCAATCTTAGCAAGCAAATCAACATTATCATTTCTAAGATTGAGAATTGAAACATCACAAGCATTTGAATCAACCTTAGCAATTAAATTTGCATTCTCATTTCTAAGGTTGGCAATAACATCATGGCAAGTGCTTAGCTCACTAGTTAATTTTTCACATTTTTCAACTTCTAGAGCGTAAGCATTTTTAACCTTAACATGCTTTTTGTTTTCCTTGATTAGGAAGTCCTCTTGGGTGTCCAAGAGTTCATCCTTTTCATGGATGGCACTAATTAATTCATTTAATTTTTCTTTTTGTTGCATGTTTAGGTTGGCAAAAAGGGTACGCAAATTATCCTCCTCATCACTAGCATTATCATCACTAGAGGACTCATATTTAGTGGAGGATTTGGATTTAACCTTCTTATTTTTGCCGTCCTTTGCCATGAGGCACTTGTGGCCGACGTTGGGGAAGAGAAGACCCTTGGTGACGGCGATGTTTGCGGCGTCCTCGTCGGAGGAGGAGTCGGTGGAGCTCTCGTCGGAGTCCCATTCTCGACAAACATGGGCATCGCCGCTCTTCTTCTTGTAGTATCTTTTCTTCTCCTTTCTTCTCCCTTCTTGTCGTCGCCCCTGTCACTATCACTAGATAATGGACATTTAGCAATGAAATGACCGGGCTTACCACACTTGTAGCATACTTTTTTGGAGTGGGGCTTGTAATCCTTCCCCCTCCTTTGCTTGAGGATTTGGCGGAAGCTCTTGATGATGAGCGCAATCTCCTCATTGTCGAGCTTTGAGGCGTCGACTTGATGTAGACTCCTCCTTCTTCTCCTCCGTCGCCTTGAATGCGACCGGTTGTGCCTCAGACGTGGAGGGGCCATCAAGCTCGTTGATCTTCTTTGAGCCTTTGATCATCAATTCAAAGCTCACAAAATTCCCGAGTACTTCCTCGGGAGTCATTAGTGTATATCTAGGATTACCACGAATTAATTGAACTTGAGTAGGGTTAAGGAAAACAAGTGATCTAAGAATAACCTTAACCATCTCATGGTCATCCCATTTCTTACTCCCGAGGTTGCGCACTTGGTTTACCAAGGTCTTGAGCCGGTTGTACATTTCTTGTGGCTCCTCCCCTTGGCGAAGCCGGAAGCGACCGAGCTCCCCCTCGATCGTCTCCCGCTTGGTGATCTTGGTTATTTCGTCTCCTTCGTGCGCGGTCTTTAGCGTGTCCCAAATCTCCTTAGCACTTTTCAACCCTTGCACCTTATTATACTCCTCTCGACTTAGAGAGGTGAGGAGTATAGTTGTGGCTTGGGAGTTGAAGTGTTGGATTTGGGCCACTTTGTCCTCATCATAATCTTCATCCCCTACAGATGGTACCTGTACACCAAACTCAATAACATCCCATATACTTTTGTGGAGTGAGGTTAGGTGATATCGCATCAAATCACACCACCTATCATAATCTTCACCATCAAACATTGGTGGTTTGCCTAATGAGATGGAAAGTAAAGGCATGTGTTTAGGAGTGCGAGGATAGCGTAGGGGGATCTTACTAAACTTCTTGCGCTCATGGCACTTAGAAGTTACAGACGACGTGTCGGAGCCGGAGGTGGATGGCGACGAGGAGTCGGTCTCGTAGTAGACCACCTTCCTCATCTTCTTCTTCTTGTCACCGCTCCGACGTGACTTGTGTGAAGGGGATTCCTTTTCCTTCCCCTTCCCTTTGTTGTAGGACTCTCCCGATGGAGCCTTCCCGTGGCTTGTAGCGGGCTTCTCGCCAGTCACCATCTCCTTCTTGGCATGATCTCCCGACATCACTTCGAGCGGTTAGGCTCTAATGAAGAACCTGCTCCGTTACCAATTGAAAGTCGCCTAGAGGGGGGTGAATAGGGCGAATCTGAAATTTAACAACTTAAGAACAACTACAAGCCGGGTTAGCGTTAGAAATAAATGCGAGTCCAAGAGAGGGCGCAAAAACAAATCATAAGCGAATAAGAAGTGAATCACAAGGATTTGTTTTATCGAGGTTTGGTTCTCGCAAACCTACTCCCCGTTGAGGTGGTCACAAAGACCGGGTCTCTTTCAACCCTTTCCCTCTCTCAAACGATCCCTCGGACCGAGTGAGCTTCTCTTCTCAATCAAACGGGAACCAAACTTCCCCTCAAGGACCACCACACAATTGGTGTCTCTTGCCTTCATTACAATTGAGATGATTGCAAGAAAAAATGAGAAAAAGAAGCAATCCAAGCGCAAGAGCTCAAATGAACACGAGTGTCGCTCTCTCTAGTCACTATTTGATTTGGAGTGATTCCGGACTTGGGAGAAGATTGATCTCTTTGGTTGTGTCTAGAATTGAATGCTAGTGCTCTTGTAAGTAGTTGGAAGGTGGAGAACTTGGATGACTAGAATGTGGGGGTGGTTGGCGTATTTATAGCCCCAACCACCAAACTTGACCGTTGGTGGAGGCTGCTGTCGACGGGCGCACCGGACAGTCCAGTGCGCCAGCCACGTCAGCAGACCATTGGGGTTCGACCGTTGGAGCTCTATCTTGTGGGCCCGCCTGGCTGTCCGGTGGTGCACCGGACAAGTCCTGTAGACTGTCCGGTGCGCCTTCTTGCGCGTTCCTGACTCCTGCGCGCTCTAGCGCACATTAAATGCTGTAGCAGGTGACCGTTGGCGCGGAAGGCGCCGTTGCTCCGCTGTCACACCGGACAGTCCGGTGAATTATAGCGGAGCGGATTCCCGAAGCTGGCGAGTTCAGAGTCGCTCTCCCTTGGGGCACCGGACACTGTCCGGTGGTGCACCGAACAGTCCGGTGAATTATAGCGGAGCGCCTCTGAGAATTCCCGAAGGTGAGGAGTTCAGCTTGGAGTCCCTTGGTGCACCGGACACTGTCCGGTGCGCCAGACCAGGGACCACTTCGGTTGTCCCTTGCTCTCTTTGTTTGAACCTTTTTCTTAGTCTTTTTATTGTCTTATTGTGAACCTTTGGAACCTGTAGAACTTATAGACTAGAGCAAACTAGTTAGTCCAATTATTTGTGTTGGGCAATTCAACCACCAAAATCAATTAGGAAATTGGTGTAAGCCTAATTCCCTTTCAATTACACTAAAACTTGAAAAGTTAAAACTTGTTTTTAGACTCAGCTAGTGCTTTTGGCAAACCAAACCCCTTAGCCAAACAGTTGCATGGTCTAGAGGTAGAGGAGTAGACTCCTCACACCGGGTAAGTCTAGCTGAGTATTAGTATACTCAGCCTTGCTTGTAGCACAATTTTACAGGTACTCTGGAGGATATGGTTGCTAGAGTGACTTGGCCGTGCACCTTGCCACCAGGTTGGACAGTCGAGTGGGACCCTACCTCAGTAGGAGAGGAGCATGAGGAGTGATGGGCCAGGCTTCCCCATGCTCCCTTTCTTTACCGTTAGTTAATTTCCGCTGCATCGAGAACAATGGTTACTACTTTTGCAAAACTCCGATGATGATGTAATAAGATTAAGTACTTCTTTAATTTATGGTTTTATGCTTTATTGTATTTTCTCTGTGCCTCACCTTCGAGTGAGTATGTGGTACTTGAGCCTGTTAGTGGCTTTATTGGACTAGATCTGAGGGACTAACGGTTTATTCCAATTTAAGTGCGGCCTTGCCTCTAAGGCGGGACTAGGGCACTTAAGTTGGAATAATTCGGGCGGTTCTGCCACAGCTGGTATCGGAGCTTGTACCACTCAGAGAAATCAATAAATCATAATTACCGACCATTTCAAAAGTAAAACTTGCTTAGGAACCAAGTTGGATATCTGTCAGGACGATAAGGATAGACCTAGGACGTGGAGCCTTAGGACACTAGATGGGCAGCTAGGTGGCTATTTGAGTATGTCGTACATGCTGCTATAATATAGATGAGGGAATTCTATATCCCTATATACTTGATGTAAGGACGCTTAGGACGAGCATGCATGCATCATTTTTTTACCCTCTTAGTAACATGTCATTATTATTAAGAAGCTACATAAACAAAGAGTCACCGTAATAAAATTTTAAATCTATATCGAAGATCTCCACCTAACCCTAGGAAGGCTAGGTCCTCAGAAAAATTATTTTTTTTTCTAGTCTTTTGCACTAGCACCATCTATTTTTGGTTTTCCTTCTTTTTTAGCTTACACTTACCCTTGCACAGATGACTTCCCATGTACCCACTGATGGAGGGAATGCATTTTCCCACACGGATGGTCTCGCACGAGAGGGTTTTCCCCTCATCTTGTGGGAGGTACTACAGGGAGCAGGTTATACCATGCCCCCCAGTACGAGGTGCAGTTTTTTGAGGAGCATCGAGTACCTCACTGTAGGGTGAGGATGACTTTGGAACCTCATCCCCTACAACCAGGATGGCGTTCACTGGACTCGGAGTCTTTCGGTTTCCGGGCCGCGACACTATAGAATCCACGGCCATGCATGTGCTGATGACTTTCTATGGATTTCACCCTCTGGAGATGTCAACCCATCCCATCGGCTTGTTCCCCGCTGAAAAGGAGGATGACTGTAACACCCTAGGTGTTACCCAAGGCCCTGGCTCAATGCATGCACCTATAGCCTATTATCACATGTGTTTAAATGGGAAGAAGGGGACACCAAAACTTTAGAAACCATGGCTTAACAAAGTGATGATCATGATGGGAGGGATACCCTAGCTTTTCATGTATCTTCACCTTTGAAAAAGATTCTAAAACCCTAGCACCCCCTCTTGAGCCATTAAACCCCAAGCATTGGATTAGTGAGAAGGAGAAGCAAATGACCATTTTATGACTTGAACCCTATACCAAAGTGGAAGTACACTTATATATCTACAAGAAATAGTAAGGAAATTGTTCAAAAAAGGTCTCACAAAACCCCCAAAATCAGCCCCAAGTGGAGAACACTATAGAGTGACTCACATTTTCTCTAAGTCAAAAATCAGCCTACTTCCAAAGATTGAAGATGTTCACTTAGTTGCTGGGGCCAAATCCTTAAGGTCAAAATAACAAAAAGGAGCCAAATTTCCCAAGGCACACCCCTGAAAAGTTTGAGCCCAAACTAGAACCGTTTGACATGGTTTGGCATCAGTTTTGTCGCGGGATGAATAGTGCCGACACCACTGACTTGGCGCCACAAAATCTCCCAAACCAGACCCGATCTCCCCTTGGAACTCACATGAACTAGGTATCCCTAGGTGCAGAGAAGAGATCTCACAAAAGTCTTATGGCAAGATTCACACGTTTGGCTGCTCAGCAAGGGCTAGAACTTGGGCAAAATGAAATGGCCACGTGTTCGACGCGCCCTGGCAATGCTAGAGCATGCCCCGACGCTCAGCCCCGCACGCGCCGCGCCGCGCCAACACCGCACCCACGCCCGCGTCTGCGACTATAAAACCGACCCAGGCCATGACCGTATGCCCTCGCTCGCCCTCAGCCCCGCCCAAGCACAAGTTTGCCAACGTTCGTCCTGCGCACGGCGTGCCAGCGGCCACCAGAGCCTGGACCACCGTAGACTGGCCACTCCACCCCTCCTCCACCCCGTCTGACCCCTCAGCTAGCCCCTCTAGAGCTCAGTGAAGCTCCCCGACCCGTAGACCGAACACCACCTCGCCGGAAGCGCCAGATTGACGTCGCCGGACTTCGACCGGCCACCGTCACGCGTAGACCACACTGCACGGTAAGCCACTCGTCGATTCCTTGCGCCTACAACATCCTTGACCTCCAATGAAGCTCCCCGTGCGGTTTGATTGAACTCTACCGCCCTGAGCCGGCCGGAGCACGCTCCGCCGACGAGCCCAACCTCCTGAGCACGCGGCCAGCCCTACTCCGACCATCACCGTCGGCGATCCGCCCCTCGGCGTGACCGCTAGAAGCTCCCGGACCTCACCCAGCCCTCCACTGGACCTCTCCTACCGCTAGTAAGCCGCGCCACCACTTTTCCTCTCTGCGGCTACTGTTCCGACGAGGAGGGAGCTCGGGTTAAGAGAGAGAAAAGCCAGGTGGCTATTTGGAAATGTTAGTGACTCTAGTGAATAGTTTCCCAGGGGCACGGATGTAAGGTTTGGTTAAGGAAAACCCTTGGGGCCCCGGTGCAAAGCTGTTTTTTCTTAAACCTTTAAGATTTATTATTTTTAAATCGGTAGAGAACTTCAAAAATTTATAACTTGAGTTTTATCCAACCAAATTTGGTCAAACAAATTTTGCTAGGTCCTAAATATTATGAACTATTCAGCAAAAATAATAAACACCCTGGTTCCTGCAATACTTTTTAGAGTTTTAATTTAAATAAGTATACTACCCAAAACTAAATAAACAAAGGGAAAATAAAATACTTTAGGACTGAGGTTGATAAAATTTGGAGATGTCCTTAGCTAGCAACTGCATTGATAAAAAATGTTAAACTCTCCAGTATACTAGGTTAAGAAGAAATTAACCATTAAAACTTGTATTGACTCAAACCTTAAGAAAATGAAAAGGGGAAGTTAAAATGTGAACCAAAGGGCAACCACATTTTTCCTAGCCTGCTTAGGTGATATAGATCATAAGAAAATTTGGTTGAACCCTTTGTTAGTAAAAAGAAAATGCACCACATTTCATTTGATAAAAATAGTAAGAACTTAGAAAAAATCCTAGAAAAATAACCCTAAGAAGGAACCACCCAAACCCTAGGGATAACTAATATTATGATAATATAAATCTATGAAAAATACAAGTTTTGTTGTTTGATATTTTTCAAATGACAAGTTAGTTATAAGAGTCCTTTTGACATTAAACTTTAGAAAATCACAACTAAATAACCATTAAGTCACCTTCTGTGATTTTTAGCACAAAAGTATGTTATTACCCATGGATGTTAGCAAAAATAATTTTTAGTATAGAACCCCCACCCAAATCAAAGTTGTAGTACAAAGTGACCATCTACCCTCACTTTTGTTATATTTGCCCAAAGTTTATCCTAATTATTTTTAACCTCAAATTTATAGAATAGACTACAATGACCAATGTTTACCCACTGTAATTTTTGTAACATTTTTGGAAAATTCTAAATCACTATGGTAGTTCAAGCTCACTTTAAAAGCATAAATAAAAAAATAAAAAGGGGAATTGTGGAAGGAATTAATATTACCCAACTAGATCTCTCTAAGTGTCCACTAAAACATAAAGGAGATGACTAAATTCTTAATTTCACTCAAGACCCTAAAATAGGTGATTTTAAAACAGTAAGAGCACCATACGATAAAGAAACCTGGGTTTACCCACTGCCTTAATATTGTTTCACCATACATAGTATTTACTAAATTGACATATCATTAAAATGCATGTATCTTATTCATTGCATTCGATAGGTTGTAACCTCACTGACGGAGAGTACGTCCTCATCCCGGAGCAAGGAGCTGCTCAGGAAGGAGTCCAGGAGCCAACACCCGAGCCTGCCATCGAGGATCTCCCTGCCCTAGCTTTTGAAGGCAAGCCCCGGTTTTATGCATAACCATTATATATATGCTACTTTACTATACTTAATGATTGTAGGCTTGTACTGTGCACTTAAGTGTAGGAGTTGCCTGAAACCCTAGTTGCATGAACTCAGGATTCCTTTTGAGATGGATACTAGTATGCTAGGTTGAGTAGTTGCTTTGCTGATTAGGGATCTCGGTAGAAGTTGAGTGATTTTTCTAGCACTCGTGCGAGTTCAGGAATTTGTTGTATCCATTTTGATAACGGAATGATGATGGTCTATGGACACGGATCCATGGGGATGCGTTGTCTACGAGACGAAATTGGAATAAGGATTAACGTGCGGATACCTGTGTCAAGCGTTTGAACATACTAAACACATGCAATATAGTAAATGATAAGTCTAGTACTTGATTGAACATGCCCGCAGACTTTACTCCTCACTGGACTTGAGACAGAGTCTCCCGTGCTGGATTATAGTGGGTACAAGTGCGGCCATTGCATGGCGGCAGCCGGGGACAATTGGGGCATTGTACGCCAAGGCCGTGAGCCATGTTCTGTTGCCAGGGAATCGATGGGAACGGTTGATGTAACACCTCAGGTGTTACCATGGCTAGAGCCCACCTTGGCACTAAGGACTGTGATCATATGTGGTAGAGACTTAAGGAAACACATGAGAACTTTGGAGATCATGTGTTAATCAAAGTTTGTTAATGACCTAAGAAGTATTACTCAAATCTTTGTACACTTACTACCTTGGATAAGAGGGGGGAAGAACCCTAGACCTCTCTTAAACCCTATCTCCCAAAACCATGGATAAAGGGGGAAAGAGAGTGAGCAAATGTGCAAAACATGAGTAATCTTTAACAAAACCATAAGTAACCTTATAACCAGCAATTAGGGGAAGGTAATATTGCAAAAAGACCCCTAGAGAAACCCCAAATCAAATCTCCAAGTGGAGAGAGAGCTAGAGCTCTCTATTTCTCTCTAAGTTAAAAACTACACCTACACTAAAGATCAGTCGTGTTCACCTCGAAGCTGGCACCAAATCCACCTATGTTCTATACCAAAAATGTGGCATACCACCTAAGGCACCGACTGGAAAAAGCTGAGCCGGAGACTTGGACGTTTGACATGCCTTGGCATGGTTTTTGTCGCGAGGTGGGCAGTGTGACACACCCGATTTGGCGACCGAAGATCTCCCTACCTAGGCCATATCTGCCATGGCAGCTCACGGATGAGAGACAGCCCTAGGTGCCAGGAAAAGACTCACGCCGGATTTTTGCCAAGATTCGCACGTTTGTGACTTGGGTGAGCTGTGGAACACGGGCCGAAGAAAAGCTCCACGTGTTCGACGCGCTCTGTGTGCGCCAGAGCATGCCCGCGCGCGCCCCGCGTCGCGCCAACGGCCAGCCGGCGCCCTGGCCCGCGTTCGCGCCTATAAAGCCCGCTCAGGCGTCGACTGCACTCTTCCGCGCACCCTCAAGCCTCACCGGAGCTCAGTTCACCGCCGTTTGCCCATGCGCGGCGTGTCCGCGGCCACCCGAGCCACTGCCGCCGTAGACCGGCCAGCCCAGCCTTTCCCAACCCCGTCCAACCCTCGGAGGCGAGTGTGCACAACTCAGTGAAGCTCCCCGAGCGAGGAATCGAAGCCTGCTTCGCCGGAGAGGCCAGTCCACGGTCGCCGGAGTTCACAACCCCGCGCGGAGTACGTGGACCGGGTAATCCACTCAACCATTTTTCGATTCCTTGTACACACGGTCCCTACGTTACCCCGTGAAGCTCACCGTGCCCTTGGAATGAACCAGATCGCCGTGGTTTGGCCGGTACACTCGCCGCCGACAAGAACACCCGCCTGCGCACGTGGACCGAGCGATTCCGGCCATCCCCGCCATCGAGCCGCACCTCGCTGTGACCGCCAGAGCCTCCCCGAGCCAACCCTGCCCTTCGCCGGACCTATCTCGCCGCCGGTAAGCCGCGCCACCCTTTTCTTTCCCGCGGGTACTGTTTACATTGGGGGAAGGACTGCGGGTGAGAGGAAGAGAAGGTCAGGGGGCTTTTTGAACTGTCAGCGACCCAGGGGAATAGTGGCGCAGGGGTAGATTTGTGCGGGTTGATTTAGTTTAAACCCAGGGACCTCGGTGTAAACTGCTTTTCCAGAAAACCTTTATTAAATCTGCTTTTAAATTTGAACAGAACTTTACTAATTCATAACTTCGGTTTTATTCATCCAAATTTAGTCAAACCAATTTTGTCACACTCTAAATAATGTAAACTACCTAGGAAAAATATAAAACCCCTATGTACTACAAAAAACATTAGGGTTCTGATTTAATTATTGTTTTGACCAAAAGTTAAATAATAGGGATAAAAATAGTTGCACTATTTGACTAGGGTTAGAAAAATTTGGAGAAGTTTATATCCACCTACTGATCTGTTTAAAAATGTTAAACCTCTCTGTCCACTCCATTAAGTTAGTTTTTACCCCTTATTCTATAATATGCTTAAGGTTAAGAAAAAATAGAAAAAGTGATTTAAATAATGAACCAGAGGGCACCCCTATTTTTGTTAGGATACTTATTCAATATAGTTCACTGGAAAAATCTATCATACCCTGGTTTAGTATGAAATAAGTAGGATCCCTTTTATTTCAAGAAAATAAGGAAAACTTAGGAAAAACCCTACAAAAATAACCCCACGGTGAAAACACCCCAACCCTTGGGATAATTAATGTTTTGTTATTAAGAACTTAGGAAAAATATGAAATTTGCTGTTTGACATTTTTTAGATAACAATGTAGTAGAAAGTGCCTTTTAGGCATTAAAACTTTAGAAAATCACAACTAAATTACCACCCCTTAGCTTCCTGTGATTTTTGGCACAGAAGCCTATTATTACTGTTAGAGGCCAACAAAAATAACCTTTAGGACAGAACCCACCTCTAATTAAGAGTTGTAGTACAAAGTGACCCATTTACCCAACTTTTATTATTTTTGTCTTAAGCATAGCCTTTTTATTTTGAACCTCAACTTCCTAGAAGGGGCTATAGTGACCAATGGCAACCCACTGTAATTTTTACAGAATTTTTGGAGAAAATTAAGCTACTGTTGTAGTTCAAACCACCACTAGATTTCATAAATAGAAATTGAAGAAAGGAAAATGAATAATGGAAATTAGTGCCATCCTAAAAACTCTTTATAACTTGTCCACTGAAGTATATACAAAGGCCATACTAATTCCCTATGTTTATCCTCAACAAAAATCTAAGCTTAAAAGTGATAAGCATAACCCACTAAAAACCCCGCATGACCCAGAAACCCTAAGTTACTCCTTAACTTAGTTTTCTTTTTGGCATAATGTTATTAAATCCTGCATAATCATAACATACATGTTCATTGCATTCGATAGACTGTAATCTTGCTGACGGAGAGTACGTCCTCGTGCCGGAGCAAGGAGCTGCTCAGGAGGTAGCCCCAGATCCAGCACCAGAGCCTGCACCAGAGGACCTGCCTGCCACTACTTTGGAAGGCAAGCCCCGGTTTATGTATAACCTGTTATTTATGCTATTTTACTTCACTTAATGATTGTAGGATGGATTGTGCACTTAGGTGCAGGAATTGTTTGAAACCCTAGTTGCATGATCTCAGGAACCCCATTGAGATGAACACTAGGATGCTAAGTCGAGTAGCTGCTTTATTAATTAGGATCTCGGTAGAAGTCGAGTGATTTTCTAGCACTCGCGCGAGGTCAGGAATTGATTGTATCCACTTTCTTATCATAATGATGTTGGTTTGTGGACAACAATCCATGGGGATTGGTTGTCCACGGGATAAAAATTGGAATAAGGATTAAGGTGTGGTACCGTGAGTCAAGCGTTTGAACGTACTAAGCACATGCCGAGAAATATGGTAAATCGGTAAGCCTAGTACCTGATTGAACCTGGCAGTGGACTTTACCCCTCACGCGACCTGAGACGTGGTCTCCCATTCCGGTTATGGTGGGTACAAGTGCGGTCACTGCACGACGGCAGTCGGGGTCAGTGAGGCATTGTACGCCAAGGCGGCGAGCCCTGATCTGCTGACGGGGAATCGATGGGGACGGTTGATGTGTGTGGGGACGGAGTGCCCCTACATGTCGTGTGTTTAGGTTTACCTTGCAAGGATAAAAACTCGATTCGAATCGTCTGCTTCTCGCAGCTAATGAGACTGCTTGATCCATGCTGCTACATTGAGTAACAAGTGGAAATGTGATGAGTTGGCAAAAGAGGTTGATTGCTGTAAATGTTTGATACCATGTATGAGTAGATAGTACACTTTTAGCCTTAAGAGAGTCACACTTACATTTGACAAAGTTAAAACTTGACTTAGAAACTCAGCTAGTGCTTTTGGCAACCAAACCCCACAGCCAAACAGCTGCATGTCTAGAGGTAGAGGAGTAGACTCCTCACACCGGGTAAGTCTAGCTGAGTATTAGTATACTCAGCCTTGCTTGTGGCATAATTTTACAGGTTCTCTGGAGGACATGGTTGCTGGAGTGACTTGGCCGTCCATCTTGCCACCGGGTTGGACTATCGAGTGGGACCCCGCCTCGGCTGAGGAGGAGCATGAGGAGTGATGGGACAGGCTTCCCCATCTCTCTGTTTATTTACCGTTAGTTTTATTCCGCTGCACTTCGAACAATGATGACTACCTTTGCAAAACTCCGATGATGATGTAATAAATTAATACTCTTTAATGCATGGTTTTATGCTTTATTGTATTTGCTCTGTGACTCACCATCGAGTGAGACTATGGTACTTGATCCTGTCAGTGGCCATGTCGGACTAGATCCGAGGGATTGACGGGTTATTCCCCTTTAAGTGTGGTCTAGCCTCTACGGCGGGGCTTAGGCACTTAAGTTGGAATAATTCGGACAGTTCCGCCACAACTGGTATCGGAGCTTGTACCACCACAGAGGAATCAATAAAATGTAAATACCATCATTTTCCAAAATAAAATTTGATAGAAACAATGTTGGATAGATAGTAGAACGAGCAGGATAGACCTAGGACGTGAAGCCTTAGGGTGATAGAAGGGTAGCTAGGAGGCTACGTAATTAGGCCCTATTGGCCACCTTAAGGGATGGGAGTTCTTCCCTATCCCCTTATATTAGTGAGGTCGTTCAGGACGAGCATGCATGCATTTCAAAAATCTAACACATGGATGTTTGAGTGAGGACTTAAAAACAAGATGATAACCAACTAAGTCACCAGTACCATTTTTATTAACTAAAGAAAGGCTGAGTTTTATTTTTCTTGTTCTTTTTATAATTCTTTTTCTTTTACTTACGCGTAACCGTACACAGATGACTTCCCACGGATCCTCAGAGGACGGGAATGCACTGTCCCACACTGACGGGCTTGCGCGAGAGGGCTTCCCCCGCATTTTGTAGGAGGTACTTCAGGGGGCCGGATACACGACACCCCCTCAGTACGCGGTGCAGCAGTTCGAGAAGCACCGAGTGCCCCGTTGTAGGGTGAGGATGACCTTGGAGCCTCATCCCCTGCAGCTAGGCTGGCGCTCATTGGACTCTGAATCTTTTGGGTACCGAGCTGAGGACACAATCGAGGCGATCGCTCTGCACGGGTTGACCACTTTCTGCGGATTCCATCCTTTGGAGCTGGCTACCCACCCCATTGGCTTGTTCCCCGCCGAAAGGGAGGACGACCCGATGTGGAAGGATAGGGTGGAGCATGCCAAGGATATCTGGGCCATCTACCCAGGACAGACTGCGCACTTGACCGTACGGTGCATGAATGCTCTGTACCGTCTACAAGTGATGCGCGGTGAGGCGATGTCCCATCTGATGGCACTATTGGAGGCAACAAAGATTACTGTGGACAACAGGGAGGAGCTCGTGGTTGATTTGTCCACTGAAATGGTGGAAAAGGACTTGCAGGTGGAGCAGCTATCCACTGATATCCAAGAGTTGGAAGAATTAGTGGGCACCAGGGAGAACACCATCGAGGTTCTCGAGGATCAGCTCATTAACACTCAGCAACAGCTTGCTGAGGCTAACGAGCACTTGGATATGCATCACCAGGAGATCCAGGATATGGAGGCCAACGAGGACGTCGACATCGAGGGAGGAGATGAGCCTGCCTCCAGTGTGGACACTGTTGGCTCAGGGAGACCACCTTCCCCTGAGTCGAGTGTTGCCTCGTTCACTCACTAGGTTTTCAGGACAGAGTTAGAAGTCGGATGGTAGGACTCCTCGCAGCTAGCTTAGCTTTTGCACCCTTGGGGTACTAGGCTAGATAGAGTTGAGTCTTTTTGGGACAATTGATGTAATCGTGATAAACTCTCTTGGAAGCATGTTTGATGGATGTTGTTATCAGTTTAAATTTGGAAGGAAAAATTTATGCCTTTTTAAATCCTTTTGTTGAAGTTGGAGTCTATCATTTTGCTTTTGACTCCTTTCGCCGCGATTAAATCTTGAACTTGGAGATATGGTGTTAAGTATGTATGTGGTTTTTCAGATGGCCGGGAGGCAGCGTCGTGGCCAGAATGAGCGCGTTCCTCCACCGCCGCCACTGCCTCCCACTCTGCAGGAGCTGATGGCTCAGCAGAATGAGATCTTGAGGCAGCTAGCTCAGCGTCAGCCACCACCTCAGCACTATGGTGGTGGAGACCATCAGCGTCACCCTGCGGCAGCTACCTACCAGGAGTTCCTCAGTACCCAGCCCCCATTGTTCACAAGGGCAGAGGATCCACTTGATGCAGATGTGTGATTGCGAGTAGTGGAATCCAAATTCCCGCTACTCCATGGAGCTTGCTCAGAGGTCACTAAAGTCAGGTTCGCCACCCAGCAGCTTCGCGGACCCGCAAGGACTTGGTGGGATCATTTTCTTGCTATGCAGCCAGAGGACCGAGAGGTGGAGTGGAGAGAGTTCAAGGCAGCTTTTAGGGGACACCACATACCAGCCGGGATTATGGACCGAAAGCTCAACGAGTTTCTGGCACTTACTCAGGGCAACAGAACAGTGTTGCAGTATGCCCTGGCTTTTAATGACTTGTGCCAGTATGCTGGATATCATGCAGATACAGATGAGAAGAAGAGAGACAGGTTCCGGAGGGGGCTCAGCACTAAGCTCCGTGACCGTCTCAACACCGTCAGGGCCAACAACTACAATGAGTTGGTCAACATGGCTATCTCCCAGGAGGACTGTATCACAGCTCGTCAGGCAGAAAAGAAGAGGAAGACCCCTGTGGCAGGACCCTCAGCTCAGCCACAGCGCTTCAGGATTGTATCCGACACTCAGAACAGGGGACCCCAGCAGCAGCAAGGAAGATGGGTGATCCGACCCCAGCAGCAACAGCAGCAGGCACCCAACCGCACCCAGTTTCCAGCTCAGAGGAACAATCAGCAGCAGCAGTACCGCCAGGCAAATGATAACAGGTGTTTCACTTGCGGCAACACCGGGCATTATGCCAAAAATTGCCCCAGGAACCAGCAGAGGCAGGGGCAGAATGTTAATCAGAATCAAGGCAAGAGGTAGAAGGTGCAAGTAAGGCAGGGCAGGCTAAACTTCACCACCATGGCTGATATTCCAGAGGGAGCACCCGTCATGACTGGTATCTTTACAGTTTTAAATTATCCTGCCATTATTCTTTTTGATTCTGGTGCATCGCATAGTTTTATCAGTACCAAATTTAGTGCCAAGTGCCAATTGCCTTTTCACCACACCAATGGGGGTATCACAATTTCGACACCAGGGGGCAGGGTTGCCACCTATCAAGTCAAGAGGCATGTGCCCATAAATTTTGGTAGTCTTGTGATTAAGACCACCCTCCTCATTTTGGGTTTGGATAGCGTGGATATTATATTGGGAACTGACTGGTTAACCAGGCACCAAGCAGTTATTGATATTGCAGCTAGGGCCATTGAGGTGCACTCACCAACTTGTGGTGAAACTACACTATATTTGCCCGACCAGGGATGCACCCGTTCTTGTGCTTTTGTTATGTTAGAATCCCCAGTAGAAAAGATCCCAGTGGTCTGTGACTATCTGGATGTGTTTCCAGATGAATTGCCAGGGATGCCACCTGACCGAGACATTGAGTTCGCAATTGAGTTGCAACCCGGGACTGCTCCTATCTCCAAGAGACCCTATAGGATGCCTCCCGTGGAATTGGCAGAACTGAAAAAGCAATTGCAAGAGTTGTTGGATAAGGGGTTCATTCGCCCAAGTACTTCACCATGGGGATGTCCAGCTTTATTTGTGAAGAAAAAGGATGAGAGTTTGAGGATGTGTGTTGACTACCACCCTCTCAATGCGGTGACCATCAAGAACAAATACCCGCTACCCCGCATTGATGTTCTGTTTGATCAGTTAGGAGGAGCCAAGGTATTCTCCAAGATAGACCTTCGCTCAGGTCACCATCAGATCAAGATCCGTGCCAGCGATATTCCCAAGACAGCTTTCTCTACCAGATATGGGCTGTATGAGTTTTTGGTGATGCTTTTTGGGCTGACCAACGCCCCGGCTTATTTCTTGTACCTGATGAACTCAGTGTTTATGCCAGAGTTGGATAAGTTCGTGGTCGTTTTCATTGATGATATTCTGGTCTATTCCAAGAATGAAGACGAACATACTGAGCACCTGCACATCGTGCTTCAACGACTGCGCGATCATCGTCTTTATGCTAAGTTGTCTAAATGCGAATTCTGGCTGAAGGAGATCAAATTCTTGGGTTACACAATTTCTCAGGATGGGATATCAGTTGATCCTGAGAAGGTACAAGAAGTGATGGATTGGAAACCCCCGACTACAGTGAAGCAAATTCGGAGTTTTCTGGGATTGGCAGGGTATTATCGACGATTTATTCCGGATTTCTCCAGGATTGCCAAACCAATGACTGAACTATTGAAGAAAGGAGTCAAGTATGATTGGAACCAAAAGTGTGAAGATGCCTTTCATACTTTGAGGCAGCATTTGACAACAGCTCCAGTGCTGGCTCAACCTGACAACACCAAGCCATTTGAAGTTTATTGTGATGCTTCTGGTACAAGATTGGGATGTGTTTTGATGCAAGATAACAGAGTCATTGCTTATGCTTCCCGAGCACTCAGGCCCCACGAGCAGAACTACCCTACACATGACCTGGAGTTGGCAACTTTGGTTCATGCTCTTAAGATATGGAGACACTACTTGATGGGAGCTCACTGTAACATCTACACTGATCATAAGAGCCTCAAATACATCTTCACTCAGGCAGATCTGAACATGAGGCAGAGGAGATGGTTGGAGTTAATCAAGGACTATGATTTGGAGGTGCACTACCATCCGGGCAAAGCAAATGTTGTGGCAGATGCCTTGAGCAGAAAGGCCCAGTGCAATTGTATGAGCATGGATGCAAGGGTGACCACCCTGTGTACTGAATTGTGCAAGCTGAACCTGGAAGTTGTTCCTTCCGAGGAATTAAATTATATCTCGGTGGAGCCCACATTGCAAGAGCTAATACTCAGGGCACAGGTTGAGGATAAGGGTGTTCAGGTTATCAAAGACATGATCAAGCAAAAGGCAGAAAAATACAAGTGTTTCCGATAGGACAACAAGGGAATTTTATGGTTTGGAGATCGATTGGTTGTTCCCAAGGACCCTGAGCTGAGAAAGAGGATACTGGATGAAGCTCACCTTTCCAAGTTCTCCATGCACCCTGGTAGCAACAAGATGTACCATGACCTCAGATCTTTATATTGGTGGACCAGAATGAAGAGGGAAATTGCCAAGTACATATCTGAGTGTGACACCTGCTAGAGAATCAAAGCCAGTCATTTGAAGACAGCAGGTCCTTTGCAACCCCTTCCCATACCATCTTGGAAATGGGAGGACATTTGCATGGACTTTATAGTGGGATTGCCCAATACATCCAGGCACCATGATTCTATTTGGGTTATTGTGGACAGATTGACTAAGACTGCTCATTTCTTACCAGTGCACACCACCCACAGAACAGAGAAGTATGCAGAGATCTACATTGACCAAATAGTTCGTCTGCATGGGATACCAAGGACTATAGTCTCGGACAGAGGAGCACCATTTGTGGCACGATTTTGGGAGCAATTGCAGGAATCACTTGGGACCCAGGTCATACGAAGCTCAGCCTATCATCCCCAAACAGATGGCCAGACAGAAAGGGTAAACCAGATTTTGGAAGACATGTTAAGGGCATGTGTACTACACTACGGAAAGGATTGGGACAAGTGTCTTTCCTTGGCAGAGTTTTCTTACAATAACAGCTATCAGTCCAGTCTGAAGATGGCACCTTTTGAGGCATTATATGGGAGAAGGTGTAGGACCCCACTGAATTGGTCTCAAGCAGGGGAGAGGGAAATTTTTGGGCCGGATTTGGTACTTGAAGCAGAGGCAAAGGTCAGAATCATCAAGAAGAACCTAGAAGCTGCTCAGGCCAGGCAAAAGAGCTATCATGATAAGAGGCGGAAGCCTCTACAGTTTGAGGTGGGAGATCATGTTTATCTTAAGGTGTCACCCACCAAGGGTGTCCAAAGATTTGGGATCAAGGGCAAGTTAGCTCCTCGCTACATTGGACCCTACGAGATCAAGGAAGCTTGTGGACCCATAGCCTATCAACTGGAATTGCCACCTCACATGTCAGCAGTTCACAATGTGTTCCATGTATCTCAGCTGCGGAAATGTGTCCGCCTACCCACTGAAGTGCTACCTGAGCCAGACATTGAGATAGAACCAGACTTGTCCTATCAAGAGTACCCCATCAAGGTATTGGATTAGAAGGAGAGATCAACACGGGCAAGGTCAATCCGAATGTATAAGGTTCAGTGGAGTCACCATTCAGTAGAAGAAGCTACATGGGAGACTGAGGATTTTCTACGCTCTCGCTTCCCCGACTTTCTGCCCAAAGGAGTCGGTACGTAACCCCAAAACCCCACCCCCACCTGCCCTTTGAACTCAATTATAAGAAAAACTTAGATAACAAGGATAGTCTAAGTTGTGGATTTATTTTAAAAAGAGCTTCCTTCTGAAGTTGCAAAGAAAATGACATTCGAAGAGCAGTTAACGAGAGAAACTGGAGTATAAGGAAGAGTAGCACACCATCGTACCTTAGTAGCACCCCTCTAGAGGACTCTGCCTAAAATCTCGGGACGAGATTCCTTTAAGGGGGAGGGCTGTAACACCTCAGGTGTTACCATGGCTAGAGCCCACCTTGGCACTAAGGACTGTGATCATATGTGGTAGAGACTTAAGGAAACACATGAGAACTTTGGAGATCATGTGTTAATCAAAGTTTGTTAATGACCTAAGAAGTATTACTCAAATCTTTGTACACTTACTACCTTGGATAACAGGGGGGAAGAACCCTAGACCTCTCGTAAACCCTATCTCCCAAAACCATGGATAAAGGGGGAAAGAGAGTGAGCAAATGTGCAAAACATGAGTAATCTTTAACAAAACCATAAGTAACCTTAAAACCAGCAATTAGGGGAAGGTAATATTGCAAAAAGACCCCTGGAGAAACCCCAAATCAAATCTCCAAGTGGAGAGAGAGCTAGAGCTCTCTATTTCTCTCTAAGTTAAAAACTACACCTACACTAAAGATCAGTCGTGTTCACCTCGAAGCTGGCACCAAATCCACCTATGTTCTATACCAAAAATGTGGCATACCACCTAAGGCACCCACTGGAAAAAGTTGAGCCCGAGACTTGGACGTTTGACATGCCTTGGCATGGTTTTTGTCGCGAGGTGGGCAGTGTGACACACCCGATTTGGCGACCGAAGATCTCCCTACCTAGGCCATATCTGCCATGGAAGCTCACGGATGAGAGACAGCCCTAGGTGCCAGGAAAAGACTCGCGCCGGATTTTTGCCAAGATTCACACGTTTGCGACTTGGGTGAGCTGTGGAACACGGGCAGAAGAAAAGCTCCACGTGTTCGACGCGCTCTGTGTGCGCTAGAGCACGCCCGCGCGCGCCCCGCGTCGCGCCAACGGCCAGCCGGCGCCCTGGCTCGTGTCTGCGCCTATAAAGCCCGCTCAGGCGTCGACTGCACTCTTCCTCGCACCCTCAAGCCTCACCGGAGCTCAGTTCACCGCCGTTTGCCCGTGCGCGGCGTGTCCGCGGCCACCCGAGCCACTGCCGCCGTAGACCGGCCAGCCCAGCCTTTCCCAACCCCGTCCAACCCTCGGAGGCGAGTGTGCACAACTCAGTGAAGCTCCCCGAGCGAGGAATCGAAGCCTGCTTCGCCGGAGAGGCCAGTCCACGGTCGCTGGAGTTCACAACCCCGCGCGGAGTACGTGGACCGGGTAATCCACTCAACCATTTTTCGATTCCTTGTACACACGGTCCCTACGTTACCCCGTGAAGCTCACCATGCCCTTGGAATGAACCAGATCGCCGTGGTTTGGCCGGTACACTCGCCGCCGACGAGAACACCCGCCTGCGCACGTGGACCGAGCGATTCCGGACATCCCCGCCATCGAGCCGCACCTCGCTGTGACCGCCAGAGCCTTCCCGAGCCAACCCTGCCCTTCGCCGGACCTATCTCGCCGCCGATAAGCCGCGCCACCCTTTTCTTTCCCGCGGGTACTGTTTACATTGGGGGAAGGACTGTGGGTGAGAGGAAGAGAAGGTCAGGGGGCTTTTTGAACTGTCAGCGACCCAGGGGAATAGTGGCGCAGGGGTAGATTTGTGCGGGTTGATTTAGTTTAAACCCAGGGACCTCGGTGTAAACTGCTTTTCCAGAAAACCTTTATTAAATCTGCTTTTAAATTTGAACAGAACTTTACTAATTCATAACTTCTGTTTTATTCATCCAAATTTAGTCAAACCAATTTTGTCAGACTCTAAATAATGTAAACTACCTAGGAAAAATATAAAACCCCTATGTACTACAGAAAACTTTAGGGTTCTGATTTAATTATTGTTTTGACCAAAAGCTAAATAATAGGGATAAAAATAGTTGCACTATTTGACTAGGGTTAGAAAAATTTGGAGAAGTTTATATCCACCTACTGATCTGTTTAAAAATGTTAAACCTCTCTGTCCACTCCATTAAGTTAGTTTTTACCCCTTATTCTATAATATGCTTAAGGTTAAGCAAAAAATAGAAAAGGTGATTTAAATAATGAACCAGAGGGCACCCCTATTTTTGTTAGGGTACTTATTCAATATAGTTCACTGGAAAAATCTATCATACCCTGGTTTAGTATGAAATAAGTAGGATCCCTTTTATTTCAAGAAAACAAGGAAAACTTAGGAAAAACCCTACAAAAATAACCCCAAGGTGAAAACACCCCAACCCTTGGGATAATTAATGTTTTGTTATTAAGAACTTAGAAAAAATATGAAATCTGCTGTTTGACATTTTTCAGATAACAATGTAGTAGAAAGTGCCTTTTAGGCATTAAAACTTTAGAAAATCACAACTAAATAACCACCCCTTAGCTTCCTGTGATTTTTGGCACAGAAGCCTATTATTACTGTTAGAGGCCAACAAAAATAACCTTTAGGACAGAACCCACCTCTAATTAAGAGTTGTAGTACAAAGTGGCCCATTTACCCAACTTTTATTATTTTTGTCTTAAGCATAGCCTTTTTATTTTGAACCTCAACTTCCTAGAAGGGGCTATAGTGACCAATGACAACCCACTGTAATTTTTACAGAATTTTTTGAGAAAATTAAGCTACTGTTGTAGTTCAAACCACCACTAGATTTCATAAATAGAAATTAAAGAAAGGAAAATGAATAATGGAAATTAGTGCCATCCTAAAAACTCTTTATAACTTGTCCACTGAAGTATATACAAAGGCCATACTAATTCCCTATGTTTATCCTCAACAAAAATCTAAGCCTAAAAGTGATAAGCATAACCCACTAAAAACTCCGCATGACCCAGAAACCCTAAGTTACTCCTTAACTTAGTTTTGTTTTTGGCATAATGTTATTAAATCCTGCATAATCATAACATACATGTTCATTGCATTCGATAGACTGTTATCTTGCTGACGGAGAGTACGTCCTCGTGCCGGAGCAAGGAGCTGCTTAGGAGGTAGCCCCAGATCCAGCACCAGAGCCTGCACCAGAGGACCTGCCTGCCACTGCTTTGGAAGGCAAGCCCCGGTTTATGCATAACCTGTTATTTATGCTATTTTACTTCACTTAATGATTGTAGGATTGATTGTGCACTTAGGTGTAGGAATTGTTTGAAACCCTAGTTGCATGATCTTAGGAACCCCATTGAGATGAACACTAGGATGCTAAGTCGAGTAGCTGCTTTATTAATTAGGATCTCGGTAGAAGTCGAGTGATTTTCTAGCACTCGCGCGAGGTCAAGAATTGATTGTATCCACTTTCTTATCATAATGATGTTGGTTTGTGGACAACAATCCATGGGGATTGGTTGTCCACGGGATAAAAATTGGAATAAGGATTAAGATGTGGTACCGTGAGTCAAGTGTTTGAACGTACTAAGCACATGCCGAGAAATATGGTAAATTGGTAAGCCTAGTACCTGATTGAACCTGGCAGTGGACTTTACCCCTCACGCGACCTGAGACGTGGTCTCCCATTCCGGTTATGGTGGGTACAAGTGCGGTCACTGCACGACGGCAGTCGGGGTCAGTGAGGCATTGTACGCCAAGGCGGTGAGCCCTGATCTGCTGATGGGGAATCGATGGGGACGGTTGATGTGTGTGGGGACGGAGTGCCCATACATGTCGTGTGTTTAGGTTTACCTTGCAAGGATAAAAACTCGATTCGAATCGTCTGCTTCTCGCAGCTAATGAGACTGCTTGATCCATGCTGCTACATTGAGTAACAAGTGGAAATGTGATGAGTTGGCAAAAGAGGTTGATTGCTATAAATGTTTGATACCATGTATGAGTAGATAGTACACTTTTAGCCTTAAGAGAGTCACACTTACATTTGACAAAGTTAAAACTTGACTTAGAAACTCAGCTAGTGCTTTTGGCAACCAAACCCCACAGCCAAACAGCTGCATGTCTAGAGGTAGAGGAGTAGACTCCTCACACCGGGTAAGTCTAGCTGAGTATTAGTATACTCAGCCTTGCTTGTGGCATAATTTTACAGGTTCTCTGGAGGACATGGTTGCTGGAGTGACTTGGCCGTCCATCTTGCCACCGGGTTGGACTGTCGAGTGGGACCCCACCTCGGCTGAGGAGGAGCATGAGGAGTGATGGGACAGGCTTCCCCATCTCTCTGTTTATTTACCGTTAGTTTTATTCCGCTGCACTTCGAACAATGATGACTACCTTTGTAAAACTCCGATGATGATGTAATAAATTAATACTCTTTAATGCATTGTTTTATGCTTTATTGTATTTGCTCTGTGACTCACCATCGAGTGAGACTGTGGTACTTGATCTTGTCAGTGGCCGTGTCGGACTAGATCCGAGGGATTGACGGGTTATTCCCCTTTAAGTGTGGTCTAGCCTCTACGGCGGGGCTTAGGCACTTAAGTTGGAATAATTCGGACAGTTCCGCCACAGTTGATGTGTGTGGGGACGGAGTGCCTCGCCACGTCGTGTGTTTAGGTTTACCTTGCAAGGTTAAAAACTCGATTCGAATCGTCTGCTTCTCGCAGCTAATGAGACTATTTGATCCATTGTACTGCATTGAGTAATAAGTGGAAATGAGATGACTGCAAAAGATGTTGATTGCAATAATGTTTGATACCATGTATGAATAGCTAAGTACTCACCTAGTCTAAAGGATTATAATAAAACTTGAAAGGCTAAAATCTGTTTTTAGACTCATCTAGTGCTTTTGGCAAACCAAACCCCTCAGCTTACCAGCTGCATGGTCTAGAGGTAGAGGAGTAGACTCCTCACACCGGGTAAGTCTAGGTGAGTATTAGTATACTCAGCCTTGCTTGTGGCATAATATTTTACAGGTTCTCTGGAGGATATGGTTGCTGGAGTGACTTGACCGACCACCTTGCCACCAGGTTGGACAGTCGAGTGGGACCCTACCTCAGCAGGAGAGGAGCATGAGGAGTGATGGGCCATGCTTCCCCATCCTACCTTTTATTTACCGTTAGTTAATTTCCACTCCAACAAGAACAATGGTTACTACTTTTGCGAAAACTCCGATGATGATGTAATAGCATTAAGTACCTCTTTAACTTATGGTTTATGCTTTATTGTATTTTCTCTGTGCCTCACCTTCGAGTGAGTATGTGGTACTTGATCCTGTTAGTGGCCTCGTCAGACTAGTTCTGAGGGACTGACGATTTATTCCTATTTAAGTGTTGTCTAGCCTTTAAGGCAGGACTTAGGCACTTAAGTTGGAATAATTCGGGCGGTTCCGCCACAGCTGGTATCGGAGCTTGTACCACCTCAGAGAAATCAATAAATCACAATTACAGACCTTTTTCAAAAGTAAAACTTGATTAGAAACCAAGTGGATATTTGTTAGGACCACAAGGATAGACTTAGGACGTGAAGCCTTAGGATACAAGATGGGTAGCTAGGTGGCTAATTGAATATGTCGTACAGGCTACTACGATATAAATAGGGGATTTCTGTACCCCCATGTTTGATGTGAGGACGCTTAGGACGAGCATGCATGCATCCTTTTTCTTTGTTTTATCATCTTAGTAAAATGTCATTATAAACAATAAGCTACATAAATAAAGAGACATCCAAAACAAGACTTAAAATCTATAACGAAGATCTCAACTTAACCCTAGAACAACCAAGTCCGCAGAAATTTTCTAGTCTTTTGCACTAGCTCCTTTTATTTTTGGTTCTTTTTCTTTTCGCTTACACTTGCCCTTGCATAGATGACTTCCCACGTACCCACTGACAGAGGGAACCCACAATCCCACACAGACGGTCTCGCATGAGAGGGTTGAAAGGGAATTAGGGTTACACCTATTTCCTAATTGATTTTGGTGGTTGAATTGCCCAACACAAATAATTGGACTAACTAGTTTGCTCTAGTCTATAAGTTATACAGGTGCCAAAGGTTCACAAAAAGCCAATAAAATGACCAAGAAAAGGGTTCAACAAAAAGAGCAAGGGATAACCGAAGTGTGCCCTGGTCTGGCGCACCGGATTGTCTGATGTGCCACCGGACAGTGTCCGGTGCACCAGGGAACTCCAAGCTGAACTCAACACCTTCGGGAATTCTCAGAGGCGCTCCGCTATAATTCACCGGACTGTCCGGCGTACCACCGGACAGTGTCCGGTGCCCCAAGGGAGAGCGACTCTGAACTCGCCAGCTTCGGGAATCCGCTCCGCTATAATTCACCGGACTGTCCGGTGCACACCGGACTGTCCGGTGTGACAGCAGAGCAACGGCTACTTCGCGCGCAACGGTCGACTGCAACGCATTAAATGCGCGCCTGCGCGCGCCGAGGAGCAAAGCACGTGCGGGTGGCACACCGGACAGCCTATAGGGCCTGTCCGGTGCACCACCGGACAGCCAGGTGGGCCCACAAGACAGAGCTCCAACGGTTGAACCCCAACGGTCTGCTGACGTGGTTGGCGCACCGGACAGTGTCCGGTGGCGCACCGGACTGTCCGGTGCGCCATGCGACTGCAGCCTTCCAACGGCCACTTTGTGGTGGTTGGGGCTATAAATACACCAACCACCCCACATTCATTGGCATCCAAGTTTTCACACTTCTACACCTTACAAGAGCTATAGCATTCAATACTAGACACACTAAATAGATCAAATCCTCTCCCAATTCTACACAAGGCTTTAGTGATTAGTGAGAGAGATTTGTTGTGTTCTTTTGAGCTCTTGCACTTGGATTGCTTCCTTCTTTCATTCTTTCTTGCGAACAACTCAATTGTAACCAAGGCAAGAGACACCAATTGTGTGGTGGTCCTTGCGGGGAAGTTTGTTCCTGTTTGATTGAGAAGAGAAGCTCACTCGGTCCGAGGGACCGTTTCAGAGAGGGAAAGGGTTGAAAGAGACCCGGTCTTTGTGACCACCTCAACGGGGAGTAGGTTCGCAAGAACCGAACCTCGGTAAAACAAATCCTTGTGTCACACTCTTTATTCGCTTGTGATTTGTTTTACGCCCTCTCTCGGACTCGTTCTTATTTCTAACGCTAACCCGGCTTGTAGTTGTGATTAAGTTTGTAAATTTCAGATTCGCCCTATTCACCCCCTTCTAGGCGACTTTCAATTGGTATCAGAGCCTGGTGCTTCATTAGAGCCTAACCGCTCGAAGTGATGTCGGGAGATCACGCCAAGAAGGAGATGGTGACCGGCGAGAAGCCCGCTACAAGCCACGGGAAGTCTCCACCGGGAGAGTCCTACAACAAAGGGAAGGGGAAGAAAAAGGAATCTCCTTCACACAAGTCGCATCGGAGCGGTGACAAGAAAAAGAAGATGAGGAAGGTGGTCTACTACGAGACCGACTCCTCGTCTCCATCCACCTCTGGCTCCGACACGCCGTCCGTAACTTCTAAGCGCCATGAGCGCAAGATGTTTAGTAAGATCCCCCTACGCTATCCTCGCATTCCTAAACATATGCCTTTACTTTCCGTTCCATTAGGCAAACCACCAACGTTTGATGGTGAAGATTATGCTAGGTGGAGTGATTTGATGCGATATCACCTAACCTCACTCCACAAAAGTATATGGGACGTTATTGAGTTTGGTGTACAGATACCATCCGTAGGGGATGAAGATTATGATGAGGACGAAGTGGCCCAAATCCAACACTTCAACTCCCAAGCCACAACTATACTCCTCGCCTCTCTAAGTCGAGAGGAGTATAATAAGGTGCAAGGGTTGAAAAGTGCTAAGGAGATTTGGGACACGCTAAAAACCGCGCACGAACGAGATGAGGTGACCAAAATCACCAAGCGGGAAACGATCGAGGGGGAGCTCGGTCGCTTCCGACTTCGCCAAGGGGAGGAGCCACAAGACATGTACAACCGGCTCAAAACTTTGGTGAACCAAGTGCGCAACCTCGGGAGCAAAAAATGGGATGACCACGAAATGGTTAAGGTTATTCTAAGATCACTTGTTTTCCTTAACCCTACTCAAGTTCAATTAATTCGTGGCAATCCTAGATATACACTAATGACTCCCGAGGAAGTAATCGGGAATTTTCTGAGCTTTGAATTGATGATCAAAGGCTCAAAGAAGATCAATGAGCTTGATGCCCCCTCCACGTCTGAAGCACAACCGGTTGCATTCAAAGCGACGGAGGAGAAGAAGGAGAAGTCTACATCAAGTAGACAACCAATCGACGCCTCAAAACTCTACAATGAAGAGATGGCGCTCATCATCAAGAGCTTCCGCCAAATCCTCAAGCAAAGAAAGGGGAAAGATCACAAGCCCCGCTCCAAGAAAGTTTGCTACAAATGTGGTAAGCCCGGTCATTTCATTGCTAAATGTCCATTATCTAGTGATAGTGACAAGGGCGACGACAAGAAGGGGAGAAGAAAGGAGAAGAAGAGGTACTACAAGAAGAAGGGCGGTGATGCCCGTGTTTGCCGGGAGTGGAACTCCGACGAGAGCTCCACCGACTCCTCCTCCGACGAGGATGCCGCAAACATCGCCGTCACCAAGGGCCTCCTCTTCCCCAACGTCGGCCACAAGTGCCTCATGGCAAAGGACGGCAAAAAGAAAAAGGTTAAATCCAAATCCTCCACTAGATATGAGTCCTCTAGTGATGAAAATGCTAGTGATGAGGAAGATAATTTGCGTACTCTTTTTGCCAACCTAAACATGCAACAAAAAGAAAAATTGAATGAATTAATTAGTGCCTCCATGAAAAGGATGGACTCTTGGATACCCAAGAGGACTTCCTAATCAAGGAAAACAAAAAGCATGTTAAGGTTAAAAATGCTTATGCTCTAGAAGTTGAGAAATGTGAGAAATTAACTAGTGAGCTAAGCACATGCCATGATTTAATTGCCAACCTTAGAAATGAGAATGCAAATTTAATTGCTAAGGTTGATTCAAATGTTTGTGATGTTTCAATCCCAAATCTTAGAAATGATAATGTTGATTTACTTGCTAAGATTGAAGGTTTAAATGGTTCTCTTGCTAGCCTTAGAATTGAAAATGAAAAATTAATTGCTAAGGCTAAAGAACTAGATGTTTGCAATGTTACAATTTCCGATCTTAGAGATAACAATGATATTTTACGTGCTAAGATTGTTGAACTTAATTCATGCAAACCCTCTACATCTACCACTGAGCATGTTACTATTTGCACTAGATGTAGAGATGTTAACATTGATGCTATTCATGATCATATGGCTTTAATTAAACAACAAAATGATCATATAGCAAAATTAGATGCTAAAATTGCCGAGCATGACTTAGAAAATAAAAAATTTAAATTTGCTAGAAGCATGCTCTATAGTGGGAGACGCCCTGGCATAAAGGATGGCATTGGCTTCCAAAAGGGGGACAATGTCAAACTTAATGCCCCTCCTAAAAGATTGTCAAATTTTGTTAAGGGCAAGGCTCCCATGCCTCAGGATAACGAGGGTTACATTTTGTACCCTGCCGGTTATCCCGAGAGCAAAATTAGGAGAATTCACTCTAGGAAGTCTCACTCTGGCCCTAATCATGCTTTTATGTATAAGGGTGAGACATCTAGTTATAGGCAATCAACCAATGCTAAATTGCCTAAGAAGAAAACTCTTAATGCTCAAATGATCATAACATTTCATTTAAAACCTTTGATGCATCTTATGTTTTAACTAACAAATCCGGCAAGATAGTTGCCAAGTATGTTGGGGGCCAAACACAAGGGATCAAAGACTTGTGTTTGGGTACCCAAAGTTCTTGTATCTAATGCCAAAGGACCCAAAACCATTTGGGTACCTAAAGTCAAGAACTAAACTTGTTTTGTAGGTTTATGCATCCGGGGGCTCAAGTTGGATCATCGATAGCGGCTGCACAAACCACATGACAGGGGAGAAGAAAATGTTCTCCTCCTACAAGAAAAACCAAGATCCCCAACGAGCTATCACATTCGGGGATGGAAACCAAGGTTAGGTCAAAGGTTTGGGTAAAATTGCTATATCACCTGACCATTCCATTTCCAATGTTTTTCTTGTAGATTCTTTAGACTACAACTTGCTTTCAGTTTCTCAATTATGCAAAATGGGCTACAACTGTCTTTTCACAGATGTAGGTGTTACTATCTTTAGAAGAAGTGATGATTCAGTAGCATTTAAGGGAGTGTTAGAGGGTCAGCTATACTTAGTAGATTTTGATAGAGCTAAACTCGACACTTGCTTAATTGCTAAGACTAACATGGGTTGGCTCTGGCACCGCCAACTAGCCCATGTTGGGATGAAGAATCTTCATAAGCTTCTAAAGGGAGAGCACATTTTAGGACTAACGAATGTTCATTTTGAGAAAGACAGGATTTGTAGCGCATGCCAAGCAGGGAAGCAAGTTGGTGTTCATCATCCACACAAGAACATCATGACGACTGACAGGCCACTCGAGCTCCTACACATGGATCTATTCAGCCCGATTGCTTACATAAGCATCGACGGAAGTAAGTACTGTCCAGTTATTGTGGATGATTATTCTTGCTTCACTTGGGTGTTCTTTTTGCAGGAAAAATCTCATACCCAAGAGACCTTAAAGGGATTCTTGAGATGGGCTCAAAATGAGTTCGGCTTAAGGATCAAGAAAATTAGAAGCGATAATGGGACGGAGTTCAAGAACTCACAAATCGAAGGCTTCCTTGAGAGGAAGAATAGAACTCTATTGGACATGGCAAGAACCATGCTTGATGAGTACAAGACTTCGGATCGGTTTTGGGCCGAGGCGGTCAACACCGCCTGCTATGCCATCAACCGGTTGTATCTACACCGAATCCTCAAGAAGACATCATACAAACTCCTAACCGGTAAAAAGCCCAATATCTCATATTTTAGAGTCTTTGGTAGCAAATGCTTTATTCTTGTTAAAAGAGGTAGAAAATCTAAATTTACTCCTAAGACTGTAGAAGGCTTTTTACTAGGATATGATTTAAACACAAGGGCATATAGAGTCTTTAACAAGTCCTCTGGACAAGTTGAAGTTTCCTGTGACGTTGTGTTTGATGAGACTAACGGCTCTCAAGTAGAGCAAGTTGATATTGATGAGATAGGTGATGAAGAGGCTCTGTGCATCGCGCTAAGGAACATGTCCATTGGGGATATGCGTCCTAAGGAATCCGAAGAGCCTCCAAATGCACAAGATCAACCATCCTCCTCCACGCAAGCATCTCCACCAACTCAAAATGAGGATGAGGCTCAAGTTGATGAAGGTGAAGATCAAAGAGATGAGCCACCTCAAGATGACGGCAATTGTGGCAGAACCGCCCGATATATTCCAGCTTAAGTGCCTAAGTCACGCCTCAGGGGTCGTAACACACTTAAATCGGAATAACCCGTCAGTCCCTTAGATCTAGTCTGATAGAGCCACTTAACCAGGATCAAATTCCACAATCTCACTCGAAGGTGAGTCACAGAAGAAATACAATAAAACAGGAAACCTCAAATTTAGTACTGAGTTATTACATAAATCGGAGTTTTTGCGTAGTAAATAAAGTTCACAAAATAAAGTGCAGCGGATAATCGATGTCGTCGGTATCGAGGAATCGAACAAGGCCTGGCCCACTACTCCTTGTGCTCCTCTCCTGCCGGAGCAACATCCCACTCGACCGTCCAACCCGGTGGCAGGGTGGTAGGCCAAGTCACACCATCAACCATTTCCTGAATGGTACCTGCAAAAATTGTGCCACAAGCAAGGCTGAGTATACTAATACTCAGCTAGACTTAACCGGTGTGAGGAGTCTACTCCTCTACCTCTAGACTATGCAGCTGTTTGGCTGAGGGGTTTGGTTTGCTAAAAGCACTAGCTGTCTCTAAAAGCAAATATTAGCTTTTCAAATTCTATCATCATTAACTTAGCTAGATTTGCTCCTTCTAAGCATACATGGTAACAATCAATTAGTTCAATCAACAAATTATCTCATGTAACCATATTTCACTTCTTACTCAATGCAGTACAAGGAATCAAGCAGTCTCATTAGCTGCGAGAAGCAGACGATTCGAATCGAGTTTTAACCTTGCAAGGTAAACCTAAACACACGGCATGTCAGGGTACTCCGACCCCACACATGACAACCGTCCCCATCGATTCCCCATTCACGTCCAGGCCTCACCGCCTTGGCATACAATGCTCCACTGACCCCGGCTGCCGCCGTGCAGTGACCGCACTTGTACCCACCATAGCTAGCATGGGAGACCCAGTCTCAGGTCGCATGAGGGATAAAGTCCGCGCCCGGCTTCACTCAGGTACTAGGTTTACCGGTTACCATTTTTCTCGGCATGTGCTTAGTACGTTCAAAAGCTTGACTCAGGTATCCACACATTAATCCTTAATTCATTTTTCCCGTCTCATGGACAAGGCATCCTCCCTGGATCCAAGTCCATAGACCAACATAGATCCGTTATCAAGATGAATACAATCAATTCCTGACCTTGTGCGAGTGCTAGAAAAATCACTCGACTTCTACCGAGATCCTTATTAGCAAGCAGCTACTCGACCTAGCATACTAGTATTCATCTCAAAAAGGAATCCTAAGTTCATGCAACTAGAGGTTTCAAGCAACTCCTACACTTAAGTGCACATTACAATCCTACAAGCATTAAGTGTAGTAAAGTAGCATATAATAATACGATTATGCATAAAACCGGGGCTTGCCTTCAATTGCTGGGGCTGCGGGGAGATCCTCAATAGCAGCCTCTGAAGCCTGCTCCTGGTCCTCCTCTTGGACAGGTCCTTGCTCGGGGCATGCCTCTGAAGCCTGCTCCTGGTACTCTCCGTCGGCAAGATTACAATCTAATAAATGTGATGCGTAAGATATATGCATGATATGATATGTGCTTTTAGAAATTACAACTTTAAAGGTGTATGATCTTTCTTGAGTTAAACAAGGTTAACTTTACTTATGTATGACCCTTGGGGGGGTATACTTGGTAAATTGGTTTAAATTTAGCTAAGGTAAGTAGTAGATTAAATTTTGGGGTTCCACTGAATTCCTTTTAAGTCTTAGGGAGAATTGATAAGTTCTCAAGTTAGACTTATTGGGGTGAGATTTATTTCTTCTTCCCTTTTCTTTTATTCTCTTAAAGGTTTTGGAGTAGGTTTGAACTACAAGTTGCTTTTATAAAATTTTAAAAATTCTGCAAAACTTACAGTGGCTGGGTACTGGTGTATGTTTCTCTGCCTCAAAATTTGGGGATCAAAAAGTGAATAGTTTTCCCTGGACAAAATTACCAAATTTTTGGGCAGAAGGAGTGCTTTGAACTACAACTATTATTTAACAGTGGGTAATCCTCTAAAACTTATTTTTGCTGGCTTTTAGGTATTATAACATGACTTGATACAAATTTCTAGTCATTAATACCTTTTAATTATTTTTCTATGGTTTTCTCAAGTTTCTAGCCAAATGGGTGCTTTCTACTACCACTATATTTGAAAAACATCAAACAATAGAGTTCTTATTTTTCTTGGTTATTATTTTGTGCAAGAGCAATCATTCTGAAGTTTGGCAACTTTTTGCTTAAGGGAAGGGGTGGTATGCATTATTTGAATTAAGTGGCCTTTCCCATAAAACACTAGCAATAGGTGTGAGTTTGCTTCTTTTTCATGGGTTTGCATTTTTCTCTGGTAGTTTATCTCATCATGGACTTAGCTAATTTTTGGTTGCCCATTATCACATTAATAGGGGTTGTTCATGATTTATTTGGAAAATGCCTTATTATTACTTTGTATTTATTTTCCTTACTTAAAAAGTTGGGCTGAGGTGCTCTTTATTTTTGTAGTGGGGCTCTGGGGGTTGTAAGTCCACTGGATTTTTATTATTTACTTTGGTCATAGTTTTGCTACTTTAATAATTGATTTTTAGTCCAAATAAGGCTAAATAAAACATTTTAATTTAAAACTGGTCCAATTTAATGGTCTCTGTATTTTCCCAGGTTCTCTGTTACATAAGTAAACTAGGAAAAATAATCTTAATAACTGTTCAATAATTTCCAATGCCTTTCTGATTTTCTCTAAGTTTTGGTCAAAACAGCTTTAAATGAATAACTACATCATAATTTCTAATGCTGGGGTTCCTACTATTTTTAAACAGTGTCTAAATGAGGTTTGAACATCTACAAATTTTCTTAAGTTCAGCACAGAAGAAAAACTAATTTTCCTTAATTAAACAAGGTTTGGTGGGTTCCTGTTTTTAATTTTAAACTTTAAAATTTAGAACAGAAAGCATAGAGTTTATTATTTTTAAATGATAGTTCATAATATTCAGAAGCTAGCAAAATTGGTTTGACAACTTTTTATGAAGAATTCATCAAGTTATGGGTTTTATAAGTTCTCTGGTCATTTTAAAAAGAATAACAGAATTGGTTTAATGGAAATCCACTTTGCACTGGGGTCCCTGGCGGGTTTTTAAGTTTTCCTCGCGAATCAGTCCTTAAGCTACTATTCACATGAGTCACTGACGTTACAGAAAACCCCTCGGGTTCTACAAATCCTAACCCGAGGTCCTTCTTCTATCTTACACAGTAACCGCGGCGGAAGAAAGGGTGGAGGGGCTTACCGGCGGCGAGATTGCTCCGGTGAAGTGGTCGAGGACGTAGGGGAGGTCTCGGGGATCACAACGGTGTGCGGGTCGCCGTCGGAGATGGCCGGAGTCGGTCGGTCCACGCGCGTAGGCGGGGATGCTCGTCGGCGGCGAGGAGTCCGGCCTGGTCACGGCGAGATAGAGCAATTGGATGGGTCAGAGAGGTTCATGGGACGCCAGAGAAGATGTGGGCGCAAGGAATTGGTCGGAGACTCACTGGATAGCTCGGTCCACGTGCGGCGGCGGAAGACCGAAGTCCGGTGAGGTCGATCTCGGGCCTCCGGTGAAGTCTGGCCGGGTCCGAGGGCTTGGCAAGCTTCACAGGCTACTGGCGGAGCTAGCCGAAGCACTGGCTCGACTTGAGGATGGCTGGGGTGGGCTGGCCACGGTGGCCGAAGCTCTGGCGGCGATGGCGGGCGGAATTGAGCTCGCCGGAGCTAAGGGAAAGTGGCTGGCCGGTGAGGGTGAGTGCGGGGCGAAGTGGGGCGCGCCCGGGGAGGCTTTATAGGCACGGCGCGGTGCATGGGCGGTCGTGACCGGCGAGCGCGCGCGGGCGTGCACTGGGAGGCGCGGTGCGCGAACGGGCGTGAACCAGGGGTGTCAGCCACGGTCGAACACGTGTTCCCGTTGCCTCTGCCCATGTTCAAGCGCCGATTGGGTGCAAATCTTCGCGAATTTGGGCAAGATCACTGTGAAGTATTTGTTCACCTGACCAAGCTTTGTCTTTTGTGTATGGACATCGCGCGGTTTTAGGCTAGGGACAGGGAGTTGTAGCGTCACCAAGGTGCCAGTGTCAGAATGCCTGGTCCCGAGGTCAAACTGCGCAAAAACCTTGTAAAATGAATTTGGTTTGAGTTCAAACTTTTCCAGGATGTGTTCAAGGGAATTTGGCACGACTTTGATATTTGGATCTCCTGGCTTTGAGATTCAAAAAACAGAGAATGCAGATGATCTTTGGGAAGAGGTCTGAAATTCAGAAATTCAGAAATATGAATTTCTCCAAGGGTTCATAGTTTAAGGGCTGATTTGGGGATTTATTTGAGTTATTTTGGCTGAGCTTTCTCAACATTTCTTGTTGCTTAATAAACATACTTTAATTTTTATAATTGGCTCAAGTCAAAATTTTAAACTTTTCATACCCTTTTTCTTATTTTCTTTAATTTTGCTCATGGGGCTCACTTAGGGTTTTTATTAGGGTTGCACATTCTTATCTTTTTAAAAGACTCAATTGTTTTGATCATGATACTTTTAAGTATATACTTGGTGAATTCTTTCTTACTTATGTTAATTTGATGCTCATGCTTACTTTGGTTCACATAAAATAATGGTTCTTGGGTTGGTATTTGAGAGAAACCCTAGGTGACACTGGGTGTCACAGCCTTCCCCCCTTAGGGCTTGTTCGGTTATTTTCAATCCATATGGATTGGAGGGGATTGATACGGATTGAGGGGGATTTTGACTTGCTAGGGATTAAAACCCCCTCAATCCCCCTCAATCCATATGGATTGGGGTAGAAACGAACAAGCCCTTAAAGGAATCTCGTCCCGAGATTCGGGCCAGAGTCCTCCCAGGGTGAAGCGAAGGGTGAGACTTATAGGAAATGGGTGAGTGTTGCTATTATTAAGGTAAAACTGCTCTTCGAATGTCATTCTCTTTGCAACTTCAGAAGGAAGTCCTTTTAAGTTTTACTTCACAGTTACTTCATTCTGAATTAAGATCATATTTTTGAAGATTAGATTCGAAGGGCAGGAGGAGGGGTTGGGGGTGATTACGTACCAGCTTCCTTAGGTAGGCAATCGGGGAAGTTGGATCTCAAGAATTCCTCGGTTTCCCAAGTAGCTTTCTCCTCTAAGTGATTACTCCACTGGACCTTGTACATCTTGATCGATTTAGCCCGAGTTGATCTTTCTTTGCAATCCAGAATCTTGGAGGGGTACTCTTGGTACAATAGATCTGGCTCTATCTCCAATTCTGGCTCTGTTATGATCTCGGTCGGCAATCGAACACACTTCTTCAGCTGGGATACATGGAATACACTGTGAATGGCAGACATCTTTGAAGGTAACTTCATCTTGTATGCCACGGGTCCACATGCTTCTATGATCTCATAAGGTCCGATGTAACGAGGGGCTAGCTTGCCTTTGATCCCAAACCTCTGCACTCCCTTGGTGGGTGATACCTTGAGGTATACAGAACTTCCCACCTCGAACTGGAGAGGTTTCCTTCTTTTATCATGGTAGCTCTTCTGCCTGGCCTGAGCAGCTTCTAGATTCTTCCTGATTAGCTTGACATTCCTTTCGGCTTCAGTCACTAAGTCAGGTCCAAAAACTTCTCTCTCACCAGGTTGAGACCAATTGAGTGGTGTCCTGCACCTTCTTCCATAGAGAGCTTCAAAAGGTGCCATCTTTAGGCTAGATTGATAACTATTGTTATAAGCAAACTCAGCCAAGGAGAGGTGCTTATCCCAGTTCTTGCCACAATCAATCGCACAAGCTCTCAGCATATCCTCTAGAATTTGGTTTACCCTTTCCGTCTGACCATCAGTCTGTGGGTGGTAAGCTGAACTCCTGATTAGCTTGGTTCCCAAAGACTCCTGCAATTGTTCCCAAAATCTGGCAACAAATTGGGCTCCTCGGTCAGAAACAATGGTCTGAGGTAATCCGTGCAAACACACAATCCGGTCAATATACAATTTGCATATTTCTGAGCCTTATCAGTGGTGTGCACAGGAAGAAAATGTGCCACTTTCGTCAATCGGTCCACAATAACCCAAATTGAATCATGATGATGAGAGGTGTTGGGCAGACCCACAATGAAATCCATGCTGATGTCGTCCCACTTCCACGAAGGTACGGACAGTGGTTGCAAGGCTCCAGCTGACTTCAAGTGGCTTGCCTTTATCCTCTGACAGGTGTCACATTCTGATACATACTGGGCTATCTCCCTCTTCATTCTGGTCCACCAGTACAAAGGCTTCAGATCATGGTACATCTTGGTGCTTCCCGGATGCATAGAGAATTTGGAGAGATGAGCCTCATCCAAAATTTTCCTCTTGAGGTCTGGGTCCTTAGGAATCACCAATCTGCTTTTGAACCATAGCACACCCTTCTCATCCTGGCGGAAACAATTATACTTCTCAACCTTCTGATGGAGATTCTTCTTGATAATCTGCACTCCCTTGTCACTGAGCTAGGCCATGATAATCTGGTCTTGCAAAGCTGGCTCAATAGAAATGTGAGACAAGGAACCAGAAGGAATTACTTCAATTTGCATCTTGCTCAGCTCATCACACAAGGTGTTAATGCGAGAATCCATCAGAATACAATTGCATTGCAACTTCCGACTCAAGGCATCTGCTACCACATTAGCTTTTCCTGGGTGATAATGTAGCTCCAGGTCATAATCCTTGATCAGCTCTAGCCATCTTCTCTGCCTCATGTTGAGATCAGCCTGAGTAAAAATGTACTTAAGGCTCTTATGATCAGTGAAGATGTTGCAGTGGGTTCCCATTAGATAGTGCCTCCACATCTTCAATGCATGAACCACTGCTGCTAACTCGAGGTCATGAGTGGGATAGTTTTGCTCATGAGGCCTGAGTGCTCTTGAGGCATAAGCAATGACTCGGTTGTCTTGCATCAAGACACAACCTAGCCCGGTGCCAGAGGCATCGCAGTATACATCAAAAGGCTTGCTGCTGTCGGGTTGTGCCAATACTGGTGCTGTGGTTAGATGCTGCCTTAATGCATGGAAGGCATCTTCGCACTTCTGACTCCACACAAACTTGACTTCTTTCTTCAGCAACTCAGTGATAGGCTTCGCAATTCGAGAGAAGTCCGGAATAAATCTTCGGTAATAACCAGCTAATCCCAGAAAACTCCGAATCTGGCGAACAGTTGTTGGTGGCTTCCAGTTCATCACCTCTTGCACCTTATCAGGATCAACAACTATTCGAGCCTGAGAGATAGTGTGACCCAAGAATTTGATTTCCTTTAGCCAAAAATCACACTTGGATAACTTGGCATAAAGGTGGTGCTCTCGCAGACGTTGAAGCACTACATGCAAATGCCCGGCATGTTCTTCTTCGTTCTTTGAGTACACCAAAATATCATCGATGAAAACCACCACGAACTTATCTAATTCCGGCATGAAAACAGAATTCATCAGATAGATGAAATATGCTGGTGCATTTGTCAGCCCGAATGACATCACCAAGAATTCATATAGCCCATATCTGGTTGAGAATGCCGTCTTCGGAATATCACTTGCCCGTATTTTGATCTGATGGTAGCCAGAGCGAAGGTCTATCTTGGAAAATACCTTGGCCTCGACCAACTGGTCAAAAAGAACATCAATACGAGGCAAAGGATACTTGTTCTTGATAGTTACCGCATTAAGAGGGCGGTAATCTATACACAGCCTCAAGCTTTCATCCTTCTTCTTCACAAATAGTGCTGGACATCCCCAAGGCGAAGTGCTTGGGCGAATAAAACCCTTATCCAGCAACTCTTGCAATTGCTTCTTCATCTCTGCCAACTCAGTGGGTGGCATTCGGTAGGGCCTCTTGGAAATTGGGGTCGTTCCCGGTTGCAACTCGATGGCGAATTCAATATCCCGGTCGGGTGGCACTCCTGGCAATTCATCAGGGAAGACATCTGCATACTCACAGACCACTGGGATCTTCTTCAGGGGTAACTCCGTCACAGAGAAAGCACACGACTGAGTAGAACCCTGACTAGGCAGAATTAAAGTGAAATTCCCGCAGAATGGAGAATTTACTTCCACGGTACGGCTGGCTACATCAAGCACAACTTGGTGCAAGGTCATCCAATTTGCTCCTAGAATAATGTCCACATTTTCCAATCCCAACACAAGAAGAGTGGTTTTGACAATGTGGCTCCCCAGTTGAATAGGCACACTTTTGTTTAATTGATTAGTTGAAATTTTACCCCCAGGTGTGACTATCATGAATGACCCTTTTGAGTGAGAGAATGGCAGTTTGCATTTAGCACTGAACTTTTGGCTAATGAAACTATGAGATGCACCAGAATCAAACAGAATTAAAGCAGGTTGATTATAAACTGAAAAGGTACTGATCATGATAGGAGCTCCTTCTGGTACTTCCTCCAGGGTAGTGAAGTTGAGCTTCCCCTGCCTGACTTGCACCTTCTGCTTTATTCCCTTGTCTTGATTTGGTGCTGACATCTGCCTCTGCTGGTTCCTAGGACAATTCTTGGCATAGTGGCCCACATTGCCACAAGTGAAACACTTGTTCCCATTGCCCTGGCGGAACTGCGGCTGCTGCGGAGGCTGATTGTTCCTTGGGGCGGGAGCTGGATAGCGGTTGGGTGCCGGCTGCTGCTGCTGCTGAGGTGGTCTGATCACCCATCTGCCTGCCTGCTGCTGAAAACCCCTGCTCTGATTGTGAGAAACAATCCGGAACCTCTGAGCCTGAGCGGATGGTGCTACCATTGGTGCCTTTCTCTTCTTCTCTGCCCGGTGAGCAACAATGAAATCCTCCTGGGAGATGGCCATATTAAGTAGATTAAATTTTGGGGTTCCACTGAATTCCTTTTAAGTCTTAGGGAGAATTGATAAGTTCTCAAGTTAGACTTATTGGGGTGAGGTTTATTTCTTCTTCCCTTTTCTTTTATTCTCTTAAAGGTTTTGGAGTAGGTTTGAACTACAAGTTGCTTTTATAAAATTTTAAAAATTCTGCAAAAATTACAGTGGCTGGGTACTGGTGTATGTTTCTCTGTCTCAAATTTGGGGATCATAAAGTGAATAGTTTTCCCTGGACAAAATTACCAAATTTTTGGGCAGAAGGGGTGCTTTGAACTACAACTATTATTTAACAGTGGGTAATCCTCTAAAACTTATTTTTGCTGGATTTTAGGTGTTATAACATGACTTGATACAAATTTCTAGTCATTAATACCTTTTAATTATTTTTCTATGGTTTTCTCAAATTTCTAGCCAAATGGGTGCTTTCTACTATCACTATATTTGAAAAACATCAAACAACAGAGTTCTTATTTTTCTTGGTTATTATTTTGTGCAAGAGCAATCATTTTGAAGTTTGGCATCTTTTTGCTTAAGGGAAGGGGTGGTATGCATTATTTGAATTAAGTGGCCTTTCCCATAAAACACTAGCAATAGGTGTAAGTTTGCTTCTTTTTCATGGGTTTGCATTTTTCTCTGGTAGTTTATCTTATCATGGACTTAGCTAATTTTTGGTTGCCCATTATCACATTAATAGGGGTTGTTCATGATTTATTTGGAAAATACCTTATTATTACTTTGTATTTATTTTCCTTACTTAAAAAGTTGGGCTGAGGTGCTCTTTATTTTTGTAGTGGGGCTCTGGGGGTTGTAAGTCCACTGGATTTTTATTATTTACTTTGGTCATAGTTTTGCTACTCTAATAATTGATTTTTAGTCCAAATAAGGCTAAATAAAACATTTTAATTTAAAACTGGTCCAATTTAATGGTCTCTGTATTTTTCCCAGGTTCTCTGTTACATAAGTAAACTAGGAAAAATAATCTTAATCACTGTTCAATAATTTCCAATGCCTTTCTAATTTTCTCTAAGTTTTGGGCAAAACAGCTTTAAATGAATAACTACATCATAATTTCTAATGCTGGGGTTCCTACTATTTTTAAACAGTGTCTAAATGAGGTTTGAACATCTACAAATTTTCTTAAGTTCAGCACAGAAGAAAAACTAATTTTCCTTAATTAAACAAGGTTTGGTGGGTTCCTGTTTTTAATTTTAAACTTTAAAATTTAGAACAGAAAGCATAGAGTTTTTCATTTTTAAATGATAGTTCATAATATTCAGGTGCTAGCAAAATTGGTTTGACAACTTTTTATGAAGAATTCATCAAGTTATGGGTTTTCTAAGTTCTCTGGTCATTTTAAAAAGAATAACAAAATTGGTTTAATGGAAATCCACTTTGTACTGGGGTCCCTGGCGAGTTTTTAAGTTTTCCTCGTGAATCAGTCAGGGATGCTCGTCGGCGGCGAGGAGTCCGGCCTGGTCACGGCGAGATAGAGCAATTGGATGGGTCAGAGAGGTTCATGGGATGCCAGAGAAGATGTGGGCGCAAGGAATTGGTCGAAGACTCACTGGATAGCTCGGTCCACGCGCGGCGGCGGAAGACCGAAGTCTGGTGAGGTCGATCTCGGGCCTCCGGTGAAGTCTGGCCGGGTCCGAGGGCTTGGCAAGCTTCACAGGCTGCTGGCGGAGCTAGCCGAAGCACTGGCTCGACTTGAGGATGGCTGGGGTGGGGTGGCCACGGTGGCCGAAGCTCTGGCGGTGATGGCAGGCGGAATTTAGCTTGCCGGAGCTAAGGGAAAGTGGCTGGCCGGTGAGGGTGAGTGCGGGGCGAAGTGGGGCGCGCCCGGGGAGGCTTTATAGGCACGGCGCGGTGCACGGGCGGTCGTGGACCGGCGAGCGCGCACGGGCGTGCACTGGGAGGCGCGGTGCGCGAACGGGCGTGAACCGGGGGTGTCAGCCACGGTCGAACACGTGTTCCCGTTGCCTCTGCCCATGTTCAAGCGCCGATTGGGTGCAAATCTTCGCGAATTTGGGCAAGATCGCTGTGAAGGATTTGTTCACCTGACCAAGCTTTGTCTTTTGTGTATGGACGTCGCGCGGTTTTAGGCTAGGGACAGGGAGTTGTAGCGTCACCAAGGTGCCAGTGTCAAAATGCCTGGTCCCGAGGTCAAACTGCGCCAAAACCGTGTCAAATGAATTTGGTTTGAGTTCAAACTTTTCTAGGATGTGTTCAAGGGAATTTGGCACGACTTTGATATTTGGAACTCCTGGCTTTGAGTTTCGAAAAACAGAGAACACAGATGATCTTTCGGAAGAGGTCTGAAATTCAGAAATTCAGAAATCTGAATTTCTCCAAGGGTTCATAGTTTAAGGGCTGATTTGGGGATTTATTTGAGTTATTTTGGCTGAGCTTTCTCAACATTTCTTGTTGCTTAATAAACATACTTTAATTTTTATAATTGGCTCAAGTCAAAATTTTAAACTTTTCATACCCTTTTTCTTATTTTCTTTAATTTTGCTCATGGGGCTCACTTAGGGTTTTTATTAGGGTTGCACATTCTTATCTTTTTAAAAGACTCAATTGTTTTGATCATGATACTTTTAAGTATATACTTGGTGAATTCTTTCTTACTTATGTTAATTTGATGCTCATGCTTACTTTGGTTCACATAAAATAATGGTTCTTGGGTTGGTATTTGAGAGAAACCCTAGGTGACACTGGGGTGTCACAGCAATGATCAAGGGGGAGATGCAAATGATCAAGACAAGGAGGATGAAGAACCAAGGCCACCACACCCAAGAGTCCACCAAGCAATCCAACGAGATCACCCCATCGACACCATCCTCGGTGATATTCATAAGGGGGTAACTACTAGATCTCGTGTTGCACATTTTTGTGAGCATTACTCTTTTGTTTCCTCTATTGAGCCACACAGGGTAGAGGAAGCACTTCAAGATTCGGATTGGGTGGTGGCGATGCAAGAGGAGCTCAACAATTTCACTAGAAATGAGGTATGGCATTTAGTTCCACGTCCTAATCAAAATGTTGTAGGAACCAAGTGGGTTTTCCGCAACAAGCAAGACGAGCATGGTGTGGTGACAAGGAACAAAGCCTGACTTGTGGCGAAGGGATATTCACAAGTCGAAGGTTTGGATTTCGGTGAAACCTATGCACCCGTAGCTAGGCTTGAGTCAATTTGCATATTACTTGCCTATGCTACTTACCATGGCTTTAAGCTTTATCAAATGGACGTGAAAAGTGCCTTCCTCAATGGACCAATCAAGGAAGAGGTCTATGTTGAGCAACCTCCCGGCTTTGAAGATAGTGAGTACCCTAACCATGTTTACAAACTCTCTAATGCGCTTTATGGCCTCAAGCAAGCCCCAAGAGCATGGTATGAATGCCTTAGAGATTTTCTTATCACTAATGGATTCAAAGTCGGAAAAGTCGATCCTACTCTATTCACTAAAACTCTTAACAATGATTTGTTTGTATGCCAAATTTATGTTGATGATATCATATTTGGGTCTACTAATGAATCTACATGGGAAGAATTTAGTAGGATCATGACACAAAAATTTGAGATGTCCATGATGGGGGAATTGAAGTACTTCTTAGGATTTCAAGTGAAGCAACTCCAAGAGGGCACCTTCATTAGCCAAACGAAGTATATTCAAGACATTCTAAACAAGTTTGGAATGAAGGATGCCAAGCCCATCAAGACTCCCATGGGAACCAATGGGCATCTCGACCTCGACACGGGAGGTAAATCCGTTGATCAAAAGGTATACCGGTCGATCATAGGCTCTTTACTCTATTTATGTGTATCTCGACCGGACATTATGCTTTCCGTATGCATGTGTGCAAGATTCCAAGCCGACCCTAAGGAAGCTCACCTTACGGCCGTAAAACGAATCTTGAGATACTTAGTTCATACGCCTAAGTTTGGGCTTTGGTACCCTCGGGGATCCACATTTGATTTAATTGGTTATTCGGATGCCGATTGGGCGGGGTGTAAAATTAATAGAAAGAGCACATCGGGGACTTGCCAGTTCTTGGGAAGATCCCTGGTGTCTTGGGCTTCAAAGAAGCAAAATTTCGTAGCTCTTTCTACCGCCGAAGCCGAGTATATTGCCGCAGGACATTGTTGCGCGCAACTACTTTGGATGAGGCAAACCCTTAGGGACTACGGTTACAAATTAACCAAAGTTCCTCTTCTATGTGATAATGAGAGTGCAATCCGCATGGCGGATAATCCCGTTGAGTATAGCCGCACTAAACACATAGCCATTCGGTATCATTTCCTAAGGGATCACCAACAAAAGGGAGATATCGAGATTGCATATATTAACACTAAAGATCAATTAGCCGATATCTTTACCAAGCCACTAGATGAACAAACTTTTAACAAACTTAGGCATGAGCTAAATATCCTTGATTCTAGAAATTTCTTTTGATGTCTTACATACATAGCTCATTAATATACCTTTGATCATGTCTCTTCCATATGCTATGACTAATGTGTTTTCAAGTATATTTCAAACCAAGTCATAGGTATATTGAAAGGGAATTGGAGTCTTCGGCGAAGACAAAGGCTTCCACTCCACTCCATAACTCATCCTTCACCGTCGCTCCGAGCAACTCTCCGTCTTTGGTATAATCTTCACTCATGTTTTATTTGCCAAAGGGGAGAAAGTAGTTAGCAAAGGGCTTATATTTCACTCAAAGTATCCATTTTTGGCGATTCATGCCAAAGGGGGAGAAAGTATTAGCCCAAAGCAAAAGGACCGCACCACCACCTAATTTTAAACTATGATTTTCAAATTAGTATCTCATTGTGTTCAAAAGTGGGAGAAAGTAGTATTTTCAAAATTGATATCTTAAAAACCCTCTTGAACACTAAGAGGAGGAATTTATTGAGGGGGAGTTTTGTTTAGGTCAAAGGAAAAGCATTTGAAACAGGGGGAGAAAATTTCAAATCTTGAAAATGCTTCTCAAAATCTTATTCATTTACCTTTGACTATTTGCAAAAGATCTTTGAAAATGATTTACAAAAGAATTTGCAAAAACAAAACATGTGGTGCAAGCGTGGTCCAAAATGTTGAAAATAAAAAAACAATCCATGCATATCTTATGAGTATTTTTAATTGGCTCAATTCTAAGTAACCTTTGCACTTACATTATGCAAACTAGTTCAATTATGCACTTCTATATTTGCTTTGGTTTGTGTTGGCATCAATCACCAAAAATGGGAGATTGAAAGGGAATTAGGGTTACACCTATTTCCTAATTGATTTTGGTGGTTGAATTGCCCAACACAAATAATTGGACTAACTAGTTTGCTCTAGTCTATAAGTTATACAGGTGCCAAAGGTTCACAAAAAGCCAATAAAAAGACCAAGAAAAGGGTTCAACAAAAAGAGCAAGGGATAACCGATGTGTGCCCTGGTCTAGCGCACCGGACAGTGTCCGGTGCACCAGGGAACTCCAAGCTGAACTCAACACCTTCGGGAATTCTCAGAGGCGCTCCGCTATAATTCACTGGACTGTGCGGTGTACCACCGGACAGTGTCTGGTGCCCCAAGGAAGAGCGACTCTGAACTCGCCAGCTTCGGGAATCCGCTCCGCTATAATTCACCGGACTGTCCGGTGAGTCACCGGACAGTGTCCGGTGCACACCGGACTGTCCGGTGTGACAGCGGAGCAACGGCTACTTCGCATGCAATGGTCGACTGCAACGCATTAAGTGCGCGCCTGCGCACGCAGAGGAGCAGAGCACGCGCGGGTGGCACACCGGAAAGCCTACAGGGCCTGTCCGGTGCACCACCGGATAGCCAGGCGGGCCCACAAGACAGAGCTCCAACGGTCGAACCCCAACGGTCTGCTGGCGTGGCTGGCGCACCGGACTGTCCAGTGCGCCATGCGACTGCAGCCTTCCAACGGCCACTTTGTGGTGGTTGGGGCTATAAATACCCCAACCACCCCACATTCATTGGCATCCAAGTTTTCACACTTCTACACCTTACAAGAGCTATAGCATTCAATACTAGACACACTAAATAGATCAAATCCTCTCCCAATTCCACACAAGGCTTTAGTGATTAGTGAGAGAGATTTGTTGTGTTCTTTTGAGCTCTTGCGCTTGGATTGCTTCCTTCTTTCATTCTTTCTTGCGAACAACTCAATTATAACCAAGGCAAGAGACACCAATTGTGTGGTGGTCCTTGCGGGGAAGTTTGTTCCCGTTTGATTGAGAAGAGAAACTCACTCGGTCCGAGGGACCGATTGAGAGAGGGAAAGGGTTGAAAGAGACCCGGTCTTTGTGACCACCTCAACGGGGAGTAGGTTTGCAAGAACCGAACCTCGGTAAAACAAATCCTTATGTCACACTCTTTATTCGCTTGTGATTTGTTTTACGCCCTCTCTCGGACTCGTTCTTATTTCTAACGCTAACCCGGCTCGTAGTTGTGATTAAGTTTGTAAATTTCAGATTCGCCCTATTCACCCCCCCTCTAGGCGACTTTCAAGGGTTTTTGTAACACCCCGTCCAATCCCTGGACCGGCGGTACTTAATCCTGGCAGCTCGCAAGGATCATATATTGTCCCCAAAGACCAACACGAGTCTTTTGTGCGCACTTTGTCCTCACTCATGCGCACCCGAGAAAACTTCCCGGTCGGTCACCCATCCCAAATTGCTCGAAGACAAGCACGCTTAACTCGGAGATTCTTTTGAGACAGGCTTCCGAAGAAGAAGAGGCACCTTGTTGATATGATTACTCTATTAATTCTATTAAGCCTTGGGCCAGGATATCCCATCCCAGGGGCCAGGATATCACAGTCCACCCCCTTAGAAGACCGACGTCCTCGTCGGTCAACCCCAATCCAGGAACCTCCCCTCTTGGCCACGTCGGTATGTCTAGTGCCGTCATATGCCATGCCATGTGACCACTCCAGGCCCACATGCGCCATGCGCCATATACCCGAAATCCCTAGCCCACACACACCAATGAAACCGCGAGGGTCGGCTCTGATACCACTTGTAACACCTCGTCCAATCCCTGGACTGGCAGTACTTACTCCTGGCAGCTCGCAAGGATCATATATTGTCCCCACAGACCAACACGAGTCTTTTGTGCGCACTTTGTTCTCACTCATGCGCACCCGAGAAAACTTCCCGGTCGGTCACCCATCCCAAATTGCTCCAAGCCAAGCACGCTTAACTTGGAGATTCTTTCGAGACAGGCTTCCGAAAAAGAAGATGCACCTTGTTGATATGATTACTCTATTAATTCTATTAAGCCTTGGGCCAGGATATCTCATCCCAGGGGCCAGGATATCACAGTTTTCCCCTCATCTTGTGGGAGGTACTGCAGGGAGCAGGTTACATTACACCTCCCTAGTACGCGGTGCAGCTGTTCGAGGAGCACTGAGTGCCTCGCTGTAGGGTGAGGATGACCTTGGAGCCTCATCCCCTGCAGCCTGGTTGGCGTTCTCTAGACTCAGTCTTTTGGTTTCAGAGCCGACGACACTATAGAGGCCACAGCTCTGCACGTGTTGACAACCTTCTGTGGATTTCACCCCTTGGAGATGTCGACCCACCCCACTGGCTTGTTCCTCGCTGAGAAGGAGGACAACCCCATGTGGAAGGACAGGGTTGAGCACGCCAAGGATGTATGGGCTCTCTACCACGGACACACCGCTTACCTGACGGTTCGATGCATGAGTGCCCTATATCACCTGCAGGCCTTACGAGGTGAGGCGATGTCCCAGCTTATAGGCCTGGTGGAGTCTACCAAGATCACCCTTGATAACAGAGAGGATCTTGTAGTAGACTTGTCCACTTAGCTGGTGGAAAAGGATCTCCAGGTGGAACAAATGGCCAACCACTTACAAGAACTCGAGGATCAGGTGGAAGCCAGGGAGAACACTATTGAGGTTCTAGAAGCCAGCTCCAGAAAACCCAGCAACAGCTTGAGGAAGCCAACCAACATTTAGATCTGCACCATCAAGAGATTGAGGACATGGAGGCAGAAGGGGTTGATGAGGACATAGATATCGAGGGAGGAGAGGACCGGAGCCTGCATCTAGCTTGGACACTGCTGGCTCAGGAAGACCACCATCCCCCGAATCTAGTGTTGCCTCGTTTGCTCGCTTGATTTTAGGGTTAGGGTAGAAGTGTTCAGCAATAGCTTTCCTCGAAACTAGCTTAGCTTTTGGATGTACAAGGCTAGAAATTTGAGTCTTTTGGGCCTGCTGTAACTAGTGGAAACTCTTTTGGCAAGATGAATGATGAATGATTTTAAGTTTCTTTAAATTCATGAATCAAATTTTATCTTGTTGGTACCAGTTGTGAAAAGCGAGGCAAAACTTGGAATCCTGCAAACTTTGCTGTTTAACTTCTTTTATCGTATGCAATCACGGATTTTAAGTATGATAATAGAACCTCCTAAATTTCAGATGGCAGGAAGAGCGCGCCGTGGACAGAACGAGTGCATTCCTCCACCGCCACCACAACCTCCTACCATGTAGGAGCTGATGGCGCAGCAGAATGAGATTCTATGGCAGCTCGCTCAGTGGTAGCCACCGCCTCAGCACTATGGGGGTGGTGATCACCACCACCGTGCTCCGGCAGCGGCCACCTACCAGGAGTTTCTCAGTACTCAGCCGCCGTTGTTCACCAGGGTGGAAGATCCACTCAATGCTGATGTTTGGCTCAGGGTGGTGGAATCAAAGTTCCCACTGCTTAATGGAGATTCCTCAGATGCGGCCAAGGTCCGTTTCGCCACCCAGCAGCTTTGTGGGCCTGCTAGGACATGGTGGGACCAATTCCTCACCATGAAGCCGGCCGACCATGTGGTTGAGTGGGGAGAGTTCAAAGCAGCATTTCGAGGGCATCACATACCAGCAGGCATCATGGACCGCAAGCTCAATGAGTTTCTGGCACTCACTCAGGGGAGTCGTACCGTGTTGCAGTACGCCCAAGCTTTCAATGACCTGTGTCAGTACGCAGGCTACCATGCTGACACTGATGAGAAGAAGAGAGACAGATTCAGGAGGGGCCTCAACACTAAGCTCCGTGACCATCTCAACACAGTCAGGGCCCACGGCTACAACGAGTTGGTCAATGTGGCCATCTCCCAGGAGGATTGCATCGCAGTTCGCCAGGCAGAGAAGAAGAGGAAGACCCCTATGGCAGGACCATCAGCTCAGCCTCAGCGCTTCAGAATTGTGTCCGATACTCAGAATAGAGGACCACAGCAGTAGCAAGGACGCTGGGTGATCCGACCACAGCAGCAGTAGCAGGCACCCAACCGCTCTCAAACCCCAGCCCAGAGGAACAACAACCAACCACAGCAGCAGTACCGTCAGGGCTATGACAATAGATGCTTCACTTGTGGCAGCACCAGACGCTATGCCAAGAACTGTCCCAGAAACCAGCAGAGGCAAGGTCAGAATGCAAATCAGAATCAAGGCAAGAGGCAGAGGGTGCAAGTGAGGCAGGGCAGGCTAAACATCACCACATTGGCTGACATTCTGGAGGGAGCACCCATCATGATGTAACACCCCAGGTGTTACCCAAGGCCCTAGCTTAATGTATGCACCTATGGCCTATTATCACATGTGTTTAAGTGGAAAGAGAGGGTACCCAAAGCTTTAGAACCATGGCTTAATTAAGGATCATGAGAAAAAGGAATACCCTAGCTTTTCATGTGTCTCCACCATGGAAAAAGATGCTCAAACCCTAATTTCCCCTCTTGAGACATTAGGCCCCCAAGCATTGGATTAAGGGGAAAACTATGCAAATGACCAATTCATGACTTAAACCCTTTACCAAAGTTGAAGTACCTTTATATCTCTACAAAATTTAGTAAGGGAAGTATTACAAAAAGACCCCACAAAGACCCCAAATAAGCACCCAAGTGGAGAACACTATAAAGGAACTCACATTTTTCTCTAAGTAAAAAATCAGCCCTAATCTAAAGATCAGAAGTGTTCACCTATTTGATGGCGCCAAAACCACATAGTCCAAATAACAAAAAGTAGCCAAACTACCCAAGGCACACCCCAAAGAAGTTTGAAACCAATCCAGGGTTGTTTTACATGGTTTGGCATCGGTTTTGTCGCGAGATGAATAGTGCAGACAGACGAGACTTGGCACCACCATATCTTCCAAGCCAGACCCGATCTCCCCATGGAACTCACATGAACTAGATAGCTCTAGGTGCAGGGAAGAAATCTTACACAAGTCATATGGCAAGAATCGCACGTTTGGCTGCTCAGCCTGTACAAGAACTTGGGCAGAATAACACGGCCACATGTTCGACGCGCCCTGGCAACGCTAGAGCACGCCCCAACGCTCGGCCCCACGCGCGCCACGCCGCTCTGCGCCAACCCCGCGCCCACGCCCGTGCTCGTGGCTATAAAGCCAACCCTGGCCTCGACCTTACGCCCCCGCTCACTCCCAACCCCGCCCGAGCTCCAGTTCACCGGCGTTCACCCTGCGCATGGCGTGCCAGCAGCCACCTGAGCCCCAGCCACCATAGACCGGCCACTCCAACCCTCCTCCACCCCGTCTGATCCCTCGGCTAGCTTCCCCGGAGCTTAGTGAAGCTCCCCGAACCCGCAGACCGAGCATCACCTCACCGGAGGCGCCAGATTGACGCCGCCGGACTTCAATCGGTCGCCGTCGCACGTAGACCGAGCTACACAGTAAGCCATTCGTCGATTCCTTGCGCCAACAACATCCTTGACCTCCAGTGAAGCTCCCCATGCAATTTAATTGAGCTCTCCCACAGTGAGTAGGCCGGAGCACGCATCGCCAACGAGCCCGACCGCCTGCGCACGCGGCCAGCCCGACTCCAGCCATCACCGTCGGCGATCCGCCCCTCGACGTGACCGCCAGGAGCTATCGGACCTCACCCAGCCCTCCACCGGACCTCTCCTACCGCCGGTAAGCCGCACCATCGTTTTTCCCCTCTGCGGCTACTGTTCCGTCGAGGAGGGAGCTCGGGTTAAGAGAGGGAAAAGCCAGAGGGTATTCGCGATGTCAGTGACTCAGTGAAACAGTTCCTCAGGGGAACGGTTTAAACGGCTTAGTTAAAGAAAACCCCAGGGGCCCCGGTGCAAGCCGTTTTTCTTACACCTTTAGATTTATTCTTTTTTCAAATAAGCAGTAGACTTAGAAAATTCATAACTTGAATTTTATCCAACCAAATTTGGTCAAACCAATTTTGCTAGGTCCCAAATATTGTGAACTATTTAGCAAAAATAATAAACACCCTGGTTTCTACAATATTTTTTTGAGTTTGGATTTAAACAAGTATACTTCCCAAACCATAATAAACAAAGGACAAATAGATAGACTTTTAGACTAGGGCTAAGAAAAACTAGCGGGATACTTACCTAGCAGATGCACTGTTTAAAAATATTAAGCTTCCTAGTATAGTAGGATAAGGAGAGATTAACCATTAAAACATGAATTGGCCCAAACCTTAAGAAAATAAAAAAGGGACATTAAAATGAGAACCAGAGGGCAACCATATTTTTCCTATCTTGCTTGGATGATATAGTTCATAATAAAATTATGTTGAACCCTCTGTTAGTACAAAGAAAATACACCACATTTTATTTTATAAAAATAGTAAGAACTTAGAAAAATCCTAGAAAACTAACCCTAAGGAGGAGCCACCCCAATCCTTGGGATAACTACTATTATGCTAGTATAAATCTAGGAAAAATACAAGTTTTGTTGTTTGATATTTTTCAAATGACAAGTTAGTTATAAGTGCCTTTTTGACATTAAACTTTAGAAAATCACAACTAAATAACCATTAAATCACTTTCTGTGATTTTTGGCACAGAGACCTGTCATTACCCATAGATATTAGAAAAAATAATTTTTAGTGCAGAACCCCCACCTAAATTAGAGTTGTAGTGCAAAGTGACCATCCACCCTCACTTTTGTTATTTTTGCCTAGAGTTTATCCTAATTATTCTTAACCTCAAATTGGTAGAACCGGCTACAATGATCAATACTAGCCCACTGTAATTTTTAGAGAATTTTTCGAAATTTCTAAATCATCATGGTAGTGCAAGCCTACCTTAAAAGCATAAGTAGAGGATGCAAAGGAGGATTAGTGGAGATAAAGAATGTTATCCATACCCCTACGACCAAACCTCCCTAAATACCTACTAAAACCATGAAGGATGTCCAAACATCTTGATTCCAACCAAAACCTAATAGGCAAGTATAAAACACTTAGAGCATCATATGATAAAGAAACCCTAGTACCACTGCCTTATATTATTTCACCATACATCGTGTTACTAAATTTGCATCTCATTAACATACATGTATCTTATTCATTGCATTTGATAGATTGTAATGTCGCTTACGGAGAATACGTGCTCATTCCGGAGCAAGGAGTTGCTCAGGAGGTAGTCCAGGAGCCAGCACCAGAGCCTGCCATCGAGGATCTGCCTGCCCTAGCTGTTGAAGGCAAGCCCCAGTTTTATGCATAATCGTTTATATATGCTATTTTACTACACTTAATGTTTGTAGGTTTGTATCGTGCACTTAAGTGTAGGAGTTGGTTGAAACCCTAGTTGCATAAACTTAGGATTCCTTTTGAGATGGATACTAGTATGTTAGGTCTAGTAGCTGCTTTACTAATTAGGATCTCGGCAGAAGTCGAGTGATTTTCTAGCATTCGCGCGATGTCAGGAATTGGTTGTATCCATTTTTATATCGGAATGATGATGGTCTGTGGACAACGATCCTTGGGGATGCGTTGTCTACGAGATAAGAATTTGGAATAAGGATTAATGTGTGGTACCTGCATCAAGCGTTTGAACGTACTAAACACATGCCGAGAAATATGGTAAATCGGTAAGCCTAGTACCTGAGTGAACCTGCCCACATACTTTATCCCTCACGCGACCTGAGACGTAGTCTCCCATTCCGGTTATGGTGGGTACAAGTACGGTCACAGCACGATGGCACTCGGAGCCATTGAGGTATTATACGCCAAGGCGGTGAGCCCTGTTCTGTTGAAGGGGAATCGATGGGGACGGTTGATGTGTGTGGGGACGGAGTGCCTCGCCACGTTGTGTGTTTAGGTTTACCTTGCAAGGTTTAAAAACTCAATTCGAATCATCTGCTTCTCGCAGCTAATGAGACTGCTTGATTCATTGTACTGCATCGAGTAAGAAGTAAAATAAGGTGGCATTCAAAAGATGTTGATTGCAATAATGTTTGATACCATTGTAGACTCAGCTAGTGCTTTTGGCAAACCAAACCCCTCAGCCAATCAGCTGCATGTCTAGAGGTAGAGGAGTAGACTCCTCACATCGGGTAAGTCTAGCTGAGTATTAGTTTACTCAGCCTTGCTTGTGGCATAATTTTTACATGTTCTCTGGAGGATATAGTTGCTGGAATGACTTGGTCGTCCATCCTACCACCGGGCTAGACAGTCAAGTGGGACCCCACCTTGGCAGGAGAGGAGCATGAGGAGTGATGGGCCAGGCTTCTCCATCCTCCCTTTTATTTACCATTAGTTAATTTCTGCTGCATCGAGAACAATGGTCACTACTTTTGCAAAACTCCGATGATGATGTAATAATATTAAGTACTTCTTTGAATTATGGTTTAATGCTTTATTGGATTTCCTCTATGTCTCACCTTCGAGTGAGTATGTGGTACTTGATCATGTTAGTGGCCTTGTTAGACTCGATCCAACGGACTAATGTTTTATTCCTATTTAAGTGTGGTTTTGCCTTCAAGGCAGGACTCAGGCACTTAAGTTGGAATAATTCTGGTGGTTCCGCCACACATGACTAGTATCTTTTTCGTTTTAAATTACCCTACAGTCATTCTTTTTGATTCTGGTGCATCACACAGTTTCATCAGCGCAAAATTTAGTGCCAAATGTCAGCTAATCTTTCATCACATAAATGGGGCCATTATGATTGCAACACCTGGAGGCAGGGTTGCCACCTATCAGATCAACCGACAGGTGCCCATAAAATTTGGTAGTACCATATTTAAAATCACCCTCTTGATCATGGGATTGGAGAGCGTGGATATCATCTTGGGAACTGACTGGTTATCACGGCATCATGTATTGATTGATGTCGCCGTAAGAGCCACTGAAATACACTCACCATTTTGTGGAGAAATCACATTGTACCTACCTAGCCAGGGTTGTACCCATTCTTATGCACTCGCTATGATAGAATCACCCGTAGAAAGAATTCTAGTAGTCTGTGAGCACCCCGATGTTTTCCCAGACGAACTGCTAGGGATGCCACCCGACAGGGATATAGAGTTTGCCATAGAATTACAACCAGGGACCGCACCTATTTTGATGAGGCCATATAGGATGCCTCCAGTAGAATTGGCAGAACTGAAGAAACAATTACAAGAGTTGCTAGACAAGGGGTTCATTCGCCCAAGTACCTCACCATGGGGATGTCCGGACTTGTTCGTAAAGAAGAAGGATGAGAGCTTGAGATTATGTGTTGATTACCGCCCTCTCAATGCGGTGACTATTAAGAACAAGTATGCTTTACCCCGCATTGATGTTTTGTTCGATCAATTGGTCGGAGCCAAGATGTTTTCCAAAATCGACCTTCGCTCGGGCTATCACCAAATCAAGATCAGGGCCAGCGATATTCTGAAGACGGCTTTTTCTACCAGATACGGGCTTTATGAGTACTTGGTAATGTCTTTCGGGCTGACCAATGCGCTAGCATATTTCATGTATTTGATGAATTCAGTATTTATGCCAGAACAGGACAAATTTGTGGTGGTCTTCATTGATGATATCCTTGTATATTCAAAAAGCAAAGGCGAGCATACAAAGCACTTGCACACCGTACTTCAGCGACTGCGCGATCATCGCTTGTACGCCAAATTCTCCAAGTGTGATTTCTGGCTAAGGGAGATCAAGTTCTTGGGTCACACCATTTCTCAGGATGGGATAGCAGTTGACCCTGAGAAAGTACAAGAAGTGATGGATTGGAGGCCTCCTACCACCATTCGGCAGATTCGGAGTTTCCTGGGTTTGGTAGTATACTATCGACGATTCATTCTAGATTTCTCTAGGATTGCTAAACCAATGACTGAGTTATTGAAGAAAGGAGTGAAATTTGATTGGAGTCAGAAATGTGAAGATGCCTTTCACGCACTGAAGCAGCACCTGACAACAACACCTGTGTGCTAGCACAGCCTGACAACACCAAATCATTTGATGTATATTGCGATGCTTCGGGCACTGGACTAGGTTGTGTTTAGATGCAAGACAACCGAGTTATTGCCTACGCGTCCAGAGCACTCATGCCTCATGAGCAGAATTATCCCACACATGATCTAGAGTTAGCTGTGGTAGTTCATGCTCTGAAGATCTGGAGACATTATTTAATGGGAGCTCATTGTAATATTTATACTGACCATAAGAGTCTCAAGTATATTTTCACTCAGGCTGATCTTAATATGAGGCAGAGTAGATGGTTAAAATTGATCAAGGATTATGATCTAGAAGTACACTACCATCCGGGCAAGGCAAATGTTGTGGCAGATGCCTTGAGTCGAAAAGCTCAGTGCAACTGTATAACCATGGACTCTAAGATCGCCGCTTTGTGCGACGAGCTGCGCAAGCTGAACATGGAAATGGTTTCCCCAGGTACCTTGGATTATATCTCAGTTGAGCCAACCTTACAAGAGCAGATTATCATGGCACATATTGGTGACAAGTGTGTTCAGGTCATTAAGGAAATGCTCGATCAAAAGGTGGATAAGTATAAATGCTTTCATCAGGACAACAAGGGTATCTTATGGTTCGAAGATCGACTGGTTGTTCCCAAGAATCCAGAAATTAGGAAGAGAATCTTGGACGAAGCTCATCTCTCAAAAATTTCCATGCACTCCGGGAGTAACAAGATGTATCATGATCTCAAATCCTTATATTGGTGGACCAGGATGAAGAGAGAGATTGCTAAGTACGTATCTGAGTGCAACACTTGCCAAAGAATCAAAGCTAGTCATTTAAAGGTAGCAGGTACCTTACAACCTCTCTCCATACCATCTTGGAAATGGGAGGATGTTTGCATGGACTTCATTGTGGGACTGCCGAACAACTCTCGGCACCACAATTCTATCTGGGTCATTGTGGATAGGTTAACCAAGACAACTCATTTCTTGCCTGTGCATACCACCCACAAGACAGAAAAATACGCAGAAATCTATATTGACCAAATAGTGCGTTTGCATGGAATCCCAAGGACTATCTTGTCTGATAGAGGAGCACTGTTTGTAGCACGTTTCTGGGAGTAGCTACAAAAGTCACTTGGAACAACCGTGATTAGAAGCTCAGCATATCATCCTCAAACGGATGGTCAGACAGAAATGGTAAATCAGATTCTCGAGGACATGTTGAGAGCATGTGTCATACATTATGGCAAAGATTGGGACAAATGTCTTTCTCTGGCAGGATTCTCTTACAATAACAGTTACCAATCCAGCCTGAAGATGGCACCTTTCAAGGCCTTGTATGGGAGAAGGTGTAGAACACCGCTAAATTGGTCACAAGCTGGAGAAAGGAAAATATTTGGGCCCGACCTAGTACTTGAAGCCAAGAATAAGGTCAAAGTCATTAAGTGGAACTTGGAAGCTGCTCAGGCCAGGCAAAAGGAGGAAGCCTCTACAATTCGAAGTGGGAGATCATGTGTATCTTAAAGTGTCACCCACCAAAGGTGTTCAGAGATTTGGGATCAAGAGAAAATTAGCTCCTCGCTATATTGGGCCCTATGAGATCAAGGAGATTTGTGGACCCGTAGCATACAAATTAAAGCTACCACCTCATATGTCAGCAATTCATGATGTGTTCCATGTATCTCAGCTGAAGAAGTGTGTTCGCTTACCAAAAGAAGTGCTGCCAGAACCTGAATTGGAGATAGAACCAGACTTGTCATATCAAGAGCACCCCGTTAGGATATGGGATCGTAAGGAAAGGTCAACTCGAGCAAAGTCAATCCAGATGTATAAAATCTAGTGAAGCCACCATTCCGGAGAAGAAGCTACTTAGGAGACATAGGACTTTCTGCGCTCTCACTACCCCGATTTTCTGCCCTAGAGATCGGCACGTAAATCGGATCCGAAACACCGCCACCTGCCCTTTGAATCTAAGTATAAGAGAAATATAGTTAACAAGAACTGAGTAAGCTGTGAGCTTAAATCTACAAGGGCTTCCTTCTGAAGTTGCAAAGAGGATGACATTCGAAGAGCAGTTTACTAGAGAGCCTTGACAAAAGAAACCACACCGCGCAAGCACGCACCTTCTTAGCACCTCTCTAAATCTTAGGGGGAGGGCTGTAACACCCCAGGTGTTACCCAAGGCCCTGGCTCAATGCATGCACCTATAGTCTATTATCACATGTGTTTAAATGGGAAGAAGGGGTCACCAAAACTTTAGAAACCATGGCTTAACTAAGTGATGATCATGATGGGAGGGATACCCTAGCTTTTCATGTATCTTCACCTTTGAAAAAGATTCTAAAACCCTAGCACCGCCTCTTGAGCCATTAAACCCCAAGCATTGGATTAGTGAGAAGGAGAAGCAAATGACCATTTCATGACTTGAACCCTATACCAAAGTGGAAGTACACTTATATATCTACAAGAAATAGTAAGGAAATTGTTCCAAAAAGGTCCCACAAAACCCCCAAAATCAGCCCGTAAGTGGAGAACACTATAGAGTGACTCACATTTTCTCTAAGTCAAAAATCAGCCTACTTCCAAAAATTGAAGAGGTTGACTTAATTGCTGGCGCCAAATCCTTAAGGTCCAAATATGAAAAAGGAGCCAAATTACCCAAGGCACACCCCTGAAAAGTTTGAGCCTAAACCAGAACCATTTGACACGGTTTGGCATCAGTTTTGTCGCGGGATGAAAAAGGAGCCAAATTACCCAAGCTGTTTTTCTTAAACCTTTAAGATTTATTCTATTTAAATCGGTAGAGAACTTGAAAAATTCATAACTTGAGTTTTATCCAACCAAATGTGGTCAAACAAATTTTGCTAGGTCCTAAATATTATGAACTATTCAGCAAAAATAATAAACACCCTGGTTTTTGCAATACTTTTTAGAGTATTAATTTAAATAAGTATACTGCCCAAAACTAAATAAACAAAGGGAAAATAAAATACTTTAGGACTGAGGTTAATAAAATTTGTAGATGTCCTTAGCTAGCAACTGCACTGATAAAAAATGTTAAACTCTCCAGTATACTAGGTTAAGAAGAAATTAACCATTAAAACTTGTATTGACCCAAACCTTAAGAAAATGAAAAAGGGAAGTTAAAATGAGAACCAGAGGGAAACCACATTTTTCCTAGCCTATTTAGGTGATATAGTGCATAAGAAAATTTTATTGAACCCTTTGTTAGTACAAAGAAAATGCACCACATTTCATTTGATAAAAATAGTAAGAACTTAGAAAAAATCCTAGAAAAATAACCCTAAGGAGGAACCACCCCAACCCTAGGGATAACTAATATTATGCTAATATAAATCTAGGAAAAATACATGTTCAGTTGTTTGATATTTTTCAAATGACAAGTTAGTTATAAGTGTCTTCTTGACATTAAATTTAGAAAAGTACAACTAAATAACCATTGAGTCACCCTCTGTAATTTTTGGCACAGAAGCATGTTATTACCCATAGATGCTAGCAAAAATAACTTTTAGTACAGAACCCCCACCTAAATCAGAGTTGTAGTACAAAGTGACCCTCTACCCTCACTTTTGTTATTTTTTCCTAGATTTTATCCTAATTATTCTTAACCTCAAATTTATAGAATAGACTACAGTGACCAATGTTAACCCACTATAATTTTTATAGAATTTTTGGAAATTTCTAAATCACTATGATAGTTGAAGCTCACCTTAAAAGCATAAATAGAAAATAAAAAGGGAAATTAGTGGAAGGAATTAATGTTACACACACCCCTACAACTAGACCTCCCTAAGTGCCCACTAAAACCTTAATGGGATAATTAAATTCTTAATCCACTCAAAAACCTAAACTAGTAAGTATGCACTAATAAGAACTTCGTACGACAACGAAACCCAAATGTAACCACTGCCTTAATATTGCTATGCCATACATCGTGTTTACTAAATTGCATATCATTAACATACATGTATCTTATTCATTGCATTCGATAGATTATAACCTCACTGACGGAGAGTACGTACTCATTCCGGAGCAAGGAGTTACTCAGGAGGGAGTCTGGGAGCCAGCACCCAAGCCTGCCACTGAGGATCTCCCTGCCCCAGCTTTTGAAGGCAAGCCCCGGTCTTACGCATAACCGTTATATATGCTATTTACTGCACTTAATGATTGTAGGCTTGTACTGTGCACTTAAGTGTAGGAGTTTCCTGAAACCATAGTTTCATGAACTCAGGATTCCTTTTGAGGTGGATACTAGTATGCTAGGTCGAGTATCTGCTTCGCTAATTAGGGATCTCGGTAGAAGTCGAGTGATTTTTCTAGCACTCGCGCGAGGTCAGGAATTGATTGTATCCATTTTTATATCGGAATGATGATGGTCTGTGGACAACAATCCATGGGGATGCATTGTCTACGAGATGGAAATTGAAATAAGGATTAAGGTGTGGTACTGTGTGTCAAGTGTTTGAACGTACTAAACACATGCCGAGAAATATGGTAACAAGCCTAGTACCTGAGTGAACCTGCCCACGGATTGACCTCCTCACGCGACCTAAGACGTGGTCTCCCATTCCGGTTATGGTGGGTACAAGTGCGGTCACTGCACGATGGCAGTCGGGGTCAGTGAGGCATTGTACGCCAAGGCGTTGAGCCTCTTTCTATTGATGGGGAATCGATGGCGACGGTTGATGTGTGTGGGGACGGAGTGCCTCGCCACGTCGTGTGTTTAGGTTTACCTCTTGCAAGGTTTAAAAACTCGATTCGAATCGTCTGCTTCTCGCAGCTAATGAGACTGCTTGATCCATGCTGCTACATTGAGTAAGAAGTGGAATAAGGTGACAGTCAAAGGATATTGATTGGAATAATGTTTGACACCATTTATGAATAGCTAGGTATTCATCTAGTCTAAAGGATTACACTAGATCTTGAAAAGTTAAAACTTGTTTTTAGACCCAGCTAGTGCTTTTGGCAAACCAAACCCTCAGCCAAATAGCTGCATGGTCTAGAGGTAGATGAGTAGACTCCTCACACCGGGTAAGTCTAGCTGAGTATTAGTATACTCAGCCTTGCTTGTGGCACAATTTTACAGGTACTCTGGAGGATATGGTTGTTGGAGTGACTTGGCCGTCCACCTTGCCACCGGGTTGGACAGTCGAGTGGGACCCTACCTCAGCTGGAGAGGAGCATGAGGAGTGATGAGCCAGGCTTCCCCATCCTCCCTTTCTTTACCGTTAGTTAATTTCCGCTGCATCAAGAACAATGGTTACTACTTTTGCAAAACTCCGATAACGATGTAATAACATTAAGTACTTATTTAATTTATGGTTTTATGCTTTATTGTATTTTCTCTGTGCCTCACCTTCGAGTGAGTATGTGGTACTTGATCCTGTTAGTGGCTTTATCAGACTAGATCCGAGGGACTAACGATTTATTCCGATTTAAGTGCGGCCTTGCCTCTAAGGTGAGACTTGGGCACTTAAGTTGGAATAATTCGGGCGGTTCCTCCACAGACTCTGTAACACCCCAGGTGTTACTCAGGGTGTCCATCCCAAGGTTACCCCCTTTTACCCATTATCACATGAAGACTGAATTGGGCAAAATATACCAAACTTGGAATTCTAGGTCCTAAGCAAGTGTAATCCACCTTGGATGTCATGCCCTAGCTTGTCATGTACATCTAAGTGGGGATCTCCCAAAACCCTAAAGCAAAACCCCCCCCCCATAGGCAATGGGAACCCTAACTGAAGCCATGATCAAAAGATCATGTAAACCTTATGATCATGGTTTGGGCCAAATATAAAAGTTGTAGTACACTTAACAACCTACAATTAATAGTAAGGAAGTACCCCCAAAAAGTTTTCAGAAAAGCCCTAAACAGTTCACCTAAGTTTTAGCACAAGGGAAAATTCAGTTTTTGCCTAAGTCCAAAAACTAACCCTTGCACAAAGACTCCACATGTTCACCTTAATCCCCTTTTCAAAACCCTTCGACCCAATTGACAAAATGGCGCCAAATTAACCCTAGAACACCCTGGAAAGAGATGACACCTATCCTAGGGTGCTAGACATGACTTGACACTCCTTTTGTCTCGGTTCGGGCTTGGCTGACACAGCAAACTTCTCCCCTCTCTATCTCTCTACCCCGACCATATCTCGGCTTGGAACTCACAGCGAAAAGATAGGATTTGGAGCAGAGAAGCGACCGTACACAGTGACTTTGCCAAGATACGCACGCTATGGCGCTCTAATCGGCCGTTGAACCATGGCAGAAGCAAGCTTCCACGTGTTCGACGCGAGCTGGCATCCGGGGGCGCGCTCAGAGCACGCCCGTGCGCGAACCCCCGCGCACCCGCGGCCGCCCGTGACCACGCCCGCGCCACGGCTATAAAGCCCGCCCTAGTGCTTGGCTGCCTTCCCCGTTACCCCCTCCGTACTGCGCCGGACTCGCCCGAGCCAGCCATTAACTCCGGCGACCTCCCCGCGACCCGCCAGTACCGCCCGAGAGCAACCACCGTGGCCAGCCCCTCTCCCGTCCTCCTCCGTTCGATCCAAGCCCTCAGAGAGCTTCCTGGTGAAGCCGTGAGTCTTGCTCAAGCTTGACCCAGGGACCCGCGTCACCGGAATAGCCCAGTCGTGCTCACCGGAGTTCAAGAACCCGCCGGCGCACGTAGACCGGGTAAGCCCCTGCACCGTTTTCCAATTCCTTGCGCGTACGGCCTCTGTGTCACCCCGTGAAGCTCCTCGTCCACCCTAATTGATCTATGCCGCCGTGGTTTGGCCGGAGCAGGAGCCTCCGACGACCCCCGCCGCCTGTGCTCGTGGCCAGGGTAGCTCCGACCACCTCCGACGCCGACCCGCACATCGGCGTGACCGTTGCGACCTCCCGGACGTCGCTGACCACCCCGCCGGAGCTCTACTGCCGCCGGTAAGCCCCACCGCCGTAAAATGTACCGCGGGCACTGTTTAAGCCGGTCAGGGAGCGCGGGTTAGATTTTAGTTAAGTCCAGGGGGGCTTTGCGCAATGTCAGTGACTCAAGCCAATAGTGGACCAAGGGCTGTTCTGTGAGAAAAGAAAAGGAAAAACCCCAGGGGCCTCGGTGTAAACACGTTTTCTTTTCTATTTTCGAATTTCTTTTCTTTTTGTTATAGCAGATAGCTAAGTAAATGCATAACTTGCAGAATAATCATCCAAAAATGTTCAAACCAATTTTGCTAGATTCAGAAATCTATGAGCTATCAGAGAAAAATAATAGAACCCATAGCTTCTGTATTTCTTTCTGAAGTTTAGAATTAAATAAGAAAACCACTCAAAACCAAATATTAGGGGGAAAAATAGGAATATTGCTTGACCAGGTTTAGAAAAATTTTGGGAAGCTTATATCTACCTACTAGACCAAGTAAAAATGTTAAACCCCTCTGTCCACTCCATTTAAGTTAACTTTACCCTTTATTCTAAAATATGCTTAAGGATAAGGAAAATAGAAAATGCAACTTAATTAATGAACCAGAAAGTACTTCTATTTTTGTTAGGTTACTTATTCAATATAGTTCACTGGAAAAATATATCATACCCTGGTTTAGTACAAATTAAGTAGGATATTTTTTATTTTAATAAAACAAGGATAACTTAGAAAAACCCTACAAAAATGACCCCAAGGTAAAAACACCCCCACCTTTGGGATAACTATTGTTTTATTAGAAAGAACTTAGGAAAAATAAGAAATCTGCTGTTTGACATTTTTCAAATAATAATGTAGTAGAAAGTGCCTTTTTGACATTAAACTTGAGAAAATCATAACTAAATAACCACCCTTTAGTTTCCTGTGATTTTTAGCACAAAGACCTATTATTACCAGAGGATGCCAACAAAAATAACCTTTAGGACAGAACCTACCCCTAACTAAGAGGTGTAGTGTAAAGTGGCCCATTTTGCCTAACTTTTGTTATTTTTGTTTAAAGCCTAACTTTTATACTTTAAGCCTCAAATTCTTAAAACAAGCTAGAATAACCAGTGACAACCCACTGTAATTTTTACAGAATTTTTGGAAATTATTAAAACCCTGTTGTAGTTCAAACCTACACTAAAAGCCCTAAATGGAAATTAAGGAAAGAAAAATGAAAGATGTGAATAAATGTTGTCCCAAAAACTTTGTAATCAGTCCACTAAAATATATCAAGGCAATATCAAACCACTATGTTATCCTCAAAGAAAACCTAAGATTAAAGGGTCATAAGTCTATGTATCTACATATATATACCACTAGAAGCCCCACGTGACTAAGAAACCCTAAGTTACTTCTTGAATTAGTTTCTTTTACATAAATGTTATTAAATCATGCATAATCATGACATACATGTTCATTGCATTCGATAGACTGTAATCTTGCTGACGGAGAGTACATCCTCGTGCCGGAGCAAGGAGCTGCTCAGGAGGTAGCCCCAGATCCAGCACCCGAGCCAGCACCAGAGGACCTACCTGCCACTGCTTTGGAAGGCAAGCCCCGGTTTTATGCATAACCTGTTATTTATGCTATTTTACTTCACCTAATGATTGTAGGATTGATTGTGCACTTACGTGTAGGAATTGTTTGAAACCCTAGTTGCATGATCTCAGAAATCCTTTTGAAATGAATACTAGTATGGCAGGTCGAGTAGTTGCTTTGCTTAAGTAGGATCTCGGTAGAAGACGAGTGATTTTTCTAGCACTCGCGCGAGATCAGGGAATTGATTGTACCCACTTTCACACTGTCATGATTACTAGTTGGTGGACAACAATCCATGGGGATTGGTTGTTTGCGAGATGGAAAATGGAATAAGGATTAACGTGCGGATACCTGTGTCAAGCGTTTGAACGTACTAAACACATACCGAGAAATATGGTAAATCGGTAAGCCTAGTACCTGAGTGAACCTGCCCGCAGACTTTACCCCTCACGCGACCTGAGACGAGGTCTCCCATTCCGGTTATGGTGGGTACAAGTGCGGCCACTGCACGACGGCCAGTCGGGGTAAGTGGGGCATTGTACGCCAAGGCGGTGAGCCCTGATCTGTTGCCAGGGAATCGATGGGGACGGTTGATGTGTGTGGGGACGGAGTGCCCCTACATATCGTGTGTTTAGGTTTACCTTGCAAGGATAAAAACTCGATTTGAATCGTCTGCTTCTCGCAGCTAATGAGACTGCTTGATCCATTGTACTGCATTGAGTAATAAGTGGAAGTATGATGAGTTGAGAAAAGATGTTGATTGATAATAATGCTTGCTACCATGTATGAGTAGATAGTTCACTTTTAGCCTTAAGAGAGTCACACTTAACTTTGATTAAGTTAAAATCTTGATTTAGAAACTCAGCTAGTGCTTTTGGCAACCAAACCCCACAGCCAAACAACTGCATGTCTAGAGGTAGAGGAGTAGACTCCTCACACCGGGTAAGTCTAGCTGAGTATTAGTATACTCAGCCTTGCTTGTGGCATAATTTTTACAGGTTCTCTGGAGGAGATGGTTGTTGGGATAACTTGGCCGTCCACCTTGCCACCGGGTTGGACTGTTGAGTGGGACCCTGCCTCGGCCGAGGAGGAGCATGAGGAGTGATGGGACAGGCTTCCCCATCCCTCTGTTTTATTTACCGTTAGTTTTATTCCGCTGCACTTCAAACAATGATGGTTACTTTTGCAAAACTCCGATGATGATGATGGTGATGTAATAATTTAACATTGTGACATGTATGGTTTTATGCTTTATTGTATTTACTCTGTGACTCACCTTCGAGTGAGCTTGTGGTACTTGATCCTGTCCGTGGCCGTGTCGGACTAGATCCGAGGGATTGACGGGTTATTCCCATTTAAGTGTGGTCTAGCCTCTAAGGCGGGATCTGGGCACTTAAGTTGGAATAATTCGGGCAGTTCCGCCACAGCTGGTATCGGAGCTTGTACCACCACAGAGGAATCAATAAAATGTAAATACCATAAATTTTCTAAATAAAACTTGATAGAAACAAGGTTGGATAGATAGTAGGACGAGCAGGATAGACCTAGGACGCGAAGCCTTAGGATAATAGAGGGGTAGCTAGGTGGCTAAGTAACTAGGCCCCACAGGCCACTTTTACAGGATGGGAGTTCCTCCCTACTCCTTTTATCTTGAGGTGAGGTCGTTCAGGACGAGCATGCATGCATTCATAATTAAGCAAATGGATAACTGAGTAAAGGACTTAAAAACAAGATAACAACCAACTAGGTCCTTAGTGCCTTTTTACTTAACTAGAGAAGGGCTGAGTTTTATTTTTCCTTGTTCTTTTTACAATTCTTTTTCTTTTACTTACGCTTAACCGTACACAGATGACTTCCCATGGATCCTCCGATGACGAAAATGCACTGACCCACACTGATGGACTTGCACGAGAGGGCTTTCCCCGCATTCTGTGGGAAGTACTTCAGGGGGCTGGATACACGACACCCCCTCAGTACGCGGTGCAGCAGTTCGAGAAGCACCGGGTGCCCCGCTGTAGGGTGAGGATGACTTTGGAGCCTCATCCCCTGCAGCCAGGCTGGCGCTCCTTGGACTCCGAGTCTTTCGGGTACCGGGCAGAAGACACGATCGAGGCGATCGCTCTGCATGGGTTGACTACCTTCTGCGGATTCCATCCCTTGGAGCTGGCTACCCACCCCATTGGCTTGTTCCCCGCTGAGAAGGAGGACGACCCAATGTGGAAGGATCGGGTGGAGCATGCCAAGGACATCTGGGCCATCTACCCAGGTCAGACTGCGCATTTGACAGTACGGTGCATGAATGCTCTGTACCGTCTGCAGGTGATGCGCGGTGAGGCAATGTCCCATCTGATGGCACTGTTGGAGGCAACAAAGATCACGCTGGATAACAGAGAGGAGCTCGTGGTTGACCTATCTCAGGAAATGGTGGAAAAGGACTTGCAGGTGGAGCAGCTATCCACTGATATTCAGGAGTTGGAGGAGCTGGTAGGCACCAGGGAGAACACCATCGAGGTCCTCGAGGATCAGCTCATTAACACTCAGCAGCAGCTTGCTGAGGCTAACGAGCACCTGGAAATGCACCACCAGGAGATCCAGGACCAGGAGGCCAACGAGGACGTCGACATTGAGGGAGGAGATGATCCTGCCTCCAGTGTGGACACTGCTGGCTCGGGAAGACCACCTTCCCCCGAGTCAAGTGTTGCTTCGTTCGCTCACTAGGTGTCCAGGGTAGGCTTAGAAGTTGGACAGTCGGACTCCTCGCAGCTAGCTTAGCTTTTGCACCCTTGGGGTACTAGGCTAGTTAGAGTTGAGTCATTTTGGAACAATTTGATGTAACCGTGTTAAACTCTCTGGGGAGCTTGTTTGATGGATGCTTTTATCAGTTTAAAATTGGAAGGAAGAATCTATGCCTCTTAAAATCCCTTTTGTTGAAGTCGGAATCTTTCATGCTGTTTTTAACTTTGTCCTCGTGATAAAAATCTTGAATTTTGGAATTGTGGTGTTAAGTAAGTATGTGGATTTTTCAGATGGCCGGGAGGCAGCGTCGTGGCCAGAACGAGCGCGTTCCTCCACCGCCACCACCACCTCCCACTCTGCAGGAGCTCATGGCTCAGCAGAATGAGATCCTGAGGCAGCTGGCTCAACGTCAGCCACCACCTCAGCAATATGGTGGTGGGGACCACCAACGTCACCCCGCGGCGGCCACCTATCAGGAATTCCTCAGCACCTAGCCTCCATTGTTCACGAGGGCGGAGGACCCACTTGACGCAGATGTGTGGCTGCGAGTGGTGGAATCCAAATTCCCACTGCTCCATGGAATTTGCTCAGAGGTCACCAAAGTCAGGTTCGCCACCCAGCAGCTTCGCGGACCTGCAAGGACTTGGTGGGATCATTTTCTTGCTATGCAGCCAGAGGACCGAGAGGTGGAGTGGAGGGAGTTCAAGGCAGCTTTTAGAGGACACCATATACCAGCCGGGATCATGGACAGGAAACTCAATGAGTTCTTGGCACTCACTCAGGGCAACAGGACAGTGTTGCAGTATGCCCAGGTCTTTAATGACTTGTGCCAGTACGCGGGATATCATGCAGATACAGATGAGAAGAAGAGGGACAGATTCAGAAGGGGGCTCAGCACTAAGCTCCGGGATCGTCTCAACACCGTCAGGGCCAACAACTACAATGAGTTGGTCAACATGGCTATCTCCCAAGAGGACTGCATTACAGCTAGGCAGGCAGAGAAGAAGAGGAAGACCCCCGTGGCAGGACCCTCAGCTCAGCCACAGCGCTTCAGAATTGTGTCCGACACCCAGGGCAGGGGGCCCCAGCAGCAGCCAGGGCGATGGGTAATCCGACCTCAGCAGCAGCAGCAGCAGGCACCCAACCGCACCCAATTTCTAGCTCAGAGGGGCAATCAGCAGCAGCAGCAGTACCGCCAAGCCAATGACAACAGGTGCTTCACTTGCGGCAACACTGGGCATTATGCCAAGAATTGCCCCAGGAACCAGCAGAGGCAGGGGCAGAATGCAAATCAGAACCAAGGCAAGAGACAGAAGGTGCATGTGAGGCAGGGCAGACTGAACTTCACCACCATGGTTGATATCCCAGAGGGAGCACCCGTCTTGACTGGTATCTTTACAGTTTTGAATTATCCTGCTATTGTTCTTTTTGATTCTGGTGCATCACACAGTTTTATCAGTACCAAATTTTGTGCCAACTGCCAATTGCCTTTTCACCACACCAATGGGGGTATTACAATCTCAACACCAGGAGGCAGGGTTGCCTCCTATCAGATCTGTAGGCACGTACCAATTAAGTTGGGTAGTCTCATTTTCAAAACTACCCTAATGATAATGGGGTTGGATAGTGTGGATATTATATTGGGAGCTGACTGGTTGACCAGGCACCAAGCAGTTATGGATATTGCAGCCAGAGCCATTGAGGTGCACTCACCAACTTGTGGTGAGACCACCCTAATCTTACCTGACCAGGGTTGTACCCGATCTTGTGCCTTTGTTATGTTAGAATCCTCGGTGGAAAAGATTCCAGTAGTCTGTGACTACCCCGATGTTTTTCCAGATGAATTGCCAGGAATGCCACCTGACCGGGATATTGAGTTCGCCATCGAATTGCAACCCGGGACTGCTCCTATCTCCAAGAGGCCCTATAGGATGCCTCCCGCGGAATTGGCAGAGTTGAAGAAGCAATTGCAAGAGTTGTTGGACAAAGGGTTTATTCGTCCCAGCACTTCACCATGGGGATGTCCAGCCTTATTTGTGAAGAAAAAGGATGAGAGTTTGAGGATGTGTGTTGACTACCGTCCTCTCAATGCGGTAACTATTAAGAACAAATACCCGCTGCCCCGCATTGATGTTCTGTTTGATCAGTTGGTAGGAGCCAAGGTATTCTCCAAGATAGACCTTCGCTCAGGATACCATCAGATCAAGATCCGTGCTAGCGATATTCCCAAGACGGCTTTCTCTACCAGATATGGACTGTATGAGTTTCTGGTGATGTCTTTTGGGCTGACCAATGCCCCGGCTTATTTTATGTACTTGATGAACTCAGTATTCATGCCGGAGTTAGACAAGTTCGTGGTCGTATTCATTGATGATATACTGGTTTATTCCAAGAACGAAGCCGAGCACACTAAACACTTGCATACTGTACTTCAGAGACTGCGTGATCATCAGTTGTATGCTAAGCTGAGTAAGTGTGAGTTTTGGCTGAAAGAGATTAAATTCTTGGGTCACACAATTTCTCAGGATGGGATATCAGTTGATCCTGAGAAGGTACAAGAGGTCATGGATTGGAAACCCCCGACCACAGTAAAGCAGATTCGGAGTTTTCTGGGATTGGCAGGGTATTATCGACGATTTATTCCGGATTTCTACAGAATTGCCAAGCCAATGACTGAACTGTTGAAGAAGGGAGTCAAATTTGAGTGGAGCCAAAAGTGTGAAGATGCCTTCCATACCTTGAGGCAGCATCTGACAACAGCCCCAGTGCTAGCTCAACCCGACAATGCCAAGCCATTTGAAGTTTACTGTGATGCTTCTGGTACTGGTTTGGGATGTGTCTTGATGCAAGAGAACAGAGTGATTGCTTATGCTTCCCGGGCACTCAGGCCCCATGAGCAGAACTACCCTACACATGATCTAGAATTGGCAGCTGTAGTTCATGCTCTTAAGATATGGAGACACTACCTGATGGGAGCTCACTGTAACATCTACACTGATCACAAGAGTCTCAAATACATCTTCACTCAGGCAGATCTGAACATGAGGCAAAGGAGGTGGTTAGAGTTGATCAAGGATTATGATTTAGAAGTGCATTACCACCCAGGTAAGGCCAATGTTGTGGCAGATGCCTTGAGCAGAAAGGCCCAGTGTAATTGTATGAACATGGATGTGGGAGTGACCACCCTGTGTGATGAGTTGTGCAAGCTAAACCTGGAAGTTGTTTCTTCGGGTAATCTAAGCTATATCTCGGTGGAGCCCACATTACAAGAGCAGATAATCAGGGCACAGGTTGAGGATAAGGGTGTTCAGGTTATCAAGGATATGATCAAGCAAAAGGCAGAAAAATACAAGTGTTTCCGACAGGACAGCAAGGGAATTCTATGGTTTGGAGATCGATTGGTTGTTCCCAAGGACCCTGAGCTCAGAAAGAAGATACTGGATGAAGCTCACCTTTCCAAATTCTCCATGCACCCTGGTAGCAACAAGATGTACCATGATCTCAGATCTCTATATTGGTGGACTAGAATGAAAAGGGAAATTGCCAAGTACATATCCGAATGTGACACCTGCCAGAGAATTAAAGCTAGTCACTTGAAGGCAGCAGGCCCTTTGCAACCCCTTCCCATACCATCTTGGAAATGGGAGGACATTTGCATGGACTTCATAGTGGGATTACCCAATACCTCCAGGCACCATGATTCTATTTGGGTTATCGTGGACAGATTGACCAAGACTGCTCATTTCTTGCCAGTGCACACCACCCATAAGACAGAGAAGTACGCTGAAATTTTTGTTGATCAGATAGTAAGATTGCATGGTATTCCAAAGACCATTATATCTGACAGAGGAGCACTGTTTGTGGCACGCTTTTGGGAGAAACTGCAAGAATCACTTGGGACCCATGTCATCCGAAGCTCAGCATACCACCCACAAACAGATGGCCAGACAGAAAGGGTAAATCAGGTTTTGGAAGACATGTTGCGAGCATGTGCACTACATTATGGAAAGGATTGGGACAAGTGTCTGTCTTTGGCAGAGTTCTCTTACAACAATAGCTATCAGTCCAGTTTGAAGATGGCACCTTTTGAGGCATTATATGGGAGAAGGTGTAGGACTCCACTAAATTGGTCTCAAGCAGGAGAAAGGGAAATTTTTGGGCCAGACTTGGTACTCGAGGCAGAGGCAAAAGTCAGGGTTATTACCAAGAACTTGGAAGCTGCTCAGGCCCGGCAAAGGAGCTATCATGATAAGAGGCGGAAGCCTCTACAGTTTGAGGTGGGAGATCATGTCTATCTTAAGGTATCACCCACCAAGGGTGTCCAGAGATTCGGGATCAAGGGCAAGTTAGCTCCTCGCTATATTGGACCCTATGAGATCAAGGCAGGTTGTGGACCCGTGGCCTATCAAGTGGAATTGCCACCTCACATGTCAGCAGTTCATAATGTGTTCCATGTATCTCAGCTGCGGAAATGCATTCGTCTACCCACTGAAGTGCTACCTGAGCCAGACATTGAGATAGAACCAGACTTATCCTACCAAGAGTACCCCGTCAAGGTATTAGATCAGAAGGAAAGATCAACTCGGGCAAGGTCGGTCAGAATGTATAAGGTACAGTGGAGTCACCATTCAGTAGAAGAAGCTACATGGGAGACTGAGGATTTTCTACGCTCTCGCTTCCCCGACTTTCTACCTAAAGGAGTCGGTATGTAACCCCAAAACCCCACCCCCACCTGCCCTTTGAATTCAATTATAAGAAAAACTTAGATAACAAGGATAGTCTAAGTTGTGGATTTAACTTAAGAAGGGCTTCCTTCTGAAGTTGCAAAGAGGATGACATTCGAAGAGCAGTTAATAAGAGAAACTTTAGTGTGAAAGAAAAACAACACCAGCACACCTTCAAGCACCCTCCGAGGGACTCTACCTAAATCTCGGGACGAGATTCCTTTAAGGGGGGAGGGCTGTAACACCCCAGGTGTTACTCAGGGTGTCCATCCCAGGGTTACCCCCTTTTACCCATTATCACATGAAGACTGAATTGGGCAAAATATACCAAACTTGGAATTCTAGGTCCTAAGCAAGTGTAATCCACCTTGGATGTCATGCCCTAGCTTGTCATGTACATCTAAGTGGGGATCTCCCAAAACCCTAAAGCAAAACCCCCCCATAGGCAATGGGAACCCTAACTGAAGCCATGATCAAAAGATCATGTAAACCTTATGATCATGGTTTGGGCCAAATATAAAAGTTGTAGTACACTTAACAACCTACAGTTAATAGTAAGGAAGTACCCCCAAAAAGTTTTCAGAAAAGCCCTAAACAGTTCACCTAAGTTTTAGCACAAGGGAAAATTCAGTTTTTGCCTAAGTCCAAAAACTAACCCTTGCACAAAGACTCCACATGTTCACCTTAATCCCCTTTTCAAAACCCTTCGACCCAATTGACAAAATGGCGCCAAATTAACCCTAGAACACCCTGGAAAGAGATGACACCTATCCTAGGGCGCTAGACATGACTTGACACTCCTTTTGTCTCGGTTCGGGCTTGGCTGACACAGCAAACTTCTCCCCTCTCTATCTCTCTACCCCGACCATATCTCGGCTTGGAACTCACAGCGAAAAGATAGGATTTGGAGCAGAGAAGCGACCGTACACAGTGACTTTGCCAAGATACGCACGCTATGGCGCTCTAATCGGCCGTTGAACCATGGCAGAAGCAAGCTTCCACGTGTTCGACGCGAGCTGGCATCCGGGGGCGCGCTCAGAGCACGCCCGTGCGCGAACCCCCGCGCACCCGCGGCCGCCCGTGACCACGCCCACGCCACGGCTATAAAGCCCGCCCTAGTGCTTGGCTGCCTTCCCCGTTACCCCCTCCGTACTGCGCCGGACTCGCCCGAGCCAGCCATTAACTCCGGCGACCTCCCCGCGACCCGCCAGTACCGCCCGAGAGCAACCACCGTGGCCAGCCCCTCTCCCGTCCTCCTCCGTTCGATCCAAGCCCTCAGAGAGCTTCCTGGTGAAGCCGTGAGTCTTGCTCAAGCTTGACCCAGGGACCCGCGTCACCGGAATAGCCCAATCGTGCTCACCGGAGTTCAAGAACCCACCGGCGCACGTAGACCGGGTAAGCCCCTGCACCGTTTTCCAATTCCTTGCGCGTACGGCCTCTGTGTCACCCCGTGAAGCTCCTCGTCCACCCTAATTGATCTATGCCGCCGTGGTTTGGCCGGAGCAGGAGCCGCCGACGACCCCCGCCGCCTGTGCTCGTGGCCAGGGTAGCTCCGACCACCTCCGACGCCGACCCGCACATCGGAGTGACCGTTGCGACCTCCCGGACGTCGCTGACCACCCCGCCGGAGCTCTACTGCCGCCGGTAAGCCCCACCGCCGTAAAATGTACCGCGGGCACTGTTTAAGCCGGTCAGGGAGCGCGGGTTAGATTTTAGTTAAGTCCAGGGGGGCTTTGCGCAATGTCAGTGACTCAAGCCAATAGTGGACCAAGGGCTGTTCTGTGAGAAAAGAAAAGGAAAAACCCCAGGGGCCTCGGTGTAAACACGTTTTCTTTTCTATTTTCGAATTTCTTTTTTTTTGTTATAGCAGATAGCTAAGTAAATGCATAACTTGCAGAATAATCATCCAAAAATGTTCAAACCAATTTTGCTAGATTCAGAAATCTATGAGCTATCAGAGAAAAATAATAGAACCCATAGCTTCTGTATTTCTTTCTGAAGTTTAGAATTAAATAAGAAAACCACTCAAAACCAAATATTAGGGGGAAAAATAGGAATATTGCTTGACCAGGTTTAGAAAAATTTTGGGAAGCTTATATCTACCTACTAGACCAAGTAAAAATGTTAAATCCCTCTGTCTACTCCATTTAAGTTAACTTTACCCTTTATTCTAAAATATGCTTAAGGATAAGGAAAATAGAAAATGCAACTTAATTAATGAACCAGAAAGTACTTTTATTTTTGTTAGGTTACTTATTCAATATAGTTCACTGGAAAAATATATCATACCCTGGTTTAGTACAAATTAAGTAGGATATCTTTTATTTTAATAAAACAAGGATAACTTAGAAAAACCCTACAAAAATGACCCCAAGGTAAAAACACCCCCACCTTTGGGATAACTATTGTTTTATTAGAAAGAACTTAGGAAAAATAAGAAATCTGCTGTTTGACATTTTTCAAATAATAATGTAGTAGAAAGTGCCTTTTTGACATTAAACTTGAGAAAATCATAACTAAATAACCACCCTTTAGTTTCCTGTGATTTTTAGCACAAAGACCTATTATTACCAGAGGATGCCAACAAAAATAACCTTTAGGACAGAACCTACCCCTAACTAAGAGGTGTAGTGTAAAGTGGCCCATTTTGCCTAACTTTTGTTATTTTTGTTTAAAGCCTAACTTTTATACTTTAAGCCTCAAATTCTTAAAACAAGCTAGAATAACCAGTGACAACCCACTGTAATTTTTACAGAATTTTTGGAAATTATTAAAACCCTGTTGTAGTTCAAACCTACACTAAAAGCCCTAAATGGAAATTAAGGAAAGAAAAATGAAAGATGTGAATAAATGTTGTCCCAAAAACTTTGTAATCAGTCCACTAAAATATATCAAGGCAATATCAAACCACTATGTTATCCTCAAAGAAAACCTAAGATTAAAGGGTCATAAGTCTATGTATCTACATATATATACCACTAGAAGCCCCACGTGACTAAGAAACCCTAAGTTACTTCTTGAATTAGTTTCTTTTACATAAATGTTATTAAATCATGCATAATCATGACATACATGTTCATTGCATTCGATAGACTGTAATCTTGCTGACGGAGAGTACATCCTCGTGCCGGAGCAAGGAGCTGCTCAGGAGGTAGCCCCAGATCCAGCACCCGAGCCAGCACCAGAGGACCTACCTGCCACTGCTTTGGAAGGCAAGCCCCGGTTTTATGCATAACCTGTTATTTATGCTATTTTACTTCACCTAATGATTGTAGGATTGATTGTGCACTTACGTGTAGGAATTGTTTGAAACCCTAGTTGCATGATCTCAGAAATCCTTTTGAAATGAATACTAGTATGGCAGGTCGAGTAGTTGCTTTGCTTAAGTAGGATCTCGGTAGAAGACGAGTGATTTTTCTAGCACTCGCGCGAGATCAGGGAATTGATTGTACCCACTTTCACACTGTCATGATTACTAGTTGGTGGACAACAATCCATGGGGATTGGTTGTTTGCGAGATGGAAAATGGAATAAGGATTAACGTGCGGATACCTGTGTCAAGCGTTTGAACGTACTAAACACATACCGAGAAATATGGTAAATCGGTAAGCCTAGTACCTGAGTGAACCTGCCCGCAGACTTTACCCCTCACGCGACCTGAGACGAGGTCTCCCATTCCGGTTATGGTGGGTACAAGTGCGGCCACTGCACGACGGCCAGTCGGGGTCAGTGGGGCATTGTACGCCAAGGCGGTGAGCCCTGATCTGTTGCCAGGGAATCGATGGGGACGGTTGATGTGTGTGGGGACGGAGTGCCCCTACATATCGTGTGTTTAGGTTTACCTTGCAAGGATAAAAACTCGATTCGAATCGTCTGCTTCTCGCAGCTAATGAGACTGCTTGATCCATTGTACTGCATTGAGTAATAAGTGGAAGTATGATGAGTTGAGAAAAGATGTTGATTGATAATAATGCTTGCTACCATGTATGAGTAGATAGTTCACTTTTAGCCTTAAGAGAGTCACACTTAACTTTGATTAAGTTAAAATCTTGATTTAGAAACTCAGCTAGTGCTTTTGGCAACCAAACCCCACAGCCAAATAGCTGCATGTCTAGAGGTAGAGGAGTAGACTCCTCACACCGGGTAAGTCTAGCTGAGTATTAGTATACTCAGCCTTGCTTGTGGCATAATTTTTACAGGTTCTCTGGAGGAGATGGTTGCTGGGATAACTTGGCCGTCCACCTTGCCACCGGGTTGGACTGTTGAGTGGGACCCTGCCTCGGCCGAGGAGGAGCATGAGGAGTGATGGGACAGGCTTCCCCATCCCTCTGTTTTATTTACCGTTAGTTTTATTCCGCTGCACTTCGAACAATGATGGTTACTTTTGCAAAACTCCGATGATGATGATGGTGATGTAATAATTTAACATTGTGACATGTATGGTTTTATGCTTTATTGTATTTACTCTGTGACTCACCTTCGAGTGAGCTTGTGGTACTTGATCCTGTCCGTGGCCGTGTCGGACTAGATCCGAGGGATTGACGGGTTATTCCCATTTAAGTGTGGTCTAGCCTCTAAGGCGGGATCTGGGCACTTAAGTTGGAATAATTCGGGCAGTTCCGCCACAGACTCGTGGCATACAAATTGAAGCTACCTCTAAAAATGTCTGCCATCCACAATGTGTTCCATCTGTCCCAATTGAAGAAATGTGTTCGATTTCCAACCGAGGTCATAGCAGAACTAGAAGTGGAGATAGAGCCAGATCTATCATATCAAGAGTACCCTTCCAAGGTTCTGGATTGCAAAGAAAGCTCAACTCGGGCTAAGTCGATCAAAATGTATAAGATCCAATGGAGCAATCACTAAGAGGAAGAAGCTACTTGGGAGACTGAGGAATTTCTGCGTTCGAACTTCCCCAATTGTCTACCTAAGGGAATCGATATTTAACCATGCCCAGCCCCTCCCCCTGCCCTTTGAATCTAAATATAAGAAGAATGATATTAACATAAAATGAGTTAGTTGTAAAACTAAATCAAAAAGGACTTCCTTCTGAAGTTGCAAAGAGGGTGACATTCGAAGAGCAGTTTACTAGAAGAACCTGAATAAACAAACCCCTAAAATTCAAGCAAGCCATAACCTTCTCTTCACCCCGGAGGACTCCAACCCGAATCTCGGGACGAGTGTCCTTTAAGGGGGGAAGGCTGTAACACCCCAGTGTTACCTAGGTTTCTTCTCAGTGCTAACTCAAGATCATTATCACATGTGAATCCAATTGAGCAAAAGACACCAAAAACATAGGAGCAAAAACTCAACTAAGTCTTTTAATCTTAAGGATCATGCCCTAATCATAGCATACACCTCAAAGTCTAGAATAACCCTAATTAAGCCATTTAAGTGAAAAAGGGGAAATTGGTAAAAAGACCATGAAAAACATGGAATCATGGCTTAGGCCAATTATAAAAGTTGAAATATACTAATTAAGGTACAAAAGTTAGTAAGGGAGTTTGGCCAAAAGAAGTTTTTAAAAACCCCGAACAGGCCATTCAAATGGAGGCTTTCTAGAGAAATCTGAAATTCAGATTTCTGAATTTCAGCCTCTAACCCAAACCCGAGCGCGTTCACCTTAATATATAACTCATAACCCTAAGCTCCCATTAACAAATATGTGCTAAACTAATCCCTCTACCACATATCTGAAGATGGCATTGGGATTCAGACCCTAGACATGACAAAACCAAAGATTTGCCTCGGGCTCGGGCTGAGAGACAAACCCGACTTGAGAGCTCCATATCTTTGGAACCAGTAGGCCAAATCCTATGACCCCCACACATAATCGGTAGCTTATAGGGAGGAGAAGAGGTTTTGTGCACTGACCAAGGCAAGAGTAGGCTTGGATGAGTGACTACATGCGCCAGAACTCGGGCAGAAGAAACGCACACACGTGTTCGACCCTCGTCGGCACACCGGCGTTCCCCCAACCCGCACGCGCGCTCACCTCAGTGCACGGTCAAGTCCGCCACGCGCCCTTGCCTGCGCCACGCCTATGAAGCAGTCCCAGGGCCTCGGCCGTACCCCGTACCCCCACACGCTCACAGTCCCACCCAAGCCCGAGTTCATCGGACTTTTCCCTGAGCACGACGCGCCACTGCCTGCCAAGCCACCCGAGCTTCGCCCACCATGCCCAGCTCACCCCAGCCACTCCTAGTCCACGCCAGCAATTCGGTTAGCTTTGCCAGAGGCTCGCAAAGCTCCCCAAGCCCTCAGACCTGGCAGAGCCTCACCGGAGGACACAAATCACCTCGCCGGACTTCTTCCACTCACCAGCGAACGTGAACCGGGTAAGTCTCTGCGCCATTATCAAATTCCTTCCGTGTACCGCCTCTATGTCACCTGGTCAAGCCTCCCAAGCCAACCAATTGGACTATTTCACCGTGAGTAGGTCGGGTTACTCGTCGCCGACAAACTCCCTCGCCTGTGCACGAAGACCCGCCAACTTCGACCATCTCTGATGACGATCCACACCTCGACGTGACCACCGTAACTTCCCCGACCTCCCTGGACACCTCACCGGAGCTATCTCGCTGCCAGTAAGCCCCTTCGCCCTTTCCTCCACCGCGAACACGGTTTAAATAGAGGAAGGACCGCGGGTTTGATTTAGAGTCACCCTAGGGGGTTTTCTGCGTAGTCAGAGACTTAGATGAATAGTGTTTCAGAGGCACAGTTTAAACGACTCAGATAGAAGTAAACCCAGGGACCCGATGCAAAACCTATTTCCTTTAACCATTTCTGTTATTCTTTTTAATGAGCAGAGAACTTAGGAAATTCATAACTTGAGTATTATTCAACCAAATTTGATCAAACCAATTTTGCTAGGACCTACATATTATAGACTATCAAACAAAAATAGTAAACTCCATGGTTTCTGCAATACTTTTTAGAGTTTTGATTTAAATTAGGAAAATACCCAAAACCTATTAATCTAGAGAAAAATAGAAATATTTCTATACTAGGCTTAAGAAAATTTGTGGAGATACATAACCAACATACACACTGTTTAAAAATACTAAGAAACCCAGTATACAAGAATAACTCAAGAATGTCTATTAAAAACTATTTCTGCCCAAAACTTAGAAAATTAAGAAAGACAATGGAAAATAATAAACTGAGGATAAACCTATTTTTCCTAGAATACCTAAGGGATAAAGAACATAGGCAAAATATAGAGAACCCTAGTCCAGAGCTAATCCAAGGTTAATTATTTTTATTAGGCACTAAGAAATCAAGAAAAGCCATAATTAAGAATATAAGGACCATTTAAAAAATGGTAAGAAAATTTCAGTGAACTCCTAACTGCTAGAACGTCACTACAAAAATGATAAACACTCCAACCCATCACAATAAGTGAGTTGAACATTTAAAACTTGAATTTGGCCCATGTTTTAATTAAATCATGAGGAAGCCTAAAATTATACAACAGTGGGCAAACAAATTTTTACCAATTTATTTATGAGGTAAACCACCAGATAAAAATATAAAACTCAATTAAAAATGTAAGGTAACACTCATTACCCCCTACCCCATGAAAAAGACCATATAATCCAAGAATTTCTACCACCCTCTCCCCTAAGCAAAAAGTTGCCAAATTCTAGAATTATTTCTCTTGCACAAATAAGAAGATAGGAAAAATTAGAAATCTGTTGTTTGACATTTTTCAAGTATAGTGGTAGTAGAAAGCACCCCAATGGCCAAGAACTTCAAAAATCACAGTAAAATGACCAATAGGTATTAGTGGCTAAAACTTGGTATAAAGTCACATTATTACACCTAAATGCGAACAAAAAATAATATTTAGGGAATAATTCACTGTTAAAAGAAAGTTGTAGTTCAAAGCACCCTCTCTACCCTAAAACTTAATATTTTTGTACAGAGAGAACCCTTACATTTTAAGCCTAAATTTTTGAGACTGGGAGTTGAACACCAGTGAGAAGCTACTGTAATTTTTATAGAATTTTTAGAAATTTATAAAGCTATGTTATAGTTCAAACCCACCTTAAAAGCATAAAAGAAAAAGAGAGGAAGAGAGAATTAGTAAGGAAAATGAATCTCACCCCAATGAATTCAGCAAGGATCATAATAACTTTCACTAAGACACTAAAAGAAAATCAATGGAGCACTAAAATAATCTGACCATTTACCTTAACGATACTTAACCCTAAATTGGCTAAGTATACCACTAAAATTCCCATAGTAAGATTTAACCTTACTTTATCAATTTAATCATTTCTATTACTACCACATTGCATATCATGGCATACATATATCTCACTCATTGCATTCATTAGATTGCAACCTCGCTGACGGAGAGTACGTGCTCATTCCCGAGCAAGGAGCTGTCCACGAGGAAGACCAGGAGCCAGCTCCCGAGCCTGCAATAGAGGATCTCCCCGCAGCCCCAGCATTTGAAGGCTAGCCCCGGTTTTATGCATAACCAATTTATATATGCTACTTTACTACACTTAATGTTTGTAGGCTTGTAATGTGCACTTAAGTGTAGGAGTTGCTTGAAACCCTTAGTTGCATGAACTCAGGATTCCTCTTTGAGATGGATACTAGTATGCTAGGTCGAGTAGCTACTTTGCTAATTAGGATCTCGGTAGAAGTCGAGTGATTTTTCTAGCACTCGCGCGAGGTCAGGAATTGATTGTATTCATCTTGATAACGGGATCTATGATGGTCTATGGACATAGATCTAGGGTGCATGCCTTGTCCATGAGACGGAAATGGAATTAAGGATTAATGTGTGGATACCTGAGTCAAGCGTTTGAAAGTACTAAACACATGTCCGGAAATATGGTAACCGGTAAACCTAATACCTGAGTGAAGCCGGGCGCGAACTTTCCTCCTCACTTGTCCTGAGACTGGGTCTCCCATGCTAGCTATGGTGGATACAAGTGCGATCACTGCATGGCGGTAGCCGGGGTCACTGGAGCATTGTATGCCAAGGCGATGAGCCCTGGCCGCGAACGGGGAATCGATGGGGACGGTTGACGTGTGTGGGGACGGAGTGCCCCTACATGTCGTGTGTTTAGGTTTACCTTGCAAGGTTTAAAAACTCGATTCGAATCGTCTGTTTCTCGCAGCTAATGAGACTGCTTGACCCCTTGTACTGCATTGAGTAAGAAGTGAAATGAGGTTTTACTTGAGATAACATGTTGATTGTACTAAATGGTTGCTACCATGTATGCTTAGAAGGAGCAAACTTAGCTAAATTAATAATGCTAGAATTGGAAAAGCTAAAATTGATTTTAGACTAAGCTAGTGCTTTTGGCAAACCAAACCCCTCAGCCAAACAACTGCATGGTCTAGAGGTAGAGGAGTAGACTCCTGACACCGGGTATGTTTAGCTGAGTATTATTATACTCAGCCTTGCTTGTAGCACAATTTTTGGAGGTACGCTACAGGACATGGTTGATGGTGTGACTTGGCCCTCAACCCTGCCACCGGGTTGGACGGTCGAGTGGGATGCTGCTCTAGCAGGAGAGGAGCAGGAGGAGTAGTGGGCTAGGCCTTGCCCTACTTCTCATCCTTCGACGTTATCGACTATCCGCTGCATTCTAAATTATGAACTTGTTTCTGTTTACTTAAAAACTCTAATTTATGTAATAACTCCAGTACTTAATTTGTGGTTTCCTACTTTATTGTATTCTCTCTGTGACTCACCTTTGAGTGAGCTAGTGGTATTTGATCCCGGGGAAGTGGCTTTATCAGACTAGATCTAAGGGACTGACGTGTTATTCCGATTTAAGTGTGTTGCTTCCTCTAAGGCGTGACTTGGGCACTTAAGCTGGAATAATTCGGGCGGTTCCGCCACAGACGTGCGACAACGAAATTGCGCGAAACCACCCCAAACATGAGTTTTGGACATTAAGTAATGGATTGGGCATGTTCGTTGCGAAAAACGAAGAAACAATTCCGGTGGAAAAAACTCATGCTTTGAATGCACCATGATACCCGTTTTCGGAATGGGTGACATGTGGCAACGAAATTGCGTGAAACCACCCCAAACATGAGTTCTGGGCCTCAAGTAGTGGATTGGGAATGTTCGTTGTGAAAAATGATGAAATGGTTCCAGTGGCAAAAACTCATGCTTTGAATGCACCATGATACCCGTTTTTGGAATGGGTTACGTGCGGCAACGAAATTGCGCGAAACACCCCCCAACCATGAGTTTTGGACAATAAGTAGTGGATTGGGCATGTTCGTTGTGAAAAACGAAGAAATAGTTCTGGTGCCAAAAACTCATGCTTTGAATGCACCATGATTCCCGTTTCGGAATGGGTGATGTGCGGCAACGAAATTGCGCGAAACCACCCCGTACATGAGTTTTGGACCTCAAGTAGTGGATTGGGCATGTTCGTTGCGAAAAATGATGAAATGCTTCCGGTGGCAAAAACTCATGCTTTGAATCCACCATGATACCCGTTTTCGAAATGGGTGACGTGAGGCAACAAAGATGCGCGAAACCAACCTAAACATGCATTTTGGACCTCAAGTAGTGGATAGGGCATGTTCGTTGTGAAAATGATGAAATGGTTCTGGTGGCAAAAACTCATGCTTTGAATGCACCATTATACCCGTTTTCGGAATGGGTTACGTGTGATACCCAATTTTCTAAAAAGAAGTTAAAATTTCTTTTCCTCTTTTCTTCTGTGTTCTGTGTTATTGGGGTTTAGAGTTTTAGGAGGCATACCTCAGTGAAGCAGAAGAACTTTTTTTGACTTTTTCCGCTAGGGTCGGGAGCTCAGATGTGAGAGCGAGTTCGGGCCATTGATCTCAATCCGATGGATGGGAGCCCACTCTTTTTCCCCTAAACCCTAGCCGACCCCTGCTCCTCCCTCATTTGTTTTGTAGCTGCCCCCTTGTCCACCCTTTGGCCGCCGCCCCCCTCCCTAAGTTCTTGCAGACGCCCCTCCATCACTCACAACCCTAGCCCCCCCCATCTCCTCCTCTCCAAGGTGCAGCCCCTCCCCGCTTGGATCCCCTTCGTGTTGGTGCAAGCCTCCAATTGGAGTTTTGGTGGGAGGAAGAAGGAAGGAGAGAAGGAAGAACTCAAGGTGATCTTGTAGTTATCTTTTTATTGGTGCTGCAATTCATTTGGTTATCCGTTCACCTAGGCGATTCGGTAGAGGTACTGTCCAGTTTTTTGTTGGTGGACGAACAGCAGTAGTATTAGTAGTTTCTGAGATTTTTGCGGGGGTAATTAGCTGTAATCACTGTTAAAATCATGTAGAGCTTTGTCATATCTTTCCATAGACTACTTATGCATTCAATTTGGAGGTATATTCTAGGAGATATCGCATTTTTAACTCAGCTAGGTTGCTGTCCAAAAACTGAACGCAGGGTGTACCTTGTCGGCTGTTTGGGGCCATCTAGATGTTGGAATTTAAATTTTAGTTGAATACAAAACTTGTGGGAAATTTGATGTAGATGCTTCTGGAGTTTTTGTTTGATATCACGGCTGTCATAATTTTATAAATATGAAATTGTCAAGCAGCACCGCTGCAGTTGGGTGGGTGATGGGGAGAGTTGTCGCTCGCGACGGGTTCAAATTGTGCGTAGGTGCGGAGTTGTTTATGAGCATTTGTTATGTGGATTTGTGCACTAAAATGTGTGTCAAAAACAGGTGGTGTACTTCCGGATCGTACTTAGGACTTTTCCCAAATTCCCGGTGAAGGCAAGTAAAAGTGATGGTTTATACCATTCGATTGATTTATGTGTCCTGTTCTTGATTCATATCCATGTCAAATGTGTTCGTCATCGCATTCCATTTTGAGAATTGTTGTTTGAAGTTATTCATGTTCTACTATTTGCATATGTTGAGGGCATTGTTCGAGCATGTTATATGTGTTGATTCTTATTTTGAGGAAGTGGAAGTATAAATTTAACACATGTTAGATGGGGTGGTCTCATGTTGGTGTCATGCATAGTGCATCCATCATTCCTTGCATTGAAGTTTCGTCGCGATCATATGGTCTGACCATACCGGTACAATAGGCATCATACGTTGCCCGAGGAGGGGTATGAAGCAGCTTCATATCCTTAGAGGTATGAAGGCAGAAGTCTTTATTGCATTTGTAACCATGTGCACTCATGGGTAAAACGTGGAACTTATCATGGTTAAGTTGATATTGTGGACCTCCTCTTTGTGATTTTGGAACTGGGTATTTGGTACTTTGTTTACTTGCTGCACTTTAATATTTAAGAAGGGAGTTGTGAACTTCGTGGTTGGTAAAACACGGTTCGTTTACGTTGTCCAATTGTTGCTTGATCATTTTACTTGCTGAGATATGTCATCTCACTCTTGCATTGTTTGATGTAGGCACTTGAACTTTGCTTGGGGAAAGGAGGGAAGTAGCAGCACGATCACTACACCTCTAAATAAATATACCATTGCTTAGTAATGATTTTAACCAGGGGTTTCAGGTCAAGGATGTTGATTATTTTGAAATAGTGTGTGCCAGTGGTCTATTATGTTCTAGTCTTTATGGTGGTCGTATTTGTGGTTAGCGGAATTAATTTTGTCTTGAATGTTTATTTCTTCTTTTGCATCATGATTATACACTGTGGATTACCTTTCTTTTGCATCATGTATAAACTCTATGGTTTCCTCGTTATGCAACTTTCAAGGGAGGTGCTGCCGAATTTTTCTTTCTGTCTCCATCCTTCTATGCTTTCTAATTTGTGGGAAGGGTATTTTGTGACACCCATTGTGTTTGGGAGGAATGGGGTGTTAGAGTTGGTATCATAGGGATAGGCTATAGGTCCTAGCAAGTGAAATAATGATAAATTGACACACTGCACATATAGGATGGGTTTCTTGCTTTACTATTGATATATTATGAATTGTCAGTCCTAGTTTGACATTATTTGAAATGGTGCTATGCCAATTTTATTTATTTATTTACTTACTCCTATGGCTAAAGTTATGCCGCCTCGTAGGGCTCGTGGCAGCCCGCAGGATCCTAATGGGGATTCTATGAGTCCGCGACAATGTTAGCCGCGATGCAGGCCAAGCAGCAGGAGTTGGCCATTCTGAGGCAAGCCATTCCTGTTGCCCCTGCTGGTGCTACTCAGGGTGCCGGAGGTGGAGTGCCCGGGGGCGCTGTCCCTGCGGGTGCTGCTCCAGGTGGCGGGGCTGAGGTGCCCCTTCCCGTCAGTGGTCTCTCTCTGATGCAGTGGATGGGCATGAAGCTGGACACCTTTAATGGCAGTGGTACTCCGGTTGAGGCAGGGGATTGGCTGGCTTATGTGGAGGAGAAGACGGATGTTTTCGAGATTGTGTATGGGGATCGTGTTCATTTTGGCATGCAACAGTTGAAGAGGGAGGCTCAAATTTGGTGGAGAGGCATGCAGGTAGCTCACTCCTCCTCACCAGGAGTCTTGATCTCAAGTAGTGGATTGGGCATGTTCGTTGTGAAAACCGAAGAAATGATTCCGGTGGCAAAAACTCATGCTTTGAATGCACCCCGATACCCGTTTTCGGAATGGGTGACGTGCGGCAACGAAATTACGCGAAACCACCACAAATATCAGTTTTGGGCATCAAGTAGTGGATTGGGCATTTTCGTTGCGAAAAATGAAGACATAGTTTCGGTTGCAAAAACTCATGTTTTGAATACACCATGATACCCATTTTCGGAATAGGTGACATGTGGCAACGAAATTGTGCTAAACCATCCCAAACATGAGTTTTGGACCTCAAGTAGTGGATTGGGCATGTTCGTTGTGAAAAATGATGAAATGGTTGAGGTGGCAAAAACGCTTGCTTTGAATGCACCATGATACCCGTTTTTAAAATGGGTTACATGCGACAGCGAAATTGCGCAAAACCACACCCAACATGAGTTTTAGACATTAAGTAGTGGATTGGGCATGTTCGTTACGAAAACAAAGAAATGGTTCCGGTGGCAAAAACTCATGCTTTGAATGCACCTGATACCCATTTTCGAAATAGATGACATGTGGCAACGAAATTGCACGAAACCACCCAAACATGAGTTTTGGGCCTCAAACTAGTGGATTGGGCATGTTCATTGTGAAAAATGAAGAAATGGTTCCGGTGGCAAAAACTCATGCTTTGAATCCACCATGACACCCGTTTTCGGAATGGGCGACGTGAGGCAACAAAGATGCGTGAAACCACCCAAACATAAGTTTTGGACCTAAAGTAGTGCATTGGGCATGTTCGTTGCGAAAAACAAAGAAATGGTTCCGGTGGCAAAAACTCATGCTTTGAATGCACCCCGATACCCGTTTTCAGAATGGGTGACGTGCGGCAACAAAATTGCGCGAAACAACCCCAAACATGAGTTTTGGTCCTCATGTAGTGGATTGGGATAGTTCGTTGCGAAAAATGAAGAACTGGTTCCGGTGGCAAAAACTCATGCTTTGAATGCACCAAGATACCCGTTTTCTGAATGGGTGACGCGTGGCAATGGAATTGCGCGAAACCACCCCAAACATGAGTTTTGGACATTAAGTAGTGGATTGGGCATGTTCGTTGCGAAAAATGAAGAAATGGTTCTAGTGGCAAAAACTCATGCTTTGAATGCACCATGATACCTGTTTTCGGAATGGGTGACGTGCAGCAACGAAAATGCGTAAACCACCCCAAACATGAGTTTTGGACCTCAAGTAGTGATTTGGGCATGTTCGTTGTGAAAAACAAAGAAATGGTTTCGGTGGCAAAAACTCATGATTTGAATGCCCCCCATACCGCAGTTTTTGTAATGGGTGACGTGCGGCAACGAAATTGCGCGAAACCACCCCAAACATGAGTTTTGGGCCTCAAGTAGTGGATTGGACATGTTCGTTGCGAAAAATGAAGAAATGGTTCTGGTGGCAAAAACTCATGCTTTGAATGACCATGATACCCGTTTTCGTAATGGGTAATATGCGGCAACGAAATTGCACGAAACCACCCCAAACATGAGTTTTGGACATTAAGTAGTGGATTGGGCATGTTCGTTGAGAAAAACGAAGAAATGGTTCCTATGGCAAAAACTCATGCTTTGAATGCACCAAGATACCTGTTTTCGGAATGGGTGACGTGCGGCAACGAAATTGCGCGAAACCACCCCAAACATGAGTTTTGGAAATCAAGTAGTGGATTGGGATGTTCGTTGCGAAAAATGATGAAATGGTTCCGATGGCAAAAACTCATGCTTTGAATGCGCCATGATACCAGTTTTCGGAATGGGTGACGTGTGGCAACAAAATTGCTCGAAACCACCCCAAACATGAGTTTTGGACCTCAAGTACTGGATTGGGCATGTTTGTTGCGAAAAATGAAGAAACATTTTTGGTGGCAAAAACTCATGCTTTGAATGCACCATGATACCTGTTTTCAAAATGGGTGACTTGCCGCAACAAAAATGCACAAAACCACCCCAAACATGAGTTTTGGACCTCAAGTAGTGATTTGGACCTGTTGGTGGCAAAAACTCATGCTTTGAATGCACCCCGATACCCGTTTTTGGAATGGGTTACGTGCTGCAATGAAATTGCGCGAAACTACCCCAAACATGAGTTTTGGGCCTCAAGTAGTGGATTGGGCATGTTCGTTGCGAAAAAGGAAGAAATGGTCTCGGTGAAAAAAAAATCATGCTTTGAATGCACCATGATACCCGTTTTTGGAATGGGTGACGTGCGGCAACGAAATTGCACGAAACCACCCCAAACATGAGTTTTGGACATTAAGTAGTGGATTGGGCTTGTTCGTTGCGAAAAACGAAGAAATGGTTCCGGTGGCAAAAACTCATGCTTTGAATGCACCATGATACCCGTTTTCGGAATGGGTGACGTGCGGTAACAAAATTACACGAGACCACCCCTAAACATGAGTTTTTGACCTCAAATAGTGGATTGGGCATGTTCGTTGCGAAAAATGATGAAATGGTTTCGGTGGCAAAAACTCATGCTTTAAATGCACGGTGATACCCGTTTTCGGAATGGGTTACGTGCGGGAACGATATTGCGCTATGCCACCCCAAACATGAGTTTTGGACATTATGTAGTGGATTGGGCATGTTCGTTGTGAAAAACAAAGAAATGGTTCCGGTGGCAAAAACTCATGCTTGGAATGCAACCCGATACCCATTTTCAGAATGGTTGACGTGTGGCAACGAAATAGCGCGAAACCACCCCAAACATGAGTTTTGGACCTCAAGTAGTGGATTGGGCATGTTCGTTGTGAAAAACGAAGAAATGGTTCTAGTGGCAAAAACTCATGCTTTGAATCCACCATGATACCCGTTTTCAGAATGGGTGACGTGAGGCAACATAGATGTGCGAAAACACCCCAAACATGAGTTTTGGTCCTCAAGTAGTGGATTGGGCATGTTCGTTGTGAAAAACAAAGAAACGGTTCCGGTGGCAAAAACTCATGCTTTGAATGCACCACGATACCCGTTTTTGGAATGGGTGACGTGCGGCAACGAAATTGCGCAAAACCACCCCAAACATGAGTTTTGGGCATCAAGTAGTGGATTGGGCATGTTCGTTGCGAAAAATGAAGAAATGGTTCCGGTGGCAAAAACTCATGCTCTGAATGCACCATGATACCCATTTTCGGACTAGGTGATGTGCGGCAATGAAATTGCGCGAAACCACCTCAAACATGAGTTTTGGACCTCAAGTAGTGGATTGGGCATGTTCATTGCAAAAAATGAAAAATAGTTCCGGTGGCAAAAACCCATGCTTTGAATGCACCATGATACCAGTTTTCAGAATGGGTGACGTGCGGCAACAAAAATGCTCAAAACCACCCAAACATGAGTTTTGGACCTCAAGTAGTGATTTGGGCATGTCCGTTGTGAAAAACGAAGAAATGGTCCCGGTGGCAAAAACTCATGCTTTGAATGCTGATACCTATTTTTTGGAATGAATGACGTGCGGCAATGAAATTGCGCGAAACCACCCCAAACATGAGTTTTGGGCCTCAAGTAGTGGATTGGGCATGTTCGTTGCCGAAATAAAGAAATGGTTCCAGTGGCAAAAACTCGTGCTCTGAATGCACCATGATACCCATTTTCGGACTAGGTGATGTGCGGCAATGAAATTGCGCGAAACCACCTCAAACATGAGTTTTGGACCTCAAGTAGTGGATTGGGCATGTTCATTGCAAAAAATGAAAAATAGTTCCGGTGACAAAAACCCATGCTTTGAATGCACCATGATACCAGTTTTCAGAATGGGTGACGTGTGGCAACAAAAACGCAAAACCACCCAAACATGAGTTTTGGACCTCAAATAGTGATTTGGGTATGTCCGTTGTGAAAAACGAAGAAATGGTCCCGGTGGCAAAACTCATGCTTTGAATGCTGATACCTATTTTTTGGAATGAATGACGTGCGGCAATGAAATTGCGCGAAACCACCCCAAACATGAGTTTTGGGCCTCAAGTAGTGGATTGGGCATGTTCGTTGCCGAAATGAAGAAATGGTTCCGGTGGCAAAAACTCATGCTTTGAATGCACCATGATACCCGTTTTTGGAATGGGTAATGTGACGGAACCTCCCAAGGTATTAGGCCCACCTACAGTTGTCCTTGTCCTAAGGACCTTGGACAACCCTGTAGATGCACATAATCACTCGACAAGTTCGATACTGTATCCTCATTTCCTCGCCCAAGAGCGCTTCACCCGTCACGCAAATATTACATCACATCGGAGGAACGAATAAGCGAAAGCAAATTACAATAACTTAATTTACATTCATTAAAATATAGAGAGAGTATTATTATTACATTACCAGGTTATATGAGTGCATAGAGTAATATTATTACAGACTTGGGAGGCAAAAACCCCTCCCGCATAAGAGTATATTGTTTTTCGAGTGGGAGGCCAACATCCTCCCGCGACTTCACTACTGAGGTTCTTCTTTGGGCACCACCTGAGGACAAAAACAGCAAAAGTCTGTTGTTTCCTCACCTACAACAACATGGGTTTGAAAACCTTGAGTACGGAGTGTACTTTCACAAGTCTTACCTGTCAAAAGAAAAGACTTTCAAGGATATGCTGGTATGAGGGAGTCAAGGTAAGGCTGATAAAGTGTCAAAGACTCTGTTTTGCAGAAATGCTTACTAAAAGTGGATCCTTAAAAATCCAATTTTATTAGCATGTTAAGTTATTACCTGTAACTAGAGCTCTTTCTACACTAGTTCAAACACATGACCTGCACTAGCCGTCTTTTATCACCCTTTTTCTTTATTGGAATAATACGTGTAAGTCAGTGACCAAGTCTTCATGTCCGAGAAGTAACGGCGATCCGAATCGATTAATACTCAACTGAGGATCTCTAATCACAAGACATATGTAGCACTTAACCCTTGCATATGTCAACTCGCCACCGAATTTCTTAAGATCAGACCGGGTTCACGCCAACCGAGAGCACAGATACACCACCGTCCAGCCTCTTGCCACGGAGGGTACATGCTACTCTCGCCATCTCTCCACTCTCATGCGTGTTGGCCTTTCTGGTATTAGTCTACCCGACACAAAGCTTACCCATGACGAGGCATGTGACCAATTAAAGGGTCCTCGGTCAGTAGGCCCACATCGACACGGTCCTTAAGTGACTCAAACGGAGACACTACACCGAGACTCTCTTCTCGTGCAAGTCACCCGCCCGGTCTCATCTTTATCATTTAAAAACCCAAAGTTTGGTACCTGGCAGAGGTACATCCTTTCCGATGTTGAACCCATCATGGCCATGATGGATCCACCACCAAGTTTTATTTTTGAAAACATCCCATCCACTGTGAAGCATCACCTTTTTGGTTTAAAGCAAAACATTTGTTTTTCTAAAGCAGGACTAGGCATCAGAAAACCTTTTAATAAAATAGGTAATCAAGGAATGGAAAACAGTTCCAAGGAAGGAAATGCAGCAATTGGTTTAGCACACAACTCCTATCACCTAATGCATCATATAAGGTGATAAAGATTTTAAAATAGCAAGGAAGTGGCAAATGCAACGAGGCTTGCCTTGTGTTGTAGGGGAGTCAGGCTCTGTTCCACAGATATCAAAATAAAAAAGTTCCCGGCAGGTGGATTTTTAGCTGGTGGTGCAGTCTCCTCTTCTTCAATAGTCACTTCTTCCTCGTTTTCTATACATAACCATATATATAACCATGAATGCTCATGTGATGTTTATGAAAATGCAACGATAGTAGAGATACATCAAGTTGTATCTTGATACAACTTTCCTTCACGGTTTACCACGGAAACTATGGTCTTCTAGGTCAACACCCTAGTAGGGTTAGACAGTTTTACCCTAAGGAGCTAGGGTTTTGGGTTTGGCAATCAAACAATGTCCAACACATGTCAAACTTCACCCATGGGTTCTAATTATCAAATTAAGTTTATCCAAAAAGTTTTATGATTTTTGGAGTCTTTAAATAATTTCAAATATTCCAAAAGTCTAGGTTTTGGCCTTCTTAAATACTACATAATTCTTGGTTTGGGCTAAAAATCTTGGATACTAGAGAAATTTAGGAGTCCAACAAAATTGGTCTCATATTTATAGCATTTTTCTAGAATTTTCTATGAATTTCCTAAGTCTGGTAGAAAAAGAAAAAGAGAAAGCATAAACAGTAACTAGCTCAATTCCGCCCAGGTCGGCCCACGACAGGCGAAACGCGCCCGCGCGCGCGCCCGTGGTGTCCACTTTGTGCAGAGGACCCTGATCTTTTAAATAACCCGTAAAGAATCCTGCGCACTATTCCTATGTCTCACTGACATTTGCATCGAGGCCCCTCCCTTTCTGTTTCTTCGCAACTAGAGATCCCCGACCATGGCGGCGGAGCAGTGGCTCCGGTGAGCCCAGACCGGCCGGAAAACGCAACGACTATGCCTCTTTGTTGCTCAATACCTAATTCTACCCTCGGCGACACTAATCCCTCAATCAATTGCGGAGTTCTAGCTCACCATTTCTCTATCCACGGTGATGGCGCGATCTACAGATGAACCGAGGTGTTTCCGACGATCTAACGTGGTCTAGTTCAATTGGCTAGGTCGATGAGCATCCATAGCACATAGGGGTGTTGAAACGAGAGCGAGGAGGGCGTCAACGGACCTGCAGAAGGCTAGCCACGGCGAGCTCACTCACGGCAGCGTGGAGAACTGAATTAGGGGAACCTCTAAATTAGAGCTCTCTGGTGGACAATCCGAGACACGGGTGGGTGCGCTGGATGCGTGATTACCTAACGTAGCTAGTGGTATGCTCAATTTATAGAGTCCAAGGGCGGTGGCTCCTAATTTTGGAATGGCGTCCTGGCGGCCGGAGAGAAGGAAGGTTACTGGCAGGTGATATCGTGGCTTTCACCGTGGCAAGGCCACCGGCGATGAACGGACACACTTCAGTGGTTTACTGCGACATGTTAAACCTCACAGGCTCGTGGCACCCGAGTGACGGGTGGCAAAACTCCGGCGAGGTTATCTGGACCGGCGATAAGGCAAGCGGGTATGGCGGCCAGCTCCCGATCTCATCTACGGTGAAGATCTTTTCACCCCGAGGCGTTATCCGTGCGCCAACGGGCATGAATCGCATCGACGACGTGAATCCAGGCGCGAGGGTCGCCGACAGCAAGGTGCACTGCACCAACGATCTTCTTCAGTTACTGTACAATCAAAACTTCATTCAGTCTGTCTGACAGAGCAACTTGCAGGGCATTAATCTCCGATTTCTATGTTGCAAATCGTTAATCCCTTGTAACAAAGTTTTTGCCCTACAATCCAGCTTTAATCTTGCTATAGCAATTACACTCAAATACTTACTTGATCATACTCAAAATAGCTCCCAAACTTGGTTCTCGTTCACTGTGAGTCACAATTCAGTCTTCTGACTTGACTGACAGCCAAACTTTCTGTCCATTTTACTCCAATTTTTGTACAACATCAAGACTCAATCACTTAAGCAAAGTTATTCTCCTATCATAGCTCTATAAATTTGATGTGTTGACCTAGGGCAAAATCCTTAAGAATTTTGAGATATAGAGCTCCAAATTTGACCCCATTAAACTGAATTCAGACTTAGGCTCATAGAGTTCATGGGCTACTTTTTGCAAATAGGTCCAAATTCCACTATTCAACTTGCAAATTCTCCAATATGAAAGATATTTGGTTTGAGGTGCTCTTTTACTTTGGTATTTGCACTTTGGTCCAAAAGTGCACAAAATTTACATCTACCCCCCTAGGTTTTCAATTAGGGTTTCTTGGGTTTGTTTTTTAGGGTTTTAGGCACATTGGGGCTTTGGTGCCACTAAAGTCCATCAAATGTGATACCTTCACTACAACCTTTTAGGCCTTCTGTGACATTGTGATTATGTCACTAACTAGTGTTTATTTGTCATAGATTGTATTTTGGTGACGCTATTGTGACAAAAAGGTCATCGTCACAGAAGGTGCGTGTTAAATAGACTACAATGACGTTCATAAAAAAAGCGTCATAGATTTTATGACACACATTAGATTCGTCACTAAATCTATGACACTCTATTTTGTCATAAATCGCTCTGAAAACGTCACAATTCATACTGACATGAATTGCCACATGGCTAATGGTGATGACGTGAGATGTGACATGGCAAAACCTTTATGACAAAAATATTTGTCATAGATTTGATCACGTGGCAAAATTATTGTGATGAAGAATTTCGTCATAAATTGGGATGCAGTGGCCACTAACGTGGCAAGTGACGATGTAAAGCATTTGTGACACATATAATCGTCATCAAAAGAAACACATCGTATGAATTCATACCATCATGGAATATTACACATCACAACCAAAATATCATATTAATATGTTGAACACGAATATTTCATCCATTAGAGAATCATATAACGTCAAAACATATATCTACAAATCCTTTAACTTCAATTCCAAAGAAAATCCTATAACTTCAACTCAAGTACTAAATATTAAGCATATTGTTACTAGCTACTATAACATCCATAAGGTTACAGATCCTATAGTGGTCAAGCAGACTTAAAGATGGACACGCTTGACCTCGACTGAAGCTTAATAGTTGATGAAGGTGGTTGTTATTTTTTTTTGCATCGACCTCATCATACTATCAATGGTCTCCTGAAATGACTGTGCTGCTACATTAGGCCGAGCGACATGAGCCCCAGTCTGAGCTCAGATATGATCCCTGCGAAGAGCACGGGGAAGTATGAGATGCCCACACAATCACTATCAGTCAAACCACACAATGAGCAAATAGTAAATTTTGGACATCAGATGAATACCTCTCCAAAGGCAAGAACAAATGTCACTGACAATATTACAGCAAGAACATGATGAAACATCCTATCAAGAAATATAGGAAGTGCCTGCAAAGGCTGCAATGAGGTTAACATAAAATTCAATGGTTAAAATAGAATGTAGTGCAAAAGATATCAGAAAAAAACAATATGTGACCTATGCCCTACCTATCAATGACTTTAGAATACAAAAATAAAAAGGAATAAGGTGTAAGAGTATCAACTAGTGAAAGAACACTCGTATGAGAAGTTTGATAGTAGATTTAGGACTCGGAAAATAATATTGATCGGATATACATACACCATACGATGTATTTGGACTAACACAAATTGAATGTGTTGAAGTTGGATGATGAAAGAAACTAGTAGCAACCGGGAGAAATAAGCTTATATAGTGGATGCAATAGGTTGTATTCTCAATCTTATTTAAACTTCATCAACTAGTTCCAAAATGTAAGATAAACATAAATAGGATTACAAAAAATCATGGTGACATGGTGCCAAAAAAGTTGAACACATACAACTTCAGAACCTTGTCCCTCTCTCCCAATAATGAGTTAAAAGGTCTAAGTGTTGATGCTAGGATAATTCATTAGAAGCTTCAAAATAATTCTGATATTACCATACATTCTTTTAGCAAATGAATTCAGTTCTAGAGTACAAAATAGTGTGATAATTGATATGATTACAATCCAAATATTCTACCTCCATGGCAGCAACATTACACAACAATAGGGTGACATGAAGCTAGTGCTGCTTTTGAACAACTAGAAGGATGACAGCTGCAGCAAACATGGTAAATAGTAAACCAAACATGAGGGACAGAAGAACCATTAGTCAAGGGCAAATACGACAATTGAGTTGGACTTCAATAAGGCAATAACAATAGACCACTGTAACTAAAAAGGGGATGCTAAAAGACTGCACCGAGGGCGATCCTTGGACCTATGCTTTGGCGTAGCAACAACACCGTAGCCCATTTGAGAACAACCAAGACATCACCGGGGTCGAGGCTTAGAGCAGTGGTTTGCCATGGGACAACCCATTAGATTTTTTTAATATAGCCTAAAATGCTTACACAGAGAGTCAAACTCAAAACCTAAGGAGTGCTAGTTAGATAACCTAATCAACTCAGCTAGAGATCCTTTCGCACTGTAAAGATTACCAGGTAAGACAAAACCGAAAGTGCATGCTACCCTAGTAAACAAAAATGGTAGATCCAGGATACTCGAGTGATCAATTTTTATTATTATCCATTGCATTCTACTTCCACTTCCCACCTATCTGATGTATCATTTCATATATCACTGGAACGAGGTGAACCTTACAAAATAATGAATCCCATCCATATTGTTTTTCCTTATTCCTGACTATACCCTTTTTTGTTTGTTCTACATCCCTTTTCAAACACTTCTACATGTAAATAATATGTCAATGTTGGTGTTACCATCAGATTATATCCTCACTATCATTACCACCACCTACAAAATCTAGCAGACTTCTAATAGGGGCGAGAAAAAAATTCACCACATACACTAAAGACGCTCTAATGTTCAAAATTGCAGAGGAATTTGAGAATCCAATAGAGTATATGATGCTCTCATCCCTATTACCTAATGTAACAAGCCACGACAGTGAGATCTCCACTACCAATATAACAAACCCACACATAGGGCAGTAACCAGATCGAGCACAACGAGGTAACAACAGGGAATATGTAGGGGTTCAGATTGGACCAACCTAAGCCTTCTTGGCGTCTGTGCTGCTATGTTGGAGGATCTCTAGCTCGACGAGGCCGAGCGACGAGCCCCAGTGTGAGCCCAGATATGATCCATGCGATGAGCACGAGGACATGCTGAATGGATCATCTGCAACCAGAGTTATTCCCTAAATAACTTATGGCCACAATGATACAACATTTTCACAAACAAACAAATATTCAATAAAGACAACTTGAAATGAATAAGTAAGTACATAATGTAGGAAATTCTCGAACTCCGCACAAGGAGCACATGCAGAACACATGAGAATTTGAAGCAAAAATGATAGAACAAACATAGAACATTCTCAAACTCTCACCACAATGCAACAAAATTTATGGAACGCGAACAACCAGAGTATCCTCATCAGCCCAAGATACTACTCCCTCCATCCAAAATTCCAAATAGATCAGGACTCCCGAGAATTTTAGGAAAAAATAAGTGTACAAAGGGACTCTGAATAGGGAGCACATTCTATTTCATTTTCACCTAATGCACAACTCACTAGACTTAAGAGTATTAAAAAACATTTAAAAGCACAACCATAGGGTTGTATGCATTGGGGCTTGCCTGGAAACCAACACTACATTAATGGAATCATACACTAGCTGATTAGGATAACATACCATTTGATCTAACGGATAAACATTATTAAATAGTATAAAATTTCATGAAACTACATTCACATCAACCTAAAGATCTAAAGCATAACAGATTCAGTAGAGGAAGAGTTCCATTCGTTCCTGGCAATCAATCTAATGACCAACAATACTAACAGTGCCACGAGATCAATCACTTCAATTTCACATATCACAGCTCAAAAAAGGAGTACGGTAAGCAAGTTGCTTTTGCTAATAATAATATCCAATGCCTAATAAATGTCTGAAAGCAACTGTACAATATGACTAATAATTTAATAATGAATGTGGTCATACTGAGCGAGTAAGCCAAATTAAAATTAGAAGAAAACCAAGAACTAGACTAACGAACAAAAATAGAGAATTAGCCCACCAAGACTAAATTCGATATTTGCAAGAACAACGACGAAACCCTAGTTCACTCATTTTATCGAAAATCTAGCGGGCGTCGTGTTGGGGCTTGCTTCTCCACACATTCATGGGATTCCTATGCTCCAATTGCACACACGTACACGGTACACACATACATCAGCAAGGTACTAGCAAAAATTGTATTCACTGACAACAGAGGGAAGTTGTGGATCACCACTTTAGAAACGGTGGCGGGGCTAGGCGATGAGGTTGGAGTTCGCAGGAGTCCTTGGCAGGGCCTGGGCGAGCACGTCGCCGCGCAGGGACGTGGGGACTCAGTCGATGGCGAGGCAGAACTGGAGCGAAGGCCGCCGCGGCCTGGGGAGGGAAGTGTGGAGGGTTGGGAGCGGCGTCCGGCGTGGTGAGCACAGGGAGGCAAGGAGACAGGCGAGCAGAGAGATGAGGCTGACGGCCGGTGTGGCGCCCAAGGCATGGCTACGACGGCATAGGTGATCACCACGCCCATGGAGGAGCATGACGGGGAGATGAAGCAGGGACGATGACTGGGTCAGGCCGCGGCGAGGTCGGCCGGCACAGCGAGGGCGCACGGCGGCGCAACCTAAAGCAGGTGCATGGAGCGAAGGCCGCCGCGGCCAGGGTAGGGAGGCGGGCGGGCGGGCGCGCTGCAGGGGGGCGCTGGGCAACAGGAAGGGGCGGTGGCTTGGCGTGCTCACTGGTGGAGGGCGAAGAAATTGGCACAAGCGTGGAGAGAGGGCGTTCTTGAGGGATAGCCGGATAGGGCTAATGGAGGCGGTGGGGAAATAATTTGAGGGAGTATGGCGGCGGGGAAAAGAAAAAGATGGATTTTCCTTTTTTGAACAAAAGCAAACAAAATATCTTGGTGCTTAGATTAGGGTTTAAGCGAGATGTAAATGGACTGAACAAAAAGACATTGGCTACAATATTTTAATCGACATCTGAATCAGTTGAAGTCAGACGAATTTCGTCCACTATCCAAACAATTGATTGGAGAACAATTTGACTAATAACTTTATGCCTTGTTTTTTGGATCTCTAGTGTGGTCCGAATTATAAAATTCAAACACTTTTCAAAATCACATTCACTGCTTTGGGTGATTATTAAATTCCACACTTCGTGAAACACCTGGGTGTTACACTCAGCACAAACATGGAGTATACAGAGTTTCTTTTCTAAAATAGATTAAATATCTATGACAAATAGGCATTGACATTTGATATCATCACAACCATGATGTACAACTTGAAATGACGAAATCTTTTGAATGACAAATGCAAATTGTCACATGATATCGTCACAAATATGAATCCTAAAAAATCTATGACGTTTTCAATGACAATTGTTAGATTTTTGTCACTAAACTTAGTTATTTGCTACAAATCGTCATAAAGCAATCGATTTAATGACGAATTTATTTAATGTCATCATGCAAACGTCATAGAAGGTCATATGTGTTGTAGTGCTTGTGATCATTTCTCATGTCTCATGGGATTTTTACTCATTTAAGCTTCCCTTTCTCCCATAAGTCCTAATTTAGGGTTAAGTACCCTACCCTAGGGTTAACCACACATCAAATCATAACATCACAAATTGTTTGAAATTTTACCTAGTGAATGCTTTCTAGGTGTGACAAGCAATATGAAATGTCAATGCATGTGATGTTATGCTCAAGTTTTAGTGCCAATAACACCAGGGGTGTTACATCCTTCCCCCCTTAAGAGAATCTCGTCCCGAGATTTAAGGTCCTAGGGCAAGTAATGGAAAAGGAAACACGTCACATTTTTATTTCCTTATTTGTCTTACAGGGCAGGGGTGGTATGGGGGTCTATTTCTCCTTTACATTCAATGTACATATCTTACAAGTTACATGAAGCTAAAAACACAGGAAAATTCTTTTCCAAGAAGTGTTGAGTCTCCCAGGTAGCTTCATCTTCCGCATGCTGGTTCCATTAAACCTTATAGAATTTAAGAGTCCTTTTTTGGGTAATCCTATCCTTTTGGTCCAAAATTCGAATGAGATGTTCTGAATATGCCAAGTCTGGTTCCAATGAAACATCCACCACATCAATGGTTCAATTAGGAGCCCAAAGGCACTTCTTTAATTGAGATACATGGAACACATTGTGTACTGCAGACAATGTTTCGGGTAGTTGGAGTTGGTATGCCACTGGTCCACATTGTTCAAGAATAGGAAATGTACTAATGTATCAGGGTGTAAGCTTTCCTTTTACATTGAAACGGGTCACATCTTTCATTGGCGATACTTTCAGGTAAACATAATCTTTCACTTGAAAGTACAAGGGTCGGCGTCGTTTGTCTGCATAATTCTTTTGTCGAGCTTGTGCCTCTTTCAAGTTGTGTCTGATTCGTTGGACTTTTTCTTTCGTTTCTTTAACCATGTCAGGCCTGAAGAACCACCTTTCTCCTGGTTCAGACCAATTTAAGGGGGTACGGCACCGTCGTCCGTACAATGCTTCAATGGTGCCATCTTAATACTTTCTTGATAACTATTGTTATATGAAAACTCTGCCAATGGTAAACATTCATCCCATTTTTGTGGAAACTCTAGAACGCATGCCCGCAACATGTCTTCAAGTATTTGATTCACTCTCTCAGTCTATCCACTTGTTTGAGGATGATATGCCGAACTGTGGAGCAACTTAGTACCCAAGGACTTATGTAGTTCTTCCCAAAACTTGGATACAAATTGCGGTCCACGATCCGACACTATTGTCTTTGGAACTCTGTGTAGACTAAGAATACGAGCAATATATAACTAGGCATAGACAACAACTGGGTGATCTGTCTTGACGGGCAGAAAATGGGCTATCTTGGTAAGTCGATCAATTATAACCTAGATAGAATCAAATCCTTTTGCTGTCCTGGGCAATCCCACAATGAAGTCCATGTTAATGTCCTCCCATTTCCATGTTGGGATGGGCAAAGATTGCAATGGTCCTGTAGTATTCATATGTATTGCTTTGACACGTCTACAGGTGTCACATCTCGCCACATAGCGTGCAATCTCAATCTTCATTTTTGTCCACCAATAATGTTGCTTTAAATCTTGATACATCTTAGTACTTCCAGGATGAATAGAATATCGACTAAGATGAGCTTCATCCAAAATTTGCTGGCGGACTTCAGCATCCTTAGGCACAACTACGTGATCATTAAACCATACTATGCCTTGATTATCCTTTCTGAAGCAATTAGCTTTGTTGGCTTCTAGTTTCTCATGAATATGTTTCATACCCATGTCACTTCTTTAGGCATCAATAATATTTTGCAGAAGAACTGGCTCAAGCTTTAATTGGGTCAAAGTTCCATGTTGTATCATTCCTAGATTTAACTTCTCCATTTCTTGACATAATGTGATGTCAGAGGTCTTTACTGTAAGACAATGGCGGGAAGCCTTGCGACTTAGTGCATCTGCCACCACATTGGCTTTTTCTGGGTGATAATGGATTTCTAAATCGTAATCCTTAATCAGCTCGAGCCATCTTCTCTGTCTCATGTTCAGTTCTGACTGGGTTAAAATATAATTCAGAATTTTATGACCTGTATATAAGTGGCAGGTATTTCCCAGCAGATAATGACACCATATTTTAAGGGCATGAACCACAACAGCTAATTCTAAGTCATGAGTTGGATAGTGCTCCTCATGCCGGCGTAATTGTCTTGAAGCATATGCTATGACTCGGCCCTCCTGCATTAAGACACACCCAAATCCATTGCCGGATGCGTCATAATACACATTAAAAGGCTTTCCAATGTCCAGTTGAGCCAATACCGGAGCAGTGGTCAATAATACCTTCAACTGCTCGAAGGCTTCATTGCACTTTGAGGACCAGTCAAATTTCATATCATTCTTCAACAAACTTGTGATTGGTTTCACAATTTTGGAGAAATCCAGAATAAATCTGCGGTAATAGCCAGCCAGCCCAAGGAAACTTCGAACTTGATGTACAGTGGTTGGAGGTTTCCACTCTAGAATATCCTTGACTTTGCTGGGATCAACCGCAATCCCATTTGCAGACAGCACAGGTCCAAGAAATTGGATTTCTTCCAACCAAAATGCGCATCTGCTGAACTTAGCATATAATTGGTGTTCCCTTAAGCGTGTTAACACAATCCGTAAATGTTTAGCATGCTCCTCTCCATTCTTGGAATAGATCAAGATATCGTCAATGAAGACCACCACAAATTTGTCCAACTCGGGCATAAACACCGAGTTCATTAAATACGTGAGGTGGGCTAGAGCATTTGTCAATCCGAATAACATAACCAAATATTCAAATAATCCATACCGCGTAGTAAATGCGATCTTGGGTATATCTTTGGGTCGAATACGGATCTGATGATAACCCGACCTGAGGTCAATCTTGGAGAATACCCAAGCTCCAGTAAGTTGATCGAACAAGATATTGATCCGGGGAAGAGGGTACTTGTTCTTGATAGTGACCTCATTAAGGGGTCTGTAGTCCACGCACATTCAAAGTGTTTGATCCTTCTTCTTGACAAAAATTGCGGGACATCCCCATGGTGACGAACTAGGCCTAATGAATCCCTTTTCAAGCAAATCTTGGAGTTGAGTCTTGAGTTCCGCCAATTCATTAGGTGGCATTCGATAGGACCTTCTAGAAATAGGAGCCATACCGGGCTTTAGTTCAATCACAAACTCTACGTCCCTTTCTGGAGGTAATCCAGACAGATCTTTAGGAAAGACATCTGGGAATTCACATACTACCGGAATATCCAAGATTTCTGGTATGATAGCTTCATAGACCCATCCAATTGGTTTGGCTGGGACAGCTACAGGGATGGACAAGAGAATCTCTTCATGACCATGGCTCAACTTGATGGTCCTTGAATCAGTGTTGAGGATAGCTTTATGCTGGGCTAACCAATTCATGCCCACAATTACATCTATGTCTTGGCCTTTTAACACAATCATGTTGGTGCAAAATTCCCGTTCAGCCAATGTTATTGGCACAGGAAGACTACTTCCTTAGTAAATATTTGTCCCTAGGTGAATGGATAATAAATCCTTCCCTTGATTTAGTGCAAGGAATGCAATGCTTTTCCATGAAATTCTTGCTTATGAAAGTATGTGAAGCACCAGAATCAAAGAGAATAACTACTAGGTGGTTGGTAACAAGGAACATACCCATCATTACCGGCTCGCCCTCCGGTGTTGTTGCCACTTGAGTATAATATATTCGCCCTGTTTTCTTGACATTTTTGCCCGTTGAAGTACTAGCCATGTTCCCCCTTCCTTGTGTGGAGCTCCCAGAGTTCTACTGATTGTTGAATTTATTCTGCTTTGGGTGTGGACAGTCCTTTATAAAGTGTCCGGACTTTCCACAATTAAAGCATTCAGTAGAAGAACTAGGAAGAGCGGGGAAACGAGTACCAGGGCACTCGGCTGATTTGTACAAGTGGGGGCAGTGGCAGGACGAATGAAAATAGGCTGTTTGAACGGATAGGACGGTGGACGAGGCGAAGAACGATTCTGATTAAAAGGTCGGATTACCAACCTGGTTCGCTTCTCTGGTCCCTGATTAGACCTGTCACCTCCAAATCCCTTTGATTTTCCATGGCCTGTGTTCTTGGCTTCTACGGCCAGTGTCGTGCTGACAGCTCTGTTGTAAGTAAGATCTAGGCAGGTAGCCATTTTCCGTTGGAGCGTGTCGTTAAGTCCCCTCATGAAGAAATTATTTTTCTTCAAATCAGTATTTACTTGATTGATGGCATATTGGGACAAATGATTGAACTTGTTGAGATACTGCATTACAGTATATCCCCCTTGCTTCAGTCGAATGAACACCTCTTGTTTCATGTGGAGCACTCCCTCTGGAACATAGTGCTCATGGAAGGCCAGCTTAAATTCTTCCCAGGTGATCTGATGTCCAGCCGGTTGAACTGCTACAAAATTCGCCCACCATGTACTGGCAGGGCCTCTCAGTTGTTGGGCAGCAAATAATGGCTTATGTGGCTCCGTGCAACGGACCAATCCGAACTTCTGCTCCATTACTCTTATCCATTCATCAGCTTCTAGAAGATCTTCTGCTTTAATAAAGAGAGCGGGACGTGTCTAAGAGAATTCCAGATATGAGGTTTCACGCGGTCCTTGTGGAGGAGCTCTCCCACCATGCTGTTGGAACTGATTACCCTCCATCTCACGCAAGAAGCGGGTATTATCTGCAGTAGCATTGACCAAGGCAGCGATAGCCTCAGCCAGTGTCGGTGGTACAGGCGGCGGGTTGGGAGTATCTTCCCATCCACGGGAAGTCCCCACACCGTCATGCGCGCGAGTCCGTGATGGCATATGAGGCAAAGAGACATTTGGAACAAATATGACATTCCAGCACATACCATCATATTACATTACCAAAATGTAATTATACAGACTCCAACGTACAACTTGACTTCAGTACTTATTTTACATAAGTATTTCATCTAAACTATACTATTCTAGTCTTCGTCATCCTTTGCTGCTCCATTTCCTGCCACAGCAGACCGTTCACCAAATTGCACGAAACCACCCCAAACATGAGTTTTGGGCCTGAGGTAGTGGATTGGGCATGTTCGTTGCGAAACTGAAGAAATGGTTCCGGTGAAAAAAACTCATGCTTTGAATGCACCATGATACCTGTTTTCGGACTAGGTGACGTGTGACAATGAAGTTGCGTGAAACCACCCCAAACATAAGTTTGGGCCCTCAAGTAGTGGATTGGGCATGTTCGTTGCGAAAAACGAAGAAATAGTTCTGATGGCAAAAACCCATGCTTTGAATGCACCATGATACATGTTTTCAGAATGTGTGACGTGCAGCAACGAAATTGAGCAAAACCACCCAAACATGAGTTTTGGACCTCAAGTAGTGATTTGGGCATGTTCGTTGCGAAAAACGAAGAAATGGTTCCGGTGCCAAAAACTCATGCTTTGAATGCTGATACCTGTTTTTTGGAATGAATGACGTGCAACAACGAAATTGCGGGAAACCACCCCAAACATGAGTTTTGGGCCTCAAGTAGTGGATTGGGCATGTTCGTTGCAAAAAACGAAAAAGAGGTTCCATTGGCAAAAACTCATGCTTTGAATGCACCATGATACCCGTTTTCGAAATGTATGACGTGCGACAACAAAAATGCGCGAAACCATCCCAAACATGAGTTTTGGGCATCAAGTAGTGGATTGGGCATGTTCGTTGCAAAAAATAAAGATATGGTTCCGATGGCAAAACTCATGCTTTGAATGCACCATGATACCCGTTTTCAGAATGGGTGATGTGCGGCAACGAAATTGCGTGAAACCACCCCAAACATGAGTTTTGGACGTTAAGTAGTGGATTGGCCATGTTCGTTGTGAAAAATGAAGAAATAATTCCGTTGGCAAAAACTCATGCTTTGAATGCACCAAATACCCGTTTTCGGAATGGGTGACGTGCGACAACAAAATTGTGCGAAACCACCCAACACATGAGTTTTGGACCTCAAGTAGTGGATTGGACATGTTCGTTGCGAAAAATGATGAATTGGTTCCTATGGCAAAAAGTCATGCTTTGAATGCACCATGATACCCATTTTCGGAATGGGTGACGTGCGGCAACGCAATTGCATGAAACCACCCCAAACATGAGTTTTGGACATTAAGTAGTGTGCTGGTCCTTGTTCTCAAATGCTATACATCAAGAACAAAGCAACACAATTGTTAACGATTAAAGACCCTTGTCCTTCGACACATTATTTCCTTTCGGGTATAATGGTTTTTAGACGAAGGTCATGAAGGATGTAACACCCTAGTGTTACCTAGGGTTTTCCAGTACCCCAACTTGTGACCATTATCACATGTGGCACTGACGATTTGGCGACGCGACAACTCCCTGTCCATAGCCCAAAGTCGCACAACGTCCACACTCAAAGGACAGAGCTCAGTCGGGGGAACAAATCCTACACGGCGATCATGCCCAAATTCGCAAAGATTCGCGCCCTATCGGCGTTAGAACAGGAGCAAAAGAAACCATACCACATGCTCGACCGCGACTGACATGCCCGGTGCACGCCAGACCGCGCACCCGCGTCGAGCCGTGCACGCACGCGCGCCCGCTCTGGTCCACACCGCTCGTGCACCGCGCCGCGCCTTTAAAGGCCACCCCCGGACGTGCAACACTTCACTCCGCGCTTGCCCTCACTGTCCCAGCCCAGTCCTTGGCTCCAGCGAGCTCTGCGCCGCCCGCCAAGCCACCCAAGTGCTCGGCCGCCGTGGCCAGCTCATCCCGACGACCCCCTGTCTCACCCTAGCCCCTGGACGGCTTCCCCAAGAGGCGGAGAAGCTTTCCCAAGCTTGAGCCGAGGCATAGACTCACCGGAGAAGCGAGCACGACCCCACCGGACTTCGGCCGACCGCCACCACGCGTAGACTGAGTCACACGGTGAGCCACTCTCAAATTCCTTGCACCCACATCACCGCTGACCTTCACTGAAGCTCCCCAAGCACTTTAATTTGATCCTACCGCCGTGAGCAGGCTAGAGCACGCATCGCTGGCAAGCCCGATCGCCTGCGCACGTAGCCAGCCCATCTCCGACCACCACCGCTGACGATCTGCACCTCAACGTGATCGCCAGAGACCCCCGGACCTCACCCGACCCTTCGCTGAACCTTTACCGTCGCCGGTAAGCCACGCCACCACTTTTTCTCCTTCGCTCACTATTCAGGCGAGGGAGGAGCGCGGGTTAAATGGGATAAAAACCTAGGGGGTCAAGTGCGAAGTCAGTGACTCAGGTGAATAGTGATTCATGGGCACGGTTTAAACGTCTCAGATAGAAGTAAACCCAGGGACCCCGATGCAAAGTCATTTTCCTTTAACCATTTCTGTTTATTCTTTTTAAATGAGCAGAGAACTTAGAAAATTCATAACTTGAGTATTATTCAACCAAATTTGGTCAAACCAATTTTGCTAGGACCAACAATTTATAGACTATCAGACAAAAATAGTAAACCTCATGGTTTCTACAATACTTTTTAGAGTTTCGATTTAAAATAGGAAAATACCCAAAACCTATTAATCCAGAGAAAAATAGAAATACTTCTATACCAGGGTTAAGAAAATTTGTAAAGATACATACCCAACATACTCACTGTTTAAAAATACTAAGCACCCCAGTATACAAGAATAACTCAAGAATGTGTACTAAAAACTATTTCTGTCCAAAACTTAGAAAATTAAGAAAGACAACGGAAAATAATAAAGAGAGGATGAACCTATTTTTCCTAAAATACCTAAGGGATAAAGAACATAGAAAAATACAGAGAACCCTAGCCCAGAGCTAATCCAAGGTTAATTATTTTATTAATCACTAAGAAATCAAGGAAAACCATGGTTAAAAATATAAGGACCATTGAAAAAATGATAAGAAAATTTCAGTAGACTCATAACTGCTAGAACACCACTCCAAAAATAATAAACACACCAACCCATCACAATAAGTGAGTTGAATAATTAGGACTTGGATTAGACCTATGTTTTAATTAAATCATGAGGAAGCCTAAAATGGTGCAACAGTGGGCAAAATTTTTTTACCCAACTACTTATGAAGCAAACTACTAGACAAAAATAAGAAACCCAATTAAAAATGTAAGGTAACACATATTACAACCTACCCCATGAAAAGGCCATATATTCTAGGAATTTCTACCACCCTTTCCCCTAAGAAAAAACTTGCCAAATGCTAGAATGATTGCTCTTGCACAAAAAAAAATGTAGGAAAAATTAGAAATCTATTGTTTGACATTTTTCAACTATAGTAGTAGTAGAAGGCACCACTTGGCCCTAAAACTTTAGAAAATCACAATAAAATGACCAGTAGGCACCAGTGGCTAAAACTTGGTACAACTTCATATTATAAGCCTTAGGGAATAATTCATTGTTAGAGGAGAGTTATAGTTCAAAGCACCCCCTCTGCCCTACAACTTGATAATTCTGTACAGAGTAATCCCTTAACATTTTAAGCCTCAATTTTTTAGACTGAGAGTTATACACCAGTGAGAAGCTACTGTAATGTTTATAGATTTTTTGGAAATACATAAAACTAGGTTGTAGTTCAAACCCACCTTAAAGGAGAGAATTAGTAAGGATAATGAATCTCACCCCAATGAATTTAGCAAGGATCATAATAAACTTTCACTAAGACACTAAAAGGTAATCAGTGGGGCACTAAAATAATTTGACCATTTAACTTAACCATACTTGACCATAAAATTGGCTAAGTATACCACTAGAATTCTCGTAGTAAGATTAAAACTTTACTTCATCAATTTAATCATTCCTATTACTACCACATTGCATATCATGGCATACATATATCTCACTCATTGCATTCATTAGATTGCAACCTCGCTGACGGAGAGTACGTGCTCATTCCCGAGCAAGGAGTTGTCCACGAGGAAGACCAGGAGCCAGCTCCCGAGCCTTCCACAGAGGATCTCCCCGCAGCCCCAGCAATTGAAGGCAAGCCTAGGTTTTATGCATAACCAATTTATATATGCTACTTTACTACACTTAATGTTTGTAGGCTTGTAATGTGCACTTAAGTGTAGGAGTTGCTTGAAACCTTTAGTTGCATGAACTCAGGATTCCTTTTTGAGATGGATAATAGTATGCTAGGTCGAGTAGCTGCTTTGCTAATTAGGATCTCGGTAGAAGTCGAGTGATTTTTCTAGCACTCGCTCGAGGTCAGGAATTGATTGTATTCATCTTGATAACAGGATCTATGATGGTCTATGGACTTGGATCTAGGGTGGATGCCTTGTCCATGAGACAGATTGGAAATAAGGATTTATGTGTGGATACCTGAGTCAAGCGTTTGAAAGTACTAAACACATGTCGGCAAATATGGTAACCGGTAAACCTAGTACCTGAGTGAAGCCGGGCACGAACTTTACCCTTCACTCATCCTAAGACTGGGTCTCCCATGCTAGCTATGGTGGGTACAAGTGCGGTCACGGCACGGCGGCAGCCGTGGTCACTGGAGCCTTCTATGCCAAGGCGGTGAGTCCTGGCCGCAAACAGGGAATCGATGGGGACGGTTGACGTGTGTGGGGATGGAGTGCCCCTACATGTCGTGTGTTTAGGTTTACCTTGCAAGGTTTAAAAACTCGATTCGAATCGTCTGCTTCTCGTAGCTAATGAGACGCTTGACCCCTTGTACTGCATTGAGTAAAAAGTTGACTGAGGTTTACTTGAGATAACATGTTGATTATACTAAATGATTGCTACCATTTTTGCTTAGAAGAAGCAAACTTAGCTAAATTAATGATGCTAGAATTGGAAAAGCTAAAATTTATTTTAGACTCAGCTAGTGCTTTTTTCCAAACCAAACCCCTCAGCCAAAAAACTGCATGGTCTAGAGGTAGAGGAGTCGACTCCTCACACCGAGTAAGTCTAGTTGAGTATTAGTATACTCAGCCTTGCTTGTGGCACAATTTTTTGCAGGTACGCTACATGACATGGTTGCTGGTGTGACTTGGCCTTCCACCCTGCCACAGGGTTGGACGGTCGAGTGGGATGCTGCTCCGGCAGGAGAGGAGCGGAAGGAGTAGTGGGCCAGGCCTTGCCCTATTCCTCAGCATTCGACGCTATCGACTATCCGCTGCACTTTACTTATGAACTCGTTCCCTTTTATTTAAAACTCCGATTTATGTAATAACTCTAGTACTTTAATTTATGGTTTCATGCTTTATTGTATTTTCTCTGTGACTCACCTTCGAGTGAGCTAGTCGTATTTGATTCCAGGGAAGTGGCTTCAAAATACTAGATCTGAGGGACTGACGTGTTATTCTGATTTAAGTGTGTTGTGGCCTCCAAGGCGTGACTTGGGCACTCAAGCTGGAATAATTCGGGCGGTTCCGCCACAGCTGGTATCGAAGCAAATACCACCACAGAGAAGTCAATAAGTCATGAATACCAACTTTTAAAAATAAATCTGCTTAGAAACCAGTATTGGAATCGTCAGGACTAGAACGCTAGACCTAGGATGAAAGGCCTTAGCAATAGTGGGGAAAACAGGTGGCTAATTAAGTAGGCCATATGGACAGTTATAGAATTGCATGGATGTCCCAAAAGCACCCTTCTAATCAGTGAGGAGACGTTCTTTCAGCATGCATGCATTAGAAAACATGAAAGGATTAGAAATTAAAGGAAAAATGCATATAAGTATGAATGTAGCAAATAAGGATGATAATAAATAACCTAGGGAGCAAAAATTTAATCTAACCCACCTCGTTTTAACAATCCGGGCTCACATGGTTTTCCTTTCCACTACCGTAACGTTTACGTCTAATCCTCTTCCACAGATGACTTCACCCACCCCGCCAACGGAGGAGACACTCGTTTCAGTTCCGATTTCCTTTCCCACGAGGGTTTCCCTTCCATCTTGTGGGAGGTGCTCAGCTCCGCCGGTTACCCTACACCTCCTTTGTACACAGTGCAGTTGTACGAGGAGCATCGGGTACCATGTTGCCGAGTCTGGCTGACTCTGGAGGCTCACCCCCTACAGCGTGGTTAGCATTCCCTTGACTCGGAGACTATTGGATTCAGGTCAGACGACACCACCGAGGTGGCAGCTATGAAGACTTTGACAACGTTCTGCAGCTACCATGCCTTGGAGATGGTAATGCACCCACTGGGACTCTTCCTCGCTGAAAAGAGGGATGACCCCATGTGGTGCAACCGTGTGAGCCATGTGAAAGACGTGTGGGCCATGCATCCCGAACAAGTTGGGAGGATCACTGTTCAGTGCATGAGTGCACTGTACCACTTTCAGGCCCTGTAGAGCGACGCCATGGCACACCTCACTAACCTTGCTCAGACCACCAAGCTCACCCTCGACAGCCGAGAGGACTTCGTGGTCGACTTGTCTTCAGAGTTGGGGGAGAAGATCCTACATGTGGAACAGTTGAGCCAGCGCATCGCCACCCTGGAGCAGCAGGTGGAGATCCGGGATAACACCATTGATGTCCTAGAGAACCAGCTCCGTAATGTGCAGGAAGAGCTTGAGGAAGCTAATGACCACCTGGAGATGCACCACCAGGATATGGAGGCAAACTAGGCCGAAAGCGAGGGAAAGGAGGCTCCCGAGGAGTTAGAATTAGCCCCTAGTACCAATGCGACTCCCTCCGAGATGCCCCCTTCGCCCGTATCTAGTGTCGCTTCTACTACTCAGGGTTGATGGTTAACTTGACGCATTAGGAGGATAGAAACCCACACGAGCTTAGTTGGCATCATTGACTAGGCTTATGTGTACTTTCCCCTAAATTGATGTAACCCAGGAGAACTTTTGTGAGTAATGAAGTGAATGTAATCATGTTATCCTAGTCTGATTTGATGTTATGTTATGGCATTTCCTTTTCATATGATATAAACAATATTGTTCGGAATGGTGAATTGGGATAACATTGGCGAAAATCTTTGTTTTCACATGGCAGCTAGGCAACGTCGCGGGCAGAACGAGCAAGTTCCCCCGCCACCTCCTCCAGCTCCCACGGTGCAGGAGCTGATGACTCAGCAGAATGAGATTCTACGACAGCTATTGTAGGGCCATCCCCACCCTCAGCAGTATGGTGGAGGCCAGCCGCAGCGTCCTCTGGCCGCGGTGACCTACCAAGAGTTCCTGAGCACGCAACCACCCTTGTTCACCAAGGCAGATGATCCGCTTGATGCCGATGTGTGGCTACGAGTCATGGAGTCCAAGTTTCCTCTCCTCACGAGAGCTTTCCCTGATGACACCAAGACTCATTTCGCCGCGCAGCAGCTTAGCAGACCTGCTCGAACATGGTGGGACCATTTCCGCGCCATGCTACCTGCTGATCATGAAGTGACATGGGAGGAGTTCTAGACTACTTTCAGGGGACACCACATTCTAGCAGGGATTCTGGATCGCAAGCTGAAGAAGTTTCTAGCATTGACTCAGGGAACCCGCATTGTGCTGCAGTATGCCCAGGCCTTCAATGACCTGTGCCAGTATGCGGGTTATCATGCAGATTCTGACGAGAAGAAGAGAGACCGTTTCCGTAGAGGTCTCAACACCAAGTTGCGTGAGCGTCTCAACATTGTTCGGGTTAATAGCTTCAATGAGTAGGTCAACATGGCCATATCATAGGAAGACTGTATTGTACCTCACCGGGCAGAGAAGAAGAGGAAAGCACCAATGTCATGACCTTCAGCTCCACCCTAGAGGTTCAGGATTGTCTCCAACAATCAGAGCAGAGGATTTCAGCAGCAGGCAGGAAGATGGGTGATCAGGCTGCCTCAGCAGCAGCAAGCACCCAACCGTTTCCCAGCTCTCGCCCCAAGGAACAATCAACCCCAGTAGCAGCATCAGCACCAACAGTTCCGCCAGGGAAACGGAAACAAGTGCTTCACATGTGGCAATGTGGGCCATTATGCCAAGAATTGCCCAAGGAATTAGCAGAGGCAGGTGCCAGCACCAAACCAAGATAGGGGGAGAAAGCAGAAGGTGCAGGTCAGACAAGGGAAGCTCAATTTCACTACTCTAGAGGAGCTACCAGAAGGAACCCCCGTCATGACTGGTATCTTTTCAGTTTTTAATCAACCTGCATTAATTCTGTTTGATTCTAGTGCATCACATAGCTTCATTAGCCAGAATTTTAGCGTTAAATGTCAATTGCCCTTCTAACATACATGAGGGTCTTTTATGATCGCAACGCTGGGAGGCAAGATTGCAACAAACCAATTAAACCAAAGTGTGCCTATTTGGCTGGGAAGTAGCATTGTCAAAACCACCCTCCTTATTCTAGGATTGGAAAATGTGGACATTATTTTGGGAGCCAATTGGATGACCTGGCACCAAGTGGTGTTAGATGTAGCCAACCGCATCGTTGAAATCCAAACCTCAATCTGTGGGAAATTTTCTTTATTTCTGCCAAGCCAAGAAACCACTCGGTCATGTGCTTTTGCTATGATAGAATTACCCTTGAAGAAAATTCCAGTGGTTTGTGAATATGTAGATGTTTTTCCTGATGAGTTGCTAGGAATGCCACCAGACCGGGATATTGAATTCGCCATCGAGTTGCAACCGGGAACGACACCTATTTCCAAGAGGCCTTACCGGATGCCACCCGCTGAATTTGCAGAATTGAAGAAACAACTGCAAGAGTTGTTGGACAAGGGTTTCATCCGCCCAAGTACTTCGCCTTGGCGATGTCTAGCCTTGTTTGTGAAGAAGAAGGATGAAATCTTGAGGCTATGTATAGATTACCGCCCACTCAATGCGGCGACTATCAAAAACAAGTATCCTTTGCCTCGTATTGATGTTCTTTTCGATCGTCGGAGCCAAAGTGTTTTCCAAAATAGACCTTCGCTCCGGCTATCATCAGATCAAGATACGAGCAAGTGATATTCCAAAGACTGCCTTCTCAACCAGATATGGACTGTATGAGTATTTGGTGATGTCGTTTGGGTTAACAAATGCGCTAGCATACTTCATGTATCTGATGAATTCAGTCTTCATGCCTAAACCAGACAAGTTTGTGGTGGTTTTCATCGATGATATCTTGGCGTACTCAAAGAATGAAGAAGAGCATGCCGGTCATTTGCATGTAGTGCTCCAACGTCTGCAAGAGCACCGTCTTTATGCCAAACTGTCAAAATGTGATTTTTGGCTGAAGGAAATCAAATTATTGGGTCACACTATCTCTTAGGAGGGCATCGCTATTGATCCAGATAAAGTGCAAGAAGTGATGAACTGAAAGCCGCTAACAACTGTCCGTCAGATTCGAAGTTTTCTGGGATTGGCTGGTTATTATCGAAGGTTCATTCTAGACTTCTCTCGAATTGCGAAGCCCATGACTGGATTGTTGAAGAAGGGAGCCAAATTCGATTGGGGTCAGAAGTGCAAAGATGCTTTCCACACCTTGAGGCAGCATCTGACCATAGCACCCGTGTTAGCGCGACCCGACAACAACAAGCCATTTGATGTGTACTGTGATGCCTCTGGCACTGGACTAGGTTGTGTTTTGATGCAAGACAATCGAGTTATTACCTACGCATCAAGAGCACTCAGGCCTCATGAGAAAAACTATCCCACTCATGACTTGGAGTTAGTAGCCATGGTTCATGCATTAAAAATGTGGAGGCACTATTTGATGGGAACCCACTGCAACATCTACACAGATCATAAGAGCCTCAAGTACATCTTTACTCAGGCTAATCTCAACATGAGGCAAAAAAGGTGGCTAGAATTGATCAAGGACTATGACTTGGAAGTACACTACCACCAAGGGAAAGCCAATGTGGTAGCTGATGCCGTGAGTCGGAAGTCACAATGCAACTGTGTTATGATGGATTCTCGCATCAATACCCTGTGTGATGAGTTGAGCAAGATGAAGATTGAAGTGATTCCTTCTGGTACCTTGTCTCACATTTCCATTGAGCCAACCTTGCAAGACCAGATAATTATGGCCCAACTCAGTGACAAGGGAGTGCAAATCATCAAGGAGAACCTCCATCAGAAAGCGGAGAAGTACAAGTGTTTTCGCTAAGACAACAAGGGAATATTGTGGTTTGAAGACAGATTGGTGGTTCCTAAAAATAAAGATCTCAAGAACAAAATCTTGGATGAGGCTCATCTCTCCAAATTCTCTATGCATCCGGGAAGCACCAAGATGTACCATGATCTGAAGCCCTTGTATTGGTGGACCAGAATGAAGATGGAAATAGCTCAGTATGTATCGGAATGTGACACATGTCAGAGGATAAAGGCAAGCCACTTAAAATCAGCTGGTGCCTTGCAACACCTATCAATACCTTCATGGAAATGGGATGACATCAGCATGGATTTCATTGTGGGTCTGCCCAACACCTCTCAGCATCATGATTCGATTTGGGTCATTGTGGACCGATTGACAAAAGTGGCACATTTTCTTCCTGTGCACACCATCGATTAGGCTCAGAAGTATGCAGAATTGTATATTGACTGAATCGTGTGTTTGCACGGGTTACACCGGACCATTGTCTCTGACCGAGGAGCCCAATTCGTTGCCAGATTTTGGGAGCAATTGCAAGAGTCTTTGGGAACCAAGCTAATAAGGAGTTCAGCTTACCACCCCAGACTGACGGTCAGACCAAAAGAGTAAATCAAATTCTCGAAGATATGCTAAGGGCTTGTGCGATCGATTGGGGCAAAAACTGGGATAAGTACCTCTCTTTGGCAGAGTTTGCTTATAACAACAGTTATCAATCCAGCCTAAAGATGGCACCCTTCGAAGCCCTATATGGAAGAAGGTGTCGAACACCCCTCAACTGGTCTCAGCCTGGAGAAAGAGAAATATTTGGACCTGACTTTGTGACTGAAGTCGAAAGGAAAGTGAAACTAATCAGGAAAAATCTAGAAGCTGCTTAGGCCAGGCAGAAGAGTTACCATGATAAGAGAAGAAAACCCCTCTAGTTTGAAGTGGGAGATTTCGTATATCTGAAGGTGTCACCCACCAAAGGAGTGCAAAGGTTTGGGATCAAAGGCAAGTTAGCCCCTCGCTACATTGGACCTTATGAGATCGTGGAGGCATGTGGACCCGTGGCATACAAATTGAAGTTACCTCTGAAAATGTCTGCCATCCACAATGTGTTCTATGTATCCCAATTGAAGAAATGTGTTCGATTACCAATCGAGGTCATAGCAAAACCAGAAGTGGAGATAGAGCCAGATCTATCGTATCAAGAGTACCCTTCCAAGGTTCTGGATTGCAAGGAAAGATCAACTCGTGCTAAGTCGATCAAAATGTATAAGATCTAGTGGATCAATCACTCAGAGGAAGAAGATACTTAGGAGACTGAGGAATTTCTACGTTCGAACTTCCTCGATTGTCTACCTAATGGAATCGGTACGTAACCATGCCCAGCCCCTCCCCTTGCCCTTTGAATATAATAATAAGAAGGATGATCTTAACATGAAATGAGTTAGTTGTAAAACTAAATCAAAAAGGACTTCCTTCTGAAGTTACAAAGAGGATGACATTCGAAGAGCAGTTACTAGAGAACCTTAATAAGCAAACCCACCAAATTCAAGCAAGCCATAACCTTCTCTTCACCCCGGAGGACTCCGACCCGAATCTTGGGACGAGATTCCTTTAAGTGGGGAAGGCTGTAACACCCCAGTGTTACCTAGGGTTTTTCCAGTACCCCAACATGTGACCATTATCACATGTGGCTCAAATAATGCATGAACACCAAACCTAAGGGGTTAAAAGACTAAGCAAAAACTTTTTCAACTCAAGAATTATACCCTAAGCACATCATGCACTTTAAGTGAGAAAAACATCTAAAACCCTAACACCTTTCAAATGGGCCATTTAAGCACATAAAGGGAATTGGAGAAAAGACTTGGGAAAGAATACAAAATTTTGATATGAACCAAATAACAAAGTTTTAGTGCACTAAATAACCTACAAAATGTAGTAAGGAAGATTGGTCATTTGAATTTTCCAAAATCCACAAAACTGCCCATGAAGTAATGCCCTTTGGAAAAATTCAGAAATTCAGAAATCTGAATTTCAGCCCCTTTTCAAAGATCAACTGTGTTCTCTATTTTTCAAAACTTGAATCAAATAAGTCCAAATACCAAAATGGCGCCAAACTACCTTGAACACGCCCTGGCAAAGTTTGAGAAAATTTTTCAAACGTTTGACACGATCTTGGCGCTGATTTTCCTCGGAACTCGGTTGTGTGACACTGGCAATTTGGCGACGCGACAAATCCTGGTCCATAGCCCAATATCGCACAACATCCACAAACAAATGACAGAGCTCAGTCGGAGGAACAAATCCTACACGGCGATCTTGCCCAAATTCGCAAAGATCTGCGCCCTATCGGCGTTAGAACAGGAGCAGAAGAAACCATGCCACGTGCTCGACCGCGGCTAACATGCCCGGTGCACGCCAGACCGCGCACCCGCGCCGAGCCGTGCACGCCCACGCGCCCGCTCTGGTCCATGCCGCCTGTGCAGCGTGCCGCGCCTTTAAAGGCCACCCTCGAACGCGCAACACCTCACTCCACGCTTGCCCTCACTGCCCTAGCCCAGTCCTTGGCTTCGGTGAGCTCTGCGCTGCCCGCCAAGCCTCCCGAGCGCTCGACCGCCGTGGCCAGCTTATCCCTACGTCCCCCAGCCTCGCCCTAGCCCCTGGACGGCTTCCCCGAGAGGCAGAGAAGCTTTCCCTAGCTTGAGTTGAGGCATTGCCTCACTGGAGAAGCGAGCACGACCTCACCAGACTTCTGTCGACCGCCACCGCGTGTAGACCGAGTCACACGGTGAGCCACTCTTAAATTCCTTGCACCCACATCACTGCTGACCTTCACTGAAGCTCCTCGAGCACTTTAATTTGACCCTACCGCCGTGAGCAGGCCGGAGCACACATCGCCGGCGAGCCCGACCGCCTGCTCACGCGGCCAGCCCATCTCCGACTACCACCGCCAACAATCCACACCACGACGTGATCGCCAGAGACCCCCGGTCCTCACCCGACCCTTCGCCGAACCTCTACCGTCGCCGGCAAGCCACGCCACCGCTTTTTCTCCTTCGGTCACTATTCAGGCTAGGGAGGAGCGCATGTTAGATGGGATAAAAACCTAGGGGGTTGAGTGCGAAGTCAGTGACTCAGGTGAATAGTGCTTCAGGGGCACGGTTTAAACGACTCAGATAGAAGTAAACCCAGGGACCCCGATGCAAAGTCATTTTCCTTTAACCATTTCTGTTTATTCTTTTTAAATGAGCAGAGAACTTAGAAAATTCATAACTTGAGTATTATTCAACCAAATTTGATCAAACCAATTTTGCTAGGACCTACAAATTATAGACTATCAGACAAAAATAGTAAACCCCATGATTTCTGCAATACTTTTTAGAGTTTGGATTTAAAATAGGAAAATACCCAAAAACTATTAATCCAGAGAAAAATAGAAATACTTCTATACCAGGGTTAAGAAAATTTGTAAAGATACATACCCAACATACACACTATTTAAAAATACTAAACACCCTAGTATACAAGAATAACTCAAGAATGCCTACTAAAAACTATTTCTGCCCAAAACTTAGAAAATTAAGAAAGACAATGGAAAATAATAAACAGAGGATGAACCTATTTTTTGTAGAATACCTAAGGGATAAAGAACATAGGAAAAATACAGAGAACCCTAGTCAAGAGCTAATCCAAGGTTAATTATTTTATTAAGCACTAAGAAATCAAGAAAAACCATGATTAAAAAAATAAGGACCAATGCAAAAATGATAAGGAAATTTCAGTAGACTCCTAACTGCTAGAACATCACTCCAAAAGTAATAAATACCCCAACCCATTACAATAAGTGAGTTGAATAATTAGGAGTTGGATTTGACCTATGTTTTAATTAAATCATGAGAAATCCTAAAATGGTGCAACAGTGGGCAAACAAATTTATACCAAACTACTTATGAAACAAAACACCTGAGAAAAGTAAGAAACCCAATTAAAAATATAAGGTAACACATATTACCACCTACCCCATGAAAAAGGCCATATATTCCAAAATTTTCTACCACCCTTTCCCCTAAGCAAAAAGTTGCCAAATTCTAGAATTATTGCTCTTGCATAAAGAAAAAGGTAGGAAAAATTAGAAATGTGTTGTTTGACATTTTTCAACTATAGTAGTAGTAGAAGGCACCACTAGGCCCTAAAACTTTAGAAAATCACAATAAAATGACCAATAGGCACCAGTGGCTAAAACTTGGTACAAAGTCATATTATGGCACCTAAAGGCCAGCAAAAATAAGCCTTAGGGAATAATTCTCTATTAGAAGAGAGTTGTAGTTCAAAGCAGCCCCTCTGCCCTACAAATTGATAATTTTGTACAGAGTAAACCCTTAACATTTTATATCTCAATTTTTGAGCCTAAGAGTTATACACCAGTGAGAAGCTACTGTACTTTTTACAGAATTTTTGGAAATTTATAAAACTAGGTTGTAGTTCAAACCCACCTTAAAGAGAATAATAGAAAAAAGGGAAAAAGGAGAGAATTAGTAAGGATAATGAATCTCACCCCCAAAGAATTCAGCAAGGATAATATTAAACTTTCACTAAGACACTAAAAGGTAATCAGTGGGGTACTAAAATAATCTGACCATTTAACTTAACCATACTTGACCCTAAAATTGGCTAAGTATACCACTAGAATTCCCGTAGTAAGTTTAAAACTTTAGTTCATCAATTTAATCATTCCTATTACAACCACATTGCATATCATGGCATACATATATCTCACTCATTGCATTCATTAGATTGCAACCTCGCTGACGGAGAGTACGTGCTCATTCCTGAGCAAGGAGCTGTCCATGAGGAAGACCAGGAGCCAGCTCCCGAGCCTATCACAGAGGATCTTCCCGCAGCCCTAGCAATTTATGGCAAGCCCCGGTTTTATGCATAACCAATTTATATATGCTACTTTACTACACTTAATGTTTGTAGGCTTGTAATGTGCACTTAAGTGTAGGAGTTGCTTGAAACCTTTAGTTGCATGAACTCAGGATTCCTTTTTGAGATGGATACTAGTATGCTAGGTTGAGTAGCTGCTTTATTAATTAGGATCTCGGTAGAAGTCGAGTGATTTTTCTAGCACTCGCGCGAGGTCAGGAATTGATTGTATTCATCTTGATAAAAGGGTCTATGAGGGTCTATGGACTTGGATCTAGGGTGGATGACTTGTCCATGAGACGCAAATGGAATTAAGGATTTATGTGTGGATACCTGAGTCAAGCGTTTGAAAGTACTAAACACATGTCGGGAAATATGGTAACCAGTAAACCTAGTACCTGAGTGAAGCCGGTCGCGGACTTTACCCCTCACTCGTCCTGAGACTAGGTCTCCCACGCTAGCTATGGTGGGTACAAGTGTGCTCACTGCACGACGGCAGCTGGGGTCAGTGGAGCATTGTATGCCAAGGCGGTGAGTCCTGGCCGTGAACGGGGAATCAATGGGGACGGTTGACATGTGTGGGGACGGAGTGCCCCTACATGTCGTGTGTTTAGGTTTACCTTGCAAGGTTTAAAAACTCGATTCGAATCATCTGCTCGTAGCTAATGAGACTGCTTGACCCCTTGTACTGCATTGAGTAAAAAGCGGAATGAGGTTTACTTGAGATAACATGTTGATTGTACTTAATGTTTGCTACCATGTATGCTTAGAAGAAGCAAACTTAGCTAAATTAATGATGCTAGAATTTGAAAAGCTAAAATTTATTTTAGACTCAGCTAGTGCTTTTGGCAAACCAAACCCCTCAGCCAAACAGCTGCATGGTCTAGAGGTAGAGGAGTAGACTCCTCACACCGGTTAAGTCTAGCTGAGTATTAGTATACTCAGTGTGACGGAACCTTCCATGGTATTAGGCCCACCTACAGTTGTCCTTGTCCTAAGGACCTTGGACAACCCTGTAGGTGTACATAATCACTTGACAAGTTCGGTAACTATATCCTCATCATTTCACGCAAGAGAGCTTCACCCGTCACGCAGATATTACATCACATCGGATGAAAGAATAAGCGGAAGCAAATTACAATAACTTAATTTACATTCATAAAATATATAGAGAGAGTATTATTATTACAATACCAGGGTATTACGAGTGCATAAAGTATTATTATTACAGACCAGGGAGGCAAAACACCCTCCCGCACAAAAGTTTAATGATTTCAAAGTGGGAAGCCAACATCCTCCCACGACCATCTTCACTGCTGGGACTCTTCCTTGGGTACCACCTATGAACAAAAATAGCAAAAGTCTATTGTTTCCTCTCCTAAAACAACATGGGTTCGAAAACCCTGAGTACAGAGTGTACTTTCGCAAGTCTTACCCGACAAAGAAAAAGACTCTCAAGGATATGCTGGCTTGAGGGAGTCAAGGTAAGGCTATTCAAGAATCAAAGACTCTGTTTGCATAAATGCTTACTAATAGTGGATCCTTAAAAATCCAGTTTTATCATCAAGTTAAGCCATTACTTGTAGCTAGAGTTCTTTCTACTCTAGTTCAAGCACTTGACCTACACTAGCCATCTTTTATCACCCTTTTACTTTACTGGATTGCTATGTGTAGGGCAGTGACCAAGTCTTCATGTCCGAGAAGTAACGACGATCTGAATCAATTAATACCAAGTTGGGGATCTCCAACCACACGACATATGTAGCACTTAACCCTTGCATATGTCAACTCACCACCGGGTTTCTTAAGACCAGACCGGGTTCACGCCAACCGAGAGCACATATACACCGCCGTCCAGCCTCTTGCCACAAAGGGTACACGCTACTCTCACCATATCTCCACTCCCATTGCGTGTTAGCATTTTTGGTATTAGTCTGCCCGAGGCAAAGCTTACCCATGATGAGGCATGTGGCCAGTTAAAAGGTCCTCAATCATCAAGCCTACATCGGTACGGTCCTTAATTGACTCAGACGGAGACACTACACTGACACTTCCTTCTCATGCAAGTCACCAGCCCGGTCTCAGCTTTATTATTTACAAACCCAAAATTTGGTACCTGGCAGAGGTACATCTTGTCCGATGTTGAATCCATCACGGCCATGATGGATCCACCATCAAGTTTTATTTTTGAAAACATCCCATTCCATCTGGAGCATCACCTTTTGTTAAAAACAAAACATTTTTGTTCTCTAAAGCAATACTAAGCATCAGAAAACCTTTTAATAAAACTGGTAATCAAGGAAGGATAAACAGTTCCAAGGAAGAAAATGCAGCAATTGGCTTAACACCCAACTCCTATCACCTAATGCATCATTCAAGTGATAAAGAGTTTAAAATCACAAGGAAAGGTAAATGCACCGGGGCTTGCCTTGTGTTGTAGGGGATTCGGGATCTGTTCCATAGATATCAAAATAAAAACAGTTCCCGACAGGTGGAGTTTCATTGGTGGTGTAGTCTCTTCTTCAACACTTACTTCTTCTTCGTTTTCTATACATAACCATACATATATATGAATGCTCATGTGATGCTATGAATATGCAATTATAATAGAGACACATCAAGTTGTATCTTGAATACAACTTTCCTTCACGGTACACCAGGGAAACTAGGGTTTTCTCAGTCAGCAAATATTACCTAGAAAACTAGGGTTTTGGGTTTGGGAATCAAACAAGGTCCAACATATGTCAAACTTCACCCATGGGTTCTAATTATCAAATTAAGTTTACCCAAAAAGTTTTATGATTTTTGGAGTTATTAAATAATTTATAAAATTCCAAATGTCTAGGTTTAGGCTTTCTTAAATATTAAATAATCCTTGGTTTGGACTAAAAATCTTGGGACTATTTTTATTAAATACTAGGGAATTTTAGGAGTCTAGAAAATTTGGTCTCATATTTTTAGCATTTTTTAGAATTTTCTATAAATTCCCTAAGTCTAGAAGAAAAGGAAAAAGGAAAATAATGAACAGTGTTGTGCTGAAAACTAGCCCAAGTCAGCCCGCGTTTAGGCGAAAACGTGCCCACGCGCGCCCTCCCAGGTGATTTTGCGCAAAGGCCGTGAGGAATTTGAAAAACTAGAAAAGAACCCACACACTGTTTCTATGTGTTGCTGACAATTGCAAAAACCCCACATACTTCTATTTCTTCACGGTTCTTGGTCCACGAAGGGACCATGCCGAACACCGGGCCGAAGCTGCGATTTCACGGCGATGGTGACCCGGACAGGAGGCAACAAGCTTATAAACATCAAGCACAAGTCTATCCGAGCAAAAGCCCTCACTTAATTTGAAAGATTTAACCCTAATTGAAGCTTGTTCATGGTCATGGCGGCGGAAAGACTCCGGTGAGCACGTTTTAGACAACTAACGGCAGTGGTGCTAAAATTGAAGCTCGGGTGAGCTTCACGGGTTCACCAGAGACTGTGTACATGTCTAAATGTGGACTAAACGGGGACGGGAGAGTGGGTTGACAGAGAGGGTGTCCGCGGCGGCGTTCTATGGGCGACCTGGTGTTCCGGGGTTTAGGCTTGGTAGAGTTCAATTGGCTGATATCATGAGCAACATGAGGCTAAAGGCAAGCCAAAACAAGAGGCAAATGGGTAAGTACTTACCCGAGGAGGGCTGCCCATGAATGGGTCCTTCACGGCGGTGGAGGTGACCAACTTCAAGGAAATCCGATGATCTCGGTCGATAGGGGATGAAACGGGATGGCTAGTGTGCTATTAGCTCCGCGACTAAGGGGCGAAGATCAGTGCATGGTCAATTTGGATGACGGGGGTAAGGGCGCGGTGAATTTTTAGGGCGGGTCATCAACGGCGGCGGTCGTGGTGATAACCTTCACGGACCTCGTTGGCAATCAACGACGATGTCGGGCGCGGTCCTTTTCTAGGGGTTAGACACGTCTTGCTGCGACAGTAGCATAGTTAAATCATTGATGTCGTGGATGAACGGAGGGAAGCGGCGCCGGCGACCAGGTACGGCCACAAGGGCCAATGGCCACTGTTGGGGGCCTTCGGCTTCCGAAGGTCCTCAAAAACATGATTTGACAATGTTTTTCAAGAGAAATATGTGAACAGGTGTCTTCGGAATCGGGTCATGAGCATACAAGAGCATGGTCAGGACGAAGCTTGAGCGAGACGAAAGGTGATTATGACGAAGGACAAGGTGATCACGAAGCTGTGCGCAGGAAAGCTTCGGCACGACAGCAGAAAAGGGGAACCGACTTAAAGATGAAAAGGCAGATCAGACCTCGAAGAATTACTATAGAGTTATTAGCAAATGTAAAGGGCATGAATGTAATTCTACATCGGTTGCGTCCATTGCCTATAAATAGATGAACAGTACTCTCGTACTGTTCACGCTGACATGGCATTCGCTTTTTGCATCACGCCTGTACCCTTACTTTCCATCAAACCGAAGGTACATTTATAATTTGTTATTGTGGATATGGTAATGCAAATAAAAATAAGTTGATGATAATGTTTATATTATTTTTCGTATTTCGTATATGAATTCTTCCTTATCATTTATTGTGCTTACGAAGGTTTTTCCTGCACAACCTTCGTCCAGAATTCATTATGTCCGAAGAGACATAATGTCTTGAAGGACGAAGGACTTCAATATTTAACACTTTTTATGTTGCCTTGTTCTTAACTCTTAGCATTTGAGAACAAGTCCCCAACATTGGCGCCCACCTCTGGTGAACTCACTTCCACTTTTTGAGTTTCGAACACCTTCGGCAAGCATAGACCTTCATCATGCCGCCAAAGAAAGCTTCAGCAACAGGGGCTGCAGCTCTGCAACCGCTGGACCCCAATCAGGAGACCCTCTCTCTTCGGGAGGCCCGAAACCAGAAGAGGAAGGCCACCAGTCCAACGCCTCAGGAGGACGAATTAGATCAAGAAATCAGAGATATGGAGATGCTTCATCAACAGGTGCAAAGGAAGAAGGAAAAGATGGCTAGGCTAGCTGACCTGCAAAGGCAGATAGACGAAGCCTCTGAAGAAGTTCACCATCTTACTCAAGATGAGCAGAACCAAAGGCCCCAGCACAGAGAGCTTCAACAGGAGGGCTTCTTCCATGAAGATGACTGATATGAGAATTTCCATCATGGAAATTTTGCTTTTGATGATGCTTCTCCTCTGTTAGCTGAATTGCAGGCTACACCCTGGCCTCCGTCCTACAAGCCACCTCAACTACCCATGTATGACGGCCACTCAGATCCGAAGCAGTTTCTGATGAGTTATGAAGCAACAATATCTTCATATGGTGGAAATACTGCAGTCATGGCGAAATCTTTCGTCATGGCAGTCAAGAGTGTTGCACAAACCTGGTATTCCTCTCTTCGGCCAGGAACAATCACATCATGGCAGAAGTTGAAGGATATGCTGATCACCAGTTTTCAAGGATTTCAAACGAAGCCGGTCACTGCTCAAGCCTTATTCCAGTGCACCCAAGATCACGAAGAATATCTTCAGGTGTATGTCCGAAGATTCTTACGCCTGAGGGCACAAGCGCCAATTGTGCCCAATGAAATTGTCATTGAGGCCATGATTAATGGGCTTCGGCCGGGACCTTCAGCACAGTACTTTGCCAGGAAACCCCCTCAGACTCTGGAGAAGTTGCTTAAGAAGATGGATGAATACATCCGCGCCGACAATGACTTTCGATAGAGAAGGGAGGAAGCTTACAGATTCTCCGAAATAGCCAGGGGCTTCGGAGGGAGGTTTCATCCTAGACATGTCAGATCGATTCATTCCACCCAGAATGATGACAGGGGAAGCCAGCAGCAGAGGCCGCAATATTCCTCCCAAGCTTCCCAGGCTTCGGGGCAGCAGCAGAGTTATCCTCGACCTCCAGTTCCAAGGGGCAGAGGTGCCAGGGGCTTCGAAGGAAGATTTGGGGACCAACCAAGGAAAATTTATTGCTTATTCTGTGGCGAGGACAAGGGCCACACCACCAGGATGTGCCATGTCACCATCCAAAAACAAAAAGAAATAGCAGAAGCTGCAGCCCAACATACCCAGCCGAAGCAAGTCATGCATACTGCTTCGTACCACTCGCCTTATATCCCAGAGTATGTGGGTAACCACCCTGCAGCTTCTGTTGCTTCGGCAAGTCAATCTCAGGCATCTTGGCAACAGCTTCCACCTCCACCACCAATGCAACGAGGCCAGCAGCCAGAAGGGAGTCAGCATACTCAACACCAATGAGACTTCAGAGAAGAGTCCGAAGCTCGCACAGTCAATAGTACTGTGCCAGAATCGAAGCACATTTATTGACAAATATCCTACCTCGGCAGGAGTTTTTGCATTCAGTATCATTTTCTTTTTAATAAGGAACAATTATTGAAAGTCTAAGTGTTCTTTGTCGTTTTCAATTTCTTGTAATAGCTTCGACTTTGTTATAGTGCAAGTATACCTTCTCCACAGAATAACGGAGTCCAAAAAATTGCCGAAGCATAAGAACTTATGGTTGCGGGGTGAATCTTCGAAATAACAAAAAGTCATTCCTAAGGGAGCGCAGCGTAAGTTTTCTGCTCAAAAGTCGTTCCGAAGAAAATGCAGACCTTACAACAAAAAATAAACGCTGATTCCGTTGAAAGTAAAAGGCGAAGAAGCTCCTAAGGGAGGCTTACAGCGAAAAATAAACGCTGATTCCGCTGAAAGTAAAAGGCGAAGAAGCTCCTAAGGGAGGCTTACAGCGAAAAATAAACGCTGATTCCACTGAAAGTAAAAGGAGAAGAAGCTCCTAAGGGAGGCTTACAACGAAAAATAAACGCTGATTCCGCTGAAGTAAAAGGCGAAGAAGCTCCTAAGGGAGGCTTGCAGTGAAAAAACATCGATCTTCAGCAAATATCATTTTGCATAACATCACATCATTACATCATTTGCATAGCATAACATCATACATCATATTGCATCAATAACGCAAGAAGGGGGTCTCAGTATTGATATTCGAAGATTGTTTCGAAGAAATACTAACAGGGCACAAAAATAGCTATTGAAGAATTATACCTTCGTCAAACTCTGAAATGAAAAGATCTATTGGTTATTGATTTTACGAGGATTGGTTACTGATTTTATGAGAACACAGATATTATTTACGAAGCATGAAAAGAAGGGAAGGTGTTTTTTCGCCGAAGGCTCAAAACGGTATGTATATGAAGTTTCATGCATCGTAAAGAATAGAACCATAAAAAGCTTATATATTACATTCAAAGTTACAAAATATTACACATGTTTCTTAACAGTCATCACATTCTAAATGTTTTTACAACAACATCTAATCTTCCCTTAGAACTACTTCTGCAGCTTCGTTCAGTAGCTGGTCAACAACTTTATCCATGATGGCTTCGGCCATTTTCCTAATTTCGTCGTCCCCCTTCCCGTGGGGGTCCGCCGATGGCTAAGAAGGCTCTGAGGGAGGAGAACATACGGCTATATTACAAACCGTAAACAAGTTCGAAATAAAAAAATTTCAACAAAGAGCCAAAAACCACTAGTGAATACCTATTTGCCCTTCGAGCTCAACACTTTTCTCAGCGGCCTCTGCTACTTTTCTAGCATCATGAATGCCTTTCTCGCTTTTTCGTATAATTTCTTGGGCCATTTCCCGGCCACCATTGTCCCAGATGTCGGTGAAAAATTTTCCACCGACCAGGCTCGCTTCGGCCGAGGGGTCTTTTATATCTTCAGAGGATAAGGTGGCTTCAGATTGTGCCAAGAATTTCACATGGTCACAGTCTTTCCTCTCCAAGATGGTAGCAATCCCCCTGGCACCCGAAAAGGCACATATGTCTCCACGACTATTCAAAATTTCTTCAAAGGCTTCAGCTTTGTGGCTGATCCATCCAATTGGACCTTCGGGGTCACCCCTTATGAAGTTCTCTTCACTTGAGAAAGCGCCAACGCTGGCGAAGCTGGTTCTTACTTTCTTAACACATTCTATAGATTTTTCATAGCATCTTTTCTTAGATGCACGAAGCTCTTCAACGTTTTTTCCAAATGATTTGCCCATTGTTCACTGATTTCTCGTTTTGTTTCTTCAAGTGCGCGTTCCTCTTTAGCTCTGGCTAGTTGTTTTCGAAGATCTTCAATTTCATGCTTCTGAGCCTCAGCTTGAGCTTTAAAAGTAGCTTCGTCTTCTTTTATTCTATTTACCAATAAATGTAATATTTTATCTTTTTCGAGACCTTCGTTCCTTAGTTCAATTACTTCGGAACGAAGGTTGCTCAGGGCCATAACACACCCTTCGTCTTCGGCATCTTTTTCGGCCCTGAGGGCATTGCTAAGTATAAGGCCCTGCAAAAAAATGTGTGTGCGTCAATAAATTTAAGCAAACAAAAAATTTTGGTTTCAAGAAATAATACAAAGACCTCATTTTGCACCTTTAAGCTATTGTACGCCAAGCTGTCGGCCAGCTCGTTTTTCGACAACACCGAGAGCCCGTCTTCTAGTGTTGGGAATCCGAAGCTCTTGCTCATCTCCCGACAGACAGAAATCTCCTTGCTGTCAGGGAGACAATACAAGAAGTCTTCTTCTCCGCTGTTGTTGAATATTAAAGCCCCCTTTGGATATTTCAGTTTTTGGGCGTAAAACTGGGCCTCTTGCTTTTCTTTTTCAGTCAACTTTTTCCCCGAAGCATGTCATAAATTATAATCGAAAGCTTCGGAAAATGCTTCGGGGGCGACAGTGCCAGTTTCTTCAGCCAAAATTTGTTCTGTTGTTTCTGTTTCTTTGGCTTCCAAGGATTTCACTTTGGTGGGCTCTAAAGGCCCAGCTTCAGTCTCAGATTGGTGCTTTGAAGCTTCGGCACCAAAGGCTTCAATTTGCACTTCGGAAGTTTCAACAATTTTCTTCGGAGTAGTGCTTGAAGACTTTATTGTCTCCAAAACATCCAGTACATTAACCATCCTTTTTCTTTTGGGGGTCATTGATGGACCCTTTTGGCTTTTTGGTGCTTCAACTTTTGCTGAAGGACTTAGAGTTTCCGATGTCTTTGTTTCTTCAACCCTCGGTTCTTCTATTTTTTCCGTCGCTGGCACTTTGGCCGGCCCTTCAATATTCGGCATGAGAGTTGGCTCCTTGGCTTCGGTGGCCGAAGAGGTCTCACCGACAAACTCAGGCACTATGGCCGGTTCAATATAGCATGGCCGGTGTGTGAGAACCTTCATCTTTTTCTTCTTCGGTGCCGGCTCACTAGGAGCGGCTGAAGCAACTTCCTTCGCAGAAGATGTATTCTTTCTTTTTTGACCCCGTGTTGGATAACGGGAGTCGGGGTAGACAAACCCAATTGCATCAAATACTCGGTTGAGTCTTTTCTTCTTTCGGCCTCCGAAGGCCGCAGATAGTGCAGTGTCCTCCGCCTTCAAGTATAATCCAAGCAGTTCATCACTTATGGCCTCAATACTTTTCAGCCAGTCATCATCTGGCTCGACGAACTTATCTCCATATTTGAATGTGTATTTCAGCCTAACTAGTCCACCTTCGTAAGTTTCCCTGACGGTTTCCTTCGGCATTTCCCATTTTTCTGCAAGTGGCCATACTCTGAAAGCAATATGTTCTTGGATCAAATCCCTTGTCCCAATAAAAGAGCAAACCACGCCGAAGGCTCTCTGGCATTCTTTGGCTGCTTCATCCATTTCCACCTTCGGCTTCCGAAGGCCGAAGCGCTGCCAGATAGGGCGCATAATAATATCTTTAATATCTTCTCGCGTCCTCAAGTCGTTCTTCACATAGAACCATTCCTTCATCCAGTCCCCAGGCCATCTTCTCCGAAAAGTTGGCACGGGACAGCTTGACCCAGAGCGGGCGCCGAAGCTGTAGCAGCCAAAATTGTTATGGTATTGCTCTTTGCCCCAAGGTTTTGTCTCATATAATAACTCATGCATGCTACAGAAACTTTTGGCATTCGGCTCCAAACCTTGACTCTTCACAGCCCATACGAAGATGCCCATCCTTATGATTGCTTCAGGAGTGATTTGATGGAGGTAGATTTCAAATATCTTCAAAACTTCCACGACAAAACTGCTCAAGGGAAACCAAAGTCCAGCCTTTAAGAAGCTTCGGAATATCACGACTTCATTCTCCTCAGGAGTCGAACAAGTTTTCTCTCCTTCGTCAGCCCTCACAACAGACAAGTCCCAAAAATATCTACCCCTCATATTGACAAGATGGCTTTGTTTGATGCTTGATTTCCCAAAAACCGCATGGCTTGGTCGCCAAGTCGATCTTCGGAATCTTCACCACCACTTTCCACATCATAGCTGTCACTATCACCAGTGTCTTCAGAGAGGCCCTCTAAAATCTCCTTAGTAATTTTCTCTGTGTTTGTCTTTGCTATTGATTCGAGGAAGCCGAGATTCATCTCTTCGGAAAGGCTTAGTTTCGACTCAGCGACAGCTTTCTTGTCTTCAGACATCTTCGAAAATGCCAAGAAAGTGCTCTCAAAGACAAAGCTTAAAAATTTAGAAAAGCCAGGCAAGCGATGGTGTGCAAAGAGCTAAAAATTAGGAAGGCAAGAGCAAACGGCAAGAAAGCATGCTAAATGTGCTCGCGGTGCGTTCTTATTTATACGCCCAATGCGTTGCAGGTGGCAGGGTCCCACTTGTCATTGACTGTTGCTATTCTAGCAAAGGAAAGGTGTTTTTTCGGACCTTTGGCTTAAGGCCTTCGTCCATATCGCAATCTGAATTTATTATTCTAGCAAATTAATATTGCGAGGGGCTACTGTTGGGGGCCTTCGGCTTCCGAAGGTCCTCAAAACATGATTTGACAATGTTTTTCAAGAGAAATATGTGAACAGGTGTCTTCGGAATCGGGTCATGAGCATACAAGAGCATGGTCAGGATGAAGCTTGAGCGAGACGAAAGGTGATTGTGATGAAGGACAAGGTGATCATGAAGCTGTGCGCAGGAAAGCTTCGGCACGACAACAGAAAAGGGGAACCGACTTAAAGATGAAAAGGCAGATCAGACCTCGAAGAATTACTATAGAGTTATTAGCAAATGTAAAGGGCATGAATGTAATTCTACATGGGCTGCGTCCCTTGCCTATAAATAGATGAACAGTACTCCCGTACTGTTCACGCTGACTTGGCATTCTCTTTTTGCATCATGCATGTACCCTTACTTTCCATCAAACCGAAGGTACATTTATAATTTGTTATTGTGGATATGGTAATGCAAATAAAAATAAGTTGATGATAATGTTTATATTATTTTTCGTATTTCGTATATGAATTCTTCCTTATCATTTATTGTGCTTACGAAGGTTTTTCCTTCACAACCTTCGTCCGGAATTCATTATGTCCGAAGGGACATAATGTCTTGAAGGACGAAGGACTTTAATATTTAACACTTTTTATGTTGTCTTGTTCTTAACTCTTAGCATTTGAGAACAAGTCCCCAACAGCCACGTGGCGGCTAGGATATTTGCGCTCCACTGCGGCAATCTTACCGAATTCATGAATATCGCTATGAAGAAATGCCCGCCAAGCACCCGACCGAGACGCGGCGCGAATCACGGTGCTGATCGGTGCTAGCGGCGAGGTGCTCCACACCTGGGATATTTCTGTTACTGTAGTATTGCGATTGTTCTTCGGAGCACCTGGGGGCGATTTGCTCCAAAATTTGTGTGGCAACTTGATCATCCACCTGCATCAAAGTTGATGATTTATAATCCATCTTCAATTTTGTTATAGCATCCCCAGTCAAATTCTCATTGGTTCCTGCTCAAATTTGATCCCAAAGTTCTGCCAATGTCAGTGGTGGCCATATTTCAGTTCAAGGGCTGACTAACAGCCCGACTTTAAGTCCTTCTATCTCCAATTTCTGTACAACACCAATGCTTAGTCACTTAGTAAAACTTGTACCCATAACATAGCTCTACAAGTTTGCTAATTGACCTAGGGCAAAACTCTTGTAGATTTAGAGATATAGAGCTCCAAATTTGACCCCATTGTACTGAAATTCAGACTTAACCTTATAAAGCTCATGGGGTACTTTTGCAAAGAACTCCAAATTCCTCCACATTACTTGAATTCTCCAATGTGAAAGTTATTTGGTTTGTGATGTTTTATCACTTTGATATTTGCACTTTAGTCCAAAAGTGCCTAGAATTTACATTTAACCCCCTAGGGTTCCAATTAGGGTTTTCTAGGGTTTCTTTTTGAGTTTTGGGGACTTTAGGGTTTTGTGCCACTAAAGTACATCAAATGTGCTACCTTATGAACATTAAATGACTTATGAGATTATTACTTATTTGGGCTTCACTTTCATCCAATAGCCCTAACTCAGGGTTAAGTACCCTACCCTAGGGTTGATCACTCTTTAAGTCACCTCATCACAACTTGTTTTGAAATTTTACCTAGTGAATGTATTCTAGGTGTAACAAACACATGATATGTCAATGCACATGATGTTATCCTCAAATTTTAGTGTCAGTAACACTAGGGGTGTTACATCCTTCCCCCCATAAAAGAATCTCGTCCCGAGATTTAAGATCCTAGGGTAAGTAATGGAAAAGGAAACACGTCACATCTTTATTTCCTTGTCTTACAGAGCAGGGGTGGTATGGGGTTTATTCCAACAATACAAACAAATGTATATATCTTACAGGTTACATGAAGCTAAAAACCTAGGAAAATTCTCTTCTAAGAAATCTTTAGTCTCCCAGGTAGCTTCATCTTCAGTATGCTGGTTCCATTGTACCTTATAGAATTTAAGAGTCCTTTTTGGGTGATTCTGTCCTTTTGATCCAAAACTCGAATGGGATGTTCAGAATAAGTCAAATCTGGTTCCAAGGTAACATCCACCACATCGATGGTTCGATTAGGAACCCGAAGGCACTTCTTCAATTGAGATACATGGAACACATTGTGTAGTGCAGATAATGTTTTTGGCAAGTGAAGTCGGTATGCCTCTGGTCCACATTGTTCAAGAATGGGAAACGAGCCAATGTATCGGGGTGCTAGCTTCCCTTTTACCCCAAAACGGTTCACACCCTTCATTGGTGATATTTGTGGTACACATAATCTTTAACTTGAAAGAACAAGGGTAGGCATCGTTTGTCTACATAACTTTTCTGTCGAGCTTGGGCTTCTTTCAAGTAGTGTCTTATCTGATGAACCTTTGCTTCTGTTTCCTTGACTAAGTCAGGCCTGAAATACCACCGTTCTCCAGGTTCTGACCAATTTAAGGGTGTCCGACACCGTCGTCCATACAGTGCTTCAAATGGTGCCATCTTGATACTCTCTTGATAGCTGTTATTATAAGAAAACTCTGCCAGTGGCAGACAATCATCCCATTTATGTGGAAACTCCAGGTCACATGCCCGTAACATGTCTTCGAATATTTGATTTACTCTTTCAGTTTGCCCACTTGTTTGAGGATGATAGGCCGAACTGTGGAGCAGTTTAGTACCCAAGAATTTATGCAATTCACTCCAAAATTTGGATACAAATTGTGGTCCATGATCCGATACTATCGTTTTTGGAATTCCATGCAAACTGAAAATATGGGCAATATAAAGTTCCGCATATGCGACGACTGGATATTTTGTCTTGACGGGCAGGAAGTGAGTAATCTTCGTAAGCCGATCAATTATGACCCATATGGAGTCAAAACCTTTGGCAGGTTTGGGCAATCCCACAATAAAATCCATACTAATGTCCTCCCATTTCCAAGTTGGGATGGGTAAAGATTGCAGTGGCCCAGCGGTCTTCATGTGTACTGCCTTGACACGTCTTCAGGTGTCACATCTTGCCACATAGCGTGCAATCTCAATCTTCATTTTCGCCCACCAATAGTGTTGCTTTAAGTCTTGATACATATTAGTACTTCCAGGATGAATGGAATATTGACTAAGATGAGATTCATCCATGATCTGTTGGCGGACTTCAGCATCTTTAGGCACAACTATGCGATCATTGAACCATAGTATTCCTTGGTCATCTTTTCTGAAGCAATTAGCTTTGCTGGCTTCTATTTTCTCATGAATATGTTTCATACCCATGTTGGTTCTTTGGGCATCAATATATCTCTGTAGGAGAACTAACTTAAGCTTTAATTGGGTCAAAGTTCCATGTTGTATCATTCCCAGGTTCAACTTCTCCATTTCTTGACATAGTGTGGTGTCAGGGGTCCTCACTGTAAGACAATGACAGAAAGCCTTGCGACTCAGTGCATCTGCCACCAAATTGGCTTTTCCTGGGTGATAGTAGATTTCTAAATCATAATCTTTAATCAGCTCAAGCCATCTTCTCTGTCTCATGTTCAGTTCTGACTGGGTAAAGATATATTTCAGACTTTTACGATTTGTATATAAATGGCAAGTATTTCCCAACAGATAATGACGCCATATCTTGAGGGCATGAACCACTACAGCAAACTCCAAGTCATGAGTTGGATAGTGCTCCTCATGCAAGAGTAGTTGTCTTGAAGCATAAGTTATGACTCGGCCCTCCAGCATTAGGACACATCCAAGTCCAGTACCTGATGCGTCACAATACACATCAAAAGGTTTTTCAATGTTCGGTTGAGCCAATACCGGAGCAGTGGTTAATAACACCTTCAATTGCTCGAAGGCTTCATTGCATTTTGAGGACCAGTCAAACTTGGTATCATTCTTTAATAAACCCGTGATAGGTTTAACAATCTTGGAGAAATCCAGAATGAATCTGCGGTAATATGCAGCTAGTCCAAGGAAGCTTCGAACTTATGTACTGTTGTTGGCGATTTCCATTCTAGAATATCCTGGACTTTGCTGGGATCGACCACAATTCCTTTTGCAGATAATACATGTCCCAGAAACTGGATTTCTTCCAACCAAAACGCGCATTTGCTGAACTTAGCATACAGCTGATGCTCCCTTAAGCGCGTTAGCACGATCCGTAAGTGTTTAGCATGCTCCTCTTCATTTTTGGAATAGATAAGGATGTCATCAATGAAGACCACCACAAATTTATCTAACTCGGGCATGAATACCGAGTTCATTAAATACGTGAAGTTGGCTGGAGCATTTGTCAATCCGTAAGACATAACCAAATATTCAAATAATCCATACCGCATGGTAAATGCGGTCTTGGGTACATCTTCGGGTCGAATACGGATCTAATGATCACCTGACCTGAGGTCAATCTTGGAGAACACTCGAGCTCAAATAAGATATCGATTCGGGGAAGAGGGTACTTGTTCTTGATAGTGACCTCATTAAGGGGTCTGTAGTCCACGCACATTCGAAGTGTCTGATCCTTCTTCTTAACGAAAATTGTTGGACATCCCCATGGTGATGAACTAGGCCTAATGAAACCTTTCTCAAGCAAATCTTGGAGTTGAGTCTTGAGTTCTGCCAATTCATTAGGTGGCATTCGGTACAACCTTCTAGAAATAGGAGCCGTACCGGGCTTTAATTCAATCACAAACTCTACATCCCTTTTTGGAGGCAACCCAGGCAAATCTTTAGGAAAGACATCCGGGAATTCACATACCACCGGAATATCCTGGATTTCTTGCATGACAGCTTCATAGACTCGTCTAGATGGTTTGGCTGGGATAGCTAAAGGGATGGATAATTGAATCTCTTCACAGCCATGGCTCAATTTGATAGTCCTTAAGTCTGTATTGATGATGACCTTATGCTGGGCTAACAGTTCATGCCCAGAATTACATCTATGTCTTGGCCCTTTAAAACAAACATGTTGGTAGGAAAATTCCCGTCCGGCCAACACTACAGGTATGTGGATGGCTACTTCCTTAGTAAATATCCGTCCCCCAGGTGAATGGATAATAAATCCTTCCCTTGATTCAGTGCAAGGAATGCAATGCTTTTCCACAAAATTCTTGCTTATGAAGGTGTGTGATGCACCAGAATCGAAGAGAATAACTACTGGGTAATTGGCAACAAGGAACGTACCCATCATTACCAGCTCGCCCTCTAGTGTTGTAGCCACTTGGGTATAATAAATCTGTCATGTTTTCTTGAAATTCTTGCCCGTTAAAGTATTAGCCGTGTTCACCTTTCCTTGGTTGGAATTCCCAGAGTTCTGTTGGGAGTTGGTTTTATTTTGCTTTGGGTATGGACAGTCCTTGATGAAGTGTCCGGATTTCCACTGTTGAAGCAACCAGTAGAAGAACTAGGGAGAGCAGGGAAACGAGTACCAGTGGCACTTGGCTGTTTGGTAGGAGTGAGGGCAGTAGTGGGACGAATAAAAACAGGATGCTTGAAGGGATATGAAGGTGGGTGAGATGAAGAACGATTTTGATTAAAAGGTCGGATCACTAACCTGGTTCTCTTCTCAGGCCCTTGATTTGACCTTTCACCTCCAAACCCCTTTGATTTTCCATGCCCGGTATTTTTGGCTTCCACTGCCAGTGTTGTACTGATAGCCCTACTGTAGGTAAGATCCAGACATGTTGCCATTTTCCATTGAAGTCTATCATTAAATCCCATCATAAAACAATTCTTTTTCTTCAAATCTGTATTCACTTGGTCAATAGCATACTGGGATAGATGGTTGAATTTGTTGACATACTGCATTACAATATCTCCCCCTTGCTTTAACCTGATGAACTCTTCTTATTTCATATGGAGCACCCCCTCTGGAACATAATGTTCTCGGAATGCTAGCTTGAATTCCTCCCAAGTGATCTGATGTCCAGTCAGTTGAACTGCTACAAAATTTGCCCACCAAGTACTGACAGGCCCTCTCAGCTATTGTGTAGCAAAAAGTGGTTTCTGCATCTTCGTGTAACGAATTAGCCCAAATTTTTGTTCCATCACTCATACCCACTCATCAACTTCTAGAGGTTCTTCTGCTTTAATAAAGAGCGGGGGCCGGGTCTCAGAGAATTCCAGATATGTAGTTTCACGCGGTCCTTGCGGAGGAGCTCTGCCTCCATGCTGTTGGAACTGATTGCCCACCATCTCACGCAAAAAGCATGTATTATTTGTGGTTGCATTGACTAAGGCAGCGATAGCCTCGGCCAAAGTCGGTGGTACTTGTGGTGGGTTAGGAGTATCTTCCTGACCACGGGAAGTCCCCGCACCATCATGTGCACAAGTCTGTGATGGCATCTGAGGCAAAGAAACATTTGGAAAAAAATATAACACGCCAACGCACACCATCATATTACATTACCAAAATGTAATAATTATACAGACTCCAGCGTACAACTTGACTTCAGTACTTATTTTACATAAGTATAACATCTTCGTCATCCTTTGTTGCTTCATTTCCTGCTGCAAGAGATCGTTCATCAGCAAGGTTCATGGAAGGAGGGGGCCTGAAAAGGTCCAACTCCCCATCAGGTCCTTCACTTGCTGTCCTCGATGGTATGGCTCCCATTGCGGCAGCGTCGGATGGCACATCCGGGTGCAGTCGAGCATACAGTACATGTACTTTCTCATGTAAAATATTACAGTACACTTGTAGGCTGTCGAGGGCCGCACTAAGCTCTGCCACACGAGCTCGAGCTTTTGCTTCGCGGTCCCAATCTCTCGAACGCGAGTTGACGGCCCAATCAATGGCCGAATCCCGTTCAGATATCTCATATTGCAAGCGGCTGACGTCAGCTGACAATTCAGCTATACGTTGGCTGTCCTGCGCCGATGCCCTATTCTAGTGACGTAGCTCCGACCGAAGTTGTTCCACCTTGGCTTCTAGGTCTCCGATTTGGTTATTGTTGTCGCTACTACTCTCTTCATGTCTGGGGGCTAGATGATGACGAGGCATGCCAAAAGGTCCAGTAGATTTGCGTGCTATTTTCCTTGTACGCGCCATGTCTTTATAAGAGGAGAATATTTATTAGTATATTTTAAACATGATGCATGCATAACCTAATAAATATGGAATCAACCTTCGTTGATCCCCGACTTCCTATATATTGCACTCTGTTACCCAATTCTACAACATAAGGGACTACCCGAAAGTGATAAGGTAAGAATGAAAGAATATTTCTAGGTTACTATTTGAAAATTCTTTTGAAGTACTAAGTAATATCTGAAGAGATGGGTTTCGCTCCGATACCAGCTGTGACGGAACCTTCCAAGGTATTAGGCCCACCTACAGTTGTCTTTGTCCTAAGGACCTTGGACAACCTTGTAGGTGTACATAATCACTTGACAAGTTCGGTAACTGTATCCTCATCATTTCGCCCAAGAGCGCTTCAGCTGTCACACAGATATTACATCACATCGGAGGAAAGAATAAGTGGAAGCAAATTACAATAACTTAATTTACATTCATAAAATATATAGAGAGAGTATTATTATTACAATACCAGGGTATTACGAGTGCATAAAGTATTATTATTACAGACCAGGGAGGCAAAACACCCTCCCGCACAAAAGTTTAATGATTTCAAAGTGGGAAGCCGACATCCTCCCACGACCATCTTCACTGCTGGGACTCTTCCTTGGGTACCACCTTTGAACAAAAACAACAAAAGTCTGTTGTTTCCTCTTCTACTCTAGTTCAAGCACTTGACCTACACTAGCCGTCTTTTATCACCCTTTTACTTTACTGGATTGCTATGTGTAGGGCAGTGACCAAGTCTTCATGTCCGAGAAGTAATGGCGATCCGAATTGATTAATACCCAGTTGGGGATCTCCAACCACACGACATATGTAGCACTTAACCCTTGCATATGTCAACTTGCCACCGGGTTTCTTAAGACCAGACCGGGTTCACACCAACTGAGAGCACAGATACACCACCGTCTAGTCTCTTGCCACGGAGGGTACACGCAACTCTCGCCATCTCTCCACTCCCATTGCGTGTTGGCCTTTCTCGTATTAGTCTGCCCAAGGCAAAGCTTACCCATGACGAGGCATGTGGCCAATTTAAAGGTCTTCGATCATCAAGCCTACATCGGTATGGTCCTTAATCGACTCAGACGGAGACACTACACTGACACTTCCTTCTCGTGCAAGTCACCCGCTCGGTCTCAGCTATATTATTTACAAACCCAAAATTTGGTACCTGGTAGAGGTACATCTTGTCCGATGTTGAATCCATCACGGCCATGATGGATCCACCATCAAGTTTTATTTTTGAAAACATCCCATTCCATCTGGAGCATCATCTTTTGTGAAAAATAAAACATTTTTGTTCTCTAAAGTAATACTAAGCATCAGAAAACCTTTTAATAAAATAGGTAATCAAGGAAGGATAAACATTTCCAAGGAAGGAAATGTAGCAATTGGCTTAACATCCAACTCCTATAACCTAATGCATCATTCAAGTGATAAAGAGTTTAAAATCACAAGGAAAGGTTAATGCACCGGGGCTTGCCTTGTGTTGTAGGGGATTCGGGATCTGTTCCACAGATATCAAAATAAAAACAGTTCTTGGCAGGTGGAGTTTCAGTTGGTGGTGCAGTCTCTTCTTCTTCAACACTTATTTCTTCTTTGTTTTTCTATACATAACCATACATATACATGAATGATCATGTGATGCTATGAATATGCAATTATAATAGAGACACATCAAGTTGAATCTTGAATACATCTTTCCTTCATGGTACACCAGGGAAACTAGGGTTTTCTGAGTCAGCAATCTATTAGCATAAAGCAAATATTACCTAGAAAACTAGGGTTTTGGGTTTGGGAATCAAACAAGGTCCAACATATGTCAAACTTCAGCCATGGGTTCTAATTATCAAATTAAGTTTACCCAAAAAGTTTTATGATTTTTGGAGTTATTAAATAATTTCTAAAATTCCAAAAGTCTAGGTTTAGGCTTTGTTAAATATTAAATAATCCTTCAGACAAGCCTTGTTGAGAACAGTAAAATCAATGCACATTCTCCATTTACCATTGGCCTTCTTCACCATAACAGTGTTAGCTAGCCATTCTGGGTATTTTACTTCTCTGATGACTCCAGCGCTGAGAAGTCTTTTCACTTCATTCCGAGCACCTTCGGCTTTGTCATCAGACATTTTCCGAAGCCTCTGCTTTCTGGGTCTGAAGGATGGATCAACATTGAGCGAGTGTTCAATAACATCCCTGTTAACACCACAGAGATCATTGGCTGACCATGCAAAGACATCTTTGTTGTTGAATAGGAACCTTGTTAGGGTTTTCTCCTGCTCCTCAGTCAATTGAGATCCCAGCAGCACCTTCTGCTCTGCTATATCTTCACATAAAAGCATGGGCTTCGGCTGATCAGCCGAAGCAGCCTTCTCCCTTCTGTACTTGTATTGCTCACAAGCTTCGGCTCCATCTATATTATGGATTGCTTTTGAATCTATATAGTTTCCTTCGGCTTTCCTGGCATCTTCCTGACTTCCATGAATAGCAAAAGGTCCTTGATCCGAAGGTATCTTCATGCAAAGATATGATGGATGAAGAATTGCTTCAAAAGCATTGAGTGTCCCACGACCAATGATTGCATTGTAAGGGTATTCCAAGTCAACAATATCAAACACAACTTGCTCAGTCCTTGTATTGTTAACAAACCCGAAAGTCACTGGCATTGTGATCTTGCCAAGCGCTACAATCTGCCTTCCTCCAAAGCCACAAAGAGGGTGTGTAGCATCATGAATCTTATCCTCTGGCTCTTGCATCTGTCTGAAGGCCTTAGCAAATATAATATCCGCTGCACTGCCTGTATCAACCAGAACATTGTGGACCAGAAATCCTTTGATAACACAAGAAATAACCATAGCATAATTGTGAGGGTAATCCTTGAGTTGAAGGTCCTCTTGGGAGAAGGTAATTGGGATGTGAGACTATCTTGACTTGATGAAGGGTCCTTGCACCCCGACATGCTGTACCCTTCTTTGCGCCTCCTTCTTCTGCTTTTTGTTGGCTGGCTCTGAGCATGAACCGCCTGTTATCGGGAGTACCAGCTTCGGAGCCGAAGCAGCTCCAGCTTGGTTGTTGAACGAAGCTGTTGGGGACTTGTTCTCAAAAGCTAATAATTAAGAACAAGGCAACATAAAAAGTGCTAAACATTAAATTCCTTCGTCCTTCAAAGCATTATCTCCCTTCGGATATAATGAATTTCAGACGAAGGTTATGAAAGACATACCTTCATAAGCACGATAAATGATGAAGAAAGATTTATATACAAAATATGGAAAAATGGCATAATCACTTTAAACATTATTATCAATTTATTTTTATTTACGATATTTGTACAAACAATAACAAATTGCAAATGTACCTTCTGTTTAAAGGAAGACAAGGGTACAAGTGTGACGCGAGGGCAAAGTGCAAAGTCGGCGTGAACAGTACGGGAGTACTGTTCATCTATTTATAGGCACGGGACGCAGCCCATGTAGAATTACATTCATGCCCTTTCCATTTACCAATAACTCTATAGTAATTCTTCGTGGTCTAATTTGCCTTTTCATCTTTAAGTCGGTTCACCTTCTCTGCTGTTATGCCGAAGCTTTTCTACGCACAGCTTCGTGATCACCTTATCCTTCATCATAATCGCCTTACGTCTCGCTCAGGCTTCGTCCTGACCATGCTCTTGTATACTCATGATCCGATTCCGAAGATGCATGTTCACATATTTCACTTGGAAAACATTGTTAAATTATGTTTTTGAGGACCTTCGGAAGCCGAAGGCCCCCAACAGTAGCCCCTCGCAATATTAATTTACTAGAATGATAAATTCATATTGCGACATGGATGAAGGCCTTAAGCCGAAGGTCCGAAAAAACACCTTCCCTTTGCTAGAATAGCAACAGTCATTGACAAGCGGGACCCTCCAGTTTTCAACGTACTAGGTGTATAAATAAGAGCTCACCACGAGTTTATTTGGCACGCTTTCTTGCCATCTGCTCTTGCTCACTCGACTTTTAGCCTGTGCGTAACAACACTTGCTTGGCTTTCTTAAATTTTTAAGCTTCGGGTTCGAGAGCACTTTTCTCAGCATTTGCGAAGATGTCTGAAGATAAGAAAGCTGTTGCTGAATCGAAGCTGAGCCTTTCTGAGGAGATGCATCTCGGCTTTCTTCAATCAATAGCAAAGACCAATACAGAGAAGATTACTAGGGAGATTTTGGAGGGTTTATCTGAAGACACTAGCGACAGTGACAGTTATGATGTGGATAGTGGTGGTGAAGACTCCGAAGTTCGACCTTGGCGACCAAGCCATGCGGTTTTTGGTAAATCAAGTATTAAACAAAGCCATCTTGTCAATATGAGGGGTAGATATTTTCGGGACTTGTCTATTGTGAGGGCTGACGAAGGAGAGAAGACCTGTCTGACTCCCGAGGAAAATGAAGTTGTGATATTCCGAAGCTTCTTAAAGGCTGGAATGCGGTTTCCCTTGAGCAGTTTTGTCGTGGAAATACTGAAGATATTTGAAATCTACCTTCATCAACTTACTCCCGAAGCAATCATAAGGATGGGCATCTTTGTCTGGGCCGTGAGGAGCCAAGGTTTAGAACCAAATGCAAAAAGTTTCTGCAACATACATGAGCTATTGTACGAGACGAAACCCTGGGGTAAAGAGCAGTATCACAACAATTTTGGCTGCTACAGCTTCGGTGCCCGATCTGGGTCAAGCTGTCCCGTGCCAACCTTTCGGAAGAGATGGCCCGGCGACTGGATGACGAAATGGTTTTATGTGAAGAATGACTTGAAAATACGTGAAGATATTAAAGATATTATTATGCGCCCCATCTGGAAACGCTTCGGCCTCCGGAGGCCGAAGGTGGAAATGGATGAAGCAGCCGAAGAATGCCAGAGAGCCTTCGGCGTGGTTTGCTCTTTTATTGGGACAAGGGATTTGGTCCAAGAACACATTGCCTTCAGAGTATGGCCACTTGTAGAAAAGTGGGAAATGCCGAAGGAGACCGTTAGGGAAACTGACGAAGGTGGATTAGTTAGGCTAAAATACACATTCCAATATGGAGATAAATTCGTCGAGCCAGATGACGACTGGCTAAAAAGTATTGAGGCCATAAGTGATGAATTGCTTGGATTATACTCGAAGGCCGAAGACACTGCACTATCAGCGGCCTTCGAAGGCCGAAAGAAGAAGAGACTCAACCGAGTGTTTGATGCTATTGGGTTTGTCTACCCCGACTACCGTTATCCAACGCGGGGTCAAAAAAGAAAGAATACATCTTCTGCGAAAGAAGTTGCTTCCGCTGCTACTAGCGAGCCAGCGCCGAAGAGGAAAAGGATGATGGTTCTCACACACCGGGCACGTTATATTGAACCGGCCATAGTGCCTGAGTTTGTCGGTGAGACCTCTTCGGTCACCGAAGCTAAAGGACCAACCCCCCTGCCGAATATTGAAGGGCTGGCCGAAGTGCCGGCGACGGAAAAAATAGATGAACCGAGGGCTGAAGAAACAAAGACATTGGAAATTATAAGTCCTTCAGCAAAAATTGAGGTGCCAGTGCCAATGCCAATGATGACCCCAAAGAGAAAAAGAATGGTTAATGTACTGGATGTATTGGAGACAATAAAGTCTTCAAGCACTACTCCGAAAAAAATTGGCGAGACTTCCGAAGTGCAAATCGAAGCATTTGATGCCGAAGCTTCAAAGCATCAATCTGGAACTGAAGCTGGGCCTTCAGAGCCCACCAAGGTGAAATCCTTGGAAACCGAAGGAACAGAAACAACAGAACAAATTTCGGCTGAAAAAACTGGCACTGCCGCCCCCGAAGCATCTTCCGAAACTTTCGATTACATTTTACGTCATGCTTCGGGGAAAAAATTGACTGAAAAAGAAAAGCAAGAGGCCCAGTTTTACGCCCAAAAAATAAAATATCCAAAGGGGGCGTTGATATTCAACGGCAGTGGAGAAGAAGACTTTTTGTATTGTCTCCCTGACAACAAGGAGATTTCTGTCTGTCGGGAGATGAGCAAGAGCTTCGGATTCCCAACACTAGAAAACGAGCTCTCGGTGCTATCAAAAGACGAACTAGCCGACAGCTTGGCGTATAATAGCTTAAAGGTGCGAAAATGAGGTTTTTGTATTATTTCCTGAAATCAAAATTTTTCATTTGTTTAAGCTTATTGAAACCAAACTTTTTGCAGGGTCTTATACTTAGCAATGCCCTCAGGGCTCAAAAAGATGCTGAAGACGAAGGGTGCGTTATGGCCCTGAGCAACCTTCGTTCTGAAGTAATTGAACTAAGGAACGAAGGTCTCGAAAAAGATAAAATATTATATTCACTGATAGATAGAATAAAAGAAGACGAAGCTACTTTTAAAGCTCAAGCTGAGGCTCAGAAGCGTGAAATTGAAGATCTTCGAAAACAACTAGCCAGAGCTAAAGAGGAGCGCACCCTTGAAGAAACGAAACAAGAAATCAGTGAACAATGGGCAAATCATTTGGAGAAAAATGTTGAAGAGCTTCGTGCATCTAAGAAAAGATGCTATGAAAAATCTATGGAATGTGTTAAGACAATAAAAACTAGCTTCGCCAGCGTTGGCGCATTCTCAAGTGAGGAGAACTTCGTAAGGGGTGACCTCGAAGGCCCAATTGGATGGATCAGCCACGAAGCTGAAGCTTTTGAAGAAATTTTAAGTAGTTGAGGAGACATATGCGCCTTTTCGGGTGCCAGGGGGATTGCTACCATTTTGGAGAGGAAAGGCTGTGACCACGTGAAATCCTTGGCACAATCCGAAGCCGCCTTGTCCTCTGAAGATATAAAAGACCCCTCGGCCAAAGCGAGCCTGGTCGGTGGAAAATTTTTCATCGACATCTGGGACAATGGTGGCCGGGAAATGGCCCAAGAAATTATACGGAAAAGCGAAAAAGGCATTCATGACGCTAGAAAAGTAGCAGAGTCCGCTGAGAAAAGTGCAGAGCCCGAAGGGCAAATAGGTATTGACTAGTGGTTTTTGATTTTTTGTTGTAATTTTTTGATTTCGAACTTGTTCACGGTTTGTAATATTTACGGTTTGTAATAGTAATATAGCCGTATCTTCTCCTCCCTCAGAACCTGCCGAGCCATCTGCGGACCCCTACGCGAAGGGGGACGACGAAATTAGGAAAATGGCCGAAGCCATCATGGATAAAGTTGTTGATCAACTACTAAACGAAGCTGCAGAGATAGTTCTAAGGGAAGATTAGCTGTTATTGTAAAAAACATTTAGAATGTAACATTTGTTGTGTGTAATATTTTGTAACTTTGAATGTAATATATTAGTTGTTTATAGTTCTATTCTTTACGATGCATGAAACATCATATACATACCGTTTTTGAGCCTTCGGCGAAAAAACACGTTCCCTTCTTTTCATGCTTCGTAAATAATATCCGTGTTCTCATAAAATCAGTAACCAATCCTTGTAAAATCAATAATCAATAGATCTTTCCATTTCAGAGTTTGACGAAGGTATAACTCTTCAATAGCTATTTTTTGTGTCTTGTCACTATTTCTTCAAAACAATCTTCGAATATCAATACCGAGACCCCCTTCTTGCATTGTTGATGCAATATGATGTATGATGTTATGCTATGCAAATGATGTAATGATGTGATGTTATGCAAAATGATATTTGCCGAAGGTTGACATTTTTTTCACTGCAAGCCTCCCTTAGGAGCTTCTTCGCCTTTTACTTCAGCGGAATCAGCATTTATTTTTCGCTGTAAGCCTCCCTTAGGAGCTTCTTCGCCTTTTACTTTCAGCGGAATCAGCGTTTATTTTTCGCTGTAAGCCTCCCTTAGGAGCTTCTTCGCCTTTTACTTTTAGCGGAATCAGCGTTTATTTTTCGCTGTAAGCTCTGCATTCCCTTCGGAACGACTTTTGAGCAGAAAACTTACACTGCGCTCCCTTAGGAACGACTTTTTGCTGCTTTGAAGAATTTACACTGCGTTCCTTTAGAATAAATTTTTGATAATTCGAAGGTCCTCCTTGCCACCATAAATTCTTATGCTTCAGCAACTTAAGCCTATGGAGAAGATATATTCTTTCATTATGGTAAAAAGCGAAACTGTTACAAGAAATTGAAAACGACAAAAAAGAACTTAAACCTCCCATAATTGTTCCTTATTAAGAAGAAAATAATACTGAATGCGAAAAGCTGCTGTCGGGGTAGGATATTTGTTAGTAAATATGCTTCGACTCTAGCACAGTGCTATTGATTGTGCGAGCTTCGGACTCTTCTCTGAAGTCCCACTGAAGGTGAGTGTGCTGACTCCCTTCTGGCTGCTGGCCTCGTTGCGTTGGTGGTGGAGGTGGAGGCTGTTGCCAAGATGCTTGGGGTTGACTTGCCGAAGCAATGGAAGCTGCAGGGTGGTTGCCTACATATTCTGGAATGTAAGGCGAATGGTACGAAGCAGTATGCATGACTTGCTTCGGTTGACTCTATTGTGCTGCAGCTTCTGCTATCTCCTTTTGCTTCTGGATGGTAACGTGGCACATCCTGGTGGTATGGCCCTTGTCCTCACCACAGAATAGACGATAAATTTTCCTTGGCTGATCCCCAAATCTTCCTCCAAAGCCCCTGGCGCCTCTGCCCCTTGGAGCTGGCGGCCGGAAAGAGCTTTGCTGCTGCCCCGAAGCTTGCGAGGAGTACTGTGGCCTTTGCTGTTGACTCCCTCTATCATCACTCTGAGTAGAGTTGTGAATTGACCTGACGTGCCTCGGATGGAATCTTCCTCCGAAGCCCCTGGTCATTTCAGAGAACCTGTATGCTTCCTCCCTTCTTTGGCGGAAGTCATTGTCAACTCGAATATACTCGTCCATCTTCTGGAGCAGCTTCTCCAAAGTTTGAGGAGGCTTCCTGGCAAAGTATTGGGCTGAAGGTCCCGGCCGAAGCCCCTTAATCATGGCCTCAATGACAATTTCATTGGGCACTGTTGGTGCCTGAGCCCTTAGACGCAGGATCCTTCGGACATACGCCTGAAGGTATTCTTCGTGGTCCTGGGTGCACTGAAATAAAGCTTGAGCAGTGACCGGCTTCGTTTGAAACCCTTGGAAGCTGGTTATCAGCATGTCCTTCAGCTTTTGCCATGAGGTGATTGTTCCTAGCCGAAGAGAGGAATACCAGGTTTGTGCAACACTCTTGACAGCTATGACGAAAGACTTTGCCATAACTGCAGTATTGCCACCATACGAAGATATGGTTGCTTCATAACTCATCAAGAATTGCTTCGGGTCTGAATGACCATCGTACATGGGGAGCTGGGGTGGCTTGTAAGACTGGGGCCAAGGTGTAGCCTGCAATTCTGTTGACAGAGGAGAAGTATCATCAAAAGCAAAATTTCCATGATGGAAATCTTCATACCAGTCGTCCTCGTTGTAAAAGCCCTCCTGATGAAGCTCTCTGTGCGGAGGCCTTCGGTTCTGGTCATCTGAGCAAGATGACGAACTTCTTCAGAGGCTTCATCTATCTGCCTTTGCAGGTCAGCTAGATGAGCCATCTTTTCCTTCTTCCGTTGGACATGTTGATGGAGCATCTCCAAGTTTTGGATTTCTTGATCCAAGTCGTCCTTCGGAGGCGTTGGACTTGTGGCCTTCCTCTTCTGGCTTCGGGCCTCCCTAAGAGAAAGGACATCCTGATTGGGGTCCAGCGGCTGCAGAGTGGCAGCCCCTGTTGTTGAAGCTTTCTTCGGCGACATGATGAAGGTGATGCTTGCCGAAGGTGTTCAAAACTCAAAAAATGGAAGTGAGTTCACTGAAGGTGGGCGCCAATGTTGGGGACTTGTTCTCAAAAGCTAATAATTAAGAACAAGGCAACATAAAAAGTGTTAAACATTAAATTCCTTCGTCCTTCAAAGCATTATCTCCCTTCGGATATAATGAATTTCGGACGAAGGTTATGAAGGACATACCTTCATAAGCACGATAAATGATGAAGAAAGATTTATATACAGAATATGGAAAAAATGGCATAATCACTTTAAACATTATTATCAATTTATTTTTATTTACGATATTTGTACAAACAATAACAAATTGCAAATGTACCTTCGGTTTAAAGGAAGGCAAGGGTACAAGTGTGACGCGAGGGTAAAGTGCAAAGTCAGCGTGAACAGTACGAGAGTACTTTTCATCTATTTATAGGCACGGGACGCATCCCATGTAGAATTACATTCACCAATAACTCTATAGTAATTCTTCAAGGTCTAATTTGCCTTTTCATCTTTAAGTCGGTTCCCCTTCTCTAATGTTATGCCGAAGCTTTTCTACGCACAGCTTCGTGATCACCTTATCCTTCGTCATAATCGCCTTACGTCTCGCTCAGGCTTCGTCCTGACCATGCTCTTGTATACTCATGACCCGATTCCGAAGATGCCTGTTCACATATTTCACTTAGAAAACATTGTTAAATTATGTTTTTGAGGACCTTCGGAAGCTGAAGGCCCCCAACAGAAGCCATCAGCTCAAAAAAGTGGAAGTGAGTTCACCGGAGGTGGGCGCCAATGTTGGGGACTTGTTCTCAAATGCTATGAATTAAGAACAAGGCAACATAAAATGTTAAATATTAATGCCCTTCGTCCGCTGAAGCATTATCTCCCCAAGGATTTAATGAGCTTCGGACGAAGGCCATGAGCAAAACATCACGAAGGTCACACCTTCGTGATTAGACTTATAAAACAATATGAAATAAAATACAAAGCATGAAACATTATAGAAGGATATATTGAAAATAAAAAACATTATTCACATATTTTATTATACGAACTCAAATATTAAAACATAATATTTAGATTCATTTATACCTTCGTCTTGACAGAAGGCAATGATTCCAGCGTAATGTGTCAGCAGTTACAAGATTGCGTGAACAGTACAGGGGTACTGTTCATCTATTTATAGGCATAGGGCGTAGCCTGTGTAAAATTACATTTATGCCCCTTACAATCGACTACAATAATGACACAAGACATCACGGGTCTTTAAGTCATTCCATCTTTAAGTCGGTTCACCCCTTCGTCTTGAAATCTGTCATTGTGCCGAAGCTTTATTGATGATAGCTTCGGCGCTGCTCCTGATAGGATCTGCTGAAGGTGTTATCTTTCTTTAGGATCTTCGGCTACGAAGCATACCCCCAACACCCGCTTTTAGGCGAAAACGTGCCCGCGCGCGCGCCCGCCCAGGCGATTTTGCGCAAAGGCCTTGAGGAATTTGAAAAACCAGAAAAGAACCCACACACTGTTTCTATGTGTCGCTGACAATTGCAAAACCCCCCCCATACTTCTATTTCTTCATGGTTCTTGGTCCACGACGGGACCATGCCGAACACCTGGCCGGAGCTGTGATTTCACGGCTATGGTGACCCGGACAGGAGGCAACAAGCTTGTAAACATCAAGTAGAAGTCTATCCGAGCAAAAGCCCTCACTTAATTGAAAATATTTAACCCTAATTGAAGCTTGTTCATGGTCACGGTGGCGGAAAGACTCCGGTGAGCACGTTCTAGACAACTAACGGCAGTGGTGCTAAAATTGAAGCTCGGGTGAGCTTCACGGGTTCACCAGAGACTGTGTACATGTCTAAATGTGGACTAAACGGGGACGGGAGAGTGGGTTGACAGAGAGGGTGTCCGCGGCGGCGTTCTACAGGCGACCTGGTGTTCCGGGGCTTAGGCTTGGTAGAGTTCAATTGGCTGATATCGTGAGCAACGTGAGGCTAAAGGCAAGCCAAAACAAGAGGCAAATGGGTAAGTACTGACCCGAGGAGGGCTGCCCATGAATGGGTCCTTCACGGCGGCGGAGGTGACCAACTTCAAGGAAATCCGATGATTTCGGTCGATAGGGGATGAAACAGGATGGCTAGTGTGCTATTAGCTCCACGACTAAGGGGCGAAGACCAGTGCATGGTCAATTTGGATGACGGGGGTAAGGGCGCGATGAATTTATAGGGCGGGTGACCAACAACGGCGGTCGTGGTGATAACCTTCACGGACCTCGCTGGCAATCAACGACGACGTCCGGCGCGGTCCTTTTCAAGGGGTTAGACATGTCTTGCTGCGACAGTAGCATAGTTAAATCATTGATGCCGTGGATGAACAGAGGGAAGCGGCGTCAGCGACCAGGTATGACCACAAGGGCCAATGGCCATGTGGTGGCCGGGATATTTGCGCTCCACTGCGGTGATCTTACCCAATTCATGAATATCGCTATGAAGAAATGCCCGCCAAGCACCCGACCGAGACGCGGCGCGAATCACGGTGCTAATCGGTGCTAGCGGCGAGGTGCTCCGCACCTGGGATATTTCTGTTAATGTAGTATTGCGATTGTTCTTCGGAGCACCTGGGGGCGATTTGCTCCAAAATTTGTGTGGCAACTTGATCATCCACCTGCATCAAAGTTGATGATTTATAATCCATCTTCAATTTTGTTATAGCATCCCCAGTCAAATTCTCATTGGTTCCTACTCAAATTTGATCCCAAAGTTCTGCCAATGTCAGTGGTGGCCACATTTCAGTTCAAGGGCTGACTGACAGCTCGACTTTAAGTCCTTCTATCTCCAATTTCTGTACAACACCAATGCTTAGTCACTTAATAAAACTTGTACCCATAACATAGCTCTACAAGTTTGCTAATTGACCTAGGGCAAAACTCTTGTGGATTTAGAGATATAGAGCTCCAAATTTGACCCCATTGTAATGAAATTCAGACTTAACCTTATAAAGCTCATGGGGTACTTTTGCAAAGAACTCCAAATTCCTCCACATTACTTGAATTCTCCAATGTGAAAGTTATTTGGTTTGTGATGTTTTATCACTTTGATATTTGCACTTTAGTCCAAAAGTGCCTAGAATTTACATTTAACCCCCTAGGGTTCCAATTAGGGTTTTCTAGGGTTTCTTTTTGAGTTTTGGGGACTTTAGGGTTTTGTGCCACTAAAGTACATCAAATGTGCTACCTTATGAACATTAAATGACTTATGAGATTATTACTTATTTGGGCTTCACTTTCATCCAATAGCCCTAACTCAGGGTTAAGTACCCTACCCTAGGGTTGATCACTCTTTAAGTCACCTCATCACAACTTATTTTGAAATTTTATCTAGTGAATGCATTCTAGGTGTAACAAACACATGATATGTCAATGCACATGATGTTATCCTCAAATTTTAGTGCCAGTAACACTAGGGGTGTTACATCCTTCCCCCCATAAAAGAATCTTGTCCCGAGATTTAAGATCCTAGGGTAAGTATTGGAAAAGGAAACACGTCACATCTTTATTTCCTTACTTGTCTTACAGAGCAGGGGTGGTATGGGGTTTATTCCAACTATACAAACAAATGTATATATCTTACAGGTTACATGAAGCTAAAAACCTAGGAAAATTCTCTTCTAAGAAATCTTGAGTCTCCCAGGTAGCTTCATCTTCAGTCCTTTTTTGGGTGATTCTGTCCTTCTGATCCAAAACTCGAATGGGATGTTCAGAATAAGCCAAATCTGGTTCCAAGGTAACATCCACATCGATGGTTCGATCAGGAACCCAAAGGCACTTCTTCAATTGAGATACATGGAACACATTGTGTAGTGCAGATAATGTTTCTGGCAACTGAAGTCTGTATGCCTCTGGTCCACATTGTTCAAGAATGGGAAACGAGCCAATGTATCGGGGTGCTAGCTTCCCATTTACCCCGAAACGGTTCACACCCTTCATTGGTGATATTTGCGGTACACATAATCTTTAACTTGAAAGAACAAGGGTAGGCATCGTTTGTCTACATAACTTTTCTGTCGAGCTTGGGCTTCTTTGAAGTGGTGTCTTATCTGATGAACCTTTGCTTCTGTTTCCTTGACTAAGTCAGGCCTGAAATACCAGCGTTCTCTAGGTTCTAACCAATTTAAGGGTGTCCGACACCGTCGTCCATACAGTGCTTCAAATGGTGCCATCTTGATACTCTCTTGATAGCTGTTATTATAAGAAAACTCTACCAGTGGCAGACAATCATCCCATTTATGTGGAAACTCCAGCACACATGCCCGTAACATGTCTCCGAATATTTGATTTACTCTTTTAGTTTGCCCACTTGTTTGAGGATGATAGGCCGAACTGTGGAGCAGTTTAGTACCCAAGAATTTATGCAATTCACTCCAAAATTTGGATACAAATTGTGGTCCATGATCCGATACTATCGTTTTTGGAATTCCATGCAAACTAAGAATATGGGCAATATAAAGTTCCGCATATGCGACGACTGGATATTTTGTCTTGACAGGCAGGAAGTGAGCAATCTTCGTAAGCCGATCAATTATGACCCATATGGAGTCAAATCCTTTGGCAGGTTTGGGCAATCCCACAATAAAATCCATACTAATGTCCTCCCATTTCCAAGTTGGGATGGGTAAAGATTGCAGTGGCCCAGCGGTCTTTATGTGTACTGCCTTGACACGTCTACAGGTGTCACATCTTGCCACATAGCGTGCAATCTCAATCTTCATTTTCGTCCACCAATAGTGTTGCTTTAAGTCTTGATACATATTAGTACTTCCAGGATGAATGGAATATCGACTAAGATGAGCTTCATCCAAGATCTGTTGGCGGACTTCAGCATCTTTAAGCACAACTATGCGATCATTGAACCATAGTATTCCTTGGTCATCTTTTCTGAAGCAATTAGCTTTGCCGGCTTCTATTTTCTCATGAATATGTTTCATACCCATGTTGGTTCTTTGGGCATCAATAATTCTCTGTAGGAGAACTGACTTAAGCTTTCATTGGGTCAAAGTTCCATGTTGTATCATTCCCAGGTTCAACTTCTCCATTTCTTGACATAGTGTGGTGTCAAGGGTCCTCAATGTAAGACAATGACAGAAAGCCTTGTGACTCAGTGCATCTACCACCACATTGGCTTTTCCTGGGTGATAGTAGATTTCTAAATCATAATCTTTAATCAGCTCAAGCCATCTTCTCTGTCTCATGTTCAGTTCTGACTGGGTAAAGATATATTTCAGACTTTTATGATTTGTATATAAATGACAAGTATTTCCCAGCAGATAATGACGCCATATCTTGAGGGCATGAACCACTGCAGCAAACTCCAAGTCATGAGTTGGATAGTGCTCCTCATGCAAGAGTAGTTGTCTTGAAGCATAAGCTATGACTCGGCCCTCCTGCATTAGGACACATCCAAGTCCAGTACCTGATGCGTCACAATACACATCAAAAGGTTTTTCAATGTTCGGTTGAGCCAATACCGGAGCAGTGGTTAATAACACCTTCAATTGCTCGAAGGCTTCATTGCATTTCGAGGACCAGTCAAACTTGGTATCATTCTTTAATAAACCCGTGATAGGTTTAACAATCTTGGAGAAATCCAGAATGAATCTGCGGTAATATGTAGCTAGTCCAATGAAGCTTCGAACTTATGTACTGTTGTTGGCGATTTCCATTCTAGAATATCATGGACTTTGCTGGGATCGACCGCAATTCCTTTTGCAGATAATACATGTCCCAGAAACTGGATTTCTTCCAACCAAAATGCGCATTTGCTGAACTTAGCATACAACTGATGCTCCCTTAAGCGCGTTAGCACGATCCGTAAGTGTTTAGCATGCTCCTCTTCATTTTTGGAATAGATAAGGATGTCATCAATGAAGACCACCAAAAATTTATCTAACTCGGGCATGAATACCGAGTTCATTAAATACGTGAAGTGGGCTGGAGCATTTGTCAATCCGTAAGACATAACCAAATATTCAAATAATCCATACCGCGTGGTAAATGCGGTCTTGGGTACATCTCCGGGTCGAATACGAATCTGATGATAACCTGACCTGAGGCCAATCTTGGAGAATACCCGAGCTCAAATAAGATAACGATTCGGGGAAGAGGGTACTTGTTCTTGATAGTGACCTCATTAAGGGGTATGTAGTCCACGCACATTCGAAGTGTCTGATCCTTCTTCTTAACGAAAATTGTTGGACATCCCCATGGTGATGAACTAGGCCTAATGAAACCTTTCTCAAGCAAATCTTGGAGTTGAGTCTTGAGTTCTGCCAATTCATTAGGTGGCATTCGGTACAACCTTCTAGAAATAGGAGCCGTACCGGGCTTTAATTCAATCACAAACTCTACATCCCTTTTTGGAGGCAACCCAGGCAAATCTTTAGGAAAGACATCCGGGAATTCACATACCACCGGAATATCCTGGATTTCTTGCATGACAGCTTCATAGACTCGTCTAGATGGTTTGGCTGGGATAGCTATAGGGATGGATAATTGAATCTCTTCACAGCCATGGCTCAATTTGATAGTCCTTAAGTCTGTATTGATGATGACCTTATGCTGGGCTAACCAGTTCATGCCCAGAATTACATCTATGTCTTGGCCCTTTAAAACAAACATGTTGGTAGGAAAATTCCCGTCCGGCCAACACTACAGGTATGTGGATGGCTACTTCCTTAGTAAATATCCGTCCCCCAGGTGAATGGATAATAAATCCTTCCCTTGATTCAGTGCAAGGAATGCAATGCTTTTCCACAAAATTCTTGCTTATGAAGGTGTGTGATGCACCAGAATCGAAGAGAATAACTGCTGGGTAATTGGCAACAAGGAACGTACCCATCATTACCAGCTCGCCCTCTAGTGTTGTAGCCACTTGGGTATAATAAATCCATCATGTTTTCTTGAAATTCTTGCCCGTTGAAGTATTAGCCGTGTTCACCTTTCTTTGGTTGGAATTCCCAAAGTTCTGTTGGGAGTTGGTTTTATTTTGCTTTGGGTATGGACAGTCCTTGATGAAGTGTCCGGACTTTCCACTGTTGAAGCAACCAGTAGAAGAACTAGGGAGAGCAGGGAAACGAGTACCAGGGGCACTCGGCTGTTTGGTAGGAGCGAGGGCAGTAGTGGGACGAATAAAAATAGGATGCTTGAAGGGATATGAAGGTGGGTGAGATGAAGAACGATTTTGATTAAAAGGTCGGATCACTAACCTGGTTCTCTTCTCAGGCCCTTGATTTGACCTTTCACCTCCAAACCCCTTTGATTTTCCATGCCCGGTATTTTTGGCTTCCACTGCCAGTGTTGTACTGATAGCCCTACTGTAGGTAAGATCCAGACATGTTGCCATTTTCCATTGAAGTCTATCATTAAGTCCCATCATAAAACAATTCTTTTTCTTCAAATCTGTATTCACTTGGTCAATATCATACTGGGATAGATGGTTGAATTTGTTGACATACTGCATTACAATATCTCCCCCTTGCTTTAACTTGATGAACTCTCCTTATTTCATATGGAGCACCCCCTCTGGAACATAATGTTCTCGGAATGCTAGCTTGAATTCCTCCCAAGTGATCTGATGTCCAGTCAGTTGAACTGCTACAAAATTTGCCCACCAAGTACTGACAGGCCCTCTCAGCTATTGTGCAGCAAACAGTGGTTTCTGCATCTTCGTGCAACGAATTAGCCCAAATTTTTGTTCCATCACTCTTACCCACTCATCAGCTTCTAGAGGTTCTTCTGCTTTAATAAAGAGCGGGGGCCAGGTCTCAGAGAATTCCAGATATGTAGTTTCACGCGGTCCTTGCGGAGGAGCTCTGCCTCCATGCTGTTGGAACTGATTGCCCACCATTTCACGCAAAAAGCGTGTATTATCTGTGGTGGCATTGACTAAGGCAGCGATTGCCTCGGCCAAAGTCGGTGGTACTTGTGGCGGGTTAGGAGTATCTTCCTTACCACGGGAAGTCCAAGCACCATCATGTGCACGAGTCTGTGATGGCATCTGAGGCAAAGAAACATTTGGAAAAAATATAACACGCCAACACACACCATCATATTACATTACCAAAATGTAATAATTATACAGACTCCAGTGTACAACTTGACTTCAGTACTTATTTTACATAAGTATAACATCTAAACTATTCTATTCTAATCTTCGTCATCCTTTGTTGCTTCATTTCCTGCTGCAGGAGATCGTTCATCAGCAATGTTCATGGAAGGAGGGGGCCTGAAAAGGTCCAACTCCCCATAAGGTCCTTCACTTGTTGTCCTCGATGGTACGGCTCCCATTGCGGCAGCGTCGGATGGCACATCCGGGTGCAGTCGAGCATACAGTACATGTACTTTCTCATGTAAAATATTACAGTACACTTGCAGGCTATCGAGGACCGCACTAAGCTCTGCCACACGAGCTCGAGCTTTTGCTTCGCGGTCCCAATCTATCGAACGTGAGTTGACGGCCCAATCAATGGCCGAATCCCGTTCAGATATCTCATATTGCAAGCGGCTGATGTCAGCTGACAATTCAGCTATACGTTGGTTGTCCTACGCCCATGCCTTATTCTGGTGACGTAGCTCCGACCGAAGTTGTTCCACCTTGGCTTACAGGTCTCCGATTGGGTCATTGCTGTCGCTACTACTCTCTTCATGTCTGGGGGCTAGATGATGACGAGGCACGCCAAAAGGTCCAGTAGATTTGCGAGCTATTTTCCTTGTATGCGCCATGTCTTTATAAGAGGAGAATATTTATTAGTATATTTTAAACATGATGCATGCATAACGTAATAAATATGGAATCAACCTTCGTTGATCACCTACTTCCTATATATTGCACTCTATTACCCAATTCTACAAGATAAGGGACTACCCGAAAGTGATAAGGTAAGAATGAAAGAATGTTTCTAGGTGAGTATTTGAAAATTCTTTTGAAGTACTAAGTAATATCTGAAGAGATGGGTTTCGCTCCGATACCAGCTGTGACGGAACCTTCCAAGGTATTAGGCCCACCTACAGTTGTCTTTGTCCTAAGGACCTTGGACAACCTTGTAGGTGTACATAATCACTTGACAAGTTCGGTAACTGTATCCTCATCATTTCGCCCAAGAGCGCTTCAGCTATCACACAGATATTACATCACATCGGAGGAAAGAATAAGTGGAAGCAAATTACAATAACTTAATTTACATTCATAAAATATATAGAGAGAGTATTATTATTACAATACCAGGGTATTACGAGTGCATAAAGTATTATTATTACAGACCAGGGAGGCAAAACACCCTCCCGCACAAAAGTTTAATGATTTCAAAGTGGGAAGCCGACATCCTCCCACGACCTTCTTCACTGCTGGGACTCTTCCTTGGGTACCACCTTTGAACAAAAACAACAAAAGTCTGTTGTTTCCTCTCCTACAACAACAAGGGTTGGAAAACCCTGAGTACGGAGTGTACTTTCGCAAGTTTTACCTAACAAAGAAAAAGACTCTCAAGGATATGCTGGCTTGAGGGAGTCAAGGTAAGGCTATTCAAGAATCAAAGACTCTATTTGCAGAAATGCTTACTAATAGTGGATCCTTAAAAATCCAATTTTATCATCAAGTTAAGTCATTAACTATATCTAGAGTTCTTTCTACTCTAGTTCAAGTACTTGACCTACACTAGCTGTCTTTTATCACCCTTTTACTTTACTGGATTGCTATGTGTAGGGCAGTGACCAAGTCTTCATGTCCGAGAAGTAATGGCGATCCGAATCGATTAATACCTAGATGGGGATCTCCAACCACACGACATATGTAGCACTTAACCCTTGCATATGTCAACTCGCCATCGGGTTTCTTAAGACCAGACCGGGTTCACACCAACTGAGAGCACAGATACACCACCGTCCAGCCTCTTGCCATGGAGGGTACACGCTACTCTCGCCATCTCTCCACTGCCATTGCGTGTTGGCCTTTCTTGTATTAGTCTGCCCAAGGCAAAGCTTACCCATGATGAGGCATGTGGCCAGTTTAAAGGTCCTCGATCATCAAGCCTACATCGGTACGGTCCTTAATCGACTCAGACGGAGACACTACACTTACACTTCCTTCTCGTGCAAGTCACCCGCTCGGTCTCAGCTATATTATTTACAAACCCAAAATTTGGTACCTGGTAGAGGTACATCTTGTCCGATGTTGAATCCATCACGGCCATGATGGATCCACCATCAAGTTTTATTTTTGAAAACATCCCATTCCATCTGGAGCATCATCTTTTGTTAAAAACAAAACATTTTTGTTCTCTAAAGCAATACTAAGCATCAGAAAACCTTTTAATAAAATAGGTAATCAAGGAAGGATAAACATTTCCAAGGATTGAAATGTAGCAATTGGCTTAACACCCAACTCCTATCACCTAATGCATCATTCAAGTGATAAAGAGTTTAAAATCACAAGGAAAGGTTAATGCACCGGGGCTTGCCTTGTGTTGTTGGGGATTCGGGATCTGTTCCACAGATATCAAAATAAAAACAGTTCTTGGCAGGTGGAGTTTCAGTTGGTGGTGCAGTCTCTTCTTCAACACTTACTTCTTCTTCGTTTTTCTATACATAACCATACATATACATGAATGCTCATGTGATGCTATGAATATGCAATTATAATAGAGACACATCAAGTTGAATCTTGAATACATCTTTCCTTCACGGTACACCAGGGAAACTAGGGTTTTCTGAGTCAGCACTCTATTAGCATAAAGCAAATATTACCTAGAAAACTAGGGTTTTGGGTTTGGGAATCAAACAAGGTCCAACATATGTCAAACTTCAGCCATGGGTTCTAATTATCAAATTAAGTTTACCCAAAAAGTTTTATGATTTTTGGAGTTATTAAATAATTTCTAAAATTCCAAAAGTCTAGGTTTAGGCTTTGTTAAATATTAAATAATCCTTGGTTTCGACTAAAAATCTTGGGACTATTTTTATTAAATACTAGGGAATTTTAGGAGTTTAGCAAAATTAGTAATATATTTTTAGCATTTTTCTAGAATTTTCTATAAATTCCCTAAGTCTGGTAGAAAAGGAAAAAGGAAAATAATGAACAGTGCTGGCTGAAAACTAGCCCAAGTCGGCCCGCAGTTGGGGACTTGTTCTCAAATGCTATGAATTAAGAACAAGGCAACATAAAATGTTAAATATTAATGTCCTTCGTCCGCTGAAGCATTATCTCCCCAAGGATTTAATGAGCTTCGGACGAAGGTCATGGGCAAAACATCACGAAGGTCACACCTTCGTGATCAGACTTACAAAATGATATGAAATAAAATACAAAGCATGAAACATTATAGAAGGATATATTGAAAATAAATAACATTATTCACATATTTTATTATACAAACTCAAATATTAAAACATAATATTTAGATTCATTTATACCTTCGTCTTGACAGAAGGCAATGATTCCAGCGTAATGTGTCAGCAGTTACAAGATTGCGTGAACAGTACATGGGTACTGTTCATCTATTTATAGGCACAAGGCGTAGCCTGTATAAAATTACATTTATGCCCGTTACAATCGACTACAATAATGACACAAGACATCACGGGTCTTTAAGTCATTCCATCTTTAAGTCGGTTCACCCCTTCGTCTTGAAATCCGTCATTGTGTCGAAGCTTTATTGATGATAGCTTCGGCGCTGCTCCTGATAGGATCTGCCGAAGGTGTTATCTTTCTTTAGGATCTTCAGCTACGAAGCATACCCCCAACAGTAGCCCCTTCGCGGTGCTAGATCGTTTTTCGTAACAAGCTTGATCCGTGAAAAAGTCTTCTAGGCTTCGGGATGCCGAAGATCCGAAAAACACCTTCCCTGAGCTCTTTGGCGAGAAACGATTAAAATAATCCGCGCGAGAGGTGGCCCCATCTTGCAGCAGTTACGCGTGCCCTGGCGATTCACCCTCTCGGACCCTGTGGCCCACCGTTCAGCGAGTGCGGGTGACTGTTTGTTTGGTGCGGGAGACCTTGACGATTTACCTTCCCACCTGCGGCACTATATAAACAGACAGGTAGGTGTGAAGTTACCACATCATTCATTGGTATTGCACTGTTTTGCTGCCAAAAATTTAACCACAGCCGAAGCTTGATCGTCGTGCTCAAACGAAGCGCCGCTTTTGATTCTGCTTCGTCACAAGAGGAAGAGCTTTGGAAAAATCAAAAAAGTCAACAACAAAAATTTCAAGAAATTCATAATCAAATGGCAAGAGTTCGTTCCACTGCCAGGGTTGGTAATGAGGGAGATGAAACCGAAGCTACTGAGACTGTTCCAATTTCCGAAGCGATGAAGCGGTCTTGGCTGGTAACATCGGAGGATGCACCTGTCGCTGAAGCAGAACAGGCTGATGTTGAGGAGACTGAGTCTGAAGATGATTATAGCAGCGCAGTGCCAAGTAAACCTAGCCATCTGGATTTAGGAAAATCCACCATCTCCGAAGGTGATTTATCTAAGATGTTGAATTTGGGCTATTTCAATGAAGCGAAAAAAGAACTGATTTGTTTTGGTGGGGAAGAGACTACTCCGAGGCCAGGAAAAGACGAAGTAGTGGTGTTTAAAAGTTTCTTTAAGGCTGGTTTGAGATTTCCTTTGAACAAGATGATTGCTGATGTGTTGAAGAAGTTTGGGATTTACCTTCATCAGCTAATTCCTAACGCTATCGTTAGGCTTAGCGTTTATATTTGGGCTCTCCGAAAACAAGGGGTGGAACCATTTGCCGAAGGTTTCTGCCGAGTGCATGAGCTCCATTACCAGACCAAGGCTAGAGGAGATGGGCTACATGAAAACTTTGGCTGCTACAATTTTGCCTATCGCAAGACTACAAAATTTCCAGTGATCAGTTACCGTAGCAAGTGGCCAGCTGGCTGGAAGTTTGAGTGGTTTTATGTCAAAGTTGACGAAGATAAGGAGAAACTGGTCCAGAGTCCGTTGGAGTTGATCTCCGGAGAGACTAGACCCCCGTGCAACATGACACCGGAGGGTCCAACCCAAATTGCTCTGGCTGAATTTAGAGTTATTGTAGAGCACATCGGCACTAGGGACTTAGTGCAAGAATTTTTGGCCTTCAGAGTGTTCCCAACTTTGAAGGAATGGGCAATGCCGAAGCTGAAGGAAGAAAAGAAGAAGGGGGAATTTGTTCGATTGCCTTACCATTACAAATTCAAGAAACATTTCAAAGTGCCTTGCCAAGAGTGGCTAGACACAATTGAAGTAATGTGCAATGAAATACTTGGCAATTATTCTAAAAAAGAAGATCAATTGTTGACAGCGGCCTTCAGTACCCGTCCGAAGCGAAGGCTAAACCAAGTAATGGATGCCCTAGGCTTTGAATATTGTGGCAGAACCACCCGAATTATTCCAGCTTAAGTGCCTAAGTCACACCCCAGGGGTCGTAACACACTTAAATCGGAATAACCCGTCAGTCCCTCAGATCTAGTCTGATAGAGCCACTTAACCAGGATCAAATTCCACAATCTCACTCGAAGGTGAGTCACAGAGGAAATACAATAAAACAGGAAACCTCAAATTAAGTACTGAGTTATTACATAAATCGGAGTTTTTGAGTAGCAAATAAAGTTCACAAAATAAAGTGCAGCGGATAATCGATGTCGTCGGTAATGAGGAAATAGGCAAGGCCTATCCCATTACTCCTCATGCTCCTCTCCTGCCGGAGCAACATCCCACTCGACCGTCCAACCCGGTGGCAGGGTGGTAGGCCAAGTCACACCATCAACCATTTCCTGAATGGTACCTGCAAAAATGGTGCCACAAGCAAGGCTGAGTATACTAATACTCAGCTAGACTTAACCGGTGTGAGGAGTCTACTCCTCTACCTCTAGACTATGCAGCTGTTTGGCTGAGGGGTTTGGTTTGCCAAAAGCACTAGCTGTTTCTAAAATTAATTTTTAGCTTTTCAAATTCTACCATCATTAAATTAGCTAGATTTGCTCCTTTTAAGCATACATGGTAACAATCAATTAGTTCAATCAGCAAGTTATCTCATATAATCCACATTTCACTTCTTACTCGATGCAGTACAAGGAATCAAGCAGTCTCATTAGCTGCGAGAAGCAGACGATTCGAATCGGGTTTTAAACCTTGCAAGGTAAACCTAAACACACGGCATGTCGGGGTACTCCGACCCCACACATGACAACCGTCCCCATCGATTCCCCGTTCGCGTCCAGGCCTCACCGCCTTGGCATACAATGCTCCACTGACCCCGGCTGCCGCCGTGCAGTGACCGCACTTGTACCCACCATAGCTAGCATGGGAGACCCAGTCTCAGGTCGCATGAGGGATAAAGTCCGCGCCCGGCTTCAATCAGGTAATAGGTTTACCGGTTACCATTTTTCCCGGCATGTGCTTAGTACGTTCAAAAGCTTGACTCAGGTATCCACACATTAATCCTTAATTCATTTTTTCCGTCTCATGGACAAGGCATCCTCCCTGGATCCAAGTCCATAGACCAACATAGATCCCGTTATCAAGATGAATACAATCAATTCCTGACCTCGCGCGAGTGCTAGAAAAATCACTCGACTTCTACCGAGATCCTGATTAGCAAGCAGCTACTCGACCTAGCATACTAGTATTCATCTCAAAAAGGAATCCTAAGTTCATGCAACTAGAGGTTTCAAGCAACTCCTACACTTAAGTGCACATTGCAATCCTACAAGCATTAAGTGTAGTAAAGTAGCATATAATAATACGGTTATGCATAAAACCGAGGCTTGCCTTCAATTGCTGGGGCTGCGGGGAGATCCTCAATAGCAGCCTCTGAAGCCTGCTCCTGGTCCTCCTCTTGGACAGGTCCTTGCTCGGGGATGAGCACGTACTCTCCGTCGGCAAGATTACAATCTAATGAATGCAATGCGTAAGATATATGCATGATATGATATGTGCTTTTAGAAATTACAACTTTAAAGGTGTATGATCTTTTGAGTTTAAACAAGTCAACTTTACTTATGTAAAACCCTTAGTGGTATACTTGGTAAATTGGGTTAAACTTAGCTAAGGTAAGTGGTAGGTTTTTTTTTGGGGTTCCACTGAATTCCTTTTAAGTCTTAGGGATAAATGATAAGTACTCAAGTTAGATTTATTGAGGTGAGGTTTATTTCTTCTTCCCTTTTCTTTTATTCTCTTAAGGTTTTGGAGTAGGTTTGAACTACAAGTTGCTTTTATAAAATTCTAAAACTTCTGCAAAAATTACAGTGGCTTGTTACTGGTGTGTGTTTCTCTGTCTCAAAATTTGGGGATCAGAAAGTGAATAGTTTTCTTTGGATAAAATTATCAAATTTTAGGGCAGAAGGGGTGCTTTGAACTACAACTATTATTTAACAGTGGGTAATTCTCTAAAACTTATTTTTGCTGGCTTTTAGGTGTTATAACATGACTTGATACAAATTTCTAGTCTTTACTACCTTTTAATTATTTTTCTATGGTTTTCTCAAGTTTCTAGCCAAATGGGTGCTTTCTACTATCACTATATTTGAAACACATTAAACAACAGAGTTCTTATTTTTCTTGGTTATTATTTTGTGCGAGAGCAATCATTCTGAAGTTTGGCATCTTTTTGCTTAAGGGAAGGGGTGGTATGCATTAATAGAATTAAGTGGCCTTTCTCTTAAATTATTGGCAATTGGTATGAGTTTGCTTCTTTTTCATGGGTTTGCATTTTTCTCTGGTAGTTTATCTCATCATGGACTTAGCTAATTTTTGGTTGCCCATTATCACATTAATAGGGGTTGTTCATGATTTAGTTGAAAAATGCCTTATTATCACTTTGTATTTATTTTCCTTACTTAAAAAGTTGGGCTGGGGTGCTCTGTATTTTTGTAGTGGGGCTCTGGTGGTTATAAGTCCACTGGATTTTTATTATTCATTTTGGTTATAGTTTTGCCTCTTTAATAATTGATTTTTAGACTATATAAGGCTAAACAAATCATTTTAATTTGAAACTGGTCCAAATTAATGGTCTCTGTATTTTTCCTAGGTTCTCTGTTACATAAGTAAACTAGGAAAAATAATATTAATCACTGTTAATTAATTTCTAATGCCTTTCTGGTTTTCTCTAAGTTTTGGACAAAATAGCTTTAAATGAGAAACTATATCATATTTTTCAATGTTGGGGTTCCCATTAATTTTAAACAGTGTCTAAAAGAGGTTTGATCATCTACAAATTTTCCTAAGTTCAGCACAGAAGAAAAACTAATTTTCCTTAATTAAACAAGGTTTAGTGGGTTTCTGTTTTTAATTTTAAACTCTAAAATTTTGAACATAAAGTATAGGGTCTACTATTTTTAAATGATAGATTATAATATACAGGAGCTAGCAAAATTGGTTTGACAACTTTCTATTAAGATTTCATCAAGTTATGGATTTTCTAAGTTCTCTGGTTATTTAAAAGAATAACAGAATTGGTTTAAATGGAAATCCACTTTGCACTGGGGTCCCTGGCGGGTTTTCTAAGTTTTCTTCGCGAATCAGTCCTTAGGCTACTATTCACATGAGTCACTGACATTACAGAAAACCCCTCGGGTTCTACAAATCCTAACCCGAGGTCCTTCTTCTACCTCAAACAGTAACCGCGGCGGAAGAAAGGGCGGAGGGGCTTACCGGCGGCGAGATTGCTCCGGTGAAGTGGTCGAGGACGAAGGGGAGGTCTCGGGGATCACAACGGTGTGCGGAACACCGTCGGAGATGGCCGGAGTCGGTCGGTCCACGCGCTCAGGCGGGGATGCTCGTCGGCGGCGAGGAGACCGGCCTGGTCACGGCGAGATAGTTCAATCAAATGGGTCAGGGAGGTCCACGGGATGCCAGAGAAGATATGAGCGCAAGGAATTGGGCGGGGACTCACTGGATAGCTCGGTCCACGTGCAGCGGCGGAAGACCGAAGTCCGGTGAGGTCGATCTCGGGCCTCCGGTGAAGTCCGGCCGGGTCCGAGGGCTTGGCAAGCTTCACGGGCTACTGGCGGAGCTAGCCGAAGCACTGGCTTGGCTTGAGGGTGGCTGGAGTGGGCTGGCCACGGTGGCCGAAGCTCTGGCGGCAATGGCGGGCGGAATTAAGCTCGCCGGAGCTAAGGAAAGGTGGCTGGCCGGTGAGGGTGAGTGCGGGGCGAAGAGAGGTGCGCCCGGGGAGGCTTTATAGGCGCGGGCGGGCACGACCGAGGGCGTGGCCGCGCGGCGGACTTGACCGGACGTCGGGGTGAGCGCGCGCGGGTTGGGCGAGCTCTGGCGTGCCGACCAGGGTCGAACACGTGTGCCCATGCGTTCTGCCCAAGTTCTGGTGCGTGTGGTCGCTCATCCGAGCCTGCTCTCGCCTTGGTCAGTGCACAAAACCTCTTCTCCTCCCTACAAGCTACCATTCTTGTGTGGGGGTCATAGGATTTTGCCTACTGGTTGCAGAGATATGGAGCCAGGAAATCTGGTCTGTCTCCCTGCCCAAACCCGAGGCAAATCCAAGGTTTTGTCGTGTCTAGGGCTCGCGTCCCAATGCCATCTTCTGGCACACGACAGAGGGGTTAGTTAGACACAATTTTGTCAATGGGGCCATTAGGATTCGAGTTAGGGATCAAGGTGAACATCCCTGATCTTTGGCTCAAGGTCTGAATTTCAGAATTCTGAAATTAAGAATTCCCATTAAGTCCCCACATGAGAAGCTTGATTTGGGGTTTTATTTGAGTTATTTTGGCTAAGTTTTCTCAACATTTCTTGTTGCCCATTAAATATACTTTAATTTTTATAATTGGCTCAATTCATAATTTTAAACTTTCCATACCCTTCTTCTTATTTTTTTGAGTTTTGCTCATAGGGCTCACTTAGGGTCTTTAATTAGGGTTGCACATTCTTATCTTTTAAAAGTCTCAATTGTTTTGATCATGACACTTTTAAGTATATACTTGGTGAATCCTTTATTACTTAAGTTATTTTGATGCTCATGCTTACTTTGATTCACATGAAATAATGATTCTTGGTTTGGCATTTGAGAGAAACCCTAGGTGACACTGGGGTGTCACAGCCTTCCCCCCTTAAAGGAATCTTGTCCCGAGATTCGGGCCAGAGTCCTCCCAGGGTGAAGCGAAGGGTGACACTTATAGGAAATGGGTGATTATTGTTATTATTAGGGTAAAACTGCTCTTCGAATGTCATTCTCTTTGCAACTTCAGAAGGAAGTCCTTTTAAGTTTTACTTTATAGTTTCTTCATTCTGAATTAAGATCATATTTTTGAAAATTAGATTCGAAGGGCAGGAGGAGGGGTTGGGGGTGATTACGTACCAGCTTCCTTAGGTAGGCAATCGGGGAAGTTGGATCTCAGGAATTCCTCGGTTTCCCAAGTAGCTTCCTCCTCTGAGTGATTACTCCACTGGACCTTGAACATCTTGATCGATTTAGCCCGAGTTGATCTTTCTTTGCAATCTAGAATCTTGGAGGGGTACTCTTGGTACGATAGATCTGGCTCTATCTCCAATTCTGGCTCTGCTATGATCTCGGTCGGCAATCGAACACACTTTTTCAGCTGAGATACATGGAATACATTGTGAATGGCAGACATCTTTGAAGGTAACTTCAGCTTGTATGCCACGGGTCCACATGCTTCGATGATCTCATAAGGTCCAATGTAACGAGGGGCTAGCTTGCCTTTGATCCCAAACCTCTGCACTCCCTTGGTGGGTGATACCTTGAGGTATACAAAACTTCCCACCTCGAACTGGAGAGGTTTCCTTCTTTTATCATGATAGCTCTTCTGCCTGGCCTGAGCAGCTTCTAGATTCTTCCTGATTAGCTTGACCTTCCTTTCGGCTTCAGTCACTAAATCAGGTCCAAAAACTTCTCTTTCACCAGGTTGAGACCAATTGAGTGGTGTCCTGCACCTTCTTCCATAGAGAGCTTCAAAAGGTGCCATCTTTAGGCTGGATTGATAACTATTGTTATAAGCAAACTCTGCCAAGGAGAGGTGCTTATCCCAGTTCTTGCCACAATCGATCGCACAAGCTCTCAGCATATCCTCCAGAATTTGGTTTACCCTTTCCGTCTGACCATCAGTCTGTGGGTGGTAAGCTAAACTCCTGATTAGCTTGGTTCCCAAAGACTCTTGCAATTGTTCCCAAAATCTGGCAACAAATTGGGCTCCTCGGTCAGAAACAATGGTCCGCGGTAATCCGTGCAAACACACGATCCGGTCAATATACAATTCTGCATATTTCTGAGCCTTATCAGTGGTGTGCACAGGAAGAAAATGTGCCACTTTTGTCAATCGGTCCACAATAACCCAAATCGAATCATGATGACGAGAGGTGTTGGGCAGACCCACAATGAAATCCATGCTGATGTCGTCCCACTTCCACGAAGGTACGGATAGTGGTTGCAAGGCTCCAGCTGACTTCAAGTGGCTTGCCTTTATCTTCTGACAGGTGTCACACTCTGATACATACTGGGCTATCTCCCTCTTTATTCTGGTCCACCAGTACAAAAGCTTCAAATCATGGTACATCTTGGTGCTTCCCGGATGCATAGAGAATTTGGAGAGATGAGCCTCATCCAAAATTTCCTCTTGAGCTCATGGTCTTTAGGAATTACCAATCTGCTTTTGAACCATAACACACCCTTTTCATCCTGGCGGAAACAATTATACTTCTCAACCTTCTGATGGAGATTCTTCTTGATAATTTGCACTCCCTTGTCTCTGAGCTGGGCCATGATAATCTGGTCTTTCAAAGCTGGCTCAACAGAAATGTGAGACAAAGAACCAGAAGGAATCACTTCAATTTGCATCTTGCTCAACTCATCACACAAGGTGTTAATGCGAGAATCCATCAGAATACAATTGCATTGCAACATCCGACTCAAGGCATCTGCTACCACATTAGCTTTTCCTGGGTGATAATGTACCTCCAGGTCATAATCCTTGATCAGCTCTAGCCATCTTCTCTGCCTCATGTTGAGATCAGCCTGAGTAAAAATGTACTTAAGGCTCTTATGATCAGTGAAGATGTTGTAGTGGGTTCCCATTAGATAGTGCCTCCACATCTTCAATGCATGAACCACTGCTGCTAACTCGAGGTCATGAGTGGGATAATTTTGCTCATGAGGCCTGAGTGCTCTTGAGGCATAAGCAATGACTCGGTTGTCTTGCATCAAGACACAACCTAGTCCGGTGCCAGAGGCATCACAATATACATCAAAAGGCTTGCTGCTGTCGGGTTGCGCCAATACTGGTGCTGTGGTCAGATGCTTCCTTAATGCATGAAAGGCATCTTCGCACTTCTGACTCCACACAAACTTGACTTCTTTCTTCAGCAACTCAGTAATAGGCTTCGCAATTCAAGAGAAGTCCGGAATAAATCCTCGGTAATAACCAGCTAATCCCAGAAAACTCCGAATCTGGCGAACAGTTGTTGGTGGCCTCCAGTTCATCACCTCTTGCACTTTATCAGGATCAACAGCTATTCCAGCCTGAGAGATAGTGTGACCCAAGAATTTGATTTCCTTTAGCCAAAAATCACACTTGGATAACTTGGCATAAAGGTGGTGCTCTCGCAGACGTTGAAGCACTACATGCAAATGCCCGACATGTTCTTCTTCGTTCTTGGAGTACACCAGAATGTCATCGATGAAAACCACCACGAACTTGTCCAATTCCGGCATAAAAACAGAATTCATCAGATACATGAAATATGCTGGTGCATTTGTCAGCCCGAATGACATCACCAAAAATTCATATAGCCCATATCTGGTTGAGAATGTCGTCTTCGGAATATCACTTGCTCGTATTTTGATCTGATGGTAGCCAGAGCGAAGGTCTATCTTGGAAAACACCTTGGCCCCGACCAACTGGTCAAAGAGAACATCAATACGGGGCAAAGGATACTTGTTCTTGATAGTTACCGCATTAAGAGGGCGATAATCTATACACAGCCTCAAGCTTTCATCCTTCTTCTTCACAAACAGTGCTGGACATCCCCACGGCGAAGTGCTAGGGCGAATAAAACCCTTATCCAGCAATTCTTGCAATTGCTTCTTCAATTCTGCCAACTCAGCGAGTGACATTCGGTAGGGCCTCTTGGAAATTGGGGCCGTTCCCGGTTGCAACTCGATGGCGAATTCAATATCCCGGTCCGGTGGCATTCCCGGCAATTCATCAGGAAAGACATCTGCATACTCACAGACCACTGGGATCTTCTTCAGGGGTAACTCCGTCATAGAGAAAGCACATGACTGAGAAGAACCCTGACTAGGCAGAATTAAAGTGAAATTCCCGCAGAAAGGAGAATTAACTTCCACGGTACGGCTGGCTATATCAAGCACAACTTGGTGCAAGGTCATCCAATTTGCCCCTAGAATAATGTCCACATTTTCCAATCCCAACACAAGAAGAGTGGTTTTGATAATGTGGCTTCCCAGTTCAATAGGCACACTTTGGTTTAATTGATTAGTTGCAATTTTACCCCCAGGTGTGACTATCATGAATGACCCTTTTGAGTGAGAGAATGGCAGTTTGAATTTAGCACTGAACCTTTGGCTAATGAAACTATGAGATGCACCAGAATCAAACAGAATTAAAGCAGGTTGATTATAAACTGAAAAGGTATCGGTCATGATAGGAGCTCCTTCTGGTACTTCCTCTAGAGCAGTGAAGTTGAGCTTCCCTTGCCTGACTTGCACCTTCTGCTTTCTTCCCTTGTCTTGATTTGGTGCTGGCATCTGCCTCTGCTGGTTCCTGGGACAATTCTTGGCATAGTGGCCCACATTGCCACAAGTGAAACACTTGTTCCCATTGCCCTGGCGGAACTGCTGCTGCTGCGGAGGCTGATTGTTCCTTGGGGCGGGAGCTGGATAGCAGTTGGGTGCCGGCTGCTGCTGCTGCTGAGGTGGCCTGATCACCCATCTGCCTGCCTGCTGCTGAAAACCCCTGCTCTGATTGTGAGAAACAATCCGGAACCTCTGAGCCTGAGCGGATGGTGCTGCCATTGGTGCCTTTCTCTTCTTCTCTGCCCGGTGAGCAACAATGCAATCCTCCTGGGAGATGGCCATGTTGACCAACTCATTGAAGCTATCAGCCCGGACAGTGTTGAGTCTTTCCCGCAGCTTGGTATTGAGACCCCTGCGGAAGCAATCCCTCTTCTTTTCATCAGAATCAGCATGATACCCTGCATACTGGCATAAGTCGTTGAAGGCTTGTGCATACTGCAGTACCGTGCGGGTTCCTTGATTAAGGGCCAGAAATTCATTCAACTTTCGATCAAGAATGCCAGCTGGGATGTGGTGTCCTCTGAAGGCAGTCTTGAATTCCTCCCAAGGTACTTCACGATCAGCGGGGAGCATAGCACGGAAGTGATCCCACCAAGTCCGAGCAGGGCCGCGAAGCTGCTGGGCGGCGAAGCGAGCCTTGGCCTCATCAGGGCAGTCTCCTGTGAGGAGGGGAAACTTGGACTCGACGATGCGAAGCCACACGTCGGCGTCCAACGGATCCTCTACCTTGGTGAACAAGGGTGGCTGCGTGCTCAGAAACTCCTGGTATGTTGCCATAGCCGGAGGTCGCTGATGCTGGCCTCCACCATGCTGCTATTGGTGGGGCTGGCGCTGCAAGAGCTGTCGCAGAATCTCATTCTGCTGGGCCATCAGCTCCTGCACTGTGGGAGCTGGGGGAGGTGGCGGGGGAGCTTGCTCGTTCTGCCCGCGACGCTGCCTAGCTGCCATCTAAAAACAGAGATTGTCGCCATTGTTATCCCAACTCACAGTTTCGAACGGCAAGATATCATCTCATATGGAAGGAAAATGCCATAATCATAATATTGGGTTCAAAATGAAGGTAACATGGTGACAATTATCCCACAGATTTCAAAAGTTACAGGGTTACATCAATCAGGGGAAAGTACCCATAAGCCTAGTCCAAAATGTGATACTACTAAGCTCGCATAGGTCTCTATCCTCCTAAAAATGTCAAAGCGACTGCTTAACCCTGAGCAGTGGAAGCGACACTGGATATGGGTGAAGGAGGCATCGCGGAGGTAGTCCCATTGGCACCAGGGGCTGGTCCTAGCTCCTCGGGAGCCTCTTCTCCTTCGCTTCCTGCTTCATTGGCCTCCATCTCCAGGTGGTGCATGTCCAAGTGGTCATTCGCTTCCTCGAGTTCCCTCTGCACATCGTGAAGCTGGTTCTCCAAGACATTGATAGTGTTGTCTCGGATCTCCACTTGCTGCTCCAGGGTGGTGATACGCTGGCTCAGCCTCTCCACCTGCAGATCCTTCTCCACCAACTCTGTGGATAGGTCGACCACAAAATCTTCCCGACTGTCGAGAGTGAGCTTGGCAGTCTGAGCGGTGTTAGCAAGAAGTGTCATAGCATCGCTCTGAAGGGCCTGAAGGCGGTACAGCGCACTCATGCACTGAACAGTGACCCTCCCAACCAAGTCAGGATACATTGCCCAGACATCCTTCACATGGCTCACGCGGTTACACCACATGGGATCATCCTTCTTCTCAGCAGGGAAGAGTCCCAAAGGGTGCATCACCATCTCCAGGGGATGGTAGCCACAAAAAGTCGTCAGAGTCTTCATGGCTGCTGCCTCAACGGTGTCGTCCGTCCTGAGTCCAATCGTCTCAGAGTCAAGAGAACGCCAACCCGGCTGAAGGGGATGAGCCTCCAAAGTCAGCCAGACCCGACAACGAGGTACTTGATGCTCCTCATACAACTGCACCGTGTACAAAGGGGGCGTAGGGTAACCGGTGGAGTTAAGCACTTCCCACAAGATGGAAGGAAAGCCATCACGAGAAAGGAAGTCAGAACTGAAACGAGAGTCTCCTCCACTGGCGGGGTGGGTGAATTCATCTGCGGAAGGGAATCAAAGATAAATATTATGGTGGAAGGAAAAAGAAAAAGAGAGCCCGGATGGTTTTAAGAAAGGGGGTTAGCTCAAATTTTTAATTCTTCTTGGTGTTTTATAATGCATGCATGCTGGAAGAAACATTGCCTCTCAAAAGAAAATAGGGTGCCTTTTTAGGGCATCCTAAAAATATAAGTATTGGCCCACGGGGCCTAATTAATTAGCCACCTATATTCCCCGCTATGCCTAAGGCCTTTCGTCCTAGGTCTAGCGGTCTAGTCCTGACGATCCGTAACAGTTTCTAGGCAAGTTTTAGGTTTTGAAAGTTGGTATTCATGGTTTATTGTCCTTCTCTGTGGTGGAATTTGCTCCGATACCAGCTGTGGCAGAACCACCCGAATTATTCCAACTTAAGTGCCTAAGTCACGCCCCAGGGGTCGTAACACACTTAAATCGGAATAACCCGTCAGTCCCTCAGATCTAGTCTGATAGAGCCACTTAACCAGGATCAAATTCCACAATCTCACTCAAAGGTGAGTCACAGAAGAAATACAATAAAACAGGAAACCTCAAATTAAGTACTGAGTTATTACATAAATCGGAGTTTTTGAGTAGCAAATAAAGTTCACAAAATAAAGTGCAGCGGATAATTGATGTCGTCGGTAATGAGGAAATGGGCAAGGCCTAGCCCACTACTCCTCATGCTCCTCTCCTGCCGGAGCAACATCCCACTCGACCGTCCAACCCGGTGGCAGGGTGGTAGGCCAAGTCACACCATCAACCATTTCCTGAATGGTACCTGCAAAAATGGTGCCACAAGCAAGGCTGAGTATACTAATACTCAGCTAGACTTAACCGGTGTGAGGAGTCTACTCCTCTACCTCTAGACTATGCAGCTGTTTGGCTGAGGGGTTTGGTTTGCCAAAAGCACTAGCTGTTTCTAAAATCAATTTTTAGCTTTTCAAATTCTACCATCATTAAATTAGCTAGATTTGCTCCTTCTAAGCATACATGGTAACAATCAATTAGTTCAATCAGCAAGTTATCTCATATAATCCACATTTCACTTCTTACTCGATGCAGTACAAGGATCAAGCAATCTCATTAGCTGAGAGAACCAGACGATTCGAATCGGGTTTTAAACCTTGCAAGGTAAACCTAAACACACGACATGTCGGGGTACTCCGACCCCACACATGACAACCGTCCCCATCGATTCCCCTTTCGCGTCCAGGCCTCACCGCCTTGGCATACAATGCTCCACTGACCCCGGCTGCCGCCGTGCAGTGACCGCACTTGTACCCACCATAGCTAGCATGGGAGACCCAGTCTCAGGTCGCATGAGGGATAAAGTCCGCGCCCGGCTTCAATCAGGTACTAGGTTTACCGGTTACCATTTTTCCCGGCATGTGCTTAGTACGTTCAAAAGCTTGACTCAGGTATCCACACATTAATCCTTAATTCATTTTTCCCGTCTCATGGACAAGGCATCCTCCCTGGATCCAAGTCCATAGACCAACATAGATCCCGTTATCAAGATGAATACAATCAATTCCTGACCTCGCGCGAGTGCTAGAAAAATCACTCGACTTCTACCGAGATCCTGATTAGCAAGCAGCTACTCGACCTAGCATACTAGTATTCATCTCAAAAAGGAATCCTAAGTTCATGCAACTAGAGGTTTCAAGCAAGTCCTACACTTAAGTGCACATTGCAATCCTACAAGCATTAAGTGTAGTAAAGTAGCATATAATAATACGGTTATGCATAAAACCGGGGCTTGCCTTCAATTGCTGGGGCTGCGGGGAGATCCTTAATAGCAGCCTCTGAAGCCTGCTCCTGGTCCTCCTCTTGGACAGGTCCTTGCTCGGGGATGAGCACGTACTCTCCGTCGGCAAGATTACAATCTAATGAATGCAATGCGTACGATATATGCATGATATGATATGTGCTATTAGAAATTACAACTTTAAAGGTGTATGATCTTTTGAGTTTAAACAAGTCAACTTTACTTATGTAAAACCCTTAGTGGTATACTTGGTAAATTGGGTTAAACTTAGCTAAGGTAAGTGGTAGGTTTATTTTTTTTTGGGGTTCCACTGAATTCCTTTTAAGTCTTAGGGATAAATGATAAGTACTCAAGTTAGATTTATTGAGGTGAGGTTTATTTCTTCTTCCCTTTTCTTTTATTCTCTTAAGGTTTTGGAGTAGGTTTGAACTACAAGTTGCTTTTATAAAATTCTAAAAATTCTGCAAAAATTACAGTGGCTTGTTACTGGTGTGTGTTTCTCTGTCTCAAAATTTGGGGATCAGAAAGTGAATAGTTTTCTTTGGATAAAATTATCAAATTTTAGGGCAGAAGGGGTGCTTTGAACTACAACTATTATTTAACAGTGGGTAATTCTCTAAAACTTATTTTTGCTGGCTTTTAGGTGTTATAACATGACTTGATACAAATTTCTAGTCATTACTACCTTTTAATTATTTTTCTATGGTTTTCTCAAGTTTCTAGCCAAATGGGTGCTTTCTACTATCACTATATTTGAAACACATTAAACAACAAAGTTCTTATTTTTCTTGGTTATTATTTTTTGCAAGAGCAATCATTCTGAAGTTTGGCATCTTTTTGCTTAAGGGAAGGGGTGGTATGCATTAATTGAATTAAGTGGCCTTTCTCTTAAATTATTGGCAATTGGTATGAGTTTGCTTCTTTTTCATGGGTTTGCATTTTTCTCTGGTAGTTTATCTCATTATGGACTTAGCTAATTTTTGGTTGCCCATTATCACATTAATAGGGGTTGTTCATGATTTAGTTGGAAAATGCCTTATTATCACTTTGTATTTATTTTTCTTACTTAAAAAGTTGGGCTGGGGTGCTCTGTATTTTTGTAGTGGGGCTCTGGTGGTTATAAGTCCACTGGATTTTTATTATTCATTTTGGTTATAGTTTTGCCTCTTTAATAATTGATTTTTAGTCTATATAAGGCTAAACAAATCATTTTAATTTAAAGCTGGTCCAAATTAATGGTCTCTGTATTTTTCCTAGGTTCTCTGTTACATAAGTAAACTAGGAAAAATAATATTAATCACTGTTCATTAATTTCTAATGCCTTTCTGGTTTTCTCTAAGTTTTGGACAAAATAGCTTTAAATGAGAAACTATATCATATTTTTCAATGTTGGGGTTCCCATTATTTTTAAATAGTGTCTAAAAGAGGTTTGATCATCTACAAATTTTCCTAAGTTCAGCACAGAAGAAAAACTAATTTTCCTTAATTAAACAAGGTTTAGTGGGTTTCTGTTTTTAATTTTAAACTCTAAAATTTTGAACATAAAGTATAGGGTCTACTATTTTTAAATGATAGATTATAATATACAGGAGCTAGCAAAATTGGTTTGACAACTTTCTATTAAGATTTCATCAAGTTATGGATTTTCTAAGTTCTCTGGTTATTTAAAAGAATAACAGAATTGGTTTAAATGGAAATCCACTTTGCACTGGGGTCCCTGGCGGGTTTTCTAAGTTTTCTTCGCGAATCAGTCCTTAGGCTACTATTCACATGAGTCACTGACATTACAGAAAACCCCTCGGGTTCTACAAATCCTAACCCGAGGTCCTTCTTCTACCTCAAACAGTAACCGCGGCGGAAGAAAGGGCGGAGGGGCTTACCGGCGGCGAGATTGCTCCGATGAAGTGGTCGAGGACGAAGGGGAGGTCTCGGGGATCACAACGGTGTGCGGAACACCGTCGGAGATGGCCGGAGTCGGTCGGTCCACGCGCGCAGGCGGGGATGCTCGTCGGCAGCGAGGAGACCGGCCTGGTCACGGCGAGATAGTTCAATCAAATGGGTCAGGGAGGTCCACGGGATGCCAGAGAAGATATGAGCGTAAGGAATTGGGCGGGGACTCACTGGATAGCTCGGTCCACGCGCAGCGGCGGAAGACCGAAGTCCGGTGAGGTCGATCTCGGGCCTCCGGTGAAGTCCGGCCGGGTCCGAGGGCTTGGCAAGCTTCACGGGCTACTGGCGGAGCTAGCCGAAGCAATGGCTTGGCTTGAGGGTGGCTGGAGTGGGCTGGCCACGGTGGCCGAAGCTCTGGCGGCAATGGCGGGTGGAATTAAGCTCGCCGGAGCTAAGGAAAGGTGGCTGGCCGGTGAGGGTGAGTGTGGGGCGAAGAGAGGTGCGCCCGAGGAGGCTTTATAGGCGCGGGCGGGCACGGCCGAGGGCGTGGGCGCGCGGCGGACTTGACCGGACGCCGGGGTGAGCGCGCGCGCGGGTTGGGCGAGCTCTGGCGTGCCGACCAGGGTCGAACACGTGTGCCCGTGCGTTCTGCCCAAGTTCTGGCGCGTGTGGTCGCTCATCCGAGCCTGCTCTCGCCTTGGTCAGTGCACAAAACCTCTTCTCCTCCCTACAAGCTACCATTCTTGTGTGGGGGTCATAGGATTTTGCCTACTGGTTGCAGAAATATGGAGCCAGGAAATCTGGTCTGTCTCCCTGCCCAAACCCGAGGCAAATCCAAGGTTTTGTCGTGTCTAGGGCTCGCGTCCCAATGCCATCTTCTGGCACACGACAGAGGGGTTAGTTAGACACAATTTTGTTAATGGGGCCATTAGGATTCGAGTTAGGGATCAAGGTGAACATCCCTGATCTTTGGCTCAAGGTCTGAATTTCAGAATTCTGAAATTCAGAATTCCCATTAAGTCCCCACATGAGAAGCTTGATTTGGGGTTTTATTTGAGTTATTTTGGCTAAGTTTTCTCAACATTTCTTGTTGCCCATTAAATATACTTTAATTTTTATAATTGGCTCAATTCATAATTTTAAACTTTCCATACCCTTCTTCTTATTTTCTTGAGTTTTGCTCATAGGGCTCACTTAGGGTCTTTAATTAGGGTTGCACATTCTTATCTTTTAAAAGTCTCAATTGTTTTGATCATGACACTTTTAAGTATATACTTGGTGAATCCTTTGTTACTTAAGTTATTTTGATGCTCATGCTTACTTTGATTCACATGAAATAATGATTCTTGGTTTGGCATTTGAGAGAAACCCTAGGTGACACTGGGGTGTCACAAATATCCTGACTACGAGCGGTTAGACAAGGGAGCCGAAGGGCAAAAAAGGAAGAGAGTATCTGATGTTCTGAATAAAGATGATGAAGAACAACTGAAAAACAAAAAGCTGAAGGCTGAACCAAAAACAGATGCTTCGAAAAAGAGGAAAGCTACAGCTTTGAAGCAGAAGGCAATTGTCGAAGAAGAAGAAACTGTTGCAACGCCCTCTGCTACCGAAGTAGAGGAAGTTTTAAAAGTAATGACTGAATCCTTGCTTGTCAAGTTAAGTCCACTTGGGCCACAACTGACGAAGCTTTTTCAGAAGGACAAGGAGCCCGCGAGAACGAAGAAGGCAGCTAGGCTAAAAAAGCAAAGAATCATCACAGTAACAGAAGCCATCGAAGGAACACCACCAGGATCTTTAGCTCCGAAGGCGCCGGCTATTGAAAGCACGACAGCTATTGAAGCTGCACCTTCAGAAGCCACAAATGCCGAAGCTGCCGGAGCCGAAGATATTAATTTAGAAAGCATGGTTGCTAATATAGATAAAATACTATTAAACATGGCCGCGGAAGAAGCTGCTGCAGAAGAGGCTGTCGCAGGCACCGAAAAAATTATGGCCTCAGAGCCCGAGAGAAAGAAAGGAGTAGCCGAAGACCCTTCGGAAGATGAAGCTTTTAACTTTCAAAACTTAATTGGTCAAGAGTTGACAAAGGCTGAAAAAGAAGAGCTAAAAGAATATGCTATATCTTGCGGATATCGGCCTGGAGCACTTCTCTTCGGTGGCATTGATGACGAATGGTTGGGCTGCGTGCGGGATCAAACTGGTGCGAAGGTTATCGGTACTCTATCAAAGAGTATCGGTTTCCCGAAGCTTGAAACAGATATCAGTCGCTACAGACGACAGCACATCGTTGGTAGTTTATTTTATTCCAATTTCAAGGTAAACAACTTTTTCTGACTTTTATTGTTTTTAATAACGAAGATGCTTTCTAACGATAGTTGTTTGCGTGCAAAGTATGCTGATGAGCAAAGCTTTGAAAATGCAGCAGGACTTGGAAGATAAAAAACAAGAGGTTGTAATTGAAAATTTAGAGAGCAAAATAAAAGAGCAATCAGCTGTTATTGAAAAGAAAGACTTCGAGCTTCAAACAACCGAAGGCTTGTTGGCGGAGGCTGAAGCTAAAATAACAGAATTAAATACGAAGCTTGTCTCTCAATCAGAAAACTTCGAACAAGAAAAGTTGAAGCTTAATGCAAAATTTGAGGCCGAAGTTCAAAAAAGTTCAAATTTGAAAAAATCGTTGACAAGCCTTCAGAATAAATGTCTGGAATTCAGCAATCGGTGCGTTCAACGGCTGAAGCAGGTCTTCTATTCAGTTGGAGCCAGCAGCGAAAAATTTACTCCTTCGGCTGAAGACCTGCCGGGTGCCTTCGAACATATCGAAGGTGAAATTTATGACCTTGACGAAGTTATAGCTGGACATGGTGACTTCTGTGCCCTGGTAGCTTCTCGTGGCACAGCTGTTGCCTTCCTGAAGTCTGGCTGTGAACACGGAAAGGTTGTTAATAGACCCAATTTCAGCTTATCACCAGTAGATTTGGATAACATTCCCAACCTTGCCCGAAGCATAGCCAATAGATTTATAAAATTGGTATGGACAAAGGGTGGACGAAGCAAAGCTGGTGATGAAGCTCGAAGTCACCTTAAGCCGGTAACAAAATTATACCTTGTGCCTACCTCTTCCTTCAAGCTTAAATTTTGCTTACCATACTTTGATTTGTACAGGATGACGAAGTCGAAGCCGAAACTGAGGAGTAAGGAGACAAAGCTCCATGGATACTGACGAAGCTTGAGTAGTGTGTAGAAAAAGCTCAAAAAACTCTTGTAATAATTTGTGTAAAGAATGATGTAATTAAATTTTACTTCGTGGACTCTATCCATACCTTGTAATATATTCTTACCTTTCCATCAACGTATAAAGTGCTTTGGTGTGAATGAAATTAGCATTTTTGAGCCGAAAGCAAAAAACACCTTCCCTTCTTTTCGTACGCAGCGAAGCATAAAATTGCTTCTTTTCCTTTTTCCCGAAGCCTTCTCTTTTGAGCCGAAGCAACTGTCTATGTTATGATGATGATGATCCTATGTATGTCTAAATGAATGTTTATGAATGCAAATGTATGATGAAATGTATCATGCAAATGAATGTCCAAATCCATACATACGAAGCCATAACCAAAGCCTTCGTTCCCTTAGGAACAACCAAAGTCTCTTTGCCGTTTATTTTTCAGCTTCACCACTTATTTTTCGGTGTATCAGCGCTGACTTTTCGCTATAAGCCTCCCTTAGGAGCTTCTTCGCCTTCTATTTTGGCAGTATCGCGTTGACTTTTCGCGCTTCGCCTTATATTTCGTTGGAACCAGCGTTGACTTTTCGATGTAAGCTCTGCATTCCCTTAGGAACGTCTTTTGAGCAGGAAAACTTACGTTGCACTCCCTTAGGAACGACTTTTTGTAGCTTCGTCGCGCTCTGCATCCCCTTAGGGACGTCTTTCGAGCTTCTCCGTGTTTTTTCTTTTCTCTTTGCACTCGATGGTGCATGCTCAGTTTTTACATTTACATCTTTGGGGGATATTGCTCTTGCTGAGCTGAAATAAGAAAAAAAATTACATGCTATGGCCCCATTAAAAACCTTTCTCCCCCTTTGGAAAGGAAAAGGGTGCCATAGAAAAAATAAAAAAGATTACATCAAGCTACACATAATATCGCCGAAGCTCATCCGCATTCCAAGATCAAGGAATGTCGTTGCCGTCCATATCCTTCAACCTGTAAGAACCGGGTCTTGACGAAGATACTACCAGGAAAGGTCCTTCCCATTTTAACTGTAGCTTGCCTACTGTATCTGGGTTGGCAACTCTCCGAAGTACCAAGTGTCCTGGCTTGATATTTTTTAACCGAACTTTTCTGTCACGCCATTTTATTGTTTCGGCTTGATATTTATTGATATTCTCCACAGCCTGAAATAAATTACAAAGCATGAAACATTATAGAAGGATATATTGAAAATAAATAATATTATTCACATATTTTATTATACGAACTCAAATATTAAAACATAATATTTAGATTCATTTATACCTTCGTCTTGACAGAAGGCAATGATTCCAGCGTAATGTGTCAGCAGTTACAAGATTGCGTGAACAGTACAGGGGTACTGTTCATCTATTTATAGGCACTGGGCGCAGCCTGTGTAAAATTACATTTATGCCCCTTACAATCGACTACAATAATGACACAAGACATCACGGGTCTTTAAGTCATTCCATCTTTAAGTCGGTTCACCCCTTTGTCTTGAAATCTGTCAGTGTGCCGAAGCTTTATTGATGATAGCTTCGGCGCTGCTCCTGATAGGATCTGCCGAAGGTGTTATCTTTCTTTAGGATCTTCGGATACGAAGCATACCCCAACACCCGCGTTTAGGCGAAAACGTGCCCGCGCGCGCGCCCGCCCAGGCGATTTTGCGCAAAGGCCCTGAGGAATTTGAAAAACCAGAAAAGAACCCACACACTGTTTCTATGTGTCGCTGACAATTGCAAATACTCCCCATACTTCTATTTCTTCACGGTTCTTGGTCCACGACGGGACCATGCCGAACAGCTGGCCGGAGCTGCGATTTCACGGCTATGGTGACCCGGACAGGAGGCAACAAGCTTATAAACATCAAGCAAAAGTCTATCCGAGCAAAAGCCCTCACTTAATTGAAAAGATTTAACCCTAATTGAAGCTTGTTCATGGTCACGGCGGTGGAAAGACTCCGGTGATTGTGTTTTGGACAACTAACGGCAGTGGTGCTAAAATTGAAGCTTGGGTGAGCTTCACGGGTTCACTAGAGACTGTGTACATGTCTAAATTTGGACTAAACGGGGACGGGAGAGTGGGTCGACAGAGAGGGTATCCGCGGTGGCGTTCTACGGGGCAACCTAGTGTTCCGGGGTTTAGGCTTCGGTAGAGTTCAATTGGCTGATATCGTGAGCAACATGAGGCTAAAGGCAAGCCAAAACAAGAGGCAAATGGGTAAGTACTGACACGAGGAGGGCTGCCCACGAATGGGTCCTTCATGGCGGTGGAGGTGACCAACTTTAAGGAAATCCGATGATCTCGGTCGATAGGGGATGAAACGGGATGGCTAGTGTGCTATTAGCTCCACAACTAAGGGGCAAAGATCAATGCACTGTCAATTTGGATGACGGGGGTAAGGGCGTGGTGAATTTATAGGGCGGGTGGTCAACGACGGCGGTCGTGGTGATAACCTTCACCAGACCTTGCTAGTAATCAACGGCGACGTCGGGCGCGGTCCTTTTCTAGGGGTTAGACACGTCTTGTTGCGGTATTAGCATAGTTAAATCAACGATGCCGTGGATGAATGGAGGGAAGCGACGCCGGTGACCAGGTACGGCCACAAGGGCCAATGGTCGGGATATTTGCGCTCCACCGCCGCGATCTTACCCAATCCATGAATATCGCTGCGAAGAGATGCCCACCGAGCACCCGACCGAGACGCGGCGTGAATCACGGCACCGATCGGTGCCGGCGGCGAGGTGCTCCGCACCTCGGATATTTCTGTTATTGTAGTATTGCGATTGTTCTTTAGAGCACCTGACCAAGTACAATTGGGGGCGATTTGCTCCAAAATTTGTGTGGCAACTTGATCATCCAACTGCATCAAAGTTGTTGATTTATAATCCATCTTCAATTTTGGTATAGCATCTCCAATCAAATTCTCATTGGTTCCTACTCAAATTTGATCCCAAAGTTCTACCAATGTCATTGGTGGCCATATTTTAGTTCAAGGGCTGACTGACAGCCCGACTTTAAGTCCTTCTATCTCCAATTTCTGTACAACACCAATGCTTAGTCACTTAATAAAACTTGTACCCCTAACATAGATCTACAAGTTTGATATATTGACCTAGGGCAAAACTCTTGTAGATTTAGAGATATAGAGCTCCAAAGTTGACCCCATTGTACTGAAATTCAGACTTAACTTTATAAAGCTCATGGGGTACTTTTGCAAAGAAGTCCAAATTCCTCCACATTACTTGAAAATTCTCCAATGTGAAAATTATTTGGTTTGTGATGTTTTATCACTTTGATATTTACACTTTAGTCCCAAAGTGCCTAGAATTTACATTTAACCCCCTAGGGTTCCAATTAGGGTTTTCTAGGGTTTCTTTTTGAGTTTTGGGGACTTTAGGATTTTTGTGCCACTAAAGTACGTCAAATGTGCTACCTTATGAACATTTATCATGACTTATGATTATTACTTATTTGGGCTTCACTTTCATCCAATAGCCCTAACTCAGGGTTAAGTACCCTACCCTAGGGTTGATCACTCTTTAAGTCATCTCATCACAACTTATTTTGAAATTTGACCTACTGAATGCATTCTAGGTGTAACAAACACATGATATGTCAATGCACATGATGTTATGCTCAAATTTTAGTGCCAGTAACACCAGGGGCGTTACACTTATCCTTGGTTGTGGCAAAATTTTTTGCAGGTACGCTACGGGACATGGTTGATGGTGTGAATTGGCCTTCCACCCTGCCACCGTGTTGGATGGTCGAGTGGGAGGCTGCTCCGGCAGGAGAGGAGCAGGAGGAGTAGTGGGCCAGGCCTTGCCCTATTCCTTAGCATTCGACGTTATCGACTATCTGCTCCACTTTACTTATGAACTCGTTCTCTTTTATTTAAAACTCCGATTTATGTAATAACTCTAGTAGTTTAATTTGTGGTTTCATGCTATATTGTATTCTCTCTGTGACTCACCTTAGAGTGAGCTAGTGGTATTTTATCCCGGGGAAGTGGCTTCATCAGACTAGATCTGAGGGACTGACAGGTTATTCTGATTTAAGTGTGTCGCGGCCTCCAAGGCGTGACTTGGGCACTTAAGCTGGAATAATTCGGACGGTTCTACCACAAAGGACATACCTTCATCATCCCAGTAAACAAATATAAATGGAGGTACATGAAATATAAAAGAATATAAATAATAATGGCATATCAATAATTTATTTATATTCCCATTTCGTAAACATGAATAAATATTCATAATATTCATATTACATTGATACCTTCGGCTTGACAAAAGTTAAAAATGCGAGAGTGACGCAAGAGCAATTACAGTTCAGTGTGAACAGTATGCGGTACTTTTCATCTATTTATAGGCACGGGACGTAGCCCAGACAAAATTACATCCATGCCCCTGTTAACTAATTATAATCATAATGCAAACTGTTAAGGACTATAGTCTTTTCCTCTTTAAGTCGGATTTGTCCTTCGCCTTTATCATTACACCAAACTGAAGCTCTGTCAGCCATAGCTTCGACTTTTGTCAGTATCATCTTTGGCTTATATCTTCATGTCTCACTTACCTTTATCCTGTATAGCCAAAGGTGTTTTTGCCTTGAGGACCTTCGGCGGAGGAGAAGACCCCCAACAGTAGCCCGTTCGCGGTGCTAGATCGTTTTTCGTAACGAGCTCAATCTATGAAAAACACGAAGACTTCGGGATGTCGAAGGTCCGAAAAACATCTTGCCTGAGCTCGTTGCCGAGAAACGATTATAATATTCTTGACGTCAGATGGTCCACCGTTCAGCCAGTGCGAGTAGTGTGGCGGTTCACCTTCTCCTCCTATAGCACTATATAAACAAACGGGTTGGTGAGAAGTTACCACAACATTCATTGCCATTGCACAGTTGTGCTGTTAAATTTTTTTAACCATAGCCGAAGCTTTCTGTATTGCACTTTCGAGCAAATGCTTCGTCACTGGTGATTAGCTTCATCTTAAAAATGGCATAAACACAAATGGCCAATGTTCGATCCACCGCTAGGGTGTCTCGTGAGGGAGTCGAGGCCGAAGCTGCCGAAATAGCACCCATCTCAGAAGTAATGAAGCAATCAGGTCTAGTTGTGCTAGGGGCAGTTACTAACGAAGGTGCCTCTAATGCTGAAGCTGGACAAACTATGGTTGAGGGTGGTAGTGATAACGAGAGCGAGGAGGACTACAACATTCTAAACCCGACAAATCCTAGTCATCTTGAATTTGAAAAATCTACTGTATTAGAAGATGACATGACTATGATGAAAAAACTGGGCTACTTCAGAAAGTCTGAGAGCAAGCTTGTTCGATTTGCTGGGGAAGAGATAATTTCGGAACGGAGGGATGACGAAGTTATCGCCTTTAAGAGCTTCTTCAGAGCAGGGTTTCGGTTCCCGCTAAATGACATGATAGGGGAGGTTCTAAAGAACTTTGAAATATACCTTCATCAGCTGACCCCCAATTCTATTGTTAGACTTAGTGTCTACATATGGGCTCTCCAAAGCCAGAGAATGGATGTGAGTGCCGAAGCTTTTTGCCGGGTGCACGAACTTCACTACCAGATGAAGGCTAGAGCAGATGGCCTTCATAGGAACTTTGGCTGCTACAATTTTGCGTATCGGAAGGATACGAAGGCCCCGGTTATTGGCTATCGTACCAAGTGGCTGACTGGATGGACTAATGAATGGTTCTACATGAAAGGGGACGAGAAAAAGAGCGAGAAGCAAATGAGCATGGTTGAGTCCATTAGAGTTAAACTTCGTCATGACTCGACCCTTATGCAATATGCAATTGGGGTTACCCTATCAGTTGGCTGAAGTAGAATTTAGAGTGGTAGCCGAGCACATCAGTACTAGAGACTTAGTACAAGAGTATTTGTCAAACAGAACATATCCAACTTCTAGTGGTTGGGGAATGCCGAAGAGAAAAGAAGTGGGAAAGAATCATGAGCTTGTACCTCCCTTATCGCTTTAAGTTCGAGAAACAATTCGAAAAGCCTTGCAAAGAATGGCTAGATATGTTTGAGACCATGTGCAACGAAATACTTGGGAATTATACAAAGAAAGAAGATCAGTCGATGACTGTAGCCTTCGGTACCCGGCCGAAATGAAGATTGAACCAGATAATGGACGCCTTGAACTTTGAATACCCCGACTATGAAAAGCTTGATAAAGGGAGCGAAGGGGTAAAAAGGAAACGGGTTGTCAGCATCCTGAATAGGCAAGCTACCCGGCTGATAAAAGAAGATGAAAAAATTTCGAAGAAAGCAAAAATAGCTCCTGAGCCGAAGGCGACACCTTCTAAAAAGGAAGGTTTGTTACAACTTTTTCTGCTGAGCCGAAGGTGGGTGAAACAGATGAAGCTCCTTCAACACCCTGTGCTGCTGAAGTAGCAGAAATTTCAAAGGTAATGACTAACTCTCTCCCCATCAAGCTACTAAGTCCTCTGGGGTCGGAACTGTCGAAATTTTTACAGAAGAAAGAACAATCGTCGGCTGCAAAGGAGAAAGCTGAAGGGCAAAAGAAACGATGAATAGTCAATGTGATGCAGGCCATTGAGCGAACACCGCCTTTGGCCTCAGCGGGCAAAATGAGCACTGCTGCAAGTGCCAAAGCCGAAGCTGCTGCCAAAGCTGCAAAACTCGCAACCACAACGTCACGAATTGACAAGCTTATATCAGATATGGTTGCAGAAGAGACAGATGTGGCTGCGGAGGAAAGCATGGCCGCAACGCCTGATAAAGGGAAAAAGTTGTTGATACTTCTTCGGGAGAGATGGATTTTGACCTTCGGCACCTTGGTGGCTAGGAACTGTCTGAGGCAGACAAGGAGGAGCTGAAAGAATATGGAATATCTTGCGGCTATCAGCCGGGATCTATGCTCTTCGGTGGGATTGACGAAGAAATTTTGGGATGTATCCACGACCGCGTCGGTGCGAAGATAATCGACACTCTGTCTAAGAGTGTTGGTTTCCCGAAGCTAGAGTCTGACATTAGTGGTTACCGACGGCAACACATCGTCGGTAGCCTATTCTACTCCAATTTCAAGGTGAAATCTTTGTCTAGATTCTTGTTGTGTTTGTGATGGATTAAAATGTTCTGACCTTAATTTGTTTTCGCAGAGCATGGTGATAAGAAAGGCGCTAAGAATGCAGCAGGAGTTCGAAGATAAGAAGAATGAAATAATAATCAAAGGCTTGGAGAACAAAATTAAAGATTTTGAAGCTTCTCTCAAGAAGAAAGATTTCTTGCTACAAGCAGCCGAAGGTTCCCTTGCGGAAGTACAAGCTAAAAATGCTAAATTAAGCGAGGAACTTCTCAATGCCAAACAACTTTAAAGGAAAAATCAGAGCGCTTCGAGCAAGAAAGAAAAGAACTGCAAGCAAAATTTGAAGACAAAGCTGAGAAGAATACGAAGCTGCAGGAATCACTGAAAGACCTTCGAAATAAGTGCTCAGATTTCGCCACCCGCTGCGTGCATCGATTAAAAGAAATATTCAACTCGGTTGGGGCTAGCTCTAAAGAAATTGCCCCTTCGGCTGAAGATATACCCAAAGCCTTCGAGCATATTGAAAATGAAGTTGATGCGCTCGACGAAGTTATAACTGGGCACAGAGACTTCTGTGCCCTGTTACCTTCTCGTGGAACGTCTGCTACATTTTTAAGGCCGGATGCACGCATGCTAAAATAGTGAACAAGCCAAACTTCAGCCTGTCACCATCAGACTTAGTCAATATTCCTGGTGAGACCCGAAGCATTGGAAATAGATTTATCACTCAAATTTGGGCTAAAGGCGGGCGGGAGCTTGCTGGAGACGAACCTCGGAAATTGCTTAACTCGGTATGAAACTTATACTTGTTTGTTACCTTGAGTTTTCTTTATTACACTTGCATTTACCTTATACCGTCATCTGTCTGCAGGATGGTGGCGCCAAAGATCAGTAAGCCGAAGCGTGTTCCAAAGGTTGCTGTGCTGAAGCTTCTTTTTGTGGCTTCCTGTATAAAGCTTAGGATCTCTTTGCATTATTTTTGCAAAAGATTGTAATTGAGAACTGAACACAACATTGTACATATTTGTCCATACCTTGCAATATAATTTTACCTTTCTGTCCATGTATAAATTGCTTTGTTGTGGACGAAACCCACAGTTATAGTTTTTGAGCCGAAGGCGAAAAACACCTTCCCTTCTTTTTGTTCACATCGAAGTGTTGTACAAAGTGTATATGTATTGTTGTTTGAGACGAAGCTTCTTCGTATTCAATGAAGCATTTTGTCACCGAAGTCAGGCAACTCTTTCTTTCATGTTAACGTTTGTGCTTCATGTCATGATAATGATGATCCTACAAATGTCTAATGAATGTTTATATGAATGCAATGAATTATGCAAATGTATGACCCGAACACACACGAAACCACACCCAGACTCTGCATCCCCTTAGGAACAACTTTTGAGTCTCTTCACCTTCTATTTCGGTGGCATTTAAGCTCTACATTCCCTTAGAAACGTCTTTTGAGCTTTCTCACCTTCTATTTCAGTGGCATTTAAGCTCTGCATTCCCTTAGGAACATTTTTTGAGCTTCTTCACCTTCTATTTCGGTGGTATTTTGGTTCTGCATTCCCTTAGGAACGACTTTTGAGCTTCGAAACTTACTCTGCGCTCCCTTAGGAACGACTTTTGTAGCTTCGCGACCTTCAGAGTGATTGCAGCTCTGCATCCCCTTAGGGACGACTTTTGAGCTTTTCCCTGCTCTTTTTGCACTCGATGGTGTAGATTCTGATATTACATGTTACATTTTTTGGGGGAATTTGGCCCTTGTATTGCATAGGGCTAAACGAAAAATGAAAATTACAAACTATGGCCCCATTAAAAACCTTTCTCCCCTCCTGAAAGGAAAAGGGTGCCATAGGAAAAAATAAAAATATTACATCAATTACACTAAAAAAAATAAAAAGATTACATCAAGACCTGGGTATGTCGTTGCCGTCCATATCCTTCAGTCTGTAAAAACTGGGTCTTGACAAAGATACTACCAGAAAAGGACCTTCCCACTTCAGCTGAAGCTTCCCCACTGTATCTGGGTTAGCTATCCTTCGAAGCACCAAATGGCCTGGTTTGATATTTTTCAATCGAACGTTTCTATCGTGCCATTTTATTGTTTTGGCCTGATACTTATTGATGTGCTCTATGGCCTAAAGTCTGGTCCCTTCTATGGTGTCTTTTGTTATTTTGCAATCAACTTCATCCTTCGATGAAGCTTTGGTTCTAATTGATCCTATTCTTGCTTCTTCTGGCGTTATTGCTTCGTCACCGAACAAGAGCTTGAATGGAGTAAAATCTGTTAACCTTGAGACAGCAGTGTTGTGGTTCCACACCACCTTTGTTAATTCATCTAGCCGCTTTCCTCTGGGCTGATTGAAGATTAACTTCATTATTCCCGTTATTATAATTCCATTTGCTCTTTCTACTAATCCATTTGATTCTAGATGCCTTACTGACGCGAAGTGTATTTTTGTACCAACCTGGTCACAAAAAACTTTGAACGTTTCAGTATCAAATTGAGTTCTGTTATCGACTGTAACAGCCTTCGGCACACTGAAGCGACAGACAATATTTTGCCAGAAAAACTTCTGGACTGTGGCCGAAGTTATTGTAGCTAGGGGTTTAGCTTCGTTCCATTTTGAGAAATATTCCACTACCAAAGCAACATATTTCAAGTTTCCTTGTAATGGCCAAGTAGGTTGAATTAGTTGTGTTAGAGACGAAGGTTGTTTCTAGTCTCTAGCACACTTCTGACAGTTTTCACATTTCTGGACCACGTCCGCTGCATCCGAAGCTGCCTTCGGCCAATAAAAACCTTGTCTAAAGACCTTTCCCATCTCTATAATGGCCAAGTAGGTTGAATTAGTTGTGTTAGAGACGAAGGTTTTTCTGGTCTCTAGCACACTTCTGACAGTTTTCACATTTCTGGACCACGTCCGCTGCATCCGAATCTGCCTTCGGCCAATAAAAACCTTGTCTAAAGACCTTTACCAGTAAAGGCCTGGATACAATGTGGGCTCCACACAGTCCTGCATGTATCTCCTTCATTAATTCTTGTCCTTCATTCCTGGATAGACATTTGAGCGATGGGGAACAAACTCCATGCTTGTATAACTCACCTTCAATTATTACATAAGGTCTTGTTCTTGCTTCCATTCTCTTGTTATAAGCTTCGTCATCTGAGAGAAAGTTGCCTTGGAGAAAGGATATTATTTCGGTCCTCCAGTCTTTACTATGTACATGTGAGATTGTGAGCACTGCTCTTTCCATCAGCTCGATTGAGGGTGCTTTTATTGTTTCAAAAAATACTTCCGAGGGCAAAGGGAGCCCCTGTGCCGCTGACTTAGCTAATAAATTTGCATGCTCATTCTCTCCCCTTGGGATATTTTTTACAGAAAAACCCTCGAAAGAAGCTTCCAATCTTCGGACTGCATCCAAATACTTTTCAAGTTTCCGATATCTTGCCTTGCTGCTCTTATCCACATGGCCCGAAATAACTTGCGAATCAGTTTTAAGGATTGCCCTTCTTATTCCGGTTGCCTTTAGTTTTCGAAACCCTAAAAGAAGAGCTTCGTACTCGGCAATGTTATTTGTATAGCTGAAGTCTAGCTCTATTGCATAACATGTTCTGACTTTAGAGGGTGCAACTAGGATAGCAGCCAAAGCCCCCCCCAAGATCCATCGCAAAATACCGTCCAAGCTTCGAAATCTTTTGTTGCTTCTTCACCCTGAGCCCCTGGCATCCAATCAGCAATGAAGTCTGCTAACGCCTGAGATTTAATTGAGGATCTGTGCACATAATCAATGGTGAATTCGTTATGTTCCGTGGCCCATTTTCCGATCCTTCCTGTAGCTTCTCTGTTCCTCATTATGTCCTTCAGGGGTTGCGATGAAGACACTATTATATGATATGCTTGAAAATAATGCTGAAGCTTCCTGGAGGCCATCAATACAGCATATAGTACCTTCTCTAAGTCTGTGTAATTTTTCTTTGAAGGGCTGAGTACTTCAGAGACGAAGTATACTGGTGCTTGCTTTTTTATCTAGCCCTCTTGTTTCTCTTGTACAAGTTCTGCACTAACCGCAGCATGGGAAGCGGCCACATATAGAAGTAACAGGGTGGTAGTCTTGGTACAAAATATTCTTAGTACAAAGCCACCCGCTAAGGTTTCCACGTCAGTATTGATGGCCCTTTGGGTGAGGTAACTTAGCCAAGACTACCACCCCATGTTAACATGAGCTGACACCATCATGACACGGCTGGAAGAGTTTTCCCAACATCTTGGTTTGCTACAGGGTGACACTGATTATGGTGTTGACACCGAGTACGACGATCAGCCCCATCGTCTCCGGCACGGATCTCATCATGTGGTACGTAACCAGAATGATTTTTCCTCTAAGATTAAACTCACTATACCTGAATTCAATGATACATATAATTCTTTTGCGTACCTTGAGTTGGAACTTGCTGTTGTACAAAAAATTCCATGTCATGCTTTTTGTGCAAACCACCAAGTTAGAGCTGCTACTAGTGAGTTTACTGATTTTGCTTTTATTTGGTGGAGCGAACATTGCAACACACATCCCACTAAAATCCCTACCACTTGGGATGCTTTAAAAGTCCTTATGTGCCACAGATTTGTTCCCTCATATTAAGCTCGCGATTTGCTTAATAAACTACAATGTTTAAAACAAGGCACACACTCTATTGAAGAGTCCTATCAGGAGCTGCAAATTGGTATGCTTCGTTGTGGTTTAGTTGAGAACAATGACGCAGCTATGGCGCGCTTTTTGGGTGTTTTAAACCGTGAAATTCAGGATGTGCTTGATTATAAGGAATACAATAATATTAACTGTTTATTCCATCTTGCTTGTAAAGCTGAACGTGAAGTGCAGGGACGACATACGAGGACACAAGCTAACTCTTCTGCAGGTCGCACCACATCATTCAACTCCAAGCCTACCACCATGGTACCACCAGCAGCGACATCACCATCTACCAGCACTCCGCATGACAAGGCCCTAGAAAAAAGTCTAGTGCCACCTCCAGCAACAAAGGGTGCTTCTTTCGCTGGACGCACCAAGGATATTCAATGTCATCACTGTAAAGGATTTGGTCACGTAATACGGGACTGCCACAACAAGTGCACACTGATTATACGTGACAATGGTGAGTATTCTTTAGCTAGTGATTCTAAAGAAACCATATATGTAACACCCCAGGTGTTACCCAAGGCCCTAGCCCAAGGAGCACACCTATGGCCTCTAATCCAATGTGAAAAATAGGAAGTGAAGGTACTAAAGGCCTTAGGATCATGGCTAGGCTAAGTCTTGATCATAACACAAGAGACACCCTAGCCTTCACACATTCTCACTTATGAAAATATTCTAAAACCCTAAGTCCCCTCTTAAGCCATTTAACCCCGAATAAGGATTAGAAGGAAAAGATTGTGCAAATGGCCAAATCATAAAAGGGAACCTTTACCAAGGATGAAGTATATTAATAAATCTATAAAATGTATTAAGAAAGGTATTACAAAAAGGCCCAACAAAAACCCCAAAACAATTCACCAAGTGGGGAGCACAATAGAGCCATCAAATTTTCTCTAAGTCCCAAAAACAACCCTAGACTAAAGATCAGATGTGTTCACCTTTGTGCTGGTGCCAAAACCACTTGGACTAAATAGCAAAAAGTGGCCAAATTACCCAAGGCACACCCCTGAAAAATTTGAAATCAAACCATGGTCGTTTGACATGGTTTGACATAAGTTTTGTCGCTGGTGAACAGTGCAGCCAATCAAGACTTGGCGCCCATATATCTCAGAAGCTAGGGCAGATCTTCCATTGGAACTTACACAAACTAGCTAGCCCTAGGTGCCAGGAAGAGATCTTGCATAAGACATTTGGCTAGATTCGCATGTTTTGGAGCTTTGCAGGCGCAAGAACTCGGGCAGATGAACACAACCACGTGTTCGACGCGCCCAGGCCACGCCAGAGCACGCCCCCGGCGCTCAGCCCGCGCGTGCAGCCCCGCGCCGTGCCAACCCCGCGCCCACACCGGCGCCCACGGCTATAAAAGCCACCCCGGCCTCGACCGTACACCCCCGCGCGTCCCTAACCCAGCCCGAGCACAAGTTCGCCGGCGTTTTCCCAGAGAGCGGCATGCTTGCGGCCGCGCAAGCCACGACCACCATAGACCGGCCAAACCAGCCACTCCCCATCCCGTCCGACCCTCGGGTTAGCTTCTACGGAACTCGGTGAAGCTCCCCGAGCTGGGGATTGAACTATACCTCACCGGAGGCACCAGATCGACGTCACCGGACCTCAACCGGTCGCCGTCGCACGTAGGCCGAGCTCCACGGTAAGCCATTTGTCGATTCCTTGAACCTATAGCATCCTTAGCTTCCCGTGAAGCTCCCTATGCCATTTGATTGAGCTCTACCGCCATGACCATGCCGGAGCAACCGCCGCCGACGAGCCCGACCGCCTGTGCACGCGGTCATACCTATTCCGGCCATCACAGTCGACGAACCGCACCTCGACGTGACCGCCAGGACCTCCCGGATCTCACCCAGCCCTTCACCAGACCTCCCTCGCCGCCGGTAAGCCGCGCCACCCTTTTTCCTCTCTGCGGTTACTGTTACAAGGGGGAAGGAGCTCGGGTTGAAAGAAGGAAAGGTTAGGGGGGTTTTTGCGAAGTCAGTGACTCAGATGAATAGTTCCACAGGGTACGGTTTAAAGGATTAGTTGAGGGAAACCACAGGGGCCTTGGTGCAAACTAGTTTTCATTAAACCTTTTAAACTTTATTCTTTTAAATGAATACAGAACTTGCAAAATTCATAACTCCAGTGTTATCCAACCAAATTTGGTCAAACAAATTTTGCTAGGTTCTGAATAATATGAACTACTTAGGAAAAATAACAAACACCCTGAGTACTGCAAGAAATTTTAAACTTTTGATTTAAATAGTAAACTGACCAAAAACGAAATGAATAAGGGAAAAATAGCTATACTTTTGGACTGAGGTTAAGAAAAATTAGAGAGATACTTAACTACTAAATACCCTGATTAAAAATGATAAACTCCTTAGTACACCAGAGTAAGGAGGGATTAACCACTAAAACTTGCTTTGGTCCAAACCTTAAAAAATGGAAAAGGGAGTTTAAAATGAGAACCAGAGGGCAACCACATCTTTCCTAGCTTACTTTAGTAACATGGTTCACTAGAAAATTTTGTTGAACCCTCTGTTAGTACAAAAGAAATGCACCACATGTTATTTCATGAAAACAATAAGAAATTAGAAAAATTCTAGAAAAACAATCCTAAGGATAAACCACCCCAATCCTTGGGATAACAAATAATATGTTAGTATGAATCTAGGAAAAATATAAGTTCTATTGTTGGACATTTTTCAAATGACAAGTTAGTTATAAGTGCATTTTTGACACTAAACTTTAGAAAATCACAACTAGATAACCATTATGTCACTTTCTGTGATTTTTAGCACAAAGACCTATTATCACCCATGGATCTTGGCAAAAATAAATTTTAGCTCAGAGCCCTCACCTAAATCAGAGCTGTAGTGCAAAGTGACCTTTTACCGTCACTTTTGTTATTTTTGCACAAGGTTTATCTAAATTAATCCTAACCTCAAATTTTTAGAATAGACTACGGAGACCAATGTTTACCCACTGTAATTTTTGCAGCATTTTTGGAAAATTCTAAATTACCATGGTAGTTCAAGAGCACTCAAAAACAAGCATCAATAGAAAGTAAAAAGGGGATTGTGGAAGAATTAATAGTATACAACTAAATCTCTCTAGGAGTCCAATAAGATAGGAAGGAGATGATTAAAATCCTTACGTTCACTAAGACCCAGAAATAGTGTATACCAAACACTTAAGACCCCATCCGATAAGGAAACCCTAGTGTACCCACTATTATCATAATTATTTCACCTACCTAGTATTTACTAAATTGACATGTCATTAATATACATGTATATTATTCATTGCATTCGATAGATTGTAATCTCGCTGACGGAGTGTACATCCTCGTTCCGGAGCAAGGAGTTGCTCAGGAGGTAGCTCAGGAGCCAGCACAAGAGCCTGCCATCGAGGATCTGCCTGCCCCAGCTTTGGAAGGCAAGCCCCGGTTTTATGCATAACCATTATATATATGCTATTTTACTACACTTAACGTTTGTAGGTTCGTACTGTGCACATAAGTGTAGGAGTTGACTGAAACCCCAGTTGCATGAACTCAGGATTCCTTTTAAGATGGATACTAGTATGCTAGGTCGAGTAGCTGCTTTGCTAATTTGGGATCTCAGTAGAAGTTGAGTGATTTTTCTAGCACTCGCGCGAGGTCAGGAATTGATTGTATCCATTTTCTATATCGGAATGATGATGGTCTGTGGGCACAGATCCATGGGGATGCGTAGTCTACGAGACGAAATGGGAATAAGGATTAACGTGCGGATACCTGTGTCAAGCGTTTGAACGTACTAAGCACATGCCGAGAAATATGGTAAATCAGTAAGTCTAGTACCTGAGTGAACCTGGCAGCAGACTTTGCCCCTCACACGACCTGAGACATGGTCTCCCATTCCGGTTATGGTGGGTATAAGTGCGGTCACTGCACAACGGCAGTCGGGGTTAGTGAGTCATTGTACGCCAAGGCGGTGAGCCCTGTTCTGTTGACAGGGAATCGATGGGGACGGTTGATGTGTGTGGGGACAGAGTGCCTGGCCACGTCGTGTGTTTAGGTTTACCTAGCAAGGTTTAAAAACTCGATTCGAATCGTTTGCTTCTCGCAGCTAATGAGACTGCTTGATCCATTGTACTGCATTGAGTAATAAGTGGAAATGAGTTGATTGGCAAAATATGTTGATTTCTAAAATGCTTGATACCATGTATGATTAGCTAGGTACACATCTAGTCTTAAGAGGATTACACTAAAACTTGAAAGGCTAAAACTTGATTTTAGACTCAGCTAGTGCTTTTGGCAAACCAAACCCCTCAGCCAAACAGCTGCATGTCTAGAGGTAGAGGAGTAGACTCCTCACACCGAGTAAGTCTAGCTGAGTATTAGTATACTTAGCCTTGCTTGTAGCATAATTTGACAGGTTCTTTGGAGGATATGATTGCTGGAGTGACTTGGCCGTCTACCCTGCCACCGGGTTGGATAGTCGAGTTGGACCCTACCTCAGCAGGAGAGGAGTAGGAGGAGTTATGGGCCAGGCTTCCCCATTCTCTCTTATTTATCTTTAGTTAAATTCCGCTGCATTCCGAACAATGATGACTACTTTTGCAAAACTCTGACAATGTTGTAATAACCTTAAGTACTCCTTTAACTTGTGGTTGTATGCTTTATTGCATTTGCTCTATGCCTCACCTTCGAGTGAGTACGTGGTACTTGATCCTGTTAGTGGCCTTATCGGACGGGATCTGAGGGACTGACGTTTTATTCCTATTTAAGTGTAGTCTAGCTTCTAAGGTGGGACTTGGGCACTGAAGTTGGAATAATTCGGGCGGTTCCACCATAGCTGGTATCGGAGCTTGTACCACCATAGAGGAATCAATAAATCATAATTACCAACCTTTTCAAAAGTAAAACTTGCATAGAAACCAATGTTGGAGATCATTAAGACGATCAGGAAAGCCTTAGGACGTGAAGCCTTAGGATACTAGATGGGTAGCTAGGTGGCTATGTGAATATGCCCTAAAGGCTGCTATGATATAGGTGGGGAATTTCTATACCCCCACATACTTGATGTGAGGTCGCTTAGGACGAGCATGCATGCATTCTTTTATAATTACGTAGTAAAATGTCAATAATAATAAATAGTTACATAATCGAAGAGACACCCGTAACAATAATTTAAGTCTACATCAAAGATTCAACTTAACTATGGTGAAGCCAAGCACTAGTTTCCTTTAATTTTTAGTAATTCTTTTTATTTTTCACTTATGCTTGCCCTTACACAGATGGCTTCTCACGAATCCACAGAAGGAGGGAACTCACATTCCCACACGGACGGGCTTGCACGAGAGGGTTTTCCCCGTATTTTATGGGAAGTACTGCAGGGAGCCGGTTATGATACGCCTCCCCAGTACGTGGTGCAATTGTTTGAGGAGCACCGGGTACCCCGCTGTAGGGTGAGGATGACCTTGGAGCCTCATCCCTTACAGCCAGGCTTGCATTCATTGGACTCTAAGTCTTTCGGTTTTAGAGCCAAGGATACTATTGAGTCCATTGCTCTGCATGTGCTGACCACCTTCTACGGCTTTCACCCCTTGGAGCTATCGACCCACCCCATTGGCTTGTTTCCCGCTGAGAAGGAAGACAACCCAATGTGGAAGGATCGAGTTGAGAACGCCAAGGATGTGTGGGCTCTCTACCCGGGACAAACCTCTCACCTGACGGTACGGTGCATGAGTGCCCTATATCGTCTGCAGGCCCTGCGAGGTGAGGCGATGTCCCAGCTGATGGGCCTGGTGGAGTCTACCAAGATCACCCTGGATAACAGGGAGGACCTTGTCATAGACTTGTCCACCGAGTTGGTGGAAAAAGACCTCCAGTTAGAGCAGATGGCCACCCAAATCCAAGAGCTCGAGGATCAGGTGGAGGCCAGGGATGAAAGGGAAATAGGGTCAAACCTTTTCCTATATGAATTTTGGTGGTTGAATTGCCCAACAAAAATAATTGAACTAACTAGTTTGCTCTAGATTATAAGTTTTACAGGTGCCAAAGGTTCAACACAAACCAATAAAAAGTCCAAGAAAGGGTTCAAATAAAAAGAGCAAAAGACAACCCAAAGGCAGCCATGGTCTGGCACACCGGACTGTCCGGTGTGCCACCGGACAGTGTTCGGTGCACCAGGGAGTTCCACTCCAAACTTGCCACCTTCGGAAATTCGGGGAGGCCGCTCCGCTATAATTCACCGGACTGTCCAGTGTGCCAAGCGGAGCAACAGTCGTCCACGCCAACAGTCGTCTGCAACGCTACAGTGAAACGCTACAGTGCGCGACTGCGCGCGCAGAAGTCAGAGCAGGCGCAGATGGCGCACCGGACAGTGAACAGGACCTGTCCGGTGGCCCACTTGTAAGAAGCTCCAACGGTCGAACCCTAACGGCCTGGTGACGTGGCTGGCGCACCGGACTGTCCGGTGCGCCATACGACAGAAGCCCTCACCAACGGTCCTTTTGGTGGTTGGGGCTATAAATACTTCCCAACCACCACACTTAAATGCATCCAAGTTTTCAGCCATCAAACCTCATACGAGAGCTCTAGACTTCATTCCAAGACACAAACAAAGAGATCAAATCCTCTCCCAAGTCCAAAGATCATTCCAATCAAATAGTGACTAGTGAGAGAGACAATTGTGTTCATTTGAGTTCTTGCACTTGGGTTGCTTTTCTTCTTCCTTCTTTCTTGTTTCCAACTCAATTGTAATCAAGGCAAGAGACACCAATTGTGTGGTGGTCCTTGTAAGGAATTAGTGTCCCAATTGATTGAGAAGAGAAGCTCACTCGGTCTAGGTGACCGTGTGAGAGAGCGAAAGGGTTGAAAGAGACCCGGCCTTTGTGACCACCTCAACGGGGAGTAGGTTTGCAAGAACCGAACCTCGGTAAAACAAATCACCATGTCATTCGCCCTTATTTGCTTGAGATTTGTTTTTATCCTCCCTTTCGGACTCGCTTATATTTCTAACGCTAACCCCGGCTTGTAGTTGTGCTTAATGTTTATAAATTTCAGATTTGCCTATTCACCCCCGTTCTAGGCGACTTTCAATTGGCATCAGAGCCCGATACTTCATTAGAGCCTAACCGCTCGAAGTGATGTCGGGAGCATCCGCCATGAGGGAGATCGGGACCGGCGACAAGTCCACAAGCTCGGGAAGAACACACTCAAGAGAGTCCGCCCACAAGCACAAGGAGGAGTCCTCTTCCTCCATCAAGTCCCAACGGAAGGATGACAAGAAGAAGAAGATGATGAAGAAGGGGGTCTACTACGAGACCGACTCTTTGTCACCCTCCACCTCCGGCTCGGAATCGGCATCCGCCACTTCTAAGCGCCATGAGCACAAGAAGTATAGTAAGATGCCCCTTCGCTATCCTCGTATTTCAAAATGCACTCCATTACTTTCCGTCCCATTAGGCAAACCACCTATGTTTGATGGTGAAGATTATTCTATGTGGAGTGATTAAATGAGGCATCACCTAACCTCACTCCACAAAAGCATATGGGATATTGTTGAGTATGGAGCGCAGGTACCAAAGAAGGGGGACAAGGATTACGATTCGGAGGAGGTCGAACAAATCCAACACTTCAACTCCCAAGCCACTACTATACTCCTTGCCTCTCTAAGTCGAGAGGAGTATAATAAGGTGCAAGGGTTGAAGAGTGCAAAGGAGATTTGGGACGTGCTCAAGACCGCGCACGAAGGAGACGAGGTGACCAAGATCACCAAGCGGGAGACGATCGATGGGGAGCTCGGTCGCTTCATGCTTCATCAAGGGGAGGAGCCACAAGCGATGTACAACCGGCTCAAGACCTTGGTGAACCAAGTGCGCAACCTCAGGAGCACCAAATGGGATGACCATGAGATGGTCAAGGTTATTCTTAGATCACTCGTATTTCTTAACCCTACTCAAGTTCAATTAATTCGTGGTGATCCTAGATACAAACTAATGTCTCCCGAGGAAGTGATAGGAAAATTTGTGAGCTTTGAATTGATGATCAAAGGCTCCAAGAAAATCATGGATCAAGGCGCCACCTCAACAACCAAGGTGCAACCCATTGAATTCAAGGCAACGGAAGAAGAAAAGAAGGACTCTACACCAAGTAGGATCCCCATCGACGCCTCCAAGCTCGACAACGAGGAAATGGCGCTCATCATCAAGAGCTTTCACCAAATCCTCAAGCAAAGGAGGGGGAAAGATTACAAGCCCCGCTCCAAGAAAGTTTGCTACAAATGTGGTAAGCCCAGTCACTTTATAGCAAAATGCCCTATTTCTAGTGACAGTGATAGGGGCGACGACAAGAGGGGAAAGAAGAAGGAGAAGAAGAGATACTACAAGAAGAAGGGAGGCGATGCCCATGTTTGCCGTGAGTGGGACTCCGACGAGAACTCCACCAACTCCTCCTCCGACGAGGACGCCGCAAACATCGCCGTCAACAAGGGTCTTCTCTTCCCCAACGTCGGCCAAAAGTGCCTCATGGCAAAGGATGGCAAAAAGAAGAAGGTAAAATCTAGAGCTTCCACTAAATATGCAACATCTAGTGATGAGGCTAGCTCTAGTGATGATGAGGATGATTTGCTCACCCTTTTTGCCAACTTAAACATGCAACAAAAATAAAAATTGAATGAATTGATTAGTGCTATTCATGAGAAGGATGAACTCTTGGATAGCCAAGAGGACTTCCTCATTAAAGAAAATAAGAAGCATGTTAAAGTTAAAAATGCTTATGCTCAGGAGATAGAAAAATGTGAAAAATTAACTAGTGAGCTAAGCACTTGCCATGATATCATTTCCAACCATAGAAATGAGAACGCTAAACAAATTGCTAAGGTTGAGAAGTTAGATAGTTGTAATGATTCAATTGTTAGTCTTAGAAATGATAATGCCAATTTGATTGCTAAGATTGACAATTTGAATGCATCTCTCTCTAGCCTTAAAAGTGATAATGAAAAATTAATTGCTAAGGCTAAAGATTTAAATGTTTGCAATGATGTTATTTCCAATCTTAGAGATGAGAATGCTATTTTACATGCTAAGATTGTTGAATTAAATACTTGCAAACCCTATACATCTACCGTTGAGCATGTTACTATTTGCACTAGATGTAGAGATATTAGTGTTGATGCTATTCATGATCACCTAGCCTTAATTAAACAACAAAATGATCACATAGCTCAACTTAGTGCTAAAATTAATGAGCATGACTTAGAAAATGAGAAATTTAAATTCGCTAGAAGCATGCTCTATAGTGGGAGAAGCCCAGGCATTAAGGATGGCATTGGCCTCCAACAGGGAGACAATGTCAAGCTTAATGCCCCTAAGAAATTGTCCAACTTTGTTAAGGGCAAGACTCCCATGGTTCAGGATAACGAGGGTTACATTTTATACCCTGCCGGTTATCCGGAACTCAAAATTAGGAGAATTCACTCTAGGAAGTCTCACTCTGGCTCTCATCATGCTTTTATGTATAAGAGTGAGGCATCAAGTTCTAGGCAATCAACTCATGCTAAATTGCCTAAAAAGAAAACTCCTATTGCATCAAATGAACATAACATTTCATTTAAGACTTTTCATGCATCATATGTTTTAACCAACAAATCAGGCAAAGTAGTTGCCAAATATGCTGGGGGCAAACACAAGGGGTCAAAGACTTGTGTTTGGGTACCCAAGGTGCTTGTTTCTAATGTGAAAGGACCCAAGACCATTTGGGTACCTAAGAACAAGGCCTAAATTTGTTTTGTAGGTTTATGCATCCGGGGGCTCAAGTTGGATCATCGATAGCGGGTGCACAAACCACATGACAGAGGAGAAAAGGATGTTCTCCTCCTACGAGAAAAACCATGATCCCCAAAGAGCTATCACATTCGGGGATGGAAATCAAGGTTTGGTCAAAGGAATTGGTAAAATTGCTATATCACCTGACCATTCTATTTCCAATGTTTTTCTTGTAGATTCTTTAGATTACATCTTGCTTTCTGTTTCTCAATTATGCAAAATGGGTTACAACTGTCTTTTTACGGATATAGGTGTCACTGTCTTTAAAAGAAGTGATGATTCAGTAGCATTTAAGGGAGTGTTAGAGGGTCAACTATACTTAGTTGATTTTAATAGAGCTAAACTCGACACTTGCTTAATTGCTAAGACTAACACGGGTTGGCTCTGGCATCGCCGACTAGCCCACGTTGGGATGAAGAATCTTCATAAGCTTCTAAAGGGAGAGCACATTTTGGGACTAACAAATGTTCATTTTGAGAAAGACAGGGTTTGTAGCGCATGTCAAGCAGGGAAGCAAGTTGGTGTTCATCATTCACACAAGAACATCATGATGACCGACAGGCCGCTTGTGCTACTCCACATGGATCTATTCGGCCTGATAGCTTATATAAGCATTGGCGGGAGTAAGTATTGTCTAGTTATTGTGGATGATTATTCTCGCTTCACTTGGGTGTTCTTTTTGTAGGAAAAATCTCAAAACCCAAGAGACCTTAAAGGGATTCTTGAGACGGGCTCAAAATGAGTTCGGCTTAAGGACCCAAAAGATTAGAAGCGACAACAGGACGGAGTTCAAGAACTCTCAAATAGAAGGCTTCCTTGAGGATGAGGGCATCAAGCATGAGTTCTCTTCTCCCTACACGCCACACCAAAATGGTGTAGTGGAGAGGAAGAATAGAACTCTAATTGACATGGCAAGGACCATGCTTGATGAGTACAAGACTTCGAACCGGTTTTGGGCGGAAGTAATCAACACCGCTTGCTACGCCATCAATCGTCTTTACTTTCACAGAATCCTCAAGAAAACATCCTATGAACTCCTCACCGGTAAAAAGCCCAATGTTTCATATTTTAGAGTCTTTGGTAGCAAATGCTTTATTCTTGTTAAAAGAGGTAGAAAATCCAAATTTACTCCTAAGGCTGTAGAAGGCTTTTTACTTGGTTATGATTCAAACACAAGGGCATATAGAGTCTTTAACAAGTCCACTGGACTAGTTGAAGTTTCTTGTGACATTGTGTTTGATGAGACTAACGGCTCTCAAGTAGAGCAAGTTGATCTTGATGAGCTAGATGACGAAGAGGCTCCATGCGTCGCGCTAAGAAACATGTCCATTGGGGATGTGTGTCCTAAGGAATCCGAAGAGCCTCCACATGCACAAGATCAACCATCATCTTCCTCAATACAAGTATCTCCACCAACCCAAGATGAGGATCAAGCTCAAGAGGATGAAAATGAAGATCAAGAAGATGAGCCACCTCAAGAGGAGGGCAATGAGCAAGGGGGAGATGCCAATGATCAAGACAAGGAAGATGATGAGGGTCCAAGACCGCCTCACCCAAGAGTCCACCAAGCAATACAACGATATCATCTCGTGAACACCATCCTCGGCGATATTCAAATGGGGGTAACCACTCGATCTCGTGTTGCTCATTTTTGTGAACATTACTCCTTTGTGTCTTCTATTGAGCCATACAAGGTAGAAGATGCATTAAGGGATTCAGATTGGGTGTTGGCAATGCAAGAGGAACTCAACAACTTCACGAGGAATGAGGTATGGCATCTTGTTCCACGTCCTAACCAAAATGTTGTAGGAACCAAGTGGGTCTTCCACAACAAACAAGATGAGCATGGTGTGGTGACAAGGAACAAAGCCCGACTTGTGGCCAAGGGATATTCTCAAGTCGATGGTTTAGATTTCGGTGAAACCTATGCACCCGTAGCTAGGCTTGAGTCAATTCGTATATTACTTGCCTATGCTACTTACCATGGCTTTAAGCTCTATCAAATGGACGTGAAAAGTGCCTTCCTCAATGGACCAATCAAGGCAGAGGTCTATGTTGAGCAACCTCCCGGCTTTGAAGATAGTGAGTACCCTAACCATGTTTATAAACTCTCTAAGGCACTTTATGGGCTCAAGCAAGCCCCAAGAGCATGGTATGAATGCCTAAGAGATTTTCTTATCGCTTATGGCTTCAAAGTCGGAAAAGCCGATCCCACTCTCTTTACTAAAACAATTGCCAATGATTTGTTTGTATGCCAAATTTATGTTGATGATATTATATTTGTGTCTACTAACAAATCTACATGTGAAGAGTTTAGTAGGATCATGGTACAAAAATTCGAGATGTCAATGATGGGGGAGTTGAAGTATTTCTTAGGATTCCAAGTCAAGCAACTCCAAGAAGGCAGCTTCATTAGCCAAACGAAGTACATTCAAGATATTCTTACCAAGTTTGGGATGAAGGATGCCAAGCCCATCAAGACACCCATGGGAACCAATAGGCATCTCGACCTCGACATGGGAGGTAAATCCGTAGATCAAAAGGTATACCGGTCGATGATAGGTTCTTTACTCTATTTATGTGCTTCACGACCGGATATTATGCTTTCCGTATGCATGTGTGCAAGATTCCAAGCCGATCCTAAGGAAGTTCAGCTTAGGGTCGTGAAATGAATCTTGAGATATTTATTTTATACTCCTAAGTTTGGCCTTTGGTACCCCAAGGGATCCACTTTTGATTTAATTGGTTATTCAGATGCTGATTGGGCAGGGTGTAAGATTGATAGAAAGAGCACATCAGGGACTTGCCAGTTCTTGAGAAGATCTCTGGTGTCTTGGGCTTCTAAGAAACAAAATTCTGTAGCTCTTTCTACCGCCGAAGCCGAGTATATTGCCGCAGGCCATTGTTGCGAGCAATTGCTTTGGATGAGGCAAACCCTTAGGGACTATGGTTACAAATTAACCAAAGTTCCTCTCCTATGTGATAATGAGAGTGCTATCTGCATGGCGGATAATCCCGTTGAGCACAGCCGCACTAAGCATATAGCCATTCGGTATCACTTTTTGAGGGATCACCAACAACGGGGAGATATCGAGATTGCTTACATTAACACCAAAGATCAATTAGCCGATATCTTTACCAATCCATTAGGTGAGAAATCGTTTACCAAACTTAGGCATGAGCTAAATATTCTTGATTCTAGGAATTTTGATTGATATTTTGCACATGTAGCCCATCTATATACCTTTGATCATATCTCTTTCATGTGCTATGACTAATGTGTTTTCAAGTGAATATTATGCTAAGTCATAGATTGAAAGGGAAATGGAGTCCTCGGCGAAGACAAAAGGCTTCCACTCCACTCCATCGAATTATTCATCCTTCGCCGTCGCTCCACAACGCTCTCCAATTTGGTATAATCTTCACTCCTATATTATTTACCAAAGGGGGAGAAAGTTTGAAAAAGGTCTTATATTTCACTCACATGTATCCGTTTTTGGCAATTCATGCCAAAGGGGGAGAAAGTATTAGCCCAAAAGCAAAAGGACCGCACCACCACCAATTTCAAAAATTTATAGTCTTTCAATTTGTATTAAAGAAGTGTTTTTTAAAGATTTTCAAATTGGTATCTTATTTTTGATATAATTTCAAATTCGTATAACCTCTTCAAAATTAATATCTAAAACCCTCTTGAACACTAAGAGGAGAATTTCTTTGAGGGGGAGTTTTGTTTAGTCAAAGGAAAAGCATTTGAAACAGGGGGAGAAAAATTTCATATCTTGAAAATGCTTCTTAAAATCTTATTCATATACCTTTGACTATTTGCAAAAGACTTTGAAAAGAATTTCCAAAACATTTGCAAAACAAAACAAGTGGTGCAAGCGTGGTCCAAAATTTTAGATAAGAAGTAAACCATCCATGCATATCTTATGAAATGAATATTGGTTTAATTCCAAATAACCTTTGCACTTACATTATGCAAACTAGTTCAATTCTGCACTTTTATATTTGCTTTGATTTGTGTTGGCATCAATCACCAAAAAGGGGGAGATTGAAAGGGAAATAGGGTCAAACCTTTTCCTATATGAATTTTGGTGGTTGAATTGCCCAACACAAATAATTGAACTAACTAGTTTGCTCTAGATTATAAGTTTTACAGATGCCAAAGTTTCAACACAAACTAATAAAAGTCCAAGAAAGGGTTCAAATAAAAAGAGCAAAAGATAACCCAAAGGCAGCCCTGGTCTGGCGCACCGGAATGTCCGGTGTGCCACCGGATAGTGTTCGGTGCGCCAGGGAGTTCCACTCCGAACTTGCCACCTTCGGGAATTCGGGGAGGCCGCTCCGCTATAATTCACCGGACTGTCTGGTGTGCCAAGCGGAGCAATGGTCGTCCACGCTAACGGTCGTCTGCAACGCTACAGTGAAACGCTACAGTGCGCGACTGCGCGCGCAGAAGTCAGAGCAGGCACAGATAGCACACCGGACAGTGAACAGGACCTGTCCGGTGCCCCACCGGACTGTCCGGTGGCCCACTTGTCAGAAGCTCCAACGGTCGAACCATAACGGCCTGGTGACATGGCTGGTGTACCGGACTGTCCGGTGTGCCATACGACAGAAGCCCTCACCAACGGTCCTTTTGGTGGTTGGGGCTATAAATACCACCCAACCACCACACTTCAATGCATCTGAGTTTTCAGCCATCAAACCTCATACAAGAGCTCTAGGCTTCATTCCAAGACACAAACAAAGAGATCAAATCCTCTCCCAAGTCCAAAGATCATTCCAATCAAATAGTGACTAGTGAGAGAGACAATTGTGTTCATTTGAGTTCTTGTGCTTGGATTGCTTTTCTTCTTCCTTCTTTCTTGTTTCCAACTCAATTGTAATCAAGGCAAGAGACACCAATTGTGTGGTGGTCCTTGTGGGGACTTAGTCTCCCGATTGATTGAGAAGAGAAGCTCACTCGGTCTAGGTGACCGTGTGAGAGAGCGAAAGGGTTGAAAGAGACCCGGCCTTTGTGACCACCTCAACGGGGAGTAGGTTTGCAAGAACCGAACCTCGGTAAAATAAATCACCGTGTCATTCGCCCTTATTTGCTTGAGATTTGTTTTTACCCTCCCTTTCGGACTCGCTTATATTTCTAACGCTAATCCCGACTTGTAGTTGTGCTTAAAGTTTATAAATTTCAGATTTGCCTATTCACCCCCCTTCTAGGCGACTTTCAAGGGAGAACACCATCGAGGTTCTGGAAGATCAGCTCCAGACCACACAACAACAGCTTCAGGAAGCCAACCAGCACTTGGATCTGCACAATCAAGAGATTCAAGACATGGAGGCAGAAGTGGTCGATGAGGATGTAGACATCGAGGGAGGAGAGGAGCCGGAGCCTGCATCCAGCTTGGACACTGCTGGCTTAGGAAGACCAGCTTCCCCCGAGTCTAGCGTTGCCTCGTTTGCTCATTAGATCTTAGAGTTAGGATAGAAGTGTGCGGCAGTAAAACTGCTCGAAACTAGCTTTGCTCCTTATCCACGGTGATGTTACTGAAAATCGATGAACAGTGCGCCCAATTCAGTAAATAGCTTGTCTGACAGACCAAGTTGAAGCTTGATTTTCTCTTAATTTCAAATGGCAACATAAGTCAAGCTCTGCAACAAACCTGTAGAGCATTATACCATCTATAATGTTGCCATATGACGCTGCCACAAAAACCTATTGGAGCATGCTTAAATTTAGGCTTAAAGTTGATGTCAGTTCACTGCTAGTCTGAAAATTCAGACATTGGCACCCTGACAGCCCAACTTCAACCTTAATTATCTCCAGATTTTTCTCAATAACATGGCTTGCACTCTTAAGCAAACTTGTTATCTATTAGTAGGTCTACAAGTTTGATGTGGTACCCCAGGGCAAAAACCCTATATTTTGAAATATACAAGGCTCCAAAGTTGAGCAAACTACACTGAAATTCAGACTTAGAGTGAATTCACAACTAGGGGCCTTTTTGCAAATGAATCCAAATCTTAGGGTTTGGCTTCCAAACTCACACCTTAATGAACCAAGTGACTTAACATACTTATTTAACTTGGTTTTTGCACTTTAGTCCAAATGTGCACCAATTTTGCACATAAGCCCCTAGGTTTTTGTTTTAGGGTTTTCCAGGGTTCCAATTAGGGTTTCTGGTATCCCAGGGGTATAAATGTGATTCAACTTTATTTTTGGGGTCATTTCATGACTTTTACCCTAAAACTTTTAGGTTTTCTCAACTTGGGTTAAGTTTTACCCTTTTAACCTCTATTTAGGGTTAAGTCCTTTAACCAGGGTTCTATTTGCAAAAACATTAAAACAATACAACTTGTTTGAAATTTTTACCTAGTGAATGCACTCTAGGTGTATCAAACATATGCAATGCCTATGCTTATGATGCCATGCTCAAGTTTTAGTTATAGTAACACCAGGGGTGTTACACTTTGTCCTCACTCATGCGCACCCGAGAAAACTTCTCGGTCGGTCACCCATCCCAAATTGCTCCAAGCCAAGCACGCTTAACTTGGAGGTTCTTTCGAGATAGGCTTCCGAAAAAGAAGATGCACCTTGTTGATATGATTACTCTATTAATTCTATTAAGCCTTGGGCCAGGACATCCCATCCCAGGGGCCAGGATATCACATGTGAGGATGCCTTTCATGCATTAAGGCAGCATCTGACAACAGCACCCATGTAGCACAGCCTCACAACACTAAATCTTATGATGTATATTGTGATGCTTCAGGCACTGGACTAGGTTGTGTTTTGATGCAAGACAATAGAGTTATTGCCTACGCATCCAGAGCGCTCAGGCCTCTTGAGCAGAAGTACCCTACACATGATCTGGAGTTAGCAGTAGTAGTTCATGCTCTGAAGATATGGAGGCATTATCTAATGGGAGCTCATTGTAACATCTATACTGACCACAATAGTCTCAAGTATATTTTCACTCAGGCTGATCTAAATATGAGGCAGAGAAGGTGGTTGGATTTAATCAAGGACTATGATCTGGAAGTGAATTACCATCCTGGCAAGGCCAATGTTGTGGTAGATGCATTAAGTCAAAAAGCCCAGTGCAACTGTGTAACTATGGATTCTAAGATTGCCACTCCGTGTGACGAGATGCGCAAGCTGAACATGGAAGTTGTGCCCCCAGGTACCTTGGATTATATCTCCGTGGAGCCAACTCTACAAGAGCAGATCGTCCTGGCACAGATTGGTGACAAGGGTGTTCCAGTCATTAAGGAAATGCTTGAACAAAAGGTGGATAAGTACAAATGCTTTCGTCATGACAGCAAGGGAGTTCTACGGTTTGAAGACCGATTGATTGTTCCTAAAAACCCAGTACTCAGGAAGAAAATATTGGACGAAGCTCATCTTTCTAAGTTTTCTATGCACCCCAAAAGTAACAAGATGTATCATGATCTCAGATGCTTATATTGGTGGACCCGAATGAAAAGGGAGATAGCTAAGTATGTAGTTGAGTGCGATACTTGCCAAAGAATCAAAGCTAGTCATTTGAAGGTAGCAGGTACCTTACAGCCTCTCCCCATCCCTTCTTGGAAATGGGAGGACATTTGCATGGATTTTGTAGTGGGCTTGCCAAACACCTCCCGGCACCATGATTCTATTTGGGTCATTGTGGATAGGTTAACCAAGACATCTCATTTCTTGCCAGTACATACCACCCATAAGGCGGAAAATATGCAGAGATCTATATTGACCAAATAGTGCGTGTGCATGGAATCCCGAGGACTATTGTGTCTGATAGAGGAGCACTGTTTGTGGCGCGTTTCTGGGAACAGATACAAAAGTCACTTGGAACAACCGTGATTAGAAGCTCATCATACCGTCCTCAAACGGATGGTCAGACAGAAAGAGTAAATTAGATTCTTGAGGACATGTTGAGAGCATGTGTGTTACATTATGACAAGAATTGGGATAAGTGCCTTTCTCTGGCAGAATTTTCTTACAACAACAGCTACCAATCCAGCCTAAAGATGGCACCTTTCGAGGCCTTGTATGGGAGAAGGTGTAGAACACCGCTAAATTGGTCACAAGCTAGAGAAAGGGAAATATTTGGACCTGATCTAGTACTTGAAGCCAAGGATAAAGTCAGAGTTATTAAGAAGAACTTGGAAGCTGCTCAGGCCTGGCAGAAGAGCTACCATGACAAAAGAAGGAAGCCTCTACAATTCGAAGTGGGGGATCAGGTATATCTCAAAGTGTCACCCACCAGAGGTGTTCAGAGATTTGGGATCAAGGGCAAATTAGCTCCTCGCTATATTGGGCCCTATGAGATCAAGGGAACTTGCGGACCTGTAGCATACCAGTTGAAGTTGCCTCCTCATATGTTAGCAATTCATCATGTATTCCATATGTCTCAGCTAAGGAATTGTGTCCGCTTACGCACAGAAGTGCTGCATGAGCTTGAATTGGAGATAGAACCGGACTTGTCATATAAAGAGCATCCCATCAAGATATTGGACCAAAAGGAAAGATCAACTCGAGCAAGGTCAATCTGAATGTATAAGATTCAGTGGAGCAACCATTCAGAAGAAGAGGCTACGTGGGAAACTGAGGATTTTCTGCGCTCTCGCTTCCCCGATTTTCTGCCTAAAGGAATCGGTACGTAACCCAAATCACCCACCCCCACCTGCCCTTTGAATCTAAATATAAGAAAAAAATAAAGTTAATTAAAACATAGTAAGTCATGAAACTAAATCTAGAAGGACTTCCTTCTGAAGTTGCAAAGAGAATGACATTCGAAGAGCAGTTTACTAAAGAATCTTGACCAAAGGGAAACACAGTACACCAGCACGCACCTTCGTGGCACCTCGCTAAATGATCCCTACCCAAATCTCGGGGCGAGATTCCTTTAAGGGGGGAGGGTTGTAACACCCCTGGTGTCACCCAAGGCCCTAGCCCAAGGAGCACACCTATGACCTCTAATCCAATGTGAAAAATAGGAAGCGAAGGTACTAAAGGCCTTAGGATCATGGCTAAGCTAAGTCTTGATCATAACACAAGAGACACCCTAGCCTTCACACATTCTCACTTATGAAAAGATTCTAAAACCCTAAGTCCCCTCTTAAGCCATTTAACCCTAAATAAGGATAAGGAAAAGATTGTGCAAATGGCCAAATCATAAAAGGGAACCTTTACCAAGGATGAAGTATATTAGTAAATCTACAAAATGTGTTAAGAAAGGTATTACAAAAAGGCCCCACAAAAACCCCCAAAACAATTCGCCAAGTGGGGAGCACAATAGAGCCATCAAATTTTCTCTAAGTCCCAAAAACAACCCAAGCCTTAGGATCAGATGTGTTCACCTTTGTGCTGGCACCAAAACCACTTGGACCAAACAGCAAAAGGTGGCCAAATTACCCAAGGCACACCCCTGAAAAATTTGAAATCAAACCATGGTCGTTTGACAAGATTTGACATCAGTTTTGTCGCTGGTGAACAGTGCAGATAGACAAGACTTGGCACCCACATATCTCACAAGCTAGGGCAGATCTTCCATTGGAACTTACAAAAACTAGCTAGCCCTAGGTGCCAGGAAGAGATCTTGCACAAGACATTTGGCTAGATTCACACGTTTTGGAGCTCTGCAGGCGCAAAAACTCGGGCAGATGAACACGACCACGTGTTCAACGTGCCCAGGCCACGCCAGAGCACGCCCCCGGCGCTCAGCCCGCGCGCGCAGCCCCACGCTGTGCCAACCCCGCGCCCACGCCCTCGCCTGTGGCTATAAAAGCCACCCCGGCCTCGACCGTACACCCCCGCGCGTCCCTAACCCAGCCCGGGCATTTGCCCAGAGAGCGGCGTGCTTGCGGCCGCGCAAGCCACGACCAACGTAGACCGGCCAAACCAGCCATTCCCCGTCCCGTCCAACCCTCGGGTTAGCTTCTATGGACCTCAGTGAAGTTCCCCGAGCTGGGGATTGAACTATACCTCACCGGAGGCACCGGATCGACGTCGCCGGACCTCAACCGGTCGTCATCACACATAGACCGAGCTGCACGGTAAGCCATTCGTCGATTCCTTGTACCTATAGCATCCTTAGCATCCCGTGAAGCTCCCTGTGCCATTTGATTTAGCTCTACCGCGGTGACCAGGCCGTAGCTTTGGTCCAAACCTTAAAAAAATGGAAAAGGGAGTTTAAAATGAGAACCAAAGAGCAACCACATTTTTCCTAGCTTACTTTAGTAACATGGTTCACTAGAAAATTTTGTTGAACCCTCTGTTAGTACAAAAGAAATGCACCACATGTTATTTCATGAAAACAATAAGAAATTAGAAAAATCCTAGAAAAATAATCCTAAAAAGAAACCACCCCAATCCTTGTGATAACAAATAATATGTTAGTATGAATCTAGGAAAAATATAAGTTCTGTTGTTGGACATTTTTCAAATGACAAGTTAGTTATAAGTGCATTTTTGACACTAAACTTTAGAAAATCACAACTAGATAACCATTATGTCACTTACTGTGATTTTTAGCACAGAGACCTATTATCACCCATGAATCTTGGCAAAAATAAATTTTAGCCCAGAGCCCTCACCTAAATCAGAGCTGTAGTGTAAATTGACCTTTTACCCTCACTTTTGTTATTTTTGCACAAGGTTTATCTAAATTAATCCTAACCTCAAATTTTTAGAATAAACTACGGAGACCAATGTTTACCCACTATAATTTTTGCAGCATTTTTTGGAAAATTCTAAATTACCATGGTAGTTCAAGAGCACTCAAAAACAAGCATCAATAGAAAGTAAAAAGGGGATTGTGGAAGAATTAATAGTATACAACTAAATCTCTCTAGGAGTCCAATAAGATAGGAAGGAGATGATTAAAATCCTTACGTTCACTAAGACCCAGAAAAAGTGTATACCACACACTTAAGACCCCATCCGATAAGGAAACCCTAGTGTACCCACTGTTATCATAATTATTTCACCTACCTAGTATTTACTAAATTAACATGTCATTAATATACATGTATCGTATTCATTGCATTCGATAGATTGTAATCTCGCTGACGGAGAGTACATCCTCGTTCCGGAGCAAGGAGTTGCTTACGAGGTCGCTTAAGAGCCAGCACCAGAGCCTGCCATCGAGGATCTGCCTACCCCATCTTTGGAAGGCAAGCCCCAGTTTTATGCATAACCATTATATATATGCTATTTTACTGCACTTAATGTTTGTAGGATTATACTGTGCACTTAAGTGTAGGAGCTGACAGAAACCCTAGTTGCATGAACTCAGGATTCCTTTTAAGATGCATACTAGTATGCTAGGTTGAGTAGCTGCTTTGCTAATTAGGGATCTCGATAGAAGTCAAGTGAATTTTCTAGCACTCGCGCGAGATCAGGAATGGATTGTATCCATTTTCTATATCAGAATGATTATGGTCTATGGGCACGGATCCATGGGGATGTGTGGTCTACGAGACGAAATGGGCATAAGGATTAACGTGCGGATACTTGTGTCAAGCGTTTGAACGTACTAAGCACATGCCGAGAAATATGGTAAATCGGTAAGCCTAGTACCTGAGTGAACCTGGCAGCAGACTTTGCCCCTCACGCGACCTGAGACATGGTCTCCCATTCCGGTTATGGTGGGTACAAGTGCGGCCACTGCACGACGGTAGTCGGGGTCAGTGAGGCTTTGTACGCCAAGGTGGTGAGCCCTGTTCTATTGACGGGGAATCGATGGGGATGGTTGATGTGTGTGGGGATGAAGAGCCTCGCCACGTCGTATGTTTAGGTTTACCTTGCAAGGTTTAAAAACTCGATTCGAATCGTCTGCTTCTCGCAGCTAATGAGACTGCTTGATCCATTGTACTGCATTGAGTAATAAGTGGAAATGAGTTGATTGGCAAAAGATGTTGATTTCTAAAATGCTTGATACCATGTATGATTAGCTAGGTACACATCTAGTCTTAAGAGGATTACACTAAAACTTGAAAGGCTAAAACTTGATTTTAGACTCAACTAGTGCTTTTGGCAAACCAAACCCCTCAGCCAAACAGCTGCATGTCTAGAGGTAGAGGAGTAGACTCCTCACACCGGGTAAGTCTAGCTGAGTATTAGTATACTCAGCCTTGCTTGTGGCATAATTTTACAGGTTCTGTGGAGGATATGGTTGCTGGAGTAACTTGGCCGTCTACCCTGCCACCGGGTTGGACAGTCGAGTGGGACCCTACCTCAGCAGGAGTGGAGCAGGAGGAGTGATGGGCGAGGCTTCCCCATTCTCCCTTGTTTATCTTTAGTTAAATTCTGCTACATTCAGAACAATGATGACTACTTTTGCAAAACTCCGATAATGTTGTAATAACCTTAAGTACTCCTTTAACTTGTGGTTGTATGCTTTATTGCATTTTCTCTGTGCCTCACCTTCGAGTGAGTATGTGGTACTTGATCCTGTTAGTGGCCTTGTTGGACGAGATCTGAGGGACTGACGTTTTATTCCTATTTAAGTGTAGTCTAGCCTCTAAGGTGGGACTTGGGCACTTAAGTTGGAATAATTCGGGCGGTTCCGCCACAATATATGCTATGCTTGCCACTGACGTTGCACGAACCCAAGAAGAACTTGTGGATGCCACGGATGCTGACAAGTATGAGATTCCTGTCATGCAATGCGTACTCAGCACGCAGGTAGCACAACTCGAGCAGCACCAGTGCCACACCTTCTTCCATACCAAAGGTGTTGGGCAAGAAAGTTCCATTCACATCTTTAGTGACGGTGGCAGCTGCAACAACTTGGTAAACACGGAGTTGGTGGAGAAGTTGTCTCTTCCCACACGTCCACACCCACACCCCTACCATATTCAATGGCTTAACCAGGGCGGTAAACTCAAGATAACACGCTCGATACGTGTTCATTTCTGTATGGGGTCCTATCATGATTATGCTGATTGCGATGTTGTTCCAATGGAAGCTTGTTCACTTCTGCTCGGTAGGCCTTGGCAATATGATACAGATAGCTTACATCATGGCTTAACCAGGGCGGTAAACTCTTTTGATGACATACGTGCTGATAATCTACCTTGCTATACACTTGTATGCTCTCAGATGCTGTTTTAACTAGATTATGCGCCATCTTTGGTTATACCCCCTACTGTTACTAAGCTTTTGCAGGACTATTGTAACACTACAAAACCATCAACTAAAAATAATGCATTTAGATTATTAGTGGTAAATATGGTAATGAATTTTTCTTTCAAGTGTTTGATTTTTATTTGCATTTAGAGTAATTTTGTTTGCTCATAATTGATTTATGGTTGTTGCATAGAAATTCTTTTATATTGAAAATCTAATTAATTAAAATAGAAATATTGGTCCAAAAATAAGTATTTTAGTTATAAATAATTTTGGTATAATTATTATGATATTTAGAATTATACTTATTTATATTTTCAAATAGAAAAGAAAATAAAAGAAAAAGAAAAAAACCTTAACCCTAGCTGCGGCCAATTCGGCCCACCAGACCCATCAGCCGCGCGCCCAAACCCTCTCCTCCCTCTCTCGCTGGCGCGTGGGCCCGCCCGGTCCCACGGCCTTCTTCCTCCCTCCTTCGTCGCCGCCGCCATGCGCGCGCGCCCGCCGCCGCGCCAATGCGCGCCGCCGCGCCGCGTCTGGCCGAGTTGCCGCGCCGTCGGCCCCGCGCCCCCGACTCGCGCCCATTCGCCTCCTCCGAACCAGAAACCGCCGCGCCGTTTCCCATCTCTCTCCCCCATTATAGCGACCACCATTGATGGCCATCAATGCGGTGATTGAAGCCGCCGACCACCTCCCCCCGGCGCCCTCTCCTCTCCCCTCTCGCTCTATAAGAAGCTCGCCCGAGCTCTCTCCCTCTCCCTACTCGAGCTCTCTCTCTCACTCCCTGCGCTCTCTCTCCTTTGCTCGTGCTCACCGGAACCTCGCTGGATTCACGCCCGCCGAACCGCCTCGTCGTCCGTGGAGCTCACCGGACCGCCTTGCCTGCACCGTCCGACCCCCCCTCCCGGCCGGACCGTCAGCGCCCAACGCCGAGCCCCGTCCGTGCCTTGCTCGCCGACCTCCCAGTACACGGGCACAAGCCCAAGGTAGAAGATGACTATTTTACATTTTAACCCCTGGTTTTGTGTAAATTTAGTTTAGGTATTTTTCAGTACAGAATCTATTGAAAAGAGACCTCGATGTATACACTAAATCGTGAACTAGCCCTTGCAACAATATTTTGGACATGAGTATTATTTGATATTTCAAAAATAAATAAGGTCACTATTTACTAACATGGTGATTTAAATATTAGAAATGTTCACGATTAACTTCGCTTTAGCACATGGAATTATATTTGTTAGTAGTGATTTCAGTATAATTTTAATTTTATAAGAAAGTGGAAGAAATAATAGGCCACGTATTTTCGGTCAGATTAAAAATATAGGTTTTACTAGTCATGATAAATGTATTCATATGTATAACACTTAATTACTTAGAATTAGTAATATACATTTATGCCAAAATAACTATGTTTATGGTATTAAAGTCCAAAATTAGTAATCTACATTAATTCTTAGAATATTAATGTAAGGTAATTTAGGAATAAACATTTTTAGCTATACACATAATTTCTATTTAGAAAAGGAAAGGATAAAACCCAAAAGACTATTATTAAGTAATAAAGAAAATAATTAATAATTATTTTCCGTAAAGTTTGTTAAGACATTTTATCTATATTATACTAGATAAACTAGTGTCATAAACACCTGCTCATATTTTCACCAATGATAACTCAAAGTAGAAGATATAGTAGATTAATAAAATATTTATGCTCTAGACATAATTATGAGTACAGTTGTGTGATGTATGAAAGTGTATGTAATAGTGAATGATTACCCATGTAATGGTGTATGTTTATTTATTTGATGTACATATTCTTTTGTATGTACGATACTCAAATCGATGCTAGAAGTTGACTGTGAGGTAGACGAACCAAACTTGTTCGAGGATGACCCATAGGACACTTTCGTACAAGGTAAGTGGATTCTCCCTCTACATTTCTATTTATACCAAAATAATGCATACAATAATGTTTACTTTTCGATATATTGCATAATTTGATGGGATTTGCCTAAATAAGGATTTCCTAGAATTACCAACCCTATTCCTTGAATTACCCTAGGATAAATGCTATACTTAGCAATTTTTGCTATTGCTCAACTTGATAAATATGATGTCACTCTTTTAATGATACTATGTTTCAGAATGAAGTTTTATTATGATGTTAACCCGATGGTTAAACAAGAACATTTTGTGTTAAATGGAACATGGAGTGACCACCTAGGATAACAGTGCAACCACGAGTGTTATAATGGCTCTGGCTTTGGTAATTAGCTCTATAGACTTAGTTCTTAGCAACCCTACCTAAAAGATGGGCAAGAGGGGGCGGCAGTGGTTTGGTGGCAGCTTATGTTAACATGGGGTGGTAGTCTTGGCTAAGTTACTAACCTAGAGGGCCATCAATACTGACGTGGAAACCTTAGCGGGTGTGTCACACCCGGTTCTGGTGGCAAAACCGAATGCATAGCATATGTGGGCCAGGATCAATTTCCCACACATATGTTGACGTCATAAGTGTAATATATCAAAAGACAATGCAATAAAGGCATAAAGAGAGTAGAGTACTTTATTACATCGTCTGAGTCATTGTATCTTTAACAAGTATCAACATCAAAGTAGGGCGGAATTAAATATGGGCACTCCTCCACAGGAAGGTGACTGGCGCATCGTTAGACTTAAAACTCATCATCGTCGTCAGCGAAGTCCTCAGCATCACCCTCTGATCAAAATATTAGCAAGGGTGAGCTCACTTATGGTCAGGGCTCAGCAAGTGGGGGAAAATTAATGCAAGTTAACAAGGTAGGCTATGGATAAGCGGTAAGCATTTTAGTTGGTCAAGATTTTATTAGCAACACCTGTCTTACTAATAAGTGTGTATCCCAAGTATACCAAGTAAACAAAGGTATAAGAGTATATCAAAGCACTTAAGTGAAACCACTTAAGCAAACCATTGGTAGATCATCAGTTTTATTGTCCATCTTTAAGTTCAATTATCATGTGAGGGTCCAGGTTGCTCTTAACCGTGAGCACAACAGACATATCAGTTTTACACTCTACAGAGGAGCTACAACTTTACCCACAAGCCATGTATCCCATCTAGCCTCGGTTGATCGGACCCGTAAACACTGCCAAGGTGAATGGCTAGGGATCCATTATGAGGCTTTCACAAAATATCCTTAGTACAAAGCCACCCGCTAAGGTTTCCACATCAGTATTGATGGCCCTCTAGGTGAGGTAACTTAGCCAAGACTACCACCCCATGTTAACATGAGCTGCCACCAAACCACTACCGCCTCCTCTTGCCCATCTTTCAGGTAGGGTTGCTAAGCACTAAGGCTATAGAGCTAATTACCAAAGCCAGAGTCATGATAGCACTCGTGGTTGCACTGTTATCCTGGGTGGTCACTCCATGTTCCATTTAACACAAAATATTCTTGTTTAACCATCGGGTTAACAACATAATAAAACTTTTTGGAACATAGTATCATCAAAGAGTGACATCATATTCATCAGGTTGAGCAATAGCAAAAATTGCTAAGCAAAGAATTTATCCCATGGTAATTCAAGGAATAGGGTTGGTAATTCTAGGAAATCCTTAATTAGGCAAATCCCATCAAATTATGCAATATATATCTGTTGGGGGCCTTCGTCTTCCGAAGGTCCTCAAAAACATGATTTAACAATGTTTTCCAAGTGTAACATATGAACAAGTACCTTCGGACTCGGGTTAAAAGCATACACGATGTGAAAAGCATGGACATGACGAAGGTTGATGTTGCTCCGAAGCTATGCGCAAAGGAGCTTCGGCTTAATGGCGGAAAAAGGAACAGACTTAAAGGGGAAAAGGCTATCTAGTCCTCGTTGGGTTGTCCATAAGTCAATAGTAAATATGAAGGACATGAATGTAAATTTACATAGGCTGCCGCCCTGTGCCTATAAATAGATGAACAGTATCCCCGTACTGTTCACGCTAATTTGTACTCGCTCACACGTCACGCTTGTACTTTATCCTTCTGTCAAGCCGAAGGTACAAATGTAATTCTATATTATTCATGTTTATCCACGATAATATAATAAAGTTGAATTAATAATGTGATATGATTATTCACGTTCTCTTATATTTAACATGCTTCATCTTTCATTAACGTATACTGCGATAATGAAGGTACGTCCTTCATGACCTTCGTCTAAAGATCATTATATCCTAAGGGAAATAATGCTTCGAAGGACGAAGGGCATTAACCTTTAACATTTTGTGTTTCCTTATTCTTAATTCATAGCATTTGAGAACAAGTCCCCAGCATTGGCGCCCACCTCTGGTGAACTCATTCGACCACCTTCGGCAAGCATTGACCTTCGTCATGCCTCCGAAGAAGATAACTGTGCCAGGGGCTGCCACACTGTAGCCACTGGACACAAACCAGGAAACTCTCTCTCTCCAAGATGCTCGAAGCCAGAATGATAAGGCCACCAGTCCAACACTTCAAGAGGAGGAGTTGGACCAAGAGATCAGGGACATGGAAATCATTCATCAACAAGTGCAAAGGAAGAAGGAGAAGATGACTCGGTTGGCCGATATTCAAAGGAAGATTGACGAAGCTACTGAAGAAGTGCGTCATCTTGCTCAAGATGAACAAGACCGAAGGCCCCAACACAGGGAGCTTTGTCAGGAAGGCTTATTCAACGAGGATGGATGGTATGATGATTTTAATCATGACACCTTTACTTTTGATGATGCTTCTCCCTTAGCAGCAGAACTATAGGCTATTCCATGGCCACAATCCTACAAGCCACCTCAGCTACCCATGTACAATGGGCACTCAGACCCAAAACAATTTCTGATGAGCTATGAGGCAACAATATCTTCATATGGAGGCAATGCAGTTGTCATGGCTAAGTCTTTCGTCATGGCAGTTCGGAATGTGGCCCAGACATGGTATTCTTCCCTTCGGCCAAGGACAATTACGTCATGGCAGAAGCTCAAGGACATGCTGGTGACCAGCTTCTAAGGCTTTCAGACGAAGCCAGTCACAGCTTAGGCCTTGTTCCCTTGCACGCAAGGCCATGAGGAATACCTACAGGCGTATGTATGAAGGTTCTTGCGACTGAGGGCACAAGCGCCCATAGTTCCTAATGAAATTGTCATTGAGGCCATGATTAAGGGTCTTCGGCCAGGACCTACGGCTCAGTACTTCGCTTGGAAGCCCCCACAAACTCTGAAGAAGCTGCTTCAGAAGATGGATGAGTACATCCAGGCTAATAACGACTTCCGCCAATGAAGGGAGGAAGCTTACAGATTTTCTGAGATGACCAGGAGCTTCGGAGGAAGGATCCACCCGAGGCATGTCAGGTCGATTCACAGCTCCAGTCAGAACGACGACAAAGGAAGCCAGCCTCAGAGGTCATAGTACACCTCACAATCTGTGGGGTAGCAGCAAAGCTCTTTCAGGCCGCCAGCTCCGAGGGGCAGAGGTGACATGGGCTTCGGAGGAAGATATGGGGATCACCCCAGGAAGATTTATTGCTTATTCTGTGGCGAGGACAAGGGCCATACTACAAGAATGTGTCAAATCACCATTCAGAAGAAGAAGGAGATCGAGGAAGCCGAAGCAGGTCTTGCACACTGCTTCGTGCCACTCTCCCTACATACCAGAATATGTGGGCAATCATCTTGCAGTTTCTGTTGCTTCGGCTAGCCATTCACAGGCTTCCTGGCCACAACTCCCACCCCCACCACCACTACAACCGACCTATTCCCGAAGCCAGCAGCCAGAAGGGTGCCAGCACACCCAGCAACAACGAGAGTTCAGGGAGGAATCCGAAGCTCGCACAGTCAACAGTATTGTGCCAGAATCGAAGCACATTTATTGAGCAATATCCTACCCCTGAAATACTTTTATGTTTTATGTCATTTTGTTTTTCAATAAGGAACACGAAATGTAAATCTAGTTTTAATTTCTTGTAATAGTGTTGCTTTTATCAGAATGAAATATATCCTTGTAACAGACTTACGAAGCTCAAAAGTTGTTCCTAAGGGAATGCAGAGCTATAAATTGCTGAAATTACAAAAAGTCGTTCCTAAGGGAGCGCAGCGTAAGTTTTGCCGAAGCTACAAAAAGTCGTTCCTAAGGGACCGTAGTAAGTTTTCTGCTCAAAAGTCATTCCAAAGGGAATGCAGAGCCAAATACCGCTGAAATATAAGGCGAAGAAGTTCAAAAGACGTTCCTAAGGGGATGCAGAACTTATACAGCCTAAATAGAAGGCAAAGAAGTTCAAAAGACGTTCCTAAGGGGATGCATAACTTACACCGAAAAATAAGCGGTGAAGCCAAAAAATAAACGGCGAAGAGATTCCAATTGTTCCTAAGGGGATGCAGAGATTGTGTGTTTCAGTGTGGGCGTGTGGGTGTGCGTCTTCGGCATTAGCATCATTCTTTGCATCATATCATCACATCATCCTGCATAACATCACATCATACATCATATCGCACCAATGACACGAATTGAATACGAAGTCGATCTTCGGAGAATGCTCTATAAAAATGAAAATGTGCTAAGGCATAAAGTAAGCTGAGAAATATAGTTTCATCAGCTCTGTTGCAAAAGAAGGGATCCTTCGTTTATGAAGCATGTATGTTTTTACAAAGTATGGATATTTTTTATGAAGCATGGATGTTTTTACGAAGCTTGGATATTTTCACAAAGCATGGATCTTTTTCTTTACGAAGCATGAAAAGAAGGGAAGGTGTTTTTTCGCCGAAGGCTCAAAAACGGTATGTATATAAAGTTTCATGCATCGCAAAGAAGTGAATTACAAATAATTTACATATTAGATTCAAAGATATACACATCACACTTTACAGTCTTGTTACAATAAAATTACATTGACCATTTGAAAATGTTTTTACAAAAAGTGCTAGTCTTCTTTTAGGATCTTCTCCGCAACTTCATTTAGCAATTTATTGATGACTTCGTCAACAATAGATTCAGCCATGCTAATGATTTCCAGTGCTTCCTTCGTTTCTGGATCGGCCAGGGGATCGAACGGTTTCGGTGGCAGAGATAATTCAGCTGAAGAAGGAAAAAGTTAATTAGTCTGAAGCCATAAAAACAAATGCCGAAGCTAAAGGCCACGAAACAATACCTATACGTTTTTCACGCTCTGCAGCTTCCTCAGCTTGTTTTGCTTCCACTCGAGCGTCATGAATATCTTTTTCACTTTTCTTCATAATTTCGTGAGCCATCTCTCGGCCACCATTTACCCAGATGTCATTGTAAAATTTCCCGCCCATTAAACTTGCTTCAGCTGAGGGATCCTTTGTCTCATCCACGGAGAAGGTAGCTTCGGCCTGGGCCAAGGTCTTGACATGGTCGCATCCCGCCTTCTCCAGGATGGCTGAAAATCCCCTTGCACTGGAGAACACGCAGACATCCCCGCGATCACTTAAAATTTCTTCGAAAGCTTTGGCCTCTCCACATATCCATTCGATAACACCTTCAGGGTCGCCTCGTATGAAATTATCTTCGTTAGAATAGGCACCCACGTTGGCGAAGCTAGCCTTTATTTTCGCCACGCAGCCCAAGGATTTTTCAAAGCATCTTTCCTTAGATGCGCGAAGTTCTTCAACTATTTTCTCTAAATGGTTTTTCTAATATTCACTGGTCTCCCGGTTAGCTTCTGCGAGAGCGCATTTTTCTTTGGCTTCTGCCAAATGTTTCCGAAGGTCTTCGATTTCATTCTTTTGAATTTCGGCTTGAGCCTTGAAACTAGATTCATCTTCTTTCACTTTGTTTACCAATGAAATCAAGATTTTGTCTTTTTCAAGACCTTTGTTCTTTAATTCGATTACCTCTGGATGAAGAGTGTTCAGAGCCATCGTATATCCTTCATCTTCAATGTTTTCCTGTGCCCTGAGGGCATTACTAAGAATCAGGTCCTGCAAGTGGAGGAAAGAATAAGTATGACAAATAAAATACCACATTTTTTAAATTCAAATGTAACTCTTATACCTTTATGCTATTATACGCCAAGCTGTCAGCAAGCTCATCCTTCGATAAGATTGAAAGGCCATCTTCCAACTTCGGGAATCCGATGCTTCTACCTTTCTCTCGGCAGACGGATATCTCTTTATTATCTGGGAGGCAGTACAAAAAATCTTCTTCCCCACTACCATTAAACACTAATGCCCCTTCGGGTATTTTAATTTTTGGGCATAGTGTAGTGCTTCTAGCTTTTCTTCTTGAGATAGTCTCTTCCCCGAAGCATGACGAATGATGTAATCAGTGCTTTCTTTTGAAGCTTCGGTAGCAGGAACTTCAATCTTTTCAGACGCAATTTGTTCTGCCTCCTTTTCTTCAACTACGGCAGGCTTTGAAGGCCCAGCTTTGTTTTTAGCTTGAATTGTTGCAGCTTCGACTTCTGCCTACTTTGTTTTAGCTTCTGGTTGCGCTTTCGAAGCTTTGACAATTTTTCTTGAAGGAGTACAACTCAAGGTTTTTGTTGTTTCTAACACAACATCTAGCACATTTGCCATCCTTCTCCTCTTAGGAGTTGTGGCAGAACTCTTTTGTGCCTTCGGCACTGTTGCCTCTATTGAAGGGCTCAAAATCTCTGGCATTTTTGTTATTTCTCCAATTTTTGACCCCTCAGCCTTATCAGCCGTCGCCTCAACTAGCTTAACTGAAAGTAACTTCGGCATTATGGTCGGCTCTCAAGTGTTCTACGCAGGCAGAACAGTTTCTTTTGTTTCGGCAGACGAAGAGGCCCCTTCGCCAAATTCTGGAATCACGGTCGGTTCGATGTAACGCGGCCGGTGAGTCAGAACCTTCAACTTTTTTCCCTTCGGCACAGCCCCAACTGGGGTGTCCGAAGTAGTAGCTTTCCTCATTTTCCTCTGTCCCCACAGCGGATAGCGGTAGTCGGGGTAAACGAAGCCAATGACGTCAAAAACTCTGTTCAGTCTCTTTTTTCCCCAACCTCCAAAGGCTGCGGACAGTGCATTATCTTCTGCCTTGGAGTATGCTCCAAGCAATTCATCACTCGTAGCTTCGATACACTTCAGCCAGTCGTCGTTTGGTTCATCGAACTTATCCCCAAACCTGAATTTATACTTCAACCGGACCAAATCACCTTCGCTAGAGTTAGTGATGGTCTCCTTCGGTATTTCCCAGCTCTCTACAAGCAGTCATACTCTGAAGGCTATATGTTCTTGAATTAAATCTCTTGTGCCAATGAAGGAACAAACAGTACTGAAGGCCTTCTGACACACTTCGGTGACGTCATCAATTTCATCCTTCGGCCTTCGAAGGCCGAAGCGGGACCAAATGGGGCGCATGATGACTTCCTTAATGTCTTCCCTCGCTTTCAAATCATTCTTCACATAAAACCATTCTTCCATCCAAGCTCCGGGCCATCTCTTCCAAAATGTTGGCACTGGGTGGCTTGCGTTGGGGCGGGCGATAAATCCATAACAACCGAAGTTGTTGTGGTACTGTTCTTTACCCATGGCCTTCGTCTTATATAGAAGTTCGTGCATATTGCAGAAACACTTCGCGCTTGGCTCTAACCCTTGGCTCCTTACTGCCCAGACAAAAATCCCCATCCTTATTATGGCTTGGGGGTGATCTGATGAAGGAAGATTTGATAGGTCTTCAACACTTCAACTACAAACTTGCTCAAATGGAACCGAAGTCCAGCCTTGAAGAAGCTTCAAAAAATCACAACTTCATTCTCCTCAGGGGCAGGGATTTTGTTGTCTCTTCCGGCCCTCACAATAGACATGTCCCGAAAATACCTTCCTCTCATATTCTCAAGATGACTCTGTTTGATGGTTGATTTTCCGAAGATTGAATGACTTGGCCTCCAGGGCTGATCCTTAGAATCTTCGTCCCCGCTTTTCACATCATAGCTATCGATGTCACTAGTATCTTCAAATAAGCCTTCCAGTATCTCTTTAGTAATCTTCTCTGTGTTTGTTTTTTCCATCGACTAGACAAATCTAGCAATATAAGGATCCGCAGCCTTCTTCTCCTCGAATTGCTTCTCCTCTTCAGTCAGCTTCGTCTTCGCGACAACCTTCTTTTCCTGAGACATTTTTCTCCAGAAATGGTGAAAACACGTTTTCTAAACCGAAGCTTAGAGAGCTTGAAAATCTAGCAAGCGCTACTGAACAAGAGCTATAAAATTGAGAAAATAATGCAAATGGCACAAGCAGTGTATCAAGTGCAGTTGGTGTGAGTTCCTATTTATACGCCAGTGCGCTGCAAATTGAAGGGCCCTGTCTGTCATTGATTGTTGCTATTCTAGCAAAGGGAACGTGTTTTTTTGGACCTTCGGCTTAAGGCCTTCGTCTATGTCGCAGTCTGAATTCGTTATCTTAACAAATTAATACTGCGAGGGGCAACTGTTGGGGGCCTTCGTCTTCCGAAGGTCCTCAAAAATATGATTTAACAATGTTTTCCAAGTGTAACATATGAACAGGTACCTTCGGACTCGGGTTAAAAGCATACACGATGTGAAAAGCATGGACATGACGAAGGCTGATGTTGCTCCGAAGCTACACGCAAAGGAGCTTCGGCTTAATGGCGGAAAAAGGAACCGACTTAAAGGGGAAAAGGCTATCTAGTCCCTGTTGGGTTGTCCATAAGTCAATAGTAAATATGAAGGGCATGAATGTAAATTTACATAGGCTGTGCCCTGTGCCTATAAATAGATGAACAGTACCCTGTACTGTTCACGCTAATTTGTACTCGCTCACGCGTCACGCTTGTACTTTCTCCTTCTGTCAAGCCGAAGATACAAATGTAATTCTATATTATTCCTGTTTATCCATGATAATATAATAAAGTTGAATTAATAATGTGATATGATTATTCACGTTCTCTTATATTTAACATGCTTCATCTTTCATTAACGTATACTGCGATAATGAAGATACGTCCTTCATGACCTTCATCTGAAGATCATTATATCCTAAGGGAAATAATGCTTCGAAGGACCTTTAACATTTTGTGTTGTGTTGTTCTTAATTCATAGCATTTGAGAATACGTCCCCAACAATATCCAAAAAGTAAACATTATTATATGCATTACTTGGGTACAAATAGAATATGCTGAGGGAGAATCCACTTACCTTGCTCGAAAGTGTCCTATGGGTAGTCCTCGAACGAGTTTGGTTCGTCTACCTCACAATCAACTTCTAGCATTGATTTGCGTATCGTACATAAAAAAGAATACGTACGCCAAATAAATAAACATACACCATTACAGGGATAATCATTCACCATTACATACACATTCATACATCACACATTTATACTCATAAATACGTCTTTAAGCGTAAATACTTATTAATTCATTATGACTATTACTGCGAGTCATTATTAGTGAATATATGAGTTAGTGATTATGAGAATAGTTTTATCTAGCAAAATGTAGATAAACATATATTAACAATCTTTATGGAAAATAATTGCTAATTATTTTCTTTATTACTAATAATAGATTTTTTGAGTTTTATCCCTTTATTTATACGTATAGCTAAAAATTGTTTATTTATAATTCCTTTAACATTAATATTCTAACAATTAATGTACATTACTAATTGGACTTTTAATAACATAATCATTATTATTATGACATGACTAAGTGTTTTACTAATTCTAAGCAATTAAGTGCTATACTTATGAATACCTTTATTATGACTAGTAAAAAATTATTTTCATCTGACCAAAAATACGTGGTCTAGTGTTTTTTCTACTTCTTTATATCCATAAAATTATACTTAAAATACTACCTACAATTATTGTTTATGTGCTAAAGCTAGATTAATCGTAATCGTCTCTAGTATAAAAATCACCAAGTTAGTGATTAGTGACATAAAATATTTTTTGAAATACAAATTCGTGCACCTGTCAAAATATCGTTGAGAGGCTTGTTTACGACTACACGTATACATCGGAGATTAGCCTATAAAGTTTTTGAATCACTTTTACATACATTTGTGATTCATAAAATACAGAAATAATTCTCTGAATTTCGGAGGGCCAAACGCAAAATTGTCATCTTCTACCTTGAGCACTTGCTCGTGTGCATGGAGAGCTCGGCGAGCAGGGGAGGGCTCGGTTGGGCGCGGGAGCAGGGAGGGGCTCGGTCGGGTTGTGGGGCGCGGCTCCGGCGAGGCTCCGGCGAGGCGAAGCTCCGATGAGTGGCGGCTCCGGTCGACGGCGAGGTGCGGGCGAGCGAGAGAGAAAGAGCACGGGGAGTGAGAGCGAGCTCGGGGAGGGAGAGAGGAGGGAGGTTCTCGGCTTTTATAGAGAGAGGGGAGGAGAGGGAGAGAGAGGGACGCTGGTGGGAGGAAATTGCCATCAATGGCCATTAATGGCGGCCATAATGCAATTGAAGGAGAGAAGTCGTGGGGGAGAGGGAGAGGAGAACGGGAGTCCGTTTCCGGCGCGCGAGGGAGAGGAGGGGACACGGAGTCGGCTCGGCGGCGTGGCGTGGGCGCGGCGTGCTAGGCAACGGCGGCGCGACCAGAGGGAGAGGAGAGGAGCGAGAGAAAGGAAGCCGAGGGTGAGGCCCACCCGTCGGAGATAGGGGGAATGAGGTATGGGGGCGCGGCAGCTGGGCCCTTAGTGGGTCGGTTTGGACGGCGTGGGTTTCTAGGGTTTTCGTTTTTCTTTTTTTCTTTTTCTTTTCTTTTCTTATTTAAAAATATAAATAAATTTATTTTTAAAAATTCTAAAAATCATAATAATTATACCAAAATTATTTATAACTAAAATATTTATTTTTGGACCAATATTTCTATATTATTTAATTGGATTTTCAATATAAAAGAATTCCACTAAACATCCAAAAATAAAAAATGAGCAAATAAAATTATTCTAGATGCAAATAAAAATCAAACACTAGAAAGGAAATTTATTACCATAATTACCATTAATAAACTAAATGCATTATTTTTAGTTGATGGTTTTTATAGCGTTACAAACCTACCCCCTTAAAAGAATCTCGTCCTCGAGATTAAGAAACTTTTGAGAATATCTGGGGAATTCTGCTCTGAGTTCATCTTCTCTTTCCCAAGTGGCCTCATCTTATGAATGATGACTCCACTGAAGTTTACACATGTTGATAACTTTACTCCGTGTAATTCTGCGAGATGTTTCCAAAATTCTGATAGGGTATTCTAAATAAGTCAAATCTTCCTTAACATTGAGTTCTTCCATAGGTAATTGTTCTTCTGGTACTCTTAATCATTTCTTAAGTTGTGACACATGAAACATGTCATGCACATCTGACAAACTATCAGGTAGCTCTAACTGGTATGCTACTTCACCTTTTCTTTCCAAAATTTTGAACGGTCCAATATAGAGGAGATAATTTACCCTTAACCTTAAATCTTTTCATGCCTCTCATCGATGAAACTTTAAGGTATACGAAGTCTCCTACTTAGAATATAAACTCTCTTCTTCTATTGTCAGCATAGCTTTTGTGTCTCGACTGTGCTGTCTTCAAATTCTCTCTGATAATCTGTACTTGCTTTTCTACTTCTTGGAGAATTTTTGGACCAAATACTTGACTTTCTCCGGTCTGATTCCAATAAAGTGGTGTTCTACACTTTCGTCCGTAAAGTGCTTCAAATGGTGCCATTTTTAGACTTGCCTAGTAACTATTGTTATACGAGAATTCTGCATAAGGCAAACTTTTATGCCAACTTCTACCATGCTTTAGAGCGCAAGCTCTTAGCATATCTTCCAACACTTGGTTTGTGATTTCCGTTTGCCCATCCATTTGCGGATGATAAGATGAACTAAAGTTTAGCTTGGTATCCATGGACTCATGTAGTCTTTTCCAAAAGCGCGAGGTAAATTGGATTCCTCGATCCGATCCGATCATCTTTGGTACTTCGTGCAGACAAACAATTCTTGACATGTATAACTCTTCTAACTGGGCCCCTGAGTAAGTTGTCTTCACAGGTATAAAGTGTGCCACTTTAGTCAACTTGTCCACTATAACCCATATTGAATCATAGCCATCTCGAGTACGGGGTAGTCCAACTATGAAATCCATACTTATTTCTTCCCATTTCCATTCTGGTACTCTGAGAGGTTGTAGCAATCCTGCTGGTCTTTGATGTTCGGCATTAACTTGCTGACACATGTCACATAGTGAAACATGAGTAGCCACATCTCATTTCAAACCATACCACCAATACTTTTCCTTAAGATCCTGGTACATCTTAGTACTTCCAGGGTGAATAGAATAAGCTGAATCATGGGATTCTCTTAAGATAAGTTGGCGTAGGTGTTCGATTTCTGGTACACAGATTCTCTTTTTAAACATATCATGCCTTGATCATCTTCTGTGAAATCTAGGGCTTTTCCCAAACTAATTTGTGTCTTAATTTCTTTGATTTTCTCATCAGACTCTTGTCCTTTATGAATCTCTTCTCTCAAAGTAGTTTCAACTTCCATAAATGTTGCTTCCATACTATTGAGCATTCCAAGATTGAGTTGTTCCATCTCCCAGCACAATTCCTGTGCCATCAAATGAGTAGTGATGTTGTTCACTTGACCTTTACGGCTCAAAGCATCTGCCACTACATTTTCTTTTCCTGGGTGATATTGTATTTCCAAATCATAGTCTTTGATTAACTCAAGCCATCTTCTCTGTCTTAGGTTGAGTTCTTTCTGCGTGAAGATATTGTTGGGGGCCTTCATCCTCCGAAGGTCCTCAAAAATGTGATTTAACAATATCTTCCAAGTGTGACATATGAACAGGTACCTTCGGACTCGGGCTAACATGTACGATGTAAAAAGCATGATCGTGATGAAGGATGGAGTTGCTCCAAAGCTACGCGCAAGGGAGCTTCGGCTAAATGGCGGAAAAAGGAACCGACTTAAAGGGGAAGAGGCTATCTAGTCCTCATAGAATTGTATATAAGTCAATAATAAATGTAAAGGGCATGTATGTAATTTCTCACAGGCCGTGTCCTGTGCCTATAAATAGATGAACAGTACCCCCGTACTGTTCACGCTGACTTGTACTTGCTTTTGCGTCACGCTTGTACTTTTTGCCTTCTATTAAGTCGAAGGTACATTTGGAATTCTATATCGTCTTTGTCTTTTTAGAACAATTTAATGATAATGAATTAATAATGTTATGTGATTACTTATCTTGCCTCCTATATTTCATATGCTTCCTATTTTATTAACATATATCGCATTGATGAAGGTAGGTCCTTCATAACCTTCGTCTGAAGATCATTATATCCTAACGGAAATAATGCTTCGAAGGATGAAGGACATTAACATTTAACATTTTGTGTTGCCTTGTTCTTAACTCATAGCATTTGAGAACAAGTCCCCAACATTGGCGCCCACCTCCGGTGAACCCTTTCGACCACCTTCGGCAAGTACTGACATTTGTCATGCCGCCGAAGAAAGCTTCAGCGCCAGGGGCTACTGCATTGCAGCCGCTAGACCCAAACCAGGAGACTCTCTATCTTCGAGAGGCCCGAAGCCAGAAGAGGAAAGCCACCAGTCCAACACTCCAGGAGAGTTGAACCAAGAGATCAAGGATATAGTGATCATCCATCAGCAGGTACAAAAAAAGAAGGAGAAGATGGCATGGCTGGCTGATCTTCAAAGGAAGATCGATGAAGCTACTGAAGAAGTGCGTCATCTTGCTCAAGATGAACAAAACCGAAGGCCCCAGCACAGGGAGCTTCATCAGGAAGGCCTATTCAATGAAGATGGATGGTATGATGATTTTAATCATGATGCCTTTACTTTTGATGATGCTTCTCCCTTGGCAGCAGAACTACAGGCTACCCCATGGCCCCCATCATACAAACCACCTCAGCTTCCCATGTATGATGGGCATTCAGATCCAAAGCAGTTTCTGATGAGCTACGAAGCAACTATATCTTCGTATGGAGGCAATACGGTAGTTATGGCGAAGTCCTTCGCCATGGCAGTCCGGAATGTAGCCCAAACATGGTATTCTTCTCTTCGGCCAAGGACTATCACATCGTGGCAGAAGCTTAAGGACATGTTGGTTACCAGCTTCCAAGGCTTTCAAACGAAGCCGGTCATAGCTCAGGCTCTGTTCCAATGCACGCAAGACCACGAAGAGTACCTTCAGGCATATGTACAAATGTTCTTGCGATTGAGGGCACAAGCTCCTACGGTGCCCATTGAGATTGTCATTGAGGCCATGATCAAGGGTCTTCGCCCAGGACCTACCGCCCAATATTTCGCTAGGAAGCCCCCACAAACTCTAGAGAAGCTGCTTCAAAAGATGGATGAGTACATCCGGGCTGATAATGACTTCTACCAAAGAAGGGAGGAAGCTTACAGATTCTCTTAGATGACCAGGGGCTTCGGAGGAAGAATCCACCCGAGGCATGTCAGGTCGATTCATAGCTCCAGTCAGAACGACGACAAAGGGAGCCAGCCTCAGAGGTCACAGTACACCTCACAATCTTCGGGGTAGTAGCAAATCTCTTTTAGGCCGCCAGCTCCAAGGGGCAGAGGCGCCAAGGGCTTCGGAGGAAGATTTGGGGATCAGCCCAGGAAGATCTACTGCTTATTTTGTGGTGAAGACAAGGGCCATACTACAAGAATGTGCCAAATCACCATCCAAAAGCAGAAGGAGATCGCAGAAGCCGAAGCTCGGTAGAATCAACCGAAGCAGGTCTTGCACACTGCTTCGTGCCACTCACCCTACATACCAGAATATGTGGGTAATCATTCTGCAGCTTCGGCTAGCCAGCCACAAGCTTCTTGGCCACAGCTTCCACCTCTGCCACCACTACAACCCACCTACTCACGAGGTCAGCAGTCAGAAGGGCGCCAACACACCCAACAGCAGCGGGATTTCAGGGAGGAATCTGAAGCTCGCACAGTCAACAGTACTGTGCTGGAGTCAAAGCACATCTATTGAGAGATATCCTACTTTCTGAAACACTTTTTTATTCTATGCCAGTTTGTTTTTTAATAAGGGACATGTAATGCAAATCTAGTTTTAATTCCTTGTAATAGTTTCGCTTCTATTAAAATGAAATATATCTTATTCACAGATTTATGAAGCTCGAAAATTGCCAAAGCTCAAAAAGTCATTCCTAAGGGAGCGCAGCATAAGTCTTACCGAAGCTACAAAAAAAGTCGTTCCCAAGGGAGCGCAGTGTAAGTTTTCTGCTCAAAAGTCATTCCTAAGGGAATGGAGAGCCAAATACTGCCGAAATATAAGGCGAAGCACGAAAAGTCAACGTGAAAAATACCACCGAAATAGAAGGCGAAGAAGTTCAAAATACGTTCCTAACGGGATGCAGAGCTTACACCGAAAAATAAGCGGTGAAGCCAAAAAATAAAAGGCAAAAAGACTTCGATCGTTTCTAAGGGAACACAGAGATGGTGTGTTCCATTGTGGGCGTGTGGGTGCGTATCTTCGATATTAGCATCATTCACATCATATCATCACATCATCCCACATAGCATCACATTATACATCATATTGCACTGATGACACGAATTGAATACGAAGTCGACCTTCGGAGACTGCTTTATAAAAAATGAAAATGTGCAAAGGCACAAAGTAAGCTGAGAAATACAGCTTCGTTAGCTCTATTGCAAAAGAAGGGATCATTCGTTTACGAAGCTGGGAGGTTTTTATGAAGCATGGATACTTTCACGAAGCACGGAGTTTCTTCTTTGTGAAGCATGAAAAGAAGGGAAGGTGTTTTTTCGCCGAAGGCTCAAAAACGGTATGTATATAAGGTTTCATGCATTGCAAAGAACTGAATTACAAGTAATTTACATATTAAATTCAAAAAATATACACATCGAATATTATAGTCTTCATGCAGCAAAACTACATTGATCGTCTGAAAATGTTTTTACAATATCAGTCCTCTTTCAGGACCTTTTCTGCAATCTCATTCAACAACTTGTTAACAACTTCGTCAACAATAGATTTGGCTATATTGATGATTTCTATTGCTTTCTTCATTTCTGGGTCGGCAAGGGGGTCGAACGGCTCCGGTGGAGGAGATAGTTTAGCTGCGGTAGAAAAAATCAATCAATTCGAAGTCACGAAAACAAACGACGAAGCTAAAGACCATTAAACGATACCTATCCGTCTCTCGCGTTCTGCAGCTTCCTCAACTCTTTTCGTTGCTTCTCGAGTGTCATGAATATCTTTTTCACTTTTCTTCATTATTTCATGGGCCATTTCTCGGCCGCCATTTACCCAGATGTCAGTATAAAGTTTTCCGCCGATTAAACTTGCTTCGGCTGAGGGATCTTTTGTGTCATCCACGGAGAAGGCAGCTTCGGTCTGGGCCAGGGTTTTGACATGTTCGCAACCCGCCTTCTCTAGGATGGCTGAAATTCGTCTTGCACCAAAGAACGCGCAGACATCCCCGCGATCACTTAGAATTTCTTCAAAAGCATCGGCCTCTCCGCTTATCCACTCAATAACACCCTCAGGGTCGCCTCGTATGAAGTTATCTTCGTTTGAATAGGTGCCCACGTTGGCGAAGCTAGCCTTTATCTTCTTCACGCAGCCCAAAGATTTTTGAAAACATCTTTCCTTGGATGCGCGAAGCTCTTCAACTGTTTTTTTCTAAATAGTTTTTCCAATATTCGCTGGCCTCTCGGTTAGCTTCTCCGAGAGCGCATTTTTCTTTGGCCTCTGCTAATTGTTTCCGAAGGTCCTCGGTCTCATTCTTTTGGATCTTAGCTTGAGCCTTGAAGCTGGCTTCGTCTTCTTTCACTTTGTTCACCAAACAAATCAAAATTTTGTCTTTTTCAAGACCTTCATTCCTTAGTTTGATTACCTCTGAACGAAGGTTGTTCAGAGCTATTGTATATCCTTCATCTTCAATATTTTTCTGTGCCCTAAGGGCATTGATAAGAATTAAGCCCTGCAAGAGGGAGATAGAATTAAGTATAAACAAATAAAATGTTTTGTTTTCAAAGTACTAAATTAGCCTTTATACATTTATGTTGTTATAAGCTAAGCTGTCAGCAAGCTCATCCTTCGATAAGACTGAAAGCCCATCTTCCAGCGTCGGAAATCTGATGCTTATCCCTATCTCCCGGCATACGGATATCTCTTTACTATCCGGGAGACAGTACAAAAAATCTTCCTCCCCGCTGCCATTAAACACTAATGCCCCCTTCGGGTATTTTAATTTTTGGGCATAGTGTAGTGCTTCCAGCTTTTCTGCTTGAGAAAGTCTCTTCCCCGAAGCATGGCGAATGATGTAACCAGTGCTTTCTTTTGAAGCTTCGGAGGCAGGAGCTTCAGCCTTTTCAGGCGCAACTTGTTCTCTAGCCTTTTCTTCAATTACGACAGGCTCTGTCTCAGAAGGCTCTAAAGGCCCAGCTTCGGTATCAGTTTGAATTACTGCAACTTGAATTTCGGCTGGCTTTGTTTCAGCTTTGGTTTGCGCTTTCGAATCTTCGGCAATTTTCCTCAAAGGAGTAGAGTAAAGTCTTTACTGTTTCTAGCACATCTAGTACATTTGCCATCCTTCTCCTCTTGGGAGTTGCGGCAGAACTTTTTTGTGCCTTCGCCGCTGTTACTTCTGATGAAGGGCTTAAAATTTCTAACACTTTTGTTTCTCCAATGTTTGGCTCCTCAGCCTTATCCTTATCAGTCTTTGTCCCAGCTAGCTCAGCTGAGGGTAGCTTCGGCATTGTAGTTGGCTCTTCAGTCCTTGGCGTAGGAGGGGCAGTTTCTCTTGATTCAGCAGCTGAAGAGGCCTCCCCGCCAAACTCAGGCACTACGGCCGGTTCAATATAATGTGGCTGGTGGGTAAGCACCTTCATCTTTTTGCCCGCAGCCTTCGGCACAGGCTCGTCTGGAGTGGCCAGAGTGGCAGTTTTTCTCTTCTTTTCGTGTCCTCACAGCGGATAGCGGTAGTCGGGGTAAACAAAGCCAATGGCATCAAAAACTCTGTTTAATCTCTTTTTTCCCCGGCCTCTGAAGGCTATGGATAGTGCATTATCTTCTGCCTTGGAATATGATCCAAGCAGTTCATCACTTGTAACTTCGATGCATTTTAGCTAGTCATTGTTTGGTTCATCGAATTTATCCCCATATCTGAATGTGTACTTCAGCCGGACCAGTTCACCTTCACTAGATTCGGTGATGGTCTCCTTCGGCATTTGCCAGCTCTCTACAAGCGGCCACACTCTGAATGCTACGTGCTCTTGAATTAAATCTCTCGTACCAATAAAGAAGCAGACAGTACCAAATGCCTTCTGACATGCTTCGGTGGCTTCGTCAATTTCAACCTTCGGCTTTCGGAGGCCGAAGCGGGACCATATGGGGCGCATAATAACCTCCTTGATGTCCTCTCTTGCTATCAAGTCATTCTTCACATAAAACCATTCTTCCATCCAATTTCCTGGCCATCTCTTTCGAAATGTTGGCACTGGGTGGCTTGCGTTGGGACGGGCGATAAAACCATAACAACCGAAGTTGTTGTGATATTGTTCTTTCCTCGTGGCCTTCGTCTCATACAGAAGTTCGTGCATGCTGCAGAAGCATTTTGCGCTTGGCTCTATCCCTTGGCTTCTTACTGCCCAGACGAAGACTCCCATCCTCAATATGGCTTCGGGGGTCAATTGATGAAGGAAAATTTGGAAGGTTTTCAACACTTCAACCACAAACCTGCTGAGTGGGAACCGAAGCCCAGCATTGAAGAAGCTTCGGAAAATCACAACTTCGTTCTCCTCAGGCGCAGGAACGTTGTTGTCTCCGCTAGCCCTCACAATAGACATATCCCGAAAGTACCTTCCCCTCATGTTTTCGAGGTGACTTTGCTTGATGGTCGATTTTCCAAAAATTGCATGACTTGGTCTCCAGGGTCGATCCTCGGAATCTTCGCCTCCACTTTCTGCATCATAACTGTCACTATCACCGGTATCTTCAGACATGCCCTCCAGTATCTCCTTAGTGATCTTTTCTGTATTCGATTTTGCCATTGACTCGATAAATCCAGCAATGTAAGGATTTGCAGCCTTCTTCCTTCGAAGCATTATCTTCTTTTGGATATAATGATCCCCAGACGAAGGTCGTGAAGGGCATACCTTCATCATTTGAGTGAACAAATATAAATAAGGGTATATGAAATACAAAGGAATATAAATATTGATGATATATCAATAAATTATTTATATTCTCATTTCATAAACATGAATAAATATCCACAATATTTATATTACATTGATATCTTCGGCTTGCCAGAAGGTGAAAATGCGAGAGTGACGCTAGAGTGATTACAATCCAGCGTGAACAGTACACGTATTTATAGGCACGGGACGCAGCCCAGATAAAATTACATCCATGTTCCTGATAAATAATCATAATCATAATGCGAACTATTAAGGACCATATAGTCTTTTCCTCCTTAAGTCGGTATCGTCCTTCGCCTTTGTCATAATACCAAGCCGAAGCTCTTTCAGTTGTAGCTTCGACTTTTGTCCGCATCATCTTTGGCTTATGTCTTCATGTCGTACCTGCCTTTGTACTGTCTTGCCGAAGGTGTTTTTGCCTTGAGGACCTTCGGCGGAGAAGGAGACCCCCAACACAATACTTGGGTACAAATAGAATATGCAGAGGGAGAATCCACTTGCCTTGCTCGAAAGTGTCCTGTGGGTCATCCTCGAACGAGTTTGGTTCGTCTACCTCACAGTCAACTTCTAGCATCGATTTGCGTATCATACATAAAAAAAGAATACGTACGCCAAATAAATAAACATACACCATTACAGGGATAATCATTCACCATTACATACATGTTCATACATCACACATTTATACTCATAAATATGTCTTTAAGCGTAAATACTTATTAATTCATTATGACTATTACTGCGAGTCATTATTGGTGAAATTATGAGTTAGTGATTATGACACTAGTTTTATCTAGCAAAATGTAGATAAACATATATTAACAATCTTTATGGAAAATAATTGCTAATTATTTTCTTTATTACTAATAATAGACTTTTTGAGTTTTATCCCTTTATTTATACGAATAGCTAAAAATTGTTTATTTATAATTCCTTTAACATTAATATTCTAAGAATTAATGTGCATTACTAATTGGACCTTTAATAACACAATCATGGTTATTATGACATGAATAAGTGTTTTACTAATTCTAAGTAATTAAGTGCTATACTTATGAATACCTTTATTATGACTAGTAAAAACCTATTTTCATCTGACCGAAAATATGTGGTCTAGTGTTTTCTTCTACTTCTTTATATCCATAAAATTATACTTAAAATACAACCTACAATTATTGTTTATGTGCTAAAGCGAGATTAATCATAATCGTCTCTAGTATAAAAATCACCAAGTTAGTGATTAGTGACATAAAATATTTTTTGAAATACAAATTCGCGCACCTATCAAAATATCATTGCGAGGTTTGTTTACGACTACACGTATACATCAGAGAGTAGCACATAAAGTTTTTGAATCACTTTTACATACATTTGCGATGCATAAAATACAGAAATAATTCTCTGAATTTTGGAGGGCCAAAACGCAAAACTATCATCTTCTACCTTGAGCACTTGCTCGTGTGCAGGGAGAGCTCGGCGAGCAGGGGAGGGCTCGGTCGGGCGCAGGAGTAGGGGAGGGGCTCAGCCGGGGTGTGGGGCGTGGCTCTGGCGAGGCGAGGCTCCGGTCGACGACAAGGCGCGGGTGAGCGAGAGAGAGAGAGCACGAGGAGTCAGAGCGAGCTCGGGGAGGGAGGTGCTCGGCTTTTATAGAGAGAGGGTTGGAGAGGGAGAGAGTGGGACGCCGGGGAGGAGGAAATGGCCGTCAATGGCCATTAATGGTGGCCATAATGCCATTGAAGGAGAGAGGTCGTGGGGGAGAGGGAGAGGAGAACAGGCGTCTGTTTCCGGTGCGCGAGGGAGAGGAGGGGACGAGAGGTCGACTCGGCGGCGCCACGGCTTGGCCGGGCGCGCGCGGGTGCGGCGGCGTGGCGCGTGCACGGCGTGCTTGGCAATGGCGGCACAACCAAAGGGAGAGGAGGGAGAGAGAGGAAGTCGCGGGTGGGGCCCAACCGTCGCTGAGAGGGGGAAGGGGCAGAGGCAGTGGCGAAGCCACGAGTGGTGCCGGGGTGGGCCTGGCACCCCCAAGGACCCAACTAAGTTAGACCAATAATGTATCCCAGAGCCCATTATCTTGCCGCCAGTTTATTATTTGGTAGTCTGAAACCAATAATTTTTTCCATCACATTTGTAGGTTTGTTGATGTGACCAAATCTCTAAATAAGAATGATAACACCACCGTTTTTCATCATTATAAATTTGATGTGTTTAATGTTGCAATTGATCAACAACTGAATGAGATAGAAGATCGATTTGGTGGCCATGCGACAGACCTTTTATCACTTCGTGCTTCCTTGAATCCAATACTTGGCTATTTTGACATAGAAAAGGTATGCTCTCTAGTGGAAATTATTATCCTGCAGATTTCTCAAATCAAGAAAGAATGCAATTAGAGTGTCAATTGCCACATTTTCAACTTGATGTTTGCAACCATCCAGAACTAAAGAGTTTATCATCTTTGGCTGATTTAACAAGTGGGTTAGTTAAGCTGGGTAAAGATTCTTCTTATCCGATGGTAGATAAATTATTGAGATTACTCTTGACTCTCCCTGTGTCAACAGCGACCACAGAGAGAGCCTTTTCAGCTATGAAATTTGTGAAGACACGTCTTCGAAGCAAAATGGGAGATGCCTATTTACGTGATTATCTGATCGTTTATATTGAAAGGGGATTAACTGTGATGATTAGTTCTGATGATATAATCAAGGTCTATGATCTAGCTAATACGCATAGAGCTAAATTCAAAATAACTGAGATGTAATTTTATTTTGTTTGACAAAATAGATGATGTTTTATTATACTGTTTTTGTAATGAAGATTATATATCAATTTATGCATTGTGGTTAGTTCCCTTGCCATTTTTATATTGTGTCCTTGCTGGTTTGGTCGCTTGGAGGCTAAGCCTGCCCCCTCTGTCTTCAGATCCTGGCTTCGCCCCTGGGTAGGGGGGCGCGGCGCCTAGGCCCTTAGTGGGCTGGTTTGGCCCGCTAGGGTTTCTAGGGTTTTCGTTCTTCTTTTCTTTTCTTTTCTTATTTAAAATATAAATAAATATACTTTTAAATATTCTAAAAATCATAATAATTATACCAAAATTATTTATAACTAAAATATTTATTTTTGGACCAATATTTCTATATTATTTAATTGGATTTTGAATATAAAAGAATTCCACTAAACATCCAAAATAAAAAATGAGCAAATAAAATTATTCTAGATGCAAATAAAAATCAAACACTAGATAGAAAATTGGTTACCATAATTAACATTAATAAACAAAATGCATTATTTTTAGTTGATGGTTTTTATAGTGTTATAGGGTGGCTTTGTCCTAAGGATATTTCGTGAAAGCCTCATAGTGGATCCCTAGCCATTCACCTCGGCAGTGTTTACGGGTCCGATCAACCCAGGCTAGATGGGATACACGGCTTGTGGGTAAAGTTGTACCACCTCTGCAGAGTGTAAAACCGATATGTCAACTGTGCTCACGGTTAAGAGCAACCTGGACCCTCACATGATAGTTGAACGTAAAGATGGAAAATAAATCGTGATCTGATGATCTACCAGTGGTTTGCTTATGATTTCACTTAAGTGTTTTTGATGTAATCTTATGTCCTTGATTAATTGGGATAATTGGGATACACACTTATTAGTAAGACAGGTGTTGCTAATATAATATTGACCAACTAAAATGCTTACCTCTTATCCATAGCCTACCTTGTTAACTTGCATTTCCCCCCACTTGCTCAGCCCCGATCATAAGTGAGCTCACCCTTGCTAATATTTTGATCAGAGGGTGATGACGAAGACTTTGCAGATGACGTTGATGAGTTTTGAGTCTAACGATGCGCCAGTCACCTTCCTGTGGAAGAGTGTCCATGTTTAATTCCCCCGTACTTTGATTATGATACTTGTTAAGATACAATGTTCTGGATGATGTAATAAAGTTACTCTACTCCCTTTTATGCCTTTATTGCATTGTCTTTTGATATATTACACTTGTGATGTCAACATATGTGTGGAAAATGGATCCTGGCCCACATATGCTATGCATTCAGTTTTGCCCCCAGAACCGGGTGTGACACAAGTGGTATTAAAGCTATACTGACTCTAGGTCATTAGACTAGTTAGAAATGGAAAGCCTAGACTATTAAAAACATGCTAATTTTGTTCTTACAAAATTATTTAATTAACCTTACCTCTTTAAAATTCAACTAAGTTGACAATTTTCTCTTGTAGATGGTTCGTACTATTCAAACCACTCGGATCAACACCAACTACATCCCTCCGCCACGACAAGTTCATGTCTACCCAGTGGTAGTCGAGGAAATTCCTGTGGATCTCCCTCGCATTCGTGTATAGAACGGAGTTATTCTGAAGGACAGCTCAGAGAAGTTTCTGCCTACGCCCACCCCATTGGCAGAATCACTAACCTTCACAGCTGGATCGTCAGCTTCAGCACCGCCAGCACCAGCAGTCCAAGCCCCTGCTCCCAGAGGCGACGACCCGGACGACTCTGGTGACGATGATGAAGACAATGACGAAGAAGAAGAAGGGAACATCAACGAAGAAGCCAACGATGAACAGCAGGACCACTACATTGGGTTATGGCCTGTCACTGAACATTATACATCAATGTTCGAGACAGGGCACTTCCCTAACCTGCTGCAGGATGTTCTGCACGCGTTGGGAACCTACGTCTGACCCTTGTATGAGACAAGGCGAGTGTACGAGCCTCCTCTGGATTGCTACTACATCACTTGCATTCATGTTAGGGTGATGGATGCAGGTGATAGAGGGTTCAGGACTCTGTCAGCTCACGAGTCTCTGATGCCACTATCCACCTACGCTGCTTCGGTTAGCGATGCTACTAGGAGAACTCTATGGTCCCTCAGCCACACCTACCGGCAGCAGCTGCACAAAATGAAGTATAGGCATCTTCCTCTGCGTATTCGTGGAGAAAGCCTGACCAGCATCGTTCTAGGTGGAGCTGGAGAAGATCGCCTCAACACCCTACCTGGTGTGGTGGCAGGTCTTAACACCAACCTAGATAGTGCTACCCTAGACCTCTCTAGGGTACACTTGGAGCTGGAGGATGCACACGCAAGGATTGCAGCCCTGGAAGCTCAGCTAGAAGGAAGGAATCCCCCTGAAGTTCAAGTCACTGCCATGGCGTTGTCCCCTCCCCGCAAGAGGATCCGCTATGCAGAACCAGGATCCATCACCAAGCTGCTATAGAATTTTCCATTTATATTGTAATATGTTGGGGACTTGTTCTCAAAAGCTATGAATTAAGAACAAGGCAACATAAAATGTTAAATGTTAACGTCCTTCGTCCATGAAACATTATTCCTTTGAGGATAATGAGCCTTGGACGAAGGTAGATGAAAGTAAAATTACGAAGCTTAAGCCTTCGTAATAAAATTTCAATAGATATTATAAGACAACATAAAATAAAGGGTATGAAAGGGGTAAATAAATCATAGATGAATTATATTATATTTACTCAATATATTGAATCATTGAATACAATAATACCTCTGCCTTGGCAAAGGTTGGTTTCCGAAAGATGCGATTGCAATTACCAGAAAGCGTGAACAGTAAAGGAATACTGTTCACTATTTATAGGCACAGGACACAGCCTGTGAGGAATTACAATTATGCCCCTCATAAAAGTTTACAACATTGACTCAGACCTTTATGGACTAAAAGGTCATTCTATCTTTAAGTCGGTTTGTAATACCGAAGCTTCATGAAGAGGAACCTTCGGCCATCTCATACAAACAGCTTCAGCCGAGAGCCGCTCCTTCCTAGAAGACCTTCAGCGACGAAGCATATACCCAACAGTAGCCCCTTTCGCGGTGCTAGATCGTTTTTCGTAACGAGCTTGATCCGTGAAAAAAGTCTCTTAAGCTTCGGAGCGCCGAAGGTCTAAAAAACACCTTCCCTGAGCTCGTTGTCGAGAAACGATTCAATTTCCCAGCGCGTAGCGGCCCCACCTTGCAGAGTTACTGTTTGATCTCTGCGGTCCACCACGCAGCGAGTGCGAGCGGGTGTCCCCTGGTGTAAAAATCCTGGCGCTTCGCCTTCTTACCTGCAGTACTATATAAACAGACGAGTAGGTGTGAAGTTACCACAGCATTCATTGCTATTTGCACTGTTTTGCTGCCAAAATTTTTAACCATCGCCGAAGCTTGTCTGTCGGAATCGATCGAAGCTCCAGTTTGAAGCCTGCTTCATCAGAAGAAAAAACTTCGGAAGAAAAAAGTATTAAATTTCCACAAATTCATAATTAAATGGCCAGAGTGCGTTCTACCGCCAGGGTTGAGCGTGAGGGGGGCGAAACTGAAGCTTCGGAGACTGTTCCCATCTCCGAAGCCATGCAACGATCCGGGCTGGTGACTTCGGAAAAGATTCCTAGTGATGATGCAGAACAAGCAATCGCTGAAGCAGAAGAAGAAGATATTGAGGAAACTGATCCCGAAGATGATTATCGTATTGCCATGCCAAGCAAACCCAGCCACTTGGACTTCGGGAAATCTACTGTTTCGAAGGCTGATCTCTCCAAGATGGTAAAGTCGGGCTTTTTTACTGAAAATCAGAAGAAGCTATTGCGCTTCGGGGGAGAAGAGACTACCCCAAAGCCGGAGAAGGATGAAATTGTTATTTTCAAAATCTTTCTAAAGGCTGGATTAAGATTCCCCCTACATGGGATTATTGCAGAGGTACTGAAGAGGTTCAGTATCTATTTTCACCAGCTGACCCCTAACGCTATCGTTAGGCTTAGTGTTTATATCTGGGCACTCCGAAGCCAAGCAGTGGAGCCATTTGCGGACAGCTTTTGCCGGGTTCACGAGTTGCATTATCAGACAAAGGCTAGAAAGGATGGATTGCACGACAATTTTGGTTGCTATAACTTCGCCTATCGGAAAACCACAAAGTTTCCTGTAATAAGCTACCGAAGCAAATGGGCAGCAGGCTGGAAGTCGGAGTGGTTCTATGTCAAGGTTGATGACGACAAGGAAAAGCTTGTGCAAAGTCCACTCGAACTAATCTTCGGAGAAACCCGACCTCGCTGCAACATGACACCCGAAGGTCCAACACAACAAGCGATGAATGAATTCAGAATTATTGCAGAGCATATCAGCACAAGGGACCTGGTTCAGGAGTTTTTGGCTTTCAAAGTTTTTCCCAGTTTGAAAGAATGGGAAATGCCGAAGCTAAAGGGGGAAAAGAAAGAAGGTGAACTTGTACGTTTACCTTACTATTTCAAGTTTAAAAAGTACTTTAAAACACCTTGCCAAGAGTGGCTAGATACAATTGAAGTTATGTGCAATGAAATACTTGGCAATTATTCCAAAAAAGAAGATCAATTGATGACCGCAGCCTTCGGCACCCGTCCGAAGCGAAGGCTAAATCGAGTGCTGGACGCCTTGGGTTTTGAATACCCTGACTATGAAAATCTGAACAAAGGTGCCGGAGGCCAGAAAAGGAAAAGGATAACCGAAGCCTCAAATGAAGATGAAAAAGAGACACCAAAGAAGAAAATTCCAAAGAAAAGGAAAGCGTCTTCTCCGAAACGAAAAATATCCGACGAAGAAAAATCCCCCGCATCACCCTCTGCCACTGATGTGGAGGCAATTCTGAAGGTAATGACTGAATCCTTACCTGCGAAGCTAAGTCCACTGGGGCCTCAACTGACAAAGTTTTTTCAGAAGGACAAGGAGCCCGAAAAATCGAAGAAAACAATCAAAGCAAAGAGACAAAGAATTATCACTGTGACAGAGGTAATTGACAAGACACCGCCAAGAGCTGCAGCTCAGAAAACACCAGCGGCTGCGGAAGGGACAGATATTGAAATTACACCTTCGGAGGTCGCAGCTGCCGAAGCTGCCTCAGCTGAAGATTTGAACCTGGAGAGCACAATCGAACACATTGACAAAATACTGCTAGACATGGCTGCAGAAGAGGCTACCACCGCCGCCGAAGAGGCTGCAACCGCAGCGTCGGAGAAAGGGAAGGAAATTGCTGATGAAGTTTCAGAAAACGAAGCCTTCATGTTCCAGAATTTAGTTGGAGAAAAACTGTCAAAAGCTGAAATAGAAGAACTTAAAGAGTATGCCAAATCCTGCGGATACAAACCTGGAGCACTCCTCTTCGGAGGCATTGATGATGAAAAATTAGATTGTATTCGAGATCAAACTGGAGCCAAAGTTATCGGTACTCTGTCAAAGAGTATCGGTTTTCCGAAGCTAGAAACAGACATCAGCCGCTACCGACGACAACATATCGTTGGTAGTTTATTTTATTCCAACTTCAAGGTGAACTACTTTTCCCTTAACTTTTATTGTTTCTAATAATGAAAACATGTCTGACGAAGGTTGTTTTCGTGCAGAGTATGCTGTTGAGCAAAGCCTTGAAAATGCAGCAAGATTTTGAAGATAAGAAGCACGAAGTTATAATTGAAAATTTGGAAAGCAAAATAAAGGAGCAATCAGATGCTATCGAGAAAAAGAACTTTGAGCTCTAGGCAACCGAAGGTTTATTGGCGGAAGCTGAAGCAAAAATAACAGAACTGAACACGAAGCTTCTCCGCCAATCTGAGCAGTTCGAACGAGAAAAGCAAGATCTTAATGCAAAACTTGAAGCCGAAGCTCAACAAAATTCAGATTTGAGAAAACTATTTACGAGCCTTGAAGAAAAATGTTTGGAATTTAGCAACAAATGCATTCAACGATTAAGAAAAATTTTCCACTCAGTTGGAGCGAGCAGTGAAAAATTCACCCCCTCAGCTGAAGATCTACCGAAGACCTTTGAACATATTGAGGGTGAGATTGACGAGCTCGACGAAGTCATAGCTGGGCACGGTGACTTCTGTGCCTGGGTGGCTTCTCGGGGCACTGCTGCAGCTTTCCTAAAAGCTGGCTGCGATCATGGAAAGATTGTCAATAGGCCAAATTTCACTTTATCACCATCAATCCTAGATGACATTCCTGATCTCGCCCGAAGTATCTCTAATAGATTTGTAAAAATGATATGGACAAAAGGTGGGCGAGAAAAGGCTGGAGACGAAGCTCGGAGTCATCTTGAACCAGTAAGAAATCATACCTTGTGCTTACCTCTTCCTTCAAGCTCGATTTTAACTTACAACAACCTTATTCATATAGGATGACGAAGCCGAAGCTGATGATTAGAAAATGACGCCGAAGCTGAAGCTCCTTGGAGACTAAATAGTAGACTGTAGATAGTACTTGAGAAACTTTTGAGATAACTTTTGTAAATGTAACTAAAACTTGTCTTTAATGAATTCTGTTCATACCTTGTAATATATCCTTATCCTTCCATTGATGTATGAGAAGTGCTTTGATGTGGACGAAATTTTCTTTTTTGAGCCGAAGGCGAAAAAAACACCTTCCCTTCTTTTCGTACGCAGCGAAGCATAGAAAACAACATTTCCCGTCTTTCCGAAGCTCTCCTTTTTTGTACACGAAGCTCTTTCTTCCTTTTTTTTCTTTTTGCCGAAGCAAGCACTTATGCCATGATGATGATTATCCTACATATGCCTGGATGGATGTTTATGAATGCAAATGCTATGATGTAATGTGATGTGCAAATGAATGTCTAAACGCGAATCCGAAGCCATACTCATAGCCATTATTTCCTTAGAGACAATCACACATCAGCTCTGCATTCCCTTAGGAACGACTTTGGAGCTTCTTCGCCTTTTACTTTCGGCGGAATCAGCGTTGACTTTTCGCTGTAAGCTCTGCATTCCCTTAGGAACGACTTTGGAGCTTCTTCGCCTTTTACTTTTGGCGGAATCAGCGTTGACTTTTCGCTGTAAGCTCTGCATTCCCTTAGGAACGACTTTGGAGCTTCTTCGCCTTTTACTTTTCGGCACTCGATGGTGCACTCAGCTTTTACATTTACATTCCTTGGGGGATTTTGCTCTTATAGAACTAAAAAAGGAAATTACATATGATGGCCCCATTAAAAACCTTTCTCCCCCTTTAGAAAGGAAAAGGGTGCCATAAAAAAGAAAAAACATAAAAAATTACATCAAGTTACACATAATATCACCGAAGCTCATCCGCATTCCAAGATCTAGGAATGTCGTTACCGTCCATATCCTTCAATCTGTATGAACCGGGTCTTGACGAAGATGCTACTAAGAAAGGTCCGTCCCATTTCAGCTGCAACTTGCCCACTGTGTCTGGGTTGGCCACTCTCCGAAGCACCAAATGTCCTGGCTCAATATTCTTTAGCCGAACTTTTCTATCTCGCCACTTGATTGTTTCGGCTTGATATTTATTGATATTCTCTACAGCTTGAAGCCTGATCCCTTCTAAAGCATCCTTTTCCACAGAATAAGCATCTTCAGAACCTGATTCTGCCGAAGCTACTACTCTTATTGATCCAGTTTTTGCTTCCTCCGGAGTTATTGCTTCGTCACCGAATAATAACTTGAATGGAGTAAAGCCTGTAGACCTTGATGTTGTTGTGTTGTGGCTCCACACCACTTTGGTTAACTGATCTGGCCACTTTCCCCTGGGTTGATTGAAGATTAACTTCATTATTCCTGTCATTATAATGCCATTGGCTCTTTCAACGAGTCCGTTTGACTCCGGATGCCTGACTGATGCAAAATGGATCTTCGTACCAATTTGATCACAGAAATCCCTGAAAGCTTCGGAGTCAAACTGTGTTCCATTATCCATAGTGATAGCCTTTGGTACCCCGAAACGACAAACAATATTCTGCCAGAAAAACTTTTGGACAGTGGCCGAAGTTATTGTGGCTAAAGGCTTTGCCTCAATCCATTTAGAAAAATATTCCACCGCCACTACAACATATCTTAGGTTCCCTTGGGCCGGTGGTAACGGACCTAACAAATCAAGGCCCCACCTTTGCAATGGCCAGATGGGTTGTATGAGCTGTGTTAAGGACGAAGGTTGTTTTTGATCTCTTGCACATTTTTGACAACCTTCGCACTTTTGAACTAATTCCGCCGCATCCGAAGCTGCCTTCGGCCAATAAAACCCCTGACGGAAAACTTTTCCAAGTAACGGCCTAGATCCAATGTGAGATCCACACAGGCCTGCATGTATTTCTTTCATCAACTCTATACCTTCGGTACTAGATAAACACTTGAGTAGCGGAGCACAAACTCCATGCTTGTACAACTCCCCTTCTATCATGACATATGGACGAGCTCTTGCCTCTATCCTCCTGTTATAAATTTCGTCATCTGAAAGATATTTACCCTGAAGGTAAGAGATGATTTCAGTTCTCCAATCTTCGCTATAAACAGGAGATATATTGAGGACTGCTCTTTCAAGAAGTTCCACCGAAGGTGCTTTTATTGTTTCGAAGAACACATCCGAAGGTAAAGGTAGCCCCTGTGCTGCTGACTTAGCTAGTAAATCAGCATGCTCATTTTGTCCTCGAGGGATATTTTTGACAGAAAATCCTTCGAAGGAAGCTTCAACTCTTCGAACCATATCCAGATATTTTTCAAGCTTCGGATCTTTAGCCTTGCAACTTTTGTCAATATGACCCGAAACAACCTGGGAATCAGTTTTGAGTATGGCCCTTCTGATTCCCATTGCTTTTAGCTTCCGAAGACCCAGAAGCAAGGCTTCGTACTCGGCAATGTTATTTGTGCAACTAAAATCAAGCTTTGCCGCATAGCAAGTTTTAACTTTGGAAGGTGAAACCAACACAGCAGCCGCTCCCGCTCCGAAGGTTCCCCAAGACCCATCGCAAAACACTGTCCATGCTTCGGCGTCTTTATTTGTTTCTTCCTCCTGAGCCCCTGGCGTCCAGTCAGCAATGAAGTCTGCTAACGCCTGGGACTGAATCGAAGATCTATGAACATATTCAATACAAAATTCGTTGAGCTCTGCAGCCCATTTTCCAATCCTTCCAGTAGCTTCTCGGTTCCTCATAATATCCTTCAGAGGTTGTGAAGAAGGAACAATTATGTTGTAAGCTTGAAAATAGTGCCGAAGCTTCCTGGATGCCATCAAAACAGCATATAACACCTTCTCTAATTCTGTGTAGTTTTTCTTTGATATACTAAGAACTTCAGATACAAAATACACTGGGACCTGTTTCCTGATTTGGCCATCAAGCTTCTCCTGGACAAGTGCTGCACTTACCGCTGAGTGCGAAGCTGCCACATATAATAACAAAGGAGCCCCTGGCGTAGGTGGAGTTAATGCTGTTAGATCTATTAAATACTGTTTCAGCTCTTCAAAGGCCTTCTGCTGGATTGGTCCCCATTGGAAGACTTCGGCTGACTTCAGCACTTCGAAGAATGGTAAGTTTCTCTCTGCTGATCTGGATATGAATCTATTGAGAGATGCCAACCTTCCTGTCAATCTTTGAGCCCCCTTTTTTGTAGTTGGTGGCTCCATCCGAAGTATAGCTTCAATTTTACTTGGATTAGCTTCAATTCCCTTTGTTGAAACCAAGCATCCAAGAAATTTCCCCTTCTTTACTCCGAAGACGCATTTTTCTGGATTCAACTTTAAGCCAGCTTGTCTGAAATTGGCGAAGGTCTCCTGCAAATCAGCAATATGATTCTCCTGTTTCGTGCTTTTTACAATGATGTCATCAACATAAGTTAGCACACTCCTGCCTATCTGAGACTGGAGAACCTTCGCAGTCATTCTGCTGAAACTTCCTCCAGCGTTTTTGAGCCCCTCAGGCATCCGAAGATAGCAATATGTGCCACTTGGGGTTATGAAGCTAGTCTTCGGCTCATCTTCCTTCTTCATCCAGATTTGGTGATAGCCTGAGTAACAGTCTAGCAGACTCATGAGCTCTGAAGAAGCTGCTGCATCAACTAAAGAGTCTATCCTTGGCAATGGGAATTCGTCCTTCGGACAAGCCTTGTTGAGATCTGTAAAATCGATACACATTCGCCACTTGCCATTGGCCTTTTTTACCATAACAGTGTTAGCTAGCCATTCTGGGTACTTTACTTCTCTGATAACTCCTGCAGTGAGGAGTCTTTTGACTTTGTTACGAGCACCTTCGGCCTTATCATCAGACATTTTCCGAAGCCTCTGCTTTCTGGGTCTGAAGGATGGGTCAACATTGAGCGAGTGTTCAATAACATCCCTATTTACTCCGCAGAGATCATTGGCTGACCATGCAAAAACATCTTTGTTGTTGAACAAAAATCTTATCAAGGTTTTCTCCTGCTCTTCGGATAACTGAGAGCCCAACAACACCTTCTGCTCTGCTATGTCCTCACATAAGAGCATAGGCTTCGGCTGATCTGCTGAAGCTGCTTTCTCCCTTCTGAATTTGTACTGTTCACAAGCTTCAGCTCCATCTATGTTATGGATTGCTTTTGAGTCAGTCCAATTTCCTTCGGCCCTTCTGGCAGCTTCCTGACTTCCATGAATAGCGATGGGTCCTTGATCCGAAGGTATCTTCATGCAGAGATAAGCAGTATGAAGAATTGCTTCGAAAGCATTAAGGGTGCCACGACCAATAATTGCATTGTAAGGGTATTCCATGTCAACAATGTCAAACACAACTTGCTCAGTTCTAGTGTTGTTGATGAACCCGAAGGTCACTGACATGGTGATCTTGCCCAGTGCTACAATCTGTCTTCCTCCGAAGCCACAGAGAGGATGTGTAGCATCATGAATCTTATCTTCTGGCTCTTGCATTTGTCTGAAGGCCTTAGCAAATATGATATCAGCTGCACTACCTGTGTCAACCAAGACATTGTGGACCAGAAATCGTTTGATAACACAAGAGATAACCATGGCATCGTTGTGTGGGTAATCCTTGAGCTGAAGGTCCTCTTGGGAGAAGGTAATAGGAATGTGAGACCATCTTGACTTGATGAAGGGTCCTTGCACCCCAACATGCTGCACCCTTCTCTGTGCTTCCTTCTTTTGTTTCTTGTTGGCTGGCTTTGAGGACGAACCACCTGTGATCGGGAGCACCAGCTTCGGGTCCGAAGCAGCTCCAGCTTGATCGTTGAACGAAGCCATCAGCTCAAAAAGTGGAAGTGAGTTCACCGGAGGTGGGCGCCAATGTTGGGGACTTGTTCTCAAAAGCTATGAATTAAGAACAAGGCAACATAAAATGTTAAATGTTAACGTCCTTCGTCCATGAAACATTATTCCTTTGAGGATAATGAGCCTTGGACGAAGGTAGATGAAAGTAAAATTACGAAGCTTAAGCCTTCGTAATAAAATTTCAATAGATATTATAAGACAACATAAAATAAAGGGTATGAAAGGGGTAAATAAATCATAGATGAATTATATTATATTTACTCAATATATTGAATCATTGAATACAATAATACCTCTGCCTTGGCAAAGGTTGGTTTCCGAAAGATGCGATTGCAATTACCAGAAAGCGTGAACAGTAAAGGAATACTGTTCACTATTTATAGGCACAGGACACAGCCTGTGAGGAATTACAATTATGCCCCTCATAAAAGTTTACAACATTGACTCAGACCTTTATGGACTAAAAGGTCATTCTATCTTTAAGTCGGTTTGTAATACCGAAGCTTCATGAAGAGGAACCTTCGGCCATCTCATACAAACAGCTTCAGCCGAGAGCCGCTCCTTCCTAGAAGACCTTCAGCGACGAAGCATATACCCAACATAATAAATTAGTTTTCACATTAGACGAAGAACACTTTTCTATTACTACACTTATAATAATAACAACCATGTGATGGTGTTGTTTGAAATGCTTGATTTGGATTTTTGCTTGAGTGCAGTGGTCTTATGGAATGATGGCCATAAGAACATAAAAAAACTTAACCTTAATAATAAGCTATTCCCCCTAGAATCTTATCTACTCCTCACTTACCTTGGAATTACACTTTTAACCAACCAGATGGTGAACACTCGCTCAGGTCCCAATAACCATCAGAACCAGTGTGGTCAGCAGTTGCCACCACTGCCACCCAATCCCAATATGGAGAAATTCATCGCAGCGCAGATGCAGCTTCTGCAAGGACTCACTGCTTCTGTACAGCAGATACAACAAAATCAGCAGAACCAACATCAACAATAACATGCACCCCAAGCTAGAGATAAGCACCGGGACTTCATGAGTCATTACCCGCCTGCTTTCTCTCATGCAGTAGACCCTTTGGATGCTGATGACTGGCTTAAGGTCATTGGAAATAAGTTAGACATCACCCAGTGCAATGACCGAGAGAAGGTCTTGTACGCATCGGGAAGACTCAAAGGAGCCACGTCCGATTGGTGGGATGGCTTCACTAGGGCACACGCTAATGCTGATGCCCTAACCTAGCAGGAATTCCAAGTGAACTTCCGTGCACACCATATTCCCTCGGGAATCATGAAGCTCAAGAAGAAGGAGTTCCTTTCCCTCACATAAGGGAACATGTCCGTTAGTGAGTACCGTGATCGCTTCACCCAGCTTTCACGTTATGCCCCAGAAGAAGTGGACACTAACGAGAAGCGCCAAGAACGTTTCTTGGAAGGCTTGATTGGACCTTTGAACTATCAGTTGCAGAGCCACAACTTTCCCAATTTCTAGACTTTGCTTAACAAGGCAATTGGCCTTGAAAACAAGGGAAAAGAGCTGTCGGATCACAAGAGAATGTACCAAGGGTAGACCAACAGGAATACCCGTCAAAAACAACTCCCAAGGTTTTCAGTTCTACTCTGGAAATCAGAGTGGAAACAACAACTATCAAGCACAACACTCTGGACAACAAGGTCAGAGGAGCAACCAATACTAGAACCATCAAAGAAGCAGCACTCAGACCGGTCAAAGGTCTAGTGTCCAATAACAGAATTGTCAAGGAAGCGCCTTGAAAACATCAGCCACGAACAACAACACAACTACCCCAGTATAGTCAAATGGCTGTTTCAAGTGTGGCGAACTTGGCCACTATGCTAATAACTGCCCAAGGCGCAATCAACAGACACCCCAGAAGAATAGCAACCAGAGGACTGACCAAAACACACCTACTCGTGGATCTGCATAGAACAAGACTCCGCAGAACCAGAATAGAGGAAGAGTCAATCATGTGACAGCAGAATCAGTTTCTGAGGATGCCATCGTGGTGTATGTATGTTTCTTATTAACTCCATACCTGCATCCATTTTATTTGATTCTGGAGCATCTCACTACTTCGTAGCAAAGTCATTTGTGGAAAAACATAATATACCAAACTATCCCTTGAAGAATAAACTATTAATTCGATCACCAGGAAGTGAACTTAGAGCCACTCATTCATGTCCTCAGACTAAGATTGAAATTAGAGGCCTAAGCTTTCTAGTAGAGCTGATAATTTTGAAATCAATTGGAATCAATGTGATACTTGGAATAGACTACTTGACCAAGTATGATGGAGTAATATCCGCAAGGAGAAAGAATTGAAGTCAATGTCAGTATGCCAGCAATAGCAGAGGCAATGGTAAATTAGTTGGAAGAGAAATCTTTGGGGCACATCAGAATAGTGTGTGAATACCCAAACGTATTTCCGGAAGAATTACCAGGTATGCCACCTGATCGTGATATAGAGTTTTCTATTGAACTATTACCCGGAACCACACCAATTTCAAAAAGAGCTTACCGAATGGATGTCAAAGATTTAATTGAACTAAAGAAACAAATAGAAGAATTACTAGAAAAAGGTTTTATTCACCCCAGTTCATCACCATGGGGAGCCCTAGTTCTATTTGTGAACAAGAAAGATGGTTCAAGGAGAATGTGTGTGGACTATAGAAGCTTGAACGAAGTAACAATTAAGAATAAGTACCCGTTACCTCGTATTGAAGATCTGTTTGATCAGATGAGAGGAGCTACAATATTCTCAAAAATAGATCTAAGATCAGGCTATCATTCGTTGAAGATTCGAACCGAGGATATACCTAAAACAGCCTTCACTACAAGCTATGGACTATATGAGTTTTTAGTCATGTCTTTTGGACTGACTAATGCACCAGCTTACTTTATAAACTTGATGAATAAAGTATTCATGGAATACCTCGACCAATTTGTGGTGGTATACTCTCAGAATGAAGAAGCACATGAAAATCATCTGAGAATAGTTCTACAGAAACTTCGTGACAATCAGTTGTGTGTGAAATTTTCAAAGTATGATTTTTGGCTGAAGGAAGCTAGTTTCATAGGTCATATTATCACCAATGGAGGAATCAAAGTAGACCCTGGTAAAATAAGTGAAATACTAAATTGGAAACAACCCACAGATGTGTCCAAGATCAGGAGTTTTCTTGGATTAGAAGGGTACTACATAAGATTTATCGAAGGCTTCTCCAAAATAGTCAAACCCTTACTTCACTGTTGCAGAAAGGTAAAGAGTTTAAGTGGGATGAACCATGTCAGAAATGTTTTGAGGTATTAAAGGAAAGGCTAACCACTGCACCAGTGTTAATTATGCCTGATATTCATAAAGGGTTTGATGTGTATTGCGACGCATCACATCTAGGACTTAGATGTGTGTTAATTTAAGAAGGAAAAGTAATTGCATATGCTTCAAGGCAGTTACGGAAGCATGAAAAGAATTATCCTACGCATGATTTGGAATTAGCTGTCGTGGTGCACACTTTGAAGATTTGGAGGCACTACATGATTGGAAACAAGTGTAAAATTTTCACGGATCACAAAAGCTTTAAATATATCTTCACGCAGAAAGAACTCAACCTAAGATAGAGAAGATGACTTGAGTTAATCAAAGACTTTGATTTGGAAATACAATATCACGCAGGAAAAGCAAATGTAGTGGCAGATGCTTTGAGCCGTAAAAGTCAAGTGAACAGCATCACTACTCATTTGATGTCACAGGAATTGTGTTGGGAAATGGAACAACTCAACCTTGGAATGCTCAATACTATAAAAGCAACAGTTATGGAAGTTGAATCTACTTTGGAACAAGAGATTCATAAAGGACAAGAATCTGACAAGAAAATCAAGGAATTTAAGGCACAAATTAGTTTTGGTAAAGCCCTAGATTTTACATAACATGGACAAGGCACAATATGGTTTAAAAAGAGAATCTATGTACCAGAAATCAAACACCTACGCCAACTCATCTTAAGATAAGCTCATGATTCGGCTTATTCTATTCACCCTAGAAGTACAAATATGTACCAGGACCTAACGGAAAAATATTGGTGGTACTTTTGAAAAGAGATGTGGCTACTCATGTTGCACTATGTGATGTGTGTCAACGAGTTAAAGCCGAACACCAAAGACCAGCAGGATTGCTACAACCTCTCAAAGTACCGGAATGGAAATGGGAAGAAATCAGTATGGATTTCATAGTTGGATTACCCCGTACTCGGGATGGCTATGATTCAATATTGGTTATAGTGGACTTGACTAAAGTGGCACACTTTATACCTGTGAAAACAACTTACTCAGGAGCCCAATTAGCAGAGTTATACATGTCAAGGATTGTTTGTCTGCATGGAGTACCAAAGAAGATCGTATCGGATCGAGGAACCCAATTTACCTCGCCCTTTTGGAAAAGACTACATGAGTCCATGGATACCAAGCTAAATTTTTGCTCGGCTTATCATCCACAAACGGATAGAACAAAGCAAGTGTTGGAAGATATGTTAAGAGCTTGCGCTCTAAAGCATGGTAGAAGCTAGGATAAAAGTTCGCCTTATGCAGAATTCTCGTACAACAATAGTTATCAAGTAAGTCTAAAAATGGCACTGTTTGAAGCACTTTATGGACGAAAGTGTAGAACTCCGCTTTATTGGAAATCAGACTAGAGAAACTCAAGTATTTGGTCCAGAAATTCTCAAGAAGCAGAAAAGCAAGTAAAGATTATCAGAGAAAATTTGAAATAAGCACAGTCGAGATAGAAAAGCTATGCTGACAATAGAAGAAGAGAGTTGATCTTTGAAGTAGGAGACTTCGTATACCTTAAAGTTTCACCGATGAGAAGCATGAAAAGATTTAAGGTTAAGGGTAAACTATCTCCTCGCTACATTGGCCCGTTCAAAATTTTGGAAAGAAAATGTGAAGTAGCGTATCAGCTAGAGCTACCCGATAATTTGTCGGACATGCATGACGTATTCCATGTGTCACAACTTAAGAAATGCTTAAGAGTACCGGAGGAAGAATTACCTATGGAAGAACTCAATGTTAAGGAAGATTTTACTTATTCGGAGTACCCTATCAGAATTTTGGAAACATCTCGCAGAATTACATGGAGTAAAGTTATTAACATGTGTAAAGTTCAGTGGAATCATCATTCAGAAGATAAGGCCACTTGGGAAAGAGAAGACGAACTCGGAGCAGAATTCCCCTAGTTATTCTCAGAAGTTCCTTAATCTCGAGGAGATTCTTTTAAGGGGGGTAGGTTTGTAACACTACAAAACCATCAACTAAAAATAATGCATTTAGATTATTAGTGGTAAATATGGTAATGAATTTATCTTTCAAGTGTTTGATTTTTATTTGCATTTAGAGTAATTTTGTTTGCTCATAATTGATTTATGGTTGTTGCGTAGAAATTCTTTTATATTGAAAATCCAATTAATTAAAATAGAAATATTGGTCAAAAAATAAGTATTTTAGTTATAAATAATTTTGGTATAATTATTATGATTTTTAGAATTATTTATAATTATACTTATTTATATTTTTAAATAGAAAAGAAAAGAAAAAGAAAAAGAAAAAAACCTAACTCTAGCCGCGACCAATTCGACCCATCAGCCGCGTGCCCAAACCCTCTCCTCCCTCTCTCGCTGACGCGTGGGCCGCCCCGGCCCTACGACCTTCTTCCTCCCTCCTGCGCCGTCGCCCTGCGCGCGCGACCGCCGCCGCGCCGTCGGCCCCACGCCCGTTCGCCTCCTCCGAACCAGAAACCACCGTGTCATTTCCCCTCTCCCCCACATTTCCTCCCCACTGTAGCGACCACCATTGATGTCCATCAATGGCGGTGATTGAAGCCACCGGACACCTTCCCCCGGCGCCCTCTCCTCTCCCCTCTCGCTCTATAAGATGCCCGCCCGAGCTCTCTCCATCTCCCTACCCGAGCTCTCTCTCTCTCTCTCCCCGCACTCTCTATCCTTCGCTCGCACTCGCCGGACCGCCTCACCTGAACCGTCCCCCCCAGCCAGACCATCCGCGCCCTGCTCGCGACATCCCTGTACACGGGCACAAGCCCAAGGTAGAAGATGACCATTTTACATTTTAACCTCGGGTTTTGTGTAAATTTAGTTTAGGTATTTTTCAGTATAGAAACTATCGAAAAAATACCCCAATGTATTCACTAAATCTTGAACTAGCTCCTGCAACAATATTTTGGACCTGAGTATTATTTTATATTTCAAAATTAAATAAGGTCACTATTCACTAACGTGGTGATTTAAATATTAGAAACGTTCACGATTAACTTCGCTTTAGCACATGGAATGATATTTGTTAGTAGTGATTTTAGTATAATTTTAATTTTATAAGAAAGTGGAAGAAATGATAGGCCACATATTTTCAGTCAGATTAAAAATATAGGTTTTACTAGTCATGATAAATATATTCATATGTATAACACTTAATTACTTAGAATTAGTAAAATATGTATTTATGCCAAAATAACTATGTTTATGGTATTAAAGTCCAAAATTAGTAATCTAATTAATTCTTAGAATATTAATGTAAGGTGATTTAGAAATAAACATTTTTAGCTATACGTATAATTTCTATTTAGAAAGGATAGGATAAAACCCAAAAGACTATTATTAAGTAATAAAGAAACTAATTAATAACTATTTTCTATAAAGTTTGTTAAGACATTTTATCTATATTATACTAGATAAACTAGCGTCATAATCACCTGCTCATATTTTCACCAATGATAACTCAAAGTAGAAGATATAGTAGATTAATAAAATATTTATGCTCTAGACATAATTATGAGTACAGTTGTGTGATGTATGAATGTGTATGTAATGGTGAATGATTACCCATGTAATGGTGTATGTTTATCTATTTGGCGTACGTATTCTTTTGTATGTACGATACGCAAATCGATGCTAGAAGTTGACTGTGAGGTAGATGAACCAAACTCGTTCGAGGACGACCCACAGGACACTTTCGTGTAAGGCAAGTGGATTCTCCCTCTGCATTTCTATTTGTACCGAAACAATGCATACAATAATGTTTACTTTTGGATATATTGCATAATTTGATGGGATTTGCCTAAAGAAGAATTCACTAGAATTACCAACCCTAATCCTTGAATTATCCTGGGATTAATGCTATGCTTAACTTGATAAATATGATGTCTCTCTTTTAATGATACTATGTTCCAGAAATGATGTTTTATTATGATGTTAACCCGATGGTTAAACAAGAACAATTTATGTTAAATGGAACATGGAGTGACCACCTAGGATAACAGTGCAACCACGAGTGCTATAATGGCTCTAGCTTTGGTAATTAGCTCTATAGACTTAGTGCTTAGCAACCCTACCTGAAAGATGGGCAAGAGGGGGCGACAGTGGTTTGGTGGCAGATCATGTTAACATGGGGTGGTAGTCTTGGCTAAGTTACCTCACCTAGAGGGCCATCAATACTGACGTGGAAACCTTAGCGGGTGGCTTTATACTAAGGATATTTTGTGAAAGCCTCATAGTGGATCCCTAGCCATTCACCTCGCCAGTGTTTACGGTTCCGATCAACCCAGGCTAAATGGGATACACGGCTTGTGGGTAAAGTTGTACCACCTCTGCAGAGTGTAAAACTGATATGTCAGTCGTGCTCATGGTTAAGAGCAACCTGGACCCTCACATGATAATTGAACGTAAAGATGGAAAATAAATCGTGATCTGATGATCTACCAGTGGTTTGCTTAAGTGATTTCACTTAAGTTTTTTATATAATCTTATGTCCTTTATTAATTGGGATATTTGGGATACACACCTATTAGTAAGACAGGTGTTGCTAATAAAATATTGACCAACTAAAATGCTTACCGCTTATCCATAGCCTACCTTGTTAACTTCCACTTTCCCCCACTTGCTGAGCCTCGACCATAAGTGAGCTCACCCTTGCTAATATTTTGATCAGAGGGTGATGACAAAGACTTCGCAGATGACGTTGATGAGTTTTGAGTCTAACGATGCGCCAGTCACCTTCCAGTGGAAGAGTGTCCGTGTTTAATTCCACCGTACTTTGATTATGATACATGCTAAGATACAATGTTCTGGATGATGTAATAAAGTTACTCTACTCCCTTTTATGCCTTTATTGCATTGTCTTTTGATATATTATACTTGTGACATCAACATATGTGTGGAAAATGGATCCTAGCCCACATATGTTATGCATTCGGTTTTGCCCCCAGAACCGGGTGTGACAACTATGCCGATGTGTTTCCGAAGGAGTTACCACCATGTCTTCCTTCCATTCATGGCATTGAGCACCTGAAAAACCACAGTTTGTATATGCCATTACTTGTCCCTAGTTCTCCTTGGATCGATATTTCTATAGATATTGTTTTAGGCTTACTTAGAACTAAGAAGGGGAGGGATAGTATCTTTGTGGTTGTTGATCGATTCTCTAAAATGGCTCACTCCATACCATGTCATAAAATTGATGATGCTAGGAGCATTGTTGAATTGTTCTTTCATGAGATTATTCGTTTACATGGTGTTCCTCATAGAATAGTCTTAGATCGCGATGCTACGTTCCTAAGTCATTTTCGGAGATCTCTTTGGAATAAACTAGGCACTAAAGTGCTTTACAACACCACTTGTCATCCACAAACAGATGGGAAAACTGAGGTTGTGAACAAGACCTTATCTACCATGCTTAGGGCTGTTTAGACAAGAATCTGAAACTTTGGGAGGATTGCTTGCCACACGTAGAGTTTGCTTACAATCGTGCTACACATTCCTCCACAAAAATGTGCCCTTTTAAGTTTGTCTATGGTTACATTCCATGGGCAGCAATTGACTTATTGACCCTTGATCCTTTGGACACCCCACATGTAGATGTTGTTGCATGTGTTAAACACATGTTGGATACCCATCACCGAACACAGCAGAACATCTCACACACTAATGCTAAAAATCGAGTTGTTGGTAGCAAAGGACGTAAACTTGTTACTTTTGAACCGTGTGAGTATGGTGTTTCCTCTAGTTTTAATGTTGCATATTTGAAACCATATGTGCGCGAGGATGAGAAGTTGTCGTCGAGGATGACTTCGATTCGAGAAGGGGAGGATGATGAGGACATCAACCCTAACAAAGGAATGGCCACTCCAACTGAACTAGAATGGGCACCACCAGGACCACTCACTCGAGCTCATGCACGTGAATTAAACTTCATGATGATTCTGAAGAATGAAGGACCAGAATTTTCCTAAGTGCATGCGCTATCTATCTATCTTTTAGTTGGAAAGAAATAATCAAGAAGGTGTTGCACCACCTAAATAAGGAATGGGGGATCAAGGAGATGGCATGGCTGATTGGGTGCCTATTCCCTGCCTTGTGGGCAAAAGATTGATTGGCTGATTGGGCGCCTAATTTCCTGCCTTGTGGGTAGGCTAGGCGCCCACCTCCTCCTCTCTATTTAACTAGGGGCTGCGCCCTGTCACACCTGGTTTTGGAAGGTAAACCGAATGCGAACCATGTACGTGCCAGGATCAGAACTCACGTACACAGCCATTACATAATTGGACATCATCAGACAATGCTCAAAGTAAATAGCGGAATGGTACTTTAATTACATCAAGATGTCTGAGACATCCACAGAGTCTAATACATATCCATAGTGTTCAACATTACTATCAAAGTGCAGAGAAACGAAACGTAGAAGATAAGCCTACACAGACAGCTGACTAGGGGTTCACCACTAAAATAAACTAGAACTCATCGTAGTCTTGGAACTCCTCAAAGTCCTCCATGTTGCCAGCATCACCTCCTGAGCATTGAGTACAGTGGGGACAACCTGGGGTGGGGTGGTTTGTAAAGCAAGGGTGAGTACACATCAACGTACTCAGCAAATGTCCTGTTTGGTTAAAGTGGACTAGCTGTATGTGGAGTTAAGGTTAAGTAGTTGCTTTTAGTTGGTCAAGTTTTATTACTATAAATAGAGCCAACTTTTAGTAATAAACCCAGTTATTACCCAGAAGTACTCCCTCCAAGAGGAAATACCAGAGATCAAAATTATAACCATCATTGCTAATCATCATCATAAAAGTAACCAAAGTTCTTCTAATCAAAGAGGATCCGAAGGCTGCTCTTAACCGTTAACACGACTGATATACCAGTTTCTAATGCTCTACATAGGTCGCACACTTTACCCACAAGCCGTGATTCCAATTCTGCCCGGGGTTCTAGCCTCCCCATTGATCACTACCAAGGTGACCTAGCAGGGTCTCACTATGTAGCCTTTACAAAGATTCCCCAGAGGTCATAGTCGCCCGTTAGGTTTCTCTAGTTTGATAAACATAGTACATCTCCCCATAGGAAGGGCGACTAACAAAACCAAATCAAAGAACCTCTTCAATCAGCCTCGGCAGAGCAAGTACTATGCCTGGACCCCATTGACGGCCCTACGGCGAAGCCAACTACTACTCTGGTTCCTCTAATTAATCAGCTAAGGGTGACCCATTCCACCCTCATGGTTGCACTGTTATCCCGGGTTGTCACTCCCCAAACAGGTCCTTACAGAGAGGTACTCAGGAAACAGTCTGAGTCCCCTAAAGTATCACAAGAACCTCATCAGGATAACATCATCATATCATAAATAACCACATCATGTTCATTGATTAAGTTAAAGCAAAAGCAGAAGCTAACTATGATTAACCTAAAAGGTAAACAAGGATAAGGTAAATACAAACTAGTCAATCCTTAAGTTTCAATAAGGTAATGCGGGACAATGAATTATAAAGTAAAGTACGACATGATAGGTCTGAGGACACTTGCCTTCACCAGGTTGTTGCTCAGGAAGATCTTCAGGAACACACTCAGGAACCACGGATTGCTCGTTGTCTAAATAAAGCGATCATACTTTCAATACATTTGGAAAGTACAAATGAACAACACATCAAACATGTACAAACATTGGATCACATCTCAAATGGTACAATATTAAATAAAGGAGAATGAGGTCAAATTATAAAATGAACTAATCTTAATTAGGAGTTGATTACCCTCTAAGTGTTTCGAACACATCCCAAAAAGGTAAAATAGTGATTAAGCAAAGAAATAGATTAAATTATAGGGTGAACTAATCTCCTTTAGGAATTGATTATTCTTTAAGTGTTGTTCATAATTATGTAAACTAATTCTATTCATTTTATTGGGACCTAAAAGTTAAACCAGAGTTGGACTCATGTAATGCATATTACTAATCTCACAATATTAAATATACTTTAACTTCTAGGGCTTTCATTTTATTTATTTCACTAAATGAATAAATCAACATATACTTTAATCTTATATTCTAGGTGTAAAATTAAAGTGTACAGACTATAGATGAACCTAATTTATTCGGACAGTGAATAATCTTATGAACATTTTGCAATTTGAACCACTAAATTTGGAGTTCATATGAAAAGATATGAAATAAACAAATTTTGAAGTTTGAAATATGAAATTAGGGCTAATTTTGTGTTTAAATAAAAGCACAGGGGGCTATTTAAAATAAACCAGGGGCCTGTGCGCTAAAACTTAGGACCGTGGGTTGATTTCCTAAAACCTGAGGGTCTCTTATGTAAAAACTACACGCGAAGGGGTACAGGGTGATCTCGACCACCGGATCAGAGATCAACGGGCAGGATTAAATCGCACAGGCGCGAGCGTGCGGACGCGACTGACCGACGGGGACAGGGGGTCAGCGAACCAGGGCGGGCTGACCAGTCGGGCCCAGCGGCAGGGGCACGGGTGAGGGGGAGAGAGAAGAGCGGTCAGATCTAGATTGGAGGGTTGGGATTAGATTTGTTCAGCTAAAGCCTAAACCGCCCGATCTCGGACGGACGCCTGAGATCCAACATCGAGGAGCCAGACCTAAACGTGGTGGCGCCGCTTGGTCCCGCGGTGGGAGCTTGCTGGAGACGAGGGGGCAGCCATGACGGGGCTCTAGTGGCTTAGGGAAGGGGTCAGACACGTTCAGCACGACACGGCGAACACGACCGTGGGTGCAGAACCGACACGGGGGCGTTAGAGAACGCAGACCGCGGTGGGAAGATCCCGCGGCGGCGCAGCTAACTCCGGTGAGCAATTGCGCGCGGGCCCTAGGGCGATACTTGGCGAAATAAAGGCATGGGAAGGGTGCTCACCTCGAGTGCAAACTCCGAGACGCTTGGAGAACAGCGGGGGTGCGATGGAACCTCGGGTCGACGGCGGTGGGCCTCCGGCTGCGCAAGAAACGCTCCGGTGAGCGTGGACCGGGCAAACCAGAGAGGGGAAGGGCGAACCAGAGGGTGTCTCGAGTAGCTGACGGTAAGGCGGAACTCACCGAGGCAACAGACGGGGCGCGGGCTCGACGACGGTCGCAGAATGGACAGCAGTCGACAGTGGGCAGTGGCGGAGCTCTCTGGTCGCGCGCGCAGAGTGAGAGAGAGGGCGAGAAGGTTCGGCTGAGGGCGCAAATGAGCAGGGGAAGGTGGGAAAGTAGGGCGCGGGGCTCAAAAGGGGCAGGGACGTGCGGAGGTGGCTAGAGATCGCGCAGTCGTGGGCGCGTCCACAGCGGGGGATCATGGGCGGGAGGTTGGGGACAAGCTGACAGGTGGGGTCAGCGAGACAGAGAGAGAAGTGGGCGCGCGAGCGAGAGGAATGGCGCCGACAGACCTGGCCCACGGGGCAGAGAGAGAGAGGGAGAGAGGGCGTGCGGGTTGGCGCCGATAGGCGGGGCCCGCCTGTCAGTCACCCTGGGCGCGCGGGCGCGGGCGCGGGCGCGTGCCCAGGCTAGGATTACTGGGCTGACTGGGCTGAAATGGGTTTTCTATTTTCCAGGGAATTTCTAATTGTTTTTCTATTTATTTTCTCTAGGGTTTTCAATTCAAATTCAAATGAAGTTTCAAGTTCAAACCAAATCAAACATGTGCAACAATCCAAAGAATATTTAACCTCAGCATGATGCAACATGTCATGACTCACAATGTTTTGGCAAAAATAAATAATTAATCTCTTCTAATTAAGCTAACTCTAACCAAAAGAGAAAGAGAGAGAGGAATCTAGAGAGAGATAGAAACTTGAGAGAGATAAAGAAGAGTAACACCTGAATTTGGATGATAATAAGAAAGAAATTTTATACCCCCAAATTCAGGGTGTTACACGCCCCCTCCTAGAGTTGGGTTTTCTGTGATAGTTTTAGCCATCGTGCAAACTTCCTGTACTACAGTTGTGCTCAAGGCCACCTGATAAGGCTGAAGTGCCCGATCTTTCGGTGAGAAGAGATAATTTCGATCTAGAGGAAGATGACTCTCGCGATCCGACTACGACGAGCAAGCCCGAAGCACCAATGTAATTGTTGAACCAACTCCCTGTGGTTACCGACCTTGCTAGTGCAAGATCAGTCTAATCTATTACCGACCTTATTGGTGCAAGATGACTCTCGAAGATCGTTTCCTACACGCAATCGAAGAACGAACAAGAAAAAGATGCGAGCAATCTAATCTATTACTCGTGGGTGGAGTTCTGAATACACGAAGACAGATCTAATCTGCGCATGTTCGGGAATAGCTAAGGCTAATCTAAAACAAAACTCGAGCGACAAAGGAGGTGCATCTCCTGGTTAAATAGAGAGAAGGCGCGTAGCCCCTGGTGGCGGCCAAAGTGGAAAAACGCAAACATAGGGGCAACCCATCCTAGGTCCTCCACATTGGGTCGCAGTTGAGCCGATCGTCTATTCTTCTAGTCCCTCATTATTCAGCGGCGTGACGAAGTTAAGATCTCTTGCACGGGCCCAAGTGATTGGCCCAGCTAATGAAGGAAGTATTGCCTGAGGTGGATTTGGCCCAACTGAGGAGGGAAGTGGCGCCTGAGGTGGAGGTGCTGGTGGTGTAGTCATACTCGTGTTGCAGTTGATGTCCTCATCATCCTCCCCTTCTTGAAGTGAAGTCGCCCTCGACGGTAACTTGTCATCCTCGCCCATGTATGGTTTCAAATCTGCAACATTAAAACTAGTGGAAACACCAAATTTCGCAGGCAGGTCAAGGATATAACCATTATCATTAATCTTTGTTAGCACCTTGAAAGGACCAGTAGCACGAGGCATTAATTTAGAATGGCGCAAAGTAGGAAACCGATCCTTTCTCAAGTGCAACCAAACCATATCACCTGGCTCAAAAGTAACAAGTTTTCTTCCTTTACTACCAGCAACTTGATTCTTTGCATTAGTAGCAACAATGTTCTGTTTTTTTGTTCATGTATGGTAATAATTTGTTCAACATGTGTAGCAGCAACTACATGTGGGGTGCTCGCAGCATTAAGTGAAATCAAATCAATAGGTGCCCTTGGAATGTAACCATAAACAATCTAAAAAGGTCACATCTTTGTAGAAGAATATGTGGCATGATTATAAGCAAATTCAACATGAGGCAAGCAATCTTCCCAACATCTCAAATTCTTGTCTAAAACAACCCTAAGGATTGTAGATAAAGTTCTATTTACTACCTCAGTTTGTCCATCCATCTGAGGATGACAAGTAGTGCTAAACAGCAATTTAGTTCCCAATTTATTCCAAAGTGATCTCCAAAAATGGCTTAGAAACTTAGTATCACGATTAGAGACTATTGTTTTCAGAATACCATGTAAACGAATAATCTCTCTAAAGAACAATTTAGCAACAATGCTAGCATCATCAGTTTTATGACAAGGTATAAAGTGAGCCATTTTAGAGAATCTATCAACAACCACAAAAATGCTATCCCTCCCCTTCTTAGTTCTAGGGAATCCCAAAACAATGTCCATAGAAATATCAAGCCTCCATGATGCTAGCATATACAAACCATTGTTGCTAGCCTCCATGGGGAAGAAGGGACAGGCAAAGGCATATACAAACCATGGTTGCCCAAACGTGACTTAGCTTTCTGGCAAGTAGTACAACGTGCAACGAGACGCTCAACATCATGGCGCATCCGGGACCAAAAGAAGTGTGCAACTAGCACCTCATGTGTCTTGTAAATGCCAAAATACCCCATGAGGATGCCTCCATGAGCTTCCTGCAGCAACAAAAGACGGACTGAGCTTGATGGAATACACAACTTGTTAGCACGGAACAAAAATCCATCTTGTACTTGAAAGTTTCCCAGGGTTTGCCATCCTTACAATTTATAAACATATCTTTAAAATCAGCATCATCGACATATTGATCTTTCACAGTTTGCAAGCAAAAGATTCGTAATTCTAACTGTGAAAGCATGGTATATCTACGGGACAACGCATCAGCAATGAAATTTTCCTTCCTGTTCTTGTGTTTAATGATGTAAGGAAAAGACTCGATGAATTCTACCCAACTAGCATGACGATGATTCAGATTTGTTTGGGTACGAATATGTTTAAAGCCTCATGATCAGAATGAATTATAAACTCGCGAGGCCAAAGTTAGTGCTACCATGTTTGCAAAGTGCGGACTAAAGCATAAAGCTCCTTATCATAAGTAGAATATCTCAAGCTAGCACCGCTTAATTTTTCACTGAAATAAGCTACCGGTTTTCCTTCTTGTAACAAAACAACACCTAACCTAATACCACTAGCATCACATTCAAGTTCAAATGCTTTCTGAAAGTAAGACAATTGTAAGAGTAGCGCATGGGTTAACTTATCTTTCAAAGTGTTGAACACATCTTCTTGTGTGGGGCCCCAAGCAAAAGGCATACGTTTCTTTGTGAGTTCATGCAAAGGGGCAGCAATGGAGCTGAAATCACGCACGAACCGGCGGTAAAATCCTGCAAGTCCAAGAAAACTTGAAATCTGTGTGATCGTCGTTGGTGTAGGCCAGCCCTGAATGGCTTCAACCTTGCTGCTATCCACCTCAATGTCCTATGGAGTAACCACATAACCAAGAAACGAGACACGTTGCATGCAAAAGGTGCATTTGTCCATGTTACCAAACAAGCGAGCAGCACACAAAGCATCAAAAAAAGCATGCAAATGTTCTAAATGCTCTTTCATAGACTTGTTGTAAATAAGGATATCATCAAAATAGACAACAAAAAACAAACCTATGAAGGGCCCTAGAACTTCGTTCATTAAACGCATAAAAGTGCTGGGAGCATTAGTCAAGCCAAATGGCATAACCAACCATTCATATAATCCAAATTTCATTTTAAAAGTCGTTTTCCATTCATCACCTAGTTTCATTCTAATCTGATGGTAACCGCTACGGAAATCAACCTTAGAGAAAAAAATGGCACCACTAAGCTCATCTAGCATATCATCAAGGCGTGCAATAGGATATCGATAACGAAATGTGATGTTATTAATAGCACAACAATCTACGCACATATGCCATGATCCATCCTTCTTTAGAACGAGTAAAACAGGAACCGAGCATGGGCTAAGAGACTCATGAATGTATCCTTTATCAAGAAGCGTCTGCACCTGGCGCTGGATCTCCTTCGTCTCATCTGGATTTGTATGGTACAGGGCACGGTTAGGAAGAGAAGAGCCGGGGATGAGATCAATCTGATGCTCGATGCCACGGAGCGGTGGAAGACCCGATGGTAAGTCCGTGGGAAAGACATCAGCATACTCCTGCAAAAGGTTAACCACATCAGGGGGTATATCCAAAGACGGTGCATCATCAAGCGGAACAAGCATACACGAGCATACAAGTGCATAACAGGGCATATGAGCCTCATGTAAATCATCAAAATCAGCATGTGTAGCAAGTAAAACATGAGCATTCAACTTTATTTCAGATGTAACAGGTGCGGCTGATGGAGATTTGACTTGTTGTGCAATTTTAGCAGCCCTTCTAAGATCAACTTACAAAATTAGGTCAGGGGTCATTGGATGTATAACTATTTTCTGTCCTTTAAACATAAAAGAATAATGATTCAAATGACCATGATGTAAACTATCAGTATCATAATGCCAAGGTCAACCCAATAAAAAATGCATGCTTCCATAGGGATAACATCACAATCAACATAATAAGAATAAGACCCCAGCGAAAAGGGGATACGTACCGAGTGTGTTACCTTTATTTTACCACCATCATTAAGCCATTGAATGTGATACGGATGTGGGTGTGTGCGAGTGGGTAAGGATAATGTAACACCTCAGGTGTTACCCAGGCACTGGCTTCATATAAGCACTGATGACTTGTGATCACATGTGGTTAATTGGAGTAGAAGGAGCACCTAAAACCTTGGAAACATGGGTTAGCTAAGAAATGTTAATGACAAAAGCTTTACCCAAACATTTTGAACAATTGTCATCTTGAGCCAAAGAGATTAAACCCTAAGACCCCTAAGGGCACTAGACATCCAAGCAAGGGATCAGGGGATAAGTTAATCAAGTTGCCAAATCTTGATATTAATCCTTAACCAAAGTTTAAGTAACTTTATAACCTACAAAATGCAGAGGGGAAACATTACAAAAAGACCCCTTAAAGACCCCAAATCCACTCCTTAAGTAGAGAGCACACTAGAGCTCTCTAATCTTCTCTAAGTCAAGATTTAACCCTAATCTAAAGATCAGATGTGTTCACTTAGTAAATGGCGCCAAAACCACTTGGTCTGAATACCAAAAAAGTGCCAAACCACCTAAGGCATCCACTGGAAAAATTTGAACCCGAGCCAAATTCGTTTGACTTGATTCGGCATCACTTTTGTCGCGGAGTGGACAGGGAGACAAGCCAGATTTGGTGTCCGCAAATCACCCTACCTAGGGCATATCTGCCATTGGAACTCACATACAAGAGATAGCCCTAGGTGCCAGGAGGAGGCCTGCGCCGGATTTTTGCCAAGATTCGCATGTTTGCGATCTCTGCAAGCTTTTGAACATGGGCAGAAGAACACCTCCATGTGTTCGACGCGCCCTGAACGCGCCAGAGCACGCCCAGCGCCCGACCCCGCGCGCCCCGCGCCGCACCAAGCCACGCCCGTGTCCCCTGCTCGCGCTCGCGCTTATAAAGCCAGCCAGGGCTTCAGCCGTATGCCCCCGCTCGCTCTCAACCTCACCGGAGCAAGAGATCGCAAGAGTTTCCCTGCACACGACGTGCCAACGGCCGCCCGAGCACCCGCCGCTGTAGACCGGCCAGCAGAGCCATCCCAAACCCCGTCCAACCCTTGAGAGAGACTCTACGTGCCTCGGTGAAGCTCCCAAAGTGAGGAATCGAGCTTTGCTTCGCCGGAGGTGCCGGATCAAGGTCACCGGACTTCAACCGACCGCCGGCGAACGTAGACCGGACTCCACGGTGAGTTATTCTTCGATTCCTTGCATGGGTCGACTCGTTAGCACCCTGTGAAGCTCCACGTGCCCTTGGATTGACCTATATCGTTGTGGATAGGCCGGAGCAACCGTCGCCAGCGAGCTCGCCCGCCTGCGCACGTGGACCGGCCGATTCCGGCCATCACCGTCGTCAAGCTGTACATCGTTGTGACCGCAAGGACCTCCCGAAGCCAACCCCACCCTTCGTCGGACCTCCCTCCCCACCGGTAAGCCGCGCCATCCTTTTTCCTTTCGCGGGTACTGTTCAAAAGGGGGGAGGGACCTCGGGGAAGAAGGAATAGAAATCAGGGGGGTTTTTGAACTGTCAGAGACTCAGATGAATAGTTGTGCAGGGGTATAAGTTAAAGAACTGGTTTAGGAAAAGCCAAGGGTCCTCGGTGTAAACTGGTTTTCCAGAAAACCTTTTTAACATTTCTAATTTAAATACAAACAGAGCTTGTAAAATTCATAACTTTAGTTTTATTCAACCAAATTTAGTCAAACCAATTTTGCCAGATTCTAAATAATGTAAACTACTTAGGAAAAATACAAAACCCCCTTAGTATTGTAGAAGAATTTAAAGTTTGGAATTAAATAGTGTTCTAGTCAAAAGCTAAATAAAAGAGGGAAAAATAGTTACACTGTTAGACTGGGGTTAAGAAAAATCAAAGAAGTACTTAATCACTCCCTAATCTGTTTAAAAATAGTAAACCTCTAAGTACACCAAATTAAGGTAGGTTTTACCATTTAAAATCATTTTAGCTCATGGTTAAAGAAAATAGTAAAGGGAGTTGAAAATAAGAACCAGGGAGCAACCACATTTTTGTTAGCTCACTTATTTAATAGAGTTCACTGGAAAATTTTATTAGACCTTTGTTTAGTGCAAAAGAAATGTCTTTCCTTTTATTTTAGGAAAACCATGAAAACTTAGGAAAATCTTAGAAAAATAATCCTGAAGAAAAACCTCCCCTAGCCTTGGGATAACTAATATTTTGTTATTATTAACATAGGAAAAATATGAGTTATGTTGTTTGATATTTTTCAAATAACAAGTTAGTTATGAGTACCTTTTTGGCATTAAACTTTAGAAAATCACAACTAAATATCCAGTAAGTCTTTTTCTGTGATTTTTAACACAGAGGCCTAATATTATCTTTGAATCTGGACAAAAATAAAATTTGGTGCAGAGACCTCACTTAAATTATAGCTATAGTGTGAAATGCCCTTTTACACTTATTTTTGTAAATTTTGCACAAGTAGTATCTAAATTAATAGCCACCTCAAATTTTTAGGAGAACCCACAAATGTTAATATTTACCCACTGTAATTTTTATAACATTTTTGGAAAATGTTGACTAAACCTGATAGTTCAAAACTACTTAATAAAAAGCAATAAAAAGAAAAAGGGGAACTTTGGGGAGAAATAGATGAAAATACAAAACCCTTAAGTATATCCAAAAAGAAACTCTAAAAAACACTAAACTTAATACTGTTTTACTATGCATAACCTTTCCAAATGTTCATATCATTTTTATGCATATATCTTATACATTGCATTCGGTAGACTATAATCTCGCTGACGGGGAATACATCCTCGTGCCGGAGCAAGGAGTTGCTCAAGTGGTAGCCCAGGAGCCAGCACCAGAGCCTGCCATCGAGGATCTGCCTGCCCCAGCTTTGGAAGGCAAGCCCCGATTTTATGCATAACCGTGTATTATGCTATTTTACTACACTTAATGTTTGTAGGTTTGTAAAATGCACTAAGTGTAGGAGTTGATTGAAACCCTAGTTGCATGAACTCAGGAATCCTTTTGAGATGGATACTAGTATGCTAGGTCGAGTAGCTGCTTTACTAATTAGGGATCTCGGTAGAAGTCGAGTGATTTTTCTAGCACTCGCGCGAGGTCAGGAATTGGTTGTATCCATTTTTATATCAGAATGATGATGGTCTGTGGACACGGATCCATGGGGATGCGTGGTCTACGAGATGAAATTGGAATAAGGATTAACGTGTGGATACCTGTGTCAAGCGTTTGAACGTACTAAACACATGCCGATAAATATGGTAAATCGGCAAGCCTAGTACCTGAGTGAACCTGCCCGCAGATTTCCCTCCTCACACGACCTGAGACGTGGTCTCCCATTCCGGTTATGGTTGGTACAAGTGCGGTCACTGCACGACGGCAGTCGGGGTCAGTGAGGCATTGTACGCCAAGGCGGTGAGCCCCTCTCTGCTAACGGGGAATCGATGGGGACAGTTGATGTGTGTGGGGATGGAGTGCCTCGCCACGTCATGTGTTTAGGTTTACCTTGCAAGGATAAAAACTCGATTCGAATCGTCTGCTTCTCGCAGCTAATGAGACTGCTTGATCCATTGTACTGCATTGTGTAATAAGTGGAAATGTGTTGACATGGCAAAAGTTATTGATTGCTAAATGTTTGATACCATGTATGACTAGATAGGTACACATTTAGTCTTAAGAGAGTCACACTAAAACTTGAAAAAGCTAAAACTTGACTTTTAGACTCAGCTAGTGCTTTTGGCAAGCAAACCCCTCAGCCAAACAGCTGTATGTCTAGAGGTAGAGGAGTAGACTCCTCAAACCGGGTAAGTCTAGCTGAGTATTAGTATACTCAGCCTTTCTTGTGGCAAAAATTTTACAGGTTCTCTAGAGGACATGGTTGCTGGAGTGACTCGGCCGTCCATCTTACCACCGGGCTGGACAGTCGAGTGGGACCCTACCTCGGCTGAGGAGGAGCACGAGGAATGATGGGACAAGCTTCCCCATCCCTCCATTTATTTATCATTAGTTTTATTTCGCTGCACTTCGAATAATGATCACTAGTTTTGCAAAAACTCCGATGATGTTGTAATAAATTTCATACTCCTTCATGTTGGTTTTATGTTTTATTGTATTTGCTCTGTGTCTCACCTTCGAGTGAGTACGTGGTATGATGCGTCACGATGCCCGATCTTCACGACGTAGGATCAATCTTCAGATAACTAGCTTCAAGAAGCCAAGATAACTTGCTGCAAGCAGCGATAACTAGTGCAACCTGACAAATAAAACTCGAAGCCAACCACCGTCTTTAACCGGCAGCCTGAATCGAGGATTCGCCCAACCACACTCTCAAAGAACCAACCAACACAGCCTACAATTAATCGAGGAGACCTCGAAGGGAGTAGGAGCACCAATTGGGAGCGGATGAAGCCGCCGCTTCTGCAATCCCGCGAAGGAATTCACAAGAGCAAAGGGGTAGAGATCACTCTCAATATTTGTTAGCACACAGCTGAACAAAGGGGTTCTGTTTTAGATTATCATAAGCTGCCTTACATCATAGACATAGGGGGGTATTTATACTAGTAACAACCAGCCTTAGCGAGGTATAAACACAAAACAAAAGTATTTTCACGAGCTAATGTGAAGGAGCCTCTTCGGGAGATCTGCAGAGTTGATTTCCGTGTGGCTGTTTGACTTCTGCGCAGTCTTCAGTATTTTGGCAATAACTTCTTCTAGGAATCTTCAAATGACGTGGGACTGGTTGCATTGGAAAGCTAACTTGATAAGCTTTCTCACCATATATAGCATGCTTAATGAAACTTCGTAGAATGATGCAGTTTAATACGAAAACTTGGTCATCAAGCTGACTGTTGACCTTCTGACCAGTCAGCACTAAAGTAGGTCGGCTGCCTTTCTGGTAGATGTGGTTAAGTCGGCTTTAGAAGCATTGGAAACTAGACTTCATGAGCTTTCCAAAAAGTACTTATGGGCCTTCATAGCTTTTGGGAATCAAAAGATATGACTGTTTCTTTTGGACGGTTCTGTTGCGCTGGACTGACTCGGATATAGCTCTTCTTGCTGATTCGCCCTTGATATGTTTTGTCCTTCCTCTTTGGTGAACCTAAGTAATATCAACATACACGACTTAGGTAGCATAAAATTCTCATTAGTGTTTAAATGAAATTCATAAAGTAGCGCGTGCACCTCTTGCTGTAGCTTCTTAGCTCGGCTACGTGTAATTGGTCCATCAAAGACTTGGGTTGGTGATGATGTTGGTTGTACTTGAGTTGATGTAGTATGACTTAGGGGTTGTAACATGTTGCTTAATGGCGTGGTCATATCATCCTCCTCCCCTTGAAAAGGAGTCGTCCTCGACTCTGAAATGTCTTCGCTTGTATATGGTAAGAGGTCAGCAACATTGAACGTGTTGCTCACGCCATAGCTTGTTGGAAGATCTATCTTGTATGCATTATCATTGATCTTGGCAAGAACACGAAATGGACCATCCCCTCGTGGCATCAATTTGAATTTGCGCTGATCAGGAAAACGCTCCTTGCGCAAGTGAATCCAAACCAAGTCCCCCGGCTCAAATAACACTTTCTTCCTATGCTTGTTCATACTTGCAGCCTTGCGCACTGCTTTGAGTTCAATTGCTTCCTTGGTCTTCTCATGTATCTTTTTTATATATGCAGCACGCTTGGAAGCTTCCATATTGGTTCTTTCCTGCAATGGAAGGGGCAACAAATCTATGGGAGCAATAGGTTTGAACCCATATACAATTTCGAAGGGGCATAAATTAGTTGTAGAATGTACTGCCCTGTTATAAGCAAACTCCACGTGTGGCAAACATTCCTCCCAATCCTTCAAGCTCTTCTTTACCATTGTTCGCAGCAGCATTGACAATGTACGATTCACCACTTCAGTTTGGCCATCAGTTTGGGGGTGGCATGTGGTGGAGAACAAAAGTTTAGTCCCAAGCTTTGCCCACAATGTCTTCCAAAAATAGCTCACAAACTTCACATCACGGTCAGATACGATGGTCTTGGGCACTCCATGTAGTCTCACGATTTCTCTGAAAAACAAATTAGCAACATGTGAAGCATCGTCGCTCTTGTTGCATGGAATAAAATGAGCCATTTTTGAAAATCTATCAACCACAACAAAAATAGAATCTCTCTTTTTTTGAGTCATCGGCAGTCCTAAAACAAAATCCATGCTTATGTCTTCCCAAGGAATTTTAGGAGCGGGTAAAGGAGTATATAAACCATGAGGGTTCAATTTTGACTTAGCTTTGTGACAGGTGACACAACGCTCCACAAATCTGATGACGTCTCTCCTCATCTTGGGCCAATAGAAATGATCACTGAGCATTTCATAAGTCTTCTTTTGTCCAAAATGACCTGTTAGACCGCCTCCATGTGACTCCTGCAATAAAAGCAATCTAACCGAAGAATTTGGTACACAAAGTTTGTTAGCTCTAAACAAAAATCCATCATGTATATGATATTTTTCCCAACCTTTTCCATCTTTACAATGATTGTATGGTTCTGAAAATTCAGGACCATCATTATACATTTCTTTCAAATTTTCAAGACCCAAAACTTTTACCTCTAGTTGATTCAACAACACATTCCTTCGAGACAAGGCATCAGCGACCACATTGTCCTTACCTTTCTTATATTTCACAATGTATGGAAATGTTTCGATAAACTCAACCCATTTGGCATGGCGACGGTTCAGTTTGGCTTGCCCTTTCAAATACTTCAAAGCTTCATGATCGGAATGAATAACAAACTCTTTTGGCCATAAGTAGTGCTGCCATGTTTCAAGCGCTCGGACCAAAGCATACAATTCTTTGTCATACACAGAATAATTTAATTGAGCACCTCCCAATTTTTCACTAAAATATGCTATAGGTTTTCCTTGTTGCATTAGAACTCCTCCTATCCCAATCCCACTAGCATCACATTCTACTTCAAAAGTTTTAGTGAAATCAGGAAGAATAAGTACAGGTGCTTCAGTCAAACGTTTCTTCAATTCTAGAAAAGCATCTTCTTGTGAGTTTCCCCATTTAAATTCAACACCTTTCTTTGTCAATTCATTTAAAGGAGAAGCGATGGTACTGAAATCTCGCACAAATCTTCTATAAAAACCAGCAAGACCATGAAAACTTCTTACTTGACTTACATTCGTTGGAGCTGGCCAATCCTTGATGGCTTTCACCTTGGATTCATCCACCTCTATTCCTTTTGCTGAAACAACAAAGCCAAGAAACACAACATGGTCTGTGCAAAAACTGCACTTCTCAAGATTAGCAAATAATTTCTCCTTTCTAAGCTCATCTAAAACTTGTCGAATGTGTTTCACATGTTCATCAAAAGACTTGTTGTAAATTAGAATATCATCGAAGTAGACAACAACAAATTTTCCAATGAAAGTTCTTAAGACATGGTTCATTAATCTCATAAAAGTAATAGGAGCATTAGTCAACCCAAAGGGCATTACTAACCATTCATACAACCCAAATTTTGTTTTAAATGCAGTCTTCCATTCATCTCCAGTTTTCATTCTTATTTGATGGTATCCACTTCTCAAATCAATTTTAGTAAAAATTGTGGAACCACTTAATTCATCAAGCATATCATCTAGTCGTGGAATAGGATGGCGATAGCGAACGGTAATATTATTTATAGCTCTACAATCAACACACATCCTCCAAGATCCATCTTTCTTAGGTACTAAAATCACAGGAACAGCACATGGGCTTAAGCTTTCACGAACAAAACCTTTATCAAGAAGTTCTTGTACTTGCCTTTGTATTTCCTTAATTTCTTCGGGATTGGTTCGATATGGTGGATGGTTAGGAAGTGCAGCCCCTGGAATAAGATCGATTTGATGCTCAATCCCTCGAATTGGAGGTAGTCCAGCCGGTGTTTCTTGTGGAAATACGTCTTCATAGTCCTGCAAAAGATCAGCCACAACACTAGGAAGAGATGTTATGTCGTTAGGAGAAATCAAAACATCTTTGTTCACAAGTACAAAGAGCACTTGATATGGGTTGTTCCTCACTTCTCTCAGCTCGGATTTTGTGGCTAGCATAACTAGATGTTCTCCCCCTTCCTTCTTTTTATCTTTGGAATTTGGCTTGTAGCACTCACTCACCGAATTGTGGATGGCACTCAATTTCTTTTGCTCTTCTCCTCCTCTACTTGCTGTACTAATTTCAGTTTTCTTTTGTAAGTGTTCAGCCATGATTTGTTGAGGGGTCATAGGCTTGAGTACAAACTTTCTCCCTTTCAGATCTAGCGTGTATTGATTGGTTCTTCCACAATGTTGAGAATATCGATCATATTGCCAAGGTCTTCCTAGCAGCATGTGACACACAGACATGGGCGCAACATCACACTCCACTATGTCAACATACTCTCCAATCTTGAACGGAACTTTCACTTTATAACCAATCTTGATATCTCCTGATTCATTCAACCATTGTACATGATATGGATGAGGGTGTCGCTGCAACTTCAAACCAAGCTTGTCAACCATCTCACGACTTGCAAGATTATGGCAGCTCCCTCCATCAATAATCACCTTTACTACTTTGTCTTGCACTTTGGCTCGCGTTTGAAAAAGATTATGTCGTTGTCCAATTTCAGCTTCTTTCATTTGAACACTCAAGATTTGTGTAACCACAAGAGTAGTACCATGCTCAAATTCACATCCTGTATGTTCTTCAGATTTATCAATGTCATCTTCATTTCCTGCTTCAACTTCCTCTTCACTCGCTGATGTATATTCTCCATCATCAGTCACAAGGATCACACAATTATTTGGACACTCCTTTATGACATGACCACGACCTCCACACTTGAAGCACTGAATACCACTACTCTTGGCTGTTGAACCCACTGACGTTGAAGTGGAGGCTGCTGGTTTATAACTCGTGTTTGGAGCAGCACCGTTCTTTCCACTAGAATTGCCTTGAATATTGGATCGCAAGCCTCCAGTTGAACCTTTTGTTGCTGAGGATGCAGCAGTAAACCTTGAGATCGATTTGCTTCCTCCAGTCATGGTTTGTGCACCATATGGCAAGGGCTTGCTGCTCTTAGCATCTTGTTGCAGCTGGCGTTCAGCTTTGGTGGCTTGATGTACCAAATCAATAAGAGTTTGGTACGGCTGAAACTCAACAATACGCTGAATGTTGCGGTGTAACCCAGCCATGAAACGTGCAATGGTTTGCTCTTCGTCTTCATACACATTGGCTCTAATCATGGCCTTCTACATCTCCTTATAATACTCCTCAACAGAGAAACTTCCTTGCCTCAAATTCTGCAATTTATCAAAAAGGTCACGCCGATAATGCTTCGGCACAAAACGAATTCTCATTTCTCGCTTCATCTCTTGCCAAGTAACAATAGGGTCCTCTCCATCTTCTTCACGATCACGAAGAAGTTGCTCCCACCAAATCAGAGCATATCCCTCAAACTCAAGAGATGCCATTGTGAGTTTCTTCTCCTCTGAATAATTATGTAGGCGGAAGATTTTCTCCACCTTTAATTCCCATGTGAAATAATCTTCAGGATCAGATCTACCATCAAATTTTGGCATGGTAAACTTAAGTTTCCCAAATCTCTCTTCTTGGTTGACACCTCTATGATGACGACGACCATAGCGATGTTGAGACTGATCATTCCCAAATTCAGATTCTTCATTGTCATTATTTCTTCGATTCCGGCCTCTTCCTCTACCATATGCAGCACCTTGATTTCTCCTCCCATGTTCACTTGCTCTTCTAGAATAATTTCCTTCATCTTCTTCCCCATCTTCATCATGGTTTCTTACACCGTCGGGGAGTCGACGACGACCTCTGATTTCAGCCATAAGTGTCTGAAGATCTTGTGCCAATAGATCTTGCTTGGCTTCTATGCTTTGTTTGAGCTCATTGAATTGTATCAGGGTGACACATTCTTCAATCTCAACGTTGGGATCCATCTTCCTGCGAAGTTAGTGACAACAAGGCAACAAATATAGGTGGAATATGAAGCTATATAGAATCTCACAACCTCACCACTCTTACCAACCAAAGCTCTTATGAGTTCCCTGCGGGTTGCAAGAAAATGTGTGGTGGTAACAAGAAAGTGGTGGTTAAGCGAATACAAGACCAGAGTACCGATTACGATGGCTTATATGTGGAGCTTGGTGGGGATTAATAAACAAGGGATACAATCTGAATTCTAGTTGTTGTTAAGTTAAATAACCATCCGACTAGAAGTTCCCTGCCTAGTGCTGACCACAAGATACGAGTGATGTAAATAGATCAAACACACGCGTAAGAAATTTCAGATTTGATGCAGACAAGGAGTATGATTGGAATGCAAGTGTTGCAATCAGATCCAACCAAAATTTTGCACCAAATGACAATAGCAAACTGGTTGAACAACTTGATAAAATTTTCAGCACTTGTGCATATAAACAAACCGATCGTTCTTCTTTTCTTTCACAATATTGCTCAACAATTTTTTTTGGTACTTTTCTTTCTTCTCTTTTTTTATACTCTTTTTTTTATAGAACTAAACACAGAGATCTGATATGATATTGCACACTTTATAATACTTAACAAAGAACTCAACCAGCAACTATAACTTAAATAGGATCAAAGTTAACGCGAAGGAAATAATGAGGGTTTTCAGATTTTTCTTTTTGTGGATATTTTCAGATATATATATAAGAGGCTCAAAGGAAACACAAAGGATAGAGTGACCAGCAACTAAACAAAGATTCTAAGGACTGAAACTTAACAAAACTCACTAGAACAACATATTGAAACAAAGGGCTATGGCAAAAATATTTTATGGCTTTTTGGTGGATAGGACGAACACAAAATATATGTAGCTAAGGGTAAAGAATCCTACCGTGGCAACTGAGGCTTTGATACCAGATGATGCGTCACGATGCCCGATCTTCACGACGTAGGATCAATCTTCAGATAACTAGCTTCAAGAAGCCAAGATAACTTGCTGCAAGCAGCGATAACTAGTGCAACCTGACAAATAAAACTCGAAGCCAACCACCGTCTTTAACCGGCAGCCTGAATCGAGGATTCGCCCAACCACACTCTCAAAGAACCAACCAACATAGCCTACAATCAATCGAGGAGACCTCGAAGGGAGTAGGAGCACCAATTGGGAGCGGATGAAGCCGCCGCTTCTGCAATCCCGCGAAGGAATTCACAAGAGCAAAGGGGTAGAGATCACTCTCAATATTTGTTAGCACACAGCTGAACAAAGGGGTTCTGTTTTAGATTATCATAAGCTGCCTTACATCATAGACATAGGGGGGTATTTATACTAGTAACAACCAGCCTTAGCGAGGTATAAACACAAAACAAAAGTATTTTCACGAGCTAATGTGAAGGAGCCTCTTCGGGAGATCTGCAGAGTTAATTTCCGTGTGGCTGTTTGACTTCTGCGCAGTCTTCAGTATTTTGGCAATAATTTCTTCTAGGAATCTTCAAATGACGTGGGACTGGTTGCATTGGAAAGCTAACTTGATAAGCTTTCTCACCATATATAGCATGCTTAATGAAACTTCGTAGAATGATGCAGTTTAATACGAAAACTTGGTCATCAAGCTGACTGTTGACCTTCTGACCAGTCGGCACTAAAGTAGGTCGGCTGCCTTTCTGGTAGATGTGGTTAAGTCGGCTTTAGAAGCATTGGAAACTAGACTTCAAGAGCTTTCCAAAAAGTACTTATGGGCCTTCATAGCTTTTGGGAATCAAAAGATATGACTGTTTCTTTTGGACGGTTCTGTTGCGCTGGACTGACTCGGATATAGCTCTTCTTGCTGATTCGCCCTTGATATGTTTTGTCCTTCCTCTTTGGTGAACCTAAGTAATATCAACATACACGACTTAGGTAGCATAAAATTCTCATTAGTGTTTAAATGAAATTCATAAAGTAGCGCGTGCACCTTTTGTTGTAGCTTCTTAGCTCGGCTACGTGTAATTGGTCCATCAAAGACTTGGGTTGGTGATGATGTTGGTTGTACTTGAGTTGATGTAGTATGACTTAGGGGTTGTAACATGTTGCTTAATGGCGTGGTCATATCATGGTACTTGATCCTATTAGTGGCCTCGTCGGACTAGATCCGAGGGACTGACGTGTTATTCCTATTTAAGTGTGGTCTAGCCTCTAAGGTGGGACTTAGACACTTAAGTTGGAATAATTCGGGCGGTTCCGCCACAGCTGGTATCGGAGCTCGTACCACCATAGAGGAATCAATAAACTGTAAATACCATCCTTTTCAAAAGTAAAACTTATTAGAAACAAATGTTGGATAGATCGTCAGGACGATAAGGATAGATCTAGGACGTGAAGCCTTAGGATAATAGAGGGGTAGCTAGGTGGCTATTTGAGTAAGCCCTACAGGCTGCTATAAGGGATGGGAGATTTTCCCTCTTCCCTCTAAGTTGAAATGAGGTCGTTTAGGATGAGCATGCATGCATCCTTTACTTAAACTACTTGATAGTTAGGTAAAAACTTTAATACATGATAATGACAGATTAAGTACCTTCGGTGACCTTATCGTAACCTTTGATAGGCCAAGCCTTGATTCCCTTTTATTTTATAGTTCTTTTTCATTTTCACTTACGCTTGACCGTACACAGATGACTTCTCACGGATCCTCGGAAGGAGGGAATGCACTTTCTCACACGAACGGACTTGCACGAGAGGGTTTTCCCCGTATCTTGTGGGATGTACTTCAGGGAGCAGGTTACACGACGCCTCCCCAGTACAAGGTGCAGCTGTTCGAGAAGCACCGGGTGCCCTGCTGTAGGGTGAGGATGACCCTGGAGCCTCATCCCTTACAGCCAGGCTGGCATTCGTTGGACTCCGAGTCTTTCGGATACCGGGCTGAGGATACTATTGAGGCCATTGCTCTCCATGGGCTGACGACCTTCTGTGGTTTTCACCCCTTGGAGCTGTCTACTCATCCCATTGGCTTGTTCCCCACGAAAAAGGAGGACGACCCAATGTGGAAGGACTAAGTGGAGCATGCCAAGGATATATGGGCTCTTTACACAGGGCAGACTGCTCACTTAACGGTGCGATGCATGGATGCCCTATATCGCCTGCAAGTGATGTGAGGAGGGGCAATGTCTCAGCTAATGGCATTGTTGGAGGCTACCAAGATCACCTTGGATAACAGAGAGGAACTTGTGGTACACCTATCCACTGAGATGGTGAAAAGGACCTACAGGTGGAACAGATGTCCAACGAGATCCAGGAGCTTGAGGATTTAGTGGGAACCAGGGAGAACACCATTGAGGTTCTCGAGGATTAGCTAATCAACACTCAGCAGCAACTTGCGGAAGCTAACCAACATTTGGATATGCACCACCAGGAGATCCAGGACATGGGGGCCGACGAGGATGTCGACATCGAGGGAGAAGAGGAGCCAGAGCCTGCATCCAGCTTGGACACTGCTGGCTCAAGGAGACCACCTTCCCCCGAGTCGAGCGTTGCCTTGTTTGCTCACTAGGTCGCAGGGATAGAGTTAGATGTGTGTGGCGGTAGAACTCCTCGAAGCTAGCTTAGCTTTTGCACCCTTGGGGTACTAGGCTAGACAGAGTTGAGTCTTTTAGGTCACTAATGTAATCGTAGCAAACTCTTTTGGAAGTATGGATGATGAATGATGTCAGCTTTAATTTAAGAAGAAAAGTTGTATGCCATGTAATATCTTTTATGAATTATGCAAGAAAATATTGGTTTTACCCTTTCGACTCTTTCACCACGTATAAACCCTGACATCAGAAATATGATATTGAGAGCATCCTTAATTTTTCAGATGGCAGGAAGAGCGCGTCGTGGATAGAATGAACGCATTCCTCCACCACCGCCACCACCTCCTACCATGCAAGAATTGATGGCTCAGCAGAACGAGATTCTGTGACAGTTGGCTCAGTGTCAGCCGCCACCCCAGCCTTATGGTGGTGGTGATCACCATCAGCGTCCCCTAGTAGTAGCCACTTATCAGGAATTCCTCAGTACCTAGCCACCGTTGTTCACTCGGGCAGAGGATCCGCTTGATGCTGATGTATGGCTCAGGATAGTGGAATCCAAATTCCCGCTACTCAATGGAGTTTGTTTAGATGTGGCTAAGGTCAGGTTCGCCACCCAGCAGCTTCACGGACCTGTGCGGACATGGTGGGACCACTTCCTTGCTATGCAGCCAGTTGACCACGTTGTGGAATGGAGAGAGTTCAAGGCCGCTTTCAGAGGGCATCATATACCAGCAGAAATCATGGACCGAAAGCTTAATGAATTTTTGGCACTTACTCAGGGGAATCGCACTGTGTTGTAGTACGCACAGGCCTTCAATGACCTGTGTCAGTATGCCGGATATCATGCAGACACTAATGAGAAGAAGAGGGATAGGTTCAGGAGGGGGCTCAGCACTAAGCTCCACGACCGTCTCAACACCGTCAGGGCCAACAGTTACAATGAGTTGGTCAACATGGCCATTTCCCAGGAGGACTGCATCACAGCCCGTCAGGCAGAAAAGAAGAGGAAGACCCCTGTGGCAGGATCATCAGCTCAGCCTCAGCGCTTCAGGATTGTATCTGACACTCAGAACAGGGGACCTCAGCAGCAGCAAGGACGTTGGGTGATCCGACCACAGCAGCAGCAGCAGGCACCTAACCGCTCTCAGCACCCAGTGCAGAGGAATAGCAATCAGCCATAGCAGCAGTACCGTCAGGCAAATGACAACAGATGTTTCACTTGTGGTAACACTGGGTACTATGCCAAGAATTGCCCCAGGAATCAGCAGAGGCAGGGGCAGGATTCCAATCAGAACCAAGGCAAGAGGCAGAAGGTGCAAGTGAGACAAGGCAGGCTGAACTTCACCATCATGGCTGACATCCCGGAGGGAGCACCCGTCATGACTGGTATCTTTTCCATTTTGAGTAATCATGCAATCATTCTTTTTTATTCTAGTGCATCACATAGTTTTATCAGTACAAAATTTAGTGCCAAATGCCAGTTACCTTTCCATGACACTAATGGGGGTATTACAATTTCAACACCAGGAGGCAGGGTTGCCACCTATCAAATCAACAGGCAGGTGCCTATAAAATTTGGTAGTCTTGTCATTAGAACCACCCTCCTCATCTTGGGTTTGGATAGTGAAAGGGAAATGTGCCCTTGGGCCATTTCTAAGTGTTTTGGTGATTTAGTGTCCAACACAAGTGCTTAAGTGATAAACTATGTCAAATGATGGATAAGGTGCAAATCAATACAAAGGTATGGTTCTAGACTTAGTACATTGGTTTTTGTGTACTAACATGTTTGTCTAAGTGTTAGAATCAGAGAAAATGCAATTGAAAAAGAGTGGCTCGAAGCAGCTAAGAGTCTGCTCAGTCTGGGTGCACCGGACAATGTCCGGTGCACCAGGCTGGCTCTGGCGAACTGGCTGCTCTCGGGACTTCGTCGGCGGCGTACGGCTAAAATTCACCGGACTGTCCGGTGGTGCACCGGACTGTCCAGTGAGCCAACAGTCGGTCGGGCCAACGGTCGGCCGCAAAATCCGCGCGCGACGCGTGGCAAGTGCCAACGGTCGGATGGGGCACCGGACAGTGTCCGGTGCGCCAACGGCTCCCAAGTGCCAACGGTCGGCTTCGCCAAATAAGGAAGGAGATCCGCACCGGACAGTGTCCGGTGGTGCACAAAACTGTCCGGTGCGCCAGGCGACAGAAGGCAAGAATTGCCTTCCTGGATTGCTCTCAACGGCTCCTAGCTGCCGTGGGACTATAAAAGGGACCCCTAGGCGCATGGAGGAGTACACCAAGCATTCTCTAAGCATTCCTAAGCACCAAGACTTCGATTCCGCGCATTTGATTCTTTGTGATAGCAACTAGAGCTCCATTTGAGTTGTGAACTCGCCGAGTTGCGTTGTGAGCTCTTGTTGTGACTTGTGTGCGTGTTGGTACTCTGTTTTTGTGTCTTGTGTGCGTTGCTCATCCCTCCCTTACTCTGTGCTTCTTTGTGATCATCAAAGTGTAAGGGCGAGAGGCTCCAAGTTGTGGAAATTCCTCGCAAGTGGATATAGTCAAGTGAAAGCAAAACACTGTGGTATTCAAGTGGGTCTTTGGACCGCTTGAAAGGGGTTGATTGCAACCCTCGTCCGTTGGGACGCCACAACGTGGAGTAGGCAAGTGTTGGACTTGGCCAAACCACGGGATAAACCACTGTGCCATCTCTGTGTTGATCTCTTTGTGGTTATCGTGTTGTTCAAGCTCTCCTCTCTAGCCACTTGGCTTAATTGTGCTAACTCCTAATCAAGTTTTGTGGATTAAGTTTCAAGTTTTTACAGGATCACCTATTCACCCCCCCCCCCCTCTAGGTGCTCTCAATTGGTATCAGAGTCGTTCTCTTCAAGAAAGGGACTAATCGCCCGAAGAGATGGATCCTAAGGGCAAGGGGATTGTGATCAATGATAAGGAGAAGGAGTCCTTCGTCAACGAGCCTAAAGATGACAAGCCTACCGACTCGGGCTCGGGCCACAAACGAAAAGATGGGAAGAAGAAGAAGACAAGGCGCATCAAGGAGATCGTCTACTACGATGACAGCGACGAGTCCTCTTCTTCCCAAAAGGATGACGACAACGACTACGAGAAAAAGAAGACGGTTAATTCTAACTTCTCTTTTGATTACTCTCGTATTCCTCAAAGTACCAATGCTCATTTACTCTCCATTCCACTTCGTAAACCTCCTCATTTTGATGGAGAAGACTACGGATTTTGGAGTCACAAAATGCGTAGTCACTTGTTCTCTCTCCATCCAAGCATATGGGAGATAGTCGAGAGTGGAATGCAATTTGATAGTACTGATAGTCCTATATTTATTAATGAGCAAATTCACAAAAATGCACAAGCTACTACTGTTCTTCTAGCATCATTGTGCAGGGATGAATACCATAAGGTGAGCGGCTTGGATAACGCCAAGCAGATTTGGGACACCCTCAAGATCTCACATGAGGGGAACGACGTTACCATGCTCACCAAGATGGAGTTGGTGGAGGGCGAACTCGGGAGATTCGCGATGATCAGGGGGGAGGAGCCAACCCAAACGTACAACAGGCTCAAGACCCTCGTCAATAAGATAAGGAGCTATGGAAGCACGCGATGGACGGACCACGACGTCGTCCGCCTAATGCTAAGGTCCTTTACTGTCCTTGATCCACATCTTGTAAACAATGTTCATGAGAATCCTAGGTACACCAAGATGTCGCCCGAAGAAATTCTTGGGAAATTTGTAAGCGGGCGGATGATGATCAAGGAGGCGAGATACGTGGATGATGCGTTGAATGGCCCAATCCACGAGACTCAAACCGTTGCTCTCAAAGCAACAAGGAGCAAGGAGGCGCTACCTAGCAAGGTGGCGCAAGTTGAGGCGGTCGGGCTTAATGAGGAAGAAATGGCCCTCATTATCAAGCGGTTCAAGATGGCGCTAAAGGGTCGCAAGGAGCACCCCAACAAGAACAAGACGAAGGGGAAGTGCTCCTACTTCAAATGTGGTAAGATTGGTCATTTTATCGCTAATTGCCCCGATAATGATAGTGACCAGGAAAAGAAGAGTGGAAAGTGGGAAAAGAAGAAGAACTATAAGAAGGCAAAGGGCGAGGCACATCTTGGAAAGGAGTGGGATTCGGATTGCTCCTCGTCCGACTCCGACAACGAAGGACTCGCCGCCACCGCCTTCAACAAATCATTCCTCTTCCCAAACGAGCATCACACATGCCTCATGGCAAAGGAGAAGAAGGTATGTACTCGAAACAATACTACTTATGCTTCTTCAAGTGAGGATGAGTCTAGTGATGATGATGAAATAGACTATTCATGTTTATTCAAGGGCCTAGATAGAACTAAGGTTGATAAGATTAATGAATTAATTGATGCCTTGAATGATAAGAATAGGTTGTTAGAAAAGCAAGAGGATCTCTTGTATGAAGAGCATGATAAATTTGTAGAGGCACAAAATTCTCTTGCATTAGAAATTAAAAGGAATGAAATGCTTTCTTGTGAACTGTCTACATGCCATGACTCTATTTCTAGCTTAAAGAGCATAAATGATGATTTGAATGCTAAGTTAGAAATAGCTAATAAATCAACATCTTGTGTAGAACATGTTGAAATTTGCAATAGGTGTAAAGATCTTAATGTTGATGCTTGTAGTGAACACCTAGTTTCAATTTCTAAATTGAATGATGAAGTGGCTAGTCTTAATGCCCAACTCAAGACTAGCAAAAGTGAATTTGACAAGCTAAAATTTGCAAGGGATGCCTACACGATTGGTAGACACCCCTCAATTAAGGATGGTCTTGGCTTCAAAAGGGAAGTCAAGAACTTAACAAGCCATAAGGATTCCATCTCCGCCAAGGAGAAAGGGAAGGCCCCTATGGCTAGTAGGGCTCAAAAGAACCATGCTTTCATGTATCATGATAGGAGACATTCTAGGAATGTTTATAGAAGTTATGATGCTTTTAACTCTCATGCCATGATTGCTTCCAGTTCTTCTATTATGCATGATAGAAATTTGACTAGGAAAAATGTTGTTCATCATATGCCTAGAAGAAATATTGTTCATGCTCCTAGGAAAGTAATAAATGAACCTTCTACAATTTATGATGCTTGCAATGCTTCCTTTGCTATTTGTAGAAAGGATAAGAAGGTAATTGCTAGGAAATTAGAGGCCAAATGTAAGGGAGACAAGACTTGCATTTGGGTCCCTAAGACTATTGTAACTAACCTTGTAGGACCCAACATGAGTTGGGTACCTAAGACCCAAGCCTAAATTTGCCTTGCAGGTTTATGCATCCGGGGGCTCAAGCTGGATTATCGACAGCGGATCACAAACCACATGACGGGGGAAAAGAGGATGTTCTCTTCCTACGTCAAGAACAAGGATCCCCAAGATTCAATCATATTCGGTGATGGGAACCAAGGCAAGGTAAAAGGGTTAGGAAAAATTGCTATTTCATCCGAGCACTCTATTTCTAATGTGTTCTTAGTTGAGTCGCTTAGATATAACTTGTTGTCTGTGAGTCAACTTTGTAATATGGGATATAACTGTTTATTCACAAATGTAGATGTGTCTGTCTTTAGAAGAAGTGATGGTTCATTAGCTTTTAAGGGTGTACTAGACGACAAACTCTATTTAGTTGATTTTGCAAAAGAGGAGGCCGGTCTAGATGCATGCTTAATTGCTAAGACTAGCATGGGCTGGCTGTGGCATCACCGCTTAGCACATGTGGGGATGAAGAACCTTCACAAGCTTCTAAAGGGAGAACACGTGATAGGTCTAACAAATGTTACTTTCGAAAAAGATAGACCTTGTGCAGCTTGTCAAGCAGGGAAACAGGTGGGAAGCTCTCATCATGCCAAAAATGTGATGACAACATTAAGACCCCTGGAGTTACTTCATATGGATCTCTTCGGACCCGTCGCCTATCTAAGCATAGGAGGAAGTAAGTATGGTCTTGTTATAGTTGATGATTTTTCCCGCTTCACTTGGGTATTCTTTTTGCAGGATAAATCGGAAACCCAAGGGACCCTCAAGCGCTTCCTAAGGAGAGCTCAAAACGAGTTTGAGCTCAAGGTGAAGAAGATAAGGAGCGACAATGGGTCCGAATTCAAGAACCTTCAAGTGGAGGAGTATCTTGAGGAGGAAGGAATCAAGCACGAGTTCTCCGCCCCCTACACACCACAGCAAAATGGTGTGGTAGAGAGGAAGAACAGGACGCTTATAGACATGGCGAGGACGTTGCTTGGAGAGTTCAAGACCCTCGAGTGCTTTTGGTCGGAAGCCGTGAACACGGCTTGTCACGCCATCAACCGGGTCTACCTTCATCGCCTCCTCAAGAAGACTTTGTATGAGCTACTAACCGGTAACAAACCCAATGTTTCGTATTTCCGAGTTTTTGGGAGTAAATGCTACATTCTAGTGAAGAAGGGTAGGAATTCCAAATTTGCTCCCAAAGCAGTAGAAGGGTTTTTTTAGGTTATGACTCAAATACAAAGGTGTATAGGGTCTTCAACAAATCATCGGGTTTGGTTGAAGTCTCTAGCGACGTTGTATTTGATGAGACTAATGGCTCTCCAAAAGAGCAAGTTGTTGATCTTGATGATGTAGATGAAGAAGACATTCCAACGACCGCAATACGCACCATGGCGATTGGAGATGTACGGCCACAGGAACAAAATGAGCAAGATCAACCTTCTTCCTCAACAATGGTGCATTCCCCAACTCAAGACGATGAACAGGTTCATCAAGAGGAGGCGTATGATCAAGGGGGAGCACAAGATGTTCATGAGAGAGAGGAAGAAGCACAACAGGCACCTCCAACCCAAGTCCGAGCAATGATTCAAAGGGATCATCCCGTCGACCAGATTTTGGGTGACATTAGCAAGGGAGTAACTACTCGGTCTCGATTAGTTAATTTTTGTGAGCATTACTCCTTTGTCTCTTCTATTGAGCCTTTCAGGGTAGAAGAGGCCTTGCTAGATCCGGACTGGGTGTTGGCCATGCAAGAGGAGCTCAACAACTTCAAGAGAAACGAAGTTTGGACACTGGTGCCTCGTCCCAAACAAAACGTTGTGGGAACCAAGTGGGTGTTCCGCAACAAACAAGACGAGCATGGGGTAGTGACAAGAAACAAGGCTCGACTTGTGGCAAAAGGTTATGCCCAAGTCGCAGGTTTAGACTTTGAGGAGACTTTTGCTCCTGTAGCTAGGCTAGAATCTATTCGTATTTTGCTAGCATATGCCGCTCACCATTCTTTCAGGTTGTTCCTAATGGATGTGAAGAGCGCTTTCCTCAACGGGCCAATCAAGGAGGAGGTGTACGTGGAGCAACCCCCTGGCTTCGAGGATGAACGGTACCCCGACCACGTGTGTAAGCTCTCTAAGGCGCTCTATGAACTTAAGCAAGCCCCAAGAGCATGGTATGAATGCCTTAGAGACTTTTTAATTGCTAATGCTTTCAAGGTTGGGAAAGCCGATCCAACTCTCTTTACTAAGACATGCGATGGTGATCTTTTTGTGTGCCAAATTTATGTCGATGACATAATATTTGGTTCTACTAACCAAAAGTCGTGTGAAGAGTTTAGCAGGGTGATGACGCAGAAATTCGAGATGTCGATGATGGGAGAGTTGAACTACTTCCTTGGGTTCCAAGTGAAGCAACTCAAGGACGGCACCTTGATCTCCCAAATGAAGTACACGCAAGACTTGATCAAGCGGTTTGGGATGAAGGACGCCAAGCCCGCAAAGACTCCAATGGGAACCGACGGACACACCGACCTCAACAAAGGAGGTAAGTCCGTTGATCAAAAGGCATATCGGTCTATGATAGGGTCTTTACTTTATTTATGTGCTAGTAGACCGGATATTATGCTTAGCGTATGCATGTGTGCTAGATTTCAATCCGACCCAAGGGAGTGTCACTTAGTGGCTATAAAGCGAATTTTTAGATATTTAGTCGCTACGCCTTGCTTCGGGATCTGGTATCCAAAGGGGTCTACCTTTGACTTAATTGGATATTCAGACTCCGACTATGCTGGATGTAAGGTCGATAGGAAGAGTACATCAGGGACATGCCAATTCTTAGGAAGGTCCCTGGTGTCATGGAGCTCTAAGAAACAAACCTCAGTTGCCCTATCCACCGCTGAGGCCGAGTATGTTGTCGCAGGACAGTGTTGCGCGCAACTACTTTGGATGAGGCAAACCCTCAGGGACTTTGGCTACAATCTGAGCAAAGTCCCACTCCTATGTGATAATGAGAGTGCTATCCGCATGGCGGATAATCCTGTTGAACACAGCCGCACAATGCACATAGACATCCGGCATCACTTTTTGAGAGACCACCAGCAAAAGGGGGATATCGAAGTGTTTCATGTTAGCACCGAGAACCAGCTAGCCGATATCTTTACCAAGCCTCTAGATGAGAAGACCTTTTGCAAGCTGCGTAGTGAGCTAAATGTCTTAGATTTGCGGAACCTGGATTGATTTATAGCATACATGTGTTTTATGCCTTGATCATGTTCCTTAATGCATTTTGTTGTTTATTTATGGTGCTCAAGTTGTACAAGCACTCCCTGGACCTCACAAGTCCATTGGCAAGTGATGCACATATTTAGGGGGAGATGTGCTACAACTTGACCCTTTGAGACTAACTGTGTGCTTGAGTTTACTTGATTTAGTCTCAAAGGTGGATTGAAAGGGAAAGGTGAACTTGGACCATGAAAGACTTCCACTGCACTCCGATGAAAGAGTAACTATTTTCGAGTTAATCTTTGTACTCTTATTGCCTTTTTACTCTTAGTTGAAGATTTTGGTGAGGCAATGGGGTTAAAGGGACAAGATTGATCCTGTTTTGGTGCTTGATGCAAAAGGGGGAGAAAATAAGGCCAAAGCAACAAATGGATCAGCTACTACTTGAGAATTTTGAAAATAGTAGAATAGAGCTTTTGATTTGTCAAAAATCTCTTATTGTCTCTTTTGTCAAAAGTTGGCCTCTTGTGGGGAGAATGGTTGATTATGGGAAAAAGGGGGAGTTTTTGAAATCTTTGATCAATTTCTCTTGGAACAACTCTCTTTATGTCTCAACAAGTGTGTTTGACTTAGAGATAGGGAATCAAGTTTGATTTGCAAAATCAAAACCAAGTGGTGGCAAAGAATGATCCAAATATGCCAGATTTGAATCAAACCAAATTTGAGTTTCATTTACAGTGATGTTGCACTTCTTTTAGTTGCTTTTTATTGTGTTGGCATAAATCACCAAAAAGGGGGAGATTGAAAGGGAAATGTGCCCTTGGGCCATTTCTAACTGTTTTGGTGATTTAGTGTCCAACACAAGTGCTTAAGTGATAAACTATGTCAAATGATGGATAAGGTGCAAATCAATACAAAGGTATGATTCTAGACTTAGTACATTGGTTTTTGTGTACTAACATGTTTGTCTAAGTGTTAGAATCAGAGAAAATGCAATTGAAAAAGAGTGGCTCGAAGCAGCCAAGAGTCTGCTCAAACTAGGTGCACCAGACTATCCGGTGGTGCACCGGACAGTGTCCAGTGCACCAGGCTGGCTCTGGCGAACTGGCTGCTCTCAGGACTTCGTCGGCGGCGTACGGCTAAAATTCACCGGACTGTCCGGTGGTGCACCGGACTGTCCGGTGAGCCAACAGTCGGCCGGGCCAACGGTCGGCCGCAGAATCCGCGCGCGACGCGTGGCAAGTGCCAACGGTCGGATGGGGCACCGGACTGTCCGGTGTGCACCGGACAGTGTCCGGTGCGCCAATGGCTCCCAAGTGCCAACGGTCGGCTTCGCCAAATAAGGAAGGAGATCCGCACCGGACAGTGTCCGGTGGTGCACCGGACTGTCCGGTGCGCCAGGCGACAGAAGGCAAGAATTGCCTTCCTTGATTGCTCTCAACGGCTCCTAGCTGCCTTGGGACTATAAAAGGGACCCCTAGGCGCATGGAGGAGTACACCAAGCATTCTCTAAGCATTCCTAAGCACCAAGACTTCGATTCCGCGCATTTGATTCTTTGTGATAGCAACTAGAGCTCCATTTGAGTAGTGAACTCGCCGAGTTGCGTTGTGAGCTCTTGTTGTGACTTGTGTGCGTGTTGGTACTCTGTTTTCATGTCTTGTGTGCGTTGCTCATCCTTCCCTTACTCTGTGCTTCTTTGTGATCATCAAAGTGTAAGGGCGAGAGGCTCCAAGTTGTGGAGATTCCTCGCAAGTGGGATATAGTCAAGTGAAAGCAAAACACCGTGGTATTCAAGTGGGTCTTTGGACCGCTTGAAAGGGGTTGATTGCAACCCTTGTCCGTTGGGACGCCACAACGTGGAGTAGGCAAGTGTTGGACTTGGCCGAACCACGGGATAAACCATTGTGCCATCTCTATGTTGATCTCTTTGTGGTTATCGTGTTGTTCAAGCTCTCCTCTCTAGCCACTTGGCTTAATTGTGCTAACTCCTAATCAAGTTTTGTGGATTAAGTTTCAAGTTTTTATAGGATCACCTATTCACCCCCCCGCCTCTAGGTGCTCTCAGATAGTGTGGACATCATTTTGGGAACTGACTGGTTATCCAGGCATCAGGCAGTACTTGATATTGCAGCAAGGGCCATTGAGATTCATTCCCCTACTTGTGGTGAAACTACATTATATTTGCCTAACCAGGGTTGTACCCGATTCTGTGCCTTCACTATGATGGAGTCGCCTGTTGAGAAAATCCCAATGGTCTGTGACTACCCAGATGTTTTTCCGGATGAATTACCAGGAATGCCACCCGACAGGGACATAGAGTTTGCAATTGAGTTGCAACCCGGAACTACCCCTATATCCAAGAGACCCTATAGGATGCCTCCAGCGGAGTTGGCAGAATTGAAAAAGCAGTTACAAGATCATTCGCCCAAGTACTTCACCATGGGGATGTCCCGCCTTATTTGTGAAGAAGAAAGATGAGAGTTTGAGGTTGTGTGTTGACTACCGCCCTCTCAATGCGGTAACCATCAAGAATAAGTATCCATTGCCCCGCATTGATGTATTGTTTGATCAGTTGGTGGGAGCCAAAGTATTCTCCAAGATAGATCTTTGCTCTGGCTATCATCAGATAAAAATCAGGGCCAGTGATATCCCGAAGACGGTTTTCTCTACCAGATATGGGCTTTACGAGTACTTGGTGATGTCTTTCGGGCTAACCAATGCCCCGGCTTATTTCATGTATTTGATGAACTCGGTATTCATGCCAGAGCTGGACAAATTTGTGGTGGTCTTCATTGATGATATTCTGGTTTATTCCAAGAATGAAGCTGAGCATACCATGCACTTGCATACGGTACTTCAGAGACTGCGTGATCATCAGTTGTATGCTAAGTTGTCCAAATGTGAATTCTGGCTGAGAGAGATTAAGTTTTTGGGTCACACCATTTCTTAGGATGGGGTATCAGTTGATCCTGAAAAAGTACAAGAAGTGATGAATTGGAAACCTCCTACCACTGTGCGGTAGATTCGGAGTTTTCTGGGATTGGCAGGGTATTATCGATGATTTATTCTGGATTTCTCCAGGATTGCCAAGCCAATGACTGAATTGTTGAAGAAAGGAGTCAAGTATGAATGGAGCCAGAAATGTGAGGATGCCTTTCATACAATGAGGCAACATTTAACAACAGCACCCGTATTAGCTCAGTCTGACAACACCAAATCTTTTGAGGTTTATTGCGATGCTTTCGGTACTGGATTGGGATGTGTCTTGATGCAAGACAATAGAGTCATTGCTTATGCCTCCCGAGCACTCAGACCCCATGAGCAGAACTACCCCACACATGATCTGGAGTTAGCAGCCTTAGTTCATGCTCTCAAGATTTGGAGGCATTACTTGATGGGGGCTCATTGTAATATCTACACTGATCATAAGAGTCTCAAATATATCTTCACTCAGGCTGATCTTAATATGAGACAGAGAAGATGGTTGGAACTCATCAAGGACTATGATTTAGAAGTGCATTACCATCCTAGCAAAGCCAATGTTGTGGCAGATGCCTTAAGTCAGAAGGCCCAGTGCAACTGTGTGAATATGGATGCAAAAATCACCACCCTATGTGATGAGTTGTGCAATCTGAACATAGAAGTTGTTTCCTCTCGTGCTTTAAGTTATATTTCAGTGGAGCCCACCTTACATGAGCAAATAGTCATGGCACAGATTGGTGACAAGGGTGTTCAGGTCATTAAGGAAATGATCAGACGGAAGGCGGACAAATACAAATGCTTCCGTCAGGACCGCAAGGGAATTCTATGGTTTGGAGACCGATTGGTTCTTCCCAAGAACCCCGAGCTTAGAAAGAAAATATTGGATGAAGCTCACCTTTCCAAATTCTCCATGCACCCCGGCTGTAACAAGATGTATCACGATCTCAGATCCTTGTACTGGTGGACCGGAATGAAGAGGGAAATTGCTAAGTATAAATATGAATGTGACACTTGCCAGAAAATCAAGGCCAGTCATCTGAAGATAACAGGCACCTTGCAGCCCCTTCCCATACCATCTGGGAAATGGGAGGATATTTGCATGGATTTTATCATGGGATTGCCCAATACCTCCCGACACCATGATTCTATTTGGGTCATCGTGGATAGATTGACCAAGACAACTCATTTCTTGCCAGTGCATACCACCCACAAGACAGAGAAATATGCAGAAATCTATGTTGATCAGATAGTGTGTTTGCATGGAATTCCGAAGACTATCGTATCTGACAGAGGAGCACTGTTTGTGGCACGCTTTTGGGAGCAGCTCCAAAATTCACTTGGGACCCATGTAATAAGAAGCTCAGCATACCATCCTCAGACGGATGGTCAGACAGAAAGAGTGAACCAAATTCTTGAGGACATGTCGCGAGCCTGTGTGCTACACTATGATAAAAATTGGTACAAGTGCCTTTCCTTGGCAGAATTCTGTTATAACAACAGCTACAAGTCCAGCCTAAAGATGGCACCTTTTGAGGCCTTGTATGGGAGAAGGTGTAGGACACCGCTAAATTGGTCACAAGCAGGAGAAAGGGAAATATTTGGACCTGACTTGGTACTTGAAGCAGAAGAGAAGGTCAGAGTCATTAAGAAGAATCTAGAAGTTGCTCAGGCCAGGCAAAAGAGCTATCATGACAAGAGGAGGAAGCCTCTACAATTTGAAGTGGGAGATCATGTTTATCTTAAGGTGTCACCCACCAAAGGTGTTCAGAGATTTGGAATCAAGGGCAAGTTAGCTCCTCGCTACATTGGACCCTATGAGATCAAAGAAACTTGTGGGCCTGTAGCATATCAATTGAAGTTGCCACCCCATATGTCAGCAGTTCATGATGTATTCCACGTATCTCAGCTACGAAAGTGTGTCCGCTTACCCATAGAAGTGCTACCTGAACCAGAATTGGAGATAGAACCAGACTTGTCCTATCAAGAGCACCCCGTGAAGGTATTGGATCAAAAGGAAAGGTCAACGCGGGCAAGGTCGATCAGGATGTATAAGGTTCAGTGGAGTCACCATTCAGTAGAAGAGGCTACGTGGGAGACTGAGGATTTTCTACATTCTCGCTTCCCCGACTTTCTTCCCAAAGGAGTCGGTACGTAATCCAAAACCCCCACCCCCACCTGCCCTTTGAATCTAAATATAAGAAAAACTTAGATGTTAAAGGTATAGTAAGCTTTGCAAATAACTTTAAAAGGACTTCCTTCTGAAGTTGCAAAGAGAATGACATTCGAAGAGCAGTTAACTAGAGAAACTTGGCTAAAGGAAAAATGCAACACACCAGCACACTTCTTGGTACCCCCTAAAGGATCCCTACCTGAAATCTCGAGGCGAGATTCCTTTAAGGGGGGAGGGCTATAATACCTCAGGTGTTACCCAGGCACTGGCTTCATATAGGCACTGATGACTTGTTATCACATGTGGTTAATTGGAGGAGAAGGAGCACCTAAAACCTTGGAAACATGGGTTAGCTAAGAAATGTTAATGACAAAAGCTTTACCCAAACATTTTGAACAATTGTCATCTTGAGCCAAAGAGGTTAAACCCTAAGACCCCTAAGGGCACTAGACTTCCAAGCAAGGGATCAGGGGATAAGTTAATCAAGTTGCCAAATCTTGATTCTAATCCTTAACCAAAGTTTAAGTAACATTATAACCTACAAAATGCAGAGGGGAAACATTACAAAAAGACCCCTTAAAGACCCCAAATCCACTCCTTAAGTAGAGAGCACACTTGAGCTCTCTAATCTTCTCTAAGTCAAGATTTAACCCTAATCTAAAGATCAGATGTGTTCACTTAGTAAATGGCGCCAAAACCACTTGGTCTGAATACCAAAAAGGTGCCAAACCACCTAAGGCATCCACTGGAAAAATTTGAACCCGAGCCAAATTCGTTTGACTTGATTTGGCATCACTTTTGTCGCGGAGTGGACAGGGAGACAACCCAGATTTGGCGTCCACAAATCTCCCTACCTAGGGCATATTTGCCATTGGAACTCACATACAAGAGACAGCCCTAGGTGCCAGGAGGAGGCCCGCACCGGATTTTTGCCAAGATTCGCACGTTTGCGATCTCAGCAAGCTTTTGAACATGGGCAGAAGAACACCTCCACGTGTTCGACGTGCCCTGAACACGCTAGAGCACGCCCAGTGCCCGACCCCGCATGCCCCGCGTCGCGCCAAGCCACGCACGTGTCCCCTGCCCGCGCTCGTGCTTATAAAGCCAGCCAGGGCTTTAGCCGTATGCCCCCGTGCGCTCTCGACCTCACCGGAGCAAGAGATCGCTGGAATTGCCCTGCACATGACGTGCCAGCGGCCGCCCGAGCACCCGCCGCCGTAGACCGGCCAGCAGAGCCATCCCCAACCTCGTCCAACCCTCGAGAGAGACTCTACGTGCCTTGGTGAAGCTCCCAGAGCGAGGAATCGAGCTTTGCTTTGCCAGAGGTGCCGGATCAAGGTCACCGGACTTCACCCAACCGCCGGCAAACATAGACCGGGCTCCACGATGAGTTATTCTTCGATTCCTTGCACGGGTCGACTCGTTAGCACCCCGTGAAGCTCCCCGTGCCCTTGGATTGATCTGTATCGCCATGGATAGGCTGGAGCAACCGCCGCCGACGAACTCGCCCGCCTGCACACGTGGACCGGTCGATTCTGGCCATCACCATCGTCAAGCCGTACCTCGTTGTAACCGCAAGGACCTCCCGAAGCCAACCCCACCCTTCGCCGGACCTCCCTCGCCGCCGGTAAGCCGCGCCACCCTTTTTCCTTTCGCGGGTACTGTTCAAAAGGGGGAGGGACCTCGAGGAAGAAGGAATAGAAATCAAGGGGGGTTTGAACTGTCAGAGACTCAGATGAATAGTTGCGCAGGGGTATAAGTTAAAGAACTGGTTTAGGAAAAGCCCAGGGTCCTCGGTGTAAACTGGTTTTCCAGAAAACCTTTTTAACATTTCTAATTTAAATACAAACAGAGCTTGTAAAATTCATAACTTCAGTTTTATTCAACCAAATTTAGTCAAACCAATTTTGCCAGATTTTAAATAATGTGAACTACTTAGGAAAAATACAAAAACCCCTTAGTATTGCAGAAGAATTTAAAGTTTGGAATTAAATAGTGTTCTGGTCAAAAGCTAAATAAAAGAGGGAAAATAGTTACACTGTTAGACTAGGGTTAAGAAAAATAGAGAAGTACTTAATTACTCCCTAATCTGTTTAAAAATAGTAAACCCCTCAGTACACCAAATTAAGGTAGGTTTTACCATTTAAAATCATTTTAGCTCAAGGTTAAAGAAAGTAGTAAAGGGAGTTAAAAATAAGAACCAGGGAGCAACCACATTTTTGTTAGCTCACTTATTTAATAGAGTTCACTGGAAAATTTTATTAGACCTTTGTTTAGTGCAAAAGAAATGCCTTTCCTTTTATTTTAGGAAAACCATGAAAACTTAGGAAAATCTTAGAAAAATAATCCTGAGGAAAAACCACCCCCAGCCTTGGGATAACTAATATTTTGTTATTATGAACATAGGAAAAATATGAGTTCTGTTGTTTGATATTTTTCAAATAACAAGTTAGTTATGAGTACCTTTTTGGCATTAAACTTTAGAAAATCACAACTAAATATCCAGTAGGTCTTTTTCTATGATTTTTAACACAGAGGCCTAATATCACCTATGAATCTGGACAAAAATAAAATTTGGTGCAGAGACCTCACTTAAATTATAGCTATAGTGTGAAATGCCCTTTTACACTTGTTTTTGTAAATTTTGCACAAGTAGTATCTAAATTAATATCCACCTCAAATTTTTAGGAGAACCCACAAATGTTAATATTTACCCACTGTAATTTTTATAACATTTTTGGAAAATGTTAACTAAACCTGATAGTTCAAAACTACTTAATAAAAAGCAATAAAAAGAAAAAGGGGAACTTTGAGGAGAAATAGATGAAAATACAAAACCCTTAAGTATATCCAAAAAGAAACTCTAGAAAAACACTAGACTTAATATTGTTTTACTATGATAACCTTTCCAAATGTTCATATCATTTTTATGCATATATCTTATACATTGCATTCGGTAGACTGTAATCTCGTTGTCGGGGAATACATCCTCGTGCCGGAGCAAGGAGTTTCTCAAGAGGTAGTCCAGGAGCCAGCACTAGAGCCTGCCATCGAGGACCTGCCTGCCCCAGCTTTGAAAGGCAAGCCCTTGATTTATGCATAACCGTGTATTATGCTATTTTACTACACTTAATGTTTGTAGGTTTGTAATGTGCACTAAGTGTAGGAGTTGATTGAAACCCTAGTTGCATGAACTTAGGAATCCTTTTGAGATGGATACTAGTATGCTAGGTCGAGTAGCTGCTTTACTAATTAGGGATCTCGGTAGAAGTCGAGTGATTTTTCTAGCACTCGCGCGAGGTCAGGAATTGGTTGTATCCATTTTTATATCAGAATGATTATGGTCTGTGGACACGGATCCATGGGGATGCGTGGTCTACGAGATGAAATTGGAATAAGGATTAACATGTGGATACATGTGTCAAGCGTTTGAATGTACTCAACACATGCCGAGAAATATGGTAAATCGGCAAGACTAGTACCTGAGTGAACCTGCCCGCAGATTGCCCTCCCCACGCGACCTGAGACGTGGTCTCCCATTCCGGTTATGGGGGTACAAGTGCAGTCACTGCACGACGGCAGTCAGGGTCAGTGAGGCATTATACGCCAAGGCGGTGAGCCCCTCTCTGCTGATGGGGAATCGATGGGGACGGTTGATGTTGGGTCTATGCTTCGTCGCCGAAGGTCTTCAAGGGAGAAGCGGCTTTCGGCTGAAGCTGTTTGTATGAGATGGCCGAAGGTTCCTCTCCATGAAGCTTCGACAGTATAAACCGACTTAAAGATAGAATGACTTTTTAGTCCATAAAGGTCTGAGTCAATGTTGTAAGCTTTTATAAGGGGCATACTTGTAATTCCTCACAGGCTGCGTCCTGTGCCTATAAATAGTGAACATTATTCCGTTGCTGTTCACGGATTCTAGTAATTGCAATCGCATAACCTGGAATTCAACTTTTGCCAAGGCAGAGGTATTATTGTATTCATTGATTTAACATATTAAATAAATATAATATAATTCATCTATGATTTATTTACCCCTTTTTATACCTCTTATTTTATGTTTTTTGACATTTTATTACGAAGATTTAAACTTCGTAATTATACTCTCATCAACCTTCGTTCAAGGCCCACATTATCCCCAAGGGAATAATGTTTCATGAACGAAAGACGTTAACATTTAATATTTTATGTTGCCTTGTTCTTAATTCATAGCATTTGAGAACAAGTCCCCAACATTGGCGCCCACCTCCGGTGAACTCACTTCCACTTTTTGAGCTGATGGCTTCGTTCAACGACCAAGCTGGCGCTGCTTCGGACCCGAAGCTGGTGCTCCCGATCACAGGTGGCTCGTCCTCAGAGCCAGCTAACAAGAAACAAAAGAAGGAAGCACAGAGAAGGGTACAGCATGTTGGGGTGCAAGGACCCTTCATCAAGTCAAGATGGTCTCACATTCCTATTACCTTCTCCCAAGAGGACCTTAAGCTCAAAGATTACCCACACAACGATGCCATGGTTATCTCTTGTGTTATCAAAGGATTTCTGGTCCACAATGTCTTGGTTGACACAGGCAGTGCAGCTGACATCATATTTGCTAAGGCCTTCAGACAAATGCAAGAGCCAGAAGATAAGATTCATGATGCTACACATCCTCTCTGTGGCTTCGGAGGAAGGCAGATTGTAGCATTGGGCAAGATCACCATGTCAGTGACCTTCGGGTTCATCAACAACACTAGAACTGAGCAAGTTGTGTTTGACATTGTTGACATGGAATACCCTTACAATGCAATTATTGGTCGTGGTACCCTCAATGCCTTCGAAGCAATCCTTCATCCTGCCTATCTTTGCATGAAGATACCTTCGGATCAGGGACCCATTGCTATCCATGGAAGTCAGGAAGCTGCAAGAAGGGCCGAAGGCAATTGGACTGACTCAAAAGCAATCCATAACATAGATGGAGCTGAAGCTTGTGAACAGTACAAATTCAGAAGGGAGAAAGCAGCTTCAGCAGATCAGCCGAAGCCTATGCTCTTATGTGAGGACATAGCAGAGCAGAAGGTGCTGTTAGGCTCTCAATTATCCGAAGAGCAGGAGAAAACCTTGATAAGGTTTTTGTTCAATAACAAAGATGTTTTTGCATGGTCAGCCAATGATCTCTGTGGAGTTAATAGAGATGTTATTGAGCACTCGCTCAATGTCGATCCATCCTTTAGACCCAGAAAGCAAAGGCTTCGGAAAATGTCAGATGATAAGGCCGAAGGTGCTCGCAACGAAGTCAAAAGACTCCTCAGTGCAGGAGTTATCAGAGAAGTGAAGTACCCAGAATGGCTAGCTAACACTGTTATGGTAAAAAAGGCCAATGGCAAGTGGCGAATGTGCATCGATTTTACAGATCTTAACAAGGCTTGTCCGAAGGATGAATTCCCACTACCAAGGATAGACTCTTTAGTTGATGCAGCAGCTTCTTCAGAGCTCATGAGTCTGTTAGATTGTTATTCAGGCTATCACCAAATTTGGATGAAGAAGGAAGATGAGCCGAAGACTAGCTTCATAACTCCAAGTGGCACATATTGCTATCTTCGGATGCCTGAAGGGCTCAAAAACGCTGGAGGAAGTTTCAGCCGAATGACTGCGAAGGTTCTCCAATCTCAAATAGGCAGAAATGTGCTAACTTATGTTGATGACATCATTGTAAAAAGCACGAAGCAGGAGAATCATATTGCTGATCTGCAGGAGACCTTCGCCAGTTTCAGGCAAGCTGGCTTAAAGTTAAATCCAGAAAAATGCGTCTTCGGAGTGAAGAAGGGGAAATTTCTTGGATGCTTGGTTTCAACAAAGGGAATTGAAGCTAATCCAAGTAAAATTGAAGCTATACTTCGGATGGAGCCACCAACTACAAAGAAGGGGGCTCAAAGATTGACAGGAAGATTGGCATCTCTTAATAGATTCATATCTAGATCAGCAGAGAGAAACTTACCATTCTTCGAAGTGCTGAAGTCAGCCGAAGTCTTTCAATGGGGACCAATCCAGCAGAAGGCTTTCGAAGAACTGAAACAGTATTTGATAGATTTAACAACATTGACTCCACCAATGCCAGGGGCTCCTTTATTATTATATGTGGCAGCTTCGCACTCAGCGGTAAGTGCAGCGCTTGTCCAGGAGAAGATTGATGGTCAAGTCAAGAGGCAGGCCCCAATATATTTTGTTTCCGAGGTTCTTAGTTTATCAAAGAAAAATTATACAGAGTTGGAGAAGGTACTGTATGCTGTCTTGATGGCCTCCAGGAAGCTTCAGCACTATTTCCAAGCTTACAACATAATTGTTCCTTCTCCACAACCTCTGAAGGATATTATGAGGAACCGAGAAGCTACTGGAAGGATTGGAAAATGGGCTGCAGAGCTCAATGAATTTTGTATTGAATATGTTCATAGATCTTCGATTCAGTCCCAGGTGTTGGCAGACTTCATTGCTGACTGGACGCCAGGGGCTCAGGAGGAGGAAACGAATAAAGACAACGAAGCCTGGACAGTGTTTTGTGATGGATCTTGGGGAACCTTCGGAGCAGGAGCGGCTGCTGTGTTGGTTTCACCTTCCAAAATCAAAACTTGTTATGCGGCAAAGCTTGATTTTAGTTGCACAAATAACATTACTGAGTACGAAGCATTGGTTCTAGGCCTTCGGAAGTTAAAAGCAATGGGAATCAGAAGGGCCATACTTAAAACTGATTCCCAGGTTGTTTCGGGTCATATTGACAAGAGTTGCAAGGCTAAGGATCCGAAGCTTGAAAAATATCTGGATATGGTTCGAAGAGTTGAAGCCTCCTTCGAAGGGTTTTCTGTCAAAAATATCCCTCGAGGACAAAATGAGCATGCTGATTTGCTAGCTAAGTCAGCAGCACAGGGGCTGCCTTTACCTTCGGATGTGTTCTTCGAAACAATAAAAGCACCTTCAGTGGAACTTCTTGAAAGAGCAGTCCTTAATATATCTCCTGTTTTTAGCGAAGATTGGAGAACTGAGATCATCTCTTACCTTCAGGGTAAATTCCTTTCAGATGACGAAGCTTATAACAAGAGGATAGAGGCAAGAGCTCGTCCATATGTCATAATAGAAGGGGAGTTGTACAAGCATGGAGTTTGTGCTCCGCTACTCAAATGTTTATCCAGAGCCGAAGGTATAGAGTTAATGAAAGAAATACATGCAGGCCTGTGTGGATCTCACATCGGATCTAGGCCGTTACTTGGAAAAATTTTCCGCCAAGGATTTTATTGGCCGAAGGCAGCTTCGGATGCGGCAGAATTGGTTCAAAAGTGCGAAGGTTGTCAGAAATGTGCAAAAGATCAAAAACAACCTTCGTCTTTAACACAGCTCATACAACCCACTTGGCCATTGCAAAGGTGGGGCCTTGACTTGTTAGGTCCGTTACCACCGGCCCAAGGGAACCTGAGATATGTTATAGTAGCTGTGGAATATTTTTCTAAGTGGATTGAGGCGAAGCCTTTGGCCACAGTAACTTCGGCCACCGTCCAAAAGTTTTTCTGGCAGAATATTGTTTGTCGTTTCGGGGTGCCAAAGGCTATAACTGTGGATAATGGGACACAGTTTGACTCCGAAGCTTTCAGGGATTTCTGTGACCAAATTGGTACGAAGATCCATTTTGCATCAGTTAGGCACCCGGAGTCAAATGGACTCGTTGAAAGAGCCAACGGCATTATAATGACAGGAATAATGAAGTTAATCTTCAACCAACCCAGGGGAAAATGGCCAGATCAGTTAACCAAAGTGGTGTGGGGCCACAACACAACAACATCAAGGTCTACAAGTTTTACTCCATTTAAGTTGTTATTCGGTGACGAAGCAATAACTCCGGAGGAAGCTAAAGCCGGATCAATAAGGATATTAGCTTCGGCAGAATCAGATTCCGAAGCTACTTATTCTATAGAAAAAGATGCTTTAGAAGGGATCAGACTGCAAGCTGTGGAGAATATCAATAAATATCAAACCGAAACAGTCAAATGGCGGGACAGAAAGGTTCGGCTAAAAAATATTGAGCCAGGGCACTTGGTGCTTCGGAGAGTGGCCAATCCAGAAACAGTGGGCAAATTGCAGTTGAAATGGGACGGACCTTTCTTAGTAGCATCTTCGTCAAGACCCGGTTCATACAGATTGAAGGATATGGACGGCAATAACATTCCTAGGTCTTGGAATGCGGATGAGCTTCGGCGATATTATGTATAACTCGATGTAATTTTTCATATTTTTTATTTTTTCTTTCATGGCACCCTTTTCCTTTCCAAAGGGGGAGAAAGGTTTTTAATGGGGCCAGCATATGTAATTTCCTTTTTTAGTTCTATAAGAGCAAAATCCCCCAAGGAATGTAAATGTAAAAGCTGAGAACGCACCATCGAGTGCCAAAAAGTAAAGGCGAAGAAGCTCCAAAGTCGTTCCTAAGGGAATGCAGAGCTTACAGCGGAAAGTCAACGCTGATTCCGCCAAAAGTAAAGGCGAAGAAGCTCCAAAGTCGTTCCTAAGGGAATGCAGAGCTTACAGCGGAAAGTCAACGCTGATTCCGCCAAAAGTAAAGGCGAAGAAGCTCCAAAGTCGTTCCTAAGGGAATGCAGAGCTTACAGCGAAAAGTCAACGCTGATTCCGACAAAAGTAAAGGCGAAGAAGCTCCAAAGTCGTTCCTAAGGGAATGCAGAGCTGAGGTGTGATTGTTTTTAAGAAAATAGTGGCTATGAATATGGCTTCGGATACGTGTTTGGCCATTCATTTGCACCACATTACATCATAGCATTTGCATTCATAAACATTCATCTAGGCATCTGTAGGATAATCATCTTCATGGCATAAATGGTTGTTTCGGCAAAAAGAAGAAAAGGAAGAGGAAGAAAGAGCTTCGTGTACAAAAAGGAAAGCTTCGGAAAAAAAGGAAAAATATTGTTTTTTATGCTTTGCGGCGTACGAAAAGAAGGGAAGGTGTTTTTTCGCCTTCGGCTCAAAAGAAAATTTCGTCCACATCAAAGCATTTCTCATACATCAATGGAAGGATAAGGATATATAACAAGGTATGCACAGAAGTTATCTCAAAAGTTTTAGTTACAAAAGTTATCTCAAAAGTTCCTCAAGTACTGTCTACAGTCTACTATCTAATCTCCAAGGAGCTTCGGTTTTGGCGTCATTTTTGAGCTTCGGCTTCGGCTTCGTCATCCTATAAAATTAAGGTCGTTCTAAGTCAAAATCAAGTTTACAGGAAGAGGTAAGCACAAGGTATGGTTTCTTACTGGTTCAAGATGGCTACGAGCTTCGTCTCCAGCCTTTTCTCGCCCACCTTTTGTCCATATCATTTTTACAAATCTATTCGAGATACTCCGGGCGAGATCAGGAATATCATCCAGGATTGATGGTGATAAGGTAAAATTTGGCCTGTTGACAATCTTTGCATGATCGCAGCCAGCCTTCAGGAAAGCTGCAGCAGTGCCTCGAGAAGCCACCCAGGCACAGAAGTCACCATGCCCAGCTATGACTTCGTCGAGCTCGTCAATCTCCCCCTCAATATGTTCGAAGGTTTTCGGTAGATCTTCAGCTGAGGGGGTGAATTTTTCACTGCTGGCTCCAACTGAGTAAAAAATCTTTCTTAATCGTTGAATGCATTTATTGCTAAATTCCAAGCATTTTTCTTGAAGACTTGTCAGTAGTTTTCTCAAATCTGAATTTTGTTGAGCTTCGGCTTCAAGTTTTGCAGTAAGCTCTAGCTTTTCTCGCTCGAACTGTTCAGACTGGCGGAGAAGCTTCGTGTTCAGTTCTGTTATTTTTGCTTCAGCTTCCGCCAGCGAACCTTCGGCTACCTGGAGCTCAAAGTTCTTTTTCTCAATAACATCCGATTGCTCCTTTATTCTGTTTTCCAGATTTTCAATTATAACTTCGTGCTTCTTATCTTCAAAATCTTGCTGCATTTGCAAGGCTTTGCTCAACAGCATACTCTGCACAAGAACAACCTTCGTCAGACATGTTTTCATTATTAGAAACAATAAGAGTTAAGGTAAAAGTAGTTCACCTTGAAGTTGGAGTAAAATAAACTACCGACGATATGTTGTCGTCGGTAGCGGCTGATGTCTGTTTCTAGCTTCGGAAAGCCGATACTCTTGGACAGAGTACTGATAACTTTGGCTCCTATTTGATCTCGAATACAATCTAAATTTTCATCATCAACGCCTCCGAAGAGGAGTGCCCCAGGTTTGTATCCACAGGATTTAGCATACTCTCTAAGCTCTTCTATTTCAGCTTTTGATAGTTGTTCTCCAACTAAATTCTGGAACATGAAGGCTTCGTTTTCTGAAGCTTCATCAGCGATTTCTTTTCCTTTCCCCGACGCTGCGGTCACGGTCTCTTCGGCGGCGGTCGTAGCCTCTTCTGCAGCCATGTCCAGCAGTATTTGGTCAATGTGTTTAATTGTGCTCTCCAGGTTCAAATCTTCAGCTGAGGCAGCTTCAGCAGCTGCTGCCTCCGAAGGTGCAATTTCAATATTTGTCCCCTCTGCAGCCGATGGTATTTTCTGGGCTGAAGCTCTTGGCGGCGTCTTGTCGATCACCTCTGTCACGGTAATAATTCTTTGTTTCTTCGCCTTGGTTGTTTTCTTCGATTTTTCGGGCTCCTTGTCCTTCTGAAAAAACTTTGTCAGTTGAGGGCCCAGTGGACTTAGCTTCGCAGGTAAGGATTCGGTCATTACCTTCAGAATTTCCTCAACGACAGCAGCAGAAGGTGATGCGGGGGTTTCTTCTGCTTCGGATATTTGTTGCTTCGGAGAAGAACCTTTCTTCTTCTTCGAAATTTTCTTTTTTAATGGTTCATTTTCTTCATTCATGGCCTCAGTTATCCTTTTTCTTTTCTGGCCCCCAGCACCCTTGTTCAGATTTTCATAATCAGGGTAATCAAAGCCCAAGGCGTCCAACACTCGATTTAGCCTTCGCTTCGGACGGGTGCCGAAGGCTGCGGTCATCAATTGATCTTCTTTTTTGGAATAATTGCCAAGTATTTCATTACACATTGCTTCAATCGTATCTAGCCACTCTTGGCAAGGTGCTTTAAAGTACTTTTTAAACTTGAAATAGTAAGGTAAACGTACGAGTTCACCTTCTTTCTTTTCCCCCTGTAGCTTCGGCATTTCCCATTCTTTCAAACTGGGAAAAACTTTGAATGCTAAAAACTCTTGAACCAGGTCCCTTGTGCTGATATGCTCTGCAATAATTCTGAATTCACTCATTGCTTGTTGTGTTGGACCTTCGGGTGTCATGTTGCAGCGAGGTCGGGTTTCTCCGAAGATTAATTCCAGCGGGCTTTGTACAAGCTTTTCCTTGTCGTCATCAACCTTGACATAGAACCACTCTGATTTCCAGCCTGCTGCCCACTTGCTTCGGTAGCTAATTACAGGAAACTTTGTAGTTTTCCGATAGGCGAAGTTATAGCAACCAAAATTATCGTGCAATCCATCTTTTCTAGCCTTTGTTTGATAATGCAACTCGTGAACCCGGCAGAAGCTATCCGCAAATGGTTCCACTGCTTGGCTTCGGAGTGCCCAGATATAAACAATAAGCCTAACGATAGCGTTAGGGGTCAGCTGATGAAAATAGATACCGAACCTCTTCAGCACCTCTGCAATGATCCCATGTAGGGGGAATCTTAGTCCAGCCTTTAAAAAGCTCTTGAAAATAACAATTTCATCTTTCTCCGGTTTTGGGGTAGTCTCTTCTCCCCCGAAGCGCAAAAGCTTCTTCTGATTTTCAGTGAAAAAGCCCGATTTTACCATCTTGGACAGATCAGCCTTCGAAACAGTAGATTTCCCGAAGTCCAAGTGGCTCGGCTTGCTTGGCATGGCAATGCGATAATCATCTTCGGAATCAGTTTCCTCAATATCTTCTTCCTCTGCTTCAGCGATTACTTGTTCTGCTTGTTCTGCATCATCATGAGGGATCTTTTCCGAAGTCACTAGCCCCGATCGTTGCATGGCTTCGGAGATAGGGAGAGTCTCCGAAGCTTCAGTTTCCTCCCCCTCGCGCTCAACCCTGGCGGTAGAGCGGACTCTGGCCATTTAATTATGAACTTGTGAAACTTTAATATTTTCTTCCTCCGAAGCAGGTTTCAAACTGGAGCTTCGTTCGATTCCGACAGACAAGCTTCGGTGATGGTTAAAAATTTTGGCAGGAAAACAGTGCAAATAGCAATGAATGCTGTGGTAACTTCACACCTACTCGTCTGTTTATATAGTGCTGCAGGTAAGAAGGCGAAGCGCCAGAATTTTTACACCAGGCGGACACCCGCTTGCGCTCGCTGCGCGGTGGACCGCAGGGACAAACAGTAAACTCTGCAACGTGGGACCGCTACGTGCCGGGAAATTAAATCGTTTCTCGGCAACGAGCTCAGGGAAGGTGTTTTTTGGACCTTCGGCTCCCCGAAGCTTAAGAGACTTTTTTCACGGATCAAGCTCGTTACGAAAAACGATCTAGCACCGCGAAAGGGGCTACTGTTGGGTCTATGCTTCGTCGCCGAAGGTCTTCAAGGGAGAAGCGGCTTTCGGCTGAAGCTGTTTGTATGAGATGGCCGAAGGTTCCTCTCCATGAAGCTTCGACAGTATAAACCGACTTAAAGATAGAATGACTTTTTAGTCCATAAAGGTCTGAGTCAATGTTGTAAGCTTTTATAAGGGGCATACTTGTAATTCCTCACAGGCTGCGTCCTGTGCCTATAAATAGTGAACAGTATTCCGTTGCTGTTCACGGATTCTAGTAATTGCAATCGCATAACCTGGAATTCAACTTTTGCCAAGGCAGAGGTATTATTGTATTCATTGATTTAACATATTAAATAAATATAATATAATTCATCTATGATTTATTTACCCCTTTTTATACCTCTTATTTTATGTTTTTTTGACATTTTATTACGAAGATTTAAACTTCGTAATTATACTCTCATCAACCTTCGTTCAAGGCCCACATTATCCCCAAGGGAATAATGTTTCATGAACGAAGGACGTTAACATTTAATATTTTATGTTGCCTTGTTCTTAATTCATAGCATTTGAGAACAAGTCCCCAACAGTTGATGTGTGTGGGGACGGAGTGCCTCGCCACGTCGTGTGTTTAGGTTTACCTTGCAAGGATAAAAATTCGATTTGAATCGTCTGCTTCTCGCAGCTAATGAGACTACTTGATCCATTGTACTGCATTGAGTAACAAGTGGAAATGTGTTGACATGGCAAAAGTTGTTGATTGCTAAATGTTTGATACCATGTATGACTAGATAGGTACACATTTAGTCTTAAGAGAGTCACACTAAAACTTGAAAAAGCTAAAACTTGACTTTTAGACTCAGCTAGTGCTTTTGGCAAGCAAACCCCTCAGCCAAACAGCTGCATGTCTAGAGGTAGAGGAGTAGACTCCTCACACTGGGTAAGTCTAGCTGAGTATTGGTATACTCAGCCTTGCTTGTGGCAAAAAAATTTACAGGTTCTCTGGAGGACATGGTTGCTGGAGTGACTTGGCCATCCATCTTACCACCGGGCTGGACAGTAGAGTGGGACCCTACCTCGGCTGAGGAGGAGCACGAGGAGTGATAGGATAGGCTTCCCCATCCCTCCATTTAATTATCATTAGTTTTATTCCGCTGCACTTCGAACAATGATCACTACTTTTGCAAAAACTCCGATGATGTTGTAATAAATTTAATACTCCTTCATGTTGGTTTTATGTTTTATTGTATTTGCTCTATGTCTCACCTTCGAGTGAGTACGTGGTACTTGATCCTGTTAGTGGCCTCGTCGGACTAGATCTGAGGGACTGACGTGTTATTCCTATTTAAGTGTGGTCTAGCCTCTAAGGTGGGACTTAGACACTTAAGTTGGAATAATTCGGGCGGTTCCGCCATAGATAATTTCTCTACCGAAGCTGTACTTGCCAAATTATTTGTGACACCCTAGGTGTCTATTTCGTGTTATGTCGGGAGATTTATCCTAACCTCAGATGCTCAGTGAAAAATTTCTATTTCTTGCTCGCGTATGTCTCTGATTATCCAGACTATTTGTACACATCTCACCGAATTCGGAGTTATTCAGTCTCATAGAAGGCCGAATTTGGAGCCTGTTAAAACTTTTATTTCTCGGAACGAATGCAAACTCGAAAATCATTCTCGACTTATAAATCTCATCTAAAGTTCATTCAGTCAAACTCTCGATGACTGTTATTTGATTTGAGCCCATGTCCGATTCCTCGACCTTCGATCTATGACCGACTATTTTATTCGGATCCATACTCGCAAACGGAATACTCAGTATGACGTCCTCCTTTTTAATTCTTACTCAACTCAGCCTCGTATCTTATGTCTGAACCGAATTCAAAATCGACTGCGGCAGCGATTTTTAAAATGTCACGATTCGCCTTCCCCGACTAAAAATCCAAAGCCGATCAGAAGTTTGAGAGAAACATTTGTTTCTAAAATAGTGCGCGAGAAAATTTCAAAGCGGAATCTCCAATGCATTGTCCTCAAATAAATTCTTATCCGACTCGGCTTAATACCTCTGCGATCGATCCGAAATTCAAAAATCAACATCGGCGATGATTTTTAAATGTCGCGATTTGTCTCTTTCAATCATAAATCCGAAAGCCGGTCATATCTCAAGAAGATTTATTTTTGAATCATGCATAGGGAATTATGTCTGAGCGAAGTCAAATCAGACATTTGGCCGAGTTAATCGCTCAATCTTCCATTCGTCCGAACTCTAGTTCGCTCTGTTCTCCGTAGAGACGAATTCCGCACGAGCATCTTTATTCCGGGAAATAATTAGCGCAGCCCGATTGAGTGTTTTGGGCCAAATCAAGTCTAGCCCAGCCCACTAAAAACCCTAACCCTAGGGCTTCTCTATAAATACATACCCCCTCACTTGCACTTGGCTATTTTTCACCTACCCCTAGCCACCACCCTCTCTTCTCCCCTTCCTTTTCTCTCATGCACAACTCTCTTCCTCTCTGTTCACAACTAATTGAAACTGAATTTTAAATATTATATACTAGGGCTACGCACGCGGCCGGGGCGCGTGGCCAGGGCGCCAGGGCGCGGCCAGGAAAGAGAGGAGAAGGGAGAGGAGGGGGAAAGAGAGAGGGAGGTGGGGGCTCACCTTGGGGCTTGGACGATCGCGGCAACCATCCACCGGATCACACCTAGGGCAAAGGAGGTGGAAGAGAGGTGGTAGAGGGGTGGGAGGAGGTTGTTGCGCGGGAAACAAAATGAGATAGAGAGGGAGGGGGTTGGCGCGCATGGGGGGTGGGGGCGCCAGGGGCGCGCGGCCAGGGCCGGGCGGGGCTGGGATGGGTCTGGACGGGCCAGGAAGGGAGCCCACTACACGCATGACCACTGACTAGAATCCAATTGCGAATCGAAATCTGAAACGAGGCGAGACAAACGCGCGATTAAACACGAGATCAGACAAAACAAATATGCTTCGGCATGATGCAACACCCATGTCAACTTAGGTTTTTGTTTACACGCGAGACAGACAATAGTCGCTATACTACTTTGAAAATGGGAAAAGGAGCGAAACGGGAAGAGAAAAGAGAGTAACGCCTGAATTTGGTGAGTATTGAAGAAGAAGAAATTCTACCCCCAAATTCAGGGTGTTACAACGTCACCCATTCCGAAAACGGGTATTGGGGTGCATACAAAGCATGAGTTTTTGCCGTCGGAACCATTTCTTCGTTTTTCGCAACGAACATCCTTATCCACTACTTTAGGTCCAAATCTCATGTTTGGGGTGGTCTCGAGCAATTTCATTGCCACATGTCACCATTTCCGAAAATGGGTATCAGGTGCATACGACTATCTGAGGTCTTTAGGACAAAGACATCTGTATGTGGGACTAATATCTTGGGAGGTTCCTGATGAGGACATCAACTGCAACACGACAACATCTACACCAGCAGCACCTCCACCTCAGGTGCCACTTCCCTCCTCAGCTTGGCCAACTCAACCTCAGGCGCCACTTCCTTCATTAGCTGGGCCAATCACTCGGGCCCGTGCAAGCGATCTTAACTCCATCATGCTCCTAAATAATGACAGACCAGAATAATACATGACTATCTCAACTGTGGCCCAAGGTGGAGGACCTAGGATGGGTCGCCCTAGGTTTGCGTTTTTCCACCTTGGCCGCCACTAGGGGCTGCGCCCCTTTCTCTATTCTTATAGGAGCTGCGCCTCCTTTTCTTCCGCGAGTTTTGTTTTAGATTAGCCTTAGCTATTCCCGAACATGCGTAGATTAGTGTTGTCTTGGTTTATTCAGAACTCCACCATCGAGTAATAGATTAGATTGATCCCATCTTTTCTTATCTGTTCTTCGATTGCATGCAGGAAACGATCTTCGTGATCAGGCTGATCATTCATTAGCAAGGTCAGTAACCACAGGGAGTTGGTTCAGCGATTGCATTGGCGCCTTGGGCTTGCTCGTTGTAGTTGGATCGCGAGGGTCATCTTCCACCATATCAGAATTATCTCAACTCACCAAAAGATCGGGCACTTCAGCCGTATTAGTTCCGTGATAGCTGGTATCGGAGCGATGCCCATTTCTTTGGACATTACACTATGCTTCAAAAGATTATAAAATACTTAACTTTGAATATTCTTTCATCCTTACCTTGATCCCTTCTTGTAGCAACTTACCTTTTAAGAAGTCGTGTAAAAGAGTGCAAAATACTAGGTTATATGTAGGAGGTATGGGATCCACAAGTTGTTGATTCCATAATCGTAGGATCATGCATGCATCATATTTAAACAATACTAAGTATTTTTCTCTTCTTATAGAGACATGGCACGCACGAAGACCACCCTTCGGAAAACGACCGGACCTCAGGTTTGCCTCATCACCAGTTGGCTCCTCATCATGAGGGGAGCAGCAGTGGGAGCAATGATCCCATAGAAGACCTGGAGGCTAGAGTCGAACGTCTGACTGTGGAGCTGTGCCATGGAGGCAGGGAGCGTGCGTGTGCTAGTCGCCGCATCGCTGAGTTGTTAGAAGAGGTAGAGCTTTTGCAGCGTGAGATTGTAGAACACGATCGGGCTATTGACTGGGATGTGAATTCTAGATCCATAGCTTGGGATTGTGAGGTGACTGCCCGAGCCCGGGTGGAAGAGCTGAGCATGGCCTTGGAAAATCTGCAAGTGTACAACAATGTTCTGCACGAGGAAGTGCATGTGTTGTATAACCAGCTACACCCAAACTTGCCATTGGAAGTTGTAGAGATGGGAGCTGGCGCAGCAGAAGCAGATGAAGGAGGAACTTATGGGGAGCTGGATATCTTTGGAGCCCCTCCCCCTATGAACATCGTAGATAATCATCCCCCCGAAGCTAGCAGCGGATCGGGAGCAGCCAAGGATGTGGAGGACTAGACTAGTGTAATAGTAGGTTGTTTCCTTATGTAGTCTAAATAAGGAAAATGAGTTGTATGGGTTGAGTATGTATAACTAGAACAAGCTTGGAATAATATAATAAAGGCTATGTAACTGTGCTGTGTAATAATCAAGTATGTTTTCTTCTCTAGATGCCGACAAAGACTCATAGTCAGGATGGAGCTGGAACTTCTCGGGGTGGTCGGGAGGAAACTCCAATCCCACCACCTGTAGCTCCCATTTTGGTAGAGGCCATTGCTTCTTTGATTAATGCCACTACTGATTAATACTCGTTTTCTTTGAGAGATGGCAGGAAATCAGATTCATCAGCAAGGAGGCAAAGGCCAACACCAAGCCCCCAGAGACACTACTTACATGGAATTCTCGGAAACTCGTCCCCCTGTTTTTGTTAAAGCAGAAGAACCCCTAGAGGCGGATGAATGGATCCGCGTGATGGAACAGAAGTTCGAATTGATCCGATGCACGAAAACTCAGAAGCCCCTGTTTGCTGCTCAGCAACTACGAGGTCCCGCCAGTACCTGGTGGGCAAACTTCGTAGCCATTCAGCTTGAAGGTCATCTTGTTACGTGGTCAGAGTTCAAGCAAGCGTTTAGGGGGCATCATATTCAGTTGGAAGAGTTTGTTTCTTTGACGTAAGGTGGTGACTCTGTGATGCAGTACCTTGATAAGTTCAACCATCTCTCTCAATATGCCATAGAACAAGTCAATACAGACTTAAAGAAGAAGAACTATTTCATGAGAGGTCTAAATGAAAGGCTGTAGCGGAAAATGGCTACCTGTCTAGATCTCACTTTCATCTAGGCAGTGAGCATAACAATCTTAGTGGAGGCGAAGAACTCGGGGCAGGAGAAGACAAAAAGGTTTGGACGTGAAGGGGGTGAGGGATCCTCTCAGGGATCCGGAAAGCGATCAAGGCAAGTGATCCGTTCCTTTAACCCAAATCGCTCTTTTTCTCGCCCATCCTCCTATCCTTTTAAGCAGTCGGTCTTCATTCGTACAACTATTGTCCCTACTCAAATCATTCAGCCGGGTGCCCCTAGTACTCGTTTCCAAGCCCTACCCAACTCATCTGACAACTGCTTCAACTTTGGAAAGTCTGGACATTTCATCAAAGATTGTCCTTACCCGAAGCAAAACAAATCAAACTTCCAAAAGACTTCTGGAAATACTTTTCAAGTCAAGGTAAATATGGCAAGCAATCAGGTAGGCAAAGGTGAAAAGAGAACTGGACGGGTTTACTTACTCAAGTGGCTAATACACTAGAAGGAGAGCCTGTGATGATGGGTACGTTTTCCGTTGCCAATCATCCCGTCGTCATTCTTTTTTATTCTGGTGCATCGCATACTTTCATGAGCAAATCTTTTGTTGAGAAGCATTGCATACCTAGTGTTGAATCAAAGAAGGGTCTTATTATTCAATCACCTGGGGGCAATTTTTTACTAAGGGAACTAGTCTTCCACGTACCCATGAAATTAGCAGGACATGACTTTCCCACTAATATGATAGTTCTTGAAGAATGACGTTAAGTTTATTTGCTCTCCCAAGTGTAGTGAGGCCTTTGAACAGTTGAAGACACTACTAACTACTCCACCGGTTTTGGCTCAACCAGATATTGAGAAGTTGTTTGACGTATATTGTGATGCGTCAAGCATTGGACTTGGATGTGTTTTGATGCAAGAAGGCCGAGTTATAGCTTATACCTCAAGACAACTGCGTCGGCATGAGGAGCATTACCCTACGCATGATTTGGAATTGACAGCAGTGGTTCATGCCCTTAAAATTTGGCATCATTATTTGCTAGGAAATGTATGTCATATATATACTAATCATAAGAGTCTAAAGTACAATTTTTCCCAGTCAGAGTTAAATATGAGACAGAAGATGGCTCGAGCTAATCAAGGATTATGATCTAGAGATCCATTATCATCAGAGAAAGGATAATGAGGTGGCTGATGCCTTAAGTCGTAAAGTGTTTTGCCATTGCCTTACTGTGGGGTTGCCTAACACTACCTTATGTCAGGAAATGGAAAGACTAAATCTCGGTATAGTGCAACAAGGAGCCTTGATGCAATTGAAGCTTGAGTCGGTTATTCAACAGAGGATTATAGATGCTGAGAAGGTTGATAAGGGTATGAAGCATATCCAAGAAGGATGACCAAGGAGTGTTGTGGTTTAAAGATTGTATAGTAGTGCCTAAGAATGTTGAACTTCGTCACAAATTTTGGATGAAGCCCATCTTAGTCAGTATTCTATCCATCCTAGAAGTACCAAGATGTACTGTTGATCACTTGTCTTGTGAATCAAGAACAAGGCAACACAATTGTTAAAGATTAAGGACCTTCGTCCTCTGAAGCATTATCTCCTTTCGGATATAATGATCTTCAGACAAAGGTCATGAAGGACACACCTTCATCATTTATGAGAATAAGAGTCCATAGAGATAACATATGTTATCTATTCATCCATTCATTCATATATCTATTTCATAATATATAAACACGAACATTAACAGAATTTATATTACATTGATACCTTCGGCTTGATTGAAGGTGTTGATGCGAGAGCAATTACAATCTAGCGTGGACAGTACGAGGGTACTGTTCAACTATTTATAGGCGTGGGACGCAGCCCGGGTAAAAATACATTTATGACCTTCACATGTGTTCATAATTGTAACATAAATCATTAGGGACTAGCTAGTCTTTTCCTCTTTGGTTCGGCATCATGCTTGATCTTCATCACCACTTTAAGCCGAAGCTACTGCTCTTCGGCTATAGCTTTAGCATTCATCGTTGTCAGTTTCAGGCTATATCTTCGCCTTAAAGACCTTCGGTGGAGAAGAAGACTCACATCACGGACCTTTGTTTATAATGAAGCTCCTATAATACTCAACATTATACTAGGAACAAATGGTTTATTCGTGTTTTTGAGGACCTTAGGAAGAGGAAGGCCCCCAACAGTAGCCCCTTGCAATACTAGTTTGTTTCTTTGTAACAAATTCAGACCGTGACAAGAATGAAGGCCTTTAGCTGAAGGTCCAAAAATGCCTTCCCTTCGCTAGAATAGCGAATCATTTTGAATCTTAGGCCCCACCACTCAGTTGTGCTTTGTGCATATATACAGGGGCTTGCGCTGAGAATATTATTAATGCTATCTAGATTTTGCACTGTGATCGTCGTTTTAGCTTTGCTTTTCTTGTGAGCGCAATTGTTTTTTGAGCTTCGGCTTTGTGTTGTGATCGTCACCGAAATGGCTGAAGATAAGAAAATCGTGGATCCCGCACTTGCTGGTTTCTACAAAGTTATGGAAAGGACCAATATTGAAAAACTCACTGATGAAATGATAGCTGGGATATATGGAGATTCCTGTAACAACGAGAGCTTCGATGTTGAGAGTGATAACGAAGATGCCGAAGATCGGCAGTGGAGGCCAAGCCATGTTGTTTTCGGGAAATCAACTATCAAACAAGGGCAAATTGAAGCGATGAAAGGCAAATATTTCCATGATATATCCATAGTGAGGGCTGGAGGAGAGAGCATTGTTCCTCTTCCTGAAGCAGATGAGGTGGTAGTAGTTAAGAGTTTTATGAAGGCTAGACTTTGTTTTCCTTTGCACAAGATGCTGATCAAAGTGCTAAAAGCATTCGAGAAATACCTTCATCAGCTTACTCCTGAGGCCTTAATTAAAGTTTGAGTTTTTTGGGCTATGAGAAGCCGAGGGCTGGAGCCAGATGCCAAGTGTTTTTGCAACATTCATGAATTATCTTACCAGACGAAAGCGATTGGGAAGGAACAGTATCATAACAACTTCGGTCGTTACAGCTTTGTGCACCGTTCTGATGTGAGGTATCATGTGCCAACATTCCGAAAGAAATGTCGGGCTCTTGGATGAAGCAGTGGTTTTATGTCAAGAATGATCTAAGTGAGAGGGAAGACATAAGGGGTATAATCTGGTGCCCCATACTGTCACACTTCGGCATCAGAAGGCCATCGATCGCAAGTGGGAATGAAGTGCAAGCATGCTTAATGGCCTTTAACACAATATGTACATACATTGGCACCAGGGATTTAGTTCAAGAGCATATTGCCTATAAGGTATGGCTTCTTGTTAATGACTGGGAGATGCCGAAGGAGACCGCTGTTGGGTTCAGCGAATGTTGTCTGGTGTACCTTAGATACACCTACCACTATAGGAGTCAATTTGATGAGCCGAATGATGATTAGCTTGAGGCTGTCGAGGCTACCAGCGGCGAACTGTTAGGAGCTTATACGAAGGCAGAGGACGAAGCTATGACCACTGCATTCGGCGCTCGTGACAAGAGGAGGCTAAACATGGTCTTTGATGTGGTTGGATTTTTTATCCTGAGTACTACTTTCCTAAACCCTAAATGGCAACTTCATCTTGTTCCTCTGTGCCTAAGCCAAAGAAGTTTAAGGTTTTAACTCGCAGGTCGAGTCCACATTCTTTAGAGGACGGTTGCAGTGCTTGGTACAGAGAAGAGAGAGATTGTTGAACAGGTCGAAGCTACCGCCTTGGCTTCAGAGACAATTCCTGATGTGATAGTGGAAGCTAATGTTGATCCAAAAGAAGAGATGGAATCAAAGAGTTCATTGACAGAAGCGCATCCAAATCTGCAGAGTCCCCCACCCTTGACGGGGTTGCCAAAGTTAACAACTGTTGCAACAACGACTCATAGAAAACGAAGAATGGCTAGTGTTTTGGATGCCATTTAACTTCTTCGAAGGTACCGTCATACCGACTCCTGCTTCTACTGAAGCTCCCGAGGACAAAGCTGAAGTACCCACTGGAAGCGCTTCTCCCATTCACACTAAAGCTGAAACTTTGGGGGCTAATGTAACACCCCTGATGTTACTAGCACTAAAACTTGAGCATAGCATCATGTGCATTGACATATCATGTGTTTGTTACACCTAGAATGCATTCACTAGGTAAAATTTTCAAACAAGTTGTGATGATGTGACTTGAAGAGTGCTTAGCCTTAGGGTAGGGTACTTGACCCTAGAATTAGGGCCTAAGGATTAAAGTGAAGTCAAAACGAGTAAAAATCTCATAAGCCATGAAACATGTTCACAAGGTATCAAATATGATAAACTTTAGTGGCACAAAAACCCTAAAGTACACAAAACCCTAAAAAGAACCCTAGAAAACCCTAATTGGAATCCTAAGGGGGTAAATGCAAATTCTAGGCACTTTTGGCCCAAAGTGCAAATATCAAAGTGATAAAATATCATAAACCAAGTAACTTTCGTATTGAAGGATTCTCAAGTAATGTGGAGGAATTTGGACTTATTTCCAAAAGTACCCCATGAACACTATATGGTTAAGTCTGAATTTCAGTTGAATGGGGTCAACTTTGGAGCTCTATGTCTCTAAATTCATAAGGATTTTGCCCTAGGTCAACACATCAAATTGGTAGAGCTATGATAGGAGTACAACTTTGCTTAAGTGACTAAGCCCTGATGTTATATAAAAATTGAAGATAAGCTGGCCTAAAGATGAGCTGTCAGTCAACACTGATGACTGAATTATGGCTACCAGTGACCTTGGCAGGACTTTGAGGACGAATTCGAGTAGGATCCAGTGATTGTTTGGGTATGGTTACTATAACAAAGTTAAAGTGGGATTATAGGACAACAACTTTGTTACAGAAGGATTAACAAGTTGCCACATAGAAATTGGAGATCGAAGCCCTGCAAATTGCTCTGTCAGGCACTCTGAATGGGGTTTCCCATTGTACAGTAAACTGAAAAAGATCTTCAGATGCATCACCCCTCGCCGCTGGTGACCCTCGCGCCGTGATCCGTGCTGGTGCTACGATTCGTGCTCTCTGGTGAGGAGATGATCACGACAGAATAAAGATCTTGGCACCGGATAGGCTTGGACCCGGTCACTGGTGGGTTCACCGTACCCACTTGACCTGTGGCCGGCTGAGATGGCCCTTGCCGGCGTTGGCCGCTTACCGACCGTGCGCCATGTGCCTAGTAGCTGTAGCACGTCGCGGTGAACCATAGCAGTAAGTCCGTCCATCGCCGGAGACCTTGCCACGGTGAAAGCCACGATCACTTGCGCCAGTACTTTTCCCCTCTCTCCGACCGCCAGCACAACTTCTCAAAATTAGCCGCCACCACTCTCGGACACTATAAATTGAGGGTACCACTAGCTCTGTTAGGTTGTCACGAAGCCAGAGCACCCGCCCCTGCCTCCGATTAGCCACCATAGCGCCCTAATTTCTTTCTTCCCCCAATTCGGTTTTTCACGCCGTCGTGAACCACCGTGTCGTGAACCGCCGTTTCCAGGTCCGTTCATACCCTCCTTACACTTGTTTCAGCACCCTTGTGTGCTATGAATGCTTATCGGCCCAGCCAATTAAACTAGACCATGTTAGATCACTGGGAACACCTCGGGTTGTCCTTGGTTTGCGCCATCACCGTGGACAGAGAGATTTTGAGATAGAACTCCGCAATTGGTAGAGGGATTAGGGTCGCCCGAGGTAGAATTCGGTGTCGACCAAGTAAGAAGCTTAGCCTTTGCATATTCCGGCCAGTACAAGCTCGCTGGAGCAACTGCTCCACCGTCCGTGGTCGGGGACCTGAGCTTGTGAAGAAAAGAAAAGGGAAGGGCCTCTAAGCAAATGTCAGAGACACAGATAAATAGTGCGCAGGGTTCTTTACCGGTTATTTGAATGACCGAGGTCCTCTACGCAAAATGGACATCGCGGGCGCGCGTGCGGGCGTGTTTCCCTGTTAGTGGGCTGACTCGGGCTGGTTTGAGCCCGTTACTATTCATTCCTTTTCTTTTTCTTTTTCTGTCAGGATTAGGGAATTTATAGGAAATTCTAGAAAAATGATGAAAATATGAGACCAATTTTACTAGACTCCTAAATTCCCCTAGTATTTAATAAAAATAATTCTAAGATTTTTAGTCCAAACCAGGAATTATTTAGTATTTAAGAAGGCCTAAACCTAGACTTTTGGAATTTTAGAAATTATTTGATGACTCCATAAATCATAAAAAATTTTAGGTAAGCTTAATATGATAGTTAGAGTCCTTGGGTAAAGTTTGATCTGTTTTGGACATTGTTTGATATCTAAACCCAAAACCCTAGCTTTCTAGGTAATAGTTGCCTTATTCTAGTGGAATACTAACTCGGAAAACCCTAGTTTCCCTGGTGTACCGTGAAGGAAAGTTGTATTCAAGATACAACTTGATGTATCTCTATTATAGTTGCATATTCATAACATCACATGAGCATTCATGTTTATATATGGTTATGTATAGAAAACGAAGAAGAAGTAAGTGTTGAAGAAGAAGAGACTGCACCACCAACTGAAACTCCACCTGTCGGGAATAGTTTTTATTTCGATATCTATGGAACAGATCCCGACTCCACTACAACACAAGGCAAGCCCTGGTGCATTTACCTTTTCCTTGTGATTTTAAACTCTTTATCACTTGAATGATGCATTAGGTGATAGGAGTTGGGTGCTAAACCAATTGGTGCATTTCCTTCCTTGGAACTGTTTACCATTCCTTGATTACTTGTTTTGTTAAAAGGTTTTCTGATGCTTAGTCTTGCTTTAGAAAACAAAAATGTTTTGGTTTTAACAAAAGATGATGCGATGGAATGGGATCTTTTCAAAAATAAAACTTGATGGTGGATCCATCATGGTCGTGATGGTTTCAACATCGAACAAGATGTACCTCTGCCAGGTACCAAATTTTGGGATTGAAAATGATAAAGACGAGACCGGGCGGGTGACTTGCACGAGAAGAGAGTCTCGGTGTAGTGTCTCCGTCTGAGTCGATTAAGGACCGTACCGATGTAGGCTTGAGGATCGAGAACCTTTTAACTGGCCACATGCCTCAACATGGGTAAGCTTTGCCTCGGGCAGATTAATACCAGAAAGGCCAACACGCAATGGGAGTGAGAGATGGCGAGAGTAGTGTGTACCCTCCGTGGCAAGAGGCTGGATGGTGGTGTGTATGTGCTCTCGGTTGGCGTGAACCTGGTCTGGTCTTAAGAAACCTGGTGGCGAGTTGACATATGCAAGGGTTAAGTGCTACATATGTCATGTGGCTAGAGATCCCTAGCTGGGTATAAATCGATTCGGATTGCCGTTACTTCTCGGACATGAAGACTTGGTCACTAACTTACATGTAGCAATCCAGTAAACTTAAGGGTTGATAAAAGATGGCTAGTGCAGGTCAAGTGCTTGAACTAGGGTAGAAAGAACTCTAGTTGCAGGTAATGACTTAACTTGATAATAAAACTGGATTTTTAAAGATCCACTATTAGTAAGCATTTCTGCATACAAAGTCTTTGAATCTTGAATAGCCTTACCTTGACTCCCTCAAGCCAGCATATCCTTGAGAGTCTTTTCTTTTGTCGGGTAGGATTGTGAAAGTACACTCTGTACTTAGGGTTTTCGAACCCATGTTGTTGTAGGTGAGGAAACAGCAGACTTTTGTTGTTTCTGTTCAAAGGTGGTACCCAAAGAAGAGCCCCAGTAGTGAAGTCGCGGGAGGATGTTGGCCTCCCACTTTGAAAACAATAAATTTGTGTGCGGGAGGGTCTTTTGCCTCCCGGGTATGTAATAATAATAATTTATGCACTCGTAGTACCCTGGTATTGTAATAATAATACTCTCTCTATATATTAGATGAATGTAAATTAAGTTATTGTAATTTGCTTCCGCTTATTCTTTCCTCCGATGTGATGTAATATATGCGTGACGAGTGAAGCGCTCTTGGGCGAAGTGATGAGAATATAGTTACCGAACTTGTCGAGTGATTAAGTGCATCTACAGGATTGTCCAAGGTCCTTAGGACAAGGACAACTGTAGGTGGGCCTAATACCTTGGGAGGTTCTGTCACAGCTAGGCCAGGAGAACTAGCGAAGGAAAGCCTTCATGAAAAACCAGCATTGCCTGTTCCTGAAGCTCCTTCTCAAGTTGATTTAGAATATATTGTTTGTCATGCTTCGGGGAAACAACTATGCGAACAAGTTGCTGAAGTGCAACATTATGCAAGGGACCTGAAATACCCCCGAGGATCCTTAATTTATGGTGGGAGCGACGAAGATGACTTCCTTTACTATCTACCAGACAACAAGGAGGTTAATGTTCGCCAGGAAATGATGGACAACATGGGATACCCGAAGCTTGAGCTTGGTCTGTCTGTAATGACGAAGGACCAACTTGCAGACAGCCTCGCCTTATAACACCCTAAAAGTTTGTATACTTTTGTCTTCACATTTGATAACTTTTGTTATGGTGAATTACTTTGTAGCAATTCTTATTATTGTTATTTTGTATGTTTTTTGTTTGTCAGGGTCTAATTCTTACCAAAGCTTTAAAGGCTCAGAAGGTTGCAGAGGACGAGAGCAATCAGATAGCAATTGGAAACCTTTGTTTGGAAGTCATAATGCTGAGAAACGAAGCTCACGAGAAGGATAAAATCCTGCTCTCCTTGATAGAGAGATTGAAATCTAGCGAAGCTAGGCTTTCTATCATTTCCAAGGCAGAGCAGAAGATTAAGGAATTTGAAGAGAGGCAATAGAAAGATGAGAAGCGTATTGCTGACTTAGAGTATGTGCTATCTATTCAAGTGGGATTGCACAGATCTGAAGTGCAAGGATTAGTGAAGAAACTCGATGAAGTGAATGAAAATTTAATGTCGAGCAAATAAAATGCGAAATATCTGATACTGAACGGCTAAAAGTTCAAAAAAATGTCGAGGAGCTTTGTCGAGCAAAAGAGGAATGCTACAATGTTGCCATGGAATGTTGTAATAAATTGAAAAATAGCATTGCCAAAGTTGGCGCGTTCTCTACAGAGGAAAATTTTATTCGTGGCGATCCTAATGGGGTTATTCAGTGGATCGGCGGCGAAGTCGAAGCCTTTGACAAAATTATCAATGATAGGGGGGATTTATGCGCCTTCGCCGGCCCCCGTGGAGTTGTGTCACTCCTTAAGAAGGTTCGATGCGAGCATGCAAAGGCTGTAGTTCCGCCAGGGTTCTCGGTCTCAGCTAATGACATTAAGAACCCTTCAGCCGAAGCCACTGCACTGAGTGGAAAATTTTATTCTGAGGTTTGGTTGAGAGGTGGCCAAGAGATAGCTGACGAAGCTATCAGAAGGAATGAGGAGTCTCATGTTGCCTTGAATAGGCGAGAAAGGCTAAAGCAGCTGCAGAGCTTGAAAGACTTATAGGTATGCGTGTCGTGATTTAGCTTCGTGATGAGAATATCGCTGCCATTGATACAACCACACCAATGATCACTTCACCATTCGTAGCTAATCAGGGACCAATGACATGAGCTTGTGCACGTAAACTTAATTATAAGGTGAACTCGTTTCTTGCTGTTGAATCTAATTCTTCTTTAAATGTGATACTAAAGCCTTGCTACGACTTTATTATGCTCAAGTGTCTGGGACGTGAACCACCTTGGAATGGAGAAGGCAACAAGGCAATAAAAGTTGTTGCACCCGAGATAATTTTGTAACTACAGCAAGTGCATGTTAAATAGGGCATATCTTTCAACTCCCAAGGTTGTTTAAAAAAAATAAGCACTTGTTGGAAATGTCTCTTCATCTACTTTCTAGTGGATCAAAAATCAACGAGAGATCACACACTAAGCGTCCAGAAACTGCCGAGTGAACTCCTGCTCTACCCAAGTCAATTTCGTAACTGCAACATGCACCAAATTAAATGGATCATATCTTTCAACTCCCAAGGTTGTTTATTGCAAATAAGCACTTATTGGAAAGGTCTCTTTGTATACATTCTAGTGGATCAAGAATAAATGATAGATCAGACCCGAAGCGTCCACGAATGGCCGAGAGGCTTCGTAACTCCACTAGCCGAGGGGATTTCATGACCGCAGCAAGCACAATACTAAATGGAGCATAACTTTCAACACCCAAGGTTGTTTAGTGCAAATAAGTACTTGTTGGAAAGCTCTCTTTGTCTACTTTCTAGTGCATCAAGCATCAATGACAGAAACCAAACGAGGCATCCAGAAACTGCCGAGAGAGTTTCATTTTCCACCAGAACTCCTTTCTATTCCTCTATTTAAGCAACTAGCAGCCACCGAAGAACTTGGGTTTTTGTTTGATGTAACTTTAGCCTTTGCTACTTCCTTGTAAACGCGTGTGCCGGCTAGACCATCTGGATACTTGAAACAGAACCCCAACTCTATCAGATCTGTGAGCGTCTACTTGTTATATTGTTCTTGATTGCTTGTAGGTTCAAGGTTGTTCTTGGCACAACAAGAGCAGCAACAATAGGAGCCGGTGTAACTATCGCTAAGGCGCATCACCCTTGTGGTTGTTGTAGTCGGATAGCAAAACGTCGACCTCCACCCCAAATCGTAGTTATTGTAACACCCCAGGTGTTACACAGGGTGTCCACCCCAGAGCTACCCCTTTTAACCCATTATTACATGAAGATTTATATGGGCAAAGTACCTCAAACTTGGAATTCAAGGTCCTAATCAAGTGCAAACTATCTTGGATATCATGCCCTAGCTTGTCATGCACATCTAGGTGAGGATTTCCCAAAACCCTAAAGCACACCCCCTCATGGGCAATAGGAACCCTAATTGAAGCTATGATCAAAAGATCATGTAAACCTTATGATCATGGTTTGGGCCAAATATAAAAGTTGTAATATACTTCATAACCTACAATTAATAGAAAGGAAGTACCCCCAAAAAGTTTTCAGAAAAGTCCTAAAAAGTTCACCTAAGGTTCAGCTCAAGGGAGAATTCAGATTTTGCCTAAGTTTAAAAACTAACCCTTGAGCAAAGACTCCACATGTTCACCTTAATCCAAATTTCAAAACCCTTCGACCCAATTGACAAAATGGCGCCAAATTAACCCTAGAACACCCTGGAAAGAGATGACACCTACCCTAGGGCGCTAGACACGACTTGACACCACTTTTGTCTCGGCTCGGACCTAGCTGACACAGCAAACTTCTTCCCCCTCTATCTCCCTACCCCGACCATATCTTGGCTTGGAACTCACAGCAAAAAGGTAGGATATGGAGCAGAGAAGCGACCGTACACAGTGATTTTGCCAAGATACGCACGCTATGGCGCTCTAATCCGCCGTTGAACCTTGGCAGAAGCAAGCTTCCACGTGTTCGACGCAAGCTGACATCCGGGGGCGCGCTCAGAGCACGCCCGTGCGCGAACCCCCGCGCGCCCGCGGCCGCCCGTGACCACGCCCGCGCCACGGCTATAAAACCCGCCCAAGTGCTCGGCTGCCTTCCCCGTTGCCTCCTCCGTACCTCGCCTGACTTACCCGAGCCAGCCATTAGCTCCGGCGACCTCCCCGCGACCCGCCAGTGCCACCCGAGAGCAACCACCGTGGCCAGCCCCTTTCCCGTCCTCCTCCGTTCGATCCAGGCCCTCAGATAGCTTCCTGGTGAGGCCATGAAGCTTGCTCAAGCTTGAACCGAGGACCCGCGTCACCGGAATAGCTCAATCGTGCTCGCCGGAATTCAAAAACCCGCCGGCGCACGTGGACCGGGTAAGCCTCTGCATCTTTTCCAAATTCGTTGCACGCATGGCCTCTACATCACCCCGTGGAGCTCCTTGTGCACCTTAATTGAACTATACCGCCGTGGTTTGGCCGAAGCAGGAGCCGCCGACGACCCCCGCCGCCTGTGTTCGTGGCCAGGGTAGCTCCGACCACCTCCGACGCCGACCCGCACACCGACGTGACCGTCGCGACCTCCCGGACGTCACTGACCACCCCGTCGGAGCTCTACTGCCGCCGGTAAGCCCCACCGCCGTAATCTATGCCACGGGTACTATTTAAGTCAGTCAGGGAGCGCGGGTTAGATTTTGGTTAGGTCCAGGGGGTTTTGTGCAATGTCAGTGACCCATGCCAATAGTAGACCGAGGACTGTTTTGTGAGAAAAGAAAGAAATAAACCCCAGGGGCCTCAGCGCAAACCTGTTTTCTTTTCCATTTTCGAATTTATTTTTCTTTTGCTATGGCAGATAACTAAATAAATGCATAACTTGAAGAATAATCATCCAAAAATGTTCAAACCAATTTTGCTAGACTCTGGGAATTATGAACTATCAGATAAAAATAATAAAACCCATAGTTCCTGTATTCCTTTCTGAAGTTTCAAATTAAATAAGAAAACTGCTCAAAACTTAATATTAGAAGGAAAAATAGAAATATTGTTTGGCTAGGGTTAGCAAAATTTGGAGAAGTTTATATCTACCTACTGATCCAATTAAAAATGCTAAACCTCTCTGTCCACCCCATTAAGTTAGTTTTTGCCCCTTAATTTATAATATGCCCAAGATTAAGAAAAATGGAAAATGTGATTTAAATAATGAACCAGAGGGTACCCCTATTTTTGTTAGGATACTTATTCAAGCTAGTTCACTGGAAAAATATATCATACCCTGTTTTAGTATAAAAAAAGTAGGATACCTTTTGTTTTAATAAAACAAGTGAAACTTAGAAAAACTCTACAAAAATAACCCCAAGGTGAAAACACCCCCACCCTTGGGATGGAAAATGTTTTGCTAATAAGAACTTAAAAAAATATGAAATCTGTTGTTTGACATTTTTCAAATAGCAATGTAGTGGAAAGTGCCTTTTTGGCATTAAACTTTAGAAAGTCATAACTAAATAACCACCCCTTGGCTTTCTGTGATTTTTGGCACAGAAGCCTATTATTAATGTTAGATGCTAGTGTTGGGGACTCGTTCTCAAATGCTATGAATTAAGAACAAGGCAACATAAAATGTTAAATGTTAATGCCCTTCGTCCGCTGAAACATTATTCCTTTAAGGATTTAATGAACTTCGGACGAAGGTTGAGGACGATACAATTACGAAGGTTGAATCTTCGTAATTGAACTCTAATAGATTATATAAAATAATACAAAATATGAAGCATTAAAGATAAATAAATTATAAATGAACGACATCACTTTCATATTATATCAACTTAATGTATTCAAATATTAGATACATTTATACCTTCGCCTTGGCAAAGATTAATTCCCGAGTGATGCGATTGCAATTACAAGAATGTGTGAACAGTAAAGGAATACTGTTCACTATTTATAGGCACAAGACACAGCCTGTGAGGAATTACAAGTATGCCCCTTATAAAAGCTTACAACATTGACTCAGACCTTTATGGACTAAAAAGTCATTCTATCTTTAAGTCGGTTTATAATGTCGAAGCTTTATGAAGAGGAACCTTCGGCCATCTCATACAAACAGCTTCAGCCGAAAGCCGCTTCTCCCTTGAAGACCTTCGGCGACGAAGCATAGACCCAACAGCTAGCAAAAATAACCCTTAGGGCAGAACCCACCCTTAATTAGGAGATGTAGTGTAAGTGACCCATTTTACACCACTCTTACTATTTTTGTCTAAAGCATAGCCTTTATATTTTAAGCCTCAAATTCTTAAAACAAGCTAGAATAGCAAATGGCAACCCACTGTAATTTTTACAGAATTTTTGGAAATTTTTAAAACACTGTCATAGTTCAAACCTACACTAGAAATCATAAGAAGAAATTAAAGTGAGGAAAAATGAATAAGGATAATTAGTGCCATCCTAAAACCCTTGTAATTTTGTCCACTGAAATATATAAAGGCAATACAAGTCCACTATGTTATCTTCAATGGAAACCTAAGACTAAAAGGTAATAAGTATAAACCACTTGGAGCCTCGCATGACTAAGAAACCCTAAGTCACTTCTTGACGTAGTTCTTTTTAGCATAATGTTATTAAATCTTGCATAATCATGACATACATGTTCATTGCATTTCGATAGACTGTAACCTTGCTGACGGAGAGTACGTCCTCGTGCCGGAGCAAGGAGCTGCTCAGGAGGTAGCCCCAGATCCAGCACCAGAGCCTGCACCAGAGGACCTGCCTGCCACTGCTTTGGAAGGCAAGCCCCGGTTTATGCATAACCTATTATTTATGCTATTTTACTGCACTTATTGATTGTAGGATTGAATGTGCACTTAAGTGTAGGAGTTGTTTTAAAACCCTAGTTGCATGATCTCAGGAATCCTGTTGAGATGAATACTAATATGCTAGGTCGAGTAGCTGCTTTCTTAAGTAGGCTCTCGGTAGAAGTCGAGTGATTTTTCTAGCACTCGCGCGAGGTCAGGAAATTGGTTGTATCCACTTTCTATCATAATGGTGTTGGTATGTGAACAACAATCCATGGGGATTGGTTGTCCACGGGATAAAAATTGGAATAAGGATTAAGGTGTGGTACCGTGTTTCAAGCGTTTGAACGTACTAAACACATACCGAGAAATATGGTAAATCGGTAAGCCTAGTACCTGAGTGAACCTGCCCGCAGATTGCCCTCCTCACGCGACCTGAGACGTGGTCTCCCATTCCGGTTATGGTGGGTACAAGTGCGGTCACTGCACGACGGCAGTCGGGGTCAGTGAGGCATTGTACGCCAAGGCGGTGAGCCCCTTTCTGTTGCCAGGGAATCAATGGGGACGGTTGATGTGTGTGGGGACGGAGTGCCTCGCCATGTCGTGTGTTTAGGTTTACCTTGCAAGGTTTAAAAACTCGATTCGAATCGTCTGCTTCTCGCAGCTAATGAGACTGCTTGATCCATGCTGCTACATTGAGTAACAAGTGGAATTGTGTTGAGATGATACAAGATGTTGATTGCTAAAAATGTTTGCTACTATGTATGAATAGATAGTACATCTTTAGCCTTAAGAGAGTCACACTTAATTTTGACAAAGTTAACAACTTGATTTAGAAACTCAGCTAGTGCTTTTGGCAACCAAACCCCACAGCCAAACAGCTGCATGTCTAGAGGTAGAGGAGTAGACTCCTCACACCGGGTAAGTCTAGCTGAGTATTAGTATACTCAGCCTTGCTTATGGCATAATTTTTACAGGTTCTCTGGAGGAAATGGTTGCTGGAGTGACTTGGTTGTCCATCTTGCCACCGGGTTGGACTGTCGAGTGGGACTCTGCCTCGGCTGAGGAGGAGCATGAGGAGTGATGGGACAGGCTTCCCCATCTCTCTGTTTAATTACCGTTAGTTTTATTCCGCTGCACTTCGAACACTGATGGCTACTTTTGAAAAACTCTGATGATGATGTAATAACTTAATACTCTTTCATGCATGGTTTTATGCTTTATTGTATTTGCTCTGTGACTCACCATCGAGTGAGATTGTGGTACTTGATCCTGTCAGTGGCCGTGTCGGACTAGATCCGAGGGATTGACGGGTTATTCCCATTTAAGTGTGGTCTAGCCTTTAAAGCGGGACTTAGACACTTAAGTTGGAATAATTCGGGCAGTTCCGCCACAGCTATCAGGAGAGATGTACCTATCGCTCAAGGCGCCACACCATCTTGGTTGTGTTATCGGGCAGCCAATGTTGGCCTCCAACAAAATTTCCACCTCCATCATCTCTAATCGAAAGATCAGGCTCCCTTCTACCCGTTGGGTTTATCACTTCATAAATTATTTTAGCTTCGGAACTAAAGAACACTTATACTATGGCACAACCGAACTTTCTCCCCTTTTGGAGCCGTATGACCCTGAAGCTGATCCATCTCTGAAGGGGGCTTTGAAGTAATCAGAATAGCCAACGCAGCTATCATCAAAGTTGTAGATAGGCTTCTAAACGAAGCCGCTGAAAAAGTCCTAAAGGAGGATAATTAGGCCTTGTTTACTTGAACTGTAGAATTTTTATATTTAGTTTCCCTTTATAAGAAACAATTATCAACTATATGTATATTCAATGATGTAATATATTTCTTTGTGGAGCATGAAACCTTCGTACGTACCGTTTTTGAGCCACAGGCGAAAAAACACCTTCCCTTCTTTTCACGCTTCATAAAGATGAAAATCCCATTTTTTGTCGAAGCAGCTTATCAGACTCGAAGGTCTAGTCATAGATATTGCATGAGTACCATTGTCGAAGGCATAAATCTTTTATTGTTGATACATCCTTTCATAATTCTTCGCTGAAGATAGTCTTAACAACCTCATGGGTTAGCCAGAATGTTCAAAGGAACAATTTCTCTTCTTTTCCACTGTTTCAGACGATGCAAGATGATGAATGATGCGATGCTATGTAGTATGGCATGATGGTGTGATGAAACTGATGTTAATGCACAAATGCTTCATAAAAAATAAGACTCTGCATTCCCTTAGGAGATTTTGGAGTCTCTTCACCTTTTACTTAGGTGGTATTTTAGCTCTGCGTCCCCTTAGGAGATTTTGTTGCGTCCCTGATGATTGGGAGCTTTGCTGATGGCCTTGAGTGTGATTTCCCTTGTCGTCGCTTGAGTTGGGATTATGGATTGTCCTGACATGCCTAGGGTGGAGTCTTCCTCCGAAGCCCTTGGTCATCTCGGAGTATCTATAGGCCTCTTCCCTTCTCTGCCGAAAGTCATTGTCGGTCCTGATGTACTCGTCCATCTTCTGCAGAAGTTTCTCCAAAGTTTATGGTGGCTTCCTGGTGAAATATTGTGTTGTCGGTCCTGGTCGGAGCCCTTTGATCATAGCCTTAATAACAATCTCATTTGGCACAGTTGGCGCCTGGGTCCTAAGACGCAGAAACCTTCGGACATACGCCTGCAGGTATTTCTCATGGTCCTGTGTACATTGGAACAGAGCTTGAGCATTTACTGGCTTCGTCTAGAAACCCTGGAAACTGGTTACCAGCATGTCCTTCAACTTTTGCCATGACGTGATTGTTCCCGGCCGAAGGGAGGAATACCACGTTTGATCCATGCTCCAGACTGCCATGACAAAGGACTTCGCCATGCCGGCAGTGTTGCCACCATATGAGATATGGTCGCCTCGTAGCTCATAAGGAACTGTTTCGGATCTGAATGCCCATCATACATGTGAAGTTGTGGTGGTTTGTAGGATGGTGGCCATGGGGTAGCCTGCAATTCTGCTGCTAGAGGAGAAGCATCATCCAAAGCAAAGTTACCATGATGGAAATCATCATACCATACATCATCATAGTTTGGGCTTTCTTGACGAAGCTCTCTCTGCTATGGCCTTCATCCATGCTCGTCTTGTGTGATATGGCGCATTTCTTCGGTAGCTTCATCAATCTTCTTCTGAAGTTTAGCTAACCGAAGCATTTTCTCTCTTTCTCTCCACTTGTTGGTGGATGGCCTCTAGGTCTCTGATCTCTTGGTCTAGCTCCTCCTCTTGCGGTGTTGGGCTGATGGCCTTCCTTTTCTAGTTTTGGGCTTCTCTTAGAGGGAGCCCTTCTTGGTTGATGTCCAGCGGTGCAACGGTAGCCCCTGGCGCTATTGCCTTCTTCGGCGGCATGACGAAAGTGAGTGCTTGAGCTGTTGTAGAAGGTGGTCGTTTGAGTTCACCGGAGGTGGGCACCAATGTTGATCACTTGTTCTCAAATGTTGTGAATTAAGAACTAGGCGACACAATTGCTAAAGATTAAGGACCTTCATCCTCTGAAGCATTATCTCCTTTCGGATACAATGATCTTCAAACGAAAGTCATGAAGGACACACCTTCATCATTTATGAGAATAAGAGTCCATACATATAACATATGTTATCTATTCGTCCATTCATTCATATATCTATTTTCTATTTCATAATATATAAACATGAACATTAACATAATTTATATTACATTGATACCTTTGGCTTGATTGAAGGTGTTGACGCGAGAGCAATTACAATCCAGCATGAACAGTACGAGGGTACTGTTCAACTATTTATAGGCGCGGGACGCAGCCCGGGTAAAAATACATTTATGACCTTCACATGTGTTCATAATTGTAACATAAATCATTAGGGACTAGCTAGTCTTTTCCTCTTCGGTTCAGCATCGTGCTTCATATTCGTCACCACTTTAAGCCGAAGCTGCTGCTCTTCGGCTATAGCTTCAGCATTCATCGTTGTCATTTTTAGGCTATATCTTCGTCTTAAAGACCTTCGGTGGAGAAGAGGACTCCCATCATGGACCTTTGTTTATGTCGAAGCTCCTGTAATACTCACCATTATGCTAGGAACAAATGGTTAGTTGTGTTTTTTAGGACCTTCGGAAGAGGAAGTCCCAAAACATGTACCAAGATTTGAAGCAGCATTATTGGTGGACTAAAATGAAGACAGAAATTGCTCGCTATGTGGCAAAGTTTGACACTTGTCGACGGGTTAAGGTGGTGCATATGAAGACTGCTAGACCCCTACAATCATTGCCTATCCCTACATGGAAATGGGATGACATAATTATAGATTTTGTTGTTGGATTACCCAGGACATCCAAAGGATATGATTCTATTTGGGTTATAGTGGATCGGCTAACAAAGACAACTCATATTCTTCCAGTCAAAACCAATCACCCAGTCTTTGTTTATGCTCAATTATACGTTGCTTCGGACCTGATTTGGTCAAAGAAACGGAAGAAAAGGTCCAACGCATACGACACAACTTGAGAGAAGCTCAAGCACAGCAAAAGAATTATGCAGATAAACGGCGCCAACCATTAACTTTTCAAGTTAGAGATCATGTGTACTTAAAGGTATCACCAACGAAGGGAGTTAGTTGTTTCGGGGTTAAAGGAAAGTTAGCACCCCGATACATTGATCTGTTCCCTGTTCTTGAACGATGTGGGTAGGTTGCGCACAGACTTCGACTGCTAGAATCATTATCTGTTGTACACAATGTGTTCCATGTATCACAACTAAAGAAGTGTCTTCGAGTCCCTGATGAAACTATGGTTATATCAGATGTTAATTTGGAACCATATATAACTTATTCAGAATATCCCATCCGAGTTTTGGATCAGAAGGACTGAGTTACTCGAAAAAGGACCCTCAAGTTCTACAAGGTACAATGGAACCAACACACAGAAGAGCAAGCTACTTGGGAATCTAAAGATTTCTTAGAAAAAGCATTTTCCTAAGTTTTTGGCTTCTCGTAACCTTTAAGGTTTGTGCACTTTATTGTAAAGCTAGAGCAAACCCACACACACACCCCCTTCCTTGTAAGATAAAATAGGAAATAAAGTTGTGACACGTTTTCTTTGCCATTACATACCCAGGAGCCTTAAATCTCAGGACGAGGTTCTTTTATGGGGGGAAGGATGTAACACCCCTGGTGTTACGAGAACTAAAACTTTGGCATGACATCATATGCATTGGCATTACATTATGTATGATACACCTAGGATGCATCCACTAGGCTAAAATTTCAAAACAAACATGTGATGTGATGCTTGTGTGATGATCTGACTTGGTAAAAGAGATTCTTGACCCTAGGTTTGAATGTCTCTCTTCAAGGATTAGAAGCATGTGGCCTTATGAGATGAACATTAAGGGATGATCTTAACAAGTTGTTAGAAATGTTCAAGAAATGTTAGCTTAGAGAGCTTAAGTGCCAAATGTACCCTAGGACACTGAAAACCCTAATTTGGAACCCAGAAACCCTAATTAGTGCCCTATTGGGTGATTTCAAATTCTATGCACTTTTTGTCAAAAGTGTATATATCGAAGTGATAGAGTAACAAAAACTAAGCAACTTTCATATTTAGAGATTTCCATGTTTTGTGGTGAAACTTGGAGTAATTTGCAAAAGTGCACGAGTCACCCTAACTTTGAACTCTGAAAAACAGTGTGGATGAGCTGATTTTGGACTCTTGTATCTCTTGATCCAGAAGGAGTTTGCTATAAGTCACTATAGCATAGTTGTAGGGATATTATAGCATTACAAGTTCGTGTAAGGGACCTAGCCCTAGAACTGTATGGAGCCTGGTGCAAAATGCATCAAAATTCAGGCTAATAGAATCCTGAATTTCAGACTTGGAACAGTAATCTGAACCCTGAAATTCAGTGTTTGAGGCTTGGATTAAAGTCCCTTTTTGTGGTCAATCTAGAAGGTTTAAGGCTGGGAAATGAGTAGATGGATTAAAGACCATGTGATGGTGATTAATTGTTATTAAGCTAGGTGGCTTGATCCTGCACAAAAACTAGAGGAAATGGTGTTCAAAGTGGTGCTGTCAGATTAATAAATTTGAAAGTCGACTAAAGTGACTTGCTCTGAATTTTTGTCTGTTTGATCAACTTCGAGGCTTTACAGAGATTATTCGATTTGATTAGGAGCCAGGGTGGTGTAATAAAAGTTGGAGAGCTTGTATTCATGACCAAGTTTTATTAGGAGGACCTGGCTTGATGCCACATAAGTTTAGGAGATAATGATGCTCAAACTATCGCTGTCAGAGAGGAAAAGCAGAGGGTGACTGTAGGTCGAAATTCAGACAAATGAAATGGCACCAGTGTGATGTAGCTAGTTTTTGGCACCATAACTTTGGATCTATGAAGTTTGGGTCCAAGAACCTTATAGTAACTTTGAAGATCTTTGTTTTGTGAACAAGTTCTGTTAACAAAGATTGATCTGTCCTTAGCAAATGCAAAGAGAGAAAGGTGGCTGAACAAGGGGGATTCAGTCGAGCACTACAGATCCTAATGATCAGAAATATCTACAACAGATCTTTTCTCCTTGTCGTGTCTCACTTTTGTGCAAAAAGTTGAGATAAAGATGGGGTAGATAGCAGGAGTGTTCAGGACTTTAACCAGCACTGAAATATCTAAGGTTGTACTGGAGAACATCTACCCAAGGGAGCCTCATCTGCTGTCCTCTGTCGTGGTAAGTTTCATCATGGCTATTGCCTTGCTGTGTTCCTGACTTTCGCATGGATCTTTGGGGACGAGCCACGCACTCGCGCTCATGCAGATGCCATCCTTACACAAATACCCATCGTTGTCCATCCATTGAATCCAGTCAATGGTTGAGCCTTGCTCTGTCCACATAAAGAGTAACCGGGGGGAAGGATAGATCTTTGTCATCTTCGTGGGTCATTGTAAGTTACTTCGATGCAATGTTATCGCCTTCCCTTTCCCCAAAACTATACCTAGGGTTTACTCAAGCTTCTGGCTCAGTAACTTTGCAAGTCTGGTGACCATGTTGCCGACCTAGCAACCTCACGCGGCCAAGCGAACACGGTATGGTTCGACACCTTTAATTTGGTGTTTTAGTGCCCATATATGTTGGTGAAGCTCACCAAGGTGGTCGTTTGGTCATTACTATTATAGATAGCTCGGAACGCGATCTCGACACCACGTATTAACCCCGTGAACTGCCCCTATGTCGACTAACCAAAATTCCGTCGATCCGACGACGGTACACGTGAGCATCGTGTCCTACGTGACCTATTGGTGCTCCTCGTGTCCTACATGGTTGAAGAGGATGCAATCTGAAATGACCTCTGTGCATCAAAATTCTATCAAATATCTATATTATCTGATCACAAGAGCCGATGACTTGCATCGAGCTAAGTCCTTACTTCAAGAACAAAATAACTTATGAGGTCAATTGTTTCTGAAGTTTTCGCTGGTGCTTTTGGTTTGTCAAGCCCCACCAAAAGGCAGGGGGCATGTGTTGAGCACCAAAAGTGACGGACGATCCGGCCCTAGGGCCCGGACGGTCCGCGCCCCCGCAGTCAGATTAACTTGGGTAATTATCTTTATCTTGTGTGTGGTTATCTATCTAATCACGTGGAGTTTGTTAGCTATTGTATAGGAACAGGTCCAGACCTCCCCTATATATATGAAGGGGTACGACCGATTGAGAACTCCCGAACGCATTTCAATCGAACATATCTACTTTATTTACCTTTCCTGTCCTAGGAGTAGATGTAACGTAGTTCTAGTTGTAGCCTTCCACATATCCACCTCCACCCCTATTCGACTCTATGTCGTCTAGATCCGTATTGTGTGGCCTGTCGACCTCAAGACGACCTTACGATCTTACCCCTCTCACGGGGCAAGATCTAGTTGTCCACTCAAGATCTTTTCCTCGAATTGATTTCTTAATTCCTAGGCGACTCCACGTCGTCTGGAGACGTCTCGGGTGACCTGTCGACCCGGAGCGTCCTAAGATCTCTTCCCCAGGTGGCGAGGTCGATGTTCCAGCAAGGAGGAAGACGACCTGGCGCCATCACAAACCATCTGATCTAGAGCGCGGACCGTCTGGTGCAGTGCAGGGAAGGCGCCGCTGCTGCGCCTAGGTCACGGACCGTCCAGGCCAGAGCCACGGACCATCCGCCCAAGTGATTGGCGCTGCCAAGATCGGCACCAAAATGTTCTTCCTGTGGGACTCCTTAATTCATTAGGCTGATCAACAATGTGGGACTCCTTAATTCATTAGGCTGATCAACAACGTTCCTTCTGAATGGACGACGTGCTGGATTATTGTGGCAGTAGCAGTACAAGCGATCAAACCCAAATCTCTCTTTAATTTATATTTTGATGTCATTCGTTCAATTGGATGCTAATAGCCTTTCAATTAGATCTCAGAAATTAGCACATCTCCAGTCTTGCTGAGCTGTGGATGCAAAAACTTCTCTTCAAGAGGATATTGAATTCCTGAACAATTTCACAAAGCTCTACGATGATGGGGTTAGTTTTAGCTCAAAGATTATTTCCGCATTCGGTTCAGAATTAATTGATAGAGATTGGAAGAGATTAAATCAATTGCTAGTTAAATTAAATAGAGATTTAATCCTCCTCAATCGCTTTCGGATCACATAAAACCAAACAAGGGCCCATGCATTTCAATTTTCGAGCCACTGTCATACGCAAGGGTCCGGTCAACCACCTTGCCATTTCAATCTCACGAGCTACAGTTGTCAAATCAGAGTAAAAATGATTACTGTTAACCGGACTTCTAATTCATATACCACCAAACTGTCAAACATCTGGACTAAATACATGCAACACCAGTATTTACAAACAAGACTCGCTTCTCCTAAGCGATTGACCTACACTGAAGCTACTTCGCCAAAAACTCAGTATTCTGTTCAGTGAAAAAACCTTCGTCGGCACCGTGCTGATCCCATCTCCTCGTACTCAGACTTCGTTATGCACATTGATTCGAAATCAGGACTTGATGCTAGAATAGATCCGCCTCTCCAGACACCAAAAATTGGGCTACACATAGCAAACAATTGTTAACAGCAATGCCAATCATATGCACGGTATGATTCATTTTTCAGCATTTTCCACCAATAAAATTGGGCATGCAAGAGGGGGTGCGAGAGACATACTTCTCTTGACGAGTTATCTTAACCTTGTAGTCGTCAGGGACAAGAGGCCGAAGTTCCCTCTCCCTGTCAATGCAGTTTATGCAATCTCAGTGACTACCTCAAAAGAAACCAAATAACAAGTGTATCCAACTCATGACAAAATAAAGGCATATACTGTCTATAATGCTAAAGAAACAACTTACAATCTTTCGGTGAATCTGGGGAACAGTGTGCTTCCACCTGTCAAGATGATGCTGGAAACATCCCAACAATGTGAACTCACATGCATACCATGTTCAAAGATCAATGCAGGTGCAGATGTATGTAAATGGAAATGATACCTCTCAAAAAGCACAGGTTGAAGATATGGATGGCAAGCTTGTACAGCACGAACTATACACTCAGCAAGCCCAGCTTGATTTATGCCTACAAATATGCACAGCAGAGATTAGTATGGCAACAAATGAGAAGCTTAGATAATGTGCTAACATAGCAGAGTACAATTGTTATGAAACTAACATTACTACTGTGCGGAAGAAAGATGGACAAAACAATGAAACTCTTCTGTTCTATTGTTTACCAATGTTAAAGGAAAAACAGAATAGTTGATGTAAATTCACCAAGATGTGATTAATATGCATATGAAGTTATGAAGGTCAACTGAATTGCTACTTTTGAGTCACTGGCAAGGGATATTATCCGAGTAGTAAACTAGTAATTGAGATTAGGTATGTCAATGGTTTTGCATTCCAATGTTAAGGGCAAATCCTCCCCATCAGGAAAATGAATTGGTGGTTGGTCATGTGCAGATGGGAAGAAATAATTATTGTGCTTTGCAATGGTTTTAGGAAATACACTGAAAAGTAGCATGAGACCGATATGCTGTTCAATAACTTGAGAGCACATATGAGAGAATATATTCAAAATCTTATGAGCAAAAGTACACAGGACATAACATTGTCACTAACCAAGATCAATGGGATGAAAAAGCATCTCTGGGACAAGGAACCTCTCGTTTGTCAAGACAAATTCCTACAGAGTTAAAATCTCATCAATGATATCATAATACCACATGGCAGCCAATACCAAGGAGGCGAGGATGTTACATTTTGACTTAATTCTGCCTTTTTCCGATCCTCGGACTTATTTGTATCCATACCATGGTCTTTGCTATCTGATACTTGAGGCAGGGTGCGATATCTAAGTGCTTCATCCATATCCTTGACAAACCCTTTCTTGTATGTTATACCATCAGGGAGAATATAAGAACATCTAAAAGGGTTATCCTTAAATGATAACCTGCCCAGAAATTGCACAGCAAGCTGCTAAGAGATTTGAGTAGCATAAAATCCCATAGTTTAGTCAACTCATTAGTAGGTCCCCATTTCAAAGGAATGTGATTTTACATCATTTAACTCATTCTTTCTTCCCTAATACAGCACAATATATTTTAAGAAAATGCCTCTAAACAACTTTCAAGCAAAGGAAACATGTACTTAATAACATTCTCTTAGCATCCGTCGACATTAATGGCATCTGGATTCTGGAGTTAGCATTGTAAATTCAGGGTGCTTTACGAAGACACTATAAACAACAATATGAGAAAACAAAAGTCCCAAGTATAGGATAGTCCCAAAAACACATTCCAGTGTCCTTAGGTTAGTTATCTATTTGTTTGTTTGACAAAGATAAGTTTTGTGTTCTTAAAATTCAAATGCTAAGGTCTTTCAAGCCTTCTAATGCCTATAGTGAAGTTTCAGCTCAAAATGCTAGTTCACCAGCTCCCACAAAAACATGTGTGCATGCACAACACCTCTAGTTCTGGAAGCTACAAAATCCAGTTTGTCAAAAAAGGTTATCAATGTGTGCACTTAAATTGGTTAAACAGACAAAGTTCAAACACTAGATGTTCCTAGATGGCCCAACCTTTAAATTTATTCAGAACTTACATGAAACATTAACCCTAAACAAACAAAAGAAGGGTTGGCACATGAAAGGTTATGAAGACAGCTGACCTGGCAAGGTGTAGATCACCAGGGACATCAAGCGAGACAAAACATAGCTTTTCCTTTGCATCATCAATGAGGAGAGTTTCATCCATAACATTAAGGGAACGGTATGAGACGAGCTCCTTGAGATAGTTTGTAAGGGCCTTGCCGCCAAGGTCCATACGCCGAACACCATAATTAAGAGTAAAGTTCTGAAGTACAGGGGATGCATGGGTGAAAGAGAAGCCACAGTCAACAACAAGGCTGCATTGGGCACGAAACATCATTGGTTGTCGGCTAGCCTCATAAAGGTGGACAAGGGAAGGACCATCTGCAACATAAAGCGAGTTGAAGCCAAACTCCTCGAACACTAGCTCATCAGTTGCATGCTGTATCGCTGGAGGGTTAAACATGGGTTCCACCAGTAACAAGGACGAGTTAGTAGGATCAACCTGGAGAAGATTGCGCAAAACCCGTTCCCACACATCCCTCTGCACCTCGGTATTGATAAGATAGCCACGGTCAATAGGACGCTTCAAAGTCATGCCAGTCACATCGACATCTTCTGCCTGCAGCTGGTCAGCCACAAGCCATTTCTTCGAGCTGGCATTGCCACCAGGGGGTTTGGCCATACAGTTGGGGACAACAGCAATTGGATCATTGTCCCCCCCAAAGCCAGCCTTGAGAAGACCACCCCCATTGTCTATCACCACCACACCCGATCCACCCGTCATTGAATATCCCTATCTTAGTTCAACCTCTTCTGAGTGCCAGGAGTACCCGACAGCAATCGATTAAGCGACGATTGATCGCCGTTTAAGCGTTTAATGCCCCCCCAGGCCACACAGTTGCGCGCGTCGTTCCCCTGTCCCAGCCGATCGTGCGGAGAACTCACCTCTCTCGTCCGTACCTGTCTCTGCCGCTACAGGATCCGCCTGTCCGCCACACTCCAAGCCCTGCGCGTCCGCCACTCCTTGGCTGGAAGTGATCGACCAGTGGCTGGCGGCGTTGGTTTGCCCAGCAGACGAAAGAGAACAAAGGAAAGGGGAACGGGAGATGGCGGCGGTATAGGGCGCTTGGAACGGGGGTTCATGCCTTCAGGGAGTAGGACGGGAGGTGGATGGGATGCCCGGCGGCGGCACTTGGCGCAGGGGACTTGCGGCGAGCATGGCGTGGCGGCCGCGTCAGGGTTTCGAGGAAGACGGAAGACCAGCCAGGGCTGCCGCACGATGTGGGCCAGCAAAACAGATGGGCCTTCACCGCCGACAGGAATGAAGAAGAAGAACTAGGGCACTTTCGTGGGCCAGCAGGCGCTTGTGGCCTCCGCGGCTCCGCCGGATGAAGAACAGGAACGCCAGGTGGGCTTAAAGACCTAGGCCTATTTGGATTCGTAGTCAGGTACTGAAGTAGTCAGGTGGGTTTGCTTAGACTCTCGACAGCGGGCGCCTCTTCGTTCAGAAAGTATACGTAATCTCTAGCCTTCAGAGCATGCTCTACTTCACCCTCTCACTTTTAAAACCAGATGTTTAACCATCTAAGAGCTAGTTTGAGAACCCCATTTACCCAAGAGATTTTATTTTCCCAAGAGAAATCAGTTCATTTTCACTTGATAAAATGAAAATCACTTGAGAAAATGGTTTTCCCAAACTAGCCCTAAACTTTATAAAAGCGGACAAATAACCTCCAAATAATTTTAGTTAACTGTTATGATGACATGACACTTGTTTAAATGGAACTATTTTGTCTTTTTTTAATTCTGTTTTTTCTACTACCATCAAAATTTTATACAATTTTACACAAATCGATAATTAGATATTATGTTAGCTGTAATTTTCTATAACATTTCTAGAAGCCATTTAATTACTAAAAATAAAAAAACTACACAAAAATAACTTAAGAGTTTTGTCTCTGATTCATTTATTATCTTATTAAGCTAAAACTTTTACTAGAGTTAAACAATACTATTCATAAACTACAAAATTTTGTGTTGCTTTTATTAAGAAAGATAGGTGTCCTTTCGTCTAATTAATAATTAAATTAATTTTACATTTGTTTTTTAGAAACACCTAGTAACAATAAAAAATGATCTCCATTTTTTACATAGATTATCTCTTAGCTAAACTAATATATACAAATATTTTCAGATTTTTTAAGAACATTAAATCTAAACCTATATAAAATTCTGAGAAATATTTACATATTTATGGGTCTAGATTTAAAATTCTCAGAAAAATCTGGAAATATTTGTGTATGTTAGTGTAGATAGGAGAAGGTTTGTGTAAAAAATGGAGATTATTTTATTAGTGTTTGGTAAGTTTTATAAAAAACAAATGCAGAACTGATTTAGATAATAATTAGAAGAAAGACCACTTAACTTTCTTAATAAAATCAACAAAAAAAATTCTTAGTTTAGTAATAGTGTTGTTTAGCTCTAGTAAAAATTTTGGTCTTATCAAAGAAGAAATGAATCAGAGACAAAAAAATATTAAGTTCTCTTTATGTAGCTTTTTTGTAATTAAACTATTACTTCTAAAATTTTACAAAAAAATTATGGTGAGTATAATATCTAATTACCAAATTTGTGTAAAACTACATAAAATTTGACACTTGTAGAAAATAGAATTAAAAAAGACAAAATTGATGTCACTTAAATCAGTGCAACATCATTAAAATGTAACATCTCAAATCCATCAATTAAAAGTAAGTTAATATTAGTTGCTAAACCTAGTAGAGAAGAAAGAATTCTACAATAAAAGAAAGAAATAGCATAAAAATATAACCCAAGAGATTTTATTTTCCCAAGAGAAATCAGTTCATTTTCACTTGATAAAATGAAAATCACTTGAGAAAATGGTTTTCCCAAACTAGCCCTAAACTTTATAAAAGCGGACAAATAACCTCCAAATAATTTTAGTTAACTGTTATGATGACATGACACTTGTTTAAATGGAACTATTTTGTCTTTTTTTTTAATTCTGTTTTTTCTACTACCATCAAAATTTTATACAATTTTACACAAATCGATAATTAGATATTATGTTAGCTGTAATTTTCTATAACATTTCTAGAAGCCATTTAATTACTAAAAATAAAAAAACTACACAAAAATAACTTAAGAGTTTTGTCTCTGATTCATTTATTATCTTATTAAGCTAAAACTTTTACTAGAGTTAAACAATACTATTCATAAACTACAAAATTTTGTGTTGCTTTTATTAAGAAAGATAGGTGTCCTTTCGTCTAATTAATAATTAAATTAATTTTACATTTGTTTTTTAGAAACACCTAGTAACAATAAAAAATGATCTCCATTTTTTACATAGATTATCTCTTAGCTAAACTAATATATACAAATATTTTCAGATTTTTTAAGAACATTAAATCTAAACCTATATAAAATTCTGAGAAATATTTACATATTTATGGGTCTAGATTTAAAATTCTCAGAAAAATCTGGAAATATTTGTGTATGTTAGTGTAGATAGGAGAAGGTTTGTGTAAAAAATGGAGATTATTTTATTAGTGTTTGGTAAGTTTTATAAAAAACAAATGCAGAACTGATTTAGATAATAATTAGAAGAAAGACCACTTAACTTTCTTAATAAAATCAACAAAAAAAAATTCTTAGTTTAGTAATAGTGTTGTTTAGCTCTAGTAAAAATTTTGGTCTTATCAAAGAAGAAATGAATCAGAGACAAAAAATATTAAGTTCTCTTTATGTAGCTTTTTTGTAATTAAACTATTACTTCTAAAATTTTACAAAAAATTATGGTGAGTATAATATCTAATTACCAAATTTGTGTAAAACTACATAAAATTTGACACTTGTAGAAAATAGAATTAAAAAAGACAAAATTGATGTCACTTAAATCAGTGCAACATCATTAAAATGTAACATCTCAAATCCATCAATTAAAAGTAAGTTAATATTAGTTGCTAAACCTAGTAGAGAAGAAAGAATTCTACAATAAAAGAAAGAAATAGCATAAAAATATAAGTAGTTAATCTTTTTAGAGTAAAATTTAAAATTTAAACCAAGTGTTTGATGCATACATATTTGGAGCATAATTTTTGTTTGCTAATAATTGATTGATGATTTTATTTACAATATTATTTTGATGTGAAATCTAATTAATTAATACAATGGACCTTGGTCTACAGATAAATATTTTGTATTTTATTACAATAATATTGTTCAAATTATTATAATTTTTGAAATATTTAAATAAAAAAATTGTTTTTTAAAAAAAAGGGGGAAACAAATTCCAAATAATAAAAAAAACAAAAACTCTAATTCCCGAGTCGCGGCCCAATTCCCAGTTGGCCCAACCTACCGCCCTGCTCACCACTCCCTCTGCTATTCTCTCTTGCAAGTGGGGCCCTCTCGCGCAGCTGCACGCTAGAGCGCAGGCCGCTGCGCGCCGCCATCGCAAGGGCCGAGCCACCACTTGAAAGGGAAATGGGCTTAATCGTTTCCTATAATCGATTTTGGTGCTTGACGTCCATCACAAACCACGTGGACTAATTAGTTTGCCAAGATGTCCTTTATCTCAGGTGCATAAGGTTCAACACAAACCAAGAAAGAAATTCCGTTGGGGACTCAAATTAATTTGGAGCAAAGGACTTGAGAGTGTGCTGCAAGTGGCGCATCGGACACTGTCCGGTACACCAGGCCAAGCAGCTCTCGAACAGCTCACTCTCGGGTTTCTTCTGGGCGCGCTCCGCTATAATTCACCGCACTGTCCGGTGTGCACCAGACATGTCCGGTGAGCCAATGGTGCAACGGTCGCTATGCACAACGGTCGACTGCAAAAGTAAACAGTGAAGTGAACAGTGCGCGTCAGAAGTCGGAGCAGAGAAGTCAGAGCGCACCGGACATGTCCGGTGTGGCACTGGACTGTCCGGTGCAACTACAGGACAAGGGTTCCAACGGTCAAGTCGCTCCAAACCCCAACGGGCGCGCTGACGTGGCGCGCACCGGACTGTCCAGTGTGCCCATCGCCACCAAAAACAACCAACGACTACGAAGTGGTTGGAGGCTATAAATACCCCCCAACCACCTTCTTCAATGGCATCCAAGTTTTCTGAAGTTCCTATTCAATACAAGAGCAATATCATTCACTCCAAGACACAATCCAAAGATCAAATCCTCTTCAAGTCTCAAAATCAACTCAACCACTTAGTGACTTGAGAGAGAGAGTTTTTGTGTTCATTTGTTGCTCTTGTTGCTTGGATTGCTTTCTCCTCCTCTATTCTTATTTCCATAAGTGCTTTGTAAAGCTAGCAAGAGACACCTCAGTGTGTGGTGATCCTTGCGGGGTCTTAGTAACCCAAGTGATTAAGGAGAAAGCTCATCCGGTCTAAGTGACCGTTTGAGAGAGGGAAAGGGTTGAAATAGACCTCGCCTTTGTGGCCTCCTCAATGGGGACTAGGTTCTTTGGAACCAAACCTCGGTAAAACAAATCATCGTGTTCACTCGCATTGATCTTCGCATGGACTAACTAGTTTGCCCTCTTTCCTCTCTCTAAAGTTTCCTTGCTAATATTGATTTGAGTTTGTGAAAGGGAAATAGGGTTAACCTTTTCCTACAATTAATTTTGGTGGTTGATCGTCAACACGAACACATGGACTACCTAGTTTGCCAAGAACTCATGTATTACAGGTGCATAAAGGTTCAACACAAACCAATAAATATTCAAGTTAGGGACCCAATTCAAAAGGAGCAAAATAGACTTGAGTGTGCTGTGGTCTGGCGCCCCGGACTGTCCGGTGTGCCACCAGACAGTGTCCGGTGCACCAAGGCCGTACAGAAGCCAAGCAGCCACTCTCGGGAAAACACAGGCGTGCTCCGCTATAATTCACCGGACTGTCTGGTGTGCCACCGGACTGTCCGGTGAGCCAGCGGGGTAATGACTACCTGCACGCAACGGTCGACTCTGACAGCGCTACAGTGTCGCGGCAGCAGTTAGAGCAGCGAGTTAGAGGGGCACCGGACTGTCCGGTGCACCACCAGACTGTCCGGTGCCACAAGAAGACAATGGCGCCAACGGTCAACTGCTCCCGAACCCTAACGGTTGGGTGACGTGGCGGCGCACCGGACACTGAACAGTGAGTATCCGGTGGCGCACCGGACTGTCCGGTGCGCCCATCGCCAGCAGCCTCCCCAACGGCTACTTTGGTAGTTGAGGGCTATAAATACCCCCAACCACCACAACTTCAAGCATCCAAGTTTTCTGAACATCACATTCAATACAAAAGCTCTAGCATTCACTCTGAGACACAATACAAAAGATCAAATCCTCTCCGAGTCCCAAATTCACTCCATACACTTAGTGGCTTGTGAGAGAGAGACTTTTGTGTTCATTTGAGTTCTTGTCGCTTGGATTGCCTTTCTTCTTTTCCCATTCTTACTCTCAAGTGCTTTGTAAGCGAGGCAAGAGACACCAAGTGTGTAGTGGTTCTTGCGGGGTCTTAGTGACTCGTGAGATTAAGGAAGAAGGCTCACTCGGTCTAAGTGATCGTTTGAGAGAGGGAAAGGGTTGGAATAGACCCGGTCTTTGTGACCTCCTCAACGGGGACTAGGTTCTTTGGAACCGAACCTCGGTAAAACAAATCACTGTGTTCACTCGCCTTATTTCTTAAATGATTTGTAACTTTCAGGTTTCGCCTATTCACACCCCCCTCTAGGCAACTTTCAATTGGTATTGTAGCCCAATGCTTCATTAGAGTCTAACAACTCGAAGTGATGTCGGGAGATCACACCAAGAGGGAGATTATAACTGGCGAAAAAGCTACAAGCTCGGGGAGGACTCTTTCAAGAGAGTCTGGCAACAAGAACAAGGAGGAATCCTCTTCCTCCTTCAAGTCGCTTCGGAGATGTGACAAGAAGAAGAAGATGAAGAAGGTGGTCTACTACGAGACCGACTCTTCGTCACCCTCCACATCAAGCTCTGAGTCATCCGTCGCTTCTAAGTGCCATGAGCGCAAGAAGTATAGTAAGATGTCTCTTCGCTATCCCCGTATTTCAAAGCGCAGTCCATTACTTCCCGTTCCCCTAAGCAAACCATCATATTTTGATGGTGAAGATTATTATATGTGGAGTGATAAAATGAGGCATCATCTAACCTCACTCCACGAAAGCATATGGGACATAGTTAATCATAATGGACCTTCATCTTCCGAAGCATTATCTCTGCAAGGTTGAAATGCTCATCAGACGAAGGTCAAGAAGGACATGCCTTCATCAGGTCAATATGTGAATAAAAATATAAATGGATGAAAAATAATTGTTGTATTTCATCAATTCATGCATATATTTCCACTTCACAAAACATATGGAAATATTAACAATGTTAATATTACATTGATACCTTCGGCTTGCTCAAAGGAGAAGTCGCGAGGGAGTGATTACAATTCCTCGTGAACAGTATGATGTTACTGTTCATCTATTTATAGGCACAGGACATAGCCCGGGTGAAATTACATCCATACCCTTGAACGTTTATTTACAAGCAACTAAAACTAATAAGGTCTATCTAGTCTTTTCCTTCTTTGCTTAGTCCGAGCCGAAGTTGTTGAGCTTCGGATTTCTGTAATGTTGGATGCACACAAGGTCTTCGTCTTGAGAGGTTGAACCGAGGTTGATGATAGCTTCTGTGGGCCTTTGTATTTTTTGCAGAAGGTGTTTTTGTCTTGAGGACCTTCGGTGGAGAAGAAGACCCCCAACAGCAGCCCTTCGCGGTGCTAGATCGTTTTTTCGTAACGAGCTCGATCCGCGAAAAACACAAAGGCTTCGGAATGCCGAAGGTCCGAAAAACACCTTCCCTGATCTTGTTATCAAAAAACGATTAAAATATTCCAAGTGTCGGCGGTCCACCGTTCAGTCAGTGTAGACGGTCTGTCGGTTCGTCTTCTTCCCCTGCAGCACTATATAAGCAGACATGTTGGTGAGGAGTTACCATAGCATTCATTGCCATCACACTGTTGTGTTGTTAAAAATTTTAACCAAAGTCGAAGCTTTCTAGATTGCGCTTTCCAAATAAGCTCTTCGTCATTCGAAATTAGCTTCGTCTTAAGGAACCAAAACACTTGAAATGGCCCGAGTAAGATCCACTGCTAGGGTGTCCCGTGAGGGAGATGAGGCTGAAGTGACAGAAACATCGCCAATATCGGAAGTGATGAGATGATCAGGTCTGATTGTGTCAGAAGGAACTATTGCCGAAGGAGGAACTGCCGAAGCTGAGCAGGTTGTAGTTGAAGACAGAAGTGATGATGAAATCGAAGAAGACAACAGTATTCTAAGCCCATCAAAACCTAGTCATATTGAATTCAAAAAATCGATCGTAATAGAAGAGGACCTAGTTATGATGAAAAAACTAGGCTACTTTGGGGAGGATGAAAGTAAACTTATTCGCTTTGCCGGTGAAGAAGTAATTTCGGAGCCGAAGGAAGATGAAGTTGTTGTGTTTAGAAGCTTCTTCAGGGCAGGGCTGCGGTTTCCTCTATATGATATAATAGGAGAAGTTTTGAAAAGATTTGAAATATATCTCCATCAGCTGACACCGAATGCCATTGTCAGCCTCAGTGTCTACATATGGGCTCTCCGAAGCCAGAGTAAAAGTGCCAATGCCGAAGGGTTCTGCCGAGTGCATGAGTTGCACTATCAGACGAAGGGCAGAGCTGATGGTCTTCACAAAAACTTTGGATGCTATAATTTTGCATACTGGAAGGACACCAAGTCCCCGGTGATCGGCTACCGCACTAAGTGGCCGACCGGGTGGACTAGCAAATGGTTCTATGTGAAGGCTGATGAGAAGAAGAGAGAAAAACTCATGATTATGGTAATGAGTCCTCTGAGATTAAGCTTTGGCATGACGAGGCCATTGTCTAACATGCAACTCGGCTCCCCATGCTAGCTGGCCGAAGTTGAATTCAGAGTGGTGGCCGCTCAAATTAGCACTAGGGACTTAGTGCAGGAATATCTGGTGAACAAAACTTTTCCAACCTCTAGCGGTTGGGGATGCCGAAAAAGAAGGAAGGAGGGAAAAATATGAACTTGTTCGACTCCCCTTCCGTTTCAAGTTTAAAAAGCAATTCAAAAAACCATGTACTGAATGGTTAGAAATGATAGAAACCATGTGTAATGAAATCCTTGGAAATTACACAAAGAAAGAAGATCCGTTAATGATTGCTGCCTTCGGCACCCGACCGAAAACGAAGGTTGAATCGGGTGATGGATGCCCTGAATTTTGTGTACCCAGATTATGACAGACTTGACGAAGGGGCTGGGGGAGCAAAAAGAAAAGATTTGTCAGCATTTTGAGCAGGCAAGCTGCCCGGACTGTGAAGGAAGACCAAGAGGCTTTGAAGAAGATGAAAACAGCGACGGAGCCGAAGGCCCTGACTCCTAAGAAACGGAAGCTTGCTGTGGAATCCTTAGAGAAGACGAAGACACAAGATGTGCTGAAACCAATTGCAAGTCCTTCGTCTTCTGCCGCTGAGGTCTCAGAAATATTGAAGGTAGTGACTGAGTCCTTCCCATTCACACCACTAAGTCCTCTAGGCTTGGAACTGACCAGCCTCTTACAGAAAAAGGAGGTATCTTCGGCTGCAGAAGGAAGAGACGGGGGTCAGAAGAAATGACGCATTGTGAACATATTAGAAGAAATTGAACAAACCCCCCCCCTTCAACTTCGGCAAGCAAAGTTGCCAAACTGATTGATGTCGAAGCCACTACTATAGCTGAAGGTGAAAAACTTGCATCCACTCTGTCCGAGATCGACAAGCTGATATCAGATGTGGCTGTGGAGAAGGAGGTGGTCGCAACCATTTCAGACAAAGGGAAAAGAGATTGATGAAACCTCTTCAGAGGGAATGAATTTCGACCTACGGCACCTGGGTGGCCAACAACTCTCTGAAGAGGACAGATCAGAGTTAAGGGAATTTGTGATCTCGTGTGGTTACCAGCCTGGGTCGGTACTCTTTGGCGGGGTCAACGAAGAAATCCTAGGATGCATCCGCGATCGTGCTGGCGCAAAAAATATAGGCACCCTGCCAAAGAGTGTCGGATTCTCGAAGCTTGAGAAGGATATCAGCTGTTACAGGCGTCAACACATCATAGACAGCCTATTTTATTCTAACTTCAAAGTAAGAACCCTTGTATAGGTTACCACTGATGTGTCTGTATTAGCTTAAGTATTTTAATTTCGATTTCGTTTTTGCAGAGCTTGTTACTGAGAAAAGCTTTGAAAAATGCAACAAGACAATGAGGATAGAAAAAACGAAACTATTATCAAAGGTTTAGAGGATAAAATCACCGAACTTGAGGATTCTCTAACACAAAAGGATGGGTTGTTGCGCTCAACCGAAGGATCCCTTGCCGAAGCGCATGTTCAAAATAAGGAATTGAGCGAGGAGCTAATAAAGGCACATATACTTTTAGAAGAAGCTTCCAGCCGATTCAACCGAGAGTCTGAAACTTTGAAAATGTCACTTAAGGTTGAGGCTGAGAAGAATTTGAAGCTCAATGAAACATTGAGGGCTCTTAAGGAGAGATGCTTTAACTTTGCAAGCCAATGCATTGCTCGATTGAAAAACATATTCAATTTAGTTAGAGCTGCATCTGAAGAAGCTAACTTTTCTGCCGAAGATATCCCCGGGGCCCTTGACTGCATAGAGAAAGAAGTCGATGTCTTGGACGAGGTTAACACCGGCCATGGAGACTTCTGTGCGCTGGTGTCTTCTCGTGGTACAACAACTACTTTCATAAAGGCTAGGTGTAATCACGCAAAGGTTGTCAAATGACCAAACTTTAGCCTTTCATCGTCGGACCTGGTTGATATTCCAGCCGAAGCCCGAAGCATAGGGAACAGGTTCATTACTCAAATTTGGGCTAAGGGTGGACGCAAGTTGGCTGGAGACGAAGCCCGGAATCTACTTAACAAAGTATAGCTCTTTTACCTTTATTCTTGTACATGATTCCTTACCAGGTTCCTAATTAACCTGTTCCTCGTTATTCTTCAGGGTGATGATGTTGAAGGCCGATGAACCGAAGCTACATTCGAAGCCTTGGAGTAGTCTTCTTAGGATCGTGCCTGATTTCTGTAAAAACACTTTGGAAATTCTTTCGCATAAGAAATGTGATATTTGTAACCGTAATGGAAAAACTGTGAATATTTGTAAATGTTTTGTAATATTATTTACCTTTCGCTTGTACATCATCTGCTTTGCTGTGGACGAAACCGACACTTGCATCTTTTGAGCCGAAGGCGAAAAACACCTTCCCTTCTTTTCGTTCACATCGAAGCACACTTCGTATAAAACAAAGTTTCCTTTGAAATGAAGCACCTTTGTATAAAACAAAGTTTCCTTTGAACCAAAGCACCTTCGTATAAAACGAAATGCTTTCTCATCGAAGATGGAAATTCCCACTTTTCCTGTTTGTTGGGGGTCTGCTTTGTCGCCGAAGGTCCCATAAGAAGAAACACCTTCGGAAGATTGACACAAAGCCGAAGCTATCAATCAGAGAGCTTCGGAGTACATTTCCAAATGCACCGACTTAAAGATGAAATGACCAATTGGCCCGTGATAGCTTGTATTATTATTGTAAACCTTTGTAAAGGGCATGAATGTAATTTCTCATAGGCTGCGTCCTGTGCCTATAAATAAATGAACAATACCCCTGTACTGTTCACGCTATCTTGTATTCGTTCGTGCGCAACGCTTGGATTTTTTCCTTCTGTCAAGCCAAAGGTACAAATGTGATTAAATATCATATTTAAATATCCAAGTTTATATAATGAAGATATGTGAATGATGTTATATGATTATTCATGTTATCTTTCATGTTTCATATGCTTTGTCTTTCATTATCGTATACTATGATGATGAAGGTACGTCCTTCATGGCCTTCGTCCGAAGATCGTTATATCCTAAGGGAAATAATGCTTCGAAGGACAAAGGACATTAACATTTAATACTTTGTGATGCTTTGTTCTTGACTCATAGCATTTGAGAACAAGTCCCCAACATTGGCGCCCACCTCCGGTGAACTCACCTCCACTGATTTGAGCTGATGGCTTTGTTCAACAATCAAGCTGAAGTTGCTTCGACTACGAAGCTGGTGTTTCCAATAACAGGCGGTTCATGCTCAGAACCGGCCAACAAGAAGTAGAAGAAGGAGGCTCAGAGAAGGGTACAACCTGTTGGAGTGCAGGGACCTTTCATCAAGTCAAAATGGTCTCACATCCCAATTACCTTCTCCCAGGAGGACCTTCAGCTCAAAGATTACCCTCATAATGATGCTATGGTCATATCTTGTGTCATTAAGGGATTTCTAGTCCACAATGTTTTGGTTGATACAGGCAGTGCAGCTGACATCATATTTGCTAAGGCCTTCAGACAGATGCAAGAGCCAGAGGACAAGATTCATGACGCTACACACCCTCTTTGTGGCTTCGGAGGAAGGCAGATTGCAGCGCTCGGCAAAATCACGATGCCAGTGACCTTCGGCTTCGTCCACAATACAAGGACTGAACAAGTTGTGTTTGACATCGTTGATATGGAATACCCCTACAATGCAATCATTGGTCGTGGGACACTCAATGCTTTCAAAGCAATACTTCATCCAGCATATCTATGCATGAAGATACCTTCTGTTGGGGACTTGTTCTCAAATGCTTCGGCTTAAGAACAAGGCAACACAAAATTTAATGATTAAAGACCTTCGTCCTTCGAAGTATTATTTCCCTTAGGATATATAATCTTCAGACGAAGGTCATGAAGGACATACCTTCATCATCTCAATATATAATGGAAAGCAGGATCATATGACACATAAAAACATGAATAATCATATGATATCATTCAGACATTTTTATTATATATTCATGAATAAACATACATAATATTGAATTACATTTATACCTTCGGCTTGACAGAAGGTGAGAATCCGGGTGTGACGTGCGAGTGAATACAAGCAAGCATGAACAGTGCGGGGGTACTGTTCATCTATTTATAGGCACAGGGCATAGCCTGTGAGATATTACATTCATGCCCTTTACAAAATATTACAATTATGACACAGACTCTCATGGATCGATCGGTCATTTCATCTTTAAGTCGGTGCAGTCCTTCGTCTTGAGACATGCCACTATGCCGAAGCTTTATGGATGATAGCTTTGGTACTGCTTTTGAGAGGATCTGCCGAAGGTGTTTCTTCTTACAGGATCTTCGGCGACGAAGCATACCCCCAACAGTAGCCCCTTCGTGGTGCTAGATCGTTTTTCGTAACGAGCTTGATCCGTGAAAAAGTCTCCAAGGCTTCGGAATGCCGAAGGTCCGAAAAACACCTTCCCTGAGCTCGTTGCCGAGAAACGATTAAAATATTCCGAGCGTGAGGTGGCCCCACCATGCGGCGGGTACACGTGTCCTGGCGATTCACCTTCTCGGGTTCTGTGGCCCACCATTCAGTGGGTGCGGGTGACTGTTCGTCCGGTGCGGAAGACTTGACGATTCACCTTCCCACCTGCGGCACTATATAAACAGACAGGTAGGTGTGAAGTTACCACAACATTCATTGCTATTGCCCTGTTTTGCTGCCAAAAATTTGACCATAGCCGAAGCTTGTTCATCGCACTCAACCGAAGCACCGCTGTCGGTTTTGCTTCGTCACAAGAGGAAGAGCTTCGAGAAAACTTAAAAAATTAACAAAGTCAACAACTTCATCAAAAACTGTGAGGAATTCATCATCAAATGGCAAGGGTACGTTCCACTACCAAGGTTACACGTGACGGAGAAGAAGCCGAAGCTACTGAAACCGCTCCGATTTCTGAAGTGATGAAACGGTCGGGGCTGGTAGCGCCAGAGGATGTTTCTGACGAAGGTACACCTGCCGCTGAAGCTGAGCAGGTTGGTGCTGAGGAAGGTGAATCTGAAGATGATTATAGTGTCGTGCCATCTAAACCCAGCCACCTGGAGTTTGGGAGGTCCACTGTTACCGAAGATTATATGCCTAAGTTGATGAAGTTAGGCTATTTCAGTGAAGCCAAAAAGGAACTAATTCGCTTTGGCGGAGAGGAAATTACTCCAAAGCCAGAAAAGGATGAGGTGGTAGTCTTTAAAAGCTTCTTTAAAGCAGGATTAAGATTTCCTTTGAATGAGATGATTGCGGATGTTTTGGGGAAGTTTGGGATTTATCTTCATCAGCTAACTCCTAACGCAATTGTTAGGCTTAACGTCTATATCTGGGCCCTCCGAAGCCAGGGGGTAGAACCGTTTGCCGAAGGCTTCTGCTGGGCACATGAGCTTCATTATCAGAGAAAAGCTAGAGAAGATGGGCTGCACGAAAACTTCGGCTGCTACAATTTTGCTTATCACAAAGATGCGAAGTCTCCAGTTATTAGCTATCGTACCAAATGGCCAGCTGGCTGGAAGACTGAATGGTTTTATGTCAAAGTTGATGAGAAAAAGGAGAAGCTGGTTCAAAGCCCATTAGAATTAATCTTCGGAGAAACTAGGCCCCGGTGCGACATGAAACCGGAGAGTCCATGCCAAATTGCACTGGGGGAATTTCGAGTTATTGCGGAGCACATTGGTACTAGGGATCTGGTGCAAGAATTCTTAGCTTTTAGAGTGTTCCCAACTTTGAAAGAATGGGACATGCCGAAGCTCAAAGGGGAAAAGAAAAAGAAAGAACTCGTTCGGTTGCCCTATTACTATAAATTCAAGAAACACTTCAAAGAGCCTTGCCAAGAATGGTTAGACACGATTGAAGTTATATGCAACGAGATCCTTGGCAACTATTCTAAAAAAGAAGATCAATCAATGACTGCAGCCTTCGGCACTCGACCGAAGCGAAGGTTGAACCGGGTGATGGATGCCCTGAACTTTGAGTACCCTAACTATGAGCGATTGGACAGAGGTGCCGAAGGACAAAAAAGAAAAAGAGTTGCTAGCGCCCTGGATAAAGAAGCTGTTAAATTGGTGAAAAAGGATGAAGAAACTTTGAAGAAAATAAAATTAAGCCCTGAGCCGAAGATAGCTGCTTCGAAGAAAAAGAAAGCTGCGGCTTTGAAGCGAAAAACGACTGATATTGAGGATGAAGCTCCTTCAACACCTCCTACTACCGATGTGGAAGAAATTTTAAAGGTAATGACTGAATCTTTGCCTGTCAAGCTAAGTCCACTAGGGCCACATCTGACAAAGCTTTTTCGGAAGGAAAAGGAGCCTTCGGTAGCAAAGAAGCCAGATGAGCCGAAGAAACGAAGAATTATTCATGTAGTTGAAGTTATCGAGCAGACACCGCCGCTGGCATCGGCATCAAAGACTCCAGCTATTGAGAGCACTGCTGCTGCCGAAGCTGCACCCACTGAAGCCGAAAGTGCCGAAGCTGAAACTGTTGAAGATGTAAATCTAGATGCCACACTCTCTGAAATTGATACCATGCTTCTGGATGCGGCTGCGGAAGAAGCTGCTGCAGCCACTGAAGAGATCCCGGGCACAGTGGCTGGGAAAGGAAAGGAGAAAGCCGAGGATACTTCGGAAGAAGAAGACTTCAATTTCCAAGATATACTTGGGCAAGAATTATCAAAGGCCGAAAAAGAAGAACTGAAAGAGTATGCCATATCTTGCGGGTACAGACCAGGTGCGCTACTCTTTGGGGGAGTCAACGAAGAAAGCTTGGGATGCCTTCGGGACCATACTGGGGCGAAGGTTGTCGGCACCCTATCAAAGAGTGTTGGCTTCCTGAAGGTTGAGGCAGACCTCAGTAGGTACCGACGGCAGCATATCGCCGGTAGCCTATTTTATGCTAACTTTAAGGTAAAATTCTTAACTTTTTATTGCTTTTGATATGAGGATTGTTTTCTGATGAAGCTTATTTTATCAGAGCTTACTGCTGAGCAAAGTCCTGAGGATGCAACAAGACCTCGAGGACAAAAAGAACGAAATTATAATTGAGGGCCTGGAGAAGAAGATTAAAGACCATGAGGCTACCTTGGAGAAAAGAGACTCCACACTTCAAACCATGGAAGGTTCACTGGCGGAGGCCCATGCCGAAATTGCTAGATTGAATAGTGAACTCTCCATGGAAAAGAAAATTTTTGAAGCCAAACTCGAAGCTGAAGCTGAGAAAAATTCAAATTTGCGGAAATCACTGAAAGAACTTCAAGAAAAATGCGTAGACTTCGGCAACCAGTGCCTGCAGCGGCTAAAGCAGGTTTTCAACTCGGTTGGAGCCAGCACTGAGAAATTCAGTCCTTCGGTTGAGAACCTGCCGGAAACCTTCGAACATATTGAGGGCGAAGTTGATGCACTCGACGAAGTTATAGCTTGACACGCTGATTTCTGCGCTCTGCTAGCTTCTCGGGGCACAGCTGTTGCCTTCATAAAATCTGGCTGTGAACATGGAAAAATTGTCAACAGACCAAATTTTAACTTATCACCGACAGATTTAATTGATATCCCCAACCTAGCTCGGAGTATAGGAAATAGATTTATAACTCAAATTTGGGTAAAAGGCGAGCGAAAAATGGCTGGCGACGAAGCTCGAAGCCCCCTTAAGCCGGTAAGAAATTTGTGCCTGTTACTTTACCTTCTCCTTGAACTCTGCACCTCTCTCATACCGTTTTAATATGTATAGAATGACGATGCTAAGGAACAATGAGCCGAAGCTTAACAGGTGATCCGAAGCTCAGATGATCCGAAGCTCAATGATGTCAAAGCTGAAAACCTTGCTGAAAAAATTCTAGAGAAAATCTTGTAATATCGTTGTAAAAATATTTGTAATTTAAGAACCAAATACTAATTCTGTAAATTTGTGCATACCTTGTAATATATTTTCACCTTTTCGTCCATGTATGAACTGCTTTGATGTGAATGAAACTAGTATTTTTTGAGCCGAAGGCGAAAAACACCTTCCCTTCTTTTCATACACAACGAAGCATGAAACTGCTTCTTTTTCTTTTTGCCGAAGCCTTATCTTTATAGCCGAAGCATCTGCCTGTGTCTGTATGTTATGATGATGATGATCCTATGTATGTCTAAATGAATGTTTATGAATGCAAATGTATGATGTAATGTGTCGTGCAAATGAATGTCCAAACACACGCATACGAAGCCACAACCATAGCCTTCATTCCCTTGGGAATGACCGAAGTCTCTTTGCCGCTTATTTTTCGGCTTCACCGCTTATTTTTTAGTGTATCAGCGCTGACTTTTCGCTGTAAGTTCTGCATTCCCTTAGGAACGTCTTTTGAACTTCTTTGCCTTCTATTTCGGCGGTATTTTTCGCGTTGACTTTTCGCGCTTCGCCTTATATTTCGGCGGTATCAGCGTTGACTTTTCGCTGTAAGCTCTGCATTCCCTTGGGAACGACTTTTGAGCAGAAAACTTACAATGCGCTCCCTTAGGAACAACTTTTTGTAGCTTCGTCGTGCTCTGCATCCCCTTAGGGACGTCTTTCGAGCTTCTCCCTGTTTTTTCCTTTTTCCCTGCACTCGATGGTGCATGCTAAGTTTTTACATTTACATATTTGGGGGATTTTGCTCTCGTAGAGCTGAATAAGAAAAAAAGAGAAATTACATGCTATGACCCCATTAAAAACCTTTCTCCCCCTTTGGAAAGGAAAAGGGTGCCATAGGAAAAATAAAAAGATTACATCAAGCTAGACATAATATCGCCGAAGCTCATCCGCATTCCAAGATCTAGGAATGTCGTTGCCGTTCATATCCTTCAATCTGTAAGAACTGGGTCTTGACGAAGATACTACCAGAAAAGGTCCTTCCCACTTCAGCTGTAGCTTGCCTACTGTATCTGGGTTGGCCACTCTCCGAACTACCAAATGCCCTGGCTTAATGTTCTTTAGCCGAACTTTTCTGTCACGCCATTTTATTGTTTCGGCTTGGTATTTATTGATATTCTCCACGGCCTAAAGCCTGATCCCTTCTATAGCATCTTTTGCCACAGAATAATCAGCTTCGTCCTCTGCCGAAGCCGCTGTTCTTATTGATCCTGCCTTAGCTTCTTCTGGGGTTATTGCTTCGCCACAAACAATAGTTTGAATGGTGTAAAACCTGTTGACCTTGATATTGTTGTGTTGTGGCTCCACACCACTTTGATCAATTCATCTGGCCACTTTCCTCTGGGCTGATTGAAGATTAACTTCATTATTCCCGTCATTATGATGCCATTAGCTCTTTCAACAAGTCCATTTGACTCCAGATGTCTGACCAATGCAAAATGAATCTTTGTGCCAATTTGTTCATAGAATTCCTTGAAAGCTTCAGCATCGAACTGTGTTCCGTTGTCTACAGTAATAGCCTTCGACACTCCGAAGCGACAAACAATGTTTTGCCAGAAAAATTTCTGGACGGTGACCGAAGTTATTGTGGCTAAAGGCTTCGCCTCAATCCACTTGGAAAAGTACTCTACCGCCACCACAACATATTTTAGATTTCCTTGTGCTGGTGGAAGTGGGCCTAGCAAATCGAGGCCCCACCTTTGCAACGGCCAAGTGGGCTGTATTAACTGAGCGAGAGATGAAGGTTGCTTATGGTCTCTTGCACATTTTTGACAACCTTCACATTTTTGGACTAATTCTGCTGCATCCAAAGCTGCCTTCGGCCAGTAAAATCCTTGTCGAAAAACTTTTCCCAACAAGGGTCTAGATCCAATGTGGGATCCACACAGACCTACATGTATCTCTTTCATTAATTCCATACCTTCAGTTCTTGATAAACACTTGAGGAGTGGTGAACAAACTCCATGTTTATACAATTCCCCTTCTATTATCACATATGGTCTTGTTCTTGCCTCCATTCTCTTGTTATAAGGTTCGTCACTTGAAAGACAGTTGCCTTGGAGGAAAGATATTATTTTAGTTCTCCAGTCTTCACTGTGTACCGGAGAAATAGTAAGCACTGCTCTCTCCATGAGCTCAACCGAAGGTGCTTTTATTGTTTCAAAAAATACTTCCGAAGGTAGGGGGAGCCCCTGAGCTGCTGATTTGGCTAGCAAATCCGCATGCTCATTTTCACCTCTTGGAATATTCTTGATAGAGAAACCTTCGAAGGAAGCTTCCAACCTTCAAACTGTATCCAGATATCTTTCAAGCTTCGGATCTCGTGCCTTACTACTTTTGTCCACGTGGCCAGCAATAACTTGAGAATCAGTCTTTAGGATGGCCCTTCTTATCCCCATTGCCCTTAGTTTCTGAAGCCCCAATAGAAGTGCTTCGTACTTAGCAATATTATTTGTGCAACTAAAATCCAGTTTGACTGCATAACATGTTTTAACCTTTGAAGGTGCCACTAGGACCGCAGCTGCTCCTGCACCGAAGGCTCCCCAAGAACCATTGCAAAACACTGTCCAAGCTTCGGTATCTTTGTTTGTCCCCTCTTTGTGAGCCCCTGGCGTCTAATCAGCGATGAAATCTGCTAGCGCTTGGGATTGAATTGAAGATCTGTGCACGTAGTCAATAGTGAATTCATTAAGCTCCACGGCCCACTTTCCAACCCTTCTAGTAGCTTCTCTATTCCTCATGATATCCTTCAGGGGCTGTGATGAAGGAACAATTATGTGATATGCTTGAAAATAATGCCGAAGCTTCCTGGACGCCATCAACACAGCATACAACACCTTCTCCAATTCTGTATAGTTTCTCTTTGATAAACTCAAAACTTCGGAGACGAAGTATACTGGGACTTGCTTTTTAACTTGTCCTTCAAGTTTCCCTTATACAAGAGCCACACTGACTGCAGAGTGCGAAGCTGCCACATACAATAGCAATGGAGCCCCTAGCACTGGTGGAGTTAATGTTGTTAAATCAATCAGGTATTGCTTCAGCTCTTCAAAAGCTTTCTGTTGAGTTGGGCCCCATTGGAAAACTTCAGCTGACTTTAGTACTTCAAAGAATGGTAAATTTCTTTCTGCTGATCTAGATATAAATTGATTCAAAGATGCCAGTCTTCCTGTCAGCCGTTGGGCCCCCTTCTTTGTGCTTGGCGGCTCCATTAGAAGGATAGCTTCGATCTTGCTTGGGTTGGCTTCAATCCCCTTCGTTGAAACTAGACAGCCAAGGAACTTGCCCTTCTTCACTCCGAAGACACATTTTTCTGGATTTAATTTCAGGCTAGCTTGCCTAAAATTAGCAAATGTTTCCTGCAAATCAGTAATGTGGTTTTCTTGCTTCGTGCTCTTCACTATGATATCATCAACATATGTTAGTACATTTCTGCCTATCTAAGAATCAAGAACCTTGGCTGTCATCCTGGTGAAGCTTCCTCCAGCATTCTTGAGCCCCTCAGGCATCCGAAGATAACAATATGTACCACTGGGGGTTATGAAGCTGGTCTTTGGCTCATCTTCCTTCTTCATCCAGATTTGGTGGTAGCCTAAATAACAATCTAGTAAACTCATGAGCTCTGACGAAGCTGCTGCATCCACTAAAGAATCTATTCTTGGTAATGGGAACTCATCCTTTGGACAATAGTTGAGACCCCCGCAATACCTTCTGCTCTGCTATGTCTTCACATAGAAGCATGGGCTTCGGCTGATCAGCCGAAGCAGCCTTCTCTCTTCTGTACTTATATTGCTCACAAGCTTCGGCTCCATCTATGTTGTGGATTGCTTTTGAATCTGTCCAGTTTCCTTCAACCTTTCTAGCAGCTTCCTGACTGCCATGAATAGCAATGGGTCCTTGTTCCGAAGGTATCTTCATGCATAGATATGCTGGATGAAGTATTGCTTCGAAAGAATTGAGTGTCCCACGACCAATGATTGCATTGTAGGGGTATTCCATGTCAACAATGTCAAACACAACCTGTTCTGTCCTTATGTTGTGGACAAATCCAAAGGTTACTGGCATTGTGATCTTGCCAAGTGCTACGATCTGTCTTCCTCCGAAGCCACAAAGAGGGTGTGTAGCATCATGAATTTTGTCCTCTAGCTCCTGCATCTATCTGAAGGCCTTAGCGAATATGATGTCAGCTGCACTGCCTGTATCAACCAAAACATTGTGGACCAGAAATCCCTTAATGACCCAAGATATGACCATAGCATCATTATGAGGATAATCCTTGAGCTGAAGGTCCTCCTGGGAGAAGGTAATTAGGATGTGGGACTATTTTGACTTGATGAAGGGTCCCTGCACCCCAACATGTTGCACCCTTCTCTGGGCCTCCTTCTTCTGCTTCTTGTTGGCTGGCTCTGAGCATGAACCGCCTGTTATTGGGAGCACCAGCTTCGTAGCCGAAGCAGCTTCAGCTTGGTTGCCGGACGAAGCCATCAGCTCGAAAGTGGAAGTGAGTTCACCGAAGGTGGGCGCCAATGTTGGGGACTTGTTCTCAAATGCTTCGGCTTAAGAACAAGGCAACACAAAAGTTAATGATTAAATACCTTCATCCTTCGAAGTATTATTTCCCTTAGGATATAATAATCTTCAGACGAAGGTCATGAAGGACGTACCTTCATCATCTCAATATATAATTGAAAGCAGGATCATATGACACATAAAAAACATGAATAATCATATGATATCATTCAGACATTTTTATTATATATTCATGAATAAACATACATAATATTGAATTACATTTATACCTTCGGCTTGACAGAAGGTGAGAATCCGGGTGTGACGTGCGAGTGAATACAAGCAAGCGTGAATAGTACGGGGTACTGTTCATCTATTTATAGGCACAGGGCATAGCCTGTGAGATATTACATTCATGCCCTTTACAAAAGATTACAATTATGACACAGACTCTCATGGATCAATCGGTCATTTAATCTTTAAGTCGGTGCAGTCCTTCGTCTTGAGACATGCCACTATGCTGAAGCTTTATGGATGATAGCTTCATTACTGCTTTTGAGAGGATCTGCCGAAGGTGTTTCTTCTTACAGGATCTTCGGCGACGAAGCATACCCCCAACACCTTCGGAACAAGGGCCCATTGCTGTTCATGGTAGTCAGGAAGCTGCTAGAAAAGCCAAAGGAAACTGGACAGACTCAAAAGCAATCCACAATATAGATGGAACTGAAGCTTGTGAACAGTACAAGTACAGAAGAGAGAAGGCTGCTTCGGCTGATCAGCTGAAGCCTATGCTTCTATGTGAAGACATAGCAGAGCAGAAGGTAATGCTGGGGTCTCAGCTATCTGAAGAATAGGAGAAAACCTTGATAATGTTTTTATTCAACAACAAAAATGTTTTTGCATGGTCGGCCAATGATCTCTGTGGTGTAAACAGAGACGTCATTGAACATTCACTCAATGTCGACCCATCTTTTAGGCCAAGAAAGCAAAGACTTCGGAAAATGTCTGATGATAAAGCTGAAGGTGCTCAAAATGAAGTCAAAAGACTTTTCAGTGCTGGTGTTATTAGAGAGGTAAAATATCCATAGTGGCTAGCCAATACTGTTATGGTGAAGAAAGCCAATGGCAAATGGAGAATGTGTATTGATTTCACGGATCTCAACAAGGCCTGTCCGAAGGACGAGTTTCCATTACCAAGGATAGACTCTCTTGTGGATGCAGCAGCTTCTTCAGAACTTATGAGTCTGCTGGATTGCTACTCAGGATATCATCAAATATGGATGAAGAAGGAGGATGAGCCGAAGACTAGCTTCATAACTCCCAGTGGCACCTATTGTTATCTTCGGATGCCTGAGGGGCTCAAGAATGCTGGAGGAAGTTTCAGCAGAATGACAGCCAAGGTCCTTCATTCCCAGATAGGCAGAAATGTGCTGACATACGTTGATGATATCATAGTAAAAAGCACGAAGCAATAATTTTTTGTTCTACTAACCAAAAGTCTTGTGAGGAGTTTAGCAGGGTGATGACTCAAAAGTTTGAGATGTCAATGATGGGCGAGTTGAACTACTTCCTTGGGGTTCTAAGTGAAGCAACTCAAGGACGACACCTTCATCTCCCAAATGAAGTACACTCAAGATCTTCTCAAGCGGTTTGGGATGAAGGACGCCAAGCCCGTGAAGACACCTATGGGAACCGACGGACATGTCGACCTCAACAAAGGAGGTAAGTCCGTTGATCAAAAGGCATACCGGTCTATGATAGGGTCATTACTTTATTTATGTGCTAGTAGACCGGATATTATGCTTAGTGTATGCATGTGTGCTAGATTTCAATCCGACCCAAGGGAATGTCATCTTGTGGTCGTTAAGCGGATTCTTAGATATTTAGTTTCTATGCCTTGCTTTGGGATCTGGTATCCAATGGGGTCTAGCTTTGACTTAATTGGATATTTAGACTCCGATTATGCTGGATGCAAGGTTGATAGGAAGAGTACATTAGGGATGTGCCAATTCCTAGGAAGGTCCCTGGTGTCTTGGAGTTCAAATAAACAAACCTCAGTTGCCCTATCCACCGCTAAGGCCGAGTATGTTGCCGCAGGACAGTGTTGCGCACAACTACTTTGGATGAGGCAAACCCTCCGGGACTTTGGCTACAATCTGAGCAAAGTCCTACTCCTATGTGACAATGAGAGTGCAATCTGCATGGCGGATAATCCTGTTGAACACAGCCGCACTAAGCACATAGACATCCGACATCACTTTCTGATAGACCACCAACAAAAGGGCGATATCGAGGTTTTCCATATTAGCACCGAGAACTAGCTAGCCGATATCTTTACCAAGCCGTTAGATGAGAAAACCTTTTGCAGGCTGCGTAGTGAGCTAAATGTCTTAGATTTGCGTAGCTTGGATTGATCTATAGCATACATGTGTTTTATGCCTTTGATCATGTTACTTTATGAAATTTGTTGCTTATTTATGGTGCTCAAGTTGTGCAAGGGATCCCCGGACCTCAAAAGTCCATGTGTGAATGATGCACATATTTAGGGGGAGAAGTGCTACAACTTGACCCTTTGAGACTAACCCTTGTTTTTGAGTTACTTGATGTAGTCTCAAAGGTGTATTGAAATGGAAAGGTGAACTTGGACCATGCAAAGACTTCCACCGCACTCCGGTATTAGTGTACTCACCTCCAAGTTCATTCTTATGCTCTTGTTGCCTTTTGCTCTTAATTGACAATTTTTGGTGAGGCAATGGGGTTACAGGGCCACAAATGATCCCGTTTTGGTGCTTGATGCCAAAGGGGGATAAATTAAGGCCAAAGCAAATGGATCAGCTACCACTTGAGAATTTTGAAAATAGTAGAGTTAGAATTTTTTGATTTGTCCAAAATACTCTTATTGCAAAATTTGGTCTCTTGTGGGGGGGGATTTATGATTATGGGAAAAGGGGGAGTTTTTGGCACTTGATAAATTTTTCCATTGGAATATCTCTCTTTGTGCCCAAACAAGTGAGTTTGACTTAGAGATAGGAAAATGAATTTGATTTGCAAAAACAAACCAAGTGGTGGCAAAGAATGATCCAAATATGCCAAATTAGAATCAAAAAGAATTTGGTCTTCAATTTGAATCAATGTTGCATGTTTTGCATTGCTTTTGATGTGTTGGCATAAATCACCAAAAATGGGGAGATTGAAAGGGAAATGTGCCCTTGGGCCATTTCTACAATGTTTTGGTGATTAAGTGTCCAACACATAGTGAGTGAGATATTATGTACCAAACAAGCAAAAGGTGCAAATCATGTAACAAGGTATGTTTCTAGACTTAGTACATTATTTTGAGTACTAACATATATTGTCTAAGTGCTAGAAACAGAGAAAACAATAGAAGAAAAGAAGTGCAAAAGACTTGGCTTGGTACAACCAAAGTCCAGCTCGGCTTGGCACACCGGACTGTCCTGTGGTGCACCGGACAGTGTCTGGTGCGCTAGGCCAGCCTCCGGTGAACAGGCCACTCTCAGGAAAAATCGGCGGCGTATGGCTATAATTCACCGGACTGTCCGGTGGTGCACCGGACTGTCCGGTGAGCCAACGACCGCCAGCGCAACGGTCGGCCGCGCAATCCGCGGGCGACGCATGGCCCACGCCAACGGTCGGCAGGGTGCACCGGACTGTCCGGTGCGCCAACTGGCTCGGCGCTGCAATGGTCATAAGCGCCAGAAAAGGAAACAGATCCGCACCGGACCGTCTACAGTGACTGTCCAGTGGCGCAACAGACTGTCCGGTGCGCCACCCGACAGAAGGCAAGGATAGCCTTCCTTGTTGGCCTCCAACGGCTCCTAGCTGCCTTGGGGCTATAAAAGGGACCCCTAGGCGTATGGAGGTCACACCCAAGCATTCACTAAGCATTCTAAGTCTCCCACACTCCGTCTCTGCGCACTTGATCGATTGTGTTAGTGATTTGAGCTCCGTTCTAGTTGTGAACTCTTTGTGCTTCATTTTGAGCTCAAGTCTTGGCTTGTGTGCGTGTGTGAGCTACGAATTTGTGTGTGTTGCTCCCCAACCTTACTCTTGTGCTTTCATTGAGATCTTTGTTGTAAGGGCGAGAGACTCCAACTTGTGGAGATTCCTCGCGAACGGGAAAAAGAGATAAGGAAGAAAAGCCGTGGTATTCAAGTTGATCATTGGATCACTTGAAAGGGGTTGAGTGCAACCCTCGTCCATTGGGACGCCACAACGTGGAAGTAGGCAAGTGTTACTTGGCCGAACCACGGGATAAAATCGCGTGTCTCTTGTGATTGTTCCTTCTTTGATTGCCTGTGTTCGCAAGAGCTCGTCTCATTAACTTGATTAACCCGCACTAATATTTTTATAATCAAGGTTGTTGGTATTTAGTGTTGAATTCTATAGGATCACCTATTCACCCACCCCCTCTAGGTGCTCTCAGATCAAACTAGAGAAAGACAGTTCTTTGGGCCTGAAATTATACAAGAGGCAGAAGAACAAGTACGAATGATAAGGGAGAATTTGAGAACTGCACAATCAAGCAGAAGAGCTATGCTGATACCCGGAGAAGACTGTTAGAGTTTAAGGAGGGTGATCACGAGTATCTGAAGGTGTCACCGATCCGGGGTATGCGAAGGTTTAAAGTTAAAGGGAAGTTGTCCCCTCGCTTCATTGGACCTTTCTTGATCTTAAAGCGAGTGGGAGAAGTTGCATATCGACTAGAATTACACGATCATCTCGTGGACCTGCATGATGTCTTCCATGTATCCCAATTGAAGAAGTGCCTCAGGGTACCCGAAGAGCAGCTACCAATTGAGGATCTTAGTGTTCAGGGTGATTTGACTTATACGGAAATCCTATCAAGATTCTTGACACTTGGACTCGAGTTACAAGAAATAAGGTGATAAAGATGTGCAAAGTGCAATGGAGTCATCATGGAGAAGATGAAGCTACTTGGGAGAGAGAAGAAGAGCTCAGAATAGAATTTCCGCATCTTTTACCTAGTCCTTCCTAAATCTTGAGGACGAGATTCTTGTTAAGGGGGGTAGGATTTGTAATACCCAATTTGTAATGAAATGTAAAAGAAGAAATTATTTCCTTTTTCTATATTGGGTGTCATCTCTATTCACCATCACATGTGAACACCACATTTAAAAACAAATAATTAATAAAAGGCATGCCACTAAATTATGCATCATGCTGGGGTTTTATTTTGTGTGCATTTTGTGACAATATAAAAAATAATGTAAAAAGAAATATGTTAATATCTAAATTAGAATTTAAATTCTAAAGGAAATTCTAAGATTTGAGGGAAGAGAATAAAACTACTACACAAAATAGAGAAATAAATTCATGAACACAAGAAGCCCTTCCCATAGTAGTATAAATTTGTACATTTAAAATGAGTATAAGTTCACAATTGGAATTGAATTCAAATTTGAATTCTAGAAATTAAAAGGAAAAGAAAACAGTAAAAAAGAAAAGAAAAAGAAAAAGAAAAGAGTAACTAGGCCCTAACCTCAAATCGGCCCATAACTCTACACCACCACGCGGCCCATCTGCCGTGTCCTCGCGCACGCCGCTCACCATAACAAGCGGGACCGTCGCGACAGCCTCTCCACGTGCGCCTGCACTGGGTAACCGGCGCTGACAGTGGGCCCCTTCGGTCAGTTCCACTAAACTTGTCATGACCGCGGCGTGGCCCAACTTCATCGCCGAAGAACTCGGTGCTCGCCAACAACCTCACCCCGGCCGTAACTCCCTCGACCCGGTATAAAGCCCTGGGCGTATCCGCTCTTGTTTAACCGCGCACACGCGAGAGCCATCGAGCCTAGCCACTGGATTGCGGCATGCGGAGAGGGTTAGAATCGGGTGTCGCTATCACTGCCGACGGAATCACTTCTCCATTGCCGCTCAGCACCGGTGACCCGATCCCGGGCGTTCGAGTGTGGGTGCGGGGCATTCTGGGGGAAAATCTAGGTGTGTGAGTCCTTAGGGCGATAGAAATTTCTCACCATCGTTGAACACCACCATGAAGCCGCACCGTCGCGTGGACCGAAGAACCTACACCCCAACCCGAGGTATGCTTGGTACCATTTAGTTCACCGTGTTCTAGTCGTTATACTGCGCGGATAGACATTGGGATTGGCGGCCTACGGTGCAGAACTGGGTGTACGCCGGCGAAGTCGTCGCCTCGGCCGCGTTGGCGTAGTGCGCCGGTCGCAGGAGGAAGACGAAGATCCACCACCGTTGGATCTGGTACATGCGGTCGTGATTAGATTCAAACGTACCATTTCGGATGGGTAATCGTTCGTCGTCCGATTTTGATGGGACGGTATCGGATCAGAGTAGGCACTTTAGATCTGGGCCGTAGGATTAATCGAACGGTTCGGAGTATAGGTAACCTTTATAAAATCTGGAGCCTTAATCTTGGATCCGACGGTGGCATGAGAGAGTTAGGCTTTATCTGGGTCAATTTAATCATGGCCGTCTGTGCCTGATCTAACGGCTCCAATCACCAGATACCCCTTCGGCCTGTTCATTTCGCAAAAGAGTCCCTGGATTTGCTAATAATCAACCCGCAGTCCACACAGTGGCGCTCTGAGCCTTAGGAAATCTTGCACCGGGCCCCTTGCGCTTCTCCATTTTTGGTGCGCAGTCCAGATAGTTATTATAACAGAGAAATTGAATTAGAAATGGAATTTTAGTGTAAAAATAAATGCTAGAACTTGTTTAATTCATAGAAAATGCATACTTAGTCCAAATTAGTCCATTCCAGTTCCGATAATTTTGTAATATTATTGTTTATCAAATTGTGTCACTGTTTGGACATGAAAGCCACATTGAAATTGATATCCCAATTAATCTTGTAGAAATCACATAGAACCTTTGGAAATCCATAACATAAAATCTATAATTCCAAAATTAATGATTCATGTTCCTAGGATCTTATATTAATGTGTAGATTATTATTATGTATTTTGTTTACATGTTTGATGTGATGTTAATTTTCTTTATATACTATGCTTGTTTGTATTGTGGCGAGTAGAAGAGCCAGTGGCTGAGGATCCCAATGTTCAGCAGATAGAAGTTGCTGAGCAGGAGCTCATTGAAGGCAAGTTGTGCCCTTGATCACTTCCTTTTTACCCAGTCATGTTCTTATTAATCATAATGGTCTGCATAGGTTAATTTCGATGGGACCCAATAGGTTACCCTAGTTTTGCTATCTTTATACCTTGTATTACCACTGAATTTTTGGGTAGTACATGATATTGCTTTATGTGGTTTTAGGTATAGAGATATACATCACTCACGATTACACTTTTTATTATCAGTTTATTATTACTACTAGGTGAGTGCCCGTGCATTGCAACGGAACCGTATAATAACACGATAACTTATGTACATATGTGTGTTATATTGTTATGGAAAATGTTTCGGAATCCATTTGTGCCCGTGCGATGCCACGAAAGTTAAAATTTAGTATAAAATATAGATATAGAATGACAAACATCACTACGATACGAATATACGAAAGTTAAAATTTAATATGAAATATTAGAGCAGAAGGATTACATAAAAACAAAACACATATTATCATTGACCCCAATCTCTCACAAATTCTTTGTCAACAATCAATATAGAACTAAACTTGTACAAATCAAATTATACTACAATACGAATATAACCAAAATAAAGTCTAAAAAGTGATGACTAACGTTCAGCCATGCAGACTACCATCCCAGGACAATGACTATCAACGCTCCTCTCCATAAATAGCAGCTCCACCTGCACCAAGACGTCGTCGTCGCCAAACCAGCCATTAGATCATCTCACGGTTACAATAGTAGCGCTTTCATATTTATGGGTCCAAGGGATGCAATTCATGGCTTAAACGTTATCCAAAACTGTCGTTCCAAATTTCAATTCAAGCCCTAACCTAACTGCAACCCAATCGTACACATATGAAGAGCTATTCCATATTTTGGTTTTGTTGTATATTATTCTTTGAAAAGAAGCACACAGTATTAATAGAAAATTACTTTACTATACATTGATACATACACATGCAAATTCTAGTACCAGTGCCATTTTGAACAAAATTTGGAATCTCTATATGAAGTATGATACTTAGCAAAGCAAAGATAATGAAAAATATTGATGAACCAACCAGAAGTAACATAAGGGGCACTCTGGTCTGTGCATAAGTGACCACAGAAAATGGTGGCAAACTATTTTCTATATAAAAAACGAATATCACAGAAAATGGATATGAGAAATTCCTATCATTGCAAAAAATGGACCTGAGAAGCTCTAGTAGTTTTCTCCTTATACAAATGAACATGAGACTCCTATCTTGGAAAAAAATGTGTCTCTGTCTTCCTGGAAAGTGTGATATTTTTCATATAACAAAACGAATATCACAGAAAATGGTGACAAACTATTCAAGCATAAGAAAATATTTCATAATCACGAAATTCGGGAGGCCGTCATTACGGGATGCAGCATAGCAAGGCAAAACCAATCATGTAGTTCACAACAGCAGGTATCATTTTATCAGTAACCATTCATTGTCTGATAATACAGTCAAATTGCAAAAAGTTTATGACATATGATCCATAATTGATTTCTAATCTAACATTAAGTGCCGAGAACACAAATAGCAAAACTTTGAAAATGCAACAAGATACAACCAATCTTGTTGTCTTGCTTGGGACTGGTCAGACATTGATAGTATCCAAGCACCCAACGAGCTGCTCAATGGTACATGTGGAGGGAGAGGGTCTGGTTGCGTTTCCAGGTGGCTCTCCTTGAGGGCCTGTTCTTGTGGTGGGTGTGGCCCTTGCGGTGCAGGCCACGAAACTTCTTGCTTGTCGAGGTGAGGCCATGGAGCTCACAATGCATGTGCAAAGGGTTGCATAGCTAGTTGATCATCGGGTCTGTTTTGATGTCTTTGTGGGCAACGTCCACAAGGATGATCTCAAAGTACTTGTAGGTGCTATCCTATGTTAGTATAGATGGGCTCGGCACGTCAAGCAATTAGCAAAAAAAGATTTGACAGAAATCAACAAGCTAGTATGTTCAAAGAGGAATGTTCATGTTACAATCTGATGTACCTCGTTCACCCAGTAGGAGTTAAAAACCCTCAGTCCACCAAGCTTGCGTCTAGCTCTCTCCTCAGCGACAGACCTCTTGTACCTCTAGAACTTGAGTTGGGTGATACCGTGGTGCTTGGGCTTGCCATAGATAATATACTTGGGCAAAGGCCTCTTCCTACCACCACGCCTCACACGGACAAGGTACACAACATAACCCTGAAGATGAATTACCACAACACAACATCAAATAAAATCATGACATTGGTACTCAATCTGCAATAATAAAATAAAGTAAACAAGCCTACATAGCATACTACGTGTCTAATGCTAAAAAAGCATACACCAAAAAATTCTTCCAGATTATACAATATTTAGGCTATTTTAGATTGATAACTTTTGCTACGCATCTAGATATGGTAAAGTTACGAACCTGGAGATGCCAAAACATGTTATAGTTTGGCACAGAGGGAGTAAGTAACAAGAAAAGGCATACAAATCAGACAGCTGCATAACTGCAACAAGACCCCCCCCGTGTGGCATTAAAGCAAGCAATGACTCACACTAACTCAGGCGAGTTAATTGCTTGACCAACAGAAAATAGTGTTTCCCCACTACCCCTTTTAAATCTGCTAGCAACGTGAACATAATGATAGGCACGAGATATTTAATTAGATCCATTTATCTATCCAAATACGGGGACGACATCATTTTCTTATGAATGCTAAGCAAAGGTTGCTACATGCGGGAAAAAAACAAGCACATGCGAGCAGCAAAAGAGGCATCCATTACGCCTAACCGTGACACAACCAGGGGAAAAATCTCACGGGGAGATTAGAGGGGATTGAGGGGGAAATTAGTTCATTTCCACCATAATCCCCTCCAACCCCCGTGATCCCCTTACCACCAAATCAACCCTCAATGTCAAGTTCTAGCTGAAAACTTGAGCAAATATGGATCGACCTCAAAACTTAAAAAAATATCATAGAAACTGATGACTCCAAACAAAAATAGACCGAGGCAAGGCTTGTGTGCTGGCAGCCAGTCCAATGCAAGAGACATAACCCAAACTTTAGTACCAAAACCATTTCCCCCCTCGTCACTTCGTACCCAAACGATTTTGATGGCTTACTTACATGAAAGCAAACATCCCACGGATATGTAGCTAACAAGGAAGCCCGTTCCATTAATAATAATTTGACCCAACCGAAGACAACAAAACTAAAAAAAGAGGGGGTGGGGGAGACAAATTTCAGCAACAGGAGCGCATAATTCGTCAGCAGATAAGCGGAGGCGTAAATAGAGTCGAGATGATGGACAGAGAGAGAGAGGCTCGGGGTGTTCCGGTGATGTACGCACCTGTAGTTCTGGAACCAGACCTTGATCTGGTTGGGCTGCTACGCCACTGCAATTGTGCGAAACAGCGATGATTCCAATGGAATCCGGACCAGGCTGTAAAGGAATACATGCTTTAAGTAATTAGCCAAAACAGAATTTAAGCAGACAACACATGGCACATATCTTTATTTTTGTCACAATAAGTGAATTACCTTCATCTCAACCATTTGCACCCAATCGACAGCAGTTCCTGTTGCTTTAGACAAGAACTCTGCCAAGGTCTCCTCAGCAATAGCTAGTAGACTGTCATATTGAAAAAAGCTGACTTGATCTGTGAGGGCCACCAAGCTAGCAAGCTCTTTCTGTGAAATAATAAATAAGTGTTCTTATTCACAAAAAAAACTTCATATATGTTTTGTATTTGAAGACAATAAAGAACATAAATAACTTTCAATTATTGAGTAAAACAACTAAAAGAGTCTGTTGTATATCATGCTACATTACACCGCTCCCCACATACTAATCAGATATCTAGAAACGCATGACCCAATGCATTAACCTCGCCATTTGACTCCATAGTTATTTCTCAATTCTAGAACATGGAAAATTATATGAAATAATATTCACTATTAAGCACCACCGTTTTAGCCGTTGCCATACACGCAGATGCATGTACCTTCTCTTCCCAACAATTAGAAGGGAATCTGCATGTACATTTTCTTCCCATACAATTAGGAGTGTATCTTAATAGATACTAACAAAGCAGCATCATTCCTTGCAGTCAGTTAGGCTATACGATCATTGCTTGCGACATATCTAACTATTCTTTCACTTAATGAATCATGTGTTTTTAAAGCATTACTCAACACATTTGTACATGGTATTTCCGTGATGGCTTCTACTTCCATCCCATGTGATTAGGAACCCAGTTTAGTAAATAGATGTATCATCCAAATGATTCCCATATCTCTCCTTTTTACTAAAGACCCATCCTACAACCCAACCAATACAAAGGTATATGTGTAAAAATCTAAAACCTAATAAAGGAATATAAAGAACATCAATCCTCCACTTCTCATATATTATATTCTTTATTTGTATAATTCTAGCTTCCTGTGACAACTTTTTAACGCACCACTATGCCAATATTTTTAAAGAAATTCCTCGATTGTATAAATATATAACAGATTACATCTTAAAACAGGAAAAAAGTTTAACACATATCGTGTGTGCAATAATATGTTCATCTAAATAATTGCTTGATAAGTCGCACACAAACAGATTTTTGTTTGGGACGCTAGAAGCACAATATCTTCAACAAGGAACTATGTTTTTTTATAAAGACACTCAAAAAAAGTGTCTCAGCAGATATATCTCAAGGCAAACAAATAAATGTTGATGTCCCTACATCCCTCTCTCTCAACATTAAGAGATTATTAAGAAAATGGAGATGTAGTTACAAGAACATTTACCATTTGAAAGAATAGTTACCATTTGAAAGAGATTTATAAAGCAATATAGAATAAAAAGCATACCTTCTCAAAGCAGCATATGCTTGAACCTTTTGAAGGGGAAAACTGGAGGAATAGAAGGCAATCAAGCAATCATATTTTAGCACTAAAAGATTTAGGTGAGAGCAGTAAAGGGTACTCTTCTCTCATAAGAGAGTCAATTATATACCACTGCACTTTTAGAACTAAAAGGTTTACCATCTCTTCTGCTATACTTGATCTTATACCACCACCCACCAGTATAAATGAAACACAATTCTACTGCATTCAGATCGCACCTTAGGTCGCCGCCTCGGTCCTGGACAAGTTGTTGGGTGCGTCTGGCTCACCAGAATCTGCATTTCAGGTGGTTGTCGTCGTGACGCAGCCACCGGCTGCCAAGAACAGGGGGTGGCCGCTGGACAATATTGTAATGCTTTGAAATACATGATAACAAAGAATACAAATAATACTAAAATTAATTTGTTCACATGTAAACGGATAAAAATGATTTGATATCCGAACTCATTTTGACAGACCTCTATTTTGTATTTCCCTTTTAGAGCTTCAATAGTTGCCAATGCTTGATTTTTTGTTTGATACTTTATGAAGGCATAACCAGCTGCAAAGAGCAAAGTAAATAGACAATGTACATTTGAGACAATGCATATCATTCTATTCATAAGGAAAGCAACTTCTCTGCAGGATATTACCTTTGTTTGTTGTGAACCTCTCAAAATTTGCAAATCCTTGACATTCCCATATTTGGAATATCATCATATCCCTACAAAGAACAATCTAAGTCAGACACCACAATGATAAAGATCATTTGTACTACAATATAGGCTCATACTGTGATACAAGTAAATGATACTTCTACTTAAAGCTTTGGGAGTTACAGAACATATAGTGGACAAAATATGACCCAAACTATTGTGCCGAGCTCAATAAATTGAAATTTGACCCAAAACTAAAACCACAATACTGATATAAATCATCTAAATTCCCTATCGTCCTAGTCTTCTGGCTGCAACCATAAACCGTGCTACATGAAGCACCTCCGTGAAAAGAGTTCAACCAAGATTTTAAAGTATTTAGCAAAGGCACGAAGAATTGTCTAAACATCACCTTCTTGCCTTTAGGGTCTTTGATTTTCTTTGGAGGAAGAATATCCCAATCATCGTAGATGTTGCTAGATTGCTTATGAAGTGTTGTATGTGGCATAAGGCCAGATGATCAGTGTTATCAAACTGAAAAATGCTTATGAAGTAGTTGCAGGGACCACATTGATATTTATGAAATAGGAAATGGGCAGAAAGTGGAAGAAGATAAACCGGTAAAGTCAAGTTGGCTGAAGCAAATAGAAAACGAAGCTTATTACCTCTGAGGTTGTAATGTTGTCCTGTATGGTTCTCATGACATATCGATGAATTTGCTAGGAGTTTATGATGATAGGACCTTGCTTTTCGACCTAGGGAAGTACACATTTGGTGTGGCATCGTTAATAGAATGTATATCTTATATGCGAGTTGGTATATTTCAAGTGCCTGAATTTAGATAGGCAATTATTAGTACATTTATAAGGTAAGAGAGTTTACTTCTTTCTGTACTCAAACAATAAAAATAATATGGTGTCTAAACAAATTTAGACAATTGATTATTAGTATAATTAAAAGGACAACTTATAAGAGAGAATTTACATGGTTTACTGCACTCAAACAATGACAAGATCTATGGTGCCTAAACAAGAACAGTAAATCAGGCATACCTTATAAGTAATGCAACAATCGAATTACTGAAGAACAATACAGAGCAGAGTTCTAAAGCAGTAGAAGAAATTCATAACACTATAATCCCCAATGGAGCCACAGTTCCCTTTTCCCCCACTCAGATAACAATCTTACAGCTCACAAATCCTCTCCGCCATGTTAACCAGAGCATAGACTATGGAGAGGCGGTGTTGCTCTCCGTGCAAGCGTGAGAGAAGGTGTTAGTTGATGTCGCCGAAGCGGAGCTCGCGTGGGGGTGAATCTCGACGAGCACGTCCTCACTGCCCATCGCCACCTCCCAGCCGTGGCTAGCTAGAGAGTAGAGAGGAAGGACATGGAGAGATCAAAGTAGTTGCTCTCCATGTGGCCTTGAGAGGTGTTGGTTGAGGTGCGATGGTGGCGAGGCGCCCAAGCTTGGATCCGTTGCCGTGGGTGGCGGACGAGCAGGCCTGGACCGGCATTGGTTGAGACCCGATGGCAGCGAGGGACATGGGGGTGGGGGGTGGGGGCAACGCACGAGGTCGAGGCCGTCACGGACGATGATGGAGAGGTCGAGCGCCTTAACGACGTGGTCGGAGAAATCAGGGACGAGGCAGACGAGCGGGGGCCGCGCGAGGGGCAAGTCCTGAGATCCGAAGAGCGAGCATGAGGGAGAGGGGAGGGTGCCGGGATGGAGATCGTGGGGGTGCGGTTGAGGTCGACGCCACGACAGTGGCGAGGTTGGAGGGAGCGACGCATGACAGAGATGTTAGGATGAGAAGGTAATCGAGAATCGCGATCTGCGGGTGTGAGAGAGAAAGCAGAGAGAGTGAGGAGACGAGCGGGCGTGGGCAGCGACCGACGGATGACACAGACGGTGTAGATTGACCGGAGGCAGAATAGGCCGAGGCAGAACCAAGGGAGGCAGCCTACCCCTTACCTTCTTCATAGTAGTAGAGATTCATGATAAGATCATTATGTTAATGGGAACATGGAGAACCACCTAGGAAAACATTGCTACCACAAGGGTGGTATGGGACGCCCTTGGCTGATTAACTAGGAAAGCTAGTGGATGACTACCTTACCCGATAGGGACAAGGGAAGTAGGGGAGTGGTCAGTGTAGGGAGGTCCTTGGGTTGATTTTGCTGCGATGGCGGTCAGGCGAGGGATCCCTGCACTGGTGCTTCATATAAAATGTAGCGGGTTTTCTGAAGCTAGTGGAACTTTGTAAAGGCCTCGTAGTGGTACCGTGCCTCGCTTCCTTGGTAGAGGTGTATGGGGTCCAATAAACTCCGTGGCAAATGGGTAACACGACTTGTGGGTAAAGATGTGCAAACTCTCTAGAGTGTAAAACTGGTATACTAGTCATGCTCACGGTCATGAGCAGCTCGAACACTCACATGATTAATTTATGGAATTAAATTCAATTTATCATTCGCATCGCATTGGGAATTATTTTATTATTACTTTTATTTATTATTACTACGGTTTGGTATTTACTTACACTTAGTAACTGCTAATAAAATTTTGACCAACATATAAAAGCAATGCTCAACTTCAGCCTTTATTTTATTGATCAGCCTCACACTTCACATGAACTCCCACGTTTGGTGAGTTCATGCACATGATCCCCCACAACTTGTTGAGCGATGAACATGTGTGAGCTCACCCTTGCTGTCTCACACCCCCCACACAGGAGAAGAACAAGTGGTCGAAGAGGAGCCGCCCAACAGTGAAGCTTTCGACTTGATCTAGGTGGCGTCTCCCAGTCAGCTTTGTGGCGCCAGGGAAATAATAATAGTTCGCTTTATTTTATCATTTATTTTGTAAGACTTCCGCTATGTAATAAGTACATTTATGACATTTATCTCTATGCACTCTGTTATTATATGTGCTGTTCTTCCTTGGCGCACATATGAGACACACCCGGCTTTATCCCATAAATCTGGGTGTGACAATTTAAGAAGTAACAAACCACAAGTGGCATGTGAATCCTATTCTTGTACTCAAAAAGAATAAAGTTGATTGGCGCATGTGTATCGACTATACCAATCTCAACAAACATTGCCCGAAGGATCCCTTTGGGCTCCCTAGAATAGACCAGGTGGTCGACTCTACCGCCGGCTACTCCATACTCTCCTTCCTAGACTGTACTCGAGTCATCACCAGATCAGTCTGGTGAAGGAGGATCAATAGAATACCACATTCATCATGCCCTTTGGGACCTTCTTCTATACCTCCATGTCGTTTGGCCTCAAAAACCTTCTTCTATCCAAACATGCTTAGTCGACCACTGGGGCAAGCGGGTGGAAGCTTACATTGACGACATGGTGATCCAAACCATGAACCTGGAAAACTTCATCAACTTTCTCCAATAGGTCTTCAATAGCCTGAAGCGCTACCATTGGAAACTTAACCTAGAGAAATGTGTGTTCAGGGTACCAGCCAACAAGCTACTCGAATTCATCATTAGTCACCAGGTAATTAACGCCAACCCAGAGAAGATCGAAGCCATTATGAGGATGGAGCAACCACAATCACAAAAGAAGGTCCAGAAGCTTACAGGCTGCATGGCGGCACTTAGTCATTTCATCTCACGGCTCGGTGAGAGAGGCATGCCATTCTACAAATTGCTCAAGAAGGTCAACAGATTCTAGTGGACCTCGAGGCTCAGGAAGCATTAAAGGCACTTAAAAATTCTTGACCGCCCCACCGGTTCTCAGGCCACCCAACCGAGCTACCCCCGACCGACCAGCTGAAGATTTACTGCTATACATTTCATGCATGACTCGTGTGGTAAGCACCACGTTAGTAGTCGAGCGGGTAGAAGAAGGGCATGCATATCCAATCGAGCATCCCATATACTTCATCAGTGAAGTCCTCGGGCCCTCTAAAATCAGATACCTTTATGTCCAGAAGTTGGTGTATGTAGTGCTCCTCACCGCGCGAAAGTTGTGCCACTATTTTGACGATCACAAAGACATCGTGGTTACATGCTTCCCGATAGGAGACATACTCCACAACAAAGAAGCAGTGGGGAGGACAGCCAAGTGGGTGTGCGAACTCGGAGCTCATGACATAGAATTCCGACCCCGCACGACAATCAAGACCCAAGCTCTAGTGGATTTTATATCAGAATGGATCGAGCAGCAGATCCTCGAAAACCCTGAGTTAGTAGAGGTTTGGAAGATGTACTTCGATGGGTCACTAAGGTTACAAGGAGCATGGGCTGGCATCCTCTTCATCGCCCCTAGAGGAGATCAGCTCAAGTACGTAGTACAACTCTTATTTCCTACCTCCACAATGCTGCAGAGTATGAAGCCTTGATACATGGGCTCAATATTGTTGTATCACTCGGGATCAAAAGGTTGATAGTATATGGGGATCCTCTGGTCGTCATTAGCTAGGTCAACAAGGATTGAGACTGCTTCATAGAGTCAATGAGCAACTACTACGTCGCCGTCAGGAAGGTTGAAGATAAATTTGAAGGGTTGGAGTTCCACCATATAGAGAGAGACTGTAACATGCAGCAGATACCCTATCTATGCTGGGATCAAGCCGAGCACAGGCTCCACCAGACATTTTTGTCCAAGAAATATAGCAACCAAGCATCACATCAGGGCCAGGGGAAGAATGCAAGGCAATAGTGCAAGTGGAATTAGATCCGAATGATTGGAGGACGCTGATCATCAGGTATATCAAGAATGAAGAAGAGCTAGATGACAAGGCCACTGCTGAGCGCATCGCAAGGCAGTCGACTCACTATGCAGTCATAGGAGATACGTTGTACAAGAGAGGGGCCACGAGAATCTTCATGAAGTGCATCGACTCAGGCGTTAGGAAATTCATGCATGGCAATGTGGAGTTCACGCAGCATCAAGGACACTCATGGGGAAAGCTTTCAGAGCTAGTTTCTACTGACCAACGACCAAGAAAGATGCAACCGACTTAGCCCAGACATGTGAGGCATTTCTTAGCCAAGCAATAGCAGTTGCAGACTATTCCAGTCACCTGGCCTTTCACATGCTGGGGGCAGGACATGATCAAGCCATTCAAGAAAGCTCAGGGAGGATATACGCATGTGCTGGTAGCTATTGACAAATTCACAAAATGGATAGAATACAAGTCGATCGCCACCCTGACTCAGCCAAAGTAGTAGAGTTCATCTAGGAAATCATCTTCAGATTCGGCATACCCAATAGCATCATCATAGACCTGGGTTTGAACTTCACTAGCGCTTAATTCTTTTATTTCTGCAAACAGAAATGCATCCAACTCAAGTATGCCTCAGTAGCACACCCCAGGGCCAACATGTAGGTAGAAAGAGCAAAAGGAATGATACTAGAGGAGCTCAAAAAAAATATCTTTGACAAAAATGAGAAGTTTTCAGGAAAATGGATCAGGGAACTGCCCTACGTAGTCTGGAGTTTGCGAACCCAGCACAGCCAAGCATTGTACGGAAAATACTCCTTTCTTTATGGTGTATGCGTCGGAAGTAGTGTTGCTAGCATATCTAACCTTTGGGGCACCCAGATTAACCTTTAAAAGCATCATAGAGGCAGAAGCATCCTGGCTCGAGGAAATTAATGTACTAGAAGAGGAGCAGTTAAATCCTGTTATTCAGTCAGCCAAATTTCAGCAGACCTTGAGGCGTTACCATGACAAGGTTGTACGTCACCGAGCATTTCCATTAGGTGTTGGTCACTTGTTTTCAATTGTTGTATGGAATCAAAAACAAGGCAACACAATGTTAAAAGGCAAAGACCTTAATCCTTGAAGTGGTATCCGTTCGGGGTAACAACTCAACGATGAAGGTAGAGTGTAATCGAATGGAATACACAGAGTATGATGAAGATATAAGAACTCATCTCATGTTCCTTAGCATCCCATTTCTCTTATACAAAACAACTTTACAATCATATCTTCGGCTTCTTGATGCAAGATAGCATGAAGGAGTTTTGGAGGCTGAGCTACACGAAGCTGTAGCACCTGGCTAAAGGTACTTTATGTGGGGTACTGTTCATCTATTTATAGGGGAGACGAACTGACTTAGTATAGGATTACAATAGTAGCCCTCATTGTTTACAAATACTATTAGGACTTCGTCACATTTTCCCTTGGCTTGTACCTGAAGCTCCTTTGTTGTCACCGAAGCTATCGACTTTGGTTAATACCCTTTCACTTGGTCATGTGCGAAGCTATTCTGCACACCTTCCCGGCCGAAGGTTGACTTCAACATTTAGTAGAGATATTCCTGAAACACACTAGCTTGTGCCGAAGTAAAAGGTTAAGCAACTGATCTTCGGTATAGAAGGCCCCTAACAGTAGCCCCTTGCGGTATGAGTTTGTTTTCTTCACAAACGAGCTTAGATCGCAAAAAATTTTAACTTGGAGGCCCTATGCCGAAGATCCGAACAACACCTTTGCGAAGCTCGTTTAAGAAGAAGGTGATACATTTGAAGTAAAAACGGGTGACTCGGAAGTTAAATTGTTGGGGGGACTTGGGGCGCGCGTGGGAATAGTTTTCATGCCCCGCGCCGCTTCACGCACATTTTTATTATAAAAGTGGTCGAGGTAGTGAGGGCAGATCACATTTACTGCCTTCACCTACCTGCTGCAAAAACTCGATGTGCCTCTGAAGCTCTTTGCCTAGAAGCCCTTCGAGAGTTAGCTTCGGCTGAATCATTCTTAGTGAGAGATCATTGCCTCTATTCAGATGGCCTACATGGAGGCACTAGGGAGCTGATTATCCCTATCTCCTTAGAGGCGCAATAGGACACTTTGCCCACCGCTAAGGCGACGAAGACCTCATCGTTGAAAGTAACTACAGAAATGCCATAGTACAGGCCTTCGAAGCCGAGTTATATTGAGATTGGTCGGTCTACTCTGAAGGAGAAATACCTGCAAACAATAAAGAGGCTTGGGTACTTTGACAACAATGTGAATGTGCACCTTCGTGGGGAGGAGACAACATCGAAGCCGAAGATACATAAAGTTGTCGTTTATAGGAGCTTTTTCAAAGCAGGGCTTCGGCTTCATAAGTACAAAATGATTATGAAGGTATTGCAACGGTATCAGGTATACATGCATCAGCTTACTCCAAATGTAATGGTCTGCCTTAGCGTTTTTGTTTGGGTGATACGAAGCCAGGGGATCGCACTGATGCCGATGCATTTTGCAAAGCTCATGATTTACACTAAAACAAAGGCTAAGGGCGAAATGGGCCTTCGCAACAACTTCGGATGCTACAACTTCGCGTACCGCAAGGAGATAACTAGTCCAATTCTTGTGTATCGATCTAAATGGCACGAAGATTGGACGAATGAATGGTTTTATGTCGAAATTAGCTTGGACCAACATGAGGATTTCAAGGGTATGTTGATGAGTCCTTTAAGGGTTAACTTTGCCCAGAAGCGACCGAAGTTCGAGATGAACAAAGCTGTTGATGAATGCTAGAAAGCCTTTAATGTTGTTGTCAATAAGATTGAATCTCGGGATTTAATTCAGGAGGCACTTGCTTACAACATCTACCCAACCCGAACTAGGTGAAAATTGCCAAAGGAAGTGAAGTCAAATATGGAGAACTTGTTAGACTAGCTTTTATTTTTAAAATACAGTCTACATATAAAGCTCCTTCGACTGAATGGTTCCCTAGAAGCTAACGAAGCTTGCTAGCGTGCCATGCTCTTCGTCATGATGAAGGCTATCGTGGTCGTGAGATCTCTAGAGGTGAGCACCAATATTGGTCACTTGTTTTCAATTGTTGTATGGAATCAAAAATAAGGCAACATAATGTTAAAAACAGAGACCTTCATCCTTGAAATGTTATCCCTTCGAGGTAACAACTCAACGACGAAGGTAGAGTGTAATCGAATGGAATACACGGAGTATGATGAAGATATAAGAACTCATCTCATGTGCCTTAACATCTCATTTCTCTTATACAAAACAAATTTACAATCATACCTTTGGCTTCTTGATGCAAGATATCATGAAGGTGTTTTGGAGGATGAGTTATGCGAACCTGTAGGACCTAGCTAAAGATACTTTATGCGGGGTACTGTTCATCTATTTATAGGGGAGACGAACCGACTTAGACAAGATTACAATTGTACCCCTCACTGCTTACAAATACTATTAGGGTAGTAGTGTAATTTCCCCATCTTTGGTTGTGGGGGTTCAGAACTTCGTCGCCTTTTCCCTTGGCTTGTACTCAAAGCTCCTTTGCTGTCGCCGAAGCTATCGACTTTGGTTAATACCCTTTCACTTGGTTGTGTGCGAAACTATTCTACACACCTTCCTGGCTGAAGGTTGACTTCATCCATCAGTAGAGATATTCCTGAAAGACACTAGCTTGTGCCGAAGTAAAAGGTTAAGCAAGTGATCTTCTGCATAGAAGGCCCCCAATAGTAGGAGACCTGGTGCTCTGCCACATACAATCGAGAGAAGGACGACACAAGCTATCACCACCCTGGGAAGGACCTTTCATAGTTGCAGAAGTAACTCGGCCCGGTTCATATTGACTAACTCAGACGAATGATACTTCGATAGGGAACTCATGGAACATTGAGCACCTTAGGAAGTTTTATCCATAGTAGCACCATAAACTCTAGATGGTAGACTACCACTTGTAATTTGGTGACTTCATTCTCAATAAAGTTTCTACTTCCTCTCCACATACAATTGTACTCTTGCATGCTACTTGTCACACCCGGGTTTAAGGGACTCGGGCGCGAACGCCATCACCAGGTGTGCTAGGACCAAGTCTTACACATATGATGACTCATGGTACAGAAACAAATGTCACATCTTTACTAAATAATAGGAGTTCTGTACAAAATAAATAATTACACCATATGAAGACGACAATCCAGCAACCCAAAGTTGACTGGGAGACGACGGTCTAAACCTCTCATGAACACATCGCAGCATCCTCCATGCGCCTCATCCTGTGGTACCTGTTCTTGACCTGTGGGGGTGTGAAACAACAGGGTGAGCTCACATATGTTCATCGCTCAACAAGTTGTGGGGAATAATGTGCATGAACTCACCAAAGGTGGGAGTTCATGTGATGTGTAAGGTTGATCAATAATAGGGGTTAAAGCTATGCATTGCTTTTAAAAAGTTGGTCAAACTTTATTAGCAGTTACTAAATGTAAGTAAATACCAAACCATAATAATAATAGAACAAAATTAATAATAAATCTCATGCAATGCAAATGACAAATTGAATTTAGTTCCATAATTTAATCATGCGAGAGTCCTGAGCTGCTCATGACCGTGAGCACGGCTAGTATACCAGTTTTACACTCTGCAAAGGTTGTATCCTGTACCCACAAGTCGTGTATCCCATGTCGCCAGGGTTAGCTAGACCCTTAGACACTACCGAGGTGAATGGCTAGGGATCCACTACGAGGCCTTTACGAAGTTCCACTAGCTTTAGAAAACCCGCTACAGTTTCTAGGAAGAGCAATGCAGGAATCCCCCGTCTGACCACCATCGTAGCAAAATCAACTCGGGAACCTCCCTACACGCCTGCTCCCCTACTGCCCTTGCCCCTATTGGGTAAGGTAGTCCTCCACTAGCTTTCCTAGTTAGGTGGCGTCCCATTCCACCCTTGTGGTGGCATGTGTTTCTTAAGTTAAGCTCCATGTTCCAATTAAAAATAATGATATTGACATGAACAATAAATAAAATAATAGTATATTGGAACATGAACATAATGTAATATTAAACCCAAAACCATATAGAGCAATAGCAAAACTACCCAAATAGTTCAGGGGTACACAAGGTAACAAGATAACCAAACTAGGGTGACCTATTGGGTCCCATCAAAATTAAGCCTATGCATGATAAAATGATTATAAAGAACATTATTGGGAAAATAAAAGTGATCAAGGGCACAACTTGCCTGAGACTCAAGATTCCAGGTACCAGGATGATCTTCAGATTCTCGTGACCTCACTGCTATTCGTTGCAATACAAACAAACATGGTATAGGCAAAATTAACATCACATCAATGGAGAAGTTACTCTGTAGATAATTTTATTATGAAGCTGACGCAACTTGAACAAAGAAAATTAGAGTTAAAATGTAGAAGTTATGGATTTTACAAGTTTACTGGATTATTTTTATACCAAAAATTATTTTCGGGATTTAATTTCAAAATCAATCGAACCCTTTGGATGGCGGACATTATTTTCTATAAGCTCAGGGTGCATTCTATAAATTCATGGACCTGGCTGCTACACTCTTTAAATAGGAAGGGATGGCAGGTTAATTTCCCTATAACACAGGGACGTCTTTAGAAAACCGTATCGGCTGAACAAGTGCACTGGATTGGAGCCGTCTGATGACTGATCCAGGATCAAGGGCTGAAGTCTCCCAACACCGAACCGGTACACTGTTGCTAATCCAGTCGTTCGTGCTCAAATTGGTGAACTGGATTTAAAATGCTGAAGCGTTCACTGGCTATCTAATCATGTCCGTACATTCAGATCGAACGACTGGTGCATCATCCCCTACCCCTGGCCATATCGGCAGCCAGGCGGCGCCATCAGTCCACGACAGAGCTGGCACCGACAAAAGGTGAAGGTGAACTAACTACCCTTTGCCCCAATCTGAATAGCGATACCCATAACCGAGAGCGGATTTAATAGCAAACATAATAGAGGGTGCCTCACCAAAGGTGAAGCGAAGACGAGCATGACGCTGTCTGTGGCCTTCGCTATTCCCCGATGAACCATATCAGGCTCCCCCTGCACGATGATGCCACAAGCACGCGCCACATGGACAAGGTGTGGTCCCAGGTGAGAAGTCGTTGTGGTCCATATATATATATATATAGGGAAGAGGTAATGGAAGCCCTGGGCTTCCCTTAGTGGGCGAAGCCCCAACCAGGACGGCGATCGGGTCGCGTTCGGCCCACTATACGCCAGCTTGCGTCAGCCATGCATAGGATAGCCACGTATCCCGACTGAGACACGAGAGGCGATATACGCACGCATAAATATATGTAGAAATGTGCATAACTCATGCATAAATAGAATCTTTTATGCCACGAATCACGGGAACGAATATTTCCATGTGCTTACCAGTTACGACTGCATAACGTTGTGTAACATCATAGCGTAAACCATGCAACATTTAAATCTCCACCGGTTTGAGATAAGGAAAGACATGCTGATCGTTCGTGAAAATAAAGGCGCAGTTACGGGAGGAAACAAATACAAACTTACAGCCGCTCGTCCACGTTCGTATCTGAGATACTGACGGCGGTTAGCGGCGGCGGAAGCTAAGTGAGAGGACCGGCCGACGATTAGCGGCGAGAAAATGTCCAGCACCGGCGCTGGCGATGATATGCCACCTGTATCGTCTGTGCATAAGCCAACAGGTACGTCTGTTTCACCGGCCGTGCATCCTGTAGCGTCTGCGATCGCCGTTTACACAGAGGGTGTCTCCGTTACTCCCCCGGCGGCATTGAGGGCACCTGGACATGTCGATGAGCACACAAAAACGGCAGACGTGGTCGGCGCAGAGAAGCACATCCCCATGAGACATATTGGGCCGCATGAACAGGACACACCTCATATTCTTCAAAGCCATGTAAGTTCTCCCAAATATGATACTCTTATTTTCTTACATATTTTTTTGAAATGTTGTACCTATATTACGTTAGATTTAGTCGCTATTGAATCGTAAATGTTAAATTTCTGTGCGCAGCCGGACAATATTGATATAAGATTGATACCTAAAGTCGGTATGACATTTAGTAACGTGGATGAGGCGTATAATTTTTATAGTCAATATGCATACGAGGTTGGATTTCCGTTGAAGAAATATAGGGAGCGGAAGAATTGTAAATGGTTGAATTGTTCAATGGAAGGAAAGAATGCCGAAAGGGTAGCTGGAAATCCAAGGATACGTAACACATGTTCAAAACAAACACAGTGCAAGGCTGGGATGAAACTTAAAAAATCTACGATGATGCTAAAGAGAATGTTATTCCGGTCCGGATTGATCTGGTAAACTATGAGCATAATCATGAATTCTTGAAGAAAGATACAGAAAAAGGGCAATTGCAATGCAACAAAACGCATGATCGTGAATATATGGAGTTCCTTAGTGCGATGCAAGAAAGCAGGATTCCACAACATTGCATTATGGATTTTGTTACAGAAATGCATGGTGGCCCAGAAAACGTTCCAATAACCGTGCAGGACATGAGTAACTTGTAAGTGTATTATGCATTGACAATAATTGTATTATATATTACAGAAACAATCGTAATGTGTTGAGTTAGATATAGTGCATAATCATTACATTTTTTGACAGGAAAAAAGCATGGCAAAGGGAAAGAAATGCAAATGATGTGTCGAAGCTATTATCTTTTTTTTTTCATTATGCAAGAAAGATAATCCACAATTTTTTTCAGACTTTCAGCTGGACAAAGAAGGGAAAATTTTAAGCATATTTTGGTCCCATGCTAGCCAGCAAGCCGAGTACATTGATTTTGGTGATGCAGTTACCTTTGATACTACACATAAGACTAATATGTATGATAAGCCATTAGGTATGTTTGTTGGCTCGAACCACCACCTACAATGCACAATATTTGGGTTTGCTTTACTAGGAGACGAGACAGTTGATACATTCGAGTGGGTCTTCAATACGTTCAAAACATGCATGGGATGTGACGGACCACGAGTGATGTTGACAGATATGTTGTAATAAATGGCTCGTATTTATTATGGCACGTACTATATGATATCATATTGGCTTGCATAATGTTATGTAAATTTATCTATTTCAGATCAAGACCCTGCTATGCCAATCGCACTAGGCAAAGTATTCCCAAACACAATACATCGATTGTGTTTGTGGCATGTGCAAAACAGGTATATGCCCCACTTGAATGAATTGTATGCAAGATTTGAGGAGATGGATTTCAAAACAAGGTTCCAATCTATAATACATCATCCATTGAATGAAATGGAGTTCGAAGCTGCCTGGCAAATGATGCTAGATGATTTCCAGCTAAACGAGAACAACACCCTTGTCAGATTATATGAAATACGCAAAGATTGGATACCTGCATTTTTCAAAGGAGACAATTGTGGTCTTATGGTCTCTACACAAAGAAGCGAGAGGATGAACAAGCTGGTGAAGAGTGCCCACGTGGATGCAAACACACCACTTCATCAATTTGCAAAGCAAATGATGAAGCTCCTGCATAGTAGGAAGATGAAAGAGGCCAAAGAGGCACTAGGATGCATGGTAAGTGAAAAAATGATAAACATATGTTTTATGCTATTAAAAACAAAACGGTATTAATACTATATTGTGTAATTTGCAGGGTCAAAAGGATACAACTACATTGTATATGTTTGAAATAAGAGTTGCAAGGGCATACACTAGAGCTGTGATGACAAGGTTCCAGGAGACCGTAAAATATGCAACTGCATACCGAATAGATCATGATACAGAGGGTGATGAAAATGATTGGGTGGTGAAACATACTACAAGATCAAATAAAATTGTTTGGGGTCAACACCAATTCAAAATAAGGACTGATGCGGATGCCAGAAAGTATTCATGTGAGTGCAAGCATTGGGAGCATACAGGTATGTTATACTAAATGATTATTTCTATATGAAATCCTAAATTATTATGAATACATAGCTGTTTGCGATTAATATATGACATAATGTATGTTTAATCAATTATAGGTCTATTTTGTGTTCATCTTGTACGCGCTTTCATGCATCTACAAATTGAAAGGATCCCGAGTGAGTATATTTTGCAACGATACACATACTCCGCGCGACAAGATGTGGCTTTTCAAGAGACGATAGGAATTTGAAAGGAAAAGATGGAGAAACTAGATCATATAGACAGAAGATGTTGCTTAAAAAAGCAATGAAAGTAGTACACCATGCGAGTCTGTCTAAAGCTGGGAATGATAAAGCCCTAGAGATGATGAACAAATTATTAGGGTTATTGATGTGTGTGGAGCCTGATATAGGTACTGGTGAGAGTTGTGGCACAAGTGCTGGCGATGACATCCAGGTACGCACATCGTGTTATTATGAATTTTGCACAATTACATGTCGATAATGATCCAAGTATGTAATGATGATATAGGTCGAAGCGTATGAAACAGAAGACATAGTTATATACAATTTACGCAAATTAGATGACAGGAACGAGGTATGGAACATAATTTTATAATGTATTATTTATGCTGCTCTATAAAATTTGTGTCTTCACTGGAGTTTGCGTTATTTCACAAGAAATGTTAATGGAGTCTAATACAAATGAATGCAATGCTAAGGATGATCAATGTAAAATGTCGATATTAACATTGGAACATAACACTGATATGCGTCTGGTTGAAAGTAGTGCTACAGATGTGGAAGCTAGAAAGGTAATAACATTGCTACAATATATGATGAAATACGTGAATATAAAAATTGACTTAATATCATTGATTTGTAGAAACTGGATTTTCATATGGGAGGTGTAAACTTAGCAAGACCAGATAAGGCCAAGCCTAAGGGAAGAACAATCAAAAGTAGTGAGCAACAAGTTCTTAAATTGGGTGTGAAAGGAGCTAAGAAGATGAGCAGGAAGTGCCAGAAATGTGGCATAGCTGATGGTCACAACAGCCTATGTGTTTAACTATGGAGGATAATAGGGTTCGATTGGCTAACCTATCTGGACGTAAGAGAGGACGGCCTCCTAGTTCAAGGAACAAAAACATAGCTGCAGCACCACAGTGGAATGAGACATCAACGTCGAAAAAACGAACGGTGGATGTCGGAGATGATGATTCATCTGGTAGAGAGTAGAATACCATAAGATTTATGATAAAATTATATTCTAGATGTAAATGTGATTCCTGTGTTTAATTGACAATGTCCAGAAAGTGTCATAAATATGCTTGCAAACTGGCATAAACGTATGTGGAATTTATCATAAGCCATTAATAGTTCTGTAGCAAACTGAATGTACAACTACTTAGCATACATGTATGTGGAAATATGCATAACACTGCGTTGTGTAATGCATAAACTAGTCAGACTGTGAAGCATGACTGTACAAAAAATGAGATGTTTCCAGTATATAACAGTGATAATTGTATCATACACTTAAGACAAAACAAACATAATGTATGTGCATAGAAAGGTGACAATTGTATCATAAATGTATGGGCAAACATGCATAACACCGACAATAAGTATATCATAAACTTGGGACAAAACAAGCATAATCCGAGGTTGTTGACAGCACAAAATTGAACAGGAAATTGGCAGAATCAAATGCAAGAAACACACATGACGATCAAACACATTTGGTACAATATTCCAGTTTAGACATTCGCTGATCCCCAAAGTTGTCATTGACATAAACTAAGAAACGTCTACCGTCTTTGCCCATATTATACACACATGACTGATCTGAAGTTTAGGGAACCATTGTATACAGAATATATTACATGTCTAAACTAAACTACATCCATTAGACCTTGAATCTTTGAATGTCTTCAAGCAGTGATAATGCTTTGTTCTTCGGATGGAATGTGATATAATGCAGCGCAAGAGACCGTATCTCACTAGTGTTGCCCTGCAATACAATAAAATTGAGTTAGTTATACATGTGTACCATATGTTGCCTTGTGCCAACTATAGAATTAACTGGTAAATTTGTACGTACTGCTTCTATGTCTGACCGCAGAGATCCTTCGTCGCATTCATAAAAGAGAATGTAACCCATAACATAAAACCCACAGTCATTGGATCCTGCTTCCATGTTAGGACAATTTGGGCACAAGTCAATTGCGAAGTTGCCAAATTTGGGAAAGCATGTCCTGGGCCGTACATGTTGTATTGCTTTGTTTAATCTACTCATAATAACCTTAGACCATGGTAACTTTCTGCCACCTAAGCCCAAATGTGCAAAATGATAGTCCTTCCATGAACTACCACCAAGTGTTGCCCCATATGGATTGGAATCTAAAATATGAATGCACTTCTTGTCTGTATTGACAACATACAATGTCCAATGCCCCCTGCTTACCATGGGAACCATGATCTGACTGTGTAAAAAAGCATAAAATGAACAGTGTAAATTACAAAAGCATAACAATGTGATATGTTCCATTTAAAATAAATTATGTTTGTATTATGAAATACGATTGTTACCGCTTTGCATTGATCCAATTCATCTGTTTCGGGCAATGAATTGTCTAGAAGTGTGTGGAGTACAGATTCATCAAAGGGTTGAGGGTTCCGACTGTGTCGTTCCTGTTCCTCAAAGTTGAGTAGTGACTGCAATAAACGATATAAATGGAGTCAGTATACTTGGGTGCATCCAATATGTATATGAATATGGTGTATGTATGTTACGATAATTTACCCCAACATTAACATCAAGAATTAATCTGCTCGAACTCATGGAAGTCTGCTGATTTTTTGCATCATCATCAACACATTGGATGAAACACTGCATGAACACATTGTCGAGACACTTCCCATCAGCAAAAGATTCATATATATCAGAACATGTCGCTGAATATTCACCATAATCTATTATGGTCCTGGGGAATTTTTGATAACAATTAGATAGACCGCGTAAAACTACCAGCATATAAACAGATTTTGATTTAGTCTATACTTCATACCTGCTGGTGTTAGATTGCGGACCACACAAATATTCGCGTAGAGCTAACACAGTTTGCATCTCCGAATCAAGGGAAGCCTGGCCAACCTGAGGAGTGTTTGTAGCTGGATCGGTTTCAACAGAAACATAAAAATATATATGAAAAAATATATAAAAAATTTGTGAACAGTTTTGACAACTATAATGAAAATGAAAATTACTGAGCTGACATAAACTGGAATAAACGAATGTGGAATCAAGTGTCGTAAACTGCCATAAAATTACTGATCTGACATTACTGATCCGAATCAAGTGTCATAAATATGCTTGCAAACTGGCATAAACGTATGTGGAATTTATCATAAGCAATTAACAGTTATGTAACAAACTGAATTTACATCTACTTAGCATACATGTATGTGCAAATATGCATAACACTACTTTGTGTAATGCATAACTATAATGAAAATGAAAATTACTGAGCTGACATGTTCAGATGGAGTCTGATCAAAGCATGGACCACTGTCGGGGAGATCTGTTTCTGCCGCTTGTTGGACGCCGCCGGGAAACTAACAATTATGGTATAAATGGATTAGATGTTTAGTAAACTACTAATAATAATATAGAAAAACAACGAGGTTGTGTACTCATACCTTTATTTGCGGCGTCGCATCAAATATCGGCGCAGAAGATTCCGTATGTGGTGTTGCTTTAGGAGTGACGTTTGTGTTGGTCGGCATGTTCTTCCCACCGTCGGCATGTTTACCCTAAAAAAATTGTAATGGTTATATGCTATTTAAAGAAAACGATGAATACAGACCCTTCAATGAACAATACAAGTAATAAGAAAAACATTACCACTGGGGTTGTAGGTGTTTTGTTCTATTTCGTTATATTTGTATGAACCAGTGGATCAATATCAGCTTCATCGGGACAACTTTCTAATAGTACACGAATATGCTGTTGCCTTAACAGTAATTCATGTACTTGCGTGTCTGTCAACTGCGTATCCTGCTGGGATGCTGGAGTAGACATATCGGGTACAGTTTGGGGGGGGGGGTGGACATGTACATCCTTATTTACGTATCATGTAAACAAAAAAACATTGTTTAAAATAATGGCATCAAAACGATATCGACAAATGTTTGAATGAATTTTTTATATTGACGTAAAGACCATAAAACTGACTAACCTGCAGTCTGGGGAAGAATATCATCTGATTTTGTAGTTGTTTTCTGCACATCATAACCATCTTCATTGTCCCCCGACTCAGCACGGAGGACCTCATCAATTAACTCGCCAAAAACATCAGATAGATTGTATTGTTTCTCAACAATCTGCTGAAGAGTCTGTTTAATAACTGAACATGCCTTACCAACCTCCGTATCATAATGTGACAACTTCTCTATGAAACCCAGGCGGTGGCGGGATGGAAGCTGATTCAGCTTGCTTGATATCAAATCCCTGATGAGCGAGAGTTCGATGTGAATTGTGTGCTGTCTAGATGGGTCAGGACGAGGTACATCAAAAGTATTTGTCCTGGTCTTATGCTGTTGTAAAATGAAAATTATTAAGTAAATATACAGCGTATAACTGAAAATTATGTTGAAATACTATGACAAAAAATATATAAATAGGTTCTTGCCTTAAATTGTGCTTCAACCGGTGGTACAGCTATTTAGCAGGTCTCTGTAGAGCTTCGGAACTAAAAAAGGCGTGAAAGATGGAGTAAAACTTATACACACATATAAAAGGGAAGTTTGATTTGTAAATATAAACGACACTGCTTCTATCCATGTACCATATATAAGGCAAATTAAATTGATAAATGTGATTCATATGATTAATTGACAATTCACAGAAAGCGTCATAAATATGCTTCCAAACTGGCATAACCGTATGTGAAAGTTATCATATGCATATAAAAAAATATGATAGACGCATAAAAAAATACCGAACAATGTCCAAATGGTTCTTGTCCTTGGCGTATCTTTGCCTTGTCAGTTCTTGTCAGAGCTTGAATAATATTCCTATCAAAATACTTGATGCGTGGTGTTCCACGTTTATTCTGAGGTGCAGCTGAGTCATGCAGATGATCCAAATAATACAGCTGCAAAAAGCATAACATGGATCGTTGTGAGACATAACAAAGCATAATCTACGTGTATATGAATTTTGCATAAAAATATGGCTACATATAACAGACAAAAAAAGGATATGCTTACAAGAATGACGATGAAACATCCATAAATGGTTGTAGAAACTTTTGTATCGCTCCTAGTATGCCACTTGCGTTGCGGTCGGGAGCTGTCACGTGGGTTAGTTGGGCCGCAATTGGAGTTTCGGCCCATTAACCCTCCCAAACCCTAGCCGCCTCCCTCCTAACCCCCTCCCCCCATGTGCAGCCGCCCCCCCACTTCTCTTCCCCCCTTGGTCGCCGCCCCCCCCTTGCCCATCTCCTCCTCTCTCAATTCTTGCAGCCACCAAACCCTAGCCGCCCCCCCTCTCAATCCCCTCCTCCCAAGGTGCCAATCCTTGCCGCTCGGATCATCGTCGTCGTGGTGCGAGTCTTCGATCGTTTTGGTGGAGGGAAGAAGGGAGGAAGGAAAGGGGGAGAATCCAAGGTGATTTTTATGTTCATCCCTTGTTCATTTGCGCTGCAATTTAATTGATTAGAGGTTGCGTTTGCGATTGGGGTAGAGGGGGGGTTGTCCAGAATTTTAGGTGGTGGGTGAACAGCAGTAGTCTAGCAGTTTCTGTGTTTTTTTCGTGAGGAATTAAGGGAAATCAGTTTGGGGATCATGTAGAACTTTACCTTACCTTTCCAACGAGTATTTATGCGATCAATTTGGAGTTATAAATTGAAAGTTATCACTGTTTGAATCCGGGTATGTGGCTGTCCAAAAAACAGATTTTTCAGGGGGATGAACAGCAGCAGTATTAGCAGTTTCTGGGAATTTTTCGTGGGTAATTAGTGTTAATCAGTATGAGAATCATGTAGGGCTTTATGTTATCTTTCCAACAAGTACTTATGCGATCGATTCGGAGTTACAATTCAGGAGATATCGTTGTTTGAATCCGGTTATGTTGCTGTCCAAAAAAACAGATTTTTCAGGTGGGTGAACAGCAGTGGTATTAGCAGTTTCTGGGAACTTTTTGTGGGTAATTAGTGTTAACCAGTATGGAAATCATGTAGGGATTTGTCTTATCTTTCCAATGAGTACTTATGCGCTTGATTTAGAATTATATTTTAAAAGATATCGCTGTTTGAATCTGGGTATGTCGCTGTCCAAAAGACAAAGAAAAACAGATTTTTCAGGGGATGAACAGCAGCAGTATTAGCAGTTTCTGGGAATTTTTCGTGGGTAATTAGTGTTAATCAGTATGAGAATCATGTAGGGCTTTATGTTATCTTTCCAACAAGTACTTATGCGCTCGATTCGGAGTTATAATTCAGGAGATATCGTTGTTTGAATCCGGTTATGTTGCTGTCCAAAAAAACAGATTTTTCAGGTGGGTGAACAGCAGTGGTATTAGCAGTTTCTAGGAACTTTTCGTGGGTAATTAGTGTTAACCAGTATGGTAATCATGTAGGGATTTGTCTTATCTTTCCAATGAGTACTTATGCGCTTGATTTGGAATTATATTTTAAAAGATATCGCTGTTTGAATCTGGGTATGTCGCTGTCCAAAAGACAAAGAAAAACAGATTACAGGGTTCATCTTGTGGACTGTTTTGGGCTAATTAGATATTGGAATTTAATTATTAATTGTATACAAAACTTGTGGGGAATTTTATGTAGATGCCTCTGGAGTTTTTGTTTGTTACCACTGCTGTCATAATTTTAAAGTTATGAAATTATTAAGCAGCGCCGCTGCAGTTTGGTGGGTGTAGGGAGAGATGTAACCCGCGGCGGGGTTTGAGTTTGTGCGTAGGTGCGGCGTCGCTTATGAGCCTGATTATGTGAAATTGGTGTACTAAGTTGGGTGTCAAAAACAGGCGGTGGACTTCCGGATCGTACTTAGGGATTTGCCCGAACTTCCGGTAAAGGCAAGTAAATACAGTGGTGGTTGCTACCGTTTGGTTTGCATCCTATTCCCTGTCATTGAGTATGCATAAGTTTTAATTATGTTAATCATTGAATTCTATGATGAAGTTTATTTGTTTGGAAGTATTAATTCTCAATTGTCTAATATTGTGGATGATCATAATTTGGTAATGATATATGTGGTTGATTCCCATCTGGATGAAGTTGAAGTGTCTTTTTGAATCATATTATATGAAGTGTTGTAGGCATGACATGCACATCGCATCATTCATCTTGCATTTTGAAGTTATGTCGTGATCTTATGGTCCGACCGTACCGGTACATTTTTAGCATTGTACGTTGCCCGAGGAGGGGTACGATGCGGCTTCATATCCTTAGAGGTATGAAGGCAGAAGTCATCCTTGCATTTGCAGACATTTGCACTCATGAGGAATATATGAATTGTGACATTACTATGTTACTATTGTGGTTTCTACCTGCGAGGTGTGGTAACTAGGTGCGTTGTACGTTGTATACGTGCTGCACCTTCGTAATAAGAAGGTTGTGGAATTAAGTGGTGGTAAAACAATGTTCTTATGTGGTTAAACTGTTTGATATTATTTTACTTGCTGAGATGTGTCATCTCACTCTTGCATTACTCAATGCAGGTACTTGATACATGTTGGGAATGAGGGGAGTAGCAGCACGCCCACTTTCACTCTCACAATAACGCTGCCCAGGCGCAACCATGATTTAATTAGAAACTTATTGTCAAAGGAAGTTTGTTTATTTTTTTATATGGTCGTGCGCACTGGTTAATTCAGTTCAGGTCGTATGTTTATCATTCCTTGCTAGCCGAGTAATAATACTTAGTATGTTTTAGTCATGATATATGTTTATACTCTGTTGCTCCCTCTTTTATGCAATCTTGCAAAGGGGATGCTGCCGAAATTTTATATATGGACGTCGGAAGTGTAGTACAGTAGCATACCGGGTTGTTTGTGGAACCTGGAGTGTTACAGTTGGTATCAGAGGATAGGCTTTAGATTTTACGCAATTTGAAGATAAATTTGACACACTTGCACATATAGGAAGGGTATGGGTTCATATATCTTTCATATTAGTATTTTATTGTATAGATGACTAGAATTTCCTTACTCCAAACCCCTTTATGGTTTGATGAGGTATGTCGTTAGCGACGTAATGCTTGATATGAAATGTTACTTCTATTTAATATTGGTTTCTTGATGTGGTTCTTATTGAAATTATTATGCGAGTGAAGCTACTAATGTACTTGTTTTATATACATATCGTCATGATGTTTTTTTGGGATGCAATGTTTACTAATCTCTGAGCTATTACCATCATATATTTCTATATGCTTGACTGTGGATGTTTTTTTCCCAAAAGGATTCTTGGGTTCTAGTACTTGTAGGACCGATTGTTTATTGAGCTTGTGTATAGAGGATCTAATCTGACTTGGTGTAGTGTGAAAACAGTATACAATGAAGTTTTATGGTGTTGTTGAGTTGGATTGACTGTTGGGTTACAACCCAACTTATCAATGTAATATTTCCATGGGTGCAGTGCTTTACACCTCACCTTTTTTTTGGCTAGTGTGGCTACTTGCCTACTTGATCTTAGAGTACAATAGGTTTGTCTCCATAGAACAAAGGCAATGTTGTACTGTCTATGAAATCTTGAGACTAGAAGAACTCAAGTGAATTTGCAAGATGACGTGGGTAGATAAGTCCAACCATGTTTACATGATAGGTTTTCTTATTGTGTGCAACCTTATCTTTAATAATAAATAGGGTGATTTCAAGTGGATTTTATGTCTATATTATAGTTGAAGAGGCATGCATGTTTTCCTTCTATGTTTTGTTTCTATAGCCAAAAAGGTTATGCATAATTTCTATTTGTTGGAGGCTAGTCATGCGGACGATATGGACAACCTGTTTTATATTGTTTTTAATCGCCGATGATACATGGTAGTTTTTTTTATGATCAGTTCTCTATGCATGCTTGTGGAATTATTATTTGGACCGCTTTATCTTAAACAAAGTCAATGTTTAACTAGAAGTTGCTTATGTTTGTTAGTCATCTATCTCTATAATGATGTGGTTGTTGCATTAGATGGAGATTTTTATTATATGAATGATGGTTTGATAGATCATGTATGTCGACTACTTTGAATTCATCCTATGACATCACTAGGTACAAATTGTTCAAGTGCAATAATAGGAGGTATTGTTGTATGTGAGGTTAATCAAAGTAGTTGGGTTAGGTGGATTATCTTATTGAAGTCCAATTACTCCTGTTGAGCATAGTATCGTGTTATTATTTTAGTGTTGAAAGTAATATTTATGAAGCTTTTGCATGAGTCTGTGTCAAGAAGTACATTAGTTTTTTCTTGTTGTTATCCCTCCATTGCTTTATGAGTATTGCAAATTTTATCTCTTTTGAGAGGGGGAAAAGATGTTATATGACATGAGCACCATTTGCTTCACGTCAACAGAATAGTTTTGGAGATTTCTAGTAGTTGGATTCTAGTGTAATAACAACCATGTTTTATAGAGCTGGAGACGGGTATGTCAGGTGTTTCATACATTGTCGGTACATGGATGTTTGACCTTAGTGGCATTAACAAACGAGGTTGTTGAATTCATTGATTGTTGTGCTTAGTGTTCTAACCTATTTGGTAGAGTGTTATTTAAAGACTTTGTGGAGTTGCATCCCAGTTTGGTAGTGGAAAATCCTAGTGTTGATGGCACCTGCCAATGACTTGGGTTTCATTTTATATTGTTTTTTTATTGTTGATAATGTGTTGTTTGGTTTCGGGAGGCATTTTAAATTAGTTGGAGGCTGAATCAGGCTTCACTTATCTAGAATGTTTTGTAGTATGTTTCTGCATCTTTCCATAGGATGCTTAATCACCATGTTTGGTCTAAACATTTGAGAGATATGGGTTTCTTAAAACATCTTTGTTGGTGTCTCTAGCAGAGTGAGTCTTTAATTTTGTACGAAAGAGTAGACATTGAAGACGGTATAATTTGGTCTTTGTGGATTATGAAAGTTTTAGTAATTTCATGATCTTTTCAAAGAGTATGGGTTTCTAATTCTCATTGTATATAATTGGAGTTAGGTTGCTCTGAAGTTGTTGCACTGTTGTGTCTAAACTTTAGGCGTCGTTATAATCACCAATAAATCGACCGCGTTTTGATAGTTGCAGAGCACAATTTTGCGAATTCTCTTTAAGCAAAACTTGTAGGTATTTTCAGTACCTTTTTAATGGGTATTTACTTGTAACTGTCTGTTAAATAGATTTGGAGAGGTGGTTGCCCGGATATAAGTCGAATCTCTAATGTGCAGTATCTCAGGCTGAGTTTAGCTGTAGGTCATGCAGAGTTGTGGGCTATAAGGATAAATTTGGGTGCAACTTTATTGCAAAAGTCGTGGACAATTTTCAAAACTTTTCCAACGCGTGTTCGTTGTAGTTTAAGTTGAGTATAGCAGGAGTTATAGGTTTTTGAATTTTAGTTGTCCATTGTTTCAATCTTATCAGTTTTGAAACAAAAGAGTGGCATTGTTTTATCGGTTTGGAAACCAATTCCGAGACACTCATTATAATAAAAGTTCTAGGGAATGTTATAATCTTTTCAGTGAGTTTATATTTGCAAAATTTTGTTAGCTGCAGGGAGTTATGATATCATGTATAGAATGTGCTTGGATGAATATGTGGGCAGACATAACATGCTTAAATTGATTCTTGTTTGCATGATGTGAGATTAGGCTTAAAGGATTTAAAAAGTTATCATATTGCTTCTATACTTATATTTGTTTTAGGTGTCTCGTAATGAAGAACCTAAAGTTATTAGTCTTTCAATGAACGCTTAATCTTAGAAGAGTAATGAACCTGATAAAATCTATTGCTTGCTCTTGGGACTGCATGACCAGTTTTAGTTATGCAGCTAGTTCAGTGAAGTAAACCATCTTTTATGTAGAGATGTTATATATAAAAGTTGTAGCCAACTTATTTATCTTACTTGTGTAAAAATTTCATGACCATAGGTCTAGTAGTTTGGGAGTTATGATTTTCTCAAGTCCAGTCTTGAAATCTATGCAGATTCTATACAGATTTCGAAGCTGACCTTGTTTGCCCAATTTAAACTTCAAATAACTTATTATAAATTATAAATAAGTTGTAGTACTTTTCTTAATCGTTACAACAAATTTTGGATTATTTTTTTTGGAGGTCTATAAGTTAAGTTACAGCTGTTTTAAGTGTGATCTCTGAATCTGTTCAAATTTGGACAGCAGAGCCTTTCTCGTGTCTTTTGACCTTAATATGCATTGAATTAACTTGATATGTTTATAAATGAATTATAGACAATTCTACTAGCTTTCTAAAAAGTCTGGGAGCACCTGAATTGGATGATTGAGACTCCAATTATGGATTTTTGAATTGAGTAGTTGAATTATGTCCAAGTCTGGACAGAATTTACGTTTAGCACTGTTTGACCTTTCTAAGTGTCAAATCTTGTTGTGATGATAATACCAAGGGTATAGTGGACTTTATAAGTTTCCATAAAGTCCTAGTTTACTAATTTTCGATGCATATTTTTGTGAGTTAGGAGCAAAACAATTAACCGCTGTGCTGCTATCTAGAAATATGCAAGCATTAAGTTGCTCTCTTGAAGTTGCTCTTGTGTGGCTATGTTTGGTTTAGCCTATAGGAACATTATATGCCTTGCATTCATATATACATTCCTTGAAGTACTTGCATATGTCAATGATTGATTTGGTGTCAGGAAAGCTTGATCCGAGGTATATAGGACCGTCTGCTATCTTGGCCGAGTTGGTAGCTGGGCTTAGCACATGTAATTGTCGGAATCTGTGATCAGAGTACACCAAGTATTCCATGTCTTTTTGTTGAGGAAGTATTTGCGGAATCCAGACCATCAAATCGAGCTAGAGCCGATTCCTGTGTAGCAAGAGCAGACTCTAGAGTGTCGTCTGCTGCGTATCTTAGAATCCTAGGAGCTTGAGGAGCTGATACGGCAGAAGTACTCGAACTTTTCTTTATGTGTGAGTTTTGTTGATTCATTAACCTTTCTTTTGTTGTTCCGATAGAAGCGTCAGAATTCGAGGTCGAATTCTTTTTAAGAGGGGTAGAGTGTGATACCCGGTTTGCAAAGAAGAGAAGTTGGGGGTTGTTCTTTTTGTTTTTTTTCCTCATCCGGTTGTTGTTTTGGGGATTTGGGATTTTGTGGAAAACATTCACAACTAGGGCAGTAGAATTTATTTGGTTTGACACTTGCGTTGCGGTCGGGAGCTGTCGCGTGGGTTAGTTGGGCCGCAATTAGAGTTTCGGCCCATTAACCCTCCCAAACCCTAGCCGCCTCCCTCCTAACCCCCTCCCCCCATGTGCAGCCGCCCCCCCACTTATCTTCCCTCCTTGGTCGCCCCCCCCCCCTTGCCCATCTCCTCCTCTCTCAATTCTTGCAGCCACCAAACCCTAGCCGCCCCCCCTCTCAATCCCCTCCTCCCAAGGTGCCAATCCTTGCCGCTCGGATCATCGTCGTCGTGGTGCGAGTCTTCGATCGTTTTGGTGGAGGGAAGAAGGGAGGAAGGAAAGGGGGAGAATCCAAGGTGATTTTTATGTTCATCCCTTGTTCATTTGCGCTGCAATTTAATTGATTAGAGGTTGCGTTTGCGATTGGGGTAGAGGGGGGCTGTCCAGAATTTTAGGTGGTGGGTGAACAGCAGTAGTCTAGCAGTTTCTGTGTTTTTTTCATGAGGAATTAAGGGAAATCAGTTTAGGGATCATGTAGAACTTTACCTTACCTTTTCAACGAGTATTTATGCGCTCAATTTGGAGTTATAAATTGAAAGTTATCACTGTTTGAATCCGGGTATGTGGCTGTCCAAAAAACAGATTTTTCAGGGGGATGAACAGCAGCAGTATTAGCAGTTTCTGGGAACTTTTCGTGGGTAATTAGTGTTAATCAGTATGAGAATCATGTAGGGCTTTATGTTATCTTTCCAACAAGTACTTATGCGCTCGATTCAGAGTTATAATTCAGGAGATATCGTTGTTTGAATCCGGTTATGTTGCTGTCCAAAAAAACAGATTTTTCAGGTGGGTGAACAGCAGTGGTATTAGCAGTTTCTGGGAACTTTTCGTGGGTAATTAGTGTTAACCAGTATGGTAATCATGTAGGGATTTGTCTTATCTTTCCAATGAGTACTTATGCGCTTGATTTGGAATTATATTTTAAAAGATATCGCTGTTTGAATCTGGGTATGTCGCTGTCCAAAAGACAAAGAAAAACAGATTTTTCAGGGGGATGAACAGCAGCAGTATTAGCAGTTTCTGTGAAATTTTCGTGGGTATTTAGTGTTAATCAGTATGAGAATCATGTAGGGCTTTATGTTATCTTTCCAACAAGTACTTATGCGCTCGATTCGGAGTAATAATTCAGGAGATATCGTTGTTTGAATCCGGTTATGTTGCTGTCCAAAAAAACAGATTTTTCAGGTGGGTGAACAGCAGTGGTATTAGCAGTTTTTAGGAACTTTTCGTGGGTAATTAGTGTTAACCAGTATGGTAATCATGTAGGGATTTGTCTTATCTTTCCAATGAGTACTTATGCGCTTGATTTGGAATTATATTTTAAAAGATATCGCTGTTTGAATCTGGGTATGTCGCTGTCCAAAAGACAAAGAAAAACAGATTACAGGGTTCATCTTGTGGACTGTTTTGGGCTAATTAGATATTGGAATTTAATTATTAATTGTATACAAAACTTGTGGGGAATTTTATGTAGATGCCTCTGGAGTTTTTGTTTGTTACCACTGCTGTCATAATTTTAAAGTTATGAAATTATTAAGCAGCGCCGCTGCAGTTTGGTGGGTGTAGGGAGAGATGTAACCCGCGACGGGGTTTGAGTTTGTGCGTAGGTGCAGCGTCGCTTATGAGCCTGATTATGTGAAATTGGTGTACTAAGTTGGGTGTCAAAAACAGGTGGTGGACTTCCGGATCGTACTTAGGGATTTGCCCGAACTTCCGGTAAAGGCAAGTAAATACAGTGGTGGTTGCTACCGTTTGGTTTGCATCCTATTCCCTGTCATTGAGTATGCATAAGTTTTAATTATGTTAATCATTGAATTCTATGATGAAGTTTATTTGTTTGGAAGTATTAATTCTCAATTGTGTAATATTGTGGATGATCATAATTTGGTAATGATATATGTGGTTGATTCCCATCTGGATGAAGTTGAAGTGTCTTTTTGAATCATGTTATATGAAGTGTTGTAGGCATGACATGCACATCGCATCATCCATCTTGCATTTTGAAGTTATGTCGTGATCTTATGGTCCGACCGTACCGGTACATTTTTAGCATCGTACGTTGCCCGAGGAGGGGTACGATGCGGCTTCATATCCTTAGAGGTATGAAGGCAGAAGTCATCCTTGCATTTGCAGACATTTGCACTCATGAGGAATATATGAATTGTGACATTACTATGTTACTATTGTGGTTTCTACCTGCGAGGTGTGGTAACTAGGTGCGTTGTACGTTGTAGACATGTTGCACCTTCGTAATAAGAAGGTTGTGGAATTAAGTGGTGGTAAAACAATGTTCTTATGTGGTTAAACTGTTTGATATTATTTTACTTGCTGAGATGTGTCATCTCACTCTTGCATTACTCAATGCAGGTACTTGATACATGTTGGGAATGAGGGGAGTAGCAGCACACCCACTTTCACTCTCACAATAACGCTGCCCAGGCGCAGCCATGATTTAATTAGAAACTTATTGTCAAAGGAAGTTTGTTTATTTTTTTATATGGTCGTGCGCACTGGTTAATTCGGTTCAGGTCGTATGTTTATCATTCCTTGCTAGCCGAGTAATAATACTTAGTATGTTTTAGTCATGATATATGTTTATACTCTGTTGCTCCCTCTTTTATGCAATCTTGCAAAGGGGATGCTGCCGAAATTTTATATATGGACGTCGGAAGTGTAGTACAGTAGCATACCGGGTTGTTTGTGGAACCTGGAGTGTTACATTAGATCATCGTCAGACCCTTTCCTCAGACGATCTTGAAGAGCTGCAACCCCAAAATCTTCTTTCGATAAACCAAGTTCAGCCCTTAAATTGTTGGTAGCAATAGCTTCATCAATGCCCAATGTCGTCCCTCCGCCAGCATTTGGTAACCCCAAAATAAAGTGCACCGTATCCTTTGTAATTTTGAGCTCCTTCCCTGGGCCGGCTCGAATTGTCATGTCATTATGGTCAATCTTTTCCATCAGCCAAACTAAATGAGATCTACTGCCCAGTGCGTCAACTCTCATATCAAGAATACTGGAGAACCCCCTCCGTGCAATAGCTTGGCGCTGTCTGTCATTTAATATCTGGATGCTTACTAATACGTCTTGGGGATTGCATCTCACATTAAGCCTCTACTAAAAAAATGTATACAATGAATAGAGTAAACATTTACATCTGCATAATCGCAACTCAATGTTTAAATCAAACCTCAACACAACATAATTTCACGCATAAAAATGATATATTGCCATTGACCATAAATTCTAACCTGTCGGGGGGGTCCACTACTTTCCTCCGCTTTCTAACTATCTTCTTCAAGACTTTTGGAGGACTGTCATCAAAGTTACGCTTCTTCGATAATGGCATAAAGTCATCATCCTCCTCAGCAGCCTGCCTTGTATTGTGTCTAACAGTTTCCGCCGGAACGCGGGGTATGTCGACACTAAAACACTCTTGAGCAGACTGAATTATAATCCGTTTTGGATTAGATGGAGGTCGGTGTACGTTCTTCATGTATGATGTTCCTGCCAAATCAAACAACACATATACATAAAAACGTAAAGGAGCAATAAAAAGATAAGCGCCAATCAGTTCAGTTCAGTTCATGACCATGCATTCCATTACTACATAAAAAAAGCATGCAGCTGCACTACTAAGATCTATGCATGTTGTGCAAAATACGAACAAAGGGGGCCGGGAGAACTGCTAGGGCCCACTAGGAAGTGTTTGGAGGTAGGGATAGGGAGACGTGCTGCTGCGTTCTTCATATATGATGTTCTAGCCAAATCAAACAACACATAAACATCAAAAACTTAATGGATCAATAAAAATTCTGCTCATATGCGACATCCAATTAATGTATAAGCTGGCTATTTCGTGCGTGCTGGCCCTAATTGTACAACAAGATGTTTGGGGCATAACATATTGATGTATATATCATAATTTTGTCAACAAAGCAACATAACACGGTATTGTAAATTGTGTAAAGGTATGAGACGTTGAAGAGTATAAATTTTTGTATCCGTTTACCTAAAAATTTATGCTGAATTGTTTTTTGATGAATCAAACAAATGAGTTACTACTAAGGTGAAACCGATTTACTATTGAGATTGTGTAAATATGCAAATGTAATAGTTGGCGGTTGAGGACTTACCAGAGTGTGGATGTGCCTGTAGGCCGGCCGATTTCGGGATCCTCTGCAGGGGAGAAGCCCAAGGCGACGCGAGGCTTAGTCAATGCGCAGGGGACGGCGGGTCGGACTGGGAGTTAGAGACGGAGCTCGCGACGGCTGGTGGATTGCCTAGGGTTCGGCCGCCACGGTGGAGAAGAACGAGGGCTCGGTCTCTGCGGTGGAGAAGAACGAGGGGGCGGTGGCACTGCCTCCGTGATTCCGGGCCCCTTCCGCTGTGAAGAAAAACAAGACGACGACGTCTCTGCGGTGGAGAAGGCGATTCCGGGTCTCTGCGGTGGAAAAGGTGAATGCGACGACGGTGGAACGACGGGGGGGGGGGGGGGAATCTCTATGGGTTCGGCAGCCAGGGTGGAGAAGAAGCTCACGGCGGCGATTAATCTAGGGTTCGGCAGCCGCGGTGGAGAAGAAGCAGACGACGGCGATTGAGCTAGGGTTCGGCCGCCGCGAGCGTTACGGGTGAGTTGAGCTGAAAAAAATGCGTCCTCGGTTGCTGGATTCGTGGGCCCAATACACATAAACTGCTGGCGAAATCAACGCGAAGGCCCATGGACCGACACGTGGATTACTGTATCGTAAACGGAAACATAAAACATCGTATTATCAATATTTATGTGGGGACTAGTACGGCTGCCCAGATTGCGGGAACACAATCTTCTCGTGGGCCCGGATGCCCGAAACATGCGCATACCAAAAAGTGTGTAAATCGTAACACGAATGAGCATAACATGTAGTTATAATTGACGTAAGCAGGTAGTACAGTGAGCCAAAAGGTCTGCGCACCTGGTCGGTGCGGAGCGGTCCGCACACCTGGTCGGTTTCTGGTCGGGGCTTCCAACAGTCAGAGAGAGCCCAGGGCTCTAAATACTATATATATATATCTTCTACTTATTAAGGCGGTAAGGGGTAGGCTGCCATTCCGTGTTCTGCCATTCCCATTCCCATTCCCGGCTGCCATTCCGTCCACTGTCTTTCTCATTCCCCCTCCCCGCAAATCCCATTCTCACGTGCATCCCACGCCTAGCTAAAATTAAATTAAAAAATACAAATGTGTCCACAATGGGATTCATTAAATTAAAAAAACACCATTAAATTAAAAAAACACAAATATGACCACAAAATGGGATTCGAACCTGCGATCTCTCAAGCAAATGTGCTCGTAGCTACCACTACACCACATGTGTGTTTATGTCAATATCTGTTACAGTAAAAATATCTACTACATCTCTCCCAAAGCCTACCTGCTACTTTTGCACAATGTGTAGTAGTAGATAATTATCAACGAGATTCCTAAATTATATTTTTGGATGGAGGGAGTAGTATTTAAAGAAGAGCCTTGCATGCAATTTCTTTTTGTTTGAATAATGTTTTCAACTTAAATTCTTTTTATATGGGTGACATTTATTCTCCGTAATATTTTTTCCATGGATCTGACTTGTGAGTCATTTTCATAAACCAACGCTAAAGATGAATCCATGTTTCTTACTTAGAAACCCCGAACAAACACCACTGGCAGGAGGCGCTCGCGTTGGTGTCGCTCATCGACGACGAGAAGAAGCTTGGCGACTAACAGTTCGACCTCTGGAAGCAGTACTACGTGGCCGCATGCGTCGCTGTGTTCGGCAAGCTTCGCCGCAGCCGCCGCTTAGACGCGGTCCAGAGCGGCTGCACCGCGCTATCCATCTCAAACAGGGGGACCTCATGGTCGTCACCAACGCCGACGACTCTTGGGTTGTTCTGGGCACCACTTCCGACAACGGCGCCGCCACACCGTCCAGCTCATCATCACTTGAAGCTCAACCTGCCACGTAAGTCACTACTGACCGGCCATGAATTCTTGTGCGCTAGGACGACGGCCGTTGCTGACATTGTGTGAGTGTCCTCGAACAAGATGTATGTAGAGGAGTAGCACATCCGGTGGTGCAACGGCTAGGTGTATTACCTCGCTGATGAGCCCGGGGTGCACTTTGTTTGGTAGCCCAACCAAGAGTCATCGGTACTCGCCATGTCGTGCGCGTTCGACGACTACTATATCAAGGACTATGGAGTCATCTTGGTGCCAGAGGTGACGTAGAGGAGGACCGACAACAATGACCACTCGCCATCGTTGGGGTAGCTTTTGTGCCGGCCTGCCTTTAATTCTCTTTGCAAACACATACACTTGCTTTTTTTGTTTAAGCAAGCGTGTATGGTGGTGCGTACCTGATGACTGACAATGTACGAGGGAACTTCTACCGGCTGGTGTGGCACGTGCTCTTCAATGATGAGACCATGCAAATCGTGGTATATATCGAAGTCTGCATGATATTGATGGTTGTAATGTAGTAGTGAAACAGCTAAATTAAAATAACAAAATTTATGTATGGCTAGGATTACAAATGGATTATGAAACATTTTCTTATAACAATATAAGACACATTTTGTATATAAGTTATTATGTTATTATATGTTCCCGTTGCAACGCATGGGCACTCACTTATGACTATGAAAATTACGACACTAACTTTAAAAAATGTCAATAGAATCACATGTGCCCTTCTATGGGACCAAAAAGTAGGATATTGTTAGGAAATTTTGTTTGAACAGATTTAACTGCTATTTTGGGTTTATGATTTCGCTCCATTTAGAAGATACTCCTGCCTTATGTCTGTAGTGCGAATGTCATATTTACCTCCGTAATTTTAGCTGAGGTGGATCCCTTCCTATATTTTTCTCTGCTTTGTTTCCTTGAATGTGTGGATCTCTTTCCTTTCCAACTTTCTCTATTGATGGAACTATGGAAGGTGGAAATCGGCAGTGTCCTCGTCGGCTATAAATGTAGCCACACCCCCCAATTTCTATTTGCTCTCCCTCTTTTTGCGCCTCCAGAATTTGTCACCTATCATAAAAAATTAAGATCGCATTGCAGAGTGCATGTGTTGGTTCTCTTCTTCCTCACACCAACACCAACGCCGGACAGAGGCCGGCAACAGCAGCGGCACCACAGATCTGTCTCTTTCCTTCTTACTCTCTCTCTCTCCCTGCATGGAGTCTGGCTCTGCCGTTAAACTGTTTGGATCACTAGATTGGTAGGATAAAACTGAGTGAAGTTCAGTCACAAACTTGGCTTTGTTCTTATTCTTCATACCAATTTATGTTAGTGCCGTTACTATCTATCTACTTGAGTAATAACAACATAATGTATGGCACTGAATCATTTGGTGGATAACTGAAATGCGTGAACTTGGAAACGGCCTCGAACCAGGCTGCCTGTATATGCGTTGAGACATATACAATATAGTATATTTAGCGAGGGCGTGATTTTAGCTTTTGTCTCCGTGTCTTGTTTTTACCAAGAGAGCAAGTTATGCTACTATATATAGCAAAAACTATCAGAAGAGAGTATAGCACATACTCAAATTACCTGTTTTCTCACCATGGACGAGCCAAAAATTAGTTACCAGAATATTAATTTTTGAAGCAAAGAAATCAATACAAACAAATCAGCATCAGTTGTAAACGAGCTTTTAGGCTGGTGATTACACGTGGAGTGGCAATAGCAGTACAATTGAACATATAGAAATGTATGGTGGATTACTGAATTGCGTGGACTTGGAAACGGCCTCGAACCAGGCTGCCTGTATATGCGTGGAGAGGAACCCGCGAGGCTGTTCGGCGGAGCTTTACCAAGCTAATGGGGATCAGTGCACCGACTCCCATTACCATGTGTACGTGTGTTTGCGTGCTGCTACTACGACTACTTTCACGCACGCGCACACAGAAAACGCGATGCTACCACTCCATATGACTCTAAGATGTTTTTACATGGCTGTTCGGCTGCTTGCCAATAAAGAGTCACATGGGCCGAAAGGAGAAATCATAAATAATAGAAAGCATTATATGGACATGCGTTTCTGGGTAAGTTTGTTTTCAATCATTAATGTATTAATATATAGTATCTACATCTAATCCTCATGTGGACATGTATATATATTGTCCAGAGAATGGTTGGTTTTGGTAAACTTCCAAAGTACCATCAGGATCCTACAACAGAAGAGTTAGCCAAAACACTCGATTGTTGGTCATCAATGAATTATTATATCACGGGTTGTAGATATGTAAGTATATGTTCATTTCAAATGTATTAATAAAGGACAATTCTTTGCAATCCTAATGACTGATATTTTGCAAGTTCTTATGCCATGAAAATTCAATGGATGTCACACCCTTTTCGTAATAGATCATGTTAAAAAGCATGTGACTTTTATCGACTTTACACTGACTCAAGATTGGTGTAAACACATGCCACACAAGAGGTTTGCGGAAGCGATTATCATGGCCTCAAAGAAATATAAGATTGCTTACAACAAGAAACGTTCTGGATGAGCGGAGGATATATTTAAGTGGGAACATACAATTCAGACTGGTGTTCCAATTGACTTAAGAGGGTATTTTCTTTGTACCACCTTCTCAGCAGTTTAAATTTTTTTATGATAATCAGTGTATAAAACATAGTTGTCTAAACATTATTCTATAGGTTTAATACCAGCTACCTTGTTCTACAAGCTATGACCATGTGGGGGAATGACAGACGAATGAAATTTGTTGGGGTGAGTGTAGTACGTTTGTTTTATGTTCAAAACATACATTCCAGGTATCTTGTTTTACAAGATAATATGTTTTGTTTTCTTATGTCTTTGTCTGTAGGATGCAAAGATTCTTCGAAGGAACTTTGTGATTGATTTGTTAAGTTATGAGGACAATTCGTGTCGATATGCCATCCCTGCAAACATACAACAGAGACTTATCGATATCGCTAAAAAAGATTAGTTGATTAGTGTACGGTTGTCGACACATTTGTCTGTAATTAAAAATTCTAAATTAACTTTTTAGAAATAATTTGTGTGACAATGATAATGTTTTCCACACGAATTTTGCATATTATAGTGATGTTTGTCGTTCCGTATCAATGTTTCATACAAATGTTTTACTTCCGTCGCAACGCACGGGAACATACCTATAACAATATAACACACATATATAATAAGTTATTGTGTTATTATACGGTTTCGTTGCATCGCACGGACACTCACCTACTATATATATATCTCTACAACTATTAAGTGTCATCTGTAGACTGCCCCCGCTCTCCCCAGCCTCCCGTGGATCCCGCGCGCGCAAGGCAGACAACCGCCGCCGAGGATACCGCCGCCCGCCCGCCCCCACCCAGACGCGATTCCCCCGCCGAGGATCCCGTCGCTCGCCCGCCCCCACCCATCCATGATTCCCCGCCCAACGCGCGTGGGTCACGCGCACATCGCGCCCGCCCGTCCTCCCACCGCGAGTCACGGCCGCCCGCCGCGATTCCAAGCCGCCACGATGATGCGCTCTCTTTCGCTGCCCCCCTCAATCGTCCCAATCCATCAATCGTCCTCTCACGACCCAGATCCATGGAGAAGAGCCGGGTGCTGGTGGTGGGCGGCACCGGGTACATCGGTCGGCGGCTCGTGCGGGCGAGCCTGGCGCAAGGGCACCCGACGCTGGTCCTGCTACGACCGGAGATCGGCCTGGACATCGACAAGCTCCAGATGTTGCTCTCCTTCAAGGCCCAGGGCGCGCGGGTGGTGGAGGCGTCGCTGGAGGACCACGCGGCCTCCTCGCCGCCGTTGGTACTTTTTTAACAGATCCGCCTCACGCCCCACGCTTCTCCACACCTCCGCCCAGGCAACTCTCGTCCGCCGTCGTCGCCGCCTATAGACCTGCGCTCGGTCGCCCCTACGGCCGCAGCCCGCAGCCCGGCCGACCCCGGCGCCTCCGCGGCTTCGCTCCTCTGCCTGCCCGTGGCCCGCCCACAGACCTCCGCCGACCGTCGACCCCCGTCCGGCCGTCCACTCGATGCCTGACCTTCGCCTGCGGCCGCTGCCTGGCCGCCCGTACAGCCGCAGGCTGCAGCCTCGCCTCCGACTGCCAGACTCCGCCCCTCCACCCGGCGTCCTCCGCCACAGTGCCCAACCACCCCGTGCCGCCGCCGCAGCTGCAGGTGAGCGTCTCTCATCCCTTTCCTACTGTCTTGTGCACGCTCTGGGTTCCGGTGCTTGCTCTGTTTGATCTGATGTAATTTGTCAGTAGAATCGTAGATTTTCTGGAGACAGAGACATGAAGTTGATAATATACTTCTCAGTTTGTCCGGGGAAAGAAAATCTTGTCAACTATGAGCATGAAATGTTTGTTAGATCGCAGGTGAACTCAGAGAGGTTATATTAGGCAATTGGGTCAGTTACTTACTTTGGCATCATACTGTTAGGCCTTTTCAAACTGTGAGTTGCATCTATTAGTTATGGATGTGTGGCTGGGTCAGGGGTGACAATTGGTTGGAGTCAAGTTAGTCTTACGGAATACAGAGTATTTCACTAGGAACCCATCTGTTTTGGTGTTGCATTTGGTACTACATATGCCACTTGTGACTGGCTATTTTGTTGTGGATGGGATTCTAGGAATTCTTATTTAGTTGAGCCATTCCTGATTTGACTTTACTAGCCATGTACATAGATCATAATGCTTTCCTTGTTGGAATCTCCTTATGCCAGGAAAATGCCTCGCAAAGTTGTATCTGGACCCGACTACGATGATGACTATGATGAGTATGATGATGAGTATGATGAAACCAGATATGGCAATAATACTCCTGTTATGACAGGGAAAGGTATCCTTCCGAATCTTCTAGCCTTATTCATATCATCTGTAAAGAGGGGGAAATGGTCATTAGAGCTGCTTTATACTCTGAGCCATACAATCGGAAAAGTGCCTGTTTTTTTCACAACAACTGTTCAATTGCTCAGATCAATGTCTGTCTAGTTGATTAGTGTTTATTTTGGTGTTTGGCATTAATTCTTACTACCTATTTTGGCACCAACTGCTGATGGTCTTAATTGATTGATGTGGGTTGCATGTAATTGTGCCAAGTTGTTTTGTTAACAATTTGTCATAGCATTCTGTATGTGAAAGTGAAACAATGGTTTATTACATGCAAAATTTCCGTTCTCTTGTGCTGTGCTATGGAGATGTTGTGTTGCATATTCATTGTCCGGAGGCATCATGCATATTTGCATTTTCTGACTGGAGGTCAAATTTCACACATTCAGTCAGCAGCCAAAATTTACACAAAAACTCTCTTTTTCATTTTTGTGACCATGCACTTGTCTATATATTATTCAGTTTGTGCATTTGGTTGGGAATATACTATCAGTTATTGTCTCATTCAGTTATTAAAACAAAATGACCTGTTTAGATAAGGGAGTATTTTTATAAATCCTGGTGGTTTGGATCCTAATCATCCATATCAAGACAGGTCCTTGAGTATCCCATGCGTCAAATCTGTATTTTCATTAACACTGATCAAATCAGCCAATAATCGTGTGCGTCAAATCTATAATTTCCATTGATTAGCAATGGGCTGTTTTGAAAGAGTGGACTCAGTGTTGGCTGCGTCATCAGTGTTGGCTCCCATCACTCCATCAGAAAGAATTTTATCAACATTCAAATTTTATCAGACTCATTCTATTAAATCATTTACTGTTAGACATCGCTCACGATGATGGATGACGCAGTGACTACAATGCAATGTTTTTATGCTTTCCTATAGAGGTGCAAGGGATGCATCAGGACTTTGCATTTTTCATGGCGGTGGCCAGAGGTGCCAGAAGCCTGGTTGCAACAAAGGTGCTGAGAGTCGAACGGCTTTCTGCAAAGCTCATGGAGGAGGGAGACGCTGTCAGAAGCTAGGCTGTACCAAAAGCGCCGAAGGGAAGACAGAGTTCTGTATTGCTCATGGTGGTGGGCGCCGGTGCGGGATTGAGGAATGCCCAAGAGCGACAAGGGGGAAGTCTGGATTCTGCATTACTGAAACTTTGCAGTGGATCTTGTGAATTTTAGTGGGAATTTGGTAAGTTCATCCATTTCTTTTGTAGTTTTGTAGGCAGTTTCTTAATTGCGTGTTTGAGCTAAAGTTTCCAATTCAAGGAAAAACTAATCTTTTATTTATTAGCGTATCTATATAGTTTTCTATGTGTCAAGAGCATCGCTTAATGTTTACTGCATACCCATGCAATAGTTTCTAAATTTTCTCTGTAAAACATGTGCTCAAGAGATATGGACAAACAACAAAAACAATTATATTTGAAACTATGCAGCTTCTTGTCCAGTGGACACGATCACATGGATTGTCTCTATAGTAAAGTTTTCAAACTTTGTAACTCTGACTTTAGAGGGTTGTGAAGATATGTTAATGAGTATTGACGTAAGGATTCTGAAGTAACAATTGCTATTGAAGTCTTTCAAATGACGCTGCTGTTTCAAATTAAGTAAAAATATGTTGATCATCAGATGGCTTCCCCATAGGCGTTTAAGTTTCTTCAGTAATCATATTGCTTCTGTATGTACTCATGATTTTTCATGCTACTTAACTGTGAAATCAACTGATCAACAAAAGTTTCTTATGTATGCTTGTTGAGTGTTGACACTGTGTTTATTAGATACATATGCTAACTTTGGTACAATTCTTCTCATTGTTGAGTCCATTTATAATTGTACCTCAGTCCCCAGGTTCATGTGGTTTATTTGCATGCTGATTTAAAAAACATCGAGTTGGCTTGATATTTGCACCCTTTTTTCCTCTAACATTGTTTGTGTCATCTTAATAGAAATGGAATATTAACTTTAATCAGCGGTTGCCTTATTATGCTTCAATCTTATTTGTTCAATTTCACTTATGGTCTTGCTTCACCTATAGATCGTGGAAAGTTTATGAAGTTTTGTCGGGGTTCTGGTTGCATAAGATAGTGGTGTATGTGATTTGTCCATAGTTTCTGCAGCCTCATTGTTTTCCATTTGGTATCAATAAAGCTTCATGCTCATGGATAGGGCTGATACATCAGGTTTTGTCAGTGGTGGTATACATTACATGAACATCCATGTGTATATTCATTTTGTGTATACTATGTGCTTCCTCAGTGGTGAAGTTATAAAGCTGGAGTTCTGATCTCTGCTGGTTGGATTAAGTATCTGGTCTCTGGACAACATATAAATTTCTTCCTATCATAATCCTACCTTATTTATACTAAGAAGGATGGACCTTAATAGGACAAATATTTGGTTTCATGGAAAGGAACATATAGCTACTGCTTCATTCTCCCAGGCCCAACCATCTGCCATAAATTGCAGGAATGAAGAACTATCTATGTCAGCCGTGAACTTGGATTACATTAGGAGCTTAGAAATAGCATAGAACTCTAGAAAATCATTTCAGCATGGCAATCAAAGTTTGACCGCTCCAGATATGCAACCAGACATGCTTTATTCTTGTTCCTGTTTTGTTTTCCTTATGTATTAATTCCTTAACTTGTAATGCACATGATGTTTTCCTTATGTATTAATTCCTTAACGTGTAATGCACATGATGTTTTCCTTATGTATTAATTCCTTAACTTTTAAAGCACATGATGAAGGCTGGTTGTCGGGTAAGTTCTCTTAAACTTTGGTAAGATTACGTACTTTTGCTATGGATATTTTGAATCAAATACAAGGTAATTCATTTAAAAATCGTAGTAACACATGTGTACCTAAATATCATATATAAAAGTATGCATGATAATGATGGTTGCAATGTAGTGATAAAACAACTAGATTAAAATAACAAAATTTATGTATGGATAGGATCACAAATGTATTAAGAAACCTTTTCTCATAACAGTATCGTGGTATTATGTGTTTCCGTTGCAATGCACGGACATTCACCTATATATATATGCCTGGACTTGGATGAGTCTCGGTAGGGATTATCCTTCCCGGCGTGATTTTCGGCACGGCCGTAACAACCTGGCCCGGGTTATGCGCAGAGGTATAGTAAATGGTTTCTATTGAGGCCTAATGGCTCTGGGATACGATCCCATGCGTTGCCGAGGCGGGTGTTCTAGGGAGAAGGAATCTGGTGTCCGGTCCCGCGGAAACACGGCGGTCAGGACGGTGCCGAGAAGCAGTTTGGTGGAGTCCTAGCGAGGCTTGGCGGCGTGCTTCTTTTCGGTTTCATGAAGATACGCTGACAAGACAGCCCTCACAAATCAGGCTAACCGGCCAAATCGTGTGTGCGTGCGAAATGGATAGATGGCTGGCCGCATGGGTCCCATGTAGGGGTGGATATCGATCGAGCTGGCTTGGCTCGGCTCGACTCGACTCAAGCTGGCTCGTTAAGATAACGAGCTGGCTCGGCTCGACTCGTTATGTTAACGAGCTGAAGATCCAACTCGACTCGACTCGTTTGACAACTCGAGCTGGCTCGTTTAGCTCGCGAGCCAGCTCGATAATACTATGTCTAGTGTCTACGAACGTATATAAAAACATGTAACAAAAGAAAAGGAGATCTATGTAGAAAAAAGAATAGAGTTTGTAACTTAAGATTCCACACTCAACAAAGAACAAGATTAACTATAGTAGAGTACAAGATTAACTATTTTGGATCGTAGATTATTGTAATTTGACTAATTACTCCAACTCGATTGGCTCGCGAGTCAGCTCGCGAGCCAGCTCGAGCTGGCTCGTTATCATAACGAGTTGAAATACAAGATCAACTCGTTACAAATTATAAACGAGTCGAGTCGAGCCACTATTGAGTCGAGTCGAACGAGTTAACGAGTTATGAGTTTTTCGTCCAGCCCTAGTCCCATGCATAAGTGTCACAAGGGACCATGCACGTGTGAAGTAATGGTGATGTCATCGGTGGCTATATAAATAATTAAATAGAAGGAAAGAGGGTGGGCTACGTCCATATTTTGGCGCTATCGGTCAAGCAGCCATGGGATCACGTGGATGTGAGGCTTCATTCATTTTTTTTCCTTTTTTTCAATTTTCTTTCTTGTTTTTCTTATTTCTGTTTTAAATCCTTACTTCAGTTCCAAATCTGGATTATAGATTTAAATATGAATGCAACAATACAGAAACCTTGCATGATGCAAAGTATATTTTATTTTGCTTCTATTATTATTCTATTCTTAAAAAATGAGCATTATATATAAAAAAACTACATATAATAGAATTATTAACTCTCCCTATTCAAATAGAATTTGGGTATTACACTAGTAACGGAGCAATCGACTTAAGTCAAGAAAGGCTCATGTTGGTGTCACATGCTCACGTTAACAAACAAATGGTGCATACTATATCCTACTAACGGAGCAATCGTCTTAAGTCGGGAATGACTTAAGTCGGGAATGGTTTAAGTCGGTGTCACATGCTCACGCTTACAAACAAAGAGTGCATAATATACTCTGCTAACGGAGCAATCGTCTTAAGTCGGGAACGACTTAAGTCGGTGTCACATGCTCACCCTTACAAACAATGGGTGTATACTAAACCCTGCTAACGGAGCAATTGGATTAAGTCGGGGATGGCTTAAGTTGGTGTCACGTGCTCACACATACAACAAGAATGTATAAAATACAAATTTGTGGGACCAAACTTATATTTCCTCGGTTCATTAGTAATCAAAGGATTTGTTGAGGAAAAAAAAGAAAAATTGTAATACCCACTATGTAAGAAAAGTCTAAAAAGAGAAATTATATTTCTTTATATATATGTGTTATCTATATTTATCATTTCATGTGAACACCACAATTAAACAAATAAATAAATAACAAAAGACACCCAAAAATAATACATGTATCATGCTGGGGTTTTATTTGGTGTGCATTTTGTGACAACATAAAATGACAAGAAATATATTAAAGCTCAAAGTGGAATTTAAATTCTAAAAGGAATTCCAAAATTTAGAAAAGAGAAGCAAACAAATATTTTGTGATATAAAAATATAAATAATATATATATATATATATCTCCAAATTGGAACTTGTCATGGCACAATATAATCTAAGGATAAATTTGTCACAAGTTTGAATTGAAACTAGAAATTTAAATTTGAATTTGGAAAAGAAGGAGAGAAAAATGAAAATATAAAAAAGGGAAAACAATACCTGGGCTGGCTGCTACTATTCTGGCCCACCTTCCCTTTCTCCACTGCGCAGCCCATCTTACATCCACAGGCGTGTGCCGACACGTTGGGCCCATAGGGCAGCCACACACGCTCGGTCGCGATCCCCTTCCCTCGCTGCTCTGCGGGACCCACATGCCAGCTGCGAACAGACCGCTCCGCACCCGCGCATTTCACTGGCGTGTGGGGCCCAGCTGTCAGACCTGTCGCCTTCGCGAGATCTGTGGACGCGGCAACTGAACTACGGGAGACTCGCTCCGTCGGGTAGACGACCGACCTTTCCCCACCTCGCCTACGCCGTATAAAAGGATCCTAGCCGTGACCCTTTCCTCCGTTTTGCGCTCACGTTTCATACTTGGCGCCGCCATCACCACCGTGGGTCTCCGCTTGCGCCGCCGCGGGGAAATTTGGGTTCACTCCATCGGGTGGTCGTGGGAAGCAGCGCAGGAGCTTCGCCACTACCTGGGGAATCCGCGCGTCGCGTTATTGGGCGGAGTAGAGTCCGGTCCTAGCCTCAATTCGCCGTCAGAGTTTTGTTTCCGCTGTGGAGCTCGCCTCTCTGTCATCAGCTCTCTGCGCTGCTCCATTGTCGGTAAGGACCCTCCCCATTTATCCGCATTCGCTAGGGTGGCGTTGAGCCGATCGATTAGGTAGATGCATGCTCTGGTGGCGGAGTAATTGCTCGCCGGCGTGGAGCGCCGCCGCGGGGTCCCTGTTCATCGGAGTTGCCGTGCGCGTAGCTGAGTTTAGGAGGAGCCACTCATGCTGTTGGATCTCCCAGCGACGGCTGCGATTAGATCGTAAGCGTACCGCTTCATGGAGTTAATCAGTGCCGTCGGATGGGGATCGGATGGGTGTTCGAGCGCCCCGGTTATTTTTGTTCCAGTCCGTTGATCGGGCATCCGATGGCTGTGATTGCACGCTAGTGTATAAGAATAAGGATCTAATCCTAGCCATAGATGTAGGATCGTCCGATCCTAGTCGAAACATACCCCTTCGGCCAGACAGATTTGTAAATGAAACCCTAGACTTTCTCGGATTGAACCCGCCGTCCAGGGGTAGTGTTCACTGAGTCTTAGGAGTTTTACCCCGAGACCCTGCGCTTCACAATAATTGACGCCCAGTCCAGAGCCCATTTAAATTGAATAAATGAATTGGAAAATGGATTTTTTAATATGAAAATAATTACTAGAACTTGATAAATTTATAGAAAGTCCATACTTGGTCCAAATTAATCCATTCCAGTTTCTAAAACTTTGTAATATTATTATCTATCACATAGAGTCTCTGTTTTGACATGAAAATAGTTAGGAAATTAACTTCTCACTTAATCCTATTTTAAGCACATGAAACCTTTCAAAATTCATAATTTAATCTCCATAACTCCAAAATTTATGATTCCTGTTTCTAGGATTTTATTTTAATGTGTAGATTATTATTATGTAATTTGTTTACATGTTTGGTGTGATGTTAATTTTCTCTATATACTGTGCTTGTTTGTATTGTGGCGAGTAGAAGAGCCTATGACTGAGGATCCTGGTGCCCAGCAGATAGAAGTACCTGAGCAGGAGCTCATTGAAGGAAAATTGTGCCCTTGACCACTTTTTACCCAATAATGTTCATTAATATCACTTATTCATGCATAGGTTTAATTTTGATGGGAACCAATAGGTCACCCTAGTCTGTTTATCCATTTTACCTTGTTTACCCCTGAATCACTTAAGTAGTTTTGCTATTGCTTTACATGGTTTTTGGTTAATATTTCATTATATCCATGTTCCAATTATTTTGTTATTCTATTTATGTTCATGTCAAGATCATTAATGTTAATTGGAACATGGAGCTTAACTTGAGAAACACGTGCCACCACAAGGGTGGAATGGGACACCCTTGGCTGACTAATTAGGAAAGTTAGTGGAAGACTACCTTACCCGAAAGGGGCAAGGGCAGTAGGGGAGTTGCATGCAAGGAGGTTCTCGGGTTGATTTTGTTGCGATGGCGGTCAGACGGCGGATTCTTGCAAGTGCTCTTCCCATAAACTGTAGAGGGTTTTCGGAAGCTAGTGGAACTTTGTAAAGGCCTCGTAGTGTTACCCTGCCTCGCTTCCTTGGTAGATGTGTATGGGCCCGTACAACCCTGTGGCAGATGGGTAACATAAATTGTGGGTATAGGGTACAACCTCTGCAGAGTGTAAAACTGGTATACTAGCTGAGCTCACGGTCATGAGCAACTCAGGACTCTCGCATGATTAATTTATGGAACTTAAATTCAATTTGTCATTTGCATTGCATGGGATTATTTATTAATTTTGTTCTATTACTTTTATTAAGGTTTGGTATTTACTTACATCTAGTAATTGCTAATAAAATTTTGACCAACTAATTAAAAGCAATGCTCAGCTTTAACCCCTGTTGTTGATTAGCCTTACACATCACATGAACTCCCACATTTGGTGAGTTCATGCCCACTTGTTCCCACAACTTGTTGAGCTATGATCATGTGTGAGCTCACCCTTGCTGTCTCACATCCCCCCACAGGAGAAGAACAAATGGTTAAAGAGGAGCCATACAACAAGGTGTTTGATCTGATCTAGGTGGCATTTTCCAGTTGACTTTTGGCGCCGAGGATGATCCTTAGTTCGTTTTATATTTATCTTTTATTTTGTAATAAGACTTCCGCTATGTAATAAATACTCTGATGTTATTGTGACATTTATCTCTATGCACTATGTTATTATATATGTCGTCTTCTTGGCGCATGTATGAGATGCACCCAGCTTTGCTCCTTAAAGCCCGGATGTGACAAAAATGACCATCCAATTGTTGTTAATACAACAATCCAACTTATATAGGGTGTGTTCGTTTCCCTCCTAGATTATATAAGTTGTATTATGGTAGAAAGGGTAGGAGGGTATCAATTTAGGACCACAAATAAGCTGAAATAAGCTAGTATTGAGTATCTTATTTCAGCTTATTTGTGATCTCAAAGTAATATTTTACCCTTCTATTTTTTTACCATCAATTTATATAATCTAGAAGGAAACAAACAGGGTCATAGTCTTGAATCTTTTCAGTTTCCATAATCCATATTATAGTCAGGGAACACTAAAAGTGCTAGTTTATTATTCATGGATATACTGGTATAAAATTAGTTCGTAATAACAAAACCTTTTTTTGTTCTCTGGCTCATGTTCAGAGGCGAAGCATTGTTGGGCCCTAGGGGCTAGCTTGGTAGCCATAAAACTGGAGGGGCTAAAATCTCCCTTTTATTCGAATAAGAGGGAGATTTTAGCCCCTCCATTCTCCTCTAGTTTTATGATTAAGAGGGAGACTTTAGCTCTTCCAGTCTCTTCTGGTTTTATGGCTACCAAAATAGCTCTAAGAGTAGATCTAAAGAAATGACAAGGTTTTACTTAGTCTATCAAATGGCCACCGCTACATCTCTCTAATCCGCCACTACTCATATTTTAGTCATGTGCAAGGGGAATCTAGGTGTTCGGTGGTTGTGGCCGCAATGCCAATGTTGTCTTGGTTGTGTTCTTGCCTGTAGAGGACCACAATACCCTACTTTGAAAGAAAAGAGTAACGACACACATTTTCTCTAAGCAAGAATGTGTCTAGCAGTTACCCATATGGTTACACAAACATTATTTTGTACTGTAAATTGTAATGTTCGTAAAGTGAAGTTTGAATATGGACATGAGGATAGGTAAACTGCTGGGGTGTTGGGGCGAAGGCAAAGACGCCACCCTTCGCTCGAGGCCTTCGCTGCAGTCGCTGGTCCGACGGAGACAAAACGGGCAAGGACACCCTTCGCTTGATTCGGCACCAGGCGAAGGCCTGCGACGTCGTCATCCTACCGTGCGGCCTCGTCCAGCTCAGAGGCCCACGTGTGATCCGGCCCATTGTAACGGGCCCTGCGTGGCCGCCGCGTGTTACGGGCCTAATTTATAAAGGCATCCCTGTAATTACAGTATGTAACCCTGCTTTATTGGAATATTCTGGGGATAACCTAGGTAGCTGAGGGCACATGCGTCCTTGACACAAGGCGCTGGATGCTCAGATACCTATAAATACCCCCGCACAGTGCCCGTGAGAGGCCAGATTAACAGAGCTATTGCCAACACGCGCGAGAACCCTATTAACGTCATTGTTCACCCTTGTTGGATCCCCTTGCAATTGAGAGCAAGTTCCAACATTTGGCGCCCACCGTTCGTGCTACGAGAAAACCACCCGCGATGGCACCCAAGAGAGCTAACCCGAAGGCTGACGAGGCTGCGAAGGCAGCACTGCTCGCCGCAAGAAAGGGCAAGGCCCTCGCCCTCACCCAATCCACCCACCACGAGGCCACGGAAGACAACGTTCCCCGCACCTGCGAAGACGACACTCTCCGCACCTGCGTCCCTGAAGGACAATCGCAGCCACCCCCAGCCTTCGCCCCACTGGAGGGCGCGAACCTCACCGAGGATGGTGAAGTCCTCGGCGTCTCAGCGGAAGAACAGTTACAGCTGCGCGCCCTGCGCCTCAAGAACCGCAATCTCTAGAGGCAGAAAGAGATACTGGAGGCCAAGCGCCAGCGCGTGTCCGCACTAGCCAAAGTGCGGCAAATGATACGCGACGAAGAGCAGAACGCCCAGGACCTCGAGCGGGAGATCGCGCTGATGCAGCGCGAAGGCCACCTTGGCCTGCAGCACGGGCCACCCCTCCAGCAGCGCGCACAACTGGAAGACACGCGCGAAGGCCACCTCGGCCTGCAGTATGGGCCACCCCTGCAACACCGCGCACAACCGGAGGACCTGCGCTTCCCCCAGCGCGACCACACCTTCCCGCACGCCGCGCCATTCCAAGGGGTCAACTATCTCGACGAGCGAAGTCCCCTGGCGCCACACCTGCAAGTGACGCCTTGGCCAGCTAACTTCCGGGCAGGGACCTATCCCAAGTACAACGATAGCACCGACCCGGTGCAGTACATAATGAGTTATCAGGTCGCCATTGCATCTTCCGGAGGGGATGACGCCACAATGGCGAAGTCTTTCATCATTGCCCTAGAAGGCCCAGCTCTCACCTGGTTCACCAGGTTGCCTCCGCTATCCATTGATTCCTGGAGAAGCCTCCGGGACAAGTTCCTGCTCAACTTCCAAGGGTACCGCCCAGACACCGACCCCTTGGCCGAACTCTCGCTCTGCAAGCAGCTAGAAAAGGAGACCCTGTGGGAGTATTACCGCAAATTTTTAACACTCAAGTCACAGCTGCCCTCAGTCGATGACCAGATCGCTATCCACTACGCTATCTGTGGCCTTCGCGCCGGCGTCCTTTACAGCCACTGCATCAGAGATCCGCCCAAGAACCTGCAGGAATTATATCAGCTGTTTGAAAAGTACGCCAAATCCGAAGAGCTCCACCAGCGCAAGGTTGAGTCCCAAAGGAAGCCAAAAGATGCCCCACAGTCCAGCCGCACGTGGACGAGGACTCCGCAGCCGGACTCTAGTCGAGACGGCCACAGTCAACAGCAAGTGCATAACATTGCCAACCAGCACCCCGCTGCTGACGCCCCTTGTCGCCAGGAGTATCCCCCCCAGGGCCGCGGAAATGGAACTCGCGGTAGGGGTCGGGGGCGTGCGAAGCCACCGCGCCGATTCTACTGCCTCTTCCACGGCGAAGACTGCGCCCACCAAACCAAAGACTGCCCAGAAACGAAGGCCACCAGAGACAGGATGGCACGGGGGCAACCAACCGACAACCCCAGAGTTGTCGCACACACTTACCAGCAACCCCCTCCACCATATATCCACGCCCCCGCCCCGCATCCACCGCACCACGCTTACCAACACCATCCGGAAGTACAAATCGTACCTCCCCCACCCCCACCACCACACCAGCAACATCAAAACATCCCCCATGCTCCAAAGCAGGAAGACTTCGCCAATCAGCCATATCGCGGAGTCATTCACATGATAACTGGGGGGTCCAGCACTGACTTCGACACAAAGCGGCAGAAGCGGGACCACTACCGCAGCATCAACCACGTCGCCGTCACCGGCCCAGTCGTGCAGACAAAGTGGTCCCACATACCGTTAACCTTCGACGCACGAGACGTCGACCTACGCAGCACCCCCCACTGCGACGCCATGGTTATCAATTGCAGCGTGGCAGGCTGGGACCTGCACAAAGTCCTAGTTGACAATGACAGTCAGGCGGACATCATCTTTCTCCACGCCTTCGATCGCATGGGCATAAGCCACAGCCTGCTCAAGCCTTCGGACAACCCATTGTATGGCTTCGGCGGCAAGGGCACCTTTCCTGTCGGCAAAATAGAGCTGCCTCTCTCCTTCGGTGTAGCACCCAATGCCCGAAGCGAGCAAGTAACCTTTGATATCGTGGATATGGTATATCCATACAATGCCATCATGGGCCGGGGCTCCATCAATAAGTTCGAAGCAGCCATTCACGGACTGTACCTGTGTATGAAGATACTAGGTCCGTTAGGCGTCATTACAGTCTACGACAATCAACAGACTACGCGCAACATAGAGCGGGACTTCGTGCCCGGTCAGAGAAACGTGCACTGCCTCACGGCCCAACGCGAGGTCCCCGTGCCCGCAAGCCCAACCAATAAGCAGCACAACAAGGCACAGCTGCAGAGCAACGACGGGACCAAGACTGTCCCCCTCGATCAGGCCACGCCCAAGCAGACAGTCACTATCTGCGAAGACCTCACTTCGCATGAAGAGGAGAAGCTCCTCTGCTACCTGTCCAAGAATAAAGATGTCTTCGCCTGGTCTGCCCTCGATCGGGTCGGAGTCAACCGATCCATAATTGAGCACAGCTTGGGAATTGACCCTTCGGTGCGACCAAAAAAGCAGAGACTTCGCAAAATGTCCGACGAGAAGACAGAGGCCGCCAAGGCGGAGGTGCACCGCCTCCTAGAAGCCAAATTCATCGAGCCGGTGGCTTATCCCACGTGGCTCTCCAATGTTGTAATGGTACAGAAAAAAAGCGGGAAGTGGCGAATGTGCATCGACTTCACCAGTCTCAACAAGGCCTGCCCAAAGGACAATTTCCCGTTGCCACGGATCGACAAAATAGTCGATAGCGCGGCCGGAAGCGAGGTCATCTCTCTCCTCGACTACTTCTCCGGTTACCACCAGATATACATGAAAGAGGAAGACAAGGCTAGCACCAGCTTTATAACACCCTTCGGCACATATTGCTTCATCAGAATGCCGGAGGGACTCAAGAACGCCGGGTCCACCTTCTCCAGGCTTACCAAAACAGTGCTCGAAGGGCAAGTTGGCAGAAATATATTCACATATGTGGACGACATTGTCGTCGCCAGCAAGAGCAAGGAGGACCATCTCGCCGACCTCGCCGAGACATTCACGAACATGCGAGACGCACGACTCCGCCTAAACCCGGAAAAGTGCATCTTCGGCGTTCGCCAAGGCAAAATATTGGGCTACCTGGTATCACACCGCGGCATCGAGGCCAACCCAACCAAGATTCAGGCCATCATAAATATGACGCCTCCGCAGTCCGCCAGAGACGTCCAGCGCCTGACAGGCAGGTTGGCCGCTCTCAACAGATTCATCTCCAGGTCCGCCGAGCGAAGTCTCCCCTTCCTCAAAACACTCCATGGTGCAAAAGACTTCGCCTGGGGACCAGAGCAGGCGGCGGCCTTCGCCTCATTAAAACAGTACCTGACAGAGTTGGCCGTCCTTACAAGCCCCGACTCCTCGCTCCCCCTGTTGCTCTACGTCGCGGCTTCGCCACATGCGGTCAGCGCAGCACTAGTGCAGGAGCAGACAGTTGAGGGCGTGGTCAGGCAGTGCCCCGTTTACTATGTCTCCGAAGTGCTGACACCGTCCAAGTGCAACATGACAGAGCTGGAGAAGATTGCCTATGCAGTCGTCATGTCTTCGTGCAAATTGCGCCATTACTTCGAAGCATTCAAGGTCCGAGTCACCTCAGACAGGGGACTCGGCGAATTGTTCAGAAACTCGGAGGCATCGGTGAGGAATGCCAAGTGGGCGGCCGAACTCTCCGGCTACCACATCAGCTTCGAGCCCTGGACAGCCATCAAGTCACAAGTCCTGGCAGACTTCATCATCGACTGGACTGGGCCAACAACACAGCCAGACCCGTCCGCAGAGAAGGTTTGGACGATCCATTGCGACGGCGCATGGTGCCATGCGGGGGCAGGTGCCGCTGCAGTCATCACCTCACCAGTCGTGGTCAAACACAGATATGCAGCACGCCTCAGCTTCGCTCTGGAATCCGACAGATGCACAAATAATATAGCAGAATACGAAGCAGTCATCCTCGGCCTCCGCAAGCTAAGGGCCCTCAGAGTCTCCACCTGCATCATCAAAACAGACTCCAAGGTAGTTGCCGGCCAAGTCGAGAAAGACTATGCAGCAAAGGACCCCGCGCTTATGCAATACCTCACAGCCATCCGAAGCCTCGAGAGACAATTCAAGGGATTCACCTTGCAGCATGTGGATCGAGCCAAGAATGAAGAGGCCGACGCATTGGCCAAGGCCGCCGCCAGGGGCGAGTCCTTGCCCTCCGACGTGTTCTTTCATGTCATCGGCACGCCAGCCGTCCGGAGCCCCGAAGGGCTCCAAATAACTAATGACAGCGAGGGCCACCGCATAGTCAACCTTATCATGACCGAAGACTGGCGGGCACCAATAACCTTGTTCCTACAGGGGTACTATCATCCAACCGACATCAGTGAGGCCAAGCGCCTCAGACATCGAAGTCGAGACTTTGCACTGATTGAAGGCCAACTCTACAAGAAAGGGGTCAGTCAGCCAATGCTTAAGTGCGTCACCGAAACCGAAGGCATCCAGATCCTACGCGAAGTCCACAGTGGCACGTGCGGCTCACACGCAGGGCCAAGGGCCCTAGCTGCTAAGGTGATCTGCCAAGGTTTTTACTGGCCCGCAATGATCTGCGCCGCAAATCGGGTCACAAGATCCTGCGAAGCCTGCCAGAAGTTCTCTCCTCGGTCAGGCAGCCCCTCGCAGTATACAAAGCTGATCGCCCACACATGGCCTCTCCAGCGCTGGGGCCTAGACATTGTCGGGCCCCTGCCCACCGCTCAGGGGAACCTTAAGTTCGCCTTCGTCGCTGTCGAGTACTTCACCAAATGGATCGAAGCAAGGGCTGTTTCCACAATAACATCAAAAACCGCCCAAAGATTCTTTTGGCAAAACATTGTTTGCCGCTTCGGAGTACCGTCCGAACTAACAGTTGACAACGGCAAGCAGTTTGACAGCCAAGACTTCAAGGATTTTTTGCTTCTCCATTGGCACCAAGCTTGCCTTCGCCTCAGTCTATCATCCGCAGTCCAACGGAGTTGTGGAGCGCGCCAATGGAAAAATCTTCACAGCTGTCAAAAAGATGCTCCTCGATGAAAAAAAGGGCAGATAGACCGATTTGTTACCCGAGGCGGTCTGGGTACTAAACACGACTGAGTGCAGGGCGACCGGGTTTACTCCTTTCCGCCTTCTATACGGATCGGAGGCCATGACCCCACAAGAAATAAAACATGGGTCCCCGCGGACAGTTCCCTCAACCGTCCCCGACGTGGACGAGCCAACTTCAAAGGATCTCATTGACGGAGACCGAGTCTTCGCTCTATAGACCCTAAACAAATACCAAGCCCAGACAAAAGCATGGCGCGACCACACAGTCATCCCGAGGGAATTCAGCGAAGGGGACCTCGTACTCGTCCGAACAGCTCGGACAGAGTCCACGGGCAAGCTGGAGCCCAAGTGGGAGGGCCCCTTTATAGTCAAGACGAAAGCTTCCCCCAGCGCTTACAGGCTCACAACGCCAAACGGCGAAGACCTGGAGCACTCCTGGAACATCGACAACCTCCGCAAATTTTTTGTTTGACTCATGAGGGCTGATTCGCCCTTGTAATTCGCAAAAACAATCTTATCCTGGTCCGCACTCTTTTCCTCCCGGGGGGTGAGGTTTTTAACGAGGCGGAGCCATGTAATATATGTGTGAAAAATCCCCCGCAAAACATGCGTCGAAAAAAGACCGCGACGACGGTCTTCGACATTCGACCAATACGAGGTCACCGCGAGGCTCAGCGCTAGCCACCCTCGCGTGCGACAAATCCGTGCAGAAGTCGCCTAAGGGTGCAGCCAGACTAGCACAACAAGTGCGAAAAACCGAAGTCTACCGCGAAGACTATCCGTGCAGAAGTCGCCTAAGGGTGCAGCCGGACTAGCACAACAAGTGTGAAAAACCGAAGTCTACCGCGAAGACTATCCGTGCAGAAGTCGCCTAAGGGTGCAGCCGGACTAGCACAACAAGTGCGAAAAACCGAAGTCTACCGCGAAGACTATCCGTGCAGAAGTCGCCTAAGGGTGCAGCCGGACTAGCACAACAAGTGCGAAAAACCGAAGTCTACCGTGAAGACTATCCATGCAGAAGTCGCCTAAGGGTGCAGCCGGACTAGCACAACAAGTGCGAAAAACCGAACTCTACCGCGAACACTATCCATGCAGAAGTCGCCTAAGGGTGCAGCCGGACTAGCACAACAAGTGCGAAAAACCGAAGTCTACCGCGAAGACTATCCGTGCAGAAGTCGCCCAAGGGTGCAGCCGGACTAGCACAACAAGTGCGAAAAACCGAAGTCTACCGCGAAGACTATCCGTGCATAAGTCGCCTAAGGGTGCAGCCGGACCAGCACCGCATAACAAAACACATCAGACCAAGTAAATAACACCTTCGCAAGCATAGCCAAGTGTGCGGGGGCACACAACCTCATCATACAAGCCTTTACACATGTACAAGCGAGGGCACCACACTCTACATCGGCTCAGCCTTAGGAATAATTCCCATCTCCCTATAATTAAATAACATTATCCTAAGCTCCTCACCCGCAAAAAGACTTCGCAATTCCCCTTCACCTGTGCTCACGGCGGCCGGCAAAGACAACAGTTCCTGCCGGCCAGCCCTACTCACACGAAGCCGACCTCCCTCCGCCCCACTCACCCTACGCTTCGCAACCGCCCTTCGCCGCCGGCGCCCGGTGCTCGGACCAGGCACATCTTCTGTGTCCGCAGCATGCGGTGAAGCCTCCGCCGCTGCCACATCCAAGGCCGCAAAGTAGTCCAAGTCCTCCGACGACTCCTCAATCCACTCAACCGAGCTCCCAGAGTCAGCAAAATCAGAAAACTCAGATGCAGACCCATCGCATTTATTACCACCATCCATAGTCGAAGCCGCCAAAAAATTAGTAGTGGCGGTTGCGTGCGCAGGCCCAAAATCTTGAACCTGCGCAGCAACCAAAATTCAGCAACATATCCAAAATTCCCTAGCTATCCACACCCACTACGCCACCTGCGAAGACTCATCCGCTATGGGATCCTCCGCCGTCGCCTCCGCTGTCGCCTCCGCCGCCACCGTCGCAGGATCTTCAGCCCTCGGCGCAGCGGCTGCGGGGGCATCAGGCGCGCCTTCGGCGATCTCTGGGGACAGGTCTCCGCCGGCCGCAGCGGATGCCGGGGCGTCCGGAGCACCTTCCGCAGTCTCCTGGGGCGGCTCCAGGGCGGCCCCAGACACGGCCTCCGCCGGGATCGGCTCCGGGTCAGGCAGCGCGCTGTTCAACGCCCCGAAGTCATCCACCCTCTCGCCACACGCCGCCTAAGACACATCACACAAATTCAGCAAAACCACACATAGCCCACATCCAGCAAACTCCAAACAAACGCCAAATGTTACCTGAGCCCTCGCCGTCTCGGCCCGCTCCCTAACCACCTCACGACCGTGCGGACCCCACATCCGGTCATAGATAGCTCCGGCAAATTTTTTCACTATGGGGTCCTCAACCTTGTAAATATCTCGCTCAAAGTCTTCATTGGCTTGGTCGAAGACCTCGAAGTGCCGGCACCCTTCGCGGGAGAGCGCGTTCATCGCTCCCTCGCAGGTGACCAGGGAGGCATACGACATAAACCCCTCCACGATAGTGGGGAGTGCCTGCAGCTCCTCCTGTACCCACTCCAGGCAGCGAAGTCCGGGCTCTCGATCCGGCACTTCGAAGTCACCGGTCCACGCGCCCAGCTCATGGTACGAATCCATAAGCTGTTTGCGCGTCCGCTCGGCCTCCACGCGCGTCGCGGCCTCGGCCCTCTCCACGCGGCTCTCCAAGGCGATGAGCCGCTCCTGCAGCTGCTCGGCGCGCTCCCTGGCTAGGTTGCCCTCCGCCCGCGCCACATTGGCCTCCGCCTGCGCAGCCTGCGCCTTGGCGAGGGCCTCGTTGGTCTCCCTCCTCTCCCCCACCAATTGGCGCCGGAGGTCAGTCTTCTCCCCCTCCAGCGCGGCCACCTTGTCCGCCAGCTTGCGGCACTTGCTGTCGGCGGCTGATTTTTCACGGACGGCGTCAGCATGTTGCGTCCGAAGTTCTCGACTTCGGCAGACACAGCTGCCGTGAGGGCCCCCGACGCTGTGCGGTCGGCGAAGTCAGCCACCTACAGAGCACACGTAAGACCGCGGCCCCAGCAAAGCCGACAAAAAAAACACCGAAGTCTAGCTCAACGGACCAGACTTAGTGCCTCCGTCACCTCCTTCAGCCGGCGGGACACAGCGCCCGCCTCATCCCTGATAGCTGCGAGTGCCGACATCTCGCCTCCGGCACTAAGAGCACCGCCCTTCGCCTTCGGCACTGCGGCAGCCGCCATGGTTGCCGCGGCAGGCGCAACAATAGCAAGCTGGCCTTCGTCCGACCCTGCGACGTATCAACGGATTAAAAAAAACCGAACGAGCCAACGGCTTACCACCAAGATAGTCGTCCACACTAATATCGGTGGCCAAGTCGGCGACGCGCTTGCCCGACGACGGCAACACTCGGGCCGCCTTCGTGGCCTCCGGCACCCTGCTGGACGGCGGCACAGCCTTCATCGATTTGGAACCACCGGCGCCTGCCGCTGCATCCGGCGCCTTGCTAGATGCAGGGACGCCCGACTTCGCCGCCAGCGGCGGCTTGCCTCCGCCGGGGGCCGCAGCCTTCGCAGCCCCCCGCTGCCTCTTTGGCCTGGCTTCATGAAGCCTGACAACCGCCTGGCGCTTTTGTGCAGCTCCCTGGCGATCCTTGTCCATCACTGCCGACACAACAGCAGCAATATTCCGCCCATAAGGAAACACTTTCCATTCACGAACCATGCGAGATGTAAAAAAGTCTTCGCCGGCCGCGCGGGGGATAGGAACATTCCTAGGCCACCAACCCCTGGTAACCCTCAGCATTCGCGCCGAAGACTCCTGGAGCTCGGGCGAAGACAGCCTTCCCCCCGGGACCGCGCAAGTCCTCATCAACTCTCTAGCAAAACCATCGGAAACCCCAAGTCCTCCCATAGCAGTACCTAATTTCCTCTTTTTAGAGGATGGGGCGGCCGCCGGCGCAGGGTCGTCTCCAGTCTCCACCACCGGCTTCTTCCCACGGCGGTCCACATCGTCTTGGCCGGGGTAGCAGTCATACGACAGTTGATTCAATTCAAAAACCCTGTTCAAACGGTCATTCGACCCGCGGATATCCCAGCTACGCTGGCCCTCCGTCCTCGGCACGTACCGACCAACGAGCCGCACCGCCCCATCCTCCGCCTCACGCACAAAGGCGGCCGGATCGCGGCTTTGCAGATTCAGCGCGAAGGCAGGACTTCGCACCATCTTCCCACCATAGGAAGGCATCTGGCGAGGGCACACTTCGCCCAATGCCTAGCCATGCGCCAAGGGCCATACCCCGTACGCCACAAATTCTTCAACCAAATCGCGCCCACTGCTTAGGCTGGCGGCGCACCGAAGGGCCCCTTCGTCCGCATCCTCCTCCGCCACCTCAAAGGGCGGGTATGCTAAGTAAAAATGAGAACACATCTCAGACACGGGGAGTCCCTCATGGCCTTCGACGGTACCCTCAGCGATGTAAAACCAAAACTCATTCCAGTTGCCCCACTTGTTGCGGGCGCAAGGAACCAACTCGACTACCTGCATCGTGGTCTTGCCGGTCTTCGGCATAAACGTGCAGGACCCAAACTGAGCGACTTCATCTCCAATCATCCTCTTCTGCCAGTGCAGGCAATAGTACTTCGCAAAGACTTCGACTGATGGCTGTCCGCCTTACGAAGTCGTCGCCCAGACATACTTCGACAGAGCCACCACGGCGTTCGGTGTCAGCTGATGTATCTGAACGTTAAACCTGCGCAGGACTTCGCCAACAAATCGGTGCGCAGGCAGGCGGAGACCGGCGGCGAAGAACGCCTCGAACACAACCAACTCGCCCTCCCGCTCGGGGACTTCCTCCGTCCCCGGGACACGAGCAACTCCGCCGCCGAAGTAACCCAGCCGCTGCATATCTTGCACGCGGACCGACGACATCCGCGACACGCCAAAATCCACAGAATCACCGGCGCGCAACTCCTCCGCCATCAAACTACTCAGCGTCTCCTCAGACGAGGCGTCGGCCGGCGGCGTAGCGGCAGCGGAAGAAGAGGAGGTCGGCATCGCTACGTACCGTCGGCGGCGGCGGGTGGTCTGCTTCACTCGAGCCAGATCTCCGGCGAACAAGAGCACGGCGGGCAGACGAGCGGCAAGACGGTGGAAAAGGCGGCTAGGGTTTTCACGGAGCGCGGAAAGTGAAGTTCAAAAAGCGCCGACCCCGCCCCCTTTTATAGACAGGGCGCGGCTCTTCGGGAAACCCGCAATCCAACAGGGCGCGACGCTTCGGGAAACCCGCAATCCAATAGTACGGTGTCAATCAACGGTCATGTCAAAAACCCCCGCGGAACCACTTCGAGCGAGGGCAGCGTCTCCGCCATCTAGCGACGTCTTCGGCACCAGGTGACTTTGTCGAACTGGTCCCTCGGAGGGCAAATGTTGGGGCGAAGGCAAAGACGCCACCCTTCGCTCGAGGCCTTCGCTGCAGTCGCTGGTCCGACGGAGACAAAACGGGCAAGGACACCATTCGCTTGATTCGGCACCAGGCGAAGGCCTGCGACGTCGTCATCCCACCGTGCGGCCTCGTCCAGCTCAGAGGCCCACGTGTGATCTGGCCCATTGTAACGGGCCCTGCGTGGACGCCGCGTGTTACGAGCCTAATTTGTAAAGGCATCCCTGTAATTACAGTCTGTAACCCTGCTTTATGGGAATATTCTGGGGATAACCTAGGTAGCTGAGGGCACATGCGTCCTTAACACAAGGCGCTGGACGCTCAGATACCTATAAATACCCCCGCACAGTGCTCGTGAGAGGCCTGATTAACAGAGCTATTGCCAACACGCGCGAGAACCCTGTTAACGTCATTGTTCACCCTTGTTGGATCCCCTTGCAATTGAGAGCAAGTTCCAACATGGGGATAGCCTAAGGCTGACTCCAACTACCCCCCTTCCAAATCTCTCCATTAATACTTTATATTCATATTTAAATAACTCCCCCTCAACTATTCTTCTCCATTTCATCTCCTCTCCAAACATTACCCCTATTCAGGTTCTCTTTACTCTTCAACTGAGTTATTTGACTTTTTTTTACATCAGTTTTTGGAGTTTTAAAAACTAGTACTATATTTTTAGTGTCGTAATACACATTGTTATCTATTAATTAATCCCTCAAAAATGGGGAGGGGGCCTTGTTGGAGGCAGCCTAAGGCTCTCTCCAACATCACCCTCTCCGTCTGTCTGCTCGCCACCCCTCCACCTCCCCCATGTGAAGGGCCGCTCGTTTCCCCCGGAAGGAGAGTTCTAATATCCCTTTTCCTTTAATTAGTACATTTACTTGTGAAATTAACTTTTTAAAATTTTATTACCTAACAATAATATGACAAATATGCTAGTATTTTTTTTAAAACTCTAAAAACTGATGTAAAAAAGTCAAACAACTCAGTTAAAAAGTAAAGGAGAACTGAATAGGGGTTGCAGAGGAGATGAAATAGGAGGAAATATAGTTGAAGAGGAGATATTTAAATATGAATAGAAAGTACGTTAGAAGGATTCGAAAGGGGGAATGGTGGAAGTCAGGCTAAAAAGCAAATTGAAATAAAGAAAAACTATCTTAGCGTTACGTATCACAACCAATTAGAATTGGAATGTTTCTAGTTGCAGTTGCAGCACATCCCTTAAAACATTTGACTAAAATCAGCGTGGGAAAAATGGGTTCCATTCTATGGCTGCAATCACACATTTCTAAAACAATGGAATGTGATTATAAGTGGTAAACTCATAGATCCTTGCGCATTCAGAACTAGGTGGATACATGAATGTACCATTATCTTCATGGTCATTTTTATTGTATACCTGTCATCTTCGTTTTGTTATCGACCACGATTCACTTTATGAAATTTAGTTATGTGGAAGTTGTCCGAAGCTTACACCAAACGTTGTTGTAGTGAGTAGTGACTTGGGACTAATGCTAGGGAAACCTGAATCACCTCTTGGCTGTCAAAAAAAATGTTGGCTGAGCTAGCTTGAATATACAGCTCTCGACTGCTTCCTATCTCAAACTGTGATCTTTATCGGGTGAGCAATTTTTTCCATTTTAGACCGTGTTCGGTTATTTCTATCTCATATAGATTGGATCTCGGAAAAAGATTGAAAGATTTTGACTTGTATGAGATTTAAACTAAGTCCATCTGATCTAATTTACATAGATTGAGAGCAAACCGATTGTTCATTTGGACATGATTCCATCTGAATTCAATAGTATTGAGTCGGTTTAAATCCATAACAAGTTAAAATCTATCTCAATCCTATCTAATCCACATAGAACAAAATAATCAAACAAGCCAACACTTGTTCGCTTTGATGCTAATACATGTGGATTGGAGGAAATTAAAATATATGGATTGGATGATAGTGAGTCGGTTCAAATCTATAGTAAGTCAAAATACATCTCAATCTCATCCAATCCACATTGAATGAAAATAAACGAACAAAGTCCGGCCATGTTATGGAGGGGATTGAGAAGGATTTAACCCCTCTATTCAATTTTGAATAAAAAGATATTTAATTACCTCCAATCCTCCTAATCCACCATTAACCAAACAAGTCCTTAAAATTACTATCCTACTTTACGTTCAGGTTAAGCTGCTCGCGAGACACATTGGTAAACCGACCCAAGTGAGTTGTGGATTACGGCATCATTTCATTGACAACGTACCCGATCATCATCAGAGAAAACCGAAAGAAATCCTCGATCTGGTTTGCAAACAACTGATAGCAATACTATGTTTTACAGGTGATATACAAGGAGAAAATCCAGAACACGGTCGGTACTCAAAAGACCAAAATTTGATTTAGTACTTTTTGGGGCAAAGTGGACACATCGTTGTAAGTTTAGTGGACAGTCACATGCGTTTGAGTATATTGAATAGTAGTTGTCACTCCATTAGAATGCCGTAGAGCACATAACTGGATAGCCGATATGTAATGTTCTTCCTTGATACGTACTTTGCTATTTCAACATGGTGTTGCTCGCTAACTACGTACTTTGCTATTTCAACATCGGTTTAATGAAGCATATAACTAGAATGTTTTTTTGTTTCCATTGCCTAAAAACTGAACTCAATTAGTGGCCACAGTAGACTCAACTAGGATGGGCAAAATCCCCCCATCAAAAGAGACCTCGCAGGCTGTGACGAACCCAGTAATTAAAGACAGCCTAGCCGAGATTATCAAATGCTAATAACCATAGTCTATAGATAACTTCATATCAAAAGACATGTACAAGTTCAATTGTTTAAAGCCATTTCTTTTCAAGAAAACAGAGTATTGTAAATGTCCACATTTAGAAAAAACAAAGGAACAAAATAAGAAAAACTTACTAGAGTAATATTGATGGCATGATAATATATTAATAAGTTAACATCAGCTTGAACTCCAAAATAATAACAGAAAAGGCCGCACAAGAAGATCCTGTAACATAGAAATTTATACACATTAAATATTTTATGGAGCTACAATGATACATTTGTTTTTATCGAGCGTGAGATGTAAAACCAAAAGTCTAAAACACACCATTAATTTCTACCACAATGTAATTTCATTTTTCTTGTCTTGATGTTTTGGAACCTTCGCATGACCGTAACATCATTTGTATAGCACACCATCAAATGATTGAACCACTCATCTCCAATCTTATTGAGTAATTTGGACTTAATAATTTTCATGGCTGAGAAAGATCTTTTAACATATGCTATTGACATAGGCAATATCAAAACCAACTCAATTAATTTGTATACCAACGGAAAAACCAAGAGCTTCCCCATATCAACCATCTTTATAGCCAAACCAACATGCCTTCTAACTTGTAGTATATAAGTATCAAGTTGGCCCCTTATTAAAGCACAATCACTATTAGAGAAATCCGCATCATAAATTTCAGCAAGCCGGAAGAGCTTATCGGTGTCAAACTTGGAGAAATTGTTCTTTGGATCAAGACATGAAAAGCATGTTAAGATCTATGTAGTTGCTTCATTAAACCAATGTTTCATATTAGCAATGATTTGATCAATTGTGACATAAAAAAGCTCAACACAGTAGTGATGGAGATTTGTGATCATAAGCCTTTCACGCCTTGAGCGGCTTCTACAAGGTATCTCTTCATCCATATTTGGCACGGGAACACATTTTGCTTCACAAAACTTTTTGGCCTCATCAAGAAAGTCCTCCTGAAAGTCACCTAGAGGGGGGCGGATAGGCGAAATCTGAAAATTATCAACTTAGACACACACTACAAGCCGGGGTTAGCGTTAGAACGAATATAAAGTCCGAGAGAGAGGGGAAAACAAATCTACCACGAAATAAAGCGGATGAACACGGTGATTTGTTTTACCGAGGTTCGGTTCTAAAGAACCTAGCCACCGTTGAGGTGGTCACAAAGACCGGGTCTCTTTCAATCCTTTCCCTCTCTCAAACGGTCACCTAGACCGAGTGAGGCTTCTTCCTTAATCTCACGGGTCACTTAGACCCCGCAAGGACCACCACACAATTGGTGTCTCTTGCCTCGCTTACAAAGCTTAAGAGTAAGAAGCGAGAAAGAAAAGAAAGCCAAGCCAAGCAAACAAGAGCAACAAAGAAACACAAATGATCCTTTCACAAGTTCTAATGCACTAGAGTTGAATCTAGAACTTTGAGTGGATCGATCTCTTGAATTGTGTCTTTGGGCTGGAGTCTATTGCTCTTGTATTGAATGCAATGTGTTCAATGCTTGGATGGTTGGAGTGGAGGTGGTTGAGGGGTATTTATAGCCCTCAACCACCAAACAACCGTTGGGGAGGGGCTACTGTCGATGGGCACACCGGACTGTCCGGTGCGCCACCGGACGCTGTTCGGTGCGCCAGCCACGTCATCCAACCGTTAGGGTTCGAGCGCAGACGATCATTGGAGCCTTTGTCTTCTAGTGGCACCGGACAGTCCGGTGCTGCACCGGACAGGTAGTTCACTGTCTGGTGCGCCTCTGACGGCTGTTCTGCTCTACTTTGCACTGTTTGCGCACTGTTCATCTGGAATTCAGCTTTTTCAGGCGACCATTGCGTGAAGTAGTCGTTGCTCCGCTGGTGCACTGGACGGTCTGGTGGCACACCGGACAGTCCGATAAATTATAGCGGAGCGGCGCTGGAAAAAACCCGAGACTGTCGAGTTTGATCCTGTACGGTCCTGGTGCACCGGACACTGTCCGGTGGCACGCCGGACAGTCTGGTGCGCCAGACCAGGGCACCTTTGGTTCCTTTGCTCCTTTGCTTTTGAACCCTAACTTTGATCTTTTATTGGTTTGTGTTGAACCTTTATGCACCTGTAGAATATATCATCTAGAGCAAACTAGTTAGTCCAATATTTGTGTTGGGCATTCAACCACCAAAATTATTTATAGGAAAAGGTTAAACCCTATTTCCCTTTCAATCTCCCCCTTTTTGGTGATTGATGCCAACACAAACCAAAGCAAGTATATAAGTGCAGAATTGAACTAGTTTGCATAATGTAAGTGCATAGGTTACTTAGAATTTAAACCAATTTATACTAGATATGCATGGTTGGTTTCTTTTATTTAACATTTTGGACCACACTTGCACCACTTGTTTTGTTTTTGCAAATTCTTTTTGGAAATTCTTTTCAAAGTCTTTTGCAAATAGTCAAAGGTATATGAATAATATTGCAAGAAGCATTTTCAAGGTTTGAAATTTCTCGCCCTGTTTCAAATGCTTTTCCTTTGACTAAACCAAAACTCCCCCTGAATGAAATTCTCCTCTTAGTTTTCAAGAGGGTTTTAATAGATACCAATTGAAAATATATTGAGATGCTTTTGAAAATATACCAATTGAAAATCCATATACCAATTTGAAATATACTAATTTAAAAAATTTCGAAGGGGTGGTGCAGTTCTTTTGCTTTAGGCTAATACTCTCTCCCCCTTTGGCATTAATCGCCAAAAACGGAGACTTTGTGAGCCCTTTGTTACTTTCTCCCCCATTGGTACAAGTAAATATGAGTGAAAGATTATACCAATTTGAGAGTGATGTGGAGTGATGGCGAAGGGTAAATGATACTGATAGAGTGGAGTGGAAGCCTTGTCTTCGCCGAAGACTCCATTTCCCTTTCAATCTATGACTTAGCATAGAAATACACTTGAAAACATATTAGTCGTAGACATAAAAGAGATATGATCAAAGGTATATAAATGAGCTACGTGTGCAATGTTTCAATCAAAATTTCGAGAATCAAGTATATTTAGCTCATTCCTAAGTTTGCTAAAGGTTTTCTCATCTAATGGTTTGGTAAAGATATCAGCTAATTGTTCTTTGGTGCTAACATAAGCAATCTCGATATCCCCCTTTGTTGGTGATCCCTCAAAAAGTGATACCGAATGTCTATGTGCTTAGTGCGGTTGTGTTCAACGGGATTATCCGCCATGCGGATTGCACTCTCATTGTCACATAGGAGAGGGACTTTGCTCAATTTGTAGTCATAGTCCCTGAGGGTTTGCCTCATCGAAAGTAATTGCGCATAGCAATGGCCTGCGGCAATATACTCGGCTTCAGCGGTAGAAAGAGCGACTGAGTTTTGTTTCTTTGAAGCCCAAGACACCAGGGATCTCCCCAGAAACTGACAAGTCCCTAATGTGTTATTCCTATCAATTTTACACCCTTCCCAATCGACATCGAAATATCCTATTAAATCAAAAGTGGATCCCTTGGGGTACCAAAGGCCAAACTTAGGAGTGTAAACTAAATATCTCATGATTCTTTTCACGGTCCTAAGGTGAACCTCCTTAGGATCGGCTTGGAACCTTGCACACATGCATACAGAAAGCATAATATCCGGTCGAGATGCACATAAATAGAGTAAAGATCCTATCATCGACCGGTATACCTTTTGATCTATGGATTTACCTCCTGTGTCGAGTTCGAGATGCCCATTTGTTCCCATGGGTGTCTTGATGGGCTTGGCGTCCTTCATTCCAAACTTGTTAAGTATGTCTTGAATGTACTTTGTTTGGCTGATGAAGGTGCCGTCTTGGAGTTGTTTGACTTGAAATCCTAGGAAAAACTTCAACTCCCCCATCATAGACATCTCGAATTTCTAAATCATGATCCTACTGAACTCTTCACATGTAGATTTGTTAGTAGACCCAAATATGATATCATCAACATAAATTTGGCATACAAACAAATCTTTTGCAATAGTTTTAGTAAAGAGAGTAGGATCGGCTTTACCCACTTTGAAGCCATTAGTGATAAAAAAATCTCGCAGGCATTCATACCATGCTCTTGGGGCTTGCTTGAGCCCATAAAGCGCCTTTGAGAGTTTGTAAACATGATTTGGGTACTCACTATCTTCAAAGCCGGGAGGTTGCTCAACATAGACCTCTTCCTTGATTGGTCCATTGAGGAAGGCACTTTTCACGTCCATTTGATAAAGCTTAAAGCCATGGTAAGTGACATAGGCAAATAATATGCGAATTGACTCAAGCCTAGCTACGGGTGCATAAGTTTCATTGAAATCCAAACCTTTGACTTGTGAATATCCCTTGGCCACAAGTCGGGCTTTGTTCCTTGTCACCACACCATGCTCATCTTGCTTGTTGCGGAATACCCACTTGGTACCTACAACATTTTGGTTAGGACGTGGAACTAAATGCCATATCTCATTCCTCTTGAAGTTGTTGAGTTCCTCTTGCATTGCCAGCACCCAATCTGAATCTCTTAGTGCATCCTCCACCCTGTATGGCTCAATAGAGGACACAAAAGAGTAATGCTCACAAAAATGTTCAACTCGAGATCTAGTGGTTACCCCCTTATGAATGTCACCGAGAATGGAGTTCACGGGGTGATCTCTTTGAATCGCTTGGTAGACTCTTGGGTGTGGCAGTCTTTGACCCTGAATTTCTTGCTCATCTTCCTTGTCCTTGTTGACTTGATCTCCCCCTTGATCATTGTCCTCCTCTTGAGGTGGCTCATCCTTTTGATCTTCATTATCTTGAGCCTGATCCTCATCTTTAGTTGGTGGAGATGCTTGCATGGAAGATGACGGTTGATCTTGTGCTTTTGTGGGCTCTTCGGATTCCTTAGGGCACGCATCCCCAATGGACATGTTCCTTAGCGCGACGCATGGAGCCTCTTCGTCATCTAGCTCATCAAGATCAACTTGCTCCACTTGGGGGCCATTAGTCTCATCAAACACAATATCACAAGAAACCTCAACTAATCCAGTGGATTTGTTGAAGACTCTATATGTCCTTGTGTTTGAGTCATAACCAAGTAAAAAGCCTTCTACTGCCTTAGGAGCAAATTTAGATTTTCTACCTCTTTTAATAAGTATAAAACATTTGCTACCAAAGACTCTAAAATATGAAACATTGGGCTTTTTACCAGTGAGGAGTTCATATGATGTCTTCTTGAGGATTCGGTGAAGGTAGAGACGGTTGATGGAGTAGCAGGCGGTGTTAATCGCCTCAGCCCAAAACCGGTCTGGAGTCTTGTACTCATCAAGCATGGTTCTTGCCATGTCCAGTAGAGTTCTATTTTTTCCTCTCCACTACACCATTTTGTTGAGGTGTGTAGGGAGAAGAGAACTCATGCTTGATGCCCTCATCCTCAAGAAAGTCTTCGATTTGAGAGTTCTTGAACTTCGTCCCATTATCGCTTCTTATTTTCTTTATCCTTAATCCGAACTCATTTTGAGCCCGTCTCAAGAATCCCTTTAAGGTCTCTTGGGTTTTTGATTTTTCTTGCAAAAAGAATACCCAAGTGAAGCGAGAATAATCATCCACAATTACTAGATAGTACTTACTCCCGCCGATGCTTATGTAAGCTATCGGGCCGAATAGATCCAGTGGAGTAGTTCCAGTGGCCTGTCCATTGTCATTATGTTCTTGTGTGGATGATGGGTGCCAACTTGCTTTCCTGCTTGACATGCGCTACAAACCCTGTCTTTCTCAAAATGAACATTTGTTAGTCCCAAAATGTGTTATCCCTTTAGAAGCTTGTGAAGATTCTTCATTCCAACATGGGCTAGTCGGTGATGCCAGAGTCAACCCATATTAGTCTTAGCAATTAAGCAAGTATTGAGTTCAGCTTTGTTAAAATCAACTAAGTATAGCTGACCCTCTAATACTCCCTTAAATGCTACTGAATCATCACTTCTTCTAAAGACAGTAACACCTATATCCATAAAAAGACAGTTGTAGCCCATTTTGCATAATTGAGAAACTGAAAGCAAATTATAATCTAAAGAATCTACAAGAAAAACATTGGAAATAGAATGTTCAGGTGATATAACAATTTTACCAAGTCCTTTGACCAAACCTTGATCTCCATCCCTGAATGTGATAGCTCATTGGGGATCTTCGTTTTTCTCATAGGAGGAGAACATTCTTTTCTCCCCTGTCATGCGGTTTGTGCATCCGCTATCAATAATCCAACTTGAGCCCCCGAATGCATAAACCTACAAAAACAATTTAGGCCTTGTTCTTAGGTACCCAAACGGTCTTGGGTCCTTTCACATTAGAAACAAGCACCTTGGGTACCCAAACACAAGTCTTGGAGCCCTTGTGTTTGCCCCCAACATATTTGTCAACTACTTTGCCTGATTTGTTAGTTAAAACATAAGATGCATCAAAAGTCTTAAATGACATGTTAGGTTCACTTGATGCAGCAGGAGTTTTCTTTTCAGGCAATTTAATATGGGTTGATTGCCTAGAGCTAGAAGCCTCATTCTTATATATAAATGCATGGTGAGAAACAGAATGAGATTTCTTAGCATGAATTCTCCTAATTTTGTGTTCAGGATAACCAGCAGGATATAAAATATAGCCCTCATTATCCAGAACCATGGGAGCCTTGCCCTGAACAAAATTAGAGAATCTTTTAGGGGCACTAAGTTTGACATTGCTTCCCTGTTGGAAACCAATGCCATCCTTGATGCCAAGGCGTCTCCCTTTATAGAGCATAGTTCTAGCAAATTTAAATTTTTCATTTTCTATCTCATGCTCATTGATTTTAGTAGTTAATTGAGCTATATGATCATTTTGTTGTTTAATTAAAGCAAGGTGATCATGAATAGCATCAACATTAATATCTCTACATCTAGTACAAATAGTGACATGATCAACAGTAGATGTAGAGGGTTTGCAAACATTTAATTCTTCTATCTTAGCATGTAATATGGCATTCTCATCTCTAAGACAGGAAATAGAATCATTGCAAACATTTAAATCTTTAGCCTTGGAAATTAAACTAGCATTTTCAGTTCTAAGGCTAGAAATTGATTCATTCAATTTATCAATCTTAGCAATTAAACTAGCATTTTCATTTCTAAGATTGGCAATTGAATCATGGCAAACATTTGATTTTTCAACCTTAGCAATTAAACTAACATTCTCAGTTCTAAGGTTGGAAATAGTGTAATGGCAAATGCTAAGCTCCTTAGTCAAATTTTCACATTTTTCATTTTCCTGAGCATAAGCATTTTTAACTTTAACATGCTTTTTGTTTTCCTTAATAAGGAATTCCTCTTGGCTATCCAAGAGTTCATCCTTCTCATGAATAGCACCTATCAATTCATTCAAATTTTTTTTTTCTGTTGCATGTTAAGGTTGGCAAAAAGGGTAAGCAAATTATCCTCATCTTCACTAGAACTACCCTCATCACTAGATGTAGTATACTTGGGGGTGGTTCTAGATTGTACCTTCTTCTTTTTGCCGTCTTTTGCCATAAGGCACTTGTGGCCGACGTTGGGGAAGAGGAGACCCTTGTTGACGGCGATGTTGGCGGCATCTTCGTCGGAGGAGGAGTCAGTGGAGCTCTCGTCGGAGTCCCATTCCCGACATACGTGGGCATCGCCGCCCTTCTTCTTGTAGTATTTCTTCTTTTCCTTCCTCTTTCCCCTCTTGTCGTTGCCCCTGTCACTATCACTTGACATAGGACATTTAGCTATAAAGTGACCGGGCTTACCATATTTTTAGCACACCCTTTTTGAACGAGGTTTGTAGTCTTTCCCATTCCTTTGCTTGAGGATTTGGCGAAAGCTCTTGATGATGAGCGCCATCTCCTCGTTGTCGAGCTTGGAGGCATCGATGGGGGAGCCTACTTGGTGTAGACTCTTCTTTCTTCTCCTCCATCGCTTTGAATGCACCTTGGGTTTGGAGGTGCTGCCTTGTTCTAAGTTGATGAATTGTTTGGAGCCTTTGATCATCAATTCAAAGCTCACAAACTTTCCTATAACCTCTTTGGGAGACATTAGCTTATATCTAGGATCACCACATTTTAATTGAACTTCCGTAGGATTGCGAAAAACGAGTGATCTTAGAATAACCTTGACCATTTCATGGTCATCCCATTTGGTGCTTGTAACGCCCTGAATTTGGGGTAGAATTTTTTCTTCTATTTACTCACTAAATTTAGGCGTTACTCTCTTTTCTCTTCCCGTTTCGCTCCTTCCCAATTTCAAAGTGGTGTAGCGACGGGTGTCCGTATTACATGTAAACAAAAAACCTAAGTTGTCATGGGTGTTGCATCATGCCGAAGAATATTTCTTTTGTCTGATGTCGTGTTTAATCACGTGTTTGTCTCGTCTCGTTTTGGATTTCGGTTCGCGATTGGAGTCCAATCTGTGGTCGAGTGTGTTGTGGGCTTCTGTCCCGGCCCGCGACCCAGCCCTGCCCGGTCCGGCACGGCCCCGGCCCGGCCCGGCATGCCTCTGGCGCCCTGTCTCCCCTGCGTGCCCCCCTCCCTTCTCTCCCTTTCTCTCATTTGATTTTCCCGCATAGCAACCTCCTCTCCTCCACCTCTCTCTCTCTCTCCCTGTGGTGCCCTAGGTTTTGGAGACGGTGATCGCCAGATTTGGACCCCGAGGTGAGCTCCCCTCCCCTCTCCCTCTCTCTCTTCCCCTCCCCTTCTCCTCCCATGCGTGCGACCCCTCCCACGCCCCCTCGCGCACGCGGCCTCTGCGCGCGGCCCCCTGGAGCGCGACGCGGCTCCTCCCCCGGCCCCCAGCGCACGGCGGTGGCCCCTCCCCCCGGCTCCCCTGGCGCGGTGGCGCCCCCCTCCCCCAGCCCCTGGCGCGGCGCGGCCCCGCTCGGCCCTGCGCGACGGCGCGACCCCGCCCGGCCCCCGGCCGCTCGGGCACGGCCCCCTGGTCCCTGGCAGTGTGGCCCCTCGCGGCTCGCCCAGCGCTTTCCCGCACGCGCAGCCCCAGCGCGCGTGGTGAGCGAATCTCGGCTTAATTTGTTTTTAAATTTAGTTTAATGAACGTGCTACGTCGCGTGGCGAATTAGTTGATTTTAGATTCTATTGACGTGTTGCGTCGTGCGCTTCGTCGCGCGACGATTTATCCTAATTTCAGAATTATTTAATGTGTGGCATCGCGCGACGTTTCATTTTAAATTCAGTTTAGATGGTGAATGCCGTCGTGCGTTTCGTCGCGCGACGCTTAATGTCTCTTTATAATTAATGCAAGTGTCTCGTTGTGCGCTCCGTCGCGCGATGAGTCGTTTATTTCTTAATTCAATTTAAATGTTGTGTTGCGCGTTTCGCCGCGCGACAATCTTTTTAATTTACCTTTATCTGTTCATAATAATTAAACATGGAACATGACTTTACCCTATACTAAACGTGATGGCTAAATTAATATCGTTCTATTTAGACGAGTATTTTAATTTATAATCGTGTGACGTGATCGCTCGTCGGCCGTAGCCTCGACCGTTACTTTCCCTTCCTCGCTTAGTCGTAGGTGTGAGCCCTGCGTCGAATATATGTTTATTTACTACATTCTATTGTTTGGTGTACTGTTCTTTTGTATTAAATTTGTGGAATGTATGTTTAAAACTCGTATAGATAACAGTCAGTTGGTGGAGTCCGAAGGAGTTGTAGGTGAAGACCCTGAGCAGCAGTCGGTTGGTGAAGGCAAGTGTCCCTTGACCCATCTATGTCCTACTCATTCTTATAATTCCTTCCCTGCATTTACACAATTTATACCTAAGGATTGACTAGCTTTTGTTTATCCTGTCCTTGTTTACCTATTCTGGTTGGGTTATTCTGGTTTAGCTATATGCTAGTGCTTCACATTAATCAATGAAAATGATGAGATTATCTATGATATGATGTTTTCCCTTTTGACTATGGTGGTGATACTGTGACATTTAAGGGGGCTCGAGCTGTTTCTCGAGTGCCTCTCTGTAAGGACTGTTTCGTTGGATGACCGCCCAGGAAAATAGTGCAACCATGAGGGTGGAGTGGGACGCCCTTAGCTAAGTAATTAGAGGAACTGGGGTGTAGTTCGCTTTGCCGTCGTGCCGTTAATGGGGCTCGGTGTATGCGGCTCGCTCTGCCAAGGTTGGTTCGCCCCTTGGGGAGGAGTGTGGTGCATTTAGGAAACCTAACGGGCGGCTACAGCCCTAGGAAATCTTTGTAAAGGCTACATAGTGAGACCCTGCCTTTTCACCTTTCTAGTGTTTAAGGGGTTGATCGGCCCGAGGCAAGAGGGAATCACGGCTTGTGGGTAAAGTGCACAACCTCTGCAGAGTGTTATGAAACTGATATATCAGCCGTGGTCACGGTTATGAGCAGCCAAGGGAGCTCCATTGATTAGGGATACTTGATCAGAGATGGTTGGTTTACAGGTGGTGACGAGGATGATTGTTTTGGTTATGCCTATGGTAATGGTAAGTGGTATTCTTTCCATTTGGAAAGGGTACATTGGGTTAATAACTTGGGTTAATACTAAAACCTGGCTTTCTACTAGTAATAATAACCTGACCAACTAAAAGCAACTGCTTGGCTTAACTCCACATAAAGCTAGTCCACTACAGCCAAACGGGACATTTTGCTGAGTATGTTGATGTGTACTCACCCTTGCTTTACACACCAAACCCCCCTAGGTTGTCCGCGTTGCAACCACTGCTCAGGTGAAGATGAAGTCGTGAAGGAGGACTTCCAAGAGTTCCAAGAGTACGATGAGTTCTAAGCGTGGGTTAGCGGCTGTAACACCTCAGGTGTTACTTAGGGTGTCCACCCAAGGCTACACCATTTAAACCTACTATCACATGTGGTTTAGTTTGAGCAAAGTACATCAAACTTGGAATTCAAGGTCCTAAGCAAGTGCAACCCATCTTGGATATCATACCCTAACTTGTCATGCACATAAAAAGGGGAGAATTTCCCAAAAACCTTAAGCAAACCCCTTTGGACAATGGGAACCCTAGATGTAAGTATGACCAAAAGGTCATGAAAACCTTATGATCATGGCTTGGGCCAAATATAAAAGTTATAGTACACTTAATAACCTACAAATGATAGTAAGAAAGTAACCCCAAAAAGATTTCAGAAAAGCCCCAAAAAGTTCACTCAAGGTTTGAGCACAAAAGAAAATCAGAAAATGCCTAAGTCCAAAACTAACCTTTGGCCAAAGATCACCTATGTTCACCCTCATTCAAACTTCAAAATACTTCGACCCAATTGACAAAGTGGCGCCAAATTAGCCCTAGAATGCCCTGGAAAAAGTTGACACCTACCCTAAGACGTTTGACACAACTTGGCACCATTTTTGTCTCGGTTTGGACATATCTAACATAGCCGACTTCCCACCCCCATATCTCTCTAATCCGACCACATCTACCCTTGGAACTCACATGAACTAGGTAGCTCTAGGTGCAGGGAAGAGATCTCTCACAGGCTTTAGGGCAAGATTCGTACGTTTTGGCCGCTCAGCAGAGGGAAGAACACGGGCAGAAGCAAAGAGCCACGTGTTCGACGCGCTCTGAGCTCGCCAGAGCACGCCCGCGCGCTCCCCCGCGTGCCCCGCATCGCGCCAAAGCCAAGCCGATGCCATGGCCCGTGCCCGCGCCTATAAAGCGCCCAGGGAGCTTGACCGTACCCCTCCGCACGCGCTCGACCTCACCGGAGCCCAAACCCACCGGCGTTTGCCCGTGCACGGCGTGTCCGCGGCCGCTCGATCCCCCTGCCACCGTAGACCGGCCAGCAGACTCCTTCCCAACCCCGTCCGACCCTCGGAGAGGACTGAGCACACCTCGGTGAAGCTCCCCGAGCGAGGAATCGAAGTTTGCTTCGCCAGAGAGGCCAGTCCACGGTCGCCGGACTCCACCCGATCGCCGGCGAGCGTAGACCGGGTAATCCTCTGCTCCATTCTTCGATTCCTTGTGCACACAGCCTCTACGTCACCCCGTGAAGCTCACCGTGCCATTGGATTGAACTAGGTCACCGTGGTTTGGCCGGCACACCCGCCGCCGACGAGAGCACCCGCCTGCGCACGTGGACCGGGCGATTCCGGCCACCCCCGCCGTCGAGCCGTACACCGTTCTGACCGCCAGGACCTCCCAGAGCCAACCCCACCCCTCGCCGGACCTCTCTCGCCGCCGGTAAGCCGCGCCACCCTTTTCTTTCTCGCGGGTACTGTTTAAACCTAGGGAGGGACCGCGGGGGAGAAGAAGAGAAAGCCAGGGGGTTTTGCGCAATGTCAGTGACTCAGGTGAATAGTAGCGCGGGGGTATAAGTGAGAGAGTTAGTTTAGAAATAACTCAAGGACCTCGGTGCAAAGTGGTTTTCCAGGAAACCTTTTATTAAATCTGATTTAAAATTTGAACAGAACTTGAATAATTCATATCTTCTGTTTTATTCATCCAAATTTAGTCAAACCAATTTTTTCAGATCTTAAACAATATAAACTACTGAGGAAAAATATAAAACCCCTATGTGTACAAAAAACTTTAGGATTCTGAATTAAATACTGATTTGGCCAAAAGCTAAATAATAGGAAGAAAAATAGTTGCACTATTTGACTGAGGTTAAGAAAATTTGGAGAAGTTTATGACCACCTACTGACCTATTTAAAAATGCTAAACCCCTCTGTACATCCCATTAAGGTAGAGTTTGCCATTTATTTTACATTATGCCTAAGGATAAAGAAAATAGGAAAGGTAATTTAAATAAAGAACCAGGGAGCCCCCATATTTTTATTGGTATACTTATTCAGTGTAGTTTACTAGAAAAATTGATTATACCCTGGTTTAGTATAAAATAAATAGGATACCTTTTATTTTAAGAAAACAAGGAAAACTTAGAAAAACCCTACAAAATTAACCCCAAGGTGAAAACACCCCTACCCTTGGGATAGTTAATCTTTTGTTATGAAGAATGTAGGAAAAATATGAATTCTGCTGTTTGACATTTTTCAAATAACAAGGAAGTGGAAAGTGCCTTTTTGGCATTAAACTTTGGAAAATCACAACTAAATAACCATCCTTTAGCTTTCTGTGATTTTTGGCACAGAAGCTTGTTATTATTATTAGATGCCAACAAAAATAACCCTTAGGACAGAACCCACCCCTAGTTAAGAGTTGTAATGCAAAGTGGCCCATTTACACAACTTTTGTTATTTTTGTCTAGAGCATAGCCTTTTTATTTTGAACCTCAAATTCCTAGAACAGGCTATATTGATCAATGGCAAGCCACTGTAAATTTTACAGAATTTTTGGAAAATGTTAATTCCCTGTTGTAGTTCAAACCTACACTAGAATTCATAAATAGAAAATAAAGAAAGGGAAAATGAATAATGGAAATTAATTTCATCCTAAAACCCTTTGTAAATTGTCCACTGAAATATATAAAGGAAATACCAATCCACTATGCCTATCCCTAACAAAACCTAAACCGAGAGTGATAAGCATAAACCACTAAAAGCCACGTATGACCAAGAAACCCTAAGTTACTCATTAACTTAGTTTTTCTTCCTTTATTATAATGTTATTAAATCCTGCATAATCATGACATACATATTTATTGCATTTCGATAGACTGTAACCTTGCTGACGGAGAGTACGTCCTCGTGCCGGAGCAAGGAGCTGCTCAGGAGGTAGCCCCGGATCCAGAGCCTGCACCAGAGGATCTGCCTGCCACAGCTTTGGAAGGCAAGCCCCGGTTTATGCATAACCTGTTATTTATGCTATTTTACTATACTTAATGATTGTAGGATTGAATGTGCACTTAGGTGTAGGAGTTGTTTGAAACCCTAGTTGCATGATCTCAGGAATCCTTTTGAGATGGATACTAGTATGCTAGGTCGAGTAGCTCCTTTATTAATTAGGATCTCGGTAGAAGTCGAGTGATTTTTCTAACACTCGCGCGAGGTCAGGAATTGGTTGTACCCACTTTCATATCATAATGATGCTAGTCTATGGACAACAATCCATGGGGATTGGTTGTCTACGAGAGGAAAAAATTGGAATAAGGATTAACGTGCGGATACCTATGTCAAGCGTTTGAACGTACTAAACACATATCGAGAAATATGGTAAATCGGTAAGCCTAGTACCTGAGTGAACCTGCCCGCAGATTGCCCTCCTCACGCGACCTGAGACGTGGTCTCCCATTCCGGTTATGGTGGGTACAAGTGCGGTCACTGCACGACGGCAGTCGGGGTTAGTGAGGCATTGTACGCCAAGGCGGTGAGCCCCTTTCTGTTGCCAGGGAATCGATGGGGACGGTTTATGTGTGTGGGGACGGAGTGCCTCGCCACGTCGTGTGTTTAGGTTTACCTTGCAAGGATAAAAACTCGATTCGAATCGTCTGCTTCTCGCAGCTAATGAGAATGCTTGATCCATTGTACTGCATTGAGTAACAAGTGGAAATATGATGAGTTGATACAAGATGTTGATTGCTAAAAATGTTTGCTACTATGTATGAGTAGATAGTACACATTTAGCCTTAAGAGAGTCACACTTAAATTGGCAAAGTTAAAACTTGACTTATAAACTCAGCTAGTGCTTTTGGCAACCAAACCCTCACAGCCAAACAGCTGCATGTCTAGAGGTAGAGGAGTAGACTCCTCACACCGGGTAAGTCTAGCTGAGTATTAGTATACTCAGCCTTGCTTGTGGCATAATTTTACAGGTTCTTTGGAGGACATGGTTGCTGGAGTGACTTGGTCGTCCATCTTGCCACCGGGTTGGACTGTCGAGTGGGACCCCGCCTCGGCTGAGGAGGAGCATGAGGAGTGATGGGACAGGCTTCCCCATCCCTCTAGTTATCTATCGTTAGTTTTATTCCGCTGCACTTCGAACAATGATGACTACTTTTGAAAAAAAACTCCAATGGTGATGTAATAATTTAATACTCCTTAATGTATGGTTTTACGTTTTATTGTATTTGCTCTGTGACTCACCATCGAGTGAGATTGTGGTACTTGATCCTGTCAGTGGCCTTGTCGGACTAGATCCGAGGGATTGACGGGTTATTCCCATTTAAGTGTGGTCTAGCCTCTAAGGCAGGACTGAGGCACTTAAGTTGGAATAATTCGGGCAGTTCTACCACAGCTGGTATCGGAGCTTGTACCACCACAGAGGAATCAATAAAATATAAATACCATCCTTTTCCGAAGTAAAACTTGATAGAAACAATGTTGGATAGATCGTAGGACGATCAGGATAGACGTAGGACGTGAAGCCTTAGGATGATAGAAGGGTAGCTAGGTGGCTAAGTGATTAAGCCCTACAGGCTACTATAAGGGATGGGAGTTCTTCCCTATTCCCTTTATATTGATGTGAGGTCGTTCAGGACGAGCATGCATGCATTCTTAAATTAAACAAAAGGATAATTGAGTAAAGACTTTAATACAAAATGATGACCAACTAAGTACCCCAGTACCATTGTTATATTTAGAGAGAGGCTGAGTTGTGTTCCTTTTTTTTCTTTTTATAATTCTTTTTCTTTTACTTATGCTTAACCGTACACAGATGACTTCCCACGGATCCTCAGACGACGGGAATGCACTGTCCCACACTGACGGGCTTGCACGAGAGGGCTTTCCCCGTATTTTGTGGGAGGTACTTCAGGGGGCCGGTTACACGACACCTCCTCAGTACACGGTGCAGCAGTTCGAGAAGCACCGAGTGCCCCGCTGTAGGGTAAGGATGACCTTGGAGCCTCATCCCCTGCAGCCAGGCTGGCGTTCGCTGGACTCTGAGTCTTTTGGATACCGGGCTGAGGACACGATTGAAGCGATTGCTCTGCACGGGTTGACCACGTTCTGCGGATTCCATCCCTTGGAGCTGTCCACCCATCCCATTGGCTTGTTCCCCGCGGAGAAGGAGGACGACCCAATGTGGAAGGATCGAGTGGAGCATGCCAAGGACATCTGGGCTATCTACCCGGGCCAGACTGCTCACTTGACAGTGCGGTGCATGAATGCCCTGTACCGTCTGCAAGTGATGCGTGGTGAGGCAATGTCCCATCTGATGGCACTATTGGAGGCAACTAAGATCACCCTGGACAACAGAGAGGAGCTTGTGGTTGACTTGTCCACCGAGATGGTGGAAAAGGACTTGCACGTGGAGCAGCTGTCAAATGAGATCCAAGAGCTGGAGGAATTAGTGGGAACAAGGGAGAACACCATCGAGGTTCTCGAGGATCAGCTTATCAACACCCAGCAGCAGCTTACCGAGGCTAATGAGCACCTGGATATGCATCACCAGGAGATCCAGGATATGGAAGCTAACGAGGACGTCGACATTGAGGGAGGAGAGGAGCCTGCCTCCATCTTGGACACTGCTGGCTCAGGGAGACCACCTTCCCCCGAGTCGAGTGTTGCCTCGTTCTCTCACTGAGTATCAGGAGTAGAGTTAGAAGTCGGTAATGGTAGGACTCCTCACAGCTAGCTTAGCTTTTGCACCCTTGGGGTACTAGGCTAGATAGAGTTGAGTCTTTTGGGCCATTGATGTAATCGTGATAAACTCTTTTGGAAACATGGTTAATGGATGATGTTAGTCTTAATTTGGGAAGAGAAGTTATGCCTTAAGAAATCCTTTATATTTATGCAAGAATCTATCAATTTTGCCTTTTGACTCTTTCACCGTGATTAAACCTTAAACTTGAAGATGTGGTATTAAGAAAATATGTGATTTTTCAGATGGCCGGGAGAGCGCGTCGTGGCCAGAATGAGCGCGTTCCTCCACCGCCGCCACCGCCTCCCACTCTGCAGGAGCTAATGGCTCAGCAGAATGAGATCTTGAGGCAGCTAGCTCAGCGCCAGCCACCACCTCAGCACTATGGTGGTGGGGATCATCAACATCACCCCGCGGCAGCTACCTACCAGGAGTTCCTCAGTACCCAGCCTCCATTGTTCACCAGGGCAGAGGACCCACTTGATGCAGATGTATGGTTGAGAGTAGTGGAATCCAAATTCCCGCTACTCCATGGAGTTTTCTCAGAGGTCACTAAAGTCAGGTTCGCCACCCAGCAGCTTCGCGGACCCGCAAGAACTTGGTGGGACCATTTTCTTGCTATGCTGCCAGAGGACCGAGAGGTGGAATGGAGAGAATTCAAGGCAGCTTTCCGGGGGCACCATATACCAGCTGGAATTATGGACCGAAAGCTCAACGAGTTTTTGGCACTCACTCAGGGCAACAGGACAGTGTTGCAGTATGCTCAGGCTTTTAATGACCTGTGCCAGTATGCTGGATATCATGCAGACACGGACGAGAAGAAGAGAGACAGGTTCAGGAGGGGGCTCAGCACTAAGCTCCGTGACCATCTCAACACCGTCAGGGCCAACAGCTATAATGAGTTTGTCAACATGGCCATCTCCCAGGAGGACTGTATCACAGCTCGTCAGGCAGAGAAGAAGAGGAAGACGCCTGTGGCAGGACCCTCAGCTCAGCCACATCGCTTCAGGATTGTGTCTGACACTCAGAGCAGGGGGCCTCAGCAGCAACAAGGGCGATGGGTGATCCGACCACAGCAGCAGCAGGCACCCAACCGCACCCAGTTTCCAGCCCAGAGGAACAATCAACAGCAGCAGCAATATCGCCAGACAAATGACAACAGGTGTTTCACATGTGGCAACACCGAACATTATGCCAAGAATTGCCCCAGAAACCAGCAGAGGTAGGGGCAGATTGTTAATCAGAACCAAGGCAAGAGGCAGAAGGTGCAAGTGAGGCAAGGCAGGCTGAACTTCACCACCATGGCTGATATTCTAGAGGGAGCACCCGTCATGACTGGTATTTTTACAGTTTTGAATTATCCTGCTATTGTTCTTTTTGATTCTGATGCATCACACAGTTTTATCAGTGCCAAATTTAGCGCCAAGTGCCAATTACCTTTTCACCACATCGATGGGGGTATTACAATTTCAACACCAGGCGGCAGGGTTGCCACCTACCAAATCAACAGGCAAGTGCCTATAAAATTGGGTAGTCTTGTGATTAGAACCACCCTTCTCATCTTAGGACTGGATAGCATGGATATTATATTGGGAACTGATTGGTTATCCAGGCATCAGGCAGTATTGGATATTGCAGCAAGGGCCATTGAGATTCACTCCCCTGCTTACGGCGAGACTACTTCATATTTGCCTGACCAAGGTTGTACCCGTTCTTGTGCCTTCGTTATGATAGAATCCCCAGTGGAAAAGATCCTAGTAGTCTGTGACTACCCAGATGTTTTCCGGATGAATTGCTAGGGATGCCACCTGATAGAGACATTGAGTTCGCCATTGAATTGCAACCCGGGACTGCCCCTATCTCCAAGAGACCATATAGGATGCCTCCCGCGGAATTGGCAGAACTGAAAAAGCAACTGCAGGAGTTGTTGGACAAGGGGTTCATTCGCCCAAGTACTTCCCCTTGGTGATGTCCGGCCTTATTTGTGAAGAAAAAGGATGAGAGTTTGAGAATGTGTGTCGATTACCGCCCTCTCAATGCGGTGACTATCAAGAACAAATACCCACTACCCCGCATTGATGTTTTGTTTGATCAGTTGGTGGGAGCCAAAGTGTTCTCCAAGATAGATCTTCGCTCGGGCTACCATCAGATCAAGATCCGTGCCAGTGATATTCCCAAGACGGCCTTCTCAACCAGATATGGGCTTTATGAGTTTTTGGTGATGTCTTTTGGGCTGACCAATGCCCCGGCTTATTTTATGTACCTGATGAACTCAGTATTCATGCCAGAGCTGGACAAATTCGTGGTCGTTTTCATTGATGATATTCTGGTCTATTCCAAGAATGAAGCCGAGCACACCAAACATTTGCATACTGTACTTCAGAGGCTACGTGACCATCAGTTGTATGCCAAATTGTCTAAATGCGAATTCTAGCTGAAGGAAATTAAATTCTTGGGTCACACAATTTCTCAGGATGGGATATCAGTTGATCCTGAGAAGGTACAAGAGGTAACGGATTGGAAATCCCCGACTACAGTAAGGCAGATTCAGAGTTTTCTGGGATTGGCAGGGTATTATCGACGATTTATTCCGGATTTCTCCAGAATTGCCAAACTAATGACTGAACTATTAAAGAAGGGAGTCAAGTATAATTGGAGCCAAAAGTGCGAAGATGCTTTTCATACACTAAGGCAGCATTTGACAACAGCCCCAGTGCTGGCTCAACCTGATAACACCAAGCCCTTTGAAGTTTATTGTGATGCTTCCGGCACTGGATTGGGATGTGTACTAATGCAAGATAACAGAGTAATTGCTTATGCATCCTGGGCACTCAGACCCCATGAGCAGAACTAACCTACACATGATCTGGAGTTAGCAGCCGTGGTTCATGCTCTCAAGATATGGAGACACTACTTAATGGGAGCTCACTGTAATATTTACACCGATCACAAGAGCCTCAAATACATTTTCACCCAAGCAGATCTGAACATGAGGCAGAGGAGATGGTTGGAGTTAATCAAGGACTATGATTTGGAGGTGCATTACCATCCGGGCAAAGCCAATGTTGTGGCAGATGCCTTGAGCAGAAAGGCCCAGTGCAATTGTATGAGCATGGATGCAAGAGTTACCACCCTGTGTGATGAATTGTGCAAGCTGAGCCTGGAAGTTGTTCCTTCAGGTGAATTAAATTATATCTCGGTGGAGCCCACATTACAAGAGCAAATAGTCAGGGCACAGATTGAAGACAAGGGTGTTCAAGTTATCAAGGAAATGATCAAGCAGAAGGTAGAGAAATACAAGTGCTTCCGTCAGGACAGCAAGGGAATTCTATGGTTTGGAGATCGATTGGTTGTCCCCAAGGACCCTGAACACAGAAAGAGGATATTGGATGAAGCTCACCTTTCCAAATTCTCCATGCACCCTGGTAGCAACAAGATGTACCATGATCTCAGATCCTTATACTGGTGGACCAGGATGAAGAGGGAAATTGCCAAGTACATATCCAAGTGCGATACCTGCCAGAGAATCAAAGCCAGTCATTTGAACGCAGCAGGCCCTTTGCAACCCCTTCCCATACCATCTTGGAAATGGGAGGACATTTGCATGGACTTTATCGTGGGATTGCCCAATACCTCCAGGCACCATGATTCCATTTGGGTTATTGTGGACAGATTGATCAAGACCGCTCATTTCTTACCAGTGCATACCACCCACAAGATAGAGAAGTACGCAGAAATTTATGTTGATCAAATAGTGCGGTTGCATGGTATTCCAAAGACCATGGTATCTGACAGAGGAGCACTGTTTGTGGCACGCTTTTGGGAGCAGCTGCAAGACTCACTTGGGACCCAGGTAATACGAAGCTCAGCATACCATCCTCAAATAGATGGCCAGACGGAAATGGTAAATCAGATTTTGGAAGACATGTTGCGGGCATGTGTACTACACTACGGAAAGGATTGGGACAAGTGTCTTTCCTTGGCAGAGTTTTCTTATAATAACAGCTACCAGTCCAGTTTGAAGATGGCACCTTTTGAAGCCTTATATGGGAGAAGATGTAGAACCCCGCTGAATTGGTCTCAAGCAGGAGAGAGGGAAATATTTGGACCAGACTTGGTACTTGAAGCAGAGGAAAAGGTCAGAGTTATTACAAAGAACTTAGAAGCTGCTCAGGCCAGGCAAAACAGCTACCATGACAAGAGGCGGAAGCCTCTACAGTTTGAAGTGGGAGAGCATGTTTATCTCAAGGTGTCACCCATCAAGGGTGTCCAGAGATTTGGGATCAAGGGCAAGTTAGCTCCTCGCTACATTGGACCCTATGAGATCAAAGCAAGTTGTGGACCCGTAGCCTATCAATTGGAATTGCCACCTCACATGTCAGCAGTTCACAATGTGTTTCATGTATCTCAGCTGCGGAAATATGTCCGCCTACCCACTGATGTGCTACCTGAACCAGACCTTGAGATAGAACCAGACTTATCTTATCAAGAGTACCCCGTCAAGGTATTGGATCAGAAGGAGAGATCAACACGGGCAAGGTCAATCAGAATGTATAAAGTTCAATGGAGTCACCATTCAGTAGAAGAAGCTACATGGGAGACTGAGGATTTTCTACGCTCTCGCTTCCCCGACTTTCTGCCCAAAGGAGTCGGTACGTAACCCAAAACCCCACCCCCACCTGCCCTTTGAATCCAATTATAAGAAAAACTTAGATAACAAGGGTAGTCTAAGTTGTGGATTTAACTCAAAAAGGACTTCCTTCTGAAGTTGCAAAGAGAATGACATTCGAAGAGCAGTAACAAGAGAAACTTGGGTAACAGAAAGGGTAGCACACCAACACACCTTCACGCACCCCTCCAAGGGACTCTACCTAAAATCTCGGGACTAGATTCCTTTAAGGGGGGAGGGCTGTAACACCTAAGGTGTTACTTAGGGTGTCCACCCAAGGCTACACCATTTAAACCTACTATCACATGTGGTTTAGTTTGAGCAAAGTACATCAAACTTGGAATTCAAGGTCCTAAGCAAGTGCAACCCATCTTGGATATCATACCCTAACTTGTCATGCATATAAAAGGGGAGAATTGCCCAAAAACCTTAAGCAAACCCCTTTGGACAATGGGAACCCTAGATGTAAGTATGACCAAAAGGTCATGAAAACCTTATGATCATGGCTTGGGACAAATATAAAAGTTATAGTACACTTAATAACCTACAAATGATAGTAAGAAAGTAACCCCAAAAAGATTTCAGAAAAGCCCCAAAAAGTTCACTCAAGGTTTGAGCACAAAAGAAAAATCAGAAAATGCCTAAGTCCAAAACTAACCTTTGGCCAAAGATCACCTATGTTCACCCTCATTCAAACTTCAAAATATTTCGACCCAATTGACAAAGTGGCGCCAAATTAGCCCTAGAATGCCCTGGAAAAAGTTGACACCTACCCTAAGACGTTTGACACGACTTGGCACCATTTTTGTCTCGGTTTGGACATATCTGACATAGCCGACTTCCCACCCCCATATCTCTCTAACCCAACCACATCTACCCTTGGAACTCACATGAACTAGGTAGCTCTAGGTGCAGGGAAGAGATATCTCACAGGCTCTAGGGCAAGATTCGTATGTTTTGGCCGTTCAGCAGAGGGAAGAACACAGGTAGAAGCAAAGAGCCACGTGTTCGATGCGCTCTGAGCTCGCCAGAGCACGCCCGCACGCACCCCCGCGTGCCCCGCGTCGCGCCAAAGCCAAGTCGACGCCATGGCCGGTGCCCGCGCCTATAAAGCGCCCAGGGAGCTTGACCGTACCCCTCCGCACGCGCTCGACCTCACCAGGGCCCAAACCCACCGGCGTTTTCCCGTGCACGGCGTATCCGCGGCCGCTCGATCCCCCTGCCACCGTAGACCGGCCAGAAGACTCCTTCCCAACCCCGTCCGACCCTCGGAGAGGACTGAGCACACCTCGGTGAAGCTCCTCGAGCGAGGAATCGAAGTTTGCTTCGCCAGAGAGGCCAGTCCACGGTCGCCGAACTCCACCCGACCGCCGGCGAGCGTAGACCGGGTAATCCTCTGCTCCATTCTTCGATTCCTTGTGCACACAGCCTCTACGTCACCCCGTGAAGCTCACCGTGCCATTGGATTGAACTAGGTCGCCGTGGTTAGGCCGGCACACCCGCCGCCGACGAGAGCACCCGCCTGCGCACGTGGACCGGGCGATTCCGGCCACCCCCGCCGTCGAGCCGTACACCGTTCTGACCGCCAGGACCTCCCAGAGCCAACCCCACCCCTCGCCGGACCTCTCTCGCCGCCGGTAAGCCGCGCCACTCTTTTCTTTCTCGCGGGTACTGTTTAAACCTAGGGAGGGACCGCGGGGGAGAAGAAGAGAAAGCCAGGGGGTTTTGCGCAATGTCAGTGACTCAGGTGAATAGTAGCGCGGGGGTATAACTGAGAGAGTTAGTTTAGAAATAACTCAAGGACCTCGGTGCAAAGTGGTTTTCCAGGAAACCTTTTATTAAATCTGATTTAAAATTTGAACAGAACTTGAATAATTCATATCTTCTGTTTTATTCATCCAAATTTAGTCAAACCAATTTTTTCAGATCTTAAACAATATAAACTACTGAGGAAAAATATAAAACCCCTATGTGTACAAAAAACTTTAGGATTCTGAATTAAATATTGATTTGGCCAAAAGCTAAATAATAGGAAGAAAAATAGTTGCACTATTTGACTGAGGTTAAGAAAAATTGGAGAAGTTTATGACCACCTACTGACCTATTTAAAAATGCTAAACCTCTCTGTACACCCCATTAAGGTAGAGTTTGCCATTTATTTTACATTATGACTAAGGTTAAAGAAAATAGGAAAGGTAATTTAAATAAAGAACCAGGGAGCCCTCATATTTTTATTGGTATACTTATTCAGTGTAGTTTACTAGAAAAATTGATTATACCCTGGTTTAGTATAAAATAAATAGGATACCTTTTATTTTAAGAAAACAAGGAAAACTTAGAAAAACCCTACAAAATTAACCTCAAGGTGAAAACACCCCAACCCTTGGGATAGTTAATCTTTTGTTATGAAGAACATAAGAAAAATATGAATTCTGCTGTTTGACATTTTTCAAATAACAAGGTAGTGGAAAGTGCCTTTTTGGCATTAAACTTTGGAAAATCACAACTAAATAACCATCCCTTAGCTTGCTGTGATTTTTGGCACAGAAGCTTGTTATTATTATTAGATGCCAACAAAAATAACCCTTAGGACAGAACCCACCCCTAGTTAAGAGTTGTAATGCAAAGTGGCCCATTTACACAACTTTTGTTATTTTTGTCTAGAGCATAGCCTTTTTATTTTGAACCTCAAATTCCTAGAACAGGCTATATTGACCAATGGCAAGCCACTGTAATTTTTACAGAATTTTTGGAAAAAGTTAATTCCCTGTTGTAGTTCAAACCTACACTAGAATTCATAAATAGAAAATAAAGAAAGGGAAAATGAATAATGGAAATTAGTGTCATCCTAAAACCCTTTGTAGATTGTCCACTGAAATATATAAAGGAAATACCAATCCACTATGCCTATCCCTAACAAAACCTAAACCGAGAGTGATAAGCATAAACCACTAAAAGCCACGTATGACCAAGAAACCCTAAGTTACACATTAACTTAGTTTTTCTTCCTTTAGTATAATGTTATTAAATCCTGCATAATCATGACATACATATTAATTGCATTTCGATAGACTGTAACCTTGCTGACGGAGAGTACGTCATCGTGCCGGAGCAAGGAGCTGCTCAGGAGGTAGCCCCGGATCTAGCACCAGAGCCTGCACCAGAGGATCTGCCTGCCACAGCTTTGGAAGGCAAGCCCCGGTTTATGCATAACCTGTTATTTATGCTATTTTACTATACTTAATGATTGTAGGATTGAATGTGCACTTAGGTGTAGGAGTTGTTTGAAACCCTAGTTGCATGATCTCAGGAATCCTTTTGAGATGGATACTAGTATGCTAGGTCGAGTAGCTGCTTTATTAATTCGGATCTCGGTAGAAGTCGAGTGATTTTTCTAACACTCGCGCGAGGTCAGGAATTGGTTGTACCCACTTTCATATCATAATGATGCTAGTCTGTGGACAACAATCCATGGGGATTGGTTGTCTACGAGAGGAAAAAATTGGAATAAGGATTAACGTGCGGATACCTGTGTTAAGCGTTAGAACGTACTAAACACATACCGAGAAATATGGTAAATCGGTAAGCCTAGTACCTGAGTGAACCTGCCCGCAGATTGCCCTCCTCACGCGACCTGAGACGTGGTCTCCCATTCCGGTTATGGTGGGTACAAGTGCGGTCACTGCACGGCGGCAGTCGGGGTCAGTGAGGCATTGTACGCCAAGGCGGTGAGCCCCTTTCTGTTGCCAGGGAATCGATGGGGACGGTTGATGTGTGTGGGGACGGAGTGCCTCGCCACGTCGTGTGTTTAGGTTTACCTTGCAAGGATAAAAATTCGATTCGAATCGTCTGCTTCTCCCAGCTAATGAGACTGCTTGATCCATTGTACTGCATTGAGTAACAAGTGGAAATATGATGAGTTGATACAAGATGTTGATTGCTAAAAATGTTTGCTACTATGTATGAGTAGATAGTACACATTTAGCCTTAAGAGAGTCACACTTAAATTGGCAAAGTTAAAACTTGACTTAGAAACTCAGCTAGTGCTTTTGGCAACCAAACCCCCACACCCAAACAGCTGCATGTCTAGAGGTAGAGGAGTAGACTCCTCACACCGAGTAAGTCTAGCTGAGTATTAGTATACTCAGCCTTGCATGTGGCATAATTTTACAGGTTCTTTGGAGGACATGGTTGCTGGAGTGACTTGGCCGTCCATCTTGCTACCGGGTTGGACTGTCGAGTGGGACCCCGCCTCGGCTAAGGAGGAGCATGAGGTGTGATGGGACAGGCTTCCCCATCCCTCCAGTTATCTATCGTTAGTTTTATTCCGCTGCACTTCGAACAATGATGACTACTTTTGAAAAAAACTTCGATGGTGATGTAATAATTTAATACTCCTTAATGTATGGTTTTACGTTTTATTGTATTTGCTCTGTGACTCACCATCGAGTGAGATTGTGGTTCTTGATCCTGTCAGTGGCCTTGTTGGACTAGATCCAAGGGATTGACGGGTTATTCCCATTTAAGTGTGGTCTAGCCTCTAAGGCGGGACTAAGGCACTTAAGTTGGAATAATTTGGGCAGTTCCGCCACAGCAGCAAACCCCCAGTCGGTTGCCTGTGTAGGCCGTGTATATCTACGTTTCTTTTCCGCACTTTGATTATTGTTAAAGACTATGTGGATGTCTCGGACATCATGATGTAATCGACTATTATACCCTCTTTTATGTCATTATTTTAGCATTGTGTGATGATGTTCAGTTATGTAACTGCTGTGTACGTGAATTGCTTATCCTGGCACGTACATGGTTCGCATTCGGTTTGCCTTGTAAAACCGGGTGTGACATAGGTGGTATCAGAAGCCGTGCTTAATGCAGGACCGCTAACCTAGAGTAGAATGGTCGTTCTAAGGATTATAGACCCCTATTATCACCTTGACTTTGGTTCCCCTTCAAAAGTTGGTCATATCGACCAAACCTATGTTCTACTATATATTATTATACCTTGCTGAAAATTTTGTTTTATTCTAATTCCTCATTTATTTATGGTCTACTTGCTAGTCATATTAGTTCTGTTCTCACTTTTATGCTTATGGTGTCTTTTGTAGATGGCTCATCTTAGACACACTGCACGGAAGTTAGTCATTCCTTTCTTGCCTTCTCATCTCGCTAAGCGTCCGCTTCGCTGTCTAGTGACTGGTCAGTCTAGCCACTTGGAGAGGCTGCACCACCGCCTGCACGAGGAGCTGGAGTGTCGACGATAGGAGCTGGAGCAGCAGGGCTCTTCTTTCTCGCTTCAGCAGGAGATAGAGTCTGTGAGGAGCTGTTCCCCTGTGCTTCCGCTGGAGGTGCCCCCTGCACCACCACTGAGCGCCCCAGCCGCTGGAGTAGCTGCTGGAAGAGACCCAGACGACGGAGGTGGCGACAGCAGCTTGAGCCACAACACTGACCTTTCAGAGGAGCAGGAGCTGGAAGGATGGGTTGCCTGACCCATCACTCGCGACGCCGCTCGCGGGTGTCACTTCCACGATGTGCTCGACACCTTGCTACGCCAGGCACTCGACCGGCGCACTTGGTCTATCGAGTATCGTTGTGTTGTCTTTCAGCATAGTCGCGGGGTTTACCCGGACCGTTGGGAGGCGACCTACTTGGTGCGCCGTCCGGAGAACAGTCTCCGGGGTGCGGAGGTCTGTTCAGAGCACTATTCTATCTCTGAGCGGGACTCAGCTGAGGCGGTCATGCAAGATGCCGCACGGCGTGCGCTTTCGCACTACTGCTCAGTGCTCGGTGGGGTAGCTGATGGTCTTAACCTGAAGTATTACCCCCGCCGTCCATCTGGCAGCACATGAGGCGTGGTTGTCTCACCTGTCGGTGAGGACAATCCTAGCTTGAGCAGCACAGTCAACCTAGCCGCCGTGCTAAACACGGGGCTCGTGCTGAGATCGCCCAGCTGTGGGCTGAGCGCGCGGAGCATCGTCACCTGGAGGATGGCTCCCCCGCTCCTGTCGGGACTCAGCACCCATACCGCTCACCTCAGCGTGGACACCATGCTTATGGTAACCCCAACTGCAGGACCAAGATAAATTTAGAACCATAGATCGTCAACATCAGATCTTGTAATTAATGCAAAAATATATATATAGAAGCTATAGTCTTAGCATTAGTCTTACTCTTAGTTAGTCTTAGTTAGACAGGGTAGTTCGCTTATCCTATGCCTTTATGTTTGTCATGATGAACTATGTTGGATTTGGATCTTTGTAATGACTGTCGCCAGAGTGTGGGTATCTCCTGCACTTTGGTTTACCTGTTAAATGTTAATAAAAATTAGTTATCTAGTTGGGAAGCCCTTTTGTTCTACTTTCCTCTTTATCTGAGAAGCTGTGTTTACCTGTGTTGGAAGTCAGTGAAGATGCTCATCTATTCAGTATTGTGGAAGAATTCTATACTCTTTTCTTATGCTGCAAGCTTGCAAGATCAGTTCTGATGTGTGGTTGCATTCTGCAGATGTCAGACAACAGGCGCAGAGGAGGAAGGCGTGCTCAGCAGGAGCAGGCAGCCCCGCAAGATGAGGCACACCGTCAGCAGCTGCCACCACCGCCCCCGATGACCATCGAGCAGATGTTCTTGATGCAGACTCAGTCAGTTCAAGCCATTGGTCAGACTTTGGCCACCATTCAGCAGCAGCAGCAGTAGCCACCACCTCAGCCTCAGATGCCTCAGATGCCTAGAGACAAGCGTGTTGAATTCATGTGAGGTCATCCCCCAGTGTTCGCTCACTCTTCTGACCCCATGGATGCTGAAGATTGGCTGCACACTGTAGAGCGGGAGTTGCACACCGCTTAGTGCGACGACAGGGAGAAGGTTATGTATGGTCCCCGTCTGTTGAGAGGAGCAGCCCAGTCTTGGTGGGAGTCCTATCTCGCCACCCATGCCAACCCCGACACTATTACCTGGGAGGAATTCAGAGACAATTTCCGCCAGTACCATGTTCCCGCAGGTCTGATGACAGTAAAGAAGGAGGAGTTCCTGGCGCTCAAGCAAGGGCCTATGTCTGTCAGTGAGTACCGAGACATGTTTCTGCAGCTGTCCCGCTATGCTCCTACGGATGTCAACACAGATGCCAAGAGGCAGTATCGCTTCTTGAGAGGCTTAGTTGGTCCTCTGCAGTATCATCTGATGAATCATACCTTCCACACATTTCAGCACCTGATCGACAGAGCGATCATGACCGAGAAGAAGCGCAAGGAGATGGAGGATCAGAAGTGCAAGATTGGTGGACCTCAGCCTGGAAGCAGCAATTGCCCTCGTTTCTCACGCAACCTACCTCAGCAATTTAGACAGAACCAGCGCCCACCTCAATAGCAGCAGTTTCAGAGGCAGTACCTCCAGCACCAGCAGCAGAATCGTAAGAACAACTAGTCAAAAGGAGGTCAGTTCTAGAGGCAGAATCAGCAGGCACTCGCCTCCTTGCCCTAGCAACCAACCAGAGCAGTCAAGCAGCCCCAGTTCAAGGTGGAAGCAGAGCATGTTTCCATTGTGGAGAGCAAGGCCATTAGGTGACGCAATGTCCGAAGAAGGCAGCCCAACAGCAATCAGGCCCTAGTGCACCAGCAAAGCAGAATGTGTCTCAGCCTAGAGCAGGCAACCGCTCTTAGCCACACTATAACCATGGGAGACTGAATCACTTGGAGGCTGAAGCAGTTCAAGAAACCCCCTGCATGATAGTAGGTATGTTTCCAGTCGACTCCCATATTGCAGAAGTGTTATTTGATACTGGAGCAACGCATTCATTTATTACTGCATCATGGGTAGAAGCACATAATCTTCCAATCACTACCATGTCAACCCCTATCCAAATTGACTCAGCCGGTGGTAGAATTCGAGCCGATAGCATTTGCTTGAATGTAAGTGTGGAAATAAGGGGGATAGCATTCCCCTCTAATCTCATAGTAATGGGTACTCAGGGAATAGATGTCATCCTAAGGATTAACTGGTTAGATAAGTACCAAGCAATTATCAGTTGTGATCAGAGGACAGTTAAGTTGGTGTCCCCACTAGGAGAAGAAGTGGTAGCCGAGTTAATCTCACCTGAACCAAGGAAAGGAAGTTGTCATCAGATGGCTATTGATAGCAAGGAGCCAGATTCACTCGAGATTATCAAAGTGGTGTCCGAATTTCTAGATGTGTTCCCGAAAGACTTACCAGGTATGCCACCTGAGCGGAAAGTTGAGTTTGCCATAGAGCTTCTTCCTGGCACCGCCCCCATCTCTAAAAGAGCCTACAGGGTATCTGGACCAGAGTTGGTTGAACTCAAGAAGCAGATTGATAAGCTGTCAGAGAAAGGTTATATAAGGCCAAGCACCTCGCCTTGGTCGCCCCTGTCCTTTTCGTGGAGAAGAAAGATGGCACCAGAAGGATGTGCATCGATTATCGAGCTCTGAATGAGGTCACGATTAAGAACAAGTACCCCTTGCCCAGAATAGAAGATCTGTTTGACCAGTTGAGAGGAACTAGCGTGTTCTCAAAGATAGATCTGAGGTCAGGTTATCATCAGCTCAGGATCCGACCCTCAGATATTCTGAAGACGGCATTCATTACCATGTATGGGTTGTATGAGTTCACTGTTATGTCTTTTGGTGTAACGAATGCACCAGCCTTCTTCATGAATCTGATGAACAGTGTATTCATGGATTATCTTGACAAGTTTGTGGTGGTATTTATTGATGATATTCTTATATATTCTCAAAGTGAAGAAGAGCATGTGAATCATTTGAAGATGGTATTGCAGAGATTGCGAGAGCACCAGCTGTATGCAAAGTTGAGTAAGTGTGAGTTCTGGATCAATGAAGTCATGTTCTTGGGTCACATAATTAACAAAAATGGATTAGCTATGGATCCGGAGAAAGTAGCAGATATTCTAAACTGGAAAGCACCAACAGATGCCCGAGGAATCAAGAGCTTCATTGGAATGGCCGGATATTATCGGCGATTCATTAAAGGGTTTTCGAAGATCGTGAAACCGATGACAGCTTTGCTAGGCAACAAAGTGGAGTTCAAGTGGACCCAGAAATGCCAAGAAGCCTTCGAAGCGCTGAAAGAGAAGTTGACTACAACACCTGTCTTAGTCTTGCCTGATCTGCACAAGCCCTTCTCAGTGTATTGCGATGCTTGTTACACTGGCTTGGGATGTGTGTTGATGCAAGAGGGAAGAGTTGTGGCTTACTCGTCCCGACAGTAGAAGGTTCATGAGAAGAATTACCCAATCCACAACCTAGAGTTGGCAGCAGTGGTTCATGCACTGAAGATATGGAGACACTATCTGTATGGACAGAAATGCGACATTTACACAGACCACAAGAGTCTGAAATACATATTCACTCAGTCGGAGTTGAACATGAGACAACGAAGATGGTTAGAGTTTATCAAAGACTATGAATTGGAGATTCATTACCATCCAGGCAAAGCGAACGTAGTGGCAGACGCTTTGAGCAGGAAAAGTCACGAAATATGATGGTCGCTCATCCGATGGCTTATGAGTTGGCCAAAGAGTTTGATAGGTTAAGCCTCGGATTTCTGAACAGTATGCGAGGAGTGACAGTCGAGTAAGAGCCCACCCTAGAGCGAGAAATCAAACAAGCACAAAAGAATGATGAGAAGATCAGTGAAATCTGGCAGCTGATTCTAGAGGGCAGAGGCAAAGACTTTCGGGAAGATGCTGAAGGTGTGGTATGATTTAAGGATCGTTTGTGTGTTCCCAATGTCCAGTCTATTCAGGAGTTGATCCTCATGGAAGCTCATGAGTCAGCTTATTCTATACACCCTGGAAGTGAGAAGATGTATCAGGATCTGAAGAAGAAATTCTGGTGGTACGGAATGAAAAGGGAGATCGCAGAGCATGTGGCTATATGTGACAGTTGTCAAAGGATCAAGGCAGAGCATCAGAGGCAAGCTGGACTGTTGCAACCGTTGCGAATTCCTCAGTGGAAATGGGATGAAATCGGGATGGACTTCATAGTCGGATTGCCTCACACTCGAGCCAGCTACGATTCCATTTGGGTAGTGCTGGACCGCTTAACCAAGTCAGCCCACTTCATACCTGTCAAGACTAACTACAGCAGTGCAGTGTTGGCGGAGTTGTACATGTCCCGGATCGTTTGTGTTCATGGTGTGACAAAGAAGATAGTGTCAGACAGAGGAACGCAGTTCACCTCTCATTTCTGGCAGCAGTTGCATGAAGCTTTGGGTACACATTTGAATTTCAGTTCAGCCTACCATCCGCAGATAGACGGTCAGACTGAAAGAACCAATCAAATCCTTGAAGGTATGTTGAGAGCTTGTGCGTTGCAAGATCAGTCCGGATGGGACAAAAGATTGCCTTATGCAGAATTCTCCTATAACAACAGTTACCAGGCCAGCTTGAAGATGTCACCATTTCAGGCGCTTTATGGAAGGAGTTGTAGAACTCCATTGCAATGGGATTAGCCTGGCGAAAAGCAAGTGTTTGGGCCAGACATTTTGCTTGAAGATGAAGAGAACATCAAGATGGTTTGAGAGAACCTGAAGACAGCGCAATCAAGGCAGCGTAGCTATGCAGACACAAGAAGGAGAGAGCTGAGTTTCGAAGTCGAAGATTTTGTCTACCTGAAAGTATCACATATCAGAGGAGTCAAAAGATTCAGAGTCAAAGGCAAGCTAGCACCCCGCTATGTTGGTCTGTATCAGATTCTCGCAAAGCGTGGGAAAGTGGCTTATCAGCTAAGTCTGCCAGAAGGTTTGTCCGCAGTGCATGATGTCTTCCATGTGTCTCAGTTGAAGAAGTGTCTGCGTGTGCCAGAAGAGCAGTTGCCAGTGGAAGGTCTGGAGGTCCAGGAGGATTTCACCTACATAGAGAAGCCAGTGCAGATTCTTGAGACTGTAGATAGGGTCACCTGGAGGAAAATAATTGGGATCACCACTCTAAGGAAGAGGCAACCTGGGAGCGTGAAGATGATCTGATGGCCAAATACCCTAAACTCTTCGCTGGCCAACCTTGAATCTCGAGGGCGAGATTCTTTTAAGGGGGATAGGTTTGTAACGCCCAGAATTTGGGGGTAGAATTTTTTTTCTTTTTACTCACCAAATTCAGGCGTTACTCTCTTTTCTCTTCCCGTTTCGCTCCTTCTTCCCAATTTCAAAGCGGTGTAGCAACTGGTGTCCGTATTACGTGTAAACAAAAACCTAAGTTGTCATGGGTGTTGTATCATGCCGAAGCATATTTCTTTTGTCTGATGTCGTGTTTAATCGTGTATTCGTCTCGTCTAGTTTCGGATTTTGGTTCGCGATTGGAGTCCGATCTGTGGTCGCGTGTGTTTGTGGGCTTCTGTCTTGGCCCGTGACCCAGCCCTGCCCGGTCTGGCCCTGCCCGGTCCGGCTCGGCCCTGGCCCGGCCCGGCACGCCCCTAGTGCCCTGTCTCCCCTGCGCGCCCCCTCCCTTCTCTCCCTTTCTCTCATTTGATTTTCCCGCGCAGCAACCTCCTCTACTGCACCTCTCTCTCTCCCTGTGGTGCCCTAGGTTTCGGAGACGGTGATCGCCGGATTTGGACCCGAGGTGAGCTCCCCTCCCCTCTCCCTCTCCCTCTCCCTCTCTCTTCCCCTCCCCTTCTCCTCCCCTGCGCACGACCCCTCCCCCGCCCCCTCGCGCGCGCGGCCCCCTCCACCGGCCCCCTGGCACGCGGCGCGCGGCCCCTCCCCCGCCCCCTGGCGCGACGGTGCCCCCTCCACCTGGCCCCCTCACGCGGCGGCGGCTTCTCCCCTCGGCTCCCCTGGCGCGGTGGCGGCCCCCTCCCCCAGCCCCTAGCGTGGCGCGGCCCCTCCCCCTGCTCCCCTCGCGCAGCGTGGCCCCGCCCGGCCCCCGGCCGCTTGGGTGCGGCCCCCTGGCCCCTGGCAGCGTGGCCCCTTGCGGCTCGCCTAGCGCTTTCCCGCGCGCGCAGCCCCAGCGCGTGTGGCGATCGAATCTCGACTTAATTAGTTTTTAAATTTAGTTTAATGAACGTGCTGCGTCGCGCGCTTCGTCACACGGCAAATTAGTTGATTTCAGATTCTATTGACGTGTTGCGTCGTGCGCTTCGTCGCGCGACGATTCATCCTAATTTCAGAATTATTTAATGTGTGCCGTCGTGTGTCCAGTCGCGCGACGTTTCGTTTTAAATTCAATTTAGATGGCGTATGCCGTCGTGCGTTTCGTCGCGCGACGCTTAACGTCTCTTTATAATTAATGCAAGTGTCTCGTTGCGCGCTCCGTCGCGCGACGAGTCATTTATTTCTTAATTCAATTTAAATGTTGTGTCGCGTGTTTCGCCGCGCGATAATCCTTTTAATTTACCTTTATCTGTTGATAATAATTAAACATGGAACATGACTTTACCCTATGATAAACGCGATGGCTAAATTAATACCGTTCTATTTAGACGAGTATTTTAATTTATAATCGTGTGACGTGATCGCTCGTCGACCGTAGCCTCAACCGTTACTTTCCCTTCCTCGCTTAGTCGTAGGTGTGAGCCCTTCGTCGAATGTCTGTTTATTTACTACATCCTATTGTTTGGTGCACTGTTCTTTTGTATTAAATTTGTGGAATGTATGTTTGAAACTCGTATAGATAACGGTCAGTTGGTGGAGTCCGAAGGAGTTGCAGGTGAAGACCCTGAGCAGCAGTCGGTTGGTGAAGGCAAGTGTCCCTTGACCCATCTATGTCCTACTCATTCTTATAATTCATTCCCCACATTTACACGGTTTATACCTAAGGATTGACTAGCTTTTGTTTATTTTGTCCTTGTTTACCTATTCTGGTTGGGTTATTCTGGTTTAGCTATATGCTAGTGCTTCACATTAATCAATGAACATGATGAGATTATCTATGATACGCTGTTTTCCCGTTTGACTATGGTGGTGGTACTGTGACATTTAAGGGGGCTCGAGCTGTTTCTCAAGTGCCTATCCGTAAGGACTGGTTCGTTGGATGACCGCCCAGGAAAACAGTGCAACCATGAGGGTGGAGTGGGACGCCCTTAGCTGAGTAATTAGAGGAACTGGGGTGTAGTTCGCTTCGCCGTCGTGCCGTTAATGGGGCTCGGTGTATGCGGCTCGCTCTGCCAAGGTTGGTTTGCCCCTTGGGGAGGAGTGCGGTGCATTTAGGAAACCTAATGGGCGGCTACAGCCCCAGGAAATCTTTGTAAAGGCTACATAGTGAGACCCTGCCTATTCACCTTTCTAGTGTTTAAGGGTTTGATTGGCCCGAGGCAAGAGGGAATCATGGCTTGTGGGTAAAGTGCGCAACCTCTGCAGAGTGTTATGAAACTGATATATCAGCCGTGCTCGCGGTTATGAGCGGCCAAGGGAGCTCCATTGCTTAGGGATACTTGATCAGAGATGGTTAGTTTACAGGTGGTGACGAGGATAATGGTTTTGGTTATGCCTATGGTAATGGTAAGTGGTATTCTTTCTGTTTGGAAAGGGTACATTGGGTTAACAACTTGGGTTAATACTAAAACCTGGCTTTCTACTAGTAATAATAACCTGACCAACTAAAAGCAATTGCTTGGCTTAACTCTACATAAAGCTAGTCCACTACAGCCAAACGGGACATTTTGCTGAGTATGTTGATGTGTACTCACCCTTGCTTTACACACCAAACCCCCCAGGTTGTCCGAGTTGCAACCACTGCTCAGGTGAAGATGAAGTCGTGGAGGAGGACTTCCAGGAGTTCCAAGAGTACGATGAGTTCTAGGCGTGAGTTAGCGGCAAACCCCCAGTCGGCTGCCTGTGTAGGCCGTGTGTATCTACGTTTCTTTTCCACACTTTGATTATTGTTAAAGACTATGTGGATGTCTCGGACATCATGATGTAATCAACTATTATACCCTCTTTTATGTCATTATTTTAGCACTGTGTGATGATGTCCAGTTATGTAACTGTTGTGTACGTGAATTACTGATCCTGGCACGTACATGGTTCGCATTCTGTTTTCCTTCTAAAACCAGGTGTGACAGTGCTCCCGAGGTTGCGCACTTGATTCACCAAGGTTTTGAGCCAGTTGTACATAGCTTGTGGCTCCTCTCCATGGTTGAGGACGAAACGACCGAGCTCGCCCTCGGTCGTCTCTCGTTTGGTGATCTTGGTCACCTCATCTCCCTCGTGCGCAGTCTTGAGCACGTCCCGAATCTCCTTGGCGCTCTTCAACCCTTGCACTTTATTATACTCCTCTCGACATAGAGAGGCGAGGAGTATAGTAGTGGCTTTGGAGTTAAAATGCCGGATTTGGGCGGCCTCGTCTGAGTCGTAGCCCTCATCCCCTAAGGTAGGTACCTGCGCTCCAAACTCAACAATGTCCCATATGCTTCCATGGAGTGAGGTTAGGTGATGCCTCATTTTATCACTCCACATACAATAATATTCACCATCAAAATACGGTGGTTTGCCTAATGGAACGGAAAGTAAAGGAGCGCGTTTAGAAATGCGGGGATAGCGTAGGGGAATCTTACTAAACTTCTTATGCTCATGGGGCCTAGAAGTGACGGACGCGGCGTCGGAGCCGGAGGTGGAGGGTGACGAAGAGTCGGTCTCGTAGTAGACCACTTTCTTCATCTTTTTCTTCTTGTCGCCACTCCAATGCGACTTGATGCGGGGAGGTGATTCCTCCCTTCCTTTGGCGTCAAACTCTCTTGATGGAGCCTTCCCGTGGCTTGTGGCCTTCTCGCCGGTTTCCATCTCCCTCTTGGTGGATCCTCTCGACATCACTTCGAGTGGTTAGACTCTAAATGAAGTATCAGGTTCTGATACCAATTGAAAGTCGCCTAGAGGGGGTGGATAGGCGGAATCTGAAAATTATCAACTTAGACACACACTACAAGCCAAGGTTAGCGTTAGAACGAATATAAAGTCTGGGAGAGAGGGGAAAACTAATCAACCACAAAATAAAGCGGATGAACACGGTGATTTGTTTTACCGAGGTTCGGTTCTAAAGAACCTAGTACCCGTTGAGGTGGTCACAAAGACCGGGTCTCTTTCAAGCCTTTCCCTCTCTCAAACGGTCACCTAGACCGAGTGAGGCTTCTTCCTTAATCTCACGGGTCACTTAGACCCCGCAAGGACCACCACACAATTGGTGTCTCTTGCCTCCCTTACAAAGCTTAAGAGTAAGAAGTGAGCAAGAAAAGAAAGCCAAGCAAATAAGAGCAACAAAGAAACACAAATGATCCTTTCACAAGCTCTAATGCGCTAGAGTTGAATCGAGAACTTTGAGTGGATCGATCTCTTGAATTGTGTCTTTGGAGTGGAGTCTATTGCTCTTGTATTGAATGCAATGTGTTGAATGCTTGGATGGTTGGAGTGGAGGTGGTGGAGGGGTATTTATAGCCCTCAACCACCAAACAACCGTTGGGGAGGGGCTGCTGTCGATGGGCGCACGGGACAGTCTGGTGCGCCAGCCACGTCACCCAATCGTTAGGGTTCGGGCACAAATGACCGTTGGAGCCTTTGTCTTCTAGTGGCACCGGACAGGTACTATTTACTGTCTGGTGCGCCTCTGACGGCTGTTCTGCTCTGCTGCGCACTGTTCATCTGGAATTCAGCTTTTGCAGGCGACTGTTGCACGAATTAGCTATTGCTCCACTGGTAACGCCCCGAATTTTGGAGTTGAATTTTTTCTTTTCTTCACTCGCCAAATTCGGGCGTTACCCTTTCCTTTTTCCCTTTTCTCCTAGTTATGCCTCGTTCTTTTTCAAAGCTATAGCGAGATTCGGCTTGAGATCTCGTGTAAGTAAAACCCTAGAAATACTTTCTTTTGTTTGATGCACCATGCCGAACCATGCATTTGTTTTGATTGATTGAAACTGTGAGACCATTCATCTAGAAAAATAGAGAAAAGGAAAAACATTTTATTTTTCTCTCTTCCCCCTCCTCTCCTTTCAGCCCAGGCGCGGCCCAGCCGCTTTTTCTTCCCCTCACGCGCGGCCCAACCGGCCTGGTCGGCCCAGCCGGCCTCCCCCCCTCCCTCCCTGCCGCGGGCCCCGCTTGGCGGCCCAGCCGCGACCCACCGCCCCGCCGCGTTTCCCCCCGCGCGCTGCGCGCGGTCGGTGGAAACCGCCGCCGCCATCCCGGGTGGGCCCCGCCCGTCAGCCACGCCCTCCCCCAAGAAAACCGCCTCCCTCTTTCTCTCTCCCCCTACCCCCTCGCGCACGAGTCCCTCTTCCCTCTCCACCTCGTCGCCGATCGGACCCGCCCCGACGCCGTCCGCCCACGCCGCCATCGCCCCATCCGTGGTGAGCCCCAGCTCCCCTTCTTCCTCCTCCTCGCCCCTTCTTCCCCTTCCCCTGCTCGCCCGGTCTGGCGCGGCGCGCGTCCCAGCCATGGCGTGGCCCGGCGCGGCACGGCTCGGCCCACCGGCGCGTGGCCATGGCGTCCCCCCGGCGCGCGGCCATGGCACCTCTCCGGCGCGTCCGCTCGGCCCCGCGCGTCTCCCCCTCGTGCCCTTCCCCTGCGCGCGGTCGTGGTGCCCTGGCGCGCCCGCCCCGACCCCCTCCCTCTTCCCCGCGTTTGCCCGGCCATGGCGGCCCGCTGTGGCGCTCGGCCCGGCCTCGACCCCGCTCGGCGCGGCGCCCTCCCCGCGGCGCGGCGTCCCCGCCCCGCCCGACGAGCTCCCCTGCCCCGTCCCCTACGCGCGGCTCGGCCTCGTGCCCGTCCGTGACACGGTCCCCTGCTCGGCGCGGCGATCCCCGCCGCGGCGCGCTCGCCCTCGCCTCTCCCCGCCCGGCACGCGGCCTGCTCGCGTGGCCTGCCCGCGGCGGCCCGGCGCGGCCTCCCCCCACGACCCCGACGCCCCGGCCTCGGCAGCCTCCGCGGCGCGCTCGCCCCGCCCCGACCTCGCCCCGTTCTGGCCGCGGCGTGTCTGCCCCGCACGGCGCAGCGCGCGCCCTCGGCCTCGGTCCATTGCCCTGGCGTCTCGCCCCGCCCTTGCGCGGCCTGCCCCAACCATGGCGCGGTCTGGCCTCGGCGCGGCGCGCTCGCCCGCGCCCACCCGTCCTCCCCGGCGCGCTCGCGGTGGCTCGGCCCCTGCCCTTGCACGACATGGCCCCTTCGCAGCGCGGCCCCGGCCCGGCGCGGCTTCGGCTCTCGCGGCCGCGGTGCCCCTGCGTAGCGCGGCGCATGCGCAGCTCGGCCCCGGCGTGTGCGCGACCCGTTCGCGACGCGTCAGTGCGGCCTTGCGCGCGCATGCTCGCGTGGTGCGCGCGGTGCTTTGGCACGGCTCGCCGTGCCCCCCGGCACGCTCGTCTACCCCTGGACATGCCCGTCTACCCCCCCTCCCCCCGTGTATCTTATGCGCGCTAAGCACGTTATTTATATCAATAAATTAAAACTCAATTTAGAAATTGGTTACGTTAGTTATTTCATGTAGTTAATCATTGACCTTGTTTAATGTTGATCAATTAAAATTGGTTATAATTCTATTAGTGCATGTGACTAATACTCGTTAGTGTAACTAGGTGGAACTAGATCACGTAATGATTAGTTATGCATCTACCCGTAATACGCTTCGAGTATAGCTTTAACCACTGCGATACCTTCTTTATTCTCTTTGTAGCCATGGAAAATGCAATATCGTATGTCATACTCTATGCATATTCAATCTATCTGTTCTCTTGTATGGTGTACTGTTTATTTCCTAATTCGAATGGATGGATGTATGTATGTTTGCGCTCGCATAGAAAACGATCTGGTTGAGGAGCCCGAAGAACTTGCAGGAGAAGCCCCTGAGCAGCAGTCGGTTGGTGGAGGCAAGTGTCCTTTGACCTATCTTTGTCCTATACATTCTTTAATTCACCTCCCGCATTTCACATTTATACCTAAGGATTGACTAGCTTTTGTTATCCTTGTCCTTGTTTACCTATTTGGGTTGGATTATTATTGTTTAGCTTTATGCTTGTTGGGACCATGCTTCGTCGCCGAAGGTCCTTCAGGAAGAAACACCTTCGGCAAAACCTGTTTATACGTGATACCAAAGCTACCGCCTTAAAGATGAAGGATCGAACCGACTTAAAGATGGAATGACTTTTTAGTCCATAAGGGTCTGATTCATAATTGTAATCTTTTGTAAGGGGTATGATTGTAATTTCTTACAGGCTGCGTCCTGTGCCTATAAATAGTGAACAATACTCCTTTACTGTTCACGCAATCCTGTAATTGTCAATGCATTGCTCTGGAATTATTTTTTTCTGCCAAGACGAAGGTATAAATGTAACTAAACATCATGTTTTAATATTTCAGTTTATATTATAAAATAAGTAAATAATGTTATTTATTCTTGGTATTCTTTAACGTTTTATATTTTATATTTCATTTCACATTGTTTTATTTCTGAACACGAAGGTAGGACCTTCGTGATTTATCATCCATGACCTTCGTCCGAAGCTCATTAAATCCTCAGGGAAATAATGCTTCAGCAGACGAAGGGCTTTAACATTTAACATTCTATGTTGCCTTGTTCTTGATTCATAGCATTTGAGAACAAGTTCCTAACAATGCTATTGCTCAACTCTAATCAATGAACATGATGAGATTTATCAATGATACGCTGTTTCCCTTCTTTATTATGATGTTATACTTGTGTCATTCAAGGGGGCTCGAGCGGTTTCTCGAGTGCCTCTCCATAAGGACCTATCCGTTGGATGACCGCCCAGGAAAACAGTGCAACCATGAGGGTGGGATGGGATGCCCTTAGCTGAATAATTAGAGAAACCGGGGTGTAGTTCGCTTCGCCGTCGTGCCGTTAATGGGGCTCGGTGTATGCGGCTCGCTCTGCCAAGTTTGGGTTCGCCCCTTGGGGAGGAGTGCGATGCATTTAGGAAACCTAACGGGCGGCTACAACCCCGGGGAATCTTTGTAAAGGCTACGTAGTGATGCCTTGCTGGGTCACCTTGGTAGTGATCCATGGAGAGTCATGATCTCCGGGCAGAAAGGGAGTCACAGCTTGTGGGTAAAGTGCACAACCTCTGCAGAGTGTATGAAAACTGATATATCAGCCGTGCTCACGGTTATGAGTGGCCAAGGGAGCTCCAGTGATTAGTGGTACTTGATCAGAGATGTTCGGATTGCAGGTGGCAATGGGATTGATGGTTCTTGGTATTGACTCTAGTAATGGTAAGTGGTACTCTTTCCGTTTGGAAAGGAGTACGTTTGGGTTAATAACGTGGGTTAATTCTAAAACTTGGCTTTCTCTACTAGTAATAATAATCTGACCAACTAAAAGCAACTGCTTGACTTACCCCCCACACAAAGCTAGTCCACTACAGCCAAACAACATACTTGCTGAGTATGTTGATGTGTATTCACCCTTGCTCTACACACCAAACCCCCCCTTCCCCTGGTTGTCAGCAATGCAACCACTGCTCAGGAGAAGATGAAGCCGTGGAAGGAGACTTCCAGGAGTTCCAAGACTATGACGAGTTCTAGGCGTGGGTTAGCGGCAACCCCCAGTCGGCTGCCTGTGAAGGCCACGTTTATCTACGTTTCTTTTCCGCACTTTGATTATTGTAAAGACTATGTGGATGTCTCAGACATATGATGTAATCGACTATTATTTCCCTTTTATAATATCATTTGAGCACTGTGTGATGATGTCCAGTTATGTAACTGTTGTGTTCGTGAATTGCTGATCCTGGCACGTACATGGTTCGCATTCGGTTTGCCTTCTAAAACCTTTTGTTCTACTATATATTATACCTTGCTAAAAATCTTTTGTTTATTCTAAATTCCTCATTTATTCATGGTTTATTACTTGCTGGTCATACTAGTTCTGTTCTCACTCTTATGCTTGCGGTGTCTTTTGTAGATGGCTCGTCTTAGACACACTGCACGGAAGTCTGTCATCCCCTTCTTACCCTCCCGTCTTGCGGAGCGTCCTCTTCGCCGTCCAGTGACCGGTCAGTCCAGCCACTTGGAGAGGCTGCACCACCGCCTACATGAGGAGCAAGAGCGTCGACGGCAGGAGCAGCAGGGCTCTTCTTTCTCGCTCCAGCAGGAGATAGAGTCTGTGAGGAGCTGCTCCCCTGTGCTTCCCCTGGAGGCGCCCCCTGCACCACCACTGAGTGCCCCAGCCCCTGGAGTAGCCGCTGGAGGAGACCCAGACGACGGAGGTGGCGACAGCAGCTCGAGCCACGAGACCGACTTTTCTGCTGAGCAGGAGCCGGAAGGATGGGTTGCTCGACCCATCACTCGCGATGCTGCTCGCGGGTGTCACTTCCACGATGCGCTCGACACCCTGCTACGTCGGGCACTTGACTGACGTACTTGGTCTGTCGAGTATCGCTGTGTGGTCTTCCAGCACAGTCGTGGGGTCTACCCGGACCGCTGGGAGGCGACCTGCTTGGTGCGCCGTCCGGAGAATAGTCTCTGGAGTGCTGAGGTCTGCTCAGAGCACTATTCCATCTCTGAGCAGGACTTAGCTGAGGCGGCCATGCAAGATGCCGCACGGCGTGCGCTTCCGCACTACTGCTTGGTTCTCGGCAGGGTAGCCGACGGTTTCAACCTAAAGTACTACCCCGTCGTCCATCTGGCAGCACAGGAGGCGTGATCGTCTCACCTGTTGGTGAGGACAATCCTAGGTTGAGCAGCATAGTCAACCTAGCCGCCGTGCTAAACACGGAGCTGGACCATGCGCTAGACGAGCTGAGTTGGGCTCGTGCTGAGATCGCCCAGCTGCGGGTTGAGCGCGCAGAGCATCGTCACCTGGATGATGGTTCCCCCGCTCCCGTCGGGACTCAGCACCCGTACTGCTCACCTCGGCGTGGACACCAGTCTTATGGCAACCCCGACTGCAAGACCAAGATAGACTTAGAACCATAGATCGTTAGTGTTGAGTCTTGTAATAAATGCTTAATATAGAAGTTTTAGTCTAGGTCTCAGTCTCAGTCTCAGTCCTAGCGTCAGTCTCGCTCTTAGTTAGTCTTAGTTAGACAGGGTAGTTTGCTTATCCTGTGCATTTATGTTTGTCATGATGAACTATGTTTGATTTGGATCTTTGTAATGACTGTCAACAGAGTGTGGGTATCCCCTGCATTTTGGTTTACCTGTTATATGTTAATGAAGCTAGTTATCTAGTTGGGAAGCCTTTTATTCCACTTTCCTGTTTATCTGAGAAGCTGTGTTGGTCTGTGTTGGAGATCAGTGAAGATGCTCATCTGTGCAGTGTTGTTGAAGAATTCTATACTCTTTTCTTATGCTGTAAGATTTGCAAGATCAGTTCTGATGTGTGGTTGCATTCTGCAGATGTCAGAAAACAGGCGCAGAGGAGGAAGGCATGCTCAGCAGGAGCAAGCAGCTCAGCAGGATGAGGTACCCCAGCAACAGCAACTGCCGCCCCCGCCCCCAATGTCCATCGAGCAGATGTTCCTGATGCAGACTCGGGCAGTTCAAGCCATCGGTCAGACTCTGGCCGCCATTCAGCAACAGCAGCAGCAACAGCCACCACCTCAACCTCAGATGCCTTAGATGCCCAGGGACAAGCATGCTGAATTCATGAGAGGTCATCCCCCAACTTTTGCTCACTCTTCTGACCCCATGGATGCTGAAGACTTGCTACGCACTGTGGAGCGGGAGTTGCATACCGCTCAGTGTGATGACAGGGAGAAAGTCATGTATGGTCCTCGTCTGTTGAGAGGAGCAGCTCAGTCTTGGTGGGAGTCTTATCTCGCCACCCATGCCAACCCCGACACCATCACCTGGGAAGAATTCAGAGGTAGCTTTCATCAGTACCATGTTCCTGCAGGTCTGATGACAGTGAAGAAGGAGGAGTTCCTGGCCCTCAAGCAAGGGTCATTGTCTGTCAGTGAGTACCGGGACAGGTTTCTGCAGTTGTCTCGCTATGCTCCTGAAGATGTCAACACCGACGCCAAGAGACAGTATCGTTTCCTGAGAGGTTTGGTTGACCCTCTACAGTATCAGCTGATGAATCATACCTTCCCGACATTCCAGCACCTGATTGACAGAGCAATCATGACAAAGAGGAAGCGTAAGGAGATGGAGGATCGCAAGCGCAAGATTAGTGGACCCCAGCTTGGAAGCAGCAATCGTCCTCATTTCTCAGGCAATCAACCTTAGCAATTTAGGCAGAACTAGCGTCCACCTCAGCAGCAGCAGTTTCGAAGGCAGTATCCTCAGCACCAGTATCAGAATCGCTAGAACAATCAGTTAGTAGGAGGCCAGTTTCAGAGGCAGAATCAGCAGGCACCTCGTCTTCCTGCCCCAGCGAGTCAGCAGGACAATCAAGCAGCACTAGTTCAGGGTGGAAACAGAGCATGTTTCCACTGTGTGGAGCAAGGCCATTGGGTGATGCAATGTCCGAAGAAGGCAGCCCAGCAGCAGTCAGGCCCCAATGCCCCAGCAAAGAAGAGTGCGCCTCAGCCAGGAGCAGGCAACCGCTCTCAGCCATGTTACAACCATGGGAGACTGAATCACTTGGAGGCTAAAGTAGTTCAGGAAACCCCCGACATGATAGTAGGTATGTTCCCAGTCGACTCCCATATTGCAGAAGTGTTATTTGATACTGGAGCAACGCATTCATTCATTACTGCATCATGGGAAGAAGCACATAATCTTCCAATAACTACCATGCCAACCCCCATTCAAATTGACTCAGCCGGTGGTAGAATTCGAGCCGATAGCATTTGTTTGAATCTAAGTGTGGAAATAAGGGGGATAGCGTTTCCCGCTAATCTCATAGTAATGGGTACTCAGGGAATAGATGTCATCCTAGGGATGAATTGGCTAGATAAGTATCAGGCAATTATCAGTTGTGATAAGAGGACAATCAAGTTGGTGTCCCCACTAGGAGAGGAAGTGGTGACCGAGTTAGTCCCGCCTGAGCCAAAGAAAGGAAGTTGTTATCAGATTGCTGTTGATAGCAGTGATGCAGACCCAATTGAGGCTATCAAGGTTGTGTCCGAGTTCCTAGATGTGTTTCCAAAGGACTTACCAGGTATGCCACCAGAGCGGAAAGTTGAGTTTGCCATAGAGCTTCTTCCTGGAACCGCCCCTATCTTTAAGAGAGCTTATAGAATATCCGGACCAGAGTTGGTTGAGCTTAAGAAGCAGATTGATGAGCTGTCAGAGAAAGGTTACATCTGGCCAAGCACCTCGCCTTGGGTCGCCCCTGTCTTATTCGTGGAGAAGAAAGATGGCACCAAAAGTGAAAGTGCATTCATCCCTTTTGTGAGTTTTGGTGATTTGGATAACAACACATTTAAAGGTCTAACAAGTTTGCTAAGTGTTGAACAGGAAATTCAGTATGATGAACATACTTGAATAGTGTATAATGATTAGTGAACAAGGTTCAACACAAGGTCAAATAACCAGTGAGACAATGCAAATGGATATAATATGGTCTCTATATTGGTTTGAATATATGGACAAGTCCTGAGAAATCACTATGCATAAATATGATCATAATAGAGGTTGAAGTGATTAAGAGGATTGGTCAAGCCAAAGTGAATAAGATATGAGGAAGTGAATTGGCTTGACCATATTACTATTAGTCCATATATGAATATATGAGAATCAAACTAGAGCTTGATTGATCTTAGCAGTTATATCTAGATGTCATTCAAGCAATGTTCACAATATTGAAGAAATGATTCTCTTAATGGATGCTCAATAGGATGTGACTCAAGAATGGCTTGATAGGGTGAAGATAGCAAGGAAAGGGCTTCGAGGAACTAAGCGAAGGTGAAGGCCAAGCGACGGCTTGTAGACCGAGGTACCATGGCTAAGGTGAAGAAGAGAGTACTTGCACTAAGTCGATGAACTAATCAGCTATGAAGAGTTACAACATGTTGATGCATCAGTAAGGTGACTTGAAGCCATGATTTGAACTCATATAAGGTGATATGGTACAAGTCACAGGGTTTGATTTGAGTTTGCTTCAAAAGGTGAGACAAAGATGTTTGTGATCCTTATGAAGCAATGCCATGGAGAAATCACACTTGAGACACCAATGACTCAAGGAGTTTACTTAATTATATTTTATTTGACTTGAGTATAGGAATCGTCGTACTATCAAGGGGGGTCCATAAAGAAGGTTGGTGTTGGTACTAAAGCTCAAAATCCTTGATCTAAAACTTCCATTTTACCCTTGTTAATCCTTAGTGAAAGTATGTAGTACAACCTTTTTAAGTCTATCTTGGCCAAAATTGCTTTTTGGAAAAACAGGTTCAACCGGTTTTTGCACTGTTCACCTTTTTGAAAATACTGGTTCAGCCGGACACTCAACCGGTTTTTGTCTGGTGGAAACAGGTTCAACCGGTTTTAAAACAGGTTCAACCGGTTTTTGCACTGTTCACTTTTTCTGCCAGTCTGCTGTGTCAGCCAAAAAGCTGTGCGCAGCTTTTTGAAAAACCGGTTCAACCGGTTTTGGGACCGGTTCAACCGGTTTTTGGGCAGAAAAGTAAAAAACGGCTAGTTTTGGAGCCCCACCTATATATACTCACTCCTACCTCTCTCCCCACAGTAGAGCACGACTTGGACTCCATTCCTAACCTGAGAAACACCTCCCACTCTCTCACACACACCTCTTGCCTCTCCCATTTCAAATCTTTGGAGAGAAATCTTTGAGTGAGTTTGAGAGCTGCAGTTTTTATGCTTCATCTCCAAATCTCTCTTGCTCTTCTTGATTCGAGCTTTGGTACTACATCGAGTTCTTTGTGGATTCATTACTCTTGGAGCTTCTAGCTCCTAGACGACTAGGTGTCTCTTGTGAGTCTCCAAATCTTGTGGAAGACCACAATAAAGTTTGTATTACCCGCTCGTTTGAGCAAAGATTATTGTGTGGGCTTGACCTTTGTGGTCGGCAAAGGGAGGATTAGGGTTGAAAGAGACCCGACTCTTTGTGGGCGCCTCAACGAGGAAGTAGGGCACCTTGGTGGTGTGACCGAACCTCGGGATAAATCTTGTGTCTCTTGTGTTCTTGCTCATTGTGTTTGTTTGTTTTCTTCGTTCTCTCACCATTCCGTGAAAGATTGTTTATATCTTTTTAGTGTGTGGATTTTGAGAAGTGCCCTTCTCATATCTACTACTTTGAACCCTGTGGATCATTTAGAACATCTCATTTCCAAAGTTAACTGGGTGAATTTAGAGATCAATTCAGTTTTACCCAGTTTGCTTCTAGTTTTTTTTGTTGAAAAAGTTTTAACTTGCCTATTCACCCCCCCTCTAGGCAACTTTCAATTGGTATCAGAGCCTAATCCTCGTTCTAACGCTTAACCGCGTGAGGAAAAGATCATGTCGGGGGGACTAAGAAACGAAAGTGCTTCTAAGCTTGAAAAAGTTGAGATTGTCTCGACTTCATCTTTTGGTGCAGATGTTGATCCTAGGGCAATAGATCTTGCCATGAGAATCGGCGAAAGGATGTTCCTCAAAATGAAGGAAGATGAGGCGAAGAACAAATTTGAAGAAGAAAATGATCGATGGAGACCAAACGACGAATCCACCTCTTCACAAGGTTTGTCTTTCAAATCCACTTCTCATATGTGCTTTATTGCTAATGGGAGTGACAGTGAAAGCGAAAGTGAGGATGAGGAGGAGCAAGAAAGTGATAGTGAAGATGAGGATGATCTTCAACAATTCTTCGCTCAGCTAAGCAAGAAACATCGGATGAGCTTGCTCAAACTCATGAAAAGAGCAGAAGAACAAAAAGAAATGCTTCATAAGCAAGAAGACTTCCTCATTAGAAAAACCGAAGACTTAGAGAAGTTGACCAAAGAGCATGAGAAGCTAAAGTGCTCTCATGATGATTTGGTCCAAAGGTATGAAGACATTTCAATTGAGCAAATTAAAGTTGTTAATCAATCATCATATATTGCTCAATTAGAAAATAAAAATGCTATGTTCAAGAACACGATAGAAAGGCTAAATATTGAAAATCTAGCTTTGCAAGAAAAACATGATATGCTTGTGTGCTCTCATAATAAATTTATGGATTCACATATCATGTTAGAAATGGCTCATGAGGTTGTGTTAACTAATTTGAAATCATACCAACCTCACTTATGCACATGTACTCAAACAGAAACTATATTATCATGTGCTAACAAATGTTGCTCTCAAGAAAGCCAATCTTCCATTGAGCTAAATCTTTCAGGAACAAGTAATGTTTCCTATGCAAAAGAAAACAATGAGCTCAAGGAAGAAAATGAGAGGCTAAAAAGGAACTTGATTCAATTGAAGGGAAAGTGTCATGCTCAACCTTCTCAAGATAACCGTGATAATATGGTGAAAAAGCTTGAGAAGGGGACAATAGTAGCATGCATAAAACCCCTTCAAAAGAATATCAAGCTTTCCAAGAAGGACATGAGCAAACATCAAGAGAAGAAAGCCAAAGCTCATGACAAGTGTCTCAACCACGCCTCCGCATGCTCCACACAAGGTAACAAACAAGTCACTCTTCCAAATAAGAGAAGATGCGCTAGAAAGTGTTATCAATGTCATGAGAAGGGACATGAGATTAAGTCATGTCCCTACACAAAGGATGGTGGCTTAACTTTAGAAAGAAAGAGGCTCACTAACCATGTAGCAAACAAGAAGCAAGGAAAGAAGGAGTCTTGCAAAATTAAAAATCAGATTTGCTACACTTGCCGAAGAAAGGGACACCTATGCAAGGATTGTCCCATGAGTAAGTATCCTAAGCCTACCATGTCAATTCATTCATATTCGCTTAGGAGACCCAAAAATGACATTTGTGCTAGAAAGGTAATTAGTTCACCTAAAACTAGCACAAAGGCCATTTGGGTGCCTAAGTACTTATTAGCTAACCTTGGTGGACCCATCCAAAAATGGGTACCAAAATGTACTTAATAAGTTTTGCAGGTACCCAGAGATGATATGAAGCTTTGGGGGTGCTTGAGCGGTTTAACTCAATTCTTATCTCAAGCTATCAATCTTACATTGTCTATCCTTTAAGATTGACCCAAAGATGAATTGAGTTGTTATATCACTAACTTCATATTTATCTCTAGCAAGAACTTGTGTTGTAGGGAATAAGGATTAACCTTTGTGGGAATCAAGCAAAAGGCCTACAACCAAGTGATATCCAAAGGATGGTAACAATTAATTCTTAAGTGCACATTGCTTTTAATTGGTATATTCCTTTGTGTCTTTTGTAGCCACATAGGAAAAATGAAGCACTTGAGAATGAACTTAAGAGATTTTACCTTGCTTTGGAAAGGATCTAATTATATGGTAGATTGCAAGTTCATATTTTTATATTGTGACAATCTACATGCTTTAAATTGATTATATGTATCTTGTGGCATATTTCAAATTAATTATTGTGTTATTGCCATGACCTAGACATAAAGAGGAGTATCCCATGTTCTTAAATGAATAGAGTGCTAAGTAAGAAATTCAAATTCTTATAGCACTTACCAAATGGGGAATTCTCTATATGACTAGAGTTGTGAGACTAATGTTTCTATCTAAGTGTTTATGTAGTCTCACAACATAAAAATGTGTTTCCCAAATGGAGTGTGCCATTCAACATTCAAAGAAGATCGAACTAATACTATGTGATGTATTCATTCTTGTTTAAATTAGTTTTGAGTCTTCTACATTAATCACTCACCATGCTATGAATTAAACTTGCCATGTGAACTTAATTAAATAATCATGCTACTTTCATCTTTTTTACAATTGATGTTATGCATGATGCTTGTAAGGGTAATTTAGTTCATATCATGAGGTTTCCTTGCATGTTTTAGTAACCTTCTTGTCATTCATATACTAGAGGTTGCTAAATAGGAAACTATCGCTTGTGTTACTAATACAATCTCTTTTAAGATATTTCATTGAAATTCATAAGTAGAGATTGTGCTCTTTCAATTGGTAAAATCACAAGCTTTAAAGGTTAATCTTCACCTAAAATAAAGATTAGGAATGCTCAAGGCAAAGGTATGGAACAAATTGCTTCAATTGGTAGTTGATCAATAGTAGTTCCTTCCAAGTGGCATTCTTTCAATTGGTAATAATATATTCTATGGAAAGGAATGTCAATATGAAGGTTAAATTCCTTTTGTCTTAAATTTATAAATTAGTGCAAATTGTGAATTCACTGCTCCATGTGCATTAACTTAAAAGGAATTTAATTTATGCCTTTACGCCACATAAATGATGATTTGTTTGCCATTCATATATATATATATATATCATTTATTAAACACTTCCTTGTACTACTAATATCTCTTTTCAAAGTGTTTTATCGTCTAGTTTTAAAAGGAAAAGAGATAACAAAGAAGGAAGTCTCCACAAATGATGAAAAGAAGAATACTAAGGTGACACCACCACAGATAGTAAGATCTGTCAAATTGGTATAACAAAAGGTACATTCTATATGGTGGTAAGTATTCTTAGGCATAAGTTAATTCATTGCAAATTTGTCATGCCTTGACCAATATATGTAATGTACTCCTCTTGAGAATCTTCATTGAATTGAAAGTGCATTTGATAAGTCATTCAAATACTTGATGCACATATCTAGTGGGAGCACATTATATATATCTTGTGTCATAGAGAATAAGTTTCACTTGAGTAAGCTATACTAAGACAATCCAAAATGGTAAATTTGTATCTCATTCATATGTATTGTAATCTTTGTTTTCTAAATAGCTACTCTTGATGCAGTTTAAAATTCCCTTATCGTTAATTCTAAAAGTGCATAAGAATCCTTTTTGTTGATATTCATCACATACATATGCACTAACATGAATATGATTTTTAAACTATAAAAGGTACAATTAGTGATCCATACTCTCTAAATTTTGGAAACCCATATTTTGATATCTTAGAATTCTACTTCAATCGGTATCCATATGCTTCCCATTGAATTGGATCACTAAGGTGTAAATTCCATGCATAACTTGTCTTCATTATATGAATGCTTGTGCGACTAACCTTGATAAGTTAGGTGCACCCAAGGTCAAGCTAGGTTCATCATCAAGAAGGCAACACAACGATGTATCAAGAAAAGGAGAAAAGGCTCCTATTCTTAACTCTTGCTTTTATTTGTGTGATTAAATATTGACTTGAAACCATGTAACATGGTTGTCAAGTATATGTGGGTGCCTACACAAAGAGAAAGGCCACAATAAGGATTGTGTGGGTACTCAAGGCTCTTACTACTAATCTCAAAGGACCCAATTCAAATTGGGTACCAAGATATGAAGCTTAAACTTGTTTTGCAGGACCACTCCTTCAATGGATCAAGCTAGGTGTTCGATAATGAATGTATAAATCATATTTGGAGATAGTAGCAACGGTGGTAACAACTGAATCTCAAGTGCATATTATTTTCTAATCTTATCTTTTTGTGACTAGTGTAGCCACTAAGGAAAAAGAAGCACTTGAGGATATACATCAGTTGTTGATTATGAAATAAAGGTCTAATTGGAAGTTGAATGAATATTATCATATTGTGAACAATCCAAAATTATGTGATGTATTCTCTATCTAGTTAATTTGGATTTGATTCTTCTGTATTAGACACTCACCATAATATGGATTAAGTCATCCCTTTAGACTTCATTGAATAACCATGCATATTATCCATGTCATTCAAAATATATTGTGCATGAGGGTTCAAGGAAATTTAGTCCATATTATGATGTTTCTCTATTTTAGCAACACGCTTGTCTTCCATATATAAAGGGTTGCTAAATAAGAAACTAGTGCTTGTGCTACTAATGCCATCTCTTGTGTCGAGTTTATCCCTAGAAAATCTATGTTAAGAGATGGTGCTTGTTTTAAATTGGATAAATCACAAGCTTAAAGGATACTATTCAACTAAAGTAAGATGAAGTTGATAAGAGGCCAAGGTATGAAAACTTCCTCTCCTTTAGTTGTTTTAGTATTCTATCCTTAGTGGGATGTACCATAGTATAGGTTAATTTCCTTGTAATATAAAACGTTCAATAGTGCATATAACTTTGACATCAACTATATGTTTGCACTAATTTAAAGGAATTTAATCTATCCTTTTGGGTTTCAAGAATGATGATTCATTCTCCATCCACATATAAGGATTATCATTTGTGAAACCCTCCCTTGTGTTTCTAATGCTCTCTTTTCTAAGTGTTTCAATAAGGTCTTTCCAAGTGCTTTCAAGATGGATTCAAAATCTACGGATATAAGAGTCTTGGTTGTTTCAATCATTGAGTTTCAATGGGTCTCATATCAAGTATGATTGAACCAAGCCAAGATGAATGAAGTTCAAGATCGCCTGGTTGGATGAAATCATAAAGAGAAAAGAAATCACAGTGATTCAAGAAGGGAGTTACACTTTTTGTCAACCAAATAATGAAGATGTAGTGACATATTTATATGATATCCTTCATTATGAGGTTTGAGGTTCATATTAGCATGCTTTACCCTTCAGAATTTCAATTGATATACTTTCAGTTCTTAAACTTTCAATTGGTTTAATTTTCATCATCTATGTAAAGCATGTTATGTTAAACCAAGATATAGTGCAAACATCTCCTTTAACCTTGTATTGTTGATGTGCATAAGTGTACTTTGTGTACTCTTGCATGCACAAATTGAGGAAGAGTTTAGCCTATATCTTGTGAGGCTAATGATTTCTTCAAGTTCATGTTTTGTACTCTCACACCTTGGAGAACATCAAATGAGGATGAGTGGTTCCAAGGAAATGATCAAATATTTACCATATGTCACCCCATGGATTAGTTCTATTGGGGAACGATATGTGTTCTCTAGCATAAATTCAATTGTTTCAAATATATTATGCCTTGACCAAGATATATGATGAACTCCTCTAAGAATCTTAATTGAATCAATTGCATGTTACAAGTAATTCAAGTACTTGATGCATACATTTAGGGGGAGCTCATTCTATATCTTGTGTCCTTAAAGACTAACATTTTCTTTTAGTGAATTTGTGTAGTTCTTTGAAGAGAATGAGTTTCTCTTGATCGTTTAAAGAGGATAAGTTTCACTTTGAAATGTCAAGCCTATCAAAAGCTAAGATAGAAATTCATGATTATAATGAAGACCATATGGCATGGAACAAAGGTGTGTCACTCCATGAACTATTGTATTACATTTGTGTATCTAGGCTTTTACAAGTTAGTGTATGCATGTATATGCAATATCTTAAGTCACATCATAAGGTTGCACTTGAATCTTGGCTTAAAAATATTGCATATCATGTCTATTAGTATACCGTTTGATTATGAGTAATTCCTTAAATTGGTGCAATTTCATATTTTCATACTTTATTTGTACCAAGGTTCAAATTGTAGAACTTAATCCCCTGACCTCACAAGTCCAAGTGCATAAGCTAAATAAGTATTCATCACTTGTATGCATACATTTAGGGGGAGAATGGTCTATAATTTGAATCTTTGAGACTAACTTCATTTTCAAGTCTATTATGTGTGTAGTCTCAAATTAGAAAGGAACCTTCAGGCAAAGACAATCGCTTCCACTGCAAATTTGATGGGTATCAAAGATTCTTTGCTCCAATAAATGTATCTTCTATACATTTCATAAGAGAATGAGTTTCTCTTGTATATGCTACTCCAACGTCATCTAAAATTGGTAAATATGTATCACATCCTTTTGGATTGCAAATGTCTGAAGTAGCATAGCTTATAAATTATCTTGTCTAGAACTTAATTGATTAAATAGTGCACATGTTCCTTATGTTGCATGATTATGTTCAATTGATACTCCTTGTATGCCAATGGTACTTTAAGTTGCAAATAAGTACTCTAAACAGGTATCAATTGAATTCATATATATGTGTGCACTAAAACTTGAGGAGAACTTAGTGTAATATGCTATTAGTGATCTGCTTATCTATCAAATTGTATCAATTGGTGGTTTTCAATTGATATTTTTCGTACATGATCACTAGTTGTATAATTCATACTTGTGCAATTTTCATGCTGCCTCTTGTTATGATAAGAAAATGCTAGGTGACATCTAGACTCCAGGTATCAAGATTTATCTTTCAATTAGTATGACAATATTCATTTGATATCTTGGACCTATGTCACAATTATGCCAACAAGAGATTGCAAAATGAACTCTAAATACAACACAAGTGTGGAACACCCCTTTGAAAAGGTAAAACGCAAAGGTACATCACTTATGACACTTCTCCATTACCTTTGTGCCATATAAGGACCCTTTTTATGATAGTGTGTTCAAATCTTGATTAATCATAATTTCTACCCTTTATATTCTTTGTATCCTGTTTGGAGATTTATGACAAAGGGGGAGAAATTTTGCATTAAAGCTTACCTTTAGTCTTATGTAACTAAGTGTTAGAAGACTTTAAAAAGGGGAGAAATAATTAAAAAAAGGAAGTCATAAGAAAAATAAGATGTGGAAAGTTGATGAGTGCATACTATGTCATGAGCATCACATTTATTTTATGACACACTGCACCCTATGAATAGTATGATATAAGTTGTCTCCATACTTTGACCCAAATATGTGGTTTTGGCATTTGAGTACAAAATTGGTATTTTCTGAAATGCACATATTTAGGGGGAGGAAATTATATCATAGGATTCAAAATCTTATTTATCAAATCTTATGTAAGCTTTAAATGTGTTGTCATCAATCACCAAAAAGGGGGAGATTGAAAGTGCATTCATCCCTTTTGTTAGTTTTGGTGATTTGGATAACAACACATTTAAAGGTCTAACAAGTTTGCTAAGTGTTGAACAGGAAATTCAGTATGATGAACATACTTGAATAGTGTATAATAATTAGTGAACAAGGTTCAACACAAGGTCAAATAACCAGTGAGACAATGCAAATGGATATAATATGGTCTCTATATTGGTTTGAATATATGGACAAGTTCTGAGAAATCACTATGCATAAATATGATCATAATAGAGGTTGAAGTGATTAAGAGGATTGGTCAAGCCAAAGTGAATAAGATATGAGGAAGTGAATTGGCTTGACCATATTACTATTAGTCCATATATGAATATATGAGAATCAAACTAGAGCTTGATTGATCTTAGCAGTTATATCTAGATGTCATTCAAGCAATGTTCACAATATTGAAGAAATGATTCTCTTAATGGATGCTCAATAGGATGTGACTCAAGAATGGCTTGATAGGGTGAAGATAGCAAGGAAAGGGCTTCGAGGAACTAAGTGAAGGTGAAGGCCAAGCGACGGCTTGTAGACCGAGGTACCATGGCTAAGGTGAAGAAGAGAGTACTTGCACTAAGTCGATGAACTAATCAGCTATGAAGAGTTACAACATGTTGATGCATCAGTAAGGTGACTTGAAGCCATGATTTGAACTCATATAAGGTGATATGGTACAAGTCACAGGGTTTGATTTGAGTTTGCTTCAAAAGGTGAGACAAAGATGTTTGTGATCCTTATGAAGCAATGCCATGGAGAAATCACACTTGAGACACCAATGACTCAAGGAGTTTACTTAATTATATTTTATTTGACTTGAGTATAGGAATCGTCGTACTATCAAGGGGGGTCCATAAAGAAGGTTGGTGTTGGTACTAAAGCTCAAAATCCTTGATCTAAAACTTCCATTTTACCCTTGTTAATCCTTAGTGAAAGTATGTAGTACAACCTTTTTAAGTCTATCTTGGCCAAAATTGCTTTTTGGAAAAACAGGTTCAACCGGTTTTAAAACAGGTTCAACCGGTTTTTGCACTGTTCACCTTTTTGAAAATACTGGTTCAGCCGGACACTCAACCGGACACTCAACCGGTTTTTGTCTGGTGGAAACAGGTTCAACCGGTTTTAAAACAGGTTCAACCGGTTTTTGCACTGTTCACTTTTTTCTGCCAGTCTGCTGTGTCAGCCAAAAAGCTGTGCGCAGCTTTTTGAAAAACCGGTTCAACCGGTTTTGGACCGGTTCAACCGGTTTTTGGGCAGAAAAGTAAAAAACGGCTAGTTTTGGAGCCCACCTATATATACTCACTCCTACCTCTCTCCCCACAGTAGAGCACGACTTGGACTCCATTCCTAACCTGAGAAACACCTCCCACTCTCTCACACACCTCTTGCCTCTCCCATTTCAAATCTTTGGAGAGAAATCTTTGAGTGAGTTTGAGAGCTGCGGTTTTTATGCTTCATCTCCAAATCTCTCTTGCTCTTCTTGATTCGAGCTTTGGTACTACATCGAGTTCTTTGTGGATTCATTACTCTTGGAGCTTCTAGCTCCTAGACGACTAGGTGTCTCTTGTGAGTCTCCAAATCTTGTGGAAGACCACAAGAAAGTTTGTATTACCCGCTCGTTTGAGCAAAGATTATTGTGTGGGCTTGACCTTTGTGGTCGGCAAAGGGAGGATTAGGGTTGAAAGAGACCCGGCTCTTTGTGGGTGCCTCAACGAGGAAGTAGGGCACCTTGGTGGTGGGACCGAACCTCGGGATAAATCTTGTGTCTCTTGTGTTCTTGCTCATTGTGTTTGTTTGTTTTCTTCGTTCTCTCACCATTCCGTGAAAGATTGTTTATATCTTTTTAGTGTGTGGATTTTGAGAAGTGCCCTTCTCAGATCTACTACTTTGAACCCTGTGGATCATTTAGAACATCTCATTTCCAAATTTAACTGGGTGAATTTAGAGATCAATTCAGTTTTACCCAGTTTGCTTCTAGTTTTTTTTTGTTGAAAAAGTTTTAACTTGCCTATTCACCCCCCTCTAGGCAACTTTCAAAAAGGATGTGTATCGATTATCGAGCTCTGAATGAGGTCACCATCAAGAACAAGTACCCCTTGCCCAGAATAGAAGATCTGTTCGACCAGTTGAGAGGAGCCAGTGTGTTTTCAAAGATAGATCTGAGGTCAGGTTATCATCAGCTCAGGATTCGACCTTCAGACATTCCGAAGACGGCATTCATTACCAAGTATGAGTTGTATGAGTTCACTGTGATGTCTTTCGGTCTAAAAAATGCACCAGCCTTCTTCATGAACTTGATGAATAGTGTATTCATGGATTTATCTTGATAAATTTGTGGTGGTATTTATTGATGACATTCTGATATATTCTCAAAACGAAGAAGAGCACGCAGATCATTTGAGGATGGTTCTGCAAAGATTGCGAGAGCACTAGTTGTATGCAAAGTTGAGCAAGTGCGAGTTCTGGATCAGTGAAGTCCTGTTCTTGGGTCACATAATCAACTAAGAAGGATTGGCTGTGGATCCGAAGAAAGTAGTAGACATTCTGAACTGGAAAGCTCCAACAGATGCCCGAGGAATCAAGAGCTTCATTCGAATGGCTGGATATTATCGGCGATTTATTGAAGGGTTTTCGAAGATTGCGAAACCAATGACAGCTTTGCTAGGCAACAAGGTTGAGTTCAAGTGGACCCAGAAATGTCAGGAGGCCTTCGAAACGCTGAAAGAAAAGTTGACTACAGCGCCTGTCTTAGTCTTGCCTGATGTGCACAAGCCCTTCTCGGTGTATTGCGATGCTTGTTACACAGGTTTGGGATGTGTGTTGATGCAAGAGGGAAGAGTTGTGGCTTACTCGTCCCGACAGCTGAAAGTTCATGAGAAGAATTACCCAATCCATGACCTAGAGTTGGCAGCAGTGGTTCACGCACTGAAGACATGGAGGCACTATCTGTATGGACAGAAATGTGATGTTTACACGGACCACAAGAGTCTGAAGTACATATTCACTCAGTCAGAGTTGAATATGAGGCAACAAAGGTGGTTAGAGCTGATCAAAGACTATGAGTTGGAGATTCATTACCATCCAGGCAAAGCGAACGTAGTGGCAGATGCTTTGAGCAGGAAGAGTCAGGTCAATCTGATGGTCGCTCGTCCGATGCCTTATGGGTTGGCCAAAGAGTTTGACAGGTTAAGCCTCGGATTAACGAATAATATGCAAGGAGTAACAGTTGAGTTAGAACCCACCTTAGAGCGGGAAATCAAAGAAGCGCAGAAGAATGATGAGAAGATCAGCGAAATCGGCGACTAATTCTAGATGGCAGAGGCAAAGATTTTCGGGATGATGCAGAAGGTGTGGTATGGTTCAAAGACCGCTTGTGTGTTCCCAATGTCCAGTCTATTCGGGAGTTGATCCTCAAGAAAGCTCATGAGACAGCTTATTCGATTCACCCTGGAAGTGAGAAGATGTATCAAGATCTGAAGAAGAAATTTTGGTGGTATGAAATGAAGAGGGAAATCGCAGAGCATGTGGCTATGTGTGATAGTTGTCGACGGATCAAGGCAGAGCATCAGAGGCCAGCTGGGTTGTTGCAACCGTTGCAAATTCCTCAGTGGAAATGGGATGAAATCGATATGGATTTCATAGTCGGATTGCCTCGCACTCGAGCCGGCTACGATTCCATTTGGGTAGTGGTGGACCGCTTGACCAAGTCAGCCCACTTCATACCTGTCAAGACCAACTACAGCAGCGCAGTATTGGCAGAATTGTACATGTCTCGGATCGTTTGTCTTCATGGTGTGCCAAAGAAGATAGTGTCAGACAGAGGAACGCAGTTCACCTCTCATTTCTGGCAGCAGTTGCATGAAGCCTTGGGTACACATCTGAATTTCAGTTCCGCCTATCATCTGTAGACATATGGTCAGATCGAAAGGACCAATCAAATCCTCGAAGACATGTTGAGAACCTGTGCGTTGCAAGATCAGTCCGGATGGGACAAGAGGTTGCCTTATGCAGAGTTCTCTTATAACAACAGTTACCAGGCCATCCTGAAGATGTCACCATTTCAGGCGCTCTATGGAAGGAGTTGTAGAACTCCGTTGCAATGGGATCAGCCTGGAGAAAAGCAAGTGTTCGGGCCAGACATTCGGCTTGAAGCCGAAGAGAACATCAAGATGGTTGGAGAGAATCTGAAGATAGCGCAATCAAGGCAGCGAAGCTATGCAGACACAAGAAGAAGAGATATGAGTTTCGAAGTCGGTGACTTCGTCTATTTGAAGGTTTCGCCGATCAGAGGAGTCAGAAGATTTGGAGTAAAAGGCAAGCTAGCACCCCGTTACATTGGTCCATATCAGATTCTCGCAAGGCATGGAGAAGTGGCCTATCAGCTCAGTCTACCACAAAATTTGTCTGCTGTGCATGATGTCTTTCATGTGTCTCAGTTGAAGAAATGTCTGCGTGTGCTAGAAGAATAGTTGCCAGTGGAGGGTCTTGAAGTCCAGGAGGACTTGACCTACATTGAGAAGCCAACGCAAATCCTTGAGACTACAGATAGAGTCACCCGAAGGAAGACCATCAGAATGTGCAAAGTCAGATGGAATCATCACTCCGAAGAAGAAGCAAAGCGTGAAGATGATCTGATGGCCATGTACCCTGAGCTCTTTGCTAGCCAACCCTGAATCTCGAGGGCGAGATTCTTTTAAGGGGGATAGGTTTGTAACGCCCCGAATTTTGGAGTTGAATTTTTTTCTTTTCTTCACTCGCCAAATTCGGGCGTTACCCTTTCCTTTTTCCCTTTTCTCCTCGCTATGCCTCGTTCTTTTTCAAAGCTATAGCGAGATTTGGCTTGAGATCTCGTGTAAGTAAAACCCTAGAATTACTTTCTTTTGTTTGCTGCACCATGCCGAACCATGCATTTGTTTTCATTGATTAAAACTGTGAGAACATTCATCTAGAAAAATAGAGAAAAGGAAAACCTTTTCTTTTTCTCTCTTCCCCATCCTCTCCTTTCAGCCCAGCCGTGGCCCAACCAGCCTGGGTGGCCCAGCCGGCCTCCCCCTCCTTCCCTCCCCGCCGCAGGCCTCGCTTGGTGGCCCAGCCGCGGCCCAGTGCCCCGTCGCGTTTCCCCCCGCGCGCTGCGCGTGGTCCGTGGAAACCGTCGCCGCCATCCCGGGTGGGCCCCGCCCGTCAGCCACACCCTCCCCAAAAAAACCGCCTCCCTCTTTCTCTCTCCCCCCCTACCCCCTCGCGCACGACTCCCACTTCCCCCTCCACCTCGTCGCCGAGCGGACCCGCCCCGACGCCGTCCGCCCACGCCACCATCGCCCCATCCATGGTGAGCCCCAGCTCCCCTTCTTCCTCCCCCTCGCCCTTTCTTCCCCTTCCCCTGCTCGCCCGGCCCGGCGCGGCGCGCGGCTCGGCCCACCGGCGCGCGGCCATGGCGTCCCCCTCGGCGCGCCGCAATGGCGCCCCTCCGGCGCATCCGCTCGGCCCCACGCGTCTCCCCCTCGTGCCCTTCCCCTGCGCGCGGTCGTGGTGCCCTGGCGCGCCCGCCCCGACCCCCTCCATCTTCCCCGCGTTCGCCCGGCCATGCTGGCCCGCCGTGGCGCTCGGCCCGGCCTCGACCCCGCCCGGCGCGGCGCCCTCCCCGCGGCGCGGTGTCCTCGCCCCGCCCAGCATGCTCCCCTGCCCAGTCCCCTGTGCGGCTCAGCCCCGTGCCCGGCCGTGGCGCGGTCCCCTTCTCGGCGCAGCGATCCCCGCCGCGGCGCGCTCGCCCTCGCCTCTCCCCGCCCGGCGCGTGGCTCGCCGGCGCGGCCTGCTCGCATGGCCTGCCCGCGGCGGCCCGGCGCAGCCTCCCCCCGCGACCCCAGCGCCCCAGCCTCGGCGGCCCCCGCGGCGCGCTCGCCTCGCCTCGGCCTCGCCCCGTTTCGGCCGCGACGTGTCCGCCCCGCGCGGCGCGGCGCCCTGCGCGCGCCCTCGGCCTCAGCCCACTGCCCCGGCGTCTCGCCCCGACCATGGCACGGTCCGGCCTCGACGCGGTGCGCCCACCCGCGCCCACCCGTCCTCCCCAGCGCGCTCATGGTGGCTCGGCCCCTGCCCTTGCACGACATAGCCCCTGCGCAGCGCGGCCCCGGCCCGGCGTGGCTTCAGCTCTCGCGTCCGCGGTGCCCCTGCATAGCGCGGCGCGTGCGCAGCTCGGCCCCAGCGTGTGCGCGACCCGTTCGCGACGCGTCAGCGTGGCCTTGCGCGCGCATGCTCGCGTGGTGCGCGCGGTGCTTTGGCACGGCTCGTCGTGCCCCCCGGCGCGCTCGTCTACCCCTGGACATGCCCGTCTACCCCCCGTGTATCTTATGCGCGCTAAGCACGTTATTCATATCAATAAATGGAAACTCAATTTAGAAATTGGTTACTTTAGTTATTTCATGTAGTTAATCATTGACCTTGTTTAATGTTGATCAATTGAAATTGGTTATAATTCTATTAGTGCATGTGACTAATACTCGTTAGTGTAACTAGGTGGAACTAGATCACGTAATGATTAGTTATGCATCTACCCGTAATATGCTTCGAGTATAGCTTTAACCACTGCGATACCTTCTTTCTTCTCTTTCTAGCCATGGCAAATGCAATAATTAGAGGAACCGGGGTGTTGTTCGCTTCGCCGTCGTGCCGTTAATGGGGCTCGGTGTATGCGGCTCGCTCTACCAAGTTTGGGTTCGCCCCTTAGGGAGGAGTGTGGTGCATTTAGGAAACCTAACGGGCGGCTACAGCCCCGGGGAATCTTTATAAAGGCAATGTAGTGATGCCCTGCTGGGTCACCTTGGTAGTGATCAATGGAGAGTCATGATCTCCGGGCAGAAAGGGAGTCACGGCTTGTGGGTAAAGTGCACAACCTCTGCAGAGTGTATGAAAACTGATATATCAGTCGTGCTCACGGTTATGAGCGGCCAAGGGAGCTCCAGTGATTAGTGGTACTTGATCAGAGATGTTCAGATTGCAGGTGGCAATGAGATTGATGGTTCTTGGTATTGACTCTAGTAATGGTAAGTGGTACTCTTTCCGTTTGGAAAAGAGTACGTTTGGGTTAATAACGTGGGTTAATTCTAAAACTTGGCTTTCTCTACTAGTAATAATAATCTGACCAACTAAAAGCAACTGCTTGACTTACCCCCCACACAAAGCTAGTCCACTACAGCCAAACAGGATACTTGCTGAGTATGTTGATGTGTACTCACCCTTGTTCTACACACCAACCCCCCCTTCCCCAGGTTGTCAGCATTGCAACCACTGCTCAGGAGAAGATGAAGTTGTGGAAGGAGACTTCCAGGAGTTCCAAGACTATAACGAGTTCTAGGCGTGGGTTAGCGGCAACCCCCAGTTGGCTGCCTGTGAAGGCCGCGTTTATCTACGTTTCTTTTCCGCACTTTGTTTATTGTAAAGACTATGTGGATGTCTCAGACATATGATGTAATCGACTATTATTTCCCTTTTATATTATCATTTGAGCACTGTGTGATGATGTCCAGTTATGTAACTGCTGTGTACATGAATTGCTGATCCTGGCACGTACATGGTTCACATTCGGTTTGCCTTCTAAAACCGGGTGTGACATTATCTCTATATGTAGCAAAGTTTTTTTATGTGAACCCCACCTAGTATCACTAGGCCTAGTAAGGTTGGTTTCTTGTAGTTGTCCCCTTCTTGTACTTACCTCACCACTATCAAGTAGCAACAGAAGTCTTTCATGATGATGTTCTACCAAAGCTTATCTTCTCTTACAAGATGTACTTGTAGTGGTAACAGTTGAAGAGACATAATCAAAGAAATCTCGAGTAGAAGAGCAACAACTAGCAACTGAGACAACCACTAATTGCAATTGACGGAGAAAGCAATGGACATATGTAGCATATGGATTTTGCTCTAAGATTTTCCTTTGCAAGCCTTTAAATTCACCTCTCATATTTGATGCACCATCATATCCTTGTCCTCTTATCTTTGAAATTAATAAGTTGTATTTGTCAAGAAGAGCAAGCAAATATACCTTTAGTTATTCGGATGTGGTATCAATGACATGTTGTAGTGCAAGAAATCGTTCCACAACCTTTCCTTGATTATTGACATACCTACAATAACAACATGGAACAATTTTAGATGCATACAAAATAATGAAAAAGGAAATACATTAAGAAGTAAGTACTAACCTCAACATTACTGTCATTTGCTCTTTTACAGATATATCACGAGACTCATCAGTTAGTATGGAGAAATACTTATCACCAAGTTCTCCCATGATCACATCAGTGACCTCTTCAACACAACATCTTGCAAGATATTTTTGAATTTTTGGAGAAATCATTTGACAATTCAAACCACCACGGTTGAAAGCATGTCTCACTAATTCATTATGTTCTTTGTACCAATCTATCATCTCTAGAAAATTACCCTTGTTTAGAGAGGACGAGGATTCATCATGCCCATGAAAAGCCATCCCTTGTCCTATAAGAAACCTCAAACACTCTAGAGATGAAGTCAAACATGTCTGATATAATTCTTTGGCTTCTCTAGTTGCACTTGAGAGCTTACTTGATATACTTTGCCTTTGATTTTTAAAATCATCACATTGTTCGGCACAATTGTTGTGACCACTATTTATACCACCAACATGCTCAGGCAATGATTTATATGCCATCTCCCAATTATTAAATCCTAGTTTATTAAATACATCAAATCCATGAAATCTTGCCCTTCCTGTTCCTTGAAGAGAAAACAATAGAAACAAAATGCTACATCCTTGGACACACTATATTCTAACCAATCAAATTTCTTATACCATGCTTGTTGAAAAGCCCTACTAGAATCACCAAATTTCTTCTTAGGGAAATTAACAATAGGTTGTGTTGGTCCCTTCAATATGTATGTCGTTTTAATTTGGTCATGAATCTCTAGAGCATACTCATGTATAGGTTTTCTAAATGTTGGATTGCTTACAATCTCATCCAAATTACTCTCGTCGCCACCTCTAGATTGAGCTTGTGGTGGGTTAGGTCATGCTGCTAGTGCACCTTGTCTATGTGGTTCAGAGAGTAAACTTCTATCAACCAAGAACCTTCTCATTTTCTACAAATTTGAAAGAAGTACACAATTACATACAATCAATTTATAGATAATAATCAATAGTTAGAATTCAAACCACAAGGAGATGGAGGTGAACTGGTCACTGGTGGAGCAAGAAGTAGCAGTCGATAGCTCGGCACCCGACAACAGTAGGGACACTCGGACAGATGACAAAGGAGATGCTTGAGTGGTGTTACCTGCTGGTGGAGTGGCCAAGTGGTGGTGCGCTAGGCAACAACAGGTAGCTTCCGTCGAGTGCTGGTCAATGAGTCACTGGCAGCGCTGGTCTATGTTGCCTGGGCCTTCGATCCACCCCTGCTCGCAGGCTCGCACCCATGGCTCCCACTTTCACTCAGTGTGATTGTGTCATCATGCCATGCGGCCTTTGCTGTTCACACTCCGCCCCCACACATTCCGCACATTCCATTTACAGTCCAAGGGCTTCATGTCGTGCCACACTTTGCAATGTTAGTCATCCGCATTGAAGAACTAACCTTAAAGCATCTCCAATGGTTATGTAAACAACTTCCTAAATATGAATTTAAGAAGTTTTCGAGAAAAAACTCTTCCACAACAGTTATATAAAGGACATCCCTAAATTTATAAACTCCCACAAAACCTAATTTCATCCCTATATTTACCAACCTCGTTGAAACTCACTAAATCAATGTTGGTGCTAAGTACATCGTGAGAAGCATACTCCAACCATTGTTTCGCGTTGTCCCACTATCATGTTGACCACAAATCCATCTCTAGTGTCCACACGTCTTGACACCGTCACCGCCATACAACCTCTTGTGCTGAGACGCCATCAGGTGGCACCTCCTGTGTCGTGACCGTTTGGTACTCTGGTCTTCCATCGATAACTCCGATCTTCCAAGACCTCAGGGAAGGTTGGTGATACTGAAATTAATTGCCAATTCAATTAAAAATAGAAAGTAGACTCACTTATTTTTTGTTGATGGACAACTTTAAAAATTAGCAATCAATAAATAGAAAACTGTTGAAACACATACATTTTTTACTCCTCAAATATTTTAGCAACTTACTAAATATATAATTTAGGTGCTAAATTTACATAACTAATAGAGATGCTCTTAGACAGAAAAAGATAGACAAAATTGTGGCAAGTTAGACAACTCCAAATCTTGCATAGGAAGGAAAGTTGGAAAGGTACCACCACCACCAGGCATATGCATAGCAACATAAATACCCCGTCTAGCTTGACATGGAATCACGCTTACCGCACCAAGCCATTAGCAATTTTACTATTATCATTTGTGGGCTTCACCAGTATGTCATCGTACCCACAAATCATAAACACACATGATTCTATCAGTTATAGACACGAGATAGCATACCCCGTCCAGCTTAACATGGAATCACACTTACCGCACGAAGCCATTAGCAATTTTACCATTATCATAAACACACATGATTCTATCAATTATAGACACGAGATAGCAGGGAGCCAAAACCAAGAGTGGCAAACCACACCGGAGCCGCCTCAGAGGGGAACCATGGAGCAGAAGGACCGACGGAGCTGCCTCCCCGACGACGTCCTCCAATCCATCCTCCGCAAACTCTCGCTCAAGCAGGCCGTCCGCACCGGCGCTCTCTCCCGGTGGTGGGAGTCCCAGTGGATCCGTGCTCTCGCCAGCTCCCCAGTTGTCGACCTCACCGACGACCCAGACTTTGCCCGCGGCCAGCCGCCGGCGCTGTCTGCGGCCACGGTGGATCGCTGCCTCCGGCTCCACACAGAGCTCGGTGCGCCGCTCGACATGTTCCGCGTGGCACTGGTTTGCCCATCAGATCTGGACGGGCAAGACGTCATCGGGTGGATCGCGACTGGCTTGCGAAGGGGCGCCAGGGCGGTCGAAGTGGATCTGGCACCGCCGCCGCCGGAGGAGGAGGACGAGGAGGAGGAGGGCGAGGAGGAGGAGGACCCGCACGCCGGTCATGAGGCGCCGCTCTTGGAGCTCCCCGCTGATCTGTTCCAGGCCAGGAACTCACTGGAGCGGCTGGCGCTCGGCTCGTTCAGCCTCCACGCTGTTCCGCTCCCCGCGGTGGGTCTCGCCGGCCTCCGCTCGCTCTCCCTCAGCCATGTCGACGTCACCGACGAGGCGCTCCGGGGCCTTGTCGCCAACTGTCCGGCGCTCGAGCGCCTTAGCCTGAGGCGCTGCTCCCGCCTCGCCATGGTGAGCGTTGCCAGCGAGACGCTGCGGGTGCTGGAGCTCGTGGGCTGCCAGGCCTTGAAACAACTCTGCGTCGATGCGCCCGCGCTGGAGTCGTTCGCCCTGCACTGCAACATCTTCGTCACCAACCCCGACGCCCCCTGTGAATGGGATTGGGATACTCCTGTTGAAGTCGACTTACTCGGCCCACCGGCCCTCCGGGACGTGTATCTGTCGCACATCGGCTGCGACACCCGCCTCGACACCGAGCATAACGCGCTCTACCCTTCCTTGTGCCTCGACGTCGTGCTAGCCCGGATCCTGACTATTTGCTCCATCGGCTTGCTGGTACGTACCGAAAATCACAATGCTCACAAATTAATTCGATCGGTGACTATTTACTCTTGTGGATCGGATCAACATGTTGATTCACTCAGCTGGCTCGACCCATTCAAAGACATGCCGAACCTAGAAGAGTTGCAGCTGCTGATGGACTACGAAGGTTACTGCCTTGAGGCCGTGTCCGGTTTCTTCAAGCTCATCCCACTTCCAGTCCTTCAACGGCTCTTTGTGTGTGTAAGGCTCTCTCATTTCTTGGGCTCGTAAAACTCGTTTTTCCAGCTGCTGCTTACCGGAGCTGAACTCCATCCGCAGCTCCATATTGATCACGAGCCGGAGGGAGAAGGCAGCTCATCCGCAGCAGTGTGGAGCGTCGAGAATGATGATAGCAAAGACATGGCACCCAAGGAGGAGATCGTCCTTGACCAGCTGACATTCATCAAGTTTGTGAATTTTAGTGGGACATGGTGCCAGCTGCGGTTGCTCAGCTTCTTCCTGGATAAGTCCCCTGTCCTCCAGCAGCTGGTGCTGGTCACGCCGGAAGGGGAGGGAGCTCTAGGAGATGACCGACTAAAGGTCATCCATGAGCGGGTGGCCGCATTGGAGAAGGCCTCAAGCGAGGCAAGCATTACCGTGTGCCGGCCCAAGGAAGACGATACCCCGAACCATCCACACACGAGGTACTTCCACGAGGAGTATGAAACTATGTAACTATGCTATATATGTATGCATATCAGGCATATGCATGATTCAAATTCTCTATCAATCGGGTTTTCGGCTGCTTGCTGGTCAGGCTTGTATTTCTTTTCTCATCACCATCCAGTCAACACCTAATAACTCACCTAATAACTGGTTTTATCAGTCCAATGGTTCATTCGGATGCCTTCACCCTTTTGGGATTGGATGAGATGCGTCCGACGAATGTTTATGTCTTTAGCTTTCAGTCAATCTCTGCAAACGGATGGTCCGTTGCTTCCATATTGCCTCGCTGCAGTTTTGAAGGATAGCACACAGTCGTCAATTGCTTCCATATGTGTTGTTAAGTCTTGAACACACTGACGGTCTATCACATCGTCAACGGAGAAAATATCACCAAGAAAAATGAGATTGTCTTTGCGATTTGCGTTCAACCTTCCACACAGTCGATCAGTGGCGGATCCAGGATCGATCCAAGAGGGGGCTATAAACATGGGACTACTACCAAACAAATAATCAAATCAAAACTTCAAATCAAAGCAATTAAGCAATTATCATTACCCTCTTTAACAGCTTTTGGTTATTCTTTTGACTCAAGAATCATAAATGATGATCAACATAGAAATAACTAGATCCAACTGAATATGTATAATTCATAAATCATAATGCTTCATTCTTACCCTATCCTCCCTAGCTTTCCTCTCCTTTTCAGCTTCTTCAAAAGCTTCCTTTTCAGCCTACAAGAATGGAGAAAATTGAGATAGTGTTCCCAGGAGAAGCCCAGTTCAATTTGGTAAATTTTCATCTGCAATTACCTCCCTATTTGCACCCCAAGTTTTCTCAACAACCTTTCTTGCATACTTAGGGTCATCACAAATCAGAATGTTGTCAAAAACTGAACCAGCTTTTACCTGCATACGTTTGAGATATAAGTCTACATGGTGCTTACATGAGTCAAGAAGGCAGCAATAAGCTAAAATTATGCCAAAGAAATCCTTTTTGAAAGAAAAATACTATATATTTACTACCTGCCAAACTTCAATTCCAATGTACTTCAAAGGCTTCAGCACATAAAGATCTAGATCATCTTCAAACTCTGCAAAAACAATACAGTTGACAGCGCCTGATCTTTAAAGCTTAAAGTGTGGTTTAATTCAAAATCAGTCGTCTTCACCTCTTCGGAGATCCGCCCCTGGCGCAGTGGCGCGTAGCGCCCACGAGCACGAGGTGCTCGATGCTCCGATCCGGCGATCCACCGTCCGCGTCCGCCCTGCTCGGCTGCTCGCATGCTGGGCGGTCAGCGGTCGAGCGCGCCTGGCTGGGCGGCGCTGGAGACTGGAGAGGAGGCGCAGCCTCGCGGGCCGCGAGCGAGCAGCCGAGCGCGCTGTGGTGCTAGAGAGCTAGAGCCTGGAGAGGACAGAAGAGGGCAGAAGGCACGGCCACGCGGGCCTCGGGCGAGCGCGCTGCGGCGCTGGAGTTGGAGAGGAGGTGCGGCCGCGCGCAGAACGGCAGGAGCCAAGCGGCGGCTAGAGCTAGGGTTGAGGCTGGACACGACGATGGGCCTCTACTCTCTAGTGGGTCGTGACTGCCGACCGGGGCTGCAGCCCAGGCAGCCCTGGGTGTAGATCCGCCCCTGCAGTCGATGATCTGGTGATTCGGACTCCTCACCACAAGCGCCCAATGAGAACGTCCAATTGAGGAGTCATGACGATCGGCTGCTCTGCCACCCTACCTGTCATTGTGATCATATCCTGTATTCCAACGCAAATTTTGTAGAGAGATTTTTAGAATGTTGCCGTCGTACATAAAAAACGGTATTCTCCCCCAAATGTGTTTCATTGGTCTTAATGTCCACGCCCAATCATATAAAATAAAGAATTTGCAGTATAGTTCATAGTGTTTACAGAGAATTATATATATATGGTAGTTACTAGAGACAACATTAGCCTCTAAAACATTGTTTTGAATACCATAGTACTATTGTATTTTTCAAGTATTAGGTACCTAACAGTGTAAAATATATAAGCACATACACCGACTGCTCGAGAAGCCAAAGTCATCGCATGTTACATCATTAGATTGTGTTCTTGTGTTAGGCTATCTCCAACAGATCCCTTATCTCATCCCCTGTTGGATACTTGATCTTAATTCGCTGAAGACATTGAAAATCAAGGCAACACAAGATAAATATGTAGACCTTTGTCCTTGATTTAACGCTTCTTCGAAGTGTTAATGTTGTAAGGAAAATGGATCCCGGGCCATTTGGCTGAATAGATTTTGGTGTCTGATGATCAACATAACCTGTGGACTAACGTGTTTGCTAGTGTTTGTGTTTGTAGTTCACAGGATGCTAAAGTTACTTGGACCAAGGCATTGATAAAAGCAACACCTCAAAAGAAGACATTATGAAGCTCAAGTGAAGTCCAAGAAACGAAGGAAGTGTTGCCATGACGGACTATTTGGTCTGAAGCACCGGACTGTCTGGTGGCACACTGGACTATCCGGTGCACCAGGAACTGTAACCCAACGGCTAGTTCAAGGTGGCACTATGGAGGAAAGACCACCAAACTGTCCGGTGTGAAGTCTGGACTATCCGGTGTGAAAAGCTTGCGCGCCAACTGTCACCTGTGGTGTAAGTCCAATGACTAGGCGCCCCGGACACAGGGCACCGGACTGTCTGATGCACCACCGGACTGTCCTGTGTGCCACAGAGAGCAACAACTTTTCTCCAACGACTAGTTTTGTGTTGGGGTCTATAAATATCACACTAACCGGTCATTCCAAGATGTGGGAGCCCAAGCAACATACCAATGCATATAGTAGACATTTCCAAGTGCTCATACACCCAAGTGCTTAATAGAATCACTCGGTGATTAGCGTAGGTGCTTTGCGAAGTGCTTAGGTTAGTTAGACCGCTTTAGCGCTTGCTTTAGGTGAATCCTAGTTAGTTGAGTGAGTTTAGAAAAACCACACAACCCCTCGGATCTTGCGCGAGCCGTTGTAATTGTATCGAGTGGGACGAGAGTCTTGCGAGACCGTGATAACCGAGTATGTGTCACGATCGTCACCGTGTACCGGAGGGAACGCGACCCACGACGTTTCGGCTGGAAGCTCGACAATGGAGACGACGAGGAGCGCTCGAGAGGAGCTGGAAGCGGAGCACCACTTGCGCGTGGTGAAGGCCCGCGGGAGTTACTCGACCGTGGTGCTTGGCCCTCACGTGGGCTTCCCTTTGCGTAGGGGCACCAATGAGGATTAGTCGAGACCTTGCGTGGTTCTGGATACCTCAGTAAAAATACCAATGTCATCCACGAGAGTTTGCATCTCTACCTTGCTTTTTAATCAATGTCTGTGACGACACATCCAAGTTCTAGATATTTTTAATGAAGTTTTTACATTGAAAACTGCTAATGAGATTTGACTAAAATTGCACGAGCTCCATGACGACACATCCAATGTCCGTGAGCAAAACATTGCCTAGTCTTAAATGAGTATAATTCTTTTGCTATGAAGGATAATGAGCTTGTTAGAGACATGTATTCTCGTTTGAATCTAATTATCAATGAGCTCAATTCTATTAGCATAAATAAGCTAGGTGATGTGGATATTGTGAGGAAGACTATCTCCCTGCTACCACAACAAAGATATGGGAGCATTATCACTATTCTTCACAACATGGAGGACTTGAGTACAATGACCCTGACCATTGTGATTGGGAAAATCGTGGCCTTTGAGATGTCGCGAAAAATGTGTCGGAGAGAGGAGCCAACTTTCTTAAGGCCATATGCTTTTGCATGTGATGAAAGGAAGGGTAAAAATAAGGCTCCCACTCCAAGTTCTTCAAGTGAAGAAGAGGAAGAAGAAGAAAGTGATGATGATGAAGATAATCAACCATCAACATCATCCTCCGAGGACGAAGAAATAATCCGACGCGTCGGAAAGGTATTGTAGATGATCCACAAGATTAATCTAATGGGTGTGCCTCTACAGGTCGAGGATCTTCTCTTTAACATTGACTAGAAAAAGCAAAGAAAGAGAGGATACTTCGCATGTGGGGAGAAGGGCCACTTCAGGGACAACTGTCCAACTATGGTCGAACCCAAAAAGGGGAGGAGCAAAGGCAAGGCGCTAACAAGTGTTAAAACTTGGGATGATTCTTCAAGCAAAGATGAACCTCCAAGGACGCGCAGCCACCGGTCCTCATCATGCTCATCACACAAGTGCCTTATGGCAAGAGGTAAAATGAGCATTCCATCCTCTAGTGATGATAGCAGTAGTGATGATGAAGGTGAGGGAAAGCCCTCCTTAGATGAGCTTGCGGAAGCCGTTAAATTTTTCCAGGATGTTTGCACTAAACAAAAAGCTCAACTTAAAACCTTGAAAAATAAGCTCAAAATGATTATAAAGGTTAACTACAAAAAATTGAAACATTTGCAAATTAGAGTCTAGTGCTCCATCCACCGCTATCGATGATAGCCTTATTAAAAATAATGAAAAACTTAAGGCTAAGTTAGCTAGCTCCCAAGAAGCCATTCAAAATCTGCTAGGGAAAATGGAAATTCTTAGCATACACAATAATGAGCTAACTACTAAGCTAGAAAACATTGGTAACACCCCAGAAGTATCTTTAGTTGAAATACCTGAAATTATTAAGAAAGATGCTTCTACTCCTTGCTTTGATTTGATTGATGATTCTAACCCTTGCAATCAAGTTCTTGTTAAGAATGTTGTAATAGAAACATGTTTGGACGAGATTGCAATGGAGAATGAGCAATTAAAGCAAGAGGTGACTCGCCTTGGGAAGGCTTTGTATGACAAGAAAGGCAAAGCCAAACAAATCCAACCTCCACAGGATAACACCACTGCGGGAGTGAACAAGCCTGTGGAGGGAGAAACTGTGATTTGTAGGCTATGTCACAAAGAATGCCACAAGTCCTTTCAGTGTAAGGTGGTGACCGGGGATAAGCAAAAGTAAAAGCTCAGGCAAAAGCCAACAAGCAAAATCTCCAACACCTACATCAACATGGTGGACAAAAAGGCTGCTACACCATATTTGATCAAGAAGAAAAAGAATGGAAAGGTGTTAGCGATCAAGGCCAACAAGCAAGTCAACAAAGTAAAAGGGGCCAAAAGCATCTGGGTGCCAAAGGAGATAATTTCAACCATTGAAAGCACCAAGAAGGTTTGGATCCCGAGAGGGAAGTGAGGAGTCCGAAGGACATCGGGGAATTTGGAGACTTGGCAAAATTGGAATGTATATCATGGGATGCATCATACTGGATCAAGTCTATTGCGAAGTGAGTTAGTACATACTTTGGACCCAAATTTCCCACCCATGACTAAGGTAACTAGATTTATTGCATTTCTAGTTTTTAGATATGCGTACCTATTTTCTTGTATCTAGTTTTACCTTTCATACCTAGTTTTACAATTGATATTTATTTTTGATTATAAATGCATGAATAACTAGGTAAATCATATGGTAGGATTGCTCACTTTCAATTCATACTCTTGAGCAAACCTACATGGTTTAAAATGATAAGCACGACACATAGCTTACTTAACATTCCTAAGAAAATGATACATCAATTGATATGGTGAAATACTTCAAGTGGTATAACACTTCAATTATACTTCATTTGGTATGCTTCAATTGATATCATTTAATCTATATGTGCCAAAGCTCGAATTATGGATAATCTGCCCCTCTTGATATCAAATCAATGTGTATGTCTCCTACAAGTATTCAAAACTTGTATGCACACTTTCAGGGGGAGGTTACTCTATAATCTAAGTCTTTGAGACTAATACCTGTTTTCAAGTCTATTTCATGTACTAGTCTCATTGTAAGGAAAATGAAGTCCCCGGAGAAAGACAATAAGCTTCCACTGCAAATCTACAAGAATTCTTATGTCTCACAAGCCTGCCATTGGTCTTCAAATGGTCCGCCATTGTTTTTGAATTGGTATCTTTGAGACTACATCTGGTATCATTTACATGTCTTCTCCAGCATTTGGTTAGACTATATTTCATATCTTATACTTCTCATGTTGCTATACATGCATAAGTTGTTAAATCATATTATATTACCTATGCATAAGGGAAGTTAGTCTAATCAAATCATGTCTTGTTCCTCTATTTCTCATATGTTTTTCCCTAAGTAGAAGATCTCTGTCAGGGGGATTATTTCTTCGTCTCTAAAGGGGGAGAAGTTCCTTCCAAATGGAGAACACTCATTTAGGGAGAGTAATAATGTTGAGTGCTTCAATTGGTATTAATTGATAAATCTTTTATGAGGGTGTTGAGGGCCTTCCTCTTCCGAAGGTCCTCAAAAACACGACTAACCATATGCTTTCAGCATACTATTGAATATTACAGGAGCTTCATCACTAGAAAAGCTTTGGTACAACATAAGAGGAGCGGAGCAAAGCTTCGTCAGGTAAGCTTCATCATGGTGAAACAGGTAGACAACATGGCTTCGGCATAACGAAAAGGAAGTACAATGAAGCAAACTTCATCAAGCAGGCTTCGTCGTGACGAAGCAATGAGGCAATGCAAGGAGAAGGTGTTGCTCAAGTTATTAAATACAAATGGCGATGTTACCCTTGTGACATTTTGTAAACTCTGTATGTAATTGTTGAGGGCATAAATGCAATAGTGTACATGCCTTTATGGTAGTCTATAAATAGATAAGCAATACCCCCATACTGTTCACGCTGGATTGTAATTGCTCTCACGTCAACACCTTCAAACAAGCCGAAGGTATCAATGTAATATAAATTCTGTTAATGTTCATGTATATATTATGAAACAAACATATGAATGAATGAATGGATAACATATACTATCTCTATGGATTATTATTCTCATAAATGATGAAGGTGTGTCCTTCATGACCTTCGTTTCAAGATCATTATATCTGAGAGGAGATAATGCTTCGGAGGACGAAGGTCCTTAATCTTTAATAATTGTGTTGCCTTGTTCTTGATTTAGAGCATTTGAGAACAAGTGACCAACAAAGGGCAATTCTTATTTGCTTCCTATGTGTTTTTAATGTCTTCATTTTCGGTGGTTGATGCTAAAGGGGGAGTAATTTAGGGACCAATGCAATGAAAATTGTATCAAACACCACCAAATTAAAAGTTTTGATCCTTCAAGTGGTTTTGGCTCTTTGGTCTAAAATAGGAAGTAAGTGAATTATGGAGCTACTAGAGGCTTAAGTCCATAATCTCACATTGTGGGGGACAAACATGCATCCTAGCAAGTAGATTGCATATTTTTCATTCAAATATTGATTATATTTGCTTGCTTTGGTTGTGTTGTCATCAATCACAAAAAACTGGGAGATTGTAAGGAAAATGGACCCCGGGCCATTTAGCTAAATAGGTTTTGGTGTTTGATGATCAACATAACCTATGGACTAACTTGTTTGCTAGTGTTTGTGTTTATAGTTCACAGGATGCTAAAGTTACTTGGACCAAGGCATTGAGGAAAGCTACACCTCAAAAGAAGACATTATGAAGATCAAGTGAAGTCCAATAAACAAAGGAAGTGTTGCCACGACGGACTGCCTGGTCTGGAGCACCAGATTATCTGGTGCACCAGAAACTATAGCCCAACGACTAGTTCTAGGTGGCACTGTGGAGAAAAGATCACCGGAGTGTCCGGTGTGAAAAGCTTGCGCGCAAACGGGTCACCTATGGTGTCAGTCCAACGGCTAGGCGCACCGGACATGGGCACCGGACTGTCCGGTGTGCCGCATAGAGCAGCAACTTTTCTCCAACGGCTAGTTTTGTGTTGGTGTCTATAAATACTACCCCAACCGACCATTCCAAGGTGTGGGATCCCAAGCAACATACCAAGGCATATAGTAGACATTTCCAAGTGCTCATACACCCAAGTGCTTTATAGAATCACTCGGTGATTAGCGTAGGTGCTTTGCGAAGTGCTTAGGTTAGTTAGACCGCTTTAGCGCTTGCTCTAGGTGAATCCTAGTTAGTTGAGTGAGTTTAGAAAATCACACAACCCCTCGGCTCTTGCGCGAGCCGTTGTAATTGTATTGAGTCGGGCGAGAGTCTTGCGAGACCGTGACAACCGAGTTTGTCACGACTGCCACCGTGTACCGGAGGGAACGAGGCCCGCGGCGTTCGGCCGAAAGCTTGATAGTGGAGACGACGGGGAGCGTCCGAGAGGAGCCGGAAGCGGAGCACCGCTTGCGTGTGGAGAAGGCCCGTGACACTCTATAGAGTTACTCGATCATGGTGCTTGGCCCTCGCGTGGGCTTCCCTTTGCGTAGGGGCACCAATGAGGATTAGTCAGGACCTTGCGTGGTTCCGGATACCTCGGTAAAAATACCAGCGTCATCCATGAGAGTTTGCATCTCTACCTTGCTCTTTAGCTTCCGCATTTATATTAAGCATTTAAGTTTCAATCTTGTCTTTATACTTTATATTATTTAGGATTGGAACTTAGACATTGCGGTAGAGATAGAAACACTTAGGCAAAACCTAGTTTGCACATTCTAGTTTGATTATTTGCATAGGTTTTGCTCTAGGGATTTATTTGTGGCCTAGTTTAGTGAAAGTTTTAGAAGTCCTAATTCACCCCCCTCTTAGGTGTCACCTGTTTCCTTCAAGTGTGAAGGACCAGAGTCTTCCAAAGGAGATGCAAATAAAAGCGATGTGGAATGAAACAACATTGCAAAATGGGGTATGAAACTCATCTTCTTTACCTAAGCTTTATCATCCCATCTTCCTTTATATTAAATGAGTTTACAAGTATATTTTTGGCTCCTTAACACAATGTGACAAGAAGGTTCTTCGAAGGCTAAGCAACACGAAGCTGTGGCCCACGAAAGGTACTTTATGCAACACACTGTTCATCTATTTAGGGAAGATGAACGCCTTTGTACAAAATTACAACCATGCCCTTTAGGGTCTTACACACGTTGTTTATAAATAACATTAGGGCAATAACGTATTTTCTCCATCCTCGACTGCGCGGGTTTGGGCCTTCGTTGCTTTCTTCTTCAACTTATGTCCAAAGTTCTTCTGTTGCCGACGAAGCTAACGACTTTGGCTAGCAGCTTTTTCACTTGTAAGCATGGGCGAAGCTTCTTTGCACGCTTTCCCGACCGAAGGTTTGCTTCGTCCATCAGTAAAAATGTTCCTGAAATACACTTTCTTGTGCTGAAGCAAGAGGTTAAACAAGGATCTTCGGCATAGAAGGCCCCAATAGTAGCCCCTTGCGGTACGAGTTCGTTTCTTTGTAACGAGCTTAGATCATAAAAATATAATTTGGCCTTATGCCAAAGATCCGGAAAACATCTTCCCAAAGCTCGTTATGAAGAAGATGGATTCAATTTAGTGAAAATAGAAAGTCTGGAAGTTGAAACGGTGGAATAGAAGCTGGGAGTGTTGCGCGGGAACATTTTCAATGACCCACGCTGCTTCGCACACGTTTTTCAGTATAAAGCGGTCGAGTGGGTGAGTGCAGACCACATTTACTGCCCTTAACTACATGTTGCCAAAATTTTCTGTGCCTCCGAAGCTTTCCATCCACCAGTGCTTCAGAAACCAGCTTCGGTTGAGCCACTGATAACTCCTCATTTTGCTAAGATGGCCAGAATCCGAACCACCACAAAATTGATCACTCTTACCTCCTTAGATGTGCGACAAGATACCCTGCCTATTTCTGAGGCAAGGAGGGCTTCATCATCATCATCGAGACCTACTGTGAAATTGCCGGAAGATAGACCTTTGAAGCCAAGTTACATTGGTATTGTTTGATCTACTCTGAAGGAAAGAGACTTAAAATCCATGAGTAGACTTGGATATTTTAGCAGCAAGGTGAATGTGTGCCTCCCTAGGGAGGAGACGACGCCGAAGCCGGAGAAAGACGAAGTTGTTGTTTACATGAGTTTATTCAAGGTAGAACTTTTGCTACCCATGTACAAGATGACTGTGAAGGTACTGCAGCGGTATGAAGTGTACATGCATCAATTAACTTCAAATGCAATGGTTCGCGTTAGTGTTTTTATCTAGGTTGTACAAAGCTAGGGGTGGCGTACCAATGCTGATGCATTTTGCAAAGTTCATGACTTACATTATCAGACGAAGGCAAAGGATGAATCAGGCCTTCATAACAACTTCGGGTGCTATAAACATCCATATCGCAAGGATACATGTGGTCTTATCGAACCAAGTGGCATGGCGACTGGACAAAGGAATGGTTTTATGCCAAAATTGGCTCTGAGCAATGTGAGGATTTTAAGGGTATACTGATGAACCCTTTGGAGGTTAGCTTTGCCCTGAATAGGCCGAAATGTGAGATGAACGAAGCTGCTGATGAATGCTACAAAGCCTTCAATATAGTCATCAGAAACATTGGATCTCAGAATCTAATTCAAGAGTCACCTGCTTTTAATATATATCCCACTCGGACTGGATGGAAACTTCTGAAGGAGGTGAAATCGAGAGATGAAGAACTTGTTACCTTAGCTTTCGACTTTAGGGAGCAATCTTCATATAAGGATCCTTCGACTTGCTGGCTGAGGTTTATTGAGGAGAAGTGTAATGAAATGTGTGGAAATTACCTCATTAGAGAACACAAAGATATGAAATATGTCTTCGGGAGCCGAAGGAAGAGAACTACTAAGAGTGTTGACAAGGTCGAATAAGATAGTTGAAACAGAGGACGATGACGCATCCAAGACTGACGAAGAGCCACCATCGGGTCCACCAAAGTGGAAGTCACCTCGAGGGGTGTGATTAGGCGAAACTTGAAAATTATAAACTTTGAACTCGCGCTTTGCTCGGGGTTAGGGTTTGAAATAAATAATATTGAAATCAGAGTGCGGAAGATAGTTCTTCTTGCTATGAGTTGCTCAATCAATATGGATAACTTTGGGAGCCAACTCAAAACAATATGAGCAAGAGAACTTTAGAGAGAGAGGAGATAGAAGAGAGGGGAGAAATAAATCGAGTGATGAAGATCAACACAAATGAACACGGTGATTTGTTTCCCGAGGTTCGGTGCCAAGGAACCTACGTACTCCTCGTTGAGGAGGCCACAAAGGCCGGGTCTATTCCAACCCTTTCCCTCTCTCAATCGGTCACTTAGACCGGTCGAGTGCTTCTTCTTAATCACATGGATCACTAAGACCCCACAAGGATCACCACACAAGTAGGTGTCTCTCACTTGCTTTACAAAATACTTGAGAAGTTTAGAGTGAGAAGAAGAAAGCAATCCAAGCAACAAGAGCAACAAAATAAACACAAATCACCCTCTCTCAAGTCACTAAGCACTTGATTTGATTTTGGAGCTTAGAGAGGATTTGATCCTATGATTGTGTCTTGGAGTGTATGCCTTTGCTCTAGTATTGAATGTGAAGGTTGAAAAGCTTGGATGGCTTCAATGGTGGTGGTTGGGGGTTATTTATAGCCTCCAACCACTTTCTAGCTGTTGGCTGACTTTGCTTGATGGGCACACCGGACAGACCAGTGGTGCACCGGACACTGCACTATTCACTGTCCATGAGTGCCACGTCAGCCGACCGTTGGGGTTTGGAGCTATTGACCGTTGAAGTCCTATGTCCACACTGGACAGTCTGGTGCGTTCTGACTTTGCAGACTGGCTCTGACTTCTGACGGTCAGACTGTACTGCAGTCGACCATTGGCGAAGTTGACCTTTGATCCGTTGGCTCATCGGACAGTCTCATGGCTCACCAGACAGTCTGGTGAATTACAGTGGAGTGGCTCTGAGAAACCTGAGAGAGGCCAGTTCGTGAGGTGCTTCGGCCTGGGCACCAGAAAGTGTCCGGTGCACACTGGATAGTATCTGGTGCACCACAGGCTGCACTATTCTGTTTTTGCTCCATACTTTGTAGAATCCCCAAATCACATTCTTTGTTTGTTTATGTTGAATTTTATACAACTGAGAAAAACATTCACTAGACAAACTAGTTAGTTCATATGGTTTGTGATGGACGTCAAACACCAAAATCGATTATAGGAAATGTTGAGGCCATTTCCCTTTCAATCTCCCCTTTTTGGTGATTGATGCCAACACAAACGAAAGCAAATGTAGAATGTAGAAATGTAACTAGTTTGCATTTTGTCAAATGTGCATAAGTTACTTGAAATAAAACAATTGAAAGTACTGCTAAGCATACATGGTTGCTTTCTTCTAGTTTAACATTTTGGACCACATTTGGACCACATAGCTTGTTTTTGCAAATCTTTTGGAAATGTCCTTTTCAAATTCTTTTGCAAATAACCAATGGTGGTATAAGAATATAATTTCAAAAAGCATTTTCAAGATTTTGAAAATTCTGCCCCTGTTTCAAATGCTTTTCTTTTGGCTAAATAAAAGCTCCCCTGAAGAAGTTCTCCCCTTAGCTGTCAAGAGGGTTTTGCAATTTAAATAATCTCTCCCCCTTTTTGAAAAAGTTTTTAGAACACAGAGTGGTGGTGCGGTCCTTTTGCTTTGGGCCTATTAATTTCTCCCCATTTGGCATTAAGCGCCAAAAAACGAAGAAACCTTAGAAGCCTATTGTTCTCTCCCCTTTGTAAAAGGATATGAGTTAAAGTTCATGAGTAGGGCAAAGGATAAATGATACCTATAGAGTTGTAGTGGAAGCCTTGCCTTTGCCGAATACTTCATTTCCCTTTCAATCTAAGACTAAGGATAGAAATACACTTGGAAGCACATTAGTCTTATTTTTGGCACAAGAAGAATAAGAAATATGCATTTGTACCAAATGAAGGAGACATGATCAAAGGTATATAAATAAGCAATGTGTACAAGATTTCAATAAAAATTCGAAGAATCTAAGATGTTTAGCTCATTCCTAAGCTTGCTAAAAGTCTTTTCATCTAGGGGCTTGGTAAAGATATCAGCTAATTGGTTGTGGGTGCTAACATAAGCAATTTTGATATCCCTTTTGTTGGTGATCCCTCAAAAAGTTATACCAGATGTCTATGTGCTTAGTGCGGCTGTGTTCAACGAGATTATCCGCCATGTGGATTGCACTCTCATTATCACATAGTATAGGGACTTTGCTCAACTTGTAGCCATAGTCCCTAAGGGTTTGCCTCATCTAGAGTAATTGTGCACAACAATGTCCTGCAGCAATATACTCGGCTTCGGTGGTGGATAGAGCTACTGAGATTTGTTTCTTTGAAGCCCAAGACACCAGGGATCTTCCCAAAAACTGACAAGTTCCTGATGTCCTCTTCCTGTCAATTTTACATCCGACATAATCGGCATCAGGATACCCAATTAGATCAAAGGTAGATCCCTTGGGGTACTATAGCCAAACTTAGGAGTGTAAACTAAATATCTCATGATTCTTTTCATGGCTCTAAGATGAACTTCTTTAGGATTTGCCTAGAACCTTGCACACATGCATACGGAAAGCATAATATCCTGTCGTGAAGCACATAAATAGAGTAAAGAACCTATCATCGACCGGTATACCTTTTGATCTACAGATTTACCTCCCGTGTCGAGGTCGAGATGCCCATTTGTTCCCATGGGTGTCTTGATGGGTTTGGCATTCTTCATTCCAAACTTCTTGATTATGTCTTGAATGTAATTAGTTTGGCAGATGAAGGTGCCCTCTTGGAGTTGCTTGATTTGAAATCCAAGGAAATACTTCAACTCCCCCATCATAGACATCTCGAATTTTTGTATCATAATCCTACTAAACTCTTCACAAGATGACTTGTTAGTAGACACAAATATAATATCATCAATATAAATTTGGCATATAAACAAGTCTTTTGCAATTGTTTTAGTGAAGATAGTAGGGTCAGCTTTACCAACTTTGAAGCCATTAGTGATAAGAAAGTCTCTCACATACTCTTGGGGCTTGCTTGAGCCCATAAAGCGCCTTTGAGAGCTTATAAACATGTGAAGGATACTCACTATCTTCAAACCTGAGAGGTTGCTCAACATATACCTCTTCCTTGATAGGACCATTGAGGAAGGCACTCTTCACGTCCATTTGATATAACTTAAAGCCATGATAAGTAGCATAGGCTAGTAATATGTGAATTGACTCAAGCCTAGCTACGGGTGCATAGGTTTCATCGAAATCCAAACCTTCGACTTGTGAATATCCCTTGGCAACAAGTCGGGCTTTGTTCCTAGTCACCACACCATGCTCATCTTCTTTGTTGAAGAATACCCTCTTGGTACCTACAACATTTTGGTTAGGACGTGGAACTAAATGTCATACCTCATTCCTCGTGAAGTTGTTGAGCTCCTCTTGCATTGCCACTACCCAATCTAGATCTCTAAGTGCATCCTCTATCCAGTATGGCTCAATAGAAGACACAAAAGAGTAATGTTCACAAAAATGAGCAACTCGAGATCTAGTGGTTACCCCCTTGTGAATGTCACCAAGAATGGAGTTAACGAGGTGATCTCTTTGAATTGCTTGGTGGACTCTTGGGTGTAGTGGTCTTTGATCTTGAATCTCTTGATCATCTTTGTTGTCTTCATTATCTTCATCTCCCCCTTGATCAATGTCCTCCTCTTGAGGTGGCTCGTCATCTTGATCTTGATCCTCTTCTTCTTGAGCCATGTCCTCATCTTGGGTTGGTGGAGATGCTTGTCTGGAAGATGATATTGATCTTGTGCTTGTGACGGCTCTTCTGATTCTTTTGGACACACATCCCCAATGGACATGTTCCTTAGCACGACACATGGAGCCACTTCATCATCTAATTCATCAAGATCAACTTGCTCCACTTGGGAGCTATTAGTCTCATCAAACACAATGTCACAAGAAACTTCAACTAATCCAGTGGACTTGTTGAAGACTCTATATGCCCTTGTGCTTGAGTCATAACCAAGTAAAAAGCCTTCTACTGCTCTAGGAGCAAATTTAGAATTTCTACCTCTCTTAATAAAAATACAACATTTGCTCCCAAAAACTCTAAAATAAGAGACATTGGGCTTTTTACCAGTGAGGAGTTCATATGATGTTTTCTTGAGAATTCGGTGAAGGTAGAGTCGATTGATGAAGTAGCAAGCAGTGTTAATTGCCTCCGTCCAAAACCTATTCGGTGTCTTGTACTCATCAAGCATGGTCCTTGCCATATCCAAGAGAGTTCTATTTTTTATCTCCACAACATCGTTTTGTTGAGGTGTGTATGGAGAAGAGAACTCATGCTTGATGCCCTCCTCCACAAAAAATCCTTCAATTTGAGAGTTCTTGAACTCCGTTTCATTGTCGCTTATAATCTTTTTGATTCTCAATCCGAACTCATTTTGAGCCCTTCTCAAGAATCTCTTTAAGGTCTCTTGGGTTTGAGATTTTTCCTTCAAAAAGAATAACCAAGTGAAGCAAGAATAATCATCCATAATAACAAGATAATACTTACTCCCGCCGATGCTTATGTAAGCGATCGGGCCAAATAGATCCATGTGGAGTAGCTCAAGCGGCCTCTCCGTCGTCATGATGTTATTGTGTGGATGATGTGTTCCAACCTGCTTCCCTGCTTGACATGCGCTACAAATCTTGTCTTTATCAAAATGAACATTGGTTAGTCCTAAAATGTACTTCTCCTTTAGAAGCTTGTGAAGATTATTCATTCCAACATGAGCAAGTCGGCGATGCCAGAGCCAGCCCATGTTAGTCTTAGCAATTAAGCAAGTGTCAAGTTCAGCATTGTTATCATTGAAATCAACTAAATATAACTGACCATCTAACACTCCCTTGAGCCATTGAGTCATCACTTCTTCTAAAGACGGTAACACCAACATCAGTAAATAGACAGTTGTAGCCCATTTTACATAATTGAGAAACAGAAAGCAAGTTGTAATCTAAAGAATCTACAAGAAAAACATTAGAAATGGAATGGTCAGGAGATATAGCAATTTTTCCCAAACCTTTGACCAAACCTTGATTTCAACCCCCAATGTGATTGCTCTTTGGGGATCATCATTTTTCTCATATGAGGAGAACATCCTTTTCTCCCCTATTATGTGGTTTGTGCGCCCGCTATCGATTATCCAACTTGACCCGCCGGATGCATAAACCTAAAAAACAAACTTAGGCCTTGTTCTTAGGTACCTAAACGACTTGGGTCCTTTCACATTAGAAACAAGCACCTTGGGTACCCAAACACAAGTCTTTGGACTCTTGAGTTTGCCTCGAACATATTTGGCAACTACCTTGTCTGATTTGTTAGTGAGCACAAAAGATGCATCAAAAGTTTTGAATGAAATGCTATGTTCATTGGATGCATCAACAATCTTCTTTTTAGGATTTCTGATATGAGTTGAATGCCTAGAGCTAGAAGCCTCATTACTACACATATAAGCATGATGAGAAATAGTATGAGATTTCCTAGCATGAATTCTGTCACACCTGAGTTTTAGGAGCACCAAAACCCGGGCGCGAACTTATCACCAAGTGTGCTAGGACCAAGTCTCACACATATGATGACTCATGGTACAGAAACGAATGTCACATCTTTAATATATAACGAAGTTCTGTACAAAATAGTTAAATAATTACATCATATGAAGACAACAATCCAGCAACCCAAAGTTGACTGGGAGACGACGGCCTAAACCACTCACGAGCTCATCATGGCATCCTTCATGCACCTCATCCTATGGTACCAGTTCTTGACTTGGGGTGTGACTACAGCAAGGATGAGCTCACATACGTTCATCGCTCAACAAGTTGTGGGGAATAATGTGTATGAACTCACCGAAGGTGGGAGCCCATGTGAAGTGTAAGGCTTACCAAAGAGAATGGTTAAAGCTGAGCATTGCTTTTAAAGTTGGTTAAAATTTTATTAGCAGTTACTAGGTATAAGTAGATATGAACCACATTAAATAAGAGATCAAGAATAATAACAACACCCACAATGTAATGCAAATGAAAAATTGAGTTTAATTCCATAAGTTAATCATATGAGGGTCCGAGCCGCTCATTACCGTGAGCACGACTGATATACCAGTTTTACACTCTGCAGAGGTTGCGCATATTTACCCACAAGTCGTGTTACCCATTTGCCACGGAGTTGATCAGACCCCATACACCTCTACCAAGGAAGCGAGGCAGGGTACTACTATGAGGCCTTTACAAAGTTCCACTAGCTTCAGAAAACCCGCTACAGTTTCTAGGAAGGGCAATATAGAAATCCCTCGTCGGAAAAGTCATCGCAGCATGATCGACCCGAGAACATCCCTATACGCAACTCCCCTACTGCCCTTGCCCCTTTCGGGTAAGGTAGTCCTCCACTAGCTTTTCTAATTAGTCAGCCAAGGGCGTCCCATACCACCCTTGTGGTAGCACTGTTTTTCTGGGTGGTCGCTCCATGTTCCAATTAACAATATGATCTTATCATGAACAATAATTAAACAACAACATAATTGGAACATGATGAAACATAATGAAAACATTAGTTTCCCAAAACTAGGTAGAGCAATAACAAATCCACCCAATAATTCATATGTATGCAAGGTGGGGGAAAAACAATGCTAGGGAACCTATTAGGTCCCATCAAATTAACCTGAGCATGTCGCAATGATTAACAACGAACATTATTAGGTAAAAAGGTTTGATCAAGGGCATAACTTGCTTGAGACTCGAGATTCCCAGGTACCAACTTTCTCTTCAAGTGACTCGTAACTTCGCTGCTAGCATAGCAATACAAACAAACATGGTATGGCAAAATTAACATCATACCAAACATAAGCACAAGCTGCATAATAATGTTCTACGCGTTGCAACGAGATCCTAGGTTCGAGAACCACTACATTCGGAGTTATGGTTATAAAGTTATGATTTTCGGAAGATTTAAGTGCTAGATATAAATCAAATTTAGTGGTTAATTTTAACCATATGTTTCATAACAAAATAAGTTACTAGATGATAAACAATATTAATATGAATTTAGTGGAACTAGAATGGATCAATTTGGAGTCAAATCAAAGAAGTTATGAATTTATGAAGTTTTAAAGTTTTTTTTAATATATAAAAAATCTTTTTCTGGTTTAATTTATTCAATTTGAGGCCCTATTTGGACCGTAAGCACAAATTCCAGAGAGTACAGGGTCCAAAGTATGAAACCTAGCGCTTGGATGTAATGATATTCTCACGAAGGTAGACTGCGGGTTTATTTATAAAGAACACAGGGACTCTTTTAGAAAATTCCCATAGCGAAGGGGTACGAGTGAAGATCGACCGTGCGATCAGAGGTGTATGGTGCGGATTAAATTCGTCCACAACCGAATTGGTATGCAACATGGAGCCTTGGATTCGGATCCAACGGCCCACAATCGATCCGAGGGTTGGAGCACGACATCCGATCCCACCCGTCTGTCCCGAGATCGACGGTTACGAACACATCAACCGAATCGTTATCTTATGAATCCATCACGACCGTCAATATCTAGATCTATTGTCCATGGCGTTCTTCCACACCCCGATTTACTAGAGTGACGGCGCACACAGCTCACACGGCGGCGCTCTCGCCGGAGCTGGGTGAACGGCCCAATCCCACCCCCGCTACCTCGACTAACAGGTTCTGCGCACGACGGGAATGATGCTAGACCAGAGGGGAGGTCTTTTTCCTTGGTTTGCGGTGGCGACAATCCGCACCACGGCACGAACGCTGGTAGGAGCTCCGTTGAGAAATTCCCGGTGCCACCGAGGCTAATTCTGGCCGTGATGTTCCGGAGACCCTTCCCCAGACTTGGCGGTGTACCCAGGTGAGCAGTCGGGTCCCGAGTGGTGACGCCAGAGAGGGGTTCCACAGCGGCGATTGAACTTCACACCCGATTCCTCTATTCACGGCGACCTCACGGCGATTGGTGCGAGAGAAGACAGGAGGGGCGCAGGTGCTCCGGGTTCTTATCCCCGGGTCGAGAGGACACCGAAATCCCAACTCCCCGAACCACGCGGCATGGAGTTCGCAACGGCAACGCTGCCATGCACGGGGAGTCCATTGGAGGGGGAGAGAGCTGACAAGGACCCACTGACCAGCCACTCAGCCAGAGACACACACTCGCAGAGAACGGCTGACAGTGGCCCTCACGCGTCGGTGTCACATTCGTGCACGGTGAGAGGTGGACTGGCCGGGCCCACACGCCAGCGCCACGTTCAAAGAATTGGGCCGCGCGACTGATGTGGTGGAGTCGGCCAAGACAGGGAAATCAGCCCACGCGCGCATGTTTCACTTTTCTTTTTTTCTATTTTTATTTCTTATTTGAATTTCAGATTTGAATTTGATCTCAAATTTTGTTTGTAAGCTCCTTTCACAAATTGAGTGCAAAAGTAAAAGTGCCAGCATGAGGAACTATAATTATTCATTTATATTTTTCTTTATAATATATATTCTTTTCCTTCTATATTTTAATTTCTTTCAACTTTTCAAATTCCTAATACAAATTCAAACCCGTTTCAACTTTCTGTTTTAAACTTCAGATTTCCAATCCTAATGTGAATATAAATCCTACAAATTTTTAATATTATCATTTTTGCTCCCTCCATTTTCCAATTCTAGAAGTAACAAATTACTATTGTTATTTCCCTCCATTTTCCAATTCTTGGAACAGGGTTTGTAGACCTTTCCCTTCTTTTGCTTGAGGATTTTCCGAAAGCTCTTGATGATAAGAGTCATCTCCTCATTATCGAGCTTGGAGGTGTCGATTGGGAGTCTACTTGGTGTAGACTCTTCCTTCTTTTCTTCCGTTGCCTTGAATGCAACGGGTTGTACCTCGGGTGTGGAGGTGGCACCTTGCTCCAAGTTGACAATGTGTTTGGAGTCTTTGATCATAAGTTTAAAGCTCACAAACTTACCAATTACCTATGTTTATATCTAGGATCCCCACAAATTAATTGAACTTGAGTGGAATTACGAAATAAAAGAGATCTTAGAATAACCTTAACCATTTCATGGTCATCCCACTTGGTGCTCCCGAGGTTGCGGACTTGGTTGACCATCGTCTTGAGCCGGTTGTACATTGCTTGTGGCTCCTCTCCTTTGTCGAGGACGAATCGACCGAGTTCTCCCTTAATCGTTTTGCGCTTGGTGATCTTGGTCACCTCGTCCTCTTCATGCGCCGTCTTGAGGACGTCCCAAATTTCTTTGGCACTTTTCAACCTTTGTACCTTGTTATACTCCTCTCGACGCAAGGAAGCAATGAGTATAGAGGTGGCTTGTAAATTAAAGTGCCTAATTTGGGTGGCCTCATCGAAGTCGTAGTCCTCGTCGCCCACCTGTGGTGCCTGCTCTCCAAACTCAATAATATCCCATATGATTTTGTGGAGTGAGGTTAGATGGTTCCTCATTTTATCACCCCACATACAATAATCTTCACCATCAAAATATGGCGGTTTGCCTAGGGGTATCGAAATTAAAGGAGTGTGTTTAGGAATGCGAGGATAACGAAGAGGAATCTTACTATACTTCTTATGCTCTTGGCACTTTAAAGATGTAGACTCGGTGCTGGAGGTGAAAGGTGATGAGGAGTCGGTCTCGTAGTAGACCACCTTATTCATTTTCTTTTTCTTCTAGTCACCCTTCCTATGTGAGTTGATGGAGTCGGCAAATTCCTCCTAGTGCTTGTCGTCGTCCTCCTTCGATGGAATCCTTTCATCGTCCTTCTTTCCTGCGGCTTCGGGCTTTTCACCGATGACCATCTCACTCTTGGCATGTTCTCCCGACATCACTTCGAGTTGTTAGACTCTAATGAAGCACCGATGACCATCTCACTCTTGGCATGTTCTCCTGATACCAATTGAAAGTCGCCTAGAGGGGGGTGAATAGACAAAACCTGAAAATTATAAACTTTGAACACGCGCTTTGCTCGGGGTTAGGGTTAGAAATAAATAATATTGAATTTGGAGTGTGGAAGATAGTTCTTCTTGCTATGAGTTGCTCAATCAATGTGGATAACTTTGGGAGCCAACTCAAAACAATATGAGCAAGAGAACTTTAGAGAGAGAGGAGATAGAGGAGAGGGGATGTTGGGGGCCTTTGTCTTCCGAAGGTCCTCAAAAACATGATTAACAATGTTTCCCCAAGTGTAATATATGTATAGGAACCTTCAGAATCAGGATGAAGCTGTCCACAATAAGAAAAGCATGATCGGGACGAAGGTCGAACCAATTTCGAAGCTATGCGCAAGGAAGCTTCGGTTCAGTAGCAGAAAAGGAACCGACTTAAAGAGGAAAAGGCTATTTAGTCCTCGATAGATTGTCCTAATGTCAATAGTAAACATGAAGGGCATGAATGTAATTTTGCACAGGCTGCGCCCTATGCCTATAAATAGATGAACAGTACCCCCCGTACTGTTCACGCTGACTTGTACTCGCTTGTGCATCACGCTTGTACTTTTACATTCTATCAAGCCGAAGGTACATTTGTAATTCAATATTGTTTCTGTCTTTCCATGATAATATAATGAGAATGAATTAATAATGTTATATGATCGTTTATGTTGTCTCTTACATTTTATACGCTTCTTCTTTTATTAACATATATCGCTATGATGAAGGTATGTCCTTCATGACCTTCGTTTGAAGATCATTATATCCTAAGGGAAATAATGCTTCGAAGGACGAAGGGCATTAACATTTAACATTCTGTGTTGCCTTGTTCTTAATTCATAGCATTTGAGAACAAGTCCCTAACATTGGCGCCCACCTCCGGTGAACTCATTCGACCACCTTCGGCAAGCACTGACCTTCGTCATGCCGCCGAAGAAAGCTTCAGCACCAGGGGCTGCTGCGCTGCAGCCACTGGACACAAATTAGGAAACTCTCTCTCTCTGAGAGGCTCGAAGCCAGAAAAGGAAGGCCACCAGTCCAACACTCCAGGAGGACAAGTTGGACCAAGAGATCAGGGACATGGAAATCATCCATCAACAAGTGCAAAGGAAGAAGGAGAAGATGGCGCGGCTGGCCGATCTTCAAAGGAAGATCGACGAAGCTACTGAAGAAGTGTGTCATCTTGCTCAAGATGAACAAGACCGAAGGCCCCAACACAGGGAGCTTCGTCAAGAAGGCTTATTCAACGAAGATGGATGGTATGATGATTTTAACCATGATACCTTTACTTTTGATGATGCTTCTCCCTTGGCAGCAGAACTGCAGGCTACCCCATGGCCCCCATCATACAAGCCACCCCAGCTTCCCATGTATGATGGGCACTCAGATCCAAAGCAGTTTCTGATGAGTTACGAAGCAACTATATCTTCGTACAAGGGCAATACCACAGTCATGGCGAAGTCCTTCGTCATGGCAGTCTGGAATGTAGCCCAAACATGGTATTCTTCTCTTCGACCAGGGACTATCACGTCGTGGCAGAAGCTTAAGGACATGCTGGTTACCAGTTTCCAAGGCTTTCAAACAAAGCCAGTCATAGCTCAGGCCCTGTTCCAATGCACGCAAGACCACGAAGAATACATTCAGGCATATGTCCGAAGGTTCTTGAGACTGAGGGCACAAGCGCCTACAGTGCCCAATGAAATTGTCATTGAGGCCATGATCAAGGGTCTTATGCCAGGACCTACTGCTCAATATTTCGCCAGAAAGCCCCCACGGACCCTAGAGAAGCTGCTTCAGAAGATGGATGAGTACATTCGGGCTGATAACGACTTCCTCCAAAGAAGGGATGAAGCGTACAGGTTCTCTAAGATGACCAGGGGCTTCGGAGGACGAATCCACCCAAGGCATGTCAAGTCGATTCACACCTCCAGTCAGAACGATGACAAAGGGAGCCAGCCTCAGAGGTCACAATACACCTCACAATCTTCAGGGCAACAACAAAGCTCTTTCAGGCCGCCAGCTCTAAGGGGCAGAGGCGCCAGGGGCTTCGGAGGAAGATATGGGGATCAGCCCAGGAAGATTTATTGCTTATTCTGTGGTGAGGACAAGGGCCATACTACAAGAATGTGTCAAATCACCATTCAGAAGTAGAAGGAGATCGCAAAAGCCAAAGCTAGGCAGAATCAGCCGAAGCAGGACTTGCACACTACTTCGTGCCACTCTCGTTACATACCAGAATATGTGGGCAATCATCCTGTAGCTTCTATTGCTTCGGCTAGCCATTCACAAGCTTCCTAGCCACAGCTCCCACCACCACCACCACTACAACCGACCTATTCCTGAAGCCAGCAGCCAGAAGGGCGCCAATACACTCAACAGCAACGACAGTTCAGGGAGGAATCCGAAGCTCGCACAGTCAATAGTACTGTGCCAGAATCAAAGCACATTTATTGAGCGATATCCTACCCCCGAAATACTGTTATGTTCTATGTCATTTTGTTTTTCAATAAGGAACAATCAATGTAAATCTAGTTTTAATTCCTTGTAATAGTTTTGCTTCTATGAGAACGAAATAGATCCCCTTCACAGATTTACGAAGCTCAAAAACTGTCAAAGCTCAAAAGTCATTCCTAAGGGAATGCAGAGCTAAAAATCGCCAAAAATACAAAAAGTCGCTCCTAAGGGAGCGCAGTCTAAGTTTTGCCGAAGCTACAAAAAGTCATTCCTAAGGGAGCATAGTGTAAGTTTTCTGCTCAAAAGTCGTTCCAAAGGGAATGCAGAGCCAAATACCGCCGAAATATAAGGCGAAGAAGTTCAAAAGATGTTCCTAAGGGGATGCAAAACTTATACTGCCGAAATAGAAGGTGAAGAAGTTCAAAAGACGTTCCTAAGGGGATGCAGAACTTACACCGAAAAATAAGCGGTGAAGCCAAAAAATAAACGGCAAGAGACATTGATCGTTCCTAAGGGGACGCAGAGACTGTGTGGGTGTGTGAGTGTGTGTCTTCGGCATTAGCATCATATTTTGCATCACATCATCCCGCATAGCATCACATCATACATCATATCGCACTAAAGACACGAATTGAATACGAAGTCGATCTTCGGAGAATGCTTTGTAAAAATGAAAATGTGCTAAGGCACAAAGTAAGCTGAGAAATACAGTTTCATCAGCTTTGTTGCAAAAGAAGGGATCCCTTGATTATGAAGCATGGATGATTTTACGAAGCTTGGATGTTCTTACAAAGCATGGATATTTTCACGAAGCATGGATCTTTTTCTTTACGAAGCATGAAAGAAGGGAAGGTGATTTTTCGTCGAAGGCTCAAAAACGGTATGTATATAAAAGTTTCATGCATTGCAAAGAAGTGAATTACAAATAATTTACATAATAGATTCAATATTACAGTCTTTTTACAACAAAGCCACATTGACCATCTGAAAATGTTTTTACAATAAGTACTAGTCTTCCTTCAGGACCTTCTCCGCAACTTCATTCTGCAATTTATTGACGACTTCGTCAACGATAGATTCAACCATATTGATGATCTCCAATGCTTCCTTCGTTTCTGGATCGGCCAGGGGGTCGAACGGATCCGGTGGCGGAGATAATTCAGCTACAGTGAAAAAAATTAATCAGTCCGAAGCCACAAAAACAAATGTCGAAGCTAGATGCCGCAAAACAATACCTATGCGTCTCTCGCACTCTTTAGCTTCTTCAGCCTGTTTTGCTTGTACTCGGGCGTCATGGATGTCTTTCTCACTTTTCTTCATAATTTCGTGAGCCATCTCTCGGCCACCATTTAAACATATGTCATTGTAAAATTTCCCGCCCATTAAACTTGCTTCAGCTGAGGGATACTTTGTATCATCCATGGAGAAGGCAGCTTCGGCCTGGGCCAGGGTCTTGACATGGTCGCATCCCGCCTTCTCCAGGATGGCTGAAATTCCCCTTGCACCGGAGAACGCACAAACATCCCCGCGATCACTTAAGATTTCTTCGAAAGCTTCGGCCTCTCCGCTTATCCATTCGATAACACCTTCAGGGTCGCCTCGTATGAAGTTATCTTTGTTAGAATAGGCGCCCACGTTGGCGAAGCTAGTCTTTATCTTCTCCACGCAGCCCAAGGATTTTTCAAAGCATCTTTCCTTGGACGCGTGAAGTTCTTCAACTGTTTTCTATAAATGGTTTTTCCAATAATCGCTGATCCCTCGGTTAGCTTCTGCGAGAGCGCATTTTTCTTTGGATTCTGCCAACTGTTTCCGAAGGTCTTCGATTTCATTCTTTTGGATTTTGGCTTGAGCTTTGAAACCAGCTTCATCTTCTTTCACCTTGTTTACCAATGAAATCAAGATTTTTTCTTTTTCAAGACCTTCGTTCCTTAACTCAATTACCTCTGAACGAAGGTTGTTCAGAGCCATCGTGTATCCTTCATCTTCAATGTTTTTCTGAACCCTTAGCGCATTGCTAAGAATTAAGCCCTGTAAGAGGAAGACATAATTAAGTATAGTAAATAAAATATTTCGTCTTCAAATATAGAATTAGCTTTTATACCTTTATGCTATTATACGCTAAGCTATCAACAAGCTCATCCTTCGATAGGATCGAAAGACCATCTTCCAGCATCGGGAATCCGATGCTTCTACCTATCTCCCAGCATATAGATATTTCTTTATTATCAGGGAGACAGTACAAAAAATCTTCTTCCCCACTGCCATTAAACACTAATGCCCCCTTTGGGTATTTTAATTTTTTGGTGTAGTGTAGTGCTTCTAGCTTTTCTTCTTGAGAAAGTCTCTTCCCCGAAGCATGGCGAATGATGTAATCAGTGCTTTCTTTTGAAGCTTCGGAGGCAGGAGCTTCAACTTTTTCAGGCGCAACTTGCTCTGTCGCCTTTTCTTCAACTAGGTAGGCTTTGTCCCAGTGGGCTCTGAAGACCCAGCTTCGGTTTCAGATTGAATTACTACATCTTCGACTTCTGCCTGCTTTGTTTCAGCTTCGACTTTTGCCTGCTTTATTTCAGCTTCGGGTTGCACTTTCGAAGCATCGGCAAGTTTTCTTGAAGGAGTAGAGCTCAAGGTCTTTGCTGTCTCCAGCACAAGATCTAGCACATTTGCCATCCTTCTCCTCTTAGGAGTTGTGGCAGCACTCTTTTGTGCCTTCGGCACTGTTACCTCCGATGAAGGGCTCAAAATTTCTGGCACTTTTATTTCTTCAATATTTGACTCTTCAGCTTTACCCTTACCAGCCTTTGTCTCAACTAGCTCAGCTGAAGGTAGCTTCGGCATTGTAGCTGGATCTTCAATCCTCTGCGCAGGAGGAACAATTTCTTTTGTCTTGGCGGCCGAGGAGGCCCCTTCGCCAAATTCAGGTATCGCAGCCGGTTCGATGTAACGCGGCCGGTGAGTCAGAACCTTCATCTTCTTCCTCTTCGGCTCAGCCGTGATGGCCGAAGCAGCAACCTTTCCAGCAGCAGCAATCTTCCTTTTTACCCCTTGCCCTCGCAGCGGGTAACAATAATCAGGGTATACGAAGCCAATAGCATCAAATACCTTGTTTAACCTTTTCTTATTCCGACCCCCGAAGGCTGCGGACAAGGCATTGTCTTCCTTTTTGGAGTACGCTCCAAGCAGTTCATCACTTGTAGCTTCGATACACTTCAACCAATCATCATTTGGTTCATCAAACTTATCCCCAAACCTAAATGTGTACTTCAGCCGGACCAAATCACCTTTGCTACAATTAGTGATGGTCTCCTTCGGCATTTCCCAGCTTTCTACAAGCGGCCACACCCTGAAGGCTATATGTTCTTGAATTAGATCTCTTGTCCCAATAAAAGAGCAAACAGTGTTGAAGGCCCTCTGACACGCTTCGGCGGCGTCATCAATTTCGACCTTCTGCCTTCGGAGGCCGAAGCGGGACCAGATGGGGCGCATAATTACTTCCTTAATATCTTCCCTTGCTTTCAAATCAATTTTCACATAAAATCATTCTTCCATCCAAGCTCTGGGCCATCTTTTCCGAAATGTCGGCACCGAATGACTTGCGTTGGGACGGGCGATAAATCCATAACAACCTAAGTTGTTGTCGTACTATTCTTTACCCATGGCCTTCGTCTCATATAGAAGTTCGTGCATACTGCAGAAGCACTTGGCGCTTGGTTCTAGCCCTTGACTTTTCACCGCCCAGACAAAAATCCCCATCCTTATCACGGCTTCGGGAGTGATCTGATGAAGGAAGATTTGGTACGTCTTCAGTACTTCAACAACAAACTTACTTAAAGGGAACCAAAGCCCAGCCTTGAAGAAGCTTCGGAAAATCACAACTTCGTTCTCCTCAGGGGCAGGGACGTTGTTGTCTCCGCCAGCCCTCACAATAGACATATCCTGTTGGTGACTTGTTCTCAAATGCTATGAATCAAGAACAAGGCAACATAAAATGTTAAATATCAAAAGCCCTTCGTCCTCTTAATCATTATTTCCCTTCGGATATAATAATTATGAGGGCGAAGGTCATGAAAGACGTACCTTCATGATTATAGTAAAGAATGAAGAATATTCAAACAAAATACAGAAGGTAACACGATTTCTGTAAACATTATTATTATTGATATACTTCTATTTATATTACTTATGTAGACAAAAATAAATTACAAATGTACCTTCGGCTTGAAGGAGAGAAAATACAAGTGTGGTGCAGAAGTGAATGCCAAGTCAGCGTGAACAGTACGGGGATACTGTTCACCTATTTATAGGCACGGGTCGCAGCCCATGCAAAATTACATTAATGCCCTTTACGTTTATCAATAACTCTATGATAATTCTTCGAGGTCTAATCTGGTTTTTCATCTTTAAGTCGGTTTCCTTTTCCGCCGTTCTCCCGAAGCTCTTCTACACACAGCTTCGGCTCTGCGCCAACCTTCGTGTTCCTTGTGCTTCTTCATATTGTGGCTCTGATCCGAGTTCGAAGATACCTGTTAATGTACTTTACTCCAGAAACATTGTTAAATCATGTTTTTGAGGACCTTCGGAAGCCGAAGGCCCCCAACAGTAGCCCCTCGCAATATTAATTTGTTAGAATGATAAATTCAGATTGCGAAATGGACGAAGGCTATGAGCCGAAGGTCCGAAAAAACACCTTCCTCTTGCTAGAATAGCAACAGTCATTGGCAAATGGGACCCTCCAGTCTCCGACATAATGGGTTTATAAATAGGGGCTCGCCACAATTTATTTGGCACGCTCTCCTGCCATCTGTTTTGCCTGCTCAAAAAGATTTCTGCCCACAAATATTTGGTTTTCTCCTTAGTTTTAAGCTTCGGAACCGAGAGGCAAGAATTCCAAAGAGATGTCTGAGGAGAAGAAGGTTGCTGCCGAAATGAAGCTGAGCCTTTCTGAAGAGATGCATCTGGGTTTTCTTGAGTCAATAGCGAAGACGAATACGGAGAAGATTACAAGGGAGATTTTAGAAGGTTTATCTGAAGATACTGGTGATAGTGACAGTTATGACGCAGATAGTGGGGGTGAAGATTCCGAAGATCGGCCATGGCGACCAAGCCATTCAGTCTTCGGGAAATCAACTATCGGGCAAAGTCACCTTGAAAACATGAGGGGGAGATATTTTCGGGATATGTCTATTGTAAGAGCAGATGCCAGAGAAAAAACTGTGCCGACTCCCGGAGATGATGAAGTTGTTATCTTCCGAAGCTTTTTAAAAGCTGGGCTACGATTCCCTATAAGCAGATTTGTGGTGGAAGTTCTGAAAATATATCAGGTTTACCTTCATCAACTTACCCCTGAAGCAATAATGAGAATGGGAATCTTCGTCTGGGCTGTGAAGAGTCAGGGCCTAGAGCCAAGTGCGAAAAGTTTTTGCAATATTCATGAATTTTTATACGAAATGAAACCCTGGGGTAAAGAGCAATATCATAACAACTTTAGTTGCTACAGCTTCGGCGCTCGCTCTGGGTCAAGCTGCCCCGTGCCCACCTTTCGTAAGAGATGGCCCGGAGAATGGATGAAAGAATGGTTCTATGTAAAAATGATTTGAAGGTTCGAGAGGATATTAAGGATGTCATCATGTGCCCCATCTGGCAGCGCTTCGGACTCCGGAAACCGAAGGTAGAAATGGATGAAGTAGCCGAAGAATGCCAACGGGCCTTCGGCGTAGTCTGCTCTTTTATTGGGACAAGGGATTTGATACAAGAACACATTGCTTTCGGAGTATGGCCTCTTGCAGATAATTGGGAAATGCCGAAAGAAACTGTTAAAGAAACTGACGAAGGTGGGCTAGTCAGGCTGAAGTATACATTCAAGTATGGAGACAAATTCGTTGACCCAGATGATGATTGGTTAAAGAGCATTGAAACTGTAAGTGATGAATTGCTTGGGGTATATTCGAAGGACGATGATACTGCAATGTCAGCAGCCTTTGGAGGCCAAAGAAAGAAAAGACTGAACCGAGTTTTTGATGCAATTGGGTTCGTGTACTCCGACTACCATTATCTAGTGTGGGGGCAGAAAAGGAAAGGTACGGTTTCTGCGAAAGAAACTACTTCAGCTGCTCCTACCGAGCCAGCGCCGAAGAGAAAAAGGGTGAAAGTTCTCACGCACCGGCCACGTTACATTGAACTAGCCACAGTGCCTGAATTCGGCAGTGAAACATCTTCGGCCCCCGAAGCTAAGGAATCAATTCCGCTGCATGGAGCCAAAGAGCTGGCCGAAGCGCCAACAACAAAAGAATTGGAGGAACCAAAAATTCTGTTACCAGAAACCAAAGAGCTGGCCGAAGCGCCATCGACAGAAAAGATGGAAGAAGCAAAAGCATCAACTGAGGGAGCGAAAATATCAGGAATTTTGAGCCCTTCAGAAGAAATTAAAGCAGCAAAAATTAAAAAGGGGCCAACAGTGACCCCAAAAAGAAAAAGAATGGTTAATGTGTTAGATGTTTTGGAAACAATTAAACTTCCAAGCACAAACCCAAAAAAGACTGCTGAAACTTCTGAGGCGCTTGCTGAAGTATCCGTTGCTAAGTCTCCGAAGCAACAGACTGAAGTTGAAACCAGGCCTTCAGAACCAACCAAGGTAATACCTTTAGAAGAAGCAAAAATTGCAAGGGCAACTGAAAAAATGAAAATGTCAGAGCCTACTTTGGTCGAAGAGATTGATACTGCTGTCCCCGAAGCATCTTCCAAATTATACGATTATATCGTGCGTCATGCTGCGGGGAAAAAATTATCGGAAGAAGAAGTTTTTGAAGCTAATCACTATGCCAAAGAATTGAAATATCCGAAGGGGGCACTAGTGTTCAATGGGACAAACGAAGAAGATTTCCTATACTGCCTCCCAGACAATAAAGAATTATCCGTCTGTCGGGAGATGTCTAGAAGTATGGGGTTTCCGAAGCTCGAAGCTGGATTATGTGCTATGACGAAGGAGGATCTTGCGGATAGTCTTGCGTACAATAGCCTGAAGGTATGGGAATTGGATGTTTACAAATTTTATAATTCATAACTCATTCTTTTATTCTTATACCAACCCCCCCTTTTTTTACAAATAGGGTTTAATTTTAAGCAACGCATTGAGAGCACAAAAGAATGCCGAAGACGAGAGCTATGAAATTGCATTCAACAACTTACGATCAGAAGTTATTAAACTGAGAAATGAAGCTCTGGAAAAGGATAAAATTCTGCTTACATTGGTGGACAAGGTAAAAAAGGACGAAGCTGCCTCAAAGGCCCAGGCCGAAGCCCAAAGACGTGAAATTAAAGATCTTCAGAAACAGCTAGCTAGAGCTAAAGAAGAGCGTATACTTGAAGAAACAAAACGCGAGCTTAGTGATCAACTGGCCAATCATTTAGAGATGAGTGTTAAAGAGCTTCGTGCGTCCCAGAGGAAATGTTATGTTAAATCCATAGAGTGCGTCAAAAAGATAAAATCTAGCTTCGCCAGCGTTGGCGCATTCTCTAGTGAAGAGAATTTTTCAAGAGGCAATCCTGAAGGTCCAATGGAATGGATCAGTCACGAAGCAGAGGCCTTCGAGGAAATCTTGAATAGCCGTGGTGACATCTGCGCTTTTTCGGGTGCTAGGGGGATTGCTGCTGTTTTGGAGAGGAAAGGCTGCGAGCATGTAAAATCCTTAGCGCAGGCCGAAGCTACCTTGTCCTCTGAAGACATTAAAGACCCCTCACCCGAAGCAAGCATGGTCGGTGGGAAATTCTTCACCGATATCTGGGACAACGGCGGCCGAGAATTGGCGCAAGAAATTATTCAAAGGAGTGAAAAAGGCATCCACGATGCTAGAAAAGTAGCGGAAGCTGCCGAGAAAAGTACAGAGCCCGAAGGGCAAATAGGTATTAATTAGTGGCTTTTATCATGCTGTAATTTTTAATTCCAGACTCTGTTCGCGGTTTGTAATAGTAATATAGCCGTATCTTTTCTTCCCTCAGAACCTGCTGAGGCATCTCCGGGCCCCCACCCAAAGGGGGACGATGAATTTAGAAAAATGGCTGAAGCCATTATGGACAAGGTTGTCAACCAACTATTGGATGAAGCTGCAGAGATAGTGCTTAAAGAAGATTGAATGCTATTGTAGAAACATTTGAAACGTAAAATGTATAATATATTGTAACTTTTAAATGTAATATATAATTTATTTATAGTTTAATTCTTTACGATGCATGAAACTTGACATACATACCATTTTTTGAGCCTTCGGCGAAAAAACACCTTCCCTTCTTTTCATGCTTCGTGAAGAAAATCTTTTCTATATCACAAGGATTTGTTTGCTTCTCTGATGAAGAACATCCAAACTTCGTGAAATATTCTCCGAAGCTATAAAAAAGTTTTGTGTTGCCTCTCCAATGAGGCTACTCTTCGTCTCGATTCGTCTTGTGCCTTAGCACGATTTTCTCTTTTCCAAAATATGCTCCGAAGATCAACACTGTATCCCTTTCTTGTTTCAGATGCACTATGATGTATGATGCTTATGTTATGCAAAAATGATGTGATGATGTTATGTTATGCAAGATGATATTTGTGCCACAGATATATATCCCTGTAATAAAGCACACACACTTTATATCAGCGCTGACTTTTCGCTGTAAGCCTCCCTCAGGAGCTTCTTCGCCTTTTACTTTCAGCGGAATCAGCGTTTATTTTTCGCTGTAAGCCTCCCTAAGGAGCTTCTTCGCCTTTTACTTTCAGCGGAATCAGCGTTTATTTTTCGCTGTAAGCCTCCCTTAGGAGCTTCTTCGCCTTTTACTTTCAGCGGAATCAGCGTTTATTTTTCGCTGTAAGCCTCCCTTAGGAGCTTCTTCGCCTTTTACTTTCAGCGGAATCAGCGTTTATTTTTCGCTGTAGGTTTACAAAACTTACACTGCGCTCCCTTAGGAACGACTTTTTACTGTATCGAACAATTTGTACTGTGTCCGTTAGATCAAATTTTTGGTAATAGAAAGGTCCTTCAAATCAACATAAATTTGTATGCTTCGGCAACTCGAGCCTATGGAAAAAACATATTTCTATTATGGTAAAAGACGAAAGTATTACAAGGAATTTGAAATTCAATAAAAGACATTTAAATTCTTCATAATTGTTCCTTATTAACAAAAAGGTAATACTGTATGTAAAAAATGCGAAAGAACCGCTATTGAAGTAGGATATTTGTTAATAGATGTGCTTCGACTCTGGCACAGTACTGTTGACTGTGCGAGCTTCAGACTCCTCTCTGAAATCCCGCTGAAGATGACTGTGCTGACTCCCTTCTGGCTGCTGCCCTCGCTGGATCGGCGGTGGCGGTGGAGGCTGCTGCCAAGATGCTTGGGGTTGGCTCGCCGAAGCAACAGAAGCTGCAGGGTGGTTGCCTACGTATTCTGGAATATAAGGCGAGTGATACGAAGCAGTGTGCATGACCTGCTTCGGCTGACTTTGTTGCGCTGCTGCCTCTGCTATCTCCTTCTGTTTCTGGATGGTAACATGGCACATCCTGGTGGTATGGCTCTTGTCTTCTCCACAGAATAGGCAATAAATTTTTCTTGGCTGGTCTCCGAAGCTTCCCCCGAAGCCCCTGGCGCCTCTGCCCCTTGGCGCTGGCGGCCGAAAAGAACTTTGCTGCTGGCCCGAAGCTTGTGAAGAGTATTGTGGCCTTTGCTGCTGACTCCCTCGATCATCGGTTTGAGCAGAGTTATGAATTGACCTAACGTGCCTCGGGTGAAATCTTCCTCCGAAGCCCCTGGTCATTTCAGAGAACCTGAATGCTTCCTCCCTTCTTTGGCGGAAGTCATTGTCAGCTCGAATGTATTCGTCCATCTTCTGGAGCAGCTTCTCCAACGTTTGTGGTGGCTTCCTGGCAAAGTACTGCGCTGAAGGTCCTGGCCGAAGCCCCTTAATCATGGCCTCAATGACAATTTCATTGGGCACTGTTGGCGCTTGTGCCCTCAGACGCAGAAACCTTCGGACGTACGCCTGGAGGTATTCTTCGTGGTCCTGGGTACACTGAAATAAAGCTTGAGCAGTGACTGGCTTCGTCTGAAACCCTTGGAAGCTAGTTATCAGCATATCCTTCAACTTCTGCCAAGAAGTGATTGTCCCTGGCCGAAGAGAAGAGTACCAGGTCTGAGCAACGCTCTTGACGGCCATGACAAAAGATTTTGCCATGACTGCAGTATTGCCACCATACGAAGATATGGTTGCTTCATAGCTCATCAAGAATTGCTTCTGGTCTGTATGACCGTCATACATGGGTAACTGGGGTGGCTTGTAAGACTGGGGCCATGGTGTAGCCTGCAATTCTGTTGAGAGGGGAGAAGCATCATCGAAAGCAAAGTTTCCATGATGGAAATCTTCATACCAGTCGTCCTCATTGTGGAAGCCTTCTTGATGGAGCTCTCTGCATGGAGGCCTTCGGCTCTGATCATCTTGAACAAGATGGCAAACCTCTTCAGAAGCTTCGTCTATCTGTCTCTGAAGATCGGCTAGACGAGCCATCTTCTCCTTCTTGTGCTGCACCTGTTGTTGAAGGATCTCCAGATTTTGGATTTCTTGATCCAAGTCATCCTCCGGAGGTGTTGGACTAACAGCTTTCCTCTTCTGGCTTCGGGCCTCTCTAAGGGAAAGGACGTCCTTATTGGGATCCAACGGCTGTAAAGTACTAGCCCCTGTTGCTGAAGCTTTTTTCAGCGGCATGACGAAGATGATGCTTGCCGAAGGTGTTCAAGACTCAGAAAATGGAAGTGAGTTCACCGGAGGTGGGCGCCAATGTTGGTGACTTGTTCTCAAATGCTATGAATCAAGAACAAGGCAACATAAAATGTTAAATATCAAAAGCCCTTCGTCCTCTTAATCATTATTTCCCTTCGGATATAATAATTATGAGGGCGAAGGTCATGAAAGACGTACCTTCATGATTATAGTAAAGAATGAAGAATATTCAAACAAAATACAGAAGGTAACACGATTTCTGTAAACATTATTATTATTGATATACTTCTATTTATATTACTTATGTAGACAAAAATAAATTACAAATGTACCTTCGGCTTGAAGGAGAGAAAATACAAGTGTGGCGCAGAAGTGAATGCCAAGTCAGCGTGAACAGTACGGGGATACTGTTCACCTATTTATAGGCATGGGTTGCAGCCCATGCAAAATTACATTAATGCCCTTTACGTTTATCAATAACTCTATGATAATTCTTCGAGGTCTAATCTGGTTTTTCATCTTTAAGTCGGTTTCCTTTTCCGCCGTTGTCCCGAAGCTCTTCTACAGACAGCTTCGGCTCTGCGCCAACCTTCGTGTTCCTTGTGCTTCTTCATACTGTGGCTCTAATCCGAGTCCGAAGATACCTGTTAATGTACTTTACTCCAGAAACATTGTTAAATCATGTTTTTGAGGACCTTCGGAAGCCGAAGGCCCCCAACATATCCCAAAAGTACCTTCCCCTCATGTTTTCGAGATGACTCTGTTTGTTGGTCGATTTCCCGAAGATTGAATGACTTGGCCTCTACGGTCGATCCTCAGAATCTTCGTCCCCACTTTCCACATTAAAGCTATCGGTGTCACCAGTATCTTCGGACAGGCCCTCCAGTATCTCTTTAGTAATCTTCTTCGTATTTGTTTTTGCCATCGATTCGACAAATCTAGCAATGTAAGAATCCACAGTTTTCTTCTCCTCAAAAAGCTTCTCCTCTTTAGTCAGCTTCGTCTCAGCAGCAACCTTCTTGTCTTGAGACATTTTTTCTTCAGACACGGTGAAAACGCGTCTTTTAAACTGAAGCTCAGAGAGCTTGAAAAACTATCAAGCACTAGTGAGCAAGAGCTATAAAATTGAGAAAATAAGGCAAATGGCACAAGCAGTGTATCAAGTGTAGTCGGTGTAAGTTCCTATTTATACGCCCATACGCTCCAAATTGGAGGGCCCCATTTGTCATTGACTATTGCTATTCTAGCAAAGGAAAGGTGTTTTTTCGGACCTTTGGCTTAAGGCCTTCGTCCATGTCGTGGTCTGAATTCGTTATCTTAACAAATTAATACAGTGAGGGGCTACTGTTGGGGGCCTTCAGCTTCCGAAGGTCCTCAAAAACATGATTAACAATGTTTCCCCAAGTGTAATATATGTACAGGAACCTTCGAAATCGGGATGAAGCTATCCACAATATGAAAAGCATGGTCGGGACGAAGGTCGAACCAGTTCCGAAGCTATGCGCAAGGAAGCTTCGGCTCAGTAGCAGAAAAGGAACCGACTTAAAGAGGAAAAGGCTATTTAGTCCTCGATAGATTGTCCTAATGTCAATAGTAAACATGAAGGGCATGAATGTAATTTTGCACAAGCTGCGCCCTATGCCTATAAATAGATGAACAGTACCCCCGTACTGTTCACGCTGACTTGTACTCGCTTGTGCATCACGCTTGTACTTTTACATTCTATCAAGCCGAAGGTACATTTGTAATTCAATATTGTTTTTGTCTTTCCATGATAATATTATGAGAATGAATTAATAATGTTATATGATCGTTTATGTTGTCTCTTACATTTTATATGCTTCTTCTTTTATTAACATATATCGCGATGATGGAGGTATGTCCTTCATGACCTTCGTCTGAAGATCATTATATCCTAAGGGAAGTAATTCTTCGAAGGACGAAGGGCATTAACATTTAACATTTTGTGTTGCCTTGTTCTTAATTCATAGCATTTGAGAACAAGTCCCCAACAGGGGAGAAACAAATCGAGTGATGAAGATCAACAAAAATGAACACGGTGATTTGTTTCCCGAGGTTCGGTTCCAAGGAAACTACTCCCCGTTGAGGAGGCCACAAAGGCCGGGTCTATTCCAACCCTTTCCCTCTCTGAATCGGTCACTTAGACCGGTCGAGTGCTTCTTAATCACACGGGTCACTAAGACCCCGCAAGGATCACCACACAAGTAGGTGTATCTTGCTTGGTTTACAAAACACTTGAGAAGTTTAGAGTGAGAAGAAGAAAGCAATCCAAGCAACAAGAGCTACAAAAGAAACACAAATCACCCTCTCTCAAGTCACTAAGCACTTGATTTGATTTTGAAGCTTGGAGAGGATTTGATCCTATGATTGTGTCTTGGAGTGTATGCCTTTGCTCTAGTATTGAATGTGAAGGTTGGAAAGCTTGGATGGCTTCAATGGTGGTGGTTGGGGGGTATTTATAGCCTCCAACCACTTCCTAGCCGTTGGCTGACTTTGCTGTCGATGGGCACACCGAACAGTCCGGTGGTGCACTGGACACTGCACTGTTCATTTTCCGGTGAGTGCCACATCAGCCGACCATTGGGGTTTGGAGCTATTGACCGTTGAAGTCCTTTGTCCTCTTGCGGCACCGGACAGTCCAGTGCGCTCTGAATTCTGACGGTCAGACTGTACTGCAGTCGACCGTTGGTGAAGTTGACCTTTGCTCCGTTGGCTAAACGGATAGTCCGTTGGCTCAACGGTGAGTTATAGTGGAGTGGCTCTGAGAAAACCCGAGAGCGGCGAGTTCGCGAGTGTAACACTCTGAATTTGGGGGTCTAAAATTTATTCTCTAAATGCCTACCAAATTCAGGTGTTACCCTTTGTCTCTCCCTCTAGTCTCTCTCTCTCTTTCTTTTGAGTAGAATTAGCTTAATTTAGTGAGGGGTTAAATATTTATTTTTGTCAAAACTATGTGAGTCATGAATTGTTGCATCATGCCAAGCCTAAATTACCCTTTGAATTGTTGCACATGTTTGAATTGGTTTGAATTTGCATTTTATTTGAATTTTATTTGGAAACCCTAGAGAAAATAAAATAGAAAAGCCATTAGAAATTCCAGGAAAATAGAAAACCTCATTTCAGCCTAACAAGCCCATCTCGGCCCAGCCTCGCGCGCGCGCCCACGCGTCAGCCCGTGCTCTGACAGGCGGCCCCCGCCTGTCAGCGCCTTCTCGTTTCCTCTCTCTTCCCCCCTCTCCCTCTCGCTGCCTAGTGGGGCCAGCTTGTCGGCGCCAGTCGCCCGCGCACCCGTGTTCTCTCTGCCTCGCGGGCCCAACCTGCCAGCACACCGAGTCGTTCCCTCCGCGCACCTGTTTTCCCTCGCTGCACCGTGGGACCTCCGTGTCAGGTCCGCCTTCCCCGCGAATCGCCATGGACCAGCGCGCATGCACGCTAAGGTCCCGAGCCACGTCGCCTGCCCACGCACCCTAGCTCCCTTTTGAGCACCGCCCGCACCCGCACTCTCTCCCCTGCCCCATTTCGCGCAAGCTCACCCTCTCTCGCGCTCTGCTCTCGCCGCTCGCGCTCGCCGGAGTTCTGCGGCCACTCTGCCGACCGTCCAGCCCGCCAGAAGTCACGCCTAGTCGTCCCGAGCACCGTCCTGAGGTAAGAAACTTGTTCATGTGCTCGCTTTCTCTCAATCCCGCTTTGTCTTAGCCAATTTGGTCTCACCGGGGTTCGGCCACGCCCACACGGTGACTGGCCGATTTAGCCCTTCCCTGTGCCCCCGCTTTGATCTGTAGTGTTCCCCTTACCCTAGCGGAGCTAGTATAGGCCTTAGCGTGCCCTAAACCCCATCTCCCCGGCCGAAATTCCTCGCCGGAGTTGCCCGACCCGCCCGGAGCACCTCCCCTTCGTCAGACCCGTTCTTATGGCCGGAAGCCTGCCAGTGAGTTCGCCAGACCCAATTCACCCATTCTAGCCCTCACCGGTGACCCTAGACCCCCGGCGACCGTGTCTGCCTTGCCTCCGGCGATCTCGCCGCCGCGGAGGGAGCAACGTCGGTCACCGAGCTGTAAAACCCCCACGTGCCCCATCGCAACCATCCGTCCCCGATCCAACGGTTCAAATCTACGAACATCAGTTCACGTCTGCACACTCTGCCCCTAGGTCCCACCCGTCAGTGCATGCGCCCCCTGGCGCTAGGCCCGGCCGGTCAGCCCGCCTCCCTCCCCAGTCTATGACACCCTTGGCCTGCTTGTCAGTGCTCGCGCCCACGCCCCGCTTGCGCTGGCGCTCAGATGTAATCCTGGCCGTTGGTCTACGATCATGCGATCGAGATCAGCCGGTACCCGTTCATTTGGAAACTTGTTAAAAACCCCCTCGGGTTTCCAGATATCAACCCGCCGTCCCTCTGTTTCGCGACCAGGCCCCTATAATATTGTAGATTGAACCCTGGACTTTCTTTTAATCATAGATTTAGGCCTAATTTTGTATTTTAAACTTCAAAACTTCTTTATTTCATATCTTTTTCATATGAACTCCAAATTGAGTGATTCAAATTGCAAAACGTTCATAGAATTATTCTCTGTTCAAATAAATTAGGATCAATCATTGTCTATGCATTCTAATTTTATGCCTAGGCTATAGGTTAGTTTATGTAATAATTTATTTATTTAATAAGATAAGTAAAAAGGAAACCCTAGTGGTAAATAGATGTTTAATCTTGTGAGATTAATAATATGTAGTATATGAATTCATCCCCGATTTAACTTTTATGTCTCATTAAAATGAGTAGAATCAGATTATGTAATCATGGAGATAGACAACACTTAGAGAATAACAAACTACTAAATGTGATTAGTTCACCCTATAATTTAAACTCCCTTTTGAGTTTATACTTGTGACGGAACCTCCCAAGTTATTAGGCCCACCTACAGTTGTTCTTGTCCAATGGACCTCGGACAACCCCGTAGATGCACCTGATCACTTGACAAGTTCGGTATCTGAATTCTTTACCTTTCCCAAGAGCGTTTCACCCATCACGCAGATAATACAACACGTCGGAGGAACGAATATGCGGAAGCAGTTACAACAACTTATTTTATATTAAAGTGTAGAAAGAGTATTAATATTACAGACCAGTAATATATAGTAGTGCAGGAGTAATATTATTACAAACTCGGGAGGCAAAAACCCCTCCCGCTTAACAGTAAAGTGTTTTTAAAAAGGAGGACAACAGCCTCCCAGGACTTCATTCTTGAGCTTCTTCTTTCGGCACCACCTTAGAACAAAAGCAACAAAAGTTTGCTGCTTCCTCACCTACAACAACATGGATTCGAAAACCCTGAGTACGAAGTGTACTTTCGCAAGTCTTACCCGTAAAAATAAAAGACTCTCAAGGATATGCTGGCTTGAGGGAGTCAAGGTAAGGCTTAATTAAGACTTTGTTTGAAAAAATGCTTACTAATATTGGATCCTTAAAAATCCAGTTTTATTAGCAAGTTAGGTCATTACCTGAATCTAGAGTTCTTTCTACCCTAGTTCAAGCACTTGGCCTATACTAGCCATGTTTTTATCAACCCTTCTTGTTCACTGGAATGCTACGTGTAGGTCAGTGACCAAGTCTTCATGTCCGAGAAGTAACGGCGATCCGAATTGATTAATACTCAGCTGAGGATCTCCAATCACACGACATATGTAGCACTTAACCCTTGCATATGTCAACTCGCCACCGGGTTTCTTAAGACCAGATCAGGTTCACGCCAACCGAGAGCACATATACACCACCATCCAGCCTCTTGCCACGGAGGGTACACGCTACTCTCGCCATCTCTCCACTCCCATTGCATGTTGTCTTATTCTGATATTAGTCTGCTCGAGGCAAAGCTTACCCATGATGAGGCATGTGACCAGTTAAAAGGTCCTCGATCATCAAGCCTACATCGACAAGGTCCTTAATAGACTCAGACGGAGACACTACACCGAGACTCTCTTCTCGTGTAAGTCACCCGCCTGGTCTCAGCTTTATCATTTCAACCCAAAGTTTGGTACCTGATAGAGGTACATCTTTTCCGATGTTGAACCCATCACGGCCATGATGGATCCATCATCCAGTTTTATTTTTGAAAACATCCCATCCCACTTGAAGCATCATCTTTTGTCAAAACAAAACATTTTGTTTTTTCTAGAGCAAGACTAAGCATAAGAAAAACCTTTTTATAAAACAGGTGATCAAGGAAAGGTAATCAATCTTCCAAGGAGGGAAATGCATCAATTGTTTAGCACACAATTCCTATCACCTAATGCTTCAAGTAAGTGAGAAAGATTTTAAAATAGCAAGGAGGTGTCAAATGCACCCGGGCTTGCCTTGTGTTATAGGAGAGTCAGGCTCTGCTCCACAAATATCAAAATAAAAGCAGTTCCCGGCAGGTGGGTGTCACACCCGGATTTTGGGGCACCAAGACTCGGGCGCGAACATAAACACCAGATATGCTGGGACCAAGTCTCACACATATGATGTATAGTGGCACAGGATCGAATGTCACATCTTTATATATAACAGGAGTTCTATACAAAATAAATAATTACATTATAAGGAGACAACGGTCCAGCAACCCAAAGTTGACTGGGAGACGACGACCTAGACCTCTCACGAACACATCGCATCATCCTCCAAGCGCCTCATCCTGCGGTACCTGTTCTTGACCTGTGGGGGGTGTGTGAGACAGCAAGAGTGAGCTCACATACGTTCATCGCTCAACAAGTTGTGGGGAATAATGTGCATGAACTCGCCAAAGGTGGGAGCTCACGTGAAGTGTAAGGCTTACCAAAGAAGATGGTTAGAGCTGAGCATTGCTTTTAAAGTTGGTCAAAATTTTATTAGCAATTACTAAGTATAAGTAAATACCAACCCAATTAAATAGTAGAACAAAAGTAACAACCTCACCTGCGATGCAATGCATATGACAAATTGAGTTTAAGTTCCATAATTTAATCATGTTAGTGTCCGAGCCGCTCATGACCGTGAGCACGGCTAGTATACCAGTTTTACACTCTGCAGAGGTTGCGCATCTTTACCCACAAGTCATGTTACCCATCTGCCAAGGGATCGCGATTTCCCATACACCTCTACCGAGGAGGCGAGGCAGGGTAACACTACGAGGCCTTTACAAAGTTCCACTAGCTTCAGAAAACCCGCTACAGTTTATAGGAAGCTCCAATGCAGGAATCCCTTGCAGGACCGCCATCGCAGCAAAATCCTCCCGAGGGCCTCCCTACACTGACCACTCCCCTACTGCCCTTGCCCCTTTCGGTAAGGTAGTCTTCCACTAGCTTTCCTAATTAATCGGCCAAGGGCGTCCCATTAAACCCTTGTGGTAGCACTGTTTTCCCGGGTGGTTCTCCATGTTCCAATTAACATAATGATCTTATCATGAACAGTGATGATAAACAGATAATAAAAGTGTGATCATGAATATTGTATCTTCATACCCAAAACCACATAAAGCACTAGCAAGTACTACCCAAAAAGTTCAGTGGTAAACAAGGTATAAAGATAGACAAACTAGGGTAACCTATTGGGTCCCATCAAAATTAACCTATGCAGATCATTATGATTAATCAGAACATGAGTAGGTAAAAAGAAGTGATCAAGGGCACAACTTGCTTGGGACTTGAGATTCCAGGTACCAACTTGCTCTTCAGGTGGCTCGTAACCTCGCACTAGTCGTAGCAATATAAACAAACATGGTATAGGCAAAATTAACATTACATCAAACATAAGAATAAACTACGTAAGAATATTCTACACGATACTACGAGATCATAGAAACAAGAACCACTAAATTCGGAGCTACGGATATTGAGTTATGAATTTCTGAAACCATTAGCACCTAGAATAGATTAATTCAATTGGGAAATTTTAATTCAAGTTTCATGGTTAAACAGTGCTACTAGATGATAGACTATATTAATACAAAATTATTGCAACTGGAATGACTCAATTTGGAGCTATAATGGATTTTCTATGAATTAAACAAATTCTAGCATTTATTTTTGCATTAATAATCATTTTCTAATTATTTTTACTGAATTTCATAATTCTCTGGATTGGGCACATGATAACCAGAGAACACAGGGGCAATGGCGCAAGTATTCCTAAGACACAGAGTTACAGCCGCATGGATGGCGGGTTTATTTCAGTAAATCCCAGGGGCTCTTTTATAAAATGGGATCGGCGAAGAGGTATCATGCGTCCAGGGCCGATGGATTGTCTTCGCACGGTGCAGATTAGATCTATCTTTAAATGAATCGGTACGGAATGCAAGCCCTCGGATCTAAGATCGACGCACCAGATTTAATATGGCTGCGATTAAATCCCTGCTCTCCATCTGGGATCCAATGGTCCCCGCTGCACTCGCTCAGCCCCGCTCGCCCATCAACGATCCGTCCATCCATTTTCGAATCAACGGTCAAACTCTACCTGCCCCCTGATCTAATCCTAACCGGTCATCACCAAAATCCACGGCTGCCAGACTTTCTTCACTAACCCAGCGCAAGCCGACGGCGCAAGCACAGCGGTGCCCAGACCCGCGGCGAAGGCTTCGCGCGCACACACAGACGGTGACCTATCTTCTACCTTTCCGGGCGTTTACACAACTAAAAGGGACGAAGCGCACGGCGTGGAAGTGACCTTACCCTGGGTGGCGACTCCAAGACGTGTGCCTACGACGAGCGACCACACTGGTGTCTGCGAGATCCCCGCCAATGGAGATGCGCGAGATGGGTAGTGGCGACCCAATCACGGCATGGTGCGATCCAAAGCCGACCAACATAGCGAGGCGGCGCCCCGCCGAGATGACGACGGCGAGCACGAGTGCCCAGGCGGCGTGAGCGCGGACAGAGGGATGGAGCCGAGCGTGTGGCGTTATTTTCTATCTCTGTCCATGGTGCTCGACGAACTTGAATGAGGTGGGCGAGCGTCGAGGGAGATGCCAAGGCTTTATATTACGGAGGTGACGCACAGAGCGATTGAATACCGCGCAGATCACGGAGGTCGGTTGCGCAGGTGGCGCGGCAGCGGACTCTGCGCGGGCGGTTTGCCAGGCAAGCTCGGATTCGTTGCGAAGTTCACGGCGTGGGAGATGAACCTGACAAGTGGGGCCGCGATGCCAGATCCCCTGCTCGGACAGACGGGAGACTGACACCAGGGACCCACATGTCGGCGCCATGTCAAGGCGTGGGTTGACCGGCCGTGATGGGCTGAGGGGAGAGGTCTGGCGGGACAGAAAATGGCCCAAACCCAGATTTGTTTCGTTTCTTTTGTTTTTTTTATTCATGCTTTCTATTCTAATTCCCACATTCAAAATTATGTTTCAAATATGAGTTTCAAATTCTAATCTATCTGCAACATCCAAAATGAAGGCAAAGTCTATATTTTATAAACTTATATGAGATATTTTATTCCCTTGTTTAGTTTAAGGGCTCAAAATGTGCCATGTAAACTTTCATTTTATTTTAAGAGAAATATTAATTTTGAATATGTGATCAAATTCTAATTTACAAAAAAAAATATCTTTTATTTTACTTATTTAGGGAACATAATGTATTCTCTTTTACCAAGAGTCTTTTTATCTTGATTATGTTTAATAGCATTCTTTAAATTTCATGTGAATAATAACTTATCCTACTAGAGTGACGATGTTTTATCTTATGTTTACTCAATTCCTTAGTATTACTTCCTATAAAGTCATAGAAGAAATAAATGAACTCATAACTTATTTCTAGGGTTTACAGTGGGTCTTCAGGTGGTGGTCTAGCTCTTCCTTCTTCAACCTCTACTTCTTCTTCGTTTTCTATATAGAACCATATATAATCATGAATGTTCATGTAATGCTTATGAAAGTGCCAAGATAATAAAGGTACATCATATTAGGTCTTGAATACAATTTTCCTTCACGGTACTCCAGGAAACTAGGGTTTTTGAAGTCATTATTTGATTTCATAGGGCAGGCACTATTAGGGTTTTGGGTTTTAGGTACCAAACATTGTCCAAATCATGCCAAACTTTACCCAAGGCTTCTAAATATCATTTAAAGCTTATCTAAAAAGTTTGGTGATTTTTGGAGTTAATAAATAATTTCTAAAATTACAGGAGTATAGGTTTTGGCTATTTTAAATACTCCATAATTCCTTATTTGGACTAAAAATCATAAAACTATTTTTATTAAATAGTATAGAATTTTAGGAGCCTAGCAAAATTGGTTTCATATTTTTATCATTTTTCTACAATTTTCTATAAATTCTCTAATCCTGGAAGAAAAAGGAAAAGGAAAAGCATGAATAGTATAGGGCTGAAACTGGCCCAATACAACCCATGCCCAGGCGAAAACACGCGCGCGCGCTCGCGTTGCCGGTCTTGCGAAAAGTCCCCTGTTAAATCAAATAACTGGTGAAGAGCCCTTAGCCACTATTCATTGTCTCACTGACAAATGCACAGAGGTCCCCGGTTTTTGTTTCTTCTCCAAATTGACCCAAGATTACGGCACGCTCACTGATGACCACTCTGTTGCTCGGACCGGCCAAGATCGGCGGTGGCTGCCCAAATTAATTATTGGGCAAGCATCACTGACCCGAGACAAACCAAGAACAAGCTTTAATTGGGTTATTATGGTCCTGGCTTAGCCCGACCACGGTGGCGGTGAATACCGAATACAAATCCGTGCGTTCCGGTTAACTGAGTGTGGTCAAGCATAGAGGGTTGAGTCGATGAGTATCACAAGCATGTATGGGTGCTAAAACACGATTAAGAAGAGCAAGAGCAGGCCTGGGAACGGCTAGCCACGATGCGCGGAGGATTTTCGCTTGCCGGTGACTGAGAAGGGGGAAAACGGTGTCGCGACGGGCTCTGGTGGAATTAGGAGGTCATGTTGGGGCTATACGGTTACAAAGTGCTACTGATCCACCGTGCACCGCTAATTTTGGAAGAGGTGGAAAGGATTCCACGAATTTTGCTTCAACCGAGCTCACTGGTGAAGTGGTGAGTACCTTGCCGTGGGTGGCGGGGCTATTTATAGGCGCGGTTGTGACACCCCAGTGTCACCTAGGGTTTCTCTCAAGTGCTAACCCAAGAACCATCATTTTATGTGATCAAAATTGAGCATGAACATCAAATTGACTTAAGAATAAAGGATCCACTAATCTTATACTTAAAAGTATCATGTTCAAAACAAATGGGTTTTTCAAAAAGGCAAAATGTGCAACCCCAACAAAAACCCTAATTGAGCCCTATGAACAAAGTTCAAGAAAATGGGGAAAAGAGTATGAAAAATTCAGAATCATGGCTTGGGCCAATTATAAACATTGAAGTATATTTAATAAGCAACAACAAAGATTAAGGAAGCTTGGCCAAAACAATTTAAATAAAACTCTAAACAAGCCTCTCAAGTGGGATTTCATTAGGGAATTCTGAAATTCAGAATTCTGAATTTCAGACCTTGAGCCAAAGATCAAGCGTGTTCACCTTGATCCCTAACTCAAATCCTAATGGCCCCATTGACAAAAACGTGCATAACAAACCTCTCTGTCTTGTGCCAGAAGATGGCATTAGGACGCGTGCCTTGGACACGTCAAACCAGAGATCTTCTCCCTGTGTGCGACAATGAGACAAACAGGATTTCTCCCCTCTCTATCTCTTAATCAAGTCAGCAAAACCTGCTAGCCTCCACACACAGACGACAAAGGGACCTGAGAGGAAGAGATCTCCCAATGGGATCATGGTCATAATCTCAAAGATTTGGGGCCAATCCGCGCTTGAACTCGACCTCTCTCTACGCTGCCTCGTGCTCGACGCTGTGCCAGACGCTAGAGCGCGCATTGGCGTTCGCCGTGCACGCCCCGAGCGCTTATCAGAGCCCCGCCCTCGGCCGTGCTCGCTAGCGCCTATAAAGCCTCCCCGGGCGCGCCTCACTTCACCCCGTGCTCACCACCGCCGGCCAGACACCCCTCTTTAGCTCCGGCGAGCTCCTTTTCGCCCGCCATTGCCGTCAGAGCTTCAGCCACCGTGGCCAGCCCACTCCAGTCACCTCCAAGTCGCGCCAGCGCTTCGGTTAGCTCCACCATAGGCCCGTGAAGCTTTCCAAGCCCTTGGACCTGGCAGAACTTCACCAGAAGGCGAAGATCGACCTCACCGGACTTCGGCCGCCCGCCTGCACGCGTAGACCGAGCACTCCAGTGAGCCATTCTTCAATTCCTCGTGCACACCCCTTCCTTGATCCCAAGTGAAGCTCTCTGACACGTTTGATTGGTCAATTTCGCCCTGGATAGGCCGGACTCCTCGTCGCCGACGAGCTCCCCCGCCTGCGCACGCGGACCGACCAACTCTGACCATCCCCGACGGCGACTCGCACATCGTCGTGACCCTCAGGACCTCCCCTACACCCTCAGCCACCTCACCGGAGCAATCTCGCCGCCGGTAAGCCCCTCCGCCCTTTCTTCCGCCGCGGGTACTGTTTAATTTGGGGAAAGGACCTCGGGTTAGGATTAGAAGAATCCAGGGGGTTTTCTGAGATGTCAGTGACTCATTTGAATAGTAGCCCAGGGACTAGTCTGTAAGGAAAACTTAAAACACCCGCCAGGGACCCCGTTGCAAAGTAGTTTTCCATTTAATCAATTCTGTTTAATCTTTTTAATAAACAGAGAACTTAGAAAATTCATAACTTGATGAATTCTTAAGCAAAAGTTGTCAAACTAATTTTGCTAGATCCTGAATAATATGAGCTATCATTTAAAAATAATGAACCCTATGCTTTCTGTTCTAATTTTTAGAGTTTAAAATTTAAAACAGAAACTAACCAAACCTTGTTTAATTAAGGAAAATTAGTTTTGCTTCTGTGCTGAACCTAAGAAAATCTGTAGATGTTCAAACCCCATTTAAGCACTGTTTAAAAATAGTAAGAACCCCAGTATTAAAAAATCTAGTGTAGATATCCATTAAAAGCCATTTCTGCCCAAAACATAGGAAAATTAGAAAGGCATTAGAAATTAATGAACAGTGAGTGAAATTATTTTTCCTAGTTTGCTTAAGTAACAGAAAACCTAGGAAAAATAAAGGGACCTCTAGTCCAAATCAGTTTTAAAGTGAAACATTTTATTTAGCATTATTCCAACTAGAAATCAATTATTAGAATTACAAAACCTGACCCAAAATTAATGATAAAAATCCAGTGGACTTGTAACTGCCAAAACCCCACAAAAAAAATAATAAACACCCCAGCCTATCATTTTAAGTTGGGTAAATAAATATAATATGATAATGAGTCATATTCCAAATAAATCATGAATAACCCATAATAATGCAATAATGGACAAATACAATTTTGCTAGGTTAATAATGAGATAGGCCACCAGAGAAAAATGCAAACCCATTAGAAAGATGCAAAATAATACCTATTGCCAATATTTTATAAGAAAGGCCATTTAATCCAAATAATGCATACCACCCTTTTCCTTAAGCAAAAAATGCCAAACTTCAGAATGATTGCTCTTGCGCAAAATAGAAGCTAGGAAAAATCAGAAATCTGTTGTTTGATATTTTTCAAATATAGTGGTAGTAGAAAGCACCCCCTTTGGCTAGAAATTTTAGAAAATCCTAGTAAAATAACTAATAAGTATTAATGGCTAGAAATGTGTACCAAGTCATGTTATAGCATCTAAACGCCAGCAAAAATAAGTCTTAGAGAATTACCTACTATTAAATGATAGTTGTAGTTCAAATCACCCCTTCTGCCCTAAAATTTGGTAATTTTGTCCAGCGAGAACTATTCAATATTTGAACCCCAAATTTTGAGGCAGAAAACTATACACTAGTAATAAGCCACTGTTATTTTTACAGAATTTGTGGAAATTTATTAAGGCAACTTGTAGTTCAAACCCACTCCAAAAACTTAAGGGGAATAAAGAAAAAGAAAGAAGTAAACCTCACTCCAATAAGTCCCACTTGAATTCTTGTCAATTCTCACTAAGACTTTAAAAAGAATTCAGTGGAACCCCAAAAATAAACCTACCACTTACCTTAGCTGAGTTTGATCCAATTTACCAAGTATACCACCCAAAGGTCTCGTGTAAGTAAGGTTTAGCTCTATCTAACTCAAGTAGATCATATACCATCGAAAGTTTAAATTACTAAAGCACATATCATATCATGCATCTATCTTACGCATTGCATTCATTAGATTGTAATCTCGCCGACGGAGAGTACGTGCTCATCCCCGAGCAAGAAACTGTCCAAGAGGAGGGCCAGTAGCAAGCTTCTGAGGCTGCTATCGAGGATCTCCCCACAACCCCAGCTATTGAAGGCAAGCCCCGGTTTACATGCATAACCGTATCATTATATGCTACTTTACTACACTTAATGCTTGTAGTATTGTAATGTGCACTTAAGTGTAGGAGTTGTTTGAAACCTCTAGTTGCATGAACTTAGGATTCCTTTTTGAGATGAATACTAGTATGCTAGGTCGAGTAGCTACTTGCTAACCAGGATCTCGGTAGAAGTCGAGTGATTTTTCTAGCACTCGCGCGAGGTCAAGAATTGATTGTATTCATCTTGATAACGGGATCTATGTTAGTCTATGGACTTGGATCCAGGGAGGATGCCTTTACCATGAGACGGGAAAAAGGAATTAAGGATTAATGTGTGGATACCTGAGTCAAGAGTTTGAACGTACTAAGCACATGTCGGGAAAAATGGTAACCGATAAACCTAGTACCTGAGTGAAGCCGGGCGCGGACTTTATCCCTCATGCGACCTGAGACTGGGTCTCCCATGCTAGCTATGGTGGGTACAAGTGCGGTCACTGCACGGCGGCAGCCGGGGTCAGTGGAGCATTGTATGCCAAGGCGGTGAGGCCTGGACGCGAATGGGAAATCGATGGGGACGGTTGTCATGTGCGGGGTCGGAGTACCCTGACATGCCGTGTGTTTAGGTTTACCTTGCAAGGATAAAACTCGATTCGAATCGTCTGCTTCTCGCAGCTAATGAGACTGCTTGACCCCTTGTACTACATCGAGTAAGAAGTGAAATGAGGTTACATGAGACAATTTGTTGATTGAACTAAATGCTTGTTACCATGTATGCTTAGAAGGAGCAAACCTAGCTAAGATAATGATGCTAGAATTTGAAAAGCTAAAAATTGATTTTAGAAACAGCTAGTGATTTTGGCAAACCAAACCCCTCAGCCAAACAGCTGCATAGTCTAGAGGTAGAGGAGTAGTTTCCTCACACCGGGTAAGTCTAACTGAGTATTAGTATACTCAGCCTTGCTTGTGGCATAATTTTTGCAGGTGTGATTCAGGATATGGTTGATGGTGTGACTTGGCCTACCACCCTGCCACCGGGTTGGACGGTCGAGTGGGATGCTGCTCCGGCAGGAGAGGAGCACGAGGAGTAGTGGGCTAGGCCTTGCCCATTTCCGCATTACCGACGGCATCGATTATCCACTGCATTTTATTTTGAGAACTCTTATTTGCTACTCAAAAACTCCGATCTATGTAATAATTCAGCACTTAATTTGAGGTTCCTGTTTTATTGTATTTCTTCTGTGACTCACCTTCGAGTGGATTGTGGAATTTGATCCTGGTTAAGTGGCTCTATCAGACTAGATCTGAAGGACTGACAGGTTATTCCGATTTAAGTATGTTGCGGCCCCTGAGGCCTGACTCGAGCACTTAAGCTGGAATAATTCGGGTGGTTCTCCACAGATGGTATCGGAGCAAATTCCACCACAGAAGAGGACAATAAACCATGGATACCATTTTCAAAATTTAAAACTTGCCTAGAAACTTCTACGGATCATCAGGACTAGACCGCTAGACCTAGGAAGAAAGGCCTTAGGCATAGAGGGAGAAATAGGTGGCTAATTAAGTAGGCCCCGTGGGCCAATACTTAGTCTTTTTAAGGATGCCCTAAGATCACCCTATTATTTGGAGAGGAGACGTTACTTTCAGCATGCATGCATTATAAACACAAAAGGGAATTAAAAACTTGAGCTAACCCACTTCCTTTAAAAACCATCCGGGCTCTCTTTTTCTTTTTCCTTCCACCATAATCTTTACCTTTGATTCCCTTCCGCAGATGAATTCACCCACCCCCGCTAGTGGAGGAGACACTCGTTTCAGTTCTGACTTCCTTTCTCGCGACGGCTTTCCTTCCATCTTGTGGGAAGTGCTTAACTCCGCCGGTTACCCTACGCCCCCTTTGTACACGATGCAGTTGTATGAGGAGCATTGGTTACCTCGTTGTTGGGTCTGGCTGACTTTGGAGGCTCATCCCCTTCAGCCGGGTTGGCGTTCTCTTAATTCCGAGACAATTGGACTCAGGACGGACGACACCATTGAAGCAGTAGCCATGAAGACTCTGACGACTTTCTGTGGCTACCAGCCCCTAGAGATGGTGATGCACCCCTTGGGACTCTTCCCTGCTGAGAAGAAGGATGACCCCATGTGGTGTAACCGCGCGAGCCATGTGAAGGATGTGTGGGCAATGTATCCTGACTTGGTTGGGAGGGTCACCGTTCAGTGCATGAGTGTGCTGTACTGCCTTCAGGCCCTTCAGAGAGACGCTATGGCACACCTTGCTAACATCGCTCAAACCGCCAAGCTCACTCTCGACAGTCGGGAAGATTTTGTGGTCGATTTATCCACCGAGTTGGTAGAGAAGGATCTGCAGGTGGAAAGGCTGAGCCAGCGCATTACCACCTTGGAGCAGCAGGTGGAGATTCGGGACAACACTATTGATGTCTTGGAGAACCAGCTCCATGATGTGCAGAGGGAACTCGAAGAGGAAAATGACCACCTGGACATGCACCACTTGGAGATGGAGGCCAATGAAGCCGGAAGCGAGGAAGAAGAGGCTCCCGAGGAGCCAGGACCAGCCCCTGGTGCCAATGGGACTACCTCCGCGATGCCTCCTTCACCCGTATCTAGTGTCGCTTCCACCGCTCAGGGTTGATCAGTCACTTCGACGCTTTTAGGCAGATAGAAACCTATGCGAGCTTAGTTAATGTCAAATTTTGGACTAGGCTTACGGGTACCTTTTCTCCTGATGTAACCCTGTGAACTTTTGAAATCTGTGGAATGTTTGTCACCATGTTATCTTTATTTCGAACCTAATATCATGATTATGACATTTTTCTTCCATATGAGATAATATCTTGTCATCCGAAATCGTGAGTTGGGATAACAATGGCGGCAATCTCTGTTTTCAGATGGCAGCTAGGCAGCATCGCGGGCATAACGAGCAGGTTCCCCCGCCACCTCCTCCAGCTCCCACAGTGCAGGAGCTGATGGCCCAGCAAAACGAGATTCTGCGACAGCTCTTGCAGCGCCAGCCCCACCCTCAGCAGCATGGTGGAGGCCAGCATCAGCGACCTCCGGCAGCGACAACCTACCAGGAGTTTCTGAGTACGCAGCCACCCTTGTTCACCAAGGCAGAGGATCCATTGGACGCTGATGTGTGGCTCCGCGTCATTGAGTCCAAGTTTCCCCTCCTCACGGGAGACTGCCCTGATGAAGCCAAGGCTCGCTTCTCCGCGCAGTAGCTTCGCGGCACTGCTCGGACTTGGTGGGACCACATCCGTGCTATGCTCCCCTCTGATCGTTAAGCACTTCCATGCATGCATTATAAACACAAAAGGGAATTAAAAACTTGAGCTAACCCACTTCCTTTAAAAACCATCCGGGCTCTCTTTTTCTTTTTCCTTCCACCATAATCTTTACCTTTGATTCCCTTCCGCAGATGAATTCACCCACCCCTGCCAGTGGAGGAGACACTCGTTTCAGTTCTGACTTCCTTTCTCGCGATGGCTTTCCTTCCATCTTGTGGGAAGTGCTTAACTCCGCCGGTTACCCTACACCCCCTTTGTACACGGTGCAGTTGTATGAGGAGCATCGGGTACCTCGTTGTCGGGTCTGGCTGACTTTGGAGGCTCATCCCCTTCAGCCGGGTCGGCGTTCTCTTGATTCCGAGACAATTGGACTTAGGACAGACGACACCATTGAAGCAGCAGCCATGAAGACTCTGACGACTTTCTATGGCTACCATCCCCTAGAGATGGTGATGCACCCCTTGGGACTCTTCCCTGCTGAGAAGAAGGATGACCCCATGTGGTGTAACCGCGTGAGCCATGTGAAGGATGTGTGGGCAATGTATCCTGACTTGGTTGGGAGGGTCACCGTTCAGTGCATGAGTGCGCTGTACCGCCTTCAGGCCCTTCAGAGGGACGCTATGGCACACCTTGCTAACATCGCTCAAACCGCCAAGCTCACTCTCGACAGTCAGGAAGATTTTGTGGTCGATTTATCCACCGAGTTGGTAGAGAAGGATCTGCAGGTGGAAAGGCTGAGCCAGCGCATTACCACCTTGGAGCAGCAGGTGGAGATCCGGGACAACACTATTGATGTCTTGGAGAACCAGCTCCACGATGTGCAGAGGGAACTCGAAGAGGCAAATGACCACCTGGACATACACCACTTGGAGATGGAGGCCAATGAAGCCGGAAGCGAGGGAGAAGAGGCTCCCGAGGAGCTAGGACCAGCCCCTGGTGCCAATGGGACTACCTCCGCGATGCCTCCTTCACCCGTATCCAGTGTCGCTTCCACCGCTCAGGGTTGATCAGTCACTTCGATGCTTTTAGGCGGATAGAAACCTATGTGAGCTTAGTTAATGTCAAATTTTGGACTAGGCTTACGGGTACCTTTTCCCCTGATGTAACCCTATGAACTTTTGAAATCTGTGGAATGTTTGTCACCATGTTATCTTCATTTCGAACCTAATATCATGATTATGGCATTTTTCTTCCATATGAGATAATATCTTGTCATCCGAAATCGTGAGTTGGGATAACAATGGCGGCAATCTCTGTTTTCAGATGGCAGCTAGGCAGCGTCACGGGCATAACGAGCAGGTTCCCTCGCCACCTCCTCCAGCTCCCACAGTGCAGGAGCTGATGGCCCAACAGAACGAGATTCTGCGATAGCTCTTGCAGCGCCAGCCCCACCCTCAACAGCATGGTGGAGGCCAGCATCAGCGACCTCCGGTAACGGCAACCTACCAGGAGTTTCTGAGTACGCAGCCACCCTTGTTCACCAAGGCAGAGGATCCATTGGACGCCGACGTGTGGCTTCGCGTCGTTGAGTCCAAGTTTCCCCTCCTCACGGGAGACTGCCCTGATGAAGCCAAGGCTCGCTTCGCCGCGCAGCAGCTTCGCGGCCCTGCTCGTACTTGGTGGGACCACTTCCGTGCTATGCTCCCCGCTGATCGTGAAGTGTCTTGGGAGGAATTCAAGGCTGCTTTTAGAGGGCACCACATCCCAGCTGACATTCTGGATCGCAAGCTGAATGAGTTTCTGGCGCTTAATCAAGGAACCCGCACGGTACTGCAGTATGCGCATGCCTTCAACGACCTATGCCAGTATGCAGGGTACCATGCTGATTCTGATGAAAAGAAGAGAGACCGCTTCCGCAGGGGTCTTAACACCAAGCTGCGGGAACGACTCAACACTGTCCGGGCTGATAGCTTCAATGAGTTGGTCAACCTGGCCATCTCCTAGGAGGATTGCATTGTAGCTCACCGGGCAGAGAAGAAGAGAAAGGCACCAATGGCAGCACCATCCGCTCAGGCCCAGAGGTTCAGGATTGTTTCTCACAATCAGAGCAGGGGTTTCCAGCAGCAGGCATGCAGATGGGTGATCAGGCCACCTCAGCAGCAGCAGCCGACACCCAACCGCTTTCTAGCTCCCGCTCTAAGGAACAATCAGCCTCCGCAGCAGCAGCAGTTCTGCCAGGGCAATGGGAACAAGTGTTTCACTTGTGGCAATGTGGGCCACTATGCCAAGAATTGTCCCAGGAACCAGTAGAGGCAGATGTCAGCACCAAATCAAGACAAGGGGAGAAAGCAGAAGGTACAAGTCAGACAAGGGAAGCTCAACTTCACTACTCTGGAGGAAGTACCTGAGGGAGCTCCTATCATGACTGATATCTTTTCAGTTTATAATCAACCTGCTTTAATTCTGTTTGATTCTGGTGCATCTCATAGTTTCATTAGCCAAAAGTTTAGTGCTAAGTGTGAAATGCCATTCTCTCACTCAAAAGGGTCATTTATGATAGTCACACCCGGGGGTAAAATTTCAACTAATCAATTAAACCAAAGTGTGCCTATTCAACTGGGAAGCCACATTGTCAAAACCACCCTTCTTGTTTTGGGTTTGGAAAATGTGGACATTATTCTGGGAGCTAATTGGATGACCTTGCACCAAGTTGTGCTTGATGTAGCCAGCCGTACCGTGGAAATTAATTCTCCGTTCTGCGGGAACTTCACCTTAATTCTGCCCAGTCAGGGTTCTACTCAGTCATGTGCTTTCTCTATGACAGAGTTACCTCTGAAGAAGATCCCAGTGGTCTACGAGTATGCAGATGTCTTTCCTGATGAATTTCCAGGAATGCCACCAGACCGGGATATTGAATTTGCCATCGAGTTGCAACCGGGAACGACACCAATTTACAAGAGGCCCTACCGAATGCCACCCGCTGAGTTGGCAGAATTAAAGAAGCAATTGCAGGAGTTGCTGGATAAAGGATTTATTCGCCCAAGTACTTCGCCTTGGGGATGTCCAACACTGTTTGTGAAGAAGAAGGATGAAAGCTTGAGGTATAGATTACCGCCCTCTTAATGCGGTAACTATCAAGAACAAGTATCCTTTGCCTCGTATTGATGTTCTTTTTGACCAGTTTGTCGGGGCCAAGGTGTTTTCCAAGATAGACCTTCGCTCCGGCTACCATCAGATCAAGATACAGGCAATCGATATTCCGAAGACGACATTCTCAACCAGATATGGGCTATATGAATTCTTGGTGATGTCATTCGGGCTGACAAATGCACCAGCATATTTCATGTATTTGATGAATTCTGTTTTCATGCCTGAATTGGATAAATTCGTAGTGGTGTTCATCGATGATACCTTGGTGTACTCAAAGAACAAAGAAGAACATGTCGGGCATTTGCATGTAGTGCTTCAACGTCTGCGAGAGCACCACCTTTATGCCAAGTTGTCCAAGTGTTATTTTTGGCTAAAGTAAATCAAATTCTTGGGTCACACTATCTCTCAGGCAGGAATAGCTGTTGATCCTAATAAAGTGCAAGAGGTGATGAACTGGAAGCCACCAACGACTGTCCGTCAGATTCGGAGTTTTCTGGGATTAGCTGGTTATTACCGAAGATTTATTCTGGATTTCTCTCGAATTGCGAAGCCTATAACTGAGTTGCTAAAGAAAGAAGCCAAGTTTGTTTGGAGTCAGAAGTGCGAAGATGCCTTCCATGCATTAAGGCAGCATCTGACCACAGCACTAGTATTAACGCAACCCGACAACAGCAAGCCTTTTGATGTATATTGTGATGCCTCTGGCACTGGACTAGGTTGTGTCTTAATGCAAGACAACCGAGTCATTGCTTATGCCTCAAGAGCACTCAGGCCTCATGAGCAGAATTATCCCACTCATGACCTCGAGTTGGCAGCAGTGGTTCGTGCATTAAAAATGTGGAGGCACTATTTAATGGGAACCCACTACAACATCTTCACTGATCATAAGAGCCTTAAGTACATCTTTACTCAGGCTGATCTCAACATGAGGTAGAGAAGATGGCTAGAGCTGATCAAGGATTATGACCTGGAGGTACATTATCACCCAGGAAAAGCCAATGTGGTAGCAGATGCCTTGAGTCGGAAGTTGCAATGCAATTGTATTCTGATGGATTCTCGCATCAACACCTTGTGTGATGAATTGAGCAAGATGCAAATAGAAGTGAGTCCTTCTGGTGCTCTGTCTCACATTTCTATCGAGCCAGCTTTGCAAGACCAGATCGTCATGGCCCAGCTCAGTGACAAGGGAGTGCAAATTATCAAGAAGAATCTCCATCAGAAGGTTGAGAAGTATAAATGTTTCCGCCAAGATGAAAAGGGTATATTGTGGTTCAAAAGCAGATTGGTGATTCCTAAAAACAAGGACCTCAAGAGGAAAATCTTGGACGAGGCTCATCTCTCCAAATTCTCTATGCATCCGGGAAGCACGAAAATGTACCATGATCTGAAGCCTTGGTATTGGTGGACCAGAATGAAGAGGGAGATAGCCCAGTGTGTATCAGAATGTGACACCTGTTAGAGGATAAAGGCAAGCCACTTGAAATCAGCTGGAGCTTTGCAACCCCTATCTATAGCTTCGTGGAAATGGGATGACATCAGCATGGATTTCATCGTAGGTCTGCCCAACACCTCTCGTCATCATGATTCGATTTGGGTTATTGTGGATCGATTGACGAAAGTGGCAGATTTTCTTCCTGTGCACACCACTGATGAGGCTCAAAAGTATGCAGAGTTGTACATTGACCGGATCGTGTGTTTGCACGGATTACCTCGGACCATTGTTTCTGACCGAGGAGCCCAATTTGTTGCCAGATTTTGGGGACAACTGCAGGAGTCTTTGGGAACCAAGCTAATCAGAAGTTCATCTTACCACCCACAGACTGATGGTTAGACGAAAAGGGTAAACCAAATTCTGGAGGATATGCTGAGAGCTTGTGCGATCGATTGTGGTAAGAACTGGGATAAGCACCTCTCCTTGGCAGAGTTTGCTTATAACAACAGTTATCAATCCAGCCTAAGGATGGCACCTTTCGAAGCTCTCTATGGAAGAAGGTGTAGGACACCACTCAATTGGTCTCAACCTGGAGAAAGAGGAGTTTTTTTGGACCTGACTTAGTGACTTAAGCCAAAAGGAAGGTCAAACTAATCAGGAAAAATCTAGAAGCTGCTCAGGCCAGGCAGAAGAGTTACCATGATAAAAGAAGGAAACCTCTCCAGTTCAAGGTGGGAGATTTCGTGTACCTTAAGGTATCACCCACCAAGGGAGTGCAGAGGTTTGGAATCAAAGGCAAGCTAGCCCCTCGCTACATTGGACCTTATGAGATCATCGAAGCATGTGGACCCGTGGCATATAAGCTGAAGCTACCTTCAAAATTGTCTATCATTCACAGTGTGTTCCATGTATCTCAGCTGAAGAAGTGTGTTCGATTGCCGATCGAGATCATAGCTGAGCCAGAATTGGAGATAGAACCAGATCTATTGTACCAAGAGTACCCTTTCAAGATTCTGGATTGCAAAGAAAGATCAACTCGGGCTAAATCAATCAAGATGTACAAGGTCCAGTGGAGTAATCACTCAGAGGAAGAAGCTACTTGGGAGACTGAGGAATTCTTGAGATCCAACTTCCCCGATTGCCTACCTAAGGAAGCTGGTACGTAATCACACCCAACCCCTCCTCCTGCCCTTCGAATCTAAAATTCAGAAATATAATCTTAAATCAGAATGAAGTAATCATGACACAAATTAAAAAATGACTTCCTTCTAAAGTTGCAAAGAGAATGACATTCGAAGAGCAGTTTGCTCTAATAATAACAATAATCACCCACTCCCTATAAGTCTCACCCTTCGCTTCACTCCGGGAGGAATCGGCCCCAAATCTCGGGACGAGATTCCTTTAAGGGGGGGAAGGCTGTGACACCCCAGTGTCACCTAGGGTTTCTCTCAAGTGCTAACCCAAGAACCATCATTTTATGTGAGCAAAATTGAGCATGAACATCAAATTGACTTAAGAATAAAGGATCCACTAAGCTTATACTTAAAAGTATCATGTTCAAAACAAATGGGTTTTTCAAAAAGGCAAAATGTGCAACCCCAACAAAAACCCTAATTGAGCCCTATGAACAAAATTCAAGAAAATGGGGAAAAGAGTATGAAAAATTTAGAATCATGGCTTGGGCCAATTATAAACATTGAAGTATATTTAATACGCAACAACAAAGATTAAGGAAGCTTGGCCAAAACAATTTAAATAAAACTCTAAACAAGCCTCTCAAGTGGGATTTCATTAGGGAATTCTGAAATTCAGAATTCTGAATTTCAGACCTTGAGCCAAAGATCAAGCGTGTTCACCTTGATCCCTAACTCAAATCCTAATGGCCCCATTGACAAAAACGTGCATAACTAACCTCTCTGTCTTGTGCCAGAAGATGGCATTGAGACGCGTGCCTTGGACATGTCAAACCAGAGATCTTCTCCCTGTGTGCGGTAGTGAGACAAACAGGATTTCTCCCCTCTCTATCTCTTAATCTATTCAGCAAAACCTGCTAGCCTCCACACACAAACGACAAAGGGACCTGAGAGGAAGAGATCTCTCAATGGGATCATGGCCATAATCTCTAAGATTTAGGGCCAATCCGCGCTTGAACTCGACCTCTCTCTGCGCTGCCTCGTGCTCGACGCTGTGCCAGACGCTAGAGCGTGCACTGGCGTTCGCCGCGCACGCCCCGAGTGCTTGTCAGAGCCCTGCCCTCGGCCATGCTCGCCAACGCCTATAAAGCCTCCCCGGGCGCGCCTCACTTCACCCCGCGCTCACCACCGCCGGCCAGACACCACTCTTTAGCTCCGGCGAGATCCTTTCCGCCCGCCATTGCCGCCAGAGCTTCGGCCACCGTGGCCAGCCAACTCAAGTCACCTCCAAGTCGCGCCAGCGCTTCGGTTAGCTCCGCCATAGGCCCGTGAAGCTTTCCAAGCCCTCGGACCTGGCAGAACTTCACCAGAAGGCGAAGATCGACCTCATCGGACTTCGGCCGCCCGCCTGCACGCGTAGACCGAGCACTCCGGTGAGCCATTCTTCAATTCCTCGCGCACACCCCTTCCTTGATCCCTGGTGAAGCTCTCTGACCCGTTTGATTGGTCAATTTCGCCCTGGATAGGCCGGACTCCTCACTGCCGACGAGTTCCCCCGCCTGCGCACGCGGACCGGCCAACTCCGACCATCCCCGACGGCGACCTGCACATCGTCGTGACCCTTAGGACCTCCCCTACACCCTCGGCCACCTCACCGGAGCAATCTCGCCGCCGGTAAGCCCCTCCGCCCTTTCTTCCGCCGCTGGTACTGTTTAATTTGGGGAAAGGACCTCGGGTTAGGATTAGAAGAATCCAGGGGGTTTTCTGAGATGTCAGTGACTCATTTGAATAGTAGCCCAGGGACTAGTCTGTAAGGAAAACTTAAAACACCCGCCAGGGACCCCGTTGCAAAGTAGTTTTCCATTTAATCAATTCTGTTTAATCTTTTTAATAAATAGAGAACTTAGAAAATTCATAACTTGATGAATTCTTAAGCAAAAGTTGTCAAACTAATTTTGCTAGATCCTGAATAATATGAGCTATCATTTAAAAATAATGAACCCTATGCTTTCTGTTCTAATTTTTAGAGTTTAAAATTGAAAACAGAAACTAACCAAACCTTGTTTAATTAAGGAAAATTAGTTTTTCTTCTGTGCTGAACCTAAGAAAAATTGTAGATGTTCAAACCCTATTTAAGCCCTGTTTAAAAATAGTAAGAACCCCTGTATTGAAAAATTTAGTGTAGATATCCATTAAAAGTCATTTCTGCCCAAAACTTAGGAAAATCAGAAAGGTATTAGAAATTAATGAACAGTGAGTGAAATTATTTTTCCTAGTTTGCTTAAGTAACAAAAAACCTAGGAAAAATAAAGGGACCTCTAGTCCAGATCAGTTTTAAAGTGAAACATTTTATTAAGCATTATTCCAACTAGAAATCAATTATTAGAATTACAAAACCAAACCCAAAATTAATGATAAAAATCTAGTGGACTTGTAACTACCAAAACCCCACTATAAAAATAATAAACACCCCAGCCCATCATTTTAAGTAGGGTAAATAAATATAGGGAAATTTGGATCCATACCATTAAAAGATCACCACTTTGGATCCATACCATTACTATCTCACTTACATGTGGGTCCACATGAGTCAATGACATGTGGGGTCCATGGTATATATCTAAAGTTTGGATCTTTTAATGGTATAGATCCAATGGTTCCATAAATATAATATGATAATGAGTCATATTCCAAATAAATCATGAATAACCCATAATAATGCAATAATGGACAAATAAAATTTTGCTAGGTCAATAATGAGAAAGGCCACCAGAGAAAAATGCAAACCCATTAGAAAGATGCAAAATATTACCTATTGCCAATATTTTATAAGAAAGGCCATTTAATCCAAATAATGCATACCACACCTTCCCTTAAGCAAAAAGATGCCAAACTTCAGAATGATTGCTCTTGCGCAAAATAGAAGCTAGAAAAAAATCAGAAATCTGTTGTTTGATATTTTTCAAATATAGTGGTAGTAGAAAGCACCCCTTTGGCTAGAAACTTTAGAAAATCCTAGTAAAATAACTAATAAGTATTAATGGCTAGAAATTTGTACCACGTCATGTTATAGCATCTAAACACCAACAAAAATAAGTCTTAGAGAATTACCTACTATTAAATGATAGTTGTAGTTCAAATCACCCCTTCTGCCCTAAAATTTGGTAATTTTGTCCAGAGAGAACTATTCACTTTTTGAACCCCAAATTTTGAGACAGAGAACTATACACCAGTAATAAGCCACTGTAATTTTTACAAATTTTTTGGAAATTTATTAAGCCAACTTGTAGTTCAAACCCACTCCAAAAACTTAAGGGGAATAAAGAAAAAGAAAGAAGAAGTAAACCTCACTCCAATAAGTCCAACTTGAATTCTTGTCAATTCTCACTAAGACTTTAAAAAGAATTCAGTGGAACCCCAAAAATAAACCTACCACTTACCTTAGCTAAGTTTGATCCAATTTACCAAGTATACCACCCAAAGGTCTCGTGTAAGTAAGGTTTAGCTCTATCTAACTCAAGTAGATCATACACCATCAAAAGTTTAAATTACTAAAGCACATATCATATCATGCATCTATCTTACGCATTGCATTCATTAGATTGTAATCTCGCCGACGGAGAGTACGTGCTCATCCCCGAGCAAGGAACTGTCCAAGAGGAGGACCAGGAGCAAGCTTCCAAGGCTGCTATCGAGGATCTCCCCGCAGCCCCAGCTATTGAAGGCAAGCCCCAGTTTATATGCATAATCGTATCATTATATGCTACTTTACTACACTTAATGCTTGTAGGATTATAATGTGTACTTAAGTGTAGGAGTTGCTTGAAACCTCTAGTTGCATGAACTTAGGATTCCTTTTTGAGATGAATACTAGTATGCTAGGTCGAGTAGCTGCTTGCTAACCAGGATCTCGATAGAAGTCGAGTGATTTTTCTAGCACTCGCGCGAGGTCAGGAATTGATTGTATTCATCTTGATAACGGGATCTATGTTAGTCTATGGACTTGGATCCAGGGAGGATGCCTTGACCATGAGACGGGAAAAAGGAATTAAGGATTAATGTGTGGATACCTGAGTCAAGAGTTTGAATGTACTAAGCACATGTCGGGAAAAATGGTAACCGATAAACCTAGTACCTGAGTGAAGCCGGGCACACACTTTATCCCTCATGCGACTTGAGACTGGGTCTCCCATGCTAACTATGGTGGGTACAAATGCGGTCACTGCACGGCGGCAGCCGGGGTCAGTGGATCATTGTATGCCAAGACGGTGAGGCCTAGACGCGAACGGGGAATCGATGGGGACGGTTGTCATGTGCGGGGTCGGAGTACCCTGACATGCCGTGTGTTTAGGTTTACCTTGCAAGGATAAAACTCGATTCGAATCGTCTGCTTCTCGCAGCTAATGAGACTGCTTGACCCCTTGTACTACATCGAGTAAGAAGTGAAATGAGGTTACATGAGACAATTTGTTGATTGAAATAAATGTTTGTTACCATGTATGCTTAGAAGGAGCAAACCTAGCTAAGATAATGATGCTAGAATTTGAAAAGCTAAAAATTGATTTTAGAAACAGCTAGTGCTTTTGGCAAACCAAACCCCTCAGCCAAACAGCTGCATAGTCTAGAGGTAGAGGAGTAGTTTACTCACACTGGGTAAGTCTAGCTGAGTATTAGTATACTCAGCCTTGCTTGTGGCATAATTTTTGCAGGTGCGATTCAGGATATGGTTGATGGTGTGACTTGGCCTACCACCCTGCCACCAGGTTGGACGGTCGAGTGGGATGCTGCTCCGGTAGGAGAGGAGCACGGGGAGTAGTGGGCTAGGCCTTGCCCATTTCCTCATTACCGACGACATCGATTATCCGCTGCATTTTATTTTGAGAACTCTTATTTGCTACTCAAAAACTCCGATCTATGTAATAATTCAGCACTTAATTTGAGGTTCCTATTTTATTGTATTTCTTCTGTGACTCATCTTCGAGTGGGATTGTGGAATTTGATCCTGGTTAAGTGGCTCTATCAGACTAGATCTGAAGGACTGACGGGTTATTCCGATTTAAGTATGTTGCGGCCCCTGAGGCGTGACTCGGGCACTTAAGCTGGAATAATTCGGGTGGTTCTGCCACAGCGGTGGTCCGGCTAGCGGTCCACGGCTACGGATTACATTGTTTGTGCATGGTTACCACGTAAAGAAGAGATACAGTGAGGGAGGAGCGAGGCACAAGTGACACGGCGGCGGAATGACCGAGCCACGGTGAACGCCAGTGAAATATCTCCGGCTAGGCTCTGGCTAGGTTCGCGGAATCGTGCCATGTTCGAAGCTATCTCCCCGCGATCGATCCTTTCCCCAAATCACTCGAACACATCCGGTTCTACAGTGCCCCTGATCTTTGTCCTCGTTTTTCAGATATTTCAGTGTTCTGATCTTCAGTTCTTTACTGAACCGACCCCCTTTCACCCTCCTTTTCTCTTGATTCGTGTTAAGAAAAAGGTGATCTCCATTAATAAAGATTGTTCACTGAACAACAGTCTTCAAACTTAATATAGGATCCTTGGACCAAAACTGAATGGAATCAAAGATATGGTGCTTCCAATTCAGCCCCATTCCACTGTGACCATTCCTATTCTTGAATTCAGTTCTTAGTAACACTTCAACAGCTCGACATAGTTCTGACAGAGCAACTTTGGGCTGTTGTTTCTTTAATTTTTGTACAACAACCAGAGAAGATGACTGTATCAAAGTTACTCCCCTATAAACCAACTTTAATCTTGTTACAAAGGTCTTAGTCAATTACCCATTAAATCGAGCTCCACCTGATCCTGAAGTTGGTCCTATACCACTGGTTTTTCTGAACATCACAGATTCACAGCCTGACAGCCAAACTTCAAACTCATTTAAATCTTAATTTTGTACAATACCAAGATTTAAGTACTTAAGCAAAGTTGTTCTCCTATTATAGTTCTACAACTTTGATGTGTTGACCCTAGGCAAATTCCTTATCTTTTTATAAATACAGAGCTCCAAAGGCAGCCCTGTTCACTGGTTTTAGGACTTAGGCATATGAGAGGTATAGAGTGGCTTTTTGCAAATAAGGCCAAACCTCATCTTTTGACTTGGAAATCCTCAAATATGTGAACCATATGATTTGAGGTGCCCTAATACCTTGGTTTTTGCACTTGGGTCCAAAAGTGTGCACAATTTACATATAACCCCCTAGGGTTTCAACTGAGGGTTTTCCAGGGGTCTTTTTAGGGTTTTTGGCACTTTTAGGGTTTGGATGCCACTCAAGTCCATTAATGGTGATATCTCATGACCATTTCTAATGAGTTTTGAAGTTTTCTCATGTTTGGGCTTCATTGTCACTCCTAAGCCTGTTTTAGGGTTAAGTACCCTACCCTAGGGTTACACACACATCAAGTCATATTAGTCCAACATTTTTGAACTTTTTACCTAGTGAATGCACTCTAGGTGTGAGAAACACATGATATGCTAATGCTCATGATGTTATGCTCAAGTTTTAGTGACAGTAACACCAGGGTTGTTACAATACTTTTCCTTTTGAGATGTGTTCCATTGTTTGTACACGATTGGTGTGTTGTTCATTTGTCATTTTCCAAATGTATTGAATGTATGGTCGCTTTATTTAGATGACGAGCAGCCCGTGGTTCCTGAGTGTGTTGTCGAAGATGTTCCTGAGCAACAACCTGGTGAAGGCAAGTGTCCTCTGACCTATTATGTCCTACTTACTTTATAATTCTATGTCCCACATTACTTTATGGAAACCTAAGGATTGACTAGTCTTTATTTACCTTATCCTTGTTTACCTTTTTGGGTTATCATGGTTAGCTTATGCTATTGCTTTAACTTAATCATCGAACATGATGTGAATATTTATGATACGATGATGTTATCTCGATGATGATCTTGTGATATTTTAGGGGACTCAGGCCATTTTCCTGAGTACCTCTCCGTAAGGACCTATTAGTTGAGTGACCACCCGGGATAACAGTGCAACCATGAGGGTGGAATGGGACGCCCTTAGCTGAATAATTAGATGAACCTGGGGTGTAGTTGGCTTTGCCGGAGGCCGTGAATGGGGGCTAGGTCATAGTGCTCGCTATGCCAAGGGGGGCACAGAGGTTCATTCAATTTTGTTTTGTTAGTCACCCACCTTGGGGAGGTGTACTGTGTTTGTATGACTGGCGAAACCTAACGAGCAACTATGAACCAGTGGAGTCTTTATAAAGGCTACGTAGCGAGACCCTGCCAGGTCACCTTGGTAGTGAACAATGGGGAGTCATGATCCCCGGGCAGAATGGGAATCACGACTCGTGGGTAAAGTGTGCAACCTCTACAGAGTGTTAGAAACTAGTATATTAGCTGTTGGGGTCTGCTTCGTAGCCGAAGGTCCTGTAAGAAGAAGCACCTTCGAAAGATCATCACAGAAATAACGCCGAAGCTACCTTCCAAGGAACTTCGGCATAACGACATGCCTTAAGACGAAGGGTTGCACCGACTTAAAGATGAAAAGACAGATTGACCCATGATAGTTTGTGTCATGAATGTAATCTATTGTAAAGTGTATAAATGTAATTTCACACAGGATGTGCCCTGTGCCTATAAATAGATGAACAATACCCCTGTACTGTTCACGTTGATTTGTACTCGCTCGTGCATCACACTTGTTCTTTCTCCTTCTATCAAGCCGAAGGTACAAATGTAATTCTATATTATTTCTGTTTATCCATGACAATATAATAAAAGATGAGTTAATAATATTATATGATTGTTCATATTGTTTCTTATATTTTACATGCTTCTCCTTTCATTATTATATACTGCAATGATGAAGGTATGTCCTTCATGACCTTCGTCTGAAGATCATTATATCCTAAGGGAAATAATGCTTCGAAGGATGAAGGGCTTTAACCTTTAAAATTTTGTGTTGCCTTGTTCTTAATTCATAGCATTTGAGAACAAGTCTCCAACATTGGCGCCCACCGTCGGTGAGCTCACTTCCACTTTTGAGCTGATGGCTTCGTTCAGCAATCAAGCAGAAGCATCTTCGGCTACGAAGCTGGTGTTTCCGATAACAGGCGGCTCAGGTTCAGAGCCGGCTAACAAGAAGCAGAAGAAGGAAGCACAGAGAAGGGTACAACATGTTGGGGTGCAAGGACCCTTCATCAAGTCAAAATGGTCCCACATCCCAATCACCTTCTCTTAGGAGGACCTTCAGCTCAAAGATTACCCTCATAATGATGCTAGGGTCATATCTTGTGTCATTAAAAGATTTCTGGTCCATAATGTTCTGGTTGATACAGGCAGTGTGGCCGATATCATATTTGCTAAAGCCTTCAGACAGATGCAAGAACCAGAGGATAAGATTCATGATGCTACACATCCTCTATGTGGTTTCGGAGGAAGGCAGATTGTAGCACTCAGCAAAATCACAATGCCGGTGACCTTCGGCTTTGTTCATAACACAAGGACTAAACATGTTGTCTTTGACATTGTTGACATGGAGTATCCCTATAATGTAATCATTGGTCGTGGAACACTTAATGCTTTCGAAGCAATACTTCATGCAGCATATCTATGCATGAAGATACCTTCGGAACAAGGGCCCATTGCTGTTCATTGCAGTCAAGAAGCTGCCAGGAAGGCCGAAGGAAACTGGACAGATTCAAAGGCAATCCATAACATAGATGGAGCCAAGGCCTGTGAGCAGTATCAATACAAAAGAGAGAAGGCTGCTTCGGTGGATCAGCCAAAGCCTATGCTTCTATGTGAAGATATAGCATAGCAAAAGGTACTGCTAGGGTCTCAGTTATCTGAAGAACAGGAAAAGAATTTGCTAAGATTTCTATTCAACAACAAAGATGTCTTTGCTTGGTCAGCCAATGATCTTTGCGGTGTCAACAGAGATGTCATTGAGCATTCACTCAATGTGGATCCATCTTTCATGCCAAGAAAGCAAGGGCTTCGGAAAATGTCTGATGACAAAGGTGAAGGTGCTCGAAACGAAGTGAAGAGGCTTCTTAGCACTGGAGTTATCAGAGAGGTCAAATACCCAGAGTGGCTAGCTAATACTGTTATGGTGAAGAAGGCCAATGGTAAATGGAGAATGTGCATTGATTTTACATATCTTAACAAGGCTTGTCCAAAGAATGAGTTCCCATTGCCAAGAATAGATTCTCTAGTAGATGCAGCAGCTTCGTCAGAGCTCATGAGTTTACTAGATTGTTACTCAGGCTACCACCAAATCCGGATGAAGAGGGAAGATGAGCCGAAGACTAGCTTCCCCAGTGGCACATATTGCTATCTTCGGATGCATGAGGGGCTTAAAAATGCTGGAGGAAGCTTCAGCAGAATGACAGCCAGAGTCCTTCAATCTCAAATAGGCAGGAATGTGCTGACTTATGTTCATGATATCATAGTTAAAAGCACGAAGCAAGAAAATCACATTGCTGATTTGCAAGAGACATTTGCCAACTTCAGGCAAGCTAGTTTGAAGTTAAATCCAGAAAATTGTGTTTTTGGGGTAAAGAAGGGCAAGTTCCTTGGCTGTCTAATGAAGGGAATTGAAGCTAACCCAAGCAAGATTGAAGCTATCCTTCGTATGGAACCGCCAAGCACAAAGAAAGGAGCTCAACGGCTGGCAGGTAGATTAGCATCATTGAACAGATTTATATCCAGATCAGCAGAAAGAAATCTGCCATTCTTTGAAATACTAAAGTCAGCCGAAGTCTTTTAGTGGGGTCCGGCTCAGCAAAAGGCCTTCGAAGAGTTGAAGCAATATTTGATTGATTTAACAACGTTATCTCCACCTTCGCCAGGGGCTCCATTGCTCTTATATGTTGCAGCTTCACATTCTGCAGTGAGTGCGGCACTTGTACAGGAGAAGCTAGATGGCCAAGTCAAAAAGCAAGCTCCAGTGTACTTCATCTCCGAAGTTTTGAGTCCCTCAAAGAAAAATTACACAAAATTGGAAAAGGTGCTATATGCTGTGTTAATGGCCTCCAGAAAGCTTCGACATTATTTTCAAGCATATCACATAATTGTTCCTTCGTCACAGCCTCTGAAGGATATTACGAGGAACAGAGAAGCTACTGGAAGGATTGGGAAATGGGCTGCAAAACTTAATGAATTCACCATTGACTATGTACATAGATCCTCAATCCAGGCCCAAGCGTTAGCAGACTTCATCGCTGATTGGACGCCAGGGGCTCACGAAGAAGAAGTACACAAAGATGCCGAAGCTTGGACAGTGTTCTGCGATGGTTATTGGGGAACCTTCGGTGCAGGAGCGGTTGCGGTCCTAGTGGCACCTTCAAAAGTCAAAACATGTTATGCAGCCAAACTGGATTTTAGTTGCACAAATAATATTGCTGAGTACAAAGCACTTCTGTTGGGGCTTCGAAAGCTAAGGGCAATGGGAATAAGAAGGGCCATCCTAAAGACTGATTCTCAAGTTATTTCTGGTCATGTGGACAAAAGTAGCAAGGCAAGAGATCCGAAGCTTGAAAGATATCTGGATATGTAACACCCCAGGTGTTACCCAAGGCCCTGGCTCAATGTAAGCACTGATGACCTATCATCACATGTGTTTAAGTGGAGAAGAGGGAGCCCCAAAACCTTGGAAACCATGTATTAGCTAAGAAATGTTAATGACAAAAGCTTTACCCAAACCTTTTGAGCAATTGTCACCTTGGGCAAAAGAGGTTAAACCCTGGACCCCTTAAAGCACTAGACTTCCAAGCAAGGGATTAGTGGGCAAGCTAATCAAATGGCCAATTCTTGTTTCTAATCCTTAACCAAAATTTAAGTACACTAATGTATCTACAAAAAAAGTAAAGGAATCATTAAAAAAGGCCCCTTAAAGACCCCAAATCCATTCCTTAAGTAGATAGCACACTAGAGCTCTCTAATCTTCTCTAAGTCAAAAATAAACCCTAGTTTAAAGATTAGACGTGTTCACTTAGTAAATGGCGCCAAAACCACTTGGTCTGAATACCAAAAAGGAGCCAAACTACCTAAGGAACCCACTGGAAAAATTTGAACCCGAGCCAAATTCGTTTGACACGATTTGACACCACTTTTGTCTCGGGGTGAACAGTGAGACAACCCAGACTTGGCGTCCGCATATCTCCCTAGCTAGGGCATATCTCCCATTGGAACTCACATACAAGAGATAGCCCTAGGTGCCAGGAAGAGGTATGCGTAGGATTTTTGCCAAGATTCGCAAGTTTGCAATCTCAGCAAGCGTTTGAACAAGGGCAGAAAAACACCTCCACGTGTTCGACGCGCCCTGACCTCGCCAGAGCACGCCCGGCGCCCGACCCCGCGCGCCTAGCGCCACGCCAAGCCTAGCCCGTGCAACTGCCCGCGCCTATAAAGCTAGCCGAAGCTTCAACCGTATGCCCCCGCTCGCTCTCGACCTCGCCGGAGCGCCAGATCACCGGCGTTTGCCCTGCACACGGCGTGTCAGCGGCCGCCCGAGCACCCACCACCGTAGACCGGCCAACCGTGCCATTCCCATCCTCGTCCGACACTCGAGAGAGACTCTACGTGCCTCGGCGAAGCTCCCAGAGCGAGGAATCGAGGTCACCGGACTTCACCCGACCGCCGGAGATAGCCCTAGCTCTGCCTCGCTGGAGACACCGGATCAAGGTCACCGGACTTCACCCGACCACCGGCGAGCGTAGACCGAGCTCCACGGTGAGCCTTTCTTCAATTCCTTGCACGGGTAGACTCTTTAGCACCCCATGAAGCTTCCTGTGCCCTTGGATTGAACTATATCGCCGTGGATAGGCCAGAGCACCTGTCGCCGACGAGCTCGCCCGCCTGCGCACGTGGACCGGCTGATTCTGGCCATCACCGTCGTCGAGCCGTACCTCGTCGTGACCGCAAGGACTTCCCGGAGCCAACCCCGCCCTTCGCCGGACCTCCCTCGCCGCCGGTAAGCCGCGCCGCCCTTTTTACTTCCGCGGGTACTATTCAAAAGGGGAGAGGGACCTCGGGGAAGAAGGAAAAGAAATCAGGGGGGTTTTTGGATTGTCAGAGACTCAGATGAATAGTTGCGCAGGGGCATAAGTTAAAGAGTTGGTTTAGGAAAAGCCCAGGGTCCTCGGTGTAAACTGGTTTTCCAGAAAACCTTTTAAACATTTCTCATTTAAATACAAACAGAGCTTGTAAAATTCATAATTTTAGTTTTATTCAACCAAATTTAGTCAAACTAATTTTGCTAGGTTCTAAATAATGTGAACTACTTAGGAAAAATACAAAACTCCCTAATAGTGTGTTTGGTTTGTGGAGTCACTCTATACTTCATGAGGTGATGCATCATAAGTTTATTCCATCAATTTTGGTGGAATCAACTCACTCCTCATCTATATACTAATTATTAGCTTATGAGGAATGGGGTGGTGAAGGATCAACCCATTCTATTCTATAAACCAAATAAAAAAGTGAGGAGTGAGAAGAAGATGGATCACTTTATTCCTCAAACCAAACACACTATAAGTGTTGCAGAAGAATTTAAAGTTTTGAGTTAAATAGTGTTCTGGCCAAAAGCTAAATAAAAGAGGGAAAAATAGTTACGCTGTTAGACTAGGGTTAAGAAAAATCAGAGAAATACTTAACCACTCCCTAAGCTGTTTAAAAATAGTACACCCCTCAATACACCAAATTAAGGAAGGGTTTACCATTTAAACACTTTTTAGCTCAAAGTTAAAGAAAATAGAAAAGGTAATTTAAATTAAGAACCAGGGGCAACCACATTTTTGCTAGCTCACTTATTCAGTATAGTTCACTGGAAAATTTTGTTAGACCCTTGTTTAGTACAAAAGAAATGAGATACCTTTTATTTCATGAAAACAAGAAGAACTTAGAAAAATCCTAGAAAAATAGTCCTAAAGGGAAAACACCCCAAACCTTGGGATAACTAATATTTTTTTATTTATGAATATAGGAAAAATATGAGTTCTGTTGTTTGATATTTTTCAAATAACAAGTTAGTTATAAGTACCTTTTTGGCATTAAGCTTTAGAAAATCACAACTAAATATCCAGTAGGTCTTTTTCTGTGATTTTTAACACAGAGGCCTAGTGTCACCTAGAATTTTGACAAAAATAAAATTTAGTGCAAAGACCTCACCTACATTAGAGCTAAAGTGTAAAGTGCCCTTTTACCCTTACTTTTGATAATTTTTGACAAGGAGCATCTGAATTAATTTCAACCTCAAACTTCTAGAATAACCTACAAAGGTAAATGTTTACCCACTGTAATTTTTATAACATTTTTGAAAAATGTTAACTAACCATGATAGTTCAAAAATGCTTAATAAGAAGTACAATAGAAAGAAAAAGGGAAATTTTGGGCGAAATAGATGACGTACAACCAAAACCTCCCAGGGATCTCATTGAACATTAATATATAATTAAAGAGTGTGAGTTCATTCACAATCTCAAAGGTAAAAGTATAAAACCCTTAAGTATACCCAAAGGAAATCCTAGAGTACCACTAAGCTTAGTACTATTTTACCTTTACAATTTATCATGTCATTAATAAGCATATATCTTAATCATTGCATTCGATAGACTGTAATCTCGTTGACAGGGAGTACATCCTCGTGCCGGAGCAAGGAGTTTGTGGCAGAACCACCCGAATTATTCCAGCTTAAGTGCCCGAGTCACGCCTCAGAGGCCGCAACACACTTAAATCGGAATAATCCGTCAGTCCTTCAGATCTAGTCTGATAGAGCCACTTAACCAGGATCAAATTCCACAATCCCACTCGAAGGTGAGTCACAGAAGAAATACAATAAAACAGGAACCTCAAATTAAGTGCTGAATTATTACATAGATCGGAGTTTTTGAGTAGCAAATAACAGTTCTCAAAATAAAATGCAGTGGATAATCGATGTCGTCGGTAATGAGGAAATGGGCAAGGCCTAGCCCACTACTCCTCGTGCTCCTCTCCTGCCGGAGCAGCATCCCACTCGACCGTCCAACCCGGTGGTAGGGTGGTAGGCCAAGTCACACCATCAACCATATCCTGAATCGCACCTGCAAAAATTATGCCACAAGCAAGGCTGAGTATACTAATACTCAGCTAGACTTACCCGGTGTGAGGAAACTACTCCTCCACCTCTAGACTATGCAGCTGTTTGGCTGAGGGGTTTGGTTTGCCAAAAGCACTAGCTGTTTCTAAAATCAATTTTTAGCTTTTCAAATTCTAGCATCATTATCTTAGCTAGGTTTGCTCCTTCTAAGCATACATGGTAACAAGCATTTAGTTCAATCAACAAATTGTCTCATGTAACCTCATTTCACTTCTTACTCGATGTAGTACAAGGGGTCAAGCAGTCTCATTAGCTGCGAGAAGCAGGCGATTGGAATCGAGTTTTATCCTTGCAAGGTAAACCTAAACACATGGCATGTCAGGGTACTCCGACCCCGCACATGACAACCGTCCCCATCGATTCCCCGTTCGCGTCCAGGCCTCACCGCCTTGGCATACAATGCTCCACTAACCCCGGCTGCCGCCGTGCAGTGACCGCACTTGTACCCACCATAGCTAGCATGGGAGACCCAGTCTCAGGTCGCATGAGGGATAAAGTCCGCGCCCGGCTTCACTCAGGTACTAGGTTTATCGGTTACCATTTTTCCCGACATGTGCTTAGTACGTTCAAACGCTTGACTCAGGTATCCACACATTAATCCTTAATTCCTTTTTCCCGTCTCATGGTCAAGGCATCCTCCCTGGATCCAAGTCCATAGACTAACACAGATCCCGTTATCAAGATGAATGCAATCAATTCCTGACCTCGCGCGAGTGCTAGAAAAATCACTCGACTTTTACCGAGATCCTGGTTAGCAAGCAGCTACTCGACCTAGCATACTAGTATTCATCTCAAAAAGGAATCCTAAGTTCATGCAACTAGAGGTTTCAAGCAACTCTTACACTTAAGTGCACATTACAATCCTACAAGCATTAAGTGTAGTAAAGTAGCATATAATAATACGGTTATGCATATAAACCGGGGCTTGCCTTCAATAGCTGGGGTTGCTGGGAGATCCTCGATAGCAGCCTCGGAAGCTTGGTCTTGGTCCTCCTCTTGGACAGTTCCTTGCTCGGGGATGAGCATGTACTCTCCGTCGGCGAGATTACAATCTAATGAATGCAATGCGTAAGATAGATGCATGATATGATATGTGCTTTAGTATTTTAAACTTTTGATGGTGTATGATCTACTTGATTTAGATAGAGCTAAACCTTACTTATGTGAGACTTTTGGGTGGTATACTTGGTAAATTGGATCAAACTTAGCTAAGGTAAGTGGTAGGTTTATTTTTGGGGTTCCACTAAATTCTTTTTAAAGTCTTAGTGAGAATTGACAAGAATTCAAGTTGGACTTATTGGAGTGAGGATTACTTCTTCTTTTTTTTCTTTATTCCCCTTAAGTTTTTGGAGTGGGTTTGAACTACAAGTTGCCTTAATAAGTTTCCAAAAATTCTGTAAAAATTACAGTGGCTTATTACTAGTGTATAGTTCTCTGTCTCAAAATTTGCGGTTCAAAAAGTGAATAGTTCTCTCTGGACAAAATTACCAAATTTTAGGGCAAAAGGGGTGATTTGAACTACAACTATCATTTAATAGTAGGTAATTCTGTAAGACTTATTTCTGCTGGCGTTTAGATGCTATAACATGACTTGGTACAAATTTCTAGCCAGTAATACTTATTAGTTATTTTACTAGGATTTTCTAAAGTTTCTAGCCAAAGGGGTGCTTTCTACTACCACTATATTTGAAAATTTTCAAACAACAGATTTCTGATTTTTTCTAGCTTCTATTTTGCGCAAGAGCAATCATTCTGAAGTTTGGCTTCTTTTTGCTTAAGGGAAGGGGTGGTATGCATTATTTGGATTAAATGGCCTTTCTTATAAAATATTGGCAATAGGTATTATTTTGCATCTTTCTAATGGGTTTGCATTTTTCTCTGGTGGCCTATCTCATTATTGACCTAGCAAAATTTTATTTGTCCATTATTGCATTATTATGAGTTATTCATGATTTATTTGGAATATGACTCATTATCATATTATATTTATTTACCCTACTTAAAATGATGGGCTGGGGTGTTTATTATTTTTATAGTAGGTTTTTGGTAGTTACAAGTCCACTGGATTTTTATCATTAATTTTGGGTCTGTTTTTTAATTCTAATAATTGATTTCTAGTTGGAATAATGCTAAATAAAATGTTTCACTTTAAAACTGATCTGGACTAGAGGTCCCTTTATCTTTCCTAGGTTCTCTGTTACTTAAGCAAACTAGGAAAAATAATTTCACTCATTGTTCATTAATTTCTAATGCCTTTCTGATTTTCCTAAGTTTTGGGCAGAAATGGCTTTTAATGAATATCTACACTAAATTTTTCAATACTGGGGTTCTTACTATTTTTAAACAGTGCTTAAATGGGGTTTGAACATCTACAATGTTTCTTAGGTTCAGCACAGAAGCAAAACTAATTTTCCTTAATTAAACAAGGTTTGGTTAGTTTCTGTTTTTAATTTTAAACTCTAAAAATTAGAACATAAAGCATAGGGTTCATTATTTTTAAATGATAGCTCATATTATTCAAGATCTAGCAAAATTAGTTTGACAACTTTTGCTTAAAAATTCATCAAGTTATGAATTTTCTAAGTTCTCTTTTTATTAAAAAGATTAAACAGAATTGATTAAATGGAAAACTACTTTGCAACGGGGTCCCTGGCGGGTGTTTTAAGTTTTCCTTACAAACTTGTCCCTGGGCTACTATTCAAATGAGTCACTGACATCTCGGAAAACCCCCTGGATTCTTCTAATCCTAACCCGAGGTCTTTTCCCCAAATTAAACAGTACCCGCGGCGGAAGAAAGGGCAGAGGGGCTTACCGACGGCGAGATTGCTCCGGTGAGGTGGCCGAGGGTGTAGAGGAGGTCCTGAGGGTCACGACGATGTGCGGGTCGCCGTCGGGGATGGTCGGAGTTGGCCGGTCTGCGTGCGCAGGCGGGGGAGCTCGTCGGCGGCGAGGAGTCCGGCCTATCCAGGGCGAAATTGACCAATCAAACGGGTTAGAGAGCTTCACCAGGGATCAAGGAAGGGGTGTGCGCGAGGAATTGAAGAATGGCTCACCGGAGTGCTCGGTCTACGCGTGCAGGCGGGCGGCCGAAGTCCGGTGAGGTCGATCTTCGCCTTCCGGTGAAGTTCTGCCAGGTCCGAGGGCTTGGAAAGCTTCACGGGCCTATGGCGGAGCTAACCGAAGCGCTGGCGCGACTTTGAGGTGACTGGAGCGGGCTGGCCACGGTGGCCGAAGCTCTGGCGGCAATGGCGGGCGGAAAGGAGCTCGCCGGAGCTATAGAGGGGTGTCTGGCCGGCGGTGGTGAGCGCGGGGTGAAGTGAGGCGCGCCCGGGGAGCCTTTATAGGCGTGGGCGAGCACGACCGAGGGCGGGGCTCTAACAAGCGCTCGGGGCGTGCGCGGCGAATGCCAGTGCGCGCTCTGGCGTCTGGCACAGCGTCGAGCACGAGGCAGCGCAGAGAGAGGTCGAGTTCAAGCGCGGATTGGCCCCAAATCTTTGAGATTATGGCCATGATCCCATTGAGAGATCTCTTCCTCTCAGGTCCCTTTGTCGTTTGTGTGTGGAGGCTAGCAGGTTTCGCTGACTGGATTAAGAGTTAGAGAGGGGAGAAATCCTATTTGTCTCACTGCCGCACACAGGGAGAAGATCTCTGGTTTGACGTGTCCAAGGCACGCGTCCCAATGCCATCTTCTGGCACAAGACAGAGAGGTTAGTTATGCACGTTTTTGTCAATGGGGCCATTAGGATTTGAGTTAGGGATCAAGGTGAACACGCTTGATCTTTGGCTCAAGGTCTGAAATCCCATTTGAGAGGCTTGTTTAGAGTTTTATTTAAATTGTTTTGGCCAGGCTTCCTTAATCTTTGTTGTTGCTTATTAAATATACTTCAATGTTTATAATTGGCCCAAGCCATGATTCTAAATTTTTCATACTCTTTTCCCCATTTTCTTGAATTTTGTTCATAGGGCTCAATTAGGGTTTTTGTTGGGGTTGCACATTTTGCCTTTTTGAAAACCCATTTGTTTTGAACATGATACTTTTAAGTATAAGCTTAGTGGATCCTTTATTCTTAAGTCAATTTGATGTTCATGCTCAATTTTTCTCACATAAAATGATGGTTCTTGGGTTAGCACTTGAGAGAAACCCTAGGTGACACTGGGGTGTCACAGCCTTCCCCCCTTAAAGGAATCTCGTCCCGAGATTCGGGCTAGAGTCCTCCCGTGGTGAAGCGAAGGGTGAGACTTATAGGAAGTGGGTGATTATTGTTATTATTAGAGCAAACTGCTCTTCGAATGTCATTCTCTTTGCAACTTTAGAAGGAAGTCATTTTTTAATTTGTTTCATGATTACTTCATTCTGATTTAAGATTATATTTCTGAATTTTAGATTCGAAGGGCAGGAGGAGGGGTTGGGTGTGATTACGTACCAGCTTCCTTAGGTAGGCAATCGGGGAAGTTGGATCTCAAGAATTCCTCAGTCTCCCAAGTAGCTTCTTCCTCTGAGTGATTACTCCACTGGACCTTGTACATCTTGATCGATTTAGCCCGAGTTGATCTTTCTTTGCAATCCAGAATCTTGGAAGGGTACTCTTGGTACGATAGATCTGGTTCTATCTCCAATTCTGGCTCTTCTATGATCTCGGTTGGCAATCGAACACACTTCTTCAGCTGAGATACATGGAACACACTGTGAATGGCAGACAGTTTTGAAGGTAGCTTCAGCTTATATGCCACGGGTCCACATGCTTCGATGATCTCATAAGGTCCAATGTAACGAGGGACTAGCTTGCCTTTGATTCCAAACCTCTGCACTCCCTTGGTGGGTGATACCTTGAGGTACACGAAATCTCCCACCTTGAACTAGAGAGGTTTCCTTCTTTTATCATGGTAACTCTTCTGCCTGGCCTGAGCAGCTTCTAGATTTTTCCTGATTGGTTTGACCTTCCTTTCGGCTTCAATCACTAAGTCAGGTCCAAAAACTCCTCTTTCTCTAGGTTGAGACCAATTGAGTGGTGTCCTACACCTTCTTCCATAGAGAGCTTCGAAAGGTGCCATCCTTAGGCTGGATTGATAACTGTTGTTATAAGCAAACTCTGCCAAGGAGAGGTGCTTATCCCAGTTCTTGCCACAATCGATCGCACAAGCTCTCAGCATATCCTCCAGAATTTGGTTTACCCTTTCCGTCTGACCATCAGTCTGTGGGTGGTAAGCTAAACTTCTGATTAGCTTGGTTCCCAAAGACTACTGCAGTTGTTCCCAAAATCTGGCAACAAATTGGGCTCCTCAGTCAGAAACAATGGTCCGAGGTAATCCGTGCAAACACACGATCCGGTCAATGTACAACTCTGCATACTTTTGAGCCTTATCAGTGGTGTGCATAGGAAGAAAATGTGCCACTTTCGTCAGTCGATCCACAATAACCCAAATCGAATCATGATGACGAGAGGTGTTGGGCAGACCTACGATGAAATCCATGCTGATGTCAACCCATTTCCACGAAGGTATAGATAGGGGTTGCAAAGCTCCAGCTGATTTCAAGTGGCTTGCCTTTATCCTCTGGCAGGTGTCACATTCCGATACACACTGGGCTATCTCCCTCTTCATTCTGGTCCACCAATACCAAGCCTTCAGATCATGGTACATTTTGGGCTTCCCGGATGCATAGAGAATTTGGGGAGATGAGCCTCGTCCAAGATATTCCTCTTGAGGTCCTTGTTTTTAGGAATCACCAATTTGCTTTTGAACCACAATACACCCTGTTCATCTTGGCGGAAACATTTATACTTCTCAACCTTCTGATGGAGATTCTTCTTGATAATCTGCACTCCCTTATCATTGAGTTGGGCCATGATGATCTGGGCTTGCAAAGCTGGCTCGACAGAAATGTGAGACAGAGCACCAGAAGGAATCACTTCTATTTGCATCTTGCTCAACTCATCACACAAGGTGTTGATGCGAGAATCCATCAGAATACAATTGCATTACAACTTCTGACTCAAGGCATGTGCTACCACATTGGCTTTTCCTGGGTGATAATGTACCTCCAGGTCATAATCCTTGATCAGCTCTAGCCACCTTCTCTGCCTCATGTTGAGATCAGCCTGAGTAAAGATGTACTTAAGGCTCTTATGATCAGTGAAGATGTTGCAGTGGGTTCCCATTAAATAGTGCCTCCACATTTTTAATGCATGAACCACTGCTGCCAACTCGAGGTCAAGAGTAGGATAATTCTGCTCATGAGGCCTGAGTGCTCTTGAGGCATAAGCAATGACTCGGTTGTCTTGCATTAAGACACAACCTAGTCCAGTGCCAGAGGCATCATAATATACATCAAAAGGCTTGCTGTTGTCGGGTTGCGCTAATACTGGTGCTGTGGTCAGATGCTGCCTTAATGCATGGAAGGCATCTTCGCACTTCTGACTCCAAACAAACTTGGCTTCTTTCTTCAGCAACTTAGTTATAGGCTTCGGAATTCGAGAGAAATCCGGAATAAATCTTCGGTAATAACCAGCTAATCCTAGAAAACTTCAAATCTGACGGACAGTCGTTGGTGGCTTCCAGTTCATCACCTCTTGCACTTTATCAGGATCAACAGCTATTCCTGCCTGAGAGATAGTGTGACCCAAGAATTTGATTTCCTTTAGCCAAAAATCACACTTGGACAACTTGGCATAAAGGTGGTGCTCTCGCAGACGTTGAAGCACTACATGCAAATGCCCAGCATGTTCTTCTTCGTTCTTCGAGTACACCAAGATATCATCGATGAACACTACTACGAATTTATCCAATTCAGGCATGAAAACAGAATTCATCAGATACATGAAATATGCTGGTGCATTTGTCAGCCTGAATGACATCACCAAGAATTCATATAGCCCATATCTGGTTCAGAATGTCGTCTTCGGAATATCGCTTGCCCGTATCTTGATCTGATGGTAGCCGAAGCGAAGGTCTATCTTGGAAAACACCTTGGCCCCGACCAACTGGTCAAAAAGAACATCAATACGAGGCAAAGGATACTTGTTCTTGATAGTTACCGCATTAAGAGGGCGGTAATCTATACACAGCCTCAAGCTTTCATCCTTCTTTTTCACAAACAGTGCTGGACATCCCCAAGGCGAAGTACTTGGGCGAATAAATCCCTTATCCAGCAACTCCTGCAATTGCTTCTTTAATTCTGCCAACTCAGCGGGTGGCATTCGGTAGGGCCTCTTGGAAATTGGTGCCGTTCCCGGTTGCAACTCGATGGAAAATTCAATATCCCGGTCTGGTGGCATTCCTGGCAATTCATCAGGAAAGACATCTGCATACTCGCAGACCACTGGGATCTTCTTCAGAGGTAACTCTGTCATAGAGAAAGCACATGACTGAGTAGAACCCTGACTGGGCAGAATTAAGGTGAAGTTCCCGCAGAACGGAGAATTAATTTCAACGGTACGACTGGCTACATCAAGCACAACTTGGTGCAAGGTCATCCAATTAGCTCCCAGAATAATGTCCACATTTTCCAAACCCAAAACAAGAAGGGTGGTTTTGACAATGTGGCTTCCCAGTTGAATAGGCACACTTTGGTTTAATTGATTAGTTGAAATTTTACCCCCGGGTGTGACTATCATAAATGACCCTTTTGAGTGAGAGAATGACAGTTCACACTTAGCACTGAACTTTTGGCTAATGAAACTATGAGATGCACCAGAATCAAACAGAATTAAAGCAGGTTGATTATAAACTTAAAAGATACCAGTCATGATAGGAGCTCCCTCAGGTACTTGCTCCAGAGTAGTGAAGTTGAGCTTCCCTTGTCTGACCTGTACCTTCTGCTTTCTCCCCTTGTCTTGATTTGGTGCTGACATCTGCCTCTGCTGGTTCCTAGGACAATTCTTGGCATAGTGGCCCACATTGCCACAAGTGAAACACTTGTTCCCATTGCCCTGGCGGAACTGCTGCTGCTGCGGAGGCTGATTGTTCCTTGGAGCGGGAGCTGGAAAGCGGTTGGGTGCCGGCTGCTGCTGCTGAGGTGGCCTGATCACCCATCTGCCTGCCTGCTGCTGGAAACCCCTGCTCTGATTGTGAGAAACAATCCTGAACCTCTGGGCCAGAGCGGATGGTGCTGCCATTGGTGCCTTTCTCTTCTTCTCTGCCCGGTGAGCTACAATGCAATCCTCCTGGGAGATGGCCAGGTTGACCAACTCATTGAAGCTATCAGCCCGGACAGTGTTGAGTCATTCCCACAGCTTGGTGTTAAGACCCCTGCGGAAGCGGTCTCTCTTCTTTTCATCAGAATCAGCATGGTACCCTGCATACAGGCATAGGTCGTTGAAGGCCTGCGCATAATGCAGTACCGGGCGGGTTCCTTGATTAAACGCCAGAAACTCATTCAGCTTGCGATCCAGAATGCCAGCTGGAATGTGGTGCCCTCTGAAAGCAGTCTTAAATTCCTCCCAAGACACTTCACGATCAGCGGGGAGCATAGCACGAAAGTGGTCCCACCAAGTCCGAGCAGGGTCGCGAAGCTGCTGCACGGCGAAGCGAGCCTTGGCTTCATCAGGGCAGTCTCCCGTGAGGAGGGGAAACTTGGACTCAACGACGCGGAGCCACACGTCGGCGTCCAATGGATCCTCTGCCTTGGTGAACATGGGTGCCTGAGTACTCAGAAACTCCTGGTAGGTTGCCGCTGCCGGAGGTCGCTGATGCTGGCCTCCACCATGCTGCTGAGGGTGGGGCTGTCGCTGCAAGAGCTGTCACAGAATCTCGTTCTGCTGGGCCATCAGCTCCTGCACTGTGGGAGCTGGAGGAGGTGGTGGGGGAACCTGCTCGTTATGCCCGCGACGCTGCCTAGCTGCCATCTGAAAACTGAGATTGCCGCCATTGTTATCCCAACTCACGATTTCGGATGACAAGATATTATCTCATATGGAAGAAAAATGCCATAATCATGATATTAGGTTCGAAATGAAGATAACATGGTGACAAACATTCCACAGATTTCAAAAGTTCACAGGGTTACATCAGGGGAAAAGGTACCCATAAGCCTAGTCCAAAATTTGACATTAACTAAGCTCGCATAGGTTTCTATCCGCCTAAAAGCGTCGAAGTGACTGATCAACCCTGAGCGGTGGAAGCGACACTGGATACGGGTGAAGGAGGCATCGCGGAGGTAGTCCCATTGGCACCAGGGGCTGGTCCTAGCTCCTCGGGAGCCTCTTCTCCCTCGCTTCCGGCTTCATTGGCCTCCATCTCCAAGTGGTGCATGTCCAGATGGTCATTTGCCTCTTCGAGTTCCCTCTAAACATCGTGGAGCTGGTTCTCCGAGACATCAATAGTGTTGTCCCGGATCTCCACCTGCTGCTCCAAGGTGGTAATGCGCTGGCTCAGCCTTTCCACCTGCAGATCCTTCTCTACCAACTCGGTGGATAAATCGACCACAAAATCTTCCCGACTGTCGAGAGTGAGCTTGGCGGTTTGAGCGATGTTAGCAAGGTGTGCCATAGCGTCGCTCTGAAGGGCCTGAAGGCGGTACAGCGCACTCATGCACTAAACGGTGACCCTCCCAACAAAGTCAGGATACATTGCCCACACATCCTTCACATGGCTCACGCAGTTACACCACATGGGGTCATCCTTCTTCTCAGCAGAGAAGAGTCCCAAGGGGTGCATCACCATCTCCAGGGGATGGTAGCCACAGAAAGTCGTCAGAGTCTTCATGGCTGCTGCTTCAATGGTGCCGTCCGTCCTGAGTCCAATTGTCTCGGAATCAAGAGAACGCCAACCCGGCTGAAGGGGATGAGCCTCCAAAGTCAGCCAGACCCGACAACGAGGTACCCGATGCTCCTCATACAACTGCACCGTGTACAAAGGGGCGTAGGGTAACCGGCGGAGTTAAGCACTTCCCACAAGATGGAAGGAAAGCCATCGCGAGAAAGGAAGTCAGAACTGAAACGAGTGTCTCCTCCACTGGCGGGGGTGGGTGAATTCATCTGCGGAAGGGAATCAAAGGTAAAGATCATGGTGGAAGGAAAAAGAAAAAGAGAGCCCGGATGGTTTTTAAAGGAAGTGGGTTAGCTCAAGTTTTTAATTCCCTTTTGTGTTTATAATGCATGCATGCTGAAAGTAACATCTCCTCTCCAAATAATAGGGTGCTCTTAGGGCATCCTTAAAAAGTCTAAGTATTGGCCCACGGGGCCTACTTATTAGCCACCTATTTCTCCCTCTATGCCTAAGGCCTTTCGTCCTAGGTCTAGCGGTCTAGTCCTGACGATCCGTAGCAGTTTCTAGGCAAGTTTTAAATTTTGAAAATGGTATCCATGGTTTATTGTCCTCTTCTGTGGTTGAATTTGCTCCGATACCAGCTGTGGCAGAACCACCCGAATTATTCCAGCTTAAGTGCCCGAGTCACGCCTCAGGGGCCGCAACACACTTAAATCAGAATAACCCGTCAGTCCTTCAGATCTAGTATGATAGAGCCACTTAACCAGGATCAAATTCCACAATCCCACTTGAAGGTGAGTCACAGAAGAAATACAATAAAACATGAACCTCAAATTAAGTGCTGAATTACTACATAGATTAGAGTTTTTGAGTAGCAAATAAGAGTTCTCAAAATAAAATGCAGCAGATAATCGATGTCGTCGGTAATGAGGAAATGGGCAAGGCCTAGCCCACTACTCCTCGTGCTCCTCTCCTGGCGGAGCAGCATCCCACTCGACCATCCAACCCGGTGGCAGGGTGGTAGGCCAAGTCACACCATCAACCATATCCTGAATCACACCTGCAAAAATTATGCCACAAGCAAGGCTGATTATACTAATACTCAGCTAGACTTACCCGGTGTGAGGAAACTACTCCTCTACCTCTAGACTATGCAGCTGTTTGGCTGAGGGGTTTGGTTTGCCAAAAGCACTAGCTGTTTAGAAAATCAATTTTTTAGCTTTTCAAATTCTAGCATCATTATCTTAGCTAGGTTTGCTCCTTCTAAGCATACATGGTAACAAGCATTTAGTTCAATCAACAAATTGTCTCATGTAACCTCATTTCACTTCTTACTCAATGTAGTACAAGGGGTCAAGCAGTCTCATCAGCTGCGAGAAGCAGACGATTCAAATCGAGTTTTATCCTTGCAAGGTAAACCTAAACACACGGCATGTCAGGGTACTCCGACCCCGCACATGACAACCGTCCCCATCGATTCCCCGTTCGCGTCTAGGCCTCACCGCCTTGGCATACAAAGCTCCACTGACCCCGGCTGCCGCCGTGCAGTGACCGCACTTGTACCCACCATAGCTAGCATGGGAGACCCAGTCTCAGGTCGCATGAGGGATAAAGTCCACGCTCGGCTTCACTCAGGTACTAGGTTTATCGGTTACCATTTTTCCTGACATGTGCTTAGTACGTTCAAACGCTTAACTCAGGTATCCACACATTAATCCTTAATTCCTTTTTCCCGTCTCATGGTCAAGGCATCCTCTCTGGATCCAAGTCCATAGACTAACATAGATCCCGTTATCAAGATGAATACAATCAATTCCTGACCTTGCGCGAGTGCTAGAAAAATCACTCGACTTCTACCGAGATCCTGGTTAGCAAGCAGCTACTCGACCTAGCATACTAGTATTCATCTCAAAAAGGAATCCTAAGTTCATGCAACTAGAGGTTTCAAGCAACTCCTACACTTAAGTGCACATTACAATCCTACAAGCATTAAGAGTAGTAAAGTAGCATATAATAATACGGTTATGCATATAAACCGGGGCTTGCCTTCAATAGCTGGGGCTGCGGGGAGATCCTCGATAGCAGCCTCGGAAGCTTGCTCCTGGTCCTCCTCTTGGACAGTTCCTTGCTCGGGGATGAGCACGTACTCTCCGTCGGCGAGATTACAATCTAATGAATGCAATGCGTAAGATAGATTCATGATATGATATGTGCTTTAGTAATTTAAACTTTTGATGGTGTATGATCTACTTGAGTTAGATAGAGCTAAACCTTACTTATGTGAGACTTTTGGGTGGTATACTTGGTAAATTTGATCAAAATTAGCTAAGGTAAGTGGTAGGTTTATTTTTGGGGTTCCACTGAATTGTTTTTAAAGTCTTACTGAGAATTGACAAGAATTCAAGTTGGACTTATTGGAGTGAGGTTTACTTCTTCTTTCTTTTTCTTTATTACCCTTAAGTTTTTGGAGTGGGTTTGAACTACAAGTTGCCTTAATAAATTTCCAAAAATTCTGTAAAAATTACAGTGGCTTATTACTGGTGTATAGTTCTCTGCCTCAAAATTTGGAGTTCAAAAAGTGAATAGTTCTCTCTAGACAAAATTACCAAATTTTAACGCATAAGGGGTGATTTGAACTACAACTATCATTTAATAGTAGGTGATGTAACACCTTAGGTGTTACCATTGCTAGAGCATATCTGTGCACTGATGACTGTGATCACATGTGGTAGAAACTTGAGGAGAACAAAAGAACCTTGGAGACCATGTGTTAATCAAGATTGTTAATGACCTAAGAGCATCACTCAAGCTTTTGTGCACTTACTACCTTGGGCAAGAGGAGAGTAAACCCTAGGCCTCTCTTGAACCTTATCTCCCAAAACCATGGTTGAGAGGGGGAGAGAATAAGCAAATGTGCAAATCATGAGTTAATCTTTAACCAACCTTTAAGTAACTTTATAACCAGCAAATATGGGAAGGTAATGTTGCAAAAAGACCCCTTGAGAAACCCCAAATCACTTCCTTAAGTAGAGAAAGAGCTAGAGCTCTCAAATTCTCTCTAAGTCAAAAACTACACCTAATCTAAAGATCAACCGTGTTCACCTTGAAGATGGCATCAAAACCACCTAAGTTCTATACCAAAAATGTGGCATACCACCTAGGGCACCCACTGGAAAAAGTTGAGCCTGATACCTTGATGTTTGACATGCCTTGGCATTGTTTTTGTCGCGAGGTGGGCAGAGAGACATACCTGATTTGGCGTCCAAAGATCTCCCTACCTAGGGCATATCTGCCATAGCGACTCACGGATGAGAGATAGCCCTAGGTGCCAGGAAAAGACTCGCGCCGGATTTTTGCCTAGATTCGCACGTTTGCGACTTGAGCGAGCTGTGGAACACGGGCAGAAGAAAAGCTCCACGTGTTCGACGCGCTCTATGCACGCCAGAGCACGCCCGCGCGCGCCCCGCGTCGCGCCAAAGGCCAGCCGACGCCATGGCCCGCACCCGCGCCTATAAAGCCCACTCAGGCGTCGACCACACCCCTCCGCACGCGCTCAACCTCACCGGAGCTCAAACTCACCGTCGTATGCCCATGCACAGCATGTCCATGGCCACCCGAGCCCCTGCCGCCGTAGACCGGCCAGCCCAGCCTTTCCCAACCCCGTCCGACCCTCGGAGACGACTGAGCACACCTCGGTGAAGCTCCTCGAGCGAGGAATCGAAGTCTGCTTCGCCGGAGAGGCCAGTCCACGGTCGCCGGAATCCCTCCGACCGCCGGTGAATGTAGACCGGGTAAGCCACTGCGCCATTTCTCGATTCAAGGCACAGCTAGCCTCTACATCACCCCATGAAGCTCACCGTGCCATTGGATTGAATCAGATCGTCGTGATTTGGCCGGCACACCCGCCGCCGACGAGGACACCCACCTGCGCACGTGAACCGAGCGATTCCGGCCATCCCCGCCGTCGAGCCGTACATCGCTGTGACCGCCAGAGCCTCCCCGAGCCAACCCTGCCCCTCGCCAGACCTCCCTTGCCGCCGGTAAGCCGCACCACCCTTTTCTTTCTTGCGGGTACTGTTTAAACCTAGGGAAGAACCGCGGGGGAGAAGGAAAGAAGTCTGGGGGGTTTTGTGAAATGTCAGTGACTCAAATGAATAGTGGCGCAGGGGTAGATTTGAGTGGACTGATTTGGATTAAACCCAGGGTCCTCGGCGCAAAGTAGTTTTCCAGGAAACCTTTATAAAATCTGATTTAATTTTTGAACAGAACTTGAATAATTCATAACTTCTGTTTTATTCATCCAAATTTAGTCAAACCAATTTTGTTAGACTTTAAATAATGTAAACTGCTTAGAAAAAATATAAAACCCCTATGAACTACAGAAAACTTTAGGGTTCTGATTTAATTATTGTTTTGACCAAAAGCTAAATAATAGGATTAAAAAATGGTTGCACTATTTGACTAAGGTTAGAAAAATTTGGAGAAGCTTGTGTCCACCTACTGACCTGTTTAAAAATGCTAAACTTCTATGTCCAACCCATTAAGTTAGTTTTTGCCATTTATTTTACAATATGCTTAAGATTTAGAAAAATAGAAAAGGTGATTAAAATGATGAACCAGAGGGCACTCCTATTTTTGTTAGAGTACTTATTCAATGTAGTTCACTAGAAAAATCTATTATACCCTGGTTTAGTATAAAATAAGTAGGATCCCTGTTATATTAGGAAAATAAGGAAAACTCAGAAAAACCCTACAAAAATGACCCCAAGGTGAAAACACCCCAACCCTTGGGATAATTAATGTTTTGTTATTAAGAACTTGGGAAAAATATGAAATCTGCTGTTTGACATTTTTCAAATAACAATGTAGTAGAAAGTGCCTTTTTGGCATTAAACTTTAGAAAATCATAACTAAATAACCATCCCTTAGCTTTCTGTGATCTTTGGCACAGAAGCTTATTATTACTGTTAGATGCCAACAAAAATAACCCTTAGGACAGAACCTACCCCTAATTAAGAGATGTAGTGCAAAGTTGCCCATTTTACACAACTTTTGTTATTTTTGTCTAAAGCATAACCTTTTTATTTTAAACCTCAAATTCCTAGAACAGGCTATAATGACCAATGGCAACCCACTGTAATTTTACAGAATTTTTGGAAAAAAGTTAAACCACTGTTGTAGTTCAAACCTACACTAGAAACCATAAATAGAAAATAAAGAAAGGGAAAGAATGAATAATAGGAATTAGTGTCATCCTAAAACCCTTTATAACCTGTCCACTGAAATATATAAAGGCCATACCAATTCACTATGCCTAGCCCTAACAAAACCTAAACCTAGAGTGATAAGCATAAACCACTAAAAGCCACGTATGACCCAGAAACCCTAAGTTACTCATTAACTTAGTTTTTCTTCTCTTAGCATAATGTTATTAAATCTTGCATAATCATGACATACATGTTCATTGCATTTCGATAGACTATAACCTTGCTGACGGAGAGTACGTCCTCGTGCCGGAGCAAGGAGCTGCTCAGGAGGTAGCCCCAGATCCAGCACTAGAGCCTGCACCAGAGGACCTGCCTGCCACTGCTTTGGAAGGCAAGCCCCGGTTTTATGCATAACCGTTATATATGCTATTTTACTGCACTTAATGTTTGTAGGCTTGTACTGTGCACTTAAGTGTAGGAGTTGATAGAAACCTTAGTTGCATGAACTCAGGATTCCTTTTGAGATGGATACTAGTATGCTAGGGTCGAGTAGCTGCTTTATTAATTAGGATCTCGGTAGAAGTCGAGTGATTTTTCTAGCACTCGCGCGAGGTCAGGAAATTGGTTGTATCCACTTTCTTCTCATAATGATGCTGGTTGTGGACAACAATCCATGGGGATTGGTTATCCACGGGATAAAAATTAGAATAAGGATTAAGGTGTGGTACTGTGTGTCAAGCGTTTGAACGTACTAAACACATACCGAGAAATATCGTAAATCGGTAAGCCTAGTACCTGAGTGAACCTGCCCACAGACTTTACCCCTCACGCGACCTGAGACGTGGTCTCCCATTCCGGTTATGGTGGGTACAAGTGCGGTCACTGCACGACGGCAGTCGGGGTCAGTGAGGCATTGTACGCCAAGGCAGTGAGCCCTGATCTGTTGCCAGGGAATCGATGGGGACGGTTGATGTGTGTGGGGACGGAGTGCCCCTACAGTCGTGTGTTTAGGTTTACCTTGCAAGGTTGAAACTCGATTCGAATCGTCTGCTTCTCGCAGCTAAAGAGACTGCTTGATCCATGCTGCTACATTGAGTAACAAGTGGAATTGTGATGAGATGATACAAGATGTGATTGCTAAAAATGTTTGCTACTATGTATGAGTAGATAGTACATCTTTAGCCTTAAGAGAGTCACACTTAATTTGACAAAGTTAAAAACTTGATTTAGAAACTCAGCTAGTGCTTTTGGCAACCAAACCCCACAGCCAAACAGCTGCATGTCTAGAGGTAGAGGAGTAGACTCCTCACACTGGGTAAGTCTAGCTGAGTATTAGTATACTCAGCCTTGCTTGTGGCATAATTTTACAGGTTCTCTGGAGGACATGGTTGCTGGAGAGACTTAGCCGTCCATCTTGCCACCGGGTTGGACTGTTGAGTGGGACCCTACCTCAGCTGAGGAGGAGCATGAGGAGTGATGGGATAGGCTTCCCCATCTCTCTGTTTATTTACTGTTAGTTTTATTCCGCTGCACTTCGAACAATGATGACTACTTTTGCAAAACTCCGATGGTGATGTAATAATTTAATACTCTTACATGCATGGTTTTATGCTTTATTGTATTTGCTCTGTGACTCACCATCGAGTGAGATTGTGGTACTTGATCCTGTCAGTGGCCGTGTCGGACTAGATCCGAGGGATTGACGGGTTATTCCCATTTAAGTGTGGTCTAGCCTCTAAGGCGGGGCTTAGGCACTTAAGTTAGAATAATTCGGGCAGTTCCGCCATAGCTGGTATCGGAGCTTGTACCACCACAGAGGAATCAATAAAATATAAATACCATCCTTTTCAAAGTAAAACTTGATAGAAACAAATGTTGGATAGATCGTAGGACGATCAGGATAGACCTAGGACGTGAAGCCTTAGGATGATAGAGGGGTTGTTAGGTGGCTAAGTGATTAAGCCCTACAGGCTACTGTAAGGGATGGGAGTTCTTCCCTATTTTCCCTTTTTATTGATGTGAGGTCGTTTAGGACGAGCATGCATGCATTCTTAATTAAGCGAATGTATAATTGAGTAAAGACTTAAAAATAAAATAATGACCAACTAAGTACCCCAGTACCATTTTTATAATTGGAGAGAAGCTGAGTCTTATTTTTCTCGTTCTTTTTATAATTCTTTTTGTTTTACTTACGTTAACCGTACATAGATGACTTCCCACAGATCCTCAGACGACGGAAATGCACTGTCCCACACTGACGGGCTTGCACGAGAGGGCTTTCCCCGTATTTTGTGGGAGGTACATCAGGGGGCCGGATACATGACGCCTCCTCAGTACGCGGTGCAGCAGTTCGAGAAGCACTGGACTCTGAGTCCTTTGGATACCGGGCTGAGGACACGATCGAGGCGATTGCTCTGCACGGGTTGACCACTTTCTGCGGATTCACCCCCTTGGAACTGTCTACCCACCCCATTGGCTTGTTCCCCGCGGAAAGGGAGGACGACCCAATGTGGAAGGATCGGGTGGAGCATGCCAAGGACATTTGGGCTATCTACCCGGGCCAGACTGCTCACTTGACAGTACGGTGCATGAATGCCCTGTACCGTCTGCAAGTGATGCGTGGTGAGGCAATGTCTCATCTGATGGCACTATTGGAGGCAACAAAGATCACCTTGGACAACAGAGAAGAGCTTGTGGTTGATTTGTCCACTAAGATGGTGGAAAAGAACTTGCAGGTGGAGCAACTATCCAATGAGATCCAAGAGCTGGAAGAATTAGTGGGTACCAGGGAGAACACCATCGAGGTTCTCGAGGATCAGCTTATTAACACTCAGCAGCAGCTTGCTGAGGCTAATGAGCACCTGGATATGCATCACCAGGAGATCTAGGACATGGAGGCCAACGAGGACGTCGACATTGAGGGAGGAGAGGAGCCTGCCTCATGCGTGGACACTACTGGCTCAGGGAGACCACCTTCCCCCGAGTCGAGTGTTGCCTCGTTCGCTCACTAGGTGTCAGGGATAGAGTTAGAAGTCGGTGATGGTAGGACTCCTCGCAGCTAGCTTAGCTTTTGCACCCTTGGGGTACTAGGCTAGGTAGAGTTGAGTCTTTTTGGGACCATTGATGTAATCATGATAAACTCTTTTGGAAGCATGATTGATGGATGCTGTTAGTTAAATTTGGAAGGAAAGTTTATGCCTTTTGAAATCCTTTTTGTATATGTCGGAATCTATCAATTCGCCCTTGACTCCTTCACCGCGATTAAACCTTGAACTTGGAGATATGGTATTAAGTATATATGTGATTTTTTAGATGGCCGGGAGACAGCGTCGTGGCCAGAATGAGCGTGTTCCTCCACCACCGCCACCGCCTCCCACTCTGCAGGAGCTAATGGCTCAGCAGAATGAGATCTTGAGGCAGCTAGCTCAGCGTCAGCCACCACCTCAGCATTATGGTGGTGGAGACCATCAGCGTCACCCCGCGGCAGCTACCTACCAGGAGTTCCTCAGTACTCAGCCTCCATTGTTCACCAGGGCAGAGGACCCACTTGATGCAGATGTGTGGTTAAGAGTAGTAGAATCCAAATTCCTGCTACTCCATGGAGCTTGTTCAGAGGTCACTAAAGTCAGGTTCGCCAACCAGCAGCTTCGTGGACCCGCAAGGACTTGGTGGGACCATTTTCTTGCCATACAGCCAGAGGACCGAGAGGTGGAATGGAGAGAGTTCAAGGCAGCCTTTAGGGGACACCATATACCAGCCGAAATTATGGACCGAAAGCTCAACGAGTTTCTGGCACTCACTCAGGGCAACAGAACAGTGTTGCAGTATGCTCAGGCTTTCAATGACATGTGCCAGTATGCTGGATATCACGCAGATACGGACGAGAAGAAGAGAGACAGGTTCATGAGGGGCTCAGCACTAAGCTCCGTGACCGTCTCAACACCGTCAGGGCCAACAGCTACAATGAGTTGGTCAACATGGCTATCTCCCAGGAGGACTGCATCACAGCTCGACAGGCAGAAAAGAAGAGGAATACCCCTGTGGCAGGACCCTCAGCTCAGCCACAGCGCTTCAGGATTGTGTCCGACACTCAGAACAGGGGCCCCCCAGCAGCAGCAAGGGCGATGGGTGATCCGACCGCAGCAGCAGCAGCAGCAGGCATCCAACCGCACCCAGTTTCCAGCTCAGAGGAACAATCAGCAGCAGCAGCAGTATCGCCAGGCAAATGACAACAGGTGTTTCACATGCGGCAACACCAGACATTATGCCAAGAATTGCCCCAGGAACCAGCAGAGGCAGGGGCAGAATGTTAATCAGAATCAAGGCAAGAGACAGAAGGTGCAAGTGAGGCAAGGTAGGCTAAACTTCACCACCATGGCTGATATTCCAGAGGGAGCACCCGTCATGATTGATATCTTTACAGTTTTGAATTATCCTGCCATCATTCTTTTTGATTCTGGTGCATCGCATAGTTTTATCAGTGCAAAATTTAGTGCCAAGTGCCAGTTGCCCTTTCACCACATCGATGGGGGTATTACAATTTCAACACCAAGAGGCAGGGTTGCCACCTATCAAATCAACAGACATGTGCCCATAAAGTTTGGTAGTCTAATAATTAAAACCACCCTCCTCATTTTGGGTTTGGATAGCGTGGATATTATATTGGGAACTGACTGGTTAACTAGGCACCAAGCAGTTATTGATATTGCAGCTAGGGCCATTGAGGTGCATTCACCAACTTGTGGTGAAACTACACTATATTTACCCGACCAGGGATGCACCCGTTCGTGTGCCTTTGTTATCATAGAATCCCCAGTGGAAAAGATCCCAGTGGTCTGTGACTACCCGGATGTTTTTCCGGATGAATTGCCAGGGATGCCACCTGACCGAGACATCGAGTTCGCAATCGAATTGCAACCCGGGACTGCTCCTATCTCCAAGAGACCCTATAGGATGCCTCCCGCGGAATTGGCAGAACTGAAAAAGCAATTGCAAGAGTTGTTGGACAAGGGGTTTATTCGCCCAAGTACTTCACCATGGGGATGTCTTGCCTTGTTCGTGAAGAAAAAGGATGAGAGTTTGAGAATGTGTATTGACTACCGCCCTCTCAATGCGGTGACTATCAAGAACAAATACCCACTGCCCCGCATTGATGTCTTGTTTGATCAATTGGTGGGAGCCAAGGTGTTCTCCAAGATAGATCTTCGCTCGGGCTACCACCAGATCAAGATCCGAACCAATGATATTCCCAAGACGGCCTTCTCAACCAGATATGGGCTTTATGAGTTTTTGGTGATGTCTTTTGGGCTGACCAATGCCCCGGCTTATTTCATGTACCTGATGAACTCAGTATTTATGCCAGAGTTGGATAAATTCGTGGTCGTTTTCATTGATGATATTCTAGTTTATTCCAAGAATGAAGCCGAGCACACCAAACATTTGCATACTGTATTTCAGAGACTGCGTGACCATCAGTTGTATGCTAAATTGTCTAAATGTGAATTCTGGCTGAAGGAGATTAAATTCTTGGGTCACACAATTTCTCAGGATGGGATATCAGTTGATCCTGAGAAGGTACAAGAGGTGATGGATTGGAAACCCCCGACTACAGTGAGGCAGATTCTGAGTTTTCTGGGATTGGCAGGGTATTATCGACGATTTATTCTGGATTTCTCTAGAATTGCCAAACCCATGACTGAACTGTTGAAGAAGGGAGTCAAGTATGATTGGAGCCAGAAGTGCGAAGATGCCTTCCATACTTTGAGGCAGCATTTGACAACAGCCCCAGTGCTGGCTCAACCTGATAACACCAAGCCATTTGAAGTTTATTGTGATGCTTCTTGTACGGGATTGGGATGTGTCTTAATGCAAGGTAACAGAGTAATTGCTTATGCTTCCCGAGCACTCAAACCCCATGAGCAGAACTACCCTACACATGATCTGGAGTTGGCAGCTGTGGTTCATGCTCTTAAGATATGGAGACACTACTTGATGGGAGCTCACTGTAACATCTACACTGATCACAAGAGTCTCAAATACATCTTCACTCAGGCAGATCTGAACATGAGGCAGAGGAGATGGTTGGAGTTAATCAAGGATTATGATTTAGAGGTGCATTACCACCCTGGTAAAGCCAATGTTGTGGCAGATGCCTTGAGCAGAAAGGCCCAGTGCAATTGTATTAGCATGGATGCAAGAGTTACCACCCTGTGCGATGAATTGTGCAAGCTGAACCTGGAAGTTGTTTCTTCAGGTGACTTAAGTTATATCTCGGTAGAGCCCACATTGCAAGAGCAAATAGTCAGGGCACAGATTGAGGATAAGGGTGTTCAGGTTATCAAAGAAATGATCAAGCAGAAAGCAGAGAAATACAAGTGCTTCCGTCAGGACAGCAAGGGAATTCTATGGTTTGGAGATCGATTGGTTGTTCCCAAGGACCCTGAGCTCAGAAAGAAGATATTGGATGAAGCTCACCTTTCCAAATTCTCCATGCACCCTGGTAGCAACAAAATGTATCATGACCTCAGATCTTTATATTGGTGGACCAGGATGAAGAGGGAAATTGCCAAGTACATATCCGAGTGCGATACCTGCTAGAGAATCAAAGCCAGTCATTTGAAGGCAGCAGGCCCTTTGCAACCCCTTCCCATACCATCTTGGAAATGGGAGGACATTTGCATGGACTTTATCGTGGGATTTCCCAATACCTCCAGGCACCATGATTCCGTTTGGGTTATTGTGGACAGGTTGACCAAGACCGCTCAATTCTTGCCAGTACACACCACCCACAGGACAGAGAAGTATGCAGAGATCTACATCGACCAGGTAGTTCGTTTGCATGGGATACCAAGGACTATAGTCTCAGACAGAGGAGCACCATTTGTGGCACGATTTTGGGAACAATTGCAGGAATCACTTGGGACCCATGTCATACGAAGCTCAGCATACCATCCCCAGACAGATGGCCAGACAGAAAGGGTAAACCAGATTTTGGAAGATATGTTAAGGGCATGTGTACTGCACTGCGGAAAAGATTGGGACAAGTGTCTTTCCTTGGCAGAATTTTCTTATAATAACAGCTACCAGTCCAGTCTAAAGATGGCACCTTTTGAAGCTTTATATGGGAGAAGATGCAGAACCCCACTGAATTGGTCTCAAGCAGGAGAAAGAGAAATATTTGGGCCAGATTTGGTACTTGAGGCAGAGGAAAAGGTCAGGGTTATTACAAAGAACTTAGAAGCTGCTCAGGCCAGGCAAAAGAGCTATCATGACAAGAGGCGGAAGCCTCTACAGTTCGAGGTGGGAGATCATGTTTATCTTAAGGTATCACCCACGAAAGGTGTCCAGAGATTCGGGATCAAGGGCAAGTTAGCTCCTCGTTACATTGGACCCTACGAGATCAAGGAAGCTTGTGGGCCCGTAGCCTATCAATTGGAATTGCCACCTCACATGTCAGCAGTTCACAATGTATTTCATGTATCTCAATTGCGGAAATGTGTCTGCCTACCCACTGAAGTGCTACCGGAGCCAGACAATGAGATAGAGCCAGACTTGTCCTATCAAGAGTACCCCGTCAAGGTATTGGATCAGAAAGAAAGGTCAACGCGGGCAAGGTCAATCCGAATGTATAAGGTTCAGTGGAGTCACCATTCAGCAGAAGAAGCTACATGGGAGACTGAGGATTTTCTATGCTCTCGCTTCCCCGACTTTCTACCCAAAGGAGTCGGTACGTAACCCCAAAACCCCACCCCCACCTGCCCTTTTGATACAATTATAAGAAAAACTTACATAACAAGGATAGTCTAAGTTGTGAATTTAACTTAAAAAGGGCTTCCTTCTGAAGTCGCAAAGAGAATGACATTCGAAGAGCAGTTAACTAGAGAAACTTGAGTATAAGAAAGAGTAGCCCATCAACGTGCCCTCGTAGCACCCTCTAGAGGACTCTGCCTAAAATCTCGGGACGAGATTCCTTTAAGGGGGAGGGCTGTAACACCTCAGGTGTTACCATGGCTAGAGCACATCTGTGCACTGATGACTGTGATCACATGTGGTAGAAACTTGAGGAGAACAAAAGAACCTTGGAGACCATGTGTTAATCAAGATTGTTAATGACCTAAGAGCATCACTCAAGCTTTTGTGCACTTACTACCTTGGGCAAGAGGAGAGTAAACCCTAGGCCTCTCTTGAACCCTATCTCCCAAAACCATGGTTGAGAGGGGGAGAGAATAAGCAAATGTGCAAATCATGAGTTAATCTTTAACCAAACTTTAAGTAACTTTATAACCAGCAAATATGGGAAGGTAATGTTGCAAAAAGACCCCTTGAGAAACCCCAAATCACTTCCTTAAGTAGAGAAAGAGCTAGAGCTCTCAAATTCTCTCTAAGTCAAAAACTACACCTAATTTAAAGATCAACCGTGTTCACCTTGAAGATGGCATCAAAACCACCTAAGTTCTATACCAAAAATGTGGCATACCACCTAGGGCACCCACTGGAAATAATTGAGCCCGAGACCTTGACGTTTGACATGCCTTGGCATTGTTTTTGTCGCGAGGTGGGCAGAGAGACATACCTGATTTGGCGTCCAAAGATCTCCCTACCTAGGGCATATCTGCCATGGCGACTCACGGATGAGAGATAGCCCTAGGTGCCAAGAAAAGACTCGCGTCGGATTTTTGCCAAGATTCGCACGTTTGCGACTTGGGCGAGCTGTGGAACACGGGCAGAAGAAAAGCTCCACGTGTTCGACGCGCTCTGTGCACGGCAGAGCACACCCGCGCGCGCCCCGCGTCGCGCCAAAGGCCAGCCGACGCCATGGCTCGCGCCCGCGCCTATAAAGCCCACTTAGGCGTCGACCACACCCCTCCGCACGCGCTCAACCTCACCGGAGCTCAAACTCACCGTCGTTTGCCCGTGCACGGCGTGTCCGCGGCCACCCGAGCCCCTGCCGCCGTAGATCGGCCAACCCAGCCTTTCCCAACCCCGTTCGACCCTCGGAGACGACTGAGCACACCTCGGTGAAGCTCCCCGAGCGAGTAATCGAAGTCTGCTTCGCCGGAGAGGCCAGTCCACGGTCGCCGGAATCCCTCCGACCGCCGGTGAACGTAGACCGGGTAAGCCACTGCGCCATTTCTCGATTCAAGGCACAGCTAGCCTCTACATCACCCCGTGAAGCTCACCGTGCCATTGGATTGAATCAGATCGTCGTGATTTGGCCGGCACACCCGCCGCCGACGAGGACACCCGCCTGCGCACGTGGACCGAGCGATTCCGGCCATCCCCGCCGTCGAGCCGTACATCGCTGTGACCGCCAGAGCCTCCCCGAGCCAACCCTGCCCCTCCCCGGACCTCCCTCGCCGCCGGTAAGCCGCGCCACCCTTTTCTTTCTTGCGGGTACTGTTTAAACCTAGGGAAGGACCGCGGGGGAGAAGGAAAGAAGTCTGGGGGGTTTTGTGAAATGTCAGTGACTCAAATGAATAGTGGCGCAGGGGTAGATTTGAGTGGATTGATTTGGATTAAACCTAGGGTCCTCGACACAAAGTAGTTTTCCAGGAAACCTTTATTAAATCTGATTTAAATTTTGAACAGAACTTGAATAATTCATAACTTCTATTTTATTCATCTAAATTTAGTCAAACCAATTTTGTTAGACTTCAAATAATGTAAACTGCTTAGAAAAAATATAAAACCCCTATGAACTACAGAAAACTTTAGGGTTCTGATTTAATTATTGTTTTGACCAAAAGCTAAATAATAGGATTAAAAAATGATTGCACTATTTGACTAAGGTTAGAAAAATTTGGAGAAGCTTGTGTCCACCTACTGACCTGTTTAAAAATGCTAAACTTCTCTGTCCAACCCATTAAGTTAGTTTTTGCCATTTATTTTACAATATGCTTAAGATTTAGAAAAATAGAAAAGGTGATTAAAATGATGAACCAGAGGGCACTCCTATTTTTGTTAGAGTACTTATTCAATGTAGTTCACTAGAAAAATCTATTATACCCTGGTTTAGTATAAAATAAGTAGGATCCCTTTTATATTAGGAAAATAAGGAAAACTTAGAAAAACCCTACAAAAATGACCCCAAGGTGAAAACGCCCCAACCCTTGGGATAATTAATGTTTTGTTATTAAGAACTTGGGAAAAATATGAAATCTGCTGTTTGACATTTTTCACATAACAATGTAGTAGAAAGTGCCTTTTGGCATTAAATTTTAGAAAATCATAACTAAATAACCATCCCTTAGCTTTCTGTGATCTTTGCCACAGAAGCTTATTATTACTGTTAGATGCCAACAAAAATAACCCTTAGGACAGAACCCACCCCTAATTAAGAGATGTAGTGCAAAGTGGCCCATTTTACACAACTTTTGTTATTTTGTCTAAAGCATAGCCTTTTTATTTTAAACCTCAAATTCCTAGAACAGGCTATAATGACCAATGGCAACCCACTGTAATTTTTACAGAATTTTTGGAAAAAAGTTAAACCACTGTTGTAGTTCAAACCTACACTAGAAACCATAAATAGAAAATAAAGAAAGGGAAAAAATGAATAATAGGAATTAGTGTCATCCTAAAACCCTTTATAACCTGTCCACTGAAATATATAAAGGCCATACCAATTCACTATGCCTAGCCCTAACAAAACCTAAACCTAGAGTGATAAGCATAAATCACTAAAAGCCACGTATGACCCTGAAACCCTAAGTTACTCATTAACTTAGTTTTTCTTCTCTTAGCATAATGTTATTAAATCCTGCATAATCATGACATACATGTTCATTGCATTTCGATAGACTGTAACCTTGCTGACGGAGAGTTTGTCCTTGTGCCAGAGCAAGGAGCTGCTCAGGAGGTAGCCCCAGATCCAGCACCAGAGCCTACACCAGAGGACCTGTCTGCCACTGCTTTGGAAGGCAAGCCCCGGTTTTATGCATAACCGTTATATATGCTATTTTACTGCACTTAATGTTTGTAGGCTTGTACTGTGCACTTAAGTGTAGGAGTTGATAGAAACCTTAGTTGCATGAACTCAGGATTTCTTTTGAGATGGATACTAGTATGCTAGGGTCGAGTAGCTGCTTTATTAATTAGGATCTCGGTAGAAGTCGAGTGATTTTTCTAGCACTCGCGCGAGGTCAGGAAATTGGTTGTATCCACTTTCTTCTCATAATGATGCTGGTTGTGGACAACAATCCATGGGGATTGGTTGTCCACGGGATAAAAATTGGAATAAGGATTAAGGTGTGGTACCGTGTGTCAAGCGTTTGAACGTACTAAACACATACCGAGAAATATGGTAAATCGGTAAGCCTAGTACCTGAGTGAACCTGCCCGCAGACTTTACCCCTCATGCGACCTGAGACGTGGTCTCCCATTCCGGTTATGGTGGGTACAAGTGCGGTCACTGCACGACGGCAGTCGGGGTCAGTGAGGCATTGTACGCCAAGGCGGTGAGCCCTGATCTGTTGCCAGGGAATCGATGGGGACGGTTGATGTGTGTGGGGACGGAGTGCCCCTACACACCGTGTGTTTAGGTTTACCTTGCAAGGTTGAAACTCGATTCGAATCGTCTGCTTCTCGCAGCTAATGAGACTGCTTGATCCATGCTGCTACATTGAGTAACAAGTGGAATTGTGATGAGATGATACAAGATGTGATTGCTAAAAATGTTTGCTACTATGTATGAGTAGATAGTACATCTTTAGCCTTAAGAGAGTCACACTTAATTTGACAAAGTTAAAAACTTGATTTAGAAACTCAGCTAGTGCTTTTGGCAACCAAACCCCACAGTCAAACAACTGCATGTCTAGAGGTAGAGGAGTAGACTCCTCACACCGGGTAAGTCTAGCTAAGTATTAGTATACTCAGCCTTGCTTGTGGCATAATTTTACAGGTTCTCTGGAGGACATGGTTGCTGGAGTGACTTGGCCGTCCATCTTGCCACCGGGTTGGACTGTTGAGTGGGACCCTACCTCGGCTGAGGAGGAGCATGAGGAGTGATGGGACAGGCTTCCCCATCTCTCTGTTTATTTACCGTTAGTTTTATTCCGCTGCACTTCGAACAATGATGACTACTTTTGCAAAACTCCGATGGTGATGTAATAATTTAATACTCTTACATGCATGGTTTTATGCTTTATTGTATTTGCTCTGTGACTCACTATCGAGTGAGATTGTGGTACTTGATCCTGTTAGTGGCCGTGTCGGACTAGATCTGAGGGATTGACGGGTTATTCCCATTTAAGTTTGGTCTAGCCTCTAAGGCGGGGCTTAGGCACTTAAGTTGGAATAATTCGGGCAGTTCCGCCATAGCTAGTATCGGAGCTTGTACCACCACAGAGGAATCAATAAAATATAAATACCATCCTTTTCAAAGTAAAACTTGATAGAAACAAATGTTGGATAGATCGTAGGACGATCAGGATAGACCTAGGACGTGAAGCCTTAGGATGATAGAGGGGTAGTTAGGTGGCTAAGTGATTAAGCCCTACAGGCTACTGTAAGGGATGGGAGTTCTTCCCTATTATCCCTTTTTATTGATGTGAGGTCGTTTAGGACGAGCATGCATGCATTCTTAATTAAGCGAATGTATAATTGAGTAAAGACTTAAAAACAAAATAATGACCAACTAAGTACCCCAGTACCATTTTTATAATTGGAGAGAAGCTGAGTCTTATTTTTCTCGTTCTTTTTATAATTCTTTTTCTTTTACTTACGCTTAACCGTACACAGATGACTTCCCACGGATCCTCAGACGACGGAAATGCACTGTCCCGCACTGACGGGCTTGCACGAGAGGGCTTTCCCCGTATTTTGTGGGAGGTACTTCAGTGGGCCGGATACACGACGCCTCCTCAGTACGCGGTGCAGCAGTTCGAGAAGCACCGAGTGCCCCGCTGTAGGGTGAGGATGACCCTGGAGCCTCATCCCCTAAGCCAGGCTGGCGTTCACTGGACTCTGAGTCCTTTGGATACTGGGCTGAGGACACGATCGAGGCGATTGCTCTGCACGGGTTGACCACTTTCTGCGGATTCCACCCCTTGGAACTATCTACCCACCCCATTGGCTTGTTCCCCGCGGAAAGGGAGGACGACCCAATGTGGAAGGATCGGGTGGAGCATGCCAAGGACATTTGGGCTATCTACCCGAGCCAGACTGCTCACTTGACAATATGGTGCATGAATGCCCTGTACCGTCTGCAAGTGATGCGTGGTGAGGCAATGTCTCATCTGATGGCACTATTGGAGGCAACAAAGATCACCTTGGACAACAGAGAAGAGCTTGTGGTTGATTTGTCCACTGAGATGGTGGAAAAGGACTTGCAGGTGGAGCAGCTATCCAATGAGATCCAAGAGCTGGAAGAATTAGTGGGTACCAGGGAGAACACCATCGAGGTTCTCGAGGATCAGCTTATTAACACTCAGCAGCAGCTTGCTGAGGCTAATGAGCACCTGGATATGCATCACCAGGAGATCCAGGACATGGAGGCCAACGAGGACGTCGACATTGAGGGAGGAGAGGAGCCTGCCTCCATCATGGACACTGCTGGCTCAGGGAGACCACCATCCCCCGAGTCGAGTGTTGCCTCGTTCGCTCACTAGGTGTCAGGGATAGAGTTAGAAGTCGGTGATGGTAGGACTCCTCGCAGCTAGCTTAGCTTTTGCACCCTTGGGGTACTAGGCTAGGTAGAGTTGAGTCTTTTTGGGACCATTGATGTAATCATGATAAACTCTTTTGGAAGCATGATTGATGGATGCTGTTAGTTAAATTTGGAAGGAAAGTTTATGCCTTTTGAAATCCTTTTTGTTTATGTCGGAATCTATCAATTCGCCTTTGACTCCTTCACCGTGATTAAACCTTGAACTTGGAGATATGGTATTAAGTATATATGTGATTTTTCAGATGGCCGGGAGACAGCGTCGTGGCCAGAATGAGCGCGTTCCTCCACCGCCGCCACCGCCTCCCACTCTGCAGGAGCTAATGGCTCAGCAGAATGAGATCTTGAGGCAGCTAGCTCAGCGTCAGCCACCACCTCATCATTATGGTGGTGGAGACCATCAGCGTCACCCCGCGGCAGCTACCTACCAGGAGTTCCTCAGTACCCAGCCTCCATTGTTCACCAGGGCAGAGGACCCACTTGATGCAGATGTGTGGTTAAGAGTAGTAGAATCCAAATTCCTGCTACTCCATGGAGCTTGTTCAGAGGTCACTAAAGTCAGGTTCGCCACCCAGCAGCTTCGTGGACCCGCAAGGACTTGGTGGGACCATTTTCTTGCCATGCAGCCGAAGGACCGAGAGGTGGAATGGAGAGAGTTCAAGGCAGCCTTTAGGGGACACCATATACCAGCCGGAATTATGGACCGAAAGCTCAACAGTTTCTGGCACTCACTCAGGGCAATAGAACAGTGTTGCAGTATGCTCAGGCTTTCAATGACCTGTGCCAGTATGCTGGATATCACATAGATACAGACGAGAAGAAGAGAGACAGGTTCAGGAGGGGCTCAGCACTAAGCTCCGTGACCGTCTCAACACCGTCAGGGCCAACAGCTACAATGAGTTGGTCAACATGGCTACCTCCCAGGAGGATTGCATCACAGCTCGACAGGCAGAAAAGAAGAGGAAGACCCCTGTGGCAGGACCCTCAGCTCAGCCACAGCGCTTCAGGATTGTGTCCGACACTCAGAACAGGGGCCCCCAGCAGCAGCAAGGGCGATGGGTGATCCGACCGCAGCAGCAGCAGGCACCCAACCGCACCTAGTTTCCAGCTCAGAGGAACAATCAGCAGCAGCAGTAGTATCGCCAGGCAAATGACAATAGGTGTTTCACATGCGGCAACACCGGACATTATGCCAAGAATTGCCCCAGGAACCAGCAGAGGCAGGGGCAGAATGTTAATCAGAATCAAGGCAAGAGATAGAAGGTGCAAGTGAGGCAAGGCAGGCTAAACTTCACCACCATGGCTGATATTCCAGAGGGAGCACCCGTCATGACTGGTATCTTTACAGTTTTGAATTATGCTGCCATCATTCTTTTTGATTCTGGTGCATCGCATAGTTTTATCAGTGCAAAATTTAGTGCCAAGTGCCAGTTGCCCTTTCACCACACCGATGGGGGTATTACAATTTCAACACCAGGAGGCAGGGTTGCCACCTATCAAATCAACAGACATGTGCCCATAAAGTTTGGTAGTCTAATAATTAAAACCACCCTCCTCATTTTGGGTTTGGATAGCGTGGATATTATATTGGGAACTGACTGGTTAACTAGGCACCAAGCAGTTATTGATATTGCAGCTAGGGCCATTCAGGTGCATTCACCAACTTGTGGTGAAACTACACTATATTTGCCCGACCAGGGATGCACCCGTTCGTGTGCCTTCGTTATGATAGAATCCCCAGTGGAAAAGATCCCAGTGGTCTGTGACTACCCGAATGTTTTTCCGGATGAATTGCCAGGGATGCCACCTGACCGAGACATCGAGTTCGCAATCGAATTGCAACCCGGGACTGCTCCTATCTCCAAGAGACCCTATAGGATGCCTCCCGCGGAATTGGCAGAACTGAAAAAGCAATTGCAAGAGTTGTTGGACAAGGGGTTTATTCGCCCAAGTACTTCACCATGGGGATGTCCTGCCTTGTTCGTGAAGAAAAAGGATGAGAGTTTGAGAATGTGTATTGACTACCGCCCTCTCAATGCGGTGACTATCAAGAACAAAAACCCACTGCCCCGCATTGATGTCTTGTTTGATCAATTGGTGGGAGCCAAGGTGTTCTCCAAGATAGATCTTCGATCGGGCTACCACCAGATCAAGATCCGAACCAGTGATATTCCCAAGACGGCCTTCTCAACCAGATATGGGCTTTATGAATTTTTGGTGATGTCTTTTGGGCTGACCAATGCCCCGGCTTATTTCATGTACCTGATGAACTCAGTATTTATGCCAGAGTTGGATAAATTCGTGGTCGTTTTCATTGATGATATTCTGGTTTATTCCAAGAATGAAGCCGAGCACACCAAACATTTGCATACTTTACTTCAGAGACTGCGTGACCATCAGTTGTATGCTAAATTGTCTAAATGTGAATTATGGCTGAAGGAGATTAAATTCTTGGGTCACACAATTTCTCAGGATGGGATATCAGTTGATCCTGAGAAGGTACAAGAGGTGATGGATTGGAAACCCCCGACTACAGTGAGGCAGATTCGGAGTTTTCAAGGATTGGCAGGGTATTATCGACGATTTATTCCGGATTTCTCCAGAATTGCCAAACCCATGACTGAACTGTTGAAGAAGGGAGTCAAGTATGATTGGAGCCAGAAGTGTGAAGATGCCTTCCATACTTTGAGGCAGCATTTGACAACAGCCCCAGTGCTGGCTCAACCTGATAACACCAAGCCATTTGAAGTTTATTGTGATGCTTCTTGTACGGGATTGGGATGTGTCTTAATGCAAGATAACAGAGTCATTGCTTATGCTTCCCGAGCACTCAGACCCCATGAGCAGAACTACCCTACACATGATCTGGAGTTGGCAGCTGTGGTTCATGCTCTTAAGATATGGAGACACTACTTGATGGGAGCTCACTGTAACATCTACACTGATCACAAGAGTCTCAAATACATCTTCACTCAGGCAGATCTGAACATGAGGCAGAGGAGATGGTTGGAGTTAATCAAGGATTATGATTTAGAGGTGCATTACCACCCTGGTAAAGCCAATGTTGTGGCAGATGCCTTGAGCAGAAAGGCCCAGTGCAATTGTATGAGCATGGATGCAAGAGTTACCACCTTGTGCGATGAATTGTGCAAGCTGAACCTGGAAGTTGTTTCTTCAGGTGACTTAAGTTATATCTCGGTAGAGCCCACATTGCAAGAGTAAATAGTCAGGGCACAGATTGAGGATAAGGGTGTTCAGGTTATCAAAGAAATGATCAAGCAGAAAGCAGAGAAATACAAGTGCTTCCGTCAGGACAGCAAGGGAATTCTATTTTGCGCAAGAGCAATCATTCTAAAGTTTGGCATCTTTTTGCTTAAGGGAAGGGGTGGTATGCATTATTTGGATTAAATGGCCTTTCTTATAAAATATTGGCAATAGGTATTATTTTGCATCTTTCTAATGGGTTTGCATTTTTCTCTGGTGGCCTATCTCATTATTGACCTAGCAAAATTTTATTTGTCCATTATTGCATTATTATGGGTTATTCATGATTTATTTGGAATATGACTCATTATCATATTATATTTATTTACCCTACTTAAAATGATGGGATGGGGTGTTTATTATTTTTATAGTGGGGTTTTGGTAGTTACAAGTTCACTGGATTTTTATCATTAATTTTGGGTCTGGTTTTGTAATTTTAATAATTGATTTCTAGTTGGAATAATGCTAAATAAAATATTTCACTTTAAAACTGATCTGGACTAGAAGTCCCTTTATTTTTCCTAGGTTTTCTGTTACTTAAGCAAACTAGGAAAAATAATTTCACTCACTGTTCATTAATTTCTAATGCCTTTCTGATTTTCCTAAATTTTGGGCAGAAATGGCTTTTAATGGATATCTACACTAAATTTTTCAATACTGGGGTTCTTACTATTTTTAAACAGTGCTTAAATGGGGTTTGAACATCTACAATTTTTCTTAGGTCCAGCAAAGAAGCAAAACTAATTTTCCTTAATTAAACAAGGTTTGGTTAGTTTCTGTTTTTAATTTTAAACTCTAAAAATTAGAACAAAAAGCATAGGGTTCATTATTTTTAAATAATAGCTCATATTATTAAGAATCTAGAAAAAAATAGTTTGACAACTTTTGCTTAAGAATTCATCAAGTTATGAATTTTCTAAGTTCTCTGTTTATTAAAAAGATTAAACAGAATTGATTAAATGGAAAACTACTTTGCAACGGGGTCCCTGGCGGGTGTTTTAAGTTTTCCTTACAGACTAGTCCCTGGGCTACTATTCAAATGAGTCACTGACATCTCAGAAAACCCCCTGGATTCTTCTAATCCTAACCTGAGGTCCTTTCTAAACAGTACCTGCGGTGGAATAAAGGGCAGAGGGGCTTACCGGCGGAGAGATTGCTCCGGTGAGGTGGCCGAGGGTGTAGGGGAGGTCCTGAGGGTCACGATGATGTGCGGGTCGCCGTCGGGGATGGTCGGAGTTGGCCGTTCCGCGTGCGCAGGCGGGGGAGCTCGTCGGCGGCGAGGAGTCTAGCCTATCCAGGGCGAAATTGACCAATCATACGGGTCAGAGAGCTTCACCAGGGATCAAGGAAGGGGTGTGCGCGAGGAATTGAAGAATGGCTCACCGGAGTGCTCGGTCTACGTGTGCAGGTGGGCGGCCGAAGTCCGGTGAGGTCGATCTTCGCCTTCCGGTGAAGTTCTGCCAGGTCCGAGGGCTTGGAAAGCTTCACGAGCCTATGGCGGAGCTAACCGAAGCGCTGGCGCGGCTTGGAGGTGACTAGAGTGGGCTGGCCACGGTGGCCGAAGCTCTGGCGGCAATGGCGGGCGGAAAGGAGCTCGCCGGAGCTAAAGAGGGGTGTCTGGCCGGCGGTGGTGAGCGCGGGGTGAAGTGAGGCGCGCCCGGGGAGGCTTTATAGGCGCGGGCGAGCACGGCCGAGGGCGGGGCTCTGACAAGCGCTCGGGGCGAGCGCGGCGAACGCCAGTGCGCGCTCTGGCGTCTGGCACAGCGTGGAGCACGAGGCAGCGTAGAGAGAGGTCGAGTTCAAGCGCGGATTGGCCCCTAATCTTTGAGATTATGACCATGATCCCATTGAGATATCTCTTCCTCTCAGGTCCCTTTGTCGTTTGTGTGTGGAGGCTAGCAGGTTTTGCTGACTGGATTAAGAGATAGAGATGGGAGAAATCCTGTTTGTCTCACTGCCGCACACAGGGAGAAGATCTCTGGTTTGACGTGTCCAAGGCATGCGTCCCAATGCCATCTTCTGGCACAAGACAGAGAGGTTAGTTATGCACGTTTTTGTCAATGGGGCCATTAGGATTTGAGTTAGGGATCAAGGTGAACACGCTTGATCTTTGGCTCAAGGTCTGAAATTCAGAATTCTAAATTTCAGAATTCCCTAATGAAATCCCATTTGAGAGGCTTGTTTAGAGTTTTATTTAAATTGTTTTGGCCAAGCTTCCTTAATCTTTGTTGTTGCTTATTATATATACTTCAATGTTTGTAATTGGCCCAAGCAATGATTCTAAATTTTTCATACTCTTTTCCCTATTTTCTTGAATTTTGTTCATAGGGCTCAATTAGGGTTTTTGTTGGGGTTGCACATTTTGCCTTTTTGAAAAACCCATTTGTTCTGAACATGATACTTTTAAGTATAAGCTTAGTGGATCCTTTATTCTTAATTCAATTTGATGTTCATGCTCAATTTTGCTCACATAAAATGATGGTTCTTGGGTTAGAACTTGAGAGAAACCCTAGGTGACACTGGGGTGTCACAGAGTTGCTCAGGAGGTAGCCCAGGAGCCAGCACCAGAGTCTGCCATCGAGGATCTGCCTGCCCCAGCTTTGGAAGGCAAGCCCCGGTTTTATGCATAGCCTACTATTATGCTATTTTACTACACTTAATGTTTGTAGGTTTGTACTGTGCACTTAAGTGTAGGAGTTGACTGAAACCTTAGTTGCATGAACTCAGGTTTTTCCCTTGTGTTGGATTCTAGTATGCTAGGTCGAGTAGCTGCTTTACTAATTAGGGATCTTGGTAGAAGTCGAGTGATTTTTCTAGCACTCACGCGAGGTCAGGAATTGGTTGTATCCATTTTCATATCGTATTGATGATGGTCTGTGGACAACGATCCATGGGGATTGGTTGTCTACAAGACGGAAATTGGAATAAGGATTAAGGTGTGGTACCATGTGTCAAGCGTTTGAACGTACTAAGCACATGCCGAGAAATATGGTAAATCGGTAAGCCTAGTACCTGAGTGAACCTGGCAGCAGACTTTACCCCTCACGCGACTTGAGATGTGGTCTCCCATTCCGGTTATGGTGGGTACAAGTGCGGTCACTGCACGACGGCAGTCGGGGTCAGTGAGGCATTGTACGCCAAGGCGGTGAGCCCTGATCTGCTGATGGGGAATCGATGGGGACGGTTGATGTGTGTGGGGACGGAGTGCCTCGCCACTTCGTGTGTTTAGGTTTACCTTGCAAGCTTTAAAAACTCGATTCGAATCGTCTGCTTCTCGCAGCTAATGAGACTGCTTGATCCATGCTGCTACATTGAGTAACAAGTGGAAAGGTGTTGACTTGGCAAAAGATGTTGATTGCTAAATGCTTGATACCATGTATGAGTAGATAGGTACACATTTAGTCTTAAGAGAGTCACACTAAAACTTGAAAAGCTAAAACTTGATTTTAGACTCAGCTAGTGCTTTTTGGCAAACCAAACCCCTCAGCTAAACAGCTGCATGTCTGGAGGTAGAGGAGTAGACTCCTCACACCAGTTAAGTCTAGCTGAGTATTAGTATACTCAGCCTTGCTTGTGGCATAATTTTTACAGGTTCTCTGGAGGACATGGTTGCTGGAGTGACTTGGTCGTCCATCTTGCCACCGGGTTGGACAGTCGAGTGGGACCCTGCCTCGGCAGAGGAGGAGCATGAGGAGTGATGGGCCAGGCTTCCAAATCCCTCCGTTTATTATCGTTAGTTTTATTCCGTTGCATCTCAAACAATGATCACTGCTTTTGTTAACACTCCGATGATGTTGTAATAAATTAATTACCCCTTAATGTATGGTTTTATGCTTTATTGTATTTGCTCTGTGCCTCACCTTCGAGTGAGTACGTGGTACTTGATCCTGTTAGTGGCCTCGTCGGACTAGATCCGAGGGACTGACGTTTTATTCCTATTTAAGTGTGGTCTAGCCTTTAAGGTGGGACTTAGGCACATAAGTTGGAATAATTCGGGCGGTTCCGCCACAGCTGGTATCGGAGCTTGTACCACCACAGAGGAATCATTAAACTATAATTACCATCCTTTTAAAAAGTAAAACATGTTAAAAACCCATGTTGGATAGAGCGGTAAAGCGATAAGGATGGACATAGAGCGTGAAGCCTTAGGATAATGGGAGGGTAGCTAGGTGGCTAATTGAGTGAGCCCTACCGGCTACTGTAAGGCATGGGGATTTTCCCTATTCCCTCTAAGTTGACGTGATGTCGTTTAGGACGAGCATGCATGCATCCTTTATTTAAACTACTTGGTAATTGAGAAAGAACTTTAAAAACATGATAATGAAAGATTAAGTACACTCAGTGACCTTATCATAACCTTCGAAGGGCAAGCATTAAATCCCCTTTTATTTTTATAATTCTTTTTCTTTTTCCGCTTACACTTACCCGTGCACATATGACTTCTCACGGATCCTCGGAAGGACGGAACGCACATTCCCACACGGACGGACTTGCACGAGAGGGCTTTCCCCGCATCTTGTGGGAAGTGCTGCAGGGAGCCGGTTATACAACGCCTCCCCAGTACGCGGTGCAGCTGTTTGAGGAGCACCGGGTACCACGCTGTAGGGTGAGGATGACCTTGGAGCCTCATCCCTTGCAGCCAGGCTGGCGTTCGTTGGACTCCGAGTCTTTCGGATATCAGGCTGAAGACACCATCGAGGCCATTGCTCTCCACGGACTGACGACCTTTTGTGGCTTTCACCCCTTGGAGCTGTCCACTCACCCCACTGGTTTGTTCCCCGCTGAAAAGGAGGATGACCCAATGTGGAAGGATCGAGTGGAGCATGCCAAGGATGTGTGGGCTCTTTACCCAGGGTAGATTGCTCACCTCATGGTGCGATGCATGAATGCCCTGTACCGCCTGCAAGCGGTAAGAGGAGACAATGTCTCAGCTTATGGGCTTGTTGGAGGCTACTAAGATCACCCTGGATAACAGGGAGGAACTTGTGGTGGACCTATCTACTGAGATGGTGGAAAAGGACCTCCAGGTGGAGCAGATGGCCAACCAGATCCAGGAGCTTGAGGAGCTAGTGGGAGCCAGGGAGAACACCATTGAGGTTCTCGAGGATCAGCTGATAAACACTCAACAGCAACTTGAGGAAGCTAACCAGCACTTAGATATGCACCATCAGGAGATTCAGGACATGGAGGCCAACGAGGATGTTGACATCAAGGGAGGAGCGGAGCCGGAGCCCGCATCTAGTCTGGACACTGCTGGCTCAGGGAGACCCCCTTCCCCCGAGTCAAGCGTTGCCTCGTTTGTTCATTAAGTTACTAGAATAAGGTTAGAAGTGTGTGGCGGTAGAACTCCTCGAAGCTAGCTTAGCTTTTGCACCCTTGGGGTACTAGGCTAGATAGAGTTGAGTCTTTTGGGTCACTGATGTAATCATAACAAACTCTTTTGGAATTATGGATGGTGGATGATGTCAACTTTTAATTATGAAGAAAGTTTTATGTCATGTCGTCTCTTTTATGGATAATGCAAAGGAAATGTTGGCATTCTACAAACCTTGTCTTTTCAAATGTTTTACCATGTATGAACCCTGATATCAAAAATATGGTATTAAGAGCCTCCTAAATTTTCAGATGGCAGGAAGAGCGCGCCGTGGACAGAATGAGCGCATTCCTCCACCACCGCCACCGCCTCCTACCATGCAAGAACTGATGGCTCTATAGAATGAGATTCTGCGACAGTTGGCTCAGCGTCAGCCGCCACCTCAGCACTATGGTGGTGGTGATCACCATCAACGTCCCCCAGCCGCATCCACTTATCAGGAGTTCCTCAGCACTCAGCCGTCGTTGTTCACTCGGGCAGAGGATTCGCTCGATGCTGATGTATGGCTCAGGGTAGTGGAATCCAAATTCCCACTACTAAATGGAGTTTGTTCAGATGTGGCTAAGGTCAGGTTCACCACCCAGCAGCTTCGCGGACCCGCGCGGACATGGTGGGACCACTTCCTCGCTATGCAGCCATTTGACCACGTGGTGGAATGGAGAGAGTTCAAGGCAGCATTCAGAGGGCATCACATATCGGCAGACATTATGGATCGCAAGCTCAATGAGTTTCTGGCACTCACACAGGGGAATCGTACTGTGTTGCAGTACGCTCAGGCCTTCAATGACCTATGTCAGTATGCGGGCTATCATGCAGACACGGATGAGAAGAAGAGGGACAGCTTCAGGAGGGGGCTTAGTACTAAGCTCCACGACCGTCTCAACACAGTCAGGGCCAACAACTACAATGAGTTAGTCAACATGGCCATTTCCCAGGAAGACTGCATCACAGCCCGCCAGGCAGAAAAGAAGAGGAAGACCCCTGTGGCAGGACCATTAGCTCAGCCTCAGCACTTCAGGATTGTATCTGACACTCAGAACAGGGAACCCCAGCAGCAGCAAGGACGTTGGGTGATCTGACCACAGCAGCAGCAGCAGGCACCCAACCGCACTCAGCCCCCAATTCAGAGGAACAACAATCAGCCACAGCAGCAATACCGTCAAGCCAATGACAACAGATGTTTCACTTGTGGTAACACTAGACACTATGCCAAGAATTGCCCCAGGAACCAGCAGAGGCAGGGGCAGAATTCCAATCAGAATCAAGGCAAGAGGCAGAAGGTACAAGTGAGGCAAGGCAGGCTGAACTTCACCACCATGGCTGATGTTCCAGAGGGAGCACCCGTCATGACTGGTATCTTTTCCGTTTTGAATTATCATGCAATCATTCTTTTTGATTCTGGTGCATCACACAGTTTTATCAGTGCAAAATTTAGTGCCAAATGCTAGTTACCTTTCTATCACACCAATGGGGGTATTACGATTTCAACACTAGGAGGCAGGGTTGCCACCTATCAAATCAACAGGCATGTGCCTATAAAGTTTGGTAGTCTGATAATTAAAACCACCCTCCTTATCTTGGGATTGGATAGTGTGGATATCATATTAGGGACTGATTGGTTAACAAGGCATCAGGCAGTAATTGATGTTGCAGCGAGAGCCATTGAGATACACTCACCCACTTGTGGTGAAACTACATTATATTTGCCTAACCAGGGTTGTACCCATTCCTGTGCCTTCGCTATGATAGAGACACCTGTTGAGAGAATCCTAGTGGTCTATGAATACCCAGATGTTTTCCCAGATGAATTGTCAGGAATGCCACCCGACAGGGACATAGAGTTCGCAATTGAGCTGTAACCCAGAACTGCTCCTATATCCGAGAGACCCTATAAAATGCCTCCAGCAGAATTGGCGGAGTTGAAAAAGCAATTACAAGAATCGTTGGACAAGGGATTCATTCGCCCAATTACTTCACCATGGGGATGTCCGGCCTTGTTCGTGAAGAAGGATGATAGTTTGAGGTTGTGTGTTGATTACCGCCCTCTCAATGCGGTAACAATAAAAAACAAGTATCTGTTGCCCCGCATTGATGTATTGTTTGACCACTTGGTGGGAGCCAAGGTGTTTTCCAAGATAGACCTCCGCTCTGGCTATCATTAGATTAAGATCAGGGCCAGTGATATTTCGAAGACAGCTTTTTCTACCAGATGGGCTTTATGAGTACTTGGTAATGTCTTTCGGGCTGACCAATGCCCCGACATATTTCATGTATTTGATGAACTCAGTGTTTATGCCAGAGCTGAACAAATTTGTGGTGGTCTTCATTGATGATATTCTGGTTTATTCCAAGAATGAAGATGAGCATACTGAGCATCTACACATCATACTTCAGTGACTGCGCGATCGTCGTCTTTATGCTAAGTTGTCCAAATGTGATTTCTGTCTGAGGGAAATTAAATTCTTGGGTCACACCATTTCTGAGGATGGGATATAGGATGATCCGGAGAAAGTGCAAGAAGTGATGAATTGGAAGCCCCCTACCACAATACGATAGATCCGTAGTTTTTTGGGATTGGCAGGGTATTATAGGTGATTTATTCCGGATTTTTCCAGGATTGCCAAGCCAATGACTGAGTTGCTGAAGAAAGGAGCAAAGTATGAATGGAGTCAGAAATGTGAAGAGGCCTTTCATACATTGAGGCAGCATCTGACCACCGCACCTGTGCTAGCACAGCCTGACAACACCAAATCTTTTGAGGTTTATTGCGATGCTTCAGGTACTGGATTGGGATGTGTCTTGATGCAAGACAACCGAGTTATTGCCTATGCATCCAGAGCACTCAGGCCTCATGAGCAGAACTACCCCACTCATGATCTGGAGTTAGCAGCTGTCGTTCATGCTCTGAAGATATGGAGACATTATTTGATGGGAGCTCATTGTAATATCTATACCGATCACAAGAGTCTCAAGTATATTTTCACTCAGGCAGATCTTAATATGAGGCAGAGAAGATGGTCAGAATTAATCAAGGACTATGATTTGGAAGTGCATTACCATCCTGGCAAGGCCAATGTTGTGGCAGATGCCTTAAGCCGGAAGGCCCAGTGCAACTGTGTGAGTATGGATTCCAAGATTGCCACTCTGTGTGACGAGTTATGCAAACTGAACATAGAAGTTGTTTCCTCAGGTGCCTTGAGTTATATTTCAGTGGAGCCCACCTTACATGAGCAAATAGTCATGGCCCAGATGGGTGACAAGGGTGTTCAAGTCATCAAGGATATGCTCGAACAAAAGGTGGATAAGTACAAATTCTTTCGTCAGGATAGCAAGGGAATTCTATGGTTTGGAGACCGATTGGTTGTTCCTAAAAATCCCGAGCTCCGAAAAAATATTGGATGAAGCTCATCTTTCCAAATTCTCCATGCCCCCCAGTAGTAACAAGATGTATCATGATCTCAGATCCTTGTACTGGTGGACCAGAATGAAGAGGGAAATTGCTAAGTATATATCGGAATGCGACACTTGCCAAAGAGTCAAGGCCAGTCATTTGAAGGTGGCAAGCACCTTACAGCCCCTTCCCATACCATCTTGGAAATGGGAGGAGATTTGCATGGATTTTATTGTGGGATTACCCAATACCTCTGTTGGGGGTATGCTTCGTAGCCGAAGATCCTAAAGAAATAAACACCTTCAACAGATCCTTTCTAAAGCAGCGCCGAAGCTATCGACTATAATGCTTCAGCACAGTGACATGTCTCAAGACGAAGGGGTGAACCGACTTAAAGATGAAATGACTTAAAGACCCATGATATTCTGTGTCATTATTGTAGTTCATTGTAAATGGCATAAATGTAATTATACACAGGCTACGCCCTGTGCCTATAAATAGGTGAACAGTACCCCTGTACTGTTCACGTGTTCCTGTAATCTCGCATTAGGCATTTGTTTTTGCTTCACGCTGGTATTTTGTACTTACCTTCGAGTCGAAGGTACATTTGTAATTTGTCATTATTTTTATAAGGAAATAGAAATGAAATAATAAAGATAATCGTGTGTTTAAATTATTTTTCATTTTTTATGTGAATCCTTCTTTATTATTTGTTGTGCTTATGAAGGTATGACCTTCATAACCTTCGTCCGGAATCCATTATATCCTAAATGGAATAATGCTTCGAAGGACGAAGGACTATAACATTTAACAATTTCTGTGTTGCCTTGTTCTTAATTCGTAGAAGTTAAGAACAAGTCCCCAACATTAGCGCCCACCTCCGGTGAACTCACATCCACTTGCTGAGCTGATGGCTTCGTTCAAAGCTGGAGTTGCTTCGGCCCCGAAGCTTGTGCTCCCGATAACAGGCGGTTCATGCTCAGAGCCAGCTAACAAGAAACAGAAGAAGGAGGCACAGAGAAGAGTACAACATGTAGGGGTACAAGGACCCTTCATCAAGTCAAGATGGTCTCACATCCCGATTACCTTCTCTCAAGAAGATCTTCAGCTCAAGGACTACCCACACAATGATGCTATGGTTATCTCTTGTGTGATCAAAGGATTTTTGGTCCACAATGTTTTGGTTGATACAGGCAGTGCAGCGGATATTATATTTGCCAAGTCCTTTAGATAGATGCAAGAGCCCGAAGACAAGATCCATGATGCCACACATCCCCTTTGTGGCTTCGGAGGAAGGCAGATTGTAGCACTTGGCAAGATCACAATGCCAGTAACCTTCAGATTTATCAACAACACAAGGACTGAACAAATTGTGTTTGATATTGTTGACCTGGAATACCTTTACAATGCAATCATTGGCCGTGGTACTCTCAATGCTTTTGAAGCAATTCTTCATCCAGCATATCTTTGCATGAAGATACCTTCGGACCAAGGGCCCATTGCTATTCATGGAAGTCAGGAAGCTGCCAGAAGGGCCGAAGGAAACTGGACAGACTCAAAAGCAATCCATAACATAGATGGAGCTGAAGCTTGTGAGCAATACAAGTACAAAAGGGAGAAAGCTGCTTCGGCCGATCAGCCGAAACTCATGCTCTTATGCGATGACATAGCAGAGCAGAAGGTGCTATTGGGATCTCAACTGTCCGAAGAACAGGAGAAAACCTTGATAAGGTTTCTGTTCAACAACAAAGATGTTTTTGCATGGTCAGCTAATGATCTTTGCGGAGTCAACAGGGATGTTATTGAACACTCGCTCAATGTTGATCCATCCTTCAGACCCAGAAAGCAAAGGCTTCGGAAGATGTCTGATGATAAGGCCGAAGGTGCCCGGAATGAAGTGAAAAGACTCCTCAGCGCCGGAGTTATCAGAGAAGTAAAATACCCAGAATGGCTAGCCAACACTGTTATGGTAAAAAAGGCCAATGGCAAATGGAGGATGTGTATTGATTTTACTGATCTCAACAAGGCTTGTCCGAAAGATGAGTTTCCATTACCAAGGATAGATTCCCTAGTTGATGCAGCAGCTTCATCAGAGCTTATGAGTCTGCTGGATTGTTATTCAGGCTATCATCAAATTTGGATGAAGAGGAGGATGAGCCAAAAACCAGCTTCATAACCCCTAGCGGAACATATTGTTACCTTCGGATGCCTGAGGGGCTCAAGAATGCTGGAGGAAGCTTCAGCAGAATGACAGCGAAGGTTCTTCATTCTTAGATAGGTAGAAATGTACTAACTTATGTTGATGATATCATTGTAAAAAGCATGAAGCAAGAAAATCACATTGCTGATCTGCAGGAGACTTTCGCTAATTTTAGATAGGCTGGTCTAAAGCTGAATCCAGAAAAGTGTGTCTTCGGAGTAAAGAAGGGGAAATTCCTTGGTTGCCTAGTTTCAACAAAAGGGATTGAGGCTAATCCAAATAAAATCGAAGCTATTCTTCGAATGGAACCATCTAGCACAAAGAAAGGGGCTCAACGACTGACGGGAAGACTTGCATCTCTAAACTGGTTCATATCTAGATCAGCAGAAAGAAATCTACCATTTTTTGAAGTGTCGAAGTCAGCCGAAGTTTTTCAATGGGGGCCAGTTCAGCAGCAAGCTTTCGACGAGATGAAGCAGTATTTGATAGACTTAACGACATTAACTCCACCAACGCCAGGGGCTCCTCTGTTGTTATATGTGGCAGCTTCGCACTCAGCGGTAAGTGCGGCACTTGTCCAAGAGAAGCTTGAGGGGCAAGTCAAAAAGCAAGCCCCAATATACTTCGTCTCCGAAGTCCTTAGTTTATCAAAGAAAAATTATACAGAATTGGAGAAGGTGCTGTATGCTGTTTTGATGGCCTCTAGGAAGCTTCGGCATTATTTTCAAGAATACAATATAATTGTCCCTTCTTCACAACCATTGAAGGATATTAAGAGAAATAGAGAAGCTACTGGAAGGGTTGGAAAATGGGCTGCGGAACTCAATGAGTGTTGCATTAATTATGTGCATAGATCTTCGATTCAGTCCCAGGCGTTAGCAGATTTCATTGCTGACTGGACGCCAGGGTCTCAGGAAGAAGAAGAAGCGAGTAAAGTTGCCGAAGCTTGGACATTATTCTGCGATGGTTCTTGGGGGACCTTCGGGGCAGGAGCAGCCGCTGTGTTAGTTGCACCCTCCAAAGTTAAAACTTGCTACGCAGCAAGCCTTGATTTTAGCTGCACAAATAACATTGCTGAGTACGAAGCTTTGCTATTGGGTCTTCGGAAGTTAAAGGCAATGGGAATTAGAAGGTCGGTTCTTAAAACTGATTCCCAGGTTATTTCTGGTCATATTGACAAGAGTTGTAAAGCAAGAGACCCGAAGCTTGAGAAATATTTAGACATGGTCCGAAGAATCGAAGCATCCTTTGAAGGGTTTTCTGTCAAAAATATTCCTCAAGGAGAAAATGAACATGCTGATTTGCTAGCCAAGTCAGCAGCACAGGGGCTGCCCTTACCTTCGGAAATATTTTTCGAAACAATAAAAGCACCTTCGGTTGAACTTCTTGAGAGAGCGGTCCTCAATATATCTCCTGTTTATAGTGAAGACTGGAGAACTGAAATCATCTCTTTCCTTCAGGGTAATTTTCTTTCAGATGACGAAGCTTATAACAAGAGAATAGAGACAAGAGCTCGACCATATGTTATAATAGAAGGGGAACTATACAAACATGGAGTCTGTTCTCCACTACTCAAATGTTTATCCAGAGCCGAAGGTATAGAATTGATGAAGGAAATACACGCAGGCCTGTGTGGATCTCACTTTGGATCTAGGCCTTTGCTGGGAAAAGTTTTTTGTCAAGGATTTTATTGGCCAAAAAGCAGCTTCGGATGCAACGGAATTAGTCCAAAAGTGCGAAGGCTGTCAGAAATGTGCAAGAGATAAAAAAACAACCTTCGTCTTTAACTCAGTTAATACAACCCACTTGGCCAATGCAAAGGTGGGGCCTTGATTTGTTAGGTCCGCTACCACCAGCACAAGGGAACTTAAAATATGTTGTAGTGGCAGTGGAATATTTTTCTAAATGGATCGAGGCAAAGCCTTTAGCCACAATAACTTCGGTTACTGTTCAAAAGTTCTTTTGGCAAAATATTGTCTGTCACTTCGGAGTGCTAAAGGCCATTACTGTAGACAAAGTTTTGGTAGGCGCTAGGCGGAATCTAGGCGATGACCCATAGCCTAGGGACTAGTCCAGCCTAGGCTTGCCGAGGCGATGCTAGGCGTTTTGCCAACTTATATAATATATACATTTATAGATAAAAAAAATAGGCAACAGTCATCTGAGTTCAAGCCAACAGTCAATAAATTAGAAACTGAAAATGGGAATAAGAGAGGAGATGAGAGGAGAGAAGCAGGGGACGAGGAACAAAACTTGGGTTGTCTGCTGTCGCGCGTACAGGAGAGAAACCTTCAACAAGCAGTAGCTGCCCGCGTACAGGAGAGAAACAAGATTGGGAGGAGAGAAGCAAGTTTTACCGGCGTACAGGAAAAAAGCAAGCAACTACAGGGGTCTGGCGTACAGGAGAGAAGCAAGCAGCTACAGGGGTCTTCTCTACCGCATGTTTTCTCTCCTTCCTTCCTTTTTTGGCGTACAACTTCTTTTTCTGGCGTACAGTCCTTTACTCTGCCGCGCGCCAGCCTTTTCTCTACCGCGCGCGTCCTATTTTCTCCCCCGCGCGCGCCATTTTCTCTCCTGCGTGCGCGACCTTTTCCCGCCCGCCATTTTCACTCTGCCGCGCGCCAGCCTTTTCTCTACCGCACGCGTCCTATTTTCTACCCCGCACGCGCCATTTTCTCTCCTGCGCGCGCGCGACCTTTTCTCGCCCGCCATTTTCCAGCGCGCGTGCCTAGCTCGCCTACGCGGCCGCCTGGGCTCCTGGGCGCGCGGAATCGCTGCGGAATTGCCGCTCGACGCCGCCTAGGCGCTCCAAATGCCTAGCAGCCCGCCTACCCCCCTAGTCCAGGCGGGAGGCCGTGGCCTAGCACCTAGGCGCACCAAGGCGCGTCGTAATCGTGGATTTTCAAAACCCTGACTGTAGACAATGGAACGTAGTTTGATTCCGAAGCTTTCAGAGAATTTTGTGAACAAATTGGCACAAAGATCCATTTTGCATCAATTCGGCATCCGGAATCAAATGGACTTGTTGAAAGGGCTAATGGCATCATAATGACAGGAATAATGAAGTTAATCTTCAACCAGCCCAGGGGGAAGTGGCCAGATGAATTAATTAAAGTGGTGTGGAGCCACAACACAACAATATCAAGATCAACATGTTTTACACCATTCAAACTGCTGTTTGGTGACGAAGCAATAACCCCAGAAGAAGCTAAAGCGGGATCAATAAGAACAATGGCTTCGGCAGAAGACGAAGCTGATTATTCTGTGGCAAAAGATGCTATAGAAGGGATCAGGCTTCAAGTTGTAGAGAATATCAACAAATATCAAGCCGAAACAATAAAATGGCGTGACAGAAAGGTTCGGCTAAAAAATATTAAGCCTGGACACTTGGTATTTCGGAGAGTCGCCAACACAGACACTGTAGGCAAGCTACAACTGAAGTGGGAAGGACCTTTTCTGGTAGTATCTTCGTCAAGACCCGGTTCTTACAGATTGAAGGATACGGACGTCAACGACATTCCTAGATCATGGAATGCGGATGAGCTTCGGCGATATTATGTCTAGCTTGATATAATTTTTTATATTCTTTTTCATGGCACCCTTTTCCTTTCCAAAGGGGGAGAAAGGTTTTTAACGGGGCCATAGCATGTAATTTCTCTTTTTTATTTCAGCTCTATAAGAGCAAAATCCCCCAAAGATGTAAATGTAAAAGCTGAGAACACACCATCGAGTGCAAAGAAAAAAGAAAAGGGATCAGAGAGAAGCTCAAAAGTCGTTCCCAAGGGAATGCAGAGCTTACAGCGAAAAGTCAACGCTGATTCCACCGAAGTAAAAGGCGAAGAAGCTCCTAAGGGAGGCTTATAGCAAAAAGTCAACGTTGATTCCGCCGATGTAAAAGGCGAAGAAGCTCCTAAGGGAGGCTTACAGCGAAAAGTCAGCGCTGATACACCGAAAAATAAACGGTGAAGCCAAAAAATAAGCTGCAAAGAAGATTTGAGTCATTCCCAAGGGAATATGGCTTCGAATATGTATTTGAATATTCATTTGCACGATACATTACATCATGACATTTGCATTCATAAACATTCACTTAGACATACATAGGATCATCATCAGCATAACATACAAACTTGATTTGATTTCGAAAGGAAGGCAATTTTATGCTTCGCTGTGTACGCAAAGAAGGGAAGGTGTTTTTCGCCTATGGCTCAAAAGTATTAATTTCGTCCACACCAAAGCATTTCATACATGGACGGAAAAGTAAGATTATATTACAAGGTAAGACTCAGATTACATCATACTTTATACAAGTTATTACAGGAGTTTTTTGAGCTACTTTTACAGATTATTCAAGCTTCGATACTATCTCTGGAGCTTCGTTCTTCTACTCTGCAGCTTCAGCTTCGGCTTGGTCAATCTGTACGAAAGTATTATAAGCTAAATTCAAAAATTCAAAGGAAAAGGTAAGCATAAGGTATGATTTTGTTACCAGCTTGAGGTGGCTTCGAGCTTCGTCACCAGCTTTGCTCCGACCACCCTTTGTCCATACTAACTTTATAAATCTATTTGCAATACTTCGAGCCAGATTGGGAACATTATCTAGGTCTGCTGGTGACAGGCTGAAGTTGGGTCTATTAACAATCTTGCCGTGTTCACAACCAGACTTCAAAAAGGCAACAACTGTGCCCCGAGAAGCTGCCAGGGCACAGAAGTCGCTATGCCCAGCTATAACTTTGTCAAGATCATTAATTTCACCTTCAATGTTCTCGAAGGCACCAGGCAGGTCTTCAGCCGAAGGAGTAAACTCTTCACTACTGGCTCCAACAAAATGGAACACTTGCTTTAACTGATGAATGCATCGAGTGTTGAACTCCAAACACTTATTCTGAAGATTTTTCAAAGATTCTTTCTGTTCCGAGTTTCTTTGAGCTTCGGATTCAAGCTTTGCATCAAGCTTCAACTTTTCTTGTTCAAAAGTTTCTGATTGGGAAAGAAGCTTCGAATTTAACTCTGTTATTTTTGCTTCAGCATCCACTAATAAGCCTTCGGCTGTTTGTAGCTCGAGGTCTTTCTTCTCGATGGCAGTAGATTGCTCCTTTATTTTGTTTTCTAAATTTTCAATTATAACTTCTTGCCTTTTATCCTCTAAGTCTTGCTGCATTTTTAATGCCTTGCTCAAAAGTATACTCTGTGGACAAGGAACCTTCATTAGAAAATATTTTTGTTACCACAAATAATAAGAGTTAGATGCAAGATGTTTACCTTAAAATTAGAGTAGAACGAACTACCGACAATATGTTGTCGTCGGTAGCGGCTAATATCCGTTTCAAGCTTTGGGAAGCCGATACTCTTTGATAAAGCACCAACAACCTTCGCACTGGTTTGGTATCGTATGCAGCCTAATCCTTCATCATCAATACCACCGAAGAGAAGCGCCCCCGGGCGGTACCCACAAGATATAGCATACTCTTTTAATTCCTCCTTTTCAGCTTCTGTCAGCTTCTGGCCAACTAAGTTTCGGAAGTCAAAAGTTTCATCTTCCGAAGTATCTTCGGTTGTTCCTTCTTTCTCGGGTTTGGCGGTCGTGGTCTCTTCGGTGGCAGCACCAGTTTCTTCAGCGGCCATGTTTAGCAGCATTTTATCTATATCAGCGGCTATGCTCTCTAAATTAATACTTTCGGAGTTGGCATCTTCAGCCCTGGCTTCTTCTGCGGCAGCTTCCGAAGGTACAGCTTCAGTAGCTGTCATGATTTCAATTGTCGGCACCTTCGGAGCTGGAGCTCTTGGTGGTGTTGTTTCAATCACTTCTGTCACGGTAACAATCCTTTGCCTTTTTGGCCTAGATGCCTTTGTCTTTGTGGGCTCCTTTTCATTATGAAAAAGCTTCGTCAGATGAAACCCCAATGGACTTAGTTTGACAGGCAGAGTTTCAGTCATTACCTTTAGAATTTCCTCTATTTCAGCATCAGAAGATATCGCAGAAGTCTTCTCTCCTTCATCAATTGATTTTTGTTCTGGGATTGAGTCCTTTCTTTTCTTCGAAGTTAATACTTTTTATTCAAACTTCTGTTTCTTCTTCTTTGATTGATCTTCGTCGTCTTTGTTCAAAGCGCCAGCTATTCTTTTTCTTTTCTGCCCTTCGGCACCCTTGTCGAGTCGCTCATAATCAGAATATTCAAAGCCTATAGCATCCAGTACTCTGTTTAACCTTCATTTCGGCCGGGTGCCGAAGGCTGCTGTCATCAATTGATCTTCTTTTTTAGAATAATTCCCAAGAATTTCGGTGCACATTACTTCGATTGTTTCGAGCCATTCTTGGCAGGGTGTTTTGAAATATTTCTTGAACTTGTAGTGGTAGGGCAGTCGGACAAGTTCCCCCTCTTCCTGCTCTCCTTCAAGCTTCGGCATAGCCCATTCCTTCATAGTTGGAAATATTTTGAAAGCCAGAAATTCCTGCACCAAATCTCTAGTGCCAATGTGCTCTACAATAATCTTGAGTTCAGCCAGCGCAGTTTGGGTTGGACCTTCTGGTGTCATATTGCATTAGGGTCTGGTTTCTCCGAAGATCGGTTCAAGCGGACTCTGGACCAGCTTCTCCTTGTCATCGTCAACTTTGACCTAAAACCATTCTGATTTCCAGCCTGCCGGCCACTTGCTTCGGTAGCTGATCATAGGAAATTTTGTAGTTTTCCGGTAAGCAAAATTGTAACAACCAAAATTTTCATGTAACCCATCATTTCTGGCCTTGGTTTGGTAATGTAGCTCGTGCACCCGGCAGAAACCTTCGGCAAACGGTTCCACCCCCTGGCTTCAGAGAGCCCAAATATAAACACTAAGCCTAACGATAGCGTTAGGAGTTAGTTGATGAAAGTGGATCCCAAACTTCTTTAGCACATTGGCAATCATCCTATTTAAAGGGAATCTCAAACCAGCTTTGAGGAAACTCTTGAAAACTACTATTTCATCTTTTTCTGGCTTCGGAGTAGTTTCTTCTCCACCAAAGCGAATCAGCTCTTTCTTATCTTCGCTCAAATAGCCCAACTTCACCATCTTAGGAAAATCAGCTCGGAGATGGTGGACTTTCCGAAGTCCAGGTGGCTAGGCTTGCTCGGCACTGCGATATTGTAATCCTCTTCAGATTCGGTCTCTTCAATACCAGCTTGCTCTATTTCAGCAGCAGGGGCGTCTTCCGGTGTTACCAACCCAGATCGCTTTATTGCTTCCGAAATAGGAATAGTTTCAACAGCTTCGGTCTCGTCTCCCTCATGATCGACTCTTGCAGTAGAGCGAACTCTGGCCATTTGATTATGACTTACTTGAAATTTTTGGTGTTGGCTTTTTTGTCTTTCCTGAAGCTCTTGCACTCGTGCCGAAGCACATTCACAAGCGAGATTGCGTCTGAGCACTATGATCAAGCTTCGGCTATGACTAAAAATTTGGCAGCAAAACAGTACAATAGCAATGAATGTTGTGGTAACTTCACACCTACCCGTCTGTTTATATAGTGCTGCAGGTTGGAAGGTGAATCGGCAAGGTCTCCAGCACCGAACAAACAGTCGCCCGCACTCACTGAACGGTGGGCCACATAGTTCGAGAAGGTGAATCGCTGGCGACCGCGTAATTGGTGCAAGATGGGTCGCGCGTGCGACGATTATTTTAATCGTTTCTCGCCAACGAGCTCAGGGAAGGTGTTTTTTGGATCTTCGGCATCCCGAAGCCTAGAAGATTTTTTCACGGATCAAGCTCGTTACGAAAAACGATCTAGCACCGCGAAGGGGCTACTGTTGGGGGTATGCTTCATAGCCGAAGATCCTAAAGAAATAAACACCTTCGGCAGATCCTTTCTAAAGCAGCGCCGAAGCTATCGACTATAAAGCTTCGGCACAGTGACATGTCTCAAGACGAAGGGGTGAACCGACTTAAAGATGAAATGACTTAAAGACCCATGATATTCTGTGTCATTATTGTAGTTCATTGTAAAGGGCATAAATGTAATTATACACAGGCTGCGCCCTGTGCCTATAAATAGGTGAACAGTACCCCTGTACTGTTCACGCGTTCCTGTAATCTCGCATTAGGCATTTGTTTTTGCTTCACGCTGGTATTTTGTACTTTCCTTCGAGTCGAAGGTACATTTGTAATTTGTCATTATTTTTATAAGGAAATAGAAATGAAATAATAAAGATAATCGTGTGTTTAAATTATTTTTCATTTTTTATGTGAATCCTTCTTTATTATTTGTTGTGCTTATGAAGGTATGACCTTCATAACCTTCGTCTGGAATCCATTATATCCTAAGGGGAATAATGCTTCGAAGGACGAAGGACTATAACATTTAACAATTTATGTGTTGCCTTGTTCTTAATTCGTAGAAGTTAAGAACAAGTCCCCAACAACCTCCCGGCACCACGATTCTATTTGGGTCATTGTGGATAGGTTGACTAAGACGGCTCATTTCTTGCCAGTACACACCACCCACCAGACAGAAAAGTATGCAGAAATGTATTTTGACCAGATAGTTCTTTTGCATGGAATACCAAGGACTATTGTGTTTGACAGAGGAGCACCATTCGTAGCATGTTTCTGGGAGCAATTGCAAGAATCACTTGGGACCCATGTAATAAGAAGCTCAGCATACCATCCTCAAACAGATGGTCAGACAGAAAGGGTGAATCAGATTTTGGAAGACACATTGAGAGCATGTGTGCTACACTATGGTAAGGATTGGGACAAGTGCCTTTCATTGGTAGAATTCTCTTATAACAACAGTTACCAGTCCAGCCTAACGATGGCACCTTTTGAGGCCTTGTATGGGAGAAGGTGTAGAACACCGCTAAATTGGTCACAAGCTGGGGGGGAGGGAAATCTTTGGACCTGACCTGGTACTTGAAGCTGAAGAGAAAGTCAGAGTCATTAAGAAGAACCTAGAAGCTGCTCAGGCCAGGTAGAAGAGTTATCATGACAAGAGGAGGAAGCCTCTACAATTTGAAGTGGGAGATCATGTTTATCTTAAGGTGTCACCCACAAAAGGTGTTCAGAGATTTGGAATCAAGGGCAAGTTAGCTCCTCGCTACATTGGGCTTTATGAAGTCAAAGAGACTTGTGGACCTGTAGCATACCAATTGAAGTTGCCACCCCATATGTCAGCAGTTCATGATGTGTTCCACGTATCTCATCTACGAAAGTGTGTCCGCTTACCCACGGAAGCGCTACCGGAACCAAAATTGGAGATAGAACCAGACTTATCTTATCAAGAGCACCCCGTCAGGATATTGGACCAAAAGGAGAGATCAACTCGGGCAAGGTCGATCAGGATGTATAAAGTTCAGTGGAGCCACCATTCCGTAGAGTCGGTACGTAATCCAAAACCCCACCCCCACCTGCCCTTTGAATCTAAATATAAGAAAAACTTAGTTGTTAAAGGTAAAGTAAGCTTTGAAAATAACTTTAAAAGGACTTCCTTCTGAAGTTGCAAAGAGAATGACATTCGAAGAGCAATTAATTATAACAACCTGGACAATAGGAGCAACAGCACACAAACACACCTTCTTGGTACCCCTCTAAAGGATCTCTACCCAAATCTCGGGACGAGATTCCGTTAAGGGGGGAGGGCTGTAACACCCCAGGTGTTACCCAAGGCCCTGGCTCAATGCAAGCACTGATGACCTGTCATCACATGTGTTTAAGTGGAGAAGAGGGAGCCCCAAAACCTTGGAAACCATGGATTAGCTAAGAAATGTTAATGACAAAAGCTTTACCCAAACCTTTTGAGCAATTGTCACCTTAGGCAAAAGAGGTTAAACCCTAGACCCCTTAAAGCACTAGACTTCCAAGCAAGGGATTAGTGGGCAAGCTAATCAAATGGCCAATTCTTGTTTATAATCCTTAACCAAAATTTAAGTACACTAATGTATCTACAAAAACAGTAAAGGAATCATTACAAAAAGGCCCCTTAAAGACCCCAAATCCATTCCTTAAGTAGAGAGCACACTAGAGCTCTCTAATCTTCTCTAAGTCAAAAATAAACCCTAGTTTAAAGATCAGACGTGTTCACTTAGTAAATGGCGCCAAAACCACTTGGTCTGAATACCAAAAAGGAGCCAAACTACCTAAGGAACCCACTGGAAAATTTTGAACCCCAGCCAAATTCGTTTGACACGATTTGACACCACTTTTGTCTCGGGGTGAACAGTGAGACAACCCAGATTTGGCGTCCGCATATCTCCCTAGCTAGAGCATATCTCCCATTGGAACTCACATACAAGAGAAGCCCTAGGTGCCAGGAAGAGGTCTGCGTAGGATTTTTGCCAAGATTCGCACGTTTGCAATCTCAGCAAGCGTTTGAACAAGGGCAGAAAAACACCTCCACGTGTTCGACGCACCCTGACCTCGCCAGAGCACGCCCGGCGCCCGACCCCGCGCGCCTAGCACCGCGCCAAGCCTAGCCCATGCCACTGCCCATGCCCGCGCCTAAAAAGCCAGCCGAAGATTCAACTGTATGCCCTCGCTCGCTCTCGACCTCGCCGGAGCGCCTGATCACCGGTGTTTGCCCTGCACACGGCGTGTTAGCGACCGCTCGAGCACCCACCACCGTAGACCGGCCAACCGAGCCATTCCAAGCCCCGTCCGACCCTCGAGAGAGACTCTACGTGGCTCGGTGAAGCTCCCAGAGCGAGGAATCGAGCTCTGCCTCGCCGGAGACACCGGATCAAGGTCACCGGACTTTACCCGACCGCCGGCGAGCGTAGACCGAGCTCCACGGTGAGCCTTTCTTCAATTCCTTGCATGGGTAGACTCCTTAGCACCCCGTGAAGCTTCCCGTGCCCTTGGATTGAACTATATCGCCGTGGATAGGCCGGAGCACCCGCCGCCGACGAGCTCGCCCGCCTGCGCACGTGGACCGGCCGGTTTCGGCCATCACCGTCGTCGAGTCGTACCTCGTCGTGACCGCAAGGACTTCCCGGAGCCAACCCCGCCCTTCGCCGGACCTCCCTCGCCGTCGGTAAGCCGCGCCGCCCTTTTTACTTCCGCGGGTACTATTCAAAAGGGGGGAGGGACCTCGGGGAAAAAGGAAAAGAAATCAGGGGGTTTTTGGATTGTCATAGACTCATATGAATAGTTGCGCAGGGGCATAAGTTAAAGATTTAGTTTAGGAAAAGCCAAGGGTCCTCGGTGTAAACTGGTTTTCTAGAAAACCTTTTAAACATTTCTCATTTAAATACAAATAGAGCTTGTAAAATTCATAACTTTAGTTTTATTCAACCAAATTTAGTCAAACCAATTTTGCCAGGTTCTAAATAATGTGAACTGCTTAGGAAAAATACAAAAACCCCTAAGTGTTGCAGAAGAATTTAAAGTTTTGAATTAAATAGTGTTCTGGCCAAAAGCTAAATAAAAGAGGAAAAAATAGTTACACTGTTAGACAGGGGTTAAAAAAATCAGAGAAGTACTTAACCACTCCCTAAGCTGTTTAAAAATAGTACACCCCTCAGTACACCAAATTAAGGAAGGGTTTACCATTTAAACCTTTTTAGCTCAAAGTTAAAGAAAATAGAAAAGGTAATTTAAATTAAGAACCAAGGGGCAACCACATTTTTGCTAGCTCACTTATTCAGTATAGTTCACTGGAAAATTTTGTTAGACCCTTGTTTAGTACAAAAGAAATGAGATACCTTTTATTTCATGAAAATAAGAAGAACTTAGAAAAATCCTAAAAAATAGTCCTGAAGGGAAAACACCCCAAACCTTGGGATAACTAATATTTTGTTATTATGAATATAGGAAAATATGAGTTTTGTTGTTTGATATTTTTCAAATAACAAGTTAGTTATAAGTACCTTTTTGGCATTAAGCTTTAGAAAATCACAACTAAATATCCAGTAGGTCTTTTTCTGTGATTTTTAACACAGAGGCTTAATGTCACCTATGAATCTTGACAAAAATAAAATTTAGTGCACAGACCTCACCTACATTAGAGCTTAAGTGTAAAGTGCCCTTTTACCCTTACTTTTGATAATTTTTCACAAGGAGCATCTGAATTAATTTGAACCTCAAACTTCTAGAATAACCCACAAATGTAAATGTTTACCCACTGTAATTTTTATAACATTTTTGGAAAATGTTAACTGACCATGATAGTTCAAAAATGCTTAATAAGAAGAACAATAGAAAGAAAAAGGGAAATTTTGGGCGAAATAGATGACGTACAACCAAAACCTCCCAGGGATCTCATGGAACATAAATATATAATTAAAGAGTGTGAGTCCATTCACAATCTCAAAGGTAAAAGTATAAAACCCTTAAGTATACCCAAAGGAAACCCTAGAGTACCACTAAGCTTAGTACTATTTTACCTTTATAATTTATCATGTCATTAATAAGCATATATCTTAATCATTGCATTCGATAGACTGTAATCTCGCTGACGGGGAGTACATCCTCGTGCCGGAGCAAGGAGTTGCTCAGGAGGTAGCCCAGGAGCCAGCACCAGAGTCTGCCATCGAGGATCTGCGTGCCCCAGCTTTGGAAGGCAAGCCCCGGTTTTATGCATAGCCTACTATTATGCTATTTTACTACACTTAATGTTTGTAGGTTTGTACTGTGCACTTAAGTGTAGGAGTTGACTGAAACCTTAGTTGCATGAACTCAGGTTTTTCCCTTGTGATGGATACTAGTATGCTAGGTCGAGTAGCTGCTTTACTAATTAGGGATCTCGGTAGAAGTCGAGTGATTTTTCTAGCACTCGCGCGAGGTCAGGAATTGGTTGTATCCATTTTCATATCGTATTGATGATGGTCTGTGGACAACGATCCATGGTGATTGGTTGTCTACGAGACAGAAATTGGAATAAGGATTAAGGTGTGGTACCGTGTGTCAAGCGTTTGAACGTACTAAGCACATGCCGAGAAATATGGTAAATCGGTAAGCCTAGTACCTGAGTGAACCTGGCAGCAGACTTTACCCCTCACGCGACCTGAGACGTGGTCTCCCATTTCGGTTATGGTGGATACAAGTGTGGTCACTGCACGACGGCAGTCGGGGTCAGTGAGGCATTGTACGCCAAGGCGGTGAGCCCTAATGATGAGGACATCACTTCTATACATACAATAAATGGACTGATAACACGATCGTGTGCACGGCAGCTAATTCTCCAGGTACGTTCTACCCTTGTCAATTGTGTTTCAGAGCTTACGCTTGGGGCCATGGATGTTTTAATGATTAGGAACCTTGGAGAGGACCAGCAAGGACTTTGGAAAGGCCTAGGTGTTGAGGAGGAGCAACAAGGGTGCCACAATAGGAAGGAGATCAAGTCCGACTCGGCAGCGACTCCATCTCGGGTTCCAGGACCAGTCTGCACTAAAATGGACGCCCAAGATGCATCCGGACTCCGATTACGATGGACTTGATATGGTTGGAAAGATACAAAGATTATCTAACCAACCCAACTGGTTCCACCCTAAAATTTGGCCGGAGTCAACGAAACAAGTCAGCGTTCAGATTCTGTTTTGGTGCTGCGACACCGTCTGTTGGGCCATTGGGCCGTGTATCGCGTCAGAGCCCATTAGGGGCGCGTCCAGGGGTCACACATGCCCTAATACTCTATTTATTCAGCAGCCGCCGCCACATTAGGGTTGGGTTTTGCTTAAGTTTAGATCTATCGAGAACAGCCACCATAGATCGGTTTGTGAGACCCCAACTTGTGAGCTTAATCATTCATCCACAATATTCTAGATTGTGTTCTTTCTTGTTCTTGCTTGTGTCTTCGATTCACAGGCAAGGATTAGCCTTCGTGGCGAGGTCAATCGTGTAGCGCACGGTTGATAACCAGAGGAGAAGTGGTGCTGCGATTGCAGGGTTCTAGTCGTGTTGATTGGAAGTCGGATCGTCTGTGTGACATCTCCATCAAATCGATAGTTATCTTCACCTGACGGAAGATCGGGCACCCCCGTTCCTATCACCTGATCTGCTGACGGGGAATCGATGGGGACGGTTGATGTGTGTGGGGACGGAGTGCCTCGCCACGTCATGTGTTTAGGTTTACCTTGCAAGGTTTAAAAACTTGATTTGAATCATCTGCTTCTCCCAGCTAATGAGACTGCTTGATCCATGCTGCTACATTGAGTAACAAGTGGAAAGGTGTTGACTTGGCAAAAGATGTTGATTGCTAAATGCTTGATACCATGTATGAGTAGATAGGTACACATTTAGTCTTAAGAGAGTCACACTAAAACTTGAAAAGCTAAAACTTGATTTTAGACTTAGCTAGTGCTTTTTGGCAAACCAAACCCCTTAGCCAAACAGCTGCATGTCTAGAGGTAGAGGAGTAGACTCCTCACACCGGGTAAGTCTAGCTGAGTATTAGTATACTCAGCCTTGCTTGTGGCATAATTTTTACAGGTTCTCTGGAGGACATGGTTGCTGGAGTGACTTGGCCATCCATCTTGCCACCGGGTTGGACAGTCGAGTGGGACCCTGCCTCGGCAGAGGAGGAGCATGAGGAGTGATGGGCCAGGCTTCCCCATCCCTCTGTTTATTATCGTTAGTTTTATTCCGCTACATCTCGAACAATGATCATTGCTTTTGTTAACGCTCCGATGATGTTGTAATAAATTAATTACCCCTTAATGTATGGTTTTATGCTTTATTGTATTTGCTCTGTGCCTCACCTTCGAGTGAGTATGTGGTACTTGATCCTGTTAGTGGCCTCGTCGGACTAGATCCGAGGGACTGACATTTTATTTCTATTTAAGTGTGGTCTAGCCTTTAAGGTGGGACTTAGGCACTTAAGTTGGAATAATTCGAGCGGTTCCGCCACAGGATACAGTTCGAAGGTTGGAGGCTTCTTTCGAAGGTTTTTCTGTCAAGAATATTCCAAGAGGTGAAAATGAGCATGCAGATTTGCTAGCCAAATCGGCGACTCAGGGGCTCCCTCTACCTTCGGAAGTATTTTTTGAAACAATAAAAGCACCTTCGGTTGAACTCATGGAGAGAGCAGTGCTTACTATTTTTCCAGTACATAGTGAAGATTGGAGGACTGAAATTATATCTTTCCTCCAAGGCAATTGTCTTTCAGATGACAAAGCTTATAACAAGAGAATGGAGACAAGGACAAGACCATATGTGATAATAGAAGGGGAATTGTATAAACATGGAGTCTGTTCTCCACTTCTCAAATGTTTAGCAATAGCTGAAGGTATTGAATTAATGAAAGAGATACACGCAGGTCTGTGTGGATCTCACATTGGGTCTAGGCCCTTGCTGGGAAAAGTGTTTCGACAAGGATTTTTCTGGCCGAAGGCAGCTTCGGATGCAGCAGAGCTAGTCCAAAAATGTGAAAGTTGTCAAAAATGTGCAAGAGACCAGAAACAACCTTCATCTCTCACTCAGTTAATACAGCCCACTTGGCTGTTGCAAAGATGGGGCCTCGATTTGCTAAGCCCACTTCCACCAGCACAAGGCAATTTAAGATATGTTGTGGTGGCTGTAGAATATTTTTCTAAGTGGATTGAAGCGAAGCCTTTGGCCACAATAACTTCGGTCACAATCCAGAAATTCTTCTGGCAAAACATTGTTTGTCGCTTCTGTCGGGGACCATAATTAGGGGTACCCTCAAGGCTCCTAATTCTCATCTGGTAACCCCCATCAGCACAAAGCTGCAGAGGCCTGATGGGTGCGATTAAGTCAGGGATCGGTCCATTCGAGGGACTCGATCACGCCTCGCCCGAGCCTAGCCTCGGGCAAGGGCAGCCGACCCCGGAGGATCTCCGTCTCGCCCGAGGCCCCCCTCTAGCAACAAATACATTTCCGGCTCGCCCGAGGCCCTGTCTTCGCCAAGAAGCAACCCTGACCGAATTGCCGCGCCGACCGACCAAATCGCAGGAGCATTTAATGCAAAGGTGGCCTGACACCTTTATCCTGATGCGAGCCCTTCAGTCGATAGAGCCGAAGTGACCGCAGTCACTTCGCAGCTCCACTGACCGACCTGACAGAAGGACAGCGCCGCCTGCGTTGCACCGACTGCGGTGCCACTTGATAGAGTGAGGCTGACAGGCAGTCAGGCCCGACCTCAGGCGCCTTAGGAAGCTCCGCTCTGCCCGACCCAGGGCTCGGATTTGGGCTCAGCCCCGGAAGACGGCGAACTCCGCTCCGCCCGACCCAGGGCTCGGACTCGGGCTAAGCCCCGGAAGACGACGAACTCCGCTCCGCCCGACCCAGGGCTCGGACTCGGGCTAAGCCCCGGAAGACGACGAACTCCGCTCCGCCCGACCCAGGGCTCGGACTCGGGCTAATCCCCGGAAGACGACGAACTCCGCTCCGCCCGACCCAGGGCTCGGACTCGGGCTAAGCCCCGGAAGACGACGAACACCACTCCGCCCGTCCCAGGGCTCGGACTCGGGCTAAGCCTCGGAAGACGACGAACTCCGCTCTGCCCGACCCAGGGCTCGGACTTAGGCTCAGCCCCAGAAGACGACGAACCCTGCTTCGCCCGACCCCAGGGCTCGGACTCGGCCCTGGCCTCAGCCGACGGTCTCCGCCTCGCCTGACCCAGGGGCTCGGACTCGACCACGGCCACGGAAGACAGACTCGACCTCGACCTCGGAGGAGCCTCCACATCGCCCAACCTAGGGCGCGGGCCGGCCACGTCAACGGGAGGCGCCATCATTACCCTGCCCCAACCTGACTCAGGCTACGGGGAACAAGACCGGCGTCCCATTTGGCTCGCTCCGCCAGATAGGCCATGATGGCGCCCCGCACGCTCCCTGACGACGGCAGCTCTTTGCCCCCTTACGGAAGCAAGAGAACGTCAGCAAGGACTCGACAGCCCCGACAGCTGTCCCTCCGCCAGGCTCCGGCGCTCCTCCGACGGCCACGACATCACACGAACCGGGCGCCAAAACCTCTCCGGCCGCCACGATGGCGTGTACTTAGGGCGCTAGCTCCCCTCCGCTAGACACGTAGCACTCTGCTACACCCCCCATTGTACACCTGGATCCTCTCCTTACGCCTATAAAAGGAAGGACCAGGGCCCTCTTAGGGAGGGTTGGCCGCGCGGGGACGAGGACGAGACAGGCGCTCGCTTGAAGCCGCTCGCTCCCTCTCCCGCGTGGACGCTTGTAATCCCCTACTGCAAGCGCACCCGACCTGGGCGCGGGACGAACACGAAGGCCGCGGATTTCCACCTCTCTCACGCCTGTCTCCGGCCACCTCACTTCCCCCCTTCGCGCTCGGCCTCGCATCGACCCATCTAGGCTGGGGCACGCGGCGACATTCACTCGTCGGCCCAGGGACCCCCCGATCTCGAAACGCTGACAGTTGGCGCGCCAGGTAGGGGCCTGCTGCGTGTTGACGAACAGCTTCCTGTCAAGCTCCAGATGGGCAGTCTCCAGCAACCTCTCCGGCCCGGGACGGTGCTCCGTTTCAGGAGCCTTGAGTTCATGTCCCTCGACGGTAGCTACGACATGATACTCCTTCCACCGCCGTGCGACAGCGACAATGGCGGCCGACAGCCCGCCCGCCGGCGGCGGAATCGACGACGTCTTCCCCGCGTGGCGGAAGAACAACATTCGAGCTCACCCTGTCCTCTCCCCCACCGACGGAGGAGGAGGCGGGGCAACCAAGGCCAAGCAGGAGGCAGCGCCTCGTCGGCTGTCGAGCGAGTCGACGGTGCCAGCACCCCAACGGGGGGTGCGCCGGGCGTCGACCTCGCGTTTGAGACGAAGACGAGCGCCGTCTCCCCGCGACACGCCAATCCCGAGCAAACGGACGACGCCAGCATGCTCGCGAAAGGCTTGCTGGACGTCACCCTCGTACCTGAGACAACGGTGCAGTCAGTCCCCGACGTGACTTCATTACCGCCCGTCGAACAAGAGGTACCGACCGATTCCCATCTCATGCCCCTTGGATTCAGCCTCGACCCGCCAAGCGGCTTCGCTTTGGCGGATGCTCTCGTAGAGGCGAGTCCAAACCCTCTAGGGTTTCGTATGCGGTCACCTTGGGACCGGCTGACGGACGTCTCGACCTACGGGCCCTCTGGGTCCGAGGAAGACGACGTGCCCGACTCCTGTTGGGATTTCTCTGGACTTGGCAACCCCAATGCCATGTGGGACTTCATGACCGCATGCGACTACTACCTTTCCGACTGTTCCGACGGTAGCCGTAGCCTCGACGACGAGGACTGCGGCCCAAGCCGCAAATGTTTCCACGTCGATCTAGGGGGTCGCTCCGAAGGCAACCATCTCGGCATGCCGGAGGACGGTGATCTCCCTAGGCCGGTGCCTCGCGTTGACATCCCACGGGAGCTAGCTCTGGTCCCCGTTCAGGCGGGGGGCCATGACCCACAGCTCGAGCAAATCCGCGGGGTGCAGGCCTGGCTCGACGAGGGAGCAGGAGCGCTTGAGACGATCCGCCAGGACGTCGGGCAGGAATGGGCGGGCCAACCTCCGACCGGAGAAATGCGTCATCTACCACAGGGCTTCCAGCACCGCATCGCCGACGATGTCAGGATGAGGCCGCCACCCGCTTCCAGTGGGGTCGGCCAGAACCTGGCTGCAGCAGCAATGCTCCTCCGTGCGATGCCAGAGCCATCAACCACCGAAGGGCGGCGAATCCAGGGAGAGCTCAAGAATCTCCTAGAAGGCGCCGCGGTCCGACGGGCCGAGAGCTCCGCCTCCCAAAGGCAGGGGTACCCCTCGGAACATCATGCCGCGACTTCCCGATTCATGCGGGAAGCCTCGGTCCACACCGGGCGCACGCGCAACACAGCGCCTGCGGCCCCGGGACGCCTCGGCAACGAGCACCATCACCGCGACCGTCGGGCCCACCTCGACGAGAGGGTGCACCGAGGCTACCACCCCAGGCGTGGGGGACGCTACGACAGCGGGGAGGATCGGAGTCCCTCGCCCGAACCACCCGGTCCGCAAGCCTTCAGCCGGGCCATACGACGGGCGCCGTTCCCAACCCGGTTCCGACCCCCGACTACCATCACGAAGTACTCGGGGGAGACGAGACCGGAGCTGTGGCTCGCGGACTACCAGCTGGCCTGCCAACTGGGTGGAACGAACGATGACAACCTCATCATCCGCAACCTCCCCCTGTTCCTCTCCGACACCGCTCGCGCCTGGTTGGAGCACCTGCCTCTGGGGCAGATCTCCAACTGGGACGACCTGGTCCAAGCCTTCGCCGGCAATTTCCAGGGCATGTACGTGCGCCCTGGGAATTCCTGGGACCTCCGAAGCTACCGATAGCAGCCGGGAGAGTCTCTCAGGGACTACATCCGGCGATTCTCGAAGCAGCGCACCGAGCTGCCCAACATCACCGACTCGGATGTCATCGGCGCGTTCCTCGCCGGCACCACCTGCCGTGACCTGGTGAGCAAGCTGGGACGCAAGACCCCCACCAGGGCGAGCGAGCTGATGGACATCGCCACCAAGTTCGCCTCTGGCCAGGAGGCGGTCGAGGCTATCTTCCGGAAGGACAAGCAGCCCCAGGGCCACCCACCGGAAGATGCCCCCGAGGCGTCAACTCAGCGTGGCGCCAAGAATAAGAGCAAGAAGAAGTCGCAAGCGAAACGCGACGCCGCCGACGCGGACCTTGTCGCCGCCGTCGAGTACAAGAACCCTCGGAAACCCCCCGGAGGTGCCAACCTCTTCGACAAGATACTTAAGGAGCTGTGCCCCTATCACCAGGGGCCTGTCAGGCACACCCTTGAGGAGTGCGCCATGCTTCGGCGTCACTTCCACAGGGCCGGGCCACCCGCGGAGGGTGGCAGGGCTCGCGACGACGACAAGAAGGAAGATCACCAGGCAGGAGAGTTCCCCGAGGTCCGCGACTGCTTCATGATCTACGGTGGGCAAGCGGCGAACGCCTTGGCTCGGCACCGCAAGCAAGAGCGTCGGGAGGTCTGTTCGGTGAAGGTGGCGGCGCCAATCTACCTAGACTGGTCCGACAAGCCCATCACCTTCGACCAAGCCGACCACCCCGACCACGTGCCGAGCCCGGGAAAATACTCGCTCGTTGTCGACCCCGTCATCGGCAACGTCAGGCTCACCAAGGTCCTCATGGACGGAGGCAGCAGCCTCAACATCATCTACGCCGAGACCCTCGGGCTCCTGCGTGTCGATCTGTCCTCGGTCCGGGCAGGCGCTGCGCCTTTCCATGGGATCATCCCCGGGAAGCGCGTCCAGCCTCTCGGACAACTCGACCTCCCCGTCTGCTTCGGAACGCCCTCCAACTTCCGAAGGGAGACCCTGACGTTCGAGGTGGTCGGGTTCCGAGGAACCTACCACGCGGTACTGGGAAGGCCATGCTACGTGTTGGGACCATGCTTCGTCGCCGAAGGTCTTGCAGGAAGAAACAGATTCGGCTGAAGTTGTCTGTACGTGATGCCGAAGGGTGCCGTTCATGAAGCTTCGGAATTACAAACCGACTTAAAGATAGAATGACCTTTTAGTCCATAAGAGTTTGAGTCGCTGTTGTAAACTTTTATGAGGGGTATGATTGTAATTGTTCATAGGCTGTGTCCTGTGCCTATAAATAGTGAACAGTATTCCTTTACTGTTCACGCATTCATATAATTGCAACCACATCACTCGGAAATTATTCTTTGCCAAGGCAAAGGTATAAATGTACCTAAATATTGTATTTGAATACCTTAAGTTTATATAATATGCAAATGATGTTGTTTACTTCTAATTTACTTGCCTTTAATGCTTTATGTCTTGTGTTATTTTATATTATCTTTGAAAGTTCAATTACGAAGATACAACCTTTGTAATTGTACCATTATAACCTTCGTCCGAAGTTCATTAAATCTTTGGGGAAATAATGCTTCAGCGGACGAAGGGCATTAATATTTAACATTTTATGTTGCCTTGTTCTTAAGGCAGAGCATTTGAGAACAAGTCCCCAACATTGGCGCCCACCTCCGGTGAACTCACTTCCACTTTTTTGAACTGATGGCTTCGTTCAACATTCATGCTGGAGCCACTTCGGCTCCGAAGCTGGTACTCCCGATAACAGGCGGTTCATGCTCAGAACTAGCCAACAAGAAGCAGAAGGAGGAGGCACAGAGAAGGGTACAGTATGTCGGGGTGCAAGGACCCTTCATCAAGTCAAGATGGTCTCACATTCCTATTACCTTCTCCCAAGAGGATCTTCAACTCAAGGATTACCCACACAACGATGCTATGGTTATCTCTTGTGTTATCAAAGGATTTCTGGTCCACAATGTTTTGGTTGATACAGGCAGTGCAGCTGATATCATATTTGCTAAGGCCTTCAGACAGATGCAAGAGCCCGAAGATAAAATTCTTGATGCCACACATCCCCTTTGCGGCTTTGGAGGAAGGCAGATTGTAGCACTCGGCAAAATCTCAATGTTAGTGACCTTCGGATTTATCAACAACACAAGGACTGAACAAGTTGTGTTTGATATTGTTGACATGGAATACCCTTACAATGCAATCATTGGTCGTGGTACTCTTAATGCCTTCGAAGCAATTCTGCATCCAGCTTATCTTTGCATGAAGATACCTTCGGACCAAGGGCCCATTGCTATTCATGGAAGTCAAGAAGCTGCCAGAAGGGCTGAAGGAAATTGGACAGACTCAAAAGCAATCCATAATATAGATGGAACTGAAGCTTGTGAGCAATACAAGTTCAGAAGGGAAAAAGCTGCTTCGGCTGACCAGCCGAAGCCCATGCTCTTATGTGAGGATATAGCAGATCAGAAGGTGCTATTGGGATCTCAATTGTCTGAAGAGCAGGAGAAAACCTTGATAAGGTTTCTGTTCAACAATAAAGATGTTTTTGCTTGGTCAGCTAATGATCTTTGTGGAGTTAACAGGGATGTTATTGAGCACTCGCTCAATGTTGATCCATCCTTCAGACCCAGAAAGCAGAGGCTTCGGAAGATGTCTGATGACAAGGCCGAAGGTGCTCGGAATGAAGTGAAAAGACTCCTCAGTGCCGGAGTTATTAGAGAGGTAAAATACCCAGAATGGTTGGCTAACACTGTTATGGTGAAGAAGGCCAATGGTAAATGGAGAATGTGTATCGATTTTACTGACCTCAATAAGGCCTGTCCGAAGGACGAGTTTCCATTGCCAAGGATAGATTCCTTAGTCGATGCAGCAGCTTCATCAGAGCTTATGAGTTTGCTGAATTGCTATTCAGGCTATCATCAAATCTGGATGAAGAAGGAGGATGAACCGAAAACCAGCTTCATAACCCCTAGTGGGACATATTGCTACCTTCGGATGCCCGAGGGGCTTAAAAATGCTGGAGGAAGCTTCAGCAGAATGACAGCGAAGGTTCTCCATTCTCAGATAGGCAGGAATGTGCTAACTTATGTTGATGATATCATTGTAAAAAGCACGAAGCAAGATAACCACATTGCTGATTTACAAGAGACCTTCGCTAATTTTAGACAGGCTGGTTTAAAGCTGAATCCAGAAAAATGTGTCTTCATAGTAAAGAAGGGGAAATTTCTTGGTTGCCTAGTTTCAATAAAGGGAATTGAGGCTAATCCAAGCAAAATCGAAGCTATACTTCGAATGGAACCACCAAGTACAAAAAAGGGGGCTCAAAGATTGGCGGGAAGGCTGGCATCTCTCAACAGATTCATATCCAGATCAGCAGAGAGAAACTTACCATTCTTCGAAGTGCTGAAGTCAGCCGAAGTCTTTCAATGGGGACCAATCCAGCAGAAAGCCTTCGAAGAGTTGAAGCAATATTTGATAGATCTAACAACATTAACTCCACCTACGCTAGGGGCTCCTTTGTTATTATATGTGGCAGCTTCGCACTCAGCGGTAAGTGCAGCACTTGTCCAGGAGAAGCTTGAAGGCCAAGTTAAGAGGCAGGCCCCAATATATTTTGTATCTGAGGTTCTTAGTTTATCAAAGAAAAATTATACAGAATTGGAGAAGGTACTGTATGCTGTTTTGATGGCCTCCAGGAAGCTTCGGCATTATTTTCAAGCTTACAACATAATTGTTCCTTCTTCACAACCTCTGAAGGATATTATGAGAAACCGAGAAGCTACTGGAAGGATTGGAAAATGGGCTGCAGAGCTCAATGAATTTTGTATTGATTATGTTCATAGATCTTCGATTCAGTCCCAGGCGTTAGCAGACTTCATTGCTGACTGGACGCCAGGGGCTCAGGAGGAAGAAACAAATAAAGATGCCGAAGCATGGACAGTGTTTTGCGATGGGTCTTGGGGAACCTTCGGAGCAGGAGCGGCTGCTGTGTTGGTTTCACCTTCCAAAGTTAAAACTTGTTATGCGGCAAGACTTGATTTTAGTTGCACAAATAACATCGCTGAGTATGAAGCTCTGCTCTTGGGTCTTCGGATGTTAAAGGCAATGGGAATCAGAAGGGCCATTCTTAAAACTGATTCTCAAGTTATTTCTGGTCATGTTGACAAGAGCTATAAAGCAAGAGACCCGAAGGAAGGATTGAGGCTTCCTTCGAAGGTTTCTCTGTCAAAAATATTCCTCGTGGAGAAAATGAATACGCTGATCTATTGGCCAAGTCAGCAGCCCAGGGGCTGCCTATACCTTCGAAAGTATTTTTCGAAACAATAAAAGCACCTTCGGTCGAGCTTCTTGAAAGAGCAATCCTTAACATATCCCCTGTTTATAGCGAAGATTGGAGAACTGAGATCGTCTCTTTCCTCCAGGGTAATTTTCTTTCAGACGACGAAGCCTATAACAGGAGAATAGAAGCAAGAGCTCGACCATATGTCATAATAGAAGAGGAGTTATACAAGCGTGGGGTCTGTTCCCCATTGCTCAAGTGTTTATCCAGATCCGAAGGTATAGAATTAATGAAGGAAATACATGCAGGCCTGTGTGGATCTCACATTGGATCTAGGCCCTTGCTTGGGAAAGTTTTTCGCCAAGGATTTTATTGGCCAAAGGCAGCTTTGGATGCAGCGGATTTAGTCCAAAAGTGCGAAGGTTGTCAGAAATGTGCAAGAGATCAAAAACAACCTTCGTCTTTAACTCAATTAATACAACCCACTTGGCCGTTGCAAAGGTGGGGCCTTGATTTGCTAGGCCCATTACCACCAGCACAGGGGAACTTAAGATATGTGGTAGTGGCAGTGGAATATTTTTCCAAATGGATTGAGGCAAAGCCCTTAGCCACAATAACTTCATTTACTATTCAAAAGTTTTTCTGGTAGAACATTGTTTGTCGCTTCAGAGTGCCGAAGGCCATTACTGTGGACAATGGGACATAGTTTGATTCTGAAGCCTTCATAGAATTTTGTGATCAAATTGGCACGAAGATCCATTTTGCATCAGTTCGACACCCAGAGTCAAATGGACTTGTCGAAAGAGCTAATGGGATCATAATGACAGGAATAATGAAGTCAATCTTCAATCAGCCCAGGGGAAAGTGGCCAGACGAGTTAATCAAAGTGGTGTGGAGCCATAATACAACCATGTCAAGGTCAACAGGCTTTACGCCCTTTAAACTATTGTTCGGTGACGAAGCAATAACCCCAGAAGAGGCCAAAGCAGGATCAATAAGGACAGTAGCTTCGGCAGAAGGCGAAGACGAAGTTGATTGCTCTGTAGAAAAAGATGCTATTGAAGGGATCAGACTTCAAGCTGTGGAAAACATCAATAAATATCAAGCTGAAACAATAAAATGGCGTGACAGAAAGGTCAAGCTGAAGAACATTGAACCAGGACACTTGGTACTTCGAAGAGTAGCCAACCCTGAGACAGTAGGCAAATTACAGCTGAAGTGGGAAGGTCCCTTTTTGGTAGTATCTTCGTCAAGACCCGGTTCCTACAGATTGAAGGATATAGACGGCAACGACATTCCTAGATCATGGAATGCAGATGAGCTTCGGCGATATTATGTTTAGCTTGATGTAATTTTTTATATTCTTTTTTGTGGCACCCTTTTCCTTTCCAAAGGGGGAGAAAGGTTTTTAATGGGGCCACAACATGTAATTTTCCTTATTTCAATTTTATGAGAGTGATATCCCCCAAAAAATGTAAATGTAAATGCAAAAGAAAAAAGAAAAGGAAACAGGGAGAAGCTCAAAAGTCGTTCCTAAGGGAATGCAGAGCTTACAGCGAAAAATAAACGCTGATTGCACCGAAAGTAAAAGGCGAAGAAGCTCCTAAGGGAGGCTTACAGCGAAAAATAAACGCTGATTCCGCTGAAAGTAAAAGGCGAAGAAGCTCCTAAGGGAGGCTTACAGCGAAAAATAAGCGCTGATTCCGCTGAAAGTAAAAGGCGAAGAAGCTCCTAAGGGAGGCTTACAGCGAAAAGTCAACGCTGAAGGACTATGATTATGGTTTTTTGAATATGTGTTTTGATATTCATTTGCACAATACATCTCATCATGTCATTTGCATTCATAAACATGCATTTAGACATATATAGAATCATCATTATACCGCACAAAAAACACAGATGCTTCGGCAATGAGGAAAAACTCGAAGGAAAATTTTTATGCTTCGTTGTTTACGTAAAGAAGGGAAGGTGTTTTTCGCCTTCGGCTCAAAAGAGAAGTTTCGTCCACAGCAAAGCAGATTGTACACAGATAGCAGAAACAAAATATATTACAAGGTATGTACAAATTTACATAAGTTGTTCCATAACTATATTACAAAAGTTTCTCCAGAATTTTTGCAGGAAAGTATATTGTAAACAACTATCCAGCTTCAGGCTAGGCTTCGTCAAACTTCAGCTTCGTCATTCTTCAGCTTCGTCATCCTGCGTATATCAAACAGCAGAATAAGAAAGGTGCAAATTTCAAGGAGAAGGTAAAAGTAACAAACATAAGTTTCTTACCGGCTTAAGATGACTTCGAGCTTCGTCACCTGCCATTTTTCGCCCGCCACTTACCCAGATCTGGGTCATGAATCTATTTCCAATGCTTCGGGCTAGGCTTGGGATATCTATCAGATCTGATGCTGACAAGCTGAAGTTTGGTCTGTTCACAATATTTCCATGCGTGCAGCCAGCCTTCAGAAAAGCGGTGGCTGTGCCCCGAGAAGCTACCAGGGCGCAGAAGTTGGCATGCCCACCAATGACTTCGTCAAGGGCATCAACCTCGCCTTCAATATATTCTAATGTCCTGGGCAGATTTTCAGCTGAAGGTGTAAATTTTGCAGAGCTGGCTCCGACAGAATGAAACACATCCTTCAGCCGCTGCACGCAACGGCTGCTGAAGCTTAAACATTTTTCTTGATGTTCTTTAAAGGATTTCAGCAAATTTGAATTTTTATCCAACTCAGTTTTCAGCCTTGCTTCAAGATATTTCTTTTCTTGCTCAAATTTTTCTGACTGTTGGAGCAGTTCATTCTTTAAGCTGTTATTCTCAATTTGGACTTCAGCCAAAGAACCCTCCATAGTCTGAATAACAAAATCTTTCTTTTCTAATGCACTCTCGTGCTCTTTAACCATGATTTCAAGGTCCTGGATGGCGAAGTCTTTCTTTTTCAGATTAGCTTCGTAATTTTCAACTTTTTCAGCCAAATCTTGGATGACAGCTTTGTTCTTCTCTTCTTCGAGATCTTGTTGCATTTTTAGAACTTTACTTAATAATATGCTCTGTCGAAACGATCTTCGTTAGAAAACGACCTAAAAGATAATAATAATAATAATAATAAAATAACAAAAATATTTGTTACCTTGAAGTTAGCATAAAGCAAGCTTCCGGCGATATGGTGTCGTTGGTAGCGGCAGAGGTCCGCTTCTAGCTTCGGCAGACCAATATTTTTGCAGAGAGTTCTACCAATTTTAGCTTCGTTGCGGTTCCGAAGGCACCTCAGCTTTCCTTCGTTAACCCTGCCGAACAGTGTAGCCCCTGGCTTATATCCGCAGGCTATGGCAAATTTTTTAAGCTCTGCTTTTTCAGCATCTGTCAGTTCTTGCCCAAGTAAATCTTGAAATTCAAAATCTTCTTCCTCCAATATGTCTTCAGCTTGTTTTTTCCCCTTTTCAGTAGTTGTGCTCGCTGCGGCCACAACAGATTCTTCCTCAGTCATTTTTAGGAGTATGTTGTCAATAACTTCAAGTGTCTCTTCCAGGTTCGGATCTTCTGTGGCCCCGATTTCAACCCCGGCAGCTTCAGTTGCGTCAGTTTCAGCTTCGAAGGTTTCCGCTCTGGTGGCTTCGGCTGCGGTGCCTTTAGCTTCGGCGGTTTCGGCAGTCTGGTCAATAGCAATTCTTGATGCCGGTGTCGGTGACGGTGTCCCATGAATTACATCTGCTATTTGAATAATCCTTCGTTTTTTTGGCAGTGCAGGACCTTCTTCTGCCGAAGCAGCTTTATCCTTCTAAAAAAACTTCGTCAGTTCCAGCGCCAGCGGACTTAGCTTGACAGGCAAGGGTTCAGTCATTACCTTCATAATCTCTTCTACTTCAACAGCAGAAGGTGTTGCAGGAGTATCTTCTTCTCGAACCAACGTTGTTGGTTCTGGAGATGCAGTTTTCCTCTTTCTTGCAGTGGCCACCTTCGGCTCAGGGTTCAACTCTTCAGGGCTAAGTTTTTCAGAATCTTCCCTTTTCTTTTTGGCTACCTTAGCGACCTCTTCGCCAGCAGCGCTGGCAATCCTTTTTCGCTTCGGGCCTCCAGCATCTCTGCCCAGTCGACCATAATCAGCATATTCAAATCCTATAGCGTCAAGCACCCTATTCAGCCTTCGCTTCGGCCGAGTGCCGAAGGCTGCTGTCATCAGCTGGTCCTCTTTTTTGGAGTAATTTCCAAGAATTTCATTACTCATTACTTCAATTGTATCGAGCCATTCTTGGCAGGGTGCTTTAAAATATTTCTTAAACTTATAATAATAGGGTAGCCGGACAAGCTCCCCTTCTTTCTTTTCTCCTTTAAGCTTCGGCATAGTCCACTCCTTCATAGTTGGAAATACTCTGAAGGCCAGAAATTCCTGCACTAAATCTCTAGTGCCAATGTGTTCTGCAATAATTTTGAATTCAGCCAGTGCGGTCCAAGTTGGACCTTCTGCTGTCATTTTGCATCGGGGTCTGGTTTCTCCGAAGATCAGTTCAAGAGGGCTCTGTACCAGCTTCTCTTTGTCATCGTCAACTTTGACATAAAACCATTCTGACTTCCAGCCTGCCGGCCATTTGCTTCGGTAGCTGATCACAAGAAATTTTGTGGTTTTCCGATAGGCAAAATTATAACAACCAAAATTTTCATGCAATCCATCTTTTCTGGCCTTAGTCTGGTAATGCAGCTCATGAACTCGACAGAAGCTGTCGGCAAACGGCTCCATCGCCTGGCTTCGGAGAGCCCAGATGTAAACGCTAAGCCTGACAATGGCATTAGGAGTCAGTTGGTGAAAATAGATCCCAAACTTTTGCAGCACATCAGAAATCATTCTATTTAAAGGAAATCTCAACCCAGCTTTTAGAAAACTCTTGAAAATAATTATTTCATCCTTTTCTGGCTTCGGGGTAGTTTCCTCTCCCCCGAAGCGGATCAGCTTCTTCTCATCTTCACTGAAATAGCCCGACTTCACCATTTTGGAAAAATCAGCCTTGGAGATCGTCGACTTTCCGAAGTCCAAATGGCTAGGCTTGCTCGGTACTGCGATATGGTAATCATCGTCAGAATCAGCTTCCTCAATATCTCCTTGTTCTGCTTCGGCAGCAGCTTGTTCTGTTTCGGCAGCAGCTTGTTCTGTTTTGGCAGTAGGGATTCTTTCCGAGGTCACCAATCCGGATTGCTGCATTGCTTCGGAGATAGGAACAGTCTTCGCTCCTTCGGCTTCGTCTCCCTCACGCTCAACTCTAGCAGTGGAGCGCACTCTGGCCATTTAATTTTGAATTTCTTGAAAGATTTCTTGGGATTTAAATAACCTTTTCTCCCGAAGCTGTTCTCCTGACGAAGTAGGCACCAAACCGGAGCTTCGTCTGAATGCGAAAGTCAAGCTTCGGCTATGGTTAAAATTTTTGGCAGCAAAACAGTGCAATAGCAATGAATGCTGTGGTAACTTCACACCTACCTGTCTGTTTATATAGTGCTGCAGGTAAGAAGGTGAATCGTCAGGATTCTTACACCAGGCAAACAGCTGCTCACACCCGCTGCGCGGTGGGCCGCAAAGACCAAAGTAGTGAACCTGCATGGTGGGACCGCTACGCGCTTGTAAACTGTATCGTTTCTCGACAACGAGCTCAGGGAAGGTGTTTTTCGGACCTTCGGCTTCCTGAAGCCTAAGAGACTTTTTTCACGGATCAAGCTCGTTACGAAAACGATCTAGCACCGCGAAGGGGCTACTGTTGGGACCATGCTTCGTCGCCGAAGGTCCTGCAGGAAGAAACAGATTCGGCTGAAGCTGTCTGTACGTGATGCCGAAGGGTGCCGTTCATGAAGCTTCGGAATTACAAACCGACTTAAAGATAGAATGACCTTTTAGTCCATAAGAGTTTGAGTCGCTGTTGTAAACTTTTATGAGGGGTATGATTGTAATTGTTCACAGGCTGTGTCCTGTGCCTATAAATAGTGAACAATATTCCTTTACTGTTCACGCATTCATATAATTGCAACCACATCACTCGGAAATTTCTTTGCCAAGGCAAAGGTATAAATGTACCTAAATATTGTATTTGAATATCTTAAGTTTATATAATATGCAAATGATGTTGTTTACTTCTAATTTACTTGCCTTTAATGCTTTATGTCTTGTGTTATTTTATATTATCTTTGAAAGTTCAATTACGAAGATACAACCTTTGTAATTGTACCATTATAACCTTCGTCCGAAGTTCATTAAATCTTTGGGGAAATAATGCTTCAGCGGACGAAGGGCATTAATATTTAACATTTTATGTTGCCTTGTTCTTAAGGCAGAGCATTTGAGAACAAGTCCCCAACACTACGCGAAGTTCATGGCCGTCCCCAACTACACCTACCTCAAGCTCAAGATGTCGGGCCCCAACGGGGTCATCACCGTCGGCCCCACGTACAAACGCGCGTTCGAATGCGACGTGGAGTGCGTGGAGTACGCCAAGGCCCTCGCCGAGTCCGAGGCCCTCATCGCCGACCTGGAGAGCCTCTCTAAGGAGGTGCCAGACGCGAAGCGTCATGCCGGCAACTTCGAGCCAGCGGAGACGGTTAAGTCTGTCCCCCTCGACCCCAGCAGCGACGCCTCCAAGCAAGTCCGGATCGGCTCCGAGCTCGATCCCAAATAGGAAGCAGTGCTCATCGACTTTCTCCGCGCGAACGCCGACGTCTTCGCGTGGAGTCCCTCGGACATGCCCGGCATACCGAGGGATGTCGCCGAGCACTCGCTAGACATCCGAGCCGGAGCCCGACCCGTCAAGCAGCCTCTGCGCTGATTCGACGAAGAGAAGCGCAGAGCCATAGGCGAGGAGATCCACAAGCTAATGGCGGTAGGGTTCATCAAAGAGGTATTCCATCCCGAATGGCTTGCCAACCCTGTGCTTGTGAGAAAGAAAGGAGGGAAATGGCGGATGGGTGTAGACTACACTGGTCTAAACAAAGCATGTCCGAAGGTTCCCTACCCTCTGCCTCACATCGATCAGATCGTGGATTCCACTGCTGGGTGCGAAACCCTGTCTTTCCTCGATGCCTACTCCGGGTATCACCAAATTAGGATGAAGGAGTCCGACCAGCTCGTGACCTCTTTCATCACACCCTTCGGCATGTACTGCTATGTCACCATGCCGTTCGGCTTGAGGAATGCGGGCGCGACGTACCAGCGATGCATGAACCATGTGTTCGGCAAACACATTGGCCAGACGGTCGAGGCCTACGTCGATGACATCATAGTCAAGACGAGGAAAGCCTCCGACCTCCTTTCCGACCTTGAAGTGACATTCCGATGTCTCAAGGCGAAAGGCGTGAAGCTCAATCCCGAAAAGTGTGTCTTCGGGGTGCCCCGAGGCATGCTCTTGGGGTTCATCGTCTCCGAGCGGGGCATCGAAGCCAACCCGGAGAAGATCGCAGCCATCACCAGCATGGGGCCCATCAAGGACTTGAAGGGCGTACAGAGGGTCATGGGATGTCTCGCGGCTCTAAGCCGCTTCATCTCACGCCTCGACGAAAGAGGTCTGCCTCTGTACCGCCTCTTAAGGAAGGCCGAGTGCTTCACTTGGACCCCTAGGGCCGAGGAAGCCCTCGAGAACCTGAAGGCGCTCCTCACGAATGCGCCTATCTTGGTGCCCCCAGCTGCCGGAGAAGCCCTCCTGATCTACGTCGCCACAACCACTCAGGTGGTTAGCGCCGCGATTGTGGTCGAGAGGCAAGAAGAGGGGCATGCATTGCCCGTTCAGAGGCCAGTCTACTTCGTCAGCGAGGTACTGTCCGAAACCAAGATCCGCTACCCACAAGTTCAGAAGCTGCTGTACGCGGTGATCCTGACACGGCGGAAGCTGCGGCACTACTTCGAGTCTCATCCGGTAACTGTGGTGTCATCCTTCCTCCTGGGGGAGATCATCTAGTGCCGAGAGGCCTCGGGCAGGATTGCAAAGTGGGTGGTGGAAATTATGGGCGAAGCAATCTCGTTCGCCCCTCGGAAGGCCATCAAGTCCCAGGTCTTGGCGGACTTTGTGGCTGAATGGGTCGACACCCAGCTCCCAATAGCTCCAATCCAACCGGAGCTCTGGACCATGTTCTTCGACGGGTCGTTGATGAAGACAGGAGCCGGCGCAGGCCTACTCTTCATCTCGCCCCTCGGGAAGCACCTACGCTACGTGCTACGCCTCCATTTCCCGGCGTCCAATAATGTGGCTGAGTACGAGGCTCTAGTCAACAGGTTGCGGATCGCCATCGAGCTAGGGGTCCGACGCCTCGACGCTCGCGGTGACTCGCAGCTCGTCATCGACCAAGTCATGAAGAACTCCCACTGCCGCGACCCGAAGATGGAGGCCTACTGCGATGAGGTTCGGCGCCTGGAGGACAAGTTCTACGGGCTCGAGCTCAACCACATCGCCCGCCGCTACAACGAGACTGCGGATGAGCTGGCTAAAATAGCCTCGGGGCGAACAACGGTTCCCCCGGATGTCTTCTCCCGAGACTTGCATCAACCCTCCGTCAAGATCGACGACACGCCCGAGCCCGAGGCACCCTCGGCTCAGTCCGAGGCACCCTCGGTTTAGCCCGAGGTACCCTTGGCCCCCGAGGGTGAGACACTGCACGTCGGGGGGGAGCGAAGCGGGGTCACGCCTGATCAAAACTGGCAGACCCCGTACCTACAATATCTCCTCCAAGGAGAGCTACCCCCCGACCGAGCCGAAGCTCGGTGGTTGGCGCGGCGCGCCAAGTCGTTCGTCTTGCTGGGAGATGGGAAGGAGCTCTACCACCGCAGCCCCTCAGGCATCCTCCAGCGATGCATCTCCATCGCCGAAGGTCAGGAACTCCTACGAGAGATACACTCGGGGGCTTGCGGCCATCACGCAGCGCCTCGAGCCCTTGTTGGAAACGCTTTCCGGCAAGGATTCTACTGGCCGACGGCGGTGGCCGATGCCACTAGAATTGTCCGCACCTGCGAAGGGTGTCAATTCTAGGCAAGGCAGACCCAACTGCCTGCCCAGGCTCTGCAGACGATACCCATCACTTGGCCTTTTGCCGTGTGGGGTCTGGACCTCGTCGGCCCCTTGCAGAAGGCACCCGGGGGCTACACGCACCTGTTGGTCGCCATCGACAAATTCTCCAAGTGGATCGAGGTCCGACCCCTAAACAGCATCAGGTCCGAGCAGGCGGTGGCGTTCTTCACCAACATCATCCATCGTTTCGAGGTCCCGAACTCCATCATCACCGACAACGGCACCCAGTTCACCAGCAGAAAGTTCCTGGACTTCTGCGAGGATCACCACATCCGGGTGGACTGGGCTGCCGTCGCTCACCCCATGACGAATGGGCAAGTAGAGCGTGCTAACGGCATGATTCTACAAGGACTTAAGCCTCGGATCTACAACGACCTCAACAAGTTCGGCAAGCGATGGATGAAGGAACTCCCCTCGGTGGTCTGGAGCCTGAGGACAACGCCGAGCCGAGCCACGGGCTTCACGCCGTTCTTTCTAGTCTATGGGGCCGAGGCCATCTTGCCCACAGACTTAGAATACGGTTCCTCGAGGACGAGGGCCTATGCTGACCAAAGCAACCAAGTTAATCGAGAAGACTCGCTGGACCAGCTGGAAGAGGCTCGGGACAAGGCCTTGCTGCACTCGGCGCGGTACCAGCAGTCCCTGCGACGCTACCACGCCCGAGGGGTCCGGTCCCGAGACCTCCAGGTCGGCGACCTGGTGCTTCGGCTGCGACAAGACGCCCAAGGGCGGCACAAGCTCACGCCCCCCTGGGAGGGGCCGTTCGTCATTGCCAAAGTTCTGAAGCCCGGAACGTACAAGCTGGCCAACAGTCAAGGCGAGGTCTACAGCAACGCTTGGAACATCCAACAGCTACGTCGCTTCTACCCTTAAGATGTTTTCAAGTTGTTCATATACCTCGCTCCCACGCAAAGTTTAGTCATCAAGGAAGGGTCAGCCTTGCCTCGGCAAAGCCCGACCCTCCCTCGGGGGCTAAAAGGGGAGGAACCCCCTCTGCGTCGAATCTTTTCCTCGAAAAAAAAGATCCTTTCTACCAGAATGTCTTTCGTGCTTTTCAACTACTTCGAAAGTGGATCTCGAAAACGACGGAGTACACGTAAGCAGCCAAGGCTGACCGAGCCGAGGGACTCCTACGCCTCCGGGATACGGATACCTCACTCATCACCTTCTGCGATAAGTAACTCACGTTCGAATAAGTGATTCCGCGGACCGAACAAGTCTTCATGTTCGAAAGCTCCTCTGCCGAAGTGATTCTTCAAGCCTTCTCGACTGCGTCGGTGACAGAACCCTATGGACGGGTAAGAGTGCGCGTAAGCGGCAAGGCCGACCGAGCCGAGGGACTCCTACGCCTCCGGGATACGGATACCTCACTCATCACCTTCCGCGAGAAGCAACTCTCGCTCACACAGACAATTCTGTTACCGACGAAAAAGTCCAGATACTCGAAAAAAGAGGAAAAGAAACGTAGCTTTACAACACGGAGAGGGTGTGTTTGGGCCTCGGCGGCCGCAGAAAACACACACTACAAGATAATCCGATCCTGCAGGCTCGGATCTTGACGGTTGAAGGGAGCAGCAGCACCCTCGGCGTCAACTACACCTTCGGCGAGGTTCGACCTGGCCTCGGACGGCGACGCGGTCCGAGGATCTCCACTCTGAAGGACGACGTCGTCACCACGCCCGGGCCATCGCCGCCAGGGTCTTCTCCGAGAATCTGGCCCGAGCAGGCGGCTCGGCTGATCACCCCGAGGCCTCGGCCAGCTGTCCCCCGAAGACATTAGTCCGGGCCGAGGCCTCGGAAGATCAACTCTGGCATCGGTCCCGCTAACGGACGACCCGGCCAGGCTCCGGCCGACCAGGTCTTCTTTTCGAGCCAACTCTGCCTCTGTTCATGCTGACACCGCTACCCCTGGCCTCGGCTCATCGAAGAGCGGCCGAGGGGTTCCTTTAACTAAGCAAGAGAGGCCTCGGACGACAAGGCTGACCGAGCCGAGGGACTCCTACGCCTCCGGGATACGGATACCTCACTCGTCACCTTTACACGGGGCAACTCACGCTTGGTGAAGCGGTCCAGACAACCAACAGGCGAGTCTTAGTGCTCGAAAATGAGGAAAAACACGGCTCCGTGCCCAAAATTACATACATGTTCAGGCCTCGACAGCCACAATGAACAAAAACACTGGCATTCACAGTGCCATTACAAACGGAACTCCGGTTCCGTCCCCGCGGGTATGAACGACCTCCACTCCGGGGAGCTTGCAGGGCGACGAGTTCCGGGTGACTCGCCAGCGACCTCTGCAGCAGCAGCCATGGTCCTAGGACAGACGCGGCCGCCGGAAGGCTCTCGTTCGCGTTCCCGCTCAAGGGACGCAAACCAGCCATCAAAGCCAAAGAGCGGGCCGCTCCGAAGCGCACCGGCAGGTCCTCATTCCCGTCCTCGCTACGAAAGCGAGGAAGAGGGCGGAATGTTGCATCCTAGCTAGGCAGCAACAGTTTGCCTTCCCTGACATGGCTGGAGGACGCCTCCTCCGCAGAGCTGGAGGATGGTTGCCACCACCAGAAGCTGGAAGAAGAGGTCGCCAGCCGGCCCGCGCGGGAGGTAGAGCCCCGGCTCGCCTCGCTCTCCGCCCCAGCAAGGATGATGAACATCCTTGCAACTGAGGGCGGGACCAAGATCACAGCCCGGCTTGCCTCTCCCCATCCAGGGGCTGGAGGTCACCGTCTTGGGTGACCACCGGCAAGGGGATGCAGCCGGGCTGCATGATGAAAATCCTTGAAGCCGAACGATGGCTGAAAGGTACCAACTCCCACGGAGTTCCGTTCCCCCCCAACGACAAGGCGGAAGGACTGCAGGCATCCCCCATCCGGGGGCTCGGAAGGTGGAAAGACACGATGCATAAGGGAGCGCGAAGACATGATCGCCTTTCAAGGGGGTCACCCTCCTTTTAAAGGCAACTCTCCCTACTTGCGTCCCCAGCCGTCGTGCGCTGAGTCTTCTCCAACACGCTCCAAGGTCCTCCCCCTACGGCGCGGGGGCTGGGTCCCACACGTCATGCAAGCCGGCCCAGAGCAGAAGAAGCCAAACCGCCGCGCGCGGTGCATGCAACCGCCCAGCGGTTACAAGCGGCCCTCCACTTTTGCCCAGACCAGCGGGCGAAAGGGCGGGTAGCCATGCAGGCGGCATGCAACCGCGCCAAGTGGGCGCACTTCTCCGACTTCCAACACGCCCAGCATGAAGGCCCAGGCCCACGCGTCATGCAACCGGCGCGCCGGATGCTGCGTGCGAGCAACTGCACCGCCGCCCGCGCCTCCTCGACTGTGGAACCAATACCGCGACTCGAGGTGACCCAGCGCACGACCCAGCAGCGCCAGCCTGGCGCGACGGTCAATGCGGCCAAAAATGGGCCGGCAGTAATGGCGGTGGTAGGCGGGCAGGAGCAGCGGTCACGTCGTCAGCCAAGCTTACGTCCCATCCGGGGGCAGCGAGAGAATCCTCTCTCACGGCGTGAAGACGATGCGCCCGTGTTCCGTTACTCGAACGGCCCGCGCACGCTCAACGGCCACCTCGCGAACCACTCGCCCCATCGCATTAACTCCGCGGCGGGACAGGCGGCGCCTCTGGCAGGGGAAGCGAGCGACGCTTCGCCTTCGCCATAATGACCGCGTCGAAAAAGGTACGCCACGTTGTTCAAATTCCGTATCCTTTTCCTCTTTCTCTCTCTTACAACAGGGACCGGGAAAGGGGGATACCCCGAAAAGGACCCTTCTCCGTGAAGGAACCAGGCTCCGAGCCTCCCTACTGATCAGAGGTTTGAAGGCTGGCCCCTCGGAGGGGTTCAACAGCCGCCTCAGAGCACGTGGGCTCCACACCCACTACAGGTCAGAGGTTCGAAGGCCGGCCCCTCGGAAGGGTTCAACGGCTGCCTCAGGCCACTCAGGCTCCGCGCCCACTACTGATCAGGGGTTCGTAGGCTGGCCCTCGAAGGGTTCATAGTCGCCTCAGACACAGAGCGAGGGATGACCATGGGTACGTTCGATACATAACCAAGGCTCGGGCTGCGCTCCCGAGGTACCCTAGGACATTTCCGAGACCAGCGGGAACGATCTTGTAACGGAATCTCATCAGAGGGAGGCATCGAGCCCTCAGACCCCGTCAACAGGGGACCGGGTCCGGCAGATCACCCGCAGGTACTTTTGGGCGCGCCTCTGGGCCTCTAGCCGACCCCTAGCAAGTGGGGCACGGACGTCCGCTCGGATTACGCGCCAGCAGCTCACCGGAGACACCATGTTCGGCGCCCACCGAGGGCAACATGGCGCTTTCCCCCCTCCTCCTTGCGGAAAGGCGGCGCAGGGGCGTATGTAAAAAAGTCGAGTCTGTCCCTGATCGTCCTCTCGCCCTGTGCAGAGGCTCGGGGGCTGCTCTCGCAAACCCAGCTCCAGCCAAACCGTTGACAGCGTCAACATACCAGCCCGAGAACTTGGAACCCGACCGTGCACCCGGGCTACGGCCAGCTCGCATGAGGGAACGACCAGACCAGCCAAAGCATTGCGCGAGGCATTAAGACCTCGGAGGAGTCAAACCACTCCTCCGAGGCCTCGGGGGCTACACCCGGCGGGTGCGCTCGCGCGCACCCACCGGAACAAAACGCAACCGAGAAAGGCTGGTCCCCTTGCAAAAAAGTGCGGCAAAAGCCTCCAAGCGAGTGTTAACGCTCCCTTCGAGGCTCGGGGGCTACTGTCGGGGACCATAATTAGGGGTACCCTCAAGGCTCCTAATTCTCAGCTGGTAACCCCCATCAGCACAAAGCTGCAAAGGCCTGATGGGTGCGATTAAGTCAGGGATCGGTCCATTCGAGGGACTCGATCACGCCTTGCCCGAGCCTAGCCTCGGGCAAGGGCAGCCAACCCCGGAGGATCTCCGTCTCGCCCGAGGCCCCCCTCCAGCAACGAATACATTTTCGGCTCGCCCGAGGCCCTGTCTTCACCAAGAAGCAACCCTGACCGAATCGCCGCGCCGACCGACCAAATCACAGGAGCATTTAATGCAAAGGTGGCCTGACACCTTTATCCTGACGTGCGCCCTTCAGTCGACAAAGCCGAAGTGACCGCAGTCACTTCACCGCTCCACTGACCGACCTGACAGAAGGACAGCGCCGCCTGCGCCGCACCGACTGCGGTGCCACTTGACAGAGTGAGGCTGACAGGCAGTCAGGCCTGACCTCAGGCGCCTTAGGAAGCTCCGCTCCGCCTGACCCAGGGCTCGGTTTTGGGCTCAGCCCCGGAAGACGGCGAACTCCGCTCCGCCTGACCCAGGGCTCGGACTCGGGCTAAGCCCCAGAAGACGGCGAACTCCGCTCCGCCCGACCCAGGGCTCGGACTCGGGCTAAGCCCGGGAAGACGACGAACTCCGCTCCGCCCGACCCAGGGCTCGGACTCGGGCTAAGCCCCGGAAGACGACGAACTCCGCTCCGCCCGACCCAGGGCTCGGACTCAGGCTAAGCCCCTGAAGACGACGAACTCCGCTCCGCCCGACCTAGGGCTCGGACTTAGGCTCAGCCCCAGAAGACGACGAACCCTTCTTCGCCCGACCCCAGGGCTCGGACTCGGCCCTGGCCTCAGCCGACGGTCTCTGCCTCGCCTGACCCAGGGGCTCGGACTCGACCACGGCCACGGAAGACAGACTCGACCTCAACCTCGGAGGAGCCTCCACATCGCCCAACCTAGGGCGCGGGCCGGCCACGTCAACGGGAGGCGCCATCATTACCCTGCCCCAAGCTGACTCAGGCTACGGGGAACAAGACCGGCGTCCCATCTGGCTCGCTCCGCCAGATAGGCCATGATGGCGCCCCGCACGCTCCCTGACGACGGCAGCTCTCCGCCCCCTTACGGAAGCAAGAGAACGTCAGCAAGGACTCGACAGCCCTGATAGCTGTCCCTCTGCCAGGCTCCGGCGCTCCTCTGACGACCACGACATCACACGAACCGGGCGCCAAAACCTCTCCGGCCGCCACGATGGCGTGTACTTAGGGCGCTAGCTCCCCTCCGCTAGACACGTAGCACTCTGCTACACCCCCCATTGTACACCTGGATCCTCTCCTTACGCCTATAAAAGGAAGGACTAGGGCCCTCTTAGGGAGGGTTGGCCGCGCGGGGACGAGGACGAGACAGGCGCTCGCTTGAAGCCGCTCGCTCCCTCTCCCACGTGGACGCTTGTAATCCCCTACTGCAAGCGCACCCGACCTGGGCGCGGGACGAACACGAAGGTCGCGGGATTTCCACCTCTCTCACGCCTGTCTCCGGCCACCTCACTTCCCCCCTTCGCGCTCGGCCTCGCGTCGACCCATCTGGGCTGGGGCACGCGGCGACATTCACTCGTCGGCCCAGGGACCCCCCCGGTCTCGAAACGCCGACAGCTTCGGAGTGCCGAAGGCTATAACTATGGACAATGGAACACAGTTTGATGCCGAAGCTTTCAAGGAATTCTATGATTAGATTGGCACGAAGATTCATTTTGCATCAGTCAGACATTCAGAGTCAAATGGACTTGTCGAAAGAGCAAACGGCATTATAATGACGGGAATAATGAAGTTAATCTTCAATCAGCCCAGAGGAAAGTGGCCAGATGAGTTGATTAAAGTGGTGTGGAGCCACAATACAACCATATCAAGATCAACAGGTTTTACGCCATTCAAGTTATTATTTGGTGACGAAGCTATAACCCCAGAAGAAGCTAAAGCGGGTCAATAAGAACAGCAGCTTTGGCAGAAGACGAAGCTAATTATCACGTGGCAAAAGATACTATAGAAGGGACCAGACTTCAGGTTGTGGAAAAATATCAATAAATATCAAGTCGAAACAATAAAATGGCACAATAGAAAAGTCTGGTTGAAAAATATCAAGCCAGGGCATTTGGTGCTTCGGAGAGTGGCTAATCCGGACACAGTAGGCAAACTACAGCTGAAGTGGGAAGGACCTTTTCTGGTGGTATCTTCATCAAGGCCCGGTTCTTACAGGTTGAAGGATATGGACGGCAACGACATTCCTAGATCTTGGAATGCGGATGAGCTTCGACGATATTATGTGTAATTTGATGTAATCTTTTTTCATTTTTTCCTATGGCACCCTTTTCCTTTCTAAAGGGGGAGAAAGGTTTTTAATGGGGCCATAGCTTGTAATTTTTATTTTCTTATTCAGCTCTACGGGAGCAAAATCCCCCAAAAGAATGTAAAATGTAACATCTGAGCACGCACCATCGAGTGCAAAGAAAAAAAACCCAGGGAGAAGCTCAAAAGTCGTCCTTAAGGGGATGCAGAGCACAACAAAGCTACAAAAGTCGTTCCTAAGGGAGCGCAGCGTAAGTTTTCTGCTCAAAAGTCGTTCCTAAGGGAATGTCAAGCCAAATACCGCCGAAATATAAGGCGAAGAAGTTCAAAAGACGTTCCTAAGGGGATGCAGAACTTATACCGCCGAAATAGAAGGCGAAGAAGTTCAAAAGACGTTCCTAAGGGGATGCAGAACTTACACCAAAAAATAAGCGGTGCAGCCGAAAAATAAACGGCAAAGAGATTTCAGTCATTCCCAAGGGAATGCAGAGTTTGGATACGGCTTCGTAAGCATATGTCTGGACATTCATTTGCACAATACATCACATCATTCATTGCATTCATATACATTCATTTAGACATACGTAGGATCATCATAATCATATCATACAAGTACAGACAGTTTCTTCGGCTCTAATGACAAGGCTTCGGTGAGAGGAAAAAGAAGCAGATTTATGCTTCGTTGTGTACGAAAAGAAGGGAAGGTGTTTTTCGCCTTCGGCTCAAAAAATACAAGTTTCGTCCACATCAAAGCAATTCACACATAGACGGAAAGGTAAAAAAATATTACAAGGTATGGACAAATTTACAGAGTAGTATCTGATTCTTAAATTACAATATTCTTTACAAGGATAATTCAAGAATTTCTCTAGAGTTTTTTCATAGCAAGTGTCTTCAGCTTCATCACCATCCGCCAAGCTTCGGATCATTGCTCTTCGGCTTCGTCATCCTATACATAACAAAGCGTTATAAGGTAAACTCAAGTTTCAAGGAGAAGGTAAGCATCAGGTATGACTTTATTACCGGCTTGAGGTGACTTCGAGCTTCATCACCAGCTAAGCTTCACCCACCCTTCGTCTAGATTTGTGTTATGAATCTATTTCCTATACTTCGAGCTAGGCTGGGGATATCAATTAAATCTGCTGGTGATAAGCTAAAGTTTGGTCTATTAACGATCTTCCCATGCGTGCAGCCAGTTTTCATGAAGGCAACAGATGTGCCCCGAGAAGCTAGCAGGGCAATGATCCCCTTTTTGCCCTGTCGCCTGGCAGAGCGCCCACTGCGCTGCATGGTGACTAGTCAGTCTAGCCACCTGGAGAGACTGCATCGCCGCCTGCATGAGGAGCAGGAGCGCCGACGCCAAGAGCAGGAGCAGCATGACTCTTCCCCTCGCCTCAGCAGGAGGTGGAGTCTTGGAGGCAGCCTTCCCCTGCACCACAGCAAGAGATGCCCAATGCACCACCACAGGGCATCCCAGATGCTGGAGTAGACCCTGACGATGATGAAGACGACGACGACGATGCTGGTAGCAGTTCGAGCCACAGTACGAAGCTCTTAGAGGAGCAGGAGCCGGAGGGATGGATCGCTAGACCCATCACACGCGACACCGCTCGCGGGTGTCACTTCCATGACGCTCTCGACACCTTGCTGTGTCGGGCCTTCAACCGACACACTTGATCTATTGAGTACTGTTGTGTAGTCTACCAGCATCATCGCGGGTTATACCCAGACCAGTGGGAGGCTACTTGCTTGGTGCGCCGTCCGGATGATGATCTCTAGGGTGCAGAGGCCTTCTCAGAGAACTATTCTATCACTGAGAGGGATACTGTCGAGGCAGCCATGCAAGATGTTGCACGACGTGCGCTTTCGTAGTACTGCTCGTTGTTTAGCGGAGTAGCTGACAGCCTCGACCTAAAGTACTACCCTTGCTGTTCGACCGGTAGTGCTGGAGGTGTGATTGTCTCACCTGTTGGTGAGGGCAATACCAGGCTGAACAGCATGGTCAACCTGGTCACCGTGCTCAACACCGAGCTGGACCACGCCCTTGATGAGTTGGGCAAGGTTTGGGCGAAGGTTGCGCAATTGCGTGCTGAGCGCGCAACGTGCCATTATCAAGATGGTGGTTCCCCCGCTCCTGTCGGGATTCAACACCCTTACTGCTCGCCGCCCTGTGGTCGCTTTGATTACGGCACCCCTAACTGCAGGACCCAGATAGATTTGGAGCCATAGATTAATAGAGTCGGAGTCTGTAATAATGCTTAATTCAGTGTCTTAGTCCTAGTCAGTCTTAGTTAGAGTTAGTTTGCTTATCATATGTTTTGATGCTTGTCATGATGAACTTGTAATGAAGTTGGATCTTTGTAATGATTGTCACCAAGGTGTGGGCATCCCCTACAACTTGATGCAGTTATTAATAAAGTCAGTTGTTTAGCTAGGCAACCTATTTATTTCCACTTTCCTAATTATCTGAGAAACTGTGTTGGCTGTGTTGAGAGCCAGTGAAGATGATCATTGTTCAATGCTATGAAGATTTCCATATATCTTTTCTTATGCTGAAAGACTGTGGAGTCAGATCTGATATGTGTGTGCTTTCTATAGATGTCTGAAAACAGGCGCAGAGGTGGAAGGCGTTCTCAGCATGAGCAGTAGGCACCCCAGGAGGAGGCAGCTCAGCAGCATTTGCCTCCGCCACCACCGATGACTATTGAGCAGATGTTCCTGATGCAAACCCATGCAGTCCAAGCAATTGGTCAAATCGTAGCAGCAATGTAGCAGGTGCAGCAGCAGCAACCCCCACCTCAACCTCAAGTGCAAGTTCAGATGCCATAGGTGCCCAGAGATAAGCGGGCAGAATTCATGAGGGGCCATCCCCCTGTCTTTGCCCATTCTACTGACCCCATGGACGCCGAGGATTGGCTGCGTACCGTGGAGCGTGAGTTGCACACTACTCAGTGCAACGATCGTGAGAAGGTGTTGTATGGTCCCCGTCACCTATGGGGAGCAGCACAGTCCTGGTGGTAGTCTTACCTCGCCACCCATACCGACCCTGAAGCCATCACTTGGGAGAAGTTCAGGGACAACTTCCATCGTTACCATGTGCCTTAAGGGCTGATGATAGTAAGGAAGGAGGAATTTTTAGCATTGAAGCAAGGTCTGTTGTCTGTCAATGAGTACAGGGACAAGTTTTTGCAGTTATCATGTTATGCGCCAGAGGATGTCAATATGGATGCTAAGAGGTAGTACCGCTTTCTGAGAGGTTTGGTTGATCCCCTTCACTATCAGATGATGAACCACACTTTCCCTACCTTCTAGCATTTGATCGATAGAGTCATAATGACTGAAAGGAAGCGACAGGAGATGGAGGATAGGAAACGCAAGATTGGTGGATCTCAGGCCGGGAGTAGCAGCCTTCCCCGCTACTCAGGCAACCCACCTCAGTAGTTCAAGCAAGGTCACCAGCACCAGCATCAGCGTCAGCACCAGTAGTAGCAGTATCAGAGGCAGTTTCCTCAACAATAGCAGTAGTACCGTCAGAACAACCCACAAGGAGGAAATCCGCACCAGTGCTAGAACAACCAGGCACCTCGCCTTCCTGCCCCAGCAACCAACCAGAACAACCAAGCAGCTCCAGTGCAAGGAGGAGGTCGCGCATGTTTCCACTGTGGGGAGTAAGGCCACTGGGCAAATCATTGCCCAAGGAATGCAGCTCAGCTGCAGCAAGCTCCCAATGTCCCTGCCAAGCAGAATGCACCACAACAAGGAGGCAACAACCGTGGGCAGCCTCGTGCCCAGTATGGAAAGGTGAACCACCTAGAGGCCGACACAATCTAGGAGACCCTAGGAGTGGCACTAGGTACGTTCTTAGTCGAGTACCATTCTGCAAATGTGTTATTTGATACTAGAGCAACACATTCTTTTGTGACTGCATCATGGGTAGAATCACACAATATACCAGTGGGACCCACATATCCACCTTTGAGGGTTAGTTCAATTGGTGGGAGAACCCAAATAGATAGATTTTGCCCCAGTGCAAGAGTTCAAATAAGGGGGATAGAGTTCCCAGCTGACCTAATAGTAATGGGTAACCGGGATGCGACTATAGATGTCATCCTAGGGATGAATTGGCTAACCAAATATCAAGCAAGTCCTAGTTGTAACAAGAGGACGGTGAAGTTAGTGTCCTTCTCAGGAGAGGAAGTGTTAGTGGAGTTGGTCTTGTCTGGATCAAGGAAAAGAAGCTGTCATCGGATCACCGTCCATATTGAGGAAATCGAGCCATCAGAAGCTATCAATGTAGTATCAGAATTCCTAGATGTGTTTCCCGAGGAGTTACCAGGCATGCCACCTGAAAGGAAAATTGAATTTGTCATAGAGCTTATACCTGGCACCGCTCCTATTTCTAAGAGAGCCTACCGAGTGTCCGGACCAGAATTGGTGGAACTCAAGAAACAAATTGATGAGTTGTTAAAGAAAGGCTACATCAGACCAAGTACCTCACCTTGGGTCGCCCTAGTGTTATTTGTGGAGAAGAAGGATGGTACAAAGAGGATGTGCATTGATTATAGTTCCTTGAATGAAGTCACAGTCAAGAACAAGTACCCCCTGCCCAGAATTGAAGATCTGTTCGATCGGTTGAGAGGAGCCAGTGTGTTCTCGAAGATAGATCTGAGCTTAGGTTACCATCAGCTCAGAATTCGGCCTTCGGACATACTGAAGACCGCATTTATCACTGTGTATGGACTACATGAGTTCACGGTCATGTCATTCGGTTTGATGAATGCGCCAGCTTATTTCATGTGCTTGATGAACAGTGTGTTCATGGACTATCTTGACAAGTTTGTAGTGGTGTTCATTGATGATATCCTTATATATTCCCAAAATGAGCAAGAGCATGAAGAGCACTTGAGGAAAGTATTGCAGAGGCTACAAGTTTGTCAGCTGTATGCCAAGCTCAGCAAGTGCGAGTTTTGGATCAGTGAAGTCTTGTCCTTGGGTCATATTACAAACCGAGACGGATTGGTTGTGGATCCGAAGAAGGTAGCAGCTATTCTGGACTGGAAAGCACCGAAAGATGTCCGAGGAATCAAGAGTTTCATTGGAATGGTCGGCTACTATCGGCGTTTCATTGAAGGTTTCTCCAAGATTGCCAAGCCGATGACAGCCTTACTAGCAAAGAAGGTTGAGTTCAAGTGGACCCCAGCATGCCAAGAGTCCTTTGATACACTTAAGAGGAAGTTGACAACATCACCAGTATTGATTCTACCAGATGTTCCCAAGCCATTCTCAGTATATTGTGATGCTTCGTATACTGGACTGGGATGCGTGTTAATGCAGGAAGGGAGAGTAGTGGCGTACTTGTCCCGACTCATGAGAAGAATTACCCCACTCATGATCTGGAGTTAATTGCGTTTGTACGACTAGCAAAACCTAACGAGTAGATATGCACCAAGGGAGTCTTTATAAAGGCTACGTAGCGAGACCCTGCCAGGTCACCTCGGTAGTGATCAATGGGGAGTCATGATCTCTAGGCAGAATGGGAATCACGACTCGTGGGTAAAGTGTGCAACCCCTGCAGAGTGTTAGAAACTGGTATATCAGTCGAGCTCACGGTTAAGAGCGGCCTTGGGATCCTCTTTGATTAGAAGAACTTTGGATACTTTTATGATGATGGTTATAATTATGATCTCGGTATTTCCTCTTGGAGGGAGTACATTTAGGTAATAACTGAGTTTATTACTGAAATTTAGCTCTACTACTAGTAATAAATACTTGACCAACTAAAAGCAACTGCTTAACCTTAACTCCACATACAACTAGTCCACTTTAGCAAAACGGGATATTTGCTGAGTACGTTGATGTGTACTCACCCTTGCTTTAAAAACCAACCCACCCTAGGTTGTCCCTGTGATAGCCCTCCCAAGTTATCAGGTCCACATGCACCAATCCTTGCCTTACTGACCTCAGATGGCTATGCACGTGTACCGGGTAACTTAACAAGGCTATCGAGTTCGCCAACTGGAACTCATCATCCCAAGGATCTCCCACATAATAGGTATATTACAGTAATCACATTTGATACACACACATTGGAGATAGAGCGGAAGACTTTTACAAAGTACAGTTTACATTCCAGAACTCAAGTTTTACATGGTAGAATGAGATGTATTTATTACAAGTCTTGATAGTACTCAAAGTGCATAACTTATTACAATAATTGGAAGGGTGAAGCCTTTCCATAAGAGATATATAAAAACCTTCTAAGCTTCAAGTCCTCCACATGAAGTAACTTACCCAAAGATAAGGGAATAAAACTTCTCCTACAAAAACAACAAGGGATAAAACCCTGAGTACGCAATTACTCAGCAAGACTTACCCGACTAAAGAAAAGACTCTCAAGGGTATGCTAGCTTTTGGGAATCAAGGTAAAGCTCATCAAAGTTCAAGGACTCATTTTGCAGAAAAGCTTACTAGAAGTGGGTCCTTAAGCCAAGTTTTATTTCACAAGTTAGTTTATTACCTGAATCTTCTAGCCTGAATCTAGTAGTTTCCTAATCTAGATCATTTACTTGACATGCACTAGGTTGCTTTTAAAATCCAAATTTTGTTTCGCTTGTTATCTACGATGAAGGGCAGCGATCCAGTCTTCATATCCGAGAAGTAACGGCGATCCGAATCGATTAATACCCAGCTGGGGATCTCCAACCACACGACATATGTAGCACTTAACCCTTGCATATGTCAACCATTCCCACAGATCCTCCACTACATGAACTGGTACGCGCTATCCGGGAGCACATTACCCTACCATTCAGCTTCTTGCCAGGAGGGTAACTGCTACTCCCACCATCTCCCACGCCCAGTGCACGGTTGTCTTTTCACGTAGGGAATAGCTGGGTTCAGGCTTGCCCATGATGAGGTATGTGGCCAGTTAAAAGGTCCTAGATCATCAGGCCAACAATCGGTACGGTCCTTAATCGACATAGACGGGCGACCTTTCCTGCTCAACGTATGGTCCCATTTTAAACTATTTCAAAACTTTGGCGCCTGACAGAGGGCCCATGCCTGGATAATGAATTTATCAACGTCTTGATTCCTTCATTATCCCAAGCCTATTTTCTTGTTTGTAAAAAACATGAGTCATAGATCAAAAACGTTTTTCTTAGTCTATCAGCATGACTAAGCATCTCTAGCTTTTATAAAACATGTGACAAGGTATGGTAATCAATCTTTCAAGGATGGTAATGCATCAAGTGTTTAATCAATCAACTCCTATTACCTAATGCAACATATAAGTGATAAAATTTTGTAAACACAAGGGTGGTGGCAAATGCACCGGGGCTTGCCTTATTGCAGGAGAAGATCCTAAAATTATTCTACTCTGGTAAGTAGTTAGATAAACCTCCACCACTGAATCAACAGGCACTTAAGTGAACTTCTTCAAACATCACTTCTTCTAGGTGTTCTACATGAAATGATATGAATATGAATGCTTGCTTATGTCAAAGAGAATGCAACTCGTAAAAGAGACAACACAGATTACTACTAGAATAAATCTATAATCCAGCATCTTAAGCTACAATTACCAGGGAGCTACTTAACCCTAGACCTCACCTATCACTCCAAAACTTGTTAAGCCACCTCATCACTTCATTAAGACACTAGGTGCCCAAGTACTCAAGGTTGAAATCCTTTTTCTATTTTGAACAACAATTAGGTTGTTAAGCAAACCATGTCCAAACAGCTTCAAACTTTACCTAGGAGTTAATTGTTCAAGATAAACTTACACAAAATTTCCCACAATTTTTATTGTTGTATTTTCATTGAGTGATTTATTTCACTAATGGCAAAAGTATTTATAATTAAGTGGATATTTGACAACCAAATGAATATGCCCTAAAATGAACCAAACCTTACAGCGAGTGAATCTAAGCTTACATAATACCGAAGTCGAGTGGAGGTTCGCCAAAATGGTGACGAATCAAATCCGGGCAATATACAGAAAACCCGGCGAGCGACGTTCTGCACTCCACTATTCTATATGATCTAGTTCCTTCATTTTCAACTAGTTGCAGCGCTGCGATTCACACGTATAGCCACAGGATTGTGCTGATGGTGCAAGCCGCTAGTCGACTTCCAAGTTCCGACCAGAGACGCAATACACCGGCGTGACTCCAAATACGAAGTCCACAACAACAATTATACTCGATCTAGAATATACACAACCATTTCGTCCTCTAGAGATCACAACCACTGAACGACATTGGCCACCAATAAAAGTTGCTGCACTCACTGAAGATCGAAGCTGGGAGGCCTCACCTTCGAACGAATGAAGGGCACGATGGTGACATGGCTGGAGGTCGAACACAGCCAGCAAAGTTGACAACCAACGAAGTACGGGTGACGGCAAAGTCCCGAGGTGACGAACAGGGGCAAGTGTCTGAGCGTGCGATGGAGGGCGCACGACCAGAGCGTTGTGTCGGTGTGCACCAGGAAGCTGATGCCGAGTGCACAGTGAAAAAGGGGACGGTGGCCTTCACCGAGGTGGGTGGAGCTCAGTGCCTGCAGAATGGTGACGCGACGAGGCTGTAGGGCGAGCGGTTTCGTGCTGAGCGTAGAGGTAGACGATGGCTGGGCTGCGGCGAACACGGTTTGAAGGCGAGGTAAGTCCCACGGTGGCGAGGTTGAGCGTATGCCCGGCGAACACCGGCGAAGAGAGGCGCGGTGATGGTGAGAGCGCTGAGCATGGAGTCGAGCGATGGAGAAAAAGTGTCAGCGTAGCGGGAGACACGACTGGCACTGTCGACGAGAAGACCGGTGAGTAGGACCTTAAGCACAGCGCAAACAGTGGCGCGTCGGACAGTAGATCCGGCCAGCCAACATAGAGGCAAGCAGCTGAGCGACGGTGGTGGAGACATAGGCATCTTGATCACCAGTATAAGCATGGCACGGACTAGCAGAAGTAACGGCTGAGGATTATTTAGGAGATGTCCAGCGACTTCTGGGGAGATATGGAAGACAGAAAATATCACGAGATGGAGGAGTGTCCAGTAATTTCCAGGGCTGAACAAAGAGGCTACGTGGAGGGGATAAGGAGGGATTTGGTGTACACGAGAAGGCTTCCAGCCGAGCACTAATTGGATAAGAAACAGATGACGTGGTTTGGAGATAAGGATGGCTGGGATAATGACGGAGAGTGAGCAGTGGGAGAGAAGCTTCAGGAGTTTGAGCGTGTGAGAGAGATGACGTGCAGTGCTCAGGATAAGGAACGCTTATCGCATCAGCTAAGCGGCAACGAGTAGAAATTGGATTGATTGCTGAGGATTGCTCTTCATTTTGCTATAAGGTTCAGCTGTAGAGGGGTAAGGAGCAGCAAGATGGAGGGGATGAAAATAAAGTGCATGAACTGAATTTCAGTTCAGAAAGCTGAATTCAGTGAACTGTTGTTGATCTTCTCTCCCAACTAATCTTTCAAAATTATTTTCAAATTTGAATAACCACCTTTAAATTCCCAAAAGAAAAAGTTGTGAAATTTTCAAAGTTCAAAGTCTACTACGTGATGAATTAGAGAGCCCCAACACCAAATTCCCCAACCTTAAACAAATTTCAGTTACCATATGTCTGACAGCGCGGTTTGGAGCACGATTTCCTTCCGGTTTTAAGCGATGATAGGAATATAATGTTTACTAGGAATTGTTCCCCTACAATAGATCTCCAAGTTTGCCATAATACCCACAGATCAAAGGCGCAAGGATTAGAAGCTAAACAGCGCTAAAGCCGAGAGGAACTCACTGCCTTTCTGAAATTCAGCAAACTGAATTGAGTCCGATTGCACCGTGCCTCTCTGCTAACCCCCTTAAATCTCATGATTCCAAATAATAACAGGCCGACCTCAGTTAATAAAACCTGTTCATAAAACATAACTCTACAAACTTGCTACAGAAATCCTAGGTCAAAAATTCATGGATCAAAAGTTATAGTGCTCCAAAGTGGGGTGAAAACTCTAAAATTCAGCTGCATCTAACTGAATCAAAAACTGAACACACATGCCTGGCAGAGAATGTTTGGGCACAATTTACTTCATTTTTGTGCAGCACCAACCAAAACTTTCTTAAAGCGATTTTCTCACCATTATATGGTCTTCAACTTTGATGTAGATACATACCCCTGAACTCCATGGATCAGGCACAAAGAAGCTCCAAAGTTGCACCAAAAAAAACTAAAATTCAGATTTAGTTAGCTGCACTAAGTCTGAAATCAAAATCTGTGAGCTCCACCTTGGACCACCTTTTCTCCAAGTTCCAAGTAGTTTTAGGGGCCTAACCTTTAACCAAAGTTATACACCAACATGTGGTATTTCACTTTGGTATATAACTTTAACCCATAGCTGTATGTATCAGCCACTAACAGGCCTCCAAAGTTGCTTCAGAATATAAAATCTACAGTTTCAGAGATTACTAAGTCTGAAACTCCACAAGTATTACAACCCTATTTTGGACCAGTTTTACACCCAGTTGCACATGGTTTTAGGAGCAAGTTGTCCAAGCAAATTTGTATCCCTAGTGTAGCTCTACAACCTTGTTATAATGTCCACCTTCAAACTGTTTATAGATCAAAAGTTATGAGGACCCAAAAACAGCTAGTTGATATTATTTTCAGCAAACTTCAAATCTATTCAAAACTGAATTAAGCATTTTACTCCAGCTTTTCCTCTAAAACTTGGAGTTCTCCATACATGAAAGTTGTTAAACTCTCCAACACCTACAACTTTGATATATGGACCCCTAGCAAATTCTCTCTAGATTTAAAATTCCACTTTAGGGCAACTTTAGTGTTTCATTTGAGATTGTTTTTCTGCAGTCAAGCCTCTCATCTTTTGTCCATCATTTAAAGGTAAAGTTGGCCTTTAACTCAAGGCCCAACTTTGATACATAGTTCCCATGGCCAAAGCATCTTTAGCTTAGGAGCGGTTTACTTGCACTTGATCTCTCATTAACTCTCAAACTTCTCTAGCTCTCAACAAGACAACACACTATCCTTGTTTCGAAATTTTTAGACCTAGTAGATGTATTCTAGGTGTATCAAGCAAGATTATGATGATGCATATGATGTCATGCCAATGTTTTAGTTTTCGTAACACCAGGGGTGTTACAGTCCCCACTATATTCAGTGCTCGGGAGGAGATGTTGGCAACATGGAGGACTTTGAGGAGTTCCAAGATTACGACGAGTTCTAGTTATCTTAGTGGCAAACCCCTAGCCAGCTGCCTGTGAAGACCTTATCTACTATGTTTCGTATTCCGTACTTTGATAATGTTAAAGACTATGTTTATAGACTCTGTGGATGTCTTGGACATCTTGATGTAATAAAGTACCTTTCCGCTATTTACTTTGAGCAATGTGTGATGATGTCCAATTATGTAATCGATGTGTACATGAGTTTCTGATTCTGGCACGTACATGGTTCGCATTCGGTTTGCCTTCTAAAACCGGGTGTGACAGCGAGGTGCTTCGGCCTAGGCACCGGACAGTGTCCAGTGCGCCACAGGCTGCACTATTCTGTTTTTGCTCCAGACTTTGTAGAATCCCCAAATCACTTTCTTTGTTTGTTTATGTTGAATTTTATGCACCTGAGAAAAACATTCACTAGACAAACTAGTTAGTCCATATGGTTTATGATGGACGTCAAATACCAAAATCAATTATAGGAAATGTTGATGCCATTTCCCTTTCACAAAGAAGAAGGTTAAAATTCCTGCTCAGAAAGATACAACTACGAAGAGAACTTCGGCTCCAAAAAATACTGCGGTTACTCAAAGCAGGAAAAGGTAGCACTACTACCACTTCGTCATTTGGTTGCACATGGATTCTCGACGTAATGACTCGACCACTGCCATTTCTCCTTTAAGTTCCTTGGGACCAACATTGACTTGGTTTACGCCATCCTCAAATGATTTCGACGAAGGTGGCAAATCTTTGAAGTGCAAGGAAATTGTTGGGGACCTTCGGCATCCGAAGGTCCTCAAAAACAGGATTTAACAGCATTTCTGGAGTATAATGTGTGAACAGGTATCTTCGGATTCAAGTCAGCATCACAGTAGACCAGAGTAATACGAAGGTTGATACAGAGCCGAAGGTGTGAGCAGGAAAGCTTCGGCGCGGTAGCAAGAAGTGAAACCGACTTAAAGATGAAAAGGCTATTTAAACCTCGACAGATTACTATAGAATTATTATCAAGTGTAAAGGGCATGAATGTAATTTTGTATGGGTTGTGTCCCGTGCCTATAAATAGGAGAACAGTACCCCCGTACTGTTCGGGGGCTGACTTGGCATTCGCCTTTTTGCGTCACGCTTGTACTATCATCTCCTTCCAGTTGGAGGTACATTTGTAACTCAAAGATATTTATGTCTATGTCTGATAGTAATATATAATTATTTATGTTATCTTTTATATTCTCTACATTTTATCCTTCGTCACTGTATAATAAACTTATGAAGGCACGTTCTTCATTACCTTCGTCCGAAAATCATTATATCCTAAGGGAAATAATGCTTCGAAGGACGAAGGACTTTAGCGATTAACATTTTTTATGTTGCCTTGTTCTTAACTCCTAGCATTTGAGAACAAGTCCCCAACATTGGCGCCCACCTCCGGTGAACTCACTTCCACTCTGAGTTTTTTGAACACCTTCGGCGATCATAAACCTTCGTTATGGCGCCGAAGAAGGCTTCAGCGACTGGGGCTGCAGCTCTGCAACCACTGGACCACAATCAGGAGACAGTCTCCCTGCGGGAGGCCCGAAGCCAGAAAAGGAAGGCTGTCAGCCCGACACCACCAGAGGACGAGATAGATCAAGAAATCAGAGATATGGAGATGCTTCATCAACAAGTACAGAGGAAGAAAGAAAAGATGGCCAGGCTAGCTGAACTGCAGAGGCAGATAGACGAAGCCTCTGAAGAAGTCCGTCATCTTGCCCAGGATGAGCAGCACCGAAGACCTCAACACCAAGATCTTCATCAGGAGGGTTTTCCCAACGAAGATGACTGGTATGACAATTTCCATCATGGGAATTTTGTTTTTGATGATGCTTCTCCTCTGTCCGCTGAGCTGCAGGCTACACCTTGGCCTCCGTCCTACAAGCCGCCCCAGCTTCCCGTATTCGATGGCCACTCAGACCCGAAGCAGTTTTTGATGAGCTACGAAGCAACAGTATCTTCGTATGGTGGCAATGCTTCAGTCATGGCCAAATCTTTCGTTATGGCTGTCAGAAGTGTTGCTCAAACCTGGTATTCCTCCCTTCGACCAGGAACGATCACTTCATGGCAGAAGCTGAAGGACTTGTTGTTAACTAGCTTCCAAGGATTTCAGACGAAGCCGGTCACTGCTCAGGCCCTGTTCCAGTGCACCCAGGATCACGAAGAATACCTTCAGGCGTATGTCCGAAGGTTCTTGCGTTTGAGGGCACAGGCACCAACGGTGCCCAATGAAATTGTCATTGAGGCCATGATCAAGGGGCTTCGGCCAGGACCGTCAGCTCAGTACTTCGCTAGAAAGCCTCCTCAAACTTTGGAGAAGCTGCTCCAGAAGATGGACGAGTACATTCGGGCCGATAATGATTTTCGCCAAAGAAGGGAGGAAGCTTTCAGGTTTTCTGAAATGACCAGAGGCTTCGGAGGGAGGTTCTACCCGAGGCACGTGAGATCAATTCATAACTCTATACAAAATGATGATAGAGGAAGCCAACAGCAAAGGCCACAATGTTCCTCACAGGCTTCGGGGCAACAGCAAAGCTCCTTCCGACCACCAGCTACAAGAGGCAGAGGCGCCAGGGGCTTTGGAGGAAGATTTGGCGATCAACCGAGAAGAATCTTTTGCTTATTCTGTGGTGAGAACAAAGGCCATACTACCAGGATGTGCCATGTTACTATTCAGAAGCAAAAGGAAATAGCTGAAGCAGCAGCACAACAAGCTCAGCCGAAGCAGGTCATGCATACAGCTTCGTATCATTCGCCCTACATCCCAGAATATGTGGGCAATCATCCTGCAGTTTCTGTTGCTTCGGCGAGTCAGCCTCAAGCTTCCTGGCAACAGCCTCCGCCTCCACCTCCGTTGCAACAAGGCCAGCAGCCAGAAGGGAGCCAGTATGCTCCACACCAGAGGGACTTCAGAGAGCAGTCCGAAGCTCGTACAGTCAATAGCACTGTGCCAGAGTCAAAGCACATCTATTGACAAATATCCTACCTTAATAGCAATCTTTTTCATTCAGTTTTATTTTTTGTAATAAAGGACATTGTTTAGGTTTCATGTAATTAGTTTCGTTGATTCCTACGAGGAAAATATATTTTCTTCACAGGCTTATATTGATTGAAGTTCAAAGACTTGTGATAACAAAGAGGACCTTCGAACTATCGAAAATTCTTCGAAGCAACAAAAAGTCGTTCTAAGGAACGCAGAGTAAGTTTGCCGAAGTCACAAAAAAGTCGTTCCAAAGGGATCGCAGTGTAAGTTTTCTGCTCCAAAGTCGTTCCAAAGGGAATGCAGAGCATACAGCGAAAAGTCAACGCTGATACCGCCTAAGTAAAAGGCGAAGCGCGAAAAGTCAACGCGAATACCGCTGAAAGTAAAAGGCGAAGAAGCTCCTAAGGGAGGCTTACAGCGAAAAATAAACGCTGATTCCGCTGAAGTAAAAGGCGAAGAAGCTCCTAAGGGAGGCTTATAAAAGATTGTGTTTTATTGCAGGGATACGTATGTATCTTCGGAATAAACATCATCTCACATAACATAGCATCATCGCATCATTTCGCATAGCATAAGCATCATACATCATTTTGCACATGGCACAAGAGATGGACACATTATCAATCTACAGAAGAACGCTTTGAAAAATAGGAGAAATCATAGTCACAAAAAGATACATCATTGATCTTCGGAAGTGTAGCTTCGGAAAATATCTTCACGAAGCCTGGATATTATTCATCAGAACATTGGATATTGTTGTGACAAAGAAAAATTCTTCTTCACGAAGCATGAAAAGAAGGGAAGGTGTTTTTTCGTCAAAGACTCAAAAGCGGTACGTGTAAAGTTTCATGCGTCGTAAAGAATTGACTAACAAAAATAGGTATATTACATTTGGGGTTACAAAATGTTACAGTATATTACATTTCAGAAGTTTTTACAAAAGTACTTAATCTTCTCTCAAAACGACTTCTGCAGCCTCGTTCAGGAGCCGATTGACGACTTCGTCCATAATATCTTCAGCCATCTTTTTAATTTCGTCGTCTCCTTTCGGCTGAGGGCCCGAAGACGCTTTAGCAGGATCTGAAGTAAGACAGGATACGGCTACATTGCTATTACAAATCGCAAATAAATCTTAAAGCCTAAGATTACAACACAATAAAAACTATTAGTTAATACCTAATTGACCTTCGGCCTCTGCGCTCTTTTCAGCAGCCTCAGCTACTTCTCTAGCATCGTGAATGCCCTTTTCACTTCTTCGAATAATTTCTCCGGCCATTTCTCGGCCACCATTATCCCAGATATCGGTAAAAAATTTTCCACCAATTATACTAGCTTCGGCTGAAGGATCTCTCGCATCTTCAAAGGACAAAGCAGCTTCGGATTTTGCTAAAATTTTTACATGTTCGCAGCCCTTCTTCTCTAAGATGGTGGCAATCCCTCTGGCACCAGAGAAGGCACATATATCTCCTCGGCTATTTAAAATTTCTTCGAAGGCCTCAGCTTCGTGGTCGATCCATTCGATGGGACCTTCGGGATTGCCTCTCGTAAAGTTTTCTTCGCTTGAGAAGGCGCCGACCCTGGCGAAGCTAGCTTTTAACTTCTTAACACACTCTATAGATTTGTTATAGCATCTCTTTCTGGACGAACGAAGCTCTTCAACAGTTATTTCTAGGTGATCTGCCCATTGGTCGCTGAGTTCTCGCTTTGTTTCTTCAAGTATGCGTTCTTCCTTGGCTCTGGCCAGTTGTTTCCGAAGATCTTCAATTTCGCGCTTCTGAGCTTCAGCTTGACCTTTAAAAGCAGCTTCGTCTTCCTTTATTTTATTTATCAATGAGTGTAATATTTTATCTTTTTCGAGACCTTCGTTCCTCAGTTCAATAACTTCGGAACGAAGGTTGCTCAGGGCTATAGAACACCCTTCGTCTTCAGCATCTTTCTGTGCCCTGAGGGCATTGCTAAGTATCAGGCCCTGCAAAGAGAAATATGTGTGCGTCAATAGGTTTAGACAAACGAAAAATTTTGGACTCAACAAAAAATACAAGGATTTCATTTGTCGCACCTTTAAGCTATTGTAAGCCAGGCTGTCGGCCAGATCGTTCTTCGACAGCACCGAGAGCCCGTCTTCTAGAGTTGGGAATCCGAAGCTCTTGCTCATCTCCCGACAGACAGAAATCTCCTTGCTGTCGGGGAGACAATACAAGAAGTCTTCTTCTCCACTGCCATTGAATATTAACGCCCCCTTTGGATATTTCAGTTTTTTGGCGTAGTGCTGGGCCTCTTGCTCTTCTTTTTCTGATAGTTTTTTCCCCGAAGCATGACGAACAATATAATCACGAACTTTGGGGGATGCTTCGGGGGCAATGACACCGGTTTCTTCAACAAAAGTTGGCTTTGTTATTTTTTCTGCCTCACTTTCCAAGGATTTTATCTTTGCAGGCTCCGAGGGCCCAGCTTCGGCTTCAGTCTCTTGCCCTGGAGCTTTAGAACCAGAAATTTCAGTTGTTGTTTCAGGAATGACAGCAGCCTTCTTCGGAGGTGTGCTTGAAGATTTGATCGTTTCCAGTACATCTAGCACATTAGCCATTCTCTTTCTTTTCGGGGTCACTGCTGGCACTTTTTGATTTTTTACTGTCTCAATGTTTGCTGCAGGACTCAAAACTTCTGATGTTTTGGATCCCTCAGTTGCTTCTTTTACCTCTTCCATTTTTTCTGTGGACGGCGCTTCGACCTTCTCTTTCGTTTCTGATAACAAAATCTTTGATTGTTCCAATTCTATCTTTGTTGGCACTTCGGCCGTTTCTGCGACTTCTGGCAGCAAGGTTGGCTCGGTTGGTTTTTCAGCTTCGGTGGCCGAAGAAGTTTCTCCGGTAAACTCAGGCACCGAAGCTGGTTCAATATAGCGCGGCCGATGTGTAAGGACCTTTAACTTCTTTCTTTTCGGTTCTGACTCGCTAGGAGCAGTTGCAGCTTCTTCTTTTGCAGAGGTTGTGTTTTTTCTCTTCTGCTTTCGAATGGGATAGCAATAGTCAGGGTAGACAAACCCGATTGCATCAAATACCCGATTCAGCCTCTTCTTTTTTCGGCCTCCGAAGGCTGCTGACATTGCAGTGTCTTCGGCCTTCGAATAAGCCCCAAGCAGTTCATCACTTAGATTTTCAATGCTTTTTAACCAGTCATCATCTGGCTCAACGAATTTATCTCCAAATTTAAAAGTGTACTTCAACCTGATAAGTCCACCTTCGTCGGCCTCTTTTACGGTTTCTTGTGGCATTTCCCATTTCTCCGCAAGCGGCCATACCCTGAAGGCAATATGCTCTTGTACTAAGTCTCTCGTTCCAATGAAAGAGCAGACTGCGCTGAAGGCCCTCTGGCATTCTTCGGCAGCTTCATTCATTTCAACCTTCGGCCTCCGAAGGCCGAAGCTTTGCCAAATAGGGCGCATAATTATACCTTTGATATCTTCTCGTATTGTCAGATCATTCTTCACATAAAACCATTCTGTCATCCAGTTGCCGGGCCATCTCTTCCGAAAGGTTGGCACGGGACAGCTTGACCCGGACCGAGAAACGAAACTATAGCAGCCAAAATTATTGTGATAGTGTTCCTTACCCCAAGGTTTTGTCTCGTATGATAATTCGTGTATATTACAGAAGCTTTTTGCATCAGGCTTCAGACCTTGGCTTCTCACGGCCCACACGAAGATATTCAGCTTTATAATTGCCTCGGGGGTAAGTTGATGGAGATAGATTTCGAATATTCTCAGCACCTCCACAACGAAGCTGCTCAAGGGAAATCGCAGTCCAGCTTTCAAAAAGCTTCGATACACTACGACTTCATTCTCTTCGGGATGTGGGCAAGTTTTTTCCCCTTCGTCCGCCCTCACAATGGACAAATCCCGGAAATACCTTCCTCTCATATTGACAAGATGATTTTCTTTGATAGTTGATTTACCATAAACTGAATGGCTTGGTCGCCAGGGACGATCTTCAGAGTCTTCACCACCACTGTCCACATCATAGCTGTCACTGTCACCAGTATCCTCAGACAAACCTTCCAGAATCTCCTTGGTGATTTTTTCTGTGTTGGTCTTTGACATCGCTATAAGAAACCCCAAATTTTTCTCTTCGTCGAGGCTCAGCTTCGTCTCAGCAGCAGTCTTCTTATCTTCGGACATCTTCGGAGGTGCTAAAAAACTATTTTCAAAGCCGAAGCTTCAAAACTAAAAGCTTAGCAAATCTTAGTGCACAAGAGCTAAAAATTGAGTGAGTGGGAGCAGTTGGCCAGAGAGCGTATCAAATGAGTTTGCGGTATGGCCGTATTTATACGCCAAGTGCGTTGAAAATTGAAAGACCCCGCTTGTTAGTGAATGTTGCTATTCTAGCAAAGGGAAGGTGTTTTTTCGGACCTTCGGCGTAAAGCCTTTGTCCATGTCGCAATCTAAATTTATTATTTTAAACAAATTAATATTGCGAGGGGCTACTGTTGGGGACCTTCGGCATCCGAAGGTCCTCAAAAACAGGATTTAACAGCATTTCTGGAGTATAATGTGTGAACAGGTATCTTCGGATTCAAGTCAGCATCACAGTAGACCAGAGTAATACGAAGGTTGATACAGAGCCGAAGGTGTGAGCAGGAAAGCTTCGGCGCGGTAGCAAGAAGTGAAACCGACTTAAAGATGAAAAGGCTATTTAAACCTCGACAGATTACTATAGAATTATTATCAAGTGTAAAGGGCATGAATGTAATTTTGTATGGGTTGTGTCCCGTGCCTATAAATAGGAGAACAGTACCCCCGTACTGTTCGGGGGCTGACTTGGCATTCGCCTTTTTGCGTCACGCTTGTACTATCATCTCCTTCCAGTTGGAGGTACATTTGTAACTCAAAGATATTTATGTCTATGTCTGATAGTAATATATAATTATTTATGTTATCTTTTATATTCTCTACATTTTATCCTTCGTCACTGTATAATAAACTTATGAAGGCACGTTCTTCATTACCTTCGTCCGAAAATCATTATATCCTAAGAGAAATAATGCTTCGAAGGACGAAGGACTTTAGCGATTAACATTTTTTATGTTGCCTTGTTCTTAACTCCTAGCATTTGAGAACAAGTCCCCAACAGAAATTTTATCTGAAGAGGAGGTAGAGAGCCCGCACATCTTGGGTCTTGGCAGTGTTGCCTTCACGAGTTCATCATCTTCTAAAAAAACGGTGCAACAAAATCCGCCGAAGATGACGGGTCTTCGGGGCACGAGAAAACAGAAGAAGACCCAAAAGAGAAAATATTACACTTGGGACAGAAGCAGCCGAAGCTACCAAAACCACTGGCAAAGAAATGGAAGAGCTTGGATTTTTTACGAGGCATATTGGTGGTGGTGAGTTGAATGACAAGGAAGTTTCAGAGTTAGAAAACAAAGGCGGAACCATGGGTTATGGACCTTGTTGGGGGCCTTCGGCTTCCGAAGGTCCTCAAAAACAGGATTTAACAGTATTTCTGGAGTATAATGTGTGAACAGGTATCTTCGGACTCAAGTCGGCATCACAGCAGACCAGAATAATACGAAGGTTGATACAGCGCCGAAGGTGTGAGCAGGAAAGCTTCGGCGTGGCAGCAAAAAGTGAAACCGACTTAAAGATGAAAAGGCTATTCAGACCTCGAGAGATTACTATAGAATTATTATCAAATGTAAAGGGCATGAATGTAATTTTGTATGGGTTGTGTCCCGTGCCTATAAATAGGTGAACAGTACCCCCGTACTGTTCACGCTGATTTGGCATTCGCTTTTTGCGTCACGCTTGTACTTTCATCTCCTTCAAGTTGAAGGTACATTTGTAATTTAACATTATTCCTGTTTATACATGATAATAATATATAATTGTTTATGTTGTCCTTATGTTCCTTATAATTCATCCTTCGTCACTGTATAGCGAATTTATGAAGGTACGCCCTTCATAACCTTCGTCCGAAAACCATTATATCCTAAGGGGAATAATGCTTCGAAGGGCGAAGGACTTTACCGATTAACATTTTCTATGTTGCCTTGTTCTTGACTCATAGCATTTGAGAACAAGTCCCCAACATTGGCGCCCACCTCCGGTGAACTCACTTCTCCACACTCTGAGTTTTCTGAACACCTTCGGCGATCATAAACCTTCGTTATGGCGCCGAAGAAAGCTTCAGCAACTGGCACTGCAGCTCTTCAACCGCTGGACCACAATCAGGAGACTGTCTCTCTTCGGGAGGCCCGAAGCCAGAAAAGGAAGGCTGTCAGCCCGACACCACCAGAGGACGAGATAGATCAAGAAATCAGAGACATGGAAATGCTTCATCAACAGGTGCAGAGGAAGAAAGAAAAGATGGCCAGGCTAGCTGAACTGCAAAGGCAGATAGACGAAACCTCTGAAGAAGTTCGTCATCTTGCTCAGGATGAGCAGCACCGAAGGCCTCAGCACCAAGACCTTCATCAGGAGGGTTTCCTCAACGAAGATGACTGGTATGATAATTTCCATCATGGGAATTTTGTTTTCGATGATGCTTCTCCTTTGTCCGCTGAGCTGCAGGCTACACCTTGGCCTCCGTCTTACAAGCCGCCTCAGCTTCCCGTATTCGATGGCCACTCAGACCCGAAGCAGTTTTTGATGAGCTACGAAGCAACAGTATCTTCGTATGGTGGCAATGCTGCAGTCATGGCCAAATCTTTTGTTATGGCTGTCAGGAGTGTTGCTCAAACCTGGTATTCCTCCCTTCGACCAGGAACGATCACTTCATGGCAGAAGCTGAAGGACTTGTTGTTAACTAGCTTCCAAGGGTTTCAGACGAAGCCGGTCACTGCTCAAGCTCTATTCCAGTGCACCCAGGATCACGAAGAATACCTTCAGGCGTATGTCCGGAGGTTCTTGCGTTTGAGGGCACAGGCACCAACGGTGCCTAATGAAATTGTCATTGAAGCCATGATCAAGGGGCTTCGGCCAGGCCCGTCAGCTCAGTACTTCGCTAGGAAGCCTCCTCAAACTTTGGAGAAGCTGCTCCAGAAGATGGACGAGTACATTCGGGCCGATAATGATTTTCGCCAAAGAAGGGAGGAGGCTTTCAGGTTTTCTGAAATGACCAGGGGCTTCAGAGGAAGGTTCTATCCGAGGCACGTTAGATCAATTCATAACTCTACCCAAAATGATGATCGAGGGAGCCAACAGCAAACGCCACAGTGTTCCTCACAGGCTTCGGGGCAACAGCAAGGCTCCTTCCGACCACCAGCTCCAAGAGGCAGAGGCGCCAGGGGCTTCGGCGGAAGATTTGGAGATCAACCAAGAAGAATCTTTTGCTTGTTTTGCGGTGAGAACAAAGGCCATACCACCAGGATGTGCCATGTTACCATTCAGAAGCAAAAGGAAATAGCCGAAGCCGCAGCACAACAAGCTCAGCCGAAGCAGGTCATGCATACTGCTTCGTATCATTCGCCCTACATCCCAGAATATGTGGGCAATCACCCTGCAGTTTCTGTTGCTTCGGCGAGTCAACCTCAAGCTTCCTGGCAACAGCCTCCGCCTCCACCTCCGCTGCAGCAAGGCCAGCAGCCAGAAGGGAGCCAGTATGCTCCACACCAAAGGGACTTCAGAGAGCAGTCCGAAGCTCGTACAGTCAACAGCACTATGCCAGAGTCAAAGCACATCTATTGACAAATATCCTACCTTAATAGCAGTCTTTCTTATTCAGTCTTATTTTCTGTGTAATAAAGGACATTGTTTAGATTTCATGTAAACAGTTTCATTGTTTGCCACAAGGAAAATATATTTTCTTCACAGGCTTAAGTTGTTGAAGTTTAAAGATTTGTGATAACAAAGAGGACCTTCGAATTATCGAAAGCTCTTCAAAGCAACAAAAAGTCATTCTAAGGAACGCAGAGTAAGTTTGCCGAAGTCACAAAAAGCCGTTCCAAAGGGAGCGCAGTGTAAGTTTTCTGCTCCAAAGTCGTTCCAAAGGGAATGTAGAGCATACAGCGAAAAGTCAACGCTGATACCGCCTAAGTAAAAGGCGAAGCGCGAAAAGTCAACGCGAATACCGCTGAAAGTAAAAGGCAAAGAAGCTCCTAAGGGAGGCTTACAGCGAAAAATAAACGCTGATTCCGCTGAAGTAAAAGGCGAAGAAGCTCCTAAGGGAGGCTTATAAAAGATTGTGTTTTATTGCAGGGATGCGTGTGTATCTTCGGAATAAACATCACCACACATAACATAACATCATCGCATCATTTCGCATAGCATAAGCATCATACATCATGTTGCATATGGCACAAGAGGTGGACACAATATCGATCTACAGAAGAATGTTTTGAAAAAAGGGAAAAATCATAATGTCACAAGGAGATACATTATTGATCTTCGGAAGTATAGCTTCGGAAAATATCTTCACGAAGCCTGGATATTATTCAGCAGAACACTGGATATTGTTGGGATAAAGAAAAATTCTTCTTCACGAAGCATGAAAAGAAGGGAAGGTGTTTTTTCGTCAAAGACTCAAAAGCGGTACGTGTAAAATTTCATGCATCGTAAAGAAGTGAACAATAAAAACAGGTATATTACATTCAGGATTACAAAATGTTACAATATATCACATTTCAGAAGTTTTTACAATAATACTTAATCTTCTCTCAAGACGACTTCTGCAGCCTCGTTCAGGAGCCGATTGACAACTTCATCCATGATAGCTTCAGCCATCTTTTTAATTTCGTCGTCTCCTTTCGGGGGAGGTCCGAAGACGCTTTAGTAGGATCTGAAGGAGGACAGGATACGGCTACATTGCTATTACAAATTGCGAACGAAGTTTAAAATCGAAAATTACAACACAATAAAACCATTAGTCGATACCTATTTGCCCTTCGGGCTCTGCGCTTTTTTCAGCAGCCTCAGCCACTTCTCTAGCATCGTGAATGCCCTTTTCACTTTTTTGAATAATTTCTCCGGCCATTTCTCGGCCACCATTATCCCAGATATCGGTGAAAAATTTTCCACCAATCATGCTAGCTTCGGCCGAAGGATCTCTTGCATCTTCAAAGGACAAAGCAGCTTCGGATTGTGCTAAAATTTTTACATGTTCGCAGCCTTTTTTCTCTAAAATGGTGGCAATTCCTCTAGCACCCGAGAAAGCACATATATCTCCACGGCTATTTAAAATTTCCTCGAAGGCTTCAGCTTCGTGGTCGATCCATTCGATGGGGCCTTCGGGATTGCCTCTTGTGAAGTTTTCTTCGCTTGAGAATGCGCCGACTCTGGCGAAGCTAGCTTTTAACTTCTTAACACACTCTATAGATTTGTTATAGAATCTCTTCTTGGACGAACGAAGCTCTTCAACAGTTCCTTCTAAGTGATCTGCCCATTGGTCGCTGAGTTCTCGCTTTGTTTCTTCAAGTATGCGTTCTTCCTTGGCTCTGGCCAGTTGTTTCCGAAGATCTTCAATTTCGCGCTTCTGAGCTTCAGCTTGACCTTTAAAAGCAGCTTCGTCTTCCTTTATTTTATTTATCAATGAGTGTAATATTTTATCTTTTTCGAGACCTTCGTTCCTCAGTTCAATTACTTCGGAACGAAGGTTGCTCAGGGCTATAGCACACCCTTCGTCTTCAGCATCCTTCTGTGCCCTGAGGGCATTGCTAAGTATCAGGCCCTGCAAAGAGAAATATGTGTGCGTCAATAGATTTAAGTAAATGAAAAATTTTTGGTCCCAACAAAGAATACAAAGATCCCATTTGTTGCACCTTTAAGCTATTATATGCCAGGCTGTCGGCCAGATCGTTCTTCGACAGCACTGAGAGCCCGTCCTCTAATGTTGGGAATCCGAAGCTCTTGCTCATCTCCCGACAGACAGAAATCTCCTTGCTGTCAGGGAGACAATACAAAAAGTCTTCTTCTCCACTGCCATTGAATATTAACGCCCCCTTTGGGTACTTCAGTTTTTGGGCGTAGCGTTGGGCCTCTTGCTCTTATTTTTCTGATAGTTTTTTCCCCGAAGCATGACGAACAATATAATCGCGGACTTTGGAGGATGCTTCGGGGGCAATGACACCGATTTCTTCAACAAAAGTTGGCTCTGTTATTTTTTCTTCTTCAGTTTCCAAGGATTTTATCTTCACGGGCTCTGAGGACCCAGCTTCGGCTTCAGCGTCTTGCTCTGGAGCTTTAGTATCAGAAATTTCAGTTGTTGCTTCAGGAATGGCAGCAGCCTTCTTCGGAAGTGTGCTTGAAGATTTAATTGTTTCCAGTACATCTAGCACATTAGCCATTCTCTTTCTTTTCGGAGTCACTGCTGGCACTTTTTGATTTTTTACTGTCTCAACATTTGCTGCAGGACTCAAAACTTCTGATGTTTTTTCTTTAGTTGGTTTTTTCACTTCCTCCATTTTTTCTGTGGATGGCGCTTCGGCCATCTCTTTGGTTTCTGGTAGCAAAATCTTCGGTTCTTCCAATTCTATCCTCTTTGGCGCTTCGGCCATTTCTGCAACTTCTGGCAGCAAGGTTGGTTTGGTTGGCTTTTCAGCCTCGGTGGCCGAAGAAGTTCCTCCGGTAAACTCAGGCACCGAAGCTGGTTCAATATAGCGCGGCCGATGTGTGAGGACCTTTATCCTCTTTCTTTTCGGTTCTGGCTCGCTGGGAGCAATTGCAGCTTCTTCTTTCGCAGAGGTTGTGTTTTTTCTTTTCTGCCCTCGAATGGGATAACGATAGTCAGGGTAGACAAACCCGATTGCATCAAACACCCGATTCAGCCTCTTCTTTTTTCGGCCTCCGAAGGCTGCTGACAGTGCAGTATCTTCAGCCTTCGAATAAGCCCCAAGCAGTTCATCACTTAAATTTTCAATGCTTTTTAACCAGTCATCGTCTGGCTCAACGAATTTATCTCCGAACTTAAAAGTGTACTTTAGCCTGATAAGTCCACCTTCGTCGGCCTCTTTTATGGTTTCTTGCGGCATTTCCCATTTCTCCGCGAGCGGCCATACCCTGAAGGCAATATGCTCTTGTACTAAATCTCTCGTTCCAATAAAAGAACAGATAATGCCGAAGGCTCTCTGGCATTCTTCGGCAGCTTCATTCATTTCAACCTTCGGCCTCCGAAGGCCGAAGCTTTGCCAAATAGGGCGCATAATTATACCTTTGATATCTTCTCGTGCTTTCAGATCATTTTTCACATAAAACCATTCTGTCATCCAGTCGTCGGGCCATCTCTTCCGAAAGGTTGGCACGGGACAGCTTGACCCAGACCGAGAAACAAAATTGTAGCAGCCAAAGTTATTGTGATACTGTTCCTTACCCCAAGGTTTTGTCTCATATGATAATTCGTGTATGTTGCAGAAGCTTTTGGCATCAGGCTTCAGACCTTGGCTTCTCACGGCCCACACGAAGATATTCAGCCTTATGATTGCCTCGGGGGTCAGTTGGTGAAGATAGACTTTGAATATTTTCAGCACCTCTACGACGAAGCTGCTCAAGGGAAATCGCAGCCCAGCTTTCAAAAAGCTTTGGTACACTACGACTTCATTCTCTTCAGGGTGTGGACAAGTCTTCTCCCCTTCATCGGCCTCACAACGGACAAATCCCGGAAATACCTTCCTCTCATGTTGACAAGATGATTCTCTTTGATAGTTGATTTACCATAAACTGAATGGCTTGGTCGCCAGGGACGATCTTCGGAGTCTTCACCACCGCTGTCCACATCGTAACTGTCGCTGTCACCAGTATCCTCAGACAAACCTTCTAGAATCTCCTTCGTGATTTTTTCTGTGTTGGTCTTCAACATTGCTATAAGAAACCCTAGATTTTTCTCTTCATCGAGACTCAGTTTCATCTCGGTAACAGCCTTCTTATCTTCAGACATCTTCGGAGACACTAAAAAACTGTTTTCAAAGCCGAAGCTTCAAAACTAAGAACTCAGCAAATCTTAGTGCACAAGAGCTAAAAATTGAGTGAGCGGGAGCAGATAGCCAGAGAGCGTGCCAAATGAGTTTGCGGTATGACCGTATTTATACGCCCAGTGCATTGGAAATTGAAAGACCCCGCTTGTCAGCGAATGTTGCTATTCTAGCAAAGGGAAGGTGTTTTTTCAGACCTTCGGCGTAAAGCCTTCGTCCATGTCGCAATCTAAATTTATTATTTTAAACAAATTAATATTGCGAGGGGCTACTGTTGGGGGCCTTCGGCTTCCGAAGGTCCTCAAAAACAGGATTTAACAGTATTTCTGGAGTATAATGTGTGAACAGGTATCTTCGGACTCAAGTCGGCATCACAGCAGACCAGAATAATACGAAGGTTGATACAGCGCCGAAGGTGTGAGCAGGAAAGCTTCGGCGTGGCAGCAAAAAGTGAAACCGACTTAAAGATGAAAAGGCTATTCAGACCTCGATAGATTACTATAGAATTATTATCAAATGTAAAGGGCATGAATGTAATTTTGTATGGGTTGTGTCCCGTGCCTATAAATAGGTGAACAGTACCCCCGTACTGTTCACGCTGATTTGGCATTCGCTTTTTGCGTCACGCTTGTACTTTCATCTCCTTCAAGTTGAAGGTACATTTGTAATTTAACATTATTCCTGTTTATACATGATAATAATATATAATTGTTTATGTTGTCCTTTATGTTCCTTATAATTCATCCTTCGTCACTGTATAGCGAATTTATGAAGGTACGCCCTTCATAACCTTCGTCCGAAAACCATTATATCCTAAGGGGAATAATGCTTCGAAGGGCGAAGGACTTTACCGATTAACATTTTCTATGTTGCCTTGTTCTTGACTCATAGCATTTGAGAACAAGTCCCCAACAGACCTGGAGCTATGCTCTTTAGCAAAGAAGACCAGATTCTGATGAATCGAAAATTGTACAAAATATTACCCGAAGCATTGATTTTCTAGAAATCGAAGACAGACTTAGCCAAGTTAAGAAGAGGAAACTTTCTCATAGCTTGGCCTACACTAGCATCAAAGTACCAAGAATCTTTATCTTGATGTGGCTTTAGGGAAATTTTGTATTTTTTACTAAATTGTTTTCATTTTGATGGTGTAGGGTCTAATGTTAAGTAAACCCTTAAGGATACAACTAGAGAAGGAAGAAAAAGAACTAACCACACTTCAAGACGAAGTTGCAATGCTTCAGAAATCCTTAGAGGAGAAAGAGGCTGAGATAGCATCATTAATAGAAAAGGTAAACACATTCGAGAAGGAGAATGAAGAAGCAGTAATGATGTGTAATTCTGATATGATAAAGATGAAAGAATAGGACAAATCAATCAATGAAGTTCGGACCAGTCTCAAAGCTGCAAAAGAAAATATTACCAATAAGGACATGGAAAATCAGAAGCTATTGGAAACTTTAAGGTAGCTTTGGGATAATTCCTTTGTTGTTGCTTCTCGGTGCTGCGATACTTTGAAGAAAATTTTCTCTTCAACTGGTGCCACTTCAAGGGCAGCTTCGCATACCAGTGGGGACACTGAGGGGGCACTTAGCTGGATAGAAAAGGAATTAGGAGAAGTTGAATGAATTATCCATGCCCAAAGTGATTATTGCACAATGATTGGGTCACGTGGAATGGCTTCAGTACTCGAGAAAGCCAGATGCGACCATGTCAAGGTTTTTGGAGAAGCTAGCTTTGGCATGGCAGTTGATGATATCAAAGCTCCTTCGAAGAATGTACTGAACGTTGCAAAGAGGTTTTTCTTCGAGCTATGGAATAAAGGAGGTCAATAGCTAGTTGCCCTGGAAGCCGAAGAGTACACTAGAAAGGTTCGTCTTTAAACTTCATGTTACCGAAGTTTTATTTATGAACCCTCTTAGATAGTTACCTTGTTTCCTTTGCTTCTTTCCCTGTAGAGCAAGGAGTCAAAAAGGACGAAGAAAGCAAAGAAGTGAAAAAGAGCTAAAGCTTAATTAAATTATTAGGCCGAAGGAACCTTTTCATTTTGAAACAAACATTTTATGCAGTTGAAATTCTACTTGTTGTAACATAATGCCTTACTTTCTGTAATATAACTATTAACTCTTTATTACCTTTTCTATTTATTTTATGCTCTTTGTTGCGTGTGAAACCAAACTTTACTGGTATTTTGAGCTGAAGGCAAAAAACACCTTCCCTTCTTTTCACCCGTAACTGAAAGGGAATTAGGCTTACACCTAGTTCCTAAATAATTTTGGTGATTGAATTTCCCAACACAAATAATTGGACTAACTAGTTTGCTCTAGTGTATAAGTCTTACAGGTGCAAAAGGTTCACACTTAGCCAATAAAAAGATCAAGTATTGGATTCAACAAAGGAGCAAAAGGACAACCGAAGGCACCTCTGGTCTGGGGCACCGGACTGTCCGGTGTACACCGGACAGTGTCCGGTGCACCACCGGACAGTGTCCGGTGCACCAGAGGACTCGAACTTAAACTCGCCACCTTCGGGAATTTTCAGAGGCGCTCGGCTATAATTCACCGGACTGTCCGGTGTACACCGGATAGTGTCCGGTGCTCCAAGGAACAGCGGCCTCCGGAACTCGCCAGCCTCGGGAAAACGCAGCGGCTGCTCCGCTATAATTCACCGGACTGTCCGGTGTGCACCGGACTGTCCGGTGTACCAGCGGGGCAACGGCTATTTCGGCGCCAACGGCTACCTGCGACGCATTAAATGCACGCGCTGCGCGCGCAGAAGTCAGGCGTGCCTATACTGGCGCACCGGACACTCAACAGTACATGTCCGGTGCGCCACCGGACATCCAGGCGGGCCCAGAAGTCAGAACTCCAACGGTCGGAATCCAACGGCATTGGTGACGTGGCTGGGGCACCGGACATGTCCGGTGTGCACCGGACTGTCCAGTGCGCCATCGAACAGACAGCCTCCACCAACGGTCAAGTTTGGTGGTTGGGGCTATAAATACCCCAACCACCCCCACATTCATTGCATCCAAGTTTCTCACTTCTCAACCACTTACAAGAGCTAGGCATTCAATTCTAGACACATACAAAGAGATCAAATCCTCTCCAATTCCACACAAGGCTTTAGTGATTAGCGAGAGAGATTTGTCGTGTTCTTTTGAGCTCTTGCGCTTGGATTGCTTCTTTTCTTTCTCACTTGTTCTTGTGATCAAAACTCCATTGTAATCAAGGCAAGAGGCACCAATTGTGTGGTGGCCCTTGCGGGGAAGTTTTGTTCCCGGCTTTGATTTGAGAAGAGAAGCTCACTCGGTCCGAGGGACCGTTTGAGAGAGGGAAGGGTTGAAAGAGACCCGGCCTTTGTGGCCTCCTCAACGGGGAGTAGGTTTGAGAGAACCGAATCTCGGTAAAACAAATCCACGTGTCTCACTTCATTATTCGCTTGTGATTTGTTTTCACACCCTCTCTCGGACTCGTTTTTATTTCTAACGCTAACCCGGATTGTAGTTGTGTTTATATTTGTAAATTTCAGTTTCGCCCTATTCACCCCCCCCCCCCCCTCTAGGCGACTGTCAATTGGTATCAAAGCCCGGTGCTTCATTAGAGCCTAACCGCTCAAAGTGATGTCGGGAGATCACGCCAAGAAGGAGATGGAGACCGGCGAAAAGCCTACTACAAGCCACGGGAGCACTTCATCGGAAGAGTCCCGCACCAAGAGGAACGAGAAGAAAGACTCCTCCAAAGGAAAGGAGAAGAAGAAGGACTCCTCCAAAGGGAAGGAGAAGAAATCTTCTTCACACAAAGAGAAGAAGGAGAAATCCTCTTCCCACAAGCCGCATCGGAGTGGGGACAATAAAAAGAGGATGAGGAAAGTGGTCTACTACGAGACCGATTCTTCATCAACCTCCACCTCCGGCTCCGACGCGGCATCCGTCACTTCTAAGCACCAAGAGCGCAAGAAGTATAGTAAGATTCCCCTACGCTACCCTCGCATTTCTAAACATACACCTTTACTTTTCGTCCCATTAGGCAAACCACCAACATTTGATGGTGAAGATTATGCTAGGTGGAGTGATTTAATGCGATTTCATCTAACCTCACTCCACAAAAGTATATGGGATGTTGTTGAGTTTGGTGCACAGGTACCATCCGTAGGGGATGAAGACTATGATGAGGATGAGGTGACCCAAATCGAGCACTTCAACTCCCAAGCCACAACCATACTCCTCGCCTCTCTAAGTAGAGAGGAATACAACAAGGTGCAAGGGTTGAAGAATGCGAAGGAGATTTGGGATCTACTCAAGACCGCACACGAGGGTGATGAACTCACCAAGATCACCAAGCGGGAAACGATCGAGGGGGAGCTCGGTCGCTTTCGTCTTCACCAAGGGGAGGAGCCACAAGATATGTACAACCGGCTCAAAACCTTGGTGAACCAAGTGCGCAACCTCGGGAGCAAGAAATGGAATGACCACGAGGTGGTTAAGGTTATTCTTAGATCACTCATCTTCCTTAACCCCACTCAAGTTCAATTAATTCGTGGTAATCCTAGATATACACTAATGACTCCCGAGGAAGTTATCGGGAATTTTGTGAGCTTTGAATGTATGATCAAGGGCTCAAAGAAGATCAACGAGCTTGATGATCCCTCCATGTCCGAAGCACAACCGGTGGCTTTCAAGGCGACGGAGGAGAAGAAGGAGGAGTCTACACCAAGTAGACAACCAATCGACGCTTCAAAGCTCGACAACGAGGAGATGGCTTTGATCATCAAAAGCTTTCGCCAAATCCTCAAGCAACGGAAGGGGAAGGATTACAAATCCCGTTCCAAGAAGGTTTGCTACAAATGTGGTAAGCCCGGTCACTTTATTGCTAAATGTTCATTATCAAGTGACAGTGACAGGGATAACGACAAGAAGGGCAAGAGGAGAGAAAAGAAGAGGTACCACAAGAAGAGGGGCGGCGATGCCCACGTGTGCCGCGAATGGGACTCCGACGAGAGCTCCACCGACTCCTCCTCCGACGAGGACGCCGCCAACATCGCCGTCACCAAGGGACTCCTCTTCCCCAACGTCGGCCACAAGTGCCTCATGGCAAAGGACGGCAAGAGGAAGAAGGTTAAATCCAAATCATCCACTAAATATGAGTCTTCTAGTGATGATAATGCTAGTGATGAGGAGGATAACTTGCGTACTCTTTTTGCCAATCTTAACATGGAACAAAAGGAAAAATTAAATGAATTAATTAGTGCTTTTCATGAAAAGGATGATCTTTTGGATTCTCAAGAGGACTTCCTAATTAAGGAAAATAAGAAACATGTCAAGGTTAAAAATGCTTATGCTCTAGAGGTAGAAAAATGTGCGAAATTAACTAGTGAGCTAAGCACATGCCATGACACTATTGCCAACCTTAGAAATGAAAATGCTAATTTGTTAGCTAAGGTTGATTCTCATGTTTGCAATGTCTCAACTTCCAATTCTAGAGATGATAACGATGATTTACTTGCTAGGATTGAAGAATTGAACATTTCTCTTGCTAGCCTTAGAATTGAGAATGAAAAATTGCTTGCTAAGGCTAAAGATTTTGATGTTTGCAATACTACTATTTCCAACCTTAGAACTAAGAATGATATATTACATGCTAAGGTTGTAGAATTAAAATCTTGCAAACCCTCTACATCTACCGTTGAGCACACTTCTATTTGCACTAGATGTAGAGATATTGATGTTGATGCTATTAATGATCACATGACCTTAATTAAACAACAAAATGATCATATAGCAAAATTAGATGCTAAAATTGCCGAGCATAACTTAGAGAATGAAAAATTTAAATTTGCTAGAAGTATGCTCTATAATGGGAGACGCCCTGGCATCAAGGATGGCATTGGCTTCCAAAGGGGAGACAATGTCAAACTTAATGCCCCTCCTAAAAGATTGTCTAATTTTGTAAAGGGCAAGGCTCCCATGCCTCAGGATAACGAGGGTTACATTTTGTACCCTGCCGGTTATCCCGAGAGCAAAATTAGGAGAATTCATTCTAGGAAGTCTCACTCTGGCCCTAACCATGCTTTTATATATAAGGGTGAGACATCTAGCTCTAGGCAACCAACCCGTGCTAAGTTGCCTAAGAAGAAAACTCCTAGTGCATCAAATGAACATAGTCTTTCATTTAAAACTTTTGATGCATCTTATGTTTTGACTAACAAATCCGGCAAAGTAGTTGCCAAGTTTGTTGGGGGCAAACACAAGGGCTCCAAGACTTGTGTTTGGGTACCCAAAGTTCTTGTGTCTAATGCCAAAGGACCCAAAACCGTTTGGGTACCTAAAGTCAAGAACTAAAATTGTTTTGTAGGTTTATGCATCCGGGGGCTCAAGTTGGATCATCGACAGCGGGTGCACAAACCACATGACAGGGGAGAAGAAGATGTTCTCCTCCTACGAGAAAAACCAAGATCCCCAACGAGCTATCACATTCGGGGATGGAAATCAAGGTTTGGTCAAAGGTCTTGGTAAAATTGCTATATCTCCTGACCATTCTATTTCCAATGTTTTTCTTGTAGATTCATTAGATTACAATTTGCTTTCTGTATCTCAATTATGCAAAATGGGTTACAACTGTCTTTTCACTGATATAGGTGTCACTGTCTTTAGAAGAAGTGATGATTCAATAGCATTTAAGGGTGTGTTAGAGGGTCAGCTATACTTAGTAGATTTTGATAGAGCTGAACTCGACACATGCTTAATTGCTAAGACTAACATGGGTTGGCTCTGGCACCGCCGATTAGCCCATGTTGGAATGAAGAATCTTCATAAGCTTCTAAAGGGAGAGCACATTTTAGGACTAACTAATGTTCATTTTGAGAAAGACAGGATTTGTAGCGCATGCCAGGCAAGAAAGCAAGTTGGAGCCCATCATCCACACAAGAACATCATGACGACCGACAGGCCGCTTGAGCTACTCCACATGGATCTATTCGGCCCGATTGCTTACATAAGCATCGGCGGGAGTAAGTATTGTCTTGTAATAGTGGATGATTATTCTCGCTTCACTTGGGTGTTCTTTTTGCAGGAAAAATCTCAAACCCAAGAAACCTTAAAAGGATTCTTGAGACGGGCTCAAAATGAGTTCGGCTTAAGGATCAAGAAAATAAGAAGCGACAACGGGACGGAGTTCAAGAACTCTCAAATTGAAGGCTTCCTTGAGGAGGAGGGCATCAAGCATGAGTTCTCTTCTCCCTACACGCCACAACAAAATGGTGTAGTGGAGAGGAAGAACCGAACTCTATTGGACATGGCAAGGACCATGCTTGATGAGTACAAGACTTCGGATCGGTTTTGGGCGGAGGCGATCAACACCGCTTGCTACGCCATCAACCGGTTATATCTACATCGAATCCTCAAGAAGACATCCTATGAACTCCTAACCGGTAAAAGGCCCAATATTTTATATTTTAGAGTTTTTGGTAGCAAATGTTTTATACTTGTTAAGAGAGGTAGAAAATCTAAATTTGCTCCTAAAACTGTAGAAGGCTTTTTACTAGGATATGATTCAAACACAAGGGCATATAGAGTCTTTAACAAGTCCTCAGGACTAGTTGAAGTTTCTTGTGACGTTGTGTTTGATGAGACTAACGGCTCTCAAGTAGAGCAAGTTGATCTTGATGAGATAGGTGAAGAACAGGCTCCGTGCATCGCGCTAAGGAACATGTCCATTGGGGATGTGTGTCCAAAGGAATCCGAAGAGCCTCCAAATGCACAAGATCAACCGTCCTCCTCCACGCAAGCATCTCCACCAACTCAAAATGAGGATGAGGCTCAAGTTGATGAAAAAGAAGATAAATCAAATGAGCCATCTCAAGATGACGACAATGATCAAGGGGGAGATACAAATGATCAAGATAAGGAGGATGAAGAGCAAAGGCTGCCACACCCAAGAGTCCACCAAGCAATCCAACGAGATCACCCCGTCGACACCATCCTCGGCGATATTCATAAGGGGGTAACTACTAGATCTCGTGTTGCACATTTTTGTGAGCATTACTCTTTTGTTTCCTCTATTGAGCCACACAGGGTAGAGGAAGCACTCCATGATTTGGATTGGGTGGTGGCGATGCAAGAGGAGCTCAACAACTTCACTAGGAATGAGGTATGGCATTTAGTTCCACGTCCTAACCAAAATGTTGTAGGAACCAAATGGGTCTTCCGCAACAAGCAAGATGAGCATGGTGTGGTGACAAGGAACAAAGCTCGACTTGTGGCCAAGGGATACTCCCAAGTCGAAGGTTTGGATTTCGGTGAAACCTATGCACCTGTAGCTAGGCTTGAGTCAATTCGCATATTATTAGCCTATGCTACTTACCATGGCTTTAAGCTTTATCAAATGGACGTGAAAAGTGCTTTCCTCAATGGACCGATCAAGGAAGAGGTCTATGTTGAGCAACCTCCCGGCTTTGAAGATAGTAAGTACCCTAACCATGTTTACAAACTCTCTAAGGCGCTTTATGGGCTTAAGCAAGCCCCAAGAGCATGGTATGAATGCCTTAGAGATTTCCTTATTGCTAATGGCTTCAAAGTCGGAAAGGCCGATCCTACTTTATTCACTAAAACTCTTGAACATGACTTATTTGTATGCCAAATTTATGTTGATGATATTATATTTGGGTCTACTAATGAGTCTACATGTGAAGAATTTAGTAGGATCATGACACAAAAGTTCGAAATGTCTATGATGGGGGAGTTGAAGTATTTCTTAGGATTTCAAGTGAAGCAACTCCAAGAGGGCACCTTCATTAGCCAAACAAAGTATACTCAAGACATTCTAAACAAGTTTGGGATGAAGGATGCCAAGCCCATCAAGACACCCATGGGAACCAATGGGCATCTCGACCTCGACACGGGAGGTAAGTCCGTGGATCAAAAGGTATACCGGTCGATATTAGGTTCTTTACTCTATTTATGTGCATCTCGACCGGATATTATGCTTTCCGTATGCATGTGTGCAAGATTCCAAGCCGACCCTAAGGAAGCTCACCTTACGGCCGTAAAACGAATCTTGAGATATTTGGCTTATACTCCTAAGTTTGGGCTTTGGTATCCTAAGGGATCCACATTTGATTTAATTGGTTATTCGGATGCCGATTGGGCGGGGTGTAAAATCAATAGGAAGAGCACATCGGGGACTTGCCAGTTCTTGGGAAGATCCTTGGTATCTTGGGCTTCAAAGAAGCAAAATTCGGTCGCTCTTTCCACCGCCGAAGCCGAGTACATTGCCGCAGGTCATTGTTGCGCGCAATTGCTTTGGATGAGGCAAACCCTGCGGGACTACGGTTACAAATTAACCAAAGTCCCTTTGCTATGTGATAATGAGAGTGCAATCAAGATGGCGGATAATCCCATCGAGCACAGCCGCACTAAACACATAGCCATTCGGTATCACTTTTTGAGGGATCACCAACAAAAGGGAGATATCAAGATTTCTTAGATTAATACTAAAGATCAATTAGCCGATATCTTTACCAAGCCTCTTGATGAACAAACTTTTAACAAACTTAGGCATGAGCTAAATATTCTTGATTCTAGAAACTTCTTTTGTTGATTTGCACACATAGCTCATCTTCCATACCTTTGATCATATCTCTTTCATATGCTATGACTAATGTGTTTTCAAGTCTATTTCAAACCAAGTCATAGGTGTATTGAAAGGGAATTGGAGTCTTCGGCGAAAACAAAGGCTTCCACTCCGTAACTCATTCCTCGCCGTCGCTCCGTGCCACTCTCCATTCTTTGGGGAGAAAAGCATGAGCATCAAGGAAAAGGACTTCGTCCTTGGTATAATCTTAACTCATTTATTTATGACCAAAGGGGAAGAAAGAACTTCGAGGGCTCTAATGATTCCGTTTTTTGGCGATTCATGCCAAAGGGGGAGAAAGTAAGAGCCCAAAGCAAAAGGACCGCACCACCACCAATTTCACAAACTTTGTGTTTCCAAGAATATTATCAATTGATATCCTATTGTGTTCAAAAGGGGGAGAAAGTAGTATTTCAAAAATGATATATCAAAACCCTCTTGAACACTAAGAGGAGGATCTCATTTAGGGGGAGTTTTGTTTAGTCAAAGGAGAAGCGTTTGAAACAAGAAAAAAAATTCAAATCTTGAAAATGCTTTGCTAAACCTTATTTATTTTACCTTTGACTATTTGCAAAAGAACTTTGAAAAGTATTTACAAAAGAATTTGCAAAAACAAAACTTGTGGTGCAAGCATGGTCCAAAATGTTAAAAATGAAAGAAACGATTCATGCATATCTTGTAAGTATTAATATTGGCTCAATTCCAAGCAACCTTTATACTTACATTGTACAAACTAGTTCAATTATGCACTTCTATATTTGCTTTGGTTTGTGTTGGCATCAATCACCAAAAAGGGGGAGATTGAAAGGGAATTAGGCTTACACCTAGTTCCTAAATAATTTTGGTGATTGAATTGCCCAACACAAATAATTGGACTAACTAGTTTGCTCTAGTGTATAAGTCTTACAGGTGCAAAAGGTTCACACTTAGCCAATAAAAAGATCAAGTATTGGATTCAACAAAGGAGCAAAAGGACAACCGAAGGCACCTCTGGTCTGGGGCACCGGACTGTCCGGTGTACACCGGACAGTGTCCGGTGCACCAGAGGACTCGAACTTAAACTCGCCACCTTCGGGAATTTTCAGAGGCGCTCGGCTATAATTCACCGGACTGTCCGGTGTACACCGGACAGTGTCCGGTGCTCCAAGGAACAGCGGCCTCCGGAACTCGCCAGCCTCGGGAAAACGCAGCGGCTGCTCCGCTATAATTCACCGGACTGTCCGGTGTGCACCGGACTGTCCGGTGTACCAGCGGGGCAACGGCTATTTCGGCGCCAACGGCTACCTGCGACGCATTAAATGCACGCGCTGCGCGCGCAGAAGTCAGGTGTGCCCATACTGGCGCACCGGACACTCAACAGTACATGTCCGGTGCGCCACCGGACATCCAGGCGGGCCAAGAAGTCAGAACTCCAACGGTCGGAATCCAACGGCATTGGTGACGTGGCTGGGGCACCGGACATGTCCGGTGTGCACCGGACTGTCCAGTGCGCCATCGAACAGACAGCCTCCACCAACGGTCAAGTTTGGTGGTTGGGGCTATAAATACCCCAACCACCCCCACATTCATTGCATCCAAGTTTCTCACTTCTCAACCACTTACAAGAGCTAGGCATTCAATTCTAGACACATACAAAGAGATCAAATCCTCTCCAATTCCACACAAGGCTTTAGTGATTAGCGAGAGAGATTTGTCGTGTTCTTTTGAGCTCTTGCGCTTGGATTGCTTCTTTTCTTTCTCACTTGTTCTTGTGATCAAAACTCCATTGTAATCAAGGCAAGAGGCACCAATTGTGTGGTGGCCCTTGCGAGGAAGTTTTGTTCCCGGCTTTGATTTGAGAAGAGAAGCTCACTCGGTCCGAGGGACCGTTTGAGAGAGGGAAGGGTTGAAAGAGACCCGGCCTTTGTGGCCTCCTCAACGGGGAGTAGGTTTGAGAGAACCGAACCTCGGTAAAACAAATCCACGTGTCTGACTTCATTATTCGCTTGTGATTTGTTTTCACACCCTCTCTCGGACTCATTTTTATTTCTAACGCTAACCCGGATTGTAGTTGTGTTTATATTTGTAAATTTCAGTTTCGCCCTATTCACCCCCCCCCCCTCTAGGCGACTGTCAGTAACAAAGCCTGGCTCAACATTCCCTTAGGAATGACTTCAAAGCTTTTTCTTTAAATCATAGCTCTGCATTCCCTTAGAAACAACTTCAGAGCTTTTTCACCTTTATTTGGTGATAAAACTTTAGCTCTGCATTTCCTTAGGGTTTAGGATTTTTCAGCTTTACTGGTAATAAAACTTTAAATTCTGATGAGGACGTCACTTCTATACATACAATGTATGGATTGATAACACGATCGCATGCACGACAGATAAATCTCCAGGCACATTCTACCCTAGTCAATTGTGTTTCAGAGCTTACGCTTGGGGAAATGGATGTTTTGGTGATTAGGAACCTTGGAGAGGACCAACAAGGACTTGGGAAAGGCCAAGGTTTCAAGGAGGAGCAGCAAGGGCGTCCACAACAGGATGGAGATCAAGTCCGACTCGGCTACGACTCCACCTTGGGTTTCAGGACTAGTATGTACTAAAATGGACGTCTATGATGCATCCAGACTCTGATTGCGACGGACTTGATATGGTTGGAAAGATAAAGATATTATCTAACCAACCCAACCGGTCCCACCTTAAACTTCATCTAGAGTTAACAGGTATCGTCAAAACAATTCAGCGTTTAGATTCTATTTTGGTGCTACGACACCATCTGTTGGGTCGTTGGGCCGTGTATCGCGTTGGAGCGCATTAGGGACGAGACTAGGGGTCACGCATGCCTAATGCTCTATTTATTCAACAACCGCCACAACATTAGGGTGGGTTTTGCTTAGATTATTCTGCCATCGAACAGTATCGTCGTTATCGACTTATGAGACCCCATCTCATAATCAACACAGTTTTGGTTGTCTTCTTTCTGTTCTTGCTTGTGTTCTTGATTGCGCTTGCAGGGATAAACCTTCGTGGCGAGGCCACTCATGTGTCATGGGTGATAATCAATGGAGTAGTGGTGTAGTGATTGTGAGGAGCCGTTGAATCGGAGCCTTGGATCATCAAGGTCGAGATCTTCACCTAATCAAGTTATCGTAACTCATGGAAGATCCCCAAACTGACGGGCAAACAAAGGTTGTTAATCGCACTTTATCTACTATGTTGCGGGCTGTTTTGAAAGATAATTTGAGGTTGTAGGAGGAATGTTTGCCACATATTGAGTTTGCTTATAATAGATCCATTCATTCCACAACCAAGCTTAGTCCATTGATGGTAGTATATGGTTTTAATCCTCGTGCTCCAATTGATTTGCTACCTTTACCAACTTATAAAATTGTGAACTTGCAACACAATGTTCCGAATTAATACTTAAGTTGCATGAAACAGCTAAGTTGCAAATTTAAAAGATGAATGAAAAGTATCTTATTGCTGCTAGTAAAGGTAGGAAGGAAATAAAATTGGAACCATGTGACTTGGTGTGGATCCATTTGACAAAGGATAGGTTTCCTGATTTAAGAAAGTCTAAACTCATGCCACGTGCTACTGGTCCTTATAAAGTTCTTGAAAAAAAATAATGATAATGCATATAAATTCAGTTGCTTCTAGATTTTAGGGTTAGTCCCACCTTTACCATTTCGGATTTCAAGCCATATATGGGTGAGGAAGATGAGATCGAGTCGAGGACGACTCCAATTCAAGAGGGGGATGATGATGAGGACATCACTTCTATACATATAATGTATGGACCAATAACACGATTTGCGTGCACGACAGCTAAATCTGTAGGTACATTCTACCCTAGTCAATTGTGTTTCAGAGCTTGCGCTTGGGGCAATAGATGTTTTGATGATTAGGAATCTTGGAGAGGACCAGCAAGGACTTGGGAAAGGCCAAGGTGTCGAGGAGAAGCAGCAAGGGCGTCCACGACAGGAAGGAGAACAAATCCGACTCGACTATGACTCCATCTCGGGTTCCAGGACCAGTCTGTACTAAAATGGATACCTAGTATGTATCCGGACTCCGATTGCGATAGACTTGATATGGTTGGAAAGATAAAGCGATTATCTAACCAACCCAATTGGTCCCACCTTAAAATTCATCCAGAGTCAACGGGAATCATCGAAACAATTTAGCGTTTAGATTATGTTTTGGTGCTGCGTCACCCTGTTGGGTCGTTGGATCATGTATGCATTGGAGCCCATTAGGGGCGAGACTAGGGGTCACGCACACCCTAATGCTCTATTTATTCAGCAGCCACCGCCACATTATGAGTGTGTTTTGCATAGATTATTTTGTCATCGAACAGTATCATCGTCATCGGCTTGTGAGACCCCATCTGGTAATCAACACAGTTTTATTGCGTTCTTCCTGTTCTATGTTCTTGAGCTTCACTTTCCTGTCTCTCCATCTTGTGGTTTCTGCTTGCTATAACTTTCTTGTTGTCCTGTTCTTCAGTCGAAGCTGCGACTCTTGCTAATCCCAACTTGATTTCTTCGGTGGTAACAACTTCGTCCCCGAAGAGGAGCATGAACGGTGTGAAAACAGTAGATCTCGGTAATGACATGTTATGATTCCACACAACTTTGATGAGTTCATCTGCCCATTTGCCCTTTGGCAATTCATCTAGCGACTTTGTGATTCCTAGCAAGATTATGCCATATGCTTTGCTTCGAGATCGGCAGGCTACCCAAAGCGCCTCTAGACGGCGTAGAGTCGAAGAGAGGTGAAGATTAAGATTGAGATACTACAACTAGAGCTACGCTATGTCTACTCCTAATAAATGATAATATAGATAGATTGGTTCGATTGGATTGCATGTTCTCAATCGGTTGTACCCTTTCATATATATAGAGGTCTGGACCCGTTCCAAGCCAATACCCAACAGTTTCTCATGAATTTGTTAGGATAATCACGAATGAAATAAGGACTAGCCGAAGTTAAAGACCGTCTTGATCATTCGTGTGGACCGTTCGGATCAAAAGGCCAGGCCGTCAGACTGTCCATGTACCTAATTTGGTCCTCAACAAGTGACTAATCATGTGTTTAGTTTAGTTGAGATTACATGGGATATGAAGGTCGTATACCAGTTTTTGAGATGGAACGATCTGTGTTTTTTTTTGGTAGAACAGAGAAGGCATGAGGTGATCCTAGCTATTTTCGTAGAAGGGGCGATGAATTAATTGGACGTCTTTTTACTAATCTATTTGCCACCGTCAGATGTGGGGGTGGGGCTACGGTGTCAGCCGGCTGTGTTCACGAGAGCGGATGAGACGGACTGATGACGCCGTGTAATTTCATTGCGGATATTTTTAGAAATTTAACAAACGGCTCTATTATTACGGATATTTTCAGAATTCCATATCAAAGAGCAAATTTACAGGCAGTTGATAATAAGAGAGGTAATGGTGCAAGAGTATAAGCGTCTTTTTTAGGCTGAGCTGACATCATTATGTGCTTATAACGAAATATGGGTAAACAGAGGTTTGTTATAAAAAAAGGAGCAACAGTGCAAAGTTCGAAAAAGTAAGATGGAGTTAGAATCGTGAACAAGGGCAACCATGCAATTGTCCCAAAAGAAAACTATATGTGGCGAATAAAGATGCAGCCGGGCCTCGCCTGCAGGCCTAACAGATGCCATTTTAGTGCAAAATCAGTACAGTACCACCTTGCATAATTTAATGACAGCCAAGAACATTGAAGTCCCGCATTTGTGTTGCGAACAACCACCGCCAGCAGCGAGCAGGAAGAAGTCGGTGTCGTGCTCGTGCAGCACACCAAACACAACTAGTGCTACCGCATTTTTCACAGCACGAACCCTACAATATCACCACCCATGCCATTGTACAGTTATGGTATATCATTCACAGCACACCGTAGAGAAACAACTCAACTTCATCCACATACATTTCGACGATAGTATTAATACCGCACAGAGGCCAATAAGATTCCATCTCACTCAGGGCCCAGAAACACCCTTGTCAAGGCCGTAATCCGTCATGCCCACACCAACCTCATTTTGGTGCTTCATGAACCCACCCGTCGCAGCTTTTGAGTAACTCCAGTAGTACACCAGGGACGCCAGGAGGTTGATGATCATCATTGCAGCAGCTGCTGCAAAGACTCCCTTGCGAAGGGCGGCGCACGACACCAAATCATGCTTCATGTAGTAGCCTAAATACTTGGTGTGCTTTGCATTCCTCACCGATCCTCCTATGAGACAAGCTTCTGCGACGAGGAATGTTATCCTGCAAACAGGGGAACAAAAATGGAAGGACAAAGTTATTTCCAAAAGGCGCTTGATCTCATGGAATTATATAACCAATGTGATGACCAACAAAACCTTGACAAGTTACCAACATCTGATCTCATGGAATTTGAAAAATGCCAAAGTGCCAAACAAAGTATCAAATTGAATGGTCCAATTCAATTTCTACACCTGACCTAATAAAAAAACCACCCAGGTACCATGAGTTGCTCAATTTTCAGAAAGATTAAGCAGGAGCAATGGTGATACTGGCGCAGGAAATACGAATCAAGGGCTGGCAGGCAGTTGCTAGCAGGCTGTGGCTGGCGCTTGGGCACCGTGATCACAGGCTGAGGGAGGAAACAGGAGGCACAGGTGAGAGTACCAACTCCCTGGGGGGGGGGGGGGGGGGGGGGGGAGCTAGCAACAAGGTTGGTTGCTAATTGCTTGTTTTATTCCTTGTTTCCCTGGCATTATATAGCCAAGGCTGCCTAACACATCTTAACAACCTCTATCAAGATCTAACAAACACTAACAACGTCCTGATAAGGGAGCTTTGTCCAACGGAATCTCTCTGATAGTAGCCCAGACCTCTTCCTCAGTAAATGGCACCTCAAGCTCAGACAGGTCATGCTGCTGCACACCTAAGGAAAGAAAATCCAGAGTGAAGTCTCTTTGCTCAGCCGAACCGATCAAAGCATCATAAAACTCGAGGGCTGCTCAAAGTTTGTTTCGGGTGGCTGTGGTCGTGTACAAGTGATGTGGTCATGTGTGTGGCTGTGGCATGTTAGTTCCTAACCGCCTTGTACTCGACGCTATTTTTCCAGTTGCGTCGTACTCTTGTTTCTTCTCTCCTTAATGAAATGACTCGCAGCTCTCCTGCGACGTTAAAAAAATGGTACAACAACAGAAACAATGTATTTATACACCAGCTGCAAATGTTTCTGCATAGACAGGAAGACAAATGCACATGCCAAAAAGGACCCAGTAGTGGGAGTTAATAGCGAATCTGGAAACTATCATCCTAGTTCTGAATACCAAGATTTTTGAAGGAAGAATAAAGACTGATCATAGGAATGAAATTTCAGAAACAAACTTGTTTAGTAATCAAAGCTCAGAAAAATCTAGTTTTCCTTTGGCTATTGACACTTCAGATCAGGTTTTAAAGCAACAAAGGTTTCACAAAACTCCCACCTTAACCAAATAACAGCTTCCTGGAACCAGAATAGAGGTCTCCACTCCAGGATGATTGGATCATAGTGGAGGAAGCTTTTAACACGTATCGTCCCGTTAAGGACTCAAGAGATGCAAATAAAACTTCAGATTCAGGGCCACCAACCAAGCACCTTGAGGTTCTTATAGATGTAGAAGAGTTTTTTCTAGTTTCGAAAACTAGCGAAAAAGCATGTGCATTGCAAGAGCATAACAAATCAAACAATTACATGTGATAGTGGTATCACAGAGGGAATACTAATGACAAAACTTATGGATATCTAGGGCTATATGAGAATGAAATAAGGCAGTCAACAAATTCCCAATAATCTGGCTCAATGAAAAGGTTGGGTGAATAAAAAGTTTAGGGGCAGAGTGATGGCGGCAGGGACACCATCACAACTTGAATATTTTAAGGTCATGTTTGGGTCATTCGAATGTGCAGATTGGATTTGAGGGATAAATCTCACCATTCCTCCGGAAGGATTGCTTCGCTTCATAAAATGCAACAACATCTGCCTATACCCAAAAAATTTTGCAGATGCTCGAGGCAAACAGCTTGAGAGAGAAAACAGAGGTGAATGAACCTACAAGAAGCAACTGGATCTTGGCCAACAGCATGAAAGCAAGATCTATATTGCTACAGTGATAGTGCACCATCAAGTGCATCATAGCCTCTTCTCTCGCCTTCTGTTTTCCATGCGTACCAAGCGGCTGCGCTGAGTGTAATGTTGTCCACCTCCACCCAAATGAAACAACACAAACAATCTGTCCTTGCCAGATGGGAATTGTCTGCGTGTGGGCTGAAAGAGATGGTGCCCAGGTGAGGATAGATGGGACTTGAGGGAAATGATAAGATCGATCTTGAAGACATTAGTGTGAAAGCAACAGAAAGGAGATAGAAGTGATCAATACTTCACGAATGTGTGGTAGTAAGTCAAATGGAACATATGTCAGTAGCTTGCTAAAAGAAACACTCTTTTACGTCTGCAGAGATGAGCAGACTACCTGATCATAACTTGAGAAAGAGAACCACATCAAGTCCAAGCAAACAAGTTTCCGATTCCAAATTTTCCAATGTTTTTTTCATTCCAGCATCCTGAACACTAACCCTTCTAATCCTATGTTTTCCATTATTCTGTTTGGCCACTACACTTCTTTCCTGTTCTTGTGCTTTCTTCCTTTTCGGTGTTTTTCATCCCTCCATTCCAAACAGGCCCTAAGTAGTAGCTGTTGGGAGGCCTGCTTCTTCGCCGAAGGTCCTCTAAGCAAAAACACCTTTGGCAGGATGGCACGAAAGCAGACACAACGCGAAGGTATACACCGAAGCTACGATCTAGGGAGCTTCGGCATAATGACATGCCTTGAGACTAAGGGGTGCACCGACTTAAATAGGAAAAGACCGATTAGTTCATGATAATTTGTGTCACGCTTATAGTTAGTTATCAAGGACATGGATGTAATTTTACACAGGTTGTGTCATGTGCTTATAAATAGATGAACAGTAACTCTGTGCTGTTCACGCTGACTTGTATTCACTCGTACGTCACACTTGGATTTTCACCTTCTGTTAAACCGAAGGTATAAATGTAATTCAATATCGTTTATATTTATTCATGATTATATGATAAAATATAAATAGTTCAATAACTTCATATGATTATTCATGTTTTATTTATATATGTCATATGATCCTGATTCTTCATTATGAATTGAGATGATGAAGGTATGTCCTTCATAACCTTCGTCTGAAGATCATTATATCATAAAGGAGATAATGCTTCGAACGATGAAGGTCTTTAACCATTAACATTTGTGTTGCTTTGTTCTTAACTCATAGCATTTGAGAACAAGTCCCCAACAGTAACGATTACTGAAAAACATCTAAATTTTTCCATGATGGTTCTGGTTTCACAAAAACTGTGCAGTACATAGCAAACCACGGTTACTAATTTATAAGCAGCAGGTATCTCCGCCAGTTCAATGCCCCACAAGAAAAGGGTTGGGAGATACATGATATGTAACATGTAAAAGACTACTGATAAAAATAGCTCGTAACATTGATTATGTAGAGTGTCACTTGTAACAGGTCTATAGAATTAAATGAGCAGAGTGTCACTTGTGCATGGGACTAATTCAAAGAATATAACGCCGTGTTGTCCACTAATGTATAAGCCATCAAAGAATTTTGCAACTGCACTTACAGTATTATCAAATGATCATGTAGAAACTGCTCTAAACTTGTGAGGGTTACATAGGCCTTCCACTGTTCTTGAGGTAATGGAACAGCTGAAACTGGTAAAAACCTACAAGCCTATGTTGCTAATTCATCCATCCATAGTAGCATTACTGTTATTCACCAGGTATACCTCCGCCCTATCAGAGGAAGCTCGCCTGGACCGTGTTTTTTGCTGCTCTGATTGGGATGAGTTGTTCCTTGATTCCCTCCTTCAGAGTGCTGCTTCAGTGGTGTCTGATCACTGCCCCCTCTTGATGGGTTTGAAGGTGAAGACTCAAGGGAAAAGGCGTTTCCATTTTGAGAATTTTTGCCCCAAGCTGCCAAGTTTTATGGATGCAGTTGAACAAAATTGGAATGCTCCTGTCTCAGCAATTTGTCCAGTTGAGCGTTTCTATATCAAGCTGCAGCAGCTTAGTATGGAATTGCAAAGGTGGAGTCAGAGGAAAGTTGGCAACATCAAAATTCAGCTTAGCATGGCTAAAGAGGTTCTCCATCATATTGAGATTGCAAGGGATCGTCGTGCCCTCTTGATGCGGCCCCCTCTGGAGGGCCTCTTTGGTGACCGTAGAGGTGAGAGGAGGAGGAGGCTAGAACCAGGAACAGATCTGAGAGGGTAAGAACTGTGGCTAGGTAGGCGGACGTCGTCACCACGGCTGGCAGCTTGCCGAGCCACGATGACCGAGATAGTCCCGCCCAACTGCAGGGAGACTTTATTCCTCGATGATCCTAATACAAACTACGGGTCTGCCTTTATAGTATGAGGCGACCTCTTCAAAAGGAACTAAATAACTGAAACTGGAAGTAAACTAATGCATATCCTTTATTCTGGAAACAAACTAATGCATATCTCCCTGTAATAAAAGCTTGCCTACTAACCCGATTGCTAGCCACTTTTCTGATCACTTTCCTTGTTTGATTCTGCTGCTCCTTTTGCTGGATCCTGGCGCCTGCGCCTCTGGTACTGGCAGCCTACAAATGCATCAGTAACATTTCTCCCCTCCACAAGAAACAGCTCGTCCGCGAGCTTAAAAAGAGGATACTTCTGTGTGAAGTCTTCCAATTGTTCCCAAGAGGCATCTGATGCTGGTCGACCCACCCAATGGACTAAGAGTTCCCAAACTCCTCGATTCAGCCGAGCCTTGAGGACCTTGTCTGGAGTTGGAATGACTCTGCCATGCAGAATTTCGGGTAATGGAACTATGGCGGTTGGTGTTGTGCCTTCAAACTTTTTTAACAAGGATACATGGAAGACGTCGTGGATCCGGGCACGTGCTGGCAGCTGCAACTTATAAGAGACTTTCCCAATGCGACTTGTTACCTGGTATGGCCCAAAGAAGCGAGGACCCAATTTCGACGGAGCAGCCGCGATGACACCCACTGCTGTTCGCTGTTGTAAACGGAGCCATACCCAGTCGCCTTCTTGGAATTCGACCTCTCGTCGTGACTGATCCTGATATGTCTTCATCACAAGTTGTGCTTGTACCAACCTTTCCTTGATTTCAGTCAGAAATTCATCTCGTTCCTGGAGCTGCTGATCTACCGCTGCCACCTTTGCGACACCAGGATGGTAAGCTAATAATGTTGGTGGCTCTCGGCCATAAACTACCCGAAAGGGGGAACATTTGAGGGCGGAGTGGTACGAAGTGTTGTAACAAAATTCTGCCCATGGTAACCACTGTAACCAAGTTCTTGGACGGTCGCCGGCTAGGCAGCGAAGATACATGATAATGATCCGATTGACCACTTCCGACTGGCCATCAGATTGAGGATGAAAGGCGGAACACATGTGCAGCTTGACCCCAGCTAAGCGAAACAGCTCGGTCCAAAAAGCACTAGTGAAAACCGTGTCCCGATCACTAACAATGGAGCAAGGAAAACCATGAAGCCGGACAATGCCATCAAAGAAGGCCTTGGCGACTGAGGCTGCTGTGTATGGGTGGCCTAATGGAATGAAATGCGCCATTTTGGAAAATCTGTCCACCACTGTGAGAATTACTGATTTACCGCCCACCTTGGAAAAACCTTCCACAAAATCCATGGAAATATCACTCCAAATACCTGCTGGAATTGGTAATGGTTGCAGTAGCCCGGCAGGGTGTAAGTGGACTGACTTGTTGCGTTGACATACGGAGCAGCCCTTCACATATTCTCTGATTCGTTGGAGGGCATGAGCATTATAAAATGTAGCCCGCCAACGGTGCACCGTCTTCTCTACACCTTCATGCGCCCCATCATGGGCATCGGCCAAGAGGAGTGGCCACATAGCTGATGCATCTGGGACGAAGATCTTGCCTTTAAATAGCAGCAACCCATCTACTTCAGTCCATTCTGCTTTGGCTGTTCCAGCTTCCAACTGAGCACGGATAGCCTGCACCTAGGAATTAGTGGCCGCCTCATCTCGCAAGTTGTCAAACAGCGAGAATATTGGGAGTGATATGCTGCGCACAGTGCCCATTGGTTCCTCCCGCCGAGATAAAGCATCTGCAGCACCATTCAATTTGCCCGGACGATATTCAACAGTCAAATCATAGCCAAATAATTTACTGACCCATGTGTGTTGGGGAATGGTGGAGAGCCGCTGGTCCAAGATGAACTTCAAACTGTAATGATCTGTCCTGACTGTAAATGCACGTCCCCAGAGATATGGCCGCCAGTTGCGGACGGCCTTGACCAAACCGATCAATTCCCGCTCATAAGCGGGCAATTTCTGGTGATGGGGCGCAACTGCACGGCTGAAGAAGGCAATTGCACCATCACCTTGATGGAGCACAGCGCCGAACCCTGCTCCTGAGGCATCGCAGTCCACCATGAAGCGCTTGGAGAAGTCCGGCATTTGGAGGAGTGGTGCTGTCATCAAGGAATGTTTAAGTTGTAGGAAAGCTGCATCCGCAGCGTCCGACCACCGAAAGGCCTCTTTCTTCAAGAGGGCTGTTAGCAGGGCAGCCACCTCGCCATAGCCAGCGATGAATTTGCGGTAGTAGCCGGTGAGGCCAAGGAAGCCCCGCAGCGCCCGGAGAGACTGCGGGCGAGGCCATGCCTCCACCGCCTCGATCTTTGCGGGATCCATGGCGACGCCGGCTTTGGAAATGATGTGTCCTAGATAAGACACTGTTTCTTCCCCGAAGAAACACTTAGAGCGCTTCAGGAATAACTTGTTGTCGCGTAGGACTTGGAAGACCTGTTTCACATGCTGCAAATGTTCTGCCCATGTCTTGCTGAAAATCAGTATGTCATCAAAAAATACCAGGACAAACTTCCGAATATAAGCTTTGAGGACGTCATTCATCAAGGACTGAAAGGTGGAGGGTGCGTTTGTCAACCCAAAGGGCATGACGAGGAACTCAAATTTTCCGCGGTGTGTGCGGAATGCTGTCTTGTTGATGTCGTCCGGACTCATGCGAACTTGATGATATCCGCTGCGGAGGTCAAGCTTGGTGAAGAACCTCGCATCTCGGAGTTCATCCAACAGTTCATCTACTACTGGGACAGGAAAGGAGTCCTTTACCGTTTTGCTGTTGAGCTCACGATAGTCGATGCAGAATCGCCATGACCCATCCGCTTTCCGGACCAGGAGAACCGGGGAGGAGTATGCCGATGAGCATTCCCGGATGATGCCTTGCTGCAGCATAGCCTCGCATTGTTTCTCGATCTCATCCTTCAGCAGCTGCGGGTAACGGTATGGTTTTACCGCAACTGGTGTTGTTCCTGGCAGAAGTGTGATGCGATGGTCATGGCATCGAGGGGGTGGGAGGTCGCGCGGTTCGTCGAAGATGTCGGTGAAGGAGTCGAGTAGGGTCGTCAGGAGATCCCTCGTGACGGCCAGCGCAGCGAGCTGCGGCTGAGGGCCACCGATCCCGGACCAGCAGACAACCCGTTCCTTGTGCCAGAACGCCATGGTGAGGTCGGCGAAGTTCCACAAGATCGGCCCTAGGGTACGCAGCCATTGTACCCCGAGGACGACGTCGAAGCCATCCATCGCGAGTGTGTAGCAGGAGATGTCGAAGGTGTCCTTGTCGATGGAGATAGCCACCTGGCGGCATACGCCCGTGCTGGGGACACGATCGCCGTTCGCCACCTTGATGGAGAGGCCGGTCCGGCGTTCCACCATGATCCCCAGCTTGGACACCAGTCCCTCCTGGATGAAGGTATGAGTCGATCCCGAGTCCACCAAGGCGACCAGGGAGACTCCGTTGATGACGACTGGGAGTTTCATCGTGTTGCCCACGTCGATCCCTGTTAAGGCGTGCAGGGAGATCCCCAGCTCTTCTTATACGGACTCCGCGTCGGCGTCGTCGTCCATCTCGATGAGGAAAACGCCCTTGCCTGCACACTTGTGGTCTGTCGTATATTTCTCGGTGCAGTGATAGCACTCACCATTGGCGCGCTTGGCTGCCAGCTCCTCCGACGAGAGTCGCTTCATGCGAGGTCGTGGTGCACCCCCCAGCTTAGACGTGGTCGCCGGAGGGAGGGCCTTTGAGGACGATCGGCCGGCTGGTGGTGCAGCGTGGGTAAGTCGACGCTCGTGAGCCCGGGCCAAGCTCATGGCTGTTTGGAGGTTCGGTGGTCGCTTCAGCTCGACCTCCGTTCGCAAGGGTTCCCCCAGGCCTGCAGTAAAGAGCTCGACCTGCTGGTGCGGCGTGACGTCTTGCGCGCGACACAGGAGCTGGGAGAACTGTCGCTGGTAGTCCTCCACGGTGCCGATGCGATACAAGTCCTTCAGCTCCGCCAGGCTATTGTGTCGCAGCGGAGGCCCGAACCGCATGTTGATGTACTTGGCAAAGCGGCGCCACGGCACCAGACCGTAGTCGAGCTCGAAGCCGAAGTACCAATCCAGTGCTGCACCGTCCAAGTGCAGGGACGCCACCCACACTCTGTCGTCGTCGAGTGTGCGCATCCCCCGAAAATAGGTTTTGCACTTGTTGAGCCATGGGAGGGGATCGGATTCACCGTCGAACGATGGAAACTTCAGTTTGGGCCGTTGATTGTGATCCTCGTAGCGATCACGGTCGTAGAAATCGTCCCGCCGACGCCGGTCGCGGCCCTCTGGTCGCCAGTTGCGGCGCCGTTGGAAGGCGCCACCAGCGGGATCGCGCCCTCCGCGCCGGTCCTCTCGACGGAAATCCCCACTGCGCCTGTCGTCCGGACGGAAGTCCTCACGTCCAGCGCCCCGCCGGCCCTTGGAGATGCGGCGGTCCTCCCGCCAATCGGTGTTGAGGGAGTCGTCGGTGGCGCTGCCGTCGTTGTCATCAGAAGGCGCCCCAGTGGCGCGACGTCGATCGTGGAGATGACGGTCGAGCGGCAAGGGGGATCCATCCGACTCCTGTAGAGGATCCGCGTCGTTCTTGGCGGCGCCCCCTTTGTCGGTGTGACCGCCGCCCGCGCTCTGCTGGGTGCCGTGAAGGCCGGCCGCGGTATCGGTCCCCGGCAGGACGAGCTGCTCCATACGCGCGAGCCGCTGATCGTGCAGCGCCATGTGCGTGTTGAGCGTGGAGACTTGGGCGAGCAGGCGGTCCAGCTTCTCTTCAATGGAATCCTCAGGAACGTTCCCCATGGAGCCGGACAGAGGTGTCGATGCTCCACTGGTCTTTGATACCAAATTGATGTGGCCCCCTCTGGAGGGCCTCTTTGGTGACCGTAGAGGTGAGAGGAGGAGGCTAGAACCAAGAACAGATCTGAGAGGGTAAGAACTGTGGCTAGGTAGGCGGACGTCGTCATCGCGGCTGGCAGCTTGCCGAGCCACGATGACCGAGATAGTCCCGCCCAACTGCAGGGAGACTTTATTCCTCGATGATCCTAATACAAACTACGGGTCTGCCTTTATAGTATGAGGCGACCTCTTCAAAAGGAACTAAATAACTGAAACTGGAAGTAAACTAATGCATATCCTTTACTCTGGAAACAAACTAATGCATATCTCCCTGTAATAAAAGCTTGCCTACTAACCCGATTGCTAGCCACTTTTCTGATCACTTTCCTTGTTTGATTCTGCTGCTCCTTTTGCTGGATCCTGGCGCCTACGCCTCTGGTACTGGCAGCCTACAAATGCATCAGTAACACCTCTCTAGTGGCAAGGAGTGGCAGAGGAAAAAACTCAAAGTGCATTGTCTTGGACTTGCCTCCCTTCAGCGCACTATTGCCCGCCTTCGATCACAGATACTTCACCTTCGGGAGGGTGATGCCAATACTTCCTTTTTCCACCAGCACGCAAGATACCACAAGAAAAAGAATTTCATTCCTAAATTCCAGGTTGAGGGTCGATGTGTCACCACGCAAGAAGAAAAACATGCTGCTGTTTTTTATTTCTATGAGAAACTCATTGGAACAGCAGAACAAAGGGAGTTCACGCTGAATCTCGCTGCATTGCAGCTGCAGCAGCATGATCTGAGTTCCATGGAGGAAGCTTTATCTGAGGAAGAAGTTTGGCTCACAATTAAGGACATGCCACTTGACAAAGCTCCAGACCCTGATGGTTTTACTGGCCGTTTTTACATGTCTTGTTGGCAGATCATCCAAGGCGATGTTTTGGCGACTCTTTAAGCTATGTGTGTCCAAGTTTAAACTTCTTAATTCAGCCTTCATCTCATTACTGCCTAGGAAAGCTGATGCTTGTGAAGTTAAAGACTACCGACCCATCAGTCTTGTCCACAGTTTTGCCAAGTTGGTCACAAAGCTATTAGCCAATTGTTTGGCGCCCCAGCTACCAGATATGGTGTCAATCAATCAAAGTGCCTTTGTCAAGGGAAGAAGCATACAAGATAATTTTTTGTTTGTGCAACAAATGGCTAGATGCTTATACAGGAAGAAGGAACCTCACATCCTCCTCAAGTTGGATATTACTAAAGCGTTTGATTCGGTGTCTTGGGCTTTTTTTGTTCGAGGTCTTACAATATTTGGGCTTCGGTCGTAAATGGTGTAACCTCTTATGCCTTCTCCTCTCCACCTCCTCCACTCATGTCCTGGTTAATGGTGAGCCGGGTAGTCCAATCTTGCATCAACGGGGGTTGAGGCAGGGAGACCCTTTGTCACCAATGTTATTTCTGCTAGCCATGAAAGTCTTAAATGCTTTAGTTACCAAAGCTGCCCATGAAAATTTCTTAGAACCATTGGATGTTCTTCAAGCAAAGCACCGGATTTCTTTATATGCTGATGATGTGATTTCGTTCCTCAGTCCAACTCGAAATAATTTATCTCTCATATCTCAGCTTCTAGATGCTTTTGGTCATGCCTCTGGACTATGGATTAATTTCAGTAAAAACTCGGTAACTCCCCTTAACTGTACTGATGCTGATTTGCTGCTCCTTTCTGGGCTCATGGATTGCGAGATCAAGGGCTTTACATGCAAATACCTTGAAATACCTCCCACAATTCAGAAACCGACAAAGGCTGATCTGCTGCCATTGATAGATAAAATAGCAGCTAGCCTCCCAATTTGAAAGGCTTCTCTGTTGAGCCGAGCTGGGCATCTGGTTGTGGTCTGCGTTGTCTTCACTGCCACTCCTATCCACCATATGATGGCTATGGATCTCCCTAAGTGGGTCATTAGAGCATTGATAAACTTCGGCGGGGATTCTTATGAGCAGGCCGCCAAAATGCTAATGGAGGTAATTGCCTTGTCTCTTGGGAAAAGTTTCAGAGGCCGTTACAGTATGGTGGTCTTGGGATACTCAACCTTGAATCAATGGGTTGGGCCTTGTGCATCCGTTGGTCGTGGCTAAAAAAACGGATTCTTCTCGACCTTGGGAAGGGCTGCCTTTTCAGGTACCCCGTAATGCCCATGCTTTCTTTGATGTTGCCCTGGAGACCAAGGTTGGGGATGGTCAGGCCACTAAATACTGGACAGATCGTTGGCTACACGGTTGCACTGTAGGTGAGCTGGCCCCTAATCTCTTTCAGGTAATTCCTAAACGGGCAAGGAGACAACGCACTGTTTCTCAAGCGTTGGGCTGCAGGTCTTGGACTGCTGATATCCAGGGTGCCCTCACTGTACAGGTGCTTGTCGAATACCTGAAGCTCTGGGAAGTAGTTGATGATTTTACCTTGCAGCCTGCTGTTTCAGATCAACACATACGGAAGCTAACAAATTCAGGGCTGTACACTTCTAAATCTGCTTACAACGCCTTCTTTTTGGGTTCAGTTAAGTTTGCACCTTGGAAAATGACTTGGAAAACATGGGCCCCTCTTCGATGCAAGTTTTTCATTTGGTTAGCAATCAAGAACAGGTTTTGGACAGCAGATCACCTGTCAAAACATGGGCTGCCGCACCACTGCCTTTGCCTCCTTTGTGATCAGGATGTGGAGAATATACATCACATTCTTGTGTCTACTCCCGGGAGGTTTGGACCAAAATCATTATGTGTGTTGGTCTGCAGGCAGTTGCTCCCCAACCTGATGTGCGAACTTTCTCTGCCTGGTGGTGTTGGGCAGCCAGCAGTTTGCCAAAGGAGAAGAGGAAAGGGTTTAATTCCCTAGTCATCCTTGTGGCCTGGACTCTTTGGAAGCATAGGAATGCGTGTGTGTTTGAGGGTCTTAATCCTAGTGTCCCTTTAGTCTGCCAAGAAGTTGGTAAGGAGACCGAGCTCTATTGTCTTGCTGGTAACACGACACTCAAGGAGCTACTCGGTGGGGCACGAAGGCTGGACTGGACACGTAAGTTTGTCATGTAGGGCCGTTTGTTTGTCATTGCGTGTGGCGCACTCTAAACTGTTGGTGTGGGGAGGGGCAGTACACATGCCTCCCCTCATGATGAACTGTTATCTTTCTTTCTTAATGAAATGACACACAGCTCTCCTGCGCTGTTCAAGAAAAAATAATTGTTATTCACCATTTGGACACATAATAAGGGTCTGTTTGGAAACTCTGTTTCTCAAACCCACAACTATAGTTTATTATATGCTATGACATAACTGTGCTATATTTTACATCGTCCAATCCAACACCTGTTTGGAGATACAGTATTTTAGTTGTAGTGTAGAAGAGAAGACTGCACCTACGTGCAAGCAAAAAACTTTGGTCCAGACCAAAGTTTTTTTGACTCCAAAAATACCGTGGTATTGGTGTTCCCAAACACCTTTTGGTCTAAAATACCATGGTATGATCAAATATCACGGTATTGTCTTGGGACTAAGAAAATAATGTGTTCCCAAACAGGCCCTAAGCTGTTGCAGGTCCATATAATTCAACCAAATGAGTTGCGACGTATTCATAGAATGAATTGAAATAATATAATTTCATTAATATATAAGCCATGGCAGCATTCTAAACCTACATTTACAATATTATCAAATGATTATGGAGAAATTGCTTCCGCTGATCTTACACTAATGGAAGAGGTAAAACCGGTAGTCTGGTAGACAATTCCAAGCCTATGTTGATAAAACATTCATCAATAAGTGCATTACTGATATTCTATCATATTGAAAATAAGCAGTCCATTCTAAAAACAATCACTAGCAAAGAGCCAAAAATAATTTATGTCTGAATTATACATAGAACACAACAGTTTGTCAGTTAGCGAAGCAATAACATCCAGTACTACTGAAAACAACTAAACCCCTTAAACACCACATCTTCAAATTTTATAAAAGACCATGGAGGCTATTTCACAAACAGATACCGATTTGCAACCCTCGATTTTGAATTCACTTTCTATTCAATTTTGAATAGGAAGGTGATTATAGCCCCCTCAATCCTCTCCAATTCTCTTGCCTCCAAACAAGCCCAAAGTGTATGTACCTACTACCAAACTGAGAAACAAATGTACCCAAATCGAACTAAATCTACGGATCAATCTACAAGCCGTGGCATGCATGCCCATGACGCTACATACAGATCAGAGAAAGAAGAAAGAAGGAAAGAATACGGCGTTTAGGTGTGATACTAGGGTTTAAGACACGCACGACGCACCAGGAGAGGACGAATGCCGTTACGGCACAGCCGCGGGAGGAGAGCACGGGTCCGAAGCAGAGGCACCACGTGGCGACGTTGACAATGGCCTGCTGGAGCAGGAGCACGAAGAAAGCGGAGACGCCGTACACCGTGGAGGCGTCAGTGTCGTAGAGGCAGTAGGACCGCTCGTCGTACTCGTCCGGCATCACCTTCCCCTGCATCCAGCCATCGAGCCCAAAGATTTCAGCGACGCACGCAGCGTAGGCGCCGAGGAGATGCAGAGGAACCGGAGGGAAGGGAGAGAAAGGGGGCGCGTACGGTGCTGCGGCGGCGCTCGGCGCCGACGGCGAGAAGGACGGCGAAGAGGTTGAGGAAGGTGAGGAAGGCGCAGAGGGCGACGGAGGCAGGGCGCGAGGTCCCGAAGCCACCCATAGGTATCGAGCTCCGGCAGCGACGTCGCTCTAAGGCGGAGGAGAGAGGCGGAGAGCTCTCTCTTCCTTCACTCTGGGGGAGTGGTAGCTTCCTGGTACGTAGGGGAAGTAGGGGGAGAAGCAGAGAGTGCTCCGGCCCCGCTCGTCGGCGACCGATATCATCAATCCGCGTCCCGCGTTTTGGGGTGGCTGTCTCGTGTGCCGGTGTACATGAGCTCGTCGGCGACCGATACTTTTTTCTTCTTTATTTTTCTTTTGAATAGGTATATGAGCTTTTTTGTTTATATTTTCCTTTAATTTCTTCACCTTTTAATTCTTTAGCTAGCTGTAGTGCCTTTTATAGGAAGCGGAGTTGATTAGCAATATTGGATCCAGTATTGGTTCTCATGATTATCACAAAATTTTCAAAAAAAAAAATTTTTGTTGATTTTTTTCTTGTTGAATAATATTAAATCAAATAAAAATATCCAAAAGTCAAGATCAAATGAATTAGTTAATTCAGTAAAAAAGAAAAGGAGACTCGTACCTGGTTTCGTTGCCCAAGCGAATGCCATTCAATTGTTTACAACGAGTTAAAGTAGGAGAATTTTATAACTACTCAAAAGATCAATTTTTTCATTGCCATAACTTATTTATTTATGCATTTTGTTGTTTATATTATAGACAAATAGGTTGATTTATTAAACTAATTCTACTTTTTTACTTTATATTTTGGAAAAGAGCGGATCCTTCTCATTTCAATGTCGGTCATCTTGAATTATTTGTTGAGGATGGAAATCCAATAATAATAATTAATAAGTCTTAAGTAAACTATTTGATTTCTCTTTTTTGAACTACGTTTCATTCATATGATAGAAATGGATTAAAATAATTATATAGTTGTATATTGTTCTCTAATAAATACTTATTTCTTTTACCCATTTTTCATAGATAACAAGTTTGAATCAGTATATTATACATGATTTCAACCATATTACAACAGTGTTAGCCTGTCTTCAGTAGACTGTGGAAAATAGAGGACGTGGAATTGTAGATGACACTATTTGAAGAGAGAAGTTTGACATAGGGGATGAGATAGGGGATCTGCTGGAGATAGCCTTACGAAGGCAAATATGAGACATATTCTTTTAGCTAGTAGGAACCCTAGTAAGTGAGGTCCGCTAGCAAACTCATTCCATTTTAGGCCTTTTCGTAGCTACTGGTGCAAGAAATAAAAAAATTATCCAATATAGGGAAGGGTGTCACTCTTGAGCTGCAGTTGTAGGCATCAACGTGCTAGATGTGACCCTAGATGGGACAGTATAGGTCAAACAAATAAATAATAAATAAATAATGTTTCTAGTCCTGATCCAACGCTTCTATTCTTTGGTGGCTGACCGTTGGCTAGCTTTTGGAGCTGATCACCAAATAAACCATAGGCCTATCGCACGCCACGTTAGATCTTGGGGTCCTCTATGTGTAAGCGCGGACCGTATGCGATGAGCGGTCGCACCGTTCGTGACTATGCAGAGGGGCTTCAGTTTTCTGAGCGGGCGCGCCACGAGCTTCGTGGATCTATTGCAGAATCAAGATCTCATCTTTCGATAGGAACCCCGTTAGGGAAGAAAGATCCTAGGGTTGTCTTCGGGTCGGCATGCCACTCAAGACGGTGCCTCTAGACGAGGTCGAGTCTGAAAGCATCTAGGCCTCTAGTTGGTTTTGGTGATTAATGACAACGTAAGATTATTACAGCTAATGTATGTTTTGCAGATTATACGGTAAGTTAAGTGACAATGCAGGAAATTGAACTTCAACAAGTGAAAACAGCCTAAAGGATGAAATGGCTAAGAAAGGACGCTAAAAAGGTCATGGTGTACTAATTCTAAGTGTCGAGAGAGTTGTTGGGCACTTAGTTTACTAATAGGACCTTTATTTTGCTTTAACCATGCTATAGAGAGAGGTTGTGGATGAGTAACTTGACCAAGGCATGTCTAAGTGTGGTGTGGTATTTCACTCATACACAAAACTAGTGCTAGGTAACTCTTGAGAGCCCACAAAAGTTTGGAGAGAAAAACCAAATCAGAAGAACTTAGAAAAATGCACTCTAGGTGCACCAGACCATGGCCAGTGTGCATCGGACCTAGTTCCCAAAGTGAGTTATGTATCCCAACCCGAAAGGGCAATGTATCCCGGTTCACCAGATAACCTTTTTCTAGCTTAGAAACGAGTAGGCATCGGATCATGGTCTGATGGTCAACGGATCCCTTGTCTAGAGAGTTTGTGGAAACATTCAATGTAGTTGTTGAGGCACCAGCCCGGTCTAGTGCACATGGACCCATCTCCAGTAACAACTAGGTTTGGCAAACTAGTTGTTGGCTACTATCAGAAAGGAGTCTGGTGTTTACCGGACCATGGTCCGATGCGCCCGTGTCTAGTTTGTATAGTAATGACTATATTTTGGTTGGTGGGTATATATACTCCCTCCAACAACCTCATTGAAGTGTCTTGCTCCCCACCACTTGGTATTCATTGCAAGAGCTTGCAATACCCCTTTGCATAGTGAGGTGATTAACAAAATCATAATCTCACCATTAGAGCCTCATTAGTGCAAAAGAGAGCCACATAGAGCACACACCACTCACATTAGACTTGTCATGGTTAAATGAAAGTCTAGAGTTGTAACTCTTGGTGATCAACATCACCTAGACGTCTAAGACGATTGGAGCGCGGTGATCACCCTAGATGACTTGTTGGTGACCCATTGATAGAGGTGTAGGCCTGATCTTCCATGAGGTACGATAACTTGATTGGGTGGAGATCTCGATGTTGATGATTCAAGGCTCCGAGCGAATGGATCATCATAATCACTACACCACAGCTCTGTTGGTTATCACCCGTTACACATGAGTGACCTCGCCACGAAGGCTTATCTATGCAAGCGCAATCAAGAACACCAGCAAGAACAGGAAGAACGCAACCAAAACTGTGTTGATTATGAGTTGGGGCCTTACAAACGGAGGAACGACGAACTGTTTGATGACAGATATGATATAAGCAACACCCAAACACTAATGTTGCGGCGGCTGTTGATAAAATAAAGGTAAGGGGCGTGCACAACCCCTAGAGGTACCCATAATGGCTTCAACACGTTACACGACCTAACAACCCAACAGACGGTGTCACAGCACCAAAACAGAATCTAAACCCTCACTTGTTTCAACGATTTTCGTTGACTCCTGATGATTTTAAGGTGGTTTCAGTTGGATTGAAAAGCTTATCTCCTTAGCTTTCCATCCATATAAATTCCAACATAATCGGAGTTTGGATGCATCCTAGGCGTCCATTTTAGTGCAGACTGGTCATGTACTCCGAGGTGGAGGCGAAGTTGAGTCAGACTTGGCTTTCGCTTGTTGTGAATGTCCTAGCTTATCCTCCTTGACATCTTAGAATTTCCCACATCCTTTATGGTCCTATCCAAGGTTACTTATCATCAAAACATCCATGGCACAAAGAGTAAGCTCTAAAATACAATTGACTAGGTAAGAACGAACCTGGAGATTTAGCTGTCGAGCACATGCTCGTGTTGTCGGCCCATGTATTATTTTTATGGTACCGATATCCTCATAATCATCCCCCACTTGAATTGGAGTCGTCCTTGACTTATGCGGTGGCCAAGGGGATGATCGAGCAACCCTAAGATGTACAAGGCCTTTAAGCCCAAAAACAGGCATCGCTGACTTCTGGCAGATTCTAGACGTCATCTTGTTATGACGATTCCCATCAACTCTGAGAATATTTTGAAATGAGACCAGTTAGGTTTTCAAAGCTTATCTCCTTATCTTTCTAATGGTATCTAGAACATTGAAAATGAAGTTCGTATGTAGCTTGGGCGTTCGTTTTCGTGAGACCCACTCCTGCAGTCTGAACAGGATTCACGAATAAACTGGACTTCAACTCTCCTTGAGCTTGGGACTCTATGATTGATTGGGACTTGACCATATAGCTGACATCCATGTACTCGTCACCCATCTCGGATTTGTATGCGGCTGTGAGCGATTCACCATACCGGAGAGGCTAAGAATTAGCTCGTAGTGAGCACTTAGTCCTTATGAGGACTAAGGGGGAACTATACCATTGTGCGGGTGCTCTAATGAGGACTAGTGAAGAGTGTTGACTCTTCAATACCTCGGTAAAAATTGGAGGAGTCATCTAAACCCTTTGCTTTACTTTTCGCATTTAATTTGAGCAATTTCCTTTTAAGAACTTGTATTCTTAGTATATGCCATGATTGTTGGGTGAAGTTGAGCTTATGATTAGTGTTTAATCTTATGCAAGGTTTTTATAAAATCCCAATTCACCCCCTCTTGGACATCATGATCCTTTTAATTGGTGTTGGAGTCGTGTTGCTCCTAGATTAGCCGCTAGAGTAACGATGTCTGGTGGGGATAGACCTCATACCATGTTTGATTGTGACGATTTTCCATGACATTTGTGCCTTACATGAAGAGACCAAGAGTGAGCATGAGGAACGTTACCATATTGTCATGAGAAACTTAAATTCTTTGTAATGAAAATGCAAATGAAATGTACTCGCGACTCAATATCCTTGTAGAGAAAGTAAATGACTTGGAGCTCACACAACTCACACAATCGAATGTTAAGAGGAAAATTCTTAATGTGTTGCCCATCGAGAAGTACAAGCATATTGTCACCGTGCTTCACCAAATGGATCTTTACACCACCATGCCAACTCAAATATTAGGAAAGATCAATGCTCATGAGATGTGCATGCATGTCAATGAGCAAGATGGCTCTTCTTCTAAGAAGAAGGATTTGGCACTCAAGACAAATCAAGAGAAGAAGGGCAAGGCTAAAATTGTAACAAATAAAGGAAGTTCAAGTGATGATGATTTCGATGATGCCAAGATTACTTTGATGATGAAGAAGACTATAAAAATGTTGAAGAAGCTAAACCGAGAAGGCATCAAGTTTGACTCAAGAAAGAAGAAATTATTCACTAGCAGCAAGTGGAAGCCAATCTCAGAAATTGAATGCTATAATTGTGGAGAACTTGGCCACCTTGATCATAAATGTACAAAGCCCGAGAAAAACAAGTTCAAGGGCAAGAAGAATGATGATAGTGAAGATGGAAAGTGTCATGGTTTTAGAAACCATTAGGCAGTAACATTTGTGTTCGGCGGGGATGCTAGCGCGGACACACTCTGAATGGTGAGTCACTAGGACTCGAGCGATTGATTTGAGACGGTGGGTTATACTGGTTCAGCCTTGTGTCCTAGTCCAGTGTAGTGTTGATCGTAGTATTGTTGAGGGCGTGTTACAACTGGTGTGCTTGTGTCTCTCTTGAAGGGCGGTCTTTTCCCTTTTATATCTTATGTGAGAAGCCTTATAATGGGGGCCCTCCCTTGTCGAGGAGAAAGAGAGGCCAAGAGAGGAAAGAGAGGAGCCTTATCCGCCTAGGTCAATGTGTTGACCCATCTTTCCTATGTGTGGCCGTACTCACAACACGCTTTTGCTCTTTGTGTTGGCTCTTGTAGCGAGTCTGTTGCTGACCTCTAGTGGCAGCACATGGTGGGTCCCATGATTATGTCCATGTACGCGGTTGTACGTAGCGTGGCCCCATTCGGCGCACGCCTTGAGTCTCTTCCCATCCTTCACGGTACTCACACTTGATCTAGTGTGTTGTCCCGTCCTTTCCGACGTGCGCACTACTATTGGGACTCCTATGCTGAGGTTTCCCCCAGGGCTTGTCTCATGTAGTGTGCGTACGTTCTGGCATGGTGTAACACTCTGAATTTGAGGGTATAAATTTCTTTCTAAATATCTACCAAATTCAGGTGTTACTCTTGTCTCTCTCTCTAGTCTCTATCTCTTTCTTTTGGCTAGAATTAAGTTAATTAGGAGATGGATTAATTATTTATTTTGTCAAAACAATGTGAGTCATGAAATGTTGCATCATGCTAAGCTTAAAATATTCTTTGAATTGTTGCACATGTTTGAATTGGTTTGAATTTGAATATTGGTTTGAATTTGAATTGAAAACCTTAGAGAAAATAAAAAGAAAAGCATTTAGAAAATCCCTGGAAAAAGAAAAGGCCATTTCTGTAACACCCCTGGTGTTACTGTAACTAAAACTTGAGCATGGCATCATAAGCATTGGCATTGCATATGTTTGACACAACTAGAGTGCATTCACTAGGCAAAAATTTCAAACAAGTTGTATTGTTCTAGTGTTTTTCAAATAGGACCCTGGATAGGAAGCTTTACCCTAAATAGGGATTAAAGGGGTAAAACCTAGCCCAAGTTAAGAAAACCTAAAAGCTTTAGGGTAAAAGTTATAAAATATCCCCAAAAACAAAGTTGAATCACCTTTATACCCCTAAGATACCAGAAACCCTAATTGGAACCCTGGAAAACCCTACAACCAAATCCTAGGGACTTATGTGCAAAAGTGATGAACCTCTGGACTAAAGTGTAAAAACTACTATGTTTAAACATATAAAGTCATTTGGTTCACAAATATGTGAATTTGCGCGTTAAACCCTAAGTTTTGGGCTTATTTGCAAAAATCACCTCTTAAGCACTATAGAGCCTAAGTCTGAAATTCAGTTTAGTTGGTTCAACTTTGGAGCCCTGTATCTTCTGAAATATAGGGTTTTTGCCCAAAGTGACCACAACAAGTTTGTAGCCCAATTATAGGAAAACAACTTTGTTTAAGGATTCAAGCCATGGTCTTATGAGAAATTTGGAGAAAAACCCAATCAAAGATGGACTGTCAGGCTGATACAGTCTGAACTTCAGATAGACAGTGACTTGGATCTAGGTTTGAGAGCCATTTCGACTAAGATCCAGAGAGAATCTACCTAGGGTTGCTATAACAAAGTTGTAGAGTTATTAAAGAGGAACAACTTTGTTATGGGTGTTTGGGTTTGGTACCACATGGAATTGGGAGAAATTAGAGCTCCAAAGTACTCTGTCAGCTGCTCTGAATAAGTGTTCGCCATGGTACAGTAAAAATACCGGATCAGACCGCCAGCGCGGCTGTCTTCACCGTCGACGACCGATCTTCGCCGTGATTCGCGCCACCACTGTGTGATTCACGTCACCGATGACCCGATAAGACCGCCAGGTAAAAGCCACCCTCTGGGGATAACTCCGGTGACTCACCGTGACTGCCTTTCTACTTTGCGGCTGTAGCCGATAAGCTCACCGTCGACCGCCGCCTCTCGGCCGTGTGTCGCGTCGCTCAACTCTTCCACCGCGTCGCCGTGACCCGCTACTGCTGTCAAATCGGCGCCGGTGAGCTTGCCACGGCGTTAGCCACGAATTCACCGCGCCGCCTTCTTCCTCATCTCCGGCCGCCAGCACGGCTCGGCTAAATTGATCACCACCGCTCGCGGGCTCTATAAATTGACCGTGCCCCCAGCTCCGCCATGTATCCAAGCACCTACTGCACCCACCTGCATCTCAAATCCCTCACCCGCAAGAACGAATTTCGGATTCTCCCCAATCCGGTTCTAAAACACCGTGAACTCAACCCCGCCGTGGTCAGCCCAACTCCGGTTAGCTCCTCCCCTCTGCTCTCTTGTTTAAGCATTCTTATGCGTCTACGATGCTTGCCGAGCCACTGAATTGAACTGAGAGTCCTCTGGTCGCCGGGAACACGACCGTATAGCCGCCATGATTACGGCCACCGTGGCCAGAGCTACGTAGTTGGTTTTAGTTGCAATTAGGTTGGGGGAAATGGTCAGGGTAGCACCGATTTCATGTCTGCCGCTCGGAGAACCCAGCCGTTGCCCCGTTCGACCGGTATAGGTGCTCGCCGGAGCACGGCCGCGCGTGAACGGCGTCGGGGACCTAGCCGTGCGAAGAAATAGAAGTCGGAGGGGTCTTCTGTAAATCGTCAGTGGCCCAGAGAAACAGTAAACAAACCTGATTCGAGTTAGCTATTAAACCGAGGGCCTCTGTGCAATTTTGCCATCGCGCGCGGGCGCGGGCGCGCGGGCGCGGGCGCGCGCTTCCTGCGTTGTTGGGCCGGTTCAGGCCGGAATCAGCCCAACACTATTGAATATTTTCCTTTTTCTTTTTCAGGAACACTTTAGAAATATGTAGAAAAATGTAGAAAAATGATAAAATTGTGAAACCAATTTTCCTAGGCTCCTTATTTTCCCTAGAATTTAATAAAAATAGTTTTATGATTTTTAGTGGAAATAAGAAATTTTAGGGCATTTAAAGTAGTTAAAAGTATTAGTTATGGATTTTTAGAAAATAATTGGTAAGTCCAAAAATGCCCAAACTTTTTATGGGAACTTAAAGAAATATTTAGAAGCCTTGGGTAGAGTTTGAATTGATTTGGACCATGTTTGATAATTAAAACCCCAAAACCACCCCCCTGCCCTATGAACTCCTTTACCGACTCCGGAAACCCTAAGTTCTCGGAGTTCCGTGAAGGAAAGTTGTATTCAAGACATAGATAATAAGTTTATATTATCTTTGCATCCTCATGAGCATCCCATGGCATCCATTCTTATACCTATGTATGGTTATGATTAGAACGTGAAGAAGAAATCGAAGTAACTGAAGAGAAGACACCACCACCTTCGGAATCTCAGGCCGGGAATAGTTTCTACTTTGATATCTGCGGATCCGAGCCTGACGCACCCGTGAACGAAGGCAAGCCCCGGTGCATGCAACCCCTTTCCTTGTGTTTTTAAATACTTTTCGCACACTTAAGTCTAGTGAAATGTGCATTAGGTTCATAGGAATTACTTGAAACCCTTTGATGCATTGCTTTCCTTGATATCCATACCTTTATAGATACTTTTGTGAAGTATCAAAATATGATTTACAAAAATGCTTAGCCTTGCTTAGACCTTGTGGATAGAGGTTGTCCTCAGTCTAACCCGGGAGAGGATGGCTTCTACCTGCAAGAATATTTTCATTTGGAGCAATAGTGGGATCTTACTGCAAAGTTCCCTGTGATGCTCTTTCATCCTAAGGAACAGACACAATCCTAAGGATGGAAATACTTAAATTGAGACTTGAGTTAGGAACAGGTGATGTTCTACCCAGGTTGGTTAAGGATTAATGCGTATGTAGGCATGCTGACCGAGGACCCTTTAACTGGTCACATGCCTCGTCATGGGTAAGCCTTGCCTCAGGCAGACTAAGGCCAGAATAAGATAACACAAAATGGGCGTGGAGCGGTGGCGATAGTAGCATGTACCCTTCGTGGCAAGAGGCTGGACGGTGGTGTATCTGTGCTCTCGGTTTGCGTGAACCTGATCTGGTCTTAAGAACCCCGGTGGCGGGTTGACATATGCAAGGGTTAAGTGCTACATATGTCGTGTGATTGGAGATCCTCAGCTGAGTATAATCGATTCGGATCGCCGTACCTTCGCGGTTATGAAGACTTGGTCACTTCCCTGCAACCTAAAGTCAGGACGTGAACACTATGGATAAAAATGATGTTGTCTTGATGTGATGTGAAATTAGACTAGATGCAAATAGAGTCTATTAATACTTAATATGGCGTTAAAAGATTGAAAGTAAGGACTCACTTTAGTAAGCTACTTCTGCAAAAGTATAAGTTGATTTTTGCTAAAGCCTCTCCTTGACTCCTATTTATCCAGCATACCCTTGAGAGTCTTTTCCTTAGTCGGGTAAGACTTGCTGAGTAATTCCATACTCAGAGTTTATCCCTTTGTTGTTTTTAGGTGAGGAAGCGACAAATTTTTGTTGCTTTTGCTCCAAGGTGGTACCAAATGAAGAAAAACAAGACTGAAGTGCGGGAGGACTCGGTCCTCCACATAGGATATTTTGCTTATAACTTATCGGGAGGAGTTTGTGCCTCCCTTGGTTTGTATAATATTACTACTCGGCACTCACTTTTAGTTCTGGTCTGTAATAAGTAACTTAATCTTACTTTCTAAATAAATGTAAGTTTATGTAATTGCTTCCGCATTTCTTTATCTCCGATGTTCTGTAATGTCTGCAAGACGGGTGAAACGTTCCTAGTAAGGTAAGGAAAGATACCGAGCTTGTCAAGTGACTTAGGAACATCTACAGGGTGTCTGATGTCTGTTAGACAAGGACAACTGTAGGTGGGCCTAATTACTTGGGAGGTTCCATCACAATTTCAGCCCAAGTCAGCCCAGTCGGCCTAGCCCGCGCGCGCCCGCGCACCAGCCCTCCTTGACAGGCGGTCCCCACCTGTCGGCGCCCTCTCCCTCTTACTTAAAAACTCTTTTCTCTTCTTACCTAAGTATTCTGAAGAGTCTATCTTAAAGACCAGATAGGAAGAGTGCAATGTATAGAAGGTTGAATCGACTGAGGTTGATTCTGTACTTACACATGCATCATGCTAAGAATTATACTAATAACATTTTCCCCCTTAGAAAGATGCCGCCACGCACAAGGCTAACGGCACGCAAGTCAACGGGACCGATTGGTGTGCCTCGGCATCAACTGGCCCCCTGACATGAAAGTAGCAGCAGTGGAAGTAATGACTCCATCGGAGATCTTGAAGCTCGAGTGAGTCGACTTCAAGCAGCGCTGCAACACAGGACCGATGCTTGGGTCGCAGACGGAGATAGAATCAATGAACTAAGAAGGGACATCCGTCACCTGCAGGATCAGCTTGCTGATCGAGACTTAGCACTTGACTGGGCCGTACAGTCTCGTTTGCTAGCATGTGCTAAGGAAGCAAGGGCTCAGGCCCGAATTAAAGAACTTAGCTCAACTGTCGATAACCTGCAGGTTTACTGCAATACGTTGCATGAGGAAGTCCATATACTATACTCACAACTACACCCTAGTGTGCCTGCACACCCTGCTGAGGCGGAAGCCGGACCATCTCACGTTGCGGGACGCGCGCTGGGTGGGGAGTTAGACCTTTTTGAGCCCCCTCCTTCTTTGAGGTTGGTTGATGTCTGGACTCCCACACCTGACGATGAGGCCGCCAAGAGTAATGGAAAGCAGGAATAATGCTGTAATAGAAGTAGAGTAGTGTATTGTAGGGTGTACTGTTGTATAATAGGTTGAACTTTTGTATAATGGGTAATGTATCCTGTTATGTAATATCGAGTCTGTATCATTACTTTTTATAGTAATATAAAATGGAAGGTTTCTCTGGCATATTATGTTTACTTTAAATGTTCTTTGCCACAGATGCCGACCAGGACTCGAGGACAGGACGCAGCCGGAACTTCTGGGGGAAGGGATGTTACCCCAAACCCACCTCCGGTTCCTCCCACGTTAGCCGAGGCAATTGCCGCCTTGGTGAATGCCACCGCAGACAATACCCGCTTCCTTAGGGAAATGGCAGGTCAGCAGCAATTCCAGCAGCAGGCAGGAAGGGGTTTTCAGCAAGGCCCCCGTGAAACCACCTATCTGGACTTCTCTGAAACCCGTCCACCCCTATTCATCAAAGCTGAAGATCCACTAGAAGCTGATGAGTGGATACGAGTTATTGAACAAAAGTTTGGTCTTCTCCGTTGTTCAGAGACGCAGAAGTCGTTGTTCGCAGCACAACAACTACGTGGTCCTGCCAGTACTTGGTGGGGAAATTTTGTGGCTATTCAACCTGTCAACCATCAAGTCACCTGGGAAGAGTTTAAAGCAGCCTTCCGTGAGCACTACATACCCGAAGGAGTGCTGCATATGAAACAAGAGGAATTTATGAAGTTAAAACAAGGAGGAGATACCGTCACTCAGTATCTCAACAAGTTTAATCACCTGTCGCAGTATGCCATCGACCAGGTGAATACTGATTTAAAGAAGAAGAACTGTTTTATGCGGGGTTTAAATGATCGGCTACAGAGAAAGATGGCCACATGCATAGATCTCACGTATGGAAAGGCTGTCAGCACAGCCTTATCTGTTGAAGCCAAATACGCAAATTCTGGGAAGAATAAGGGATTCGGTGGTGAGAGGCCTAATCAGGGCCAGGCGAAGAAGCAACGGTTTGTGATCCGGCCTTCAAGCCAAAATCGCACTTTTTCTCGTCCACCCTCATTTCCCTTCAAACAGCCAATCATTATTCGCCCCAACAATACCCCCACTACCCCAAATCAGCCGGGTGCCCCAGGCACTCGATTCCCTGCCTTGCCTAGTTCTTCAACTGGGTGTTTTAATTGCGGCAAGTCGGGACATTTCATCAAAGACTGCCCATATACTAGGCAAAATCAATCAAATGCTTCGTAAGGATCTGGGAGATCAGCTCAGCCCAAAGGAAATACTGTGGGGAAAAGTACAAAGAAGACGGGGCGTGTATATTACACTCAAGTGGCCACTACACCGGAAGGAGAGCCGGTGATGATGGGTACGTTTCCCGTGGCCAGTCACCCTGCAATTATTTTTTTTGATTCTGGTGCTTCGCATACATTCATTAGCAAGAAATTTGTGGAGCAACATCACATTGCATGCCATGAATCAAAAGAGGGATTTAAAATTCATTCACCTGGGGGACACATTTTTACTAGAGAAGTGGCCTATGAAGTGCCAGTAACAATGGCCGGGCGGAACTTTCCTGCTAACATGATTGTTCTAAAAGGCCAGGATATAGATGTAATTTTGGGTATGAATTGGTTAACCCAACACAAGGCAATTCTCAACACTGAACTCAGAACCGTCAGGTTGAGCTATAATCAAGAAGAGATTCTTTTGTCTCTCCCTGTAACCAATCCAGCCAAAGCTTCTGGTAGAGTATATGAAGCCATTGTACCGGAGATCAAGAACATTCCGATAGTATGTGAGTTTCCAGATGTATTTCCGGAAGATTTGCCTGGACTGCCCCCTGAAAGAGATGTAGAATTCGTAATTGAGCTAAAGCCCGGTACAGCTCCCATCTCCCGAAGATCGAACCGTATGCCCCCTAATGAGTTGGCGGAATTGAAGATTCAATTACAAGATCTACTGAATAAGGGATTCATCCGGCCAAGCTCGTCCCCATGGGGTTGCCCCGCCATTTTTGTTAAGAAGAAGGATCAAACCTTGCGAATGTGCGTGGATTATCGACCCCTGAATGAGGTCACCATCAAGAATAAGTACCCTCTTCCAAGGATCGACATCTTATTTGATCAACTAACTGGGGCGAGGGTATTTTCCAAAATTGATCTCAGGTCGGGCTATCATCAAATCCGTATTCGGCCCGAGGATATACCGAAGACCGCGTTTACTACGCGGTATGAATTGTTTGAATACTTGGTAATGTCTTTCGGGCTCACAAATGCTCCTGCCCACTTTACCTATTTGATGAACTCGGTGTTCATGCCCGAGTTGGACAAGTTCGTGGTAGTCTTCATCGACGATATCTTGATATATTCTAAGAATGAAGAGGACCATGCTCAGCATCTACGGATTGTATTGACGCGCCTGAGGGAACATCAGCTGTACGCCAAATTCAGCAAGTGCGCGTTCTAGCTGGAAGAAATTCAATTTTTGGGGCACGTGTTATCGGCTAAAGGAATTGCGGTAGATCCTAGCAAGGTCAAAGATATTCTGGAGTGGAAACCCCCAACCACTGTTCACCAAGTCCGGAGTTTTCTTGGACTAGCTGGGTATTATCGCAGATTCATACCAGATTTTTCTAAGCTTGTGAAGCCAATCACAAGTTTATTGAAGAATGACATTAAGTTCAATTGGTCTTCTCAGTGTAATGAAGCCTTTGAGCAATTGAAGACACTATTGACCACTGCTCCGGTATTAGCTCAACCGGACATCACTAAGCCTTTTGATGTATATTGTGATGCATCTGGCAGTGGGCTCGGCTGTGTACTGATGCAAGAGGGCCGAGTAATTGCGTATGCTTCAAGGCAGTTGCGCCGACATGAGGAGCATTACCCAACTCATGATCTGGAGCTAGCTGCTGTGGTTCATGCCCTGAAGATTTGGCGTCACTATCTGCTGGGAAATATCTGTCACATATATACAGATCATAAAAGTTTGAAGTACATCTTCACCCAATCAGAATTAAATATGAGGCAAAGACGATGGCTTGAGCTTATTAAAGACTATGAACTGGAGATTCATTATCACCCAGGCAAGGCCAATGTGGTGGCAGATGCACTGAGTCGTAAGACTTCCTGCCACTGTCTTATGGTAAAGACCTCCGAGAACACTTTGTGTCAAGAGATGGAAAAGCTAAACCTGGGGATAATCCAACAAGGGACTCTAAATCAGCTAAAGCTTGAGTCAATCATTTTGCAAAGGATAATTGATGCTCAAAAGGATAATCTGGGTATGAAGCACATACGAGAAAAGATAAGGGCTGGAGTAGCCAAATGTTTCAAGGAAGACGATCAAGGTGTGATATGGTTTAAAAACCACATAGTAGTGCCAAGGAACGAAGAACTCCGCCAGCAAAATCTTGATGAAGCACATCTTAGTCGTTATTCAATTCATCCCGGAAGCACTAAGATGTATCAAGACTTAAAGCAACATTATTGGTGGACAAAGATGAAAATCGAAATTGCACGCTATGTGGCTAAGTGTGACACTTGCAGACGTGTCAAGGCCATACACATGAAAACTGCTGGTCCATTACAATCTTTGCCAACACCAACATGGAAATGGGAAGACATCAGTATGGACTTTATTGTGGGATTGCCCAGGACCGCAAAAGGGTATGATTCTATTTGGGTTATCGTTGATCGACTCACAAAGATTGCCCACTTCTTACCCGTCAGGGCCAAATATACAGTAGCCACTTATGCAGCATTATATATCGGCCGTATTCTCAGTTTGCATGGTATTCCAAAGACCATAGTGTCGGATCGTGGACCTCAGTTCGTATCCAAGTTTTGGGAAGAACTTCATAAATCCGTGGGTACCAAATTGCTCCACAGTTCGGCCTATCATCCCCAAACCAGTGGACAGACTGAGAGAGTTAATCAGATACTCGAGGATATGCTGCGGGCATGTGTTTTGGACTTCTCGCAGAAATGGGATGAATGTTTGCCCCTAGCGGAGTTTTCATACAATAACAGTTATCAAGAAATTATCAAGATGGCACCTTTTGAAGCTTTATATGGGCGACGGTGTCGAACTCCGCTAAATTGGTCTGAACCTGGAGAAAGATACTTCTTTAGACCTGATATGGTGAAAGAGGTCGAAGAAAAGGTTCAGAAAATTATTCATAATATGAAGAAAGCTCAGACTCGACAAAAGAGTTATGCAGACCGACGACGACAACCCTTATGCTTTCTGGTAGGCGATTATGTCTACTTAAAAGTTTCACCAATGAAGGGTGTATCACGTTTTGGGGTTAAAGGGAAGCTTGCACCCAGGTACATTGGTCCATTCCTGGTGATTGAGCAATGTGGACCAGTGGCATATCGACTCCAACTACCCGAAACATTGTCTGCTGTGCATAATGTGTTCCACATGTCATAATTGAAGAAGTGTCTTCGGGTTCCCGATCGAACCATTGAAGTGACCGATGTTGTCCTGGAACCAGATTTAACATACTCAGAACATCCCATTCGAGTTCTGGATCAAAAGGACAGGATCACCCGAAGAAAGACTCTCAAGTTCTACAAGATACAGTGGAACCAGCATTCTGAAGATGAGGCTACATGGGAAACTCAAGACTTTTTAGATAAGAATTTCCCAGGCTTTTTAGCCTCTTGTAAATTGTAAAGCCTGTATAGCTGTGTAATAAAGAAGTGACCCCCACATCACCCCTGCCTTATACCAGAAATAAGGAAATGAAAGTATTCCGCGTTTCCTTTTCCGTTACTTACCCTAGGACTTTTAATCTCGGGACGAGATTCTTTTATGGGGGGAAGGATGTAACACCCCTGGTGTTACTGTAACTAAAACTTGAGCATGGCATCATAAGCATTGGCATTGCATATGTTTGACACAACTATAGTGCATTCACTAGGCAAAAATTTCAAACAAGTTGTATTGTTCTAGTGTTTTTCAAATAGGACCCTGGATAGGAAGCTTTACCCTAAATAGGGATTAAAGGGGTAAAACCTAGCCCAAGTTAAGAAAACCTAAAAGCATTAGGGTAAAAGTTATAAAATATCCCCAAAAACAAAGTTGAATCACCTTTATACCCCTAAGATACCAGAAACCCTAATTGGAACCCTGGAAAACCCTACAACCAAATCCTAGGGACTTATGTGCAAAAGTGATGAACCTCTGGACTAAAGTGTAAAAACTACTATGTTTAAACATATAAAGTCATTTGGTTCACAAATATGTGAATTTGCGCGTTAAACCCTAAGTTTTGGGCTTATTTGCAAAAATCACCTCTTAAGCACTATAGAGCCTAAGTCTGAAATTCAGTTTAGTTGGTTCAACTTTGGAGCCCTGTATCTTCTGAAATATAGGGTTTTTGCCCAAAGTGACCACAACAAGTTTGTAGCCCAATTATAGGAAAACAACTTTGTTTAAGGATTCAAGCCATGGTCTTATGAGAAATTTGGAGAAAAACCCAATCAAAGATGGACTGTCAGGCTGATACAGTCTGAACTTCAGATAGACAGTGACTTGGATCTAGGTTTGAGAGCCATTTCGACTAAGATCTAGAGAGAATCTACCTAGGGTTGCTATAACAAAGTTGTAGAGTTATTAAAGAGGAACAACTTTGTTATGGGTGTTTGGGTTTGGTACCACATGGAATTGGGAGAAATTAGAGCTCCAAAGTACTCTGTCAGCTGCTCTGAATAAGTGTTCGCCATGGTACAGTAAAAATACCGGATCAGACCGCTAGTGCGGCTGTCTTCACCGTCGACGACCGATCTTCGCCGTGATTCGCGCCACCGCTGTGTGATTCACGTCGCCGATGACCCGATAAGACCGCCAGGTAAAAGCCACCCTCTGGGGATAACTCCGGTGACTCACCGTGACTGCCTTTCTGCTTTGCGGCTGTAGCCGATAAGCTCACCGTCGACCGCCGCCTCTCGGCCGTGTGCCGCGTGGCTCAACTCTTCCACCGCGTCGCCGTGACCCGCTACTGCTGTCAAATCGGCGCCGGTGAGCTTGCCACGGCGTTAGCCACGAATTCACCGCGCCGCCTTCTTCCTCATCTCCGGCCGCCAGCACGGCTCGGCTAAATTGATCACCACCGCTCGCGGGTTCTATAAATTGACCATGCCCCCAGCTCCGCCATGTATCCAAGCACCTACTGCACCCACCTGCATCTCAAATCCCTCACCCGCAAGCACGAATTTCGGATTCTCCCCAATCCGGTTCTAAAACACCGTGAACTCAACCCCGCTGTGGTCAGCCCAACTCCGGTTAGCTCCTCCACTCTGCTCTCTTGTTTAAGCATTCTTATGCGTCTACGATGCTTGCCGAGCCACTGAATTGAACTGAGAGTCCTCTGGTCGCCGGGAACACGACCGTATAGCCGCCATGATTACGGCCACCGTGGCTAGAGCTACGTAGTTGGTTTTGGTTGCAATTAGGTTGGGGGAAATGGTCAGGGTAGCCCCGATTTCATGTCTGCCGCTCGGAGAACCCAGCCGTTGCCCCGTTCGGCCGGTATAGGTGCTCGCCGGAGCACGGCCGCGCGTGAACGGCGTCGGGGACCTAGCCGTGCGAAGAAATAGAAGTCGGAGGGGTCTTCTGTAAATCGTCAGTGGCCCAGAGAAACAGTAAACAAACCTGATTCGAGTTAGCTATTAAACCGAGGGCCTCTGTGCAATTTTGCCATCGCGCGCGGGCGCGTGCGCGCGCTTCCTGCGTTGTTGGGCCGGTTCAGGCCGGAATCAGCCCAACACTATTGAATATTTTCCTTTTTCTTTTTCAGGAACACTTTAGAAATATGTAGAAAAATGTAGAAAAATGATAAAATTGTGAAACCAATTTTCCTAGGCTCCTTATTTTCCCTAGAATTTAATAAAAATAGTTTTATGATTTTTAGTGGAAATAAGAAATTTTAGGGCATTTAAAGTAGTTAAAAGTATTAGTTATGGATTTTTAGAAAATAATTGGTAAGTCCAAAAATGCCCAAACTTTTTATGGGAACTTAAAGAAATATTTAGAAGCCTTGGGTAGAGTTTGAATTGATTTGGATCATGTTTGATAATTAAAACCCCAAAACCACCCCCCTGCCCTATGAACTCCTTTACCGACTCCGAAAACCCTAAGTTCTCGGAGTTCCGTGAAGGAAAGTTGTATTCAAGACATAGATAATAAGTTTATATTATCTTTGCATCCTCATGAGCATCCCATGGCATCCATTCTTATACCTATGTATGGTTATGATTAGAACGTGAAGAAGAAATCGAAGTAACTGAAGAGAAGACACCACCACCTTCGGAATCTCAGGCCGGGAATAGATTCTACTTTGATATCTGCGGATCCGAGCCTGACTCACCCGTGAACGAAGGCAAGCCCCGGTGCATGCAACCCAAATTTCCTTGTGTTTTTAAATACTTTTCGCACACTTAAGTCTAGTGAAATGTGCATTAGGTTCATAGGAATTACTTGAAACCCTTTGATGCATTGCTTTCCTTGATATCCATACCTTTATAGATACTTCTGTGAAGTATCAAAATATGATTTACAAAAATGCTTAGCCTTGCTTAGACCTTGTGGATAGAGGTTGTCCTCAGTCTATCCCGGGAGAGGATGGCTTCTACCTGCAAGAATATTTTCATTTGGAGCAATAGTGGGATCTTACTGCAAAGTTCCCTGTGATGCTCTTTCATCCTAAGGAACAGACACAATCCTAAGGATGGAAATACTTAAATTGAGACTTGAGTTAGGAACAGGTGATGTTCTACCCAGGTTGGTTAAGGATTAATGCGTATGTAGGCGTGCTGACCGAGGACCCTTTAACTGGTCACATGCCTCGTCATGGGTAAGCCTTGCCTCGGGCAGACTAAGGCCAGAATAAGATAACACGAAATGGGCGTGGAGCGGTGGCGAGAGTAGCGTGTATGTTGAGGACTTGTTCTTAGATGCTATGAATTAAGAACAAGACAACATAAAATGTTAAATGTTAATGTCCTTCGTCCATGAAACATTATTCCCTTGAGGATAATGAACCTTGGACGAAGGTTGATGAGAATATAATTACGAAGGTTAAGTCTTCGTAATTAAATTCTAATAGATTGTATAAGATAACATAAAATAAAGGATATAAAAAGGTAAATGAATCGTAAACGAATTACATCATATTTTCTTAATATATTAAATCATTGAATACAGTTGTACCTCTGCCTTGGCAAAGATTGGTTCCCGAAAGATGCGATTGCAATTACCAGAATCCGTGAACAGTAAAGGAATACTGTTCACTATTTATAGACACAGGACACAGCCTGTGAAGAATTACAATTATGCCCCTCATAAAAGTTTACAACATTGACTCAGATCCTTATGGACTAAAAGGTCATTCTATCTTTAAGTCGGTTTGTAATACCGAAGCTTCATGAAAAGGAACCTTCGGCCAACCCATACAAACAGCTTCAGCCGAAAACCGCTTCTTCCTACAAGACCTTCGGCGACGAAGCATAGTCCCAACAGTAGCCCCTTTCGCGGCGCTAGATCGTTTTTCGTAACGAGCTTGATCCGTGAAAAAAAGTCTCTTAAGCTTCGGGGAGCCGAAGGTCCAAAAAACACCTTCCCTGAGCTCGTTGTCGAGAAACGATTCAGTTTCCCAGCGCGTAGCGGTCCCACCTTGCAGAGTTACTGTTTGTCTCTGCGGTCCACCACGCAGCGAGTGCAAGCGGGTATCCGCCTGGTGTAAAAATCCTGGCGCTTCGCCTTCTTACCTGCAGTACTATATAAACAGACGGGTAGGTGTGAAGTTACCACAGCATTCATTGCTATTTGCACTATTTTGCTGCCAAAATTTTAACCATCGCCGAAGCTCAACTCTCGGAATCGAACGAAGCTCCAAGTTGAAGCCTGCTTCGTCAGTAGAAAAGACTTCGGAAGAAAAAAGTATTTAATTTCCACAAATTCAAAATTAAATGGCCAGAGTGCGTTCTACCGCTAGGGTTGAGCGTGAGGGGGACGAAGCTGATGGTTCGGAGACTGTTCCCATCTCCGAAGCGATGCAAAGATCCGGACTGGTAACTTCGGAAAAGATCCCCAGTGAAGATGCAGAACAAGCAGAACAAGCAATGGCCGAAGCAGAAGAAGAAGATATTGAGGAAACTGATCCCGAAGATGACTATCGTATTGCCATGCCAAGCAAGCCCAGCCACTTGGACTTCAGAAAATCTACTGTTTCGAAGGCTGATCTCTCCAAGATGGTAAAGTCGGGCTTTTTCAATGAAAATCAGAAGAAGCTATTACGCTTCGGGGGAGAAGAGACTACCCCAAAGCCGGAGAAGGATGAAATTGTCATTTTCAAGAGCTTTCTTAAGGCTGGATTAAGATTCCCCTTACATGGTATTATTGCAGAGGTACTGAAGAGGTTTGGTATCTACTTTCATCAGTTGACTCCTAACGCTATTGTTAGGCTTAGTGTTTATATCTGGGCACTCCGAAGCCAAGCGGTGGAGCCGTTTGCGGACAGCTTTTGTCGAGTTCACGAGCTGCACTATCAGACGAAGGCTAGAAAGGATGGATTGCATGACAATTTTGGTTGCTATAATTTTGCTTATCGGAAAACCACAAAGTTTCCTGTAATCAGCTACCGGAGCAAATGGGCAGCAGGCTGGAAGTCGGAGTGGTTCTATGTCAAGGTTGATGACGACAAGGAGAAGCTTGTGCAAAGTCCACTCGAACTAATCTTCGGAGAAACCCGACCTCGTTGCAACATGACACCAGAAGGTCCAACACAACAAGCGTTGAATGAATTCAGAATTATTGCAGAGCATATCAGTACAAGGGACCTGGTTCAGGAGTTTTTGGCTTTCAAAGTTTTTCCTAGTTTAAAAGAATGGGAGATGCCGAAGCTAAAGGGGGAGAAGAAAGAAGGTGAACTTGTACGGTTACCTTATTATTTCAAGTTTAAGAAATACTTTAAAACACCTTGCCAAGAGTGGCTGGATACAATTGAAGTAATGTGCAATGAAATACTCGGCAATTATTCCAAAAAAGAAGATCAGTTGATGACCGCGGCCTTCGGCACCCGTCCGAAGCGAAGACTGAATCGAGTGCTGGACGCTCTGGGCTTCGAATATCCTGACTATGAAAATCTGAATAAAGGTGTCGGGGGCCAGAAAAGGAAAAGGATGACTGAAGCCTTAAATGAAGATGAGAAAGAACCATCAAAGAAGAAAATTCCGAAGAAGAGGAAAGCGTCTTCTCCGAAGCAAAAAATATCCGACGAAGAAGAAACCCCCGCATCACCCTCTGCCCCTGACGTGGAGGAAATTTTGAAGGTAATGACTGAATCCCTGCCTGCGAAGCTAAGTCCATTGGGGCCTCAACTGACAAAGTTTTTTCAGAAGGAAGAGGAGCCTGAAAAAACGAAGAAAACGGCTAAAGCAAAGAGGCAAAGAATTATCACTGTGACAGAGGTCATTGACAAGACACCACCAAGAGCTTCAGCTCAGAAGACACCAGCGGCTGAGGAAAAAACAAATATTGAAATCACACCTTCGGAGGTCGCGGCTGCCGAAGCTGCCTCAGTTGAAGATTTGAACCTGGAAAGCACAATCGAAGACATCGACAAAATGCTGCTAGACATGGCCACAGAAGAGGCTGCCACTGCCGCCGAAGAGGCTATGGCCGCAGTGCCAGGGAAAGAAAAGGAAATTGTTGACGAAGCTTCAGAGGACGAGGCCTTCATGTTCCAAAATTTAGTTGGAGAAAAATTGTCAAAACCCGAAATAGAAGAACTTAAAGAGTATGCCAAATCTTGCGGGTACAAACCAGGAGCACTCCTCTTCGGAGGTATTGATGATGAAAAATTAGATTGTATCCGAGATCAAACTGGAGCCAAAGTTATCGGTACTCTATCAAAGAGTATCGGTTTTCCGAAGCTAGAAACAGACATTAGCCGCTACCGACGACAACATATCGTTGGTAGTTTATTTTATTCCAATTTCAAGGTGAACTACTTTTTCCCTTAACTTTTATTGTTTTTAACAGTGAAAACATGTCTAACGAAGGTTGTTTTCGTGCAGAGTATGCTGTTGAGCAAAGCCTTGAAAATGCAGCAAGATTTTGAAGACAAGAAACACGAAGTTATAATTGAAAATCTAGAAAGCAAAATAAAGGAGCAATCAGCTGCTATTGAGAAGAAGAACTTTGAGCTCCAAGCAACTGAAGGTTTATTGGCGGAAGCCGAAGCTAAAATAATAGAACTGAACACGAAGCTTCTCTGCCAATCTGAGCAGTTTGAGCAAGAAAAGCAAGAACTTAAAGCAAAACTTGAAGCCAAAGCTCAACAAAACTCAGATTTGAAAAAGCTATTGGCGGGCCTTCAAGAAAAATATTTGGAATTTAGCAACAAATGTATTCAACGACTAAGAAAAATTTTCCACTCGGTTGGAGCCAGCAGTGAGAAATTCACCCCCTCAGCTGAAGATTTACCGAAGACCTTCGAACATATTGAGGGTGAAATTGACGAGCTCGACGAAGTTATAGCTGGGCACGGTGACTTCTGTGCCTGGGTAGCTTCTCGGGGCACTGCTGCAGCCTTCCTAAAAGCTGGCTGCGATCATGGAAAGATTGTCAATAGGCCTAATTTCACTTTATCACCATCAATCCTAGATGACATTCCTGATCTCGCCCGAAGTATTTCCAATAGATTTGTAAAAATGATATGGACAAAAGGCGGGCGAGAAAAGGCTGGAGACGAAGCTCGGAGTCATCTTGAACCAGTAAGAAATCATACCTTTTGCTTACCTCTTCCTTCAAGCTCGATTTTGACTTACAACAACTTAATTCATGTAGGATGACGAAGCCGAAGTCGATGATTAAAAAGAGTGACGCCGAAGCTAAAATCCCTCGAAGATTGAATAGGAGTAGACTGTAGACAGACTCAGGAAACTTTTGAGATAACTTTTGTAAATATAACTAAACTTGTCTTTAATGAGTTCTGTTCATACCTTGTATTATGCTCTTGCCCTTCCATTAATGTATGTGAAGTGCTTTGTTGTGGACGAAATCATCTTTTTTGAGCCGAAGGCGAAAAAACACCTTCCCTTCTTTTCGTACACAGCGAAGCATAGAAAACAACATTTCCCTTTCTTCCGAAGCTCTCCTTCTTGTACGCGAAGAAGCTCTTCTCTTATGCCGAAGCAACCACTTATGCCATAATGATGATTATCCTACATATGCCTGAATGAATGTTTATGAATGCAAATGCCATGATGTAATGTGATGTGCGAATGAATGTCCAAACACATATCCGAAGCCATACTCTCAGCCATTATTTCCTTAGAAACAATCACACATCAGCTCTGCATTCCCTTAGGAACGACTTTGGAGCTTCTTCGCCTTTTACTTTCGGCGGAATCAGCGTTTACTTTTCGCTGTAAGCTCTGCATTCCCTTAGGAACGACTTTGGAGCTTCTTCGCCTTTTACTTTCGGCGGAATCAGCGTTTACTTTTCGCTGTAAGCTCTGCATTCCCTTAGGAACGACTTTGGAGCTTCTTCGCCTTTTACTTTCGGCACTCGATGGTGCGTTCTCAGCTTTTACATTTACATTCCTTGGGGGATTTTGCTCTTATAGAACTAAAAAAGGAAATTACATATGATGGCCCCATTAAAAACCTTTCTCCCCCTTTAGAAAGGAAAAGGGTGCCATGAAAAAGAAAAAACATAAAAAGTTACATCAAGTTACACATAATATCGCCGAAGCTCATCCGCATTCCAAGATCTAGGAATGTCGTTGCCGTCCATATCCTTCAATCTGTATGAACCGGGTCTTGACGAAGATGCTACTAAGAAAGGTCCCTCCCATTTCAACTGCAACTTGCCCACTGTGTCTGGGTTGGCCACTCTCCGAAGCACCAAATGTCCTGGCTCAATATTCTTTAGCCGAACCTTTCTATCTCGCCATTTGATTGTTTCGGCTTGATATTTATTGATATTCTCCACAGCTTGAAGCCTGATCCCTTCTAAAGCATCTTTTTCCATAGAATAAGCATCTTCAGAACCTGATTCTGCCGAAGCTACTACTCTTATTGATCCAGTTTTAGCTTCCTCCGGAGTTATTGCTTCGTCACCAAATAATAACTTGAATGGAGTAAAGCCTGTAGACCTTGATGTTGTTGTGTTGTGGCTCCACACCACTTTGGTTAACTGATCTGGCCACTTTCCCCTGGGTTGATTGAAGATTAACTTCATTATTCCTGTCATTATAATGCCATTGGCTCTTTCAACGAGTCCATTTGACTCCGGATGCCTGACTGATGCAAAATGGATCTTCGTACCAATTTGATCACAGAAATCTCTGAAAGCTTCGGAGTCGAACTGTGTTCCATTATCCACAGTGATGGCCTTTGGTACCCCGAAACGACAAACAATATTCTGCCAGAAAAACTTTTGAATGGTAGCCGAAGTTATTGTGGCTAAAGGCTTTGCCTCAATCCATTTGGAAAAATATTCCACAGCCACTACAACATATCTTAAGTTCCCTTGGGCCGGTGGTAATGGACCCAACAAGTCAAGGCCCCACCTTTGCAATGGCCAGATGGGTTGTATGAGCTGTGTTAAGGACGAAGGTTGTTTTTGATCTCTTGCACATTTCTGACAACCTTCGCACTTTTGAACTAATTCCGCTGCATCCGAAGCTGCCTTCGGCCAATAAAACCCTTGACGGAAAACTTTTCCAAGTAACGGCCTAGATCCAATGTGAGATCCACACAGGCCTGCATGTATTTCTTTCATCAACTCTATGCCTTCGGTTCTAGATAAACACTTGAGTAACGGAGCACAAACTCCATGCTTGTACAACTCCCCTTCTATCATGACATATGGACGAGCTCTTGCCTCTATCCTCCTGTTATAAGTTTCGTCATCTGAAAGGAATTTACCCTAAAGGTAAGAGATGATCTCAGTTCTCCAATCTTCGCTATAAACAGGAGATATATTGAGGACTGCTCTTTCAAGAAGTTCCACCGAAGGTGCTTTTATTGTTTCGAAGAACACATCCGAAGGTAAGGGTAGCCCCTGTGTTGCTGACTTAGCTAGCAAATCAGCATGCTCATTTTGTCCTCGAGGGATATTTTTGACAGAAAATCCTTCGAAGGAAGCTTCGACTCTTCGAACCATGTCCAGATATTTTTCAAGCTTCGGATCTTTAGCCTTGCAACTCTTGTCAATATGACCCGAAACAACCTGGGAATCAGTTTTAAGAATGGCCCTTCTGATTCCCATTGCTTTTAGCTTCTGAAGACCCAAAAGCAGGGCTTCGTACTCGGTAATATTGTTTGTACAACTGAAATCGAGTCTTGCCGCATAACAAGTTTTAACTTTGGATGGCGAGACCAACACAGCAGCTGCTCCTGCCCCGAAGGTTCCCCAAGACCCATCGCAAAACACTGTCCATACTTCGGCATCTTTATTTATTTCTTCATCCTGAGCCCCTAGCGTCCAGTCAGCAATGAAGTCTGCTAACGCTTGGGACTGGATCGAAGATCTATGCACATAATCAATGCAAAATTCATTGAGCTCTACAGCCCATTTTCCAATCCGCCCAGTAGCTTCTCTATTCCTCATAATATCCTTCAATGGCTGCGAAGAAGGAACAACTATGTTGTATGCTTGAAAGTAATGCCGAAGCTTCCTGGATGCCATCAAAACAGCATATAACACCTTCTCTAATTCTGTATAGTTTTTCTTTGATATACTAAGAACTTCAGATACAAAATACACTGGGACCTGCTTCTTGACTTGGCCATCAAGCTTCTCCTGGACAAGTGCTGCACTTACCGCTGAGTGCGAAGCTGCCACATATAATAACAAAGGAGCCCCTGGCGTTGGTGGAGTTAATGTTGTTAAATCTATCAGATATTGCTTCAGTTCCTCGAAGGCTTTCTGTTGGCTTGGTCCCCATTGAAAGACTTCGGCTGATTTCAGCACTTCGAAGAATGGTAAATTTCTTTCTGCTGATCTTGATATAAATCTATTAAGAGATGCCAACCTCCCTGTTAATCTTTGGGCCCCCTTTTTTGTAGTTGGTGGTTCCATTCGAAGTATAGCTTCAATTTTACTTGGATTAGCTTCAATTCCCTTTGTTGAAACCAAGCATCCAAGAAATTTCCCCTTCTTTACTCTGAAGACACATTTTTCTGGATTCAACTTTAAGCCAGCTTGTCTGAAACTGGCGAAAGTCTCCTGCAAATCAGCAATATGATTTTCCTGTTTCGTGCTTTTTACAATGATGTCATCAACATAAGTTAGCACATTTCTGCCAATCTGAGACTGGAGAACCTTCGCAGTCATTCTGCTGAAACTTCCTCCAGCGTTTTTGAGCCCCTCAGGCATCCGAAGATAGCAATATGTGCCACTTGGGGTTATGAAGCTAGTCTTCGGCTCATCTTCCTTCTTCATCCAGATTTGGTGGTAGCCTGAGTAATAGTCTAGCAGACTCATGAGCTCTGAAGAAGCTGCTGCATCAACTAAAGAGTCTATCCTTGGCAATGGGAATTCGTCCTTCGGACAAGCCTTGTTGAGATCTGTAAAATCGATACACATTCGCCACTTGCCATTGGCCTTTTTTACCATAACAGTGTTAGCTAGCCATTCTGGGTACTTTACTTCTCTGATAACTCCTGCACTGAGGAGTCTTTTGACTTCATTACGAGCACCTTCGGCCTTATCATCAGACATTTTCCGAAGCCTCTGCTTTCTAGGTCTGAAGGATGGATCAACATTGAGGGAGTGTTCAATAACATCCCTATTAACTCCGCAGAGATCATTGGCTGACCATGCAAAAACATCTTTGTTGTTGAACAAAAACCTTATCAAGGTTTTCTCCTGTTCTTCGGATCATTGAGAGCCCAACAGCACCTTCTGCTCTGCTATGTCCTCACATAAGAGCATGGGCTTCGGCTGATCTGCTGAAGCTGCTTTCTCCCTTCTGAATTTGTATTGTTCACAAGCTTCAGCTCCATCTATGTTATGGATTGCTTTTGAGTCAGTCCAGTTTCCTTCGGCCCTTCTGGCAGCTTCCTGACTTCCATGAATAGCGATGGGTCCTTGATCCAAAGGTATCTTCATGCAAAGATAGGCAGGATGAAGAATTGCTTCGAAAGCATTGAGGGTGCCACGACCAATAATTGCATTGTAAGGGTATTCCATGTCAACAATGTCAAACACAACTTGCTCAGTTCTAGTGTTGTTGATGAACCCGAAGGTCACTGACATAGTGATCTTGCCCAGTGCTACAATCTGTCTTCCTCCGAAGCCACAGAGAGGGTGTGTAGCATCATGAATCTTATCTTCTGGCTCTTGAATTTGCTTGAAGGCCTTAGCAAATATGATATCAGCTGCACTGCCTGTATCAACCAAGACATTGTGGACCAGAAACCCTTTGATAACACAAGAGATAACCATGGCATCGTTGTGTGGGTAATCCTTGAGTTGAAGGTCCTCTTGGGAGAAGGTAATAGGAATGTGAGACCATCTTGACTTGATGAAGGGTCCTTGCACCCCAACATGCTGTACCCTTCTCTGTGCTTCCTTCTTCTGTTTCTTGTTGGCTGGCTCTGAGCACGAACCACCTGTAATCGGGAGCACCAGCTTCGGGTCCGAAGCAGCTCCAGCTTGATCGTTGAACGAAGCCATCAGCTCAAAAAGTGGAAGTGAGTTCACCGGAGGTGGGCGCCAATGTTGAGGACTTGTTCTTAGATGCTATGAATTAAGAACAAGACAACATAAAATGTTAAATGTTAATGTCCTTCGTCCATGAAACATTATTCCCTTGAGGATAATGAACCTTGGACGAAGGTTGATGAGAATATAATTACGAAGGTTAAGTCTTCGTAATTAAATTCTAATAGATTGTATAAGATAACATAAAATAAAGGATATAAAAAGGTAAATGAATCGTAAACGAATTACATCATATTTTCTTAATATATTGAATCATTGAATACAGTTGTACCTCTGCCTTGGCAAAGATTGGTTCCCGAAAGATGCGATTGCAATTACCAGAATCCGTGAACAGTAAAGGAATACTGTTCACTATTTATAGACACAGGACATAGCCTGTGAAGAATTACAATTATGCCCCTCATAAAAGTTTACAACATTGACTCAGATCCTTATGGACTAAAAGGTCATTCTATCTTTAAGTCGGTTTGTAATACCGAAGCTTCATGAAAAGGAACCTTCGGCCAACCCATACAAACAGCTTCAGCCGAAAGCCGCTTCTTCCTACAAGACCTTCGGCGATGAAGCATAGTCCCAACAGTGTACCCTCCGTGGCAAGAGGCTGGACGGTGGTGTATCTGTGCTCTCGGTTTGCGTGAACCTGATCTGGTCTTAAGAACCCCGGTGGCGGGTTGACATATGCAAGGGTTAAGTGCTACATATGTCGTGTGATTGGAGATCCTCAGCTGAGTATAATCGATTCGGATCGCCGTACCTTCGCGGTTATGAAGACTTGGTCACTTCCCTGCAACCTAAAGTCAGGACGTGAACACTATGGATAAAAATGATGTTGTCTTGATGTGATGTGAAATTAGACTAGATGCAAATAGAGTCTATTAATACTTAATATGGCGTTAACAGATTGAAAGTAAGGACTCACTTTAGTAAGCTACTTCTGCAAAAGTATAAGTTGATTTTTGCTAAAGCCTCTCCTTGACTCCTATTTATCCAGCATACCCTTGAGAGTCTTTTCCTTAGTCGGGTAAGACTTGCTGAGTAATTCCATACTCAGGGTTTATCCCTTTGTTGTTTTTAGGTGAGGAAGCGACAAATTTTTGTTGCTTTTGCTCCAAGGTGGTACCAAATGAAGAAAAACAAGACTGAAGTGCGGGAGGACTCGGTCCTCCACATAGGATATTTTGCTTATAACTTATCGGGAGGAGTTTGTGCCTCCCTTGGTTTGTATAATATTACTACTCGGCACTCACTTTTAGTTCTGGTCTGTAATAAGTAACTTAATCTTACTTTCTAAATAAATGTAAGTTTATGTAATTGCTTCCGCATTTCTTTATCTCCGATGTTCTGTAATGTCTGCAAGACGGGTGAAACGTTCCTGGTAAGGTAAGGAAAGATACCGAGCTTGTCAAGTGACTTAGGAACATCTACAAGGTGTCTGATGTCTGTTAGACAAGGACAACTGTAGGTGGGCCTAATTACTTGGGAGGTTCCGTCACAATTTCAGCCCAAGTCAGCCCAGTCGGCCTAGCCCGCGCGCGCCCGCGCACCAGCCCTCCCTGACAGGCGGTCCCCACCTGTCGGCGCCCTCTCCCTCTTGCTGCCCAGTGGGGCTGACCTGTCGGCGCCGAACCGTCCGCGCTCGTGGTCGCTCTTGCTCGCTGCTCGGTGGGACCTCCCTGTCAGCATTTGACTGCACATTTGTCGTTCACCCTCGCTGGTCCGCGGACCCTAGGGGTGGGCATTTTCATACCGAAACCCGAACCCGAACCGAACCCGATTTGGGTTTTCAGATTCGGGTTCAGTTCTTATATGTGCTATATTTTGGGGGTATGAGTTCAGGTTCGGTTCCTAACCTTTAAAACCCGAATAGACCGAATAATCTGAAATATAAAAAGCTCTTAATATATGATGATATTATTATATGATTTATGAAATTATTAGCTAAAAATTGTGATATCATCTTAAAGATAGTCTATATATCTCAATATGCTATTTTTATAGTCACTTGTTGTAATAATAGTACTTCCAATTAATTATCAATTGTATATATTTTAACAAAAGATAATAGTCTCTCTACTATTCGAGTCTATTCGGTGGACCGAATAGACCGAACCGAAATTGTGGGTCTATTCGGGTTTGGTTCCTAAAATTATTTTGAAAATTTCGGTTCTCATTTTTCATAACCCGAAATTTCAAAAAACCGAATAGATAGAACCGAATTACCCTAATAGACCGAATGCCCAGCCCTAGCGGACCCCGCCTGTCAGCCACTCCCGTCTTCCCTAACCTCCCGCCCGCGCTCTCCATCATGGACACGCCCACGACCGCGCGTTTTCCGGCCATGACCTCCGCACCTGAGCCCTTTTCTGCAGCCCACGCCCACTCACTCACTCCCCTCGCTCAGTTGCGCCCTCAGCCGAGCACCCTCGCCCTCGCTCTCACTCTGCGCGCGCGCCCGTGGAACTCCGCTGAAGGATCACCACCGTTTTGTGGCCATCGTCACGTGTCCGTCGCGTCCGTTGCCTTGATGAGCTTCACCCCTTCGCCGGCAACGCGGGACACTTCCCGGTTGGCCCCCAACCATTCTAATTTGCCCGGTCCGCGCTCATTGGCGTTTTCCCTATGCAGCTGAAGCCCACCGTCGACCCGAGCCATCCCTGCATCCTCGTCGTTGCCCCGATGCTCCAGAGTTTCCTCTTGAGATGAGCAACCTCCCTGTGCCCCTATTTCTCCTTTTATCGCCCTGGTTTTCACGCGATTGCTTGTCGAAGCAAATCTGCGCCGCCGTTGGGCCGCTCTGCCGCGTTTTGTGCCCTCTGGTGCCCCCGCGCCGGTGTTGTGCCCACGGTTGAGTCTGCCGTGTCGCCCTGAGTGCGCCCGAGTCCTTCCTCAACCCCCTAGAGCCTTGTTGTGGTCGTGCCCTCGCCTCCGGCGAGACCTCGCCGTGGGGACGAGCGGCGTCGTCACACTCAAGACCGGTCGCCCTAACCTTGCTGGTCGTTGGATCCCAGACATCCATCCAAGATCTGGCGGTCTAGGTTTAATTAGGACCGATCTAATCTCAGCCGCCTGTTGTAGATCTGGCCGCTTAGATCCCCCTCACCCGCGCCCCTACCGCTGGGCCCGATTCGTCAGTCCTACCTCAGGTCACTGACGCCCCGATCCCACTTATCAGCGCTCGCCGCGTGCCCGCGCCCGCGCTCGTCTGCGAGATCTAATCTAGGTTGTGACGGAACCTCCCAAGTCATTAGGCCCACCTACAGTTGTCCTTGTCCAACAGACCTCGGACAACCCCGTAGATGCATCTGATCACTTGACAAGTTCGGTATCTGAATTCCTTACCTTTCCCAAGAGCATTTTACCCGTCACGCAGATATTACAACACATCGAAGGAACGAATAAGCGGAAGCAATTACAGTAACTTAATTTACATTAAAATATAGGGCGAGTGTTGTTATTACATACCAGTAATAAATAGGAGTGCAAGAGTAATATTATTACAAACCCGGGAGGCAAAAACCCCTCCCGTTTAACAGTAAAGTGTTTTTAAAAGGAGGACAACTTCCTCCCGAGGCTTCACTCTTGAGATTCTTCCTTTGGCACCACCTTAGAGAAAAAGCAACAAAAGTTTGCTGCTTCCTCACCTACAACAACATGGGTTTGGAAACCCTGAGTACGAAGTGTACTTTCGCAAGTCTTACCCGTCAAAATAAAAGACTCTCAAGGATATGTTGGCTTGAGGGAGTCAAGGTAAGGCTTAATCAAGAATCAAGACTCTGTTTGCAAAAATGCTTACTAATAGTGGATCCTTAAAAATCCAATTTTATTAGCAAGTTAAGTTGTTACCTGATTCTAGAGTTCTTTCTATCCCAGTTCAAGCACTTGGCCTATACTAGCCATCTTCTTATTAATCCTTCTTGTTCACTAGAATGCTACGTGTAGGTCAGTGACCAAGTCTTCATGTCCGAGAAGTAACGGTGATCCGAATCGATTAATACCCAGCTGGGGATCTCCAATCACACGACATATGTAGCACTTAATCCTTGCATATGTCAACTCGCCACCGGGGTTCTTAAGACCAGATCAGGTTCACGCCAACCGAGAGCACAGATACACCACCGTCCAGCCTCTTGCCACGGAGGGTACACGCTACTCTCGCCATCTCTCCACTCCCATTGCGTGTTATCTTATTCTGGTATTAGTCTGCCCGAGGCAAATCTTACCCATGATGAGGCATGTGACCAGTTAAAAGGTCCTCGATCATCAAGCCTACATCGACAAGGTCCTTAATCGACTCAGACGGAGACACTACACCGAGACTCTCTTCTCGTGCAAGTCACCCGCCCGGTCTTAGCTTTATCATTTCAACCCAAAGTTTGGTACCTGATAGAGGTACATTTTTTCCGATGTTGAACTCATCATGGCCATGATGGATCCACCATCCAGTTTTATTTTTTGAAAACATCCCATCCCACTTGTGAAGCATCATCTTTTGTCAAAACAAAAAATTTTGTTTTTCTAGAGCAAGACTAAGCATAAGAAAAACCTTTTTATAAAACAGGGGTTCAAGGAAAGGTAAACAATCTTCCAAGGAAGGAAATGCAACAATTGTTTAGCACACAACTCCTATCACCTAATGCATCAAGCAAGTGAAAAAGATTTTAAAATAGCAAAGAGGTGGCAAATGCACCGGGGCTTGCCTTGTGTTATAGGAGAGTCGGGCTCTGCTCCACAAATATCGAAATAAAAGCAATTCCCGGCAGGTGGGTCTTCAGGTGGTGGTGGTGCAACTTCTTCTTCAATCACTATTTCTTCTTCGTTTTCTATATAGAACCATATATAATCAAGAATGCTCATGTAATGCTGATGAAAATGCAATGATAATAAGGGTACATCATATTGGGTCTTGAATACAATTTTCCTTCACGGTACTCCAGGAAACTAGGGTTTTTGGAGTCAGTATTCTGTTTCAGAGGGCAGATATTACCTAGAAGACTAGGGTTTTGGGGTTTAGGTATTAAACATTGTCCAAATCATGTAAAACTTCACTCAAAGTTTCTAAATATCATTTTAAGCTTATCCAAAAAGTTGGGTGATTTTTGGAGTTACTAGTTAATTTCTAAAATTCTATAGGTATAGGTTTAAGCCTTTTTAAATGCTAGATAATTCCTTGTTTGGACCAAAAATCTTAAAACTATTTCTATTAAATACTAAAGAAATTTAGGAGTCTAACAAAATTGGTCTCATATTTTTAGCATTTTCCTGGAATTTTCTATGGATTTTCTAATTCTGGTAGAAAAAGAAAAAGGAAAAAGATCAACAGTGTTGGGCTTAATCTGGCCCGAGCCAGCCCAGCATAGGCAGAACGTGCCCTCGTGCGTGCGCCCGCGCTGATAACTTTGCACAAAGGCCCCTGGCGTTTTAAACAACTTGAAAAGAGCCTAACACACTATTCCCTGAGTCACTGACAACTCACAAAACCCCCCCTATATTTCTATTTCTTCACAGCCCTTGGTCCACGACGTAGCACGGCGACAGACCGAGCTCCGGCGAGCCTGTACTGGCCAAGACACGCAATGGCCGGTGCTCTAACTTGGCTGATACCTAATTCAACATCTAACAAATGTTTCCCCTCGATCAATTGCACGGTTCGAGCTCCCAACCTCTCTGCTCACGGTGACTGCGCAATCCAGGGACAATTCAAAGTGTTTTCGGCGATCTAATGGGTTCTAGGTTAATTGGCCGGGTCAGGGAGTATCAAGAGCACATCAGAGTACTGAAACGAGTGAACAGAGGGCATGAACGAACCTGAAGCACACTGGCCACGGTGAGAGCCTTTCACGGCGGCGGAAAACCGATTTGGGGGAAGTGAGCAATTCAGAGGCTCTGGTGAACGATTGAAGGCAAGTGCTGGTGCTTTGGATGGGTAATTACCCTACGGAGCTCATGGCATACTCAATTTATAGAGTCAGTGAGCAGTGGTGTCCAATTCGAAGGGATTGCTGGCGGCCGAGAAGGGGGTGAGTCACTGCAGTGATCTACCGTGGCGATCGCAGGGTAATTGAGCTACGACGATTACTGGATAGTCACTACGGCTCATGATGACGCGATAAACGTCCTAAGGCGTGGCGCCCCCACGGTGAATGGTGAACACGCCGGTGATGGTCGCTCGGCCACGTCGTCGGTGCGAACAGATGAATAACCAAGCGCACAGTACTTCCAAGCTCATCCGCGACAAGATCTTTTTTACCTGGGGATCATTATCCATGTTTAATTCGGCCGTGAATCGCTGCGATAGCACGAATCCACGCGCAAGGTCGCCGGTGGTGAGGTACCTGAACTTGGCGATCTGATCCGAACACTATACCATTGCGCTGCCATTCAGTCAGTTTGACAGAGCCTATTTGGGGGCAATTTGCTCCCAATTTCGTGTGGTGACCAGATCAACATTCTGCATCAAAGTTGTAGTTTAACAAACCAACTTTAACTTTGTCACAGAGGTTTTAGTTAAACCTCCAATAAATCGAGCTCCACATGGTCCCAAAGTTGATCCAACACACTGCTTTCTCTGAATATTACAGAGTCTTAGTCTGACAGCCAGACTTCAAACCAATTTAGCTCCTAATTTTTTACAATACCAAGGCTTAAGCACTTAAGCAAAGTTGTTCTCCTTTCCTAGCTCTACAAGTTTGATGTGTTGACCCTAGGAAAATTCCTTGTATTTTTAGAATACAGAGCTCCAAAGTCAGCCCTGTTCACTGGTTTTGGACTTAGGCATATGAGAGGTATAGAGTGGCTTTTGGCAAATAAGCCCAAATCTCATGCTTTGATTTGCAAATCCTCAAATGTGTGAACCATATGATTTGAGGTGCCCTAATACCTCGGTTTTTGCACTTGGGTTCAAAAGTGTACAAAATTTACATATAACCCCTAGGGTTTCAATTCAGGGTTTTCGAGGGGTCTTTTTAGGGTTTTTAACACTTTAGGGTTTTGGTGCTACCCAAGTTCATTAAATGTGATATCTTATGATCATTTCTAATGAGTTTTGAAGTTTTCTCATGCTTGGGCTTCATTGTCACTCCTAAGCCTAGTTTAGGGTTAAGTGCCCTACCCTAGGGTTACACACATACCAAGTCACACCAATACAACTGGTTTGAACTTTTTGCCTAGTGAATGCACTCTAAGTGTAACGAACACATGATATGCTAATGCTCATGATGTTATGCTCAAGTTTTAGTGATAGTAACACCAGGGGTGTTACATAGGCCGTTGATCAGAGATCAGATGGTCAATATGGCCCCGCACCCCTTCGTGTAGTAAAGTTGCTAAAGAAACCCTTGGTTTTCCGAGAATCAACCCGCCATCCTTGGGTTTTGCGTGCAGGCCCCTGGATTCTTATAAACAGACCCCCGGCCTTTTAAATAATCATAGATTTGGACCTAATTTTGTATTTCAAACTTCAAAACTTGTTTATTTCATATCTTTTTCATATGAACTCCAAATTTAGTGATTCAAATTGCAAAATGTTCATAGGAATATTCTCTGTTCAAATAAATTATGTTCATCCTCTATCTATGCATTCTAATTTTATGCCTAGGCTATAGGTTAATTTATGTGATAATTTAATTGTTTAATAAGATAAATAAAAAGGAAAACCCTAGTGGTAAATGGATATTTAATCTTGTGAGATTAATAATATGTAGTATATGAATTTATGCCTGGTTTAACTTTTATGTCTCATTAAAATGAGTAGAATCAGATTATGTAATCATGGAGATAGACAACACTCAGAGAATAACAAACTACTAAATGTGATTAGTTCACCCAATACCCTAAACTCCCTTTTGAGTTTATACTTTTCCTTTTGAGATGTGTTCCATTGTTTGTACATGATTGGTGTGCTGTTCATTTGTCATTTTCTAAATGTATTGAATGTATGATCGCTTTATTTAGACGACGAGCAGCCCGTGGTTCCTGAGCGTGTTGCCAAAGATCTTCCTGAGTAACAACCTGGTGAAGGCAAGTGTGCTCTGACCTATAATGTCCTACATACTTTATAATTCATTGTCCCACATTAAATTATTGAAACCTAAGGATTGACTAGTCTGTATTTACCTTATCCTTGTTTACCTTTTGGGTTACTATGGTTAGCTTCATGCTATTGCTTTACCTTAATCAATGAACATGATGTGAATACTTATGATACAATGATGTGATCCCGATGATGATCATGTGATACTTTAGGGGACTTAGGCTATTTCTTGAGTACATCTCCGTAAGGACCTGTTCGTGGAGTGACCACCTAGGATAGGGAACATATCCTATGCTCATGGAGCTCTTGTGCTCATATGAGCACTTTAAATCTGGTGCCTTCATTTTTCATCCAAGTGTGAATAGACATTTCCTAGTTTCTTTTGTGTGCCACCCTTGACCACCCTTATTGTGTCACGCCGCCTGTCTCTTCTGTGTGCCACTGCTGCCCTCACCCCCTGGATGAGAAATGAAGGCACCAGATTTAAAGTGCTTATATGAGCACAAGAGCTCCATGAGCACATGATATGTTCCCCCTAGGATAACAGTGCAACATGAGGGTGGAATGTAATGCCCTTAGTTGATTAATTAGAGGAACCAGAGATGTAGTTAGCTTTGCCGTAGGGCCATCAATGGGGTTCGGGCACAATACTTGCTCTGCCGAGGCTGGTTGCAGAGGTTCTTTGATTTGGTTTTGTTAGTCACTCTTCCTTTTGGGAGAGGTACTGTGTTTATCAAACTGGAGAAACCTAACGGGCGGCTATGACCTCTGGGAAATCTTTGTAAAGGCTACGTAGTGAGACCCTGCTAGGTCACCTTGGTAGTGATCAATGGAGAGTCATGATCTCTGGGTAGAATGGGAATCACGACTTGTGGGTAAAGTGTGCGACCTCTACAGAGTGTTAGAAACTGGTATATCAATCGTGCTCACGGTTAAGAGCGGCCTTGGGATCCTCTTTGATTAGAAGAACTTTGAATACTCTTATGATGATGTTTAATGATGATGGTTATAACTATGATCTCTGGTATTTCCTCTTGGAGGGAGTACATTTGGGTAATAACTAGGTTTATTACTAAAACTTGACTCTATTAATAGTAATAAATACTTGACCAACTAAAAGCAACTGCTTAACCTTAACTCCACATACAACTAATCCAGTTTAGCCAAACGGGACATTTGCTGAGTATGTTGATGTGTACTCACCCTTGCTTTAAGAACCACCCCACCCTAGGTTGTCCCCACTGTATTTAGTGCTCAGGAGGAGATGCTGGCAACCTGGAGGACTTTGAGGAGTTTCAAGACTACGACGAGTTCTAGTTATCTTAGTGGCAAACCCCCAGTCTGCCTGTGAAGGCCTTATCTTCTACGTTTCGTATTTCGCACTTTGATTATGTTAACGACTATATTATAGACTTTGTGGATGTCTTAGACATCTCGATGTAATAAAGTACCTTTCCTCTATTTATTTTGAGCAATGTGTGATGATGTCCAATTATGTAATCGCTGTGTATGTGAGTTTCTGATCCTGTCACGTACATGGTTCGCATTCGGTTTGCCTTCCAAAACCGGATATGACATAAGTGGTATCAAAGCCTTGCTGACTGTAGGACCGCTAACCTAGACTAGAATGGTCGTCCTAAGGACTATAGACCTCTACCCTTACCTTGACCTTCAGTGTCATTTCAAAAGTTGGTCATCTTGACCAATTCTATGTTATTACTCATCTTACAAAATTTTGTCTCACTTTTCTTTCTGTTTACTTGCTGGTCACATAGTTCTACTCTCACTCTTGTGCTTACGATGTCTTTTGTAGATGGCTCGTATTTGATGCACTGCACGTAAGTCAGTGATCCCCTTTTTGCCCTCTCGCCTGGCGGAGCGCCCTCTGCGCCGCACGGTGACTAGTCAGTCTAGCCACCTGGAGAGACTGCATCGTCACCTGCACGAGGAGCAGGAGCGCCGATGCTAGGAGCAGGAGGACTCTTCCCCCTCGCCTCAGCAGGAGGTGGAGTCTGGGAGGCAGCCTTCCCATGCACCTCAGCCAGAGATGCCCCTGCACCACCACAGGGCATCCCGGCTGCTGGAGGAAACCCTGACGAAGACAACGATGACACCGGTGGTAGTTCGAGCCACAACACGGAGCTCTTGGAGGAGCAGGAGCCGGAGGGATGAATCGCTAGACCCGTCACTCATGGCGCCGCTCGCGGGTGTCACTTCCACGACGCTCTCGACACCTTGCTGTGTTGGTCCTTCGACCGACACATTTGGTCTATTGAGTACCATTGTGTAGTCTACCAGCATTGTCACGGGTTATACCCAGACTAGTGGGAGGCTACTTGCTTGGTGCGCCGTCCGAACGATGATCTACGGGGTGCAGAAGCCTTCTCAGAGCATTATTGTATCACAGAGAGGGACACTACCGAGGCAGCCATGCAGGATGCTGCACGACGTGCACTTCCACAGTATTGTTCATTGTTCAGCGGGGTAGCTGATGGCCTCGACCTGAAGTACTACCCTCGCCGTTCAACCAGCAGTGCTAGAGGTGTGATTGTCTCGCCCGTTGGTGAGGGCAATCCTAGGCTGAACAACATGGTCAACCTGGTCGCCATGCTCAACACCGAGCTGGACCACACCCTTAACGAGTTGGGCAAGGTTCGGGCAGAGGTTGCGGAATTGCGTGCTGAACGCGCAGCGCGCCACTATCAGGTTGGTGGTTCTCCTCCTATCGGGATTCAGCACCCTTACCTTTCGTCGCCCCGTGGTCGCTTTGATTATGGCACCCCTGACTGCAGGACCCAGATATATGTGGAGTCATAGATCGACAGAGTCAGAGTCTGTAATAATGCTTAATTCAGTGTCTTGGTCTTAGTCAGTCTTAGTTTGAGTCAGTTTGCTTATCATATGTTTTGATGCTTGTCGTGATGAACTTGTAATGAAGTTGGATCATTGTAATGATTGTCACCAAGGTGTGGGCATCCCCTGCAACTTGGTGTAGTTATTAATAAAGTCAGTTATTTAGTTAGGAGATCCCTTTGTTTCCACTTTCCTCTTCATCTGAGAAGCTGTGTTGGTTGTGTTGAGAGTCAGTGAAGATGATTAATTGTTCAGTGCTATGAAGATTTCCATATATCTTTTCTTATGTTGAAAGACTGTGGAGTCAGATCTGATATGTGTGTGCTTTCTACATATGTCTGAGAACAGGTGCAGAGGTGGAAGGCGTGCTCAGCAGGAGCAGCAGGCACCCAGGAGGAGGCAGCTCAGCAGCAGTTGCCACCGCCACCCCTGATGACTATTGAGCAAATGTTACTGATGCAAACCCAAGCAGTCCAAGCAATTGGTCAGACTTTAGCGACAATGCAGCAGGTGCAGCAGCAGCAACCCCCACCTCAGCCCCAAGTGCAAGTTCAGATGCCATAGGTGCCCAGAGACAAGTGGGTAGAATTCATGAGGGGCCATACCCCTGACTTTGCCCACTCGGCTGATCCCATGGACGCCGAAGATTGGCTACGTACCGTGGAGCATGAGTTGCACACTGCTCAGTGCAACGATCGCGAGAAGGTTCTGTATGGTCCCCGTCTGCTAAGGGGAGCAACACAGTCTTGGTGGGAGTCTTACCTCGCCACCCATGCCGACCCTGAAGCCATCACCTGGGAGGAGTTCAGGGACAACTTCCATCGTTACCATGTGCCTGAAAAACTGATGATAGTAAGGAAGGAGGAATTTCTAGCTTTGAAGCAAGGACCCCTATCTGTCAGTGAGTACAGGGACAAGTTTCTACAGTTGTCATGTTATGCGCCAGAAGATGTTAATACAGATGCTAAGAGGCAGTATCATTTTCTGAGAGGTTTGGTTGATGAAAGGGAAATATGCCCTTGGGCCATTTCTAAGTATTTTGGTGATTAAGTGTCTAACACAAATGGTTATGTGTTAAACTATGCCAAATGATGGACAAAGTGCAAATCAGTACAAAGGTATGATTCTAGACTTAGTACATTGGTTTTAGTGTACTAACATATTTGTCTAGGTGCTAGAATCAGAGAAAAGACAAATGGAAAAGACTTGGCTCGAGCAGCCAAGACTCTGCTCAGTCTGGGTGCACCGGACTGTCCGGTGCGCCAGGCTGGCTCTGGTGAAAAGGCCGCTCTCGGGATATCGTCGGCAGCGTACAACTAAAAATCACCGGACTGTCCAATGGTTTACCGGACTGTCCGGTGAGCCAACGGTCGGCCGAGCCAATGGTCGGCCGCGCAATCCGCGCGTGACGCGTGGCCAGGCCAACGGTCTGATGGGGGCACCAGACTGTTCGGTGTGCACCGGTCAGTGTCCGGTGCGCCAACGACTCCAAATCGTCAACGGTCGGCTGTGCCAGAATAGGAAAGAAATCTGCACCGGACTGTCCGGTGCACCAGTCGACAGAAGGCAAGATTTGCCTTCCTGGATTGCTCTAAACGACTCCTAGCTGCCTTGGGGCTATAAAAGGGACCCTAGGCGCATGAAGGAGTATACCAAGCATTCTTTGATCATCTCTTAGCACCAAGACATCTCTCTAGCGCATTTGATTCGTTGTGATAGCAATTTGAGCTCCTCTTGAGTTGAGAACTCCGTGTGTGATCTTAGAACTCAAGTTGTGACTTGTGTGCGTGTTTGTGCTCGTGCTTTGAGGCTTGTGTGTGTTGCTCTTCCCATTCTTACATCTGTTCTTCTTTGTGATCATCTCATTGTAAGGGCGAGAGGCACCAAGTTGTGGAGATTCCTCGCAAATGGGAAAGAGTAAAGAAAGAAGAACATTGTGGTATTCAAGTTGATCATTGGATCACTTGAAAGGAGTTGAGTGCAACTCTCGTCCATTGGGACGCCACAACGTGGACTAGGCAAGTATTGTACTTGGCCGAACCACGGGATAAATCCTTGTGTCTCTTGTGCTTGTTCTCACTGTGTCAATTGTGGTTCACAAGAGCTCTCCTTAGTCACTTGATTTCATTGTACTAACACTTAATCAAGTTTGTGGCTTTAAGTTTCAAGTTTTTACAGGATCACCTATTCACCCCCCCTCTAGGTGCTCTTAATTGGTATCAGAGTCGTTCTCTTCACAAAAGGGACTAATCGCCTAAAGAGATGGATCCTAAGGGAAAGGGGATGGTGGTCAACGATAAGGAGAAGGAGTCCATCTTCAACGAGCCGAGGGACGACAAAGCCACTGACTCCAGCTCGAGTCAAAAGAAGAAGGACGGGAAGAAGAAGAGGCGGATCAAGAAGATTGTCTACTATGACAGCGACGAGTCTTCCTCTTCCCAAAAGGACGACGAATACGAGGAGAAAAAGAAAACAGTTAACTCTAACTTTTCTTTCGATTATTCTCGTATTCCGCAAAGTTCCAATGCTCATTTGCTTTCCATTCCACTTGGTAAACCTCCTCACTTTGATGGAGAGGACTACGGATTTTGGAGTCACAAAATGCGTAGTCACTTGTTCTCTCTCCATCCAAGTATATGGGAGATAGTAGAAAATGGAATGCAATTTGATAGTACGGATAGTCCCATATTTATCAATGAACAAATTCACAAAAATGCACAAGCTACTACTGTGTTGTTAGCATCATTATGCAGGGAGGAATATCATAAGGTGAGCGGCTTGGATAACGCCAAGCAGATTTGGGACACCCTCAAGATCTCGCATGAGGGGAACGACGTCACCATGCTCACCAAGATGGAGTTGGTGGAAGGCGAACTAGGAAGGTTTGCAATGATCAGGGGGGAGAAGCCAACTCAAACTTACAATAGGCTCAAGACCCTGGTCAACAAAATAAGGAGCTATGGAAGCACGAGATGGACGGACCACAATGTCGTCAGGCTTATGCTAAGGTCCTTCACCATCCTTGATCCGCATCTTGTAAACTCTATTCGTGAAAATCCTAGGTACAACAAGATGACGCCCGAAGAGATACTTGGAAAGTTCGTAAGCGGGCGAATGATGATCAAGGAGGCGAGATATGTTGATGAGGCGTTAAATGGCCCAATCCACGAGCCTCAAACCATTGCTCTAAAAGCAACAAGTAGCAGGGAGGCACTACCTAGCAAGGTGGCGCAAGTTGAGGCGGCCGGGCTAAATGAAGAGGAAATGGCCCTCATCATCAAGCGCTTCAAGACGGCGCTCAAAGGTCGCAAGGAGCATCCCAACAAGAGCAAGGGGAAGCGCTCCTGCTTCAAATGTGGTAAGGTTGGTCACTTTATTGCTAACTGTCCTGATAATGATAGTGACCAGGATCAAGAAAAGAAGAGGGAAAAGAAAAAGACTTACAAGAAAGCGAAGGGCGAGGCACACCTTGGCAAAGAGTGGGACTCGGATTGCTCTTCATCCGACGATGAAGGACTTGCCGCCTCGGCCTTCAACAAATCATCCCTCTTCACCAACGAGCATCACACCTGCCTCATGGCAAAGGAAAAGAAGGTATGCACTAGGGATACTATTACATATGCTTCTTCAAGTGATGATGAATCTAGCGATGATGAAATAGACTATGCAAGTTTATTCAAAGGTTTAGATAGAACCAAAATTGGTAAAATCAATGAATTAATTGATGCTTTGAATGACAAGAATAGATTGTTAGAAAAGCAAGAGGATCTTTTGTACGAAGAGCATGATAAATTTGTAGATGTCCAAAAATCTCTTGCTTTAGAAGTTAAAAGGAATGAAATGCTTTCTTGTGAAATATCTACTTGCCATGAGACTATTTCTAGTTTAAAAAGTGTTAATGATGATTTAAATGCTAAGCTAGAAGTAGTAAATAGATCTAGTTCTTGTGTAGAACATGTAGTGATTTGCGATAGGTGTAAGGACTTTAATGTTGATGCATGTGTTGAACACCTTACTTCTATTGCAAAACTAAATGGTGAAGTGGCTAGTCTTAATGCCCAACTTAAGACTAGCAAAAATGAATTTGATAAACTAAAATTTGCAAGGGATGCCTACACCGTTGGTAGACACCCCTCAATTAAGGATGGGCTTGGCTTTAAGAGGGAAGCCAAGAACTTAACAAGTCATAAGGCTACCATCTCCGCAAAGGAGAAAGGGAAGGCCCCTATGGCCAATAGTGTTCAAAAGAATCATGCTTTCATTTATAGTGATAGAAAATTCTCTAGAAATGCTTATAGGAATTATTCTTATGATTCATATGCTATGCCTGCTTCTAGTTCTTTTCTATCATATGCCTAGGAGAAATGTTGCTCATGTACCTAGGAAAGCAAGTAATGAACCTTCTACAATTTATCATGCTTGCAATGCTTCCTTTGCAATTTGTAGAAAGGATAAGAAAGTGATTGCTAGGAAATTAGGGGCAAAATGCAAGGGAGATAAAACTTGCATTTGGGTCCCTAAGGCTATTGTCACTAACCTTGCAGGACCCAACAAGAGTTGGGTATCTAAGACCCAAGCCTAAATTTGCCTTGCAGGTTTATGCATCCGGGGGCTCAAGCTGGATTATCGACAGCGGATGCACAAACCACATGACGGGGGAGAAGAAGATGTTCACCTCCTACGTCAAGAACAAGGATTCCCAAGATTCAATCATATTCGGTGATGGGAACCAAGGCAAGGTTAAAGGACTAGGAAAAATAGCAATTTCATCCGAGCATTCCATTTCTAATGTGTTTTTAGTAGAATCGCTCGAATATAACTTGTTGTCCGTTAGTCAATTATGTAATATGGGGTATAATTGCTTATTTACAAATGTAGATGTGTCTATCTTTAGAAGGAGTGATGGTTCATTAGCTTTTAAGGGTGTACTAGACGTCAAACTCTATTTAGTTGATTTTGCAAAGGAGGAGGCCGGTCTAGATGCATGTTTAATTGCTAAGACTAGCATGGGCTGGCTGTGGCATCGCCGTCTAGCACATGTGGGGATGAAGAACCTTCACAAACTTCTAAAGGGAGAACATGTGTTAGGACTAACAAATGTGACTTTCAAAAAGGATAGACCTTGTGCAGCTTGTCAAGCAGGTAAACAGGTGGGAAGTGCTCATCACAGCAAGAATGTAATGACCACATCAAGACCTCTGGAGTTACTTCATATGGACCTCTTCGGACCCGTCGCCTACCTAAGCATAGGAGGAAGTAAGTATGGTCTTGTTATAGTTGATGATTTTTCCCGCTTCACTTGGGTATTCTTTTTGCAGGATAAAACAGAAACCCAAGGGACCCTCAAGCGCTTCCTAAGTTGAGCTCAAAATGAGTTTGAGCTCAAGGTGAAGAAGATAAGGAGAGACAACGGGTCCGAGTTCAAGAACCTTCAAGTGGAGGAGTACCTCGAGGAGGAAGGAATCAAGCACGAGTTCTCCGCTCCCTACACACCACAGCAAAATGGTGTGGTAGAGAGGAAGAACAGGACGCTCATTGACATGGCAAGGACGATGCTTGGAGAGTTCAAGACCCCCGAGCGGTTTTGGTCGGAAGCCGTGAACACGGCTTGCCACGCCATAAACCGGGTCTACCTTCATCGCCTCCTCAAGAAGACGTCGTACGAACTCTTAAGCGGTATCAAACCCAATGTATCATACTTTCGTGTTTTTGGGAGCAAATGTTATATTCTAGTGAAGAAAAGGTAGAAATTCTAAGTTTGCTCCCAAAGTTGTAGAAGGGTTTTTGTTAGGTTATGACTCAAATACAAAGGCGTATAGGGTCTTCAACAAATCATCGGGTTTGGTTGAAGTCTCTAGCGATGTTGTATTTGATGAGACTAATGGCTCTCCAAGAGAGCAAGTTGTTGATCTTGATGATGTAGATGAAGAAGACGTTTCAACAACCGCAATACGCACCATGGCAATTGGAGATGTGCGGCCACAGGAACAAAAGGAGCAAGATCAACCTTCTTCCTCAACAATGGTGCAACCCCCAACTCAAGACGATGAACAGGTTCATCAAGAAGAGGCGTGTGATCAAGGGGGAGCACAAGATGATCATGTTATGGAGGAAGAAGCACAACATGCCCCTCCAACTCAAGTTCGAGCGACGATTCAAAGGAATCATCCCATCGACCAGATATTGGGTGATATTAGCAAGGGAGTAACTACTCGCTCTAGATTAGTTAATTTTTGTGAGCATTATTCTTTTGTCTCTTCTATTGAGCCTTTCAGGGTAGAAGAGGCCTTGCTAGATCCGGACTAGGTGTTGGCCATGCAGGAGGAGGTCAACAATTTCAAGAGAAATGAAGTTTGGACACTGGTGCCACGTCCGAAGCAAAACGTTGTGGGAACCAAGTGGGTGTTCCGCAACAAACAGGACGAGCACGAGGTGGTGACAAGGAACAAGGCACGACTTGTGGCAAAAGGTTATGCCCAAGTCGCAGGTTTGGACTTTGAGGAGACTTTTGCTCCTGTGGCTAGGCTAGAGTCAATTCGCATATTGTTAGCCTATGCCGCTCACCATTCTTTCAGGTTGTTCCAAATGGATGTGAAGAGCGCTTTCCTCAACGGGCCAATCAAGGAGGAGGTGTACATAGAGCAACCCCCTGGCTTTGAGGATGAACGGTACCCCGACCACGTGTGTAAGCTCTCTAAGGCGCTCTATGGACTTAAGCAAGCCCCAAGAGCATGGTATGAATGCCTTAGAGACTTTTTAATTGCTAATGCTTTCAAGGTTGGGAAAGCCGATCCAACTTTATTCACTAAGACTTGTGATGGTGACCTATTTGTGTGCCAAATTTATGTCGATGACATAATATTTGGTTCTACTAACCAAAAGTCTTGTGAAGAGTTTAGCAGGGTGATTACTCAAAAGTTTGAAATGTCGATGATGGGCGAGTTGAACTATTTCCTTGGGTTCCAAGTGAAGCAACTCAAGGACGGGACTTTCATCTCCCAAACGAAGTACACGCAAGACTTGATCAAGCGGTTTGGGATGAAGGACGCCAAGCCCGCAAAGACTCCAATGGGAACTAACAGACACGTCGACCTCAACAAAGGAGGTAAGTCCGTTGATCAAAAAGCATACCGGTCTATGATAGGTTCCTTGCTTTACTTATGTGCTAGTAGACCGGATATTATGCTTAGTGTATGCATGTGTGCTAGATTTCAATCCGATCCAAGGGAGTGTCACTTAGTGGCCGTGAAGCGAATTCTTAGATATTTAGTCGCTACGCCTTGCTTCGGGATCTGGTATCCAAAGGGGTCTACCTTTGACTTAATTGGATTTTCAGACTCCGATTATGCTGGATGTAAGGTTGATAGGAAGAGTACATTAGGGACGTGCCAATTCTTAGGAAGGTCCCTGGTGTCTTGGAGTTCTAAGAAACAAACTTCCGTTGCCCTATCCACCACTGAGGCTAAGTATGTTGCCGCAAAACCCTAGCCTCCTTTTGAAACTGTTCATCCGCTCGCCTACCCTCCTTGCTCCTGCTCATCGGAGATCTGGCCCACGTCAAGCAGACCGCCCGCCGCCGCCGACGGTACGTAGCCATGCCGTCCTCTTCCTCATCTGCTGCAAATACACCGCCGGCCGGCGCATCGTCCGAGGACACTTTGAGCAACATGGCGGCGGAGGAGTTACATCCTGGTGATACAGTGGAGTTTGGCGTGTCACGGATTTCCTTGGTCCGTGTTTAGGATATGCAGCAGCTTGGATATTTCGGCAGCGGAGTGGGGCGTGTCCCGGGGGCGGAGGAGGTCCCTGAGCCAGAAGGCGAGTTGGTCGTTTTTGAGGCGTTTTTCACCGCTGGCCTTCGTCTGCCTGCACATCGATTCATGGCGGAGGTGTTGCGGAGTTTCAAGGTCAAGGTCCACCAGCTGCGCCGAATGCCGTGGTGGCCCTGGTGAAGTATGTGTGGGCGACGACTTCGTATGGTGGTCAGCCCTCTGTGGAGGTCTTCGCAAAACATTACTATCTGCATTGGTGAAAGAGGAAAATTGGACATGAGATTGCACAGTTTGGATCGTGCACGTTTACGCCGAGGACCGGCAAGACTTCGATGGAAGTCGTGGAGTTGGTTCCCCGCGCCCGCAATAAGTGGGGCAACTGGTGGGATTTCTGGTTTTACGTTTCCGTAGGCGCAGTTGAAGACCATCTAGGACTCCCCGTGGCTGTCATGTGCTCCCATTATTATGTGGCGTACCTGCAGTTTGAGGTGGTGGAGGATGATGAAGACGAGTGAGCCCTTCGGTGCGCTGCCCGCATGAGTAGCGGAAGCGATTTAGTGGAGGAATTTATCGGGTATGGGGTATGGCCCTTGGCACATGGCTAGGCACTGGGCGAAGTATGCCCTCGCGAGATGCCTTCCCGGGGCGGACAGCGGGTGCGAAGTCCAGCCTTCGCGTTGGATTTGCATGGTTGGGATCCCTCCGCATTCGTGCGCGAGGAGGAAGACGGTGCGTCGAGGATCGTGGGGCGCTGTGTGCCGAAGACAGAGGGTCTGCAGAGCTGGGATATCCGTGGGTCCAACGATAGATTGAATCGGGTCTTCGAATTGAACCGCTTGCCATATGATGGTTATCCCGGGGAAGACGCCGCCGACCGTCGCAGGAAAAAACCGATGGGCGTGACCGAGGAAGAGCCTTCGCAGGTGGCTGCCCCGGCCACTATGAAGAGAAAATTAGGTACAGCAGTGGGGGGACTGGGGGTCTCCGATAGTTTTGCTATGGAGTTGATGGGGACGTGCGCAGCCCTCGGGGGAAGGATGTCTTCGCCCGAGCTCCGGGAGTCTTCGGCGCAGATGCTGGAGGTTACCAAGGGTCGATGGCCCAAGAATGTTCTGATCCCCCGTGCGGCTGGCGAAGACTTCTTTACGTCTCGCATGGCTCGTGACTTAAAGGTGTTTCCTTATGGATGGAATATTGCTGCTGTTGTGTCGGCAGTGATGAACAAGGACCGTCAAGACGCTGTGCAGAAGCGCCGGGCAGTCGCCAGACTCGCAGATCCTATGCACGAGGCGAAGAGGGCGCGGGGGAGCGTGAAGACTGTTGCTGCCACCGACAGTAGCAAACCGGTACCGACTGCGAAACCGGTTGTGCCCGGACCCAGCAAGGCGTCGGTGAGCGCGAAGACTGCCGCCTCTGGCGGAACCAAACCTCCCCCGGGCGGACCCACGAAAGGGCGGGAATTGCCTTCGTTGGTGAGACGTGTTGCCGACTTCGGCATGGGCATCAGTGTCGAGGATTATTTTGTTGGTAAGTTTTTTTTAGTTCGTTCTTTGACCGGTGATATGTTGCAGGGTCTGGTGAGGGGCAATTGGTTGTTGTCCCGCCTTCGGCGGTAACCACGTCGCCAATGGCGGTGGTTGGGGCGAAGGGTGCCGCGCAGGACCCGTGGGCCGCTTTCTGTGCGAGCGGCGAAATTCTGTCAGCCGCTGCCGCTAAGGACGTGGCGGGCTCCATGTCCCAGCGGCTAAGGGAGGCGTCGCAACAACTGAAGCAAGTAAGTTGTGTTGGACTTCGATGTTTGTTGTTTCCATGAAGGTTTGGGTCTCATGTGTTTTTGTCAGGCGACCGACTTCGCCGACCGTGTTGCGTCGGGTGTCCTGATTGCGGACGTCGCTGCCGAAGTCGAGAATCTTCGGGCGCAGCATGCGGATGCTATCTGGGAGAAGTCGGCTACGGAAAGCAAAAACCACAGGCTGGCTGAGAAGGTGGCCGCCTTGGAGGCCGAGAAGACAGACCTCCGGTGCCGGCTGGTGGAGGAGAGGAGGGAGGCGAACCAGGCCATCGCTGAAGCGCAGGCTGCACGCGCGGAGGCTAAGGTGGCGCGGGTGGAGAACAGTCTCGCCAGTCAACGCGCCGAGGAGATGGAGGTGAGGTTCAACGCGCTGCGCAGCCGTGTGGACAAGGCCGAGGCCTCGGCGCGCTCGGAAGTCGGGCGGACGCACGCGCAGTTCGTGGATGCATACCGCGAGCTGGGTGCGCGGATTGCAGACTTCGAAGTACCCGACCAAGAGGCAGGCCTTCGCTTCCTCGAATGGTTGTAGGAGGAGCTGCTGGTGCTCCCGACCATTGTGAAGGGTTTCATGTCCTTCGCCTCCCTCGTCACCTGCGAGGGGACCATAAATGCGTTGTCCCGCGAGGGGTGCAGACACTACAAGGTCTTCGACCAATCAGACGAGAACTTTGAACACGAAATTTTCAAGGCCGAAGACCCTGTGGTGAAGCAGTCAGCGGGGGCACTCTTCGATAGGATGTGGGGTCCGCACGGTCGGGAGGCAGTCAAGGAGCGGTCTGACCAGGCGATAGAGCAGGTAAAGGTTATTTTTTGTTTTGTGTGGTTATGTGTGGGTACGTGCGGTTTTGCTGAATGAGTGTGCTGTTGCTGCAGATGGCGCGTGCCGAGGACGTCGAGGACCTTGGAAATCTGGTCGGCGCGCCACCCGAGGCTGAGGTCAACCCGGTGCCGCCCTCGGATGCCGGTGAAGGCTCCTCGGCTGCACCCGTGCCTACTGTGGCCGGTGAAGACCCTTTGTCAGCCCCTGCGCCGACGGCCGAAGATGCCCTGAAGGTGGTGGCTGAGCCGGCAGCTGAAGACCCCACGGCCGCGGCCGGGCCTTCGCAGATGGCTAAATAGGTGTTGGGGAGTTTGTAAATTTTTACTATGTTACTGAACCTTGGTTGCTGCATGGGTTCAGGATTTTGAGCCTGCGCATGCAACCGCTACTGACAATGCTAATTTTGTGGCGGCTTCGACCGTGGTTGCTGAAGGTGATTCTGATGATTCTGTGTCTAAGTGTTTTGAGTCTGATAAATCTGGGAGTTCAATTGTGTGGACAGAGGAGTCTTCGGACGAGGACTTGGATTATTTTGCTGCATTGGATGTGGCTGCGGCGGAGACTTCTCCACGTGTGATGGGTGATGAGGATCTTCCGGGTGCGAGTATTGGGCATAGGCGGCGAAGGGCGGTGGCGAAACAGAGAGTGAGTGAGTTGTCGCGAAGTGATAGGCGTCATCGTGGTGAGGTGGAGGGTGGTCGTCTTCGTGTAGACGGGACTGGCAATCGGGAATTGTTGGCCTCGCCGGCTGGGGCAAGTGTAGGTGAGGGAGAGCTGCGAAGTCTTTTTGAGGGTGATGAGTTGAGGATAACACTGTTCAACTACAGGGAGATGGGTATCATCTCTAGGGTTGAGCCAATGTAATGTGTGATGCCCTCGCTGTATGTATGTAACTATAATTTGTATGATAAGGTTGCGTGCCTTCGCTGATCCGGCCGCGCACGTAGGCGACTTGTGCACTTGATGTTGCACATTTATTGTGTTAGTCCGGCTGCACCCGTAGGTGATTTTTGCACGGAGGGTCCGGCTGCACCCTTAGGCGACTTTTGCATGGGTAGTCTTTTGGAGAAGACTTCAATTTTGTGTACTTGTTGTGCTAGTCCGGCCGCACCCTTAGGCGACTTTTGCATGGAGAGTCCGACTGCACCCTTAGGCAACTTTTGCACGGATAGTCTGTAGAAGAAGAAGACTTCGATTTTGTGCACTTGTTGTGCTAGTCTGGCTGCACCCTTAGGCGACTTTTGCGTGGACTGTCGCACGTGAGGGTAGTCAGCGCTGCCCCTTGCGGTGACTTTGGTGTGGTCGAATGCCGAAGACCGTCGATGCGGTCTTTTTTGACATATTGTTTCTTAATTTTTGCGGGGGATTTTTGCGGGTATATTGCGTGGCTCCGCCTCATTAAAAACCTCACCCCCGGGAGGAAAAGAGTGCGGGCTGGAATAATAATGTTTGGTGAATTACAAGGGCGTGATGGCCCTGAGGATTCAAACAAAAAGTTTGCGGAGATTATCTATATTCCAGGAATGTTCCAGGTCTTCGCCAGATTGCGTTGTTAACCTGTACGCGCTTAGACGACTTCGTCTTGACGATAATTGGTCCTTCCCACTTTGGCTCCAGCTTACCCCGTGACTCTGTCCGGGTTGTGCGGACGAGTACGAGGTCCCCTTCGTTGAATTCTCTTGGGACGACTATGTGGTCGCGCCAGGCCTTCGTTTGGGCTTGGTATTTGTTGAGGGCCTGCAGAGCGAAGACACGGTCTCCGTCGATGAGGTCTTTGGAGGTTAGCTCGTCTACGTCGGGTACTGCTGAAGCACTTGTCCGTGGGGACCCATGTTTGATTTCCTGCAGGGTCATGGCCTCCGATCTGTATAGCAGGCGAAAGGGAGTGAATCCGGTCGCCTGACACTCGGTCGTGTTCAGCGCCCAGACTGCTTCAGGTAGCAGGTCGGCCCATTTACCCTTCTTGTCGTCGAGGAGCATTTTCTTGATTGCCGTGAAAATCTTGCCGTTGGCGTGCTCCACGAAGCCGTTGGATTGTGGGTGGTATACTGAGGCGAAGGCAAGCTTGGTGCCAATGGAGAATCAGAAGTCCCTGAAGTCTTGGCTGTCAAATTGTTTGCCATTGTCAACTGTGAGCTCGGACGGGACTCCGAACCGGCAAACAATGTTTTGCCAGAAGAATTTCTGGGCAGTCTTCGATGTTATCGTGGATACTTCTCTTGCCTCGATCCACTTGGTGAAATACTCGACGGCGATGAAGGTGAACTTGAGGTTCCCTTGGGCCGTGGGTAGCGGCCCGACAATGTCCAGACCCCAGTGCTGAAGAGGCCACGTGTGGGCGATTAGCTTTGTGAACTGCGAAGGGTTTCCCGAGCTTGGAGAAAATTTCTGGCAGGCTTCGTAGGACCTCGTCACCCAATTCGCGGCGCAAATCATAGCAGGCCAGTAGAAGCCTTGACGAATCACCTTGGCGGCGAGGGCCCTAGGCCCTGCGTGAGAGCTGCAAGTTCCGCTGTGGACTTCGCGCAGGATCTGGATGCCTTCGGTCTCGGTGACGCATTTAAGCATGGGTTGACTGACCCCCTTCTTGTAAAGCTGTCCCTCAATGAGCGAAGTCCCGGCTTCGGTGTTTAAGGCGCTTGGCCTCGTTGATATCGCTTGGATGGTAGTATCCCTGTAGGAACAGGGTTATTGGTGCCCGCCAGTCTTCGGTCATAATGAGGTTGACTATGCGGTGGCCCTCGATGTCGTTGGTTATTTGGAGGCCCTCTGGGCTGCGGACGGCCGGCGTGCAGATGACATGGTAGAATACGTCGGAGGGTAGGGCCTCGCCTCTGGCGGCTGCCTTGGCCAATGCGTCGGCCTCCTCATTCTTGGCTCAGTCCACGTGCTGCAAGGTAAAGCCCTTGAATTGTCTCTCGAGACTGCGGACAGCCGCGAGATACTGCATAAGTGCGGGGTCCTTTGCTGCGTAATCTTTCTTGACTTGGTCGGCAACCACTTTGGAGTCTATTCTGATTATGCAGGTAGTGACACCAAGTGCCCTTAGCTTGCGAAGGTCGAGGATTATAGCTTCGTACTCTGCTACATTATTGGTGCATGTAACACCCACTTTGTAAGCAGGGTCTAAAATGAGAAAGTATATGGCTTGATATCTAAATGTGTTACTCATGTTTATCGTTTCATGTGAACACCATATCTAGAAACAAATAATTAATTATAAATAAATAAATAAATGCCATTAAAAATATGCATCATGCTGGGTTTTCATGTTGTGTGCATTTTGTGACAACATAAAAAAAAATGTGACAAGAAATATATTAAAAAGCCCAAAAGTGGAATTTAAGTTCTAAAGGAAATTTATAATTTGAGATTGGAGAAAAAAAAGAGAATACTATACAAATGAGATAAAATAAATACATAAATAAGGATATATTTCCCCTTCCATTTATATTTGAATTGGTACATTTTGATCAATGGTGAATCTCATAACAAAAAAATTAAATTCAAATTTGAATTCTAAAAATAAAGAGGAAAAAGAAATCAGAAAAATGGAGAGATGAAAAAGAAAAGAAAAGAAAAGCCTGTTGGGCTGGAGTAACTGTTTTTGGCCCATTCTGAGCCCGATCGGCCAGCCCCTCTAGCCGCTTCACTCTACGTCCGTTGCACTGATGTATGGCCCCCAATCGACAGAATCGTCTTTCACCGAGATTGGTTGACCGCGGCGACAAGTCGCGCGGGGAGTCCGGGATGCCGCCGTGAATCTCGCCGGTAGCCTCGCCAAATCGTTGCTCGCGGTAGGATAAAGGTACACTGCGCTCTCCCCTCTTTCTCTCTGCGCACCGGGGGGGATAGAGAGATCTGCTCGCCGCCGTCGACGAACCGGATCTAGATCGACGTTCCAGTCCAGCGGGGAAGCCTGGAGCTTGGCGTGTGGCGGCATGGCGCCCTCCTGGGTACTGCCGAGATGACCGCCAGGATTCATGGTACCCAGTGGTGAGATCAGCGTGCATTGGTGCCTCGGCACTCTACGAGATTCTTCGCCGTTGGTCGATTTTGTCTCCGTGCCGCCGTTGACATGGGTAGTACTGGGGAGACTTCATGGCACGGTAAGTTGGCCACCTCTGGATCACCGAGCTCTCTGCTATACATTTATTCTGTACGCGCTAAGAATAGGGCTTCGGTGGGTAGTGTTTGGCATGCTCGGTGTGTGCGCCGCCATGCGCGCAGTGCGCCGCCTTGGCTGGCACCGGAGGGAGAGAGGAAGAAGGGTGTTGGCCGTTAGGATTGGTGGGACCTACGCCGGTGAAATCTCCTGCCGGGTTGTGCAGTGCGCCACCATGGGGGGGGGGCGGTAGGTTGTAGCTCCGTCGAGCTCGGGTCGCAGTGATGAGAGAGCGTGTCGGGGAAGACAGCGTCTGCGCCGTCGGATCCAATTTGGACGGTATAGAGTTGATCAACGGATAACCCTTAGTTGTAGTGATTGTGACCGTAGATCAGAGATCTTGTGGTTGCGATTATTGACCGATTCGGGGCTTCGAATCCAACCGTTGATTCCAAATCATAAGGCGGGTAGGAGAGATCTAGTCAATGATTTAATCTGGACCGCTAGTGGATGATCGAACAGTCCATATTTGCCCATACCCCTTCACCGTGCCACAATTGCATAAGAGACCCTGGACCTTTTGGAAATAGAACCCGCCGTCCACCTTGGGATTACTCTGAGTCTCAGGATTAGTTGTAGAATAGCCCCTGGGTTTATCTGGATTTGAGGCCCAGTCCAGAATATAATAAAATCAGGGAAAATGATTTATAAATAGATTCTTAATAGGAAAATAATTGTTAGAACTTATAAAATCCATAGAAAATTCATACTAACTCCAAATCACTCCATTCCAGTTCCTGAAATTTTGTAGTTGTATTATCTATCATTTAGTACCTCTGTTTGGTCATGACAACAGTAAGAAAATTAATCCCACACTTAATCCTATTTTAAACACATAAAACCTTTGAAAATCCATAACTTAAAATCTATAACTCAGAAAATTATGATTCCTGTTCCTAGGATTTTATTTTAATATGTAGAATATCTCTGTGTATTTTGTTTATATGTTTGGTGTAATGTTAATTTCTCTATATGCACTGTGCTTGTTTGTATTGTGGCGAGTAGAAGAGCCCGTGACCGAGGATCCTGGTGAGCAGCAGGTTGAAGTAGCTGAGCAGGAGCTCATTGAAGGCAAGTTGTGCCCTTGACCACTTTTTACCCAATAATGTTCTTTAATATCACTTATCCATGCATAGGTTAATTTTGATGGGACCCAATAGGTTACCCTAGATTGTTTATCTCATTACCTTGTTCACCCCTGAATCACTTGGGTAGTTTGCTATTGCTTTACATGGTTTTGGGATAATCATTTATTACCTCTATGTTCCAATTCTTTTTGTTATTCTATTTATGTTCATGTTGAGATCATTAATATTAATTGGAACATAGAGCTTAACTTGAGAACCACGTGCCACCACAAGGGTTTAATGGGACGCCCTTGGCTGACTAATTAGGAAAGCTAGTGGAAGACTACCTTACCCGAAAGGGGCAAGGGCAGTAGGGGAGTGGTCAGTGTAGGGAGGTCCCTGGTTGATTTTGCTGCGATGGCGGTCAGCCAGGAACCCTGCATTGGAACTTCCTATAAACTGTAGCGGGTTTTCGGAAGCTAGTGGAACTTTGTAAAGGCCTCGTAGTGTTGCCCTGCCGCGCTTCCTAGGTAGAGGTGTATGGGATTCGCGACCCCTTGGCAGATGGGTAACATGACTTGTGGGTAAAGGGTACAACCTCTGCAGAGTGTAAAACTGGTATACTAGCCGTGCTCGCGGTCATGAGCAGCTCAGGACTCTCTGATGTTTAAATTATGGAACTTAAATTCAATTTGGTCATTTGCATTGCATGGGATTGTTATTAATTTTGTTCTATTACTTTTATTATGGTTTGGTATTTACTTACACTTAGTAATTGCTAATAAAATTTTGACCAACTTATAAAAGCAATGCTTAGCTTCAGCCTTTATTTCATTGATCAGCCTTACACTCCATGAGCTCCCACCTTTGGTGAGTTCATGTCACATTATTCCCCACAACTTGTTGAGCGATGATCATGTGTGAGCTCACCCTTGCTGTCTCACACCCCCCCACAGGAGAAGAGCAGGTGGTTCAGGAGGAGCCACAAGGCGAGGAGTATGATCTGATCTAGGTGGCGTTTCTCAGTTGACATTGGCGCCGACGATCCTTTGTTCGTTTTATATTTATTATTTTATTTTGTAATAAGTCTTCCGCTATGTAATAAGTACTCTGATGTTATTGACATTTATCTCTATACACTCTGTTATTGTATATGTTGTCTTCTTGGCGCATGTATGAGATGCACCTGGCTTTGTTCCTTAAAGCCGGGTGTGACAGAAGTGGTATCAGAGGAAATGTTGACTGTAGGACGAAACCTAGATAGAAATGGACAAACCCTTACCTACTTATCTTACTCTGATTCATTCTACACTTATCTCCTCTTGATCTTGTCTCACCTTTTGCTATTCTACTCTGATTATTCTTATCTTTTCTACTCTAAGACATGATGGATTTCATATCTTGGAATCCTACATTTATGAACTTTTTAGAGATAGGAAACCCAAGACAAAATTTAAAACTATTTTCTCTATTAAAAATGTTGGTTGATTGTTCTGATGATAAATGTCTGATTTGCTTCTTTGATTGATTGAAACATTATAGTTGGGCATCTTAGCATGTACCACCATAAGTTAATGTATTAGCTTTAGTAGGTGACACACTAATCTACTTAGCTAATAAATCCCCCGCAGTAACATGCCTCGTAATTACATGCCTTGTCTACAATCCTTCCTTTCTTACCCTATGTTTCTAATCTAGATGGCTACACCTATAGTGTTAGAAGAGAGCACTATAGACATGATCCTTGGTATGTCATGGTTAAGAATGGCAAATGCAGTATATACAATGTGCTAAGGGAACCACAGAACTCACCAGTTCCACAGGACAAGGATTTAAAGTTGAAGTTGCAGTAACTACCCCCATCAGACTAGCGACATTCCTAGTAGATAAGAGGTTTGTTGGTGTCAACATCCGTGTGGTTAGAGATTTTTTCGGATGTCTTTCCAGAAGAGTTATCAGGGATGCCACCAGATAGGGAAGTTGAGTTTGTTATTGATCTCTTACCTGGAACCGCCCCTATTTCTAAACGGCCATATAGGATGTCCGTAGAGGAGTTGAAGGAACTTAAGAAGCAGTTAACTGAGTTACAAGAGGCTGGGTACATTCGTCCGAGTTCCTCAACTTGGGGAGCACCGGTCTTGTTTGTACAGAAGAAGGATGAATCGTAGCGGATGTGTGTGGATTATAGATCTCTTAATGATGTTACAGTGAAGAACAAGTATCCGTTGCCCTGTATTGAGGATTTATTTAATCAGATGAGAGGTGCTAGAGTATTCTCGAAGATTGATCTCCGATCCGGTTACCATCAGATGAGGATTAGACCATCGGATATTCCCAAGACGACATTCTCGACTCGATATGGATTATATGAGTTCACAGTTATGTTGTTTGGATTAACCAATGCACCAGCTTACTTTATGAACTTGATGAATAAGGTGTTTATGGAATATTTGGACAGATTCGTCGTGGTATCCATCGACGATATTCTTATTTATTCTCAGAGTGATAGCGATCATGAGGAACATCTGAGATTGGTGCTACAGAAGCTACGAGATAACCAGCTATATGCCAAGTTTAGCAAGTACGAGTTTTGGATTGGCGAGGTGCCATTTCTTGGTCATATTATTTCTAATGGAGGAATTTCAGTGGATCCTGCTAAAGTTAAGGAGATAATGGAGTGGAGAGTACCCACTACAGTTATTGAGATTCGGAGTTTCTTGGGATTAGTAGGATATTATCGGAGATTTATTGAAGGATTTTCTAAGATTGCTAAGCCTATGACTTCGCTTTTGGAGAAAGGAAGAGAATTTAAGTGGGACGAGAAGTGTCAAGACAGCTTTGATCAATTGAAGAAAAGATTAATGTCGCCACCAGTATTGGTATGCCCGACCTACAGAAAGGATTTGATATCTATTGTGATGCATGTGGCCAAGGCTTAGGATGTGTGCTTATGCAAGAAGGACATGTGATTGCCTATGCGTCTCGTCAGTTACGGAAACATGAACTGAACTACCCCACTCATGACTTGGAATTGGCAGCCGTTGTGCATGCGCTTAAGATTTGGAGACATTATATCATGGGGACCAAGTGCCAAATATATACGGATCATAAGAGTCTGAAGTATATATTCACTCAAAAGGATCTCAACCTTAGGCAACGCCGTTGGTTGGAGCTTATAAAGGATTATGATTTGGAGATTCACTATCACCCGGGCAAGGCAAATTTGGTTGCAGATGCCTTGAGTCGCAAGGAGCATGTTCATTCAGCTATTGTTGCCCAGCTACCCGATGAGATTGTTGAGGATTTCAGGAGACTTAACCTGGGGATAGTTGCTCATACTGAAGGAGTTGCTATTGATGTGGAACCTACATTGGAGCAAGAGATCCGCAAAGGACAAATTGGTGATGCTAAAATAAAAGAGATTAAGGATCTGATTACTGAAGGTCGAGTTCTGGAATTCACGGAAGATGAGCAAGGCACTGTATGGTTCAAGGATAGAATGTGTGTTCCTGATATTAAAAGCCTTCGAGAGACTATATTGAAAGAGGCCCATGACTCGGATTACTCTATTCATCCTGGTAATACCAAGATGTATCAGGATTTGAAGCGGAAGTATTGGTGGTATGGATTGAAAAGAGATGTGGCTGCACATGTGGCTATGTGCGATGTATGTCAAAGAGTTAAGGCTGAACACCAGAGGCCAGCTGGACTATTGCACCCACTGAAGATACCCGAGTGGAAGTGGGAAGAGATTGGTATGGATTTTATTACTGGATTGCCTCGCACCCAGAAAGGATATGATGCTATATGGGTGATTGTGGATAGATTGACTAAAGTGGCTCACTTTATTCTTGTCAAGACTACTTATAAAGGTTCTCAGCTAGCAGAGTTATATATGGCTCGGATTGTGTGTTTACATGGAGTACCAAAGAAGATCGTGTCTGATCGAGGTTCGCAGTTTACCTCAAGGTTTTGGAGAAGCTTTCATGAGAACATGAGCACGAAGTTGAATTTTAGTACGGCTTATCACCCTCAAACTGATGGACAGACCGAAAGAACTAATCAAATATTAGAAGATATGTTGAGAGCATGTGCCCTTCAGCATGGAGGAAGTTGGGATAAGAGTCTACCTTATGCTGAGTTCTCATATAATAATAGTTACCCGGCCAGTCCGAAGAAGTCATTGTTCGAGACTATACATGGCAGGAAGTGCAGGACTCCTCTATATGGGATCAGACTAGGGGAAGACAATTCTTTGGACCCGAACTTATTCAAGAGGTAGAAGAACAAGTCTGTATAATCAGGGAGAACTTGAGGATAGCTCAAACCAGCCAAAAGAGCTACGCTGATAATAGAAGAAGACCACTGGAATTTGAGGAAGGTGATCATGTGTACCTCAAGGTATCACCACTTCGTGGAATGAGGAGATTCAACGTTAAGGGTAAATTGTTCCCTCGCTACATTGGACCATTCTTGATCTTTAGGAGAGTTGGGGAGATGGCATACCAACTCGAGTTACCTGCTAGCCTATCGGATGTGCATAATGTGTTTCATGTATCTCAACTCAAGAAGTGTCTCCGTGTTCCCGAGGAACAGTTACCCATGGAAGAGCTCAGTGTCCAAGGTGATTTGACTTACACGGAGTACCCGATCAAGATTTTGGACACTTTGACTCGTGTTACGAGAAATAAGGTGATAAAGATGTGCAAAGTCCAATGGAGTCACCACGGAGAAGATGAAGCAACTTGGGAAAGAGAAGAAGAGCTTCGCGTAGATTTTCCCCATCTTTTCCCTAGTCCTTCCTAAATCTCGAGGACGAGATTATTTTTAAGGGGGGTAGGATTTGTAACACCCACTTTGTAAGCAGGGTCTAAAATGAGAAAGTATATGGCTTGATATCTAAATGTGTTACTCATGTTTATCGTTTCATGTGAACACCATATCTAGAAACAAATAATTAATTATAAATAAATAAATAAATGCCATTAAAAATATGCATCATGCTGGGTTTTCATGTTGTGTGCATTTTGTGACAACATAAAAAAAATGTGACAAGAAATATATTAAAAAGCCCAAAAGTGGAATTTAAGTTCTAAAGGAAATTTATAATTTGAGATTGGAGAAAAAAAAGAGAATACTATACAAATGAGATAAAATAAATACATAAATAAGGATATATTTCCCCTTCCATTTATATTTGAATTGGTACATTTTGATCAATGGTGAATCTCATAACAAAAAAATTAAATTCAAATTTGAATTCTAAAAATAAAGAGGAAAAAGAAATCAGAAAAATGGAGAGATGAAAAAGAAAAGAAAAGAAAAGCCTGTTGGGCTGGAGTAACTGTTTTTGGCCCATTCTGAGCCCGATCGGCCAGCCCCTCTAGCCGCTTCACTCTACGTCCGTTGCACTGATGTATGGCCCCCAATCGACAGAATCGTCTTTCACCGAGATTGGTTGACCGCGGCGACAAGTCGCGCGGGGAGTCCGGGATGCCGCCGTGAATCTCGCCGGTAGCCTCGCCAAATCGTTGCTCGCGGTAGGATAAAGGTACACTGCGCTCTCCCCTCTTTCTCTCTGCGCACCGGGGGGGATAGAGAGATCTGCTCGCCGCCGTCGACGAACCGGATCTAGATCGACGTTCCAGTCCAGCGGGGAAGCCTGGAGCTTGGCGTGTGGCGGCATGGCGCCCTCCTGGGTACTGCCGAGATGACCGCCAGGATTCATGGTACCCAGTGGTGAGATCAGCGTGCATTGGTGCCTCGGCACTCTACGAGATTCTTCGCCGTTGGTCGATTTTGTCTCCGTGCCGCCGTTGACATGGGTAGTACTGGGGAGGCTTCATGGCACGGTAAGTTGGCCACCTCTGGATCACCGAGCTCTCTGCTATACATTTATTCTGTACGCGCTAAGAATAGGGCTTCGGTGGGTAGTGTTTGGCATGCTCGGTGTGTGCGCCGCCATGCGCGCAGTGCGCCGCCCTGGCTGGCACCGGAGGGAGAGAGGAAGAAGGGTGTTGGCCGTTAGGATTGGTGGGACCTACGCCGGTGAAATCTCCTGCCGGGTTGTGCAGTGCGCCACCATGGGGGGGGGGGCGGTAGGTTGTAGCTCCGTCGAGCTCGGGTCGCAGTGATGAGAGAGCGTGTCGGGGAAGACAGCGTCTGCGCCGTCGGATCCAATTTGGACGGTATAGAGTTGATCAACGGATAACCCTTAGTTGTAGTGATTGTGACCGTAGATCAGAGATCTTGTGGTTGCGATTATTGACCGATTCGGGGCTTCGAATCCAACCGTTGATTCCAAATCATAAGGCGGGTAGGAGAGATCTAGTCAATGATTTAATCTGGACCGCTAGTGGATGATCGAACAGTCCATATTTGCCCATACCCCTTCACCGTGCCACAATTGCATAAGAGACCCTGGACCTTTTGGAAATAGAACCCGCCGTCCACCTTGGGATTACTCTGAGTCTCAGGATTAGTTGTAGAATAGCCCCTGGGTTTATCTGGATTTGAGGCCCAGTCCAGAATATAATAAAATCAGGGAAAATGATTTATAAATAGATTCTTAATAGGAAAATAATTGTTAGAACTTATAAAATCCATAGAAAATTCATACTAACTCCAAATCACTCCATTCCAGTTCCTGAAATTTTGTAGTTGTATTATCTATCATTTAGTACCTCTGTTTGGTCATGACAACAGTAAGAAAATTAATCCCACACTTAATCCTATTTTAAACACATAAAACCTTTGAAAATCCATAACTTAAAATCTATAACTCAGAAAATTATGATTCCTGTTCCTAGGATTTTATTTTAATATGTAGAATATCTCTGTGTATTTTGTTTATATGTTTGGTGTAATGTTAATTTCTCTATATGCACTGTGCTTGTTTGTATTGTGGCGAGTAGAAGAGCCCGTGACCGAGGATCCTGGTGAGCAGCAGGTTGAAGTAGCTGAGCAGGAGCTCATTGAAGGCAAGTTGTGCCCTTGACCACTTTTTACCCAATAATGTTCTTTAATATCACTTATCCATGCATAGGTTAATTTTGATGGGACCCAATAGGTTACCCTAGATTGTTTATCTCATTACCTTGTTCACCCCTGAATCACTTGGGTAGTTTGCTATTGCTTTACATGGTTTTGGGATAATCATTTATTACCTCTATGTTCCAATTCTTTTTGTTATTCTATTTATGTTCATGTTGAGATCATTAATATTAATTGGAACATAGAGCTTAACTTGAGAACCACGTGCCACCACAAGGGTTTAATGGGACGCCCTTGGCTGACTAATTAGGAAAGCTAGTGGAAGACTACCTTACCCGAAAGGGGCAAGGGCAGTAGGGGAGTGGTCAGTGTAGGGAGGTCCCTGGTTGATTTTGCTGCGATGGCGGTCAGCCAGGAACCCTGCATTGGAACTTCCTATAAACTGTAGCGGGTTTTCGGAAGCTAGTGGAACTTTGTAAAGGCCTCGTAGTGTTGCCCTGCCGCGCTTCCTAGGTAGAGGTGTATGGGATTCGCGACCCCTTGGCAGATGGGTAACATGACTTGTGGGTAAAGGGTACAACCTCTGCAGAGTGTAAAACTGGTATACTAGCCGTGCTCGCGGTCATGAGCAGCTCAGGACTCTCTGATGTTTAAATTATGGAACTTAAATTCAATTTGGTCATTTGCATTGCATGGGATTGTTATTAATTTTGTTCTATTACTTTTATTATGGTTTGGTATTTACTTACACTTAGTAATTGCTAATAAAATTTTGACCAACTTATAAAAGCAATGCTTAGCTTCAGCCTTTATTTCATTGATCAGCCTTACACTCCATGAGCTCCCACCTTTGGTGAGTTCATGTCACATTATTCCCCACAACTTGTTGAGCGATGATCATGTGTGAGCTCACCCTTGCTGTCTCACACCCCCCCACAGGAGAAGAGCAGGTGGTTCAGGAGGAGCCACAAGGCGAGGAGTATGATCTGATCTAGGTGGCGTTTCTCAGTTGACATTGGCGCCGACGATCCTTTGTTCGTTTTATATTTATTATTTTATTTTGTAATAAGTCTTCCGCTATGTAATAAGTACTCTGATGTTATTGACATTTATCTCTATACACTCTGTTATTGTATATGTTGTCTTCTTGGCGCATGTATGAGATGCACCTGGCTTTGTTCCTTAAAGCCGGGTGTGACAGTGCATCTATCAGACTCCAAAGCAAAGCTGAGACGTGCTGCATATCTGTGCTTGACCCTTGTTGGTGATGTGATGACAGTAGCTGCGCCTGCCCCCACATGGCACCATGCGCCGTCGCAGTAGATGGTCCACACCTTCTCTGCAGACGTGTCCGGCTGCGTTGTTGGTCCTGTCCAGTCGACGATGAAATCTGCCAGGACTTGTGACTTGATGGCTGTCCTAGGTTCGAAGGTGATATGGTAGCCGGAGAGCTCGGCTGCCCATTTGGCGATCCGGACAGACGCCTCCGGATTTCTGAATAGTTCGCCAAGTCCCCTGTCCGAGGTGACCCGCACCTTGAACGCTTCGAAGTAGTGGCGCAACTTGCGCGAAGCCATAACGACTGAGTAGGCGATTTTTTCCAGTTCCATCATGTTGCATTTGGATGCCGTGAATACTTCGGAGACGTAATAAGCTGGACACTGCCTTGTTGTGCCCTCCCTGTCCTACTCCTGGACCAGCGCTGTGCTGACCGCGTGTGGCGAAGCTGTGATGTAGAGCAATAGAGGTAGCGAGGGGTTGGGGCTTGTAAGAGTTTCCAGCTCTGATAGGTGCTGCTTTAGAGATGCGAAGGCCGCCGCTTGCTCTGGTCCCCATGCAAAGTCCTTTGCGCCGCGTAGCGTTTTGAGGAAAGGTAGGCTTCGCTCTGCGGACTTGGAAATGAATCGGTTGAGGGTGGCCAATCTGCCTGTTAGTCGTTGTACGTCTCTGGCTGACTGCGGGGGCGTCATGTTGATGATAGCCTAGATCTTGGTCGGGTTGGCTTCGATCCCGCGGTGCGACACCAGGTAGCCCAGTATCTTCCCCCGGCGAACGCCGAAGACACACTTTTCGGGGTTTAGGTGAAGTCGTGCATCCCGCATGTTCGCGAATGTTTCTGCGAGGTCAGCTAGATGGTCCTCTTTGCTTTTGCTGGCGACGACGATGTCGTCCACATATGTAAATATGTTCCTGCCGACTTGGCTTTCGAGCACTGTCTTGGTGAGGCGAGAGAATGTGGACCCAGCGTTCTTGAGTCCCTCCGGCATTCTGATGAAGCAATACGTGCCAAAGGGTGTTATGAAACTGGTGCTGGCCTTGTATCCCTCCTTCATATATATTTGGTGATAGCCGGAGAAGCAATCAAGGAGTGACATGACTTCGCACCCGGCCGCACTATCGACGATCTTGTCGATCCGAGGCAGCGGGAAATTATCCTTGGGGCAGACCTTGTTGAGGCTGGTGAAATCAATGCACATCCGCCACTTGCCGCTCTTCTTTTGCACCATGACTACGTTGGCGAGCCACGTAGGGTAGGCGACTGGCTCGATGAAGTTGGCCTCAAGCAGGCGGTGTACCTCGGCCTTGGCGGCTTCTGTCTTCTCGTCAGACATCTTGCGTAGCCTCTGCTTCTTCGGCCTCACCAAAGGGTCGATGCCCAAGCTGTGCTCGATGATAGTGCGACTGACTCCGACCAGGTCGAGGGTGGACCAGGCGAAGACGTCCTTATTTTTGGACAGACAGGAGATGAGTCTCTCCTCGTCATGCGAAGTGAGGTCTTCGCTTATGATGACCGTTTGCTTGGGCGTTGCCTGGTCAAGGGGAACTATCGTCGTCCCATCGTTGCTCTGCAGCTGTGCCTTTTCATGCTCTTTGGCGGTTGGGCTGGTAGCCTCGGGGACCTCGCGCTGCGCCGTGAGGCAGTGTACGTTCCTTTGCCCTGGAACGAAGTCTCTTTCTATGTTGCGCGTGGCCTGCTGGTTGCTGTAGACTGTGATCGCGCCTTGCGGACCTGGGATTTTCATGCACAGGTAAAGTCCGTGAATGGCTGCCTCAAACTTGTTGATGGAGCCCCGACCCATTATGGCGTTGTACGGGTACACCATGTCGACGATGTCGAAAGTGACTTGCTCACTTCGTGCATTAGGTGTTACACCGAAGGAGAGGGGTAACTCTATTTTGCCCACAGGAAAGGTGCCCTTGCCGCCGAAGCCATATAGTGGGTTGTCCGAAGGTTTAAGCAAGTTGTGGCTGATGCCCATGCGGTCGAAGGCATGGAGGAAAATGACATCCACCTGGCTGCCGTTGTCAACTAAGACTTTGTGCAGGTTCCAGCCTGCCACGCTGCAGTTGATGACCATAACGTCGATGTGGGATGCGCTGCGCAGGTCGACGTCTCTGGCGTCGAAGGTCAATGGAACATGGGACCACTTCGTCTGCATGACTGGACTAGTGACGACGACGTGGTTGATGCTGCGGTACTGGTCCCTCTTCTGTCGCTTCGTGTCGAAGTCGATGCTGGACCCCCCAGTGATCATGTGAATGACTCCGCGATACAGCTGATCGGCGAAGTCTTCTTGTTTTGGTGCTTGGGGGTGGTTTGGGTGGTGGATGTTTGGCTGATGCTGGTGTGGAGGTGGGAGTGGGGGTGGTATGATTTGTATCTCCTGGTGGTGTTGGTATGCGTGGTTAGGTGGATGTTGAGCGAGGCCGTGGTTGTATGGTTGTGGGAGTTGTTGATATATGTGCTCGACAACCCTTGGGTTGTCGGCTCATTGCGCCCGAGACATCCTGTCCCTGGTGGCCTTCATTTCCGGGTAGTCCCTCGTTGGGTGCGCGCAGTCTTCGCCATGAAACAGGCAGTAAAATCTGCGCAGCTGCTGTGTCCGTCCTCGGCCCCGACCACGAGTTCCATTGCCGCGGCCCTGGGGGGGATAATCTTGGCGGCGAGGGGCCTCACCAGTGGGGTGCTGGTTGGTGATGTTATGCACCTGCTGCTGACTGCGGTTGTCCCGACCGGAGTCTGACTGCGAAGGTCTTGTCCATGTTCGGCTGGACTGCGGAGGATCCTTGGGTTTCCTCTAGGACTCGACCTTGCGCTGGTGGAGCTCTTCGGATCTGGCATATTTTTCGAACAGCTGATAGAGCTCCTGAAGGTTCTTGGGTGGATCTCTGATGCAGTGGTTGTAGAGGACGCCAGCCCTAAGGCCACTGATGGCGTAGTGAATGGCAATTTGGTCATCAACCGAAGGCATTTGTGACTTGAGAGTCAGAAACTTGCGGTAGTACTCCCGCAGAGTTTCTTTCTCCAGCTGCTTGCAGAGTGACAATTCGGCCAGGGCATCGGTGTCTGGGTGGTACCCTTGAAAGTTTAGCAGAAATTTGTCCCGGAGACTTCTCCAAGAGTCAATGGACAACGGGGGCAACCTGGTGTACCAGGTTAGAGCCGGACCTTCGAGGGCGATGATGAACGACTTGGCCATCGTGGCGTCGTCCCCTCCGGATGATGCAACGACGACTTGATAGCTCATGATATACTGTGCTGGGTCGGTGCTGCCGTTGTACTTTGGGTAGGTCCCTGCCCTAAAGTTGGCGGGCCATGGTGACACTTGCAGGTGCGGCACCAGAGGACTCGGCTCGTCAAGGTAGTTGACACCTTGGAATGCTGTGGCGTGCAGGATGACGGGTCCGCACTGAGGAATGAATAGGTCTCCAATTGGCGCGTGTTGTTGTTGGGGTGGGCCGTGTTGCAGATCAAGTTGGCCTTCGCGCTGCATGAGCGCAATCTCTTGCTCAAGCTCCTGAGCCCTCTGCTCCTCGTCACGTATCATCTAGCGCACTTTGGCCTGCACGGAGACACGTTGGCGCTTGGCCTCGAGGATCTCTTTATGCTTCTGGAGGTTGCGGTTCTTGATGCGCAAGGCCCGCAGCTGTAGCTGTTCCTCTGCTGAAACGCCAATGACTTCGCCATCCTCAGTGGCATCCTCACCCTCTAGTGGAGCGAAGCCTGGGGGTGGTTGCGGTTGTCCTCCGGAGCTGTAGGTGCGGAGGGTGCCTTTGGGTGTAGGTTGATCATTGCACTGTCTCTTGCTGAGTGCGTCGTCTTTGCAGGCTTCTTGGTGGGTGGTGTCGACAAGGGCCTTGCCCTTTTTCTCGGCCAGCAGCGCTGCCTTCGCTGCTTCATCAACGGATGGGGCTGCCTTCGAGCTAGCTCTCTTGGGTGCCATCGCGGGTGGTTTTTTCGTAGCACGAACGGTGGGCACCAAATGTTGGAACTGGCCCTCCTGGGCAAGATGATCCAACGGGGGAATAAGTGGAATGCAAACAGGGTTTTAGCTCGAGATGGCGATTGCTCTGTTAATCTAGCCCCTCAAGGGTACTGTGCGGGGGTATTTATAGGTGCCTGAGTGTCCAACGTCTTGGAGTAAGGATGCATGTGCCCTCAGGCGCCTAGGTTATCCCCGGAATATTCCCATAAGCGAGGTTACAGACTGTCATTACAAAAAAGCCCTTACAAATTGGGCCCGTAACACACTCAGACGCGCGGTGCCTGTTACAATGGGCCGAATTCCACGTGGGCCTTCATGTTCGACGAGGACGCGGGACGGGGGCGACCTCATCGTAGGCCTTCATCTTGCAGCGTAGTGGACGAAGGGTGGAACCCGCCGGTCATCTCGCCTCCGTTGGTGCAGCGAGATTGGCGAAGGCATCGAGCGAAGGGTAGCGTCTTCGCCTTTGCCCCAACATGGGTCTTGATGAAGATACCACCAGAAAAGGATCTTCCCATTTCAGTTGTAACTTGCTCACTGTATCTAGGTTGGCTACTCTCCGAAGCACCAAATGTCCTGGCTTGATGTTTTTCAATCGAACTTTCCTATCACGCCATCTTATTGTTTCGGCCTGATACTTATTGATGTGTTCTATGGCCTGAAGTCTGGTCCCTTCTATAGTGTCTTTTGTTGTTTGATAATCAGCTTCGTCCTCCACTGAAGCTGTTGTTCTTATTGATTCTATCTTTGCTTCTTCTGGTGTTATTGCTTCGTTACCGAACAAGAGCTTTAAAGGTGTAAAACCTGTTGACCTTGACATAGTTGTGTTGTGGCTCCACATCACTTTAATCAACTCATCTGGCCATTTCCCTCTGGGCTGGTTGAAGATTAACTTCATTATTCCTGTCATTATAATTCCATTTGCTCTTTCTACCAACCCAATTGATTCTGGATGCCTTACTGATGCAAAATGAATTTTTGTACCAATTTGGTCACAGAAATTGTCGGAGAGGAAATCTTCGGCCGGGTGGCGGAACGCACCCGCCCTAAATCCTTAGATGAGGAGGGGCCTAAGTGTTTTGCCTGTTAGTTGGAAAATGGGGAGAACACAAGAACACACAAGGATTTAGAGTGGTTCGGGCCACTGGAGCGTAACACCCTACTCCACTCTGTGATGTATTGAGCTTGTATGAACTTGTGAGCCTGAGCTGGGTCTAAGTGTGTCTCAGTCCGCTTGTGTTGTAATGTTGCGTGCCTCCCCTTTTATAGCTGAAGGGGGACACGTACAAGGGTGTTGAGCCCCGACATGAGGGCCCAGGGACATAACGGATGTAATATTTGGAGCAACTAATGCTGGTCGCCAGTGCAATCTCCTAGCGCCCGGATATCCGCAGCCTGCGTAGTATCGGCGTGCACCAAAAGCTTCACTGGCGACGTACGAGTGATGATGGGCATAGTGTATGCCGCAACACGGGCGTATTGCCTGCTAGCGGAATGGACAGGCACACCACCTGCAGGATGGCCTGGTCGCTGCCCGTCAGTGGAGTGGACAAGACACATTTAATGCTGAGGCGGCACATCGCCTGCAAGTGGAGTGGCAGGGCTCATTAAATGCCGAGGCGGCACATCACCTGTCAGTGGAATAGACACGCGGCGCTCCTTATCCGCAGTAAATACAGCACCGTGCGGCCTAGAGGCCTTACGCCAGGCTCCGCCCGCTGACTTACGTCATGGGTAGTAGGCCACGTGGTGGCATCAGGTCTTCGCCTAAGCGGGGAGCAGAAGTGTACATGGTATGGTCCGGACACGTGGCGGCTCCAGACCCCCGCCTGGCCTTGATTAAGGCCTAGGTATTCTTTGTCCCAGAATCCCAAGACCCTGTTGAGGGTGACCCGGACCCTACACAGAGAGGTCCAGAACCCGTCCCAGGGGTTCGGTCTGTACCCGCGGAGGTCCTGGACCCCGCCCAGAGGTCTGGTCCAGATATGCAGGGGTCCGACACTTTCCCTTGGGGTCCGGGCCCACTGTTGATACCTTGGAGGATATTGTCTTCCCTGCCACGTGGCAGCCCTAGAGCCGTCCTCGTGGTGGGGTCAGGTGTTGTTCACCACGCGACTAAAGATAGCTGCATGGACACATCACCTTCATACTGTAGTAACGGGTACCCCATTTCCAGGGTACTGACAGTGGCCCCCGGGCCTGCCTCAGGGGAGGATACGAGCCTGCAGGTGGGGCCAAAGCTGGATTGTCGATTGGCGTGCTCCTTCCGTGCGCTCGCTAGCCTAATTACCGCCAGCCTGCCCTCGGTCACGCCATCTGCCATGCCTGTCCCCGCGGTTGACTGACCCATGACCTCCGCACTTGATGCTTTTGCTGAGTCACGCGCGGGGCGCCTCGATACTGCTGCATTGGTTTTGAAAATTTTTCTGTCTTCTGCAGCGGCCCCGAGGAGGTGAGGTATTAGTGCGAGGGGTGGTTCGACTTCTCTGCACGTAGGAACCGGCGCCCAAGGAGGATGACTCGTGGGCCCGGCCCCCGTGCTAGAGACTGGGCTGTCGGTTTCGGCGGAGGTGAAGAGGCACAATACCGCAGGCGGGGGCGTACTCCTCTCGCGACAGACTGGTCTGCTCCTTTCGACGGAGGTGAAGAGACGCACTACCGCAGGCGGTGGCGTGCTCCTCATGCGGCGGTTCGCCTTCTCCGTACACGGAGGCCGATGCCCAAGGAGTATGACTCGTGGGCCCGGGCCCCCGTGTCAGAGACTGGGTCACTTTGGCGCACGTCGGGCGAGGTCTTCTACGGCGCTTCGGGGTGTCAGTTGAGGGAATCTCTCTTTAAAAAGGGACTCCCCTAAGCGTGGTAGCCATTCTCATCGCTCGCAGCGCCCTTTCGCCTTCGAGTTCTCTGCGCTCTTATGCCATCGTAGCCACCATGGCTTTGCTAGATCCTCTCGAGCGCCTCTAGCCCGAGGTGGAACTCAACTTGGTGCGCAACCTGCTCGGATGGGGAGTGTCGGCGTTCGCCAGAAAGATCTATGTCGGCGCCTCTGCCCGCAGCGACCTCACCACCGGGGAGTTCATGCTCTTTATCTCCAACCTCCCCAGCGGTCTGGCGCTGCCGAATCTGTCTTTCTTCGTACTGTTGCTAGAGAGGCTTGGCCTCCAACCTCAACACATTACGCCCTGCTTCATCCTTCAGGAGGCCATCATCGCCTGCCTCCGCAGGATGTCCGTGGAGGCAACGCTCCTTCCCGCTTCTTCCTCCAGCATTCGGGGGGAAGGATGTTTACCAGCCTCGTGAAGGTGGGTAGCGGACTGAGCTGCGGCTCCATCCCTCGTGCCTCCACCTCTTTGGGGTGGGAAGCGAGCCATGCTACGGCTCCATCTTTTTGGCTTTGATGGCTTCGGTGCCGCCTCCAAAGCAGCCTCCAGCTGCCAAGCGGAGCGTGGCTGCCCATCCACCGTATGGGCGACGGTCGCGCCGTGCGCAGGCCCGCCGCACCCGCAGCGCCCCCTGCGCCGTCGGCCACCGCAGGCCACGCCGCTCCGGTGCCGCCCGAGGGGTCGTACAAGACGTCGTACGCCGTGGAGGTGGCGACCGCGTGCCCCCTGCTCCTTGGCTTGGATGGTCTTGTCGTCACCCCCGTAGGAGGACAGGGGCGAGGGCCTCCTCGCCATGGTGCACACGCTGAGGTGGTCACCACCGCTGGCAATCTGCTGGTGCAGAGGTGGCCGCCGCCGCTAGTGCAGAGGTGGTCGCCGCCGTTGGCAAGCCGCTCGGAGCTAGCTTTCAACGTGACCCTGCTGGTGCAGAGTAGTCCATACCTGTAGAGTAGAGATGGAGCTAGGACCCCGCTTGAAGGCGGATGTAATAACTTTTGCTTTTTGTAAGGTACTTTTGAGTACTATTTATCGAGCAGTATTAGCACTTATCTGCAGCATACTACTTGTCCCTATTGTGTGTGGCATTGCCGACTCCTTCCTAATACTTGGCCCCCCTGGGATGTAGGCTCGACGTGTCGAGGCTGGATACCAGCATACTTAAAAGAGTTGGCAATGGTCCCTAGGAGGCAGCCTCGACCGGGACCTGGGCCTGAACACAGCTTCGGCTAGGGAGCGTTAGTAGTACACCCATAGGACCCATTGTCTGTCCTTAGCCATCCTTTGATACATGCTCGGGACCTGCAAGTTTTAGTCTGGGAGGCCAAGTTGTGTGTCTGGACCCCCTGGACCGCGGTTCCAAATACTAGGACACCTGTCGCAGAGTGGTGGAGTGTGCAGGCTTACGGTACGGGACCAGGCTAAGCGGCTACACGACTCCGGACCACCCCAGGGGACAAGCATCCATTCTCTAGAACCAGACCCTAGGTTGTCGGACCCACATGACTATAGCTCCAAATACTAGGGTGCCCGTCACAGAGTGGTGGAGTGTGCAGGCTTTTGGGTAAGGAACCAGGCTAAGCGGCCACACTGCCCCGGACCACCCCATGGAACGAGCTCCTGTTCTTTAGAACCAACCCCTAGGCTACCGGACCCCCTGCTTTCGTAGAGGGGTCCTAAACTACAGGCCTGGCTACTCAATTCGGATGTCATCATGCCGGAACGGATGGGAACTATATGGGTGGGTTAGGTAAAAAATAATATCTAGAAACTGCAGGATAAAACCATGGAGGCAGGAGGGTAAAATTGTCATAGGAGCACATTTGAGGGGGTAAATCTTCTCTTTATAACTCGACATGCATGGGTGCAGGCCAACAGGCCGGGTTCATGAGGGCGGGCCTCACCGGGCTGGCGTACACGTATGCGCACGCTAGTTACAAAAGGAAGAAAAACTCAACCCCTCAGGCTTGCTCCTATGGACAGAACTTACACAGATGCTCCAGGGTTAGGAAGAGGTACTCCCTCAGTTTTAGCGAGGTGGTCACCCTTGGGTCGGCATATTTCTGTCGCCTTGAAGGGTCCTTCCCAGCTGGGGGAGAGTTTGCGGAGCCCTTCTCGGTTCAGTATTTGCCTTAGGGTTAGGTCCCGACCCTAGGTTCCCACCTATATTTGATGATAGAGTCCATGTCCGCACGCTGTAGCCGTTTCTGTATGGACCCATTAGAAGACTGGACCCATGGGGAGCCTAGAAGGGTTTCCGGGGGAAGGTAGGCTTCAGCCCCCTAGTCTGGGGAGTACGGGGTCCCCCCGGTGGCCAGTCTAGTTGTCGCCACCAGAGTAGGAGTCTCCGGTGATGACATCCTTCAGGACCCCCCTCGAGTGACTGATACCCACGGTCCCGTTCAGCCGTGGCTACCTCGCAGTCGTCGACCCTTTCCTTGCTAGGTCAGCGATGAGGTGGGGAGCTGTCCTTGGAAGACCGCTCGCGCCGCTCACTAACGCATTTCGCGAGGTCAATGATATCACGACACTCCATGGCGCTGTGGCGACTGTTGGGGTGCACAGGGCATGAGCCGGTGTTAGCCCTCTGCGGCCGTGGGCGCTTGTTGTGGTCACCTCGGCCCCCAGTCGCAGCTGCGACGACCAGCGCGGTAGACTGTGACCTCTCATGGCCACGACCCTTCTTTTTCTTCTTACTGTCCCGGGGGACGGCACCCGAGCCACCCATCTGGGTAGCCCTGGTTTGTGGGGCCGAGTGCCATGCCCGGCCCTCGGCGGCTCTGGCACATTTGTCGGCCAGAGCGAAGAGTGTGGAGACAGTCTCCACGTCATGCGTGGCTAACTTCTCCAACATTTTTTCATCACGCGCTCCCTGACGGAAGGCTGTGATGATGGAAGCATCGGAAATGCGAGGTATCATACCTCGCACCTTGGTGAAGCGGGAAAAAAATGTCCGGAGAGTATCCCCGGGTTCTTGCCTCACTGCGTGGAGGTGGGCCTCCGCGCCGTGCTGTTGGTAAGCGCTGTCGAAGTTCTCTGTGAACCGCGCGCAGAGCTCTTCCAAGGAATAGATTGATCCCGGGGCAAGATTCATGAGCCAAGTCTGGGCAGGCATAGACAAGGCGACATGAAAATATGTTGCCATCACAGCGGTGTTTCCACCTGCTGCTGTGATAGCGGTGACATAAACCTGCAGAAATTCCGACAGATTTGACGTACCATCGTACTTTTCCGGTAGGTGCGGCCGGAACTTGGATGGCCAGGACACCGCGTGGAGATGGTCCGTGAGAGCGGCGTAGCCCATGCCGGCCAAGGGGACACTCGTCTGGAACCGGGCACCCACTGGTGTTTGTGGTGCTACCGCAACAAAGTCTTGATCGAGGTTGCGACCCTCGATGTTTTGCCGGCGCTCACACGCCCTTTCCATAGAGACCCGGGCATCCTCCCCCGCACGCCTGCGGTTGAGTTCTGCCCGGAGGTCGTTGGTCTGTGCACCCCTTACTGAGGGTGAGCGCATAGACGCCAACGCCTCACGTTGGCGCCGGGATGGCCGAGGCCTTGATCTGGTCGAGCCAGAGTGCGCCATGCTGAGCAGTCGGTCGACGTCGTCTCGCCACTGCTTCATGGCCCCCGGTGAGACCGTGGAGCTCGGGGGGTGACGTAGCAACTCCCTGACCGCAGACAGTGCCCCCGGAGCCGCCTTCAACGGAGCCCGGGATGTCTGCGCGGTTGCATGCTGCCGTGCAGCGTGCACAGCAGCAGTGCCTGGCACTGGGCAGTTGGGAACCTGTGGCGTGGAAGAGGCAGCTTCCTCCTCCACCAAAAAATATCCCGAAGTCTCGGCGCGGTGCTCGATGATTTGCACCATCATGCTGAGCAGGAAGAACAAACAAAAAGCCTCCAATCATCGGACTGCATCCAAATATTTTTCAAGCTTCGGATCCCTTGCCTTGCTGCTTTTGTCTACATGGCCATAAATAACTTGGGAATCAGTTTTAAGGATTGCCCTTCTTACTCCCATTGCCTTAACTTCCGAAGCCCTAACAGAAGAGCTTCGTATTCAGCAATATTATTTGTACAACTAAAGTCCACATTTACTGCGTAGCACATACTGACTTTAGAGGGCGCTACTAGAACAACAGCCGCTCCAGCGCCGAAGGTTCCCCAGGAACCGTTACAGAATACCGTCTAGGCTTCGACATCTTTTGTTGCTTCTTCTCCTGAGCCCCTGGCGTCCAATCAGCAATAAAATCTGTTAGCGCCTTAGATTGAATTGAGGATCTGTGACGGAACCTCCCAAGTAATTAGGCCCACCTACAGTTGTCTTTGTCCAACGGACATCAGACAACCCTGTAGGTGCCCCTGAACTACTTGACAAGTTCGGTATCTTTCCTTACCTCACCAGGAACGTCTCACCCGTCTTGCAGAACATCGGAGATAAAGAAATGCGGAAGCGAATTACATAATCTTACATTTATTTCAAAAGCAAGCTTGAGTTATGTTATTACAGACCAGACTAAAAGTGAGTGCATAGAAGTAATATAATACAAACCAGGGGAGGCACAAACTCCTCCCGATAAGGTAAAAGCAAAAGATCCTAAGTGGAGGACCGAGTCCTCCCGCACTTCAGTCTTGATTTTCTTCTTTTGGAACCACCTTGGCACAGAAGCAGCAAAAGTCTGCTACATCCTCACCTAAAAACAACGAAGGGATAAACCCTGAGTATGGAATTACTCAGCAAGTCTTACCCGACTAAAGAAAAGACTCTCAAGGGTATGCTGGTTATGTGGGAGTCAAGTTAAGGCTTTTCAATATTCAAAGACTCTGTTTTGCAGAAATGCTTACTAAAGTGGATCCTTAAAAATCCAATTTTATTTGTCAAGTTAGGTAAAATTACCTGCACTAGAGTTCTTTCTACCCTAGTTCAATCACTGGTCCTGCACTAGCCAATTTCTTAACAAGAGCCCATCGTCTTTAGTGGAATGCTACGTGTAGGGTAGTGACCAAGTCTTCATGACCGCGAAGGTACGGCGATCCGAATCGATTATACTCAGCTGAGGATCTCCAATCACACGACATATGTAGCACTTAACCCTTGCATATGTCAACCCGCCACCGGGGTTCTTAAGACCGGATCAGGTTCACGTAGACCGAGAGCACAGATACACCACCGTCCAGCCTCTTGCCACGGAGGGTACACGCTACTCTCGCCACCGCTCCACGCCCATCTCATGTTGTCTTATTCCGGCCTTAGTCTGCCCGAGGCAAGGCTTACCCATGACGAGGCATGTGACCAGCTAAAGGGTCCTCGATCAACAAGCCTACATCGAGACGGTCCTTAATCGACTCAGACGGAGACACTACACCGAGACTCTCTTCTCGTGCAAGTCACCCGCCCGGTCTCAGCTTAATCATTTCACCCCAAAAACTTGGTACCTGGCAGAGGTACATCTTTTCCGAAGTTGAATCCATCACGGCCATGATGGATCCACCATCAAGTTTTATTTTCGAAAACAACCCTCCCACTTTGCCAAACATCTTTTGTAAAACAAATCCTTTGTTTTTCTAAAGCAATGCTAAGCAAAGTAAAACCTTTTGTAAAAACAGGATTTCAAGGGGGGTAATCAAGATCAAGGAAGGTAATGCGGGAATTGTTTAACAATCAACTCCTATAACTTAATGCAGCAAGCAAGTGAGAAAGATTTTTAAAAATATCAAGGGAGGTGGCAAATGCACTGGGGCTTGCCTTCGTTCACAGGTGAATCAGGCTCAGATCCACAGATGTCAAAGTAGAAATGATTCCCGGCCTGAGACTCCGAAGGTGGTGGTGTCTCTTCTTCGGTAACTTCGATTTCTTCCTCATGTTCTAATCATAACCATACATATGTATAAGAATGGATGCTATGGGATGCTCATGAGGATGCAAAGATAGCATAAACTTATTATTTATGTCTTGAATACAACTTTCCTTCACGGAGTTCCGGGAACTTAGGGTTTCCGGAGTCGGTAAAGGAGTTCATAGGGCAGGGGGGGGGGGTGTTTTGGGGTTTGGTGATCAAACAAGGTCCAAATCAATTCAAACTCTACCCAAGGCTTCTAAATAGTGTATAACACTCATATAAAAATTTTGGGCATTTTTGGACTTACCAATTATTTTCTAAAAATCTATAACCAACATTTTTAACCACTTTAAATACCCTAAAATTTCTTACTTCCACTAAAAATCACAAACTTATTTTTATTAAATACTATGGAAAATAACAAACCTAGGAAAATTAGTCTCATATTTTTAGGATTTTTCTACATTTTCTATAATTGTTTTGGCTCGGGAGATAAAAGAAAAAGACAAACAATGAACAGCACTGGGCCGAAACCAGCCCAGGCGGCCCAGCTACCAGCAGAAGCACGCCCACGCGCGCCCGCGCGCTGGCGGCTTTGCAGAAAGGACCCCGAGTTTCTGACTAACTGAGAACAGGTTATTTTACTATTTAACCAAGTCACTGACCATTACAAAAATACCCCTGAGTTTCTTCCTATTTGCGACTGGAAGTCCACGACGCCGTTCAAGCGCGGCCGAAGTCCGGCGAGCTCCCAGACCGGCGGACTAGGGCAACGACTAGGGTTCCCGAGCGACGGACATGGAATTGGACTCATCCTAGACCTTTACCCCAACTTAATTTCACTCATGATTGACTAAGGAGCTCTGGCCACGGTGGCCGTGAGCAGCGCGGTAAGACCGACGCGTTCCCGGCGGCCAGAGGCTACTCCGTGCAACTTAAGGGTTTGGCAGGCATCACAACGGTGTGAGAGTGCACAAACGAGAAGGCAGGGGATGGGGACTGACCGGAAAAGGGCTGGCGACGGTAGAGCTCGTTTCACGGTGGCGGAAGTTTGATTTGGGGGAAGTTGGAAATTCCAGAGTTCGGGTGAACGATTATAGGTGGGAGTGGGTGTTAAGGCTTCACGATGACATGGCGCAGCTACCCGGGGGCTCAATTTATAGGCGTCGCAAGCGGTGGCCGGGAATTTTACGAAGGACGCGCGGCGGTCGGAGGTAGAAGAAAGCACTGGCGCAGCGAATCCGTGTCCACCGTCGTGGCAACCTCCCCGGCGACGATGGGACAGTCACAAGGTGTCACGACAGTGTGGTAAAACGGCTAGGCCACGCGGCGCACGGCCGGGAGACGACGGTCGACGGTGAGCTTATCGTGCCAGCCGCAAAGTAGAGAGAAGGGGGGGGAGGTCGTCGGAGTGGTGGCCAGCTCACGGCGGTGAAGATCTTTACTGGGGAATGCTTATCTGATGTCCACGGTGCACGAATCACGGCGAGTGGTAATCGACGGCGACGGTCACCGGCGATGGGCAGAAAGATAGGATCTTCTTCAGTTAACCTTTACTGTACCATCAGCAGTCTCATTCAGACAGCCTGACCGAGCAAGTTTAAGCCGCCATTTCTTTGATTTTCAAGTGGTAACACAACCAGTGATCTATAGCAAAGTTGTAGTGCTACAATCCATCTATATCTTTGCTATAACGTGTACTCACAAAAGGTCACTGGATCCCCTTCAAAATTGAGCTCAAAGTTCATGTCATAACACTGTTAATCTGTATCTCAGACTTCAGGCAGCCTGACAGTCCATCTTAGATTGGGTTTTTCTCCAATATTTTCTTAACAACTCTGCTGACACTCTTAAGCAAAGTTATGCTCCTATAATTGGGCTACAATTTTGATGTGGTGACCTAGGGTAAAAACCCTATACTTTGAAAGTTACAAAGCCCCAAAGTTAAGCCAATTCTCTGGTTTTCAGACTTAGAATAGAACTCAAATGAGGTCCATTTTGCATTTAAGTCCAAAACTTAGGGTTTGGCTTTTAAGTCCACATATTTGTGAACCAAAGGACTTAAAATACTTATTTGGCTTGGTTTTTGCACTTTAGTCCAAAAGTGGACCAATTTTGCATATAAGCCCCTAGGGTTTGGGTTCAGGGTTTTCCAGGGTTTTAATTAGGGTTTCTGGTATCTCAGGGGTATAAAAGTGATTCAAGTTTATTCTTAGGGTCATTTTATGACTTTTACCCTAAAGCTTTTAGATTTTCTCAACTTGGGTTAAGTTTTACCCCTTTAACCACTATTTAGGGTTAAGTCCTTTAACCAGGGTTCTATTTGCAAAACACTTAAAACAATACAACTTGTTTGAAATTTTTGCCTAGTGAATGCACTCTAGGTGTGTCAAACATATGCAATGCCAATGCTCATGATGCTATGCTCAAGTTTTAGTTATAGTAACACCAGGGGTGTTACATCCTTCCCCCCATAAAAGAATCTCGTCCCGAGATTAAAAATCCTAGGGTAGGGAATGGTAAAGGAAACACATCACATTTTTATTTCTTTAATTTTGGTACAAGGCAGGGGTGATGTGGGGGTTACTTCTTTATTACAACAATTATACAGACTTTATAATTTACATGAGGCTAAAAAGCCTGGGAAATTCTTATCTAAGAAGTCTTGGGTTTCCCATGTATCCTCATCTTCCGAATGCTGGTTCCACTGTATCTTGTAGAACTTGAGAGTCTTTCTTCGGGTGACCCTGTCCTTTTGATCCAGAACTCGAATAGGATGTTCCGAGTATGTTAAATCTGGTTCCAGGACAACATCAGTCACTTCAACGGTTCGATCAGGAACCCGAAGACACTTCTTCAGTTGTGATACGTGGAACACATTATGCACAGCAGACAAGGTTTTGGGGAGTTGGAGTCGATACGCCACTGGCCCATATCTTTCCAGAATAAGAAAAGGACCAATATATCGTGGTGCAAGTTTTCCTTTAACTCCGAAACGCGATACGCCCTTCATTGGCGATACCTTCAGGTAGACATAGTCCCCTTCAAGAAAATATAAGGGCATTCGCCGTTTGTCTGCATAACTCTTTTGCCGTGCTTGAGCTTTCTTCATATTATGGATAATTCTCTGAACCTTTTCTTCAACCTCTTTCACCATATCAGGTCTAAAGAAGTATCTTTCTCCAGGTTCAGACCAATTTAGCGATTCCGACACCGTCGTCCATATAAAGCTTCAAAGGGTGCCATCTTGATACTTTCTTGGTAGCTATTATTATATGAAAACTCCGCTAAAGGTAAACATTTATCCCACTTTAGTGAGAAATCCAGGACACATGCCCGCAGCATATCTTCAAGTATTTGGTTCACTCTCTCAGTTTGTCCACTGGTTTGAGGATGATAGGCCGAACTGTGGAGCAGTTTAGTACCCAGGAATTTATGAAGTTCTTCCCAGAATTTAGATACAAATTGTGGTCCACGATCCGACACTATAGTCTTTGGGATACCATGCAAACTGAGAATACGGGCGATGTACAACTCCGCATAGATATTGACGTGATATTTTACCTTGACCGGGAGAAAGTGGGCGATCTTTGTAAGTCGATCGTTGATAACCCAGATGGAGTCAAAGCCTTTTGCGGTTCTGGGCAATCCCACAATGAAGTCCATGCTGATGTCTTCCCATTTCCAGGTTGGGATTGGCAAAGATTGTAATGGACCCGCAGTTTTCATGTGTATGGCCTTGACACGTCTGCAGGTGTCACAATTAACCACATAGCGTGCAATTTCAATCTTCATTTTTGTCCACCAGTAATGTTGCTTTAAATCTTGGTACATCTTAGTGCTTCCGGGATGAATAGAATAGCGACTAAGATGTGCTTCATCCAGAATTTGCTGGCGGAGCTCTTCGTTCTTTGGCACAACTATGCGGTTTTTAAACCATATCACACCTTGATCATCTTCTTTGAAACACTTGGCTGTTCCAGCCCTTATCTTTTCTCGTATGTGCTTCATACCCAGATTATCCTTTTGAGCATCAATTATTCTTTGCAAAATGATTGACTCAAGCCTTAACTGATTTAGAGTTCCTTGTTGAATGATCCCCAGGTTTAGCTTTTCCATTTCTTGACACAAAGTGTTCTCGAAGGTCTTCGCCATAAGACAGTGGCAGGAAGTCTTACGACTCAATGCATCTGCCACCACATTGGCCTTGCCTGGGTGATAATGGATCTCCAGTTCATAGTCTTTAATGAGCTCAAGCCATCGTCTTTGTCTCATATTTAACTCTGACTGGGTGAAGATGTACTTCAAACTTTTATGATCTGTATATATGTGACAGATATTACCCAGCAGATAATGATGCCAAATCTTTAGGGCATGAACCACAGCAGCTAGCTCCAGATCATGAGTTGGATAGTGCTCCTCATGCCGGCGCAACTGCCTTGAAGCATACGCAATCACTCGGCCCTCTTGCATCAGTACACAGCCGAGCCCACTGCCAGATGCATCACAATATACGTCAAAAGGTTTAGTGATGTCCGGTTGAGCCAATACCGGAGCAGTGGTCAATAGTGTCTTCAATTGTTCAAAGGCTTCATTACACTTGGAAGACCAATTGAACTTAATGTCATTCTTCAACAAACTCGTGATTGGGTTCACAAGCTTAGAAAAATCTGGTATGAATCTGCGATAATACCCAGCTAGTCCCAGAAAACTCCGGACTTGGTGAACAGTTGTTGGGGGTTTCCACTCCAGAATATCTTTGACCTTGCTAGGATCTACCGCAATTCCTTTAGCCGATAATACGTGCCCCAAAAATTGAATTTCTTCCAGCCAGAACGCGCACTTGCTGAACTTGGCATATAGCTGGTGTTCCCTTAGGCGCGTCAATACAATCCGTAAATGCTGAGCATGGTCTTCTTCATTCTTGGAATATATCAAGATATCATCAATGAAGACTACCACGAATTTGTCTAGCTCGGGCATGAACACCGAGTTCATCAAGTAAGTGAAGTGGGCAGGAGCATTTGTGAGCCCGAAAGACATTACCAAGTATTCAAACAATCCATATCGCGTAGTAAACACGGTCTTCGGTATATCCTCGGGCCGAATACGGATTTGATGATAGCCCGACCTGAGATCAATTTTGGAAAATACCCTCGCCCCAGTCAGTTGATCAAATAATATGTCGATCCTTGGAAGGGGGTACTTATTCTTGATAGTGACCTCATTTAGGGGTCGATAATCCACGCACATTCGCAAGGTTTGATCCTTCTTCTTAACAAAAATGGCGGGGCAACCCCATGGGGACGAGCTTGGCCGGATGAACCCTTTATTCAGTAGATCTTGCAATTGAATCTTCAGTTCCGCCAATTCATTAGGGGGCATACGGTACGACCTTCGGGAGATGGGAGCCGTACCGGGCTTTAGCTCAATTACGAATTCTACATCTCTTTCAGGGGGCAGTCCAGGCAAATCTTCCGGAAATACATCTGGAAACTCACATACTACCGGAATGTTCTTGATCTCCGGTACAATGGCTTCATAGACTCTACCAGAAGTTTTGGCTGGATTGGTTGCGGGGAGAGTCAAAAGAATCTCTTCTTGGTTATAGCTCAACCTGACGGTTTTGAGTTCAGTGTTGAGAATTGCCTTGTGTTGGGTTAACCAATTCATTCCCAAAATTACATCTATATCCTGGCCCTTCAGAACAATCATGTTAGCAGGAAAGTTCCGTCCGGCCATTGTTACTGGCACTCCATAGGCCACTTCTCTAGTATAAATGTGTCCCCCAGGTGAATGAATTTTAAATCCCTCCTTTGATTCATGGTATGCAATATGATGTTGTTCCACAAATGTCTTGCTAATGAATGTATGTGAAGCACCAGAATCAAAAAGAATAATTGCTGGGTGATTGGCCACGGAAAACGTACCCATCATCACCGGCTCTCCTTCCGGTGTAGTAGCCACTTGAGTGTAATATACACGCCCTGTCTTCTTTGTATTTTTCCCCATAGCATTTCCTTTAGGCTGAGCTGATTTCCCAGATCCTTGCGAAGCATTAGATTGATTTTGCCTAGGATATGGGCAGTCTTTGATGAAGTGTCCCGACTTGCCTCAATTAAAACACCCAGTTGAAGAACTAGGCAAGGCAGGGAATCGAGTGCCTGGGGCACCCGGCTGTTTTGGGGTAGTGGGGGCATTGTTGGGGCGGATAATGATTGGCTGTTTGAAGGGAAATGAAGGTGGACGAGAAAAAGGGCGATTTTGGCTTGAAGGTCGGATCACAAATCGTGGTTTCTTCGCCTGGCCCTGATTAGGCCTCTCACCACTGAATCCCTTATTCTTCCCAGAATTTGTGTACTTGGCTTCAACAGATAAGGCTGTGCTGACAGCCTTTCCATACGTGAGGTCTATACATGTGGCCATTTTCCTTTGTAGCCGATCATTCAGTCCCCGCATAAAACAGTTCTTCTTCTTTAAATCCGTATTCACCTGGTCAATGGCATACTGCGACAGGTGATTGAATTTGTTGAGATATTGGTTGACGGTATCTCCACCTTGTTATAACTTCATAAATTCCTCTTGTTTCATATGTAGCACTCCTTCGGGGATGTAGTGTTCACGGAAGGCTGCTTTAAACTCATCCCAAGTGACTTGATGGTTGACAGGTTGGATAGCCACAAAATTTCCCCACCAGGTACTGGCAGGACCACGGAGTTGTTGTGCGGCAAACAACGGCTTCTGCGTCTCTGAGCAACGGAGAAGACCAAACTTTTGCTCGATAACCCGAATCCACTCGTCAGCTTCTAGGGGATCTTCTGCCTTGACGAATAGAGGTGGACGGGTTTCCGAGAAATCCAGATAGGTGGTCTCCCGGGGGCCTTGCGGATAACCTCTTCCCGCTTGCTGCTGGAATTGTTGCTGACCCGCCATTTCCCTAAGGAAGCGGGTATTATCGGCGGTGGCATTCACCAAGGCGGCAATCGCCTCGGCTAACGTGGGAGGAACTGGAGGTGGGTTTGGGGTAGCATCCCTGCCCCCAGAAGTTCCGGCTGCGTCCTATCCTCGAGTCCTGGTCGGCATCTGTGGCAAAAACATTTGAAGTAAACATAATGTGCCAGAGAAAACCTTCCATTTTACATTACTATTAAAAGTAATGATACAGACTCGATATTACATAACAGGATACAATACCCATTATACAAAAGTTCAACCTATTATACAACAGTACACCCTACAATACCCTACAATATACTACTCTACTTTTATTACACCATTATTCCTGCTTTCCATTAGTCTTGGCGGCCTCATCGTCAGGTGTGGGAGTCCAGACATCAACCAACCTCAAAGAAGGAGGGGGCTCAAAAAGGTCTAACTCCCCACCCAGCGCACGTCCCGCAACGTGAGATGGTCCAGTTTCCGCCTCATTTTGTGCAGGCCCACTTGGGTGTAATTGTGAGTATAATATATGGACTTCCTCATGCAAAGTATTGCAGTAAACTTGCAGGTCATCGACAGTCGAGCTAAGTTCTTTAATTCGGGCCTGAGCCCTTGCTTCCTTAGCACACATTAGCAAGCGAGACTGTACAGCCCAGTCAAGTGCTAAGTCTCGATCAGCGAGTTGATCCTGCAAGTGTCGGATGTCCCTTCTCAGTTCATTGATTCTATCTCCGTCGGCGACCCAAGCATCGGTCCTATGTTGCAGCGCTGCTTGAAGTCGACTCACACGAGCTTCAATGTCTCCAATGGGGTCGTTACTTCCACTGCTGCTGCTTTCATGTCGGGGAGCCAATTGATGCCGAGGCACCCCAATTGGTCCCGTAGACTTGCGTGCCGTTAGCCTGGTGCGTGGCGGCATCTTTTCTAAGGGGGAAAATGTTATTAGTATAGTGCTTAGCATGATGCATGTATAATTACAGAATCAACCTTAGTCGATTCAACCTTCTATACGTTGCACTCTTCCTATCTGGTCTTTAAGATAGACTTCTTCAGAATACTTAGGTAAGAAGAGAAAAGAATTTCTAGGTAAGACTTTTGAAAATTCTTTTGAAGATGCCTCATAATATCTGCCAAGAAGGGCGACGCTCCGATACCAGCTGTGACGGAACCTCCCAAGTAATTAGGCCCACCTACAGTTGTCTTTGTCCAACGGACATCAGACAACCCTGTAGGTGCCCCTGAACTACTTGACAAGTTCGGTATCTTTCCTTACCTCACCAGGAACGTCTCACCCGTCTTGCAGAACATCGGAGATAAAGAAATGCGGAAGCGAATTACATAATCTTACATTTATTTCAAAAGCAAGCTTGAGTTATGTTATTACAGACCAGACTAAAAGTGAGTGCATAGAAGTAATATAATACAAACCAGGGGAGGCACAAACTCCTCCCGATAAGCTAAAAGCAAAAGATCCTAAGTGGAGGACCGAGTCCTCCCGCACTTCAGTCTTGATTTTCTTCTTTTGGAACCACCTTGGCACAGAAGCAGCAAAAGTCTGCTACTTCCTCACCTAAAAACAACGAAGGGATAAACCCTGAGTATGGAATTACTCAGCAAGTCTTACCCGACTAAAGAAAAGACTCTCAAGGGTATGCTGGTTATGTGGGAGTCAAGGTAAGGCTTTTCAATATTCAAAGACTCTGTTTTGCAGAAATGCTTACTAAAGTGGATCCTTAAAAATCCAATTTTATTTGTCAAGTTAGGTAAAATTACCTGCACTAGAGTTCTTTCTACCCTAGTTCAATCACTGGTCCTGCACTAGCCAATTTCTTAACAAGAGCCCATCGTCTTTAGTGGAATGCTACGTGTAGGGTAGTGACCAAGTCTTCATGACCGCGAAGGTACGGCGATCCGAATCGATTATACTCAGCTGAGGATCTCCAATCACACGACATATGTAGCACTTAACCCTTGCATATGTCAACCCGCCACCGGGGTTCTTAAGACCGGATCAGGTTCACGCAGACCGAGAGCACAGATACACCACCGTCCAGCCTCTTGCCACGGAGGGTACACGCTACTCTCGCCACCGCTCCACGCCCATCTCGTGTTGTCTTATTCCGGCCTTAGTCTGCCCGAGGCAAGGCTTACCCATGACGAGGCATGTGACCAGCTAAAGGGTCCTCGATCAACAAGCCTACATCGAGACGGTCCTTAATCGACTCAGACGGAGACACTACACCGAGACTCTCTTCTCGTGCAAGTCACCCGCCCGGTCTCAGCTTAATCATTTCACCCCAAAAACTTGGTACCTGGCAGAGGTACATCTTTTCCGATGTTGAATCCATCACGGCCGTGATGGATCCACTGTTGGGGACCTTCGGCATCCGAAGGTCCTCAAAAACAGGATTTGATAGTGTTTCTGGAGTATAATGTGTGAACAGGTATCTTCGGACTCAAGTCAGGCATCACAGTAGACCAGAATAATACGAAGGTTGGTGAAGCGCCGAAGGTGTAAGCAGGAAAGCTTCGGTGTGACAGCAGCAGGTGAAACCGACTTAAAGATGAAAAGGCTATTTAGACCTCGACAGATTACTATAGAATTATTATCGAATGTAAAGGGCATTAATGTAATTTTGCACGGGCTGCGCCCCGTGCCTATAAATAGGTGAACAGTACTCCCGTACTGTTCACGCTGACTTGGCATTCGCTTTTTGCGTCACGCTTGTACTATCATCTCCTTCCAGCTGAAGGTACACTTGTAATTCAACGATATTTCTGTTTATGCTTAATAATAATACATAATTGTTCATGTTTGTCATCTATATTCCTTACATTTCACCCTTCGTCATTATATAATGAATTTCTGAAGGTATACCCTTCACAACCTTCGTCCAAAAACCATTATACCCAAAGGGAAATAATGTTTCGAAGGACGGAGGACTTTAACGATTAACATTTTCTATGTTGCCTTGTTCTTAACTCATAGCATTTGAGAACAAGTCCCCAACATTGGCGCCCACCTCCGGTGAACTCACTTCCACTCTGAGTTTTTTGAACACCTTCGGCGATCATAAACTTTCGTTATGGCGCCGAAGAAGGCTTCAGCGACTGGGGCTGCAGCTCTGCAACCACTGGACCACAATCAGGAGACAGTCTCCCTGCGGGAGGCCCGAAGCCATAAAAGGAATGCTGTCAGCCCGACACCACCAGAGGACGAGTTAGATCAAGAAATCAGAGATATGGAGATGCTTCATCAACAAGTACAGAGGAAGAAAGAAAAGATGGCCAGGTTAGCTGAACTGCAGAGGCAGATAGACGAAGCCTCTGAAGAAGTTCGTCATCTTGCTCAGGATGAGCAACACCGAAGGCCTCAGCACCAAGACCTTCATCAGGAGGGTTTTCCCAACGAAGATGACTGGTATGACAATTTCCATCATGGGAATTTTGTTTTTGATGATGCTTCTCCTCTATCCGCTGAGCTGCAGGCTACACCTTGGCCCCCGTCCTACAAGCCGCCTCAGCTTCCCGTATTCGATGGCCACTCGGACCCGAAGCAGTTTTTAATGAGCTACGAAGCAACAGTATCTTCATATGGTGGAAATGCTTCAGTCATGGCCAAATCTTTCGTTATGGCTGTCAGGAGTGTTGCTCAAACCTGGTATTCCTCCCTTCGACCAGGAACGATCACTTCATGGCAGAAGCTGAAGGACTTGTTGTTAACTAGCTTCCAAGGATTTCAGACGAAGCCGGTCACTGCTCAGGCTCTGTTCCAGTGCACCCAGGATCACGAAGAATACCTTCAGGCGTATGTCCGAAGGTTCTTGCGTTTGAGGGCACAGGCACCAACGGTGCCCAATGAAATTGTTATTGAGGCCATGATCAAGGGGCTTCGGCCAGGACCGTCAGCTCAGTACTTCGCTAGGAAGCCTCCTCAAACTTTGGAGAAGCTGCTCCAGAAGATGGACGAGTACATTCGGGCCGATAACGATTTTCGCCAAAGAAGGGAGGAGGCTTTCAGGTTTTCTGAAATGACCAGGGGCTTCGGAGGGAGGTTCTACCCGAGGCACGTGAGATCAATTCATAACTCTACACAAAATGATGATAGAGGAAGCCAACAGCAAAGGCCGCAATGTTCCTCACAAGCTTCGGGGCAACAGCAAAGCTCCTTCCGACCACCAGCTCCAAGAGGCAGAGGCGCCAGGGGCCTTGGAGGAAGATTTGGCGATCAACCGAGAAGAATCTTTTGCTTATTCTGCGGTGAGAACAAAGGCCATACTACCAGAATGTGCCATGTTACTATTCAGAAGCAAAAGGAAATAGCTGAAGCAGCAGCACAACAAGCTCAGCCGAAGCAGGTCATGCATACAGCTTCGTATCATTCGCCCTACATCCCAGAATATGTGGGCAATCATCCTGCAGTTTCTGTTGCTTCGGCGAGCCAGCCTCAAGCTTCCTGGCAACAGCCTCCGCCTCCACCTCCGTTGCAACAAGGCCAGCAGCCAGAAGGGAGCCAGTATGCTCCACACCAGAGGGATTTCAGAGAGCAGTCCGAAGCTCGTACAGTCAATAGCACTGTGCCAGAGTCAAAGCACATCTATTGACAAATATCCTACCTTAATAGCAATCTTTTTCATTCAGTTTTATTTTCTGTAATAAAGGACATTGTTTAGGTTTCATGTAATTAGTTTCGTTGATTCCTACAAGGAAAAAATATTTTCTTCACAGGCTTATATTGATTAAAGTTCAAAGACTCGTGATAACAAAAAGAACCTTCGAACTATCGAAAATTCTTCGAAGCAACAAGAAGTCGTTCTAAGGAACGCAGAGTAAGTTTGCCGAACATCTTTTGTAAAACAAATCCTTTGTTTTTCTAAAGCAATGCTAAGCAAAGTAAAACCTTTTGTAAAAACAGGATTTCAAGGGGGGTAATCAAGATCAAGGAAGGTAATGCAGGAATTGTTTAACAATCAACTCCTATAACTTAATGCAGCAAGCAAGTGAGAAAGATTTTTAAAAATATCAAGGGAGGTGGCAAATGCACCGGGGCTTGCCTTTGTTCACAGGTGAATCAGGCTCAGATCCACAGATGTCAAAGTAGAAATGATTCCCGGCCTGAGACTCCGAAGGTGGTGGTGTCTCTTCTTCGGTAACTTCGATTTCTTCCTCACGTTCTAATCATAACCATACATATGTATAAGAATGGATGCTATGGGATGCTCATGAGGATGCAAAGATAGCATAAACTTATTATTTATGTCTTGAATACAACTTTCCTTCATGGAGTTCCGGGAACTTAGGGTTTCCGGAGTCGGTAAAGGAGTTCATAGGGCAGGGGGGGGGTGTTTTGGGGTTTGGTGATCAAACAAGGTCCAAATCAATTCAAACTCTACCCAAGGCTTCTAAATAGTGTATAACACTCATATAAAAATTTTGGGCATTTTTGGACTTACCAATTATTTTCTAAAAATCTATAACCAACATTTTTAACCACTTTAAATACCCTAAAATTTCTTACTTCCACTAAAAATCACAAACTTATTTTTATTAAATACTATGGAAAATAACAAACCTAGGAAAATTAGTCTCATATTTTTAGGATTTTTCTACATTTTTCTATAATTGTTTTGGCTCGGGGGATAAAAGAAAAAGACAAACAATGAACAGCACTGGGCCGAAACCAGCCCAGGCGGCCTAGCTACCAGCAGAAGCACGCCCACGCGCGCCCGCGCGCTGGCGGCTTTGCAGAAAGGACCCCGAGTTTCTGACTAACTGAGAACAGGTTATTTTACTATTTAACCAAGTCACTGACCATTACAAAAATACCCCTGAGTTTCTTCCTATTTGCGACTGGAAGTCCACGACGCCGTTCAAGCGCGGCCGAAGTCCGGCGAGCTCCCAGACCGGCGGACTAGGGCAACGACTAGGGTTCCCGAGCGACGGACATGGAATTGGACTCATCCTAGACCTTTACCCCAACTTAATTTCACTCATGATTGACTAAGGAGCTCTGGCCACGGTGGCCGTGAGCAGCGCGGTAAGACCGACGCGTTCCCGGTGGCCAGAGGCTACTCCGTGCAAATTAAGGGTTTGGCAGGCATCACAACGGTGTGAGAGTGCACAAACGAGAAGGCAGGGGATGGGGACTGACCGGAAAAGGGCTGGCGACGGTAGAGCTCGTTTCACGGTGGCGGAAGTTTGATTTGGGGGAAGTTGGAAATTCCAGAGTTCGGGTGAACGATTATAGGTGGGAGTGGGTGTTAAGGCTTCACGATGACATGGCGCAGCTACCCGGGGGCTCAATTTATAGGCGTCGCAAGCGGTGGCCGGGAATTTTACGAAGGACGCGCGGCGGTCGGAGGTAGAAGAAAGCACTAGCGCAGCGAATCCGTGTCCACCGTCGTGGCAACCTCCCCGGCGACGATGGGACAGTCACAAGGTATCATGGCAGTGTGGTAAAACGGCTAGGCCACGCGGCGCACGGCCGGGAGACGGCGGTCGACGGTGAGCTTATCGTGCCAGCCGCAAAGCAGAGAGAAGGGGGGGAGGTCGTCGGAGTGGTGACCAGCTCACGACGGTGAAGATCTTTACTGGGGAATGCTTATCTGATGTCCACGGTGCACGAATCACGGCGAGTGGTAATCGACGGCGACGGTCACCGGCGATGGGCAGAGGGATAGGATCTTCTTCAGTTAACCTTTACTGTACCATCAGCAGTCTCATTCAGACAGCCTGACCGAGCAAGTTTAAGCCGCCATTTCTTTGATTTTCAAGTGGTAACACAACCAGTGATCTATAGCAAAGTTGTAGTGCTACAATCCATCTATATCTTTGCTATAACGTGTACTCACAAAATGTCACTGGATCCCCTTCAAAATTGAGCTCAAAGTTCATGTCATAACACCGTTAATCTGTATCTCAGACTTCAGGCAGCCTGACAGTCCATCTTAGATTGGGTTTTTCTCCAATATTTTCTTAACAACTCTGCTGACACTCTTAAGCAAAGTTATGCTCCTATAATTGGGCTACAATTTTGATGTGGTGACCTAGGGTAAAAACCCTATACTTTGAAAGTTACAAAGCTCCAAAGTTAAGCCAATTCTCTGGTTTTCAGACTTAGAATAGAACTCAAATGAGGTCCATTTTGCATTTAAGTCCAAAACTTAGGGTTTGGCTTTTAAGTCCACATATTTGTGAACCAAAGGACTTAAAATACTTATTTGGCTTGGTTTTTGCACTTTAGTCCAAAAGTGGACCAATTTTGCATATAAGCCCCTAGGGTTTGGGTTCAGGGTTTTCCAGGGTTTTAATTAGGGTTTTTGGTATCTCAGGGGTATAAAAGTGATTCAAGTTTATTCTTAGGGTCATTTTATGACTTTTACCCTAAAGCTTTTAGATTTTCTCAACTTGGGTTAAGTTTTACCCCTTTAACCACTATTTAGGGTTAAGTCCTTTAACCAGGGTTCTATTTGCAAAACACTTAAAACAATACAACTTGTTTGAAATTTTTGCCTAGTGAATGCACTCTAGGTGTGTCAAACATATGCAATGCCAATGCTCATGATGCTATGCTCAAGTTTTAGTTATAGTAACACCAGGGGTGTTACAGGATCTATGCACATAATCAATGGTGAATTCATTGAGTTCCGCAGCCCATTATCCAATTCTTCCTGTAGCTTCTCTGTTTCTCATTATGTCCTTCAGAGGTTGTGATGAAGGGACTATTATATGATAGGCTTGAAAGTAATGCCGAAGCTTTCTGGAGGCCATTAACATAGCATACAACTCCTTCTCCAACTATGTGTAATTTTTCTTTGATAAACTGAGTACTTCGGAGTCGAAGTATACTGGTGCTTGTCTTTTTACTTGGCCATCTTGCTTCTCCTGTACAAGTGCTGCACTGACTGCAGAATGGGAGGCAACCACATACAGGAGTAACGGAGTTCCTGATGAAGGTGGAGTTAGAGTTGTCAAGTCTATCAAGTATTGCTTTAACTCTTCGAAAGCCTTCTGTTGAGCCGGACCCCATTGAAAAACTTCGGCTGACATTAGTATTCCAAAGAATGGTAGATTTTCTCTGCTGATCTTGATATAAATATGTTCAGTGATGCCAGCCTTCCTGCCAATCGTTGAGCCCCTTTCTTTGAATTTGGTGGCTCCATCCGAAGGATAGCTTCAATCTTACTTGGGTTAGCTTCGATACCCATTGTTGATACCAGACAGCCAAGAAACTTGCCCTTCTTTACTCCAAAAACACACTTTTCTGGATTTAACTTGAGACCAGCTTGCCTGAAATAGGCAAATGTCTCTTGCAAATCGGCAATACGATTTTCTTGTTTTGTGCTTTTTACTATGATGTCATCAACATAAGTTAGCACATTCCTACCTATTTGAGAGTGAAGAACCTTGGCTGTCACTCTGCTGAAGCTTCCTCCAACATTCTTGAGCCCCTTGGGCATCCGAAGGTAACAATAAGTACCACTGGGAGTTATGAAGCTTGTCTTTGGCTCATCCTCTTTCTTCATCCAAATTTGGTGATAGCCCGAGTAGCAGTCCAATAAGCTCATGAGTTCCGAAGAAGCTGCTGCATCTACAAGGGAGTCTATTCTTGGTAAAGGGAACTCATCTTTCGGACATGCCTTGTTGAGATATGTGAAATCAATACACATTCTCCATTTCCCATTAGCCTTCTTCACCATGACAGTGTTAGCTAGCCATTCTGGATTTGTTACTTCTCTGATGACACCAGCACTGAGAAGTCTGTTGACTTCATTCCGAGCACCTTCGGCTTTATCCTCAGACATTTTCCGAAGTCTTTGCTTTCTTGGCCTGAAAGATAGATCCACAATGAGTGAATGCTCAATGACATCTCTGTTAACGTCACAGAGATCATTAACTGTCCAAGCGAAGACATCTTTGTTGTTGAACAAAAATCTTAGCACAGTCTTTTCTTGTTCACCAGGTAACTGAGATACGAGCAGTACCCTTTGGTCTGCTATATCTTCACATAGGAGCATAGGCTTCGGCTGATCTGCCGAAGCAGCCTTCTCTCTTTTGTTCTTATATTGTTGACAAGCTTCGACTCCATCTATGTTATGGATCTCCTTTGAATCCGTCCAACTCCCTTCAGCCCTCCTGGCAGCTTCTTGACTCCCATGAACAACAATGGGCCCTTGTTTCAAAGGTATCTTCATGCATAAGTATGCTGGATGAAGTATTGCTTCGAAGGCATTAAGCTCCCTTGACCAATGATTGCGTTGTATGGGTACTCCATGTCAACAATGACAAAGACAACTTGCTCAATTCTTGTGTTGTGAATGTAACCGAAGGTAACTGGCATTGTTATTTTGCCAAGTGCCACAATTTGTCTTCCTCCGAAGCCACAAAGAGTGTGTGTTGCATCATGAATCTTGTCTTCTGGTTCTTGCATCTGTCTGAAAGCCTTTGCAAAGATGATGTCCGCTGCACTGCCTGTGTCAACCAGAACATTGTGGACCAGAAATCCCTTGATGACACAAGATATAACCATGGCATCATTGTGAGGATAGTCTTTAAGCTGAAGGTCCTCCTGGGAAAAGGTGATTGGGATGTGAGACCACTTAGATCTGATGAAGGGTCCTTGCACCCCAACATGCTGCACTCTTCTCTGTGCTTCCTTCTTCTGCTTCTTGTTAGCTGGCTTTGAGCTTGAACTGCCTGTGATTGGGAGCACCAGCTTCATAACCGAAGGTGCTTCAGCTTGGTTGTTGTACGAAGCCATTGTCACAACAGTGGAAGTGAGTTCACCGGAGGTGGGCGCCAGTGTTGGTCACTTGTTCTCAAATGCTATAAGTTAAGAACAAGGCAACACACATGTTAATGATTAAAAACCTTCGTCCTTCGAAGCATTATCTCCCTTAAGACATAATGATCTTCAGACGAAGGTTATGAAGGACATACCTTCATCATTTTAAACATAAAAAGAGCATGAATAACTACATTAAATCATTAGATTATTCATATTGTCATTATATAATCATGAATAATCATCAATGATATTAAATTACATTTGTACCTTCGGCTTGACAGAAGGTAAAAAGTCCGAGTGACGTGCGAGCGATTACCAGTCAACGTGAACAGTATGAGGGTACTGTTAATCTATTTATAGGCACGAGATATAGCCCGGACAAAATTACATTCATGTCCTTGAAAACTAATCATAACTATGACACAAACTATCAAGGGCTATGCGGTGTTTTCCTCTTTAAGTCGGTGCCAGCCTTCGTCTCAAGCGTGTCATCATGCCGAAGCTCTTTCAATTGTAGCTTCGGCATACATCTTCATGTCACGCCTGCTTGCATGTCATCTTGTCGAAGGTGTTTTTGCTTAGAGGACCTTCGGTAGAGAAGAAGGCCCCCAACAATTTCTAAATTCATCATCTGTTAGTTCATCACACATGTGTTACTCTATGCATTTGTAAATCTATGCATACCATTACCATAATGATTGTTTTTAACTTTTGTTCATATTCCGTGGTTGTTACATACAAAAGCCTCGTTTTGACAAGGCCAATTGGAATGAAGAGAACACACAAATATTTTGTGATTTATGTGTTGACCAAATTAGAGCCGGGAACTGTCTAAATGGTATAATGACAACCAGGGGATACAACCTGATAAAGGAAGAATTCTTTTCTAAGACAGGACTCAGACACGACACCAAACAATTTAAGAATAGATGGACTCAGTGTAAGGCCTTGTAGTCTTTTTGGTTGTTTCTTAACAATCAAAGTGGGTTAGGAAGAAGGGCTGATGGTGTAGTTATAGCTTCAGATTCATTCTGGAAGACTCACACAGAGGTTAGTGCACTGGTGTCATATATCTCTGTACATGAAGCCCTTAGAACTGATAGCTAAAATGTATGTTACCTTTTATTGCAGAAAAGAGTGCAGGAAGTTTCAACATGCGATTCCTACATACATGGAACAATTTGCAGAAATGTTCCATGGAATTGTTGTTGATGGGTCTAGTTCTTGTATCCCTGGTGATGTACACAGACCATCACAAGTGTATGAATAACAAGAAGAAGATGGAGATGGGGAAGACCTTTTGAATTCTAGTACCCCTAGTAGCAGAGGAAAGAGGAGCTTTACCAGCACAACACGTAGTCCACCTAAAAAAAGCAAAAGTCCTATGGTAAAGATGTTTAAAGGACTAATCAGTGAAATGCAGCTATCAAGGAATGTAGACACTGATGTTTTTTAACCAACTAAAAACTATCCAAGAAAACAAAAGTTTACAAGCCATTGATCAGTTCAATTCTTGTCTAGACTTGGCAATAGAATTTGGAGTTGACAAGGAGTCATATGAGTACTTTGTGGCAACCAAACTATTCAAGGATGAGTACAACAGAGCTATTTTGAATCGCTTTGATACTGCAGCACAAAGGATGAAGTGGCTACAAAGGTTTTGCAAGGAATATTTTGGTTGAAGGTTATTGTGTGGATTTTAGCTCAAATTATGTGAGAACTATGTGTCATGTGTCTGTGTTTTGAACTCTATGTGAGAATTGTGTCATGTGTGTGTGTTTTGAACTCTATGTGAGAATTGTGTCATGTGTCTGTGTTTTGAACTCTATGTGAGAATTGTGTCATGTGTCTTTGTGCCTATCATTTATCCAGTTTGCAACTGAGTTCCATTTAATTTTGTATTCCCTGATTATACAACTGTGTCATGTGTCTATGTGCTGCATATTTTTTTTTGTTAATGTGCTGATCTCTTTTCCGTGGATAAGTATGAAGGTTGAGGCATCTGATGCTCTTCTACAAGCAGCAATGTTACTAAGGTTGCTTAGCAAGACGCGAAGATACATAGCAGCTACAACCACTATGATTGGTATGTACCACTTTGAGACTTACATGAACAGAATCATAGGCCCTGTTTGGTTCTATGATTGGTATGTACCACTACGATACATAGGCCCTATTTGGTTTTGAAAGGGAATTAGGCTTACACCTTTTTCCTAATTGATTTTGGTGGTTGAATTGCCCAACACAAATAATTGGACTAACTAGTTTGCTCTAAATTATGAGTTCTACAGGTGCCAAAGGTTCACAACAAACCAATAAAAAGACCGAGAAAGGATTCAAAAATAGAGAGCTAAAGTCAGCCGAAGTGTGCCCTGGTCTGGCGCACCGGACTGTCCTTTGTGCCACCGGACAGTATCCAGTGCACCAGGGACTCCAACTCCGAACTGCTCACCTTCGGGAATTCTGGAGGCCGCTCCGCTATAATTCACCGGACTGTCCGGTGTAGCACCGGGCTGTCCGGTGTACCAGCGGAGCAACGGCTACTTCGTGCCAACGGTCGTCTGCAGAAGGCATTAAATGCGCTACAGTGCGCGCTAGAGTCAGAGCAGAGCCAGATGGCGCACCGGACAGTGAACAGTGCCTGTCCGGTGCACCACCGGACTGTTCGATGGCCCAGAAGACAGAAGCTCCAACGGTCAGAATCCAACGGCCAAGTGACATGGCAGGCGCACCAGACAGTGTCCGATGGCGCACCGGACTGTCCGGTGCGCCATGCGACAGCAGCCTTCACCAAACGGCTAGTTTGGTGGTTGGGGCTATAAATACCCCCAACCACCCACCATTCATTGCATCCAAGTTTTCACACTTCCTACACCTTACAAGGGCTATAACATTCAATACAAGACACACCAAAGAGATCAAATCCTCTCCAAGTCCAAAGATCATTCCCAATCAAATAGTGACTAGTGAGAGAGTGACTTGTGTTCATTTGAGCTCTTGCGCTTGGATTGCTTCCTTTTCTCATTCTTTCTTGTGATCAACTCAATTGTAACCAAGGCAAGAGACACCAATTGTGTGGTGGTCCTTGCGGGGACTTTGTGTCCCGTTTGATTGAGAAGAGAAGCTCACTCGGTCTAAGTGACCGTTTGAGAGAGGGAAAGGGTTGAAAGAGACCCGGTCTTTGTGACCACCTCAACGGGGAGTAGGTTTGCAAGAACCGAATCTCGGTAAAACAAATCATCGTGTCTCACTCTTTATTTGCCCACGATTTTTTTTTCACCCTCTCTCTCGGACTCATTCATATTTCTAACGCTAACCCAGCTTGTAGTTGTGCTTAAGTTTATAAATTTCAGATTTGCCCTATTCACCCCCCCTCTAGGCGACTTTCAATTGGTATCAAAGCCCGGTGCTTCATTAGAGCTTAACCGCTTGAAGTGATGTCGAGAGATCACACCAAGAAGATGGTGATCGGCGGTGAGAAGTCCGCTACAAGCCACGGGAAGGCTCCATCAAGGGAGTCCACCAACAAGAAGAAGGATGGATCCCCTTCACGCATTCGATCGCATAAGAGAGGCGAGAAGAAGAAGAAAATGAAGAAGGTGGTCTACTACGAGACCGACTCTTCATTGCCCTCTACATCCGGATCCGACACCGCGTCCGTCACTTTTAAGCGCCAAGAGAGCAAGAAGTATAGTAAGATTCCCGTACTCTATCCTTGCATTCCTAAGCATACTCCATTACTTTCCGTCCCATTAGGCAAACCACCGACGTTTGACGGTGAAGATTATTCTAGGTGGAGTGATATGATGAGATATCACCTAACCTCACTCCACAAAAGCATATGGGATGTTGTTGAGTTTGGTGTACAGGTACCATCCGTAGGAGATGAAGATTATGATGAGGACGATGTGGCCCAAATCGTGCACTTCAACTCCCAAGCCACCACTATACTCCTCACCTCTCTAAGTCGAGAGGATTATAACAAGGTGCAAGGATTGAAGAGCGCCAAGGAGATTTGGGACGTGCTCAAAACCGCGCACGAAGGAGACGAGGTGACCAAAATCACCAAGCGGACTTCTCTTCCCCAACGTCGGCCACAAGTGCCTCATGGCAAAGGACAGCAAAAGGAAGAAGGTAAAATCAAAATCCTCCACTAAATATGCAACCTCTAGTGATGAGGATAAATCTAGTGATGAGGAGGATAATTTGCGCACCCTTTTTGCCAACCTAAACATGCAACAAAAAGAAAAGTTAAATGAATTAATTAGTGCTATTCATGAGAAGGATGAACTCTTGGACACCCAAGAGGACTTCCTAATTAAGGAAAATAAGAAGCATGTTAAGGTTAAGAATGCTTATGCTCTAGAGGTAGAAAAATGTGAAAAATTATCTAGTGATCTAAGCATGCGCCATGATATTATTGCCAACCTTAGAAATGAGAATGAAAAATTAATTGCTAAGGCTAAAGACTTAGATGTTTGCAATGCTTCCATTTCCAATCTTAAAAGTGAAAATGATATTTTACATGCTAAGATTGTTGAACTAAACTATTGCAAACCCTCTACATCTACCGTTGAGCATGTTTCTATTTGCACTAGATGTAGAGACATTAATGTTGATGCTATTCATGATCACCTAGCTTTAATTAAGAAACAAAATGATCACATAGCTCAACTTAATGCCAAAATTAATGAGCATGACTTAGAAAATGAAAAATTTAAATTTGCTAGAAGCATGCTCTATAGTGGGAGACGCCCTGGCATCAAGGATGGCATTGGCTTCCAAAAGGGAGACAATGTCAAAATTAATGCCCCTCCTAAAAGATTGTCTAACTTTGTTAAGGGCAAGGCTCCTATGCCTCAGGATAACGAAGGTTACATTTTGTACCCTGCCGGTTATCCCGAGCACAAAATTAGGAGAATTCACTCTAGGAAGTCTCACTCTGGCCCTAATCATGCTTTTATGTATAAGGGTGAGACATCTAGTTCTAGCCAATCAACCCGTGCTAAATTGCCTAAGAAGAAAACTCCTATTGCATCAAATGAATCTAGTATTTCATTTAAAACTTTTGATGCATCCTATGTTTTGACTAACAAATCCGGCAAAGTAGTTGCCAAGTATGTTGGGGGCAAACACAAGGGGTCAAAGACTTGTGTTTGGGTACCCAAAGTTCTTGTATCTAATGTCAAAGGACCCAAAACCGTTTGGGTACCTAAAATCAAGAAATAAATTTGTTTTGTAGGTTTATGCAGCCGGGGGCTCAAGTTGGATCATCGATAGCGGGTGCACAAACCACATGACAGGGGAGAAGAAGATGTTCTCCTCCTATGAGAAAAACCAAGATCCCCAACGAGCTATCACATTCGGGGATGGGAATCAAGGTTTGGTCAAAGGATTGGGTAAAATTGCTATATCACCTGACCATTCCATCTCCAATGTTTTTCTTGTAGATTCTTTAGATTATAACTTGCTTTCAGTTTCGCAATTATGTAAAATGGGTTACAACTGTCTTTTTACGGATTTAGGTGTTACTGTCTTTAGAAGAAGTGATGACTCAGTAGCATTTAAGGGAGTGTTAGAGGGTCAGCTATACTTAGTAGATTTTGATAGAGCTGAACTCGACACTTGCTTAATTGCTAAGACTAACATGGGCTGGCTCTGGCATCGCCGACTAGCACATGTTGGAATGAAGAATCTTCACAAGCTTCTAAAGGGAGAACACATTTGGGACTAACAAATGTTCATTTTGAGAAAGACAGGATTTGTAGCGCATGTCAGGCAGGAAAGCAAGTTGGTGTTCATCATCCACACAAAAACAGCATGACGACTGACAGGCCACTCGAGCTCCTACACATGGACCTATTCGGCCCGATAGCTTACATAAGCATCGGCGGGAGTAAGTACTGTCTAGTTATTGTGGATGATTATTCTCGCTTCACTTGGGTATTCTTTTTGCAGGAAAAATCTCATACCCAAGAAACTATGAAAGGATTCTTGAGACGGGCTCAAAATGAGTTTGGCTTGAGGATCAAGAAGATAAGAAGCGACAACGGGACGGAGTTCAAGAACTCTCAAATTGAAGGCTTTCTTGAGGAGGAGGGCATCAAGCATGAGTTCTCTTCTCCCTACACACCTCAACAAAATGGTGTAGTGGAGAGGAAGAATAGAACTCTACTTGACATGGCAAGGACCATGCTTGATGAGTACAAGACTTCGGATCGGTTTTGGGCCGAGGCGGTCAACACCGCCTGCTATGCCATCAACCGGTTATATCTACACCGAATCCTCAAGAAGACATCATACGAACTCCTAACCGGTAAAAAGCCCAATGTTTCATATTTTAGAGTCTTTGGTAGCAAATGCTTTATTCTTGTTAAAAGAGGTAGAAAATCTAAATTTCCTCCTAAGGCTGTAGAAGGCTTTTTACTTGGTTATGATTCAAACACAAGGGCATATAGAGTCTTTAACAAGTCCACTGGACTAGTTGAAGTTTCTTGTGACATTATGTTTGATGAGACTAACAGCTCTCAAGTAGAGCAAGTTGATCTTGATGAGCTAGATGATGAAGAGGCTCCGTGCGTCGCGTTAAGGAACATGTCCATTGGGGATGTGTGTCCTAAGGAATTCGAGGAGCCTCCACAAGCACAAGATCAACCATCTTCCTCCATGCAAGCATCTCCACCAACTCAAGACGAGGATGAGGCTCAAGATGATGAAGAAGATCAAGAGAATGAGCCACCTCAAGAGGAGGGCAATGACCAAGGGGGAGATGACCATGATCAAGACAAGGAAGACGAACAAGTTCCAAGACCGCCACACCCAAGAGTCCACTAAGCAATCCAACGAGATCACCCCGTGAACACCATCCTCGGCGATATTCAAAAGGGGGTAACTACTCGATCTCGTGTTGCTCATTTTTGTGAACATTACTCTTTTGTTTCCTCTATTGAGCCACACAAGGTAGAGGAAGCACTTCAAGATTCGGATTGGGTGGTGGCGATGCAAGAGGAGCTCAACAATTTCACAAGGAATGAGGTATGGCATTTAGTTCCACGTCCAAATCAAAATGTTGTAGGAACCAAGTGGGTCTTCCGCAACAAGCAAGATGAGCATGGTGTGGTGATAAGGAACAAAGCCCGACTTGTGGCCAAGGGATACTCACAAGTTGAAGGCTTGGATTTCGGTGAAACCTATGCACCCGTAGCTAGGCTTGAGTCAATTCACATTTTACTTGCCTATGCTACTTACCATGGCTTCAAGCTTTACCAAATGGACGTGAAGGGTGCCTTCCTCAATGGACCAATCAAGGAGGAGGTCTATGTTGAGCAACCTCCCGGCTTTGAAGATAGTGAGTATCCTAATCACGTATATAAACTCTCTAAGGCGTTTTATGGGCTCAAGCAAGCCCCAAGAGCATGGTATGAATGCCTAAGAGATTTTCTTATCACTAACGACTTCAAAGTCGGAAAGGCCGATCCTACACTCTTTACTAAAACACTTGAAAATGACTTGTTTGTATGCCAAATTTATGTTGATGATATTATATTTGGGTCTACTAACGAATCTACATGTGAAGAGTTTAGTAGGATCATGACAAAAAAATTCGAGATGTCTATGATGGGGGAGTTGAAGTACTTCTTGGGATTTCAAGTGAAGCAACTCCACGAGGGCACCTTCATTAGCCAAACAAAGTATATTCAAGACATTCTAAACAAGTTTGGGATGAAGGATGCCAAGCCCATCAAGACACCCATGGGAACCAATGGGCATCTCGACCTCGACACGGGAGGTAAATCCGTAGATCAAAAGGTATACCGGTCGATGATAGGTTCTTTACTTTATTTATGTGCATCTCGACCGGATATTATGCTTTCCATATGCATGTGTGCAAGATTCCAAGCCGATCCTAAGGAAGCTCACCTTAGGGCCGTAAAACGAATCTTGAGATATTTAGTTTATACTCTTAAGTTTGGTCTTTGGTACCCTAGGGGATCCACATTTGATTTAATTGGTTATTCGGATGCCGATTGGGCGGGGTGTAAAATTAATAGAAAGAGCACATCGGGGACCTGCCAGTTCTTGGGAAGGTCTCTGGTGTCTTGGGCTTCAAAGAAGCAAAATTCCGTCGCTCTTTCTACCGCCGAGGCCGAGTATATTGCCGCAGGCCATTGTTGCACGCAATTACTTTGGATGAGGCAAACCCTTAGGGACTATGGTTACAAATTAACCAAAGTTCCTCTTCTATGTGATAATGAGAGTGCAATCCGCATGGCGGATAATCTCGTTGAACATAGCCGCACTAAACACATAGCCATTCGGTATCATTTTCTAAGGGATCACCAACAAAAGGGGGATATCGAGATTGCATATATTAACACCAAAGAACAATTAGCCGATATCTTTACCAAGCCACTAGATAAACAAACATTTAACAAACTTAGGCATGAGCTAAATATTCTTGATTCTCGGAATTTCTTTTGATTTCTTGCACACATAGCTCATTAATATACCTTTGATCATATCTCTTTTATATGCTATGACTAATGTGTTTTCAAGTGTATTCCATGATAAGTCATAGATTGACAGGGAATTGGAGTCTTCGGTGAAGGCAAAGGCTTCCACTCCACTCCATCAAATTACTCATCCTTCGCCGTCGCTCCGCTCTCCAACCTTGGTATAATCTTCACTCATATGTTATTTACCATAGGGAGAGAAAGTAAGGGCTTATATTTCACTCTAGTATCCGTTTTTGGCGATTCATGCCAAAGGAGGAGAAAGTATTAGCCCAAAGCAAAAGGACCGCACCACCACTAATTTCAAAAATTTGAGTTAAGAAAAGATTTTTCAACTTGGTATCTTATTTTTGATATAATTTCAAAATTGGTACAACCCTTTCAAAACTAATATCTAAAACCCTCTTGAACACTAAGAGGAGGATTTTATTGGGGGGAGTTTTATTTAGTCAAAGGAAAAGCATTTGAAACAGGGGAAGAAAATTTTAAATCTCGAAAATGCTTCTCAAAATCTTACTCATTTATCTTTGACTATTTGCAAAAGGACTTTGAAAAGAATTTACAAAAGAATTTGCAAAAACAAAACATGTGGTGCAAGCGTGGTCCAAAATGTTAAAAAAATAAAGAAATCAATCCATGCGCATCTTATGAGAATTTATTGGTTTAATTCTTAGTAACCTTTGCACTTACATTTTGCAAACTAGTTCAATTATGCACTTCTATATTTACTTTGGTTTGTGTTGGCATCAATCACCAAAAAGGGGGAGATTGAAAGGGAATTAGGCTTACACCTTTTTCCTAATTGATTTTGGTGGTTGAATTGCCCAACACAAATAATTGGACTAACTAGTTTGCTCTAGATTATGAGTTCTACAGGTGCCAAAGGTTCACAACAAACCAACAAAAAGACCGAGAAAGGATTCAAAAATAGAGAGCTAAAGTCAGCCGAAGTGTGCCCTGGTCTGGCGCACCGGACTGTCCGGTGCACCAGGGACTCCAACTCCGAACTGCTCACCTTCGGGAATTCTGGAGGCCGCTCCGCTATAATTCACCGGACTTTCCGGTGTAGCACCAGATAGTGTTCGGTGGCGCACCGGACTGTCCGGTGTACCAGCGGAGCAACGGCTACTTCGTGCCAACGGTCGTCTGTAGAAGGCATTAAATGCGCTACAGTGCGCGCCAGAGTCAGAGCAGAGCCAGATGGCGCACCGGATAGTGAACAGTGCCTGTCCGGTGCACCACCGGACTGTTCGGTGGCCCAGAAGACAGAAGCTCCAACGGTCAGAATCCAACGGCCAGGTGACATGGCAGGCGCACCAGACAGAGTCCGGTGGCGCACCGGACTGTCCGGTGCACCATGCGACAGCAGCCTTCACCAAACGACTAGTTTGGTGGTTGGGGCTATAAATACCCCCAACCACCCACCATTCATTGCATCCAAGTTTTCACACTTCCTACATCTTACAAGAGCTATAGCATTCAATACAAGACACACCAAAGAGATCAAATCCTCTCCAAGTCCAAAGATCATTCCCAATCAAATAGTGACTAGTGAGAGAGTGACTTGTGTTCATTTGAGCTATTGTGCTTGGATTGCTTCTTTTTCTCATTCTTTCTTGTGATCAACTCAATTGTAACAAGGCAAGAGACACCAATTGTGTGGTGGTCCTTGCGGGGACTTTGTGTCCCGTTTGATTGAGAAGAGAAGCTCACTCGGTCTAAGTGACCGTTGAGAGAGGGAAAGGGTTGAAAGAGACCCGGTCTTTGTGACCACCTCAACGGGGAGTAGGTTTGCAAGAACCGAACCTCGGTAAAACAAATCATCGTGTCTCACTCTTTATTTGCCCACAATTTGTTTTTCACCCTCTCTCTCGGACTCGTTCATATTTCTAACGCTAACCCGGCTTGTAGTTGTGCTTAAGTTTATAAATTTCAGATTCGCCCTATTCACCCCCCCTCTAGGCAACTTTCAAGTTTCATTAGTCATAGGACTAAAGTTTAGTGAAGGAACTAATCTTTATGTACCACTATGATTTTGTTCATGTAAGTGTAATATCACCAAAAAATGTTGTCAAAGGTTGATCTTCGGTGCGTGGATGTGGGAAAAGGGTTGTGGGCCGTTGGATGCTAAGTTAGAGTCATCTGTGGCGTCGTTTCTTTTCTCCCGCAAAGAAACCCTAGTGGTGGCCCTTCCCCCCTTTTCCCTTTCTTGGCCGCCACCCCCCTTTCCCCCACACTTGGTCGCCCCTCCCCCTTCCCCTTGGCTGGCCGCCCGTCTCCTCCCATGGCTTTTGCTCTCCATTGCTTCCTCCTCCCTAGATCTTCCCCCACGCAGCAAGGATCGAGAAGAGGAGGAGCACGTTGAATTAAAGAGGAAGAGAGGACCAAGAAGATGTTCTTCCCCATCTCTTCTTGCAAATTTCCTTAGGGAAACCCTAGGTAAGGATGGGATCCTTGTTCCTCTATGTAATTATATGCTTCTGGAGGTTGTGGATCATGGGGATTAAAGAATAAAAGGTTGGATTAGATGTGGGGTTAGGTTGTGATCTCGAATTTAGTTTCTGCAGAATGGCAGATTCGATAGTTTTTGTTCATGCCAGATTTCTGTGGTCTTAGTGGCCTCAAAAAAATAAAAAGTCTATATATGAGTCGTAGATAATTTGTAGATATTTCCGTGTCCGTGAAGAACACCTCAATCGAACATCAGATCAGAGAGTTATTGTAGTTTGATTATAGCAGTTTTTCAGTCTCATAATTCTGTATAGAATTTGTTCTCTTAAGATTTAGGAAATTTTATCAACAGAATTAAACCTTGGGTTTGTAAGAAAAGTTGTAGATAATTTCATAAGCTTTCTAGATTGTTAAAGAGTGCATTCATATGAATTATGAAACTCCAGTTATATTTGTTTTACTATGGCTGTTCCTGTTTGCTTGACAAAAATGAGCGGGTCTGTTCACTGGTAGGTTTCATCAGGTAAATGGCTGAATTGGCTCTTCTAACTTAGGAGACTTTTGTAGAGGGATAAAAGTTCTTTTGGCCAGCAGAAGTTCACGATTTTTGGTTGAGTAGTTTGGGAGATATCGAATTTTGAATTTAACTATGCTGCTGTCTGAAACAAATTTAGTCAGTTATCTTGTCAGATGTTTTAGAACTTATAGATGGCAGAATTTAATTATCCATTGAATACCGAAGTTGTAGAGTATTTTTTGTAGATACTCCTAGAGTATTTGTTAGATATCACCACTGTTATAATTTTAAAGATACAAAATTAATAAACAGCGCTGCTGCTGTATGGCATGTGGTTCAGGGTGAGAGTCTTTCCACCAGGTCTTGGTTTCAAGTGTAGGAGTGATTTGTTGATTGTTGGCAAATGTTTGTGAAATATTTGTACTAAGTTTTATGTCCGCTAGCAGGTGGCTACACTCCAGATCATGCCTAGTATATTTTTCTTCTTCGATGAAGGAAAGTGAATGTAGCGGTGGTTGCTTCCGTTCTGACCTGTTATTTCTATCGCCTACACTTAGGGGTGGTAACGGGCCATTTAATTTAGCCTAGAAAATTTACGGATTGAATCAAGTTAGGGTCGGATCATAAAACAATACAATTTTGAACTAACAAAATTAAAGGCTTTGTTGGTTTATGAAGCAAGTATTAGGGCCATGATCCATTACCACCCCTACCTACACTCTAATATTCAGAATTATTGGATTCTTTCATAACTGGACTATTTGGTGATGCTTTACTTGCTTGCATTATACTGATGCTCAATCATATATTGATGATGATTATGACTCATGTATGACTCATGAGATTAATTCACACCCCTAAACGTAATGAAGTATTATTTGAGGTTTGTATTGTACCTGAAGATAAATGAAGTATTATTTGAGGTTTGTATTGTATGTGAAGGAAGTGAAGTATATTGATAAATGCAGCATGCCATATACATTGCATGATTCACTTGCATCTGAAGTTGGGTCGTGACCTATGGTCCGACCATACCGGTATAACTTAGCATCGTACGTTGCCCGAGGAGGGGTACGATGCGGCTTCATACCCTTAGAGGTATGAAGGCAGAGGACATATGCATTGCATTCATATGCATTCATTGAAGTGATATTTGCAGATGATGTGGTTTTATACCCTCAGAGGTATGAAGACAGAGGACCTACACATTGCATTCCTATGCATACATTGAAGTGATATTTGCAAGTATTGTTGACGCAGGGAAGTGTTATACAACCTATTGTGGTTGTTCGAGGAAATGAGATGGTATTGGTCATATTGGGACTATTGAGTTCTATATCTACAAGTATTTCTGATCTTAATTGTGATTCTTTTAACATGTTGATTAATTCAATTTGTGGTTTAAATATCTAGTCAAAACAATTCGCTTGCTGAGATGTTTCATCTCACTCTTGAATTACTCAATGCAGGTGCTTGTTGCTCATCAAGAGGAGTGGGAAGTAGCAGCACATCCACCTTCACTCTCATAATAACGCTGCTTAGGCATAGTCATGATTTAATTAGAAACTTCTTGTCAAAGGATGTTTGTTTCTAACTAGTTGTGCGCACTGGTTAATTTAGTTCATGTCGTTATGGTTGTCTTCCCATTGCTAGCAGATTATTAATGTCTATTATGTTTTCTTATCATGATATCTATTTATACGTTGTCGCTTCCCCGTTTATGCAATTTTCAAAGGAAATGATGTCGAAATTTTATATATGAATGTTAGATGTGTAGTTTATAGCATTCTGGGGTGTTTGTGGATGTCGGGGTGTTACAGTAAGTCTCAAAGTGGTACATACCAATCATAGTGGTTGTAGCTGTGATGTATCTTTGCCTCTTGCTACACAACCTTAGTAACATTGCTGCTTGTAGCAGCGCATCAGATGCCACAACCTTCATAATTATCACAGGAAAAGAGATCAGCACATTAACAAAAAAAATATGCAGCACATAGACACATGACACAGTTGTATAATCAGGGAATACAAAATTAAATGGAACTCAGTTGCAAACTAGATAAATGATAGGCACACAGACACATGACACAATTCTCACATAGAGTTCAAAACACAGACACATGACACAATTCTCACATATGAATGTTAGATGTGTAGTTTACTAGCATTCTGGGGTGTTTGTGGATCTCGGGGTGTTATAGTTGGTATCAAAGCATAGGCTTTAGATTCTTGGCAATTTAAAGATAAATTTGACACACTTGCACATATAGGAAGGGTATGGGTTCAAATATATTTGATATATATTAGTGTCTTTGAAGTGCAGATGACAATAATTTCACCCCTCCCTATTCCTTTGCGGTTGATGTGGTAAGTTGTTTATGGCTTAATGCTTGATATAATTTATTTCTGAAATTTTGGTATTGTTTTATTAATGCGGTTCATATCGCTGGTCATTTGTGAGATTGAAGTTGTTATTATGCTTGTGATATACAAGTATGCCGATGTTGTTTTCACCATGTTTTTCATGGTTAAGTTTTATTACAATAATATTGTTATATATGCTTGATTGAGGATGTTTCTAAGAGGATTGTGAATTGCGTGTTTTGGGGTACAAGGTAATCATCAATTTGAATTTAAGTTGTCGGGCGGTTGGTGGATAGCTTCAACTATCTTTGCAAAGAATGATTGTTTATGTCGAGAAACCAGTTCTGAAAGAAATGAATATTGGTACTTTTATATGGATTTTGGGGGAAGTATTTACATAGCTAGAATGGCTTATATGTCTCTCTTCTATCATGTGTTTTAGTAGCCACAAAGCCTAGAGGTGGTTTAAAGTGGTTGCATGTTAGTCATGCTAATTGTAGAATAAATCTTTGATTTTCTTGATCTATTGATTATGTATTAATACGTTGAGGATCTGATGGTTCTCTCCCCGATGCATGTTTGTGGAGCCATTGTTGGACAACTTATCTATTGGTTTTAATGAAGTCATTGCTTAGCTTAGAGTTGGTTGTGTGTGGTTAGTCACCTATTCCTAAATGATGTGGTTTTTACATCAGCTTGAGATGTTTGCCAAATGTGTGAAGGATTACGGGGTTAGTATTGACCCTTTATGTCTGGTACTTTGAGTGCATCATATGATAGAATGAAATGTAAGTTTCTGAACTACAGTAGATGAAGACTTATATTATGTGTAGGTTAACCTTACTAGTTTGGATATTTTCTTAGTTGAGTTGTTGGATGAAGTATAGTGACATGGGTTAAGAAAGTATCGTGTTGTTGTTGTGCTGTCAGTGCTCTTTATGGAGTTTTTGGCATTTCTTCGATGAAATGTGCCGCGCAGGATGTTATTGGCTTGTTGTTGGCTTTATTGCTCCATTAGTTCTGTAGATTTACTCCCTTTTGGTGGGGTGCAAAGAATGTTAGATTACATGATTATCTTTTCATGATGGCAAGAACAAGGTTTATGAAGATTAGGAGTTTTGTTTCAATAGAACTACTTGTTTCGTGGTGCTGTGAGGTGAGGTGTTTGATCTTCTTATACATTCATCTGGTGTGGATGTTTCACCATTGAATTAAAATGAATTGTTGAAATTGGTAAAGGTTGTGGTTAGTGCATATTACCCCTTCATAAAAGAGTGTCGTTTTAAGACATTGATGCTGATGTATGGCTGCATCCAAATTCGATGTTGTGAAATCGTAGTGTTGATTGCATCTATGACTTGGTTTGAGCTTCATTACATGTTGGTTCATGCTTGATGTCAGGTGGTGTAGTTTCCTTAGACAATTAGTCCGAGATAGAAGTTCTTGTGTTAATTAAGACCAATAATGGACCCATGTTTTGAATGGTGGTGCTATATGGGGTACCTTGAATGTTTTGTTTGGAGTGGTCGAATTCGAGGACGAATTCTTTTTAAGGGGGGTAGAGTGCAATATCCCAAAAAAATGTTGTCAATGGTCGATCTTCGGTGTGTGGATGTGGGAAAAGGGTTGTGGGCCGTTGGATGCTAAGTCAGAGTCATCTCTGGCGTCGTTTCTTTTCTCCCACAATGAAACCCTAGTGGTGGCCCTTCCCCCCTTTTTCCCCTTCTTGGCCGCCACCCCCCTTTCCCCCACACTTGGTCGTCCCTCCCCCTTCCCCTTGGCTGGCCGCCCCTCTCCTCCCATGGCAGCCGCTCTCCATTGCTTCCTCCTCCTTAGATCTTCCCCCACGCAGTAAGGATCGAGAAGAGGAGGAGCACGTTGAATTGAAGAGGAAGAGAGGATCAAGGAGATGTTCTACCCCATCTCTTCTTGCAAATTTCCTTGGGGAAACCCTAGGTAAGGATGGGCTCCTTGTTCTTCTCTGTAATTATGTGCTTTTGGAGGTTGTGGATCATGGGGATTAAAGGATTAGAGGTTGGATTAAATGTGGGGTTAGGTTGTGATCTCGAATTTAGTTTCTACAGAATGGCAGATTCGATAGTTTCTGTTCAAGCCAGTTTTCTATGGTCTTAGTGGCCTCAAAAAAAAAATAAAAAGTCTATATATGAGTCGTAGTAATTTGTAGGTATTTCCGTGGCTGCGAAGAACGCCTCAATCAGACATAAGATCAGAGAGTTATTGTAGTTTGATTATAGCAGTTTTTCAGTCTCATAATTCTGTGTAGAATCTGTTCTCTTAAGATTTAGGCAATTTTATCAACATAATTAAACCTTGGGTTTGTAAGAAAAGTTGTAGATAATTTCATAAGTCTCCAGATTGTTAAAGAGTGCATTCATATGAATTATGAAACTCCAGTTATGTTTATTTTACTGTGGTTGTTCCTATTTGCCTGACAAAAATGAGCGAGTCTATTCACTAGTAGGTTTTATCAGGTAAATGGCCGAATTGGCTCTTCTAACCACGAAGACTTTTGTAGAGGGATAAAAGTTCTTACGGCCAGCAGAATTTCATGATTTTTGGTTGAGTAGTTTGGGAGATATCGAATTTTGAAGTTAACTATGCTGTTGTTTGAAACAGATCCAGTCAGTTATCTTGTTGGATGTTTTAGAACTTATAGATGACAGAATTTAATTATCCATTAAATACCGAAGTTGTAGAGTATTTTGTGTAGATACTCCTAGAGTATTTGTTTGATATCACTACTGCTATAATTTTAAAGATACAAAATTAACAAACAGCACTGCTGCTGTTTGGCATGTGGTTCAGGGTGGGAGTTTTTCCACCAGGTCTTGGTTTCAAGTGTAGGAGCGATTTGTTGATTGTTGGCAAATGTTTGTGAAATATTTGTACTAAGTTTTATGCCCGCTAGCAGGTGGCTACACTCCAGATCATGCCTAGTACATTTTTCTTCTTCGATGAAGGAAAGTGAATGTAGCGGTGGTTGCTTGCGTTCTGACCTGTTATTTCTATCGCCTACACTCTAATATCAGAATTATTGGATTCTTTCATAATTGGACTCTTTGGTGATGCTTTACTTGCTTGCATTATACTGATGCTCAATCATATATTGATGATGATTATGACTCGCGTATGGCTCATGAGATTAATTCGCACCCCTGAAGGTAAATGAAGTATTATTTGAGGTTTGTATTGTACCTGAAGGTAAATGAAGTATTATTTGAGGTTTGTATTGTATGTGAAGGAAGTGAAGTATATTGATAAATGCAGTATGCCATATACATTGCATGATTCACTTGCATCTGAAGTTGGGTCGTGACCTATGGTCTGACCGTACTGGTACAACTTAGCATCGTACGTTGCCCGAGGAGGGGTACGATGCGGCTTCATACCGTTAGAGGTATGAAGGCAAAGGACATATGCATTGCATTCATTGAAGTGATATTTGCAGATGATGTGGTTTTATACCCTCAGAGGTATGAAGACAGAGGACCTACACATTGCATTCCTATGCATACATTGAAGTGATATTTGCAGGTATTGTTGACGCAGGGAAGTGTTATACAACCTATTATGGTTGTTCGAGGAAATGAGATGGTATTGGTCATATTGGGACTACTAAGTTCTATATCTACAAGTATTTCTAATCTTAATTGTGATTCTTTTAAAATGTTGATTAATTCAATTTGTGGTTTAAATATCTAGTCAAAACAATTCGCTTGCTGAGATGTTTCATCTCACTCTTGAATTACTCAATGCAGGTGCTTGTTGCTCATCAAGAGGAGTGGTAAGTAGCAACACATCCACCTTCACTCTCATAATAACGCTGCTTAGGTGCAGTCATGATTTAATTAGAAACTTCTTGTCAAAGGATGTTTGTTTCTAACTAGTTGTGTGCACTGGTTAATTTAGTTCATGTCGTTATGGTTGTCTTCCCATTGCTAGCAGATTATTAATGTCTATTATGTTTTCTTATCATGATATCTATTTATACTTTGTTGCTTCCCCGTTTATGCAATTTTCAAAGGAAATGATGTCGAAATTTTATATATGAATGTTAGATGTGTAGTTTAGTAGCATTCTGGGGTGTTTGTGGATCTCGGGGTGTTACATTAAGTCTCAAAGTGGTACATACCAATCATAGTGGTTGTAGCTGCTATGTATCTTCGCCTCTTGCTACGCAACCTTAGTAACATTGCTGCTTGTAGAAGAGCATCAGATGCCTCAACCTTCATAATTATCACAAGAAAAGAGATCAGCACATTAACAAAAAAAATATGTAGCACATAGACACATGACACAGTTGTATAATCAGGGAATACAAAATTAGATGGAACTCAGTTGCAAACTGGATAAATGATAGGCACATAGACACATGACACAATTCTCACATAGAGTTCAAAACACAGACACATGACACAATTCTCACATAGAGTTCGAAACACAGACACATGACACAATTCTCACATAGAGTTCAAAACACAGACACATGACACATAGTTCTCACATAATTTGTGCTAAAAGCCACACAATAACCTTCAACCAAAATATTCCTTGCAAAACCTTTGTAGCCACTTCATCCTTTGTGCTGCAGTATCAAAGCGATTGAAAATAGCTCTGTTGTACTCATCCTTGAATAGTTTGGTTGCCACAAAGTACTGATCTAAGTCCTTGTCAGCTCCAGTTTCTACTGCCAAGTCTAGACAAGGATTGAACTGATCAATGGCTTGTAAACTTATGTTTTCTTGGATAGTTTTTAGTTGGTTAAAAACATCAGTGTATGCATTCCTTGATAGCTGCATTTCACTGATTAGTCCTTTAAACATCTTTACCATAGGACTTTTGCTTTTTTTAGGTGGACTACGTGCTATGCCGGTAAAGCTCCTCTTTCCTATGCTACTAGGGGTACTAGAATTCAAAAGGTCTTCCCCATCTCCATCTTCTTCTTGTTATTCATACACTTGTGATGGTCTGTGTACATCACCAGGGATACAAGAACTAGACCCATCAACAATAATTCCATGGAACATTTCTGCTAATTGTTCCATGTATGTAGGAATCGCATGTTGAAACTTCCTGCACTCTTTTCTTTTCTGCAATAAAAGGTAACACACATTTTAGCTATCAGTTCTAAGGGTTCATGTACAGATATATATGACACCAGTGCACTAACCTCTGTGTGAGTCTTCCAGAATGAATCTAAAGCTATAACTACACCAGCATCCCTACTTCCTAACCCACTTTGATTGTTAAGAAACAACCAAAAAGAGTACAAGGCCTTACACTGAGTCCATCTATTCTTAAATGGTTTGGTGTCGTGTCTGAGTCCTGTCTTAGAAAAGAATTCTTTCTTTATCATGTTGTATCCTCTGGTTGTCATTGTACCATTTAGACAGTTCCCAGCTCTAATTTGGTCAACACATAAATCACAGAATATTTGTGTGTTCTCTTCATTCCAATTGGCCTTGTCAAAATGAGGCTTTTGTATGTAACAACCACGGAATATGAGCAAAAGTTAAAAACAATCATTATGGTAATGGTATGCATAGATTTACAAATGCATAGAGTAACTCATGTGTGATGAACTAACATATGATGAATTTAGAAATCTATACATTAACATGATTTAGTTAAGAAGATATCTGATTCATCAAATAAATACAGAAAACTGAATTCATTGATGCTTAAAATAAAAAAATATCAGTGGCCAACTGAATTCATTGATGCACTGGACAATAAATGATGGGACATACAGATCTTGTTTAATGACCACTTGAGGCACATTCAATTCATTATAGGAAACACAGTAAAACATTGTAACGAAGACATGAAAATTTTTCTTACCACTAGAGCTCGAGAATCCATTTCATTGGTTGGTTCATCACCAAAATCTTCAATGAGGACAGGGTCAATAGGTGCAGAAATAGCAGATTGACCTCCACCACGACTACTAGTGCCTCTCCCCCTAACTCCACAGCAACCTGGAATTGCACCTCGGGCATGAGAAATAGGAGCCAAAATGGATCTGGTGGATTGAAATAGTGTGCGCGCTGATCTACAACGACCAAGAGGAGGCAAACCTAGGTCGGATCCACCATCACCTGACTGGAGAACATCTTGGTAGGAAGAGAGATATGGAAAATCGGTACCCTGGGACTGGGAGTTCAGATCAAGAGCTTCAATGCGGCTGCGAGGTGCTGGGACGTTGATGCGTGGTGGCAGAGCAAACGGCGACTACGAGAAGGTGCCAAAGTCATCATCGTCGGGAGCTTCATGACCGGTGCAGTTCCTGGACGTCGATGAATAGCAACCTTGGGATAAGAAGTCCCTGAAGTTGTGGTGGTTCTCCATCTTGTGACCGGCGATAGAGAAGAAGGGGCGAGCGGCTGGTGGTTGGATGGGGAGCAAGCGGCTGGGGAGAAGCTCCCGAGCGTGATGTCCACGAAACCCGACGGCTGGGGTGCGGCTGGTGGACGGAAAAGAAGGGGCGATCGGCTGGTGGTCTGATGGGGAGCAAGATGGTGGTGGTCAGATGGGTAGAAGATCCCGAGCGTGATGTTCGAACCCGACGTCACCGAAAAGGTTATACGACGGCACCTCCACCATGGGGACACGTGCCTCTACCGCGGGGACGACCACGCCGAGCGCCTCCGCCGCCTTCTCTGTCGTGAAGAGGGGAGCGCGCGTGGTGATGGCCTATGGCGGCGTGAAGGGGAGCGTGCGCGGCATGAAGGGAGCGCGCGCGTGCTGCGGTGGCTAGGGTTTTTTTGCCGTTGCAGCTCGAGGGCAGGGAGGAAATTTTGCTGTTTAGTCCCGTTTACGAGCCCTTGGAGGGACTAGAGACTAAACTGGTTTAGTCCCTCTAGTAGTTCTTGTGTTTGGGGAATTAGGGACTAAAAGGGACTAAAAGGTAGGGACTAAACATTAGTCCTATGGAACCAAACAGGGCCTTAGTTTCAACCGATCCCTTATCTCGCTCCCATTCAGTATTTTCAGAGCTACACTTTCATCTCATTCCTTAGCCACAATGTCACATCTGACACATAGGCCCCTGAAGCATCGCATTCAACAAAGGCAAGAGCTTGCGCACATTCACGAACGTCAATAAAATCCCAAGAAAACCAAAAAACACAAGCTTAAAAGACTTACATAGCATAGCTGCACTCTCGTGGTCCTCGCGGCCCCAGTAACCACCCGAGCATCATCCATCGCCCTCCGCAGCGTCGCGATGACAGTGCCCACGACGACACCGGAGGCAATGTCTCTCGGGGCCCGCCATTTTCAACAATCCCGCAAAACTTTGCCCACGAATCCACTGGCACGATAGCCATCGCCTTGGGGGGCTCGCTGATCGTTTTCACATCCAGATCCCCCAGTCTGAGCAAAAGCACAGTCAGACAAAAACACACATCGAAACAATACAAATTTAAACTACTTGCAAGTCCAAGTGCTGGAGGGTCATTGTGAAGACGGAGGAAGCCACCTCCTCTCTAGCGACTAACGTTCTGAAGAGGCTGTTGCACCTCAACCCTCGGCATCTCTATCTTCACAGCCGTTGCGGGGCTACTCTTCACCACTACCTCCTTCATGGCTTGCGCTTTCGACTTCTGCGGGTCCATGATGCGAATGACATCCTTCCGCTTCCTGGACTTTGTCTTCCGGTCCTTCTCCAAGAGCGCTGACAAAACATCCTCAATGCTATAACCATAGGGAAAAATATCAAGCGACCTAGCTAGCCTATTAAGTTCCTAGTCCTCACCAGCAGCATTAGGAATATATTTAGCCCCAATGATTGTGGCCGCCCTCACATGCATTGATACAAGAGACAGGGGCGACGTGACTTCACTCGCAACATCTGCTAGTTCTTCTCCAAACCTAGACATCACAACATTTAAACTGACGAAGTCTTCACTAGCAGCCTTGCCATCATCATCTTCAGTAACAGCAACCTTCCCTTTCACATTAGCGCTTGAATCTTCTTCATCCTCCGCATCCTTAGGATACAGCCCATACTCCAATTCATTCAACTTGAAGACCCTATTAAGACGAGTGTTACTATCACAGATTTCCAAGCTCTTCGATAGCTCAGTCTTCGACGATAACTTTCCAACAATCTTGACAGCCTCTACCTCAACTTCGCTCACAAAAGCCACCATTTCTCACCTGCTAAAGTCTATACCGAAGGCAAGATGAATCTTTTGCGAAGACAGAGGAAGCCACCTCCTTTCTAGCGACTAACGTTCTAGAAGACGCTGTTGCACCTCAACCCTCGGCACCTCTATCTTCACAGCCCTTGCGGGGCTACTCTTCACCACTACCTCCTTCACGGCTTGCGCTTTCGACTTCTGTGGGTCCACGATGTGAATGAAATCCTTCCGCTTCCTAGACTTTGTCTTCTGGTCCTTCTCCAAGAGCACTGACAAAACATCTTCAATGCTATAACCATAGGGAAAAATATCAAACGACCTAGCTGTTGACACCTTTTCAGGCGCTAATCACTATAACGAGAACCGGCGGCGGTGCCCTCTGCAGAGGCGCGGACGGTCCACGGCTAGGGGTCGAACAGTCCGCGACCTGGTACAGGGGCTTGGGTTCCCTGCCTGACGGTCGGACTGTCTGTGCCTAAAGTCCGGACGGTTCGCGCGTGCGCAGGGGCGGTGAAGGTTGCCGGCGGTGCCAGAATCTCGCTCCCGGGAGGGACCCCGTCGGGGAGGAGAGATCCTAGATGTTGTCTAGGCTCGGCAGGTCGACCTAGACTCCTCTAATCGATGTAGAGCCGAAGAGAAGTGGAGGATTTGGGGATTGGAATACTAAACTAGAACTAAACTAGAGCTACTCCTAATGCATAAGGTAAAACGAGAAATAGACTTGATTTGATCGATTGTTGGGGGTTCAATCGGTTGTAGCCCTTCATCTATATAAAGGGGGAGGTCTAGATCCACTTCAAACTGTTTCCCTAGATAATCTCGCAGTTTTAGGTAACAAATCCCGCGAGAAACTAGGAACTCTAACTGACTCTGCGCACGCGTGGACCGTCCGCGCCACCACCGCGGACTGTCCGGACCACGAACCGTCCGGCCTCAGGGCCGGACTGTCTGCGAGCTCTTTTTGGTGTCCAACATATGCCCCATGCCTTTTGGTGAAGGTTGACGAACCAAAAGCATATGAACTAAACCTGATGTAAGTCACCGACTTTTTAAAATGGAGATCATTAAATAAAGCACCAATGTATAAAGGCCGTTTCAGATTGTATCTTCCTCGGCCATGACCATTTGATCAATGGATCAAAAGGAATATAATGGAGGTGCCCCCCAGTCTGGATAGACAAAGAGACTATACATGTGCCATGGATTTATCGTCGTACCATTTCATATTTGAACAGGATTGTTGGGGACTTGTTCTCAAATGCTATGAATTAAGAACAAGGCAACACAAAAAGAGGTTAATGGTTAATGCCTTCGTCCTTCGAAGCATTATTTCCCTAAGGATATAACTATCTTCGGACGAAGGTTATGAAGGACTTACCTTCATAATCACAACATATATCAATGAAAGACGAAGCATATGAAACATGGAAAACAACATGGATAATCATATGACATCATAATATATCTTCTATTATATAATCATGAATAAATAAGAACAACATAGGATTACATTTGTACCTTCGGCTTGACAGAAGGTAAAAGTACAAGCGTGACGCACAAGCGAGTACAAGTAAGCATGAACAGTACGGGGGTACTGTTCATCTATTTATAGGCACAGGGCGCAGCCTATGTAAATTTACATTCATGCCCTTTATATTTACTATTGACTTATGGATAACGCAACGGGGACTAGATAGCATTTCCCCCTTTAAGTCGGTTCCTTTTTCCACCATTTAGCCAAAGCTCCCTTGCGTGTAGCTTCGAAGCAACATCAGCCTTCGTCTCAGTCATGCTTTTCACATCATGTATGGTTTTAACCTAAGTCCGAAGGTACCTGTTCATATGTCACACTTGGAAAACATTGTTAAATCATGTTTTTGAGGACCTTCGGAAGACGAAGGCCCCCAACAGTAGCCCCTCGCCGTATTAATTTGTTAAGATAACGAATTCAGACTGCGACATGGACGAAGGCCTTAAGCCGAAGGTCCGAAAAAACACCTTCCCTTTGCTAGAATAGCAATAATCAATGACAGACGGGGCCCTCCAATTTGCAGCGCACTGGGCGTATAAATAGGAACTCACACCAGCTACATTTGATACGTTGTTTCTGCCATTTCATTATTTTCTCAATCTTATAGCTCTTGCTCACTAGCGCTTGCTAGATTTTCAAGCTCTCTGAGCTTCAGTTTAAAAGACGCGTTTTCACCATGTCTGGAGAAAAAATGTCTCAGGAAAAGAAGGTTGTTGCGGAGACTAAGCTGACTGACGAGGCAAAGCTGTTTGAGGAGAAGAAGGCTGTAGATCCTTAAATCACTGGATTTGTTGAGTCGATGGCAAAAACAAACACAGAGAAAATCACTAAAGAGATACTGGAAGGTTTATCTAAAGATACGGGTGACAGCGATAGCTATGATGTGGAAAGTGGGGATGAAGATTCTGAGGATCGGCCCTGGCGGCCAAGTCATTCAATCTTCGGAAAATTGACCATCAAACAGAGTCATCTTGAGAACATGAGAATAAGGTACTTTTGGGACATGTCTATTGTGAGGGCTGGTGGAGACAACAACGTCCCTGCCCCTGAGGAGAACGAAGTTGTAATTTACCGAAGCTTCTTCAAGGCTGGACTTCGGTTCACTTTAAGCAAGTTTGTAGTTGAACTGCTGAAGATCTTCCAGATCTTCCTTTACCAGATCACCCCTGAAGCCATAATAAGGATGGGGATTTTTGTCTGGGCAGTAAGGAGTCAAGGGCTAGAGCCAAGCGCGAAGTGCTTCTGCAGTATGCACGAACTTCTATATGAGATGAAAGCCATGGGTAAAGAACAGTACCACAACAACTTCGGTTGTTATGGATTTATCGCTCGCCCCAACGCAAGCCACCCGGTGCCAACTTTTTGGAAGAGATGGCCCAGAGCTTGGATGGAAGAATGGTTTTATGTGAAGAATGATTTGAAAGTGAAGGAAGACATTAAGGAAGTCATCATGCGCCCCATTTGGTCCCGCTTCGGCCTTCGAAGCATGCCAGAGAGCCTTCATCGTTGTTTGCTCCTTTATTGGCACAAGAGATTTAATTCAGGAGCATATAGCCTTTAGGGTATGGCCGCTTGTAGAAAGCTGGGAAATGCCAAATGAGACCACCACCGACTCTAGCAATGATGGTCTGGTTCGACTGGAATATACCTTCAGATTCAGGGAGAAGTTTGATGAACCCAACGACGACTGGCTGAAGTGTATCGAAGCTACAAGTGATGAATTGTTTGGAGCTTATTCCAAGGCCAAAGATAATGCTCTATCCGTAGCCTTCGGAAGACGGGGGAAGAAAAGACTGAATATGGTTTTTGATGCCATTGGCTTCATATACCCTGACTACCACTATCCGCTGCGGGGACAGGGGAAAAAGAGGAAAGCTGCTACTTCGGCCACCCCAGTTGAGCCTATGCCGAAGGGCAAAAAGGTGAAGGTTCTTACCCACCGGCCGCGTTACATTGAACCGGCCGTGGTGCCTGAGTTTGGCGCAGTGACCTCTTCTGCTACCGAATTAAAAGAAACTATCCCGACTGCGCAGAGCAATGAAGAGCCGGCTGTAATGCCGAAGGTGCTTACAGTTAAGCTGGTTGAAACGAAGGTTGATAAGGCTGAAGAGCCAAAAATTGAAGAGATAATGAAGGTGCTAGAGATTTTGAGCCCTCCAACAGAGGCAACAGTACCGAAAGTACAAATGGGTTCTGTCGCGACTCCTAAGAGGAGAAGGATGGCAAATGTGCTGGATGTTGTGCTAGAAACAACAAAAACCTTAAGTCCTGCTCCTAAAAGGAAAGTTGCCGAAGCTTCCAAGGCGCAACTTGAAGCTGATACTAAGTAGGCTGAAGTCGAAGCTGCAACAATTCAGGCTGAAACCGAAGCTGGGCCTTCAGTGCCCACCGAGATGGAGCATGCTGACCCTAAGGAAAAATCAACAGCGTAGATTGCAACTTAAAAAATCGAAGCTCCAGGTCCCGAAGCGTTGAACAAAAGTATTTACTACATTATTCATCATGCTTCGGGAAAGGTACTATCGCAAGAAGAAATGTTAGAAGCGCAACACTATGCCCAAAAATTGAAATATCCGAAGGGGGCATTAGTGTTCAATGGTAGTGGCGAAGAAGATTTTTTATACTGTCTCCCGGACAACAAAGAAATATCCGTTTGCCGGGAGATAGGTAAAAGCATCGAATACCCGAAGCTGGAAGACGGTCTTTCGATTTTATCGAAGGACGAACTTGCTGACAGCCAAGCATATAATAGCATAAAGGTATAAAAACTAACTCTAAATTTGAAAAATAAGATTTTTTATTTGTCATACTTTTTTTTTCCTCCACTTTGCAGGGCTTGATTCTTAGTAATGCCCTTAGGGCACAGAAAAATATAGAGGACGAAGGTTATACAATGGCCCTGAACAATCTTCGTTCAGAGGTAATTGAACTGAGAAACGGAGGTCTTGAAAAAGACAAAATTTTATTCTCTCTGGTTAACAAAGTCAAAGAAGATGAAGCTAGCTTCAAATCCCAAGCCGAAGCCCAAAAAATTGAAATTGAAGACCTTTGGAGGCAACTGGCCGAAGCTAAGGAAAAATGCGCGCTCGCAGAAGCTAACCGAGAAATCAGCGAATATTGGAAAAATCATTTAGAGAAAAACGTTGAAGAACTTCGCACATCCAAGGAAAGATGCTTTGAAAAATCCTTGGACTGTGTGAAGAAAATAAAAACCAGCTTCGCCAACGTGGGCGCCTACTCTACCGAAGAAAACTTCATACGAGGCGACCCCGAAGGCGTTATTGAATGGATAAGTGGGGAGGCTGAGAGCTTTGAAGAAATCTTAAGTGATCGGGGGATGTCTGTGCATTTTCCGGTGCACGGGGGATATCAGCTATCTTGGAGAAGGCGGGATGTGATCACATCAAGACCATGGCCCAGGCCGAAGCTGCCTTCTCCGCAGATGACACGAAGGATCCTTCAGCTGAAGCAACCTTGATGGACGGGAAATTCTATAATGATGTCTAGGTGAATGGTGGCCGAGAGATGGCTCATGAAATTATAAAGAAGAGTGAAAAAGACACCCATGACGTCCGGATAGAAGCGAGACAAGCTGAAGAACCTACAGAGCGAGAAAAACGTATAGGTAATATCTTTTGATATTCAACTTTGACATTTTGTTTTTGTGGCTTCGGACTAATTAATTTTTCCCACTTCAGCTGAATTATCCCCTCCACCTGTAACACCCCTGGTGTTACTATAACTAAAACTTGAGCATGGCATCATAAGCATTGGCATCGCATATGTCTGACACACCTAGAGTGCATTCACTAGGCAAAAATTTCAAACAAGTTGTATTAATGTTTTGCAAATAGAACCCTGGTTAAAGGACTTAACCCTAAATAGTGGTTAAAGGGGTAAAACTTAACCCAAGTTGAGAAAACCTAAAAGCTTCAGGGTAAAAGTCATAAAATGACCCCAAGAATAAACTTGAATCACTTTTATACCCCTGGGATATTAAAAACCCTAATTGGAACCCTGGAAAACCCTAAAACTAAACCCTAGGGGCCTATGTGCAAAATTAGTCCACTTTTGGGCTAAAGTGCAAAAACCAAGACAAATAAGTTTCTTAAGTCATTTGGTTCACAAATATGTGAATTTGCAAGTTAAACCCTAAGTTTTGGGCTTATTTGCAAAAATCACCTTTTAAGCACTATAGAGCCTAAGTCTGAAATTCAGTTTTGTTGGTTCAACTTTGGAGCCCTGTATCTTTTAAAATATAGGGATTTTGCCCAAAGTGACCACAACAAGTTTGTAGACCAATTAATGGAGAACAACTTTGCTTAAGGTTGTAAGCTCACTTGTTGAGAAAAATCCAGAGATATTTAAGCCTGAAGTCAGGCTGTCAGACTGATTTGGTCTGAATTTTCAGACTAACAGTGAATTACCACCAACTTCAAACCCAATTTCGGACATGATTCAGTGACTTTTTGTGACAACACCATGTAGCAAAGTTGTAGCTGGTATGTAGCACTACAACTTTGATGCAGAGACTTGGACCTGTTGTCACATGAAATTGGAAGAAAACTCCCTCACAAATTGTTCTGTCAGTTGTCTGATGAAGCGCTCACGATGGTACAGTGCCCAACCGGATAAGGTCGCCAGCAAACCCACCGCCGGTGGCTTTCCGCCGTGATTCACGTCGCCGGCGTCACGATTCGCGCTCGGGTATGTGGATAACTTCGCGGCGTCAAAAGATCGTCACCCCCCCCCCCCCCGTGACCTGGAAGCCACTCCGACTAGCCGTAGTCCATCTCCCCTGGCTCACCGCCCGCAGTAAAGTGTTCACCGCCGCCGTGCCCTCGCCGTTGGCCACCGCGTGTCCCAACCGCGCCATCGCATTGCCGTGACCTCCTCTGAACTCCCCGTAGACCACTGGAGTTACTGCCACGGCGATAAACACGTGTTCACTGCACGCCGTTCTTCCTCACTTCCGACCGCCGCGCGTCTCCTCAAAATTCACCGGCCACCGCCCTTGGAGCCTATAAATTGAGGGCGGGGATAGTTGCGCCATATAATCGTGAAGCTGTAGCACCCACTCCCGTCTCCGATTAACCCCCATAGCCAGAGAATTGCTCATTCCCCCAACTTCGTTCTCCGCCACCGTGAAACGAGCCTCGCCGCGGCCAGCGCAAATCAGGTCTGATACTGTCGTCCTCAGTCTTGTTCTAACATTCTCATGTGCCCTTGATGCTCTCCAAACCATCCAATTGAACTAGACTGCCATGAATCGACGGGAACACATTCATCTGCCCGCAAGGTCCACGGTCACTGCGGCCAGAGCAAACCTAGTAGCCATCCTTGCAATTGATTTGGGGGAAATGCTCGGGGTAGTACTGATTTTGTGTCCGCTGCTCGGAGAACCCTGTCGTTGCCCTAATCGGCTGGTGCTAGTGCTCGCCGGAGCTCGGCTGTGTGCGAGCGCCGTCGTGGACCGCCCACTGCGAAGAAATAAAACCTCAAGGGCCTCTGTGCAAAGCGTCAGTGACACAGGAAAACAGTAGAAAGACCGGATCCCAGTTAATGAGAACCCCGAGGGTATTTTTGCAAAGCCGCCAGCGCGCGTGGGCGCGGGCGCATTTCTGCTGTTGTTGGGCCGACTTGGACTGATTTCGGCCCAAGTCTGTTCATTGTTTTCCTTTTTCTATTTTTAGCCAGCTTTAGAAATATGTAGAAAAATGTAGAAAAATGCTAAAATTGTGAAACCAATTTTCCTAGGCTTCTTATTTTCCATAGTATTTAATAAAAATAAGTTTGTGGTTTTTAGGGGAAATAAGAAATTTTAGGGTATTTAAAGTGGTTAAAAGTATTAGTTATAGATTTTTAGAAAATAATTGGTAAGTCCAAAAATGCCCAAACCTTTTATAGGAACTTAAAGCAATATTTAGAAGCCTTGGGTAGAGTGTGAGTTGATTTGGACCTTGTTTGATCACCAAACCCCAAAACACCCCCCTGCCCTGTGAACTCCTTTACCGACTCCGGAAACCCTAAGTTCTCGGAGTACCGTGAAGGAAAGTTGTATTCAAGACATAGATAATAAGTTTATATTATCTTTGCATCCTCATGAGCATCCCATGGCATCCATTCTTATACCTATGTATGGTTATGATTAGAACGTGAAGAAGAAATAGAAGTCACCGAAGACAGGACACCACCACCTTCGGATTCTCAAGCAGGCAACTGCTTCTACTTCGATATCTGTGGATCCGAACCCGACTCACCTGTGAACGAAGGCAAGCCCCGGTGCATTTGCCACCTTCCTTGATGTTTTTAAAATCTTTCTCACTTGCTTGATGCATTAGGTGATAGGAGTTGATTGATAAAACAATTCCTGCATTACCTTCCTTGAACTTGATTACCTTCCTTGATCACCCGTTTTACAAAAAGATTTTGATGCTTAGCCTTGCTTAACAAAACAAAATGTTTTGTTTTTACAAAATATGATATGGCAAAGGTGGGTGGGATGTTTTCAAAAATAAAACTTGATGGTGAATCTGTCAAAGGCCTTGATAGATTCAACATCGGAAAAGATGTACCTCTGCCAGGTACCAAGTTTTTGGGTTAAAAGATTAAGCTGAGACTGGGCGGGTGACTTGCACGAGAAGAGAGTCTCGGTGTAGTGTCTCCGTCTGAGTCGATTAAGGACCTTGTCGATGTAGGCTTGATGATCGAGGACCCTTTAACTGGTCACATGCCTCGTCATGGGTAAGCCTTGCCTCGGGCAGACTAAGGCCAGAATAAGATAACACGAAATGGGCGTGGAGCGGTGGCGAGAGTAGCGTGTACCCTCCGTGGCAAGAGGCTGGACGGCGGTGTATCTGTGCTCTCGGTTTGCGTGAACCTGGTCTGGTCTTAAGAACCCCGGTGGCGGGTTGACATATGCAAGGGTTAAGTGCTACATATGTCGTGTGATTGGAGATCCTCAGCTGAGTATAATCGATTCGGATCGCCGTACATTCGCGGTTATGAAGACTTGGTCACTGACCTACATGTAGCATTCCACTAAAGATAATGGGTTTTTGTTGAGAAATTGGCTAGTACAGGATCAGTGATTGAACTAGGGTAGAAAGAACTCTAGTGCAGGTAATTGTACTTAACTTGACAAATAAAATTGGATTTTTAAGGATCCACTTTAGTAAGCATTTCTGCAAAACAGAGTCTTTGATTATTGAAAAGCCTTACCTTGACTCCCATATAACCAGCATACCCTTGAGAGTCTTTTCTTTAGTCGGGTAAGACTTGCTGAGTAATTCCATACTCAGGGTTTATCCCTTCGTTGTTTTTAGGTGAGGAAGTGGCAGATTTCTGCTGCTTCTGTGCCAAGTTGGTTCCCAAAGAAGAAAAACAAGACTGAAGTGCGGGAGGACTCGGTCCTCCACATAGGATCTTTTGCTTATAACTTATCGGGAGGAGTTTGTGCCTCCCTTGGTTTGTATAATATTACTACTCAGCACTCGCCTTTTTAGTTCTGGTCTGTAACAAAATAACTTAAGCTTGCTTTTGAAATAAATGTAATTTATGTAATCGCTTCCGCATTTCTTTATCTCCGATGTTCTGTAATGTCTGCAAGACGGGCGAAACGTTCCTGGTAAGGTAAGGAAAGATACCGAACTTGTCAAGTGACTTAGGAACATCTACAGGGTGTCTGATGTCTGTTAGACAAGGACAACTGTAGGTGGGCCTAATTACTTGGGAGGTTCCGTCACAGCTGGTATCGGAGCGTAGCCCTTCTTTGCAGATATTATGAGGCATCTTCAAAAGGATTTTCAAAAGTCTTACCTAAAAATTCTTTTCTCTTCTTACCTAAGTATTCTGAAGAGTCTATCTTAAAGACCAGATAGGAAGAGTGCAATGTATAGAAGGTTGAATCAACTAAGGTTGATTCTGTAATTATACATGCATCATGCTAAGCACTATACTAATAACATTTTCCCCCTTAGAAAGATGCCGACCAGGACTCGAGGACAGGACGCAGCCGGAACTTTTGGGGGAAGGGATGTTACCCCAAACCCACCTCCGGTTCCTCCCACGTTAGCCGAGGCGATTGCCGCCTTGGTGAATGCCACCGCAGACAATACCCGCTTCCTTAGGGAAATGGCGGGTCAGCAGCAATTCCAGCAGCAGGTAGGAAGGGGTTTTCAGCAAGGCCCCCCGTGAAACTACTTATTTGGATTTCTCGGAAACCCGTCCACCCCTATTCGTCAAGGCAGAGGACCCATTGGAAGCCGATGAGTGGATACGGGTTATTGAACAAAAGTTTGGTCTTCTCCGTTGTTCAGAGACGCAGAAGCCGTTGTTCGCAGCACAACAACTACGTGGTCCTGCCAGTACCTGGTGGGGAAATTTTGTGGCTATTAAACCTGTCAACCATCAAGTCACCTGGGAAGAGTTTAAAGCAGCCTTCCGTGAGCACTACATACCCAAAGGAGTGCTGCATATGAAACAAGAGGAATTTATGAAGTTAAAACAAGGGGGAGATACCGTCACTCAGTATCTCAACAAGTTTAATCACCTATCGCAGTATGCCATCGACCAGGTGAATACTGATTTAAAGAAGAAGAACTGTTTTATGCGGGGACTAAATGATCGGCTACAAAGGAAAATGGCCACATGTATAGATCTCACGTATGGAAAGGCTGTCAGCACAGCCTTATCTATCGAAGCCAAATACGCAAATTCTGGGAAGAATAAGGGATTCGGTGGTGAGAGGCCTAATCAGGGCCAGGCGAAGAAGCAACGGTTTGTGATCCGGCCTTCAAGCCAAAATCGCACTTTTTCTCGTCCACCCTCATTCCCTTTTAAACAGCCAATCATTATTCGCCCCAACAATACCTCCACTACCCCAAATCAGCCGGGTGCCCCAGGCACTCGATTCCCTGCCTTGCCTAGTTCTTCAACTGGGTGTTTTAATTGCGGCAAGTCGGGACATTTCATCAAAGATTGCCCATATCCTAGGCAAAATCAATCAAATGCTCCGCAAGGATCTGGGAGATCAGCTCAGCCCAAAGGAAATGTTGTGGGGAAAAATACGAAGAAGACGGGGCGTGTATATTACACCCAAGTGGCCACTACACCGGAAGGAGAGCCGGTGATGATGGGTACGTTTCCCGTGGCCAGTCACCCAGCAATTATTCTTTTTGATTCTGGTGCTTCGCATACATTCATTAGCAAGAAATTTGTGGAGCAACATCACATTGCATGCCATGAATCAAAAGAGGGATTTAAAATTCATTCACCTGGGGGACACATTTTTACTAGAGAAGTGGCCTATGGAGTGCCAGTAACAATGGTCGGGCGGAACTTTCCTGCTAACATGATTGTTCTGAAAGGCCAGGATATAGATGTAATATTGGGTATGAATTGGTTAACCCAACACAAGGCAATTCTCAACACTGAACTCAGAACCGTCAGGTTGAGTTATAATCAAGAAGAGATTCTTTTGTCTCTCCCCGCAACCAATCCAGCCAAAGCTTCTCGTAGAATATATGAAGCCATTGTACCGAAGATCAAGAACATTCCGGTAGTATGTGAGTTTCCAGATGTATTTCCGGAAGATTTGCCTGGACTGCCCCCTAAAAGAGATGTAGAATTCGTAATTGAGCTAAAGCCCGGTACGGCTCCCATCTCCCGAAGATCGTACCGTATGCCCCCTAATGAGTTGGCGGAATTGGAGATTCAATTACAAGATCTACTGAATAAGGGATTCATCCGGCCAAGCTCGTCCCCATGGGGTTGTCCCGCCATTTTTGTTAAGAAGAAGGATCAAACCTTGCGAATGTGCGTGGATTACCGACCCCTGAATGAGGTCACCATCAAGAATAAGTACCCTCTTCCAAGGATCGACATCTTATTTGATCAACTGACTGGGGCGAGGGTATTTTCCAAAATTGATCTCAGGTCGGGCTATCATCAAATCCGTATTCGTCCCGAGGATATACCGAAGACCGCGTTTACTACGCGGTATGGATTGTTTGAATACCTGGTAATGTCTTTCGGGCTCACAAATGCTCCTGCCCACTTCACCTATTTGATGAACTCGGTGTTCATGCCCGAGTTGGACAAGTTCGTGGTAGTCTTCATCGACGATATCTTGATATATTCTAAGAATGAAGAGGACCATGCTCAGCATCTACGGATTGTATTGACGCGCCTGAGGGAACATCAGCTATATGCCAAGTTCAGCAAGTGCGCGTTTTGGCTGGAAGAAATTCAATTTTTGGGGCACGTGTTATCGGCTAAAGGAATTGCGGTAGATCCTAGCAAGGTCAAAGATATTCTGGAGTGGAAACCCCCAACTACTGTTCACCAAGTCCGGAGTTTTCTTGGACTAGCTGGGTATTATCGCAGATTCATACCAGATTTTTCTAAGCTTGTGAAGCCAATCACAAGTTTATTGAAGAATGACATTAAGTTCAATTGGTCTTCTAAGTGTAATGAAGCCTTTGAGCAATTGAAGACCTTATTAACCACTGCTCCGGTATTAGCTCAGCCGGACATCACTAAGCCTTTTGATGTATATTGTGATGCATCTGGCAGTGGACTCGGCTGTGTACTGATGCAAGAGGGCCGAGTAATTGCGTATGCTTCAAGGCAGTTGCGCCGACATGAGGAGCATTACCCAACTCATGATCTGGAGCTAGCTGCTGTGGTTCATGCCCTGAAGATTTGGTGTCACTATCTGCTGGGAAATATCTGTCACATATATACAGATCATAAAAGTTTGAAGTACATCTTCACCCAGTCAGAATTAAATATGAGGCAAAGACGATGGCTTGAGCTTATTAAAGACTATGAACTGGAGATCCATTATCACCCAGGCAAGGCCAATGTGGTGGTAGATGCACTGAGCCGTAAGACTTCCTGTCACTGTGTTATGGCGAAGACCTCTGACAACACTTTGTGTCAAGAGATGGAAAAACTAAACCTGGGGGTAATCCAACAAGGGACTCTAAACCAGCTAAAGCTTGAGTCAATCATTTTGCAAAGGATAATTGATGCTCAAAAAGATAATCTGGGTATGAAGCACATACGAGAGAAGATAAAGGCTGGAGTAACCAAGTGTTTCGAGGAAGACGATCAAGGTGTGATATGGTTTAAAAACCGCATAGTAGTGCCAAAGAACGAAGAACTCCGCCAGCAAATTCTTGATGAAGCACATCTTAGTCGTTATTCTATTCATCCCGGAAGCACTAAGATGTACCAAGACTTAAAGCAACATTACTGGTGGACAAAGATGAAAATCGAAATTGCACGCTATGTGGCTAAGTGTGACACTTGCAGACGTGTCAAGGCCATACACATGAAAACTGCTGGTCCATTACAGTCGTTACCAATACCAACATGGAAATGGGAAGACATCAGTATGGACTTTATTGTGGGATTGCCCAGGACCGCAAAAGGATATGACTCTATTTGGGTGATTGTTGATCGGCTTACAAAGATTGCTCACTTTCTACCGGTCAAGACATATTATCCGGTACTTACCTATGCGGAGTTATACATTGCCCGTATTCTCAGTTTGCATGGTGTCCCAAAGACTATAGTGTCGGATCATGGACCACAATTTGTATCCAAATTCTGGGAAGAACTTCATAAATCCCTGGGTACTAAGTTACTCCACAGTTCGGCCTATCATCCTCAAACCAGTGGACAGACTGAGAGAGTGAACCAAATACTTGAAGATATGCTGCGGGCATGTGTCCTGGACTTCTCACCGAAATGGGATGAATGTTTGCCTTTGGCGGAGTTTTCATATAATAATAGCTATCAAGAAAGTATCAAGATGGCACCCTTCGAAGCTTTATATGGACGACGGTGTCGTACTCTGCTAAATTGGTCTGAACCTGGGGAAAGGTACTTCTTTAGGCCTGATATGGTGAAGGAGGCCGAGGAAAAGGTTCAGAAAATTATTCATAATATGAAGAAAGCACAAGCTCGTCAGAAGGGTTATGCAGACAAACGGCGAAGGCCCTTATATTTCCTGGAAGGAGACTATGTTTACCTGAAGGTCTCACCAATGAAAGGTGTATCGCGTTTTGGGGTTAAAGGGAAGCTTGCACCCAGATACATTGGTCCATTCCTGGTACTTGAGCAATGTGGACCAGTGGCATACCGACTCCAACTACCCGAAACCTTGTCTGCTGTGCATAATGTGTTCCATGTATCACAATTGAAAAAGTGTCTTCGGGTTCCTGATCGAACCATTGAAGTAACGGATGTTGTCCTTGAACCGGATTTAACATACTCGGAACATCCTATTCGAGTTCTGGATCAAAAGGACAGGGTTACCCGGAGAAAAACTCTCAAGTTTTATAAGATACAGTGGAACCAGCATTCTGAAGATGAGGCTACATGGGAAACTCAAGACTTTTTAAATAAGAATTTCCCAGGCTTTCTAGCCTCATGTAAATTGTAAAGCCTGTATAGCTGTGTAATAAAGAAATGACCCCCACACCACCCCTGCCTTGTACCAAAAATAAGGAAATAAAAGTATTCCGCGTTTCCTTTTCCATTACTTACCCTAGGACTTTTAATCTCGGGACGAGATTCTTTTATGGGGGGAAGGATGTAACACCCCTGGTGTTACTATAACTAAAACTTGAGCATGGCATCATAAGCATTGGCATCGCATATGTCTGACACACCTAGAGTGCATTCACTAGGCAAAAATTTCAAACAAGTTGTATTAATGTTTTGCAAATAGAACCCTGGTTAAAGGACTTAACCCTAAATAGTGGTTAAAGGGGTAAAACTTAACCCAAGTTGAGAAAACCTAAAAGCTTCAGGGTAAAAGTCATAAACTGACCCCAAGAATAAACTTGAATCACTTTTATACCCCTGGGATATTAAAAACCCTAATTGGAACCCTGGAAAACCCTAAAACTAAACCCTAGGGGCCTATGTGCAAAATTAGTCCACTTTTGGGCTAAAGTGCAAAAACCAAGACAAATAAGTTTCTTAAGTCATTTGGTTCACAAATATGTGAATTTGCAAGTTAAACCCTAAGTTTTGGGCTTATTTGCAAAAATCACCTTTTAAGCACTATAGAGCCTAAGTCTGAAATTCAGTTTTGTTGGTTCAACTTTGGAGCCCTATATCTTTTAAAATATAGGGATTTTGCCCAAAGTGACCACAACAAGTTTGTAGACCAATTAATGGAGAACAACTTTGCTTAAGGTTGTAAGCTCACTTGTTGAGAAAAATCCAGAGATATTTAAGCCTGAAGTCAGGCTGTCAGACTGATTTGGTCTGAATTTTCAGACTAACAATGAATTACCACCAACTTCAAACCCAATTTCGGACATGATTCAGTGACTTTTTGTGACAACACCATGTAGCAAAGTTGTAGCTGGTATGTAGCACTACAACTTTGATGCAGAGACTTGGACCTGTTGTCACATGAAATTGGAAGAAAACTCCCTCGCAAATTGTTCTGTCAGTTGTCTGATGGAGCGCTCACGATGGTACAGTGCCCAACCGGATAAGGTCGCCAGCAAACCCACCGCTGGTGGCTTTCCGCCGTGATTCACGTCGCCGGCGTCACGATTCGCGCTCGGGTATGTGGATAACTTCGCGGCGTCAAAAGATCGTCACCCCCCCCCGTGACCTGGAAGCCACTCCGACTAGCCGTAGTCCATCTCCCCTGGCTCACCGCCCGCGGTAAAGTGTTCACCGCCGCCGTGCCCTCGCCGTTGGCCACCGCGTGTCCCAACCGCGCCATCGCATTGCCGTGACCTCCTCTGAACTCCCCGTAGACCACCAGAGTTACTGCCACGGCGATAAACACGTGTTCACTGCACGCCGTTCTTCCTCACTTCCGACCGCCGCGCGTCTCCTCAAAATTCACCGGCCACCACCCTTGGAGCCTATAAATTGAGGGCGGGGATAGTTGCGCCATATAATCGTGAAGCTGTAGCACCCACTCCCGTCTCCGATTAACCCCCATAGCCAGAGAATTTCTCATTTCCCCCAACTTCGTTCTCCGCCACCGTGAAACGAGCCTCGCCGCGGCCAGCGCAAATCAGGTCCGATACTGTCGTCCTCAGTCTTGTTCTAACATTCTCATGTGCCCTTGATGCTCTCCAAACCATCCAATTGAACTAGACTACCATGAATCGACGGGAACACATTCATCTGCCCGCAAGGTCCACGGTCACTACGGCCAGAGCAAACCTAGTAGCCATCCTTGCAATTGATTTGGGGGAAATGCTCGGGGTAGTACTGATTTTGTGTCCGCTGCTCGGAGAACCCTGCTGTTGTCCTAATCGGCCGGTGCTAGTGCTCGCCGGAGCTCGGCTGTGCGCGAGCGCCGTCGTGGACCGCCCACTGCGGAGAAATAAAACCTCAAGGGCCTCTGTGCAAAGCGTCAATGACACAGGAAAACAGTAGAAAGACCGGATCCCAGTTAATGAGAACCCCGAGGGTATTTTTGCAAAGCCGCCAGCGCGCGCGGGCGCGGGCGCATTTCTGCTGTTGTTGGGCCGACTTGGACTGATTTCGGCCCAAGTCTGTTCATTGTTTTCCTTTTTCTATTTTTAGCCAGCTTTAGAAATATGTAGAAAAATGTAGAAAAATGTTAAAATTGTGAAACCAATTTTCCTAGGCTTCTTATTTTCCATAGTATTTAATAAAAATAAGTTTGTGGTTTTTAAGGGAAATAAGAAATTTTAGGGTATTTAAAGTGGTTAAAAGTATTAGTTATAGATTTTTAGAAAATAATTGGTAAGTCCAAAAATGCCCAAACCTTTTATAGGAACTTAAAGCAATATTTAGAAGCCTTGGGTAGAGTGTGAGTTGATTTGGACCTTGTTTGATCACCAAACCCCAAAACACCCCCTGCCCTGTGAACTCCTTTACCGACTCCGGAAACCCTAAGTTCTCGGAGTACCGTGAAGGAAAGTTGTATTCAAGACATAGATAATAAGTTTATATTATCTTTGCATCCTCATGAGCATCCCATGGCATCCATTCTTATACCTATGTATGGTTATGATTAGAACGTGAAGAAGAAATAGAAGTCACCGAAGACAGGACACCACCACCTTCGGATTCTCAAGCAGGCAACTGCTTCTACTTCGATATCTGTGGATCCGAACCCGACTCACCTGTGAACGAAGGCAAGCCCCGGTGCATTTGCCACCTTCCTTGATGTTTTTAAAATCTTTCTCACTTGCTTGATGCATTAGGTGATAGGAGTTGATTGATAAAACAATTCCTGCATTACCTTCCTTGAACTTGATTACCTTCCTTGATCACCCGTTTTACAAAAAGATTTTGATGCTTAGCCTTGCTTAACAAAACAAAATGTTTTGTTTTTACAAAATATGATATGGCAAAGGTGGGTGGGATGTTTTCAAAAATAAAACTTGATGGTGAATCTGTCAAAGGCCTTGATAGATTCAACATCGGAAAAGATGTACCTCTTCCAGGTACCAAGTTTTTGGGTTAAAAGATTAAGCTGAGACCGGGCGGGTGACTTGCACGAGAAGAGAGTCTCGGTGTAGTGTCTCCGGCTGAGTCGATTAAGGACCTTGTCGATGTAGGCTTGATGATCGAGGACCCTTTAACTGGTCACATGCCTCGTCATGGGTAAGCCTTGCCTCGGGCAGACTAAGGCCAGAATAAGATAACACGAAATGGGCGTGGAGCGGTGGCGAGAGTAGCGTGTACCCTACGTGGCAAGAGGCTGGACGGTGGTGTATCTGTGCTCTCGGTTTGCGTGAACCTGATCTGGTCTTAAGAACCCCGGTGGCGGGTTGACATATGCAAGGGTTAAGTGCTACATATGTCGTGTGATTGGAGATCCTCAGCTGAGTATAATCGATTCGGATCGCCGTACCTTCGCGGTTATGAAGACTTGGTCACTGACCTACACGTAGCATTCCACTAAAGATAATGGGTTTTTGTTGAGAAATTGGCTAGTACAGGATCAGTGATTGAACTAGGGTAGAAAGAACTCTAGTGCAGGTAATTGTACTTAACTTGACAAATAAAATTGGATTTTTAAGGATCCACTTTAGTAAGCATTTCTGCAAAACAGAGTCTTTGATTATTGAAAAGCCTTACCTTGACTCCCATATAACCAGCATACCCTTGAGAGTCTTTTCTTTAGTCGGGTAAGACTTGCTGAGTAATTCCATACTCAGGGTTTATCCCTTCGTTGTTTTTAGGTGAGGAAGTGGCAGATTTCTGCTGCTTCTGTGCCAAGGTGGTTCCCAAAGAAGAAAAACAAGACTGAAGTGCGGGAGGACTCGGTCCTCCACATAGGATCTTTTGCTTATAACTTATCGGGAGGAGTTTGTGCCTCCCTTGGTTTGTATAATATTACTACTCAGCACTCGCCTTTTTAGTTCTGGTCTGTAACAAAATAACTTAAGCTTGCTTTTGAAATAAATGTAATTTATGTAATCGCTTCCGCATTTCTTTATCTCCGATGTTCTGTAATGTCTGCAAGACGGGCGAAACGTTCCTGGTAAGGTAAGGAAAGATACTGAATGTTGGGGGCCTTCGGCTTCCGAAGGTCCTCAAAAACAGGATTTAACAGTATTTCTGGAGTATAATGTGTGAACAGGTATCTTCGAACTCAAGTCGGCATCACAGTAGACCAGAATAATACGAAGGTTGATACAGCGCCGAAGGTGTGAGCAGGAAAGCTTCGGCGTGGCAACAAAAAGTGAAACCGACTTAAAGATGAAAAGGCTATTTAGACCTCGATAGATTACTATAGAATTATTATCAAATGTAAAGGGCATGAATGTAATTTTGTATGGGTTGTGTCCCGTGCCTATAAATAGGTGAACAGTACCCCCGTACTGTTCACGCTGATTTTGGCATTCACTTTTGCGTCACGCTTGTACTTTCATCTCCTTCAAGTTGAAGGTACATTTGTAATTCGATGTTATTTCTGTTTATATATGATAATAATATATAATTATCTATGTTATCCTTTATATTCCTTACAATTCATTCTTCGTCATTATATAATGCATTTATGAAGGTACGCCCTTCATAACCTTCGTCCAAAAACCATTATATCCTAAGGGGAATAATGCTTCGTAGGACGAAGGACTTAACCGATTAACATTTTCTATGTTGCCTTGTTCTTATAGCATTTGAGAACAGGTCCCCAACATTGGCGCCCACCTCCGGTGAACTCACTTCCACTCTTTGAGTTTTTTGAACACCTTCGGCGATCATAAACCTTCGTTATGGCGCCGAAGAAAGCTTCAGCGACTGGGGCTGCAGCTCTGCAACCGCTGGACCACAATCAGGAGACAGTCTCCCTTCGGGAGGCCCGAAGCCAGAAAAGGAAGGCTGTCAGCCCGACACCACCAGAGGACGAGATAGATCAAGAAATCAGAGATATGGAGATGCTTCATCAACAAGTGCAGAGGAAGAAAGAAAAGATGGCCAGGCTAGCTGAACTGCAGAGGCAGATAGACGAAGCCTCTGAAGAAGTTCGTCATCTTGCCCAGGATGAGCAACACCGAAGGCCTCACCACCAAGACCTTCATCAGGAGGGTTTTCCCAACGAAGATGACTGGTATGACAATTTCCATCATGGGAATTTTGTTTTTGATGATGCCTCTCCTCTGTCCGCTGAGCTGCAGGCTACACCTTGGCCTCCGTCCTACAAGCCGCCTCAGCTTCCCGTATTCGATGGCCACTCCGACCCGAAGCAGTTTTTGATGAGCTACGAAGCAACAGTATCTTCGTATGGTGGCAATGCTGCAGTCATGGCCAAATCTTTTGTTATGGCTGTCAGGAGTGTTGCTCAAACCTGGTATTCCTCCCTTCGACCAGGAACGATCACTTCATGGCAGAAGCTGAGGGACTTGTTGTTAACTAGCTTCCAAGGGTTTCAGACGAAGCCGGTTACTGCTCAAGCTCTATTCCAGTGCACCCAAGATCACGAAGAATACCTTCAGGCGTATGTCCGGAGGTTCTTGCGTTTGAGGGCACAGACACCAACGGTGCCCAATGAAATTGTCATTGAGGCCATGATCAAGGGGCTTCAGCCAGGACCGTCAGCTCAGTACTTCGCTAGGAAGCCTCCTCAAACTTTGGAGAAGCTGCTCCAGAAGATGGACGAGTACATTCGGGCCGATAATGATTTTCGCCAAAGAAGGGAGGAGGCTTTCAGGTTTTCTGAAATGACCAGGGGCTTCGGAGGAAGGTTCTATCCGAGGCACGTTAGATCAATTCATAACTCTACCCAAAATGATGATCGAGGGAGCCAACAGCAAAGGCCACAGTGTTCCTCACAGGCTTCGGGGCAACAGCAAGGCTCCTTCCGACCACCAGCTCCAAGAGGCAGAGGCGCCAGGGGCTTCGGCGGAAGATTTGGAGATCAACCAAGAAGAATCTTTTGCTTGTTTTGCGGTGAGAACAAAGGCCATACCACCAGGATGTGCCATGTTACCATCCAGAAGCAAAAGGAAATAGCCGAAGCCGCAGCACAACAAGCTCAGCCGAAGCAGGTCATGCATATAGCTTCGTATCATTCGCCCTACATCCCAGAATATGTGGGCAACCACCCTGCAGTTTCTGTTGCTTCGGCAAGTCAGCCTCAAGCTTCCTGGCAACAGCCTCCGCCTCCACCTCCGCTGCAACAAGGCCAGCAGCCAGAAGGGAGCCAGTATGCTCCACACCAAAGGGACTTCAGAGAGCAGTCCGAAGCTCGTACAGTCAACAGCACTGTGCCAGAGTCAAAGCACATCTATTGACAAATATCCTACCTTAATAGCAATCTTTTTCATTCAGTGTTATTTTCTGTAATAAAGGACATTGTTTAGGTTTCATGTAAATAGTTTCGTTGATTCCCACAAGGAAAATATATTTTCTTCACAGGCTTAAATTGTTGAAGTTTAAAGACTTGTGATAACAAAGAGGACCTTCGAACTATCGAAAATTCTTCGAAGCAACAAAAAGTCGTTCTAAGGAACGCAGAGTAAGTTTGCCGAAGTCACAAAAAAGTCGTTCCAAAGGGAGCGCAGTGTAAGTTTTCTGCTCCAAAGTTGTTCCAAAGGGAATGCAGAGCATACAGCGAAAAGTCAATGCTGATACCGCCTAAGTAAAAGGCGAAGCGCGAAAAGTCAACGCGAATACCGCTGAAAGTAAAAGGCGAAGAAGCTCCTAAGGGAGGCTTACAGCGAAAAATAAACGCTGATTCCGCTGAAGTAAAAGGCGAAGAAGCTCCTAAGGGAGGCTTGTAGTAAAAAGACAATGCTGATTCAAAAGATTATGTGTTTTGTCGCAGGAATGTATGTATCTTCGGAATAAACACCATCTTACACAGCATAACATCATCACATCATTTCGCATAGCATAAGCATCATACATCATGTTGCATATGGCACAAGAAGGGGACATGACATCGATCTTCGGAAGAATGTTTTGAAAGGGGAAAATCATGCTAAGTACCTTCGGAGAACATTTTCACGAAGCTTGGATATTATTCAGAGCACCACGAATATTGTTGTGACAAATGGAAATTATTCTTCACGAAGCATGAAAAGAAGGGAAGGTGTTTTTTCGTCAAAGACTCAAAAACGGTACGTATGTAAAATTTCATGCATCGTAAAGAATTAAATAATAAAAGCAGGTATATTACATTCTGGGCTACAAGATGTCACACATATTACATTTCAGAAGTTTAATTTACAATAGTATTTAATCTTCTCTCAGAACAACTTCTGCAGCCTCATTCAGGAGCCGATTGACGACTTCGTCCATAATGGCTTCAGCCATCTTTTTAATTTCGTCGTCTCCTTTCGGCTGAGGGCCCGGAGACGCTTTAGCAGGATCTGAAGTAGGACAGGATACGGCTACATTGCTATTACAAATGGCAAACGAAGCTTAAAACCAAAAATCACAACACAATAAAAACTATTAGTTAATACCTAATTGCCCTTCGGGCTCTGCGCTCTTCTCAGCAGTCTCAGCTACTTCTCTAGCGTCGTGGATGCCCTTTTCACTTTTTCGAATAATTTCTCGGGCCATCTCTCGGCCACCATTATCCCAGATATCGGTGAAAAATTTTCCACCAACACATGCTTGCTTCGGTCGAAGGATCCCTTGCATCTTCGAAGGACAAAGCAGCTTCGGATTGCGCAAGAATCTTTACGTGTTCGCAGCCCTTTTTCTCTAAAATGGTGGCAATCCCTCTGGCACCCGAGAAAGCACATATATCTCCACGGCTATTTAAAATTTCCTCGAAGGCCTCAGCTTCGTGGTCGATCCATTCGATGGGACCCTCGGGATTGCCTCTTGTAAAGTTCTCTTCGCTTGAAAATGCGCCGACTCTGGCGAAGCTAGCTTTTAACTTCTTAACACACTCTATAGATTTGTTATAGCATCTCTTCTTGGACGAACGAAGCTCTTCAACAGTTCCTTCTAAGTGATCTGCCCATTGGTCGCTGAGTTCTCGCTTTGTTTCTTCAAGTATGCGTTCTTCCTTGGCTCTGGCCAGTTGTTTCCGAAGATCTTCAATTTCGCGCTTCTGAGCTTCAGCTTGACCTTTAAAAGCAGCTTCGTCTTCCTTTATTTTATTTATCAATGAGTATAATATTTTATCTTTTTCGAGACCTTCGTTCCTCAGTTCGATTACTTCGGAACGAAGGTTGCTCAGGGCTATAGCACACCCTTCGTCTTCAGCATCTTTCTGCGCCCTGAGGGCATTACTAAGTATCAGGCCCTGCAAAGAGAAATATGTGTGTGTCAATAGATTTAAACAAACGAAAAATTTTGGTCTCAACAAAAAATACAAGGATCTCATTTGTCGCACCTTTAAGCTATTATAGGCCAGACTGTCGGCCAGATCGTTCTTCGACAGCACCGAGAGCCCGTCTTCTAAAGTTGGGAATCCGAAGCTCTTGCTCATCTCCCGACAGACAGAAATCTCCTTGCTGTCAGGGAGACAATACAAAAAGTCTTCTTCTCCACTGCCATTGAATATTAACGCCCCCTTTGAATACTTCAGTTTTTGGGCGTAGCGCTGGGCCTCTTGCTCTTCTTTTTCTCATAGTTTTTTCCCCGAAGCATGACGAACAATATAATCACGAACTTTGGAGGATGCTTCGGGGGCAATGACACCGATTTCTTCAACAAAAGTTGGCTTTGTTATTTTTTCTTCCTCAGTTTCCAAGGATTTTATCTTCGCGGGCTCTGAGGACCCAGCTTCGGCTTCAGTTTCTTGCTCTGGATCTTTAATATCAGAAATTTCAGTTGTTGTTTCAGGAATGGCAGCAGCCTTCTTCGGAGGTGTGCTTGAAGATTTGATTGTTTCCAGTACATCTAGCACATTAGCCATTCTCTTTCTTTTCGGAGTCACTGCTGGCACTTTTTGATTTTTTACTGTCTCAACATTTGCTGCAGGACTCACAACTTCTGATGTTTTTTCTTCAGTTGGTTTTTTCACTTTTTCCATTTTTTCTGTGGATGGCGCTTCGGCCATCTCTTCGGTTTCTGGTAGCAAAATCTTCGGTTCTTCCAATTCTATCCTCTTTGGCGCTTCGGCCATTTCTGCAACTTCTGGCAGCAAGGTTGGTTTGGTTGGCTTTTTAGCCTCAGTGGCCGAAGAAGTTTCTCCGGTAAACTCAGGCACCGAAGCTGGTTCAATATAGCGCGGCCGATGTGTGAGGACCTTTATCTTCTTTCTTTTCGGTTCTGGCTCGCTAGGAGCAGTTGCAGCTTCTTCTTTTGCAGAGGTTGTGTTTTTTCTCTTCTGCCTTCGAATGGGATAGCAATAGTCAGGGTAGACAAACCCGATTGCATCAAATACCCGATTCAGCCTCTTCTTTTTTCGGCCTCCGAAGGCTGCTGACATTGCAGTATCTTCGGCCTTCGAATAAGCCCCAAGCAGTTCATCACTTAAATTTTCAATACTTTTTAACCAGTCATCATCTGGCTCAACGAATTTATCTCCGAACTTAAAAGTGTACTTCAGCCTGATAAGTCCACCTTCGTCGGCCTCCTTTATGGTTTCCTGCGGCATTTCCCATTTCTCCGCGAGCGGCCATACCCTGAAGGCAATGTGCTCTTGTACTAAATCTCTAGTTCCAATAAAAGAACAGATAACGCCGAAGGCTCTCTGGCATTCTTCGGCAGCTTCATTCATTTCAACCTTCGGCCTCCGAAGGCCGAAACTTTGCCAAATAGGGCGCATAATTACACCTTTGATATCTTCTCGTACTGACAGGTCATTCTTCACATAAAACCATTCTGTCATCCAGTCTCCGGGCCATCTCTTCCGAAAGGTTGGCACGGGACAGCTTGACCCGGACCGAGAAACGAAACTGTAACAGCCAAAATTATTGTGATACTGTTCCTTACCCTAAGGTTTTGTTTCGTATGATAATTCGTGTATATTGCAGAAGCTTTTTGCATCAGGCTTCAGACCTTGGCTTCTCACGGCCCACACGAAGATATTCAGCCTTATGATTGCCTCGGGGGTAAGTTGGTGAAGATAGACTTCGAAGATTTTCAGCACCTCCACGACGAAGCTGCTCAAGGGAAATCGCAGTCCAGCTTTCAAAAAGCTTCGGTACACTACGACTTCATTCTCTTCAGGGTGTGGACAAGTTTTTCCCCTTCGTCGGCCCTCACAATGGACAAATCCCGGAAATACCTTCCTCTCATGTTGACAAGATGATTCTCTTTGATAGTTGATTTACCATAAACTAAATGGCTTGGTCGCCAGGGACGATCTTCGGAGTCTTCACCACCACTGTCCACATCATAACTGTCACTGTCACCAGTATCTTCAGACAAACCTTCCAGAATCTCCTTGGTGATTTTTTCTATATTGGTCTTTGACATCGCTATAAGAAACCCCAAGTTTTTCTCTTCGTCGAGGCTCAGCTTCATCTCAGCAGCAGCCTTCTTATCTTCAGACATCTTCGGAGACACTAAAAAACTATTTTCAAAGCCGAAGCTTCAAAACTAAAAGCTTAGCAAATCTTAGTGCACAAGAGCTAAAAATTGAGTGAGCGGGAGCAGATGGCCAGAGAGCGTGTCAAATGAGTTTGCGGTATGACCGTATTTATACGCCAAATGCGTTGAAAATTGAAAGACCCCGCTTGTCAGTGAATGTTGCTATTCTAGCAAAGGGAAGGTGTTTTTTCGGACCTTCGGCGTAAAGCCTTCGTCCATGTCGCAATCTAAATTTATTATTTTAAACAAATTAATATTGCGAGGGGCTACTGTTGGGGGCCTTCGGCTTCCGAAGGTCCTCAAAAACAGGATTTAACAGTATTTCTGGAGTATAATGTGTGAACAGGTATCTTCGAACTCAAGTCGGCATCACAGTAGACCAGAATAATACGAAGGTTGATACAGCGCCGAAGGTGTGAGCAGGAAAGCTTCGGCGTGGCAACAAAAAGTGAAACCGACTTAAAGATGAAAAGGCTATTTAGACCTCGATAGATTACTATAGAATTATTATCAAATGTAAAGGGCATGAATGTAATTTTGTATGGGTTGTGTCCCGTGCCTATAAATAGGTGAACAGTACCCCCGTACTGTTCACGCTGATTTTGGCATTCACTTTTGCGTCACGCTTGTACTTTCATCTCCTTCAAGTTAAAGGTACATTTGTAATTCGATGTTATTTCTGTTTATATATGATAATAATATATAATTATCTATGTTATCCTTTATATTCCTTACAATTCATTCTTCGTCATTATATAATGCATTTATGAAGGTACGCCCTTCATAACCTTCGTCCGAAAACCATTATATCCTAAGGGGAATAATGCTTCGTAGGACGAAGGACTTAACCGATTAACATTTTCTATGTTGCCTTGTTCTTATAGCATTTGAGAACAAGTCCCCAACACTGAACTTGTCAAGTGACTTAGGAACATCTACAGGGTGTCTGATGTCTGTTAGACAAGGACAACTGTAGGTGGGCGTAATTACTTGGGAGGTTCCGTCACACCACCGGAACCGTTCGATCCCCTGGCCGATCAAGAGACGAAAGAAACACTGGAGATCATTAATATGGTTGAATCTATTGTTGATGAAGTCGTCAATAAGCTGCTAAATGAAGTTGCAAAGAAAATCCTGAAAGAAGACTAGGACTTATTGTAAAAACATTTTTAAATGGTCGATGTAAGAGACACTAGAATGAACATTGTGCTTTTTATTGTAACGAAGCTGTAATATTTGATATGTGTAACTTTGGATCGAATATGTAAATTATTATAATCTATTTCTTTATGATGCATGAAACTTACATACATACCGTTTTTGAGCCTTTGGTGAAAAAACACCTTCCCTTCTTTTCATGTGTCGTGAAGAAAAAGATCCATGCTTCGTAAAAGTATCCAAGCTTCGTAAAAATATCCAAGCTTCGTAAACAAGGGATCCCTTCTTTTGTAACAGGGCTGATGAAGGTGTATTTCTCAAATCTTATTTTGTGCCTTAGCACATTTTCATTTTTACGAAGTATTCTCCGAACATCGACTTCGTATCCGATTCGTGTCATTGATGTGATATGATGTATGATGTGATGCTATGTAGAATGATGTGATGATATGATGCAAAATGATGCTGATGCCGAAGGCACACACTCACACTCCCACACTGGAACACAATCTCAGCATTCTCTTAGGAACGACTGAAATCTCTTTGTCGTTTATTTTTCGGCTTCACCGTTTATTTTTCGGTGTAAGTTCTGCATCCCCTTAGGAACGTCTTTTGAACTTCTTCGCCTTCTATTTCAGCGGTATAAGTTCTGCATCCCCTTAGGAATGACTTTTGAACTTCTTCGCCTTATATTTCGGCGGCATTTGGCTCTGCATTCCCTTTGGAACGACTTTTGAGCAGAAAACTTACACTGCGCTCCCTTAGAAACGACTTTTTTGTAGCTTCGACAAAACTTACGCAGCGCTCCCTTAGGAACGAATTTTTTTAGTTTCGGCAATTTTTAGCTCTGCATTCCCTTAGGAACGACTTTTGAGCTTCGGCAATTTTTGAGCTTCGTAAGTCTATGAAGAAGATATATTTCATTCTAATAGAAGCGAAACTATTACAAGTAATTAAAACTAGATTTACATTGCTTGTTCCTTATTTAAAAACAAAATGACATAGAACATAAAAGTATTTCAGTGGTAGGATATCGCTTAATAAATGTGCTTTGATTCTGGCACAGTACTGTTGACCGTGCGAGCTTCAGATTCCTCCCTGAATTTACGTTGTTGTTGGGAGTGCTGGCGCCCTTCTGGCTGCTGGCTTCGGGAATAGGTCGGTTGCAGTGGTGGTGGGGGTGGGAGCTGTGGCCAGGAAGCCTGTGAATTGCTAGCCTGTAGGAAACGGGTGACGCCTAAGAGGGGGGTGAATTAGGACTTCTAAAACTTTCACTAAACTAGGCCACAAATAAATCCCTAGAGCAAAACTTATGCAAATAGTCAAACTAGAATGTGCAAACTAGGTTTTGTCTAAGTATTGCTATCTCTACCGTAATGGCTAAGTTTCAATCTACACTAAATAAGTATGTATACAAGATTGAAACTTAAATGCTTAATATAAATGCAGAAACTTAAAGAGCAAAGTAGAGAAGCAAACTCTCGTGGATGACACCAGTATTTTTACCGAGGTATCCGGAACCGCGCAAGGTCCCGACTAATCCTCGTTGGTGCCCCTACGCAAAGGGAAGCCCACGCGAGGGCCAAGCACCTCGGTCGAGTTACTCCGTAGAGAGCCACGGGCCTTCTCCACGTGCAAGTGGTGCTCCGCTTCCGGCTTCTCTCGGACGCTCCCCGCCGTATCCACTATTGAGCTTCCGGCCAAAACGCCGAGGGACTCGTTCCCTCCGGTACACGGTGGCGGCCGTGACACAAACACGGTTGTCACGGTCTCGCAAGACTCTTGCCCCACTCGGTACAATTACAACGGCCCGCGCAAGAGCCGAGGGGTTGTGTGGTTTGTCTAAACTCATTCAACAATCTAGGGTTCACCTAGAGCAAGCGATAAAGCGGTCTAACTAACCTAAGCACTTCGCAAAGCATCTACATTAATCACCGAGTGATTCTATTAAGCACTTGGGTGTAAGAGCACTTGAGAATGTCTACTATATGCCTTGGTATATCTCTTGGGCTCGCACACTTGGAAATGGCCGGTTTGGGGTGTATTTATAGCCCCAACACAAATAGAGTCGTTGGAGAAAAGCTGTTGCTTTCTGCGGCACACCGAACAGTTCGGTGGTGCACTGGACAATGCACTGTAGCCTGTCCGGTGCGCCTAGCCGTTGCCCTGTCAGAGCAGGTGACCGTTGGCGCCGTAGGCTTTCCACACCGGACAGTCCGGTCCTCACACCGGACAGTCTGGTGGTCTTCTCTCTAGGTGCCACCTGGAACTAGCCGTTGGGCTGCGGTTCCCTGGTGCACCGGACAGTCCGGTGCTCCACGCACAGACAGTCCGCAGGCAGCACACTTGGACTTTTCTTGGATCTTTTTAATGTCTTCTTTTGAGGTGTTGCTTTCCTCAATTCCTTAGTCTAAGTTAATCTTGCATCCTGGGAACTACAAACACAAACACTAGAAAACTTATTAGTTCATGGATTGTGTTGATCATCAAACACCAAAACTCAATTAGCCAAATGGCCCGGGGTCCATTTTCCTTACAATCTCCCCCTTTTGGTGATTGATGACAACACAACCAAAGCAAGTAAATAATACAAATATTTTAATGAAAATATGCAATTTACTTGCTAGGATGCATGTTTGTCCGCACAATGTGATATTATGGACTTAAGCCTCCCCTAACTCCATAATTCACTTACTTTCTATTTTTGGACCAAATAACCGAAACCACTTGAAAGATCAAAATTTTAATTTGGTGGTATTTGGTGTTTGATACATTTTTCATTGCTTTGGTCCCTAAACTTCTCCCCCTTTGGCATCAACCACCGAAAAGGAAGACATTAAAAGTATGTAGGAAGTGAATAAAAAAATTGCCCTCAAATGATTACTCCCCCTAAATGAGTGTTCTCTTTTAGAGAGAAAATTTCTCCCCTTTTTAGAGACGAAGAAATACTCCCCCTGTCAGAGATCTTCTACCTTTAGGAAAAAGCATGTGAAAACTAGAGGTGCAAGACATGTTTTGAAAAGACTAACTTCCCTTATGCATAGGTAACAAAATATGAGTTAACTACTTTATGCATTTTTAGCAACATGGAAGTATATGATATAAAATATAGTCTAATCAAATATTGGAGAAGACATGTAAATGATATTAGATGTAGTCTCAAAAGATACCAATTGAAATTCAATGGCGAGCTTGAGAGACATGGGAGTTCTTGGAGATTTTGCTGTGGAAGATTGTTGTCTTTCTCCGGGGACTTCATTTTCCTTACAATGAGACCATCACATAAAATAAACTTGAAAAATATGTTAGTCTCAAAGTCTTGGATTATAGAATAACCTCCCCCTAAAAGTGTGCATACAAGTTTTGAATACTTGTAGGAGACATGCACTTTGATTTGATATCAAGAGGGGCAAATCATCTGTAATCCGAACTTTGGCACATATAAGTTAAATGACACAAATTGTAGAATATAAGCATTTTACACTTGTAGCATTTGAGAATATCAATTAATGTATCATTTACTATGGAGTGATATAGAAGTTATGTGCCGTGCTTAAATAAACATTTTAAGCCATATAGGTTTGCTTAAGTATATAGATTGAAAGTAAGCAATCCTACCATGTGATTTACCTAGTATGCATAATTTTAAACAAGAGTAGATACCAAATGTAATACTAGGCATGAAAGGTAAACTAGATACAAGGTAAATAGATACGCATATCTAAAAACAAGAAATACAATAAATCTAGTTACCTTAGTCATGGGTGGGGAAATTTGGGTCCAAAATATTCACTAATCCACTTGGCAATAAACTTGGTCCAATATGATGTATCCCATGATATATATCCCTAATTTGCCAAGTTTCCAAATTTCCCGTATGACCTTTGGTCCACTCACTTCCCTTTCGGGATCCAAACCTTCTTGGTGCTTTTCATGGTTGAAATTATTTCCTTTGGCACCCAGATGCGTTTGGCCCCCTTTCCTTTGTTGGCTTGCTTGTTGGCCTTGATTGCTATCACCTTTCCATTCTTTTTCTTCTTGATCAAATATGGTGTAGCAGCCTTTTTGTCCACCTTTTTGATGTAGGTGTTGGAGATTTTGCTTGATGGCTTTTACTTGAGCTTTTGCCTTTGCTTATCCTGAGTCATCGCCTTGCATTGGAAAGACTTGTGGCCTTCCATGTGGCAAAGCCTACAAATCACAGTTTCTCCTTCCATAGGCTTGTTCACTCCCGCAGTGGTGTTATCCTGTGGAGGTCGGATTTGTTTGGCTTTGCATTTCTTGTCATACAAAGCCTTGCCAAGACGAGCCACTTCTTTCCTTAATTTCTCCTTTTCCTTTGCAACCTCACCTGAACATGTTTCTACAACAATATTCTCAACAAGAACTTGGTTGTAGGAGTTAGAATCATCAATTAAATCAAAGCAAGAAGTAGAAGCATTCTTTTTAATAATTTCAGGAATTTCAACTAAAGATGCTCCTGGGGTGCTACCAATGTTTTCTACCTTAGTACTTAGCTCATTATTGTGTATGCTAAGAATTTCCATTTTCTCTAGCAAATTTTCAATAGTATCTTGGGAGCTAGCTAACTTAGCCTTAAGTTTTTCATTCTTTTTAATGAGGCCATCATTGGTAGCAGTGGTTGGAGCACTAGACTCTAGTAGCTCAATTTTAGTTGATAACTCACAATTTAAGTTTGCAAAAGTTTCAAATTTTTCTAGCAAACCTTTATAATCATTTTGGGAGCTAATCAACTTATTTTTCAAAGTTTTAAGTTGAGCTTTTTGCTTAGTGCAAACATCCTAGAAAAATTTAACGGCTTCCGCAAGTTCATCTACGGAGGGCTTTCCCTCACCATCATCATCACTACTACTATCATCACTAGAGGATGGAATGCTTTTGTTACCTCTTGCCATAAGGCATTTGTGCGATGATCGAGATGAGCGTGATGAGGACTGGTGGCTGCGTGTCCTTGGCAGTTCATCTTCACTTGAAGAATCATCCCAAGTTCTGACACTTGTTAGCGCCTTGCCTTTGCTCCTCTCCTTTTTGGGTTCGGCCATATTTGGACAGTTGTCCCTGAAGTGGCCCTTCTCCCCGCATGCGAAGCACCCTCTCTTTCTTTGCTTTTTCCTGTCAATGTTAAAGAGAAGATCTTCGACCTGCAGGGGCACACCCATTAGATTAATCTTGCGGATCATCCCCATTACCTTTCCGACACGTCGGATTGCTTCTTCGTCCTTGGAGGATGATGTGCACGGTTGATTATCTTCATTATCATCACTTTCTTCTTCTTCCTCTTCTTCACTTGAGGAACTTGGAGTTGGAGCCTTCGTTTTACCCTTTCTTTCATCACATGCAAAAGCATATGGCTTTGAGGAAGTTGGCTCCTCTCCCCGACACATTTTTCACGACATCTCAAAAGCCGCGATTTTCCCGATCACAATGGTCGGGGTCATGGTACTCAAGTCCTCCATGTTGTGAATGATGGTGATGATGCTCCCATATCTTCGTTGTGGTAGCAGGGAGATAATCTTCCTTACAATGTCCGCATCACCTAGCTTATTTATGCCAATAGAGTTGAGCTCATTGATAATTAGATTCAAACGAGAATACATGTCTCTAACAAGCTCATCATCTTTCATGGCAAAAGAATTATACTCATTTAAGACTAGGCAATGTTTTTGCTCACGGACATTTGATGTGCCGTCATGGAGCTCATGCAATTTTAGCCAAATCTCATTAGCAGTTTTCAAGGTAAATACTTGATTAAAAATATCCATGCTAAGAGATTCATACAAGCAATTTTTGGCTCTAGCATTTAATTGAATTTCTTTTTCCTCACTCGTGGTGGGTTTCTCGGGATTCTTGGGGGGTTTCATCCCGTCACCAGTGACTCGCTAAACTCCTAGATCAACGGCCTCTAGGTAACAAGCCATTCTAGCACTATAATACGGGAAGTTAGTGCCGTCGAAGTGTGGTGGCCTATGGGTATCCATCCCTTCCTTTAAAAAGCGTCGGCTCTTTTAGCGGTGAAGCTAAAGCGTTTCAAATGAGCCAAACTAGGCTCTGATACCACTTGTAGGAAACGGGTGACGCCTAAGAGGGGGGTGAATTAGGACTTCTAAAACTTTCGCTAAACTAAGCCACAAATAAATCCCTAGAGCAAAACCTATGCAAATAGTCAAACTAGAATGTGCAAACTAGGTTTTGTCTAAGTGTTGCTATCTCTACCGCAATGGCTAAGTTTCAATCTACACTAAATAAGTATGTATACAAGATTGATACTTAAATGCTTAATATAAATGTGGAAACTTAAAGAGCAAATTAGAGAAGAAAACTCTCGTGGATGACGCCGGTATTTTTACCGAGGTATCCGGAACCGCGCATGGTCCCGACTAATCCTCGTTGGTGCCCCTACGCAAAGGGAAGCCCACGCGAGGGCCAAGCACCTCGATCGAGTAACTCCGTAGAGAGTCGCGGGCCTTCTTCACGCGCAAGTGGTGCTCCGCTTCTGGCTTCTCTCGGACGCTCCCCGCCGTCTCCACTATCGAGCTTCCGGCCGAAACGCCGCGGGCCTCGTTCCCTCCGGTACACGGTGGCGGCCGTGACACAAACACGATTGTCACGGTCTCGCAAGACTCTCGCCCCACTCGGTACAATTACAACGGCCCGCGCAAGAGCCGAGGGGTTGTGTGATTTGTCTAAACTCACTCAACAATCTAGGGTTCACCTAGAGCAAGCGCTAAAGCGGTCTAACTAACCTAAGCACTTTGCAAAGCACCTACGCTAATCACCGAGTGATTCTATTAAGCACTTGGGTGTAAGAGCACTTGGGAATGTCTACTATATGCCTTGGTATGTCTCTTGGGCTCCCACACCTGGAAATGGCCGGTTTGGGGTGTATTTATAGCCCCCAACACAAATAGAGCCGTTGGAGAAAAGCTGCCGCTTTCTGCGGCACACCGGACAGTCCGGTGGTGCACCGGACAGCGCACTGTAGCCTATCCGGTGCGCCTAGCCGTTGCCCTGTCAGAGCAGGTGACCGTTGGTGCCGCAGGCTTCCACACTGGATAGTCCGGTCCTCACACCAGACAGTCCGGTGGTCTTCTCTCTGGGTGCCACCTGGAACTAGCTGTTGGGCTGCGGTTCCCTGGTGCACCGGACAGTCCGCGGTGTGCCACCCAATAGTCTGGTGCTCCACGCACAGACAGTCCATAGGCAGCACACTTGGACTTTTCTTGGATCTTTTTAATGTCTTCTTTTGAGGTGTTGCTTTCCTCAATTCCTTAGTCCAAGTTAATCTTGCATCCTATGAACTACAAACACAAACACTAGAAAACTTATTAGTTCATGGATTGTGTTGATCATCAAACACCAAAACTCAATTAGCCAAATGGCCCGGGGTCCATTTTCCTTACATAGCCGAAGCAACAGAAGCTGTAGGATGATTGCCCACATATTCTGGTATGTAGGGAGAGTGGCACGAAGCAGTGTGCAAGACCTGCTTCGGCTGATTCTGCCGAGCTTCGGCTTCTGCGATCTCCTTTTGCTTCAGAATGGTGATTTGGCACATTCTTGTAGTATGGCCCTTGTCCTCACCACAGAATAAGCAATAACCTTGGAGCCCCTGGCGCCTCTGCCCCTTGGAGCTGGCGGCCTGAAAGAACTTTGTTGTTGCCCCGAAGATTGTGAGGTGTATTGTGGCCTCTGAAGCTGGCTTCCTTTGTCGTCATTCTGACTGGAGTTGTGGATTGACCTGACATGCCTCGAGTGGATTCTTCCTCCGAAGCCCCTGGTCATCTCCGAGAATCTGTAAGCTTCCTCCCTTCTTTGGCGGAATTCATTGTCAGCCCGGATGTATTCATCCATCTTCTGAAGCAGCTTCTCCAGAGTTTGTGGGGGCTTCCTGGCTAAGTACTGAGCCGTAGGTCCTGTCCGAAGACCCTTAATCATGGCCTCAATGACAATTTCATTGGGCACTGTGGGCGCTTGTGCCCTCAGTTGCAAGAACCTTTGGACATACGCCTGGAGGTATTCCTCATGGTCTTGCATGCACTGGAACAAGGCCTGAGCTATGACTGGCTTCGTCTGAAAGCCTTGGAAACTGGTCACCAGCATGTCCTTGAGCTTCTGCCATGACGTGATTGTACCTGGCCGAAGGGAAGAATACCATGTCTGGGCCACATTCCGGACTGCCATGACGAAGGACTTAGCCATGACAGCTGCATTGCCTCCATATGAAGATATTGTTGCCTCATAGCTTATCAGAAATTGTTTTGGGTCTGAGTGCCCATCGTACATGGGTAGCTGGGGTGGCTTGTAGGATTGTGGCTATGGGATAGCCTGCAATTCTGCTGCTAAGGGAGAAGCATCATCAAAAGTAAAGGTATCATGATTAAAATCATCATACCATCCATCCTCGTTGAATAAGCCTTCCTGACGAAGCTCCTTGTGTTGGGGCCTTCGGTCTTGTTCATCTTGAGCAAGATGACGCACTTCTTCAGTAGCTTCGTCGATCTTCCTTTGAAGATCGGGCAGCCGAGCCATCTTCTCCTTTTTCCTTTGCACTTGTTGATGGATGATTTCCATGTCCCTGATCTCTTGGTCCAACTCCTCCTCCTGGAGTGTTGGACTGGTGGCCTTTCTCTTCTGGCTTCGAGCTTCTCGGAGAGAGAGAGAGAGAGTCTCCTGGTTTGTGTCCAGTGGCTGCAGTGCAGCAACCCCTGGCGATGTTATCTTCTTCGGCGGCATGACGAAGGTTAGTGCTTTGCTGAAGGTTGTGGAAGTGAGTACACCGGAGGTGGGTGCCAATGTTGGGGACTTGTTCTCAAATGCTATGAATTAAGAACAAGGCAACACAAAAAGAGGTTAATGGTTAATGCCCTTCGTCCTTCGAAGCATTATTTCCCTAAGGATATAACTATCTTCGGACAAAGGTTATGAAGGACTTACCTTCATAATCACAGCATATATCAATGAAAGACGAAGCATATGAAACATGGAAAACAACATGGATAATCATATGACATCATAATATATCTTCTATTATATAATCATGAATAAATAAGAACAACACAGGATTACATTTGTACCTTCCGCTTGACAGAAGGTAAAAGTACAAGTGTGACGCACAAGCGAGTACAAGTAAGCATGAACAGTACGGTGGTACTGTTCATCTATTTATAGACACAGGGCGCAGCCTGTGTAAATTTACATTCATGCCCTTTATATTTACTATTGACTTATGGATAACCCAACGGGGACTAGATAGCCTTTTCCCCTTTAAGTCAGTTCCTTTTTCCGCCATTTAGCCGAAGCTCCCTTGCGTGTAGCTTCGGAGCAACATCAGCCTTCGTCTCAGTCATGCTTTTCACATCGTGTATGGTTTTAACCTAAGTCCGAAGGTACCTGTTCATATGTCACACTTGGATAACATTGTTAAATCATGTTTTTGAGGACCTTCAGAAGATGAAGGCCCCCAACAAGGATAATATACGGACGATGAATAAACGGGTGGAAAGTACCCTGGTCTCATAGGATGAACAGGCGATGCTTGTTGTGTCACCTTTTGGGCCGTTTTGTTCGGCCGTTTCATTTTAGCAGGTGACCGGGTTTTCTTCGTTGGCCGGTCACATGGAATAATCTTCTTGCTAGCATTTTTGGCTAGCAATTGATCAAAAGTAGGGCTGGCTTTTACTAGCCGATCATGTGCATCATGTTGGCTTTGCCCTCGCGTCTCTTTCCTTGCTTTGTGTGGACGCTGACGCCTCTAGCCATGGGCGGACTATCTGGCTGAGCCAGTCGGACCGTCTTTATGAGCACCGGACTGCCCGCACGTAGATGTCGTACCGTCCGCGATGCTCAGGTCAGGTTGTTGTGCCCGGCACATTAATTGTGTCTGACCCCCGGCGCTTTCGGATTTGTTAGTCTTATTGTCCAGAGCTTTTCGAGCAACCTCCTTCTACGATATATTTGACGTGTGAGGATCGTCAATGATGATGTCTTTGCTTTTGCTTTTATCGGCCATTTCGGGCCGAACTAAGACCTTTTCGCATGCGACATCTATTGTATTAACAGGAAATGGTTGTTTCTTGAAAAGCCAACCAGCCCTCATTTATGGCTGATTGTACCTGTCGACGAAAAACATTACAGTCATTGGTGGCATGAGAAAAAGAATTATGCCACTTACAATAAGCACGTCTCTTTAATTCATCTATAGGAGGGATAGTATGAATTAATTTAATGTTGCCATTTTTAAGTAGCTCATCAAATATCTTATCACATTTGGCAACATTAAAGGTAAATTTAATCTCTTCTTGCCGATTCTTTTGAACCGACTGTAAGGAAGAACATGCTGAAGATTTGGCCTTTGTTGGCCAAATAAACTCAGCGGTATATACATCTACGGATTCATCATCTAAACTATCACGCTCTATTAGATGTATAGGGTGGCCGATTTTGATGTCTCTTTAAATCGGCTTTCACAGGCTAAAGCCCACTGATGTAGCTGAGCTATCGAAAAGAACTGAGTCCCATCTAATTTGTCTCTTAAGTAGGATAGCAACACATTAAAAGCTAACCCTGCTAGCTCTTTGTCTGCGACATGGATCCGAAAGCATCGGTTTCTAGTGTCCCAGAACCTCCGGATACAATCATTAACCGATTCTTCGCGTCCTTGGTGGACTGAAGCTAAGTCAGCTTGCCCTAATTCATATTCCCCAGCAAAGAAATGTTCATGAAATTTACTTTCTAACTCATTCCAGGAATTTATGGAATTAGGAGGCAGGGCGGCGTACCATGCAAAAGTGGTACTAGTAAGGGATTTAGAAAATAACTGAACACGAAATGCTTCTCCATCAGCCAATTCGCCTAGGTGTGCTAGGAACTGGCCTATGTGTTCGTGTGTGCTTCTCGCATTCTCACCAGAAAACTTAGAAAATTCCGGTATCCTTGCCCCTAGTGGATATGGGACATCGTCAAACTATTGATTATACGACTTTTGGTATGATTGCCCCACTCTGGCTACACTAACTTCGAACTTATCTCGAAATAGTTCAGTCATCTCTTCCCTAATTTTTTCCATTGCACCCGGTGGTAGACCACCGGATCCTAGGCTGTGGGGCTCATTTGGTCGGGTATTAGTATACCGACCTTCTTGTCATGACCGATCGACAGTGTTGATCGGTCTATGATTGTATGGTGCGTTATGGGTTAAATATGTAGAGGGCGAAACATACTGTTGTTGTGGTGTGTCATAATTTGGTGCATGGTGTGCAACAGCAGGTTCTGCATATGTGTATCCGGTTTGTCCGGTGGTAAATCCAAACTGACCGGTTGCGTTCGCCATTATCAGGACGCCACGTGGTTGTCCTAGTGCGGCCACGGACTGTCTGACAGGGAAAGCCGGACGGTCCGCATAAGGGTCGGACGATCTGGGCAGAAGCTCGGACGGTCCGACTGCGTCCAGGGTCGCCGATCTGCCAATCAGGGACGACAGTGGTCCTAGGGTGGCCTCGGACTGTACGGCAAAGCAAGCCGTACGGTCCGCGTATGGGCCGGACGGTCCGGGCAGAGGCTCGGACGGTCCGACCGTGTTCAGGGGTGCCGATCTGCCAAGCAGGGACGACGGTGGTTGTATTTGCCCTGAATATGAGTTCGTGAGCATACCATATAAAGGTTGGGGCTGCGAATCCCCATTTGTTGCCGATGCATCAGACATAAATACCCTATTACTAATTTCATATAATGGAAAACTAGGAGCAACAGACTTTTCCAACGTACGTGTTAATTTTCTAATTGACTCTTCTAACCCTATAATCTATTGTTTCATTTGATCTTGCCGCTCATCCACATAATATTTAATAGATTGAATATCGTCGGGTTTACTTACGTTGGGGACTTGAAGCGAAGATAGAAGAGATGCGACGTCGGTCTCTCCATGTTTGATAACCTTTTGGTGGCGATACACCGTGTATTGTGATAAAAATTTCTCCTTCGCTTGACATATGTAGTCCTCATATTGTTGTTGCTCATCGGCCGCCAGATTTTCAACGACCATCTTCAGGATATTATCTAGGGAGATATTGGTATGATCTTTAGAACCGGCCATTTGAGGGCCTGATTTTTAGTAGATCTAGACACCAGATTCCCCAGCGGAGTCGCCAAAAATATGTTGACACCTTTTCGGGCGCCAATCACTATAACTAGAACCGCCGTCGGTGCCCTCTGCAAAGGCGCGGACGGTCCACGGCCAGGGGCCGGATAGTCTGCGACCTGGTACAGGGGCTTGGGTTCCCTGCCTGACGGCCGGACGGTCTGCGCCTAAAGGCCGGACGGTCCACACGTGCGCAGGGGCGACGAAGGTTGCCGGTGGCGCCTGGATCTCGCTCCCGGGAGGGACCCTGTCGGGGAGGAGAGATTCTAGATGTTGTCTAGGATCGACAGGCCGACCTAGACTCCTCTAATCGAAGTAGAGCCGAAGAGAAGTGGAGAATTTAGGGATTAGAATACTAAACTAGAACTAAACTAGAGCTACTCCTAATGCATAAGCTAAAAACGAGAAATAGACTTGATTTGATCGATTGTTGGGGGTTCAATCGGCCGTAGCCCTTGATCTATATAAAGGGGAGGTCTGGATCCGCTTCGAACTGTTTGTCGAGTTAATCATACGGTTTTAGGTAACAAATCTCGCGAGAAACTAGAAACCCTAACTAACTCTGCGCACGCGCGGACCGTTCGCGCCACCACCGCGAACTGTCCGGACAGCGGACGGTCCGGCCTCAGGGCCAGACCGTCCGCGAGCTTTTTTTTTGTGTCCAACACTAGCTAGCCTATTCAGTTCGTAGTCCTCAGCAACAGCATTAGGAATATATTTAGCCCCAATGACTGTGGCCGCCCTTGCATGCTTTGATACAAAAGACATGGGCGACGTGACTTCACTCGCAACATCCGCCACTGCATACCTAGACATCACAACATTCAAACCGACGAAGTCTTCACTAGCAGCCTTGCCATCATCACCTTCACTAACAGCATCCTTCCCTTTCACATTAGCGCTTGAATCTTCTTCATCCTCCGCATCCTTAGGATACGACCCATACTCTAATTCATTCAACTTTAAGACCCTATTAAGACGAGTGTTACTATCACGGATTTCCAAGCTCTTCGATAGCTCAGTCTTCGACGAATACTTTCCAACAATCTTGACAGCCTCGACCTCAACTTCGCTCACAAAAGCGACCACTTCTCACCCGCTAAGGTCTATACCGAAGGCAAGACTCACAACCATAAATTCCTTCTGAAAAACAGACTTTTCAGCGGCATATTCCGCCTTATGACCTCACCAGCTAACCAGCCTCCGCTCAACAGCCACACTTGGCATGCAATATACTATTCGACAAAGTCTCTGCCGCTGCTCATTACCCTTGCACGGCGCAACGTCTATTCAGCACAATCCTTCTCCCCAACCACATAATCAGGAAAAGCCACGAAGTCATGCGCTGCCATAACGCTGGCCGTTGGCTAGTCATTACCAGTAGCACCTTCTCCATAATCCACGTAGAACTGGGATTTAAAAAAGCTACCCCACTTATTCTTTGCACACGGCACCAGTTCTAACACTTGACCTCCAGTTTTGCCAGTATTCGGCGTGAAAGTGCGACTCCAGAACTGTATCACTTTACCACCCATGGTCTTCTTCTGCCAACAGAGGCAATAGTGCTTCGCGAAGACTTTGATTGAGGGTCCTACACCATACGTGGTCATGGCCCACACAAACTTAGACAACACAACAATAGCGTTCGGGGTCAAGTGGTCAACTAGTGCAGTTGAACGTGGGCGACTTCAAAAAACGCCTCGAATACTACGATCTCTCCTCGTGGGATCAGAGTCTTCTCAGTTTCAGGAACTCGTCTGGTACCCAATACAAAATAGCCTAACCGTTCAAATTCCCGCACGTGGTTCAAGGGGACCAAAGAACGACCGAATTCTAGCGTCTCCTGCCCAGCCACGCAATGAGCGCTAGAGCCACCCACCGACAATGACATCTCAGAGAGCTTAGTGCTCCATAATGAAGAAAAGAGGGCGGTGGCACATACCGACATAAGCGGCGTGCAGTTTGCTTAATCCGCGCCAACGCAAACACTACTTGTAGAACACAGAGAAATGTGCGAGGCAGGAGAAGAGGAGTAATGAAAAAGTAGGGACCGGAAAAAGCTTTACACAGCCCCGCCCCCTTATTTATACAACACCCGAGCGACACTTTGGAAAACCATGAACCGCCTCTCATCAAAAGACGAGCCACCATACGTCAGCCTGCTACGTTAGCGTTCAACGGTCACAAATTTTAAAAAGCAATTGGCTTAACTTATGATTGAGGGTAGCGTTCATCGGTCGCTTCTACAAGACTTCAGGATTGTCTCAACAAGTTGAACCAACCCGTCAGGGGGGGAGCTCATGTTGGGGCAAAGACGTGACACTCCCCTCGACTATCTCCAAACTATTGAGACGGAGGGAGAAAAGGCGAAGACCAAGAGACTACTGACGACACGAAGATAACCGCTCCATGGTCGCAATGAAGTCTACCAATCACACCAGCCCACGAAGGGGACTGACTTCTACTAAAGTCTTGAAGAGTTGGAGAGCAGCAGAAGCAACCCATGTCGCCTACACCAGTAGACCTCGCTCCAAGAAACGTCCACGCAACAGAGATTACCATCGGCGGGCCCACCTGTTGGTGGCTTAGGAGGGTATCAATTGCGGTGTAATCAAGAAATATGTACTCGGTCCTATAATTACCCTGTTGTACTGTGCATGGCGGGAATATAGTTGATAGCTAGAGATGTTACAGTACTTAGTTTACCAACCCATGGCTACCCCTATAAATATCCCGGTCCTGTAACATTCTGGACACACTTGGTAATACAATCACACAAGTAGTTTGTCGCTTGATTGTGCTACTCACTCCTCCTTGTTCCCGAGTGTTGGGTTACAGATTCCCGTGCCAACAAGTCATTGTGAAGTTTGACACCTCCTCCAGTATGTATGCCTCTACAATGGAAGCCTCTATTTTGCATTTATTTCTACATTTCTTTCAAATAGTCTTTAGATATCTCTCAATTGGATAACACCAATGTCCTTACACACCCCCCATTCGGGCCTCATACAGGAGATGCAGAATCAAATGCGTCAGCGGAGCGTCAACGGATTGAAGTCGGGTGGAATCTTGTCCAGCTTACACAGTAACACGAGTGTTATTCTTTTCGAGCCTGCAATCATGGTCCGAGAAAACTCTTTTGCACAAAGCTGGTGGAAGAAATAGTTCAACTCTGCAAGCACTAGCTAGACATGCTCAAGGACATATCCTCAAACCATCGTCGGAAGAATTTGTTCAATCGATATGTGGTAGTCATGACTCTTCACCCCTAAGACTTGCATAGTAGATAAGTTCACCCCCTACTCAGGTTAGATGCATAACCATCAGGGAACATTAACATCTTGATCCACTATAGTATTTCGTTCCTCTAGGCCTTGTTCAGGATGAAATCGGCCTTAGGCCTTCTTCATGTCTTTCCACTACTAGGCAGCTTCATATCTTGGTTTGGTCCATCACATAATGCTACCAAATCCACTCTTGCCTTTACATTATCCTTTGAATTATTAGGAATATCCATGATTGTTGCCCAAACTGCCTCGGCGATATTTTTTTAGTGTGCATCATGTCAATGTTATGTGGAAGGAGAAGGTCAACATAATAGGGGAGCCAAGTCAAGCCGACTTATGGGTCCACATATGTTGCTCACCATATCCCATAAAATCACCTACTGGATTGACCATGATACTATTTATCTATTGATGAACTTTGGCACCAGTCATCATTGCAGGTGGGTGGTCTGCCACTATGACACCTTTCGTAAAGATCTTGATGTCTAGTTGGAATGCATGCTCTAGAGGGAGAAATTGTCGATGTTTATCGAACAACGAATATTTACCACCCTTCTTTAACCAAATGAACCTAAGAGCTCCCTTGCAAACTAGGCACGGAAACTTACCGTGAACACACCAGACGCAGAATAGCCCATATCGGGAAGTCATGCATGAAGTATTGGTACCAAACAAGCATTTTGAAGTTTTTCTACATAGCTCAGTTGTATGTCCTTACCCCTTTCTCCTAAACACGGAATAATTCATCAATCATATGCTCGATGTACACGCCTATTTTATTCCCTCGGTGTCCAAGAATTATTAACCACAAGAATATGTTATGTCTTTGAAAGCATACGCTGAGGGGGACAGATTGAAGGGGATAACGAACACGGACCAACATGTGTATGGGGTATCCATCAGTCCATAGGGATTGAACCCATCTGTGGCCAGCACAACACGTACATTACGAGCCTCTTCGGCTTTCTCACGGTGAATGGCATCAAAGTGGGACCATGCATCACCATCGAATGCAAGTACAATTTTGTTAGGATTGTATTGTTTCACTACAGGAAACTGGTTAAAGAACGTGGGTGAAAAACCGTCGAACTTAATGTAATAAGCCGTCGAACTTACGTTAAGAATGTGGGTTTACCGACGAATATAGCCGACGGCGATTTTTGGACGAACTTAGAGAAGTAAGTTCGACGGCCCCGTCGAACTTAATGTTAAGAACGTGGGTACCGTCGAACTTAACATTAAGAACGTGGGTACCGTCGAACTTAATGTTAAGAACGTGTGTTTTTAAGTTCGACGGGGGCCGTCGAATTTTTCCCCATAAGTTCGACGGCACCCACGTTCTTAAGGTTAAGTTTGACGGGGCCACGTGGCCGTCGAACTTATGTGTCCTGCGTGGGTCTATGCGGACTGCACCATAAGCTCGACGGTACCCACGTTCTTAGCCTTAAGAATGTGGGTACCCACGTTCTTAACCCTGCGTGGGTCTGCGAGGACTGCACAATAAGTTCGACGGTACCCACGTTCTTAACCCTTTTCCAGAAAAAAAAATACAAAAATGAAAAATTAGACACACATAATATCACATGCAACACAATATATCACATACAATATAGATTTCAAACATATGGATATATGTTCATATCACAAATTCACACAAGTCCAAATACATAAGTTCACAAATTCACATAATTCCAAATACAAAAGTTCACAAATTCACACAAGTTCACATCGATAGTTCACATTTTTAGTTCACAAGTTCAAACACACAAGTTCAAACATTAGCTCCATCGCTCTCGATCAGGACATCAGATTGTTGTTCGTAGCTCCACCACTAGAATTGAGACATCTGTCCGCAAAGTCAACGTGAGGGGGAGGAGTCACTTGATGAGAGCCAGAATCCTACAAAATAAACCAAAATTCTCATAAATACACAACTGGCATTAAATCACATGTACACAAAGATATAGGAAAGCATGATAAACACAAAATAATAATTGTGTGTCCCTAAGTATTAATATTTTCTTGCACATATTTGGTTAAAGGTAAAAGTATTTGACCTCTTGGGAAATGAGAAGGACACTTATTTTGGGACAAAGGGAGTATAATATAAAGGAAAAAGAGTCATCCGTTTGTGACTTTTGGATGGATCAACTGATTGCAGGAATAAGAATGATAGACTTAACCAAATACATCAGAATGTATTCTCAGTTCCCATAGCATTCATGGGGTTACCAGGGTGGGTCTGTCTGCAATGATAAAGTAAACACAAGAAATATCATTAGGACAAAGAAATTTTGTTTATTGTTTCCACAAAACACCACAATCAAGAATCGTCTCCTGCTTCAGTATATCCAGACTGTCTCCTGCAAAGGAATCACAGGTAGACCCTAATCCTTACAAGTTCAAAGTAACTCTATTCACAGAATGGGATGAGATGTAGAAGTAAATGTAAATGTATCATTCAGAAAAGTGCAGAATTTTATATCCTACTGCTTAAATGCCCGTGGAAATTGAGCAGAATCTGAGACAAGTTAATGCAGCCATAATTTTTATTTAATTCCTCATTTGAAGTTGATCAAACTAACCTCTTAAACTCAAACCATCTTGTTCTTTCTGTTTAAGGCGATAATCATGTTCCAATCTATCCAAAGCATGCAATTCATGATATAATTCCTGAGTGCAAAAAAGTAGGAAGAAAAAAATAAGTAATGTGATGCTAATAACCAGAATAAGAAGGCCAAATTGGCCGATGACAAAAATACACAAATTCATCAATGGTGCTAGGGAAGTAGGGATTCCTTATCCAAATAATACAATTATACTGCTCCTAGCCACTTCAGAAAAAATATACGTAGATAGCATTTGGCGTCACTTTTGACTACTAATTCATGTGGCTTCGATACAGAAGCATCCAAAATGGCATTGTATATAATGAAATAAGTCAATAGAAATCACATGAATAAAATCATTTTATTCTCAAGCAAGTTCAGATAGGCTAGCAAATAAGACATTGAAGCCAAAAAAACTAGGCCATCCTTACAACTGTATTTTGAACACATGTAACCAGTTTCTGCATCACTGATTCTGCTTTTCCGTTCAGATAACTTCATGAGGCTAGTTCGGATGCCAGCCTAATGGAATACAAACAGAAATAAAGTTAGTAGTCTAAAGTTAATGCGTCCACAAACTCAGGTACTGAGAAAAAAACTATACTTTTCAAAGTAGCGGTCCAAGTTATGCCACAACTCTTCCCTGATGGAATTAACTAATTAAATTATTGTTTTCAATATAAAAATAAAAGGCACACTACAGTTTTCCATACATATTGAATAGGGTAACATGCACGACAAGCATGGATAAATTAGGCCATAATTACATGATAAGAAGTGAACACAAGCACAAACCTTTTGTCAGCAGCTGCCATCTTGAGCAGTTCATCAAAATCTTTGGATATAACAAAATGATTGGTAGGATGCACCTTCTACATAACTCTGTACTGTACGCGATCAGCAAACAAGAAAACAGAGCACCTCAACTTCGCAACGGAGAAGAGCATCCCGTACCACAGCCAGAACCCAAAAACGACTCCAGCGATCACACAGTAGTACAACCATGGGTCCCGGTATCCTCCGACATCTCCTTCATGAACATGGACGTGTCTTGGCAAGGGTTGAGAGGAGGTCCACAGAGCCCGGGATTGTTGCTATAGATCGATGGGTCAGTGAGAGTCTAGAGCTGGCTCCTAGTGGGTATCGTGCTTGACAAGTTGTTGCTCGAGAGATTCAGATTGTTGAGGGATAGCATATTGCTCGGCCTTGGAGAAATGGCTCCTGACAGTTTGTTCAACGAGAAGTCAAGTGACTCGAGAATGTTCAAGCTTCCGATGCTGCTAGGAATTCCACACGACAGACGGTTTCTCGACAGGTTCAGAAACCGGAGGCCTTGGAGATTGGTGAGCTCGTTAGGGATGCAATGCGACAGGGAGTTGCCCGACAGATCGATGCCCGTCATCAGCTCGAGTATCCTCTGGAACGTGAGCTCCTGCTCCTTCCAGATGATGTCGATCCGATCCAGGTAGATGGACCCATCCAGTGATCCTGTGCTGGAGTTGTTCTTGGGGTGCTTCACGGAAGCCAGGTCTCCCAGCTCTCTCGGGATCACATGGTACCCACGTTCTTAAATTAACCCATGAACTTAACTCAATTAAGAACGTCGGTACCCACGTTCTTAAATTAACCCACAAACATTTATTAGTTTCTTGTAGTGTTTGCCTTTTTGTGCCATGTCATCTGTTTCATGGATTCCTCGGTCATGTATAGATGCCAGATCCCCGGTCATGTATAGATGCTGCCACTTCTATCCATCACTAGAGTCTACCTCCATGAACCTAGACAATTTAGACTTCGGACAATACTTTGCCTCTGCATATTATTTCCTAAATAGGACACAGTTGACAGTTTTTCATAAGGCCTACTGAAGCAGCTGATACAATTTCACTCATCCTTTAACTATAACCAATGTCATGTTATAAGAGGACACAATCTACTAAAAGATCAACCTTGTAAAGACAAAATAACCCACAAGGGTATTAACTTGGGATTAAAAATTAGATGGACAACCTTAACTTATACAAATTATACTTCACCACTTTGCATGATAATCCCTAAAAACTAAGAACCTTAACTTATACAAATTATACTTCACCATAGTGCAAGACAAGCCCTAGAAACTAAGCATGTCACACACTAAGATTTGTCCTTCATGAAATTGCATTAGGTCCTTAATATTTCAAAAATTAAACCTAGCTAGTAGAACACACTAAGGTGCCAACCGGAGCAAGGGATGGAGTGTGGATCAGGGGTGGTCGGTGTAGTTGTTGAAGCTATGCTCGTGGTGGCAGGGACGAGGGGGCAGCGTTGGGGACGACAGTGTTGGGGAGGATGGCGTCAGGAATGACGCATGGGTCGGGGATGAGGCAGTGGCAGTGGCGGAGGGGCGAGGTGCGTGGCGGCGGCGACTTGACCTAGCGACGATGACTTGACCCGATGACGATGACTAGTTTGTGAAAACTGAAAACGCAAGTGAGAAGAGGGAAGACGGGCCCATGATAGCTAGGTTTAGTCCAATCGCTTTGTCGAGTGCCAGATATCTGGCACTCAGCAAAGATTATTTTTATTTTAAAAAAACACTTTGTCGAGTGCACACTCGACAAAGGAATTTTTTTTATTTTCTAAACAATACTTTGTCGATTACCCAAATAGGACACTCGACAAAGTCATGTCTTTGCCGAGTGTCAACTTGAGACACTCAGCAAAGAATGATTTTGTCGAGTTTGTTTTGTTGACAATCGACAAAATATAGTTTGTCTTTTCTTCTTTTTGTCCCAAACTTTTTTGTGGTGTGTTCCTTCTGAACCTACATGTTCAATTTTGGCACATTTCTCAAAGTGTTTGCTACGCATATTAGATTTAGTTTGTTTAATTGTATTTCTTTGAATATTCAAATTTGAACTATAAGTCAATCGAAAAATGGAAAACAATAAACGTAAAAATAATATTTATGTTATTGAGCACAAGTTATGGTCTAAATCAGGAGCAGACCGGAAATTTCGAACATCATGTTCACAGAATATGACTGTGAACTTGCGATCTAGTTGTTTTAAAATTATATAAAACGCAAACGAAGTCTAGAGTTTGTGATAAAATTTTGACAGTGTTTCGTAAAAACTATCATATACTATATGTACAAACCTTCACAACCATTACATGAAATCATGAAACTTCTACATAAATTCATGTGTTTCTATACATAGTGCGTGTATCTAGAGTTTGTGATGAAATTTTGACAGTGTTCCGTAAAAATGTCATATACTATATGTACAAACCTACACAACCTTTACATGAAATAATGAAACTTCTACGTAAATTCATGTGTTTATAGTTTATACACATAGTGCGTGTCAACTTTCACGAAACGATGTTAATTTTTTTATCACGGCCTCTTCATATGATATCATGACATGTCGACAAATTTCATAATTTTCTGAGTTTGTTTGTGTTTTATACAATTTTAAAGCAAGTGGATCGCAAGTTCAAGGTCATGTTTTGTGAACATGATGTAAGAAATTTCTGGTATGTTCCTGATTTAGGCCGTAACTTGTGCTCAATAACATGAATATCATTTTGCATTCATTGTTTACCATTTTTTCAATGACTTACGATTCAAATTTGAATTATCCAAAGAAATTCAATTAAATGAACTAAATCCAACAGATATAGCAAACACTTTGAAAAATGTGCTAAAGTTGAACATGTAGGTCCAGAGACCGTATGAATATAGTAGAAAAAGTTCGAAGAAAATGAATAAAAAGCAAATAAGCTTTGCAGAGTGTCACGAGAAGACACTCGACAAAAGATGTTTTTGCCGAGTGTCACGGTTGGGCACTCGACAAAGACAAACCTTTGTCGAGTGTCTCACTCGGGCACTTGACATAGGTAACAGACATCAGCTGTCATCGGCTCCTGACAGTGCTTTGCTGAGGGCCCGTTTGTACTGAGAGATGGGCGCTCTACAAAGATGTCTTCATCGAGTACCTTTTTATGCCGAGTGTTTGGCTCTCGGCAACGACGCTCATTGCCAAATGCTTTTATTTGCCGAGTGCGACATTCTGCAAAGTGAGTTTGGCGGACTACCCCATAACTTGCCCTCGACAAAGCCTTAGGCACTCGACAAAGACCCGGATTTCGGTAGTGTAGGTCCTAGATATGTCTTGGCAGTAGCCAAAAGTATAGTCTCACCACACCAAAACAGTTAACTTTCTAGAGCCTAAACTCTAGGAAGTTAGCCCTAAACTCTAGGAAGTTAGCGAAACCCTCGGAAGTAAAGCTATCCCGTTGGAAGTTTGGCTCTCGGAAATTAGCTTAACTTCCTAGAGACCTCTAGGAAGTTAGCTAACTTCCTACAGCCAGTGGCCCCTCTCGGAAGTTAGTAGGTTCACGCCATTAGCACCGTCAACCAGCTAACTTCCTACGATTTACTATAGCCCGTAGCACCTAGGCCTAGAGGCCCAGTTAGCCTCTAGGAAGTTAATTTGACCAGCAATACAAAAGTTGTTTATTTTTATTTTACACCACATTCCACAACATAACAAATATATCAACAGCTATAGCACAACATATTTTCACATAAAACATCTCACAAACAATCACATAACAATAATTAAATCCATAGTCTCATCAATTACTTCACAAAAATCTCATCCATAGTCATAAGACACATCTCATCCAGTCATAATAAGAGACAATATCACAACATCTCATACATAGTCATAAGAAAAGTCTCAAGAATCATAACACATAAAATGGAAGCTCACAATCACCGATCACCATCGTGGTACAGTGACGAGTGATGGTTGATACCTCCACTAGCGAAGAGGGCTTCGACAAAGTCTAACCCGTCATCTCGTTCCTGCGTCGGTAAGGTAGCTAGAGGGGTTTGATATACATGTACAAATGATATTTGATGAGTTACACCATAATATAACTAACAACAAGTAAATGATGATGAATTTTCTTACCTGATGTTCGATAGGTGGAGGTGGAGGTGAAGACTAAGGATAATGTACGGGAGGTGGTGGGGGGGCACCGGGACGTGTATCCCTTGGGCTTGTTGTCACACCCGGGTTTAAGGGATAAAGTCGGGTGCGTCTCATATGTGCACCAAAGAAGGACAACACATATAATAACAGAATGTATAGAGATAAATGTCACAATATCATAAAAGTAATTATTACATAGCGAAAGTCTTAGGAAAATAAAAGATAAATATAAAGTGAACTAATGTCCATCCTTGGCGCCATAAAGTCGACTAGGAGACGCCACCTAGATCAGATCGTACTCCTCGTTGTGCGACTCCTCCTAGGCCACATGTTCTTCTGTAACGCCCTGAATTTGGGGGTAGAATTTTTTCTTCTTTTCACTCACCAAATTCGGGCGTTACTCTCTTTTCTCTTCCCGTTTCGCTCCTTCTTCCCAATTTCAAACCAGTATAGTGACAGGTGTTCGTGTCATGTATAAACAAAACTTAAGTGTCATGGGTGTTGCATCATGTCGAAGCGCATTTCTTTATCTGATGTCGCGTGTTCGTCTCGTTCCGTTTCGGATTTCGGTTCGCGATTGGATTCTGTTTAGTGGTCGTGCGTGTCGTGGGTTTCGATCTGCGATGTGGCCCAGCCCGGCCCGGTCCGGCCCGCGCGCCCCTGGCGCCCCCTGCCCTCCCCATGAGCGCCCCCCTCTCCCAGATCTGTTTGGCTCATTTGATTTCTCCCACGCAGTAACCTCCCTCTCTCTCTCCCATCTCTCTCTCTCCCGTGGTGCCCTAGGTTTTGGAGACGGTGATCGCCGGAGTTGGATCCCCGAGGTGAGCTCCCCTCCCCTCCCTTCTCCTCTCTCTCCCTCTTCCTCTCCCTCCCCTTCTTCTCCCCTGCGCGCGTGCCCCTTGCAGCCCTCGTGCGCGGCCCCGGTGGCGCGGCCCGCCCCTACTCCCTCCCCCGCGGCAGCGCGGCCCCGCCCCTGCTCCCTCCCCGCGGCGACGCGGCCCCGCCCCAGCTCCTCCCCCCGCAGCGGCCCCGGCCCCGGCGACGGCCCCCTGCGCGCGGTCCCGGCTTCCGGCGGCGCGGCGCGGCCCGGCCCCCTGCGCGTGGCCTCCGGCCCCCTTGCGCGCGACGTCTCGGCCCCCGGCGGCGAGGCTCCCTGGCCCCCTCGCGTGCGGCCCCTCGGTCCCCAGCGCGCGGCCGTCTCGGCCCTGGAGCGCGGCCCCTGCACTCGGCAGCGTGGACCTTGGCGCAGCTCGCGTGGCCACGGCGCGGCCTCGCGCTCCCCCATTTACCCCAACGCTTTCCCGCATGCGCAGCCCCACACGTGCGGTGATTTATTCTTGGTTTTTAATTAATTTCAAACTCCGTTTAGTTAGCGTGCTGCGTCGCGCGCTTCGTCGCGCGACGAATTTGTTTAATTTCAGATTCTATTAATGTGCTACGTCGCGCGCTTCGTCACGCGACGATCCATTTTAATTTCAGGTTGTTTAATATGTGACGTCGCGCGTCGAGTCGCGCGACGTTCCACTTTAAATTCAGTTCGGATAACGTATGTCGTCGTGCGTTTCGTCGCGCGACGCTTAACGTCTCTTTATAATTAATGCAAGTGTCTCGTTGTGCGCTCTGTCGCACGACGAGTCGTTGATTTCTTAATTCAGTTTAAAGTGTTATGTCGCACGTCTCACCGCGCGACGATCCTTTTAATTTATCTTCATCTGCTTATAATGATTAAACATGAAACATGACTTTACTTTATGCTAAACGTAGTGTCCAAATTAATGCTCTTCTATTAAGCGAGTGGTTTAATTTATAATAATGTAACGTGATCGTTTCTCGACTGTCTTTTCCTCTTTCTCTCTCTTAACCATAATTGCGAGCCCCGCGTGGAACGTCTGTTTATTTACTGCATTCTATTGTATGGTGTACTGTTCTTTTGTATTAAATGTGTGGATGTATGTATGTTTGCGCTCGTATAGGGAACGATCTGGTTGAAGAGCCTGAGGAACTCGCAGGAGAAGTCCCTGAGCAGCAGCTGGTTGGTGGAGGCAAGTGTCCCTTGACCTATCTTTGTCCTATACATTCTTTAATTCACCTCCCGCATTTCACATTTATACCTAAGGATTGACTAGCTTTTGTTATCCATGTCCTTGTTTACCTATTTGGGTTGGATTATTATTGTTTAGCTTTATGCTATTGCTCAACTCTAAACAATGAACATGATGAGATTTATCAATGATACGATGTTTCCCTTCTTTATTATGATGTTATACTTGTGTCATTCAAGGGGGCTCGATTGGTTTCTCGAGTGCCTCTCCGTAAGGACCTGTTCGTTGGATGACCGCCCGGGAAAACAGTGCAACCATGAGGGTGGAATAGGATGCCCTTAGCTGAATAATTAGAGGAACTGGGGTGTAGTTCGCTTAGCCGTCGTGTCGTTAATGGGGCTTGGTGTATGCGGCTCGCTCTGCCAAGCTTGGGTTCGCCCCCCTTGGGGAGGAGTGTGGTGCATTTAGGAAACCTAACGGGCGGCTACAGCCCCGGGGAATCTTTGTAAAGGCTACGTAGTGATGCCCTGCTGGGTCACCTTGGTAGTTATCAATGGAGAGTCATGATCTCCGGGCAGAAAGGGAATCACGGCTTGTGGGTAAAGTGCGCAACCTCTGCAGAGTGTTTGAAAACTGATATATCAGCTGTGCTCGCGGTTATGAGCGGCCAAGGGAGCTCCATTGATTAGTGGTACTTGATCAGAGGTGTTCAGATTGCAGGTGGCAATGAGATTGATGGTTCTTGGTATTGACTCTGGTAATGGTAAGTGGTACTCTTTCTATTTGGAAAGGAGTACGTTTGGGTTAATAACGTGGGTTAATTCTAAAACTTGGCTTTCTCTACTAGTAATAATAATCTGACCAACTAAAAGCAACTGCTTGACTTACCCCCACATAAAGCTAGTCCACTACAGCCAAACAGGATACTTGCTGAGTATGCTGATGTGTACTCACCCTTGCTCTACACACCAACCCCTCTCCCCTCCAGGTTGTCAGCATTGCAACCACTGCTCAGGAGAAGATGAAGCCGTGGAAGGAGACTTTCAGGAGTTCAAAGATTACGACGAGTTCTAGGCGTGGGTTAGCGGCAACCCCCCAGTCGGCTGCCTGTGAAGGCCGCGTTTATCTACGTTTTGTTTTCGCACTTTGATTATTGTAAAGACTATGTGGACGTCTCAGACGTATGATGTAATCGACTATCATTACCCTCATATGTTATTATTGGAGCACTGTGTGATGATTTCCAGTTATGTAACTGCTGTGTACGTGAATTGCTGATCCTGGCACGTACATGGTTCGCATTCGGTTTGCCTTCTAAAACCGGGTGTGACATCTTCTCCCGTGGGGGGGTTTATATATCGCAAGTGTGAGTTCACAAAAGATCATAGCTCAACAAGTCGTGGGGAATAATGTGCATGAACTCACCAAAGGTGGGAGTTCATGTGATGTGTAATGCTGATCAACAATAGGGGTTAGAGCTGAGCATTGCTTTTAGTAAGTTGGACAAATTTTATTAGCAGTTACTAAATGTAAGTAAATACCAAACCATAATAATAATAGAACAAAATTAATAATAAATCCCATGCAATGCAAATGACAAATTGAATTTAGTTCCATAGTTTAATCATGCGAGAGTCCTGAGCTGCTCATGACCGCGAGCACGGCTAGTATACCAGTTTTACACTCTGCAGAGATGTACCCCATACCCACAAGTCATGTTACCCATCTACCAAGGGGTCATGAATCCCATACACCTCTACCAAGGAAGCGAGGCAGGGTAACACTACGAGGCCTTTACAAAGTTCCACTTGCTTCAGAAAACCCGCTACAGTTTCTAGGAAGAGCAATGTAGGAATCCCCCGTGTGACCGTCATCGCAGCAAAATCAACCCGGGAACCTCCCTACACGCCTACTCCCCTACTTCTCTTGCCCCTATCGGGTAAGGTAGTCCCCCACTAGCTTTCCTAGTTAGTCAGCCAAGGGCGTCCCATTCCACCCTTGTGGTGGCACGTGTTTCTCAAGTTAAGGTCCATGTTCCAATTAAAAATAATGATCTTGACATGAATAATAAATAAAATAATAGTATAATTGGAACATGAATATAATGTAATATTAAACCCAAAACCATATAGAGCAATAGCAAATCTACCCAAATAGTTTAGGGGTAAGCAAGGTAAAAAGATATCTAGACTAGGGTAACCTATTGGGTCCCATCAAAATTAAACCTATGCATGGATAAAAGATTATAAAGAACATTATTGGGTAATAAAAGTGGTCAAGGGCACAACTTGCCTTCAGTGAGCTCCTGCTCAGCAACTTCTACCTGCTGAACACCCGGGTCCTCGGCTACTGGCTCTTCTACTCGCCACAATACAAACAAGCAAAATATAAAGGAAAATTTAACATCACATCTAACATGTATACAAAATACATATTAATAATCTACACATTAAAATAAGATCATAGGAAAAAGAATCACTAAATTCGGAGTTACGATTTTGAGTTAAGAATTTTCGAAGTATTTATGTGTTTAGTACAAGATTAATTAAGAGATCAATTCTAATATAGTTTTCTTGCTAAAATAGATAACTATGTGATAAACAATATTATTACAAAATTATAGGAACTGGAATGGACCAATTTGGACTTAATATGAATTTTCTAGGGATTAAACAAGTTCTAGGATTATTTTTATACTTAAAAATTCATTTCTTAAATAGATTTCTTGATTAAATCTCTGTTTGGACCGCACACACAAAAACAGGGAAATGCAGGGGGCCAACGTGTGAATTTTCCTAGACTCAGTCAACACCTGCGATGGACGGCGGGTTTGTTTCCCTAAAACAGAGGGTTCTATTTGTAAAATCAGTCGGCCGAAGGGGTATGCGCTGCCCTGAGCCATCGGATCATCGGTCGAAGGGTCGGATTAAATCATTTCATCACCGAACCGGTACGTGCTGAGAACTATTGGATCCGAGATCTATGGCCCAGATCTGCCCACGCCAACATACACACGAACCACTAATCCCGAGATCGACGACAATCATTTAATTGGTAACGAGGGGATATGTTGATCTAATCGTGGCCATCCATCTAGATCCAACGGTCCTGATCTAACAGCGTGAATGGGTAAACTAATAACTAATCTTAGCCGCAGATCAAGAATTCAACGGACGCGCGATCCCGATCGCCCCTCACCTGACTCCGGTCGGTGGTGCGACCCCTCGCACGGCGGCGCCCATGACCGGAGATCCAATCCACGCACTCAGGCGTTCATTTTCTAATTTGGTCTAGCTACACAATGCGGAAGGTTTACTGAGTGCGAGAATGAGTCTATTACCAGGGTTGTGTCGTGTTGTGTACTCCCAATGAGGAACGCCGGCAACGAGGTAAAACGCGCCCGCCGATGAGAAATTTTACCCCGAACTCCTGGCGTGCGGCTTCTGCTCCCTTCACAAAAATGCCCGCAGAGCAACGAGGACGGCCCAGGTCGCAGTCGCGGCTGAATTCCTCTACTCCGGAACGTAGTTTGCCACATCGGCGGCGCTCGTCTTGATTCTGTTTGCTCAGGTGGCGAGGAACTGGGGCGTGTCAAACGGGGTAGGGAGGTCGGTTAGGGTTAAGGGCCGCACTTTATGGCCACTATAGAGGTGGATCACGGCGGAGCTTGTTACGGAGAGCGGTGACAAAGTCCGCGCGCGTGGGAAGATCCACAATAGCTGGGGGTCCACATGTCAGCGACCTTCCTGGTGCACGCGGCGCGGCTCAGAGGCAAGTGGGTCCCACGAATCAGTGAAAGGCTGAGGAGGGCGCGAAAGAGAGGCTGCCCAGTGGGGCCCTGTTGTCGGCGCCGTGATGCGGAAGTGAGAGCCGGACCGCGCACGTGGTGCAATGGCCCGCAAGCACTGGCGTGTAAGTGGGCTGGCCGGATTTCGTCCCATGAGCGGGCAGGGTAAGTCTTTTCCCTTTTTTCTTTTGTTTTTCCTTCTTCCTATTTTCATATTTCAAAATTTTAAATTCAAATTTGGTTGAGTTTCACTCTTAGAGCTAAATGTACCCATTCAAAAACCTAGGGTAGGAATATATTTATTCATATATTATTTTATCTATTTGTTTAGTATTTTTCTTCTCTTCCTCCAAATTCTAGAATTCCCAATTTAGGTCTAAATTCCCAATTTGAACATTGATGTTTTTCAATAGATTTTTATTATTATATGCACACACAAATAAACTCCAGCATGATGCATGATTTATTTTAGATGTCATTAGTCAATTACTCATTTTAAATGTGATTGTTCACATGTGCTAATAGATAGAAGCAAAACACATAAGGACATTATCTCCTTCTTATGATTTACAAATTTTGGGTATTACACTTGTGCTAGTTGCTACAAAATTGTTGAACTCATTCACATCAGCGTTTTAAATCAATACATATCTTAAAGGGAAAGCTATTATCTTTTGAACTTGTATGAGTGTTTGCTGTTCTTGAATCTATGTAGCATAGTATTCATGTTGCGCGTTGTCTCAAATAATCCTGATGTCGCCTAAGTTCTTCTCGGAGTTGCGCCACTTCTGCTGGATCTTGAGTGGAGCGACGGGAGCTACGAGCATCATACCTCGACGAACCTCCACGCTTAACCCTCACCTGGCTCGAGTCGATGACGTTAGCAAACATTGTGTACCTACAAAACAAGTAACATCATGACAGATTCAGAATACATGTATTGCACTCAACCAATGAAACAATATAAGATATGTAGAATCCGCACCTTCCATGAGCTTTTCCACCACTTGCATACACAACCTGAGGATCAATAGGTGGGGTCCTCCAGTCATAGTCTGGTCCGTTCTAACTAGACATTACTTTGCCATATGCAGCCTCATACAAAAGAACAATACAATCTTACATACAAAAATCCATATAAACAGAGCCTACCAAATATTTCAAAACACTCACGAGATGATCTGTAGCCTTTTGGCTACACAATACATCTAGATTTGAAGGATCTGGTTTTCTGTGCCCCTTAAGGTCTTGTTCGGTTATTCCAATTACATGTGTATTGAAATGGATTGGGATGGATTTTGACTTGTTATGGATTTAAACCGACTCAATACCACCCAATCCACATGGATTAACGGTGAAACGAACAAGCCCTAAGGTATATTTGAACATCACTGGACACTGCACCCGCTAGACATTGTAACTCCCACAGGATCCGAACGTCGTTGGACGCCATGTACGTACCGTACCAAAAGCGTGGTCGCTGGCTCTGATTCGTCGCCTCGCCTGTGACCTGCATAGTTCTTAATGCGTTGCGCGTGAGGTGAGCTCGTGGCACCGTCCATGGATGATCCTGATCTTGATCGGTTGTTTGCTTTGCGTGGTTGCAGAAGGAAGGTCCTGATCGGCGTCGCGGCCGTGATGCTGGTCCTCGTGCATGTTGGCTTCGGTGAGCATAAATTGCTCTGACCAAGTCTTCAAATCAAAAGAAAGATATATATACTAGTACTTGAAATTACGAGACCATTTATTTTTCTGATTCTTACGCAATTTCTATCCTCAACCTATTGCAGCGTTCTCGTTGACCGGGAAGAAGTCGCTTGTGTCCACGTAAGCACAATAGCACATACATAGAGCTTACGCGCGTTCGATTAGATATTTGGTGTGTGTGCTAAAGACTAATGTTTTACAATTTCTGAATTTTGGCAGAGCGTTGTTTCTTGCATGGATCATAATTACGGCGACCCTTATACTGTCCTGCACTTTACTTCTCCTGCACAAGAAATCCGAATATTTTTGTTCCAGCTCATCAAAAAAATTAAACTTATTTCAAATTCTTGTTGATACTGAATTTGGTCATGTGTTCAGCGTGATAGGAGACACCTGCGTGGCGATAGATGAGTGGGTGGCCCAGCCACAGGGGCAGAGCCACACCGCGCTGGACGACATCCTCCTTTGGGCTGACGCAGCGGTGACGGTGGAGGCGCTGTGGTGGAGCAAGGTCAACTACCAGCTCGTCACCAAGCTCAACCAGCTGCTCATCGGGGCAGGATGCGGCCGGCGGCGCGGGCGCGTCGGGGTAGGGGTGCGGCGGCCGAGCGTCGGGGCGAGCCAGGGAGCAGCCGGCGGGTCGGGCGAGTTGGGGCGGGGTGCGGCCGGCGAGGTGCGGCGTCCGGGTGGCAGGGCCGGGGTGGCCGGCGGCCCACAGGGCGGGCGCGTTCGAGAGGGAGCGGAGAGGTTGAATGACGGGATGGAAAGGTGAGGGTAGATCTTAGATTAAGATAACAAATATCACTTCATAAATATTACTTCATAGAGGAAAATAGTATAAAGTTACTTAACTTTCTAGATGTTTTATATGTACTCTAAGAAGTTACTTAATTTCTTAGGTGAAGCCGTAGGAAGTTAGCAGGAACGGCTAACTTTCTAGAGGAGGTCGTAAAAAGTTAGCGGCTCATTTAACTGATTAATAGCTAAAAGCTAACTTCCTAGATAAGGTCGTAGTAAGTTAGCAGAGCAGTTAACTTCTTATAGTAGGTCGTAGGAAGTTAGCAGGGGCGGCTAACTTCTTATAAAAGACCGGCTAACTTCTTATAAAAGACCGTAGAAAGTTAACGGCTCATTTGACCGCACGCGTTGGTCAACATCTGTAACGCCCCGAATTTTTGCAGTTGAATTTTTTCTTTTCTTTACTCGCCAAAATTCGGGCGTTACCTTTTCTTTTTCTTTTTCCCTCGCTAAACCTTGACCTTTTCCAAAGTTCTAGCGGGATTCGGTTTGGATTTCCCGTGTAAGAAAAACCCTAAATACTTTATGTTGTTTGATGCACCATGCCGAACCTTGCATTTCTTTTGATTGCTTTGAAAGTGCAAATGCATTCATGTAGAAAGATCGGATTTTGAAAATGAGAAGAAGATCTTTTCTTTCTTTTTCTCTCTCTTTCTCTCTCCTCTTTTTCTCTCTCCCGCGCCGTGGGCCGACCCCGGCCGGCCCAGCCGCCCCTGGCGCCCCCTCTTGGGCCTTGGAAGGCCCAACCGCTCCCCCCCCACCTCCCCTTTTTCCCCAATTCTCTCTCCCTCCCTCTCATTTTCTCTCATTTTCTCTCCCCCACCCTAAGCCGCCGCCGCCCCTACCCCTGCCCTAAGCCGCCGCCGCCCCCTGCCGGCCGCCCCTCGCCGTCGCTCCCCAACGCCGGTGAGCCCCCCCCCCCTCCTCCCTCTCTCCCTCCTCCCTCCCTCTCCCCTCCCCCTCCTCTCTCCTCGGCCACCGCCTTGGCCGCGCCCCCAGCCGGCCCCTGGTCGCGCGCCCCAGCCGGCCGCTCGGCCGCGCCCTGGCGCCCCCGGCCAGCCCCCAGCCGCCCCAGCCGCGCCCCGGCCGGCCGCTGGCCGCGCCTGGCCCGCCCGCCTGGCCCTTGGCCGCGCCCCCTGCGCAGGGCCGGTTCAACCGCCCCCCCCTCTGTTTTTTTTATTTTTTTTATTATTTTATTTTATTTACTTTCTGTGCTCATAGCTATTTTATTTTAGGTAGGTTAATCATTGTTCATGTTATTGAAATAGGAAGTTTAATTTAAAATTCCGTTATACTAATTGATTCATGTAGTTAATTGTTTATCTCGTGCAATGTTGATCAACTTAAAATGATTAGGTTTCCATTAGTGTATATGTAACAGAAGTCTTTTGTTAAGAACCAATTGTAATTGATCGTTAGTGCATAAGATTTAACCCCCTGCGAGACCCTTTCCCGTTTCTTTCTAACCATAACAAATGCGATATCGAATGTCATACTTGATGCATATTCGCTTTATTTGTTCCCTTGTATGGTGTACTGTTCTTTTGTATTAAAATATGTGGATGGATGTATGTATGTTTGCGCTCGCATAGAGAACGATCCGGTCGAAGAGCCCGAGGAATTCGCAGGAGAAGCCCCTGAGCAGCAGTCGGTTGGTGGAGGCAAGTGTCCTTTGACCTATCTCTGTCCTAATCATTCTTTAATTCACCTCCCGCATCACACATTTATACCTAAGGATTGACTAGCTTTTTGTTATCGATGTCCTTGTTTACCTATTTGGGTCGGATTATTACTGCTTAGTTTGATGCTATTGCTCAACTTTAATCAATGAACATGATGTGGTTATCTATGATACGTTGTTTTCCCGTTCTTATTTATGATTATACTTGTGGCATTTAAGGGGACTCGAGCGGTTTCTCGAGTGCCTCTCCGTAAGGACCTGTTCAATGGATGACCGCCCGGGAAAACAGTGCAACCATGAGGGTGGAATGGGGTGCCCTTAGCTGAATAATTAGAGGATCCGGGGTGTAGTTCGCTTCGCCGTCGTGCCCTCAATGGGTCTCGGTGTATGCGGCTCGCTCTGCCAAGGTTGATTTGTCCCTTGGGGAGGAGTGCGGTACATTTAGGAAACCTAACGGGTGGCTACAGCCCCGGGGAATCTTTGTAAAGGCTTCGTAGTGAATCCTTGGCCATTCACCTCGGGAGTGAATAAGGGTCTTGCAAGCCCGGGCCAGAGAGGGAATCACGGCTTGTGGGTAAAGTGCACAACCTCTGCAGAGTGTTATGAAACTGATATATCAGCCGTGCTCGCGGTTATGAGCGGCCAAGGGAGCTCCAGTGATTAGCGATACTTGATCAGAGATACTTTGGTACAGGTGGCAATGAGATTGATGGTTCTGATTACGATTATGGTATTAGTAAGTGGTATTCTTTCCGTTTGGAAAGGATACATTGGGCTAATAACTTGGGTTAATGTTAAAACCTGGCTTTCTACTAGTAAGTAATAACCTGACCAACTAAAAGCAACTGCTTGACTTATCCCCACATAAAGCTAGTCCACTACAGCCAAACAGGATACTTGCTGAGTATGTTGATGTGTACTCACCCTTGCTCTACACACCAAACCCCCCCCCCCCAGGTTGTCAGCATTGCAACCACTGCTCAGGCGAAGATGAAGCCGTGGAAGGAGACTTCCAGGAGTTCCAAGACTACGACGAGTTCTAGGTGTGGGTTAGCGGCAACCCCCAGTCGGCTGCCTGTGAAGGCCGCGGTTATCTACGTTTCTTTTCCGCACTTTGATTTATTGTAAGAACTATATGGACGTCTCAGACGTATGATGTAATCGACTATTTCCCTTATTAATACTATTTTGAGCACTGTGTGATGATGTCCATATTATGTAACTGCTGTGTACGTGAATAACTTATCCTGGCACGTACATGGTTCGCATTCGGTTTGCCTTCTAAAACCGGGTGTGACATAAGTGGTATCAAAGCCGTGCTGACTGTAGGACCGCTAACCTAGAGTAGAATGGTCGTTCTAAGGATTATAGACCTCTGTCCCTACCTTGACTTTGATATCTCTTCAAAAGTTGGTCCTACCGACCAAACCTATGTTCTACTATATATTATACCTTGCTAAAAAAATTGTGTTTCATTCTGATCCTTCATTTACTTATTACTTGCTGGTCATATTAATTCTGTTCCCACCCTTTTGCTTGCGATGTCTTTTGTAGATGGCTCGACTTAGACACACTGCACGAAAGTCCGTCATCCCCTTCTTACCCTCCCGCCTTGCTGAGCGTCCGCTTCGCCGTCCCGTGGCCGGACAGTCCAGCCACTTGGAGAGACTACACCACCGCCTGCGTGAGGAGCAGGAACGTCGACGACAGGAGCAGCAGGGCTCTTCCTTCTCGCTCCACCAGGAGATAGAGTCTGTGAGGAGCTGCTCCCCTGTGCTTCCTCTAGAGCCGCCCCCTGCATCACCACTGGGCGCCCCAGCTTCTGGAGTAGCTGCTGGAGGAGACCCAGACGACGGAGATGGCGACGACAGCTCGAGCCACGACACCGACTTCTCTGCTAACCCTGAGCCGGAAGGATGGGTTGCTCGACCCATCACTCGCGACGCTGCTCGCGGGTGTCACTTCCACGATGCGCTCGACACCCTGCTACGTCGGGCATTTGACCGGCATACTTGGTCCGTCGAGTATCGCTGTGTGGTCTACCAGCATAGTCGCGGGGTCTACCCGGACCGCTGGGAGGCGACTTGCTTGGTGCGCTGCCCGGAGGACAGTCTCCAGGGTGCAGAGGCCTGCTCAGAGCACTATTCTATCTCTGAACGGGACTCAGCTGAGGCAGCCATGCAAGATGCTGCACGGCGTGCGCTTTCGCACTACTGCTCGGTTTTCGGTGGGGCAGCTGACGGTCTTGACCTGAAGTATTACCCCCGCCGTCCATCTGGCAGCACAGGAGGCGTGATTGTCTCACCTGTCGGTGAGGGCAATCCTAGGTTGAGCAGCACAGTCAACCTAGCCGCCGTGCTAAACACGGAGCTGGACCATGCATTAGATGAGCTGAGTAGGGCTCGTGCTGAGATCGCCCTGCTGCGGGCTGAGCGCGCGGAACGTCGTCATCTGGATGGTGGTTCCCCCGCTCCCGTCGGGACTCAGCACCCGTACCGCTCACCTCAGCGTGGACACCAGTCTTATGGCAATCCCGCCTGCAAGACCAAGATAACTCTAGAACCATAGATCGTTAGAGTTGGATCTTGTAATTAATACGAAATATATACATAGAAGCTTCAGTCTTAGTGTTAGTCTCGCTCTTAGTTAGTCTTAGTTAGACAGGGTAGTTTGCTATATCCTGTGCATTTATGTTTGTCATGATGAACTATGTTTGGTTTGGATCTTTGTAATGATTGTCACCAGAGTGTGGGTATCCCCTGCATTTTGGTTTACCTATTATGTTAATAAAGTTAGTTATATAGTGGGGAAACCTTTTATTCCACTTTCCTTTCTATCTGAGAAGCTGTGTGGTCTGTGTTGGAGATCAGTGAAGATGCTCATCTGTCCAGTGCTGTTGAAGAATTCTATTCTCTTTTCTTATGCTGCAAGATTTGCCAGATCAGTTCTGATGTGTGGTTGCATTCTGCAGATGTCAGAGAACAGGCGCAGAGGAGGAAGGCGTGCTCAGCAGGAGCGAGCCGCTCAACAGGGGGAGGTGCCTCAGCAGCAGCACCTGCCGCCCCCGCCCCCGATGTCGATCGAACAGATGTTTCTGATGCAAACTCAGGCAGTTCAAGCCATCGGTCAGACTTTGGCCGCCATTCAGCAGCAGCAGCAGCAGCAGCAGCAGGCCCCACCTCAGCCTCAGATGCCTCAGATGCCCAGAGACAAGCGTGCTGAATTCATGAGAGGTCATCCACCAACGTTTGCTCATTCTTCTGACCCTATGGATGCTGAAGATTGGCTGCGCACTGTGGAGCGGGAGTTGCATACCGCTCAGTGCGATGACAGAGAGAAAGTCCTGTATGGTCCCCGTCTGTTGAGAGGAGCAGCCCAATCATGGTGGGAGTCTTACCTCGCCACTCATGCCAACCCCGACACCATCACCTGGGAAGAATTCAGAGGTAGCTTTCGTCAGTACCATGTGCCTGCAGGTCTGATGACAGTGAAGAAGGAGGAATTCCTGGCTCTCAAGCAAGGGCCATCGTCTGTCAGTGAGTACCGGGACAAGTTTCTGCAATTGTCTCGCTATGCTCCTGAGGATGTCAACACTGACGCCAAGCGACAATACCGTTTTCTGAGAGGCTTGGTCGACCCCCTGCAGTATCAACTGATGAATCACACCTTCCCGACATTCCAGCACCTGATTGACAGAGCAATCATGACAGAAAGGAAGCGTAAGGAGATGGAAGATCGTAAGCGCAAGATCAGTGGACCCCAACCTGGAAGCAGCAGCCGTCCTCGTTTCTCAGGCAATCAACCTCAGCAGTTCAGGCAGAACCAGCGTCCACCTCAGCAGCATCAGCAGTTTCAAAGGCAGTATCCCCAGCATCAGTACCAGAACCGTCAGAGCAACCAGTCAGGAGGTCAGTTTCCGAGGCAGAATCAGCAGGCACCTCGTCTTCCTGCCCCAGCAAACCAGCAGAACAGTCAGGCAGCACCAGCTCAGGTTGGAAACAGGGCATGTTTCCACTGTGGAGAGCAAGGCCATTGGGTGATGCAATGTCCGAAGAAGGCAGCCCAGCAGCAGTCAGGCCCCAATGCCCCAGCAAAGCAGAATGTGCCTCAGCCTGGAGCAGGCAATCGCTCTCAGCCGCGCTATAATCATGGAAGACTGAACCACTTGGAGGCTGAAGCAGTTCAGGAGACCCCCGGCATGATAGTAGGTATGTTCCCAGTCGACTCCCATATTGCAGAAGTGTTATTTGATACTGGAGCAACACATTCTTTCATTACTGCATCATGGGTAGAAGCACATAATCTTCCAATTACTACCATGTCAACCCCCATTCAAATTGACTCAGCCGGTGGTAGAATTCGAGCCGATAGCATTTGTTTGAATATAAGTGTGAAAATAAGGGGGATAGTGTTTCCCGCCAACCTTATAGTAATGGGTACTCAGGGAATAGATGTCATCCTAGGGATGAATTGGCTAGATAAGTATCGGGCAATTATCAGTTGTGATAAAAGGACAATCAAGTTGGTGTCCCCACTAGGAGAGGAAGTGGTGACCGAGTTAGTCCCGCCTGAGCCAAAGAAAGGAAGTTGTTATCATATGGCTGTCGATAGCAGTGAAGCAGATCCAATTGAGAGTATCAAGGTTGTGTCTGAGTTCCCGGATGTGTTTCCAAAGGACTTACCGGGTATGCCACCAGAGCGGAAAGTTGAGTTTGCCATAGAGCTTCTTCCTGGAACCGCCCCTATCTTCAAGAGAGCTTACAGAATATCCGGACCAGAGTTGGTTGAGCTTAAGAAGCAAATTGATGAGCTGTCAGAGAAAGGTTACATTCGGCCAAGCACCTCGCCTTGGGCCGCCCCTGTCCTATTTGTGGAAAAGAAAGATGGCACCAAGAGGATGTGTATTGATTATCGAGCTTTGAATGAGGTCACGATAAAGAACAAGTATCCTTTGCCCAGAATAGAAGATCTGTTCGACCAGTTGAGAGGAGCCAGTGTGTTCTCCAAGATTGATCTGAGGTCAGGTTATCATCAGCTCAGGATCCGACCTTCGGACATTCCGAAGACGGCATTCATTTCCAAGTATGGGTTGTATGAGTTCACAGTGATGTCTTTTGGTTTGACCAATGCGCCAGCATTCTTCATGAACTTGATGAATAGTGTATTCATGGATTACCTTGATAAGTTTGTGGTGGTATTCATTGATGACATTCTGGTTTATTCTCAAAGCGAAGAAGAGCATGCAGATCATTTGAAGATGGTATTGCAGAGATTGCGAGAGCACCAGTTGTACGCAAAGTTGAGCAAGTGTGAGTTCTGGATCAGTGAAGTCCTGTTTTTGGGTCACATAATCAACAAGGAAGGATTGGCTGTGGATCCGAAGAAAGTGGCAGACATTCTGAACTGGAAAGCGCCAACAGATGCTAGAGGAATCAAGAGTTTCATTGGGATGGCCGGATATTATCGGCGATTCATTGAAGGGTTTTCGAAGATTGCGAAACCAATGACAGCGTTGCTAGGCAACAAGGTTGAGTTCAAATGGACCCAGAAATGCCAAGAGGCCTTTGAAGCGCTGAAAGAGAAGTTGACTACATCGCCTGTCCTAATCTTGCCTGATGTGCACAAGCCCTTCTCGGTGTATTGCGATGCTTGTTACACAGGTTTGGGATGTGTGTTGATGCAAGAGGGAAGAGTTGTGGCTTACTCGTCCCGACAGTTGAAGGTTCATGAGAAGAATTACCCAATCCATGATCTAGAGTTGGCAGCAGTGGTTCACGCACTGAAGACATGGAGGCACTATTTGTATGGACAGAAGTGCGATGTTTACACAGATCACAAGAGTCTGAAGTACATATTCACTCAGTCAGAGTTGAACATGAGGCAGCGAAGATGGTTAGAGTTGATCAAAGACTATGAGTTGGAGATTCATTACCATCTAGGCAAAGCAAACGTAGTGGCAGATGCTTTGAGCAGAAAGAGTCAAGTCAATTTAATGGTCGCTCGTCCGATGCCTTATGAGTTGGCCAAGGAGTTTGACAGGTTGAGTCTCGGATTTCTGAACAATTCGCGAGGAGTCACAGTTGAGTTGGAACCTACCTTAGAGCGAGAAATCAAAGAAGCGCAGAAGAATGATGAAAAGATCAGTGAGATTCGGTGATTGATTCTAGATGGCAGAGGCAAAGATTTTCGAGAAGATGCAGAAGGCGTGATATGGTTCAAAGACCGCTTGTGTGTTCCCAATGTCCAGTCCATTCGGGAATTGATTCTCAAGGAAGCTCATGAGACCGCTTATTCGATTCACCCTGGCAGTGAGAAGATGTATCAGGATCTGAAGAAGAAATTCTGGTGGTACGGAATGAAGAGGGAAATCACAGAGCATGTGGCTAAGTGCGATAGTTGTCGAAGAATTAAGGCAGAACACCAGAGACCAGCTGGATTGTTGCAACCGTTGCAGATCCCTCAGTGGAAATGGGATGAAATTGGTATGGATTTCATAGTCGGATTGCCTCGCACTCGAGCCGGCTATGATTCTATTTGGGTAGTGGTGGACCGTTTGACCAAGTCAGCCCACTTCATACCTGTCAAGACCAGCTACAACAGTGCAGTATTGGCAGAGTTGTATATGTCTTGGATCGTTTGTCTTCATGGTGTGCCAAAGAAGATAGTGTCAGACAGAGGAACGCAGTTCACCTCTCATTTCTGGCAGCAGTTGCATGAAGCCTTGGGCACGCATCTGAATTTCAGTTCAGCTTATCATCCGCAGACAGATGGCCAGACTGAAAGGACCAATCAAATTCTCGAAGATATGTTGAGAGCCTGTGCGTTGCAAGATCAGTCCGGATGGGATAAGCGATTGCCTTATGCAGAGTTTTCCTATAACAACAGTTACCAGGCCAGTTTGAAGATGTCACCATTTCAGGCGCTCTATGGAAGGAGTTGCAGAACTCCGTTGCAATGGGATCAGCCTGGAGAGAAGCAAGTGTTTGGGCCAGACATTCTGCTTGAAGCCGAAGAGAACATTAAGATGGTTCGAGAGAATCTGAAGATAGCGCAATCGAGGCAGCGAAGCTATGCAGACACAAGAAGAAGAGAGCTGAGTTTTGAAGTCGGAGACTTTGTCTATCTGAAAGTGTCACCGATCAGAGGAGTCAGAAGATTCGGAGTGAAAGGCAAGCTAGCACCCCGCTACATTGGTCCGTACCAGATCCTCTCAAAGCGTGGAGAAGTGGCTTATCAGCTCAGCCTGCCAGAGAATTTGTCTGCTGTGCATGATGTCTTTCATGTGTCTCAGTTGAAGAAGTGCTTGCGTGTGCCAGAAGAGCAGTTGCCAGTGGAAGGTCTTGAGGTCCAGGAGGACTTGACCTACGTTGAGAAGCCAGTGCAGATCCTTGAGATTGCAGACAGAGTCACCCGAAGGAAGACCATCAGAATGTGCAAAGTCAGATGGAATCACCACTCTGAGGAAGAAGCAACCTGGGAGCGTGAAGATGATCTAGTGGCCAAGTACCCAGAGCTCTTTGCTAGCCAGCCCTGAATCTCGAGGGCGAGATTCTTTTAAGGGGGATAGGTTTGTAACGCCCCGAATTTTTGCAGTTGAATTTTTTCTTTTCTTTACTCGCCAAAATTCGGGCGTTACCTTTTCTTTTTCTTTTTCCCTCGCTAAACCTTGACCTTTTCCAAATTTCTAGCGGGATTCGGTTTGGATTTCCCGTGTAAGAAAAACCCTAAATACTTTATGTTGTTTGATGCACCATGCCGAACCTTGCATTTCTTTTGATTGCTTTGAAAGTGCAAATGCATTCATGTAGAAAGATCGGATTTTGAAAATGAGAAGAAGATCTTTTCTTTCTTTTTCTCTCTCTTTCTCTCTCCTCTTTTTCTCTCTCCCGCGCCGTGGGCCGACCCCGGCCGGCCCAGCCGCCCCTGGCGCCCCCTCTTGGGCCTTGGAAGGCCCAACCGCTCCCCCCCCACCTCCCCTTTTTCCCCAATTCTCTCTCCCTCCCTCTCATTTTCTCTCATTTTCTCTCCCCCACCCTAAGCCGCCGCCGCCCCTACCCCTGCCCTAAGCCGCCGCCGCCCCCTGCCGGCCGCCCCTCGCCGTCGCTCCCCAACGCCGGTGAGCCCCCCCCCCCCCTCCTCCCTCTCTCCCTCCTCCCTCCCTCTCCCCTCCCCCTCCTCTCTCCTCGGCCACCGCCTTGGCCGCGCCCCCAGCCGGCCCCTGGCCGCGCGCCCCAGCCGGCCGCTCGGCCGCGCCCTGGCGCCCCCGGCCAGCCCCCAGCCGCCCCAGCCGCGCCCCAGCCGGCCGCTGGCCGCGCCTGGCCCGCCCGCCTGGCCCTTGGCCGCGCCCCCTGCGCAGGGCCGGTTCAACCGCCCCTAGGGCCAGTTCAACCGCCCCCCTCTGTTTTTTTTATTTTTTTATTATTTTATTTTATTTACTTTCTGTGCTCATAGCTATTTTATTTTAGGTAGGTTAATCATTGTTCATGTTATTGAAATAGGAAGTTTAATTTAAAATTCCGTTATACTAATTGATTCATGTAGTTAATTGTTTATCTCGTGCAATGTTGATCAACTTAAAATGATTAGGTTTCCATTAGTGTATATGTAACAGAAGTCTTTTGTTAAGAACCAATTGTAATTGATCGTTAGTGCATAAGATTTAACCCCCTGCGAGACCCTTTCCCGTTTCTTTCTAACCATAACAAATGCGATATCGAATGTCATACTTGATGCATATTCGCTTTATTTGTTCCCTTGTATGGTGTACTGTTCTTTTGTATTAAAATATGTGGATGGATGTATGTATGTTTGCGCTCGCATAGAGAACGATCCGGTCGAAGAGCCCGAGGAATTCGCAGGAGAAGCCCCTGAGCAGCAGTCGGTTGGTGGAGGCAAGTGTCCTTTGACCTATCTCTGTCCTAATCATTCTTTAATTCACCTCCCGCATCACACATTTATACCTAAGGATTGACTAGCTTTTTGTTATCCATGTCCTTGTTTACCTATTTGGGTCGGATTATTACTGCTTAGTTTGATGCTATTGCTCAACTTTAATCAATGAACATGATGTGGTTATCTATGATACGCTGTTTTCCCGTTCTTATTTATGATTATACTTGTGGCATTTAAGGGGACTCGAGCGGTTTCTCGAGTGCCTCTCCGTAAGGACCTGTTCAATGGATGACCGCCCGGGAAAACAGTGCAACCATGAGGGTGGAATGGGGTGCCCTTAGCTGAATAATTAGAGGATCCGGGGTGTAGTTCGCTTCGCCGTCGTGCCGTCAATGGGGCTCGGTGTATGCGGCTCGCTCTGCCAAGGTTGATTTGTCCCTTGGGGAGGAGTGCGGTACATTTAGGAAACCTAACGGGTGGCTACAGCCCCGGGGAATCTTTGTAAAGGCTTCGTAGTGAATCCTTGGCCATTCACCTCGGGAGTGAATAAGGGTCTTGCAAGCCCGGGCCAGAGAGGGAATCACGGCTTGTGGGTAAAGTGCACAACCTCTGCAGAGTGTTATGAAACTGATATATCAGCCGTGCTCGCGGTTATGAGCGGCCAAGGGAGCTCCAGTGATTAGCGATACTTGATCAGAGATACTTTGGTACAGGTGGCAATGAGATTGACGGTTCTGATTACGATTATGGTATTGGTAAGTGGTATTCTTTCCGTTTGGAAAGGATACATTGGGCTAATAACTTGGTTTAATGTTAAAACCTGGCTTTCTACTAGTAAGTAATAACCTGACCAACTAAAAGCAACTGCTTGACTTATCCCCACATAAAGCTAGTCCACTACAGCCAAACAGGATACTTGCTGAGTATGTTGATGTGTACTCACCCTTGCTCTACACACCAAACCCCCCCCCAGGTTGTCAGCATTGCAACCACTGCTCAGGCGAAGATGAAGCCGTGGAAGGAGACTTCCAGGAGTTCCAAGACTACGACGAGTTCTAGGTGTGGGTTAGCGGCAACCCCCAGTCGGCTGCCTGTGAAGGCCGCGGTTATCTACGTTTCTTTTCCGCACTTTGATTTATTGTAAGAACTATATGGACGTCTCAGACGTATGATGTAATCGACTATTTCCCTTATTAATACTATTTTGAGCACTGTGTGATGATGTCCATATTATGTAACTGCTGTGTACGTGAATAACTGATCCTGGCACGTACATGGTTCGCATTCGGTTTGCCTTCTAAAACCGGGTGTGACAACATCTGAAAGCTAACTTCCTAGAGGTGGTCGTAAAAAGTTAGCAGGGGCAGCTAACTTGCTAGAGTAGGTCGTTGGAAGTTAGCAGGGGCGGCTAACTTTCTAGAGGAGGTCGTAGGAAGTTAGCGGCTTGTACACGTTGGTCAGCATCTAAAAGCTAACTTTCTATAACTTTTATAACAAACCATAGAAAGTTATGTTTATTTTCTAGAGCTATTAGTAGCCTCTCAGAAGTTATTAATTTCCTACAGTTTGTTATAAAAGTTATGGTAAGTTAAAAAACGTAGGAAGTTTATATTTTTGTGTAGTGTCTTTGCCTTTCTCGGTGCAGATAGTAGTGAATCTAAAAGTAAAAATGTAAAAATTATATCATGATCTTGTTCATTTTTTAAAAACTGTTGGTTTATGATGAATATTTGAAGTAGGACCTAATATGATATGTAAATAAAACGGACGGGTATTTGTAAGATTATGTTTGTTTACCCACTAGATTATATAATCTAGCTTAAATAAGAAACAAACAAAATAGATTATTAGGTGGATTATATAATCTAGATACCTAGATTATTAGGTAATTATATAATCTAAATTAGATTATATAATACTCTAACGAAACAAACAGGGTCTAAACCCCAGCATGTTCAATTGGCCAGCCGATTTTCAAAAAAAAAAAGTCTGCCGACGTGCATGACACTTGAATGGTAGGATGGCTTGATTGACACAGAAGCCAGTCATTCTTCGCTACACATTAACGAAATATAAATATTTATGCAAGCCCATGCAAGCACCCATCCTAGCTATTTATTCTTTCATGGGTTAGATTGTGATATGCAATTATTTGTGGCATCTATTTTTATATATTTTGTTTCAAAAAACATTAAATGTGAAAGATTTGACGCTAGTTATTGGTTGACTATACATATCACACTAGTTAAGAATGGGACTTCCGTCCCTTGACTTATACCGGTTCTAAACAAGCCATTATAGAAAGGTTTAGTACGGTTATTATTTCAAACAGATACTAATGTTAAGTTTTAGTATGGTTTGAAGACATCAATCGATACTAATCTTATTAGTACGAGTTGGTGTCTTCAATTGGTATTGAAAGGTTAACAGTGCCTGTTGGAAACATCAACCAATACTAATGTGCCTATTTTATAAACCCTCTCTTCTCGAGCCGACAACAAGAACATAGAGGGAGTCTGTTCATGGCGTTATGAGCTTTAAGGACGAGAGGTGTTGTCCAAGTTTTTTAAAGAAATTACTAAAGATTTTACTCATTTAAGTGGAAGAAAAGGTTAGGAAGTTCATCCTCTCAAATAGTATAGTTGAAACAGTTACTTGCTTTATTTAGATTTCTTGAATTGTATGGTTCATTATTTAATTTAGGAGAAAAAATAGTGAGTTTATCCTCTCATATGCGTTGTAATATGTATAAAGATAATTAAACACTATATTAAAAACACATATCTCCGACGGTCTCCTTATATCTGACGGTCTCGTACAAGACCGTCGGACATACGTTTACGTCCGACGGCTTTGGGTGGCCGTCGGATACATTGGCTTAGTCCGATGGCCCGACTGACAGCCGTCGGGGCTTATGTCCGACGGCTGGCCGTCAGAGATAAGCGATTTTAACACGCGGACTAAGTAGCCGTTTCATTTCCATCTGCGTGCTCCTACGACGTCCAACAGTTGTCGCCGTCGCGCTGCCCGCCGCTGCGGCCCTGCCTGCTACCGTCAACCGCCCCCGCCCAGCGCCGCCCTGCCCGCCGTCGAGCCTCTACCCAGCGCCGGCGCCCACCACCGCCGCCCTGACACCTGCCCCGACGCCGGCGACCCCGACTTGTCCCTGCCCACGCCGGCAACCGCCCCGCCGCGAGCCGCTAAGTGAGTATTTTTAATTTTTAGTATAATTTTGTCAATGTATATATTGTTTTCTATTTGTCTTTTTTCAGTATTAAAATTTTTGTATGTTTAATATTGTTTTGCTTGTTATGTCCGACGACCGGAATTTGATTATGTAATAAATTTAATTTGTTTTAGTTTACTTAGTAGTGCTTAGATAATTTAAACTTTTAATTTTTGAGGGACGGGTACCGTCGGACATAAGCCTTCGGCCGTTGAAAATAGCTTATGACCGACGGCTTATGGCTTATCTTCAACGGCTTTGGCCTCCAACGGCTTTGGCCATCGGAAATTCCCTATTTTAGTATAGTGGAAATTAGAAATTTATCACAGAGGACGTCTATTCATTGGCGTCATAAGCTTCAAACAGGAGAGATGTGTTAGTTTTTTTTCTAGAATTTGTTGAAGATTTCACACATTTGTGTGTGTGAAACGTTTATGAACTTAATCCTCTTATATAGTATTGTTGAACTAGTTAATTACATTGTTTTAATACTTTTGAACGGTGTCGTTGATTGTTTAATTCAAGGTAAAAATACTGAGTTCATTCTCTCGTATGTGCTATAGTATCTGTGAACGTAATAGAATTTAGGAAAATTAGAGAGGATTTATTTTCGTAGCGCTATAAGCTTTACAGAGGTGAGATGCTGCTCAATTGTTTCATAGAATTTATTGAAGATTTTACTCATTTAATCGTGAGAAAATGTTAGGAATTTTATGCTCATGTAGTATGGTTGAAGTAGTTACATGTTTTGCTTAGATTTTCTTGAATTGTACAACATATATTGACAATCTAAAGAATATATTCAAAGCGTTCATTATTTTCTCAACATATGCGAGACACACAAGCAAAAAAGGTTTTATGTGTTGTCTATGTAGATACTTTAAGAACAAGAGAGAATACTCTTAATCAACGTCAATTCAACTCCAGTTGTTAAAGGGATTTCAAGCCTAACTATATTTGTTGGACCAAGCATGGAGAAATAGGAGTTTTAGAGGACTAAGAAATATGGGTTCTTGCAACGAAATTCATGATTATCGCAACACACAAAATAGTGACAAAAAAAGGTGCATATATTGCAACCACTTTTAAAAGGTTGTGTCAATAACTAACACATAATGCTACAACTTTAGTACTGTTGCAATATCCGGTGTGGCGCTAGGGTAATTTTGCAGCAACTGTTACAATGGTAGCAATAACACATTTCTCTTGCAATGAAAGTTATAGTTATCGCAATGCACAAAAATAGTGGCAAAACAGACCATATATTGCAACCACTTCTAAAGGTTGTGGCAATAACTAACACCTAATTTAACAAAAAAAGTGTTGTTGCAATATCCATCGTGGCATTAAGGTGATTTTTTAGTACTGGCATGACACATATTCCCTATGAAAAGTCACAATTGCCAGTCTCTAATTGTACAGTCTCTTTGTAAATAGGGATGGTCGTTATTGTAATTTGAGCTAAGATGTATGTAACCATGACCATATAAATAGGTGTCAAATACCACTACTACAGGGGTCAACTAGTCATACACCCTGCATCTATAACACCTCTATATAGGAGAATATCCAATGTTTTGTCACTTTTGATCCCTTGAGTCATCTCAAGAGACCTTTGAAGGTACTACCTTTGGAAGGTATCTTGTGTCACTCTGTATTTTTTATCTCTATTGTGTGCAATAAAAGAAAGATAAAGATGCATGACCCACTATAATATGAAAACTTGACTCCTATGTGCATTTTTTATTATGTTTAATAACTTCAGCATCAGTTTTCCTGTTTTCTTCTCCCTCCTCAGCATCTTCTAACCTTTTGAAGGTGGGAGGAGGGTGCTTCACTTTAATTTGTTGCCTAGTTGTGGTTCCTTGTAGCAGCTTCGATAGGTCTCCAGCATTTGGTGCCCACATCTAGTGAACTCACTAACCACCATTAGCATACCTCTGTAAAGGGACATGGATAGGACTAGTGACACCAGTTCTATTGTCAACCCAAACACCAAGAACACACCAAAGTTGTTCACTAGACCAAAGTTGCAAACTGAAGGCAAGACATGAATAAAGATCTAGAGCACCTAGTTGAGCCTAATGATGTTGATGATGAGATTGAGGGTCTCAAATAGATACAAACGTAGATTGAAATTTAGAAGCAAAAAATGCTTCAAGTCACTCAACTTCGACAACAGATGGATGAGGCCTATGGAGAGATTCATCGCTTAAGATGGGAAGAAAATAAGCAAATGCAAGGCCAAGGATTCTAGAACAAAACAACCATTTATTTAGAGAATGAAGCTTATGCTAGGTTCGTCCATAATAGCACATCCCCACTCTCAAGTGATCTGTAGGTAGCTCCATGGCTGGTTTCCATACAAGCCTCTCTACATTCGCACCTATGATGGTCAATCTAGCCCCAAACAATTCTTGACGAGATATGAGGAAACCTTTCTTCCTTTGGTAGAAACACATAATTACTACCAAGTCATTCATCATGGTCATAAGGGGCATAACACAGAGTTGGTATTCCTCCCTTTATGTATGCTATCATCACATGGCAAAAACTCAACGATTAGCTACTCACAAGCTTTCAAGGTTTTCAAACCAAGTCAACCATAGCTTAGGTTCTGTTCTAGTGTGCCCAAGAGCCTGAAGAATATCTCTAAGGCTATGTCCAAAGATTCCTTTGGATCTGAGCACAAGGACAAAGTGTACTGGATGATATTGTCATTAAGGCCATAATCAAGGGGCTTTGAATGGATTATGCTCTCTAGGGGTGAAAACGGTTGAAAACGATCGGAAAACACTAAAATCGTTACCATTTTCATATTTTTTATCGAAAACGAAATCGGAAACGGTAACTTCGGAAACAGAAACGATATCGTTATTTCGGAAACATCAAAATCGAAAGTTCGGTATGAAAATACATCGGTACCGGTCGGAACCTTAAATACAATTGGTAACCATATCAATATGAAAATATGTCAATATAACAAGTTCACAATACAACAAAGTTTACAAATATCACAAAGACCACAAGTTCACAATATAACAAGTTGATCACAAAGACCACAAGTTCACAATATAATAGGTTGACCACAAAGATCACAAGTTCATAATATTACAAATTGATCACATATATCACAAGTTCACAATATGATAAGTTGATCACAAAGAAAACAAGTACATAATATAACAAGTTCATCATAAAGTTCAAGAGCCACAAGTCCACAAGTCCCAAGTTTGCAAGGTCACAAAACATTATGGAGCAAGTACAATAAGAAACATTCATAGCATTCATGGTACATTATCATCATCTAGATCTTCATCAACAAGCTTACAACGATGCCTCAGGTCCATCATCATTATCATCATCTAGGTCTTCATCCTGCATTTTGTTAAAGAAATATACAATTAAATCATAGCTAATGTTTTATGCACCAAAATATAATAGAAAATGAAGGTAAATTAACCTCAAATGAAGGATTTCTTGCAAGAGCCTCAAGTTCATCCATTTCATAAACCATATTAGGAATAGCAACACTCTTAGCCTTGGAACCTGGGAATATAAAAATCCATTAGTGCATTAGTAAAAGGGTATTGAACTAATGGCTAATTAAATTGTAAATAAATATAAGGTACTGCTATATAACCTTTTCTTGCTCTAGCTATCCAATCTTTGGTGTAGACCAGTGCTTCTACCATGGTAGGGTCAAGGCGAGTACAAAATGGATCAAGTACACGACCACCAGCACTAAAAGCAGATTCTGAAGCTACTGTTGACACTTTCATAGCTAAGACATCATGAGCAAGCTGGCCCAAGAGAGGATATTCTTCTTTGTGTGCTTTCCACCATGCTAATATGTCAAAAGTGTGTTGATTACTTTTACCAACCTTTAGTATTGGATCTGCCAAATATTTTTCTAAGTCACTTGTGTCAATAGAATCATCATGACCTTGTCCATCAAATATATAGCTATCAAGCTCTTCTTCGATACTTGACTTAATCATGTCAACTGCTGAAGTTGAGGAAGGTGTAACAGATGATGCTGAGGGTGTAGTAGAGACATAGTATTGATACATCTTTTTCATGACACCATTAAATTTATCCAGTTCAGTTTGATATGTATATGGGTACACCTCCTTCAAGTAAAATTCTACAATTTTCCTCTTGTATCTAGGATAAGGACACTAGCCACAGCAAGAGCAATATTTGACTTATTCCAGTACTTGTCAAACTTGACCATCATAGTGTTGCCATGTTATTAATAGTGGGATGGGTGCTATCACACCAATCAACTAGACATGATTAGCACCCAAATTACATGCAAACTTGACCGCGGAGACAAGATTAGCACCCAAATTACATGCAAAACTTGGAAATAGTACACCTAGACAAATCGTTATATAGGTAGCCTACATGAAGAGCAACCACCTCCATCTAACTAGCATCGAAAGCTAGCAACACCCAAATGCTAGCTTGGGACAATAGATCGCAACAGGAAATAGGGCGTCATCTGAAGCAAGCGGCAATACCTTGTAGTACTCCTCACAGCCTCATAGGTCGGGTTCTTGGTAGCGAAGGGCGGCGCTGCTTGAAGTGGCCCTGCTTGAAGTGGCGGCACGGCCCTGCTTGAAGTGGCGGCACTACGTGCGATAGTGCTTCTACCTGCGCCAGGCCAGATGAGGGAGAACAAGCTGGGAATTAGGTGATACCTCGTCGGACGAGGAGGATGCGTCGCCAGCTCCAGCTGTAGCCGCCGCCCGCCACCACAAAGCCTTCTCTTTCGCTACAGCTTGGCCCACCACCAGTCTGCCACAAACCCTATAGTTTGGCTCTCGACCGTGACTCTGTGAGTATTGGGCAGTGCCGTAGTGGGCCTCCTCTCATGGGCTAAGGACACAAACGACTGGGCTACGTGGGCTGGAATGTGTTTTGGTATTTTCGGAAATTTTGACAACTGAATTCGGTAAAATTCCAATGAAAATCGGTAACCGATGGAAACGGTCGGTAAAACTCCGTACCGATTCCGATACTGATTCCAAATCGAAATTCCGACAACTGATATCGTTTTCGAAAAATACCGATACCGATAAATTCGACCAAGAAAAACCGGAAATGGTTTCCGGAATTCTGAAAAATTCTGGATCTGTTTTCATCCCTAATGCTCTCAATACTTCACCATAAATCCACCCAAGCATTTGGAGAAGTTGCTCCACAAAATAAATGAATACATCAGAGTAGACAATAACTTTTGGCAACATGGACAAGCAATTAAAAAAATATGCCACAGTATTAAGAAACTTCAGTCGATATTTAAGGCATGTAATGAATATTTAGAATCCATAACAAGCCAATGAAAAACATATACAACCTCAAGGACTAGCTCAATATAATCCTCAAGAAATCACATACAAGCCTAGTAAAGAAACTTTTGGTGTGGACAATAACTAAGAGGGGGTAGAGGAGAACACAATTTTGGAGGAAGACATTTCTAAAGTGCACAACCATGCAAACTATATTACTTCTTTTGTGGAGCAAAAAAGGGTGATATGAAAATGAACTACACAATAACTATACAAAAGAAAAGAGAACTGGTAGATGCAAACAAAGCCAATCATCCAAAGGAAATATGACACACAACATATTTTGTCCATTAGCTTATGTTTCATAGTATGTTCAGCATCAAGGACCAAATGCACATTCAAATGCATCGGTGCATCATAGTCAAGTCTTTATAAACTCATTATCCTTAATTTCCATGAATGTCTCAATATGACCATTCACCCTTTGGCCAGTTGCAATATCCATTTCAAGAACCATTCCAAGTGGATAAAAAGGAAGGGTTTAAAGCCTAGATAGTGAACAACATGGTTCTCCTAGCAAAACACATATTCCTTATAATGGGGATCAATCTTTAAGCTAGATAACATGAAATATATGAGATAGATCTAGAGGCGAGTACAACACATGGGTGTACAAGGCTCATTCATTAAGTCAAAGTGGTCTCACATCCATTTCACTTTCACCCTAGAAAACCTTTAGTTAAAGGTTTCATGGTTTACAATGTCTTGGTAGATACTGGAAGTGCACTGGACATCATCTTCTCCAAGGAATTCAAGCAAATGCAAGAACTCAAAGGTGTCTTACTAGAAGCCCAAACCCACTTTGTGGCATTGGTAGGAGACAGATAGTAGCCCTTGACAAAATACAAATGCTGGTAACCTTCAATTATATTAACAACACAAGAACTAAGAATATTACATTTCACATGATTGATATGGACTACCCATACAAATTAATAAATTGAGGAGGCACATTGAATGCCTTCAAAGATGTAGTGCACTCAATGTACCTATGCACGAATATGCCAGGGCCCTACAAACTCATCTCAATGCATGGTGGTCACAAAAAAGAGCTAAAGGTAGCTGGAGAATAGCCCTAGTGGTCCAAAATATTGATGAATCTAAAAAGAAACATAAGAGCCACAAATCAAGTAAAAAGTTGCACCCATAGATCAGCCAAAGCAGGTGCTCTTATGTGAAGATACAATTGATGAGAAAATTCTCTTCGGCACTAAGTATTCTGAGGAACATGTAGGTCAACTGAAGAGTTCATGTTCCATAACAAAGATGTATTTGTATGGTCTAGAAACAACTTATGGAGAGTTGATAGAAGCATAATCATTCAAAACCTTAATGTTGATCCGAAAAGCAAACCAAGAAAGAAGAAGCTTCACAATGTGTCTAAAAAAGAACCAATGGTGATAGGGTCGAAGTAAAATGGCTCCTTAATGTTAGGGTCATACGAGAAATTGAATACCCTAAGTGGTTAGCAAATAGAATATTGGTAAAAAAGCCTAGTTGAAAGTGGAAAATATGCATTGACTTCACTAATCTAAACAAAGTCTATCTATGGAATGAATTTCCATTGCCATAGATAAATTCCCTACTGGATCAAGGAGCAATGTCATAAATAACGAGCTTTCTCGATTGCTACTCTGGTTATCATAATATTTGGATGAAAAAGGATGAACCCAAGACTAGATTTGTCAATTCTAATAGAACATATTGTTACCTTTGGATGCTAGAGGGGTTGAAGAATTCAGGTGGTAGTTTTAGTCGAATGAAAACCAATGTCTTAAACACTCAAATTGGAAGATATGTCCTAACATATGTTGTTGACATCATTGTCCAAAGCACAAAGCAAGAAAAGCACATAGATGGCTTGCTAGAAACATTTGCAAAATTTTGAAAGGCGAGTTTAATGTTAAGCATTGGAAAAGTTGTCTTTCAATTAAGAAAAAGAAAAATTATAGGATACCTCATGTCAATGAAAGGAATATAAGTAGACCCTACAAAGGATAAATCCATACTTTGGATGGAGCCACCCAAAACATGAAAAGGAGCTCCGACGCTAGAAGACAAACTAGCCCCGTTGAACACGTTTATAGCAAGACTAGCTGAATGAAGCCTTCTTTTCTTTGAGGTGCTAAGGTCTATTGAAATAATCCAATGGGGTCCAAACTAGTAAAAAACTTTTGAAGAGCTAAAACAATACTAGATTCAGTTGACTACCCTCTCCGCACCAAAGCTAGGAGCTTCATTGCAATTATATGTAGCTGCTTCTCACTCAATGAGAAGCACTACCTTGATACAAGAATGAATTGAGGAAGGACACAAAAGCATCACCCATTATACTTCGTATTCAAGGATTTGAGTTCATCAAAGTCAAATTGCTCAAAAGTTGACAAAGTACTATATACAGTAGTAATAGCCTTAAGCAAACTTCAACATTATTTTCAATCTCATCACGTATTAGTACCTTCATCTCAACTAGTACAAGATATACATAGAAACAGAGAAACAAGCTAATGAACTAAATGAGTTCATAATTGATTTTATCCATTGGTCAACCATCAAATCCCAGACATCGATAGAATGCATCATAGATTGGACACAAAGCAGCCATAAACCAAGTCTTATATGAGATGAAGCTATTTGGATGGTATTCTGTGATGGCTCTTGGGGCTCTTCAAGGGAAGTACCTACAACAATTATAACCTCACCCCTAGAACTCATGACTTTGTATGCTGCAAGACTAGAATTTCAATGCACAAACAAAACAACTGAATATGATATGTCATATTGCTAGGCCCTTTGAAACTACAAGACATGGGGGTCAAAAGGGTCATCATCAAATTAGATTCACAAGTAATCATGGGGCACATCGACGAGAGCTGCAAGGCAAAAAATTCAATATTAGAGAAATATATGTATACTATTCAAAGAATCAAAGCATTCTTCGAGGGATCCTCAGTCAAAATATACCAAGAGCGGGAACGAACAAGAAGACCTACTTGCTAAGTCCAGGACTAAGGGGCTACCCCTACTTGCTAAAGTTTTCTTTGAAATCTTAAAAGAACCTTCAATTAAGCTATTAGAAAGAGTGGTATTGAACATATCACTATTTCATAGTGAAGATTGGCACTCTGAAATATTCTCTTTCCTATTTGGAATATATCCATCATATGATTAAGCCTGGGTAAAGAGGATAGAAGGCAGAACAAGGCCATACAAGCTTTTAGAAGGGGACTTATTCAAAGGAGTTTGTGCACCATTGCTGAAATGCCTGTCCTGCTCTAAAGGACAAGAACTTATGATGTAAATCAATGCAAGCATGTGTGGATCTCATATAGGCTCAAGTGTGTTAGTGGGCATTTTTATAAGGCTTCTATTGGTCGAAGGTAGCGACAGATGTCATAGACTTGGTGTGAAGATGTGATAATTGTCATAAGTGTGCCAAAGATCAAAACCATACTATGTCCGTCACCCAGTTAATCCAACCATCTTGGCCACTGCAAATATGGGGAATGGACATAATCATCCCAATATGGCGAGAAATTTAAAGTATGTAATGGTGGGAGTTGAATACTTCTTAAATTGGATTAAGGCAAGGACATTAGCAAAAATAACATCAACTATGATCCAAAAATTTTACTTGCAAAGCATCATTAGTCTGTTTGGATTGCCCAATGCACTGACTATAGACACTGACACTCATTTTGACTCTAAATTCTTTAGAATTCTATGCGACCAAGTTAGCACAATCATACACTTTGCATCTGTAAGACATCCAGAGTCAAATGGCCTTATGGAAAGAGCAAATGTAAACATCTTACTAGGACTCCTATATCTGTTGTTAGTTTGCTGAAAGAAAAATGGGTTGACGAGTTAATGAAGATTGTCTAGAATCATAACACATCAGTCTATAGATCAACTAGTTTTACGTCATTCAAGCTACTCTTCAGAGATGAAGAAATGATCACTAAAGAGGAAAAAAGGAAGCCTCATGAAGTGATAATACACATCTCCCACAAGAGCTCATACACATCACCACAATGTGTCAGATATTGGCCAGTCTGTTGCACCAAACTTACATAGGAGCTACTTTGTTATGTGTTTTGTTAACCACTGCACTTTCTTGTATGATCATCCAATTTTAACCCCTTTGATGTTCACATGCCCACCGTTACTATGTGGTTGGTCCCGCCATGTCCTTTTCTTCTCTCAACAACTCATATTTTCGCCTTTGCAACCATTGGAATTTTGCAATGATCTTTGCATCATTGCACTTACTACAATTTATATTTGAGTACATGACATTGATGAGATGACTTGTTTCTCCAAATTAGGATTTTTATGAAATATCCATATGTTTGTGTCGTGCTTAAGATTTTCAATCACTTGATATCCTCAATGTATTTAGACTCTTGTCTTAATTACCTGCTCTTTCCATGCAACTCCCATGACTCCATCTTGAAGTGATAAGATAGAATCTTAGAGTTTTAGTGACCTCACATATATTAGATTCATCTTCAAGGTCATGATATACCAAACTACCATCGATGCACAATGCATTCCCTTATTATGCATCTCTAGTGGAACTGCTCTCACCTCATTGATTGCATACTCCTTGGAATGTGCTATGCATTTAGTTCCAATCGCTGAATATAGAGATCCTTGGTCAAACATCTAAGTCATCCAACGTATGTTCAACTCACCTAATTCTAGAATCCACTTATGAATAGTACATGGTTTATCGAAAATAAATATATCACTTTGATCCTAGGATATGTAAAACTGGTAGGAGAATGTAAATTCAAATATTGTAGAAAACTTTAAAATTTGGTAGATTTATTTTAAACAAGCTAGCTCTAAAAATTCATTTTTATAGAAGTTGGTTAAAGTCTACATACTCTAAAAATACATATGCAAGGATGGTTACCTTAAACAAATTATGTTTGGAAAATGTATTTTCAGTGACAATTGCATTAAGTCAACTATCCCTAAAAAAATATTTCAAAGGGGGTTGCAATCCTATATCTATAAAGACCACATATTTACATTCATTGTTGTAGAATTTCTTTCAAAAACTAACCCCTAGAAACCGCTTATGACCACCTTTAGAATTGAAGGACCAGTGAGGCGACCAGAGGGGGGGGTGAATGGGAGACAATCAAATTATTGCTGCTAAAACTAAAATTGAGCACTTCACTTCAATTGAAATGAAGAGAGTGCTCAAACCAAAATCACATCAGCAAACTAGTGATCTCATGATTTTAAGATGTTCCTAAAACCCACATGAGACTAGCAACACGAGCGAATCACAAATCAGACAACGAAAAGCCCGAATAAGTCCAAAACTGTTTCACTATCTAGTGCTCATTTCAGCAGCTCAAAATTTTGTTCTTCAATGCAAAACTGAACTCAAATACGATCAGAACTGGGGTTTTGTTGGGGTTTTCTCAACCGAACTCAAATTAGGATCAACTCGGATCACCACTAAGAACTACACTGCCTGGGTGTACGCAGTGATCCAAAGTGTTTATCTCCCCACAAATCAATCCCCAACAACACCCAAACAATAAGAACATGAAGGTTCTTCACAAATTCATAAGAGAGGAGATGGAAGAACACATGAGCAAAGATACTCAAAATTTTAGCAAGAATGAAAACTGAGATTGAGATTCAACTAAAGTCGTGGGTAGTACCGGCCACCCTTCCTCGAATTAATCAATGAAGATTACAAAACATAGACATGAAGGTTCAAAGCATCTGTGGATCTCAATCTCAACAATGGAATGAAAGCTAGGGTTTTCTAAACAAGAGACTAATGTGTAAGACAAAGAGATAACTGAAACAACCAACCCACCCTTTGATTTAAAAAGGGTTATTACTACTTCCTAAACTATCCCAAGATACATAAAGCCTATCCACTAAGTCGAGGCAAAATGGACCAACTTCTAGGATTTCGATCTGACGGCCACGTGTTCCACACAAAGTTGCTGCACCTTGACGCACCTTTCACGGTGACGCCACATGCCACCTCTGATTCCTGCCGGAATCGCCACCACCGAGTTTTGAGGCCAAACTCGGTGGAAAACCCGTCGTCTGTAGCGCTGGGTGGTTTTTCGAGGATCAACCACCAAACCACTGCGAGTAGCGCACCACATGCATGTCCCCCATGCCCTGAACACATGTCCCGTCAGTCCTTGACCGCGCCGGCGACATGTCCTACTATATATTTTGTGATTTTTAGACTTTCCTTTTGAGGTGGAGAAGTTTTAGGGATGTGGAGCATTGGGAGAGCTTCGGGGGGATTTAATAGGGAGGAATTTTGATCCGTTTGAGCTGTTGCTAGTTGTGTTGTGTCATTTGCCTCTTTCTGGAGGAACTAGCTTTGATTTCATCACTCATGCTGATTTGGCTTTGTCTACTAGCTAGTGGTGTTGAGCCATGCTTTTGCCTCTTCTTTAGGACTAGCCTTTTTTCTTGCTCATGTTGAGTCATTGCCCATTTCTTTAGGGACCAAACTTTGCGTGCTTTGAATGGCCTATTTTGGCTTTTATCTGGCTTTTGGTCGTTTGAGTGAGTTTCTCTTCTTCTTCCTTTCTGCTATATATGTTCATGTGGTGGTTTTGACAATGCACTCATCACAGGGGAGATTGTGAAGACAAGGTTGACTTGTCCCTTGTGGTTTGAATTGATGATGAGTGATTGTCAACGGGTAGCATCTCAGGTCGAGTCTGGATTGACCGAGGCGTGAGATTATGTGTTGTGCAACCATGTCGGTCGGCTTGTAGTGTGCAACTATGAAGCATAGGTACGGTGGTCAACGACACAAGTGAAGGTCATGAGGGTTGATCGGAAGCGATGAAGGACGAGTGCTGGGACTTGATCGAGACTCATCAAGCACAAACAAGGGTAGAGACAAAGCCCCCTTGACAAGAGAACTCTCCCTAAGAAAATGCATAAATGTAAAAAAGAGTAGAGAATGGAGAAAATACAGGAGCTTCATAAGTATATGTAAGACCCAAAATTGGTAGAACAAAAAATATATAATAATAAAATAAAGAAATAAGTATATTGGTGATAGTGTTTCTAGAATTTTTGAAACCTTGAGAATTTGTCAGGACCTTTCCTCTTCATAATCAATTGAGAGTACTAAATTAATTAAGTGACCAATAAATAGATAAAGAGAGGGTGATCTCTTGCTAATGATGGTGTGGTTATGCATTTTATGGAAAACATAAACTTGACCTCCAATTTTAAATGAAAACATAAATATGACAAAGGGAATTTTTAATGAAACCATTTATTCCTTCCATAAATATATGACACGGAAAATAAATAATAACAAGGTAAAACAATAGTGTTTATATCCACTTATAATAAATTGAGACACTTGGAAAATTTGAAGTTCAAAACATGAGTTGAATTTTAATTGAATTTAAAGTAAGGAATTAGAAATGAGAAAAGAATATAGAAAAGAAAAGAAAATAGAGAAAACTCGGCTGGGCTCAATTCCTTCTGGCCAGCCCACTCAACCCCTCTACGGCCGCATGGGCTAAATTCCTTTACTGCCGGCCCAAACCAGCCCCCGCGCGCGTGAGCCCCAGTGCTGTGACCGACGTCTGGGCCCATGCCGTCGGTCTCACCCTTTTTCCTTGGCATCAGCTTCATCCAGTCACTGGCACATGGCCCTGTCTCGCTCTCCCTCTCGTTGGCTGACTGTGGGCCCATGTCGTCGGTGTTTCCCCCCAACCAACTCGCCTGCTGTGGCGGACCGTACCGTGGATCGTGTCATTGCTATGGGGTTCCAACCTATTTCCACGCCCAGCTATAAAACTAGCCTTCCCTGCAACGTCCTCACCCCGGACCAAGCCTCCCTCGCCCCTGTGCTCGGGTCATCGACGGGTTAGCCCAGTACGGCTTTGTTTGGATAAAGAGGGATAGAAATGGATTGAAGTGTATTTTAGGGATTGAAAGGAAAATTAGTTTATATTACACTTCAATACACCTTATACCACCTCAATACACTCCAATCCAATATTACCCAAACAAGCCCTACACGGGAGGACATTGCCCACCACCAGCGAATCAGTGCTACCCTGCCTCTACGCCCTCAAACGCTGCAGCAGGAACTTCTCATGGCCGCATGGAGGGTGTGCGAAGCCTCGCCATGGGCGGGTTGTGCTCGGAGCCGCCGGGATTTCTCACCCAAGCTCACCTCACCCACTCATCTATCGCGCAGCCTGAGCAGTGTCGTCGTGGTTCCTATCACCGGTAAGTAGCCGTCGGTCTAACTCGCCCCAGCCTTCTGTACGAAAATCATTCGCTAATTTGGTGCTTGAAGATCGGGATTGATGGATTGCGGGACTCCGGCGTGGGCTCCGATGTGGGAGGGCGCGCCGCCGTCGGGGGAGGTAGGCTTGGGGGGTGTCGTGTGCGCCGTTGGATCCAAAACGATCGGTTCTGATTAAAACGCATATACCCCTTCGCGTGATCAGATCTGGGCCACTAATCGAAGTCGGACGATCGGGATCGAATCAGGGATGTTTTAAATCTGGGTCGTCAATCGCTGATGGGCGGTCTAGATCGTATACCGGTTCAGTTAAGTCAGTGTTTAATCCATGCCATCGATCACCGATCTAACGGTTAATATCGTGTACCAATTCATCGTTTAATTCGGGCTGTCGGTTAACTATCGGGTGGCCAGGATGGCGTACCGCTTCGGGCTGTAATCTGGGCCGCAAATCCTTAATCGGATGGCCCAACATGAGCGCACAAGGCAAATTTCAACAAAAGTCCCTGAGTTTTTACATATTGAGCCCGTTGTACACTGTCAGTCCAAAATAATTAATATATGGTCCTATTTCTAGCATTTTAGCCCCTGGACTTCCAGAAATTGTTGGTCGCCGTCTTTTTTCAGTTTAAACTATATACAATTGTTGAGGGCCTTCGTCTTCCGAAGGTTCTCAAAAACACAACTAACATGTTTTCCAAGTATAATACATTCACAGGGACCTTCGGCCTCGGAATGAAGCTGTACACGATATGAAAAGCATGGCCTAGGAGAAGGTTGAACTAGTTCTGAAGCTACGCGCACAGAAACTTCGGCTTAGCGGTGGAAAATGAAACCGACTTAAAGAGGAAAAGGCTATCATGTCCTCGATAGATTGTCCTTAAGTCAATAGTAAACATAAAGGGTATGGATGTAATTTTACACATGCTGCGTCCTGTGCCTATAAATAGATGAACAGTAACACCGTACTGTTCACTCTGACTTGTATTCTCTCGCACGTCACAGCTGGATTTTCACCTTCTGTCAAGCCGAAGGTATAAATGTAATTCGATATTGTTCATGTTTATTCATGATGATATTATAAAAATATCCTGATGATGTCATATGATTATTCATGCTATTTTCCATGTTTCATATGCTTTTACTTTCATTATTATATACTGAGATGATGAAGGTATGTCCTTCATGACTTTCGTCTGAAGATCATTATATCCTAAGGGAAATCATGCTTCGGAGGACGAAGGTCTTTAACCATTAACATTTTGTGTTGCCTTGTTCTTAATTCATAGCATTTGAGAACAAGTCCCCAACATTGGCACCCACCTCCGGTGAACTCATTCGACCACCTTTGGTAAGCTCTGACCTTCGTCATGCCACCGAAGAAAGCTTCAGGGCTAGGGGCTGCGCTACAGCCATTGGACGTCAATCAGGAAACATTTTGTGAAGCTAGAAGTCAAAAAAGGAAGGCTACAAGTCCAACGCCTCAGGAGGAGCTGGACCAAGAAATAAGGGACCTCGAAGCCATCCATCAGCAGGTCCAGAGGAAGAAGGAGAAGATGCTTCGTCTTTTCGATCTACAGAAGAAGATCGATGAAGCTACTGAGGAAATGTGTCATCTTACTCAAGATGACAAGGACCGAAGACCTCAACGCAGAGAGTTTTGTCAGGACAATTCCTACGATGATGATGAATGGTATGATGATTTCCATCATAGAAAATTTTCTTTTGATGATGCTTCTCCTCTGTCAGCAGATCTACAGGCTACCCCATGGCCTCCATCATACAAGCCACCCCAGCTCCCCATGTATGATGGACACTTAGATCCGAAGCAGTTTTTGATGAGCTACGAAGCAACCATATCTTCATATGGGTGCAATACTCCAGTCATGGCAAAATCCTTCGTCATGGCAGTCAAGAATGTTGCGCAAACCTGGTACTCCTCTCTTCGACCAGGAACAATCACATCATGGCAGAAGTTGAAGGACTTGCTGATCACCAGTTTCCAAGGGTTTCAGTCAGAGCCGGTTACTGCTCAAGCTTTGTTCCAGTGCACGCAAGACCACGAAAAATACCTCCAGGCGTATGTTCGAAGGTTCTTGCGTTTGAGAGCACAAGCGCCCATAGTGCCCAATGAAATCGTCATTAAGGCCATGATCAAAGGTCTTCGGCCAGGACCTATGACTCAATACTTCGCCAAGAAACGCCCTCAGACTCTGGAGAAGCTGCTTCAGAACATGGATGAGTACATTCGGGCCGACAATGATTTCCGCCAAAGAAGGGAGAAAGCTTATAGGTTTTCTGAGATGACTAGGGGCTTTGGAAGACGAATCCACCCTAGGCATGTCAGATCAATTCACAACTCCAGTCAGAATGATGACAGAGGAAGCCAGTTTCAGAGGCCACATCATAGTTCACAGTCTTCAAGGCAGCAGCAGAGCTCTTTCAGGCCACCAGCTCCAAGGGGCAGAGGCGACAGGGGCTTCAGAGGAAGGTATGGGGATCATCCTAGGAAACTCTACTGCTTATTTTGTGGTGAAGACAAGGGCCACACTACAAGAACATGCCAGGTCACCATCCAGAAGCAAAAAGAGATTGCCGAAGCAGAAGCGCGGCAGAATCAGCCGAAGCAGGTTTTACACACTACTTCGTGCTACTCTCCCTATATACCAGAGTACATGGGTAACCAACCTACAACTTCTGTTGCTTCGGCAAGTCATTCACAAGCTTCCTGGCCCCAGCTCCCACTACCACCACCATTGCCACCTACTCATACCCGAAGCTAGCAACCAGAAGGGCACCAGCATGCCCAACAGTAGCGCGACTTCAGGGAGGAGTCCGAAGCTCGTATAGTCAATAGCACTGTACCAGAATCGAAGCATATATATTGAGGAATATCCTACTTTTGATGTACTTTTATCTTTCATGACATTTTATTTTTTATGTGAGAAACAAGTAATGAAGAACTTAATTTCAATTTTTTGTAATAATCGTGCCTGCACCAGAGTGAAATATAATTTCCTCATGGATTTACAAAGCTTGAAAGACGTGTCTAAGAAAGCGGAGTAAAATTCCGAAGCTCAAAAGTCGTTCCTAAAGGAATGCAGAGCCAAAGATAATAATCCGAAGCTGCAAAAAAGTCGTTCCTTAGGGAGCGCAGCGTAAGTTTTCTGCTCAAAAGTCGTTCCTAAAGGAACGCATAGCCAAAAAGTATGATCTGAAGCTGCACAAAAGTTGTTCCTAAGGGTGCAACGTAAGTTTTCTGCTCAAAAGTCGTTCCTAAGGGAATGCAGAGCCAAATACCACCGAAATATAAGGTGAAGAAGCTCAAAAGTCGTTCCTAAGGGGATGCAGAGCTGAAATGCCACCGAAATAGAAGGTGAAGAAGCTCAAAAGTCGTTCCTAAGGGGATGCAGAGCTTAAAGACTCAAAAGACGTTCCTAAGGGGATGTAGAGTCTTGTGTATTCCGGTGTGGGTGCGTGGGTGTGTGTCTTCGGCATCCTCATCATTTTGCATCATATCATCACATCATTTTGCATAACATTACATCATACATCATATTGCATTGACGACACAAAAATTGAATATGAAGCAAACCTTCAGCAAATGCTTTGTCAAAATGAAAATGTGCTGAGGCACGAAGTAAGCTTCGGAAAATACAGTTTTATCAGACTTGCCCTAGAAGGGCTCTTTGTTTACGAAGCATGAAAAGAAGAAAGGTGTTTTTTCGCCGAAGGCTCAAAAACGGTATGTGTGCAAATTTCACGCATCGTAAAGAAATATATTACAGTAATTTACATGTTTCATCAATTGTTCCACACACCAGATGTTACATAGTATTTTTACAATAAAGTTGCAGAGTATTATTACAACAAAGTCTACTCTTCTCTAAGGATCTTTTCTGCGGCTTCGTTTAATAAATTGTCGACAACTTCGTCGATAATAGAGTTTGCAAGGCTCATAACGTCCAGTGCTTCCTTCATCTCCGGATCAGCTAGAGGATTGTATGGCTCCGGCGGTGGTGATAGCTCAGCTGTAATAGATAAGCTATTAGTTCGAAGCCGCAAAGCAAGTACCGAAGTTAAAATTCAAAAAACAATACCTATGCGCCTTTCGCGCTCAGCAGCCTCTTCAGTTCTCCTAGCTTCTTCTCGGGTGTCATGGGTGTCTTCTTCATTCTTTTTTATAATTTCGTGGGCCAATTCTCGGCCACAGTTTACCCAGACATCAGAGTAAATTTTTTCGCCCATTAAAGTTGCTTCGGCTGAAGGATCCTTCGTGTCGTCTAAGGAGAAGGCGGCTTTGGCTTGAGCTATAGCTTTCACGTGTTCACATCCAGCCTTCTCCAGAATAGCTGCAACTCCCCGGGCGCTGGAGAAAGCACAAATATTGCCGCGGTCATTCAAAATTTCCTCAAAAGCTTCGGCTTCCCCGCTTATCCACTCAATGACGCCTTCGGGGTCACGTCGAATGAAGTTTTCCTCAGAAGAGTAAGCACCAACTTTTGCAAAGCTATTTTTCAAATTTTTTACGCAATCGAAGGATTTTTCGAAGCATCTTTCCTTGTATTCGTGAAGCTCCTCAATGTTTTTCTCCAGCCTGGCCTTCCACCATTCACTTATTTCTTGGCTGGCCTTCGCGACTTCATAATTTTATTTGGCTTTAGCAAGTTGTTTCCAAAGGTTTTCAACTTTGGCTTTTTGGGCTTCGGCCTCAGCATTATACTTAGCTTCGTCTTCTTTCATTTTATTCACCAATAAAATTAAAATCTTGTCTTTCTCCAAACCTTCATTTCTCAGCTCAATTACCTCTGAGCAAAGGTTGCTGAGAGCCATTGTGCAACTTTCGTCTTCGGCGCTCTTTTGTGCCCTCAAGGCATTGCTAAGAATTAATCCCTGCAAATAAAAAGAAAGAATAAAGCATGAAAATGAAATAATTTATTTTCCAACTTTAAAGTTAACTTCCATACCTTTATACTGCTGTACGCAAGGCTATCAGCAAGATCATCCTTCAACATAGCCGAAAGGCCTTACTCAAGCTTCAGAAATCCCATACTTTTGGTTATCTCCCGGCAAACGGATACTTCTTTGTTGTCCGGGAGACAGTATAGGAAGTCATCTTCGTTAGTGCCATTAAACACTAAGGCCCCCTTCAGATATTTTAGCTTCTGGGCGTAGTGTCTGGCTTCTAAGATTTCTTCTTTGGATAATTTTTTCCCCGAAGCATATCGAATAATGTAATCAACATCTTCGGTCGAAGCTTCGGGGGTAAGAGATTTTGCTTCTTCTGTCATACCTTGCCCCGCCGCCATGCCGGTATCTGATGTTTGTTGCTCAGCTTTATCCTCAGGCGCGACAACCTTCGTCTCAATGGGCACTGAAGGCCCAGCTTCGGCTCCGACCTGGACTTTGACAGCTTCGACAACTTTTTTGGTAGGAGCAGGGCTCAAGGCCTTTGTGGTCTCCATGACAGCGTCTAGCATGCTGGCCATCCTCCTTCTCTTGGGAGTTGCGGCAGGAGCCTTTTGCACTTTCGGCAATTCTGCCTTTGCTGGTGGGCTCGGAATTTCTGGCATTTTCACTGTTTTTTCCAATTTTGATCCTTCGGCCGCTGAGAGCACCTAGAGGGGGGGGGGGTTGAATAGGTGATCCTGTGAAACTTAAACTTATAGCCACAAAAACTTGTTAAGTGTTAGCACAATAATCGCCAAGTGGCTAGAGAGGAGTCTCAACAAAACACAATACCACAAGAGATCAAACACAGAGATGACACAGTGGTTTATCCCGTGGTTCGGCCAAGACCAACGCTTGCCTACTCCACGTTGTGGCGTCCCAACGGACGAGGGTTGCAATCAACCCCTCTCAAGCGGTCCAAAGACCAACTTGAATACCACGGTGTTTTGCTTTGCCTTTCAATATCCCGTTTGCGAGGAATCTCCACAACTTGGAGCCTCTCGCCCTTACACTTGAGATTCACAAAGAAATACGGAGTAAGGGAGGAACTAGCAACACACACAAGACTCAAAATTAGAGCAACAACACGCACACAAGTCGCAACAAGAGCTCGCAACACAACTCAATGAGTTCACAACTCAACAAGAGCTCTAGATGCTATCACAATGAACCAAATGCGCGGAATCGATGTCTTGGTGCTTAGGAATGTTGTAGGAATGCTTGGTGTTCTCCTCCATGCGCCCAGGGGTCCCTTTTATAGCCCCAAGGCAGCTAGGAGCCGTTGAGAGCAATCTGGGAAGGCTGATCTTGCCTTCTGTCGACTGGCGCACCGGACAGTCCGGTGCACACCGGACACTGTCCGGTGCCCGATTTCTTTCCTTTTTCAGCGAAGTCGACCGTTGGCAGCCAGAGAGCCGTTGGCGCACCGGACATGTCCGGTGCACACCGGACAGTCCGGTGCCCCCTTCTAGCCATTGGCTCGGCCACGTGTCCCGCGCAGATCGCGCGGCCGACCGTTGGCCCAACCGACTGTTGGCTCACCGGACAGTTCGGTGCACACCGGACAGTCCGGTGAATTATAGCCGTACGTCGCCGGTGAATTCCCGAGAGCGGCCACTTCGCTCGAGCCAGCCTGGCGCACCGGACACTGTCCGGTGCACCACCGGACAGTCCGGTGCTCCCAGACTCAGCCGAGTCTTGGCTGCTCGAGCTAAGACATTTCCAATTGGATTTTTCCTGTTTCCAACACTTAGACACAATACATTAGTCCATAAAACAATGTACTAAGTCTGAGAAACATACCTTTATCCTTGATTTGTACTTTGTCCACCTTTTTACACTTAGGCATTTGTGTTGGGCACTAAATCACCAAAACACTTAGAAATGGCCCAAGGGCACATTTCCCTTTCAATCTCCCCCTTTTTGGTGATTTATGCCAACACAACATAAAGCAAGTAGAACAAGTACAAAATCAATTCAAATAAGAACTCAAAATTGTTTTGATTCAATTTGACATATATGGATCACTCTATGCCACCACTTGGTTTGTTTTTGCAAATCAAACTCAAATTTCTATCTCTAAGTCAAATCCACTTGTAGAGACATAAAGAGAGGTATTCCAAAGAAATTTGATCAAGGATTTCAAAAACTCCCCCTTTTTCCCATAATCAATACTTCTCCCCACAAGAAGCCAACTTTTGACAAGAGAGACAATAAAAGAGTTTTGACAAACCAAAAGCTCTATTCTACTATTTTCAAAATCTCTCAAGTGGTAGCTGATCCATTTATTGCTTTGGCCCTTTATTTTCTCCCCCTTTGGCATCAAGCACCAAAACGGGATCAATCTTGGCCCTTTAACCCCATTGCCTCACCAAAATCTTCAATTAAGAGCAAATAGGCAATAAGAGTTGAAAGATGAACTTGGAAAGGTTACTCTTTTCATCGGAGTGCAGTGGAAGTCTTGCATGGTCCAAGTCCACCTTTTCCCTTTCAATTCTCCTTCGAGACTAAATCAAGCAAACTCAAGCATATGGTTAGTCTCAAAGGGTCAAGTTGTAACACATCTCCCACTAAATATGTGCATCACTTGCACAAGGACTTGTGAGGTCCGGGGAGTGCTTGTACAACTTGAGCACCACAATAAGCAACAAAATGCAGAATGAACATGATCAAAGGCATAAACACATGTATGCTACAATTCAATCCAAGTTCCGCGAATCTAAGACATTTAGCTCATTACGCAGCCTGCAAAAGGTCTTCTCATCTAGAGGCTTGGTAAAGATATCGGCTAGCTGGTTCTCGGTGCTAACATGAAACACTTCGATATCTCCCTTTTGCTGGTGGTCTCTCAAAAAGTGATGCCGGATGTCAATGTGCTTTGTGCGGCTGTGTTCAACAGGATTTTCCGCCATGCGGATAGCACTCTCATTATCACATAGGAGTGGGACTTTGCTCAGATTGTAGCCAAAGTCCCTGAGGGTTTGCCTCATCCAAAGTAGTTGCGCGCAACACTGTCCTACGGCAACATATTCGGCCTCAGCGGTGGATAGGGCAACGGAGGTTTGTTTCTTAGAATTCCATGACACCAGGGACCTTCCTAAGAATTGGCACGTCCCCGATGTACTCTTCCTATCAACCTTATATCCAGCATAGTCGGAATCTGAATACCCAATCAAGTCAAAGGTAGACCCCTTTGGATACCAGAGCCCGAAGCAAGGCGTAGCAACCAAATATCTAAGAATTCGCTTCACCGCCACTAAGTGACACTCCTTAGGATCGGATTGAAATCTAGCACACATGCATACGCTAAGCATAATATCCGGTCTACTAGCACATAAATAAAGTAAAGACCCTATCATTGACCGGTATGCTTTTTGATCAACGGACTTACCTCCTTTGTTGAGGTCGGTGTGTCCGTCGGTCCCCATCGGAGTCTTTGCGGGCTTGGCGTCCTTCATCCCAAACCGCTTCAGCAAGTCTTGCGTGTACTTTGTTTGGGAGATGAAGGTGCCGTCCTTGAGTTGCTTCACTTGAAACCCAAGGAAGTAGTTCAACTCGCCCATCATCGACATCTCGAATTTCTGCATCATAACCCTGCTAAACTCTTCACAAGACTTTTGGTTAGTAGAACCAAATATTATGTCATCGACATAAATTTGGCACACAAAAAGATCACCGTCGCAAGTCTTAGTAAAAAGAGTTGGATCGGCTTTCCCAACCTTGAAAGCATTAGCAATTAAGAAGTCTCTAAGGCATTCATACCATGCTCTTGGGGCTTGCTTAAGTCCATAGAGCGCCTTAGAGAGCTTACACACGTGGTCGGGGTACCGTTCATCCTCGAAGCCAGGGGGTTGCTCCACGTACACCTCCTCCTTGATTGGCCCATTGAGGAAAGCGCTCTTCACATCCATTTGGTACAACCTGAAAGAATGGTGAGCGGCATATGCTAGCAAGATACGAATTGATTCTAGCTTAGCCACAGGAGCAAACGTCTCCTCAAAGTCCAAACCTGCGACTTGGGCATAACCTTTTGCCACAAGTCGAGCCTTGTTCCTCGTCACCACCCCGTGCTCGTCCTGTTTGTTGTGGAACACCCACTTGGTTCCCACAACATTTTGCTTGGGACGAGGCACCAGTGTCCAAACTTCATTGCGCTTGAAGTTGTTGAGTTCCTCCTGCATGGCCAATACCCAATCCGGATCTAGCAAGGCCTCCTCTACCCTGAAAGGCTCAATAGAAGAGACAAAGGAGTAATGCTCACAAAAATTAACTAATCGAGATCGAGTAGTTACTCCCTTGCTAATGTCACCCAAAATTTGGTCGACGGGATGATCCCTTTGAATCACCGCTCGAACTTGGGTTGGAGGTGCCGGTTGCGCTTCTTCCTCCATCACGTGATCATCTTGTGCTCCCCCTTGATCACACGCCTCCTTTTGATGAACTTGTTCATCGTCTTGAGTTGGGGGATGCACCGTTGTTGAGGAAGAAGGTTGATCTCGTTCAACTTGTTCCTGTGGCCGCACTTCTCCAATCGCCATGGTTCGTATAGCGGCCGTCGGAACATCTTCTTCATCTACATCATCACAATCAACAACTTGCTCTCTTGGAGAGCCATTAGTCTCATCAAATACAACATCGCTAGAGACTTCAACCAAACCCGATGATTTGTTGAAGACTCTATACGCCTTTGTATTTGAGTCATAACCTAACAAAAACCCTTCTACAGCTTTGGGAGCAAATTTAGAATTTCTACCCTTCTTCACTAGAATGTAGCACCTGCTCCCAAATACACGAAAGTAAGATACATTGGGTTTGTTACCGGTTAGTAGCTCATACGAAGTCTTCTTGAGGAGGCGATGAAGGTAGACCCTGTTGATGGCGTGGCAAGCCGTGTTCACGGCTTCCGACCAAAAACGCTCGGGGGTCTTGAATTCTCCAAGCATCGTCCTCGCCATATCGATTAGCGTCCTGTTCTTCCTCTCTACCACACCATTTTGCTGTGGTGTATAGGGAGCGGAGAACTCGTGCTTGATCCCTTCCTCCTCAAGGAACTCCTCCACTTGAAGGTTCTTGAACTCGGACCCGTTGTCGCTCCTTATCTTCTTCACCTTGAGCTCAAACTCATTTTGAGCTCTCCTGAGGAAGCGCTTGAGGGTCCCTTGGGTTTCAGACTTATCCTGCAAAAAGAACACCCAAGTGAAGCGGGAAAAATCATCAACAATAACTAAACCATACTTACTTCCTCCTATGCTTAGATAGGCGACAGGTCCGAAGAGGTCCATATGTAGCAGCTCCAGGGGTCTTGATGTGGTCATCACATTCTTGCTGTGATGCGCTCCTCCCACCTGTTTACCTGCCTGACAAGCTGCACAAGGTCTATCTTTTTCGAATTGTACGTTAGTCAAACCTATCACGTGTTCTCCCTTTAGAAGCTTGTGAAGGTTCTTCATCCCCACATGTTCTAAGCGGCGATGCCACAGCCAGCCCATGCTAGTCTTAGCAATTAAGCATGCATCTAGACCGGCCTCTTCTTTTGCAAAATCAACTAAGTAAAGCTTGCCGTCTAATACACCCTTAAAAGCTAGTGAACCATCACTTCTTCTAAAGACAGACACATCTACATTTGTAAAAAGACAATTATATCCCATATTGCATAGTTGACTAACAGATAGCAAATTGTAACCAAGAGACTCAACTAAAAACACATTGGAGATAGAGTGCTCATTAGAAATTGCAATTTTACCTAACCCTTTTACCTTGCCTTGATTCCCATCACCGAATATAATTGAATCTTGGGAATCCTTATTCTTGACGTAGGAGGTGAACATCTTCTTTTCCCCCGTCATATGGTTTGTGCATCCGCTGTCGATAATCCAGCTTGAACCCCCGGATGCATAAACCTGCAAGGCAAATTTAGGCTTGGGTCTTAGGTACCCAACTCATGTTGGGTCCTACAAGGTTAGTGCAAATATCCTTAGGGACCCAAATGCAAGTTTTGTCTCCCTTGCATTTTGCCCCTAACTTCCTAGCAACTATTTTCCTATCCTTTCTACAAATAGCAAAGGAAGCATTTAAAGCATGATAAATTGTAGAGGGTTCATTCATTACTTTCCTAGGAACATTAACAACATTTCTCCTAGGCATATTATGAACAACATTTCTCCTACCAACATTTCTATCATGCACATAAGAAGAACTAGAAGCAAACATGTCATGAGAAACAAAAGCATCATATGCGTTACATCTCCTATAAGCATTTCTAGATTGTCTCCTATCATGGTACATAAAGGCATGGTTCTTTTGCACACTACTAGCCATAGGGGCCTTCCCTTTCTCCTTGGCGGAGATGGGAGCCTTATGGCTTGTCAAGTTCTTGGCTTCCTTCTTGTAGCCAAGTCCATCCTTAATTGAGGGGTGTCTACCAATTGTGTAGGCATCCCTTGCAAATTTTAGCTTATCAAAATTACTCTTGCTAGTCTTAAGTTGAGCATTAAGACTAGCCAATTCATCATTAAGTTTGGAAATTGAAACTAGGTGTTCACTACAAGCATCAATGTCAAAATCTTTACACCTATTGCAAGTTTCAACAATTTCTACACAAGATGTTGATTTACTAGCTATTTCTAACTTAGCATTCAAATCATCATTAACACTTTTTAATTTAGAGATGGATTCATGACAAGTAGATAATTCACTAGAGAGCACTTCATTCCTTTTAATTTCTAGAGCAAGGGAATTTTGTGCACTAACAAATTTATCATGCTCCTCATATAAAAGATCCTCTTGTTTTTCTAGTAATCTATTCTTGTCATTCAAAGCATCAATCAACTCATTAATCTTATTAATTTTAGATCTATCTAATCCCTTGAATAAGCATGAGTAATCTATCTCATCATCATCACTAGACTCATCCTCACTTGAAGAAGCATAAGTACTAGTATCATGAGTGCTTACTTTCTTCTCCCTTGCCATGAGGCAAGTGTGACGCTCGTTTGGGAAGAGGGATGACTTGTTGAAGGCGGTGGCGGCGAGTCCTTCATTGTCGGAGTCGGAGGAGGAGCAATCCGAATCCCACTCCTTTCCGATATGTGCCTCGCCCTTGGCCTTCTTGTAATGCTTCTTCTTCTCCCTTTTGTTCCCCTTTTCTTGGTCACTTTCATTATCGGGACAGTTAGCAATGAAATGACCAATCTTACCACATTTGAAGCACGAGCGCTTCTCCTTTGTCTTGGTCTTGCTTGGCTGTCCCTTGCGACCTTTAAGCGCCGTCTTGAAGCGCTTAATGATGAGGGCCATCTCCTCATTATTTAGCCCGGCCGCCTCAACTTGCGCCACCTTGCTTGGTAGCGCCTCCTTGCTCCTCGTTGCCTTGAGAGCAATGGGTTGAGGCTCATGAATAGGACCGTTCAACGCGTCGTCCACATATCTTGCCTCCTTGATCATCATTCGCCCGCTTACGAACTTCCCCAGAACTTCTTCGGGCGACATCTTGGTGTACCTAGGATTTTCACGAATATTGTTCACCAAATGAGGATCAAGAACGGTAAAGGACCTTAGCATTAGGCGGACGACGTCGTGATCCGTCCATCGCGTGCTTCCGTAGCTCCTTATTTTGTTGATAAGGGTCTTGAGCCGGTTGTATGTTTGAGTTGGCTCCTCGCCCCTTATCATTGCAAACCGTCCAAGCTCGCCCTCCACCAACTCCATCTTGGTGAGCAAGGTGACATCATTCCCCTCATGAGAGATCTTGAGGGTGTCCCAGATCTGCTTGGCATTGTCCAAGCCGCTCACCTTATGGTACTCGTCCCTGCACAAAGAGGCTAGCAACACAGTAGTAGCTTGTGCATTTTTATGAATCTGTTCATTAATAAACATGGGACTATCCGTACTATCAAAGTGCATTCCACTTTCTACAATCTCCCATATGCTAGGATGGAGAGAGAACAAGTGACTACGCATTTTGTGACTCCAAAATCCGTAGTCCTCTCCATCAAAATGAGGAGGTTTACCAAGTGGAATAGATAATAAATGAGCATTAGTACTTTGAGGAATACGAGAGTAATCAAAAGAAAAGTTCGAATTGACCGGTTTCTTTCTCTCGTATTCGTTGTGGTCGTCGTCCTTTTGGGAGGAAGTAGACTCATCGCTGTCGTAGTAGACGATCTCCTTGATGTGTCTTGTCTTCTTCTTCTTCCCATCTTTGCGTCTGTGTCCCGAGCCCGAGTTGTTGGACTTGTCATCCCTTGGCTCGTTGATGAAGGACTCCTTCTCCTTGTCGTTGATCACGATTCCCTTCCCTTTAGGATCCATCTCTTCGGGCGGTTAGTCCCTTTGTGAAGAGAATGGCTCTGATACCAATTGAGAGCACCTAGAGGGGGGGTGAATAGGTGATCCTGTGAAACTTAAACTTATAGCCACAAAAACTTGTTAAGTGTTAGCACAATAATCGCCAAGTGGCTAGAGAGGAGTCTCAACAAAACACAATACCACAAGAGATCAAACACAGAGATGACACAGTGGTTTATCCCGTGGTTCGGCCAAGACCAACGCTTGCCTACTCCACGTTGTGGCGTCCCAACGGACGAGGGTTGCAATCAACCCCTCTCAAGCGGTCCAAAGACCAACTTGAATACCACGGTGTTTTGCTTTGCCTTTCAATATCCCGTTTGCGAGGAATCTCCACAACTTGGAGCCTCTCGCCCTTACACTTGAGATTCACAAAGAAATACGGAGTAAGGGAGGAACTAGCAACACACACAAGACTCAAAATCAGAGCAACAGCACGCACACAAGTCGCAACAAGAGCTCGCAACACAACTCAATGAGTTCACAACTCAACAAGAGCTCTAGATGCTATCACAATGAACCAAATGCGCGGAATCGATGTCTTGGTGCTTAGGAATGTTGTAGGAATGCTTGGTGTTCTCCTCCATGCGCCCAGGGGTCCCTTTTATAGCCCTAAGGCAGCTAGGAGCCGTTGAGAGCAATCTGGGAAGGCTGATCTTGCCTTCTGTCGACTGGCGCACCGGACAGTCCGGTGCACACCGGACACTGTCCGGTGCCCGATTTCTTTCCTTTTTCAGCGAAGTCGACCGTTGGCAGCCAGAGAGCCGTTGGCGCACCGGACATGTCTGGTGCACACCGGACAGTCCGGTGCCCCCTTCTAGCCGTTGGCTCGGCCACGTGTCCCGCGCAGATCGCGCGGCCGACCGTTGGCCCAGCCGACTGTTGGCTCACCGGACAGTTCGGTGCACACCGGACAGTCCGGTGAATTATAGCCGTACGTCGCCGGTGAATTCCCGAGAGCGGCCACTTCGCTCGAGCCAGCCTGGCGCACCGGACACTGTCCGGTGCACCACCAGACACTGTCCGGTGCACCACCGGACAGTCCGGTGCTCCCAGACTCAGCCGAGTCTTGGCTGCTCGAGCTAAGACATTTCCAATTGGATTTTTCCTGTTTCCAACACTTAGACACAATACATTAGTCCATAAAACAATGTACTAAGTCTGAGAAACATACCTTTATCCTTGATTTGTACTTTGTCCACCTTTTTACACTTAGGCATTTGTGTTGGGCACTAAATCACCAAAACACTTAGAAATGGCCCAAGGGCACATTTCCCTTTCAGCCGCATCATCTTTGGCTAGCCCGATTGTAGGCACCTTCGGCACTACAATCGATTCTTCAGCGCTCTGCCCGGTGGGAGCAGCTTGTTTTGCTTCGGTATTTGAAGAGGTCCCTTCGCCAAATTCATGCACTACGGCCGGTTCAATATATCGCGGCCGGTGGGTTAGAACCTTCATTTTCTTGCCCTTCAGCACAGCAGTGGTGGCCGAAGTGGCAGTTTTTTTCTTCTTTCCTTGCCTTCACAGTGGGTAGTGATAATCAGGGTATACGAAGCCAATTGCATCAAACACCCTGTTCAATCTTTTCTTGCCCCAACCCCCGAAGGCTGCTGACAAGGCATCATCTTCGACCTTGGAGTACATCCCAAGCAGCTCGTCGCTGGTAGCTTCAATACATTTCAACCAGTCATCATTTGGTTCGTCAAACTTCACTCTAAATCTAAAGGTATATTTCAATCGAACTAGGCCACCTTCACTGGATTCAACAGTAGTCTCCTTCGGCATATCCCAGCTCTCCACAAGTGACCACACTCTTTAGGCTATGTGCTCTTGAATTATATCTCTTGTACCAATGAAGGCGCAAACATTGCTAAAGGCCTTCTGGCATCCTTTGACGTCACTTTCAATAGTGACCTTCGGCCTTCGAAGGCCGAAGCGAGACCAGATGGGGCGCTGGATAATTTCCTTGATGTCTTCCCTTTTAATCAGATCATTTTTAACATAAAACCACTCCTCCATCCAGGCCCCGGGCCATGTTTTCCGGTATGTTGGCATTGGGTAACTTGCATTAGAGCGGGCAATGAACACATAGCAACCAAAGTTGTTGTTGTATTGTTCTTTGCCGGTAGCCATCGTCTCGTATAATAGCTCGTGCATACTGCAGAAGCACTTCGCGCTTGGCTCCAGCCCCAGGTTTCTCACAGCCCAGACAAACGTCCCCATCCTAATTATAGCTTCGGGGGTAATATGATGAAGGAAGATCTGGAATATCTTTAATACCTCCACCACAAATTTGCTCAGTGGGAACCGAAGGCCTGCCTTCAGGAAGCTTCGATAAATAACAACTTCATTTTCCTCAGGAGTAGGGGCAGTGCTGTCTCCTCCAACCCTCACAATAGACATGTCGCGAAAATATCTCCCTCTCATGGCGTCAATATGACTTTGTTTAATGCTCGATTTCCCGAAGATGGTATGGCTTGGCCGCTAGGGCTGATCCTCAGAAGCTTCATCTCCACTCTCCACATCATAACTATCACTGTCATCAGAATCTTCAGACAAACTCTCCATTATCTCCTTAGTAATTTTCTCTATATTTGTTTTTGCCATAGACTCATAAAACCTAGCGATAAAAGGATCCGCAACTTTTTTCTCTTCATATAGCTAATAGCTTCTTCTCCTCAGTCATCTTTTCCTGGGTCATCTTCTTCTCCACAGACATGCAGCAAGCACGTCTTTAAACCGAAGTTCGAAAATCAAGCAAGAGCTGGTAAACAAGAGTTAAAAATTTGAGAAAATAATGCAAACAACAGAATTGGCGCATCAAATGCTGCCGTTGTGGGTTCCTATTTATACGCTTAGCGCTTTGCAACTTGGCGGGCCCCGTTTGTCATTGACTTTCGCTATTCTAGCGAAGGGAAGGTGTTTTTCGGACCTTCGGCTTAAGGCCTTCGTTCATGTCGCAGTCTGAATTTATTGTTATAACAAATTAATAATGCGAGGGGCTACTGTTGGGGGCCTTCGTCTTCCAAAGGTCCTCAAAAACACAACTAACATGTTTTCCAAGTATAATACATTCACAGGGACCTTCGGCCTCGGAATGAAGCTGTACACGATATGAAAAGCATGGCCATGGAGAAGGTTGAACCAGTTCTGAAGCTACGCGGAGAGAAGCTTCGGCTTAGCGGTGGAAAATGAAACCGACTTAAAGAGGAAAAGGCTATCTAGTCCTCGATAGATTGTCCTTAAGTCAATAGTAAACATAAAGGACATGGATGTAATTTTACATAGGCTACGCCCTGTGCCTATAAATAGATGAACAGTAACACCGTACTGTTCACGCCGACTTGTATTCTCTCGCACGTCACACCTGGATTTTCACCTTCTGTCAAGCCGAAGGTATAAATGTAATTCGATATTGTTCATGTTTATTCATGATGATATTATAAAAATATCCTGATGATCTCATATGAATATTCATGCTATTTTCCATGTTTCATATGCTTTTACTTTCATTATTATATACTGAGATGATGAAGGTATGTTATTCATAACCTTTATCTGAAGATCATTATATCCTAAGGGAAATAATGCTTCGGAGGACGAAGGTCTTTAACCATTAATATTTTGTGTTGCCTTGTTCTTAATTCATAGCATTTGAGAACAAGTCCCCAACAACAATAAATCCAGGAAGTGCATAAAAGCCTTCAGTAAATATTTTCAGTGCAAAATTCAAGAAATTTGTAAAATCCATATTTTGCTCATTCTAGATCAGATTTGATCCATTCAAGTTGCGTTAGCTTCATAATAATTTTGCCTACGCTTCCATAACATTATTTTAGCAAATAGCATGTTTCCAAAAATAAATATTCATTTAACCTATGCTTAGTAGATTGTTCTTACTAATCAAAGTTGGTTTGTCTATAATTATAATATAACTAAAATATTATTTTTACTCTAGTATGATATAGATCAAAGTTATTCCTTAAATATCTTTATCACATGACTTATAAAATCAACATAAAGACCTAGATCTAATTGGTTAATCACATAAATCTTTCGAAAACCACCTCTCTTCAACCCTAACTCCGATTTTAGTGATCCTCGAACCCACAATCTCGTAGCAACGCGTAGATTATTATTATGCAGCTTGTTCATATGTTTGGTGTGATGTTAATTTTGTCGATACCATGTTTGTTGGTATTGTGAAAGTCGCCTAGAGGGGGGTGAATAGGCAAATCTGAAATTTATAAACTTTAAGCACAACTACAAGCCGGGGTTAGCGTTAGAAATAAAACCGAGTCCGAAAGAGAGGGTGAAAACAAATCACAAGCAAATGAAGCGGATGACACAGTGATTTGTTTTACTAAGGTTCGGTTCTTGCAAACCTACTCCCCATTGAGGTGGTCACAAAGACCGGGTCTCTTTCAACCTTTTCCCTCTCTCAAACGGTCACTTAGACCGAGTGAGCTTTTCTCCTTAATCAAACCGGGTCACTTAGAACCCTACAAGGACCACCACAACTTGGTGTCTCTTGCTTTGACTACAAGTGTCTTGAGAACAAGAATGGGGAAGAAGAAAAGTGATCCAAGCGACAAGAACTCAAATGAACACGAAAATCTCTCTCTCACTAGTCAATAAGTGTTTGGAGTGATTTTGGACTTGGGAGAGGATTTGATCTCTTGTTTGTGTCTTGGAGTGAAATCTAGAGCTCTTGTATTGAATGCAATGGCTGAAAACTTGGATTCCTTGAATGGTGGTGGTTCGGGGGTATTTATAGCCCCAACCACCAAAACAGCCGTTGGGGAGGGATGCTGTCGATGAGCGCACTGGACAGTCCGGTGCGCCACCGGACACTGTCTGGTGCGCCAGCCACGTCACCCAATCGTTAGGGTTCTTACGGTTTCGACCGTTGGAGCTCTGACAGCTTGGTGCACCGGACAGTCCGGTGCCGCACTGGGCAGGCACTATTCACTGTTCGGTGCGCCTCTGGCGCCTGCTCTGACTTCTGCCATGAACTGTAGCTCTGTCAGGGCACTGTGCAGTCGACCGTTGCGTTGATAGCCGTTGCTCCGCTTGGTGCACCGGACAGTCCGGTGGCACACCGGACAGTCCGGTGATTTATAGGGGAGTGCGCCTAGAGAAACCCGAAGGTGAAGAGTTTGAAGTCGATCCACCCTGGTGCACCGGACACTGTCCGGTGGCGCACCGGACAGTCTGGTGCGCCAGACTAGGGTTCACTTTGGTTTCTTTTGCTCCTTTCTTTTGAACCCTAACTTTAATCTTTTTATTGGTTTGTGTTGAACCTTTAGCACCTGTTGTTGGTGTTTTGGGTCCGACCGCGCACCCGGGGTTGCCCCTCAAGGTGATTTTTGGAGTAGGACGGTGTTACCGATTGTAGCTCGATGGTTCGTGCTAGTTGCACGAGAAACAGTGGACAGTTGTGTACAGGTTCGGGCCGCTTTGAGATGCGTAACACTCTACGTCCTGGCGTGAGTACTTTAAGTGGTGGGTTACAAGGAGGTTCTCTAGTATTGAAAAGGTAGAGAGCCGGTGTGGATGGCTAAGTAGAATGAAGTCGATCATCTTGAAGGGGTGCCCCCTAGGCCTTATATACTCGACCGTGGGGCATTACATGTGGATATGATAATAACGGGTGCCCAAATAATAGTGAACTGACTGAGTCTATCTTCCTATAATTCGGTCGACCCATCCTCGCTCAGTTCCGATGTACGTGGCCCCTGCGCGGGAAGGTCGGGTCACTGTTGTGATAACCGCTCGAATTCATCGGGCCATCTGGGCTCGCTTCGATCTGGCCTTGTGTCGATCCGCTTTATCGGACGTTCCTCCCCAGGCCCACAAAGGGATGACCTTGCAGATTATTGGGCCCACGGGCCCCTTGCGAGGCATCTTGTCCTTCTGGTGGACCCGGGGGATATCCGTCCCCCACAAGCCCCGATCTTTGGGTTGATTTTGAAATAACCGGCCCAAAGATCCTAGGTCCAGCTTGCAGTCTTTGATTTTAACAAGAAATGTCTTGGAAATAAGCATGCCGGGTCACTATTTCTGAACTCTGAGTGATCCGGTAAAAACGATCTTTTACTGTCTTCTTCCGCTATTATTCCTCGAAATTTGGTGTTCTGTCTCAGGTTCATGCTTCAGATGTCAGCATTTTGCACTGTAGGGTGTAGCTCCTGAGCTTCGAGTGGATTTTTGCTGATAATCCACTCGAAGGTCCTCATTTCAAGTCTTCTCAGAAATCACTTTTATCTTCCACTTGTGCTTTTTCAGAGGTCAGCCTTGCCTTAGTTTTGCCGTATGCTTTAGAGGTCAGCATTTTGTCCTTCGGGTATGATCATTCATTGGGTGTAGCCCCTGAGCTTTGAGTGGATTTTTGAAAATAATCCACTCGAAGGTCTTCGTTTCCTGCTGTTTTTCAGAAATCATCCTTTTCTTTTGTCAAATGCCTTAGAGATCAGCATTATATCATTAACGTTATGCTTTAGAGTCTAGCATACATTTTTGTCTTTGAAGCCGAGTACGCGATCTGCCCATATCTTGCTAGGTCTGGCAATTTATTTGATCTGCGACTGATTGGACGTTCGATAGATGGCCTTTAGCTAGTCTTCATATCACTTCGTGCTTCAATGCTTCTGTCGATTAGACTTGTACCTCATCGGCTATATTTGTCTTTCCTCTGATATCTATTGATATCCTCCTTTTGTCTTGAGGTATTCATTGCGTATACTGTATGGATGTGACTGCTTGGGAAAATCTATTGAAAATTCCTGGACATCCCCCCAATGGGTGTAGGCAAGGGACGGCTTGGTGCACTGAGCGTTTAGCAAACTACTTTTGAGTAGTAACTTGATGTGACCGCGGGTGTAATCATGTCGCCCAAGCAGTTCACTGAAATCCCAATGGGTGTCGTGTTACGTGGAACGGCGTCAGCCGCCTGACGTGTCTCCAGACGATTTGAATTGCATATTGAATTTTTGCGACTGTTCGGTGGCCGTGGTAGGAGGTGAGCGGTTGCCTTCTTCTTCTATAAATAGTGTTCTTTCTTCTCCACCATTTTCACATCTCTTACCACTGCTCGCTGTTTACTTTCTTCTCTTTCCTTCTACTCCACTACGGGCAAGAGCAAGAAGGGTGGTAGTTCTTCGCATCACTCCGGCGACAAACAGAAGCGTGAGCTAACTCCTCCCTCGGAGGATTTCGGCGACTCGGAGTACTCGGAGGAGAAGTTCTCCTCCGAGTCCGAGGGCTCACCGGTCCATGCCTCTCCCCCTGCGTCATCTGATGACTCAGACGACTCCCAGGGGCTCGCCGCAGAGGTGTGGACCTACATCTGGGCCGTCGAGCGCGCCGGGCTCGAGGGCTCGGATGAGTCGGAGTACTCCTCGGACGAGGAGAACTCCTCGGACTCGTCCGAGGAGGGCGGCGGCGGCGATGGCGGTGACGGCGACGATGACGGAGGCGACGGTGACAGCGGCGAAGGCGACGGCAAGGGCGGTGACGGCGGCGGCAAAGGTGGCAGCGGCGACGGCAGCAAGGGCAGCAGCAGGGGCAGCAACAAGGGCAGCAACAAGGGTAGCAGCAAGGCCAGTGGCTAGACGCCACTGGTTTTAAATGTTAGTATAGATTAGTAGTAGAAGTAGTATTAGTAAAATAACATAGTAGTAGTTAGTAGTATAGTGTAGTGAAATATGATGTAGTAATGGGGAGGACATCAACTCATAATGAGTTGATTTGTATGTTCGGTAGTGCTTCCCTTTTTTAATGAAGAATGATTTCGCCCCATTCTGTGTGCACCATTTTGCCTTCCTATCGATCGTTGATCGTATTAATGCTTAATGCAGATGTTGTTTCTGAATGTAACGCTTGAGTAGCAACTCAGAATTGTCGAGTCATGCTTCAGACTGTCTTCTTCGCGATGTCAGCGCTTTAGTGGTAGTGGCCGAGTCTTTTGGAGTCATGTTGTCATTTTAGGGATGACAACCGAGTGATTATTGGTGATGTCGGTGCTTTTAGAAGTGATAGCCGAGTGATAACGGGCCACGTCGGTGTTTTAGAAATAACGACCGAGCGGTTACTGGTGATGTCGGCGTTTTAGAGGTAACAGTCGAATCCTTTGTCGGTGATGAACGGTGAGCGCGCCGCGGTCAGGGAGTTGTTTGGAGAAGAAACAAAACCCCAGGGACCTTTGCGTAACTGTCAGAGAGAGCATAAACAGTGGCTAGGGATTCTTAGCAAATTTTTCATGCAATAAGGGCCTCGGTGAAAATTAGCCAGAGCGTGAGTGCGGGCGCGCGTGCGGGCGCGCTTCTGCTGAGGTTGGGCCGTCCTGGGCTGGAATCGGCCCAGTACTATTCACGGATTTTCTTTTTCTTTTTCCGCCAGAACTAAAACAATTTTATAAAATGGTAGAAAAATGGTAAAAATACCAAACCAATTTTTCTATATTCCTAATTTTCCATAGTATTTTATAAAAATAGTTTTAGGATTTTTAGATCAAATAGGGAATTTTGGAGCATTTAAAATAGTCTAAAACATTGGTTCTGGATTTTTTAGAAAATAAATAGTAATTCCAAAAATCCCCAAACTTTTTATTTGAACTCTAAACATTATTTAGAAGCTTTGGGTAGAATTTGGTTTGATTTGGACCTTGTTTGATGCTTAGAACCCAAAACCCTACCCCCTTGCCCTTTGAATTCCTTTACTGACTCCGGAAACCCTAGTTTCCCGGAAAACCGTGAAGGAAAGTTGTATTCAAGACTTTAGAAATAAACCTCTACTATCTTTGCACACTCATAAGCATTTCATGAGCATTCATTCTTATATATATATATGGTTATATTTAGATAACGAGGAAGAAGTTGAAGTAGAAGAAGAGAAGACTTCGCCACCACCACCTGCAGAACATCAGGCAGGAAATTGTTTTTACTTTGACATCTGCGGATCCGAGTCCGATTCACCTGTAAACCAAGGCAAGCTCCGGTGCATGCAACCCCTTCCTTGTGTTTTTAAATATATTCTGCACACTTTAAGTCTAGTGAAATGTGCATTAGGTTTATAGGAGTTGCTTGGAAACCCTTTGATGCATTGCCTTCCTTAATATCCATACCTTTATAGATACTTCTGGTGAAGTATCAAAATATGATTTACAAAAATGCTTAGCCCTGCTTAGATCTTGTGGATAGAGGTTGTCTTTTGCAATACTGCCTAGCTCAGGGGTTATCCTGAGGAAGGATGGCTTCTACCTGCAAGAATATATTTTCATTGGGAGCATGGTGGGATCTTACTGCAAAGTTTCCTGTGATGCTCTTTTCATCCTAAGGAACACAAACAATCCTAAGGATGGAAGTACTTAAATCGGGACTTGGGCTAGGAACAGGTGATGTTCTACCCAGGTTGATTAAGTATTGGATGCGTATGTAGGCTTGATGATTGACGACCCTTTAACTGGTCACATGCCTCGTCATGGGTAAGCTTTGCCTCGGGCAGACTAAGGCCAGAATAAGATAACACGCAATGGGAGTGGAGCGGTGGCGAGAGTAGCGTGTACCCTCTGTCGCAAGAGGCTGGACGGTGGTGTATCTGTGCTCTCGGTTGACGTGTACTTGATCTGGTCTTAAGAACCCCGGTGGCGGGTTGACATATGCAAGGGTTAAGTGCTACATATGTCGTGTGATCAGAGATCCTCAGCTGAGTATAATCGATTCGGATCGCCGTACCTTCGCGGTTATGAAGACTTGGTCACTGCCTTACAACCTAAGTCAGGATGTGAACCTCATGAATAAAAATGATGTTGTATTGATGAAATGGTGAAAGTAGACCATATGCAAACAGAGTCTATTAATACTTAATCTGGCGTTAAAATATTCAAAGTAAGGACTCACTTTAGTAAGCTTTTTCTGCAAAAGTATCTAAGTTGATTCTTGCTAAAGCCTCTCCTTGATTCCTAAATCCAGCATATCCTTGAGAGTCTTTTACTTTGTCGGGTAAGTCTTGCGAAAGTACACTTCGTACTCAGGGCTTTGTCCCATGTTGTTTTTAGGTGAGGAAGCAACCAACTTTTGTTGCTTCTGTTCTAAGGTGGTATCAAAAGAAGAAAACCAGGAGTAAAGCCGCGCGAGGAATGGATCCTCTATTGAACTTTTGTTTAAAACTTATCGGGAGGGATTTTTGCCTCCCTTGGTGTGTAATAATATTACTCTGCACTCGTATGTAAATATTTAACTCTATCTAACTTTTAAATAAAGGTAAGTTCATGTAATTTCTTTCGCATTCTCGTAACTCCGATGCTTGTAATGTCTGCATGACGGGTGAAACGCTCTTGGGAAAGGTAAGAAAAGCAGATACCGAACTTGTCAAGTGATTCAGGGGCACCTACAGGGTTGTCTGACGTCCGTTGGACAAGGACAACTGTAGGTGGGCCTAATAACTTGGGAGGTTCTGTCACAGCATGGGATTTATTATTAATTTTGTTGTATTATTATGGTTTAGTATCTACTTATACGTAGTAACTTCTAATAAAATTTTGACCAACTTTAACAGCAATACTCAACTTTAACCATCCTCTTTGGTAAGCCTTACACTTCACATGGCTCCCACCTTTGGCAAGTTCATGCACATTATTCCCCACAACTTGTTGAGCGATGAACATATGTGAGCTCACCCTTGCCGTCTCACACCCCCCACAGGTCAAGAATAGGTACCACAGGATGAGGCGCCTGGAAGTTGCAGCGATGTGTTCGTGAGAGGTCTAGGCCGTCGTCTCCCAGTCAACTTTGGGTTGCTGGATCGTTGTCTCCTTACGATGTAATTATTTATATATTTTGTACAGAACTCCTTTTATATAGTAAAGTTGTGACATTCATTTCTATACCATGATTCATCGTATGTGTGAGACTTGGTCCCAGCACACCTGGTGATTATGTTCGTGCCCGGGTCCCTAAAACCCGGGTGTGACAGTATACCATTTAGAGTGTAAAAATGCTCTAAGTGGTGCTGTGCTATGTGTGCAGCAGTAAATGCATGTGCTAGCAAAATCTCAAACTGATCATATGCACAAGATATGTGAACTATAAACATTTTGATTCAGTTTTAAGCATTTCAAATTAGAAGTTCACCACTAAAGACAACACTAGGCATATGGTAAGCAGTAAATCAAATAATTAACAGTCAAGGTAAACCGGGTGAACTACCACAAACAACGGTCATTCATCATGCTGAAACATATCTAAAATGATACCAGTTGAAATTCTCAAGATTTATTAGATTTTGCAGCGGATCACAAATTTCAATGAAAAGCATGTGCGCGGGAGAGGTTGTAAGCATTCACATTGTCTAACTTTTCAACCAGGTGTAGCCTATGCAACAAAGCAATCAAAAGCTAAATACACCAGTTTTGATCATCCACTACCCTGCTCGAGTTCATCAAAAAATGCAATTGGAAGTAGTCTCGATATAAATATGTAGTGACAAATGCAAACTCATCTCGATCTTTCTGAAATTTTCACTTATAATAATTTTGATTTAAGCACAGATTCAATGAATCAAGACAGTGAATGACTCAAGGCATGAGACAGAGCCACCTAGCATACTAGTGACAACACAAAGGATTTCAAACACATCCTACACATGCTAGGTGCCAATCTCAACGGTGGACATATTTTGGATTCAGCAAGTAATAGTCAAGTTCACAATTATGAAAACAAGCTTAGCTCAACAATATTGTATCAATATGTAACACCCTATAAAATCCTACTTTTAATATTGAGGAGGAATTCTCCCAAGATTCAACAAATGTTAAAAAAGACCATCATCTAAAGTAAATTACTCTTTGGTCAAATTATACATTTATGAGAAGTCTCAAAAAATTTAACCTAAAGTATCTTCTAACCAAAGTTTCGCTTTTTGAAATCATTTATTTTGCCCAAGTTAAATAAACGATAAACACTTTTATTGTTCATCCAATATATATTTCCTAGAATGAATAATTGATAAATATTGATTTAATTTTTTATTCATTTGCTTCTAATTGGATTGTACATTCAAAATAGTATTTTTTTTTCTTAAAATACTTTTGTGCGTGCACTACAAACTCGCATCATTTGAATAAAGTCTTAATATAAAAATTTGCTTGGCATCATGTTGGAGTTCTGCTTGCGCATCTAACTACTGTTTAAATTTTAAAAAAGATTTAAACTTAGCTTTAAGGAAAACATAAAAAAAAAGAAATGAGAACAGAAAAAAGAAAAGGAAAAAGGAAACTAGTTGTGCTAAAACCCTTCTTTCTTGGCCCAGATACAATCATGTGTCAGTGATCTCATGATTTTAAAATGTTCCTAAGACTGCACAAGACCAGAAAAACTAACGGAATGCAAATCAGACACCAAAAAGTCTGAATCGGTCCAGAACCGTGTCACTATCTAGTGCTGATTTCAGCAGCTCGGAATTTAGTTCTTGAATGGAAAACTGAATCAAACAGACTCCAATTGAGATGACATTTTACACACACCTTGACAAATGTGTTTCCAAAGTCTCCATAAATTTTGAACTCAATTGGATTTGTAAATCAATCGCAGATTTGAAAATACGGTCAGAATCGTGGTTTTGTTGGGTTTTTTCTCAACCAAACTCAAATTGGGATCAACTCGGATCACGACCAGGAACTGCACCGACTTGGTGTACATAGTGATCTAAAGAGTTTATCTCACCACAAATCAATCCCAACAGCATCCAAACAATAAGAACTCGAAGGTTCTTCACAAATCCACAAGAGAGGAAATGGAAGAACACAAAAGCAAAGAGACTCAAAACTACAGAAAGAATGAGAACTGAGATTGGGAGTCAACCAAAGTCGTGGGCGGTACCGGCCACCCTTTCTCGGATTAATCGATAAATATTACCAAACACATACGCGAAGGTTCAAAGCATATGTGGATCTCGGGCTCAACTAGGGAATGAAAGCTAGGGTTTTCTAAACAATAGACTAATGTTTAGGGCAAGAGATGGCTGAAACAACTAGCACACCCTTCTATTTATAGAGAGTTATTACTACTTTCTAAATTACCCCTAAATACATAGAGCCTATCTACTTAGCCTGGGGCAAGATTGACCAATTCCTGATATTTCGATATTGACGGTCACGCGCTCCACATGAAGTTGCTTTGCCTTGACGCACCCTTCGCGATGACACTATATGCCACCTCTGATTCCCGCTGGAACCGCCACCGCAGAGTTGTGAGGCCAAACTCGGTCGAAAACCCAACGACCGTAGCGCTGGGTGGTTTTTCGAGGATCAACCACCAAACCAGCGCAAGTAGCACACCGCATGCGGGTCCCCCATGTTCTAGACACGTGTCTCGCGAGTCCTTGACCGCGGCGGCAACATGGCACACTGCACCACGTCCTCGCGCGGGTGTGTGTCCTAGGTGTCAGCCACCACAGCTAGTCATCCGGCAATTTTGGTCTCTCGATTAAGTCTGAGCGCTCGTCCTTCGCCACTCCCGATCCATCGACAGAAACCCGCATGACGTTCACCTTCGCTGTTGACCACCGTACTTGTGTTCCACACCTGCACACCACAAGCCCACCGACATCTATGGTTTCACAACACATAATCTCACGACTCGACTGAGACGCTACCCACATTCATCATCAACCTGAACTATAAGGGACAAGTCAATATTGTGTGTCCAAGAAGTCGCTTCCGCGTAGTGTACAAGGATTATTTTTGTAGAAACCTATAAGCAAAAAGTTGAGGTGGGTACAATCAGTATGATGGGAAACAAATTGAGGAAGACATGTGCTTTGTAATATATATAGATAGATTTATTGTTATTACATGTTCGCATTTCGCGGTCTTGCTCAAAACATCTTCGCGATAATCTGTACATACTCTTTGGTATTGACGTTTGAAACCTCGTGAATTAAAGACGCATGGCTTTGGTTGTAGTTGTACTGCACGTACGTATCTTATTTTGCACATGATAACAATCACTGTAGATCACGTTTTTCCTGCCTCTTCTTAACCTTCATCTTGAGCCCGTTCTTCATTTGTAGAATACACGACAGCTTGGGATGGATGCTCTGCCCTTCCAACATCTCCAAATGGAAGTTCCATACGACCGCGGCAACTATTGTCTTCATCTGCGTGATTGCTATGTCCTTCCCAAGGCACATCCTCGGTCCTGAGTTAAAAGCCATGAATTTGTGAGATGGCACGTACCGCAGCTTAGCGCCATCTTCAGTGAACCACCTCTCGGGCCTGTACTCGTCGCAATCCTTCCCCCACAGGGCTTCCATTCTGCCCATGGAATAGATGGAGATCAGGATGGTTTCGCCGGAGCACAACCGGTGGCCGCTTGGGAGAACATCATCGGCAAGCACCATCTTGCGCTCGAACGGACCTGGCGGGTACAGCCTCAGAGTCTCGAATAAGGCTGCCTGAAGGTAGACTAGGTCTTTAGTCTCCTCCGGCTCAAAGAACACCATGTTTTTTGTTCCGGAAGCCTTGAGTGATGCGATGTGAGCCAGTTCCTCGCGGATGCCGGAGACGACGCGGGGATCCTTGGCGAGGTTGTAGAAAACCCACGGTAGTGTTGTGCCAACAGTGTCCCGGCCAGCGATCATGTAGTTGATGAGTATTTTCCTCAGCATGGCCGCGTCGCTGCTGTACGCCGGGTCACCAGAAATAATGTCCATGGCAGCAATCTCGCCTGCAGGATCGGAGCACCTGGCTTTTGACTTCACCATCATCTCCGTGATGAACTCATGCAGCAGTGTGTGCGCCACGGCCAGCTTCCTCTCCGGGCCAATGTTCAGCTGTCTCATCACCTTCCAGCAGGAGGTGGGCACAGTGTGCCGCAAAAGACCAACCTCCATGACCGTGTCCATGGCAGCCGAGACATGCATCGACGGCATCATTGTAGACAGGCAACCAGGGTCCACTCCGAAGATTGGGGTGGCAGTGAGGTCGAATATGAGCCTCGTCATCAAGTCCTGCATGTCGAACGGTGTCCCACTACTCTCCATGCGGGCTAAGAAGGGGAGCAGGTCATGCACCACCTTGTGTCGGCAGCAACGGAACATCAGCTCAAGTACCCGTTGGTTGCTCAGGACGGTCTGGAACATCCCTCGCTGCTGGCGGCAGGCCTCGCCGTCGACGGTGAGGATGCTGCCGCTCACGATGTCGAAGATCTCGGCGAGCTCCTCGCCCTTGGGGTAGTTTGCATGATTGGATGTGAAAATGTGACGGACATTTGCCGGGTCAGCGGTGAAGAAGAACCGCATGCCACTTCCTACTGGTCCTTGTGCCTTGAAGTTGCAGCCGGAGGCAGCAAGGATGACTGTGACTTCGTGGTGTAGGTTGTGGAGCATGGAAATGAGGGCCGGGAGAACGCCAACTATCGGCCAGTCCACGGGGCGCAACGGGCCGTTCCTTGATCTCCAGAACCTAACATACAACGATAGAACAAGTGTTGAGCCGACGATGAGTAGCTCTAGGAGCACCATTGTTTTTAGTGGCCACGAGAGAGTGTGTATTCAAGGCTTGGGCATATGGACAGGGTTGGGCCTGCCTTCATTTTATAGGGAAGCTCTCTGCATATCTCATCAACAGAGATTTTTAATTTGAAAAATATAAATGTAGGGCAGATATGGTGCTGGTGGTTGGTCTCTCGTATCTCATGTACATGAATATATTAATCACTTAAAGCTATCGGCCCACCCTTTAACAAGATTATTGATGACTTCCTCTACACTAATTGCTCCGTGTGAAGTTTGGTACATTATTCCATATATAAGGCACTGAAATATCAGTTTAGACAAACATCCTCGTTCTGACCGTTAATTTGGATTACTATTGAAACCGTAAACAAATGATGGAAAAGGTTCAACCTTAAGCAATATTTCGATAATTCAAGTTGTTCCAACAAATTAGAATTGTGAACTATTTGAAAGTTAGAAAGGAAAAACTGTCAAACCAAGCCCTAACTCTAAGGGCCAGTTTGGAAACTCAAATCACCTTCGAAATTAGAGGGGTTGAGGTGAAAATAAACCGATTTCTCGTTTAATCCCGAAGAGAATTCTAGTTACAAAACTAGCCCTAAGGAAATGTACAGTCCTGAGATTATAGATCGGTTTTCAAAATCCAAGAGACAACTAATAGACTAAATGAAACAACCATAAACCATTGTATTATAAATACAGTTAAAAGACAATATATGTATGGAGAATCGTGTAGAGACCGAAGCATCCATCTTCGTATTTTTTCAATTAACCTTCTAGATATCCCTTAAAAAACATCATATTAAATAGGGTTGTAAATGCCCTAATTTAAGGAGAAAATATTTTTTTGATGTGGTAAATATTGTATGCAGCAGGAAAAAATAATTTAACAGTCGTTTCTGATGTGGTAAATATTGTATGCAGCAGGAAAAAATAATTTAACAGTCGTGTTTTTTTCCATAAAAAATTACTAATATATACAGACTTTAAAAAGTTTAAACACACTAATAACACTCGATCTATGGACAAGACAGCCACTGCCATTTGGGAGTATTGGATAAAAAATATATTCTTCGCCACCCGCCAATAGTTGAGATACCGCTGCAACTAAATCATCCATAAAATTTGACTCTGTAGGATGGTCCATATACAAAGCCAAAATATAAAAGAATGATCTGCCGACATGAATGACAGTTGAATGGCATGGCTGGATGGCTTTGTTCACATGCAGAGAAGCCAACCATTCTTCGCCACATTAACAAATTATAAATCTGTATGCTAGCCCATGCAAGCATGGATCCAAGGTACTAACTCTTTCATGGTCCTAGATCGTTATATGCACTTATTTATGGCATCTATTTTCACATATTTTTTTTGAAAAACATTAAATGTGAAAGATTTGACGCTAGTGCGGTGGTTGGTTGACTATACACATATTGCGGCTGATTGGTTGAGTGCCTCACGCAGGCTAGCCTGCTGCGTGACTGGCTCACTAGCGATTGTCGCCCGCGCCATCTCCATGCATGCAGGCGGGTAGTGAAAAAAGGCATACCATGCACGCCCACATGTTGGACAACATCTTTATATGCATGCAACTAATCAAGATCCCGTGCTTGATCAAAAGCAGGCGGAAAACCTAGTTACTTCTATACAGGCAACCAATCACGTGGATTGTCAATCGATATGCAGCAGAACAAATACAAGGGTTAATCACTGTTGGCTCAAATATAGGATCGGAACATTGATCTCTTTCTGGAAAATAGGAAGAGTAATATACAGACGATAGGGTTGGTAAGCTTCTCACCATAACACATGTTCATATCTTTCTTCGTAATTCCAAGAGGGATGATGAAGAAATTCATTTTCTCATCCAAGAAGATCTTCCAAGTTAATAGGTAGGATCTTTGTCTTTACCGAGTGTTTTTTCGGGCACTCGATAAAAAAGTTCTTTGTCGAGTGTCAAACAAAAAATACTCGGTAAAAAAAACTTGGCAAAGGGTTTTTTTACCGAGTGTTTTATTTTAATTTTGATCTCTTATTATTTTGGGATGGTATATACTTACACCTAGTAATTGTTAATAAAATTTGACCGACTTATTTAAAGTAATGCTTAGATTTAACCATTATTTGTTGATCAACCTTACACTATACATGAACTCCCACCGTAAGTAAGCTCATGCACATTATTCCCACACTTGTTGAGCGATGAACCTTTGTTGAGCTCACCGTTGCGATAACCCACCCCCACAGGTGAAGAGCAGGTGGCCCTGGTGGAGGACTATTATGATGGGTTCGACAAGGTCTAGGTGTGTAACACCCCGTCCAATCCCTGGACCGGCGGTATTTACTCCTGGCAGCTCTCTAGAATCATATATTGTCCCCACAGACCAACACAAGTCTTTTATGCGCACTTTGTCCTCACTCATGCGCACCCGAGAAAACTTCTAAGTCGGTCACCCATCCCAAATTGCTCCAAGCCAAGCACGCTTAACTTGGATGTTCTTTCGAGATAGGCTTCCGAAAAATAAGATGCACCTTGTTGGTATGATTACACTATTAATTCTATTAAGCCTTGGGCCAGGAAATCACCATCTCAGGGGCCAGGATATCACAATCCACCCCCCTTAGAAGACCGACGTCCTCGTCGGTCAACCCCAATCAAGGAACCTCCCCTCTTAGCCACGTCTGTGTGTCTAGTGTCGTTATATGCCATGCCATGTGACCACTCCGGGCCCACATGCGCCATGCGACATATACCCGAACACCCTAATCCACACACGCCCGTGAAACCGTGAGGGTCGGCTCTGATACCACTTGTAACACCCCGTCCAATCCCTGGACCGACAGTACTTACACTACACCAAAATAGTAAACTTCCTAGAGCCTAAACCCTAGGAAGTTAGGCCTAAACTCTAGGAAGTTAGCGAAACTCTCGGAAGTTAAGCCATCCCGTCGGAAGTTTGGCTCTCGAAAATTTTTTGTCGGAAGTTAGCTTAACTTCCTAGAGCCCTCTAGGAAGTTAGCTAACTTCCTACAGCCAGCGAAGCCTCTCGGAAGTTAGTAGATTCACGCCGTCAGCGCCGTTAGCTGGCTAACTTCCTAGAGCTACAGTAAGCCGTAGGAAGTTAGCTGGCTAACTTCCTAGAGGCCCATTTAGCCTCTAGGAAGTTAATTTGACCAGCATTACAAATATTGTTTATTTTCATTTTACACCACATTCCACAACATAACAAATATATTAACAGCTATAGCACAACATATTTTCACATAAAACATCTCACACACAATCACATAACAACAATTAAATCCATAGTCTCATTAATTATATCACAAAAGTCTCATCCATAGTCATAAGACACAACTTCTCATCCAGTCATAATAAGAGACAATATCACAACATCTCATACATAGTCATAAGACACAAAAGTCTCAAGTATCACAACACATAAAATGGAAGGTCACTATCGCTGATCACCATCAGGGTACAACGACGAGTGATGGTCGATACTCCATTAAGTTCTTCACGCAGTTGCTCCACTTTTGCTCGATCTTGAGTGGAGAGATGGGAACTATGAGCAGCAGACCTCGACGAACCTCCACGCTGAGCCCTCACCTGGCTCGAGTCGATGATGTTATCAAACATTGTGTACTTACAAACAAATAACATCACGACAGATTTAGAACATATATTGCATTCAACCAATAAAACAATATAAGATATGTAGAGTCCGCACCTTTCATGAGCTTTTCCACCACTTGCATACACAACCTGAAGAAAAAATGACATAAGACAAATAATTTCATGTCAACTATGCTAACTTGCATCAGAAGGAATCACATTTAGTTGACGAGCAAAAGAGAATGCACATGGAAACAACTACCCTAGTAATATGTCTCTTTCAAGCAAGGAATATGGTTTTGCTGTAACCTTAGTTGACAAGCAAAAGAGAATGCATGATATAAAAGGACTCCCCTACTAGTTTTGCTATAAACTTTGTGAAAGAAATAGTGCTCTTTCAAGCGCAAGTCAAAATTTGAAACTAACCTCATGGACCCATATATAGCATAACACAAACTGCTCCCACGACTACAGTGGTAAATTATTAAAAAACAATAGCAGAGAAGATACATGATTAGAATGGTATAGATAGTTCAACCTCAGGCTCCAAACTCCACAAGCCACTGTGCATAGGCTAGATTTACATATAACAATTGGAAAGTAATCATGATGCATTAGTAGGTAGAAAAAAATAAAAGGCATAATGAATCAGGCAGTAGCATGTTGGTTGGTTTTATACCATAAATCTAAATCATCATTTTAATGAAGCATCAAAGAGTTCATTATGTAGTTCCATAAATAAAAGTGAGGTGGAACTGGAGTTGGCTAAAAGTGAGGTGGAACATACCTTGCCAGCAACTATTGCTCTTCCAAGAGCCTCCAGTTGCTCTTCCATTAGAACAGATGTGTACTGGCAGTTCAGATCATACTCTATCTCCACAAACATTGGAACATACCTGCAAGTGGAAAAAAATAGTGGTTAGGACCTTAGGGTGTAGAGACATGCAATGAAATGTGAGGTAAAATACAAGCTAAGTCAGAGACTGATTAGGCCAGTGGAGGCCTGGTGCTACTATAGTCGATCTTGGAATCCTATTGATCTTTAAAAGAGAGATACTACAGATACTACAAGGCACACAAGGTTTAGTGCATATTTAGTCTCGTAAGAGATGAACCTGGGCAGAAATAACTCATGTAGTTATTCCTAACATAAATGAACCTGGCTATGCAGTTCGTATATGTGCTCAGTAGCAGCAAAGTAGTTAAGAGATGGCAAGGTCAGGAATCACCTTTGTCGTTAGCCCCAATATAAATGACTTGGCCCATCTTGTCCAGCTCCAGGAGCAAAGGAGCCTAAAAAATCTTCATGCTTCCATCAGGCTCCTGTAATTCCAGATCCCTGAAAAACAAGATAGACAGCTACTAAACTTCAGACAGCTACTAAACTTCAGATAGCTGTAAGAAAACAATATGTCCACACAGATGTAACTCTAGCTCAGATAGTTGTATTTTACAGAAATATGACCAAGGCGAGACGATATGTCCAAATAAAAGAAATCAATCTGACTCACAAGTGAGAAATTAGATAGTCCTTCAATGCTTATAGGCTATCATCTTGGTTGGGTAAATCCAGTCCCCATGTCCAGACGTGAGATTCTCGAGCCAAACCACCGAACGTGACCCTCCAGCAGCTACCTAGAATTAGACAATAAAAAAGCAAGCCAAAAGCTAAGCGGTAAGCTACGCCTAGATTAAGCCGGACGCCGAGAAGTGCATGCAGTACCTCCTGGACGGCGCGGGCGGGGGCTGCGGCAACGGAGCGCGTGGCGAATGGGGCTGCAAAGGCGAGGCCGCATCCATCAGGGCTACACGGGACGACGCACGGGCAAAAGGGAGCTTCCAGAGGAGGCCAAACTTGTCGCAGCGGCAGCGACGGAGGGCATGCAGCGGCACATCGAGGGCCCAGGGGGAGGACGGGGGTACGACATTTGGGCGGCGTGGAGGCCACGCACAGCGAAGTAGAGGCAGGTTCGCTTGGGGAGCAAGGCGGCGGGGCGCGTTGGGGGCGGGAGAGGCGGCCGCGGCGGCGGCCGGGGCGGGCTCCTCGGGGCGGGCGCGGTCGAGGACGGGAGAGGCGGCCGCGGCGACGGCCGGGGCGGGCTCCTCGGGGGTGGGCGCGGTCGAGGACGGGAGAGGCGGCCGCAGCGGCGGCCGAGGCGAGCGGTGGCCGAGGCGGGGCGCGCCGGGAGCGGGAGAGGCGGGCGCGGCGGGGCCAGGGGCAGAGCCGGTCGGGCGTGGGAGAGAAGGGCGCGCGGGAGAGGCGGCCGGTCGGGCGTGAGACAGAGAGATATTGAGAGAAGAGAGAAGAGATAAGGTTGAGGGAGGTTAAAAATTAAAAAAACATAACTTCCTAGAGTAAAGCCGTAGGAAGTTAAGTAACTTCCTAGAGTTTGTACTTCGCCTCTAGGAAGTTAAGTAACTTCCTACAGCCGACCGTAGGAAGTTAGATTTTCGTTTGACTGGTCAACAGCTGAAACCTAACTTCCTAGAGGAGGCCGTAGGAAGTTAGCTGCCCAGCTAACTTCCTAGAGCTAGCCGTAGGAAGTTAGATTTTCGTTTGACTTGTGAACAGATGAAACCTAACTTCCTAGAGGAGGCCGTAGGAAGTTAGTTAACTTCCTACGGTCTTTGAACTTCCGACAGCTTTTATAAAAAACCGTAGGAAGTTATGTTTATTTCCTAGAGGTACCAGTTGCCTCTCGGAAGTTATTTATTTCCTACGGTTTGTTATAAAAGCTGTAGGAAGTTAAAAAACCGTAGGAAGTGTATGATTTTGGTGTAGTGTTATTCCTTCTCTAGTATCATATATTGTCCCTACAGACCAACACGAGTCTTTTGTGCGCACTTTGTCCTCACTCATGCACGCCCGAGAAAACTTCCCGGTCGGTGACACATCCTAAATTGCTCCAAGCCAAGCACGCTTACCTTGGAGGTTCTTTCGAGATAGGCTTCCGAAAAATAAGATGCACCTTGTTGGTATGATTACACTATTAATTCTATTAAGCCTTGGGCTAGGAAATCACTATCCCAGGGGTCAGGATATCACAAAGTGTAACACCCCAGAGTCCACAAACACCCCGGAATGCTACTGAACTACATATCTGGCATCCATATATAAAATTTCGGCAGCATCTCCTTTGAAAGTTTGCATAAACGAGGGGCAACAGTGTATAAACATATATCATGACAAAAAACATACTAAGCATTATTAATATGCTAGCAAAGGAAAGTTAAACATAACAACATGAACTGAATTAACCAATGCACACGACTAGAAAAAAACAAACATCATTTGACATCGAGTTTCTAATTAAATCATGGCTGCAACTGGGCAGCGTTATTATAATAGTGAAGGTGGACGTGCTGCTACTTCCCTCATTCCCAACATGAATCAAATACCTGCATTGAGTAATGCAAGAGTGAGATGATACATCTCAGCAAGCAAATTATTTTGACGAGATATTTAAACCACAAATTGAATTAAACAACATTTTAAAGGAATCCCAATTGAGATCAGAAATACTTGTAGATATAGAACTCAATAGTCCCAATATAAACAATACCATCTCATTTCCTCGAACAACCACAATAGGTTGTATAACCCTTCCCTGCGTCAACAATACCTGCAGATATCACTTCAATGTATGCATAGGAATGCAATGTGTAGGTCATCTGCCCTCATACCTCTGAGAGTATAAAACCACATCATCTGCTAATATCACTTCAATGAATGCATATAAATGCAATGCATGTGTCCTCTGCCTTCATACCTCTAAGGGTATGAAGCCGCATCGTACCCCTCCTCGGGCAACGTACGATGCTAAGTTGTACCGGTACGGTCGGACCATAGGTCACGACCAAACTTCAGATGCAAATGAATAATGTAATGCATATGACATGCTGCATTTATCAATATACTTCACTTCCTTCAGATACAAAACAAACCTCAAATAATACTTCATCTGCCTTCAGATACAATACAAATCTCAAATAATACTTTATCTGCCTTCAGGGGTGTAAATTAATCTCATGGGTCATACTCGAACCATAATCATCATCAATATATGATTGAGCATCAGTATAATACAAGCAAGTAAAGCATCACATAGAGTTCAATTATGAAAGAATTCCATAATTCTGAATATTAGAGCGTAGGCGATAAAAAAAACAACAAGTCAAACCGGTAGCAACCACTGCTACATTCACTTGCCTTCATCGAAGAAGAAAGATGTACTAGGCATGATCCGGAGTGTAGCCACCTGCTAGCGGGCATAAAAATTAGTACAAATATTTCACAAACATTTGCTAACAATCAACAAATCGCTCGTACACTTGAAACCAAATCCCGGTGGAAAGACTCCCACCCTGAACCACATGCCAAACAGCAGCAGCGCTGTTTGTTAATTTTGTATCTTTAAAATTATAACAGTGGTGATATTAAACAAATACTCTATGAGTGTGTACACAAAATATTCTATAACTTCGGTATTCAATGGATAATTAAATTCTGCCATCTATAAGTTCTAAAACATCTGATAAAATAAATGCCTGAATATGTTTCAGACAGCAGCATAGTTAACTTCAAAATTCAATATCTACCAAACTACTCAACCAAAAATTATGAAATTCTGCTGGCAGTAAGAACTTTTATCCCTCTACAAATGTCTCCATAGTTGGAACAGCCAATTTAGCTATTTACTATATGAAACCCACCAGTGAACAGACTCGCTCATTTTTGTCAGGCAAACAGGAACAGCCACAGTAAAACAAACATAACTGGACTTTCATAATTCATATGAATGCGCTCTTTAACAATATGGAAAGCTTATGAAATTGTCTACAACTTCTTTTACAATCCTAAAGTTTAATTCTGTTGATAAAATTGCCTAAAGCTTAAGAGAACAGATTATATACAGAATTATGAGACTGAAAAACGGCTATAATCAAACTGCAATAACTTTCTGATCTGATATCCGATTGAGGTGTTCTTCGCGGCCACGGAAAGATCTACAAATTATCTACGACTCATAGATAGACTTTTTATTTTTTTGAGGCCACTAAGACCACGGAAAACTGGCATGAACAGAAACTATTGAATCTGCCATTCTGCAGAAACTAATTTCGAGATTAAAATCTAATCTCCCATCCAATCTAACCAAAAAAACTAATTGCAGGGCCTAAAACTCATCCAAAACAAGGGAAAGCATTCATCAAGTGGATAAAAGAGAGAGAGGAAAGGAAATCCAACCAATTCTTGGAGAGGAACGACGATGATGGGCGACGGTATGCCCCCATCTCCCCTCTCTTCTCTTCTTTTTTCTTCCTCTCTTCTCTTGGGGCAAGGCACAAAAGGGTGACGGCTGCTAGGGGTGGAAGGACGTGGCTTCTAGGGTTAGGGAGGTATAAATAGAAGAAAACTTCCACAATCCTAATATCCAATGGCTCAGATCAACCGGCACTCAAAAAGACTCATCCGGAGTCCAAACAAGGCAAACTAGTGATTGATCGGAATCATCTTGATGAGATCAATACATCTACGGCCTCCGATCATCCATAGGACATACCATATTTGGATTATAAAAATGGTTTATTTTTTTAGGGTGTTACATTCTACCCCCTTAAAAAGAATTCGTCCTCGAATTCGACCACTCCAAGCAAAACATCCAAGGTACCCCAAATAGCACCACCATTTAAAACATGAGTCCATTACTGGTATTAATCAACACAAGAACTTCTACCTCGGACTAATGGTCTAAGGAAGCTACACAACCTGACAACAAGCATGAAACAACCTGCAATGAAGCTCAAAGCAAGTCATAGATGCAATCAACACTATGATTTCACAACATCGAATTTGGATGCAGCCATACATCAGCATCAATGTCTTAAAACCACACTCTTTTATGAAGGGGTAATATGCACTAAGCACAACCCTTACCAACTTCAACAATTCATTTTAATTCAATGGTAAAACATCCACACCAGATGAACGTATATGAAGATCAAACACCTCACTTCACAGCACCACAAAACAAGTAGTTCTATTGAAACAAAACTCCTAATCTTCCTAAACCCCGTTCTTGCCATCATGAAAAGATAATCATGTAATCTAACATTCTTTGCACCCCACAAAAGGGAGAAACTCTACAGAACTAATGGAGCAATAAAGCCGACAAGAAGCCCATAACATTCTGCGCGACACATTTCATCGAAGAAATGCCAAAAACTCCACAAAGAGCATTGATAGCACAACAACAACACAATACTTGCTTAACCAATGTCGCTATACTTCATCCAACAACTCAACTAAGAAAAATAACCAAACTAGTAAGGTTAACCTACAAATAATATAAGTCTTCATCTACTATAGTTCAGAAACTTACATTTCATTCTATCATATGATGCACTCAAAGTACCAGATATACGAGGTCAATAATAACCCCGTAATCCTTCACACATTTGACAAACATCTCTAGTTGTTGTAAAAACCATATCATTTAGGAATAGGTGACTAACCACACACAACCAACTCTAGGCTAGGCAATGACTTCATTCAAACCAATAGATAGGTAGTCTAACAATGGCTCCACCAGCATGCATCGGGGAGAGAACCATTTGATCCTCAACGTATTAATACATAATCAATGGATCAAGAAAAACAGAGATTTATTCTACAACTAGCATGACTAACATGCAACCACTTTAAACCACCTCTCAGCTTTGTGGCTACTAAAACACACAATAGAAGAGAGACATGTAAGCCATTCTGGCTATGTAAAGACTTCCCCAAAATTCATATAAAAGTATCAATATTCATTTCTTTCAGAACTGGTTTCTCGACATAAACAATCATTCTTTGCAAAAATAGTTGGAACTATCCACCAACCACTCAACAACTTAAATTCAAATTGATGGTTACCTTGTAACCCAAAACACACAATTCACACTCCTCTTAGGAACATCCACAATCGAGCATATATAACAATATTATTGCAATAAAACTCAACCACGAAAAACATGATGAAAACAACATAGGCATACTTGTATATCACAAGCATAATGACAACTTTGATCTTACCAAAGACTAGCGATATCAATCGCATTAATAAAACAATATAAAGATTTAGAGATAAAACATATTAGGCATTAAGTCATAAACAACTTACCACATCACCGTAAAGGAATAGGGAGGGGTGAAATTATTGTCATCTTCACTTCAAAGACACTAATATATATCAAAGATATTTGAACCCATACCCTTCCTATATGTGCAAGTGTATCAAATTTATCTTCAAATTGCCAAGAATCTAAAGCCTATGCTTTGATACCAACTGTAACACCCCAGAGTCCACAAACACCCCGGAATGCTACTGAACTACATATCTGACATCCATATATAAAATTTCGGCAGCATCTCCTTTGAAAGATTGCATAAACGAGGGGCAACAGTGTATAAACATATATCATGACAAAAAACATACTAAGCATTATTAATATGCTAGCAAAGGAAAGTTAAATATAACAACATGAACTGAATTAACCAGTGCACACGACTAGAAAAAAACAAACATCATTTGACATCGAGTTTCTAATTAAATCATGGCTGCAACTGGGCAACGTTATTATAATAGTGAAGGTGGACGTGCTGCTACTTCCCTCATTCCCAACATGAATCAAATACCTGCATTGAGTAATGCAAGAGTGAGATGATACATCTCAGCAAGCAAATTATTTTGACGAGATATTTAAACCACAAATTGAATTAAACAACATTTTAAAGGAATCTCAATTGAGATCAGAAATACTTGTAGATATAGAACTCAATAGTCCCAATATAACCAATACCATCTCATTTCCTCGAACAACCACAATAGGTTGTATAACCCTTCCCTGCGTCAACAATACCTGCAGATATCACTTCAATGTATGCATAGGAATGCAATGTGTAGGTCATCTGCCCTCATACCTCTGAGAGTATAAAACCACATCATCTGCTAATATCACTTCAATGAATGCATATAAATGCAATGCATATGTCCTCTGCCTTCATACCTCTAAGGGTATGAAGCCGCATCGTACCCCTCCTCGGGCAACGTACGATGCTAAGTTGTACCGGTACGGTCGGACCATAGGCCACGACCCAACTTCAGATGCAAATGAATAATGTAATTCATATGACATGCTGCATTTATCAATATACTTCACTTCCTTCAGATACAAAACAAACCTCAAATAATACTTCATCTGCCTTCAGATACAATACAAATCTCAAATAATACTTTATCTGCCTTCAGGGGTGTAAATTAATCTCATGGGTCATACTCGAACCATAATCATCATCAATATATGATTGAGCATAAGTATAATACAAGCAAGTAAAGCATCACCATAGAGTTCAATTATGAAAGAATTCCATAATTCTGAATATTAGAGCGTAGGCGATAAAAAAAACAACAAGTCAAAACGGTAGCAACCACTACTACATTCACTTGCCTTCATCGAAGAAGAAAGATGTACTAGGCATGATCCGGAGTGTAGCCACCTGCTAGCGGGCATAAAAATTAGTACAAATATTTCACAAACATTTGCTAACAATCAACAAATCGCTCGTACACTTGAAACCAAATCCCGGTGGAAAGACTACCACCCTGAACCACATGCCAAACAGCAGCAGCGCTGTTTGTTAATTTTGTATCTTTAAAATTATAACAGTGGTGATATTAAACAAATACTATATGAGTGTGTACACAAAATATTCTATAACTTCGGTATTCAATGGATAATTAAATTCTGCCATCTATAAGTTCTAAAACATCTGATAAGATAAATGCCTGAATATGTTTCAGACAGCAGCATAGTTAACTTCAAAATTCAATATCTACCAAACTACTCAACCAAAAATTATGAAATTCTGCTGGCAGTAAGAACTTTTATCCCTCTACAAATGTATCCATAGTTGGAACAGCCAATTTGGCTATTTACTATATGAAACCCACCAGTGAACAGACCCGCTCATTTTTGTCAGGCAAACAGGAACAGCCACAGTAAAACAAACATAACTGGACTTTCATAATTCATATGAATGCGCTCTTTAACAATCTGGAAAGCTTATGAAATTGTCTACAACTTCTTTTACAATCCTAAAGTTTAATTCTGTTGATAAAATTGCCTAAAGCTTAAGAGAAAAGATTATGTACAGAATTATGAGACTGAAAAACTGCTATAATCAAACTGCAATAACTTCCTGATCTGATATCCGATTGAGGTGTTCTTTGCGGCCACGGAAAGATCTACAAATTATCTACGACTCATAGATAGACTTTTTATTTTTTTGAGGCCACTAAGACCACGGAAAACTGGCATGAACAGAAACTATTGAATCTGCCATTCTGCAGAAACTAATTTCGAGATTAAAATCTAATCTCCCATCCAATCTAACCAAAAAAACTAATTGCAGGGCCTAAAACTCATCCAAAACAAGGGAAAGCATTCATCAAGTGGATAAAAGAGAGAGAGGAAAGGAAATCCAACCAATTCTTGGAGAGGAACGACGATGATGGGCGACGGTATGCCCCCATCTCCCCTCTCTTCTCTTCTTTTTTCTTCCTCTCTTCTCTTGGGGCAAGGCACAAAAGGGTGACGGCTGCTAGGGGTGGGAGGACGTGGCTTCTAGGGTTAGGGAGGTATAAATAGAAGAAAACTTCCACAATCCTAATATCCAATGGCTCAGATCAACCGACACTCAAAAAGAATCATCCGGAGTCCAAACAAGGCAAACTAGTGATTGATCGGAATCATCTTGATGAGATTAATACATCTACGGCCTCCGATCATCCATAGGACATACCATATTTGGATTATAAAAATGGTTTATTTTTTAGGGTGTTACACAAAGTGCGCACAAAAGACTTGTGTTGGTCTGTGGGGACAATATATGATCCTAGAGAGCTGCCAGGAGTAAGTACCGGTGGTCCAGGGAATGGACGGGGTGTTACAAGTGGTATCAGAGCCGACCCTCGAGGTTTCACGGGCGTGTGTGGGCTAGGGGGTTCGGGTATATGGCGCATGACGCATGTGGGCCCGGAGTGGTCACATGGCATGGCATATGACGACACTAGACATACAGACGTGGCCAAGGGTGGAGGTTCCTGGATTGGGGTTGACCGACGAGGACGTCGGTCTTCTAAGGGGGTGGATTGTGATATCCTGGCCCCTAGGATGGTGATTTTCTGGCCGAAGGCTTAATATAATTAATAGTGTAATCATACCAACAAGGTGCATCTTTTTTTCGGAAGCCTATCTCGAAAGAACTTCCAAGTTAAGCGTGCTTGGCTTGGAGCAATTTGGGATGGGTGACCAACTGAGAAGTTTTCTCGGGTGTCCATGAGTGAGGACAAAGTGCGCACAAAAGACTCGTGTTGGTCTGTGGGGACAATATATGATCCTAGAGAGTTGTCAGGAGTAAGTACAGTCGGTCCAGGGATTGGACGGGGTGTTACAAGGTGGCGTCTCTCAGTCAGCAAGATGGCGGCGAGGAAATAATATTAGTTCGATTTATTTGTTATCATTTATTTTGTAAGACATTTTCGTTGTGTAATAAAGTTTGTGACATTTATCTCTATACACTGAGCCATTGTATGTGTTTGTCTTCTTTGGCGCACATATGAGACGCACCCGGGTTTGCCCCTTAAATTCGGGTGTGGCAGAAGTGGTATCGTAGCAATGTTGACTGTAGGACGTAATCTAGATAGAACTGGACAAAATCCTTATCTACTTACCTTTACTCTGATTATTTCTATACTTTCCTTGATCATGTCTCATCATTTGGCTGTTCTACTCTGACTACTCTTACCTTTTATATTCTAGAAAGACCGAAAGGATTTCACACCTTGGAATCCTACATCTACGACTCCCTAAACAGATAGGAGACCTAAAACAAAAAAAATCTATTTTTATCGATATTCAAGTGCTTGAATGTTTGTTCTTATGATAATTGCTTAATTCGCTTCTTTGATTGAGTGAAATATTATAGGAGGGCATCCTAGCATGTACCACCATAGGGTAATGTATTAGTATTAGGTAGGTGACACTCTAATCTACTGAGCTATTGTGACCAAAAGATCGTGACCTAAAAGTCGGGTGCTTCGTAGTTATTCATCTTATCTGCAAATCTATCTTACCCTATGTCTCTAACCTAGATGGTTAATACCAGGAAGGGAGGAGGTGTCGATCTACCTACATGTATTCATCAAAGGAGGGCAGTAGCTAATCCAGCATCAGGGATGAATCCTCCCCCAAATCCCTCGCATGCTGGACTGATGCAGTGGTCGCCGCTCAAATATAACTGCTGCAACAAATGTGCAACACCATGGCAGAGATGCAAGCTCAGCTCCACCAACAATACCAGCAACCACCAACACCAACACCACCAGCACCACCCAGGGATAAGCATCGTGAATTCATGAGCCACAAGCCACCAACTTTTTCTAGCTCCTCAGACCCATTGCAAGACGATAACTGGCTAAAGTCCATAGAAAAGATGTTCAACATTTCCCAATGCACCGACAGGGAGAAAGTGCTATATGCATCAGATCGCCTCACCAGCCCCGCTGCGCTGTGGATTGGTGGGATGCATACTACGCAGCACATGCTGCTGCTGAGACCATTTCCTAGGCAGAATTCTCCACCAAATTCAGGAACTATCATAGTCCTACTGGTCTTATGAAGATTTAGAAGGAGTTTCTATCCCTCAAACAGGGAGGCATGTCAGTAAGTGAACATAGAGAAAAATTCATCCAATTATCCTGGTATGCTCCTGGGGAAGTTGAAGACGATGAGAAAAAACAGGAACTATTTCTGGAGGGAGTGATTAGGCCACTCCAATACCAACTGATGTCTCACTCTTTCCCATCCTTCCAGAAACTTCTGGACAAGGCCATAGCTCTGGAACACAAACAAGTTGAGCTAGGCAAGATGAAAAGGAAGGCTACTAACTAGGAATAGGCTAGAAGTAGTACTTGTCCCTATTATGCTTCATCACAAGGTACCCCAGCTCATGGCAGTTCCGAACAACAGTCTCAACATATCCAAGCTACTCCTCAAGCAAGCACCCCAGTGGGACCAGTTGTCCTAATGCATCCACAAACATGTCATGCTTTAAACGGGGGTAGTCTAGACATTATGCCAACTACTACCCCAACAAGGATGCTTACACTACGCCAACTCCGATGAAGCAAGGTCGGGTCTCAGGAGGTAAAAGCCAGACCTTATCCATCAATCGCGGGCAAGTTAATCTGGCTCAAGCAGAAGTTGAACCCAAAGAACCCAAAGACCAGGAAGAGGTGCCCGTTGAAAATGAAGAAGCCCGTGAAGAAGATAATGAGTAGAAAACTTAGAGTCTTTTATCTATGTACTAATCTCGTGGACGAGATCCTCCTTAAGGGCGGTAGGATTTGTAAACCCTGAATAATGCCTTAAGAAGTTTTAGCTAGTTCTTTATTATTTTATAAGAATAATAATAGAAGTCTTTTTGAATATGAGTTTTAATTATGAGGCATATTTCTCTTCTAAAATACATATTAAACATATATATATGCATCATGCTAAAGTTTATTTGCTTGTGCACTTATTTCTAGGAATTAATTTTGAAGTTTGAACTTATTGGGATTTGAATTAGGAAATTAAAATCTAGAAACACAATTTTAAATGAGTAAATTATCCTAGAGGAGGACTATTAGATGAGTTCGATGAGGTCTAGGTGCCGTTTCCCAGTCAGCTTGATGGCGCTGAGGAAATAATATTAGTTTGATTTATTTATTACCATTTATTTTGTAAGACATCTCTGTTGTGTAATAAAGTTTGTGACATTTATCTCTATACACTGAGTAATTGTATGTGTTGGTCTTCTTTAGCAAACAAATGAGACGCACCCGGGTTTGCCCCTTAAATCTGGGTCTGACACTGAATTATGATCATGCTTCATTATTACTATTGGCTCAATTATTGTTCATGATAAGATTATTGTGTTAATTGGAACATGGAGCGACCACACAGGAAAACAGTGCTACCACAAGGGTGGAATGGGATACCCTTGGCCAAGTAACTAGGAAAGCTAGGGAGAGACTACCTTACCCAAAAGGGGCAAGCGGGGAGCGTGTCGCTGCAGAGTATAGGGAGGTCCTCGGGTTGAACTGTCTGTAAAGTTTTTCAGATGAGGGATTCCTATGCTTCCTTCTTCCTGACACTGGAGTGGGTTCTCTTGAACTAGTGGAACATTGTAAAGGCCTCAAAGTGGATCCCTAGCCATTCACCTTGGAAGTGTCTAAGGTTCTCGGTAACCCTAGCTTCATGGGAAACACGTCTTGTGGGTAAAGATGTGCAACTTTGCATAGTGTAAAACTGGTATATTAGCCATGCTCACGGTCATGAGTAGCTTAGAGCCTCACATGAGTAACCTAAGGAATTAAACTTAAACTGTCACTTGCATTGCATTGTAGGATTTATTATTAATGGTGATATATTATTTAATTGGGTTGGTATACACTTATACTTAGTAACTGCTAATAAAATTTTGACCAACTTATTAAAGGCAATACTCAGCCTTAACCCTTATTTGTTGATAAGCCTTACACTTCACATGAGCCCCACATTAACTCAGCTCATGCACATTATTCCCCACAACTTATTGAGTGATGAACGTAGGTGAGCTCACCCTTGCCGTACTCAACCCCAGGTCAAGGACATGTACCGCAAGATAAGGAGCATGAAGGATGCCGCAATGAATTCATGAGAAGTCTAGGCTATCGTCTCCCAATCAACTATGGTTGCGGAGGATCGTTGTCATCATACGATGTAATTATTTAGCTATTTGTACGGAACTCATATTAAGTAATAAAGATGTGACATTCATTTATGTACCATGAGTCATCATATGTGTGAGACTTGATCCTAGCACACATTTGATTCGCGCCCGGGTTTGCCCTTAAATCCAGGTGTAACTGTAGTGGTATCAGAGGAATGTTGACTGTAGGATGTAACCTATATAGACCTGGACAAACCGTAACCCACTGTCCTATGCTACTCTTATTCTTTCTAAATCTTTTCTTAATCTTCTCTCATCTATAGCTGATTTACTCTAGTTACTCTTACCTTTGCTCTTCTGAAGAGCGAGTGGATTTCACACCTTGGAATCTTATACCAAAGTGACCATTATGCATAGGAGTCCTAATCATAGGCATAAAAAACTATTTTATATAGGTATATATGCGATTGAATACTTGTTCTTATGATACCCTTCTGATTTGGTTCTTTGATTGAGTGTGATGGGTTGTGGAGTAATGTCCACAATTGCATCTATACATACATATAAAATATGATTATAAAGAATAATTACTCAAGTTAGATTATCCCCATTAAAATGATTAATCAAATAAGAAGATGTCATATCTTATAGATCACTTTGTCTTAATAGATTCATCTTATCCTAATAGATCCATGTTACCTTAAAAGTCTGATCTAATCAAAACTAATTAGATCTAATCTAACCTAATAAAACCTAGTCTAATCAGCTGATATTTATATTCCTGACAACAATTTAAAGGGTAGAGCAAATTAACCCAGATCAGTTAATAGATTAAACTCTACACCTAGAAACTCTTTTCTCACCTAATTCACTTAAACTAAATTAGTGCCTTAGACCAACTCGACCATGCACAACTATTGACCTAACAAATTCATGATAAGGTGCATAATTTATCCATTTCAAACATAACAACAAACAAGATTATAGACCTACCTCATGGAGTCTACCCACTCACATATATATATATATGTATATCCCTAACTCAGACGGTAACACCAAGACCAAAGAAGGAAAGACGAAGATCAACCTCATCAAGGAAGATAAGAGTCAAACCAGATCATCAGATGAGTCAAGATCCACCAGCCAGAATGGAAGTTTCCCTTGCTCTAACCTTTTTCTCTTACCCCAACTTTCTCTACATCTACCTTAGAGCTAAAACATAATTATATTGTACCCATGCTATCTTAGTCACCTAATAAGTAGCATTAGGAACTTGAACAAAAAAGTGACACAAACTAAATTAACAACTTCCCTTTTATTAGTAATCTTGAGGATGAGATTATTTTTAAGGTGGGTAGGATTTGTAACAACCGGAATCCTATTTCAAGAGTATAAAAGTTTCTCCAAAAGATTAGAAGTAAAAATAAATTTAAATTGGATGTGTTTACTTTTGAAGTTGGATTCCTAAAATGGATAAACAAAATTTTGATTGAAAATGAATGGTAATTTAGTTTTTTTTGAAAAAATAGAAGGAGAATAAAAAAACAAAGACAAAGTTTTCTACTTATTTATTAATGTTGCATATAGAAGCATTTATTTAAAATGAATATAAAACATATAAAAATATTTGCATTTCATGCTGTGATTTTTGTTTGAAGCATTCATATTTGGATTTCTATCTAAGATTTGAATTTGGATAGCTAAGCTAAAATTAGAAAAGGAATTTGTCCTAACAGTTCGGATTTGAATTTGAATGCGGCGCTTTTCATAAAAAGGAATGGAAATAGAATTAAATTTGAATTTGAATGCGGCGCTTTTCATAAGAGTCCCTGGAATTTCTACTATTCAACCCACCGTCCTAGCCAGTTCATGAGTTAACACAAACACGCTCTAGAATTTGTAAATTTGACCTTGGATTTCTAGAAAACGATACCCGCAGTTCAAGGAATTTATATTTTCTTAATAAAATTCTAGAAAATGATTTTTATATGGAAATAAATCTAGAAACTTATAAAAGTTATAACTTAATCGTTTTAACTCCGATTTTAGTGATTCTCGAACCTACGATCTCATAGCGCCGCGTAGAATATTCTTATGTTGTTTGATTACATGTTTGGTGTAACGTTATTTTTATATACTCCCAGTCTATTTGTATGTATTGCAACGAGAAGATCGCAAGAAATCTGAAGATCAACTTGGTGAAGCACCTATATATCGCAAGTATAAGGCAAGTTTTGCCCTTGATCACTTTTATTTATCTAATAATGTTCTTGAAAGTCGCCTAGAGGGGGGTGGATAGCCGGGAACTGAAATTTATAAACTTAAAGCACAACTACAAGTCAGGGTTAGCGTTAGAAACAAATCCGAGTCCGAGAGAGAGGGCGAAAACAAATCGACAAAGAAATAAAGCGGATGACACGGTGATTTGTTTTACCGAGGTTCGGTTCTTGCGAACCTAATCCCCGTTGAGGTGGTCACAAAGACCGGGTCTCTTTCAACCCTTTCCCTCTCTCAATGGTCACCTAGACCAAGTGAGCTTTCTCCTTAATCAAACGTGTCACTTAGACCCCACAAGGACCACCACACAATTGGTGTCTCTTGCTTTGATTACAAGTCACTTGAAGAACAAGAATGACGAAGAAGAAAGCGATCCAAGAACAAGAGCTCAAAGAACACGAACAAAACTCTCTCTCTAGTCGCTAGGTGTATGGAGTTAGTTTGGGACTTGGAGAGACTTTGATTCTTTTGAATTGTGTCTTGTATTGATTGCACTAGCTCTTGTATTGAATGAGATGTCTGAAAAACTTGGATGCTTGGAGTGGTGGTGGTTGCGGTTATTTATAGCCCTCAACCACCACATAGCCGTTGGGGAGGCTGTCTGTCGATGGGCGCACCGCACAGTCCGGTGCGCCAGCCAGCCACGTCACCCAACCGTTAGGGTTCTGACGATTTAGAACGTTGGAGCTTTGACTTCTTGGGGCATCGGACAGTCCGGTGCCGCACCGGACAGGCACTTTTCACTGTCCGGTGCGCCTTCTGGCGGCTGCTATGACTCTGCGCGAACTGTCCACGCACTGTAGCACTTTTGCAGGTGTCCGTTGCAGTAGACCGTTGGCCGTTGCTTCGCTGGTGCACCAAACAGTCCGGTGACACACCGGACAGTTCGGTGAATTATAGCGGAGCGGCTCTCGAGAAACCTGAAGGTGCCAAGTTTGAAGTCGTACGGCCCTGGGCACCGGACACTGTCCGGTGGCACACCAGACAGTCCAGTGCGCCAGACCAGGGTCCTCTTCGATTTCTTTTGCTCCTTTCTTTTGAACCCTTACTTGATCTTTTTATTGGTTTGTGTTGAACCTTTAACACCTGTAGAATATATAATCTAGGGCAAACTAGTTAGTCCAATTATTTGTGTTGGGCATTCAACCACCAAAATCATTTAGGAAAAGGTTAAACCCTATTTTCCTTCCAATCTCCCCCTTTTTGGTGATTGATGCCAACACAAACCAAAGCAAATATATAAGTGCAGAATTGAACTAGTTTGCATAAGGTAAGTGCAAAGGTTGCTTGGAATTAAACCAATTTATATTTATACTAGATATGCATGGATGCTTTCTTTTATTTAATATTTTGGACCACACTTGCACCACTTGTTTTGTTTTTGCAAATTATTTTGGAAAATCTTTTCAAAGTCTTTTTGCAAATAGTCAAAGGTATATGAGTAAGATTGCGAGAAGCATTTTCAAGATTTGAAATTTTCTCGCCCTGTTTCAAATGCTTTTCCTTTGACTTAAACAAAACTCCCCTTAAATGAAATTCTCCTCTTAGTTTTCAAGAGGTTTTTTGTAGATACCAATTTTGAAAGTAGACATACAAAAATATATTAATACCTAGATACCAATTGAAAAGCTAGAGAAAATTAGAGTTTTGAAATTTTTGTGATGGTGCGGTCCTTTTGCTTTCGGCTAATACTCTCTCCCCCTTTGGCATGAATCGCCAAAAACGGAGACTTTGAGAACCCTTTTACTTTCTCCTCCATTGGTAAATAAGATATGAGTGAAGATTGTACAAATCGAAGAGTGATGTGGAGTAACGGCGAAGAGTAAACGATACCGATAGAGTTGAGTGGAAGCCTTGTCTTCGCCGAAGACTCCATTTCCCTTTCAATCTATGACTTAGTAGAAATACACTTTAATACACATTAGTCATAGCCTTGGTACATAAATAATAAGATCTATGCATTTGTACCAAATTGAAAGAGATATGATCATAGGTATATTAATGAGCTATGTGTGCAATGTTTTAATCAAAATTCCGAGAATCAAGAATGTTTAGCTCATTCCTAAGTTTGGTAAAGGTTTTCTCATCTAATGGTTTGGTAAAGATATCGACTAATTGCTCTTTGGTGCTAACATAAGCTATCTCGATATCCGCCTTTGTTGGTGATCCCTCAAAAAGTGATACCGAATGTCTATGTGCTTAGTGCGACTGTGTTCAACGGGATTATCCGCCATGCGAATTGCACTCTCATTGTCACATAGGAGAGGGACTTTGCTCAATTTGTAGCCATAGTCCCTAAGTGTTTGCCTCATCCAAAGTAATTGCGCACAACAATGGCCTGCGGCAATATACTCGGCTTCGACGGTAGAAAGAGCCACTGAGTTTTGTTTCTTGGAAGCCCAAGACACCAGGGATCTTCCCAGAAACTGACAAGTCCCTGATGTGCTCTTCCTATCAATTTTACACCCTGCCCAATCGACATTGGAATATCCTATTAAATCAAAAGTGGATCACTTGGGGTACCAAAGACCAAACTTAGGAGTGTAAACTAAATATCTCATGATTCTTTTCACGGCACTAAGGTGAACTTCCTTAGGATCGGCTTGGAACCTTGCACACATGCATACGGAAAGCATAATATCCGGTCGAGATGCACATAAATAGAGTAAAGATCCTATCATCGACCGGTATACCTTTTGATCTACGGATTTACCTCCCGTGTCGAGGTCGAGATGCCCATTAGTTCCCATGGGTGTCTTGATGGGCTTGGCATCCTTCATTCCAAACTTGTTGAGTATGTCTTGAGTATACTTGGTTTGGCTGATGAAGGTGCCCTCTTGGAGTTGCTTGACTTGAAATCCTAGGAAATACTTTAACTCCCCCATCATAGACATCTCAAATTTTTGAATCATGATCCTACTAAACTCTTCACAAGTAGATTTGTTAGTAGACCCAAATATGATATCATCAACATAAATTTGGCATACAAACAAATCTTTTGCAATAGTTTTAGTAAAGAGAGTAGGATCGGCTTTACCGACTTTGAAGCCATTAGTGATAAGAAAATCTCTTAGGCATTCATACCATGCTCTTGGGGCTTGCTTGAGCCCATAAAGCGCCTTTGAGAGTTTATACACATGGTAAGGGTACTCACTATCTTCAAAGCCGGGAGGTTGCTCAACATAGACCTCTTCCTTGATTGGTCCATTGAGAAAGGCACTTTTCACGTCCATTTGATAGAGCTTAAAGCCATGGTAAGTAGCATAGGCAAGTAATATTCGAATTGACTCAAGCCTAGCTACGGGTGCATAGGTTTCACCAAAATCCAAACCTTCGACTTGTGAATATCCCTTGGCTACAAGTCGGGCTTTGTTCCTTGTCACCACACCATGCTCATCTTGCTTGTTGCGGAATACCCACTTGGTTCCTACAACATTTTGGTTAGGACATGGAACTAAATGCCATACCTCATTCCTCGTGAAGTTGTTGAGCTCCTCTTGCATTGCCAACACCCAATCCGAATCTTTTAGTGCATCCTCCACCCTGTATGGCTCAATAGAGGACACAAAAGAGTAGTGTTCACAAAAATGAGCAACTCAAGATTGAGTGGTTACCCCCTTATGAATGTCATCGAGAATGGAGTTCACGGGGTGATCTCTTTGAATTGCTTGGTGGACTCTTGGGTGTGGCGGTCTTTGACCTTGATCATATTCCTTGTCTTAAACAACTTCATCTCCCCCTTGATCGTTGTCCTCTTGAGGTGGCTCTTCCTCTTGATCTTCTTCTTCATTGTCTTGAGCCTGTTCCTCAACTTGAGTTGGAGGGGATGCTTGCATGGAAGATGATGGTTGATCTTGTGCATGAGTGGGCTCTTCGGATTCCTTAGGACACACATCCCCAATGGACATGTTCCTTAGTGCGACGCATGGAGCCTCTTCATCATCTAGCTCATTAAGATCAACTTGCTCCACTTGGGAGCCATTAGTCTCATCAAACACAATGTCACAAGAAACCTCAACTAATCCAATGGATTTGTTGAAGACTCTATATGCCCTTGTGTTTGAGTCATAACCAAGTAAGAAGCCTTCTACAGCCTTAGGAGCAAATTTAGATTTTCTACCTCTTTTAACAAGAATAAAACATTTGCTGCCAAAGACTCTAAAATATGAAACATTGGGCTTTTTACTAGTGAGGAGTTCATAAGATGTCTTCTTGAGGATTCGGTGAAGGTAGAGCCGGTTGATGGAGTAGCAGGCGGTGTTAATCGCCTCAGCCCAAAACCGGTCTGGAGTCTTGTACTCATCAAGCATGGTTCTCGCCATGTCCAGTAGAGTTCTATTCTTCCTCTCCACTACACCATTTTGTTGAGGGGTGTACGGAGAAGAGAACTCATGCTTGATGCCCTCCTCCTCAAGAAAGCCTTCGATTTGTGAGTTCTTGAACTCCGTCCCATTGTCGCTTCTAATCTTTTTGATTTTCAATCCAAACTCATTTTGAGCCCGTCTCAAGAATCCCTTTAAAGTCTCTTGGGTTTGAGATTTTTCCTGCAAAAAGAATACCCAAGTGAAGCGAGAATAATCATCCACAATTACAAGACAATACTTACTCCCGCCGATGCTTATGTAAGCAATCGGGCCGAATAAATCCATGTGTAGTAGCTCAAGCGGCCTATCGGTCATCATGATGTTCTTGTGTGGATGATGAGAACCAACTTGCTTTCCTGCCTGACATGCGCTACATACCCTGTCTTTCTCAAAATGAACATTGGTTAGTCCCAAAATGTGTTCTCCCTTTAGAAGTTTGTGAAGATTCTTCATCCCAACATGGGCTAGTCGGCGATGCAGAGCCAACTCATATTAGTCTTAGCAATTAAGCAAGTATCAAGTTCAGTTCTATTAAAATCAACTAAGTATAGCTGACCCTCTAATACTCCCTTAAATTCTACTGAATCATCACTTCTTCTAGAGATAGTAACACCTAAATCTGTAAAAAGACAGTTGTAGCCCATTTTGCATAATTGAGAAACAGAAAGCAAATTGTAATCTAAAGAATCTACAATAAAAACATTGTAAATAGAATGGTCAGGAGATATAGCAAATTTACCAAGTCCTTTGACCAAACCTTGATTTCCATCCCCGAATGGGATAGCTCTTTGGGGATCTTCGTTTTTCTCATAGGAGGAGAACATTCTTTTCTCCCCTGTCATGTGGTTCGTGCATCCGCTATCAATGATCCAACTTGAGCCACCGGATGCATAAACCTACAAAACAAATTTAGGCCTTGTTCTTAGGTACCCAAACAGTCTTGGGTCCTTTCACATTAGAAACAAGCACCTTGGGTACCCAAACACAAGTCTTTGACCCCTTGTGTTTGCCCCCAACATATTTGGCAACTACTTTTCTTGATTTGTTAGTTAGCACATAAGAAGCATCAAAAGTCTTAAATGAAATATTAGATTCATTTGATGCATTAGGAGTTTTCTTTTTAGGCAATTTTACATGGATTGATTGCCTAGAGCGAGAAGCCTCAAATTTATATATAAAAGCGTGATGTGAAACATTATGAGGTTTCTTAGCATGTATTCTCCTAATCTTATGCTCAGGATAACCGGCATGATATAAAATGTAACCCTCGTTATCCTGAGCCATGGGTGCCTTGCCCTTAACAAAATTAGATAATCTTTTAGGGGCATTAAGTTTGACATTGCTTCCCTGTTGGAAACCAATGCCATCCTTGATGCCAGGGCGTCTCCCACTATAGAGCATGCTTCTATCAAATTTAAATTTTTCATTTTCAATTTCATGCTCATTGATTTTAGCAGTTAGTTGAGCTATGTGAACATTTTGTTGTTTAATTAAATCTAGGTGATCATGAATAGCATCAACATTAATGTCTCTACATCTAGTACAAGTAGTAACATGACTGATAGTAGATGTAGAGGGTTTGCAAGCATTTAATTTATCAATCTTAGCATGTAACATAGCATTCTCATTTCTAAGATTGGAAATGGAAACATTGCAAACATTCAAATTTTAGCCTTTGAAATTAAACTAATATTCTCAGTTTCAAGGCTAGCAATTGATTCATTCAATTTATCAATCTTAGCAAATAAACTAGCATTTTTATTTCTAAGATTGTCAATTGAATCATGACAAACATTCGATTTCTCAACCTTAGCAATTAAACTAGTGTTCTCAGTTCTAAGGTTAGAAATGGTGTCATGATAAATGCTAAGCTCCTTAGTTAAGTTTTCATTTTTCTCTACTTCCTGAGTATAAGCATTCTTTACCTTAACATGCCTTTTGTTTTCCTTAATAAGGAATTCTTCTTGGATATCCAAGAGTTCATCCTTCTCATGAATAGCACCTATCAATTCATTCAATTTTTCCTTTTGTTGCATGTTTAGGTTGGCAAAAAGACTAAGCAAGTTATCTTCATCATCACTAGAACTACTCTCATCACTAGATGTAGTATACTTGTGAGTGGTTCTAGCTTGTACCTTCTTTTTCTTGCCGTCCTTTGCCATGAGGCAATTGTGGCCGACGTTGGGGAAGAGAAGTCCCTTGTTGATGGCGATGTTGGTGGCGTCCTCATCGGAGGAGGAGTCGGTGGAGCTCTCATCGGAGTCCCATTCTCGACATATGTGGGCATCGCCGCCCTTCTTCTTGTAGTACTTCTTCTTCTCCTTCTTCCCTCTCTTGTCGTCGCCCCTGTCACTGTCACTAGAAATAGGACATTTTGCTATAAAGTGACCGGGCTTACCACACTTGTAGCACACTTTCTTGGAACGGGGTTTGTAGTCTCTCCCCTTCCTTTTGCTTGAGAATTTGGCGAAAGCTCTCGATGATGAGTGCCATTTCCTCGTTGTCAAGGTTGGAGGCGTCGATGAGGAGCCTACTTGATGTAGACTCTTCTTTCTTTTCCTCCGTCGCTTTGAATGCGACGGGTTGCACCTCGGGTGTGGAGGTGCCGCCTTGCTCGACGATTTGTTTGGAGCCTTTGATCATCAACTCAAAGCTCACAAACTTTCCTATAACTTCCTCGGGAGACATTAGCTTATATCTAGGATCACCACGAATTAATTGAACTTGTGTAGGATTACAAAAAACGAGTGATCTTAGAATAACCTTGACCATTTCATGGTCATCCCATTTGGTGCTCCCGCGGTTGCGCACATGGTTGACCAAGGTCTTGAGCCGGTTGTACATCGCTTGTGGCTCCTCTCCTTGGTTGAGGATGAATCGACCGAGCTCCCCCTCGATCGTCGCCCACTTGGTGATTTTGGTCACCTCATCCCCTTTGTGCGCGGTCTTTAGTACATCCCAAATCTCTTTGGCACTTTTTAGCCCTTGCACCTTATTATATTCCTCTCGACATAAGGAGGCGAGGGGTATAGTAGTTGCTTGGGAGTCAAAGTGCCAGATTTGAGCGACCTCGTCCGAATCATATCCTTCATCCCCTACGGATGGTACCTGCGCTCCAAACTCAACAATATCCCATATGCTTGCATGGAGTGAGGTTAGATGATGTCTCATTTTATCACTCCACATACAATAATCTTAACCGTCAAAAACCGATGGTTTGCCTAATGAGACAGAAAGTAAAGGAGTGCGTTTAGAAATGCGAGGATAGCGTATGGGGATCTGACTAAACTTCTTACGCTCATGGCGCTTAGAAGTGACGGACGGCGCGTCGGATCCAGATGTGGAGGGCGACGAAGAATCGGTCTCGTAGTAGACCACTTTCTTCATTTTCTTCTTCTTGTCGCCACTCCGGTGCGACTTGACGCGGGGAGGTGATTCCTCCCTTCCTTTGGCGCTGGACTCCCTTGATGGAGCCTTCCCGTGGCTTGTGGCTGTTTCCATCTCCCTCTTGGCGTGATCTCCTGACATCACTTCGAGTGGTTAGACTCTAATGAAGTATCAGGCTCTGATACCAATTGAAAGCTGCCTAGAGGGGGGGTGGATAGGCGGAAATTGAAATTTATAAACTTAAAGCATAACTACAAGCCGGGGTTAGCGTTAGAAACAAATCCGAGTCCGAGAGAGAGGGCAAAAACAAATCAACAAAGAAATAAAGCGGATGGCACGATGATTTGTTTTACCGAGGTTTGGTTCTTGCGAACCTAATCCCCGTTGAGGTGGTCACAAAGACCGGGTCTCTTTCAACCCTTTCCCTCTCTCAAACGGTCACCTAGACCGAGTGAGCTTTCTCCTTAATCAAACGGGTCACTTAGACCCCACAAGGACCACCACACAGTTGGTGTCTCTTGCTTTGATTACAAGTCACTTGAAGAACAAGAATGAGGAAGAAGAAAGTGATCCAAGAACAAGACATCAAAGAACATGAACAAAACTCTCTCTCTAGTCGGTAGGTGTATGGAGTTAGTTTGGGACATGGAGAGGCTTTGATTCTTTTGAATTGTGTCTTGTATTGATTGCACTAGCTCTTGTATTGAATGAGATGTCTGAAAAACTTGGATGCGTGGAGTGGTGGTGGTTGGGAGGTATTTATAGCCCTCAACCACCACATAGCCGTTGGGGAGGCTGTCTGTCGATGGGCGCACCGGACAGTCCGTTGCACCACCGGACATTGTCCGGTGTGCCAGCCATGTCACCCAATCGTTAGGGTTCTGACGGTTTCGACCGTTGGAGCTTTGACTTCTTGGGGCACTAGACAGTCCGGTGCCGCACCAGCACTGTTCACTGTCTGGTGCGCCTTCTGGCGGCTGCTCTGACTCTGCGCGAACTGTCCGCGCACTGTAGCACTTTTGCAGGTGTCCGTTGCAGTCGACCGTTGCACTGGAGCCATTGCTTCCCTGGTGCACTGGACAGTCCCGTGACACACCAGATAGTCCGGTGAATTATAGCGAAGCGGCTCTCCAGAAACCCGAAGGTGCCAAGTTTGAAGTTGTACGGCCCTAGGCACCGGATACAGTCCGGTGGCACACCGGACAGTCCGGTGCGCCAGACCAGGGTCCTCTTCGGTTTCTTTTGCTCCTTTCTTTTGAACCCTTACTTGATCTTTTTTTTGGTTTGTGTTGAACCTTTAACACCTGTAGAATATATAATCTAGGGCAAACTAGTTAGTCCAATTATTTGTGTTGGGCATTGAACCACCAAAATCATTTAGGAAAAGGTTAAACCCTATTTCCCTTTCAGTTCTCTATAATCACCCTGACATGGTCAGGTTAATTTGATGGGAACTAATAGGTTGCCCTAGTTTTGTTCACCCTACACCTTGCAAACAAACGAATTATTGGGTATATTTGCCATTGCTCTACCTGGTTTTAGGATTAATATTATATCTGAATTATGATCATTCTTCATTATTATTGTTGGCTCAATTATTGTTCATGATTAGATAATTGTGTTAATTGGAACATGGAGCGACCACCCAGGAAAACATTGCTACCACAAGGGTGGAATGGGCACCCTTGTCCAAGTAATTATGAAAGATAGGGAGAGATTACCTTACCTGAAAGGGACAAGCGAAGAGTGTGTCGCTGCAGAGTATAAGGAGGTCCATAGGTCGAACTATCTATAAAGCTTTTTGGACGAGAGATTCCTATGCTTCCTTCTTCCTGACACCGTAGCGAGTTTTCTTGAACTAGTGAAACTTGGTAAAGGCCTCACAGTGGATCCCTAGCCGTTGACCTTGAAAGTGTCTAAGGGTATAGCTAACCCTGGCTTAGGGAAACACATCTTGTCGATAAATATGTGCAACCTCTGCAGAGTGTATAATAGGTATATCAGCCGTGCTCACGGTCATGAGCGGCTCAAACCCTCACATGAGTAACCTATGGAATTAAACCTAAACTATCATTTGCATTGCATTGTGGGATTTATTATTAATGGTGATCTTTTATTTAATTGGATTGGTACACACTTATACTTAGTAACTGCTAATAAAATTTTGGCCAACTTATTAAAAGCAATGCTCAGCCTAAACCCTTATATGTTGATAAGCCTTACACGTCACATGAGCCCCCAACATAACTAAGCTCATGCACATTATTCCCCACAAATTGTTGAGTGATGAACGTATTTGAGCTCACCCTTACTGTACTCACCCCAAGTCAAGGTCAGGTATCACAAGAAAAGGAACATGAAGGATGCCGCGATGAGTTCATGAGAGGTCTAGGCCGTCGTCTCCCAGTCAATTATGGTTGCAGAGGATCGTTGTAATCATATGATGTAATTATTTAGCTATTTTGTACATAACTCCTATTAAGTAATAAAGATGTGACATTCATTTCTGTACGATGAGTCATCTTATGTGTGAGACTTGATCCTAGCACACATTTGATTCGCTCCCAGGTTTGCCCTTAAATCCGGGTGTGGCATGAGGTCTGAGTTCTCATGACGCATAGGCAATAAATAGGTTATCTTGCATTAGAACACTACCATGTCTAGTGCTGGAGCATCACAATACACATCAAATGGTTTGGCATTGTTGGGTTATGCTAGTACTGGTGCGGTGGTCAGATGTTGCATTAAGGAGTGAAATGCATCTTTGCACTTCTGACTCCACTCAAACTTGACTCCCTTCTTCAACAGCTCGGTCATTGGCTTTGCAATTCTGCAAAAGTCTGGAATAAAACAGCGATCGCGGATAGTGGTAGGAGGCTTCCAATCCATCACCACTTGCACTTTATCAGGATCAACTGCTATCCCTTCCTGAGAGACGGTATGACCTAAGAACTTAGTCTCCTTCGGCGAGAAATTACATTTTGATAATTTGGCATAAAAAGGATGATCCAGTAGGCATTGAAGTATTCTGCCCCTACCTTGGCTGGTTCTAAGGGCAGTCCTTCGCATAATGGCCAATGCTGCCACACGTGAAGCATTTGTTCCAATTGTTCTAGTGATTCTGCTGTGGTGGTTACTGAGGGTTTTGGTTGTTATTCCTTGGAACCGGGGCTTGAGGGTGGTTGGGTGGCTATTGCTGCTGAGGTGGCCTTATCACCCAACGTCCCTGCTACTGAGGGCCCCTAGTCTGATTGTTGGAGACAATCCTAAAGCATTGAGGCTGAGTTGAAGGTCCTGCAACAAGTGCTTTCCTTTCTTTTCTGCCTAGTGAGCCATGATGTAACTCAGGTGGTCAATACCAGGAAGGGAGGAATAGATCTACCAGCCAACCCCACAACTGGAAGACTATCAGACAACAACAAACAGAAATGAATCCTCCAAATCCTCCACCGCCTGGAACTGATCTAGTGGTTGCTGCCCAAATGCTGGTACTACAACAAATGACAAACATGGTGAACGAAATGCAAAATCAGATAAGGCAAGAACGCCAGGAAATTGAAGTGTCCCCAATCCTCTGGGACTCAAATGTGATACAATTACTAGTCCTAGGAGGCTAGTAAACACATTTATACATCAGATGATTCCAGATCTGCTTAAACGAGACAAACCTATAAAGGTGGCGATCAACTTTAAGAGTTGGTCCACAACTCGGGACATATCATCAGAGTGGGGCTGAAGCAGCCCGATATACGCAGCGAAGCAAATCAGCGGTCCAACAGCCACAGGCAAGGTTGGGAACAGTCGTAACTCTTACCCGATCTCCTTTTTTCTGAAAAACAACAAATAAGCAAGGGTGAGTACAAACGTACTCAGTAGCCCACCTTCACCCGCGGAATGGGGAAATTAGATATAATGCATGGAATATGTGGAGCCCAGGATATTTTGCAGAAACAACAATATTTTATGCAGGGTTGTTTTGAAAAACGTTTTGTATTTTGCAAAGCGCATCCTCTCCAAAAGGAGCAGGAAGTTTTTCAATATTAGAACAAAATCCCCTAGACTAAACCATCCAGGTATCTCAGCAGTTTCCCACTGGTTTTCATTTTCAAAAACAGCTACTGGACTTCCCGTCCACCATAGCTCACGACTCAACCACCGGACCTTTTAAAAACCACTTTTCTCAAACACACCTTTTTTTGAAAACAAAACACTAATTGCCATACCACACCAGACTCGTCCATTCCTGTGGACACAGACTATTCGAATAGGTTTGAACTCTGCGCAGAGGGGTACACTTTACCCACTAGTCCGTCTCTGCGATCTCATGATCAATGAGATCTGAATCCGAATCCCTTTCCTTCCTCGTACGTCCTAACCTTAATGGTTATACCGGAAGGAGTCAGGCCACCGCCATGTCCAAACCGGACAAAACATTCCCCCTCCTTATCCTCCCGGTGCTCCCCAGCCTTCATAACCCTGGGGTTGGACCGTACGAGTTCAGATTGAGTGACTGCCCACACAGTCTTGAGTGGTTGTACTTATCATGAGTACAGGTAGTGAAGGATGACAAACCAGTCCTTATATGGGGGGGACAATCCTTCTGCTCATGCCTAAACCAGTTGAGCCATGACCTTAGGCCCTCCCCTAAACCAGGGAGTCCCTCATCATCCCTACTCAAAGGTGATAAGGGTGAAAACCCTTCATCATACACATTTTGAAAAGCATTTTCTTTTGAAAACTCACATCTTTTCTCAAATCATTTGTAACAAATATATCAAGGATTGATTGCGGTAAGCGGCTGGGTGGTCATAATAACTTGTCTCAAAATCATATCATGCATAAAATAATAGGCTGAGGGTTGTGGTTGAAAAATCATAGGTAATTTATGCATCAAAGGGATCCAGTGAGCTTGCCGTGCTTATCCGGCGAAGGGGGAAGGAGAGCTCGCAGAACTGGCTTCTGGCTCCACCGCCTGGCGTAGACTTGCAGATCTGGCCTCCACGAGACGGCACGAACGCTCCGATAACTATGCAACATGAATAAGCAAACATACAAACAAGCAAGTATACCAACAAATATTTAGTATAGTGGTGAGAATAGTGATATATGGATGGGTAGAGTCTTGAGTAGAATCTGTGTCATGTGGTGTTGTGATATTATTGGTTGTGGAGCTGAGGTGCTTACCAGGAGGGTGGACTGGAGGCGAAGCGACACTATGCGTGTAGCCGGCAGAGCAGAGTAACTGAGTGGGTGGGGTGTTTTCCTTGGCTGAGGGTGTTGAGTGTGTGTGGAGAGGGAGAGGGTAGCTGGGTGTATTTATAGCTGGGTGTATGTGGTGTAGCACAGTGAAGTTCACTGTTGGTGAGAATAGTGACAAATGAATCGTCTGACTTAGTATGAACATGAGAGTTATAGGCAGAATATGGGACAAGAGTATTTTGGGAGTTTTCTGGAATATGGACCAGGCTTAAGGGATGAAATGGTTGGATAGGGAATAGTTGATAAGAATTTAGAAACAAGAATTATTGGAATCTGAGTTTGGAGGCCTGGTTCAAAGGAATCTCAAAGTTAAGCATGCTCAACTTGGAGAAACCTGGGATGGGTGACCAGATGGGAGGTTCCCTACTGGAAGGAAAATCACAGTCACCGGAGTTCGTAAGACTGGAATATGGGTCTGGCTGGTCTTAGGTGGACTGGACAACATGATGGATGAGTAGTTGAAATTTGGGGCGATCGGATGATCGATGAATAGTAACGATGAATAGCGGCGACAAAAAGTTATTATAGATATCATCGATGAATAGTAACGATGCTTTGGCGTGGCTCGCCGTGCCCTCGGCGCGACGTATAGCGCTCTGCCACGTTCGCGGCGCGCTCGTCTATCCCCCCCCTCCCTAGACATGCCCGTCTACCCCCCTCGTGTTTTCCATGCATGTGACCGCGTTATTTAATTAATAAATGGAAACTCAATTTAGAAATCAGTTACGTTAGTTAATTCATGTAGGTAATTATCTACCTTATCTAATGTCGATCAACTGAAAATGGTCATAATTCGAGTTGTGCATGTAGCTAATCCTTTCCGTTAGAGCTAAGTGGAACTAGAGCACGTAACGTCTAATTATTCGTCTACCCGTAATGCGCCTCGAGCATAAGCTTTAACCCCTGCGAGACCTTCCCCCCGTTTCTTTCTAGTCATGGCCAATGCAATATTGTATGTTATACTCTATGCATATTTACTCTATTTGTTCTCTTGTAATGGTGTACTGTTTGTTTCCTAATTCGAATGGATGGATGCATGTATGCTTGCGCTCGCATAGAGAACGATCCGGTTGAGGAGCCCGAAGAACTCGCAGGAGAAGCCCCTGAGGAACAGTCGGTTGGTGGAGGCAAGTGACCCTTAACCTATCTCTGTCCTATACATTCTTTGATTCACCTCCCGCATTACACATTTATACCTAAGGATTGACTAGCTTTTGTTATCCATGTCCTTGTTTACCTATTTGGGTTGGATTATTATTGCTTAGTCTTATGCTATTGCTCAACTCTAATCAATGAACATGATGAGAATGATCAATGATACGTTGTTTTCCCTCTTATTATGATGTTATACTTGTGGCCTTTAAGGGGGCTCGAGCGGTTTCTCGAGTGCCTCTCCGTAAGGACCTGTTCGTTGGATGACCGCCCGGGAAAACAGTGCAACCATGAGGGTGGAATGGGGTGCCCTTAGCTGAATAATTAGAGGATCCGGGGTGTAGTTCGCTTCGCCGTCGTGCCGTTAATGGGGCTCGGTGTATGCGGCTCGCTCTGCCAAGGTTGATTGTCCCTTGGGGAGGAGTGCGGTACATTTAGGAAACCTAACGGGCGGCTACAACCCCGGGGAATCTTTGTAAAGGCTACGTAGTGGAACCCTGCCTACTCACCTTGGGAGTGTTCAAGGGTCCGTACAACCCGAGGCAAAAAGGGAATCACGGCTCATGGGTAAAGTGCGCAACCTCTGCAGAGTGTTTGAAACTGATATATCAGCTGTAACACCCTGAATTTGGGGGTATAAAATTTCTTTTCTAATATCCACCAAATTCAGGTGTTACTCTCTCAGTTCTTCGCTTTCCTTTCTCTTTTCCCTAAAAATGGAGAATTATTTTGTTTTATATTAGCGTAAACCTAGTGGAATGAGCCCTAGAGGCACTTTGGTTGTTGCATTCATGCCGTTGCATGGTGTTTCTAAGTGCAAAATGTGTTTGAAACATGTTAACATATCTTATAGAAGCGCTCGGTAAATTTTCATAATTTTTGGAATATTTTTCTATTTTCTGGAAACCAAAATCTATTTATTTGAGGACCTTAAAAATGTTTTTAGAAATTCTAACTATGTTTTTTGAGTTCATTAGGTGCCAAAACATTTATAGGAATTTTTCTAGAATTTTTGAAAGCATATATAATATTTTGAGCACAAAATATGGATTTCTAGGCTTTTTCGAATTTTAAAAATGGTAAAATCCGAATTTTAACCGAATTTTTTATCTCGTCCGAACCCTAGATATATATACATGTCCGGCTTCATCTCGTCGAGCCCGTTCCAGAACACCAAACGTCTCCCCCAAATCCAATCCCTAGCTCCCGGTATTGCTCGCCGAAGTTCGGGGCGGTTCCAACTCCGGCGACAACTCCGGCGAGCAATTACTCCCAATCCGTGCATCGTCTGCGGAATCCGAGGGTACCGCTGCGTTCGTCTCGTCGAAGGCTTCGTCGCAGCGCGTTCGGTTCATCGATTGGATCCCCAAATCTCCGGCAATCGACGGATTTCTCCTCGGCTCCGGCGAGGGTCTTCTTCCCCGGTGAGAAACCTCCATTGTTGCACCTAGGGTTTCTTCGTTTCTTCGTTTTCCCGTCCGTGCAGAGCCTCTCCCACTCTCCCCTCACCTTCCCCGGTGGCGGCGCCCCTCCCCCCTCCGTTTCCCCTCCTCGACGGCGCCCCTTTCTCCCTCCCCGGCGGCGGCGGCGGTGGCCGGCGGTGGCGCCCGCGTCCCGTGCTCCCGCGCCCGCGCGCACCCCTTCCCGGCAGCGATGGCCGCGCCCCTCGCGCCCCGTGCGGCCGCGCCCACCCCGGCCGGCCCAACCCCGACCTCCCCTGCGCAGCCCCCTCCCCTTCCTCTCCTCTCTCTTCCATGGATCGGAGGAAGAAGATGAAGAGAGGAAGAAGATGGCAGTTCTGTAAATTTAGTCCGCGCGAATTACAGTATGGTTTAAAACATTCATAACTTTTGCGTTTTAAACCCGATTCGATCCATTCAAGTTGCGTTAGATTCGTATTAAAATTATCTTAATTTAGAATTATTTATCCCAATTTTTGCACATTTTATTTAATTTAGTTAAACGTTTGTTTAACCAGTGGCTACTAGAACGATGTTTTAATTTAAAAACCTAATTTAGGAATTCGATTTGCGCATTTATAATTAGTCACCAATATGATTAACCTTAACTGAAATGTTACTTATTAATAATTGTTTAGTGTAATCACGTTGTCATTTATTTATTAGTTTCGCATGTCGGTCCGCGCGTGTCGCGGTGCTGTTTCGCGCACGTCGTCGCGTGTCGTTCGCGAGTGTTGCGCGTGTTGTTCGCACGCGTTGTCGCGTGTCGTTCGCGAGTGTTGCGCGTGTTGTTCGCACGCGTTGTCGTGTGTCGTTCGCGTGTGTCGCGCGCCTTGCCGCGTGCCGTTCGCTCGTATCGCGCGTTGTCCGCGCGCTAAGTCGTTTGTGTCCGCGCGTTGCGCACATCGTGTTTGCACGTCGTGCGTCGTTAATTCGTCTCGCTTAGAATCGCTCATATTCATTAAGTTACTTGCTTAACTGTCAACTATTAAAATAGTAAGTTAGTCAAAACTAAGTAGTAATATTAATTTACATTTGATTAATATCAATTAATATAATTATGTTGAATTAGATGTTCTAATTAGTACTTGTTTAACGTAAACGTACTAACCCCTCGACCATAGCTTCGTCTATCATGGTTCTTTTTCTCGCATAACCGTAGAAGCGCTCTCTATTTTATATTGCTCGCTTTTATAACATTTTATCTTGTATGGTGTAATGTTCTTATGCATATATATGTTTGTTTGCTTGTGTCTGTTTGTCTTCGCTTCGCGTTGCGATTGGATCGCGATTCGTTTCCGAACTTCGAGGAATCGACGATCAAGCTTCAGCGACCAAGTGATCTAGCTCTTTGGGTTCCACGAAGTTGAAGACCCTGAGCATCTGTTTGGTGAAGGCAAGTGTCCTCTGACCCATTATGTCCCATTTACTTTATAATACACTGTCCCGCATATTATGAACAACCTAAGGATTTACTAGCTTTCTATTTACCTTGTCCTTGATTTACCTTTTGGGTTACTATGGTTAGCTACATGCTAGCGCTTTACTTTAATCAATGAACATGATGAGATACTATGATGATACTATGATTTTATCTGGATATGATGATATACTTGTGGCATTTAGGGGACTCGGGCTGTTTCCCGAGTACCTCTCCGTAAGGACCTGTTCGTTGAGAGACCACCCGGGATAACAGTGCAACCATGAGGGTGAAATGGGATGCCCTTAGCTAATTAATTAGAGGAACTAGAGGTGTAGTTGCTTCGCCGTCGTGCCGTCAATGGGGTCCAGGCACAGTGCTTGCTCTGCCGAGGCTGGGTGCCGAGGTCCTTTCGTTTTGCTTTTGTTAGTCACCCTCCTGCGGGGAGGAGTACTGTGTTTATCAAACTGGAGAAACCTAACGGGCGGCTATGACCTCTAGGGAATCTTTGTAAAAGCTACGTAGTGATACCCTGCCGGACCACCTAGGAAGTGATCAATGGGGAGTCATGATCCCCGGGCAAAACGGGAATCACGGCTCATGGGTAAAGTGTGCGACCTCTGCAGAGGGTAATGAAACTGATATATCAGCCGTGCTCACGGTTAAGAGCAGCCTTGGGATCCTCTTTGATTAGAGATACAGATGATCTGAGACACAATGGTTTGATTTATGGTTTTGGTTCGATGATGATATTGATGTTTCCTCGAGGAGGAAATGGTTCATGGGTTGGTTATATGATAAAACTTGGCTTACGCTAATAATAAATACTTGACCAACTAAAAGCAACTGCTTGAGCTTAACCCCACATAAAGCTAGTCCACCTCAGCCAAACGGGACATTTGCTGAGTACGTTGATGTGTACTCACCCTTGCTTTCACAAAACACCAGGTTGCCTTTGGTGCAATCTATGCTCAGGTAAAGAAGGCGTCGAGGCGGATCTCCAGGAGTTCCAGGACGTCGACGAGTTCGAGGATTAGGCTAGCGACCTCCCCCAGTCAGCTGCCTGTGGTGGGTTGTTTACGTTGGCTACGTTTCGATTCTGTGTACTTTGATTTATATTATGTAAATGACTCTAGTCTGTAATATCATTACTTACTCTTTATTGTAATTCGAAGCATTGTGCTATGATGAGTCATTTATGTAATCGCTGTGTACGTGAATAACTGATCCTGGCACGTACATGGTTCGCATTCGGTTTACCTTCTAAAACCGGGTGTGACATCAGCCATGCTCGCGGTTATGAGCGGCCAAGGGAGCTCCAGTGATTAGCGATACTTGATCAGAGATGTTCGGATTGTAGGTGGCAATGAGACTGATAGTTCTTGGTTTTGACCCTGGTAATGGTAAGTGGTACTCTTTCCGTTTGGAAAGGAGTACGTTTGGGTTAATAACGTGGGTTAACTCTAAAACTTGGCTTTCTATACTAGTAATAATAATCTGACCAACTAAAAGCAACTGCTTGACTTACCCTCCACATAAAGCTAGTCCACTACAGCCAAACAGGACACTTGCGGAGTATGTTGATGTGTACTCACCCTTGCTCTACACACCAAACCCCCCCCCTTCCCTAGGTTGTCTGCATTGCAACCACTGCTCAGGAGAAGACGAAGCCGTGGAAGGAGACTTCCAGGAGTTCCAAGACTATGACGAGTTCTAGGCGTGGGTTAGCGGCAACCCCCAGTCGGCTGCCTGTGAAGGCCGCGTTTATCTACGTTTCTTTTCCGCACTTTGATTTATTGTAAAGACTATGTGGATGTCTCAGACATATGATGTAATTGACTATTATTCCCCTTTTTTAATACTATTTGAGCACTGTGTGATGATGTCCATGTTATGTAACTGCTGTGTACGTGAATTGCTGATCCTGGCACGTACATGGTTCGCATTCGGTTTGCCTTCTGAAACCGGGTGTGACATAAGTGGTATCAAAGCCAGGCTGACTGTAGGACCGCTAACCTAGAGTAGAATGGTCGTTCTAAGGATTATAGACCTCTGTCCCTGCCTTGACTTTGACATCCCTTCAAAAGTTGATCATGTCGACCAAAACTATGTTCTACTATATATTATACCTTGCTGAAAATTGTGTTTTATTCTAATCCTTCATTTATTTATGGTTCATTACTTGCTGGTCATACTAGTTCTGTTCTCACTCTTTTGCTTGCGGTGTCTTTTGTAGATGGCTCGTCTTAGACACACCGCATGGAAGTCTGTCATCCCCTTCTTACCCTCTCGTCTCGCGGAGCGTCCGCTTCGCCGTCCCGTGGCCGGTCAGTCCAGTCACTTGGAGAGGCTGCACCACCGCCTGCATTTGGAGCAGGAGCATCGACGACAGGAGCAACAGGGCTCTTCTTTCTCGCTCCAGCAGGAGATAGAGTCCGTGAGGAGCTGCTCCCTCGTGCTTCCTCTGGAGGCGCCCCCTGCACCACCACTGGGCGCCCTAGCCTCTGGAGTAGCTGCTGGAGGAGACCTAGACGACGGAGATGGCGACGACAGCTCGAGCCATGACACTGACTTTTCTGCTGACCAGGAGCCGGAAGGATGGGTTGCTCGACCCATCACTCGCGACGCTGCTCGCGGGTGTCACTTCCACGATGCGCTCGACACCCTACTACGTCGGGCGCTTAACCGGCGTACTTGGTCCATCGAGTATCGTTGTGGGGTCTACCAGCATAGTCGCGGAGTCTACCCGGACCGCTGGGAGGTGACCTGCTTGGTGCACCGTCCGGAGAACAGTCTCCAGGGTGCAGAGGTCTGCTCAGAGCACTATTCCATCTCTGAGCGGGACTCAGCTGAGACGGCCATGCAAGATGTCGCACGGCATGCGCTTTCACACTACTGCTCAGTGCTCGGCGGGGTAGCCGACGGTCTCAACCTGAAGTATTACCCCCGCCGTCCATCTGGCATCACAGGAGGCGTGATTGTCTCACCTGTTGGTGAGGACAATCCTAGGTTGAGCAGCACAGTCAACCTAGCCGCCGTGCTAAACACGGAGCTGGACCATGCGCTAGACGAGCTGAGTAGGGCTCGTGCTGAGATCGCCCAGCTGCGGGCTGAGCGCGCGGAGCGTCGTCACCTGGACGATGGTTCCCTCGCTCCCGTCAGGACTTAGCACCCGTACCGCTCACCTCGGCGTGGACACCAGCCTTATGGCAACCCCGACTGCAAGACCAAGATAAATCTAGAACCATAGATCGTCAGGGTTGGATCTTGTAATTAATACGAAATATATATGTAGAAGCTACAGTCTTAGCGTTAGTCTCGCTCTTAATTAGTCTTAGTTAGACAGGGTAGTTTGCTATATCCAGTGCATTTATGTTTGTCATGATGAACTATGTTTGATTTGGATCTTTGTAATGACTGTCACCAGAATGTGGGTATCCCCTGCATTTTGGTTTATCAGTTATATGTTAATGAAGTTGGATGTCTAGTTGGGAAGCCTTTTATTCCACTTTCCTCTTTATCTGAGAAGCTGTGTTGGTCTGTGTTGGAGATCAGTGAAGATGCTCATCTGTTCAGTGTTATGGAGAATTCTATACTCTTTTCTTATGCTACAAGATTTGCAAGATCAGTTCTGATGTGTGGTTGCCTTCTGCAGATGTCAGAAAACAGGCGCAGAGGAGGAAGGCGTGCTCAGCAGGAGCAAGCCGCTCTGCAGGAAGAGGTACCCCAGCAACAAGAGCTGCCGCCCCCGCACCCGATGTCGATCGAGCAGATGTTCATGATGCAGACTCAGGCAGTCCAAGCCATCGGTCAGACTCTGGCCGCCATTCAGCAGCAGCAACAGCAACAACCACCACGTCAACCTCAGATGCCCCAGATGCCCAGGGACAAACGTGCTGAATTCATGAGAGGTCATCCCCCAACGTTCACTCACTCTTCTGACCCCATGGATGATGAAGACTGGCTACGCACTGTGGAGCGAGAGTTGCATACCGCTCAGTGCGATGACAGGGAGAAAGTCCTGTATGGTTCTCGTCTGTTGAGAGGAGCAGCTCAGTCATGGTGGGAGTCTTATCTTGCCACCCATGCCAACCCTGACACCATCACCTGGGAAGAGTTCAGAGGTAGCTTTCGTCAGTACCATGTTCCTGTAGGTCTGATGACAGTGAAGAAGGAGGAGTTCCTGGCCCTCAAGCAAGGGTCATCGGCTGTTAGTGAGTACCGGGACAGGTTTCTGCAGCTGTCTCGCTATGCTCCTGAAAACGTCAACACCGACGCCAAGAGGCAGTATCGTTTCCTGAGAGGCTTGGTTGACCCTCTGTAGTATCAACTGATGAATCATACCTTCCCGACATTCCAAGACCTGATTGACAGAGCAATCATGACAGCGAGGAAGCGCAAGGAGATGGAGGATCACAAGCGCAAGTTTAGTGGACCCCAGCCTGGAAGCAGCAATCGTCCTCGTTTCTCAAGCAATCAATCTCAGCAGTTCAGGCAGAACCAGCGTCCACCTCAGCATCAGCAGTTCCAAAGGCAGTATCCTCAGCACCAGTATCAGAATCGCCAGAACAATCAGTCAGGAGGAGGTTAGTTTCAGAGACAGAATCAGCAGGCACCTCGTCTTCCTGCCCCAGCAAACCAGAAGAACAGTCAGGCAGCGCCAGCTTAGGTTGGAAACAGAGCATGTTTCCACTGTGGAGAGCAAGGCCACTAGGTGATGCAATGTCCGAAGAAGGCAGCCCAGCAGCAGTTAGGCCCCAATGCCCCAGCAAAGCAGAATGTGTCTCATCCTGGAGCAGGCAACCGCTCTCAGCCGTGCTATAATCATGGAAGACTGAACCATCTGGAGGATGAAGCAGTTCAGGAGACCCCCGGCATGATAGTAGGTATGTTTCCAGTCAACTCCCATATTGCAGAAGTGTTATTTGATACTGGAGCAACGCATTCTTTCATTACTGCATCATGGGTAGAAGCACATAATCTTCCAATAACTACCATGTCAACCCCATTCAAATTGACTCAGCCGGTGGTAGAATTCGAGCCGATACCATTTGTTTGAATGTATGTGTGGAAATAAGGGGGATAGCGTTTCCCGCTAATCTCATAGTAATGGGTACTCAGGGAATAGATGTCATCCTAGGAATGAATTGGCTAGATAAGTATCAGGCAGTTATTAGTTGTGATAAGAGGACAATCAAGTTGGTGTCCTCACTAGGAGAGGAAGTGGTGACCGAGTTAGTTCTGCCTGAGCCAAAGAAAAGAAGTTGTTATCAGATGGCTGTCGATAGCAGTGAAGCAGACCCAATTGAGAGTATCAAGGTTGTGTCCGAGTTTCCAGATGTGTTTCCAAAGGACCTACCGGGTATGCCACCAGAGCGGAAAGTTGAATTTGCCATAGAGCTTCTTCCTGGAACCGCCCCCATCTTTAAGAGAGCTTATAGGATATCTGGACCAGAGTTGGTTGAACTTAAGAAGCAGGTCGATGAGTTGTCAGAGAAAGGTTACATCCGGCCAAGCACCTCGCCTTGGGCCGCCCCTATCTTATTTGTGGAAAAGAAAGATGGCACCAAAAGGATGTGTATCGATTATCGAGCTCTGAATGAGGTCACCATCAAGAACAAGTACCCTTTGCCTAGAATAGAAGATCTGTTCGACCAGTTGAGAGGAGCCAGTGTGTTCTCCAAGATAGATCTAAGGTCGGGTTATCATCAGCTCAGGATTCGACCCTCAGACATTCCGAAGACGGCATTCATTACCAAGTATGGGTTGTATGAGTTCACGGTGATGTCTTTCTGTCTAACAAATGCACCAGCCTTCTTTATGAATCTTATGAACAGTGTATTCATGGACTATCTTGATATGTTTGCGGTGGTATTCATCGATGACATTCTGATTTATTCTCAAAGCGAAGAAGAGCATGCAGATCATTTGAGGATGGTATTGTGGAGATTGCGAGAGCACCAGTTGTATGCAAAGTGAGCAAGTGTGAGTTCTGGATCAGCGAGGTCCTGTTCTTGGGTCACATAATCAACAAGGAAGGATTGGCTGTGGATCCGAAGAAAGTGGCAGACATTCTGAACTAGAAAGCACCAACGGATGCTCGAGGAATCAAGAGCTTCATTGGAATGGCCGGATATTATCGGCGATTCATTGAAGGGTTCTCGAAGATTGCGAAACCAATGACAGCTTTGCTAGGCAATAAAGTTGAGTTCAAGTGGACCCAGAAATGTCAAGAGGCCTTTGAAGCGCTGAAAGAGAAGTTGACTACAGTGCCTGTCTTAGTCTTGCCTGATGTGCACAAGCCCTTCTCGGTGTATTGTGATGCTTGTTACACTGGTTTGGGATGCGTGTTGATGCAAGAGGGAAGAGTTGTGGCTTACTCGTCCCGACAGCTGAAGGTTCATGAGAAGAATTACCCAATCCATGATCTAGAGTTGGCAGCAGTGGTTCACGCACTGAAGACATGGAGGCACTATCTGTATAGACAGAAATGCGATGTCTACACAGACCACAAGAGTATGAAGTACATATTCACTTAGTCAAAGTTGAATATGAGGCAACGAAGATGGTTAGAGTTGATCAAAGACTATGAGCTAGAGATGCACTACCATCCAGGCAAAGCGAACGTAGTGGCAGATGCTTTGAGCAGAAAGAGTCAAGTCAATCTGATGGTCGCTCGTCCGATGCCTTATGAGTTGGCCAAAGAGTTTGACAGGTTGAGTCTCGGATTTCTGAATAATTCGCGAGGAGTCACAATTGAGTTGGAACCTACCCTGGAGCGGGAAATCAAAGAAGCACAGAAGAATGATGAGTAGATCAGTGAGATCCGGCGACTGATTCTAGATGGTAGAGGCAAAGATTTCCGGAAAGATGCAGAAGGTGTGTGTTGGAGACTTGTTCTCAAATGCTATGAATTAAGAACAAGGCAACACAAAATGTTAAATGTTAATATCCTTCGCCCTTCGAAGCATTATTTCCCTAAGGATATAATGATTTTCGGACGAAGGTTATGAAGGACATACCTTCATAAGCATAAAATATAATAATGAAGAAGGAATCATATGAAACATATAAGTTAACATAAACGGTTATATATTATTGACAATTCATTTCTATTTTATTATGATGGAAAAATAGAAATGATATCAAATTACAAATGTACCTTCAGCTTGTGAGAAGGTAAAAGGACAAGTGTGACGCAAAAGCCAATGCCAAATCAGCGTGACGCAAAAGCCCATGCAAAATTACATTAATGCCCTTTACGTTTATCAATAACTCTATGATAATTCTTCGAGGTCTGATCTGGTTTTTCATCTTTAAGTCGGTTTCCTTTTCCGCCGTTCTCCCGAAGCTCTTCTACACACAGCTTCGGCTCTGCGCCAACCTTCGTGTTCCATTGGGCTTCTTCATACTGTGGCTCTGATCCAAATCCGAAGATACCTGTTAATGTACTTTACTCCAAAAACATTGTTAAATCATGTTTTTGAGGACCTTCGGAAGCCGAAGGCCCCCAACAGTAGCCCCTCGCAATATTAATTTGTTAGAATAATAAATTCAGATTGCGAAATGGACGAAGGCTATGAGCCGAAGGTCCGAAAAAACACCTTCCTCTTGCTAGAATAGCAACAGTCATTGGCAAATGGGACCCTCCAGTCTCCGACATAATGGGTTTATAAATAGGGGCTCGCCACAAATTATTTGGCACGCTCTCCTGCCATCTGTTTTGCCTACTCAAAAAGCTTTCTGCCCACAAATATTTGGTTTTCTCCTTAGTTTTAAGCTTCGGAAACAAGAGGCAAGAATTCCGAAGAGATGTCTGAGGAGAAGAAGGTTGCTGCCGAAACGAAGCTGAGCCTTTCTGAAGAGATGCATCTGGGTTTTCTTGAGTCAATAGCGAAGACGAACACAGAGAAGATTACAAGGGAGATTTTAGAAGGTTTATCTGAAGATACTGGTGATAGTGACAGTTATGACGCAGATAGTGGGGGTGAAGATTCCGAAGATCGGCCATGGCGACCAAGCCATTCAGTCTTCGGGAAATCAACTATCGGGCAAAGTCACCTTGAAAACATGAAGGGGAGATATTTTCGGGATATGTCTATTGTAAGAGCAGATGCCAGAGAAAAAACTGTGCCGACTCCCGGAGATGATGAAGTCGTTATCTTCCGAAGCTTTTTGAAAGCTGGGCTACGATTCCCTATAAGCAGATTTGTGGTGGAAGTTCTGAAAATATATCAAGTTTACCTTCATCAACTTACCCCTGAAGCAATAATAAGAATGGGAATCTTCGTCTGGGCTGTGAAGAGTCAGGGCCTAGAGCCAAGTGCAAAAAGTTTTTGCAATATTCATGAGTTGTTATACGAAACGAAACCCTGGGGTAAAGAGCAATATCATAACAACTTTGGTTGCTACAGCTTCGGCGCTCGATCTGGGTCAAGCTGCCCCGTGCCCACCTTTCGTAAGAGATGGCCCGGAGAATGGATGAAAGAATGGTTCTATGTAAAAAATGATTTGAAGGTTCGAGAGGATATTAAGGATGTCATCATGTGCCCCATCTGGCAGCGCTTTGGACTCCGGAAACCGAAGTTAGAAATGGATGAAGCAGCCGAAGAATGCCAACGGGCCTTCGGCGTAGTCTGCTCCTTTATTGGGACAAGGGATTTGATACAAGAACACATTGCCTTCAGAGTATGGCCTCTTGCAGATAATTGGAAAATGCCGAAAGAAACTGTTAAAGAAACTGACGAAGGTGGGCTAGTCAGGCTGAAGTATACATTCAAGTATGGAGACAAATTCGTTGAACCAGATGATGATGGGTTAAAGAGCATTGAAACTGTAAGTGATGAATTGCTTGGGGCATATTCGAAGGCCGAAGATACTGCAATGTCAGCAGCCTTCGGAGGCCGAAGAAAGAAAAGACTGAACCGAGTTTTTGATGCAATTGGGTTCGTGTACCCCGACTACCATTATCCGGTACGGGGGCAGAAAAGGAAAGGTACGGTTTCTGCGAAAGGAACCGCTTCAGCTGCTCCTAGCGAGCCAGCGCCGAAGATAAAAAGGGTGAAAGTTCTCACACACCGGCCACGTTACATTGAACTAGCCACAGTGCCTGAATTCGGCAGCGAAACATCTTCGGCCCCCGAAGCTAAGGAATCAACTCCGCTGCCAGGAGCCAAAGAGCTGGCCGAAGTGCCAACAACAAAAGAATTGGAGGAACCAAAGACTCTGTTACCAGAAACTAAAGAGCTGGCTGAAGCGCCATCGTCAGGAAAGATGGAAGAAGCAAAAGCATCAATTGAGGGAGCGAAAATATCAGAAATTTTAAGTCGTCCAGAAGAAATTAAAGCAGCAAAAATTAAAAAGGGGCCAACAGTGACCGCAAAAAGAAAAAGAATGGTTAATGTGTTAGATGTTTTGGAAACAATTAAACTTCCAAGCGCAACCCCAAAGAAGACTGCTGAAACTTCTGAGGCGCTTGCTGAAGTATCCGTTGCTGAAGCTCCGAAGCAGCAGACTGGAGTTGAAACCGGGCCTTCAGAATCGGCCAAGGTAATACCTTTGAAAGCAGAAGAAGCAAAAATTGCAGAGGCAACCAAAGAAATAAAAGTACCAGAACCAATTTTGGTTGAAGAAACTAACACTGGTGCCCCCGAAGCACCTTCCAAAATGTACGATTATATCGTATGGCATGCTTCGGGGAAGAAATTGTCCGAAGAAGAAATCTTTGAAGCTAATCACTATGCCGGAGAATTGAAATATCCGAAGGGGGCATTAGTGTTCAATGGGACAGACGAAGATGACTTCCTATACTGCCTCCCAGACAACAAAGAATTATTCGTTTGTCGGGAAATGTCTAGGAGTATGGGGTTTCCGAAGCTTGAGGCTGGATTATGTGCTATGACGAAGGAGGATCTTGCGGATAGTCTTGCGTACAATAGCCTGAAGGTATGGGAATTGGATGTTTACAAATTTTATAATTCATAACTCATTCTTTTATTCTTATACCAACCTTTTTTACATATAGGGTTTAATTTTAAGCAACGCATTGAGAGCACAGAAGAGTGCCGAAGATGAGAGCTATGAAATTGCATTCAACAACCTACGTTCAGAAGTTATTAAACTGAGAAATGAAGCTCTAGAAAAGGATAAAATTCTGCTTACATTGGTGGACAAGGTAAAAAAGGACAAAGCTACCTCAAAGGCCCAGGCCGAAGCCCAAAGACGTGAAATTAAAGATCTTCAGAAACAGCTAGCTAGAGCTAAAGAAGAGCGTATACTTGAAGAAACAAAACGCGAGCTTAGTGATCAACTGGCCAATCATTTAGAGATGAGTGTTAAAGAGCTTCGTGCGTCCCAGAGGAAATGCTATGTTAAATCCATAGAATGCGTCAAAAAGATAAAATCCAGCTTCGCCAGCGTTGGCGCATTCTCTAGTGAAGAGAATTTCTCAAGAGGCAATCCCGAAGGTCCAATGGAATGGATCAGTCACGAAGCAGAGGCCTTCGAGGAAATCCTGAATAGCCGCGGTGACATCTGCGCTTTTTCGGGTGCTAGAGGAGTTGCTACTGTTTTGGAGAGGAGAGGTTGTGAGCATGTAAAATCCTTAGCTCAGTCCGAAGCTGCCTTGTCCTCCGAAGACATCAAAGACCCCTCGGCCGAAGCAAGCATGGTTGGCGGAAAATTCTTTACTGATATCTGAGACAATGGCGGCCGAGAAATGGCGCAAGAAATTATTCAAAAGAGTGAAAAAGGCATCCATGATGCTAGGAAAGTGACAGAAGTTGCCGAAAAAAGTATAGAGCCCGAAGGGCAAATAGGTATTAATTAGTCGTTCTTATTGTGTTGTAATTTTTTAATTCCAGACTTTGTTCACGGTTTGTAATAGTAATGTAGTCGTATCTTCTCTTCCCTCAGAACCTGCTGAGGCATCTCCGGGCCCCCACCCAGAGGGGGACGATGAAATCAGAAAAATGGCCGAAGCCATTATGGACAAGGTTGTTGACCAGCTACTGAACGAAGCTGCAGAGATAGTTCTCAAGGAGAATTAAATCGTTATTGTAGAAACATTTGGAATCATAACATGTGTAATATATTGTAACTTTGAATGTAATATATAGTCTATTTATAATTTAATTCTTTACGATGCATGAAACTTTGCATACATACCATTTTTTGAGCCTTCGGCGAAAAAACACCTTCCCTTCTTTTCATGCTTCGTGAAGAAAATTTTTTCTATATCACAAGAATTTGTTTACTTCTCTAATAAAAACATCCAAGCTTCGTGAACTATTCTCCGAAGCCATAAAAAAGTTTCGTGTTGCCTCTCCAATGAGGCTACTCTTCATCTCGATTCGTCTTGTGCCTTAGCACGATTTTCTCTTTTCCAAAATATGTTCCGAAGATTAACACTGTATCCCCTTCTTGTTCCAGATGCAGTATGCTATATGATGCTTATGTTATGCAAAAATGATGTGATGATGTTATGTTATGCAAAATGATTTTTGTGTCGCATATACATATCCCTGTAATAAAGCACACACACTTTTTATATCAGCGCTGACTTTTCGCTGTAAGCCTCCCTTAGGAGCTTCTTCGCCTTTTACTTTCAGCGGAATCAGCGTTTATTTTTCGCTGTAAGCCTCCCTTAGGAGCTTCTTCGCCTTTTACTTTCAGCGGAATCAGCGTTTATTTTTCGCTGTAAGCCTCCCTTAGGAGCTTCTTCGCCTTTTACTTTCAGCGGAATCAGCGTTTATTTTTCGCTGTAAGCCTCCCTTAGGAGCTTCTTCGCCTTTTACTTTCAGCGGAATCAGCGTTTATTTTTCGCTGTAAGTTTAGAAAACTTACACTGCGCTCCCTTAGGAACGACTTTTTACTGTTTCGAACAATTTGTACTGTGTCCGTTAGATCAAATTTTTGATAATTCAAAGGTCCTCCAAATCAGTATAAGTTTGTATGCTTCGGCAACTCAAGCCTATGGAAAAAACATATTTTTATTATGGTAAAAGACGAAAGTATTACAAGGAATTGAAATTCAATAAAAGACATTTAGACTCTTCATAATTGTCTCTTATTGACAAAAGGGTAATAGTGAATATAGAAAATGCAAAAGAACTGCTGTTGAGGTAGGATATTTGTCAATAAATGTGCTTCGACTCTAGCACAGTGCTGTTGACTGTGCGAGCTTCGGACTCCTCTCTGAAATCCCTCTGAATATGATTGTGCTGACTCCCTTCTGGTTGTTGTCCTCGCTGGTCGGCGGTGGCGGTGGAGGTTGGGGTTGGCTCGCCGAAGATGCTTTGCCAAGATGCTTGGGGTTGGCTCGCCGAAGCAACAGAAGCTGCAGGGTGGTTGCCTACATATTCTGGAATATAAGGTGAGTGAAACGAAGCAGTATGCATGACCTGCTTCGGCTGACTCTGTTGCGCTGCTGCTTCCACTATTTCCTTCTGCTTCTGGATGGTAACATGGCACATCCTGGTAGTATGGCCCTTGTCTTCACCACAGAATAGGCAATATATTTTTCTTGGCTGGTCTCCAAACCTTCCCCCGAAGCCCCTGGCGCCTCTGCCCCTTGGCGCTGGCGGCCGAAAAGAACTCTGCTGTTGGGCCAAAGCTTGTGAAGAGTGTTGTGGCCTTTGCTGGTGGCTCCCTCGATCATCAGTTTGAGCAGAGTTATGGATTGACCTAACATGCCTCGGGTGAAATCTTCCTCCGAAGCCCCTGGTCATTTCAGAGAACCTGAATGCTTCCTCCCTTCTTTGGCGGAAGTCATTGTCAGCTCGAATGTATTCGTCCATCTTCTGGAGCAGCTTCTCCAACGTTTGTGGTGGCTTCCTGGCAAAGTACTGCGCTGATGGTCCCGGCCGAAGCCCCTTAATCATGGCCTCAATGACAATTTCATTGGGCACTGTTGGCGCTTGTGCCCTCAGGCGCAGAAACCTCCGGACATACGCCTGAAGGTACTCTTCATGATCCTGGGTACACTGGAAGAGAGCCTAAGCGTTGACTGGCTTCGTCTGAAACCCTTGGAAGCTAGTTATCAGCATATCCTTCAATTTCTGCCAAGAAGTGATTGTCCCTGGCCGAAGAGAAGAGTACCAAGTCTGAGCAACGCTCCTGACGGCCATGGCAAAAGATTTTGCCATGACTGCCGTATTGCCACCATACGAAGATATGGTTGCTTCATAGCTCATTAGGAATTGCTTCGGGTCTGTGTGACCGTCATACATGGGGAGCTGGGGTGGCTTGTAAGACTGTGGCCATGGGGTAGCCTGCAATTCTGTTGAAAGAGGAGAAGCATCATCAAAAGCAAAGTTTCCATGATGGAAATCTTCATACTAGTCATCCTCATTGTGGAAGCCTTCCTGATGAAGCTCTCTGCGTGGAGGCCTTCAGCTTTGATCATCTTGAACAAGATGACAAACCTCCTCAGAAGCTTCGTCTATCTGTCTCTGAAGATCAGCTAGACGAGCCATCTTTTCCTTCTTGCGTTGCACCTGTTGCTGAAGGATCTCCAGGTTTTGGATCTCCTGATCCAGGTCATCCTCCGGAGGTGTTGGACTAACAGTCTTCCTCTTCTGGCTTCGGGCCTCTCTGAGAGAAAGGATATCCTGATTGGGATCCAGCGGCTGTAAAGTACCAGCCCCTATCGCTGAAGCTTTTTTCGGCGGCATGACGAAGGTGATGCTTGCTGAAGGTGTTCAAAACTCAAGAAATGGAAGTGAGTTCACCGGAGGTGGGCGCCAATGTTGGAGACTTGTTCTCAAATGCTATGAATTAAGAACAAGGCAACACAAAATGTTAAATGTTAATATCCTTCGCCCTTCGAAGCATTATTTCCCTAAGGATATAATGATTTTCGGACGAAGGTTATGAAGGACATACCTTCATAAGCATAAAATATAATAATGAAGAAGGAATCATATGAAACATATAAGTTAACATAAACGGTTATATATTATTGACAATTCATTTCTATTTTATTATGATGGAAAAATAGAAATGATATCAAATTACAAATGAACCTTCAGCTTGTGAGAAGGTAAAAGTACAAGTGTGATGCAAAAGCCAATGCCAAATCAGCGTGAGCAATACGGGGATACTGTTCACCTATTTATAGGCACGGGTCGCAGCCCATGCAAAATTACATTAATGCCCTTTACGTTTATCAATAACTCTATGATAATTCTTCGAGGTCTGATCTGGTTTTTCATCTTTAAGTCGGTTTCCTTTTCCGCCGTTCTCCCGAAGCTCTTCTACACACAGCTTCGGCTCTGCGCCAACCTTCGTGTTCCTTGTGCTTCTTCATACTGTGGCTCTGATCCAAATCCGAAGATACCTGTTAATGTACTTTACTCCAGAAACATTGTTAAATCATGTTTTTGAGGACCTTCGGAAGCCGAAGGCCCCCAACAGTGTGATATGGTTCAAAGACCGCTTGTGCGTTCCCAATGTCCAATCTATTCGGGAGTTGATTCTCAAGGAAGCTCATGAGACAGCCTATTCGATTCACCCTGGTAGTGAGAAGATGTATCAAGATCTGAAGAAGAAATTCTGGTGGTACAGAATGAAGAGGGAAATCGCAGAGCATGTGGCTATGTGTGATAGTTGTCGACGGATCAAGGCAGAGCACCAGAGACCCGCTGGATTGTTGCAACCGTTGCAATTCCCTCAGTGGAAATGGGATGAAATCGGTATGGACTTCATAGTCGGATTGCCTCGAACTCGAGCCGGCTACGATTCCATTTGGGTAGTGGTGGACCGCTTGACCAAGTCAGCCCACTTCATACCTGTCAAGACCAACTACAATAGTGCAGTATTGGCAGAGTTGTACATGTCTCGGATCATTTGTCTTCATGGTGTGCCAAAGAAGATAGTGTCAGACCGAGGAACACAGTTCACCTCTCATTTCTGGCAGTAGTTGCATGAAGCCTTGGGCACACATATGAGTTTCAGTTGAGCTTATCATCTGCAGACAGATGGTCAGACCGAAACAACCAATCAAATTCTTGAAGACATGTTGAGAGCCTTTGTGTTGCAAGATCAGTCCGGATGGGACAAGAGATTGCCTTATGCAGAGTTTTCCTATAACAACAGTTAGCAGGCTAGCTTGAAGATGTCACCATTTCAGGCGCTTTATGGAAGGAGCTGTAGAACTCCGTTGCAATGGGATCAGCCGGGAGAGAAGCAAGTGTTCGGGCCAGATATTCTGCTTGAAGCTGAAGAGAACATTAAGATGGTTTGAGAGAATTTGAAGATAGCGCAATCAAGGCAGCGAAGCTATGCAGACACAAGAAGAAGAGAGCTGAGTTTTGAGGTTGGAGACTTCGTCTATCTGAAAGTGTCACCGATCAGAGGAGTCAGAAGGTTCGGAGTCAAAGGCAAGTTAGCACCCCGCTACATTGGTCCGTATCAGATTCTCGCAAGGCGTGGAGAAGTGGCCTATCAGCTCAGTTTGCCAGAAGGCTTGTCCGCAGTGCATGATGTCTTTCACGTGTCTCAGTTGAAGAAGTGTCTGCGTGTGCCAGAAGAACAGTTGCCAGTTGAAGGTCTTGAAGTCCAGGAGGACTTGACCTACGTTGAGAAGCCAACGCGAATCCTTGAAACCACAGACAGAGTTACCCGAAGGAAGACCATCAGAATGTGCAAAGTCAGATGGAATCATCACTCAGAGGAGGAAGCAACCTGGGAGCGTGAAGATGATCTGATGGCCAAATACCCTGAGCTCTTTGCTAGCCAACCCTAAATCTCGAGGGCGAGATTCTTTTAAGGGGGATAGGTTTGTAACGCCCCGAATTTCGAGTTGAATTTTTTTCTTTCTCTATCGCTCGCTAAATTCGGGTGTTACCCCTCTTTCCCATTTCTTTTCGCTAAAACCTCACCCGTCCTCAAAACTCTAAGTCATGTGATAATAGTAAACCCTAGAGTTATTTTCTTTGGTTTGCTGCACCATGCCGAACCATGCATTTTTTTGATTGATGGAAAATGTGAAAGCATTCATCTAAAAAATAGATATTAGAAAAAAGAAAATCTTTTCTTTTCTCTCCCCTCCCTCGCCTCCCCTTTTGGCCCAGCCGCCCCCCTTAGCGCGCGGCCCAGCTGGCCGGCCAGCCCAGCCGGCCTTGCCCCCTCTCCCCTTCCCCCCTCGCGCCGTGGGCCGGCGACGTCGCAGCCCAGCTCGCCCCCCGCCCCCCCCGTGCCCCCCGCTTTGGGCCCAGGAGGCGGCCCAGCCGCACCCCCCCCCCGCATCCCCCGCGCGCGGCGCGCAGCGCTTACGCCCGCCGCCGCCTCTCCCCCTGCGGGCCCCACCTGTCACCCTCTCTCCCCGCCCCAAACCCCTCTCTCCTCCCCTGCCCAACCCGCCTCGCTCGCCGAACCGCCGCCGCCGCCGGTCCTCGCCCTTCCTCCCCCTCTCCTCTTCCCTCTCCCCTCCCTCCTCCTTTCCCCGCGCACGCCGGCGCCCTCCCCACGACGCGGTCGCGCCTGCCCTCGAGCTCGCTGGCCCCGTCCGCCCCGCCCTCGGCGCTCGCCGGTCCCGTCCGCCCCAGTGGCACGAAGCGGCGCACTTGCCCCCAGCCCGACCCCGCTCCCTCCCCGTGCCCGCGACGGTGCGGCTCGCCCCGCCCGCGTTGTCCCCGCGCGGTCCGCCTGTGGCCTCGGCGCGCCGGCGCGGCTCGTCCGCCCGCGGTCCGGCCATGGCGCCCCCCCGGCCCGGCGCGGCTCGCCCCGGCCTCCTCCCTCCCCTGCTCCCCGTGGCGACGTGTCCCGACGCGGTGCCCACCTGCGCGCTTGCCCCCGGCCATGGCGCATCCGCCCCGGCGCGGCCGTGGTGCCCCCGGCGCACGTGGTTGGCCCGGCCATGGCGTGTGGCCAGGGTGCGCCCAGCCCACCCCGCTCCCTGCCCACCGAGCCGCGCGGCCCCCTGCCCCGGCGTGATGCGCGGCCGTGGCGGTTGCTCGTCACCGCCCCGGCCTCGTTCCCCTGCACCTGCGCGCGCGCACTCGCGCGGTCCGGTCTCGGCGCGGCATAACCGTGGCGACCCCGCGCAGTGCTCCGTCCCGTCCCCCGTGGCCCGCGGCCAGGAGCTCGGCTCGTGTGCCTCCGGTGCGCGGCCGGAGCTCGGCTGGCCCGACCGTGGTGACCCCACGCGGTTCCCTGTCCCGGCCATGGTGCGGTCCGCCCTCGGTATGGCCCTAGCGTGTCGCGTGCGCGACTCGGCCTTGGCGTGTGCGCGACTCATTCGTGACGCGTCAGCGCGGCCTTGCGCGCGCATGCTCGCGTAGTGCATGATGCTTTGGCGTGGCTCGCCGTGCCCTCGGCGCGACGCATAGCGCTCTGCCACGTTCGTGACGCGCTCGTCTACCCCCCCTCCCTAGACGTGCCCGTCTACCCCCCCATGTTTTCCATGCGTGTGACCGCGTTATTTAATTAATAAATGGAAACTCAATTTAGAAATCGGTTACGTTAGTTAATTCATGTAGGTAATTATCTACCTTATCTAATATCGATCAACTGAAAATGGTCATAATTCGAGTTGTGCATGTAGCTAATCCTTTCTGTTAGAGCTAAGTGGAACTAGAGCACGTAACGTCTAATTATTCGTCTACCCGTAATGCGCCTCGAGCATAAGCTTTAACCCCTGCAAGACCTTCCCCCCGTTTCTTTCTAGCCATGGCCAATGCAATATCGTATGTTATACTCTATGCATATTTACTCTATTTGTTCTCTTGTAATGGTGTACTGTTTGTTTTCTAATTCGAATGGATGGATGCATGTATGCTTGCGCTCGCATAGATAACGATCCGGTTGAGGAGCCCGAAGAACTCGCAGGAGAAGCCCCTGAGCAGCAGTCGGTTGGTGGAGGCAAGTGTCCCTTGACCTATCTTTGTCCTATACATTCTTTGATTCACCTCCCGCATTACAAATTTATACCTAAGGATTGACTAGCTTTTGTTATCCATGTCCTTGTTTACCTATTTGGGTTGGATTATTATTGCTTAGTCTTATGCTATTGCTCAACTCTAATCAATGAACATGATGAGAATGATCAATGATACGCTGTTTTCCCTCTTCTTATTATGATGTTATACTTGTGGCCTTTAAGGGGGGCTCGAGCGGTTTCTCGAGTGCCTCTCCGTAAGGACCTGTTCGTTGGATGACCGCCCAGGAAAACAGTGCAACCATGAGGGTGGAATGGGGTGCCCTTTGCTGAATAATTAGAGGATCCGGGGTGTAGTTCGCTTCGCCGTCGTGCCGTTAATGGGGCTCGGTGTATGCGGCTCGCTCTGCCAAGGTTGATTGTCCCTTGGGGAGGAGTGCGGTACATTTAGGAAACCTAAAGGGCGGCTACAGCCCCGAGGAATCTTTGTAAAGGCTACATAGTGAGACCCTGCCTACTCACCTTAGGAGTGTTCAAGGGTCCGTACAACCCGAGGCAAAAAGGGAATCACGGCTCATGGGTAAAGTGCGCAACCTCGGCAGACTGTTTGAAACTGATATATCAGACGTGCTCGCGGTTATGAGCGGCCAAGGGAGCTCCAGTGATTAGCGATACTTCATCAGAGATGTTCGGATTGTAGGTGGCAATGAGACTGATAGTTCTTGGTTTTGACCCTGGTAATGGTAAGTGGTACTCTTTCCGTTTGGAAAGGAGTACATTTGGGTTAATAACGTGGGTTAACTCTAAAACTTGGCTTTCTCTACTAGTAATAATAATCTGACCAACTAAAAGCAACTGCTTGACTTACCCTCCACATAAAGCTAGTCCACTACAGCCAAACAGGACACTTGCGGAGTATGTTGATGTGTACTCACCCTTGCTCTACACACCAACCCCCCTCCCCCCCCCCCCGCCTTCCCCAGGTTGTCCGCATTGCAACCACTGCTCAGGAGAAGACGAAGCCATGGAAGGAGACTTCCAGGAGTTCCAAGACTATGACGAGTTCTAGGCGTGGGTTAGCGGCAACCCCAAGTCGGCTGCCTGTGAAGGCCGCGTTTATCTACGTTTCTTTTCCGCACTTTGATTTATTGTAAAGACTATGTGGATGTCTCAGACATATGATGTAATCGACTATTATTCCCCTTTTTTAATACTATTTCAGCACTATGTGATGATGTCCATGTTTTGTAACTGCTGTGTACGTGAATTGCTGATCCTGGCACGTACATGGTTCGCATTCGGTTTGCCTTCTGAAACCGGGTGTGACACTCAACTACCCGGAGGCAAGTTCAGCTGGAGTATGGTCAAAGAGGTCCACAACTGAAGTTGAGGTTCAGCTGGAGTTGAAAGCTCAACTCAGCTGAAGTCCAGCTCAGCTGAAAAGCTCAGCTGCAGCTGAAGAAGCTCAATTCAGCTGAAGTCAAGTTCAGCTGGAAAGCTCAGCTGCAGTTGAAGAAGTTTAGCTGCTTTTCAGCAAGAACACTCTAGGTTTCTCAAACCTAACCACGGTCAACCAAAGAATGTTAAAGTGATTTTTGGTTTTCAAAAATATCTTTTGAATTTGGGGACTTGAGCTATAGCAAACACCTTTACCTGTGCGGAAAAGAATAAGGAAGAATTACATCATGCAACTCAAGATTTTACATAAAATTTTATACGTCCATTGCATGAAGTCCTTGGTGCTTCCTTAAGTTCCTGTTTCTTTGTAATCATACACTAGGAACAAAAATTGTTAGTACCCTTATTTGTTTTGTCATTAAATCACCAAAACCCTCACTTGGGGTTGATTGCACTTACAATCTCCCCCTTTTTGGTGATTGATGCCAAAACAATTAAGGTTAAAAAGATAAACATTTGAAATAGAAAAAATCTTTTGAATGATTGTATGTAGAAAAAATCCCCCTCCTCCCTACTCCCTATTCAAAAAATCTTTTGAATAAACTATCCCCCTCCTCCCTACTCCTCGACCGCCTGGGTGCGGCACATGGCGAAGACGCCAAGAAGTCCCTTGGCCAGACGAATGAAAAATCCCTAGCCTGTACCCCGTCCCTGGCCCGGACCACTTCCTCTCCCGCTGCGGTCCATCGGACGTGAGGCAGCGGCAGAGCGAGAGGAGGATGGGTGATGTGGAGGCTGAGGAGGTGGCTCATCAGAGGAAGCAGGGCCTCCAGAGCCTGAGGGAGCCCGCTTCATACGAGCAACTGGGTTGGTGGAATTAACCCAGTAGGGTACGTAGCGGGAGAGTTTGATAGGTTTTTTGAAGTGAGTCTGGGTGACCACTTCGATCATCTTCATGATAAAGGGTGCATGAAGACACCCTTCTAGAGGAGACAGGAAGCACGAAGGATCTCTTCCCAGATCATGTCAAACACATTTATGCGGGCGAGACTGTTGGGAGCAAGGAGGAGAAGGAAGACCTGACTCTCCCCAAGGACGTTCATTTGATTCCCGCCCTTCGGGAGAACGGTCATCCTGGACAAAGAGTTAAGGTACCTGTAGTACCTATGCATGTTGGCGGTGGTCCAGAACTCCCGATCCATAGAGACATGAAAAAATTTATTCTCTTTGTTGGAACTTGCTCTCAGCAGCAAGGAGGCCAACAGGGGTGAACAGTGGCGACAACAGGGTTATGTGCACGGGGGCAATAGCTCTGTTAATCTAGCCTCTCACGGGCACTGTGCGGGGGTATTTATAGGTATCTGAGTGCCCAGCGCCTTGTGTTAATGACGCATGTGCCCTCAGACACCTAGTTTATCCCCAGAATATTCCCATAAAGCAGGGTTGCAAGCTGTAATTACAAGAATGCCTTTACAAACTAGGCCCGTAACACAAAGGCGGCCACGCGGGGCCCGTTACAATGGGCCAGATCACACGTGGGCCTCAGAGCTGGACGAGGCCGTGCTGCGGGATGACGTCGCCGCAGGCCTTCGTCTGGTGCCGGATCGAGCGAAGGGTGTCCCTGCCCATTTTGTCTCTGTCAGACCAGCGACTGCGGCGAAGGCCTGGAGCGAGGGGTGGCGTCTTTGCCTTCGCCCCAACATTTGCCCTCCGAGGGACCAGTTCGACAAAGTCACCTGGTGCCGAAGACGTCGCTAGATGGCGGAGACGCTGCCCTCGCTCGAAGTGGTTCAGCGGGGGTTTTCGATGTGACCGTTGATGGACGGCGTACTGTTGGATTGCGGGTTTCCCGAAGCGTCGCGCCCTGTCGGATTGCAGGTTTCCCGAAGAGTCGCGCCCTGCTTATAAAAGGGGGCGGGGGTCGGTGCTTTTTGAACTTTGCCTTCCGCGCTCCGCGAAAACCCTAGCCGCCGCCGTCTTGCTGCTCGTCTGCCCGCCGTGCTCTTGCTCGCCGGAGATCTGGCTCGAGTGAAGCAGACCGCCCGCCGCCGCCAACGGTACGTAGCAATGCCGTCCTCTTCTTCTTCCGCCGCCACTACGCTGCCGGCCGCCGCCTCGTCTGAGGAGACGTTGAGTAGTTTGATGGTGGAGGAGTTGCGCGCCGGCGACTCTGTTGATTTTGGTGTGTCACGGATGACGTCAGCCCGCGTTGAAGATATGCAGCGGTTGGGCTACTTTGGTGGCGGAGTTGCTCGTGCTCCGAGGACGGAGGAAGTCCCCGAGCCGGAGGGTGAGTTGGTCGTTTTCGAGGCGTTCTTCGCCGCCGGTCTCCGCTTGCCTGTGCACCGGTTTGTTGGCGAAGTCCTGCGTAGATTCAATGTTCAAATACATCAGCTGACACCGAATGCCGTGGTGGCACTGGCGAAGTATGTCTGGGCGACGACTTCGTACGGCGGACAGCCGTCGGTTGAAGTTTTTGCGAAGTATTATTGTTTGCATTGGCAGAAGAGGATGATTGGGGATGAAGTTGCCCAGTTCGGGTCATGCACATTCACGCCGAAGACCGGCAAGACCACAATGCAAGTAGTGGAGTTGGTTCCGTGCGCCCGCAACAAGTGGGGCAATTGGAATGAATTTTGGTTTTACGTTGCTGAGGCTATTGTCGAAGGCCATGAGGGACTCCTCGTGTCTGAGATGTGCTCTCACTATTACTCTGCGTATCCGTCCTTTGAAGTGGCAGAGGAGGATGCAGACGAAGGGGCCCTTCGGTGCGCCGCCGGTCAGAGCAGTGGGCGTGATTTAGTTGAGGAGTTCGTGGCGTACGGGGTGTGGCCCTTGGCGCATGGCTGGGCGTTGGGCGAAGTGTGCCCTCGCCAGATGCCCTTTCACGGAGGAAGGGTGGTGCGAAGTCCTGCTTTCGCATTGAATCTGCGAAACCGTGACCCGGCCGCCTTTGTGCGCGATGCGGAGGACGGGGCGGTGCGGCTCGTGGGACGTTATGTGCCGAGGACGGAAGGCCAGCGCAGCTTTGATATCCGCGGGTCAAATGACCGTTTGAACAGGGTCTTCGAATTAAATCAATTGCCGTACGACGGCTATCCTGGTCAAGACGAAGCGGACCGCCGTGGGAAGAAGCCGGCGGTGGAGACTGGAGACGACCCTGCGCCGGCGGCCGCCCCTTCCTCGAAAAAGAGAAAATTAGGTACTGCGATGGGAGGACTTGGGGTGTCTGATAGCTTTGCTAGAGAGTTGATGAGGACGTGTGCGGCCCCGGGGAAAAGGATGTCTTCGCCCGAGCTCCGGGAGTCTTCGGCTCGGATGCTGAGGGTTACCGGGGGTTGCTGGCCTAGGAATGTTCCTATCCCCTGCGCGGCTGGCGAGGACTGTTTTACATCTCGTATGGTTCGTCAGTGGAGAGTTTTTCCTTACGGGCGGAATATCGGTGCTGTTGTGTGGGCAGTGATGGACAAGGATCGCCAAGGTGCGGCGCAAAAATGCCAGGCGGCTGTCAGGCTGCATGAAGCTAGGCCGAAGAGGCAGCGGGGGGCTGCGAAGGCTGCGGCCTCCGGCGGAGGCAAGCCGCCGCTGGCGGCGAAGGCGGGCGCCTCTGCACCTAGCAAGGCGCCGGAGGCAACGGCGGGCGCCGGAGGCTCCAAGTCAACGACGGTGGTGCCGCCGGCCAGCGGAGTGGCGGAGGCTTCGAAGGCGGCCCGAGCGTTGCCGTTGTCGGGCAAGCGCGTTGCCGACTTCGGCACCGATATTACTGTAGACGACTATCTTGGTGGTAAGTCGTTGGCCTATTATTATTATTATTATATTTTTTTTTAATTCGAAGATGCGTTGCAGGGTCGGACGAGGGCCAGCTTGCTATGGTTGCGCCTGGCGCGGAGATCGCGACGGCGGCCATAGTGCCGAAGGCGAGGGGCGAGGCCCTTGACGCCGGAGGCGAGGTGTCGGCCCTCGCGGTGGTCAGGGACGAGGCGGGCGCAGCGACCCGCCGGCTGAAGGGAGTGACGGAGGCGCTGAGTCAGGCGACGGAGGCGCTGAGTCAGGTCCGCTGAGTTATACTCTCTCCCCCACCTCTTTCTTTTGGGGCAACGGCCTTACGTGTGCTCTGCAGGTGGCTGACTTCGCCAGCCGTACTGCGTCGAGGGCCCTCACGGCAGCTGTGTCTGCCAAAGTCGAGAGACTTCAGACACAACATGCTGACGCTGTCCGTGAGAAATCGGCCTCCGACAGCAAGTGCCGTAAGCTGACGGACAGTGTGGCCGCCCTGGAGAGGGAGAAGGCTGACCTCCGGCGCCAACTGGCGGCGGAGAGGAGGGAGGCGAACAAGGCCATCGCCAAGGAGCAGGCTGCGTAGGCGGAGGCCAAGCTGGCGCGGGCGGAGGGCAATCTTGCCAAGGAGCTCGCCGAACATCTGCAAGAGCGGCTTACCGCCCTGGAGAGCCGCGCGAAGGGGGCCGAGGCCGCGATGCGTGCGGAGGCTGAACGGACGCGCGCTCAGCTTATGGATACATATCGCGAGCTAGGCGCGCGGACCGGCGACTTCGAGGTGCCGGACCGAGAGCCCGGGCTTCGTTGTCTGCAATGGGTGCAGGAGGAGCTGCAGGAACTCCCCACTGTTGTGGGGGGGTTTATGTCGTACGCCTCCCTGGTCACCTGCGAGGGGGCGATGAACGCACTCTCCCGCGAAGGGTGCCGGCACTTCGAGGTCTTCGACCAGGCAGATGAAGATTTTGAGCGAGATGTCTATAAGGTCGAAGACCCCGTTGTGAAGGAATCTGCCGGGGCCCTCTACGACCGGATGTGGGGTCCGCATGGTCGTGAGGTGGTCAGGGAGCGGGCCGAGACTGCGAGGGCTCAGGTAACGTTGTTGTTTGTTTGGCGTTTGCTGTATGCGGGCTGTGCGTGTGTTTGCTGAGTTTGTGTGTCTTGTCCTAGGCGGCGCGTGGCGAGCGGGTGGACGACTTCGGGGCGCTGAACAGCGCGCTGCCTGACCCGGAGCCGACCCCTGCGGAGGCCGTGCCTGGGGTCGCCCTGGAGCCAACCCCGGAGACCGCGGCGATCGCGACGGCTGCCCCTACATCTGCTGCGGCCGGCGAGGACCTGCCCCCAAAGGTGGCCGAAGGCGCCCCTGATGCCCCCGCGGCTGCTGTGCCGAGTGCTGAAGGTCCCGCGGCGGAGGCGGCGGAAACAACGGCGGAAGCGGCGGTGGAGGCAACGGCGGTTCACATGTGGCGTAGTGGGTGTTTAGGGTTGGGGAATTTTGGATGTTGTGCTGAATTTTGGTTGCTGCGCAGGTTCAAGATTTTGGGCCTGCGCACGCAACCGCTACTACTGAGTTTTTGGCGGCTTCGACCGCGGAAGATGGTAATGAATATGGTGGGTCTACATCTGAGTTTTTTGATTTTACTGACTCTGGGAGCTCGGTTGAGTGGACTGAGGAGTCGTCGGAGGAGGACTTGGATTATTTTGCGGCTTTGGACGTGGCTGCGGCGGAGGCTTCGCCACACGCCGCGGACGCGCCAGACGTGCCTGGCCCTAGCACCGGGCGCCGACGACGAAGGGTGGTTGCAAAGCGTAGGGTTAGCGCGGAGGAGGGGGCTCGGCTTCGTGTGAGTAGGGCTGGTCGGCAGGAACTGTTGTCTTTGCCGGCCGCCGCGAGTACAGGGGAAGGGGAACTGCGAAGTTTTTTTGCGGGTGAGGAGCTTAGGATAATGTTATTTAATTATAGAGAGATGGGAATTATTCCTAAGGTTGAGCCGATGTAGAGTGTGGCGCCCTCGCTTGTATGTGTGTAAAGGCTTGTGCGATGAAGTTGTGTGCCCTCGCTTGTATGTGTGTAAAGGCTTGTGCTCTGTCTGGTATGTTTTGTTATGCTGTGCTGGTGTGGTTATAGTCAGTCTTAACGCGGACGGTTTGATGTTGTCGTTTCTGCTTTTGTTGTACTAGTTCGGCTGCGCCTTTTAGGCGGCTTCTGCGTGGATAGTCTTCGCGATAGACTTCGTGTTTTTTCGCACTTGTTGTGCTAGTCCGGCTGCACCCTTAGGCGACTTCTGCGCGGATAGTCTACGCGATAGACTTCGTGTTTTTTCGCACTTGTTGTGCTAGTCCGGCTGCACCCTTAGGCGACTTCTGCGCGGATAGTCTTCGCGATAGACTTCGTGTTTTTTCGCACTTGTTGTGCTAGTCCGGCTGCACCCTTAGGCGACTTCTGCGCGGATAGTCTGCGCGATAGACTTCGTGTTTTTTCGCACTTGTTGTGCTAGTCCGGCTGCACCCTTAGGCGACTTCTGCGTGGATAGTCTTCGCGATAGACTTCGTGTTTTTTCGCACTTGTTGTGCTAGTCCGGCTGCACCCTTAGGCGACTTCTGCGCGGATAGTCTTCGCGATAGACTTCGTGTTTTTTCGCACTTGTTGTGCTAGTCCGGCTGCACCCTTAGGCGACTTCTGCGCGGATAGTCTTCGCGATAGACTTCATGTTTTTTCACACTTGTTGTGCTAGTCCGGCTGCACCCTTAGGCGACTTCTGCGCGGATAGTCTGCGCGATAGACTTCGTGTTTTTTCGCACTTGTTGTGCTAGTCCGGCTGCACCCTTAGGCGACTTCTGCGCGATAGTCTTCGTGTTTTTTCGCACTTGTTGTGCTAGTCCGGCTGCACCCTTAGGCGACTTCTGCGCGGATAGTCTTCGCGATAGACTTCGTGTTTTTTCGCACTTGTTGTGCTAGTCCGGCTGCACCCTTAGGCGACTTCTGCGCGGATAGTCTTCGCGATAGACTTCGTGTTTTTTCGCACTTGTTGTGCTAGTCCGGCTGCACCCTTAGGCGACTTCTGCGCGGATAGTCTTCGCGATAGACTTCGTGTTTTTTCGCACTTGTTGTGCTAGTCCGGCTGCACCCTTAGGCGACTTCTGCGCGGATAGTCTTCGCGATAGACTTCGTGTTTTTTCGCACTAGTTGTGCTAGTCCGGCTGCACCCTTAGGCGACTTCTGAGCGGATAGTCTTCGCGATAGACTTCGTGTTTTTTCGCACTTGTTGTGCTAGTCCGGCTGCACCCTTAGGTGACTTCTGCGCGGATAGTCTTCGCGATAGACTTCGTGTTTTTTCGCACTTGTTGTGCTAGTCCGGCTGCACCCTTAGGCGACTTCTGCGCGGATTTGTCGCACGCGAGGGTGGCTAGCGCTTAGCCTCGCGGTGACCTCGAATTGGTCGAATGTCGAAGACCGTCGTCACGGTCTTTTTTCGACGCATATTTTTGCGGGGGATTTTTCACACATATATTACATGGCTCCGCCTCGTTAAAAACCTCACCCCCCGGGAGGAAAAGAGTGCGGGCCGGTACAAGATTGTTTTTTTGGCGAGTTACAAGGGCGAAGTCAGCCCTAATGAGTCAAACAAAAAATTTGCGAAGGTTGTCGATGTTCCAGGAGTGCTCCAGGTCCTCGCCGTTTGGCGTTGTGAGCATGTAGGCGCTGGGGGAAGCTTTTGTCTTGACTATAAAGGGGCCCTCCCACTTGGGCTCCAGCTTTCACCTGGACTCCGTTCGAGCTGTTCGGACGAGTACGAGGTCCCCTTCGCTGAACTCCCTCGGGATGACTGCGTGGTCGCGCCATGCTTTGGTCTGGGCTTGGTATTTGTTTAGGGCCTGTAGGGCGAAGACCCGGTCTCCGTCAATGAGATCTTTTGAAGTTGGTTCGTCCACATCGGGGATGGCTGACGGAACTGTACGCGGGGACCCATGCTTTATTTCTTGCGGGGTCATGGCCTTCGATCCGTATAGAAGGCGGAAAGGAGTGAACCCAGTCGCCCTGCACTCAGCTGTGTTTAGCGCCCAGACTGCCTCAGGTAATAGATCGGTCCATCTGCCTTTTTTTCATCGAGGAGCATCTTCTTAACAGCTGTGAAGATTTTCCCATTGGCGCGCTCCACGACCCCGTTGGACTGCGGATGATAGACTGAAGCGAAGGCAAGCTTGGTGCCGATGGAAAAGCAAAAATCCTTGAAATCTTGGCTGTCAAACTGCTTGCCGTTGTCAACTGTTAGCTCGGACGGTACTCCGAAGCGGCAAACAATGTTTTGCCAGAAGAATATCTGGGCAGTCTTTGATGTTATTGTAGAAACAGCCCTCGCTTCGATCCATTTGGTGAAGTATTCGACGACTACGAAGGCGAACTTAAGGTTCCCCTGAGCGGTGGGCAGGGGCCCGACAATGTCCAGGCCCCAGCGCTGGAGAGGCCATGTGTGGGCAATCAGCTTTGTATACTGCGAGGGGTTGCCTGATCGAGGAGAAAACTTCTGGCAGGCTTCGCAGGACCTTGTGACCCGATTTGCGGCGCAGATCATTGCGGGCCAGTAAAACCCTTGGCGGATCACCTTGGCCGCTAGGGCCCTTTGCCCTGCGTGCGAGCCGCACGTGCCACTGTGGACTTCACGTAGGATCTGCATGCCTTCGGTTTCGGTGACGCACTTAAGCATTGGCTGACTGACCCCTTTCTTGTAGAGTTGGCCCTCGATCAGTGCGAAGTCCCGGCTTCGATGTCTGAGGCGCTTGGCCTCGCTGACGTCGGTTGGATGATAGTATCCCTGTAGGAACAGGGTTATTGGTGCCCGCCAGTCTTCGGTCATGATTAGGTTGACTATGCGGTGGCCTTTGCTATCATTAGTTATTTGGAGCCCTTCGGGGCTCCGGACGGCTGGCGTGCCGATGGTGTGAAAGAACACGTCGGAGGGCAAGGGCTCGCCCCTGGCGGCAGCCTTGGCCAATGCATCGGCCTCCTCGTTCTTGGCCCTATCCACATGCTGCAAGGTGAATCCCTTGAACTGTCTCTCGAGACTTCGGATAGCCGTGAGGTATTGCATGAGCGCGGGGTCTTTTGCTGCATAGTCTTTCTCGACCTGGCCGGCAACTATCTTGGAGTCTGTCTTGATGATACATGTGGTGACTCCGAGGGCCCTTAGCTTGTGGAGGCCGAGGATAACCGCTTCATACTCTGCTATATTGTTTGTGCATCTGTCGGATTCCAGGGCGAAGCTGAGGCGTGCTGCATATCTGTGTTTGACTCCGGCTGGTGAGGTGACGACTGCAGCGACGCCTGCCCCCGCATGGCACCATGCGCCGTCGCAATGGATGGTCCAAACCTTCTCTGAGGACGGCTGTGTTATTGGCCCAGTCCAGTCGACGACGAAGTCTGCCAGGACTTGTGACTTGATGGCTGTCCTGGGCTCGAAGCTGATGTGGTAGCCGGAGAGTTCGGCTGCCCACTTGGCAATCCTCACCGATGCCTCCGGATTTCTGAATAGTTCGCCGAGCCCCCTGTCTGAGGTGACTCGGACCTTGAATGCTTCAAAGTAATGGCGCAGTTTGCGCGAGGACATAACAACTGCGTAGGCGATCTTCTCCAGCTCTGTCATGTTGCATTTGGACGGTGTCAGGACTTCGGAGACATAGTAAACAGGGCACTGTCTGACTGCGTCCTCAACTGTCTGCTCCTGCACTAGTGCCGCGCTGACCGCGTGCGGCGAAGCCGCGACATAGAGCAATAGGGGGAGCGAGGAGTCGGGGCTTGTGAGGATGGCCAGCTCCGATAGGTACTGTTTTAGTGAGGCGAAGGCCGCTGCTTGCTCCGGCCCCCAGGCGAAGTCTTTCGCACCGCGGAGTGTTTTGAGGAAGGGGAGACTTCGCTCGGCAGACCTGGAGATGAATCTGTTGAGAGCGGCCAATCTGCCTGTCAGACGCTGGACGTCCCTGGCGGACTGCGGAGGCGACATGTCGACGATGGCCTGGATCTTGGTTGGGTTGGCCTCGATGCCGCGGTGTGACACCAGGTAGCCCAATATCTTGCCCTGGCGAACACCGAAGACGCACTTTTCCGGGTTCAGGCGGAGTCGTGCATCTCGCATGTTCGCGAATGTCTCGGCGAGGTCGGCGAGATGGTCCTCCTTATTCTTGCTGGCGACGACGATGTCGTCCACATATGTAAATATGTTCCTGCCAACCTGCCCTTCGAGTACTGTTTTGGTGAGTCTGGAGAAGGTGGACCCTGCATTCTTGAGTCCCTCCGGCATCCTGATGAAGCAATAAGTGCCGAAGGGTGTTATAAAGCTGGTGCTAGCCTTGTCTTCCTCCTTCATGTATATCTGGTGATAGCCGAAGAAGCAGTCGAGGAGTGACATGACCTCGCATCCGGCCGCGCTATCGACTATTTTGTCGATCCGCGGCAACGGGAAATTGTCCTTCGGGCAGGCCTTATTGAGACTGGTGAAGTCTATGCACATTCGCCATTTCCCGCTTTTTTTCTGCACCATTACGACATTGGAGAGCCACGTGGGGTAAGCCACTGGCTCGATGAATTTAGCTTCTAGGAGGCGGTGCACCTCCGCCTTGGCGGCCTCTGTCTTTTCGTCGGACATTTTGCGGAGCCTTTGCTTTTTTGGTCGCACCGAAGGGTCAATTCCCAAGCTGTGCTCAATTATGGATCGGCTGACTCCGACCAGGTCTGGGGCGGACCAGGCGAAGACATCTTTATTCTTGGCCAGGCAGCAGAGAAGCTTCTCTTCTTCATGTGATGTAAGGTCTTCGCTGATAGTGACTGTCTGCTTGGGCGTGGCCTGATCAAGGGGGACAGTCTTGGTCCCGTCTTGGCTCTGCAATTGTGCCTTGTCGTGCTGCTTATCGGTTGGGCTGGCGGGCGCAGGGACCTCGCGCTGGGTCGTGAGACAGTGTACGTTCCTCTGACCAGGCACGAAGTCCCGCTCTATGTTGCGCGCCGTCTGCTGGTTGCCGTAGATCGTGATAGCGCCTAGCGGACCTGGTATCTTCATACATAGGTACAGTCCGTGGATGGCAGCTTCGAACTTATTGATGGAGCCCCGGCCCATGATGGCGTTGTACGGATATACCATGTCGACAATGTCGAAGGTTACTTGCTCACTTCGGGCATTGGGTGCTACACCGAAGGAGAGGGGCAGCTCTATTTTGCCAACGGGAAAGGTGCCTTTGCCGCCGAAGCCATACAACAGATTGTCCGAAGGCTTGAGCAGGCTGTGGCTTATACCCATGCGGTCGAAGGCGTGGAGGAAGATGATGTCCGCCTGACTGCCGTTGTCGACTAGGACTTTGTGTAAGTCCCAGCCTGCCACGCTGCAATTGATGACCATAGCGTCGATGTGGGGGGCGCTGCGCAGGTCGACGTCTCGTGCATCGAAGGTTAGCGGTATGTGGGACCACTTCGTCTGCACGACTGGGCCAGTGACTGCGACATGGTTGATACTACGGTAGTGGTCCCGCTTCTGCCGCTTGGTGTCGAAGTCAGTGCTGGACCCCCCTGTTATCATGTGAATGACTCCGCGATATGGTTGATCGGCGAAGTCTTCCTGCTTTGGGGCATGGGGGATGTTTTGATGTTGCTGATGTGGTGGTGGGGGTGGAGGAGGTACGATTTGTACTTCCTGATGGTGTTGGTAAGCGTGGTGCGGTGGATGTGGAGCGGGAGCGTGGATATATGGTGGAGGGGGTGGCTGGTAATTATGCGCGACAATTCTGGGATTGTCGGCTGGCTGCGCCCGCGCCATTCTTTCTCTGGTGGCCTTCGTTTCGGGGCAGTCTTTGGTTTGGTGGGCGCAGTCTTCGTCGTGGAAAAGGCAGTAGAACCGGCGCGGCGGCTGCGCGCGCCCTCGGCCCCTGCCACGAGTTACGTTTCCGTGGCCCTGGGGGGGATATGCCTGGCGACGAGGGGGGTCAGCAGCAGGCTGCTGGTTGGCGATGTTGTGCACTTGCTGCTGACTACGGCCATCTCGACCGGAGTCTGGTTGCGGAGTCCTCGTCCACGTGCGGCTGGACTGCGGGGCATCTTTGGGCTTCCGCTGTGACTCAACCTTGCGCTTGTGGAGCTCTTCGGATTTGGCATATTTTTCAAAGAGCTGATATAGCTCCTGGAGGTTCTTGGGTGGATCTCTGATACAATGGCTGTAGAGAACGCCGGCCCGAAGGCCACTGATGGCGTAGTGGATAGCGATCTGATCATCGACGGAGGGCAGCTGTGACTTGAGTGTTAAGAATTTGCGGTAATACTCCCGCAGAGTCTCCTTTTCCAGCTGTTTGCAAAGCGAGAGCTCGGCCAAAGCGTCGGTGTCTGGACGGTACCCTTGGAAGTTGAGAAGGAACTTGTCCCTGAGACTTCTCCACGAATCAATGGACAGCGGAGGCAATCTGGTGAACCAGGTGAGTGCTGGGCCCTCTAGGGCGATGATGAAAGACTTCGCCATTGTGGCGTCGTCCCCTCCGGCGGATGCAACGGCGACTTGATAACTCATTATGTATTGCGCCGGGTCGGTGCTGCCGTTGTACTTGGGATATGCCCCTGCTCGGAAGTTAGCTGGCCAAGGCGTCACTTGCAGGTGTGGCGCTAGGGGACTTCGCTCGTCGAGGTAGTTGACCCCTTGGAATGGCGCGCCGTGCTGGAAGGCGTAGTCATGCTGGGGGAAATGCGGGTTCTCCGGCTGCACCCGGTGTTGCAGGGGTGGGCCATGCTGCAGGCCGAGGTGGCCTTCACGCGTGTCTTCCGGTTGTGCGCGCTGCTGGAGGGGTGGCTCTTGCTGTAGACCGAGGTGGCCTTCGCGCTGCATCAGCGCGATCTCACGCTCGAGGTCTTGGGCCTTCTGCTCCTCGTCGCGTATCATTTGCCGCACCTTGGCTAGTGCGGACACACGCTGGCGCTTGGCCTCCAGTATCTCTTTCTGCCTCTGGAGATTGCGGTTCTTGAGGCGCAGGGCGCGCAGCTGTAACAGTTCTTCTGTTGAGACACCGAGGACCTCGCCGTCCTCGGTGAGATCTGCGCCCTCCAGTGGGGCGAAGCCTGGGGGCGGCTGCGATTGTCCTTCGGGCCCGCAGGTGCGGAAGGTGTCGTCTTCGCAGGTGCGGGGAATATTGTCTTCAGTGGGCTCTTGGTGGGTGGATTGGGTGAGGGCGAGGGCCTTGCCCTTTCTTGCGGCAAGCAGTGCTGCCTTCGCAGCCTCGTCAGCCTTCGGGTTAGCTCTCTTAGGTGCCATCGCGGGTGGTTTTGTCGTAGCACTAACGGTGGGCGCCAAATGTTGGAACTTGCTCTCAGCAGCAAGGAGGCCAACAGGGGTGAACAGTGGCGACAACAGGGTTACGTGCACGGGGGCAATAGCTCTGTTAATCTAGCCTCTCACGGGCACTGTGCGGGGGTATTTATAGGTATCTGAGTGCCCAGCGCCTTGTGTTAATGACGCATGTGCCCTCAGACACCTAGTTTATCCCCAGAATATTCCCATAAAGCAGGGTTGCAAGCTGTAATTACAAGAATGCCTTTACAAACTAGGCCCGTAACACAAAGGCGGCCACGCGGGGCCCGTTACAATGGGCCAGATCACACGTGGGCCTCAGAGCTGGACGAGGCCGTGCTGCGGGATGACGTCGCCGCAGGCCTTCGTCTGGTGCCGGATCGAGCGAAGGGTGTCCCTGCCCGTTTTGTCTCTGTCAGACCAGCGACTGCGGCGAAGGCCTGGAGCGAGGGGTGGCGTCTTTGCCTTCGCCCCAACACTCTTCCCGCATGGGCAGCTTAATGTCATGAACTCTCATGTTGCTGCCCTGAATATCAGCATCAGAGAAGCCCAAAATATGGGCAAAACCATGATAGCTGACTTTCACTACAAAATGGCCCCCCCTTTAGCAATGCATATATGTGTTGGTACAAGCCTATATAAGCGTTGCTAGGGTCTATACCAACACATAATTATGTGTTGCCTATACTGCCGTTGCTAGAGGCTACTGCAACGCTTGTACATACGTTGGTAAGTCATATAAATAAGCGTTGGTAAACTGCAACAGATTTTTATAAGATACAACAACACTTACATGTGTTGGTGCCGCCCAAGACCAGCTCGTTATCATAGGATGCTACAACGTTTAGTTTCGAGTTGTAGCAACATTTTTATCCGTTGCAAGCAATAAACCAATAAAAAATATTTGAATATTTTATTTTGAGGTTAAGATTACAACAAGCTGAACAATGCACATTTGATATTTCTGGAATCATCCACACACACATGGAAAATAAGCAAAATATATATATTTAAAATCAATAGTTGCATTACAAAAAGTTGATCCATAGTTTCATATATAATTGCACACAACATGAAGACTAAGTCTAAGCTACTAATTAGAGGGTGCAGACGAGAAGAAAAAGGATGTTCAACTGTGGACATTTTTTCTAGAAATCTGACCAGAGGCAATTATCCCTAGCGCTGGCGATGACAATCCTTTGCATGGAGGGGATAGCTAGGGGCATAGCAAAGCTCCACCTCCACAGTAAGTGCCGCAACATGGGAGCGCCAGGTTTATTACAAAGAAAAGTTCAAAGTACATATTCATGCATCCTTAAATCTTTTGTTGCCACTGTGTTTTGCGCTGAGGATGGGCACAAGCACGTCTAAAGTTCCTTCAATTCACCCTTGCAAAAGAATTAGAGTACTCAATAAACATCATCGAAGAAATCGAAGAAGTATTTGACATGTTTTTTTGACAAATAAATAGAGACTAGAAGAAGGAAGCGCCCTACCAGGCGGATGTACCAGCCACTTATACACAGACCTTAATTGAATATTTTCTCTATAAATAATAGGAAAGTACTCTATACCTTTGCACTTAATTGGTGCCTACTGTCTTGCTTTACCATCTGCATAAGCACTGTTTGTAGTTCATCAGCTCCGCAAAAGCAAAAGCAAGCAAGGAAAAAGGTAAAACAACAGTTCAATTAAAAAGAAAATACCCAACCTTCTTTCTGAGACCGTTACATGTCTAGCCCTATCTGGAGTTGACTGTCCAGTGGAGTGTCACCTGGTGCATCATAGTCATCAATTTAGACTTTAAAATACATATTCTATCAATTTTGTTGTCACGAAACAAATCATATTCCTTAGAAAGCATGCATCTCATAGAATGCAAGAAAACAAAGAATAGTAAAAAATACAGATGAGTACACCACCTAACTTTTTAAATTATATTTCCTATTAAGTGTCAAAATTTCTATCAAATCACTTGGTGAACCCTTAGAAGATACTCGTGTTGTCAAGAAGTTTCTAAGAGTTGTGCCACCCCAGTTCAATCAAGTTGTTGTCTCAATCGAGATGTTCTGTGATGTCAAGACACTTTCAGTTGAAGACCTAGTTGGAAGGCTTCAGGCAGCTGAAGATCGGTTTGAAGACAAACTGGAGCAAGTCACAAACAAAGTAGGAAGACTGCTACTAGCTGAAGAGGAATGGTTGGAGAAACACAAGCAAAGGTTTCAGTACAATTCACACAAGAACAGTAATAGTGGAGGGACAAACCAGTGGAAGGCAAAGTTTTCTAACAAATCTGAAGGTGCTAGCTCCAGTACTCCTCACAAGGTCAAATTGACATCACAAGGAACACCTAGAAGAAAAGGGAGATGCAGAGACTGTGGCATCTATGGTCATTGGGCAGAAGACTGTAAAAGACCAAAAAGAGATAAGAAGGATCACAAACAGCAGGAGGCAAATGTTGCAGTTGGAGATGTGGAGAATGCAGCACTACTCTTCGCTGAGGTGCAAGACTCATTAGGTGGAACTTCTCAGGAAATACACCTGTCTGAAGAAAAAGTAGTGCCTGCAGTCTGTTCAGATGAAGTCTGGGTATCAGACACTGGAGCTAGTAACCACATGACAGGCACCAAGTCTACACTTCCTCAACTTGATGACACTGTCAGTGGGTCAGTGAAGTTTGGTGATGGGTCTACTGTCAAAATCTGTGGACTAGGTTCGGTGGTGATGAAAACCAGACAAGGTGACCACAAGGTACTCACTAGTGTGTACTACATTCCACAATTGAAAAGCAACGTAATTAGTCTTGGACAACTAGAGGAAGCAGGCTGTGACATCAGACTATTTGCTGGTAGACTGAAAGTATTTGATCCAGAGTATAACCTGTTGGTCAGTGCGCCTCGCACTGGGAACAGACTGTACACAGTACAGTTGAGTGTGACACCTCCAGTTTGGTTGCTGTCAAAGCTAGATGATGCAGCTTGGCTATGGCATTTATGATTTGGTCACCTGAATTTTAAGCTCTAAGAAATTTGGGAGTGAAAGGAATGGTAGAAGGGATGCCAGTTGTGGACAGACTTGAGCAAGTTTGTGATGCATGTACTTTGGGAAAGCAGCATAGAGCACCTTTTCCAAAGACATCGCTTTACAAGGCAAAGAGGGGTCTAGAATTGTTTCATGCTGATCTATGTGGCCAGATTAGACCACAGACAGTAGGTGGAAACCTCTATTTCCTATTAGTAGTTGATGATTTCAACAGGTTTATGTGGATTGAACTCCTGAAGACAAAAGGTGAAGCTTTGTCATGTCTGATCAAGATCAAGCAGAGAGCAGAAGTAGAGCTAGAAAGCAAGTTGAAAGCCTTGAGGACAGATAGAGGAGGAGAGTTCAATTCAAGGATGTTCACTACATTTTGTACTGAACAAGGCATAAAACACTTCACCACAACACCCTATACTCCTCAACAAAATGGGGTTGTTGAACGAAGAAATCAGTCAGTTGTCGAGACGGCTAGATGTCTACTAAAAGGCAGGAGTGTGCCACCTAGATTCTGGGGTGAAGCAGTCACTACAGCTGTATATCTTCTAAACAGGTCTCCTACGAAAAGTGTCACAGGGATGACCCCCTATGAAGCTTGGTATGGGAAGAAGCCTTATGTCAGTTACTTGAAGACTTTTGGTTGTGTAGGACATGTAAAGAAGGTTGGCCCTGGTATTGAAAAATTATCAGACATATCTGCTAGAATGGTAATGGTGAGGTATGAGCCAGGATCAAAAGGGTACATGATGTATGATCCCTCTACTAACAAACTTGTGATTAGCAGAGATGTTAAGTTTGAAGAGGGAATGGGATGGAATTGGGGAGAACTGGAGGATAGTCAAAATACTCAGTTGCCTGATGAAAATTCAGAAACTACAGTCTTTCAGTTTCAGTTTAATGCTCCTGATGAAGCAATCCAAGACCCAACTACATCTGATCAAGTTGGTGAGAATTCGGGGGGGAATCATCTGCCACCTCCCTCACCACTGACTCCACAGGTGCAGCCTTCAACATCAGCTTCAGGTTCAGCTGCAAACAACCTTCAAAATTCTAATAACACTGAAAGTTCAGGCATGGTTCCACTGAGATACAGAAATTTATCAGACTTGTTTGATGCTACAGAAGAGATTCATGACTTCGAATACAGTTTGATGTGTATGCTTGCTGTTGATGAACCGGTGTCTGTTGAAAGTGCTTTAGTAGATCCGAATTGGAGAGTAGCTATGAACTCAGAATTACAAGCAATAGAAGCTAACAATACATGGAGTTGGTCAAAACTGCCAAATGGACAGAAAGTCATAGGACTGAAGTGGGTTTTTAAGCTCAAGAATAATGCAGCAGGAGAAGTTGTAAAACATAAGGCTAGACTTGTTGCAAAGGGATATTCCTAGATAGAAGGGATAGACTTTGATGAAGTGTTTGCTCTAGTTGCCAGATTGGAAACAGTAAGAGTCCTACTTGCTCTGGCAGCACATGGTAACTGGCAGATTCATCACATGGATGTAAAAACAGCTTTCTTGAATGGTGATTTGAGAGAGGAAGTATATGTGTCCTAGCCACCAGGCTTCCAAGATCCAGGGAAGGTTAAGAAGGTCCTGAAATTACACAAGGCCCTATATGGTTTGAAACAGGCACCCAGGGCTTGGAATATAAAATTGGACAGTGAACTGATCTCTTTGGGTTTTGAAAAATGCAGTGTGGAACATGTTGTTTACAGAAAGGGAGCTGGTGACTCCTTTTTGGTGGTGGGAGTATATGTTGAGGATCTCATAATCTGTGGACCGTCAGTAGTAAAAATAGAAGAATTCAAGAGGCAGATGATGCACACTTTCAACATGAGTGACCTTGGTTTGCTGAGTTACTACTTGGGCATGGAAGTTACACAGAAGGAGGGTGAGATATTAATCTGTCAAAGTTCATATGCAGCAAAGATTCTTGAGCTGTGTCACATGACTGGTTGCAACCCCACTGATACTCCTATGGAACAAAGAATAAAACTCATTGCTGCTAAGAAAGGGACTGAAAAGGATGTTACTAGATACAAGAGTGTGATTGGTAGTCTGAGATACCTAGTGAACACCAGACCTGACTTATCCTTTGTTGTTGGACTTGTGAGCAGGTTCATGGAAGGTCCTAACAAAGAGCACTGGACAGCAATTAAAAGAATTGTGAGGTATATAGCAGGAACACTGAACTATGGGATAAAACTCAAGAAAGGGGGAAATTGTGAACTATCTCTACTAGGATACACAGACAGTGATTGCTCTGGTGATTTAGTACACATGAAGAGTACGTCAGGTATTTTATTTTTCTTGGGGTCAAACCCAGTGACCTGGTCCTCTCAAAAGCAAAAAGTAGTTGCCTTGTCATCCTGTGAAGCTGAATATATTGCAGCAGCTCTGGGTGTTTGTCAGGGAGTGTGGTTGAGTACCTTGCTTGCTGATATAATGAAGGAGGAAGTAAAGAAATTCAGTCTGTTGATTGATAACAAGTCAGCCATAGAGTTGAGCAAAAACCCAGTTTACCACGACAGGAGCAAACACATTGACACTCACTACCATTATATTCGAGATTGTATTCAAAAGGGCGTTGTGGATGAAATGATAACAGATTTAATAAGTTGGCGCAAATATCTAGAGTATGAAATGATAACAGAGAACTGCAATAGCATTCCTAAAAAATAAATAGAAAGCTTTCATAACAGAAATTCAGTCTGATCACAATAAATAACATCCACGGCATGCCACCAAGTCTGATCACAAAACAGCAAAGGTCTCTTAATTTATAAGGGAGGCGCTGCTGGCTTGGCCGGACAAAATTGATGAAAGCAAGGCATCGAAATTGCAAATTATCTATGTAATTTCAGTAAGTAATCATACAAATTTCTCCAAATCAACACTAATTCCCATACTAATCTTGTTTTTCGCTTCTCATACCCACAACATCTTATTACATGAACATGAAGCTAGAACATCACAACATAATTGCCAAAAAAACAAAGCAGCATGGACACGTTAACTACAATTTTACCTTGAACAGGCATTTCATCAAACACCTAAACTACAAGGGTCCTCACCTTATTGGGGAAAGAGACCTGAGTCATTGGGTGTGTATAGGAGATTGCAGACTGGCGCGACCAGCAGTGTTGGAGATTGGGGAAACCTACAGGGTAGATAGAAGGGAAAAGGTGGCTCTTTAATCTCAACAAATCAGTAGAAACATATTGTAAAGCTGATAAGTTAAACATCTAATACGCCAGCTTATCAAATCATCACTATATATATATCAGTAAACATCAAACTTATTGCAGCAGAATAAATTCAAAAAAGAGGAAAAATTATTCACCAATCTCCAGTCATCCAAATGTGTTGGACAGCAGAGGCTTCTACTATGTACCTCGAGGCAATGTCATCCACACTCATCAGACCATGGTGGTCAGTCGACATCCCTTGGTACAGTTGGATTATCTAGCTTTTGAATGTGCTGGACATTCAGAACCTGATGGTAGCAAAAACAAGAATAGTCAGAAAAAATCCCCATAGTAGGGCACGTGACTGTAATCAAGTCAGTTACAGGGAGAAACAAACAAGGATGGGACATGAGTGGGTTTCTATTCTAGGTATCACATAGGTAACAAAACCATGAACATCGAAATGGTGAAATCATACTAAACCATACTAAACGATAAGCAAGGTAAACTGAACCATGAAAACATTAGTTTTAATTTCCATTAATCTATTACCACAGTCCAGCCTCACAGACGGACATTAACTTTGTCATTGTATTGTAATATGTAAATCGTAAAAAGAAGCAGAAAACAAATAAAATACCTTTATCAAACTTTTTGCTATCAAGGTGTAGCCTGGTAACGATGGAGGCTTCCTCGAAGAGATGCTCAGACATATTTCGTGTAAAAAAATGAGCGCATTGCATACATGAACCAAAATCATGCAAGTAAATAAGTAATAAGGCGGAAAAGCAAACTCTGAGCTAATAATGACGGCACCATGGTAAGTTGAATTGAAACCAACAGAAGCAAACGACCTTGAATCTGCACACATGCACAGTGACAACCAAAGCAGCGAAAGGCTAGAGGAGGCGGCCTGGGTCGACAAGTGGGGACGTGAGGAGAGCATACCGTGGATGCGCGGCGGCAAGGCGACAACATTTCTAGGGGCTAGCAGGCAGGCCCTGGCAGTGACGAACTGGTGGAGACAGGGGGCACGACCAACCGTTGTCGTTGCCATACAAGTCATAGAACACAGAATAGGAGGAGCCACTGTTGCCGTTGCCGGATGGGGTCAGACGACCTAAGGGGAAGACGATGCGGGATCTGGGATCGAGGAGCGGGGACAAGCCGGGGTTGAGGACGAGGAGGAGCGGGGCATGCCACTAAAGAGTAGGTTAGCGGTGGGGACAGAACAAATGGCGCGAGGGCTGGAGGTGGCCGCGACGGCGTAGAGCAGACAGCGCCAGGACGAACTCGCGCTAGGGTTCCATGGTTTGGTTCCATTTATTTATTATCTGGGATTGGACGGACGGACGGGGCAGAACAGATGGCGCCAGGGCTGGAGGTCGCTTTTAATAAATGAGAATATATTAATCAATACATTCCGCAGCAACGTATATTAAGTGTTTTGCATCCTATTTAAACAACATATGCCACTAGCAACACATATTAAGTGTTGCTACATCCTAGTTAATGAACAGATGGTGCTAGTAACACATATTAAGCGTTGCCATCACCCTAATAACGTAACGGATGATGCTTGCAATGCATATTAAGCGTTGCCCGCTAATTTTTTACAACGCATAAAACCATGTGTTGCTACGGATGCGTTGCTATAGGGGGGGTTTGTGTTGTAGTGTTTGTGCCAGTTCCCCTGGATGAAGAAATACATGACAAAGTAATCATACCATCAGCTTCTTCATCTACTTTCTTGACCCAGAGGGTGGCATAGAACTGAGCTACCACCTCGTCGTTCTAGGGGTATTCCATTGTCATAATATTTTTTAACCCCTTTCTCTCGAAGTTACGGAGAGCTAACGTCATGTCAGCATCTCCCATGCTGTCACATCCTTCCCAGTCAATAAACCGATGCCTAACGACTGGGTGTTTCTTCGACAAAATGACTAAATTATAGAAATCAGCTTGGAAAAGATTCCAGAACCGAGGGTCCTGGACACCAGGATGACGAGGAGTGAGAGAAGGCTTAGTGAACCTCAGGCGTTGAAGGGTGTCCACTCCCTTCAGAGAGAAGTCGACTGGAGGTTCATTAGGTCCCCGGGAAACATTCGCCGGATGCATGTGCAGGCCGGTGATGTAGAGTGCGTCAGACGGCGGAAGATCGACGAAGTCGTCGAATGCTCCATCCTCCTCCTGACAAGGAGCGTATCGAGAGGTGGAGGTGCTGCGACGAGGACGATTGACTCCAACCTTTTGGCGCCTCCCGCGAGCAGGCTGTGAGGGCATCGAGGATCCCTCTCCATCCATCCGACCAGAGCCACGTCCTCTCTTAGAGAGGGAACGACGAGGCGGAGGAGAGGGAACCGGTGATTCCTCCTGAATCTCATCAGAGTCACTGCTGAACTCTATCACGGATGGGTTGCGGTGACGCACCATGTTTGGAGAGGCTTTGGGAAGTTTGACCGGTTGAGGTGAGTGAGTGAGTGAGGAGGCTCAAAAAGGCTGAAATGCTAACACTTGAACGTTTGTGAGTGAGGGAAGAAAGGGGGGAAGCATATAAAAATGCAGCTGAACTGGTCACCAGGGACCGGTTCAACCGGTTTCGAGCACTATGGTCTGTTGACCAAATTCGGTCAAGGGAATAAAGCCAAAAATAAATCTGACGCAACTGCAAAAAGTGACAGCTGACAAGTCTGAAAAGTGTACAGTACCTGACGCAGTCTGAAAAGGCGCGAAAAAGTGACTGACGTGACAGGAAAAGTGACTGACGCGACATAAATTAAAGTTGTAGATTCTGTAAAAAGCAAAAGCTGAAAAAGTGCTGCAAAAGGTGATCTGATGCCTCAAAAGATGCTGTGCAGTTTGAAAAAGGCGCTGCAAAAGGGCTGACACGGTCTGCAAAAGCGGTCAACGCAGACAGAAAACCGGTCAGACTGACCGGTCAGACTGAACCAGACCGGTTCAACTGGCCCCCCATACTAGTTCATCCGGTTTCGGCCAGGGAGATTCCTAGTTTTTCCTGGTTAAAACCAGCCGAGCTGAACTTCAACTGAGAAGTTCAGCTGGCCAAACCAGTTGAGCTTCGAGTGAAATTTTTAAAATAGTTTTTAACATTAAACATCATTTTAATTTTAACATTTTCACAAAGTTTTGAATGATCATCACTAAAATTTAAACCTTTCAAACAAAGAATAGTGAATCAAGCAATCTTTGTGTCCATTTTCAAGTTAAGTTACGAGAATCCAAGATATTTAATTCACTCCTAAGAAAGCAAAATCAAGTCTCATCGAGGGGTTTTGTGAAGATATCAGCTAGTTGATTTTCAGTGTTTACATGACATAATTCGATATCTCCTTTTGCTTTGTGGTCCCTCAGAAAATGATGTCTTATGTCTATGTGTTTGGTTCTATAGTGTTGCACGGGATTGTTGGCTAGTTTAATGGTGCTCTCATTGTCACATAGTAGTGGAATTCTTTTAAAATCACAGCCAAAATCCCTCAAAGTTTGCTTCATCCATAGCAAATGAGCACAACAAGCACCAACAGCTATGTATTTGGCCTCGGTAGTGGAAAGTGCAACACAATTTTTCTTCTTAGAGCTCTAAGACACCAGGGACCGCCCAAGGAATTGGCAAGTCCCCGAGGTGCTTTTTCGATCTACTTTGCAACCGGCATAGTCTGAATCAGAGTAGCCAAATAAATCGAAAAAGGAGCCCTTGGGATACTAGAGACCTAGATTTTGGGTGTGAACTAGATATCTCAAAATTCTCTTAACAGCCACTAGGTGACATTCTTTCGGGTTAGCTTGAAAATGGGCACACATGCACACACTAAGCATGATATCTGGCCTAGATGCACATAAATACAGTAGAGATCTAATCATTAATATATAAAGCTTTTGATCTACAGTTTTACCTTCTTCATTTAAGTCGAAATGACCACTTGAAGCCATTGGTGTCTTGGCGTGCTTTGCCTTTTCCATGCCAAACTTCTTGAGCATGTCTTGTGTGTACTTGGTTTGGCACAGAAAGGTTCCTTCCTTGAGTTGTTTAACTTGAAAGCCTAGGAAGTACTTGAGCTCACCCATCATGGACATCTCAAACCTATTTGTCATAACCCTACTAAATTCCTCACAAAAAGTTTCATCAGTACTGCCAAATATAATGTCATCGACATATATTTGACATACAAATAATTGATTGTCAACTTTGCGAGTGAATAAAGTAGAGTCTACTTTTCCTATTTAAAAACCATTTTTAAGCAAGAAATCTTTAAGACATTCATACCATGCTCTAGGAGCTTGTTTAAGCCCATAGAGCGCTTTGTGAAGAAGGTAGACATGGTTTGGCTTCTTAGGATCTTCAAAGCACAGCGATTGCTCCACATAGACCAAGTCTTGCAGTGGTCCGTTTAGGAAAGCACTTTTGACATCCATTTGATACAATTTGAAATCATGGTTAGTAGCATAGGCAATTAATATTCTTATGGACTCTAACCTTGCTACTGGTGCATAGGTTTCTCCAAAGTCAAGTCCTTCCACTTGAGTGAAACCTTGAGCAACCAGTCGTGCCTTGTTCCTTGTAACCAAGCCATTTTCATCTTGTTTGTTGCGGAAGACCCATTTAGTTCCAATGATGTTTTGCTTGGGTCTTGCTACTAAGGACCAGACTTCATTTCTTGTGAATGTTAAGCTCTTCTTGCATACAATGATCCAGTCTAGATCACTTAGTGCTTCCTCTACCTTAAGTGGTTCAAGAGATGAGACAAACGAGTAAAATTCACAAAAAATTGCTAAACGAGATCGAGTTGTTACCCCTCTCCTGATGCTACCTAGGATGTTGTCCATAGGATAATCTCTCTGAATGCCCTGGTGCACTCGAGGGTGAGGCACCAGAGAATGTCTTTGAATTTGATCATCTTGTTAATCTTGTTCAATGGCTTCTTCTTCTTCACTAGCAACTTCTTCTTTCTCATTTTCCACAATGGTTAGCATATCTTGCGGTAGATGCTCTTCTTCAAGGATTGTATGACTTGAGGTTGATCGGTTTGCTTGGATGGAAGGATTTTCACCAACCACTCTAGCACTCCCATCAACAACCCTATTTGTCATCCAAATTCTCCCTTCATCATCGTACTTTTCTTGTGGCTTCACCTCACCTATTGCAAGCTTCTTGATGGCTTCATTAGGTGGGATTTCATTTCCTGCAATATCTTTAGAGACATGCCCTTGCGAGCCATTAGATTCATCAAATGTCACGTCTATCGCTATTTCAACAAGACCGGTGGTATTGTTGAAAACACGATATCCATGCGCATTTGATGCATAACCAAGCAAGAAACCCTCGTCCACTCTAGGAGCAAATTTCGAGCTCTTGACTTTCTTGTTAAGAATGTAGCATTTACACCCAAAAACTCTAAAGTAATCAACCTTAGGTTTGTTACCGGTGAGAAGCTCGTAGGCAGTCTTCTTGTAAATCTTGTGAAGATAAAGGCAGTTGATTGCATGACAGACGGTGTTGACCGCCTCTGCTCAAAAATTGTCAGGTGTCTTGTACTCATCCAACATGGTTCTAGCGGCTTTGATTAGTGTTCGGTTCTTCCTTTCCACAACACCATTTTGTTGTGGAGTGTAGGGGACCGAGAACTCATGTTTGATTCCTTCTTCGCCTAAGAATTCTTCAACTCCTGTATTCTTGAACTATGTCCCATTATCACTTCTCACCTTTTTGATTTTTAACTAAAACTCATTTTGAGCTCTTTTCATAAATTTCTTCAAAGTCTCTTGTGTTTCACCTTTGTCACTCAAAATGAAAACCCAGGTGAAGCGAGAAAAATCATCAACAATAACTAAACCATACTTACTGCCACCAATACTAATGTAGGCCACAGGTCCAAAGAGGTCCATATGAAGAAGCTCCAAAGGCCTCTTGGTTGTGACCACGTTCTTTGATTGATGTGGAACGCCATATTGCTTCCCTGCTTGACATGCGCTGCATACCTTGTTTTTCTCAAACATAACATTTGTTAGTCCAATAATGTGATTATCCTTTTGAAGTTTGGCCATGTTTCTCATGCCAACATGAGCTAGTCGGCGATGCCAAAGCCAACCCTTGTCAGATTTTGCCACTAAACAAGTCTCATGTGTCACTCTACTAGTTGTGAAATCAACAAGATAGAGTTTGCCCTTCAAGCGATCTGTAAAAGCAATAGAGGAATCCTCCCTTCTAAGAATCTTCACATCAACATCAGTAAATAGGCAATTATATCCCATTCCACAAAGTTGTGAAATGGACATCAAGTTATAGCTTAATGAATCAACTAATAAAACATTTGAAAGTGATTGGTGGTCAGAGATAGGAATGTTACCAACACCAATCACTTCACTCTTGCCACTATCTCCAAACATAATTTCTTGTGCTTCTTGAGTTAGTTGTAGGGAGTGAAACATGTCTTTCTCCCCGGTCATGTGATTTGTACATCCACTGTCAAGCACCCAGCTTGACCCACCGGAGGAGTAGACCTACAAAACAAGTTTAAGCTATGCTTTTAGGTACCCAAATTGAATTGGGTCCTGTGTTAGTTATTGCTTTAGGTACCCACACACTCCTTTTCATAACCTTTCTCTTAGTGTAGGCACCCACATATTTTACAACCAATTTTCCTGAATCCCAAGTCAACATATAATCACAAAGGTAAGAATGCGAAATGGGAGCTCTAAACTTTTCTCCACTTGTGGAGACCGCATCCTTCATCTTGTTCTTTGTGTAACTCAAGTTTACCTTTGCTTGAGTTGACTTGTCATTTGAGGAGTGAATCCTCCCCAAGGCATCATATAGGGTGGTTCCCTCTATGAACTTGGGGGATCTCCACCCCTTATGCTCTATGCTAGGGTTTACCTTATGTGAGTTGTACCCAAGCCCCTTTCTCCCATTGTTTGGCTTCAAGGACTTGTACTTGGGTTCAACTTTCTTTAACCCATCATTGCTAGAGCACTTCTTCAATATTTCTTTGACCTTAACCTGTGGGCTTTTCTTCCTTGCATGGTTAGTCCAACAACAAGAAGCATGATATTTTGTACAATGTTTACAAATATCATTATTTGAGAAGCTAGCCTTAGACTTTTCAACTAAAGATGAAGTGTTGAAGTTCTTGCAGTTTTCAAGTTGCACTTGAAGTTCTTGATTTTGAACTGTTAAGCATGACAAGCTTGATTCAAGTGCATCCCTTTCATTTACAAGACTAACTATAGAGGTTTTTACATTAGTCATTTCTTTTTCTTTATCCTCTATAGTTATTTTGGCTAAAGATATTTCCTTAGTCAAAACATCAAGCATCTCATCTTTATTGGAAAGCAATTCTTGAAGCTCTAGGTTTCTCTCCTTTTCAAGGATGAGCAAGTCTTCTTGAGCATCAAGAGTTGCTTTTCTTTTATCTAGCTTCTCCATTAGTTTAGTAATTACATTATATCCATTTAAACCAAATTCTTTAATCATCTTATTTTTCATAGCAAGTTGTTCTTCATCATCATTAATAAAGTCATTATTAAACAAATGTACCTTGTCTCCTTTTGCCATGAAGCAAGTTGGAGTATAGGAGTCGTTGTGGAGGTTGGTGAAGAGTTGCGAGCTTGAAGTAGATTGGATGGTGATGTTTGCCACCTCTTCCTCTTCTTCGGAGCTAGAACTTTCTTCATCGGAGTTCCATTCTTCACCAATGTGGGCTTGGCCATATTCTTCTTCTTAAAATATCCCTTGTTCTTGCCCCCCTTCTTGAACTTATCCTTTTTGTACTCCTTCTTGGCTTCTTGTTCCTTTTTGTTTGAACAATCCGCTATGAAATGACCGGTTTGGCCACATTCATAACATGCCCTCTTCTTTCCTTTTCGTTGATACTTATCATTTTTCCTCACAAACTTCTTGAAGGTTTTGATGAACATAGCCGTGTCTTCATCACTTGAACTTGAGAGCACCTAGAGGGGGGGGGTGAATAGGTGATCCTGTAAAATCAAACACTAATAGCCACAAAAACTTAATTTAAAGTGTTAGTACGGCTAAGTGGTTGAGAGACAAGTTCTTGTGGACAAAACAATCACAGAGAAAGCAATCACAAGAGACACGTGATTTTATCTCGTGGTTCGGCCAAGTAACACATGCCTACTTCCACGTTGTGGCGTCCCAATGAACGAGGGTTGCACTCAACCCCTTTCAAGTGATCCAATGATCAACTTGAACACAACGACTTTCTTCCTTATAGTTTTCTTCCCGTTTGCGAGGAATCTCCACAAGTTGGAGCCTCTCGCCCTTACAATATTGATCACAAAGAACGCACAAGTGTAAGGTTGGGAAGAGCAACACACACAAGACTCAAATACGCAACACAACCACGCACACAAGTCATGACTTGAGCTCGAAACACAACGCACGGAGTTCACAACTCAAATGGAGCTCAAATCACTATCACAAAGAATCGAATGCGTGAAGTTGGAGTCTTGGAGTCTTAGGATGCTTAGTGAATGCTTGTGTGTCTCCTCAATGCGCCTAGGGGTCCCTTTTATAGCCCCAAGGCAGCTAGGAGCCATTGGAGATCAACATGGAAGGCTATCCTTGCCTTCTGTCGAGTGGCGCACCGGACAGTCCGGTGCGCCACCGGATAGGTCTTGTAGACGGTCCGGTGCTTGATCTCCTTCCAAAATTGGCATATCCGACCGTTGCTCCCCTAGGCTGATTGGCACACCAGACACTGTCTGGTGCATACCGGATAGTCCGGTGCACCAGCCGACCGTTGGAGCAGTCCACATGTCGCGCGAAGATTGAGTGGCCGACCGTTGGCGCTGGCGACCGTTGGCTCACCGGATAGTCCGGTGCACCACTGGACAGTCCGGTGAATTATAGCCACGTCACCCCTTTGCTTTTCCCGAGGGCGACGAGTTCGCCGCGGATGACTCGCCGGACAGTACGGTGCACCACCGGACGGTCCTGTGATTTTTAGTCGTACGCCGCCGTCGATTCTCGAGAGCAACACTTTCACCGGAGACCAGCCTGGCGCACCGGACACTGTCCAGTGCACCACCGAACAGTTCGGTGTGCCAGGCCGAGCTGGACTTATGCTGCACACAGCCAAGTCTTTTGCAATTTGTTTCTTTTCTTCTCTGCTCTGTTTCTATCACTTAGACAAATACATTAATATACAAAACCAATTACTAAGTCTAGAAACATGCCTTGTTATATGATTTGCACTTTTTTGCTCATTTGGCACATGGCAACTCACTTACTATGTGTTGGACACTTAATCACCAAAACATTATAGAAATGGCCCAAGGGCACATTTCCCTTTCAATCTCCCCCTTTTTGGTGATTTATGCCAACACATTAAAAAGCAATCAAAATAAGTGCAACATCAATGCAAATGAGGACCAAATTGTTTTTACTATAATTTGGCATATTTGGATAATTCTTTGCCACCACTTGGTTTGTTTTTGCAAATCAAATTCATTTTCCTATCTCTAAGTCAAACTCACTTGTTTGAGCATAAAGACAGATAATCCAAGAATGAAATTGATCAAGTGCCAAAACTCCCCCTTTTTCCCATAATCAAAAATTCAACCCATAAGAGACCAAATTTTGCAATAAGAGTATTTTGGACAAATCAAAAGATCTAACTCTATTTTTTTCAAAATTCACAAGTGGTAGCTGATCCATTTTCTTTGGCCTTAATTTCTCCCCCTTTGGCATTAATCACCAAAACGGGATCATTCTTGGCCCTTTTTAACCCCATTGCCTCACCAAGAATGTCAATTAAGAGCAAAAGGCAAAGGAGATCATAAGTATGAACTTGGAGTTAATTACACTAATATCGGAGTGCAGTGGAAGTCTTTGCATCGTCCAAGTCCACATTTCCCTTTCCATGCACCTTTGATACTACATCATGTATACTCAAACAAACAGATTAGTCTCAAAGGGTCAAGTTGTAGCATATCTCCCCCTAAATATGTGCATCATTCACACATGGTCTTGTGAGGTCCGGGGATCCCTTGCATAACTTGAGCACCATAGGTAAGCAACAAATCATATAAATGCATAAAGTAACATGATCAAAGGAATAAAACACATGTATGCTATAGATCAATCCAAGTTACGCGAATCTAAGACATTTAGCTCACTACGCAACCTGCAAAAAGTTTTCTCATTCAACGACTTGGTAAAGATATCGGCTAGCTGGTTCTCGGTGCTAATATGGTACACCTCGATATCTCCCTTTTGCAGGTGGTCTCTCAGGAAGTGATGCCGGATGTCTATGTGCTTAGTGCGGCTGTGTTCAACAGGATTATCCGCCATGTGGATTGCACTCTCATTGTCACATAGGAGTGGGACTTTGCTCAGATTATAGTCATCCAAAGTAGTTGCACGCAACACTATCCTGCGGCAACATACTCGGCCTCAGCGGTGGATAGGGCAACGGATGTTTGTTTCTTGGAACTCCAGGACACCAGGGACCTTCCTAGAAATTGGCACGTCCCCGATGTGCTCTTCCTATCAACCTTGCACCCGGCATAGTCGGAGTCTGAGTATCCAATCAAGTCAAAGGTAGACCCCTTTGGATACCAGATCCCGAAGCAAGGCATAGAAACTAAATATCTAAGAATTCGCTTAACGGCCACAAGGTGACATTCCTTGGGGTCGGATTGATATCTAGCACACATGCATACACTAAGCATAATGTCTGGTCTACTAGCACATAAATAAAGCAATGACCCTATCATAGACCGGTATGCCTTTTGATCAATGGACTTACCTCCTTTGTTGAGGTCGACATGCCTGTCGGTTCCCATCGGTGTCTTTGCGGGCTTGGCGTCCTTCATCCCAAATCGCTTGAGAAGATCTTGAGTGTACTTCGTTTGAGAGAGGAAGGTGCCGTCCTTGAGTTGCTTCACTTGGAACCCAAGGAAGTAGGTCAACTCGCCCATCATCGACATCTCGAACTTTTGTGTCATCACCCTGCTAAACTCCTCACAAGACTTTTGATTAGTAGAACCAAATATTATGTCATCGACATAAATTTGGCACACAAAAAGATCACCCTCACAAGTCTTAGTGAAAAGAGTGGGATCGGCTTTCCCAACCTTGAAAGCATTAGCAATTAAGAAATCTCTAAGGCATTCATACCATGCTCTTGGGGCTTGCTTAAGTCCATAGAGCGCCTTAGAGAGCTTGAACACATGGTCGGGGTACCTATCATTCTCAAAGCCACGGGGTTGTTCCACGTATATCTCCTCCTTGATTGGCCCGTTGAGGAAAGCGTTCTTCACATCCATTTGAAACAACCTAAAAGAGTGGTGAGCGGCATAGGCTAATAATATTCGAATAGACTCTAGCCTAGCCACAGGAGCAAGTGTGATACCCGGTTTGCAAAGAAGAGAAGTTGGAAGTTATTCTTTTTGTTTTTTTCTCATTCGGTTGTTGCAATTTGGGAATTTGGAATTTGAGGAAAAACATTCACCAGTAGGGCAGTAGAATTTCTTTGGTTAGGCGCTTGCAACGGGGTCGGGAGCTGTCGCGTGGGCGAGTTGGGCCGCGAATCTTGGTTCGGCCCACTAACCTCCCTAACCCTAGCTGCCCTATCCCCTAACCCCCCCTCTTTGTGTAGCCCCCCCCCATTCCCCTACCCCTTTGCCCACCTCCCCCCTCCCATCTCCTCCTTTCTCAAGCACTTGCAGCCACACAGCTAACCCTAGCCGCCGCCCCCCCATCTCCTCCTCCCAAGGTCTCGTTCGTTGCCGCTCGGATCTACGTCGCGTGGTGCAAATCTTCAACCGTTTTCGGTGGAGGGAGGAAGGAAAGGGGAGAACCTAAGGTGATTTTTGTGTTTATCTCTTGTTCATTTGTGCTGCAATCCAATTGTTTAGATGTTGCGTATGCGATTGGGTAGAAGGGCTGTCCAGAATTTTAGGGGGTGGACGAACAGCAGCAGTATTAGTGGTTTCTGGGCATTTTTCGTGGAGAATTAATGGGAATCAGTTTAGGAATCATGTAGAACTTTGGCATACCTTTCCAACGAGTATTTATGCGCTCAATTTGGAGTTATAAATTAAAAGTTATCACCGGTTGAATCCGGGTATGTGGCTGTCCAAGAAACAGATTTTCAGAGGGATGAACAGCAGTAGTATTAGCAGTTTCTGGGAATTTTTCGTGGGTAATTAGTGTTAACCAGTATGATAATCATGTAGGTCTTTGTCTTATCTTTCCAATGAGTACTTATGCGCTTGATTTGGAATTATATTTTAAAAGATATCGCTGTTTGAATCCGGGTATGTCGCTGTCCAAAAGACAAAAAAACAGATTACAAGGTTCATCTTGTGGACTGTTTTGGACTAATTAGATGTTGGAATTTAATTATAAATTGTATACAAAACTTGTGGGGAATTTTATGTAGATGCCTCTAGAGTTTTTGTTTGTTACCACTGCTCTCATAATTTTAAAGTTATGAAATTATTAAGCAGCGCCGCTGCAGTTTGGTGGGTGTGGGGAGAGATGTAACCCGCGGCGGGGTTTGAGTTTGTGCGTAGGTGTGGCGTCGCTTATGAGCCTGATTATGTGAAATTGGTGCACTAAGTTGTGTGTCAAAAACAGGTGGTGGACTTCCGGATCGTACTTAGGGATTTGCCCGAACTTCCGGTAAAGGCAAGTAAATACAGTGGTGGTTGCTACCGTTTGGTTTGCATCCTATTCCCTGTCATTGAGTATGCATAAGTTTTAATTGTGTTAATCATTGAATTCTATGATGAAGTTTATTTGTTTGGAAGTATTAATTCTCAATTGTCTAATATTGTGGATGATCATAATTTGGTAATGATATATGTGGTTGATTCCCATCTTGCATGAAGTTGAAGTATCTTTTTGAATCACGTTATATGAAGTGTTGTAGGCATGACATGCACATCTCATCATCCATCTTGCATTTTGAAGTTATGTCGTGATCTTATGGTCCGACCGTACCGGTACATTTTTAACATCGTACGTTGCCCGAGGAGGGGTACGATGCGGCTTCATATCCTTAGAGGTATGAAGGCAGAAGTCATCCTTGCATTTGCAGACATTTGCACTCATGAGGTATATATGAAGTGTGACATTACTATGTTACTATTGTGGTTTCTACCTGCGAGGTGTGGTGACTAGGTGTGTTGTACGTTGTATACGTGTTGCACCTTCGTAATAAGAAGGTTGTGGAATCAAGTGGTGGTAAAACAATGTTCTTATGTGGTTAAACAGTTTGATATTATTTTACTTGCTGAGATGTGTCATCTCACTCTTGCATTACTCAATGCAGGTACTTGATACATGTTGGGAATGAGGGGAGTAGCAGCACGTCCACTTTCACTCTCACAATAGCGCTGCCCAGGCGCAGCCATGATTTAATTAGAAATTTATTGTCAAAGGAAGTTTGTTTTTTAACTAGTCGTGCGCACTAGTTAATTCAGTTCATGTCGTATGTTTAACTTCTCTTTGCTAGTCGATTAATAATACTTAGTATGTTCTTGTCATGATATATGTTTATACACTGTTGCCCCCTTATTTATGCAATTTTGCAAAGGGGATGCTGCCGAAATTTTATATATAGATGTCAGAAGTGTTGTTTAGTATCATTCCGGAGTGTTTGTGGACCCCGGGGTGTTACAGCAAGTCTCCTCGAAATCCAAACCTGCGACTTCGGCATAACCTTTTGCCACAAGTCGAGCCTTGTTTCTTGTCACCACCCCGTGCTCGTCTTGCTTGTTGCGGAACACCCACTTGGTTCCCACAACATTTTGCTTTGGACATGGCACCAGGCTCCAAACTTCATTCCTCTTGAAGTTGTTGAGTTCTTCCTGCATGGCCAACACCTAGTCCGGATCCTGCAAGGCCTCTTCTACCCTAAAAGGCTCAATAGTAGAGACAAACGAGTAATGCTCACAAAAATTAGCTAAACGTGAGCGAGTTGTTACTCCCTTGCTTATGTCACCCAGAATCTTATCGACGGGATGATTTCTTTGGATCGTCGCTCGGACTTGAGTTGGAGGGACCCGTGGTGCTTCTTCCTCCATAACTTGTACTTCTTGTGCTCCCCCTTGATCATGCTCCTCTTCTTGAGGTACCTGTCCATCATCTTGGGTTGGGGGATGCACCATTGTGGAGGAAGATGGCTGATCATGCTCTTGTTGTTCCTGTGGTCACACATCACCTATCGCCATCGAGCGCATTGCGGCCGTCGGAACATCATCTTCATCTATGTCATCAAGATCAACTTGCTCTCTTGGAGCGCCATTAGTCTCATCAAATACAACGTCGCTAGAGACTTCAACTAATCCTGATGATTTGTTGAAGACTCTATACGCCTTTGTATTTGAGTCATACCCTAGTAAAAACCCTTCTACTGCCTTGGGAGCAAATTAAGAATGTCTACCTTTCTTCACCAGAATGTAACATTTGCTCCCAAATACACGAAAGTAAGAAACATTGGGTTTGTTACCGGTAAGGAGTTCATACGAGGTCTTCTTGAGAAGGCGATGTAGGTAGAGCCGGTTTATGGCGTGGCAAGCTGTGTTCACAGCTTCCGACCAAAACCGCTCGGGCGTCTTGAACTCTCCAAGCATCGTTCTCGCCATGTCAATAAGCGTCCTGTTCTTCCTCTCTACCACACCGTTTTGCTATGGTGTGTAGGGAGCGGAGAACTCGTGCTTGGCGCCTTCCTCCTCAAGATACTCCTCCACTTGCAGATTCTTGAACTCTGACCCATTGTCGCTTCTTATCTTTTTCACCTTGAGCTCAAATTCGTTTTGAGTCCTTCTTAGAAAGCACTTTAGGGTCCCTTGGGTTTCTGATTTATCCTGCAAAAAGCACACCCAAGTGAAGCGGGAAAAATCATCAACAATAACAAGACCATACTTACTTCCCCCGATGCTAAGGTAGGCAACTGGTCCAAAAAGAACCATGTGAAGAAGCTCTAGTGGTCTTGATGTTGTCATCACATTCTTGCTGTGATGAGTGCTTCCCACCTGTTTTCCTGCCTGACATGCTGCACAAGGTCTGTCTTTCTCAAAACAGACATTGATTAGTCCTAACACATGATCTCCCTTTAGAAGCTTATGAAGGTTCTTCATCCCAACATGTGCTAGACGGTGATGCCAGAGCCAGCCCATACTAGTCTTAGCCATTAAGCATGCATCTAGATCAACATTCTCTTTCGAAAAATCAACTAAATAGAGCTTGCCGTCTAATACACCCTTAAATGCTAATGAACCATCACTCCTTCTGAAGACAGATACATCAACATTTGTAAACAAACAATTGTAGCCCATATGGCACAATTGACTTACAGACAGGAGGTTGTATCCTAATGACTACTAAAAATACATTTGAAATAGAGTGCTCGCTTGTGATGGCTATCTTTCCCAAACCTTTGACCTTGCCTTGATTCCCATCTCCAAATATGATTGTATCCTAGGAGTCCTTGTTCTTGACGTAGGAGGTGAACATCTTCTTCTCCCCTGTCATGTGGTTTGTGCATCCGCTGTCGATTATCCAGCTAGAGCCCCCGGATGCATAAACCTACAAGGAATTTAAGCTTGGAAAACAGTAGTAGATTCATTACACACTTTCCTAGGCACAATTCTTGTTGGGTCCTACAAGGTTAGTCACAATAGTTTTTGGAACCCATATGCAAGTTTTGTCTCCCTTGCATTTGGATCCCAATTTCCTAGCCACTACTTTTGCATTCTTACATGAAAGAATAAAAGAAGTGTTGCAAGCATGGAAAACAGTAGTAGATTCATTACACACTTTCCTAGGCACATGATGCACAACATGATTTCTCCTAGGACTACTTCTATCGTGAACAAATGTAGAACTAGAGGCGAACATAGCATGTGAATCAAAAGCATCATGATCATAACTCCTATTATAATTGGAATGACTAGCAATTTCCCTATTATAAATGAAAGCATGGTTCCTTTGAGTACTACTAACCATAGGGGCCTTCCCTTTCTCCTTGTTGGGAATAGGAGCCCTTTGGCTTCTTAAGTTCTTGGCTTCCTTTCGAAAACCAAGCCCGTCTTTAATTGAGGGGTGTCTACCAACGGTGTAGGCATCCCTAGCAAATTTTAACTTATCAAAATCAATTTTGCAAGTCTAAAGTTGAGCATTAAGACTTGCCACCTCATCATTTAGTTTAGCAATAGAAATAAGGTGTTCATCACAAGAATTAACATCAAAGTCCTTGCATCTATTGCAAATAACAACATGTTCTACTCAGGAACTAGCTTTATTAACTTCCTCTAGCTTAGCATTTAGGTATCATTTAAACTCTTTAAACTATAGACCGATTCATGGCAAACAGACAATTCAGAGGATAACATTTCATTTCTCTTAATTTCTAAGGCAAGGGATTTTTGCACACTAACGAATTTGTCATGTTCCTCATATAAAATATCCTCTTGTTTTTCTAATAATCTATCCTTTTCATTTAGAGCATCGATTAATTCATTAATTTTCTCTACTTTGGCTCTATCTAAACCTTTAAATAGACTAGAGTAATCTACTTCATCATCGGAGGAATCCTCATCACTAGAAGTAGAGTACTTAGGGGAATCTCGAACACTTACCTTCTTCTCCTTGGCCATGAGGCAAGTGTGGTGTTCGTTAGGGAAGAGCGATGGACTTGTTGAAAGCCGAGGCCGCCAGTCCCTCATCGTCGGAGTTGGATGAGGAGCAGTCGGAATCCCATTCTTTTCCAAGATGGGCCTCGCCTTTCGCCTTCCTATAGCTTTTCTTCTTCTCCTTCTTCTCATGTCTTTCTTGTCCCTGGTCATTTTCATTATCTGGACATTGAGCAATAAAATGACCAGTCTTACCGCATTTGAAGTAGGAGCGCTTTCCCCTTGTTTTGTTCTTGTTGGGGGTACTCCTTGCATCCTTTAAGTGTGGTCTTGAAACGCTTGATGATAAGCGCCATCTCATCTTTGTTGAGGCCGACAACCTCCACTTGAGCTACTTTGCTTGGTAGTGCCTCCTTGCTACTAGTTGCCTTGAGCGCAACGGGCTGCGGCTCGTAGATGGACAGAGGGCCGTTTAAGGCGTCATCTACATACCTTGCCTCCTTAACCAGCATGCGCCCGCTTACAAATTTTCCGAGTATCTCCTCAGGCGTCATCTTTGTGTACTTGGGATTTTCACTGATAAGGTTCACAAGATGGGGGTCAATAACTGTAAAGGACCTGAGCATGAGTCGGACGACGTCGTGATCCGTCCATCTTGTGCTTCCATAGCTTCTAATCTTGTTGACCAGGGTCTTGAGCCTGTTGTAGGTTTGCGTTGGTTCTTCACCCCTGATCATGGCGAATCTCCCTAGCTCGCCTTCCACCAACTCCATTTTGGTGATCATGGTGGCGTCGTTTCCCTCATGAGATATCTTGAGGGTGTCCCAGATCTGCTTTGCATTGTCCAAGCCGCTAACCTTGTTGTATTCATCCCTGCACAGATATGCTAGCAAAACAGTAGTGGCTTGGGCATTTTTATGAATTTGCTCATTAATAAACACGGCATTGTCAGTACTATCAAAGCGCATTCCGTTTTCAACAATCTCCCAGATACTAGGATGGAGAGAGAATAAATTACTACGCATTTTATGACTCTAGAAAGAATAGTCTTCTCCATCAAAGTGGGGAGGTTTTCCAAGAGGAATTGATATCAAATGAGCATTAGAATTGTACAGAATACGAGAATAATCAAATGAATAGTTTTGATTAACCGGTTTCTTCTTTGACGAGGAGTCATCGTCGTCGTGTGGTGAAGAAGACAAGGCATCACTGTCGTAGTAGATAATCTTCTTGATGCGCCTCTTCGTCTTCCCGTCTCTTTTCTTGTGACTCGAGCCTGAGTCGGTTGGCTTGTCATCTCTAGGCTCATTGAGGAAGGACTCCTTTTCCTTGTCGTTGACCACCATCCCCTTTGCCTTAGGATCCATCTCTTCGGGCGGTTAGTCCCTTAGATGAAGAGTACGACTTCGATACCAATTGAGAGCACCTAGAGGGGAGGGTGAATAGGTGATCCTGTAAAATCAAACACTGATAGCCACAAAATTTAATTTAAAGTGTTGGTACGGCTAAGTGGTTGAGAGATGAGTTCTTGTGGACAAAACAATCACAGAGAAAGCAATCACAAGAGACACGCGATTTTATCCCGTGGTTCGGCCATGTAACACTTGCCTACTTCCACGTTGTGGCGTCCCAATGGACGAGAGTTGCACTCAACCCCTTTCAAGTGATCCAATGATCAACTTGAATACCACGGCTTTCTTCCTTATAGTTTTCTTCCCGTTTGCGAGGAATCTCCACAAGTTGGAGCCTCTCGCCCTTACAATATTGATCACAAAGAACGCACAAGAGTAAGGTTGGGAAGAGCAACACACACAAGACTCAAATACGCAGAACAACCACGCACACAAGTCACGACTTGAGCTCGAAACACAACGCACGGAGTTCACAACTCAAATGGAGCTCAAATCACTATCACAAAGAATCGAATGCGTGAAGTTGGAGTCTTGGAGTCTTAGGATGCTTAGTGAATGCTTGGGTGTCTCCTCAATGCGCCTAGGGGTCCCTTTTATAGCCCCAAGGCAGCTAGGAGCCATTGGAGATCAACATGGAAGTCTATCGTTGCCTTCTGTCGAGTGGCGCACCAGAGAGTCTGGTGCGCCACCGGATATCTCCTTCCGAAATTGGCATATCCGACTGTTGCTCCACTGGGCTGATTGGCACACCGGTCACTGCCCGGTGCACCAGCCGACCGTTGGAGCAGTCCACGTGTCGCGCGAAGATTGCGTGGCCGACCATTGGCGCTGGCGACCGTTGGCTCACCGGACAGTCCGGTGCACCACCTGACAGTCCGGTGAATTATATCCACGTCACCCCTTTGCTTTTCCTGAGGGCAACGAGTTCACCACGAATAACTCACTGGACAGTCCGGTGCACCACCGGACGGTCCGGTGATTTTTAGTCGTACACCACCATCGATTCCCGAGAGCAGCACTTTCACCGGAGACCAGCCTGGCGCACCGGACACTGTCTGGTGCATCACTGGACAGTCCAGTGTGCCAGGCCAAGCTGGACTTTGGCTGCACACAGCAAAGGCGTTTGCAATTTGTTTCTTTTCTTCTCTGCTTTGTTTCTATCACTTAGACAAATACATTAGTATACAAAAACCAATTACTAAGTCTAGAAACATACCTTGTTATATGATTTGCACTTTTTTGCTCGTTTGGCACATGACAACTCACTTACTATGTGTTGGACACTTAATCACCAAAACATTATAGAAATGGCCCAAGGGAACATTTCCCTTTCAGAACTATCTTCATCACTTGATGTTTCGACCACTTTCTTTGTCTTGTGATCTTTGTGCTTCTTGGAGGAATCTTGTTCATTTGAGATCAAGGAATGATTGTCTCTTGTCTTGATTGGGTCTTCTTCGGACTCATGTTGTTGAATCTTAGCAAATAGTTGGTGAGGTGTCATTTCCTCATAGTCATCACGGTCCCTTATCATTCTTGCTAGACTTTTATCCTTTTCTTTGTATGCTCGCATAAATAGTCTAGTAACCTTGGAGTCACTCCAATCTTCATTTCCAAGCACTCTTATTTTGTTAACCAACACCATTACCCGGTCAAAGAGTGATTGAAGTGACTCACCCTTAGTCCAATCATATCGGGCAAGCTCACTCTCCAAAGCTTCAATTCTATGTCTCTTAGCTTTGGGGTCTCCTTCATGTGACATTTTGAGAATGTTCCAAATGTCACGTGCATCCTCTCTTCCTTGGACTTTCCGGTACTCTTCCGGACAAAGGCTTCCTTTTATTATGCTCACCGCTTGAGCATTGCGGTGCACTTCTTGCATCATTTCCGGAGTCATCTCTTCTCCTTGGGCGGGCTTATGCATACCTAAATTGACAATCTCCCAAAGACTAGGATGTACACCGATTAAATGCGACTTCATCTTATCGGCCCACTCGTCATAGTTCAACTCACTAAGAGTTGGTAACTTTCCAAGTGGGGCGGGAAGAGAAGTTGGGAATAAAATTTCTAGAATAATCAAATTGAACTTTATTGAACTTGTTACCTTTACTTTTGGTGGATGATCCTTCGGTGGTGATACTTACCTTGCTCATCACCCTTGACACCAAAAGTTCTACCAAATCATCATTGTATTCAAATTTTCCCTCACTACAAGAAACTGATAAACGTTCGTGGGTTTTGTTAAGAACGTGGGTACCGACGTTCTTATATTAATTAAGTTCATGGATTTATTTACATTAAGTTCGTGGGCCCTAGCCAAAACCGTCGAACTTAACCACTACACGACGGTTGATCTTTAGCGACCCTTATTAAGTACCAACTGTTGGTTGCTAAAGGTTAGGGACCGACGGTCAGTCGCTAAATCCTTTTGTAGCAACGGTCGGTTGGTCGCTAAAAGTCTAGAAATTTAACAACTTATGGTTGGTCGCTATAAATGTCGTCGGGGACTAGCGGTGGGTCGCTATAGAGCAAGGATCACTATCAAATCTTATAGCCTGAACGTACATGTAGATGTTTGTCACTAAAAATTAATTAAAACAAATAAACATTGATCGCTAAATTGTAGTAAAGAAAAAAAGAATTGTAGAAAAGAAAAAAAGAATTATGGAAAAGAAAACTGTAACACTATAAAAATCATAAAATAAAAATAATGCATTTAGTTATTAATGATATTTATGGTAATGAATTTTCTTTTAAGTGTTTATTATATATTTGCATTTGGAATAATTTTTTTATTGTGCATGATTGATTTTTGGTTATTGAATAACATTTCTTCTTAAATGAAAATCCTAGTAAATAAAAAAATATAATAATTATTAGCCCAAAAATTAATATTTTTTATAAATAATTTTGGTTTAATTACTACGAATTTTAGGGTTATTTAAAAATGTATTTCAAATTTAGAAAAGGAAATAAAAAAAGAAAAAAAACAAAACCTAACCAAATCGGTCCATTAAGGCCCAGCCGTACTCCCCTAACCCTAACCAGCCGCCACCTAAACCTAGCGCGCGCCACTCTCCCTGGCAGCCGCCGTCAGGAAGCCTCCACTCCTTCTCCCTCTTCTCTCTCTTCTCTCCTCCCCTTGCTCTTCTCTGGCCGCCGCCACTTGCCCGGACTTCCTGCAGCCGAGCGCCCCTGCAGCTCCCTGCACCTTCATCCTGCGCGCTCCAGTCGACCGCGCACTGGGACCAGCGCAGTGCCCAGCCGAGCAGCGCGACGCCCGGTGGCGTTCATGTGCTTCTCGGTACGGTGAAACCTTTATTGTCGTTCCTACCACACTTTCCTCATTTCTTGAGTAAGCGGACCTTTGCCCCCAATAGTTTTTGTGATTCTCAGTGCTTGGATTTCAGCGGGCTGATTGCAAATTTGTTCCCCTAGGACTTTGGCCGTTGGATGGTGTACTCTGCGGGATCCGCAACCTCCTACTGAGCTCCCGCACAGAGGGGCAGGCATGGTATGGCAATCTTACCCTGCTAAGTTCCAATTCCAAGTGGTACCTCCTACAGTGGCGGAGGCGTTTTGTTGTTACCTGTCACTGCTTCAGCCGTTGACTGCCTATTGCTTTCGTTATTAGTGAGGCTTTCGCAGGAAGTGCAGGCAGCCGGCCGTCGACACCAAGCAGGCCTTGCGCTTATGGCAGCCGTGGTGCTCGGTCTTATCACCAGTGGTGTCGTTAGATGCCAAATGCAGTTTGCTCTGCATGGGGATTTTGCTTTCTGGTGTCTGTCCCGTTGGAAATGGGTAGTTCCTGAGTGACGAACAGACTTCCCATGGCAGCTATTCTGTTGAGGATGTGCGAAAGGTGCACTGCAGAGTCTGAGAAGTGAGAGAAAAAAATGACAAGTGCTGTTTACCGCTCACCCATTTTTAACCAATGCCACGGTGATACAATTATCTGTGCTAAAGGGACAATTGTTTCAACTAAACCAAGCACCACAGTTGGAGGCCAGATCCTTGGAAGGCAATATTGTGAAATTATTGTAACTTGTGTGCTAAAACGAGATACAATTTTGCCTCGCCCTGGAGTGATGTCGCTGGTGGTGCTTTTGTGACTGATCATCTCTGGAGCTTTTGTGAATGATCTAGATCTAGCTATCTATCTGTAAATGATCTAGTTGTGAATGATATTATAATTGTGATGCTTTTGTGAATATATAATTGTGGTGCTTTTGTGTTTATGTGATGGATCTATGACTATGGTATACTAATTAACTGTGTATGTCTTTATGATTCGTGTATAAAAATCTGTGATTTGTGGTGCTTAATTAAATGTAAATTATTATTAATAACAACTGTAAAAATGGCGACTTTCTGTTGGTTGCTAAATGTATAGTATGACGACTTACAGTTGGTTGCTAAATCTATAGTACAGCAACCCACGGTTGGTCACTAAATATACAATATTAGCAACGAACGGTCGGTCGCTAAAAAGATGTCGATCGCTAAAGCCTTTAGCGACGGCACTTACAGCGACCATCCTTATGGGTCGCTATAAGTTTTTAGCGACCAACCGTAGGTCGCTGAAGGCCGTTTTAGCAACCAACCGTAGGTCGCTGTAAGTGAACCGTCGTGTAGTGAACCTTTTAGGAACGTGGGTACCCACGTTCTTAAATTAAATATGTGGGTCGCGTGTGTGACGGAACCACCTGGATTATTCCAGCTTAAGTGCTCAAGTCGCACCCTTGAAGGCAGCAACAAACTTAAATCAGAATAACTCGTCAGTCCCTCGGATCTAGTCCGATAAAGCCACTTATCCAGGATCGAATACCACTAGCTCACTCGAAGGTGAGGCACAGAGAAATACAATAAAGCATAATACCACAAATTTAATAAGTATCAGTAGTAATTACATTATCGGAGTTTCAGAAATAATAACCATAAATTTTTAATGCAGCGGAATAACTAACGGAGAAAGCCGAGTAACATGGCAAAGCCTAGCCACGCTACTCCTCCTGGTCCTCTCCTGCGGAAGCAGTAACCCACTCGACCGTCTATCCAGGTGGCAGGGATGAAGGCCAAGTCACACCATCAACCAAATCAAGGAGGTACCTGCAAAAATTATGCCACAAGCAAGGCTGAGTATACTAATACTCAGCTAGACTTACCCGGTGTGAGGAGTCTACTCCTCTACCTCTAGACATGCAGTTGTTTGGCTGAGGGGTTTGGTTTGCCAAAAACACTAGCTGAGTCTAAAATCAAGTTTTAGCTTTTCAAGTTCTAGAATAATAATTTTGACTAGATGAGAACCTATCTATTCATACATGGTATCAAACATTATATCAATCAACACCTTTTGCCAGTATCTCATTTCCAATTATTACTCAATGTAGTACAATGGATCAAGCAGTCTCATTAGCTGCGAGAAGCAGACGATTTGAATCGAGTTTTTAAACCTTGCAAGGTAAACCTAAACACACGACATGTCAGGGCACTCCGTCCCCACACATGTCAACCGTCCCCATCGATTCCCCGTTCGCGGCCAGGCCTCACCGCCTTGGCATACAATGCTCCACTGACCCCAGTCGCCGCCGTGCAGTGGCCGCGCTTGTACCCACCATATCTAGAATGGGAGACCCAGTCTCAGGTCGCATGAGGGATAAAGTCCGCGCCCGGCTTCACTCAGGTACTAGGTTTACCGGTTACCATTTTTCCCGACATGTGTTTAGTACATTCAAACGCTTGACACAGGTATCCGCACGTTAATCCTTATTCCAATTTTGTCTCATAGACAACGCATCCCCATGGATCCGTGTCCATAGACCATCATCAATCCGTTATAAAAAATGGATACAACCAATTCCTGACCTCGCGCGAGTGCTAGAAAAATCACTCGACTTCTACCGAGATCCTGATTTAGCATAGCAGCTACTCGACCTAGCATACTAGTATCCATCTCAAAAGGAACCCTGAGTTCAAGCAGCTAGGGTTTCAGGCAACTCCTACACTTAAGTGCACGGTACAAGCCTACAAACATTAAGTGTAGTAAAATAGCATATATATAAACGGTTATGCATAAAACCGGGGCTTGCCTTTAATTTAACACTTAGGTAGTGTTTGCTGGGGGAGGTACTCGCTTGGCGAGCATCCACTGGTTAAGTCCATCCTTCCTTGGGTCGTCCACCGACTGCACCTTGCGGTTGGCACCACATCACTTGCACGATCATCCTCTCTCGGTCCTAAATGAGATGCAAGATGCATATGTATGAATATGATGAAAAATATGACAAGATAATCCCAAAATGGACGGTAGCGAACTAAACATTAAATTGTAAGACACCGCGACAACTGTACGCAAGCGCTAGTCATCTATACGTCATCGGGCATACGTAGTCAATCATTATTGGAAAACAACAAACACTACCTATAATTATCTATTGCAAACACGACATAATAAGTACAAGCATTCGCCACGTTAACTTTTATCATTCATTAGTTACTTATTATTAAACTAGTTAAGTACGCATAAATTTACGATGACTTACACATAGACAGACTTAGTTAAAAAGGAATAGTTGCTTAATCGGGTTTTACAATCATTCACAACCTTCTACTGCAAGCACACACCCAAGAGAACACACATGAGGAGATAGTTTATTCACAATTACAAATTGTACTACTTTAATGACGTTGGTTACTTAGTAGTATTAGCAGAAAGCCAAAGACATGACATTATTCATTTTGTTTCCCTAATTTATAACTGCACTTGCTAACTATTGATTTAGCTAAGCTACTTATTAGACCTTAACCAATTTAGTTCGCTAACTTAGTGAGACGTGTACTACTTACTTATATATAACCCGATTATATTAGTCACTTATTATTATTACTTATGTTCACTTAAAACCAAAACAAGCAAGCGATCACTCAAGTCAAACACAATAGAGTAGAGCAATCAATCACTTCTAACATATTTAGGACAACAGCACAATAGTTTTTGTTTTAATCATAACTCTTCAAATATTAGTTCAAAATTATCAAACTAGGATTTTCTGGAAAGTTTAAAAAGTGTTCTACAACTTTGATATTTTTACCTCAGCATGATTAGACTCTTAGCAAGGCCGAATTGCGTAAACACAACAGCTCTGTCCAGATTTGGACAGATTCAGACTTGCGACTTTAATAATCCATAACCACAGGTTCAGACATCCAAACAAATTGATCCTAGACTTTCTGGAAAGGTAATAAAATTGTCTATATATCATTTATAAACATCTCAAGGTGATTCAATATTTAACTAAGGATAAAAGACACTAGAAGGCTTTGCTGTCCAGATTTGGACAGATTCAGACTTCACACTTCAAACATCCCTAACTAAATCTTCAGATCACCAAAAAGAATGATCCCAGACTTTTTGGAAAGCTTAGAAAACTTACTACATAACTTTTATAATCACCAAGAAGTGATTCTATATTTAACTAAATCAAACAATACAGTTTTCTAAATCTGCTCTGACAGTGGACAGAATACATCAATCCTCTTATAAAATTCATAACTCTCAAACTATCAGATTTATTGTCATGAAAATTTAACACAAGTAAGATAAGAACATTATCTACAACTTTCTTATAATTGACAAGGGCTGATTCTAAACTGAACTTAAGCAAACAATGCGACCTCTGAAATCTGTACAGGAATTGGACAGATTCAGTTACTAAACTTGCGAAAAGCATAACTTCTAAACGATCAGACTTATGGCTGTACAATTTTAACACAAGTAAGATAATAAAGTTATCTATAACTTTCTTGTGACCACCAATAATTGATTTCAACATTAAATTAAGCAACAATTGCAATCTCTGAAATCTGTTCAGAAATTGGACAGATTGAGTTGCTGAAATTGTGAAAAGTATAGCTTCTAAACAATCAATTCTTAGCTCATGCATTTTTAGGACAAGCTACATACATAAGTAAACTACAACTTTTATATAGCACATATCTACAGAAAACACACTTTACTTTACTAGATTACTCACACAACCAAAACTGTACACCCACAAATTTCAGTTTGCTAGCACAAGAGCACTTAACTAAATCACCAAGCAAACTCATAGAGAGATACTATCACCAATTTCTTAAATTCAAATCATTATGACCTAGTTGTAAAGTTTCAAATTATATTAAGGCACTTAAGTATTTCAAGAAACATGCATGCCCTTGTTTACTTCTAATTTTTCACTAATTGTTCTTATAATTATAAAATGGGTGTCATTTTAGCACCATATGAAACTATCTAATTTGGGGCTGGAATTTTTATGAGGCATAGGTAATAACAATTCATGATCAATGTATAAATTTCACATGCCCAGATTTTATATTTTATTTAATACAAAAATAACAAATTGTTAATGCAATAAAGCTTGTGAGAGGAAGTTAATTCTAAAATTAATTATTTTCTGTGGATGCATGACCATATTAAGTTTTATTAGCCTACTATAATTTCATGCAAGGACAGTGGAACACTATTTTACATTTTTGCATCTATACATTATTTTTAAATCATTTAAAACTACTTAAGGTGCATTAAACAAGCTAAATCACTAACTTAACCATACATGCACCACAATTCATGAAATTTTTACCAGTCACTAAGCATCACACAGAGGGTCTACTGTAAAAATTTCAATCCATTTGAAGCACTGGAGCTACAGATCCAAAAATAACAATCAAAACAATCATCTTTTTCCTATTTAACATGTTTTAATTAACACACCAAGAAAACAGTGAACAACCTATAAGTTTTATATTTTCCCTAGATGGAGTATGACAACATCTGACTAACAAAATAGGTTTCATCATTTTTGGATTTTTATAAATAAAATTATGGAGAGAAGTAAGTTCGTTTATTCTCTAAACCAGTTTTTAAATATGAATTTCTACAGAACAACTTTTCCACTAAAACATACCAACCTATAGATCTAATAGACAGAGAATTTCATAAGGAAGGCAACAAAACAGATTTCGTGCTTTTTGGAACTACCAAACTCAAGATATGAATTTTATAAGATAATACGAAATCTGGATTTTGAAGCAACATTACCCTTCGCCTTGGGCCCACACGTCAGCCTCACAAACACCTTCTTCAACCTTCAGCCAGCCAACAGCGAAGGAACAGCCACAAAACGCAGGGAAGAAAGAAAGGGAGGGAAGACCCCTGTGCGGCCGGAGGGGGAGGGAGAGGAGGAGGGAGAGGAGGAGGCCAAGGGTATCCATTTATAGGCGAGGGAGCAGCAAGGGGGCGGACACAAGGCAGCCATGGCAGACGCAAGCTCTGTGTATTGGTGGGCATGGGTGGCTGTCAGGCACTACAATTTTCTTATGGACGAAGCAACGAACACACAGTGGGCGGCCGTTTTTGTCGTTTTCCCCTTGGAATCGGATCAAGGTTACTGCACAAAATATCTTCCTTGATGTATACTCTACAAATCTTGTACAGGACTTGAGGTGATTCGGGCACTGGTTAGAGAGTTATAGACCCACGAAAATTGGTTTGTCAGTGGGTTAGAAATCAGTGGAAACTCGTGAAAACTGAATGTCAAAGCATGTCAAACGGAATCCGATGAATGCCATCTTTTAACATGTTGTGCCCCTATTAGTTATTAACAACTTTTGTATTTGGGGAAAATTGAGTTGTTCAACAAAAATTTGGGAACGCGAGACGTCGACCCGAACGATGCTGATTTCAGACTTAGAAGAATTCGAATTCTGAAATCAGATTTTTATTCTGTCTTGATGGCACTGTTTGAGATACTTAGAAATTGAATCAAGACTTGGTTTAAATATAATATTTGTTGTATAACACCTGTTCTCCAACTTTTATTAAAAGTTAAACCTCATATCTTGAATATAAATTAAAGTTTCACTTTGATCAAGGTAGCATTATTATAAAGCTTCAAACTATATTTTTAAGGCAATCGGGGTATTGTCTTGATATTTTCTTGGCATTTTCTCTACATGAACCCTCAATAACTTTTGTTATAGAGTTGATATAAAGTTGTTTGAGCAAGATTACAAGGTTTTGTTGAATTTCAAAAATTGCATTTGTTCAAAGGAGAAGTTTCAAGCAAGTATAGGATTTATCTTTTCATGTGAGTATTTGGTTCAAACTTTGAGAAATCTTTAGAATACACTTGATAGATAGAGATGAATGATGATATAGAGATAAGAAGTTGATTTGCATAAGAATTAATTAGAGATTGGCACAACAGAGATTCCACTGGAGAATGCGGATTCGGACTATGTATTTGGACATAGACCGAAGATCGAGAAAGCGGATTCGGACACCGATTGGATAACGTAACAACTATCGAGAGTCCGAATAAATGAGTCTGGACGGGAGTTGCGAGATGAGATTGACTTTCGAATTTGCGTTTGCTTCAAGAAACAAAAAGTTTTAACAGGCTCCAAATTTGGCTGTTCTTGAGATTGAATAATTCCAAACGTAGTGAAACATTCATGAGTAACTTGATGAATGGAGATAGATATGATCGAGAAATACAAATTTTCACTGAGCATCCGAGATTAGGATAAATCTCCCGACATAACACGAAATAGACACCTGGGGTGTCACAGCGTGGACACCGTCGAACTTAACCCAACCTAAATCCCTAACCCCGCGCGTCTCTCTTCCTATCTCCTTTCCGGCTTCCCACCAGTGCTCGCACCCGCCGCCGGCCGCCAGCCCGAGCACACTGCACGCCCGACCGCCGCCACCCAGCGCGCTGGGCCATGCCACCACCCCGCTCGCGCGCTACCCCGCTCGCTGCGCCGCGTCGCCAGCCAGGCGCCGCCCGCTCGACAGCCCCACGCCGCCTGGCCGCCCGCGCTGCTCCTCTCGGGGCTGTGCCTCACCTTCTACATCTTCTTCGTGCCGTTCGTGGGGACGAAGTCGTTCCAGATTGTGGCCATGGCTATCTACACTCCATCGGTGAGGTTCCTGCCCTTTTTTCAGGGGTTTAATTCTCTAGTCTGCATAGATCTGGAGTTCGGTATTTGTTTTGCTGCCAGCCATCCCTCGCTTTACAGTTCGTGGTACTTACGATGTCAGGCATTGCAAGTTCAAACGCTGGTAGAGAACGTCACCTGCTTTGCATGTGCTGCACATATCTGTTGTAAAGGAATGATGATATGGCATCCGTTAGACTATATAGCATCATTGCTCACTTGAGCTACTAGACAATTTAACCTCGAGAATGATTAATGTCTTCTCTTGCAGATTACATGTGTTGTTGTGTTATACATATCGTGTGCGGCAACAAATCCTGGAGACCCATGCATTTTCGATTCAACAAAGAATTTGAAGTTAGATAAGAATGAAAAGCACTCCTATGTGAATTCGGATCAGGGGATTAATCATGGAGGAAGGCCATTAAGTGAGACTTTTGGTACTGCTGATAACAGTGAGAAGTTGAGCAGCATGCTTGAGAGGAACGATTCGCCTTCTTGGCCCAGATTTTCTGGAATTATTTCCCTGGTTTGTCTCCCATTCTCTTGCCTTTGCAAACGGTGCCTCCATTAAGACAGTCTATCTTTAGAACACAAAATGTGTGAAGAAGGCATGTTTTTCTGCAGCTTATGCGAAGCAGAGGTATTGTTAATGAGTCCTTTTCCTATTCCTTGTACTGCACTCATGTACTCCATATATTTCTCTTGGGGCTATTCAATACAAACAAGTGCTATTGATAGCACGTATCAGTTTTTTTCCTGAGGGTTCTATCTGCTAGCTGTTGCTGATGCTCATGCGTTGCACATGAATACTCATACATGAACATACTTGTCCTGTTTCTTCAAGCTATACTCGTCTAGGTTGTTCGCTTCAGATTAAAGCCGGCTGTTTGGACCGCTGTAGCTGCAATCCATAGAAACAAAAATAATGTAGAAGCGGTATAAGCTGATACAAATTAAAGCCAAGCGAACTAGTAAAACTTTTACAGTGAATTTTACATCTTCCAGCTGTTTATGCTTTAGCTTGGCATGTGCTTGTGTAGATCGCAGGTAGGTGGCATGCTCATGTTTGTACTTCAAATTTTGCTAATATTCAGTTTGTTATTCAGTAATCAATATAGCTTTGACAAACTAACCAATATGTGATGTATTATGAGGGAAACCCATGAAATTCAGGAATTGCTGTAGCAAACTATACTGAATCCAGATAAGCAAGGCTAGTGATTTGAACCAAATAAAGTCATTTAGACATTTATCTAATTGTGCTCTGAATTTTTGATTCAACTGTTATAGCTGAATTGAAAGTCAGTCTTCTGATACATTTGGGATCTTGATTAGTGTCTTCATTATGACATTATATCTAACATTTTATGAAGTACTAGCATAATTCTTCACCTTTTGATTTGGATTTCGTGCACAGGTTTTGAAGAACGGTAAGCATTGTAGAGTATGTGACAAATGTGTTGATGGCTGCCTCACCAGATTATGCTATCCACATTCTTCACGAATAGAAGCAGTATCTGACAACTAAAAAAATATGTGTTATGATCCCCTTAAGCATTCATGTTTCATAGCTCCTCTCAAACCAGTATGGTTCTTGTTCTAAGCTTTTAAAATTTTCATATAACAGTTAGGATTTTCTTTGTAACTGGTGGACATTGAACCCCATGTCTTCTAAATTTTTTTTCAGCTCTGGTAGTTCAATTTGATTAGCTTTCCTTTTTCCCCTCAGTTTTCCTTGCAGGTTAAATCCCATCCATTAAAAAATGTTTAATCAACTTGAGTTATCAAGCTTCTCATGTTTCAGTGAATTAAGGAGAGGTATCAGGCTTGGAATGCGGACGGGTACTTTTAGGATGTCCACTGCACGCGATAATTATACTTCTTATAATATTTAGTGCTGGATTTCATTTGAATTAGGAGCTGGGTATCGAATTTCAATCCATTTTTAGGGAATTGTAAAATTGAACTAACATTTTTTTCTTTATGATCGAAACAGACATGATAGAGCGAAGGTTGTAGATATTCTTGTCAACGATCTTAAAGTCTTTTCGACATTCAATGAGGAGTTACATAAGGAGACAACACAACTTCTCACTCTTGAAAATTTTTAGGTTTGTTCATCCTTTTCCACTCTATGGCATCAGATCATCAAGAAGCATTTAAAATAAATATTTCTTACAACTTCTTACTCCCTCGATTTTTTAAGTCATTAAAAATGCCTCATGTTTGGTGCAATGCAATTAATGTATCTTCACTAGTAATCAAAATAGGACTAATAGATCATGAACCATTAAGGTCTACGCTAGGGAGTGGGATGAGGTGGAGAAATACTTGTCAGGTTTCACCAAGGTAGACGACAATAGGTATTCGATGAAGATCTTCTTTGAGATTACCAAGCAAAAGTATTTGGAAGCACTTCATAGGTACTGTTCTTTCATATTTCAGATTTCATTTAAATGAGGAGCTGGGTTTCGAATTTCGGTCCATTTTTAGGGAACTGTAAAATTGTACTGACTTTTTTCTTTCTTTATGTTCAAAACAGGCATGATAGAGCAAAGGCTGTAGATATTCTTGTCAATGATCTTAAAGTATTTTTGACATTCAATGAGGAGTTTTATAAGGAGATAACACAACTTCTCACTCTTGAGAATTTTAGATTTGTTCATCCTTTTCCACTTCATGGCATCAGATCATCAAGAAGCATATAAAATAAATATTTCTTAAAGCTACTTATTCCCTCGATTTTTAAGTCATTAAAAACACTTCTCATGTTTGGTGCAATGCAATTAATGTATCTTTAGTGTTGCTACCGCGGTGGAGCCCAAGCTGCGGTGCCTCCTCAAGGCAGACATGGCCGTCGTCTTCTGCGAGCTCGTTGCGCAGGGCGAGGCCCTCCAGGTATGCGCTGCTATTTGTGTACTTGCCGCTCCACACATAGCCCGCATAAAGCTATTGGGAATAGCCTTGGTGGCTATTTTAACATTGCAAGGCAAATTTTCGACATATTTTGTTGATTAGTTGCCTGTTAATATGTATATTTGCAAGTATATAATTTATAAAATCGATACTTCCTGGGGTACCCTAATTTCTTTCCGAGGCTGTGCTGGCTAAACTTTGTCATCTGCTTCTTCAGAATTTTCAACACGGGGCTGGATTTTGGAGTGCAATGACTTCAAACGTAACCTTCCAGTCAAGGAATGTGCTAAGCAAGAAATTTATGGTGAATGAATTATTACTTTTAAATTTTCTTGAGTAATCAAAGCAATCGGCTAATTGATATGTTTAGTTTCTGTTTTTAATAGGTATATCCTTACATGCCTTCTATTTTTGAGATGAAACCAAATTAGTGCAGCAAGAATCAAACCAAAGGTATTGTATTCATATCACCTTTGTGGTCATAGAGGATTCTATCCGCAATCTCTTTCTCCAACTGTATATTTCGATAAACCTAAGAACATGCTTTTGAAACATTTAGACATTTTTGGCCAACTTAAGTTTGAGATGAGCAACTCAAGCTCATTAGAAATACTTACAACAGTTTAGATAAGATATCTGCTTATTAGTTATATTTTAGATGTGAGTTCATATTGGCCAAATAAAAAAGAACTACAGAATTATAGGATCTTGACAACAATTTAATTCTTCCCCAGTAAATGTATCTGTGAACATATGGCATTTTAGCAAAGAAGAATAATTGTTTTATTATCCAAATGAGGAGATGAACTATCTTTGCTTATTGTCTACATTCCACATGGGAGTTCATATTGCCTAAAGAAATGATATCTCTCATGAAGTACAAGAGCAAGAATGTTGCTCATGTGAAATTTGTTTTCAGTTTTCATTCACCTTTTGCTCGTCTAACTCAACTAAATCAGTTCCAAAATCTAGAAAAAATGCAAATGTTGTAGAAGCTACTATAGTATTGCATCTACAGGAAGGTTGGTAGGCAGACCAAGATGTGGAGGACAGTAGCATAGTTTGCTGCCAGATCGAGCACCGCGAGGCAAAGTTTGGCATAATTAGCCACAATGGGAACTGCTGATACCTTGATTGAGACATTTTGACGCCAGAGCTGAGGAAGCATTGTACATTTGTCATATAATGCCTCCAGTGTAGCGAGTCAGATATTTTGCCTTCTGGTCAAACTGCTCGTGTGTGTGTGTTTTGGTAGGGAATGTACAGGTTCAAACCTTGATGTTATGTTGTATTTTTTGGTAGATGACCCATGGTAGAAATAGTGCTGTTATGGTTATGGCACTCTCATGTTGATGTTCATGCACAAATATGGAAGCCACATTTTGTGTTCATCATGCTTTCCTATATCTTAGTGTATATATTTGGACTTGTGTGAATTTGTGATATGAACATATATCAATGTGTTTGAAATCTGTATTGTATGTGATATATTGTGTTGCATGTGATATTATGTGTGTCTAATTTTTCATTTTTGTATTTTTTATTTTTTTCTGGAAAAGGGTTAAGACCATGGGTACCCACGTTCTTAAGGTTAAGAACGTGGGTACCGTCGAACTTATTGGTCAGTCCTCGCAGACCCACGAAGGGTTAAGAACGTGGGTACCCACGTTCTTAAGGTTAAGAACGTGGGTACCGTCGAACTTATTGTGCAGTCCGCGTAGACCTCCGCAGGACACATAAGTTCGACGGCCACGTGACCCCGTCGAACTTAACATTAAGAACGTGGGTGCCGTCGAACTTATGGGAAAAAATTCGACGGCCCCCGTCGAACTTAAAAACGCACGTTCTTAATGTTAAGTTCGACGGTACCAACGTTCTTAATGTTAAGTTCGACGGTACCCACGTTCTTAAGGTTAAGTTCGACGGGGCTGTCGAACTTACTTCTCTAAGTTCGTCCAAAAATCACCGTCGGCTATATTCGTCGGTAAACCCACGTTCTTACGGTAAGTTCGACGGCTTATTACATTAAGTTCGATGGTTTTTCACCCACGTTCTTTAACCAGTTTCCTGTAGTGCCTTTCCATTGTCTTCTTCGGCCTTTCTTTTTGATTCTTCTTCTTCGACCCTTTTCTTAGCATCTTCCTCCTTCATTTTGAGGAACATCTTCTCGGCAATCTTCATGTCGAGGTCGAGGACTTTGGGGTCCACTTCCTCACCGGAAGATGTGACGGGGATTTCCTCGAGGAGAGAATCCACATGGTCCCTTTGAGTAGACATGATCATTTCCTCACACGGTTAAGCGTAAAACGAGGTACGAAGCTTTGATACCAATTGAAAGTAGCCTAGAGGGGGGGTGAATAGGCTAATCTGAAAATTTTCACAACAAACTTCGAAAGATTGTTAAATACATAGTTCAACTGGTGCAGGCCGGTTCAACAACTACGTGCGCAAGTTGAACCACTCTGAACCAATCCAACTGTTTTATAAACTTTATACTATAATCTACTCGAAAAATTATTTTGAGTCCTTTTGAGAAGTAAAGTATAACTAAGTTAGAATGAGAAGATGAATATGTAAAGGCTATTTCACTTCTAGATCTACTCTACGGAAAAATCTATATGTCAATCTTGCAAGTAAAAATATCTTAAGTTAAAGACAAGCAAGAACACAAGACACAAGATTTAATCCGAGGTCCAGCCACACCACAAAGGTGTCCTACTCCCCGTTGAGGAGCCCACAAAGGGCCGGGTCTTTTTCAACCCTAATCCTCCAAAGGCCGACCACAAAGGTCAAGGCAATCTCTTCTTATGTTAGCTCAAAGAGCGGGTGATACAAACTTCTTAGGGTCGTCTACAAATTTGGAGACTCCCAAGCAACCTCAAACGGTCTTAAAACCTAGGGTTTCAAGAACACCAAGAACGCACAAGAGCTATTTGCACAAGCTCAAGATTTTAAAAGAGATGGGAGAGGAAAACCAAATTGTGAGCACAAGCACAAACCTCACACCCAAGAGCTCCTCCAACAAGGTTGAATCTTGAGAAAGATTAAAGTGTGAGAGAGAACGGAGAGAGGAGTGCTTTGTCTCAAGTTAGGTGAGCAAAAAATGTGTAAGTGTACAACAGCATTGAAGAAGGGGGTGGAGGGTTCTATTTATAGTCATGGCTAAAAGACTAACCGTTTGACCAGGAACCCCGTTAAAAACTGGTTGAACCGCCCCCTGGCAGGTCAGCAGACTGTCTGCTAGTTTGACTGCTAGACTGACTAGCAGACTGACCTGCAGGCTGGTCAGGCATGACAGGACCGGTTGAACCGCCCCCTGACAACTCTTGTGACCTGACTGCCAGTCTGACTAGCAGACTACTGGTCAGAAGTCAGAGGGGTCAGAGACCAGTTGAACTACCCCCCAGGACCAGTTCAGCTGTTCTAGACCAGAGAGTTTTTAGGAGAAAAAACCCCAGCTCAACTGCCCGGAGGCAAGTTCAGCTGGAGTATGGTCAAAGAGGTCCACAGCTGAAGTTGAGGTTCAGCTGGAGTTGAAAGCTCAACTTAGCTGAAGTCCAGCTCAGCTGAAAAGCTCAGCTGCAGCTGAAGAAGCTCAACTTAGCTGAAGTCAAGTTCAGCTGGAAAGCTCAGCTGCAGTTGAAGAAGTTTAGCTGCTTTTCAGCAAGAACACTCTAGGTTTCTCAAACCTAACCACGGTCAACCAAAGAATGTTAAAGTGATTTTTGGTTTTCAAAAATAGCTTTTGAATTTGGGGACTTGAGCTATAGCAAACACCTTTGCCTGTGTGGAAAAGAATAAGGAAGAATTACATCATGCAACTCAAGATTTTACATAAAATTTTATACGTCTGTTGCATGAAGTCCTTGGTGCTTCCTTAAGTTCCTGTTTCTTTCTAATCATACACTGGGAACAAAAACTGTTAGTACCCTTATTTGTTTTGTCATTAAATCACCAAAACCCTCACTTGGGGTTGATTGCACTTACAAGAACACATGGAGCTTAACTTGAGAAACACGTGCCACCACAAGGGTGGAATGGGACACCCTTAGCTGACTAATTAGGAAATCTAGTGGAAGACTACCTTACCCGAAAGGGGCAAGGGCAGTAGGGGAGTAGGCATGTAGGGAGGTTCTCGGATTGATTTTGCTGCGATGGCGGTCAGACGAGGGATTCCTACATTGCTCTTCCTAGAAACTGTAGCGGGTTTTCGGAAGCTAGTGGAACTTTGTAAAGGCCTCGTAGTGGATCCTTAGCCATTCACCTTGGAAGTATCTAAGGGCCTTGCAAACCCTGACGACATGGGATACACGACTTGTGGGTACAGGGTACAACCTCAGCAGAGTGTAAAACTGGTATACTAGTCGTGCTCGCGATCATGAGCAGCTCAGGACTCTCGCATGATTAAATTATGGAACTAAATTCAATTTGTCATTTTCATTGCATGGGATTTATTATTAATTTTGTTCTATTATTATTATGGTTTGGTATTTACATACATCTATTAATTGCTAATAAAATTTTGACCAACTTTAAAAGCAATGTTCAGGTTTAACCATTCTCTTTGGTAAGCCTTACACTTCACATGAGCTCCCAACTTTGGCGAGTTCATGCACATTATTCCACACAACTTGTTGAGCGATGAACATATGTGAGCTCACCCTTGCTGTCTCACACCCCCTCACAGGTCAATAATAGGTACCGCATGATGAGGCGCATGGAGGATGTTGTGATGTGTTCGTGAGAGGTCTAGGTCGTCGTCTCCCAGTCTACTTTGGGTCGCTGAATCGTTGTCTCCATATGATGTAATTATTATTTATTTTGTATAGAACTCCTATTATATAGTAAAGATGTAACATTCATTCCTGTTCCATGATTCATCATTTGTGTGAGACTTGGTCCCAGCACACCTGGTGATTATGTTCGCGTTCAGGTCCCTAAAACCCGGGTGTGACACACCACTACCTCCTCCACCACCACCAGCTCCACCTAGGGATAAGCATCAGGAGTTTATGAGTCAAAAACCACCAACCTTCTCTAACTCTGCTGACCCACTACAAGCAGATGACAGGCTTAAGTCTGTAGATAAGATGCTCAACATAGCTTAGTGCTCAGACAGAGAGAAAGTGCTCTATGCATCTGGTCGTCTTACTGGCCCCGCTATGGATTGGTAGGATGCGTACCGCGCTGCTCATGCTGCCGTCAACACAATCACCTGGGCAGAATTCTCCACTCAATTCCGGAATTACATATTCCTGCTAGACTCATGAAGATTAAAAGGAATCAACAGACACAAACTGCTCCTCCGCAAGCAAGCACCCCAACGGGACCTGTTGCTCCTAATACATCTACAAACAAGTCATGCTTTAAGTGTGGACAGTCGAGACACTATGCCAACTACTATCCCAACATGGCTGCTTATACTACTCAGGCTCCAATGAAGCAAGGACAGGCTTCTACAGGCAAGAGTCAGCCCTTATCTGTCAACCGGGGGCAAGTCAACCATGTAGAGGTAGAAGCTGAACCTAGTGAACCTGAAATCCAAGAAGAAGTGCTAGTTGAAGGCAAAGAAGTTGGGGAAGAAGTAAACGAGCAGCAAGATTAGAACATATAAATAAATAAACATAAATGTAGATATACATATATAAGTAGTATTTGTAAAGACCTAAATATTACTTTAGTTACTAGTTAGTATTTCACTATTTTAGGAGTAATAATAAGGTCTATTGGACCCTATGCTTTGCTGAAGAGTTATGCATCATGCCAAGATTTTTGTTTGTGCATATGTTTTGAGACAAAAAAGTATCATTTCTCTTACTAATCTCGAGGACGAGATTTCTTGTAAGGGGGTAGGATTTGTAACAACCCAAAATTCTATTTTCGGAATTTAGTAATTTTCCCAAAGAATTTTAGTAAAATAACAATATTTTCTCATCTTCAAAATCACATCTCATGGGATATATATATTTCGCACTAAAGACCAAGATTTAACTTGAAACCGATTTAAATAATTATAAATTTTCTTAAAACTAACTAATTCATAAAATTATTCTCTAGGAATTAAATTATATCCTAAAAATGGGTAAAACTACTTTATGATGAGGAAAATGTATAATAAATACTAAATTTTGAGTGAGCTATTAAAACAAATATTGGATATGGGTGTGCATTACATATTTAAAATATCTGCATAAATGGATAATAGCGAATTATAATATATACATTTCATGTTGGATCTTTATATGTTATGAATCAATTTCTATATTATGTTTGAACCCTGAATCAAATTTGAAACAAATTAAGAAAAATGGAAATTAGAAAATAAAAACAGAAAAGAATTTGGTTACCTTGCATTGGGTCAAATCCAGACCGTGGCTCGGCTCACCCAAGCCGCGTGGCCCGTCACCCCCTCTGCATGCTCCTTGCCTGGAAATGCATTGAGACGCTGACCGCGGGCCTGCACGCCAGTCTTTATCTGCACGCGCATTTGCTCCCAGGCTGGATGACGGGTGGGGCCTCCGGGTCGGCACCTCCTTCGCCATCTCCTGTTGCTGTCTGGTGGGACCAACTAGTCATTATCTGTGCCCCTGGCGCTCTCACCGTTACGCTGACTCACGGGCCCGGGAAACTAGTCGCACATGGATCACTCAGGTTCGTGCCTCTTACGTATGGGCCCAGACCGACCGTGCTGTCTTCAACCTCTTCTCCGTGATGGCTGCAACAGAATCCGCGTCAGTCGGCGGGGGCTACCGGTCATGGCTTCCTCTTCCCGTCGCGGACACGCCCTCTATAAAATGGTCGCGCCGCCCCGCATCCCGGATCCCTGGTGCTGAGGCAATCCAAAGCGTAGAGTGAATCTTGGGTGCGCTCGGGAGAATCGGGGGACAAGATCCACTGCGGCCTAGGTTAGTTCTGGGTGGTGGTGGAGCTCAGTGGATGAACATGGGGCATCAGCGTTAGATCGGTGAAGCTCGCGCGCGACTTATTTGGACCCGGTGCAGTCTGGTATTGAAGGAATTGCTCGTCGGAGCAGGCTGTGCGCCATTGTCCACCTCGCGTCATGGGCAGGCGTCACCATGGTCCTTCCCCTGGTAAGAATGCCCCTAGAATATTCACCATACGCGTGCTACGATTAACTTCCTCTGGGGTAGTGTTAGGATGCCTGGTGGGGTCAATTGCGGGGTCTCCGGTGAATACTCCACCGTGCGCCAAGGCAGCGCCACCGCTACGCCCTGCTCTCGGGGGAAGATGGCTCTATTGTCGCTAATCTCGATTTTGACGACAGGGATTAGAAATTGGGTACCGTTTCGGTCGGGGTGGCGTGTGCCATCCAATTAAGGGTGAACACATAGGAATGGATCACAGGTGTTTTAAATCTTGGTCACCGATTGAGGATCCGATGGCCACAGGTTCATAATGGTTCATTTAGATTGGGGCTAATCAGGGCAATTGGTTTATGATCTAGTGGCCGAGGCATTAAGATACCCCTTCGACTGTGTGGATTTGCATAAGAGCCCCTGCTCTTTTGTGAATTAAACCGCCGTCCTAGAACTATAGTAGAGAGTTTAATATTGGTCCTAGTATTTGTAGTTTGAACCTCGGGTTTCTCAGTAATCACGGTCGCAGTCCAATCCACTGGAGAATTCATTTAATTAGATGCAGGAATCATTTTTAGTATAAAAATAATGTCTTAATCTTGCAAAATTCATAACTTGATGAATTTAACTCCGATTTGATCCGTTCCAGTTGCGTTATCTTTGTATAAATATTTACTACGCAGTAATAGCATTGGTTATACCAAATCTCATACTTTTATAGTCAGATATTTATTTAACCTATGTTTACTAGAGTACTCTTCTAATCAAAACTAACCTGCTTATAATTACAATATGCTTAAAATATGATCTCTAGGAAAGTTATAATTAAGAATAAAGTTGGGTTAATTATTATAGAATATTCTCTCATATGGTATATATTAATCAATTTATAATATAGTTTAATAATTGAACCACATAGATCTTCCATAAATCACCACTTCTTAACTGTAACCCCGATTTTAGCAGTTCTCGGACCTACGATCTCGTAGCGACGCGTAGAATATTCTTATGAAATTTGTTTTTATGTTTGGTGTGATGTTAATTTTGCCTATACAATGTTTGTTTGTATTGCTACGAATAGCAGTGAGGCCACGAGAATCTTAGGATCATCCTTGTACCTGGAATCTCAAGTCCTAGGCAAGTTGTGCCCTTGATCACTTCTTTTTACCCAATCATGTTCTTATTAATCATAATGATCTGCATAGGTTAATTTTGATGGGACCCAATAGGTTACCCTAGTTTGACTATCTTCATACCTTGTTTACCACTGAATTTTTAGGTACTACGTGCTATTGCTTTATGTGGTTTTGGGTATGGAGATATACATTATTCATGATCATACTTTTATTATCAGTTTGTTATTTACTGTTCATGATAAGATCATTATGTTAATTGGAACATGGAGAACCACCCAGGAAAACAGTGTTACCACAAGGGTGGTATGGGACGCCCTTGGCCGACTAATTAAGAAAGCTAGTGGAGGACTACCTTACCCAAAAGGGCAAGGGCAGTAGGGGAGTTGTTGGTCATTCGTTCTCAAATGCTATGAATCGAGAACAAGGCAACACAATCATTAAGGATTAAGGATCTTCGTCATTCGAAGTATTATCTCCACATGGAGATAATACACATCAGACGAAGGTCATAAAAGATAAGCATTCATTATTTAATATATGAATGAGAATGCGAAAGGATAAACATGAAGATTGTATATTCATTAATTCATTTATATTCATGTTCCATAAAATGCAAATGAATATTCAACAAAATTGATATTACATTGATACCTTCGGCTTGCTCGAAGGCGAGAATGCGAGAGAGTGATTACAATCCAGCGTGAACAGTACGGTGTTACTGTTCATCTATTTATAGGCACGGGACGCAGCCCGAGCAAAAGTACATTTATGTCCTCAACATTTACACATGATCGTAATACAAGCTATTAAGGACTAAGTAGTCTTTTCCTCTTTCGATCATCAACATTATTTATCATCTTCATTGTGAGCTGAAGCTGTCCATCTGGTGATAGCTTCGGCGTTTACTCTTATCCTCTTTGGATGACTTCATCTTGTGTGCTTTCGTCATAAGGGAGAAGCTTGTATCTTGAAGAAGAAGTTTCCTGTAATAGCTTATGCTGAAAACAAATGGTTAATTATGTTTTGGAGGACCTTTGGAAGGAGAAGGCCCCCAACAGGAGTGGTCAGTGTAGGGAGGCCCTTGGGTTGATTTTGCTGCAATGGCGGTCAGGCGAGGGGTCCCTGCATTGGAGCTTCCTAGAAACTGTAGTGGGTTTTCTGAAGCTAGTGGAACTTTGTAAAGGCCTCGTAGTGTTACCCTGCCTCGCTTCCTTGGTAGAGGTGTATGGGAAGTCGCGATCCCTTGGCAGATGGATAACATGACTTGTGGGTAAAGATGTGCTACCTCTGCATAGTGTAAAACTGGTATATCAGTCATGCTCACGGTCATGAGCGGCTCGAACACTCACATGACTAATATATGGAACTAAATTCAATTTGTCATATGCATTGCATCGCAGGTGTTGTTATCAAATTTTTATATATTACTTATTTTGGTTGGTATATACTTACACTTAGCAACTGCTAATGAAATTTTTACCAACTTTAAAAGCAATACTCAGCTTTAACCATCCTCTTTGGTAAGCCTCACACTTCACATGAGCTCCCACCTTTGGCGAGTTCATGCACATTATTCTCCACAACTTGTTGAGTGATGAACGTATGTGAGCTCACTCTTGCTGTCTCACCCCCCACGGGTCAAGAACAGGTACCGCAGGATGAGGTGCATGAAGGATGCTATGACGAGTTCATGAGAGGTCTAGGCCATCGTCTCCCAATCAACTTTGGGTTGCTGGATCGTTGTCTCCTTATGATGTAACTATTTATTTATTTTGTATAGAACTCCTATTATATAGTAAGGATGTGACATTCGTTTCTGTACCACTATTCATCATATGTGTGAGACTTGGTCCTAGCACACATGGTGATTATGTTCGCGCCCGGGTCTTGGTGCCCCGAAACCCAGGTGTGACACCATCCCAAGAGTTCTCTAGGCTAAGCACGCTTAACCTGGGGGTTCTTTCCAGATAGGCTTCCGTAAAAGAAGATGCACCTTGTTGGTATGAGTACTCTACTAATTTTATTAAGCTTTGGGCTAGGATATCACCATCCACCGGGGCCAGGATATTATAATCCACCCCTTAGAAGACCGACGTCCTCGTCGGTCAACCCCAAGCCAAGAACCTCCCCTCTTGGCCACGTATGTGTGTCTAGTGGCGTCATATTCCATGCCATTTGACCACTCCAGGCTCACATGCGCCATATGCCCAAACCCCTAGCCCACACATGCCCATGAAACCGTGAGGGTCGGCTCTAATACCATTTGTGACACCTCGTCCACTCCCGGACCAGCGATCCTTACTCCTGGCAACCCTCTAGGATCATAGACCATCCCTGCAGAACAACAAGAGTCTTTTGTGCGCACTTTGTCCTCACTCATGCGCACCCGAGAAGACTTCCTGGGTGGTCACCCATCCCAAGATTTCTCTAGGCAAGCACGCTTAACATGGAGGTTCTTTCCAGACAGGCTCCCGAAAAAGAAGATGCACCTTGTTCGTATGAGTACTCTATTAATTCTATTAAGACTTAAGCTAGGATATCACCATCCACCAAGGTCAAGAGATCACAGTTAGTGTTAAACTAATTTGCTCACCAGCACTCCAACTTTTGCACCCCCTTGCCCTCTCCTCGCCGCTCTCACGGACCTTGCAGTCTGGTATGCAACGCTTGCTCCCTGCACGTGTGGATACCTCGAAGGTGCTGCATCTGTAGCACTAGCACGAACCACACAAGGACGTGAAGGATGCCAGCGACTGCATAACACTACTCGACACGTTTGTCTACATCGTCACGGCTTCCAATGCCCTACGCGTCTAGTGGTAATCTTGAACCTATAACAACAGTAGATCTTGGTTTTATGGGGTCAAGTTTTTTGTTTTGCACTAGTGTTGCCTCCCCAAAATCCTACAATTAGGTCTGAAGCTTGATCTTTCCATGACTAGGAATATGTGTTTCACCGGAGATCTTTCCTAAGCTTGATCTAGGCTTAGGACTCATCTACTCTACTAGCCTAACAATGCTACTACATATGTGGTTGTTGTGGAGGTTGGCTATATTGCCTCTCATTGTACTAAAGTGGGCTTTGATGTTGATGGTTATATCTTCTCCACTCCTGCAGCTATTGTTACATAGTTGGGCTCAAACCCAACTTATGCTAATTATAGCCTTGATGCTAGATGTGTGGCATTATGCTATTGGCTAGGCAAAAAGATGATGTATGACACACATCCTTCGGTAGGCCACCTTGCTTCATGTCTGTCAATTCCCTTTTCTTCTAGATGATAATATTGCAATACTTTATTGTGTCCCCTTTATCCTCTCACATAACACAATATAGTTTTGATAGTTGGTTGTTTTTAGAGAATCTACTTCCAAAGATGTGGCTACCCCTTCCACCTCTTTGTACCGCTTCCCCAAAAACTACTCTATAGACTTACCTAGGGTTCGCACAGTGCTTGGCCTAAAGTTGAAGTTTTGGGGGATGTTGCTTGTATTTTTCAAACTAGGATGCGTTTTGAATGTTTAGACTTGCCTTGCATCCCTATCAAAGGTCCTTTTTATTTCTATGTACTTTTAATGCTCATGATGACGCTGCCAAAAGTCATTGTCTACTGTAATGTATTTTTTTCATCTTCTAAAACAAATTTTCCTGGGTTTGTGGTGGTTTTCCATGAAAATAATCTTATCATTGCCCATTTTGTACCCCTTGATCATTGTCTTGACAATGATTTCGTTGCGTGCACCATAGGTCTATGATCTTACTCTGACAAACCTTTGTATGTACCTTTGAAGGGATTTGTCAGGTTCTTGGACGCAAAGGAATCAAGCCTATGCTATGATTGACTTTTTGGAATCCTTGAAATCTTGTAATTAATTAGTTTTTCGATTTCTCATGTCCAATCGATCATGGGAAAAGGGATGGGTACCACGTGTTGAGCTATGCCTTTAACAACTATGATGAATAATTTGGCCAACACTGTTGTATTTCTGCTAAATGATGTAATTGTTGCTTTGTAGCTTATATGAAATTTCTTTAGATCAGATTGGCCATCATATGTAGAAAGCAAAGTTTATTTGTAAGCAACAACCTAAGGAATTGGTTGTTTCTTCTGAGAGAGCACAGATGCATTGTCATAGATAATATTGTTATAATTGTGGTCCTAGTCCACAAAGGTATTTATGTTATGATATCTGTTATACTCATGTCTTTGCTCTTCGTCGTCATCTATTCTTATATGGTAGAGCTTTTCTAATACTTAATTTAATTGCCTCATATCTAAATAGACTGAAGCAGCTTTTGCTTCCGCACTTCCATGTGCCTTTGGATGGATTCCAACCCTTATTTTTTGCATCGATTTCATCTTGATTAGAAATAGCTTGAGCGGTTTCCTCTTCTCTTGCCTTAGTTGAGAGAGTTCGACTGGATTGTTGCCATCTAGGTAATCTTGTTCTTCAACTATGTTTATGCAATCTATTATGTAGATGGCCATATTCCCGTTGTGAAGGCATGATTGTCGTTATTGATAAGTACATCTAAGGTGGGTACCAAATATTGGGGACCCATCCCAATTCATCGGAATCTCTTAGATGATACATTAATAATGTCAAATTCAATTTTCGCATAATAGCTAGTCATTCTGATAGCCAAACCATTCATCAATTTATATGGTCGAGCTCCCGTAGAACCTTGTTTGAAATTACATTTTACCTCTCGTTTTCATAAGTAACACTTCACAATCAGATATGTACATTTCTAACATTTCACCACACGTTGTGTCAGACACATCTTTACTCAATCGAGACATTCTTTTGGTCACCACTTCTAGATGAAGGTTTTCGTTGTCGTCGAAGCTCCACTTTTATCACCTTCGGCTCTACATTTTTTATTCACCTATAGTTGCCAAAGCATTACAACGAGGATTCAATGAATATAGGTCAATTGTTGGGGGCCTTCGTCCTCCGAAGGTCCTCAAAAACGTGATTTAACAATGTCTTCCAAGTGTGACATATGAACAGGTACCTTCGAAATCGGGTTAAAAGCATATACGATGTAAAAAGCATGATCGTGACGAAGGCTGAAGTTGCTCCGAAGCTACGCGCAAGGGAGCTTTGGCTAAATAGCGGAAAAAGGAACCGACTTAAAGGGGAAAAGGCTATCTAGTCCTCATAGAGTTGTCCATAAGTCAATAGTAAATATAAAGGGCATAAATGTAATTTCTCACAGGCTGCGTCCTGTGCCTATAAATAGATGAACAGTACCCCCGTACTGTTCACGCTGATTTGTACTCGCTCGTGCATTACGCTTGTACTATCTCCTCCTGTCAAGTCGAAGGTACAAATGTGATTGTGTATTATTTCTGTTTATTCATGATATATAATAAAAGATGAGTTAATAATGTTACATAATCATTCATGTTGTTTTCTATGTTTTACATGCTTCTTCTTTCATTAATATACACTGCAATCATGAAGGTATGTCCTTCATTACCTTCGTTTGAAGATCATTATGTCCTGAGGGGAATAATGCTTCGAAGGACGAAGGGCCTTAACCTTTAACATTTTGTGTTTCCTTGTTCTTAATTCATAGCATTTGAGAACAAGTCCCCAACATTGGCGCCCACCTCCGGTGAACTCTTTTGACCACCTTTGGCAAGCACTGACCTTCGTCATGCCGCCGAAGAAAGCTTCAGCGCTAGGGGCTGCTGCACTACAGCCACTGGACCCATACCAGGAAACTCTTTCTCTCCGAGAGGCTCGAAGCCAGAAGAGGAAGGCCACCAGTCCATCACTCTAGGAGGAGGAGTTGGACCAAGAGATCAGGGACATGGAAATCATCCATCAACAAGTACAAAGGAAGAAGGAGAAGGTGGCGCGGTTGGCTGATCTTCAAAGGAAGATCGACGAAGCTACTGAAGAAGTGCGTCATCTTGCTCAGGATGAACAAGATCGAAGGCCCCAACATGGGGAGCTTCGTCAAGAAGGCTTATTCAATGAAGATGGATGGTATGATGATTTTAATCATGATACCTTTACTTTTGATGATGCTTCTCCCTTGGCAACAGAATTGCAGGCTACCCCATGGCCCCCGTCATACAAGCCACCTCATCTTCCCATGTATGATGGGCACTCAGATCCAAAGCAGTTTCTGCTGAGCTACGAAGCAACTATATCTTCGTATGGGGGCAATACCGCAGTCATGGCGAAGTCCTTCGTCATGGCAGTCCGGAATGTAGCCCAAACATGGTATTCTTCTCTTCGGCCAGGGACTATAACGTCGTGGCAGAAGCTTAAGGACATTCTGGTTACCAGTTTCCAAGGCTTTCAAACAAAGCCAGTCACACCTCAGGCCCTGTTCCAATGCACACAAGACCACGAAGAATACCTTCAGGCATATGTACGAAGGTTCTTGCGACTAAGGGCACAAGCGCCTACAGTGCCCAATCAAATTGTCATTGAGGCCATGATCAAGGGTCTTAGGCCAGGACCTACTGCTCAATATTTCGCCAGAAAGCGCCCACAGACCCTAGAGAAGCTACTTCAGAAGATGGATGAGTACATTCGGGCCGATAACGACTTCCACCAAAGAAGGGAGGAAGCGTACAAATTCTCTGAGATGACCAAGGGCTTCGGAGGACGAATCCACCCGAGGCATGTCAGGTCGATTCATAGATCCAGACAGAATGGTGACAAAGGGAGTCAGCCTCAGAGGTCACAATACACCTCACAATCTTTGGCCCAACATCAAAGCTCTTTCAGGCCACCAGCTCCAAGGGGCAGAGGCGCCAGGGGCTTCGAAGGAAGATTTGGGGATCAGCCCAGGAAGATCTATTGTTTATTCTATGGCGAGGACAAGGGCCATACTACAGGAATGTGCCAAATCACTATTCAGAAGCAAAAGGAGATCGCAGAAGCCGAAGCTCAACAGAATCAACCGAAGCAGGTCTTGCACACTGCTTCGTGCCACTCTCCCTACATACCAGATTATGTGGGCAATCATCCTGCAGCTTCTGTTGCTTTGGCTAGTTAGTCACACGCTTCCTGGCCACAGCCCCCACCTCCACCACCACTTCAACTTACCTATTCACGGGGCCAACAGCTAGAGGGGCGCCAACACTCTCAACAGCAACGGGAATTCAGGGAGGAATCCGAAGCTCGCACAGTCAATAGTACTGTGCCGGAATCAAAGCATATTTATTAAGAGATATCCTACCTCTGTAATAATTTTACGTCCTATGTCTTTTTGTTTTTCAATAATCAACAAGTAAAGTAAATTTAGTTTTTAATTCCTTGTAATGGTTTCGCTTCTATTAAAATGAAATATATCTCCTTCACAGATTTATGAAGCTCAAAAATTGCTGAAGCTCAAAATCGTTCCTAAGGAAATGTAGAGCTAGATAAATGTTGTAGCTACAAAAAAAGACGCTCCTAAGGGAGCGCAGCGTAAGTTTTGCCGAAGCTACAAAAAAGTCGTTCCTAAGGGAGCGCAGTGTAAGTTTTTTGCTCAAAAGTCGTTCCAAAATCCAAAGGGAATGCAGAGCCAAATACCGCCGAAATATAAGGCGAAGAAGTTCAAAAGACGTTCCTAAGGGAATGCAGAACTTACACCGAAAAGTCAACGGTGATACCACCGAAATATAAGGCGAAGAAGTTCAAAAGACGTTCCTAAGGGGATGCAGAACTTACACCGAAAAATAACCGGTGAAGCCGAAAAATAATCGGCAAAGAAGACTTTGGTTGTTCCTAAGGGAATGCAGAGATTGTGTGTTTTAGTGTGGGCGTGTGGGTGTGTGTCTTCGGCATTAGCATCATATTTTGCATCATATCATCACATCATCCCGCATAGCATCACATCATACATCATATCACACTAATGACACGAATTGAATACGAAGTCGATCTTTGGAGAATGCTTTGTGAAATAAAAATGTGCCAAGGTACAAAAGTAAGCTAAGCAATGCAGTTTCATCAGCTATGTTGCAAAAGAAGGGATCCCTTGTTTTTGAAGCATGGATGATTTTATGAAGCATGAATGTTTTTACGAAATATGGATATTTTCACGAAGCATGGATTCCTTTCTTTACGAAGCATGAAAAAGAAGGGAAGGTGTTTTTTCGCCGAAGGCTCAAAAATGGTATGTGTATAAAAGTTTCATGCATCGCAAAGAAGAGAATTACAAATAATTTACATATTAGATTCAAAACTTTACACATCGAATATTACAACATTGTTGCAGCAAAGTTACATTGTTCATCTAAAAATGTTTTTACAATAAGTACTAGTCTTCCTTCAGGACCTTCTCCGCAACTTCATTCAGCAATTTGTTAACGACTTCGTCAACAACAGATTCAGCCATATTTATGATTTCTAGTGCTTCCTTCGTTGCTGGATCGGCTAATGGATCGAATGGTTCCAGTGGCGGAGATAATTTAGCTACAATGGAAAAAATTAGTCAGTCTGAAGCCACAAAAACAAAAGCCAAAGCTAGGTGCTGCGAAACAATACCTATGTGTCTCTCGCGCTCTACAGCTTATTCATCTTGTTTTGCTTGTACTCGGGCGTCGTGAATGTCTTTCTCACTTTTCTTCATAATTTCGTGAGCCATTTCTCGGCCACCATTTACCCAGATGTCATTGTAAAATTTTCCGTCCATTAAACTTGCTTCAGCTGAGGGATCCATTGTGTCATCCACAGAGAAGGCAGCTTCGGCTTGGGCCAGGGTCTTGACATGGTCGCACCCCGCCTTCTCTAGGATGGCTGAAATTCCTCTCGCATCGGAGAACGTGCAGACATCCACGCGATCACTTAGAATTTCTTCGAAAGCTTTGGCTTCTCCACTTATCCATTCAATAACACCTTCAGGGTCGCCGCGTATGAAGTAATCTTCGTTGGAATAGGCGCCCACGTTGGCGAAGCTAGCCTTTATATTCTCCACGCAGCCCAAGGATTTTTCGAAGCATCTTTCTTTGGATGCGCGAAGTTCTTCAACTGTTTTTTCTAAATAGTTTTTCCAATATTCACTAGTATCTCAGTTAGCCTCTGCGAGACCGCATTTTTCTTTGGCTTCGGCCAACTTTTTCCGAAGGTCTTCGATCTCATTCTCTTGAATTTCAGCTTGAGCCTTGAAACTAGCTTCATCTTCTTTCACTTTGTTTACCAATGAAATCAATATTTTGTCTTTTTCAAGACCTTCATTCCTTAATTCTATTACCTCTGAACGAAGGTTCTTCAGAGCCATTGTATATCCTTCATCTTCAATGTTTTTCTGTGTTGTAAGGGCATTGCTAAGGATTAAGCCCTACAAGAGGAGAACAGAATTAAGTATAAACAAATAAAATATTTCGTTTTCAAAATACAAAATTAGCTTTTATACCTTTATGCTATTATACGCCAAACTATCAGCGAGCTCATCCTTTGATAATATTGAAAGGCCATCTTCTAGCTTCGGAAATTTGATGCTTCAACCTATCTCCCGGCAGACATATATCTCTTTATTATCCGGGAGACAGTACAAAAAATCTTCTTCCCCACTGCCATTTGTCGGGGACCATAAATAGGGGTACCCCCAAGACTCCTAATCTCAGCTAGTAACCCCCATCAGCACAAAGCTACAAAGGCCTGATGGGCGCGATTAAGGTCAAGCCTCATTCCACTCAAGGGACACGATCTCGCCTCGCCCGAGCCCAGCCTCGGGCAAAGGCAGCCGACCCCGGAGGATTCACGTCTCGCCCGAGGGCCCCCTCAAGCAACGGACACACCTTCGGCTCGACCGAGGCCCAGTCTTCACAGAGAAGTAACCTTGGCCAGATCACCACGCCAACCGACCGTATCGTAGGAGCATTTAATGCAAGGATCGCCTGACACCTTATCCTGACGCGCGCTCTTCAGACGACAGAGCCGAAGTGACCGCAGTCACTTCGCCGCTCCACTGACCGACCTGATAAGAAAACAGTGCTGCCTGCGTCGCTCCGACTGCTGTGCCACTCGACAGAGTGAGGCTGACAGCAGCTAAGTCCAGCCTCGGGCGCCATAGGAAGCTCTGCCTCGCCCGACCCTAGGGCTCGGGCTCAACCTCGACGCTGGACGACGGACTCCGCCTCGCCCGACCCAGGGCTCGGACATAGCCTCGGCCTCGGAAGACGGTCTCCGCCTCGCCCGACCCAGGGCTCGGACTCAACCTCGACCTCAGAAGACGGACTCCGCCTCGCCCGACCCCAGGGCTCGGACTCAGCCTTGACCTCGGAAGACGGACTCGACCTCGACCTCGGAGGAGCCTCCTCCTTGCCCGACCTAGGGCTCGGACCGACCATGTCACAGGGGGGGCCATCATTACCCTACCCCTAGCTAGCTCAGGCTACGGGGAACAAGACCGGCGTCCCATCTGGCTCGCCCCGGTAAACAAATAATGATGGCGCCCCGCATGCTCCATGACGACGGCAGCTCCCAGCCCCTTACGTCAGCAAGGGGACGTCAGCAATGATCCGACAACCCCGATAGTTGTACTTCCGCAGGGCTCCAGCTCTCCTTCGATGGCCACGACATCACATGAACAGGGCAGCAAAACCTCTCCGACTTCCACGACGGCATGTACTTAGGGCTCTAGATCCTCTCTGCTAGACACGTTAGCACACTGCTACACTCCCCATTGTACACCTGGACCCTCTCCTTATGCCTATAAAAGGAAGGTCCAGGGCTCTCGTACGAGAAGGTTGGCCGCACGGGAGAACGGTCCGGCGCATAAGGCTCTCGCTCTCGCTCTCTCCCACGCGAACGCTTGTAACCCCCTACTGCAAGCGCATCCATCCTCCCTGGGCGCAGGACAACACGAAGGTCGTGGGTTCCCCTTACTGTTCTCCCCCCTTTGTGTCCCGTCTCGCGCCGACCCATCTGGGTTGAGACACGCAGCGACAATTTACTCGTCGGTCCAGGGACCCCTCGGGGTCGAAACGCCGACAGTTGGCGCGCCAGGTAGGGGCCTGCTGCGTGTTGACGAACAGCTTCCCGTCAAGCTCCAGATGGGTAGTCTCCAGCAACCTTTCCAACCCGGGACGATGCTCCGTTTCGGGAGTCTTGAGTTCGTGTCCCTCGACGGCAGCTACGACATGATACTCCTTCCTCTGCCGCGCGACAGCGACAATGGCGGCCGCCAGCCCGCCCGCCAGCGGCGAAGTCAACGACGTCTTCCCCACATGGCGGAAGAACAACATCTGGGTTTGTTTCGTCACCTCCCCCACTGGCGGAGGAGGACGCGAGGCAACCATGGCCAAGCAGGAGGCGGCACCTCGTCGGCTATCGAGCAAGTCGACGATGTCGGCGCCCCAGCGGGGGACACGTCGGGCTTCGACCTTGCGTCTGAGACAAAGACGAGCGCTGTTTCCCCGCAACACGCCAACCCCAAGCAGACAAACGACGCCAGCACGCTCGCAAAGGACTTGCTGGGCGTCGCCCTCGTACCTAAGACAACGGTGCAGTCTGCCCCTGACGCGACTTCGTCACCGCCCGTCGACCAAGAGGTACCGACCGATTCCCATCTCGTGCCTTTTGGATTCAGCTTCGACCCACCAAGCCACCACGCTTCGGTGGAAGCTTTCATAGAGGCATGTACCAACCCTCCGGGGTACCATATGTGGTCGCCCTGGGACAGACTGACGGCCGTCTCGACCTACGGACCCTCGGGTTCCGAGGAAGATGACGAGCCCGACTTTCGTTGGGATTTCTCCGAGCTCGGTAACCTCAGTGCCATGCGGGACTTCATGACCGCATGCGACTACTGCCTCTCCGATTGTTCCGATGGTAGCCGCAGCTTCGGCGACGAGGACTTTGGCCCAAGTCATGAATGTTTCCACGTCGATCTAGGGGGTCCCGATGAAGGCAACCATCTTGGTATGCCGGAAAACAGCGGTCCCCCTAGGCCTACGTCTCGCGTTGACATCCTTTGGGAGCTAGCTGTGGTCCCAGTCCCTGCGGGGGGTCAGGACGCACAGCTCGAGCAAATCCGCGAGATGCAGCCCAGGCTCGACGAGGGAGCAGGAACGCTTGAGCAGTTCCGGCGGAACCTCAGGCAGGAATGGGCAGACCAAGCTCCGGCCGGAGAAGCGCGTCATCTACCCCAGGGCATCCAGCACCGCATTGCCAACGACGTCAGGGCAAGGCCGCCACCAGCTTCCAGTGGGGTCGGCCAGAACCTGGCTGCAGCAGCAATACTACTCCGCGCGATGCCGGAACCATCGACCACCGAAGGGCGGCGTATCCAGGGAGAGCTCAAGAATCTCTTGGAGGATGTCGCGGTCCGACGGGCCGAAAGCTCTGCCTCCCAAAAGCAGGGGTACCCCTCGGAGCATCGCGCCGCGACTTCCCGATTCGTGCGGGAAGCCTCGGTCCACACTGGGCGCACGCACAACACAGCGCCTGCGGCCCCGGGTCGCCTCGGCAACGAGCACCACCACCGCAACCGTCGAGCCCACCTCGACGAGAGGGTGCGCCGAGGCTACCACCCCAGGCGTGGGGGACGCTACGACAGCGGGGAGGATCGGAGTCCCTCGCCCGAACCACCCGGTCAGCAGGCTTTAAGCCGGGCCATACGACGGGCGCCGTTCCCGACCCGGTTCCGAACCCCGACTACCATCACAAAGTACTCGGGGGAGACGAGGCCGGAGCTATGGCTCGCGGACTACCGACTGGCCTGCCAGCTGGGTGGAACGGACGATGACAACCTCATCATCCGCAACCTCCCTCTGTTCCTCTCCGACACCGCTCGAGCCTGGCTGGAGCATCTGCCTCCGGGGCAGATCTCCAACTGGGACGACCTGGTCCAAGCCTTCGCCGGCAACTTCCAGGGCACGTACGTGCGCCCTGGGAACTCCTAGGATCTCTGAAGCTGCCGCCAGCAGCCGGGAGAGTCTCTCCGGGACTACATCCGGCGATTCTCGAAGCAGCGCACCGAGCTGCCCAACGTCACCGACTCTGACGTCATCGGCGCGTTCCTCGCCGGCACCACCTGCCGTGACCTGGTGAGCAAGCTGGGTCGCAAGACCCCCACCAGGGCGAGCGAGCTGATGGACATCGCCACCAAGTTCGCCTCTGGCCAGGAGGTGGTTGAGGCCATCTTCCGAAAGGACAAGTAGCCCCAGGGCCGCCAGCCGGAAGATGTCCCCGAGGCGTCCGCTCAGCGCGGCGCGAGGAAGAAGGGCAAGAAGAAGTCGCAAGCGAAACGCGACGCCACCGACGTGGACCTTGTCGCCGCCGCTGAGTACAAGAACCCTCAGAAACCGCCTGGAGGTGCCAATCTCTTCGATAAGATGCTCAAGGAGCCGTGCCCCTATCATCAGGGGCCCGTCAAGCACACCCTTGAGGAGTGCGTCATGCTTCGGCGCCACTTTCACAAGGCCGGGCCACCGGCGGAAGGTGGCAGGGCCCACAACAACGACAAGAAGGAGGATCATAAGGCAGAGGAGTTCCCCGAGGTCCACGACTGCTTCATGATCTACGGTGGGCAAGTGGCGAATGCCTCGGCTCGACACCGCAAGCAAGAGCGTTGGGAGGTCTGCTCGGTAAAGGTGGCGGCGCCAGTCCACCTAGACTGGTCCGACAAGCCCATCACCTTCGACCAGGGCGACCACCCCGACCGCGTGCCGAGCCCGGGGAAATATCCGCTCGTTGTCGACCCCGTCATCGGCAACGCCAGGCTCACCAAGGTCCTCATGGACGGAGGCAGCAGCCTCAACATCATCTACGCCGAGACCCTCGGGCTCCTGTAGATCGATCTGTCCTCGATCCGGACAGGCGCGGCGCCTTTTCACGGGATCATCCCCGGGAAACGCGTCCAACCCCTCGGACAACTCGATCTGCCCGTCTGCTTCGGGACTCCCTCCAACTTCCGAATGGAAACTCTCACGTTCGAGGTGGTTGGGTTCCGAGGAACCTACCACGCAGTACTGGGGAGGCCATGCGACGCCAAGTTCATGGCCGTCCCCAACTACACCTACCTCAAGTTCAAAATGTCGGGCCCCAACGGGGTCATCACCGTCGGCCCCACGTACCGACACGCGTATGAATGCGACGTGGAGTGCGTGGAGTACGCCGAGGCCCTCGCCGAATCCGAGGCCCTCATCGCCGACCTGGAGAGCCTCTCCAAGGAGGCGCCAGATGCGAAGCGCCACGCCGGCAACTTCGAGCCAGCTGAAACAGTCAAATCCGTCCCTCTCGACCCCAGCAACGACGCCTCCAAGCAGATACGGATCGGCTCCGAGCTCGACCCCAAATAGGAAGCAGTGCTCGTCGACTTTCTCCGCGCGAACGCCGAAGTCTTTGCGTGGAGTCCCTCGGACATGCCTGGCATACCAAGGGATGTCACCGAGCACTCGCTGGATATCCGAGCTGGAGCCCGACCCGTGAAGCAGCCTCTGCGCCGATTCGACGAAGAAAAGCGTAGAGCCATAGGCGAGGAGATCCACAAGCTGATGGCCGCAGGGTTCATCAAAGAGGTATTCCATCCCGAATGGCTTGTCAACCCTGTGCTTGTGAGAAAGAAAGGAGGGAAATGGCGGATGTGTGTAGACTACACTGGTCTAAACAAAGCATGTCCGAAGGTTCCCTACCCTCTGCCTCGCATCGATCAAATCGTGGTTTCCACTGCTGGGATCGAAACCCTGTCTTTCCTTGATGCCTACTCAGGGTATCACCAAATCAGGATGAAAGAGTCCGACTAGCTCGCGACTTCTTTCATCACGCCCTTTGGCATGTACTGCTACGTTACTATGCCATTTGGTTTGAGGAATGCGGGTGCGACGTACCAAAGGTGCATGAACCACGTGTTCGGAGAGCACATTGGTCGAACGGCCGAGGCTTACGTCGATGACATCATAGTCAAGACGAGGAAAGCCTCCGACCTCCTCTCCGACCTTGAAACGACATTCCGGTGTCTCAAGGTGAAAGGCGTAAAACTCAATCCTGAGAAGTGTGTCTTCGGAGTCCCCCGAGGCATGCTCCTGGGGTTCATTGTCTCCGAGCGGGGCATCGAGGCCAACCCGGAGAAAATCGTGGCCATCACCAACATGGCGCCCATCAAGGACTTGAAAGGCGTACAGAGGGTCATGGGATGCCTTGCGGCTCTGAGCCGCTTCATCTCGCGCCTCGGCAAAAGAGGCCTACCTCTGTACCGCCTCTTAAGAAAGACCGAGTGCTTCACTTGGACCCCCGAGGCCGAGGAAGCCCTTGGGAACCTGAAGGCGCTCCTTACGAACGCACCCATCCTGGTGCCCCCCGCTGCCGGAGAAGCCCTCTTGATCTACGTCGCCGCTACCACTCAGGTGGTCAGCGTCGCGATCGTGGTTGAGAGACGAGAAGAGGGGCATGCATTGCCCGTCCAGAGGCCGGTCTACTTCATCAGTGAGGTACTGTCCGAGACCAAGATCCGCTACCCACAAATTCAGAAGCTGTTGTACGCGGTGATTCTGACGCGGCGGAAGTTGCGACACTACTTCGAGTCTCATCCGGTGACTGTGGTGTCATCCTTCCCCCTGGGGGAGATCATCCAGTGTCGAGAGGCCTCGGGTAGGATTGCAAAATGGGCGGTGGAGATCATGGGCGAGACAATCTCGTTCGCCCCTCAGAAGGCCATCAAGTCCCAAGTCTTGGCGAACTTTGTGGCTGAATGGGTCGACACCCAGCTCCTGGTAGCTTCGATCCAACCGGAACTCTGGACCATGTTTTTCGACGGGTCGCTGATGAAAACAGGGGCAGGCGCGGGCCTGCTCTTCATCTCGCCCCTCGGGAAGCACCTCTGCTACGTGTTGCGCCTCCATTTCCCGGCGTCCAACAACGTGGCTGAGTACGAGGCTCTGGTCAACGAGTTGCGCATCGCCATTGAGCTAGGGGTCTGACGCCTCGACGCTCGCGGTGACTCGCAGCTTGTCACCAACCAAGTCATGAAGAACTCCCACTATCGCGACTCGAAGATGGAAGCCTACTGCGAAGAGACTCGGCGCCTGGAAGACAAGTTCTACGGGCTCGAGGTCAACCACGTCGCCCGACGGTACAACGAGACTGCGGACGAGCTGGCGAAGATAGCTTCGGCACGAACAACGGTTTCCCCGAACGTCTTCTCCCGGGACCTACATCAACCCTCAGTCAAGACAAACCACACACCCGAGCCCGAGAAGGCCTCGGCCCGGCCCGAGGCACCCTCGGCTACCGAGGGTGAGGCTCTGCGCATCGAGGAAGAGCAGAATGGGGTCACGCCTAATCGAAACTGGCAGACCCCATACCTGCAATATCTCCACCGAGGAGAGCTACCCCTCGACAGAGCCGAAGCTCGGCGACTGGCGCGGCGCGCCATGTCATTCGTCTTGCTGGGTGACGGGAAGGAGCTCTACCACCGCAGCCCCTCCGGCATCCTCCAGCGATGCATATCCATCGCCGAAGAATAGGAGCTCTTACAAGAAATACACTCGGGGCTTGCGGTCATCACGCATCGCCTCGAGCCCTTGTTGGAAACGCTTTCCGACAAGGTTTCTACTGGCCGACCGCGGTGGCCGACGCCACTAGAATTGTCCGCACCTGCCAAGGGTGTCAATTCTACGCAAGGCAGACGCACCTACCCGCTCAGGCTCTGCAAACAATACCCATCACCTGGCCGTTTGCTGTGTGGGGTCTGGACCTCGTCGGTCCCTTGCAGAAGGCACCCGGGGGCTACGCGCACCTGCTGGTCGCCATCGACAAATTCACCAAGTGGATCGAGGTCCGACCCCTAATTAGCATCAGGTCCGAACAGGCGGTGGCATTCTTCACCAACATCATCCATCGCTTCGGGGTCCCAAACTCCATCATCACCGACAACGGCACCCAGTTCACTGGCAGAAAGTTCCTGGACTTCTGCGAAGACCACCACATCCGGGTGGACTGGGACGCCGTGGCACACCCCATGACGAATGGGCAGGTAAAACGTGCCAACGGCATGATTCTGCAAGGACTCAAGCCGAGCATCTACAACGACCTCCACAAGTTCGGCAGGCGATGGATGAAGGAACTCCCCTTGGTGGTCTGGAGCCTGAGGACGACGCCAAGTCGAGCCACGGGTTTCACGCCGTTCTTTCTAGTCTATGGAGCCGAGGCCATCTTGCCCACAGACTTAGAATATGGTTCCACAATGACGAGGGCCTACGACGACCGACGCAACCAGACCAACCGAGAAGACTCAGTGGACCAGCTGGAAGAGGCTCGGGACATGGCCTTACTACACTCGGCACGGTATCAGCAGTCCCTGCGACGCTACCACGTCCGAGGGGTTCGGTCCCGAGACCTCCAAGTGGGTGACTTGGTGCTTCGGCTACGACAAGACGCCCGAGGACGTCACAAGCTCACGCCTCCCTGGGAAGGGCCATTCATCATCGCCAAGATTTTGAAGCCCGGAACATACAAGCTGGCCAACAGTCAAGGCGAGGTCTACAGCAACGCTTGGAACATCCGACAGCTACGTCGCTTCTACCCTTAAGATGTTTTCAAGTCGTTCATACACCTCGTTTACATATGCCAATAAAGTCTAACCATCAAGGAAGGGTCAGCCTTGCCTCGGCAAAGCCCAACCCTCCCTCGGGGGCTAGAAGGGGGGAACCCCCTCCGCGTCAAAATTTTCCTCGGAAAAAATCTTTCTGCCAGAATATCTTTCGTGCTTTTCGACTACTTCGGTAGTGGGATCATGAAAACGATGGAGTACACGTAAGCAGGCAAGGCCGACCGAGCCGAGGGACTCCTACGCCTCCGGGATATGGATACCTCACTCATCGCCTTCTGCGAGAAGTAACTCGCGTTCGGATGAGCGATCCTGCTGACCGAACAAGCTTTAATGCTCAAAAGACTTTCTGCCGAAACGGTTTTTCGGGTTTTCTTGGCTACGTCGATAATAGAATCCCGCGGATGAGCAAGAGTACACGTAAATGGCAAGGTCGACCGAGCCGAGGGATTCCTACGCCTCCGGGATACGGATACCTCACTCATCACCTTCCGTGAGAAGTAACTCTAGCTCGGATAAACGATTCTGCTACCGACGAGCAAGCCCTGATACTCGAAACAAGAGGAAAAGAAACGCAGTTTTACAACGCAATGACAGTATGTTTGGGCCTCGGCGGCCGCAAAAAACATATGCATACTACAGGCGAACCGATCCTGCAGGCTCAGACATCGATGGAGGGGGAGCAGCAGCACCCTCGGCGTCAACTCCACCTTCGGCGAAGTCCGACCGAGCCTCGGACAGCAACACAGGCGAAGGATCTCCGCTCCGAAGGACGACGTCAGCACCACGCCCGGGCCATCGCCGCCAGGGTCTCCTCTAGGAACCCGGCCCGAGCAGACGGCTCGGCCGGCCACCCCGAAGCCTCAGCCAGTTGTCCCCCGAGGACACCAGCCCGGCTCGTGGCCTCGACAACTCGACTCCGGCGTTGGTCCCGCCAGTGGACGACCCGGCCAAGCCCCAGCCAACGAAGCTTCCTTTTTCGAGCCAACTCCGCCTTTGTCCACGCTGACACCGCTGCCCTTGGCCCCGGCTCACCGCAGAGCGGCCGAGGGTTCCTTCGACTAAGCAAGTGAAGCCTCGGGCGGCAAGGTCGACCGAGCCGAGGGATTCCTACGCCTCCGAGATACGGATACCTCACTCGTCACCTTCGCACGAGGCAACTCACACTTGGTTAAGCGGTTCAATTAGCCGACAGGCGAGTCCTAGTGCTCGAAACGAGGAAAAAACACGGTATTACACCCAAAAATACCTACATGTTCAGGCCCCGACAACCACAATGAACAAACACCGGCACTCAAGGTGCCATTACAAACAGAACTCTGGTTCCACCCTCGCAGGTACGAATAACCCCCCACATTGGAGGGCCTGCGGGGCGACAAGACCCCAGATGGCTCGCCGACGCCCGCTCCTGCAGCAGTGACAACGACCTCCGCTCCGGGCGGCCAAACAGCAACAGCGATGACCACAGGGCAGACGCTGCTGCGACAAGGCCCTCGCCCACGTCCCCACTCGAGGGGTGAGGACAAGCTACCAAGGCCATAGAGCTGGAGGTCAGTCCGCGGGTGGCACCGACTATCTCGTCGGCGGAGAAACCTCTTCCGGCTGCCTCGGTGGGAGGTGGCACCGGAAGCGGCGCCGAAGCCGCTCAGGCCGGAGAGCCAGACACGCGGCAGCTGCCAGCGCCACGGACGGTGAACGCCCTTCCCCCCGATCACTGAGGGAAGGAGCGGGCCGCTGCCCGCGCGGAGACAGGCCCCAACTTGGCGCACTCCCCTCCCCAGCACTGATGATGAACATCCTTGAAGCTGAGGGAGGGGCAGAGGCCGCAGCCCGGCTTGCTTCTCCCCACCCTCGAACTGGTGGTCACCGTCTTGGGTGACCACCGGCGAGGGGATGCAGCCGGGCTGCCTGATGAAAATCCTTGAAGCCGAACGATGGCTGAAATGTACCAACTTCCGCGAAGTTGCGTTCCTCCAACGACGACAAGACGAAAGCAACGCGAGCGCTCCCCATCCGGGGGCTCGGAAGGTGGAAGGACGCGATGCATGAAGGGAGTGCGAAGGCATGGTTGCCATCCAAGGGGGTCACCCTCCTTTTAAAGGCAACTCTCCCCACTTGCATCCTCAGCCGGCGCGGACTGAGTCTTCTCCAACACGCTCCAAGGTCCTCCCCCTACGACATGGGGGCTGGGTCCCACGCGTCATGCAAGCTGGCCCAGGACAGAAGAAGCCGAACCGCCACGAGCGGAGCGCACAACAGCCCAGCGGTTACAAGCATTCCTCCACTATCGCCCGGACCAGCGGGTGAAAGGGCGGACCGCCATGCAGGCGGCATGCGACCGCACCAGGGGGGCGCACCCTTTTGACTTCGACGCGTCCAGCATGGAGGCCCAGGCTCACACGTCATGTAACCGGCGCGCCGGTTACTACGTGCGAGAAACTGCACCGCCACTCGCGCCAGTACCGCGCCTCCTCGACTGTGGAACCGGTGCCGTGACTCGAGGCGACCCTGCGCATGACCCGACAGTGCCAACCGAGCACATCAGTCACGGGTCAGTCAGCCGCGGGGGAAGGCGCGACGGTCGATACGGCCAGAAATGGGCCGGCAGTAATGGCGGTGGCAGGCGGGCGGAAGCAGCAGTCAAATTTTCAGCAAGCTCACGCCCCCTCCTGGGACAGCGAGAGAACCCTCTCCCACGACGTGAAGGCGACGCGCCCGTGTTCCGTTCCTTGAACGGCTCGCGCACGCACAACGGCTGCCCCGCGAACCACTCGTCCCGTCGCATTAACTCTATGGCAGGACAGGTGGCACCTTTGGCAGGCAAAGCAGGCGACGCTTCACCTCCGCCATAATGACCGCGTCAAAAAAAAGGTGCGCCACGTCATTCGATTTCGTATCCTTTTCCACTTCCTCTTTCTCTCTCTTGCCACAGGGACCGGGAAAGGGGATACTCCGAAAGGGATCCTTCTACGCGAAGGAAGCGGGCCCCGAGCCCCCCTACTGATCAGAGGTTTGAAGGCTGGCCTCTCGGAAGGGTTCAAGAGCCGCCCCAGAGCACTCGGGCTCCGCGCCCACTACTGATCAGAGGTTCGAAGGCTGGCCCCTCGGAAGGGTTCAACGGCCGCCTTAGACCACTCGGGCTCCGCGCCCACTACTGACCAGGGGTTCGTAGGCTGGCCCCCGAAGAGTTCGATAGCCGCCTCAGAGCACGCAGAGCGAGGGATGACCCTGGGTACGTTCGATACATAACCAAGGCTCGGGCTACGCTCCCGAGGTACCCTAGGACATTTCCGAGACCGACGGGAACGATTTTGTAACGGAATCCCACCAAAGGGAGGCATCGAGCCCTCGGACCCCGTCAAAAGGGGACCGGGTCCGGCGAATCACCCACAGGTACTTTTGGAGCGCGCCTCCGGGCCACTAGCCGACCCCTAACGAATGGGGCACGGGCGTCCACTCGGATTACCCGTTAGCAACTCACTGGAGACACCATGTTCGGCGCCCTCCAAGGGCAACATGGCGCTTTCCCCCCTCCTCCTTGAGGAAAGGCGACACAGGGGCGTATGAAAAAAACCGAGTCTGTCCTTGACCGTCCTCTCGCTCTGTGCGGAGGCTCGGGGGCTGCTCTCGCAAACCCGGCTCTGGCCAAACCGTTGACAGCGTCAACATACCAGCCCGAGAACTTGGGACTCGACTATGCACCCGGGCTACGGCCAGTTCGCATGAGGGAACAACCAGACCGGCCGAAGCATCACGAAACACGCTAAGACCTCGAAGGAGTCAAACCACTCCTCCAAGGCCTCGGGGGCTACACCCGGCGGGTGCGCTCGCGCGCACCCACCGGAACGAAATGCAACCAAGAAAGGTCGGTCCCCTTGCAAAAAAGTGCGACAAAAGCCTCCAAGCGAGTATCAACACTCCCTTCGAGGCTCGGGGGCTACTGTCGGGGACCATAATTAGGGGTACCCCCAAGACTCCTAATCTCAGCTGGTAACCCCCATCAGCACAAAGCTGCAAAGGCCTGATGGGCGCGATTAAGGTCAAGGCTCAGTCCACTCAAGGGACACGATCTCGCCTTGCCCGAGCCCAGCCTCGGGCAAAGGCAGCCGACCCCGGAGGATTCACGTCTCGCCCGAGGGCCCCCTCAAGCAACGGACAAACCTTCGGCTCGCCCGAAGCCCAGTCTTCGCAGAGAAGCAACCTTGGCCAGATCGCCACGCCAACCGACTGTATCGCAGGAGCATTTAATGCAAGGATCGCCTGACACCTTATCCTGACGCGCACTCTTCAGTCGACAGAGCCGAAGTGACCGCAGTCACTTCGCCGCTCCACTGACCGACCTGACAAGAAAAAAGCGCCGCCTGTGTCGCTCCGACTGCTCTGCCACTCGACAAAGTGAGGCTGACAGCAGCTAAGTCCAGCCTCGGGCGCCATAGGAAGCTCTGCCTCGCCCGACCCCAGAGCTCGGGCTCAACCTTGATGCTGAACGACGGACTCCGCCTCGCTCGACCCCAGGGCTCGGACACAGCCTCGGCCTCGGAAGACGGTCTCCGCCTCGCCCGACCTAGGGCTCGGACTCAACCTCGACCTCGGAAGACGGACTCCGCCTCGCCCGACCCCAGGGCTCGGACTCAGCCTCGACCTCGAAAGACGGACTCGACCTCGACCTCGGAGGAGCCTCCGCCTCGCTCGACCTAGGGCTCGGACCGACCACGTCACAGGGGGGGCCATCATTACCCTACCCCTAGCTAGCTCAGGCTACAGGGAACAAGACCGGCGTCCCATCTGGCTTGCCACGATAAACAAATAATGATGGCGCCCCGCGTGCTCCATGACGACGGCAGCTCCCAGCCCCTTACGTCAGCAAGGATCCGACAGCCCCAACAGCTGTACTTCCGCAGGGCTCCAGCTCTCCTCCGACGGCCACAACATCACATGAACAGGGCAGCAAAACCTCTCCGACTGCCACGACGGCATGTACTTAGGGCTCTAGCTCCTCTCTGCTAGACACGTTAGCACACTGCTACACCCCCCATTGTACACCTGGACCCTCTCCTTACACCTATAAAAGGAAGGTCCATGGCTCTCGTACGAGAAGGTTGGCCGTGCGGGAGAACGGGACGGCGCATAAGGCTCTCGCTCTCGCTCTCTCCCACGCGAACGCTTGTAACCCCCTACTGCAAGCGCATCCATCCGCCCTGGGCACAGGACAACACAAAGGCCGCGGGTTCCCCTTACTGTTCTCCCCCCTTTGTGTCCCGTCGTGCGCCGACCCATCTGGGCTGGGACACGCAGCGACAATTTACTCGTCGGTCCAGGGACCCCCCGGGGTCGAAACGCCGACACCATTAAACACTAATGCTCCCTTCGGGTATTTCAATTTTTGGGCATAGTGTTGTGCTTCTCGTTTTTCTTCTTGAGAAAGTCCCTTTCCCGAAGCATGGCGAATGATGTAATCAATGCTTTGTTTTAAAGCTATAGGAGTAGGAGTTGTAACATTTTCAGACGAAATTTGCTCTGTGGCTTTTTCTTCTGTTGCCTTTTCTTCAATTTTGGCCGGCTCTATCTCAGCGGGCTCTAAAAGCCCAGCTTTGGTTTCAGTTTGAATTATTGTAGCTTCGACTTCTGCCTGTTTCGTTTCATCTTCGGGTTGCGCCTTAGAAGCTTCGACATTTTTTCTGGCAGGAGCAGGATTCAAGGTTTTTGCTGTTTCTAATACAACATCTAGCACATTTGCCATACTCCTCTTAGGAGTTGTGCCAGAACTCTTTTGTGTCTTCGGCATTGTTGCTTCTGTTGAAGGGCTTACAATCTCTAACATCTTTGTTACTTCTTCAGTTTTTGACCTTTCAGCCTTATCTTTGTCAACCTTCATTTCAACTAGCTCAACCGAAGGTGCCTTCGGCATTATAGCCGGCTCTTCAGTCCTCTGCACGGGAGAAATAGTTTATCTTGTTTCAGCAGCTGAAGAGGCCTCCCCGCCAAACTCAGGCACCACAGCCGGTTCAATGTAACGTGGCCGGTGGGTAAGAACCTTCATCTTTTTGCCCCCAGCCTTCAGCACAGGCTCAGCTGGGGCGACCAAAGCAGCAGCTTTTCTCTTCTTCCCCTGTCCCCGCAGCGGATAGCTGTAGTCGGGGTAGACGAAGCCGATGGCGTCAAAAACTCTATTCATTCTCTTTTTTTCCCCGACCTCCAAAGGCTGCAGATAGTGCATTATCTTCTGCCTTGGAATAAGCTCCAAGCAGTTCATCACTTGTAGCTTCTATGCATTTCAGCCAGTCATCGTTTGGTTCATTGAACTTTTCCCCAAACCTAAATGTATACTTCAGCCAGACCAAATCACCTTCGCTAGACTTGGTGATGGTCTCCTTCGGTATTTCCTAGCTTTCTACAAGCGGCCATACTCTGAATGCTATATGCTCCTGAATTAAATCTCTTGTACCAATGAAGGAGCAGACTGTACTGAAGGCCTTTTGACACGCTTCGGCGGCATCATCAATTTCGACCTTTGGCTTTCGGAGGCCAAAGCGAGACCAGATGGGGCGCATAATGATTTCCTTAATATCTTCCCTTGCTTTTAGATCATTTTTCACATAAAACCATTCTTTCATCCAAGCTCCGGGCCATCTCTTCCGAAATGTTGGTATGGGTGGCTTGCGTTGGAACGGGCGATAAATCCATAACAACCGAAGTTGTTGTGGTACTGTTCTTTACCCATGGCCTTCGTCTCATATAGCAATTCATGCATATTACAGAAGCACTTTGCGCTTGGTTCTAACCCCTGGCTCCTTACTGCCCAGACAAAAACCTCCATCCTTATTATGGCTTCGGGGGTGATCTGATGAAGAAAGATTTGGAACGTCTTCAGCACTTCAACTACAAACTTACTCAAAGGGAACCGAAGTCCAGCCTTGAAGAAGCTTCGGTAGATCACAACTTCATTTTCTTCAGGGGCAGGGACGTTGTTGTCTCCGCCAGCTCTCACAATAGACATACCTCGGAAATACCTTCCTCTCATGTTCTCAAGATGACTTTGTTTGATGGTTGATTTTCCGAAGATGGAATGACTTGGCCTCCAGGGCCGATCCTCAGAATCTTCGTCCCCACTTTCTATATCATAGCTATCACTGTCACCAGTATCTTCAAACAGGCCCTCCAGTATCTCCTTAGTAATCTTCTCTGTATTTGTTTTTGCCATTGACTCAATAAATCCAGCAATATAAGGATTCACAACCTTCTTCTCCTAAAAAAGTTTCTCCTCTTCAGTCAGCTTCGTCTCAGCAGCAACCTTCTTGTCTTGAGACATTTCTTCTTCAGAAATGACGAAAATGCGTCTTTTTAACCGAAGCTCAGAGAGCTTGAAAAACTAGCAAGCGTTAATGAGCAAGAGCTATGAAATTAAGAAAATAAAGCAAATGGCACAAGCAGCGTATCAAATGTAGCTGGTGTGAGTTCTTATTTATACGCTCAGCACGGTCCAAATTGGGGGGGCCCGTCCGTCATTGACTGTTGCTATTCTAGCAAAGGGAAGGTGTTCTTTCGGACCTTCGGCTTAAGGCCTTCGTCCATGTCGCTGTCTGAATTCGTTATCTTAAACAAATTAATACTGTGAGGGGCTACTGTTGGGGGCCTTTGTCCTCTGAAGGTCCTCAAAAACGTGATTTAACAATGTCTTCCAAGTGTGACATATGAACAGGTACCTTCGAACTCGGGTTAAAAGCATATTCGATGTAAAAAGCATGATCGTGACGAAGGCTGGAGTTGCTCCGAAGCTACGCGCAAGGGAGCTTCGGCTAAATAGCGGAAAAAGGAACCGACTTAAAAGGGAAAAGGCTATCTAGTCCTCATAGAGTTGTCCATAAGTCAATAGTAAATATAAAGGGCATAAATGTAATTTCTCTCAGGCTGCGTCCTGTGCCTATAAATAGATGAACAGTACCCCGTACTGTTCACGCTGATTTGTACTCGCTCGTGCATTACGCTTGTACTATCTCCTTCTGTCAAGTCGAAGGTACAAATGTGATTCTGTATTATTTCTGTTTATTCATGATATATAATACAAGATGAGTTAATAATGTTACATAATCATTCATTTTGTTTTCTATGTTTTACATGCTTCTTCTTTCATTAATATACACTGTAATCATGAAGGTATGTCCTTCATGACCTTCGTCTGAAGATCATTATGTCCTGAGGAGAATAATGCTTCGAAGGACGAAGGGCTTAACCTTTAACATTTTGTGTTGACTTGTTCTTAATTTATAGCATTTGAGAACAAGTCCGCAACATCGATGTTGTTTGAATAATTTTAATCTTTTTAACCTGAAACAACTATTAGAACCTGAATTTATTAACATTGTGAGAAGGTGTAGGACGATGATAGAGGCTTAGTAAGCGACCACAAAGTGTCCAAGGGGTGCTGTTCACATCTTAATATCGTGGAGCATTTGGAAGGTCAGAAACAAGTGGTTATTTAAACATACCTCTGATTGTGACAGAATGTCTCGCATCATTCAGGATTGAAATGAACAGGCTAAATTTTTTTTGGGATACTATACCTGCTCGGCTTAACATTTGGGGTTCCCCACACCGAACAATACAACATATAGCACTCCACCACCTTATCCATAATTGTGTTCCCATCTTTACTATGTAACAATTTATACACATCTCTATTTATTTTAATATAAGTTATACAGTAGGGACCCTCATCTCCTTTTGTTTCCATTAAAAAAACTGATTTTACTAACTTGGATCTTTGTCCGGAGACTCTCTCTCCAACAGCAAACATATACGATGTCTCTAACCTCGATGCATGGACCAGGTCAGCAGTGGCCGTGTCATCATGCAGTGGGCGTCGCTTGTTCTAGACGTTTGGCACTGTGGCACATGCATATGAGGTGCGCCTGGCTGGATCCCGCGCGTTTTGTCCAGTCGGTGTTGACCAGCTCACCTACCCACCCAGCCACCACCAACCATGCATATTCTGTGGATCAATTCACCGGATCAATCGAGAGCACATGCCATGACATGTTGTCGCCCGTCGGTGTGCATGCTGACCGTGTGCGCGCGCACATGGATCCGTAGAAGCTTGCATCATCTGGGACTCTGATCGAGATGGACACGAGATCTCCATGATCGCATTCTGTAACTGTAGTGCCAGCAGGCAATAGATTTATGAATTCTGATGTTTATTCCTCAGTTTCTGCGATGATATTTTACACCAAAATCATCAAAAATAAGATCTTTTAGAAGTCACAGAACTAGTACCTTCGATATGCATCCAGATCCAGGACGCACGCTGCTGGGCTCTTTGTGAGTCGGAAGAGACGATGTACGTACGTACAATAAGACAATTACAAGAACATAAAATCCAAGAATGAACTCGATCTAGTATGCCTATATCTGCGGTAAGAGGATGCGATGAGGCCGGCGAGACTTGGAGACTCGCGACTGCAGGGCAGATGGTGGATCAGTTGCGGGCGCACTCTCCGGGGAACCCCTGCGGGAAGCGCCACCCGTCATCGCAGTAGTTGTACTGCAAGCAGTTCCGGCGCGCCCAAGCCACGGTGAGACGGTCGGTGTCGTCGGACTGCCTGTCCATCCACTCGTTGGCACCGGCGGGGCACGACGAGCTGCCGCCGCCGTTCCGGCCGTGGACGGCGCAGGCGTTGGCGGTGTAGTCTCGGTAGGAGACGACGAAGGGCGCGCTGGACCAGTCGATCTTGACCTCGCCCTTGCGCGTGGCCCAGTAGCTGCCGTCCCACAGCGTGGCGTGCACCGCCATGGGCTTGGCGTCCGGGTACGGCAGGTCATCGTAGCGCTTGAAGACGCGCACCGTCACGTCGTCCACCTGGAAGATGATGTTCTTGTCGTTCCAGACGATCTTGTATTTGTGGAAGTCGGCGGCCGGGTCGAACCACAGGTAGAACTGGTGCTCCTTCTTGCCGTCGCCGTTGGCCCACACGTTCGTGTTGAGCACCGTCGGGGAGCCGCTGGAGTTGCCCATGAACTCCATGTCGATCTCGTCGCCCTCGCCGGACGTCAGCTGCACAAGCGCAGATAACGCTATGTAATCACCACTGCTGGAATTGTACAGTAATAATGATTCGTCTAGAAAAATTGAAGGGAACGATGGCCGACGTAGAAGGAGGTGACAGTCCCAGCGGAGTTGCCGCCGACGAGCTTCATCTCCACGCTGAACTCGCCGAAGAGGTACTTGCGCGTGGAGTTGAAGCCAGCGCCAGAACGCTGGTCGAGGACAAGCGACGCCACCTGCCGGCCAGAACGGTCGTAGTCTCTGCGGACGTCGCCGTCCGTGGTGAACTCGTCGAGCCAGAACTCCGCGGAGGCGGACCGGACTAGGATGCAGAGGATGGCTACAGCGAGCGACGGCACGACCATAGCAAGGGTCGACGTCGGCCGCATCATAGCTGTACGTCAATGGGGTGTGTCGTTGGTGCTCGATATCGGCTGGCCTGGGTCGGCTTCTTAGAAATGAGCTGCTTAATCGGACACCAGTGGTCGGTAGCATCAGTGCGGTTGTTCTTGTACAGCCAAGCACGGGATCTATAGTGTGGCAGCGTCCTCTGGTCCGTCTAGTTGTGGCGCACTGGACACCGCACAAGTTGCGTTTTCCAGAGTGCGGTGCGGCGCATTTGCTTACTCTTGTCGGGTTGCCGCCAAATCCCTCTCTCCCCGTTCACGCCCGTCGGTGCAGGGATTGCACTTCGATGTCTGCCTGGTCGGCAAAAATTGTTCTGTGGAAATGAATTTGCGCGGTTTAGCAGACAAGCATCTACTAAAATCTATTTTTTTTAGTTTTTAGTTTTATAAGGACAAGGAACTTGTTGGTGAAGATTGTTAAGGTGGGCATACACTAGACGTTTCAACAAAGATGACACTAACCTATATGTCTGATATATCTCCAAGTGTTGTAGGTGCTTCGACAGTAGCTACCTTTGGGATAAATCAAGAAAAGAATGAAGGCATTAGCTTTATCATAACAATACCGAAGACCAAGACAAAAGTCAAACAATGCCGAAACAAGGTGTTCACAAGATAAGTGTCAAGATGATAAATAGAGAAGACAATACTACCCTTGTATCATTTGTAAATTATATGTATAAGATTTGTGGATATATTTGCAATTTAATGTGAAGCTGCATCTCTCCCCTATAAATAGATGAACAGTATCATGCATAGATTCATCTTTTTTGATTGGGTGAGAGGACACTCCACTAGTACACAAAAGCTCTATAGTGGCGGTCCTAGAGCTATTTGCACTAGCGTTTTTCAGTGCCGCCAGTGCTAGGGGCCAGTAGAATTCGGCCTTTTTCACAAGCGGTTGATTGCCAACCACTAGGGTAAATAACATTACCACTGGCGGTTTCTTTTAGCAACCCGCCAGTGTAAATAACATTAGCACCGGTGGTTTGCTTAAGAAACGACATGTGGAAATATTATTATCACTAGAGGTTTTCTTTAGCTGACCGCCAGTACTGTAAATAACATTAGCACTGGCGGTTTGCTTAAGAAACCGCATGTGGAAACATGATTTTCATAGGCGGGCTGCTTAAGACACCACCAGTCGAAACATTATTATCACTGGCGGTTTTCATTAGCTGCCCACCAGTGTAAATAACATTAGCAGTAGCGGTTTGCTTAAGAAACCGTATGTGGAAACATGATTTTTCACAGGCGGGCTGCTTAAGACACCGCCTGTGGAAAATTTATTATCACTGGCGGTTTTCTTTAGCAGCCCGCCAGTATAAGTTTTCCTGTCTTTTTTCAAATTTTCAAACAAAACTGAGTTTTCTTTAGCAGCTCGTCAGTGGAAATAATATTAGCACTAGCGGTCTACTTACCATTTCCCGCCAGTATAAGTTTTCCTACTTTTTTCAAATTTTCAAACAAAACTGAATTTTATATTTATTTACACAAATCTGTTTACAATATATTGTTTACAACACATATTTTTCTGTTTACAACTATAAATTTTCAATCAACAAAACTGAATTAAATTCGATACATTCTATACATCAAAACTGAACATATAAGTTTTCACCTATGCTCTAGCTAGTAACTATCTCGTTTAAGAGATAGTCTACTAACTTCTGTTAATATTCTAAACTCTGGCATAGCTAATGTACTGAAAGCGTCGTGATATTTCCCTTCAGCTGGAATGACCTCTTTTAATATGAATGTGCATAGGTCTTCAACTATACCATACAATGCAGCTTCGGTCAAGTTATCTGGATTTCCTTTTTGAAATTCCTATAAAGGAAGTTTATAAACATCATCTATTCACATTTGCATCGTTCATTTACAAATACAAACATGACTATTACTAATAATACCTTGCTAGGGTTCGTGATGTATCGTTCGTTCATTCTCATAAACTCGCACCCATAGAACCCACATAGGACCGATCCTTGTGGTCTCTTGTGGCACTACATACATAATAGGAGAGATTGGTTATTTAGTTGCAGCATTGTGTATGATATGTATTCATAAATTCACATACTTACCGGCCAGTGATGATGGATGTCTAGTGGAACCTAAAATTGGTGTCTTAGATTAACTCGTCCGTGAAACCACGACCTAACCTATGTTAAAGGTTGCCCAACCCATCTATCCCAAAAGCAAAGTAAAATTCTGTTTAGTCTACCTACCCCATGTACCCGCAATTGTTATCCCAACCCAAATAATGGCATTTTACACTACGACTGATGGTCCCTAAATTAGACCCAAGAAGAAAGTTAACCTCGACAACGAAGGATGTGAGATAGAAAATAGATCTTCAGATGAATCAAGATCCACCACCCGGAATAAAAAGTCTCCCTTACTTAACTTTCTTAATTCCCCAAAGCTTCTCTACACTCACCAAATAGCTAAAACTGATGTACCCTTGTTTTCTATGCCACACCTGCTAATGGCATTAAAAGTTTAGGTATAAAAAAATATACTAATTGGAAGTTCCACTTAGATAAATATATATATATATATATATATATATATATATATATATATATATATATATATATATATATACACACTAGAGTTTCATAAAGATAAAATCAGCTTGTTATGCTTAACTAAATGATATTCTTGAATGGAATCATAGAATCTAATGTGATCTAATCTAGTATGATCTAAACTAATGTGGTCTACTTAAACAGATTAGTGGTACTTGGATCCTACTAGCCAGGTATTAACTTAACTTAGCACATTAGACCAACTCAACCATGAGCAGAACAACTAACCCAATAGATACAGTCATGATGAATTGCATAATCTGTCTATCCTCACCTAACATCAAACAAACGTTTAACCTACATCATGTAGACTATCTCATCTTGACAAAATTCTATCCTACCTTTGGATATTCACCTTATACGACTGGTTACCCCAATCTAGACATGAAAACAAAGATTAAGCCCTGTTAAAGAATCTTCAGATCATAACCAGCTACTAGCCTATTCATTCTGCTTACCAAATACTTCTTTTCATTAGAAAACTAACCTACCATATGCATCTAACTCTCATGGTCAATACCAGGAAGGGAAGACTATCAGGCAACAACAAACAGAAATGAATCCTCCAGATCCTCCACCGGTTGAAATCGATCAAGTGGTTGCCACCCAAATGATGATAATACAACCAATGGCAAACATGGTTACCGAATTGCAAAATCAGATAAGACAAGAACGCGAGGAAATACGTCAGGACCGACTGGAGATACGTCGAGAAATAAGGCAAGTACAGTTTGAAAGATAACGACAACCACAACCTCCACCACCACCACCAGCTCCACCAAGCTACATAAACATATATATACGTTACTACTATTTGTAAGATCTAAATGTTACTTTAGTTAGTAGTTGATATGATACTATTTTAGGAGGAATAATAAGGTCTAATTGACCTCATGTGTTGCTAATAAATTATGCATCATGCTGAAATTTTGTTTGTGCATATGTTTTGAAATAACCTGGTTATGCTCCCTCTTACAAATCCCGAGGGCGAGATTTCTGTTTACGGGGTAGGATTTGTAACACCCTAAATCTCATTTTGAGAATATAGTAAAAATTTTCAAAGATCTTGAACTAGAATATTTTTTCTCTCTTCTTCTTTAGAATTTCCATAACATTTGAAGTCACATCTCCTTATAAAATTTCTATAAAAAATATTTTTATATACATTAGCCTTTATTTAAGATTATAAGTATCAATGTGAGAACATTTTTTAAGAGATCATACAATATAAAGTATTTTTCTTAAAATGATTACATGCGTGCTACATATTCAAAAGCAATTGCTTACGAAGAATAATAAATGAATGTATAAAAACATATATATAAATATATATAAAATGAATATTGCATCATGATGGATTTTGATTGTGCATTTTGGTTTGAATAGAAAAATTCAAACTCAGATTCAAAAGTGAATTCGATTGGAAATAGAATAGGAAAAATAAAAGAAAAGAAAAATAAAAGAAGAAAACAAACCTAACCTAACTGGGCCAGCCGCACCACTTTTGGCCTAGGACTCGTTTCCACGTCGCACAGCCCAACTGGGGCCTAGTGCCGACAGCTGGGCCCTAGTCACCAGTGTCCCAGCCGCAACCGTGCCAAACCTAAACCACTGCCATGTGGGGCCTGCCAGTTAGCCATCCCTTCCCCACCGTAACAACCTCAAGACCAAATTCAGCCTGGGCAGAATCCCAATTGGATCCTTGTGCCGTGAATCTCGCCCCTAGCTCAAGGAAAACGAACTCCTCCGTGAATTCCGAGCAAGCTATGGCTTCCATAACCACCGTTGTATTCTTTTTCTTTGTCTCCGCTGACCTCGCTCGACCTTGGACCCACGCGCTAGCCTCACCTGGAGTCTACCCCCACGGATAACTATCTCCTCCGCCATGGGCGCGCATGGGCTGACTAGAAACTTTCGGCGCGAAATTCTGGGTAGCCATGCTGATCCTTGCGGACCCACTTCGCCATCATGGTGATAAAAGGAGCCGCCGCACTTAAGGCCTGTTTGGTTTGATGCCTAAGTTGCCACACTTTGCCTAACTTTTCTGCCTAAGGTTAGTTCTTCAATTCGAACGACTAACCTTAGGCAAAGTGTGGCACATTTAGGCACGAACCAAACAGCCCCTTAGCCCCTTTCATTTCGCCTGCTATTGTGCACACTGTGTGAGAGAGAAAGAACGCCGAGAGAGAGTCAGGCATCCGTGGGCGAGCCGAGGTCGCATCCCGAGTTCACCAAGTCTGAGGCGCGCATCGGCGGGGCTTGGGCGGCGCAATCCGGTAAGACGCCCTACGACTTCGCTCCTTCACTGCGCGTAACATAGAGGCGGGATGTGGCAAATTAGTGTGATGTATGGCGCCAACCCAGGAGCCACGGTGCCGAGTACGGACTCAGGCCCTCGTGTCCCTGTTTAGCGGGTAGCGTATGGGGCTTGCATGTTTGCCTGGTGCGCCGGCGAGCTGGGCGCGCTGCTTCTGGTATTCGCGCCGCCGGGGGGGTGGCCTGAGGTTAAAGACGCATTGGGATGCATCGCAACCATTGATCGGAAGGGCGACGGTGGAGATCGTATCTAGGCGCTGGGTCGGGAAGGCGGCCGCTCGACCCTCAGATGGCCACTGGACGGTGGAGCTTAGATCGTCGCCTACCCCCTTTCGTGCAACCAGCCACGACCGTCGATCGGAGATTGTGCGGACAGGATTAGATCTCGGTGTTTTATATCAGGTGCGTTGATGCGAGATCCAACGATAGCGATTGAGTACTGATTCACACACGTGGCGATCTAATCTGAACCATCGATTACCGATCGAACGGTTGGGATCCTTCGGTACCTCTTCGGCCGTGGCTTTTGAGTAAAGAGACCCTCTGTTTTCGTAAAATAAACCCGCGGTCCTCTACGCTGGGTGATCTGAGTCATAAGAATTCTTGAGCAGAGGACCCTGTGCTTTCCTGTATTTGAGGCGCAGTCCAAGCAGTTAATTAAACAGGGAAATCAATTTAGAAAATGATTTTTAATACCAAATTAATTGCAAGAACTTGTTTAATGCCTAGAAAATCCATACTAAATCCTTTTTAGTTCATTCTAGTCCCTAAAATCTTGTAATAATATTGTGCATCACATAGTGTCTCTGTTTTCACATGAAAGTCACATTAAAATTTATATCCTATTTAATCTTGTACAAAACACATAGAATCTTTAGAAATTCATAACTTAAAATCTATAACTCCGATTTGATCCATTCAAGTTGTGTTAGTCTCGTACAAGTATTTACTACGCAGTAACAACATTTATTATACAATGTCTCATTATTTTCTAATTAGACTTTTACTTAATTTATGTGGGTTAGTCTTGTTAATATACTTATCATTATAATCTACTAGAAGATGATCTATTGTCAATTCATAACTTAGATTGAAGTTGAGATAATTATTTATAGAATAACCTCTTATATGATTTATATTAACCAATTTATAATATAGTTTAACGTTTTAATCACATAAATCTTTTATAAATCATAACTCCTTACTAGTAACTCTGATTCTAGTGGTTCTCGTTTCCGCTGCGATCTCGTAGCAATGCATAGATTATTATTATACAGTTTATACTTATGTTTAGTGTGATGTTAATTTTGTCTATACCATGTTTGTTTGTATTGCTACGACTAGCAGCGAGGTTACGAGCCAACTAAAGAGCAAGTGGTACCTGGATTCTCAAGTGCCAGGCAAGTTGTGCCCTTGACCACTTTTATACCCAATAATGTTCTTTATTATCACTATTCAATGCATAGGTTTAATGTTGATGGGACCCAATTGGTCACCCTAGTCTGTTTATCCTTTTTACCTTATTACCCTGAATCACTTGGGTAGTTTTTGCTATTGCCTTATATGGTTTTGGGATTAATATTTCATTATATCCATGTTCCAATTATTCTGTTATGTTATTTATGTTCATGTCAAGATCATTATATTTTTAATTGGAACATGGAGCTTAACTTGAGAAACACGTGCCACCACAAGGGTAGAATGGGACGCCCTTGGCTAACTAATTAGGAAAGCTAGTGGAAGACTACCTTACCAAAAAGGGGCAATGGTAGTAGGGGAGTTGCATGCAAGGAGGTTCTCGGGTTGATTTTGCTGCGATGGCGGTCAGACGAGAGATTCTTACAAGTGCTCTTCCCATAAACTGTAGCGAGTTTTTGGAAGCTAGTGGAACTTTGTAAAGGCCTCGTATGGATCCCTAGCCATTCACCTCGGTAGTGTCTAAGGGTCTGGCTAACCCTGGAGACATGGGATACACGACTTGTGGGTACATGGTACAACCTCTGCAGAGTGTAAAACTCGTATACTAGCCGAGCTCACGGTCATGAGCAGCTCAGTACTCTCGCATGATTAAATATGGAACCTAAACTCAATTTGTCATTTGCATTTGCATGGTATTTATTATTAATTTTGTTCTATTATTTATTATGGTTTGGTATTTACTTACACTTAGTAACTACTAATAAAATTTTGACCAACTTATAAAAGCAATGCTCAACTTCAACCTTTATTTTGTTGATCAGCCTTACACTTCACATGAACTCCCACCTTTGGTGAGTTCATGCCACATTATTCCCCACAACTCGTTGAGCGATGAACATGTGTGAGCTCACCCTTGCTGTCTCACACCCCCCACAGGAGAAGTACAGGTGGTTCAAGAGGAGCGACACCACGAGGAGTTCGATTCGATCTAGGTGGCGTCTCCCAGTTGACTTGCGCTAAGGATGATCCTTAGTTCGTTTTATATTTATCTTTTATTTTTGTAAGACATCCGCTATGTAATAAATACTCAGAATTATATTGTGACATTTATCTCTATACACTCTATTATTATACATGTTGTCTTCTTGGGCGCATGTATGAGATGCACCCGGCTTTGTCCCTTAAATCTGGGTGTGACACTCGGGGTTAGCGAACAAACACCTCAATCGATCGACGACGGGGAGGTACCACATCACCAAAGCAGGAATCTTTTTGAGCGCATCATAGTCTACTTTTTCTTTGCTCATGGATTTTGAAGTCTTCTTTTGGGCTTTCTTTCGCTTCTTGCCCTTAGACACGGATGCAACACACTCATCCTCTCGATAGTCTTTATTCATCTTGTACCTACTTGCATTGCACTTTGGGCATCTCTCCAAGTCTTTATAATCATCGCCTCGATAAATTATACAATGATTTCTACACGCGTGGATCTTCTCCACATCCATAGCGAGCAGACTGATTAGTTTCTTTGCATAGTACGTGTTAGCAGGCACTTTGTTCTCCTTTGGAAGCATGTCTACGATGATATTCAAGAACGCATCAAAGCCAACATCAGACAAACCATATCTAGCTTTTAACATCAACAACTTTAACACAGGTCGGAGCGTCGTGAACTCTTTGGTACAACCCTTAGACTCATCGTACAAAAGCTCTTCTGCTGCCTTCTTCAGGGACTCCATACCTTTCTTGAAGAACATCGATGTATCCATATGACGACGCAACATTGCCTCTAACAATTCTGCATCTTCCTCATCAATAACATTTGGCAGAACATGAGTTCTATCATGTTCACTTCCTCCACAGTAACCATGATCAGTAACATTTGGCATTACATGTTCGCTCTATGGAAGAGGTGGGTGTGTCTCGTGAACAAACTGAAATCTTTCGTCCTCAGCGGCTTTAGTCGTATAAGGCGCACTACCCTCTCCATGCTTTGTCCAAACTGTGTAATCCTTCACAAATCCTCGGCATACCAGATGAGATATGATTTGGTTTGTGTCATCAAATACAACAACATTTTTGCAGTCCATGCATGGACAATATACGTGCTTTGTCTTTGTTTTCCAAGCATGTTCCTCCAAGCATGTTCCGTAGCAACATCAATAAACCTATGGACCTCAGATATGTATGACAGATCTAGCCTTGATAAGTTATACATCCATGATGTCCTCTCCGTCACTACCTGTAAAAAGTAAGAGAAAACACACCAGAACACTTGTAAATTGGCAAGAGAAAAAAGCTAACATTTCCTAACAACCAAGGAACAAAACTTAAAATTGACATATATTTCTAACATAAACCGAACGTACGAACGACTACACATTGCTCTCTCACATGGTATAAAAGCCTAGATACAAAATTTGGCTAAAATGATAAATAATATGAACAAAAATTGACAATGAAACATAAAACCAACCTTTCTTACCAACCTTCCTCCAAAAAATGAAGATCAAAACCTCGACCCTTGTATTTTATATAATGTGGACCTCCAAAATCGCCTCCAATGGAAGTTGGCTGCGAGCTAGCTTCCTGTCGGGGTGGCGGGTATTTATAATACAAATTTCACAGACGGCTTGCTTAAGAAACCGTCAGTGAAAAACATATCACTAACGGTTGTCTTACGGAACCGCTAGTGGAAATCTTCTTTCCATTGGTGGGACCTTAACTCAGCCGCTTGTGGAGACCGTTTCATGTTGAACAGTTGTGTCTTTTCAACTGCCCTTGTAGAATTGAAACGGCAATCGGCGAACATGAAGCGACGACTTTTGACTCCTCTTTGCTCCTCAAAGTTCGACTAAACGTCGATCAAGTTCTTGATTTTTATGTATTTAAGTGGTCATCGGCCACATTTCCATTCATCGCAACTCAGAAAAAAATGTGGCGCCTAGCTTTACCCATGTCGACATCACCGAGTGATTCCTCTGCTTCTTTTGTCTCCCATTCTTCTAGCCGTGAACCAACCCTAGAGTGGGATCTTATAGCGGCATATGAAAAATAGGCACCTTTGCACTGGGATGCAGATGGATGGGACTTTGCAGTTGCGTCGGAATCCGACGGCGACCTCACCGACGGGGACGACCTCCAGTTCCTCATTGACAGGGAGTTGGACTCCGACACCAGCACTGAGTGGTCTTGGACGTACGACGGAGAATCGTCAGATGTGGAGTCTGTTGGGGACTTGTTCTCAAATGCTATTAATTAAGAACAAGGCAACAAAAAGAATAGGTTAAAGGTTAACATTCTTCGTCCTTTGAAGCATTATTTCCCTTAGAATATAACGATCTTCGGACGAAGGTTATGAAGGACATACCTTCATAAGTATGACATATATAAACTGAGGATGAAGCTTATGAAACATAGGAAAACAACATAAACAATTATATGACATCATAATATAAATATCTATTATTAAATAATCATGAGTGCATGAGAGCAATATCAAATTACATTTGTACCTTGAGCTTGACAGAAGGCAAAGGTAAAAGTAAGATGCGAAAGTGTGAACAGTATGGGGTACTATTCACCTATTTATATGCACAGGGCGCAGCCAGTGTGAATTTACATTCATGTCCTCTACAAATGATTACAATCATAACACAGGTTATCATGGGCCGATTGATCATTTCATCTTTAAGTCGGTGCGACTGGAAGTACGCTACGAAGCTCCCTGATTGGTAGCTTCGACATTGTTCCTGTTCTGGCCTTCCGAAGGTGTTTCTTCTCATAGGACCTTTGGCAACGAAGCAGACCCCCAACAGTAGCCCCTTCACGGTGCCAGATCGTTTTTCGTAACGAGCTCGACCCGTGAAAAATTCTTTTAGGCTTCGGAATGTCGAAGGTCCGAAAAACACCTTCCCTAAGCTCATTATCGAGAAACGATTTAAATATTCCGAGTGCGAGGTGGTCCCACCATAGGACGGGTACAAACGATCTGGTGATTCTCCTTCTCGCGCCCTGCGGTCCACCGTTCAGTGAATGCGAGCGACTGTTCGGCGGTTGCAGGTGGCTTGACGATTCACCTTCCCACCTGCAGCACAATATAAACAGACGGGTAGGTGTGAAGTTACCACAACATTCATTAATATCGTACAGTTGTGCTGCTGAAATTTTTTGACCATAGTCGAAGCTTATTCTTCGTATTCTCAATTAGAGCATCGTCTTGTTTTTTAGCTTCGTCATAAGAGGGAGCTTCGGCAAAATCAAAAAGTAATCAACTTCATCAAAACTGCAAGAAATTCAGCATCAAATGGCCAGGGTGCGTTCAACTGCTAGAGTCACACGCGACGGGGAGGAGGCCGAAGCTGCCGAGACTGCCCCAATCTCTGAAGTAATGAGACAATCAGGTCTGGTTGTGTCATAGGGTGCTTCTGACAAAGGTGCACCTGCTGCTGAAGCCGAGCAGGCTGACATTGAAGAAGGTGAGGCTGATGAAGAAGAGATAGATTATTCTGTAATGCCATCTAAACCCAGCCACCTGGAATTTGGAAAGTCTACTGTCTCCGAGGCCGATATGCCCATGATGACAAAGCTAGGCTACTTCGGGGAAGCCGAGAAGAAGCTGATTCGTTTTGGTGGAGAAGAAATCACTCTGAAGCCAAAAAATGATGAGGTGGTAGTTTTCAGAAGTTTCTTTAAAGCAGGATTGAGGTTTCCTCTGCATGGAATGATTGCGGATGTTTTGGAAAATTTCGAAATTTATCTTCATCAGCTGACTCCTAACGCTATCGTTAGGCTCAGCTTCTTTATCTGGGCTCTCCGAAGCCAAGGAGTGGAACCGCTTGCCGAAGCTTTTTGCCGGGTGCACAAGCTTCACTATCAGACGAAGGCTAGGGAAGATGGGCTACACGAGAACTTCGGCTGTTACGACTTTGCTTACTACAAAGATATGAAGACTCCGGTGGTTAGCTACCGCACCAAATGGCCAACCGGTTGAAAAACTGAGTGGTTTTATGTTAAGGTTGATGAGAAAAAGGAGAAGCTAGTTCAGAGCCCACTAGACCTAACCTTCGGGTTAACTAGGCCCCAGTGCTGCATGATGTCGGGGTCATCATGCCCAAATGCTATGGGCGAATTTAGAGTTGTGACTGAGCATATCGGTACTAGGGATTTGGTTCAGGAATACTTAGCCAATAGAGTATTCCCAACGTTAAAGGAATGGAATATGCCGAAGCTCAAAGGAGAAAAGAAAAAGAATGAACTTGTTCGACTGTCCTATCAGTTCAAGTTTAAGAAACATTTCAAAGAGCCTAGTCAAGAGTGGTTAGAGATGATTGAAGCCATGTGCAATGAAATCTTGGGCAATTATGCGAAGAAAGAAGATCAATTGATGACGGCAGCCTTCGGCACCCAACCAAAACGAAGGCTGAATTTAGTAATGGACGCTCTGAAATTTGAATACCCAGACTATGAACGGTTAAGCAAAGGTGCTGAAGGGCCAAAACGAAAAAGAGTTGTCAGTGTTATGCAAAGACAAGCTGCAAGAATGATAAAAGAAGATGAAAATTTAGCAAAAAAGAAAAAATCCAGCCCTGAGCCGAAGGTGGCCGTTTCGAAGAAAAGAAAAGCTACAGCTCTGAAGCCAAAAGCTGATTTAGAAGAAGAAATTCCCTCAACACCTTCTGCCACTGACGCAGAAGAAACTTTAAAGGTAATGACCGAATCTCTACCTAATAAGCTAAGTCCGCTGGGACCGGAACTGATGAAGCTTTTAAAGAAGAAGAAGGAGCCTTCAGTTGCTGAGAAGCCCGCTAAACCAAAAAAGCGAAGGATTATTACTGTCATTGAGGCTATTGAAAAAACACCGCCGTCGGCCTCAGCGCCGAAAACAGCAGCAGCCGAAGCCACAAATTTGGAAAACACACTTTCTGACATTGATGAAATGATTTTGAATATGGCTGAGGAAGAAACTGCTGCAGTTGCTGAGGAAACCCCGGCTGTAGTGCCTGAAAAAAGGGAGAAGATGCCTGGAAAAGAGAAGGAGCTTGCCGAAGATGCTTCGGCAGAAAGAAATTTCAACTTCCAAAACATAATTGGGCAAGAGTTGTCTAAGGCTGAAAAAGAAGAGCTGAGGGACTATGCTATATCTTGTGGGTACCAGCCAGGGGCGCTGCTCTTTGGTGGTATAGACGAAGAGAGCTTAGGTTGCCTTCGAGACCAGACTTGGGCGAAAGTTGTCAGCACTTTATCAAAAAGTGTTAGTTTCCCGAAACTCGAAGCCGATCTCAGCAGATACCGACGACAGCATAACGCCGGTAGCTTGTTTTATTCTAACTTTAAGGTAAAATTTTTCCCTTAACTTTTTATTGTTTTGATATGAAGATGTTTTTTGATGAAGGTTATTTTGTCGGAGCCTACTACTAAGAAAAACCTTGAGGATGCAACAAGACCTCGAGGACAAGAAAAACGAAGTTATAATTGAGGGCTTAGAGAACAAGATTAAAGATCATGAAGCTGCCCTAGAAAAGAAAGACTTCGTGCTTCAAACAATGGAAGGTTCACTGGCAGAAGCTCAAGCCGAGATTGCCAGATTGAACAGTGAACTTTCCATGAAGTCAAAAAGCTTTGAGCAAGAGAAGAAAGATTTCGAAACAAAAATCGAAGCTGAAGTTGAAAAAAGTTCAAATCTGCAGAAATCACTCAAAGGTCTTCAAGAAATATGTTTAGGCTTCAGCACCCGGTGCATTCAACAGCTGAAGCAGGTCTTCAAATCAGTTTAAACCTTCGGTTGAAGACCTTCCGAGCACATTTGATCATATTGAAGGTGAAGTTGATGCTCTCGACGAAGTTATAGCTGGACATGGTGACTTTTGTGCTCTGCTAGCTTCTCGAGGCACAGCTGTTGCTTTCATGAAGGCTGGCTGTACACATGGAAACATTGTAAACAGACCAAACTTCAGCCTCTCACCAGCAGACTTGGATGACATCCCCGACCTGGCCCGAAGCATCGGAAACAGATTCGTTACTCAAATCTGGGCAAAGGGCGGGCAAAACTTGGCTGGTGACGAAGCTCAAAGCCACCTCAAACTGGTAATAAACTTATGCCTGCTGCTTTACCTTCTCCTTGAAATTTGCACTTTCCTTATACTGCTTTGTTATGTATAGGATGACGAAGCCGAAGATCAGTAAGCCGAAGTTTAATGAGTAATGATGAAGTGATGAATCTGCTGCAAAAGAGCACTAGAGAAATTTTTGGATTATCCTTGTAAAAAATATTGTAATTTAGAAATCAAACAATGCTCTATAAATTTGTCAATACCTTGTAATATATTTTACCTTTCCATCCATGTATGAACTACTTTGATGTGGACAAAACTTGTCCCTTTTGAGCCGAAGGCGAAAAACACCTTCCCTTCTTTTCGTACACAACGAAGCATAAATCTGCTTTTTTCATATTTGTCGAAGCCTTGTCATTGGAGCTGAAGCAATTGTCTGTACTCTATGATATGATGATGATGATCCTACGGATGTCGAAATGAATGTATATGTATGCAATGTATGATGTAATGTAACGTGCAAATGAATGCCTAAACACACACATACGAAGCCACATCCATAACCTTCATTCCCTTAGGAATGACTGAAGTCTCTTTGCCGCTTATTTTTAGGCTTCACCGCTTATTTTTCGGTGTAAATTCTGCATCCCCTTAGGAACGTCTTTTGAACTTCTTCGCCTTCTATTTCGGCGGTATTTTTCGCGTTGACTTTTCGCGCTTTGCCTTATATTTCAGTGGTATTTTCCCGTTGACTTTTCGCGCTTCGCCTTATATTTCGGTAGTATTTGGCTCCGCATTCCCTTAGGAACGACTTTTTTGTAGTTTCGTCGTGCTCTGCATCCCCTTAGGGACGACTTTCGAGCTTCTCCCTATTTCTTTTCTCTCTCTGCACTCGATGGTGCATGCTCAGATTTTACATTTTACATGGTTTGGGGGATCTTACTCTCGTAGAGCTGAATAAGAGAAGGAAAATTACATGGTATGGCCCCATTAAAAACCTTTCTCCCCCTTTAGAAAGGAACAGGAAAAGGGTGCCATAGGAAAAAATAAAAAAAGTTTACATCAAGTTACACATAGTATCGTCGAAGCTCATCCGCATTCCAAGATCTAGGAATGTCGTTGCCGTCCATATCCTTTAATCTGTAAGAACCGGGTCTTGACGAAGATACTACCAGAAAGGGTCCTTCCCACTTCAGCTGAAGCTTGCCTACTGTGTCAGGGTTGGCTACTCTCCGAAGCACCAGATGTCCTGGCTTAATGTTTTTCAACCGAACTTTTCTATCACGCCATTTTATTGTTTCGGCTTGATATTTGTTGATATTTTCCACAGCCTGAAGTCTAGTCCCTTCTATAGTATCTTTTGCCACAGAATAATTAGCTTCGTCTTCTACCGAAGCTACTGTTCTTATTGACCCCGCTTTAGCCTCTTCGGGGGTTATAGCTTCGTCACCGAACAATAACTTGAATGGTGTAAAACCTGTTGACCTTGATATAGTTGTATTGTGGCTCCACACCACTTTAACCAACTCATCTGGCCACTTTCCTCTGGGCTGGTTGAAGATTAACTTCATTATTCCTGTCATTATAATACCATTTGCCCTTTCAACTAGTACGTTTGATTCCGGGTGCCTGACTGATGCAAAATGAATTTTCGTGCCGATCTGATCGCAGAAATCTTTGAAAGTTTCATCATCAAACTGTGTTCCATTGTCCACAATTATAGCCTTCGGCACACCGAAGCGACAAACTATATTCTGCCAGAAGAATTTTTGGACTGTAGCCGAAGTTATTGTAGCCAAAGGCTTCGCTTCGATCCACTTAGAAAAATATTCTACCGCCACCACGACATATCTCAAGTTGCCCTGCGCTGGTGGAAGTGGACATAGTAGATCCAAGCCCCATCTTTGCAACGGCCAGGTTGGTTGTATTAGCTGAGTCAATGACGAGGGTTGCTTCTGATCTCTTGCACATTTTTGGCAATTTTCGCACTTTTGAACCAAATCTGCTGCGTCCGAAGCTGCCTTCAGCCAATAGAATCCTTGTCGGAAAACCATTCCCAGAAGAGGTCTAGACCCAATGTGGGATCCACACAATCTTGCATGTATCTACTTCATAAGTTCTATACCTTCGATTCTGGATAAGCATTTGAGAAGTGGGGAACAAACTCCATGTTTATATAATTCCCCTTCTATTATGACATATGGCCTTGTTCTTGCTTCCATTCTTTTGTTATAAACCTCATCATCCGAGAGACAGTTACCCTGGAGGAAAGATATAATTTCAGTCCTCCAATCTTCACTATGGACAGGAGATATTGTGAGCACTGCTCTTTCGAGGAGTTCAACCGAAGGTGCTCTTATTGTCTCAAAAATACTTCCGAAGGTAGAGGAAGCTCCTGTGCCGCTGACTTGGCTAGCAGATCAGCATGCTCATTTTCCCCTCTTGGAATATTCTTAACAGAAAATCCTTCGACAGAAGCTTCAAGCCTTCGAACTGTGTCCAGATATTTCTCAAGCTTCGGATCTCTTGCCTTGCAACTCTTGTCAACATGACCAGAAATAACTTGAGAGTCTGTTTTAAGGACTGCCCTTCTTATTCCCATTGCCTTTAACTTTCGAAGCCCCAAAAGTAAAGCTTCGTATTCAGCAATATTATTTGTACAGCTGAAGTCAAGCCTTGCTGCATAGCATGTTCTGACTTTGGAAGGTGCAACTAGGATAGCAGCCGCACCTGCACCGAAGGTTCCCCAGGAACCGTCGCAGAACACTGTCCAAGCTTCAACATCTTTATTTGCTTCTTCTTCCTGAGCCCCTGGCGTCCAATCAGCAATGAAGTCTGCTAACGCCTGGGACTAAATTGAGGATCTATGCACATAGTCAATACTGAATTCGTTAAGCTCCGCAACCCACTTTCCAATCCTTCCAGTAGCTTCTCTGTTCCTCATAATATCCTTCAGAGGCTGTGATGAAGGAACAATTATGTGGTATGCTTGAAAATAATGTCGAAGCTTCTTGGAGGCCCTTAACACAGCATACAACACCTTCTCCAATTCTGTATAGTTTTTCTTTGATAAACTTAGAACTTTGGAGACAAAGTATATTGGGGCTTGCTTTTTAATTTGTCCTTCAATCTTCTCTTGTACAAGCGCCGCACTCACTACAGAGTGTGAAGCTGCCACATACAATAGTAATGGAGCCCCTGGCGCAGGTGGAGTTAATGTTGTTAGATCAATCAAGTATTGCTTCATCTCTTCGAAGGCTTTCTGTTGAGATGGGCTCCATTGAAAAACTTCGGCTGACTTTAGTATTTCAAAGAATGGCAAGTTTCTTTCTCCTGATCTAGATATGAATCTATTCAATGATGCCAGTCTTCCTGTCAGCCGTTGGGCCCCCTTCTTTGTGCTTGGCGGCTCCATCCGAAGGATAGCTTCGATCTTGCTTGGGTTAGCTTCAATCCCCTTCATTGAAACTAGACAACCAAGGAACTTACCCTTCTTCACTCCAAAGACACATTTTTCTGGATTTAATTTCAGGCCAGCTTGCGTGAAATTAGCAAATGTTTCTTGCAGATCAGTAATGTGATTTTCTTGCTTCTTGTTTTTAATATGATATCATCAACGTATGTTTAGCACATTTCTGCCTATCTGGGAATGAAGGACCTTGGCTGTCATTCTATTGAAGCTTCCTCCAGCATTCTTGAGCCCCTCAGGCATCCCAAGATAGCAATAGGTGCCACTGGGAGTTATGAAGCTAGTATTCGGCTCATCCTCCTTCATCCATATTTTATGATATCCTAAGTAGCAATCCAGCAGACTCATAAGCTCTAAACAAGCTGCTGCATCTACAAGAGAGTCTATTCTTGGTAATGGAAATTCGTCCTTTGGACAGGCCTTGTTAAGATCTGTGAAGTCAATACACATTCTCCATTTTCCATTGGCCTTCTTCACCATAATAGTATTGGCTAGCCACTCTGGATATTTTACCTCTCTGATGACACCAGCACTGAGAAGTCTTTTTACTTCATTCCGAGCACCTTCGGCTTTATCATCAGACATTTTCCGAAGCCTTTGCTTTTTTGGCCTGAAGGATGGGTCGACATTGAGTGAATGTTCAATGACGTCTCTGTTGACACCAGAGATCATTGGCCGACCAAGCAAAAACATCTTTGTTGTTGAATAAAAACCTTATCAAAGTTTTCTCTTGCTCTTCAGGTAGTTGAGACCCCAGCAGTACCTTCTGCTCTGCTATATCTTCACATAGAAGCATGGGCTTCGGCTAATCAGCCGGAGCAGCCTTCTCTCTTCTGTACTTGTACAGTTCACAAGCTTCGGCTCCATCTATATTGTGGATCGCTTTTGAGTCTGTCCAATTTCCTTCGGCCTTTCTGACAACTTCTTGACTTCCATGAATAGCAATGGGCCCTTGTTCCGAAGGTATCTTCATGCATAGATATGCAGGGTGAAGTATTGCTTCAAAAGCATTGAGTGTTCCTCGACCAATTATTGCATTGTAGGGGTATTCCATGTCGACAATGTCAAAGACAACCTGTTCGGTCCTTGTGTTATGAACAAAGCCGAAGGTTACTGGCATTGTGATTTTACCGAGTGCCACAATCTGTCTTCCTCCGAAGCCGCATAGAGGATGTGTAGCATCGTGAATCTTGTCTTCTGGCTCTTGCATCTGTCTGAAGGCCTAGGCAAATATGATATCCGCTGCACTGCCTGTATCAACCAGAACATTATGAACCAGAAATCCCTTGATAACACAAGATATGACCATAGCTTCATTGTGAGGATAATCTTTGAGCTGAAGATCCTCCTGAGAGAAGGTGATTGGGATGTGAGACCATTTTGATTTGATGAATGGCCCCTACACCCCAACATGTTGTACTCTTCTCTGATCCTCCTTCTTCTGCTTCTTGTTGGCCGGTTCTGAGCATGAACTGCCTATTATCGGGAGCACCAGCTTCGTACCCAAAGCAACTTCAGCTTGATTGTTGAACGAAGCCATCAACTCAAAAGTGGAAGTGAGTTCACCGGAGGTGGGCACCAATGTTGGGGACTTGTTCTCAAATGCTATGAATTAAGAACAAGGCAACACAAAGAATAGGTTAAAGGTTAACGTTCTTCGTCCTTTGAAGCATTATTTCCCTTAGGATATAACGATCTTCGGACGAAGGTTATGAAGGACATAGCTTCATAAGATGACATATATAAACAGAGGATGAAGCTTATGAAACATAGGAAAACAACATAAACAATTATATGACATCGTAATATAAATATCTATTATTAAATAATCATGAGTACATGAGAGCAATATCAAATTACATTTGTACCTTGAGCTTGACAGAAGGCAAAGGTAAAAGTAAGATGCGAAAGTGTGAACAATACCGGGGTACTGTTCACCTATTTATAGGCACAGGGCGTAGCCTGTGTGAATTTACATTCATGTCCTCTACAAATGATTACAATCATAACACAGGTTATCATGGGCCAATTGGTCATTTCATCTTTAAGTCGGTGCATCTGGAAGTACGCTTCGAAGCTCCGTGATTGGTAGCTTCGGCATTGTTCCTGTTCTGGCCTTCCGAAGGCGTTTCTTCTCACAGGACCTTCGGCAACAAAGCATGCCCCCAACAGTGTCCTTGGACAACAATGACGACCTGATGTCTGGACATTGGATGGGCTTGGTCTCCTCCTCTGACGAAGATGATGAGAACGACGATGGCAGCAATGACTACGACATCAGTGACGAGGACAACGACAACAGTGGCGACGATGACGGCGATGATGATGGCGGGGCAAGCCAAAGCGATGAGATGCCTCCCAGCAAGCGTCATCAGCTGCAGCATGATAACTTATTATGGTATGCGTGGCCGGCTTTAGATGGTGTGCGAGATGACACAAGTGATTATCCTGGTTCGGGCTTCTCGAGGTCCTACTTCTAGCAGAGGGGATGAGGCTTATATTACTCGCACCGTGGTGCCTGTTGTAGGAGTTTACAAGCACAACAGGAGAGGGGAAGTCCCCAAGTCCCTAGAGATGATTGAGGCAAGTGCCAATATCTAAGACAGAGTGAGAAAGCAAGAACTCGTCTACATGTGTCTCCTTTTGTCAATGGAGGGACCACTCCCTATTTATACACCAAGGGGGGCGTCCACAGTGAAGCTGAGTCTTGTATTCGAAGGACAGATGCCCTGGCATCTGACGTGATGGCGAACCGTGTAGTAGATTTGGGCCTGCTCACTTCTCGTAGAGAGCCGAGGCTGAGACCGAGGGGTTGTTCGTACGCTTGAGCCCCTGAGGGAGAGGCCACCTATGTCGTAGTGGTTGTAAACAACACCGGGGTATGGGCCAAAGACTGCTTACGGGGCACGTCATCGTCCAGGCGCGTGATGACATCGAGATTCTCTGTAGCACTCATCGAGATCAGAGCCCTCGCTTGGTTGGTGCAGAAGTCTTCCCGCGGTGCTAGCCGAAAAATCTCTTAACGTGAGCTACAGTCGTGCGGAGTGGCTGTCTGCGGGATTCACCACGTAGTTGGTGGCCGAGGCCAAGCTCGGGCGAGGCGGAGAACTTGCCCGAGGGCTGAGCTCGGGTCGGGCGAGGCGGAGAGGTTGCGCCCGAAGTCTCGTCCGCTCGGCTTGTTGTATTAGGCGTCCCATTGGAGGGCGCCAGGCGGCATGCGCACACTATTTGGCACAAACGTAATCATACCGCTACGCTAGAAATGATCGCTGTCTTGTCCACCACTATGCTCCGCTGCCACGACGCGGGTTGGCACACACATATTAAATGCACTAGTCTCCTACCTGTTTTTGAGCGCCCTTGTCCTATCAGCTTGAGGCCGGCTCGAGCGAGACGGACTGGGCTAAGGCAACCTCGGGCGAGGCGGAGTGAGTGGTGTCGACTTCGGGTGAGGCGAAGCCTCGCTCGAGGTGGGTGACCCTCGGGGGGACGTCTCGGCTTTTTATAGGTGGTTTGGCTGTCACCCCTCGGGAGTATGGTTCTTATTTCTCTCAGTGCGTTTGTTAGGGGGATAATTAGGGTGTCCCTAATTATCGCCTCCGACATTGTGTTTCGCCTAGCGTCTCAAAATATTGGTTTTTGGCTTCATCCACAACGAAGAACGCAACAAAGGTAATATGGTAAGTTGTTTCGACATATTTACAAAATTGTTACATTAAAATCTTTTTGGTCCACTGTACTACAGGAACAATTACATCAAGTTCACAACACTATGCCTTAGGCTACGGCTCAATTCAAGCTTTGGTTCCATCCTCTTTGTCGTCGTCATCCTACAAAGTGAAAGAAAAACACACAAGCATATCAATATTCAATAGGAGGAAGTATCATAATAAAAGGACGAAATGGAAGCAAACTTTGCCCAACAGCGCTCTAGCTTTGTCACTAGCAATTTATCTGCCCCCTTTCGTCCAGACTTGAGTGATAAATCTATTTCCCACACTGAATGCTTCGGTAGACATTCCACTTAAGCTGTTAGAAGAGATATCAAAGTTTGGCCTATTAATAGCATTCAGGTGAGTACACCCTACCTTCTCAAAAATAGCAGCAATGCCCCTTAACGCAACAAGAGCGTAGAAATCGTCTTGCCCTTTCATTACTTCATTAAAGGCGTTCACTTCTTCCTCTACCCACTTTAGGGCTCCAGGTGCATATTCAGAAGCCTGCTTAACTTCTTCTATAGCCGCTCGGACGGAATTAAAAATTTCATGAATTCGTGAGAAACATCGAGCAACAAAACCGAAGCTGGTACTCCAAAGGCTATCCAACGCTTCTCTCAATCTTGAATTCTCTTTAGACTTCTAATTCCAAATCTTTTTCTCTTTACTGAAGATGGATTACATCATCTTTATGATGGGTTTTTATTTTCTCTACCTCGTCTCTTAATCTTTCAATATATTTGTTTTATTCGTCAATTTTTTCATCCTTCGTTTTTTTCTAAAGCCCTATCTTTGGCTAATTTATGAGCTTTGGCTAGGCTTGTCTTAAGCGACAGAATTATTGCATCTCTCACCTCTCAAAATTTTCAACCTTCCTCTCTAGCTCAGAAATAATGAACTCATTTTCTGTCTTCTGATTCCTGTTGAAGCCTCAAAGCTTTGCTCATAAAAAAACTCTACGCAAAAGTCAATAAATAAATAAATTTTACTTTGTAATAATTTAAAAATATATTGCATAAGTGACTTCATACCTTAAATTCAAGTACACTAAACTACCAGTAAAATGTTATTTTCTATAATTGCTCAATTCATTCTCTAGCTTCTAGAAGCCAATACACTTTGTGAGAGTGTTAACAATTTTAGCTTTGGCTCGGTCAGGAAGACAACCCATCACCTCCTCATCCACGCCACCAAACAAAACGAAATCAGACCCGTAGCCACTAGTAACAACAAAATCCCGAAACTCAGATAACTCTTCAATGCTAAGATCAGTACCACCTAGGTGCCTAAGATTAAAAGATTTTTCTCTTCCAGAAAAGGCTTCGGCTTGGTCGCCTTTCGAGGCCAGTGCCTTCGCTGTAGCCTCTTTGGGCCTTACAACTGTAGCTATCGTATCAGCCTCTCCGCAAACTTTCTCACGTGCCATCAGAGTTGATTCTACAATTATTCTTTCAATTGCGGCCAAGGTGGTTCCAAAAGGACCCCTGTTGTCTTGGCCTCTAGACATGCTTCGGTAGTCGAGGCCACTCTAGTACTTTTTCTGGCACTTTCCCTCGTCACGATTAGAGGAGTCTTCATAACAGCCTTCATAATCCTCCCAATCCAACGTTTTTTCTTAGGGATATCTTTGGCAGGTGATTTTGTCGTTTACTTTGTAGCCACCACCGTAGGGCTTCTAGTTGCCTTGCCTTTGGCATTTTTGTCCTTCATCAATATGCTAGTCAGATCTGATCCTAGCGGACTTAACATATGAAAAGGTAGGGGGCGAGTCATTACCTCTAGGATTTCCATCATCCTAATAGATGAAGCCAAAGTAGTTTCGGTAATTTTCCTTAGTAGCTCCAAAGGATTTCTCTCAACTCGATCAACCTTCATTGTATTTCATTTCTTGGGGGCAGGGGATCGAGGTCTGAGTGAGAAGATTCCTTGTCGTCATCATTTTTTCTCTTTTGTTTGGATGTGACCTCTTTCCTTTTCTTCCTTTCTTTGGCAGATCTCTCTGTTTGTCTCATCATAATACTAACAGTTTGTTTCCTATTCACCTCGGAAGCTTCTTCTTCAGAAATTTTTGAATAATATGGATAATCGAACTGCAAAGCGTCCATGACTCTGTTGACCCATCGCTTTTCTTGGTTACCAAATGCAGCAGTCATTAGCTAGTATTCCTTATTCGTAAAAGTCCCCAAAATCTCATTCCATATCATCTCAATTGTTTTTGACCATTCGGCGCAAGGTTCTTTAAATACATCCCGAACCTTGAATCGGTATGGTAGTCTAACAAGCTTTGTCTTGTCCACCACATCTTTCAGCTTCGGCATTCCCCAGTCACCAAGTGTTGGGAATACCTTATTAGCAAGATACTCTTGCACCAAGTCATGTGTACTGATATGCTCGATAACTTGGGTTACCTGTGTCGGTGAACCGATGCTCATATTGCAAATTGGTTGTGTTAAACCAAAGTATAAGCCAAGAGGGCTCATCACAATCTTCTTAAATTTTTCCCTGCCCTTAATGTAACCTTTCATATAGAACCACTCATAGTCCACCAAGTTGGCCATTTTGTCTGATACCCTAGCACAGGAGCCTTCGTGTCTTTTTTGTATGTGAAGTTATAGCACCCAAAATTCTTATGAAGATTGTTCGAAGATCTTGCCTTATTCTGATAATGAAGTTCATGGATCCTGCAAAACACTTCAAGATTCTTACTCAAACCTTGGCTCTAAAGGGCCTATATGTAAACGCTAAGTCTAATAATTGTGTTTGGGGTCAGCTGGTGCAGATATATTTCAAACCTCTCCAGCACTTCAGCAATCATTTCGTACATTGGGAAACAAAGCCTAGCCCGGAAGAAGCTTCTAAAAACAACGACTTCATCATTCTTTGGCTCTAGGACAATATCATCACCAGCAAATCTGATCATGTTATCATCTTTTCGCCCAACATTTCCAAGTCTTTTCAGTATATCTAGGTCTTTGTCTTTTACAGTTGATCTACCAAATTCAATATGACTAGGTTTGCTTGGGTGGAGAACGTTAGGATCTTCGTCATCATTATCACTGTCAACATCATTCTCAGCCCTGACTCCTGAACTTCTTCTCTCAGCAATGTTTGTTTCTTCCACATCCAACGGTTCGATAATACCCGATTGTCTCATCACCTCCGAAAAAGGAGTTGATTTAGTCACATCTGCAGCCTCGCTACCAGTGATCAACCTAGCAGTAGAGCGAACTCTAGCGATTGCTAGATTGTCGAAGCTTTTCAAGACAGATTCTAGGCGAGAAAAAGAGCTTTGGATACCATAGAATTTTTTGCAATAGCTCCGAGTGTCGGTGTTTGGGACCCGACTGCGCACCCGAGGTTACCCCTTGAGGTGCTTTTGGGTAGGACGGTGTTGCCAACTGTAGCTCGATGGTTCGTGCTAGGCGCACGAGAGACGATAGACAATTTTCTACAGGTTCGGGCCGCTTAGAGAGGCGTAACACCCTACTTCCTGGTGTGGATCTTTATGTGGTGGGTTACAGGGGGATTCTCTAGTATAGAGGACGCTAGAGAATGGAGTAGATGGCTGATGAATGACCCGTCCTTTGATGGGGTGCCCCCTAGGCCTTATATATTCGACCGTGGGGCGTTACATGCGGGCATGATAACAACGTGCACCTAAATAATAGTGAACCGACTAAACTTATCTTCCTATAATCCTGTCGACTTATCTTCACTTAGTTCCGACGTCTGAGGGCGCTGTGCGGGAGAGCCGGACCAATGATATGGATGAAGCTTAAAATCCAATGAGCCGTCTGGGTCCGAGTCTATCCAATCTTGCGTTGATCTGTTCCGCCAGCAGTTCCTCCCCCTAGCCCACGAAGGGATGACCTTGCGAAATAATGGGCCTAAAGCCTTTCGCGAGGCCTTTTAGCCTTCTAGTGGACCCAGGGGATATCTGTCCCCCACAAGCCCCAATCTTTGGGTTGATTTTGAAATAATCGACCCAAAGATTCTAGGTCCAGCTTGCGGTTTTGTGATTTCGATAATGGATGCTTTGAAGAATACACCTATCAAATCGTTGCTTCTGAACTCTGAACAATTCAGTAAAAACAATCTTCTGTTATCCTCTTTTGGCACATTCAACGGTCTTCGCCTTATACTTCAGAAATCAGTGCTCTGTTACTGGCTTATGCTTTGGAGATCAGCATTCTATCCTTTGGGGTTTAAGTTTAATTGGGTGTAGCCCCCGAGCTTTTGAGTGGATTACTGAAAATAATCCACTCAAAGGTCTTCATCTCATGCTTTTAGAAGTCATCATTTTATCTTCGTCTCATGCCTTAGAACTCAGCGTTATATCACCAGCTTATGCTTTTGAGATCAGCATTTTATCGTTGGTTCATGCTTTAGAAATCGACATTTTACCGTCGGTTCATGCTTTAGAGATCAACATTCTGTCTTTTGGGGTTTAACGATTCATTGGGTGCACCGAAGGTGCACCCAATGGGTGTAGCCCCCGAGCTTTGAGTGGCTTACTGAAAATAATCCACTCAAAGGTCTTCATCTCATGCTTTAGGAACTAGTAGCGTGATCTGCCCATGTCCTATTAGGTTTGAAATTTATTTGTGTAACACCCAGTTTGTAACTTATAATAAAAGAGGAGAAATTAATTCCTTTATCTATATGAGTGTTATTCCTACTTATCATCACATGTGAACACCATAATCAAAAAAAAAATTAATAAAAGACTTACCACAAAAAAATGTGTGCATCATGTTGGTTCTTTATTTTGTGTGCATTATGTGGCAATATAAAAGTAATATGACAAGAAATATATTAAATTCCCAAGTGGAAATTTAGAATTTAAAAGAAATCCTAGAATTGAGAAAAGAAGAGAAATTAATAGGGGAATAAAAATAAGTATAAAAATATATACATTATTCTTATACATATTGGATTTTGAATATTTGACTCAAAGGTTAAGTCCACAAAAAGGAAATCAAATTCAAACTAGAGATTCAAATGAATATATATAAAAAAAGATAAAAGAAAAAGGGAAAAGAAGCCAACTGGGCCTCAGGCTTCATTTCGGCCCAGTAACCAAAACACACCATGCGGCCCGTCCAGCCGCCTGGTGGTGGTGCCGACAGGTGGGCCACCCTTGTCATCCCGCTCTCACGCGCACTTGGCAAGAAACTTGGTCTCGCTGCCAAGCGGGCCCCATTGATCAGTCGCTGGGTGCCAGGAAAGGGCACACACGACTCACTGAGTAGTGGACCCGCTTTGTCAGCCTGTGTGCCCAACGCGCGGAGATCTCGCCCTATCCTTTGATCCTGTCGTCCCTACGCCATGGCTGCATGTCCGAGCTCCGCGCGCGGCGATAACGGAATTCGACCGAGATTCTCGCCGGTGGCAGTCGACCGCTCCACGCACAACTTCCACCTGTGGCTTTATATACGGCCGCCGCCCCTGCCCATCACCGGAAAACTACCGCCGCCAGGGACAAAGGAAGCTTGCGCCTGCTGTGAGCTCGCGATTGGGATGAGAGAGATGAGTCGCCGCGGGTGATTCACGTGGTCACCAGTGCTGTGTCCCCGAAAACCGGTTGGGGAGCTCCGCCTGGTTCCCGTGAAGGAGTTCGTAGCATTGATTGGATGGGAGCTCCTTCTGTGCCTCTGTGATTGCTCGTCGGTGAAGCGCCTCCGCCGCGGGTCCGCCGTTCGCCGTGGGCAGAACTGCCTACACCGCCTGCGATGGTATGAGTATTTCTGTTAGATTTGGCGTGTTCCCTTGTGCGCGTAGAACCTGGTAATTGAGGAATGGCATAGTCACGGGCCTGATTGATCTCGCCGTCGACGTTTGTTCCTCGGCGGCGCGTCGTGCTGTGGGAGGAGAGTGAGGCGATGGGGGAGATGGGGTCGGAGCCGTCCGATCTGCTACTAACGGCTCTCATCAGATCTGTGGGTACCGGTTGGGTGTTAATCCCTGGTCGTTGGATCATAATCGAGCACAGCGTTCATTAGGTAGATCCAAACCATTGATCCTCAATCCTGTGGTGATTATTCCGTACCGGTTCATAAAAGGTCGTGGGTCAATCCGATCCGTAGAACTCTAATCGGATGGCTGGCAATGGCCGATACCCCTTCGGCCTTGGCGTTTTACTTAAGAAGTCCTCGGATTTTAATGGAATCAACCCGCCGTCCAGGGAATAGTGTCCTGAGTCTAGGGTTTATTTGCGCCGTGGCCCCTGTCTTCTCTGGTTATCTTGTGCCCAGTCCAGAAAAATATAAAATTCAGTAAAAGTGATTAGGAAATGATTTTTAATGTGAAAATAAATGCTAGAATTTGTTTAACCCCTAGAAAATTCATATTAAGTCCAAATGAGTCCATTCCAATTTCTAAAATTTTGTAATAATGTTGTTTAGCACCTATTGCCTCTGTTTTTACATGAAAACAGTAATAAAAATTTATTTCCTAATTAATCTTATATCAAATACATAAAACCTTAGAAAAGTCATAACTCCTCCATTTTAACTCCGATTTGATCCGTTCAAGTTCCGTTAGTCTCGTAGCAACGCGTAGATTATTATTACGCAGTTTGTTCTCATGTTTGGTGTGATGTTAATTTTGCCTATACAATGTTTGTCTATATTGCTACGTTTAGCAATGAGGTCACGAGTCACCTGAAGAGCAAGTTGGTACCTGGAAACTCAAGTCCCAGACAAGTTGTGCCCTTGATCACTTCTTTTACCCACTCATGTTCTAATTAATCATAATGATCTGCATAGGTTAATTTTGATGGGACCCAATAGGTCACCCTAGTTTGTTTATCCTGAATACCTTGTTTACCCCTAAATCACTTGGGTAGTTCTGCTACTGCTTTATATGGTTTTGGGTTAATATTTCATTATATCTATGTTCCAATTATGTTGTTATTTTATTTATGTTCATGACAAGATCATTAAATGTTAATTGGAACATAGAGCTTAACTTGAGAAACACGTGCCGCCAAAAGGGTTTATGGACGCCCTTGGCTGATTAATTAGGAAAGCTAGTGGAGGACTACCTTACCCGAAAGGGGCAAGGGCAGTAGGGGAGTGGTCAGTGTAGGGAGGTCCTTGGTTGATTTTGCTGCGATGGCGGTCAGTCAAGAACCCTGCATTGGAGCTTCCTATAAACTGTAGCGGGTTTTCTGAAGCTAGTGGAACTTTGTAAAGGCCTCGTAGTGTTACCCTGCCTCGCCTCCTCGGTAGAGGTGTATGGGAAGTCGCGATCCCTTGGCAGACAGGTAACATGACTTGTGGGTAAAGGGTACCACCTCTGCAGAGTGTAAAACTGGTATACTAGCCGAGCTCACGGTCATGAGCAGCTCAGGACTCTCTGATGATTAATTTATGGAACTTAAATTCAATTTGTCATATGCATTGCATCGCAGGTGATGTTGTTACTTCTGTTCTACTATTTAATTGGGTTGGTATTTACTTATACTTAGTAACTGCTAATAAAATTTTGACCAACATTAAAAGCAATGCTCAGCTTCAACCATCCTCTTTGGTAAGCCTTACACTTCACGTGAGCTCCCACCTTTGGTGAGTTCATGCACATTATTCCCCACAACTTGTTGAGCGATGAACGTATGTGAGCTCACTCTTGCTGTCTCACCCCCCCCCCCCCCACAGGTCAAGAACAGGTACCACAGGATGAGGCGCATGGAGGATGCTGCGATGTGTTCGTGAGAGGTCTAGGCCGTCGTCTCCTAGTCAACTTTGGGTTGCTGGACCGTTGTCTCCTTATAATGTAATTATCCATTTATTTTGTATAGAACTCCTGTTATATAGTAAAGATGTGACATTCGATCCTGTGCCATGATTCATCATATGTGTGAGACTTGGTCCCAGCACACCTGGTGATTATGTTCGCGCCCGGGTCTTGGTGCCCCTAAAACCCGGGTGTGACAATTTGATCGGTGACAGATTGGACGTCTGGTAGATGGCTCTTGGCTGGTCTTCATTTTCGCTTTGTGCTTCAATGCTTCTGTTGATTAGACTTGTACTTCAGCAGCTATATTTGGCTTTCCTCTGATCTCCATCGATATCTTTCTTCTGTCTTGATACATTCATTGCGTATACTGTATGGATGTGACTACTTGGGAAAATCTATTGAAAATTCCTGGATGTCCCCCCCAATTGGTGTGACCGAGGGATGGCTTGGTACACCGAGCGTTTAGCAAACTGCCCTTGAGTAGTATCTTGACGTGACCGCGGGGTGTAATCATATCGTCCAAGCAGTTGACCTTAGTCCAAATGGTGTCGTGTTTCGTGAAATGGTGTCTGCTGCCTGACTTGCTTCTAGACGATTTGAATTGCTTATTGAATACTTGCGACTGTTTGGTGACCGTGGTAGGAGATGAGCGGTTGCTTCTGGCCTCTATAAATAGACTGCCTGCCTCGCTGGTGTCTTCACACATCTTCTGATCAACTGTTGCTTATTTTCCCACTTTTCTTTTCTCTTCCAACCGACCATGGGAAAGAACAAGAAGGGTGGAAGTTCGTCGCACCACTCCGACAATAAGAGGAAGCGCGAGCCAAGTCCCCCCTTGGAGGACTTTGGTGACTCCGAGTACTCGGAGGAGGAGTTTTCCTCCGAGTCCGAGGGGGCGCTGGTCTACGCCTCTCCCCCGGTGCCGTCCGATGACTCGGACGATTCCTAGGGGATCGCCGCCGTGGTGTGGACGTACATCCGGGCCGTCGAGCGCTTCGGGCTCGAAGGCTCGGATGAGTCAGAGGTCTCCTTGGACGAGGAGAACTCCTCTGACTCGTCCGAGGAAGAGACCGGTGGTGACGACGATGACGAGGGCGACGACGGCGACGGTGGTGACGGTGGCGATGACGGCGACGACGACGACAAGGGCGACGGAGGCAGCAGCGGCAAGGGCAACGACAACGGCAAGGGCAGCAGCGGCAACAGCGAGGCCAGTGGCAAAGCGCCACTGGTTTAAATGTTAGTATAGATAATTAGTAGTAGGAGTAGTATTAGTAGTAATAGTAGTAGTAGCAGCATAATAATGTAGTAGTTGTTAGTAGTATAGTGTAGTGTGAGTAATGTAGTATGTAGTAATGTAATGTAGTGAAAAAAGGGAGAAAGGCTGACTCATAATGAGTTGGTCTTTAGGTTTGTGAAAAACTCCCCTCCTCTAAGTATCAAAGAAAACTTCAGCTTATTCCGGGCAACTTCTCGCTTTTCCGCCGTTCTTTCTTTATAGTCGATTGATAGCTTGTCTTCGCGCCTAACGCCACTAACTATATTAGAAACAATTACCAAGTGATAACTGGTAACTTCTGAGTCGTATTTGGTTTCGCCGACGTTTTAGAGATAACGACCGAGTTATGACAGACACTGTCGGCGTTTTTAGAGATAACGGTCGAGTGGTGCTTAATGTTGTCGGCGTTTTAGAGGTAACAGCCGAGTTATGCTTGACCCCGTCGGCGTTTTAGAGATAATAGCCGAGTTATGGCTGACACTATCGACATTTTAGAGGTAACGGCCGGGAGGTGCTTGATGTTGTCGGCTTTTTAGAGGTAACAACCCAGTTGTGTCTGTAACACCCCAGGTGTTACCCTGGCTGGAGCACACTTTGGCACTCAAGACTATGATCACATGTGGAAGAACTTAAGGAGCAAAAGTATAAGGGGCTTTGGAAACTAAGTTTTTACCAAGAGTTGGGAATGACCAAGGGCATTACTCTAATTGTGTGCAATTATCACCTTGGGAGAGGGGGAAAGAACCCTAGGCCTCTCTTAAACCCTAACTCCCAAACCATGGATAAGAGGGGAAAGAGAGTGAGCAAATGTGCAAAGCATGGGTAATCTTTACCCAAACCCTAAGCAACATTATAACCATCAATTAGGGGAGGGAAACATTACAAAAAGGCCCCTAGGGAAACCCCATTTCAAATCTCTAAGTGGAGAGAGAGCTAGAGCTCTCTAATTCCCTCTAAGTCCCATTTTAGCCCTAAATCAAAGATCAACCGTGTTCACTTCAAAAATGGCGCCAAAACCACTTGGGTTCTATACCAAAAATGTGCAATACCACTTAGGGCACCCACTGGAAAAAGTTGAGCTCGAGACTCGGACGTTTGACATGCCATGGCATGGCTTTTGTCGCGAAGTGCTCAGTGTGACACACCTGATTTGGCACCCGAAGATCTCCCTCTCTAGGCCGTATCTGCCCCGGCGTCTCACAGTTGAGTGACAGCCCTAGGTGCCAGGAAGAGGTCTGCGCCGGACCTTTCCAAAGATTCGCACGGTTGCGACCTCTGGCGACATTTGAACACTGGAAGAAACAAACCGCCACGTGTTCGACGCCGTCTGCCGCGCCAGAGCACGCCCGAGCACGCCCCGCGCCGCGCCCGAGCCAAGCCGGTGCCCTGGTCCGCGTCCGCGGCTATAAAACGCCCAGGAGCTTTGGCCGTACCCCTCCGCACGCGCTCAAGCCTCACCGGAGCTCAGTTCGCCGCCGTTTGCCCATGCACGACGCGCCCGCGGCCACCCGAGCCCCTGCCACCGTCGACCGGCCAACCCAGCCATTCCCAACCCCGTCCAGCCCTCGGAGAAGACTGTGCCCGTCTCCGTGAAGCTCCCCGAGCGAGGAATCGGGCTCTGCTTCACCGGAGAGGCCGGCCCAAGGTCACCGGACTTCAACCGACCGCCGGCAACCGTGGACCGAGGTACACCGTGCACCTCTCTTCGATTCCTTGCACGGTTAGACTCCTTGGACCTCCACGAAGCTCCCTATGCCCTTGGATTGAACTATGCCGCCGTGGATAGGCCGGAGCACACGCCGCCGACGAGCTCGCCCGCCTGCTCACGTGGACCGGGCGATTCCGGCCATCCCCGACGACGAGCCGTACCTCGACGTGATCGCCAGACCCTCCCCGAGCCAACCCTACACTTCGCCGGAACTCCCTCGCCGCCGGTAAGCCGCGCCGCCCTTTCTTTTTCCGCGGCTACTGTTTCAATGGAGGGAGGGACTGCGGGTGAGAGGGAGAGAAACCCAGGGGGTTAAGTGAAAGGTCAGAGACTCAAGTGAATAGTGCCTTAAGGGTAGATCTGCGAGGTTTGAATTGTTTTAAACCCAGGGGCCTCGGCGCAAACTGTTTTTCCAGGAAAACTTAACTAAAACCTAATTTAAATTCAAACAGAAACTTTAAAAACCCATAACTCCTGTTTGGTTTATCCATTTTTGGTCAAATCAATTTTGCCAGACTCTAAATCATGTAACCTATTTAGGAAAAATATAAAAACCCTTGGTGCTGTGGAAAACTTAAAAGTTCTGATTTAATATTAACTTAGGCCAAAAGATAAATAATAGTAAGAAAAATAGTTAGGCTATTTGACTAAGGTTAGGAAAATTTGGAGAAGTTTATATTCACCTACTAACCTGTTTAAAAATGTTAAACCCCTCTGTCCATTACATTAAGTTAGTTTTAACCCCTTATTCCAAATATGCTTAAAGTTTAAGAAAAATAGGAAAAGTGACACAAATATTGAACCAGAGGGCACCCCTATTTTTGTTAAGATACTTAGTTAATGTAGTTCACTAGAAAAATATATCATACCCTGTTTTAGTATAAAAGAATTAAGATTTTTTTTTAAATTAATAAAACAAGGATAACTTAGAAAAACTCCACAAAAATAACCCCAAGGTGAAAACACCCCCACCCTTGGGATAACTATTGTTTTATTAGAAGGAACTTAGGAAAAATATGAAATCTGCTGTTTGACATTTTTCAAATAGTAATGTAGTAGAAAGAGCCTTTTTGACATGAAACTTAAGAAAAGCATAACTAAATAACCACCCCTTAGTTTCCTGTGATTTTTAGCACAAAGACCTATTATCACCAGAGGATGCCAGCAAAAATAACCTTTAGAACAGAACCTACCCCTAACTAGGAGGTGTAGTGTAAAGTGCCCCTTTTTGCCTAACTTTTGTTATTTTTGTTTAAGGCCTAACTTTTATACTTTAAGCCTCAAATTCTAAAAACAAGCTAAAATAGCCAGTGACAACCCACTGTAATTTTTACAGAATTTTTGGAACTTCTTAAAACACTGTCGTAGTTCAAACCTGCACTAGAAACCCCAAATGGAAATTAAAGAGAGGAAAATGAATAATGAAAATTGATGTCATCCTAAGACCTTTGTAAATTTGCCCCCTAAAAATCTATGAAGCAATGCAAATCCACTATGTTATCCCTAATGAAAACCTAAGCTTAAAGGGTAATAAGTCAAAGTCTATGTATACACTAGAAGCCCCACAGAACCAGGAAACCCTAAGTAAATTCTTAACTTACTTTCTTTAGCATAATGTTCTTAAATCTTGCATAACCATGACATACATGTTCATTGCATTTCGATAGACTGTAATCTTGCGGACGGAGAGTACATCCTCGTGCCGGAGCAAGGAGCTGCTCAGGAGGTAGCCCCAGATCCAGCACCAGAGCCAGCACCAGAGGACCTGCCTGCCACTGCTTTGGAAGGCAAGCCCCGGTTTTATGCATAACCGTTTATATATGCTATTTTACTACACTTAATGTTTGTAGGCTTGTACTGTGCACTTAAGTGTAGGAGTTGTTTGGAACCTTAGTTGCATGAACTCAGGATTCCCTTTTGAGATGAATACTAGTATGCTAAGACGAGTAGCTGCTTCATAAAGTAGGATCTCGGTAGAAGTCGAGTGATTTTTCTAGCACTCGCGCGAGGCCAGGACATTGATTGTACCCACTCTCATATCATACTGATGCTGGTTTGTGGACAACGATCCATGGGGATCGGTTGTCCACGGAATAAAATGTGAATAAGGATTAAGGTGTGGTACCGTGAGTCAAGCGTTTGAATGTACTAAACACATACCGAGAAATATGGTAAATCGGTAAGCCTAGTACCTGAGTGAACCTGCCCGCAGACTTTACCCCTCACGCGACCTGAGACGAGGTCTCCCATTCCGGTTATGGTGGGTACAAGTGCGGCCACTGCACGACGGCCAGTCGGGGTCAGTGGGGCATTGTACGCCAAGGCGGTGAGCCCTGATCTGTTGCCAGGGAATCGATGGGGACGGTTGATATGTGTGGGGACGGAGTGCCCCTACATGTCGTGTGTTTAGGTTTACCTTGCAAGGATAAAAACTCGATTCGAATCGTCTGCTTCTCGCAGCTAATGAGACTGCTTGATCCATGCTGCTACATTGAGTAACAAGTGGAATGATGCGGAGATGATATAAGATGTTGATTGCTAAAATGTTTGCTACCTTGTATGAATAGATAGTACATTTTTAGCCTTAAGAGAGTCACACTTAACTTTGACTAAGTTAAAATCTTGATTAGAAACTCAGCTAGTGCTTTTGGCAACCAAACCCCCACAGCCAAACAGCTGCATGTCTAGAGGTAGAGGAGTAGACTCCTCACACCGGGTAAGTCTAGCTGAGTATTAGTATACTCAGCCTTGCTTGTGGCAAAATTTTCACAGGTTCTCTGGAGGAGATGGTTGCTGGGATAACTTGGCCGACCACCCTGCCACCGGGTTGGACTGTCGAGTGGGACCCTGCCTCAGCCGAGGAGGAGCATGAGGAGTGATGGGACAGGCTTCCCCATCTCTCTATTTATTTACCGTTAGTTTATTTCCGCTGCACTTTGAACAATGATGGTTACTTTTGCAAAAAAAAAACTCCGATGATGATGATGGTGATGTAATAATTTAACATTGTGACATGTATGGTTTTATGCTTTATTGTATTTGCTCTGTGACTCACCTTCGAGTGAGATTGTGGTACTTGATCCTGTCAGTGGCCGTGTCGGACTAGATCCGAGGGATTGACGGGTTATTCCCATTTAAGTGTGGTCTAGCCTCTAAGGCGGGACTTGGACACTTAAGTTGGAATAATTCGGGCAGTTCCGCCACAGCTGGTATCGGAGCTTGTACCACCACAGAGGAATCAATAAAATGTAAATACCATCAATTTTCTAAATAAAACTTGATAGAAACAAGTTGGATAGATAGTAGGACGAGCAGGATAGACCTAGGACGCGAAGCCTTAGGGTAATAGAAGGGTAGCTAGGTGGCTAAGTAACTAGGCCCTACAGGCCACTTTTACAGGATGGGAGTTCCTCCCTATTCCTTCTATCTTGTTGTGAGGTCGTTTAGGACGAGCATGCATGCATTCATGATTAAGCAATGGATAATTAAGTAAGGACTTAAAAACAAGATAACAACCAGCTAGGTCCTTAGTGCCTTTTTACTTAACTAGAGAAAGGCTGAGTTTTATTTTTCTTGTTCTTTTTATAATTCTTTTCTTTTACTTACGCTTAACCGTACACAGATGACTTCCCACGGATCCTCCGATGACGGGAATGCACTGACCCACACGGACGGGCTTGCACGAGAGGGTTTTCCCTGCATTTTGTGGGAGGTACTTCAGGGGGCTGGATACACGACACCCCCTCAGTACGCGGTGCAGCAGTTCGAGAAGCACCGAGTGCCCCGCTGTAGGGTGAGGATGACCTTGGAGCCTCATCCCCTGCAGCCAGGCTGGCGCTCCTTGGACTCAGAGTCTTTCGGGTACCGGGCAGAGGACACGATCGAGGCGATCGCTCTGCATGGATTGACTACCTTCTGCGGGTTCCATCCCTTGGAGCTGGCTACCCATCCCATTGGCTTGTTCCCCGCTGAAAAGGAGGACGACCCAATGTGGAAGGATCGGGTGGAACATGCCAAGGACATCTGGGCCATCTACCCAGGTCAGACTGCGCACTTGACAGTACGGTGCATGAATGCTCTGTACCGTCTGCAGGTGATGCGCGGTGAGGCCATGTCCCATCTGATGGCACTGCTGGAGGCCACCAAGATCACGTTGGATAACCGAGAGGAGCTTGTGGTCGACTTGTCTCAAGAAATGGTAGAGAAGGATTTGCAAGTGGAGCAGCTGTCTGGTGAGATTCATGAGTTGGAGGAGCTAGTGGGCACCCGGGAGAACACCATTGAGGTCCTAGAGGATCAGCTCCTCAACACTCAGCAGCAGCTGGCAGAAGCAAATGAGCACCTGGACATGCATCACCAGGAGATCCAGGACCAGGAGGACGACGAGGACGTCGACATTGAGGGAGGAGATGAGCCTGCCTCCAGTGTGGACACTGCTGGCTCGGGAAGACCACCTTCCCCCGAGTCCAGTGTTGCTTCGTTCGCTCACTAGGTGTCCAGGGTAGGCTTAGAAGTCGGACAGTCGGACTCCTCGCCGCTAGCTTAGCTTTTGCACCCTTAGGGTACTAGGCTAGGTAGAGTTGAGTCATTTTGGAACAATCTGATGTAATCGTATTAAACTCTCTTGGGAGCTTGATGGATGGATGCTATTATTAGCTTAATCTTGGAAGGAAGAATTTATGCCTCTTAAAGAATCCCTTTTGTTGGAGTTAGATCTTTCATGCCGTTTTTAACTTTTTCCCCGTGTTGAAATCTTGAAATTGGAACTGTGGTGTTAAATATGTATGTGGTTTTTCAGATGGCTGGGAGGCAGCGTCGTGGCCAGAACGAGCACGTTCCACCACCACCCCCACCTCCCACTCTGCAGGAGCTCATGGCTCAGCAGAGTGAGATTCTGAGGCAGCTGGCTCAACGTCAGCCACCACCCCAGCATTATGGTGGTGGAGACCACCAGCGTCACCCCGCGGCGGCTACCTATCAGGAATTCCTCAGCACCCAGCCTCCACTGTTCACAAGGGCGGAGGACCCACTTGACGCAGATGTGTGGCTGCGAGTGGTGGAATCCAAATTCCCACTGCTTCATGGAGTGTGTTCAGAGGTCACCAAAGTCAGGTTCGCCACCCAGCAGCTTCGCGGACCTGCAAGGACTTGGTGGGATCACTTTCTTGCTATGCAGCCAGAGGACCGAGAGGTGGAGTGGAGGGAGTTTAAGGCAGCTTTTAGAGGGCACCATATACCAGCCGGGATCATGGACAGGAAACTCAATGAGTTCTTGGCACTCACTCAGGGCAACAGGACAGTGTTGCAGTACGCACAGGCCTTTAATGACTTGTGCCAGTATGCGGGATATCATGCGGATACAGATGAGAAGAAGAGGGACAGATTCAGAAGGGGGCTCAACACTAAGCTCCGGGATCGTCTCAACACCGTCAGGGCCAACAGTTACAATGAGTTGGTAAACATGGCTATCTCCCAGGAGGACTGCATTTCAGCTCGGCAGGCAGAGAAAAAGAGGAAGACCCCTGTGGCAGGACCCTCAGCTCAGCCACAGCGTTTCCGGATTGTGTCTGACACCCAGGGCAGGGGACCCCAACAGCAGCAAGGGCGATGGGTAATCCGACCTCAGCAACAGCAGCAGCAGGCACCCAACCGCAACCAATTTCCAGCACAGCGGAATAATCAGCAGCAGCAGTACCGCCAAGCCAATGACAACAGGTGCTTCACTTGTGGCAATACTGGGCATTATGCCAAGAATTGCCCCAGGAACCAGCAGAGGCAGGGGCAGAATGCTAATCAGGCCCAAGGCAAGAGGCAGAAGGTGCAAGTGAGGCAAGGCAGGCTGAACTTCACCACCATGGCTGATATTCCAGAGGGAGCACCCGTCATGACTGGTATCTTTACAGTTTTGAATTATCCTGCTATTATTCTATTTGATTCTGGTGCATCACATAGTTTTATCAGTGCCAAGTTTAGTGCCAAATGCCAGTTGCCCTTTCACCACACCGATGGGGGCATTACAATTTCAACACCAGGAGGCAGGGTTGCCACCTATCAAATTAACAGACACGTGCCCATAAAAGTTTGGTAGTCTAATAATTAAAACCACCCTCCTCATTTTGGGGTTGGATAGTGTGGATATTATATTGGGAACTGACTGGTTAACCAGGCATCGAGCAGTTATTGATATTGCAGCCAGGGCCATTGAGGTGCACTCGCCAACCTGTGGTGAAACTACATTATATTTGCCCGATCAGGGATGCACCCGTTCTTGTGCTTTCGTTATGATAGATTCCCCAGTGGAAAAGATCCCAGTGGTCTGTGACTACCCAGATGTTTTTCCGGATGAATTGCCAGGGATGCCACCTGACCGAGATATTGAGTTCGCCATCGAATTGCAACCCGGGACCGCTCCTATCTCCAAGAGACCCTATAGGATGCCTCCCGCGGAGTTGGCAGAATTGAAGAAGCAACTGCAAGAGTTGTTGGATAAGGGGTTTATTCGTCCCAGCACTTCACCATGGGGATGTCCAGCATTGTTTGTGAAGAAAAAGGATGAGAGTTTGAGGATGTGTGTTGACTACCGTCCTCTCAATGCGGTGACTATAAAGAACAAATACCCGTTGCCTCGCATTGATGTTCTGTTTGATCAGTTGGTAGGAGCCAAGGTATTCTCCAAGATAGACCTTCGCTCGGGATACCATCAGATCAAGATCCGTGCCAGCGATATTCCCAAGACGGCTTTCTCTACCAGATATGGACTGTATGAGTTTCTGGTGATGTCTTTTGGGCTGACCAATGCCCCGGCTTATTTTATGTACCTGATGAATTCAGTGTTTATGCCAGAATTGGACAAGTTTGTGGTCGTTTTCATTGATGATATCCTGGTTTATTCCAAGAACGAAGCCGAGCACACCAAACACTTGCATACTGTACTTCAGAGGCTGCGTGATCATCAGTTGTATGCTAAGCTGAGTAAGTGTGAGTTCTGGCTGAAGGAAATCAAATTCTTGGGTCATACAATTTCTCAAGATGGGGTATCAGTTGATCCTGAGAAGGTGCAGGAGGTGATGGATTGGAAACCCCCGACTACAGTGAAGCAGATTCGGAGTTTTCTGGGATTGGCAGGGTATTATCGACGGTTTATTCCGGATTTCTCCAGAATTGCCAAACCAATGACTGAACTGTTGAAGAAGGGAGTCAAATTTGAGTGGAGTCAAAAGTGTGAGGATGCCTTCCATACCTTAAGGCAACATTTGACAACAGCCCCAGTGCTAGCTCAACCTGACAACACCAAGCCATTTGAAGTTTACTGTGATGCTTCTGGCACTGGTTTGGGATGTGTCTTGATGCAAGAGAGCAGAGTGATTGCTTATGCTTCCCGAGCACTCAGGCCCCATGAGCAGAACTACCCTACACATGATCTAGAATTGGCAGCTGTAGTTCATGCTCTTAAGATATGGAGACACTACTTGATGGGAGCTCACTGTAACATCTATACTGATCACAAGAGTCTCAAATACATCTTCACTCAGGCAGATCTGAACATGAGGCAAAGGAGATGGTTGGAGTTAATCAAGGACTATGATTTAGAGGTACATTACCACCCAGGAAAGGCCAATGTTGTGGCAGATGCCTTGAGCAGAAAGGCCCAGTGCAATTGCATGAGCATGGATGTAGGAGTGACCACCCTGTGTGATGAATTGTGCAGATTGAACTTGGAAGTTGTTTCTGCGGGTGACCTAAGCTACATCTCAGTGGAGCCCACATTGCAAGAACAGATAGTCAGGGCACAGGTTGAGGATAAGGGTGTTCAGGTTATCAAGGATATGATCAAGCAAAAGGCAGAGAAATACAAGTGTTTCCGACAGGACAGCAAGGGAATTCTATGGTTTGGAGATCGATTGGTTGTTCCTAAGGACCCTGAGCTCAGAAAGAAGATACTAGATGAAGCTCACCTTTCCAAATTCTCTATGCACCCTGGTAGCACCAAGATGTACCATGACCTCAGATCTTTATATTGGTGGACTAGAATGAAAAGGGAAATTGCCAAGTACATATCCGAGTGTGACACTTGTCAGAGGATAAAGGCTAGTCACTTGAAGGCAGCAGGCCCTCTGCAACCCCTTCCCATACCATCTTGGAAATGGGAGGACATTTGCATGGACTTTATAGTGGGATTACCCAATACCTCCAGGCACCATGATTCTATTTGGGTTATCGTGGACAGGTTGACTAAGACTGCTCATTTCTTGCCAGTGCATACCACCCACAGGGCAGAGAAGTACGCTGAAATTTATATTGATCAGATAGTAAGGTTGCATGGTATTCCCAAGACCATTATATCTGACAGAGGAGCACCATTTGTGGCCCGATTTTGGGAGCAATTGCAAGAGTCACTTGGAACCCATGTCATCCGAAGCTCAGCATATCACCCTCAAACTGATGGTCAAACAGAAAGAGTGAATCAAATATTGGAAGACATGTTGCGAGCATGTGCACTACACTACGGGAAGGATTGGGACAAGTGTCTGTCCTTGGCAGAGTTTTCTTACAATAACAGCTATCAGTCTAGTCTGAGGATGGCACCTTTTGAGGCATTGTATGGGAGAAGGTGTAGGACCCCACTCAATTGGTCTCAAGCAGGAGAAAGGGAAATTTTTGGGCCAGACTTAGTACTCGAGGCAGAGGCAAAGGTCAGGGTCATTACCAAGAACTTGGAAGCTGCTCAGGCCAGGCAAAGGAGCTATCATGATAAGAGGCGGAAGCCTCTACAGTTTGAGGTGGGAGATCATGTATATCTTAAGGTATCACCCACCAAGGGTGTTCAGAGATTCGGGATCAAGGGCAAGTTAGCTCCTCGCTATATCGGACCTTACGAGATCAAGGAGGCTTGTGGACCCGTAGCCTATCAAGTGGAATTGCCACCTCACATGTCAACAGTTCATAATGTGTTCCATGTATCTCAACTGCGGAAATGCGTTCGTCTACCCACTGAAATACTTCCGGAACCAGACATTGAGATAGAACCAGACTTGTCCTATCAAGAGTACCCCGTCAAGGTGTTAGATCAAAAGGAGAGATCAACTCGGGCAAGGTCGGTCAGAATGTATAAGGTTCAGTGGAGTCACCATTCAGCAGAAGAAGCTACATGGGAGACTGAGGATTTTCTACGCTCTCGCTTCCCCGACTTTCTACCCAAAGGAGTCGGTATGTAACCCCAGAACCCCACCCCCACCTGCCCTTTGAAAGCAATTATAAGAAAAACTTAGATAACAAGGATAGTCTAAGTTGTGGATTTAACTTAAGAAGGGCTTCCTTCTGAAGTTGCAAAGAGAATGACATTCGAAGAGCAGTTAACAAGAGAAACTTGAGTATAAAGAAAGAGTAGCACCAACACACCTTCCAGCACCCTCCAAGGGACTCTACCTAAAATCTCGGGACGAGATTCCTTTAAGGGGGGAGGGCTGTAACACCCCAGGTGTTACCCTGGCTGGAGCACACTTTGGCACTCAAGACTATGATCACATGTGGAAGAACTTAAGGAGCAAAAGTATAAGGGGCTTTGGAAACTAAGTTTTTACCAAGAGTTGGGAATGACCAAGGGCATTACTCTAATTGTGTGCAATTATCACCTTGGGAGAGGGGGAAAGAACCCTAGGCCTCTCTTAAACCCTAACTCCCAAACCATGGATAAGAGGGGAAAGAGAGTGAGCAAATGTGCAAAGCATGGGTAATCTTTACCCAAACCCTAAGCAACATTATAACCATCAATTAGGGGAGGGAAACATTACAAAAAGGCCCCTAGGGAAACCCCATTTCAAATCTCCAAGTGGAGAGAGAGCTAGAGCTCTCTAATTCCCTCTAAGTCCCATTTTAGCCCTAAATCAAAGATCAACCGTGTTCACTTCAAAAATGGCGCCAAAACCACTTGGGTTCTATACCAAAAATGTGCAATACCACTTAGGGCACCCACTGGAAAAAGTTGAGCTCGAGACTCGGACGTTTGACATGCCATGGCATGGCTTTTGTCGCGAAGTGCTCAGTGTGACACACCTGATTTGGCACCCGAAGATCTCCCTCCCTAGGCCGTATCTGCCCCGGCGTCTCACAGTTGAGTGACAGCCCTAGGTGCCAGGAAGAGGTCTGCGCCGGACCTTTGCAAAGATTCGCACGGTTGCGACCTCTGGCGACATTTGAACACTGGAAGAAACAAACCGCCACGTGTTCGACGCCGTCTGCCGCGCCAGAGCACGCCCGAGCACGCCCCGCGCCGTGCCCGAGCCAAGCCGGTGCCCTGGTCCGCGTCCGCGGCTATAAAACGCCTAGGAGCTTTGGCCGTACCCCTCCGCACGCGCTCAAGCCTCACCGGAGCTCAGTTCGCCGCCGTTTGCCCATGCGCGACGCGCCCGCGGCCACCCGAGCCCCTGCCACCGTCGACCGGCCAACCCAGCCATTCCCAACCCCGTCCAGCCCTCGGAGAAGACTGTGCCCGTCTCCGTGAAGCTCCCCGAGCGAGGAATCGGGCTCTGCTTCACCGGAGAGGCCGGCCCAAGGTCACCGGACTTCAACCGACCGCCGGCAACCGTGGACCGAGGTACACCGTGCACCTCTCTTCGATTCCTTGCACAGTTAGACTCCTTGGACCTCCACGAAGCTCCCTATGCCCTTGGATTGAACTATGCCGCCGTGGATAGGCCGGAGCACACGCCGCCGACGAGCTCGCCCGCCTGCTCACGTGGACCGGGCGATTCCGGCCATCCCCGACGACGAGCCGTACCTCGACGTGATCGCCAGACCCTCCCCGAGCCAACCCTACACTTCGCCGGAACTCCCTCGCCGCCGGTAAGCCGCGCCGCCCTTTCTTTTTCCGCGGCTACTGTTTCAATGGAGGGAGGGACTGCGGGTGAGAGGGAGAGAAACCCAGGGGGTTAAGTGAAAGGTCAGAGACTCAAGTGAATAGTGCCTTAAGGGTAGATCTGCGAGGTTTGAATTGTTTTAAACCCAGGGGCCTCGGCGCAAACTGTTTTTCCAGGAAAACTTAACTAAAACCTAATTTAAATTCAAACAGAAACTTTAAAAACCCATAACTCCTGTTTGGTTTATCCATTTTTGGTCAAATCAATTTTGCCAGACTCTAAATCATGTAACCTATTTAGGAAAAATATAAAAACCCTTGGTGCTGTGGAAAACTTAAAAGTTCTGATTTAATATTAACTTAGGCCAAAAGATAAATAATAGTAAGAAAAATAGTTAGGCTATTTGACTAAGGTTAGGAAAATTTGGAGAAGTTTATATTCACCTACTAACCTGTTTAAAAATGTTAAACCCCTCTGTCCATTACATTAAGTTAGTTTTAACCCCTTATTCCAAATATGCTTAAAGTTTAAGAAAAATAGGAAAAGTGACACAAATATTGAACCAGAGGGCACCCCTATTTTTGTTAAGATACTTAGTTAATGTAGTTCACTAGAAAAATATATCATACCCTGTTTTAGTATAAAAGAATTAAGATTTTTTTTTAAATTAATAAAACAAGGATAACTTAGAAAAACTCCACAAAAATAACCCCAAGGTGAAAACACCCCCACCCTTGGGATAACTATTGTTTTATTAGAAGGAACTTAGGAAAAATATGAAATCTGCTGTTTGACATTTTTCAAATAGTAATGTAGTAGAAAGAGCCTTTTTGACATGAAACTTAAGAAAAGCATAACTAAATAACCACCCCTTAGTTTCCTGTGATTTTTAGCACAAAGACCTATTATCACCAGAGGATGCCAGCAAAAATAACCTTTAGAACAGAACCTACCCCTAACTAGGAGGTGTAGTGTAAAGTGCCCCTTTTTGCCTAACTTTTGTTATTTTTGTTTAAGGCCTAACTTTTATACTTTAAGCCTCAAATTCTAAAAACAAGCTAAAATAGCCAGTGACAACCCACTGTAATTTTTACAGAATTTTTGGAACTTCTTAAAACACTGTCGTAGTTCAAACCTGCACTAGAAACCCCAAATGGAAATTAAAGAGAGGAAAATGAATAATGAAAATTGATGTCATCCTAAGACCTTTGTAAATTTGCCCCCTAAAAATCTATGAAGCAATGCAAATCCACTATGTTATCCCTAATGAAAACCTAAGCTTAAAGGGTAATAAGTCAAAGTCTATGTATACACTAGAAGCCCCACAGAACCAGGAAACCCTAAGTAAATTCTTAACTTACTTTCTTTAGCATAATGTTCTTAAATCTTGCATAACCATGACATACATGTTCATTGCATTTCGATAGACTGTAATCTTGCGGACGGAGAGTACATCCTCGTGCCGGAGCAAGGAGCTGCTCAGGAGGTAGCCCCAGATCCAGCACCAGAGCCAGCACCAGAGGACCTGCCTGCCACTGCTTTGGAAGGCAAGCCCCGGTTTTATGCATAACCGTTTATATATGCTATTTTACTACACTTAATGTTTGTAGGCTTGTACTGTGCACTTAAGTGTAGGAGTTGTTTGGAACCTTAGTTGCATGAACTCAGGATTCCCTTTTGAGATGAATACTAGTATGCTAAGACGAGTAGCTGCTTCATAAAGTAGGATCTCGGTAGAAGTCGAGTGATTTTTCTAGCACTCGCGCGAGGCCAGGACATTGATTGTACCCACTCTCATATCATCCTGATGCTGGTTTGTGGACAACGATCCATGGGGATCGGTTGTCCACGGAATAAAATGTGAATAAGGATTAAGGTGTGGTACCGTGAGTCAAGCGTTTGAATGTACTAAACACATACCGAGAAATATGGTAAATCGGTAAGCCTAGTACCTGAGTGAACCTGCCCGCAGACTTTACCCCTCACGCGACCTGAGACGAGGTCTCCCATTCCGGTTATGGTGGGTACAAGTGCGGCCACTGCACGACGGCCAGTCGGGGTCAGTGGGGCATTGTACGCCAAGGCGGTGAGCCCTGATCTGTTGCCAGGGAATCGATGGGGACGGTTGATATGTGTGGGGACGGAGTGCCCCTACATGTCGTGTGTTTAGGTTTACCTTGCAAGGATAAAAACTCGATAAGAATCGTCTGCTTCTCGCAGCTAATGAGACTGCTTGATCCATGCTGCTACATTGAGTAACAAGTGGAATGATGCGGAGATGATATAAGATGTTGATTGCTAAAATGTTTGCTACCTTGTATGAATAGATAGTACATTTTTAGCCTTAAGAGAGTCACACTTAACTTTGACTAAGTTAAAATCTTGATTAGAAAATCAGCTAGTGCTTTTGGCAACCAAACCCCCACAGCCAAACAGCTGCATGTCTAGAGGTAGAGGAGTAGACTCCTCACACCGGGTAAGTCTAGCTGAGTATTAGTATACTCAGCCTTGCTTGTGGCAAAATTTTCACAGGTTCTCTGGAGGAGATGGTTGCTGGGATAACTTGGCCGACCACCCTGCCACCGGGTTGGACTGTCGAGTGGGACCCTGCCTCAGCCGAGGAGGAGCATGAGGAGTGATGGGACAGGCTTCCCCATCTCTCTATTTATTTACCGTTAGTTTATTTCCGCTGCACTTCGAACAATGATGGTTACTTTTGCAAAAAAAAAACTCCGATGATGATGATGGTGATGTAATAATTTAACATTGTGACATGTATGGTTTTATGCTTTATTGTATTTGCTCTGTGACTCACCTTCGAGTGAGATTGTGGTACTTGATCCTGTCATTGGCCGTGTCGGACTAGATCCGAGGGATTGACGGGTTATTCCCATTTAAGTGTGGTCTAGCCTCTAAGGCGGGACTTGGACACTTAAGTTGGAATAATTCGGGCAGTTCCGCCACAGTGTCGGAAGCCTCGTTTTCCCGAGTGATGACTTGGCACTTTTTAGAAATGACGCCCTATCCGGGAAAACCCCATTCATAATTGTGTCAACGTGCGCTTTTGAGTTCCGAGCCCTAACTTCACATTTCTGCCTTGAACCACTCCTCTGTTTCCCTAAGATTTCGCCTTTGTTCAATCCGTCAGCGAGATTGTGATGGCGCCCAAGCGGAAGAATTAGAGTTCTGTTGTGGCGGTCATTCCTCCCATCGATCCCAACAGCCAGTTGCCGTTCGCAGGTAACCACATGTCTGTTGTCTCGGAATCAGATCTCCTCCACCTTGTTGATGTTGGAGTTCTTCCTCCAAGAGAGCTTTGCTCTTGGTGGATTTGACGTGGGGTCACTGTCCCAATAGAGGATACCCATGAGTCCGTTGTCTACGTTCCTTTTCTCATTCGCGTCCTTGCTCTTCCCATTTCTCCTTTCTTCCGCGGTCTCCTTGTTTTTACAATCTAAACCTGACCCATCTGAATCCCAATTCCATCTTGCAAATTTCTATCTTTGTGCATCTGTGTGAGGCCTATCTCGGAATTCTTCCTCATTTCGGACTATGGAAGTATTTGTATCAATGTCGGCCTGGGATGGCTGGGGGCAGCACCAGCTCATTGGTGGTGCAAGTTTGGAGATGCGCCGTTGGAGGAAGACAGAATATCTCGACATTCCTCTCAAGGATAGCATTAAAGGGTGGCGCCTCGAGTGGTTTATTATGGAAAATCACTGCAAGTCCCTCCCCACTCGGTCGGGGAGACAGCCAGATGTACGTACTCCGAGCTGGGTTGAGTCTCCCACTTCCTTGGAGATAACGGAGGCTAGAGTTCTGCTTTCTGAGATCTGTCTACTGAAGGAGAGGGGTCTGACTGCCGAAGTAGTGGTTGCTGACTTCGTTTTCAAGAATATTGTGGCAGAACCGCCCGAATTTATCCAGCTTAAGTGCCTAAGTCATGCCTCATGAGCCGCAACACACTTAAATCGGAATAACCCGTTAGTCCCTTAGATCTAGTCTGATAGAGCCACTTAACCAGGATCAAATACCACAAACTCACTCAAAGGTGAGTCAAAGATGAAATACAATAAAACAGGAAAACCTCAATTTAAGTACTGGAATTATTACATAAATCAGAGTTTTTCAAGTAAACTGAAATGAGTTCATAAGATAGATTTGCAGTGGATAATCGATATCGTTAAAGCGAGGAATAGGACAAGGCCTAGCCCACTACTCCTCATGCTCCTCTCCTGCCGAAGCAGCATCCCACTCGACCGTCCAACCCGGTGGTAGGGTGGTAGGCCAAGTCACACCATCATCCATATCCTGGAGCGTACCTATCAAGCAAGGCTGAGTATACTAATACTCAGCTAGACTTACCCGGTGTGAGGATTCTACTCCTCTACCTCTAGACCATGCAGCTATTTGGCTGAGGGGTATGGTTTGCCAAAAGCACTAGCTGAGTCTAAAATTAATATTTAGCTTTTCAAGTTCTAGTATCATTGTTTTAGCTAAGTTTGCTCTTCCTAAGCATACATGGTAACAAGCATTTAATACAATCAACAAGTTATCTCATGTAAAGCCTCATTTCACTTCTTACTCAATGTAGAACAAGGGGTCAAGCAGTCTCATTAGTTGCGAGAAGCAGACGATTCAAATCGAGTTTTAAACCTTGCAAGGTAAACCTAAATACACGACATGTAGGGGCACTCTGTCCTTCCAGGGGCAATGAAGAGGATTGTAGCGCCTGCTCCCTGCAGTTTCAGTGAGCCATCGAAATACATTAGCCATGCTTCAGTAGCCTCCGGGTTGTCAGGAACTTGTTGCTCGGTCCACTCTGATATGAAGTGAACCAGTGCTTGAGTCTTTATTGCAGTGCGAGGTCGGAACTCTATGTCGTGAGCTCCCAGCTCGCAAGCCCACTTGGCTATTCTTCCGATGGCTTCTTTGTTGTGAAGAATATCCCCTATTGGAAACCTGGTGACTACTATGACTTTGTGGTCGTCAAAGTAGTGACGGAGTCTGCGAGCAGTTAGAAGTACTGCATACAATAGTTTTTGAACTTGGGGATACTTCTTTTTAGAGGGTCCTAGAATTTCACTGATGAAGTAGTCCGGATGCTGTATTGGATATGTGTGTCCTTCTTCTGCTCGCTCGACTACCAACGCGGTGCTCACCATGTGAGTTGTACAGGAGATGTATAACAACAGATCTTCTACCGGCTGATCTGGTGTGGCTCGGCATGGTGGCTTCAGTACTGGTGGCGTGGTCAAGAACTTTTTCAATGCATCGAGAGCTTCCTGTGCTTCTGCAGTCCACTGGAACTTGTCCACCTTCTTGAGCAATTTGTAGAATGGTAAACCTTTTTCGCCTAGTCTTGATATGAACCTGCTCAAGGCCGCCATGCATCTAGTAAGCCTTTGCACTTTTTTCTGCGATCGTGGTGCTTCCATTCTCATGATAGCCTCGATTTTTTCAGGGTTAGCTTCAATTCCTCGGTGGCTGACAATGAATCCGAGCAACTTCCCTACTGGTACTCCAAAGACACATTTTCTGGATTGAGCTTCCACCGGTATCGCCTCAGGCTGTTGAAGACCAGCTGCAAATCTTCAATGAAGTTTTCTGAGTTTTCTGTTTTGATCACCACATCATCAACATAAGCTTCTACCCGCCTGCCCCAGTGATAAGCTAAGCATGTTTGAATATCTCTCTGGTAAGTCGCTCCAGCGTTCTTGAGGCCAAACGACATGGAGGTGTAGCAGAAAGCTCCAAACGGGGTAATGAATGCAGTTTTTTCCTCATCTTCTTTTGCCAGGCTAATCTGATGGTATCCATAGTAGCAGTCCAGGAAAGACAACATAGAACATCCGGCGGTCGAGTCTACCACCTGATCTATTCTAGGAAGTCTGAAGGGATCCTTCGGACAGTCTTTGTTGAGATCGGTATAGTCGACGCACATGCGCCAATCCACTTTATTCTTTTTGAGTACAAGAACAGGATTTACTAGCCACTCAGGATGCAGTACTTCTCTAATGAAACCTGCTGCGACTAAGCGAGCTAGCTCGGCGTGGATAGCCTCTCTATTGTCAGGTGTGAAATGACACAGTTTTTGTCGGATCGGCCTTGCCTAGGGATAGACCTTCAGTTTGTGCTCGGCTAGTTCTCTCGGGACTCCAGGCATATCCGCAGGCTGCCATGCGAATACGTCTCGGTTATCTTGCAGGAACTGGACGAGCGTGCCTTCCTATTTGTCGTCCAGGCTGGAGCTGATGATGGCAGTCTTGCGTTCATCGGCGAACCCAAGGTTGATTCTCTTCGTCTCCTCAGTCGGCCGCATAGAGGTCACGGCTTGAGCTTCGTTCGCAAGTATCGCGAGGTCTTCCTCAGGCTTTGAGTTCGCCTGTGTGGAGGGAGTCGTCGGTGGTTTGGTGGTGAGGACCGCCTAAATGGCCACTCGGAAACATTCCGCGGCACCTTGGAAGTCAGCGCGTACAGTGATGATCCCTTGTGGTCCCGACATCTTCAATATCATATATGAATAATGTGGAATGGCCATGAATTTCGCCAATCCTGGCCTGCCAATGATGGCATTGTATCCGCAGTCGAAGCTCGCTACCTCGAACCTCAGGAACTCGGTTCTGTAGTTTTCCGGAGCTCCAAAGGTGACAGGCATGTAGATGTGTCCAAGCGAGTATTCTCCCTCGGTTGGCACAATGCCGAAGAAAGGAGTGTCTGACTCGTGGAGCTCTTTGAGTGCAACTCCCAAGCCTAAGAGTGTCCGGGGGAAGGTGACGTTGATGCTGCTTCCCTCGTCCACCAGCACCTTCTTTACCCTGCTCTCTCGGATCACCGGATCGATGAGGAGAGGATACTTGCCCGGATGATCGAAGTTGAGCCACTGTTCCGCTCGAGTAAAGGTGATCGGGTGTTCTGACCACAAATAGGGGCAGGAGCACTGGTGGTTGCCACCAGTATCTATCGATCGTTGAGCTTCTACTGCCTTTTGCTCTCTTGTGACCCGTGTCCTCTGAAGATGACGTTGACTTCTCCATCGACACGCGGGAATGCTCCGCCTCGTCCCCCTTCCTGCTGCTGAGGTTGTCGAGCTTCTCCGGGTCCTCCTCGTGGTGGGGGAGGTGGTAGAGGTTGGATGGGTCGGTCGTTCCCGATGGAGTGCTTGAAGTCTCTACAGTTTCGGAGGGTGTGGCACATATCTTTGTGGTACGTGCACTAGGCGTCGTGGATGTCGTCCAATGTTCGTTCACCTCCGCGGGGTGCCCCTCGGGCGCGAGAGACAGGTGGTCCAGCGGCGTGGACTTCTTCACGAGGCCTCTTCTCCCAGCGCTTGTCGGTCTGCTGGTTCGCGTCACGCCGTGGTGCAGATGGAGTAGGCTTCGTTCCCCTGATGAGGTCCTGAGCCCATTCGTCGGCAGTGATGTAGAGGTCCACCTCCCTGAACAGCTGCTCGGAAGTGGTTGGTGCCTTTTGTAGTATGGCTCGAACGAAGGCCGAGTCATTGGATCCCCGGTAGAAGTCCTCGATCACTGCTGCTTCAGCGACCTCGGGAATACGATTTCTCATTGTCTGAAACCGCTTGAGGTACGATTGAAGAGTCTCATCCCCTTGGCGCCTGATGGATTTGAGGTCCCACGGTTGCGCCGGCTCGTCGGAGAGGGATTGGAAGTTGGCGATAAAACGCCGACTGAGGTCGCTCCAATCATCGATGCAGTGCCATGGTAGGTGCCGCAGCCATTGGTGCATCTTGCCCGAGGACGATGGGCAGGTATGCAGTCATCACATCCTCAGTTGCCCTAGCGGCCCGAGCAGCGGTGGTATAGACGACCAACCAGCCTCCCGGGTCCTGCTTAGGCTCGTATTTGTCGACGTTGGAAACTTTGAAGTTTGGGGGCCATTGAATGGCCCTGAGACGTGGAGTGAGTGCAGATACTCCACACGTGTCCTCCTGTCGACGACCGTGGTGCCGGTCCCAGGGAGGGGAGTTGCCGATGTGTTGTCTCGACCGTCCCTGGGTTGTGCCACTAGTTGAAGCCGCTGCCGACTCAACTCTAGTGGCCTGACTTCATGCAGGGACGCCATGATCCCGATCGTACTCCTCTCGGCGCCGTATTTCATTCTCATGTTGCCGTTCGCGTGAAGCGTTGATGGAGCTCCGCGTGTCCCACCGACTGTTGATGGCGTGCCGTAGATTGCTCGGAGGATGAGTGAGAGGTAGAAGATGATTAGCTGCTCGAGTGAGCAGCCTCCGATAGCCTTCAGCGTCTAGAGTCCGGGGGAGACCATCGGCTATCCGAGCCAATACTCCCCCGACCTCACTCGGCATGTTCATGGCACGGGCGAATTCAGGGTTCAGGTTTCGCGCGAAGAGAGGGTTCTCTCGGCGTAGCCTCGCATCCTATTCAGCTTGCTCTTGAGCCTGCCGACGATCACATCGACAGGAATTCCTCCTTTCCCTAAAGACTCATTCGTCAGGAGTTTCTCCCACTTCTGAGATCTCATCTCGAGACACAGGCTACGTCAGGTCTCGTTCTCTAGCTTCATGGTGCCGTTGAACATTCCGGCATCGGTTCCTTCGTCGGCGAGCTTCTCGCTGAGGGGGTTCTTCCCCAGGCACGGTTGGCTCATCGTCGGAGATGGGAGACGATTCCACTCTTCCCTCGATGAAGAGGACGTCGGGGTAGAATGGGGTTGCTTTGGTGACAAGCTTCTTTCTGTCCTCCTTTGAGGGTGAAGGCACCAGAAGAACAGCTTGGCGGGTCTCTATCCCGTTTGCTTCCTTTTTCCTCGTGATCTGTGTCCACTTTTCCGTGGATGAGGTGGACAACGGGGTTCTCTGGGTGAACGAATTCTCTGCTCCTGGATTGCAGGAGGTAGTCTTTGCCCGGAGCGCTGGAGGTTGCGCTATTTCCTGCTTCATTCCGGCTTTTTCAGAAAATTTCGAGGAAGGTTTCTTCTCCGGTGGATCCGCTATACTATGCAGAATTCCTTCTTCATCTGCCACGGATGAGATGGTTCCGAAGCAGAACACGGATCCAGGGCGGAGAGCGATCTTGTGCTGGAAAATGATGGCAATTGAGCAAGCTTGGATCAGCGACACACCCCCTACCTGGCGCGCCAGCTGTCGGTGTTTGGGACCCGACCGCGCACCCGGGGTTACCCCTTGTTGGGGGCCTGCTTAGTCGCCGAAGGTCCCATAAGAAGAAACATTTTCGGAAGACTGACACAAAGCTGAAACTATCAATCAGAGAGCTTCGGAGTACATTTCCAAATGCACCGACTTAAAGATGAAATGACCAATCGTCCCGTGATAGCTTGTATTATGATTGTAAACCTTTGTAAAGGGCATGAATGTAATTTCTCACAGGCTGCGTCCTGTGCCTATAAATAGATGAACAGTACCTCTGTACTGTTCAGGCTATTCTGTATTCACTCGTGCGCAACACTTGGATTTTTGTCTTCTGTCAAGCCGAAGGTATGAATGTAATTAGTATCATATTTAAATATTTGAGTTTATATAATGAAGACATGTGAATGATATTATATGTCTATTTGTGTTATCTTTCATATTTCATATGTTTCGCCTTTCATTTTCTTATACCATGATGATGAAGGTATGACCTTCATGACCTTCGTCCGAAGATCGTTATATCCTGAGGGAAATAATGCTTCGAAGGACAAAGGACATTAACATTTAATACTCTGTGTTGCCTTGTTCTTGACTCATAGCATTTGAGAACAAGTCTCCAACACCCCTCGAGGTGCTTTTGGGTAGGATGGTGTTTCCAACTGTAGCTCGATGGTTCGTGCTAGGCGCACGAGAGACGATAGACAGTTTTCTACAGGTTCAGGCCGCTTAGAGAGGCGTAACACCCTACTTCCTGGTGTGGATCTTTATGTGGTGGGTTACAGGGGGATTTTCTAGTATAGAGGACGCTAGAGAATGGAGTAGATGGCTGATGAATGACCCGTCCTTTGATGGGGTGCCCCCTAGGCCTTATATATTCGACCGTGGGGCGTTACATGCGGGCATGATAACAATGTGCACCTAAATAATAGTGAACCGACTGAACTTATCTTCCTATAATCCTGTCCACTTATCTTCACTTAGTTCCGACGTCTGAGGGCGCTGTGCGGGAGAGCCGGACCAATGCTACGGATGAAGCTTAAAATCCAATGAGCCGGCTGGGCCTGAGTCTATCCAATCTTGCGTTGATCCGTTCCGCCAGCAGTTCCTCCCCCTGGCCCACGAAGGGATGACCTTGCGAAATAATGGGCCCAAAGCCTTTCGCGAGGCCTTTTAGCCTTCTAGTGGACCCGGGGGATATCTATCCCCCACACTGAGCGAAAGCAATAAATTCAGTAAGAAACTAACAACTACTGAGCTAGCTTATATAGCACGGTAGGCGGTGAAGGCGATCGGCCATGCTGCTCGGTGGGGCGGCGCGGAGCATTTTTCACCATGCGCTCAAGGAAGGTGTTTTCGGACCTTTGGCATAGAAGCCTTCATATATTTCGTGGACTAAGCTCATTATAAAAAACAAACTAGCATCGTGAATGGCTTGGGGGCCTTCCTACTCCAAAGGTCCTCAAAACATTTACCCAATGATGGTTTTCTATCTTGCTTCACATGTTGCAGAACTGCTGATGAAGGTGGCCCTAAGGCGGAGCTATTGATATACACATTTCTGAAGGAGAAAGCTTCAAGCAGTACCTCGTCCCCATAAATAATGAAGCAAGGAAGTATCATAGAGCGCCTTTAGAACTTGGTCACGAGTTGAAAAAGAGAAAGGACAGCTTCGCCCTTACCATGCAAAATAGACTGAATGTATAGGCCTAAAAGGTCATGATTGTAATTTCACCAAAGTTGTATCCCGTGACTCTAAATAGGTGAACAATGCCCTGCATAAGGTCACCTTTTTTGAGGGCCCTAAGCTTCACTTCACTTAGCCTTCAAAGTACCTTCAAGCTATCTTGTGCAAAGAAGCTGAAGGTATATTTCTAAACATATGTAATACAAAGTAGGATGGAATAAATAATGCTAAGGCTCAAGAGATGAGTTTTATACTTCATTATTGTCTATTATCATTATGTTTAATATTGTTTTATTCATATCTCTTTTTAAAAGACCTTCGTTCTTAAGCGAACACTTTGAAGAAGTGATAACTTAAGGACAAAGGTCCATACTTCTTAACTTGTGTGGCCTTGTTTTTGGTGCCATGTAGCAATTGAAAAACAAGTGCTCAACATTCCCGTTGAAGGAAAATATCATGATGCTACCGGTACATTAGCTAGGCTAGAGTTTAGAGTGCTCATAGAAATTAGTAGATTATCTCTTAGCTGAGATGTTTGTGTGTGTAAATACATATAAAAATCACTATTGTTTGAAAATTTGAAAAAGACGGGAAAACTACCATTGGCGGGTTTCTTAAAGAAACCGCCAGTGGAAGAAATTGCATTTCCACTAGCGGTTGGTTAAGAAAACTGTCACTGGAAATGCACTTTCCACTGACGGTTTCTTTAAGAAAATCGCCAGCGGAAATATCATTTCCACTAATGGTTCTAAAACAACTATCAATGGAAATGTCGTGCCCCCTAGCACTAGCGGAATTGAAAAACGCCAGTGCAAATAGCTTTATAACAACCACTATACAACTTCTCTGTACGTGTGAGGTTTACAAAAGGTGGATTAGTATGCTTTCCAAGTATAAATAAAAATTGCCAACTAAAAAGCAACCGCTTAATCTAGCCCACTATATATCACGTTCACTTTTACCCAAAGTGGGATACCTATTGAGTGCGAGAGTACTCAGTCTTGCTTTTTCCATCACATCCTATGTATTTCTTTTATTCAGATGGAGGAGAATAAGTGTCCTAGATCAAGAGTGTCAGAATAATGATGAGTATTAGTCCTACAATCAACCAGTCGGACGTGGAGGGTTTACTGATGGACTGATATATATTATATCAGTGTCATTATAAATGCTTTGTTCGTTACTATAATAAAGCACTGTGTTTTGATATACGCTATCCTACGATCCTCTTGATTTTATCTACAAGTAGGATACAATAAAGTTATGGCTAGTGTGCAGATGAATAGATATAGGCCTAACTAATGTGTATGTGCAATATCGATGCCTATATGCTGAAGTGAAATGAATAGAGATGGAGCTTCTTAATTGAGAAGCCTCAAAGTTCCTCAGCAAATCAATAGAGGGAAACAAGCAGCACTTATCTATGGGCAATAAGTCTTGCAAGGACTACTACTGAATCACATGCACACTTATTTACATATGGTGTTTTGCATATGTTTACTATTCACATTTGAGAATTTAGAAGCCAAGTGGTTCTCTTAGCCTTTCAACGAATTTTGTATACCTACTAGCAGTTAATGTAAGGGACTGAATATCAGTTTGATAAAACATGGATTTGATGACCATGATTTGTTAGTTTTTGGTTGTTGATGAGGAAAAAATGCGATCCACAATAGAAGTGGTTGTGGCCACACAAGATCACGAGTAGAAAAGAGCTCTAAGGTGGCGGCACGCAGAAATTTATACTGGCGGTTTCAGTTACAGCACGCCAGTGGAAAAAACAGGCGGGCCCGCCTTAACGAACCGGCAGTGTAAATATATATACACTGGCGGCTGTATAAAGTACACCGTCAGTGTAAAGGATGTATTTACACTGGCGGCTTTATTAATTAAACCGCTAGTGGAAATATCATATACACTGGTGGCTGTATAAAGTACACCGTCAGTATAAAGGATGTATATACACTGGCGGCTGTATAAAGTACACCACCAGTGGAAATATCATATACACTGGCAGTTCACTTATTGAAACCGTCAATACATTGCATGAATAATCGGTAGCCGAGAGGATTCAGTACCCCAATACATTGTGTGATTACTCAGTGATCGGTACCCCAATACATTGCATCAATACCAGAGAGGTGATCAATACATCCGAGATAAACAATATATCACTAACTACTTCATTACATCTAACTACTTCATTACATACACTACATCAATGATATTCCAGCAGCGATCCAATCTCTCAATAATGTCATTTCTAGACTTGCATTTACATTCAGCCAATCTGACACATCGTAATCAGCTTGGCCATGCGAACTACTCCCTGATCCTCCTATGTGGCCTCGGTCCAACAAATAGTTATGCAAAGCAAAACAAGCAATTATAATCTTCACTTGCATGCTTCTTTCATAAAATGGGAGTCCTCGTAGCACATGCCACCTTGATTTGAGTAGTCCAAAAGCCCATTCAACTACATTACGTAGACTCGAGTGGTGGAAATTAAACTTTTCCTGCACACTCTCTACTCCTGTTTGATTAAAATCTTCTAAGTGATGTCTCTGATTCCGATATGATGGCAAGTAACCTTCGCGAATTGAGTAACCAGTATCCACTAGATAATACCTCCCTGTACACAACAAATAAACCAAGAAAAAGATTTACTACATCGTAATGCATGTATGCAATGGCACCAACATAACATGCATGCCACCATACCTGCTGGTGGGTGTGGATAGTTCGCTTCTCCCATACAACTCCTGAGCACTACCATATCATGGCAAGAACCAGGCAACCCAGCACCTACAAAAGTGAACCGCATATCCATGTCCACTATAGCTAATACATTGTAGCTAGGCCACCCTTTTCTATTTATGTGTTCAAGCCTCGACTCATGACATACATGAGCTGGAATGTGTGTGCCATCTAAGGCTCCTATGAACCCATCAAAGAAAGGGGCATAAGGTCTAAGCTTGTTATGCACTTTAGAAAATGTTGGATCCTTTGGACATATAATGGTTTGTGCAAAACTATACAGTGCATCTGCCACCATAGCCATTTTTCTATGGATGGTATCCAAAGACCTTTCAAATCTGTCTCTAATTTGTCGTGTTGCTTGTTGTGTCCCACATGCCCATAAGAACATCCCTAATGCTTCACATGACTCCACCTCTTGTGTTGACCTTAACCCATGATACCTCACTAAAGTATGATGCAATTCTCTAAAAGAATCTGGAGTCATACGAAAATTGTCATGACACTTCCTGAAGTCCCTCATATTAAGTTCCACCCATTGCTGTCCTATCATGTGCAACAATGGAGTATGAAGATTGATCATAGGAGCAAGAGTATACGAACTAGAAGCGAAAGCAGCTAGAACCGCCGCTGCACCAGCTTGTTGGAATATGTTGGAGCTATCATCACTTGGCGTGTCGCTATGGCTAGAGTCTTCTGCACTACTCATCTCGGAGTTGCCTACATTTAACAGAAATGCAATACTCACCAATTTGATTATAAACCATTCAAAACATAAATGCAATACTTAACTTGTATGTTATAAAACTAAAGTGCACAAGCACATAAATTAAATTGAACTACAATATGTCCGCAAACATCTAATAATACCAGAGTAATTACAACACACACATTCAAAACTAGACGGGAAAACTTAATAGTGTATCAAAGCATTATTACAACACCACACAGACAAGCTACATGTTATTAATATGATTCCATTGGAACCAAATCCAATGGAGGCGTCCCTTTTTACTTGTCAGTTGAAGAAAAAACTTCCTATTTATATCGTTTTTTCAAAGAATATTTGCCATACAGTACAAATCAGAGTCTTCTTCAAGTCCATCATCCTTTAAGAGTCGCACAACTTCGACAACTTCTTCGTTTCCACGATTAAGAGTTCTCTGGTTTCTGATGCTAATGCAATCAGAAATATTAGCAATGTGATCTTCCAAACTCATCTTTTTCTTAGGGGGGCTATCCACTGTGGCTTCTCTGATCCTTTTGGACGAGCAAACCACACCGTCATCAGGAGTGTCGTGGCTGCCATAGCTTCACAAGGGTTCACGGACACCTCCAACACTAATCAAATTGCCCCTGTCATGTGTGGTTCGACCAAACAAAGTGTAAAGCTCATCAAGAAAAGGTGGTGGTTTTCCTTGACTGCCCTGAGGACTAGGATCCTGCGTTTGAACATAGTGCAGATTTAGTATTGGTCCATGAAATAAAAAACTTGTAATCAATTCATGAACAATGTACCCCTTCCTGGGTCCCCCAGTACGAATCATCTGATGCTATATCACTAGTCCTTGGTTCAAGGCCAAGCCCAGTATGGTTCTGCAAGTATTGCCACTGCTGGAAAGACCTTCGGAGCAAGTTCAATTTGTTTTGCAGTTTTTTGTTGTCATAATCAAGACCAGTCTGCTCTATGAAGCTACGATACACTTGTTGCCATCCATATTTAGTTAACCACATGCTATTGAAGTTATTAAGGTCCTTCTGATTGATGCATAGGTCAATGAATATTTAGTTGTCATCGGATCACAACTGGCACGGTCCGACGAACTCATCTGTGGGCAAGTTGCACATACACATAACTATTTGGAACAGAGGACATGTAGTAAATGAAACAAGAACTTGCCATGGTCAAAGAAACAAGATAAGAACTTGTTGTAGGTCAATGAATACAAAGGCGCATTTAACAATTTCTGAAACAGAGGACATAAGAAACAAGATAAGTTATGCACAAAAGAACTTAAAGTGGAAGTGGTTTTGGCACGCTTCTTGCATAGGTTGTACTGAATAGGTGCAGTTCTCTTTTCACACGCAGGTTTGTCCGGGGAACAAGAATCAGTGAATGAATGTGCCAGATTGGGCAAACTTATGCAGGAACTGCGCCGAAAAAGAAGAGTAATTTAATACATTAAAATGGAGGCACGAGGGCAGATAGCAACAGTAAAATGGAGGAACTAAGCAGTTCACCTAGATCTGGTGTCTTGCACGCGGTGTGCAGAGTCGACGGCCAAGCCCAACGCCTACTTCACTTTGGCTAGGATGACGGAGGGAGGGCGGATCCGGCAACGACAACGAAGGAGAGGGGCGTCGGTGGCTGGAGCGACTACAGTGGCTAGAGCGACAACGGCGGCTAGAGCGGCTGGGATATACTAGGACATCTGGAGCGGCGAAAACCATTGAGTCGCATATATGTCCCAACCACATCATTATCACTGGTAGTTTTCTTTAGTTGCCCGCCTGTGTAAATAATATTAGCACTGGCGGTTTGCTTAAAAAACCGCATGTGGAATTTCACAGGCGGCCTGCTTAAGACACCGCTTATGGAAATATTATTATCACTGGCGGTTTTCTTTAGTAGCCCGCCAGTGTAAATAATATTAGCACTGGCGGTTTGCTTAAGAAACCGCATGTGGAAACATGATTTTTCACAGGCGGACTTCTTAAGACACCGCTTGTGGAAATGTTATTATCACTGGCGGTTTTCTTTAGTAGCCCGCAAGTATAAATAATATTAACACTGACAGGTTTCTTTAGTAGCCCCGCCAGTGTAAATAATATTAGCACTACCGGTTTGCTTAAGAAACTGCTTGTAGAAACATGATTTTTCACAGCCGGACTGCTTAAGACACCGCTTGTGGAAATATCACAGGCAGACTGCTTAAGACACCGCTTGTGGAAATATTATTATCACTGGTGGTTTTGTTTAGTAGCCCGCCAGTATAAGTTTTCCTGCCTTTTTTCAAAATTTCATAATCTTTTTCACTGGCGGTTCCTTAAGCCAGCCACCATTGTAAACAAGAACTGCTTTATTCATTTAAAAGGATTGTCATCCAGTACAAACTACTTTTCCTACAAGAATAAGCTATCATGCTGCAGCCGACGACGCTTGCTGGGAGGCATCTCATCGCATTGGCTTGCCCCGCAATCATCATCGCCACTGCTGTCGCTGTCCTCATCACTGCTGCCGTCGTCGTCGTTCTCGTCATCTTCGTCGTCCGAGGAGACCATGCACATCCAATGTCCAGACATCGGGTCGTCATCGTTGTCCAAGGACTCCACATCTGACGATTCTCTGTCGTCCGCCCAAGACCACTTAGTGCTGGTGTCGAAGTCCAGCTCCCCGTCAACGAGGAACTGGAGGTCGTCCCCGTCGGTGAGGTCGCCGTCGTATTCCGATGCAACTGCAAAGTCCCATCCATCTGCATCCCAGTGCAAAGGTGCCTATTTTTCATATGCCGCTGTAGGATCCCACTCTAGGGTTGGTTCACGGCTAGAAGAATGGGAGACAAAAGAAGCAGAGGAATCACTCGGTGATGTCAACATGGGTAAAGCTAGGCGCTGTGGCGATGAATGGAAATGTGGAAATGTATGTGCCTATTTTTTCTGAGTTGCGATGAATGGAAATGTGGTTGATGACCATTTAAATACATTCAAATCTAGAACAGAATCGACGTTTACTCGAACTTCGAGGAGCAAAGAGGAGCCAAGTCGCCGCTTCGTGTTTGGCGATTGCCGTTTCAATTCTACAAGGACAGGGACAGTTGAAAAGACACAACTGTTCAACATGAAACGGTCTCCACACGCGGCTGAGTTAAGGCTACATGGATAGTTGAAAAGACACAACTGTTCAACATGAAACGGTCTGCACAGGCGACTGAGTTAAGGTGCCGCTAGTGGAAAGAAGATTTCCACTTGCGGTTCGTAAGACAACCGCCAGTGCTATGTTTTTCACTGACGGTTTCTTAAGCAAGCCGCCTGTGAAATTTGTATTATAAATACCCCCCACCCCCGACAGGAATAGCTAGCTCGCAGCCAACTTCTATTGGAGGCAATTTTGGAGGTCCAGATTATATAAAATACAAGGGTCAAGGTTTTTATCTTCATTTTTTGGAGGAAGGTTGCTAAGAAAGGTTGGTTTTATGTTTAATTGTCAATTTTTGTTCATATTATTTACCATTTTAGCCAAAATTTGTATCTATGCTTTTATACCATGTGAGAGAGAAGTGTGTAGCCGCGTACGTTCGACTTATGTTAGATTTGGACATAAGTGCACATGAAAGCTTTGTGCACATGGTGCACATATTAAATCACCACTATCCATCTCAGATCTAACGTCTCTAGAACTAAATCGACGTGCATCGTGCATCATGTGCACTAAATCCGTCATACAAATGTGTCGTTCCTTGGTTGATACGAAATGTTAGCTTTTTTCTCTTGACAATTTACAAGTGTTATGGTGTGTTTAATTTTCTGTTACTTTTTAAAGGTAGTGATGGAAAGGACATCGTGGATGTATAACTTATCAAGGCTAGATCCGTCATACATATCCGAGGTCCATAGGTTTATTGATGTCGCTACGGAACATGCTTGGAGAACAAAGACAAATCACATATATTGTCCATGCATGGACTGGAAAAATGTTGTTGTATTTGATGACACAAACCAAATCATATCTCATCTGGTATGCCGAGGATTTATGAAGGATTACACAGTTTGGATAAAGCATGGAGAGGGTAGTGTGCCTTATACGACTGAAGTCGCTAAGGACGAAAGATTTTAGTTTGTTCACGGGACACACCCACCTCTTCCACAGAGTGAACATGTAATGCCAAATGTCACTGATCATGGTTACTGTGGAGGAAGCGAACATGATAGAACTCATGTTTTGCCGAATGTTATTGATGAGGAAGATGCAGAATTGTTAGAGGCAATGTTGCGTCGTCATACGGATCCATCGATGTTCTTCAAGAAAGGTATGGAGTCCCTGAAGAAAGCAGCAGAAGAGCCTTTATGTACGATGAGTCTAAGGGTTGTACCAAAGAGTTCACGACGCTCCGATCTGTGTTAAAGTTGTTGATGTTAAAAGCTAGATATGGTCTGTCTGATGCTGGCTTTGACTCGTTCTTGAATATCATCGCAGACATGCTTCCAAAGGAGAACAAAGTGCATGCTAACACGTACTATGCAAAGAAACTAATCAGTTCGCTCGCTATGGATGTGGAGAAGATCCACGCGTGTAGAAATCATTGTATCCTTTATCAAGGCGATGATTACAAAGACTTGGAGAGCTGCCCAAAGTGTAATGCAAGTAGGTACAAGACGAATAAATACTATCGAGAGGATGATTGTGTTGCATCCGTGTCTAAGGGCAAGAAGCGAAAGAAAGCCCAAAAGAAGACTTCAAAATCCACGAGCAAAGAAAAGGAAGAAGTAGACTATTATGCGCTCAAAAAGATTCCTGGTTTGGTGATGTGGTACCTCCCCGTCGTCGATCGATTGAGGTGTTTGTTCGCTAACCCCGAGGATGCCAAACTTATGAGCTGGCATGCTTCTGATGAGCACAAAAAATGATGGGAAGCCTCGACATCCAGCCGATGGGAAGCAGTGGCAAGATTTCGATAACAATCATTGAGACTTTGCTGATGAACCAAGAAATGTTAGGTTCGCACTGAGTACCGATGGAATGAATCCATTTGCTGAGAGGAGTAGTAAGCATAGCACATGGACGGTGATCCTCACCATATATAACCTTCCTTCATGGTTGACGCAGAAACGAAAGTACATTTTGTTAACCATTCTTATTTCTGAACCTACACAACCTGGAGTTGATATGGATGTATTTTTGGAGCCCTTAATGGAGGGTATGAAAATACTGTGGGAAACAGGTGTTCAAATGTTGGATGAGTATCGTAAAGATTCGTTCACACTAAGAGCAATTATTTTTGTTACGATCAACGATTACCCTGCTCTCTTCACATTATCAGGCTAGTTCAAGGGAAAGGTTGGTTGCACAGTATGTATTGATGAAACTACTTATGTGTCCCTTGCTGCATCTAAGAAGATAGTGTACATGAGACACAGACACTTTTTATTGGAACGACACAGGTACCGCATGCGAAAGATGGATAAGTACTTCAACAATAATGGTGAACTGCATTCTACTCCTCCATCGGGTAACAATAGAGGTCATAGAGTTTTTGAAATAGTCAAGAATATCAACTTTGTTTTCGGGAAGAAGACAAAAGGTGGGAAAACAAGGAAGGATGCCAAACCAGCTTTGGGGGCTATATTCAAAAGGAAGTCTATTTTCATCGAGTACTTGCCTTACTGGAAAGATTTTGATGTGCGACATGCAATCGATGGTATGCACGTTCAAAAAACGTTTTTGAAAGCATAATTGGCACCTTGCTAGACATAATGGGCAAAACAAAAGAAGGGCTCAATTCACGCGTGGACATGGTAAATTTAGGTATAAAAAAAGAACTACATCCTGTTCTTCAAGAAAATGGGAAGTACCATCTCCGGGCAGCAAGCTACAATCTTAATGTAGATGAGAAACATGCGATGTGTGTTTGGCTCAAGAATTTGAGAGTCCCATCCGGATTCTGTTCTAGCATACGGAGTATTGTGTCAATGAAAGACCTGACGGTCACCAACTACAACTCACATGATTGTCATGTCATGTTAACTACATTCCTACCTATTGCCATCAGGGCTATAAATCCTTTATTTTTAAAGATGGCAATCACACGGTTGTGCTACTTTTTCAATAGAATTTCACAGAAGGTAATTGACCGGGATGAGTTAGCGTCTCTTCAGGAATTCGTAGTGGAGACAATATCACAGTTTGAGATGTGTTTCCCTCTATCGTTCTTTGATATTATGGTGCACCTTATGGTGCACTTGGTACCACAAATAGAGGCATTGGGTCCTATGTACTTGCACGAAATGTGGACGTACGAGCGTTTCATGTCAATACTGAATGGTTATGTATCAACCCGTGCTCGTCCTGAGGCATCCATGATAGAGGGGTACTGTACCAAAGAGGCCATTGAGTCGGGAGGACCATTTTGCAATAGTATACTAAAAGACCAGGTTGCAATAGGTCTGCCTCCGTCACGACACGAGGGTAGACTGTATGGAAGCGATAGGATGGGACGGAAATCCTTCATCCCACCGGATTATAATACAGTACTTGAGGCACATCACAGCATCCTACATCAGCTAGAGATAATGGAGCCATTTATCCAACAACACATCAATGAGCTTCGCGAGCAAAATCCTGAGCAAACAGATGATTGGGTAATGAAGCGACATAAGCTGCGGTTCAACACATGGCTAATTGTGAAGGACATTCCACACGGAGATACAATAGAAGAACAAACCATTAAGGGGTTGGCATCTGGACCATCACGCCAGGTCACGACATGGCAAACATATGACATTAGTGGATTTACATTTTATACCAAGTCCAAGGACAAAAGAAGCATATCACAAAACAGCGGTGTTCGATGCGAGGCCATAGACGATGAAACTGGTCATACTGTTACATATTTTGGCTTTATTGAGGACATATGGGAACTAGACTATGGTACATTTAATATCTCAGTTTTCTGATGTCAATGGGTTGAAGACAAACATGTCACGATAGACAAATATGGGGTGCGAGTTCTGGATCTAAATAAGGTAGGTTACAAAGATGACCCATGGATCCTTGCTAATCGTGCTGCTATGCTAAACAGATCATCCCTGACAACGAGAAGAAAAGCACAGACAAATTGAAGCATGTAGTTTTTCCTAGAAAACAACAAGCTATAGGAGTTGATGGTGTATCTGATATGGAGGATTTTAACCAATTCAATGACATGTCTCTTTTCATAGACCATCCAACCAAGATAAGGAACGTTGAGCGAAGCATCCCACGTAAAATGTTTCCCTGGGTCCGCCACGATGGACAAGGCAGAATAATAGCTCCCTAGATTATAAACTTGTCTTGTAATTAATTATTGTTAGGACCATGTCTACTACAAGTTTGAGATCAATATATATATTTCTTCAATGTCCTATAATGTTGTCGTAAAAGATACAAAAGATACTATTGAGATCAATATATATATTTCTTCAATGTCCAATGATATACTGTCATAGGAAGTTTTGGCTTTGAGATGAAGGTGTGCATGGTATGAGGCACGATCTGGAAGAATGATGAATCCGTTCTGAAGCTGTGGATGGAGAAGCTTCGGCTTAGCACAAAGATGGTGATGGAGAATGAAACCGACATAAGGGGAAAAGACTGCTTAGTCCTCGACAGATTACCCTTTAACCAATAGTAAATGTCAAGGACATGAATGTAATTTTACCTAGGCTGCGTCCTGTGCCTATAAATAGATGAGAACATCGATAATCTAATGATTGGATATGGTTATTCATGTTCTTTATATGTCTCATATGTCCCTCTGCTTTTCATTACATATTGAGATGATGAAGGTTTGTCCTTCAGAACCTTCGTCTGGAGATCATTATATCCTAAGGGAGATAATGCTTCGAAGGATGAAGGTTTTAACCATTAACATTTGTGGTTCTTAACTCATAGCATTTGACAACAAGTGACCAACAGATACTTATGTAATAATGCACAAAGGAAATCCATTGTAAATATTTTATACTGGCGGTTCTCTAACAAAACTGCCAGTGGGAAACTAATTATACTGGCGGTTCTCTAAGACAACCGACAGTGGAAAACAATCTATACTGGCGGTTCTCTAAGACAACCACCAGTACTGTTGGGGCCATGCTTCGTGGCTGAAGGTCCTGCAGGAACAAACACCTTCGGCAAGTCCGTTTAAACGCAGTGCCGAAGCTGCCACTCATGAAGCTTCAGTACTATAACATATATGAAGACGAAGGTTCGAACCTACTTAAAGATGAAATGACTTCTTAGTCCATAAGGGTCTGAGTCATAATTGTAATATTTTGTAAGGGGCATGATTGTAATTTCTTACAGACTGCGTCATGTGCCTATAAATAGATGAACAGTACTCCTTTATTGTTCACGCAATCCTGTAATCATCGACGCATTACACTGGAATTATTGCTCTTTGCCAAGGCAAAGGTATAAATGTACCTAAATATTATGTTTTAATATTTAAGTTTGTATACTAAAATATATATATATAATAATATTTATCTTTGATATAAATTTCTTTAATGTTTCATGTTTTGTTATTACTTATATTGTTTTATAGAGTTGATCACGAAGGTCATACCTTCGCGATATTTCACTTATGGTCTTCGTCCAAAATTCATTATATCCTAAGGTATATAATGCTTCAGCGGACGAAGGACATTAACATTTAACATTTTATGTTGCCTTGTTCTTAATTCATAGCATTTGAGAACAAGTCCCCAACATTGGCGCCCACCTCCGGTGAACTCACTTCCACTTTCTGAGCTGATGGCTTCGTTCAAAGCTGGAGTTGCTTCGGCTCCGAAGCTCGTACTCCCGATAATAGGCAGTTCATGCTCAGAGCCGGCTAACAAGAAGCAGAAGAAGGAGGCACATAGAAGGGTACAACATGTAGGGGTGCAAGGACCCTTCATCAAGTCAAGATGGTCTCACATCTCGATTACCTTCTCCCAAGAGGATCTCCAGCTCAAGGATTACCCTCACAATGACGCTATGGTTATCTCTTGTGTTATCAAAGGATTTCTGGTCCACACTGTTTTGGTTGACACAGGCAGTGCAGCGGATATTATATTTGCTAAGGCCTTCAGACAGATGCAAGAGCCAGAAGACAAGATTCATGATGCTACGCACCCTCTTTGTGGCTTCGGAGGAAGACAAATTGTAGCGCTTGGCAAGATTACCATGCCAGTAACCTTTGGATTTGTCAACAATACAAGGACTGAGCAAGTTGTGTTTGACATTGTCGACATGGAGTATCCTTACAATGCAATCATTGGTCGCGGAACACTCAATGCATTCGAAGCAATTCTTCATCCAACATATCTTTGTATGAAGATACCTTCGGATCAAGGACCTATTGCTATTCATGGGAGTCAGGAAGCTGCCGGAAAGGCTGAGGGGAATTGGACAGATTCAAAGGAAATCCACAACATAGATGAAGTCGAAGCTTATGAACAGTACAAGTACAGGAGGGAGAAGGCTGCTTCGGCCGATCAGCCGAAACCTATGCTTTTATGTGAAGATATCGCAGAGCAGAAGGTGCTGCTGGGATCCCAATTGTCTGAGGAACAGGAGAAAAACTTGATAAGGTTTCTGTTCAACAACAAAGATGTCTTTTCATGGTCAGCTAATGATCTCTGTGGTGTTAACAGGGATGTTATTGAACACTCGCTCAATATTGATTCATCCTTCAGACCCAGAAAGCAGAGGCTTCGGAAGATGTCTGACGACAAAGCCGAAGGTGCTCGAAATGAAGTAAAAAGACTTCTCAGCACCGGAGTCATCAGAGAAGTGAAGTATCCAGAATGGCTGGCCAACATTGTTATGGTAAAAAAGGCCAATGGCAAATGGAGGATGTGTATTGATTTTACTGATCTCAACAAGGCTTGTCCGAAGGATGAGTTCCCATTGCCAAGGATAGATTCCCTAGTTGACGCAGCAGCTTCGTTAGAGCTTATGAGTCTGCTAGATTGTTATTCAGGCTACCATCAAATTTGGATGAAGAAAGAGGATGAGCCAAAAACCAGCTTCATAACCCCTAGTGGAACATATTGTTATCTTCGGATGCCTGAGGAGCTCAAGAACGCTGGAGGAAGCTTCAGCAGAATGACAGCGAAGGTTCTCCATTCTCAGATAGGCAGAAATGTGCTAACCTATGTTGATGATATTATAGTAAAAAGCACCAAGAAAGAAAATCACATTGCTGATCTGCAGGAGACATTCGCTAATTTCAGACAGGCTGGTTTGAAGCTGAATCCAGAGAAGTGTGTCTTCGGAGTAAAGAAGGGGAAATTCCTTGGTTGTCTGGTCTCAACCAAGGGAATCGAAGCTAATCCAAATAAGATCGAAGCTATTCTTCGGATGGAGCCGCCAAGCACAAAGAAGGGGGCTCAACGACTGACAGGAAGACTGGCATCTCTCAATCGATTCATATCTAGATCAGCAGAGAGAAATTTACCATTCTTTGAAGTGTTGAAGTCAGCCGAAGTCTTTCAATGGGGATCAGCTCAGCAGAGAGCCTTTCGAAGAGCTGAAGCAATATTTGATAGACCTAACGACGTTAACTCCACCAACGTCAGGGGCTCCTCTGTTGCTGTACGTGGCAGCTTCGCATTCAGTAGTGAGTGCGGCACTTGTTCAAGAAAAACTTGACGGACAAACCAAAAAGCAAGCCCCAATATACTTCGTCTCCGAAGTCCTTAGTCTATCAAAGAAGAATTATACAGAATTGGAGAAGGTCTTATATGCCGTCTTAATGGCATCCAGGAAGCTTCGACATTATTTTCAAGCATATCATATAATTGTTCCTTCGTCACAACCTTTGAAGGATGTCATGAGGAACAGAGAAGCTACTGGAAGAATTGGAAAGTGGGCTACGGAGCTCAATGAGTTCATCATTGATTATGTGCACAGATCCTCAATACAATCCCAGGCGTTAGCAGACTTCATTGCCGATTGGACGCCAGGGGCTCAAGGAGAAGAAACAACTAAAGATACTGAAGTATGGACGATATTTTGTGACGGTTCTTGGGGAACCTTCGGGGCAGGAGCAGCTGCTGTGTTGGTTGCACCCTCCAAAGTTAAAACTTGCTACGTAGCAAGACTTGATTTTAGTTGCACAAATAATATTGCTGAGTACGAAGCCTTGCTTTTGGGTCTTTGGAAGTTAAAGGCAATGGGGATTAGAAGGGCGGTTCTTAAAACCGATTCCCAGGTTATTTCTGGTCATATTGACAAGAGTTGTAAAGCAAGAAACCCGAAGCTTGAGAAATATTTAGACATGGTCCGAAGGATTGAAGCTTCCTTTGAGGGGTTTTCTGTCAAAAACATTCCTCGAGGAGAAAATGAACATGCTGATTTGCTAGCCAAGTCAGCAGCACAGGGGCTGCCCTTACCTTCGGAAGTATTTTTTGAAACAATAAAAGAACCTTCGGTTAAGCTTCTTGAAAGAGCAGTCCTCAATATATCTCCTGTTCATAGTGAAGATTGGAGAACTGAGATCATTTCTTTTCTTCAGGGTAATTTCCTTTCAGATGACGAAGCTTATAACAAGAGAATAGATGCAAGAGCTCGACCATATGTTATAATAGAAGGGGAGCTGTACAAGCATGGAGTCTGTTCTTCACTACTCAAATGTTTATCCAGAGCCGAAGGTATAGAATTGATGAAGGAAATACACGCAGGCCTATGTGGATCTCACATTGGATCTAGGCCTTTGCTGGGAAAAGTTTTTCGTCAAGGATTTTATTGGCCAAAGGCAGCTTCGGATGTAGCGGAACTAGCCCAAAAGTGCGAAGGCTGTCAGAAATGCGCAAGAGATCAAAAACAACCTTCGTCTCTGACTCAGTTAATACAACCCACTTGGCCACTGCAAAGGTGGGGTCTTGATTTGTTAGGACCGCTACCACCAGCACAAGGAAATTTAAAATATGTTGTAGTAGCAGTAGAATATTTTTCCAAGTAGATTGAGGCGAAGCCTTTAGCCACAATAACTTCGGTTACCATTCAGAAATTTTTCTAGCAAAATATCGTTTGTCGCTTTGGAGTGCCGAAGGCCATTACTGTGGATAATGGGACACAGTTTGATGCCGAAGCTTTTAAAGAGTTCTATGGACAAATTGGCACGAAGATCCATTTTGCATCGGTTAGGCATCCATAGTCAAATGGACTTGTCAAAAGAGCTAATGGCATCATAATGATGGGAATAATGAAATTAATCTTCAATCAGCCCAGAGGAAAATGGCCAGATGAATTAATTAAGGTAGTATGGAGCCACAATACAACGACATCAAGGTCAACAGACTTTACACCATTCAAGTTATTATTCGGTGATGAGGCAATAACTCCGGAAGAAGCAAAAGCAAGATCAATAAGAACAGTGGCTTCGGCAGAAGACGAAGCTGATTACTCTGTGGACAAAGATGCTATAGAAGGGATTAGGCTTCAGGCTGTGGAAAACATCAATAAATACCAAGCCAAAACAATAAATGGCGTGATAGAAAGGTTCGGCTAATGAATATTAAGCCAGGACATTTGGTGCTTTGGAGGGTGGCCAACCCAGATACAGTAGGCAAGCTACAGCTGAAGTGGGAAGGACCTTTTCTGGTAGTATCTTCGTCAAGACCCGGTTCTTACAGATTGAAGGATATGGACGGCAACGACATTTCTAGATCATGGAATGCGGATGAGCTTCAGCGATATTATGTCTAGCTTGATGTAATTTTTTCTATTCTTTCTTATGGCACCCTTTTCCTTTCCAAAGGGGGAGAAAGGTTTTTAATGGGGCCATAGCATGTAATTTCTCTTTTTCTTATTTCAGCTCTATAAAGAGCAGTATCCCCCAACGATGTAAATGTAAAAGCTGAGAACGCACCATCGAGTGCAAACAAAAAAAGAAGAAAACAGGGAGAAGCTCAAAAGTCGTTCCTAAGGGAATGCAGAGCTTACAGCGAAAAATAAACGCTAATCCGCCAAAATAGAAGGCGAAGAAGCTCCTAAGGGAGGCTTACAACGAAAAATAAACGCTGATTCCACCGAAATAGAAGGCGAAGAAGCTCCTAAGGGAGCCTTACAGCGAAAAATAAACGCTGATTCCGCCGAAATAGGAGGCGAAGAAGCTCCTAAGGTAGGCTTACAGTGAAAACTCAGTGCTGGTACACCGAAAAATAAACGGTGAAGCCGAAAAATAAGCGACAAAGAAGATTTGAGTCATTCCCAAGGGAATGAAGGTTTTTAATTATGGCTTCGAATATGTATTTGGACATTCATTTGCACGATACATTACATCATGACATTTGCATTCATAAACATTCATTTAGACATATATAGGATCATTATCATCATATCATACAAAGAAGGCAGATGCTTCGGATATAAGGATAAAGCTTCGGGAAAAAACAGAAAGAAGAAATTTTTATGCTTCGTTGTGTACGAAAAGAAGGGAAGGTGTTTTTCGCCTTCGGCTCAAAAAGAAAATTTCGTCCACAACAAAGCACATCATACACGGACAAAGGGGTAAGGATATATTACGAGGTACGCACAAATTTACATAAAATTCTTTACAATCATATTACAAAATTTTCTCTAGAGTCTTCTGCAGCAAAGTCTTTCTCTGATAAGGCTTCAGCTCATTATTCTTTAGCTTCATCATCCTATACATATCAAAACAAAATGAGAAAAGTGCAGAGTTCAAGGAGAGGGTAAAAGTAACAAGTATAAGTTTCTCAGTGGCTTAAGGTGGCTTCGAGCTTCGTCACCAGCCATTTTTCGCCCGCCGTTTATCCAAATTTGAGTTATAACCTGATTCCTATGCTTCGAGCTAGGCTGGGGATGTCAATCAAATCTGCTGGTGACAAACTGAAGTTTGGCCTATTAATAATTTTTCCGTGCGTGCAGCCAGTCTTCAAGAAAGCAGTAGCTGTGCCTCGAGAAGCTAACAAGGCGCAGAAATCGGCATGTCCAGCGATAACTTCGTCAAGTGCATCAACTTCGCCCTCAATATATTCAAAGGTGCTTGGCAGGTTTTCAACTGAAGGTGTAAACTTATCAGAGCTGGCTCCAACTGAGTGAAAGACATCCTTTAGCCGTTGCACGCATCGGTTGCCGAAGTCTAAACATTTATCCTGAAGCTCCTTCAATGATTTCTGCAAACTTGAACTCTTCTCAATTTCGGTTTTGAGATTCGTTTCAAGATTTTTCTTTTCTTGCTCAGATTTTTCTGATTTTATGAGTAATTCGTTGTTTAATCTGTCAATTTCGGCTTGAGCTTCTGCTAGCGAACCATCCATAGAGTGGATGACGAAGTCCTTTTTCTCCAAAGCAGCTTCGTGATCTTTGACTTTATTTTCTAGATCTTTAATGGTAGCTTCGTTTTTCTCGTCTTCGAGATCTTGTTGCATCCTCAGCACTTTACTTAGTAATATACTCTGCCAAAGCAAACTTCGTCAGAAAACATCTTAATTTAAAAAATAATAAAAAGTTAAGAGTTTTACCTTAAAATTAGCATAGAACAGGCTACCGGCGATATGTTGTCACCGGTATCTGCACAGGTCCGCCTCAATCTTCGGCAGGCCAACATTCTTCGAGAAAGTCCTAAAAACCTTTGCCTCGGTTCGATTCCGAAGGCACCTCAATTTCCCTTCATTGACTCCACCAAATAGCAAAGCCCCTGGTTTGTAACCACAGGATACAACATATTTCTTCAGTTCTTCTTTTTCAATTTCTGATAACTCTTGCCCTAGTATATCTTGAAAATTGAAGTTTTCCTCTTCCAAAGTATCTTCAATTTGCTCTTTTCCTTTCTCAATTGTTGTGTCCACCGCGGCCGCAGCAACTTCTTCCTCAGCCATTTTTAGAAGTATGTTATCAATATCATCAAGTGTGGTTTCTAGATCAGGATCTTCGGCGGTCTCATCCCTGGCACCTTCGACTCCGGTGGCTTCAGCTTCGACAACGCCAGCGTCTTCAGCAATTGGTATTTTTGACGCTGATGCCGACGGTGGTGTCTGATGAATAACATCGGCCACTTGGATAATTCTCCGTTTTTTCAGCTTAGCGGGACTTTCCGTTGCCGAAGGCTCCTTTTCCTTCTGAAAAAGCTTTGTCAGTTGTGGCGCCAGCGGACTTAGCTTGATAGGCAAAGGTTCAGTCATTACCTTTAGAATTTCTTCCACATCGGCAGCAGAAGGCGTCGCAGGAGCTTCTTCCTCATGGCCCGACGTTTTTGGTTTTGGAGCCGTAGCTTTCCTTTTCTTTGAAGTAGCTATCTTCGGCTCAGGACTCAGTTTTCTTTTCTCAAAAATTTCTTTGTCCTTTTTAGCCAATTTAGTAGTAGCTTCTTTGTCAAGGGCGCTGGCAACTCTTTTTCTTTTCTGGCCTTCGACAACTTTGCCCAATTGCTCATAGTCAGGATAATCAAAATTCAAAGCATCCATCACCCGATTCATTCTTCGCTTCGGGCGAGTACCGAAGGCCGCGGTCATTAGCTGGTCTTCTTTCTTAGAATAGTTGCCGAGGATCTCGTTGCACATAACCTCAATTGTGTCCAACCATTCTTGGCAAGGTGCTTTAAAATGTTTTTTAAACTTGAAATAATAAGGCAGCCGAACAAGCTCTTTCTTCTTCTTCTCCCCTTTCAGCTTCGGCATGTCCCATTCCTTCAAAGTTGGGAATACTCTGAAGGCTAAGAATTCTTGGACCAGATCCCTGGTGCCAATGTGCTCTGCAACAACCCGAAATTCGCCTAGTGCAATCTGACATGGACTATCTGGAGACATGACGCATTGGGGTCTAGTTTCTTCGAAGGTTAAACTCAAAGGGCTCTAAACCAGCTTTTCCTTCTTCTCATCCACTTTGACATAAAACCATTCACTCTTCCAGTCAGCTGGCCATTTTGTACGATAGCTGATAACTGGATACTTGGCATCTTTCCGATATGCAAAATTGTAGTAGCCGAAATTATCATGCAACCCATCTTCTCTAGCTTTTGTCTGGTAATGAAGCTCGTGTGCCCGGCAAAAACCTTCGGCAAGTGGCTCTGCCTCCTGGCTTTGGAGTGCCCAGATGTAAACACTAAGCCTAACAATGGCGTTAGGAGTTAACTGATGAAGGTGAATCCCAAATCTCTCTAAAACATCTGCAATCATCCCGTGCAGGGGAAACCTTAACCCTGCTTTGAAGAAGCTTTTAAAAACCACCACCTCATCTTTTTCGGGCTTCGGGGTAACTTCCTCTCCCTCGAAGCGAATTAGCTCCCTCTTGTCTTCGCTAAAATAGCCTAGCTTCAGTAACTTAGCCATATCACCTTCGGTAATAGTAGACTTCCCAAACTCTAAGTGGCTGGGTTTAGATGGTGTTGCACCGTACTCATCTTCAAATTCATCTTCTTCAACGTCAGCTTGTTTTGCTTCGGCGGCAGATGTATCCCCTGATGTTGCCAGCCCAGACCGCCTCATTGCTTCGGAAATTGGAACGGTTTCAGTGGCTTCGACATCATCTCCCTCACGTTCAACCCTAGCAGTGGAGCACACTCTAGTCATTTGATTATGAATTTCTAGAAGTTTTTTGAGATTAACGACCTTTTTTCCGAAGCTCTTCTTGTGACGAAGCAGAATCCGAAGTGGTGCTTCGTTTGAAGTGCAAGGGTCAAGCTTCGGCTATGGTTAAATTCCTGGCAGTAAAACAGTGCAATAGCAATGAATGCTGTGGTAACTTCACACCTACTCGTCTGTTTATATAGTGCTGCAGGTAAGAAGGTGAATCGTCAAGTCTCCTACACCGGACAAACAGTCGCCCGCACCCACTGAACGGTGGGCCACAAAACCCAAGAAGGTGAATCTGCATGGTGGGACCATTCTACACTCGGAAATTTTATCGTTTCCCGGCAACGAGCTCAGGGAAGGTGTTTTTCGGACCTTCGGCTTCTCGAAGCCTAAGAGACTTTTTCACGGATCAAGCTCGTTATGAAAAACGATCTAGCACCGCGAAGGGGCTACTGTTGGGGCCATGCTTCGTCGCTGAAGGTCCTGCAGGAACAAACACCTTCGGCAAGTCCGTTTAAACGCAGTGCCGAAGCTGCCACTCATGAAGCTTCGGTACTATAACGTATATGAAGACGAAGGTTCGAACCGACTTAAAGATGAAATGACTTCTTAGTCCATAAGGGTCTGAGTCATAATTGTAATATTTTGTAAGGGGCATGATTGTAATTTCTTACAGACTGCGTCCTGTGCCTATAAATAGATGAACAGTACTCCTTTACTTTTCACGCAATCCTGTAATCATCGACGCATTACACTGGAATTATTGCTCTTTGCCAAGGCAAAGGTATAAATGTACCTAAATATTATGTTTTAATATTTAAGTTTGTATACTAAAATATATATATAATAATATTTATCTTTGATATAAATTTCTTTAATGTTTCATGTTTTGTTATTACTTATATTATTTTATAGAGTTGATCACCAAGGTAAGACCTTCGTGATATTTCACTTATGGTCTTCGTCCGAAATTCATTATATCCTAAGGGATATAATGCTTCAGCGGACGAAGGACATTAACATTTAACATTTTATGTTGCCTTGTTCTTAATTCATAGCATTTGAGAACAAGTCCCCAACAAGTATAAAATAAGCCTTTATAACTAGTGGAGAGCTGGAGCTCGAAAAATTTACAAGTCCCCTGGAGCCAGTTCATCTCATCACGCTGTCAGGCTGTTCGATTTAGTCCCCGAGGGTTTCTTCGCCGGCGATCCTCCGCGCCGTCCCCGCGCCCCCGCGCCCCCACGCCACCTTCAGGTTTTTCCTCTTTCCCTTTCGCCTCTGCCACCGCCGCCGCCGTCATCTGCTGCGCCGGTCGTGGTTGTAAACCCTAAGCATCGCCGCGCCTGTTAGTAAACCCTAGGGCGTACTTGCTTTCGCAGCCGCCGCCAGCCTGCAGTATATATATAGTTCAATCTAGTCTTTTCTGTTGTCGACGTAGCCTCAAAATGGACCCAGCGGATGCCACCGCAGCGCGGCTCAAGGCACGTACACTAGCGGAGCGGCTGGCAATGGCGCGGCTCATGCATCGCTGCCACCTCGAGCTCTGTCGCCAGTCGAGGCTCAATCATCAAGACGTCGTACACCATATTTTTATGTGCGCCTCAAGAGTTCTCTCGAAGCGTCGCCACCACCGTCAACGCGCCATTGTGGGCTCCTTAGCTTCGATGAGTGCACGTGAGTTTGTCTCTGCGCCCGTGCATCTGGAGCCGGTAGCGCCAGTCATCATCCTCTCCGACTATGAAGATGAGATCGATTGGACGACACTGATGGACGACGACGATCAGTAGAAATTACGATATATGTTCCTAATCTTAGTATTATGGATGACATACTATATATCTAAGAACTTAGTATGATGTACTGTGTATTATGTAAGAACCTAGTGTGATTATATATATATTGTGTTCTAATATTCTGTTCCAAACAGTGTGTTAAGTTTTTTGAATCTTTGTTGCAATCTTTTATATATATATATATAGCTCAATGAGTTCTGTAAACAAGGACCAAGGGTTAATGCCCGACCACATGAACAAGGGTGTTTCTCAAGAACATTCAAGTGATGAAGGATATGAAACGCCTACCGACCCTTGTCCTAGCATAGATCGGGCCGCTCGGCGTCAATTGCATCGTGACCCGGATTATGATCCACAAGAGTGTGAGGTAAAGTACACATCTTTAGTTTTGTATGTTTATACCTAATTAGTTGATTTCACAGTGTCTATTACACATGAATAGGAGGTCTTGTCTCAATATCGTGCGATACTTGATGAAGCCGTGGCACATTACCAAGACGCACCGGGGCTGAACCAAGACGAAGACGCACCGGTACCGACTGACACAACCATCTAGAGGTCAAGGAAAAGGACACAGAGCGATCGGAAAAGAGGTGACAGGGGACTGAACAAGTTTCTTGACAAAACATATAAAATCTTAGATGTGAGCCCGAAAGGTCAGCCCCTAGCTCCAGAAGAGGCACTCCCTAAGTTCCGGAATGCACTTGGGTTCTTAGTTAGGGATAATCTTGACATCACAATCCGACATTGGAAAGATGTGTTAGATGATGTCAAGAATCAAATATGGAATAAGCTATTAACGAGGTTTGTTCTACCTCGGGGTTCAAAAGAACTCGTGAAGGAATACACGATGAAGTAGCTTGCAATCAATTTTCGAAACTGGAGGTCTGAGATGAATACAAAATTTTCAAAGAAAGGCCTAGACCCGACAAAAAATATAAAATCTCAGAAGGTCAGTGGACAATATTTCTAGAGCAGAGGAGCAGCCCTGAATTCATATCTCTAAGCGAGGCAAATTCAGAACTATCTAAGAAGAACAAGTACCACCACCACTTAGGCACAGGTGGTTACAAGCGTCAAGTTTCTAAATGGAGACAAGAAGACGCCGAGAAGAAGGCCGCAGGGTTGCCGATGCTTTCCGAGCAACTTGGTGAAAGGACGGCAAATTGGATCCGTGCTAGAAAACCCAGGGAAACTGAGGCAGGTGTATCTTTTGATGATCCAAATGTCAAAGAAGTTGCGAAAAACATATATGCAATGGCAACTAAGTAGAGCCAAGGATCATTTAAGCCACATAGGGAGAGAGACATCCTAACGGCTGGTCTCGGTTGCCCTGAGCATCCAGGCCGTGTTCGAGGAATCTCATCTAAGGAAGGACGGAAGGAAGGATTCGGACCACAGTGGGAAGGTTTGTACAAGAAACGTGATCGATACAAAGAAGAGTTGTCAGATTATTTTATGCAGGAGGCAAAGAAAGAGTTCAAAGACTTGATGTCTCAAATGCTATCCAATCCTCCACCAGGATTGATGCAGCAGTTGGCAAGTACGATGTCTGTTCAATAGATGACCACTCCACAGCTGCAAATAATTCCAGCAGCTCAACCGCCGGCTTGCACCGATTGTACAACCGTCCCAAGCTCTATCGCGTCAATGGGAAATAAGGTCCGTTATCCAGTTGATGACATAACAAGGCCAGTGACGTGCACACTGGTTATAAGATATGGTATTAACAATAATCGCACGAAGAAAGTAGGAACAGGCATTGCGATCCCAGGACGTAAGTTTCATGGAAGCGACATACCAGATGATTATTGCAGGGTAGAAGTGATGATGGTCGTCCAATGATCTGAGGACGACATACTAGACATCCCTTGGCCCAAAGGAATCGAGACACTTGGACAAGCCATCAAAAATTTCATCCTTTGGCCTCAAAGGGATGTCGAATTGGTTGATCCACCAACGCCGTCGTCATCTCAACCCCAACCATCTCTGCCTCCTCAAACTTTAGTACCTTTACATCCATCATCACCTCCACAATCTTCCCATGCTGCTCCTCATCCTCTTTCTAATCCACCGTCTCTGCCACAAGCATCAACATTTAGGACACCACCACCTTCTCCACAGCCATCAAGGGATTCACGACAATCAAAGAAATCTAAATTACCTCTACCAAAATTGGTGTCCACATTCGAGAAAAAGAAGAGTAAAGCTACTACTGCTGGCAAAGCTCGATTTTTGAAAGGGATTGGACGGGACCTCACGTCACATACTGTTGATTTGGCCGAGCACGAGGAGTCTGTAGAAAAGGCTAAGGCAATGGCCGCAAAGATAAAGATCCCAACTAAGGCAGGTTATAAAAATGTGCCTAAACATTATGTGTCGGCCAGACCTCTACTAACTCTTGAGAAACTGAGGAAGGTCCCTGTTGGTATTAAAAGGTTGCATGACTAGTACATGCGTGCATCATCAGTTGGCATTGACGCCATTAGTGTGCATATACCAGACCATGCTTTTATTGGTTCGGACCAAAAAGCCTTTCTTGCATTCGAGGATATGTGGTTAATGATGAACCTTCAGAAACTCGACGTGCAACTTGTGACTCTGTTTGCACTGTAAGTGTCGCTCATATTTCCACATCTATGTGTTATTAATTTTCAATATCTGACACACGCACGTGTGACTTGTAGAATGCAACATGACCAACAAGAGATCATGTACGGTACCAAGCCCGATGCTAATGCCGGTAAAAGGATTGGGTATCTGAACCCAATACTGATATGTGAGGAAAGCCACACTTTCAGAATCGGCAAAGAAAATGAAGAGTTAAAGGGAAAGACGGACGAAGAAGTTGAGCATTGCATAAATAGTATGAAGAATAATTTTGAAGCAAGATACGCCACCTACAAAGCAAATGCAATGCTTAAATTTCAAGACAGGAAAGCTATAATGGCCCCCTACAACTTTAAGTAAGTGTTATTTTGTATAAAAAATAATAATTTCAATACACATGCATCACAAATTAATTTGATTCATACAGGGACCACTGGATATGCTTCCTCATTTATCCTAAGGTTGGAAAGGTGCTGGTGCTCGACTCCTTGAACTATGACCCTTCAACCTATGCAAAATTTCTTAGTATCTTAGAGCAGTAAGTCTTTTCTATGCATGCATGCATACTTATATCGTTTAGAAAATTTTGAAATAACATGGAGATTCTACTTGAGATCACAGAGCATTTAGGTTCTATAAGTTTAAAGGTGCAAAGTACGACAAGACCAAAAAATGTGTTCCACTAGACATCCATCATCACTGACCGGTAAGTATGTGAATTTATGAATACATATCATACACAATGCTGCAACTAAATAACCAATCTCTCCTGTTATGTATGTAGTGCCACAAGCAACCACAAGGATCGGTCCTATGTGGGTTCTATGCGTGCGAGTTTATGAGAATGAACGGACGATACATCACAAACCCTAGCAAGGTATTATTAGTAATAGTCATGTTTGTATTTGTAAATTAACGATGAAAATGTGAATAGATGATGTTTATAAGCTTCCTTTACAGGAATTTCAAAAAGAAAATCCGGAGAACTTGACCGAAGCTGCATTGTATGGTATAGTTGAAGACCTATGCACTTTCAAATTAAAAGTGGTCATTCCAGCTGAAGGGAAATATCACGACGCCTCCAGTACATTAGCTATGCCAGAGTTTAGAATATTAACAGAAGTTAGTAGACTATCTCGTTTAGTTACTAGCTAGAGCATAGGTGAAAACTTGTATGTTCAGTTTTGATGTATAGAATGTATCGAATTTAATTAAGTTTTGATTGATTAAAAATTTATAGTTGTAAACAGAAAAATATGTGTTGTAAATAGATATGTGTATAAAATTCAGTTTTGATGTATAAAATTCAGTTTTGTTTGAAATGGTAAGCAGACCACCAGTGCTAATATTATTTCCACCGGCGAGCTGCTAAAGAAAACCGCCAGTGATAATAATGTTTCCACATGCGTTTTATTAAGCAGCCCGCCAGTGAAAATTCAGTTTTGTTTGAAAATTTAAAAAAGGCAGGAAACTTACACTGGCGGGCAGATAAAGAAAACTGTTAGTGATAATGTCATCAGCACTGGCGGTTTTCTTAATAAACCGCATGTGGAGACATCATTTTCACAGTCGTGCTGCTTAAGACACCGCCAGTGATAATAATATTTCCACATGCGGTTTCTTAAGCAAACCGCCAGTACTAATGATATTTACACTGGCGGGCTGCTAAAGAAAACCGCCAGAGATAATATCATCAGCACTGGCGGTTTTTTTACGAAACCGCATGTGGAGATATCTTTTTCACAGGCGGACCACTTAAGACACCGCTAGTGATAATAATATTTTCACATGTGATTTCTTAAGTAAACCGCCAGTGCTAATGATATTTACACTGGCGGGCTGCTAAAGAAAACCACCAGTGATAATGTTATTTACACTGGCGGTTGGCAAACAACCGCCTGTAAAAAAGGTCGATTTCTACTGACCCATAGCACTGGCGGCACTGGAAAACGCCAGTGCAAATAGCTCTAGGACTGCCAATATAGAGCTTCTGTGTACTAGTGGATCATTTTTTGAGGTGCAACTGTACATTTTTTCAGTCTCACTAGCATGTCTATAACACTCGATAGCCAAGGTGCTTTAGATAGAGTTCAGCAAAACAAAATATCTCTGTTAGTTACGAAAAACACAATTTATCAATAAAGAATTTGGTGATAGTGTTGACATTTGTTTCACGTAGAGACAATGTACAGTTTGGAACATATCACATGTAGGCCGTGAAATTGTCGGCAGCCACCTGTTTGCGCACACAATGGTGATTAATGCCGACATGTATCACATGCGTAATGCTGAAAAATGCATTTATACCGTGCTGATTTTGTACGGCAGCTGTTCTTTAAAAAATGGAAATGTACTCTAGACTCCGAATACCACATGTTGCATTGCGTCCTAGAATCGTCACCACCTTTTTGTTAGAAAAATATATTTATGTTTCAAAAATACTGTTTCAAGTCTATAAGAAATTGAACCGAATCATCAGTAAATTAAACTGGGCATTTATAGGTTGAAGCTAGGAGTGTACGCATCTCAACTAAGGCAAGCACCATATCATTAAAAAATGGTATGTTGATTCATAATAGTCCGTTCATGCAAAACTGATGGTGCATCCATCGTTCTTTACACGCAACTCAAAAAATTAGGAATGTCTGAAAAGGATTCATGCTCATCTGAAATGAATGTAGTACTAGTAGCTGCGCGCACCGCCAACGACCTCTTAGCCAAGTGTCAAAATATTCGGAGAACGGCGACGCTCGGCAAAGACCGTCAGCAACCGTCTATAGCTGACGGCCGTTAACTTTGCCGAGCGCGCGACGTTGGCACTCGGCAAAGAAGCTCTGACACTCGACAATCAACAATTTGCCGAGTGTCTTCCTTGACACCCGACAAATTATATTTTCATTATTTTCTTTTTTCAACCAAACATTTTGTAGTTTGTTACTACACTATGTAGACCTACATGTTCGATTTTGGCACAATTATAGAAGTGATTGCTATAACTATTATATTTTGTTCGTTTAATTAAATTTACTCAGATAATTCAGATTTGAACTGTAAGTCACTTGAAAAATGAAAAACTGTGAATGCAAAAATAATATTCATATTATTTAGCACAAGTTAAAGCATATTTCAGGAACAGATCGGAATTGTCAAACACCATGCATTTGTTTTAAAATTGTATAAGACACAAACAAAGTCAGAAAATCATGAAACTTTTCCACATGTCATGATATCATATGTAGAGCCTATGATAAAAAATTGAAAATGTTTCATGAAACTTATCACGCACTATGTTTAGAAATCTAACAGTTTTCCATTTTTTGAGTGACTTGCAGTACTGGATTGTCGATAGGGCAGTCGACTCGTCGTCCACTCCCACTCTGTCTTAGTTGCGAGCAAGGACCATGAGCGCGAGCCTAGCCATAAGACCTCGGCAGGACAACTCACATCATCGAATATAGCAACTCCAGGTTAGTGCTTCTGTGACTCGTCATTCCTTGAGTTATATACATTCTCTTTGATTTTTTATAACATTGGGGTGAAATATAACAGGCCTAGCTAGATAAAGAGATGAGGAAATGGCAGGAGATGGAGGCGAGGATGATGGCGGAGCGGGTGGCTCGCTTGGCAGATCACTAGAGGATGATGGAGATGTTCCAGTACATGTAGAGACTTGGTGCCACACAAGGTTTTGCTCCACCACCTTCGTTGTTCTCTACAACTGACCCTTCTCAGTTCCATACTCCTTGAGTATCAAAATTCTAGTCCTGCATGATATATATTCATCCGGTATAACACATGCAATCTCTTCTTTGTGCAGGGACAATATGTGGCATCCAATAACCCTCATGGATCGCCTAGCCTATCGCCGAACCAGTCCAGCCGCCCACCTCGCTGATATTTTTCTAAACATAGTTGTGAGACATGTTTATGCCATATATTTGTCACACCTGGATTTAAGGGGCAAACTCGGGCGCGAATCAAATTTGTGCTAGGATCATGTCTCACACATATGATGACTCATGTTACTGAAACAAATGTCACATCTTTATTGTATAATAGGAGTTCTGTACAAAATAACTAAATAATTACATCATACAAAGACAACGATCCAGCAACCATAGTTAACTGGGAGGCGACGACCTAGACTCTCACGAACTCATTGCTGTATCCTTCGTGCTCCTTATCTTTTGGTACCTGTCCTGGACCTAGGGGGTGTGAGTACAGCAAGGGTGAGCTCACATACATTCATCACTCAACAAGTTGTGGGGAATAATGTGCACGATATTACTGACGGTGGGGGCTCATGTGAAGTGTAAGGCTTACCAAAGAAGATGGTTAAAGCTAAGCATTGCTTTTAAAGTTGGTTAAAGTTTTATTAGCAGTTACTAAGTATAAGTAGATACCAACCCAATGAAATAAGAGAGCACAATTAATAATAACACCCACAATGCAATGCATATGACATATTAAGTTTAATTCCATAAATTAATCATGCGTTTGGATGGAGCCCTTCTCTCTCCCCAGCGATGTGAGGAGGGTATGCCACACCGTCTGGCCCGGCGGCTGCACGCTTCAGCTGCGCTCAGACCAGGTGCAACTGTACATCCCTGCCACCCTCACCTCGTAGAATAAGGGGTGGCAGAGTCGATGGTTCTACCTCCGCAACGACGACGTGCGGCTTCCGATGTACACGCACCACGTCGTCCCTCGGAGTGGAGGACCGATGGAGATGGGGCCTGCCTCGGGAGCTCCAGACCCAACTGAAGTCGCTGCTGGAGGCCCAGCGGAAGCTTCGGGATCATGGTCTCACCGCTGCCGGAGTTGTCACGGCCTTCCACCGATGGCGGGTTATACCGCTGACCGACCGCCGGCTCTGCCTCGACGAAATGACACCCGAGGCCTCCATGGAAAGCTCTTGGATGGCCTCGGTCGCCCTCCCCACTGATGAACTCCTCCGACGGGTGAAGGGAACAGTGGGGAAGGCGGATTACTCTGTCGTGGTGCCGATGCGCCCCGAGCAGGGCTACGTGTCCCTAGTGAGTCTCCTATTTTTGTCAATGTTTTTGGTTTTTTCCCTCTTCTCATCTTACCTCCTCATCTCCTTTACATGGGCTGCGGGGCTTCCGGACCGCTCGCCCCCTAGTCCTGGAGGACACGGATGCTAGAGTGGTGCGTCGGCTAGTAGCCGAGGCGAAGAAGAAGAAGGACGAGGAGAAGAAGCGGGCCCACGATTCTCTAGAAAAGCGCTGCACAGCGCAGGCAAGGGAGGGGCTTCTGCTCGAGGCCTCTCCCAGCAGTGAGGAGTAGGACGACGACGATGATGAGGGGATGGAGGTCCGCATGGGCTTCAGCCTTGAGGTCGGGCCCGGGTCTGCGGCGGCCTCGGTGGGCCCTTCTGGTGGCGTAGTCCCATCCACGCAGGGGCTGGTAGCGTCCCTGTCCAGGGAGCGGGCGTCGGCTGAGACTGCTCCTGTCTCTGCCTCGGTGAAAGAGGCAGGGGCTGTGGAGGGGGAAGTCGCCCCCTCCCCGAGGAAGTCGGCTTGGCACCTACGGGTGCGTAGGCCGGAACCCTCGCAGTGGCCGCCCACTGCGGGGAACACAGAGAAGGGGCCCGTCACCCCCCTCATGCAGTCGTTCCGGGGCCCGTAGTGGCCCCGACAATCGTTCCGCCCCGACCCCTGCACCAAGGCTTATAGAAGAGAGGACCACTACCCCACCGCCTACATCTATGGCGGGGCAACAAGGGTCAGGGAGCCAGAGGCCGAGGCCTTCCCCATGTCTGTCTCTAGGTAAGTTGTTGACTACGAGAACCTCTTACGTGTAAGGATTTTTCTCTGATTGTCGTTTTGTCCTTAGCTTCAAACGCCGAGCCAACGTGTCGATCTTTACTACCACCAAGGCGGTGAAGCGAAGCGCTAGGACGTCCGCGGGGGCCTTGTCCTGCCCCCTTTTGCCTAGGAGACACCTCAGGAGGCCGCTGAGGTGGTTGTGCCAGCTCCTGGGGCGCCGGTTGAGCCTAGCACTACCGCGGTCGAGGTGTGGCGGAACAGCCCGAATTATTCCAACTTAAGTGCCTAAGTCCCGCCTTAGAGGCTAGACCACACTTAAATGGGAATAACCCGTCAATCCCTCGGATCTAGTCCGACATGGCCACTGACAGGATCAAGTACCACAATCTCACTCGATGGTGAGTCACAAAGCAAATACAATAAAGCATAAAACCATGCATTAAAGAGTATTAAATTATTACATCATCATCGGAGTTTTGCAAAAGTAGTCATCATTGTTCGAAGTGCAGCAGAATAAAACTAACGGTAAATAATCAGAGAGATGGGGAAGCCTGTCCCATCACTCCTCATGCTCCCCCTCAGCCGAGGTAGGGTCCCACTCGACAGTCCAACCCGGTGGCAAGATGGACGGCCAAGTCACTCCAGCAACCATGTCCTCCAGAGAACCTATAAAATTATGCCACAAGCAAGGCTGAGTATACTAATACTCAGCTAAACTTACCCGGTGTGAGGAGTCTACTCCTCTACCTCTAGACATGCAGCTGTTTGGCTGTGGGGTTTGGTTGCCAAAAGCACTAGCTGAGTTTGTAAACCAAGTTTTAGCTTTGTAAAGTTTAAGTGTGACTCTCTTAAGGCTAAAAGTGTACTATCTACTCATACATGGTATCAAACATATTTAGCAAACAACATCTTGTATCATCTCATCTCAATTCCACTTGTTACTCAATGTAGCAGCATGGATCAATCAGTCTCATTAGCTGCGAGAAGCAGACGATTCGAATCGAGTTTTTATCCTTGCAAGGTAAACCTAAACACACGACATGTAGGGGCACTCCGTCCCCACACACATCAACCGTCCCCATCGATTCCCCGTCAGCAGATCAGGGCTCACCGCCTTGGCGTACAATGCCTCACTGACCCCGACTACCGTCGTGCAGTGACCGCACTTGTACCCACCATAACCGGAATGGGAGACCACGTCTCAGGTCGCGTGAGGGGTAAAGTCTACTGCCAGGTTCAATCAGGTACTAGGCTTACCAATTTACCATATTTCTCGGCATGTGCTTAGTACGTTCAAACGCTTGACTCACGGTACCACACCTTAATCCTTATTCCAATTTTTATCCCGTGGACAACCAATCCCCATGGATTGTTGTCCACAAACCAGCACCATTATGATAGAAAGTGGATACAACCAATTTCCTGACCTCGCGCGAGTGCTAGAAAAATCACTCGACTTCTACCGAGATCCTAATTAATAAAGCAGCTACTCGACCTAGCATACTAGTATTCATCTCAACAGGATTCCTGAGATCATGCAACTAGGGTTTCAAACAACTCCTACACCTAAGTGCACAATCAATCCTACAATCATTAAGTGAAGTAAAATAGCATAAATAACAGGTTATGCATAAACCGGGGCTTGCCTTCCAAGGCTGTGGCAGGCAGATCCTCTGATGTAGGCTCGGGTGCTGGATCTGGGGCTACCTCCTGAGCAGCTCTTGCTCCGGCACGAGGACGTACTCTCCGTCAGCAAGGTTGCAGTCTATCGAAATGCAATGAACATGTATGTCATGATTATGCAGGATTTAATAACATTATGTTAAGAGAAGAAAGACTAAGTTAAAGAGTAACTTAGGGTTTTCGGGTCATAGGTGGCTTTTAGTAGTTTATGCTTATCAATTTTAGGTTTAGGTTTTTGTTGAGGATAAACCTAGGGAATTGGTATTGCCTTTATATACTTCGGTGGACAAGTTATAAAGAGTTTTAGGATGACACAAATTTTCTATGATTCATAGTTCCCTTTCTTTATTTTCTATTTAGGGTTTCTAGTGTAGGGGTTGAACTACAACAGTGGTCTAATATTTTCCAAAAATTCTGTAAAAATTACAGTGGGTTGTCAAGGGTCATTATAGGCTACTCTAGGAATTTGGGGTTTAAAATAGAAAGGCTATGCTTTAGACAAAAATGACAAAAGTTGTGTAAAATGGGCCACTTTGCACTACATCTCTTAATTAGGGGTGAGTTCTGCCCTAAGGGTTATTTTTGTTGGCATCTAACAGTAATAATAGGCTTCTGTGCTAAAAACCACAGAAAGCTAAGGAATGGTTATTTAGTTATGATTTTTTTAAAGTTTAAAGCTAAAAAGGCACTTTCTACTACATTGTTATTTGAAAAATGTCAAACAGCAGATTTCATATTTTTCCTAAGTTCTTAATAACAAAACATTAACTATCCCAAGGGTTGGGGTGTTTTCACCTTGGGTTATTTTTGTAGGGTTTTTCTAAGTTCTCCTTGTTTTATTAAAATAAAAGGTATCCTACTCATTTTATACTAAACCAGGGTATGATAGATTTTCCCAGTGAACTACATTAAATAAGTACCCTAACAAAAATAGGGGTGCCCTTTGGTTCATTATTTAAATCACAATCTTAACCTTAAGCATATTGTAAAATAAGTGGTACAAACTAACTTAATGGGGTGGACAGAGAGGTTTAGCATTTTTAATTAGGTCAGTAGGTGGACATAATCTTCTCCAAATTTTTCTAACCCTAGTCAAATAGTACAACTATTTTTCTTCCTATTATTGAGCTTTTGGCCAAAACTATAATTAAATCAGAACCCTAAAGTTTTCTATAGTACATAGGGGTTTTATATTTTTCTTAAGTAGTTTACTTTATTTAGAGTCTGACAAAATTGGTTTGACCAAATTTGGATGAACTAAACAGAAGTTATGGATTGTTAAAGTTTCTGTTCAAATTTAAAATCAGATTTAATAAGGTTTTCTGGAAAAGCAGTTTACACCGAGGTCCCCAGGGTCTTTCCTAATTAATCTTCGCAGTTCTACCCTTGCGCACTATTCCTCTGTGTGACTCACAATGCGCAAAACCCCCTGACTTTCTCTTCCTCTCCCCCGCGGTCCCTCCCAGGTGTAAACAGTATCCGCAGAGAAGAAAGGGGCGGCGCGGCTTACCGGCGACGAGAGAAGTCCGGCGAGGGGTAGGGTTGTCTCGGGGAGGTTCTGGCGGTCACAACGACGTACGGCTCGACGGCGGGGATGGCCAGAATCGCTCGGTCCATGTGCGCAGGCGGGTGTCCTCGTCGGCGGTGGGTGTGCCGGCCAAACCACGGCGACCTAGTCCAATCCAACGGCACGGTGAGCTTCCTAGGGTGATGTATAGGCTATCTGTGCATTGAATCGAAAAATGGTGCAATGATTTACCCGATCCACGTGCGCCGGCGGGGTGATGAACTCCGGCGAGCACGGTTTCGCTATTCCGGTGACGCGGGTCCTCGGTTCAAGCTTGTGTAAGCTTCACAGCCTCACAAGGAAGCTATCTGAAGGCTTGGATCGAACGGAGGAGGACAGGAAAGGGGCTGGCCACGGTGGTTGCTCTCGGGCGGCTCTGGCGGGTCGCGGGGAGGTCGCCGGAGCTAAGGGCGGGCTCGGGGGAGTTAGGCGTGGTACGGAGGGGGCAACGGGGAAGGCAGCCGAGCACTGGGACGGGCTTTATAGCCATGGCGTGGGCGTGGTCACGGGCGGCCGTGGGCGCGCGGGGGTTCGCGCACGGGCGTGCTCTGAGCGCGCCCCCGGGTGTCAGCCCGCGTCGAACACGTGGGAGCTCGCTTCTGCCATGGTTCAACGGCAGATTTGAGCACCTTAGCATGCGTATCTTGGCAAAGTCACTGTGTACGGTCTCTTCCCTGCTCCATATCCTATCTTTTTGCTGTGAGTTCCAAGTCAAGATATGGTCGGGGTAGGGAGATAGAGGGGTGAGAAGTTGGCTATGTCAGCTAGGTCCAAGCCGAGACAAAAATGGTGCCAAGTCGTGTCAAACGCCCTAGGGTAGGTGTCACCTCTTTCCAGGGCATTCTAGGGTTAATTTGGCGCCACTTTGTCAATTGGGTCGAAGTGTTTTGAATTTTGGATTAGGGTGAACATGTGGGATCTTTGTTCAAAGGTTAGTTTTTAGACTTAGGCAATTTCTGAATTTTCTCTTGTGCTTAACCTTTGGTGAACTTTTTGGGGCTTTTCTGAAATCTTTTTGGGGTTACTTCCTTACTATTATTTGTAGGTTATGAAGTATACTACAACTTTTATATTTGGCCCAAGCCATGATCATAAGGTTTACATGATCTTTTGATCCTATCTTCATTTAGGGTTCCCATTATCCAAAGTGGTTTGTTTTAGAGTTTTGGGCAATTCTCTCCTTTAGGGGCCCATGACAAGCTAGGGTATGATATCCAAGATGGGTTGCACTTGCTTAGGACCTTGAATTCTAAGTTTGATGTACTTTGCTCAAACCAATCCACATGCAATAATAGGTTAAATGGGGTAGCCCTGGGTGGACACCCTGAGTAACACCTGGGGTGTTACAGCCCTCCCCCCTTAAAGGAATCTCACCCCGAGATTTCAGGTAGAGTTCCTTGGTGGGTGCTTGAAGGTGTGTTGGTGTGCTACTCTTTCTTTATACTCAAGTTTCTTCTTGCTAACTGCTCTTCGAATGTCATTTTCTTTGCAACTTCAGAAGGAAGCCCTTTTTAAGTTAAAACCACAACTTAGACTATCCTTGTTATCTATGTTTTCCCTATAATTGAATTCAAAGGGCAGGTAGGGGTTTTTGGGTTACATACCGACTCCTTTGGGTAGAAAGTCGGGGAAGCGAGAGCGTAGAAAATCCTCAGTCTCCCATGTAGCTTCTTCTGCTGAATGGTGACTCCACTCAACCTTATACATTCGGATCGACCTTGCCCGAGTTGATCTCTCCTTCTGATCTAATACCTTGATGGGGTACTCTTGGTAGGACATGTCTGGTTCTATCTCAATGTCCGGTTCCGGTAGCACTTCAGTGGGCAGACGAACACATTTCCGCAGCTGAGATACATGGAATACATCATGAACAGCTGACATGCTGGGTGGCAACTTCAGTTGATAGGCAACGGGTCCACAAGCTTCCTTGATCTCGTAGGGCCCAATGTAACGAGGAGCTAACTTGCCCTTGATCTCGAATCTCTGGGCACCCTTGGTGGGTGATACCTTAAGGTAAACATGATCTCCTACTTCAAACTGTAGAGGCTTCCGCCTCTTGTCATGATAGCTCTTTTGCCTGGCCTGAGTAGCTTCTAAGTTCTTCTTGATGATCCTGACCTTTGCCTCTGCTTCAAGCACCAAATCTGGCCCAAATATTTCCCTTTCTCCTGCTTGAGACCAATTCAGCGGGGTTCTGCATCTTCTCCCATATAAAGCTTCAAAAGGTGCCATCTTCAGACTGGACTGGTAGCTGTTATTATAGGAAAACTCAGCCAAGGAAAGACACTTGTCCCAATCCTTTCCGTAGTGCAGTACACATGCCCTTAACATATCTTCCAAAATCTGGTTTACCCTTTCTGTCTGGCCATCGGTTTGGGGATGGTATGCTGAGCTTCGTATGACATGGGTCCCAAGTGATTCCTGCAATTGTTCCCAAAATCGTGCCACAAATGGTGCTCCCCTGTCTGATACTATAGTCCTTGGTATCCCATGCAAACGAACTATCTGGTCAATGTAGATCTCCGCATACTTCTCCGCCCTGTGGGTGGTGTGTACTGGCAAGAAATGAGCTGACTTGGTCAATCTGTCCACAATGACCCAAATGGAATCATGGTGCCTGGAGGTATTGGGCAATCCCACGATAAAGTCCATGCAAATGTCCTCCCATTTCCAAGATGGTATGGGAAGGGGTTGTAAAGGGCCTACTGCCTTCAAGTGACTAGCTTTTATCCTCTGGCAAGTGTCACACTCGGATATGTACTTGGTAATTTCCCTCTTCATTCTGGTCCACCAATATAAAGATCTGAGATCATGGTACATCTTGTTACTACTAGGGTGCATGGAGAATTTTGAAAGATGAGCTTCATCCAGTATCTTCTTTCTGAGCTCAGGGTCCTTGGGAACAACCAATCGATCTCCAAACCATAGAATTCCCTTGTTGTCCTGCCGGAAGCACTTGTATTTTTCTGCCTTTTGCTTGATCATTTCCTTGATAACCTGAACACCCTTATCTTCAACTTGGGCCCTGACTATTTGCTCCTGTAATGTGGGTTCCACCGAGATGTAGCCTAAGTCACCTGAAGAAACAACTTCCAGGTTCAGCTTGCACAACTCATCGCACAGGGTGGTAACTCTGGCATCCATGCTCATATAATTGCACTGGGCTTTTCTGCTCAAGGTATCTGCCACAACATTGGCCTTGCCATGATGGTAATGTACTTCCAAATCATAGTCCTTGATTAACTCCAACCATCTTCTCTGCCTCATGTTCAGATCTGCCTGAGTGAAGATGTATTTGAGACTCTTGTGATCAGTGTAGATGTTACAGTGAGCTCCCATCAGGTAGTGTCTCCATATCTTAAGAGCATGAACCACAGCTGCCAATTCCAGATCATGTGTAGGGTAGTTCTGCTCATGGGGTCTGAGTGCTCGGTAAGAATAAGCAATGACTCTGTTATCTTGCATCAAGACACAACCCAATCCTGTACCAGAAGCATCACAATAGACTTCAAATGGCTTGGTGTTGTCAGGTTGAGCCAGCACTGGGGCTGTTGTCAAATGCTGCCTCAAAGTGTGAAAGGCATCTTCGCACTTTTGGCTCCAATCATACTTGACTCCCTTCTTCAACAGTTTAGTCATTGGTTTGGCAATTCTAGAGAAATCCGGAATAAATCGTCGATAATACCCTGCCAATCCCAGAAAACTCCGAATCTGCCTCACTGTAGTCGGGGGTTTCCAATCCATCACCTCTTGTACCTTCTCAGGATCAACTGATATCCCATCATGAGAAATTGTGTGACCCAAGAATTTAATTTCCTTCAACCAAAACTCACATTTAGACAACTTAGCATAAAGATGATGATCGCGCAGCCGCTGAAGCACGATGTGCAGATGCTCGGTATGTTCGTCTTCATTCTTGGAGTAGACTAGAATATCATTAATGAAAACGACCACGAACTTGTCCAATTCTGGCATAAACACTGAGTTCATCAGGTACATAAAATAAGCCGGGGCATTGGTCAGCCCAAAAGACATCACCAAAAACTCATACAGCCCATATCGGGTTGAGAAGGCCGTCTTGGGAACATCGCTGGCACGGATCTTGATCTGATGGTAACCTGAGCGAAGGTCTATCTTGGAGAATACCTTGGCTCCTACCAGTTGATTGAACAGAACATCAATGCGGGGCAGTGGGTATTTGTTCTTGATAGTCACCGCATTGAGAGGGCGGTAGTCAACACACATTCTCAAACTCTCATCCTTTTTCTTCACGAATAAGGCAGGACATCCCCATGGTGAAGTACTTGGGCGAATAAACCCCTTGTCCAACAACTCTTGCAATTGCTTTTTCAGTTCTACCAGTTCCGCGGGAGGCATCCTATAGGGTCTCTTGGAGATAGGAACAGTCCCGGGTTGCAATTCGATGGCGAACTCAATGTCTCGGTCAGGTGGCATCCCTGGCAATTCATCCGGAAACACATCTGGGTAGTCACAGACCACTGGGATCTTTTCCAGTGGGGACTCTATCATAACGAAGGCACAAGAACGGGTGCATCCCTGGTTGGGCAAATATAATGTAGTTTCACCACAGGTTGGTGAGTGCACCTCAATGGCCCTGGCTGCAATATCAATAACTGCTTGATGCCTGGTTAACCAGTCAGTTCCCAATATAATATCCATGCTATCCAAACCCAAAATGAGGAGGGTGGTTTTAATTATTAGACTACCAAACTTTATGGGCACATGTCTGTTGATTTGATAGGTGGCAACCATTCCTCCTGGTGTTGAAATTGTAATGCCCCCATCGGTGTGGTGAAAGGGCAACTGGCACTTGGCACTAAATTTGGCACTGATAAAACTATGCGATGCACCAGAATCAAAAAGAATAATAACAGGATAATTCAAAACTGTAAAGATACCATTCATGACGGGTGCTCCCTCTGGAATATCAGCCATGGTGGTGAAGTTTAGCCTGCCCTGCCTCACTTGCACCTTCTGCCTCTTGCCTTGTTTCTGATTAACATTCAGTCCCTGCCTCTGCTGGTTCCTGGGGCAATTCTTGGCATAATGTCCGGTGTTGCCACATGTGAAACACCTATCGTCACTTGCCTGACGGTACTGCTGCTGCTGATTGTTCCTCTGAGCTGGAAACTAGGTGCGGTTGGGTGCCTGCTGCTGCTGCTGTGGTCGGATCACCCATCTCCCCTGCTGCTGCTGGGGTCCCCTGTTCTGAGTGTCGGATACAATCCTGAAGCGCTGTGGCTGAGCTGAGGGTCCTGCCACAGGGGTCTTCCTCTTCTTTTCTGTCTGTCGAGCTGTAATGCAGTCCTCCTGGGAGATAGCCATGTTGACCAGCTCGTTGTAGCTGTTGGCTCTGACGGTGTTAAGACGGTCACGGAGCTTAGTGCTGAGCCCCCTCCTGAACCTGTCTCTCTTCTTCTCGTCCGTATCTGCATGATAGCCAGCATACTGGCACAAGTCATTAAAAGCCTGAGCATACTGCAACACGGTCCTGTTGCCCTGAGTGAGTGCCAGAAACTCGTTGAGTTTTCGGTCCATAATCCCGGCTGGTATGTGGTGTCCCCAGAAAGCTGCCTTGAACTCCCTCCATTCCACCTCTCGATCCTCTGGCTGCATGGCAAGAAAATGGTCCCACCAAGTCCTTGCGGGTCCACGAAGCTGCTGGGTGGCGAACCTGACTTTGGTGACCTCTGAACAAGCCCCATGGATTAGCGGGAATTTGGATTCCACTACTCTCAACCACACATCTGCATCAAGTGGGTCCTCGGCCCTTGTGAACAATGGTGGCTGGGTGCTGAGGAACTCCTGGTAGGTAGTTGCCGCGGGGTGACGCTGATGGTCTCCACCACCATAATGCTGAGGTGGTGGCTGACGCTGAGCTAGCTATCTCAAGATCTCATTCTGCTGAGCCATTAGCTCCTGCAGAGTGGGAGGCGGTGGCGGCGGTGGAGGAACGCGCTCATTCTGGCCACGACGCTGTCTCCCGGCCATCTGAAAAACCACATATATACTTAACACCATATTTCCAAGTTCAAGGTTTACTTGCGCCAAAAAGAGTCAAAAGCAAATTGATAGATTCCGACATAAACTAAAAAGGATTTCAAAAGGCATAAACTTTCCTTCCAAATTTAAAACTAACAGCATCATCAACCATGCTTCCAAAAGAGTTTATCACGGTTACATCAATGGTCCCAAAAAGACTCAACTCTATCTAGCCTAGTACCCCAAGGGTGCAAAAGCTAAGCTAGCTGCGAGGAGTCCTACCATCACCGACGTCTAACTCTATCCCGGACACCTAGTGAGCGAACAAGGCAACACTCGACTCGGGGGAAGGTGGTCTCCCTGAGCCAGCAGTGTCCAAACTAGAGGCAGGCTCATCTCCTCCCTCGATGTCGACGTCCTCGTTGGCCTCCATATCCTGGATCTCCTGGTGATGCATATCCAAGTGCTCGTTAGCCTCAGCAAGCTGTTGCTGAGTGTTAATGAGCTGATCCTCGAGAACCTCGATGGTGTTCTCCCTGGTGCCCACTAATTCCTCCAACTCTTGGATATCAGTGGATAGCTGCTCCACCTGCAAGTCCTTTTCCACCATTTCAGTGGACAAATCAACCACGAGCTCCTCTCTGTTGTCCAAAGTGATCTTGGTCGCCTCCAATAGTGCCATCAGATGGGACATCGCCTCACCGTGCATCACTTGCAGACGATACAGAGCATTCATGCACCGTACGGTCAAGTGCGCAGTCTGTCCTGGGTAGATGGCCCAAATATCCTTGGCATGCTCCACCCGATCCTTCCACATTGGGTCGTCCTCCTTCTCCGCGGGGAACAAGCCAATGGGGTGGGTAGACAGCTCCAAAGGATGGAATCCGCATAAAGTGGTCAACCCGTGCAGAGCGATCGCCTCGATCGTGTCCTCAGCTCGGTATCCAAAAGACTCAGAGTCCAATGAGCGCCAGCCTGGCTGCAGGGGATGAGGCTCCAAGGTCATCCTCACCCTACAGCGGGGCACTCGGTGCTTCTCGAACTGCTGCACCGCGTACTGAGGGGGTGTCGTGTATCCGCCCCCCCTGAAGTACCTCCCACAAAATGCGGGGAAAGCCCTCTCGTGCAAGCCCGTCAGTGTGGGACAGTGCATTTCCGTCATCTGAGGATCCGTGGGAAGTCATCTGTGTATGGTTAAGAGTAAGTAAAAGAAAAGGAATTATAAAAAGAACAAGAAAAATAAGACTCAGCCTTTCTCTAGTTAAATAAAATGGTACTGGGGAACTTAGTTGGTCATAATTTAAGTCCTTACTAATTTTCCATTTGTTTAATTAAAGAATGTATGCATGCTCGTCCTGAACGACCTCACAACAAGGTAAAGGGAATAGGGAAGAACTCCCATCCTGTAAAAGTGGCCTGTAGGGCCTAATCACTTAGCCACCTAGCTACCCTTCTATCCTCCTAAGGCTTCACGTCCTAGGTCTATCCTGCTCGTCCTACTATCTATCCAACATTGTTTCTATCAAGATTTATTTCGGAAAAGGATGGTATTTACATTTTATTGATTCCTCTGTGGTGGTACAAGCTCCGATACCAGCTGTGGCGGAACTGCCCGAATTATTCCAACTTAAGTGCCTAAGTCCCGCCTTAGAGGCTAGACCACACTTAAATGGGAATAACCCGTCAATCCCTCGGATCTAGTCCGACATGGCCACTGACAGGATCAAGTACCACAATCTCACTCGATGGTGAGTCACAGAGCAAATACAATAAAGCATAAAACCATGCATTAAAGAGTATTAAATTATTACATCATCATCGAAGTTTTGCAAAAGTAGTCATCATTGTTCGAAGTGCAGCGGAATAAAACTAACGATAAATAAACAGAGAGATGGGGAAGCCTGTCCCATCACTCCTCATGCTCCCCCTCAGCCGAGGTAGGGTCCCACTAGACAGTCCAACCCGGTGGCAAGATGGACGGCCAAGTCACTCCAGCAACCATGTCCTCCAGAGAACCTGTAAAATTATGCCACAAGCAAGGATGAGTATACTAATACTCAGCTAGACTTACCCGGTGTGAGGAGTCTACTCCTCTACCTCTAGACATGCAGCTGTATGGCTGTGGGGTTTGGTTGCCAAAAGCACTAGCTGAGTTTGTAAACCAAGTTTTAGCTTTGTCAAGTTTAAGTGTGACTCTCTTAAGGCTAAAAGTGTACTATCTACTCATACATGGTATCAAACATATTTAGCAAACAACATCTTGTATCATCTCATCACAATTCCACTTGTTACTCAATGTAGCAGCATGGATCAAGCAGTCTCATTAGCTGCGAGAAGCAGACGATTCGAATCGAGTTTTTATCCTTGCAAGGTAAACCTAAAGACACGACATGTAGGGGCACTCCGTCCCCACACACATCAACCGTCCCCATCGATTCCCCGTCAGCAGATCAGGGCTCACCGCCTTGGCGTACAATGCCTCACTGACCCCGACTGCCGTCGTGCAGTGACCGCACTTGTACCCACCATAACCGGAATGGGAGACCACGTCTCAGGTCGCGTGAGGGGTAAAGTCTATTGCCAGGTTCAATCAGGTACTAGGCTTACCGATTTACCATATTTCTCGGCATGTGCTTAGTACGTTCAAACGCTTGACTCACGGTACCACACCTTAATCCTTATTCCAATTTTTATCCCGTGGACAACCAATCCCCATGGATTGTTGTCCACAAACCAGCACCATTATGATAGAAAGTGGATACAACCAATTTCCTGACCTCGCGCGAGTGCTAGAAAAATCACTCGACTTCTACCGAGATCCTAATTAATAAAGCAGCTACTCGACCTAGCATACTAGTATTCATCTCAACAGGATTCCTGAGATCATGCAACTAGGGTTTCAAACAACTCCTACAGCTAAGTGCACAATCAATCCTACAATCATTAAGTGAAGTAAAATAGCATAAATAACAGGTTATGCATAAACCGGGGCTTGCCTTCCAAGGCTGTGGCAGGCAGATCCTCTGATGTAGGCTCAGGTGCTGGATCTGGGGCTACCTCCTGAGCAGCTCCTTGCTCCAGCACGAGGACGTACTCTCCATCAGCAAGGTTGTAGTCTATCGAAATGCAATGAACATGTATGTCATGATTATGCAGGATTTAATAACATTATGTTAAGAGAAGAAAGACTAAGTTAAAGAGTAACTTAGGGTTTCTGGGTCATAGGTGGCTTTTAGTAGTTTATGCTTATCACTTTTAGGTTTAGGTTTTTGTTGAGGATAAACCTAGGGAATTGTTATTGCCTTTATATACTTTGGTGGACAAGTTATAAAGAGTTTTAGGATGACATAAATTTTCTATGATTCATAGTTCCCTTTCTTTATTTTCTATTTAGGGTTTCTAGTGTAGGGTTGAACTACAACAGTGGTCTAATATTTTCCAAAAATTCTGTAAAAATTACAGTGGGTTGTCAAGGGTCATTATAGGTTACTCTAGGAATTTGGGGTTTAAAATAGAAAGTCTATGCTTTAGACAAAAATGACAAAAGTTGTGTAAAATGGGCCACTTTGCACTACATCTCTTAATTAGGGGTGAGTTCTGCCCTAAGGGTTATTTTTGTTGGCATCTAACAGTAATAATAGGCTTCTGTGCTAAAAACCACAGAAAGCTAAGGAATGGTTATTTAGTTATGATTTTTTTTAAAGTTTAAAGCTAAAAAGGCACTTTCTACTACATTGTTATTTGAAAAATGTCAAACAGCAGATTTCATATTTTTCCTAAGTTCTTAATAACAAAACATTAACTATCCCAAGGGTTGGGGTGTTTTAATTTTGGGATTATTTTTGTAGGGTTTTTCTAAGTTCTCCTTGTTTTATTAAAATAAAAGGTATCCTACTCATTTTATACTAAACCAGGGTATGATAGATTTTCCCAGTGAACTACATTGAATAAGTACCCTAACGAAAATAGGGGTGCCCTCTGGTTCATTATTTAAATCATATTTTCTATTTTGCGTAACCTTAAGCATATTGTAAAATAAGTGGTAAAAACTAACTTAATGGGGTGGACAGAGAGGTTTAGCATTTTTAATTAGGTCAGTAGGTGGACATAAACTTCTCCAAATTTTTCTAACCCTAGTCAAATAGTACAACTATTTTTCTTCCTATTATTGAGCTTTTGGCCAAAACTATAATTAAATCAGAACCCTAAAGTTTTCTATAGTACATAGGGGTTTTATATTTTTCTTAAGTAGTTTACTTTATTTAGAGTCTGACAAAATTGGTTTGACCAAATTTGGATGAACTAAACAAAAGTTATGGATTGTTAAAGTTTCTGTTCAAATTTAAAATAAGATTTAATAAGGTTTTCTGGAAAAGCAGTTTACACCGAGGTCCCCAGGGTCTTTCCTAATTAATCTTCGCAGTTCTACCCTTCCGCCATTATTCCTCTGTGTGACTGATAATGCGCAAAACCCCCTGACTTTCTCTTCCTCTCCCCCGCGGTCCCTCCCAGGTGTAAACAGTATCCGCAGAGAAGAAAGGGGCGGCGCGGCTTACCGGCGACGAGAGAACTCCGGCGAGGGGTAGGGTTGGCTTGGGGAGGTTCTGGCGGTCACAACGACGTACGGCTTGACGGCGGGGATGGCCGGAATCGCTCAGTCCACGTGCGCAGGCAGGTGTCCTCGTCGGCGGCGGGTCTGCCGGCCAAACCACGGCGACCTAGTCCAATCCAACGGCACGGTGAGCTTCCTGGGGTGATGTAGAGGCTATCTGTGCATTGAAACGAAAAATGGCGCAGTGATTTACCCGATCCACGTGCGCCGGCGGGGTGATGAACTCCGGCGAGCACGGTTTCGCTATTCCGGTGACACGGGTCCTCGGTTCAAGCTTGTGTAAGCTTCACGGCCTCACAAGGAAGCTATCTGAAGGCTTGGATCGAACGGAGGAGGACAGAAAATGGGCTGGCCACGGTGGTTGCTCTCGGGCGGCTCTAGCGGGTCGCGGGGAGGTCGCCGGAGCTAAGGGCGGGCTCGGGGGACTTAGGCGTGGTACGGAGGGGGCAACGGGGAAGGCAGCCGAGCACTGGGACGGGCTTTATAGCCGTGGCGTGGGTGTGGTCACGGGCGGCCGCGGGCGCGCGGGGGTTCGCGCACGGGCGTGCTCTGAGCGCGCCCCCGGGTGTCAGCTCGCGTCGAACACGTGGGAGCTCGCTTCTGCCATGGTTCAACGGCAGATTTGAGCACCTTAGCGTGCGTATCTTGGCAAAGTCATTGTGTACGGTCTCTTCCCTGCTCCATATCCTATCTTTTTGCTATGAGTTCCAAGTCAAGATATGGTCGGAGTAGGGAGATAGAGGGGTGAGAAGTTGGCTATGTCAGCTAGGTCCAAGCCGAGACAAAAATGGTGCCAAGTCGTGTCAAACGCCCTAGGGTAGGTGTCACCTCTTTCTAGGGCATTCTAGGGTTAATTTGGCGCCACTTTGTCAATTGGGTCGAAGTGTTTTGAATTTTGGATTAGGGTGAACATGTGGGATCTTTGTTCAAAGGTTAGTTTTTAGACTTAGGCAATTTCTGAATTTTCTCTTGTGCTTAACCTTTGGTGAACTTTTTGGGGCTTTTCTGAAATCTTTTTGGGGTTACTTCCTTACTATTATTTGTAGGTTATGAAGTATACTACAACTTTTATATTTGGCCCAAGCCATGATCATAAGGTTTACATGATCTTTTGATCCTATCTTCATTTAGGGTTCCCATTATCCAAAGGGGTTTGTTTTAGAGTTTTGGGCAATTCTCTCCTCTAGGGGCCCATGACAAGCTAGGGTATGATATCCAAGATGGGTTGCACTTGCTTAGGACCTTGAATTATAAGTTTGATGTACTTTGCTCAAACCAATCCTCATGCAATAATAGGTTAAATGGGGTAGCCCTGGGTGGACACCCTAAGTAACACCTGGGGTGTTACACGAGGTCGCTCTCATGCGCTCCGCATAACCAGCGGAGGATATCATCGCCTCCTCCAAGGATGAGGTGGATGCGGGTAATGCTGCGCCATGCGTAGTGTGGCCTACAGTCACTGACCTCCTACGTGTCATCCATGACACCCCCGAAGTTGCACCGAGCTCGGGGGTGTGGCGCGCCGAGGAGGCCGGTTCCACGGAGCCGCCCAGGATGGTACTCGGCGACGAGATCGTCAATGAGCCCCCTCTCTCAGGGGGTAGCGGTGACCTTGTCTGTGCTGCGCAGGACCCCTCGATATGGGGAGGGCCGACCCTAGCGTGGATGTCCACCGAGGGTGGCACGTACTTCATCCTCGACGACCTCGAAGAGCGGGAGCTATGGGATGAGATTAGGGCAGTGACCCAGTTAAGGGCGTTGCTTCCTTTCGTTGTAGGAATTCTTTGTCCCTTCGCAGTGTGATGACGAGTGTTTTCCTTCTCCTATAGGAGCTCATGACGAAGTTGATGTCCAAATCCATCTTCGTTCGCCGCGAACGAGATGTTTGGGTCACGCTACAGCGCCATCGAGCCCAGCCGCTTCGTTCCAACGAGCATCTGGCATGGAGGAGCGCTGAAGTGGCAGACTTGACGTCCCAGTGCGAGGGGCTGAAGGAAGAGTGAGCAGCCGACCATGAGGAGGTCCGTCGGCTGAGGGACGAAGTCCGTGACCTGAAGGCAGAGGAGGACCATCGCGAGGAGGAGCTGCGGTAGGTGAAGGAGAGCCTTCAGGCGGTGACGGTGGAGCAGGACGAGGCTTCCCTCTGCATCGACTCCCTCTCCAAGTCCCTGGAGGAAGAACGGTCTAAGGCCGGCCCTGAATGCCCGGATAGAAGGTATTTTGCCGAAGCCTCGTTTCGCTTTTTTTGGTTCGATCTTTTTTCTTAGCCATAACTTGACGCCCTCATCCTCTTTCTAGGCCTCGAGAAGGATCTAGAGGCTACAGCCCAAACCTCTCGGACCCTGTCCTAGACCATGGAGCAAAAGGGGACCGAGCTAAGAGAGTTGTCCGACGTGGTGGTGGACCTCTTCTAGGACCTCGATGTGGTGGACGTCATCGGAGTGGACCCCCACAGCCCCGTATGCAAGCCTTGAGTGGCTACATACGGGGTGAGCTAAGCGACGTCGTCCACCTCGGAGTGAAGCGGGCTCTGGCCGTGGTCGCCTCCCACTATGAGATCGATCTCGAGCGGGTGCGCAAGGGCTATGTTCTCCCCGACAAGCCCGAGCTTGCGGCCGCTGAGATGCGGACACTGAACGACACCGTCAAGGGGCTGGGGACTTCACTGGCCCGCCACTTCGAGGTCGAGGAAGTTCCTCCTCCCCCGTCGCCAACCTCTATCGTGCCCCCTGCCGGACTTCCTCCGACTGCGTGAACCTGGTCATCGCCCTACGGGGAATTTCTGAATTTTTGTAGTATATGCTAAGAACTCGGTTGACACTGGATATCAAATTTTCCTTGTTTGTTGTGTGGTTTTTTTTGCTGTTTTGTGCTTGTTGCTTTAGTCCTACTGCGGTGTTCCCGTGGGAACGTGGGTTACCCTTTAGGGAGGGAATAGTGAGTGAGGAAACCATATCCCTGAGGCGTAGGTGTTCCTGCGGCTTGGCTATTTTTCCTTAGTCGGGACGTCCTCTGTTCCTAAGGGTTTTCACATTACAACTAGGGCGAGGCTACAAAATGTGTTCGTTTTTCAAAATTGCGAGGAAAAAACGACACAGGGGAGGGGTTCCCCCTGCTAGCCCCGAGGGAGGTTCGGTTTTGAAAGCAAGGCCGAGCCTCCCTTGACACCTATTCTTTATTAATCATAGAGAACATAGTACAAATAGGCATGTATGCCTAGGGATAAAAGCAATGTAGTTGTTCTTTATTCCACGCATTGTCGTAGACTTCTCCTTCCTCGTTACAGAGCTTGTAAGATCCTGGCTTCATCACCTTGGCGATGATGAAGGGTCGTTCCCAAGGAGGAGTGAGCTTGTGACGCCCTTGATTGTCTTGTCGTAACCGAAGCACCAGGTCGCCTTCACTACAACAAATGTGACCTTCTATGATGAATATGTGATGACACTAGTGGGAATCGTCATTAGATTGCTCTATTTATGATGGTTTCGATGAGACATCGAAGTTTCATGACAAAAAATAATAGTCGTCATTAAAGATGTCGTAACTCATGCTAACATGTTTTTTGTGACGATGACCTATGACGATATGGGATTGTCATAACGTAATATACATCATAATTATGACAATTGTGTGACAAGCTCATTCGTCGTTGATATGTATTATATATGTATTTTTAAATGAAATAACATATAATTGATGTAACAACTGGTCCACCATCAAGGCTAAATGGTTTCTGCATCAGATTTTTATTGATGTAACACATTATATTATTTTTTTGTTTTTTCATCTATTTATATTGAAGTGTCTCTAGTAGTTCGCTAATCTATAGGATTTCACCTCCCATCACCTCGATTCTTAGCCCATAATATGTTAACTTACCTACGAGAACAACTCATTCTCATGTACACATATGGGTAAATCACAATTTTATACACTCGAAGAGGCAAGGACAACTTTATTTCACATCACCTATTTCCTGGCCTATCTAGTGTCTTCAAACAAGAGTGGACCCACTTCAATTGAAGAGTATTCGGTTGAATCATATTACTTTTACTGACACAATTACATAAATACTGCATAATATGTATCTATCAAGATTTTCATGGTTTTCCCCTCTTTCGCTCATAGCCCTAGCACCAAAAATATCATGTGCATAACAGGGTTTTGATTCAGCCTAAAATGAAATAGTCCAGACGTACATATATAAAATAGTCTGGGCCTACATCCATGAAATAGCCCAAAATGAAATAGGCCAAAAATAACATTCATGTACGTCCGAGCCTACATCCATGTAAACAACGTCCAGGTTATATTGGCACGCTCCCTGGAAACTTCAAGTCTACCCATCCACATCTTTTGCATGCAGGTAGGAGCTGCTGCCCGGATACACGAGTGCCATCCATGTCTACCGCATGCACGCAGGAGCTGCTGGCCGGATACACGCGCATGCACGCAGGATCTGCTGGATACACGCGTGTCTAGGTCAAGCCGTCGACGGCTGTTCTAGCACCTTCCCTGCAGCAAGGTGTTGCATGTCAGATAAGGGAGAAAAAACCATCCAAAGATTAGTGGATCGTAAGTACCATCTGTCCCAACTTGTATATAAATACATTCAATGAATATAACATGGCATGATTGAGTAATCCCTTCAATTTCTTGTAACTCACTTGCAACTAAACATAGAGGTATGGTGTAATTTCTTTAGCAATATGTAATCACCCCCATGTAATCTTCTTTCTTTTCTTTCCCCTCCCCTTTTTTCCCTACTCATATCTCCCCCTCTCCCAACATGTATCTGTATTAGAACTGATCCTTTTCTCTTTTTAAAAGAATCAGGTGCCCCCCGTTGCATTGTCAAAAAACATAGAGATATTGCAGCTGGTATGGTAATAACAAGTCACTCAACATAAATATTCTGTTAATCAAATGCAATATGTCTCCAAGTAACCATCATCAACAACATCCAATAAAGATTTCAAACGATTAGATCAAAGTATTCAGAAAACCAAACTAATGAAATAACAATAGAAGACTATTTTTACTAAAGTTATCAAAACCTATTCTGTGAAAAATGTAGCCTAAACATCCAAAGCTATAATTACCCCTAGCTTTCAAGACCACTTACCTTCAATCTTTTCTGATCCAAATAACCAGACTTTGACAGCAAACACGTTTTTATTGGGTTATATCTAGATTAATACACATGTATACACAAGCAAAGAAAAGGATCGTGAATCATTACCACATCAAAATCTCAACCAGATTTCCAGAGTTGTCCATCAATGTACTCATTTGTGATAGCAGTCTGCAACCAGTAGAAAAGATAGTAATCACCTTTTCTTTTGCATGTTCTTCCACATTCAACAAATGATGATCTTGAAAAACAATAAGGACAAACATGTGAGGTCTAACAATACAACAGACAAACTGTCATAGACCAAAGGTAGTACCTAAAGGTTCATGTATGAGTCAATAGAAGCAAGATACCTGTCGGTACCCTGAAACTAAGGTACCCCTTGCTGCTGTATAAAGACGTAGTACCCACGCAGCTATTTTTAGTCGCGTGGTAAAAGAGCTGTATGTGGGACTAGGCCATGACTCGCCCTAGCCTCGGGCGACTACTCTTGGCCAGCAACAGCACCTGACCCCACCACATGGGCGGGTCCGGTGCCGCCACGTGTCTGGAGAAAGTGACATACTCTGAGGCATCACCAGTAAGTCCGACCCCCCATGGGAAGGTGCCGGACCCCTGTATATATGGTTTGGGCCTCCAAGTTTGGTCCAAGACCTCCACGTGTGCGAACCAGACCCCTGGAATGGGATCCGGACCCCCCTATATGGGGTCCAGGCCGCTACAGTGGGGTCCCAGGGTTCTAGGACAGAGCATACCTAGGCCTTAATCAGGACCCAGGCGGGGGTCTGGTGCCGACACGTGTCCAGACCTGACCTGGTGGGATCCGGACCTTATCACATACACTCCTGCTCCCCGCCCAAGCGGAGACCCGATGTTGCCACGTGGCCTACTGTGCGCGGCGTAAGCCAACAGGCGGGGCCTGGCATAAAGCCTCTGGGCTACGCGCGTCGTTGCATTTATTACGAATAAGACGTGCGCCTGTCCATTCTAGTGACAGGCAGCGCGCCCAGTTCACGTTGCGTGGGCTGTGCTGTTACTCACACGTTACCATAGCAAGGATAATGACTCACCATTACTCGCGCGTTACCAAGAAAAGGGTCACTGCCTATCAATACTGCATGGACTGCAGTCATCATGACTCCCGCTGATTACTCATGCGTTACTAAGGCGGAGGGAATCTGAACGGCTCCGCTTATACACCTCTACTCATGTGTGCTGTCAGCATTAATTATTCACATAATGTATTCCATCCATTATGCTCCTCTGCCCGCATGTCGGAGCTCGGCATCCTTGTATGTACCCCCCTTAAACTATAAAAGGGAGGGGACACAGCGTGACAAAGGACACACTCAATACAACTTACAGACAGTGGATGTAGGGTATTACGCTCCAGCGGCCAGAACCACTATAAACCCTCGAGTGTTCTCATGTTCATCCGAAATTCACTAAACAGGCAAGCGCTTAGGCCCCCTCCTCATCTTAGGATTAGGGCGGGTGCATTCCGCCACCGCGCCGGATGATTTTCCCACCGACAATATCCTAGGAAAATGAAGCAAATGTTCATTAATATATTTATGGAAGGGCCAAATCAAGAATTAAACTTTAACATTTAAAATTTGAAAAAAATAAAATTAATGCAGATAACGTATTCTACATTGGCAACATTCCAGACCTTATGGTAAATAATGCAGGACATTAAGAACACAAAGGCAAACAAAATGACATCACATAATCGCAAATAGGTAATTATGCTTGGAAATAAATCAAACATGAGTCACACTGGAGCATTCATTAACGATAAACAATGTGAAACCCTGAATACCCTTAATTCTGGGAAACTACTTCAAACAGTCACCTATTTCCCAGCATTTGGTCTCATATTAAAGTACAAAGCGATAATGGATAGTGTATATCAATAGTCAAACGTACTATATCATCAGAACTCTTTTTAGTGGTGTCTGCGTTTTGGACCCGCGAGGACCCTCAACCGACTAGTGAATTTGACGCTGCGTGTCCCTGCCCAGATGGGTTGATGCAAGATGAAACACAAGGGGGAGGATGAGGCTTATATTATCTTGCACCGGGGCGCTCGTAGTAGGGGTTACAAGCGTCGCGAGAGAAAGAGGGTGCGCCATTGAGATGAGCCGTCTGAGTTAGCCTCCTCTGCGTTTCTCTCTTTCTCTTGTTGCCCCCCTTGGGAAGGCCCTGGACATCCCCTTTTATAGATACAAGGAGATGGTCCAGCTGTACATGGGGGTGTAGCTATGTGCTAACGTGGCCGGCGGAGAAGTACTTGAGCCCTGTAGAAGCGCAGCTGGCGGTGCGCCCTAGGTCCTGCTGACGTTTCTTTGCCTTCGTAGAGAGCTGAGAACAATCGACGTCATGGACGAGGCAGGGGACCATCATTACCTATTATTGGAGTAATTTGATGTGACACCGGTCTTGTTCCTTCGTAGCCTAGGGTGGCTCGCAAGGAGTAGGGTAATGATGGTCTCCTGTAGCGTAGTCGGCCCGAGGCCGAGGTCGGGCGAGGCGGTGACTTCTCCTGAGGCCGAGGCTGAGGTGCGAGGATGTGACTCCTCCTGAGACCGAGGCTGAGGTCGGGCGAGATGGGGACATTCCCCCGAGGCCGAGGCCTGGGTTCGGGCGAGGCGGAGACCTTCTCCGAGGCCGAGGCCTGGGGTCGGGCGAGGCGGAGCTCCCTGTTGTGCCTGAGGCTGAACTCGGGAGAGGCCGCGACTTACTGTTGTTTAGTCTTACCCTGGTGGTTGGCACAGTAGTCGGAATGGGGCGAACAGTGATGTTATCCTGTCAGAACGGTCAGTGAAAGGGCGAAGTGACTGTGGTCATTTCGACCTTGCCAACTGAGGCGCGCATGTTAGGATGAGGTGTCACGTGATCCCCGCATTAAATGCGCATGCGATACGGTCGGTGGTAGGGCGATTCGGCCAAGGTTGTTGTACGACAAAGTTTGCCCGAGCTTAGCCTTGGGTGAGCCGGGGGTGCGTCTGCTGCCTGAGGGGATCCTCAGGCGAGGCGTGAATCCATTCGAGACTACTGTTCTTGCCCGAGGCTGGGCTTGGACGAGACGAGATCGCGTCCCTTGGTAGACGAAGCTTTAACTTTGAGCTGTGCATGTCAGCCTTTACAGTTTGCTTTAAAGATGTTTTCCAGCCATGCTTATGAGTATCGGGGGTACCCCTAATTACGGTACCCAACAGTAGCCCCGAGCCTCAAAGGGAGTGTAGGCACTCGCTTGGAGGTTCTGCCGGATTTTTGCAAGGGGACCAGCCTTTCTCGATTATATTTTGTTCTGATGGGTGTGCGCGAGTGCACCCATTGGGTGTAGCCCCTGAGGCCTCGGAGGAGTGGTTTGACTCCTCTGAGGTCTTAACTCTTGTTGTGGTCCCTCGTCGGCCTTGTTGTTCCCTCACGCGGCCTGGCCGCAGCCCGGGTGCATGGTCAGGCTCCAAGTTTTTAAGCTGGTTTGTTGACGTGGTCAACAATTTGGTCGTAGCCTGGTGCGAGAGCAGCCTCCGAGCCTCTGCACGGAGCGAGAGGACAATCAAGGACCGTCTCAGCTTTTATTGTATGCCCCTCCGTCGCCTTTCCGCAAGGAGGAGGGGGGGAAAGCGCCATGTTACCCTCGGTGGGCGCTGAACATGGTGTTTCCAGTGAGTTGCTATTGGGTGATCCGAGCGGACGCCCGAGCCCCGTTCGATAAGGGTCGGCTAGTGGCCCGGAGGCGCGTTCCAAAAGTACATGCGGGTGATTCGCTGGACCCGGACCCATTTGATAGGGTCCGAGGGCTCGGTGCCTCCCTTGAGTGGGATTCCATTACAAACCGTTCCCGCTGGTCTCAGAAATGTCTTAGGGTACCTCGGGAGCGTAGCCCGAGCCTTGGCCATGTAACGGACGTACCTAGGGTCATCCCTGACTCTGCGTGCTCTGGGGCGACTGTCGAACCCTTCAGAGGGGCCAGCCTTCGACCCCCTGATCAGTAAAGGGCTCGGAGCCCAAGTGCTCTAGGGCGGTTGCCGAACCCCGCAGGGCACAACCTTTGAACCCCTGATCAGTAGGAGGGCTCGGGGCCCGTTTCCTTCGTTGAGAAGGATCCTTTCGAAATATCTCCTTTCCCGATCCCTGTGGCAAGAGAGAGAGAGAGAGAGGGAAAAGGAAAAAAGGATATAAATTCAAACAGTGTGGCGCACCTTTTTTGAGGCAGAGATCCTCCCGCCCGTGTCGTCGTCCGAGGCCGGGCCAGATTCCACCGAGGGTGGAAACGACGCTGAGGTTGCTGCGCCTCCCCCTGCCGACACCTGAGCCTGTGGGGAACAGTTTATTTTAAGTATGCGTATGTTTCTTGCGGCCGCTGAGGCCTAAACATTTTTAATGTTAGAGTATAAAGCTGCATTTTCTTTCCTCTTGTTTCAAGCGCTAGGACTTGTTTGGTAGCAGAATCACTTATCCGAGCGCGAGTTACTTTTCGCGGAAGCTGATGAGTGAGGTATCCGTATCCCGGAGGCGTAGGAGTCCCTCGGCTCGGTCGGCCTTGCCGTTTTAAGGTCTCTCTCGCTCGTTTTTAGGATTCCGTTATCGATATAGTCGAAAGGCACGAAAGTCATTTTGGTAGAAAACTTTTCCGAGGAAAATTTTGACGCAGAGGGGGTTCCCCCCTTCTAGCCCCCGAGGGAGGGTCTGGCTTTGCCGAGGCAAGGCTAATCCTTCCTTGATGGTTAGACTTTATTTATACATGTAAAGAAAGCGAGATACATGAATGACTTGAAACATTTTAAGGATAGAAGCGACGTAGTTGTTCGATGTTCCAAGCGTTGCTGTAGACTTCGCCTCGATCATAGGCCAGCTTGTATGTCCCGGGCTTCAGAATTTTGGCGATGATAAACAGCCCTTCCCAGGGAGGAGTAAGCTTGTGGCGCCCTCGGGCGTCTTGTTGTAGCCGAAGCACCAAGTCTCCCACTTGGAAGCCTCGGGGCCAAATCCTTCGGGCATGGTAGCGTCGTAGAGACTGCTGGTACCGCGTCGAGTGTAGTAAGGCTACATCCCGGGCCTCTTCCAGCTGGTCCAATGAATCCTCTCGGCTGGTCTGGTTGTTTTGGTCGTCGTATGCCTTTGTCCTCGGGGAACCGTATTCCAAGTCCGTGGGTAAGATGGCCTCGGCCCCATAGACTAGGAAAAACATCGAGAAACCCGTGGCCCGGCTCGGCGTCGTCCTCAGACTCCAAACCACCGAGGGTAGCTCTTTCGCCCACCGCTTGCCAAACTTGTTGAGGTCGTTGTAGATCCTCGGTTTTAGTCCCTGCAAAATCATGCCATTGGCGCGCTCCACCTGCCCATTGGTCCTTGGGTGAGCTACGGCGGCCCAGTCCACACGGATGTGGTGGTCTTCGCAAAAGTCTAGGAACTTTTTCCCAGTGAACTGCGTGCCATTGTCGGTGATGATGGAGTTTGGGACCCCAAAGCGGTGGATGATATTTGTAAAGAATGCCACCGCCTGCTCGGACCCGATGCTGGTTAAGGGTCAGACTTCGATCCACTTGGAGAATATGTCGATGGCGACTAGCAGGTGCATGAAGCCCCCGGGTGCCTTCTGCAACGGACCGACAAGGTCCAGACCCCATACGGCAAACGATCAAGTGATAGGTATTGTCTGGAGGGCCTGAGCGGGCAGGTGCGTCTGTCTTGCGTAGAATTGACACCCTCGGCAGGAGCGTACAATCCTAGTGGCGTCGGCTACCGCGGTCGGCTAGTAGAAACCTTGTCGGAAAGCGTTTCCTACGAGGGATCAGGGTGCTGCATGGTGACCGCAAGCCCCTGAGTGTATTTCTTGTAACAGCTCTTGTCTTTGGGCGACGGATATGCATCATTGGAGGATGCCTGAGGGGCTGAGGCGGTACAACTCCTTTTCATCACCTAGTAAAACGAACGACTTGGCACGCCGAGCCAGTCGCCGAGCTTCGGCCTTGTCGAGGGGCAGCTCTCCTCGGAGGAGATATTCCCGGTACGGGGTCTGCCAGTTTAGGTTTGGTGTGACCCCATTCTGTTCTATCTCGACGCGCAGGGCCTCACCCTCGGCGGCCGAGGGTACCTCGGGCTGGGCCGAGGTCTCCTCGAGTTCAGGTGCATCATTGAGTTTGACGGATGGTTGATATATGTCTCTGGAGAAGACATTCGGGAGAACCGTCGTCCGTCCCGAGGCTATTTTAGCCAACTCATCCGCAGTCTCGTTGTACCATCGAGCCACATGGTTGAGTTCCAGCCCATAGAACTTATCTTCCAAGTGCCGAACTTCGTCATAGTAGGCCTCCATTTTTTGATCGCGGCATTGAGAGTTCTTCATGACTTGGTCAATAACGAGCTGCGAGTCGCCACGAGCGTCGAGGCGCCGAACCCCTAGCTCGACGGCGATGCACAATCCATTAACCAAGGCCTCATACTCGGCCACGTTGTTTGACGCCGTAAAATGGAGGCGTAACATGTAGCACACATGTTTCCCGATGGGTGAGATGAATAGCAAGCCAGCACCTGCTCCGGTTTTCATAAGCGACCCATCGAAGTACATGGTCCAAAGTTCGGCCTGGATTGGAGCTGTTGGCAATTGGGTGTCGACCCATTCAGCCAGGAAGTCAGCCAAGACTTGGGATTTTATGGCCTTCCGAGGGGCAAATGAAAGTGTTTCCCCCATGAGTTCCACTGCCCATTTTGCTATCCTACCCGAGGCCTCTCGGCACTGGATGATCTCTCCTAGGGGGAAGGATGACACCACAGTCACCGGATGAGACTCGAAGTAGTGTCGCAGCTTTCGCCGTGTTAGAATTACTGCGTACAGTAGCTTCTGGATTTGTGGGTAGCGGATTTTGGTCTCGGATAGCACCTCGCTGATGAAGTAGACAGGCCTCTGGATGAGCAGTGCATGCCCCTCTTCTTGTCTCTCGACTACGACCACAGCGCTGACCACCTGAGTGGTTGCGGCTACGTAAATCAAGAGGGCTTCTCCCGAAGCGGGGGGCACCAAGATGGGCGCTTTAGTAAGAGCGCCTTTAAGTTTCTAAGGGCTTCTTCAGCCTCGGGAGTCCAAGTAAAGCGCTCGGCCTTCCTTAAGAGGCGGTACAAGGGCAGTCCTTTCTCGCCAAGGTGCGAGATGAAGCGGCTCAGAGCCGCAAGGCATCCCATGACCCTTTGTACTCCTTTTAAATCTTTGATGGGTCCCATGTTGGTGATGGCCGTGATTTTCTCCTGGTTGGCCTCGATGCCTCGTTCGGAGACGATGAACCCAAGGAGCATGCCTCGGGGGACTCCGAAGACACACTTCTTGGGATTGAGTTTTACGCCCTTTGCTCTTAGGCACCCAAATGTTACTTTGAGGTCGGATAGGAGGTCGGAGACTTTCCTTGTTTTGACAACGATGTCATCGACATAAGCCTCGACCGTTCTGCCAATGTGCTCCCCGAACACATGGTTCATGCACCTTTGGTAAGTGGCACCTGCATTCCTCAAGCCAAATGGCATAGTGGTATAACAATACATGCCAAGAGGCGTGATAAAAGAAGTCGCGAGCTGGTCAGATTCTTTCATCTAGATCTGGTGATAGCCTGAATAGGCATCGAGGAAAGACAGGGTTTCGCACCCAGTGGTGGAGTCCACAATTTGATCGATGCGCGGAAAAGGTAGGGAACATTTGGACATGCTTTATTTAACCCAGTGTAGTCTACACACATCCTCCATTTCCCTCCTTCTTTCTTTAGAAGTACGGGGTTAGCTAACCATTCTGGATGGAATACCTCTTTGACGAACCCTGCAGCCATTAGCTTGTGGACCTCCTCGCCTATGGCCCTGTGCTTTTCTTCATCAAAACAGCGCAGGTGCTGCTTCTCGGGTCGGGCACCAGCTCGGATGTCCAGTGAGTGCTCGGCGACATCCCTCGGTATGCTGGGCATGTTCGAGGGACTCCACGCAAAAATTTCAGTGTTTGCGCGGAGAAAGTCGATGAGCACTACTTCCTATTTGGGGTCGAGCTCGGAGCCGATCCTGACTTTCTTGCCGACATCGTTGCTGGGGTCAAGAGAGACAGACTTAACCGCCTCGGCTGGTTCGAAGTTGCCGGCGTGCCGCTTCGCGTCGGGCGCCTCTTTGGAGAGGCAATCCAGGTTGGCGATGAGGGCTTCGGACTCAGTGAGGGCTTCAGCGTACTCCACGCATTCCACGTCGCACTCGTAAGCATGGCGGTATGTGGATCCGACGGTGATGGTTCCCTTAGGGCCTGGCATCTTGAGCTTGAGGTATGTGTAGTTGGGGACGACCATGAACTTGGCATAGCACGGTCTTCCCAGCACCGCGTGATAGGTCCCTCGGAACCCGACAACCTCGAAAGTGAGGGTTTCCTTTCGAAAGTTGGAGGGAGTTCCGAAGCAGACTAGCAAATCAAGTTGCCCAAGGGGCAGGACATGGTTGCCGGGGACGATCCCTTGAAAAGGTGCTGCACCGGCCCGGATCGTGGAAAGATCGACCCCCAAGAGCTCCAGGGTCTCGGCGTAGATGATGTTGAGGCTGCTGCCTCCGTCCATGAGGACCTTGGAGAGCCTAGCGTTGCCGATGACAAGGTCGACAACAAGCGAGTACCTTCCTGGGCTCGATATGCAGTCAGGGTGGTCGCTTTGGTCGAAGGTAATGGGTTTGTCGGACCAGTCTAGGTAGACTGGCGTCGCTACCTTCACCGAGCAGACCTCCCGGCGCTCTTGCTTGCGGTGTCGAGCCGAAGCATTTGTCACTTGCCCGCCGTAGATCATGAAGCAGTTGTGGACCTCTGAGAACTCTTCTTCCTTGTCACCCCCCTTCTTGTTGTTGTTTTGGTCCTTGCCACCTTCTGCCGAGGGTCCAGCCTTATTGAAGTAACGCCGGAGCATGTCGCACTCTTCAAGGGTGTGCTTGACGGGACCCCTGTGATAGGGGCACGACTCCTTGAGCATCTTGTCGAACACGTTGACTCCTCTGGGAGGTTTCCGAGGATTCCTGTGCTCGGTAGCAGCGACGAGATCCGTGTCAATGGCGTTGCGTTTTGCTTGCGCCTTCTTCCTGGTCTTCTTCTTTGTGCCACGCTGGATGGACGCCTCGGGGACGTCTTCCTTCTGTCTTTCCTGAGGCTGCTTGTCCTTCCGGAAGATGGCTTCGACCGCCTCCTGACCAGAGGCGAACTTGGTGGCTATGTCCATCAATTCGCTTGCCTTGGTGGGGGTCTTGCGTCCCAGTTTGCTCACCACGTCCCGACAAGTGGTGCCAGCGAGGAATGCTCCGATGACATCTGAGTCGGTGATGTTGGGCAACTCGGTGCACTGCTTTGAAAACCACCGGATGTACTCTCGCAGGGATTCCCCTGGCTACTGGCGGCAGCTCCGGAGATCCCACGAGTTCCCAGGGCGCATGTACCTTGGAAATTTCCAGCGAAGGCCTTGACCAGGTCGTCCCAATCGAAGATCTGCGCGGGAGGCAGATGCTCCAGCCAGGCCCGGGCAGTGTCGGAGAGGAAAAGGGGGAGGTTGTGCATGATGAGGTTGTCGTCGTCTGTCCCTCCCAACTGGCACGCCAGCCGGTAGTCCGCAAGCCACAACACCGGCCTCGTCTCCCCTGAGTATTTGGTAATGGTAGTCGGGGCTCGGAACCGGGCCAGGAACGGCGCCCGTCGTATGGCCCGGCTGAAAACCCGCGGACCTGGTGGTTCAGATGAGGGGCTCCGATTCTCCTCACTTTCGTAGCGTCCCCCGCGCCTAGGGTGGTAGCCTCGGCGCACCTTCTCCTCGAGGCGGGCTCGACGGTCGCGGTGGTGTTGCTCGTCGCCGAGGCGATCCCGGGCTGTAGGTGTCCTGTCTCCCGTATGCTCGGTGTGGACAGAGGCCTCGCACATGCGTCGGGAGGACACTGCGTGATGCTCCGAGGGGCCTCCCCGCCTTCGGTAGGCAGAGCTCTCGGCTCGTCGGACAGCGGCATTTTGCAAGAGGTCCTTGAGTTCGCCCTGGATACATCGCCCCTCTTTGGTGGATGGCTCCGGCATTGTTCGAAGTAACATCGCCGCTGCAACTAGGTTCTGGCCGGCCCCGCTGAAGGCCGGGGGTAGCCCTGCCCTAGCATCGTCAATGATACGGCGCTGGACGTCCCAGGCCCGATGACGCGCTCCTCCGTCGAGTGCTCGGCCTGCCCACTCCTGCTCGATGTTTTGCCGGAGCTGCACAAGTCGCCCCGTTTCTTCGTCGAGCTTGGCCTGCATCTCGCGGAGTTGCTCGAGCTGTGTGCCCTGACCCCCCGTAGGGACTCGGACCACAGCTAGCTCCCGCGGGATCTCAACGCGAGACGCAGGCACAGGTGCGTCGTCATTTCCTGGCATGCCGAGGTGGTTATCTTCATTGTGATCCCCCTGATCGATGTGGAAACACTCACGACTCGGGTCGTAACCCTCGTCGTTAAGGCTGTGGTTATCGTCAGAGTAGCCGGAGAGGCAATGGTCACATGCGAGCATGAAGTCTCGCATGGCACTGGGATCACTGAGTCCGGAGAAATCCCAAATGAAGTCGGGGTCGTCCTCTTCCTCGGAACCCACGGGTCCGGAGGTTGAGGCGGCCGTCAATAGGTCCCAAGTTGACCACATATGGTACCCCGGAAGGTCAGGATATGCCCATGCGGAAGCGCTCGCCGAAGTGGGATCGCTTGGTGGATCGAAGCTGAATCTAAAAGGAACAGGATGGGAAACAGATGGTACCTCCTGGTTGATGGACGGTGGTGAAGTCGCATCGGGGATGGAATGCGCCATTATTTCAGGTGCGAGAATAATGCCCGACAAGTCCTTCGCAAGGGTGCTGGCGTCATTAGTCCGCCTGGAGTTGGCACATTGCTGGGAAGCGGCACCCGTCGTTGTCCCAGGTGCGAGGATAACACCCGAAATGTCTCCGACAGGGGTGCCGGCGTCGCCGACTCGCTCTGGTCCGACAGCCGACGAGGTGCCGCCTCTTGCCTGAACATGGTTGCTCCGTCTCCCCCTCCTCCGGCGAGGAGGGTGGCAGGGCAAACCCGGGTGTTCCTCTTCCGCCACGGGGGGAAGTCGTCGTCGTGTTCGCCTCCGCCGGGCGAGACGACGACCGTTGTTGTTATCGTGCTGCGGGGGGAGGAGTACCATGTCTTAGCTGCCATTGGGGGACATGAACTCGAGACTCCCAAAACGGAGCACCGTCCCGGGCTGAAGAGGCTGCTGAAGATTGTCCATCTGGAACTCAACGGGAAAGTATTTGTCAACACGCAGTAGGACCCCTACCTGGCGCACCAACTGTCAGCGTTTTGGACCCACGAGGACCCTCAACCGACTAGTGAATTTGACGTTGCGTGTCCCTGCCCAGATGGGTTGATGCAAGATGAAACACAAGGGGGAGGATGAGGCTTATATTATCTTGCACCGGGGCGCTCGTAGTAGGGGTTACAAGCGTCGCAAGAGAGAGAGGGTGCGCCCTTGAGGTGAGCCGTCTGAGTTAGCCTCCTCTGCGTTTCTCTCTTTCTCTGGTTGCCCCCCTTGGGAAGGCCCTGGACATCCCCTTTTATAGATACAAGGAGATGGTCCAGCTGTACATGGGGGTGTAGCTATATGCTAACGTGGCCGGCGGAGAAGTACTTGAGCCCTGTAGAAGCGTAGCTGGCGGTGCGACCTGGGTCTTGCTGACATTTCTTTGCCTTCGTAGAGAGCTGAGAACAATCGACGTCATGGACGCATGCAGGGGACCATCATTACGTGTTATTGGAGTAATTTGATGTGACACCGGTCTTGTTCCTTCGTAGCCCGAGGTGGCTAGCTAGGAGTAGGGTAATGATGGTCTCCTGTAGCGTAGTCGGCCCGAGGCCGAGGTCGGGCGATGCGGTGACTTCTCATGAGGCCGAGGCTGAGGTCGAGCAAGGATGTGACTCCTCCCGAGACCGAGGCTGAGGTCGGGCGAGACGGGAACCTTCCCCCGAGGCCGAGGCCTGGGTTCGGGCGAGGCGGAGACCTTCTTCGAGGCCGAGGCCTGAGGTCGGGCGAGGCGGAGCTCCTTGTTGTGCCCGAGGCTGAACTCGGGAGAGGCCGCGACTTACTGTTGTTTAGTCTTACCCTGGTGGTTGGCACAGTAGTCGGAACGGGGTGAACAGTGATGTTATCATGTCAGAACGGTTAGTGAAAGGGCGAAGTGACTGCGGTCATTTCGACCTTGCCAACTGAGGTGCGCGTGTCAGGATGAGGTGTCAGGTGATCCCCGCATTAAATGCGCATGCGATACGGCCAGTGGTAGGGCGATTCGGCCGAGGTTGCTATACGACAAAGTTTGTCCGAGCTTAGCCTCGGGTGAGCCGGGGGTGCATCTGCTGCCTGAGGGGATCCTCGGGCGAGGCGTGAATCCATTCTGGACTACTGTTCTTGCCCGAGGCTGGGCTTGGACGAGACGAGATCGCGTCCCTTGGTAGACGAAGCTTTAACTTTGAGCTGTTCTTGCCAGCCTTTACAGTTTGTTTTAAAGATGTTTTCCAGCCATGCTTAGGAGTATCGGGGGTACCCCTAATTACGGTACCTGACAAGTGGTGTTTATTACCTTTTTGAATCCACTAACCTGTCATGTGTAGGTTATATCATTGTAAGATTTTGCAATAGGTTCTACTAAGTGCTAATTAAAGGAAAAAGTATAATATTTTGCAAAGCAACAAAGAAAAGGAAAAAACATAAAGGTCAATATTCATTCTAGACTGCATAAATGTATCATGGCTGTTGGTGACTCGTTCTCAAATGCTATGACTTAAGAACAAGGCAACATAAAATGTTAAATGTTAATGCCCTTCGTCCAATGAAGCATTATTCCTTTAAGGATTAATGAACTTCGGACGAAGGTTAAAGACGATACAATTACGAAGGTTTAATCTTTGTAATTGAACTCTAATAGATTATATAAAATAATACGAAATATGAAGCATCAATGACAAATAAATTATAAATGAACAACATTACTTTCATATTATCTCAACTTAATGTATTCAAATATTAGATACATTTATACCTCTGCCTTGACAAAGATTAATTCCCGAGTGACGCGATTGCAATTACTGGAATGCGTGAACAGTAAAGGAATAATGTTCACTATTTATAGGCACAAGACACAGCCTGTGAGGAATTACGATCATGCCCCTCATAAAAGTTTACAACAACGACTCAAACACTTATGGACTAAAAGGTCATTCTACTTTTAAGTCGGTTTGTAATTCCGAAGCTTCATGAAGAGCAACCTTCGGTCATCACGTGCAGACAGCTTCAGCCGAAGCTGTTTCTTCCTGCAGGACCTTCGGCGACGAAGCATGATCCCAACAGTAGCCCCTTCGCGGTGCTAGATCGTTTTTCGTAACGAGCTTGATCCGTGAAAAAAGTCTCTTAGGCTTCTGGAAGCCGAAGGTCCGAAAAACACCTTCCCTGAGCTCGTTGTCGAGAAACGATTCAGTTTCCGAGCGCGTAGCGGTCCCACCATGCAGGGTTACTATTTGGCCTCTGTGGTCCACCGCGCAGCGGGTGTAAGCAGCTGTTTGCCTGGTGTAAAAATCCTGACGATTCACCTTCTTACGTGCAGCACTATATAAACAGACGGGTAGGTGTGAAGTTACCACAGCATTCATTGCTATTGCACTGTTTTGCTGCCAAAAATTTTAACCATAGCCGAAGCTTGACTCTCGCAATCAGACGAAGCTCCAGTTTAAAGCCTACTTCGTCAGAAGAAAAAGCTTCGGAAAAAAGTTTTTTAGTTCCCAAAAAATTCAGAATTAAATGGCCAGAGTGCGCTCTACCGCTAGAGTTGAGCGTGAGGGAGGCGAAGCCGAAGGAGCGGAGACTGTTCCTATCTCCGAAGCGATGCAACGATCCGGACTGGTGACCTCGGAAGGAATCTGTACTGCCGAGACAGAGCAGACTGTTGCCGAGACAGAACAAGTTGCTGCCGAAGCGGAAGAAGGAAATATTGAGGAAGCTGATCCCGAAGATGATTACCATATTGCCGTGCCAAGCAAGCCCAGCCACTTGGACTTCGGAAAGTCGACTGTCTCCAAGACTGATCTCTCCAAGATGGTGAAGTCGGGTTATTTCAGTGAGAATGAGAAGAAGCTACTTCGCTTCGGGGGGGAAGAAACTACCCCGAAGCCAGGAAAGGATGAAATAGTCATTTTCAAGAGTTTCCTAAAAGCTGGGTTGAGATGCCCCTTAAATAGGATGATCTCTGATGTGCTGCAAAGATTTGGCATCTATTTTCACCAACTTACTCCCAACGCGATTGTCAGGCTCAGCGTCTATATCTGGGCTCTCCGAAGCCAGGCGGTGGAGCCGTTTGCCGACAACTTCTGTCGAGTTCATGAGCTGCATTACCAAACTAAGGCCAGAAAAGATGGATTGCATGAAAATTTTGGTTGCTATAATTTTGCTTATCGGAAAACCACGAAGTTTCCCGTGATCAGCTACCGAAGCAAATGGCTGGCAGGCTGGAAATCAGAATGGTTTTATGTCAAAGTTGACGAAGACAAAGAGAAGCTGGTTCAGAGCCCTCTTGAACTAACCTTCGGAGAAACAAGACCCTGATGCAGAATGGAAGTAGAAGGTCCAACTTGGGCTGCACTGGGCGAATTCAAAATTATTGCAGAACATATTGGCACTAGAGATTTAGTGCAGGAATTCCTGGCCTTCAGGGTTTTTCCAACTATGAAAGGGTGAACAATGCCGAAGCTTAAAGGGGAAAAGAAAAAGGGGGAACTCGTCCGACTGCCCTACCATTATAAGTTCAAGAAATACTTTAAAGTACCCTGCCAAGAATGGCTTGATACAATTCAAATAATGAGTAATGAAATTCTTGGGAATTACTCTAAAAAAGAGGACCAACTAATGACAGCGGCCTTCGGCACTCGACCGAAACGAAGGCTGAATAGGGTGCTTGATGCCATAGGATTTGAATATGCTGACTACGGCCGACTAGGCGGAGATGCTGGAGGCCCGAAGCGAAAAAGGATTGCCAGCGCTACTGACGAAGAAGTCGTCAAGGTAGCCAAAAAGAAAAAGAAAGATTCTAAAAGTCTTAGCGCTGAAGAGTTAAATCCTGAGCCGAAGGTGGCCACTACAAGAAAGAGAAAAAGTGCATCCCCAGAGCTGGAAACACCGGTCCGAGAAGAAGATACTCCTGCTTCTCCTTCTGCTGTTGAAGTAGAAGAGATTATGAAGGTAATGACTGAACCCTTGCTTATCAGGTTAAGTCCGCTGGCACTGGAACTGACGAAGTTTTTTCAGAAGGACAAGACAGCTTCGGCAGCTGAAAGTCATGCGAAGCCGAAAAAACGGAGAATTATTCAAGTAACAGATGTGATCCATCAGACGCCGCCACCGGCAACGATGTCAAAAATTGTCTTTGCTGAAACTGCCGAAGCCGAAGCTACCGGAATGAAAACTAGTGAAGCTGAAACCGGCGAAGCCGAAGCTACCGGGGCCGAAGCCGGGGCCACCGAAGAGTCGAACCTGGAAACCACACTTGAGGTTATTGACAATATACTCCTGAAAATGGCTGAAGAAGAAGCTACTGTGGCTGCAGTGAATACGGCAACTGAAAAGGGGAAAGAGCAGATTGATGAAATTTCAGAAGAAGGAGATTTTAACTTTCAAGATTTGCTCGGACAAGAATTAACAGACACCGAAAAAGAGGAGTTGAAAAAATATGCCATATCTTGCGGATATAAATCAGGGGCTATGCTATTTGGTGGGGTCAACGAAGGGAAACTAAGATGCCTTCGGAACCGCACCGAGGCCAAAATTGTTAGAACCCTTTCCAAAAGCATTGGCTTGCCGAAGCTGGAAGCGGACTTATGCCGTTATCAATGACAACACATCGCCGGAAGCTTGCTTTATGCTAACTTCAAGGTAACGAATATTTTTGTTATTTTATTACTATTATTATTAACTTTTTGGGTCGTGTTCTAACGAAGATCATTTCGACAGAGCATATTATTAAGCAAGGTTTTGAAAATGCAACAAGACCTGGAGGAAGAGAAAAATAAAGCCGTCATTCAAGTTTTGGCTGAAAAAGTTGAAAATCACGAAGCCAATCCGAAAAAGAAAGAATTCGTAATCCAAAACCTTGAAATCATGGTCAAAGAGCACGAAGGTGCATTAGAAAAGAAGGATTTTGTTATTCAGACCATGGAGGGCTCTTTGGCTGAAGCCCAAACTGAAAATGACAAATTAAAGAATCAATTGCTCCGTCAATCAGAAAAATTCGAGCAAGAAAAGAAATATTTTGAAGCAAGCCTGACAGCTGAAGTGGATAAATACTCAAATTTGCAGAAATCCTTTAGAGAACTTCAGGAGAAGTGCTTAAGCTTCGGCAGCCGATGTGTGCAGCGGCTGAAGGATGTGTTTCACTCTGTCGGAGCTAGCTCTTCGAAATTTACACCTTCAGCTGAGAATCTGCCAAGAACATTAGAATATATTGAAGGCGAAGTTGATGCCCTTGACGAAGTTATTGGTGGGCACGCCGACTTCTGCGCCCTGGTAGCTTCTCGGGGCACATCTACGGCTTTTTTGAAGGCTGGCTGCACGCATGGAAACATTGTGAACAGACCAAACTTCAGCTTGTCAGCTTCAGATTTGATGGATATCCCAAGCTTAGCCAGAAGTATCGGAAATAGATTCATGACCCAGATCTGGGTAAGTGGCGGGCGGAAAATGGCAGGCGACGAAGCTCGAAGCCATCTTAAGCCGGTAAGAAACTTATGTTTTGTTACTTTTACCTTCTCCTTTGAAATTTGTTCCTTTCTTACTCTGCTATTTGGTATATACAGGATGACGAAGCTGAAGATTGACAATGCTGAAGTTTGGCAAAACTGAAGAAGAAGCCTTAGCTGAAGCTTAAAGTTGCTTATAATATGCTTTCCTGCAAAAATTCTTGGAGAAACTCTTGTAATATAGATATGGAATATCTTATGTAAATTTGTACATACCTTGTAATATATCATGTCTCCCTTATCCGTATTCAATCTGCTTTGCTGTGGACGAAACTTCTCTTTTGAGCCGAAGGCGAAAAACACCTTCCCTTCTTTTCGTACACAACGAAGCATAGAAAATTTTTCCTTCGAATCTTTTCCTTATTTTCTGAAGCATCTGTCTTTTTTGTGTAGCATAATGATGATTCTATATATGTCTAAATGGATGTTTATGAATGCAAATGACATGATGACATGTAATGTGCAAATGAATATTAGGATAAATGTTCAAAAACCATAAGTACGACCCTTCATCCCCTCAAGAATGATAAAAATCTTTTTGCCGTTTACTTTTCGGCTTCACCGTTTACTTTTTGGTGTATCAGCGTTGACTTTTCGCTGTAAGCCTCCCTTAGGAGCTTCTTCGCCTTTTACTTTCGGCGGAATCAGCGTTTATTTTTCGTTGTAAGCCTCCCTTAGGAGCTTCTTCGCCTTTTACTTTCGGCGGTATCAGCGTTTATTTTTCGCTGTAAGCCTCCCTTAGGAGCTTCTTCCTGTTTTCTTTTCTTTTTCTTTGCACTCGAAGGTGCGTTCTCAGCTTTTACATTTACATTTTTGGGGGATATCTCTCTTATAGAATTGAAATAAGGAAAAGAAAAATTACATGTTGTGGCCCCATTAAAAACCTTTCTCCCCCTTTGGAAAGGAAAAGGGTGCCACAAAAAAGAATATAAAAAATTACATCGAACTAAACATAATATCGCCGAAGCTCATCCGCATTCTACGATCTAGGAATATCATTGCCGTCCATATCCTTCAATCTGTAGGAACCGGGTCTTGACGAAGATACCACCAAAAAGGGGCCTTCCCATTTCAGCTGTAATTTGCCTACTGTTTCAGGGTTAGCTACTCTTCGAAGTACCAAGTGTCCTGGTTCAATATTCTTCAGCTTGACCTTTCTATCACGCCATTTTATTGTTTCAGCTTGATATTTATTGATGTTTTCCACAGCTTGAAGTTTGATCCCTTCAATAGCATCTTTTTCTACAGAACAATCAGCTTCGTTTTCGCCTTCTGCCGAAGCTACTGTCCTCATTGATCCTGTTTTGGCCTCTTCTGGGGTTATTGCTTCGTCACCAAACAATAGTTTAAAGGGTGTAAAGCCTGTTGATCTTGACGTGGTTGTGTTATGACTCCACACCACTTTGATTAACTCGTCTGGCCACTTTCCCCTGGGCTGATTGAAGATTGACTTCATTATTCCTGTCATTATGATCCCATTGGCTCTTTCAACAAGTCCATTTGACTCTGGGTGTCGGACTGATGCAAAATGGATCTTCGTGCCGATTTGATTACAAAATTCTCTGAAGGCTTCAGAATCAAACTGTGCTCCATTATCCACAGTGATAGCCTTCGGCACTCCGAAGCAACAAACAATGTTTTGCCAGAGAAACTTTTGAATAGTAAATGAAGTTATTGTGGCTAAGGGCTTCGCCTCAATCCACTTGGAAAAATATTCCACTGCCACCACCACATATCTTAAGTTCCCCTGTGCTGGTGGTAATGGACCTAGCAAATCCAGACCCCACCTTTGCAACGGCCAAGTGGGTTGTATTAATTGAGTTAAAGACGAAGGTTGTTATTGATCTCTTGCACATTTCTGACAACCTTCGCACTTTTGAACTAAATCCGCTGCATCCGAAGCTGCCTTTGGCCAATAAAATCCTTGGCGAAAAACTTTCCCAAGCAAGGGCCTAGATCCAATGTGAGATCCACACAGACCTGCATGTATGTCCTTCATTAATTCTATACCTTCGGATCTGGATAAGCACTTGAGTAATGGGGAACAGACCCCGCGCTTGTATAACTCCCCTTCTATTATGACATATGGTCGAGCTCTTGCTTCTATTCTCCTGTTATAAGCTTCGTCATCTGAAAGAAAATTACCCTGAAGGAAAGAGATGATCTCAGTTCTCCAATCTTCACTATAAACAGGGGATATGTTAAGGATTGCTCTTTCAAGAAGCTCGACCGAAGGTGCTTTTATTGTTTCAAAAAATACTTCCGAAGGTATAGGCAGCCCCTGGGCTGCTGACTTAGCCAATAGATCAGCGTATTCATTTTCTCCACGAGGGATATTTTTGAAGAGAAACCTTCGAAGGAAGCCTCAATCCTTCGGACTGTATCTAGATACTTTTCAAGCTTCGGGTCTCTTGCTTTGTAACTTTTGTCAATATGACCAGAAATAACTTGGGAATCAGTTTTAAGGATGGCCCTTCTGATTCCCATTGCCTTTAATTTCCGAAGACCCAAAAGCAGAGCTTCACACTCGGCAATGTTATTTGTGCAACTAAAATCAAGTTTTGCCGCATAACAAGTTTTAACTTTGGAAGGTGAAACCAACACAGCAGCCGCTCCCGCTCCGAAGGTTCCCCAAGACCCATTGCAAAACACTGTCCATGCTTCGGCGTCTTTATTTGTTTCTTCCTCCCGAGCTCCTGGCGTCCAGTCAGCAATGAAGTCTGCTAACGCCTGGGACTGAATCGAAGATCTATGAACATATTCAATGCAAAATTCATTGAGCTCTGCAGCCCATTTTCCAATCCTTCCAGTAGCTTCTCGGTTCCTCATAATATCCTTCAGAGGTTGTGAAGAAGGAACAATTATGTTGTAAGCTTGAAAATAGTGTCGAAGCTTCCTGGAGGCCATCAAGACAGCATATAGTACCTTCTCCAACTCTGTATAATTTTTCTTTGATAAACTAAGAACCTCGGATACAAAATATATTGGGGCCTCCCTCTTAACTTGGCCTTCAAGCTTCTCCTGAACAAGTGCTGCACTTACCGCTGAGTGCGAAGCTGCCACATATAATAACAAAGGAGCCCCTGGCATAGGTGGAGTTAGTGTTGTTAGATCTATCAAATACTGTTTCAGCTCTTCAAAGGCCTTCTGCTGGATTGGTCCCCATTGAAAGACTTCGGCTGACTTCAGCACTTCGAAGAATGGTAAGTTTCTCTCTGCTGATCTGGATATGAATCTATTGAGAGATGCCAGCCTTCCTGTCAATCTTTGAGCCCCCTTTTTTGTACTTGGTGGCTCCATTCGAAGTATAGCTTCGATTTTACTTGGGTTGGCCTCAATTCCCTTTGTTGAAACTAGGCAACCAAGAAATTTCCCCTTCTTTACTCCGAAGACACATTTTTCTGGATTCAGCTTTAGACCAGCCTGTCTAAAATTAGCGAAGGTCTCCTGTAAATCAGCAATGTGGTTATCCTGCTTCGTGCTCTTTACAATGATATCATCAACATAAGTTAGTACATTCCTGCCTATCTGAGAATGGAGAACCTTTGCTGTCATTCTGCTGAAGCTTCCTCCAGCATTCTTAAGCTCTTCAGGCATCCGAAGGTAACAGTATGTCCCACTAGGGGTTATGAAACTGGTTTTTGGTCCATCCTCCTTCTTCATCCATATTTGATGATAGCCTGAATAGCAATCCAGCAAACTCATAAGTTCTGATGAAGCTGCTGCATCGACTAAAGAATCTATCCTTGGCAATGGAAACTCATCCTTCGGACAGGCCTTATTGAGATCAGTAAAATCGATGCACATTCTCCATTTACCATTGGCCTTCTTCACCATAACAGTGTTAGCCAACCACTCTGGGTATTTTACCTCTCTAATAACTCCGGCACTGAGGAGTCGTTTCACTTCATTCCGAGCACCTTCGGCCTTGTCATCAGACATCTTCCGAAGCCTCTGTTTCCTAGGTCTGAAGGATGGATCAACATTGAGCGAGTGCTCAATAACATCCCTGTTAACTCCGCAAAGATCATTAGCTGACCAAGCAAAAACATCTTTATTGTTGAACAAAAACCTTATCAGGGTTTTCTCCTGCTCTTCGGACAATTGAGATCCCAATAGCACCTTCTGCTCTGCTATATCCTCACATAAGAGCATGGGTTTCGGCTGGTCAGCCGAAGCAGCTTTTTCCCTTCTGAACTTGTATTGCTCACAAGCTTCAGTTCCATCTATATTATGGATTGCTTTTGAGTCTATCCAATTTCCTTCGGCCCTTCTGGCAGCTTCTTGACTTCCATGAATAGCAATGGGCCCTTGGTTCGAAGGTATCTTCACGCAAAGATAAGCTGGATGCAGAATTGCTTCGAAGGCATTAAGAGTACCACGACCAATGATTGCATTGTAAGGGTACTCCATGTCAACAATATCAAACATAACTTGCTCAGTCCTTATGTTGTTGATGAATCCGAAGGCCACTAACATTGATATTTTGCCGAGTGCTACAATCTGCCTTCCTCCGAAGCCGCAGAGGGGATGTGTGGCATCAAGAATTTTATCTTCGGGCTCTTGCATCTGTCTGAAGGCCTTAGCAAATATGATATCAGCTGCACTGCCTGTATCAACCAAAACATTGTGAACCAGAAATCCTTTGATAACACAAGAGATAACCATAGCATCATTGTGTGGGTAATCCTTGAGTTGAAGGTCCTCTTGGGAGAAGGTAATAGGAATGTGAGACCATCTTGACTTGATGAAGGGTCCTTGTACCCCGACATGTTGTACCCTTCTCTGTGCTTCCTTCTTCTGCTTCTTGTTGGCTGGTTCTGAACATGAACCGCCCGTTATCGGGAGTACCAGCTTCGGAACCGAAGCAGCTCCAACTTAAATATTGAACAAAGCCATCAGCTCAGAAAAGTGGAAGTGAGTTCACCGGAGGTGGGCGCCAATGTTGGTGACTCGTTCTCAAATGCTATGAATTAAGAACAAGGCAACATAAAATGTTAAATGTTAATGCCCTTCATCCAATGAAGCATTATTCCTTTAAGGATTAATGAACTTCGGACGAAGGTTAAAGACGATACAATTACGAAGGTTTAATCTTTGTAATTGAACTCTAATAGATTATATAAAATAATACGAAATATGAAGCATCAATGACAAATAAATTATAAATGAACAACATTACTTTCATATTATCTCAACTTAATGTATTCAAATATTAGATACATTTATACCTCTGCCTTGACAAAGATTAATTCCCGAGTGACGCGATTGCAATTACAGGAATGCGTGAACAGTAAAGGAATACTGTTCACTATTTATAGGCACAAGACACAGCCTGTGAGGAATTACAATCATGCCCCTCATAAAAGTTTACAACAACGACTCAAACACTTATGGACTAAAAGGTCATTCTACTTTTAAGTCGGTTTGTAATTCCGAAGCTTCATGAACAGCAACCTTTGGTCATCACGTGCAGAGAGCTTCAGCCGAAGCTGTTTCTTCCTGCAGGACCTTCGGCGACGAAGCATGATCTCAACAATGGCAATATTAGTAAAACAGAAGTGGATAACATTTGAATATTCTGTGATTCAAATGCAATGTCTCCAAGTTAAGATCAGCAACATCATCAAATAAGTTATTCAAACTATCATTAAGAAGAGCAAGGATAGTGCATATAATGTTTTTCCAAATTCAAACGAATGAGTTTCAAGATATTTTATGTGTTTAACCTATAATGTTTTATCATTTCAATGTATGGCAGATGGATAGATCTTGGATAAATTCTAGGCTTTTCAGCAAGAAGTACCTAGTCAGGGTGGATGACTTCATGAAGTTTGTTGAAGATCGATTTCCTGAGATTGAGGAGATACTATGTCCATGTCGATGGTGTTTGAATCAATTTTCTCAACAGAAATCATAAGTAGAGGATCACTTATATATTAATGGGATGGCGAGCACATACACAACATGGATACATCATGGGGAGCCACCATTGACTAGCAGATTAAATGAAAATGCTGACCATTTAGGTTAAGAACCTAGTTTGAATGAGGATGGTAGTATGAATATGTTTGAACAAGATAACCCTGATGATAGATTACCAGATATGATGCATGAGTTATTCACATCTGAAGAAGGTGCACGGAAGTCCAAGTTTGCAGTTGTCTTAGATGAGATGAAGTAGGCACTTCACCCAGGTTCACCATTCACAAAATTTGCTTTTGTGGTTAAGTTACTTCATATCAAGTCATTTTATCGGATCAGCAATGTGGCGTTCAATGCAATTTTAAAGTTATTATCATTGTCATTCCCGCAATGTTGCCTTCCATCATCTTATAATGAAGCAAAGAAACTCATTCGTGTATTAGGACTCGGATATGAGTCAATCCATGTGTGCCCAAATAATTGTGTTTTGTTTCGGAAGGATTATGCAAAAACAAATGAATGCCTAGTGTGTGGAGAATCTAGATGGAAAGATGGTGAAGGTAAAAATAAGAGTCCTCAAAGGTACTATGGCATTTTCCTTTGATTCCTAGGTTGAAAAGCATGTTTTCCTCAAAAAAATATATGAGGAGGCACAATGGCATAAGTTGAAGAGGAAAGTTGTGGAAAATGAGCTCAACCATCCAGCGGATGGTAAGGTATGGAAGAACTTTGATAAGCAGCACGATTGGTTTGCAGAAGATCCTAGGAATATTAGCTTTGGTCTTGCAATAGACGGTTTCAATCCATTTGGGAAAATGAGCTCCTCTTATAGCATGTGGTCTATTTTTGTTATCCCTTACAACTTTCCTCCATGGGTATGTGTCGAGCAATCAAACTTCATGATGTGTCTACTCATCCCTAGAAAAGAATGTCCAGGAAAAGATTTTGATGTCTTTTTAGAGCCATTAATTGACGAGTTGCAGGATCTTTGGTTGGGTTGTCGATACTATTGATGCGAGAGCTAGAAAACATTTCATCCTACATGCGGCGTTGCTATGGTGCATACACGATTATCCGGCGCTAAGCACATTGTCTGGTAGAGTCACCAGAGGGTATTATGCTTGTTTGCGTTGTGACAAAAATCCATGCTCTAGAAGAATACGGAATAAGATTTGCTATATTGGGCATCGACGATTCCTTGAAAAGGATCACCCATGGAGAAAAAAGAAAGACTTTGATGGGAAAGTTGAAAACTGTGACAAGCAAAGGCATTTAGTGAAGCTGAGTTGAAGCAGCAGTTGGACACTATCACATCCTATTTTGGAAGGCAAACCGAATGCGAACCATGTACGTGCCAGGATCAAAAACTCACATACACAGTGATTACATAGTTGGACATCATCACACATTGCTCAAAATAAGTAGCAGATAGGTACTTTATTACATCAAGATGTCTAAGACATCCATAGAGTCTAATACATAGTCATTAGCATTAATACCATCAAAGTGCGGAAATACGCAACGTAGTAGATAAGGCCTTCACAGACAGCTGACTGGGGGTTTGCCACTAAGAAAAAACTAGAACTCATCATAGTCCTGAAACTCCTCAAAGTCCTCCATGTTGCCAGCATCTCCTCCTGAGCACCGAGTACAGTGGGGACAACATGGGGTGGGGTGGTTTGTAAAGCAAGGATGAGTACACATCAACGTACTAAGCAAATGTCCCGTTTGGCTAAAGTGGACTTGCTGTATGTGGAGTTAAGGTTAACAAGTTGCTTTTAGTTGGTCAAGTCTTTATTACTATTAGTAAAACCAAGTTTTAGTAATAAACCCAGTTATTACCCAAATATACTCCGTCCAAGTGGAAATAGCAGAGATCATAATTATACCATCATCATTAATCATCATAAAAGTAACCAATGTTATTCTAATCAAAGAGGATCCCAAGGCCGCTCTTAACCATGAGCACAACTGATATACCAGTTTCTAACACTCTGTAGAGGTCACGCACTTTACCCACAAGTCGTGATTCCCATTCTGCCCGGAGAGAGTGTAATACCCAATTTGTAAGAGATAATATAAAAGGAAAAATATTTCCTTTATATATGTGCCCTCTATTTACCATCACTTGAGGACACCTCATTTTAAAAAAACAAATAATTAATAAAAGACATGCCACTAAATTGTGCATCATGCTGGATTTAATTTTATGTGCATTTTGTGATAGTATAAAAATAATGTAAAAAAATAAATATGTTAATGCTCAAATTAGAATTTAATTCCAAAGGAAACTCTAGAAATTATGGAAAGAGAAGGAAAAAAACTATGCAAATGAGATAAAATAAATATATAAATAGGGATATACTTACCTTCCATTAATAAATGAATTAATACGATTTTTAAGAGTGAATTTTATAACCGAATTCAAATTCAAAATTTGAATTGTGAATAAAGAGAGAAGAAATCAAAAGAAAATAAAAAAACAGAATTGTACACTTGGGCTGACTCTCTCCTTTTCGGCCCACAAACCCCACACCATCGCGCGGCCCGACTCCTTATCCGCCGCGCGCGCAGCCGACTTGCATGCGGGGCCCAGCTGTCAACCTCCCGCGCGTCCCTTTGCTCACTGCGGGCTGGGGCCCGTGTGTCATCTTCACCGTTGCCGTGACAACCACCTGGGCACATTGCGCGGTCTCCCTTACCCCTCTTCCGGAGCTGTCGGGCCATGACTTCGATCCTGTGGGTCCAACTGGCGTCAACCTCTCCCCTCCGCACGTTCCGCCACACCGCGCATAAAGCCGCCGCAGCCCCTTTAGGCTTCATCGAGAGAAAATCGCCGCCAGGGCTCGACGTTCATCCACCATTGTCGATCCCTAACCACGTCATTGCCCGAGGTCACGTCGCGAGTCCAGCAGTGTTTGCGGGTCCTCTCGGATTGTGTCAGTGCAAGCGGGCGTGCGCGGGGATCGCTAGAGAGTTAGGAATTTCTCACCCAAGCTCTGTCACCACCACCGAACCGCCCTTCATCGACATCGGGTCTCTGCGCTCTCCGATTCTTCGGTAAGACCTCCCCATTGAGTTCGCATCTGTCTTACCTACGCGTACCCTCCTTGGGGGAGTCAGCTTTGGACAGCTATTGGCGGCAAGTGTGGGGGGGCTGGCCATGTGCGCCACCGGGTGCTGGTGCGCTGTCGGCCAGAATTTGGGGAGAAGGAAGAAGGGCCACTGGCCATTGATCTGAGGGTGGGCGGTCTGGATTAGAAGGTTGCTTACCCCTTCGGTTAAAGAGAACCCGGACCATAGATCTGCAATCCTATGGCTACGATTCGATCTCGGTTATTTTGGATCCGAGCCGTAGATATAGGATCCAGCGGCTATTGTTGAATACTAGTTCAGATTTATAACCCTCTAATCTGGGCCATGTGGTTTAGATCTGACGGTCACAATTCAACAATACCCCTTCGCGAGCACATTTTTCATATGAGCCCTTGGGAAACAGGGAAAATAACCCGCGGTCCAATCCAGGGTTGTCTGAGTCTTAGGAATTCTTCTTTATTAACCCCTGACCTTTTATGACATTGAGGCCCAATCCAAAGTATTGTAAAATCAGAGAAATTAATTTATAAATGGAATTTTAATAGATAAATAAATGCTAGACCTTGTTTAAATCATAGAAAATCCATTTTTGGTCTAAATTAATCCATTCGAGTTTCTATTTTTTTGTAATATTATTATCTATCACTTAGAGCCTCTGTGTTGGCATGAAAACAGTAAGAAAATTTATTTCCACTTAATCCTATTTTAAACACATAAAATCTTCATAACTTAAAATCTATAACTCCCAAAATTATGATTCCTGTTCCTAGAATTTTAGTTTAATGTGTAGATTATTATCATGTACTTTGTTTACATGTTTGGTGTGATGTTAATTTTCTCTATACATTGTGCTTGTTTGTATTGTGGCGAGTAGAAGAGCCTATGACTGTGGATCCTGGTGACCAGCAGATAGAAGTAGCTGAGCAGGAGCTCAATGAAGGCAAGTTGTGCCCTTGATCCACTTTTGTTACCCAATAATATTCTTTATTATCACTATTCAATGCATAGGTTTAATTTTGATGGGACCCAATAGGTCATCCTAGTCTGTTTATCCATGTTACCTTGTTTACCCTTGAATCACTTGGGTAGTTTTGTTATTGCTTTACATGGTTTTGGGATAATATTTTGTTATATCCATGTTCCAATTCTTTTGTTATTCTACTTATGTTCATGTCAAGATCATTAAATGTTAATTGGAACATGGAGCTTAACTTGAGAAACACGAGCCACCCCAAGGGTTTAATGGGACGCCCTTGGCCAACTAACTAGGAAAGCTAGTGGAAGACTACCTTACCCGAAAGGGGCAAGGGCAGTAGGGGATTGCATGCAAGGAGGTCCTCAGGTTGATTTTGCTGCGATGGCGGTCAGACAGGGGATTCTTGCAAGTGCTCTTCCCATAAACTGTAGCGGGTTTTCGGAAGCTAGTGGAACTTTGTAAAGGCCTCGTAGTGGATCCCTAGCCATTCACCTTGGTAGTGTCTAAGGGTCTAGCTAACCCTGGCGACATGAGATACACGACTTGTGGGTAAAGGGTACAACCTCTGTAGAGTGTAAAACTGGTATACTAGCCGTGCTCGCGGTCATGAGCAGCTCAGGACTCTCTGATGATTAATTTATGGAACTTAAATTCAATTTTTCATTTGCATTGCATGGGATTATTATTAATTTTGTTCTATTATTGTTATTAAGGTTTGGTATTTACTTACATCTAGTAATTGCTAATAAAATTTTGACCAACTTAATAAAAGCAATGCTCAGCTTTAACCTCTATTGTTGATCAGCCTTACACTTCATGAACACCCACCTTTGGTGAGTTCATGCCACATTATTCCCCACAACTTGTTGAGCGATGAACATGTGTGAGCTCACCCTTGCTGTGTCACACCCCCCATAGGAGAAGAACATGTGGTTCAAGTGGAGCCAAGTATCGAGGAGTTCGATTTGATCTAGGTGGTGTTTCCCCAGTTCACTTTGCGCCAAGGTTGATCCTTAGTTCGTGTTATATTTATCTTTTATTTTGTAAGAATTCCGCTATGTAATAAATACTCTGATTATATTGTGACATTTATCTCTATACACTTTGTTATTATATATGTTGTCTTCTTTGGCGCATGTATGAGATGCACCCGGCTTTGTCCCTTAAAGCCCGGGTGTGACAGAAGTGGTATCGGAGCAAATGTTGACTGTAGGACGAAACCTAGATAGAAATGGACAAAACCCTTACCTACTTACCTTACTCTGATTTTTTCTATACTTATCTTGATCCTGTCTCACCTTTTGTTGTCATACTCTGATCATTCTTATCTTTTCTACTCTAAGACAAGAAGGATTTCACACCTTGGAATCCTACATTTATAACCTTTTTAAGAGATAGGAGACCTAAAAAATTAAAAATTATTTTCTCTATTAAAAATGTTGGTTGATTGTTCTGATGATCAATGCCTGATTTGTTTCTTTGATTGATTGAAATAGTATAGACGGGCATCTTAGCATGTACCACCATAAGGTAATGAATTATCTTTAGTAGGCGACACACTTAGCTAATAAATCCCCCAAAGTAACATGCCTCGTAATTACATGCCTTGTCTACAATCCTTTCTTTCATACCCTATGTTTCTAACCCAGATGGGCTACCCCTATAGTGTTAGAAGAGAGCACTATAGACGTGATCCTTGGTATGTCACGATTAAGAAAGGCAAAGGTAGTTTATACACTATGCTAAAGGAACCATAGAACTCACCAGTTCTAAAGGAGAAAGATTTGAAGTTGGAATTGCAGTAACTAACGCCACCAGACTAGCGGCATTCTTAGTAGATGGGAAGTTTGTTGGTGACAACATCCACGTGGTTAGGGATTTTCCGGATGTCTTTCCAGAGGAGTTACCAGGGATGCCACCATATAGGGAAGTTGAGTTTGTAATTGATCCCTTACCTCAGATTGCCCCTACTTTCAAACGGCCATACAGGATGTCTGTAGAAGAGTTAAAAGAACTTAAGAAGCAATTAACAGAGTTGCAAGAGGATGGGTACATTTGACCGAGTTCTTCACCTTGGGGGGCAACGGTTCTATTTGTACAGAAGAAAGAAGGATCACAAGAGATGTGCGTGGATTATAGGTCCCTTAACGACGTCACTTTGAAGAACAAGTGTACGTTACCCTACATTAAGGATTTAATTAATCAGATGAGAGGTGCAAGGGTATTCTCGAAAATTGATCTTCGATCAGGTTACCATCAAATGAAGATTAGGCCATCGGATATTCCCAAGACGGATTTCTCGACCCGATATGGTTTATATGAGTTCACCGTTATGCCATTTGGACTAACTAATGCACCAACCTATTTTATGGATCTAAAGAATAAGTTGTTCATGATATGGACAGATTCATCGTGGTTTTCATCGAAGATATTTTCATTTATTCCAAGAGTGATAGTGATCATGAGAAACATCTGATATTGGTGCCACAGAAGCTACGAGATAATCAACTCTACACCAAGTACAGTAAATGCGAGTTCTGGATTGACGAGGTGTCATTCCTTGGACATATCATTTCTAATGGAGGGATATTAGTGGATCCTGCTAAAGTCAAGGAAATAGTGGTGTGGAGCATACCCACTACAGTACGGAGATTCGGAGTTTCTTGGGACTTGCAGGATATTATCGGAGATTTATTGAAGGATTTTCTAAGATTGCTAGGCCTATGACCTCACTTCTGGAGAAGGGAAGAGAGTTTAAGTGGGACGAGAGGTACCAAGATAGTTTTAACCAACTGAAGTTGAGATTGATGTCACCCCAGTGTTAGTTATGCCATATCTACAGAAAGGATTTGACGTTTATTGTGATGCCTGCGGTCAAGGCATGGGATGTGTGCTCATGCAAGAAGGACATGTGATTGTCTACGCGTCTCGTTAGTTGCGGAAACACGAGTTGAACTACCCCACTCATGACTTAGACCTGGCAGTCGTTGTGCATGCACTTAAGATATGGAGACATTATATTATGGGAACCAAGTATAAAGTGTATACGGATCATAAGAGTTTGAAGTATATATTCACTCAGAAGGATCTCAACCTTAGGCAACGTCGTTGGTTGGAGCTTATTAAGGATTATGATTTGGAGACTCACTATCACCTGGGCAAGGCAAATTTGGTTGCAGATGCCTTGAGTCGAAAGGAGCATGTTCATTCAACTGTTGTTGCCCAGCTACCCGATGAGATTGTTGAGGATTTTAGGAGACTCAACCTGAGGATAGTTGCTCACACTGAAGGAGTTATTATTGATGTGAACCTACCTTGGAGCAAGAAATCCGTAGAAGTACAGATTGGTGATGCTAAGATACAAGAGATTAGGGATCTGATTACTTAAGGTCGAGGTCCAGAATTCACGGAAGATGAGCAAGCCACCATATGGTTCAAGGACAGGATATGTGTTCCTGATATTGAAAGCCTTAGTGAGACTATATTGAGGGAGGCCCATGACTCGGATTATTCTATTCATCCTGGTAGTACCAAGATGTATCAGGATTTGAAGCAGAAATATTGGTGGTATGGATTGAAGAGAGATGTGGCTACACATGTAGCTATGTGCGATGGGTGTCAAAGAGTTAAGGCCGAACACCAAAGACCAGCTAGACTATTATACCCATTAAAGATACCCGAATGGAAGTGGGAAGAGATTGGTATGGATTTCATCACTAGGCTGCCTCGCACCCAGAATGGTTATGATTCTATATGGGTCATTGTGGATAGATTGACTACTTATAAGTGATCTCAATTGGCTGAGTTATATATGGCTTGGATTGTGTCTCTACACGGTGTACCGAAGAAGATCATTTTGGATAGAGGATCACAGTTTACCTCCAAAATTTGGAAAAGTTTTCATGAGAATATGGATACGAAGTTGAATTTTAGTTTGCCCTACCATCCTCAGACTGATGGACAGAATGAAAGGACTAATCAAGTATTGGAAGACATGTTAAGAGCTTGTGCCCTTCAGCATGGTAGTAGTTGGACAAGAGTCTACCTTATGCTGAGTTCTCATATAATAATAGTTACCACGCAAGTCTGAAGATGTTACCGTTCGAGGCTTTATATGGCAGGAAGTGCAGGACCCTTCTATATTGGGATCAGACTGGAGAAAGACAGTTCTTTGGACCTGAACTTATTCAAGAAGCAGAAGAACAAGTACGTATAATACGGGAGAATTTGAGGGTAGCTCAAACCAGGCAAAAGAGCTATGCTGATAATAGAAGGAGACCACTGGAATTTGAGGAAGGAGATTATGTGTATCTCAGGGTGTCACCACTTCGTGGAATGAGGAGGTTTAAAGTCAAGGGCAAATTGTCCCCTCGCTTTATTTGACCATTCACGATCTTTAGGCGAGTTGGAGAGATGGCATAACAACTCGAGTTACCTGCTAATCTATCTGATGTGCACAATGTATTTCATGTGTCTCAACTTAAGAAGTGTCTCCGTGTCCCTGAGGAACAGTTACCAATGGAAGAGCTCAGTGTTCAGGGTGATTTGACTTACACGGAGTATCCGATCAAGATTCTTGATACATTGACGCGAGTTACAAGAAATAAGGTGATAAAGATGTGTAAAGTACAATGGAGTCACCACGGAGAAGATGAAGCAACCTAGAAAGAGAAGAAGAGCTTCGTATAGATTTTCCTCATCTTTTCCCTAGTCTTTCCTAAATCTCGAGGATGAGATTCTTGTTAAGGGGGGTAGGATTTGTAATACCCAATTTGTAAGAGATAATATAAAAGGAAAAATATTTCCTTTATATATGTGCCCTCTATTTACCATCAAATGAGAACACCTCATTTTAAAAACAACAAATAATTAATAAAGACATGCCACTAAATTGTGCATCATGCTGGATTTTATTTTATGTGCATTTTGTGATAGTATAAAAATAATGTAAAAAAAATAAATATGTTAATGCTCAAATTAGAATTTAATTCCAAAGGAAACTCTAGAAATTATGGAAAGAGAAGGAAAAACTATGCAAATGAGATAAAATAAATATATAAATAGGGATATACTTACCTTCCATTAATAAATGAATTAATACATTTTTTAAGAGTGAATTTATAACCGAATTCAAATTCAAAATTTGAATTATGAATAAAGAGAGAAGAAATCAAAAGAAAATAAAATAAAAACAGAATTGTACACTTGGGCTGACTCTCTCCTTTTTGGGCCACAAACCCCACACCATCGCGCGGCCCAACTCCTTATCCGCCGCGCGCGTGGCCGACTTGCATGCGGGGCCCAGCTGTCAAGCTCCCGCGCGTCCCTTTGCTCACTGCGGGCTGGGGCCCGTGTGTCATCTTCACCGTTGCCGTGACAACCACCTGGGCGCATTGCGCGGTCTCCCTTACCCCTCTTCCGGAGCTGCCGGGCCACGACTCCGATCCCGTGGGTCCAACTGGCGTCAACCTCCCCCCTCCGCATGTTCCGCCACACCGCGCATTAAGCCACCGCAGCCCCTTTAGGCTTCATCGAGAGAAAATCGCCGCCAGGGCTCGACGTTCATCCGCCATTATCGATCCCTAACCACGCCATTGCCCGAGGTCACGTCGCGAGTCCAGCAGTGTTTGTGGGTCCTCTCGGATTGTGTCAGTGCAAGCGGGCGTGCGCGGGGATCGCCGGAGCGTTAGGAATTTCTCACCGAAGCTCCGTCACCACCACCGTACCGCCCTTCGTCGATATCAGGTCTCTGCGCTCTCTGATTCTTCGGTAAGAACTCCCCATTGAGTTCGCATCCGTCTTACCTACGCGTAGCCTCCTTGGGGTCGGCTTTGGACAGCTATTGGCGGCAAGTGTGGGGGGGCTGGCCATGTGCGCCGCCGGGTGCTGGTGCGCCGTCGGCCGGAATTTGGGGAGAAGGAAGAAGGGCCTCTGGTCGTTGATCTGATGGTGGGCGGCCTGGATTAGAAGGTAGCTTACCCCTTCGGTTAAAGAGAACCCGGACCGTAGATCTGCAATCCTATGGATACGATTCGATCTCGGTTATTTTGGATCCGAGCCGTAGATATAGGATCCAGCGGCTATTGTTGAATACCGGTTCAGATTTATAACCCTCTAATCTGGGCCGTGTGGTTTAGATCTGACGGTCACAATTCAACAATACCCCTTCGCGAGCACATTTGTCATATGAGCCCTTGGGAAACAGGGAAAATAACCCGCGGTCCAATCTAGAGCTGTCTGAGTCTTAGGAATTCTTCTGTATTAACCCCTGACCTTTTATGACATTGAGGCCCAATCCATAGTATTGTAAAATCAGAGAAATTAATTTATAAATGGATTTTTAATAGATAAATAAATGCTAGAACTTGTTTAAATCATAGAAAATCCATTTTTAGTCTAAATTACTCCATTCCAGTTTCTAAATTTTTGTAATATTATTATCTATCACTTAGAGCCTATGTGTTGGCATGAAAACAGTAAGAAAATTTATTTCCACTTAATCCTATTTTAAACACATAAAATCTTTGGAAATTCATAACTTAAAATCTATAACTCCAAAAATTATGATTCCTGTTCCTAGAATTTTATTTTAATGTGTAGATTATTATCATGTACTTTGTTTACATGTTTGGTGTGATGTTAATTTTCTTTATACATTGTGCTTGTTTGTATTGTGGCGAGTAGAAGAGCCTATGACTGTGGATCCTAGTGACCAGAAGATAGAAGTAGCTGAGCAGGAGCTCATTGAAGGCAAGTTGTGCCCTTGATCCACTTTTGTTACCCAATAATATTCTTTATTATCACTATTCAATGTATAGGTTTAATTTTGATGGGACCCAATAGGTCATCCTAGTCTGTTTATCCATGTTACCTTGTTTACCCCTGAATCACTTGGGTAGTTTTGTTATTGCTTTACATGGTTTTGGGATAATATTTTGTTATATCCATGTTCCAATTATTTTGTTATTCTATTTATGGTCATGTCAAGATCATTAAATGTTAATTGGAACATGGAGCTTAACTTGAGAAACACGTGCCACCACAAGGGTTTAATGGGACGCCCTTGGCCAACTAACTAGGAAAGCTAGTGGAAGCCTACCTTACCCGAAAGGGGCAAGGGCAGTAGAGGATTGCATGCAAGGAGGTTCTTGGGTTGATTTTGCTGCGATGGCGGTCAGACGGGGATTCTTGCAAGTGCTCTTCCCATAAACTGTAGCGGGTTTTCGGAAGCTAGTGGAGCTTTGTAAAGGCCTCGTAGTGGATCCTTAGCCATTCACCTTGGTAGTGTCTAAGGGTCTAGCTAACCCTGGCGACATGGGATACACGACTTGTGGGTAAAGGGTACAACCTCTGCAGAGTGTAAAACTAGTATACTAGTCGTGCTCGCGGTCATGAGCAGCTCAGGACTCTCTGATGATTAATTTATGGAACTTAAATTCAATTTGTCATTTGCATTGCATGAGATTATTATTAATTTTTTTCTATTATTTTTATTACGGTTTGGTATTTACTTACATCTAGTAATTGCTAATAAAATTTTGACCAACTTAATAAAAGCAATGCTCAACTTTAACCTCTATTGTTGATCAGCCTTACACTTCATGAACTTCCACCTTTGGTGAGTTCATGCCACATTATTCCCCACAACTTGTTGAGCGATGAACATGTGTGAGCTCACCATTGCTGTCTCACACCCCCCACAGGAGAAGAACAAGTGGTTCAAGTGGAGCCAAGTATCGAGGAGTTCGATTCGATCTAGGTGGCGTTTCCCTAGTTGACTTTGCGCCATGGATGATCCTTAGTTCGTGTTATATTTATCTTTTATTTTGTAAGACTTCCGCTATGTAATAAATACTCTGATTATATTGCGACATTTATCTCTATACACTCTGTTATTATATATGTTGTCTTCTTTGGCATGTATGAGATGCACTCGGCTTTGTCCCTTAAAGCCCGGGTGTGACAGAGAGCCAATCTCCATTGACAACTACCTAGGTGGCTCGCAGGGTATCACTATGTAGCCTTTACAAAGATTTCCCAGAGGTCATAGTCGCCCGCTAGGTTTCTCCGGTTTGATAAACACAGTACCTCTCTCTAAAGGAAGGGTGACTAACAAAACCAAATCAAGAACCTCTTCAACTAGCCTCGGCAGAGCAAGTACTGCGTCCAAACCCCATTGACGGCCCTACGACGAAGCCAACTACACCTCAGGTTCCACTAATTAATCAGCTAAGGGTGTCCTATTCCACCCTCATGGTTGCACTGTTATCCCGAGTTGTCACTCCCCAAACAGGTCGTTATGGAGAGGCACTCAGAAAAATGGCCTTAGTCCCCTAAAGTATCACAGGATTATCATCGGAATAACATCATCGTATCATAAATATTCACATCATGTTCATTGATTAAGTTAAAGCAATAGCATAATGCTAACCATAGTAACCCAAAAGGTAAACAAGGATAACTAAATACAGACTAGTCAATCCTTAGGTTTTAAAAATGTAACGCGTGGCGGTGAATTTTGAAGTATGTAGGACATAATGGGTCAGAGGACACTTGCCTTCACCAGGTTGTTGTTCAGGAAGATCTTCGGCAACACACTCAGTAACCACGGGCTGCTCGTTGTCTAAATAAAGTGATCATACATTCAATACATTTGGAAAGAGACAAATGAACAGCACACCAAACATTTGCAATCAAGTGTACACTAGTTTGACAAGACATTATAACACAAAAGATAAACCTAAATGCTAGGGATTAGTACACTTGAAGATTAGAGATTCCCTAAACATTATGGATTACATAGTTTAGTTCCACTAATTTTAGTGAGACACAAAATTATACTGGGGAAAAATTTATACCAGACATCTTATTAATCTCACAAAATTAAATACCGGGGAAAAATTTATACCAGACATCTTATTAATCTCACAAAATTAACATCTAATTATCCTTTGGGTTTTTCCCTTTTTTTATTTTTCTTATTTCTCAAATAAATTAACACATAAATTAACCTATAGCTTAGCCATAAAATTATAGTGCACAGACTGTGGACGAACATAATTTATTTGAATAGAGAATATTCCTATGAACATTTTGCAATTTGAATCACTAAAATTGTAGTTCATATGAAAGAGATGAAATAAACATGTTTTGAAGTTTGAAATGTAAAACTAGGTCCAATTATGTGATTATTTAAAAGGTCAGGGGTCTGTTTATAAGAAACCAGGGGCCTGCGTTGAAAACCTAGGGACGACGGGTTCTATTACCTGAGAACTGAGGGTCTCTTTAGCAAAACTGCCGCGCGAAGGGGTATGGGGTCTCTTTAGCTGTTGGATCTGCGATCAACGACAAAGATTACGTCCGCAAACAAGAACGTGGGCGCGGGCTCGTAGCGAGTGCTGACAGGTGGGCTGGGGTGTCAGCGACCTGAGGTAGGGCTGACAGGCTGGGCTCACCGGCAGAGTGCGGGTGAGGGGAGCAGGTCTGAGCGGTTGGATCCGCATCAGACGGTTGAAATTATATTGGTTATAATTAGATCCAGACCGCTAGATCTTGGATGGACGTTCGAGATCCAACGGCCGGTGACCGGTCTTGTGTGTGGTGGCGCCGCTCGACCTCACTGTGAGGTCTCACCAGAGACGAGGGGGACAGCCAAAGCAGGGCTCTAGGGGCTTGGGGAAAGACTCGGGCGCGTTTAGGGCGACATGGCAAACTCGACCGTGGGCACAACGCTGGAGCGGGCGGCACTAGAGGGCGCAGAACATGGCGGGGTGGCCCAACGGCGGCGCAGATCAACTCCGACGAGAAATTACTCGGACACTAGGGCCGTAACAGGCGAAAAAAGGGCATGGGAAGGTTGCTCACCTCGAGTGCAGACTCAGGGGCGCTTGAGCGATGGCGGGGACACGGGGAAGCCTCAGGTCTACGGTGGGGGACTCCGGCTGCACGGGGAGGTCTCTTGTGAGCGCAGACCGAGCGAACCGGAGGGGTTATGTAATACCCCTGGTGTTACTGCCACTAAAACACCCTGGTGTTACTGCCACTAAAACATGAGCATAACATCATGAGCATTAGCATATCATGTGGTTGTTACACTTAGAATGCATTCACTAGGCCAAAAATTTCAAACGAGTTGTATTGATGTGACTTGTCATGGGTGAAACCCTAGAATAAGGTACTCAACCCTAAACTGGGCTTAGAGGAGTAAACAAAGCCTAAATGAGATAAAACTTCAAAACTCATTAGAAATGGTCATAAAATGTCACCATTAATGGACTTAAGTGGCACCCAAACCCTAGAAGTACCAAAAACCCTAAATAGACCCTAGAAAACCCTGGACTAAAAGCCTAGGGGGTTATATGTAAATGTTGCACACTTTTGGACCTAAGTGCAAAAACCATGGAATTACGGTACCTTAATTCATATGGTTCACATATTTGAAGATTTGCAAATGAAACCATGAGATTTGGGCCTAATTGCAAAAAGGCCACTCTAGTGCTCATGTATGGCTAAGTCTGAAAATCATTGAAGAAGGCTGACTTTGGAACTCTGTAGATCCAAAAATATAAAGATTTTGCCTAGGGTCAACACATCAAGAATTTAGAGCTACTATAGGAGTACAACTTTGCTAAAGGGGTTAAGCCTTGATGTCATGAAATTTTTTGAGATAATTAGGCCCAAAGTTGGGCTGTTAGTCAGCCTAAAGTCTGAATTCTAGTTAACAGTTTGTAGGATCAACTTTGGGACCATGTGGAGCTCAGTTTAATGGATGTTTAGCAAAAGTCTCTGTGACAAAGTTAAAGCTGGATTGATAAGCTACAACTTTAATGCAGAGTATTGATCTAGTCACCACACGAAATTTGGAGAAAATTCGCCCCAAACAAGCTCGGTCAGAACAACAGATGAAGCTTCTAATGGTACAGTGCACTGAAATATCTTAGGGTTCAGTCCCCCTCGCCGCTGGCGATCTGCGTGCCCGGATTCACGCCGATCACCGTGATTCGTGCCTGGCACGCGTTGATATTCGCGGGGAGGTAGCTTTGGACGTGTCGCGCTCTCTCGGACCTAGCCCAAGCCTAGTCGGAGATAATTCACCAGTGGCCACCGTGGCTCGGTTATTTCCGCCGTCGTGTCATCCATGCCTCGCTCCTCCCTCGCTGTATCCCTTCTTTACGTGGTAACCATGCACGAACGGTGTAATCTGCGACCGTGGATCGTTAGCCAGACCACCGTGCCTTTAAATAGCTCCGCCACCCACGGCGAGGTCTTCACATCTTCACCAGTGAACTCGGTTGAAGCGCAAATTCGTGGAATCCTCTCCACCTCTCCCAAAATTGGTAGTGCGGTGAAACCATAGTCCTTTGCGACCGTGTAGCGCCAACCTCACCTCCTAATTCCGCCCGGACCCGTCGCGGCACCGTTTTCCCCCTTTTCTATCACCAGCGAGCGAAAATCCTCCACGCTCATTAGCCAGCTACTCCCAGGTCTGCTCCTGCTCATTTTAGTCACCTATATACGCTCGTGATACTCATCGGCTCCACCCTTCTTGCTTGGCTACGCTCAATCACCCGGAACACACGAACTTGTGTTCGGTATTCCCGCCACCGTGGACTGACTAAGCCAGGGCCATAACCATTCAATCTAAGCTCGTTCTAAGGTTGTCTCATGTCAGTAATGCTTGCCCAATAATTAATTTGGGCAGCCACCGCCAATCTTGGCCGGTCCGAGCAGCAGAGTCGTCGACGGTGAGCACGCCGTAGTTTTGGATTTATTTGGAGAAGAAATAGAACTAGAAGGGTATTTTTGTAAGATGTCAGTGACTCTAGGAATAGTCCCGGGAACGCTTTCCAAGTTATTTAAAACATCGGGGGCCGTTTCGCAAAGTCGGCACCGCGGGCGCGGGTGCACGCGTGCTTTCCCCCTTCTGCAAGCCGGTTGGGCTGAATTCAGCCTAACACTGTTCCTAATTTTTCTTTTTCTTTTTCTGTTAGGATTAGAGAATTTCTAGAAAAATGTAGAAAAATGATAAAAATGCAAGACCAATTTTGCTAGGTTCGTAATTTTCTCTAGTATTTAATAAAAGTAGTTTCATGAATTTTAGTCCAAATAGGGAATTATAGAGTATTTATAATAGCCAAAACTTATACTCCTAGAATTTTAGAAATTGTTTAATAACTCCAAAAATCACTAAACTTTTTAGATAAGCTTTAGATGTTATTTAGGAGCCTTGGGTAAAGTTTGGTATGATTTGGATAATTTTTAATGTTTGAACCTCAAAACCCTAGTCTTCTAGTGATGCCTGCCCTATGAACTTCACTACTGACTCCAAAAACCCTAGTTTCCTGGAGATCCGTGAAGGAAAATTGTATTCAAGACATTAGATAATGTACTTTTATTATCTCTGCATTTGCATAAGCATTACATGATCATTCATGATTATATTGGTTATATATAGAAAACGAAGAAGTAGAAGTCAGAAGCAAGAGCTACAAGACCACCACCTGAAGAACCTCAGGCTGGGAACTGCTTTTTTTTACATCTGTGGAGCAGAGCCCGATTCACCTATAAAATAAGGCAAGCCCCGGTGCATTTGCCACCTCCTTGCTATTTTAAAATCTTTCTCACTTGCGTGATGCATTAGGTGATATGAGTTGTGTGCTAAACAAGTTGCTGCATTTCCTTCCTTGAGAATTGGATTACCTTTCCTTGATCCCCTGTTTTACAAAAAGGTTTTTCATATGCTTAGCCTTGCTCTAGAAAAACAAAATGTTTTGTTTTGACAAAAGATGATGCTTCAAATGGGTGGGATGTTTTCAAAATAAAACTTGATGGTGGATCCATCATGGCCGTGATGGGTTCGACATCAGAAAAGATGTACCTTTGCCAGGTACCAAACTTTGGGTTGAAAATAATAAAGCTGAGACCGGGCGGTTAACTTGCACGAGAAGGGAATCTCAGTGTAGTGCCTCCGTCTGAGTCGATTAAGGACCATCTCGATGTAGGCTTGATGATCGAGGACCTTTTAACTGGTCACATGCCTCATCATGGGTAAGCTTTGCCTCAGGCAGACTAATACCAGAATAAGATAACACGCAATGGGAGTGGATAGATGGCGAAAGTAGTGTGTACCCTCCATGACAAGAGGCTGGACGGTGGTGTATCTGTGCTCTCGGTTGGCGTGAACCTGATTTGGTCTTAAGAACCCCGGTGGCGAGTTGACATATGCAAGGGTTAAGTGCTACAAATGTCGTGTGATTGGAGATCCTAAGCTGAGTATTAATCGATTTGGATCGCCATTACTTCTTGGACATGAAGACTTGGTCACTGCCCTACACGTAGCATCCCAGTGAACAAGAAGGGTTGATAAGAAATTGTCTAGTATAGGTCAAGTGCTTGAACTAGGGTAGAAAGGACTCTAGAACCCAGGTAATGACTAAGTTTGCTAATAAAACTGGATTTTTAAGGATCCACTACTAGTAAGCATTTCTGCAAACAGAGTCTCTGATTCCTGATAAGCCATACCTTGAATCCCAAAGGCCAGCATATCATTGAGATTCTTCTATTTTGACGGGTAAGACTTGCGAAAGTACACTCCGTACTCAGGGCTTTTGAACCCATGTTGTTGTAGGTGAGGAAGCAGCAAATTTTTGTTGCTTTTGTTCCAAGGTGGTGCCTAAGGAAGAAAATCAAGACTGAAGCCTCGGGAGAAAGTGTCCTCCTTTAAAAAAATTTCACTATCAATCGGGAGGGGTTTTTGCCTCCCAGGGTTGTAATAATATTACTCCAGCACTCTTATATTTACTGGTCTGTAATAATACTACTCTTTTTATACTTTAATATAAAGTAAGTTGTTGTAACTGCTTCCGCATTCTCGTTCCTCCGATGTGTTGTAATATCTGCGCGATGGGTGAAACGCTCTTGGGCAAGGTAAAGAATACAGATATCGAACTTGTCAAGTGATCAGGTGCACTTGCAGGGTTGTCTGAGGTCCGATGGACAAGGACAACTGTAGATCAGCCTAATAACTTGAGAGGTTCGGTCACAGCTGGTATCAGAGCGAAGCCCATCTCTGCAGATGTTATAAGGCATTTTCAAAAAGAATTTTCAAAGACTTATCTAAGAAAAATTCTTTCTTTCTTATCTAACTACCTTCTGAAGTACTTATGTTAAAGACCAGATAGTAGAGTACACTGTATAGAAGGTTGTGAATCAACTAAATTTGATTCTGTAATTATGCATGCATCATGATAAAAACTATACTAATAAAAATTTTCCCCTTACGGAGATATGCCGCCACGCACAAGGAAAACCGCACGCAAGTCCACTGGACCGATTGGCGTGCCTCGCCATCAGCTGGCTCCAAAGCATGAGGATAGCAGCAGTGGCTGCAATGACCCCATTGGAGATCTAGAAGCCCAGGTGGAGCAGCTTCGAACGGAGCTATGTCACAGAAACAATGTGTGGGTCGAGGATGGTCAGCGCATAAATGAGTTAAGAACTGACATCCGACATCTCCAAGACAAGCTTGGCGAACGAGATTTGGCACTCGATTGGGCCGTCAACTTGCGTTCCATTGCTTGGGACCGAGAATCTAAAGCTCGAGCCCGTGTGGAGGAGCTTAGCACGGCCGTTGATAACTTGCAGGTGTACTACAATACATTGCATGAGGAAATTCATGAATTGTATTCATGACTGCACCCCGACGTACCTGCCGACCCTGTCGGAATGGGAGCTGGACCTTCTGGAACAGCAGGTGAAGCATTTGGTGGGGAACTGGATCTTTTCAAGCCCCCTCCTTCAATGAACCTGACCGATGAATGGACCCCTACACCCTACAACGAAGCTGCTAAGGATAATAAATACTAGTAGTAGTATAGTTTAGAAATAATGTTAATGTAAAATAGGTCATGAAGTCATGTTGTACATGGAGTTTGTAATATTACATCTTAAGTAATGTAAAATGGTGGTATGTATCAGCATGTGATATTTTCCAAATATTTCTTTGCTTCAGATGCCATCTCGAACTCGTGCACATGACGGCGTGGGAACATCCCGTGGTCAAGATGATACACCCAATCCACCGCCGGTACCGCCCACGCTGGCCGAGGCTATCGCCGCCTTGGTCACCGCGACCGCTGACAACACCCGCTTCCTACGTGAAATGGCGGGGCAGCAACTTCAACAACTAGGTGGGAGGGCTTATCCGCAGGGACCCCGCGAAACTTCGTACTTGGATTTCTCGGAAACCCATCCCCCACTATTCGTCAAAGCTGAAGATCCCCTTGAAGCTGACGAATGGGTCCAGGTCATTGAGCAGAAATTTGGACTCATCCGATGCACGGAGACCCAGAAGCCGTTATTTGCGGTTGAGCAGTTGAGAGGCCCTGCCAGCACCTGGTGGGGAAATTATGTGGCCATTCAGCCTGCCGAACATCAAGTCACCTGGGACGAGTTTAAATTGGCTTTTTGAGAGCACTACATTCCAGAAGGAGTGCTCCATATGAAGCAAGAAGAATTCATGAAACTCAACAAATTCAATCATTTGTCCCAGTACACAATTGACCAGGTCAATACTGACCTAAAAAAAGAGAAACTGTTTTATGAGAGGCCTCAATGACCGGCTACAACGAAAGATGGCCACCTGCCTCGGCCTCTCCTACAGCAGAGCTGTCAGCACAGCGTTGGCAGTTGAAGCTAAGTATCCAGGCCCTAGGAAGTCAAAGGGCTTTGGATGTGACAGGTCCAACCAAGGGCCTGAAAAGCGACAAAGGTTGGTAATCCGACCTTTCAATCAAAACCGTTCTTCACCTCGTCCACCCTCCTACCCCTTCAAACATCATGTATTCATCCGCCCTACCACTGTCCCCACTTCAACAACTCAGCCGAGTGCCTCTGGTGCTCGTTTCCCTGCACTCCCGAGTTCATCAACTGGATGCTTTAATTGTGGGAAGTATTGACATTTCATCAAAGACTGCCCATATCCAAGGCGGAACAATTCCAATAATCAGCAGAACTCGGGGAGTTCCAGCCAAGGCAAGGGAAACACGACAAATAATGCAGCGGGCAAGAATATGAAGAAAACTCGACGAATCTATTATACACAAGTGGCCACTACGTCAGAGGGAGAGCTGGTCATGATGGGTACATTTCTCGTGGCCAATCATCCTGCAGTCATTCTCTTTGATTCTGGTGCTTCACATACATTCATAAGCAAGACGTTTGTGGAGAAATATTGCATTCCTTGCATTGAATCAAGGGAAGGGTTTATTATTCATTCGCCTGGGGGACAAATATTCACTAAAGAAGTGGCTTTCCATGTGCTAGTAACATTGGCTGATCGGGACTTTCCTACAAATATGATTGTTCTAAAAGGCCAAGATGTAGATGTAATTCTGGGCATGAATTGGTTAGCCCAGCACAAAGCTATCCTCAACACTGATTTGAGAACCATCAGGTTGAGCTATGGCCAGGAAGAGGTTCTCTTGTCCATTCTCGTAGCTACTACAGCTAAACCATTTGGCAGTGTTTATGAAGCCATCATACCAGAAATCCAAGATATTTCGGTAGTATGTGAATTCCCGGACGTCTTTCCGGAAGATCTGCCTGGATTGCCTCCAGAGAGAGATGTAGAATTTGTGATTGAATTGAAGCCCGGTACGACTCCTATTTCTAGAAGTTCGTACCGAATGCCTCCCAATGAGTTGGCAGAGCTCAAGACACAATTACAAGATCTACTGGAAAAGGGATTCATCCGACCTAGTTCGTCACCTTGGGGTTGTCCAGCCATCTTTGTTAAGAAGAAGGACCAAACACTTTGGATATGCGTGGATTATAGACCCCTTAATGAGGTCACAATCAAGAATAAGTACCCTCTTCCCCGGATTGATATTTTATTTGATCACCTTACTAGAGCTTGGTTATTTTCCAAGATTGACCTCAAGTCAGGTTATCATCAGATCCGTATCCGACCCGAAGATATACCCAAAACCGCATTCACTACGCGGTATGGATTATTTGAATATCTGGTTATGTCTTTCGGATTAACAAATGCTCCTGCCCACTTCACATATCTGATGAACTCGATATTCATGCCCGAGTTGGATAAATTCTTGGTGGTCTTCATTGATGATATTTTGATATATTCCAAGAATGATGAGGAGCATGCTCGGCATTTGCGGATCGTATTAACGCGCTTAAGGGAGCATCAACTATATGCTAAATTCAGTAAATGCACATTTTCGCTGGAGGAAATTCAATTTCTGGGACACGTATTGTCTGCTAAGGGGATTGCGGTTGATCCCAACAAGGTCAAGGATATTTTGGAGTGGAAACCACCAACCACTGTACATCAAGTGGAAAGTTTCCTTGGACTGGCTGGTTATTACCACCGATTTATTCCAGATTTTTCCAGGCTTGTGAAGCCAATCACAAGTTTATTGAAGAATGATACAAAATTTAACTGGTTTTCAAGATGCGATGAAGCCTTTGAGCAGCTGAAGGTGTTATTGACCACTGCTCCAGTATTAGCTCAACGGAACATTGAAAAGCCTTTTGATGTGTATTGTGATGCATCAAGCAGTGGTTTAGGTTGTGTCTTGATGCAAGAAGGTCGAGTTGTAGCATATGCCTCAAGACAGTTGCGCCGGCATGAGGAACATTATCCAACTCATGACCTGGAATTAGATGATGTGGTTCATGCCCTGAAAATATGGCGTCATGATCTGCTGGGGAATATCTGTCATATATATATAGATCATAAAAGCTTGAAGTACATTTTTACCCAGTCAGAGCTAAATATGAGGCAGAGGGGATGGCTTGAGCTGATTAAAGACTATGAATTGGAAATTCACTATCACCCAGGCAAGGCCAATGTAGTGGTAGATGCACTAAGTCGCAAGGCTTCTTGTCATTGTCTTACGATGAAGAATTCTGACATTACATTATGCCAAGAGATGGAGAAGTTGAACCTGGGAATGATTCAACATGGAACTTTAAATCACTTAAAGCTTGAGTCGGTTCTTCTGCAAAGAATCATTGATGCACAAAGAAATGATGAGGGTATGAAATACATTCATGAGAAAATAGAGGCCGGTAAGGCAAAGTGTTTTAGAAAAGATGATCAAGGCATTGTATGGTTTCACAACCGCATAGTTGTGCCCAAGAATGATGAGGTTCGCAAGCAAATTTTAGATGAAGCACATCTTAGTCGCTATTCTATTCATCCTAGAAGCACTAAGATGTATCATGATCTAAAGCAACATTATTGGTGGACAAAGATGAAGATCGAAATTGCACGCTATGTGGCGAGAAGCGACACTTGCAGACGTGTCAAGGCCATACATGTGAAAACTGCTGGTCCATTGCAATCATTACCTATCCCAACTTGGAAATGGGAAGACATAAGCATGGACTTCATTGTGGGATTACCCAGAACAGCAAAAGGGTTTGATTCCATCTGGGTTATCATTGATCGACTCACAAAGATCGCCCACTTTCTCCCAGTCAAAGTAAAGTATCTAGTAATCGCATATGCAGAACTGTATATCGCTCGCATTCTCAATTTGCATGGTGTTCCGAAGACAATAGTGTCGGATCATGGACCTCAATTTGTATCCAAATTCTGGGAAGAACTTCACAAATCCTTGGGTACTAAATAGCTCCATAGTTCGACCTATCATCCTCAAACTAGTGGGCAGACTGAGAGAGTGAATTAGATACTTGAAGACATGTTGCAAGCATGTGTTCTGGAGTTTCCGCAGAAATGGGATGATTGCTTACCATTAGCGGAGTTATCCTACAACAACAGCTATCAAGAGAGCATCAAAATGGCACCCTTGGAAGCTTTGTATGGACAACGGTGTCATACCCCGTTAAACTGGTCTGAACCTAGAGAAAGATGGTTTTTAGGCCTGATATGGTAAAAGAAACAGAAGAGAAGTTTCAACAAATAATGCATAATTTGAAAGAGGCCCAAGCTCGCAAAAAGAGTTATGCAGACAAACAACGCCAACCATTGTACTTTCAAGTTGAAGATTATGTCTACCTGAAAGTCTCACCAATGAAGGGTGTATCTCGTTTCGGGGTAAAAGGAAAACTTGAACCCCGGTACATTGGTCCTTTTCCTATCCTTGAAAGATATGGACCAGTGGCATACCGACTCAATTACCCGAAACATTGTCTGCAGTGCACAATGTGTTCCACGTATCCCAATTGAAGAAGTGTCTTCGGGTTCCAGATTGAACCGTTGAAGTGACGGATGTAGCCTTAGAACCAGCCTTGACATATTCCGAACATCCTACTCGAGTCTTGGATCAAAAGGACAGGATTACCCGAAGGAGAACACTCAAGTTTTATAAGATACAATGGAACCAACACACGGAAGATGAAGCTACTTGGGAAACTCAAGACTTTTTAGAAAAGAATTTCCCAGGCTTTTTAGCTTCATGTAAATTGTGATATATGTACACTTGTTGTAATAGAGAAATAAACCCCATACCACCCCTGCTTTGTACAAGAAATAAGGAAATAAAAATATGACACATTTCCTTTTCCATTACTTGCCTTAGGACTTTTTAATCTCGGGACGAGATTCTTTTATGGGGGGAAGGATGTAACACCCCTGGTGTTACTGCCACTAAAACTTGAGCATAACATCATGAGCATTAGCATATCATGTGGTTGTTATATTTAGAATGCATTCACTAGGCCAAAAATTTCAAACGAGTTGTAATGATGTGACTTGTCATGGGTGAAACCCTAGAGTATAGGTACTTAACCCTAAACTGGGCTTAGAGGTGTAAACAAAGCCTAAATGAGAGAAAACTTCAAAACTCATTAGAAATGGTCATAAAATGTCCCCATTAATGGACTTAAGTGGCACCCAAACCCTATAAGTACCAAAAACCCTAAATAGACCCTAGACTGAAACCCTAGGGGGTTATATGTAAATGTTGCACACTTTTGGACCTAAGTGCAAAAACCATGGAATTAGGGTACCTTAAGTCATATGGTTCACATATTTGAAGATTTGCAAATGAAACCATGAGATTTGGGCCTAATTGCAAAAAGGCCACTCTAGTGCTCATGTATGGCTAAGTCTGGAAATCATTGAAGAAGGCTGACTTTGGAACTCTGTAGATCCAAAAATATAAAGATTTTGCCTAGGGTCAACACATCAAAAATTTAGAGCTACTATAGGAGTACAACTTTGCTAAAGGGATTAAGCCTTGGTGTCATGAAAATTTTTGAGATAATTAGGCCCAAAGATGGGCTGTCAGTCAGCCTAAGGTCTAAATTCTGGTTAACACACTACAGGAATCCCGTTGACTCCCGTCGGCCAGATTAATTCCCGTCGGCCCATGCAAAAGCCGACGGGAATTAAGTAACTCCCGTCGGTCATAGACTAGCTGACGGGATTTAATTTAATTGCCGTCGGACCAACTAGAGGCCGACGTGGATTAATTTAATTCCCGTCGGCCACGTCACCGAGCCGACGGGGTTACGTAATTCCCGTCGGCTTTGTGCTGCAGCCGACGGGGGTTATTTAATTCCCGTCGGCCACGTCACAAGCCGACGGGGATTAATGGTTCTAGAGCCACCAGTTGCCGCGCGCGGACTCATTCTTCCTGCTCTCTCTCCACTCAAACCGTCGAACCGCCGTCGCCGCCCGCCCGAGCCGCCGCGCTGCCATGCTCCCGCGCCGCCGGGCCGCCGTGCCCCCACACCATCGCGCCCCCACGCCACCGCGCCGCCGCGCCCCCACGCCCCGGCGCCACTGCGCAGCCACGCCACCGCGCCGCCACGCCATCCGAGGCCCGCGACCCGAGGCCGGAACGCCGCCCCCGAGGCCGCCAATGCCCTCTGCTCGTCCCAAAGCGCCGTCGTCCGCCCGAACGCCGCCTCTATCCCCCGAGCGTCGCTGTCTCCAACCCGCCGTCGTTCATCGTCCGACGTAGACTCGTCGAGGTATAATCCTACCTATATGTAAATACATGTGATTATTTTCGTCGGTTTTTTATTGCCGACGGGAGTTAGCTTTCATGTGATTAGAGTTAGTTTAATATAACATGTGATTAGAGTTAGTTTATGTGGCTTGATTAGAGTGTGATTATTGTTTATTTTCATCAGTTTTTATTGCCGACGGGAGTTAGCTTTCATGTGATTAGAGTTAGTTTAATATAATATGTGATTAGAGTTAGTTTATGTGGCTTGATTAGAGTGTGATTATTGTTTATTTTTGTCGGTTTTTATGGCCGACGGGAGTTAACTGTAATACGATTACAATTTGTTAGTTTAATATCACATGTTAATTTTCGTCGGTTTTAATATCACATGTTATTTGTTAGTATGATTTGACTTAAATTTGGATGTTGCAATATTGTTAATTAATTATTATCATGTTAATGTGATGAAGGTGATGTTATGTATATATATATAGTTTTACTACTTACCTATAGATGTATGTGTGACGTGTAGAAACATGAATGTCTCACACGCACTCTTTACTCGTACACACAACCGCAATAATGGGTGATAGATGTGATTGGATGTATGAAGGTTTCAAGAAGGGTGGGTGTCACACAAGTGAATGGTTTGCCAAGACACAGATGTTTCTGGACCATGCAGCTGCTTTGTCACAAATAGATAATATTAGATGTCCATGCAATAAATGTAGAAATATGACGAGCCACACCAAGAGGCAGGTCACACTACACTTGTGCTCGCATGGTTTCGTGCCAGTGGTGAAGATGTTGAACGAGCAGCAAAAGTAGAAGTTGATGACGGTGAAGATGATGTTGATAGGATGGACCAGATGCTTGAGGATCTGCAGCCTGAACTGGCACCAGATCATCATGATTCACCTAAACCGGAGGTTCAGAAGTTCTTCGACCTACTCAAAGCGTCAGAAGAGCCTCTTCACGGGCACACTGACGTGACCGTACTCGAATTCGTGACCCGGCTGATGTCAATCAAGTCCAAGTTTGCATTCTCAATTAATTGTTACAAGGAGCTTGTGGATTTGATTAGCGAGGTTCTTCCTACGGGTCACAAGATGCCCAAAGACATGTACCAGTCCAAGAAATTGCTTGAAGGTCTTGGTATGGAGTATGAGAAGATTGATGTTTGCCAAGACAACTGTATGCTTTTTTGGAAGGAACATGGCAGAGAACAGAAATGCTTAAAATGTTGGAAGTCGAGGTACGTGGAGCTTGTAAATGAAGATGGGGAGAAGGTGGTGACAAAGGTTGCACATAAACAGCTTCGGTACATGCCTCTCACTCCTAGAGTGAAACGTTTGTTTCTCTCGAGGAAGACCGCTATGCACATGAGGTGGCATAAAGATTGTACGGACAGACAAGATGGGTTAATGGTGCACCCGTCAGATGGTGATGCATAGAAGGCTCTTGACAAATTTGATCCAGATTTTGCCAGCGATGCAAGAAACGTTCGTATCGGCTTGGCAACTGATGGTTTCACGCTGTTCAATATGACCGCTGCGTCGTATTCATGTTGGCCTGTCATTGCCATACCGTACAACCTTCCACCTGCTCTTTGCATGTAATATGAGTTTATGTTCCTATGTCTTGTTATACCTGGGCCTGAGCATCCTGGCGTACGCCTCAATGTGATGCTTCAACCACTGATTGAAGAGTTAAAGAAGCTATGGCAAGGTGTGGAAGCCTATGACTGCTTCAAGAAGCAGAAATTCAATCTTCGTGTTGCATATCTGTTCTCGGTTCATGATTTTATGGCGTATGGTATTTTCTCTGGATGGAGCGTGCATGGTAGATTAACGTGTCCTTATTGTGCTAAAGATACAGATTGTTTTCGTCTTAGTGCTGGTGGCAAGATATGTTTACTTTGATTGCCATAGATGTTTTCTACCCTTCAATCACCCCTTCAGAAGGCAAAGAAAGGAATTTAGGAAGGGTACCATCGTCACGAAGGGACCGCCCAAGCGATGTAGTGGGATAGAAATTACAGAAGAGCATATGAAACTTGTCCTAGACGAGAGTGGGCAAAGGTATCAAGGTTTTGGTGAGGAGCATAACTGGACTCACATATGTGGCTTGTGGGAGCTTCCTTATGCTAAGTCATTGATTTTGATGCACAACATCGACGTCATGCATCAAGAGAGTAACTTTTGCCAAGCCCTCATAAATACATGCATGGATTTCCCTGATAAAACGAAAGACAATGACAAGGCACGCATGGACTTAGCAGTGATATGTGATCGTCCAACCCAAGTGCTTAGAGAAAACGGAGGCAAACAAAAAGCTGACTATTGTCTAAAATCTAAGCAAAGGAAAGAAGTGATGAAGTGGATGAAGGATATTAAATTCCTCGATGGTTATGCCGCTGGTTTTAGAAGATCTGTGAACTTGAAGACAATGAAGATGAATGGACTGAAGAGCCATGACTTCCACATAATTATGGAGAGGCTCATGCCTGTAATGTTTCGTGGGTACATTTCTGAAGCTGTGTGGAAAACGTTAGCTGAAGTTAGCTATTTCTACAGACAGTTGTGTGCTAAAGAAATCAGAAGAGATGTGATGGAACAGCTGGAGAAAGAGGCACCGGTGCTTTTGTGCAAATTGGAAAAAATATTTCCACCGGGTTTCTTCAATCCTATGCAGCATCTCTTTATACATCTTCCATATGAGGCTAAGGTCGGTGGTCCTGTTCAGTATAGGTGGATGTTTCATATAGAAAGAGCTTTAAAGAAGCTTAGAGCAATGGTGGGCAATAAGGCAAGAGTTGAAGGATGTATTGCGGAACAATTTAAACTTAAGGTGGTAGCACACTTCACAAGTTGTTACTTTGCAGAAGAACATAATGTATTTGCTCGAAAGAAAAGGTACCATGATGATGAACGAGAGATGCCTCCTTGTAGTGATCTTTCGATTTTTCAGACAAACGGCAAAGCCGTTGGTCCACCAAAGGCATATCACCTCAGTATGGAAGAACGAAAGTCTGCTTTACTGTACATGTTCACGAATATGCCTGAGGTGGAGAAATACTTTGTGTAAGACTTATTTTCTTAAACTATTCATATGTGAATTAGTTTATGTTATCAAATATCTCATGTCATACAATAATATTTGACATCGAGTTTGATGAACAAAACATGAGGTGTCTCGATAGGCCAACAGTGAGAGACATAGACAAATTGCGACGCGATGGTATGCATGGGCGACCTAATTTCATTATGTGGCTTCAGGACCGTGTAAGTCTTAATTATGTGGCTCTGAGAGTTAATTTTAGTTAACTAATATTATAGAATTTGCTAATGCTTTGTGGCATAATTGACAGTTTGGGGAGGAAATGAATTTGAATGATGACTTACGTCAGTTATCTATTGGAAGCGAAACTGCCAAAAGCTATGGACGTTACGACGTTAATGGATATCGCTTTCGTTCAAGCATTTTCGAATCAAGTCATCTTATGGCCGCCACTCAAAATAGTGGAGTCATTACTAGGGCAACCGACATGGAAGGACACGAAGCCTGCTATTACGGGAAAATCAAAAATATAATCGAGATTACATTTGCTAGAAATAAGCCTTTAGCGCTAGTTTTCTTTGAGTGTAAATGGTATGACCCGAAGTATTATAGGACCGAATTTGGGATGACACAGATCCAACCGGAAAAATTGCTTCAAGGACACGACACGTATATCCTTGCCCATCAAGCAGACCAAGTTTATTTCTCGACATATCCATGCAAAAAGTTATCTAAATGGAGGGTTGTGTACAATGTAAATCCCCGCGAACGCCTATACACTCCTGGTGAGGACGAATATCAAATTGGTCACCTTGAGCAGGTTGATAAGGTGTTTCAAGAAGAAGAGTTGCCAACTAGTTTTCATATTGATCCTGCATCGGCATTAGATTCACTAGTTGCAGACGTTAACGACTTAACTTTTCCCGAGAGACGGAGAAGACAACCTGTTAGGAGAAAAGTTACATGGCGACCTCTGCATAGAAGAGAACAAATAGATCCTGATTTTGATGATATTTAACAAGTAAAGTTGTTTTGTTATTTCATTTGTTTCTATTTTAAGTATTATGTCATTTTTGATGCACCAATTAATAATTTCTTATTTTTTATGCAGGATGCCGCCAAAATCAAAGAAGTCAGTGAAGGGGCTGTTCAAGGGCCTGGGCCTTTTTCAGGGCAGTTCTTCTAGCAGCAGCAGACGTCGAGATCTGTTGAGCATGGTACATGGAGATGAGGTAACATATCTTGTACAAATAAATTTGTTTACATATTTACAAATAAATCTTGAGTTGTATGTACCAGGATGAGCAGCACACTGAGGAGCAGCACATTGAGGAGGAGCAGCACAATGAGGAGGTGGATCACAATGAGGAGGTGGAGCACAATGAGGAGGTGGAGCACATGACATGGGACTAGGCTGCACAGCATCACCAGCCATGGGACCAGTGGGACCACCAGAGAGAGCAGCAACAGGCGTGGGACCAGTGGGGCCAACAGGGCGAACCGGCTGACAACCCGATGGATGATGGCTCGGGAGGCTCTTCAGCGACACGCACACGTCGCTCAAGAAAAAGCCACTCAGTAAAGCCTCGTCATGCGATAGAGCGAGAGGCTGATAGGACTTTAATCATGCCACATGGAGATCGGTGAGTGTAATATATTAACTTATCTCATATAACTATTATGTCTATTGTTAATGTTTTTGTGTAATGCAGGAATTGGGAGGACCTGTCCTTTGACGGCAAGGGACACCACACTCATGTTAACCTTACGTTGGGTTCTCTTTGCCGCCTTCACTACCCTGGTATAGTGAAGGTGTCAAACGGTGATACCGAGGATGATGTGCTCGTCAGTACCTGGGACGAGTACAAGTTTAAAAAGGAACGAAACCACACCGACAGACAGGGACTTGTGTGTAATGACTTTTGGGTATGAATTCTTTATTATTTTTGTTATGTTTCTTAATATTGTAAATCTATGACTTATACCATTGTATTTGTATTCTTTATGTTGTAGCTTCGATATCGGTTGCCTGACGGAGAGGATTACATGGGGCACGCTAAACGTGTCTTCCAAAACAATGCAAAGAAGCTGGTGAAGGATGCCATATACTATGCGAGAATTCAGGTTACAAACCTGTATTTTCAAAAGCATCCGGAAGAAGCAGGCCCCTTGAATAAAAAGGAAGGGTCCTCAAAGATATATTTGACTGAGGATCAATATCGTGAGGTTAGTATTCAATTTGTTTTACCCTTTATATTGATTGTTGTGATTGATATAATATGTAACATTGTGTGTGCAGGTGATGGTTCCATGGATGGCGCCCGTGCCTGATGCGTACTATGCTTGGTGTCGATATTGGGCTTCCGAAGGCTTCCAGAAAGCGTCAGCGCATCACAGACAATGTCGAGGAACCAATCCTAACCACAAGTTTGGTGGTGACGACATGATATGAAAAGCTAAAAGAATGGTAAGTTTGATCTAGCTATGTCGATCAGCAAATAGTACGATTTCTTATGAATGTTTTTTGTTTATACAGGAAGCTACGAGTGGCCAAAAGCCTAGTGACATTGAGGTCTACCAGGAGGGCCACAAAGGACCAGACCCGAACAACCCTGACCAGCTCTGCAGCCAGACAGCCACGGATCGCTTGGTGAGTTTTGGCTCAAAAGTTCAAACGTTCAAAGTATATATGTTGGGGCGAAGGCGAAGACGCCACCCTTCGCTCGATGCCTTCGCCGACCTCGCTGCACCAACGGAGGCAAGACGATGGGCAGACTCACCCTTCGTCTTACACGTCGCCGGACGAAGACCTGTGACGAGGTCGTCTCATCTTGCGACCTCGTCCAGCGTGGAGGCCCACGTGTGATCTGGCCCATTGTAACAGGCCCTGCGTGGCCGCTGCGCATTACAGGCCTAATTTGTAAAGATCTCCCTATAATTACGGTCTGTAACCCTACTTTATGGGAATATTCCGGGGATAACCTAGGTGCATGTGGGCACATGCGTCCTTAACACTGGACGTTGGGCACTCAGATACCTATAAATACCCCCGCACAGTGCCCTTGAGAGGCTAGATTAACAGAGCTATTGTCATCTCGTGCAAAAACCATGTTTGCGTTGCTACACTCCCCCATTGGATCAACTTGCACCGGAGAGCAAGTTCCAACATTTGGCGCCCACCGTTCGTGCTACGAAAAAACCACCCGCGATGGCACCCAAGAAAGCTAGCTCGAAGGCTGACGAGGCTGCGAAGGCAGCACTGCTTGCCGCAAAAAAGGGCAAGGCCCTCGCCCTCACCCACACCACCCACCAAGAGGCCACTGAAGACGACGCTCTCCACACCTGCGGCTCTGAAGGACAGCCGCAACCTCCCCCAGGCTTCGCTCCACTGGAGGGAGCGGACCTCACCGAGGACGGCGAAGTCATCGGTGTCTCTGCGGAAGAACAGCTACAGATGCGCGCCTTGCGCATCAAGAACCGCAATCTCCAGAAGCAAAAAGAGATACTTGAGGCCAAGCGCCAACGTGTGTCTCCACAAGCCAAGGTGCGGCAAATGATACGCAACGAAGAGCAGAAGGCCCAGGAGCTCGAGCAGGAGATCACGCTAATGCAGCGCGAAGGCCACCTCGGCCTGCAACACGGGCCACCCCTGCAACAGCGCACACAAGTCGAAGACCTACACTTCCCCCAGCGTGACCACGCCATCCCACACGCCGCGGCATTCCAAGGTGTCAACTACCTCGACGAGCGAAGTCCCCTGGCGCCACACCTGCAAGTGACACCTTGGCCTGCCAACTTCCGGGCAGGGACCTATCCCAAGTACAACGACAGCACTGACCCAGCACAGTACATCATGAGTTATCAGGTCGCCGTTGCATCTTCTGGAGGGGACGACGCCACGATGGCCAAGTCCTTCATCATTGCCCTCGAAGGCCCAGCTCTCACCTGGTACTCCAGGTTGCCCCCGTTGTCCATCGACTCCTGGCGAAGCCTCCGGGACAAATTCCTGCTCAACTTCCAGGGGTACCGCCCAGACACCGACGCCTTGGCTGAACTTTCACTCTGCAAGCAGCTAGAAAAAGAGACTCTGCGGGAGTACTACCGCAAGTTTCTGACCCTCAAGTCACAGCTGCCTTCGGTCGATGACCAAATCGCCATCCACTACGCCATCAGTGGCCTTCGGGCCGGCGTCCTTTGCAGCCACTGCATCAGGGATCCGCCCAAGAGCCTCCAGGAGTTGTATCAGCTGTTTGAAAAATATGCCAGATCCGAAGAGCTCCACCAGCGCAAGCTCGAGTCTCAGAGGCAGACACTCCACAGTCCAGCCGCACGTGGACGAGGCCTTCGCAGCCAGACTTCGAACGGGACGGCCGCAATCAGCAGCAAGTGCACAACATCGCCAACCAGCACCCTGCTGGCGAGGCCCCTCGCCGCCAGGAATATCCCCCCCAGGGCCGCGGGAACGGAACTCGCGGTCGGGGCCGGGGACGTGTGCAGCAGCCGCGCCGATTTTACTACCTATTCCACGGCGAAGACTACGCCCACCAAACCAGAGACTGCCCAGAGACGAAGGCCACCAGAGACAGGATGGCACGGGCACAACCAGCCGACAACCCTAGAGTTGTCGCGCACACATATCAGCAACCCCCTCCTCCATACATCCACGCCCCCGCTCCGCATCCACCGCACCACGCATACCAACACCACCAGGAAGTACAAATCGTACCTCCCCCACCCCCACCTCCACACTAGCAACAACAAAACATCCACCACCCCCATGCCCCAAAGCAAGAGGACTTCGCCGATCAGCCGTATCGCAGAGTCATTCATATGATCACTGGGGGGTCCAGCGCCGACTTCGACACGAAGCGGCAGAAGCGGGACCACTACCGCAGCATCAACCACGTCGCCATCACCGGCCCGGTCGTGCAGACGAAGTGGTCCCATGTGCCGCTAACCTTTGACGCCCGAGACGTCGCTCTGCGCAGCGCCCCTGTCACACCCGGCTTTAAGGAACAAAGGCAGATGCATCTCATACATGCGCCAAGAAGACAACATATATAATAACAGAGTGTATAGAGATAAATGTCACAAAACATCAGAGTATTTATTACATAGCGGAAGTCTTATTACAAAATAAAAGAATAAATGTAAAACGAACTAAGGATCGTCGGCGCCAATTCCAACTGAGAAACGCCACCTAGATAAGATCAAACTCCTCGCCTTGTGGCTCCTCCTGAACCACCTGTTCTTCTCCTGTGGGGGGGGGGTGTGAGACAGCAAGAGTGAGCTCACATACGTTCATAGCTCAACAAGTCATGGGTAATAATGTGCATGAACTCACCAAAGGTGGGAGTTCATGTGAAGTGTAAGGCTGATCAACAAAATAGGGGCTAAGGCTGAGCATTGCTTTTATAAGTTGGTCAAAATTTTATTAGCAATTACTAAGTGTAAGTAAATACCAAACCTTAATAATAATAAAGAAAAGTAATAGTAAAATAATCCCAAATGTGATGCAAATGTCCAATTAAATTTAAGTTCCATAAATTAATCATGTGAGGGTCCGAGCTGCTCATGACCGTGAGCACGGCTAGTATACCAGTTTTACACTCTGCAGAGGTTGCACATCTTTACCCACAAGTCATGTTACCCATCTACCAAGAGATGGCCAATCCCATACACCTCTACCGAGGAGGCGAGGTAGGGTAACACTACGAGGCCTTTAGAAAGATCCACTAGCTTCAGAAAACCCGCTACAGTTTATAGGAAGCTCCAATGCAGGGTTCTTGCCTGACCGCCATCGCAGCAAAATCAACCAAGTGCCTCCCTACACTGACCACTCCCTTACTGCCCTTGCCCCTTTCAGGTAAGGTAGTCCTCCACTAGCTTTCCTAATTAATCAGCCAAGGGCGTCCATAAACCCTTGTGGTAGCACTGTTTTCCCGGGTGGTCGCTCCATGTTCCAATTAACATAATGATCTTATCATGAACAGTAAATAACAACGAATAACAAAAGTATAATCATGAATAATGTGTATCTCAATGCCCAAAACCACATATAGCACTAGCAAGTACTACCCAAAAAGTTTAGTGGTAAACAAGGCATAAAGATAGACAAACTAGGGTAACCTATTAGGTCCCATCAAAATTAACCTATGCAGATCATTATGATTAATTAGAACATGAGTGGGTAAAAAGAAGTGATCAAGGGCACAACTTGCCTTCAATGAGCTCCTGCTCAGCTACTTCTACTTGCTGAACCTCAAATTCCACAGTGGCTTGCTCGCCTACTCGCATCAACACAATACATACATAGTATAACATAAATTAACATTGCACCAAACATGTGAATAAAATACACAATAAAATTCTACACATTAAAATGAGACCATTGGAACTGGAATCATTAAATTTGGAGTTATAGATTTCAAGTTATGAATTTCCTAAGATTTAATGTGCTTGAAATGGAATTACATGAGAAATAAATTTTATTTCTGTTTTCATGATAAAACAGAGACTCTAGGTGATGGAGAATAAAATTACAAAATTTTAGAAATTGAAATGGTTCAATTTGGAGCTAAAATGAATTTTCTATGCATTTTACAAGTTTCTAGATTTGTTTTTGTATTAAAAACGAATTTCTGATATTATTTCTCTATTTTTAATCATCTCTGGACTGGGCGTCAATTTTCAAAAAGACCAGGGGTTAGCGCAGAAGATTCCCAAGACTCAGTGAACACCTCACTGGACGGCGGGTTGTATTCTCTCAAATCATAAGGTCTATTTCGTAAAACGTACCCGCGAAGGGTACGGGTGTGTTTCGACCGCTGGATCTCCGTCAGACGGCACAGATTAGATCGCTACACACTACGAAGCGGTATGGAACTGGTCCATCGGATCCACGTTCAATGGTTAAGGTTAAAATACGCCCGATCCGATCCTGCCCTTGTGTCAACGATCCTACGGTCGGCACGAGATCAGGCCGAGGCGGTGAATTCTCCCTAATCTACACCGTCCATCAACAGATCAACGGCCCATGGCCCTTCTTCCCCATCCGAACACCCAGTTGCGTTGGCTGGCCCTCCCCGCGGTGGAGCTCACCCGCGAGCTGAAATTCCACCATCACCGAGCACTAAACTGAAATTAAACTGGTGCTACGTGATGAGGGATGAATGGGGAACATCATGGAAGACGAATTACCTACGGGGGCGAGGTAGGGACCCAGGCCCACGGCGCACCGCAGCTCCGCCGTGGTTCTTGGATCCGGCGAGAAATTGGACGTCGACGCTCCCTAGAATTCTTCTCGAAGGTTCTCTGGTCGCAAGCGCTTGCCCCGGCGGACCTCGCAGACCACACAAACCGGGCAACGACGGCGCACACCGCGAGTTTGGATTGCGGCGGCTGTCCACGGCTCCCTCACTCCCAATTCCCTCAACCAACGACGCTTTGAGGTGGAAGAAAGGTTGGGCGAGGGCCCTCCCAGGACCCGCTATATGGCCACCAGAAGGTTGACGCGGTGCCCGTTGCAACGACCTCCGATTTCCCCGCGGCCACGCGCATCGGCGTCGTTCAGTGCGGAGAGAAGAACAGCAGCGCCCGTCTGACATGCAGGGTCCGCAGGTCATCGAGGTGAACTGGAGCAGGCGCGTGCACACGGTAGAGCAATCTGGGCCGCGCGGGGTGCGGAGATGGTGGAGTGGGCTGAAATATGGTAAGCCGGCCCAGGTGCGGTTTTTATCTTTTTTTTTCTTTTCTTACTTTTCCTTAATTCAAATTTCAATTTGAATCCAAATGTTGTTTGAAGTTCATGCTTAAGTGAATAGCTCAAGTTCAAGCACCATTATGAACAGGTGCATTTATTTATTTATATATCTTTTCCTTATATTTATATAGTATTTCTCTCTTCCCCTTTTTAATTTTAACCCTAAGTCCAAATTGGGGTTGATTCCACATTCCAAGTCATTATTTTGTTTCCACTATTATTGTTATAGTTATTTGAATGCACAAGCAAACAAAAATATCCAACATGACGCATTTTTTTATCATTTGTTTTAATTAATCACCCTTTATTATATATATGCTCTTTTTATTATGCAAATAGGTCACATAAAATTGAGGAGATCTCTCTATTATTCTTTATATACAATTTTGAGTATTACAAATCCTTCCCCCTTAAAAATAATCTTGTCCTCGAGATTTAGGAAGATCTAGGGAAAAGGTGAGGAAAATCTATACGAAGCTCTTCTTCTCTTTCCCAAGTTGCTTCATCTTCATCGTGGTGGCTCCATTGCACTTTGCACATCTTTATAACCTTATTCCTCGTGACACGAGTCAGTGTATCTAGAATCTTGATGGGGTACTCAGCATAAGTCAGGTCATCTTGAACACTAAGGTCCTCCATTGGTAATTGCTCCTCAGGTACCCTGAGACATTTCTTCAGCTGAGATACATGAAAGACATCATGAACATCCGCAAGATGATCCGGTAACTCCAATTGATATGCCACCTCTCCCACTCGCTTTAAGTTTAAGAAAGATCCAATAAAGCGAGGGAACAACTTTCCTTTGACTTTGAATCTTCTCATACCCCGGAGTGGTGACACCTTCAAATAGACATAATCTCCCTCCTTAAACTCAAGCAGTCTTCTTCGGGTATCAGCATAGCTTTTCTGCCTTGACTGTGCAGTTCTCAAATATTCCCTTATTTGCTGGACTTGTTCTTCTGCTTCTTGTATAATCTCAGGCCCCAACAACTGCCTTTCACCAGTTTGATCCCAATACAATGGGGTCCTGCACTTTCTGCCATACAAAGCTTCAAACAGTGACATCTTCAAACTCGCCTGATAGCTATTATTATAAGAGAACTCCGCATAAGGCAAACTCTTATCCCAACTTCCACCATGTTTAAGGGCACAAGCTCTTAACATATCCTCTAGCACTTGGTTGGTCCTCTCAGTCTGCCCATCAGTCTGTGGATGGTAAGCCGAACTAAAATTCAATCTGGTATCCAAGGACTCGTGCAACTTCTTCCAATACCCCACCTCCACACCAGCAACAACAAAACATCCACCACTCCCATGCCCCAAAGCAAGAGGACTTCGACGATCAGCTGTATCGCGGAGTCATTCATATGATCACTGGGGGGTCCAGCGCCGACTTCGACATCAACCACGTCGCCATCACCGGTCCGGTCGTGCAGACGAAGTGGTCCCATGTGCCGCTAACCTTCGACGCCTGAGACGTCGATCTGCGCAGCTCCCCCCACATCGACGCCATGGTTATCAACTGCAGCGTGGCAGGCTGGGACCTGCACAAAGTCCTAGTCGACAATGGCAGCCAAGCAGACATCATTTTCCTCCATGCCTTCGACCGCATGGGCATAAGCCACAGCCTGCTCAAGCCTTCGGACAACCCACTGTATGGCTTCGGCGGCAAGGGCACGTTTCCCGTCGGCAAAATAGAGTTGCCTCTCTCCTTCGGTGTAGCACCCAATGCCCGAAGTGAGCAAGTGACCTTTGATATCGTCGATATGGTGTATCCGTACAACACCATCATGGGTCAGGGCTCCATCAACAAGTTTGAGGCAGCCATTCATGGACTTTACCTGTGCATGATGATACCAGGTCCGCTAGGCGCCATCATGGTCTACGGCAACCAGCAGACTACGCGAAACATAGAGCGGGACTTCGTCCCCGGGCAAAGAAACGTGCACTGCCTCACAGCCCAGCGCGAGGTCCCCGCGCCCGCCAGCCCAACTGACAAAGAACACGACAAAGCACAGCTACAGAGCAACGACGGGACCAAGACTGTTCCCCTCGACCAGGCCACGCCCAAGCAGACGGTCACCATCAGCGAAGACCTCACTTTGCATGACGAGGAGAAACTCCTCTGCTGCTTGTCCAAGAACAAAGACCTCTTCGCCTGGTCCGCCCTCGACCTGGTCGGGGTCAGCCGATCCATCATTGAGCACAGCTTGGGAATCGACCCTTCGGTGAGACCGAAAAAACAGCGGCTTCGCAAAATGTCTGACGAGAAGACAGAAGCCGCCAAGGCCGAGGTACATCGCCTCCTGGAGGCCAAATTTATCGAGCCAGTGGCCTACCCCACGTGGCTCGCCAACGTTGTGATGGTGCAGAAAAAGAGCGGCAAATGGCGGATGTGCATCGACTTCACCAGTCTCAACAAGGCCTGCCCAAAGGACAACTTCTCGCTGCCTCGGATTGACAAAATAGTCGATAGTGCGGCCGGGTGCGAAGTCATGTCACTCCTCGACTGCTTCTCCGGTTACCATCAAATATATATGAAGGAGGAGGACAAGGCCAGCACCAGCTTCATAACACCCTTCGGCACGTATTGCTTCATCAGAATGCCGGAGGGACTCAAGAACGCCGGGTCCACTTTCTCCCGGCTTACCAAAACGGTGCTCGAGGGGCAAGTCGGCAGAAATATATTCACGTATGTGGACGACATCATCGTCGCCAGCAGGAGCAAGGAGGACCATCTTGCTGACCTCGCCGAAACGTTTGCGAACATGCGGGACGCACGACTTCGCCTAAACCCCGAAAAGTGCGTCTTCGACGTTCGCCAGGGAAAATATTGGGTAACCTGGTATCACACCGCGGAATCGAGGCCAACCCAACCAAAATTCAGGCCATCATCAACATGACGCCCCCGCAGTCAGCCAGAGATGTCCAGCGCCTAACAGGCAGATTGGCCGCCCTCAACAGATTCATCTCCAAATCCGCAGAGCGAAGTCTCCCCTTCCTCAAAACTCTCCGCGGCGCAAAAGACTTCACTTGGGGACCAGAGCAGGCGGCGGCCTTCGCCTCATTGAAACAGTACCTATCGGAATTGGCAGTTCTTACAAGCCCCGACTCTTCGCTACCCCTGTTGCTTTATGTTGCGGCCTCGCCGCACGCGGTCAGCGCGACACTGGTTCAGGAGCAGACAGTAGAGGGCGTGATCAGGCAGTGTCCAGTTTATTACGTCTCCGAAGTGCTCACACCATCAAAATGTAACATGACGGAACTAGAAAAGATTGTTTATGCAGTTGTTATGTCTTCGCGCAAATTGCGCCACTATTTTGAAGCATTCAAGGTCCGAGTCACCTCAGATAGGGGACTCGGCGAATTGTTCAGGAACCCGGAGGCATCGGTACGGATCGTCAAATGGGCGGCCGAACTCTCCGGCTACCACATCACTTTCGAGCCCAGGACAGCCATCAAGTCACAAGTTCTGGCAGACTTCGTCGTTGACTGGACTGGGCCAATAACATAGCCGGACCCGTTCACAGACAAGGTTTGGACAATCCATTGCGACGGCGCATGGTGCCATGCGGGGGCAGGCGCTGCTGCAGTCATTACCTCACCCGCCGGGGTCAAGCACAGATACGCGGCACGCCTCAGCTTCGCTCTGGAATCTGACAGATGCACAAACAACATAGTAGAATACGAAGCTGTCATCCTCGGCCTCCGCAAACTAAGGGCCCTTGGTGTCACCACCTGCATTATCAGAACAGACTCCAAGGTAGTCGCCGGCCAAGTCGAGAAAGACTATGTAGCAAAGGACCCCGCACTTATGCAATACCTCGCGGCCATCCGTAGTCTCGAGAGACAATTCAAGGGTTTCACCTTGCAGCATGTGGACCGGGCCAAGAATGAGGAGGCCGACGCATTGGCCAAGGCTGCCGCTAGAGGCGAGTCCATGCCCTCCGACGTGTTCTACCATGTTATCGGCACGCCAGCCGTCCGCAGCCCCGAAGGGCTCCAAATAATCAATGACAGCGAGGGCCATCGCATAGTCAACCTTATTACGACCGAAGACTGGCGGGCACCAATAACCCTGTTTCTACAGGGGTACTACCATCCAACCGACATCAACGAGGCCAAGCGCCTCAAACATCAAAGTCGAGACTTCGTGCTGATTGAAGGCCAGCTTTACAAGAAGGGGGTCAGTCAACCAATGCTTAAATGTGTCACCGAGACCGAAGGCGTCCAAATCCTGCGCGAAGTCCACAGCGGTACTTGCGGCTCTCACGCAGGGCCAAGGGCCCTAGCCGCAAAGGTGATCCGTCAAGGTTTCTACTGGCCCGCAATGATCTGCGCCGCAAATCGGGTCACAAGGTCCTGCGAAACCTGCCAGAAGTTTTCTCCTCGATTAGGCAGCCCTTCGCAATTCACAAAACTAATGGCCCACACATGGCCTCTCCAGCGCTGGGGCCTGGACATTGTCGGGCCCCTGCCCACGGCTCAGGGGAACCTCAAGTTCACCTTCGTCGCTGTCGAGTATTTTACCAAATGGATCGAGGCGAGGGCTGTATCCACAATAACATCAAAGATTGCATAGAAATTCTTCTGGCAAAACATTGTTTGCCGCTTCGGAGTACCGTTAGAACTCACAGTTGACAACGGCAAGCAGTTTGACAGCCAAGACTTCAAGGATTTCTGCTTCTCCATTGGCACCAAGCTTGCCTTCGCCTCAGTATACCACCCGCAGTCCAACGGAGTTGTGGAACGCGCAAATGGCAAAATTTTCACAGCTGTCAAGAAGATGCTCCTCGACGAGAAAAAGGGCAAGTGGGCCGATTTGTTACCCGAAGCGGTCTGGGCGCTAAACACGACTGAGTGCAGGGCGACTGGGTTCACCCCTTTCCGCCTCCTATATGGATCGGAGGCCATGACGCCGCAAGAAATCAAACATGGGTCCCCACGGACAGTCTTGTCAGCTGTCCCCGACGTGGACGAACCCACTTCGAAGGACCTCATCGATGGAGACCGCGTCTTCGCCCAACAGGCTCTAAATAAATACCAAGCCCAAACAAAAGCATGGCGCGACCACGCAGTCATCCCGAGGGAATTCAGCGAAGGGGACCTCGTACTCGTCCGAACAGCTCGGACAGAGTCCAGGGGCAAGTTGGAGCCCAAGTGGGAGGGCCCTTTCATCGTCAAGACGAAGGCATCCCCCAGCGCATACAGGCTCGCAACGCCATCCGGCGAGGACTTGGAGCATTCCTGGAACATTGATAATCTCCGCAAACTTTTTGTTTGACTCATCAGGTCCAGCTCGCCCTTGTAATTCGCAAAAACAATTTTATTCTGGCCCGCACTCTTTTCCTCCCGGGGGGTGAGGTTTTTAACGAGGCGGAGTCATGTAATATACAAGTGAAAAATCCCCCGCAAAAATCTACGTCGAAAAAAGATCGCGTAGACGGTCTTTGACATTCGACCAATACAAAGTCACCGCGAGGGGCAGCGCCAGCTACCCTCGCGTGCGACACTCCGCGCAAATGTCGCCTAAGGGTGCAGCCGGACTAGCACAACAAGTGCGAAAAATCGAAGTCTTTCTCAAAAAGACTATCCGTGCAAAAGTCGCCTAAGGGTGCAGCCGGACTAGCACAACAAGTGTGAAAAATCGAAGTCTTTCTCAAAAAGACTATCCGTGCAAAAGTCGCCTAAGGGTGCAGCCGGACTAGCACAACAAGTGCGAAAAATCGAAGTCTTCCTCAAAAAGACTATTCGTGCAAAAGTCGCCTAAGGGTGCAGCCGGACTAGCACAACAAGTGCGAAAAATCGAAGTCTTTCTCAAAAAGACTATCCGTGCAAAAGTCGCCTAAGGGTGCAGCCGGACTAGCACAACAAGTGCGAAAAATCGAAGTCTTCCTCAAAAAGACTATCCGTGCAAAAGTCGCCTAAGGGTGCAGCCGGACTAGCACAACAAGTGCGAAAAATCGAAGTCTTCCTCAAAAAGACTATCCGTGCAAAATTCGCCTAAGGGTGCAGCCGGTCTAAGCACAACAAGTGCGGAAAATCGAAGTCTTCCTCAAGAGACTACCCGTACAGAACCCCACACCAAACTGTCCGCGCAAAGACCAACTACAGGCGCGCCGGATTGACATAATAAACACACTAGACCAAGTGCACAATGCCTTTATGAGCATAGCCGGATGCGCGAAGGCGCACAGCCTCATCATACAAGCTATAGTTACATATGTACAGCGAGGACATCACACCTTACATCGGTTCAACCTTCGGAATGATTCCCATCTCCCTATAGTTAAACAGCATTATCCTCAGCTCCTCACCCTCAAAAAGACTTCGCAGCTCCCCCTCACCTACACTCGCAACGGCCGGCAAGGACAACAATTCCTGCTTGCCAGCCCTGCCCACACGAAGCCGACCGCTGTCCACCTCACTCACCCTACGTTTCGCAACCGCCCTTCGTCGCCTACGCCCAGCACTCGGACCAGGCACAACTTCAGCATCTGCAGCACGCGGCGAAGCCTCCGCCGCTGCCACATCCAAGGCCGCAAAGTAATCCAAGTCCTCATTCGACGACTCTTCCGTCCACTCAACCGAACTCCCAGAGTCACCAAAATCAGAAAACTTAGAAGCAGACTCATCCGATTCATTCCCAGCATCCACGGTCGAAGCCGCCACAAAATTAGCAGTAGAGGTTGCGTGCGCAGGCCCAAAATCTTGAACCTGCGCAGCAACCAAGGTTCAGCAACATAGACAAAATTCTCTAACTACCCACACCCACTAAGCCACCTGCTAAGGCCCAGCCGCTGTGGGATCCTCCGCTGCCGGCTCCGTCGCCGTCTTCGGGGGATCCTCAGCCCTCGGCACAGCGGTTGGCGCCGAGCCACCATCGGACGCAGTAGCCGCAGGGGCGGCGAGGGAGCCTTCGCTGGTTTCCGGGGGCGGCGCCGGGACAACCTCAGCCTCGGCCGCCACCGGGTTCGCCTCGGCTTCGGGTCGCGCGCTGTTCAAAGATCCGAAGTCCTCCATGGTCTCGGCACGCGCCGCCTGAAACACAGCACACCGATTCAGCAAGCCCACGTATAACCCACATCCAACAACACTAAACAAAAGACGAGCATTACCTGACCCCTCGCCCGGTCGGACCGTTCCCGAACCACCTCTTGACCGTGAGGGCCCCACATCCAGTCAAAGAGGGCCCCCGCAGACTCCTTCACCACAGGGTCCCTGACCTTGTAAATCTCGCGCTCAAAATCTTCATCAGATCGGTCGAAGACCTCATAGTGGCTGCACCCTTCGCGGGACAGCGCGTTCATCGCCCCTTCGCAGGTGACGAGGGAGGCAAAAGACATAAAACCCTCCACAATGGTCGGGAGCGCCAGCAACTCCTCTTGCAGCCCCTCGAGACAGCGAAGGCCCGACTCTCGGCCGGGCACTTCGAAGTCAGCGGTCCGCGCGCCCAGCTCGTGGTATGAGTCCATAAGCTGTTTACGCGTCCGCTCAACTTCCGAGCGCGTAGAAGCCTCTACCCTCTCCATGCGGGCTTGCAGAGCGTTGAACCGCTCCTCCCATTCCACGGCACGCTGGCTGGCAAGGCTACCCTCCACCCGCGCCAAGTTGGCCTCCGCCTGCGCCGCCTGCGCCTTGGCAAGGGCCTGGTTAGCCTCCCTTCTCTCCTCCACCAGCTGGCGTCGGAGGTCAGTCCTCACACCCTCCAGGGTGGCCACCTTCTCCGCCAACTTGCGGCACTTGCTATCGGCGGCCGATTTTTCCCGGACGGCGTCACCATGCTGCCCCTGAAGTCTCTCGACTTCGGCAGACACAACTGTCGTAAGGGCCCCCGACGCCACGTGGTCAGCGAAGTCAGCCGCCTAAATAACACACATAAGACCACAATCCCAATGAAAGCGGTAAAAACCGAAGTCTAGCTCAATTTACCTGACTTAGCCGCTGTGACGCCTCCCTCAGCCGGCGGGACACAGCGCCCGCTTCGCCCTTGACGGCGGTGAGCGCCGAAATCTCACCGCCAGCGCTGAGAGCGCTACCCTTCGCCCAGGCACTGTGGCATACACCGTGGTCGCCACCGCAGGCGGAACAACAACAAGTTGCCCCTTGCTCGATCCTGCGACGTACCAACAGTAAAAAAAAATGGGCCAACGACTTACCAGTGAGATAATCATCCACACTAATATCAGTGCCGAAATCGGCAATGCGCTTCCCCGGCGAAGGCAATTCTCCGGCCTTCGTGGCTCCGGGCGAGGTAGACTTGGCTCCGCCGGGGCCGACTGCCTTCACGACATCCGACACCTTGCTGGACCCAGGGCCGGCCGACTTCGCCGCCAGCGTCGACTGGCTACCGCAGGGGGCGGCAGCCTTTGCGGTCCCCCGCGCCCTCTTCGGCCTAGCCTCGGGCAGCCTGATGACCGCCCGGCGCTTTTGCGCAGCTTCCTGACGATCCTTGTCCATCACTGCCGACACAATAACAGAAATATTCCGTTCATAAGGAAACACTCTCAAGTCACGAACCATGCGAGATGTAAAAAAGTCTTCGCTGGCCGCGCGGGGGTTAGGAACGTTATTAGGCCACCAACCCCCGGTAACCTTCAGCATCCGCGCCGAAGACTCCCGGAGCTCGGGCGAAGACATCCTTCCCCCGGGGGCCGCGCATGTCCCCATCAACTCCATAGCAAAACTATCGGAGACCCCCAGTCCTCCCATCACAGTACCTAGCTTCATCTTCTTAGTGGATGGGGCGGCCGCCGGCGCGGGGTCGTCTTCAGTCTCTGCCGCCGGTTTCTTCCCGCGACGGTCGACATCGTCTTGCCCGGGATAACCGTCGTACGGCAGACGGTTCAACTCAAAGACCTTGTTCAAGCGATCGTTGGATCCTCGTATATCCCAGCTACGCTGGCCCTCCGTCTTTGGCACGTAGCGACCAACAATCCGCACCGCCCCATCCTCCGCCTCACGCACGAATGCGGCGGGATCGCGGCTATGCAAATCCAGTGTGAAGGCGGGACTTCGCACCAGCATCCCGCCACGGGAAGGCATCTGGCGAGGGCATACTTCGCCCAGCGCCCAGCCACGCGCCAAGGGCCACACCCCATACGCGACAAACTCCTCAACCAGATCGCGCCCGCTACTTAGGCCGGCCGCGCACCGCAGGGCCCCTTCGTCTGCATCCGCCTCCGCCACTTCAAACTGCGGGTATGCTGAGTAATAATGCGAACACATCTCAGCCACGGGGAGCCCCAGATGGTCTTCGACTGCGCCTTCGGCAACGTAGTCTTCCATCAGTTGCCCCATTTATTGCGGGCATAGGGAACCAACTCAACGACTTCCATCGAAGTCTTGCCTGTCTTCGGCGTAAACGTGCAAGATCCAAATTGAGCAATCTTATTCCCGATTTTCCTTTTCTGCCAGTGCAGACAATAATAATTCACGAAGACTTCGACCGAGGGCTGCCCGCCGTACGAAGTCGTTGCCCAGACATATTTCGCTAGAGCCACCACGACATTTGGCGTCAGCTGGTGGACCTGGACGTTGAACCTACGCAGGACTTCTCCCACAAATCGATGTGCGGGCAGACGAAGGCCAGCAGCGAAAAAAGCCTCGAACACAACCAACTCGCCTTCTGGCTCAGGGACCTCCTCCGTCCCCGGGACACGTGCCACTCCGCTGCCGAAATAACCAAGCTGTTGCATGTCTTGCACGCGGATCGAGGACATCCTCGACACGCCGAACTCCACTGTGTCACCGGCGCGCAACTCCTCCGCCGCCACATTGCTCAGCGTCTCCTCGGACGACGTGCCGGCCGGGGGTGTAGCGGCAGCAGAAGAGGAAGAGGACGGCATCGCTACGTACCGTCGGCGGCGGCGGGCGGTCTGCTTCACACGGGCCAGATCTCCGACGAGCCAGAGCAAGGAGGGCAGACGAGCAGCGAGCGGTTTGAAAAGGCGGTTAGGCTTTTCGTGGAGCGCGGAAAGATAAAGTTCAAAATGCGCCGCCCCCCGCCCCCTTTTATACACAGAGCGTGGCGCTTCGGGATACCCGCAATCCAACAGTACGGCGTCAATCAACGGTCATGTCAAAAACCCCCGCGGAACCACTTCGAGCGAGGGCAGCGTCTCCACCATCTAGCGACGTCTTCGGCACCAGATGACTTAGTCGAACTGGTCCCTCGGAGGGCAAATATTGGGGCGAAGGCGAAGACGCCACCCTTCGCTCGATGCCTTCGCCGACCTCGCTGCACCAACGGAGGAAAGACGACGGGCAGACTCACCCTTCGTCTTACACGTCGCCGGACGAAGACCTGTGACGAGGTCGTCTCATCTTGCGACCTCGTCCAGCGTGGAGGCCCACGTGTGATCCGGCCCATTGTAACAGGCCTTGTGTAGCCGCTGCGCATTACGAGCCTAATTTGTAAAGGTCTCCCTGTAATTACGGTCTGTAACCCTGCTTTATGGGAATATTCCGAGGATAACCTAGGTGCATGAGGGCACATGCGTCCTTAACACTGGACGCTGGGCACTCAGATACCTATAAATACCCCCGCACAGTGCCCTTGAGAGGCTAGATTAACAGAGCTATTGCCATCTCGTGCAAAAACCCTGTTTGCGTTGCTACACTCCCCCGTTGGATCAACTTGCACCGGAGAGCAAGTTCCAACAATATAAATTCCTGCATTTGTAAGGTTATGAATGATGAATAGGCGGCATATGGGGAGGAGATGGTTCGTCGCCATGGCCCTGACTTTGACTTGCGCCATGAACCGGTGGATCCCTCGATGGTGTACGCAAGTGGTGGTGGCAAAGCGCATGGACGGTAAGCTCTAACTTATGAAATTATATGGTTGACACTAAATTGATTATGCAGTAATCACATTTTTTTAATCACTTATAGATACACACTCTTCGACGGATTCATTGACTCGTCGTCGGTGAGATCTCAGAGGACGGGTTCATCTTCCCGTAGCTCATGCTCTCGTCGACCGAACGAGCAGGAGTTGGAGATTATGAGGATGCGTGAAGAGACGAGACAACAACGCGAATTTATGGAGGCTTGCAATGCACATAACCAAGCGATGTATCAAGTGAGTACACATAATCCGAACTCTAAATTATTATATTTCAATACAACATCTTCAGTAGTAACACATATGTGTTTAACAGTTAATGCAGCAACAGGGCATGGCAACAAATTTTCCATCGCCACCACAATGGAGCCAATTTGCAAACACACCAGTTCCACCACCACAGTTCAACACCCCTCCGACACATATACCTGCACCTGGAGATAGGGTACGTTTGATAACTCTTGATTAATTTATACACTTGTATACTTTTTGATATTTGCATTTAACGTGTTGATATTTGCTAACTTGCATAGGTTACGCCTGAAGCGGGTGGTAGTGGGTCTGATCCAGCAGTAGGGACTGGATTTGTTGACTCGCTCTTCGCGTTCCCTCCTCCTCGTGGTGGTGGCGACAGCGGTCAAAGCTCTAACCACCCAAGTGGTGGTTATCTCTAAACACTTGAACTTATGTTTGAAATGTCGTACTCGTTGGTGGATGTTATGTTTCAATACTATGTCGTACTCGTTGGTGGATGTTTTAATTATAAATGCATGTGTTTATGTCTAAATGCATGTGTTTGTGGATGTCGTATCTCTAAATGCATGTGTTTGTAATGTGGCTGTTATCTGTGATTTATGTTATGTGTGATATATGTTTTGTATGCAGAAATAGTGACCTAATTTAGTGCAGTTTTTGTAGCAGTATAGGGTAATTCTCGTCGGCCCAGTTAATTCCCGTCGGCTATGGTCGAACCGACAGGAATTAATTAATAACGCTCGTCGGCCCAGTTAATTCTCGTCGGCCACGTAGGGCCGACGGGAATTAATTAATAACTCCGGTCGGCCTGGGGAACCGACGGGAATTAATAAATGACACCCATCGGCTAGCAAAACCGACGAGAGTTAGCCTTAATTCCCGTCGGCCACTAACTAGCCGATGAGAATTAATTATTCCCGTCAGCCGCCGACGGGGATAAACTTATCCCCGACAAGGGACGCCTGGCGGCTGACAACCGACGGGAATTAAGTGCTTTCCTGTAGTGACAGTTTGTAGGATCAACTTTGGGACCATGTGGAGCTCGGTTTAATGGAGGTTTAGCAAAAGTCCCTGTGACAAAGTTAAAGTTGGATTGATAAGCTACAACTTTGATGCAGAGTATTGATCTAGTCACGACATGAAATTTGGAGAAAATTCGCCCCAAACAAGCTCGGTCAGAACAACTGATGAAGCTTCTAATGGTACAGTGCACTGAAATATCCCTGGGTTCAGTCCCCCTCGCCGCCGACGATCTGCGTGCCCGGATTCGCGTCGATCACCGTGATTTGTGCCTGGCACGCCGTGGATATTCGCGGGGAGGTAGCTTTGGACGTGTTGCGCTCTCGCGGACCTAGCCAGAGCCTAGTCGGAGATAATTCACCGGCGGCCACCGTGGCTCGGTTATTTCCGCCGCCATGTCATCCATGCTTGCTCGTCCCTCACTGTGTCCCTTCTTTACGTGGTAACCATCCACGAATAGTGTAATCCGTGGCCATGGATCGTTAGCCGGACCACCGCGCCTTTAAATAGCCCCGCCACCCACGGCGAGATCTTCACATCTTCACTAGTGAACTCGGTTGAAGCGCAAATTCGCGGAATCCTCTCCACCTCTCCCAAAATTGGTAGTGCACGGTGAAACCATAGTCCTTTGCGACCGTGTAGACCCAACCTCACCTCCTAATTCCGCCCGGACCCGTCGCGGCACCGTTTCCCCCTTTTCTATCACCGGCGAGCGAAAATCCTTCGCGCTCAGTGGCCAGCTACTCCCAGGTCTGCTCCTGCTCGTTTTAATCATGATTCAGCACCTATATACGCTCGTGATACTCATCGGCTCCACCCTCCTTGCTTGGCCACACTCAATCACCCGGAACACACGAACTTGTGTTCGGTATTCCCCGCCACCGTGGACTGACTAAGCCAGGTCCATAACCATTCATTCTAAGCTCGTTCTAAGGTTGTCTCATGTCCGTAATGCTTGCCCAGTAATTAATGTGGGCAGCCACCGCCAATCATGGCCGGTCCGAGCAACAAAGTCGTCGACGGTGAGCACGCCGTAGTTTTGGATCTATTTGGAGAAAAAATAGAACTAGAAGGGTATTTTTGTAAGATGTCAGTGACTCTAGGAATAGTTCCAGGAACGCTTTCCAAGTTATTTAAAACATCGGGGGCCTTTTCGTAAAGTCGGCACAGCGGGCGCAGGCGCGCGCGTGCTTTCCCCCTTCTGCAGGCCGGTTGGGCTGAATTCAGCCCAACATTGTTCCCAATTTTTCTTTTTCTATCAGGATTAGAGAATTTCTACAAAATAGTATAAAAATGCAAGACCAATTTTGCTAGGTTCCTAATTTTCTATAGTATTTAATAAAAATAGTTTCATGAATTTTAGTCCAAATAGGGAATTATAGAGTATTTATAATAGCCAAAACTTATACTCCTAGAATTTTAGAAATTGTTTAATAACTCCAAAAATCACTAAACTTTTTAGAAAAGCTTTAGATATTATTTAGGAGCCTTGGGTAAAGTTTGGTATGATTTGGATAATGTTTAATGTTTAAACCTCAAAACCCTAGTCTTCTAGTGATGCCTGCCCTATGAACTTCACTACTGACTCCAAAAACCCTAGTTTCCTGGAAATCCGTGAAGGAAAATTGTATTCAAGACATTAGATAATGTACTTTTATTATCTCTGCATTTGCATAAGCATTACATGAGCATTCATGATTATATATGGTTATATATAGAAAACAAAGAAGAAGTAGAAGTTGAAGAAGCAAGAGCTACAACACCACCACCTGAAGAACCTCAGGCCAGGAACTACTTTTATTTTGACATCTGTGGAGTAGAGCCTGATTCACCTATAAAACAAGGTAAGCCCCGGTGCATTTGCCACCTCCTTGCTATTTTAAAATCTTTCTCACTTGCTTGATGCATTAGGTGATAGGAGTTGTGTGCTAAACAAGTTGCTGCATTTCCTTCCTTGAGAATTGGATTACCTTTCCTTGATCCCCTGTTTTACAAAAAAGGTTTTTCTTATGCTTAGCCTTGCTCTAGAAAAACAAAATGTTTTGTTTTGACAAAAGATGATGCTTCAAGTGGGTGGGATGTTTTCAAAATAAAACTTGATGGTGGATCCATCATGGCATTGATGGGTTCAACATCGGTAAAGATGTACCTCTGTCAGGTACCAAACTTTGGGTTGAGAATAATAAAGCTGAGACCGTGCGGTTGACTTGCACAAGAAGAGAGTCTCGGTGTAGTGTCTCCGTCTGAGTCGATTAAGGACCGTCTCGATGTAGGCTTGATGATCGAGGACCTTTTAACTGGTCACATGCCTCATCATGGGTAAGCTTTGCCTTGGGCACACTAATACCAGAATAAGGTAACACATAATGGTAGTGGAGAGATGGCGAGAGTAGCGTGTACCCTCCGTGGCCAGAGGCTGGACGGTGGTGTATCTGTGCTCTCGGTTGGCGTGAACCTGATCTGGTCTTAAGAACCCTAGCGGCGAGTTGACATATGCAAGGGTTAAGTGCTACATATGTCGTGTGATTGGAGATCCTCAGCTGAGTATTAATCGATTCGGATCGCCGTTACTTCTCGGACATGAAGACTTGGTCACTGCCCTACACGTAACATCCCAGTGAACAAGAAGGGTTGATAAGAAATTGGCTAGTATAGGTCAAGTACTTGAACTAGGGTAGAAAGAACTCTAGAACTCAGGTAATGACTTAATTTGCTAATAAAACTGGATTTTTAAGGATCCACTACTAGTAAGCATTTCTGCAAACAGAGTCTTTGATTCCTGATAAGCCATACCTTGATTCCCAAAGGCCAGCATATCCTTGAGAGTCTTTTATTTTGACGGGTAAGACTTGCGAAAGTACACTCCGTACTCAGGGTTTTCGAACCCATGTTGTTGTAGGTGAGGAAGCAGCAAATTTTTGTTGCTTTTGTTCCAAGGTGGTGCCTAAGGAAGAAAACCAAGACTGAAGCCTCGGGAGGAAGTGCCCTCCTTTAAAAACTTTTCACTGTTAATCATGAGGGGTTTTTGCCTCCAAGGGTTGTAATAATATTACTCCAGCACTCTTATATTTACTGGTCTGTAATAATACTACTCTTTTTATATTTAATATAAAGTAAGTTGTTGTAACTGCTTCTGCATTCTTGTTCCTCGGATGTGTTGTAATATCTGCGCGACGGGTGAAACGCTCTTGGGCAAGGTAAAGAATACAGATACCGAACTTGTCAAGTGATTAGGTGCACCTACAGGGTTGTCTAAGGTCCGATGGACAAGGACAACTGTAGATGGGCCTAATAATTTTAGAGGTTCTGTCACAGGTTAGGGGCGGACCGAGGGGTGTCCCAAGTTGCTGACGACGAGGAGGAACTCACCGAGGCAACGGGCGCGGTGAGGACTCGACGGCGACAGTAGAACGGTCGCGAGACCACGGCGAGCGGCGGCGAAACTCCGTGAGCGCGCGCAGAGCGAGAGAGGGAGCGAGAGTATTCGGCTGGGGGCACAACTGAGCAAGCGGAGTGAGTGAGTGGGGTGCGGGCACTAAAAGTAGGTTGGGTGCGTGTAGAGGTGGACGAGAAACACGCGACGTGAGCGCGTCCATGGCGGGGTGTGGGCGGTTCGGACGGGGGAGACGGTTCTGACCGGTGGGACCCACGTGCCAGTGGAAGCGAACGGCCGAACGGGCGGACAAGCTGACGAGTGGGGCCCACGGGAAAGCGAGAGAAAGCACACGCGTGTGGATGAGTTTGGCACCGACAGGCTGGCCCCACTAGGCAGCGAGAGAGGGAAGGGGAGAGAGGGCACGCGCTGGGTGGGCTGACAGGCGGGGGTCGCCTGTCAGGGGGAAAGCAGACGCGCGGGCGCGCGTGAGGCCTAGGTGGGCCAAGCTGGGCTGGCTCGGCCGATTTGGCTTTTTTCTTTTTCTCTGGAATTTCTAATGGCTTTTCTATTTTATTTTCCCCAGGGTTTTCAATTCAAATTCAAACCATGATTCAAATTCAAACATGTGCAACAATTCAAAGAATATTTTAAGCTCAGCATGATGCAACATTTCATGACTGATATTGTTTTGACAAAATAAATAATTAATCCATCTCCTAATTAACTCAATTCTAGCTAAAAGAAAGAGAGAGAGAGACTAGAGAGAGATACAAGAGTAACATCTGAATTTGGTAGATATTTAGAAAGAAATTTTATACCCCCAAATTCAGGGTGATACAGACCTATCCCCCTTAAAAAGAATCTCGCCCTCGAGATTCAGGGTTGGCTAGCAAAGAGTTCAGGGTACTAGGCTTTCAAATCATTTTCCCTTTCACAGGTTAATTCTTCTTCTGAGTGATGGCCTCATTTGACTTGCACATCCTGATGGTGCTCCTTCGAGTGAACCGGTCTGCTATCACCAGAATCTGAGTTGGCTTCTCAAATATATGTCAGATCTTCTTGAACTTCAAGGTCCTCTGTTGCCAACTGCTCTTCTGGCACTCTCAAGCATTTCTTTAGTTGAGACACATGGAACACATAGTGGACGGTTGACAGACTTTCTAGTAAGCTAAGTTGGTATGCCACTTCTCTGCGTCTTGCTTGAATCTGGTACTGTCCAATGTATCAAGGTGCCAGCTTGCCTTTGACTCCGAACCTTTTGATTCCTCCGATGGGTGACACTTTCAAGTAGACATAATCTCCCACTTCAAAACTCATTTCTCTTCTTCGGGTGTCAGCATAGCTTCGCTGTCTGGACTGCAATATCTTTAGATTCTCTCGAACCATTCTGATGTTCTCTTTAGCCTCAAGCCGAATATCTAGACCGAACACCTGCCTTTCGCCGGGTTGGTCCCAATGCAACGAAGTTCTGCAACTCCTCCCATAAAGTGCCTGGAATGGTGACATCTTCAGACTGGCCTGATAGTTGTTTTTGTAGGAGAATTCTGCATATGGTAGCCTCTTGTCCCAACCTAACTTGTCTTGCAATGCACAAGCTCTCAACATGTCTTCAAGAATCTAGTTGGTTCTCTCCGTCTGACCATCTGTCTGCGGGTGATAAGCTGAACTGAACTTCAAATGTGCCCAACGCTTCATGCAACTGCTGCAAAAAATGAGAAGTGAACTAGGTGCCTCTGTCAAATACTATCTTCTTTGGGACGCCATGCAAGCATAAAATCCGAGAAATATACAGTTCTGCCAACATTGCACTGTTATATGTGGTCTTGACTAGTATAAAATGGGCCACCTTTGTTAAACGGTCCACTACTACTCACATGGAGTCATAACCAGCACGAGTGCGGGGCACACCAGCTATAAAGTCCATCAGAATCTCATCCCATTTTCACTAAGGAATCTGCAATGGCTGCAACAATCCTACGGGCCTCCAATGTTCTACCTTGATTCTCTAACAACTATCGCATCCGGCGACATACTCTGATATCTCTCTTTTCATACCATACCACCAGAATCTTTTCTTCAGGTCTTGGTATATCTTCTCGCTACCAGGGTGTATAGAATATGCTGTCTCATGGGCTTCCTTGAGAATCAATTCCCGGATCAATTTGATATCGGGAACAGATAGTCTATCCTTGAACCACACCACTTCTTCTGCATCTTCACGGAAATCTGGACCTTTCCCTTCTATGATCAGCTACCGGATCTCGTTGATCTTCTCATCGTCTTTCTGACCCTTCCTGATATCTAGCTCTAGAGTTGGTTCTAGCTCGACTATCACTCCTTGAGTGTTGTTCAGAAATCCGAGACTCATCCTATCGAATTCCTTTGCTAGCTCGTACAACAACGGGTGAGCGGCCAACATATTGACTTGACTCTTTCTGCTCAAAGCATATGCAACCACATTTGCTTTGCCTGGGTGATAATGTATCTCTAGCTCGTAATACTTGACCAACTCTAGCCATCTTCGTTGTCTCATGTTCAATTCTGACTGAGTGAATATGTACTTGAGACTCTTGTGGTCCATGTAGATATCACACTTCTGCCCATACAAATAGTGTCTCTAGGTCTTCAGTGCATGAACCACTGCTGCTAACTCCAAATCATGAGTATTGTAATTCTTCTCATGAATCTTCAACTTGCGGGACGGTTATGCCACTACTTTCCCTTCCTACATCAATACACATCCTAGTATGGTGTACAAAGCATCACAATATACTGAGAATGGCTTGTGAACATCTGGCAGAATCAATACCGGCACTATTATCAACTTCTTCTTCAACGTCTCAAAGGACTCTTGGCACGCTGGGGACCACTTGAACTCAACCTTCTTTACCAGCCAGGCTGTCATTGGCCTAGCAATCTTGGAGAAACCCTCGATGAAACATCGATAGAAAACCGACCATTCCAATGAAACTCTTGATTCCTCGGACATCTTTTGGTGCTTTCCAGTCTAGAATCGCTGCTACTTTCTTTGGATCCACATCTAGTCTATCTTTGTTTATAATATGACCCAAGAACAGGACTTCACTGATCCAGAACTCGCACTTGCTAAGCTTGGCATATAACTAACAATCTTGTTGCCTTTGAAGCACTTTCCTCAAATGCTCCTCATGCTCTTGTTCATTCTGGGAATATACAAGGATATCATTGATGAACACCACTACGTACTTGTTGAGATAGTCCATGAACACACTGTTCATCAAGTACATGAAGTAAGCTGGCGCATTCGTCAAACTGAATGACATGAGTGTGAACTCATATAGTCCATACAAGGTGATAAATGTTGTCTTCGGTATATCCGAAGGTCGGATTCTGAGTTGATGGTATCCTGACCTTAGATCTATCTTTGAGAACACACTGGCTCCTCTCAACTGATCAAATAGATCTTCAATTCGGGGCAGGGGGTACTTATTCTTAATAGTGACGTCATTCAAGGATCTGTAATCATTGCATATCCTCTTTGTACCATCCTTCTTCTCCACAAATAACACTGGGGCTACCGAAGGTGAGGTACTTGGTATGATGTAGTCGTTCTCTAACAACTCATCAATCTACTTCTTGAGTTCCACCAATTCTGGTCCGGACACTCGATAGGCTTTCTTGGAAATAGGGGCGGTGCCTAGGATAAGCTCTATGGCGAACTCAACTTTCCTTTCGAGTGGCATGCTTGGTAACTCCTCGGGAAATACATCGGGGAATTCTGACACAATTCTAATATGAATTTGCTTGGACTCCTTGTCATCTACCAACAAATAGTGACAGGCTCCTCCTTCTAGTTCAGGCAAGTACAGTTTAGTTACTACTTCCTTTCCGGATGGGGACACCAATCTGACTGTACTCTTATCACAACTGATGGTGGCTTTGTTTCTGTATAGCTAATTCATCCCTAGGATGACATCTAACCCTTGAGTAACCATCGTTACTAGGTTAGCGGGGAAGTCTATCCCCCTTATTTCAATCCTTAGATTCGGACACATCCTATCGGACTGAACTTTTCCCCAACTGAATTAACTCTTAAAGGTTGAATCATTGGTTCTATGGGGATGTTATGTGCTTCTACCCATGATGTAGAAACGAAAGAATGTGTGGCACAAGTATCTGAAAGGGAAATAGGGTCAAACCTTTTCCTAAATGATTTTGGTTGTTGAATTGCCCAACAAAAATAATTAGACTAACTAGTTTTCTCTAGATTATAAGTTCTACAGGTGCAAAAGGTTCAACACAAACCAATAAAAAGTCCAAGATAGGGTTCAAAAGGAAAGGAGCAAAAGAAACCGAAGGCTGCCCTGGTCTGGCGCACCGGACTGTCCGACCGGTGCACCAGGGAGATCAACTCTAAACTGCTCAGCTTCGGGTTTCTGGAAAGCCACTCCGCTATAATTCACCAGACTACCCGGTATAGCATCAGACTGTCTGGTGTGCCATGCGGAGCAACGGCTACTGCACCAACGGTCGTCTGCAAAAGTGAATAGTGAACGTGAACAGTGCGCGGACAACGCGCGCAGAGTCACAGCAGCGCTAGAAGGCGCACCAGATAATGAATAGTGACTGTCCGGTGCACCACCGGACTATCCGGTGGTCCCAGCTGTCAGAGCTCCAATGGTCGAACCCAAACGGTTGGGTGACATGGCTGGCGCACCAGACAGTGTCCGGTGGCGCACCGGACTGTCCGGTGCGCCCATTGACAGACAGCCTCCCCAACGGCCATTTTTGTGGTTGGGGCTATAAATACCCCAACCACCACAGTTCAAGGAATCCAAGTTTTCAGCCATTGCATTCAATACAAGAGCTCTAGACTTCACTCCATGACACAAATCAAGAGATCAAATCCTCTCCAAGTCCAAAACTCATTCCAAAGACTTAGTGGCTTGTGAGAGAGAGACATTTGTGCTCATTTGAGTTCTTGTCGCTTGGATCGCTTTTCTTCTTCCTCTATTCTTGTTCTCAAGCAACTTGTAATCAAGCAAGCGACACCAAGTTGTGGTGGTCCTTGTAAGGGGTCTAAGTGACCCGTTGATTAAGGAGAAAAGCTCACTCGGTCTAGGTGACCGTTTTAGAGAGGGAAAGGGTTGAAAAAGACCCGGTCTTTGTGACCACCTCAACGGGGAGTAGGTTTGCAAGAACCGAACCTCGGTAAAACAAATCACTGTGTCATCCACTTTATTTGCTTGTGATTTGTTTTCACCCTCTCTTTTGGACTCACTTATATTTCTAACGCTAACCTGACTTGTAGTTGTGCTTAAAGTTTATAAATTTCAGATTTGCCTATTCACCCCCCTCTAGGAGACTTTCAATTGGTATCAAAGCCCGGTACTTCATTAGAGTCTAACCACTCGAAGTGATGTCGGGAGCATCCGCCAAGAGGGAGATTGGGACCGGCGGCGACAAGTCCGCAAGCTCGGGAAGAACCCACTCAAGGGAGTCCGGCCACAAGCACAAGGAGGAATCCTCTTCCTCCATCAAGACACAATGGAGAGGTGACAAGAAGAAGATAAAGAAAGTGGTCTACTACGAGACCGACTCTTCGTCGCCCTCCACTTCCGGCTAAGAATCGGCATCCGCCACTTCTAAGCACCATGAGCGCAAGAAGTATAGTAAGATGCCCCTCCACTATCCTCGCATTTCCAAATGTACTCCATTACTTTCTGTCCCATTAGGCAAACCACCGGTTTTTGACGGTGAAGATTATTCTATGTGGAGTGATAAAATGAGGCATCACCTAACCTCACTCCACAAAAGCATTTGGGATATTGTTGAGTATGGAGCGCAGGTACCAAAGGAAGGGGACAAGGACTATGATTCGGAGGAGGTCGACCAAATCTGGCACTTCAACTCCAAAGCCACTACTATACTCCTCGCCTCTCTAAGTTGAGAGGAGTATAATAAGGTGCAAGGGTTGAAGAGTGCCAAAGAGATTTGGGACGTGCTCAAGACTACGCACGAAGGAGATGAGGTGACCAAGATCACCAAGCGGAAAACGATCGAGGGGGAGCTCGGTCGATTCATGCTCAACCAAGGGGAGGAGCCACAAGCCATGTACAACCAGATCAAGACCTTTGTGAATCAAGTGCGCAACCTCGGGAGCACAAAATGGGATGACCATGAAATGGTCAAAGTTATTCTAAGATCACTCATTTTTCTTAATCCTTGTGGCAGAACCACCCGAATTATCTTTACTACTCCTTATGTCTTCAGTGTAGGCGTCCACAGACGCACGGTTCTGCCATCGCGCGATTCCTCTCCTCCATCCCGATTCCTCCGCCCGCGATTCCCCTCCCTGCGCCCACCACCCCCGCCGTCGTCCTCGCGGCCAGCCGAGGACAGCCGCCGCGCCCACAAATCACGCGACCATGCCCTTCCATGCCCGCAAATCACGTCGCCCCCTTCCATCCATGGCAGTCGCGCTCCCTCTGCGCCCTTCCATCCATGGCCGCGGATCCCTGCGCGCCACGATTCTTCCCATACGCTCCCTCTGCGCCCTTCCATCCATGGCTGCGGATCCCTGATGTTGAGATCCGGGAGCTGAAGCTGGAGATCTCGGGGATGCAGGTGCGGCTGACGGAGCTGGAGCGGGAGCAGGGGCTGATGAAGCAGCAGGGGAGGATGCGCGGTGGGGACGGCGGCGGCGGGCGGGGCGGCGGCGAGCACGACCGCGCCTTCCTCTCGTCGCTGTCGAGGGGCATCGACAGCATCACCATGTTCGGCGGGCCCGCGGCAGCCGACAGACGGCGCAAGAAGAGCGGCGGCCGGAGCTCCCAGTGCTCCGACGGCAAGGCCCGCAGGCGGCAGAAGGCGTCCTTCGCCTATGACTGAAGCTTCGCTGCTGGCGTCGACAGTGGAGGCGCGGCAGGCGGTGATCGTGGATGGATGCGGTCTCAGCGTCTGGAGGATCGGTCGGAGCTAAGCAGGGACGGTGGCTGCTGACAGCTGAGTGGGTGGACTGCGGTTTTAGCTGTTGGTGATGGCAGTCCGTCGCTCAAGCTTTCTATTTAGAGTTCTGGAGACTACTACTACTATGTTGGTGTTTTCTATTTAGAGTTTTTGGAGACTACTACTATTTAGAGTTTTTCTAAGTTTTGGAGACTACTACTATGTGAAGATATATGCTTTCTATTTAGAGTTTTTGCTTCGTACCAACCTTTCAGAACAGTGTCTTTTTTTATGTCACAGGATTACGAGTATTCAAGTTCAACCCAGTTGCATATGACATTGCTAACATTTCTGTGAGCTGGCAGAAGACTATCATTCATCAAAGCCTCATATAGTGGACTACAACAGATATCTAGGTATGTCATTACTAAGTGAACTGCTTATGCATGGACTGTTGTTTTTCTTTTCTTCTTCAATTTGGTTGGCATAATATTGGTTCGGTTTTCTACCTTGCTCATTTGCCAATTCTATGTGACATATGTTGATGAGCAGAAGTGTTTTGTTAAGCCCTACCTAAACATTTCTGGTAATTATAAGCTCATTGTTGGTTTAGTTGTTCTATATTGTAGTTCAGTGCTCCATAACTATACATATTTCCACTTATAATTCACAATCCACACAGCACATTAGTTAACCATGGAATGTAAAGACTTTCATCAGTAGTACATAACCTAGACATGGCGGGGCTAATGCGGCAGTTCATCTGCTACGATAACCAGTGTTGGGAAGTAGAAGCTCTATTCTCTGGGCCACACACCGGAGGATTGTCAACCATGTCTTCCATATCGAAAAGCTCAAAGTCACTTCTTAATTTACACACAACCTCGATCTGACTATATTGGAACACTATATGTTAGGAATCATACTCTTTGCAATACTAATTCACATGAAATTCTTGAAGCCTATGCTTGACAAAACATAAATTGAAAGTCCGATTTGGCGATTTTGCTCTGTTGTAACTAAAACAACAAATTGATTTTTTTAATTAATTGTCTTGCAAAGGATGTTGCCATCTTTTGCCGCATGTTGCAGTGAGCTGAGCCTCAAATGGGAGAGTAGGAGACCTCTTTTGGCTCCAAGGGTGTGCAGGAGATAAATGTGTGAAACGGGAAACACCAGCCGCTGCTGTCAACTAAGCAGAAGAAAAATAGTAATCTGTTTTTACTTTTAAAGAACAACCATTAGCTGTTATGACATGCTATTCATTGAGTTGCTTCTGCCTGCCCTTTACATATACCATCATTTACTTACAGCAAATGTCTCAAAATAGAGAGGCTCAGGACAGCTAGGCCTCACATGTTTGTGTGGTCTGCTGAACATGACAATTTCTTGTTTAGAGCTTGAGGCTTCTCATTTTTCCCATGTTAAACAGAGCAAGATTTTATTGTGATGCGCAACAGAATACATCATCCACCATGTCAATCAAAATGTTACTTGTTGCCACCTGTTAGACAAGAACCATATACTAGCGTAAGATTTTTTGTGGAGCTCATGAAGCATGCCATGGACTGGTTGCACAACATCGTTACCCTGCTGTTTACGAGTACTCTTTACTAAAGCAGTAATGCTACATGAAAATACAATTTGAATCCTCACATCTTCAATTGCAATTCGATTTCAAAATGCTTGGTGTACATCAAGAACATTTTGGCACTATCCATATTCCGTAATTACGTTTTTCCCGATTTTTTAGATGCAAGTTGATGCTACACCCAATCACACAGTGAATCTGGCCCAGAGCACACCGATCTTTAGCACTGGGGATTTCCCTGCACTTCCAACAGTCGAGGACCAAAATGGTTTCAATAAGGGTAATGTGGATGTACTTGGCATGTTCAATGTGCGCGGCTCATCCGAAATGCCTACTGGAGCTGGTCATTTTGTTTCAGCTGTTTGCAAATTTGCGTCACAGAATTCTGGCCAGTGGAAGTTTAAAAAAGGTCCTGAATATGGTAATGGTGTTTCAGCTCTTTCTGTACCCAAACAGTACAGTTCTGGCACTAAACAATCATCTGGGAACAAGTTTCAAAGCATCAGCAGTGCAAGAGTTGCTCCATGGCTTCAGACCAGAGATGCAGTGGGTAATACTCATCTGATACTCTGAAGTCTTCCTGGTCCCTATTGCACAGTTCCCTCCTCTATGTTTCATGTTTGGATGAGGATTGCTCTTGCTTTTTCCCCCTTCATTTAGTGAAAATCGTGAATGGCTAGAAATCAGAGAGAATTATGCTACCTTTTGAGGTCCTTTACTATGCTTCAATTATCTGCTGATTAATTTATCTCTGTATATGCAATCCACCAGCAAGTATGTACTCAGAATCAAGGAAAGAAGCCCGTGATTTTGCTAGGGTTCGAAATGCGTGTTTTGAGCAGGTAAGCAATATCGCATATGGTTACTGAAGCCTACACTTGCAATTTATTTTGCTTGTTCGAGTAAGATTCAATTTTTTTCATGAATAGAGATCACTATCTGCAACATACTTTTTTTAAAGTTCGGTATCTTACGAATTGCTAAGGTTTTCACATAAGGAAACCCTTGACAGGCTAGACAGGCTTACTTGGTTGGCAACAAGGCTGTTGCGAAGGAATTGAGCATGAAGGGGCAGACATACAATGTGCAAATGAAAGCAGCTCATGAGAAAGCTAGAGAAGCTATTTACCGGCAAAGGTCTGATTGCTGTTTTTACATGTTGACTTTTGGTTGTTGCAGCTTACTCCATCTGTCCCTTGTTAATTGGTCAAATTTTTTTTAAGTTTGACTAGGTTCATATAAAATATTATTAACATTTACATCTCTCTCTAAATAAGTTTATTATGAAGACATATCCAAAGATCTATCTAATGATACTAATTATGCATTGTAGATATTACTATTTTTTATATATTTGGTCAAAGTTGAAATATGTTTGAGTTTTCGGAAGGGAGAAAGACAGTTATTTAAGGATGGAGATAGTGTAATATATTTTTTGAAGTCTAATTTAGTTTCCTACCTATCGTTTTCTTATGTGCAGGAATCTTGTTTCTTCGCAACGTGGGGGTGACCGCCTGATTGATTTACATGGCTTGCATGTGAACGAAGCAATCCACATCCTGAAGGGTGAGCTCACTGCCTTGAAGAGCACAGCGAGGGCAGTAGGGAAGAGGATGCAAGTCATGGTTTGCGTTGGAACAGGCCACCACACTAGGGGCTCTCGCACTGCGAGGTTGCCTCTCGTTGTGGAGCAGTTCCTCCAAGATGAAGGCCTCCAGTACACGCAGCCTCATCCGGGTCTGCTCCAAGTGATGCTGTACTAACATCTCTTAGGTAAGACACCAAGGAGAGAGAGAAAAAGGACCCCCCTTAAGAAAAACACACACAAAAAAAAACTTCGTTGGAGCACGCATTGTAATTCCTTGTACCTGTATATTAAAAGAGGCAGCAGGAGAATAGCCTGACAACAGAATACAGTGTAAAATTATAGAAACTGTTTTGCAAGGTAAGTGGCTTGGAAATTGTTTGTTGCTGAACACGAGATGCATTTGGGGGTCATTTGTGGCTACTGAACTACAGCTGCTGCATCTTCATTCCTTTTTTTCGTTGGCCTTCACTCCACCGAAACTGTGTTCCAAAATCCAATAGAGTAGCTCTAAAAAAATTAGTTTATGGAGTACCTCTGTAGGTGCTCTAAAAAACCCTGAGGTAGTGTTTGGTTCTAGAGTATAATAGGACTGAGTCACTCTGTTTCTAATTTATTATTGTTTAGATTGATTCAATATAGGATAAAATGACTCAAAAGGAAAATTACGTTTAAATGCCGAATCATTTGGTTCTCTAAAATCATTTGGACGGAGTGATCTGTCATTGTTTTATCTTAATTGAACCAAAACACTACCTTAGTTTGTGAATATTGCCAGCGCACTCGAGTGATCATATGTGCAGGAGTAGAGCTAGGATCTGACTAAAGGGGAAGAGATGTTTTGGCAAATAACAACGATAACCATACATGATAAAATATCCTTTTCCTTCTGCAGATAAGCTTAGAGTTGATCTCATGAATATTTCTATGACTACTCTTAGTTGAAAAATACTTTCCCAAGATAAGGAGTACTTTACTGAACTTGCGGTTGATGTTGTCTTGAGGCTTAAGGTGTACAAATGGTTTAATGAAAGTTGGTTATCATTTACATTGAACTAAATTAAAATAACAAAATTTATGTATGGTTAGGAACACAAATGGATTACGAAACCTTTTCTTATAACAATATAACACACATTTGTATATAAGTTATTGTAGTATTATATGTTTCCGTTGCAACGCACGGGCATTCACCTAGTTACAGCTTAAGTGCCTAAGTCACGCCTCAGGGACCGTAACACACTTAAATCGGAATAACCCGTCAGTTCCTCAGATCTAGTCTGATAAAGCCACTTAACCAGGATCAAATACCACATACTCACTCGAAGGTGAGTCACAGAAGAAATACAATGAAACAGGAAACCTCAAATTAAAGTACTAAATTATTACATAGATCGGAGTTTTTCAAGTAGTTGGTAAAAGTTCATAAAATAAGATGCAGCGGATAATCGATGTCGTCGATAGCGAGGAAATGGGCAAGGCCTAGGCCACTACTCCTCGTGCTCCTCTCCTGCCGAAGCAGCATGCCACTCCACTGTCCAACCCGATGGCAGGGTGGTTGGCCAAGTCACACCATCAAACATATCCTGAAGCGTACCTTCAAAAATTATGCCACAAGCAAGGCTGAGTATACTAATACTCAGCTAGACTTACCCGGTGTGAGGAATCTACTCCTCTATCTCTAGACCATGCAGCTGTTTGGCTGAGGGGTTTGGTTTGCCAAAAGCACTAGCTGTTTCTAAAATCAATTCTTAGCTTTTCAAATTCTAGTATCATTATCTTAGCTAAGTTTGCTCCTTCTAAGCATACATGGTAACAAGCATTTTAGTTCAATCAACAAATTGTCTCATGTAACCTCATTTCACTTCTTACTCAATGTAGTACAAGGGGTCAAGCAGTCTCATTAGCTGTGAGAAGTAGACGATTTGAATCGAGTTTTTATCCTTGCAAGGTAAACCTAAACACACTACATGTCAGGGTACTCCGACCCCACACATGTCAACCGTCCCCATCGATTCCCCGTTCGCGTCCAGGACTCACCGCCTTAGCCTACAATGCTCCACTGACCCCGGCTGCCGCTGTGCAGTGTCCGCACTTGTACCCACCATAGCTAGCATGGGAGACCCAGTCTCAGGTCGTGTGAGGGAGAAAGTCCACGCCCGGCTTCACTCAGGTACTAGGTTTACCGGTTACCATATTTCCCAACATGTGCTTAGTACGTTCAAAAGCTTGACTCAGGTATCCACACATTAATCCTTAATTCCTTTTTCCCGTCTCATGGACAAGGCATCCTCCCTGGATCCAAGTCCATTGACTAACATAGATCCCGTTATCAAGATGAATACAATCAATTCCTGACCTCGCGCGAGTGCTAGAAAAATCACTCGACTTCTACCAAGATCCTGATTAGCAAAGCAGCTACTCGACCTAGCATACTAGTATCCATCTCAAAAAGGTTTCGAGCAACTCCTACACTTAAGTGCACATTACAATCCTACAAGCATTAAGTGTAGTAAAGTAGCATATAATAATACGGTTATGCATAAATCGGGGCTTGCCTTCAATAGCTGGGGCTGCGGGGAGATCCTTGATGGCAGCCTCGGGAGCTTGCTCCTGGTCTTCCTCTTGGACAGTTCCTTGCTCGGGTATGAGCACGTACTCTCCGTCAGCGAGATTACAATCTAATGAATGCAATGAGTAAGATACATGCATGATATGATATGTGCTTTAGCAATTAAACTTTGATGGTGAATGATCCACTTAAATCAGATAGAGTTTAATCTTGCTACTAAAGATTTTTGGTGGTATACATAGTAATTTAGATCACACTCAGTCAAACTAAGTGGTAAGTTCATTTTGGTGTTCCACTGAATTCTTTTTAAAGCCTTAGTGAGAATTGTCAAGATTTCTAGTTGAACTTATTGGGGCGAGGTTTATCTTTCATTTCTTTCCCTCTATTCCTTTTATATTTTTAGAGTGGGTTTGAACTACAAGTTGCCTTAATAAATTTCCAAAAATTCTGTAAAAATTACAGTGTTTTTTAATCGTGTATAATTCTCTGTCCTAAAATTTGGGGCTTCAAGAGTGAATAGTTCTCTCTGGATAAAATTATCAAACATTAGGGCAGAAGGGGTGTTTTGAACTACAACTACCATTTAACAGTAGGTTATCCTCTAAGACTTATTTTTGCTGGCATTTAGATGTTATAACATGACTTTGTACAAACTTTTAGCCACTAACATCCTTTAGTCATTTTACTATGATTTTCTAAAGTTTCTAGTCAAAGGGGTGCTTCTACTACCACTATATTTGAAAAATATCAAACAACAGATTTCTGGTTTTTCCTAGCTTCTTCTTTGTGCAAGAGCAATCATTCTGAAGCTTGGCATCTTTTTTGCTTAAGGGAGGGGTGGTAGAAATTATTTGGATTAAATGGCCTTTTTCATGAAGTATTGGCAATATGTATTATTTTGCATCTTTCAAATGGGTTTACATTTTTCTCTAGTGGCCTATCTCATTATTGATCTAGCAAAATTTTATTTGCCCATTATTGCATTATTTTTGGGTTACTCATGATTTATTTAAAATAGGACCCAATATCAAGTTTTATTTGTTTACCCTACTTAAAATGATGGGCTGGGGTGGTTATTATTTTTGTCGTGGGGTTCTAGTGGTTACAAGTCCACTGGATTTTTATGACAAGTTTTGAAATTGTTTTTATAATTCTAATAATTGTTTTTCTGGTTGGAATAATGCTAAATAAAACATGCCACCTTGATTCTGTTCTGGACTAGAGGTCCCTTTATTTTTCCTAGGTTCTCTGTTACATAAGTAGGCTAGGAAAAATAATTGCACTCACTGTTCATTATTTTCTAATACCTTTCTGATTTTCCTACGTTTTGGGCAAAAATAGCTTTTAATAGATATCCCTACTAAATTTTTCAATACTGGGGTTCTTACTATTTTTAAACAGTGTTTAATTGGGGTTTAAACATCTACAAATTTTCTTAGGTTCAGTACAGAATCATAACTAATTTTCTTTAATTTAATAAGGTTTGGTCAGTTTCTGTATTTAATTCCAAACTCTAGAATTTAAAACAGAAAGCATGGGATTTAATATTTTTAATTGGTAGTCCATAATATTTAGAATCCAGCAAAATTGGTTTGACAATTTTTGGTTAAGTATTTCTTATGTTATGAATTTCCTAATTTCTCTGTTCATTAAAAAGATTAAACAGAAATGATTAAATGGGAAACGACTTTGCAACGGGGTCCCTGATGGGTGTTTTCAAATTTTCTTACATACTAGTCCTTGGGCTACTATTCAAATGTGTCGCTAATAGTTCAGAAAACCCCCTGGGGTTCCTCTAAACCTAACCCGAGGTCCTTCCCCCAAAATAACAGTACCCGCGGTGGAGGAAAGGGCGGAGGGGCTTACCGGTGGTGAGACTGCTCCGGTGAGGTGACCGAGGGTGTAGGGGAGGTCCTGAGGGTCACGGCGATGTGCGGGTCGCCGTCGGGGATGGTCGGAGTCGGCCGATCCACGTGCGCAGGCGGGGGAGCTCGTCGGCGGCGAGGAGTCCGGCCTATCTAGGGCACAATTGATCAATCGAATGGGTCAGAGAGCTTCACCAGGGATCAAGGAAGGTGTGTGTGCGAGGAATTGAAGAACGGCTCACCGGATTGCTCGGTCAACGCGCGTAGGCGGGCGGCCAAAGTCCGGCGAGGACGATCTTGGTTCTCCAGTGAAGTTCTGCCGGGTCCGAGAGCTTGGGAAGCTTCACAAGCTATTGGCAAAGCTAACCGAGTGGCTGGCGCGACTTGGAAGCGACTAGAGTGGGCTGGCCACAGTGGTCGTGGTTCGGGTGGCAATGGCGGGCGGAAGAGAGCTTGCCGGAGCTAAGGAGGGGTGTCTGGCCGGCGAAGGTGAGCACGGGGCGAGGTGAGGCGCGCCCGAGGAGGCTTTATATGCACAGGCGAGCACGGCCGAGGGCGGGGCTCTAACAAGTGCTCGGGGCGTGCGCGGGCGAACGCCAGTGCGCACTCTGGCGCCTGGCACGGCGTCGAGCACGAGGCAGCGCAGAGAGAGGTCGAGTTCAAGCACGGATTAGCTCCAAATCTTTGAGATTATGGCCATGATCCCATTGAGAGATCTCTTCCTCTGACATTCCTTTGTCGTTTGTGTGTGGAGGCTTGCAGGTTTTGCTAACTGGATCAAGAGATAGAGAGGGGAGAAATCGGGTTTGTCTCACTGTCGTGCACAGAGAGAAGATTGAGGGTTTGACGTGTCCAAGGCATGCGTCCCGATGCCATCTTCTGACATGAGGTAGAGGGGTTAGTTAGGCACAATTTTGTCAATGGGGTCATTAGGAATTGAGCTAGGGATCAAGGTGAACACTCTCGGTCTTTGGCTCAAGGGCTGAAATTCAGAATTAAGAATTTCAGAAATCCCTATTGAACCCTCACTTGAGAAGCTTGCTTGGAGTTTTTATTAAACTATTTTGGCCAAACTTCCATAATCTTTATTATAGCTTATTTAGTATATTTCAATGTTTATATTTGGCCTAAGCCATGATTTTATATTTTTCATGGTCTTTTACCCCTTTTCTTCATTTCTACTTAAATAGCTTAATTAGGGTTGGTATTAGGGTTTCAACACTTTTCCCTTTTTGAAAAATCTTATTTGTTTGGAACATGATTCTTTAGATATACACTTAGTAGATCTTTTCTTCTTAAGTTAATCTGATGCTTCATGCTTAATTTGGCTCACATAAAATGTTGATTCTTGGGTTAGCACTGAGAGAAACCCTAGGTGACACTAGGGTGTCACAATCCTACACAAGTTCAATTAATTTGTGGTGATCCTAGATATAAGCTAATGGCTCCCGAGGAGGTTATAGGAAAGTTTGTGAGCTTTGAGTTGATGATCAAAGGCTCCAAACAAATCATCGAGCGAGGCACCACCTCCACACCCGAGGTGCAACCCGTCGCATTCAAAGCGACGGAGGAGAAGAAAGAAGAGTCTACGTCAAGTAGGCTCCCCATCGACGCCTCCAAGCTCGACAACGAGGAGATGGCGCTCATCATCAAGAGCTTCCGCTAAATCCTCAAGCAAAGGAGGGGGAAAGACTACAAGCCCTGCTCTAAGAAAGTTTGCTACAAATGTGGTAAGCCCGAACATTTTATTGCTAAATGTCCATTGTCTAGTGATAGTGACAGGGGTGGCGACAAGAAGGGAAAGAGGAAGGAAAAGAAGAGATACTACAAGAAGAAGGGCGGTGATGCCCACGTGTGTCGGGAATGGGACTCCGATGAGAGCTCCACCGACTCCTCCTCCGACGAGGACACCGCCAACATCGCCATCAACAAGGGCCTTCTCTTCCCCAATGTCGGCCACAAGTGCCTCATGGCAAAGGACGACAAAAAGAAGGTAAAATCTTGAGCTTCCACTAAATATGCAACATCTAGTGATGAGGCTAGCTCTAGTGATGATGAGGATGACTTGCTCACTCTTTTTGCCAACCTAAACATGCAAGAAAAGGAAAAATTGAATGAATTAATTAGTGCTATTCATGAGAAGGATGAACTCTTGGATAGCCAAGAGGACTTCCTTATTTAGTAAAACAAGAAGCATGTTAAGGTTAAAAATGCTTATGCTCAGGAGATAGAAAAATGTGAAAAATTGACTAGTGAGCTTAGCATTTGCCATGATACTATCTCCAACCTTAGAAATGAAAATGCAAAATTAATTGCTAAGGTTGAGAAGTTAAATGTTTGTGATGATTCTCTTGTCAACCTCAAAAATGATAATGCTAGTTTGATTTCTAAAATTGACAAGTTGAATGAATCACTTTCTAGCCTTAAGATTGAGAATGATAATTTAATTGCTAAGGCTAAGGATTTAAATGTTTGCAATGATTCTATTTCCAATCTTAGAAATGAGAATGCCATGTTACATGCTAAGATTGATGAATTAAATGCTTGCAAACCCTCTACATCTACTGTGAGCCATGTTTCCATTTGTACTAGATGTAGAGACATTATTGTTGATGCTATCCATGATCACCTAGCCTTAATTAAACAACAAAATGATCACATAGCTCAACTTAGTGCTAAAATTAATGAGCATGACTTAGAAAATGAAAAATTTAAATTTGCCAGTGTTGGGGGTATGCTTCGTCGCCAAAGATCATGTAAGAAGAAACACCTTCGGCAGATCCTCTCAAAAGCAGTGTCAAAGCTGTAACCCATGAAGCTTCGGCATAGCCACATGTCTCAAGACGAAGGAGTGAACCGACTTAAAGATGAAATGACCAATCAACTCATGGTAGCTTGTATTATGATTGTAAGCATTTGTAAAGGGCATGAATGTAATTTCTCACAGGCTGCGTCCTGTGCCTATAAATAGATGAACAGTACCCCCGTACTATTCACGCAATCTTGTAATCACTTGCACGCGACACTTGGATTATTGCCTTCTATCAAGACGAAAGTATAAATGTGATTAAATGTTATGTTTTAATATTTAAGTTGGTATAATGAAATATATATGAATAAGTTTATGTGTTTTGATATATTATTCCTTCATATCTTATATTTCATCTTTCATTATTTCACAACTCTAGTCACGAAGGTATGACCTTCGTGATTTTTGCTCATGACCTTTGTCCAAAGATCATTATACCCTTGGGGAGATAATGCTTCGATGGACGAAGGGCTTTAACATTTAACATTTCATGTTGCCTTGTTCTTAAGATGAAGCATTTGAGAACAAGTCCCCAACATTGGCGCCCACCTTCGGTGAACTCACTTCCACTTTTTGAGCTGATGGCTTCGTTCAACAACCAAGATGAAGCTGCTTCGGCTACATAGCTGGTGCTCCCGATAACAGGCTGTTCCTGCTCAGAGCCGGCCAACAAGAAGCAGAAGAAGGAGGCCCAGAGAAGGGTACAACATGTTGGAGTGCAGGGACCCTTCATCAAGTCAAAATGGTCTCACATCCCAATTACCTTCGCCCAAGAGGACCTTCAGCTTAAGGATTACCCTCACAATGATGCTATGGTCATATCTTGTGTATAGGCTGTTCGGGGTATGCTTCGTCGCCGAAGAACCTGTAAGAAGAAACAAATTCGGCAGATCCTCTCAAAAGCAGTGTCAAAGCTGTAACCCATGAAGCTTCGACATAGCCACATGTCTCAAGACGAAGGAGTGAACCGACTTAAAGATGAAATGACCAATCAACCCGTAGTAGCTTGTATTATGATTGTAAGCATTTGTAAAGGGCATGAATGTAATTTCTCACAGGCTGCATCCTGTGCCTATAAATAGATGAACAGTACCCATGTACTATTCACGCAATCTTGTAATCACTTGCACGCGACACTTGGATTATTGCCTTCTGTCAAGACGAAGGTATAAATGTGATTAAATGTTATGTTTTAATATTTAAGTTGGTATAATGAAATATATATGAATAAGATTGTGTGTTTTGATATATTATTCCTTCATATCTTATATTTCATCTTTCATTATTTCACAACTCTAGTCACGAAGGTATGACCTTCGGGATTTTTGCTCATGACCTTCGTCCGAAGATCATTATACCCTTGGGGAGATAATGCTTCGATGGACGAAGGGCTTTAACATTTAACATTTTATGTTGCCTTGTTCTTAAGACGAAGCATTTGAGAACAAGTCCCCAACACAGGCAGTGCAGCAGATATCATATTTGCTAAGGCCTTCAGACAGATGCAAGAACCAGAGGATAAGATCCATGATGCTACACACCCTCTCTGTGGTTTCGGAGGAAGGCAGATTGTAGCACTTGGAAAAATCACAATACCAGTGACCTTCACATTTGTCCACAACACAAGAACTGAACAGGTTGTGTTTGATATTGTTGACATGGAATATCCCTACAATGCAATCATTGGTCGCGGAACACTCAACGCATTCGAAGCAATTATTCATCCAGCATATCTATGCATGAAGATACCTTCGGACCAAGGGCCTATTGCTGTTCATGGAAGTCAGGAAGCTGCCAGAAAGGCTGAAGGAAATTGGACAGACTCGAAAGCAATCCATAATATAGATGGAGCCGAAGCTTGTGAAAAGTATAAGAACAGAAGAGAGAAGGTTGCTTCGGCTGATCAGCCGAAGCCCATGCTTCTATGTGAAACATAGAAGAGCAGAAGGTATTGCTGGGATCCCAATTATTTGAAGAGCAGAAGAAAACCTTATTAAGGTTTTTATTCAACAACAAAGATGTTTTTGCATGGTCAGCCAATGATCTCTGTGGTGTCAACAGGGACGTCATTGAACATTCACTCAATGTTGATCCATCCTTCCGACCCAGGAAACAGAAGTTTCGGAAAATGTCTGACGATAAAGCCGAAGGTGCTCAGAACGAAGTAAAAAGACTTCTAAGTGCTGGTGTCATCAGAGAAGTAAAATACCCAGAATGGCTAGCCAACACTGTTATGGTGAAGAAGGCCAATGGTAAATGGAGAATGTGCATTGATTTTACTGATCTGAACAAGGCTTGTCCAAAGGATGAGTTCCCATTACCAAGAATAGATTCTCTAGTAGATGCAACAGCTTCGTCAGAGCTCATGAGTCTACTAGATTGTTATTCAGGCTACCATCAAATCTGGATGAATAAGGAAGATGAGCCAAAGACCAACTTCATAACCCCCAGTGGTACATATTGTTATCTTTGGATGCCTGAGGGGCTCAAGAATGCTGGAGGAAGCTTCAGCAGGATGACAGCTAGGGTTCTTCATTCTCAGATAGGTAGAAATGTGCTAACATATGTTGATGACATCATAGTGAAAAGCATGAAGCAAGAAAACCACATTACTGATTTGCAGGAAACATTTGTTAATTTTAGGCAAGCTGGCCTGAAATTAAATCCAGAAAAATGTGTCTTCGGAGTGAAGAAGGGCAAGTTCCTTGGCTGTCTAGTTTCAATGAAGGGGATTGAAGCCAACCCAAGCAAGATCGAAGCTATCCTTCGAATGGAGCCGCCAAGCACAAAGAAGGGGGCCCAACGGCTGACAGGAAGACTGGCATCTTTGAATCGATTTATATCTAGATCAGCAGAAAGGAATTTACCATTCTTTGAAGTGCTAAAGTCAGCTGAAGTTTTTCAATGGGGCCCAACTCAACAGAAAGCTTTTGAAGATCTGAAGCAATATCTGATCGATTTAACAACATTAACTCCACCCGTGCTAGGGGCTCCATTGCTATTATATGCGGCAGCTTCGCACTCTGCAGTGAGTGCGGCGCTTGTACAAGAGAAGCTTGAAGGACAAGTTAAAAAGCAAGTCCCAGTATACTTTGTTTCCGAAGTTTTGAGTTTATCAAAGAAAAATTATACAGAATTGGAGAAGGTGCTGTATGCTGTGTTAATGGCGTCCAGGAAGCTTCGGCACTATTTTCAAGCATATCACATAATCATTCCTTCATCACAGCCCCTGAAGGATATCATGAGAAATAGAGAAGCTACTGGAAGGATTGGAAAATGGGCCACAGAGCTTAATGAATTCATTATTGATTACGTGCACAGATCTTCAATACAATCTCAAGCGCTAGCAAATTTCATCGCTGATTGGATGCCAGGGGCTCACGAAGAAGGGACAAGCAAAGATGTCGAAGCTTGGATAGTATTTTGCGATGGTTCTTGGGGAACCTTCGGTGTAGGGGCAGCTGCGGTCCTAGTGGAACCTTCAAAAGTCAAAACATGTTATGCAATCAAACTGGATTTCATTTGCACAAATAATATTGCTGAGTACGAAGCACTTCTATTGGGGCTTCGGAAACTAAGAGCAATGGGAATAAGAAGGGCCATCCTAAAGACTGATTCTCAAGTTATTGCTGTCCATGTGGACAAAAGTAGCGGCTAATGTTTGTCTCAAGCTTCGGGAAACCAATACTCTTTGATAAAGTACCGATAACCTTCGCTCCGGTTTGATCTCGGACGCAGCCTAACTTTTCATCGTCAACACCACCGAAGAGTAGTGCCCCTGGTTGATATCCGCATGATATGGCATATTCTTTTAAGTCTTCTTTCTCAGCCTTCGTCAACTCTTGTCCAACTAAGTTTTGAAAGTTGAAAATTTCCTCTTCGAAGCGTCTTCAGCTATTTCCTTCTCCTTTTCAGGCTCTGTGGCCATGGTTTCTTTGGTGGCTGCAGCAGTTTCTTCTGTGGCCATGTCTAGAAGTATTTTATCAATGTTAGAAAGTGTGCTTTCTAAATGTACATCTTCGGCCGTGGCAGCTTCGGCAGTTGCAGCTTCGGCCGATGCAGATTCGATAGCTGTACCTCTCTCAACAGCTGGTACTTTTGAAGCCGAAGCTGGTCGTGGTGTCCTTTCGATAGCTTCTGTCACAGTAATAATTCTTCGTTTTTTTGGCCCAGCTACCTTCTTCGCTATCGAAGGCTCCTTCTTCTACTGAAAAAGCTTCGTCAGATGTGGCGCCAATGGACTTAGCTTGATAAGCAAGGATTCAGTCATTACCTTTAGAATTTCTGCCACATCGGTAGCAGAAGGTGATGCAGGAGTTTCTTCTTCAATATCAGTCGCCTTCTACTTCAGAGCTGCAGTTTTTCTCTTCTTCGGAGCAACTGTCATCGGCTCAGGGCTCAATTTCCTCTTCTTCAGTTTTTCTTCATCTTCTTTGACCATTCTAGCGGCCTGTCTGCCCACAACACTGACAACTCTTTTTCTTTTCTGCCCTTCGGCGCCCTTGTTCAACAGTTCATAATCAGGATATTCAAAATGTAGAGCATCCATTACTCGATTCAATCTTCGCTTTGGTCGGGAGCCGAAGGCTGCAGTCATCAACTAATCTTCTTTTTTGTATAGTTCCCTAAAATCTTGTTACACATAACTTCGATCGTGTCCAGCCATTCTTGGCAGGGTTCCTTGAAGTGTTTTTTGAACTTAAACTGATAAGGCAGTTGAACGAGTTCACCCTCTTTCTTCTCTTCTTCAAGCTTCGGCATACCCCACTTCCTCAGCGTTGGGAACACTCTGTTGGCTAGGTATTCCTGGACTAAGTCCCTAGACCCAATGTGTTCAGACACAATTCTAAACTCAAAAATAGCATCTTGGCATGGATCCCCCTGTGTCATGTTGCGTTGAGGTCTAGTCAGCTCGAAGATTAGCTTAAGCAGGCTTTGAACTAGCTTCTTTTTTCATCAATTTTAACATAAAACCATTCAGATTTCCAACCGGTCGGCCATTTAGTGTGATAGCTGACCACCGGTGTCTTCATATCCTTTCGATAAGCAAAATTATAACAACCGAAGTTCTCATGCAATCCGTATTCTCTAGCCTTCGTCTGATAATGAAGTTCATGTACTCGGCAGAATGCATTGGCGAGCGGCTCTACCCCTTGACTTCAGAGAGCCCAGATGTACACGCTGAGCCTAACAATGGCGTTGGGGGTCAGTTGATGAAAAGAAATCCTGAATTTTTCCAAGACTTCTACAATCATTCCATGCAGCGGAAATCTCAACCCTGCTTTGAAGAAGCTCTTAAAAACTACAACTTCATCATTTTTCGGCTTCGGGATAGTCTCTTCCCCACCAAAGCGAACCAACCCCTTATCGGCTTCCTTGAAGTAGCCTAGCTTCGTCATCATAGTCATATCAGCTTCAGACACAGTTGATTTTCCAAAATCCAGATGGCTGGGCTTCGATGGCATAATAACATCATAATCAATCTCTCCTTCATTAGCATCACCCTCTTCAATATCTGCCTGCTCGGTTTCAGCAGCGGGTGATTCTTTGTCAGCAGTGCCTTCAGTCACAATCAATCCCGACCGCCTCATAACTTTGGAGATCGGAGCAGTTTTAGCAGCTTCGGCTTCGTCTCCGTCACGAGTAACTCTAGCTGTCGAGCGTACCCTGGCCATTTGATGTTGAATTTTTTGCGTTTTGACGAAGTTGAAAATTTTTATCTTTGGCGAAGCTCTTTCTTGTCATGAAGCTAGAGCAAGATGATCTTTCGGTTCAGAATACAGTGAGCAAGCTTCGGCTGTGGTCAAATTTTTTGACAACACAACAGTGCAATGGCAGTGAATGTTGTGGTAACTCCACACCTACCCGTCTGTTTATATAGTGCTGCAGGTGGGAAGGTGAATAGCCAAGTCGCCTGCACCTGCTGAGCAGTCGCCCGCACCCGCTGAACGGTGGACCACTCGGCGCCTAGCAAGTGAATTACCAGGTCGTTCATACCCGCTGCGTGGTGGGCCACCTCGCGCTCCAAATATTTTAATCGTTTCTCGGCAACGAGCTCAGGGAAGGTGTTTTCGGACCTTCGGCTCTCCGAAGCCTAGGAGACTTTTTCACGGACCAAGCTCGTTACGAAAAACGATCTAGCACCGCCAAGGGGCTATTGTTGGGGGTATGCTTCGTCGCCGAAGATCCTGTAAGAAGAAACACCTTCGGCAGATCCTCTCAAAAGCAGTGTCAAAGTTGTAACCCATGAAGCTTCGGCATAGCCACATGTCTAAAGACGAAGGAGTGAACCGACTTAAAGATGAAATGACCAATCAACCCGTGGTAGCTTGTATTATGATTGTAAGCATTTGTAAAGGGCATGAATGTAATTTCTCACAGGCTGCGTCCTGTGCCTATAAATAGATGAACAGTACCCCCGTACTCTTCACGCAATCTTGTAATCACTTGCACGCGACACTTGGATTATTGCCTTCTGTCAAGACGAAGGTATAAATGTGATTAAATGTTATGTTTTAATATTTAAGTTGGTATAATGAAATATATATGAATAAGTTTATGTGTTTTGATATATTATTCCTTCATATCTTATATTTCATCTTTCATTATTTCACAACTCTAGTCACGAAGGTATGACCTTCGTGATTTTTGCTCATGACCTTCGTCCGATGGTCATTATACCCTTGGGGAGATAATTCTTCGATGGACGAAGGGCTTTAACATTTAACATTTTATGTTGCCTTGTTCTTAAGACGAAGCATTTGAGAACAAGTCCCCAACAGCTAGAAGTATGCTCTATAGTGGGAGACGCCCTGGCATTAAGAATGGCATTGGCTTCCAACAGGGAGACAATGTCAAGCTTAATGCCCCTAAGAAATTGTCTAACTTTGTTAAGGGCAATGCTCATCAGGATAACAAGGGCTATATTTTATATCCTGCTGGTTATCCCGAACATAAGATTAGGAGAATTCATTCTAGGAAGTCTCACTCTGGCTCTCATCATGCTTTTATGTATAAGAGTGAGGCATCTAGTTTTAGGCAATCCACTCATGTTAAATTGCCTAAAAAGAAAACAACTATTGCATCAAATGAACCTAATATTTCATTTAGGACATTTGATGCTTCATATGTTTTAACTAACAAATCAGGCAAAGTAGTTGCCAAATATGTTGGGGCCAAACACAAGGGCTCAAAGACTTGTGTTTGGGTACCCAAGGTTCTTGTTTCTAATGTGAAAGGACCCAAGACCATTTGGGTACCTAAGAACAAGGCCTAAACTTGTTTTGTAGGTTTTTGCATCCGTGGGCTCAAGTTGGATAATTGATAGCGGGTGCACAAACCACATGACTGGGGAGAAAAGGATGTTCTCCACTTATGAGAAAAACAATGATCCCCAAAAGAGCTATTACATTCAGGGATGGAAATCAAGGTTTGGTCAAAGGACTTGGTAAAATTGCTATATCACCTGACCATTCTATTTCCAATGTTTTTCTTGTAGATTCCTTATATTACAATTTGCTTTCTGTTTCTCAATTATGCAAAATGGGTTACAACTGTCTTTTTACGGATATGGGTGTTACTGTCTTTAGAAAAAGTGATGATTCAGTAGCATTTAAGGGAGTATTAGAGGGTCAGCTATACTTAGTTTATTTTAATAGAGCTAAACTCGATACTTGCTTAATTGCTAAGACTAATATGGGTTGGCTCTGGCATCACCGACTAGCTCATGTTGGGATGAAGAATCTTCACAAGCTTCTAAAAAATGAACACATTTTGGGACTAACCAATGTTCATTTTGAGAAAGATAGGGTTTGTAGCGCATGTCAAGCAGGGAAGCAAGTTGGTGTTCATCATCCACACAGGAACATCATGACAACTGACAGGTCGCTCGAGCTACTCCACATGGATCTATTCGGCCCGATAGCTTACATAAGCATCGACGGGAGTAAGTACTGTCTAATTATTGTGGATGATTATTCTCGCTTCACTTGGGTGTTCTTTTTGCAGGATAAATCTCAAACCAAGAGACCTTAAAGGGATTCTTGAGATGGGCTCAAAATGAGTTCGGCTTAAGGATCAAAAAGATTAGAAGCGACAATGGGACGGAGTTCAAGAACTCACAAATTGAAGGCTTTCTTGAGGACGAGGGCATCAAGCATGAGTTCTCTTCTCCCTACACACCACAACAAAATGGTGTAGTGGAGAGGAAGAATAGAACACTACTTGACATGGCGAGGACCATGCTTGATGAGTACAAGACTTCGGACCGGTCTTGGGCGGAAGCAATCAACACCGCTTGCTACGCCATCAACCGTCTCTACCTTCACCGAATGCTCAAGAAGACATCTTATGAACTCCTAACTCATAAAAAGCCCAATGTTTCATATTTTAGAGTATTTGGTAGCAAATGTTTTATTCTTATTAAAAGAGGTAGAAAATCCAAATTTGCTCCTAAGGCTGTAGAAGGCTTTTTACTAGGATATGATTCAAACACAAGGGCATATAGAGTATTTAACAAGTCCACTGGACTAGTTGAAGTTTCTTGTGACATTGTGTTTGATGAGAATAAAGCCTCCCAAGTGGAGCAAGTTGATCTTGATGAGTTAGATGATGAAGAGACTCCATGCGTCGCGCTCAGGAACATGTCCATTGGGGTTGTGTGTCCAAAGGAATCCGAAGAGCCTCCACAAGCACAAGATCAACCATCATCTTCAAATCAAGCATCTCCACCAATTTAAGATGAGGATCAAGCTCAAGATGATGAAAATGAAGATAAAGAAGAGTCACCTCAAGAGAAGGACAATGATCAAGGGGGAGATGCAAATGATCAAGACAAGGAAGATGATCAGGGTCCAAGATCGCCTCACCCAAGAGTACACCAAGCGATACAACGAGATCACCCCGTGAATTCCATTCTTGGTAATATTCATAAGGGGGTAACCACTCGATCTCGTGTCGCTCATTTTTGTGAACATTACTCTTTTGTGTCTTCTATTGAGCCATACAGGGTGGAAGATGCTCTAAGAGATTCGAATTGGGTGTTGGCAATGCAAGAGGAACTCAACAACTTCACGAGGAATGAGGTATGACATTTAGTTCCACGTCCTAATCAAAATGTTGTAGGAACCAAGTGGGTTTTCCACAACAAGCAAGATGAGCATGGTGTGGTGACAAGGAACAAGGCCTGACTTGTGGCCAAGGGATATTCACAAGTCAAAGGTTTGAATTTCGGTAAAACCTATGCACCGGTAGCTAGGCTTGAGTCAATTTGTATATTACTTGCCTATGCTACTTACCATGGCTTCAAGCTTTATCAAATGGACGTGAAGAGTGCCTTCCTCAATGGACCAATCAAGGAAGAGGTCTATGTTGAGAAACATCCTGCTTTGAAGATAGTGTGTACCCTTATCATGTTTACAAACTCTCTAAGGCGCTTTATGGGCTCAAGCAAGCCCCAAGAGCATGGTATGAATGCCTAAGAGATTTCCTTATCACTAATGGCTTCAAAGTCGGCAAAGCCGATCCTAATCTCTTTACTAAAACAATTGCAAATGATTTGTTTGTATGCCAAATCTATGTTGATGATATCATATTTGGGTCTACTAAAAAATCTACTTGTGAAGAGTTTAGTAGGATAATGATTCAAAAATTCGAGATGTCTATGATGGGGGAGTTGAAGTATTTCTTAGGATTTCAAGTCAAGCAACTCCAAGAGGGCACCTTCATCAGCCAAACCAAGTATACTCAAGACATACTCACCAAGTTTGGAATGAAGGATGCCAAACCCATCAAGACACCCATGGGAACCAATGGGCATCTCGACCTCGACACGGGAGGTAAATCCGTAGATCAAAAGGTATACCGGTCGATGATAGGATCTTTACTCTATTTATGTGCATCTCGACCGGACATTATGCTTTTTGTATGCATGTGTGCAAGATTTCAAGCCGATCCTAAAGAAGTTCACCTTAGGGCCGTGAAAAGAATCTTGAGATATTTAGTTCATACACCTAAGTTTGGTCTTTGGTACCCCAAGGGATCCACTTCTGATTTAATAGGTTATTTAGATGCTGATTGAGCAGGGTGTAAGATTGATAGAAAGAGCACATCAGGGACTTGTCAGTTCTTGGGAAGATCCCTGGTGTCTTGGGCTTCAAAGAAACAAAATTCAGTAGCTCTTTCTACCGCCGAAGCCGAGTACATTGTCGTAGGCCATTGTTGCTCGCAATTGCTTTGGATGAGGCAAACCCTTAGGGACTATGGTTACAAATTAACCAAAAGCCCTCTCCTATGTAATAATGAGAGTGCAATCCGCGTGGCGGATAATCCCGTTGAGCACAGCCGCACTAAGCACATATCCATTCGGTATCACTTTTTGAAGGATCACTAACAAAGGGGGGATATCGAGATTGCTTATGTTAGCAACAAAGAACAATTAGCCGATATCTTTACCAAACCACTAGATGAGAAAACCTTTACCAAACTTAGGAATGAGCTAAACATTCTTGATTCTCGGAATTTTGATTGATACTTTGCACACATAGCTCATTTATGTACCTTTGATCATATCTCTTTTATGTCTACGACTAATGTGTTTTTTTAAGTGTATCTCATGCTAAGTCATAGATTGAAAGGGAAATGGAGTCCTCGGCAAAGACAAGGCTTCCACTCCACTCCATCGTATTATTTACCCTTCGCTGTCACTCCGCATCGCTCTCCACTTTGGTATAATCCTTCACTCATATATTGTTTGCCACAGGGGGAGAGAATTTAATAAGGGCTCTAAAGACTCCATTTTTGGCGATTAATGCCAAAGGGGGAGAGAGTATTAGCCCAAAGCAAAAGTACTGCACCACCACGCCAATTTCAAAATTTTTTGAAACAAAGTTGTTTTCAATTGGTATCTTTGAAATTAGTATTCCTCTAAGAAATTCTATCTCAATTGGTATCTATATTTTAAGGAGGAGTTTTTCAAACATTGGTATCTAAAATACTTAGAGGAGAATTTCATTAAGGGGGAGTTTTGTTTAGTCAAAGAAAAAGCATTTGAAACAGGGGGAGAAAATTTCAAATCTTAAAAATGCTTCTCGAAATCTTATTCATATACCTTTGACTATTTGCAAAAAGTGTTTAAAAAGAATTTCCAAAAACATTTGCAAAAACAAAACATGTGGTGCAAGCGTGGTCCAAAATGTTAAAAGAAAGAAAGCAATCCATGCATATCTTATGAAAGTATAAATTCTTTTAATTCCAAGCAACCTTTGCACTTACCTTAAGCAAACTAGTTCAATTATGCTCTTATATATTTGCTTTGGTTTGTGTTGGCATCAATCACCAAAAAGGGGGAGATTGAAAGGGAAATAGGGTCAAACCTTTTCCTAAATGATTTTGGTGGTTGAATTGCCCAACACAAATAAATGGACTAACTAGTTTGCTCTAGATTATAAGTTCTACAGGTGCAAAAGGTTCAACACAAATCAATAAAAAGTCCAAGATAGGGTTCAAATAGAAAGGAGCAAAAGAAACCGAAGTCTGCCCTTGTCTGGCGCACCGGACTGTCCGGTGTGCCACCGGATAGTGTCCGGTGCACCAGAGAGATCAACTCTGAACTGCTCAGCTTCGGGTTTCTTGAAAAGCCACTCCGCTATAATTCACCGGACTGTCCAGTGTAGCACCAGACTGTCCGGTGTGCCATGCGGAGCAATGGCTGCTGGGCCAACGGTCGTCTGCGACAGCGCGCGCAGAGTTAGAGCAGCGCTAGAAGGCGCACCGGACAGTGAACAGTGACTGTCCGGTGCACCACCGGACTGTCCGGTGGTCCCAGCTGTCAGAGCTCCAATGGTCGAACCCTAACGGTTGGGTGACGTGGCTGGCGCACCGGACAGTGTCCGGTGCGCCCATCGACAGACAGCCTCCCCAACGGCATTTTGGTGGTTGGGGCTATAAATACCCTCCAACCACCACACTTCAAGGAATCCAAGTTTTGAGCCATTGCATTCAATACAAGAGCTCTAGACTTCACTCCAAGACACAAATCAAGAGATCAAATCCTCTCCAAGTCCCAAATTCATTCCAAAGACTTAGTGGCTTGTGAGAGAGAGACATTAGTGTTCATTTGAGTTCTTGTCGCTTGGATCGCTTTTCTTCTTCCTCTATTCTTGTTCTCAAGCAACTTGTAATCAAGCAAGAGATACCAAGTTGTGGTGGTCCTTGTATGGGGTCTAAGTGACCCGTTGATTAAGGAGAAAAGCTCACTCGGTCTAGATGACCGTTTGAGAGAGGGAAAGGGTTGAAAAAGACCTGGTCTTTGTGACCACCTCAACGGGGAGTAGGTTTGCAAGAACCGAACCTCGATAAAACAAATCACCGTGTCATCCACTTCATTTGCTTGTGATTTGTTTTCGCCCTCTCTTTCGGACTCGCTTATATTTCTAACGCTAACCCGGCTTGTAGTTGTGCTTAAAGTTTATAAATTTCAGATTTGCCTATTCACCCCCATCTAGGCGATTTTCAGTATCAAATAATACTTTTGATGGATGGGATTCGACTAGAAACATAACTACTGCCACATCCTAAGCATCCTAGATTGCTTCAGCCTCAAGGTGGCTCCTTGTCTTGCTGAAGGGTTGACTGTTGGCGACTGCTGAGTTGCCTTCTTTGGGCAGTGCTTGGCCTAGTGGTTTTGTTCCCCACAATAGAAGAATGCGCGACCTCCTACTTGTGCTGGAGCTACTTGGTTGTTCTGGTTGGTTGCTGGGACAGGAAGGCGATGTGCCTGGTTGTTCTGACGCTGGTACTGATTTCCTCCCTACTGTTTGCTCTGACGGTACTGCTGTTGGGGAAATCGCCTATGGTACTGCTGCTGGTGCTGATGCTGATGCTGGTGACCTTGAGGGTGTCCTTGCTTGAATTGCTGGGGTGGGTTGCCTGAGTGGCGAGGACAGATGCTACTCTCGGCCTGAGGTCAACCAATCTTGCGTTTCATGTCCTCCATTTCCCGGCGCTTCCTTTCCGTCATTATGGCTCGGTCGATCAAATGCTGGAAGGTAGGGAAAGTGTGGTTCATCAGCTGGTAGTGAAGGGGGTCAACTAATCCTCTTAGAAAACGGTATTGCCTCTTAGCATTTGTGTTGACATCTTCTGGTGCATAATGTGACAGCTGCAGAAACTTGTCCCTGTACTCACTGACAGATACGGGGCCTTGCTTCAATGCCAGAAATTTCTCCTTCCTTACTATCATCAGTCCTTCAGGCACATGGTAATGACAGAAGTTGTCCCTGAACTCCTCCCAGGTGATGGCTTCAGGGTCGGCATGGGTGGCGAGGTAAGACTCCCACTCAGACTGTGCTGCTCCCCTTAGCAGACAGGGACCATACAGAACCTTCTCGCGATCGTTGCATTGAGCAGTGTGCAACTCACGCTCCATAGTACACAACCGATCTTCAGTGTCCATGGGATCTACAGAATGGGCAAAGACAGGGGGATGGCCCCTCATGAATTCTACCTGCTTGTCTCTGGGCACTTGTGGCATCTGAACTTGCACTTGGGGTTGAGGTGGGTGTGGCTGCTGCTGCACCTGCTGCATTGCTGCTAAGGTCTGACCAATTGCTTGGACTTCTTGGGTCTGCATCAGGAACATCTGCTCAATGGTCATCTGGGGTGGTGGTGGCAACTGTTGCTAAGCTGCCTCCTCCTTGGGTGCCTGCTGCTTCTGCTGAGCAGACATTCCACCTCTGCGCCTATTCTCAGACATTTGTAGAAAGCACACACAAAATCAGATTTGTCTCTGCAGTCTTTTAGCATAAGAAAAGATATATGGAAATCTTCATAGCACTGAACAATTGATCATCTTCAATGACTCTCAAACACAGTTTCTCAGATATAGAGCAAAGTGGAAATAAAGGGATTGCCCAACTAAATAACTGACTTTATTAATAACTACACCAAGTTGCAGGGGATGCCCACACCTTGATGACAATCATTACAAAGATCCAACTTCATTACAAGTTCATCACGACAAGTATCAAAACATATGATAAGCAAACTAACTCTAACTAAGACTGACTAAGACTAAGACACTGAATTAAGCATTATTACAGACTCTGACTCTGTTGATCTATGGATCCAAATCTATCTGGGTCCTGCAGTTAGGGGTTCCATAATCAAAGCAACCACGGGGCGGCGAACGGTAAGGGTGCTGAATCTCGATAGGGGAGGGAGAACCACCATCTTTATAGTGGCGCGTTGCGCGCTCAGCACACAATTTCGCAACCTCCGCCCGAACCTTGCCCATCTCGTCAAGGGTGTGGTCCAACTCAGTGTTGAGCACGGGGACCAAGTTGACCATGTTGTTCAGCCTGAGATTGCCCTCACCAACGTGCGAGACAATCACACCTCCAGCACTGCCAGTCAAATGGCGGGGGTAGAAATTCAGGTCAAGGCCATCAACTACCCTGCTGAACAACGAGCAATACTATGAAAGTGCACGTCGTATAGCATCTTGCATGGCTGCCTCGACAGTATCCCTCTCTGTGATAGAATAGTGCTCTGAGAAGGCCTCTGCGCCCCGGAGATCGTCATCCGGACGACGCACCAAGCAAGTAGCCTCCCACTGGTCTGGGTATAGCCCACGACGATGCTGGTACACAACACAACGGTACTCGATGGACCAAGTGTGTCAGTCGAAGGCCCGACGCAGCAATGTGTCGAGAGCGTCGTGGAAGTGACACCCGTGAGCGGCGTCGCGAGTGATGGGTCTAGCAATCCATCCCTCTGGCTCCTGCTCCTCCGAGAGCTATGTGATGTGGCTCGAATCACCACCGACGTCATCGTCGTTGTCGTCCCAGTTAGGGTCTCCTCGAGCAGTCGAGATGCCTTGTGGTGGTGTGGGGGGCATATCTAGCTGAGGTGCAGGGGAAGGCTGCCTCCCAGACTCCACCTTCTGCTGAGGCGAGGGGGAAGAGTCCTACTGCTTCTGCTCCTGGCGTCTGCGCTCCTCCTCCTCATGCAGGCGACGATGCAGTCTCTCTAGGTGGCTAGACTGACCTGTCACCGTGCAGCGCAGTGGACGCTCCGCCAGACGAGAGGGCAAAAAAGGGGATCACTGACTTATGTGCAGTGCATCTAATACGAGCCATCTACAAAAGACATCGTAAGGACAAGAGTGAGAGTAGAACTATAAGACCAGCAAGTAAACAGAAAGAAAAGTGAGACAAAATTTTATAGGATAAGTAATAACATAGAATTGGTCAAGAAGACCAACTTTTGTAATGACACTAAAGGTCAAGGTAAGGGTAGACGTCTATAGTCCTTAGGGCGACCATTCTAGTCTAGGTTAGCGGTCCTACAGTCTGCAAGGCTTTGGTACCACTTATGTCACACCCGGTTTTGGAAGGCAAACATGTAACACCCTAATGTTACCTAAAGTTTTTCTAAGTGCTAACTCAAGATCATTATCTCATGTGAATCAAATTGAACAAAAGACACCAAAAACTCAGGAGCAAAAAAAATTCAACTAAGTCTTTTTGTCTTAAGAATCATGCCTTAATCATATCATGCACTCAAAGTGGGGAAATGTCTAAACCCTAGAATAACCTTAATTAGGCCATTTAAGTAAAAAGAGGGAAATTGGTAAAAAGACCATGAAAACATGGAATCATGGCTTAGGCCAATTATAAAAGTTGAAATACACTGATTAAGCTACAATAACTATTAGAAAAGATTGGCCAAAATAATTGTTTAAAATCCCTAAAAAGGCCATGCAAGTGGGAGCTCTCTAGGGAAATCTGGAAATTCAGATTTCTGAATTTCAGCCCTCACCTAGAACTCGAGCACGTTCACCTTGATCCCTAGCACAAATCCTTAAGCCCCTATTGAAAAAGTTGTGCTAGATTAACCCCTCTGCAACGTGTGTGAAGATGGCATCGAGATTCGTGCCCTAGACACGTCAAGTCAGAGATTTCATCTCGTATTTCAGTAGTGAGACAAACCCAATTTGATCACCCCATATCTTTGGCTCCAGTCAACAAAACCCATAAGCCGCCACACATAAACGACAAAGGAAGGTCCGGTGAAGAGATCTCTCAACAGGATCATGGCCATAATCGCGAAGATTTGGAGCCAATCCGCGCTTGAACTTGACCATTCTCTGCGCTGCCTCGTGCTCGACGCCGTGCCCAGGCGCCAGAGCGCGCACTGGCGCTCCCCCGCACACACCCAAAGCGCGTGTCAGAGCCACCCTCAGCCGAGCTCGCTCGCGCCCTTAAAGACCACCCCGGACGCGCAACACTCCACTCCACGCGTGCCTCCGCTGTCCCGACCCCGTCCTTAGCTCCGACGAGCTCTGCGCCGCCCGCCCGAGCCACCCGAGCGCCGGCCATCGTGACCAGCCATTTCTAGAGACCCCTAGCCTCACCCGAGCCTCTGGACAGTGTCCCCGTGGAGTCGTGAAGCTTCTCCAAGCAAGGATCGAGGCCCTGCCACTGTCGCTGGACTTCGGTCGCCCGCCACCGCACGTAGACCGAGCTACCATGTGAACCATTCTTCAATTCCTTGCGCCTACGACTTCCCTGACCTACCGTGAAGCCTCTCGACTCACTGGACTGAGCTATCTCGCCGTGAGCAGGCCGGATTCCTCGCCGCCGATGAGCTCCCCCGCCTGCGCACGTGGACCGGCCGAGTCCGACCGTCCCCGGCGACGATCCGCACACCAACGTGACTGTCGCGACCTCCCCTACGTCTTCGACCACCTCATCGGAGCAATCTCGCCGTCGGTAAGCCCCTCCGCCCTTTCCTCCGCCGCGGGCACTGTTTAATTGGGGGAAGGACCTCGGGTTAGGTTTAGTAAAACCCTAGGGGGTTTTCTGAATTGTTAGAGACACATTTGAATAGTGTCCCGAGGACTAGCCTGTAAGGAATTTAGAAAGTACACGCCAGGGACCCCGATGCAAAGTTAGTTTCCATTTAACCATTTCTGATTATTCCTTTTTAATGAAGAGAGAACTTAAGAAATTCATAACTTGAGAAATACTTATCCAAAATTAGTCAAACCAATTTTGCTGGATTCAAAATATTATGAACTATCGGACAAAAATACAAAACCCATGTTTTCTGTATTAATTTTTAGAGTTTTGAATTAAATAAGGAAACTGCCCAAACCTTATTAATATAAAAAATAAAAATATTCCTATACGAGACTTAAGAAAAATTGTGGAGATACATACCCAACATATGCACTGTTTAAAAATACTAACCACCCCAGTATACAAAAATAACTCAAGGTTGTCTATTAAAAACCATATATGTCCAAAACTTAGAAAATTAAGAAAGGCAGTGGAAAATAATAAACAGAGAAGCAACATATTTTTTCTAGTATACTTAAGTGATGAAAAACATAGGAAAAATACAGAGAACCCTAGTCCAGAGCTAGTCCCAGGTTAAATATTTATTAGGCTCTAAGAAATCAAGGAAAACCATGATTAAAAATACAAGGGCCACTGTAAAAAGAGTAAAGAAAATTCAGTAGACTCCTAACTGCTAGAACACCACTACAAAAATAATAGACACCCCAACCCCTCACAATAAGTGAGTTAAACAATTAAAATATGGATTTGACTCATGTTCTAATTAAATCATAAGGAAGCCTAAAATTGTGCAACAGTAGGCAAATAAATTTTTACCCAACTATTGATGAAGTAGACCACCAGAGAAAAATATGAAACCTATATAAAAATGTAAGGTAACACCCATTACCCCCTACCCTATGAAAAAGGCCATATAATCCAAGAATTTCTACCGCTTTTCCCTTAAGCAAAAAGTTGCCAAATCCTAGAATGATTGCTCTTGCACAAAGAAGAAGATAGGAAAAATTAGAAATCTGTTATTTGACATTTTTCAAGTATAATAGTAGTAGAAAGCACCTCTTTGGCCAAGAACTTTAGAAAATCACAGTAAAATGACCAATAGGTGTTAGTGGCTACAAATTGGTACAAAGTCATATTATTACACCTAAATGCCAGAAAAAATAAGCTTTAAGGAATAATCCTCATTTATAGGAGAGTTGTAGTTCAAAGCACCCCCTGTGCCCTACAACTTGATAATTTTGTACAGAGTAAACCCTTATCTTTTTAAGCCCCAATTTTTGAGACAGGGAGTTATACACCAGTGAGAAGCTACTGTAATTTTTACTGAAGTTTTGGAAATTTATAAAGCTATGTTGTAGTCAAGCCCACCTTAAAAGCATAAGAGAAAAGGAAAATAAGAGAGAATTAGTAAGGATAATGGATCTCACCCCAATGAGTTCAGCAAAAATCATAATAAACATTCACTAAGACACTAAAATTAAATCAGTGGGGCACTAAGATATTCCAACCATTTAACTTAACCAAACTTGACCCTAATTTGGCTAAGTATACCCCTAGACTATACATAGTAAGATTTAACTTTACTTTATCAATTTAATCACCTCTATTACTACCACATGGCATGTCATGGCATACATATATCTCACTCATTGTATTTATTAAATTGCAACCTCGCTGACGGAGAGTACATGCTCATTCCCGAGCAAGGAGGTGTCCACGAGGAAGACCAGGAGCCAGCTCCCGAGCCTACCACAGAGGATCTCCCCGCAGCCCCAGCATTTGAAGGCAAGCCCCGGTTTTATGCATAACCAGTTTATACATGCTACTTTACTACACTTAATGTTTGTAGGCTTGCAATGTGCACTTAAGTGTAGGAGTTGTTTGAAACCCTTAGTTGCATGAACTCAAGATTCCTTTTTGAGATGGGTACTAGTATGCTAGGTCGAGTAGCTGCTTTGCTAATTAGGATCTCGGTAGAAGTCGAGTGATTTTTCTAGCACTCGCGCGAGGTCAGGAATTGATTGTATTCATCTTAATAACGGTATTTATGATGGCCTATGGACTTGGATCTAGGCTGGATGTCTTGTCCATGAGATGGAAAAAGGAATTAAGGATTAATGTGTGGATATCTGAGTCAAGCGTTTGAACGTACTAAACACATGTCAAGAAATATGGTAACCGGTAAACCTAGTACCTGAGTGAAGCTAGGCGCGGACTTTCCTCCTCACTTGTCCTGAGACTAGGTCTCCCATGCTAGCTATGGTGGATACAAGTGCGGTCATTGCACGGCGGCAGCCGGGATCAGTGGAGCATTGTATGCCAAGGCGGTGAGCCCTGGCCGCGAATGGGGGATCAATGGGGACGGAGTGCCCCTACATGTCGTGTGTTTAAGTTTATCTTGCAAGGTTTAAAAACTCGATTCGAATCGTCTGCTTCTCGCAGCTAATGAGAGTGCTTGACCCCTTGTACTGCTTCTCACATTTAGTGTGTTGCTGCCTCTAAGGTGTGACTAGGGCACTTAAGCTGGAATAATTCGGGCAGTTCTGCCACAGCTGGTATCGGAGCAATTACCACCATAGAGAAAACAATGAATCGTGAATACCAACTTTTCAAAATTTAAAACTTGCTTAGAAACCAGTATTGGAATCGTCAGGACTAGAACGCTAGACTTAGGATGAAAGGCCTTAGGAATAGTGGGGAAAAATAGGTGGCTAATTAAGTAGGCCCTATGGGCGAGTCTTAGGATTTCAAGGATGCCCTTAAAAGTTCCCTTCTGGTCGGTGAGGAGACGTTCTTCTCAGCATGCATGCATTATAAAACACGAAAGGATTAGAAATTAAAGGAGTAAAAATTTAATCTAACCCACCTCCTTTTTACAACCCGGGCTCGCATGTTTTTCTTTTTCCACCGTAACCTTTGCATCTAATCGTCTTCCACTGATGACTTCACCCACCCCCGCCAATGGAGGAGACACTTGTTTCACTTCAGATTTCCTTTCTCACGAGGGTTTCCCTTCCATCTTGTAGGAGGTGCTCAATTCCGTTTGTTACCCTATGCCCCCTTTGTACACGGTGCAGCTGTACGAGGAGCATCGGGTGCCACGTTGCCGAGTCTGGCTGACTCTGGAGGCTCACCCCCTTCAGCCGGGTTGGCGTTCACTTGACTCCGAGACTATTGGATTTAGATCGGACGACACCACCGAGGCGGCAGCTATGAAGACCCTGACAAATTTTTGTGGCTACCATCCCCTGGAAATGGTGATGCACCCACTGGGACTCTTCCCCGCTGAGAAGAGGGATGAACCCATGTGGTGCAACCGTGTGATCCATGTGAAGGACGTGTGGGCTATGTATCCCAAATTAGTTGGGAGGATCACTGTTCAGTGTATGAGCGCACTGTACCGCCTACAGGCCCTGCAGAGCGACGTTATGGCACACCTTGCTAACCTTGCTCAGACCACTAAGCTCACCCTCGATAGACGAGAGGACTTCATGGTCGACCTGTCCACAGAGTTGGTGGAGAAGAACCTACAGGTGGAACAGTTGAGCCAGCGCATCGCCACCCTAGAGCAGCAGGTGGAGATCCGGGACAACACCATTGATGTCCTAGAAAACAACCTCCACGATGTGTAGGAGGAGCTTGAGGAAGCTAACGACCACCTGGACATGCACCACCTGGAGATGGAGGCGAACGAGGCCGAAAGCGAGGGAGAGGAGGCTCCCGAGGAGTTAGGACCAACCCCTGGTACCAATGCGGCTCCCTCCGAGATGCCCCCTTCGCCTGTATCCAGTGTCGCTTGTACCACTCAAGGTTAATGGGTTAACTTGATGCGTTAGGAGGATAGATACCCGTGCGAGCTTAGTTGGCATCAGGTTTTGGACTAGGCTTACGAGTACTTTCCCCTAAATTGATGTAACCCAGGAGAACTTTTGCAAGCAATGAAGTGAATGTAATCATGTTATCCTCGTTCAAGTTGATGTTATGTTATGACATTTTCTTTCCGTATGGTATAAGGCATATTGTTTGGAATCGTGAATTGGGATAACAATGGCAACAATCTATGTTTTCAGATGGAAGCTGGGCAGCGTCGCGGGCAGAACGAGCAAGTTCCCCTACCACCTCCTCCATCTCCCACGGTGCAGGAGTTGATGGCTTAGCAGAATGAAATTCTGCGATAGCTTTTGCAGCGCCAGCCCCACCCTCAGCAGCACGGTGGAGGCCAGCTGCAGCGACCTCCAGTCGCGGCAACCTATCAAGAGTTCCTAAGCACGCAGCCGCCCCTGTTCACCAAGGCAGAGGATCCGCTTGACGTCGACATGTGGCTATGAGTCCTGGAGTCCAAGTTTCCCCTCCTCATGGGAGCTTGCCCTAATGACACCAAAGCTCGCTTCACCGCGTAGCAGCTTCGCGGTCCTGCTCGGACATGGTGGGACCATTTCTATGCCATGATACCTACTGATCATGAAGTGACATGGGAGGAGTTCAAGACTGCCTTCAGGGGACATCACATTCTAGCAGGGATTCTGGACCACAAGCTGAATGAGTTTCTGGCATTGACTCAAGGGACCCGCACTGTGTTGCAGTATGCCCAGGCCTTAAATGACCTGTGCCAGTACGCGGGTTATCATGCAGAGTCTGATGAAAAGAAGAAAGACCGCTTTTGCAGAGGCCTCAACACCAAACTGCGTGAGCGTCTCAACACTATTTGGGCTGATAGCTTCAATGAGTTGGTCAACCTAGCCACATCATAGGAAGACTATATTGTAGCTCACCGGGTAGAGAAGAAGAGGAAGACACCAATGTCAGGACCCTCCACTCCACCCTAGAGGTTCAAGATTGTCTCCAACAATCAGAGCAGAGGATTTCAGCAGCAGGCACGAAGATAGGTGATCAGGCCACCTCACTAGCAGCAAGCACCCAACCGCTTTCCAGCTCCCGCCCTAAGGAACAATCAACCCCAGCAGCAGCAGCAGTTCCACCAGGGAAATGGAAACAAGTGCTTCACTTGTGGCAATGTGGGCCATTATGCCAAGAATTGCCCAAGGAATCAGCAGAGGAAGATGCCAGCACCAAATCAAGACAGAGGAAGAAAGTACAAGGTGCAAGTCAGACAAGGGAAACTAAATTTCACTACTCTAGAGGAGCTACCTAAAGGAGCACTCGTCATGATTGGTATCTTTTCAGTTTTTAATCAACCTGCATTAATTCTATTTGATTCTAGTGCATCACATCACTTCATTAGCTAGAAGTTCAGCGTTAAATGCCAACTGTCTTTCTATCATACAAAAGGGTCTTTCATGATAGCAACACCTGGGCAAAATTGCAACAAACCAATTAAGTCAAAATGTGCCTATCTCATTGGGAAGTAAAATCTTCAAAACCACACTCCTGATTTTGGGATTAGAGGGTATGGACATCATTCTCGGAGCTGACTGGATGACTCAACACCGGGTGGTGTTGGATGTAGCTGCCAGAGCTCTGGAAATCGATTCTCCTACCTTCCGAGACCTTGCATTGTATCTACCCAGCCAAGACTCTACTCGATCATGTGCTTTTGCTATGATAGAGTTACCCTTGAAGAAAATTCCATTGGTCTGTGAGTATGCAGATGTTTTTCCTGATGAGTTGCCAGGAATGCCACCAAACCGACATATTGAATTCGCTATCGAGTTGCAACCGGGAACAACACCTATTTCCAAGAGGCCTTACCGCATGCCACCCGCTGAATTGGCAGAATTGAAGAAACAATTGCAAGAATTATTGGACAAGGGTTTCATCCGCCCAAGTACTTCGCCTTGGGGATGTTCAGCCTTGTTTGTGAAGAAGAAGGATGAAAGCTTGAGGCCTTGTATAGATTACCGCCCACTCAACGCGGTGACTATCAAGAACAAGTATCCTTTGCCTTGTATTGATGTTCTTTTCGATCAGTTGGTCGGAGCCATTGTGTTTTCCAAGATAGATCTTCGCTCCGGCTATCATCAGATCAAGATACGAGCAAGTGATATTCCGACGACTGCCTTCTCAACCCGATATGGGCTGTATGAGTATTTAGTGATGTCATTTGGGCTGACTAATGCGCCAGCATACTTCATGTATCTGATGAATTCTGTCTTCATGCCTGAACTGGACAAGTTCGTGGTGGTTTTCATGGACGATATCTTGGTGTACTCAAAGAATGAAGAAGAGCATGCCTGTCATTTGCATGTAGTGCTCCAACATCTGCGAGAGCACCGTCTTTATGCCAAACTGTCTAAATGTGATTTTTGGCTGAAAGAAATCAAATTCTTGGGTCACACTATCTCTCAGGCTGGCATAGCTATTGATCCAGATAAAGTGCAAGAAGTGAAGAACTGGAAGCCACCAACAACTGTCTGTCAGATTCGAAGTTTTCTGGGATTGGACGGTTATTATCGAAGATTCATTCTAGACTTCTCTCGAATTGCGAAGCCCATGAATGAATTGTTGAAGAAGGGAGCCATGTTTGATTGGGGTTAGAAGTGCGAAGATGCCTTCCACACCTTGAGGCAGCATCTGACCACAACACTCGTGTTAGCGCAACCCGACAACAGCAAGCCATTTGATGTGTACTGTGATGCCTCTAGCACTGGACTGGGTTGTGTTTTGATGCAAGACAACTGGGTCATTGCCTACGCATCAAGGGCACTCAGGCCTCATGAGCAAAATTATCCCACTCATGACTTGGAGTTAGCAGCCGTGGTTCATGCATTAAAGATGTGGAGACACTATTTGATGGGAACCCACTACAACATCTACACAGATCATAAGAGCCTCAAGTACATCTTTACTCAGGCTGATCTCAACATGAGGCAGAGGAGATAGCTAGAGCTGATCAAGGACTATGACTTGGAGGTACACTACCACCCAGGGAAAGCAAATGTGGTGGCTGATGCCTTGAGTCGGAAGTCACAATGCAACTATGTTATGATGGATTCTCGCATCAACACCCTATGTGATGAGTTGAGCAAGATGAAGATCGAAGTGATTCCTTCTGGTGCTTTGTCTCACATTTCCATTGAGCCAACCTTACAAGACCAGATAATTATGGCCCAACTTAGTGATAAGGGAGTGCAAATCATTAAGGAGAACCTCCATCAAAAGACAGAGAAGTATAAGTGTTTCCGCCAAGATGGGAAGGGTATATTGTGGTTTCAAGGCAGATTGGTGGTTCCTAAAAATAAGGATCTCAAGAAGAAAATTTTGGATGAGGCTCTTCTCTCCAGATTCTCCATGCATCCGGGAAGCACCAAGATGTACCATGATCTGAAGCCCTTGTATTGGTGGACCAGAATGAAGAGGGAAATACCTCGATATGTATCGGAATGTGACACATGTTAGAGGTTAAAGGCAAGCCACTTAAAATCAACTGGTGCCTTGCAACCCCTATCAATACCTTCATGGAAATGGGATGACATCAGCATGGTTTTCATTGTGGGTCTACCCAACACAACTCGGCATCATGATTCGATTTGGGTCATTATGGACCGATTGACAAAAGTGGCACATTTTCTTCCAGTGCACACCACAGATAAGGCTGAGAAGTATGCAGAGCTGTATATTGACCGAATCGTGTGTTTGCACGGGTTACACCGGACCATTGTCTCTGACCGAGGAGCCCAATTTGTTGCCAAATTTTGGGAACAATTGCAAGAGTATATGGGAACCAAGCTAATAAGAAGTTCAGCTTACCACCCACAGACTGATGGTCAGACCGAAAGGGTCAATCAAATTCTTGAAGATATGCTAAGGGCTTGTGCGATCGATTGTGGCAAGAACTAGGATAAGTACCTCTCTTTGTCAGTATTTGCTTATAACAACAGTTATCAATCCAGCCTAAAGATGGCACCTTTCGAAGCTCTATATGGAAGAAGGTGTCGAACACCCCTCAACTGGTCTTAGCCTGGAGAAAGAGAAATCTTTGGACCTTACTTATTGACTGAAGCCGAAAGGAAAGTCAAACTAATCAGGAAGAATCTAGAAGCTGCTCAGGCCAGGCAGTAGAGTTACCATGATAAGAGAAGAAAACCCCTCCAGTTTGAAGTGGAAGATTTCGTATATCTGAAAGTATCACCCACCAAAGGAGTGCAAAAGTTTGGGATCAAAGGCAAGTTAGCCCCTCTCTACATTGGACCTTATGAGATCGTGGAAGCATGTGGACCCGTGGCATACAAATTGAGGTTACCTCCAAAAATGTCTGCCATCCACAATGTGTTCCATGTATCCCAATTGAAGAAATGTGTTCGATTGCCAACCGAGATCATAGCAGAACCAGAAGTGGAGATAGAGCCAGATCTATCATATTAAGAGTACCCTTCCAAGGTTCTGGATTGCAAAGAAAGATCAACTCGGGCTAAGTCGATCAAAATGTATAAGGTCCAATGGAGCAATCACTCAGAGGAAGAAGCTACTTGGGAGACTCAGGAATTCCTACATTCGAACTTCCCCGATTGTCTACCTAAGGGAATCAGTATGTAACCATGCCCAACCCCTCCCCCTGCCCTTTGAGTCTAAATGTAAGAAGAATGACTTTAACATAAAATGAGTTAGTTGTAAAATTAAATCAAAAAGGACTTCCTTCTAAAGTTGCAAAGAGGATGACATTCGAAGAGCAGTTTACTAAGAAGGACATTAATAAACAAAACACAAATTCAAGCAAGCCATAACCTTCTCTTCACCCCGGAGGACTCCGACCCGAATCTCGGAATGAGATTCCTTTAAGGGGGGAAGGCTGTAACACCCAAGTGTTACCTAGAGTTCTTCTTAGTGCTAACTCAAGATCATTATCTCATGTGAATCAAATTGAACAAAAGGCACCAAAAACTCAGGAGCACAAAAATTCAACCAAGTCTTTTTGTCTTAAGAATCCTGCCTTAATCATATCATGCACTCAAAGTGGGGAAAATGTCTAAACCCTAGAATAACCTTAATTAGGACAGTTAAGTAAAAAGGGGAAAATTGGTAAAAAGACCATAAAACATGGAATCATGGCTTAGGCCAATTATAAAAGTTGAAATACACTAATTAAGCTACAATAACTATTAGAAAAGTTTGGCCAAAATAATTGTTTAAAATCCCCAAAAAGGTCATGCAAGTGGGAGCTCTCTAGGGAAATCTGAAAATTCAGATTTCTGAATTTCAGCCCTCACCTAGAACTCGAGCACATTCACCTTGATCCCTAGCTCAAATCCTTAAGCCCCTATTGACAAAGTTTTGATAAATTAACCCCTCTGCAACGTGTGTGAAGATGGCATCGAGATTTGTGCCCTAGACACGTCAAGTCAAGGATTTCATCTCGGATTTCAGCAGTGAGACAAACCCGATTTGATCACCCCATATCTTTGGCTCCAGTCAACAAAACCCATAAGCCACCACACATAAACGACAAAGGAAGGTTCGGTGAAGAGATCTCTCAATGGGATCATGTCCATAATCCCGAAGATTTGGAGCCAATCCGCGCTTCAACTTGACCATTCTCTACGCTGCCTCGTGCTCGACACCGTGCCCAAGCGCTAGAGCTCGCACTGGCGCTCCGCCGCGCACACCCCGAGAACGTGTCTGAGCCACCCTCAGCCGAGCTCGCCCGCGCCCTTAATGACCACCCCGGACGCGCAACACTCCACTCCACACTTACCCCGCTGTCCCGACCCCGTCCTTAGCTCCGGCGAGCTCTGCACCGCCCGCCCGAGCCACCTGAGCACTGGCCATCGCAACCAGCCATTTCTAGAGACCCCTAGCCTCACACGAGCCCCTGGACAGTGTCCCCATGGAGCCGTGAAGCTTCTCCAAGCAAGGATCAAGGCCCTGCCTCACCGGAACAGTGAGATCACCGTCGCTGGACTTCGGCCGCCCGCCACCACACATAGATCGAGCTACCAGGTGAACAATTCTTCAATTCCTTGCACCTACGACTTCCCTGACCTCCCGTGAAGCCTCTCGACTCACTGGACTGAGCTATCTCACCGTGAGCAGATCGGATTCTTCGCCGCTGACGAGCTCCACTGCCTGCGCACGTGCACCGGCCGACTCTGACCATCCCTGGCGATGATCCGCACACCAACGTGACCGTCGCGACCTCCCCTACATCCTTGACCACCTCACTGGAGCAATCTCGCCACCGGTAAGCCCCTCCGCCCTTTCCTCCACCGCGGGTACTGTTTAATTGGGGGAAGGACCTCAGGTTAGGTTTAGTAAAACCCAGGGGGTTTTCTGAATTGTCAAAGACACATTTGAATAGTGAACCGAGGACTAGTCTGTAAGGAATTTAGAAAGTACACGCCAGGGACCCCGATGCAAAGTCAGTTTCCATTTAACCATTTATGATTATTCCTTTTTAATGAATAGAGAACTTAGGAAATTCATAACTTGAGAAATACTTATTCAAAATTAGTCAAACCAAATTTGCTGGATTCAAAATATTATGAACTATCAGACAAAAATACTGAATCCTATGTTGTCTGTATTAATTTTTAGAGTTTTGAATTAAATAAGGAAACTGCCCAAACCTTATTAATATAGAAAAAATAGAAATATTCCTATATTAGGCTTAAGAAAATTTGTGGAGGTACATACCCAACATATGCACTGTTTAAAAATACTAAGCACCCCAGTATACAAAAATAACTCAAGATTGTCTATTAAAAACCATATCTGTCCAAAATTTAGAAAATTAAGAAAGGCAGTGGAAAATAATAAATAGAGAAGTAACATATTTTTCCTATTATACTTATGTGATAAAGAACATAGGAAAAATACAGAGAACCCTAGTCCAGAGCTAGTACAAGGTTAAATATTTATTAGGCACTAAGAAATCAAGGAAAACCATGATTAAAAATACAAGGGCCATTGTAAAAAGGGTAAAGAAAATTCAGTAGACTCTTAACTGCTAGAACACCACTACAAAAATAATAGACACCCCAATCCCTCACAATAAGTGAGTTAAACAATTAAAATATGGATTTGGCCCATGTTCTAATTAAATCATAAGGAAGCCTAAAATTGTGCAACAGTAGGCAAATAAATTTTTACCCAACTATTGATGAAGTAGACCATTAGAGAAAAATATGAAACCTATTTAAAATGTAAGGTAACACCCATTACCCCCTACCCCATGAAAAAGGCCATATATTCCAAGAATTTCTACTCCTTTTTCCTTAAGCAAAAAGTTATCAAATCCTAGAATGATTTCTCTTGCACAAATAAGAAGATAGGAAAAATTAGAAATCTGTTGTTTGACATTTTTCAAGTATAATGGTAGTAGAAAGCACCTCTTTGGCTACGAACTTTAGAAAATCACAGTAAAATGACAAATAGGTGTTAGTGGCTAAAATTTGGTACAAAGTCATATTATTACACCTAAATGCCAACAAAAATAAGCTTTAAGGAATAATCCACTGTTAGAGGAGAGTTGTAGTTCAAAGCACCCCCTCTGCCCTACAATTTGATAATTTTTTACAGAGTAAACCCTTAACTTTTTAAGCCCCAATTTTGATACAGAGAGTTATACACTAGTGAGAAGCTACTGTAATTTTGACATAATTTTAGGAAATTTATAAAGCTATGTTATAGTTCAAGCCCACCTTAAAAGCATAAGAGAAAAGGAAAAGAAGAGAGAATTAGTAAGGATAATAGATCTCACCCCAATGAATTCAGCAAAAATCATAATAAACATTCACTAAGACACTAAAAGGAAATAAGTGGGGCATTTAAATATTCCAACCATTTAACTTAACCAAACTTGACCCTAATTTGGCTAAGTATACCCTAGACTATCCATAGTAAGATTTAACTTTACTTTATCAATTTAATCACTTCTATTACTACCACATGGCATGTCATGGCATACATATATCTCAGTCATTGCATTTATTAGACTGCAACCTTGCTCACGGAGAGTACGTGCTCATTCCCGAGCAAGGAGTTGTCCACGAGGAAGACCAGGAGCCATGTCCCGAGCCTGCCACAGAGGATCTCCCCGCAGCCCCAGCATTTGAACGCAAGCCCCGGTTTTATGCATAACCAATTTATACATGCTACTTTACTACACTTAATGTTTATAGGCTTGTAATGTGCACTTAAGTGTAGGAGTTGTTTGAAACCCTTAGTTGCATGAACTCAGGATTCCTTTTTGAGATGGGTACTAGTATGCTAGGTCGAGTAGCTGCTTTGCTAATTAGGATCTCGGTAGAAGTCGAGTGATTTTTCTAGCACTCGCGCGAGGTCAGGAATTGATTGTATTCATCTTAATAACAGGATTTATAATGGTCTATGGACTTGGATATAGGGTGGATGTCTTGTCCATGAGATGGAAAAAGGAATTAAGGATTAATGTGTGGATACCTGAGTCAAGCGTTTGAACGTACTAAACACATGTCGGGAAATATGGTAACTGGTAAACCTAGTACCTAAGTGAAGCCAGGCACGGACTTTCCTCCTCACTTGTCCTGAGACTAGGTCTCCCATGCTAGCTATGGTGGGTACAAGTGCAGTCACTGCACGATGGCAGCTGGGATGAGTAGAACATTGTATGCCAAGGCGGTGAGCCCTGGCCGCGAACGGGGGATCGATGGGGACGGAGTACAACCATGGGAGCAACTGATAAGCAAACTAAACTGAATGGAAGAAACTGATAAGCAAACTAAACTGACTATCTAAGACTAAGACACCTGACTTAAAAATTTATTACAAACTCCGACGCTAACGATCTAAGGAACCAGATCTATCCTCGTCTTACAGGCAGGGGAACCATAAGTGTGGTGACCACGTGCCGGCGAGCGGTAAGGGTGCTAAGTCCTGACAGGAGCGGGAGAACCACCCTCCTGGTGGCGGCGCTCTACCAGCTCAGCACACAACTCAGCAATCTCCGTTCGAGCCCTGCTCAGCTCGTCCAGAGAGTGGTCCAGCTCGGTGTTAAGCACCGCGACTAGGTTGACTGTGCTGCTCAACCTAGGGTTATCCTCACCAATAGGCGAGACAACCACACTCTCTGTGCTGCCAGTAGGACGGCGGGGGTAGTACCTAAGGTTAAGACCGTCGGTCACCCCACCGAATAAGGAACAGTACTGGGAGAGTGCACGCCGTGCTGCATCCTGCATAGCCGCCTCTGCAGTGTCCCTCTCGGAGATGGAGTAATGCTCCGAAACGGCCTCTGCACCCCGGAGGTCATCTTCCGGACGGCGAACTAGGCAGGTAGCCTCCCAGCAGTCCGGGTACCTCCCGCGACTGTGTTGGTAGACTACACAACGGTACTCGATCGACCAGGTGTGCCGGTCGAAAGCCTGGCGCAACAAGGTGTCGAGTGCGTCGTGGAAGCGACAACCGCGAGCGGCATCACGGGTGATGGGTCGGGCGACCCATCCCTCCGCCTCCTGCGGCTCAGAGGACTCGGTGCTGTGGTCTGAGCCGCCATCATCGTCGTCAGGGTCTCCTCCAGTAGCTCCTCCAATAGCTCCTCCAACAGCCGGGGCGTCCCGCGGTGGTGCAGGGGGCGCCTCCAGCTGAGGAACAGAGGAACGGCGCCTCACGGACTCCACCTCCTGCTCAGGTGGGGAGGAAGAGCCCTGCTGCTCCCTCTGCTGACGCTGGCGCTCCTGCTCCTCACGCAGGCGGTGGTGCAGCCTCTCTAGGTGACTCGACTGACCGGACACGGTGCGACGCAGAGGACGCTCCGCAAGGCGAGACGACAGGAAAGGGATCGCCGACTTATGAGCAGTGTGTCTAAGACGAGCCATCTACAAAAGACACCGTAAGCATAAGAGTAAGAACAGAACTAATATGACAAGTGAGTAAACCATAGACAGAACAAAATAAAATTTTAACAAGGTATAATATAGTATATATATATATATGTAGTAAAACATAGGGTTGGTCGAGGTGACCGACTTTTGAAGTGACATCAGGGGTCAAGGTGAGAGTGAAGGTCAATAGTCCTTAGTACGACCAGTGCTACTCTAGGTCAGCGGTCCTACAGTCAGCACGGCTTTGATACCACTTATGTCACACCCGGTTTAAGAAGGAAAACCGAATGCGAACTATATACGTGCCAGGATTAGAACTCACGTACACAGCGATTACATAAATGAACATCATCGCACAATACTCGAATAATAACATAAAAGAGTATTAACTTATTACATCACAGAGTCAGAGACATTCACATAGTCATCAACTTAACGGGTAAATCAAAGTGCTAAGCGAAACGCAGTAAAGATAGGGCCTTCACAGACAGCTGACTGGGGGTTGCCGCCAACCCACGCCTAGAACTCGTCGTAATCTTGGAACTCCTGGAAGTCTCCTTCCACGGCTTCGTCTTCTCCTGAGCAGTGGTTGCAATGTGGACAACCTGGTGTTTTGTGGTAAAGCAAGGATGAGTACACATCAACGTACTCAGCAAATGCCCCGTTTGGCTGAAGTGGACTAGCTTTTATGTGGGGTTAGGCTCAAGCAGTTGCTTTTAGTTGGTCAGGTATCTATTGTTAGTGGAAGCCAGATTTTATCATAAAATCCAAGTTATAATCCCAAAAAGTACCTCCTTAGAGAGGAAATATTAGAATACATAATTGAAGTCACCATCATTAACCATCATCATTAAAGTCATCATCCAAGGTGTATCCGGAGTATCTCTAATCAAAGAGGATCCCAAGGCTGCTCCTAACTGTGAGCACAACTGATATATTAGTTTCACTACCCTCTCCAGAGGTCGCACACTTTACCCATGAGTCATGATTCCCTTTCTGCCTAGGGAGAGCTAATCCCCATTGATCACTTCCTACGTGGTCCAGCAGGGTATCACTACGTAGCTGTTACAAAGATTCCCTAGAGGTCATAGCCGCCCGTTAGGTTTCTCCAGTTTGATAAACACAGTACCTCTCCCTGCAGGAGGGTGACTAACAAAAGCAAAACGAAAGAACCTCGGCACTCAGCCTCGGCAGAGCAAGCACTGTGCCTGGACCCCATTGAAGGCACGACGGCGAAACAACTACACCTCTAGTTCCTCTAATTAATTAGCTAAGGGCATCCCATTTCACCGTCATGGTTGCACTGTTATCCCGGGTGGTCTCTCAACGAACAGGTCCTTACGGAGAGGTACTCGGGAAACGGCCCGAGTCCCCTAAAATGCCACAAGTATATCACCATCGTATCCAAAATAAAAGCATCGTATCATCAAGTAATTTTCATCATGTTCGTTGATTAAATTAAAGCGCTAGCATGAAGCTAACCATAGTAATCCGAAAGGTAAACAAGGACAAGGTAAATAGAAAGCTAGTCAATCCTTAGGTTCCACTTAAGTAGTGTGGGACAGTGAATTATAAATAGATAGGACATAATGGGTCAGAGGGCACTTGCCTTCACCAAACTGCTGCTCAGGGACTTCTTCTGCATCTTCCTCGGGAAACACAGACTGCCCGTTGTCTACGCAAAGTAATCATTCATTCTATACACTTGGGAAATAACAAACAAAAGCAATATACCAAACATGTGCAGCAGAGAGATCACAGGTTCACAATAGAAAAGGATTGACAATCTGGTGTTCCCTAGGTCTAGGGTAGATGACTATACAAAGTGATTCATTATCCACTAACCAGGTCTATGTCAGTGGTGGGGTTAAATCATTACATGGTGTTAAGTCCATAAACTTAAGTGCTCCAACTTTTATTAAAGCCTACTATCTTTACTTTATTTCAATTAGGGTTCCAATAACATTACTTTTACACTGATCATCAACTATTAATTGGGACATAAAAACAGCAGGGAAACATTGTTTAAACAGGTAGATAAAAATATTATGAACATTTTGCAATTTGAAGCACCTAATTTGGAGTTCATATGACAAAGTTATGAATTTTACAAGATTAGGGATTAAAAATACTCTTTAAATACTTATTCCTGATTAAATAAAAGGTCCGAGGACCTAACTGCGAAATTCCAGGGACGGCGGGTTAATTTGCAGAAAACCGGGGGTCTCTTTAAGAAGTTTGCGCGGGCGAAGGGGTATCGGGCTCCTACGGCCGTTGGATCTCGGATCGACGCTCGGGATTAGATCGGCGGGCAGGCGTGCGAGAGCGCGCAGGTGCGAGCGGCTGACAGGCAGAGCCGGGCGGGCAGAGCGGGCGCGGGCGGCTGACAGGCGGGGCCGAGCGGGCAGAGCGGGCGCGGGCGGCTGACAGGCGGGGCTGGGCGGGCAGAGCGGGGTGTGGGGGGGGCGGCTCTGGGCCGTCAGATTCCAGGTGGACGGCCAAGATTAGGCTCGGGCTATTTAAAAAAGGACCGCCTGATCTGAGATGGACGGCGGGGATCGGGCGGCCAGCTTCGGTCCCCTTCTCCAGCCAGCAGAGGCGGCGGCGGCCGCACCCGCGGCGGGGGAGCTCGCCGGAGACGAGGGGCGCGGGCTCCGCGGGTCTTAGGGCGACCGGGATGGTCTGGGAGGTTGGGGAAGGCGCGGGGAACTTACTGGCGGGGGCTAGGTCGTGATAGGGGCATCGGAGGGGGGCGGCCCATGGCGGAATGGCTCGGCGGCGGCGCCAACTGACTCCGGCGAGGAATTAAGTGCAGCAGGGAGCAAGGGAGGGGAAAGGAGAGGGCAGGGGAGGTTCCTTACCTCAAGGCGAACCCCAGGGACCTCCCGGTGGCGGCGAAGGCGCGGCGACGGCTCGGGTCGACGGTGGCGGACAACGACGGCTGCGCGGAGGACGGCGGGTGAGCGCGGGCAGAGGAAATCAGGGAGGGAGAGGAGAAATTGGGGCGTGTCCCGAGTTGCGGACGTCGAGGCGAAGCTCACCGTGGCAGAGGGCACGGTGGGGCTCCGACGTCGACGGGGAAACGGGCTCGGGACGGCGGAGAGTAACGGCGGCGGCGCTCTGGCGTGCGCGCAGCGTGGGGGAGGTTGAAAAGGGGTTCTGCAGGTGCGCAAATGAAGGATGGGGGAAGGGTGAGCGAGGCTCTGGGGCTCAAGTGGCCGAGGGCAGGGCGGTTGCGAGCTTTACGCGCGACATGGGCGTGGAGACCTCGGCGCGAGCAGCTCGGGCGGCGGTTACGCGGGGACGAGGGAACTGATAGAGGGGGCCCACGTGCAGAGAGAGCGAGGGAGCGGGCGCACGCGCGGGGAAAGCGGCCGCGCTGACGGGCGGGCCCGCCAGGACAGAGAGAGGAAGGGGGGGGGGAAAGGGCGCGCGCGCGAGATGGGCCGGCTGGGCCGAAAGGCCGAGGGGAGCAGGGGGTATGGGCCTCTTTGCCTTTTCCTTTTATTCTAGCAATTGTTTTCCCTTTTCTTTTTATTTACTCCATTTGATTCAATTCCAAATATGTCACAAATTCAAATTAGCACCCTCAAGTATTATGCATCAAACAAAAAGTGAAGTTTAGGGTTTAACATAATGCCACATTTCATACTCCCTTGGAGTTTAGCCTACTAGATTATAATTACACATAAAAAAATAGCCACTCTTCTTCTATAGAAAAGAGAAGGAGGAGATTGGGGAAGATGTGAAGAGAGGAGCAACACCTGAATTTGTGAATATGAGCAAAGAAATTTTATACCCCCAAATTCAGGGTGTTACAAACCTATCCCCCTTAAAAGAATCTCGCCCCGAGATTCAGGGTTGGTCAGCAAAGAGTTCGGGGTATTTGGCTTTCAGATCATCTTCTCGTTCCCAGGTTGCTTCTTCCTCAGAGTGGTGGCCCCATCTGACTTTGCACATCCTGATGGTGTTCCTCCGGGTGACTCTGTCTGCAAACTCCAGAATCTGCGTTGGCTTCTCTATGTATGTCAGATCCTCTTGGACCTCCAAGTCCTCTACTGGCAACTGTTCATCTGGTACTCGCAGACACTTCTTCAATTGCGACACGTGGAACACATTGTGCTCTACCGACAAACTTTCTGGTAGGTTGAGCTGGTAGGCCACTTCTCCACGCTTTGCTTGAATCTGATATGGTCCAACGTACCGGGGTGCTAACTTGCCATTGACTCCGAACCTTCTGACTTCTCTAATAGGTGACACCTTCAGATAGACGTAATCTCCCACTTCAAAACTCAGTTCTCTTCTCCTTCTGTCAGCATAGCTTCGCTGCCTTGATTGCGCTATCTTCAGATTCTCCCGAACCATTTTGATATTCTCTTCGGCTTCAAGCAAGATGTCGGGGCCAAACACCTGTCTCTCTCCAGGCTGGTCCCAATGCAGCGGAGTCCTACAACTCCGTCCATAGAGCACCTGAAACGGTGACATCTTCAAGCTGGCCTGGTAACTATTGTTGTAGGAGAATTCTGCATAAGGTAACCTTTTGTCCCATCCTGACTTCTCTTGCAACGCACAGGCTCTCAACATATCTTCTAGGATCTGATTAGTTCTTTCAGTCTGACCGTCTGTCTGCGGGTGATAAGCCGAGCTGAAGTTCAATTGTGTGCCCAAAGCTTCTTGTAGCTGCTGCCAAAAATGAGAGGTGAACTGTGTTCCTCGATCTGACACTATCTTCTTCGGCACACCATGCAGGCAGACTATCCGGGACATGTATAACTCAGCTAATGTTGCTCCGGTGTATGTTGTCTTCACAGGTATGAAATGGGCCACCTTTGTTAAGCGGTCCACGACCACCCAGATGGAATCATAGCCAGCCCGGGTACGAGGCAGGCTAACTATAAAATCCATCCCGATCTCATCCCACTTCCACTGAGGAATTTGCAATGGCTGCAACAATCCGACGGGTCTCTGATGCTCTGCTTTGGTTCTTTGACAGCTATCACAGATGGCGACATATTCTGCGATTTCCCTTTTCATGCCATACCACCAAAACCTCCTTTTTAAATCTTGATACATCTTTTCACTTCCAGGGTGTATGGAGTAGGCTGTCTCATGAGCTTCCTTAAGGATCAGTTCCCGAATAGGTTTGATGTCGGGGACACACAATCGGTCCTTGAACCATATTACTCCCTTTTCATCCTCTCGAAAGTCTTTGCCTCTTCCTTCTAAAATCAACTGTCGGATCTTGTTGATGTTTTCATCATCCTTCTGCCCTTCTTTGATCTCCCGCTCTAGGGTGGGCTCTAATTCCACTGTTACTCCTTGCGTACTGTTCAGAAAACCGAGACTCAGTCTGTCGAACTCTTTGGCTAACTCATATGACATTGGATACGTGGACATCATATTGACTTAACTCTTCCTGCTCAGAGCATCTGCAACAACATTGGCTTTGCCCGGATGGTAATGTATTTCCAACTCGTAGTCCTTGATCAATTCCAACCATCTTCGCTGCCTCATGTTTAACTCTGACTGGGTGAATATGTATTTCAGACTTTTATGATCTGTGTAGATGTCGCACTTCTGCCCATACAGGTAATGTCTCCATGTCTTTAAAGCATGAACCACTGCTGCCAACTCTAGGTCGTGTGTGGGATAATTTTTCTCATGGATCTTCAGCTGTCGAGATGAGTATGCTACAACTCTTCCTTCTTGCATTAGCACGCATCCCAATCCGGTGTAGGAAGCATCGCAATACACCGAGAATGGCTTGTGAACATCAGGCAGAACTAACACAGGTGTTGTAGTCAATCTATTCTTCAGTTCTTCAAATGCCTCTTGGAACTTTTGGGTCCACTTAAACTCAACTTTCTTCGCTAGCAACGCTGTCATTGGCCTAGCAATCTTTGAAAAGCCTTCAATGAAACGCCTATAGTATCCGGCCATTCCAATGAAGCTCTTGATTCCACGAACATCTTTCGGTGCTTTCCAGTTCAGGATATCTGCTACTTTCTTTGGATCCATAGCTAATCCATCCTGGTTTATGATGTGACCCAGAAACAAGACTTCATGAATCCAGAACTCGCATTTACTCAGCTTGGCATACAACTGATGCTCTCGTAGCCTTTGCAATACCATCTTCAAATGCTCCGCATGTTCTTCCTCACTTTTAGAATATATGAGAATATCATCGATGAACACTACCACAAACTTGTCTAGGTAGTCCATGAACACACTGTTCATCAGATACATAAAGAAGGCTGGCGCATTTGTCAAACCAAAGGACATAACTGTAAACTCATATAACCCATACTTGGTGATGAATGCTGTCTTTGGTATGTCTGAGGGTCAGATTCTGAGTTGATGGTAACCCGATCTCAGATCTATCTTCGAGAATACGCTGGCACCTCTGAGCTGGTCAAACAGATCTTCTATTCTTGGCAGGGGGTACTTGTTCTTGATGATGACTTCATTCAGGGCTCTGTAATCTATGCACATCCTTTTGGTACCATCTTTCTTCTCTACAAACAATACTGGAGCGGCCCAAGGCGAGGTACTTGGTCTGATGTAACCCTTCTCTAACATCTCATCTATCTGCTTCTTGAGTTCCACCAATTCTGGTCCAGACACTCGATAGGCTCTTTTGGAAATGGGGGCGGTATCAGGGATAAGCTCTATGGCAAATTCGACCTTTCTCTCGGGTGGCATGCTCGTTAATCCTTCGGGAAACACATCAGGAAAGTCCGACAAAACCCTGATAGCCTCAAGCGGGTTGGCCTCCTTAACATCAACCGAAATCTGGTGACAACCTCCCTTCGCTGTGTTAGGCATCCTTAGCTCAGCCACTACCTTTTCTCCGAGTGGGGACTTCAATGTTACGGTCCTCTTGTCACAGCTAACATTCGCTTCATACTTCATTAACCAATTCATCCCTAGGATGACATCTACCCCAGGGGTGTCTATTACTATTAGGTCGCTGGGGAACCCTATCCCCCTTATTTCCACCCTTATATTTGAGCATATTTTATCTGCTTGCACTTTACCACCGACCGAATTAATCCTCATGGGCGACATCATTGCCTCTACTGAGATGTTATGCATTTCTACCCATGTTGCAGTGACAAATGAATGAGTTGCACCAGTATCAAATAGCACTTTTGCTGGATGAGATTCGACTGAGAACATACCTACTGCCACATCTAGTGCGTCCTAGATCGCTTCGGCCTCCAAGTGGTTCACCTTTCCACGGTTGTATGCTTGGCCACGATTACCTGCTGCCTGTTGAGGTACACCTTGCCTCGCCGGAGCATTGGGGTTTGCCTGCTGCTGCGCCATCTTCTTTGAGCAATGCATCGCCCAGTGGCCTTGTTCTCCACAGTGGAAGCATCCTCTGCCTCCTCCTTGTGCTGGGGTTGCTTGGTTGTTCTGATTCGCTGCTGGGGCAGGAAGGCGAGGTGCCTGGTTGTTCTGCCTCTGATACTGGTTACCTCCTTGCTGGCTGTTCTGACGATACTGCTGCTGCTGTGGGTACTGCCTCTGAAACTGCTGCTGATACGGACGCTGACTCTGATGCTGATATCCCTGCGGGTGACCAGGCCCCTTGCTAAGATGAACTTCCTGAGAAGCGGGGGCGGCTGATGCTTCCGGACTGTGGTCCACTCATCTTGCGCTTCCGATCTTCCATATCCTTGCGCTTCCTCTTGGTCATGATTGCCCTATCGATCAGGTGCTGGAAGGTGGAGAAGGTGTGGTTCATCAGCTGGTAATGCAGGGGATCCACCAAACCCCTCATGAACCTGTACTGCCTTTTAGCATCAGTGTTGACGTCTTCAGGTGCATAACGAGATAGCTGCAGAAACTTGTCCCTGTATTCACTAACAGACAGGGGTCCCTGCCTCAGAGCCAGGAACTCCTCTTTCTTCACGATCATCAGTCCCTCTGGAACATGGTACCTGCGGAAACTCTCGCTGAATTCCTCCCAAGTGATGGCTTCGGGGTCAGCATGGGTGGCGAGGTAGGACTCCCACCAGGACTGGGCTGCTCCCCTTAGCTGGCGGGGGCCATATAGAACCTTCTCCCTGTCGTCACATTGGGCGGTGTGCAGTTCCCTTTCCACTGCACGCAGCCAGTCTTCTGCATCCATGGGGTCGGCATAGTGCACGAAGGTAGGAGGGTGCCCTCTCATGAACTCGCCGCGCTTATCCCGTGGCATCTGGGGCATCTGCACTTGCAACTGGGGTTGAGGTTGCTGTTGAGCCTGCTGCATGGCTGCCAGAGTCTGCCCAATAGCCTGCACTGCCTGAGTTTGCATCAAGAACATCTGCTCCACTGTCATTGGTGGTGGCGGGGGAGGCTGCCTCTGATGTTCCTCCTGTTGGGCACATTGCTCTTACTGAACACGCCTGTTACATCGGCGTCTCTTGTCAGACATCTGTGGAAGACATTCACACATCAGCATTGATCTTACAATCCTTCAGCATAAGAAAAGGGTATACATGATTCTTCATGACATTGAGTGAACAAAGAACTTCACTGATCCTCATTATGATCCCATACAGCTTCTCAGATAAAAAGGAAAGTGGAAGTAAATGGTTTCCCAACTAAATAACTGGTTTCATTAAAATCACTAGCTAAGCCAAACTGCAGGGGAAACCCACATATTGGCAACAGTCATTACAAAGATTCACCTCCAGCACAAGTTCATCATAACAAGCATGGGAGCAACTGATAAGCAAACTAAACTGAATGGAAGAAACTGATAAGCAAACTAAACTGACTATCTAAGACTGAGACACCTGACTTAAGAATTTATTACAAACTCCGACGCTAACGATATAAGGATCCAGATCTATCCTGGTCTTACAGGCAGGGGAACCATAAGTGTGGTGACCACGTGGCGGCAAGCGGTAAGGGTGCTGAGTCCCGACAGGAGCGGGAGAACCACCCTCCTGGTGGCGGTGCTTTGCCAGCTCAGCACGCAACTCAGCAATCTCCGTTCGAGCCCTGCTCAGCTCGTCCAGAGAGTGGTCCAGCTCGGTGTTAAGCACCGCGACTAGGTTGACTGTGCTGCTCAACCTAGGGTTATCCTCACCAATAGGCGAGACAACCACACTCTCTGTGCTGCCAGTAGGACGGTGGGGGTAGTGCACGTCGTGCTGTATCCTGCATAGCCGCCTCTGCAGTGTCCCTCTCGGAGATGGAGTAATGCTCCGAAACGGCCTCTGCACCCCGGAGGTCATCTTCCGGACGGCGAACTAGGCAGGTAGCCTCCCAGCGGTCCGGGTACCTCTCGCGACTGTGCTGGTAGACTACACAACGGTACTCGATCGACCAGGTGTGTCGGTTGAAAGCCTGGCGCAACAAGGTGTCGAGTGCGTCGTGGAAGTGACAACCGCGAGCGGCGTCACGGGTGATGGGTCGGGCGACCCATCCCTCCGCCTCCTGCGGCTCAGAGGACTCGGTGCTGTGGTCTGAGCCTCCGTCGTCGTCGTAGGGGTCTCCTCCAGTAGCTCCTCCAATAGCTCCTCCAACAGCCGGGGCGTCCCGCGGTGGTGCAGGGGGCGCCTCCAGCTGAGGAACAGAGGAACGGCGCCTCACGGACTCCACCTCCTGCTCAGTTGGGGAGGAAGAGCCCTGCTGCTCCCTCTGCTGACGCTGGCGCTCCTGCTCCTCACGCAAGCGGTGGTGCAGCCTCTCCAGGTGACTCGACTGACCGGACACGGTGGCGCAGAGGACGCTCCGCAAGGCGAGACGGCAGGAAAGGGATCACCGACTTACGAGTAGTGTGTCTAAGACGAGCTATCTACAAAAGACACCGTAAGCATAAGAGTAAGAGCAGAACTAATATGACAAGTGAGTAAACCATAGACAGAACAAAATAAAATTTTAACAAGGTATAATATAGTATATATATATGTAGTAAAACATAGGGTTGGTCGAGGTGACCGACTTTTGAAGTGACATCAGGGGTCAAGGTGAGAGTGAAGGTCAATAGTCCTTAGTACGACCAGTGCTACTCTAGGTCAGCGGTCCTACAGTCAGCACGGCTTTGATACCACTTATGTCACACCCGGTTTCAGAAGGCAAACCGAATGCGAACTATGTACGTGCCAGGATCAGAACTCACGTACACAACGATTACATAAATGAACATCATCGCACAATACTCGAATAATAACATAAAAGAGTACTAACTTATTACATCATAGAGTCAGAGACATTCACATAGTTATCAACTTAACGGGTAAATTAAAGTGCTAAGCGAAACGCAGAAAGATAGGGCCTTCACAAACAACTGACTGGGGGTTGCCGCCAACCCACGCCTAGAACTCGTCGTAATCTTGGAACTCCTGGAAGTCTCCTTCCACGGCTTCGTCTTCTCCTGAGCAGTGGTTGCAATGTGGACAACCTGGTGTTTTGTGGTAAAGCAAGGATGAGTACACATCAACGTACTCAGCAAATGCCCCGTTTGGCTGAAGTGGACTAGCTTTTATGTGGGGTTAGGCTCAAGCAGTTGCTTTTAGTTGGTCAGGTATCTATTGTTAGTGGAAGCCAGATTTTTATCATAAAATCCAAGTTATAATCCCAAAAAGTACCTCCTCAGAGAGGAAATATTAGAATACATAATTGAAGTCACCATCATTAACCATCATCATTAAAGTCATCATCCAAGGTGTATCCGGAGTATCTCTAATCAAAGAGGATCCCAAGGCTGCTCCTAACCGTGAGCACGGCTGATATATCAGTTTCACTACCCTCTGCAGAGGTCGCACACTTTTCCCATGAGTCATGATTCCCTTTCTGCCCGGGGAGAGCTAATCCCCATTGATCACTTCCTAGGTGGTCCGGCAGGGTATCACTACGTAGCTGTTACAAAGATTCCCTAGAGGTCATAGCCGCCCGTTAGGTTTCTCCAGTTTGATAAACACAGTACCTCTCCTCGTAGGAGGGTGACTAACAAAAGCAAAACGAAAGAACCTCGGCACTCAGCCTCGGCAGAGCAAGCACTGTGCCTGGACCCCATTGATGGCACGACGGCGAAACAACTACACCTCTAGTTCCTCTAATTAATTAGCTAAGGGCATCCCATTTCACCCTCATGGTTGCACTGTTATCCCGGGTGGTCTCTCAACGAACAGGTCCTTACGGAGAGGTACTCGGGAAACGGCCCGAGTCCCCTAAAATGCCACAAGTATATCACCATCGTATCCAAAATAAAAGCATCGTATCATCAAGTAATTCTCATCATGTTCGTTGATTAAATTAAAGCGCTAGCATGAAGCTAACCATAGTAATCCGAAAGGTAAACAAGGATAAGGTAAATAGAATGCTAGTCAATCCTTAGGTTTCACTTAAGTAGTGTGGGACAGTGAATTATAAATAGATAGGACATAATGGGTCAGAGGGCACTTGCCTTCACCAAACTGCTGCTCAGGGACTTCTTCTGCAACTTCCTCGGGAAACACAGACTGCCCGTTGTCTACGCAAAGTAATCATTCATTCTATGCACTTGGGAAATAACAAACAAAAGCAATATACCAAACATGTGCAGCAGAGAGATCACAGGTTCACAATAGAAAAGGATTGACAATCTGGTGTTCCCTAGGTCTAGGGTAGATGACTATACAAAGTGATTCATTATCCACTAACCAGGTCTATGTCAGTGGTGGGGTTAAATCATTACATGGTGTTAAGTCCATAAACTTAACTGCTCCAGCTTTTATTAAAGCCTACTATCTTTACTTTATTTCAATTAAGGTTCCTATAACATTACTTTTACACTAATGATCAACTATTAATTGGGACATAAAAACAGCAGAGAAACATTGTTTAAACAGGTAGATAAAAATATTATGAACATTTTGCAATTTGAAGCACCTAATTTGGAGTTCATATGACAAAGTTATGAATTCTACAAGATTAGGGATTAAAAATACTCTTTAAATACTTATTCCTAATTAAATAAAAGGTCCGAGGACCTAACTGCGAAATTCCAGGGACAGCGGGTTAATTTGCAGAAAACCGGGGGTCTCTTTAAGAAGTTTGCGCGGGCGAAGGGGTATCGGGCTCCTACGGCCGTTGGATCTCGGATCGACGCTCGGGATTAGATCGGCGGGCAGGCGCGCGAGAGCGCGGAGGTGCGAGCGGCTGACAGGCGGGGCCGGGCTGGCAGAGCAGGCGCGGGCGGCTGACAGGCGGGGCCGGGCGGGCAGAGCGGGCGCGGGCGGCTGACAGGCGGGGCCGGGCGGGCAGAGCGGGGTGTGGGGGGGGGCTCTGGGCCGTCAGATTCCAGGCGGACGACCAAGATTAGGCTCGGGCTATTTAAAAAAGGACCGCCCGATCTGAGGTGGACGGCGGGGATCGGGCGGCCAGCTTCGGTCCCCTTCTCCAGCCAGCAGAGGCATCGGCGGCCGCACCCACGGCGGGGGAGCTCGCAGGAGACGAGGGGCGCGGGGGCTCCGCGGGTCTTAGGGCGACCGGGATGGTCTGGGAGGTTGGGGAAGGCGCGGGGAACTTACTGGCGGGGGCTAGGTCGTGATAGGGGCATCGGAGGGGGGCGGCCCACGGCGAAATGGCTCGGCGGCGGCGCCAACCGACTCCGGCGAGGAATTAAGCGCAACAGGGAGCAAGGGTGGGGAAAGGAGAGGGCAGGGGAGGTTCCTTACCTCAAGGCGAACCCCAGGGACCTCCCGGTGGCGGCGAAGGCGCGGCGACGGCTCGGGTCAACGGTGGCGGACAACGACGGCTGAGCGGAGGACGGCGGGTGAGCGCGGGCAGAGGAAATCAGGGAGGGAGAGGAGAAATTGGGGCGTGTCCCGAGTTGCGGACGTCGAGGCGAAGCTCACCGTGGCAGAGGGCACGGCGGGGCTCCGACGTCGACGGGGAAAAGGGCTCGGGACGGCGGCGGGTAACGGCGGCGGCGCTCTAGCGTGCGCGCAACGTGGGGGAGGTTGAAAAGGGGTTCTGCAGGTGCGCAAATGAAGGAGGGGGGAAGGGTGAGCGAGGCTCTGGGGCTCAAGTGGCCGAGGGCGGGGCGGTTGCGAGCTTTACGCGCGACGTGGGCGCGGAGACCTCGGCGCGCGCAGCTCGGGCGGCGGTTACGCGGGGACGAGGGAACTGACAGAGGGGGCCCGCGTGCAGAGAGAGCGAGGGAGCGGGCGCATGCGCGGGGAAAGCGGCCGCGCTGACGGGCGGGCCCGCCAGGACAGAGAGAGGAAGGGGAGGAGGGCGCGCGCGGGATGGGTCGGCTGGGCTGAAAGGCCGAGGGGAGCAGGGGGTTTGGGCCTCTTTGCCTTTTCCTTTTGTTCTAGCAATTGTTTTCCCTTTTCTTTTTATTTACTCCATTTGATTCAATTCCAAATATGTCACAAATTCAAATTAGCACCCTCAAGTATTATGCATCAAACAAAAAGTGAAGTTTAGGGTTTAACATAATGCCACATTTCATACTCCCTTGGAGTTTAGCCTACTAGATTATAATTACACATAAAAAAAATAGCCACTCTTCTTCTATAGAAAAGAGGAGGAGATTGGGGAAGATGTGAAGAGAGGAGCAACACCTGAATTTGTGAATATGAGCAAAGAAATTTTATACCCCCAAATTCAGGGTGTTACACTTTACCCACAAGTCGTGATTCCCATTCTGCCAGGAGAGAGCCAAACTCCATTGACCAATATCTAGGTGGCCTGGCAGTGTATCACTACGTAGCCTTTACAAAGATTTCCCAAAGGTCATAGTCGCCCATTAGGTTTCTCCGGTTTGATAAACATAGTACCTCTCCCCAAAGGAAGGGTGACTAAAAAAACCAAATCAAGAACCTCTACAACCAGCCTCGGCAAAGCAAGTATTGTGCCCAAACCCCATTGACGGCCCTACGGCGAAGCCAACTACACCTCAGGTCGACTAATTAATCAGCTAAGGGCGTCCCATTCCACCCTCATGGTTGCACTGTTATCCCAGGTTGTCACTCCCCCAAACAGGTCCTTATAGAGAGGCACTCAGGAAAATGGTCTAAGTCCCCTGAAGTATCACGGGATTATCATCGAAATAACATCATCGTATCTTAAATATTCACATCATGTTCATTGATTAAGTTAAAGCAATTGCATAATGCTAACCATAGTAACCCAAAAGGTAAACAAGGATAAGCAAATACAGACTAGTAAATCCTTAGGTTTAAATAATGTAACACGTGGTGGTGAATTATTAAGTATGTAGGACATAATGGATCAGAGAACACTTGCCTTCACCAGGTTGTTGCTCAGGAAGATCTTCGGTAACACACTCAGGAACCACGGGCTGCTCGTTGTCTAAATAAAGCGATCATACATTCAATACATTTGGAAAGAGACAAATGAACAGCACACCAAACATTTGCAATCAAGTATACACTAGTTTGATAAGGCATTATAACACAAAAGATAAACCTAAATGCTAGGGATTAGTACACTTGAAGAATAGAGATTCCATGAACATTATGGATTACATAGTTTAGTTCCACTAATTTTAGTGAGACACAAAATTATACCAGGGATAAATTTATACAAGACATCTTATTAAAATTAACATCTAATTATCCTTTGGGTTTTCCCTTTTTTTATTTTTCTTATTTCTCAAATAAATTAACACATAAATTAACCTATAGCTTAGACATGCTATGGATGAACATAATTTATTTGACCAGAGAATATTCCTATGAACATTTTGCAATTTGAATCACTAAATTTGGAGTTCATATGAAAAAGGTATGAAATAATCAAGTTTTGAAGTTTGAAATATAAAACTAGGTCCAATTCTGTGATTATTTAAAAGGTCAGGGGTCTGTTTATAAGAAACCAGAGGCCTGTGCGTAAAACCTAGGGACGACGAGTTCTATTACCCGAGATCTGAGGGTCTCTTTAGCAAAACTGCAGTGCGATGGGGTACGAGGTCTCTTCACCAGTCGGATCTATGATCAACGACCGAGATTACATCCGCAGACAAGCGTGCGGGCACAGGCACACAGTGAGTGCTGACAGGTGGGCTCGAGGTGTCAGCGACCTGAGGTAGGGCTGACAAGCCGGGTCCAGCAGCAGAGCGCGGGTGAGGGGAGCGGGTCTGAGCGGTTGGATCTGCATCGGACAATTGAGATTTGATTAGTTCTAATTAGATCGAGACCGCTAGATCTCGGATGGTCATCCGAGATCCAACGACCAGCGATTGGTCTTGGGTGCGGTGGTGCCGCTCGACCTCGTGGCGAGGTCTCACCGGAGACGAGGGGGACAGCCACGGCGGGGCTCTAGGGGCTTAGTGAAAGACTCGGGCGTGTTCAGGGTGACATGGCGAACTCGACCGTGGGCACAACGCCGGCGTGGGTGGCACCAGAGGGCACAGAACACGGCGGGGTGGCCCAACGTCCGCGCGGATCAACTCTAGTGATAAATTACGGGGACAATAGGGCAGTAAAGGCGAAATAAGGGCATGTGAAGGTTGCTCACCTCGAGTGTAGACTCAGGGGCGCTTGAGCGACGACAGGGACACGGGGAAGGCTCGGGTCGATGGTTGCGGACTCCGGCTGCACAGGGAGGTCTCCGGTGAGCGCGGACCAGGTGAACCAGAGGGGCTAGGGGCAGACCGAATGGTGTCCCGAGTTGCCGACGACGAGGCGGAACTCACCGAGGCAACGGGTGTGGCGAGGACTCGACGACGACCGTAGAACGGGCACGAGACCATGGCGAGCGGCGGCAGAACTCCCTAGACGCGCACAGAGCGAGAGTTTTCGGCCGGGGGCGCAACTGAGCGAGGGGAGTGAGTGGGGTGCCGGCACTAAAAGGAGGTCGGGTGCATGCAGAGGTGGCCAAGAAACGTGTGATGTGGACGCGTCCATGGTGGGGTGTGGGCGGTTCGAACATGGGAGACAGTTCTGACCGATGGGACCCACGTGCTAGTGAAAGCGAACAACCAAACGGGCGGACGGCTGACGAGCGGGGCCCACAGGACAGCGACAGAAAGCACGCACATGCAGATGAGTTTGTCGCCGATAGGCCGGCCCCACTGGGCAGCGAGAGAGAGAGGGGGAGAGAGGGCGCGCGCTGGGTGGCTGACAGACGGGGGCCACCTGTCAGGGGGGAAGCAGACGTGCAGGCGCGCGCGAGGCCTAGGTGGGCCGATTTGGCTTTTTTCTTTTTCTCTGGAATTTCTAATGGCTTTTCTATTTTATTTTCCCTTGGGTTTTCAATTCAAATTCAAACTAATTCAAACATGTGCAATAATTCAAAGAATATTTTAAGCTCAGCATGATGTGACATTTCATGACTCATATTGTTTTGACAAAATAAATAATTAATCCATCTCCTAATTAACTCAATTTTAGCTAAAAGAAAGAGAGAGACTAGAGAGGGATACAAGAGTAACACCTGAATTTGGTAGATATTTAGAAAGAAATTATATACCCCCAAATTCAGGGTGCTACAGACAGGGTCAAGGATGTTAAACTAGGAAAGCATCCTGAAAACAAGAAGAGAAAGTGGGATGCAAATGATGGACAATGTTGGAAGAAAAGGTCATGTTTGTGGGATTTGCCTTACTGGACAAGTTTGAAGCTACAACATAACCTTGCTATCATGCATATCGAAAAAAAATATGTGAGTCAATTCTTGGTACATTACTAGGTATTCCTAGGAAGACAAAGGATAGTATTAATGCTAGGCTTGACATGGAAGACATGGGCATACGAAAACCTTTGCACTTGAAGCGTGTGGAGGTTCTTATAGCGCTCCTCCTGCTCCATACAGGATGGATAAAAAGCAGAAGCTTGCTTTCTATGACTTTCTAAGAAGTGTAAAGTTTCTAGATGGATATGCTTCTAACCTAGCCACATTCATTACTGCTGATGGATGTAACTTCCAAGGGTTAAAAACTCATGATTGCCATATAATACTACAACGAATTTTACCAGCCGCTCTCCGAGGAATCATGCATAATGACATGTACATAGCAATTGCTGAACCTGGTAACTTCTTTCAGCAATTATGTGCTAGAACATTGAAGTTAAATGTTTTGCACAAGATGAAATCTGAAATCCCAATTATTCTGTGCAAGCTTGAGAAAGTATTTCCTCCTGCATTTTTGATTTCATGGTCCACTTGACTGTCCATTTACCTGATGAAGCTATCCTGAGAGGCCCAGTGCAATATGGTTGGATGTACCCAGTTGAAAGACGGTTATACACTTTGAAGCATTCTGTGAGGAACATGGCATGACCTGAAGGCTCAATTGTTGAAGCATATGTTGCTAATGAATACTTAACTGTTTGTTCACGGTATTTTGATGATCTCGACACAAGACATAATCAGAAGGGAAGGAACATAGAGTGTGTTGATATGAGCAAGGGTGATTTATCTGTTTTCCAACATGGAGTCGATTTACTTGGAGCTTATAGGATTACATACCAAGAAAATATGTATGACAAGATGGTTTGGTATGTGTTAAGCAATTGTTCGGAGGTTGAACAATATATAGAGTATGTCATCTTATCCACAATTTTGCTTCATTTGTCTATAAAACCTACTAATTTTATGTGCTAATTGTTTATTTAAAAATGCTTTGCAGGTTATATAGAAAAGAGCTATAGAATGAAGGAATTCGAGATATTGAAAAAACCGTTGAGAAACAATTTGCTACCTGGTTTAAGAACCATGTGAGTTGTTCTTGCATATTTTCTTTAACCATTTGTAGTGGTTGATGATGTTTTAACCATATTGGGGAATTTCGGTTTTCTTTTCAAATTTCTATTTTGAATATTAAATCTTAGTTTGATTTAGCAAATCCAAATACTAGTGCAACAAACAAAGAACCAACATGGAATGCAAGTCATATTTATTTATTTATTTAGTTACTTTATTTATTTACTATCTCACTTATTTAAGCAAATGCTTTTAAGTATGAAATTCATGCACGCAAACAATGTTCCATGAAGGGATAACTTAATTCATATAGTAATCTTTTATTAGAAAAGAGTTTTATTTTAGGAGCAGTAACTTCGAAGTTAAGAAAAATTCTTATTAAAAGGTATTTTAATTCATAAACCTTTGGAGAATTTTCATAAATTCCTAAAACACGATTTTGGGTATTACAATATTGGATGTTTGTGGACTTATTTATGTGAGTACTAGTTAGTGTTGTGAACTATTTTGTGGTACTTGTGACTTTGTGATCTTTGTGAAGAAACATGTGATCTTTGTGAGCTATATCGTGTGTTTGATGTATGTGATGATTATGTGATATGTGTGATGTATATGTGATGATTATGTGAGATATCTTTTGTTTGTTTGGATGCAATAGAAAAAACAAATAAAAAAGGGGTATTCTGGTCACTTTGCCGAGTGCAACACTCGGCAAAGAGGTACTTTGCCGAGTGTCAAGGCCATAACACTCGACAAAGAAGGCACACCTGTGAACCGGTAAAGCTTCTTTGCTGAGTGTTGTGGCCTTGACACTCGGCAAAAAAGCAACCTTTGCCGAGTGCCTCCTAATGCACTCGACAAAGGAACTGACAAAGGGGCCCGCTGGTGCTCCCATTGCCGAGAGCTCGTCCGGCGGGCACTCGGCAAAGACAGAGCCTTTATCGAGTGCCTCCTAATACTCTCGGCAAAGAAACAGACAAAGGGGCCCACAGGGTGCTTCTTTGCCAAGTGCCATTATGGTAGACACTCGGCAAAGAGGGGGCCTTTGTCGAGTGTCACAGTGGCACTCGATAAAGTCTCTATCGCCGTCACCTGGCGCCATAACGGCAACTTTTCTTTGCCAAGAGCCCCGACAAAAAGTACTCTCCAAAGAACCCGTTGTTGATGTACAGTTCACCGAGACTTCTTTGCCGATTATCACACTCGGTAAAGTCTTCGCCGAGTGTTTTCCAGGCTTTGCCGAGTGCTTCAGACACTCGGCAAAGCAGCTATTTCCCGTAGTGTGGGAGCACGGAGGCGGGCATTCATATATAGACATATAAGAATAAGAAAGCATGGTCCCTAGATTCATTGTTTGTTATTTGTATTAGGATATGTATAGTAAAAATTTAATGTTAAAACAAATTTTAGTGTCTATGTTCAGAGTTCATGTGTTCGCTGGACAACAGAAGCAATACAATAATCTCAAAAGTAATGTCATAAATAGTTTCAGAATGGAAAACATATAGTAGCTTGATTATAGAATAGTGAATTATTTGATGAAATGCCAAATAGGAAAATGTATCATATAGTTGGTGGTTTACAGAAAGAGATGCACAGATCTTTGACTATTTAACAAGTTGAACAAAAATATGCACATTGCACTCCTGAATCATGCACGGGTAAAGAAGCATGCTTTCTTTATAGTGTAGAACCTCTTTTTGCCTTCGCTATATTGCTCCTCAAGATTGTGAACTGTCCCTTGAACCGATCCTACACCATTGCAGAAAGACACTAGTATTAACAATCCTATATTTTTCAAAATAAATGATATTGTTATATATATATATACTAGGTATGTGCCCGTGCATTGCCACGAGGCGGGAGAGCGTGGGTAGCGGCGCCTAGGCTGCAAATATAATTATTATTTATTTCTAAACAATAAAGTATATGTGGTCTGATGGTTAGCCCCAAATTTCTGGAACAGAGGTTGTGGACTCGAGTGCTCGCTTTGCTCTATTTTTGCGGGTGCTGGGCGTGGGGAGGGTGAAGTCGTGGTACCGCATGTGCCCATATTAGGTTCTTAATAGATTATAGGCTCACAAGATGTAAAGATTCCCTCTGAGCCTGGCTCACGAGATACTAGTGGCATGACAAGTATCGACCAAGAAAGTCCAAATACCTCAATCGGTGGATACGAAGGGTGTTTGGTTTCTAGGGACTAATTTTTAGTGCCTCCATTTTATTACATTTTAGTCCCTAAATTGTCGATACGGACAATAAAACACTATTTTAGTTTTTGTCTTTAGTAATTTAGGGAATAAAATAAAGGGACAAAAGCTTAGTCCCTAGAAATTAAACACCCCATCAGACTCATTACGACCATGATAACCCACCTTCTAAAATAGTTCAAGCCTTCAAGGCTACACGTTTAGTATATTTTACCCTGATTATGTAGATAAACTGAAAGCACCAACGTACAGTATAGAGGTACAAGCACCGGTGAAACTTGTCCCATAAGTCCACCCAATATATACTCTCCCACCTCTTTGCTCGATCCTTAGCTGTCTTTGAGATAACCGAATGTTCTTTAAAGCATTTTTATCATGAAAAATAGCTCATTTCACTTTTTGTGAAGTCAAGGGTAATCTTGTAACATGATAAAGTAGAAAAGAATGACCTAAATTGTCTAACATAAGAATTTTACCGCTTTCTAGAGCTTCAAACTCTACACACACATGAATGACCTGAATTGTTTCTCACACGAGAATTTTCTAGTGCTCCAATCCTACACACACATGCATTGTTCTCAGGAAGGTCGACCAGGCTCTCACCTATCTTTCTCTATCAAGGCTTTCCAATTGTGCACCTCAACAAGGGCCTTCATTGACCAATAGGAAAGCACGACCAGGTAATTTAGGTCCTCGAGCCAAATGATTCGACTTCATTGAAAGGCAAAATAAGAGACCCAATGTCACAACAAATGCATATGGGATAAACTTCATGAATCCTTTATAAGGTTCTTTGCTTACAAATGTCGTAAGATTGTTTCTGGTGAACACTCATACTACCCATAGAACATTGGAAACCTAATATTTCTGAGGATTCTCAACACATGGGAGTTCATACACAACTCATCATCTTCCTTCTGCCCCGAAGTCAGGTTAAAACAACAACAAGCCTCTTGTTAAATCTAATTGGACCATTTTGGTCCAATATCAAGGAACTATTCAGGTGGGATCCCCTCGACCTTCTAAAAAATATCTAACCAGCCATCACAATACAAATAGCACAAATAATTGGAAATAACACTTTATGCCTTTTCCACTTCAAGGACCACCTATGTGTGAATTTTTTATCAGATACAATACAAAATAATCTATTTCATGCACGGTTGGCCCATGTAGCATACGGGTTAATTTACGTTTGAAGTTGTTATAAGCTTGTTCTCTTCTATGAGGTAGGACACAAATAACCGAACATTACTAAAGATAGAACAAATACCTAAAACAAATACAAGTGTAACTTTCTTGACACCCAACATGTTCTCGGTGACCTACACGTCTAAGACAAATCATAGTTTGTGAATAAGATTTGAGTGAACGATCATATTGAAAGACAAGCAGCTTGACAAAAATTTGAGAAGGATGCAAGTAAAACACAAATTATATAGTCAGCTTTGTTTGACGTTGTTGGGGGCCTTTCTCTTCCGAAGGTCCTCAATAACATGATTAACAATGTTTCCCAAGTGTAATATATGTACAGGGACCTTCGGACTCGGAATGAGGTTGTACACAATATGAAAAGCATGGTCGGGACGAAGGTTGAACCAGCTCCGAAGCTACGCGCAAGGAAGCTTCGGCTCAGTAGCAGAAAAAGGAATCGACTTAAAGAGGAAAAGGTTATCTAGTTCTCGATAGATTGTCTTTAAGTCAATAGTAAACATGAAGGGCAGGAATGTAATTCTACACAGGCTGTGCCCTGTGCCTATAAATAGATGAACAATACCCCCGTACTGTTCATGCTGACTGGTATTCACTCGTGCGTCACGCTTGGACTTTTGTCTTCTGTCAAGCCGAAGGTACAAGTGTAATTCAATATTGTTTATGTTCATTCATGATGATATATAAAAGATATATTAAAGATGTCATATGATTATTCATGTCATTTCTCATGTTTCATATGCTTCTTCTTTCTTTAATACATACTGCGATGATGAAGGTACGTCCTTCATGACCTTCGTCTGAAGATCATTATATCCTAAGGGAAATAATGCTTCGAAGGACGAAGGGACTTTAACCATTAACATTTTGTGTTGCCTTGTTCTTAACTCATAGCATTTGAGAACAAGTTCCCAACATTGGCGCCCACCTCCGGTGAACTCAATCGACCACCTTTGGCAAGCAGTGACCTTCGTCATGCCGCCGAAGAAAACTTCTTCAAGGCTAGGGGCTGCACTGCAGCAACTGGATGTCAACCAGGACACGATGCGCTCGAACTCAAAAGAGGAAGGCTACAAGTCCAACACCCCAAGAGGAGGAGTTGGACCAGGAGATAAGGGATCTCGAAGCTATCCATCAGCAGGTCGAAAGAAAGAGAGAGAAGATGCTTCGTCTTTCCGATCTTGAGAAGAAGATCGATGAAGCTGCTGAAGAAATACGCCATCTTACTCAAGATGACCAGGACCGAAGACCTCCACAAAGAGAGCTTCGTCAAGATAATTCCTACAATGATGATGATTGGTATGACGATTTCCATCATGGAAATTTTGCTTTTGATGATGCTTCTCCTCTATCAGCAGAACTGCAGGCTACCCCATGGCCCCCATCATACAAGTCACCTCAGCTCCCCATGTATGATGGGCACTCAGATCCGAAGCAGTTCCTGATGAGCTACAAAGCAACTATATCTTTGTAAGGGGGAAATACCGCAGTCATGGCAAAGTCCTTCGTCATGGCAGTCCGAAGTGTGGCCCAGACATGGTATTCTTCTTTCTAGCCAGGGACAATCACGTCATGGCACAAGCTTAAGGACATGTTGGTCACTAGCTTTCAAGGGTTTCAGACGAAGGCAGTCACTTCTCAGGCCTTGTTCCAGTGCACTCAAGACCATGAGGAGTACCTTTAGGCATATGTCCGAAGGTTCCTGCGCCTGAGAGCACAAGCGCCTATGGTGCCCAATGAAATCGTCATTGAGGCCATGATCAAAGGTCTTCGGCCAGGGCCTACGGCTCAATACTTCGCCAGGAAACCCCCAAGACTTTGGAGAAGCTGCTTCAGAAAATGGATGAGTACATCCGGGCTGACAATGACTTCCACCCTAGGGTATGATCAAAGAAGGGAGGAAGCTTACATATTTTATGAGATGACTAGGGGCTCCGGAGGAAGAATCCACCCTAGGCATGTCAGATCAATCCACAGCTCCGGCCAGAACGATGACAAAGGAGGCCAGTTTCAGAAGCCCCAACACAGCTCATAGTCTTCAGGACAGCAGCAAAGCTCCTTTAGGCCACCAGCTCCAAGGGGCTGAGGCGACAAGGGCTTCAGAGGAAGATATGGGGATCAGCCCAGGAAAATCTATTGCTTATTCTGTGGTGAAGACAAGGGCCACACTACAAGAATGTGTCAGATCACCATTCAGAAGCAAAAAGAGATTGTCGAAGCAGAAGCCCGGCAGAATCAGCCGAAGCAGGTCTTACATATTGCTTCGTGCCACTCTCCCTACATACCAGAGTATGTGGGCAATCAACCTACAGCTTCTGTTGCTTCGGCAAGCCATTCACAAGCTTCCTAGCCTCAGCTCCCACCGCCACCACCATTGCAACCTACTTATACCCGAAGCCAGCAGCCAGAAGGGCGCCAACATCTGCAACAGCAACGTGACTTTAGGGAGGAGTCCGAAGCTCGTATAGTCAACAACACTGTACCAGAATCGAAGCACATTTATTGAAGAATATCCTACTTTTTGAAGTAATTTTGTCTTTTATATCATTTTACTTTTATGTATGAAGAACAAGTAATGAAAAATTCAGTTTCAACTTCTTGTAATAATGTTGTAAATACCAGAATGAAATATATCTTCTTCATAGATTTACGAAGCTCGAAAGACGACCCTTAAAATGAAGCAGATTCCAAAGCTCAAAAGTCGTTCCCAAGGGAATGCAGAGCCTAAATTGACGAAGCGACAAAAAGTTGTTCCTATGGGAGCGCAGCGTAAGTTTTTTGCTCAAAAGTCGTTCCTAAGGGAATGCAGAGCTAAAATTGATGAAGCTACAAAAAGTCGTTCCTAAGGGAGCGCAGCGTAAGTTTTTTGCTCAAAAGTTGTTCCTAAGGGAATGCAGAGCTAAAATTGACGAAGCTACAAAAAGTCGTTCCTGTCACACCCGGTTTTAGAAGGCAAACCGAATGCGAACCATGTACGTGCCAGGATCAGTAATTCACGTACACAGCAGTTACATAACATGGACATCATCACACAGTGCTCAAATAGTATTAAAAAAGGAAATAATAGTCGATTACATCATACGTCCGAGACGTCCATATAGTCCTTACAATAAATCAAAGTGCGAAAACGAAACGTAGATAAACGCGGCCTTCACAGGCAGCCGACTGGGGGTTGCCGCTAACCCACGCCTAGAACTCGTCGTAGTCTTGGAACTCCTGAAGGTCTCCTTCCACAGCTTCATCTTCTCCTAAGCAGTGGTTGCAATGCTGACAACCTGGGGATGGGGGGGTTTGGTGTGTAGAGCAAGGGTGAGTACACATCAACATACTCAGCAAGTATCCTGTTTGGCTATAGTGGACTAGCTTTATGTGGGGATAAGTCAAGCAGTTGCTTTTAGTTGGTCAGATTATTATTTACTAATAGAAGGCCAGGTTTTAGCATTAACCCAAGTTATTAGCCCGATGTACCCTTTCCAAACGGAAAGAATACCACTTAGCAGCACCATAGTCATAACCAGAACCATCGATCTCATAGCCACCTGTACCATAATGTCTCCGATCAAGTACCACTAATCACTGGAGCTCCCTTGGCCGCTCATAACCGTGAGCACGGCTGATATATCAGTTTTCAAACACTCTGCAGAGGTTGTGCACTTTACCCACAAGCCGTGATTCCCATTCTGCCCGGAGAGAGCTACTCCCCATTAACCACTACCTAGGTGGCCTAGCAGGGCATCACTACGTAGCCTTTACAAAGATTCCTCGGGGCTGTAGCCACCCGTTAGGTTTCCTAAATGCACCGCACTCCTCCCCAAGGGGCGAACCCAAACTTGGCAGAGCGAGCCGCATACACCGAGCCCCATTGACGGCACGACGGCTAAGTGAACTACACCCCGGATCCTCTAATTATTCAGCTAAGGGCATCCCATTCCACCCTCATGGTTGCACTGTTTTCCCGGGCGGTCATCCATAGAACAGGTCCTTACGGAGAGGCACTCGAGAAACCGCTCGAGCCCCCTTGAAGACCACAAGTATAACATCATAATAAGAGAAGGGAAAACAACGTATCATAGATAATCTCATCATGTTCATTGATTATAGTTTGAGCAATAGCATAAAGCTAAACAATAATAATTCAACCCAAATAGGTAAACAAGGACATGGATAACAAAAGCTAGTCAGTCCTTAGGCATAAATGTGTAATGCGGGAGGTGAATTAAAGAGTGAATAGGACAGAGATAGGTCAAGGGACACTTGCCTCCACCAACCGACTGCTGCTCAGGGGCTTCTCCTGCAAGTTCCTCGGGTCCTTCGACCGGATCGTTCTCTATGCGATTGCAAGCACACATACATCCATCCATTCAAATTAGGAAACAAACAGTACACCATACAAGAGAACAAATAAAGTAAATATGCATAGAATATCACATACGATAATGAATTTACCTTGGTTAGAAAGAAATGGGGAAAGGTCTCGCGAGAGTTAAAGCTTATGCTCGAGGCGCACTACGGGTAAACGAATAACTAAACGTTACGTGCTCTAGTTCCAATTGGTTCTAACAAAAGGATTAGTTACATGCACTAATGTAAACGTGACCACTTTTAGCAGATTATCATTGAATGAGATAGATGATTAGCTATACAAATTAACTGACGTAACCAATTTCCAAGTTGAGACTCCTATCTTATTAATATAAACACGTGATTAGTGCGCATAGGACACGAGGGGGGGGGGGGGTAGACGGGGCGTCTGGGGGGTAGACGGGGCACGACGGGTCATACCAAGGCACGCGCACTACGCGAGCACGTGCACGAGACCGCACGCACACGCCACGAACTAGCCGTGCGCACGTCGGGGCCGAGCGCTAGCCGAGCTCAAAGCCGCGCGCTAAAGGCACGCTGGGCCGAGCTCGAGGCCACGCCGGGGCCGTCACGACGCGAGCAAGGCACGGCGGGGCGAGCGGGCGAGCGGGCGAGCACGGTGCACGGGCGGGGTGGGGGGCACGACCGGGGCCGGGGCCGAGCTCGCCGAGCCGGGGACGGCCGGGCCAGGGACGGTCGAGGGCGGCGCGAGCTCGCCGGAGCGAGACGCGCCGGGGCCGGGCGGGGCGAGGCGGCCGAGGCCGGGGGCGCCCATGGCGTGGGGCGGGGGACGCCGGCGGGAGGGAAGGAGGAGGGAGGGGAGGAGAGAAGGGAGGGGGAGGGAGAAACCTCACCGGAGAGGGAGGCCGGCGCGGCGGCGGCGCCGGGGAGGGGCGGCGGCGGCGCGGGGGCGGGACCGGGGCGACGGCGGCTAGGGTTAGGGTGAGGGAGAGAGAGAGAGGGGATGACGAGCGGGGCTCGCGGGGAGGGGTTTTTTTGGAAAAAGAAAAGGGAGGGGGCGGTTGGGCCGGCTGGGCCCAAAGGGGGAGGAGGGGGGCGCGCGGCTGGGCCGCCTGGCGGCCCACGGCGGGGAGGGAAGGGGGGGGGGGCGGCTGGGCCGAAAATGGGGAAGGAGGGGGGAGGAGAAGGAAAAGGTTTTCTTTTTCTAAAATCTATTTTCCTCTAGATGAATGCTTTCACATTTTTAAAAAATCAAAAAAGTATGCATGGTTCGGCATGGTGCATCACTCAAAATAAAGTATTTTAAGGTTTTGCTTTACACGAGGTCTAAAGCCAAAACCCGCTATAACTTTGGAAAGATCAAGGTTTAGCGAGGGGAAAAGGGAAAAGGAAAGGGTAACGCCTGAATTTGGTGAGAGAAAAGAAGAAAAAATTCTACCCCCAAATTCAGGGCGTTACAAACCTATCCCCTTAAAAGAATCTCGCCCTCGAGATTCAGGGTTGGCTAGCAAAGAGCTCTGGGTATTTAGCCAACAGATCATCTTCACGCTCCCAGGTTGCTTCTTCCTCTGAATGGTGATTCCATCTAACTTTGCACATTCTGATGGTCTTCCTTCGGGTGACTCTGTCTGCGGTCTCAAGGATTTGCACTGGCTTCTCAACGTAGGTCAAGTCCTCCTGGACTTCAAGACCTTCCACTGGCAACTGCTCTTCTGGCACACGCAAGCACTTCTTCAACTGAGACACATGAAAGACATCATGCACCGCAGACAAACTCTCTGGCAGACTGAGCTGATAGGCCACTTCTCCACGCCTTGAGAGAATTTGGTACGGACCAATGTAGCGGGGTGCTAGCTTGCCTTTGACTCCGAACCTTCTGACTCCTCTGATCGGTGACACTTTCAGATAGACAAAGTCTCCGACTTCGAAACTCGGCTCTCTTCTCCTTGTGTCTGCATAGCTTCGCTGCCTCGATTGCGCTATCTTCAGATTCTCTCGGACCATCTTGATGTTCTCTTCAGCTTCAAGTAGAATGTCTGGCCCAAACACCTGCTTCTCTCCAGGCTGATCCCATTGCAACGGAGTTCTACAACTCCTCCCATAGAGCGCCTGAAATGGTGACATCTTCAAACTGACCTGGTAACTGTTGTTATAGGAAAACTCTGCATAAGGCAATCTCTTGTCCCATCCGGACTGATCTTGCAACGCACAGGCTCTCAACATATCTTCAAGAATTTGATTGGTCCTTTCGGTCTGGCCATCTGTCTGTGGATGATAAGCTGAACTGAAATTCAGATGTGTGCCCAAGGCTTCATGCAACTGCTGCCAGAAATGAGAGGTGAACTGCGTTCCTCTGTCTGACACTATCTTCTTTGGCACACCATGAAGACAAACGATCCGAGACATATACAATTCTGCCAATACTGCACTGCTGTAGTTGGTCTTGACAGGTATGAAGTGGGCTGACTTGGTCAAGCGGTCCACTACTACCCAAATGGAATCGTAGCCGGCTCGAGTGCGAGGCAATCCGACTATGAAATCCATACCGATTTCATCCCATTTTCACTGAGGGATCTGCAATGGTTGAAGCAATCCAGCTGGTCTCTGGTGCTCTGCCTTAATTCTTCGACAACTATCGCACATAGCCACATGCTCTGCGATTTCCCTCTTCATTCCATACCACCAGGATTTCTTCTTCAAATCCTGATACATCTTCTCACTACCAGGGTGAATCGAATAAGCTGTCTCATGAGCTTCCTTGAGAATCAACTCCCGAATAGACTGGACATTGGGAACGCACAAGCGGACTTTGAACCATATCACACCTTCTGCATCTTCCCGAAAATCTTTGCCTCTGCCATCTAGAATCAGTCGCCGGATCTCACTGATCTTCTCATCATTCTTCTGCGCTTCTTTGATTTCGCGCTCCAAGGTAGGTTCCAACTCGACTGTGACTCCTCGCGAATTGTTCAGAAATTCGAGGCTCAACCTGTCAAACTCCTTGGCCAACTCGTAAGGCATCGAACGAGCGACCATCAGATTGACTTGACTCTTCCTGCTCAAAGCATCTGCCACTACGTTTGCTTTGCCTGGATGGTAATGGATCTCCAACTCATAGTCTTTGATCAACTCTAACCATCTTCGTTGCCTCATATTCAACTCTGACTGAGTGAATATGTACTTCAGACTCTTGTGGTCTGTGTAAACATCGCATTTTTGTCCATACAGATAGTGCCTCCATGTCTTCAGTGCGTGAACCACTGCTGCCAACTCTAGATCATGGATTGGGTAATTCTTCTCATGAACCTTCAGTTGTTGGGACGAGTAAGCCACAACTCTTCCCTCTTGCATCAACACACATCCCAAACCTGTGTAACAAGCATCACAATACACCGAGAAGGGCTTGTGCACATCAGGCAAGACTAGGACATGCGCTGTTGTCAACTTCTCTTTCAGCGCTTCGAAGGCCTCTTGGCATTTCTGGGTCCACCTGAACTCAACCTTGTTGCCTAGCAACGCTGTCATTGGTTTCGCAATCTTCGAAAACCCTTCAATGAATCGCCGATAATATCCGGCCATTCCAATGAAACTCTTGATTCCTCGAGTATCTGTTGGCGCTTTCCAGTTCAGAATGTCTGCCAGTTTCTTCGGATCCATGGCCAATCCTTCTTTGTTGATTATATGACCCAAGAACAGGACATCATTGATCCAGAATTCACACTTGCTCAACTTTGCATACAACTGGTGCTCTCGCAATCTCTGCAATACCATCTTCAAATGATCTGCATGCTCTTCTTTGCTTTGAGAGTAAATCAGAATGTCGTCGATGAATACCACCACAAACTTGTCAAGGTAATCCATGAATACACTGTTCATCAAGTTCATAAAGAACGCTGGCGCATTGGTCAAACCAAAAGACATCACTGTGAACTCATACAAACCATACTTGGTAATGAATGCCGTCTTCGGAATGTCCGAAGGTCGGATCCTGAGCTGATGATAACCTGACCTCAGATCAATCTTGGAGAACACACTGGCTCCTCTCAACTGGTCGAACAGATCTTCTATTCTGGGCAAGGGATACTTGTTCTTGATCGTGACCTCATTCAAAGCTCGGTAATCGATGCACATCCTTTTGGTGCCATCTTTCTTTTCCACAAACAAGACAGGAGCGGCCCAAGGTGAGGTGCTTGGCCGAATGTAACCTTTCTCTGACAGCTCATCAATCTGCTCCTTAAGTTCAACCAACTCTGGTCCGAATATTCTGTAAGCTCTCTTAAAGATAGGAGAGGTTCCAGGAAGAAGCTCTATGGCAAACTCAACTTTCCGCTCTGGTGGCATACCCGGTAAGTCCTTTGGAAACACATCTGGGAATTCGGACACAACCTTGATACTCTCAATTGGGTCTGCTTCACTACTATCGACAGCTATCTGATAACAACTTCCTTTCTTTGGCTCAGGCGGGACTAACTCGGTCACCACTTCCTCTCCTAGTGGGGACACCAACTTGATTGTCCTCTTATCACAACTGATAACTGCCTGATACTTATCTAGCCAATTCATCCCTAGGATGACATCTATTCCCTGAGTACCCATTACTATAAGGTTGGCGGGAAATGTTATCCCCCTTATTTCCACACTTACATTCAAACAAATGCTATCAGCTCGAATTCTACCACCGGCTGAGTCCATTTGAATGGGGGTTGACATGGTAGTAATCGGAAGATTATGTGCTTCTACCCATGATGCAGTAATGAAAGAATGTGTTGCTCCAGTATCAAATAACACTTCTGCAATATGGGAGTCGACTGGGAACATACCTACTATCATGCCGGGGGTCTCCTGAACTGCTTCAGCCTCCAAGTGGTTCAGTCTTCCATGATTGTAGCGTGGCTGAGAGCGGTTGCCTGCTCCAGGCTGAGACACATTCTGCTTTGCTGGGGCATTGGGGCCTGACTGCTGCTGAGCTGCCTTCTTCGGACATTGCATCACCCAGTGGCCTTGCTCTCCACAGTGGAAACATGCTCTGTTTCCAACCTGAGCTGGTGCTGCCTGATTGTTCTGCTGGGTTGCTGGGGCAGGAAGACGAGGTGCCTGCTGATTATGCCTCTGAAACTGACCTCCTTACTGATTGCTCTGACGGTTCTGATACTGGTGCTGAGGATACTGCCTTTGGAACTGCTGATGCTGCTGAGGTGGACGCTGGTTCTGCCTAAACTGCTGAGGTTGATTGCCTGAGAAACGAGGACGATTGCTGCTTCCAGGCTGGGGTCCACTGATCTTGCGCTTACGATCCTCCATCTCCTTACGCTTCCTCTCTGTCATGATTGCTCTGTCAATCAGGTGCTGGAATGTCGGGAAGGTGTGATTCATCAGCTGATACTGAAGAGGGTCAACCAAGCCTCTCAGGAAACGGTACTGTCGCTTGGTGTCGGTGTTGACATCTTCAGGAGCATAGCGAGACAACTGCAGAAACCTGTCCCGGTACTCACTGATAGACAATGGCCCTTGCTTGAGAGCCAGGAATTCCTCCTTCTTTACTGTCATCAGACCTGCAGGAACATGGTACTGACGAAAGCTACCTCTGAACTCTTCCCAGGTGATGGTGTCGGGGTGGGCATGGGTGGCGAGGTAAGACTCCCACCATGACTGAGCTGCTCCTCTCAACAGACGCGGACCATACAGGACTTTCTCCCTGTCATCACACTGAGCGGTGTGCAACTCCCGCTCCATAGTGCGCAGCCAGTCTTCAGCATCCATGGAGTCAGAAGAGTGAGCGAACGTTGGTGGATGACCTCTCATGAATTCAGCACGCTTGTCTCTGGGCATCTGAGGCATCTGAGGCTGAGGTGGGGCCTGCTGCTGTTGCTGCTGCTGCTGCTGAATGGCGGCCAAAGTCTGATCGATGGCTTGAACTGCCTGAGTCTGCATCAGAAACATCTGCTCGATCGACATCGGAGGCGGGGGCGGCAGGTGCTGTTGCTGGGGTACCTCTTCCTGTTGAGCGGCTCGCTCCTGCTGAGCACGCCTTCCTCCTCTGCGCCTGTTCTCTGACATCTGCAGAATGCAACCACACATCAGAACTGATCTGGCAAATCTTGCAGCATAAGAAAAGAGTATAGAATTCTTCAACAGCACTGAACAAATGAGCATCTTCACTGATCTCCAACACAGACCACACAGCTTCTCAGATAAAGAGGAAAGTGGAATAAAAGGTTTCCCAACTATATAACTAACTCCATTAACATAATAGGTAAACCAAAATGCAGGGGATACCCACACTCTGGTGACAGTCATTACAAAGATCCAAACCAAACAAAGTTCATCATGACAACCATAAATGCACAGGATATAGCAAACTACCCTGTCTAACTAAGACTAACTAAGAGCGAGACTAACGCTAAGACTGTAGCTTCTACGCATATATTTTGTATTAATTACAAGATCCAACTCTAACGATCTATGGTTCTAGATTTATCTTGGTCTTGCAGTCGGGGTGGCCATAAGGCTGGTGTCCACGCCGAGGTGAGCGGTACGTGTGCTGAGTCCCGACGGGAGCGGGGGAACCATCGTCCAGGTGACGACGTTCCGCGCGCTCAGCCCGCAGCAGGGCGATCTCAGCACGAGCCCTATCAGCTCGTCTAATGCATGGTCCAACTCCGTGTTTAGCACGGCGGCTAGGTTGATTGTGCTGCTCAACCTAGGATTGTCCTCACCGACAGGTGAGACAATCACGCCTCCTGTGCTGCCAGATGGACTGCGGGGGTAATACTTCAGGTCAAGACCGTCAGCTACCCCACCGAGAACCGAGCAGTAGTGCGAAAGCGCACGCCGTGCAGCATCTTGCATGGCTGCCTTAGCTGAGTCCCGCTCAGAGATAGAATAGTGCTCTGAGCAGGACTCTGCACCCTGGAGACTGTTCTCCGGGCGGCGCACCAAGCAGGTCGCCTCCCAGCGGTCCGGGTAGACCCCGCGACTATGCTGGTAGACCACACAGCGATACTCGATGGACCAAGTACGCCGGTTAAGTGCCCGATGTAGCAGGGTGTCGAGCGCATCGTGGAAGTGACACCCGCGAGCAGCGTCGCGAGTGGTGGGTCGAGCAAGCCATCCTTCCGGCTCATGGTCAGCAGAGAAGTCGGTGTCGTGGCTCGAGCTGTCGTCGCCACCTCCGTCATCTGGGTCTCCTCCAGCAGCTACTCTAGAAGCTGGGGCGCCTAGTGGTGGTGCAGGGGGCGCCTCCAGAGGAAGCACATGGGAGCAGCTCCTCACAGACTCTATCTCCTGCTGGAGCGAGAAGGAAGAGCCCTGCTGCTCCTGTCGTCGACGTTTCTGCTCCTCATGCAGGCGGTGGTGCAGTCTCTCCAAGTGGCTGGACTGTCCGGCCACGGGACGGCGAAGCGGACGCTCAGCAAGGCGGGAGGGTAAGAAGGGGATGACGGACTTTCGTGCAGTGTGTCTAAGTCGATCCATCTACAAAAGACACCACAAGCAAAAGGGTGAGAACAGAATTAATATGACCAGCAAATAATGAATCATAAATGAATGAAGGATTAGAATAAAACACAATTTTTCAGCAAGGTATAATATATAGTAGAACATAGGTTTGGTCGGTATGACCAACTTTTGAAGGGATACCAAAGTCAAAGCAGGGACAGAGGTCTATAGTCCTTAGAACGACCATTTTATTCTAGGTTAGCGGTCCTACAGTCAGCACGGCTTTGATACCACTTATGTCACACCCGGTTTTAGAAGGCAAACCGAATGCGAACCATGTACGTGCCAGGATCAGTAATTCACGTACACAACAGTTACATAACATGGACATCATCACACAGTGCTCAAATAGTATTAACAAAGGAAATAATAGTCGATTAAATCATACGTCCGAGACATCCATATAGTCCTTACAATAAATCATAGTGCGAAAACGAAACGTAGATAAACGCGGCCTTCACAGGCAGCCGACTGGGGGTTGCCGCTAACCCACGCCTAGAACTTGTCGTAGTCTTGGAACTCCTGAAGGTCTCCTTCCACAGCTTCATCTTCTCCTGAGCAGTGGTTGCAATGCTGACAACCTGGGGATGGGGGGTTTGGTGTGTAGAGCAAGGGTGAGTACACATCAACATACTCAGCAAGTATCCTGTTTGGCTATAGTGGACTAGCTTTATGTGGGGATAAGTCAAGCAGTTGCTTTTAGTTGGTCACATCATTATTTACTAATAGAAGGCCAGGTTTTAGCATTAACCTAAGTTATTAGCCCGATGTACCCTTTCCAAACGGAAAGAATACCACTTACCAGCACCATAGTCATAACCAGAACCATCGATCTCATAGCCACCTGTACCATAATGTCTCCGATCAAGTACCACTAATCACTGGAGCTCCCTTGGCCGCTCATAACCGTGAGCACGGCTGATATATCAGTTTTCAAACACTCTACAGAGGTTGTGCACTTTACCCACAAGCCGTGATTCTCATTCTGCCCAGAGAGAGCTACTCCCCATTAACCACTACCTAGGTGGCCTAGCAGGGCATCACTACGTAGCCTTTACAAAGATTCCTCGGGGCTGTAGCCACCCGTTAGGTTTCCTAAATGCACCGCACTCCTCCCCAAGGGGCGAACCCAAACTTGGCAGAGCGAGCCACATACACCGAGCCCCATTGACGGCACGACGGCTAAGTGAACTACACCCCGAATCCTCTAATTATTCAGCTAAGGGCATCCCATTCCACCCTCATGGTTGCACTGTTTTCCCGGGCGGTCATCCATAGAACAGGTCCTTACGGAGAGGCACTCGAGAAACCGCTCGAGCCCCCTTGAAGACCACAAGTATAACATCATAATAAGAGAAGGGAAAACTGCGTATCATAGATAATCTCATCATGTTCATTAATTAGATTTTGAGCAATAGCATAAAGCTAAACAATAATAATCCAACCCAAATAGGTAAACAAGGACATGGATAACAAAAGCTAGTCAATCCTTAGGCATAAATGTGTAATGCGGTAGGTGAATTAAAGAGTGAATAGGACAGAGATAGGTCAAGGGACACTTGCCTCCACCAACCGACTGCTGCTCAGGGGCTTCTCCTGTGAGTTCCTCGGGTTCTTCGACCAGATCGTTCTCTATGCGATTGCAAGCACACATACATCCATCCATTCCAATTAGGAAACAAACAGTACACCATACAAGAGAACAAATAAAGTAAATATGCATAGAATATCACATACGATATTGAATTTACCTAGGTTAGAAAGAAATGGGGAAAGGTCTCGCGAGAGTTAAAGCTTATGCTCGAGGCGCACTACGGGTAAACGAATAACTAAACGTTACGTGCTCTAGTTCCAATTGGTTCTAACAAAAGGATTAGTTACATGCACTAATGTAAACATGACCACTTTTAGCAGATTATCATTGAATGAGATAGATGATTAGCTATACAAATTAACTCACGTAACCAATTTCCAAGTTGAGACTCCTATCTTATTAATATAAACACGTGATTAGCGTGCATAGGACACGGGGGGGGGGGGGGGGGTAGACGGGGTACGACGGGTCGTACCAAGGCACGCGCACTACGCGAGCACGCGCACGAGACCGCACGCACACGCCACGAACTAGCCGTGCGCACGTCGGGGCCGAGCGCTAGCCGAGCTCAAAGCCGCGCGCTAAAGGCACGCTGGGCCGAGCTCGAGGCCACGCCGGGGCCGTCACGACGCGAGCAAGGCATGGCGGGGCGAGCGGGCGAGCACGGTGCACGGGCGGGGCGGGGGGCACGGCCGGGGCCGGGACGGCACGGGGCCGAGGCGGGCGACCGAGGGCGGCCGAGCCGAAGGCGGCCGGGGCCGGGGCCGAGCTCGCCGGAGGCGGCCGAGCTCGCCGAGCCGGGGGCGGCGGGGCCGGGGACGGCCGAGGGCGGCGCGAGCTCGCCGGAGCGAGACGCGCCGGGGCCGGGCGGGGCGAGGCGGCCGAGGCCGGGCACGCCCATGGCGCGGGGGCGGGGGACGCCGGCGGGAGGGAAGGAGGAGGGAGGGGAGGAGAGAAGGGAGGGGGAGGGAGAAACCTCACCGGAGAGGGAGGCCGGCGCGGTGGCAGCGCGGGGGCGGGACGGGGGCGACGGCGGCTAGGGTTAGGGTGAGGGAGAGAGAGAGAGGGGATGACGAGCGGGGCCCGCGGGGAGGGGATTTTTGGAAAAAGTAAAGGGAGGGGGGGCGGTTGGGCCGGCTGGGCCCAAAGGGGGAGGAGGGGGGGGGGCGCGCGGCTGGGCCGAAAATGGGGAAGGAGGGGGGAAGGAGAAGGAAAAGGTTTTCTTTTTCTAAAATCTATTTTATTCTAGATGAATGCTTTTACATTTTTAAACAATCAAAAAAGTATGCATGGTTCGGCATGGTGCATCACTCAAAATAAAGTATTTTAAGGTTTTGCTTTACACGAGGTCTAAAGCCAAAACCCGCTATAACTTTGGAAAGATCAAGGTTTAGCGAGGGGAAAAGGGAAAAGGAAAGGGTAACGCCTGAATTTGGTGAGAGAAAAGAAGACAAAATTCTACCCCCAAATTCAGGGCGTTACAGTTTCTAAGGTAGCGCAGCGTATGTTTTTTGCTCAAAAGTCGTTCCTAAGGGAATGCAGAGCTAAAATTGACGAAGCTACAAAAAGTCATTCCTAAGGGACCGCAACGTAAGTTTTCTGCTCAAAAGTCGTTCCAAAGGGAATGCAGAGCCAAATACCGCCGAAATATAAGGCGAAGAAGTTCAAAAGTCGTTCCTAAGGGGATGTAGAACTTATACCGCCGAAATAGAAGGCGAAGAAGTTCAAAAGACGTTCCTAAGGGGATGCAGAACTTATATCACCGAAATAGAAGGTGAAGAAGCTCAAAAGTCATTCCTAAGGGGATGCAGAGCTTGTGTATTTCAGTGTGGGCGTGTGGGTGTGTGTGTCTTCGGCATCCTCATCATTTTGCATCATATCATCGCATCATTTCGCATAACATTACATCATACATCATATTGCATTAATGGCACAAGAATCGAATATGAAGCCAATCTTCGACAAATGCTTTGTCAAATTGAAAATGTGCTAAGGCACGAAGTAAGCTTTGGGAAATACAGTTTTACCAGCCTTGTCATAAGGGATCTCTTTCTTTACGAAGCATGAAAAGAAGGGAAGGTGTTTTTTCACCGAAGGCTCAAAAACGGTATGTGTGTAAATTTCATGCATCGCAAAGAAATAAATTACAATAATTTACATATTCGATTCAATGTTACATACATCAAATGTTACATAGTTTCATTACAAAAGAGGTCTAATCTTCCTTCATTAGTTCTATACATCAAGCTTTTCAAAATGATTATTACAATAAAACTTATTCCTCTCTAAGGATTTTCTCTGCAACTTTGTTCAGTAATTTGTTGACGACTTCGTCGATAATGGATTCAGCCATGTTTATGATATCCAATGATTCCTTCATCTCTTAATTAGCTAGGGGATCGTACGACTCCGGTGGCGGTGATAGTTCAGCTGAAGTAGGTAAACAGATTAGTTCGAAGCCACAAAGCAAGTACCAAAGCTAAATACTCAAGAAATAGTACATATACGCCTTTCGCGTTCTACAGCTTCTTCAGCTCATTTTGCTTCTGCCTGGGCATCGTGGGTATCTTTTTTACTCTTTTTTATAATCTCGTGGGCCAGCTCTTGGCCACCATTCACCCAGGCATCATTATAAAATTTCTCGCCCATTAAAGTTGCTTCAGTTGAAGGATCCTTCATATCGTCTATGGAGAAGGCAACTTTGGCCTGGGCTATAGCTTTAACATGATCACATCTGGCCTTCTCCAAAATAGTCGAGATTCCTCGAACACTCAAAATTTCCTCGAAGGCTTCGACTTCTCCACTTATCCATTCAACAACGCCCTCGGGGTCGCCTCGTATGAAGTTTTCTTTAGCAAAATAGGCGCCTACTTTGGTGAACCTAGTTTTTAGTTTCTTCACGCAATCCAAGGATTTCTCAAAGCACCTTTCTTTGGATTCGCGAAGTTCTGCAACATTTTTCTCTAGCTTATTTTTCCAATATTCACTAATTTCTTGATTAGCCTATGCGAGCGCGCAGTTCTCCTTAGCTTTGGCCAGTTCTCTCCGAAGGTCTTCAATTTCGGTTTTCTGGACTTTGGCCTGAGCTTTGAAATTAGCTTCATCCTCCTTTACTTTCTTCACCAATGAAATCAAAATTTTGTCTTTTTTCAAGCCTTCATTTCTCAACTCAATCACCTCTGAACGAAGGTTGTTGAGTGCTATGGTACAACTTTCATCTTCAGCATTCTTCTGGGCCCTCAGGGCATTACTAAGAATCAAGCCCTGTAAAGAAGAAGCAAGAATTGAGTATGACAATAAAATACTTCGTTTCTAACTTCAAAATCAACTTTTATACCTTAATGCTATTATACGCGAGGCTATCAGCAAATTCATCATTTGACAAGACCAAAAGACCTTCTTCTAGTTTCGGAAATCCCATACTCCTAGCTATCTCCTGGCACACGGATATTTCTTTGTTATCCGGGAGACAGTACAAGAAATCATCTTCATTGGTACCATAGAACACTAAGGCCCATTTTGAATATTTCAGTCTTTGGGCATAGTGTTTGGCCTCTAGGATTTCTTCCTGGGATAATTTCTTCCCCGAAGCATGTCGAATATTGTAGTCAACATCTTCGTTCAGAGCTTCGGGAGCAGGAGCTTCGGTCTTTTCTAGAACAATCTGCCCTGCTATTTTGTCTTCAAGCGCGACAGGCTTCATCTCGGGGGGCACTGAAGGCTCAGCTTCGGCTTCGGTCTAAACTTTCGTAGCTTTGACAATTTTCTTAGGAGCGGGGCTTAAGGCCTTCGTAGTCTCTATAACAGCGTCTAGTACGCTGGCCATCCTCCTCCTCTTGGGAGTTACGGCAGGAATTTTTTGCATCTTTGGCAAATCTGCCTCTGTGGGTGGGCTCAGGATCTCTGGCGTTTTCATCACCTTCTCTACCTATGGCTCTTCAGCCTTATCATCTCTAGCTTTGGCTGGCCCAACTGTAGGCACCTTCGGCACTACAATGGGCTCTTCAGTACTCTACACAACCGGAACAGCCTGCTTTGCTTCGGCAGCTGAAGAGGTCCCCGCGCTAAATATAGGCACCACGGTCGGTTCAATATAACGCGGCCGGTGGGTCAGAACCTTCATCTTTGCCCTTCGGCTCAGCTGCAATGGCCGAAGCGACAGTCTTTCTCTTTTTCTCTTGCCCTCGTAACGGGTAATGGTAATCAGGGTATACGAAGCCAATAGCATCAAATACCCTGTTCAATCTATTCTTACCCCGACCCCCGAAAGCTGCGGACAAAGCATTATCTTCGACCTTGGAGTATGCCCCAAGTAGCTCATCACTGGTAGCTTCGATACATTTCAACCAGTCATCGTCTGGCTCATCAAACTTCTCCCTAAATCTGAAAGTATACTTCAATCGGACTAGACCACCCTCACTAGATTCGGCAGTGCTCTCCTTCGGCATATCCCAGCTCTCCACAAGTGGCCATTCCCTAAAGGATATATGTTCTTGAATCAAATCCCTCGTGCCAATGAAAGCACACACAGTGCTAAAGGCCTTCTGACATGCTTCAACATTGCCATCAATTTCCACCTTCGGCCTTCGGAGGCCGAAGCGAGACCAGATGGGCGCTGAATGATTTCTTTGATGTCTTCCCTTGCCTTTAAATCATTTTAACGTAATAACCACTGCTCCATCCATGCCCCAGGCCATCTTTTCTGAAATGTTGGCACTGGGTGGCTTGCATTGGGGCGAGCAATAAATCCATAACAACCGAAGTTGTTGTGGTACTGTTCTTTGCCAGTAGCCTTCGTCTCATATAAAAGCTCGTGCATACTACAGAAGCATTTTGCACTTGGCTCTAGCCCCTGACTCCTTACAGCCCAGACAAAAATCCTCATTCTAATTATAGCTTTAGGGGTAATCTGATGAAGGAAGATCTGGTATATCTTCAGAACTTCAACCACAAACTTGCTCAGCGGGAACCGAAGACCTACCTTTAAGAAGCTTTGGTATATAACAACTTCGTTTTCCACCGGAGCAGGAGCAGTACTGTCTCCTCCAACCCTAACAATAGACATGTCGCGAAAATACCTCCTCCTCATGGCATCAATATGACTTTGTCTGATAGTCAATTTTCCGAAGAAAGTATGGCTTGGGCGCGCCACGGCCGATCCTCAGAATCTTCATCCCCACTTTCCACGTCATAACTATCACTGTCATCAGAATCTTCGGATAAACCCTCCATGATCTCCTTAGTAATTTTCTCTGTATTTGTTTTTGCCATGGACTCAATAAAATTAACAATGAAAGGATCTGCAACTTTCTTCTCTTCATACAACTTCGTCTCCCCAGTCATTTTCTTCTCTTCGGCCATCTTCTTCTCTCCACTCATCTTCTTCTTTTCAAATTTGGAACAAACGTGTCTTTAAACCGAAGCTCTAAAAACTAGAAAATCAGGCAAGAGCTAATGAGCAAGACCTAAAAGTTTGAAGAAAACAACGCAAATGGCATAAATGGCGTATCAAATGATGCCGCTATGGTTCATATTTATACGCCCAGTGCTTTGCAAATTGGTGGACCCTGTTTGTCATTGACTGTTGCTATTCTAGCAAAGGGAAGGTGTTTTTTCGAACATTCGGCTTAAGGCCTTCATTCATGTCACAATCTAAATTTGTTGTTATAACAAATTAATACTGCGAGAGGCTACTATTGGGGGCCTTTGTCTTCCGAAGGTCCTAAAAAACATGATTAACAATATTTTCTAAGTGTAATATATGTACAGGGACCTTCGGACTCGGAATGAGGCTGTACATAATATAAAAAGCATGGTCGGGACGAAGGTTGAACCAGCTCCGAAGCTACGCGCAAGGAAGCTTCGGCTCAGTAGCAGAAAAAGGAACCGACTTAAAGAGTAAAAGGATATCTAGTTCTCGATAGATTGTCCTTAAGTTAATAGTAAACATGAAGGGCATGAATGTAATTCTAAACAGGTTGCGCCCTGTGCCTATAAATAGATGAACAGTACCCCCGTACTGTTCACGCTGACTGGTATTCACTCGTGCGTCACGCTTGGACTTTTATCTTCTGTCAAGCTGAAGGTACAAGTGTAATTCAATATTGTTTATGTTCATTCATGATGATATATAAAAGATATATTAAAAATGTCATATGATTATTCATGTCATTTCTCATGTTTCATATGCTTCTTCTTTCTTTAATACATACTGCGGTGATGAAGGTACGTCCTTCATGACCTTCGTCTGAAGATCATTATATCCTAAGAGAAATAATGCTTCGAAGGACGAAGAGACTTTAACCATTAACATTTTGTATTGCCTTGTTCTTAATCATAGCATTTGAGAACAAGTCTCCAACAAACGTTGAATAACTATTCCGAATGTATAGTAGAGAAACCTTAGAAGGAGAAACTAATGTAGCTAGTACTACACTTTGGATAGGGCACTTTTCTATTCTAGTGTTAACAATTGCATTGGTAGCCAAGGAGCTTGAGATAGAGTTCAGGAAAACTATATATCTCTGGTAATTACGAAAAACTCAATTTATCAATAAAGAATTTGGTGAGCATAGTTATGCATTCACGAACACATGAGGAGTGAGTGCAAATTGTTAGTAACGACAACATATTGACATTTGTTTCACATAGACATAAGGGGTGGACGTTCACCCGAAAATTTTGGATTGGATAATTCGGGTAATTTAAATTTTGAGTTTTGAGAATTGATACCTGAAATTAGAACGTGTTTTACAATATCCAAAAATTCGGGTATCCAGAACTTTAAGTTCGTGTTTGGATATTCCCGAATTAACTGAATTATTGTGTCAGCTTTATAAAAACACATGCACCCTATTAAATTAGTATAAAAATATATTTCAAATAATGATATACATACACATAAAAAACACTAGCAGTCTACAATCGCAAGTCTTGCACACTTACACATTATTATAGATACACAAATTAATAACACATGAAAGTTTGGGTAATTCTGGTACCCGATTATGATACCCGAATTAACCAAAATAAATTCAGATTTTACAAGTTGCTATTCAAAATTCACAACAAAATTCGAGTTTCCAGTATTCCGAATTTGGGTTTCGGTTAATGATTTTTTTGCCTAGCCCTAGACACAATGTACAGTGAGGAACATATCACGTGTAGGACGTGGAATTGTCGACAGCCACCAGTTTGCGCACACAATGGTGATTAATGTCGACATGTATCACAATGGTAATGCTGAAAAATGCATTTATACCGTGCTGATTTTGTACGGCAGCATGTTTCTTAGAGAAAAATGGAAATGTATTCGAGAATGTACGAATACCACATGTTGCATTACGTCCTAGAATCACCACCATTTGTCGGGAAAACATTTATATTTTAAAACCGGTGTTTCTAGTCTATAAGGAATTGAACAGAATCATCAATAAACTGGGTATAAATCTCAACTCATTAGTATAAATAAGCTCTTTATAGCTAGTTGTGAATCCATTTATACTAGCGTTTTCCAGAACCTGTAGTGATAGGGGGCTAGTAGAACCGTCAGTTTTGTTGCACACATATTAGAACAATCCGAGTATAAATTGACTATTTAAGGCTGCAAAGAATTCAAGCGAAAAAGTTGTCAACCTCAAACTTTCATAACTTTTAAAGTTCTACAACTTTTATTTTCATACTTTTCCCATCCAAGTTCATTTGCAAAATTTGCATTTTAAATTTGACGAATTTAGATGCAATTTTTTAGAGCCAAAATTATTTCAAACAAAAAATTGTCATTGTAACACACCAAAATTCTATTTCCAGGATTCAAAAAAATGCTCTAAAGATTTAAAATTTAAAGAGTCTTTTATAATAAAATTATGAATTAAAACTATTCTCCTAAAACTTAAATAAAAAAATGTAGCTATGTGTTCCAATTATTTTTTTGAATAATTATTATGGTAAAATATTTTACATAAATAATTCCTACTAAGTTATATGTATTGTTTGAAGCATTTGCTTAAATGGATAAATTAATTAATAAAAATGCTTTGCATTCTTGTGAATTTTTTATTTGTTGCAATTTATGCTTGAAGTAGAACATTTAACTTATCTCTAAAATAGACTTGAATTTTAAATTTAAAATATGTCAACAATATTATTAGAATAAAAGAGACAAGTTAGAGTTCTAAACTGATAGATTCTAACAGATAAGCAGATTTGGATTGTCATAGGACTAGTTTACCATATTACATCTGTCATGTAATCGCCTACTACATCATATATAAATATATGCCACTATAACACCACAAGCCATCAACCATAAAATCATATCTTCTATAACATCGCAACAGCGTCGCCGCCATCCAAGCCACACTAGCCCTCCGCCAGCTAAGCCCGCAACATAAGCCGCCATGACCAGCTCGTCAAAGTTCGAGATCCTCCCCAACTCTAGCGATAATTCCAACGAGGAATTTCTCTCCGTCCCTTCATCTTTCTAGACAACCTAAAACATCGCCCTGACCAGTTTAGCGCGAGCTTCGTCAACGCGCTCGGATGTCCAACAGCAACTCGAGATCAAATGGACTGATTGGAAGATAAGTTAGTGGTAGGTTCGTTGTCATTCCCGTATGATAGGCTAGCGCTTCCCGTAATAGATAACCACCACCATATACCATTTTACATATAGGACTACTATACAACATAAATTTAACAGTAAATACAATCATGATAAGTTGGCAACAGTTAGGTCATGCCTTTGTAAACAGATCTTTGCCATCTTTAACGATCAGATCTAACCAATTAGATTGTGTCATGTCAACTATTTCTGTACAGCGCTACTAATTTATTAAAAATACGATATCTTCTCGGTCAAAATAATTTGTTTTAATTTGTTCAAATTAGTTTCATATTAATTTTTCATACATAGTAATAACATTGTTTTAATCACACCCCATGTTTTAAATAATTAATTATTTAAATATTTGTATAATTAATGTTAATTAGCTAGGCAATCTTGTTAATCTAATTTGTAGTTCTAACATACGCTTTTATAAATAATTATAAATAATTGTTAAAGTGATTAATATAAACTCAAATATTTTGATTTTATACCTTCTTAATTTAAATGCAACATCTATTAGATTTATTGCACCTAAAAAATATTGTTTTACCCACCACATCTGTCTGATTTTAATGGGTCTCGAAACTACGATCTCATAGTGACCCGTAAAATATTATTATGTGGTTTGTTTCCATCTTTGGTGTAATGTTATCATATCCATTATTTGCTTGTTTGTATGTATTGCTGCGCATGGAAGCAAGGTGACGAGGAATCTGAAGCCCAACTTTTGGGGCAACATCTGGACTAAAAAGTTATCGCAAGTATAAGACAAGTTGTGTCCTTGATCACATTCTTTTACCTAATAATGTTCATGATATTCACCGTGACATGCTTAGGTTAACGTGATGAGACCTAATAGATTATCTAGTTTTGTTTACCGTACACCTTGCATAGAAATGAATTATTGGGTAGTGTTGCTATTGCTCTACCTGGTTTTGAGATTAATGTTACCTACAAATTATGATCATGCTCTATTATTATTTTCAGTGGATTCTTTATTGTTGACGATAAGATTATTTTGTTAATTGGAACATGGAGCGACCACCGAAGAAAACAGTGTTACCACAAGGGTGGTATGGGACACCCTTAGCTAACTAATTTGAAAGCTAGTGGAGAACTACCTTACTCGAAAGGGGCAAGGGAGGTATAAGGAGTTGCCGGTATAGGGAGGTTCTCAGATCTATCATGCTGTGATGGCTTTTCAGATGATGGATTCCTATATCGCCCCCTTCTCGACTAAACCGTAGCAGATTTTCTGAAACTATTGGAAATTTGTAAAGGCCTCATAGTGCTACCCTGCCTCGTGTGGCGGAACCGCCCGAATTATTCCAACTTAAGTGCCCATGTCCCGCCTTGAAGGCAAAACCACACTTAAATAGGAATAAAACGTCAGTTCCTCGGATCGAGTCCGACAAGGCCACTAACAGGATCAAGTACCACATACTCACTCGAAGGTGAGGCACAGAGAAAGTACAATAAAGCATAGAACCATAAATGAAAGGAGTACTTAAGATTATTACAACATCATCGGAGTTTTGCAAAAGTAGTAACCATTGTTCTCGATGCAGCGGAATTTAACTAACGGTAAATAAAACGGAGGATGGGGAAGCCTGGCCCATCACTCCTCATGCTCCTCTCCTGCTGAGGTAGGGTCCCACTCGATTGTCCAACCCGGTGGCAGGATGGATGGCCAAGTCACTCCAGCAACCATATCCTCCAGAGAACCTGTAAAAATTTATGCCACAAGCAAGGCTGAGTATACTAATACTCAGCTAGACTGACCCGGTGTGAGGAGTCTACTCCTCTACCTCTAGACATGCAGCTATTTAGCTGAGGGGTTTGGTTTGCCAAAAGCACTAGCTGAGTCTAAAATCAAGTTTTAGCTTTTCAAGTTTTAGTATGATCCTTTTAAACTAGATGAGCACCTAGCTATTCATACATGGTATCAAACATTTTATCAATCAACCTCTTTTGCCAGTCACCTCATTTTCACTTATTACTCAATGCAGTAAAATGAATCAAGCAGTCTCATTAGCTGCGAGAAGCAGATGATTCGAATCGAGTTTTAACCTTGCAAGGTAAACCTAAACACACGGCGTGGCCAAGCACTTCGTCCCCACACACATCAACCGTCCCCATCGATTCCCTAGCAACAGAAAGGGGCTCACCACCTTGGCGTACAATGCCTCACTGACCTCGACTGCCGTCGTGCAGTGACCGCACTTGTACCCACCATAACCGGAATGGGAGACCACGTCTCAGGTCGCATGAGGAGGGCAATCTGCGGGCAGGTTCACCTAGATACTAGTCTTGCCGATTTACCATATTTCTCGGCATGTGTTTAGTACGTTCAAACGCTTGACACAGGTACCACACCTTAATCCTTATTCCCATTTCGTCTTGTAGACAACACATCTCCATGGATCGTTGTCCACATACCATCATCATTCCGATATAAAAATGGATACAACCAATTCCTGACCTCGCGCGAGTGCTCGAAAAATCACTCGACTTCTACCGAGATCCCTAATTAGTAAAGCAGCTACTCGACCTAGCCATCTAGTATCCATCTCAAAAGGAATCCTGAGTTCATGCAACTAGGGTTTCAGACAACTTCTACACTTAAGTGCACAGTACAAGCCTACAAACATTAAATGTAGTAAAATAGCATATATATAATGGTTATGCATAAAACTGGGGCTTGCTTTCAAAAGCTGGGGTAGGCAGATCTTCAGTAGCAGGCTCTGATGCTGGCTCCGGGACTACCTCCTGAGCAACTCTTTGCTCCGGAATGAGGACATACTCTCCATCAGCGAGATTACAATCTATCGAATGCAATGAATAAGATACATGTATATTAATGATATGTCAATTTAGTTAACACGATCCATGGTAAGACAATATTAAGGAAGTGGTAACTAGAGTTTCTTTATCGTATGATGTTCTTAGTGTTTTATACTCACATATTGTAGGGCCTTGATTGAAATTAAGAACTTAATTCTTTCCTTCATGTTGTATTGGAAACTTAGGGAGATCTAGTTGTATAATATTAATTCCTTTCATAATTCCCTTTTATTATCTATTTATGCTTTTAAAGTGAGTTTGAATTACCATAGTGATTTAGAGTTTTCCAAAATTGTTGCAAAAATTACAGTGGGTAAACACTGGTCTCTGCAGTCAACTATAAAATTTTGGTGTTAAAAATAATTAGGATAAAATCTAGGCAAAAATATCAAAAGTGAAGGTGGATGGTCACTTTGCACTACAACTCTAAATTAGGTGAGGGTTCTGCATTAAAAATTATTTTTGCCAACATCTATGGTTAATGACAGGTCTCTGTGCCAAAAATCAGAGAAAGTGACTTAATGTTTGTTTAGTTGTGATTTTCTAAAGTTTAATGTTAAAAAGGCACTTATAACTAACTTATCATTTGAAAAATATCAAACAACAGAACTTGTATTTTTCCTAGATTCGTACTAGCATAATAGTAGTTATTCGAAGGATTGGGGTGGTTTATCTTTAGGGTTATTTTTCTAGGATTTTTCTAAGTTCTTATTGTTTTTATGAAATAAAATGTGGTGTCTTTCTTTTGTACTAACAGAGGGTTCAACAAAATTTTCTTATGAATTATATCACCTAAGTAAGCTAGGAAAAATGTGTTTGCCCCTGATTCTTATTTTAAATTTCCTTTTTCATTTTCTTAAGGTTTGGGCCAATACAAGTTTTAATGGTTAATCCCTCCTTAACCTAGTGTACTGAGGAGTTTATCATTTTTAAACATGGTAGTTAGTAGTTAAGTATGTCTCTAATTTTTCTTACCCTCAGTCCAAAAGTATTTCTATTTTTCCTCTATTTATTTAGTTTTGGGCAGTATACTTATTTAAATTAAAACACTAAAATTTGTTGCAGTACTCAGGGTGTTTATTATTTTTCCTAAATAGTTTATAGTATTTAGGATCTAGCAAAATTGGTTTGACTAATTTGGTTGGATAAGACTCAAGTTATGAATTTTTCAAGTTTTGTACTCATTTAAAAGAATAAATCTTAAAGGTTTAAGGAAAACAGCTTTGCACCGGGACCCATGGGGTTTTTTAACTAAATCATTTAAACTGTGCCCCTGCGGAACTGTTTTACTGAGTCACTGACATTTCGAATACCCCCCCCCCCCCGGTTTTTCTCTCTCTCAACCCGAGCTCCCTCCTCGCCGGAACAGTAGCCGCAGAGAGGAAAAAGGGTGGCGCGGCTTACAGGCGGCGGGAGTGGTTCGGTGGAGGGCTGGGTGAGGTCCGGGAGGTCCTAGCGGTCACGTCGAGGGGCGGATCGCCAGCGGTGATGGCCGGAATAGGGCTGGCCACGTGCGCTGGCGGTCGGGCTCGTCGGCGGCGTGTGCTCCGGCCTGCTCACGGCGGTATAGTTCAATTAAATGGCATGAGGAGCTTCCCTGGAGGTCAAGAATGTCGTGGGCATAAGGAATCAACGAATGGCTTACCGTGTGGCTCGGTCTACGTGTGACGGCAACCGGTTGAAGTGCAGCGACGTCAATCTGTCGTCTCCAGTGAGGTGGTGTCCGGTCTGCGGCTCGAGGAGCTTCACTGAGCTCCGAGGAAGCTAGCCAAAGGATCAGACGGGGTGGAGGAGGGCTGGAGTGGCCGGGGCTTACACGGCCGCTGGCACGCCGTTCTCTGGGCAAACGCCGGTGAACTCGTGCTCGGGCAGGGTTGGGAGCGCGCGGAGGCATACAGTCGAGGCCGGGTTGGCTTTATAGCCGCGAGCGCGGGCGTGGGCGCGGGGTTGATGCGGCGCAGTGCGGCGCGCGCGGGGCCGAGCGCCGGGGCGTGCTCTGGCGTTGCCAGGGCGCGTCGAACACGTGGTCGTGTTAATCTGCCCGAGTTCTTGCGTCTGCAGAGCTCCCAAACGTGCGAATCTTGCCATATGACTTGTGTAAGATTTCTTCCCTGCACCTAGAGCTATCTAGTTCATGTGAGTTCCAAGGGGAGATCGGGTATGGCTTGGAAGATATGGTTTGGAAGATATGGTGGTGCCAATTCTTTTCTGTCTGCACTGTTCACCCCGCGACAAAACAGATGCCAAACCGTGTCAAACGACACTGGTTGGGTTTCAAATTTTTCAAGGGTGTGCCTTGGGTAGTTTGGCTACTTTTTGTTATTTGGACCAAGTGGTTTTGGTGCCAGCAAATGGGTGAACACTTCTGATCTCTAAATTAGGGCTGATTTTTGACTTAGAGAAAAATGGATTGCTCTAGGGTGCTCTCCACTTGGGGGCTTGATTTGGGGTTTTTGGAGGACCTTTTTGTAATACCTTCCTTACTATATTTTGTAGATTTATTAATGTACTTCAACTTTAGTAAAGGGTTCAATCCATGAATTGACTATTTGTATAGTTTTCCCTTTAATCCCAATGTTTGGGGGTTTAATGAATTAAGAGGGGAAATTAGGGTTTTAGAACCTTTTTCATAGGTGAAGATACATGAAGGCTAGGGTATCCCTTCCATCATGGTCACTACTTAAGTTAGCCATGATTCTAAAGCTTTGGGGGCCCTCTCTTTCCACTTAAACACATGTGATAAAGGGCCACATGTGCATGCATTGAGCCAGGGCCTTGGGTAACACCTGGGGTGTTACAGCCCTCCCCCCTTAAAGGAATCTCGTCCTGAGATTGGGTAGGGTTCCTTGAGAGGGGTGCTAAGAAGGTGCATGCTTGCGTGGTGTGGTTTCTTTTGTCAAGGTTCTCTAGTAGACTACTCTTCGAATGTCATCCTCTTTGCAACTTCAGAAGGAAGTCCTTCTAGATTTAGGGCCCGTTTGGTACAGCTCCAGTTCCTGAATCTTTAGCTCTAGATCCTAATCCTTCTAAGGAGCTGATCCTTCTGATTCCTGGAGAATCAGAATCATTTTTTAAACCGTTTGGCAAGTAAACTGATTCTTATCTAGTTGGCATCTTTAGAAGAATTTTCTATTTCGTCTTGCATACACCAAACGTGTGTTCAACAAATCAATTACAAGCAATAATACAAATTGCGGGTAATTTTGGGCAAACTTTGAGGGGAGGTTCATCTTTGGTTGGTTGAGGAGCTGTTTTGAGGGAGGGTGGAGCAGTTTTTTTAGCTCCCACGTTTCTATACAAAAACGACTCCCAATCCTTCCTGCTCCACGTGAGAATCAGTTCACAAAACACTTGTTTGGCACGGCTCCACCGGATCCTGGCCTAGGATCAGGAGCTGGAGCTGTGCCAAACAGGCCCTTAATTTCACCACTTACTCAGTTCTGGTTAACTACATTTCCCTTATACTTAGATTCAAAAGGCAGGTGGGGGTGTTTTGGGGATCCGATTTACGTACCGATCTCCTGGGGCAGAAAATCGGGGTAGTGAGAGCGCAGAAATTCCTCTGTTTCCCAAGTAGCCTCTTCTTCTGAATGGTTGCTCCACTAGATCTTATACATTTGGATTGTCTTTGATCGAGTTGACCTTTCCTTTTGGTCCAATACTTTGATGGGGTGCTCTTGATATGACAAGTCTGGTTCTATCTCCAATTCAGGTTCGGGTAGCACTTCCGTTGGTAAGCGGACACACTTCTTCAGTTAAGACACATGGAACACATCATGAATGGCAGACATGTGAGGTGGCAACTTCAATTGTAAGCTACAAGTCCACAGGTCTCCTTGATTTCATAGGGCCCAATATAGCGAGGAGCTAATTTTCCCTTGATCCCAAATCTCTGAACACCTTTAGTGGGTGACACTTTGAGATACACATGATCCCCCACTTCGAATTGTAGAGGCTTCCTTCTTTTATCATGATAGCTCTTTTGCCTGGCCTGAGCAGCTTCCAAGTTCTTCTTAATGACTGACTTTATCCACGGCTTCAAGCACTAGGTCAGGTCCAAATATTTCCCTTTTTTTAGCTTGTGACCAATTTAGCGGTGTTCTACACCTTTCTATAGCTTGATTGGTAGCTGTTATTGTAAGAGAATTCTGCCAGAGAAAGGCACTTATCCCAATTCTTGCCATAGTGTAACACACACGCTCTCAACATGTCCTCAAGAATCTGATTTACTCATTCCGTTTGGTCGTCAGTTTGAGGATGGTATGCTGAGCTTCTTATCACATGGGTTCCAAGTGACTTCTGCAGTTGTTCCCAGAAACGTGCGACGAAAGGTGCTCCTCTATCTGACACTATAGTCCTTGGGATTCCATGCAAACGCACTATTTGGTCAATATAAATCTCTGCATATTTTTCCGTCTTGTGGGTGGTATGCACAGGCAAGAAAATGAGCTGTCTTGGTTAGTCTATCCGCAATGACCCATATAGAATCGTGGTGCCGGGAGGTGCTAGGCAATCCCATAATAAAATCCATGCAAATATCCTCCCATTTCCAAGATGGTATGGGGAGAGGTTGTAAGGTACCTGCTACCTTTAAATGACTAGCTTTGATTCTTTGGCAAGTGTCGCACTCAGATACATACTTAGCAATTTCTCTCTTCATCCTGGTCCACCAATATAAGGATCTGAGGTCGTGATACATTTTGTTACTTCCGGGGTGCATGGAAAATTTTGAGAGTTGAGCTTCGTCCAAGATTTTCTTCCTGAGTTCTGGATTTTTGGGAACAACCAATCGGTCTTCAAACCATAGAATACCCCTGTTGTCCTGACGAAAACATTTGTACTTATCCACCTTTTGGTTGAGCATTTCCTTAATGACTTGAACACCCTTGTCACCAATCTGTGCCATGATTATCTGCTCTTGTAAAGTTGGCTCAACGGAGATATAATCCAAGGTACCTGGGGAAACCACTTCCATGTTCAGCTTGTGCAACTCGTCACACAGAGTGGCGATCTTAGAGTCCATGGTTATACAGTTGCACTGGGCTTTTCAACTTAAGGCATCCGCCACAACATTTGCCTTGCCAGGATGGTAATGTACTTCCAGATCATAATCCTTGATCAATTCCAACCATCTTCTCTACCTCATATTAAGATCAGCCTAAGTGAAAATATACTTGAGACTCTTGTGGTTAGTATAGATATTACAATGAGCTCCCATTAGGTAATGTCTCCATATTTTCAGAGCATGAACTACTGCTGCTAACTCTAGATCATGTGTGGGGTAATTTTGATCATGAGGCCTGAGTGCTCTGGATGCATAGGCAATAACCTGGTTGTCTTGCATCAAAACACAACCTAGTCCAGTGCCCGAGGCATCGCAATACACATCAAAAGATTTGGTGTTGTCAAGCTATGCTAACACGGGTGTTGTCGTCAGATGCTGCCTCAATGCATGAAAGGCATCCTCACATTTATGACTCCAATCAAATTTCACTCCTTTCTTCAACAATTCAGTCATTAGTTTAGCAATCCTAGAGAAATTTGGAATGAATCGCCTATAGTATCCTGCCAATCCCAAGAAACTCCAAATCTGTCGCACGGTGGTAGGAGGCTTCCAATCCATCACTTCTTATACTTTCTTAGGATCAACTGATATCCCATCCTGAGAAATGGTGTGACCAAAAAACTTGATCTCCCTTAGCCAGAAATCACATTTGGAGAGTTTGGCATACAAATGATGATCGCGTAGCCGCTGAAGTACTGTGGGCAAATGCTTTGTATGTTCGTCTTCACTCTTTGAATAGACCATGATATCATCAATGAAGACCACCACAAATTTGTCCAGTTCGGGCATAAATACTGAATTCATCAAATACATGAAATATGTCGGGGCATTGGTCAGCCCGAATGACATCACCAAGTACTCATAAAGCCCATATCTGGTAGAGAAAGCCGTCTTCGGAATATCGCTGGCCCTGATCTCGATTTGATGATAGCCAGAGCGAAGGTCTATCTTGGAAAACACCTTGACTCCGACCAACTGATCAAACAAAACATCAATGCGATGCAAAGGATACTTGTTTTTAATAGTCACCGCATTGAGAGGGCAGTAATCGACACATAGTCTCAGACTCTCATGCTTCTTCTTTATGAACAAGGTCAGATATCCCCACGTTGAAGTACTTGGACGAATGAACCCTTTGTCCAACAACTCTTATACCTGCTTCTTCAGTTCTGCCAACTCTGCTAGAGGCATCCTATATGGTCTCTTGGATATATCCCTGTCGGGTGGCATCCCTGGCAATTCGTCTAGGAAGACATCAGGGTACTCACAGACTATTAGAATCCTTCTCACCAATGATTCTACCCTGGTGAGTGCATAAGAATGAGTACAGCCTGGTTTGGTAGGTACAAGATGATTTCTCCACAAATTGGTGAATCTATTTCAATGGCTCTTGCTGCGACATCAATTAATGCATGATGTCGTGATAACCAATCAGTCCCCAGAATGATGTCCATGCTCTCCAGTGCCATGATAAAGAGGGTGGTTCTAAATATGACACTACCCAATTTTATTGGCACCTGCCGGTTGAGTTGATAGGTGGCAACCCTGCCTTCGGGTGTTGCAATCATAATGGCACCATTTGTGTGGTGAAAAGGTAGCTAACATTTGGCACTAAATTTTGCGCTGATGAAGCTGTGTGATGCACTAGAATCAAAAAGAATGACTGCAGGAAAATTTAAAACAGAAAAGATACCAGTCATGACGGGTGCTCCCTCCGAAATGTCAGCCAATGTGGTCAAGTTCAGCCTGCCCTGCCTTACTTGCACCTTCTGCCTCTTGCCGTGGTTCTGATTTACATTCTGACCCTGCCTCTGTTGGTTCCTGGGACAATTCTTGGCATAGTGTCCGGTGTTGCCACAAGTGAAACACCTATTATCATTGCCCTGACGGTACTGCTGCGGTGGCTGGTTGTTATTTCTCTAAGCTGGGGGTTGAGAGCGGTTGGGTGCCTGCTGCTACTGCTATGGTCGGATCACCCATCGTCCCTGCTACTGTTGAGGTCCTCTGTTCTGAGTATTGGACACAATTATGAAGTGCTGAGGCTGAGCTGATGGTCCTGCCATAGGGGTCTTTCTCTTCTTCTCCGCCTGGCGGGTTGTGATACAATCCTCCTGAGAGATGACCATGTTGACTAACTAATTGTAGTTGTTGGCCCTGACTGTGTTGAGATGGTCAAGGAGCTTAGTGCTGAGGCCCCTCCTGAATCTGTCTCTCTTCTTCTCATCAGTGTCAGCATGGTAGCCTACGTACTAACACAAGTCATTGAAAGCTTGGGCGTGCTGCAACACGGTACGACTTCCCTGAGTGAGTGCCAGAAACTCATTGAGCTTGCAGTCCATGATGCCTGCTGGTATGTGATGCCCTCTGAATACTGCTTTGAACTCTCCCCACTCAACCGCATGGTCAGCCGGCTGCATAGCGAGGAAATGGTCCCACCATGTCCAAGCGGGCCCACGAAGCTGCTGGGTGGTGAAATAGACCTTGGTCGCATCTGAACAATATCCATTAAGTAGTGGCAATTTGGATTCCACCACCCCGAGCCAAACATCAGCATCGAGTGGATCTTCTGCCTGAGTGAACAACGGCGGTTGAGTAATGAGAAACTCCTGGTAGGTGGCCGCTGCCAGGGCACGCTGGTGGTGATCACCACCACCATAGTGCGAAGGCGGTGGCTGATGCTGAGCGAGCTGCCACAGAATTTCATTCTGCTGAGCCATCAGCTCCTGCATGGTAGGAGGCTGCGGCGGTGGTGGAGGAATGTGCTCGTTTTGTCCACGGCACGCTCTTTCTGCCATCTGAAATTTAGGATGTTCTTATTATCATACTTTGAAATCCGTGATTACACATGATAAAAGAACTTAAACAACGAGGTTTGCAAGGACCCAAGTTTGCCTCGCCTTTCACAACTGGTACCAACAGGATATAATTTAATTCATAAACTTAAAATAAAAACCATCCATCATTCATCTTGCCAAAAGAGTTCCCAACGGTTACAGAAAATACTCAACTCTCTAGAGCCTAGTACCTCCAAGGTGCAAAAGCTAAGCTAGATTCGAGGAGTTCTACTGCTGCACACTTCTATACTAACTCTGGAAGCTAATGAGCAAACGAGGCAACGCTAGACTCGGGGGAAGGTGGTCTTCCTGAGCCAGCAGTGTCTAAGCTAGATGTAGGCTCCGGCTCCTCGCCTCCCTCGATATCTACATCCTCAGCGGCCCCTTCTACCTCCATATCCTCAATCTCTTGATGGTGCAGATCCAAATGTTGGTTGGCTTCCTCAAGCTGTTGTTGGGGTGGTCTAGAGCTGATCTTCCGGAACCTCGATAGTGTTCTCCCTGGCTTCCACCTGGTCCTCGAGCTCTTGGATTTAGTTGGCCATCTGCTCCACCTGGAGATCTTTTTCCACCAGCTCAGTGGACAAGTCGACAACAAGGTCCTCCCAGTTATCTAGGGTGATCTTGGTAGGCTCCACTAGGCCCATAAGCTAGGACATCGCCTCACATTGCAAGGCCTGCAGACGATACAGGGCACTCATGCACCGAACCGTCAGGTGAGCGGTATGCCCAGGGTAGAGAGCCCACACATCCTTGGTGTGCTCAACCCGATCCATCCACATCGGGTCGTCCTCCTTCTCAGCGGGGAACAAGCCAATGGGGTGGGTTGACAACTCCAAGGGGTGAAATCCGCAGAAGGTTGTCAGCACATGCAGAGCCGTGGACTCAATAGTATCCTCGGCCCTAAAACTGAAAGACTCTGAGTCCAAGGAACGCCAGCTGGGCTGTAGGGGATGAGGCTCCAAGGTCATCCTCACCCTACAGCGAGGTACCCGGTGCTCCTCGAATAGCTGCACCGCATACTAGGGAGGCGTAGCGTAACCTGCTCCCTGCAGTACCTCCCACAAAATGTGGGGAAAGCCCTCTCGCGCAAGATCGTCTGGGTGGGAATGTGTGTTCCCTCCGTCTGTGGGTACGTCAGAAGTCATCTGTGCAAGGGCAAGTGTAAGCGAAAAGAAAAAGAACCCCAAAAATAAAAGGAGCTAGTGCAAAGGACTAGAAAATTTCTGCGGACTTGGCTTTTCTAGGGTTAAGTGGCAATTTTTGTTATAGCTTTCAATTCTTGTTATGGATGTTTCCTTATTTATGTATCTTACTTTTGATAATGACATTTTACTAAGACGACAAAACAAGAAAAAGGATGCATGCATGCTCGTCCTAAGCGTCCTCACATCAAGTATAGAGGTACAGAATTCCCCTATCGATATTGTAGTAGCCTCTACGACCTATTTAAATAGCCACCTAGCTACCCATCTAATATCCTATGGCTTCACGTCCTAGGTCTGATGCTGGCTCCGGGACTACCTCCTGAGCAAATCCTTGCTCCGGAATGAGGACGCACTCTCCATCCGCGAGATTACAATCTATCGAATGCAATGAATAAGATACATGTATATTAATGATATGTCAATTTAGTAAACACGATGCATCGTAAGACAATATTAAGGCAGTGGTAACTAGGGTTTCTTTATCGTATGATGTTCTTAGTGTTTTATACTCACCTATTGTAGGGCCTTGAGTGAAATTAAGAACTTAATTATTTCCTTCATGTTGTATTGGAAACTTAGGGAGATCTAGTTGTATAATATTAATTCCTTTCATAATTCCCTTTTTATTGTCTATTTATGCTTTTAAAGTGAGTTTGAAAGACCATAGTGATTTAGATTTTTCCAAAAATGTTGCAAAAATTATAGTGGGTAAACACTGGTCTCTGCAGTGAACTCTAAAATTTTGAGGTTAAAAATAATTAGGATAAAATCTAGGCAAAAATATCAAAAGTGAAGGTGGATGGCCACTTTGCACTACAACTCTGATTTAGGTGGGGGTTCTACATTAAAAATTATTTTTGCCAACATCTATGGGTAATGACAATTCTCTGTGCCAAAAATCACAGAAAGTGACTTAATGGTTATTTAGTTGTGATTTTTCAAAGTTTAATGTCAAAAAGGCTTTTATAACTAACTTATCATTTGAAAAATATCAAACAACAGAACTTGTATTTTACCTAAATTCATACCAGCATAATAGTAGTTATCCTAAGGATTGGGGTGGTTTCTCATTAGGGTTATTTTTCTATGATTTTTCTAAGTTCTTACTGTTTTTATGAAATAAAATGTGGTGTCTTTCTTTTATACTAACAGAGGGTTCAACAAAATTTTCTTATGAATTATATCACCTAAGTAAGCTAGGAAAAATGTGGTTGCCCCTGGTTCTTATTTTAAATTCCCTTTCTCATTTTCTTAAGGTTTGGGCCAATACAAGTTTTAATTGTTAATCCCTCCTTAACCTAGTGTACTAAGGAGTTTAATATTTTTAAACTAGGTAGTTAGTTGTTAAGTATGTCTCTAATTTTTCTTACCCTCAGTCCAAAAGTATTTTTATTTTTCCTCTATTTATTTAGTTTTGGGCAGTATACTTATTTAAATTAAAACTCTAAAAAGTGTTGCAGTACTCAGGGTGTTTATTAATTTTCCTAATAAGTTCATAATATTTAGGATCTAGCAAAATTGGTTTGACTAAGTTTGGTTGGATAAGACTCAAGTTATGAATTTTTCAAGTTCTGTAATCATTTAAAAGAATAAATCTTAAAGGTTTAAGGAAAACAGCTTTGCACTGGGACCCCTGGGGTTTTCTTTAACTAAATCATTTAAACTGTGCCCCTGCGGAACTATTTTACTGAGTCACTAACATTGCGAATACCCCCCGGCTTTTCTCTCACTCAACCCGAGCTCCCTCCTCACCAGAACAATAGTCGTAGAGAGGAAAAAGGGTGGCACGACTTACCGGCGGCGAGATAGGTCTGGTGGAGGGCTGAGTAAGGTACGGGAGGTCCTGGCGGTCACGTCGAGGGGCGGATCGCCGACGATGATGGCGGGAATAAGGCTGGCCACGTGCGTAGGCGGTCGGGCTCGTCGGCTGCGTGTGCTCCGGCCTGCTCACGGCGATATAGTTCAATTAAATGGCACGGGGAGCTTCACTGGAGGTCAAGGATGTCGTAGGCACAAGGAATCGACGAATGACTTACTGTGTGGCTCGGTCTACGTACGACGACGGCCGACTTAAGTCCGGCGACGTCAATCCGGCGTCTCCGATGAGGTGGTGTCCGGTCTGCGGCTCAGGAGCTTCACTGAGCTCCGGGGAAGCTAGCCAAAGGGTCAGACTGGGTGGAGGAGGGCTGGAGTGGCCGAGGCTTACATGGCCGATGGCACGCCGTTCTCTGGGCAAACGCTGGTGAACTCGTGCTCGGGCAGGTTTGGGAGCGCGCGGAGGCGTACGGTCGAGGCTGGGGTTGGCTTTATAGCCGCGGGCGAGGGGTTGACGCAGCGCGGCGCGGCGAGCACGGGGCCGAGCGCCGGGGCGTTCTCTGGCATTGCTAGGGCGCATCGAACACGTGGTCGTGTTAATCTGCCCGAGTTCTTGCGCCTGCAGAGCTCCCAAACGTGCGAATCTTGCCATATGACTTGTGTAAGATTTCTTCCCTGCACCTAGAGCTATCTAGTTCATGTGAGTTCCAAGGGGAGATCAGGTCTGGCTTGGAAGATATGGTGGCGCCAAGTCTTGTCTGTCTGCACTGTTCACCCCGCGACAACCGACCCTGGTTTGGTTTCAAATTTTTCAAGGGTGTGCCTTGGGTAGTTTGGCTACTTTTTGTTATTTGGACCAAGTGGTTTTGGCGCCAGCAAAAGGGTGAACACTTCTGATCTCTAGATTAGGGCTGATTTTTGACTTAGAGAAAAATGGATTGCTCTAGGGTGCTCTCCACTTGGGGGCTTGATTTGGGGTTTTTGCAGGACCTTTTTATAGATTTATTAATGTACTTCAACTTTAGTAAAGGGTTCAATCCATGAATTGACTATTTGTATAGTTTTCCCTTTAATCCCAATGTTTCAGGGTTTAATGGCTCAAGAGGGGAAATTAGGGTTTTAGAACCTTTTTCATAGGTCTAGGGTATCCCTCCCATCATGATCACTACTTAAGTTAGCCATGGTTCTAAAGCTTTGGGGACCCTCTCTTTCCACTTAAACACATGTGATAAAGGGCCACAGGTGCATGCATTGAGCCAGGGCCTTAGGTAACACCTAGGGTGTTACACCTTGCCTCCTCAGTAGAGGTGTATGGGAATCATGACCCCATGGCAGATGGGTATCATGAATTGTGGGTAAAGATACACAACCTCTACAGAGTGAAAACTGGTATATCAGTCGTGCTCACAGTCAAGAGCGACTTAGATCCTCACATGAGTAACTTATGGAATTAAAACTTCATCAAACATTTGCTTTGCATTATGGGAATTTATTCATCTTTGTGACCAATTATTTAATTGGGATGATAAACACTTATATTTAGTAATTGCTAATAAAATTTGACCAACTCCTTAAAAGCAATGCCTAGGCTTAACCAATTTCTTTGGTAAGCCTTGCACTTCACATGAGCCCCCACCGTAAGTGAGCTGATGCAAATTATTCCCCACAACTTGTTGAGCGATGACCGTATGGGAGCTCACTCTTGCTATAATCACACCTAGTCAAGAACAGCTACTGCAAAATGAGGAGCTTGAAGGATACTACGATGAGTTTGGAGAGGTCTATGGTTGCGGATGATCATTGTCATCATATGATGTATTTTTAGCTATTTTGTATAGAACTCCTATTATGTAATAAAGATGTGACATTAATTTCTGTACCATGAGCAATCATATGTGTGAGACTTGATCCTAGCACACATTTGAGACGCACCCAGGTTTGCCCTTAAATCCAGGTGTGATAGAAGTGGTATCAGAAGAATGTTTACTGTAGGACATAATCTAGATAGAACTGGTCAAACCCTTACCTTCCTACACACACGATGATCATTGAAACACATATACCAATTGAAAAGGCAAGATCATACATATTGAAAGAACAACATCTAAGCATGAGATCTAGACACACTCTGATTAAAAAGACATTGCTTAGGTACACCAATAGAAAGAAAACACCATATTAAATCATAAAGCACCTAAGCCAAGATACTACCATTTGAAAGCAAGGAAACAACTATGATCACAATCAATGGAAATTCAAGATTTTCAGTGAATTACATAGTTCCATACTCCATACCTTTGCTTTTTACCTGAATACCATGAGATCCACTCATTTAGGTAGTGTGGAGAGGATGGCAACTTGTGAACTGAGACAACAATATCTCTTGTTCTCCTCGGTTTCATTAAAACGTGGAGCAGCGGAGCCCCTCGTTCGGGGGCGGCGAGCTCTATCGTGGCGAGCATGTGCGTAAGCCGCTAGCATCTCCATGGCCCGAGGTTCAACATGTCGCTTGGATTCAGTGTTGTTGTCACCAATTGAGGGCTCCTTTTGCTCATGCACCTCCTTCCTTAAAATTACCTCGACATAGCTTAAAGGGGGTGCATTCGAGACACTATATGGATTCTTGTTTTGTTATACACAGAGTACCAAGACAAAGAAATCATGTGAACATGGACTAAACAAAATTATCATGCTTGCACATAGGTTAATATCAATTGATGCATCATCAAAAAACAACACAACAAGATTTACACAAAAAGATACATGTTTAGTCATATACACCAAGAGAGCCAATCATGGCAGATAGATATATCAAATGAAAAGCTACCAATTTGAAACATTCAAGGGATTTAAAATATAAAGCACACAACCACCATCAAGCAAGCATGAAAGATATGGATTGCAAGAATACCAATTGTATGACATTATGCAACACAAGCAATCTTAAAAGCATAATTACTCCAAGGATAGGTCAAGAAAGACAAGCTGACTTAAGAGCAATAACAATTAAAAATAATCCACTTAAGATACAAGGTTACTGTCTGTGCCTGCCCTCATCAGCGCGGCTGTGTCCACCCTCGGCGAGGATGTGTTAGCCCTCGACACGGTAGTGTTTGCGCGCGGCACGGTTGGGCCCACCCTTGGCGCCGTTGTGTCTGCCCTCAGCATGGTTGTGCCCGCCCTCGGCTCACTCCAGCTAGCCGAGTGGCTAAGCCCCGGAGCCAGGCGACTTTGCCCACACGCTAGGATGCTGCCTCCACCTGATTAACCGTAATCCCAGGAGAGTTTCCTCCATGCTTGCGACTACTTCGACTGTAGGACTTCTAAAGATTATTTAACTCGAGATGAACATGGGATTAGTATTGCAAAATAATTTAACCTTGGGTCAATAAATAGACAATAAAATTGACACCTTAAGCATAGTGTTTGAATTAACCATCTTAAGCTCTCCCAAGGTCTCCAGTCCATCTCGAGGCACCTGCATGGTCTAGGTGGCACATTTTGGTACCCATCTCGGGATGGGTCCATAGATATCCTTTAAAAGTGCTTTGGGTACCCAAACAACTTTTGTGCTAGTTCTAGGTGATCTCAACATGGGTCTAGCACAAGTGTTTGATTTGGGTCTCCTAAGCGAATAAGTATGATATGGATTTGTTTGCATAGGAGCCATACCCTTTTTACGTGCCTTGCGTACATGACCTTGCTCACCACACTTGTAGGAGAAATGTCATTCAACCTAACATGACGCTTGTTGTTCATTCTTTGTCTTGGTGAGGGTCATCGTGGGGGATGCACGTCCTTGATTCTTCATGAGTGGGCATGAAGCAATCACATGGTCCTCATTGTTGCATCCAAAGCATCTTCTCATCCTTTCCTCCTCGTCTTTGTGTTCTTTGGTCATTTTCTCTAGTTGTTGTTTGTCTTGATGAGAGTCTCCTCTAGCCTGAGAAGTGTCTCACGTTGTTCCTTGTTCATTCTCAATAGCTTCAGCAAGAGCACCTTGTCTTCCTTGTTGAGACGTCTATAGAGCTGGGGAAGCTCCTTTTCTTTTACATCCTCGACCTCATCTTCCCTATCATCATTATAAGTGAATGTATGCAAAATAAAATAGGAAGATGCACTTTGTGATGATGTGGATTTGGTTTCATCCTTGCTATCATCCTCATATTCCTCCTCCTCATCGCTTTCGTCTCCACTATCATTGTTAGCAACAAGACATTTATAACTAGTAGGAGACAAACCTATCGGTGAGGTGGACTCAGTTTGGTTGCCATCGTTGTTCTTCTCGCTTTGAAAGGTTAGTACCACAAGCAATAGAGGCAACAGAAGCGGTGCACATGGACTTGAAATATTTTGACTTAATTCTAATCGAAAAATCATGAGCATCAACAAAACAATCATTGTCACTCCTCATGATAGCAAAATAAGAATCTCTAGAAAGCGACTCAACTAAGATGTTGCAAGCATGGTGATTGAGAGATAAATATCGTATATCTATCTCAGAAGGATTTTACTAAAATTAGAAGGAAAAATACTACTACTAAAAATCTGTCTCAAATTAGGATCAATATACTTGAAAGAATTATAAATAGAGACAGACCAAGATTTATAATTAGAACCATCGCCTAAAAGAAGTTCTAGAGTTACCTCTTGCGACAATATCGTCTTCTCCGGATGGCTAAGCCCACGATGGAGAGCCTAGCTCTAATACCATTGAAAGTTCCCTTTGCCCGAGAACAGGATCTGGATGTCGCCTAGAGGGGGATGAATAGGCGAATAAAAATTAACACTTAAAAACTGGTGTTTCTTACTCTTCTCGAAGACTGGATCGCAGAGGAATGAATAACACTTCAAGTAGATCATAGTGGAAATGAAGTTCCTGCCTCAAAATACCCTACATGTCAAAGACAACTTATACCATTGGTCAGTATTGAAGTGCAAATATAAAAGCAATAACGACAAAGAGACAGAACATAACACATGGCAGAGCACATAGACACATGGATTTATCCTGAGGTTTGGACAAGCCTAAAATGCTTGCCTAGTCCTCGATGGAGTTAGCCACACCTTGGCTTGGAGTCTATTTCATCTCCTTCCTCTATCTACTTAGATCTGTCAATGCGACAGATAGATCCTTCCACTATGTTGATGTGGGTTACAACAATGTTGTGGCTGCTTACAATCTTCTCAACAACACTCCAGCAGAGTAACAATGTACTCAAGGTCTTTCTCTTGCTCTCAGCAGCACTTCCCGTCTCTCTAAAGGCTTATAACTGAGCCTCTACACAAACTAGAGAGATACACAAGAGAGGGAGAGAAAGAATATGATCACTTGATGTATTAACTTGTTAGATGCACTTCTGTTGTGTACTTCTTCAAGGGCGCCTAGGGGTCCCTTTTATAGCCTCAAGAGAGCCCCTAGCTGTTGCCCCTTTCCTTGTGAAGAAGATCTCAATTTCCTTCTATCCGCGGGTGCCCTGGACAGTGAGCAGTCTCCGATTGCTTTCCTTGGATACTGCGCCAACCGTTGAGTCGACCGTTGCGTGCCACAACATGCCCGAGGCCATAGCTCTCTCGAGGCCATAGCTCGCTCGAGGCCATGACTCACCCGAGGCCACAGCTTGCTTGAGGCCACGACTCGCCTGAGGCCAAGACTCGCCCGTGGCCATGAGGTTCCCGAGGCTAACTGCTGTGGAAGACATAGCACGGTTCACTCGAGGCCAACTTCGGTGGGAGACGCGGTTCGCCCGAGGCCAACCTCGGCGGTAGACGCAGTTCCGATTCGCCCGAGCGTAGTCACCGACTCGCCTAAGGGCGTCTCGGGTGACTTCCCGGAGAGGCCCAGATAGAGCCAAACTTTTCCAACTCTTCTCCACTTGACTTCAAATATTGGGAGGATCTTCGTGTGGCTTAGACAAACACACTTAGACTATAATTCAATTGACTAAGTCCCAGGAGATTATCTCTTCTCCTAGCTTTTCTGTTTCACCTCAAATAGAGCTCCAGATGACACTTTCTCCATAAACATGGTTAGCGAGCAAAACCAAAGTGCCATATTGCATAGTAGAAGGTGTATGCAACATATTTAAACACTCAAACCTACATACTTAACTTTCTTCGCTGTTTTGCTCCTTTTGGCTTGTTTGAGGTCGATGTTGGACTCCAAAAGTCAAAGTCTTCATGACTTGATCTATATTGCCATCTATGAGCTCCAACACCATGAATAGGTCACACAAAACATATCCAAACATAGGAACAACCCAAACTTAGGGTCAAAGTGAACTTAGGATTCACACTACTACTTCTAGTGACCTTGCTCTATGTCTTGAGCTTGATCTTGAGCCTTATGACTAACACCACATAACAATAGATGTTACCTCAATGGTTGTAAGTCATGCTCTTAAGTCGTGATCCTCGATGCACCATATCTCTTCTCAACTAGATCAACCTTGACTTTGCAAGTCTTCTTCTTCACCCCTGGCTTTGGGTTCCTCAGCCTCCATGACCTTCTCCAGTGCACTCGGTACCTCGAAGCTCTTCTTACCTCCATCCTTGGCTTGATCAGTTGTCTCCGAGTTACGCACACTGATTCTCAAATACACAATGTTCTCCTTCACTTGTCATGTCCACAACCATAATCAACTCAGCCTTTGGACCATCACTCTTGAACACTTGTGTTGAACCTTACAAGCTTTACACTAAGCACATGTCCAACGTTCAACACACCTTTAAGTCCTTTAATTGGATTGTCATCCAAACCACTAAAACCCATAAGATAACTTTCACAAGGCACTGCACCAGGGGTCACACCGAGCCCTAGGCTATGGAAGCCAGGGGTCGTTGTCGCCCGAATGATAACTTCTGGGACCATCGCGACCCCCACATCATCCACATGATAAATACACTATAGACAAGCAGCCCCGGGCCCCACGAGTATGTGTGGACTCACTCGTGGTAAAACTCTGGTTTTACCCTTGCCTTACGACTCCTTCCCGAGGAAGCCATTGCTGACCAACCCCCTCCCGGCCTATAAAAGTGAAAGGCTCACCTCAGGGCAAGGGGGGATTGAGGAACAGAAGAACATACCAAAGACGAGGACTTGGAGGCGACCGGACGCCTTCAGATGGAGATGAACCTACAAGGACGAACAGGAGGAGGAGCGCTGACGGGGACCAGGAGGCTAGAGCCCCCCCAAGCCAATACTTAGCTAGGACTGCACCTTGCAGCTTATAAGCTCGACTTCCATAGATTAGGTTGTTTGGTTTAGGGTCAGAGGTTGGGTTAGAACTATTTGTTGGTCCTTGTTCTCGAATGCTATACACCAAGAACAAAGCAACACAATTGTTAATGATTAAAGAGCTTCGTCCTTCGAAGCCTTATCTCCCTTTGGATATAAGAATCTTCAGACGAAGGTCATGAAGGACACACCTTCATCATTTCAGTGGACGTATATAAAAACATATGAAACATAACAGAACATGAATCATTAGATCATTTATATTCTCATTCTATAAACATGGATAAACATCAATGATATTTATATTACATCGATACCTTTGGCTTGGCAGAAGGTAAAAATGCGGAAGTGACGCGAGAGTGATTACAATCCAGTGTGAACATTACAGTGTTACTGTTCATCTATTTATAGGCACGGGACGCAGCCCAGACAAAATTACATTCATGTCCCTGATATTTACTACTAATCATAAGGCGAGCTATCAAGGACTAAGTAGTCTTTTCCCCTTTAGGTCGGTTTCATCTTCCACCTTCGTCATTATACTAAACCGAAGCTCCTTCGACCACAGCTTCAGCGTCCGTTCATCCTACTTTCGGGTTGTATCTGTGGCGGAACCGTGTGAATTATTCCAGCTTAAGTGCCTAAGTCACGCCTCAGAGGCCATAACACACTTAAATCGGAATAACCCATCAGTCCCTCAGATCTAGTCTGAAAAAGCCACTTAACCAGGATCAAATACCACAAACTCACTCGAAGGTGAGTCACAGAAGAAATACAATAAAACCGGAAATCGTCAAATTAAAGTACTGGAATTATTACATAAATCGGAGTTTTTCAAGTAGCTGATATAAGTTCACAAAATAAATTGCAGCGGATAATCGATGTTGTCGAAAGCGAGGAATAGGGCAAGGCCTAGCCCACTACTCCTCTTGCTCCTCTCCTGCCGGAGCAGCATCCCACTCGACCGTCCAACCCGGTGGCAGGGTGGTAGGTGTAACACCCCTGGTTTTACTATCACTAAAACTTGAGCATAACATCATAAGCATTGGCATATCATGTGATTGTTACACTTAGAATGCATTCACTAGGTAAAAATTTCAAACAAGTTGTGTTGATGTGACTGGTCATGGGTAAAACCCTAGAGTAGGGTACTTAACCCTAAACTGGGCTTAGAAGAGTAAACAAAGCTGACTTTGGAGCCCTACATCTCAGGATTCTTGAAGTTTTTGCTCAAAGTCAATATAGCAAAGTTGTAGAGCTATCATAGGAGAACAAGTTTGATTAAGTGACTGAGCACTGGTGCTGAATAGAAATTGGAGAAAAATGAGCCCAAAGTTGGGCTATAAGTCAGCCTATAGCTTGAATTCTGATTATCAGTGACATAGGATGAACTTTGGGAGCCCTTTCAAAGATAATCCAGTGGGTGTTTGAGCATGGTTACCATAGCAAGATTGTACCTGGATTATAGGGCTAGAACTTTGTTACAGAGAGATTAATACATTCTCACGCAAAAATCCAAGATCTTGGCGTCACAAGTTCCTCGATCAGGCGCTCTGAATCAGATTTTCCGTGGTACAGTGCCACTGAAATATCCCAGGGTTCAGTCCCCCTCGCCGCCGGTGATCCACGCGTCCGGATTTGCGCCGGTCGCCGGGATTCGTGTCAGGCGCGCTGTGGATATTCACGGGGAGTTGAAAGATCTCGCGGGGAGGCAGATAGGGTCGCAGGGGAAGCTTATCACCGTGCCTGTAGCCGTTGCGACGTGGCCGGACCGCCGGTGTCATCGTGGACACTCCGGCGACCTCAATTATGCCACGCCGTGACTCTTTACTACGCGGTAGTAACCGTGGCACACTTGAGCTTACCCTCTCTGACCCACTGCACTGGTGAACGCCACAATTGCGACACCAGTGACATCTTCCTTCTCTAGCCACCACCGCGCCAACTCCAATTCACGCGCTACCGCCCCTGGAGCATATAATTTGAGCGTACCGTCGGGTTCGTAAGGTAGTTAAGCACCCAACCCACCAAGTCGTGCCTCCAATTGCTCACTAGCATGTCCCAATTTGGGATTTCCCCGAAATCAACCAAGAACACCGCGCGGTGTGACCTCGCCGTGGCCAACGTGTTTCAGGTCCGTTCATGTCCTCTGGTTCCTTGTTTCAGTATCCTTGGGTGCTCTTGATACTCTCTGACCCATCCAATTGAGCTAGAATCAATTGGATCATCGGGAACATCTCGGTCGGTCCATTCCTTGCACTTTCACTTTGAGCAGGGTGATGTAGAGCTCGAATCCAGCAATTAAGTGAGGGGAAATAGTCGCGTAGGGTTGAATTCGGTGTCCAGCAAAGGGGAGGGCTAGCCGTTACGTAGTTTGGCCAGTACAGGTTCGCCGGAGTTCGGTCTAGCGCTGCTCGCTATCGTGGACCTGGCGTTGTAGAGAAGCAGAAGTCCGGGAGGGATTTTTGTAACTGTCAGTGAGACATGGGAATAGCGCTGCGACCCTTTTCCAGTTATTCAAATCAGCAGGGACCTATTCGCAAAGCCGGCAGCGTGGTCGCGCTTTCGCCTGTGTACGGGCCGTCTCGGGCCAGATTCAGCCCAATACTGTAGCACCTTTCTCTTTTTCTTTTTTCTGCGAGGACTAGAGAATTTTTAGAAAATTGTAGAAAAATGCTAAAAATGCAAGACCAATTTTCTAGGTTCCTAATTTTCTATAGTATTTAATAAAAATAGTTTTATAGTTTTTAGTTCAAATAGGGATTTATGGGGTATTTAAAATAGCCAAAATCCATACTTCTGGAATTTTAGAAAGTAATTAATAATTCCAAAAATCACCAAACTTTTTAGATAAGCTTTAAACATTATTTAGAAGCCTTAGGTAAAGTTTGGCATGATTTGGACCATGTTTGGTACCTAGAACCCAAAACCCTAGTCTCCTGCCCTATGAACTTCACTATAGACTCCAAAAACCCTAGTTTCCTGGAGATCCGTGAAGGAAAATTATATTCAAGACATTAGATAATATACTTTTATTGTCTTTGCATTTTCATGAGCATTACATGAGCATTCATGATTATATATACTATATATAGAAAACGAGGAAGAGATAGAAGTTGAAGAAGCAAGGACTACACCACCACCTGAAGAACCCCAGGTGGGGAACTGCTTTTATTTTGACATATGTGGAGTAGAGCCTGACTCACCTATCACACAAGGAAAGCCCCGGTGCATTTGCCATCTCCTTGTTATTTTAAAATCTTTCTCACTTGCTTGATGCATTAGGTGATAGGAGTTGCGTGCTAAACAAATTGATGTATTTCCTTCCTTGAGAATTTGATTAGCTTTCTTTAATCCCCTGTTTTACAAAAAGGTTTTTCTTATGCTTAGCTTTGCTCTAGAAAAACAAAATGTTTTGTTTTGACAAAATATGATGCTTCAAGTGGTGGGGTGTTTTCAAAAATAAAACTTGATGGTGGATCCATCATGGCCATGATGGGTTCAACATCAGAAAAGATGTACCTCTGCCAGGTACCAAACTTTGGGTTTGAAATGATAAAGCTGAGACTGGACGGGTGACTTGCACGTGGAGAGAGTCTCGGTGTAGTGTCTCCGTCCGAGTCGATTAAGGACCTTGTCGATGTAGACCTGCTGACCGAGGACCCTTTAACAGGTTACATGCCTCATCATGGGTAAGCTTTGCCTCGGGCAGACTAATACCATAATAAGATAACACGCAATGGGAGTGGAGAGATGGCGAGAGTAGTGTGTTCCCTCCGTGGCAAGAGGCTGGATGGTGGTGTATCTGTGCTCTCGGTTGGCGTGAACTTGATCTGGTCTTAAGAACCCCGGTGGCGAGTTGACATATGCAAGGGTTAAGTGCTACATATGTCATGTGATTGGAGATCCTCAGCTGAGTATTAATCGATTTGGATCGCCGTTACTTCTCGGACATGAAGACTTGGTCACTGACTTACACGTAGCATTCCAGTGAATAAAAAGGGTTGATAAGAAATTGGCTAGTATAGGTCAAGTGCTTGAACTAGGGTAGAAAGAACTCTAGAACTCAGGTAATGACTTAACTTGCTAATAAAACTGGACTTTTAAGGATTCACTGTTAGTAAGCATTTCTGCAAACAGAGTCTTTGATTATTGATAAGCCATACATTGATTCCCAAAGGCCAGCATATCCTTGAGAGTCTTTTATTTTGACGGGTAAGACTTGCAAAAGTACACTTCGTACTCAGGGCTTTGTCCCATGTTGTTTTAGGTGAGGAAGCAGCAAATTTTTGTTGCTTTGTTCCAAGGTGGTGCCTAAGGATGAAAATCAAGACTGAAGCCCCGGGAGGAAGTGTCCTCCTTTAAAACTTTTTACTGTTTATCGGGAGGGGTTTTTGCCTCCTAGGTTATGTAATAATATTACTCCAGCACTCTTATATTTGCTCTGGTCTGTAATAATACTACTCTTTCTATACTTTAATCTGAAATAAAGTTGTTGTAACTGCTTCCGCATACTCGTACCTTCGATGTGTTGTAATATCTGCGTGATGGGTGAAACGCTCTTGGGCAAGGTAAAGAATACAGATACCGAACTTGTCAAGTGATCAGGTGCACCTGCAGGGTTGTCCGAGGTCCGATGGACAAGGACAACTGTAGGTGGGCCTAATGACTTGGGAGGTTCCGTCATAGCTGGTATCGGAGCGAAGCCCATCTCTACAGATGTTATGAGGCATTTTCAAAAAGGATTTTCAAAGACTTACCTATGAAAATTTCTTTCCTTCTTATATAACTACCTTCTGAAGTACTTATTTTAAAGACCAGATAGTAGATTGCAATGTATAGAAGGTTGTGAATCAACTAAGGTTGATTCTGTAATTATGCATGCATCATGTTAAAAACTATACTAATAAGATTTTCCCCCTTATGGAGATATGCCACCGCGCACAAGGAAAACTGCGCGCAAGTCCACCGGACCGATTGACATGCCTTGCCATCAACTGGCTCCAAGGCATGAGGATAGCAGCAGACGCAGCAATGATCCCATTGGAGATCTAGAAGCTCAGGTGGAGCAGCTTCGAATGGAGATCCGTCACAAGAACAGTGTGTGGGTCGAGGATGGTCAGCGCATAAATGAATGAAGAACTGACATTTGGCATCTGCAAGACGAGCTTGCCGAACGAGATTTGGCACTTGATTGGGCCGTCAACTCGCGTTCCATTGCTTGGGACCGAGAGGCCAAAGCTCGAGCCCATGTGGAGGAGCTTAGCACGGCCGTTGATAACTTGTAGGTGTACTACAATACATTGCATGAGGAAGTTCATGTATTGTATTCGCGACTGCACCCTCACGTACCTGTAGATCCTGTCGGAATGTGAGCTGGACCTTCTGGAACAGCAGGTGAAGCTTTTGGTGGGGAACTGGATCTTTTCAAGCCCCCTCCTTCAATGAACCTGGCTGATGAATGGACTCCTACACCCAACAACAAAGCTGCTAAGGATAATAAGTACTAGTAGTAGTATAGTTTAGAAATAATGATAATGTAAAATAGGTAATGGTGTCATGTTGTACATTGAGTTTGTAACATTACCTTTTAGGTAATGTAAAATGATGGTATGTATCAGCATGTGATATTTTCCAAATATTTCTTTACTTCAGATGCCATCTCGAACTCGTGCACATGACGGTGCGGGAACATCCCGTGGCCAAGATGATACACCAAATCCACCGTCGGTTCCACCCACACTGGCCGAGGCTATCGCCGCCTTAGTCACCATGACCGCTGATAACACCCGCTTCCTTCATGAAATGGCGGGACAACAACTGCAGCAGCAAGGCGGGAGAGCTTATCCGCAAGGACCCCATGAAACTTTATATTTGGATTTCTCAGAAACTCGTCCTCCACTATTCATCAAGGCCGAAGACCCCTTGAAGCTGAAGAATGGATTCGGGTTATTGAGCAGAAGTTTGGACTACTCCGATGCACAGAGACTGAGAAGCCCTTATTTGCGACACAGCAGTTAAGAGGCCCTGCCAGCACCTGGTGGGGAAATTATGTGGCTATTCAGCCTGCTGGCCATCAAGTTACCTGGGACGAATTTAAATTGGCATTTTGGGAGCACTACATTCCAGAAGGAGTGCTCCATATGAAGCAAGAAGAATTCATGAAGCTTAAACAAGGTGGAGATACTGTTACACAGTATCTCAACAAGTTCAATCATTTGTCCCAGTACGACATTGACCAGGTCAACACTGACCTGAAGAAGAGAAATTGTTTTATGAGAGGCCTCAATGACCGGCTACAACGGAAGATGGCCACCTGCCTCGACCTCTCCTACAGCAGGGCTGTCAGCACAGCGCGGGAAGTTGAAGCCAAGTATGCAGGCCTAGGAAAGTCAAAGGGCTATGGAGGTGACAGGTCCAACCAGGGGCCTGAAAAGCGACAAAGGTTGGTGATCCGACCTTTCAATCAAAACCGTTGTTCACCTCATCCACCCTCCTACCCCTTTAAACAACTTGTATTTATCCGCCCTGCTACTGCCCCCACCTCAACAACTCAGCCGAGTGCCCCTGGTGCTCGTTTTCCTGCACTCCTGAGTTCATCTACTTGCTGCTTCAATTGTGGGAAGTCTGGACACTTCATCAAAGACTGCCCATATCCGAAGCGGAACAACTCCAATAATCAGCAAAACCCGGGAAGTTCCAGCTAAGGCAAGGGAAACACGTCAAATAATGTAGCGGACAAGAATATGAAGAAAACTAGGCGAATCTATTACACACAAGTGGCCACGACACCGGAGGGAGAACCGGTCATGATGGGTACATTTCTCGTGGCCAATCACCCTGCAGTCATTCTCTTTGATTCTGGTGCTTCACATACATTCATAAGCAAGAAGTTTGTGGAGAAATATTGCATTCCATGCATTGAATCAAGGGAAGGGTTCGTTATTCATTCACCTGGGGGACAAATATTCACTAAAGAAATGGCTTTCCATGTGGCCGTAACATTGGCTGAACGAGACTTCCCACAAATATGATTGTTCTGAAAGGCCAAGATATAGATGTAATTTTGGGCATGAATTGGTTAGCCCAGCTTAAAGTTATCCTCAACACTGAATTGAGAACCATCAGGTTGAGCTATGGCCAGGAAGAGGTTCTCTTGTCCATCCCTGTAGCTATTCCAGCTAAACCATTGGGCAGAGTTTATGAAGCCATCATACCGGAGATCCAAGATATTTCGGTAGTATGTGAATTCCTGGATGTCTTTCCGGAAGATATGCCTGGATTGTCTCTAGAGAGAGATGTAGAATTTGTGATTGAATTGAAGCCCGGTATGGCTGTCACACCCGGTTTTAGAAGGCAAACCGAATGCGAACCATGTACGTAGCAATTCACGTACATAGCAGTTACATAACTGGACATCATCACACAGTGCTCAAATAATAACATAAAAGGGTAATAATAGTCGATTACATCATATATCTGAGACATCCACATAGTCTTTACAATAATCAAAGTGCGGAAAAGAAACATAGATACACGCGGCCTTCACAGGCAGCCGACTGGGGGTCGCCTCTAACCCACGCCTAGAACTCGTCATAATCTTGGAACTCCTGGAAGTCTCCTTCCACGGTTCATCTTCTCCTGAGCAGTGGTTGCAATGCTGACAACCTGGGGATGGGGGGGTTTGGTGTGTAGAGCAAGGGTGAGTACACATCAACATACTCATCAAGTGTCCTATTTGGCTGTAGTGGACTAGCTTTATGTGGGGGTAAGTCAAGCAGTTGCTTTTAGTTGGTTAGATTATTATTACTAGTAGAGAAAGCCAAGTTTTAGAATTAACCCACGTTATTAACCCAAACATACCCTTTCCAAACGGAAAGAATACCACTTACCATTACCATAGCCAATGCCAACACCATCATTCTCATTGCCACATGTAATCCGAACATGTATGATCAAGTGCCACTAATCAATGGACCTCCTTTGCCGCTCATAACCGCGAGCACGGCTGATATATCAGTTTTCAAACACTCTGCAGAGGTTGCGCACTTTACCCACAAGCCGTGATTCCCTTTCTGCCCGGAGATCATGACTCTCCATTGATCACTACCAAGGTGACCCAGCAGGGTATCACTACGTAGCCTTTACAAATATTTCCCGGGGCTGTAGCCACCCGTTAGGTTTCCTAAATGCATCGCACTCCTCCCCAAGGGGGAACCAAACTTGGCAGAGCGAGCCGCATACACCAAGCCCCATTAACGGCACGACGGCTAAGCGAACTACACCCCGGTTCCTCTAATTATTCACCTAAGGGCGTCCTACTCCACCCTCATGGTTGCACTATTTTCCCGGGCGGTCATCCAACGAACAGGTCCTTACAGAGAGGCACTCGAGAAACCGCTCGAGCTCCCTTAAATGCCACAAGTATATCATAATAAAGAAGGGAAACAGCGTATCATAGATAAATCTCATCATGTTCATTGATTAATGTTAAGTACTAGCATTAAGCTAAACCAAAATAATCCAACCCAAATAGGTAAACAAGGACATGGATAACAAAAGCTAGTCAATCCTTAGGTATAACTGTGTAAATGCGGGAAGTGAATTGTATAATTGTATAGGACAAAGATAGGTCAAGGGACACTTGCCTCCACCAACCAGTTGCTGCTCAAGGGCTTCTCCTGCGAGTTCTTCGGGCTCCTCAACCAAACCGTTCTCTATGCGAGAGCAAACATACATCCATCCATTTGAATTAGGAAATAAATAGTACACCATACAAGAGAGCAGATAAACTGAATATGCATAAGATATGACAAACGATATTGCATTCGCCATGGCTAGAAAGAGAAGAAGGAAGGTCTCGCAGTGGTTAAAGCTATAATCGAAGCGTTTTACAGGTAGATGCATAATTAATCATCACATGATCTAGTTCCACCTAGTTACACTAACAAGTTTTAATCACAGGCACTGATAGAATTATAACTATTTCCAATTGGTTGACATTAAACTAAGTCGATAATTAACTACATGAAATAACTAACATAATCAATTTCTGAGTTGAGTTTCCATTTCAACTAAGGTTGATTCTGTAATTATGCATGCATCATTTTAAAAACTATACTAATAAGATTTTCCCCCTTATGGAGATATGCCGCCGCGCACAAGGAAAACCGCGCGCAAGTCCACCGGACCGATTGACATGCCTCGCCATGAACTGGCTCCAAGGCATGAGGATAGCAGCAGACGCAACAATGATCCCATTGGAGATCTAGAAGCTCAGGTGGAGCAGCTTCGAACGGAGATCCGTCACAAGAACAGTGTGTGGGTCGAGGATGGCCAGCGCATAAATGAATGAAGAACTGACATTTGGCATCTGCAAGACGAGCTTGCCGAACGAGATTTGGCACTTGATTGGGCCGTCAACTCGCGTTCCATTGCTTGTGACCGAGAGGCCAAAGCTCGAGCCCGTGTGGAGGAGCTTAGCACGGCCGTTGATAACTTGTAGGTGTACTACAATACATTGCATGAGGAAGTTCATGTATTGTATTCGCGACTGCACCCTGACGTACCTGCAGATCCTGTCGGAATGTGAGCTGGACCTTCTGGAACAGCAGGTGAAGCTTTTGGTGGGGAACTAGATCTTTTCAAGCCCCCTCCTTCAATGAACCTGGCTGATGAATGGACTCCTACACCCAACAACGAAGCTGCTAAGGACAATAAGTACTAGTAGTAGTATAGTTTAGAAATAATGATAATGTAAAATAGGTAATGGTGTCATGTTGTACATTGAGTTTGTAACATTACCTTTTAAGTAATGTAAAATGATGGTATGTATCAGCATGTGATATTTTCCAAATATTTCTTTGCTTCAGATGCCATCTCGAACTCGTGCACATGACGGTGCGGGAACATCCCGTGGCCAAGATGATACACCAAATCCACCGCCGGTTCCACCCACACTGGCCGAGGCTATCGCCGCCTTAGTCACCATGACCGCTGATAACACCCGCTTCCTTCGTGAAATGGCGGGACAACAACTGCAGCAGCAAGGCGGGAGAGCTTATCTGCAAGGACCCCATGAAACTTTATATTTGGATTTCTCAGAAACTCGTCCTCCACTATTCATCAAGGCCGAAGACCCCTCGAAGCTGACGAATGGATTCGGGTTATTGAGCAGAAGTTTGGACTACTCCGATGCACAGAGACTCAGAAGCCCTTATTTGCGGCACAGCAGTTAAGAGGCCCTGCCAGCACCTGGTGGGGAAATTATGTGGCTATTCAGCCTGCCGGCCATCAAGTTACCTGGGACGAATTTAAATTGGCATTTTGGGAGCACTACATTCCAGAAGGAGTGCTCCATATGAAGCAAGAAGAATTCATGAAGCTTAAACAAGGTGGAGATACTGTTACACAGTATCTCAACAAGTTCAATCATTTGTCCCAGTACGCCATTGACCAGGTCAACACTGACCTAAAGAAGAGAAATTGTTTTATGAGAGGCCTCAATGACCGGCTACAATGGAAGATGGCCACCTGCCTCGACCTCTCCTACAGCAGGGCTGTCAGCACGGCGCGGGAAGTTGAAGCCAAGTATGCAGGCCCAGGAAAGTCAAAGGGCTATGGAGGTGACAGGTCCAACCAGGGGCCTGAAAAGCGACAAAGGTTGGTGATCCGACCTTTCAATCAAAACCATTGTTCACCTCATCCACCCTCCTACCCCTTTAAACAACTTGTATTTATCCTCCCTGCTACTACCCCCACCTCAACAACTTAGTCGAGTGCCCCTGGTGCTCGTTTTCCTTCACTCCCGAGTTCATCTACTTGCTGCTTCAATTGTGGGAAGTCTGGACACTTCATCAAAGACTGCCCATATCCGAAGCGGAACAACTCCAATAATCAGCAAAACCCGGGAAGTTCCAGCTAAGGCAAGGGAAACACGTCAAATAATGTAGCGGGCAAGAATATGAAGAAAACTAGGCGAATTTATTACACACAAGTGGCCCCGACACCGGAGGGAGAACCGGTCATGATGGGTACGTTTCTCGTGGCCAATCACCCTACAGTCATTCTCTTTGATTCTGGTGCTTCACATACATTCATAAGCAAGAAGTTTGTGGAGAAATATTGCATTCCATGCATTGAATCAAGGGAAGGGTTCGTTATTCATTCACCTGGGGGACAAATATTCACTAAAGAAATGGCTTTCCATGTGGCCGTAACATTGGCTGAACGAGACTTCCCACAAATATGATTGTTCTGAAAGGCCAAGATATAGATGTAATTCTGGGCATGAATTGGTTAGCCCAGCATAAAGTTATCCTCAACACTGATCTGAGAACCATCAGGTTGAGCTATGGCCAGGAAGAGGTTCTCTTGTCCATCCCTGTAGCTATTCCAGCTAAACCATTGGGCAGAGTTTATGAAGCCATCATACCGGAGATCCAAGATATTTCGGTAGTATGTGAATTCCTGGATGTCTTTCCGGAAGATAGCCTGGATTGCCTCTAGAGAGAGATGTAGAATTTGTGATTGAATTGAAGCCCGGTATGGCTGTCACACCCTGTTTTAGAAGGCAAACCGAATGCGAACCATGTACGTAGCAATTCACGTACATAGTAGTTACATAACTGGACATCATCACACAGTGCTCAAATAATAACATAAAAGGGTAATAATAGTCGATTACATCATATATCTGAGACATCCACATAGTCTTTACAATAATCAAAGAGCGGAAAAGAAACATAGATACACGCGGCCTTCACAGGCAGCCAACTGGGGGTTGCCGCTAACCCACGCCTAGAACTCGTCGTAATCTTGGAACTCCTGGAAGTCTCCTTCCACGGTTCATCTTCTCCTGAGCAGTGGTTGCAATGCTGACAACCTGCGGATGGGGGGGGGTTTGGTGTGTAGAGCAAGGGTGAGTACACATCAACATACTCATCAAGTGTCCTATTTGGCTGTAGTGGACTAGCTTTATGTAGGGGTAAGTCAAGTAGTTGCTTTTAGTTGGTTAGATTATTATTACTAGTAGAGAAAGCCAAGTTTTAGAATTAACCCACATTATTAACCCAAACATACCCTTTCCAAACGGAAAGAATACCACTTACCATTACCATAGCCAATGCCAACACCATCATTCTCATTGCCACCTGTTATCTGAACATCTATGATCAAGTGCCACTAATCAATGGACCTCCTTTGCCGCTCATAACCGCGAGCACGGCTGATATATCAGTTTTCAAACACTCTGCAGAGGTTGCGCACTTTACCCACAAGCCGTGATTCCCTTTCTGCCCAGAGATCATGACTCTCCATTGATTACTACCAAGGTGACCCAGCAGGGTATCACTACGTAGCCTTTACAAAGATTTCCCGGGGCTGTAGCCACCCGTTAGGTTTCCTAAATGCATCACACTCCTCCCCAAGGGTGGAACCAAACTTGGCAGAGCGAGCCGCATACACCAAGCCCCATTAACGGCACGATGGCTAAGCGAACTACACCCGGTTCCTCTAATTATTCAGCTAAGGGCGTCCTACTCCGCCCTCATGGTTGCATTGTTTTCCCGGGCGGTCATCCAACGAACAGGTCCTTACAGAGAGGCACTCGAGAAACCGCTCGAGCTCCCTTAAATGCCACAAGTATATCATAATAAAGAAGGGAAACAACGTATCATAGATAAATCTCATCATGTTCATTGATTAATGTTAAGTACTAGCATTAAGCTAAACCATAATAATCCAACCCAAATAGGTAAACAAGGACATGGATAACAAAAGCTAGTCAATCCTTAGGTATAACTGTGTAAATGCGGGAAGTGAATTGTATAATTGTATAGGACAAAGATAGGTCAAGGGACACTTGCCTCCACCAACCAGTTGCTGCTCAAGGGCTTCTCCTGCGAGGTCTTCGGGCTCCTCAACCAAACCGTTCTCTATGCGAGCGCAAACATACATCCATCCATTTGAATTAGGAAATAAATAGTAAACCATACAAGAGAGCATATAAACTAAATATGCATAAGATATGACAAACGATATTGCATTCGCCATGGCTAGAAAGAGAAGAAGGAAGGTCTCGCAGTGGTTAAAGCTATAATCGAAGCGTTTTACGCGTACATGCATAATTAATCATCACGTGATCTAGTTCCACCTAGTTACACTAACAAGTTTTAATCACAGGCACTGATAGAATTATAACTATTTCCAATTGGTTGACATTAAACTAAGTCGATAATTAACTACATGAAATACCTAATGTAATCAATTTCTGAGTTGAGTTTCCATTTCATTGATATAAATAACGTGATCACTACGCATAGAATAAACGAGGGGGGGGGGTAGACGGGCACATCTAGGGGTAGACGAGCGCGACAAGGGCACGGCGAGCCGTGCCAAAGCACCGCGTGCACCATGCGAGCACGCGCGCGCGCAAGGCCACGCTGACGCGCCGCGAACGAGCCGCGCTGCGTGCCGCGAGCAGGCAGCGGGGCTGCACCGGGGGCCGAGGCACCACGCGCGCGTCGGCCGAGCTCCAGGCCGCGCGCCATGAGCGCACCGGGCCGAGCTCCAAGTTGCGCCGCGCTAGGGCGAGCACGTCGGGGCCGGGCCACGCCGTGGCCGGCCGCGCCAGGATGGGGGAGCGAGCCGAGCGGGCGGGGCTGGGTCGCGCGGGGACGGGGGCCGAGCGGGCGAGAGAGCCGCGCCGCGGGCGTGCCGGGGCGGCGAGAGCGGGCGCGCCGAGGCAGGCTGGGGCGGGTCCGAGCACGCCAGGGACGGCGGCCGAGCGGGCCGGGGCAGGGGAGCCATGCCGCGACCGGGCACGGGAGCCGAGCCGCGCGCCGGGGACGGGGAGGGCGAGCGCGCTGGGGCCGCCGTGGCCAGCCACGCCGGGACGGGGGCAGAGGACGGGGAGCCGCCACTCTGCGGGGGAAGGCGCCACGTGCGAGGGAGAGGGGCCCAGGGCCGGCCATACGGCGCCATGGCCGGGGAAGGGGAGGGAGGGGTTTACCGCGCAGGGAGGGGCGAGGGCGAGAGGCGGTTCGACGACGGGCGGGGGAGACGTGCGCGAGGGAGGGAGAGAGAGATTTTGGGGGGAAGGGGAGGGGATGACAGGTGGGGCCCACAGGGGGGTGGCGGCGATGGCTAACAGCTGCGCGAGGGGAGCGGGGGGGCGGCGGCTGGGCCGCCATGTGGACCCAAAGCGGGGGAGGGGGGCGCCAAGCTGGGCCGCAGCTGGGCCGCGCGCGGGGGTGGGGGGGCAGGCCGCGCCAGGGGGGAAGCCGCCTGGCCGCGACGAGAAGCCGGCCCAAAGGGGGGGGAAGAGGGAATTTCCCTTTTCCAATTTCTTCCTATTATCTATTCTATCTCTAACCTTCTACTAAGAGCAAACTTTATGGAAACCAAGCGAATACACCCCAAAGTGAATTGATGCATGGCCTGGCATGATGCAACAAACAAAGAAAATATTTTTAGGGTTCACCTACACAAGATGTTGAGCTAATTCTCGCTAGAACTTTGAAAAAGCACAAGGCATAGCGAGAAGAAAAAGAAAGAGGAAAGGTAACGCTCGAATTTGGTGAGTGCTGGAGAAAGAAAAAAATTCAACTCTCAAATTCGGGGCGTTACAAACCTATCCCCCTTAAAAGAATCTCGCCCTCGAGATTCAAGGTTGACCAACAAAGAGCTCAGGATATTTATCCATCAGATCATCTTCACGCTCCCAAGTTGCCTCTTCTTCGGAGTGATGACCCCATCTGACTTTGCACATTCTGATAGTCTTCCTTCGGGTGACTCTATCTGCAGTCTCAATGATTTGCGTTGCCTTCTCAATGTAGGTCAAGTCTTCTTGGACTTCAAGACCTTCCACTGGCAACGACTCTTCTGGCACACATAGACATTTTTTTCAATTAAGACACATGAAAGACATCATGCACGACAGACAAATTTTCTGGCAAGCTGAGCTAATAGGCCACTTCTCCATGCCTTGCGAGAATCTGATACGGACCGATATAGCGGGGTGCTAGCTTGCCTTTGACTCTGAATCTTCTGACTCCTCTGATAGGTGACACTTTTAGATAGACAAAATCTCCAACTTCGAAACTCAGCTCTCCTCTTCTAGTGTCTGCATAGCATCGCTGCCTTGATTGCGCTATCTTCAGATTCTCCCGAATCATCTTAATGTTCTCTTCAGCTTCGAGAAAAATGTCTGGCCCAAACACTTTCTTTTCTCCAGGCTGATCCCATTGCAATGGAGTTCTACAACTCCACCCATAAAGCGCCTGAAATGGTGACATCTTCAAGCTGGCCTGGTAACTGTTGTTATAGGAGAACTCTGCATAAGGCAACCTCTTGTCCCATTCGGACTGATCTTGCAATGCACAAGATCTCAACATGTCTTCAAGGATTTGATTAGTTCTTTCGGTCTGACCGTCTGTCTATGGATGATAAGCTGAACTGAAATTCGGATGTGTGCCCAAGGCTTCATGCAACTGCTGCCAGAAATGAGAGGTGAACTGCGTTCCTCTGTTTTACACTATCTTCTTCGGCACACCATGAAGACAAACGATCTGGGACATGTACAACTCTGCCAATACTGCACTGCTGTAGTTGGTCTTGATAGGTATGAAGTGGGCTGACTTGGTTAAGCAGTCCACTACTACCCAAATGGAATCGTAGCCGGCTCGAGTGCGAGGCAATCCGACTATGAAATCCATACCGATTTCATCCCATTTCCACTGAGGAATTCGCAATGGTTGCAACAATCCAGCTGGCCTCCGATGCTCTGCCTTGATCCGTCGACAGCTGTCACACATAGCCACATGCTCGGCGATTTCCCTCTTCATTCCGTACCACCAGAATTTCTTCTTCAGATCCTGAAACATCTTCTCACTTCCAGGGTGTATAGAATAAGCGGTCTCATGAGCTTCCTTGAGGATCAACTCCCGAATAGACTGGACATTGGGAACACACAAGCGGTCCTTGAACCATATCACACCTTCTGCATCTTCCCGAAAATCTTTGCCTCTGCCGTCTAGAATTAGTCGTCGGATTTCACTGATCTTCTCATCATTCTTTTGTGCTTCTTTGATTTCCCGCTCCAAGGTGGGTTCTAACTCAACTGTTACTCCTCGCATATTGTTCAGAAATCCGAGACTCAACCTGTCAAACTCTTTGGCCAACTCATAAGGCATCGGATGAGCGACTATCATATTGACCTGACTCTTCCTGCTCAAAGCATCTGCCATTACGTTCGCTTTGCCTGGATGGTAATGAATCTCTAATTCGTAGTCTTTGATCAGCTCTAACCATCTTCGTTGCCTCATATTCAGCTCTGACTGAGTGAATATGTACTTTAGACTCTTGTGGTCTTTGTAAACATCACATTTCTGCCCATACAGATAGTGCCTCCATGTCTTCAATGCATGAACCACTGCTGCCAACACTAGATCATGGATTGGGTAATTCTTCTCATGAACCTTCTGCTGTCGGGACGAGTAAGCCACAACTCTTCCCACTTGCATCAACACGCATCCCAAACCAGTGTAACAAGCGTCGCAATACACTGAGAAGGGCTTGTGCACATCAAGTAAGACTAAGACAAGCGCTGTAGTAAACTTCTCTTTCAGCGCTTCAAAGGCTTCTTGGCATTTCTGGGTCCACTTGAACTCAACCTTGTTGCCTAGCAAAGCTGTCATTGATTTCGCAATCTTTGAAAACTCTTCAATGAATCGTCGATAGTATCCGGCCATTCCAATGAAGCTCTTGATTCCTTGGGCATCTGTTGGAGCTTTCCAACTCAGAATGTCTGCCACTTTCTTCGGATCCACAGCCAATCCTTCTTTGTTGATTATGTGACCTAAGAACAGGACTTTCTCAATCCAGAATTTACACTTGCTCAACTTTGCATACAGCTAGTGCTCTCGCAATCTCTGCAAAACCATCCTCAAATGATTCACTGCTCTTCCTCACTTTGAGAATATATTAGAATATCATCAATAAATACCACCACAAACTTGTCAAGGTAATCCATGAATACACTGTTCATCAGATTCATGAAGAAGGCTGGTGCATTTGTTAGACCAAAATACATCACAGTGAACTCATACAACCCATACTTGGTAATGAATGTCGTCTTCAGAATGTCTGAGGGTCGGATCCTGAGCTGATGATAACGTGACCTCAGATCTATCTTTGAAAACATGCTGGCTCCTCTCAACTGGTTGAACAGATCTTCTATTCTAGACAAGGGGTACTTGTTCTTGATTGTGACCTCATTCAGAGCTCGATAATCGATACACATCCTTCTGGTGCCATCCTTCTTCTCCACGAATAAGACAGGGGCGGCCCAAGGTGAGGTGCTTGGCCGGATGTAGCCTTTCTCTGACAGCTCATCAATCTGCTTCTTAAGCTCAACCAACTCTGGTCCAGATACTCTGTAAGCTCTCTTAAAGATGGTGGCGGTGCCAGGAAGAAGCTCTATAGCAAACTCAACTTTTCGCTCTGGTGGCATGCCTGGTAGGTCCTTTGGGAACACATCTGGGAACTCGGACACAACCTTGATAATTTCAAGTGGATCTGCTTCACCGCTATCAACAGCCATCTGATAACAACTTCCTTTCTTTGGCTCAGGCGGGACTAACTCGTTCAGCACTTCCTCTCCTAGTGGGGACATTAACTTGATTGTCCTCTTATCACAACTGATAACTGCCTGGTACTTATGTAGCCAGTTCATCCCTAGGATGACATCTATTCCCTGAGTACCCATTACTATGAGATTAGCGGGAAGCGCTATCCCCCTTATTTCCACACATACATTCAAGCAAATGCTATCGGCTCGAATTCTACCACCGGCTGAGTCAATTTGAATGGGGGTTGACATGGTAGTTATTGGAAGATTATGTGCTTCTACCCATGATGCAGTTATAAAAGAATGCGTTGCTCCAGTATCAAATAACACTTCTGCAATATGGGAGTTGACTGGAAACATACCTACTATCATGTCGGGGGTCTCCTGAACTGCTTCAGCCTCCAAGTGGTTTAGTCTCCCATGGTTATAGCGTGGCTGAGAGCGGTTGCCTGCTCCAAGCTGAGGCACATTCTGCTTTGCTGGGGCATTGGGGCCCGACTACTGCTGACCTGCCTTCTTTAGACATTGCATCACCCAATGGCCTTGCTCTCCACAGTGGAAACATGCCCTGCTACCGCCCTGAACTGGTGCTGCGTGACTATTCTGCTGGGTGGCTGGGGCGGGAAGACGAGGTGCCTGCTGATTCTACCATTGGAACTGACCTCCTCCTGACTGATTGTTCTGGCGATTCTGCTGCTGGTGCTGAGGATACTGCCTTTGGAACTGCGGCTGCTGAGGTGGACGCTGGTTCTATCGGAACTGCCGAGGTGGATTGCCTGAGAAACGAGGGCGATTGCTGCTTCCAGACTGGGGTCCACTGATCTTGCGCTTTCGATCCTCCATCTTTTTGTGCTTCCTCTCTGTCATGATTGCTCTGTCAATCAGGTGCTGGAACATTGGGAAGGCATGATTCATCAGTTGATACTGCAAAGGGTCGACTAAGCCTCTCAGGAAACGATACTGCCGCTTGGTGTCAGTGTTGACATCTTCAGGAGCATAGCGAGATAGCTGCAGAAACCTATCTCGATACTCACTGACGGACATTGACCCTTGCTTGAGTGCCAAGAACTCCTCCTTCTTCACTGTCATTAGACCTGCAGGAACATGGTACTGACGGAAGCTGTCTCTGAATTCTTCCCAGGTGATGGCGTCGGGGTTGGCATGGGTGGCGAGGTAAGACTCCCACCAAGACTGAGCTGCTCCTCTCAACAGACTGGGACCATACAGAACTTTCTCCCTATCATCACACTGCGTAGCCAGTCTTCAGCATCCATGGGGTCAGAAGAGTGAGCAAATAATGGGGGATGACCTCTCATGAATTCAGCACGCTTGTCCCTGGGCATCTGAGGCTGAGGTGGTGGCTGCTGCTGCTGCTGCTGAATGGCGGCCAGAGTCTGACTGATGGCTTGAACTGCCTGAGTCTACGTCATGAACATTTGCTCGATAGTCATCGGGGGCAGGGGTGGCAGCGGCTGTTGCTGGGGTGCCTCATCTTGTGGTGCTGCCTACTCCTGCTGAGCACGCCTTCCTCCTCTGCGCCTGTTTTCTGACATCTGCAAAATGCAACCACACATCAGAACTGATCTTGCAACTTGCAGCATAAGAAAAGAGTATAGAATTCTCCACAACACTGAACGGATGAACATCTTCACTGATCTCCAACACAGACCAACACAGCTTTTCAGATAAAGAGGAAAGTGGAATAAAAGGCTTGCCAACTAGATAACTAGCTTCATTAACATTTAACAGGTAAACCAAGGTGTAGGGGATGCCCACACTCTGGTGACAGCCTTTACAAAGATCCAACTCCAACATTGTTCATCATAACAAGCATAAAAGCACATGATAAGCAAACTACCCTGTCTAACTAAGACTAACTAAAAGCAAGACTGAGACTAAGAGTAAGACAGAGACTAAGACTAAAACTACTATATTAAGCATTTATTACAGGACCCAACACTGATGATCTATGGTTCTAAATTTATCTTGGTCCTGCAGTCGGGGTTGCCATAAGACTGGTGTCCACGCCGAGGTGAGCGGTACGGGTGCTTGGTCCCGACGGGAGCGGGGGAGCCATCCTCCAGGTGACGACGCTCCGCGCACTCAGCCCTTAGCTTGGCTATCTCAGCACGAGCCCTACTCAGCTCGTCTAATGCATGGTCCATCTATGTGTTTAGCACAGCGGCTAGGTTGACTGTGTTGCCCAACCTAGTATTGTCCTCACCAACAGGTGAGACAATCACGCCTTCTGTGCTACCAGATGGACGACGAGGGTAATACTTCAGGTTGAGACCGTCGGCTACCCCGCCGAGCACTGAGCAGTAGTGCGAAAGTGCACGTCGTGCGGCATCTTGCATGGCCGCCTTATCTGAGTCCCGCTCAGAGATGGAATAGTGCTCTGAGCAGATCTCCGCACCCCGGAGACTATTCTTCGGACGGCGCACCAAGCAGGTCACCTCCCATCGGTCCGGGTAGACCCCGCGACTGTGCTGGAAGACCACACAGTGATACTCGATAGACCAAGTACGCCGGTCAAGTGACCGACGTAGCAGGGTGTCGAGCGCATCGTGGAAGTGACACCCGCGAGCAGCGTCTCGAGTGATGGGTCGAGCAACCCATCCTTCCGGCTTCTGGTCGGCGGAAAGGTCGGTGCTGAAGCTCGAACTGCTGTCGCCGCCTCTGTCGTCTGGGTCTCCTCCAGCAGCTACACCAGCGGCTGGGGCGCTCAGTGGTGCTACATGGGGCGCCTCCAGCGGGAGCATAGGGGAGCAGCTCCTCACAGACTCTATCTCCTACTGGAGCGAGAAAGAAGAGCCCTGCTGCTCCTGCTCCTGTCGCCGACGCTCTTGCTCCTCGTGCAGGCGATGGTGCAGCCTCTCCAAGTGGCTGTACTGACCGGTCACCGGACGGTGAAGCGGACGCTCCACGAGACGAGATGGTAAGAAGGGGATGACAGACTTCTGTGCGGTGTGTCTAAGATGAGCCATCTACAAAAGACACCGTAAGCATAAGAGTGAGAACATAACTAATATGACCAGCAAGTAAACCATAAATAAATGAGGAATTAGAATAAACAAAAGATTTTTAGCAAGGTATAATATATAGTAGAACATAGGTTTGGTCAATATGACCAACTTTTGAAGGGATACCAAAGTCAGGGTGAGAATAGGGGTCTATATTCCTTAGAACGACCAGTCTACTCTAGGTTAGCGGTCCTACAGTTAGCACGGCTTTGATACCACCTATGTCACACCCGGTTTTAGAAGGCAAACCGAATGCGAACCATGTATGTGTCAGGATCAGCAATTCACGTACACAGCAGTTACATAACTGGACATCATCACACAGTGCTCAAATAATAACATAAAAGGGTAATAATAGTCGATTACATCATATGTCTGAGACATACACATAGTCTTTACAATAATCAAAGTTCGGAAAAGAAACATAGATACATGCAGCCTTCACAGGCAGCCGACTGGGGGTTGCCGCTAACCCACGCCTAGAACTCGTCGTAATCTTGGAACTCCTGGAAGTCTCCTTCCACGGCTTCATCTTCTCCTGAGCAGTGGTTGCATTGCTGACAACCTGGGGATGGGGGGGTTTGGTGTGTAGAGCAAGGGTCAGTACACATCAACATACTCAGCAAGTGTCATGTTTGGCTGTAGTGGACTAGCTTTATGTGGGGGTAAGTCAAGAAGTTGCTTTTAGTTGGTCAGATTATTATTACTAGTAGAGAAAGCCAAGTTTTAGAATTAACCCACGTTATTAACCAAAACGTACCCTTTCCAAATGGAAAGAATACCACTTACCATTACCATAGCCAATGCCAACACCATCATTCTCATTGCCACCTGTAATCCGAACATCTCTGATCAAGTGCCACTAATCAATGGAGCTCCCTTGGCCGCTCATAACCGCGAGCACGGCTGATATATCAGTTTTCAAACACTCTGCAGAGGTTGCGCACTTTACCCACAAGCTGTGATTCCCTTTCTGCCCCGGAGATCATGACTCTCCGTTGATCACTACCAAGGTGACCCAGCAGGGTATCACTACGTAGCCTTTACAAAGATTCCTCGGGGCTGTAGCCGCCCGTTAGGTTTCCTAAATGCACCGCACTCCTCCCCAAGGGGCGAACCAAACTTGGCAGAGCGAGCCGCATACACCGAGCCCCATTAACGGCACGACGGCTAAGCGAACTATACCTCGGTTCCTCTAATTATTCAGCTAAGGGCGTCCCACTCCACCCTCATGGTTGCACTGTTTTCCTGGGCGGTCATCCAACGAACAGGTCCTTACGAAGAGGCACTCGAGAAACCGCTCGAGCCCCCTTAAATGCCACAAGTAAAACATAATAAAGAAGGGAAACAACGTATCATAGATAAATCTCATCATGTTCATTGATTAATGTTAAGCACTAGCATTAAGCTAAACCATAATAATCCAACCCAAATAGGTAAACAAGGACATGGATAACAAAAGCTAGTCAATCCTTAGGTATAACTGTGTAAATGCGGGAAGTGAATTATATAATTGTATAGGACAAAGAGAAGTCAAGGGACACTTGCCTCCACCAACCAACTGCTGCTCAGGGGCTTCTCCTGCGAGTTCTTCGGGCTCCTCAACCAGACCATTCTCTATGCGAGCACAAACATACATCCATCCATTTGAATTAGGAAATAAATAGTACACCATACAAGAGAGCAAATAAACTGAATATGCATAAGATATGACATACGACATTGCATTCGCCATGGCTAGAAAGAGAAGAAGGAAGGTCTCGCAGTGGTTAAAGCTATAATCGAAGCATTTTACGGGTAGATGCATAATTAATCATCATGTGATCTAGTTCCACCTAGTTACACTAGCAACTGTTAATCACATGCACTGATAGAATTATAACTATTTCCAATTGGTTGACATCAAACTAAGTCGATAATTAACTATATGAAATAACTAACGTAATCAATTTCTGAGTTGAGTTTTCATTTCATTGATATAAATAAAGTGATCACTACGCATAGAATACACGGGGAGGGGGTAGACGGGTGGCTAGGGGTAGACGGGCACGTCTAGGGGTAGACGAGCGCGCCGAGGGCACGGCGAGCCATGCGAAAGCACCGCGTGCACCACGCGAGCATGCGCGCGCGCAAGGCCGCACTGACGCGCCGCGAACGAGCCGCGCGCGCGCCGGGGCTGAGCTACGCACGCGCCGCGCTGCGCGCCGCGAGCAGGCAGCAGGGCCGCGCCGGGGGCCAAGGCACTGCGCGTGCGCCGGCCGAGCTCCAGGCCGCGCGCCATGAGCGCGCCGGGCCGAGCTCCAAGCCGCGCCGCGCTAGGGCGAGCACGCCGGGGCGGGCGAGCGCGCCTCGGGGCGCCGGGGCTGGGCCACGTTGTTGCTGGCCGCGCCGGGACGGGGGAGCGAGCTGAGCGGGCGGCGCTGGTCCGCGCGGGGACGGGGGCCGTACGGGCGGGGGAGCCGCGCCACGGGCACGTCGAGGCAGGCTAGGGCGGGGCCGAGCACGCCAGGGACGGCGGCCGAGCGAGCTGGGGCAGGGGAGCCACGCTCGGGCACGGGAGCCGAGCCGCGCGCCGGGGATGAGGAGGGCGAGCGCGCCGGGGCCGCCGAGGCCGGCCACGCCGGGACGGGGGCCGAGGCCGGGGAGCCGCCGTGCTGCGGTGGAGGGCGCCGCGCTGGGATGGGGCCGAGGCCAGGACACGCGCGAGGGAGAGGGGGCCAGGGCCGGCCAGATGGCGCCATGGTCGGGGAAGGGGAGGGAGGGTAGAGGAGAGAGGAGGGAGGGGCTTACCGCGCGAGGAGGGGCGAGGGCGAGCAGCGGGCCGGCGACGGGCGGGGGAGACGTGCGTGAGGGAGGGAGAGAGAGAGATTTTGGGAGGAAGGGGAGGGAATGACAGGTGGGGCCCATGGGGGGGTGGTGGCGGCGGCTAACTGCCGCGCGCACCACGCGCGAGGGGAGCGGGGGGGTGGCTGGGCCGCCAAGTGGGCCCAAAGCGGGGGAGGGGGGCGCCAAGCTAGGCCGCCGAGTCGGCTGGGCCGCACGGGGGGGGGGGGGGGGCAGGCCGCACCAGGGGGGAAGCCGGCTGGGCCGCGGTGAGAAGCCGGCCCAAAGGGGGGGAAGTGGGAATTTTCCTTTTCCAATTTCTTATTATTATCTATTCTATCTCTAACCTTCTACTAAGTGCAAACTTTATGGAAACCAAGCGAATACACCCCAAAGTGAATTGATGCATGGCTCGGCATGATGCAACAAAAAAGAAAATATTTCCAGGGTTCACCTACACAAGATGTCGAGCTAATTCTCGCTAGAACTTTGAAAAAGCACAAGGCATAGCGAGAAGAAAAAGAAAGAGGAAAGGTAACGCCCAAAATTGGTGAGTGCTGGAGAAAGAAAAAAAATTAAACTCTCAAATTCAGGGCGTTACAATGGCTCCTATTTCTAGAAGGTCGTACTGAATGCCTCCGAATGAGTTGGCAAAACTCAAGACACAATTACAAGATCTGCTAGAAAAAGGATTCATCCGACCAAGTTCGTCACCTTGGGGTTGTCCAGCCATCTTTGTCAAGAAGAAGGACCAAACGCTCCGGATGTGTGTGGATTATAGACCCCTTAATGAGGTCACAATCAAAAATAAGTACCCTCTTCCCTGGATTGATATCTTATTTGATCAGCTTACCGGAGCCCAGGTATTTTCCAAGATTGACCTCAGGTCGGGTTACCATCAGATCCGTATCCGACCCGAAGATATACCTAAGACAGCATTCACTACGCGGTATGGATTATTTGAATATTTGGTTATGTCTTTCGAATTAACAAATGCTCCTGCCCACTTCACATATCTTATGAACTCGGTATTCATGCCTGAGTTGGATAAATTCGTGGTGGTGTTCATTGATGATATTTTGATATATTCCAAGAATGAAGAGGAGCATGCTCGGCATTTGCGGATCGTGTTAACGCGCTTAAGGGAGCATCAACTGTATGCTAAATTTAGTAAATGAACATTTTGGTTGGAGGAGATCCAATTTTTGGGACACGTATTGTCTGCTAAAGGGATTGTGGTTGATCCCAGCAAAGTCAAGGATATTTTGGAGTGGAAACCACCAACCACTGTACATCAAGTCCGAAGTTTCCTTGGACTGGCTGGTTATTACCATCGATTTATTCCAGATTTTTCCAATCTTGTGAAGCCAATCACAAGTTTATTGAAGAATAATACTAAATTTAATTAGTCTTCAAGATGCAATGAAGCCTTCGAGCAGCTGAAGGTGTTATTGACCACTGCTCCGGTATTAGCTCAACCGGATATTGAAAAGCCGTTTGATGTGTATTGTGACACATCAGGCAATGGCTTAGGTTGTGTCTTGATGCAAGAAGGCCGAGTTGTAGCATACGCCTCAAGACAGTTGCGCCAGCATGAGGAACATTACCCCACTCATGACCTGGAATCAGCTGTTGTGGTTCATGCCCTGAAAATATGGTGTCATTATCTGTTGGGGAATATCTGTCATATCTATACAGATCATAAAAGTTTGAAGTACATCTTTACCCAGTCAGAGCTGAATATGAGGCAGAGAAGATGACTTGAGCTGATTAAAGATTATGAATTGGAAATTCACTATCACCCGGGCAAGGCTAATGTAGTGGCAGTGCACTAAGTCGCAAGGCTTCCTGTCATTGTCTTATGACGAAGACTTCTGACATTACACTATGCCAAGAAATGGAAAAGTTGAACCTGGGAATGATTCAACATGGAACTTTGAATCACTTGAATCTTGAGTCGATTCTTCTGCAAAGAATAATTGATGCACAAAGAAATGATGAGGGTATGAAACAAATGGAGGTCGGTAAAGCCAACTGCTTTAGAAAAGATGATCAAGGCGTTGTATGGTTTAATAACTGCATAGTTGTGCCCAAGAATGATGAGATCTGCCAACAAATTCTATTCATCCCGGAAGCACTAAGATGTATCATGATCTAAAGCAGCAATATTGGTGGACAAAGATGAAGATTGAAATTGCACGCTATGTGGCGAGATGCGACACTTGCAGACATGTCAAGGCCATACATATGAAAACTGCTGGCCAATTGCAATCATTACCTATCCCAACCTGGAAATGGGAGGATATAAGCATGTACTTTATTGTGGGATTACCCAGGACAGCAAAAGGGTTTGACTCTATTTGGGTTATAGTTGATCGACTTACCAAGATAGCCCATTTTCTGCCCGTCAAGACAGATCATCGAGTTGCTGTCTATGCCCAATTATATATTGCTCGTATTCTTAGTCTGCATGGGGTTCCAAAGACCATAGTGTCGGATCGTGGGCCGCAATTTGTAGCCATGTTTTGGAAAGCACTTCATAAATCCCTGGGTACCAAGTTGCTTCACAGTTCGGCCTATCGTCCTCAAACTAGTGGGCAGACTAAGAGAGTAAATCAAATACTTGAAGATATGTTGCGAGCATGTGTTCTAGAATTCCCACAGAAATGGGATGACTACTTACCATTAGCGGAGTTCTCATACAATAACAGCTATCAAGAAAGCATCAAAATGGCAACCTTTGAAGCTTTGTATGGACGACAGTGTCGTACTCCGTTAAACTGATCCGAACCAGGAGAAAGATGGTTTTTCAGGCCTGATATGGTAAAAGAAACAGAAGAGTAGGTTCAACGAATAAAACATAATTTGAAAGAAGCCCAAGCTCGCCAAAAGAGTTATGCAGACAAACGACGCAAACCCTTGTACTTTCAAGTTGAAGATTATGTCTACCTGAAAGTCTCACCAATGAAGGGTGTATCACGTTTCGGGGTAAAAGGGAAGCTTGCCCCCCGGTACATTGGTCCTTTTCCTGTTCTTGAACAATGTGGACTGGTAGCATACCGACTCCAGTTACCCGAAACATTGTCTGCGGTGCACAATGTGTTCCATGTATCTCAATTGAATAAGTGTCTTTGGGTTCTAAATCGAACTATGGAAGTGACAGATGTTGCCTTAGAACCAGACTTGACGTATTCAGAACATCCTGTTCAAGTCTTGGATCAAAAGGACAGAGTTACCCGAAGGAGAACTTTCAAGTTTTATAAGATACAATGGAACAAACACATGGAAGATGAAGCTACTTAGGAAACTCAAGATTTTTTAGAAAGGAATTTCCCAGGCTTTTTAGCTTCATGTAAATTTTAAGATATGTACACTTGTTGTAATAAAGGAATAAACCCCATACCACCCCTACCTTGTACCAGAATTAAGGAAATAAAGTTATGACGTATTTCCTTTTCCATTACTTGCCCTAGACTTTTAATCTCGGGACGAGATTCTTTTATGGGGGGAAGGATGTAACACCCCTGGTGTTACTATCACTAGAACTTGAGCATAACATCATAAGCATTGGCATATCATGTGATTGTTACACTTAGAATGCATTCACTAGGCAAAAATTTCAAACAAGTTGTGTTGATGTGGCTGGTCATGGGTAAAACCCTAGAGTAGGGTACTTAACCCTAAACTGGGCTTAGAAGAGTAAACAAATCCTAAATAAGATAAAACTTCAAAACTTATTAGTAATGATCATAAAATGTCACCATTAATGGACCTAAGTGGCATCCAAACCCTAGAAGTGTCAGAAACCCAAAATAGACCCCTAGAAAACCCTGGACTGAAACCCTAGGGGGTTATATGCAATTGTGCACACTTTTGGACCTAAGTGCAAAAACCATGGAGTTAGGGTACCTTAAGTCATATAGTTCACATATTTGAAGATTTGCAAAAGAAACCATGAGTTTTGGGCTTATTTGCAAAAAGGCCACCCTAGTGCTCCAATGGTTAAGTCTGAAATACATTTGAACAAGGCTGACTTTGGAGCCCTACATCTCAGTATTCTTGAAGTTTTTGCTCAAAGTCAATATAGCAAAGTTGTAGAGCTATCATAGGAGAACAAGTTTGATTAAGTGACTGAGCATTGGTGCTAAATAGAAATTGGAGAAAAATGAGCCCAAAGTTGGGCTGTCAGTCAACCTATAGCCTAAATTCTGATTATCAGTGACATAGGATGGACTTTGGGAGCCCTTTCGAAGATAATCCAGTGGGTGTTTGAGCATGGTTACCATAGCAAGATTGTTGATGGATTATAGGGGTAGAAATTTGTTACAAAGAGATTAATACATTCTCACGCAAAAATCCAAGATCTTGGCGCAAGTTGCTCGGTTAGGCGCTCTGAATCAAATTTTCCATGGAATAGTGCCACTGAAATATCCCAGGGTTCAGTCCCCCTCGCCGCCGATGATCCGCGTGTCCGGATTTGCGTCGGTCACCGGGATTTGTGCCGGGCGCACTGTGGATATTCACGGGGAGGCAGATAGGGTTGCACAGGAAGCTTATCACTGTGCCTGTAGCCGTTGCGACGTGGCCGGACCGCCGGTGTCGTCGTGGACACTCCGGCGACCACAATTATGCCACGCCGTGACTCTTTACTACATGGTAGTAACCGTGGCACACTTGAGCTTGCCCTCTCTGAACCACTGCACCGGTGAACGCCACGATTGCGCCACCAGTGACCTCTTCCTTTTCCGGTCACCATTGCGCCAACTCCAATTTACGCGTGACCGCCTCTAGAGCCTATAAATTGAGCGTACCGTCGGGTCCGTAAGGTAGTTAAGTACCCAACCCACCAAGACGTGCCTCCAATTGCTCACCAGCAAGTCCCAATTTGGGATTTCCCCCAAATCAACCAAGAACACCGTGCGGTGTGACCTCGCCGTGGCCAACGTGTTTTAGGTCCGTTCATGTCCTCTGGATCCTTGTTTCAGTATCCTTGGGTGCTCTTGATACTCTCTGACCCATCCAATTGAGCTAGAATCAATTGGATCATCGGGAACATCTCGGTCGGTCCATTCCTCTCGTTGTCACCGTGAGTAGGGTGATGTAGAGCTCGAATCCAGCAATTAAGTGAGGGGAAATAGTCGTGTAGGTTTGAATTTGGTGTCCAGCAAAGGGGAGGGCTAGCCGTTGCATAGTTTGGCCAGTACAGGTTCGCCGGAGTTCGGTCTGGCGCCGCTCGCCATCGTGGACCTGGCGTTGTAGAGAAACAGAAGTCCGGGGGGATTTTTGTAACTGTCAGTGAGACATGGGAATAGCGCCGTGACCCTTTTCTAGTTATTCAAATCAGCAGGGACCTATTCGCAAAGCCGGCAGAGCAGGCGCGCGCGGGCACGCTTTCGCCTGTGTACGGGTCGTCTCGGGCCAGATTCAGCCCAATACTGTAGCACCTTTCTCTTTTTCTTTTTCTACCAAAACTATAGAATTCCTAGAAAATTGTAGAAAAATGCTAAAAATGCAAGACCAATTTTGCTAGGTTACTAATTTTCTATAGTATTTAATAAAAATAGTTTCATAATTTTTAGTTCAAATAGGGATTTATGGGGTATTTAAAATAGCCAAAATCCATACTTCTGGAATTTTAGAAAGTATTTAATAATCCGAAAAATCACCAAACTTTTTAGATAAGCTTTAAACATTATTTAGAAGCCTTGGGTAAATTTTGGCATGATTTGGACCATGTTTGGTACCTAGAACCCAAGACCCTAGTCTCCTGCCCTATGAACTTCACTATAGACTCCAAAAACCCTAGTTTCCTGGAGATCCGTGAATGAAAATTATATTCAAGACATTAGATAATATACTTTTATTGTCTTTTCATTTTCATGAGCATTACATGAGCATTCATGATTATATATGCTATTGTTGGGAACTTGTTCTCAAATGCTTCGAATTAAGAACAAGGCAACATAAAATATTAAATGTTACTGCCCTTCATCCATTGAAGCATTATCTCCCCAAGGGTATAATAATCTCTGGACGAAGGTCATAAGAACAAAGGTCACGAAGGCATACCTTCGTGATTAGAGTTATGAAATAATGAGAGATATAAAATATAAAATATGAAAGAATAATATATTAAAACACTTAAATTCATTCATATATTTCGTCATGCAAACTTAAATATTAAAACATAACATTTAATCACATTTATACCTTCGACTTGGCAGAAGGCAATAATTCAAGTGTCGCATGCAAGTGATTAAAGATTGCCTTAACAGTACAGGGGTACTGTTCATCTATTTATAGGCACAGGGCGCAGCCTATGTGAAATTACATTTATGCTCTTTACAATCGATTACAATCATGACACAAACTATCATGGGTCGATTGGTCATTTCATCTTTAAGTCGGTTGACTCCTTCGTCTTGAGACATGTCACTATGCCGAAGCTTTATGGGTGATAGCTTCGGCACTGCTTTTGAGAGGGTCTGCCGAAGGTGTTTCTTTCTTCAGGATCTTCGGCTACGAAGCATACCCCCAACAGTTATATATAGAAAACGAGGAAGAGATAGAAGTTGAAGAAGCAAGGACTACACCACCACCTGAAGAACCCTAGGCCGGGAACTGCTTTTATTTTGACATCTGTGGAGCAGAGCCTGACTCACCTATCACACAAGGCAAGCCCCGGTGCATTTGCCACCTCCTTGTTATTTTAAAATCTTTCTCACTTGCTTGATGCATTAGGTGATAGGAGTTGCGTGCTAAACAAATTGATGCATTTCCTTCCTTGAGAATTTGATTACCTTTCTTTAATCCCCTATTTTACAAAAAGGTTTTTCTTATGCTTAGCTTTGCTATAGAAAAACAAAATGTTTTGTTTTGACAAAAGATGATGCTTCAAGTGGTGGGGTGTTTTCAAAAATAAAACTTGATGGTGGATCTATCATGGCCATGATGGGTTCAACATCAGAAAAGATGTACCTCTGCCAAGTACCAAACTTTGGGTTTGGAATGATAAAGCTAAGACCGGGCGGGTGACTTGCACGAGGAGAGAGTCTCGGTGTAGTGTCTCCGTCTGAGTCGATTAAGGACCTTGTCGATGTAGGCCTGCTGACCGAGGACCTTTTAACTGGTCACATGCCTCATCATGGGTAAGCTTTGCCTCGGGCAGACTAATACCAGAATAAGATAACACACAATGGGAGTGGAGAGATGGCGAGAGTAGCGTGTACCCTCCATGGCAAGAGGCTGGACGATGGTGTATTTGTGCTCTCGGTTGGCGTGAACCTGATATGGTCTTAAGAACCCCGGTGGCGAGTTGACATATGAAAGGGTTAAGTGCTACATATGTCGTGTGATTGGAGATCCTTAGCTGAGTATTAATCGATCCGGATCGCCGTTACTTCTCGGACATGAAGACTTGGTCACTGACTTACACGTAACATTCCAGTGAATAAAAAGGGTTGATAATAAATTGGCTAGTATAGGTCAAGTGCTTAAATTAGGGTAGAAAGAACTCTAGAACTCAGGTAATGACTTAACTTGCTAATAAAACTGGACTTTTAAGGATCCACTGTTAGTAAGCATTTCTGCAAACAGAGTCTTTGATTATTGATAAGCCATACCTTGATTCCCAAAGGCCAGCATATCCTTGAGAGTCTTTTATTTTGATGGGTAAGACTTGCGAAAGTACACTTCGTACTCAGGGCTTTGTCCCATGTTGTTTTAGGTGAGGAAGCAGCAAATTTTTGTTGCTTTTATTCCAAGGTGGTGCCTAAGGAAGAAAATCAAGACTGAAGCCCCAGGAGGAAGTGTCCTCATTTAAAACTTTTTACTATTATCGAGAGGGGTTTTTGCCTCCCAGGTTATGTAATAATATTACTCCAGCACTCTTATATTTGCTATGGTCTTTAATAATACTACTCTTTCTATACTTTAATCTGAAATAAAGTTGTTGTAACTGCTTCCGCATACTCGTACCTCCGATGTGTTGTAATATCTGCGTGACGGATGAAACGCTCTTGGGCAAGGTAAAGAATACAGATACCAAACTTGTCAAGTGATCAGGTGCACCTGCAGGGTTGTCCGAGGTCCGATGGAAAAGGACAACTGTAGGTGGGCCTAATGACTTGGGAGGTTTCGTCACAGTAGGCCAAGTCACACCATCAACCATGTCCTGAAGCGTACCTGCAAAAATTATGCCGCAAGCAAGGCTGAGTATACTAATACTCAGCTAGACTTACCCGGTGTGAGGAATCTACTCCTCTACCTCTAGACCATGCAGCTGTTTGGCTGAGGGGTTTGGTTTGCCAAAAGCACTAGCTATATCTAAGGTCAACTTTTAGCTTTTCCATTTCTAGTATCATTATTTTAGCTAAGGTTTGCCTTTTTTAAGCATACATGGTAACAATCATTTAATACAATCAACAAGTTGTCTCATGTAGAACATCATTTCACTTCTTACTCAATGTAGTACAATGGGTCAAGCAGTCTCATTAGCTGCGAGAAGCAGACGATTCGAATCGAGTTTTAAACTTGCAAGGTAAACCTAAACACATGACATGTCAGGGCACTCCATCCCCACACATGTCAACCATCCCCATCGATTCCCCATTCGCGGCCAGGCCTCACCGCCTTGGCATACAATGCTCCACTGACCCCGGCTGCCACCGTGTAGTGACCGCACTTGTACCCACCATAGCTAGCATGGGAGACCCAGTCTCAGGTCGCGTGAGGGGTAAAGTCCGCGCCCGGCTTCACTTAGGTACTAGGTTAACCGGTTACCATATTTCCCGACATGTGTTTAGTACGTTCAAACTCTTAACTCAGGTATCCACACATTAATCCTTAATTCCTTTTCCTGTCTCATGGACAAGGCATCCTCCCTGGATCCAAGTCCATAGACCATCATAGATCCCGTTATCAAGATGAATACAATCAATACCTGACTTTGCGCGAGTGCTAGAAAAATCACTCGACTTCTACCGAGATCTTGATTTAGCAAAGCAGCTACTCGACCTAGCATACTAGTATACTCGACCTACCTGACCATCAGTCTGTGGGTGGTAAGCTGAACTTGTGATTAGCTTGGTTCCCAATGACTCTTGCAGTTGGTCCCAAAATTTGGCAACAAATTGGGCTCCTCGATCAGAGACAATGGTCCGGGGCAATCCGTGCAAACACATGATTTGGTCAATGTACAGCTCTGCATACTGCTGAGCCTTATCAGTGGTGTGCACAGGAAGAAAATGTGCCACTTTCGTCAATCGGTCCACAATGACCCAAATTGAATCATGATGACGAGAGGTGTTGGGCAAACCCACAATAAAATCCATGCTGATATCATCCCATTTCCACGAAGGTATAGATAGGGGTTGCAAAGCTCCAGCTGATTTCAAGTGGCTTGCCTTTATCCTCTGACATGTGTCACATTCTGATACATATTGGGCTATCTCCCTCTTCATTCTGGTCCACCAATAGAAGGGCTTTAGATCATGGTACATTTTGATACTTCCTGGATGCATGGAGAATTTGGAGAGATGGGCCTCATCCAAGATTTTCTTCTTGAGATTCATATTTTTAGGAACCACCAATCTACTTTCAAACCACAATATACCCTTTCCATCTTGGCGGAAACATTTGTATTTTTCTGTCTTCTGGCGGAGGTTGTCTTTAATGATTTGCACTCCCTTGTCACTGAGTTGGACCATGATGATCTGGTCTTGCAAAGTTGGCTCAACGGAAATGTGAGACAAAGCACCAGAAGGAATGACATCAATCTTCATTTTGCTCAACTTATCACACTGGGTGTTGATGCGAGAATCCATCATAACACAGTTGCATTGCAATTTCTGACTCAAGGCATCTACTACCACATTGGCTTTCCCTTGGTGATAATGTACCTCTAGGTCATAGTCCTTGATCAGCTCTAGCCATCTTCTCTGCCTCATGTTCAGATCAGCCTGAGTAAAGATGTACTTAAGGCTCTTATGATCGGTGAAGATGTTGCAGTGGGTTCCCATCAAATAGTGTATCCACATTTTCAATGCATGGACCACGACTGCTAACTCCAAGTCATGTGTGGGATAATTTTGCTCATGATGCCTGAGTGCGCTTGATGCGTAAGCAATGACTCGGTTGTCTTGCATCAAGACACAACCCAGTCCAGTGCCGGAGGCATCACATTACACATCAAATGGCTTGCTGCGGTCGGTGTTGGGGACTTGTTCTCAAATGCTATGAGTTAGGAACAAGGCAACACAAGAAATGTTAAACGTTAATGCCCTTCGTCCTTCGAGACATTATTTCCCTTAGGATATAATGATCTTCAGACGAAGGTCATGAAGGACATACCTTCATCATTGCAGTATACGATAATGAAAAGAGAATCATATGAAATGTAAAAGATAACATCAACAATTATGTATCATTATCAGCTCATTTCTATTTTATTATCATGGAAAAATAGAAATGATATCAAGTTACAAATGTACCTTCGGCTTGAAAGAAGGTAAAGGTACAAGCGTGGTGCAAAAGCAAATGCCAAGTCAGCGTGAATAGTACGGGAGCACTGTTCATCTATTTATAGGCACGGGACGCAGCCCATGTAAAATTACACTCATGCCCTTTACATTTGCTAATGACTCTATAGTGATCCATCGAGGTCTAAATAGCCTTTTCCCTTTTAAGTCGGTTCCCTTTTCTGCTACCATGCCGAAGCTCCCTTGCGTATAGCTTCGGCTCTGCGTCAACCTTCGTATTCTTTGTGCTTCTCGCACTATGGTTCTAATCCAAGTCCAAAGGTACCTGTTCATGTATTTATACTCCAGAAACATTGTTAAATCATGTTTTTGAGGACCTTCGGAAGACGAAGGCCCCCAACAGTAGCCCCTCGCAATATTAGTTTGTTAAAATAACGAATTCAGATTATGATATGGACGAAGGCCCTAAGCCGAAGGTCCGAAAAAACACCTTCCCTTTGCTAGAATAGCAACAGTCAATGGCAGACGGGGCCCTCCACCTTGGAGCTCATTGGGCATATAAATAAGAACTCACCCCGAACACATTTGGTACGCTACTTGCCACCTGCTTTGCTTGCTTAAATGTTTAGCTCTTGTCTACCAACGCTTGCTTGGTTTTTTAGACTTTCTAAGCTGTGGCTTTAAGGACACATTTTCACCATTTCCGAAGAGAAGATGTCTCAAGACAAAAAGCTGCTGCTGAGACGAAGCTGAGCGAAGAGGAGAAGCTCCTTGAGGAGAAGACTGCTGGATTTATTGAATCAATAGCAAAGACAAATACAGAAAAGATTACTAAGGAGATTCTAGAAGGCTTATCTGAAGATACTGATGGCAGCGACAGTTATGATGAAGAAAGTGGAGGCGAAGACTCTGAATATCGGCCCTAGCGACCAAGTCATGCAAGTCTTCGGGAAATCGACTATCAGACAGAGTCATCTTAATAATATGAGAGGAAGGTATTTTCGAGATATGTCTATTGTGAGGGCTGACAACGGAGACAGGACTGTTCCTGTTCCCGAAGAAAAAGAAGTCGTGATCTACTGAAGCTTCTTCAAAGTTGGGCTTCGGTTCCCCTTAAGCAGATTTGTGGTTGAAGTTTTAAAGATATATCAGATTTTCCTTCACCAGATTACTCCCGAAGCAATTATCAGAATGTGGATCTTTGTCTGGGCCGTGAGGAGTCAAGGTTTGGAGCAAAGTGCAAAATGTTTTTGCTGCATGCACGAACTTTCGTATGAGACGAAGCCCTAGGGTAAAGAACATTATCATAACAATTTTGGTTGCTATAGCTTCGTTGGTCGTTCTGGCTCAAGCTGCCCAGTTCCAACTTTTCGGAAGAGATGGCCCAGGGACTGGATGAAAGAATGGTTCTATGTGAAAAATGATTTAAAGGCACGAGAAGACATTAAAGAGATCATCATGTGCCCCATCTGGTCGCGCTTCGGCCTCCGAAAGCCGAAGATAGAGGTTGATGAGGCAGCCGAAGGATGCCGAAGGGCCTTCGGCATAGTTTGCTCTTTCATCGGGACAAGGGATTTAGTCCAAGAGCATGTGGCCTACAGGATATGGCCACTGATAGACAGCTGGGAAATGCCAAAGGAAACCATCACTAAGCCTAGCGAAGGTGGTTTGGTTCGATTAAAATATACCATTAGGTTTGGAGACCAAATTATCGAACCAGACGATGACTGGTTGAAGTGTGTTGAAAACACTAGTGATGAACTACTTGGAGCATACTCCAAGTCTGAAGATAACACACTATCTGCGGCCTTCGGGAGCCGAAAAAAGAAGAGGCTAAATAGAGTTTTTGATGCTATTGGATTTATGTACCCTGACTACCACTACCCGCCACGGGGGCAGAAGAGAAATAGTACAACTTCTGGGAAGGATGTTGCTTCAGCCGCTTCAAGCGAGCCTGCACCGAAGAGGAAAAATATGAAGGTTCTTACTCACCGACCGCGCTACATTGAACCGGCCATAGTGCCTGAATTTGGCGGTGAGACCTCTTTGGCTACTGAAGCCAAAGGACCTGCTCTTACGCAGAGGATTGAAGAGCCAGCTGCAATGTTGAAAGCTGACAAAATTGAAGAACCGAGAACCGAAGGGGCGAAAACATCGGAAGTTCTAAGCCCTTCAGCAGGAGTGGAGGCGCCGAAGGCACAAAAAGATCTAGCGGCAACCCCCAAGAAAAAAAGGATGGCTAGTGTATTAGATGTGTTGGAGACGATAAAAACTTCAGGCTCTACTCCAGGAAAAATTGCCAAGGCTTCGAAAATACAGACTGAAATCGAGAAAAAGCTGACCGAAGCCGAAGCTATACTGAGCCAGGCTGACGCCGAAGCTGGGCCTTCAGTGCCCGCCAAGTAGAAATCCTCGAAAACTGGAGAAAAGGCAGCGGAAGAAGAGGGTATAGAACAGATTTTGCCTGAAAAAGGTGCCGCTCCTGCTCCCGAAGCGTCTTCCGAGGACCTTGATTATAATATTCGGCACGCTTCGGGAAAAAGATTATCTAAAGAAGAAACTTTTGAAGCTAAACACTATGCCCGAGAACTGAAATACCCAAAAGGGGCCTTAGTGTTTAATGGCACAGACGAAGATGACTTCTTATATTGCCTCCCAGACAACAAAGAATTATCTGTCTGCCGGGAGATGGCCAGAAGTATGGGCTTTCCGAAGCTCGAAGTTGGCCTTTGTGCCATGACGAAGGACGATCTCGCGGATAGCCTTGCGTACAACAGTCTGAAGGTACGAAAATTGTGAATTTGAAATTTTATGAATTTCGAATTAGTCTTTGGTTCTTATATTGATCCATTCATTCTTTCGTGTAGGGCTTAATACTTAGCAACGCCTTAAGGGCACAAAAGAATGTCGAAGACGAGAGTTGCACTATTGCTCTCAATAACCTTCGAACAGAGGTTATTAAGCTGAGGAATGAAGCTTTGGAAAAAGACAAAATTCTGCTTACATTGGTGGAAAAAGTAAAGAGGGATGAAGCTAACTTCAAAACCCAATCTGAAGCCCAAAAAATTGAGATTGAAGACCTTCAGAAGCAACTAGCCGAAGCTAAAGAGAAGTGCGCAGTCGCAGAAGCTAAACGAGGAATTAGCGAACAGTGGACAAATCATTTAGAGAAAAACGTTGAAGAACTTCGCATATCCAAGGAAAGATGCTTTGAAAATTCTATGGATTGCGTGAAAAAGATAAAAACTAGCTTCGCCAACGTTGGCACATATTCAAGCGAGGACAACTTCATAAGAGGCGATCATGAGGGCCCAATTGAGTGGATCAGCAGCGAAGCCGAAGCTTTTGAGGAAATTTTGAGTGACCGCGGGGACATCTGTGCCTTCTCTGGCGCTAGAGATGTTGCAGCTATTTTGGAGAAAGCAGGGTGCGAACATGTTAAAACTTTGGCCCAAGCCGAAGCTGCTTTCTCCATTGCGAAGGACCCCTCGGCCGAAGCAAGCTTAATAGGCGGAAAAATTTTCACTGACATTTGGGAAAATGGCGGCCAAGGGATGGCTCACGAAATAATAAAGAAAAGTGAAAAAGATACTCATGACACTAGAGAAGCAACAAAAGCAGCTAAAAAGACTGCGGAGCTTGAGAGACGAATAGGTATTACTTAATGATTTTTAACTTTGTTGTTTACTTTTGTGACTTCGAACTGATTTACATTTTCTACCGCAGCTGAACTATCTCCTTCCCCATAGTCCTTCGAGTCACTGGCCAGAGTAAAGGCAAAGGAATCATCAGAAGTTATTAACATGGCCGAAACTATTATAGACGAAGTCGTTACCCAACTGCTGACCGAAGCTGCAGATAAAGTTTTGAAAAAAGAAGAATAGCTATTGTAAAAACATTGCTAGATTATTAATGTAACATTTGCTGGACTATGCTTGTAATATTTGGTGCTCATGGGTTTTGAATGTAATATATGAATGGCTTTGTAATTCATTTCTTTGCGATGCATGAAACTTTTATGTACATACCATTTTTGAGCCTTCGGCGAAAAAACACCTTCCCTTCTTTTCATGCTTCATAAAGAAGAGCCCTTATGCTTTGTGAAAAATCCTCCAATCATCGCAAAAAACATTAATGCTTCGTCAACAATAAGTTTTTTCCTTCGCATCAGAGTGCTTCGTAAAAAAGATCCTCCAAGCGTCATCAAAACATTAATGCTTCATCAACAATAGATTTTTTCCTCCACATCAGAGTTGATGAAGCTGTATTTCTTCAAAACTTATTTTGTGCCTTAGCACAATTTCACTTTTTCGAAGCATTCTTCGAAGGTCAACATTGTATCCCCTTCTTGTGCCATTGATGCAATATGATGTATGATGTTATGTTATGTGAAATGATGTGATGATATTATGCTATGCAAAATGATATTTGTGCCGAAGACACACATTCACACCCCCATAGTGGAATACATAATCTCTTTGCCGTTTATTTTTAGGCTTCACCACTTATTTTTCGGTGTATCAGCGCTGACTTTTCGCTGTAAGTTCTGCATTCCCTTAGGAACGTCTTTTAAACTTCTTCACCTTCTATTTTGGCGGTATTCGCGTTGACTTTTCGCGCTTCGCCTTATATTTCGGCGGTATTTGGCTCTGCATTCCCTTTGGAACGACTTTTGAGCAGAAAACTTACACTGCGCTCCCTTAGGAACGACTTTTTGTAGCTTCGACAAACTTACGTTGTGTTCCTTAGAACGACTTTTTGTAGCTTCGACAACTTTACGCTGCGTTCCTTAGAACGACTTTTTGTGCTTCAGCAACTTTTTGAACTTCGTGAGTCTTTGGAGAAGATATATTTCACTATGGCAAGAACGATGTTATTACAAGAAATTGAAAATAACAAGAGAGCTAGTGTTTTCAATAATTGTTTCTTAGTAAAAAAGAAAGTAACGATGAATGTAAAAACTGCTTCAGGGGTAGGATATCTCTCAATAGATATGCTTCGATTCTGGCACAGTACTGTTGACTGTGCGAGCTTCAGACTCCTCCCTGAAATCTCGCTGCTGATGGGTATGCTGGCTCCCTTCTGGCTGCTGACCTCGTGAATATGCAGGTTGTAGTGGTGGTGGACGTGGAGGCTGTTGCCAAGATGCCTGTGACTGACTAGCCGAAGCAACAGAAGTTGCAGGATGGTTACCCACATACTCTGGTATGTAGGGTGAGTGATACAAAGCAGTGTGCATGACCTGCTTCGGCTGGCTCTGTTGAGTTGCGGCTTCTGCTATTTCCTTCTATTTCTGAATGGTGACATGGCACATCCTTGTAGTATGGCCCTTGTCCTCACCACAGAATAGGCAATAAATTTTTCTAGGCTGATCCCCAAACCTTCCTCCGAAGCCCCTGGCGCCTCTGCCTCTTGGGGCTGGCGGCCGAAAAGAGCTTTGTTGTTGCCCCGAAGCTTGTGAGGAATATTGTGGCCTCTGATGTTGACTTTCTCTGTCGTCACTCTAGGTGGAGTGGATTGACCTGACATGCCTTGGGTGGATTCTTCCTCTGAAGCCCCTGGTCATCTCAGAGAACCTTTAGGCTTCCTCCCTTCTTTAGCGAAAGTCATTGTCAGCCCGGATGTATTCATCCATCTTTTGACGCAGTTTCTCCAAAGTCTGTGGAGGTTTTCTAGCAAAATATTGGGCAGTAGGTCCTAGACGAAGCCCCTTGATCATGGCCTCAATGACAATTTCATTAGGCACTGTAGGCGCTTGTGCTCTCAAACGCAAGAACCTTCGGACGTATGCCTGAAGATACTCCTCATGATCTTGCGTGCATTGAAACAGAGTCTGAGCTGTGACTGGCTTCGTCTGAAAGCCCTGGAAACTTGTCACTAACATATCCTTGAGCCTCTGCCATGAAGTAATAGTTCCTAGCCAAAGAGAAGAATACCACGTTTGGGCCACACTCTTAACTTCCATGACGAAGGACTTGGCCATGACAGCTTCATTGCCGCCATATGAAGATATGGTTGCTTCATAACTCATCAAAAACTGCTTCGAGTCTGAATGCCCATCATACATTGGAAGCTGAGGTGGCTTATATGATGGGGGCCATGGGATAGCCTGCAGTTCTGCTGCCAAGGGAGAAGCATCGTCAAAAGTAAAGGTACCATGATTAAAATCATCATACCATCCATCATCATCGAACAAGCCTTCTTGATGAAGCTCCCTGTGTTGGGGCCTTCGTTCTTGTTCATCTTGAGCAAGATGGCGTACTTCGTCAGTGGCTTCGTCAATCTGCCTTTGAAGATCAGCTAGTTGAGCCATCTTCTCCTTCTTCCTTTCTACTTGTTGATGAAGCATCTCCATGTTTCTGATTTCTTGGTCCAACTCGTCCTCCTAGAGTGTTGGACTAGTGGCCTTCCTTTTCTGGCTTCGGGCCTCTCGAAGAGAAAGGGTCTCCTGATTTGGGTCCAGTGGCTGCAGAGCGGCAGCCCCTGGCGCTGAAACTTTCTTCGGTGGCATGACGAAGGTCAATGCTTGCCGAAGGTGGTCAAAAAGAGTTCACCGGAGGTGGGTGCCAATGTTGGTGACTTGTTCTCAAATGCTATGAGTTAAGAACAAGGCAACACAAGAAATGTTAAATGTTAATGCCCTTCGTCCTTTGAGACATTATTTCCCTTAGGATATAATGATCTTCAGACGAAGGTCATGAAGGACATACCTTCATCATTGCAGTATACGATAATGAAAAGAGAATCATATGAAATGTAAAAGATAACATGAACAATTATGTATCATTATCAGCTCATTTCTATTTTATTATCATGGAAAAATAGAAATGATATCAAGTTACAAATGTACCTTCGCTTGAAAGAAGGTAAAGGTACAAGCGTGGCGCAAAAGCAAATGCCAAGTCAGCGTGAACAGTACGGGAGCATTGTTCATCTATTTATAGGCACGGGGCGTAGCCCATGTAAAATTACACTCATGCCCTTTATATTTGCTAATGACTCTATAGTGATCCATCAAGGTCTAAATAGCCTTTTCCCTTTTAAGTCGGTTTCCTTTTCTGCTACCATGTCGAAGCTCCCTTGCGCATAGCTTCGGCTCTGCGTCAACCTTCGTATTGTTTGTGCTTCTCGCACTATGGTTCTAATCCGAGTTCGAAGGTACCTGTTCATGTATTTATACTCCAGAAACATTGTTAAATCATGTTTTTGAGGACCTTCGGAAGACGAAGGCCCCTAACAGTCGGGTTGCGCTAACACCGGTGTTGTGGTCAGATGGTGCCTCAATGTATGGAAGGCATCTTCGCACTTCTAACCCCAAACAAACTTGGCTTCTTTCTTCAACAATTTAGTTATGGGCTTCACAATTCGAGTGAAATCCGGAATGAATCTTCGATAATAACCAGCCAATCCCAGAAAACTTCGAATCTGACGGACAGTAGTTGGCGGCTTCCAGTTCATCACCTCTTGCACCTTATCAGGATCAATAGCTATGCCTGCCTGAGATATAGTGTGACCCAAGAATTTGATTTCCTTTAGCCAAAAATCACATTTCGACAATTTGGCATAAAGACGGTGCTCTCGCAGACGTTGAAGCACTACATGCAAATGACCGACATGCTCTTCTTTGTTCTTTGAGTACACCAAGATGTCCATCAATGAAAACCACTACGAACTTGTCCAGTTCAGGCATGAAAACAGAATTCATCAGATACATGAAATATGCTGGTGCATTAGTCAGCCCAAATGACATCACCAAAAACTCATACAGCCCATATCTGGTTGAGAAGGGAGTCTTCGGAATATCACTTGCTCGTATCTTGATCTGATGATAGCCGGATCGAAGGTCTATCTTGGAAAACACTTTGGTCCCAACCAACTGATCGAAAAGAATATCAATACGAGGCAAAGGATACTTGTTCTTGATAGTCACCGCATTAAGTGGGCGGTAATCTATGCATAGCCTCAAGCTTTCACCTTTCTTCTTCACAAACAAGGCTGGACATCCCTAAGGCGAAGTACTTGGGCGGATGAAACCTTTGTCCAGCAACTCTTGCAATTGCTTCTTCAATTCTGCCAACTCAGCGGGTGGCATCTGGTAAGGCCTCTTGGAAATAGGTGTCGTTCCCGGTTGCAACTCGATATCGAATTCAATATCCCGGTCCGGTGGCATTCCTGGTAATTCCTCCAAAAAAACATCCGCATACTCACAGACCACTGGAATTTTCTTCAGGGGTAACTCCGTCATAGCAAAAACACATGACTGAGTAGAATCTTGGCTGGGCAGAAGTAAGGTGAAACTCACACAGATTGGGGAATTGATTTCAACGATGCGGCTAGCTACATCAAGCACTACTTGGTGTCGGGTCATCCAATTGGCTCCCAGAATAATATCCACATTCTCCAAACCCAAAACAAGGAGGGTGGTCTTGATAATGTGGCTTCACAGTTGAATAGACACACTTTGGTTTAATTGGTTGGTTGCAATTTTACCCCCAGGTGTGGCTATCATGAATGACCCTTTTGCATGATAGAAAGGCAGTTGACATTTAGCACTGAACTTTTGGCTAATGAAACTATGAGATGCACCATAATCAAACAGAATTAATGTAGGTTGATTATAAACTGAAAAGATACCAGTCATGATGGGGGCTCCCTCAGGTAACTCCTCCATAGTAGTGAAGTGGAGCTTCCCTTGCCTGACTTGCACCTTCTGCTTTCTTCCCTTGTCTTCATTTGGTGCTGGCATCTGCCTCTGCTGATTTCTTGGGCAATTCTTGGCATAGTGGCCCACATTGCCACAAGTGAAGCACTTGTTCCCATTTCCCTGGCGGAACTGCTGCTGTTGCGGAGGCTGATTGTTTCTTGGAGCGGGAGCTGGAAAACAAGTGGGTGCTAGCTGCTGCTGAGGTGGCCTGATCACCTATCTACCTGCCTGCTGCAGAAATCCCCTACTCTGATTGTGGGAAACAATCCTGAACCTTTAGGTCTGAGCGGAGGGTGCTACCATTGGTGCCTTTATCTTCTTCTCTACCTGGTGAGCTACAATACAATCCTCCTGGGACATGGCCAGGTTGACCAACTCATTGAAGCTATCAGCCCGGACAGTGTTGAGACGCTCACACAACTTGGTGTTGAGACCCCTGCGGAAACGGTCTCTCTTCTTCTCATTGGAATTAGCATGATAACCTGTGTACTGGCACAGGTCGTTGAAGGCCTGTGCATACTGCAATATCGTGCGGGTTCCTTGATTGAGTGCTAGAAACTCATTCAGCTTGCGATCAAGAATTCCAGCTGGGATGTGGTGCCCTCTGAAAGTAGTCTTGAATTCCTCCCAAGAAACTTCGTGACCAGCAGGTAGCATAGCACGAAAATGGTCGCACCAAGTCCGAGCAGGTCCGCGAAGCTGCTGCGTGGCGAAGCGAGCCTTGGTGCCATCAGGGAAGTCTCCTGTGAGGAGGGGAAATTTGGACTCCACGATGCGTAACCACACGTCAGCGTCCAATGGATCCTCTGCCTTGGTGAACAAGGGTGACTGCGTACTCAATAACTCCTGGTAGGTTCCGCTGCCGGAGGTCGCTGCGGCTGGCCTTCACCATACTGCTGAGGGTGGGGCTGGCACTGCAAAAGCTGTCGCAGAATCTCGTTCTGCTGAGCCATCAGCTCCTGCACCGTGGGAGCTGGAGGAGGTGGTGGGGGAACTTGCTCGTTATGCCCGCGACGCTGCCTAGATGCCATCTGAAAACAGAGATTGTTGCCATTGTTATCCCAATTCATAATTTCGAACATCATGCTATTATCTCATATGGGAGGAAATTGTCATAATCATAATATTAAGTTCGAATGAGGAAACATGGTTACAAACATCCCACAGATCTCAAAAGTTCTCAAGGGTTACGTCAATTAGGGGAAAGTACACGTAAGCCTAGTCCAAAATCTGTCATTACTAAGCTCGCGTAGGTTTCTATCCTCCTAAAACATCAAAACGACTCATCAACCCTGAGTAGTGGAAGCGACACTGGATGCGGGTGAAGGGGGCGTCGCGGAGGCAGTCACATTGGCACCAGGGGCAGGCCCTAACTTCTCAGGAGCATCTTCTCCCTCGCTTCCGACCTCATTGGCCTCCATCTCCAGGTGGTGCATGTCCAGGTGGTCATTAGCTTCTTCAAGTTCCTGCTGCACATCATGGAGCTGGTTTTCCAAGACATCAATGGTGCTGTCTCGGATCTCTACCTGCTGCTCGAAGGTGGTGATGCGCTGGCTCAGCCTTTCCACCTGTAGGTCCTTCTCCACCAACTCGGAGGACAAGTCGACCACGAAGTCCTCTCGGCTCTTGAGGGTGAGCTTGGTGGTTTGGGCGTGGTTAGCGAGATGAGCCATAGCGTCGCTTTGCAGGGCCCGAAGGCGGTACAACGCACTCATGCACTGAACAGTGATCCTCCCAACCAAGTCTGGATACATCGCCCATACATCTTTCACATGGCTGACATGGTTGCACCACATGGGGTCATCCTTCTTCTCAGCAGGGAAGAGTCCCAAGGGGTGCATCACCATTTCCAGGGGATGGTAGCCATAGAAAGTCGTCAGGGTCTTCATAGCTGCCGCTTCAGTGGTGTCGTCTGTCCTGAATCCAACCGTCTCGGAGTCAAGGGAACGCCAACCCGGCTGAAGGGGATGAGCCTCTAGAGTCAGCCAGACTCGGCAACGTGGTACCCGATGCTCCTCGTATAGCTGCACCGTGTACAAAGGGGGCGTAGGGTAACCGGCAGAGTTAAGCACTTCCCACAAGACAGAAGGAAAGCCATCATGAGAAAGGAAATCAGAGCTGAAACGAGTGTATCCTCCATTGGCGGGGGTAGGTGAGGTCATCTGCGGAAGGGTATCAAATGTAAATATTATGGTGGAAGAAAGAAAATAAAAGAGCCTAGGTGGTTTAAAAAGGAAGCGGATTAGCTCAAATTCTTACTACTTTAGTTCCTAATCCTTTTAGTTTTATAATGCATGCATGTTGAAAACAATGTCTCCTCTCCGAACAAAAGGGTGCTTTTTAGGGCATCCAAAAAGTCTAAAATCTGGCCCATAGGGCCTACTTAATTAGCCACCTGTTTCTCCCACTATTCCTAAGGCCTTTCGTCCTAGGTCTAGCGTTCTAGTCCTGACGATTCACACTAGTTTCTAAACAAGTTTTAGATTTTTGAAAATTTGGTATTCATGGTTTATTGTTCTTCTCTGTGGTGGTATTTGCTTCGATACCAGCTATGGCGGAACCGCCTGAATTATTCCAGCTTAAGTGCCTAAGTCACGCCTCAGGGGCCGTAACACACTTAAATCGGAATAACCGTCAGTCCATCAGATCTAGTCTGATAAAGCCACTTAACCAGGATTAAATAACACAAACTCACTCGAAGGTGAGTCACAGAAGAAATACAATAAAACAGGAAATCCTCAAATTAAAGTACTAGAGTTATTACATAAATCAGAGTTTTTCAAGTACCTGATATAAGTTCACAAAATAAATTGCAGCGGATAATCGATGTCGTCGAAAGCGAGGAATAGGGCAAGGCCTAGCCCACTACTCCTCTTGCTCCTCTCCTGCCGGAGTAGCTTCCCACTCGACCGTCCAACCCGGTGGCAAGGTGGTAGGCCAAGTCACACCATCAACCATGTCCTGAAGTGTACCTGCAAAAATTATGCCACAAGCAAGGCTGAGTTTTTTTAATACTCAGCTAGACTTACCCGGTGTGAGGAATCTACTCCTCTACCTCTAGACCATGCAGTTGTTTGGCTGAGCGGTTTGGTTTGCCAAAAGCACTAGCTGTATCTAAGGTCAACTTTTAGCTTTTCCATTTCTAGTATCATTATTTTAGCTAAGGTTTGCCCTTTCTAAGCATACATGGTAACAATCCTTTAATACAATCAATAAGTTGTCTCATGTAGAACCTCATTTCACTTCTTCCTAAATGTAGTACAATTGGTCAAGCAGTCTCATTAGCTGCGACAAGCAGACGATTCGAATCGAGTTTTAAACTTGCAAGGTAAACCTAAACACACGACATGTCAGGGCACTCCATCCCCACACATGTCAACCGTCCCCTACAATTCCCCGTTCGCGGCCAGGCCTCACCGCCTTGGCATACAATGCTCCACTGACCCCGGCTGCCGCCGTACAGTGACCTCACTTGTACCCACCATAGCTAGCATGGGAGACCTAGTCTCAGGTCGCCTAAGGGGTAAAGTCCGCGCCAGCTTCACTCAGGTACTAGGTTTACCGGTTACCATATTTCCCGACATGTGTTTAGTACGTTCAAACGCTTGACTCAGGTATCCACACATTAATCCTTAATTCCTTTTCCCGTCTCATGGACAAGGCATCCTCCCTAGATCCAAGTCCATAGGCCATCATAGATCCCGTTATCAAGATGAATACAATCAATACCTGACCTCGCGCTAGTTCTAGAAAAATCACTCGACTTGTACCAAGATCCTGATTTAGCAAAGCAGCTACTCGACCTAGCATACTAGTATCCATCTCAAAAAGGAATCCTGAATTCATGCAACTAAGGGTTTCAAGCAACTCCTACACTTAAGTGCACATTACAAGCCTACAAACATTAAGTGTAGTAAAGTAGCATATATAAATGATTATGCATAAAACCGGGGCTTGCCTTAAATTGCTGGGGCTGCGGGGAGATCCTCGATGGCAGTCTCGGGAGCTTGCTCCTGGTCTTCCTCGAGGACAACTCCTTGCTCAGGGATGAGCACGTACTCTTCGTCAGCGAGATTGCAATCTAATAAATGCAAGGAGTAAGATATATGCATGGCATTATATGTAATTTAGCAATTAAGATTTGATGGGGAATGATCAATTTAATAAGATAGAGCTTATTCTTACTACTAGAGATTTTTGTGGTACACTTAGCAACTTAGGGTCAAGTTGATTACTGAATGGTTGACCCCTTTTTAGTGTTCTACTGATTTTCTTATTTATATCTTATGGATATTTTTAACAATATTCTTAGCTGCTATGTTGGGGGTTGTTGGGGACTTGTTCTCAAATGCTTTGCCTTAAGAACAAGGCAACATAAAATGTTAAATATTAATGTCCTTCGTCCACTGAAGCATTATCTCCCCAAGGATTTAATGAACTTCGGACGAAGACCATAAGCAGAATATCACGAAGGTCGCACCTTCGTGATTAGACTTACAAAATAATATGAAATAATATATAAAACATGAAACATTAAAGATAGATGTATCAGAAATAGGTAACATTATTCACATATTTTATTATATGAACCTTAAAATATCAGAACATAATGTTTAGGTACATTTATACCTTTGCCTTGACAGATAATAATTCCCAAACAATGCGTTTGCAATTACAGGATTTCGTGAACAGTAAAGGAATACTGTTCACTATTTATAGACACAGGACACAGCCTGTAAGGAATTACAATCGTGCCCCTTATAAAAGTTTACAACAATGACTCAAACCCTTATGGACTAAAAGGTCATTCTATCTTTAAGTCGGTTCGATTCTTCATCTTTGGATATGTTATAACACCGAAGCTTCATGAGTGGTAGCTTCGGTCATCATGTGTAAGCAGCTTTAGCCGAAGCTGTTTCTTCCTGCAGGACCTTCGGCGACTAAGCATGGTCCCAACAGTAGCCCCTTCGTGATGCTAGATCGTTTTTCGTAACGAGCTTGATCCGTGAAAAAAGTCTCTTAGGCTTCAGGAAGCCGAAGGTCCGAAAAACACCTTCCCTGAGCTCGTTGCCGAGAAACGATACAGTTTCCAAGCGCGGAACGGTCCCACCATGCAGGTTCACTTTCTTGGTTTTTGCGGCCCACCATGCAGTGGGTGCGAGCGACTGTTTGCCCGGTGTAAAAATCCTGATGATTCACCTTCTTACCTGCAGCACTATATAAACAGACAGGTAGGTGTGAAGTTACCACAGCATTCATTGCTATTGCACTGTTCTGCTGCCAAAAATTTAACCATAGCCGAAGCTTGATTTTTGCAGTCAAACGAAGCTCCAGTTTGGACTGTGCTTCATTACAAGAAGAGCTTCGGAAAAAAGGTTATTGACTTCCAAAGAATTTTTCAAGAAAATTTAAAATCAAATGGCCAGAATACGCTCCACTACTAGGGTTGAGCGTGATGGAGACGAGGCCGAAGCCGTTGAAACTGTTCCGATTTCTGAAGCAATGAGACGCTCTGGGCTGATTCCATCAGAGGACACACCTGCTGCCGAAGCAACGCAAGCTGATGTTGAAGAAGCTGGTTCCGAAGATGAGTACAGCTGCGGGATGCCAAGCGAACCTAGTCATTTGGACTTTGGAAAGTCCACCATCTCTAAAGCTGATCTTCCAAAAATGGTGAAGCTGGGCTACTTTAGTGAAGCAAAAAAGGAGCTGGTTCGTTTCAGCGGAGAGGAAACTATTCTGAAGCCGGAAAAGAATGAGGTTGTGGTGTTCAAAAGCTTCTTTAAAGCTGGCCTAAGATTCCCCCTGAATGGGATGATTGCTATTGTACTGAAGAAGTTTGGGATTTACCTTCATCAACTGACCCCCAATGCTATTGTTAGATTAAGTGTTTACATTTGGGCCCTTCGCAGCCAGGGAGTGTAACCGTTTGGTGAGGGTTTCTGCCGAGTTCATGAACTACATTACCAAACTAAATCCAGAGGAGATGGTCTACATGAGAATTTTGGCTGCTACAACTTTGCCTATCGCAAAACTACGAAGTTTCCAGTAATAAGCTACCGAAGCAAATGGCCGGCCGGATGGAAGTCTGAATGGTTTTATGTCAAAGTTGATAAGGATGAAGATAAATTGGTCCAGAGTCCGCTAAAGCTAACCTTCGGAGAGACGAGGCCCCAATGCAACATGATAAGAGGAAGTCCAAGCCAGATTGCTTTGGGTGAATTTCGAGTAATTTCAGAACATATTGGCACTAGAGACTTAGTGCAGGAATTTCTAGCTTTTAAAGTGTTCCCAACAATGAGGGATTGGGAGATGCCGAAGCTGGAGGGGGAAAAGAAAAATGGAGAACTTGTTCGATTACCTTATTACTACAAGTTTAAGAAACACTTTAAAGAACCCTGCCAGGAATGGTTAGACACAATCGAGATTATGTGCAACGATATCCTCGGTAATTATTCTAAGAAAGAGGATCAATTGATGACAGCAGCCTTCGGCAGTCGCCCGAAACGAAGATTGAATCGGGTGCTAGATGCCTTGAATTTTGACTATCCTGATTACGAGCAACTGGGCGGAGACGCCGAAGGCCCGAAAAGAAAAAGAATTGCCAGCGCCCTTGACAAAGAAAGCACCAAATTGGCTAAAAAGGAAAAAGAAATTTCTAAAAAACTGAGCCCTGAGCCGAAGGTAGCTGCGCCAAGGAAAAGAAAAGTTGTATCTCCAAAACCTGCATCTCCAAAACCAAAGACATCGGTCCGAGAGGAGGAAGCTCCTGCAACACCTTCTGCTGCCGAAGTGGAAGAGATTCTGAAGGTAATGACTAAACCTTGGCCTGTCAAGCTAAGTCCGCTGGCGCCAGAACTGACGAAGTTTTTTCAGAAGGACAAAGAAGCTTCGTCAACAAAAAGTCCTGCAAAGCCGAAAAAACGAAGAATTATCCAAGTGGCAGATGTCATTCATCACACACCGCCACCGATATCGGTGTCAAAAATTGTCATTGCCGAAACCAACGGAGCCGAAGCTACCGGAGCCGAAACCACTGGAGCTGAAACCGCCGGAGCCGAAGCCACCGGAGCCGAAGCCACCGGAGCCGAAGCCGGGACCACCGAAGATCCTAACCTGGAAACCACACTTGATGATATTGACAATATACTTCTGAAAATGGCTGAAGATTAAGCTGCTGTGGTTGCGGTGAACACGGCAACTGAAAAAGGAAAAGAGCAGAGTGAAGACATCTTGGAAGAGGGAAATTTTAATTTTCAAGATTTACTTGGACAAGAGTTAACAGGCGCTGAAAAAGAAGAGCTGAAGAAATATGCCATATCTTGTGGATACAAACCAGGGTCTCTGCTATTTGGTGGGGTCAACGAAGGGAAGCTAAGATGCCTTTGGAATCGAACTGAGGCCAAAGTTGTTAGGACCTTCTCCAAAAGCATTGGTCTGCCGAAGATAGAAGCGGACCTTTGCAGGTACCAGCGACAACATATCGTCGGTAGCATACTCTATGCTAATTTCAAGGTAACAAACTCTCAATTTTTTTATTGTTATTATTATTTTTTAAAAAAATTGAGTTGTTTTCTGACGAAGGTTATTTTGGCAGAGTATACTATTAAGTAAAGTGCTGAGAATGCAACAAGAACTTGAAGAGGAAAAGAACAAAACTATCATCCAAGATCTAGAAGATAAAGTCAAAAATTACGAAGCTGCTCTGAAGAAAAAGGACTTCGTCATTCAAGACCTTGAAATCATAGTTAAAGAACACGAAGCTGCCTTAGAAAAGAAAGACTTCGTTATTCATTCTATGGAAGGTTCACTGGCTGAGGTCCAAACCGAAAATGACAGATTAAACAATGAATTACTCAAAAAGTCAGAAAAATCTGAGCAGGAAAAGAAGAACCTCGAAACAAGTCTGAAGACCAAGATCGAGAAGAATTCAAATTTGCAAAAATCATTGAAGGAGCTTCAGGAGAAATGCTTAAATTTCGGCAGTCGATGCGTGCAACGGCTGAAGAATGTGTTTCACTCAATTGGAGCCAGCTCTGATAAATTTACACCTTCAACTAAAAACCTGCCCAGCACCTTGGAATACATTGAAGGCGAGGTTGATGCACTTGACGAAGTTATTGCTGGGCATGCTGATTTCTGCGCCCTGCTAGCTTCTCGAGGCATAGCTACCGCTTTCCTGAAGGCCGGCTGCACGCATGGGAAGATTGTAAATAGGTCAAACTTCAGCCTGTCACCGACAGATTTGGTTGACATCCCAAGCCTAACCCGAAGCATAGGAAACAGATTTATGACCCAGATTTGGGTAAATGGCGGGCGAAAAATGGCTGGCGACGAAGCTCGGAGCCACCTTAAGCTGGTGAGAAACTTATACTTGTTACTTTTACCTTCTCCTTGAAATTTGCACCTTTCTCATTCTGCTTTAATATGTGCAGGATGATGAAGCTGAAGAATGACGGGCTGAAGTTTAACAATTGCTGTAAAAGACTTTCCTGCAAAAAATTCTGGAGAAATCTTTGTAATATAGTTGTAGAAAAAACTTATGTAAATTTGTGCATACCTTGTAATATATCTTTTCTCCTTTATCCGTGTACAATCTGCGTTGCTGTGAACGAAACTTCACTTTTGAGCCGAAGGCGAAAAACACCTTCCCTTCTTTTCGTACACAACGAAGCATGAAAATTTCCTCTTTCTCCGAAGTTTTTTCCTCATAGCCGAAGCATCTGCCTTTTTGTGTGGTATGATGATGATGATTCTATATATGTCTAAATGAATGTTTATGAATGCAAATGTCATGATGTAATGTATCGTGCAAATGAATATCGGAATATATATTCAAAACCATAATCATAGCCTTCATTCCCTTGGAAATGACTCAAATCTTATTGCCGTTTATTTTTCAGCTTCACCGTTTACTTTTCGGTGTATCAGCGTTGACTTTTCGCTGTAAGCCTCCCTTAGGAGCTTCTTCGCCTTTTACTTTCGGCGGAATCAGCGTTTATTTTTCGCTGTAAGCCTCCCTTAGGAGCTTCTTCGCCTTTTACTTTCGGCGGAATCAGCGTTTATTTTTCGCTGTAAGATCTGCATTCCCTTAGGAACGACTTTTGAGCTTCTCCCTGTTTTCTTTTCTTTTTCCTTTGCATTTACATTTACATCTTTGGGGGATATCACTCTTATAGAATTGAAATAAGGAAAAGAAAAATTACATGTTGTGGCCCCATTAAAAACATTTCTCCCCCTTTGGAAAGGAAAAGGGTGCCACAAGAAAGAATAGAAAAAATTACATCAAGCTAAACATAATATCGTCGAAGCTCGTCCGCATTCCATGATCTAGGAATGTCGTTGCCGTCCATATCCTTCAACCTGTAGGAACCGGGTCTTGACGAAGATACTACCAGAAAAGGTCCTTCCCACTTCAGCTGTAATTTGCCTACTATTTCTGGGTTGGCTACTCTTCGAAGCACCAAATGTCCTGGTTCGATGTTCTTTAGCCTAACTTTTCTATCACGCCATTTTATTGTTTCAGCTTGGTATTTGTTGATGTTTTCCACAACTTGAAGCCTGATCCCTTCTATAGCATCTTTTTCTACAGAGTAATCAGCTTCATCTTCGCCTTCTGCCGAAGCTACTATTCTTATTGATCCTGCTTTGGCTTCTTCCGGAGTTATTGCTTCGTCACCAAACAATAGTTTGAATGGCGTAAAGCCTGTTGATCTTGATATTGTTGTGTTGTGGCTCCACACCACTTTGATTAATTCGTCTGGCCACTTTCCCCTGGGCTGATTGAAGATTAACTTCATTATTCCTGTCATTATGATGCCATTAGCTCTTTCAACAAGTCCATTTGACTCCGGATGTCGAACTGATGCGAAGTGGATCTTCGTGCCAATTTGATCGCAAAATTCTCTGAAAGCTTCGGAATCAAACTGCGTCCCATTATCCACAGTAATAGCCTTCGGTACTCCGAAGCGACAAACAATATTTTGCCAGAAAAACTTTTGAATAGTGACCGAAGTTATTGTGGCTAAAGGCTTTGCCTTAATCCATTTAGAAAAATATTCCACTGCCACTACAACATATCTTAAGTTCCCTTGTGCTGGTGGTAACGGACCTAACAAATCAAGGCCCCACCTTTGCAACGGCCAAGTGGGTTGTATTAACTGAGTTAAAGACGAAGGTTGTTTTTGATCTCTTGCACATTTCTGACAACCTTCGCACTTTTGGACTAATTTTGCTGCATCCGAAGTTGCCTTTGGCCAATAAAATGCTTGGCGAAAAACTTTTCCAAGCAACGGCCTAGATCCAATGTGAGATCCACACAGGCCTGCGTGTATTTCCTTCATCAGTTCTATACCTTCGGTTCTGGATAAACACTAGAGTAACGGAGAACAGACCCCACGCTTGTATAGCTCCCCTTCTATTATAACATATGGTCGAGCTCTTGCCTCTATCCTCTTGTTATAAGCTTCGTCATCTGAAAGAAAGTTACCCTGAAGGAAAGAGATGATCTCAGTTCTCCAGTCTTCACTATAGACAGGGGATATGTTGAGGACTGCTCTTTCAAGAAGCTCAACCGAAGGTGCTTTTATTGTTTCGAAAAATACTTTCGAAGGTAAGGGCAACCCCTGTGCTGCTGACTTAGCTAATAAATCAGCATATTCATTTTCTCCACGAGGAATATTTTTAACATAAAACCCTTCAAAGGAAGTCTCAATCCTTCGGACCGTGTCTAAATATTTTTCAAGCTTCGGATCTCTTGCTTTATAACTTTTATCAATATGACCAGAAATAACCTGGGAATCAGTTTTAAGAACCGCCCTTCTGATTCCCATCGCCTTTAACTTCCGAAGACCCAAGAGTAAAGCTTCGTACTCAGCAATATTATTTGTGCAACTGAAATCAAGTCTTGTTGCATAACAAGTTTTAACTTTGGAAGGTGCAACCAACACAGCAGCTGCTCCTGCTCCGAAGGTTCCCCAAGATCCATCGCAAAATATTGTCCAAACTTCGGCATCTTTACTCGTTTCTTCTTCCTGAGCCCCTGGCGTCCAGTCAACAATGAAGTCTGCCAATGCTTGAGATTGAATCGAAGATCTATGCACATAATCAATACAGAATTCATTGAGCTCCGCAACCCATTTTCCAACCCTTCCAGTAGCTTCTCTATTTCTCATAATATCTTTCAACGGTTGTGAAGAAGGAACAACTATATTGTATGCCTGAAAATAGTGCCGAAGCTTCCTGGAGGCCATCAAAACAGCATACAGCACCTTCTCCAATTCTGTATAATTTTTCTTTGATAAACTAAGAACTTCGGATACAAAGTATATTGGGGCTTGCTTTTTGACTTGGCCTTCAAGCTTCTCCTGGACAAGTGTTGCACTTACCGCTGAGTGCGAAGCTGCCACATATAACAACAGAGGAGCCCCTAGCATTGGTGGAGTTAGTGTTGTTAGGTCTATCAAATATTGCTTCAGCTCTTCGAAGGCTCTCTGCTGAACTGGTCCCCGTTGAAAAACTTCGGCTGACTTCAGCACTTCGAAAAATGGTAAATTTCTCTCTGCTGATCTAGATATAAATTTATTGAGAGATGCCAGTCTTCCTGTCAATCTTTGAGCCCCCTTTTTTGTACTTGGTGGTTCCATTCGAAGGATAGCTTCGATTTTATTTGGATTAGCTTCAATCCCTTTTGTTGAAACTAGATAACCAAGAAATTTCCCTTTCTTCACTCTAAAGACACATTTTTCAGGATTCAATTTTAAACCAGCCTGTCTAAAATTAGCGAAGGTCTCCTGCAGATCAGCAATGTGATTATCTTGCTTTGTGCTTTTTACAATGATATCATCAACATAAGTTAGCACATTTCTGCCTATCTGAGGATGAAGAACCTTCACTGTCATTCTGCTAAAGCTTCCTCCAGCATTCTTGAGCCCCTCAAGCATCCGAAGGTAACAATATGTTCCACTAGGGGTTATGAAGCTGGTTTTTGGCTCATCCTCCTTCTTCATCCAAATTTGATGATAGCCTGAATAACAATCCAGCAGACTCATAAGCTCTGATGAAGCTGCTGCATCAACTAGAGAATCTATCCTTCGCAATGGAAACTCGTCCTTCGGACAGGCCTTGTTGAGATCAGTAAAATCAATACACATTCTTCATTTACCATTGGCCTTTTTTACCATAACAGTGTTAGCCAGCCATTCTGGGTATTTTACCTCTCTGATAACTCCGGCACTGAGGAGCCTTTTCACTTCATTCCGAGCACCTTCGGCCTTGTCATCAGACATCTTCCGAAGCCTCTGCTTTCTGGGTCTAAAGGATGGGTCAACATTGAGCGAGTGTTCAATAACATCCCTGTTAACTCTGCAAAGATCATTAGCTGACCATGCAAAAACATCTTTGTTGTTGAACAGAAACCTTATCAAGGTTTTCTCCTGTTCTTCAGACAGTTGGGATCCCAATAGCACCTTCTGCTCTGCTATGTCCTCACATAAAAGCATGGGCTTCGGCTGATCGGCCGAAGCAGCTTTCTCCCTTCTAAACTTGTACTGCTCACAAGCTTCAGCTCCATCTATGTTATGGATTGCTTTTGAGTCTGTCCAGTTTCCTTCGGCCCTTCTAGTAGCTTCCTGACTTCCATGAATGGCAATAGGTCCTTGATCCGAAGGTATCTTCATGCAAAGGTATGCTGGATGAAGAATTGCTTCAAAGGCATTGAGAGTACCACGACCAATGATTGCATTGTAAGGGTATTCCATGTCAACAATATCGAACACAACTTGTTCAGTCCTTTTGTTGCTGATAAATCCGAAGGTTACTGGCATTGTGATTTTTCCAAGTGCTACAATCTGCCTTCCTCCGAAGCCACAAAGGGGATGTGTGGCATCATGGATCTTATCTTCGGGCTCTTGCATCTGTCTGAAGGCCATAGCAAATATGATATCAGCTGCACTGCCTGTATCAACCAAAACATTATGGACCAGAAATCCTTTGATCACACAAGAGATGACCATAGCATCATTGTGTGGGTAATCATTGAGCTGAAGACCCTCTTGAGAGAAGGAAATTGGAATGTCAGACCATCTTGACTTGATGAAGGGTCCTTGTACCCCTACATGTTGTACTCTTCTCTGTGCCTCCTTCTTCTGTTTCTTGTTAGCCGGCTCTGAGCATGAACCGCCTGTTATCGGGAGAATCGACTTCGGAGCCGAAGCAGTTCCAGCTTGGTTCTTGAACGAAGCCATTGTCTCAGGAAAGTGGAAGTGAGTTCACCGGAGGTGGGCGCCAATGTTGGGGACTTGTTCTCAAATGCTTTGCCTTAAGAACAAGGCAACATAAAATGTTTAATATTAATGTCCTTCGTCCGCTGAAGCATTATCTCCCCAAGGATTTAATGAACTTCGGACGAAGACCATAAGTAGAATAACACGAAGGTCCACCTTCATGATTAGACTTACAAAATAATATGAAATAATATATAAAACATGAAACATTAAAGATAGATGTATCAGAAATAGGTAACATTATTCACATATTTTATTATATGAACCTTAAAATATCAGAACATAATGTTTAGGTACATTTATACCTTTGCCTTGACAGATAATAATTCCCGAACAATGCGTTTGCAATTACAGGATTTCGTGAACAGTAAAGGAATACTGTTCACTATTTATAGACACAGGACACAGCCTGTAAGGAATTACAATCGTGCCCCTTATAAAAGTTTACAACAATGACTCAAACCCTTATAGACTAAAAGGTCATTCTATCTTTAAGTCGGTTCGATCCTTCATCATCGGATATGTTATAACACCGAAGCTTCATGAGTGGTAGCTTCGGTCATCATGTGTAAGCAACTTTAGCCGAAGCTGTTTTTTCCTGCAGGACCTTCGGCGAAGAAGCATGGTCCCAACAGGGGTAATACTTATTAATCTTTCTAATCCTTTTCTTCTTTTCTATTTCTTTTATGCTTTTAGGGTGGGTTTGAACTACAAGATAGCTTAATAAATTTCCAAAAATTCTGTAAAAATTATAGTGGCTTCTTACTGGTATATAATCCTCTGTCTCAAAATTCTGAGCTTAAAAAGTGAGGCGTTTTCTCTGTACACAATTATCAAGTGTTAGAGCAAAGGGGGTGTTTTGAACTACAACTTTCTTTTAACAGGGGGTTATTCTCTAAGACTTATTTTTGCTGGTATCTAGATGTTATAATATGACTTTGTACAAATTTTCAGCCACTAATACTTATTAGTTATTTTACTATGATTTTCTATTTAGCCAAAGGGGTGCTTTCTACTACCACTATACTTGAAAAATATCAAACAAAAGATTTCTATTTTTTTCTATCTCCTTCTTTGCGCAAGAGCAATCATTCTAGAATTTGGTAACTTTTTGCTTAAGGGAAAGGGTGGTAGGAATTTCTTGAGTTAAATGGCCTTTTTCATAAAGTAAGAGTAATGGGTATTACTTTGTAGCTTTGAATAGGTTTTGCATTTTTCTCTGGTGGTCTAATCCATTATTAATCTGGTAAAAATTTATTTGCCCACTGTTGCACACTTTTTGGCTTGCTTATGATTTAATTGAAAAATGGCTCAAAATTAAGTTTTATTTGTTCAACCCACTTAAGATGATGAGCTAGGGTATTTATCATTTTTGAAATGGTGTCCTAGAAGTTAGAAGTCCACTTAATTTTTTATATCAATTTTGAAATTGTTCTTATATTTTTAATAATGGTCTTTCTAGTTTTATTAGTGTCTAATAAAACATTTCACCTTGAATTTGTTCTGGACTAGGGTCCCTTTTATTTTTCCTAGGTTCTTCATTACTTAAATAGACTAGGAAAAATATTTGCATCCACTGTCCATTATTTTCTAGTACCTTTCCCATTTTCCTAAGTTTTGGGTAATTATGGCCTTTAATAGATAACCCTGTCCAAATCTTCAATACTAGGGTGCTTAATATTTTTAAACAGTGTCTAAGTGGGGTTTGAACTTCTACAAATTTTCTTAAGTTCAACACAGAAGCATAACAAATTTTCTTCATTTTAATAAGGTTTGGTTAGTTTCCAACAGAAAGCACAAGGTTCAGTATTTTTATGTGATAGCTCATAATATTTTGAATCGAGTAAAATTAGTTTGACTAAATTTGGTTGAATATTTCTCAAGATACAAATTTCCTAAGTTCTCTGCTAAATTTAAAAAGAATAATCAGAAATGGTTTAAGGGAAAATGGTTTTGCATCTAGGTCCCTAGCAAAAGGTTTTAAGTGTATTACAGACAGGTCCTTGGTTCACTATTCATCTGAGTCTATGACTCTACAGCAAACCCCCTAGGGTTTTGCTAAATCGAACCCGCGATCCTTCTCCTAATGGAACAGTGACCGCGGCGGAAGAAAAGGGCGGAGGGGCTTACCGGCGGCGAGGTTGCTCCAGTGAGAGGTCGGGTGAGGTCTGGGGGTCTCTGGCGATCACGTCGTGGTGCGGATCGTCGGCGCTGGTGGTCGGAGTAGGTCGGTCCACGTGCGCCGGCAGGGGAGCTCGTCGGCGGCAAGGAATCTGGCCTAACCACGGCAGTACAGTTCAATTGAACGGGTCAGGGAGCTTCACCCGAGGTCAAGGAAGACATGCGCCCGAGGAATTTGAGAATGGCTCACCGGATTGCTCGGTCTACGTGCGGCTGCGGGCGACCGAAGTCCGGCAAGGGTGATCCTAGGTCTCCGGTGAGGCTCTATCGGGTCCGAGGACTTGGAAAGCTTCACGGGCCACTAGCGAAGCTAACCGAGTGACTGGCTTGGCTTGGAAGTGGATAGAGGGAGCTGGCCTCGGTGGCCGAGGCTCGGGTGGCTTGGCGGGTGGTGGCGTGGTGTGCTAGAGGCGAAGTCCGGTGAACTTTGGCTCGGGCAGGACTGAGAGCGCGCGAGGAGGTACGGTCGAGGCCTTGGGCTGCTTGATAGGCACGGCGCGGTGCACGGGCGGTCATGGACCGGTAGCGTGCGCAGGTGTGCACTACTGGTCGCGGGTGCGTGAACTGGCGTGAACCGGGCGTGTGATCCACGGTTGAACACGTGGAACCGTTGCTTCTGCCCGAGTTCTAACGCCGATTGGGCGCAAATCTTCGTGAATTTGGGCAAGATCGCTGTGAAGGATTTGTTTCCCTGACTGTGCTTTGTCGTTTGTGTGTGGATGTTGCGCTGTTTTAGGCTAGGGACAGAGAGTTGTAGCGTCACCAAGTTGCCAGTGTCAGACAGTCGAGTCCTGAGGACAAACTGCGCTAAAATCGTGTCAAACTATTTTTGTTCAAGGAAATTTGGCGCCACTTTTATATTTGGACTTTTTGGTTTCGAGTTTTGGAAAACAGGGAACACATTTGAATATGAAAAAGGGTTCTGAATTTCAGAATTCTGAATTCTGAATTTGCCCATAGGGCTTTGGTTCAAGGGCTCATTTAGGGATTTTGGAAATTTCAAATGGCCAAACTTTCTTACTATATTTTGTTGGTTATTTAGTGCATTAAAACTTTGTTATTTGATCAATAGCAAATTTTTGTGTTTTTCCCAAGTCTTTTCTCAATTTCCCTTTATGTGCTTAAATGGCCCACTTAAAATTATTTAGGGTTTGAGAGTTCTTCTTACCATGAGGTGCATGGCATGATTAAAGAGAATTTCTTAAGATGAAAATACTTACTTAAACCTTGTTCTTAATTTATTTGGTGTTCATCCTTTTATTTGGTTCACATGTGATAATGGTTTTGAGTCAGCCCTAAGGAGAAACCTTAGGTGACACTAGGGTGTCACAGTATCTTCATATCACACATACCTTCATCTCAAAGTCGAAGCCTCCTGTATCAGTCTGTGCTATACTGAAAAACATATTAGTCATGTTTTTTAGGACCTTAGGAAGAGGAAGGCCCCCAACAGTAGTCCCTCGCAATATTAATTTGTTTCCTTGTTAACAAATTTAGACTGCGACGTGAACGAAGGCCTTTAGCCGAAGGTCTGAAAAAACACCTTCCCTTTGCTAGAATAGCGAAAGACACTGACATGCAGGGCCCACCAAGCTGTGATACGCTGGTCATATAAATATGGACTCGCATTGATAGTATTTGATGTGCCATTTCAACTGCTTGCGCTATTTTTGTCATTCTGAATCTTGTTGCTCTACCAAGTTTTGATTAATTTGTAAGCTTCGACATTTGAACAACCATTGACTAAATGGCTGAAGAGAAGAAGGTCGTTGACCCTGCATTGGCTGGGTTTTATGAAGCTATAGAGAAGACAAACACAGAAAAAATCACCAATGAGATGCTGGCTAGGTTATCTGAGGATTCCAGCGATAGTGAAAGTTTTGATTTGGAAAGTGGAAACGAAGATGGCGAAGATCGGCTCTGGCAGTCGAGTCATACCATCTTCGGAAAATCAACCATCAAGCAAAGTCAGATTGATGCTATGAAAGGGAGATATTTCCGTGATATTTCTATTGTGAGGGCTGAAGGAGATAGCACTACCCCTACGCTCGAAGTAGACAAAGTTGTTGTCTACATGAGCTTCATGAAGGCAGGACTTCGGTTTCCCTTGAGTAAATTTTTAGTTGAAGTTCTGAAGACTTTTGAGATTTACCTTCATCAGATTACCCCTGAAGCTATCATCAGAATGGGGATTTTCATTTGGGCTGTGAGGAGCCGGTGACTAGAGCCGAGTGCAAAATGCTTTGGTAACATGCATGAGCTGTCCTATGAGACGAAGGCTACTTGCAAAGAGCAATATTATAATAATTTTGGTTGTTACGGCTTCGTGCCTCGCTCTGATGTGAGCTACCCAGTCCTGACGTTTCGGAAAAGAAGGCCAGGAGCCTGGATGGAAGAATGGTTTTATGTAAAGAACAACTTAATTGAAAGAGAAGATATCAAGGGGATCATCCAACGTCCTATTTGCTCCCGCTTCGGCATCAGAAGGACAGCCACTGCTCTTAGAAATGAAATTGAAGCGTGCCAGAAGGCTTTTAACAGTGTATGCACTTTTATTGGCACAAGAGACTTAGTCCAAGAGCATATTGCTTATAGAGTGTGGTCTCTTGTTAGTGACTGGGAGATGCTGAAGGAAAGTGCTACCGGGTCAAGTCAAGGTGGCTTGGTCTATTTGAAATACACCTTCAGATACAAAGATCAATTTGATGAGCCAAATGATGACTGGCTGAATTGTGTTGAGGCAACTAGTGACGAATTGCTTGGGGCCTACACAAGGGCCAAAGATGATGCCCTAACACTAGCCTTTGGAGGACGAGGCAAGAGAAGATTAAACAGAGTCTTTGATGTAATTGGTTTTGTATACCCGGACTACTGTTATCCCTTGCGAAAGCAGGGAAAGAAAAGAAAAATTGCTGCTTCGGCCATCTCTTCTACGGCGAGGGGTAAAAAGATTAAAGTTTTGAATCACTGGCCTAGGTACATTGAAACGGCTAGGGTGCCGAAGCATGATGAGGGGCCTTCTTCCACTGCTAGGCCAGAGTTCCCCGCTCCTACTAAAGCCACAGCGGGATCAGCCGAAGAGTTAATTCTGAAGACAGCAGCAGAGCAGGCAGAAACCGAAATAGTCGATGTGCCGAAGCGTCATGCTGAAGCCAAGGCAAAAACGGCCGAAGAGCCAGAATTGAGGAAATGAGCAGAGATATCAAAAATTCCTGTAGTAACTCCTAAGAGGAGGAGAATGGCCAGTGTACTAGATGCTATCCTGGAGTCGACAAGGGTGCCAACTCGCCTCTACAGAATTGCCCAGCATGCGCAAGAAAAATATAAAGGAGGTCGCCGAAGCAATTACAACTCGTGGTGAAGCTGAAGTTGGGCCTGTTAAAACTGAACAAGGACCTTCAGATGCCGCTCTGAACTTGGAAAAAGAAGGCGCACCCCAGAAGGCTAAATCTCCTACCCTCGAAGCATCTACTGAAGAGCTAGATTTTATTATATGACATGCTTCGGGGAAACAGTTGTCGGAAGAGTAGATTGCCGAAGCCAAGCAATATGCCAGTGATTTAAAATACCCAAAAGGATCCTTGGTGTATAATGGCACTGATGAAGATGACTTTCTGTACTGCCTTTCGGACAACAAGAAGATATCTGTTTGCCGGGAAATGGCAAGGAACATAGGGTTTCCGAAGCTCGAGCTTGGCCTATCTGCAATGTCGAAGGATGACCTTGCAGACAACCTTGCTTATAACAGTCTGAAGGTAAAGATGTTTTGACTTATAAACATATTATTTTTGCACCTTCTCTTTTTTTATTGTGCTGATCACCCCCCCCCCCCTTTTGTAGGGCTTAATCTTGAGCAATGCTTTAAGGGTACAAAAGAATGCTAAAGACGAAAGCTGCCAAATAGCCCTTGGGAACCTTCGATCAGAGGTTATCAGACTGAAGAATGAAGCCCTAGAAAAGGATAAAATTTTGCTTTCCTTGGTAGACAGAGTAAAGGTCAGCGAAGCCAAACTTATTGCATAGTCCGCAGCGCATACTGCCGAACTCGAAGATCTTCGGAAAAAGCTTGTCGAAGCCAATGAAAACTTTGAACTTGCAAAGGCAAAGCAAGAGATAAGTGAATGGACAAGTGCAAGGTTGGAAAAGAATGTGAAAGAGCTCCGTGAATCGAAGGAAAGATGCTATGAGAAATCCTTGGATTGCGCCAAGAAACTAAAAGATAGCTTTGCCAAGGTGGGTGCATACTCATCAGAGCAAAAGTTTATTTGGGGCGATCCTGAAGGAGTCTTGAATGGATTGGTGAAGAGGGTGAAGCTTTTGAAAAAATTCTTAGCGACCGCGGGGACTTTTGCGCCTTTGTCGGTGCCCGAGGGGTTGCAGCAATTCTAGAGAAAACTAGTTGTGAACATGTTAAAGTTGCTGCCCAGACGGAAATCGTCTTCTCCCTAGACAACACGAAGGAGCCTTTGGCTCAAGCTACTTTGATGGGCGGGGAATTCTACTCCAATGTTTGGATGAAGGGCGGCCGCGAGATTGCCGACAAAGCTATAATGAAAAATGAGAAAGAATCCCATGATGCACGAGAAGAAGCCAAGCGAGCCGAAGAGGTCGCTGAGCGCGCAAGGCGTATAGGTATTATTACTGAGTCTTAGCTTCAGTATTTGTTTCTAACTTCGGATTAACAACTTGCTATTTTACTGCAGCTGAACTTTCACCGCCATATGATCCTGAGACCGATCCAGCCATGAAAGCAGCACTAGAAACAATAAAGATTGTCGAAGAAGCTGTCAACAAACTGCTGAACGAAGTTGCCAAGAAGATCTTAAAAGAAGACTAAACTCTTGTGTACTTAAGAAATGTAATATTTGGGAAATGTAATATTCGTACATGAGTTAAACATTGTATGTATATTAATATAATATTTTTTTTGTGATGCATCAAATTTGCGTACATACCATTTTTGAGACTTCGGCGAAAAAACACCTTCCCTTCTTTTCATGGTTCGTGAAGAAAAAGCCCTTCTATAGCACAACTGTTGTATAATATTATTGTCGACGAAAATTGTAATTACCGAAGGTACACTTTATGCTCTAGCACATTGTTCCATTCATCGTATATTTTGAAAAAAGCAACTTTCCTTCTCCACAATCTTGCTGCTGATGCGGCATGATTTATGATGTAATGCTATGCCAAATGATGTAATGATATGATGCAACAAGATGTTTATGCCGAAGACACATATCCACTCGAAAACACACCCAGACTCTGCATCCGCTTAGGAACGTCTTTTGAGTCTCTTCACCTTTTTATTTCAGTGGCATTTAAGCTCTGCATCCCCTTAGGAATGACTTTTGAGCTTCTTCACCTTCTATTTCGGTGGTATTTAAGCTCTGCATTCCCTTAGGAACGACTTTTGAGCTTCTTCACCTTTTATTTCGGTGGCAGAATGGCTATGCATTCCCTTAGGAACGTCTTTTGAGCTTCGGAACTTACTCTGCGCTCCCTTAGGAACGACTTCGTAGCTTCGGAAGCATTGATGAGGGGTTGCATATTACACTCGATGGTGTGGCCACAATATTATTGCATCAAGTTGGAGGTTAAACCTCCGTGAACTATTTTTCATGCAAGAAAATAAAATGACAAACAAAACGAAAATACACCAGATTGGGATATTCTTTAGTAAATGTGCTTTGACTCAGGCATAGTACTGTTGATTGTGCGAGCTTCGGACTCCTCCCGAAAATCACGTTGTTGCTGAGCGTGGTGATGCCCTTCTGGCTGCTGACTGTGAACCAGAGTAGGTGCTAGTTGTGGTGGCGGTGGCAACTAGGCCCAGGAAGCTTGAGAATGGCTTCCCGAAGCAACAGAGGCCGTAGGCTGTTGATTGCCTACATACTCTGGGACATAGGGAGAGTGGCATGAAGCGGTATGTAGAACCTGCTTCGGCTGGTTCTGCCGTGCTTCAGCTTCGGCAATCTCTTTCTGTTTTTGAATCATAACCTGGCACGTTCTTGTGGTATGCCCTTTGTCATCGCCGCAGAACAAACAAAACAGTTTCCTGGGCTGATCTCCATATCTTCCTCTGAAGCTTCTGCCCCCTCTGCCTCTTTGAGCTGGTGGCCTAAAGGAACTTTGTTGTGCCCCGAATGATTGGGAGGTGTGCTGCTGCCTTTGGGTTTGGTTTCCCCTGTCGTCACTTGAGCTAGCATTATGGATTGACCTAACATGCCTGGGGTGGAATCTCCCTTTGAAGCCCCTGGCCATCAAAGAGTATCTGTAGGCTTCTTCCCTTCTTTGCCGAAAATCATTGTCAGCTCTGATGTACTTATCCATTTTCTGGAGAAGCTTCTCCAAAGTTTGTGGTGGCTTCCTTGCAAAGTATTGCACCGTAGGACCTCACCGAAGCCCCTTGATCCTTGTCACACCCGGTGTTGGGGGCCTTCGGCTTCCGAAGGTCCTCAAAAACGTGATTTAACAATGTTTCTGGAGTAATACATGAGCAGGTACCTTCGGACATGGACCCTTCGGACTTGAGTCAAAATCACAGTATGAAGAAACACAAGGGGAACGAAGGATGGAACGGAGCCGAAGCTATGGGCAACGGAGCTTCGACATGATGACAGGAAAAAGGAAACCGACTTAAAGAGGAAAAGGATATCTAGACCCCGATGAATTACTATAGAGTTATTATCAAATGCAAAGGGCCTAGATGTAATTTTGCATGGGCTGCGACCTGTGCCTATAAATAGATGAACAGTACTCCCGCACTATTCACGCTGACTTGGCATTTGCTTTTGCGTCACGCTTGTATTCTTTATCTTCCTTCAAGCCGAAGGTACACTTGTAATAAATTATTATCTTTATTCATAGTAATAAAATAAAAACAATACAATAATGATAATGATAACATATTTAACGGTTCACATTGTTCATGTTTCGTATGACTCCTTCTTCATTTTTATATATGTCGTACTTACGAAGGTATGCACTTTGTAACCTTCGTCCAAGAGTCGTTATATCCTAAGGGAAATAATGCTCCGAAGGACGAAGGACTTTAACGTTTAACATTCTTTATGTTGCCTTGCTCTTAAGTCGAAGCATTTGAGAGCAAGTCACCAACATTGGCGCCCACCTCCGGTGAACCCTTTTCGACCACCTTCGGCAAGCATCGACCTTCGTCATGACGCCAAAGAAAGTTTCAGCAACAGGGGATGTCGCTCTGCAGCCGCTGGACCCGAACCAGGAGACCCTTTCTCTTCGGGAGGCCCGACGCCAGAAGAGGAAGGCCACCAGTCCAACGCCTCAAGAGGACGACTTGGACCAAGAAATCAGGAATATGGAGATGCTGCATCAACAAGTGCAAAGGAAGAAAGAAAAGATGGCCCGGCTAGCTGACCTACAAAGGCAGATAGACGAAGCCTCTGAAGAAGTTCGTCATCTTACGCAAGATGAGCAGAACCGGAGGCCCCAGTACAGAGAGCTTCACCAAGAGGGCTTTGTCAACGAGGATGACTGGTATGAGGATTTCCATCATGGAAATTTTGCTTTTGATGATGCTTCTCCTCTATCAGCAGAACTGCAGACTACACCTTGGCCCACGTCTTACAAACCAGCCCAGCTCCCAATGTATGATGGACACTCAGATCCGAAGCAATTTCTGATGAGCTACGAAGCAACCATATCTTCATATGGTGGCAATACTGCAGTCATGGCGAAATCCTTCGTCATGGCAGTCAAAAATGTTGCACAAACCTGGTACTCTTCTCTTCGGCCAGGAACAATTATATCGTGGCAAAAGTTGAAGGACATGCTCATCACCAGCTTCCAAGGGTTTCAGACGAAGCCGGTCACTGCTCAAGCTTTGTTCTAGTGCACTCAGGATCATGAAGAATACCTTCAGGCGTATGTCCGAAGGTTCTTACGACTGAGGGCACAGGCGCCAATGGTGCCTAATGAAATTGTTATTGAGGCCATGATTAAGGGGCTTCGACCAGGACCTACAGCCCAATACTTCGCCAGGAAACCCCCTCAGACCCTGGAGAAACTGCTTCAGAAGATGGATGAATATATCCGAGCAGATAATGACTTTCGACAAAGAAGGGAGGAAGCTTACAGGTTCTCTGAAATGACTAGGGGCTTCGGAGGGAGAATCCACTCTAGGCACGTCAGATCTATCCACTCTTCTTAGAATGACAACAGGGGAAGTCAACAACGGAGGCCGCAGTATTCCTCCCAGGCTTCGGGGCAGCAACAGAACTATCCCCGGCCCCCAGCTCAAACGGGCAGAGGCGCCAGGGGCTTCAGAGGAAGGTTTGGTGATCAGCCCAGGAAAATTTATTGACTATTCTACGATGAGGACAAGGGCCATACTACGAGGATGTGCCATGTCACCATCCAGAAACAGAAAGAGATAGCAGAAGTTGCAGCCCAATAGAGCCAGCCGAAGCAGGTTATGCATACTGCTTCGTACCACTCACCATACATTCCAGAGTATGTGGGTAACCATCCTGCAGTTTCTGTTGCTTCGGCAAGCCAACCTCAGGCATCTTGGCAACATCCCCCGCCTCCACCACCAATGCAACCCACTCCAGAAGGGAGCCAGCACAATCACCAACAGCGAGACTTCAGGGAGCAGTCCGAAGCTCGCACAGTCAATAGTACTGTGCCAGAATCGAAGCACATCTACTAAGATATATCCTACTTCTGAAACAGCTTTTACATTTGTTATCATTTACCTTTTTCAATAAAGAGCAATCATTGAAGACTTAGTTCTTTTGTTGTTTTCAATTTCTTGTAATAACTTCGTCATTATCATAATGTAATATACCTTCTTTAAACATCAATAAAGTTCTAAAAGTTTTGACGAAGCAACAAGAAGTTGTTTTAAGGAATGCATTGCAAGTTTTTGTCGAAGCAACAAAAGTCGTTCTTAAGGGAACAAAGCGTAAGTTTTCTGCTCAAAAGTTGTTCCAAAGGAAATGCAGAGCTTACAGCGAAAAATAAACGCTGATACCGCCGAAATAAAAGGCGAAGAAGCTCCTAAGGGAGGCTTACAGCGAATAATAAACGCTGATACCGCCGAAATAAAAGGCGAATAAGCTCCTAAGGGAGGCTTACAGCGAAAAGTCAACGCTGATACACCGAAAAATAAACGGTGAAGCCAAAAAATAAATGGCGAAGAGACTGTATTCTACTGTGAGAATGTGTGTGTACCTTCAGCACAAATGTCATCATTGCATATCATAGCACCATCACATCATTCGCATAAACATGACATCATACATCATGTTGCATCAATGGCACAAGAAGGGAATACAATGATAACCTTCGGAAATTGTTTTCGAAGAAATTGTGCCAAGGCACAAAATAAAGTTTGAAGAAGTGCAGTTTCGTCAACTTTAGTATCGGAGGAAATCTATTGCTTACGAAGCATAATATTTTCACGAATATGGATATTCCTTACGAAGCATGAAAAGAAGGGAAGGTGTTTTTTTCGCCAAAGGCTCAAAAACAGTATGTATGTAAAGTTTCATGCATCGTAAAGAACTGAATTACATACAGCTTATATATATTACTTTCAAAACTATAGAATATTACACACTTTGTTCAGCAAATATTACATCAGTACTCCGAATGTTTTTACAACAATAGCTAGTCTTCTTTTAGAACTACTTCCACAGCTTCGTTTAGTAGTTGAGTTACAACTTTGTCCATAATAGCTTCGGCCATCTTAATAATTTCATCTTCATTTTTTGCTTTGGGGTTCGTTTGTGACTCAAAGGGCTCCGGGGGAGGAGATAATTCGGCTGCAATACAAAACATGAATAAGCTCGAAGTCACAAGAATAAAACATAAAGTCAAAAGCAATTAGACAATACCTATCTGCCCGTCAAGTTCTGTAGTTTTTTCAACTGCCTTTGCTACTTCTCTAGCATCATGGGTGTCTTTTTCACTCTTCTTTATAATTTCGTGGGCCAGCTCTCGGCCACCATTTTCCCAGATATCGGTAAAAAAAATTCTGCCAATTAGGCTTGCCTCAGCCGAAGGGTCTTTTGTATCTTCAATAGAAAGCGCAGCTTCGGCTTGGGCTAGAACCTTCACATGCTCGTATCCTGCCTTCTCTAAGATAGCCGCAATTCCTCTGGCACCTGAGAAGGCGCAGACATCTCCACGGCCACTCAAAATCTCCTCAAAGGCTTTGTCTTCGCCCTTGATCCATTCGATTGGACCTTCGGGATCGCCTACTGTTGGGGACTTGTTCTCAAATGCTATGAATTAAGAACAAGGCAACATAAAGTGTTAAATGTTAACGTCCTTCGTCCATGAAACATTATTCCCTTGAGGATAATGGGCCTTGGACGAAGGTTGATGAGAGTAAAATTACGAAGCTTAAGTCTTCGTAATAAAATTTCAATAAATATTATAAAACAACATAAAATAAAGGGTATAAAAGGGGTGAATAAATCATAGACGAATCATATTATATCATATTTACTTGATATATTGAATCATTGAATACAATAATACCTCTGCCTTGGCAAAGGTTGGATTCCGAAAGATGCGATTGCAATTACCAGAATGCGTGAACAGTAAAGGAATACTGTTCACTATTTATAGGCACAGGACGCAGCCTGTGAGGAATTACAAGTATGCCCCTTATAAAAGTTTACAACATTGACTCAGACCTTTATGGACTAAAAGGTCATTCTATCTTTAAGTCGGTTTGTAATACCGAAGCTTCATGAAGAGGAACCTTCGGCCATCTTATACAAACAGCTTCAGCCGAAAGCCGCTTCTTCCTAGAAGACCTTCGGCGACGAAGCATAGACCCAACAGTAGCCCCTTTCGCGGTGCTAGATCGTTTTTCGTAACGAGCTTGATCCGTGAAAAAAGTCTCTTAAGCTTCGCAGCGCCGAAGGTCTAAAAAACACCTTCCCTGAGCTCGTTGTCGAGAAACGATTCAATTACCCAGCGCGTAGCGGCCCCACCTTGCAGAGTTACTGTTATGCCTCTGCGGTCCACCACGCAGCGAGTGCGAGCGGGTGTCCGCCTGGTGTAAAAATCCTGGCGCTTCGCCTTCTTACCAGCAGTACTATATAAACAGACGAGTAGGTGTGAAGTTACCACAGCATTCATTGCTATTTGCACTGTTTTGCTGCCAAAATCTTTAGCCATCGCCGAAGCTTGACTCACGGAATCGAACGAAGCTCCAGCTTGAAGCCTGCTTCGTCGGAAGAAAAAACTTCGGAAGAAAAAAGTACTAAATTTCCACAAATTCAGAATTAAATGGCCAGAGTACGCTCTACCGCTAGGGTTGAGCGTGAGGGGGACGAAGCTGAGGTTTCGGAGACTGTTCCCATCTCCGAAGCGATGCAAAGGTCCGGACTGGTAACTTCGGAAAAGATCCCCAGTGATGATGCAAATCAAGCAAAACAAGCAATTGCCGAAGCAGAAGAAGAAGTTATTGAGGAAACTGATCCCGAAGACGATTATCGTATTGCCATGCCAAGCAAGCCCAGCCACTTGGACTTTGGAAAGTCTACTGTTTCGAAGGCTGATCTCTCCAAAATGGTAAAGTCAGGCTTTTTCAATGAGAATCAGAAGAAGCTATTACGCTTCGGAGGAGAAGAGACTACCCCAAAGCCGGAGAAGGATGAAATTGTCATTTTTAAGAGCTTTTTAAAGGCTGGATTAAGATTCCCCCTACATGGGATTATTGCAGAGGTACTGAAAAGGTTCGGTATCTATTTTCACCAGTTGACTCCTAACGCTATCGTTAGGCTTAGTGTTTATATCTGGGCACTCCGAAGCCAAGCAGTGGAGCCATTTGCGGACAGCTTTTGCCGGGTTCACGAGCTGCATTATCAGACGAAGGCTAGAAAGGATGGATTGCATGACAATTTTGGTTGCTATAATTTCGCCTATCGGAAAACCACAAAATTTCCTGTAATTAGCTACCGAAGCAAATGGGCAGCAGGCTGGAAGTCGGAGTGGTTCTATGTCAAGGTTAATGACGACAAGGAGAAGCTTGTGCAAAGTCCTCTTGAACTAATCTTCGGAGAAACCCGCCCCCATTGCAACATGACACCGGAAGGTCCAACTCAAAAAGCAATGGATGAATTTAGAATTATTGCAGAGCATATCAGTACAAGAGACCTGGTTCAGGAGTTCTTGGCTTTCAAAGTTTTTCCTAGTTTAAAAGAATGGGAAATGCCGAAGCTGAAGGGGGAAAAGAAAGAAGGTGAACTTGTGCGTTTACCTTACTATTTCAAATTTAAGAAATACTTTAAAACACCTTGCCAAGAGTGGCTGGATACAATTGAAGTAATGTGTAATGAAATACTTGGGAACTACTCCAAAAAAGAAGATCAATTGATGACTGCGGCCTTCGGCACCCGTCCGAAGCGAAGACTGAACCGAGTGCTGGACGCCTTGGGCTTTGAATATCCTGATTATGAAAATCTGAACAAAGGTGCTGGGGGCCAAAAAAGAAAAAGGATGACTGAGGCCATGAATGAAGATGAGAAAGAACCATCAAAGAAGAAAATTCCGAAGAAGAGGAAAACGTCTTCTCCGAAGCAAAAAATGTCCGACGCAGAAGAAACCCCCGCATCACCCTCTGCCGCTGACGTTGAGGAAATTCTGAAGGTAATGACTGAATCCTTACCTGCGAAGCTAAGTCCACTGGGGCCTCAACTGACAAAGTTTTTTCAGAAGGACAAGGAGCCCGAAAAATCGAAGAAAACAATCAAAGCAAAGAGACAAAGAATTATCACTGTGACAGAGGTGATTGACAAGACACCGCCAAGAGCTTCAGCTCAGAGAACACCAGCGGCTGGAGAAGGGACAGATATTGAAATTACACCTTCGGAGGTCGCAGCTGCCGAAGCTGCCTCAGCTGAAGATTTGAACCTGGAGAGCACAATTGAACACATTGACAAAATACTGCTAGACATGGCTGCAAAAGAAGCTACCACCGCCGCCGAAGAGGCCGCGACCGCAGCGTCGGGGAAAGGGAAAGAAATTGCTGATGAAGCTTCAGAAAACGAAGCCTTCATGTTCCAGAATTTAGTTGGAGAACAACTATCAAAAGCTGAAATAGAAGAGCTTAGAGAGTATGCCAAATCCTGCGGATACAAACCTAGAGCACTCCTCTTCAGAGGCGTTGATGATGAAAAATTAGATTGTATTCGAGATCAAACTGGAGCCAAAGTTATCGGTACTCTGTCAAAGAGTATCGGTTTTCCGAAGCTGGAGACAGACATCAGCCGCTACCGACGACAACATATCGTTGGTAGTTTATTTTATTCCAATTTCAAGGTGAAGTACTTTTCCCTTAACTTTTATTGTTTCTAATAATGAAAACATGTCTGACGAAGGTTGTTTTCGTGCAGAGTATGCTGTTGAGCAAAGCCTTGAAAATGCAGCAAGATTTTGAAGACAAAAAGCACGAAGTTATAATTGAAAATTTGGAAAGCAGAATAAAGGAGCAATCAGATGCTATCGAGAAAAAGAACTTTGAGCTCCAGGCAACCGAAGGTTTATTGGCGGAAGCCGAAGCAAAAATAACAGAACTGAACACGAAGCTTCTCCGCCAATCTGAGCAGTTCGAACGAGAAAAGCAAGATCTTAATGCAAAACTTGAAGCCGAAGCTCAACAAAATTCAGATTTGAGAAAACTATTGACGACCCTTCAAGAAAAATGTTTGGAATTTAGCAACAAATGCATTCAACGATTAAGAAAGATTTTTCACTCAGTTGGAGCCAGCAGTGAAAAATTCACCCCCTCAGCTGAAGATCTACCGAAGACCTTCGAACATATTGAGGGTGAGATTGACGAGCTCGACGAAGTCATAGCTGGGCACGGTGACTTCTGTGCCTGGGTAGCTTCTCGGGGCACTGCTGCAGCTTTCCTAAAAGATGGCTGCGATCATGGAAAGATTGTCAATAGGCCAAATTTCACTTTATCACCATCAATCCTAGATGACATTTCTGATCTCGCCTGAAGTATCTCTAATAGATTTGTAAAAATGATATGGACAAAAGGTGGGCGAGAAAAGGCCGGAGACGAAGCTCGGAGTCATCTTGAGGCAGTAAGAAATCATACCTTGTGCTTACCTCTTCCTTCAAGCTCGATTTTGACTTACAACAACCTTATTTATGTAGGATGACGAAGCCGAAGCTGATGATTAAAAGATGACGCCGAAGCTGAAGCTCCTTGGAGATTAAATAGTAGACTGTAGACAGTACTCGAGAAACTTTTGAGATAACTTTTGTAAATGTAACTGAAACTCGTCTTTAATGAATTCTGTTCATACCTTGTAATATATCCTTATCCTTCCATTGATGTATGAGAAGTGCTTTGATGTGGACGAAATTTTCTTTTTTGAGCTGAAGGCGAAAAACACCTTCCCTTCTTTTCGTACGCAGCGAAGCATAGAAAACAACATTTCCCTTCTTTTCGAAGCTCTCCTTTTTGTACACGAAGCTCTTTCTTCCCCCTTTTTTTTCTTTTTGCCGAAGCAACCACTTATGCCATGATGATGATTATCCTACATATGCCTGGATGAATGTTTATGAATGCAAATGCTATGATGTAATGTGATGTGCAAATGAATGGCCAAACACGTATCCGAAGCCATATTCATAGCCATTATTTCCTTAAAAACAATCACACCTCAGCTCTGCATTCCCTTAGGAACGACTTTGGAGCTTCTTCGCCTTTACTTTTGGCGGAATCAGCGTTGACTTTTCGCTGTAAGCTCTGCATTCCTTTAGGAACGACTTTGGAGCTTCTTCGCCTTTACTTTTGGCGGTATCAGCGTTGACTTTTCGCTGTAAGCTCTGCATTCCCTTAGGAACGACTTTGGAGCTTCTTCGCTTTTTACTTTTCGGCACTCGATGGTGCGCTCTCAGCTTTTACATTTACATTCCTTGGGGGATTTTACTCTTATAGGACTAAAAAAGGAAATTACATGTGATGGCCCCATTAAAAACCTTTCTCCCCCTTTAGAAAGGAAAAGGGTGCCATAAAAAAGAAAAAACAAAAAAATTACATCAAGTTACACATAATATCGCCGAAGCTCATCCGCATTCCAAGATCTAGGAATGTCGTTGCCGTCCATATCCTTCAATCTGTATGAACCGGGTCTTGACGAAGATGCTACTAAGAAAGGTCCATCCCATTTCAACTGCAACTTGCCCACTGTTTCTGGGTTGGCCACTCTCCGAAGCACCAAGTGTCCTGGCTCAATATTCTTTAGCCGAACCTTTCTATCTCGCCATTTGATTGTTTCGGCTTGATATTTATTGATGTTCTCCACGGCTTGCAGCCTGATCCCTTCTAAAGCATCTTTTTCTACAGAATAAGCAGCTTCGGAATCTGATTCTGCCGAAGCTACTACTCTTATTGATCTGGTTTTAGCTTCCTCCGGAGTTATTGCTTCGTCACCGAATAACAACTTGAATGGAGTAAAGCCTGTAGACCTTGATATTGTTGTGTTGTGGCTCCACACCACTTTGGTTAACTGATCTGGCCACTTTCCCCTGGGTTGATTGAAGATTAACTTCATTATTCCTGTCATTATAATGCTGTTGGCTCTTTCAACGAGTCCGTTTGACTCCGGATGCCTGACTGATGCAAAATGGATCTTCGTACCGATTTGGTCACAGAAATCCCTGAAAGCTTCGGAGTCAAACTGTGTTCCATTATCCACAGTGATAGCCTTTGGTACGCCGAAACGACAAACAATATTCTGCCAGAAAAACTTTTGGACGGTGGCCGAAGTTATTGTGGCTAAAGGCTTTGCCTCAATCCATTTAGAAAAATATTCCACAGCTACTACAACATATCTCAGGTTCCCTTGGGCCGGTGGTAACGGACCTAACAAGTCAAGGCCCCACCTTTGCAGTGGCCAAATGGGTTGTATGAGCTGTGTTAAGGACGAAGGTTGTTTTTGATCTCTTGCACATTTCTGACAACCTTCGCACTTTTGAACTAATTCCGCTGCATCTGAAGCTGCCTTCGGCCAATAAAACCCTTGGCGGAAAATTTTTCCAAGTAACGGCCTATATCCAATGTGAGATCCACACAAGCCTGCATGTATTTCTTTCATTAACTCTATACCTTCGGTTCTAGATAAACACTTGAGTAGCGGAGCACAAACTCCATGCTTGTACAACTCCCCTTCTATCAAGACATATGGACGAGCTCTTGCCTCTATCCTCCTGTTATAAGTTTCGTCATCTGAAAGGAATTTACCCTGAAGGTAAGAGATGATCTCAGTTCTCCAATCTTCGCTATAAACAGGAGATATATTGAGGACTGCTCTTTCAAGAAGTTCCACCGAAGGTGCTTTTATTGTTTCAAAGAACACATCCGAAGGTAAGGGCAGCCCCTGTGCTGCTGACTTAGCTAGCAAATCAGCATGCTCATTTTGTCCTCGAGGGATATTTTTGACAGAAAATCCCTCGAAGGAAGCTTCAACTCTTCGAACCATATCCAGATACTTTTCAAGCTTCAGATCTTTAGCCTTGCAACTCTTGTCGATATGACCCGAAACAACTTGGGAATCAGTCTTAAGAATGGCCCTTCTGATTCCCATTGCTTTTAGTTTCCGAAGACCCAGAAGCAGGGCTTCGTACTCGGCAATGTTGTTTGTGCAACTAAAATCAAGTTTTGCCGCATAGCAAGTTTTAACTTTGGAAGGTGAAACCAACACAGCAGCTGCTCCCGCTCCGAAGGTTCCCCAAGACCCATCGCAAAACACTGTCCATGCTTCGGCGTCTTTATTTGTTTCTTCCTCCTGAGCCCCTGGCGTCCAGTCAGCAATGAAGTCTGCTAACGCCTGGGACTGAATCGAAGATCTATGAACATATTCAATACAAAATTCATTGAGCTCTGCAGCCCATTTTCCAATCCTTCCAGTAGCTTCTCGGTTCCTCATAATATCCTTCAGAGGTTGTGAAGAAGGAACAATTATGTTGTAAGCTTGAAAATAGTGCCGAAGCTTCCTGGATGCCATCAAAACAGCATATAACACCTTCTCTAATTCTGTGTAGTTTTTCTTTGATATACTAAGAACTTCAGATACAAAATATACTGGGACCTGCTTCCTGACTTGGCCATCAAGCTTCTCCTGGACAAGTGCTGCACTTACCGCTGAGTGCGAAGCTGCCACATATAATAACAAAGGAGCCCCTGGCGTAGGTGGAGTTAGTGTTGTTAGATCTATCAAATACTGCTTCAGCTCTTCGAAGGCCTTCTGCTGGATTGGTCCCCATTGAAAGACTTCGGCTGACTTCAGCACTTCGAAGAATGGTAAGTTTCTCTCTGCTGATCTGGATATGAATCTATTGAGAGATGCCAACCTTCCTGTCAATCTTTGAGCCCCCTTTTTTGTAGTTGGTGGCTCCATCCGAAGTATAGCTTCAATCTTACTTGGATTAGCTTCAATTCCCTTTGTTGAAACCAAGCACCCTAGAAATTTCCCCTTCTTTACTCCGAAGACGCATTTTTCTGGATTCAACTTTAAGCCAGCTTGTCTGAAACTGGCGAAGGTCTCCTGCAGATCAGCAATATGATTCTCCTGCTTCGTGCTTTTTACAATGATGTCATCAACATAAGTTAGCACATTTCTGCCTATCTGAGACTGGAGAACCTTCGCAGTCATTCTGCTGAAACTTCCTCCAGCGTTTTTGAGCCCCTCAGGCATCCGAAGATAACAATATGTGCCACTTGGAGTTATGAAGCTAGTCTTCGGCTCATCTTCCTTCTTCATCCAGATTTGATGGTAGCCTGAATAACAGTCTAACAGACTCATGAGCTCTGAAGAAGCTGCTGCATCAACTAAAGAGTCTATCCTTGGCAATGGGAATTCATCCTTCGGACAAGCCTTGTTAAGATCTGTAAAATCGATACACATTCGCCACTTGCCATTGGCCTTTTTTACCATAACAGTGTTAGCTAGCCATTCTGGGTACTTTACTTCTCTGATAACTCCTGCACTGAGGAGTCTTTTGACTTCGTTACGAGCACCTTCGGCCTTATCATCTGACATTTTCCGAAGCCTCTGCTTTCTGGGTCTGAAGGATGGATCGACATTGAGCGAGTGCTCAATAACATCCCTATTAACTCCGCAGAGATCATTGGCTGACCATGCAAAAACATCTTTATTGTTGAACAAAAACCTTATCAAGGTTTTCTCTTGTTCTTCGGATAACTGAGAGCCCAACAGCACCTTCTGCTCTGCTATATCCTCACATAAGAGCATGAGCTTCGGCTGATCTGCTGAAGCTGCTTTCTCCCTTCTGAATTTGTATTGTTCACAAGCTTCAGCTCCATCTATGTTATGGATTGCTTTTGAATCAGTCCAGTTTCCTTCGGCCCTTCTGGCAGCTTCCTGACTTCCATGAATAGCGATGGGTCCTTGATCCGAAGGTATCTTCATGCAAAGATAGGCAGGGTGAAGAATTGCTTCAAAAGCATTGAGGGTGCCACGACCAATAATTGCATTGTAAGGGTATTCCATATCAACAATGTCAAACACAACTTGCTCAGTTCTAGTGTTGTTGATGAACCCGAAGGTCACTGACATGGTGATCTTGCCCAGTGCTACAATCTGTCTTCCTCCGAAGCCACAGAGAGGATGTGTAGCATCATGAATCTTATCTTCTGGCTCTTGCATTTGTCTGAAGGCCTTAGCAAATATGATATCAGCTGCACTGCCTGTGTCAACCAAGACATTGTGGACCAGAAATCCTTTGATAACACAAGAGATAACCATGGCATCGTTGTGTGGGTAATCCTTGAGCTGAAGATCCTCTTGGGAGAAGGTAATAGGAATGTGAGACCATCTTGACTTGATGAAGGGTCCTTGCACCCCAACATGCTGTACCCTTCTCTGTGCTTCCTTCTTTTGTTTCTTGTTAGCTGGCTCTGAGGACGAACCACCTGTGATCGGGAGCACCAGCTTCGGGTCCGAAGCAGCTCCAGTTTGGTCTTTGAACGAAGCCATCAGCTCAAAAAGTGGAAGTGAGTTCACCGGAGGTGGGCGCCAATGTTGGGGACTTGTTCTCAAATGCTATGAATTAAGAACAAGGCAACATAAAGTGTTAAATGTTAACGTCCTTCGTCCATGAAACATTATTCCCTTGAGGATAATGGGCCTTGGACGAAGGTTGATGAGAGTAAAATTACGAAGCTTAAGTCTTCGTAATAAAATTTCAATAAATATTGTAAAACAACATAAAATAAAGGGTATAAAAGGGGTGAATAAATCATAGACGAATCATATTATATCATATTTACTTGATATATTGAATCATTGAATACAATAATACCTCTGCCTTGGCAAAGGTTGGATTCCGAAAGATGCGATTGCAATTACCAGAATGCGTGAACAGTAAAGGAATACTGTTCACTATTTATAGGCACAGGACGCAGCCTGTGAGGAATTACAAGTATGCCCCTTATAAAAGTTTACAACATTGACTCAGACCTTTATGGACTAAAAGGTCATTCTATCTTTAAGTCGGTTTGTAATACCGAAGCTTCATGAAGAGGAACCTTCGGCCATCTTATACAAACAGCTTCAGCCGAAAGCCGCTTCTTCCTAGAAGACCTTCGGCGACGAAGCATAGACCCAACACCTACTATGAAGTTGTCCTCATTTGAGTATGCGCCAATATTGGCAAAGCTGGTTTTTATCTTTTCTACGCATGCCATAGATTTTTCATAGCATTTCTCTTTTGAAGAACGAAGCTCTACAGCTGTTTTCTCCCAGTGATTTTTCCAGTATTCACTGGCGTCTCGGTCAGCTTCGGCTACCGCACATTTTAATTTTTCTTCTGCCAGCTATTTCCGAAGATCTTCAATTTCGCGCTTCTGGGTCTCAGATTGGGCTTTCGAAGTAGCCTCGTCTTCTTTTATCTTGTTTATCAGTGAGTTTAATATTTTGTCTTTTTCAAGACCTTCGTTCCTTAGCTCAATTACTTCGGAACGAAGGTTATTCAAGGTCATGGTATATCCCTCGTCTTCGGTGCTTTTTTGCGCCCTGAGGGCGTTGCTGAGAATAAGGCCCTGCAAAAGAAGTGTGGTATTAATTATAAGTAAACGAAAAAAATCTTGTTTTTAAACACAAAGATCTTGTTCTCTCACCTTTAAGCTATTGTACGCTAGGCTGTCGGCCAATTCATCTTTGGATAGCACTGACAGTCCGTCTTCTAGCGTTGGGAATCCGAAGCTTCTTCCCATCTCTCGGCAGACAGAGATCTCCTTGCTGTCTGGGAGACAGTATAAGAAGTCTTTGAAAGGGAAATGTGCCCTTGGGCCATTTCTAAGTATTTTGGTGATTAAGGGTCAACATAAGTGCTTAAACGTGAATCAATGCCCATGGATGAACAAAGTGCAAATCTAGAGCAAAGGTATGTTTCTAAGTCTTAGTACATTGGTTTTGTGTACTAATATACTTGTCTAAGTGTTAGAAACAGGGAGAAGAAGAAAAGAAGAAAGTTGGCTGTGTACAGCCAAGAGGCTGTTTCGGTCTGGGGCACCGGACTGTCCGGTGGTGCACCGGACAGTGTCCGGTGCGCCAGGCTGCCTTGGCCGAAGTGGCCACTCTCGGGAATTTGCTGACGGCGTACGGCTAAAATTCACCGGACTGTCCGGTGTGCACCGGACTGTCCGGTGAGCCAACGGTCGGCTGAGCCAACGGTCGACCGCGCGATCTGCGCGGGACACGTGGCCGAGCCAACGGTCGGAAGGGGGCACCGGACTGTCCGGTGTGCACCGGACATGTCCGGTGTGCACCGGACATGTCCGGTGCGCCAACGGCTCCCGCATCTGCAACGGTCGGCTTCGCCAATTAAGGAAAGGAATCGGGCACCGGACACTGTCCGGTGTGCACCGGACTGTCCGGTGCGCCCGACGACAGAAGGCAAAGATGGCCTTCCAGATTTGTTCTCAACGGCTCCTAGCTGCCTTGGGGCTATAAAAGGGACCCCTAGACGCATGGAGGGAGACACCAAGCAACCTTTGAGCATTCTTGATCATCCACACTCAGTCTTTGCGCATCCGTTTGTGATTCTAAGTGATTCGAGCTCTGTTCTTGTGAGAAACTGTGAGATAGTCTTTGAGCTCGATTCTTGGCCGTGTGTGTGCGCGTTTCGCTGTGGATTTGTGTGTGTTGCTTCCCTCCCTTACTCCGTGCTTCTTTGTGAATCTTAAGTGTAAGGGCGAGAGACTCCAATTTGTGGAGATTCCTCGCAAGTGGGATAAAGATAAGCAAGGCAAAATACTGTGGTATTCAAGTGGGTCTTTGGACCGCTTGAGAGGGGTTGATTGCAACCCTCGTCCGTTGGGACACCACAACGTGGAGTAGGCAAGTTTTGTACTTGGCCGAACCACGGGATAAATCACCGTGTCTCCTCTGTGTTGAATTCTCTGTGATTGTCGTATTGTGCAAGATCTTCTCTTTAGCCACTTGGCAATTATTGTGCTAACCCCTAACAAGTTTTTGTGGCTATAAGTTAAGTTTTTACAGGATCACCTATTCACCCCCCCCCCCCCCTCTAGGTGCTCTCAATTGGTATCAAAGCCGTTCTCTTCACAAAGGGACTTACCGCCCGAAGAGATGGATCCTAAGGGGAAGGGAATAGTGATCAACGACAAGGAAAAGGAGTTCTTCGTCAACGACCCAAAAGATGACAAATCCAACGACTCCGGCTCGGGGCATAAACGGAAGGAAGGAAAGAAGAAGAAGACAAGGCGCATCAAGGAGATCATCTACTATGATGATAGTGATGAGTCTACTTCTTCCCAAAAGGATGATGACAACGACTACAAAAAGACGGTCAACTCGAACTTTTCATTTGATTATTCTCGTATTCAACATAGTTCGAATTCGCATTTGCTTTCCATTCCTCTTGGCAAACCTCCACACTTCGATGGGGAGGACTACGGATTTTGGAGTCACAAAATGCGTAGTCACTTATTCTCTCTCCATCCAAGCATATGGGAGATTGTAGAGAATGGAATGAAGTTTGATAGCTCAGATAGCCCTATGCTTATAAATGAACAAATTCATAGAAATGCACAAGCTACTACTGTTCTCTTAGCATCTTTGTGCAGGGAAGAGTACAATAAGGTGAGCGGCTTGGACAATGCCAAGCAGATATGGGACACCCTCAAGATCTCTCACGAGGGGAACGACATCACCATGCTCACCAAGATGGAGTTGGTGGAGGGCGAGCTTGGACGATTCGCCATGATAAGGGGAGAGGAGCCAACTCAAACTTACAACCGGCTCAAGACCCTTATCAACAAAATAAGGAGCTACGGAAGCACGCGTTGGACGGATCACGACGTCGTCCGCCTACTGCTCAGGTCATTTACCGTTCTTGATCCTCATCTCGTGAACAATATTCGTGAGAATCCCAGGTACACGAAGATGACGCCCGAGGAGGTACTTGGAAAATTCGTGAGCGGGCGGATGATGATCAAGGAGGCAAGATACGTCGACGACGCGTTGAACGGTCCACTCCACGAGCCTCAACCCATTGCTCTAAAGGCAACAAGGAGCAAGGAGTCGCTACCCAGCAAGGTGGCACAAATTGAGGCTGCCGGTCTTAATGATGAAGAGATGGCCCTCATCATTAAAAGATTCAAGACGGCGCTAAAAAGTCGAAAGGGACAGCCAAGCAAGGCCAAGACCAAGGGAAAGCGATCATGCTTCAAATGCGGTAAGCTTGGTCATTTCATTGCTAACTGTCCCGAAAATGATAGTGACCAGGAGCAAGGAAAAAATGGGAAGAGAGAGAACAAAAAGGTTTACAAGAAGGCCAAAGGTGAAGCACATCTTGGAAAGGAGTGGGATTCGGATTGCTCTTTGTCCGACTCCGACGACGAAGGACTCGCCGCCACTGCCTTCAACAAATCGGCTCTCTTCCCCAACGAGCATCACACTTGCCTCATGGCAAGGGAAAAGAAGGTACTCACTCGTAATGCTAATACTTATGATTCTTCTAGTGATGATGAATCTAGTGAGGATGAAATTGATTACTCTAGTTTATTCAAGGGATTGGATAGAACTAAGATAGCTAAAATTAATGAGTTGATTGATGCCTTAAATGAAAAGGATAGAATCTTAGAGAAACAAGAAGACCTTTTATATGAAGAACATGATAAATTTGTTAGTGCACAAAATTCACTTGCTCTAGAAGTTAAAAGAAATGGAATACTTTCTTGTGAACTTTCTACTTGTAATGAAACCATTTCTTCTTTAAAAGGTGAAATTAATGTTTTAACTGCTAAACTAGGAGTAGCAAGTAACTCGTGTGTTGAAAATATTACAATTTGCACTAGGTGTAAGGATTTTGATGTTAATGCTTGTAATGAACACTTAGTTTCAATTTCAAAACTAAATGATGAAGTGGCTAGTCTTAATGCTCAACTTAAGACTAGCAAGAGTGAAGTTGATAAAATAAAATTTGCAAGGGATGCCTACACAGTGGGTAGACACCCCTCAATTAAGGATGGTCTTGGCTTCAAGAGAGAGGCCAAGAACTTAACAAGCCATAAAGCTCCCATCTTCGTCAAGGAGAAAGGGAAGGCCCCTATGGCTAGTAGTGCTAAAAGGAACCATGCTTTCTTGTACTATGATAGGAAACATGCTAGAAATGCTTATAATGATTTTGATTCACATGCTTATGATTCTTATGCTATGACTGCTTCTAGTTCTCATGTTGTGCATATGCCTAGGAGAAATTTTGCTCATGTTCCTAGAAAAGTTGTGAACAAACCTTCTACCATTTATTATGCTTGCAATGCTCCCTTTGCTATTTGTAGAAAGGGTAAGAAGGTAATTGCTAGGAAATTAGGGGCAAAATGCAAGGGTGACAAAACTTGCATTTGGGTCCCTAAGGAAATTTGTACTAACCTTGTAGGACCCAACAAGAGTTGGGTACCTAAGTCCCAAGCCTAAATTTGCCTTGCAGGTTTATGCATCCGGGGGTTCAAGCTGGATTATCGACAGCGGATGCACAAACCATATGACGGGGGAGAAGAAGATGTTCACTTCCTACGTCAAGAATAAGGATTCCCAGGATTCAATTATTTTCGGTGATGGGAATCAAGGCAAGGTAAAAGGGTTAGGTAAAATTGCAATTTCTAATGAGCATTCTATCTCTAATGTATTTTTAGTAGAGAGTCTTGGATATAACTTGCTATCTGTTAGTCAATTATGTCAGATGGGGTATAACTGTCTATTTACAAATGTAGATGTGTCTGTCTTTAGAAGAAGCGATGGTTCATTAGCTTTTAAGGGTGTATTAGACGGCAAACTTTATTTAGTTGATTTTGCAAAAAAAGAGGCCGGTCTAGATGCATGCTTAATAGCTAAGACTAGCATGGGCTGGCTGTGGCATCGCCGCTTAGCACATGTGGGGATGAAGAACCTTCACAAGCTTCTAAAGGGAGAACATGTGATAGGTTTGACTAACGTGCATTTCGAAAAAGATAGACCTTGTGCAGCTTGTCAAGCAGGTAAACAAGTGGGAGGAGCGCATCACAGCAAGAATGTGATGACCACTTCAAGACCCCTGGAGCTGCTGCATATGGACCTCTTCGGACCCGTCGCCTATCTGAGCATAGGAGGGAGTAAGTATGGTTTAGTTATTGTTGATGACTTTTCCCGCTTCACTTGGGTGTTCTTTTTGCAGGATAAGTCTGAAACCCAAGGGACCCTCAAGCGCTTCCTCAGGAGAGCTCAAAATGAGTTTGAGCTCAAGGTGAAGAAGATAAGGAGCGACAACGGGTCCGAATTCAAGAACCTTCAAGTGGAGGAATTTCTTGAGGAGGAAGGGATCAAGCACGAGTTCTCCGCTCCCTACACACCACAGCAAAATGGTGTGGTAGAGAGGAAGAACAGGACGCTAATCGATATGGCGAGGACAATGCTTGGAGAATTCAAGACCCCTGAGTGTTTTTGGTCGGAAGCCGTGAACACGGCTTGCCACGCCATCAACAGGGTCTATCTTCATCGCCTCCTCAAGAAGACTTCGTATGAGCTACTAACCGGTAACAAGCCCAATGTATCTTACTTTCGTGTATTTGGGAGCAAGTGCTACATTCTAGTGAAGAAAGGTAGAAATTCTAAGTTCGCTCCCAAAGCTGTAGAAGGGTTTTTGTTAGGTTATGACTCAAATACAAAGGCGTATAGAGTCTTCAACAAATCATCGGGTTTGGTTGAAGTCTCTAGCGATGTTGTATTTGATGAGACTAATGGCTCTCCAAGAGAGCAAGTTGTTGATTGTGATGATGTAGATGAAGAAGATGTTCCGGCGGCCGCTATACGAACCATGGCGACTGGAGAAGTGCGGCCACAGGAACAAGATGAACGAGATCAACCTTCCTCCTCAACTATGGTGCATCTCCCAACCGAAGATGACGAACAGGTACCTCAAGTGGAGGCACTTGATCAAGGGGGAGCACAAGATGATCAAGTGATGGAGGAAGAAGCGCAACCAGCACCTCCAACCCAAGTTCGAGCGATGATTCAAAGGGATCATCCCGTCGACCAAATTCTGGGTGACATTAGCAAGGGAGTAACTACTCGATCTCGATTAGTTAATTTTTGTGAGCATTACTCCTTTGTATCTTCTATTGAGCCTTTCAGGGTAGAGGAGGCCTTGCTAGATCCAGACTGGGTGTTGGCCATGCAGGAGGAACTCAACAACTTCAAGCGCAATGAAGTTTGGACACTGGTGCCTCGTCCCAAGCAAAATGTTGTGGGAACCAAGTGGGTGTTCCGCAACAAACAGGACGAGCACGGGGTGGTGACGAGGAACAAGGCTCGACTTGTGGCAAAAGGTTATGCCCAAGTCGCAGGTTTGGACTTTGAGGAGACTTTTGCTCCTGTGGCTAGGCTAGAGTCAATTCGTATCTTGCTAGCATATGCCGCTCACCATTCTTTCAGGTTGTACCAAATGGATGTGAAGAGCGCTTTCCTCAACGGGCCAATCAAGGAGGAGGTGTACGTGGAGCAACCCCCTGGCTTCGAGGATGAACGGTACCCCGACCATGTGTGTAAGCTCTCTAAGGCGCTCTATGGACTTAAGCAAGCCCCAAGAGCATGGTATGAATGCCTTAGAGACTTTTTAATTGCTAATGCTTTCAAGGTTGGGAAAGCCGATCCAACTCTTTTTACAAAGACATGTGATGGTGATTTGTTTGTGTGCCAAATTTATGTCGATGACATAATATTTGGTTCTACTAACCAAAAGTCTTGTGAAGAGTTTAGCAGGGTGATGACGCAGAAATTCGAGATGTCGATGATGGGCGAGTTGAACTACTTCCTTGGGTTCCAAGTGAAGCAACTCAAGGACGGCACCTTCATCTCCCAAACGAAGTACACGCAAGATCTGCTAAAGCGGTTTGGGATGAAGGACGCCAAGCCCGCAAAGACTCCGATGGGGACCGACGGACACATCGACCTCAACAAAGGAGGTAAGTCCGTCGATCAAAAAGCATACCGGTCAATGATAGGTTCTTTGCTTTACTTATGTGCTAGTAGACCGGATATTATGCTTAGCGTATGCATGTGTGCTAGATTTCAATCTGATCCTAAGGAGTGTCACTTAGTGGCGGTGAAGCGAATTCTTAGATATTTGGTTGCTACGCCTTGCTTCGGGCTCTGGTATCCAAAGGGGTCTACCTTTGACTTAGTTGGATACTCAGACTCTGACTATGCTGGATGTAAGGTCGATAGGAAGAGTACATCGGGGACGTGCCAATTCTTAGGAAGGTCCCTGGTGTCATGGAACTCTAAGAAACAAACCTCCGTTGCCCTATCCACCGCTGAGGCCGAGTACGTTGCCGCGGGTCAGTGTTGCGCGCAACTGCTTTGGATGAGGCAAACCCTCCGGGACTTTGGCTACAATCTGAGCAAAGTCCCACTCCTATGTGACAATGAGAGTGCTATCCGCATGGCGGAGAATCCTGTTGAGCACAGCCGCACAAAGCACATAGACATCCGGCATCACTTTTTGAGAGACCACCAGCAAAAGGGAGATATCGAAGTGTTTCATGTTAGCACCGAAAACCAGCTAGCCGATATCTTCACTAAGCCTCTAGATGAGAAGACCTTTTGCAGGTTGCGTAGTGAGCTAAATGTCATAGATTCGCGGAACCTGGATTGAATTGTAGCATACATGTACTTATGCTTTTGATCATGTTCCTTTTTGCATTTTGTTGCTTTACTATGGTGCTCAAGTTGTACAAACACTCCCTGGACCTCACAAGTCCGTTGCAAAGTGTTGCACATGTTTAGGGGGAGATGTGTTACAACTTGACCCTCTGAGACTAACCATGTGCTTGAGTTTGATGCTTTAGTCTCGAAGGAGGATTGAAAGGGAAAAGGTGGACTTGGACCATGAAAGACTTCCACTGCACTCCGATGAGAGGGTAACTTATTCCAAGTTCATCTTTAAGACTCTTATTGCCTTTGTATTCTTATTGAAGATTTTGGTGAGGCAATGGGGTTATAGGGCCAAGATTGATCCCGTTTTGGTGCTTGATGCCAAAGGGGGAGAAAATAAAGGCCAAAGCGATAAATGGATCAGCTACCACTTGAGAGATTTTGAAAATAGTAGAATAGAGTTTTTGTTGTGTCAAAAGCTTTTATTGTCTCTATTGTCAAAAATTGGCTTCTTGTGGGGAGAAGTGTTGATTATGGGAAATAGGGGGAGTTTTTGAAATCTTTGATCAATCTCTTTTGGAATGACTCTCTTTATGCCTCAACATGTGTGTTTGACATAGAAATAGAGATTTGAGTTTGATTTGCAAAAACAAACCAAGTGGTGGCAAAGGATGATCCATATATGCCAAAATTGAATCAAAACCAATTTGAGTTTTTATTTGAAGTGATTTTGCACTTGTTCTAGTTGCTTTATGTTGTGTTGGCATAAATCACCAAAAAGGGGGAGATTGAAAGGGAAATGTGCCCTTGGGCCATTTCTAAGTATTTTGGTGATTAAGTGTCAACATAAGTGCTTAAACGTGAATCAATGCCCATGGATGAACAAAGTGCAAATCTAGAGCAAAGGTATGTTTCTAAGTCTTAGTACATTGGTTTTGTGTACTAATATACTTGTCTAAGTGTTAGAAACAGGGAGAAGAAGAAAAGAAGAAAGTTGGCTGTGTACAGCCAAGAGGCTGTTTCGGTCTGGGGCACCGGACTGTCCGGTGGTGCACCGGACAGTGTCCGGTGCGCCAGGCTGCCTTGGCCGAAGTGGCCACTCTGGGGAATTTGCTGACGGCGTACGGCTAAAATTCACCGGACTGTCCGGTGTGCACCGGACTGTCCGGTGAGCCAACGGTCGGCTGAGCCAACGGTCGACCGCGCGATCTGCGCGGGACACGTGGCCGAGCCAACGGTCGGAAGGGGGCACCGGACTGTCCGGTGTGCAGCGGACATGTCCGGTGCGCCAACGGCTCCCGCATCTGCAACGGTCGGCTTCGCCAATTAAGGAAAGGAATCGGGCACCGGACACTGTCCGGTGTGCACCGGACTGTCCGGTGCGCCCGACGACAGAAGGCAAAGATGGCCTTCCAGATTTGTTCTCAACGGCTCCTAGCTGCCTTGGGGCTATAAAAGGGACCCCTAGACGCATGGAGGGAGACACCAAGCAACCTTTTGAGCATTCTTGATCATCCACACTCAGTCTTTGCGCATCCGTTTGTGATTCTAAGTGATTCGAGCTCTGTTCTTGTGAGAAACTGTGAGATAGTCTTTGAGCTCGATTCTTGGCCGTGTGTGTGCGCGTTTCGCTGTGGATTTGTGTGTGTTGCTTCCCTCCCTTACTCCGTGCTTCTTTGTGAATCTTAAGTGTAAGGGCGAGAGACTCCAATTTGTGGAGATTCCTCGCAAGTGGGATAAAGATAAGCAAGGCAAAATACTGTGGTATTCAAGTGGGTCTTTGGACCGCTTGAGAGGGGTTGATTGCAACCCTCGTCCGTTGGGACACCACAACGTGGAGTAGGCAAGTTTTGTACTTGGCCGAACCACGGGATAAATCACTGTGTCTCCTCTGTGTTGAATTCTCTGTGATTGTCGTATTGTGCAAGATCTTCTCTTTAGCCACTTGGCAATTATTGTGCTAACCCCTAACAAGTTTTTGTGGCTATAAGTTAAGTTTTTACAGGATCACCTATTCACCCCCCCCCTCTAGGTGCTCTCAGTCTTCTTCTTCGCTGCCATGGAAAACCAATGCCCCTTTCGGATATTTCAATTTTCGGGCATCGAACTGAGCCTCTTGCTTTTCTTTTTCAGTCAACTGTTTCCCCGAAGCATGTCGTAAAATATAATTGAGAGCTTCGGAAAATGCTTCGGGGGTGGCAGTGCCAGTTTCTTCAGCCAAAATTTGTTCTGATGCTTCTGTTTCTTTGGTTTCCAAGGATTTCACCTTGGCGGGCTCTGAAGGCCCAGCTTCAGTCTCAGCTCGGTGTTTTGTAGCTTCGGCATCAGAGTTTCAATTTGCACTTTGGGAGTTTCGGCAATTTTCTTCGAAGTAGTGCTTGAAGCCTTTATTGTCTCCAATACATCCAGAACATTAACCATCCTTTTTCTTTTAGGGGTCATTACTGGACCTTTTTGGGTTTTTGGTACTTCAACTTCTGCCGAAGGACTTAAAATTTCTGATGTCTTTGTCCCCTCAGCCCTCGGCTCTTCAATTTTCTCAGCCTTCGGCGTTGCAGTCAGCTCGTCAATTTTCTGCGCAGGTGTAGGCTCTTTGGCTTTGGTAGCCGAAGAGGTCTCACCGACAAACTCGGGCACTATGGCCGGTTCAATGAAGCGCGGTCGGTGAGTAAGGATCTTCACCTTTTTTCTCTTCGGCGCAGGCCTGCTTGGAGTAGCTGAAGCAGCATCTTTCCCGGAAGTTGCATCTTTTCTCTTTCGCCCCCGTTGCGGGTAGCGGTAGTCAGGGTACATAAACCCAATAGCATCAAAAACTCGGTTGAGCCTTTTCTTCTTCCGGCCTCCGAAGGCCGCAGATAACGCAGTATCTTCTGCCTTAGAGTATGGCCCAAGCAGTTCATCGCTTGTAGCTTCAATGCATTTCAACCAATCATCATCTGGCTCAACAAACTTACCTTCGTATCTGAAGGTGATCTTCATCCTAATCAACCCACCTTCATCAGATTTGGTGATAGTCTCCTTTGGCATTTCCCACTTTTCTACAAGTGGCCATACTCTGAAGGCTATGTGCTCCTGGATTAAATCCCTTGTCCTGATGAAAGAGCAAACTACGTCGAAGGCCCTCTGGCATTCTTCGGTTGCCTCGTCAATATCCACCTTTGGTTTCCGGAGGCCGAAGCGCTGCCAGATAGGGCGCATGATGATATCTTTAATATCTTCTCGTGCCTTCAAATCGTTTTTCACATAGAACCATTCCTTCATCCAGTCTCCGGGCCATCTCTTTCGAAAAGTTGGCACGGGACAGCTTGACCCAGAGCGAGCACCGAAGCTATCACAGCCAAAATTGTTATGATATTGCTCTTTACCCCAGGGTTTCATCTCATATAATAGCTCGTGCATATTGCAGAAACTTTTTGCATTTGGCTCCAAACCCTGGCTCTTCACGGCCCGTACGAAGATTCCCATTCTTATTATTGCTTCGGGAGTAAGTTGATGAAGGTAGACCTGATATATCTTCAGAACTTCAACCACAAATCTGTTTAAGGGGAACCGAAGCCCAGCTTTAAAAAAGCTTCGGAAGATCACGACTTCATTCTCTTCGGGAGTAGGCACAGTCCTCTCTCCGTCATCTGCCCTCACAGTAGACATGTCTCAAAAATACCTCCCCCTCATGTTATCAAGATGACTTTGTTTAATACTTGATTTTCCGAAGACTGTGTGACTTGGTTGCCACGGTCGATCTTCGGAGTCTTCACCCCCACTTTCTACATCATAACTGTCACTCTCACAGGTATCTTCAGATAAGCCTTCTAAAATTTCTCTAGTAATCTTCTCTGTACTTGTTCTCGGTATCGATTCAAGGAAGCCTAGATTCTTCTCCTCAGAAAGGCTCAGTTTCATTTCGGCAACAGCTTTCTTTTCCTGAGACATCTCTTCAAAAATGCTGAAAACGTGCTCTTAGGGCCGAAGCTAAAAAATCTAAAAAGCTGGTCAAGTGTTTGTAGGCAAAGAGATGTTTGAGCAGGCAAAGCAGATGGCAAGAAAGCGTGCCAAATGAGCTCCCGGTCATATCATATTTATACGCCTAGGGCATTGCAAGTGGGAGGGTCCCGCTTGTCATTGACTGTTGCTATTCTAGCAAAGGGAAGGTGTTTTTTCGGACCTTCGGCTTAGGGCCTTCATCCATATCGCAATCTGAATTTATTATCCTAACAAATTAATATTGCGAGGGGCTACTGTTGGGGGCCTTCGGCTTCCGAAGGTCCTCAAAAACGTGATTTAACAATGTTTCTGGAGTATAATACATGAGCAGGTACCTTCGAACATGGACCCTTCGGACTTGAGTCAAAATCACAGTATGAAGAAACACAAGGGGAACGAAGGATGGAACGGAGCCGAAGCTGTGCGCAAGGGAGCTTCGGCATGATGACAGGAAAAAGGAAACTGACTTAAAGAGGAAAAGGCTATCTAGACCCCGATGAATTACTATAGAGTTATTATCAAATGCAAAGGGCCTGGATGTAATTTTGCATGGGCTGCGACCCGTGCCTATAAATAGATGAACAGTACTCCCGTACTGTTCACGCTGACTTGGCATTTGCTTTTGCGTCACACTTGTATTCTTTATCTTCCTTCAAGCCGAAGGTACACTTGTAATAAATTATTATCTTTATTCATAGTAATAAAATAAAAACAATACAATAATGATAACATATTTAACGGTTCACATTGTTCATGTTTCGTATGACTCCTTCTTCATTTTTATATATGTCGTACTTACGAAGGTATGCACTTTGTAACCTTCGTCCAAGAGTCATTATATCCTAAGGGAAATAATGCTCCGAAGGATGAAGGACTTTAACGTTTAACATTCTTTATGTTGCCTTGCTCTTAAGCCGAAGCAATTGAGAGCAAGTCACCAACACTCGGGTTATGGGGCACCAAGACCTGGGCGCGAACATAATCACCAAGTATGCTGGGACCAAGTCTCACACATATGATGAATCATGGCACAGGATCGAATCTCACATTTTTACTATATAATAGGAGTTCTGTACAAAATAAATAAATAATTACATTATAAGGAGACAATGGTCCAGCAACCCAAAGTTGACTAGGAGACAATGACCTAGACCTCTCACGAACTCGTCACAGCATCCTCCAAGTGCCTCATCATGCGGTACCTGTTCTTGACCTATGGGGAAGTGCGAGACAGCAAGAGTGAGCTCACATACGTTCATCGCTCAACAAGTTGTGGGGAATAATGTGCATGAACTCGCCAAAGGTGGGACCTCATGTGAAGTGTAAGGCTTACCAAAGAGGATGGTTGAAGCTGAGCATTGCTTTTAAAGTTGGTCAAAATTTTATTAGCAGTTACTAAGTAGAAGTAAATACCAAACCCAATTAAGTAGTAGAACAAAAGTAATAACAACACCTGCGATGCAATGCATATGACAAATTGAATTTAGTTGCATAAATTAATCATGTGAGTGTCCGAGCTGCTCATGACCGTGAGCACGGCTAGTATACCAGTTTTACACTCTGCAGAGGTTGCACATCTTTACCCACAAGTCATGTTACCCATCTGCCAAGGGATCGTGACTTCCCATACACCTCTACCGAGGAGGCGAGGCAGGGTAACACTACGAGTCCTTTACAAAGTTCCACTAGCTTCAGAAAACCCACTACAGTTTCTAGTAAGCTCCAATGCAGGGACCCCTCGCCTGACCACCATCGCAGCAAAATCAACCCAAGGGCCTCCCTACACTGACCACTCCCCTACTGCCCTTGCCCCTTTCGGGTAAGGTAGTCCTCCACTAGCTTTCCTAATTAGTCAGCCAAGGACATCCCATACCACCCTTGTGATAGCACTGTTTTCCCGGGTGGTTCTGCATGTTCCAATTAACATAATGATCTTATCATGAACAGTAAATAACAAATTGATAATAACAATGTGATCATGAATGATGTTTATCTCCATACCCAAAACCACATAAAGCAATAGCAGGTACTACCCCAAAATTCAGTGGTAAACAAGGTATAAAGATAGTCAAACTAGGGTAACCTGTTGGGTCCCATTAAAATTAACCTATGCAGATCATTATGATTAATAAGAACATGATTGGGTAAAAAGAAGTGATCAAGGGCACAACTTGCCTGGGACTTGAGATTCTAGGTACCAACATGCTCTTCAGATGATTCGTGACCTCGCGCTTATCGTAGCAATACAAACAAACATGATATAGGAAAATTTAACATTACACGAAACATAAAAATAAACTGCGTAATAATAATCTACGTGTCGCTACAAGATCGTGGGTTCGAGAATTACTAAAATCGGAGCGATGTTTGTAAAGGTATGGCTTTCTGAAGTTTTAGGTGATCAAATAGTAAAAAATACTTTATATGAATCATGTGAGACAAATATTAGAGAAATAACTAATTCTAATTTAATATAATTCATAAGTTGATTAGAGATCATATTTTATTCTAATTATACTCGTAGACAATTTAAAATAATAGCCTAACTTTGATTAGCAAGTTTAACCCCAAGTTAAACCGGTATTTATCTATATACTTTTTAGAACATGTCATATGATAAAACAATGTTGTTCAATGTGTGGGCAATTTTAATATGAATCTAACACAAGTTAAAAGGGTTAAATCGGAATTAAGACGTGGAAGATATGCATTATATAAGATTTAGGATCACTGTATACTTGTTTTACTAGCTTCGGGGATCAATTTGTGAATTCCAGGGGCCTATACCCAATTACTTAACACGGCAAAGGATGGCGAGTTGTTTTGTGTAAAGTACATGGGTTCTTTTAGAAAAAGACCATGACTGTTATAATGCGCGGGCAACCAGAGCCGTCCAGATCGAATCCAATGGTCACAATACAACGCGCGAAGGGGTATGTGCATAATCTATCCTCGCCCTCCAACGACGATCCAATGGTCAGCGTATATCTTCAACCTCACGTGCTCCTGCCTCTCTTTCTCTCTCCGCTATGGTGGCACGCCTTCCGTGACCCCATGCCTCATGATCCCGTAGCGACGAGCGAGAAGACACGCTAAGCAAACGGAACAGCATCGCACTGCCCCAACGTTAGTGAAGTTCTGTGTGGCCTTCCTAGTAGCATCGTTACCTAGTAGGTTAGGCAGCCGGACCAACAATGGAGCTTTACGGGTTATCCATAAAACCACGCCCCCGGCCCAGTACCCCAGACCCGATAAACGCTAGGCACAGTTGAGCACTGGAAAAACATTCTAGGGGTTGCGTACCGGCGGTTAAGATGACGAAGACGCCTGTCTGCTCTCGGTGACTCCGTGGTGTCCCTACAACCCTGGTGAGCAGTATCGCCTCCACCAGTAGTTCCTCGAGCTTGGCAGCCTATGAGATGCGTACAACGCGCTGGCGAATCTGCACGGCCATACGACGGTGCAGGCGAGAGGATGTAGTGGTGGTGCTATGGTTCAAGGGAGGAGGGGCGGCTGGTATTTATGCTCCTAGATGGCGACGGTTCATAGCCGAGCCCGGGATCCACGACGATGGTTAGCATCTGGCGAGGATGTCCCATATGCCAGTGATATGGAAAAAAAAATTGATGCCAGAGATTGCGTCACACATGCTCCTGGATTTTTTGATAAATAAAAGGGAGAAAATAAAGGCATAGGGCCACGCCAAGGGAAGATGGAGTGGGCACAAATGATTGGCCCGCTCGGCTTGTAGGAGTTTGTTTTTTGTTTCATTTCCTATTTTAGTTTACAACTTCAAATTCAATTCTGAGTTGTTTTTTTCTTATTTCTATTTTAAATTTGGATTTTCACATAGATTGCTAAACTCAAATCAAGGTCTTCAATATCCAACTAAAAAAATATGCACCAGCCAAAATCCCAGTACGAATGCAAAAGTATAGTTTTATTTATTCATTATTTTATTTAGCAAATACTTTATAACATACAAATCTTACAATGAATAAGAAAGGGTTTATTTTAGGAAAATAATATCTAATGTAACATTCATTAAAAATTGATTTTACTTACCCTCTTTAAGAATGTCCCACAACCATATTAAAAATAATAATAATCTAATTTATATGAATATCTTTCCACTTTTGATTTGGTCTCTTTAATTTCTTTATTTATTTATTTGTTATTTGCATAAATTAATGCCATTAGTTGAGTATGATGGAAAAAGAAAAAGGAAATCAAGGAATCACCCAAAACACTCACTTATAGATGTATTTATTTTTTATATAACAATTTTGGGATTTACAAATCCTACCCCCTTAACAGAAATCTCGTCCTCGAGATTTGTAATATTGGATGCAAAAGAAATTGTTTGTAGTCTATGGGTTAGTTTCTAATTGATTTTAATACGAAAACTCCTTTTTTCTATATCGCAATTTATCGGGTGATTAGGAAAGCCTGTGTATATATGGTATAGCCACTTTATTATGCAGGATAAAAGATATATTTAAAGCATATATAGGTTTGGGTAAGAAAGAGTGGGGTAAGAAAAGACTCTATCCAAGATTGTGGATCTTGGTTCCTTTGGAGGTATGGCTTGACTATTATTATTCCTCAACGAGTTTGATCTCCTTCTTCTCGAGTCTCGGTGTCTTCATCCAGATTAGGGACAAGAGGTTAAGATAGATCTGTAGGTAACACATTAGTAGGTTGAGTAGCTATTTTAGTAGGTAGCTATAAGTTGAATGAGATTAGTCAGAATAAAGTTTGATTGTTTACTTCTAGATTGGGTGGGATAGGTTATGGAACCTATTATGTAGGTCAAGTTGTTGTGTATGGCCGAGTTGAACTAAGTCACCAATTTAGGCTTAGGGGTATGGCCTTATCTTTTGTACCAGCATTGAGTAACTCACTCTAGATTAGATCATAATAGATTAGATAGAATCTAGATTAGGTTGGAATGACTAGATTAGACTAGTTTAAGTTAGATAGATCTACCAGGGTAGGATATATTATTATGATATGTTAGATTCTTTTGAGATAAGATGGATTATATGGTGTAGGTAAGTCAGAATCTCTGTTAGGTTAAAACAGAGGGGTTATGCAACCATCTCACGGGTAAGGTAGTTGCGTATGGCCAGGTAGTTGTATATGGTCAAATTAGTCTAGGGCACCAATTTTGCTTAAAACATATTTATAGGAGTAAAGTCTAATCTATTTCACCAGTATTAACTTACCCGTTAAGTAATTTAAATTAGATTAGCTCAACTTAAGGTTAGCCTTCGTTAGGTTAGATTAATCTATCTCATTAGATCAGATCTAGGTTAGATTGTTATGACTAGATAGACTAGATAAGATCTAATTAATTTGGTTTAGATCTTGGTGGTTACTCTGGGATGAGATAAGTAAAGTGGTTAGGATAAGCTGATCCTTTCAAGATAAGATGAACCTATAAAGGCAAGCGAGAATCTTTTTAAGGTAAGATGGTCTACAAGATAGATATGTTTATTTTATTTTCTTTTATTAGAGCTAATCTATCTTTCCAAAGATAATTTTCTTTTATGCCTATATGCATATGTAGATGCAATTGTGGACATTACTCCACAACCCATCACACTCAATCAAAGATCCAAATTATACAAGTATCATAAGAACAAACAGTGCAGCATATAGATACCTATAAAAATAGTTTTGTTTTTTTTGTTCCTAAGATTAGGTCTCCTATTCCTAAAGGTCACTTTAGGCACAAGATTTCAAAATGTGAAATCCACTTTTGTCTTTAGAAAAGAAAAGATAAGAATAATTAGAGTATAGAGCAGAAATGGATGAGAAAAGATTAAGAAAAAGTTTAGAAAGAATCAGAGTAGCAAAGGTAAGTATGTAAGGGTTATCGAGTTCTATCTAGGTTTCGTCCTACAGTCAACATTCCTCTGATACCACTTCTGTCACACCCAGGTTTCGAGGCACCAAGACCCGGGCGCGAACATAATCACCAGGTATGCTGGGACCAAGTCTCACACATATGATGAATCAGGGCACAGGATCGAATGTCACATTTTTACTATATAATAGGAGTTCTGTACAAAATAAATAAATAATTACATTATAAGGAGACAACGGTCCAGCAACCCAAAGTTGACTGGGAGACGAAGGCCTAGACCTCTCACGAACTCGTCACAGCATCCTCCAAGCGCCTCATCCTACGGTACCTGTTCTTGACCTATGGGGGGTGTGAGACAGCAAGAGTGAGCTCACATACGTTCATCACTCAACAAATTGTGGGGAATAATGTGCATGAACTTGCCAAAGGTGGGAGCTCATGTGAAGTGTAAGGCTTTGCCAAAGAGGATGGTTGAAGGTGAGCATTGCTTTTAAAGTTGGTCAAAATTTTATAAGCCGTTACTAAGTATAAGTAAATACCAAACCCAATTAAGTAGTAGAACAAAAGTAATAACAACACCTGCGATGCAATGCATATAACAAATTGAATCTTTTTAAGGTAAGATGGTCTACTAGATAGATATGTTTATTTTATCTTCTTTTATTAGAGCTAATTTATCTTTCCAAAGATAATTTTCTTTTATGCCTATATGCATATGTAGATGCAATTGTGGACATTACTCCACAACCCATCACACTCAATTAAAGATCCAAATTAGACAAGTATCATAACAACAAACATTGCAGCACATAGATACCTATAAAAATAGTTTTGTTTTTTTGTTCCTAAGATTAGGTCTCCTATTCCTAAAGGTCACTTTAGGCACAGGATTTCAAAATGTGAAATCCACTTTTGTCTTTAGAAAAGAAAAGATAAGAATAATGAGAGTAGAGCGGAAATGGATGAGAAAAGATTAAGAAAAGTTTAGAAAGAATAAGAGTAGCAAAGGTAAGTATGTAAGGGTTATCCAGTTCTATCTAGGTATCGTCATACAGTCAACATTCCTCTGATACCACTTCTGTCACACCTGGTTTCGGGGCACCAAGACCCGGGCGCGAACATAATCACCAGGTATGCTGGGACCAAGTCTCACACATATGATAAATCATGGCACATGATCGAATGTCACATTTTTACTATATAATAGGAGTTCTGTACAAAATAAGTAAATAATTACATTATAAGGAGACAACGGTCTAGCAACCCAAAGTTGACTAGGAGACGACGGCCTAGACCTCTCACGAACTCGTCGCAGCATCCTCCAAGCGCCTCATCCTACGGTACCTGTTCTTGAACTATGGGGGGGTGTGAGACAGCAAGAGTGAGCTCACATACGTTCATCGCCCAATAAGTTATGGGGAATAATTTGCATGAACTCACCAAAGGTGGGAGCTCATGTGAAGTGTAAGGCTTACCAAAGAGGATGGTTGAAGCTGAGCATTGCTTTTAAAGTTGGTCAAAATTTTATTAGCAGTTAGTAAGTATAAGTAAATACCAAACCCAATTAAGTAGTAGAACAAAATTATTAACAACACCTGCGATGCAATGCATATGACAAATTGAATTTAGTTCCATAAATTAATCATGTGAGTGTCCGAGCTCCTCATGACCGTGAGCACGGCTAGTATACCAGTTTTACACTCTACAGAGGTTGCGCATCTTTACCCACAAGTCATGTGCCAAGGGATCGCGACTTCCCATACACCTCTACCGAGGAGGCGAGGCAGGGTAACACTACGAGGCCACTACAAAGTTCCACTAGCTTCAGAAAACCTGCTACAGTTTCTAGGAAGCTCAAATGCAGGGACCCCTCGCCTGACCGCCATCCCAGCAAAATCAACCCAAGGGCCTCCCTACACTGACCACTCCCCTACTGCCCTTGCCCCTTTCGGGTAAGGTAGTCCTACACTAGCTTTCCTAATTAGTCAGCCAAGGGTGTCCAATACCACCCTTGTGGTAGCACTGTTTTCCCGGGTGGTTCTCCATGTTCCAATTAACATAATGATCTTATCATGAACAGTAAATAACAAACTGATAATAACAGTGTGATCATGAATGATGTATATCTCTATACCCAAAACCACATAAAGCAATAGCAGGTACTACCCAAAAATTCAGTGGTAGACAAGGTATAAAGATATTCAAACTAGGGTAACCTGTTGGGTCCCATCAAAATTAACCTATGTAGATCATTATGAATAATAAGAACATGATTGGGTGAAAAGAAGTGATCAAGGGCACAACTTGCCTAGGACTTGAGATTCCAGGTACCAACATGCTCTTTAGATGACTCGTGACCTCGCGCTAGTCATAGCAATACAAACAAACATGGTATAGGAAAAATTAACATTATATCAAACATAAGAATAAACTGCGTAATATAATCTACGTGTCGCTACAAGATCGTGGGTTCGAGAATTACTAAAATCGGAGTTATGTTTGTAAAGGTATGGCTTTCTAAAGTTTTATGTGATCAAATAGTAAAAATATACTTTATATGAATCATGTGAGACAAATACTAGAGAAATAACTAATTCTAATTTAATATAAGTCATAATTTGATTAGAGATCATATTTTATTCTAATTATACTCGTAGACAATTTAAAATAATAGCCTAACTTTGATTAGCAAGTTTAACCCCAAGTTAAACCGGTATTTATCTATATACTTTTTAGAACATTCCAAATGATAAAACAATGTTGTTCAATGTGTGGGCAATTTTAATATGAATCTAACACAAGTTGAACGGGTTAAATCGGAATTAAGACGTGGAAGATATGCATTATATAAGATTTAGGATCACTGTATACTTGTTTTACTAGCTTCGGGGATCAATTTGTGAATTCCAGGGGCCTATACCCAATTACTTAACACGGCAAGGGATCGTGAGTTGTTTTGTGTAAATGAGAGCACCTAGAGGGGGGTGAATAGGTGATCCTGTAAAACTTAAAACTTAACACCACAAACTTGATTAAGAGTTAGGACAATGAAATCAAGTGAGTAGAGAGGAGAGCTCTTGTGAAGCACAATAGACACAATAAAGACAAGCTCAAGAGACACGAGGATTTATCCCATGGTTCGGCCAAGTACAAAACTTGCCTACTCCACGTTGTGGCGTCCCAACGGACGAGAGTTGCACTCAACTCCTCTCAAGTGATCCAATGATCAACTTGAATACCACGGTGTTCTTCTTTACTTTACTCTTTCCCGTTTGCGAGGAATCTCCACAACTTGGAGTCTCCCGCCCTTACAATAAAAATCACAATGAAGCACTAGAGTAAGGGAGGGAAGCAACACACTCAAATCCACAACAAATACACATACACAAGATCAAGACTTGAGCTCAACACAATATCTCAAGGTTCTCACTAGAACGGAGCTCAAATCACTAAGAATGTCGAACAAGTGCGCAAGAATGAAGTGTGAGTGATCAACAATGCTCAAGGAATGCTTGGTATACTCCTCCATGCGCCTAGGGGTCCCTTTTATAGCCCCAAGGCAGCTAGGAGCCGTTGAGAGCATTCCAGGAAGGCAACTCTTGCCTTCTGTCGCCTGGCGCACCGGACAGTCCGGTGCAGATCTCTTTCCTTATTTGGCGAAGCCGACCGTTGCAGATTTCGAGCTGTTGGCGCACCGGACACTGTCCGGTGCACACCGGACAGTCCGGTGCCCCCTTCTGACCATTGGCTTTGCCACGCGTCGCGCGCGGATTCCTCGGCCGACCGTTGGCCCGGCTGACTGTTGGCTCACCGGACAGTCCGGTGCACCACCGGACAGTCCGGTGATTTATAGTCGTACGCCGTTAATTGCTTCCCGAGAGCAGCCAGTTGACAAACACCGGCCTGGCGCACCGGACACTGTCCGGTGCACCACCGGACAGTCTGGTGCACCCAGACCGAGCTGTCTTTGGCTGAACAAAACCATCTCTTTTTCAACTTGATTTCTCCTGTTTCCAGCACTTAGACACAATACATTAGTCTCCAAAATAATGTACTGTCTTAGAAACATACCTTTTTATTTGATTCGCACTTTGTCCACCACTTTGCCTAGATTAACATAAGTCCACTTGTGTTGGCACTCAATCACCAAAATACTTAGAAATGGCCCAAGGGCTCATTTCCCTTTCAATCTCCCCCTTTTTGGTGATTTATGCCAACACAATAAAAGGCAACTAAAGGAAGTGCAGCATCAATACAAATGAGAACTCAAAATTGTTTTGATTCAAATTTGGCATATATGGATCATTCTTTGCCACCACTTGGTTTGTTTTTGCAAATGAAACTCAATTTCCTATCTCTAAGTCAAACACACTTGTTGAAACATAGAGAGAGATATTTCAAGAGAAGTTGATCAAAGATTTCAAAAACTCCCCCTATTTCCCATAATCAAATATTCTCCCCACAAGAGATCAACTTATGACAAAAAGAGACATTTAGAATTTTGACAAATCAAAAGTCCTAACTCTACTATTTTCAAAATTCTCAAGTGGTAGCTGATCCATTTCTTGCTTTGGCCTTATTTTCTCCCCCTTTTGCATCAAGCACCAAAAGGGATCAATCTTGGCCTTTTAACCCCATTGCCTCACCAAAATCTTCAACTAAGAGTAAAAAGGCAACAAGAGTACAAAGATGAACTTGGAATCAGTTACTCTTTCATCGGAGTGCAGTGGAAGTCTTGCATGGTCCAAGTCCACCTTTTCCCTTTCACACCTCCTTTGAGACTAAATTAAGCAAACTCAAGCACATGGTTAGTCGCAAAGGGTCAAGTTGTAGCACATCTCCCCCTAAATATGTGCATCACTTGCAAATGGACTTGTGAGGTCCGGGGAGTGCATGTACAACTTGAGCACCATAAATAAACAACAAAATGCATTAAGGAACATGATCAAGGCATAAAACACATGTATGCTAAAAATCAATCCAGGTTAAGCGAATCTAAGACATTTAGCTCACTACGCAGCCTGCAAAAGGTCGACTCATCTAGAGGCTTGGTGAAGATATCGGCTAGCTGGTTCTCGGTGCTAACATAAAACACTTCGATATCTCCCTTTTGCTGGTGGTCTCTCAAAAAGTGATGCCGGATGTCTATGTGCTTTGTGCGGCTGTGTTCAATAGGATTATCCGCCATGCGGATAGCACTCTCATTATCGCATAGGAGTGGGACTTTGCTCAGATTGTAGCCAAAGTCCCTGAGGGTTTGCCTCATCCAAAGTAGTTGCGCGCAACACTGTCCTGCGGCAACATACTCGACCTCAGCGGTGGATAGGGCAACGGAAGTTTGTTTCTTAGAGCTCCATGACACCAGGGACCTTCCTAAGAATTGGCACGTCCCCGATGTACTCTTCCTATCGACCTTACATCCAGCATAGTCGGAGTCTGAATATCCAATCAAGTCAAAGGTAGACCCCTTTGGATACCAGATCCCGAAGCAAGGCGTAGCGACTAAATATCTAAGAATTCGATTCACGGCCACTAAGTGACATTCCCTTGGATCGGATTGAAATCTAGCACACATGCATACACTAAGCATAATATCCGGTTCACTAGCACATAAGTAAAGCAAGGAACCTATCATAGACCGGTATGCTTTTTGATCAACGGACTTACCTCCTTTGTTGAGGTCGGTGTGTCCGTCGGTTCCCATTGGAGTCTTTGCTGGCTTGGCGTCCTTCATCCCAAACCGCTTGATCAATTCTTGCGTGTACTTCGTTTGGGAGATGAAGGTGCCATCCTTGAGTTGCTTCACTTGGAACCCAAGGAAGTAGTTCAACTCGCCCATCATCGACATCTCAAACTTTTGAGTCATTACCCTGCTAAACTCTTCACAAGACTTTTGGTTAGTAGAACCAAATATTATGTCGTCGACATAAATTTGGCACACAAATAAATCGCCATCACATGTCTTAGTGAAAAGAGTTGGATCGACTTTCCCAACCTTGAAAGCATTAGCAATTAAAAAGTCTCTAAGGCATTCATACCATGCTCTTGGGGCTTGCTTAAGTCCATAGAGCGCCTTAGAGAGCTTACACACGTGGTTGGGATATCGTTCATCCTCGAAGCCAGGGGGTTGCTCCACGTACACTTCCTCCTTGATTGGCCCGTTGAGGAAAGCGCTCTTCACATCCATTTGGAACAACCTGAAAGAATGGTGAGTAGCATAGGCTAACAATATGCGATTTGACTCTAGCCTAGCCACAGGAGCAAAAGTCTCCTCAAAGTCCAAACCTGCGACTTGGGCATAACCTTTTGCCACAAGTCTAGCCTTGTTCCTTGTCACCACCCCGTGATCGTCTTGTTTGTTGCGGAAGACCCACTTGGTTCCCACAACAATTTGCTTGGGACGAGGCACCAGTGTCCAAACTTCATTTCTTTTGAAGTTGTTGAGCTCCTCCTGCATGGCCAACACCCAGTCCGGATCTAGCAAGGCCTCTTCTACCCTGAAAGGCTCAATAGAAGATACAAAAGAGTAATGCTCACAAAAATTAACTAATCTAGAACGAGTAGTTACTCCCTTGCTAATGTCACCCAAAATCTGGTCGACACGATGATTCCTTTGAATCGTCGCTCGAACTTGGGTTGGAGGTGCCGGTTGTGCTTCTTCCTCCATTAAATGATCATCTTGTGCTCCGCCTTGATCACACGCCTCCTCTTGATGAACCTGTTCATTTTCTTGGGTTGGGGGATGCACCATTGTTGAGGAAGAAGGTTGATTTAGCTCCTTTTGTTCCAGTGGCCTCACATCTCCAATCGCCATGGTGCGCATTGCGGCCGTTGGAACGTCTTCTTCATCTATATCATCAAGATCAACAACTTGCTCTCTTGGAGAGCCATTAGTCTCATCAAATACAACGTCGCTAGAGACTTCAACCAAACCCGATGATTTGTTGAAGACCCTATACGCCTTTGTATTTGAGTCATAACCTAACAAAAACCCTTCTACAGCTTTGGGAGCAAACTTAGAATTCCTACCTTTCTTCACTAGAATGTAACATTTGCTCCCAAATACACGAAAGTAAGACACATTGGGTTTGTTACCGGTTAGAAGCTCATATGAAGTCTTCTTGAGGAGGCGATGAAGATAGACCCGGTTTATGGCGTGGCAAGCCGTGCTTACGGCTTCCGTCCAAAACCGTTCGGGCGTCTTGAATTCACCAAGCATTGTCATGTCTAGTAGTGTCCTGTTCTTCCTCTCTACCACACCATTTTGTTGTGGTGTGTATGGAGCGGAGAACTCGTGCTTGATCCCTTCCTCCTCAAGATACTCCTCCACTTGAAGGTTCTTGAACTTGGACCCATTGTCGCTCCTTATCTTCTTCACTTTGAGCTCAAACTCGTTTTGGGCTCTCCTTAGGAAGCGCGTGAGGGTCCCTTGGGTTTCAGATTTATCCCTTTCACCTTGCCTTGGTTCCCATCACCGAATATGATTGAATCTTGGGGATCCTTGTTCTTGACGTAGGAAGAGAACATCCTCTTTTCCCCCGTCATGTGGTTTGTGCATCCGCTGTCGATAATCCAGCTTGAGCCCCCGGATACATAAACCTGCAAGGCAAATTTAGGCTTGGGTCTTAGGTACCCAACTCTTGTTGGGTCCTACAAGGTTAGTACGAATATTCTTAGGGACCCAAATGCAAGTTTTATCTCCCTTGCATTTTGCCCCTAATTTTCTAGCAACCACCTTCTTATCCTTTCTACAAATAGCAAAGGAAGCATTGCAAGCGTAATAAATTGTAGAAGGTTCATTCATTACTTTCCTAGGAGCATGAACAATATTTCTTCTAGGCACATGATGAACAACATTTTTCCTAGTCACATTTCTATCATGCATAATAGAAGAACTAGAAGCAATCATGGTATGAGAAAAAGCATCATAACTTCTATAAACATTCCTAGAATGTCTCCTATCATGATACATGAAAGCATGGTTCTTTTGAGCACTACTAGCCATAGGGGCCTTCCCTTTCTCCTTGGCGGAGATGGAAGCCTTATGGCTTGTTAAGTTCTTGACTTCCCTCTTGAAGCCTAGACCATCCTTAATTGAGGGGTGTCTACCAATCATGTAGGTATCCCTTGCAAATCTCAGTTTGTCAAATTCACTCTTGCTAGTCTTAAGTTGGGCATTAAGACTAGCCACTTCATCATTTAATTTAGAAATTGAAACTAGGTGTTCACAACAAGCATTAACATTGAAATCTTTACACCTATTGCAAACTACAACATGTTCTACACAAGATGTTGATTTATTAGCTATTTCTAGCTTAGCACTCAAATCATCATTTATGCTCTTTAAGCTAGAAATAGAGTCATGACATGTAGAAAATTCACAAGAAAGCATTTCATTCCTGTTTATTTCTAAAGCAAGGGATTTTTGTGACTCTACAAACTTATCATGTTCTTCATACAAAAGATCCTCTTGCTTTTCTAATAACCTATTTTTATCATTCAAGGCATCAATTAATTCATTAATTTTATCAACCTTAGTTCTATCTAGGCCCTTGAATAAACATGAATAGTCTATTTCATCATCGCTAGATTCTTCATCACTTGAGGAAGCGTAAGTACTAGTATCACGAGTGCTTACCTTCTTTTCCCTTGCCATGAGGTAGGTGTGATGCTAGTTGGGGAAGAGGGCCGACTTGTTGAAGGCGGTGGCGGCGAGTCCTTCGTTGTCGGAGTCGGACGACGAACAATCCGAGTCCCACTCCTTTCCAAGGTGTGCCTCGCCCTTAGCCTTCTTGTAAGCCTTCTTGTTTTCCCTCTTGTTCCCTTGTTCCTGGTCACTATCATTATCGGGACAGTTAGCGATAAAATGACCAATCTTACCACATTTGAAGCATGAGCGCTTCCCCTTCATCTTGGTCTTGTTTGGATGCTCCTTGCGACCCCTTAGCGTCGTCTTGAAACGCTTAATGATGAGGGCCATCTCTTCCTCATTGAGTCCTGCCGCCTCAACTTGTGCCACCTTGCTAGGTAGCACTTCCTTGCTCCTCGTTGCTTTGAGATCAACGGTTTGAGGCTCGTGGATTGGGCCGTTCAACGCATCGTCAACGTATCTTGCCTCCTTGATCATCATCCGCCCGCTTACGAACTTTCCAAGTATCTCCTCGGGCGTCATCTTGGTGTACCTAGGATTCTCACGAATATTGTTCACAAGATGTGGATCAAGGACAGTAAAAGACCTTAACATTAGGCGGACGACGTCGTGGTCCGTCCATCGCGTGCTTCCATAGCTCCTTATTTTGTTGACGAGGGTCTTGAGCCGGTTGTACGTTTGGGTTGGCTCCTCGCCCCTGATCATTGTGAATCTCCCAAGTTCGCCCTCCACCAACTCCATTTTGGTGAGCATGGTGACGTCGTTCCCCTCATGTGAGGTTTTGAGGGTGTCCCAAATCTTCTTGGCGTTATCCAAGCCGCTCACCTTATGGTATTCATCCCTGCATAATGAAGCTAGAAGAACAGTAGTAGCTTGTGCATTTTTGAGAATTTGCTCATTGATAAACATGGGACTATCAGTACTATCAAATTGCATTCCACTCTCTACTATCTCCCATATGCTTCGATGGAGAGAGAACAAGTGACTACGCATTTTGTGACTCCAAAATCCGTAGTCCTCTCCATCAAAGTGAGGAGGTTTACCAAGTGGAATGGAGAGTAAATGAGCATTTGTACTTTGCGGAATACGAGAATAATCAAAAGAGAAGTTTGAATTGACCGTTTTCTTTTTCTCGTAGTCGTTGTCGTCATCCTTTTGGGAAGAGGAAGATTTGTCGCTGTCGTAGTAGACTATCTCCTTGATGTGCCTTGTTTTCTTCTTCCTCCCGTCTTTTCTTTTGTAGCCCGAGCCTGAGTCAGTAGGCTTGTCATCCTTTGGATCATTGACGAAGGACTCCTTCTCCTTATCATTGACCACCATCCCCTTGCCCTTAGGATCCATCTCTTCGGGCGATTAGTCCCTTTCTTGAAGAGAACGGCTCCGATACCAATTGAGAGCACCTAGAGGGGGGTGAATAGGTGATCCTGTAAAACTTAAAACTTAACACCACAAACTTGATTAAGAGTTAGGACAATGAAATCAAGTGAGTAGAGAGGAGAGCTCTTCTGAAGCACAATAGACACAATAAAGACAAGCTCAAGAGACACGAGGATTTATCCCGTGGTTCGGCCAAGTACAAAACTTGCCTACTCCACGTTGTGGCGTCCCAACGAACGAGAGTTGCACTCAACTCCTCTCAAGTGATCCAATGATCAACTTGAATACCACGGTGTTCTTCTTTACTTTACTCTTTCCCGTTTGCGAGGAATCTCCACAACTTGGAGTCTCTCGCTCTTACAATAAGAATCACAATGAAGCACTAGAGTAAGGGAGGGAAGCAACACACTCAAATCCACAGCAAATACACATACACAAGATCAAGACTTGAACTCAACACAATATCTCAAGGTTCTCACTAGAACGGAGCTCAAATCACTAAGAATGTCGAACAAGTGCGCAAGAATGAAGTGTGATTGATCAACAATGCTTAAGGAATGCTTGGTATACTCCTCCATGCGCCTAGGGGTCCCTTTTATAGCCCCAAGGCAGCTAGGAGCCGTTGAGAGCATTCCAGGAAGGCAATTCTTGCCTTCTGTCGCCTGGCGCACCGGACACTGTCCGGTGCGGATCTCTTTCCTTATTTGGCGAAGCTGACCGTTGCAGATTCCGAGCCGTTGGCGCAGCGGACAGTCCGGTGCCCCCTTCTGACCATTGGCTCTGCCACGCGTCGCGCGCGGATTCCGTGGCCGACCGTTGGCCCGGCCGACTGTTGGCTCACCGGACAGTCCAGTGCACCATCGGATAGTCCGGTGATTTATAGTCGTACGCCGTTAATTGCTTCCCGAGAGCAGCCAGTTGACAAACACCGGCCTGGCACACCAGACACTGTCCGGTGCACCACCGGACACTGTCCGGTGCACCCAGACCGAGCTGTCTTTGGCTGAACAAAATCATCTCTTTTCCAACTTGATTTCTCCTGTTTCCAGCACTTAGACACAATACATTAGTCTCCAAAATAATGTACTAAGTCTTAGAAACATACCTTTTTACTTGATTTGCACTTTGTCCACCACTTTGCCTAGATTAACATAAGTCCACTTGTGTTGGCACTCAATCACCAAAATACTTAGAAATGGCCCAAGGGCACATTTCCCTTTCAGTAAAGTACATGGGTTCTTTTAGAAAAAGACCATGACTGTTATAGTGCGCGGGCAACCAGAGCCGTCCAGATAGAATCCAATGGTCACAATACAACGCGCGAAGGGGTATGCGCTTAATCTATTCTCGCCCTCCAACACCGATCCAATGGTCAGCGTATATCTTCAACCTCACGTGCTCCTTCCTCTCTTTCTCTCTCCGCTATAGTGGCACGCCGACCGTCACCCCATGAAGCATGATCCCGTAGCGACGAGCGAGAAGACACGCTAAGCAAATGGAACAACACTACACTGCCCCAGCGTTGGCGAAGTTCCATGTGGCCTTCGCTGTAGGATCGTTACCTAGTAGGTTGGGCAGTCGGACCAACAATGGAGCTTTACGAGTTATCCATGAAACCACGACCCCGGCCCAGTACCCCAGACCCGATGAACGCTAGGCATAGTTGAGCACTGGAAAAACATTATAGGGGTTGCGTACCGGCGGTTAAGATGATGAAGACGCCTGTCTGCTCATGGTGACTCCGCGGTGTCCCTACAACCCTGGTGAGCAGTATCGCCTCCACCGGTAGTTCGTCGAGCTTGGTAGCCTATGAGATGTGTACAACGCGCTGGAGAATCTGCACTGCCATACAACGGTGCAGGCATGGGCGAAGCCAGGATCCGAAGACAGAGGGGGCAGGCTTAGCCTCCAAGCGACCAAACCAGCAAGGACACAATATAAAAATGGCAAGGGAACCAACCACAATGTATATATTGATATATAATCTTCATTAAAAAACAGTATAATAAAACAACATCTATTTTGTCAAACAAATTAAAATTACATCTAAGTTATTTTGAATTTAGCTCTACGTGTATTAGCTAGATCATAGGCCTTGATAATATCATTAGAACTAATAATTGCCGCTAATTCCCTTTCAATATAAACGACCAGATAATCCCATAAATAGGCATCTCCCATTTTGCTTCGAAGACGTGTCTTCACAAATTTCATAGCTAAAAAAGCTCTCTCTATGGTCGCAGTTGACACAGGGAGAGTCAAGAGTGATCTCAATAATTTATCTACCATCGGATAAGAAGAATCTTTATCCAGTTTAACTAATCCACTTGTTAAATCATCTAAAGATGATAAACCCTTTAGTTCTGGATGATTGCAAACATCATGTTGAAAATGTGGCAATTGGCACTCTAATTTCATTCTTTCTTGATTTGAGAAATCTGCAGGATAATAAATTTCCACTAGAGAGCATACCTTTTCTATGTCAAAAGAGCCAAGTATTGGATTTAAGGAAGCACAAAGTAATGATACTTTTCCACTGGAGAGCATACCCGTTGGGGGTGCCAGGCCCACCCCTGCCCCCCTAGTGGCTTGTGCAGGTGAGAGGATGTAGTGGTGGTGCTATGGTTCAAGGGAGGAGGGGCGGCTGGTATTTATGCTCCCAGATGGCGATGGCTCATAACCGAGCCTGGGATCCACAGCGATGGTTAGCATCTGGCGAGGATGTCCCGTATGCCAGTGATATGGAAAAAAATTGACGCCAGAGATTCCGTCACACATGCTCCTGGATTTTTTAATAAATAAAAGGGAGGAAATAAAGGCATAGGGCCACGCCAATGGAAGATGGAGTGGTTACAAATGATTGGCCCGCTCGGCCTGTAGGAGTTTGTTTTTTGTTTCATTTCCTATTTTAGTTTACAACTTCAAATTCAATTCTGAGTTGTTTTTTTCTTATTTCTATTTTAAATTTGGATTTTCACATAAATTGCTAAACTCAAATCAAGGTCTTCAATATCCAACTAAAAAAATATGCACCAGCCAAAATCCCAGTGTGCATGCAAAAGTATAGTTTTATTTATTCATTATTTTCTTTAGCAAATACTTTATAACATACAAATCTTATGATGAATAAGAAAGGGTTTATTTTAGGAAAATAATATCTAATGTGTAACATTCATTAAAAAGTGATTTTATTTACCCTCTTTAAGAATGTCCCACAACCATATTAAAAATAATAATAATAATCTAATTTATATGAAGATCTTTCCACTTTTGATTTGGTCTCTTTGATTTCTTTATTTATTTATTTGTTATTTGCATAAATTAATGCCATTAGTTGAGTATGATGGAAAAGAAAAAGGAAATCAAGGAATCACCAAAAACACCCACTTATATATTAATTTATTTTTTTATATACCAATTTTGGGCTTACAATCATGGCCTCAATGACGATCTCGTTGGGCACTGTAGGTGCTTGAGCTCTCAGTCTTAAGAACCTTTAGACATACGCCTGCAAGTACTCCTCCTGGTCCTGTGTACACTGAAAGAGAGCCTGAGCAGTGACTAGCTTCGTTTGAAAACCCTGAAAGCTGGTCACTAACATATCCTTTAGCTTCTGCCATGACAAGATTATCCCTAGCCAAAGAGAGGAGTACCAAGTTTGAGCTACGCTTTTGACAGCCATGACGAAGGACTTCGCCATGACTGCAGTATTACCACCATATGAGGATATGGTTGCTTCGTAACTCATCAAGAATTGCTTCGGGTCTGAGTGACCGTCATACATGGGGAGTTGAGGTGGCTTGTATGACGATGGCCACGGAGTAGCTTGCAATTCTGCTGCTAAGGGAGAAGCATCGTCAAAAGCAAAATTGCCCTGATGAATGTCACCGTACCATTCATCATCATTGAATGGATTTTCTTGGCGAAGCTCCCTATGTTGGGGCCTTCGGTCTTGATCATCCTGAGTGAGGTGACACATTTCTTCAGCGGCTTCATCGATCATCTTCTGAAGGTCGGCGAGCCGAAGCATCTTTTCCCTCTTCCTTTGCACCTGTTGGTGGATAGCCTCCATGTTGGGGGCCTTCGTCCTCCCAAGGTCCTCAAAAACGTAATTTAACAATGTCTTCCAAGCATGGTTTATAGACAGGTACCTTCGGATTCAGGATTAAAGGCATATACGATGAGAAGGGCATGATCGTGACGAAGGTTGTCGTTGCTTCGAAGGTATGCACAAGGGAGCTTTGGCTCAATCACGGGAAAAGGAACCGACTTAAAGGGCAAAAGGCTATCCAGTCCTCATAGATTTTTCTATAAGTCAATAGTAAATGTAAAGGGCATGACTGTAATTTCTCACAGGCTGTGTCCTATGCCTATAAATAGGTGAACAGTACCCCCGTACTGTTCACGCTGACCTGTATTTGCTCGTGCGTCACTCTTGTACTTTTACCTTCTGTCAAGCCGAAGGTACTTTTGTAATTCCACATCATTTCTATTTTTCCATGATAATAAAGTGGGAATGAGTTGATAATGTTATATAATTGTTCATGTTATCTCTTATATTTCATATGTTCTCCTTTTATTAACATATGTTGCGATAATGAAGGTATGTCCTCATGACCTTCGTCTGAAGATCATTGTATCCTAAGGGAAATAATGTTTCGAAGGACAAAGGGCATTAACATTTAATATTTCTGTGTTGCCTTGTTCTTAACTCATAGCATTTGAGAACAAGTCCCCAACAATGGCGCCCACCTCCGGTGAACCCTTTTTGACCACCTTCGGGAAGCACTGACCTTCGTCATGCCGCCGAAGAAAGCTTCAGCACCAGGGACCGCTGCACTGCAGCCGCTGGACCCAAGCCAAGAAACTCTTTCTCTTCGAGAGGCTCGAAGCCAGAAGAGGAAAGCTACCAATCCAACACTCCAGGAAGAGGAGTTGGACCAAGAGATCAGAGATATGGAGATAATCCATCAGCAAGTACAAAGGAAGAAGGAGAAGATGGCGCGATTGGCTGATCTTCAAAGGAAGATCGATGAAGCCACTGAAGAAGTGCATCATCTTGTCCAAGATGAACAAGATCGAAGGCCCCAACACAGGGAGCTTCGTCAAGAAGGTCTATTCAACGAGGATGCATGGTATGATGATTTTAATCATGATGCCTTTACTTTTGATGATGCTTCTCCCTTGGCAGCAGAATTGCAGGCTACCCTATGGCCCCCATCATACAAGCCACCTCAGCTCCCCATGTATGATGGACACTCAGATCCAAAGTAGTTTCTTATGAGCTACGAAGCAACTATATCTTCATATGGGGGCAACACTGCAGTCATGGCGAAGTCCTTCGTCATGGCAGTCCGGAATGTAGCCCAAACATGGTATTCTTCTCTTCGGCCAGGGACCATCACGTCGTGGTAGAAGCTTAAGGACATGTTGGTTATCAGCTTTCGAGGCTTTCAAATGAAGCCGGTCACAGCTCAGGCTCTGTTCCAATGTACGCAAGACCACGAAGAATATCTTCAGGCCTATGTACGAAGGTTCTTGCGACTAAGGGCACAAGCGCCTACAGTGCCCAATGAGATTGTCATTGAGGACATGATTAAGGGCCTTCGGCCAGGACCTACGGCTCAGTACTTCGCAAGGAAGCCCCCGCAAACTCTAGAGAAGCTGCTTCAGAAGATGGATGAGTACATCCGAGCTGACAACGACTTCTGCCAAAGAAGGGAGGAGGCTTACAGATTCTATGAAATGACCAGGGGCTTCAGAGGAAGAGTCCATCCAAGGCACATCAGGTCAATCCACAACTCCACTCAAAGTGATGACAAAGGAAGTCAGTCTCAGAGGTCACAATATATCTCACAATCTTCAGGGCAACAACAAAGCTCCTTCAGGCCACCAGCTCCAAGGGGCAGAGGCGCCAGGGGCTTCGGAGGAAGGTTTGGGGATCAGCCTAGAAAGATTTATTGCTTATTCTGTGGTGAGGACAAGGGCCATACTACAAGAATGTGCCATGTCACCATTCAGAAACAAAAGGAAATAGCAGAAGCCGAAGCCCGGCAGAACCAGCCGAAGCAGGTCTTACACACTACTTCGTGTCACTCTCCTTACATACCAGAGTATGTGAACAATCATCCTGCAGCTTCTGTCGCTTTGGCTAGCCATTCACAGGCCTCCTGGCCACAACTCCCGCCTCCGCCACCACTACAACCGACTTATTCCCGAAGCCAGCAGCCAGAAGGGCGTCAGAACTCTCAACAGCAACGGGAATTCAGGGAGGAATCTGAAGCTCGCACAGTCAACAGTATTGTGCCAGAATCAAAACACATCTATTGAGAGATACCCTACCTCTGAAACATTTTTACGTTCATTGTAATTTTGTTTTTAATAAGGAACAATCAATGTAAACCTAGTTTTAATTTCTTGTAATAGCTTTGTTCCTGTCAGAGTGAAATATATCTTCTCCACAGACTCACGGAGCTCACAAATTGTTGAAGCTCAAAAGACGTTCCTAAGGGAATGCAGAGCTAAAAATCGCATTGCAAGTTTCACCGAAGCTACAAAAAGTCATTCCTAAGGAGCGCATCGTAAGTTTGTCGAAGCTACAAAAAGTCGTTCCTAAGGAGCGCAGCGTAAGTTTGCCGAAGCTACAAAAAGTCCTTCCTAAGGGAGCGTAGTGTAAGTTTTCTGCTTAAAAGTCATTCCAAAGGGAATGCAGAGCCAAATACCGCCGAAATATAAGGCGAAGCGCGAAAAGTCAACGCGAATACCGCCGAAATAGAAGGCGAAGAAGTTCAAAAGACATTCCTAAAAGGATGCAGAACTTACACCGAAAAATAAGCGATGAAGCCGAAAAATAAACGGCAAAGAGATTTTGATCGTTCCTATGGGGATGCAGAGATTGTGTTTCAGCGTGGGTATGTGTCTTCGGCATTAGCATCATTCTTTGCATCATATCATCGCATCATATTGCATAGCATCACATCATACATCATATCACATCAATGACATAAATTGGAAACGAAGCCGATCTTCGGAGAATGCTTTACAAAAATGAAAAGGTGCTAAGGCACAAAGTAAGCTGAGAATTACAACTTCATCAGTTCTGATGTGAAAGAAGGGATCTATCGTTTACGAAGCATTGATGTTGTTACGAAGTTTGGATGTTCTTTACGAAGTGTGGATATTCTTACGAGGCATAAAAATTCTTCTTTACGAAGCATGAAAAGAAGGGAAGATGTTTTTTCGCCGAAGGCTCAAAAACGGTATGTATATAAAAGTTTCATGCATCGCAAAGAAGTGCATTGCAAAATAGTTTACATGTTAGATTCAAAATTATACACATCAAATATTACAGGCTTAGTTTAACAAATGTTATATTAATCACTTAAGAACGTTTTTACAGCAACTACTGTTCTTCCTTTAGAACTTTCTCCGCAATTTCGTTAAGCAGTTTGTTGGCGACTTCGTCAATGATAGATTCGGCTATGTTGATAATTTCTATTTCTTTCTTTGTCTCCGAATCGGCTAGGGGGTCGAACGGCTCCGGTGGAGGAGGTAATTCAGCTGCGATAGAAAAAATCAATCAGTTCGAAGCCACGAAAACAAACGACGAAGCTAAAAGCCGTCAAACGATACCTATCCGTCTCTCGAGTTCTGCATCTTTTTCCGCTTTTTTCACTGCTTCTCGAGAGTCATGAATATCTTTTTCGCTCTTCTTCATTATTTCATGAGCCATTTCTTGGTCGCCATTTTCCCAAATATCAGTGAAAAATTTGCCGCCCAATAAACTTGCTTCGGCTTAGGGATCCTTTGTGTCATCCACGGAGAAGGCAGCTTCGGCCTGAGCTAGGGTTTTAACATGATTGCAACCCGCCTTCTCCAAGATAGCTGAAACTCCTCTCGCACCAGAGAACGCACAAACATCCCCGTGATCACTTAAAATTTCCTCAAAAGCTTCAGCTTCTCCGCTGATCCACTCGATAACACCCTCAGGGTCGCCTCGTATGAAGTTGTCTTCGTTTGAATAGGCGCCCACGTTGGCGAATCTAGTCTTCATCTTTTTCATGCACCCCACAGATTTTTCAAAACATCTTTACTTGGATGCGCGAAGCTCTGCAACTGTCTTTTCTAAATAATTTTTCCAATATTCGCTGGCATCTCGATTAGCTTCAGCAACAGCGCATTTTTCTTTGGCCTCAGCTAATTATCTTCAAAGGTCTTCAATTTCACTCTTTTGGGCCTCAGCTTGAGCTTTGGAACTAGCTTCGTCTTCTTTTATTTTGTTTACCAATGAAATTAATATTTTATCCTTTTCAAGGCCTTCGTTCCTTAGTTCAATCACCTCTGAACGAAGGTTGTTTAGAGCCATTGTACACCCTTCATCTTTGATGTTTTTCTGTGCTCTGAGGGCATTGCTAAGGATCAAGCCCTGCAAGAGGAGTACAACATTAAGTATAAACAAATGAAGTAATTCGTTTTCAAATACAAAATTGATTTTCATACCTTTATGCTATTATATGCTAAACTGTCAGCCAATTCATCCTTTGACAATACTGAGAGGCCATCTTCTAGCTTCAGAAATCCGAAGCTTCTTCCTATCTCCCGGCTGACGGATATCTCTTTGTTATCCAGGAGACAGTACAAAAAATCTTCTTCCCCGCTGCCATTAAACACTAATGCCCCCTTTGGGTATTTCAGTTTTTGGGCATAATGTTGAGCTTCTCGTTCTTCTTTCATAGAAAGTACCTTTCCCGAAGCATGGCAGATGATGTAATCATTGCTCTCTTTCAAAGCTTCGGGAGCAGGAGTAGCAACCTTTTCAGGCGAAATTTGCTCTGTGGCTTTTTCTTCTGTTGCCTTTTCTTCAATTTCCGCAGGCTTTATCTCAGCGGGCTCCAAAGGCCCAGCTTTGGTACCGGCTTGGATTACTGCAGCTTCAATTTCGGCCTACTCTGTTTCAACTTCAGTTTGCGCCTTCGAGGCTTCGGCAATTTTCTTTGAAGGAGTCGAGTTCAAAGTCTTTACTGTTTCTAGCACATCTACTACATTAGCCATCCTTCTTCTCTTGGGAGTTGCCGCAAAACTTTTTTTTGCCTTCGGCACTGTTACTTCTGACGAAGGGCTTAAAATTTCTAACATTTTTGTTCCTTCAATTTTTGGCTCTTCGACCTTATCTTTATCAGTCTTTGACTCATCTAGCTCGGCTGAGGGTACCTTTGGCATTATAGCCGGATCTTCAGCCTTCTGCGTAGGAGGAATGGGCTCTTTTGGTTCAGCAGCTGAAGAAGTCTCGTCACCAAACTCAGGCACCATGGCCGGTTCAATATAGCGTGGCCGGTGGGTAAGGACCTTCATCTTTTTGCTTGTAGCCTTCGGCACAGGTTCGGCTGAGGCGGCCACAGCAGTAGCTTTCCTTTTCTTCCCTTGCCCCCGCAGCAGGTAACAGTAGTCGGGATACACGAAGCCAAGAGCGTCAAAAACTTTGTTCAATCTCCTTTTTCCTCGACCTCCGAAGGCTATGGACAATGCATTATCTTCTGCCATGGAATATGATCCAAGTAGTTCATCACTTGTCACTTCGATGCATTTCAACCAGTCATCGTTTGGTTCATCGAACTTATCCCCATATCTAAAGGTGTACTTCAGCCGGACCAGCTCACCTTCGCTAGATTCGGCGACAGTTTCGTTCGGTATGTCCCAGTTCTCTACAAGAGGCCATACTCTGAAGGCTATATGCTCTTGGATTAAATCTCTTGTACCAATGAAAAAGCATACAGTACCAAATGCCTTCTAGCATGCTTCGGCGGCTTCGTCAATCTCAACCTTCGGCCTTTGGAGGCCAAAGCGGGACCAAATGGGGCGCATAATAACTTCCTTAATATCTTCTCTTGCCTTCAAGTCATTCTTCACGTAAAACCATTCCTCCATCCAGGCTCCGGGCCAACTTTTCCAGAATGTAAGCACCGGATAGCTTGAGTTGGGCCGGACGATAAATCCGTAGCAGCCAAAGTTGTTATGATATTGTTCTTTGCCCATGGCCTTCGTTTCATATACAAGTTCATGCATACTGCAAACGCATTTCGCGCTCGGTTCCAGCCCCTGGCTCTTCACAGCCCAAACAAAAATCCCCATTCTGATAATAGCTTCGGGGGTTATTTGATGAAGGTAAATCTGATAAATTTTCAACACTTCGACCACAAACCTGCTCAATGGAAACCGAAGCCCAGCTTTGAAGAAACTTCGGTAAATTACAACTTCGTCTTCCTCAGGGGCAGGGACATTATTGTCTCCACCAACTCTCACAATAGACATATCTCGAAAGTACCTTCCTCTCATATTGTCAAGATGACTCTGCTTAATTGTCGATTTCCCAAAAATTGTATGACTTGGCCTCCACGGCCGATCCTCAGAATCTTCTCCCTCCGCTTTCAGCATCATAATCATCACTATCATCGGTATCTTCAGACAGACCTTCCAGGATCTCCTTAGTAATCTTCTCTGTATTTGACTTTGTCATTGACTCGATAAACCCAGCTATGTAAGGATTTGCAGCCTTCTTCTCTTCAAAGAGCTTCTCCTCTTTAGACAGCTTCGTCTCAGTAACAACCTTCTTGTCTTGAGACATCTTTTCTTCGGAAATGACGAAAACGTGTCCTTCAAACCGAAGCTTAGAAAGCTTGAGAAACTAGCAAGTGTTGGTGAGCAAGAGCTATAAAATTGAGAAAACAAAGCAAATGGCACAAGCAGCGTACCAAATGTGGTTGGTGCAAGTTCTTATTTAGACACTCGGCACGCCTCGAATTGGAGGGTCCCGTCTATCATTGGCCGTTGCTATTCTAGCAAAGGGAAGGTGTTTTTTCGGACCTTCGGCTTAAGGCCTTCGTCCATGTCGCAGTCTGAATTCGTTATCTTAAACAAATTAATACAGCGAGGGGCTACTGTTGGGGGCCTTCGTCCTCCGAAGTCCTCAAAAACGAAATTTAATAATGTCTTCCAAGCATGGTTTATAGACAGTTACCTTTGGATTCAGAATTAAAGGCATATACGATGAGAAGGGCATGATCGTGACGAAGGTTGTCGTTGCTTCAAAGCTATGCACAAGGGAGCTTCGGCTCAATCGAGGGAAAAGGAACTGACTTAAAGAGAAAAAGGCTATCCAGTCCTCATAGATTTTTCTATAAGCCAATAGTAAATGTAAAGGGCATGACTGTAATTTCTCACAGGTTGTGTCCTGTGCCTATAAATAGGTGAACAGTACCCCCGTACTGTTCACACTGACCTGTATTTGCTCGTGTGTCACTCTTGTACTTTTACCTTCTGTAAGCCGAAGGTACTTTTGTAATTCCATATCATTTCTATTTTTCCATGATAATAAAGTGGGAATGAGTTGATAATGTTATATAATTGTTCATGTTATCTCTTATATTTCATATGTTTCTCCTTTTATTAACATATGCTGCGATAATGAAGGTATGTCCTTCATGACCTTCGTCTGAAGGTCATTATATTCTAAGGGAAATAATGTTTCGAAGGACGAAGAATATTAACATTTAATATTTCTGTGTTGCCTTGTTCTTAACTCATAGCATTTGAGAACAAGTCCCCAACACTCCAGATCCCTGATCTCTTGATCCAGTTCCTCCTCCTGAGGTGTTGGGCTAGTAGCCTTACTCTTCTGGCTCCTCGCTTCTCGCAGCGTCTCCTGATTAGTGTCCAGTGGTTACAGGGCAGCCTCTGGCATCGTTATCTTCTTCGGCGGCATTGCAAAAGTCGGTGCTTGCCGAAGGTGGTCGAATGAGTTCACCAGAGGTGGGCGCCAATGTTGGTCCTTGTTCTCGAATGATATACACCAAGAACAAAGCAACACAATTGTTAACGATTAAAGACCTTCGTCCTTCGAAGCCTTATCTCCCTTGGGATATAAGAATCTTCAGACGAAGGTCGTGAAGGACACACCTTCATCATTTCAGTGGACGTATATAAAAACATATGAAACATAACAGAACATGAATCATTATCACAGATCATTAGATCATTTATATTCTCATTCTATAAACATCAATAAACACCAGTGATATTTATATTACATCGATACCTTTGGCTTGGCAGAAGGTAAAAATGCGGGAGTGACGTGAGAGTGATTACAATCCAGCGTGAACAGTACGGTGTTACTGTTCATCTATTTATAGGCACGGGACGCAGCCCGGACAAAATTACATTCAGACGGGCTATCAAGGACTAAGTAGTCTTTTCCCCTTTAGTTCAGTTTCATCTTCCACCTTCGTCATTATACTAAACTGAAGCTCCTTCTGCCACAGCTTCAGCGTCCATTCATCCTGCTTTCGGGTTGTATCTTCATATCATGCATACCTTCATCACAAAGCTGAAGCCTCCTGTATCAGTCTATGCTATACTGAAAAACATATTAGTCACGTTTTTGAGGACCTTCGTAAGAGGAAGGCCCCCAACACTATCCATTGTTGTCCCCAACTGTCTCTTAAAATTGGAGGGAGGAGAGGGGTCCTGACTATCTCTAGTTGTCCCGTAATCAAACACACGACACAATATTCCTGTGGACTGGTTAGGATATACATACACGGGATAAGACTCTAGCCTGATTTAGTCTAATCATGGACCATCTGTGGCTACTACTATAGATCGTCCGGGACGCGGACCGTCTAGCCGTTTACGTAAATTTCATGTTCAACAAGCACTTTCCTATTCTAGTGTCTATAACACTTGATAACCAAGGTGCTTGAGATAGAGTTCAGCAAAACTAAATATCTCTGGTAATTACGAAAAACTCAATTTATCTATAAATAATTTGGTGAGCATATATATATGCACACGAGGAGTGAGTGCAAATGTAAGTAGTAACAGCAGGTTGACATTTGTTTCACGTAGACACAATGTACAGTAGTGGGGAACATATCACCAGCGCATACAATGGTCAATAATGTCGACATGTATCACATTGATAATGCTGAAAAATGCGTTTATACTGTACTGATTTTGCACGGTGTTGACGCTTTTTTGGAGCGCCAAACACTCAACAAGAACCGTGGCGGTGCCCTCTGCACAGGGGCGGACGGTCCGCGCGCAGGGGCCGGACGGTCCGCGGCCTGGTGCGAGGCGCGGTGGTGCTCTCTGCGCAAGGGCGGACTGTCCGCGGCCTAGGGCCGGACGGTCCGCGGCCTGGTGCAGGAGCCTGGGTTCCCTGCCTGACGGCCGGACGGTCCGCGCCCTAGGGCCGGACGGTCCGCGCGTGCGCAGGGGCGGCGGAAGATCGCCGACGGCGCCTGGATCTCGCTCCCGGGAGGGACCCCGTCGGGGAGTAGAGATCCTAGGTGGTGTCTAGGCTCGGGCAGGCCGACCTAGACTCCTCTAATCGACGTAGAGTCGAGGAGAGGCGGAGAATTTGGGGATTGGGAGGCTAAACCTAAACTAGACTAGAACTACTCCTAGGATAAAATGCGAATAAAAGTTGTATTGATTCGATTGTTGATGATTACAAATCGGCCGTAGACCTCTCTATTTATAGAGGAGGGGGGCTGGACCCTTTACACAACTGATTCCGAGCTAATCCCGCGAATATAGCTAACAACCGTAGCACAAAACTCGGAACCCTAATCTGTTCTGCGCACGCGCGGACCGTCCGGCCCACAGGCGCGGACCGTCCGGACCGCGGACCGTCCGGCCTCAGGGCCGGACCGTCTGCACGCTCACTTTTGGTTCGAACATATGCCCCCCTGCCTTTTGGTGGAGCTGGGCGAACCAAAAGCAACTAACTCGATGTGATCACATCGGTTCTCTTAGGCATCTTGCCACATACTAGGATGGTATTGTTTGAGGAAACGCCCATTCAAAGCCTTTGGTAAATCCTTGCCTTGTAATGTTTGTAGCAAATAGGCGTTACCAGACATTATCTGTTTTACTTTATAAGGACCTTCCCAGCTTGGCGACCATTTTCCAAACTTCCGGTCTTTATTCCTCAGAGGCAAGATGGTCTTCCACACCAGATCCCCTACTTGAAACGACTTTGCTTTGACTTTCTTATTGTAGGCCCTGGCTACCATGATCTTGTCCTTTTCTATTGCTCCCAAAGCTATCATCCTCTTGTCGGTCACCTCATCAATATTATCCATCATTGAATCATAATAATCAGTAGCAGTTAGATCATTTTGTCTCGCAAACCTGACAGCATTCAAACTTATTTCCACAGGTAACACTGCTTCCTGCCCATAGACAAGCTCAAAAGGAGATACTTTAGTAGCACTATGTTTAGATATTCTATGAGCCCATAAAGCTTCAGACAAAATCTTATGCCAATGTTTAGGATTATCAGATACCTTCTTCTTTATCAAATTAATCAATGTCCTATTACTAGACTCGGCCTGTCCATTGGCCTGAGCATAATATGGAGACGAATTAAGCAGCTTAATTCTGTATAATTCAGCAAATTCACGTACCTCCTTTGACATAAAAGAAGTACCTTGATCTGTAGTCAAGGTCTGGGGAATGCCGAATCTATGAATAATATGCTCAGTTATAAACTCAATTACCTCCTTGTGCGTCATGTTTTTTAGAGCAACGGCTTCAGTCCATTTGGTGAAATAGTCAGTGGCAACTAACACAAACCGATGCCCCTTTGATGATGAAGGATGAATTTCTCCAATAAAGTCTAATCCCCATCCTCTGAATGGCCAAGGCTTGATGATAGGATGTAATTCGGCTGCAGGGACCAACTGTAGGTCGCCGAATTTTTGACACACTTGGCACCCCTTGTAGTACTTGAAACAATCAGCTGTCATACTAGGCCAATAAAAACCAGACCTTCGCAACAACCACTTCATCTTTGGAGCTGATTGATGGGTACCACAAATTCCTTCATGTACTTCGGCCATGGCTAATATAGCATCATCTGGGCCCAAGCACTTAAGCAGGACATCATTAACAGTTCGGCGGTAAAGTTCATCACTCATCAAAACATACTTGAAAGTTGTTCGCCGAATGTTCTTATCTGTCCTGATATTGGGATTTTGCAAATAATTAAATATAGGTGTCCTCCAATCACTTGCATCGGCTTCATTGTCAGCCGAATCGATTAAGAGAACCTTTCTGGTAACCTCGGACGGTCCGGCAACAACACGCGGACGGTCCGCGACCTGGGAATTTGGCTCTGCACTGGTTATCAGATTTTCAGTTTTGTGAAATTTCCCTCTCTTTATCCGATAGCCTGATGCATCTTGTGCCAAGTTGTTAGCTCTATGATTCTCAACTCTAGAGATATGCCGAATACTGAACTCGTCAAAAGAATGGATTATGCTCCAACATTTCTCAAGATAACTATTTAGAGTACCATCAAGACATTGATATTCTTCTAACACTTGTTGGACAACCAGCTGAGAATCACCAAATACCTTCACATGTTTTACTCCCATACCATTTAAAAGTTCTAAGCCGAATAGGAGGGCCTCATATTCAGCTTGATTATTAGTGCAATAAGTTTTCAATCGGCTAGAGAAGTCAAAGGAGACATTACTTGGTGAAACAAGCACAATGCCAATTCCTTGCCCTTCATTGCAAACCGATCCATCAAAATATAAAGTCCAAGGAGTAATAGTGAGGTAAGACATGTCTAGTTCATGAATATCATTAACCCGATGTTCTACAATGAAATCCGCTATGACTTGGCCTTTCATAGATTTCAATGGTTCATAGGCCAAGTCATATTCTACGAGTGCATAAGCCCACTTACCAATTCTACCACTCATAATTGGGTTATGCAACATGTATTTGATCACATCGGCTTGACCAGAAACAGTACAATGACTAGACAGTAAATAACATCTACATTTGGTGCATGCAAAAAACAAGCATAAGCATAACTTTTCAATAAAAGTGTACCTTGTTTCAGCATCCACCAACCTTCGGCTTAGATATGTCACCACATGCTCCTTCCCCTCGGTTTCTTGTGTCAGAACAGCCCCAATGACCTTGTCCTCAGCTGCAATGTATAATCGGAATGGTACTCCTGCTCGTGTTGCTTTTAATACGGGAGCCGAAGATAAGTATTTTTTGATGAGATCAAATGCTTCTTGCTGTTCTGCCCCCCAAGCGAATTCGGCATCATTCTTAAGCCGAAGAATAGGGGTGAACGCATCAATCTTCCCGGCTAGGTTAGAAATAAACCTTCGTAAATAATTCACTTTGCCGAGAAACCTCTGTACCTCGACCTTACAGGTCGGAGGTCCCACATTCCGAATAGACTTGATTCGGTCAGGGTCTATTTCTATACCATGTTCATGTATGACAAATCCTAAAAACTTACCAGCCGACACTCCAAAAGCACATTTACGTGGGTTCATTTTCAAACCATACTGACGCATTTTATCAAAGGCTTTACGCAAATCAGCTATATGAGAACTAAACTCAGCCGATTTGACTACAATATCATCAATGTAAACTTCCACAGTGTTTCCTAACAATTCATGGAAGATCAAATTCATAGCCCTCTGATAAGTAGCACCAGCATTTTTCAGACCAAATGTCATGACAACCCACTCAAATAAACCAATGAAGCCTGGACATATAAAGGCCGTTTTAGACGTATCTTCTTCGGCCATAAAAATCTGATTATATCCGGCATTACCATCAAGGAAGCTAATAATTTTATTTCCTGATGCATTATTAATTAATGTGTCGGCTATGGGCATAGGATATTCGTCTTTAGGAGTTGCTCTATTTAAATTGCGAAAATCAATGCATACTCTAAGTTTACCTGTCTCCTTCTTCTCCACCGGCACAATATTGGAGACCCACTCTGCGTATCTGCAAGGTCTGATAAAATCAGCTTCTAGCAGCCGGTGGATTTCGTCCTTGATGCGTGGGAGAAGATCTGGACGAAATGTTCTAGCTCTTTGCTTGAAAGGTCTGAAACCAGATTTAATAGGCAACCGATGCTCTACGATCTCTCGGCTTAATCCAGGCATCTCAGTATAATTCCAAGCAAAGCAATCTGAATATTCTTTCAATAGACCGATCATCTCATTTCTAGAATCGGTCTCCAGGGTCTTGTTTACAAAAGTCGGCCTTGGAATTCTACCATCTCCTATGTCAATCTCCTCCAAAGGATCGGCCAATGTAAACCCCTGTCCTAGTTTATCAAGATCTCTGAATTCCTCTATCATGTCCCCCACAGAGGAATCAGATGATCTTTGTGTGATGGCGGAATTTCCGGTCTCGGGGACCGGATCATCCGTAATATTGTCTTTTCGCTGTGGTAGATGCTCGGTCTTAAAGTCCGAACTCTTTTGTGAAAGACCAGACCATCCGGCCTTGGCGGCCGAACTGTCTGTGACCAAAGACTCATGAACTTTGTGTGTATTCATCATTTTAACTTTATTTAGGATTTAGTCGATTCTCCATCGGCTCTAGCATTACAGGAATGAAACCTTTCTTATCTATACTTATGAATTGATAATCAGAAAAGTCTACTCCTGTGAGACATGTAGCAGTCTCATAAGTCCAGAGTACAGGGGCATCGGCCACATCGATGCAGGCCGATACATCAGCATGTACTTGTTCTATGTCATCGCCTACCCATTGTATCAGCATTTGATGTAATGTAGAAGGTATACATTGATTGGCGTGAATCCAATCTCTGCCTAGGATTAAACTGTAATTTCCTTCTACATCAGCGACGAAGAATGCAGCAGCAAGGGTCTTAGTCCCGATGGTTAATTCAACGGACGTGACTCCCCTGGCTTTGATCGAACTATCAGTTCCAACACCGCTGAGGGTCATGTTGGTCTTGACAAGTTCGTCATCTTGTTTACCTAATTTTCTGTATAATGAATAAGGCATCAGATTTACAGCCGCCCCTCCATCTACCAACATCTTAGCAATCGGTATCCCATCAATGTGGCCGCGCACGAAGAGCGGCTTTAAATGATTTACCGATTCTTTTGGTTTAGTAAAGGCGGCTTCTTTAGGACCAAAATCAAACTGGGAAACAACAGGTTCATCGTTGCCGATAATAGTACAATCGGCAGAAAATGTAATAATATTTACATCCATACCTGGGCGTTCTGGAGAAGCCTCGTAGTCGACCAGGTCTTCTCCCAGCAGATCGTCCTCTTCCATTGATGTTGTCGTGTCGTTGGAGGCTTCCTGGTGAACGGCGGACGGTCCGCGTGCGGGGGCCGGACGGTCCGCGCCTGGTGCAGGTCGTCCAGAGACTTCCTGGTGAACGGCGGACGGTCCGTGCGCAGGGGCCGGACGGTCCGCGCCTGGTGCAGATTGACTTTCTATTTCTGTGGCCGTTTGTTTTTTCTCAACGGCCTTCGGTCTCCATTTCTTTTGCGGTGGCGGGTATAGTGGATGTGTGTCATTAAATGTCTTTTCCGCCTCCTTCTCCTGGCTCTCCTTTGCTCTTAGGCGCTGTAATTTTCTCTTTTGGGATCGTGTCAATCCCGCTGGGCACCATCGAGGCATGGAGTATTTTGGATCGACTGTTTTGATGGTAGCCGTATCCTTTTCGGTTGTGTTGGCCGATTCGCCGAAAATCATCGGCCCTTTATTATCTTCTTGTATGACAACATCTGCAGTGCCTATTTTGATGATGTCCTTTTTTGTTGCAGGCATATGCCCCCCTGCCGGATTGGTCGGCCTAGGAGGCCGAGTAGTCCGGCAATCTTGTTGGGCCTGTGCCTGGTGACCAGATTCAGCAGCGCTCAATCGGTCTTGCACTGGCGGCGCCAACCTATCAAAAACGGATGTTTGGGGTGCCCCCCAAGCGGGGTACTGTGGCATCCCAAATGGATATGGTGGCATGCCCCACATTTGATTTGGGACATATGGTGGAGGTAAGTATGTGTATGGATATGGCATAGATGGATAAGGGGGTGGAGGGGTCCATGTCGGCATGTTAGGTCTCAATTGTACAATAGGACCTTTCATTTCTTCCGATTGGTGAAGTGGTCCAATCGGCCTGACCTGACGTTGCTCATGAATGGGTGAGCGGGGTCGCTTCGGTGGCCGGTCACTGGGGCCGGCCTTCTTTTTCACATATTTAGACAACAATTGATCGAAAGTCGGGCCAGGCTTGATCAGCCGACCAGCTGCTTTAAATGTATTTGTTTTCCACGTACCTATCTCTGGTCGTCGTGGTTTGAAGGTACGTGGTCGCTGCGAGTCCTGAGCATGGCCGGACCGTCCGCCAGAGTCATCCGGACCGTCCGGGGAAGCGTCGGACCGTCCGCGTCGGGACGGCGGACTGTCCGTGATGCGCAGCACGGGTTCCCGCAACTGTCTCCCTGTCTGCGCTTGCCCCCCAGTGTTAGAGGCTGTGATGGTCACCTTCAGTGTCTCCCCTCCATCGGGAGTCTGCTCGGCCACCACCTTCCTGCAAGCAACTTTACAATCTCCATCGGCCCTTTTAGCATTGCCGATGATTGTTTCCTTGCCTTTGCCTTTATCGGCTGTATTTGGCTGAACCAAGACTTTCTTGCCCTCGAAGTCAATCATGTTCATCGGAAAGGGCTCTGTATCCACCTGCATTTCCTGAAATTTCAATCGTCCTTCGTTAATGGCCGATTGAATCTGTCGCCGAAATACATTGCAATCATTAGTGGCATGAGAAAATGAGTTATGCCACTTGCAGTACGCACGACGTTTTAGCTCGTCGGCGGATGGAACAGTGTGATTTATTTTAATATTGCCATTTTTAAGTAACTCATCAAATATTTTATCACATTTACCAACATTAAATGTAAACTTTACCTCCTCTTGCCGTTTCTTTTGAACCGGCTGTAAGGAAGCACAAGCCGAAGATTTGGCCTGCTTTGGCCAAACCATTTCAGCAGCGTACACTTCTGCTAATTCGTCATTTGAGCTACTTTGGTCGCATTCTACTATGTGTACGTTGTGACGCATTGTTTTAGCAGTTTCTTTGCTCCGGCTTTCGCAAGCCAAAGCTCTCTGGTGTAACTGTGCTAGTGTAAAAAATTGGATGCCTTCTAATCTTTCTTTTAAATAATATCGCAGACCAATAAAGGCTAATCCTACTAGCTGTTTCTCTGCTAAATGAATTTGAAAGCATCGGTTTCTTGTATCTCGGAATCTCCGGATGTAATCATTAACCGATTCATCTTTTGTCTGTCGCAACGACGCTAAATCTACCAAATCCAACTCATAGTCACCGGAGAAAAAATGATCATGAAATTTTTGTTCTAAATCCCCCCATGATGAAATGGAATTAGGAGGTAAAGTGGCGTACCATGCAAACGCAGTTCCTGTTAAAGATAATGAAAATAAACGTACGCGAAATGCCTCTGTGTCGGCCAATTCTCCTAATTGTGCTAAAAATTGGCCTATGTGTTCACGTGTGTTCTTTCCTTGATCACCCGAAAATTTTGTGAATTCGGGTATCCTGGTTCCCTGTGGGTATGGGTGGTGATCAAATCGGCTGTCATAAGGTTTCCGATATGATTGCCCCCCAGGGACCATGCTTACTCCGAGCTTATCTCAGAACGCCCCGGCTATTTCTTCCCTCACTATATCAATGGCAGCCGGTGCAAGACCACCGGCTCTCTGGTTAAACATAGGTGGAGTTGGTTGTATATTAGTATGTTGTCGTTCCCCCCATTGGTATGAGCTACGTGGTGCATTTCCATTTGCCCTATATGGCTCATAGGTTTGATCGTTTCTTTCCGGCCTTCTAGGTGGGGCCGAGAAGCTTTCCTGGGCTCTGAATCCTGAATTAATGGGCTGGTGCATTGCATAGTGTGATGGGAAGTGTTGCTGGGGCGGGCGAGGATTCAGGTAATAATCCTCCTCAAAAGACTCATGTGCGGACTGTCCGGTCATTGGCCCGGACCGTCCGTGATTATGTGCGGCCCGTCCGTCGTTGCATGCGGACGGTCCGCCTGGGTAGTTTAGATTCTGTGTTGTGTGTGGTGGTTCGGGCGCATATCTAGGTAACTCATTAAAAATAGGCCCCACTGTTGCTGGCCCGGACGGTCCGCGCTCACGTGCGGACGGTCCGGGCATGTGCAGATCGGCTGGTTTGCTGCCGATTTGCGGTTGATTAGGGTATGTGTCCATCGGCATCCCATAAAGGGGTTGTGACTGGTCGTGACAACCTGTAGCCGATGTGTTACACGCATTATCTCCTAACTCAACCTCGTGCGAAGGAAAATTTGCGGTACTAGATTTATCAAATGCACGTACTAGTCTCTTAAGATCGCTTTGCATACCCCCTATGATGTTATGCATTTGTTCACGCTGATCTTCTACATAATTTCTAAGAGATTGCAGATCGTTGGTATTACTTACATTGGGGATATCTGGCGTGGGTTGGAGCGAAGCCGGATCCGTCGCCCGATGTCGGACGACCTTGTTGTTCCTGTCCACTTTGAAGTTGGCCAAGAACTTTGCTTTCGCCTCCTGGATCATCCGCTCCTTATGCTCCTCGAACTGGAGCTGCTCGTCAGCCGGCAAGGTTTCCCAAGTCGGCTCTATGATGTTGCTTGGAGAAATATCAGAGCTATCCCTTGAACCGGCCATTGAGGGCCGATTTGATGAGCTTAGATATGTTTTCCCCAGCGGAGTCGCCAAAAATATGTTGACGCTTTTTTGGAGCGCCAAACACTCAACAAGAACCGTGGCGGTGCCCTCTGCACAGGGGCGGACGGTCCGCGCGCAGGGGCCGGACGGTCCGCGGCCTGGTGCGAGGCGCGGTGGTGCTCTCTGCGCAAGGGCGGACTGTCCGCGGCCTGGGGCCGGACGGTCCGCGGCCTGGTGCAGGAGCCTGGGTTCCCTGCCTGACGGCCGGACGGTCCGCGCCCTAGGGCCGGACGGTCCGCGCGTGCGCAGGGGCGGCGGAAGATCGCCGACGGCGCCTGGATCTCGCTCCCGGGAGGGACCCCGTCGGGGAGTAGAGATCCTAGGTGGTGTCTAGGCTCGGGCAGGCCGACCTAGACTCCTCTAATCGACGTAGAGTCGAGGAGAGGCGGAGAATTTGGGGATTGGGAGGCTAAACCTAAACTAGACTAGAACTACTCCTAGGATAAAATGCGAATAAAAGTTGTATTGATTCGATTGTTGATGATTACAAATCGGCCGTAGACCTCTCTATTTATAGAGGAGGGGGGCTGGACCCTTTACACAACTGATTCCGAGCTAATCCCGCGAATATAGCTAACAACCGTAGCACAAAACTCGGAACCCTAATCTGTTCTGCGCACGCGCGGACCGTCCGGCCCACAGGCGCGGACCGTCCGGACCGCGGACCGTCCGGCCTCAGGGCCGGACCGTCCGCACGCTCACTTTTGGTTCGAACACACGGCAGCATGTTTCTTAGAAAAAAAATGGAAATGGACTCGAGAGTGTACGAATACCACATGTTACATTGCGTCCAAGAATCACTACCTTTTTGTTAGAAAAAAACATTTATATTTTTCGAGTAATTTTTGGTAGGTGGCTAGGTGCCCTACTATTTCATTGAGATGGAGACAGTGGAATGGTTTTTAGGTACAGCGCCTAAAAAAAAGAAAAGGGAAAACGTAGAAAAATTTTAAAATGGTGTTTCTAGTCTATAAGGGATTGAACCGAATATCAATAAACTGGGTATATCGATTGAAGGAGTATACATCTCAACTCAGCCAAGCACCATATCATTAAAAAATGGTATGTTGATTCCTAATGTAGTCCGTTCATGCAAAGGTGATCGTGCATTCATATCCTTCTTTATACGCAACTCAAAAAATTATGAATGTCTCAAAAGCATTGATGCTCATCGGGAATGAAAGTAGTATAGTCCCTTTATTCTAAAAAAGACTGACAGTATAAGATTAGGAATATCCCAAAAGGATTTATGCTCGGTCAAATTAAGATTCTTAAACTGAATTAGGTTTATCAAAAAATATTATCAATATTTATATCTTTAAATAAGTTTATTATAAAAACATATTCACTGCTCTATGTAATGATGCTAATTATACACTATAAAAACCCGGATATGTTGAAAATGATATTATGGAGCGGAGGGAGTACCCGTCTTTCCATGATCAATTGCTGGAGTACTATGCAAAAAAAAACCCGGATATGTTGAAAACAACATGGTAATCTGCCTGGCTCATCTGTTCTCTCTGGTACTACTGCGACTGTTGGTTGTTATTGGTATTCATGTTCTCAACTTGGATATCCTGCAATATGTAGGAATCACTAATAAAACATGTTGAAACTTGCGCAGAATAGTTATAAATTTTAGTTAACTAATCACGATTTGTCTTGAGAAAAACTGTTTCTCTTACCATCTGATGTAGTATCCCTTTAGATTGACTCTATTACGGCTATTGTATAATTGTGCTCTTGAGGCTTGTGCATAAAGCTTGTCTTCGACATGCATATTCTTTCATCTTCAATATTATGATAGATACACTTTGCTGTAAAAGATTCAAATTATTTTTGCTAATATACGGTTGCACACCACTCACAACAGCAAAACTGAATACTCCCGTCGGCCATAATAATTCCCGTCGGTTTTTAGGGTTGCCGACGGGAGTTAATTAACTACCGTCGGCCATAACGAAGCCGACGGGAGATAAAATAACTCCCGTCTGGTTTTTAGGGTTGCCGACGGGAGTTAATTAACTACCGTCAGCCATAACGAAGCCGACGGGAAATAAAATAACTCCCGTCGGTTAGTCCGGAGGCCGACGGGAGCTACATTATCTCCCGTCGGCTTCGTTACGGCCGACGGGGTTTAGGGCGGGCCCGGCTAAAACACGCGCGCCGGCCACTCGCCCAGGCTTTATTCATCGCGCGGTCGTTCTCCATCGCCGGCCACTCATCCCGCGCCGCCGCCGATCGCCGTCCAGCGCCCGAGCCTGCGCCGCCGCCGCCGTGCGCCCGAGCGCCGCCCGAGCCTGCGCCGCCGCCGCCGTGCGCCGCCCCGCCCGAGCGCCGCCAGCGCCTACGCCGCCGCCGCCGACCCCGCCGCGCCCGTCCCGTCCTCCGCCGCGGCTTGCCGACGCCGCTGCCCCCGCCCGTCCCCTCCCCCGACGCCGCTGCAACCTCCACTGAGACAGTAAGATTGAAATCATTTAAAATTATATCATTGCGATATATATTTATATTTATATCGAAAATAAGTTTATTCCCGTCGGTTGGTTGATTGTATTGATTAAGCCGACGGGAGTTAACTACGTTGTGGTAGTTTGATTAGTATGATACACTGTTTATTTTCCTAGAGTTTTAGGGTTAAGTGCGCAGACCAGTAGTTAACCCTAGGCGTCACCCGTTCCGGAAGCATGCACATGCATCACATTTATTCATATGTTTGGGCCTAATGCACCTAGACAATCTATGGATGCATAGATTGTATAGTTTCATTCGGTCCAAACACAAGATTACTTGTGATGTGCGTGGTTCCGGGATTGTCCACGTATTTGGACAGCCGGAGAATGGGTGTGGCCGCATGTGATTCGTGCACGTGTCCGTTGGTCCGAACGAGATTTCAGCAGCATAACCCAGTTGTTCTCTGTCGCACCATGATAGGCGTGTGTTCGGAGAACAGCGGGGTTATGCTGCCGAAATTTCGTTCGGACCATCGGGCACGTCACGAGTCGCATGCAGCCGCCTCCATTCTCGGGTGGGTTTATGTCCTTTCCTATAGTAGGGTTATCACCTAAGCCACGTGCATCGCTCTTATATGCTGAATTTTTGGTTGGTGGTTTACACAACAGCAAAACTGAGCCATCCTAGTCCACAAACATGGAAGATGACCGTGAGTGGATGTATGCTGGTTGGAAGAAGGGCGGATGTCACACAAAGGAATGGTTTCAGAAGACAGAAAAGTTTTTAGAGAACGCTCGTGGAGAGTCAACCCACGCTGTGATTAGGTGCCCATGCACCAAATGTGGGAACATCCAGTCACATGACAAGAGAACTGTGGCACTACACCTTTGCAGTCATGGGTATGTTCAAGGTTATAAGGTTTGGGATAACCACGGCGAGTCACGGAGTATAGTATCAGCACAGATGGAGGTGGATGACGGTGAAAACGTTGATCGATTGGATCATATGTTAGAAGATATGCAGGCAGAGTTTGTCAACAATCCTGAAGATCCGCCTACAAAAGAGGTTGAAGAGTTGTTCAAACTCCTCCAAGACTTAGAAATGCCTCTGCATGGACACACAACGGTTACCATCCTCCAGTTCGTGACCCGTCTAATGAGCATAAAGTCAAAGTTTGGTTGCTCAGCCAAATGTTATAAGGCGATTTTGGACTTGTTTAGTGATGTCCTTCCTGCCGATCATAAGGTGCCTAAAGACATTTACCGGTCAAAGAAGCTGCTAAAGGCTTTGGGAATGCCATATGAGAAGATCGATATATGCCCGTCCAACTGCATGATATATTGGCGCGATCGTGCGAAACTAGAGAAATGCTTGAAATGTGGCCTGTCGAGGTACATAGAGGTGGTAAACGAAGAAGGGGAGAAGGTGACAACAAAGAGGGCACATAAGCAGCTTCGCTGGATGCGTCTCACTCCAAGACTGAAACGTCTGTTCTTGGCTAGTAGAATTGCGAGCCGCATGAGGTGGCGCAAGAATCGTAAGCCCCCGAAGGATGGGGTAATGCAGCATCCGTGTGATAGCGACGCATGGAAGGCCCTGGACAGCTTCGATATAGAATTTGCTAGTGAAGAGAGGAATGTTCGTATTGGGCTGGCGACAGATGGTTTCACGCCTTTCAGTATGACCGCAGCGTCTTACTCATGTTGGCCTGTCTTTGCCATACCGTACAACCTTCCACCTGAAGATTGCATGAAAGATGAGTTTATGTTCTTAACTCTCATCATACCTGGGAAGGATCATCCCGGCGTAAACCTCAATGTTATGCTTGAGCCATTGATTGAGGAGTTGAAAGAGCTTTGGGAAGGAGTGGAGGCGTATGACAGCTTCATGAAGCAAAAATTCAAACTTCGGGCAGCATATTTGTGGTCCATACATGATTATCTAGCGTATGGGATCTTTGCTGGGTGGAGAGTCAGTGGAAGGCTAGGTTGTCCTATTTGTGGAAAAGAAACAGATTGTTTCTGGCTCGATAAGGGTGGGAAGTTCTGTTACTTCGATTGTCATAGGTCTTTTCTTCCTTTGAACCACCCCTTCAGGCTCCAGGCACACGAGTTCAGGAAGGACACCATTGTCACGAAGGAACCCCCGAAGCGTCGCACCGGGTGGGAAATCGCTGAGGAGCTGAGTAATCTAGTGAGAAATGAGGATGGGGATGGGTTTGCAGGTTTCGGGAAGACCCATAACTGGACTCACAAATGTGGCCTTTGGGAGCTCCCTTACATGAGGGCATTGCAGCTCCCGCACAACATCGATGTAATGCACCAAGAGCGTAACATGTGTGAAGCACTATTTAACACTGTCATGGATTTCCCAGATAAAACAAAAGACAATTTCAAGGCCCGAGTGGACTTAGGTAACATATGTAACCGCCCAACTCTCATGCTCAGAGAAAATGGAGGCAAGCCTCGTGCTGAATTTGCCTTGAGACCCAATGAACGAAAAGAAGTGATGAAGTGGATGAAAGATTTAAAATTTCCCGATGGTTATGGTGCGGGGTTCAGAAGATCTGTGAACTTGAAAACAATGAAGATCAATGGGTTGAAGAGTCATGATTACCATATAATGATGGAAAGGTTGATCCCAGTAATGTTGCGTGGTTACATTAACGAGGAAGTGTGGAAAGCGATAGCTGAACTTAGCTATTTCTACAGGCAGCTTTGTGCTAAAGAAATTTTAAAGGAGATGATGCAGAAACTAGAGGAATCGGCACCGGTGCTTCTTTGCAAGCTGGAGAAAATATTCCCGCCTGCGTTCTTCAATCCTATGCAGCATCTTCTTATCCATCTCCCATATGAAGCAAAGGTAGGTGGGCTAGTGTGTTATAGGTGGATGTATCCCATAGAAAGAATGTTGAAAAAACTAAAATCAATGGTGGGTAACAAGGCAAAGGTTGAAGGTTGTATAGCAGAGGAGTTCAAATTTAAGGAGATAGCTTTCCTCACAAGTGGTTACTTGACTGAAGACCACAATGTATTTGCCCATACGAAGAGGTACCATGAAGATGAAACGGTGCATCCGTGCAGTCACATTAGCATATTTCAATGGAACGGCAAGGCTGTTGGTCCACCAGTGGCATATGAATTCAGTGAGAACGAACGGAAATCTGCTTTGCTCTACATGTGGTCAAATATAGAAGAGGCTGAGAAATTCTTCAGGTAATAGTTTACTAGGCTTAAAGGAATTGTATATTCAATGTTTAGGAAACACAATGTTTTCTTACTCTCGTTCTTTTTTAGCGAGTTCGATAAAGAAAACTGGAGGTCTTCTCGTAACCGTCAACCAACGGCGAAACAGCTAGACAACTTGCGTCTAAATGGATTGCACGGGGGACCTAATTTTATCTCCTGGATCCGAGACCATGTAAGCCTTGTATTCTTTGTCCTCATACATCGTGTATAGGTATGACAATTGTAACACTTTTTCATTTATTGACTGTCAGTTCGGGAATGTACCGGATGACTCACAAATGTGTCCTGTGGGATCTCCTTCACATGAGGGCATTGATTCTCCCGCACGTCAGCGTAGTGTCCATAAGGACCTGCGTCAGCTTTCTATTGGTAGTGTGATAGTGAAGAGTTATGGCCGTTACGACGTAAACGGGTTTCGCTTCCGTACAACCAAATTTGAAGCTTCCCGTCCTTTAGCAGCTACGAAAAATAACGGAGTCGTAATCCGGGCTGAAGATATGGAAAGGCACGAATCCGAGTATTACGGAATCATAAACAATATACTCGAGTGCCAATTTGTAGGGAACAAGGATCTGAGGGTGGTGTTTTTTGACTGTACATGGTTTGACCCGAAGCATTATAGAACCGAATTTGGAATGGCGCAGGTTAAACGCAAGCAAATACTTCAAGGGGCCGATAGATATGTCCTTGCTCATCAGGTGGAGCAGGTATATTACTCGTCATATCCATGCCCTAAGTTGAGCGCTTGGTGGGTCGTATACAAAACCTACCCCCGTGATCGGTTGTCCACTCCTGTTCCCGATGATTACAATCGTGAGGCTCAACAAGCTGACGGGGTATTCCAAGAAGATGAGTTGCCATCCTCATTTGATATAGACCCTGCTCCTACATTGGATTGTTTAGTTGGAGACCTCAATGATATATCATTGCCACAAAAAAGGAAACAAAACGATAAGTAACAAGTTAAGTTTATTTCCATATGAATGTTTATTTGTTTAATGTTGGTTTATTTTGCACCATTTGTTTATTTATTTACATTACTCAGTACTAATAAAAACTTTCAATTGCTGCAGGATGCCTAAAAAGTTTAAGCAGGTGGTGAAGGGGTTCAGGGACTCCCTTTTCCGAGGGAGTTCCTTGAGCGCTAGTAAGAAGGAGCAGCTCTACAGAAGCCTACACCCAGAGTTACAGGGCCAGCCCTTGGGGTTTCAAAGAGGCAATGTAAGAATCATTGTATTGTTGCTTTTAATTTGTGTAAGACTTTAACGCGTGAATGTGACACTTGAGTTACTTATTTGCAGGATGAGGATGAGGATCAGGATCAGGATCAGGATCAGGATCAAGATCAGGATGAGGATGAGGATGAGGATGAGGATGAGGATGAGGATGAGGATGAGGATGAGGTTGAGGGTGGAGGTGAGGAGGCTGAGGCAGGAGGTGAGCAGGGAGAGGGTGGAGGTGGAGATGAGACTGAGGCTGAGGCAGGAGGTGCGGCTGAGGGTGGAGATGAGGCTGAGGCAGCTCCAGCAAGGCGTCCACGTAAGTTTAGAAGGCCCCATGCCGTACAACCTCCACCTGTTCCGAGCTCCGAGACGGGGAAGACGGTGATCTCCCCCGTCGGAGATAGGTAAGTGCTGTATCTTTTGATTTGAATCAGCTGTATTCATCAAATGTAAGCATGTTTGATGCTTGCCCGTCTTTTTGTAGGGAGTGGTTGGACTACTCTTTCACCGGCCAGGGTCGTCAAAAGCAGGTGAACTCTGTGTTGAGTTCGCTCCTGAAGTTTCACTACCCTGGACTGGTGAAGACGTCCGACGATGCAGACGCTGCACCGGTCCTCGTCTCATGTTGGGACGATTACAAGCTGAAGGTCGATGTCACTTATGGCGATGCCCAGGGGCTTGTTCGCGCTGACTTCTGGGTACGTAATCTTGTGTGTGTTATATGGAAGCAATCATTAAAAAGTTAGATAACATTGCATTCTTTTTGTAGGCACGTTTTCGGTTGGCCGACGGGGATGACGCGAACCACGCCGAGAAGGTGTTTCAAGTAAATGCCTATCGGTTGGTGAAGGAGGCCCTGTACGAGGCAAGGATTCAGGCCACGTGCATGTATTATCAACAAATTTTAGGGCAAAAGATGAACAAGAAGACAGGGGCCTCGAGTATATACCTTCGCGAGGAAGAGTATCGTAAGGTTATATTTCAATCCTTTCCTTTGTGTTTGTTTCATTTGAATAGGTACTGATATATGTTTGTTTTTATGAAGGTGGTGGTTCCGTGGATGTCTAACCGGCCAGAGGCCTACGCAGCTTGGTGTGGGGTATGGGCTTCTGAAGCCTTCCAACAGAAGTCAAAAAGTCACAGGGCCAATCGAGGCACCATGCCGAACCACACCTTCGGTGGCGACAACTTCACGCGAAAGGCGAAACGCCTGGTAAGAAAACTAACAAATATGTTGAGATGTCATATATTCTTTTATTGTACTAACTCTGTGTTGTAGGAAGCTCAATTAGGTCGCGAGCCGACTCCCATCGAGGTGTGGGAAGCTGGCCATAGGGGAAGCGACCCTTCCAACCCTTTGTGCAGCCAGACACAAAGGGAGCGTCTGGTGAGCTGTTGTCCTCAATATTCAGTTAATGCTCGCAATGTACTAACTAAGGTTATATAATCGATACAGGCGGCATATGCGGAAGAGATGAAGGACCGTCACGGAGAAGACTGCGATTGGAGGACCATGCCGATCGATGCTCAAGCCGTGCATAAATCCGGTGGAGGAAAGGCACATGGACGGTGAGATGTTACATTACATGCCATTTATATAGTGACATGAGCATATGCCTTAATTAATCTTTCTTTGACAACAATTGTAGATTCTCTCTCTTTGATGGAATGATCAACACGACGGATTTTAGAGCGTCTCGGCGGTCGGCATCCGGGTCCGGAAGCTCCGGTCGTAGCTCTCGTCGGCTCACTGAGCAAGAGCTTGAGATCGTGAGGCTGCGTGAGGAGAACCGTCAGCGCGATGAGCAGTTGAGGGCTCAAACTGAGCAGTTGAGGGCTCAAAGTGAGTACTATGCCTCAGTCCACGCGCAGCAACAGCAGATGATTCAAGTAAGCCCATTGCATTATTACTGTTTATTCATTGCTTTACACATCCAATGCGTACTACTAATATGCTTGGTCAATAGTTACTAGCTCAGCAGCAGGGCATTCCGTACGTGGCCCCTCCGCCTCCGCCGCAATGGACGTTCGTCCCTATGGGCCCTCCTCCACCTCCGGTAAGAAATTCTATGTCCATTCTCTAGTTACATAGTAAAAACGACAACTTGTGCCGCACTGCACTCACATGAATATGTATTATTCTTGTATTCAACAGGGACTTGTGCCGCAGCAGCCTCAGTTTAGCACACCGCCGGCACAGCTACCTGCCCCTGGAGCACAGGTTTGTATTCTAACTCTATAGCTATCGCCGACAGTTCAGCAGTTAATATGTACGATTTCTGACAAATTGCATTCTCGCTCCATAGGACAATCAGGAAGGAAGTGGAACGATGGATGGCTTCGTCAACTCCCTATTCGTGTACCCAACTCCGGACGGAGGCAGCGGCCAAAGCTCCAACAACCCTAGCCGCCGCGGTTCGTGAATGTGCTTCGATCTCTACCTTTTCAGTAATGAACACTTCGATCTCTACCTTTTCAGTAATGGACACTTCTTTTGTGGATGAACACTTCTTATGTGGATGAACACTTCTTATGTGTATGAATGTGGATGAATGTTCTTATATATATGTGTGTGGATGGATGTGATTGATGTGTGTGGATGGATGTGATTGATGTGTGAATGTGCATGATGATATTGTGTATATTTTCTGTGCCATTGATCATAAATATGGGGTTTTTGGGGGGGGGGACAGTTTAACTCCCGTCGGCTTTGCAAAGCCGACGGGAGTTAAACTGGTACTGTCCAGGATAACTCCCGTCGGCTTAGCCAAGCCGACGGCAGTTGTTGCTCCCCCGTCCCGGCACCCAGGGCTGACGTGGCGGACACATAACTCCCGTCGGCTACCTAGGCCGACGGGAGTTAATTGCCCGCCACGTCAGCCCTGGGCCGGGGAGCGACAACCGCCGTCGGCTACCTAGGGCCGACAGGAGTTAATTATCTCCCGTCGGGGCCGACGGGAGTTAATGCAATCCCCGTCGGGTAGCTCCTGTCGGCCGGGTACCGACGGGATTTACACTAAAACCGACGGGAATAGCTAAATCCCGTCGGTTTTAGAGTAAATCCCGTCGGTACCCGGCCGACGGGAATATCCTGGAATAGTACTATTCAAAATCACCATTAATGATGGCCAGTATGATAGCATGTACAATTTGTGGTTCTCTTAGCTAATATATTTATCACAATCGAGATTTGCAACAATCATATATCTCACATGTTCGAATTCCACTTAACGACTAGTTTGGCAATCCTATTTTCTCAAGGGATCCTCAAGGGAAAATAAGCTAATTTATCTTAGGAAAATGAAAATACTTTGGAAAAATGGTGTTGTGAAACTAGCCCTAACCGATTAGACCCTATCAATTGCAGTCATCTCCTCGCTAACTTGATTGTTAGGTAAAGAAAGGCTTATTTAATATATTTGCTTCATAAAAAATTGGAAATTCAATTGGTGTTGGTTTTTCCAACATTGTAAGCTTGTTGTTCTAACTTGAGTTGCATCAGGACTTGAAGTGAAGCTAGTCAAGGCCACGCTCCGCTGTATCGTGTGAACAATACTAGATTATATTCTATTAGATTAGTTTAGGGTTTTTAGGAAAGAGATAAATTAGATAGATTAAGGTATTTTCTTAGGAGCCAAGTCATTTAAAAATGAGAGAAGCCAAAATCGCTTGTGGTTAAAATCTCTACACTATAATGCAGTAGTTTCCATCATCGTCATGCACCAACACTTTTGCAAAAAAATCCCTTATATTTCATTATAATCAACTCCTCGTCGAGGCCTCCCCATCCCTAGTCTCTCCCCTCTCACACAATGAATTTGTCTCCTTCCACTTGATGCTGAAACCTCATGAGGGCAAGAATCGAGTGCATGCCCCGCGGTCCCTCCCCCCCCCCCCCCCCACGCGCACCAATGAAGACGACGCGCCCGTCATTAATGGTGGGAGCCCATGCCACGTTTGTCGCCTCGCAGGCGCATCTAGAGAAGGCCTCCTTCTACGGCTTCGGTTGCTACATGTAGGGCTCGTACAACTGTTGCAGCGGTCTTGACACCTGAAACCCCACTCGCTGCTATGTTCCTCTGCATATTTGCTCGCCTACACTGGCATTCACCACCACTGCTTCTCTAATTCGGTTTCCCCTTGTGTCCTAGATTTGTTCCCTTGTAAAACACCAAAAATCCTATTTTTAGGACTCAAGAGAATTCTCTAAATATTTAAAATTTTAATAGTTTTTATAATAAAATTAGAAATTAAAACTATTTTCCTAAAAGTTAAATATAAAAAATTGGCTATATGTTTAAATTATTTTCTTGAATAATTATTATGGTAAAACATCTTACGAATTATTCCTACCCAGTTATATATATTGTTTGAAGCATTTTCATAAATGGATAAATTAATTAATAAAAAATTCTCTGCATTCATGTTGAGTTTTTGTTTATTACAACTAGACTTGATTTTTAAATTTAAAATAGGAAGCAGAAATTACAAATAAAATATAAGCTAATATAATGTATCGATGTGTGTTTGGTTGGTTTGTTTGTACGCGACGTCCTTTAGGTAAAGTCGATACAAATTAAGATATCGCAATAAGATATTTAAGAAAATACTCCTTTCAACTCGCATGTAACACCCAAAAATTTGATTTAAAATTTAAATAAAAATATATTCTAAGATTTATTAAATTAGATGTTTAATATGATTAGTGTTGATTACTTGTTTTCAATTGCTATATGAAATAAAAAACAAGGCAACACAAAGTTAAAAAGCAGAAACCTTCCTAGCCGCAGGGAGGGGGAAACAGGTGCGCCAAGCCTAGTGCTAGCTCCGATGAGGGAGGGGGAACACCAGAGCCAAAAACGTGGGCATGGGGCGAGGCTAAATTGATCGGACGTTGTGCGGGCGCGGCGAACCAGAGCGATAGAACTCCCGCGAGCGCGGTTTCACTATTGTAAGGCAAAATCGAGGCAACCAGAGCATGGGGAAAGGTTCCTCACCTTGGGATGGCGCTCGGGGAGACTTGGCGTGGTGTCTAGAACTCCAGGTGGACGGCACGGCGGGTGTTCTTCTCCGGCAAGCTCGGGCGGCGACGGCTGATTGTGTGAGAGAGAGCGAGAGCGGGTGAAATGAGAGACAGGCGAGAGAGAGCGGGTGCAGGCGGGGCTTAAAAGGGAGCTGGGGAACATTGGCAAGCGACATGGCTGACTTTCTCAACATGCGTGCGCACGCGGGTTAGCATCGGTTGCGGGGAGGACGGAGCTGACAAGTGAGGCCCACGGCGCAGAGGCACAAGCGCGCGCGAGGGGAAACGGTTAAGTGCTGACGGTCCGGGCTCGCTGCGTACAGGGAGAGCGGGGGCATGCGCGAGGTTGAGTGGCGCCGACAGGTTGGGTCGTCCTGGTAGAGGGAGAATGGGGTCGGGTGCTCGCGGTGCGAGATGGGCCTGGTGGGTCGAATGGCCGAGGGAAAGGGTTGGCTGGGCTGCTTTAGCTTTTTCCTTTTTCTTTTGAATTTCTAATTCCTTTTCTTTTTATTTTTCTTTTGAATTCAAATCCAACCAAACTACAAATTCAAATTTAAATATTTAAAACATGTGCATCAACCAAAAACAAAGTTTAGGATCAACATGATGTAACATTTCATGTCTCCCCTAGGTTTTAATATACTAAAGAAATAGTACATCTCCCAAATAAATAATCAAACTCTATTAAGAGGAAAAGAGAAGAAATCTATAGAGAGAAGAAAAAGGGGTAACACCTGAATTTGGTAGATATTAGAGAAGAAATTTTATACCCCCAAATTCAGGGTGTTACAATGTTGAAGCGAGATGTAATTAGATTCTTGGTAATTTTAGCAAGTCTGGAGCCGAGGCTTTGCAACAGGCCTTTGGGGCCCGAAAGAGGCGTTGACTAAATCGTGTCTTTGATGCCATTGGGTTCTTGTATCCTGACTATCATGTCATGGTTTAGGGTTTGAAGAAAAGGAAGAAGAAAGTGACTACAAGGCAAAGCAAGGTTCCGAAGGTCCATGCCGGATCAACTCCTCAGGCTTCAGAGGGAATCCCGGTAAATAAGATTTTTTATTTTTGGTATAACTATTATGGATTTATTGTATTGATTCTACGTTTTTGAATTTCTCAGGCTGCACCCGAAGCTAGGATAGAAGTTGACATTGAAGAGCTCTCTCCATTGGGGGTTGAAGAAACGAAAAATGAAGAAGATATTGACTTGATAGCACAGAAGGTTAAGCCTTTGGAGACACTCCTAGAGAGTGACGAAGAAGAAGATGACGGGGAGCAGATAGCTCCAGTAATGAGTTAATTCTTCGATATTTTCAAAGAAGAAACTGAGAAGGATACTGCCTCCATGCCACCTGCTGAAGAAAAGACTAGTCCGAGTGGGGCAGAACTTGGTCAGATTACTACAGCAGTGACTCCTTCGGTAGCCATAGCAACTGAAGACAAGGGCTCCTCCAAGCCGGTCCTAGCGGAGGAGAAAGGGAAGGGGCCTGCTGAAGTTGAGGAGGCCAAAAAGGCTATCGAAAATGACACACCGCTTGGTGAAGGGCCCTTCAACCAAGTCTTGGGTGGCCGAAGGTATCAAGTTCAGCACGCCTTAGGGAAAGTAATGGTCGCAAAGAAACAGGCCAAAGTCGTTGGCTTCGCCGAACAACTATGCTACCCTTCGGGGTCCACTATTTTTTAGGGCGGGCAAGATAATTATCTATATTTGTGCCCGGACAACATGGAGACGGATGTGTGCCGCTATAAGTCTGACAATGTTGGCTTTCCAAAGCTCGAAGCGATGTTATCGACTATGTCTGATGAAGACTTTTCTGATTGTCTGGCTTATACTCATCTCGAGGTGATATTGTGAACCTTTGATTTTTGGTTTTGGGTTGCTTTGACAAAAAAACTCATCCTTTGCTTGTTCGCAGGGCCTGTTCTTAGGCAAAGCCTTGAATAACAGGAGAAAAGTTGAGAACTAAGCTGCCTAGAAAGAAGTTTTAAAGCTTAAGTCCAAAGTGTCTAAGCTTCAGTTTGATTGTGTAGAATAGGAGAAATCTTTCAAGAGATTAGAAAAGGACTTTATTGACAGCCGGACCAAAGTCCAGAGGCTCAAAACTTCAAATGCTGAACAGAAAAAGCGCATCGCATCGCTCAAAGCTGAGATGGAGGAGATGAAGGAGTATGAACTTGAAATGACGAAGTTGAGGCAATCGTCTGCCGAAGTGGTTGTCAATCTAATTAGTGCTCAAGTAAAGATGGATAGACATGAAGGCTAAAATAAACCATGTAAGGGGCTTGAATGAAAATTACCAAATCTTATTGGCCAACTGTCATACTCTAGGCTACAAGTGCCACAAAGAGATTTTGAAGACAGTCTTTGCTGCCGGAGCTCTGTCCAAAGAAAGATTTTTTTAAAATTTTGACTTAGAAGGTTTAATTTGATGGGTACTTAGTGAGACTCGTGCGTTCAAAAGTGTCCTCTCGGCTCAAGATGACTATTTTGCTTGGATAGGCACCCGAAGCACTGCTTTTGTTTTACTTAAAGCCGGGTGCAAACATGTGAAGGCCTACACAGACACTGACTTCAAAGTCTTTGCTGACGATGTCCGAAGGTCAACTGTAGAAGTGTCACACCCGGATTTAAGGGACAAAGCCGGGTGCATCTCATATATGCGCCAAAGAAGACAACACATATAATAACAGAGTGCATAGAGATAAATGTCACAATATCATCAGAGTACTTATTACATAGCAAAAGTCTTACAAAATAAAAGATAAATATAAAACAAACTAAAGTCCATCCTTGGCGCCCTAAAGTCGACTGGGAGAGGCCACCTAGATCAAGTCAAACTCCTCGTTGTGTGGCTCCTCTTGAACCACATGTTCTTCTCCTGTGGGGGGTGTGAGACAGCAAGGGTGAGCTCACATACGTTCATAGCTCAACAAGTTGTGGGGAATAATGTGCATGAACTCACCAAAGGTGGGAGTTCATGTGATGTGTAAGCCTGATCAACAATAGGGGTTAAAGCTGAGCATTGCTTTTAATAAGTTGGTCAAATTTTATTAGCAATTACTAAATGTAAGTAAATACCAAACCATAATAGAAATAATAGAACAAAATAAATAATAAATCCCATGCAATACAAATGAAAAATTGAATTTAGTTTTATAGTTTAATCATGCGAGAGTCCTGAGCTGCTCTTGACCGTGAGCTCGGCTAGTATACCAGTTTTAAACTCTAAAAAGGTTGTACCCTATACCCACAAGTTATGTTACCCATCTGCCAAGGGGTCATGAACCCCATACACCTCTACCAAGGAAGCGAGGCAGCGTAACACTACGAGGCCTTTACAAAGTTCCACTAGCTTCCGAAAACCCGCTACAGTTTCTGGGAAGAATAATTGCAAGAATCCCTCGTCTGACTGCCATCGCAGCAAAATCAACCCGAGAACCTCCCTACATGCCTACTCCCCTACTGCCCTTGCCCCTTTCGGGTAAGGTAGTCTTCCACTAGCTTTCCTAATTAGTCAGCCAAGGGTGTCCCATTCCACCCTTGTGGTGGCACGTGTTTCTCAAGTTAAGCTCCATGTTCCAATTAAAATTAATGATCTTGACATGAACATAAATAACATAACATAATAATCGGAACATGGATATAATGAAATATTAACCCCAAACCATGTAAAGCAATAGCATAACTACCCAAATGATTTAGGGATAAACAAGGTAAAAGATAACCAGTCTAGGGTGACCTATTGGGTCCCATCAAATTTAAACCTATGCATTGATAAGTGATAATAAAGAACATTATTGGGTAAAAAGTGGTCAAGGGCACAACTTGCCTGACACTTGAGATTCCAGATACCAGGATGATCCTCAGATCCTCGTGACCTCACTGCTACTCGTAGCAATACAAACAAACATGGTATAGACAAAATTAACATCACATCAAACATAAGAACAAACTGCATATTAATGATCTACGCGTTGCTACGAGATCGTGGGTTCGAGAACCACTAAAATCGGAGTTAGGGTCATCAAGTTATGATGTGGTTAATGATTAAAACTAGGCTCTATGTTTATTTTATAATTCCAGAGAAAATATAACCTAAAGTAGTAATTAATTCAACTTTAATCTAAATTATAAATTGACCATAGATCATATTTTAGTAGATTATAATGATAAGAAGATTAACAAGACTAACCAACATAAGTTAAATAAAGATCTAATTATAAAATAATGATACATAGTACAATAAATGTTGTAATTGCATAGTAAATATTCATATGAAGCTAACGCAACTGGAATGGTTCAATTCGGAGTTAAAATGGGGAAGTTATGAATTTCCAAAGGTTTTATGTATTTGATACAAGATTAAATAGGAGATCAATTTTATTGTGGCTTTCATGTCACAACAGAGACACTAGGTGATGAAACAATAATATTACAAAATTATAGAAACTGGAATGAATTAATTTGGACTTAATATGAATTTTCTATGAATTACACAAGTTCTAGGAATTGTTTTCATATTAAAAATTCATTTTTCTAAATGATTTTATATGTTTTTTCTCACTGTCTGGACTGCGCCCCAATTTCCAGAGAAGATAGGGGCCAAACCGAAACATTCTCAAGACTCATCTACACCCTCCCTTGGACGGCGGGTTGATTTTCACATTGGCCAAGGACTCTTTAGCAAATTGTATCCACGAAGGGGTATGCATCAATTTTGGCCGTTGGATCGAGAACGTGAGCACCGGATTAGATCGGCTTCCCACGGAGCGGTAGGATACCGAGACCGTTGATCACGATCGACGGCTACTACTTCGCATCACCCTACTTTGGACCTGATTCACCCGATCCCAATCCCACGGTCCACACCCACCCTCGCTGGAAACGTTACAATGGTTTAATCGTGACCGTTGGATTCGATCAACGGCCACCGCGGTCCCTTTCACTCCGATCGCGCACATGCGACGCTGCCCGTAGCCACGGCGGTGGCCATGACCATAGGACGTCCAACCCAACACCCAGGCCACGAACTCGAATCCGAATTGTGCTACGAGATGAGTAGGCGAAGGCGAGTGCCGTAGCCCAGTTCTTACTGGCTATCGAGGGGCGAGCGATGTAGGTCCACGGCACGAGCGGCCCCGCGGCGGGTCGCGTATTCCAGCGAGAAATCCGAGCACCTTCGGTGATCCCGCGCCTGCCCGCTTGCACAGACACGATCCGAGGACGACAGCAGAGACTACTGGACTCAGGACAGGCCCAGGTGATAGCACACAGGCTGCTGACGGTGGAGGCGTCTTCCCATTGATCTATTTCTCTCCCTGGCGGCACTCAATGTGGGTCGGCGATCACGCGATACACCCAGGGTTGAGGGCGAGGTGGCCAGTATATACCCCGCACGGGGTGGTGCACCCAGCTGGCCAGGCGGTTGAGAGATCCGCGGTCGGTTCTGCGTCGGCCGTTGTTCACGGCGTAGTGAAGATAAACAGTAGGGGGGTCCACCGGGCAGTCATTTGCGTGTGCGTGTGACGGATGGGGGTATGACATGCGGGGTCCGATCGTCGGCGAGACGTTCGCGAGAGCGAGTCAGCTTGCGCCCGGGCCCGCCTGTCGGCTGCAGAGCAGTGGAGATGGTGTTGGTGCAGCTGGCGTGTGGGCCATAGTGTCGGCGCCGGGTATGGCCGGGGTGGCAGTGCAATGGCGCGGAGGCAAGGTGGGCCGCGCGGGGTGGGATCTCTAGGTGGGCCGAGCAGGCCAAATTTAGTACCAACGTAGACTTTCTATTTCTTTTTCTTTTCCTTTTCTTTTATTCTCTTTTCTTTCTTATTTTTGAATCTCAATTTGAATTTCATATTTGTGGTGATCTTGTCCTTAGTTAAATGTACAATTTGAACACACCAGTAGTGAAGGAATTTATTCTTATTATGTAAGATTGTCGCTTCCCCTTTTTAGGTCATTTTTCCAATTTTCTAAATTGAGCATTTTTGGTTAAACCCTAATTTGATTATTAGCATATTCCTAGTAACATGGTTAGTATTGAATGCACGACACGAAAATCCAATATGTGGTTTAGGTTATTTTAGTTATTATTAATTAATTATTCACTTTAAATAAGGATATTTCCATATTATTCCTTTTTTAATTTACAAAATTCCAATTCCAATCTAAGATAAAGTTTAAGAATTCAAATTTAATACCCACTAAAAATCAATCATGATGAAGTAGACATCTATTTATTCTAATTAATTCGTTTGTTTGATAAATGTTTGAAATATGAGACACACTCATATTGTTCCTTTCTTTTTAGGAGAATAGTATTTTGATTGTGGGACAAGAGTTAAAAGTTAATTCAAAATTAAATATTCATATCAATAAATGCTTATGGTGCATCATTTAAGGATATTCATAATCATTTAGTTGAATATAAAACTTTTCTATTACTTCTTTTCTAAAATAATTCTTGGTTTTCAAAATTCAGTCCTCAATTTTCAACACTCAAGTATAATTTGAGATATCTGAATTTGCTATTTTATTTCTTCATGTATTTATTTTATTATTTTTTTCTTATACAAATTTTGGTCCTTAGAAGAAGCTTCCAAATGCTCGAAAAAATTTCTATCTGAGATTTGGAAAAGGGGTGGAAAAGAGTTAAGTATTGAGGAATCCATAAAGTACAGAGAAAAGGTACATGCTTCACCACCTCCATCTTTTACCTTCGCGTGTTATGTTCATGCTAACTATAAAATTTTCTAGGCAAGGCAAGTAGCTGAAAAGGCTATGGATATTAGAAAAAAGCTTCAAAGCAAAAAATCCAAAGGTATTTGACTTTCCGCTTTTTCTAAATTTTAGTAAACTTGTATCGAATAACTTCTTTACTAACCCTTGTTGAAAAGTTTTCACTTCATAGGTAGTGATTGAGGTAAAACATACAGAATCTGAAGCTAAGGATACTGCCGCCGAAACCGAGGCCATTTCTGCCAGAGCTATAAAGAAGGCTGAAGATTATGAGATCTTGAAGACCTATGAACCAGGGAATTAATTTGTGTCAAAAAGAATGTTGTTTTATTATAATAGTTCAAACTTTAAAACCCCTTATGATGTTTCTTCGACTATTTTCTAATATATTTGCATTTACCTTTCACTTTTTGTTCCCTTTTTCTTTTGAGATGTGTGAAATTTTTAATCATGTGTTTTTGAGCCGAAGGCAAAAAACACCTTCCCTTCTTGTAACATATTTCAAAAGAAAACGAGTGCATATATTTTTGGATGTAACGACTCTATATCCCCTTAGGGATGTATTCAGTATTTTTCCTTGTCACTACTTCGAATAAAACAAAGCGTAACTCTGCATTCACTTGGGAACGACTTCAAAGCTTTTTCACGATTACTTAGGTGAGAATAAAATATAGCTCGACATTCCCTTGGAAATGTCTTTGGAGCTTTTTCACCATTACTTGGGTGAAATAAAATGTAGCTCTGCATTCCCCTAGGAACGAGTTCGGAGCTTTTTCACCATTACTTAAGTAAAGTAAAACGTAGCTCGGCATTCCCCTAGGAATGACTTTAGAGATTTTTCACCATTACTTAGGTGAAGTAAAATGTAGCTATGCATTCCTCTAGGAACGACTTCAAAGATTTTTCACCATTACTTAGGTGAAGTAAAACGTAGCTCTGCATTCCCTTAGGAACGACTTCAGAGCTTTTTCACCATTACTTATGTGAAGTAAAACGTAGCTCTGCACTATTCATACTGTTGGACTCATGCATACTAGATCATTATTGTATTGACTTGTAAAATGACAAAAAGACTTGCGAAAGTAAATGCAAAGATACAATAGTGGCTTGCTGATAGTTTCGGGGTCACTTACGCAACCTCTTAGGGTACTCAATATATGTGCTTCGTCTCCGGGATCATGCTATTGACAGTACAAGTTTCAAATCCCTCCCTTTTGTCCCTTTGTTTCAAGTCTTGTGTTGGGAATTTGGGTTGATTAGCGGGGACTTGATCATAGGGAGGCGGTCCTAGGACGAAAGAGGTAGCCGGTGACCATGTACTCATTACTAGGTTGCTTGAGGTATTTGAAGGTGAAGGCAGACTAGGCCTTGGTTCTTGTGACTGAGTTTGGACATATTGTGGGACGTAGGGTGAACAATATGAAGATGTACTGAACACCTCTTTTAGCTATTAAAGGTTGAGTAGCTGACGAAGCAAGCTCTTTCTACTTGTTGATGGTGTGATGGCATGTTCTTGTAGTGTGGCCTTTGTACTCACCACAAAACAAACAGAATGGCTTCCTTGGAGGCGCAACAAATCTGCCACTAAAGCTTCGTCCTCCCCTTCCTCTTGGAGCAGGTGATAGGAATGTGTTTTGTGAAGATTGCTGCTAAGAGCTTGCCTGTTGTCCTGATTAATCATGTGACTAGGTCATCCTTTCCTCGCCTTATGATGGGTTATGGATGCTTTAGGCTGTGATGAAACTGTGGCAGAACCACCCGAATTATTCCAGCTTAAGTGCCTAAGTCACGCCTCAAGGGCCGTAACACACTTAAATCGGAATAACCCGTCAGTCCCTCAGATCTAGTCTGATAGAGCCACTTAACCAGGATCAAATCCCACAATCTCACTCGAAGGTGAGTCATAGAAGAAATACAATAAAACAGGAAACCTCAAATTAAGTGCTGAATTATTACATAGATCGGAGTTTTTGAGTAGCAAATAAGAGTTCACAACATAAAATGCAGCGGATAATCGATGTCGTCGGTATTGAGGAATTGGGCAAGGCCTAGCCCACTACTCCTCATGCTCCTCTCCTGCCGGAGCAACATCCCACTCGACCGTCCAACCCGGTGGTAGGGTGGTAGGCCAAGTCACACCATCAACCATATCCTGAAGCGCACCTGCAAAAATTATGCCACAAGCAAGGCTGAGTATACTAATACTCAGCTAGACTTACCCGGTGTGAGGAGTCTACTCCTCTACCTCTAGACTATGCAGCTGTTTGGCTGAGGGGTTTGGTTTGCCAAAAGCACTAGCTATTTCTAAAATAAATTTTTAGCTTTTCAAATTCTAGCATCATTATCTTAGCTAGGTTTGCTCCTTCTAAGCATACATGGTGACAAGCATTTAGTTCAATCAACAAATTATCTCATGTAACCTCATTTCACTTCTTACTCGATGCAGTACAAGGGGTCAAGCAGTCTCATTAGCTACGAGAAGCAGATGATTCGAATCGAGTTTTATCCTTGCAAGGTAAACCTAAACACACGGCATGTCAGGGTACTCCGACCCCGCACATGACAACTGTCCCCATCGATTCCCCATTCGCGTCCAGGCCTCACCGCCTTGGCATACAATGCTCCACTGACCCCCGCTGCCGCCGTGCAGTGACCGCACTTGTACCCACCATAGCTAGCATGGGAGACCCAGTCTCAGGTCGCATGAGGGATAAAGTCCGCGCCTGGCTTCACTTAGGTACTAGGTTTATCGGTTACCATTTTTTCCGACATGTGCTTAGTACGTTCAAAAGCTTGACTCAGGTATCCACACATTAATCCTTAATTCCTTTTTCCCGTCTCATGGTCAAGGCATCCTCCCTGGATCCAAGTCCATAGACTAAACATAGATCTCGTTATCAAGATGAATACAATCAATTCCTGACCTCGCGCGAGTGCTAGAAAAATCACTCGACTTCTACCGAGATCCTGATTAGCAAGCAGCTACTCGACCTAGCATACTAGTATTCATCTCAAAAAGGAATCCTAAGTTCATGCAACTAGAGGTTTCAAGCAACTCCTACACTTAAGTGCACATTACAATCCTACAAGCATTAAGTGTAGTAAAGTAGCATATAATAATACAGTTATGCATATAAACCGGGGCTTGCCTTCAATAGCTGGGGCTGCAGGGAGATCCTCGATAGCAGCCTCGGAAGCTTGCTCCTGGTCCTCCTCTCGGACAGTTCCTTGCTCGGGGATGAGCACGTACTCTCCGTCGGCGAGATTATAATCTAATGAATGCAATGCGTAAGATAGATGCATGATATGATATGTGCTTTAGTATTTTGAACTTTTGATGGCGTATGATCTACTTGAGTTAGATAGAGCTAAACCTTACTTACACGAGACCTTTGGGTGGTATACTTGGTAAATTGGATCAACCTTGGCTAAGTTAAGTGGCAGGCTTATTTTTGGGGTCCCACTGAATTATTTTTAAGGCCTTTAGTGAGAATTGCCAAGAATTAAAGTTAGACTTATTGGAGTGAGGTTTATTTCTCCTTTCTTTTTCTTTATTCTCTTTAAGCTTTTGGGAGGGGGTTTGAACTACAAGTCACCTTAATAAATTTCCAAAAATTCTGTAAAAATTACAGTGGCTTATTACTGGTGTATAATGCTCTGTCTCAGAATTTGGGGTTCAAAAAGTGAATAGTTCTCTATGGAAAAAATTACCAAATTTTAGGGTAGAAGGGGTTATTTGAACTACAACTATCATATAATTGTAGGTAATTCTTTAAGACTTATTTTTTCTGGTATTTAGGTGCTATAACATGACTTGGTACAAATTTCTAGCCATTAATACTTATTAATTATTTTACTAGGATTATCTAAAGTTTCTAGCAAAAGGGGTGCTTTCTACTACCACTATATTTGAAAAATATCAAACAACAGATTTCTGATTTTTCCTAGCTTCTATTTTGCGCAAGAGCAATCATTTTGAAGTTTGGCATCTTTATTTGAAAAGGGAAGGGGTGGTATGCATTAATTGGATTAAATGGCCTTTCTTATAAAATATTGGCAATAGGTATTATTTTGCATCTTTACAATGGGTTTGCATTTTTCTCTGGTGGCCTATCTCATTATTGACTTAGCAAAATTTTATTTGCCCATTATTGCATTATTATGGGTTATTCATGATTTATTTGGAATATGACTCATCATCACATTATATTTATTTACCCTACTTAAAATGATGGGCTGGGGTGTGTATTATTTTTGCAGTGGGGTTTTGGTGGTTACAAGTCCACTGGATTTTTATTATCAATTTTTGGTCTGGTTTTATAACTCTAATAATTGTTTTCTAGTTGGAATAATGCCAAATAAAACATTCCACTTTAATTCTGTTATGAACTAGTGGTTTTTTTATTTTTCCTATGTTCTCTGTTACTTAAGCAAACTAGGAAAAATAAGTTCATCCACTGGTCATTAATTTCTAAGGCCTTTCTGATTTTCCTAAGGTTTGGGCAGAAATGGCTTTTAATAGATATCCACACTTAATTTTTCAATACTGGGGTTCTCACTATTTTTAAACAGTGTTTAAATGGGGTTTGAACATCTACAAATTTTCTTAGGTTTAGCACAGAAGCATAACTAATTTTCCTTAATTAAACAAGATTTGGTCAGTTTCTGTTTTTAATTTTAATCTTTAAAAATTAGAACAGAAAGCATAGAGTTCATTAGTTTTAAATGATAGTTCATAATATTTAGAATTTAGCAAAATTGGTTTGTCAACTTTTGGTTATGTATTCATCAAGTTATGAATTTTCTAAGTTCTCTGATTATTAAAAGATTAAACAGAATTGATTAAATGGAAAACTACTTTGCAACGGGGTCCCTGGTGGGTGTTTTAAGTTTTCCTCACAGATTAGTCACTGGGCTACTATTCAAATGAGTCACTGACATTTCAGAAAACCCCCTGGATTCTTCTAATCCTAACCCGAGGTCCTTTCCCCAAATTAAACAGTACCCGCGGTGGAAGAAAGGGCGGAGGGGCTTACCGGCGGCGAGATTGCTCCGATGAGGTGGCCGAGGGTGTAGGGGAGGTCCTGAGGGTCACGACGATGTGCGGGTCGCCGTCGGGGATGGTTGGAGTCGGCCGGTCTGCGTGCGTAGGCGGGGGAGCTCGTCGGCGGCGAGGAGTCCGGCCTATCCAGGACACAATTGACCAATCAAACGGGTCAGAGAGCTTCACCAGGGATCAAGGAAGGGGTGTGCGCGAGGAATTCAAGAATGGCTCACCGGAGTGCTCGGTCCACGCGTGCAGGCGGGCGGCCGAAGTCCGGTGAGATCGATCTTTGCCTTCCGGTGAAGTTCTGCCAGGTCCGAGGGCTTGGAAAGCTTCACGGGCCTATGGCAGAGCTAACCGAAGCGCTGGCACGACTTGAGGGTGGCTAGAGCGGGCTGGCCACGGTGGCCGAAGCTTTGAAAGCTTGGCGAGCGGTGGCGCGGCGTGCTCGGGGCGATTTCCGGTGATCTCTGACTTGGGCAAGTCTTGAGAGCGCGAGGGGATGAATGGCCGAGGCTTGGGGCGGCTTTATAGGCACAACGCGGTGCACGGGCGGCCGTGGACCGGCGAGCGCGCGCGGGCGTGCACTGGGAGGCGCGGTGCGTGAACGGGCGTGAACCGGAGGTGTCAGCCACGGTCGAACACGTGTGCCCATTGCCTCTGCCCAAGTTCAAGCGCTGGTTGGGTGCAAATCTTCGCGAATTTGGGCAAGATCGCTGTGAAGGATTTGTTCACCTGACCTTGCTTTGTCTTTTGTGTATGGACGTCGCGCGGTTTTAGGCTAGGGACAGGGAGTTGTAGCGTCACCAAGGTGCCAGTGTCAGAATGTCTGGTCCCGAGGTCAAACTGCGCCAAAACCATGCCAAATGAATTTGGTTTGAGTTCAAACTTTTCCAGGATGTGTTCAAGGGAATTTGGCACAACTTTGATAGTTGGATCTCCTGGTTTTGAGTTTCGAAAAACAGAGAACACAGTTGATCTTTGAAAAGAGGTCTGAATTTCAGAAATTCAGAAATCTGAATTTCTCCAAGGGTTCATGGTTCAAGGGCTGATTTGGGAATTTTAAAAAGACCAAATGGCCAAACTCTCTTACTATGATTTGTTAGTTATTTGGTGAACTAAAACTTTGTAATTTGATCATATCTAAAATTTTGCATTTTCCCCCATGACTTCTCCCAATTACCCTTTATGCTTAACTTGGCTTACTTAGGGTTTATTAGGGTTTGAGGGTCTTTCTCTCTCAAAGTTCATAACAAGATTAAGGAGAGTTTAAGAAGATTCATTATAAACCTTTATTCTGAATTTTCTTTTGATGTTCACCCTTTTACTGAATGTACATGTGATAATAGGTTGGATTAGCTTAGGGAAGAACCCTAGGTGACACTGGGGTGTCACAGAAACCGCCCAGATTATTCAATCTTAAGTGCTTGAGCATCGCCTTGGAGGAAACCATACACTTAAATCGGAATAAACTATCAGTCCATCGGATCGAGTCCGATTAACCACTTAACAAGGATCAAGTATCATTTTCTCACATGAAGGTGAGTCACAAAGAATAACAATAAAACATGAAACCATTGATTAAAGGAGTACTTGAGTTATTACATCAGTTAGAATTTGATAAAAAGGAAACATTTTTCTCAAAATGCAGCGGATAACAACTAACGTCGATAAATAGGGAGTAGGGCAAAGCCTAGCCCACTATTCCTCCTGGCCCTCTCCTAACGAGGCGGCATCCCACTCGACCGTCCAACCCTGTGGCAGGGTGGCTGGCCAAGTCACACCATCAACCATGTCTTGCAACAAACCTATAAAAATTATGCCACAAGCAAGGCTGAGTATACTAATACTCAGATAGACTTACCCGGTGTGAGGAGTCTACTCGTCTACCTCTAGACCATGAAGTTGCTTAGCTGAGGGTTTTGCTTTGCCAAAAGCACTAGCTGAGTTCTAAATCAAATTTTAGCTTATCCCAGTTCTATAGTATTCTTTAGCTAGGTTTGCTTCCTTCTAAGCATACATAGTAGCAACCAATTAATGTAATCAACACTTTATCTCCAGAACCTCATTTCACTTCTTACTCAATGCAGTACAATGGGTCAAGCAGTCTCATTAGCTGTGAGAAGATGACGATTCGAATCAAGTTTTAACCTTGCAAGGTCTAAGCACATGACATGTCAAGGCACTCCATCCCCACACACGTCAACCATCCACATCGATTCCCTAGCAACAGAATAGGGCTCACGACTTTGGTGTACAATGCTCCACTGATCCCGGCTGCCACCGTGCAATGACAGCACTTGAACCCACATAGCTAGCATGGGAGACTCCATATTAGGACCAATGAGGACGAAAGTCTGCGGGCAGGTCCAATCAGGTTCTAGGCGTATTGGTTACCATATTTCCCGACATGTGTTTAGTACGTTCAAACGCTTGACTCCGATAGCCACACATTAATACTTAATTTCATTTCCGTCTCATAGACAAGGCATACACCCAGGACCCATGTCCATAGACCATCATAGTTTTTGTTTTCTAGATAAATACAATCAATTCCTGATCTCGCGGGAGTGCTAGAAAAATCACTCGACTTCTATCAAGATCCTAAAATTAACAAGTTGCTACTCGACCTAGCATACTAGTATCCATCTCAAAAAGGAACATGAGTTAATACAAGAATGGTTTCAAGGAATTCCTATACTTAAGTGCACAGTACAAGCCTACAGGCAGTAGTTGCAGTAAAATAGCATATTATAAGTTATGCATAAAACCAGGGCTTGCCTTTAGGTACGGATGTAGCGGGGAGTTCCTCGATGACAGGTTCGGGAGCTGGCTCCTGGGCTTCACCTTGCTCCGAAATCAACACGTACTCTCTGCCCGCAAGGTTGCAATCTCACGAATGCAATGCATAAGATATAGATATTTAGACATAAATGTTATGATATGCAAATTCTTAATGAGAGATGATAGTAAGTAACACTAAGCCTTTTTAGTTGGGGCTGGAACTCCATTCTTGTTAACTTCTAGGAAAATGGCATTTAGCTAGGGTTAAAATAGAAGTGGATTATTACCTTGGTTACTTACAACATGGGTTTTGATATGCTTTAGGTTTGCTACTGGTTTCTTTTAAGTTTAAGAATTACCTCTTATTCTCTTCTTTTCTTATTTTCTTAGTAAGCTTTTAATGGGGTTTGAGCTACACTTCTGTTCTAGAATTTTCCAAAAATTCTACAAAATTACAGTAGCTTCATATTGATTTAATGAAGTTATGCTATGAATTTGGGGCCAAAGGATTTAGGGTCTGGTTTGGACAAAAATAACAAGGGTGAGGGTAGAGAGGGCACTTTGAACTACACCTCCTATGTAGAAGTGACCACTGCCCTAAGGCTTATTTTTACTGGTATCTAGATGCAATAACATGTTTCTGTGCCAAAATTTACTCAAGGATACCTAGTGGATATTTAGTGGTGATTTTCTAAATTTTTGGGTATATAGGGTGCTTATAACTAACTTTCTTTTTGAAAAATGTCAAACAACAGATTTAGTAATTTTTCTGAACTTTTCTTTGCACAAGAGCAATCATTCCTAGAGTTGATAATTTTTGTCTACAAGGAAAGGTTTCTCTAAATATCTCATGGGGCAGGGGGAACCATATTCTACTGTGGAACTATACCCCTTTTATATTTTCCTTGAAAATATGCCACTTAAGTACTCTAGGAAAAATAGACTTGTCTACTATTTTACATTTTTAGGTCTTACTTAAATATTCTAAAGAAAAAATTAGAAACCTAAATCTATTTATACACCTCACGTAATTGGGTGACCTGTGGTGTATAATATTTTTGTGGGGCTTTACTATTGAATAGGTATCTACCACATTTTTCCTACCCATGGTGCAAATGTTCTTCTAATTTTACTTTTATTGTCACATTTAACTCATAACATAAATTAAATAACAACTTCCAGAAATAGTACTGAACTAGGGGGATTTTCTATTTTTCTCTAAAGATTAACTTGCACAGAGCCTAACAAAATTTGTATGACCAAATTTGGGTGAATATTCTTCAAGTTATGCCTTTTTTAGGTTCTCCGCAGAACAATTGAATTTGAATTTAAAAAGGGCATAGGAAAACATGTTTAGCGCTTGGGTCCCTGGGCTTTCCTTCCCTCCTTCCTCACAAAAAGTCCTCGACACACTATCACTACAAGACTTATGACCTTCTATGACGAATAGTCGATGACAATAGAGTATTTCGTCATTAGATTACCTTGTTTATGACAATTTTTTGGGAGATGGCTCAGCGTAGTGACGAAAATTTAAACTCTATCATTAAAACTGTCATAACATACTCTAGCATCATATTTGTGACAATTTTCTATGACAATATAGGAATTGTCATAAAAACAAATCATCATAACCTTCTCCAAATAATAATTACAATGATATTGCATGACAATGCACATATATTATATACATATGATGTAATTCTTTAAAAACATACTATTATCTATGTTAGCTCGCGTGATCCACCATTAAGGTTAGATTCCATTGCCACACAAGCTTTCATGTTTGACTTGTTGTCACACATGATAATATGGTTACCACAATAGTATTTTTTCATAATAAGTAAATACAATCTTGGATAAAAATAGATAAAAATATACAATAGAAATGGCTTGAATATGTGGCCTAAGGGTTGGCCAAAGCCTCTTCCTCCACTATGCTTTTGATATATTTGTTGCTAAATAAGTATCTTATTTATGTTATACCCACATATTTGTCAATATATAATTAGATATACATGTTTACTTGGCGGAGGCCTCGTTATGGTCTAGTGCGACGCTCGCCATACCTTAACCCACACAAAATTTCTGTTGTCCCAAGTAATTTCGTAGACCATCAAGTCAACGTTGGCCAACAACAGCCACAAAGTTGACAATAGGTAGCTCCACCTCCACACCTCTCGCCTGCTCGCGGGGCATCGACAATTCCACCTGCACACCTCCATGGCATGTTGGTGACGCCGCGGTGGCTCCATTGCTCTACCGCCCCTACACATGAGTACACGCTCACGCCCACACACCTAGTCCCCCACCGACACCTGTCACCATGGTCAACAATTAGGAGTAAATTTAGGCCTTGGGCCATGGCTCGGGGCCTGGTCCATGTAACTAAAATAGGCACATCATCTTTGTTGGGCCTTTTTCTCTTATTTGTTGGCGGTTGGCGCCCTCCCGCTCTCCCAGACCATCTCCATTCCTCGCCCCAAGCCCCACCGCCACTCGCCAATTTGAAAACGCCCGGAATCTCGTCATCGGTCTATCACAGGACGGTTGCCTCGCCATGACTCCCAGCGCTGCTCCCTCCACTGCTCTCTCCGAGCTTCGGCCATGGTCACCCTGCTCCCTCGTCTGGCCAGCGTAGCGGTGGAGTGTCCTAGGGCTCGCCAACCGCGTCGTTCCAGCCTCCAGGCGTTTGCCCCATGCTTCCCCCACCCACTGGCCACTGTCCCTGTGTGCAGCTCACCACCATCCCCTAGGCCCCAACGACTGCAGCCTACAGGAGAGGAATTGTTCTGAAGAACAGATAGAGAAAGCGTCACTAGATCCAGTAATTGTATGTTGTCTAAAGACTTTAGGTTATATTTCCAAATATCTATTCCTCTCTTAAGAATCGTTATTGTCATATCCATATCATTATTGTTGCTGAACTTACTCAGGGCATGGTTGGTTTTTCCAAATATCAATTCCTCTTTGAAGAATTGTTTTGTTTATCAGTAGTGTTAGTTCAGTTGCTGCTGAACCTACAAAGTTCTATCGTTGAAGCGTTAGTTCAGTTTTCTGTAGAAACATATGTACTAATTATCCTTGTTTTTGGAAAATTTAGAAAACTATGTTGGTTCCACAATCCTCAGTGTGCCCAATGTTGGTATTCTTTATATCAGAATAATCAGGTTGAAGTCTAGCCGGAGAACCCTTTACTAAAAATGCTCCCAATTCATAACCACCGAACAATTTTTTGTTGCCCACAAGAGTCCAACTGTATAAACATAAAAACAAAGTACTTTATAGTTGTTGGCAACACTGTAATGCAGTTACACTATTATTCATGTTCAATTTAATCGAGTAAAGATCTACAATCACACAATATAATGCACCTCTCAATACACCACAGTTGCGTCTTATAAATAGAAACATTTCTCTATAGATCGATGAAGTACTTAAACCATGCCTGCCCTGGGTTGTCTGGTCCTTATTTAAAAATATTTTTATGTTCGGTTTGAATAGGAGCAATTGCATGAGCGAGAGCAGTAACTATGTAGATAGAACGTCGTCAAAAGAAGCTTGAAGCTCTGCAAGCAAAAATATCTTTACAAATGATTAATTGAATTCATATTGTAGTATAATTTGATTTGTGTCAGTTTATTCCTGTATTGATTATTGGCAAAGAATTGGTGATATATTGATGTCGATAATATATTTGTTATTTATTTTATGTAATCGTTGCACACTAACATTTCATCAAACAATTTATGTGCAGACATAACACACAGTCATCATACTATTGCTAGGAAAAGCTTCACTCTCCTTAGTTTATTGCTTTCACAGACCTCACTCATGTGTGAACCTTTGGTACATGGTCTATCATTTTAGAAGGCATTATGTTCTCATTTATCTGCTACATTTAACATTGTAATTTTACTGTTAGTTCTGATTGTGTTGCCATGTTATTAAATATATATATATATATATATAGTTGTATCATTTCTCACATATAGAATTCTTTGTCTTACAGAATTATAGAATATTTGGATAGGGTGAGTGAGTGAGTTCATGAAGTTTGTTGCAGAGAGATGTGTTGAGAGCGAGGAGATCCTATCTTTAGAATTGGAGCTACAATAGATGAAGAATGAAGATACTACTCGGTCATATGTATGTTCTCTTTTTTTAGTCTTTGTCTTTATGCTCTATTTTATTTTATATGATACACTTGTACACTTATCCTATTAAAATCGGCCTAGGGCTTTATTAAATCCTGGATCCGCCACTATGTTACTATGTTAGGTTATTTGATACACTTGTGCTCTACCCTTGGTGTGGAGCGTGGTTTCTCCTATTTCGCGGTGAGCCACATTCGATTTCGTTAGTCATGCATGTGAGGTGTGATATTGCACTCTCGATTCTCCCTGGCTGGTGTGCTAGATGTAATGTCTGGTAATATATTTGCTTCTGGTAGGACAAGAATTAGTTCGTTCCTTGGCGATGGACATGGATGCTACTGTACACTCGGAATTCTTAGGTGCAGCATGTACTTAGCGCAGGGAGAGACGTTGGTTGATAGTTTACGATAGCAAAAGATGCAGCAGGTGGTAAACACATGTTGCTTTGATGCCTTGACGTGGATGTAGTTCTGAATATGCGGGAGTCATGCAAACCTTGTGTAGTTGTGTGTACTACACCCCTTGTTGCTTGTAGCAGAGTTTATTCGCAGGTGAGTGGAACTTGCATTTCATACTGTTATATATGTTGATACCATGATGCATCTTAGTGATCCTTGAATTGGAAGGATCATCGTTTCCACTTTTAGTTCTTACCCATAGTTTTTTGTCGTGTTGGTAGCAGATTCTTTGTGTTAGTCGTTACTATTGTGATCCACGAGTCACCCGTAAGCATTAGCAGTTAATTTTTATCGTCTTTTGGGTGTCAACATTAGCCATCCTTTCTATTTAGGGGCATTGTCCATGTGTTAACAATCTTTGTTAAATATAACGGTTCTAGATGGAATGAAAGATATGTCTAAATGATATCATGGAATCTCATGGAGACTTTTTTGTGTTTTTATTTACGTCTATTCAATTTTGATCTCACTTGCAAAAGAGCTTCATGTTACCAGTTATCACCAATTACAAATCAAGGACTGAATTTTGTTAGTTTCGTGATCAAAACACTTCTGGGTATGAATTGTAACATTTTTTTATATTCTGATAATCTGATTTGGCAAACAGTTGTCGTATTTAGGAACTTCACCTAGCATTGTGTTCCTTTATTCTGTTTTTTGTTTTCTCTTGTAACCTTACGCTTTCTCCTTTTGTAGGTGTGAAGACAAACCATACAGTCCACATGGTATGTGGTGCTTCCTGCTGCGCCAGCACTAGCATCTGTTGTGCCTGCAGCCAAGTAGCCAACCAAGAACCTACCACGGCTGCTCCTGCCAGTTTCCCAGCAGCAGGATTTGGTGGCTTGTTGCAAGATCTAGGGTGCTATAGGGGCTACTCCTAACCATGGGCGTTTGAGTTTGTTTGGATCTGGTACAAGCATCTCAGGAGACAATTGATAATATGAAGAGGTCGACGGAAGAAAATAAAACCTTCGTCAACTATTATGCTTCAATCGAGGCCAAGTGCCTCCATCTTAAGTTTGCTTGACCACTATAAGACCTGCAGCCTTATGTCTGCTATATTAGCTAGTTACAGTAGCTCTCTCGATTTGAAGTTGTACAATTATTTTCAATTTTGCTTAATGTTTGATACTTTGAGTTGAAGTTACATGATTTACTTTGGATTTTAAGTTAAATAATTTTGCAGATATATGTTTTGAAGTCCGGTGAGGGCTTACTTGCCAAAGGTCAGGGAGAATGGTCCGAGGGCGGGGTGGCCTTTATAAGTGTGGGCGCGTGAGCTATGCTATGGTGTTGGGTCGTGGCGCACGACACGGGCACAAGCGCGGGTTGGCGCGCGCGGAGCGGCCAATAGAGCGCTCTGCGGCTCAGGCCTGTGGACAAATAGATGGGCCAGCTAGGTTTAGTCACTTTAAAATGCATATAGGTCACAGATGTGAGTGATTTGGGCAAAATCTGCTTATATGATCTCTTCTCCTCTCTTCCCTCTGCCATTTTGGTGCAGCACCAGAATGGTTTTGTGTCAGGTATAAGGAGATATCCCAAGCTTAATTATAATTTGTCGGAGGGGGCAAAACCGAGAGTAAATCTCTGTTTTGTCTTGTCAAGACTTCGAGTTCCAATGCCATCATCTGACAAGTGGTTGGGCTAGTAATTAAGCATGTTTGTGTCAATTGGGGTCATTAGGTTTAAGGTTTGGAGCTCATGGAACATGCTCGATTTTAAAGTGAAGGCTGAAATGAGCTAAGGAAAACCTGTTTTTCCTTTGTTGCTTCTACTTATGTGACCCTTGGTGATTTTTTGCAGAACCTCTTTGGGGCATATTTTCTTACTAACTGTTGTGATTAATTTAGTATGCCACCATGTTTGCTAATGGTCCATGCTTCTGATATTATAGTTCATATAGTTTTCTGGCTGGTTTTATGTTGATGTTTTCTTTTGCTCAAGGTAAAGTGTTTTAGAGTCTTGGACTGTTTTCCTCCCTTTTAATGGCATGAGGTGATTATGGTAGATCTTTCATGATGATTAGTACTTACTTAGGGCCTTGATTTGGCATCTTTTGCTCAATCTGACCTACGTATGATAACATGGTTTGTGAAAGTGCTTAGAAGAAACCCTAGTAACACCTGGGGTGTTATAGCCCCCCCTTAAAAGAATCTCATCCCCAGATTTTGAGTGAAGATCCTTAGGGGTGAGGAGGCAGGTAACGACTACTTAAACAGAGTGATACACCTACTGAGTGGTCCTGGGAAAACTGGCTCTTTGAATGTCATCCTCTTTGCAACTTTAGAAGGAAGCCCTATTATACTTAGTTCTACGATCTATTGCTTATCTTATCAAAAGTATCGTCATTATATCTTGAGACAGAAGGTAGGGTTTACCGAGGTATAGTTACGTACCAACATCTTTAGGTAGGAAATCAGGGTAATTTTTTCTTAGATAGTCCTCAGTCTCCCACGTGGTTCTTCCTCCATGTGATTACTCCATTGGATCTTGTACATCCTGATTTCCTTCTTGCGAGTGGATCTTTCCTTGCAATCTAAGATCTTGACGGGGTGTTCTTGATATGATAGGCCAGGTTCTAATTCCATCTCGGTTTCAATTAAGACTTTTGTCGGTACCCAAACAAACTTCTTCAGTTGAGATACATAGAACACATCATGTATTCTAGACATACTAGGTGGTAGTTTAAACTTGTAAGCCACTGGTCCACATGATTCGGTGATCTCATAAGGTCCAATAACACGGGGGGCTAATTTGCCCTTAATCCCGAATCTTTGCACTCCTTTAGTGGGTGATACCTTTAGATACACGTGATCTCCCACTTCAAACTATAGAGGTTTCCTTCTTTTGTCATGGTAGCTCTTTTGTCTGGCTTGGGTGGCTTCTAAATTCTTTTTGATTATCTTGACCTTCTCTTCTGCTTCAAGCACCAAATCGACTCCAAAGATTTCTTTTTCTCTAGCTTGTTACCGATTTAGGGGTGTTCGACACCTCCTCCCATATAATGCCTCGAAGGGTGCCATCTTCAGGCTAGCCTGATAGCTGTTGTTGTAAGAGAACTCTGCTAATGAGAGACATTCGTCCATGTTTTTACCATAGTGGATCACATAGGCTCTCATCATATCTTCAAGAATATGGTTCACCCTTTATGTTTGGCCATCAGCCTGAGGATGGAACGCTAAACTCCTTATTAATTAGCTTGGTACCTAAGGAATCTTGCAGTTGTTCCCAAAATCTTGCTATGATATAGGCTCCTCAATCAAAGACAATTGTTCGGGGTAGTCCGTGTAAACATATTATGTAACACCCCTAGTGTTACTCAAGGTTTCTCCTCAGCACCTACCTTTGTGACCTGTTATCACATGAAGTTTAATTTGAGCAAAAGACACCAAACCTGAGGAGCCAAGTCTTAACTAAGTCTTTATCCCCTTAGAGGTCATAACCTAACCATATCATGCTCTTGGAAGAGGGAGAAGTGCTAAACCCTAAAGTTCCCCTCTTTAGGGCATTACAGCACCAAAGAAAGATTTAGTAAAAGGGCTAAGTAAATCACATTGTCATGACTTGGGCTAATTATAGAAGTTGAATTACACTTAATACCCTACAAAAAATGAGAAAGTTACCCTAGAAATGTTTCACAAAGGCCCCAAAAAGGTCACTCAAGTAGGGAGCTCAAAGAAAAATCAGGATTTCCCTAATTCGAATTTTAACCCCTTTGCAAAGATCACCCGCGTTCATGGAAATTTTGAATTCAAAACCGTGGGCTCCCATTGACAAAGTTGTAATAAACAAACCCCTCTACAACATACCTAAAGATGGCATCGAAACTTGAAGATTTGACATGACAACATCTAAGATTTGTCTTGGAGTTGGGCTGTTAGATAGACCCCACTTGAGTGTGCCATATCTTTGGTTCCATTAGGCAAAATCCCTTGACCACCACACAAAATCAATAGCTTGAAGGGAGGTAAAGAGGTTTTGTGCCCTAGACAAGGCAAGAGCAAGCTCAAACAAGTGACTACACGCACGAGAACAAGGGCAGACACAACGCCACCATGTGTTCGACCATGGTCGGCAGGCCAGAGCTCGCCCAACCCACGCGCGCTCACCCCCACGCATGGTCAGTCCGCCCGCGCGCCCTCACTGCGCCCGCACCTATATAAGTCGCTCGGTCCCTCAGACATTCTTACCTGTAGCCCCCTCACTCTCGCTTACGTTCGGCCACCCGAGAACCACCTGAAAACAAAGAGCTCCCCCGCCCGCCAAAGCCGCTCGAACTCGACCACCGTGGACCGGCCGCTCCGGTCCATCCCCGCCCAAGCCAGCTGCTCAGCCAGCCTCCCTATAGTCTGGTGAAACTTCTCAAGCCCTCAAATCGAGTGCTACCCTGCCGGAGACGCCCGATTGCCCTTGCCGGACTTCCTTCGCCCGCTGGAATACGTGGCCCAGGTAAGCCGGGGCACCATTCTTCGATTCTTTGCTTGCACAGCCTCTACATCACCTAGTGAAGCTCCTCGAGCAGTCCAATCAAACACTACCACCGTGTACAGGCCAAGCCCCTTGCCGCCGCTGACCTCGTCCGCCCTCGCACATGGCCAGCATGACTCCGACCAACTCCGGCCAAACCAAAGGTACCGGCGTGTTTGCCACATCCTCCCACTTCTCCCCGACCTCACCCCTGGAACGCTACCGATGGTGTTGAGCGGCGCCAACGTGTTTTCCTGACAGAACACTGTTCCTGCCGAGAGGGTGTCACACCCGGGTTTTAGGGACCCGGGCGAGAGATAATCACCAAGTGTGCTGGGACCAAGTCTCACACATATGATGACTCATGCTACAGAAACGAATGCCACATCATTTATATGTAACTGACTTTTGTACAAAATAGTTAAATAATTACATCATATGAAGACAACGATCCAGCAACCCAAAGTTGACTGGGAGACGACGGCCTAAACCTCTCACGAACTCATCACATCATCCTCCATGCGCCTCATCCTGCGATACCTGTTCTTGACCTGTGGGGGTGTGAGAAAGCAAGGGTAAGCTCACATACGTTCATCGCTCAACAAGTTGTGGGGAATAATGTACATGACCTCGCCAAAGGTGGGAGCTCATGTGAAGTGTAAGGCTTACCAAAGAGGATGACTAAAGCTGAGCATTGCATTTAAAGTTGGTCAAAATTTTATTAGCAGTTACTAAGTACAAGTAGATACCGACCCAATTAAATAAGAGATCAAGATTAATAACAACACCCGTGATGCAATGCAAACGACAAATTGAGTTTAATTCGATAAGTTAATCATGTGAGGGTCCGAGCCACTCATGACCGTGAGCATGGCAGATATACCAGTTTTACACTCTGCAGATTTTGTGCATCTTTGACCACAAGTCATGTTACCCATCTGCCAAGGTTTCATGAATCACATACGCCTCTACCAAGGAAGCGAGGTAGGGTAACACTACGAGACCTTTAAAAAGTTCCACTAGCTTTAGAAAACCCGCCACAGTTTCTAAGGAGCGCAATGCAGGAATCCCCCATCTGACCGCCATCGCTGCAAAATCAACCCGAGAACCTCCCTACACCGACCACTCCCCTACTGCCCTTGCCCCTTTCCGGTATGGTAGTCCTCCACTAGCTTTTCTAATTAGTCAGCCAAGGGCGTCCCATACCACCCTTGTGGTAGCACTGTTTTCCCGGGTGGTTCTCCTTGTTCCAATTAACCATATGATCTTATCATGAACAATAATTAAACAACCACATAATTGGAACATGATCATAATCAAACATTAGTTTCCCAAAACCAAATAGAGCAATAGCAAATCTACCCAATAATTCATCAGTTTGCAAGGTGGGGGATAAACAATGCTAGGGAAACCTATTCGGTCCCATCAAATTAACTTGAGCTTGTCACAGTGATTAATAGCGAACTGTTGGGGACTTGTTCTCAAATGCTAAGAGTTAAGAACAAGGCAACATAAAAAGTGTTAAGTGTTAAAGTCCTTCGTCCTTCGAAGCATTATGTCCCTTCGGGAAATAATGAGTTTCGGACGAAGGTCATAAGAGACATACCTTCGTAAACATAACAACTAATGACGAAGGATTCATATAAAGCATGAAATATAATATAAGCATCATCATAGAATCATTTCTATTTTATTAACATGGAAAAATAGAAATGATTTCAAATTACAAATGTACCTTCGGTCCTGAGAAAAGGTAAAAAGTACAAGCGTGACGCAAAAGCAAATGCCAAGTCAGCGTGAACAGTACGGGGGTACTGTTCACCTATTTATAGGCACGGGATACAACCCATACAAAATTACATACATGCCCTTTACATTTGGTGATAATTCCATAGCAATCTATCGAGGTCTAAATGGCCTTTTCATCTTTAAGTCGGTTCCCTTTTCTGCGAACATGCCGAAGCTTTCCTGCTTCACAGCTTCGGCACTGCCAGCCTTCGTATCTTTTGAGGTTCTCCCTTTTTGATATATGTCCGAAGGTACCTGTTCACACATTACACTCTAGAAACACTGTTAAATCATGTTTTTGAGGACCTTCGGAAGCCGAAGGCCCCCAACAGTAGCCCCTCGCAATATTAATTTGTTTGAAATAATAAATTCAGATTGCGATATGAACGAAGGCTTTATGCCGAAGGTCCGAAAAAACACCTTCCCTTTGCTAGAATAGCAACATTCAATGACAAGTGGGGTCTTTCAACCTTCAACGCATCAAGCGTATAAATACGGCCATACCGCAAACTTATTTTGCACGCTTTCTGGCCAACCACTCCTGCTCACTCATCTTTTAGCTCTTGTGCACTGTGATCTGCTAAGTTTTTAGCTTTGAAGCTTCGGCTTTTAAAAACAGTTTTTTAGTGTTTCCGAAGATGTCTGAAGCTGCTAAGAAGGCTGCTGCTGAGATGAAGCTGAGTCTTGATGAAGAGAAGAACTTAGGGTTTCTTATAGCAATGTCGAAGACCAACACAGAAAAGATCACCAGGGAAATTCTGGAAGGGCTGTCTGAAGATACTGGTGACAGTGAAAGTTATGATGTGGACAGCGGTGGCGAAGACTCCGAAGATCGCCCCTGGCGACCAAGCCATTCAGTTTATGGTAAATCAACTATCAAAGAGAATCATCTTGTTAATATGAAAGGAAGGTATTTCCGGGACCTGTCCATTGTGAGGGCGGACGAAGGGGAAAAAACTTGTCCACACCCTGAAGAAAATGAAGTTGTGGTGTATCGAAGCTTTTTGAAAGCTGGATTGCGATTCCCCTTGAGCAGCTTCGTCGTGGAGGTGTTGAAAATCTTCGAAGTCTATCTTCATCAACTTACTCCCGAGGCAATTATAAGGCTAAATATCTTCGTGTGGGCCGCGAGAAGCCAAGGTCTGAAGCCTGACGCAAGAAGCTTCTGTAATGTTCATGAATTATTATATGAAACAAAGCCTTGGGGCAAAGAACAGTACCATAACAACTTTGGCTGCTACAGCTTCGTCTCTCGGTCCGGGGCAAGCTGTCCCGTACCAACCTTTCGGAAGAGATGGCCCGGGGATTGGATGACAGAATGGTTTTATGTGAAGAATGACTTATCAGCACGAGAAGACATCAAAGGTATAATTATGCGTCCTATTTGGCAAAGCTTCGGCCTTCGGAGGCCGAAGGTTGAAATGAACGAAGCCGCCGAAGAGTGCCAAAGAGCCTTCGGCGTTGTCTGCTCTTTTATAGGAACAAGGGACTTAGTACAAGAGCATATTGCCTTCAGGGTGTGGCCGCTTGCGGAGAAATGGGAAATGCCACAAGAAACCATTAAAGAGGCCGACGAAGGTGGACTTGTCAGGTTTAAGTACACTTTTAAATTTGGAGATAAATTTATTGAGCCAGATGATGAGTGGTTGAAAAGCATTAACAATTTAAGTGATGAGCTGCTTGGGACATACTCGAAGGCCGAAGATACTGCAATGTCAGCAGCCTTCGGAGGCCGAAAAAAGAAAAGGCTGAATCGGGTATTTGATGCCATCGGGTTTGTCTACCCTGACTATTGCTACCCCATTCGAAGGCAGAAGAGAAAAAATACAACCTCTGCAAAAGAAGAAACTGCAGCTGCTCCTAGTGAGCCAGAACCGAAAAGGAAGAAGATAAAGGTTCTTTCTTATCGACCGCGTTATGTTGAACCAGCTTCGGTGCCTGAGTTTACCGGAGAGACTTCTTCGGCCACCGAAGCTGAAAAACCAGCCGAGCCAACTTTGCTGCCAGAAGTCACAGAAACAGCCGAAATACCAACGAAGACAAAATTGGAGCAATCAAAAATTTTGTTACCAGAAACGAAAGAGAAGGCCGAAGCGCCATTCACAGAAAAAATGGAAAAGGTAAAGGAAGCAAGCGAGGACTCCAAAACATCAGGAGTTTTGAGTCCTGTGGCAAACATTGAAACAGTAAGAAATCAAAAAGTGCCAGCAGTGACTCCGAAAAGAAGGAGAATGGCTAATGTGCTAGATGTGCTGGAAACGATCAAATCTTCAAGCACCCCTCCGAAGAAGGCTGCCGTCACTCCTGAAACAACAGTCGAAGCTTCGGGTTCTAAAGCTCCAGAGCAAGATACTGAAGCCGAAGCTGGGCCCTCAGAGCCCTCAAAGGCAAAAACCTTGGAAAGTGAGGCAGAAAAAATAACAAAGCCAACTTTTGCTGAAGGAACTGGTGTTGTTACCCCCGAAGCATCCAAAATTCGCGATTATATTTTTCGTCATGCTTCGGGGAAAAAATTAACAGAAAAGGAAGAACAAGAGGCCCAACACTATGCCCAAAAGTTGAAATATCCAAAGGGGGCGTTGATATTTAATGGCAGTGGAGAAGAAGATTTCTTGTATTGCCTCCCCGACAGCAAGGAAATTTCTGTCTGTCGGGAGATGAGCAGAAGCTTCGGATTTCCAACTTTAGAAGACGGACTTTCGGTGCTGTCAAAGAACGATCTGGCTGACAGCCTAGCTTACAACAGTTTAAAGGTGCGACAAATGGAATTCTTATATTTTTGTTGAATTCAAAATTTTTCGTTTGTTTAAAACTATTGACACAGACATATTCCTGTCTGCAGGGCCTGATACTCAGCAATGCCCTCAGAGCACAGAAAGATGCTGAGGACGAAGGATGTACTATAGCCCTGAGCAACCTTCGTTCCGAAGTAATTGAACTGAGGAACGAAGGTCTCGAAAAAGACAAAATATTATACTCATTGATAGATAAAATAAAGGAGGACGAAGCTGCTTTCAAAAGTCAAGCTGAAGCTCAGAAACGCGAAATTGAAGACCTTCGGAAACAACTGGCCAGAGCCAAAGAAGAACGTATACTTGAAGAAACAAAGCGTGAACTCAGCGATCAATGGGCAGATCATCTAGAAGTGACTGTTGAAGAGCTTCGTTCGTCCAAAAAGAAATGCTACAATAAATCTGTAGATTGTGTTAAAAAATTAAAGGCTAGCTTCGCCAAGGTCGGCGCATTCTCAAGTGAAGAAAATTTTTTGAGGGGCAATCCCGAAAGTGTCATTGAATGGATTGACCACGAAGCTGAAGCCTTCGAAGAAATTTTAAATAGCCGAGGAGATATATGTGCCTTCTCTGGCGCCAGAGGGATTGCCACCATTTTAGAGAAGAAGGGCTGTGAGCATGTGAAAATTTTAGCACAGTCCGAAGCTGCTTTGTCCTTTGAAGACACAAAAGATCCTTCGGCCGAAGCTAGCATAATTGGTGGAAAGTTTTTTACTGATATCTGGGATAACGGTGGCCGAGAAATGGCAAGAGAAATTATTCAGAGAAGTGAAAAGGGCATCCATGATGCTAGAGAAGTGGCAGAAGTTGCCGAAGGGCAAATAGGTATTAATTAGTCGCACTTATTGTGTTGTAATTTTTATTTCAAACTTTACTCGCAGTTTGTAATAGTAATGCAAAAATATTCTGTTTCCTCAGAACCTACTGGATCGTCTATTGACCCTCACATCAAAGAGGATGAAATCAAACAAATGGCCGAAGCTATCATGGATAAAGTTGTTGAACAACTTCTAAATGAGGCTGCCGAAGTAGTATTAAGAGAAGACTAGATGTTATTAGAAAAAACATTTGAAGTGTGATCTATGTAATATTTTGTACATTTGAATGTAATATATAAGTCCCTTTTCATTATTCAATTCTTTACGATGCATGAAATTCTACATACATACCATTTTTGAGCCTTCGGCGAAAAAACACCTTCCCTTCTTTTCATGCTTCGTGAAGAAGACATTCTCCGAAGCTGTACAATTTCGATATTACTCTGATGAGGCTCATCCATGCTTCGTAAAAACATTCTCCGAAGCTGTATTCCGAAGATTATCATTGTATTTCCTCATGACTTTACACAATTTTCACTTTCTCAAAGCGTCCTTTCAAAGGTTGATACGGTGTCCCCTTCTTTTGCCATATGCAACATGATGTATGATGCTTATGCTATGCAAAATGGTGTGATGATGTTATGTTATGCAAATGACGTTTGTTCCGAAGATACACACAAAATATCTCTGTAAACTCTGCATTCCCTTAGGAACGTCTTTGGAGTTTCTTCGCCTTTTACTTAGGCGGTATCAGCGTTGACTTTTCGCTGTAAGCCTCCCTTAGGAGCTTCTTCGCCTTTTACTTAGGCGGTATCAGCGTTGACTTTTCGCTGTAAGCCTCCCTTAGGAGCTTCTTCGCCTTTTACTTAGGCGGTATCAGCGTTGACTTTTCGCTGTAAGCTCTGCATTCCCGTAGGAACGACTTTTGAGCAGAAAACTTACACTGCGCTCCCTTTGGAACGGCTTTTTGTGACTTCATCAACTTACTCTGCGTTCCTTAGAACGACTTTCTGTTGCTTCGAAGGATTTTTAATAATTCGAAGGTCCTCCTTGTTAGCTTCAGGGACTTAAGCCTGTGAAGAAAATGGGTTTTCCTCGTGGGAAACAACGAAATTATTACATGAAAACTAATAATGTTCTTTGTTTCACAGAAAATAAAACTGAATAGAAAAGACTGCTATCAAAGGTAGGATATGTGTCAATAAATGTGCTTCGACTCTGGCACAGTGCTGTTGACTGTGCGAGCTTCGGATTGTTCTCTGAAGTCCCTTTGGTGTGGGGCATATTGACTCCCTTCTGGCTGTTGACCCTGTTGCAGTGGAGGTGGAGGCGGAGGCTGCTGCCAGGAAGCTTGAGGTTGACTTGCCGAAGCTACAGAAGCTGCAGGGTGGTTGTCTATGTATTGTGGGATGTAAGGTGGATGATACGAAGCAGTGTGCATGACCTGCTTCGGCTGAGCTTGTTGAGATGCAGCTTCGGCTATTTCCTTTTGCTTCTGGAGTGTAATATGGCACGTCCTGGTGGTATGGCCCTTGCTTTCTCCACAGAACAAGCAAAACAGTTTCCTTGGTTGATCTCCGAATCTTCCGCCGAAGCCCCTGGCGCCTCTGCCTCTTGGAGCTGGTGGCCGGAAGAAAGTTTGTTGTTGCCCCGAAGCCTGTGAGGAGCACTGCGGTCTGTTCTGCTGACTCCCCTTATCATCATTCTGAGTGGAGTTATGGATGGACCTGACATGCCTCGGATAGGATCTTCCTCCGAAGCCCCTGGTCATTTCAGAAAATCTGAAGGCCTCCTCCCTTCTTTGGCGAAAGTCATTGTCAGCACGAATGTACTCGTCCATCTTTTGGAGCAGCTTCTCCAGGGTCTGAGGAGGCTTCCTAGCAAAGTATTGAGCAGCAGGTCCAGGACGAAGCCCCTTGATCATGGCTTCGATGACAATTTCATTGGGCACCGTTGGTGCCTGCGCCCTCAAACGCAAGAACCTTCTGACATACGCCTGAAGGTATTCTTCATGATCCTGAGTGCACTGGAACAAGGCTTGAGCAGTGACCGGCTTCGTCTGAAATCCTTGAAAGCTGGTCAATAACATATCCTTCAGCTTCTGCCATGAAGTGATCGTTCCTGGCCGAAGGGAGGAATACCAGGTCTGAGCAACACTCCTGACGGCCATAACGAAAGACTTTGCCATTACTGCAGCATTGCCACCATACGAAGACACTGTTGCTTCGTAACTCATCAAGAACTGCTTCGGGTCCGAATGGCCATCGAACATGGGAAGATGGGGTGGCTTATAGGACGGAGGCCAAGGTGTAGCCTGCAGCTCAGCGGACAGAGGAGAAGCATCGTCGAAAACAAAATTTCCATGATGGAAATTGTCATACCAGTCATCTTTATTGAAGAAGCCCTCCTGATGAAGGTCTTTTTGTTGAGGCCTTCGGTTCTGCTCATCGTGGGTAAGATGACGGACTTCTTCAGAAGCTTCGTCTATCTGCCTCTGCAGCTCAGCTAGCCTGGCCATCTTCTCCTTCTTCCTCTGCACCTGTTGATGTAGCATCTCCATGTCCCTGATCTCTTGGTCTAGTTCATCCTCCTGAATCGTCGGGCTGACAGCCTTCCTCTTCTGGTTTCGGGCCTCCCGAAGAGAGACGGTCTCCTGGTTGGGGTCCAGCGGTTGCAGTGCTGCAGCCCCAGTCGCTGAAGCTTTCTTCGGCGCCATAGCGAGGGTCTATAGCTTCCGAAGGTGTTCAAAAAAACTCGAAGTGGAAGTGAGTTCACCGGAGGTGGGCGCCAATGTTGGGGACTTGTTCTCAAATGCTAAGAGTTAAGAACAAGGCAACATAAAAAGTGTTAAGTGTTAAAGTCCTTCGTCCTTCGAAGCATTATGTCCCTTCGGGAAATAATGAGTTTCGGACGAAGGTCATAAGAGACATACCTTCGTAAACATAACAACTAATGACGAAGGATTCATATAAAGCATGAAATATAATATAAGCATCATCATAGAATCATTTCTATTTTATTAACATGGAAAAATAGAAATGATTTCAAATTACAAATGTACCTTCGGTCCTGAGAAAAGGTAAAAAGTACAAGCGTGACGCAAAAGCAAATGCCAAGTCAGCGTGAACAGTACGGGGGTACTGTTCACCTATTTATAGGCACGGGATACAACCCATACAAAATTACATACATGCCCTTTACATTTGGTGATAATTCCATAGCAATCTATCGAGGTCTAAATGGCCTTTTCATCTTTAAGTCGGTTCCCTTTTCTGCGAACATGCCGAAGCTTTCCTGCTTCACAGCTTCGGCACTGCCAGCCTTCGTATCTTTTGAGGTTCTCCCTTTTTGATATATGTCCGAAGGTACCTGTTCACACATTACACTCTAGAAACACTGTTAAATCATGTTTTTGAGGACCTTCGGAAGCCGAAGGCCCCCAACACGAACATTTTTAGGTAAAAAGGAGTGATCAAGGGCACAACTTGCCTGAGACTCGAGATTCCAGATACCAGGATGGTCTTCAGAATCTCATGACCTCACTGCTATTCGTAGCAATACAAGCAAACATGGTATAGGCAAAATTAACATCACACCAAACATAGACACAAACTGGATAATAATATTCTTTGCTATGCTACGAGATCGTGGGTTCAAGAACCACTAAAATCGGAGTTACGGTTAAAAAGATATGGTTTTCAAAAGATTTTAGTGATTTAAATAATTAACACTAGGCCTTAAATTAATTCTATAAATTATATGGGAAAGATAATCTAAGAAATTATTAATTCAATTTTAATCTAAACTATAACTTTACTAGAGTTTATCTACTGGTTAACTTATATTTATAGTTAGATTCTTTAGATAAAAAGATTAATCTACTCTATATAGGATAAATAAATAGCTAACTATAAAAGTATGTGATTTGACAAAAATAAGGTTTGTCACTGTGTAGTAAATTTTATTGCGAAGCTAACACAATTTGAACGGGTCAAATCGGAGCTAGAACGAAGTAGTTATGAATTTTCTAAGATTCTTAGATTTATTTTTATCCTAGAAATCCTTTTTCAGAATTTTGATTTATAGTCTAGAATTACTTTTGGATTACAGGTCATATTTATCAACAAACCAGGGTTCTAACTCAAAGAAAAATGCCCTAATTCATATGTTTTCTGAACTGAGATGGACGGTGGGTTAATTATTACTTTTCCGGGGGACTCTTTAGAAAATCGGCCACCGTAGGGGTTCCTTGATTCTGAACCGCCCGATCTATCTCTACGGTCGGGCTTAGATTACCATCACCCGAAATGGTACGAAATATCTGCCGCAGGATCGAAGATCGACGGGCACAATTTATTGAAGCGAAGGGGTATGGCTACTTTAAATCTAGATCACCCATCTCCTATCTGACGGCTGGCGCCTCCTTCCTCCTCTTCCCTCTGCCCCACCAATACCCACGCACGGTGACTGTAATATCCCAAAAAAAATTGTTGACCAAAAGATGATCTTCGGTGTGTGGATGTGGAAAAATGGTTGTGGGCCGTTGGAAGTTCGGAGTCCGCAGATGTGAAGATCTCATTTAAACGATATCATTTGAGTATTCATTTGTCTAAATCGGGGCATGGATGGTGGATTTGGTTGTGAGCCATCGGTTTCGCATCAAGGGCATCAGGGGCATCGCTCCCTCCTCTTCTCAAAAAACCTAGCTGCCCCTCCCCTTCCCTCATAGCAGCAGCCGCCACCCTCCTTCCCTCATTTTTGCAGCAGCCGCCCCCCCCTTTTTCCCCATTGCAGCCGCTCCTCTCCTCCCCAAGGTGCTGCACGCACTTCCCTCTAAACCCTAGCCGCCCCCATGGTTCCTCCTTTGGTGTGCTGCATTATCCATTGGTGGATTGGTGGGAGGAAGAAGAAAGAAAGAAAAGGAGTCCAAGGTGATATTATTTTCCTTTTGGTAATTGTGCTGCAATTTCGTTGGATTGGATGTGGGGGTTACATTTTGATCTCGAATTTAGTTTCTGCAGAATGGAAGATTCGATAGTTTCAGTTCATGCCAGTTTTGCGTGATCTTAGTTGCCTCAAAAAAATAAAAAGTCTGTCTATGAGTCGTAGATAATTTATAGATCTTTTCGTGGCCGCGAAGAACACCTCAATCGGACATCAGATCAGAACGTTATTGCAGTTTGATTATAGCAGTTTTTCAGTCTCATAATTCTGTGCAGAATCTGTTCTCTTAAGATTTAGGCAATTTTATCAACAGAATTAAAGTTTAGGATTGTAAAAGATGTTGTAGGAAATTTCATAAGCTCTCCAGATTGTTAAAGATTGCATTCATATGAATTAGGAAACTCCAGTTATGTTTATTTTACTGTGGCTGTTCCTGTTTGCCTGATAAAAATGAGCGGGTCTGTTCACTAGTGGGTTTCATATAGTAAATAGCCGAATTGGCTGTTCCAACTATGGAGACTTTTGTAGGGGGATAAAAGTTCTTACTGACAGCAGAATTTCATAATTTTTGGTTGAGTAGTTTGGGAGATATCGAATTTTGAAGTTAACTATGCTGCTGACTGAAACAAATTCAGTTAGTTATCTTATCAAATGTTTTAGAACTTATAAATGGCAGAATTTAATTATTCATTGAATACCGAAGTTGTAGAGTATTTTGTGTAGATACTCTTAGAGTATTTGTTTTATATCATCACTGTTATAATTTTAAAGAAACAAAATTAACAAACAGCGCTGCTGCTGTTTGGTATGTGGTTCAGGGTGGGAGTCTTTCCACCGGGTCTTGGTTTCAAGTGTATGAGCGATTTGTTGATTGTTGGTAAATGTTTGTGAAATATTTGTACTAAGTTTTATGCCCGCTAGCAGGTGGTGACACTCCGGATCATGCCTAGTACATTTTTCTTCTTCGATGAAGGCAAGTGAATGTAGCGGTGGTTGCTACAGTTTTGACCTGTTATTTCTATCACCTACACTCTAATATTCAAAATTATTGGATTCTTTTATAATTTAACTCTATGATGATGTTTTACTTTATTGTATTATATTGATGCTCTATCATATATGGATGATGATTATGGTTCGAGTATGACCCATGAGATTAATTTACACCCCTGAAGAAAGATGAAATATTATTTGAGGTTTGTATTGTATCTGAAGGAAGTGAAGTATATTGATAAATGCAGCATGCCATATGCATTGCATGATTCATTTGCATCTGAAGTTTGGTCGTGACCTATGGTCCGACCGTACCGGTACAACTTAGCATCGTACGATCCCGAGGAGGGGTACGATGCGGCTTCATACCCTTAGAGGTATGAAGGCAGAGGACATATGCATTGCATTCATATGCATTCATTGAAGTGATATTAGCAGATGATGTGGTTTTATACTCTCAGAGGTATGAGGTTAGAGGACCTACACATTGCATTCCTATGCATACATTGAAGTGATATCTGCAGGTATTATTGACGCAGGGGAGTGTTATACAACCTATTGTGGTTGTTCGAGGAAATGAGATGGTATTGGTTATATTGGGACTATTGAGTTCTATATCTACAAGTATTTCTGATCTCCATTGTGATTCCTTTAAAATGTTGTTTAATTCAATTTGTGGTTTAAATATCTCGTCAAAACAATTTTCTTACTGAGATGTATCATCTCACTCTTGCATTACTCAATGCAGGTACTTGATTCATGTTGGGAATGAGAGAAGTAGCAGCACGTCCACCTTCACTATTATAATAACGCTGCTCAGTTGCAGCCATGCTTTAATTAGAAACTCGATGTCAAATGATGTTTCTTTTTTTCTAATCGTGGGCTTTAGTTAATTCAGTTCATGTCATTATGTTTAACTTCCCTTTGCTAGCAGATTAATAATGCTTAGTATGTTTTTTGTTATGATATATGTTTATTCACTATTGCCCCTCGTTTATGAAATTTTTCAAAGGAGATGCTGCCGAAATTTTATATATGAATGTCAGATGTGTAGTTCAGTAGCATTCCGGGGTGTTTGTGGACCCTGGGGTGTTACAGTTGGTATCAAAGCCTAGGCTTTAGATTCTTGACAATTTGAAGATAAATTTGACACACTTGCACATATAGGAAGGGTATGGGTTCAAATATATTTGATATATATTAGTGTCTTTGAAGTGCAGATGATAATAATTTCACCCCTCGCTATTCCTTTACGGTGATGTGGTAAGTTGTTTATGAATTAATGCCTAATATGATTTATCTCTAAATCTTTATATTGTTTTATTAATGCGATTGGTATCGCTGGTCTTTTGTGAGATTGAAGTTGTTATTATGCTTGTGATATACAAGTATGCCTAAGTTGTTTTCATCATGTTTTTCATGGTTGAGTTTTGTTACAATAATATTGTTATATATGCTTGATTGAGGATGTTCCTAAGAGGAGCGTGAATTGCGTGTTTTGGGTTACAAGGTAACCATCAATTTGAATTTAAGTTGTTGAGCGGTTGGTGGATAGTTCCAACTATCTTTGCAAAGAATGATTGTTTATGTCGAGAAACCAGTTCTGAAAGAAATGAATATTGGTACTTTTATATGAATTTTGGGGAAGTCTTTACATAGCGAGAATGCACATGTCACTCTTCTATTGTGTGTTTTAGTAGCCACAAAGCCTAGAGGTGGTTTAAAGTGGTTGCATGTTAGTCATGCTAGTTGTAGAATAAATCTTTGTTTTTCTTGATCCATTGATTATGTATTAATACGTTGAGGATCAAATGGTTCTCTCCCCGATGCATGCTTGTGGACCATTGTTGGACCACCTATCTATTGGTTTGATTGAAGTCATTGCCTAGCCTAGAGTTGGTTGTGTGTGGTTAGTCACCTATTCCTAAATGATGTGGTTTTTACGTCACCTTGAGATGTTTGTCAAATGTGTGAAGGATTACGAGGTTATTATTGACCTCGTATGTCTGGTACTTTGAGTGCATCGTATGATAGAATGAAATGTAAGTTTCTGAACTACAGTAGATGAAGACTTATATTATGTGTAGGTTAATCTTACTAGTTTGGATATTTTTCTTAGTTCAGTTGTTGGATGAAGTATAGCGACATTGGTTAAGCAAGTATTGTGTTGTTGTTGTGCTATCAATGCTCTTTGTGGAGTTTTTGGCATTTCATCGATGAACTGTGCTGCGCAGAATGTTATTGGCTTCTTATAGGCTTTATTGCTCCATTAGTTCTGTAGACTTTCGCCCTTTTTAGGGTGCAAAGAATGTTAGATTACATGATTATCTTTTCATGATAGCAAGAACGGGGTTTAGGAAGATTAGGAGTTTTGTTTCAATTAAACTACTTGTTTTGTGGTGCTGTGAGGTGAGGTGTTTGATCTTCTTATACGTTCATCTGGTGTGGATGTTTCACCATTTAATTAAAATGAATTGTTGAAGTTGGTAAGGGTTGTGCTTAGTGCATATTACCCCTTCATAAAAGAGTGTCGTTTTAAGACATTGATGCTGATGTATGGCTGCATCCAAATTCGATGTTGTGAAATCGTAGTGTTGATTGCATCTATGACTTGCTTTGAGCTTCATTGCATGTTGTTTCATGCTTGTTGTCAGGTTGTGTAGCTTCCTTAGACCATTAGTCCGAGGTAGAAGTTCTTGTGTTGATTAATACCAATAATGGACCCATGTTTTGAATGGTGGTGCTATTTGGGGTACCTTGGATGTTTTGCTGGGAGTGGTCGAATTCGAGGACGAATTCTTTTTAAGGGGGGTAGAGTGTAATATCCCAAAAAAATTATTGACCAAAAGTTGATCTTCGATGTGTGGATGTGGGAAAATGTTTGTGGGCCATTGGAAGTTCGGAGTCCGCAGATGTGAAGATCTCATTTAAACGATATCATTTGAGTATTCATTTGTCTAACTCGGGGCATGGATGGGGGATTTGGTTGTGAGCCGTCGGTTTCGCATCAAGGGCATCGGGGGCATCGCACCCTCCTCTTCTCAAAAACCCTCGCTGCCCCTGCCCTTCCCTCATAGCAGCAGCCGCTCCCCTCCTTCCCTCATTTTTGCAGCAGCCGCCGCCCCCCCTTCTTCCACATTGCAGCCGCTCCTCTCCTCCCCAAGGTGCTGCACTCACTTCCCTCTAAACCCTAGCCACCCCCATGGTTCCTCCTTTGGTGTGCTGCATTCTCCATTGGTGGATTGGTGGGAGGAAGAAGAAAGAAAGAAAATGAGTCCAAGGTGATATTATTTTCCTTTTGGTAATTGTGCTGCAATTTCGTTGGATTGGATGTGAGGGTTACAATTTGATCTCGAATTTAGTTTCTGCAGAATGGCAAATTCGACAGTTTCTGTTCATGCCAGTTTTCCGTGGTCTTAGTGGTCTCAAAAAAATAAAAAGTCTATCTATGAGTCGTAGATAATTTGTAGATCTTTCTGTGGCCTCGATGAACACCTCAATTGGACATCAGATCAGAAAGTAATTACAGTTTGATTATAGCAGTTTTTCAGTCTCATAATTCTGTGCAGAATCTGTTCTCTTAAGATTTAGGCAATTTTATCAATAGAATTAAACTTTAGGATTCTAAAAGAAGTTGTAGAAAAATTTCATAAGCTCTCCAGATTGTTAAAGATTGCATTCATATGAATTAGGAAACTCCAGTTATGTTTGTTTTACTGTGGTTCTTCCTGTTTGCCTGATAAAAATGAGCGGTTCTGTTCACTAGTGGGTTTCATATAGTAAATAGCCGAATTGGCTATTCCAACTATAAAGACTTTTGTAGAGGGACAAAAGTTCTTACTGCCAGCAGAATTTCATAAGTTTTGGTTGATTAGTTTGGGAGATATCGAATTTTGAAGTTAACTATGCTGCTGACTTAAATAGATTCAGTTAGTTATCTTATCAAATGTTTTAGAACTTATAGATGGCAGAATTTAATTATCCATTGAATACCGAAGTTGTAGAGTATTTTGTGTAGATACTCCTAGAGTATTTGTTTTATATCATCACTGTTATAATTTTAAAGATACAAAATTAACAAACAACGCTGCTGCTGTTTGGCATTTGGTTCAGGGTGGGAGTCTTTCCACCGGGTCTTGGTTTCAAGTGTGAGCGATTTGTTGATTGTTGGCAAATGTTTGTGAAATATTTGTACTAAGTTTTGTGCCCGCTAGCAGGTGGCTACACTCCGGATCATGCCTAGTACATTTTTCTTCTTCGATGAAGGCAAGTGAATGTAGCGGTGGTTGCTACTGTTTTGACCTATTATTTCTATCGCCTACACTCTAATATTCAGAATTATTGGATTCTTTTATAATTTAACTCTATGATGATGTTTTACTTGATTGTATTATATTGATGCTCTATCATATAAGGATGATTATTATGGTTCGAGTATGACCCATGAGATTAATTTACACCCCTGAAGGAAGATGAAGTATTATTTGAGGTTTGTATTGTATCTGAAGGAAGTGAAGTATATTGATAAATGCAGCATGCCATATGCATTGCATGATTCATTTGCATCTGAAGTTTGGTCGTGACCTATGGTCCGACCGTACCGGTACAACTTAGCATCGTACGTTGCCCGAGGAGGGGTACGATGCGGCTTCATACCCTTAGAGGTATGAAGGCAGAGGACATATGCATTGCATTCATATGCATTCATTGAAGTGATATTAGCAGATGATGTGGTTTTATACTCTCAGAGATATGAGGTTAGAGGACCTACACATTGCATTCCTATGCATACATTGAAGTGATATCTGCAGGTATTGTTGACGCAGGGGAGTGTTATACAATCTATTGTGGTTGTTCGAGGAAATGAGATGGTATTGGTTATACTGGGACTATTGAGTTCTATATCTACAAGTATTTCTGATCTCAATTGTGATTCATTTAAAATGTTGTTTAATTCAATTTGTGGTTTAAATATCTCGTCAAAACAATTTGCTTGCTGAGATGTATCATCTCACTCTTGCATTACTCAATGCAGGTACTTGATTCATGTTGGTAATGAGAGAAGTAGCAGCACGTCCACCTTCACTATTATAATAACGCTGCCCAGTTGCAGCCATGATTTAATTAGAAACTCGATGTCAAATGATGTTTCTTTTTTTCTAATTGTTGGCATTGGTTAATTTAGTTCATGTCGTTACGTTTAACTTCCTTTTGCTAGCAGATTAATAATGCTTAGTATGTTTTTTGTCATGATATATGTTTATTCACTGTTGCCTCTCGTTTATGCAATTTTTCAAAGGAGATGCTGCCGAAATTTTATATATGAATGTCAGATGTGTAGTTCAGTAGCATTCTGGGGTGTTTGTGGACCCTGGGGTGTTACAGTGGCGCAGTGTCACCACCGCGGTGACCATGGCCGGCATACACGCACAAGCCCTTCGGTACCCCAAACACCGCCACGATAGAAGCTAGACAAACCTGAGTTCATTTTGAATATAAGTAGGGGCAACTCACCTCAGTCTGAGATGGGAAGTTCACCACCCATGAAGAGGCGCAGTCCATAACAGAGGGCAAGCACCGATGAGCAATTGACACTCGCTCGCACCAACTCCGAGCACGGCGAGGCCACGTACATCACCGATGCACCTCGACGAGTCACCCAGACCACCCACCCGAGCCTTAATGTTAGTGGTTGCAATTTGCAGTCGCGGTGGCTCTCCTCCGTCTTTCACTCGGTCCGGGGAAGTTCTATGTGGTCGATTGTGGCGCGAGTAGGAGATTGATTTGGTGCTTAGGTTTGATGTGTTGAATAATTAGACAAATTCCAGATTAAATTCCGAATATAAATCATGACCAAATCAGAAGAACTGAAGTAAAAAGTCAAATCAGATGATGCGTACTGATCAGACATACTGGTTGATGGTGTGGGCCAGAATCAGTCGGGTCGACGATGTCGAAGCAGCGAAATCAGCAGAGTCGACGAGGTCAGAAGATCACGAGCAGTCGCGTGAGGACGCTTTCGAAAAACCTTATTCGCCCTCTCCCAGTGCAGGATCTAAAAGACGAAGGGTTCCGGAGACTTGCTCTCCTGATCGCAGATGCACGTCTGCGGTCGGGATGAAGAGAACTGGAAGGCGGCTCAGCTGTGAAGAGAGGCGAAAGCAAAAACTGGGATGAATTGGATGCTGGCTGCCAGGCGCCTTTTATAGGGCCGAGTCCGCGACCAGATAGCTCTCTTCAATCTTATCCGCCCTCGAAAATCTCGCGTTCAGTTTAGATTTTATAGCGATCGGTTAGGATTTTAAACCTAACAGCCAAGCAACCAAAAATTCAAACGGCAAAAAGGAAGCCGCGCCGCCGCAAGGCATGGGGCCGGATTTTGGTGGACCATTCCCGCGCATGTCGTGCGCCCGCGCCCTTCGCCCCGCCCCGCCCCGCCCCGGCCAGGCTAGGCCAGGCGAGGTGAGCGAGCGCGCGCGAGCGTGTGGCTTTCCACACTCTCTCCTCTCATGCATGACTTGGTGAGTGAGTGTGGCTTCCATATTTAAACTAGCTCTATTCCACTAGAACTAGCAATATGGTGCTATTGGTTCCACCATTCCCTAGCCATACACTTATATGGGCTTTTTGAGATTTTCTTGGGATTTATTTGAATTTCTCAATTGGGCCTAGTCTATAAATCCTAACAATCCCCCACCAGATCTCAAACGCCCATCTACAGTTTTCACCACTATTCACTACTGTTTAATATACTAGTGTTTCAGCAGAGACTGTTAAGTTGAACTTCCGCCTAGAACTCCAAGCTACACCAACCCACAACTTGGACAATGGACTATGCCTTGAATTGCAAGTTTTGCGTGAATGGGTTTCACTTGAAGTCATGACCAGTACTTGGCTAACAGTAGTCCCCTTCTCGGGTGGAGCATATACGTCGTACTCCAAGGTCTCTTCATGAGTTTACTAGAGATCACCCAGATCTCATAGACTGCGACGTTAGACAGTCTAACTCATATAGGTGTGTTCTTTCAAGAATGTTCTGTAGGACAGCATCTTCGCTAATACAAGCCAACAGAACACATTAAGGCACAAAGCCTCTGCTGAATATAAGTCACACTTATAGAGTATTGCATCTTTACAACATTTGAGAGTATTGCATCTATACACCTGCCTTACAACATTTGAGAGTATTGCATCTTTACTTAGAGAGGGTCAATGGTTACTCTCCTCAGTTCACCAATGGCTTGTTCTTCCCAGGACCTAATTCATGGGATCTCCGATCACATAGACTGGGTTTCCACCATGGCAACTTATACGGGTCTCATACCCATCTCTCTCGACGCGATTTCTATCACATTACGTGGTAGTCCCTTGGTAAAAGGATCTGCCAAATTTTTATCTATTGAAATATAAGTCACACTTATAACTCCGGAGTTTCTCAACTTTCTGACAAACTTCAATCGTCTTTTGACATGTCTTGATGACTTCCCATTATCCTTAGAACTCGTCACTTTAGCAATCATTGTCTGATTGTCACAGTTCATAAGGATAGCTGGTATTGATTTCTCAACCACCGGCAAGTCCATCAAGAGTTCACGCAACCATTCTGCCTCAACGGTTGCTGTGTCAAGTGCAGCTAGCTCGGCTTCCATGGTTGACCTCGTCAAAATGGTCTGCTTGCATGACCTCCATGATACCGCACCTCCACCAATAGTAAAGACATGACCACTGGTGGCATAAAGCTCGTCTGCATCAGATATCCAGTTCGAATCACTATATCCTTCAAGTACTGCATGCTGACCAGAATAGTGAATTCCATAACTCATTGTACCTTGCAGGTAGCGCATAACCCGCTCAAGTGCATGCCAATGATCAGTCCTGGGGTCTGACATGAACCTACTTAATTTGCTGACAGCAAAAGAATTATTGGGCCTTGTTGCACCAACAAGATACATGAGTGAACCAACGATCTGAGAGTATCTAAATTGGTCTAAACCATTCTCTTGTTCTTTCGCAGTGTCACACTGGGATCATAAGGTGTTGGAGAAGGTTTGCACTCAGAGAAGCCAAATCGCTTCAAAACCTTTTCAACATAGTGAGATTGTGAGAGAGTAAACCCACCATCTGCCTTAATCAGCTTGATGTTTAGAATCACATCAGCTTCCCCAGGTCTTTCATATCAAAACTCTTTGATAGAAAATACTTGACCTCATTGATCACATCAATGTTTGTGCCAAATATCAATATATCATCGACATATAAGCACAATATAACTCCTTCGCCCCCACAATAGCAATAATATACACACCTATCTGCCTCATTAATGGCAAAGCCTGCAGACGTTAGAGTCGTGTCAAACTTCTCATGCCACTGCTTTGGTGCTTGCTTCAGACCATACAAAGATTTCAATAACTTGCACACCTTGCTTTCTTGACCCTTTACTACAAATCCATCAGGTTGTTCCATATAGATTTCCTCGTCCAGCTCTTCATTAAGAAAAGTTGTCTTTACATCCATCTGATGAACAAGGAGCCCATACGAGGCAGCCAAGGAAAGTAGTACTCGAATAGTAGTCATTCTAGCAATAGGTGAGTAAGTATCAAAGAAGTCTTCTTCTTTCTGAGTATAGCCTTTAGCCAGAAGCCTAGCCTTGTACTTCTCAATTGTACCATCAGGCTTGAGCTTCTTTTTAAACACCCACTTACAACCCACAGGTTTACATCCATACAAGTGCGCAAAATCGAAGTCTTCCTCAAAAAGACTATCCGTGCAAAAGCCGCCTAAGGGTGCAGCCAGACTAGCACAACAAGTGCGCAAAATCGAAGTCTTCCTCAAAAGACTATCCGTGCAAAAGTCGCCTAAGGGTGCAGCCGGACTAGCACAACAAGTGCGCAAAATCGAAGTCTTCCTCAAAAGACTATCCGCGCAAAAGTCGCCTAAGGGTGCAGCCGGACTAGCACAACAAATGCGCAAAACCGAAGTCTTCCTCAAAAGACTATCCGTGCAAAAGTCTACACCAAGAAACTGTCCGCGCAAAGACCGACTACAGGCGCAGCCGGACCGACATAATAAACGTGCTAGACCAAGTGCGCAACGCCCCTATGGACATAGCCGGATGCGTGAAGGCGCACAGCCTCATCATACAAACTATAGTTACATATGTACAGCGAGGGCATCACACTTTACATTGGCTCAACCTTCGGAATGATTCCCATCTCCCTATAGTTAAATAGCATTATCCTAACCTCCTCACCCTCAAAAAGACTTCGCAACTCCCCCTCACCTACACTCGCCCCAACCGGTGAGGACAACAATTCCCGCTTGCCAGCCCTGCCCACACGAAGCTGACCGCCATCCACTTCACTCACTCTACGCTTCGCCACCGCCCTTCGCCGCCTACGCCCAGCACTCGGACCAGGCAAAACTTCAGCATCCGTAACATGCGGAGAAGCCTCCGCCGCAGCCACATCCAAGGCCGCAAAGTAATCCAAGTCCTCATCCGAAGACTCTTCCGTCCACTCAACCGAACTCCCAGAGTCATCAAAATCAGAAAACTTAAACGCAGACTCATCTGATTCATTTCCAGCGACCACGGTCGAAGCCGCCACAAAAATAGCAGTAGCGGTTGCGCGCGTAGGCCCAAAATCCTGAACCTGCGTAGCAACCAAGGTTCAGTAACATAGCCAAAATTCTCTAACTACCCCACACCCACTAAGCCACCTGCGAAGACCCAGCCGCCGCCATGGGATCCTCCGTTGCCGGCTCCATCACCGCCTTCGGGGGATCCTCCGCTGCCAGCTCCGTCGCCGCCTTCGGGGGATTCTCCACCATCGGCGTAGTGGCTGGCGACGAGCCTCCACCGAACACAGCAGCCGCAGGGGCAGCAAGGGAGCCTTCACCGGTTTCCGGGGGTGGTGTCGGGTCGACTTCAGCCTCGGCCACAACCGGGCTGCGCGCTGTTCAGGGGTCCGAAGTCTTCCACGTCCTCGACACGCGCCATCTACAACATAGCACACCGATTCAGCAAAGCCCACGTATACCCACATTCAACGACACTATACAAAAGACAAACTTTACCTGATCCCTCGCCCGGTCAGACCGCTCCCTGACCACCTCCCGACCGTAGGGGCCCCACATCCGGTCGAAGAGGGCCCCCGCGGAGTCCTTCACCACAGGGTCTTCGACTTTATAAATCTCACGCCCAAAATCTTCATCAGATCGGTCGAAGACCTCATAGTGACTGCACCCCTCGCGGGACAGCGCGTTCAACGTCCCTTCGTAGGTGACGAGGGAGGCAAAGGACATAAATCCCTCCATGATGGTCGGGAGCTCCAACAATTCATCTTGCAGCCACTCGAGGAAGCGAAGGCCCGCCTCTCGGTCGGGCACTTCGAAGTCAGCAGTCCGCGCGCCCAGCTCGCGGTATGAGTCCACGAGCTGTTTGCGCGTCCGTTCAACTTCCGAGCGTGTAGAGGCCTCGGCCCTCTCCATGCGGGCCTGCAAAGCGTTGAACCGCACCTCCCATTCCTCGGCGCGCTGGCTGGCAAAACTCCCCTCCACCCGCGCCAATTTGGCCTCCGCCTGCGCCGCCTGCGCCTTGGCGATGGCCTAATTGGCCTCCCTCCTCTCCTCCACCAGCTGGCGCCGGAGGTCCGTCCTCTCGCCCTCCAGGGCGGCCACCTTCTCCGCCAGCTTGCGGCACTTGCTATCCGCAGCTGACTTTTCCCGGACGGCGTTAGCATGCTGCGCCCGAAGTCTCTCGACTTCGGCAGACACATCTGCAGTAAGGGCCCCCGACGCCACACGATCGGCGAAGTCGGCCGCCTAACAGACACACATGAGACCACAATCCCCATGTAAGCGGTAAACACCGAAGTCCAGCTCAACTTACTTGACTCTGCTGCTGCGACGCCTCCCTCAGCCGGCGGGACACAGTGCCCGCTTTGTCCTTGACGGCAGCGACCGCCGAAATCTCGCCGCCAGCGCTGAGAGCGCTACCCTTCACCCTAGGCACCGCGGCAGACACCGCGGTCGCCACCGCAGGCGGAACAACAACAAGTTGCCCCTCGCCCGATCCTGCAATGTATCACCAGTCAAAAAAAAACTTACCAACGAGATAATCGTCCACACTAATATTTGTGCCGAAGTCGGCAACGCGCTTCCCTGGCGAAGGCAATTCCTGGGCCTTCGTGGCTCCATCCGGGGCAGACATGGTTCCGCCGGCGCCGGCCGCCTTCACGCTCTCCGGCACCTTGCTGGACCCAGGGGCGGCCGGCTTTGCCGCCAGCGTCGGCTGGCTACCGCCGGGGGCGGTAGCCTTCGCAGTCCCCCGCGCCCTGTTCGGCCTAGCTTCGGGAAGCCTGATGATCGCCCAGCGCTTCTGCGCAGCTTCCGGGCGATCCTTGTTCATCACTTCCGACACAACAGCAGCAATATTTCGTCCGTAAGAAAACACTCTCAAGTCACGAGCCATGCGAGATGTAAAAAAGTCTTCGCCGGCCACGCGGGGGATAGGAACGTCCTTGGGCCATCGACCCCCGGTAACCTCCAGCATCCGCGCCGAAGACTCCCGGAGCTCGGGCGAAGACATCCTTCCCTCGGGGGCCTCGCATGTTCCCATCAACTCCATAGCAAAGCTATCGGAGACCCCCAGTTCTCCCACCGCAGTACCTAGCTTCCTCTTTTTAGTGGCTAGGGCGGCTTCCGGCACGGGGTCATCCTCAGTCACAACCGCTGGTTTTTTCCCGCGGCGATCGACGACGTCCTCCCCAGGGTAACCGCCATACGACAAAGAATTCAACTCGAAGACCCTATTCAGGCGGTCGTTGGATCCACGTATATCCCAACTCTGTTGGGCCTCCGTCTTTGGCACATAGCGCCCAACAATTCTCACCACCCCATCCTCTGCCTCACGCACAACCGAGGCGGGATCCCGCCCTCGCAAATCCAAAGCAAAACGCAGACTTCGCACCTTCCGTCCACCAAGGGAGGACATCTCGCGAGGGCATACTTCGCCCAGCGCCCATCCATGTGCCAAAGGCCACACCCCATACCCTATGAATTCCTCAACTAGATCGCGCCCACTACTCGAGCGGGCAGCAATCCGAAGGGCCACCTCATTTTCATCATCCTCTGCCACTTCAAACGACGGGTACGCCACATGATAATGCGAACACATAATGGCGGCAGGGAGCCCTGGGTGGTCTTCGACTTCAGCCTCCGAAACATAAAACCAGTAGTCCCACCAGTTGCCCCACTTGTTCCGGGCACAGGGGACCAGCTCCACCACTTCCATTGAAGTCTTCCCGAACTTCGGCGTGAAAGTGCACGATCCAAATTGCGCAATCTTCTGTCCTATTTTTCTCTTCTGCCAGTGCAGACAGTATTGCTTGGCGAAGACCTCCACCGAAGGCTGGCCGCCATATGACGTTGTTGCCCAGACATACTTCGCCAACGCAACCACGGCGTTCGGTGTCAACTGATGAACCTGGACTTTGAACTTCTGCAAAACCTCTGACACAAAACGATGTGCTGGCAGGTGAAGTCCGGCGATGAAAAACGCCTCAAAAACAACCAACTCGCCCTCGGGCTCGGGGACCTCCTCCGCCCCCGGGACCCGACCAACCCCGCCGCCAAAATACCCCAACCGTTGCATATCTTGAACGCGGGCCAACGATATCCGCGAAACACCGAATTCCACTGTATCACCCGGTAGCAACTCCGTCGCCGCCGCAGTGCCCGAGAGATCTTCAGAAGACGCCTCGGCCGTTGGCGTGGTCGCAGCAGACGAGGAGGAAGACGACATGGCTACGTACCGTCGACGGCGGCGTGCGGTCTATTTCACGCGGGCCAGTTCTCTGACGAACAGGAGCAAGGAGGGCAGACGAGCAAGCGAGCAGTTTGAAAGTGAGGTTAGGGTTTTCGCGGCGCGCCGAAAGGTAAATTTCAATCCGCGCCGCCCCCGCCCCCTTTATATACACAGGGCGCGACGATTCGGGAAACCCGCAATCCAACAGTGCGGCGTCAATCAACGGTCATGTCAAAAACCCCCACGGAACCACTTCGAGCGAGGGCAGCGTCTCCACCATCTAGCGACGTCTTCGGCACCAGATGACTTAGTCGAACTGGTCCCTCAGAGGGCAAATGTTGGGGCGAAGGCGAAGACGCCACCCTTCGCTCGATGCCTTCGCCAACCTCGCTGCACCAACGGAGACAAGACGACTGGCAGACTTACCCTTCGTCCCACGCGTCACCGGACGAAGACCTATGACGAGGTCGTCTCATCTCGCGGCCTCGTCCAACATGGAGGCCCACGTGTGATCTGGCCCATTGTAACAGGCCCTGCGTGGCCGCTGCGCATTACAGGCCTAATTTGTAAAGGTCTCCCTGTAATTACAGTTTGTAACCCTGCTTTATGGGAATATTCCGGGGATAACCTAGGCGCCTGAGGGCACATGTGTCCTTAACTCAGGACGCTGGGCACTTAGATACCTATAAATACCCCCGCACAGTGCCCTTGAGAGGCTAGATTAACAGAGCTTTTGCCATCTCGAATTGAAACCTTGTTTACGTTACTCTCACTCCCCCGTTGGATCAACTTGCTCGGGAGAGCAAGTTCCAACAGATGGTCAGTTGTTCAGTGCTATGAGGATTTTCTATACATCTTTTCTTATGCTGAAAGACTGCAGAGTCAGATTTGATGTGTGTGTTTTCTACAGATGTCTGAGAACAGGCGCAGAGGTGCGAGGCGTGCTCAGCCAGAACAGCAGGCACCCAAGAGGAGGCAGCACCGCAACAGCATTTGCCACCTCCACCCCCGATGACCATTGAGCAAATGTTCCTGATGCAGATTCAAGCAGTCCAGGAAATTGGTCAGACTCTAGCAGCGATGCAGCAAGTGCACTAGCAGCCACCACCGCCTTAGCCTCAGGTGCAAGTCTAGATGCCTCAAATGCCTAGAGACAAGCGGGCATAATTCATGAGGGGCCATCCCCCAGTCTTTGCTCATTCTGCCAATCCTATGGACGCTGAAGGTTGGCTGCGTACCATGGAACGTGAGTTGCACACTATCCAGTGCAATGATCGTGAGAAGGTGTTGTACGGTCCCCGACAGCTGAGGGGAGCAGCCTAGTCTTGGTGGGAGTCTTACCTTGCCACCCATGCCAACCCTGAAGCCATCACTTGGGAAGAATTCAGGGACAACTTCCGTCGCTACCATGTGCCTGAGGGACAGATGATAGTGAGGAAGGAGGAGTTTCTCGCCTTGAAGCAAGGGCCCCTATCTGTCAGTGAGTATAGGGATAAGTTTCTGTAGCTGTCGCGTTATGCCCCAGAAGACATCAACACGGATGCTAAGAGGCAGTACCGCTTTCTAAGAGGATTGGTTGATCCCCTCCACTACTAGCTTATGAACCACACTTTCCCCACCTTCCAGCATTTGATCGACAGAGCAATTATGACAGAAAGGAAGCGTCGGGAGATGGAGTATAGGAAACACAAGATTGGTGGACCTCAGGTTGGGAGTAGCAGCCGTCCTCGCTACTCAGACAACCCACCTCAGTCGTTCAAGCAAGGTCACCAGCACCAGTATCAGCGACAGAATCAGCAGCAGCAGTACCAGAGGCAGTTTCCTCAGCAGCAACAGCAGCAGTACCGTTAGAACAACCAGTAAGGAGGAAATCAATACCAACGTCAGAGCAACCAGACAGCCCGTCTTCCTGCCCCAGCAACCAACCAGAACAACCAAGCAACGCCAGCGCAAGGAGGAAGTCGTGTGTGTTTCCACTATGGGGAACAAGGCCATTGGGCGAATCATTACCCAAAGAAAGCAGCTCAGCAGCAGCCAGCTCCCAACGCCCCAGTCAGGCAGAACGCAATGCAGCAAGGAGGAAACAACCGTGGGCAGCTTCGTGCCCAGTATGGAAAGGTGAACCACTTGGAGGCCGACACAGTCCAGGAGACTCTAGGAGTGGCACTAGGTACATTTGAAGTCGAGTACCATTCTACAAATGTTTTATTTGATACTAGAGCAACACATTCTTTTGTGACTACATCATGGGTAGAATCACATAATATACAAGTAGCACCCATGTATCCACCTATGAGGGTTAGTTCAGTTGGTGGAAGAACCCAAACAGATAGATTTTGCCCTAGTGCAAGAGTTCAAATAAGGGGGATAGAGTTCCCCACTGATTTAATAGTCATGGGTAACCAGGATACGACTATAGATGTCATCCTAGGGATGAATTGGCTAACCAAGTATCAAGCCAGTCTCAGCTGTGACAAGAGAACGGTGAAGTTAGTGTCCTTATCAGGAGAAGAAGTGTTAGTGGAGATGGTCTTCTCTGGACCAAGAAAAGGAAGTTGTCACCAAGTCACCGCCCGTATTAAGGAGATTAAACCATCAGAGGCTATCAATGTAGTGTCAGAATTCTCAGATGTGTTTCCCGAGGAGTTACCAGGTATGCCACCTGAAAGGAAGGTTGGATTTGCCATAGAGCTTATTCTAGGCACCGCCCCTATTTCCAAGAGAGCCTATCGAGTGTCCGGACCAGAATTGGTGGAACTCAAGAAGCAGATTTATGAGTTGTCAGAGAAAGGCTACATCAGACCGAGTACCTCGCCTTGGGCAGCCCTAGTGATGTTTGTGGAGAAGAAGGATGGCACGAAGAGGATGTGCATAGATTACTGAGCCTTGAAGGAGGTTACTATCAAGAACAAGTATCCCCTGCCCAGAATTGAAGATTTATTCGATCAGTTGAGAGGAGCCAATGTGTTCTCAAAGATAGATCTAAGGTCAGGCTACCATCAGCTTAGAATCCGACCCGCAGATATACCGAAGACAACATTCATCACCAAGTATGGACTGTATGAGTTCACGGTCATGTCATTCGGTTTGACGAATGTGCCAGCCTACTTCATGTACTTAACGAACAGCGTGTTCATGGACTACCTCGACAAGTTCGTGGTGGTGTTTATTGATGATATTCTTATATATTCCCAGAATGAGCAAGAGCATGAAGAGCATTTGAGGAAAGTACTTCAGAGGCTACGAGATTGTTAGCTGTATGCCAAGCTTAGCAAGTGCGAGTTCTGGATCAGTGAAGTCCTATTCTTGGGTCACATTATAAACCGAGAGGGATTGGTTGTAGATCCGAAGAAGGTAACATCTATCTTGGACTGGAAAGCACCAAAAGATGTCCGAGGAATCAAGAGTTTCATCGGAATGGCCTGTTATTATCGGCGTTTCATTGAAGGTTTCTCCAAGATTGCCAGACCAATGACATCCTTGTTGGCAAAGAACGTTGAGTTCAAGTGGACCCCAGCATGCCAGAAGTCCTTTGAGACATTGAAGTAGAAGTTGACAACGACACCAGTACTGATTCTGCCAGATGTTCACAAGCCATTCTCAGTATATTGCGATGCTTCGTATACCGGACTAGGATGTGTGTTAATGCAGGAAGGGAGAGTAGTGGCATACTCGTCCCGACAGTTGAAGATTCATGAGAAGAATTATCCTACTCATGATCTAGAATTAGCAGCCGTGGTTCATGCATTGAAGACCTGGAGGCATTATCTTTATGGGCAGAAGTGTGATATCTACATGGACCACAAGAGCCTCAAGTACATATTCACTCAGTCAGAGTTAAACATGAGGTAGCGAAGATGGTTAGAATTGATCAAAGATTATGAGCTGGAGATTCATTAACACCTAGGCAAAGCAAATGTGGTTGCAGATGCTCTGAGTAGAAAGAGTCAAATCAATATGTTGGCCGCTCACCCGATGCCGTATGAGCTAGCGAAGGAATTCGACATATTGAGTCTCGGATTTCTGAACAACACTCTGTGACACCCCAGTGTCACCTAGGGTTCTTCCTAGAGCTGACTCAAAACCATTATCACATGTGAACCAAATAGAGGAATGAACATCATCAATTGATAACCAAGATTTAAGTAAGTCTTTTTTTCATCTTAAGAAATTCTTCTTAATCATGACATGCACCTCAAGGTGAGAAGAACTCACAAACCCTAATTAATCCTAATTGGACCATTTAAGCACATAAAGGGAAATTGAGGAAAGCCTTGGGAAAAACACAAAAATTTGCTATGGATCAAATAACAAAGTTTTAATGCACTAAATAACCAACAAAATATAGTAAGAAAGATTGGCCATTTGGATTTTCCAAAATCCCCAAATCAGCCCTTGAACCAAGGCCCTATGGGCAAATTCAGAATTCTGAATTCTGAATTTCAGAACCCTTTTTCAAGTTCAAATGTATTCCATGTTTTCCAAAACTCGAAACCAAAATGTCCAAATATCAAAGTGGCGTCAAATTTCCTTGAACATGCTCTCGTAAAATTTGAACTCAAATAAAAACCGTTTGACATGATTTTGGCACAGTTTGTCCTCGGGACTCGACTGTCTGACACTAGCACCTTGGTGACGCTACAACTCTCTGTCCCTAGCCTAAAACCGCGCAACATCCACACACAAACGACAAAGCACAGTCAGGGGAACAAATCCTTCACAGCGATCTTGCCCAAATTCACGAAGATTTGCGCCCAATCGGCGTTAGAACTCAGGCAGAAGCAATGGTTCCACGTGTTCGACCGTGGCTGACATGCCCGGTTCACGCCACATCGCGCACCCGCGACCAGCAGTGCACGATCGCGCGCGCTCGCCGATCCACGACCGCCTGTGCACTGCGCCGTGCCTATAAAGCAACCCAAGGCCTCGGCCGTACCTCCCCGCACGCTCTTAGTCCTGTCTGAGCCGAAGTTCACCGGACTTCACCTCGAACACGCCGAGCCACCGCCCGCCAAGCCACCCGAGCCTCAGCCACCGCGGCCAGCTCCCTCCAACCACTTCCAAGCCACGCCGGTTGTGACACCCCATGTGTCTATTTCGTGTTATGTCGGGAGATTTATCCTAATCTCGGATACTCAGTGAAAATTTCTATTTCTCGCTCACGTATGTCTCTGATTATCCATATTATTCATTCACATTTCACCAAATTCGGAGTTATTCAGTCTCACAGAAGGCCGAATTTGGAGCCTGTTAAAAACTTTTATTCTCAACGAATGCAAACTCGAAAATCATTCTGGAATTATAAACCTCATCTGAAGCTCATTTAATCAAACTCTCGACAGCTGTTAATTGGTCTGAGCCCGAGTTTAATTCCTCGAACGTTGATCTATGTCTGACTATTTTAATCTGAGTCCGTACTCTCACACGGAATACTCAATATGTCGTCCTCTAATCAATTCTTATCCGACTCGGCTTAATACTTCTGTGTCTAATCCGATTTCAAAAACCAACATCGGCGACGATTTTTTTTTAAATGTCGCGATTTGTCTCTTCCAATCATAAGTCCGAAAGTCGGTCGTATCCCGAGACAATTTAATTTCGAATCATGCGTAGGGAATTATTTCTGAGCGAATTCAAATCAGACTCTCGGCCAAATTAACCGCTCAATCATCCATTCGTCCGAACTCTATTTCGCTCTGTTTTCTGTTGAGATGAATTCCACAGGAGCATTTTTATTTCGGAAAATATTTGGCACAGCCCAATTACGTGTTTTGGGCCAAGCCCATTCAAGCCCAATAGGCCCACTAAGAAACCCTAACCCTAGGGCTTCCTCTATAAATAGGATCCCTCTCCCCTTGCACTTGGCAATTTTTCACTCCCACCCCTCAAATTTTTCCTAGCCGCCACTCTCTCTTCTCCTTTTCCCTCTCACGCGCAGCTTCCTTCTTCTCTGTTCATGGCACACGACAGCAACACCTCCCATGGCGCCAGCGTAGCTCAAGCAGCCGAGCTTCCCTCCACGGCCGAGCGCTCTCCCTGCTCCTTCTCCCTCGGGCACGCCTGCTCCAGCCAAGTCCCCTTCTTCCTCCCCTTCTCCATGGCGTTCGGCAGCAGGGAGACCTTCTTCCCATGACTGCAGCAAGGAGCTCGGCTCCTCCTCTTCCATGGTGCCCTCCTCCCTGGCTTCCCTCGCGCAAGAGCAGAAGCTGCCATGGACGCCTCCCTCCCCAAGCTCAAGTGAGCGCAGGGCAACAACACCTTCATTCCCCGCGGATCCATGGCGCTCAGCAGCTGGGTGTCTCCATGGTCGGCCAGCAACCTCGTTGGTCGAGCTCCCCAGCGTTTCCCTCTGCTGTCCATGGAGTGGGCGAGCTCTCTCCCTCCCCATGGCGCCACCCCCCTGCAGCTTCTCCTCTACCTCGGCGCCCCTCCCTGCTTGGACGCTGGCCGAGCTCCTTTGGAGCAGGCGCCTCTAGCAGCCATGGCGCCCTTCCCTGTTCTCCAGCGCCCTCCCTGTTCATCTTCCTCCCAGCCGGCTCCCTCTCCATGCTCCCTCTCTAGCCGAGCACCTCCCTGCATCTTCCCCGCCATGGCTCGCGACTCGGTTTCCTCCCTGCTTGCGTGCTGCTGCGCAGGGCCCCATGGTGCTTGCTAGGTGCTCGACGAAATGTGCAGCAGCCCCGACGTCTCCGCGTGCTGCCGACTCGCTGTTTTGTGGAGCCAATGGATAGCACGCCATGGTGCTCGCTAGGTGTTTGCTGTTTTGCGCAGCCCCAACATCGACGTCGTTCACCCCCAGTGAGACCACGACGCTCCTTGTTTGATTCCACATCGGCATTATTCTTCGGTAATTAATTGTGTATATGTGATGTTTTGTTTTGTTTTGTGGAGGAGAGGAACCCTGTGATTTGCGTGGAGAAGGCAAGTCGTTCAACGCTCATCGGATGTTCGGAGCGATGCATAAATCGGAATCGCCATCGTCCTTACAAACACCAATTGGGTTTGTTTATGGTGAGCCGATGCATGTCACTCTCGATCGACTCGATTAATTATTTTGAATGGACGTGTGTAAAATGTTTCGGTTATGCGCATTTGTAGGATCGCGTTTGCGATTGGAGAACAAGAGGTTATTTGATGTGTGCGATTTGTAGTTAGTCTAATTAGGTTTTGGTCGATGATGTGCATGTGTGATTATGTGTGTGAAAATACATTTGTATGAATGGAAGCGTGTAGAGAGGAAAATGAAGTAGAAAAGAACTCCGGTGTTTTTATATCTTGGTAGGAAAAATATGAATGTGTTGTTTGATGCGAAAAACTAAGTTACAAAATGTGGGTTATGTTTTGGGAAATGTATCGATAGGTGTTTATGTGAAGAGTACAATTGTTTTATGCATTGTGATGGGATTCATGATTATATAGGGAGTATATTTATTGATGTGACGAGTAGTTTAGAAAATGCTAGTTGCGTAGAGGATGAATTATTAAAACATGAGTATCGGAGTTCATATATTAGTGGTTGCGCCATATTGATTGAAGTGTCTCGAGTGCACGCCACCATATGGTTGTATGCGAGACGAGGTTATGCGCATGACGAGTTTAGTAAAAATCCATCGGTGTCACTTGTGTTAAGTTGAAGTTTATTTGTGCGTGGAAAGTAATAATGTGTTTAATACTTAGAACTCTTAGTCGATGGTAGAAATTGTCTCGGCTTAAATAGAGGGGTGGTGACATGCCAAGGTAGTCATCATTTCCTCTATGTTTATAAGTCGAGTCGAGTCGATGCGCATTATGTGTTCGTTAAATTATGCTTTGCATATAGTGTATGGTTGTGCTCGCGAATTCGAGTCGTCACATCGGGTGGTCAAGTAGGATCGTAATACAAGTTGTGTAATGGAGTTAGTTGTTTTGGGATAATTATTGAAATGCTCTGTTCACATGATAAATATATATGTTTAGAAAACGTTGTAGTGTATGTTGTGTCTCAGAGTGCGATAATAATGAGTTAACAGACTTGTTAGATGGTTTTGATTAAGCTCGTAGTCACGATGAATTTCTTGTTATGGTCTAAATGCGCAGGGTTATGATCGCGGGTAAAAAGTTGTAGTGCTCGTGTGATGTTTAAGTTGAAATGCAAATTATTGGGTGAAAAGCTCTTCGGTATTGACTATCGTAGAGAATGTGCTGTTAATTGAGTATGGTACTTCTAGTGCTCGAAATGACACGGATAAAAATTAGTAAATCTACTTGTTAGTTCTCACTTGGTTATTTTAACTCTAACGAATATCAAAGTGTTAGAATAATTCAAGTCTCTAAAACGCGACAATTCTTGAATTATATAGAAGCTGAAATTTATTGATTGTTGTTTTGGACTGCACGCGCTGTTTTCGTCGTGCTGTATGTTTGATTAACCAAATCATGTTTTCTATAGAAAATCCATATAGAAAAGTTGTAGATAACCTTATTATCTTGCTGGTGTTAAAATTTGACAGCCATAAGTCAGATCGTTTATAAGTTGTGCTTTTCACAAATTCAGTAACTGAATCTGTCCAAATTCTGTACAGATTTCAGAGATTGAATTATTTGCTTAAGTTAGTGTTACATTCTGTTCATGGTCGTTATAAGAAAGTTGTATATGCCTTTCTTATCTTGCTTGTGTTAAAATTTCATAACCATAGGCCTGATAGTGTAAGAGTTATGAATTTTACAAACTGTTGCTATGTTCTGTCCACCGTCAGAACAGATTTCGAAAACTGTGTTGTTTGATTTAGTTAAACATTGAATCACTTCTTGGTGATTATAAAAGTTGTGTAGTACTTTTTCTGAGCTTTCCGAAAAGCCTTGGATCACTCTTTTTGGTGATCTGAAGATTAAGTTATGGATGTTCAAAATGTGAAGACTGAATCTGTCCAGTTCTGAACAGCAAAGACTTCTAGTGTCTTTTATCCTTAGTTAAATATTGAATCACCTTGAGATGTTTATAAATGATATGTATACAATTTTATTACCTTTCCAGAAAGTCTAAGATCACTTTGTTTGGGTGTCTGAATCTTTAGTTGTGAATTTTTGAAGTTGCAAGTCTGAATCTGTCCAAATCTGGACAGAGCTGCTGTGATTGTACTTTTTGACCTTGCTAAGTGTTGAATCAGGTTGAGTTGAAAATACCAAAGTTGTAGTTCACTTTCTAAGATTTCCATAAAGTCCTAGTTTGCTATTTTATGATTAATATTTGAAGAGTTATGACTGAAACAAGTACCTGCTGTGCTGCTGTCCTGATTTTGTTATGTTTGGTGGATGCTCTACTCTGTTGTATTTGACTCGAGTCGATTGTTTTCCTCGTTTGATGATTGGTTGAACCCGCAATAATGATAATATAACTAATACAATTAGACCTAATTATATAAGTAACAAGTATACGTCTCGCTAAGTTAGTGAACCTAATTAGTGAGGGTCTAATAAGTGTTTGCCTACTGAATAATTTTAAAGCCCAATTAAGTGTCTAGTTCCTTTTCAACTAAGTCTATCTATATACAAGTCGTAGCGAACTTGTGTACTTAACTAATTTAATGTTAGGTAACTAATGGATGATTAAAGTGAACGTGGTAAACACTTGTGCTCATGCTTGTGTGGTCATGTTTGTATTGGTTAAGTAAAGTAAGCGTCGTCATCTTTCCAGTGGTAGCGACTACGTATGTCCGATGACGTGTAGATAACTAATGCTAACGTGTGGTGGTTTACTGTGTCTTACAATTAAATGTTAGTTCGCTACTGTGTATTTATATATCTTGCGATATTTTTCTTTGTATTCATACATATTCATCCTACATCTCATTTAGGACCGAGATGTGGTGATCGTGGACGTGACGTGGTGCCAACCACAAGATGCAGTTGGTGGACGACCTGAAGAATGGTGGACTTACCCAGTGGATGCTCGCCAAGTGAGTACCCACCCCAGCAAACACTATCTAAGTGTTAAATTAAAGGCAAGCCCCGGTTTTATGCATAACCAATTCTATATGCTATTTTACTGCACTTAATGATTGTAGGCTTGTGTTGTGCACTTAAGTGTAGGAGTTGACTGAAACCATAGTTGCATGAACTCAGGATTCCTTTTGAGATGGATACTAGTATGCTAGGTCGAGTAGTTGCTTTCCTAAATCAGGATCTCGGTAGAAGTCGAGTGATTTTTCTAGCACTCGCGCGAGGTCAGGAATTGGTTGTATCCATTTTGATATCGTAATGATGGTGGTCTGTGGACAACAGTCCATGGGGATGTACTGTCTACGAGATGGAAATTGGAATAAGGATTAAGGTGTGGTACCGTGTGTCAAGCGTTTGAACGTACTAAACACATGCTGAGAAATATGGTAAATCGGTAAGCCTAGTACCTGAGTGAACCTGCCCGTAGATTGCCCTCCTCACGTGACCTGAGACGTGGTCTCTCATTCCGGTTATGGTGGGTACAAGTGCGGTCACTGCACGACGGCAGTCGGGGTCAGTGAGGCATTGTACGCCAAGGCGGTGAGCCCCTTTCTGTTGATGGGGAATCGATGGGGACGGTTGATGTGTGTGGGGACGGAGTGCCTCGCCACGTCGTGTGTTTAGGTTTACCTTGCAAGGTTTAAAAACTCGATTCGAATCGTCTGCTTCTCGCAGCTAATGAGACTGCTTGATACATGCTGCTACATTGAGTAATAAGTGGAAATGAGGTGACTGGCAAAAGATGTTGATTGATAAAATGTTTGATACCATGTATGAATAGCTAGGTACTCATCTAGTTTAAAAGAATCATACTAAAACTTGAAAAAGCTAAAACTTGATTTTAGACTCAGCTAGTGCTTTTGGCAAACCAAACCCCTCAGCCAAACAACTGCATGTCTAGAGGTAGAGGAGTAGACTCCTCACACCGGGTAAGTCTAGCTGAGTATTAGTATACTCAGCCTTGCTTGTGGCATAATTTTTGCAGGTACTCCTTAGGATGGTTGGTTGATGGTGAGACTTGGCCTTCATCCCTGCCACCGGGATAGATGGTCGAGTGGGTTACTGCTTCCGCAGGAGAGGACTAGGAGGAGTAGCGTGGCCAGGCTTCGCCATGTTACTCGGTTTTCTCCGTTAGTTATTTCCGCTGCATTAAAATTTATGGTTATTATTTCTGAAACTCCGATAATGTAATCACTAATGATACTTATTAAATTTGTGGTATTATGTTTTATTGTATTTGTTTGTGCCTCACCTTCGTGTGAGCTAGTGGTATTCGATCTTGGTAAGTGGCTTTATCGGACTAGATCCAAGGGACTGACGGGCTATTCCTGTTTAAGTGTGTTGCTGCCCTTAAGGATGCGACATGGGCACTTAAGCTGGAATAATTCGGGCGGTTCCGCCACACCAGTCACTCGGTTAGCTTTGCCAGTGGCCCGTGAAGCTTTCCAAGTCCTCGGTCCCTGCAGAGCCTCATCGGAGACCCAGGATCGCCCTCGCCGGACTTCGGTCGCCCATAGCCACACGTAGACCGAGCAATCCAGTGAGCCATTCTCAAATTCCTCGCGCGCATATCTTCCTTGACCTCTGGTGAAGCTCCTTGACCCATTCAATTGAACTATGGTGCCGTGAGCAGGCCGAATCCCTAGCCGCCGACGAGATCCCCCGCCTGCGCACGTGGACCAACCTACTCCGACCACCACAGCCGACGATCCGTACCTCGACGTGATCGCCAGAGACCCCCAGACCTCACCCGACCCCTCATCGGAGCAACCTCGCCGTCGGTAAGCCCCTCCGCCCTTTTCTTCCAATGCGGTCCCTGTTCCATTAGGGGAAGGATCGCGGGTTCGATTTAGTAAAATCCTAGGGGGTTTTCTGCAGAGTCATAGACTCAGTTGAATAGTGAACTGAGGACCTGTCTGTAATACACTTAAAACCTTTCGCTAGGGACCCCAGTGCAAAACTTTTTTTCCTTTATCCATTTCCGTTTATTCTTTTTAAATTCAGCAGATAACTTAAGAAATTTATATCTTGAGAAATATAAAACCAAATTTAGTCAAACCAATTATACTGGATTCAAAATATTATGAACTATCACATAAAAATATTGAACCCTATGCTTTCTGTTTTAAATTTTAGAGTTTGGGATTAATTAAGGAAACTGACCAAGCCTTATTAACATAAAAGAAAATTAGTTATGCTTCTGTGCTGAACTTAAGAAAAATTGTAGAAGTTCAAACCCCACTTAGACACTGCTTAAAAATACTAAGCACCCCAATATTGAAGATTTAATCAGGGTTATCTATTAAAGACCATAATTGCCCAAAACTTAAGAAAATGAGAAAGGTACTAGAAAATAATGGATAGTGGATGCAAATATTTTTCCTAGTCCACTTAAGTAATAAAAAACCTAGGAAAAATAAAAGGGAACCCTAGTCCAGAACAAATTCAAGGTGAATTGTTTTATTAGGCACTAATAAAACTAGAAGAACAATTATTAGAAATATGAGAACAATTTCAAAATTGGTAAGAAAAATTCAGTAGACTTGTAACCACTAGGACACCACTACAAAAATGATAAACACCCCAGCCCATCATTTTAAGTAGGTTGAACAAATAAAACTTGATATTGAGCCCTATTTCAATTAAATCATAAGCAAACCAAAAAGTGTGCAACAGTGGGCAAATAAATTTTTACCAGATTAATAATAAAGTAGGCCACCATAGAAAAATGCAAAACCCAATTCAAAGCTACAAAGTAATACCCATTACCCCTACTTCATGAAAAAGGCCATTTAATTCAAGAAATTCCTACCACCCTTCCCTTAAGCAAAAAGTTACCAAACTTTAGAATGATTGCTCTTGCGCAAAGAAGAAGATAGGAAAAATTAGAAATCTTTTGTTTGATATTTTCAAGTATAGTGGTAGTAGAAAGCACCCCTTTGGCTAGAAACTTTAGAAACTCATAATAAAATAACTAATAAGTATTAGTGGCTATGAATACCAGCAAAAATAAGTCTTAGAGAATAACCCCCTGTTAAAAGGAAGTTGTAGTTCAAAACACCCATTTTCCCCCAAACACTTGATAATTTTGTACAGAGAGAACCTGTTGGAGACTTGTTCTCAAATGCTATGAGTTAAGAACAAGGCAACACAAAAAATGTTAAACGTTAAAGTCCTTTGTCCTTCGAAGCATTATTTCCCTTGGGATATAATGATTTTCAGACGAAGGTTATGAAGGGCATACCTTCATAAGCGCAACATATAATAATGAGGAGATAATCATATGAAATATAAAAGATAACATGAACAATTATGTATTGTTATCAACTCATTTCTATTTTATTATTATGGAAAAATAGAAATGACATCAAATTACAAATGTACCTTCGGCTTGAAAGAAGGTAAAAGTACAAGCGTGACGCAAAAGCAGAATGACCAGTCAGCGTGAACAGTACATGAGCACTGTTCATCTATTTATAGGCACGGGACGCAACCCATGTAAAATTACACCCATACCCTTTACATTTGCTAATTACTCTATAGTAATCCATCGAGGTCTAAATAGCCTTTTCCCTTTTAAGTCGGTTTCCTTTTCTGCTATCATGCCGAAGCTCCCCTGCGTATAGCTTCGGCTCTGCGGCAACCTTCGTATTCTTTGTGCTTCTTCACACTGTGGTTCTGATCCGAGTCTGTAGGTACCTGTTCATGTATTATACTCCAGAAACATTGTTAAATCATGCTTTTGAGGACCTTCGGAAGACGAAGGCCCCCAACAGTATCCCCTCGCAAGGTTAATTTGTTAGAATAACGAATTCAGATTGCGATATGGACGAGGGCCCTAAGCCGAAGATCCAAAAAAACACCTTCCCTTTGGTAGAATAGCAAAAATCAATGACAAGCGGGGCCCTCCATTTTGCAACGCACTAGATGTATAAATAGGAGCACACCACGAGCTCATTTGGCACGCTTTTTGTTGTCTGCTCTGCTTGCTCATTTTTTAGCTCTTGCCTACCAACGCTTGCTTGGTTTTTTAGATTTTCTAAGCTTCGACTTTAAGAGCACATTTTCATCATTTCCGAAGAGATGTCTCAAGATAAGAAAGCTGTTGCTGAGACGAAGCTGAGCGAGGAGGAGACGCTCTCTGAGGAGAAGACTGCTGGCTTTATTGAATCAATAGCAAAGACAAATACAAAAAAGATTACTAGGGAGATTTTAGAAGGCTTATTTGAAGACACCGGTGACAGCGACAGTTATGATGTGGAAAGTGGGGGCGAAGACTCCGAAGATCGACCCTGGCGACCAAGTCATGCAGTTTTCGGAAAATCAACTATTAAACAGAGTCATCTTGATAATATGAGAGGAAGATATTTTTGAGATATGTCTATTGTGATGGCTGACAACGGAGACATGACTGCTCCTGTTCTCGAAGAGAATGAAGTCGTGATCTTCCGAAGCTTTTTCAAAGCTGGGCTTCGGTTCCCCTTAAGAAGATTTGTGGTTGAAGTTTTAAAGATATACCAGATTTTCCTTCACCAAATTACTCCCGAAGCAATCATAAGAATGGGAATCTTCGTCTAGGCCATGAGGAGTCAGGGCTTGGAGCCAAGTGCAAAAAGTTTCTGCAGTATGCACGAACTTTTATATGAGACGAAGCCCTGGGGTAAAGAGCAGTATCATAACAATTTTGGTTGCTATAGCTTTGTTGCTCGTTCTGGCTCAAGCTGCCCAGTGCCAACTTTTCGGAAGAGATGGCCCGGGGACTAGATGAAAGAATGGTTCTATGTGAAAAATGATTTAAAGGCACGAGAAGACATTAAAGAGATCATCATGCACCCCATCTGGCAGCGTTTCAGCCTCCGAAAACCGAAGGTAGAGATTGATGAGGCAGCCGAAGGATGCCGAAGGGCCTTCGGCACAGTTTGCGCTTTCATCGGGACAAGGGATCTAATACAGGAGCATATAGCCTTCAGAGTATGGCCACTTGTAGAGAAGTGGGAAATGCCGAAGAAGACTGTCACTAAGACTAGCGAAGGAGAGCTGGTTCGACTGAAATACACCTTCAGATATGGAGATAAATTTGATGAGCCAAATGATGACTGGCTGAAATGTATCGAAGCTACAAGTGATGAACTGCTTGGGCTGTACTCCAAAGCAGAAGATAATGCATTATCTGCGGCCTTCGGGAGCCGGAAAAAGAAGAGGCTAAATAGAGTTTTTGATGCTATTGGATTTATGTATCCTGACTACCGCTACCCGCCAAGGGGGCAGAAGAGAAAGAGTGCAACTTCTGGGAAGGATGTTACTTCAGTTGCTCCGAGTGAGCCCGCGCCGAAGAGGAGAAAGGTGAAGGTTCTTACTCACCGACCGCGCTATATTGAACCGGCCACAATGCCCGAATATGGTGGTGAGACCTCTTCGGCTACTGAAGCCAAAGAACTTGCGCTTACGCAGAAGATTGAAGAGCCGGCTGCAATGCCGAAGGCATCCTCGGCCAAATTAGCTAAGCCGAAGGCCGATAATATTGAAGAGATAGAGGTCGAAAGAACAAAGATATTAGAAGTTATAAGCCCTTCGGCAGCAGTGACAGTGCCGAAGGCACAAAAAGATCTTACAGCGACCCCCAAGAGGAAAAGGATGGTCAACGTACTAGATGTGCTGGAGACGATAAAGACTTCAAGCTCTACTCCAGGGAAAACTAGCGAAGCTTCAAAAACATAGACTGAGACAAAACTAACCGAAGCCGAAGCTGCAAAGAGCCAAGCCAAGACCGAAGCTGGGCCTTCAGAGCCCGCCAAGGAGAAATCCTTGGAAACCGGAGAAAAGGAAACGGAAAAAGAAGCTGCAAAACAAATTCTGCCTGAAAAATCTGTCACTTCTACTCCCGAAGCATCTTCCGAAGTACTTGATTATATTGTACGACACGCTTCGGGAAAAAGATTATCTGAAGAAGAGATTTTTGAAGCTAAACACTATGCCCGAGAACTGAAGTATCCGAAAGGGGCCTTAGTGTTCAATGGCACAGACGAAGATGACTTCTTATACTGCCTCCCAGACAACAAAGAATTATCTGTCTGTCGGGAGATGGCTAGAAGTATGGGGTTCCCGAAGCTTGAAGCTGGCCTCTGCGCTATGACGAAGGATGATCTTGCAGATAGCCTCGCATATAACAGTCTGAAGGTACGAAAATTGTATATTCGGAAGTTTATAAATTTTGAACTATTCTTTTGCTCTTATACTAATTCTTTTCATATAGGGTTTAATACTTAGCAACGCCTTGAGAGCGCAAAAGAACGCCGAAGACGAGAGCTACACTATTGCTTTCAACAACCTTCGAACAGAGGTTATTAAGCTGAGGAACGAAGCTTTGGAAAAAGATAAAATTCTGCTTACATTGGTGGATAAAGTAAAGAAGGATGAATCTAACTTTAAAACCCAATCTGAAGCCCAAAAAATTGAGATTGAAGCCCTTCTGAAGCAACTGGCCGAAGCTAAAGAGAAGTGCGCAGTTGCAGAAGCTAAACGAGGAATTAGCGAACAATGGACAAATCATTTAGAGAAGAATGTTGAAGAACTCCGCATATCCAAGGAAAGATGCTTTGAAAAATCTATGGACTGCGTGAAGAAAATAAAAACTAGCTTCGCCAACATTGGCGCATGTTCAAGCGAGGACAACTTCATAAGAGGCGATCATGAGGGCCCAATTCAATGGATCAGTAGCAAAGCCGAAGCTTTTGAGGAAGTTTTGAGTGGCTGTGGGAACGTCTGCGCCTTCTCTGGCGTGAGGGGAGTTGCAGCTATTTTGGAGAAAGCAGGGTGCGAACATGTTAAAACTTTGGCCCAAGCCGAAGCTGCTTTCTCCATTGATGATACGAAGGATCCCTCGGCCGAGGCAAGATTAATAGGCAGAAAATTTTTCACTGACATTTGGGAGAATGGCGGTCGAGGGATGGCTCACGAAATAATAAAGAAAAGTGAAAAAGATACTCACGACACTAGAGAAGCGACAAAAACAGCTGAAAAGGTTGCGGAGCTTGAGAAACAAATAGGTATTACTTAACGATTTTTACTTTTGATGTTTACTTTTGCGACTTCGAAATAATTTACGTTTTCTACCGCAGCTGAACTATCTCCTCCCCCAGAGCCCTTCGAGACACTGGCCGAAGCAGAGGCAAAAGAATCATTAGAAATTATTAGCATGGCTGAAACCATTATGGACGAAGTCGTTACTCAACTGCTGACCGAAGCTGCAGACAAAGTTTTGAAAGAAGAAGAATAGATATTGTAAAAATATTGCCAGAATATTAATGTAACATTTGCTGGACTATGCTTGTAATATTTGGTACTCATGAGTTCTTAATGTAATGTGTAAATGGCTTTGTAATCCATTTCTTTGCGATGCATGAAATTTTTATTGTACATACCGTTTTTGAGCCTTCGGCAAAAAAACACCTTCCCTTCTTTTCATGCTTCGTAAAGAAGAGTTTTTATGCTTCGTGAAAAATCCTCCAATCATCGCAGAAACATTAATGCTTCGTCAGTAATAGACTTTCTTCCTTGATATCAGAGTGCTTCATAAAAAATGCTCTAAGCGTCGCCATAACACTGATACTTCGTCAATAATAGACTTTTTCCTCCACTTCAGAGCTGATAAAGCTGTATCTCTTCAAAACTTATTTTGTGCCTTAGCACAATTTCACTTTTTCGAAGCATTCTCCAAAGGTCAACATTGTATCCCCTTCTTGTGCCATTGATGCAATATGATGTATGATGTTATGTTATGCGAAATGATGTGATGATGTTATGCTATGCGAAAATGATACTTTGTGCCGAAGACACACACTCACATCCTCATATTGGAATACACAATCTCTTTGCCGTTTATTTTTCGGCTTCACCGTTTATTTTTCGGTGTATCAGCGCTGACTTTTCACTGTAAGTTCTGCATTCCCTTAGGAACGTCTTTTGAACTTCTTCGCCTTTTATTTCGGAGGTATTCGCGTTGACTTTTCGCGCTTTGCCTTATATTTTGGCGGTATTTGGCTCTGCATTCCCTTTGGAACGACTTTTGAGCAGAAAACTTAAACTGCGCTCCCTTAGGAACGACTTTTTGTAGCTTCGGCAAACTTACGCTGCGTTCCATAGAACGACTTCGGCAAACTTACGCTGCGTTCTGTAGAACGACTTTTTGTAGCTTCGGAGATACTTGTGACTCTTAAGAACGACTTTTTGTGCTTCGACGACTTTTTGGACTCCGTAAGTCTGTGGAGAAGATATATTTTCACTATGGCAAAAATAAAGTTATTACAAGGAATTGAAAATGACAAGAAAACTAGGTTTTCAATAATTGTTCCTTAGTAAGAAAGAAAATGACAATGAATGTAAAAACTGATTCAGGGGTAGGATATCTCTTAGTAGATATGCTTCGACTCTGGCACAATACTATTGACTGTGCGAGCTTCGCACTCCTCCCTGAAGTGTAACACCCCAGGATCCACAAACACCCCGAAATGCTACTAAACTACACAACTAACATTCATATATAAAATTTCGACAGCATCTCCTTTGAAAATTTGCATAAACGTGGAAGCAACAGAGTATAAACAGATATCATGATAAGAAAACATACTAGGCATTAATAATCTGCTAGCAATGGGAAGATAACCATAACGACATAAACTGAATTAACTAGTGTGCACGACTAGTTAAAAACAAACATCCTTGACAAGAAGTTTCTAATTAAATCATGGTTGTGCCTAGGCATCGTTATTATGAGAGTGAAGGTGGACGTGCTACTACTTCCCTCATTCCCAACATGAATCAAGTACCTGCATTGAGTAATGCAAGAGTGAGATGAAACATCTCAGCAAGTAAATTATTTTGACGAGATATTTAAACCAAAAGAATTGAATTAATCAACATTTTAAAAGGGATCACAATTGAGATTAGAAATACTTGTAGATATAGAACTCAATAGTCCCAAAATAACCAATGCCATCTCATTTCCTCGAACGACCACAATAGGTTGTATAACACTTCCCTCTTAGAGTATAAAACCACACCATCTGCAAATATCACTTCAATAAATGCATATGAATGCAATGCATATGTCCTCTGCCTTCATACCTCTAAGGGTATGAAGCCGCATCGTACCCCTCCTCGGGCAACGTACGATGCTAAGTTGTACCGGTACGGTCGGACCATAGGTCACGACAAAACTTCAGATGCAAGTGAATCATGCAATGTATATGGCATTCTGCATTTATCAATATACTTCACTTCCTTCAAATACAATACAAACCTCAAACAATACTTCGTTTACCTTCAGATACAATACAAACATCAAATAATACTTCATTCACCTTCAGGAGTGTGAATTAATCTCGTGGGTCATACTCGAATCATCATCATCATCAATATATGATTAAGCATCAATATAATACAATCAAGTAAAGCATCACCATAGAGTTCAATTACGAAAGAATTCGATGATTCTGAATATTAGAGTGTAGGCGATGAAACAACAAGTCAAAACGGTAGCAACCACCGCTATATTCATTTGTCTTAATCGAAGAAGAAAATGTACTAAGCATGATCCGGAGCATAACCACCTGTTGCGGGGCATAAAACTTAGTACAAATATTTCATAAACATTTGCCAACAATCAACAAATCGTTCCTACGCTTGAAACCAAGACCTGGTGAAAAGACTCCCACCCTGAACCACATGTCAAACAGCAGCAGCGCTGTTTGTTAATTTTGTATCTTTAAAATTATAACAGTGGTGATATCAAACAAATACTCTAGGAGTATCTACACAAAATACTCTACAACTTCGGTATTCAATGGATAATTAAATTTTGCCATCTATAAGTTCTAAAACATCCGACAAGATAACTGACTGAATCTGTTTCAGACAGCAGCATAGTTAAATTCAAAATTCGATATCTCCCAAACTACTCAACCAAAAATTATGCAATTTTGCTGGCGGTAAGAACATTTATCCCTCTACAAAAGTCTCCATAGTTGGAGGAGCCAATTCGGCAATTTACTATATGAAACCTACCAGTGAACAGACCTGCTCGGATTTTGCCAGGCAAACAGGAACAGCCACAGTAAAACAAACATAACTGGAGTTTCAAAATTCATATGAATACACTCTTTATCAATCTAGAAAGATTATCAAATTATCTACAACTTCTCTTACTAACCAAAAGTTCAATTCTGTTGATAGAATTGTCTAAATCGCATGAGAACAGATTCTACACAGAATTATGAGACTAGAAAACTGTTATAATCAAACTGCAATTACTCCCTAACCTGATGTCCGATTGAGGTGTTCTTTGCGACCACGGAAAGATATCTAAATTATCTACAACTCATAAATAGACTTTTTATTTTTTGAGGCCTCTAAGACCACGGAAAACTAGCATGAACAAAAACTATCGAATCTGTCATTCTGCAGAGACTAATTTCGAGATCAAAAATCTAATCCCCCATCTAATCCAACATAAAGGGCTAATTGCAGGGCCTAAAACTCATCCAAAACAAGGTAAAACATCCATCAAGTGGGGACAATGGAGAGAGGAAAGGAAATCTGTCGGTGACCATAATTAGGGGTACCCTCAAGGCTCCTAATTCTCAGCTGGTAACCCCCATCAGCATAAAGCTGCAAAGGCCTGATGGGTGCGATTAAGTCAGGGATCAGTCCATTCGAGGGACTCGATCGCGTCTCGCCCGAGCCTAGCCTCGGACAAGGGCAGCCGATCCCAGAAGATCTCCGTCTCGCCCGAGGCCCCCCCTCCAGCGGCGAACATATTTCCGGCTCGCCCGAGGCCCTGTCTTCGCCAAGAAGCAACCCTGACCAAATCGCCGCACCGACCGACCAAATCGCAGGAGCATTTAATGCAAAAGTGGCCTGACACCTTTATCCTGACGCGCGCCCCTCAGCCAACAGAGCCGAAGTGACCGCCGTCACTTCGCCGCTCCACTGACCGGTCTGACAGAAAGACAGTGCCGCCTGCGCCGCTCCGACTGCGGTGCCACTTGACAGAGTGAGGCTGACAGGCAGTCAGGCCTGGCCGGAGGCACCATAGGAAGCTCCGCTTCGCCCGACCCAGGGCTCGAACTCGGGCTAAGTCCCGGAAGACGGCGAACTCCGCTCCGCCCGACCCAGGGCTCGGACTCGGGCTAAGTCCCGGAAGACGGCGAACTCCGCTCCGCCCGACCCAGGGCTCGGACTCGGGCTAAGTCCCAGAAGACGACGAACTCCGCTCCGCCCGACCCAGGGCTCGGACTTGGGCTCAGCCCCAGAAGACGACGAACTCTGCTCCGCCCGACCCAGGTCTCGGACTTGGGCTCAGCCCCAGAAGACGACGAACTCCGCTTCGCCCGACCCCAGGGCTCGGACTCCGCCCTGGCCTCAGCCGACGGCCTCCGCCTCGCCCGACCCAGGGGCTCGGACTCGACCTCGGCCACGGAAGACAGACTCAACCTCGGCTTCGGAGGAGCTTCCACATCGCCCAACCTAGGGCGCAGACCAGCCACGTCAACAGGAGGCGCCATCGTCACCCTACCCCAAGCTGACTCGGGCCACAGGGAACAAGACCGGCGTCCCATCTGGCTCGCTCCACCAGATAGGCAATGATGGCGCCCCGCATACTCTGTGACGACGGCGGCTCTCAGCCCCCTTACGGAAGCAAGAGGACGTCAGCAAGGACTCAACAGCTCCGACAGCTGTCCCTCCGCCGGGCTCCAGCGCTCCTCCGACGGCCACGACATCACACCAAGCTGGGTGCCAAAATCTCTCTGGCTGCCACAACGGCATGTACTTAGGGCGCTAGCTCTCCCCCGCTAGACACGTAGCACTATGCTACACCCCCCATTGTACACCTGGATCCTCTCCTTACGCCTATAAAAGGAAGGACCAGGGCCCTCTTAGAGAGGGTTGGCCGCGCGGGGACGAGGATGAGACAGGCGCTCGCGTGAGGCCGCTCGCTCCCTCTCCCGCATGGACGCTTGTAACCTCCTACTGCAAGCGCACCCGACCTGGGCGCGGGACGAACACGAAGGTCGCGGGATTTCCACCTCTCTCACGCCCATCTCCGGCCACCTCACTTCCCCCCTTCTCGCTCGGCCTCGCGCCGACCCATCTGGGCTAGGGCACGCGGCGACATTTCACTCGTCAGCTTAGGGACCCCCCAGTCTCGAAACGCCGACAGTTGGCGCGCCAGGTAGGGGCCTGCTGCGTGTTGACGAACAACTTCCCGTCAAGCTCCAGATGGGCAGTCTCCAGCAACCTCTCCAACCCGGGACGGTGCTCCGTTTCGGGAGTCTTGAGTTCATGTCCCTCGACGGCAGCTACGACATGATACTCATTCCACCGCCGGACGACAGCGACAATGGCGGCCGACAGCCCGCCCGCCGGCGGCGGAATCGACGGCGCCTTCCCCGCGTGGTGGAAGAACAACCTTCAAGCTCGCCCCGCCCTCTTCCCCGCCGATGGAGGGGAAGGCGGGGCAACCAAGGACAAGCAGGAGGCAGCGCCTCGTCGGCTGTCGAGCGAGTCGACAGCACCAGCACCCCAACGGGGGGCGCACCAGGCATCGACCTCGCGCTTGAGACGAAGACGAGCGCCGTCTCCCCGCAACGCGCCGATTTCGGGCCAACGGACGACTCCAGCGCGCTCACGAAAGGCTTGCTGGACGTCACCCTCGTACTTGAGACGACGGTGCAGTCAGTCCCCGACGTGACTTCATCACCGCCCGTCGACCAAGAGGTACCGACCGATTCCCATCCCACGTCTTTCGGATTCAGCCTCGACCCGCCTAGCGGCTTCGCTTTGGCGGGCGCTCTCGTAGAGGCGAGTCCAAACCCTCTGGGGTTTCGTATGCGGTCACCTTGGGACCGGCTGACGGACGTCTCGACCTACGGGCCCTCTGGGTCCGAGGAAGACGACGAGCCCAGCTTCTGCTAGGATTTCTCTGGACATGGCAACCCTAGTGCCATGCGGGACTTCATGACCGCATGCGACTACTGCCTTTCTGACTGTTCCGACGGTAGCCGTAGCCTCGGCGACGAGGACTGCGGCCCAAGCCGTGAATGTTTCCACGTCGATCTAGGGGGTCCCTCCGAAGGCAACCATCTCGGCATGCCAGAGGACGGTGATCTCCGTAGGCCGGTGCCTCTCGTTGACATCCCACGGGAGCTAGCTGTGGTCCCCGTTCAGGCGGGGGGCCATGACCCACAGCTCGAGCAAATCCGTGGGGTGCAGGCCAGGCTCGACGAGGGAGCAGGAGCGCTTGAGCCGACCCACCGGAACGTCAGGCAGGCATGGGCGGTCCAACCTCCGGCCGAAGAAATACGTCATCTACCCTAGGGTTTCCAGCACCGCATCACCGACGACGTCAGGGTCAGGCCGCCACCCGCATCTAGTGGGGTCGGCCAGAACCTGGCTGCAGCAGCAATGCTCCTCCGCGCGATGCCAGAGCCATCAACCACCGAGGGGCGGTGAATCCAGGGAGAGCTCAAGAATCTCCTGGAAGGCGCCGCAGTCCGACGGGCCGAGAGCTCCGCCTCCCGAAGGCAGGGGTACCCCTCGGAACCTCATGCCGCGACTTCCCGATTCATGCGGGAAGCCTCGGTCTACACCGGGCGCACGCGCAACACAGCGCCTGCGGCCCTGGGTCGCCTCGGCAACGAGCACCATCACCGCGACCGTCGGGCCCACCTCGACGAGAGGGTGCGCCGAGGCTACCACCCCAGGCGTGGGGGACGCTACGACAGCGGGGAGGATCGGAGTCCCTTGCCCGAACCACCCGGTCCGCAGGCCTTCAGCCGGGCCATACGACGGGCGCCGTTCCCGACCCGGTTCCGACCCCCGACTACTATCACAAAGTACTCGGGGGAGACGAGACCGGAACTGTGGCTCGCGGACTACCGTCTGGCCTGCCAACTGGGTGGAACGGACGATGACAACCTCATCATCCGCAACCTCCCCCTGTTCCTCTCCGACACCGCTCGCGCCTGGTTGGAGCACCTGCCTCCGGGGTAGATCTCCAACTGGGACGACCTGGTCCAAGCTTTCACCGGCAATTTCCAGGGCACGTACGTGCGCCCCGGGAATTCCTGGGACCTCCGAAGCTGCCGATAGCAGCCAGGAGAGTCTCTCCGGGACTACATTCGGCGATTCTCGAAGCAGCACACCGAGCTGGCCAACATCACCGCCACGGATGTCATCGGCGCGTTCCTCGCTGGCACCACCTGCCGCGACCTGGTGAGCAAGCTGGGTCACAAGACCCCCACCAGGGCGAGCGAGCTGATGGACATCGCCACCAAGTTCGCCTCCGGCCAAGAGGCGGTCGAGGCTATCTTCCGAAAGGACAAGCAGCCCCAGGGCCGCCCATCGGAAGATGCCCCCGAGGCGTCAACTCAGCGCGGCGCCAAGAAGAAGGGCAAGAAGAAATCGCAAGCGAAACGCGACGCCGCCGACGTGGACCTTGTCGCCGCCGCCGAGTACAAGAACCCTCGGAAACCCCCCGGAGGTGCCAACCTCTTTGACAAGATGCTCAAGGAGCCGTGCCCCTATCACCAGGGGCCCGTCAAGCACACCCTTGAGGAGTGCGTCATGCTTCGGCGCCACTTCCACAGGGTCGGGCCACCCGCGGAGGGTGGCAGGGCCCACGACGACGACAAGAAGGAAGATCACCAAGCAGGAGAGTTCCCCGAGGTCCGTGACTGTTTCATGATCTACGGTGGGCAAGCGGCGAACGCCTCGGCTCGGCACCACAAGCAAGAATGCCGGGAGGTCTGTTCGGTGAAGGTGGCGGCGCCAGACTACCTAGACTGGTCCGACAAGCCCATCACCTTCGACCAAACCGACCACCCTGACCATGTGCCGAGCCCGGGGAAATACCCGCTCGTCGTCGACCCCGTCATCGGCGACGTCAGGCTCACCAAGGTCCTCATGGACGGAGGCAGCAGCCTCAACATCATCTACGTCGAGACCCTCGGGCTCCTGCGTGTCAATCTGTCCTCCGTCCGGGCAGGCGATGCGCCCTTCCATGGGATCATTCCCGGGAAGCGCGTCCAGCCCCTCGGACAACTCGACCTTCCCGTTTGCTTCGGAACACCCTCCAACTTCTGAAAGGAGACCCTGACGTTCAAGGTGGTCGGGTTCCGAGGAACCTACCACGCGGTACTGGGAAGACCATGCTACGCGAAGTTCATGGCCATCCCCAACTACACCTACCTGAAGCTCAAGATGTCGGGCCCCAACGGGGTCATCACCGTCGGCCCCACGTACAAACACGCGTTCGAATGCGACGTGGAGTGTGTGGAGTACGCCGAGGCCCTCGCCGAGTCCGAGGCACTCATTGCCGACCTGGAGAGCCTCTCTAAGGAGGTGCCAGACGTGAAGCGTCATGCCAGCAACTTTGAGCCAGCGGAGACGGTTAAGTCCGTCCCCCTCGACCTCAGCGGCGACGCCTCCAAGCAGATCCGGATCGGCTTCGGACTCGATCCCAAATAGGAAGCAGTGCTCGTCGACTTTCTCCGCGCGAACGCCGACGTCTTCGCGTGGAGTCCCTCGGACATGCCCGGCATACCGAGGGATGTCGCTGAGCACTTGCTGGACATCCGAGCCGGAGCCCGACCCGTCAAGCAGCCTCTGCGCCGATTCGACGAGGAGAAGTGCAGAGCCATAGGCGAAGAGATCCATAAGCTAATGGCGGCAGGGTTCATCAAAGAGGTATTCCATCCCGAATGGCATGCCAACCCTGTGCTTGTGAGAAAGAAAGGGGGGAAATGGCGGATGTGTGTAGACTACACTGGTCTGAACAAAGCATGTCCGAAGGTTCCCTACCCCCTGCCTCGCATCGATCAAATCGTGGATTCCACTGCTGGGTGCGAAACCCTGTCTTTCCTCGATGCCTACTCAGGGTATCACCAAATCAGGATGAAAGAGTCCGACCAGCTCGCGACTTCTTTCATCACACCCTTCGGCATGTACTGCTATGTCACCATGCCGTTCGGCTTGAGGAATGCGGGCGCGACGTACCAGCGGTGCATGAACCATGTGTTCGGCGAACACATTGGCCGCACGGTCGAGGCCTACGTCGATGACATCGTAGTCAAGACGAGGAAAGCCTCCGACCTCCTTTCCGACCTTGAAGTGACATTCCGATGTCTCAAGGCGAAAGGCGTCAAGCTCAATCCCGAGAAGTGTGTCTTCGGGGTGCCCCGAGGCATGCTCTTGGGGTTCATCGTCTCCGAGCAGGGCATCGAAGCCAACCCGGAGAAGATCGCAGCCATCACCAGCATGGGACCCATCAAGGACTTGAAAGGCATATAGAGGGTCATGGGATGTCTCACGGCTCTGAGCCGCTTCATCTCACGCCTCGGCGAAAGAGGTCTACCTCTGTACCGCCTCTTAAGGAAGGCCGAGTGCTTCACTTGGACCCCTGAGGCCGAGGAAGCCCTCGGGAACCTGAAGGCGCTCCTCACAAAGGCGCCTATCTTGGTGCCCCCAGATGCCGGAGAAGCCCTCTTGGTCTACGTTGTCGCGACCACTCAGGTGGTTAGCGCCGCGATTGTGGTCGAGAGGCAAGAAGAGGGGCATGCATTGCCCATTCAGAGGCCAGTCTAGTTCGTCAGCGAGGTACTGTCCGAAACCAAGATCCGTTACCCACAAGTTCAGAAGCTGCTGTATGCGGTGATCCTAACGCGGCGGAAGCTGCGACACTACTTCGAGTCTCATCCGGTAACTGTGGTGTCGTCCTTCCCCTGGGGGAGATCATCCAGTGCCGAGAGGCCTCGGGTAGAATCGCAAAGTGGGCGGTGGAAATCATGGGCGAAGCAATCTCGTTCGCCCCTCGGAAGGCCATCAAGTCCCAGGTCCTGGCAGACTTCGTGGCTGAACAGGTCGTTGATGAAGACAGGAGCCTGCGCAGGCCTACTCTTCATCTCACCCCTCGGGAAGCACATACGCTATGTGCTACGCCTCCATTTCCCGGCGTCCAACAATGTGGCCGAGTTTGAGGCTCTGGTCAACGGGTTGCGAATCGCCATCGAGCTAGGGGTCCGACGCCTCGACGCTCGTGGTGACTCGCAGCTCGTCATCGACCAAGTCATGAAGAACTCCCACTGCCGCGACTCGAATATGGAGGCCTACTGCGATGAGGTTCGGCGCCTGGAAGACAAGTTCTACGGGCTCGAGCTCAACCACATCGCTTGGCGCTACAACGAGACTGCGGACGAGCTGGCCAAAATAGCCTCGGGGCGAACAACGGTTCCCCCGGACGTCTTCTCCCGAGATCTGCATCAACCCTCCGTCAAGATCGACGACATGCCCGAGCCTGAGGCACCCTCGGCTCGGCCCGAGGCACTCTCGGTCCAGCCCGAGGTACCCTCGGCCCCCGAGGGCGAGACGCTGCGCGTCGAGGGGGAGCAAAGCGGGGTCACGCCTGATCAAAACTGGCAGACCCCGTACCTGCAATATCTCCACCGAGGAGAGCTACCCTCCAACCGAGCCGAGGCTCGGCGGGTGGCGTGGCGCGCCAAGTCGTTCGTCTTGCTGGGAGATGAGAAGGAGCGCTACCACCGCAGCCCCTCTGGCATCCTCCAGCGATGCATCTCCATCGCCGAAGGTCAGGAACTCCTGCGAGAGTTACACTCGGGGGCTTGCGGCCATCACGCAGCGCCTCGAGCCCTCATCGGGAATGCTTTCCGACAAGGCTTCTACTGGCCCACGGTGGTGGCCGACGCCACTAGAATTGTCCGCGCCTGCGAAGGGTGTCAGTTCTACGCAAGGCAGAGCCACCTGCCCGCTCAGGCTCTGCAGACGATACCCATCACCTGGTCTTTTGCTGTGTGGGGTCTGGACCTCGTCGGCCCCTTGCAGAAGGCGCCCGGGGGCTACACGCACCTGTTGGTCACCATCGACAAATTCTCCAAGTGGATCGAGGTCCGACCCCTAAACAGCATCAGGTCCGAGCAGGCGGTGGCGTTCTTCACCAACATCATCCATCGTTTCGGGGTCCCGAACTCCATCATCAACGACAACGGCACCCAGTTCACCGGCAGAAAGTTCCTGGACTTCTGTGAGGATCACCACATCCGGGTGGACTGGGCCGCCGTGGCTCATCCCATGACGAATGGGCAAGTAGAGCGTGCCAACGACATGATTCTACAAGGACTCAAGCCTCGGATCTACAACGACCTCAACAAGTTCAGCAAGCGATGGATGAAGGAACTCCCCTCGGTGGTCTGGAGTCTGAGGACAACGCCGAGCCGAGCCACGGGCTTCACGCCGTTCTTTCTGGTCTATGGGGCCGAGGCCATCTTGCCCACGGACTTAGAATACGGTTCCCCGAGGACGAGGGCCTACACCGACCAAAGCAACCAAGCTAGTCGAGAAGACTCGCTGGACCAGCTGGAAGAGGCTCAAGACAGGGCCTTACTACACTCGGCGCGGTGCCAGCAGTCCATGCGACGCTACCACGCCCGAGGGGTCCGGTCCCGAGACCTCCAGGTGGGCGACCTGGTGTTTCGGCTGCGACAAGACGCCCGAGGGCGGCACAAGCTCACGCCCCCCTGGGAGGGGCCGTTCGTCATCGCCAAAGTTCTGAAGCCCGGAACGTACAAGCTGGCCAACAGTCAAGGCGAGGTCTATGGCAACGCTTGGAACATCCAACAGCTATGTCGCTTCTACCCTTAAGATGTTTTCAAGTTATTCATATACCTCGCTCCCACGCAAAGTTTAGTCATCAAGGAAGGGTCGGCCTCGCCTCGGCAAAGCCCGACCCTCCCTCGGGGGCTAAAAGGTGGGAACCCCCTCTGCGTCGAATTTTTTCCTCGAAAAAAGATCCTTTCTGCCAGAATGTCTTTCGTGCTTTTTGACTACTTCGAAAGTGGATCCTGAAAATGACGGAGTACACGTAAGCACCCAAGGCTGACCGAGCCGAGGGACTCCTACACCTCCGGGATATGGATACCTCACTCATCACCTTTTGCGATAAGTAACTCACGTTCGGATAAGTGATTCCGCGGACCGAACAAGTCTTCACGTTCGGAAGCTCTTCTGCCGAAGCGATTCTTCGAGCCTTCTCGACTGCGTCGGTGACAGAACCCCATGGACGGGTAAGAGTGCGCGTAAGCGGCAAGGCCGACCGAGCCGAGGGACTCCTACGCCTCCGGGATACGGATACCTCACTCATCACCTTCCGCGAGAAGCAACTCTCGCTCGCACAAACATTTCTGTTACCGACAAAAAAGTCCAGATACTCGAAACAAGAGGAAAAGAGACGCAGCTTTACAACACGGCGAGGGTGTGTGTTGGCCTCGGCGGCCGCAGAAAACACACGCTACAAGACAATCCGATCCTGCAGGCCCGGATCTTGACGCTTGAAGGGAGCAGCAGCACCCTCGGCGTCGACAACACCTTCGGCGAGGTCCGACCTAGCCTCGGACGGCGACGCGGTCCGAAGACCTCCACTCTGAAGGACGACGTCATCGCCACGCCTGGGCCATCGCCGCCAGGGTCTTCTCCGAGAATCCGGCTCGGGCAGGCGGCTCGGCTGGTCACCCCGAGGCCTCGGCCGGCTGTCCCCCGCGGACATCAGCCCGACCCGAGGCCTCGGCAGGTCAATTACGGCGTCGGTCCCGCTAACGGACAACCCGGCCAGGCTCCGGCCGACCATGTCTTCTTTTCGGGCCAACTCTGCCTCTGTTCGCGCTGACACCGCTACCCCTGGCCTCGGCTCATCGAAGAGAGGCCGAGGGGTTCCTCTCACTAAGCAAGGGAAGCCTCGGACAACAAGGCTGACCGAGCCGAGGGATCCTACGCCTCCGGGATACGGATACCTCACTCGTCACCTTTACACGGGGCGACTCACGCTTGGTGAAGCGGTTCAGACAACCGACAGGCGAGTCTTAATGCTCGAAAATGAGGAAAAAACATGGCTCCGTGCCGAAATTACATACATGTTCAGGCCTCGACAGCCACAATGAATAAAAACACTGGCATTCAAAGTGCCACACGTCATGCAAGCCGGCTCAAAACAGAAGAAGCCAAACCACCATGCGCGATGCGTACAACCGCCCAGCGGTTACAAGCGGCTCTCCACTTTTTCCCAGACCAGCGGGCGAAAGGGCGGACAGCCATGCAGGCGGCATGCAACCGCGCCAAGTGGGCGCACTTCTCCGACTCCCAACATGCCCAGCATGGAGGCCCAGGCCCATGCGTCATGCAACCGGCGCGCCGAATGCTTCGTGCATGCAACTGCACTGCCACTTGCGCCACCACCGCGCCTCCTCGACTGCGGAACCAATACTGCGACTCGAGGTGACCCAGAGCACGACCCAGCAGCGCCAGCCTGGCGCGACGGTCAATGCGGCCGAAAATGGGCCGGCAGTAATGGCGGTGGCAGGCGGGCAGGAGCAGCGGTCACGTCATCAGCCAAGCCTACGTCCCATCCGGGGGCAGCGAGAGAACCCTCTCTCACGGCGTGAAGACAACGCGCCCGTGTTCCGTTCCTCGAGCAGCTCGCGCACGCGCAACGGCCACCCCGCGAACCACTCGCCCCGTCGCATTAACTCCACGGCAGGAAAGGCGGCGTCTCTGGCAGGGGAAGCGAGCGACGCTCTGCCTTCGCCATAATGACCGCATCAAAAAAGGTACGCCGCGTCGTTCGATTTCGTATCCTTTTCCTTTTTTCCTCTTTCTCTCTCTTGCAACAGGGACCGGGAAAGGGGGATACCCCGAAAAGGATCCTTCCCCGTGAAGGAACCAGGCTCCGAGCCTCCCTACTGATCAGAGGTTCGAAGGCTGGCCCCTCGGAAGGGTTCAACAGCCGCCTCAGAGCGCGTGGGCTCCACACCCACTACTGGTCAGAGGTTCGAAGGCCGGCCCCTCGGAAGGGTTCAACGGCCGCCTCAGGCTACTCGGGCTCCGCGCCCACTACTGATCAGGGGTTCGAAGGCTGGCCCCCGAAGGGTTCACAGCCGCCTCAGACACAGAGCGAGGGATGACCATGGGTACGTTCGATACATAACCAAGGCTCGGGCTGCGCTCCCGAGGTACCCTAGGACATCTCCGAGACCAGCGGGAACGATCTTGTAACGGAATCCCATCAGAGGGAGGCATCGAGCCCTCGGACCCCATCGCCAGGGGACCGGGTCCGGCAGATCACCCGCAGGTACTTTTGGGCGCGCCTCTGGGCCCCTAGCCAACCCCTAACGAACGGGGCACGGACATCCACTCGGATCACCCGCCTGCAGCTCACCGGAGACACCATGTTCGGCGCCCACCGAGGGCAACATGGCGCTCTCCCCCCTACTCCTTGCGGAAAGGCGACGCAGGGGCGTATGTAAAAAAGTCGAGTCTGTCCCTGATCGCCCTCTCGCCCCGCGCAGAGGCTCGGGGGCTGCTCTCGCAAACCCGGCTCCGGCCAAACCGTTGACAGCGTCAACATACCAGCCCGAGAACTTGGGACCCAACCGTACACCCGGGATACGGCCAGCTCGCATGAGGGAACGACCAGACCAGCCGAAGCATTGTGCAAGGCATTAAGACCTCGGAGGAGTCAAACCACTCCTCCAAGGCCTCGGGGGCTACACCCGGCGGGTGCGCTCGCGCGCACCCACCGGAACAAAACGCAACCGAGAAAGGCTGGTCCCCTTGCAAAAAAGTGCGACGAAAGCCTCCAAGCGAGTGCTAACACTCCCTTCGAGGCTCGGGGGCTACTGACGGGGACCATAATTAGGGGTACCCTCAAGGCTCCTAATTCTCAGCTGGTAACCCCCATTAGCATAAAGCTGCAAAGGCCTGATGGGTGCGATTAAGTCAGGGATCAGTCCATTCGAGGGACTCGATCGCGTCTCGCCCGAGCCTAGCCTCGGACAAGGGCAGCCGACCCTGGAAGATCTCCGTCTCGCCCGAGGCCCCCCCCCCCTCCAGCGGCGAACATATTTCCGGCTCGCCCAAGGCCCTGTCTTCGCCAAGAAGCAACCCTGACCAAATCGCCGCACCTACCGACCAAATTGCATGAGCATTTAATGCAAAAGTGGCCTGACACCTTTATCCTGACGCGCGCCCCTCAGCCAACAGAGCCGAAGTGACCGCCGTCACTTTGCCGCTCCACTGACCGGTCTGACAGAAAGACAGCGTCGCCTGCGCCGCTCCGACCGCGGTGCCACTTGACAGAGTGAGGCTGACAGGCAGTCAGGCCCGGCCGGAGGCACCATAGAAAGCTCCGCTTCGCCCGACCTAGGGCTCGGACTCGGGCTAAGTCCCGGAAGACGGAGAACTCCGCTCCGCCCGACCCAGGGCTCGGACTCGGGCTAAGTCCCGGAAGACGGCGAACTCCGCTCCGCCCGACCCAGGGCTCGGACTCGGGCTAAGTCCCGGAAGACGACGAACTCCGCTCCGCCCGACCCAGGGCTCGGACTTGGGCTCAGCCCCAGAAGACGACGAACTCCGCTCCGCCCGACCCAGGGCTCGGACTTGGGCTCAGCCCCAGAAGACGACGAACTCCGCTTCGCCCGACCCCAGGGCTTGGACTCCGCCCTGGCCTCAGCCGACGGCCTCCGCCTCGCCCGACCCAGGGGCTCGGACTCGACCTCGGCCAAGGAAGACAGACTCAACCTCGGCTTCGGAGGAGCTTCCACATCGCCCAACCTAGGGCACAGACCAGCCACGTCAACAGGAGGCGCCATCATCACCCAACCCCAAGCTGACTCGGGCCACAGGGAACAAGACCGGCGTCCCATCTGGCTCGCTTCACCAGATAGGCAATGATGGCGCCCCGCATACTCTGTGACGACGGCGGCTCTCAGCCCCCTTACGGAAGCAAGAGGACGTCAGCAAGGACTCAACAGCTCCGACAGCTGTCCCTCCGCCGGGCTCCAGCGCTCCTCCGACGGCCACGACATCACACCAAGCTGGGTGCCAAAATCTCTCCGGCTGCCACAACGGCATGTACTTAGGGCGCTAGCTCTCCCCCGCTAGACACGTAGCACTCTGCTACACCCCCCATTGTACACCTGGATCCTCTCCTTACGCCTATAAAAGGAAGGACCAGGGCCCTCTTAGAGAGGGTTGGCCGCGCGGGGACGAGGACGAGACAGGCGCTCGCGTGAGGCCGCTTGCTCCCTCTCCCGCGTGGACGCTTGTAACCCCCTACTGCAAGCGCACCCGACCTAGGCGCGGGACGAACACGAAGGCCGCGGGATTTCCACCTCTCTCACGCCCATCTCCGGCCACCTCACTTCCCCCCTTCGCGCTCGGCCTCGCGCCGACCCATCTGGGCTGGGGCACGCGACGACATTTCACTCGTCGGCTTAGGGACCCCTCGGTCTCGAAACGCCGACAAAATCCAACCAATTCTTGAAGAGGAATGATGAAGACGACAGGCGACTGTGTGCCCTAATCTTCCCTCTCTTCTCTCCCTTGTTCTTCCTCTCTTCTCTTGGGGCAAGGCACAAAAGGGGATGGCTGCTAGGGTGGGAGGACGTGGCTGCTAGGGTTAGGGAGGTATAAATAGAATAAAACTCCTCCAATCCTAATATCCAATGGCTCAGATCGACCGACACTTGAAAAAACTCATTCAGACTCCAAACAAGGCAAACTAGTAGTCGATTGAAATCGTCTCGACGATATCTATGCATCTACGGTCTCCGATCATCAGTAGGACACACCGTATTAGGATTTTAAACATGGTTTGGTTTTTAGGGTATTATATTCTACCCCCCTTAAAAGAATTCGTCCTCGAATTCAGCCACTTCTACAAATCAAGACATTCACCAACGGTAAAACTCGGTCAAACACCCTAAATAGACTCATATAGTAGACTAGTAGCCTTGACGAGATCATGAAAAGAGTTTTTCAAGAAATAACCTCTAAGTCGGACTAATTTACCAAAGAAAATGACACCCCTTGACAACAATCATAAAACAATATAAAACGAATTCCCAAGGCATTATCATAGGTGCAATCAACACTAGGATTTGCCATCATTGAATTTGGATGCAGCTATACATCAAGATCAATGTCTTAAAACAACACTCTTTTTATGAAGAGGTAATATGCACTAAGAACAACCCTTACCAACTTCAACAATTCATTTTAATTCAATTGTCAAACATCCACACCAGATGAATGTATAAGAAGATCAAACACCTCACATTAAAGCACCACGAAGCAAGTAGTTCCATTGAAACAAAACTCCTAATCTTCCTAAACCTTGTTCTTGACGTCATGAAAAAGATAATCATGTAATCTAACGTTCTTTACACCCCACAAAAGGGAGAAAGTCTACAGAACTAATGGAGCAATAAAGCCAACAAGAAGCCAATAACATTCTGTGCGGCACAGTTCATCGAACAAATGCCAAAAACTCCACAAAGAGCACTGATAGCACAACAACAACACAATACTTTGCTTAACTAATGTCACTATACTTCATCCAACAACTCAACTAAAAAAATATCCAAACTATTAAGGTTAACCTACACATAATATAAGTCTTCATCTACTGTAGTTCAGAAACTTACATTTCATTCCATCATACGATGCACTCAAAGTTCTAGACATACAAGGTCAATAATAACCCTGTAATCCTTCACACACATGACAAACATCTCAATCTAATGTAAGAACCACATCATTTAGAAATAGGTGACTAACCACACCCAACCAACTCTAGGCTAGGCAATGACTTCATTCAAACCAATAGATAAGTGGTCCAACAATGGCTCCACAAGCATGCATCAGGGAGATAACCATCAGATCCTCAACGTATTAATATATAATCAATGGATCAAGAAAATAAAAGATTTATTCTACAATTAGCATGACTAACATGCAACCACTTTAAACCACATCTAGGCTTTGTGGCTACTAAAACACAAGATAGAAGGGAGACATGTAATCCACTCTGGCTAGCTATGTAAAGACTTTCCCCCCAAAATCCATATAAAAGTACCAATATTTATTTCTTTCAGAACTGGTTTCTTGGCATAAACAATCATTCCTTACAAAGATAGTTGGAGCTATCCACCAACCACCCAACAACTTAAATCCAAATCGATGGTTACCTTGAAACCCAAAACATGCAATTCACACTCCTCTTGGAAACATCCTCAATCAAACATATATAACAATATTATTGTAATAAAACTCAACCATGAAAAACATGTTGAAAACAACATAGGCATACATGTATATCACAAGCATAATAACGACTTCAATCTCACAAAAGAACAGCGATATCAATCGTATTAATAAACAATATCAAAATTTAGAAATGAATTATATCAGGCATTAAGTCATAAACAACTTACCACATCACCGTAAAGGATTAGGGAGGGTGAAATTATTTCATCTGCACTTCAAAGACATTAACATATATCAAAGATATTTGAACCCACACCCTTCCTATATGTGCAAGTGTGTCAAATTTATCTTCAAATTGCCAAGAATCTAAAGCCTATGCTTTGATACCAACTGTAACACCCCAGGATCCACAAACACCCCGAAATGCTACTAAACTACACAACTAACATTCATATATAAAATTTCGACAGCATCTCCTTTGGAAATTTGCATAAACGTGGAAGCAACAGAGTATAAACATATATCATGATAAGAAAACATACTAGGCATTAATAATCTGCTAGCAATGGGAAGATAACCATAACGACATAAACTGAATTAACTAGTGTGCACGACTAGTTAAAAACAAACATCCTTGACAAGAAGTTTCAAATTAAATCATGGTTGTGCCTAGGCAGCGTTATTATGAGAGTGAAGGTGGACGTGCTACTACTTCCCTCATTCCCAACATGAATCAAGTACCTGCATTGAGTAATGCAAGAGTGAGATGAAACATCTCAGCAAGTAAATTATTTTGATGAGATATTTAAACCAAAAGAATTGAATTAATCAACATTTTAAAAGGGATCACAATTGAGATCAGAAATACTTGTAGATATAGAACTCAATAGTCCCAAAATAACCAATGCCATCTCATTTCCTCGAACGACCACAATAGGTTGTATAACACTTCCCTCTTAGAGTATAAAACCACACCATCTGCAAATATCACTTCAATAAATGCATATGAATGCAATGCATATGTCCTCTGCCTTCATACCTCTAAGGGTATGAAGCCGCATCGTACCCCTCCTCGGGCAACGTACGATGCTAAGTTGTACCGGTACGGTCGGACCATAGGTCACGACAAAACTTCAGATGCAAGTGAATCATGCAATGTATATGGCATGCTGCATTTATCAATATACTTCACTTCCTTCAAATACAATACAAACCTCAAACAATACTTTGTTTACCTTCAGATACAATACAAACCTCAAATAATACTTCATTCACCTTCAGGAGTGTGAATTAATCTCGTGGGTCATACTCGAATCATCATCATCATCAATATATGATTAAGCATCAATATAATACAATCAAGTAAAGCATCACCATAGAGTTCAATTACGAAAGAATTCGATGATTCTGAATATTAGAGTGTAGGCGATGAAACAAGTCAAAACGGTAGCAACCACCGCTACATTCACTTGCCTTAATCGAAGAAGAAAATGTACTAAGCATGATCCGGAGCATAACCACCTGTTGCGGGGCATAAAACTTAGTACAAATATTTCATAAACATGCCAACAATCAACAAATCGTTCCTACGCTTGAAACCAAGACCTGGTGAAAAGACTCCCACCTGAACCACATGTCAAACAGCAGCAGCGCTGTTTGTTAATTTTGTATCTTTAAAATTATAACAGTGGTGATATCAAACAAATATTCTAGGAGTATCTACACAAAATACTCTACAACTTCGGTATTCAATGGATAATTAAATTTTGCCATCTATAAGTTCTAAAACATCCGACAAGATAACTGACTGAATCTGTTTCAGACAGCAGCATAGTTAAATTCAAAATTCGATATCTCCCAAACTACTCAACCAAAAATTATGAACTTTTGCTGGAAGTAAGAACATTTATCCCTCTACAAAAGTCTCCATAGTTGGAGGAGCCAATTCGGCAATTTACTATATGAAACCTACCAGTGAACAGACCTGCTCGGTTTTTGCCAGGCAAACAGGAACAACCACAGTAAAACAAACATAACTGGAGTTTCAAAATTCATATGAATACACTCTTTATCAATCTGGAAAGATTATCAAATTATCTACAACTTCTCTTACTAACCAAAAGTTCAATTCTGTTTATAGAATTGTCTAAATCGCATGAGAACAGATTCTACACAGAATTATGTGACTGGAAAACTGTTATAATCAAACTGCAATTACTCTCTAACCTGATGTCCGATTGAGGTGTTCTTTGCGGCCACGGAAAGATATCTAAATTATCTACAACTCATAAATAGACTTTTTATTTTTTTGAGGCCTCTAAGACCACGGAAAACTGGCATAAACAAAAACTATCGAATCTGTCATTCTGCAGAGACTAATTTCGAGATCAAAAATCTAATCCTCCATCTAATCCAACATAAAGGGCTAATTGCAGGGCCTAAAAGTCATCCAAAACAAGGTAAAACATCCATCAAGTGGGGACAATGGAGAGAGGAAAGGAAATCCAATTCTTGAAGAGGAACGATGACGACGACAGGCGACTGCGTGCCCTAATCTTCCCTCTCTTCTCTCCCTTGTTCTTCCTCTCTTCTCTTGGGGCAAGGCACAAAAGGGGATGGCTGCTAGGGTGGGAGGACGTGGCTGCTAGGGTTAGGGAGGTATAAATAGAATAAAACTCCCCCAATCCTAATATCCAATGGCTCAGATCAACCGACACTTGAAAAAACTCATTCAGACTCCAAACAAGGCAAACTAGTAGTCGATTGAAATCGTCTCGGCGATATCTATGCATCTACGGTCTCCGATCATCAGTAGGACACACCATATTAGGATTTTAAACATGGTTTGGTTTTTAGGGTATTATATGAAGTCTCTCTGTTGATGGGTCTATTGACTCCCTTCTGGCTGTTGGCCGCGTGAATATGCAGGTTGTAGTGGTGGCGGAGGTGGAGGCTGTGGCCAGGATGCCTGTGGCTGACTAGCCGAAGCAACAGACGCTGCAGGATGGTTACCCACATACTCTAGTATGTAGGGTGAGTGATATGAAGCAGTATGCATGACCTGCTTCGGCTGGTTCTGCTGAGCTGCAGCTTCTGCTATTTCCTTCTGTTTCTGAATGGTGACATGGCACATCCTTGTAGTATGGCCCTTGTCCTCACCACAGAATAAGCAATAAATTTTCCTAGGTTGATCCCCAAACCTTCCTCCAAAGCCCCTGGCGCCTCTGCCCCTTGGAGCTGGCGGCTGAAGATAGCTTTGTTGCTGCCCCGAATCTTGCGAGGAATATTGTGGCCTCTGTTGCTGACTTCCTCTGTCGTCATTCTAGGTGGAGTGGATTGATCTGACGTGCCTTGGGTGAATTCTCCCTCTGAAGCCCCTGGTCATCTCAGAGAACCTGTAGGCTTCCTCCCTTCTTTGACGAAAGTCATTATCAGCGCGGATGTATTCATCCATCTTTTGAAGCAGCTTCTCCAAAGTCTGTGGAGGCTTTCTAGCAAAATACTAGGCAGTAGGTCCTGGATGAAGCCCCTTGATCATGGCCTCAATGAAAATTTCATTGGGCACTGTAGGCGCTTGTGCTCTCAGACGCAAGAACCTTCGGACGTATGCCTGGAGATACTCCTCGTGAACTTGTGTGCATTGAAACAGAGCCTGAGCTGTGACTGGCTTCGTCTGGAAGCCCTAAAAGCTTGTCACCAGCATGTCTTTGAGCTTCTGCCATGAAGTGATAGTTCCTGGTCGAAGAGAAGAATACCATGTCTGAGCCACATTCTTAACTGCCATGACGAAAGATTTGGCCATGATAGTTGCATTGCCTCCATATGAAGATATGGTTGCTTCATAACTCATCAAAAACTGCTTCGGGTCTGAATGCCCATCATACATTGGAAGCTGAGGTGGCTTGTATGATGGGGGCCACGGGATGGCCTGCAGTTCTGCTGCCAGGGGAGAAGCATCATCAAAAGTAAAGGTATCATGATTAAAATCATCATACCATCCATCGTCGTTGAACAAGCCCTCTTGATGAAGCTCCCTGTGCTGGGGCCTTCGGTCTTGCTCGTCTTGAGCAAGGTGACGTACTTCTTCAGTGGCTTCGTCAATCTGCCTTTGTAGGTCAGCTAGTCGAGCCATCTTCTCCTTCTTCTTTTGCACTTGCTGATGCAGCATCTCCATATTTCTGATTTCTTGGTCCAACTTGTCCTCTTGGGGTGTTGGACTGATGGCCTTCCTCTTCTGGCTTCGGGCCTCTTGAAGAGAAAGGGTCTCCTGATTTGGGTCCAGCGGCTGCAGAGCGGCAGCCCCTATCGCTGAAGCTTTCTTTGGTGGCATGACGAAGGTCAATGCTTGCCGAAGGTGGTCGAAAAGGATTCACCGGAGGTGGGCGCCAATGTTGGAGACTTGTTCTCAAATGCTATGAGTTAAGAACAAGGCAACACAAAAAATGTTAAACGTTAAAGTCCGTCGTCCTTCGAAGCATTATTTCCCTTGGGATATAATGATTTTTGGGCGAAGGTTATGAAGGGCGTACCTTCATAAGCGCAACATATAATAATGAGGAGAGAATCATATGAAATATAAAAGATAACATGAACAATTATGTATTATTATCAACTCATTTCTATTTTATTATTATGGAAAAATAGAAATGACATCAAATTACAAATGTACCTTCGGCTTGAAAGAAGGTAAAAGTACAAGCGTGACGCAAAAGCAGAATGACCAGTCAGCGTGAACAGTACAGGAGCAATGTTCATCTATTTATAGGCACGAGACGCAACCCATGTAAAATTACACCCATACCCTTTACATTTGCTAATGACTCTATAGTAATCCATCAAGGTCTAAATAGCCTTTTCCCTTTTAAGTCGGTTTCCTTTTCTGCTATCACGACGAAGCTCCCCTGCGCATAGCTTCGGCTCTGCGGCAACCTTCGTATTCTTTGTGCTTCTTCACACTGTGGTTCTGATCCGAGCCTGTAGGTACCTGTTCATGTATTATACTCCAGAAACATTGTTAAATCATGTTTTTGAGGACCTTGGAAAGACGAAGGCCCCCAACAGAACCCCTCACTTTTTAAGCCCCAAATTTTGAGACAGAGAATAATACACCAGTGAGAAGCCACTGTAATTTTTGCAGGATTTTTGGAAATTTATCAAGCTATCTTGTAGTTCAAACCCACCTTCAAAGCATAAGAGAAATAGAGAAGAAGAGAGGAATTAGAAAGATTAATAAGTATTACCCCAACCTTGCAGCTAAGAATATTGTTAAAAATATCCATAAGATATAAAGAAGAAAATTAGTAGAACACTAAAAATGGGTTAACCATTCAGTAATCAACTTGACCCTAATTTGCTAAGTGTACCACAAAAATCTCCAGTAATAAGAATAAGCTCTACCTTATTAACTTGATCATTCTCTATCAAATCTTAATCACTAAATTACATATCATGCCATGGATATATCTTACTCATTGCATTCATTGGATTCCAATCTCGCTGATGGAGAGTACATGCTCATCCCCGAGCAAGGAGCTGTCCACGAGGAAGACCAGGAGCAAGCTCCCGAGACTGCCATCGAGGATCTCCCTGCAGCCCCAGCATTTGAAGGCAAGCCTCGGTTTTATGCATAACCAACTTATATATGCTATTTTACTACACTTAATGTTTGTAGGCTTGTAATGTGCACTTAAGTGTAGGAGGTTCTTGAAACCTTTAGTTGCATGAACTCAGGATTCCTTTTGAGATGGATACTAGTATGCTAGGTCGAGTAGCTGCCTTGCTAAATCAGGATCTTGGTAGAAGTCGAGTGATTTTTCTAGCACTCGCGCGAGGTCACGAATTGATTGTATTCATCTTGATAACAGGATCTATGATGGTCTATGGACTTGGATCTAGGGTGGATGCCTTGTCCATGAGACGGAAAAAGGAATTAAGGATTAATGTGTGGATGCCTGAGTCAAGCGTTTGAACGTACTAAACACATGTCGGGAAATATGGTAACCAGTAAACCTAGTACCTGAGTGAAGCCGGGCGTGGACATTTCTCCTCACTCGTCCTGAGACTGGGTCTCCCATGCTAGCTATGGTGGATACAAGTGCGGTCACTGCACGGCGGCAGCCGGGGTCAGTGGAGCATTGTATGCCAAGGCGGTGAGCCCTGGCCGCGAACGGGGAATCGATGGGGACGATTGATGTGACACCCCAGTGTCACCTAGGGTTTCTCTCAAGTGCTAACCCAAGAACCATCATCTTATGTGAACCAAAATTGAGCATGAACATCAAATTGACTTAAGAATAAAGGATCCACTAAGCTTATACTTAAAAGTATCATGTTCAAAACAAATGGGTTTTTCAAAAAGGCAAAATGTGCAACCCCAATAAAAACCCTAATTGAGCCCTATAAACAAAATTCAAGAGAAGGGGCAAAAGAGTATGAAGAATATAGAATCATGGCTTGGGCCAATTATAAACATTAAAGTATACTAAATAAGCAACAACAAAGATTATGGAAGCTTGGCCAAAACAATTTAAATAAAACCCTAAACAAGCCTCTCAAGTGGGATTTCATTAGGGAATTCTGAAATTCAGAATTCTGAATTTCAGACCTTGAGCCAAAGATCAAGCGTGTTCACCTTGATCCCTAACTCAAATCCTAATGGCCCCATTGACAAAAACGTGCATAACTAACCTCTCTGTCTTGTGCCAGAAGATTGCATCGGGACGCGTGCCTTGGACACGTCAAACCAGAGATCTTCTCCCTGTGTGTGGCAGTGAGACAAACCAGATTTCTCCCCTCTCTATCTCTTAATCCAGTCAGCCAAACCTGCTAGCCTCCACACACAAACGACAAAGGAACCTGAGAGGAAGAGATCTCTCAACGTGATCATGGCCATAATCTCAAAGATTTGGGGCCAATCTACGCTTGAACTCGGCCTCTCTCTGTGCTGCCTCGTGCTCGACGTTGTGCCAGACGCCAGAGCGCGCACTGGCGTTCACCGTGCACGACCCGAGCACTTGTCAGAGCCCCGCCCTCGGTCGTGCTCGCCCGCGCCTATAAAGCCTCCTCGGGCGTGCCTCACTTCGCCCCATGCTCACCATCGCCGGCCAGACACCCCTCCTTAGCTCCGGCGAGCTCCTTTCCGCCCGCCATTGCCGCCAGAGCTTCGGCCACCGTGGCCAGCCCACTCCAGTCACCCCCAAGTCACGCCAGCGCTTCGGCTAGCTCCGTCATTGGCCCGTGAAGCTTTCCAAGCCCTCGGACCTGGCAGAACTTCACCGGAAGGCGAAGATCGACCTCACCGGACTTCGGCCGCCCGCCTGCGCGCGTAGACTGGACACTCCGGTGAGCCATTCCTCAATTCCTCGCGCACACACCTTCCTTGATCCCTGGTTAAGCTCTCTGACCCGTTTGATTGTCAATTGTGACCTGGATAGGCCGGATTCCTCGCAGCCGACGAGCTCCCCCGCCTGCGCACGCGGACCGGCCTACTCCGACCATCCCCGACGGCGACCCGCACATCGCCGTGACCCTCAGAACCTCCCCTACACCCTCGGCCACCTCACCGGAGCAATCTCGCCGTCGGTAAGCCCCTCCGCCCTTTCTTCCGCCGCGGGTACTGTTTAATTTGGGGGAAGGACCTCGAGTTAGGATTAGAAGAATCCAGGGGGTTTTCTGAGATGTCAGTGACTCAATTGAATAGTAGCCCAGGGACTAGTCTGTAAGGAAAACTTAAAACACCCGCTAGGGACCCCGTTGCAAAGTAGTTTTCCATTTAATCATTTCTGTTTAATCTTTTTAATGAACAGAGAACTTAGAAAATTCATAACTTGATGAATACTTAACCAAAAGTTGTCAAACCAATTTTTCTAAATTCTAAATATTATGAACTATCAATTAAAAATACTGAACCCTATGCTTTCTGTTCTAATTTTTAGAGTTTAAAAATACCAAACCTTGTTTAATTAAGGAAAATTAGTTATGCTTCTGTGCTGAACCTAAGAAAATTTGTAGATGTTCAAACCCTATTTAAACACTGTTTAAAAATAGTGAGAACCCCAGTATTGAAAATTTAGTGTAGATATCCATTAAAAGCCATTTCTGCCCAAACCTTAAGAAAATCAGATAGGCCTTAGAAATTAATGACCAGTGAATAAAATTATTTTTCCTAGTTTGCTTAAGTAACAAAGAACCTAGGAAAAATAAAGGAACCTCTAGTCCAGATCACATTTAAAGTGAAATGTTTTATTTAGCAATATTTCAACTAGAAATCAATTATTAGAATTGCAAAACCGACCCAAAAATTGATAATAAAAATCCAATGGACTTGTAACTACCAAAACCCCACTGCAAAAATAATAAACACCCCAGCCCATCATTTTAAGTAGGGTAAATAAATATAATATGATAATGAGCCATATTCCAAATAAATCATGAATAACCCATAATAATGCAATAATGGGCAAATAAAAATGTTGCTAGATCAATAATGAGATAGGCCACCAGAGAAAAATACAAACCCATTGGAAAGATGCAAAATAATACCTATTACCAATATTTTGTAAGAAAGGCCATTTAATTCAATTAATGCATACCACCCCTTCCCTTAAGCAAAAAGATGCCAAACTTCAGAATGATTGCTCTTGCGCAAAATAGAAGCTAGGAAAAATTAGAAATCTGTTGTTTGATATTTTTCAAATATAGTGGTAGTAGAAAGCACCCCTTTGGCTAGAAACTTTAGAAAATCCTAGTAAGATAACTAATGAGTATTAATGGCTAGAAATTTGTACCAAACCATGTTATAGCATCTAAATGCCAGCAAAAATAAGTCTTAGAGAATTACCTACTATTAAATGATAGTTGTTGTTCAAATCACCCCTTCTGCTCTAAAACTTGGTAATTTTGTCCAGAGAAAAGTATTCACTTTTTGAATTCCAAATTTGGAGACAGAGAATTATACACTAGTAATAAGCCATTGTAATTTTTACAGAATTTTTGGAAATTTATTAAGGTAACTTGTAGTTCAAACCCACTCCAAAAACTTAAAGAGAATAAAGAAAAAGAAAGGAGAAATAAACCTCACTCCAATAAGTCCAACTTGAATTCTTGACAATTCTCACTAAAGACCTTAAAAAGAATTCAGTGGAACCCCAAAAATAAACCTACCACTTCACTTAGCTAACTTTGATCCAATTTACCAAGTATACCACCAAAAATCTCGTATAAACAAGACTTAGCTCTATCTAACTCAAATAGATCATACACCATCAAAAGTTTAAATTACTAAAGCACATATCATATCATGCATATATCTTACGCATTGCATTCATTAGATTGTAATCTCGCCGACGGAGAGTACGTGCTCATCCCCGAGCAAGGGACTGTCCAAGAGGAAGACCAGGAGCAAGCTCCCGAGGCTGCTATCGAGGATCTCCCCGCAGCCCCAGCTATTGAAGGCAAGCCCTAGTTTATATGCATAACCGTATTATTATATGCTACTTTACTACACTTAATGCTTGTATGATTGTAATGTGCACTTAAGTGTAGGAGTTGCTTGAAACCTCTAGTTGCATGGACTTAGGATTCCTTTTGAGATGAATACTAGTATGCTAGGTCAAGTAGCTGCTTCGCTAATTAGGATCTCGATAGAAGTCGAGTGATTTTTCTAGCACTCGCGCGAGGTCAGGAATTGATTGTATTCATCTTGATAACGGGATCTATGATAGTCTATGGACTTGGATCCAGGGAGGATGCCTTGTCCATGAGACGGGAAAAAGGAATTAAGGATTAATGTGTGGATACTTGAGTCAAGCTTTTGAACGTACTAAGCACATGTCGGGAAATATGGTAACCGGTAAACCTAGTACATGAGTGAAGCCGGGCGCGGACTTTATCCCTCATGCGACCTGAGACTAGGTCTCCCATGCTAGCTATGGTGGGTACAAGTGCGGTCACTGCACGGCGGCAACCGGGGTTAGTGGAGCATTGTATGCCAAGGCGGTGAGGCCTGGACGCGAACGGGGAATCGATGGGGACGGTTGACATGTGTGGGGACGGAGTGCCCTGACATGTCGTGTGTTTAGGTTTACCTTGCAAGGATAAAAACTCGTTTCGAATCGTCTGCTTCTCGCAGCTAATGAGACTGCTTGACCCCTTGTACTACATCGAGTAAGAAGTGAAATGAGGTTACAAGAGACAATTTGTTGATTGAACTAAATGCTTGTCACCATGTATGCTTAGAAGGAGCAAACCTAGCTAAGATAATGATGCTAGAATTTGAAAAATTAAAAATTGATTTTAGAAACAGCTAGTGCTTTTGGCAAACCAAACCCCTCAGCCAAACAGCTGCTGAGTCTAGAGGTAGAGGAGTAGATTCCTCACACCGGTTAAGTCTAGCTGAGTATTAGTATACTCAGCCTTGCTTGTGGCACAACTTTTGCAGGTACGATTCAGGATATGGTTGATGGTGTGACTTGGCCTACCACCCTGCCACCGGGTTGGACGGTCGAGTGGGATGTTGCTCCGTAAGAGAGGAGCACGAGGAGTAGTGGGCTAGGCCTTGCCCATTTCCTCGATACCGACGACATCGATTATCCGCTGCATTTTATTTCGTGAACTCTTATTTGCTACTCAAAAAACTTCGATCTATGTAATAACTCAGTACTTAATTTGAGGTTTCCTGTTTTATTGTATTTCTTCTGTGACTCACCTTCGAGTGAGATTGTGGAATTTGATCCTGGTTAAGTGGCTCTATTAGACTAGATCTGAGGGACTGACGGGTTATTCCGATTTAAGTGTGTTGTGGCCCCTGAGGCGTGACTTAGGCACTTAAGCTGGAATAATTTGGGTGGTTCTGCCACAGCTGGTATCGACGCAAATTCCACCACAGAAAAGGACAATAAACCATGAATCCCATTTTCAAAATTTAAAACTTGCCTAGAAACTGCTACGGATCGTCAGGACTAGACCGCTAGACCTAGGACGAAAGGCCTTAGGCATAGAGGGAGAAATAGGTGGCCAGTACTTAGACTTTTTAAGGATGCCCTAAGAGCACCCTATTATCTGGAGAGGAGACGTTACTTCCAGCATGCATGCATTATGAACACCAAAGGGAATTAAAACTTGAGCTAACCCACTTCCTTTGAAAACCATCCGGGCTCTTTTTTTCCTTCCACCATAATCTTTACCTTTGATACCCTTCCGCAGATGAATTCCCCCACCCCCGCCAGTGGAGGAGACACCCATTTCAGTTCTGACTTCCTTTCTCACGATGGCTTTCCTTCCATCTTGTGGGAAGTGCTCAACTCCGCCGGTTACCCTACGCCCCCTTTGTACACAGTGCAGCTGTATGAGGAGCATCGTTTACCTCGTTGTCGGGTCTGGCTGACTTTGGAGGCTCACCCCCTTTAGCTGGGTTGGCGTTCTCTTGATTCCGAGATAGTTGGATTCAGGACGGACGACACCACTGAAGCGGCAGCCATGAAGACTCTGACGACTTTCTGTGGCTACCATCCCTGGAGATGGTGATGCACCCCTTGGGACTCTTCCCTGCTGAGAAGAAGGATGACCCCATGTGGTGTAACCGCGTGAGCCATGTGAATGATGTGTGGGCAATGTATCCTGACTTGGTTGGGAGGGTCACCGTTCAGTGCATGAGTGCGCTGTACCGCCTTCAGGCCCTTCAGAGCGATGCTATGGCACACCTTGCTAACATCGCTCAAACCACCAAGCTCACTCTCGACAGCCGAGAAGATTTTGTGGTCGATTTGTCCTCCGAGTTGGTGGAGAAGGATCTGCAGGTGGAAAGGCTGAGCCAGCGCATTACCACCTTGGAGTAGTAGGTGGAGATCCAAGACAGCACTATTGATGTCTTGGAGAACCAGCTCCACGATGTGCAGAGGGAACTCGAAGAAGCGAATGACCACCTGGACATGCACCACTTGGAGATGGAGGCCAATGAAGCCGGAAACGAGGGAGAAGAGGCTCCCGAGGAGCTAGGACCAGCCCCTGGTGCCAATGGGACTACCTCCGTGATGCCTCCCTCACCCGTATCCAGTGTCGCTTCCACCGCTCAGGGTTGATCAGTCACTTCGACACTTTTAGGCGGATAGAAACCTATGCGAGCTTAGTTAATGTCAAATTTTGGACTAGGCTTACGGGTACTTTCCCCTGATTGATGTAACCCTATGAACTTTTGAAATTTGTGGGATGTTTGTAACCACGTTATCTTCATTTCGAACCTAATATTATGATTATGGCATTTTTCCTTCCATATGAGATAATATCTTGTCGTTCGAAATTGCGAGTTGGGATAACAATGGCGGCAATCTCTGTTTTCAGATGGCAGCTAGGCAGCGTCGCGGTCATAATGAGCAGGTTCCCCGCCACCTCCTCCAGCTCCCACAGTGCAGGAGCTGATGGCCCAGCAGAATGAGATTCTGCGACAGCTCTTGCAGCGCCAGCCCCACCCTCAGCAGCATGGTGGAGGCCAGCATCAGCGACCTCCGGCAGCGGCAACCTACCAGGAGTTCCTGAGCACGCAGCCACCCTTGTTCACCAAGGCAGAGGATCCGTTGGATGCCGACGTATGGCTCCACGTTGTTGAGTCCAAGTTTCCCCTCCTCACGGGAGACTGCCCTGATGAAGCCAAGGCTCGCTTCGCCGCGCAGCAGCTTCGCGGCCCTGCTCGGACTTGGTGGGACCACTTCCGTGCTATGTTCCCCGCTGATCGTGAAGTGTCTTGGGAGGAATTCAAGACTGCTTTCAGAGGGCACCACATCCCAGCTGTCATTCTTGATCGCAAGCTGAATGAGTTTCTAGCACTTAATCAAGGAACCCGCACGGTACTGCAGTATGCGCAGGCCTTCAACGACCTATGCCAGTATGCAGGTTACCATGCTGATTCTGATGAGAAGAAGAGAGACCGCTTCGCAGGGGTCTTAGCACCAAGCTGCGGGAACGACTCAACACTGTCCGGGCTGACAGCTTCAATGAGTTGGTCAACCTGGCCATCTCCTAGGAGGATTGTATTGTAGCTCACCGGGCAAAGAAGAAGAGAAAGGCACCAATGGCAGCACCATCTGCTCAGGCCCAGAGGTTCAGGATTGTTTCTCACAATCAGAGCAGGGGTTTTCAGCAGCAGGCAGGCAGATGGGTGATCAGGCCACCTCAGCAGCAGCAGCCGGCACCCAACCGCTTTCCAGCTCCCGCTCCAAGGAACAATCAACCTCCGCAGCAACAGCAGTTTCGCCAGGGCAATGGGAACAAATGTTTCACTTGTGGCAATGTGGGCCACTATGCCAAGAATTGTCCCAGGAACCAGCAAAGGCAGATGTCAGCACCAAGTCAAGACAAAGGAAGAAAGCAGAAGGTACAAGTCAGGCAAGGGAAGCTCAACTTCACTACTCTGGAGGAAGTACATGAGGGAGCTCCCATCATGACCGGTATCTTCTCAGTTTATAATCAACCTGCTTTAATTCTGTTTGATTCTGGTGCATCTCATAGTTTCATTAGCCAAAAGTTCAGTGCTAAATGTGAACTGCCATTCTCTCTTTCAAAAGGGTCATTTATGATAGTCACACTTGGGGGTAAAATTTCAACTAATCAATTAAACCAAAGTGTGCCTATTCAACTGGGAAGCCACATTGTCAAAACCACCCTTCTTGTTTTGGGGATGGAAAATGTGGACATTATTCTGGGAGCTAATTGGATGACCCTGCACCAAGTTGTGCTTGATGTAGCCAGTCGTACCGTGGAAATCAATTCTCCGTTCTGTGGGGACTTCACCTTAATTCTGCCCAGTCAGGGTTCTACTCAGTCATGTGCTTTCTCTATGACGGAGTTACCTCTAAAGAAAATCCCAGTGGTCTATGAGTATGCAGATGTCTTTCCTGATGAATTGCCAGGAATGCCACCCGACCGGGATATTGAATTTGCCATCGAGTTGCAACCGGGAACGGCACCAATTTCCAAGAGGCCCTACCGAATGCCACCCGCTGAGTTGGCAGAATTGAAGAAGCAATTGCAGGAGTTGCTGGATAAGGGATTTATTCGCCCAAGTACTTCGCCTTGGGGATGTCCAGCACTATTTGTGAAGAAGAAGGATGAAAGCTTGAGGCTGTGTATAGATTACCGCCCTCTTAATGCGGTAACTATCAAGAACATGTATCCTTTGCCTCGTATTGATGTCCTTTTTGACCAGTTGGTCGGGGCCAAGGTGTTTTCCAAAATAGACCTTTGCTCCGGCTACCATCAGATCAAGATACGAGCAAGCGATATTCCGAAGATGGCATTCTCAACCAGATATGGGTTATATGAATTCTTGGTGATGTCTTTCGGGCTGACTAATGCACCAGCATATTTCATGTATCTGATGAATTCTGTTTTCATGCCTGAATTGGACAAATTCGTAGTGGTGTTCATCGATGATATCTTGGTGTACTCTAAGAACGAAGAACATGTCGGGCATTTGCATGTAGTACTTCAACGTCTGCGAGAGCACCACCTTTATGCCAAGTTGTCAAAGTGTGATTTTTGGCTAAAGGAAATCAAATTCTTGGGTCACACTATCTCTCAGGCAGGAATAGTTGTTGATCCTGATAAGGTGCAGGAGGTGATGAACTGGAAGCCACCAACGACTGTCCGTCAGATTCGGAGTTTTCTGGGATTAGCTGGTTATTACCGAAGATTTATTCTGGATTTCTCTCGAATTGCGAAGCCTATAACTGAGCTGCTGAAGAAAGAAGCCAAGTTTGTTTGGAGTCAGAAGTGCGAAGATGTCTTCCATGCATTAAGGAAGCATCTGACCACAGCACCAGTATTAGCGCAACCCGATAACAGCAAGCCTTTTGATGTGTATTGTGATGCCTCTGGCACTGGACTAGGTTGTGTCTTAATGCAAGACAACCGAGTCATTGCTTACGCCTCAAGAGCACTCAGGCCTCATGAGCAAAATTATCCCACTCATGACCTCGAGTTGGCAGCAGTGGTTCATGCATTAAAAATGTGGAGGAACTATTTAATGGGAACCCACTTCAACATCTTCACTGATCATAAGAGCCTTAAGTACATCTTTACTCAGGCTGATCTTAACATGAGGCAGAGAAGATGGCTAGAGCTGATCAAGGATTATGACCTGGAGGTACATTATCACCCAGGGAAAGCCAATGTGGTAGCAGATGCCTTGAGTCGGAAGATGCAATGCAATTGTATTCTGATGGATTCTCGCATCAACACCTTGTGTGATGAGTTGAGCAAGATGCAAATAAAAGTGATTCCTTCTGGTGCTTTGTCTCACATTTCTGTCGAGCCAGCTTTGCAAGACCAGATCATCATAGCCCAGCTCAGTGACAAGGGAGTGTAGATTATCAAGGAGAATCTCCATCAGAAGGTTGAGAAGTATAAGTGTTTCTGCCAAGATGAAAAGGGTGTATTATGGTTCAAAAGCAGATTAGTGATTCCTAAAAACAAGGACCTCAAGGAGAAAATCTTGGACGAGGCTCATCTCTCCAAATTCTCTATGCATCCGGGAAGCACCAAAATGTACCATGATCTGAAGCCTTTGTATTGGTGGACCAGAATGAAGAGGGAGATAGCCCAGTATGTATCGGAATGTGACACCTGTCAGAGGATAAAGGCAAGCCACTTGAAATCAGCTGGAGCTTTGCAACCCCTATCTATACCTTCGTGGAAATGGGATGACATCAGCATAGATTTCATCGTGGGTCTGCCCAACACCTCTCGTCATCATGATTCGATTTGGGTTATTGTGGACCGACTGACGAAAGTGGCACATTTTCTCCCTGTGCACACCACTGATAAGGCTCAAAAATATGCAGAATTGTACATTGACCGGATCATGTGTTTGCACGGATTACCTCGGACCATTGTTTCTGACCAAGGAGCCAATTTGTTGCCAGATTTTGGGAACAATTGCAGGAGTCATTGGGAACCAAGCTAATCAGAAGTTCATCTTACCACCCACAGACTGATGGTCAGACGAAAAGGGTAAACCAAATTCTGGAGGATATGCTGAGAGCTTGTGCAATCGATTGTGGCAAGAACTGGGATAAGCACCTCTCCTCGGCAGAGTTTGCTTATAACAACAGTTATCAATCCAGCCTAAGGATGGCACCTTTCGAAGCTCTCTATGGAAGAAGGTGCAGGACACCACTCAATTGGTCTCAGCCTGGAGAAAGAGAAGTTTTCAGATCTAACTTAGTGATTGAAGCCGAAAGGAAGGTCAAACTAATCAGGAAAAATATAGAAGCTGCTCAGGCCAGACAGAAGAGTTACCATGATAAAAGAAGGAAACCTCTCCAGTTCAAGGTGGGAGATTTCGTGTATCTCAAGGTATCACCCACCAAGGGAGTGCAGAGGTTTGGAATCAAAGGCAAGCTAGCCCCTCATTACATTGGACCTTATGAGATCATAGAAGCCTGTGGACCCGTGGCATATAAGCTGAAGTTACCTTCAAAAATGTCTGCCATTCACAGTGTGTTCCATGTATCTCAGCTGAAGAAGTGTGTTCGATTGCCGACCGAGATCATAGCAGAGCCAGAATTGGAGATAGAGCCAGATCTATTGTACCAAGAGTACCCTTCCAAGATTCTAGATTGCAAGGAAAGATCAACTCAGGCTAAATCGATCAAAATGTACAAGGTCCAGTGGAGTAATCACTCAGAGGAAGAAGCTACTTGGGAGACTGAGGAATTCTTGAAATCCAACTTTCCCGATTGCCTACCTAAGAAAACTGGTACGTAATCACACCCAACCCCTCCTCCTGCCCTTCGAATCTAAAATTCAGATATATGATCTTAAATCAGAATGAAGTAATCATGGAACAAAATTTAAAAATGACTTCCTTCTAAAGTCGCAAAGAGAATGACATTCGAAGAGCAGTTTGCCCTAATAATAACAATAAGCACACACTTCCTATAAGTCTCACCCTTCGCTTCACCCCGGGAGGACTCTGACCCAAATCTCGGGACGAGATTCCTTTAAGGGGGAAGGCTGTGACACCCCAGTGTCACCTAGGGTTTCTCTCAAGTGCTAACCCAAGAACCATCATCTTATGTGAACCAAAATTGAGCATGAACATCAAATTGACTTAAGAATAAAGGATCCACTAAGCTTATACTTAAAAGTATCATGTTCAAAACAAATGGGTTTTTCAAAAAGGCAAAATGTGCAACCCCAATAAAAACCCTAATTGAGCCCTATAAACAAAATTCAAGAGAAGGGGCAAAAGAGTATGAAGAATATAGAATCATGGCTTGGGCCAATTATAAACATTAAAGTATACTAAATAAGCAACAACAAAGATTATGGAAGCTTGGCCAAAACAATTTAAATAAAACCCTAAACAAGCCTCTCAAGTGAGATTTCATTAGGGAATTCTGAAATTCAGAATTCTAAATTTCAGACCTTGAGCCAAATATCAAGCGTGTTCACCTTGATCCCTAACTCAAATCCTAATGGCCCCATTGACAAAAACGTGCATAACTAACCTCTCTGTCTTGTGCCAGAAGATGGCATCGGGACGCGTGCCTTGGACACGTCAAACCAGAGATCTTCTCCCTGTGTGCGTCAGTGAGACAAACCAGATTTCTCCCCTCTCTATCTCTTAATCCAGTCAGCCAAACCTGCTAGCCTCCACACACAAACGACAAAGGAACCTGAGAGGAAGAGATCTCTCAATGGGATCATGGCCATAACCTCAAAGATTTGGGCCAATCCGCGCTTGAACTCGACCTGTCTCTGCGCTGCCTCGTGCTCGACGCTGTGCCAGACGCCAGAGCGCGCACTGGCGTTCGTCACGCACGCCCCGAGAGCTTGTCAGAGCCCCGCCCTCGGCCGTGCTCGCCCGCGCCTATAAAGCCTCCTCGGGCGCGCCTCACTTTGCCCCGTGCTCACCATCGCTGGCCAGACACCCCTCCTTAGCTCCGGCGAGCTCCTTTCGGCCCGCCATTGCCGCCAGAGCTTCGGCCACCGTGGCCAGCCCACTCCAGTCACCCCCAAGTCGTGCCAGCGCTTCGGTTAGCTCCGCCATTGGCCCGTGAAGCTTTCCAAGCCCTCGGACCTGGCAGAACTTCAGTAGAAGGCGAAGATCGACCTCACCGGACTTCGGTCGCCCGCCTGCGCGCGTAGACTGGACACTCCGGTGAGCCATTCTTCAATTCCTTACTCACACACCCTCCTTGATCCCTGGTGAAGCTCTCTGACTCGTTTGATTGGTCAATTGTGCCCTGGATAGGCCAGACTCCTCGCCACTGACGAGCTCCCCTGCCTGCGCACGCGGACCGGCCAACTCCGACCATCCCTGACGGCGACCCGCACATCGCCGTGACCCTCAGAACCTCCCCTACACCCTCGGCCACCTCACCGGAGCAATCTCGCCGCTGGTAAGCCCCTCCGCCCTTTCTTCCGCCGCGGGTACTGTTTAATTTGGGGGAAGGACCTCGGGTTAGGATTTGAAGAATCCAGGCGGTTTTCTGAGATGTCAGTGACTCAATTGAATAGTAGACCAGGGACTAGTCTGTAAGGAAAACTTAAAACACCCGCAAGAGACCCCGTTGCAAAGTTGTTTTCCATTTAATCATTTCTGTTTAATCTTTTTAATGAACAGAGAACTTAGAAAATTCATAACTTGATGAATACTTATTCAAAAGTTGTCAAACCAATTTTGCTAAATTCTAAATATTATGAACTATCAATTAAAAATACTGAACCCTATGCTTTCTGTTCTAATTTTTAGAGTTTAAAATTAAATACAGAAACTGACCAAACCTTGTTTAATTAAGGAAAATTAGTTATGCTTCTGTGCTGAACCTAAGAAAATTTGAAGATGTTCAAACCCTATTTAAAAAACGTTGAAAAATAATGAGAACCCTAGTATTGAAAATTTAGTGTAGATATCCATTAAAAGCCATTTCTGCCCAAACATTAAGAAAATCAGAAAGGCCTTAGAAATTAATGACCAATGAATAAAATTATTTTTCCTAGTTTGCTTAAGTAACAAAGAACCTAGGAAAAATAAAGGAACCTCTAGTCCGTATCAGATTTAAAGTGAAATGATTTATTTAGCATTATTCCAACTAGAAATCAATTATTAGAATTACAAAACCAGACATAAAAATTGTTAATAAAAATCCAGTGGACTTGTAACCACCAAAACCCCACTGCAAAAATAATAAACACCCCAGCCTATCATTTTAAGTAGGATAAATAAATATAATATGATAATGAGCCATATTCCAAATAAATCATGAATAACCCATAATAATGCAATAATGGGCAAATAAAAATTTTGCTAGATCAATAATGAGATAGGCCACCAGAGAAAAATACAAACCCATTGGAAAGATGCAAAATAATACCTATTACCAATATTTTGTAAGAAAGGCCATTTAATCCAATTAATGCATACCACCCCTTCCCTTAAGCAAAAAGATGCCAAACTTCAGAATGATTGCTCTTGCGAAAAATAGAAGCTAGGAAAAATCAGAAATCAGTTGTTTGATATTTTTCAAATATAGTGGTAGTAGAAAGCACCCCTTTGGCTACAAACTTTAGAAAATCCTAGTAAGATAACTAATGAATATTAATGGCTAGAAATTTGTACCAAGTCATGTTATAGCATCTAAATGCCAGCAAAAATAAGTCTTAGAGAATTAACTACTATTAAATGATAGTTGTAGTTCAAATCACCCCTTCTGCCCTAAAATTTGGTAATTTTGTCCAGAGAAAACTATCACTTTTTGAACCCCAAATTTGGAGACAGAGAATTATACACCAGTAATAAGCCATTGTAATGTTTACAGAATTTTTGTAAGTTTATTAAGGTGACTTGTAGTTCAAACCCACTCCAAAAACTTAAAGAGAATAAAGAAAAAGAAAGGAGAAATAAACCTCACTCCAATAAGTCCAACTTGAATTCTTGACAATTCTCACTAAAGACCTTAAAAAGAAATCAGTGGAACCCAAAAAATAAACTTACCACTTCACTTAGCTAAGTTTGATCCAATTTACCAAGTATACCACCAAAAATCTCGTATAAACAAGACTTAGCTCTATCTAACTCAAATAGATCATACACCATCAAAAGTTTAAATTACTAAAGCACATATCATATCATGCATATATCTTACGCATTGCATTCATTAGATTGTAATCTCGCCGACGGAGAGTACGTGCTCATCCCCGAGCAAGGGACTGTCCAAGAGGAAGACCAGGAGCAAGCTCCCGAGGCTGCTATCAAGGATCTCCCCACAGCACCAGCTATTGAAGGCAAGCCCCGGTTTATATGCATAACCGTATTATTATATGCTACTTTACTACACTTAATGCTTGTAGGATTGTAATGTGCACTTAAGTGTAGGAGTTGCTTGAAACCTCTAGTTGCATGGACTTAGGATTCCTTTTGAGATGAATACTAGTATGCTAGGTCGAGTAGCTGCTTCGCTAATCAGGATCTCGGTAGAAGTCGAGTTTTTTTTCTAGCACTCGCGCGAGGTCAGGAATTGATTGTATTCATCTTGATAACGAGATCTATGATAGTCTATGGACTTGGATCCAGGGAGGATGCCTTGTCCATGAGACGGGAAAAAGGAATTAAGGATTAATGTGTGGATACCTGAGTCAAGCTTTTGAACGTACTAAGCACATGTCGGGAAATATGGTAACCGGTAAACCTAGTACCTGAGTGAAGCCGGGCGTGGAATTTATCCCTCATGCGACCTGAGACTGGGTCTCCCATGCTAGCTATGGTGGGTACAAGTGCGGTCACTGCACGGCGGTAGCCGGGGTCAGTGGAGCATTGTATGCCAAGGCGTTGAGGCCTGGACGCGAACGGGGAATCGATGGGGACGGTTGACATGCGTGGGGACGGAGTGCCCTGACATGTCGTGTGTTTAGGTTTACCTTGCAAGGATAAAACTCGATTCGAATAGTCTGCTTCTCGCAGCTAATGAGACTGCTTGACCCCTTGTACTACATCGAGTAAGAAGTGAAATGAGGTTACAAGAGACAATTTGTTGATTGAACTAAATGCTTGTCACCATGTATGCTTAGAAGGAGCAAACCTAGCTAAGATAATGATGCTAGAATTTGAAAAATTAAAAATTGATTTTAGAAACAGCCAATGCTTTTGGCAAACCAAACCCCTCAGCCAAACAGCTGCATAGTCTAGAGGTAGAGGAGTAGATTCCTCACACCGGTTAAGTCTAGCTGAGTATTAGTATACTCAGGCTTGCTTGTGGCACAACTTTTGCAGGTACGATTCAGGATATGGTTGATGGTGTGACTTGGCCTACCACCCTGCCACCGGGTTGGACGGTCGAGTGGGATGTTGCTCCGGCAGGAGAGGAGCACGAGGAGTAGTGGGCTAGGCCTTGCCCATTTCCTCGATATCGACGACATCGATTATCCGCTGCATTTTATTTCGTGAACTCTTATTTGCTACTCGAAAAACTCCGATCTATGTAATAACTCAGTACTTAATTTGAAGTTTCCTGTTTTATTGTATTTCTTCTATGACTCACCTTCGAGTGAGATTGTGGAATTTGATCCTGGTTAAGTGGCTCTATCAGACTAGATCTGAGGGACTGACAGGTTATTCCGATTTAAGTGTGTTGCGGCCCCTTAGGCGTGACTTAGGCACTTAAGCTGGAATAATTCGGTTGGTTCTGCCACAATTGATATGTGTGGGGACGGAGTGCCCCTACATGTCGTGTGTTTAGGTTGACCTTGCAAGATTAAAAACTCGATTTGAATCGTCTGCTTCTCGCAGTTAATGAGACTGCTTGACCCCTTGTACTACATTGAGTAAGAAGTGAAATGAGGATTACATGAGATAACATGTTGATTGTATTAAATGATTATTACCATGTATGCTTAGAAGGAGCAAACTTAGCTAGAATAATGATACTAGAAATGGAAAAGCTAAAAGTTGATTTTAGACTCACCTAGCGCTTTTGGCAAATCAAACCCCTCAGCCAAGCAGCTGCATGGTTTAGAGGTAGAGGAGTAGTTTCCTCACACCGGGTAAGTCTAACTGAGTATTAGTATACTCAGCCTTGCTTGTGGCATAATTTTTGCAGGTACGCTTCAGGATATGGTTGATGGTGTAACTTGGCCTACCACCCTGCCACCGGGTTGTACGGTCGAGTGGGATGCTGCTCCGGCAGGAGAGGAGCAGGAGGAGTAGTGGGCTAGGCCTTGCCCTATTCCTCGCTTTCGACGATATCGACTATTCGTTGCAATTTATTTTGTGAACTTATATCAGCTACTTGAAAAACTCTGATTTATGTAATAACTCTAGTACTTTAATTTGAGGTTTTCCTGTTTTATTGTATTTCTCCTGTGACTCACCTTCGAGTGAGTTTGTGGTATTTGATCCTGGCTAAGTGGCTCTATCAGACTAGATCTGAGGGACTGACGGGTTATTCCGATTTAAGTATGTTGCGGCCCCTGAGGCGTGACTTAGGCACTTAAGCTGGAATAATTCGGGCGGTTCTGCCACAGCTGGTATCGGAGCAAATACCACCACAGAGAAGAACAATAAACCATGAATACCAATTTTCAAAAATTTTAAACTTGTTTAGAAACTAGTGTGAATCATCAGGACTAGACCGCTAGACCTAGGACGAAAGGCCTTAGGAATAGTGGGAGAAATCGGTGGCAAAGTAAGTAGGCCCTGTGGGCCAGTCCTTAGCTTTTTAAAGGATGCCCTAAGAGCACCCTTTTATTCGGAGAGGAGACGTTATTTCCAGCATACATGCATTATAAAACTAAAGGAATTAAAGAAATTAAAGAGGTAAAAATTTGAGCTAACCCGCTTCCTTTTAAACCACCCAGGCTCTTTTATTTTCTTTCTTCCACCATAATATTTACATCTGATACCCTTCCGCAGATGACCTCACCTACCCCCGCCAGTGGAGAAGACACTCGTTTCAGCTCTGATTTCCTTTCTCACGATGGTTTTCCTTCCATCTTGTGGGAAGTGCTTAACTCCGCTGGTTACCCTATGCCCCTTTGTACACGGTGCAGCTATACGAGGAGCATCAGGTACCACGTTGCCAAGTCTGGCTGACCCTGGAGGCTCATCCCCTTCATCCGGGTTGGCGTTCTCTTGACTCCGAGACGATTGGATTCTGGATAGACGACACCACTGAAGCGGCAGCTATGAAGACCCTGACGACTTTCTGTGGCTACCATCCCCTGGAGATGGTGATGACCCCTTGGGACTCTTCCCTACTGAGAAGAAGGATGACCCCATGTGGTGCAACCGCGTGAGTCACGTGAAGGACGTATGGGCGATGTATCCTGAGTTGGTTGGGAGGGTCACTGTTCAGTGCATGAGTGCGCTGTACCGCCTTCAGGCCCTGCAGAGCGACGCTATGGCACATCTTGCTAACCTTGCTCAAACCACCAAGCTCACCCTCGACAGCCAAGAGGACTTCGTGGTCGACTTGTCCTCCGAGTTGGTGGAGAATGACTTACAGGTGGAAAGGCTGAGCCAGCGCATCACCACCTTGGAGCAGCAGGTGGAGATCCGAGACAACACCATTGATGTCTTGGAGAACCAGCTCCATGATGTGCAGCAGGAACTTGAAGAAGCTAATGACCACCTAGACATGCACCACCTAGAGATGGAGGCCAATGAGGCTGGAAGCGAGGGAGAAGAGGCTCCTGAGGAGTTAGGACCAGCCCCTGGTGCCAATGTGACCGCCTCCGTGATGCCCCCTTCACCCGCATCCAGTGTCGCTTCCACTACTCAGGGCTGATAAGTCGTTTTGACGTTTTAGGAGGATAGAAACCTATGTGAGCTTAGTTAATGACAGATTTTGGACTAGGCTTACGGGTACTTTCCCCTAATTGATGTAACCCTTGAGAACTTTTGAGATCTGTGGGATGTTTGTAACCACGTTATCCTCGTTTGAACGTAATATTACGATTATGACAATTTCCTTCCATATGAGATAATAGCATGTTGTTCGAAGTTGTGAATTGGGATAACAATGGCGACAATCTCTATTTTCAGATGGCATCTAGGCAGCGTCACGGGCAAAACGAGCAAGTTCCCCCGCCACCTCCTCCAACTCCCACAGTGCAGGAGCTGATGGCTCAGCAAAACGAGATTCTGCGACAGCTTTTGCAGCGCTAGCCCCACCCTCAAAAGTATGGTGGAGGCCAGCTGCAGCGACCTTCGGCAGCGGCAACCTACCAGGTGTTCCTGAGTACGCAGCCGCCCTTGTTCACCAAGGCAGAGGATCCGTTGGACGCTGACGTGTGGTTACGCATTGTGGAGTCCAAGTTTCCCCTCCTCACGGGAGACTGCTCTGATGACACCAAGGCTCGCTTCACCACGCAGCAGCTTCGCGGCCCTGCTCGGACTTGGTGGGACCATTTTCGTGGTATGCTACCTGCTGGTCATGAAGTTTCTTGGGAGGAATTCAAGACTGCTTTCAGAGGGCACCACATCCCAGCTGGAATTCTTGATCGCAAGCTGAATGAGTTTCTAGCACTCAATCAAGGAACCCGCACGGTATTGCAGTATGCTCAGGCCTTCAACGACCTGTGCTAGTACGCAGGTTATCATGCTGATTCCGATGAGAAGAAGAGAGACCGCTTCCGTAGGGGTCTCAACACCAAGTTGCGTGAGCGTCTCAACACTGTCCGGGCTGATAGCTTCAATGAGTTGGTCAACCTGGCCATCTCCCAGGAGGATTGTATTGTAGCTCACCGGGCAGAGAAGAAGAGAAAGGCCCCCATGCTAGCACCCCCCACTCAGACCCAGAGGTTCAGGATTGTTTTCCACAACCAGAGTAGGGGATTTCAGCAGCAGGCAGGCAGATGGGTGATCAGGTCACCTCAGCAGCAGCAGCCAACACCCACTCGTTTTCCAGCTCCCGCTCTAAGGAACAATCAGCCTACGCAGCAGCAGCAGTTCCGTCAGGGAAATGGGAACAAGTGCTTGACTTGTGGCAATGTGGGCCACTATGCCAAAAATTGCCCAAGAAATCAGCAGAGGCAGATGCCAGCACCAAATCAAGTCATGGGAAGAAAGCAGAAAGTGCATGTCAGGCAAGGGAAGCTCAACTTCACTACTCTGGAGGAGTTGCCTGAGGGAGCCCCCATCATGACTGGTATCTTTTCAGTTTTTAATCAACCTGCATTAATTCTGTTTGATTCTGGTGCATCTCATAGTTTCATTAGCCAGAAGTTCAGTGCTAAATGTCAACTACCTTTCTATCATACAAAAGGGCCATTCATGATAGCCACACCTGGGGGTAAAATTGCAACCAACTAATTAAACTGAAATGTGCCTATCTCAATGGGAAGTAGAATCTTCAAAACCACACTCCTGATTTTGGGATTAGAGGGTATGGACATCATTCTCAGAGCCGACTGGATGACTCAGCACCGAGTAGTGTTGGATGTAGCTGCTAGAGCTCTGTAGATTTGTTCTCCTACATCCGAAGACCTTGTGTTATATCTACCTAGCCAAGCTTCTACTCGATCATGTGCTTTTGCTATGATGGAGTCGCCTTTGAAGAAGATTCCAGTGGTCTGTGATTATGCGGATGTTTTTCCAGATGAATTACTAGGAATGCCACCAGACCGGGATATTGAATTCGCTATCGAGTTGCAGCCGGGAACGACACCTATTTCCAAGAGGCCTTACCGGATGCCACCCGTTGAGTTGGCAGAATTGAAGAACTATTGCAAGAATTGCTGGACAAAGGTTTTATCCGCCCAAGTACTTCGCCTTGGGGATGTCCAGCCTTGTTTGTGAAGAAGAAAGATGAAAGCTTGAGGCTATCCATAGATTACCGCCCACTTAATGCGGTGACTATCAAGAACAAGTATCCTTTAACTCGTATTGATGTTCTTTTCGATCAGTTGGTCAGAGCCAAAGTGTTTTCCAAGATAGACCTTCGCTCTGACTATCATCAGATCAAGATACGAGCAAGCGATATTCCGAAGACTGCCATCTCGACCAGATATGGGCTATATGAATTCTTGGTGATGTCATTTTGGCTGACTAATGCACCAGCATACTTCATGTATCTGATGAGTTCTGTTTTCATGCCTAAACTGGACAAGTTTGTAGTGGTTTTCATCGATGATATCTTGGCATACTCAAAGAACGAAGAAGAGCATGCCGGTCATTTGCATGTAGTGCTTCAACATCTGCAAGAGCACCGTCTTTATGCCAAATTGTCAAAATGTGATTTTTGGCCAAAGGAAATCAAATTCTTGGGTCACACTATCTCTCAGGCAGGTATAGCTGTTGATCCTGATAAGGTGCAAGAGGTCATGAACTGGAAGCCGCCAACGACTGTCCGTCAGATTCGAAGTTTTCTGGGATTGGCTGGTTATTATCGAAGATTCATTCCGGATTTCTATCGAATTGTGAAGCCCATAACTGAATTATTGAAGAAAGAAGCCAAGTTTGTTTGGGGTCAGAAGTGTGAAGATGCCTTCCATGCATTGAGGCAACATCTGACCATAGCACCGGTGTTAGCGCAACTCGACAACAAGCCATTTAATGTGTATTGTGATGCCTCTGGCACTGGACTGGGTTGTGTCTTGATGCAAGACAACCGAGTCATTGCTTACGCATCAAGAGCACTCAGGCCTCATGAGCAAAATTATCCCACTCATAACTTGGAGTTAGAAGTCGTGGTCCATGCATTGAAAATGTGGAGACACTATTTGATGGAAACCCACTTCAACATCTTCACAGATCATAAGAGCCTTAAGTACATCATTACTCATGCTAATCTCAACATGAGGCAGAGAAGATGGCTAGAGCTGATCAAGGACTACGACCTGGAGGTACATTATCACCCAGGGAAGGCCAATGTGGTGGCAGATGCCTTGAGTCGGAAATTGCAATGCGACTTTGTTATGATGGATTCTCGCATTAACACCCTGTGTAATGAGTTGAGCAAAATGAAGATTGAAGTCATTCCTTTTGGTGCCTTGTCTCACATTTCTGTTGAGCCAACTTTGCAAGACCAGATCATCATGGCCCAACTCAGTGACAAAGGGAGTGCAAATCATTAAGGAGAACCTCCATCAGAAGACAGAGAAGTATAAATGTTTTCGCCAAGATGGAAAGGGTATATTGTGGTTCGAAAGTAGATTGGTGGTTCCTAAAAATAAAGATCTCAAGAAGAAAATCTTGGATGAGGCCCATCTCTCCAAATTCTCCATGCATCTAGGGAGCACCAAAATGTACCATGATTTGAAGGCCTTGTATTGGTGGACCAGGATGAAGAGGGAGATAGCCCAATATGTATCAGAATGTGTAACGCCCCGAATTTAGAGTTGAATTTTTTTCTTTCTTCAGCACTCACCAAATTCGGGCATTACCTTTCCTCTTTCTTTTTCTTCTCGCTATGCCTTGTGCTTTTTCAAAGTTCTAGCGAGAATTAGCTCGACATCTTGTGTAGGTGAACCCTGGAAATATTTTCTTTGTTTGTTGCATCATGCCGAGCCATGCATCAATTCACTTTGGGGTGTATTCGCTTGGTTTCCATAAAGTTTGCACTTAGTAGAAGGTTAGAGATAAAATAGATAATAGGAAGAAATTGGAAAAGGGAAATTCCCTCTTCCCCCCCCCTTTGGGCCGGCTTCTCGCCGTGGCTCAGCCGGCTTCCCCCCCATGGCGCGGCCTGCCCCCCCCCACTTGGCAGCCCAGCCCCCGCCCCGCCCACTCCCCTCGCGCGTGGTGCATGCGGTAGTTAGCCGCCACCGCCACCCCCCCCCCCCCGTGGGCCCCACCTGTCATCCCCTTCCCCCCAAAATCTCTCTCTCTCCCTCCCTCGTGCACGTCTCCCTCGCCCGTCGCCGAACCACCGCTCGCCCTCGCCCCTCCCCGCGCGGTAAGCCCCTCCCTCCTCTCTCGTCTCCCCTCCCTCCCCTTCCTCGGCCATGGCGCCGTCCTACCGGCCCTGGCCACCTCTCCCTCACGCGTGGCTCGGCCTCGGCCCCATCTCGGCGCGGCGCCCTCCCCCGCGGCACGGCGGCTCCCCGGCCTCGGCCCCCGTCCCGGTGTGGCCGGCCTTGATGGCCCCGGCGCGCTCGCCCTCCCCGTCCCCGGCGCGTGGCTCGGCTCCTGTGCCCGGCCGCGGATTGGCTCTCCTGCCCCGGCCTGCTCGGCCGCCGTCCCTGGCGCGCTCGGCCCCGCCCTAGCCTACCTCGGCGCGCCCGCTCTCGCCACCCCGGTGCGCCCGCGGCGCGGCTCCCCCGCCCGCTCGGCCCTCGTCCCCGCGCGGCCCAGCCCCACCCGCTCGGCTCGCTCCCCGTCCCAGCGCGGCCAGCCACGGCGTGGCCTGGCCCTGGTGCCCCGCGGCGCGCTCGCCCGCCCTAGCGCGGTGTGGCTTGGAGCTCGGCCCGGCGCGCTCATGGCGCGCGGCCCCGCTGCCAGGTCGTGGTGCGCAGCTCGGCCCCGGCGTGCGCGTGGCTCGTTCGTGGCGCGTCAGCGCGACCTTGCGCGCGCGCGTGCTCGCGTGGTGCACGCGGTGCTTTGGCACGGCTCGCCGCGCCCTCGGCGCGCTCGTCTACCCCTAGCCACCCGTCTACCCCCCCCCCCCCCCCCCCCCCCGTGTATTCTATGCATAGTGATCACGTTATTTATATGAATGAAATGGAAACTCAACTCAGAAACTGATTACGTTAGTACTTTCATGTAGTTAATTATCGACTTAGTTTAATGTCAACCAATTGGAAATAGTTATAATTCAATCAGTGCATGTGATTAACACTTGTTAGTGTAACTAGGTGGAACTAGATCATGTGATGATTAATTATGCATCTACCCGTAAAACGCTTCGATTATAGCTTTAACCACTGCGAGACCTTCCTTCTTCTCTTTCTAGCCATGGCGAATGCAATATCGTATGTCATATCTTATGCATATTTAGTTTATTTGCTCTCTTGTATGGTGTACTGTTTATTTCCTAATTCAAATGGATGGATGTATGTTTGCGCTCACATAGAGAACGGTCTAGTTGAGGTGCCCAAAGAACTTGCAGGAGAAGCCCCTGAGCAGCAGCTGGTTGGTGGAGGCAAGTGTCCCTTGACCTATCTTTGTCCTATACAATTCTATAATTCACTTCCCGCATTTGCACAGTTATACCTAAGGATTGACTAGCTTTTGTTATCCATGTCCTTGTTTACCTATTTGGGTTGGATTATTATGGTTTAGCTTAATGCTAGTGCTTAACATTAATCAATGAACATGATGAGATTTATCTATGATACATTGTTTCCCTTCTTTATTATGATATACTTGTGGCATTTAAGGAGGCTCGAGCAGTTTCTCGAGTGCCTCTCCGTAAGGACCTGTTCGTTGGATGACTGCCCGGGAAAATAGTGCAACCATGAGGGTGGAGTGGGACACCCTTAGATGAATAATTAGAGGAACTGGGGTGTAGTTCGCTTAGCCGTCGTGTCGTTAATGGGGCTCGGTGTATGTGGCTCGCTCTGCCAAGTTTGGTTTGCCCCTTGGGGAGGAGTGCGGTGCATTTATGAAACCTAACGGGCGGCTACAGCCCCGGGGAATCTTTGTAAAGGCTACGTAGTGATACCCTACTGGGTCACCTTGGTAGTGATCAATGGAGAGTCATGATCTCCGGGCAGAAAGGGAATCAAGGCTTATGGGTAAAGTGCGCAACCTCTATAGAGTGTTAACTGATATATTAGTCGTGCTCGTGGTTATGAGCGGCCAAGGGAGCTCCATTGATTAGTGGCACTTGATCAGAGATGTTCAGATTACAGGTGGCAATGAGAATGATGGTTTTGGCATTGGCTATGGTAATGGTAAGTGGTATTCTTTCCATATGGAAAGGGTACGTTTGGGTTAATAATGTGGGTTAATTCTAAAACTTGGCTTTCTCTACTAGTAATAATAATCTGACCAACTAAAAGCAACTGCTTGACTTACCCCCACATAAAGCTAGTCCACTACAGCCAAACAGGACACTTGCTGAGTAGGTGTAATCACCCTTGCTCTACACACCAAACCCCCTCATCCCTAGGTTGTCAGCATTGCAACCACGGCTCAGGAGAAGATGAAGCCGTGGAAGGAGACTTCCAGGAGTTCCAAGATTACGACGAGTTCTAGGCGTGGGTTAGCGGCAACCCCCAGTCGGCTGCCTGTGAAGGCCGCATGTATCTACGTTTCTTTTCCGCACTTTGATTATTGTAAAGACTATGTGGATGTCTCAGACATATGATGTAATCGACTATTATTACGCTTTTATGTTATTATTTGAGCACTGTGTGATGATGTCCAGTTATGTAACTGCTATGTACGTGAATTGCTGATCCTGGCACGTACATGGTTCGCATTCGGTTTTCCTTCTAAAACCGGGTGTGACATAGGTGGTATCAATGTTGTGCTGACTGTAGGACCGCTAACCTAGAGTAGAATGGTCGTTCTAAGGATTATAGACCCCTATTCTCACCCTGACTTTGGTATCCCTTCAAAAGTTGGTCATATTGACCAAACCTATGTTCTACTATATATTATACCTTGCTAAAAATCTTTTGTTTATTCTAATTCCTCATTTATTTATGGTTTAATTGCTGGTCATATTAGTTCTGTTCTCACTCTAATGCTTACGGTGTCTTTTGTAGATGGCTCGTCTTAGACACACCGCACGGAAGTCTGTCATCCCCTTCTTACCCTCTCGTCTCGCGGAGCGTCCGCTTCACTGTCCGGTGACTGGTTAGTCTAGCCATTTGGAGAGGCTACACCATCGCCTGCACGAGGAGCAGGAGCGTCGACGACAGGAGCAGGAGCAGCAGGGCTCTTCTTTCTCGCTCCAGCAGGAGATAGAGTCTGTGAGGAGTTGCTCCCCTGTGCTCCCGCTGGAGGCGCCCCCTGCACCACCACTGAGCGCCCCAGCCGCTGGAGTAGCTGCTGGAGGAGACCCAGACGACAGAGGCGGCGACAGCAGTTCGAGCTTCAGCACCGACCTTTCCGCCGACTAGGAGCCGGAAGGATGGGTTGCTCGACCCATCACTCGCGACGCTGCTTGCGGGTGTCACTTCCATGATGCGCTCGACACCCTGCTACGTTGGTCACTTGATCGGCGTACTTGGTCTATCGCGGAAATATTATTATTACAAACTTAGGAGGCAAAAAACCCCTCCCGCTTAGAAGTATAATGTTTTTAAAAGGAGGACAACTTCCTCCCGAGGCTTCACTCTTGAGATTCTTCTTTCGGCACCACCTTAGAACAAAAGCAACAAAAGTTTGCTGCTTCCTCACCTACAACAACATGGGTTCGAAAACCCTGAGTATGAAGTGTGCTTTCGCAAGTCTTACCCGTCAAAATAAAAGACTATCAAGGATATGCTGGCTTGAGGGAGTCAAGGTAAGGCTTAATCAAGAATCAAGACTCTGTTTGCAAAAATGCTTACTAATAGTGGATCCTTAAAATCCAGTTTTATTGGCAAGTTAAGTCATTACCTGATTCTAGAGTTCTTTCTACCCTAGTTCAAGCACTTGGCCTATACTAGCCATCCTTTTATCAACCCTTCTTGTTCACTGGAATGCTACGTATAGGGCAGTGACCAAGTCTTCATGTCCGAGAAGTAACGGCGATCCGAATCGATTAATACCCAGCTGGGGATCTCCAATCACACGACATATGTAGCACTTAACCCTTGCATATGTCAACTCACCACCGGGGCTCTTAAGACCAGATCAGGTTCACGCCAACCGAGAGCACAGATACACCACCGTCTAGCCTCTTGCCACGGAGGGTACACGCTACTCTTGTCATCTCTCCACTCCCATTGCATGTTGTCTTATTCTGGTATTAGTCTGCCCAAGGCAAAGCTTACCCATGATGAGGCATGTGACCAGTTAAAAGGTCCTCGATCAACAAGCCCACATCGAGACGGTCCTTAATCGACTAAGACGGAGACACTACACCGAGACTCTCTTCTCGTGCAAGTCACCTGCCCGGTCTCAGCTTTATCATTGCAACCCAAAGTTTGGTACCTGTCAGAGGTACATCTTTTCCGATGTTGAACCCATCATGGCAATGATGGATCCACCATCAAGTTTTAATTTTGAAAGCATCCCATCCCACTTGAAGCATCATCTTTTGTCAAAACAAAGCATTTTTGTTTTTCTAGAGCAAGACTAAGCATCAGAAAAACCTTTTTATAAAACAGTTGATCAAGGAAGAGTAACCAATTTTCCAAGGAAGGAAATGCATCAATTGTTTAGCACACAATTCCTATTACCTAATGCATCAAGCAAGTGAGAAAGATTTTAAAATAGCAAGGAGGTGGAAAATGCATCGGGGCTTGCCTTGAGTTGTAGGAGAGTCAGGCTCTGCTCCACAAATATCGAAATAAAAGCAGTTCCCGGTAGGTGGGTCTTCAGGTGGTGGTGGTGCAACTTCTTCTTCAACCACTACTTCTTCGTTCTCTATATAATCATATATAACCATGAATGCTTATGTAATGCTTATGAAAATGTAGTAATAGAATAAGTTTATCAAGTTGTACCTTGAATACAATTTTCCTTCACGGTACTCCAAGAAACTAGGGTTTTTGGAGTCATTATTTTAGTTCATAGGGCACGCACTATTTAGAAGATTAGGGTTTTGGGATTTAGGTATCAAACATTGTCCAAATCATGTCTAACTTCACACAAGGTTTCTAAATATCATTTAAAGCTTATCCAAAAAGTTTGGTGATTTTTGGAGTTACTAATTAATTTCTAAAATTCCAAGAGTATAGGTTTTAGCTATTTTAAATGCTTCATAATTCCTGGTTTGGACTAAAAATCTTAAAACCATTTTTATTAAATACTATATAAATTTAGGAGTCTAACAAAATTGGTCTCATATTTTTAGCATTTTTTACAATTTTCTAGGAATTCTCTAATCCTAACAGAAAAAGAAAAAGAGAAACTAATGAACAGTGTTGGGCTAAGTTTAGCCCAAGCCGGCCTGCAGAAGGGAGAACACGCGCGTGCCCGCGCCCGTGTTGCCGGTCTTGCGAAAAGGCCCCTGGTTTATCAAATAACTGGTGAAGAAACCCTAGCCACTATTCATCGTCTCTCTAACAAATGCATAGAGGTCCCCCGACTTCTGTTTCTTCTCCAAACTGACCCAAGGCCACGGCGCGCTCGCCGTCAACCACCTTGTTGCTCGGACTGGCCATGACCGGCATTGGCTGCCCAAATTAACTAATGGGCAAGCATCACTGACCCGAGGCGAACCTAGAACAAGCTTTAATTGAGTTAATTCGGCCCTGGATTCACTTACCCATGATGACGGCGATCACCGAGGTCAAACCGAGGTGTTCCCGACGAGTAAGCGTCGTCTAGCTCATTTAGTTGAGCCGACAAGCATCACAAGCATGCGAGGGTGCTAAAACACGAATAAGGAGGGTGAGTGCGGACCTGAGAGCGGCTAGCCTCGATGGGGTGATTCACGGTGGTGCAGATGACCATTTTGGGGGAAAACCCAAATTCTACGGCTATAGTGGCTAATCGGAGCTGAGAGTTAGTGTCTTGGGTTCGTGATAACTTGGCGAAGCAGAGTGGGGCATCAATTTATAGGAGCTTTAGGCGGCGGCTCCGAATTTGGGAGAAGAGTGGAGCTTATCTTCCTGGTGAGGCAATCACCGAGGCTCACCGTGGAGCGCATGCGTTCGCCTAGCGACTGCCACTATCTCGGGGATGCCACGATCATGGCAATGTGGTGAATCAGGCGACTACGTGTCCCTTGCTGCGATCACGGCGAGCACCGGTGGCGATATTTTACCGAACGCGGCAGGCAAGTGGGTACGGCGGTGACTCAGCTCCGGCTAAGACCTTCTTCCCCGAGATCTTTTTAACCCTCACGGTTATCTACTCTTCATTGGCACGAATCGTGACATCAGCGTGAATCGCAGTGCGGAGGTCACCGGCGACGATGTACCTGAACTTGGCGATCTGATCCAAACATTGTACCATCGCGCTGCCATTCAGTTTGTCTGATAGAGCCAATTTGGGGGCAATTTGCTCCCAATTTCGTGTGGTGACTAGATCAACATTCTGCATCAAAGTTGTAGTTTAACAAACCAGCTTTAACTTTGTCAGAGAGGTTTTAGTTAAACATCCATTAAATCGAGCTCCACATGGTCCGAAAGTTGATCCTACACACTGTTAATCAGAATTCAGACTTAGGGCTGACTGACAGCCCGACTTTGGGCTCATTTTACTCCAAATTTTGCATGTGACCAAGGCTTAATCACATAAGCGAAGTTGTACTCCTACATTAGCTCTACAAGTTTGATGTATTGACCCTAGGCAAATTCCTCATGAACTGAAAGATACAGGGTTCCAAAGTTGGCTCTATGCACTGGTTTTCAGACTTAGGCATAGGGATATATGGGGTGTCCCTTTTGCAAATAAGTCCAAACTTCATCATTTGATTTGCAAATCCTCAAATGTGTGAAACATATGATTTGAGGTGCCCTAATACCTTGGTTTCTGCACTTTGGTCCAAAAGTGTACAAAACTTACACATAGCCCCTAGGGTTTCAATTCAGGGTTTTCTAGGGGTCTTTTTAGGGTTTTAACATATTTAGGGTTTTGGTGTTATCAAAGTTCATTAAATGTGATATATTATGATCATTTCTAATAAGTTTTGAGATTTTAACTTGTTTGGGCTTCATTGTCACTCATAAGCCTAGTTTAGGGTTAAGTACTCTACCCTAGGGTTACTCACATACCAAGTCACATCAATACAACTTGTTTGAAATTTTTGCCTAGTGAATGCACTCTAAGTGTAACAAACACATGACATGCTAATGCTCATGATGTTATGCTCAAGTTTTAGTGACAATAACACTGGGGGTGTTACATACCATCAGGATGTGCAAAGTCAAATGTGGTCACCACTCAGAAGAAGAAGCCACTTGGGAACGAGAGGATGATTTGAAAGCCAAGTACCCTGAGCTCTTTGCTAGCGAGCCCTGAATCTCGAGGGCGAGATTCTTTTAAGGGGGATAGGTCTGTAACACCCTAAATTTGGGGGTATAAAATTTCTTTCTAATGATCACCCAAATTCATGTGTTACTCTTCTCTCTCTCACTCTAGGTTTTATCTCTCTCTAGATCCTCTCTTACTTTTTCCCTTTTATGTAGAATTAGCTTAAAGTTAGGGGGATTTAATAATTTATTTTTGCCAAAACATTATGGGTCATGACATGTTGCATCATGCTGAGCTTAAAATATTCTTTGAACTGTTGCACATGTTTGAATTTATTTGAATTTAGAATTGAAAACCCTATAGAAAATAAATAGAAAAGGAATTAGAAAATCCAGAGAAAAAGAAAAAGGAAAAGCAGCCCAGCAGCCCAGCTCGGCCCAGCTCGACCCAGTTAGGCCGCGCGCCAGCGCCGCCTGACAGGCGGGCCCCGCCTGTCAGCGGCGGCTTTCTCTCTCGCGCGCTCTCGCTCTCTGCCCGCTGGGGCCGACCTGTCGGCGCCAGTTGCTTCGCCCACACGCGTCCCTCTTCTCTCTCTTTCTCGCGGGCCCGTTCTGCCAGGCGCTGAGCCGTTGCCCGTGCACCCCTTTTCTCTCTGTGTGCCGTGGACCCTCCCTGTCAGTTCCGCCCTCCCCGCGCTCGCCGTGGACCAACGCGTGCGCACTCGCGCACGTCGCCGGATTTCTCGGCCATGACGCCTGCCCACGCGCCCAGCTCCCTTCTTAGAGGCCCGCCAGTGCCCGCACTCGCTCCCCCTCCTCATTTTGCACAGCATTGCCCTCTCTCACGCTCTGCCCACGCCGCCGGAGACCCGCGCCCGCGTTCCCGACCATCTAGCTCGCCGGAGACCGCGCCAAGCCTCCCCGAGATCCGCCCCGAGGTGAGACACCTTTGCCCGTGCTTAATTTCCCTAGTTTTACTCTGTGCACGGCCAATTTTGGCATCGCCCGGTGCTCGGTCGTGGCGGTCTGCCGTGCTTGCGCGGTGGCCGGCCAATTTAGCCCGGTCTAGTTCGCCGGTGTAGGTTCCTGTGTCACCCCTTCCTCTGCTGAAGCTTTCCCTAGCCTTAGCACGCCTCAAGCCCCCTCCCCGTGGACGGAATCCCTCACCTGAGTTCCTCCGGTCCGCCCGAGGCTTTCTTCCCGCCGTTCTTCCCCCTCTGTTCGTGGATTCATGGCCTTTTCCCCGCCACTGAGTTCACCGTGGCATTCTCTCCCTCTCTGCCCAATCCCGGCGACCCCGGAGCCACCCTAGCTCGTGCCTGCCTCAACTCCGGCGACCTCACCGCTGCGGAGAGGAGCAACGCTGCCCGCAGCCGTTCATCCCCCGGTCTGATCTCCCCCGTCTGATCTTGATCGCACGGCCCAGATCGCGGATTCCGCTTCGCGCACGCACGCCCGGCGCCCCTGGCCCTTCTGTCAGCGCCAGTGTTTCCTGGCGCTGGGCCCGCTTGGTCAGTGCACCCTCCCCCACTGTCGCTGACACCCCCTGGCCTGCCTGTCAGCACTCGCGCGCCCTCGGCCGCAGATCAATCTCGACCGTCGGTTTCTGATCTAACGGTTAGAATCACTAGGTACCCCTTCACGCGACAGTTTTATTAAAGAGACCCTCGGTTTGTTTAGAATCAACCCGCCGTCCCTAATTTTCGCGCGCAGGCCCCTGTATTCTTGCAGATTGAACCCTGGACTTTTAAATATTCATAGAATTAGACCGAATTTCATATTTTGAATTCCCAAACTTGTTTATTTCATATCTTTTGCATATGAGCTCCAAATTTAGTGATTCAAATTGCAAAATGTTCATAGGATTATTCTCTGTTTAAATAAAATAGTTTCATTTACTGTCTACACATTCTAATTTTCATGATTAAGTATGAACTAATGTAGGTGTAGATTTATTTATTTAATAAAATAAATAAAAGGAGAACCCTAGATTTAAACATGTTTAATCTTGTGAGATTAATAATGTGTATTACATGAAATCATCTCTGTTCTAATTTTTAGGTCATAATAAAATAAATTGAACTATGTTATGTATTTGTGAGTAACACCTAGAGAAATAATAATCCATTTTCAAATGAAGTTAGTTTATGTTATAGTTTATGTTATACTTTGAACTCATTATCCCTTATGTAGTATTGTGTCTTTTTAAGATGTACTCCTATGTTTGTACATGTTTGGTGTGCTGTTCATTTGTACTTTCCAAATGTATTGAGTGCATGTTCGCTTTATTTAGACAACGAGCAGTCTGAGGTTCCTAAGTGTGTTGTTGGAGACCTTTCTGAGCAACAACCTGGTGAAGGCAAGTGTCCTCTGACCTATTGTGTCCTACATACTATATAATTCACTGTCCCACATTACTTTATGAAACCTAAGGATTGACTAGCTTTGTACCCTGTCCTTGAATTACCTTTTAGGTTATCATGATTAGCATCTTGCTTTTGCTTTACTTTAATTAATGAACATGATGTGAACATTTATGATACGATAATGTTATCTTGATTATGTTGATGATCCTATGATACTCAAGGGGCTCAGGCCTTTTTCCTGAGTACCTCTCCGTAACGACCTATTCGTGGAGTGACCACCCGGGATAACTGTGCAACCATGAGGATGGAATGGGACGCCCTTAGCTGATTAATTAGACGAACCTAGGGGTGTAGTTGGCTTTGCTTGAGGGCCATCAATGGGGGCCAGGGCGTAGTGCTCGCTCTGCCAAGGGGGGGTGCAGAGGTTCATTCGATTTGGTTTTGTTAGTCACCCACCTTGGGGAGGTGTACTGCGTTTGTACGACTGGCGAAACCTAACGACCAGCTATGCACCAGGGGAGTCTTTGAAAAGGCTACGTAGTGTATTCCTGGACATTCACCTTGGTAGTGAAGATCGGGTCTGTACAAGCTAGGCTGGAAAGGGATCACGACTCATGGGTAAAGTGTGCAACTTCTGCAGAGTGTTAGAAACTGGTATATCAGCCGAGCTCACGGTTAAGAGCAGCCTTGGGATCCTCTCTGATTAGAAGAACTTTGGTTACTTTTATGATGATGGTTAATAATGCTGGTTATAATTCTGATCTCTGGTATTTCCTCTTGGAGGGAGTACTTTTGGGTAATAACTAGGTTCATTACTAAAACATAGCTCTACTAATGGTAATAAATGTTTGACCAACTAAAAGCAACTGCTTACCCTCAACCCCACATACAGCTAGTCCACTTTAGCCAAACGGGACATTTGCTAAGTACGTTGATGTGTACTCACCTTTGCTTTACAAACCACAACACCCCAGGTTGTCCCCACTGTACTCAGTGTTCAGGAGGTGATGCTGGCAACATGGAGGACTTCGAGGAGTTCCAGGATTATGACGAGTTTTAGTTTATCTTAGTGGCAACCCCCAGTCAGCTGCCTGTGTAGGCTTATCATCTACGTATCGTTTTATCTGCACTTTGATGTTTATGTTAAAGACAATGGTTATGTATTAGACTCTGTGGATGTCTTGGACATCTTAATGTAATTAAGTACCTTTCTGCTATTTATTTCGAGCATTGTGTGATGATGTCCAATTATGCAATCGATGTGTACGTGAGTTTCTGATCCTGGCACGTACATGGTTCGCATTCGGTTTACCTTCCAAAACCGGGTGTGACAGGGTGCATAGCCCACACATCCTTGACATGGCGCACTCGGTCACACCACATCAGATCATCACTCTTTTCAGCGGGGAAGAGTTCGAGCAGGTGCATCATCATCTCTAGTGGGTGATATCCACAGAAGGTCGTTAGACCCTTCAAGGTTGTAGCCTCAGTGGTGTCATCCGCTCTGAATCTAGCTGTCTCGAAGTCTAGCGAACACCACCCTAGCTACACTGGGTGAGGCTCCAAGGTCAGCCAGACCCTGCAGCGTGGCACTCGGTGCTTGTAACACCCAAAATCCTATTTTAGGATTTAAGAAGAGGTTCTCCAAAAGCTAGTAGATTATGATGCCTTTCAATAAGGAGTGCCTTTGAAATTATTCTCCTAAATGATAATGTTAGGAGTCTGAGTATTCAAATTTGGGTTTGACTTTTTACATTTAAAGTTTTGAGACAAAAAGGTAATTTAATTGGAAAAAACAAGATTTTTCTAGTTAATGTATCTCTTTCACAGGCTATGCATTAAGAGGTATCAATAAATAATCAATTATTATAAATAAATAAATAAACTTTGCATAGCATTCTGGATTTTTTTGTGCTTGCGCATTGGTTCTAAATTTGAACATTGACTAAATTTGGAAAATTCAAATAGAGAATAAAATAGAAATCTAAAACAGGAAATAATGAAAAAAAAGAAAGAAAAAAAGATAAAACCTGCTGGACCAAATCCTCCTGTTTCGGCCCACCTCCCCTTCCATTTCTTACCCACACGGCCCATGCGGACGAATGCACTCGCATTCACTGACATGTGGGCCCCACAGCACAACCTCATCCCGTTCGGCCGAGCAGAGCGTTATGCTCACCCACGCGCCAACGCCTCCCTAGTGCCGCTTGCGCATGGACCCCCCTCCAGTCAGACCTGGATTCCCATCCGCGTGCTCCCCTCGGCCAGTCGCTGGCGGGTGGCCCATGCACAGGGTCATCTTCTCCCTTCAGCCTTGCAGCGAAATCTCTATAACAAACACCACAGAGACCGCGCGTTCGTTGCCTGGGGCACGATTCCCCCACCTCCATATAAGCCGGCCATTGGAACACGCTGCACCTGGGCGAAGCGACTGCTATCGTGTTGGTAGAGTGGTCGTTGCGGGCGTACGAAGTTGGTGATTACTGTGTCGCTGTCATGGAACCTCGTGTGCGGGGCCGCTCGGGATGAAAGGGAGTGGCCAGGTGTTGACGCCTTTTTGGAGGCGCCAATTACTCAAGAGAACCAGCGGCGGTGCTCTCTGCACAGGGGCGGACGGTCCGCGCGCGGAGGCCGGACGGTCAGCGGCCTGGTGCGAGGCGGCGGTGCTTTCTGGTCAGGCGCGGACGGTCCGCGGCACAGGGCCGGACGGTCCGCGACCTGGTGCAGGAGCCCGAGTTCCCTGCCTGACGGCCGGACGGTCCGCGCCCTAGGGCCGGACGGTCCGCGCGTGCGCAGGGGCGGCGGAAGACCACCGACGACGCCTGGATCTCGCTCCCGGGAGGGACCCCGTCGGGGAGGAGAGATCCTAGGTGGTGTCTAGGCTCGGGCCGGCCGACCTAGACTCCTCTAATCGACATAGAGTCGAAGAGAGACGAAGAATTGGGGATTGGAAGGCTAAACCTAAACTAGACTAGAACTACTCCTAGGATAAAATGCGAAATAGAAGTTGTATTGATTCGATTGTTGATGATTACAAATCGGCCGTAGACCTCTCTTTATATAGAGGAGGGGGGCTGGACCCTTTACACGACTGGATTCCGTGTTAATTCTGCAAATCTAGCCAACAAACATAGCACAAAACTCGGAACTCTAAACTGCTCTGCGCATGCGCGGACCGTCCGGCCCACAGGCGCGGACTGTCCGGACCGCGGACCGTCCGGCCGCTCAATACGGCGCTCAACATATGCCCCCCTGCCTTTTGGTGGAGCTGAGCAAACCAAAAGCAACTAACTCGATGTGATTACATCGGTTTTCTTAGGCATCCTGCCACATACTAGGATGATACTGTTTGAGGAAACGCCCATTCAAAGCCTTAGGCAAGTCCTTGCCTTGTAATGTTTGCAGCAAATAGGCGTTGCCAGACATCACCTGTTTTACTTTATAAGGGCCTTCCCAGCTTGGTGACCATTTCCCAAACTTCCGGTCTTTACTCCTTAGAGGCAGAATGGTCTTCCACACCAGGTCCCCTACTTGAAATGATTTTGCTTTGACCTTCTTGTTGTAGGCCCTGGCTACCATGATCTTGTCTTTCTCTATTGCTCCCAAAGCTATCATCCTCTTGTCGGTCACCTCATCAATATTATCCATCATTGAATTATAATAATCAGTAGCATTTAAATCATTTTGTCTGGCGAACCTGACAGCATTCAAACTTATCTCCACAGGTAACACTGCTTCCTGCCCATAGACAAGCTCAAAAGGAGACACTTGAGTAGCCCTATGTTTAGATATCCTATGAGCCCATAAAGCTTCAGATAAAATCTTATGCCAATGTTTAGGATTATCAGATATCTTCTTTTTTATCAAATTAATCAATGTCCTATTACTAGACTCGGCCTGTCCATTGGCCTGAGCATAATATGGAGATGAATTAAGCAGCTTAATTCTGTATAATTCAGCAAATTCACGTACCTCCTTTGACATAAAAGAAGTACCTTGATCTGTAGTTAAGGTTTGGGGAATGCCGAATCTATGAATAATATGCTCAGTTATAAACTCAATTACCTCCTTGTGTGTCATGTTCTTTAGAGCAACGGCTTCAGTCCATTTGGTGAAGTAGTCAGTGGCAACTAACACAAACCGATGCCCCTTTGATGATGAAGGATGAATTTCTCCAATAAAGTCTAATCCCCATCCTCTGAACGGCCAAGGCTTGATGATAGGATGTAATTCGGCTGCAGGGACTAACTGTAGGTCTCCGAATTTTTGACACACTTGGCAACCCTTATAGTACTTGAAACAATCAGCTATCATACTAGGCCAATAAAAACCAGACCTTCGCAACAACCACTTCATCTTTGGAGCTGATTGATGAGTACCACAAATTCCTTCATGTACTTCGGCCATGGCTAATATAGCATCATCTGGGCCCAAGCACTTAAGCAGGATATCATTGACTGTTCGACGGTAAAGTTCATCACTCATCAAAACATACTTGAAAGCTGTTCGCCGAATGTTCTTATCTGTCCTTATATTGGGATTTCGTAGATAATTAAATATAGGTGTCCTCCAATCACTTGCATCGGCCTCATTGTAGGCCGAATTAATCAAAAGAACATTTCTGGTAACCCCGGACGGTCCGGCGTCATCACGCGGACGGTCCGCGACCTGGGAATTTGGCTTTGCACCGGTTATCAGATTTTCAGTTTTGTGAAACTTTCCTCTCTTTATCCGATAACCTGATGCATCTTGTGCCAAATCGTTAGCTCTATGATTCTCAACTCTAGAGATATGCCGAATACTGAATTCGTCAAAAGAATGAATTATGCTCCAACATTTCTCAAGGTAACTATTTAGAGTACCATCAAAACATTGATATTCTTCTAACACTTGTTGGACAATCAGCTGAGAATCACCAAATACCTTCACATGTTTTACTCCCATACCATTTAAAAGTTCTAAGCCGAATAGGAGGGCCTCATATTCAGCTTGATTATTAGTGCAATAAGTTTTCAATCGGCTAGAGAAGTCAAAGGAGACATTACTTGGTGAAACAAGCACAATGCCAATTCCTTGCCCTTCATTGCAAACCGATCCATCAAAATATAAAGTCCAAGGAGTAATAGTGAGGTATGACACGTCTAGTTCATGAATATCATTAACCCGATGTTCTACAATGAAATCCGCTATGACTTGGCCTTTCATAGATTTCAATGGTTCATAGGCCAAGTCATATTCTACGAGTGCATAAGCCCACTTACCAATTCTACCACTCATAATTGGGTTATGCAACATGTATTTGATCACATCGGCTTGACCAGAAACAGTACAATGACTAGACAGTAAATAACATCTACATTTGGTGCATGCAAAAAACAAGCATAAGCATAACTTTTCAATAAAAGTGTACCTTGTTTCAGCATCCACCAACCTTCGGCTTAGATATGTCACCACATGCTCCTTCCCCTCGGTTTCTTGTGTCAGAACAGCCCCAATGACCTTGTCCTCAGCTGCAATGTATAATCGGAATGGTACTCCTGCTCGTGGTGCTTTTAATACGGGAGCCGAAGATAAGTATTTTTTGATGAGATCAAATGCTTCTTGCTGTTCTGCCCCCCAAGCGAATTCGGCATCATTCTTAAGCCGAAGAATAGGGGTGAACGCATCAATCTTCCCGGCTAGGTTAGAAATAAACCTTCGTAAATAATTCACCTTGCCGAGAAACCTCTGTACCTCGACCTTACAGGTCGGAGGTCCCACATTCCGAATAGACTTGATTCGGTCAGGGTCTATTTCTATACCATGTTCATGTATGACAAATCCTAAAAACTTACCAGCCGACACTCCAAAAGCACATTTACGTGGGTTCATTTTCAAACCATACTGACGCATTTTATCAAAGGCTTTACGCAAATCAGCTATATGAGAACTAAACTCAGCCGATTTGACTACAATATCATCAATGTAAACTTCCACAGTGTTTCCTAACAATTCATGGAAGATCAAATTCATAGCCCTCTGATAAGTAGCACCAGCATTTTTCAGACCAAATGTCATGACAACCCACTCAAATAAACCAATGAAGCCTGGACATATAAAGGCCGTTTTAGACGTATCTTCTTCGGCCATGAAAATCTGATTATATCCGGCATTACCATCAAGGAAGCTAATAATTCTATTTCCTGATGCATTATTGATTAATGTGTCGGCTATGGGCATAGGATATTCGTCTTTAGGAGTTGCTCTATTTAAATTGCGAAAATCAATGCATACTCTAAGTTTACCTGTCTCCTTCTTCTCCACCGGCACAATATTGGAGACCCACTCTGCGTATCTGCAAGGTCTGATAAAATCAGCTTCTAGCAGCCGGTGGATTTCGTCCTTGATGCGTGGGAGAAGATCTGGACGAAATGTTCTAGCTCTTTGCTTGAAAGGTCTGAAACCAGATTTAATAGGCAACCGATGCTCTACGATCTCTCGGCTTAATCCAGGCATCTCAGTATAATTCCAAGCAAAGCAATCTGAATATTCTTTCAATAGACCGATCATCTCATTTCTAGAATCGGTCTCCAGGGTCTTGTTTACAAAAGTCGGCCTTGGAATTCTACCATCTCCTATGTCAATCTCCTCCAAAGGATCGGCCGATGTAAACCCCTGTCCTAGTTTATCAAGATCTCTGAATTCCTCTATCATGTCCCCCACAGAGGAATCAGATGATCTTTGTGTGATGGCGGAATTTCCGGTCTCGGGGACCGGATCATCCGTAATACTGTCTTTTCGCTGTGGTAGATGCTCGGTCTTAAAGTCCGAACTCTTTTGTGAAAGATCAGACCATCCGGCCTTGGCGGCCGAACTGTCTGTGACCAAAGACTCATGAACTTTGTGTGTATTCATCATTTTAACTTTATTTAGGATTTAGCCGATTCTCCATCGGCTCTAGCATTACAGGAATGAAACCTTTCTTATCTATACTTACGAATTGATAATCAGAAAAGTCTACTCCTGTGAGACATGTAGCAGTCTCATAAGTCCAGAGTACAGGGGCATCGGCCACAGCGATGCAGGCCGATACATCAGCATGTACTTGTTCTATGTCATCGCCTACCCATTGTATCAGCATTTGATGTAATGTAGAAGGTATACATTGATTGGCGTGAATCCAATCTCTGCCTAGGATTAAACTGTAATTTCCTTCTACATCAGCGACGAAGAATGCAGCAGCAAGGGTCTTAGTCCCGATGGTTAATTCAACGGACGTGACTCCCCTGGCTTTGATCGAACTATCAGTTCCAACACCGCTGAGGGTCATGTTGGTCTTGACAAGTTCGTCATCTTGTTTACCTAATTTTCTGTATAATGAATAAGGCATCAGATTTATAGCCGCCCCTCCATCTACCAACATCTTAGCAATCGGTATCCCATCAATGTGGCCGCGCACGAAGAGCGGCTTTAAATGATTTACCGATTCTTTTGGTTTAGTAAAGGCGGCTTCTTTAGGACCAAAATCAAACTGGGCGACAACAGGTTCATCGTCGCCGATAATAGTACAATCGGCAGAAAATGTAATAATATTTACATCCATACCTGGGCGTTCTGGAGAAGCCTCGTAGTCGACCAGGTCTTCTCCCAGCAGATCGTCCTCTTCCATTGATGTTGTCGTGTCGTTGGAGGCTTCCTGGTGAACGGCGGACGGTCCGCGTGCGGGGGCCGGACGGTCCGCGCCTGGTGCAGGTCGTCCAGAGACTTCCTGGTGAACGGCGGACGGTCCGTGCGCAGGGGCCGGACGGTCCGCGCCTGGTGCAGATTGACTTTCTATTTCTGTGGCCGTTTGTTTTTTCTCAACGGCCTTCGGTCTCCATTTCTTTTGCGGTGGCGGGTATAGTGGATGTGTGTCATTAAATGTCTTTTCCGCCTCCTTCTCCTGGCTCTCCTTTGCTCTCAGGCGCTGTAATTTTCTCTTTTGGGATCGTGTCAATCCCGCTGGGCACCATCGAGGCATGGAGTATTTTGGATCGACTGTTTTGATGGTAGCCGTATCCTTTTCGGTTGTGTTGGCCGATTCGCCGAAAATCATCGGCCCTTTATTATCTTCTTGTATGACAACATCTGCAGTGCCTATTTTGATGATGTCCTTTTTTGTTGCAGGCATATGCCCCCCTGCCGGATTGGTCGGCCTAGGAGGCCGAGTAGTCCGGCAATCTTGTTGGGCCTGTGCCTGGTGACCAGATTCAGCAGCGCTCAATCGGTCTTGCACTGGCGGCGCCAACCTATCAAAAACGGATGTTTGGGGTGCCCCCCAGGCGGGGTACTGTGGCATCCCAAATGGATATGGTGGCATGCCCCACATTTGATTTGGGACATATGGTGGAGGTAAGTATGTGTATGGATATGGCATAGATGGATAAGGGGGTGGAGGGGTCCATGTCGGCATGTTAGGTCTCAATTGTACAATAGGACCTTTCATTTCTTCCGATTGGTGAAGTGGTCCAATCGGCCTGACCTGACGTTGCTCATGAATGGGTGAGCGGGGTCGCTTCGGTGGCCGGTCACTGGGGCCGGCCTTCTTTTTCACATATTTAGACAACAATTGATCGAAAGTCGGGCCAGGCTTGATCAGCCGACCAGCTGCTTTAAATGTATTTGTTTTCCACGTACCTATCTCTGGTCGTCGTGGTTTGAAGGTACGTGGTCGCTGCGAGTCCTGAGCATGGCCGGACCGTCCGCCAGAGTCGTCCGGACCATCCGGGGAAGCGTCGGACCGTCCGCGTCGGGACGGCGGACTGTCCGTGATGCGCAGCACGGGTTCCCGCAACTGTCTCCCTGTCTGCGCTTGCCCCCCAGTGTTAGAGGCTGTGATGGTCACCTTCAGTGTCTCCCCTCCATCGGGAGTCTTCTCGGCCACCACCTTCCTGCAAGCAACTTTACAATCTCCATCGGCCCTTTTAGCATTGCCGATGATTGTTTCCTTGCCTTTGCCTTTATCGGCTGTATTTGGCCGAACCAAGACTTTCTTGCCCTCGAAGTCAATCATGTTCATCGGAAAGGGCTCTGTATCCACCTGCATTTCCTGAAATTTCAATCGTCCTTCGTTAATGGCCGATTGAATCTGTCGCCGAAATACATTGCAATCATTAGTGGCATGAGAAAATGAGTTATGCCACTTGCAGTACGCACGACGTTTTAGCTCGTCGGCGGATGGAACAGTGTGATTTATTTTAATATTGCCATTTTTAAGTAACTCATCAAATATTTTATCACATTTACCAACATTAAATGTAAACTTTACCTCCTCTTGCCGTTTCTTTTGAACCGGCTGTAAGGAAGCACAAGCCGAAGATTTGGCCTGCTTTGGCCAAACCATTTCAGCAGTGTACACTTCTGCTGATTCGTCATCTGAGCTACTTTGGTCGCATTCTACTATGTGTACGTTGTGACGCATTGTTTTAGCAGTTTCTTTACTCCGGCTTTCGCAAGCCAAAGCTCTCTGGTGTAACTGTGCTAGTGTAAAAAATTGGATGCCTTCTAATCTTTCTTTTAAATAATATCGCAGACCATTAAAGGCTAATCCTACTAGCTGTTTCTCTGCTAAATGAATTTGAAAGCATCGGTTTCTTGTATCTCGGAATCTCCGGATGTAATCATTAACCGATTCATCTTTTGTCTGTCGCAACGACGCTAAATCTACCAAATCCAACTCATAGTCACCGGAGAAAAAATGATCATGAAATTTTTGTTCTAAATCCCCCCATGATGAAATGGAATTAGGAGGTAAAGTGGCGTACCATGCAAACGCAGTTCCTGTTAAAGATAATGAAAATAAACGTACGCGAAATGCCTCTGTGTCGGCCAACTCTCCTAATTGTGCTAAAAATTGGCCTATGTGTTCACGTGTGTTCTTTCCTTGATCACCCGAAAATTTTGTGAATTCGGGTATCCTGGTTCCCTGTGGGTATGGGTGGTGATCAAATCGGCTGTCATAAGGTTTCCGATATGATTGCCCCCCAGGGACCATGCTTACTCCGAGCTTATCTCGGAACGCCCCGGCTATTTCTTCCCTCACTATATCAATGGCAGCCGGTGCAAGACCACCGGCTCTCTGGTCAAACATAAGTGGAGTTGGTTGTATATTAGTATGTTGTCGTTCCCCCCATTGGTATGAGCTACGTGGTGCATTTCCATTTGCCCTATATGGCTCATAGGTTTGATCGTTTCTTTCCGGCCTTCTAGGTGGGGCCGAAAAGCTTTCCTGGGCTCTGGATCCTGAATTAATGGGCTGGTGCATTGCATAGTGTGATGGGAAGTGTTGCTGGGGCGGGCGAGGATTCAAGTAATAATCCTCCTCAAAAGACTCATGTGCGGACTGTCCGGTCATTGGCCCGGACCGTCCGTGATTATGTGCGGCCCGTCCGTCGTTGCACGCGGACGGTCCGCCTGGGTAGTTTAGATTCTGTGTTGTGTGTGGTGGTTCGGGCGCATATCTAGGTAACTCATTAAAAATCGGCCCGACTGTTGTTGGTCCGGACGGTCCGCGCTCACGTGCGGACGGTCCGGTCATGCGCAAATCGGCTGATTTGCTGCCGATTTGCGGTTGCTCAGGGTATGTGTCCATCGGCATCCCATAAAGGGGTTGTGACTGGTCGTGACAACCTGTAGCCGATGTGTTACGCGTGTTACCTCCTAACTCAACCTCGTGCGACGGAAAATTTGTGATACTAGATTTATCAAATGCACGCACTAGTCTCTTAAGATCGCTTTGCATACCCCCTATGATGTTCTGCATTTGTTCACGCTGATCTTCTACATAATTTCTAAGAGATTTCTAAGAGAGTGCAGATCGTTGGTATTACTTACATTGGGGATATCTGGCGTGGGTTGGAGCGAAGCCGGATCCGTCGCCCGATGTCGGACGACCTTGTTGTTCCTGTCCACTTTGAAGTTGGCTAAGAACTTTGCTTTCGCCTCCTGGATCATCCGCTCCTTGTGCTCCTTGAACTGGAGCTGCTCGTCAGCCGGCAAGGTTTCCCAAGTCGGCTCTATGATGTTGCTTGGAGAAATATCAGAGCTTTCCCTTGAACCGGCCATTGAGGGCCGATTTGATGAGCTTAGGTGTTTTTCCCCAGCGGAGTCGCCAAAAAGTATGTTGACGCCTTTTTGGAGGCGCCAATTACTCAAGAGAACCAGCGGCGGTGCTCTCTGCACAGGGGCGGACGGTCCGCGCGCGGAGGCCGGACGGTCCGCGGCCTGGTGCGAGGCGGCGGTGCTTTCTGGTCAGGCGCGGACGGTCCGCGGCACAGGGCCGGACGGTCCGCGACCTGGTGCAGGAGCCCGAGTTCCCTGCCTGACGGCCGGACGGTCCGCGCCCTAGGGCCGGACGGTCCGCGCGTGCGCAGGGGCGGCGGAAGACCGCCGACGACGCCTGGATCTCGCTCCCGGGAGGGACCCCGTCGGGGAGGAGAGATCCTAGGTGGTGTCTAGGCTCGGGCCGGCCGACCTAGACTCCTCTAATCGACGTAGAGTCGAAGAGAGACGAAGAATTGGGGATTGGAAGGCTAAACCTAAACTAGACTAGAACTACTCCTAGGATAAAATGCGAAATAGAAGTTGTATTGATTCGATTGTTGATGATTACAAATCGGCCGTAGACCTCTCTTTATATAGAGGAGGGGGGCTGGACCCTTTACACGACTGGATTCCGTGTTAATTCCGCAAATCTAGCCAACAAACATAGCACAAAACTCGGAACTCTAAACTGCTCTGCGCATGCGCGGACCGTCCGGCCCACAGGCGCGGACTGTCCGGACCGCGGACCGTCCGGCCTCAGGGCCGGACCGTCCGGCCGCTCAATACGGCGCTCAACACCAGGGACCTTCACTGAAGGTCTGGCGTGGTGGTCGTCGTCGCGGCAAGGAGGAGCTTTGACCAATTAACCCGCGATTTCTCGCCGCACTTCAATCTTTGCCGTCGGATTACCCCTAGCCGTGGGCGGAGCTCTCTACGCCTTGTTTCCAGGTAAGAAAGTCCTAGACCAATCCGCCTTGGTCTCAGAACCATGTAGTATGGGAGAGCGTTCGATATGGGGCATGGGATCGCCGGAAGGCTGAATCCGGCCATCCCTCCGCCGCGTTACTAGGCGGCGCCACCATCCGGCGCTGGGGGGAGGAAGATGGGCCTCTAGCCGTCGATTCTCTGATGGAGGGTGGCGATTAGATAAAAGGTAATGGTTTGGTCTGGGGCGAAGTGAGCCGTTAGATCATGGATGAGCGATCGCGATCAAAGCAAGGCTTGGGCCTCGCGTGAACCGTGGATTTGGGAGGTAACGGCTATGATTAGATCACACGTAATATTTCATCCGAATCGATGCAGGTCGTCCGATCTGGATCCTATGTATGAGGATCGATCTCTGTTATTTTTAAGTATGGGTGATTGATCGTAGATCCGACAGGTCTGGGAGAGTACCGGTTCACCTAAAACCCCTATTTAATCTGGGTCGTTCGGATTTGATCGGGCGGCTGTTATGGGTCCATACCCTTTCGGTCGTGACAAATTCTTAAAGAGACCTCGTAATTTTCTTGAATAGACCCACGATCCATCTACATTCATAAACCAATACGAATGAGTCCTTTTATTCACAAAATCAACCCTGCATTTGATAGAAATAGCGACACCGTCCATAATAAAGTCGGTTTTCTTTTATAGAATCCAAAAATGATTTTTAGGATGAAAGTTAGTGCAATAAAATTTAGAAAACCCATAACTAAATCATTTTAACTCCTTTTTGATCCATTCCACTTGCATTAATCTTATATTAATATTGTTTATCAACTAGTAACCTTGTATTACCACGAAACCCATGATTAAAATTTTGTACCTCATTTGTTTTATAGTAGACACTTAGACCTTCGGAAAATCATAACTTTATAACTGTAACTCCAAATTTAGTGGTTTTCTCGAACCTAGGATCTAGTTATGATGCGTAGAACATCATTATGCAGTTTGTTCTTATGTTTGGTGTAATATTAATTTTGCCTATACTATGTTTGTTTGTATTGCTACGAGTAGCAGCGAGGTTACGAGTCACTTGAAGATCAAGTTGGTACCTAGGAATCTCGAGTCTAAGGCAAGTTGTGCCTTTGATCACTCTTCTTTACCTAATAATATTTCGGTTAATCATTGTGGCATGCTCAGGTTAATTTGATGGGACCTAATAGGCTTATCTAACATTGTTTATCCCACACCTTGCCGACAAAAGAACTATTGGGTAGTTTTGCTATTGCTCTACGAGGTTTTGGGAAAGTAATGTTATATTATGTTCATGTTCCAATCCTGTTGTTGTTGATTATTGTTCATGATTAGATCATTATGTTAATTGGAACATGGAGAACCACCCGGGAAAACATGCTACCATAAGGGTGGTATGGGACGCCCTTGGCTGACTATTAGGAAAGCTAGTGGAGGACTACCTTACCCGAAAGGGGCAAGAGCGGTAGAGGAGCTGCGTATAGGGAGGTTCTCGAGTCGGTCATGCCGCGATGGCTTTTCGGACGAGGGATTCCTATATTGCCCTTCTCAGAAACCATAGCGGGTTTTCTGAAGCTAGTGGAACTTTGTAAAGGCCTTATCGTGGATCCCTAGCCATCCACCTCGAAAGTGTCTAAGGGCCTTGCAAACCCTGCTAGTCTGGATACACTACTTGTGGGTAAAGATGTGCAACCTCTGCAGAGTGTAAAACTGGTATATCAGCAGTGCTCACGGTCATGAGCAGCTTGGACACTCACATGATTAATTTATGGAATTAAACTTAATTTGTCATTTGCATTGCATTGTGGGTGTTGTTATTAATTGTGATCTCTTATTTAATTGGGTTGGTATCTACTTACACTTAGTAATTACTAATAAAATTTTGACCAACTTTAAAAAGCAATGCTCAGATTTAACAATCTCCTTTGGTAAGCCTTACACTTCATATGAGCTCCCACCTTTGGTGAGTTCATGCACATTATTCCCCACAACTTGTTGAGCGATGAACGTATGTGAGCTCACCCTTATTGTACTCACACCCCCCAGGTCAAGAACAGGTACCACAGGATGAGGCGTATGAAGGATGATGTGATGAGTTCGTGAGTGGTCTAGGCCGTCGTCTCCCAGTCAACTTTGGTTGCTGGATCGTTGTCTTCGCATGATGTAATTATTTATCTATTTTGTACATAACTCTGTTATATATTAAAGATATGACATTTGTTTCTGTACCATGAGTCATCTTATGTATGAGACTTGATCCTAGCACACTTGGAATTTAGCGCCCGAGTTTTGGACCCCTAAAACCTAGGTGTGACAGTTGTAACACCCCTGGTGTTTATATTCCGCTCGACAACGAGTATGTATTTAAGCACGTAATATCAGTGGATAAAACGGATGCTAAATTTTAATCATCTTCGCTTATCACGATTTAAATAACGCATCTGTTTCGTCTGTCGCGAGTTCAACATCGTTTTTATTTATCCGGGCTATTCCTAAATTTTCGTGATGTTCGAAACATCGTTGTTCCGAAAATCGGTGCGTCCGGTGATTATTTAAAATCCATCGCTCGCGAAAATATGAAATTCGGAAGCCCGACCCACTCGGATGATTTTTATCCTATGCAAATTAATTTGAACTCGACGACTAAAATGTTCGGGGTAAAATAATTCGAATCGCGCGAAATCTTGCACGAGGTTATGATCCAATTTATCCCTCAGCACGCTGCTTTGGCGAGCACAAGAGTAATGATTGGGCCTGTTTTTCCAGTGCGCTGTCTTCGGCAGAGAAATCGGGTGCTTGATTAGTGGATAAGATTTATCAGGTTAGACGAGTTAAGCGCAGACTAAATACCGTAGCCGAAATCATTTTAAATTGATTCGTTTACATTTCGCCGAGAATAGTCACGAAAGCTATCTAAACAAAATCTAGTCCTCGAACTTCCCATTCCGTGCTTCGGAGAATGAGATGTGTAGACCCTTTAGTTATCACTAAAAATCTTCTCTACAATTGTTATCTCATCTGTTGATCTTTTCTGTACTCCTCCAATCCTTATCTGTTTCACTCGATATTTCCTGGCATCATCATTCTTATCTCCTTCTCTCTGATTTTTTCAACCGCCGATCTCTGTCCTGATATTTTCTCGCGGTATTTATCTTCTCCCACGCGCGCACAGGCTTCTTGCTCCCTCGTGTCTTCCTCCTCTGCCGCAGCTCGCTTCCTCTCTGTTTGCCATGCGCCCAGCCGCCCTTCCTCTTCCTCTCGACGCCCTGCTTCTCTCCCGCCTCGCGGCCGTGGAGCTTCCCTGCTGGCGCGCCCCCGCTCCCTATTTGCCCCATCTCGCGGCGTCCCATCTCCCACGCTCAGCCGCACCTCTGCTTCTCTGCTCGGCGCCCTGTCTCTCTCTCTCTCCCTCGCGGCTTCCCTTCTCCCGAGTTTCCCCTGCCATGGCACGCCTGCTCCCTAGCTCGCCGCTCGCCTAGCCCAGCCACCCCTCCTCTCTTCTCCCTCGCGGTACCTCTCTGTTGGCGGACGTTTTCCCAGCCGTGGATCTCCTTGTGTGCCGCGCTCGTGCGTGTCCCAGCTTTTCCCTTTCCTGGCGCTCGTGCCCTGCTACTGCATCGGCTCTAGCTCGTTCCTATGGAGCCGGTCGCCCCTTCCTGCTCGCCTAAGCCAAGCTCCCATGGCGCCGTTCTTCCCTGAGCTCCCTCACGTCGCGCCCCTGGCTCGGATCTCTTCCCTGCGCTCACCGTGGCTTCCTGCTGCAGCTCGCCCCAGCTCGGATCCGCTGCGAGCTCATCGGACCGCGTCCCTGGATCGCCCCAGCTTCCATGGCTGCTCGCGAATTCCCTCTGTTGGCCGCGTAGACCTCCTAGCCGCGGGCGGCTCTGGCCCAGGCTGCCGTCGCGCCCTCCCCTGCAAGCTGCCACGTCCTGGTGGCTGGTGTTCACTTACGTCGTCTCGACCTTCACCAGGTGCGCGTGCCGGCCATCGGCCTTGCCATGGCGCTTCGCTTCCCCCAGCAGCGCTCTCCTCCTCTACTCCAACCATAGCCGCGCCCCTCAGCTCGCCTGCACGTTTCTCTGCTCGCCGGCGCGCCCTTCCTGCTGCCTCACTCGGTCTTCGTCTCTGTCGCGCCGATCTGCGCTCGTCCGTGGCCGTCGAACACGCCCAGCTCCTTACTCGCCACGGCCTTGGTCGTCGCATCGCTGTGTGCAGCGGTGGCGTGGCGGGTATTGGTCGCGGGCATGGTCGGGGCGACGCAAGATCTGGGCACGCCGTCATTTCATTATGCCTAGCGTCGTGCCTTTTATGCCAGTCATCGATTTCTTATTCACCACAACACCGTCATCCCCTGCCGTGCCCTGGATGTCGTGCTCGTTGTGGTCGGCTCTGGTGGTCGGCATCGTCGACCGTCAATTCCGTCAATAGCCACGTTCATTCGTTATTGTTCAGTACTCCGCGAGAAAGAAATCTAGGGAAATCTGGGTGTTGAGCACCAATTTGAGCGCGGACGGTCCGGCCCTGAGGCCGGACGGTCCGCGCGTGCGCAGAACAGATTAGGGTTCCGAGTTTTGTGCTACGGTTGTTAGCTAAAATCATGGGATAAGCTCGGAAATTAGTTTGTAAAGGGTCCAGCCCCCCTCCTCTATAAATAGAGAGGTATACGGCCGATTTGTAATCAACAATCGAATCAATACAACTTCTATTCGCATTTATTTCCAGTACAATTAGGAGTAGTTCTAGTCTAGTTCTAGTTTAGCCTCTCGATCCCCAAATTCTCCGCCTCTCGTCGACTCTACGCCGATTAGAGGAGTCTAGGTCGGCCGGCCCGAGCCTAGACAACCCCTAGGATCTCTCCTCCCCGACGGGGTCCCTCCCGGGAGCGAGATCCAGGCGCCGCCGGCGATCCTCCGCCGCCCCTGCGCACGCGCGGACCGTCCGGCCACCAGGCAGGAAAACCTAGCCCCTGCGCCAGGTCGCGGACTGTCCGGCCCCAGGCCGCGGACCGTCCGCGCCTGACCAGAGAGCGCCGCCGCCGGTTCTTCTTGAGTAATTGGCGCTCCGAAAAGGCGTCAACATACTTTTTGGCGACTCTGCTGGGGACAACACATATAGACCTATCAAATCGGTCCTCAATGGCTGGTTCAAAGGATAGCTCTGAGGTTTCCACCAGCAATATCATCACACCGACATGGGAAGCCTTGCCGGCTGAAGAACAACTCCTGTTCGAGGAGCGCCAGGAGCAGCTGGTCCAAGAAGCAAAGGCAAAATTCCTGGCTGACTTCAAAGTGGACAGGAACAACAAAGTCGTTCGGCAACGGGCGACAGATCTGGCTTCGCTCCGACCTACTACGATTACCCCAAATGTAAGTAGCACCAACGAACTCCAATCTTTTAAAGCTTACATAGACGAACAGCGAGAACAGATGCAAAATATCATAGGGGTTATGCAAAACGATTGTAGGAGACTAGTACGTGCATTTGATAAATCTAGTGTAGCAAATTTTCCTTCACACGAATTTGAATTAGGAGATAATACACGTAATACATCGGTTAGAGGTTGTCACGACCAGTCACAACCCCCTTATGGGATGCCGATGGACACATACCCTGAGCAAACGTAAATCGGCAGTAAACCAGCCGATCTACACATGTCCGGACCGTCCGCTCGCGAGCGCGGACCGTCCGGGTCAGCCACAGTCGGGCCCATTTTTAATGAGTTACCTAGACACGCACCCGAGCCACCACATAGGGCACCGAATTTAAACTACCCAGTCGGACGGTCCGCATACAACGACGGACGATCCGCACATAATTACGGACGGTCCGGACCAATGTCCGAACAGTCCGCATATGACCTTTTTGAGGAAGATTGTTACTTGAATCCTCACCCATCCCAGCAACACTCCCAATCACAATATGCAATGCACCAGCCCATTAATTCAAGACCTAGAGCCCAGGAAAGCTTTCCGGCCCCATCTAGAAGGCCGCAAAGAAACGATCAAACATATGAGCCATATAGGGCAAATGGAAATGCACCACGTAGCTCAAACCAATGGGGGGAACGACAACATACTAACATGCAACCAACCCCACCTATGTTTGACCAGAGAGCCGGTGGTCTTGCACCGGCTGCCGTCGATATAGTGAGGGAAGAAATAGCCGGGGCGTTCCGAGATAAGCTCGGAGTAAGCATGATCCCTGGGGGGCAATCATATCGGAAGCTTTATGACAGCCAATTTGATCACCACCCATACCCACAGGGAACCAGGATACCCGAGTTTGCAAAGTTTTCGGGTGACCAAGGAAAGAGCACGCGTGAGCACATAGGCCAGTTCCTAGCACAATTAGGAGAATTGGCCGACACCGAAGCATTCCGTGTGCGTTTATTTTCATTATCCTTAACAGGGACTGCATTCACATGGTATGCCACGCTCCCTCCTAATTCCATTTTATCATGGGGAGACTTAGAGCAAAAATTTCATGAACATTTCTTCTCTGGTGATTATGAGCTAGATTTAGTAGACTTAGTGACCCTACGACAAGAAAAGGATGAATCGGTTAGTGATTATATCCGGAGATTCCAGGATACGAGAAACCGATGCTTTCAAATTCATTTAACAGAAAAACAACTGGCGGGATTAGCCTTTGATGGATTGCGCTATTATTTAAAACAGAGATTAGAAGGCATCCAGTTCTTTACTCTAGCACAATTACATCAGAGAGCTTCGGCTTGTGAAAGCCGAAGCAAAGAACTAGTCAGAACGGTTCATCATAATGTCCCTATAGTAGAACACAATCAAAGTAGTTCGGACGATGAACCAAAGAAAGTTTACACTGCCGAAATAGTTTGGCCCGAGCAGGCCAAATCTTCGGCTTGCTCCTCCTTGCAGTCAGTTCAAAAGGAACGACAGGAGGAGGTTAAGTTTACATTTAATGTCAGCAAATGTGATAAGATATTCGATGAATTACTAAAAAATGGTAACATTAAAATTGATTATATCGTTCCACCTGCCGACAAACTAAAGCGTCGCGCATACTGCAAGTGGCACAACTCATTTTCCCATGCCACTAATGATTGTAATGTGTTCCGACGACAAATTCAATCGGCCATTAACGAGGGACGATTGAAATTTCAGGAGGACACGGAGCCCTTCCCAATGAATGTGATCGACTTTAATGGCAAAAAGGTCCTAATTCGGCCCAACACAGCCGATAAGGACAAAGACAAAGAAGTCATCATCGGCAACGCACGGGAGGCCGATGGAAACAACAAAATTTCTTACAGGAAAGTGATGGCCGAGAAGACTCCTGATGGAGGGGAGACACTGAAGGTAACCATCACAAACTCCAGCGCTGGGGGGCAAGCACAGACAAGGGGATATGCGCGAGAACCCATACTACGCATCGCGGACGGTCCGGTGTCTAGGCGCGGACGGTCCGTAACATCCCCGGACGGTCCGAAGCGTTCCGGCGGACGGTCTGGCAACGTCGAAGAGCCGCGGCGACCACGTACCTTCAAACCACGACGACCAGAAATAGGTACGTGGAAAACTAACACGTTCAAGGCAACTGGTCGGTTGGTAAAATTTAGCCCGACCTTTGATCAATTATTGTCTAAATATGTGAAAAAGAAGGCTGGCTCCAGCGACCGGCCACCAAAGGGACCTCGCTTACCCACCCAGGTGCGACGGCAGGTTAGGCCGATTGGACCACCACACCAATCGGAAAGGACGGGAGGTCATAATGTTCAATTAAGACCTAACATACCTGCATGGACACCTCCACCACCATATCTAACTATGCCATATTCATACACATACATACCTCCACCATACGTCCCAAATCAAATGTGGGGCATGCCACCATACCCACTTAGGATGCCACAGTACCCCGCTTGGGGGGCACCCCAAACATCTGTATTCAATAGGTTGACACCTCCAGTACAAGACCGATTGAGAGCCCCTCAATCTGGTCCACAAGCACAGGCCCAGCAAGATTGCCGAACAATTCGGCCCCAAAGGCTGACTAATCCGGCAGGGGGGCATACAGCTACAACCTCCAACAGTACGAAAAAGGGAGACGTCATTAAAATAGGAACGACAGATGTCGTCGTACAACAAAATAACGAAGGGCCAATGATTTTTGGTGAATCGGCCAACACAAACAAAAAAGAAAGTACGACTGTCAATAAAATAGCCGATCCAAAATACTCCATGCCCCGATGGTGCCCATCGGGATTGACACGATCGCAAAAGCGAAAATTACAGCGCCTTAGAGCAAAGGAGAATCAGGAGAAGGAGGCGAAAAAAATATTCAATGACACACATCCGCAGTATCCGCCACCACAAAAGAGATGGAGACCAAAGGCCGTTGAGGAAAATCAAACGGCCATAAAGACAGAAAATAAAACAGCAACTGTGCAGCTCTTTGCAGGTATAGCAGACAGTCCGGCTATAAAGATCGGACCAACCGTACAGGGCGCGGACCATCCGACCCTTGAGGTCGACTCATCCGCAATAAACCATGACACCTGCAACGACGTGCCGACACCCATGGAGGAAGATGACCTGCAAGGAGAAGACCTGGTCGACTACGAAGCTACGCCAGAACACTTAGAAAATTAGGAAAAGCTAGGTGACGGATTGGTTAGGATCAGTATGATGCTCGACGGTGTTGGGACCGACAGTTCGATCAAAGCTAAAGGGGTCACGTCCGAGACCAAGACCACTGCGTACCATCCTAGTAAGTGGCAAGATGCCTAAGAAAACCGGTGTGATAACATCGAGTTAGTTGCTTTTGGTTCGCTCAGCTCCACCAAAAGGCAGGGGGGCATATGTTGAGCACCAATTTGAGCGCGGACGGTCCGACCCTGTGGCCGAACGGTCCGCGCGTGCGCAGAACAGATTAGGGTTCCGAGTTTTGTGCTACGGTTGTTAGCTAAAATCATGGGATAAGCTCGGAAATTAGTTTGTAAAGGGTCCAGCCCCCCTCCTCTATAAATAGAGAGGTATACGACCGATTTGTAATCAACAATCGAATCAATACAACTTCTATTCGCATTTATTTCCAGTACAATTAGGAGTAGTTCTAGTCTAGTTCTAGTTTAGCCTCTCGATCCCCAAATTCTCCGCCTCTCGTCGACTCTACGCCGATTAGAGGAGTCTAGGTCGGCCGGCCCGAGCCTAGACAACCCCTAGGATCTCTCCTCCCCGACGGGGTCCCTCCCGGGAGCGAGATCCAGGCGCCGCCGGCGATCCTCCGCCGCCCCTGCGCACGCGCGGACCGTCCAGCCCCAGGGCGCGGACCGTCCGGCCGTCAGGCAGGAAAACCTAGCCCCTGCGCCAGGTCGCGGACCGTCCGGCCCCAGGCCGCGGACCGTCCGCGCCTGACCAGAGAGCACCGCCGCCGGTTCTTCTTGAGTAATTGGCGCTCCGAAAAGGCGTCAACACTGGGTAAAGAAAAAGCGAACCCCATCCGTCGCTTCCATGGTGTGCTGAAAAATGTTCCCACCGGACATCGTCGTCAATCTCACGAATTCAGATCGGGTTTAGGTAACGATAAGCCGATTTATTGTTTCAGATAGTGTTTGATTGATGATTTGGATATATTAATTACGTCGGTCCTTTTTCTCGTAGCATATGTGTATTGTGGTAGTAGATATAATATTTATTAGGATACCCGAGTCGCTTGCTGCGATTTGGTCAAAGTCGAGTAGTGAATCACCAGTTTGAGATGTAGGTTATGGAAATAGAGCTTCAGTAGGTATACTTGTCGAGTATATTTAAACTAGTTAAGTTAGTTTTAAGTATGGATATGGCCGATTGTGGTTAGCACCATCGACCTATATCTTATGCATTTTAATTCACAACGTGGAAACATATGTCTAGTTTAATTGGATTGATCTGATGTTGTGGTGTGCTTGTGTTCAATGGTGAATTAATCACGTTGTATAATGATTGTCGATGGGTAGGTCAGGTGAGTAGTGCCTTGATAGGTGTATATGTTAAATATAATTAAATAGGTTCCACGTATATGATGAGTAGTGGTCTTGAATATTGGTAAAATGTTCTGTTCATACGGTAATAGGATGAAGTTAGTATTTTGTAGAATTCTCGAGTTCTAATTATATTATGTCTGATTATGTTGGTACATACATAAGAATTAGGTTGTCGTGATTATGATGATGACTTAATCGTAATATTATCTTGCGATACCCGTCTTTATATGCATTCATGTGCATAATGCATTTCATTTAGGTACATGAATTAACCACATGATGCAAAGAACCAGAATTGAGTCGACCACAAGATGGTGCTGATGAACGGAACTGAAGATGGACAGACGAAACAAGTATCAGAACAAAAGATGGTCGTCAGGTGGACGTCGCCTAACAAACACTAACCTAGTGTTACTCCAGGCAAGCCCCGGTGCATTTGCCAACTCCTTGATGTTTTAAAATCTTTTATCACCTTGTTTCATGCATTAGGTGATAGGAGTTGTGTGCTAAACAATTGATGCATTTTCTTCCTTGAAAAATTGATTACCCCTCCTTGATACCCTATTATGAAAATGATTTTTATGATGCTTAGCCTTGCTTTAGAAAAACAAAAATGTTTTGTTTTAAAACAAAAAGTGATGCTTCAGATTGGATGGGAAGTTTTCAAAAATAAAACTTGATAGTGGATCCATCACGGCCGTGATGGGTTCAACATCGGAAAAGATGTACCTCTGCCAGGTACCAAACTTTGGGTTGAAATGAATAAAGCTGAGACCGGGCGGTTGACTTGCACGAGAAGGGAGTCTCGGTGTAGTGTCTCCGTCTACGTTAATTAAGGACCGTGTCGATGTAGGCTTGATGATTGATGACCTTTTAACTGGTCACATGCCTCATCATGGGTAAGCTTTGCCTTGGGTAGACTAATACCAGAATAAGATAACACGCAATGGGAGTGGAGAGATGGCGAGAGTAGCATGTACCCTCCGTGGCAAGAGGCTGGACGATGGTGTATCTGTGCTCTCGGTTGGCATGAACCTGATCTGGTCTTGTAGGAAATAGGTGATGCCTAAGAGGGGGGTGAATTAGGACTTCTAAAACTTTCGCTAAACTGGGCCACAATTAAATCCCTAGAGCAAAACATATGCAAATAGTCAAACTAGAATGTGCAAACTAGGTTTTGTCTAAGTGTTGCTATCTCTACCGCAATGGCTAAGTTTCAATCTACACTAAATAAGTATGTATACAAGATTGAAACTAAAATTCTTAATATAAATGCGGAAACTTAAAGAGCAAAGTAGAGAAGCAAACTCTCGTGGATGATGCCGGTATTTTTACCGAGGTATCCGGAACTGTGTAAGGTCCCGACTAATCCTCGTTGGTGCCCCTACGCAAAGGGAAGCCCACGCGAGGGCCAAGCACTTCGGTCGAGTAACTCCGTAAAGAGCCGCGGGCCTTCTCCACGCGCAAGTGGTGCTCCGCTTCCGGCTCCTCTCGGACGCTCCCCGTCATCTCCACTATCGAGCTTCCGGCCGAAACGCCGCGGGCCTCGTTTCCTCCGGTACACGGTGGCGACCGTGACACAAACACGGTTGTCACGGTCTCGCAAGACTCTCGCCCCACTCGGTACAATTACAACGGCTCGCGCAAGAGCCGAGGGTTGTGTGGTTTTACAAAACTCACCCAACTAACTAGGGATCACCTAGAGCAAGCACTAAAGCGGTCTAACTAACCTATGCACTTCACAAAGCACCTACGCTAATCACCGAGTGATTCTATTAAGCACTTGGGTGTAGGAGCACTTGGGAATGTCTAATGTATGCCTTAGTATGTCTCTTGGGCTCCCACACTTGGAAATGGCCGGTTGGGGGTGTATTTATAGCCCCAACACAAATAGAGCCGTTGGAGAAAAGCTGCTGCTTCTTGCGGCACACCGGACAGTCCGGTGGTGCACCGGACAACGCACTGTAGCCTGTCCGGTGCGCCTAGCCGTTGCCCTGTCAGAGCAGGTGACCATTGGCGCCGCAGGCTTTCCACACCGGACAGTCCGGTGGTCTTCTCTCCGGGTGCCACCTGGAACTAGCCGTTGGGCTGCGGTTCCCTGGTGCACCGGATAGTCCGGTGTGCCACCGGACAGTCCGGTGCTCCACGCACAGACAGTCCACAGGCAGCACACTTGGACTTTTCTTGGATCTTTTTAATGTCTTCTTTTGAGCTGTTGTTTTCTTCAATTCCTTAGTCCAAGTTAATCTTGCATCATGTGAACTACAAACACAAACACTAGAAAACTTATTAGTTGACGGATTGTGTTGATCATCAAACACCAAAACTCAATTAGACAAATGGCTCGGGGTCCATTTTCCTTACAATCTCCCCCTTTTTGGTGATTGATGACAACACAACCAAAGCAAGCAAATAATACAGTTATTTGAATGACATTATGCAATCTACTTGCTAGGATGCATGTTTGTCCCCACAATGTGATATTGTGGACTTAAGCCTCCCCCTAACTCCATAATTCACTTAATTCCTATTTTAGACCAAAATGCAAAAACCACTTGAAAGATCAAAATTTTAATTTGGTGGTGTTTGGTGTTTGATAACATTTTCATTGCTTTGGTCCCTACAACTTCTCCCCCTTTGGCATCAACACCACCGAAAAGGAAGACATTAAAAGCAAATAGGAAGCAAATAAGACTTGCCCTCTCTAAAGAATTATCAATTAATATCAATAGAGGCACTAAAAGATTACTCCCCCTAAATGAGTGTTCTTCTTTAGAAAGAATTTTCTCCCCCTTTAGAGACGAAGAAAAACTCCCCCTGATAGAGATCTTCTACTTAGGAAAAAGCATGTGAGAAATAGAGGTGCAAGACATAATTTGAATAGACTAACTTCCCTTATGCATAGGTAACAAAATATGAGTTAATAGTATATGCATTTATAGCAACATGGGAAGTATAAGATATGAAATATAGTCTAATCAAATATTGGAGAAGACATGTAAATGATACTTAATGTAGTCTCAAAGATACCAATCGAAAGTCAATGGCAGACCAATTGAAAACCAATGGCAGGCTTGTGAGACATGAAAGTTCTTGGAGATTTTGCAGTGGAAGTTTTTTGTCATTCTCCGGGGACTTCATTTTCCTTACAATGAGACTATCACATAAAAATATACTTGAAAAGGTGTTAGTCTCAAAGTCTTAGATTATAGAGTAACCTACCCCTGGATTTGTGCATACAAATTTTGAATACTTGTAGGAGACATGCACTTTGATTTGATATCAAGAGGGGCAAATTATCTATAATCTGAACTTTGGCACATATAAGTTAAATGATACAGATTGTAGAATATGAGTGTTTTACCACTTGAAGAATTCACAGTTATCAAAAGATGTATCAATTACTATGGAGTGATATAGAAGCTATGTGTCGTGCTTAAATAAACGTTTTTAAGTCATGTAGGTTTGCTTAAGTATATGAATTGAAAGCAAGCAATCCTACCATGTGATTTACCTAGTATGCATAATTTTAAACAAAAGTAAATACCAAATGTAATACTAGGCATGTAAGGTAAACTAGATACAAGGTAAATAGATACGCATATCTACAACAAGAAATACAATAATTCTAGTTACCTTAGTCATGGGTGGGAAATTTGGGTCTAAAATTTTCACTAACCCACTTGGCAAATAAACTTGATCCAATATGATGTATCCTATGATATACATCCCAACTTTGCCAAGTCTCTAAATTTCCCGTCGACCTTCGATCCACTCACTTCCCTTTCAGGATCCAAACCTTCTTGGTGCTTTTCATGGTTGAAATTATTTCCTTTGGCACCCAAATGCTTTTGGCCCCCTTTCCTTTGTTGGCTTGCTTGTTGGCCTTGATTGCTATCACCTTTCCATTCTTTTTCTTCTTGATCAAATATCGTGTAGCAGCCTTTTTGTCCACCATTTTGATGTAGGTGTTGGAGACTTTGCTTGATGGCATTTGCTTGAGCTTTTGCCTTTGTTTATCCCTGTAACACCCCACTGGTCACACACATTGGATGTTACCAACACTCCTCCCACTAAACTTATGCAACACAAGAGATGTAATAAAGAGATAAAATATTGCAAAATCCGGGAGCACCTCCTTTGAAACTAGCATAACAAGGGGGGGGGGAAACATGTAGTTCATACAGGATATAAAGATAGATAATTCACGTAGTACAATCTAAATGCGAAAGTGGTAAAACATATTCATGACCCAACAGGAACAAAAAAATGAGATAAGTAACTCAGCCCACCCCAACAAATTAAACCGCTCAACCACCAAGAGAAGCTAGAACATAGAAATTCTCTAGACTTGACCCTCCCTGATTAACAACATTATTAAGTAGTGGTTCCTTTATTAAAGGTGTAGTGGTCGTGCTGCTACATCCCTCTTTTCCCAAAGCAGAAATTAGGTGCCTGCATCAAACAATGCAAGAGTGAGATGACACATCTCAGCAAGTAAACATAGCAACAACAAATTGGACATTGTAAATCAACTGTGCTTAAACAACCACGTAGTTCAAAACTTTCTTCTTGAACATTAAATTGCAGCAAGTAAACAAGTAACTAATTACTTAACGCCTAGAAGAATCACCATGTAAAAATCCAGATTATCCACATCAACATAATAGATTCCACACCTCTCTCATGAATGCACATGGCTACAGATGCAATAATGACTTCTGCCTCCATATCTCTAAGGATATGAAGCTGCATCATACCCCTTCTCGGGCAACATATGATGCTCAATGTACCGGTACGGTCGGACCATAAAATCGCGACGAAACTTCAATGCAATGGATGATGAATGCATTATGCAAGTCAACAACATGAGTTCTTCCCAAACAGAATGTGCTAGACATATACTTCCACTTATTCCACATAATAAACCACATGGGTAACATGATCAAACCTCATACTCAACATATATAATCAGTAAAACATGAATATCTTCCAACGATGGTACTCAATTAAAAGTATGAATACAAACACAACAACACAACATAATCAAGTGTAAGACTCTTCATTCGACAGATAGAATAATCCACACTGTTTTACTTGCCTTTATCGGAAGTTTGGGAAAATCCCTAAATACGGTCCGGAAGTCCACCACCTGTTTTTGACACCCAACTTAGTGCACCAATATCACATAATAAGCTCAAAAACAACGCCACACCTACGCGCAATCTCAAACCCCGCCGCGGGTAACAATTCTCCCCACACCCACCAAACTGCAGCGGCGCTGCTTAACGATTCCATAACTTTAAAATTAAGGCAGCAGTGGTGACAAACAAAAACTCCAGAGACAACTACATAAAATTCCCCACAAGTTTTGTATACAATTTATGATTAAATTCTAACATCTAATTACCCCTAAACGGTCCACAAGATAAACCCAGCAATCTGTTTTTTTCCTCTTTTGGGCAGCGACATACCCGGATTCAAACAGCGACAACTTTTAAAATATAATTCTGAATCGAGCGCATAAGTACTTGTTGAAAAGGTAAGACAAAGCCCTACATGATTCTCATAATGATTAACACTAATTACTCACGAAACATCCCCAGAAACTGCTAACACTGCTGCTGTTCGTCCACCTGAAAAATCTGTTTTTTTGACAGCCACATACCCGGATTCAAATGGCGATATCTTTTAATTTATAACTCCGAATTGAGCGCATAAATACTCGTTGGAAAGGTATGCCAAAGTTCTACATGATTACCAAACTGATTCCCATTAACTCCCCACGAAAAAACCCAAAAACTGCTAGAATTACTGCTGTTCGTCCGCCACCTAAAATTCTGGACAGCCCCCTCTACCCAATCGCATACGCCACATCTAATCAATTGGATTGCTGCATAAATGAACAAGAGGTAAACACAAAAATCACCTTGGGTTCTCCCCCTTTCCTTCCTCCCTTCTTCCCTCCACCGAAAACAATCGAAGATTTGCACCACGCTACGTAGATCCGAGCGGCAACGCAAAGCACCTTGGGAGGAGGAGATGGGGGGGCTAGGGTTTGGTGTGTGGCTGCAAGAGTTTGGAAAAGGAGGAGATGAGAGGGGGGCATGGCGGCCAAAGGTGGGGGGAATGGGGGGGGTGGCTGCACAAGGGGGGTTAGGGGAAAAGGGGCGGCTAGGGTTAGGGAAGGTTAGAGGGCCGAAACACGAATCGCGGCCCAACTCGCCCACGCGACAGCTCCCGACCCCGTCGCAAGCGCCCAACCAAACAAATTCTACTGCCCTACTGGTGAATGATTTTCCTCAAATTCCAAATTCCCAAAACACATCAACCGAATGAGAAAAAAAACAAAAAGAATAACCTCCAACTTCTCTTCTTTGCAAACCGGGTATCACACTCTACCCCCCTTAAAAAGAATTTGACCTCGAATTCTGACGCTTCTATCGGAATGACAAAAGGAAAGATTAAAGAATCAACAACACTTACCCACAACAAAAAGTTCCGGATACTTCTGCCGCATCAGCTCCTCAAGTTCCCACGTAGCCTCGCGCTTAGACTGATTAGTCCATAAGACCTTGACATACTTAATTGATCTCTTCCTCAATACACGCTCCGAGAATTCCAATATACGCACCGGACGACACTCCAAAGTCAGATCCTGCTGCATCGCAATTGGTTCCATCTCAATCTGATGGTCCGGATCCCGCAAGAACTTTCTCAACATAGAGACATGAAAAACCGGGTGTACCCCTGCCATGGAATCCGGCAGTAGCAAGCGATAAGCCAGGCTGCCCACTCGGGCCAAGATAGTGAATGGTCCAATGTATCTCGGGCCGAGCTTCCCAGAGACACCGAACCGCACAACTCCTTTAGTAGTTGATACCCTGAGAAGGACTTGGTCACCCACAGCAAATTCCAGATCCCGCCTCCTCACATCAGCATAACTCTTCTAACGGCTCTGAGCTGCCAAAATATTCTGACGTATTTCCCGAACCTTTTCAGAAGTCTGCTGAACCCAATCAGGACCAACCAGAGATCTCTCTCCCAAAGTCTCCCAGCACAGAGGGGAGATACACCGCCTGCCATACAAAGCCTCAAATGGTGCCATCTTGATGCTAGCCTGGTAGCTGTTGTTATAAGCAAACTCTGCCAGTGCAAGATGATCCTCCCAGCTACCCTTCCATGACAGAACACAAGCGCACAACATATCTTCCAAGGTTTGGATTGTTCGCTCTGACTGACCATCAGTCTGAGGGTGAAAAGTGACACTAAGTGAAAGCTTGGTGCCCAATGCACTATGAAGACTCTCCCAAAATTTGGATACAAATTTGGAGTCTCGATCAGAAACAATAGACTTAGGTACCCCGTGAAGCCTGACTACTTCCTTCATATACAAGGGAACCAAATATGAAGCTGAATTTGTGGTCTTCATGGGAATAAAATGCGCAGACTTAGTCAAGCGATCCACTACCACCCATATAACATCCCTGCCACGGGGGGAACGAGGTAGACCCACCACAAAATCCATGGTGATATGCTCCCATTTCCACTCTAGAATTTCTAATGGCTTCAGGAAACCAGCAGGCCGCTTATGCTCGGCCTTCACGCGCTGACATACTTCACAAGCGGCCACATACTTAGAAACGTCAACCTTCATTCGCTTCCACCAGAAGTTTTGCTTCAAATCTCGGTACATTTTGGTTTCACCAGGATGGACGGTGTAAGGCGTTTTATGAGCTTCTCTCAAGATATCCATCTTCACCTCTGATTTCTGAGGCACACAAAGACGGCCCCTGAAACGAACCAAATCATTCTCATCAATGGTGAACTCCCGTGGTTTACCATCACCAACCCTCTTTCGAGCTTCCTGCAATAGACGATCCTGCTGCTGAGCCGCACGCACTCTCTCCATGAGAGAGGATTGAATAAGCATCCGAGTCTCCTCGCTAGTGGTACCGACATAACACAAAGCGATTCCAAAATGGTCCAGATCAGCGATCAACGGCAAGGCCACCTTTGGAACCCCGGACCTGCTAAGGGCATCAGCCACTACATTAGCCTTCCCCGGGTGATAATGAATGGACAAATCATAATCTTTAATCAATTCCAGCCACCGACGCTGCCTCAAATTCAGCTCCTTCTGAGTAAAAATATACTTGAGACTTTTATGATCGGTGTCAATGTCAGAAGCCTCGCCATAAAGGTAATGCCTCCACGACTTTAGAGCAAAAACCATCGCGGCCAATTCAAGATCATGAGTTGGGAAATTCCCCTCATGCTTGTTCAACTGCCTTGAGCCATAAGCAATTACTCCGCCTTCCTGCATCAACACACAGCCAAGACCAATACGCGAAGCATCCGTATAAACTGTGAAACGCTTGCCGCTCTCAGGCAAAGCTAGGATAGGGGCGTCCACCAACTTGCTCTTCAATGTCTGATAACTGACCTCACAATCACCGGACCAGACGAAGGGAACACCCTTCTCCAAGAGTATAATTAAAGGCTTAGCAATGCTGGAGAAATTTTGTACGAAGCGCCGATAATATCCAGCGAGCCCCAAGAAACTTCGGATTTCAGAGACACTAGAGGGTCTCTTCCACTCCACCACAGCCACAACATTCTTGGGATCAACCGCAATGCCCTGTTGATTAATCACGTGCCCCAGGAAAGCCACTTCGGACAGCCAAAAGGCACACTTCTTCAACTTGCCATAGAACTGATTCTTCCTTAGAGCACCCAGAACGAGACAGAGATGCTGCTCATGCTTGGCCTCGGTCTTTGAATAAATCAGAATATCATCCAGGAACATGACCACAAAGTCGTCCAGGAATTCATGCAACATCCTATTCATTGCTTTCATAAAGGCAGCAGGGGCATTAGTTAAGCCAAAAGACATGACTATGAACTCATAATGCCCATACCTGGTGCAAAAGGCGGTCTTCTCAATATCCTCCTCACGAATCCTCAATTGATGATAACCAGAGTTCAAATCAATTTGGAGAACACCTGAGCACGCCTCAACTGTTCAAAAAGGACCTCAATACGGGGAAGTGGATATTTATTCTTGATTGTCACTTGATTCAAAGCGCGATAATCCACACACAGTCGCTTGCTTTTATCCTTCTTCTCAACAAACAATACTGGGGAAGCCCATGGAGACCTTGAAAGGGAATTAGGCTTACACCTATTTCCCAATTGATTTTGGTGGTTGAATTGCCCAACACAAATAATTGGACTAACTAGTTTGCTCTAGTCTATAAGTTACACAGGTGCCAAAGGTTCACAAAAAGCCAATAAAAATACCAAGAAAAGGGTTGAACAAAAAGGAGCAAGGGACAATGTCCGGTGCACCAGGGAACTCCAAGCTGAATTCAACACCTTCGAGAATTCTCAGAGGCGCTCCGCTATAATTCACCGGACTGTCCGGTGTACCACCGGACAGTGTCCGGTGCCCCAGGGGAGAGCGGCTCTGAACTTGCCAGCTTCGGGAATCCGCTCCGCTATAATTCACCTAACATGTCCGATGCACACCGGACTGTCCGGTGAGCCAGCGAAGCAACGGCTACATCGCGTGCAACGGTCGACTGCAACACATTAAAAGCGCGTCTGCGCGTGCAGAGGAGCAGAGCACGCGCGGGTGGCACACCGGACAGTCTACAGGACTTGTCCGATGCACCACCGGACAGCCAGGCGGGCCCACAAGACAGAGCTCCAACGGTCGGAACCTAACGGCCGGGTGACGTGGCTGGCGCACTGGACAGTGTCCGGTGCGCCATGCGACAGCAGCCTCCACCAAACGGCTAGTTTGGTGGTTGGGGCTATAAATACCCCAACCACCCCCACATTCAAGTCATCCAAGTTTTTCACCTTCCAACTACTTATAAGAGCTCTAGCATTCAATTCTAGACACACCCAAGTGATCAAATCCTCTCCCAATTCCACACAAAGCATTAGTGATTAGTGAGAGAGATTTGTTGTGTTCTTATGAGCTCTTGCGCTTGGATTGCTTCCTTCTTTCATTCTTTCTTGCGAACAACTCAATTGTAACCAAGGCAAGAGACACCAATTGTGTGGTGATCCTTGCGGGGAAGTTTTGTTCCCGTTTGATTGAGAAGAGAAGCTCACTCGGTCCGAGGGACCGTTTGAGAGAGGGAAAGGGTTGAAAGAGACCCGGTCTTTGTGACCACCTCAACGGGGAGTAGGTTTGCGAGAACCGAACCTCGGTAAAACAAATCCGCGTGTCACACTCTTTATTCGCTTGCGATTTGTTTTGCACCCTCTCTCTCGGACTCGATTATATTTCTAACGCTAACCTGACTTGTAGTTGTGATTAAGTTTGTAAATTTCAGATTCGCCCTATTCACCCCCCCTCTAGGCGACTTTCAATTGGTATCAGAGCCCAGTGCTTCATTAGAGCTTAACCGCTCAAAGTGATGTCGGGAGATTACGCCAAGAGGGAGATGGAGACCGGCGACAAGCCCACTACAAGCCACGGGAAGACTTCATCGGATGAGTCCCGCAACAAAGGGAAAGGGAAGGAGAAGAAATCCTCTTCCCACAAGTCGCATCGGAGTGGCGACAAGAAAAAAAAGATGAGGAAGGTGGTCTACTATGAGACCGATACTTCATCACCTTCCACCTCCGGCTCCGACGCGCCATCCATTACTTCTAAGCGCCATGAGCGCAAGAAGTTTAGTAAGATCCCCCTACGCTACCCTCGCATTTCTAAACATACACCTTTACTTTCCGTCCCATTAGGCAAACCACCAACATTTGATGGTGAAGATTATGCTAGGTGGAGTGATTTGATGCGATTTCATCTAACCTCACTCCACAAAAGTATATGGGATGTTGTTGAGTTTGGTGTACAGGTACCATCCGTAGGGGATGAAGATTATGATGAAGATGAAGTGGCCCAAATCCAACACTTCAACTCCCAAGCCTCAACTATACTCCTCGCCTCTCTAAGTCGAGAGGAGTATAACAAGGTGCAAGGGTTGAGAGGTGCCAAGGAGATTTGGGACACGCTAAAGACCGCGCACGAAGGAGACGAGGTGACCAAAATCACCAAGCGGGAAACGATCGAGGGGGAGCTCGGTCGCTTCCGACTTCGCCAAGGGGAGGAGCCACAAGACATGTACAACCGGCTCAAAACCTTGGTGAACCAAGTGCGCAACCTCGGGAGCAAAAAATGGGATGACCACGAAATGGTTAAGGTTATTCTAAGATCACTTGTTTTCCTTAACCCTACTAAAGTTCAATTAATTCGTGGCAATCCTAGATATACACTAATGACTCCCGAGGAAGTAATCGGGAATTTTGTGAGCTTTGAATTGATGATCAAAGGCTCAAAGAAGATCAACGAGCTTGATGGCCCCTCCACATCCGAAGCACAACCGATCGCATTCAAGGCGACGGAAGAAAAGAAGGAGGAATCTACTCCAAGTCGAACACCCATCGACGCCTCCAAGATCGACAACGAGGAGATGGCGCTCATCATCAAGAGCTTCCGTCAAATCCTCAAGCAAAGGAGGGGGAAAGATTACAAGCCCCGCTCCAAGAAAGTTTGCTACAAGTGTGGTAAGCCCGGTCACTTTATAGCAAAATGTCCTATTTCTAGTGACAGTGACAGGGGCGATGACAAGAAGGGGAGAAGAAAGGAGAAGATGAAGTACTACAAGAAGAAGGGCGGCGATGCCCATGTTTGCCGGGAGTGGGACTCCGACGAGAGCTCCACCGACTCCTCCTCCGATGAGGACGCTGCAAACATCGCCGTCACCAAGGGACTTCTCTTCCCCAACGTCGGCCACAAGTGCCTCATGGCAAAGGACGACAAAAGGAAGAAGGTAAAATCAAGATCCTCCACCAAATATGAAACCTCCAGTGATGAGGATAATGCTAGTAATGAGGAGGATAACTTGCACATTCTTTTTGCCAACCTAAACATGCAACAAAAGGAAAAATTAAATGAATTGATTAGTGCTATTCATGAGAAGGATGATCTCTTGGACACCCAAGAGGACTTCCTTATTAAAGAAAACAAAAAGCATGTTAAGGTTAAAAATGCTTATGCTCTAGAGGTAGAAAAATGTGAAAAATTATCTAGAGAGCTAAGCACTTGCCATGAGACTATTGACAACCTTAGAAATGAGAATGAAAAATTAGTTGCTAAGGTTGATTTAAATGCTTGTGATGTTTCGATTCCCAATCTTAGAAATAATAATGATGATTTGCTTGCTAAGATTGAAGAATTAAACATTTCTCTCGCTAGCCTTAGGATTGAGAATGAAAAATTGCTTGCTAAGGCTAAAGAACTAGATGTTTGCAATGTTACAATTTCCGATCTTAGAGATAAAAATGATATATTGCGTGCTAAGATTGTTGAACTTAATTCTTGCAAACCCTCTACATCTACCACTGAGCATGTCAATATTTGCACTAGATGTAGAGATGTTGATGTTAATGCTATACATGATCACCTTTCCATGATTAAACAACAAAATGATCATATAGCTAAATTAGATGCTAAAATTACCAAGCATGAACTAGAAAATAAAAAATTTAAGTTTGCTCGTAGTATGCTTTATAATGGGAGACGCCCTGGCATTAAGGATGGCATTGGCTTCCAACAGGGAGGCACTGTCAAACTTAATGCCCCTCCTAAAAAATTGTCCAACTTTGTTAAGGGCAAGGCTCCCATGCCTCAGGATAATGAGGGTTACATTTTGTACACTGCCGGTTATCCCGAGAGCAAAATTAGGAGAATTCATTCTAGGAAGTCTCACTCTGGCCCTAACCATGCTTTTATGTATAAGGGTGAGACATCTAGTTCTAGGCAACCAACCCGTGCTAAGTTGCCTAAGAAGAAAACTCCTAGTGCATCAAATGACCATAGCATTTCATTTAAAACTTTTGATGCCTCTTATGTCTTAACTAACAAATCCGGCAAGGTAGTTGCCAAGTTTGTTGGGGGCAAACACAAGGGATCAAAAACTTGTGTTTGGGTACCCAAAGTTCTTGTTTCTAATGCCAAAGGACCCAAAGCAGTTTGGGTACCTAAAACCAAGAACTAAACTTGTTTTGTAGGTTTATGCATCCGGTGGCTCAAGTTGGATCATCGATAGCGGATGCACAAACCACATGACAGGGGAGAAGAAAATGTTCTCCTCCTACGAGAAAAAATCAAGGTTTGGTCAAAGGATTGGGTAAAATTGCTATATCACCTGACCATTCCATTTCAAATGTTTTTCTTGTAGATTCTTTAGACTATAATTTGCTTTCCGTTTCACAATTATGTCAAATGGGCTACAACTGTCTTTTTACTGATGTAGGTGTCACTGTCTTTAGAAGAAGTGATGATTCAATAGCATTTAAGGGAGTGTTAGAGGGTCAGCTATACTTGGTAGATTTTGATAGAGCTGAACTCGACACTTGCTTAATTGCTAAGACTAACATGGGTTGGCTCTGGCACCGCCGACTAGCCCATGTTGGGATGAAGAATCTTCATAAGCTTCTAAAGGGAGAGCACATTTTAGGATTAACAAATGTTCATTTTGAGAAAGACAGGATTTGTAGCGCATGTCAAGCAGGAAAGCAAGTTGGTACTCATCATCCACACAAGAACATCATGACGACTGACAGGCCACTGGAGCTCCTACACATGGACCTATTCGGCCCGATAGCTTATACAAGCATCGGCGGGAGTAAGTACTGTCTAGTTATTGTGGATGATTATTCTTGCTTCACTTGGGTATTATTTTTGCAGGAAAAATCTCATACCCAAGAGACCTTAAAGGGATTCTTGAGACGGGCTCAAAACGAGTTCGGCTTAAGGATCAAGAAAATTAGAAGCGATAACGGGACGGAGTTCAAGAACTCACAAATCGAAGGTTTCCTTGAGGAGGAGGGCATCAAGCATGAGTTCTCTTCCCCCTACACCCCACAACAAAATGGTGTAGTGGAGAGGAAGAATAGAACTCTATTGGACATGGCAAGAACCATGCTTGATGAATACAAGACTTCGGATCGGCTTTGGGCCGAGGCGGTCAACACCGCCTGCTACGCCATCAACCGGTTGTATCTACACCGAATCCTCAAGAAGACATCATACGAACTCCTAACCGGTAAAAAGCAAAATATTTCATATTTTAGAGTCTTTGGTAGCAAATGCTTTATTCTTGTTAAAAGAGGTAGAAAATCTAAATTTGCTCCTAAGACTGTAGAAGGCTTTTTACTAGGATATGATTCAAACACAAGGGCATATAGAGTCTTTAACAAGTCCTCTGGACAAGTTGAAGTTTCTTGTGACGTTGTGTTTGATGAGACTAACGGCTCTCAAGTAGAGCAAGTTGATCTTGATGAGATAGGTGATGAAGAGGCCCTGTGCATCGCACTAAGGAACATGTCCATTGGGGATGTGTGTCCTAAGGAATCCGAAGAGCCTCCAAATGCACAAGATCAACCATCCTCCTCCACACAAGCATCTCCACCAACTCAAAATGAGGATGAGGCTCAAGTTGATAAAGGAGAAGATCAACAAGATGAGCCACCTCAAGATGACGGCAATGATCAAGGGGGAGATGCAAATGATCAAGACAAGGAGGATGAAGAACCAAGGCCGCCACACCCAAGAGTCCACCAAGCAATCCAACGAGATCACCCCGTCGACACCATCCTCGGCGACATTCATAAGGGAGTAACCACTAGATCTCATGTTGCTCATTTTTGTGAACATTACTCTTTTGTTTCCTCTATTGAGCCACACAGGGTAGAGGAAGCACTTCAAGATTCGGATTGGGTGGTGGCGATGCAAGAGGAGCTCAACAACTTCACTAGGAACGAGGTATGGCATTTAGTTCCACGTCCTAATCAAAATGTTGTAGGAACCAAGTGGGTTTTCCACAACAAGCAAGACGAGCATGGTGTGGTGACAAGGAACAAAGCCCGACTTGTGGCCAAGGGATACTCCCAAGTCGAAGGTTTGGATTTCGGTGAAACCTATGCACCCGTAGCTAGGCTTGAGTCAATTCGTATATTATTAGCCTATGCTACTTACCATGGCTTCAAGCTTTACCAAATGGACGTGAAGAGTGCCTTCCTCAATGGACCGATCAAGGAAGAGGTCTATGTTGAGCAACCTCCCGGCTTTGAAGATAGTAAGTACCCTAACCATGTTTACAAACTCTCTAAGGCGCTTTATGGGCTCAAGCAAGCCCCAAGAGCATGGTATGAATGCCTTAGAGATTTCCTTATCACTAATGGGTTCAAAGTTGGAAAGGCCGATCCTACTTTATTTACTAAAACTCTTGACAATGATTTGTTTGTATGCCAAATTTATGTTGATGATATCATATTTGGGTCTACTAATGAATCTACTTGTGAGGAATTTAGTAGGATCATGACACAAAAATTCGAGATGTCAATGATGGGGGAGTTGAAGTACTTCTTAGGATTTCAAGTGAAGCAACTCCAAGAATGCACCTTCATTAGCCAAACGAAGTATACACAAGACATTCTAAACAAGTTTGGGATGAAGGATGCCAAGCCCATCAAGACACCCATGGGAACCAATGAGCATCTCGACCTCGACACGGAAGGTAAATCCGTCGATCAAAAGGTATACCGGTCGATGATAGGCTCTTTACTATATTTATGTGCATCTCGACCGAACATTATGCTTTCCGTATGCATGTGTGCAAGATTCTAAGCCGACCCTAAGGAAGCTCACCTTACGGCCGTAAAATGAATCTTGAGATATTTAGTTTATACTCCTAAGTTTGGGCTTTGGTATCCTAGGGGATCCACTTTTGATTTAATTGGTTATTCGGATGCCGATTGGGCGGGGTGTAAAATCAATAGAAAGAGCACATTGGGGACTTGCCAGTTCTTGGGAAGATCCTTGGTGTCTTGGGCTTCAAAGAAGCAAAACTCTGTCGCTCTTTCTACTGCCGAAGCCGAGTACATTGCCGCAGGACATTGTTGCGCGCAACTACTTTGGATGAGGCAAACCCTTAGGGACTATGGTTACAAATTAACCAAAGTTCCTCTTCTATGTGATAATGAGAGTGCAATCCGCATGGCGGATAATCCCGTTGAGCATAGTCGCACTAAACACATAGCCATTCGGTATCATTTTCTAAGGGATCACCAACAAAAGGGAGATATCGAGATTGCATATATTAACACTAAAGATCAATTAGCCGATATCTTTACCAAGCCACTTGATGAACAAACCTTTAACAAACTTAGGCATGAGCTAAATATTCTTGATTCTAGGAATTTCTTTTGATATCTTGCATACATAACTCATTAATACACCTTTGATCATGTCTCTTTTATATGCTATGACTAATGTGTTTTCAAGTGAAACCAAGTCATAGGTATATTGAAAGGGAATTGGAGTCTTCGGCGAAGACAAAGGCTTCCACTCTGTGACTCATCCTTCACCGTCGCTCCGAGCAACTCTCCGTCTTTGGTATAATCTTCACTCATATGTTCTTTACCAAAGGGGGAGAAAGTAGCTTAAAAGGGCTCTAATGATTCCGTTTTTGGCGATTCATGCCAAAGGGGGAGAAAGCATGAGCCCAAAGCAAAAGGACCGCACCACCACCAATTTCAAAATTTTAGTCTCTCAATTTGATTTTAAAGAAGTATTTTCAAATTGGTATCTTATTTGTGATATAATTTCAAATTGGTATGCCCTCTTCAAAATTAACATCAAAACCCTCTTGAACACTAAGAGGAGGATTTCATTAAGGGGGAGGTTTGTTTAGTCAAAGGAAAAGCATTTGAAACAGGGGGAGAAAATTTTCAAAATCTTGAAAATGCTTCTCAAAATCTTATTCATTTACCTTTGACTAGTTGCAAAAGGACTTTGAAAAGAATTTACAAAAGAATTGCAAAAACAAAACATGTGGTGCAAGCGTGGTCCAAAATGTTAAAAATGAAGAAACAATCCATGCATATCTTATGAGAATTTCTATTGGCTCAATTCTAAGTAACCTTTGCACTTACAATTATGCAAACTAGTTCAATTATGCACTTCTATATTTGCTTTGGTTTGTGTTGGCATCAATCACCAAAAAGGGGAAGATTGAAAGGGAATTAGGCTTACACCTATTTCCCAATTGATTTTGGTGGTTGAATTGCCCAACACAAATAATTGGACTAACTAGTTTGCTCTAGTCTATAAGTTACACAGGTGCCAAAGGTTCACAAAAAGCCAATAAAAAGACCAAGAAAATGGTTCAACAAAAAGGAGCAAGGGATAACCGAAGTGCTCCCTGGTCTGGCACACCGGACTGTCCGGTGTGCCACCGGACAGTGTCCGGTGCACCACCGGACAATGTCCGGTGCACCAGGGAACTCCAAGCTAAATTCAACACCTTCGGGAATTCTCAGAGGCGCTCCGCTATAATTCACCGGACTGTCCGGTGTACCACTGGACAGTGTCCGGTGCCCAGGGGAGAGCGGCTCTGAACTCGCCAGCTTCGGGAATCCGCTCCGCTATAATTCACCGGACATGTCCGGTGCACACCGGACTGTCCGGTGAGCCAGCGGAGCAACGACTACTTCGCGCGCAACGGTCGACTGCAACGCATTAAATGCGCGTCTGCGCGCGCAGAGGAGCAGAGCACGCGCGGGTGGCACACCGGACAGTCTACAGGACTTGTCCGGTGCACCACCGGACAGCCAGGCGGGCCCACAAGACAGAGCTCCAACGGTCGGAACCCAACGGCCGGGTGACGTGGCTGGCGCACCGAACAGTGTCCGGTGCGCCATGCGACAGCAGCCTCCACCAAACGACTAGTTTGGTGGTTGGGGCTATAAATACCCCAACCACCCCCACATTCAATTCATCCAAGTTTTTCACCTTCCAACTACTTACAAGAGCTCTAGCATTCAATTCTAGACACACCCAAGTGATCAAATCCTCTCCCAATTCCTCACAAAGCATTAGTGATTAGTGATAGAGATTTGTTGTGTTCTTATGAGCTCTTGCGCTTGGATTGCTTCCTTCTTTCATTCTTTCTTGAGAACAACTCAATTGTAACCAAGGCAAGAGACACCAATTGTGTGGTGATCCTTGCGGGGAAGTTTTGTTCCCGTTTGATTGAGAAGAGAAGCTCACTCGGTCCGAAGGACCGTTTGAGAGAGGGAAAGGGTTGAAAGAGACCCGGTCTTTGTGACCACCTCAACGGGGAGTAGGTTTGCGAGAACCGAACCTCGGTAAAACAAATCCGCGTGTCACACTCTTTATTCGCTTGCGATTTGTTTTGCACCCTCTCTCTCGGACTCGATTATATTTCTAACGCTAACCTGACTTGTAGTTGTGATTAAGTTTGTAAATTTCAGATTCGCCCTATTCACCCCCCCTCTAGGCAACTTTCAGACCTGCTAGGCCTAATGAAACCCTTAGCCAGCAAATCATCCAATTGCCGCTTCAATTCAATCTGCTCCTTTGGGGCCATTCGATACGGGGCCTTATGATTAGGCTGCGTACCCGGAATCAGCTTAATCTCAAAAGCTGCATCGCGCTCCACGGGAATGCCCGGAAGCTCTGCCGGAAACACGTCAGCAAAGTCACGCACCACTCGGATGTCCTGCACCTGCAAGGCAGCCTCACCCTCCACCACCATGGAGAAAAAGTTCCCCGACTTCCTTGACCGGCGATCAGGAAGCAATTGCGCCAACAAGGATAACGTGAACTTCGGGGAACTTCCCAAGAATACCACCTCCTTACCCGACGGCGCCTGCAATAACACTGTCTTCCGAAAACAGGATATAACCGCGCGATACTGGGATAACCAATCCATACCCAAGATAACATCGAATGCCCCCAAGGAACTCACCACCAGATTGGCCGAGAAGACCTCATCAGCAAGAATGACGGAACACCCCTGACAAACTGAACCGCTACTAATGGAGCCATTAGCAGATCTAACCAGGATTGGGTGACCCAACCTCTGCACTGAAAGACCAGCCGACGACATAAAATCCTCCGAAACAAACGAATAGCTAGCGCTAGAGTCAAAAAGAGCATGGGCTGCAAACGAATCAACTGAAATCGTACCTGTCACCACGTCTCCTTGCTCCCTGCCATCTGCAGTGGGTAGCACATAAGCTCCAGAAATACCCGTAGAAGAGGAAGCTCCCGGAGTGAAATTAACAGAAGAACCCCACTGAGCCGCCGAGTGAGGCAGACGCGGAGCTCCAAACTGAGACGGCATAGGAGTAGACGATGTAGGAGTAGGCGCGGCCTGATACTGAGGGAAACCCTGCATCGGCACGAAGTGAGAAGTCCCAGGCACAAAAAGCTGCTGCGAAGGAAGAGGAACTGAAAACTACTGCTCAGCACTTGACATCATGTTGATAGTGCCATGAGAAGAGGAGGAAGTCACCGGCTCCCATCTGAACTTCCCATTAGGATTCCTCCTACACACCACATCCTTGTGGTCCTGACTGCAAATAGAACACCTGCTACTCCACTGGCACTCTGCACGGCGATGCGCATCACCACAGCGGAAACACACCAGCCCCAGCCCAGGCTTAGGAACAACCCGAAAACTCTGAGTACTTCCTCCTGAAGTACCCGTGTCGGAAGATTTGCCACAGTAAGGATGGTGGCGCTGATGCTGAGACTTGCCCCTCTTGTGGGCTGGACCTCTCGTGTTGCCCCTCCTCGCGTCCTGGCCATGAGGCTGATCAACACCCGAAGACTTCTGCGACTCCATGGTATACTGGTGTTGCATCTCCACACCCAGTGCCTGCTCCACTGTGGTACAGAAGTCCACCAACGGAAAGGCTCCCAGAGCATGCCTGATAGAAGGCTTCAGACCCTGACAGAACTGGCTCGCCTTCTCCATCTCATTATAAGCCACATGAGGGACAAAGCGGACCATCTTGTTGAAGCCCACCTCATATTCTGTGACAGACTTCTTCTCCTGCTTGAAGGACTGCAAGTCAATCTTCATCTTCTCCAGGAAGGTGACCAGGTAGAATCTCCTTTCAAACTGCCTGATGAAAACATCCCAAGACAGGACTCCTGGTGAGGAGGAGTGCGCTGCCTGCACGCCTCTCCACCAAATTTGAGCCTCTCCCTTCAGCAGCTGTGTGCCAAAGCGAACCCGATCTCCATACGCAATCTCGAAGACATTCATCTTATCCTCCACGTAAGTCAACCAATCTGCCGCCTCGACCGGAGTACCACTGCCATCAAAAGAATCCAACTTCATGCCCATCCACTGCATTAGAGAAAGACCACTGACTGGAAGAGGCACCTCAGCCCCGCCACCTAGAACAGCACCCGCAGGGACAGCGCCCCCGGGCACTTCTCCACCACCAGCACCCTGAGCAGCACCCGCAGGGGCAACAGGAATGGCTTGCCTCAGAAGGGCCAACTCCTGCTGCATGGCCTGCATCGCGGCTAACATTACCGCCGGACTCATCGAGTCCCCACTAGGAGCTTGCGAACTACCCCGAGCCCTACGAGGCGGCATAGCTGCAGCCACAGGGATGAGAATAATAAGTAAATAAGATTGACATAGCATCTCTTCAGATAATGTCAAACTAGCACAGACAATAACATAACATATCAATAGCAAGACAGAAATCCCATCCTACATGTGCAGTGTGTCAATTTATTATTACTCCACTTGCTAGGACCTACAGCCTATTCCTCTGATACCAACTGTAACACCCCACTGGTCACACACATTGGATGTTACCAACACTCCTCCCACTAAACTTATGCAACACAAGAGATGTAATAAAGAGAGAAAATATTGCAAAATTCGGCAGCACCTCCTTTGAAACTAGCATAACAAGGGGGGGAACATGTAGTTCATACAGGATATAAAGATAGATAATTCATGTAGTAGAATCTAAATGCGAAAGTGGTAAAACACATTCATGGTCCAATAGGAACAAAAAAATGAGATAAGTAACTCAGCCGACCCCAACAAATTAAACCGCTCAACCACCAAGAGAAGCTAGAACATAGAAATTCTCTAGACTTGACCCTCCCTGATTAACAACATTATTAAGTAGTGGTTCCTTTATTAAAGGTGTAGTGGCCGTGCTGCTACATCCCTCTTTTCCCAAAGCAGAAATTAGGTGCCTGCGTCAAACAATGCAAGAGTGAGATGACATATCTCAGCAAGTAAACATAGCAACAACAAATTAGACATTGTAAATCAACTGTGCTTAAACAACCACGTAGTTCAAAACTTTCTTCTTGAACATTAAATTGCAGCAAGTAAACAAGTAACTAATTACTTAACGCCCAGAAGAATCACCATGTAAAAATCCAGATTATCCACATCAACATAATAGATTCCACACCTCTCCCATGAATGCACATGGCTACAGATGCAATAATGACTTCTGCCTCCATATCTCTAAGGATATGAAGCTGCATCATACCCCTTCTCGGGCAACATATGATGCTCAATGTACCGGTACGGTCGGACCATAAAATCGCGACAAAACTTCAATGCAATGGATGATGAATGCATTATGCAAGTCAACAACATGAGTTCTTCCCAAACAGAATGTGCTAGACATATACTTCCACTTATTCCACATAATAAACCACATGGGTAACATGATCAAACCACATATTCAACATATGTAATCAGTAAAACATGAATATCTTCCAACGATGGTACTCAATTAAAAGTATGAATACAAACACAACAGCACAACATAATCAAGTGTAAGACTCTTCATTCGACAGATAGAATAATCCACACTGTTTTACTTACCTTTACCGGAAGTTTGGGCAAATCCCTAAGTACGGTCCGGAAGTCCACCACCTGTTTTTGACACCCAACTTAGTGCACCAATATCACATAATAATTCCAAAAACAATGCCGTACCTACGCGCAATCTCAAACCCCGCCGCGGGTAACAATTCTCCCCACACCCACCAAACTGCAGCGGCGCTGCTTAACGATTCCGTAACTTTAAAATTAAGGCAGCAGTGGTGACAAACAAAAACTCCAGAGACAACTAAATAAAATTCCCCACAAGTTTTGTATACAATTTATGATTAAATTCTAACATCTAATTACCCCTAAACGGTCCACAAGATAAACCCAGCAATCTGTTTTTCCTCTTTTGGGCAGCGACATACCCGGATTCAAACAGCGACAACTTTTAAAATATAATTCTGAATCGAGCGCATAAGTACTTGTTGGAAAGGTAAGACAAAGCCCTACATGATTCTCATAATTATTAACACTAATGACTCACGAAACATCCCCAGAAACTTCTAACACTGCTGTTGTTCGTCCACCTGAAAAATCTGTTTTTTTGGACAGCCACATACCCGGATTCAAATGGCGATATCTTTTAATTTATAACTCCGAATTGAGCGCATAAATACTCGTTGGAAAGGTATGCCAAAGTTCTTCATGATTACCAAACTTATTCCCATTAACTCTCCACGAAAAAAGCCAAAAACTGCTAGAATTACTGCTGTTCGTCCGTCACCTAAAATTCTGGACAGCCCCCTCTACCCAATCGCATACGCCACATCTAATCAATTGGATTGCAGCACAAATGAACAAGAGGTAAACACAAAAATCACCTTGGGTTCTCCTCCTTTCCTTCCTCCGTTCTTCCCTCCACCGAAAACAATCGAAGATTTGCACCACGCGACGTAGATCCGAGCGGCAACGCAAAGCACCTTGGGAGGACGAGATGGGGGGCGGCTAGGGTTTGGTGTGTGGCTGCAAGAGTTTGGAAAAGGAGGAGATGAGAGGGGGGGCGACGGCCAAAGGTGGGGAGAATGGGGGGGGGCGGCTGCACAAGGGGGGGGGGGGGGGGGTTAGGGGAAAAGGGGCGGCTAGGGTTAGGGAAGGTTAGTGGGCCAAAACACGAATCGCGGCCCAACTCGCCCACGCGACAGCTCCCGACCCCGTCGCAAGCGCCCAACCAAACAAATTCTACTGCCCTACTGGTGAATGATTTTCCTCAAATTCCAAATTCCCAAAACACATCAACCGAATGAGAAAAAAAAACAAAAAGAATAACCTCCAACTTCTCTTCTTTGCAAACCGGGTATCACAATCCCTGGTCATCGCCTTGCATTGGAAAGACTTGTGGCCTTCCTTGTGGCATAGCCTACAAATCACAGTTTCTCCCTCCATAGGCTTGTTCACTCCCGCAGTGGTGTTATCCTGTGGAGGTCGGATTTGTTTGGCTTTGCCTTTCTTGTCATACAAAGTCTTGCCAAGGCGAGCCACTTCTTGCCTTAATTGCTCATTTTCCTTTGCAATCTCGTCAGAACAGGTTTCTATAACAACATTCTTAACAAGAACTTGATTGCAGGGGTTAGAATCATTAATTAAATCAAGGCAGGAAGTAGAAGCATCTTTCTTAATAATTTCAGGTATTTCAATCAAAGATACTTCTGGGGTGCTACTAATGTTTTCTAGCTTAGTAGTTAGCTCATTGTTGTGTATGCTAGGAATTTCCATTTTCCCTAGCAAATTTTCAATAGCTTCTTGAGAGCTAGCTAACTTAGCCTTAAGTTTTTCATTCTTTTTTAATAAGGCCATCATCGGTAGTAGTGGATGGAGCACTAGACTCTAATAGCTCAATTTTAGTTGACAGCTCACAATTTAAGTTTGCAAAAGTTTCAATTTTTTCTAGCAAACCTTTATAATCATTTTGGGAGCTAATCAGCTTATTTTTCAAAGTTTTAAGTTGAGCTTTTTGCTTAGTGCAAACATCCTGGAAAAATTTAACGGCTTCCACAAGTTCATCTACGGAGGGCTTTCCCTCATCATCGTCATGACTACTACTATCATCACTAGAGGATGGAATGCTCATTTTACCTCTTGCCATAAGGCATTTGTGTGATGACCGTGATGAGCGTGATGAGGGTCGGTGGCTGCGCGTCCTTGGAGGTTCATCTTTACTTGAAGAATCATCCCAAGTTCTGACACTTGTTAGCGCCTTGACTTTGCTCCTCTCCTTTTTGGGTTCGGCCATAGTTGGACAGTTGTCCCTGAAGTGGCCCTTCTCCCCGCATGCGAAGCATCCCCTCTTCCTTTGCTTTTTCCTGTCAATGTTGAAGAGAAGATCCTCTACCTGCAGGGGCACACCCATTATATTAATCTTGCGGATCATCCCCATTACCTTTCCGACGCGTCGGATTGTTTCTTCGTCCTCGGAGGATGATGTGCATGGTTGATTATCTTCATCATCATCACTTTCTTCTTCTTCCTTTTCTTCACTCGAGGAACTTGGAGTGGGAGCCTTCTTTTTTCCCTTCCTTTCATCACATGCAAAAGCATATGGCCTTGAGGAAGTTGGCTCCTCTCCCCGACACATTTTTCGCGACATCTCAAAAGCCGCGATTTTCCCAATCACAATGGTCGGGGTCATGGTACTCAAGTCCTCCATGTTGTGAAGGATGGTGATGATGCTCCCATATCTTTGTTGTGGTAGCAGGGAGATAATCTTCCTCACAATGTCCGCATCACCTAGCTTATTAATGCCAATAGAATTGAGCTCATTGATAATTAGATTCAAACGAGAATACATGTCTCTAACAAGCTCATCATCTTTCATAGCAAAAGTATTAAACTCATTTAATACTAAGAAATGTTTTTGCTCACGGACATTGGATGTGCCGTCATGGAGCTCATGCAATTTTAGCCAAATCTCTTTAGCAGTTTTCAAGGTGAATACTTGATTAAAAATATCCATTCTAAGAGATTCATACAAGCAATTTTTGGCTCTAGCATTTAAATGAATTTCTTTTTCCTCACTCGTGGTGGGTTTCTCGGGATTCTTGGTGGGTTTCATCCCATCACGAGTGACTCTCCAAACACCTAGATCAACAGCCTCTAGGTAACAAGCCATTCTAGCACTATAATATGGGAAGTTAGTGCCGTCGAAGTGTGGTGTCCTATGGGTATCCATCCCTTCCTCTAAAAAGCATCGGCTCTTTTAGCGGTGAAGCTAAAACGTTTCAAATGAGCCAAACCACCTTTGATACCACTTGTAGGAAATGGGTGACGCCTAAGAAGGGGGGTGAATTAGGACTCCTAAAACTTTCGCTAAACTGGGCCACAAATAAATCCCTAGAGCAAAACCTATGCAAATAGACAAACTAGAATGTGCAAACTAGGTTTTGTCTAAGTGTTGCTATCTCTACCACAATGGCTAAGTTTCAATCTACACTAAATAAGTATGTATACAAGATTGAAACTTAAATGCTTAATATAAATGTGGAAACTTAAAGAGCAAAGTAGAGAAGCAAACTCTCATGGATGACGCCAGTATTTTTACCGAGGTATCCGGAACCGCGCAAGGTCCCGACTAATCCTCGTTGGTGCCCATACGTAAAGGGAAGCCCATGCGAGGGCCAAGCACCTCGGTCGAGTAACTCCGTAGAGAGCCACGGGCCTTCTCCACGCGCAAGTGGTGCTCCGCTTCCGGCTCCTCTCGGACGCTCCCCGCCGTCTCCACTATCGAGCTTCCAGCCGAAACGCCGCGGGCCTCGTTCCCTCCGGTACACGGTGGCGGCCGTGACACAAACACGGTTGTCACGGTCTCGCAAGACTCTCGCCCCACTCGATACAATTACAACGGCTTGCGCAAGAGCCGAGGGTTGTGTGGTTTTACAAAACTCACTCAACTAACTAGGGTTCACCTAGAGCAAGCGCTAAAGAGGTCTAACTAACCTAAGCACTTCGCAAAGCACCAACGCTAATCATCGAGTGATTCACCGAGTGATTCTATTAAGCACTTGGGTGTAAGAGCACTTGGGAATGTCTACTATGTGCCTTATTATGTCTCTTTGGCTCCCACACTTGGAAATGGCCGGTTGGGGGTGTATTTATAGCCCCCAACACAAATAGAGCCATTGGAGAAAAGCTGCTCCTTCCTGCGGCACACCGGACAGTCCGGTGGTGCACCGGACAGCGCACTGTAGCCTGTCCGGTGCGCCTAGCCGTTGCCCTGTCAGAGCAGGTGACCATTGGCGCCACAGGCTTTCCACACCAGACAGTTCGGTCCTCACACCGGACAGTGCGGTGGTCTTCTCTCCGGGTGCCACCTAGAACTAGCCGTTGGGCTGCAGTTCCCTGGTGCACCGGACAGTCTGGAGTGTGGGCACCGGACAGTTCGGTGTGCCACCGGACAGTCCGGTGCTCCACACACAGACAGTCCGCAGGCAGCACACTTGGACTTTTCTTGGATCTTTTTAATGTCTTCTTTTGAGGTGTTGCTTTCCTCAATTCCTTAGTCCAAGTTAATCTTGCATCATGTGAACTACAAACACAAACACTAGAAAACTTATAAGTTCACGGATTGTGTTGATCATCAAACACCAAAACTCAATTAGCCAAATGGCCCGGGGTCCATTTTCCTTACAGGTCTTAAGAACCCCGGTGGCGAGTTGACATATGCAATGGTTAAGTGCTACATATGTCGTGTGATTGGAGATCCCCAGCTGGGTATTAATCGATTCAGATCGTCGTTACTTCTCGGACATGAAGACTTGGTCACTGCCCTACATGTAGCAATCCAGTGAACTGAAGGGTTGATAAAAAGACGGCTAGTATAGGCCAAGTGCTTGAACTAGGGTAGAAAGAACTCTAGATGCAGGTAACTTTACTTAATCTGACAAGTAAAAATGGATTCTAAGGATCCACTCATAGTAAGCTTTTCTGCAAAACAGAGTCTTTGATTCTTGATAAGCCATACCTTGAATCCCCTTTTGAAACCAGCATACCCTTGAGAGTCTTTTCTTTAGTCGGGTAAGTCTTGCTAAGTACTTGCGTACTTAGGGTTTTACCCATTGTTGCTGCAGGTCACGAGTCATTTTGATTGTGATGGGTGTTAAGCTCCGGTGGGCACGACCATCCTATAAGTCTAAGTAACTCTTCTGTACTTCTTATTGAGGATGGTCACTTGAGCTAGCATATATTTCAAAACTACAAATAATTTATAACAGTTCAAAGTTATTTCTTTGATGTAACTTGTAAAATTTGGTAATGAGATTTCCGCTGCAAAATATTGGTGTGTGATTTGTGTTTACTTTATCCTGCGGTCCTGGTTGTAAGTGGTTTATCCGAGGTCCTTGGGGCACTCGGATAGATCCTGTTAATTTATCTAGTGCACATGCATGGTCGTCTGAGGTCTTTGAGACAAGGACAGGTGCATGTGGGCCCAATAACTTGGGAGGTTCTACCACAATAGTGCTCCTCGTACAACTGCAGCGTGTACATAGGCGGTGCGGGGTATCCTGCTGCGCCCAACACCTCCCACAAAATAGAGAGAAAACCCTCTCGGGAAAGGTAGTCGAAGCTAAAGCGAGTGTCTCCTCCGTCGGTGGGGGTAGGCGAAGCTATCTATGCAAGAAGGGTGAGTGTCGTAGGGGAAAACAATAGAAGAGAGAAAAGGTGTGCTCGGGGTAAAATGGAAAACTTTGCGGGGGTTGACCCGCATTGACTTAGCTTACTTTTCTCTTAGCAATTTCTTTATTCTAGTTTTTAAGATGTCAATGGTTAATGTATTCATCCTCTTTTGCTAATTTGATTACAGTTTTTTATAAACATGATTAAATATGCATGCATTCGCATACTAACGTCCTCTCATCAATCATAGGGGCAGGAAGCTCGATAGTGAAAACAGTGGGAAGCAATCTAAGAGAGGATATCTTAGACACCCACTTGCGCATGGGGATGTCTCTAGGGCTATCTATGGAGTTACCCGACTTGGTTCTTAGCCCTTGCATGTGCATCCTTAAGAGCGGCTCCAATAAGGACTAGGAGGAAGCTTGAGCCCCTCGACACCTCAATAAAAATACCGGAGTCATGGACAAGAGTTTGTATCTCTATCTCAATTAAACTTCTACACTTTCTTTATTATTTACCTTAGCTTGCTAGGATAGTGATAGGATTGGATCCTAGGTTGCATAACACCTTTGTGGTGGAGATAGCAACACACCTAGCAAAACCGTAGTTGCACATCTAGATGATTACCTTCTTGCATAGGTTTTTATTAGCTGAAAATTAGTTGCTTTAGTTTTAGAAGTAAATTTTTAAGTTGCATAATTCACCGCTTTTTGAAGCATCATGGTTCCTTAAGCTACAATTTTCTTGTTCTTTCTCTTATATTGTCAAGAAATTGGTGCCTAAGATAGCTTGATGTACAAAATATGTTATTGCATGGTTTTTCTAATAGGAGGTGCGTATGCTACAAAGTCTAGGTATGAAAACGAGAATAAGCCATGTCATTTGTGCATGCCTGGTACTCATGCATGTTTCGCAAACTATAGTCTTTTGTCCCATGCAAGGAAGAGAGTCAAATCTTCTTTTATTACAAAATAAATTAAGTTATTTTTATGCTTGTTTACATTAATGATATCACTATGGTTAGATCTCCATAGGAAGTTTTTGATGCACTTCTTCAAGATTTAGAAAAAAAGAGTTTTCAATTAAGGATCTCAAGGAGTTGCATCAGTTTTTAGGCATCAAGGTTCAAAGAAAAAGGGTGAGTTATTGTTTACACATGAATGGTTTACTTCTCACATCTTACGAAGAGTCAATATGTAGATTTTGTAAGCATGTTAATACAACACTTTGCACAACTAAGATGATATTGGTCGCTAGTGGAACTAAGTTAGAGATAGAACATTCTACTAGGCACAGGAGTATTGTGGGAGATCTTCACTAGTGTGTCAGTTATTTTATTCACCAACAATTGTTCATCTAGAAGCTGTGAAGAGAATTTTTAAGATTTGTTAAAGGAAGAATTGGTCTAGGTCTCAAAATTAGAAAGTCTAATTTTATGCTTTGCGTGCTTTTTCATATGCAAACTAGGCATATTGTCCTGATGATAGGCAATCTATGTGGGGGGCTTTGTAGTCTTTCTTGCTTGTAATCTTGTATCTTTGTTTGCTAGAATATAGTCCACTATTTCTAGGTTAAGTACAAAAGTTTAGTATAAAGATCTCGCAAATGCAATAGCTCATGTAATGTAGATTCAAAAATTAATTGATGAGTGAGGCATTTTACATCCTTATGTAGCATGTTTATAGGCACGGGATGCAACCCGGTTAAAATTACATTCATGCCCTTAATATCCAATTACAAACATGACACAAGTCATCATGGACTAAACGGTCTTTTCCTTTTTAAGTCGGTGCTGCCCTTCGTCTCAAAGTGCGTTGTCATGCCGAAGCTCCCTGGATTATAGCTTCGACATATACCTTCATGTTGTGTCTCACTTGCATATCACCCTGCCAAAGGTGTTTTTTGCTTGGAGGACCTTCGGCGAAGAAGAATGCCCCCAACAGTAGGCCCTTCGTGGTGCTAGATCGTTTTTCGTAACGAGCTCGATCCGCGAAAAACTCGAAGGCTTCGGAATGCCGAAGGTCCGAAAAACACCTTCCCTGAGCTCGTTGCTGAGAAACGATTAAAATACTCCAAACGTTGAGTGGTCCACCATTCAGCGAATACAAGCGATCTAGCGGTTCCCCTTCCACGCGCCGAGTGGTCCACCGTTCAGCAGGTGCAGGCGATTTGGCGGTTCACCTTCCCACTTGCAGTACTATATAAATAGACGGGTTGGTGCAGAGTTACCACAGCATTTAGTGCCATTACACTGTTGTGCTGTTAAAAAATTTAACCATAGCCAAAGCTTTTTCACTGCGCTCTCAAGGGAGCACTTCATCATTTAGAGTTAACTTCGTCAAAAGAGTGAGCTTCGTCAAAACTGCAAGATCAACCATCAACTTCGTTAAAACCTCGATAAATCCAACAAATGGCCAGAGTTTGTTCGACTGCAAGGGTATCTCGTGAGGGAGAAGAAACTGAGGTCACTAAGACAACGCCAATTTCCTAAGTCATGAAACAATCAGGTCTAGTTGTGACAGAGGGAGCTACTGACGAAGGTGCTCCTGCTGCTGAAGCCGAACATACTGTTGCTGAAGAAGAAGAAGATATTGATCAAGAGGAAGATTACAGTATTTTCATCCCAAGTAAACCCAGTCATCTAGATTTTGAGAAATCTACAGTGTCTGAAGCTGACGTGCCCATGATGATAAAGTTGGGCTACTTTGGAGAAGCTGAAAGGAAACTTGTCCGATTTGCCGGAGAAGAATCCACCCCAGCGCCGAAGGATGATGAAGTAGTTGTTTTCAAGAGTTTTTTCAGAGCGGGACTGCAGTTTCCTCTGAACGAGATGATAGGAGAAGTCTTGAAAAAATTTGAAATTTATCTTTATCAGCTGACCCTAATGCCATTGTTAGGCTTAGCGTCTTCATCTGTGCCCTCCGAAGCCAAGGGATGAGCCCAGATGCCGAAGCGTTCTGCCGAGTGCATGAACTGCACTACCAGATGAAGGCCAGGGCAGACGGTTTACATGAAAATTTTGGTTGCTACAACTTTGCGTATCGCAAGGATACGAAGGCTCCAGTTCTCAGTTATCACACCAAGTGGCCAACCGACTGGAAAGGTGAATGGTTTTATATCAAGGCTGATGAGAAGAAGAGGGGGAAACTGATGACGATGGTTATGTGCTCGCTATCTCTAAACTTCGAAATGACCAGACCCCTGTGCAACATGCAGCCCGGGTTACCATGCTAGCTGGCCGCAGTAGAATTTAGGGTGGTGGCTGAACAAATCAACACCAGAATACCTGGCCAATAGGACATCTCTGACGTCAAGTGATTAGGGCATGCCGAAGCTAAAGGGAACAAAGAAGAAACATGAACTTGTTCGATTACCTTATCGTTTTAAGTTTGAGAAATAGTTTATGGAGCCTTGCCAAGAATGGCTAGAAATGATTGAAACTATGTGTAATGAAATTTGGGAAATTATACCAAAAAAGAAGACCAATTGATGACAGTAGCCTTCGGCACCTGGCCAAAACGAAGGTTAAACCGAGTAATGGACGCTCTAAAATTTGAATACCCTGATTATGAGCGGCTCAACAAGGGTGCCAAAGGGGCAAAAAGGAAAAGGATTGTTAGCGTTCTGAGCAGACAAGCTGCCAGAATGGTAAAGGAAGATGAGAAAATTTTAAAGAAGAAAAAATCCAGTCCTGAGCCGAAGGTGGCGCGGCTTTGAAGAAAAGAAAAGTTGCAACTCCAGAGTCGAAGGTGTCTAAGGTGGAAGAGGAAACTCCTTCGACACCTCCTGCTGCCAAAGTGGCTGAAATTTTAAAGGTAATGACTGAATCTCTACCTATCCAGTTGCTAAGTCCTCTAGGATCGGAACTAACGAAGCTTTTACTGAAGAAGGACGAGCCTTCAACTACCAAAGGGGGGATGGGCAGAAAACGTGAAGGATCGGCACCGTAATGGAAGCCATTGAACAGACACCACCATCGGCCCCGGCCACTGCCGAAGCTGCCAACTTGGAGGTCACCCTATCTGGAATTGATATTGGGTATGCCTACAGAAGAAACAGCTGCGACTGCAGAACAGGTCATGGCCCCAGTGCCTGACAAAGGAAAGAAAATTGCTGAAGCTGCTTTGGAAGAAAAAAAATTTGACCTTCGAAACCTGGTTGGGCAAGAACTATCTGAGTCCGAAAAGAAGGAGCTACAGGAATATGGCATTTCTTGTGGCTACCAGCCATGAGCCATGCTCTTTGGTGGGATCGATGAAGAGGCCTTAGGATGCGTTCACGACCATACCGGGGCAAAGGTAATCGGCACTCTATCGAAGAGTGTCGGTTTTCCGAAGCTTGAAGCTGATATTAGCAGCTACCGACAACAACATATCATCGGCAGTTTGTTTTATTCCAACTTCAAGGTAAAATTCTTGTGATAGAGCAAAATTTTACTTTTTATTTTTCGATAAAGTAAGTTTGCTGATGAAGGTTTATTTGTATAGAGTATGCTGCTAAGCAAAGCACTGCAAATGCAGCAATACCTCGAGGATAAAAAGAACGAAATCATAATCGAGGGTTTAGAAAAAAAATTAAAGAGTACGAAGCTTCTCTTGAGAAGAAAGATTTCCTTCTTCAGGCAATGGAGGGTTCCCTTGCAGAAGCGCAAGCCAAAAATACTAGATTAAATAGGGAACTTCTCCAAAAATCAGAGAGCTTCGAACAAGAGAGAAAAGACTTGCAGACAAAATACAAAGCCGAAGTTGTCGAAAATACGAAACTGCAACAATCTTTGAAAGAGCTTTGGAACATGTGTCTGGGTTTTGGCAGCCGCTGCGTTTGGTGATTGAAAAAGGTTTTTTACTTAGTTGGTGCCAGCGCTGAAAAGTTTACCCCTTCGGCCGAAAACATATCAAGCACCTTCGAACACATTGAAGGAGAAGTCGAGGCGCTTGACGAAGTAATAGCTGGGCACGGTGACTTCTGTGCCCTGCTAGCTTCTTTTCGTACACAACGAAGCATATACTTGCTTCGTGCTTTTCGAAGCATTGTTATCAAAGCTGAAGTATCTGTTTGTGCTTCATGTTATGATGATGATGATCCTATGAATGATTACATGAATGTATATGAATGCAATGAATGATGTAATGTAATGTGCAAATGAATGTCCCGGACACACACACGAAACCACACCCAGACTTTGCATCCCTTAGGAACGACTTTTGAGTCTTTTAAGCTCTGTATCCCCTTAGGAACGACTTTTGAGCTTCTTAACCTTCTATTTCGGTGGCATTTAAGTTCTGCATCCCCTTAGGAACGACTTTTGAACTTCTTCACCTTATATTTCGGTGGTATTTGGCTCTGCATTCCCTTTGGAACGACTTTTGAGCAGAAAACTTACTCTGCGCTCCCTTAGGAATGACTTTTGCATCTTCGTCAAACTTTTGGCTCTGCATTCCCTTGGGAACGACTTTTGAGCAGAAAACTTACTCCGTGCTCCCTTAGGAACGACTTTTTTTGCAGCTTCGTCATGCTCTGGATCACCTTGGGGACATCTTTTGAGCTTCTCCCTGTTTTTCTTTTTTGCACACGATGGTGCAAGCTCAGATTTTACATATTACATTTTTGGGGGATTTGGCCCTTGTAGGGCTAAATAAGAATGAAAAATTACAGGCTATGGCCCCATCAAAAACCATTCTCCCCTCTTGAAAGGAAAAGGGTGCCATAGAAAAAAATGAAAAAAGATTACATCAGATTATACATAGTATTGCAGAAGTTCATCCACATTCCAAGATCTGGGTATGTCGTTGCCGTCCATATCCTTCAATCTATAAGAACTAGGTCTTGACGAAGATACTACCAGAAAAGGACCTTCCCACTTCAATTGCAACTTGCCCACTTTGTCTGGGTTGGCCACTCTCCGAAGCACCAGATGCCCTGGCTTGATGTTTTTCAATCAAACTTTTCTGTCACACCACTTTATTGTTTCGGCCTGATATTTATTGATGTGCTCTATAGCCTGAACTCGGGTCCCTTCTATAGTATCTTTTGTTACTTGATAATCAGCTTCGTCTTCTGCCGAAGCTATTGTTCTTATTGACCCTGTCTTTGCTTCCTCTGGAGTTATTGCTTCATCACCAAATAAGAGCTTGAAGGGTGTAAATCTTGTTGACCTTGACGCAGTTGTGTTGTGGCTCCACACCACTTTAATCAGCTCGTCTGGCCACTTTCCTCTAGGCTGGTTGAAGATTAGCTTCATTATTCCTGTCATTATAATGCCATTTGCTCTCTCTACCAGCCCATTTGATTCTGGATGCCTAACTGATGCGAAATGAATCTTCGTACCAATTCGGTCACAAAAATCTTTGAATGCTTCGACATCAAATTGTGTACCATTGTCCATAGTTATTGCCTTCGGCACACCGAAGCGACAAACAATACTTTGCCAAAAGAATTTTTGGACCATAACCGAAGTTATTGTAGCTAAGGGCTTCGCCTCAATCCACTTGGAAAAATATTCTACTGCCACTACAACATACTTCAAGTTGCCTTGTACTGGTGGGAGTGGACCTAACAAATCCAGGCCCCATCTTTGCAATGGCCAGGTTGGCTGTATTAATTAGGTTAGTGACGAAGATTGTTTCTGGTCTCTTGCACATTTTTGACAATTTTCACATTTTTGAACCAGATCTGCTGCATCCGAAGCTGCCTTCGGCCAATAAAATCCTTGCCTAAAAACCTTTCTGAGCAAAGGCCTGGACCCAATGTGAGATCCACACAAACCTGCATGTATTTCCTTCATTAGCTTTATACCTTCGGTTCTGGATAAACACATGAGAAGTGGAGAGCAAACTCCATGTTTGTATAACTCCCCTTCTATCATGATATATGGTCTTGTCCTTGCTTCCATTCTTCTATTATAAACTTCGTCATCCAAAAGATAGTTACCTTGGAGGAAACATATGATTTCAGTCCTCCAATCTTCACTATGTACAGGTGATATTGTGAGCACTGCTCTCTCCATAAGTTCAACCGAAGGTGCTTTTATTGTCTCAAAGAATACTTCCGAAGGTAGAGGGAGCCCTTGTGCTGCTGACTTAGCTAGTAGATCTGCATGCTCATTTTCCCCTCTTGGAATATTTTTTACAGAAAAACCTTCGAAAGAGGCCTCCAACCTTCGGACTATGTCCAAATATTTTTCAAGCTTCGGATCCCTTGCCTTGCTGCTTTTGTCTACATGGCCAGAGATGACTTGGGAGTCAGTTTTAAGGATCGCCCTTCTTATTCCCATTGCCTTTAGTTTCCGAAGCCCCAACAGAAGGGCTTCGTATTCAGCAATGTTATTTGTACAACTAAAATCCAGTCTCGCTGCATAGCATGTTCTGACTTTAGAGGGCACTACTAGGACAGCAGTGGATCCTGCGCCGAAGGTTCCCCAAGAACCATCACAGAAGACTGTCCATGCTTCGGCGTCTTTTGTTACTTCTTCCTGAGCCCCTGGCGTCCAATGAGCGACGAAATCTGCTAACGCCTGGGACTGAATTGAGGACCTATGTACATAGTCAATAGAAAATTCATTGAGCTCGGCAGCCCATTTTCCGGTCCTCCAGTAGCTTCTCTATTCCTCATTATGTCTTTCAAAGGTTGCGACGAAGGAACAATTATATGATATGCTTGAAAATAATGCCGAAGCTTTCTAGAGACCATCAACACAGCATATAACACCTTCTCCAATTCTGTATAATTTTTCTTTGATAAGCTTAGAACTTCGGAGACAAAATATACTGGTGCTTGTTTTTTGACCTGGCCATCTTGCTTCTCTTATACAAGCGCCACACTGACTGCAGAGTGAGCGGCTGCTACATATAAGAGTAATGGAGCCCCTGACAAAGGTGGAGTTAGAGTTGTCAAGTCTATCAAGTATTGCTTTAACTCTTCGAAAGCCCTTTGCTGAGCCGGACCCCATTGGCAAACTTCGGTTGACTTCAGTATTTCAAAGAATGGTAGATTCCTTTCTGCTGATCTGGATATAAATCTGTTTAACGATGCCAGCCTTCCTGCCAACCGTTGAGCCCCTTTTTTTGTATTTCGCGGCTCTATCTGAAGGATAGCTTCGATCTTATTTGGGTTAGCTTCGATTCCCTTCGTTGATACCAGATAGCCAAGGAACTTGCCCTTCTTTACTCCAAAAACACATTTTTTGAATTTAATTTCAGACCAGCTTGCCTGAAATTGGCAAATGTCTCCTGCAAGTCAGCAATATGATTCTTTAGCTTTGTGCTTTTTACTATGATGTCATCAACATAAGTCAGCACATTCCTGCCTATTTGGGAGTGAAGGACCTTGGCTGTCATTCTGCTGAAGCTTCCTCCAGCATTTTTGAGCCCCTCAGGCATCTGAAGGTAGCAATAAGTGCCACTAGGAGTTATGAAACTAGTTTTTGGCTCATCTTCCTTCTTCATCCAAATTTGATGATAGCCTGAGTAGCAGTCCAGTAGACTCATAAGCTCCGAAGAAGCTGTTGCATCTACAAGGGAGTCTATTCTTGGTAATGGGAACTCGTCCTTTGGGCATGATTTGTTGAGATCTGTGAAGTCAATACACATTCTCCATTTGCCATTAGCTTTTTTCACCATGACAGTGTTGGCTAGCCATTTTGGATATGTTACTTCTCTGATAACACCAGCACTGAGAAGTCTCTTTACTTCGTTGCGAGCACCTTCAGCTTTATCATCAGACATCTTCCGAAGTCTTTGCTTCCTTGGCCTGAAAGATGGATCCACATTAAGTGAATGTTCGATGACATCTCTGTTGACACCACAAAGATCATTGGTTGTCCAAGCAAAGACATCTTTGTTGTTGAACAAAAACCATATCAGAGTTTTTTCTTGCTCATCAGATAATTGAGATCCCAGCAGTACCCTTTGATCTGCTATATCCTCACATAGGAGCATAGGTTGCAGCTGATCTGCCGAAGCAGCCTTCTCTCTTTTGTGTTTATATTGTTGACAAGCTTCGGCTCCATCTATGTTGTGGATTGCCTTTGAATCTGTCCAACTCCCTTCAGCCCTTCTGGTAGCTTCTTGACTTCCATGGACAACAATGAGCCCTTGTTCCGAAGGTATCTGTTGGGGAACTGTTCTCAAATTCTATGAATCAAGAACAAGTCAACATGAGATGTTAAATGTTAATGCTCTTCGTCCTTCAAAGCATTATTTCCCTTAGGATATAATGATCTTCAGACGAAGGTCATGAAGGTCATACCTTCATCATCGTTGTATATGTCAAATAAAAGAAGAGGCATATGACATATAGGAAACAACATAAACAATCATGTAACATTAATAATTCATTCTTAATTATATAATTATGGAAAGGCAGGAACAATATTTAATTACAAAAGTACCTTCGGCTTGATGGAAGGTAAGAAAGTACAAGCGTGATGTAAGAGCAAGCACAAGTCAGTGTGAACAGTATAGGGGTACTGTTCATCTATTTATAAGCACAGGACGCAGCCTATGAGAAACTACATTCATGCCCTTTACATTTATTATTGACTTATAGATAAATCTATGAGGACTAGATAGCCTTTTCCCCTTTAATTCGGTTCCTTTTTCTGCGATTGAGCCGAAGCTCCTTTGCCCGTTGCTTCGGAGCAGCGACAACCTTCGTCATGACCATGCTCTTCCCATCGTGTATGCTTTTATCCTGAGTCCGAAGGTACTTGTCCATAAGCAAAACTTGGAAAATATTGTTAAATTACGTTTTTGAGGACCTTCGGAGGACGAAGGCCCCCAACAGTAGCCCCTCGCAGTATTAGTTTGTTTAAAATAATGAATTCAGACTGCGACATGGACGAAGGCCTTAAGCCGAAGGTCCGAAAAAACACCTTCCCTTTGCTAGAATAGCAACAGTCAATGATAGACGGGACCCTCCAACTCGGGGCGCGTCGAGCGTATAAATAAGAACTCACCCTGACCACATTTGGTACGCTGTTTGTGCCACTTGCTTAATTTGCTCAATTTTATAGCTCTTGCTCACCAACGCTTGCTTAGTTTCTCAAGATTTCTAAGCTTCGGTTTGAAGGACATGTTTTCGTCATTTCCGAAGAAAAGATGTCTCAAGACAAGAAAGTTGTTGTTGAGACGAAGCTAACCGAAGAGGAGAAGCTTTTTGAGCAGAAGAAGGCTGCGAATCCTTATATAGCTGGGTTTTTAGAATCAATGGCAAAATCGAATACAGAGAAAATTACAAAGGAGATATTGGAGGGCCTTTTTGAAGATACTGGTGATAGTGACAATTATGATGCTGAAAGTGGGGGTGAAGATTCCGAAGATCGACCGTGGAGGCCAAGCCATGTAAATTTTGGTAAGTCGACCATCAAGCAAAGTCACCTTGAAAGTATGAGGGGGAGGTACTTTCGAGATATATCTATTGTGAGGGCTGGCGAAGACAATAACACTCCTGCGCCTGAGGAGAATGAAGTTGTGATTTTCCGAAGCTTCTTTAAAGCTGGGCTTCGGTTCCCACTGAGCAGGTTTGTAGTTGAGGTGCTGAAAACCTTCCAAATTTTCCTTCATCAACTGACCCCCGAAGCCATATTGAGGATGGGAGTCTTTGTCTGGGCAGCAAGGAGCCAAGGGATAGAACCAAGCGCAAAGTGCTTCTGCAACATGCATGAACTTATGTATGAGACAAAGGCCATGGGGAAGGAATAGTATCACAACAACTTTGGTTGTTACGGGTTTTTTGCTCGTCCCAACGCAAGTCACCCAGTGCCAACATTTCGGAAGAGGTGGCCGGGAAATTGGATGGAGGAATGGTTTTATGTGAAGAACGACTTGGTAGCGAGGGAGGATGTTAAGGATGTTATCATGCGTCCCATATGGTCCCGCTTCGGCCTTCGAAAGCCGAAGGTTGAAATTGATGAAGCCGCCGAAGCATGCCAGAAGGCATTTGGTACTGTATGCTTCTTCATTGGTACAAGAGACCTAATTCAAGAACATATAGCATTCAGAGTATGGCCTCTTGTAGAGAATTGGGAGATGCCGAAGGAGACTATCACCGAGTCTGGCGAAGGTGACCTGGTTCGACTGAAGTATACATTCAGATATGGAGATAAATTTGATGAACCAAATGACGACTAGCTGAAATGTATCGAAGTTACAAGTGATGAATTGCTTGGGCCATATTCCAAAGCAGAAGATAATGCATTATCCACATCCTTCGGGGGCCGAGGAAAAAAGAGGTTGAACAGAGTTTTTGATGCCATTGGTTTTGTTTACCCCGATTACTGCTACCCACTGCGAGGACGAGGAAAGAAGAGGAAAGCTTCTGCTTCGGCCAAAACGGTTGCTTCAGCCACTCCAGATGAGGCCGCATCGACGAGCAAAAAGTTGAAAGTCCTTACCCACCGGCCACGCTATATTGAGCCGGCCGTGGTGCCTGAGTTTGGCGGGGAAACTTCTTCAGCTACTAAACCAAAGGAGCCCATTCCTCCTACGCAGAAGGCTGAAGATCCGGCTACGATGCCGAAGGTACCTTCATCCAAGCTAGCTGAGTCAAAGACCGATAAGAATAAGGCCGAAGAGCCAAAAGTTGAAGGAACAAAAATGTTAGAAATTTTAAGCCCTTCAGCAGAAGTAACAGTGCCGAAGGCACAAAAAAGCTTTGCGGCAACTCCGAAAAGAAGAAGGATGGCAAATGTACTAGATGTGCTAGAAACAGTAAAGGCTTTAAGCTCTACTCCTTCAGGGAAAATTGTCGAGGCTTCAAAAATGCAAACCAAAGCTGAAACAAAGCTGGCCAAAATTGAAGCTGCAGTAAGCCAAGCTAGTGCCGAAGCTGGGCCTTCAGAGCTTGCCGAGAAAAAACCTTCGGAAATTTAAGAGAAAGCAACAGAAGAAAAAGCCTCAAAGCAAACTTCGCCTGAAAAGGTTGCTACTCCTGCTCCCAAAGCTTTGGAAGAGAGCATTGATTACATCATCTGCCATGCTTCGGGAAAGATGCTTTCTACGGAAGAAAAACGAGAAGCTCAACATTATGCCCAAAAACTGAAATACCCCAAGGGGGCATTGGTGTTTAATGGCAGCGGAGAAGAAGATTTTTTGTACTGTCTCCTGGATAACAAAGAGATATCCGTCAGCCGGGAGATTGGAAGAAGCTTCGGATTTCCGAAGCTAGAAGATGGCCTCTCAGTATTGTCAAAGGATGAATTGGCTGACAGTTTAGCACATAATAGCATAAAGGTATCAAAATCAATTTTGTATTTGAAAACAAATTCCTTCATTTGTTTATACTTAATGATGTACTCCTCTTGCAGGGCTTGATCCTTAGCAATGCCCTCAGAGCTCAGAAAAACATCGAAGATGAAGGGTGTACAATGGCTCTGAACAACCTTCGTTCAGAGGTGATTGAACTAAGGAACGAAGGCCTTGAAAAGGATAAGATATTAATTTCATTGGTAAACAAAATAAAAGAGGACGAAGCTAATTCCAAAGTTCAAGCTGAGGCTCAAAAGAGTGAAAATGAAGACCTTCGGAGACAATTAGCTGAGGCCAAAGAGAAATGCGCTGTTGCTGAAGCTAATCGGGATGCCAGCGAATATTGGAAAAATTATTTAGAAAAGACAGTTGCAGAGCTTCGCGCCTCCAAGGAAAGATGTTTTGAAAAATCTGTGGAGTGCATGAAAAAGATGAAAACTAGCTTCGCCAATGTGGGCGCCTATTCAAACGAAGACAACTTCATACGAGGCAACCCCAAGGGTGTTATCGAGTGGATCAGTGGTGAAGCCGAAGCTTTTGAGGAGATTTTGAGTGACCGCGGGGACGTCTGCGCATTCTCTGGTGCGAGGGGAGTTGCAGCCGTTTTAGAGAAGGCATGTTGCGATCATGTTAAATCCTTGGCCCAGGCTGAAGCTGCTTTCTCTATGGATGACACGAAGGACCCCTTGGCCGAAGCAAGTTTATTGGGCGGAAAATTTTTCACTAATATTTGGGACAATGGCGGCCAAGAAATGGCTCATGAAATAATGAAAAAGAGCGAAAAAGATATCCACGACTCTCGAGAAGCAGCGAAGAAAGCTGAGAAAGCTGCAGAACTTGAGAGACGGATAGGTATTGTTTAATGGCTTGTAGCTTCGTCGTTTGTTTTCGTGACTTCGAACTAATTGATGTTTTCTACCGTAGTTGAACTACCTCCTCCACCAGAGCCATTCGGCCCACTCGCCGACCCAGAAACGAAGAAAGCAATAGAAATTGTTGGGGACTTGTTCTCAAATGCTTCGAATTCAGAACAAGGCAACATAAAATGTTAAATTTTAATGCCCTTCGTCCATTGAAGTATTATCTTCCCAAGAGTATAATGATCTCCGGACGAAGGTCATGAAAAAAGGTCATGAAGGTCATACCTTCGTGATTAGAGTTGTGAAATAATGAGAGATACAAAATATAAAACATGAAAGAATAATATGTTAAAGCACTTAATTTTATTCATATATTTCATTATACAAACTTAAATATTAAAACATAACATTTAATCACATTTATACCTTCGACTTGACAGAAGGCAATAATCCAAGTGTCGCGTGCAAGCGATTACAAGATTGCGTGAACAGTACGAGGGTACTGTTCATCTATTTATAGGCACAGGGCGCAGCCTGTGTGAAATTACATTTATGCCCTTTATAATCAATTACAATCATGACACAAACTATCATGGGTCGATTGGTCATTTCATCTTTAAGTCGGTTCACTCCTTCGTCTTGAGACATGTCACTATGCCGAAGCTTTATGGGTGATAGCTTCGACACTGCTTTTGAGAGGATCTGCCGAAGGTGTTTCTTTCTTCAGGATCTTCGGCTACGAAGCATACCCCCAACAGAAATCATTAATATGGCCGAAGCTATTGTCGACGAAGTTGTTACCAAAATGCTTAATGAAGCTGCAGAAAAAGTTCTGAAGGAAGAACAGTAGTTATTGTAAAAAACATTTCTAGGATATTAATGTAACATTTGCTGAACTAAGCCTGTAATATTTGATGTTTATAATTTTGAATCTAATATGTAAGTTTTTTGTAATTCAATTCTTTGCGATGCATGAAATTTTATGTACATACCGTTTTTGAGCCTTCGGCGAAAAAACACCTTCCCTTCTTTTCATAATTCGTAAAGAAGAGCTTTTATGCCTCGTAAGGGCATCCGCACTTCGTAAAAACATCAATGCTTCGTAAACAATAGATCCCTTCTTCCACATCAGAACTGATGAAGCTATAATTCTCAGCTTACTTTGTGCCTTAGCACCTTTTCATTTTTGTAAAACATTCTCCGAAGATCGTCTTCGTTTCCAATTCATGTCATTGGTGTGATATGATGATATGATGTGATGCTATACGATATGATGTGATGATATGATGCAAACAATGATGCTAATGTCGAAGCCACACACCCTCACTGAAACACAATCTATGTGTCCCCTTAGGAACGATCAAAGTCTCTTTGCCGTTTATTTTTCGGCTTCACCGCTTATTTTTCGGTGTAAGTTCTGCATCCCCTTAGGAACGTCTTTTGAACTTCTTCACCTTCTATTTCGGCGGTATTCGCGTTGACTTTTCGCGCTTCGCCTTATATTTCAGCGGTATTTGGCTCTGCATTCCCTTTGGAACGACTTTTGAGCAGAAAACTTACACTCGCTCCCTTAGGAACGACTTTTTGTAGCTTCGGCAAACTTACACTGCGCTCCTTAGGAACGACTTTTGGTAGCTTCGGTAAAATTTGCGATGCGATTTTTAGCTCTGCATTCCCTTAGGAACGACTTTTGAGCTTCAACAATTTTTGGGCTTCGTAAGTTTGTGGAAAGAATATATTTCACTATGACAAGAACGAAGCTATTACAAGAAATTAAAAATGACAAGAAAACTAGGTTTACATTGATTGTTCCTTATTAAAAAGAAAATGACAATGAGTGTAAAAATGTTTCAGAGGAAGGATATCTCTCAATAGATATGTTTTGATTCTGGCACAGTACTGTTGACTGTGCGAGCTTTGGATTCCTCCCTGAAATCCCGCTGCTGATGGGTCTGTTGGCTCCCTTATGGCTGCTGACCTCGTGAATAGGCAGGTTGTAGTGGTGGCGGAGGTGAAAGCTGTGGCCAAGAAGCCTGTGGCTGACTAGCCGAAGCAACAGAAACTGCAGGGGTATTACCCACATATTCTGGTATGTAGGGTGAGTGACATGATGCAGTGTGCAGGACCTGCTTCGGTTGACTTTGTCGGGCTTCGGCTTCTGCAATCTCCTTCTGCTTTTGGATGGTGATTTGGCACATTCTTGTAGTATGGCCCTTGTCTTCACCACAAAATAGGCAATAGATCTTCCTAGGCTGATCCCCATATCTTCCTCCGAAGCCCCTGGCGCCTCTGCCTCTTGGAGCTGGCGGTCGGAAAGAGCTTTGTTGCTGCCCCAAAGATTGTGAAGTATACTGTGGCCTCTGCAGCTGACTTCCTCTATCATCACTCTGAGTGGAGTTGTGAATTGACCTGACATGCCTCGAGTGGATTATTCCTCCGAAGCCCCTGGTCATCTCAGAGAACCTGTAGGCCTCCTCCCTTCTTTGGCGGAAGTCATTGTCAGCCCGTATGTACTCATCCATCTTTTGAAGCAGCTTCTCCAGAGTCTGTGGAGTCTTTCTAGCGAAATACTATGCAGTAGGTCCTGGACGAAGCCCCTTGATCATGGCCTCAATGACAATTTCATTGGGCACTATAGGCGCTTGTGCTCTCAGACGCAAGAACCTTCGGACATATGCCTGGAGATACTCCTCATGGTCATGCGTGCATTGAAACAGGGCCTGAGCTATGACTGGCTTCGTCTGAAAGCCTTGGAAACTTGTTAGTAGCATATCCTTGAGCTTCTGCCACAAAGTTATAGTCCCTGGCCGAAGAGAAGAATACCATGTTTGGGCCACATTCCGAACTGCCATGACGAAGGACTTGGCCATGACAGTTGCATTGCCTCCATATGAAGATATAGTTGCTTCATAACTCATCAAAAACTGCTTCGGATCTGAATGCCCATCATACATGGGGAGCTGAGGTGGCTTGTATGATGGAGGCCATGGGATAGCCTGCAGTTCTGCTGCCAAGGGAGAAGCATCATCAAAGGTAAAGGTATCATGATTAAAATCATCATACCATCCATCCTCGTTGAATAAGCCTTCTTGATGAAGCTCCTTGTGTTGGGGCCTTCGATCTTGTTCATCTTGAGCAAGATGGCGTACTTCTTCAGTGCCTTCGTCGATCTACCTTTGAAGATCAGCCAGTCAGGCCATCTTCTTCTTCTTCCTTTGTACTTGCTGATGGATTATCTCCATGTTTCTGATCTCTTGGTCCAACTCCTCCTCCTGGAGTGTTGGACTAGTGGCCTTCCTTTTCTGGCTTTGGGCCTCTCGGAGAGAGAGGGTCTCCTGATTTGGGTCCAGTGGCTGCAGTGCGGCAGCCCCTGGCGCTAAAACTTTCTTCGGCGGCATGACGAAGGTCAGTGCTTGCCGAAGGTGGTCGAAAAAAGGGTTCACCGGAGGTGGGCGCTAATGTTGGGGACTTGTTCTCATATGCTATGAATCAAGAACAAGGCAACACGAGATGTTAAATGTTAATGCCCTTCGTCCTTCAAAGCGTTATTTCCCTTAGGATATAATGATCTTTAGACGAAGGTCATGAAGGTCATACCTTCATCATCGTTGTATATGTCAAATAAAAGAAGAGGCATATGACATATAGGAAACATCATAAACAATCATGTAACATTAATAATTCATTCTTAATTATATAATTATGGAAAGGCAGGAACAATATTGAATTACAAAAGTACCTTCGGCTTGATGGAAGGTAAGAAAGTACAAGCGTGACGTAAGAGCAAGCACAAGTCAGCGTGAACAGTACGTGGGTACTGTTCATCTATTTATAGGCACAAGACGCAGCCTATGAGAAATTACATTCATGCCCTTTACATTTATTATTGACTTATAGATAAATCTATGAGGACTAGATAGCCTTTTCCCCTTTAAGTCGGTTCCTTTTTCTGTGATTGAGCCGAAGCTCCCTTGCGCGTTGTTGCTTCGGAGCAGCGACAACCTTCGTCATGACCATGCTCTTCCCATCGTGTATGCTTTTATCCTGAGTCCGAAGGTACCTGTCCATAAGCAATACTTGGAAGATATTGTTAAATTACGTTTTTGAGGACCTTCGGAGGACGAAGGCCCCCAACAGTATCTTCATGCATAATTATGCTGGATGAAGTATTGCTTCGATGGCATTAAGTGTTCCTCGACCAATGATTGCATTGTACGGGTACTCCATGTTGACAATGTCAAAAACAACTTGCTCAGTTCTTGTGTTGTGGACATAACCGAAGGTAACTGACATTGTGATTTTGCTGAGTGCCACAATCTGCCGTCCGCCGAAGCCACACAGAGGGTGTGTAGCATCATGAATCTTGTCCTCTGGTTCTTGCATCTGCCTAAAAGCCTTTGCAAATATAATGTCCGCTGCACTCCTGTGTCAACCAGAACATTGTGGACCAGAAATCCCTTGATGACACAAGATATAACCATAGCATCATTGTGAGGATAGTCTTTTAGCTGAAGATCCTCCTGGGAGAAGGTGATTGGGATGTGGGACCACTTGGACCTGACGAAGGGTCCTTGCACCCCAACATGCTGCACTCTTCTCTGTGCTTCCTTCTTTTGCTTCTTGTTGGTTGGCTCTGAACTTGACCCGCCCGTGATTGGGAACACCAGCTTTGTGACCGAAGGTGCTACAACTTGGTTGTTGAACGAAGCCATCGTCTCAACAGTGGAAGTGAGCTTACCGGAGGTGGGCGCCAATGTTGGGGACTTGTTCTCAAATGCTATGAATTAAGAACAAGGCAACACAAATGTTAATGGTTAAAGACCTTTGTCCTTCGAAGCATTATTTCTCTCAGGATATAATGATCTTCATACGAAGGTCATCTCAATATATAATGGGAAGCATAATCGTATGACAAATATAAAAAACTTGAATAATTATATGATATCATGGAGACATTTTTATTATATAATCATGAATAAACATGAACAATATTGGATTACATTTATACCTTTGGCTTGACAAAAGGTGAGAATCCAAGTGTGACGTGCGAGTGAATACAGGTGAGCGTGAATAGTACAGGGGTACTGTTCACCTATTTATAGGCACGGGATGCAACCCGGTTAAAATTACATTCATGCCCTTAATAGCTAATTACAAACATGACATAAGTCATCATGGACTAAACAGTCTTTTCCTTTTTAAGTCGGTGTTGCCCTTCGTCTCAAAGCGCGTCGTCATGCCGAAGCTCCCTATATTATAGCTTCGGCATATACCTTCGTGTTGTGTCTCACTTGCATATCACCCTGCCGAAGGTGTTTTTGCTTGGAGGACCTTCGGCGAAGAAGAAGGCCCCCAACACCCATCAAGGAAGATTACTGACACTTCTACCAAGGCACATTCAATGAGGCAAACTAGGTTATTTATAAACAATCTCAACTTAATGGATACATTTTTATTGATGGGGGTGTTAGAATATTATGTGTGTGTGGCTCCAATAGTCTTAGCTGGTTGGTTTTCTACTTAAGACAAGTTATTATGGCTCTAATAGATAGATTAGGGTATCCCCTAGTTTGTTGTAACCTTGAATTGTAAGTTAGATATGTGGTTGGAGGTGCTTGTTGTACAAGATGTAATCACCATGCTAGGGGTTGTTCTTAGCTATATTAACACAGATCTATGAGAATGAGAAGACATCATGTTACAACCATTTCTATTAGTGGTAGCATATGTATATATAAACCCTTCTTTTATAAAGAAGAAAGGAGGGTGGAATTGGATCTGAAGGAAACAATCTAACATAGATGACATGTGCTTTAGTATAGTCTGGCCACTCTAAGGTCAATCTTAGTGAAAAGTTTCATTGTGTTGTTTCCAAGACTAACATATCATATAGAATGAAATAAAATATTGATGAAACATCAACTCTTAATATGAAGTTTCATTCTATGATTTTATATACATATAATTTGATGACACATTGCGAGTTAGTAAAAGCATGCTAAGAGGGATTATGACCATAAAACTCACTTCTTCTCAAAAAGGGCAGATTTGGTGCTAAAGGCTCCCACATGAGTGTAGTCTAGCGAAATGATAAACCAAGGTAAGCTTCTCCCCTCAAATACGGAAAGGCTGCTTTGAAACTATGACCTGGTGACTCAATGAGATAGCTCCAACCACTGCACGAGGCTTGCCTTCAAACTTACTTCTCACATAACGTTAATGTGACAACTTATTAAATGCAAATAAAGCATCCACTGAGACTAACCTTAATGGAAGTTTCATGCTCATTTAATAGGATTGGTAAACGAGTATGAATGTGTTACAAAGAGCATATTGAACCCAAAAGTGAAACTATGCATGGTACAAGGTGGTTAGTTCGACCACAAAGTAAATCCTATTTGCTAATGTGAGATACATGAAAAGAAAAAAAAATGAAACTATGCATTGTGATTGGCCTTAACATGAAATTTTGTCTCTTTTGTCATTCAACCAAATACTAGAAATTATGAATACAAGGTTTCCATAATACGAATTAAGCTTCTAGGAGTAGAATCTGCTTTGTTGCAAACAGGTCTACCATATATGTATCTGCCACATACATCTTAGCTGAAAACTTCGTTTACTTCCTCTCGTTCTTGGAGTAGAACCTTAGGACCACATAGAAGACGAGTCGGTAGAGCACGCCCCAGGCTAGGAGAATTGCAACGTCTATCCAGATGTTATCAATTGCTATGTCCATGGTGGAAAGCACATCTTGGCCTACCAGGGGGCATGTCGTTGAGGTGGAATTCAGGTTACTGACTTGTCCCAGAGGTCCAGGTGAAAGTTGGTTTTGTGTGCCAACATAGCATTCGCTTCCTTTGAACTCATTCACAAGCAATGCCTCGAATGGATATTTTATGGCCGAGATATAATGGAGCCACCTCCATGCCATAGGGATCATCGTCCGCTTCAGGAAGAAACCACAAGTGATGAAGAAGAGTGCTGTTGTCGCAATCACGACAGCATATCCAGTGATGTAGCTTGGAACAAGTGCACTGACTAGCATCACGTATGCATTGGTTGTTATAAGAGATGCAAACAGGATGATCCAGAAATTAACCAGGCTGCTTTGTAAATGGAGCATGAACTTTGTGATGACTGCAAAGGTGAACCCCTGAATAGCAAAGAACGGGAGGTAGACGATTAGAGAGGATACCACATAGGATGATGCACGGTAAGCATTGTGGGACCTTTCACGGATGAAGATAAAGCGCTCCTGGATGAAGGTGGGAACGGCATCATTGGAGGAGAAGAAGACAAGGCAGACTGCAAAGATGTAGAAGTTGAGGAGGCGATTGATGGTTGTGAAGTTAGCATCGCTGAGGCGGTGGAAAAGCGTCGAAAGAATGAGTGCCATAACTGCGAGGACGATCTCCCGGGAGAGGAATAGCTCTGGCGTGCGCACCACATTCAGAGCAGTGCGCCATGAGAGCACAACCACCTCTCTGAACCAGGGATTAGCAAACTTGGGGCCATCCTCCGGAGCATCCAGTGGTTCCAGTTCAAGCTGGTATTCATGGTAGCTAGGTTCCTCCGGCTTGAAAACTGGTTCACGGGGTGACTGAGGAGGAGGTGCGTGTTGTGGCGTAGCGACACGGCTGCGCTGCTGGTAGCTTGACACTGGGGTCCTAGCTGGAGTCCGAGCAGGAGTCCATGTAGGCTTACGGTGGGGCGTCCCTGTGACACCATGGTAAACCCAGACCGAGAAATCCTTGTAAAACTGTGATGCAAGTCTTGGATGGTAGGTTGAGGTTCCGGTATGCAAGGGTGTGTGCGACTTTCTCTCAAGAGAGTTGTCGAATTCTTCGTCCTCATCGTCGATGTTATAGGACTCGAAGTTTGACATGGGATTAGCATGAGGCGTTCCGGTTGTGACCGAAAACTGGTTGCTCTTGAGCTGGATCTGTCGGAACTGCACTGATTTCTGGTATGGTGTTCTTGGTGTCTTGGGTATCGGTGTCTTGGCAGCTTCATCAGGTTTGCTGCCATCCCTCTGGTAGGCAACTAAAGGCTCAAGTCCAAGTGTTGATTCATCATACTCCTTGATGACATCCAGGAGGTACTCGATGCTGTTCTCGCCATCAGGTACAGGCCGGCCAAATCCAGCAAGGTGTGTGGGAAGCGTAAGAGGAGTTCCTAGGTAGATTAGCCTTCCTCTGCATGCATCAAGCATAGTAGGTAGCTAGTTAGAATAATGCCATAAGAGGTCCTTACTGTAGCAGACAACTAAGTGGCTACAGAAATTTAGTTCTCCTCAAAGTAAAGACTTCTCTCTTGTCTGTAATTACCTTGCCAGGATGACTATTCTGTCGAGAAGCATCTGAATCCTGAAAGATGGCTGATGAATTGTCATTAGCACAATGCTTCCCCCCTTTGCAATTTCTTTCACTTTCTCTACCACACTGTATGCACTGGTGGAATCAAGGCCAGAGGTCGGTTCATCGAGAAACAGAAGGGATGGTTTATGGATTATGTCAGTGCCAATCGACACCCTGCGGCGTTCCCCACCAGAGACACCTCGTATCCCTTCATCCCCAATGTATGTGTGAGCTGTTGTCTGTTATTTGGACAGTCGAAGCATAATAAAAAAATGTAAATGGTATGCTCAAGAGAACTTAATTACAGGGGAACAAATAAAATTATATTGTTGAGCTATTACTGATAATATTACTTGTAGGTGTGAAAACGGACGGATACGGACGGATAGTAGCTCATCACACCCTAATGTATTTAAAACATATTCGAGATCGGAATACAGATATAGAGACCGGATATTTATCCGGACGGATAAGTGACGGATACGGATATTATTTGGTCTGATATCGGATACTTTTCGAATAATGCATTAATTGGTTATCATAAAATATTTTTGTTCGACCACAAAATTGCAAGTAAATTATCAAGACTAATAAATATTTTAAAAAAAGATAATCTCAAGTTCCCACATAAAAATGGTAAAGTGAAGTATTGATTATGTTGAAACTTGGATACCTAGAGTGATTTCACGTAATAAGTGGAAATAAAATAGAAGAAACGTTGACACCTTGTGGATTTTATGGTCTCATTATTTTTTATGACTATATGTGGCCATATGTTGTACCTTCATATAATTTCATGAATTTCTGAGGTTATTTGTGCATTATTCATTTCTTTTTACATAAAATCCTCAAAATATAATTAAATTCATAACATACACTAGTTTTGACCCAAAATTGCAAAAAGTTACCAAAACTAATAAACAATCTATACAAAGATAACCTCAAGTCTCCACACGAAAATGATAAGTGAAGTATTGATTATGTTGAAACTTCGATACATGTCACATGTAACTCATGCAATAAGTATGAGTGGAATGGAAGAAACATTGGCATGTTGTGGATTTTATAGTCCAAATGTTTTTGAGAACTATATATGGACATATGTTGTGTCTCCATAAAAATTTATGAATTGTTTGAGCTATTTGTGTATTATTATTATTTTCTATAGAAAATCATTAAAATGCAATTAAATTCATATAGATCTTATCATCCAAACATTTTTTATGGTTATATATGAACATATGTTGTGCCTTCATAAAATTTTAAAAAATTGAGGCTATTTGGTGTATTATTAATTTCTAGTTGTAGGAAATCATCAAAATACAATTGAATTCATAAAAATATTGTAGCGTCGCTAATAAATAGTCTATAAAAAAGATAATCTTAAGTTCTCACATGGAGATAACCTTGAGCCCCACATGAAAATGATAAAGTCTAATAATTTGATATAAATTTGGACACTATTTCAATGATTTTGATGTGTTTAAACAAAAATGTGATGTACTACAAAGTTATAGATCTCTTCGAGCTCTACTATTTTCACATAAATTTTATCTTCATCCGATTTCATATGTAAAAGTTATGATTTTATAACTATATTATTATGCAAAAAAAGAAAAAACGGATACCTGAATTCCGGGTACCCGTATCCGACCCGAATATCTAGATATTTACTGGGTAGTCTTCGCCCGTATACGACCCGAATCCGAAGCTACACTATCCGGGTATTACTCATATCCATCCCGAATATAAAAAATATATATATTCGTTTCGAGTATTTGTACTATTTGTATCTGGTATCCGGCGAGTATACTCGTCCCGTTTTCACCCCTAATTACTGATTACATTTATATATGTAATGGGCAGTAAATGAATATGAAGTTTATAGTGACTGTAAGTTGGGATCCTTAGATTAATTTCAGATTACCATTCATCAATTTGACTAAAACAATAGTATGATGAAAAATACGACTAAAACAATGGGACGCTTTTTCTGATCAGCAGAGAGATTCAGAGGTTTTTTAGTTAGATTGGACAACCAACCAAATGATACTGTACAACTTAATCTCTTTTTTTTCTTTTGGAGAAAAAAAAAGAAAAAGAAACGGATGATAGAGGAGCAGGGGACAAAAGAGGTTGGTGGTATAACCTGCAAACCAAGCTGCTCAATGAGCTCCCACACCCGGTTGAGCTTCTCAGCCCTGGAGAGCGACGGAGGCAGGCGGACCTCGGCGGCAAACCTCAGCGTCTCCAACACCGTGAGCATCGGGAACAGCTGGTCGTCTTGCATCACGTACGATGAAATCTGCTTCATGTAGCTCGTCGTCACCTGAATGCACGAAAACGGTCAGTACAGCACGCAATGCAACAGAACATCTTCAGCATGCTAGCTACTGCTCTTACCGATCGCCCGTCGATGCTGACGGACCCCTCGAGGCTTCCCTTGGCGATCCTGCCGGCGAGCGCGTCGAGGAACGTCGACTTGCCGGCGCCGCTGGGCCCAAGGATGGCTGTGACCTGGCCGCGGAGCGCCTGGCCGGAGATGTCGTTGAGCAGGTACACCTCCTTCTTGACCTTCACCCCGTCCTTCTTCTGCTTCTTGATGACGCTATAGGACAGCTCTTTGAACTCCAGCCCCTGCCCGGGGAAGTTGATCACCTTCACCCCCGGGACCGGGACCGGCCGTACGGGAACGTGGCCGCCGCTGCCGCGGTGGTGGTGCTGGTGCTGGTGCTGCGGCCTCCCGCGCGCGTCCCCCGCTGCGTCGAGGAGGCTCTCGAGGCTCTTCTTCCGCTCCGTCTGCCACGCGGGCATCTCTGCCGCAGCTGTAGTTCTCCGACCTTCACCCGCGCGTTCCGTGGCGTGGTGGTGGTGGTGGTGGGTGGCACGCGTCTCGGCCCGATCCATGCGGTGCCCGGCTGGCCGCTCCGGGCGGTGCCCGCCAGCCGGCATCTCCGCCGCAGCTCTGTGGCCTCCGTTGGCATGTCCCCGGCTGGGCCTCCGAGCGCCCGTCGCCAAGTCCACCTCGTGCTGCTGCTGCTGCTGGCGATGCATGCTTGTGGTACCTGCTGCACCTGTTCCTCTGCTACTATACTCTGGTCTTATAGTTGTGTCATTGTATATATTTTGTATTGGTGTGCTACCTTGGTTTCCCTCGGAACAGGGTTTCTGAGTCTTCTATGCGCTGTTTGGTCGCAGCTGAACACAGCCAAAAGTGGGGTATTTTGTCTGGCATCGCAGCATTGGAGGTGATGTTTCCGCTGCCTTGGTTTTGCAGGAGCCCTCTTTGGTGCATAGCTCCGGGCCGTTGAGATCCGTAACAATGTGCTTGTCTGCTTATACCAGTGATGAAAGTTACTGCTACAGCGTCGACTTGATTTTACTCTAGAACCTGTGAGACACACATGGCATTTTTTTCTCTTGACATGGCTAATGGCAGCTAACAGTATCACCGGCTGGCAGCGGGCACATTTTGTTTTGTGTCAAGACAAGCCAGCAGCCGCGGCCGAAACGGCTGGCTTAAAGTGTCTCCTAAAGTTTTCTCTAAAGCTTTACAGGCACTTTAAGGTTACGTTTGGTTGGGGAGCCAACTGAGATGGAGCGGCTCCATTCCAGTTTATAATAATTAAGCCATTTCATTATGTATTTGACAAGGAGAACGAAATCACTCTATTTTTTTTATTTGGTTGAAGAGTAAAATAGAGCGGATCCGCTCCGTTTATTTTTTGGTTGGAGAGTCATATGACTGTTGAGTGGAGGAGAGGGATAAGAGCGCTCGCGTCCGCGAGAGCGCTCGCATCCGGTCGTTTTGGTGGAGCGAGAGCATCCCAAATATTTGCTATTTATAGACTACAAGAGCCGCTCCGCTCTCCTCCATGGTAACCAAAAATCAAAAAATAAGAATGAAGTCGTTTCATTCCCCCGCTCCTCAACCAAACACACCCTAAAACTAGAGCGGTTATCTCTAAATAGCACCTTAAATTTAAAGGCACTTGCACGTCCTCTGCCTATGACCTTAAATGTATTGCGTTTTCTCTTTTCCCCTACAATTTTATGCTCTAAAATATGAATTAAACATAAAATTAATACACATGTACCATTTTAGACTATAATAAATATATACATAAAAAAACTAATTTCAAATATATTAGAAATATGATGTATTGTGCATATAGAAATGCTTTTAATTGGAGGGAACTGTTACGGAAGTTGAGATTTAGGAAATCGTTGTAGCGCTCGCCTGTTTGGTTCAGCTTTTTTCTGACCAGCTTTTCCAAAAATCTAGCTGTGGGGAGAATCTGACTGTGTAGAGAATCTGAGTATCATTAGGATTACGTGCGGAGAAAGATAAAGTTGTACATGGGCCTCAGGATCTATAAAGTGACGGATTACTACTATTGCGACGACTCAACCGATTATATGTTTATGTTGATTTTGAATGATTTTTACTCAAACGAATTTTATAGAAGCTGGCTGAAAAGCTGAGTGTTTGGCAGTCCGCAGCAACTTTTGGTGGCCAGAAGCTGCGAAAAGCCGAAACAAACAGAGGCCTTATGCCTCGATGTCTAAGGCGGTGACTAGCAGATCGTATGGCTATGCAAAACACTATTTTTGCACTGTAGACATCATTGTTTATATAGTGGAGTTTAAAATAGTAGGTGGAATAAGAAGTGAGATACAAGAGCGAAGATAAGTAGGCCACTTCTCTTGCCACTATAAAGTTTATCAAATGGGTGTTCGATAACCCAAACTAAAGTTTAGCTCAAATATTATATGTTAATTAGAAGAAATAAATATGACTTAATTGTAATATTAATTGTATAAGTGGTGTATAATCCATGAGCTATTAAATCTAGTTAATTTATAACTGAGAGTGGATATTGGGAGCACAGGGCTCCAATAGTCACAAGAAGTCTCAGCCGCCCCCTGCACCCGCCCAACCATCAGCCTCGACCACCCGACCAGCCTAGCCGCATCGACTCCCCTGCACGCACCCCATCCCTTTTATGTGTGATATTTGTTTCCATTTGCATGTACAAAAAAATTGGATGCATATCCGTTTCCTGTTGCATGCATATAATTTAGGATGGCAAAAATGTGTGATGAAAGGAAATGGACTGGCCATGCATTGAAAAAAATCTTATTTAAATGTTTTATTTCTTCCATAAATATAGAATCGCTCCAACAGTCATGCAGCTAGGCCACAGTGGCCATGGAAAGCTCGTTAAAACCAGTTTATGATAGATACTGGTACTAATTATGCCACACATTATATTTATTTACGCAATGCAGTACACTGGCGTAAGACTAGCTCCAACAAGGAGCTCTAAAGGGTCTTGTACCCTAAATTTAGAGGACGGGGATGTCCTCTACTCTCTCCAGCAACGTCCTCTAAATTTAGAGAACGCTGCTGGATCCTCTATATGTAGAGTTTCTCTAAACGGTTCTCTATTTATTTGAATACTTTAAACAACCGGTTTAATAAAACTAAAATATGTACAATACATTTGAGAGTATGACAAATACGTATGTACAAAAATTAAAAAATTAAAAACATCTTTAATATAGGTATTTACATATAGAGAACGTGATTTAGAGGACGTTGTTGGAGAGAAAGTAGATATAGGAGATGGAATCTTTTAGAGAAGACTGTAAAGGACGGATATAGAGGATGTATATAGAGAACGTTGCTGGAGACAGTCTAAAAACCTGGCATGAAGTTCATTGGTGGACGCATCTCCATATTCGAGAGTAAAACTCTTAAGTTTTGAACTTAAAACTCCCAGTTATAAGCGAAAATACTGAGTCAACGTGAAAGCGGTTGATAACCATGATGCATTCTATTCATGATAATAAAATTCTTCAAGCTTAAGCATAATAATAAAGTTATATATAGTGTAAATGTTGGTTCACTCCGAATCAACATACCCCGCGTCCATGCAGCCAACATAAAATCAAAGAAATTGATTGGGGAAGTTGGTTAGGGGATTTAACTATGTGAGTTGATTAGGGAATTTGATTTTTTGCAGTAACGAACACCATAAATCAAGGGATTGCATACGCGAGATTTTATGGAATCGTAACAAATGATTTTATTTCTGAGAGTTGTTTCCTTTTTTGTGAATTTCTATTTCCTTGCATAAATGTGTGTCGTAAATATCTTAAACATATGGTGTAAATGGTATGAACACAATATGCATACTGGGTTAGGTAACGAGATAATGCATAAATATAATAAACCTTTGAATAAAATGTGAATAAAAATATCATAAATAGACAATAGATGGAAGGGAAGCTATAAACTGATATTATGTCATAAAATCTATTGATGTTGACATAAATATATATACAAAGTAACATAAAAATATGTATGTGATTGTATGTCAACCCTCCACCAGGCACATGCATGCGGGCACGTCTCTCCAACAAACGCATGGATGGAGGCTTATTTTTATGGCAGATTTTGAAAAATATGGCAACCAAAAAGCGCATGCATGAAATTCATATTTTTATGTAGATCCAAAAAATATGGCAAGTCGTGGGAGTTTCCATTGCCTGCGCACAAGTTTTGAATGACATTTTCTAATATGGGTCCAACCAACAACCCCAATGCATAAACAAGGATTGGATGAGTTGTCGCCAGAGGACGTCGCCGAGGCCACCGGATTGGAGGAGGTCATTGCCAGAGGACGTCCCCGAAGCCACGAATTAGAGGTGGTCTTCGCCGAAGGATGCCCGAGATGTGCTAGATCGGAGGTCGTCGCCTGAGGACGCACGACCATCGAAGCTAGTCGTGCCTCGTGTGGCTGTCGCCGCCCCCAGCCAATCCTCGCAATCGTGCAGACTACCGACCCTCGCAACTCGTGCCTCGCGCTACCACGACCACCGCCGACGCCACTCGTGCCTCGCGTGGGGTAGTCGCCGATGCCAAAGCCTGTCACGCTTCGTGCAACTGCTGTCGCCATCCATGCCTCGCGCGTGGCCGGTGCCACCACCACCAAAGCCGATCGCACCTCGCGCCACCACCGTCGCCATTTGTGTCTCGTGTGGGCACCGCCGCCGCTTGCGCCTTGTGTAGCTGACGCCGTAGAAAAACCTAATATGTGGTAGTCTTGGTCGACTTTTATAGACGACTGTGCTTGGATAGGTGGTGCGGCTTGACCGGAAGAGTATATTGGACCAGAGATTCCTTTAGTTATTAGAAACCAAGGGCTCCAAATATATAAACTATATATATAGTTTTTGGCAAGCAACTTTAATTTGTTTTGTTCTCTTTTCTTCGTGTTATAACGTAGCATTACTGAGATGGTTCATGTATCAGCTAGCGCAAGTGAGTGCGTTGCTTAGAGCATCTTCAAGAGACTTTTTATATCTTTACTAATTTAAAGATCAGAGATTCACTAGTACACAGAAGCTCTATAGTGGTGGTTCTAGAGGTATTTGCACTGGCGTTTTTTCGGTATCGCCAGTGCTAGGGGCCTGTGGAAAACAACATTTACACCGGCGGTTTTCTTTATTTGGCCGCCAGTGGTAGTTTTCCCACCTGTTTTCAATTTTCAAAACAAAACTAAATTATATATACACACAAAACATATATATATACATATATGTATTCATATTGAAAGCAACATGGAATAGATTTTATCAGACATTTATATACATCAAAGTCTTGTGTTTACAACCATCACACTATACATCAAAGTTTTCACCTAAGCTCTAATAACTATCTCGGCTAATAGATAGTCTACTAATTTCTGTGAGTACTCTAAACTCTGGCCTTGTAATGTACAAGTAGCATCTTGATATCTTCCTTCAACGGGAATGATCTATTTCAATATGAATGTGCATAGGTCCTCAATTATGTCATACAATGCATCTTCGGTCAAGTTCTCCGGCTTTCCTCGTTGAAATTCCTGTGAAGGAAGTTTATAAACATCATATATCTACACTTAATAACACATTTTTATCTTTAATGGCATAAATACATACGTGACTATTACTCATAATACATGTCCAGGGTTAGTGATGTATTGTTCGTTCTGTCTCATTGAACTCGCACACATAGAACCCACATAAGGTCGATCTGGGTGGTTGCTTGCAGCACTACATAACGGGAGATTGGTTATATAGTTGCAACATTGTCCTATGTACGTACATGTATGATATGTATTCATAAATTCACAAACGCATTGTTTTGACAAATCATACTTCCCGCCTTGCCACTTATAGAACCTATATGCCATGTGATCTCAAATAGAATCATGTCACACCCGGATTTAAGGGATAAAGCCGGGTGCGTCTCATAAGTGCGCCAAACAAGAACAACACATATAATGACAAAGTGTATAGAGATAAATGTCACAATTATCATAAATGTCATTATTACATAGCGGAAGTCTTACAAAATAAATGATAATAATAAAGCGAACTAAACGTCCATCCTTGGCGTCATAAAGCTGACTAGGAGACGCCACATAGATCAACTCGTACTCCTCATTGTACAGCTCCTCCTGGACCACCTGTTCTTCTCCTGGGGGGTTTATATATCAACAATAGGGGTTAAAATTGAGCATTGCTTTTAATAAGTTGGTCAAATTTTATTAGCAGTTACTAAATGTAAGTAAATACCAAACCAGAATAATAATAGATCAAAATTAATAATAAATCCCAATGCGATGCAAATGATAAATTGAATTTAGTTCCATAATTTAATCATGTGAGAGTCCTGAGCTGCTCATGACCGCGAGCACGGCTAGTATACCAGTTTTACAATCTGCAACGGTTGTACCCTGTACCCACAAGTCGTGTATCCCGTCTGGCCCGGGTTAGCTAGACCCTTAGTCACTACTGAGGTGAATGGCCAGGGATCCACTACGAGGCCTTTACAAAGTTCCACTAGCTTCAGAAAACCCGCTACAGTTTCTAGGAAGAGCAATGCAGGAATCCCCCGTCTGACCGCCGTCGCAACAAAATCATCCCAAGAACCTCCCCACACGCCTACTCCCCTACTGCCCTTACCTCTTTCGGGTAAGGTTGTAAAGCCCAAAATTGGTAGAAAAAAATATAATAATAAAATAATAAAACAAAGAAATAAGAATATCTATGATAGAGATTTTAGAATTTTTGAAGCCTTTGGAATTTAGTAGGCAATTCCTATTCATAATCAATTAAAAATATTAAAATAATCACATGAAAGAGTGGGCATCTCATCTATGAATTTGTGGTAATACATTTTATTACCATAAGGAATCCTAATTTAAACTTGACCTCAAATTATAAGTAAGAACATAAAATAGAAAATCAAAAGGGAAATGTGTATGAAGCCATTTTTCCCTCATGACTAAATAACAAGGAAAGGAATATGCAAAGAAATATATATATATATATATATATATATATATATATATATATATATATATATATATATATATATATATATATATATATATATATATATATATGAGTGCTTATAATTCTTCCTACTAGAATTTTATTTGGGAATTTAACTTGGGTTTGAACTCACAAACAAGTTTGAAATTTAGGAAGAAAATGAAATAAATAAAAAGAAAAGGGCTTCACTTGGCGTCTTGGGCCGGATCCTCCTCTGGCTCAGCCCAGCCTCGGCTTTTCTTCCACCGCGCCAGCCCATCCGTCATCGGCCAACTTGGCTGTTGGCGCCGACCTTGGGGCCCCACCTGTCATGGGCACCGGTCGGGCAGGACCGCCCGCTCATGCCAACTCCATGACACGCCGCTGCCAGGTGGGCTCCCCAGCTCGGTTTTTCTCAAGCACAACACATACTCACACCGGTCGCTGAACTGTGGGACCTTTCCGTTAGAGCTATCCTCTTCCTCGCACGCCACCGCGGTTGTTTCCAAACTCCAATCATCGCGCGCGCCTAAGGGAGACTACTTGCGGCAATAGTTGCTTGCCTACACGACCCCTTTGTTTTGTGGACCCGCTTCCCCGAAAGCTTCTCCGAGTTGCTGACCGGTGCGCACCCCCGCATAACAACTCCGCCCCTTGCGGCGGGGACCGTTGTGAGCTCGGCTCGCCCCTCCCCTTATCTAGGATCCTCCACACCACGTCCCATTTAGCCCTTGTTCGGTTAATCCCGTTACCCATGGATTGGATGGGATTGGAAAAAATTAAGAAAGAGTATGACTTACTTGGGATTTAAACCCACCCAATCCCACTCAATCCACATGGATTGAGAGCTAACCGAACAAGCCCTTAATGAGCTGCATGAACTACCATAGACTTATCCAACACCGGGGAAGGAGTTGAGTGCCTACTATCAGGAAAAACAGTTGCGCACAGTGCTGCTCTTCGCCGTGGTCAGGGAAGAAATGACCGCCTCGGTCGATTCAACCTTGGGGCAACTCTACAGCCTCGACATGTGGTTTGGGGTGTTCGTGAGGGATACCCGAACGCGGGCTAGGCGCTCTCCAGTCGACTGGGCGAGCCATGTCCAGGAAATTCCTCGTCAGGCATCAACTCTTGGTGTGAACCCGCGTGTCTCCATGGGCGGCGAGTCCTGCTACTCGATTCACGGTAAAATCGCTCCCATTTGGTTCTGCATCTCTTCCTCTTCCGTTTGCACCATTTATCGCTCGGGTTAGGGCTATAGGGCTCGGTCGGCCATGTTGCCAGTGGGCACACCGCCGGGTGGCTACTCCGCTACCATGGCTGGGGTTGGATTGAGGAAGACGGCGCCTCGGCCGTTGATCAACAAGGGAAGGACCCAGATTAGATCGGAGAAAATTGATTGTGGGCCGTAGATCCTGGGGCGTGCGGCTCAGATATAATACGTACTACCCCTTCGATTCATTGAATTTCGTCCGTTGATCGCTAGGCGGACGGTTCCAATTAGATCGTTGGATACCTCTTCACTGTGTTAAATCTAGGCGGCCGATCACTAATCGGACGGCTCGGGGCTGGTCTACGTAGTAACTGTGCGTGTTTTACATAAGAGCCCCTGTATTACTACTAAATCAACCCGCCGTCTAGTGTACGGGAGCCTGAGTCTTAGAGAAATTGTGTTTTAGGCCCCTGCTGTTCTCTGTTTTTGTGCGCGAGATCCAGGGAGCAGTGAAAATAAATAAATAATTATAGAAAATGATTTCTAGTATATAAATAATTCTAGAAACTCATTTTATTCATAGAAAATTCATATGAGGCCCAAATTAATCCATTCCAGTTCCTATAATTTTGTAATAATGTTGTTTATCACATAGTGTCTCTGTTTTGACATAAAAACTATATTAAAATTAATATTCTAATTAATCTAGTACCTAGCACATAGAACCTTCGGAAATTCATAACTTTATCGTTTTAATTTCGATTCGATCCGTTCCAGTTGCGTTAGCTTCGTATGAATATTTACTACGCAGTAACAACATTGATTATACATGTCTCATACTTTTAAATTAGATATCTTTTTATCCTATGTTAATTGGATTAACCTCTGATCTTATGATCATAGTTTGACTAGATGATCTTTAATCAAATAATGACTTAGATTAAAGTGGAGATAATTATTTATAGAATAACCTCTCATATGATTTATACTAACCAATTTATAATATAGTTTAACATTTTAATCACATAAATCCTCTATAAAATCATAACTCCTTAGCCGTAACTCCGATTTTAGTGGTTCTCGTTCCCACGATCTCGTAGCAACACGTAGATCATTATTATGCAGTATGTTCTTATATTTGGTGTGATGTTAATTTTGTCTATACCATGTATGTTTGTATTGCTACGACTAGCGCGAGGTTTCGAGTCACCTGAGGATCATCCTGGTACCTGGAATCTCAAGTCCCAGGCAAGTTGTGCCCTTGATCCACTTTTGTTACCCAATAATGTTCTTTATTATCACTATTTAATGCACAGGTTTAATTTTGATGGGACCCAATAGGTCACCTTAGACTGTTTATCTTTTTACCTTGTTTACCCCTTGTTGGGCACCAAAATGAGCTGCGGACGGTCCGGCGGTCCGGACGGTCCGCGCATGTGGGTCGGACGATCCGCGGTCCAGACGGTCCGCGCGTGCGCAGAACAGATTAGGGTTCCGAGTTTTGTGCTACGGTTGTTAGCTAGATTCGCGGAATTAGCTCAGAAATTAGTTTATAAAGGGTCCAGCCCCCCTCCTCTATAAATAGAGAGGTATACGACTGATTTGTAATCATCAATCGAATCAATAACACTTCTATTTCGCATTTTTTTCCTGTACAATTAGGAGTAGTTCTAGTCTAGTTCTAGTTTAGCCTTCCAATCCCCAAATTCTTCGCTTCTCTTCGACTCTACGTCGATTAGAGGAGTCTAGGTCGGCCTGCCGAGCCTAGACGTCACCTAGGATCTCTCCTCTCCGACGGGGTCCCTCCCGGGAGCAAGATCCAGGCGCCGCCGGCGATCTTTCGCCGCCCCTGCGCACGCGCGGGCCGTCCGGCCCTAGGGCGCGGACTGTCCAGCCGTTAGGCAGGAAACCCTAGCCTCGCGCCAGGCCGCAGACCGTTCGCCCCTGTGTAGAGAGCACCGCCGCTGGTTCGTGTTGAGTGATTGATGCCCTAAAAAGGTGTCAACATACATTTTGGCGACTCCGCTGGGGACAACACATCTAGACCCATCAAATCGGCCCTCAATGGCCGGTTCAAGGGATAGTTCTGAAGTCTCCCCCAGCAACATTATAGAGCTGACTTGGGAAGCCTTGCTGGTTGACGATCAGCTCCAGTTCGAGGAGCATAAGGAGCAGCTGATTCAAGAGGCGAGAGCAAAGTTCCTGGCCAACTTCAAGGTGGACAGGAACAATAAAGTCGTCCGACAACGGGCGACGGATCTGGCTTCGCTCCGACCCACACCAGATATCCCCAATGTAAGTAATACAAACGAGCTACAATCTCTTAAGAATTATGTAGATGAACAGCGAGAACAAATGCAAAATATCATAGGGGGTATGCAAAACGATTATAGGGGACTAATACGTGCATATGATAAATCTAGTATTGCAAATTTTCCTTCGCACGAGGTTGAATTAGGGGGTAACACGCGTAATACATCGGCTATAGGTTGTCACGACCAGTCATAACCCCTTTATGGGATGCCGATGGACACATACCCTAAGTAACCACAAATCGGCAGTAAATCAGCCGATCTGCACATGCCCGGACCGTCCGCACGTAAGCGCGGACCATCCGGGCCAGCCACGGTCGGGCCCATGTTTATTGAGTTACCCAGACATGCACCCGAGCCACAACATATGACACATAATCTAAACTACCCAGTCGGACGGTCCGCATACAATGACGGACGGTCCGCATATAATCACGGACGGTCCGGGCCAATGTCCGGACAGTCCGCGCATGACTTATTTGAGGAGGATTGTTACCTGAATCCTCACCCGTCCCAGCAACACTTCCCATCACACTATGCAATGCATCAACTCATTAATACAAAATCTAGAGCACAGGAAAGCTTTCCGGCCCTACCTAGAAGGCCGGAAAGGAACGATCAATCCTATGAGCCATATAGGGCAAATGGAAATGCACCCCATAGCTCAAACCAATGGGGGGAAGACAACACGCTAATATTCAGCCAAACCCACCTATGTTTGACCAGAGAGCCAGTGGTCTCGCGCTGGCTGTCATCGATATAGTGAGGGAGGAAATAGCCGGGGCATTCCGAGATAAGCTCGGAGTAAGCATGGTGCCTGGGGGGCAATCATATCAGAAACCTTATGATAGCCGATTTGATCACCACCCATACCCCCAGGGAACCAGGATACCGAATTCGCAAAATTTTTGGGTGACCAAGGAAAAAACACGCGCGAACACATAGGTCAGTTTTTAGCACAATTAGGAGAATTGGACGACACAGAAGCATTTCACGTGCGTTTATTTTCATTGTCTTTAACAGGAACCGCATTCACATGGTACGCCACTTTACCTCCTAATTCTATTTCGTCATGGGGGGATTTAGAACAAAAATTCCATGACCACTTTTTCTCTGGTGACTATGAGTTAGATTTGGTAGACCTAGTGCCCTGCGACAGGGGAAAGACGAATCGGTTAATGAATATATCCGGAGGTTTCGGGATACAAGAAACCGTTGCTTCCAAATACACTTAGCAAAAAAAAATAGCTAGCAGGGTTAGCCTTTAATGGACTGCGATATTATTTAAAATAAAGATTAGAAGGCATCCAATTTTTCACGCTAGCACAATTACACCAGAGAGCTTTGGCCTGTGAAAGCCGAAGCAAAGAGACTGCCAAAACCTTTCGTCACAATGTCCATATAGTAGAGTGCGACCAAAGTAGCTCGGACGACGAATCAGCAGAAATATATGCTGCTGAAATGGTTTGGCCAAAGCAGGCCAAATCTTCGGCTTGTTCCTCCTTGTAGCCGGTTCAAAAGAAACGACAAGAGGAGGTTAAGTTTACATTTAATGTTGGTAAATGTGATAAAATATTTGATGAGTTACTAAAAAATGGCGTGCTGAAAAGTCGTGCATACTGCAAGTGGCATAACTCATTTTCTCATGCCACTAATGATTGTAATGTATTCCGTCGACAGATTCAATCGGCCATTAACGAAGGACGATTGAAATTTCAGGAAATATAGGTGGACACGGAGCCCTTTCCAATGAACATGATCGATTTTGAGGGAAAGAGAATCCTGATTCGGCCAAGCACAGCCGATAAGGGCAAAGACAAAGAGATAATCATCGGCAACACAAGAGAGGCCGATGGGAATCATAAAATTTCTTACAGGAAAGTGGTGGCCGAGAAGACTCCCAATGGAGGGGAGACTCTTAAGGTGATCATCACGACCTCTAGCGCTGGGGGGCAAGCGCAGACCAAGGAGCAGGAGCCCGTGCTGCGCATCTCGGATGGTCCGACGCACAGGCGCAGACGGTCCAGGACCACACTGGACGGTTCGGAGAATTCCAGCGGACGGTCCGATCATACTCAAGACCCACAACGACCGCGTACCTTCAAACCACGACGACCATAGATTGGTACGTGGAAAACAAATACATTTAAAGCAGCTAGTCGGATGGTCAAATCCGGCCCGACTTTCGATCAATTATTGTCCAAATATGTGAAAAAGAAGGCCGGCCCTAGTGACCAGCCAGCAAAGCGACCTCGCTCGCCCATTCATGAGCAATATCAGGTAAGACCGATTGGACCACCCCACCAATCGGAAAAAATGGAAGGTCATACTGTCCAATTAAGATCTAACATACCTACATGGACACCTCCACTCCCATATCCACCTATACCATATCCATACGCATACATACCTTCACCATATGTCCCAAATCAAATGTGGGGCATGCCACCATATCCACTTGGGATGCCACAGTACACCGCTTGGGGGGCACCCCAAACATCTGTATTCGACAGGTTAGCACCACCAGTACAAGACCGATTGGGCACCGCTCAGTCCGGTCACCAGACACAGGACCAACAAGATTGCCGGACTACTTGGCCTCAAAGGCCGACCAATCCGGCAGGGGGGCATATGCCTGCTGCAACTGAAAGAACGACAAAAAAGGACATCATCAAAATAGGTACAACGGATGTTGTCATACAGAAAGAAAGCGAAGGGCCGATGATTCTTCGTGAATCGGCCAACACGAGCAAAACATAATATACGACTGCCATCAAAATAACCGATCCAAAATACTCCATGCCTTGATGGTGCCCAGCAGGATTGACACGGTCCCAAAAGCGAAAATTATAGCGCCTAAGAGCAAAAGAGAGCCAGGAAAAGGAGGCGGAAAAGATATTCAATGACACACATCCACAGTACCCGCCACCGCAAAAGAAATGGAGACCAAAGGCCGTTGAGGAAAAGCAAACGGCCACAAAAATAGAAAATAAAACAGCACTTGTGCAGCACCCTGCAGGTATGGCAGACAGCCCGGCTAAAAAGGCTGAAGCAGCTACAGAAGGCGCGGACCGTCCGACCCCTGAGTCCAGATCGTCCGCACCACACTAGGACGCCTCCGACGACGTACCGACATCAATGGAGGAGGACGACCTACTGGGAGAAGACATGGTCGACTACAAAGCTTCTCCAGAGCGCCCAGGTATGGATGTAAATGTTATTACATTTTTCGCCGATTGTACTATTGTCGGCGACGATGAACCTGTTGTTGCCCAGTTTGATTTTGGTCCTAAAGAAGCCACCTTTACTAAACCAAAGGAATCGGTAAATCATTTAAAACCGCTCTTCGTGCGCGGTCACATTGATGGAATACCGATTGCTAAAATGTTGGTAGATGGAGGGACGACTGTAAATCTAATGCCTTATTCATTGTACAGAAAATTAGGTAAACAAGATGACGAACTTGTCAAGACCAACATGACCCGCAGCGGTGTTGGAACTGATAGTTCGATCAAAGCCAGGGGAGTCACATTCGTTGAATTAACCATCGGGACTAAGACCCTTGATGCTGCATTCTTCGTCGCTGATGTAGAAGGAAATTATAGTCTAATCCTAGGCAGAGATTGGATTCATGCCAACCAATGTATACCTTCTACATTACATCAAATATTAATACAATGGGTAGGCGATGATATAGAACAAGTACATGCTGATGTATCGGCCTGTATCGCTATGGTTGATGCCCCTGTACTCTAGACTTATGAGACTGCTACATGTCTCACAAGAGTAGATTTTTCTTATTATCAGTTCATAAGTATAGATAAGAAGGGTTTCATTCCTGTAATGCTAGAGCCGATGGAGAATCGACTAAATCCTAAATAAAGTTTAAATGATGAGTACACACAAAATTCATGAGTCCTTGGTCACGGACAGTTCAGCTTCTAAGGCCGGATGGTCTGGTCTTTCACAAAACAGTTCGAACTTCAAGACCGAACATCTACCACAATGTAAAGACACTATTACGGATGATCCGGCCCCCGAGACCGGAGAGTCCGCCATCACACAAAGATCATCTGATTCCTCTGTGGGGGACATGATAGAGGAATTCAGAGATCTCGATAAACTATGATAGGGGTTTACGTTGGCCGATCCTTTGGAGGAGATCGACATAGGAGATGGTAAAACTCCAAGGCCAACTTTTGTAAACAAGACCCTAGAGACCGATCCTATAAATGAGATGATCGGTCTATTGAAGGAATATTTGGATTGCTTTGCTTGGAATTACAGTGAGATGCCGGGATTAAGCCGAGAGACCGTAGAGCATCGGCTGCCCATTAAGTCCAGTTTCAGACCTTTCAAGCAGAGAGCTAGAACATTTCGTCCGGATCTTCTCCCACGAATCAAGGAAGAAATCCACCGGCTGCTAGAAGCTGATTTTATTAGACCTTGCAGATACGCAAAGTGGGTCTCCAATATTGTGCCGGTGGAGAAGGAGTCATGTCACACCCGGTTTTAGAAGGCAAACCGAATGCGAACCATGTACGTGCCAGGATCAGTTATTCACGTACACAGCAGTTACATAATATGGACATCATCACACAGTGCTCAAAATAGTATTAATAAGGGAAATAGTCGATTACATCATACGTCTGAGACGTCCATATAGTTCTTACAATAAATCAAAGTGCGGAAAAGAAACGTAGATAACGCGGCCTTCACAGGCAGCCGACTGGGGGTTGCCGCTAACCCACACCTAGAACTCGTCGTAGTCTTGGAACTCCTGGAAGTCTCCTTCCACAGCTTCATCTTCGCCTGAGCAGTGGTTGCAATGCTGACAACCTGGGGGGGGGGGGTTTGGTGTGTAGAGCAAGGGTGAGTACACATCAACATACTCAGCAAGTATCCTGTTTGGCTATAGTGGACTAGCTTTATGTGGGGATAAGTCAAGCAGTTGCTTTTAGTTGGTCAGATTATTACTTACTAGTAGAAAGCCAAGTTTTAGCATTAACCCAAGTTATTAACCCGATGTACCCTTTCCAAACGGAAAGAATACCACTTACCAGCACCATAGTCATAACCAAAACCATCAATCTCATTGCCACCTGTAAACCAAAAGGTCTCTTATCAAGTATCACTAATCTCTGGAGCTCCCTTGGCCGCTCATAACCGCGAGCACGGCTGATATATCAGTTTCATAACACTCTGCAGAGGTTGTGCACTTTACCCATAAGCCGTGATTCCCTCTTGCCTCGGGCCGATCAAACCCTTAAACACTACCAAGGTGAATAGGCAGGGTCTCACTACGTAGCCTTTACAAAGATTCCCCGGGGCTGTAGCCACCCGTTAGGTTTCCTAAATGCACTGCACTCCTCCCCAAGGGGCGAACCCAAACTTGGCAGAGCGAGCCGCATACACCGAGCCCCATTGACGGCACGACGGCTAAGTGAACTACATCCCGGATCCTCTAATTATTCAGCTAAGGGCACCCCATTCCACCCTCATGGTTGCACTGTTTTCCCGGGCGGTCATCCATAGAACAGGTCCTTACGGAGAGGCACTCGAGAAACCGCTCGAGTCCCCTTAAATGCCACAAGTATAATCATAAATAAGAACGGGAAAACAGCGTATCATAGATAATCTCATCATGTTCATTGATTAGAGTTGAGCAATAGCATAAAGCTAAACAGTAATAATCCAACCCAGATAGGTAAACAAGGACATGGATAACAAAAGCTAGTCAAACCTTAGGTATAAATATGTAAAGCGGGAGGTGAATTAAAGAATGAATAGGACAGAGATAGGTCAAAGGACACTTGCCTCCACCAACCGACTGCTGCTCAGGGGCTTCTCCTGCGAATTCCTCGGGCTCTTCGACCGGATCGTTCTCTATGCGATTGCAAACATACATACATCCATCCACATTTAATACAAAAGAACAGTACACCATACAAGGGAACAAATAAAGTAAGTATGCATCAAGTATGACATTCGATATCGCATTTGTTATGGTTAGAAAGAAACGGGAAAGGGTCTCGCAGGGGGTTAAATCTTATGCACTAACGATCAATTACAATTGTTTCTTAACAAAAGAATTCTGTTACATATACACTAATGGAAACCTAATCACTTTAAGTTGATCAACATTGCACGAGATAAGCAATTAACCACATGAATCAATTAGTAAAACGGAATTTTAAATTAAACTTCCTATTTCAATAACATTAATAATGATTAACCTACCTAAAATAAAATAACTATGATCACAGAAAGTAAATAAAATAAAATAAAATAAAATAAAATAAAAAAAACAGAGGGGGGGGGCGGTTGAACCGGCCCTAGGGGCGGTTGAACCGGCCGGGGGCAGGGCGCGCAGGGGCGGCCGAGCCGGGGCGGCTGAGCCGGCCGAGCGGCCAGGGGGGGGCGCGGCCAGGGCGCGGCCAGGCGGGCGGCCAGGCGGGCGGCCGGGTGGGCGGGACGAGCCGGGCGGGCGGCCGGGCGGCCAGGGCGCGGCCAAGGCGGCGGCCAGGGCGGGCGGCCGGGCGGCCAAAGCGCGGCCGGGGGGGGGGGGGGGCGGGACGAGCCGGCCATGGCGGCGGCCATGGCGCCGAGCGGCGAGGGGAAGGGGAGGGGGGGATGGGGGAGGGAGGAGAGAGGGAGGAGGGGGGGCTCACCGGCGAGGGGCGGCCGACGGCGGGGGGGGGGGGGCGGCCGGCAGGGGGCGGCGGCCGAGCAGGGGGCGGCGGCGGCTTAGGGCAGGGGCGGGTAGGGGCGGCGCTAGGGGAGAGAGAGGGAAAATGAGAGAGAGGGAGAGGGATTGGGGGGTTTTGGGGAAAAATAAAGGGAGGGGGCGGCATGGGCCAATTGGGCCCAAGGGGGGGCGCCAGGGGCGGCTGGGCCGGCCGGGGTCGGCCCACGGCGCGGGAGAGAGAGAGATAGAGGAGAGAGAAAGAGAGAGAAAAAGAAATAAAAGATCTTCTTCTTATTTTCAAAATCCGATCTTTCTATATGAATGCATTTGCACTTTCAAAGCAATCAAAAGAAATGCAAGGTTCGGCATGGTGCATCAAACAACATAAAGTATTTAGGGTTTTCTTACACGGGAAATCCAACCGATTCCCGCTAGAACTTTGGAAAAGGTCAAGGTTTAGCGAGGGGAAAAAGAAAAAGGAAAGGTAACGCCCGAATTTTGGCGAGTAAAGAAAAGAAAAAAATTCAACTGCAAAATTCGGGGCGTTACAAACCTATCCCCCTTAAAAGAATCTCGCCCTCGAGATTCAGGGCTGGCTAGCAAAGAGCTCTGGGTACTTGGCCACTAGATCATCTTCACGCTCCCAGGTCGCTTCTTCCTCAGAGTGGTGATTCCATCTGACTTTGCACATTCTGATGGTCTTCCTTCGGGTGACTCTGTCTGCAATCTCAAGGATCTGAGCTGGCTTCTCAACATAGGTCAAGTCCTCCTGGACTTCCAGACCTTCCACTGGCAACTGCTCTTCTGGCACACGCAAGCACTTCTTCAACTGAGACACATGAAAGACATCATGCACAGCGGACAAATTCTCGGGCAAACTGAGCTGATAGGCCACTTCTCCTCGTCTTGCAAGAATCTGATACGGACCAATGTAGCGGGGTGCTAGCTTGCCTTTCACTCCGAATCTTCTGACTCCTCTGATCGGTGACACTTTCAGATAGACAAAATCTCCGACTTCAAACTCAGCTCTCTTCTTCTTGTGTCTGCATAGCTTCGCTGCCTCGATTGCGCTATCTTCAGATTCTCTCGAACCATCTTGATGTTCTCTTCGGCTTCAAGCAAAATGTCTGGCCCAAACACTTGCTTTTCTCCAGGCTGATCCCATTGCAACGGAGTTCTGCAACTCCTTCCATAGAGCGCCTGAAATGGTGACATCTTCAAACTGGCCTGGTAACTGTTGTTATAGGAAAATTCTGCATAAGGCAATCGCTTGTCCCATCCGGACTGATCTTGCAACGCACAGGCTCTTAACATGTCTTCAAGAATTTGATTGGTTCTTTCGGTCTGGCCATCTGTCTGCGGGTGATAAGCTGAACTGAAATTCAGATGTGTGCCCAAGGCTTCATGCAACTGCTGCCAGAAGTGAGAGGTGAACTGCGTTCCTCTGTCTGACACTATCTTCTTTGGCACACCATGAAGAAAAACGATCCGAGACATATACAACTCTGCCAATACTGCACTGTTGTAATTGGTCTTGACAGGTATGAAGTGGGCTGACTTGGTCAAGCGGTCCACTACTACCCAAATGGAATCGTAGCCGGCTCGAGTGCGAGGCAATCCGACTATGAAATCCATACCGATTTCATCCCATTTCCACTGAGGGATCTGCAACGGTTGCAACAATCCAGCAGGTCTCTGGTGTTCTGCCTTAATTCTTCGGCAACTATCGCACATAGCCACATGCTCTGCGATTTCCCTTTTCATTCCGTACCACCAGAATTTCTTCTTCAGATCCTGATACATCTTCTCACTGCCAGGGTGAATCGAATAAGCTGTCTCATGAGCTTCCTTAAGGATCAACTCCCGAATAGACTGGACATTGGGAACACACAAGCGGTCTTTGAACCATACCACGCCTTCTGCATCCTCTCGAAAATCTTTGCCTTTGCCTTCTAGAATCAATCGCCGAATCTCACTGATCTTTTCATCATTCTTCTGCGCTTCTTTGATTTCGCGCTCCAAGGTAGGTTCCAACTCAACCGTGACTCCTCGCGAATTGTTCAGAAATCCGAGACTCAACCTGTCAAACTCTTTGGCCAACTGATTCTGCCTTGGAAACTGACCTCCTGACTGGTTGCTCTGACGGTTCTGATACTGATTCTGAGGATACTGCCTTTGGAACTGCTGATGCTGCTGAGGCTGCTGAGGTGGACGCTGGTTCTGCCTGAACTGCTGAGGTTGATTGCCTGAAAAACGAGGGCGGCTGCTGCTTCCAGGCTGGGGTCCACTGATCTTGCGCTTACGATCTTCCATCTCCTTACGCTTCCTTTCTGTCATGATCGCTCTATCAATCAGGTGCTGGAATGTTGGGAAGGTGTGATTCATCAGCTGATACTGCAGAGGGTCAACCAAGCCTCTCAAGAAACGGTACTGCCGCTTGGCATCGGTGTTGACATCTTCAGGAGCATAGCGAGACAATTGCAGAAACCTGTCCCGGTACTCACTGACAGACAATGGCCCTTGCTTCAGGGCCAGGAACTCCTCCTTCTTCACTGTCATCAGACCTGCAGGAACATGGTACTGACGAAAGCTACCTCTGAACTCTTCCCAAGTGATGGTGTCGGGGTTGGCATGGGTGGCGAGGTAAGACTCCCACCATGATTGGGCTGCTCCTCTCAACAGACGGGGACCATACAGAACCTTCTCCCTGTCATCGCACTGAGCAGTATGCAACTCCCGCTCCACAGTGCGCAGCCAATCTTCAGCATCCATGGGGTCAGAAGAGTGAGCGAACGTTGGTGGATGACCTCTCATGAATTCAGCACGCTTGTCTCTGGGCATCTGAGGCATCTGAGGCTGAGGTGGTGCTTGCTGCTGCTGCTGCTGCTGCTGCTGCTGAATGGCGGCCAAAGTCTGACCGATGGCCTGAACTGCCTGAGTCTGCATCATAAACATCTGCTCGATCGACATCAGGGGCGGGGGCGGCAGCTGCTGCTGCTGGGGCGCCTCATCTTGCTGACCGGCTCGCTCCTGCTGAGCACGCCTTCCTCCTCTGCGCCTGTTCTCTGACATCTGCAGAATGCGACCACACATCAGAACTGATCTGGCCAATCTTGCAGCATAAGAAAAGAGAATAGAATTCTTCAACAGCACTGAACAGATGAGCATCTTCACTGATCTCCAACACAGACCACACAGCTTCTCAGAAAAAGAGGAAAGGAGAATAATGGGTTTCCCAACTATATAACTAACTCCATTAACATAATATGTAAACCAAAATGCAGGGGATACCCACACTCTGGTGACAATCATTACAAAGATCCAAACCAATCATAGTTCATCATGACAAACATAAATGCACAGGATATAGCAAACTACCCTGTCTAACTAAGACTAACTGAGACTGAGACTAACGCTAAGACTGAAGCTTCTACGTATATATATTTCGTATTAATTACAAGATCCAACTCTAACGATCTATGGCTCTAGAGTTATCTTGGTCTTGCAGGCGGGATTGCCATAAGACTGGTGTCCACGCTGAGGTGAGCGGTACGGGTGCTGAGTCCCAACGGGAGCGGGGGAACCACCATCCAAATAACGACGTTCCGCGCGCTCAGCCCGCAGCAGGGCGATCTCAGCACGAGCCCTACTCAGCTCATCTAATGCATGGTCCAGCTCCGTGTTTAGCACGACGGCTAGGTTGACTGTGCTGCTCAACCTAGGATTGCCCTCACCGACAGGTGAGACAATCACGCCTCCTGTGCTGCCAGATGGACGGCGGGGGTAATACTTCAGGTCAAGACCGTCAGCTGCCCCACCGAAAACCGAGCAGTAGTGCGAAAGCGCACGCCGTGCAGCATCTTGCATGGCTGCCTCAGCTGAGTCCCGTTCAGAGATAGAATAGTGCTCTGAGCAGGCCTCTGCACCCTGGAGACTGTCCTCCGGGCAGCGCACCAAGCAAGTTGCCTCCCAGCGGTCCGGGTAGACCCCGTGACTATGCTGGTAGACCACACAGCGATACTCGACGGACCAAGTATGCCGGTCAAATGCCCGACGTAGCAGGGTGTCGAGCGCATCGTGGAAGTGACACCCGCGAGCAGCGTCGCGAGTGATGGGTCGAGCAACCCATCCTTCCGGCTCAGGGTTAGCAGAGAAGTCGGTGTCGTGGCTTGAGCTGTCGTCGCCATCTCCGTCGTCTGGGTCTCCTCCAGCAGCTACTCCAGAAGCTGGGGCGCCCAGTGGTGGTGCAGGGGGCGGCTCCAAGGGAAGCACAGGGGAGCAGCTCCTCACAGACTCTATCTCCTGGTGGAGCGAGAAGGAAGAGCTCTGCTGCTCCTGTCGTCGACGCTCCTGCTCCTCACGCAGGCGGTGGTGTAGTCTCTCCAAGTGGCTGGACTGTCCGGCCACGGGACGGCGAAGCGGACGCTCAGCAAGGCGGGAGGGTAAGAAGGGGATGACTGACTTACGTGCAGTGTGTCTAAGTCGAGCCATCTACAGAAGACATCGCAAGCAAAAGGGTGAGAACTGAATTAATATGACCAGCAAGTAATAAGTAAATGAAGGATCAGAATAAAACATGATTTTCAGCAAGGTATTATATATAGTAGAACATAGGTTTGGTCGGTAGGACCAACTTTTGAAGGGATATCAAAGTCAAGGAAGGGACAGAGGTCTATAGTCCTTAGAACGACCATTCTACTCTAGGTTAGCGGTCCTACAGTCAGCACGGCTTTGATACCACTTATGTCACACCCGGTTTTAGAAGGCAAACCGAATGCGAACCATGTACGTGCCAGGATCAGTTATTCACGTACACAGCAGTTACATAATATGGACATCATCACACAGTGCTCAAAATAGTATTAATAAGGGAAATAGTCGATTACATCATACGTCTGAGACGTCCATATAGTTCTTACAATAAATCAAAGTGCGGAAAAGAAACGTAGATAACGCGGCCTTCACAGGCAGCCGACTGGGGGTTGCCGCTAACCCACACCTAGAACTCGTCGTAGTCCTGGAACTCCTGGAAGTCTCCTTCCACAGCTTCATCTTCGCCTGAGCAGTGGTTGCAATGCTGACAACCTGGGGGGGGTTTGGTGTGTAGAGCAAGGGTGAGTACACATCAACATACTCAGCAAGTATCCTGTTTGGCTATAGTGGACTAGCTTTATGTGGGGATAAGTCAAGCAGTTGCTTTTAGTTGGTCAGATTATTACTTACTAGTAGAAAGCCAAGTTTTAGCATTAACCCAAGTTATTAACCCGATGTACCCTTTCCAAACGGAAAGAATACCACTTACCAGCACCATAGTCATAACCAAAACCATCAATCTCATTGCCACCTGTAAACCAAAAGGTCTCTTATCAAGTATCACTAATCTCTGGAGCTCCCTTGGCCGCTCATAACCGCGAGCACGGCTGATATATCAGTTTCATAACACTCTGCAGAGGTTGTGCACTTTACCCATAAGCCGTGATTCCCTCTTGCCTCGGGCCGATCAAACCCTTAAACACTACCAAGGTGAATAGGCAGGGTCTCACTACGTAGCCTTTACAAAGATTCCCCGGGGCTGTAGCCACCCGTTAGGTTTCCTAAATGCACCGCACTCCTCCCCAAGGGGCGAACCCAAACTTGGCAGAGCGAGCCGCATACACCGAGCCCCATTGACGGCACGACGGCTAAGTGAACTACATCCCGGATCCTCTAATTATTCAGCTAAGGGCACCCCATTCCACCCTCATGGTTGCACTGTTTTCCCGGGCGGTCATCCATAGAACAGGTCCTTACGGAGAGGCACTCGAGAAACCGCTCGAGTCCCCTTAAATGCCACAAGTATAATCATAAATAAGAACGGGAAAACAGCGTATCATAGATAATCTCATCATGTTCATTGATTAGAGTTGAGCAATAGCATAAAGCTAAACAGTAATAATCCAACCCAGATAGGTAAACAAGGACATGGATAACAAAAGCTAGTCAACCCTTAGGTATAAATATGTAAAGCGGGAGGTGAATTAAAGAATGAATAGGACAGAGATAGGTCAAAGGACACTTGCTGAGCCGGCCGAGCGGCCAGGGGGGGGGGGGGGGGCGCGGCCAGGGCGCGGCCAGGCGGGCGGCCAGGCGGGCGGCCGGGCGGGCGGGACGAGCCGGGCGGGTGGCCGGGCGGCCAGGGCGCGACCAAGGCCAGGGCGCGGCCAAGGCGGCGGCCAGGGCGGGCGGCCGGGCGGCCAAAGCGCGGCCGGGGGGGGGGGGGGGGCGGGACGAGCCGGCCATGGCGGCGGCCATGGCGCCGAGCGGCGAGGGGAAGGGGAGGGGGGGATGGGGGAGGGAGGAGAGAGGGAGGAGGGGGGGCTCACCGGCGAGGGGCGGCCGACGGCGGGGGGGGGGGGGGCGGCAGGGGGCGGCGGCCGAGCAGGGGGCGGCGGCGGCTTAGGGCAGGGGCGGGTAGGGGCGGCGCTAGGGGAGAGAGAGGGAAAATGAGAGAGAGGGAGAGGGATTGGGGGGTTTTGGGGAAAAATAAAGGGAGGGGGCGGCATGGGCCAATTGGGCCCAAGGGGGGGCGCCAGGGGCGGCTGGGCCGGCCGGGGTCGGCCCACGGCGCGGGAGAGAGAGATAGAGGAGAGAGAAAGAGAGAGAAAAAGAAATAAAAGATCTTCTTCTTATTTTCGAAATCCGATCTTTCTATATGAATGCATTTGCACTTTCAAAGCAATCAAAAGAAATGCAAGGTTCGGCATGGTGCATCAAACAACATAAAGTATTTAGGGTTTTCTTACACGGGAAATCCAACCGATTCCCGCTAGAACTTTGGAAAAGGTCAAGGTTTAGCGAGGGGAAAAAGAAAAAGGAAAGGTAACGCCCGAATTTTGGCGAGTAAAGAAAAGAAAAAAATTCAACTGCAAAATTCGGGGCGTTACAAGTCAGGTAAGCTTAGAGTATGCATTCATTTTCGCAATTTAAATAGAGAAACTCCTAAAGATGAGTATCCCATGCCCATATCCGACACCTTAATCAATAATGCATCAGGGAATAGAATTATTAGCTTTCTTGATGGTAATGCCGAATATAATCAGATTTTCATGGCCGAAAAAGATGCGTCTAAAACGGCCTTTATATGTCCAAGCTTTATTAGTTTGTTTGAATGGGTTGTCATGACATTTGGTCTGAAAAATGCTGGTGCTACTTATCAGAGGGCTATGAATTTGTTCTTCCATGAGCTATTGGGAAACACTGTGGAAGTCTACATTGATGATATTGTAGTCAAATCGGCTGAGTTTAGTTCTCCTGTGGTTGATTTGCGCAAAGCCTTTGATAAAATGCGTCGGTATGGTTTGAAAATGAACCCACGTAAATGTGCTTTTGGAGTGTCGATTGGTAAGTTTTAAGGATTTGTCATCCATGAACATGGTATAGAGATATACCCTGACCGAATCAAGTCTATTCGGAATGTGGAACCTCCGACCTGTAAGGTCGAAGTGCAGAAGTTTCTCGGCAAGGTGAATTATTTACGAAGGTTTATTTCTAACCAAGTCGGGAAGATAGATGCCTTCACCCCTATCCTTCGGCTTAAGAATGATGCCGAAATCGCTTGGGGGGCAAGCAGGAAGCATTTGATCTCATTAAAAAATACTTATCTTCGGCTCCCGTATTAAAAGCACCACAAGCAGGAGTACCATTCCGATTATACATTGCAGCTGAAGATAAGGTCATTGGGGCTGTTCTTACACAAGAAACTGAAGGAAAGGAGCATGTATTGACATATCTAAGTCGGAGGTTGGTGGATGCTGAAATGAGGTACACTTTTATTGAGAAGTTATGCTTATGCTTGTTTTATGCATGCACCAAGTGTAGATGTTATTTACTGTCTAGTCATTGCACTGTTTCTGGTCAAGCCGATGTAATCAAGTACATGTTGCATAACCCAATTATGAGTAGAATTGGTAAGTGGGCTTATGCACTCATAGAATATGACTTGCCCTATGAACCATTGAAATCTATGAGAGGCCAGGTCGTAGCGGATTTTATTGTAGAACATCGGATTAATGATACTCATAAACTAGACATGTCATACCTCACTATTACTCCTTGGACTTTATATTTTGATGGATCGGTTTGCAATGAAGGCAAGGAATTGGCATAGTACTTATTTCACCAAGTGATGTCTCCTTCGACTTCTCTAGCCGATTGAAAACTTATTGCACTAACAATCAAGCCGAATATGAGGCCCTTTTGTTCGGCTTGGAACTTTTAAATTGAATGGGAGTAAAACATGTGAAGGCATTTGGTGATTCTCAGCTGGTCGTCCAACAGGTGTTAGAAGAATATCAATGTTTTGATGGTACTCTAAATAGTTACCTTGAAAAATGTTGGGGCATAATTCATTCTTTTGATGAATTCAGTATTCGGCATATCTCTAGAGTTGAGAATCATAGAGCTACCAATTTTGCACAAGATGCATCAGGTTATCGGATAAAGTGAGGGAGGTTTCACAACACTGAAAATCTGATAAATGGTGCAGGGCCAATTCCCCAGGTCGTGGACCGTCCGAGTAGAGACAACGGACTGTCCGGAGTTACCAGGAAAATTCTCCTAATTGATTCAGCTGATAATAAAGCCGATGCAAGTGATTGGAGGATGCCCATAACCAATTATTTACGAAATCCCAATATCATGACAGATAAGAACATTCGGTGTACAACTTTCAAGTATGTTTTGATGAGTGATGAACTTTACCGCCGAACAGTCAACGACGTCCTGCTTAAGTGCTTGGGCCCAGATGATGCTATATTAGCCATGGCCGAAGTACATGAAGGAATTTGTGGTACCCATCAATCGGCTCCAAAGATGAAGTGGTTGTTATGAAGGTTTGGTTTTTATTGGCCTAACATGATAGCTATGACAGAACCTCCCAAGTCATTAGGCCCACCTACAGTTGTCCTTACCCATCGGACCTTAGAAAACCCTGTAGGTGCACCTGATCACTTGACAAGTTCGGTATCTATAATCTTTACCTTGCCCAAGAGCGTTTCACCCATCACACAGATATTACAACACATCGGAGGTACGAGTATGCGGAAGCAGTTACAACAACTTTATTTTATATTAAAGTAGAGAACAACCCATCAGTTACAACAACCCATCAGTCTTGACTTTCTTCCTTAGGCACCACCTTGGAACAAAAGCAACAAAAATTTGCTGCTTCCTCACCTAAAATTGAAATCACCTAGAGGAGGGTGAATAGGTGATCCTGTAAAAAACAACAACTAATAGCCACAAAACTTGGTTATAAGGATGTTAGTGCAATAAAACCAAGTGGCTATAGAGTGAACTCTTGCGAATCACAATAATCACAAAGAAAGACAACACAAGAGACACAATGATTTATCCCGTGGTTCGGCCAAGTATAACACTTGCCTACCTCCACGTTGTGGCGTCCCAATGGACGAGGGTTGCACTCAACCCCTTTCAAGTGATCCAATGATCAACTTGAATACCATGGTATTCTTCCTTATATCTTTTCCTGTTTGCGAGGAATCTCCACAACTTGGAGCCTCTCGCCCTTACAATTGATGATCACAAAGAAGCACGAAAGTAAGGGAGGGGAGAGCAACACACTCAAAACTCAAAACGAGAGCACAATCACGCACACAAGTCACAACTCGAGCTCAAAACACAACGCAAGGAGTTCTCAACTCAAATGGAGCTCAAGTTACTATCTCAAGGAATCGAATGTGTGAGAATGGAGTCTTGGAGTCTTAGGATCTTTCTTGTAAGCTTGGGTGACTCCTCCATGCGCCTAGGGGTCCCTTTTATAGCCCCAAGGCAGCTAGGAGCCATTGGAGGCCAACATGGAAAGCCAAAGTTTCCTTCTGTCGGGTGGCGCACCGGACAGTAACTGTAGCATGTCCGGTGCGGATCTCCTTCCTAATTTGGCGCAACCGACCGTTGCAACTCCGGGCTGGTTGGCGCACCGGACAGTGTCCGGTGCACACCAGACAGTCCGGTGCCCCCTGTCGACCGTTGGCGCGGGCCACGCGTCGCCCATGGATTGCGCGGCCGACCGTTGCGCTGGTGACTGTTGGCTCACCGGATAGTCTGGTGCACCACCGGACAGTCCGATGAATTATAGCCGTACGCCGCCAAACTTTCCCGAGAGTGGCCAGTTCGCCGGAAGCCAGCCTTGTACCAGACTGAGCAAGACTTTGGCTGCTCCCAGCCAAGTCTTTTTCTTCTTCTCTTTTCTGTTTCTATCACTTAGACAAAACATGTTAGTACTCAAAACAATGTACTAAGTCTAGAAACGTACCTTGTTACATGATTTGCACTTCTCTTTTCATATGGCACATACTCAACTCACTTAGTATGTGTTGGACACTTAATCACCAAAATATAATCGAAATGGCCCAAGGGCACATTTCCCTTTCAATCTCCCCCTTTTTGGTGATTTATGCCAACACATCAAAAAGCAATGCAAAACATGCAACATTGATTCAAATTGAAGACCAAATTGTTTTTGACTTAAATTTGGCATATTTGGATCATTCTTTGCCACCACTTGGTTTGTTTTTGCAAATCAAATTCATTTTCCTATCTCTAATTCAAACTCACTTGTTTAGGCATAAAGAGAGATAATCCAAGAGTGAAAATGATCAAGATCCAAAAAACACCCTCTTTTTCCCATAATCATAAATTCTCCTCACAAGAGGCCAAATTTTGCAATAAGAGTACTTTGGACAAATCTAAAGTTCTAACTCACTATTTTCAAATTTTCTCAAGTGGTAGCTAATCCATTTACTTTGGCCTTAATTTCTCCCCCTTTGGCATTAAGCACCAAAACAGGATCATTATTGGCCCTTTAACCCCATTGCCTCACCAAAAATGTCAATTAAGAGCAAAAAGGCAATAGGAGCTTAAGAATGAACTTGGAGGTTAGTACACTAATACTGGAGCGCAGTGGAAGTCTTTGCATGGTCTAAGTTCACCTTTCCCTTTCAATTCACCTTTGAGACCACATCAAGTAAACTCAAGCACAAATGTTAGTCTCAAAGGGTCAAGTTGTAGCACTTCTCCCCCTAAATATGTGCATCATTCACACTTGGACTTGTGAGGTCCGGGGATCCCTTGCACAACTTGAGCACCATAAATAAACAATAAATCTCATAAATGCATAAAGTAACATGATCAAAGGCATAAAACACATGTATGCTATAAATCAATCCAAGTTACGCGAATCTAAGACATTTAGCTCACTACGCAGCCTGCAAAAGGTTTTCTCATCTAAAGGCTTGGTAAAGATAACGACTAGCTAGTTCTCGGTGCTAATATAGAACACTTCGATATCTCCCTTTTGCTGGTGGTCTCTCAAAAAGTGATGCCGGATGTCTATGTGCTTAGTGCGGCTGTGTTCAATAGGATTATCCGCCATGCGGATTGCACTCTCATTGTCACATAGGAGTGGGACTTCGCTCAGGTTGTAGCCAAAGTCCCGGAGGGTTTTCCTCATCCAAAGTAGTTGAGCGCAACACTGTCCTACGGCAACATACTCGGCCTCAGCGGTGGATAGGGCAACGGAGGTTTGTTTCTTAGAACTCCAAGACACCAGGGACCTTCCTAGGAATTGGCACGTCCCTGATGTACTCTTCCTATCAACCTTGCATCCAGCATAATCGGAGTCTGAATATCCTATCAAGTCAAAAGTAGACCCCTTTGGATACCAGATCCTGAAGCAAGGCATAGCAACTAAATATCTAAGAATTCGCTTAACGGCCACAAGGTGACATTCCCTTGGATCGGATTAAAATCTAGCACACATGCATACACTAAGCATAATATCCGGTCTACTCGCACATAAATAAAGCAATGACCCTATCATAGACCGGTATGCCTTTTGATGAAAGGACTTACCTCCTTTGTTGAGGTCGACATGTCCGTCGGTTCCCATCGGTGTCTTTGCGGGCTTGGCGTCCTACATCCCGAACCGCTTGAGAAGATCTTGAGTGTACTTCGTTTGGGAGATGAAGGTGCCATCCTTGAGTTGCTTCACTTGGAACCCAAGGAAGTAGTTCAACTCACCCATCATCGACATCTCAAATTTCTGTGTCATCACCCTGCTAAACTCCTCACAAGACTTTTGATTAGTAGAACCAAATATTATGTCATCGACATAAATTTGGCACACAAAAAGGTCACCGTCACAAGTCTTAGTGAAAAGTGTGGGATCGACTTTCCCAACCTTGAAAGCATTAGCAATTAAGAAATCTCTAAGGCATTCATACCATGCTCTTGGGGATTGCTTAAGTCCATAGAGCGCCTTAGAGAGCTTAAAAACATGGTTGGGATACCTGTCATCCTCAAAGCCAGGGGGTTGTTCCACGTACACCTCCTCCTTCATTGTCCCATTGAGGAAAGCGCTCTCCACATCCATTTCAAACAATCTAAAAGAGTGGTGAGCGACATAGGCTAACAATATTCTAATGGACTCTAGCCTAGCCACAGGAGCAAAAGTCTCCTCAAAATCCAAACATGCGACTTGGGCATAACCTTTTGCCACAAGTCGAGCCTTGTTTCTTGTCACCACCCCATGCTCGTCTTGCTTGTTGCGGAACACCCACTTGGTTCCCACAACATTTTTGCTTGGGACGTGGCACTAGGCTCCAAGCTTCATTCCACTTGAAGTTGTTGAGCTCTTCCTGCATGGCCAACACCCAGTCTGGATCTTGCAAGGCCTCTTCTACCCTGAAAGGCTCAATAGATGAGACAAACGAGTAATGCTCATAGAAATTAGCTAATCTTGAGCGAGTAGTTACTCCCTTGCTTATATCACCCAGAATCTGGTCAACGGGGTGATTCCGTTGGATCGTCGCTCGGACTTGAGTTGGAGGGGCCTGTGGTGCTTCTTCCTCCATAGCTGGTTCTTCTTGTGCTCCCCCTTGATCACACGCCTTCTCTTGAGGAACCTATCCATCGTCTTGAGTTGGGGGATGCACCATTGTTGAGGAAGAAGGTTGATCTTGCTCTTGTTGTTCCTGAGGTCGCACATCTCCAATCGCCATGGTTCGTTTTGCGGCCGTCGGAACATCATCTTCATCTATGTCATCAAGATCAACTTGCTCTCTTGGAGAGCCATTAGTCTCATCAAATACAACGTCGCTAGAGACTTCAACCAAACCCGATGATTTGTTGAAGACTCTATACGCCTTTGTATTTGAGTCATAACCTAGTAAAAACCCTTCTACAGCTTTGGGAGCAAATTTGGAATGTCTACCTTTCTTCACCAGAATGTAGCATTTACTCCCAAATACACGAATGTACGAAACATTGGGTTTGTTACCGGTAAGTAGTTCGTAGAAGGTCTTCTTGAGGAGACGATGTAGATAGAGCCGGTTTATGGCGTGGCAAGCTGTGTTCACAGCTTCCGACCAAAACCGCTCGGGCGTCTTGAACTCTCCAGGCATTGTCCTTGCCATGTCGATGAGTGTCCTATTCTTCCTCTCTACCACACCGTTTTGCTGTGGTGTGTAGGGAGCGGAGAACTCATGCTTGACACCTTCTTCCTCAAGATACTCCTCCACTTGTAAGTTCTTGAACTCGGACCCGTTGTCGCTTCTTATCTTTTTCACTTTGAGCTCAAATTCGTTTTGAGCCCGCCTTAGAAAGCGCTTAAGGGTCCCTTGGGTTTCTGATTTATCCTGCAGAAAGAATACCCAAGTGAAGCAGGAAAAATCATCAACAATAACAAGACCATACTTACTTCCCCCGATGCTAAGGTAGGCAACAGGTCCGAAGAGGTCCATATGTAGTAGCTCCAGTGGTCTTGATGTTGTCATCACATTCTTGTTGTGATGAGTCCTTCCCACTTGTTTCCCTACCTGACAAGCTGCACAAGGTCTATCTTTTTCGAAACATACATTGGTTAGTCCTAACACATGCTCTCCCTTTAGAAGTTTGTAAAGGTTCTTCATCCCAACATGTGCTAGACGGCGATGCCACAGCCAGCCCATACTAGTCTTAGCGATTAAGCATGCATCTAGATCGGCCTCCTCTTTCGAAAAATCAACTAAGTAGAGTTTGCCATTTAGTACACCCTTAAACGCTAATGAACAATCACTCCTTCTAAAGACAGATACATCAACATTTGTAAACAAACAATTGTAGCCCATGTGGCACAATTGACTAACAGACAGAAGATTATAGCCTAGCGATTCTACTAAAAATACATTAGAAATAGAATGCTCATTTGTGATGGCTATCTTGCCCAAGCCTTTGACCTTGCCTTGGTTCCCATCTCCAAAGATAATCGTATCCTGAGAATCCTTGTTCTTGACATTGGAGGTGAACATCTTCATCTCCCTCGTCATGTGGTTTGTGCATCCGCTGTCGATAATCCAGCTTGAGCCCCTGGATGCACAAACCTGCAAGACAATTTACGCTTGGGTTTTAGGTACCCAACTCTTGTTGGGTCCTACAAGGTTAGTTACAATAGCTTTTGGTACCCAAATGCAAGCCTTGTCTCCTTTGCATTTGGGTCCCAATTTTTTAGCAACCAATTTTTCATTTTTACATGAAAGTACAAACTTAGTGTTGCAAGCATGAAAGACAGTAGTAGGTTTATTACACATTTTCCTAGGAGCATGAGACACAAAATTTCTATTAGGCCTACCATTAAAATTGGAACCTGAAGTGAACATAGCATGTGAATCATAAGCATCATAATCATATCTCCTATTATCAGTAGCAATTTTCCTATTATACATGAAAGCATGATTCTTTTGACCACTACTAGCCATAGGGGCCTTCCCTTTTTCTCTTTGTTGGAAATGGGAGCCCTTTGGCTTGTTAAGTTCTTGGCTTCCTTTCGAAAGCCAAGTCCATCCTTAATTGAGGGGTGTCTACCAATAGTGTAGGCATCCCTAGCAAATTTTAGCTTATCAAAATCAACCTTACAAGTCTTAAGTTGAGCATTAAGACTTTCCACCTCATCATTTAATTTAGCAATAGAAGCATGATGTTCATCACAAGCATTGATATCAAAATCCTTACATCTATTGCAAATTACAACATGTTCTACACATGAACTTGGTTTATTAGCTACCTCTAGATTAGCACTTAATCATCATTCAAAGTCTTTAAACTAGAGATAGATTCATTGCAAGTGGATAACTCAGAAGATAGTAATTCATTTCTCTTAATCTCTAAGGCAAGAGACTTTTGAACACTAACAAATTTGTCATGTTCCTCATACAAAATGTCCTCTTGCCTCTCTAGCAGTCTATCCTTTTCATTTAAAGCATCAATCAATTCATTGATCTTTTCTACCTTTGCTCTATCTAAGCCTTTGAATAAGCTAGAATAATCTACTTCATCATCACTAGAATCATCATCGCTTGAAGTAGTATACTTAGGGGTTTCTCGGACGCTTACCTTTTTCTCCTTTGCCATGAGGCAAGTGTGGCGTTCGTTGGGGAAGTGTAACGCCCTGAATTTGGGGGTAGAATTTTTTCTTCTTTTCACTCACCAAATTCGGGCGTTACTCTCTTTTCTCTTCCCGTTTCGCTCCTTCTTCCCAATTTCAAACCAGTATAGTGACAGGTGTCCGTGTCATGTATAAACAAAACTTAAGTGTCATGGGTGTTGCATCATGCCGAAGCACATTTCTTTGTCTGATGTCGCGTGTTCGTCTTGTTCCGTTTCGGATTTCGGTTCGCGATTGGATTCCGTTTAATGGTCGTGCGTGTCGTGGGTTTCGATCCGCGGTGTGGCCCAGCCCAGCCCGGTCCGGCCCAGTCCGGCCCGCGCGCCCCTGCTGTAACACCCCACTGGTCACATACAATGGATAATACCACAAACCCCACCCACCAAACTTACTCAACACAAGAGAAGTAATAAAGAAAGAATATATAGCAAAATCCGGCAGCACCTCCTTTGAAAACTAGCATAACAAGGAGGGGAAACATGAAGCTCATACAAGATATAAAGACATATAATTCACATAGTAGAAACTGAAATGCAAAAGTGGTAAAACTTAATTATGACCCAACTGAAGCAAAACAAATGGGATAAGAAACTCAGCCCACCCCAAAATAAACGCTCAACCAAGAACAAAGCAATTCACTAGACTTGTCCAACTCTGATTAACAACATTATTAAATGGTGGTTCCTTTATTAAAGGTGTAGTGGCCGTGCTGCTACATCCCTCTATTCCCAAAGCAGAAATTAGGTGCCTGCATCAAACAATGCAAGATGTGAGATAACACATCTCAGCAAGTAAACATAACAACAACAAATAGGACATTGTAAATCAACTGTGCTTACACAACCACGTGTTCAGGACTTCTTTCTTTTCTTTTGAACAGTAAATTGCAGCAAGTAAACAAGTAACTAAAAGCTCAACGCCAAGTAGAATCACCATGCACAAGTCCAAATTATCCACATCCACATAATAGATTCAACACCTCTCCCATGAATGCACATGGCTACAAATGCAATAATGACTTCTGCCTCCATATCTCTAAGGATATGAAGCTGCACCATACCCCTTCTCGGGCAACATATGATGCTCAATGTACCGGTACGGTCGGACCATAAGATCGCGATGAAACTTCAATGCAATGGATGATGAGTGCATTATGCATGACAACATCATAAGTTCTTCCCAAATAAAAATGTGATAGGCATTTACTTCCAACCATTCCACATAATAACCACTTGAGTAACATAATCAAACCTCAAACTCAACATACGAAATCCATGAAACATGAACATTTTCAAATGATGGTACTCAAAAGAAAATATGAATTTGAACATGATAGCACAACATAAACAAGTATAAGACTCCTCATCTGACAAACGGAATAACCATCACAGTTTTACTTGCCTTCACCGAAGTTTGGGCAAAATCTCTAAGAACGATCCGGAAGTCCACCACCTGTTTTTGACACCCAACTTAGTGCACCAAATTCACATAAAAAAACTCAAAGACAACACCGCACCTACGCGCAATCTCAACCCCGCCGCGGTAACAATTCTCCCCTCACTAACCAAACTGCAGCGGCGCTGCTTAACAATTCCATAACTTAAAAATTAGGACAGCAGTGGTGTCAAACAAAAACTTCAGAGACAACTACATAAAATTTCCCACAAGTTTTGTATACGACTCATGATTAAATTCTAACATCTAATTACCTCTAAACGGTCCACAAAAATAAACCCTGCAATCTGTTTTTTTCTGATTTGGGCAGCGACATACTCGGATTCAAACAGCGATAACTTTTAAAATATAATTCCGATTTGAGCGCATAAGTACTTGTTGGAAAGATAAGAAAAAGCCCTACATGATTCTCATACTGATTAACACTAATTACTCCCGAAAAATCCCCAGAAACTGCTAATACTGCTGCTGTTCATCACTCTGAAAAATCTGTTTTTTTGGACAGCCACACACCCGGATTCAAACGATGATAACTTTTAATTTATAACTCCAAATTGAGCGCATAAATACTCGTTGGAAAGGTAAAACAAAGTTCTACAAGATCCCCAAATTGATCCCCATTAATTCTTCACGAAAAAACCCTAAAAACTGCTAGAACTTCCGCTGTTCATCCACCACGTAAAATTCTGGACAGCCCCCCTCTATCTAATCGCAAACGCAACATCTAATCAATTGAATCGCAGCGCAAATGAACAAGGGATGAACACAAAAATCACCTTGGGTTCTCCCCCTTTCCTTCCTCCCTTCTTCCCTCCACCAAAACGGTTGGAGAATCGCACCACGAGACGACGATCCGAGCGGCAAGGATTGGCACCTTGGGAGGAGGGGATTGAGGGGGGCGGCTAGGGTTTGGTGGCTGCAAAAATTGAGAGAGGAGGTGATAGGCAGGGGGGGCGGCGGCCAAGGGGAGGAGAAGTGGGGGGCGGCTGCACATGGGGGGAGGGGGTTAGGAGGGAGGCGGCTAGGGTTTGGGAGGGTTAATGGGCCGAAACACCTATTGCGGCCCAACTAACCCACGCGACAGCTCCCGACCGCAACGCTAGCGTCAAACCAAATAAATTCTACTGCCCTAGTTGTGAATGTTTTTCACAAAATTCCAAATCCCCAAAACAACAACCGGATGAGGAAAAAAAACAAAAAGAACAACCCCCAACTTCTCTTCTTTGCAAACCGGGTATCACACTCTACCCCTCTTAAAAAGAATTCGACCTCGAATTCTGACGCTTCTATCGGAATGAAAAAAGAAAATATTAATGAATCAACAACACTTACCCACAACGAAAAGTTCTGGGTACATCTGCCGCATCAGCTCCTCAAGTTCCCACGTAGCCTCACGCTCAGACTGATTAGTCCATAAGACCTTGACATACTTAATTGATCTCTTCCTCAACACACGCTCCGAGAATTCCAATATACGCATCGGACGACACTCTAGAGTCAGATCCTGCTACACCGCAATTGGTTCCATCTCAATCTGATGGTCCGGATCCCGCAAGAACTTCCTCAACATAGAGACATGAAAAACCGGGTGTACCCCCGCCATGGAATCCGGCAGTAGCAAGCGATAAGCCAGGCTGCCCACTCGAGCCAAGATAGTGAACGGTCCAATGTATCTCGGGCTGAGCTTCCCAGAGACACCGAACCGAACAACTCCCTTAGTGGGTGATACCCTGAGAAGGACTTGGTCACCCACAGCAAATTCTAGATCCCGCCTCCTCACATCAGCATAACACTTCTGACGACTCTGAGCTGCCACAATATTCTGACGAATTTCCCGAACCTTTTCAGAAGTTTGCTGAACCCAATCAGGACCAACCAGGGATCTCTCTCCCAAAGTCTCCCAGCACAGAGGAGAGATACACCGCCTGCCATACAAAGCCTCAAATGGTGCCATCTTGATGCTAGCCTGGTAGCTGTTGTTATAAGCAAACTCTGCCAGAGCAAGATGATCCTCCCAGCTACCCTTCCATGACAGAACACAAGCACGCAACATGTCTTCCAAGGTTTAGATTGTTCGCTCTGACTGACCATCCGTCTGAGGGTGAAAAGCGACACTAAGCGAAAGCTTGGTGCCCAAAGCACTATGGAGACCCTCCCAGAATTTGGATACAAATTTGGAGTCTCGATCAGAAACAATAGACTTAGGTACCCCGTGAAGCCTGACTACTTCCTTCATATACAAGGGAACCAAATCTGAAGCTGAATTTGTGGTCTTCATGGGAATAAAATGCGCAGACTTAGTCAAGCGATCCACTACCACCCAAATAGCATCCCTGCCATGAGGGGAACGAGGTAGACCCACCACAAAATCCATGGTGATATGCTCCCATTTCCACTCCGGAATTTCTAATGGCTTCAGCAAACCTGCAGGCCGCTTATGCTCGGCCTTCACGCGCTGACATACTTCACAGGCGGCCACATACTTAGAAACGTCAACCTTCATCCGCTTCCACCAGAAGTTTTGCTTCAAATCTCGGTACATTTTGGTTTCGCCAGGATGGACGGTGTAAGGCGTTTTATGAGCTTCTCTCAAGATATCCATTTTCACCTCTGATTTCTGAGGCACACAGAGGCGGCCCCTGAAACGAACCAAATCATTCTCATCAATGGTGAACTCCCGCGGTTTACCATCACCCACCCTCTTTCGAGCTTCCTGCAATAGACGATCCTGCTGCTGAGCCGCACGCACTCTCTCCATGAGAGAGGATTGAATAAGCATCTAAGTCTCCTTGCTAGCAGTGCCGACATAACACAAAGCGATCCCCAAACGGTCCAGATCAGCGATCAACGGCAAGGCCACCTTTGGAACCCCGGACCTGCTAAGGGCATCAGTCACCACATTAGCCTTCCCCGGGTGATAATGAATGGACAAATCATAATCTTTAATCAATTCCAGCCACCGTCGCTGCCTCAAATTCAGCTCCTTTTGAGTAAAAATATACTTGAGACTTTTGTGATCGGTGAAAATGTCACAAGCCTCGCCATAAAGGTAATGCCTCCACGACTTTAGAGCAAAAACCACCGCGGCCAATTCCAGATCATGAGTTGGATAATTCCCCTCATGCTTCCTCAACTGCCTTGAGCCATAAGCAATCACTCTGCCTTCCTGCATCAGCACACAGCCAAGACCAATACGCGAAGCATCCGTATAAACTGTGAAACGCTTACCTCTCTCAGGCAAAGCTAGGATAGGGGCGTCCACCAACTTGCTCTTCAATGACTGATAACTGACCTCACATTCGCCGGACCAGACGAAGGGAACACCCTTCTCCAAGAGCCTAGTCAAAGGCTTAGCAATGCTGGAAAAATTTGGTACGAAGTGCCGATAATACCCAGCAAGCCCCAAGAAACTTCGGATTTCAGAGACACTAGAAGGTCTCTTCCACTCCACCACAGCCGCAACATTCTTGGGATCAACCGCAATACCATGCTGATTAATCACGTGCCCCAGGAAAGCCACTTCGGAAAGCCAAAAGGCACACTTCTTCAACTTGCCATAGAATTGATTCTTCCTTAGGGCACCCAGAACGAGACGGAGATGCTGTTCATGCTCGACCTCGGTCTTTGAATAAATCAAAATATCATCCAGGAATACGACCACAAAATCGTCCAGGAATTCATGTAGCATCCTATTCATCGCTTCCATAAAGGCAGCAGGGGCATTAGTTAAGCCAAAAGACATGACTATGAACTCATAATGCCCATACTTGGTGCAAAAGGCGGTCTTCTCAATATCCTCCTCACGAATCCTCAATTGATGATAACCGGAGTTCAAATCAATTTTGGAGAACACCTGGGCACCCCTCAACTGCTCAAAGAGGACCTCAATTTGGGGAAGCGGATATTTATTCTTGATTGTCACTTGATTCAAAGCGCGATAATCCACACACAGCCGCTTGCTTTTATCCTTCTTCTCAACAAACAATACCGGGGAAGCCCATGTGGACCTGCTAGGCCTAATGAAGCCCTTAGCCAGCAGATCATCCAATTGCCGCTTTAATTCAATCTGCTCCTTTGGAGCCATTCGATATGGGGCCTTATGAATAGGCTGCGTACCCGGGATCAGCTTAATCTCAAAAGCTGCATCGCGCTCCGGAGGAATGCCTGGAAGCTCTGCCGGAAACACGTCAGCAAAGTCACACACCACCCGGATGTCCTGCACCCGCAAGGCAGCCTAACCCTCCACCACCATAGAGAAAAAGATCCCCGACTTCCTTGACCGGCGATCAGGAAGCAATTGCGCCAACAAGGATAATGTGAACTTCGGGGAACTTCCCAAGAATACCACCTCCTTACCCGACGGCGCATGCAATAACACTGTCTTCCAGAAGCAGGATATAACCACGCGATACTGCGATAACCAATCCATACCCAAGATAACATCGAATGCCCCCAAGGAAATCACCAACAGATTGGCCGAAAAAACCTCATCAGCAAGAATGACGGAACACCCCTGACAAACTGAACAGCTACTAATGGAGCCATTAGCAGAACTAACCAAAATTGGGTGACCCAACCTCTGCACCGAAAGACCAGCCCGCGACACAAAATCCTCCGAAAGAAACGAATAGCTAGCGCCAGAGTCAAAAAGAGCATGGGCTGCAAATGAATCAACTGAAATCGTACCTGTCACCACGTCTCCTTGCTCCCTGCCATCCATAGCGGGTAGCACATAAGCTCCAGAAATACCCGCAGAAGAGGAAGCTCCCGGAGTGAAATTAACAGAAGAACCCCACTGAGCCACCGGGGGAGGCTGGCGCGGAGCTCCAAACTGAGTCAGCACAGGGGTAGATGGTGCAGGAGTAGGCGCGACCTGATACTGAGGGACACCCTGCATCGGCACGAACTGAGAAGTCCCAGACACATAAAGCTGCTGTGGAGGAAGAGGAACTGAAAATTGCTGCTCAACACTTGACATCATGTTGATAGTGCCCTGAGAAGAGGAGGAAGTCACCGGCTCCCATCTGAGCTTCCCATTGGGATTCCTCCTACACACCACATCCTTGTGGTCCTGACTGCAGATCGAACACCTGCCACTCCACTGGCACTCTGCACGGCGATGCGCATCTCCACAGCGGAAACACACCAGCCCCAGCCCGGGCTTAGGAACTGCCCGAAACCTCTGAGTACTTCCTCCCGAAGTACCCGAGTCAGAAGATTTGCCACGGTAAGGATGGTGGCGCTGATGCTGAGACTTGCCCCTCTTGTGAGCTGGACCTCCAGTGTTGCCCCTCCTCGTGTCCTGGCTACGAGGCTGATCAACACCCGAAGACTTCTGCGACTCTATGGTATACTGGTGTTGCATCTCCACACCCAGCGCCTGCTCCACTGTGGTACGGAAGTCCACCAACGGAAAGGCCCCCAGTGCATGCCTGATAGAAGGCTTTAGACCCTGACGGAATTGGCTCGCCTTCTCCATCTCATTATAAGCCACATGAGGGACAAAGCGGACCATCTTGTTGAAGCCCACCTCATACTCTGTGACAGACTTCTTCTCCTGCTTATAGGACTGCAAGTCAATCTTCATTTTCTCCAGAAAGGTGACCGAGTAGAATCTCCTTTCGAACTGCCTGATGAAAACATCCCATGATAGGACTCCTGGTGAGGAGGAGTGCGCTGCCTGCACGCCTCTCCACCAAATTTGCGCCTCTCCCTTCAGCAGCTGAGTGCCAAAGCGAACCCGATCTCCATATGCAATCTCGAAGACATTCATCTTATCCTCCACATAAGTCAACCAATCTGCCGCCTCGACCGGAGTACCACTGCCATCAAAAGAATCCAACTTCATGCCCATCCACTGCATCAGAGAAAGACCACTGACTGGAAGAGGCACCTCGGCCCCGCCACCTGGAACAGCACCCGCAGGGACAGCGCCCCCGGGCACTTCTCCACCTCCAGCACCCTGAGTAGCTCCCGCAGGGGCGACAGGAATGGCTTGCCTCAGAAGGGCCAACTCCTGCTGCATGGCCTGCATCGCGGCTAACATTGCTGCCGGACTCATCGAGTCCCCACTAGGAGCTTGCAGACTACCCCGAGCTCTACGAGGCGGCATAGCTGCAGCCACAGGGATGAGTACAATAAGTAAATGAGATAAGCATAGCATCTCTTCAGATAATGTCAAAGCTAGCACAGACCATAACATAATCATATCAATAGCAAGACAGAAATCCCATCCTACATGTGCAGTGTGTCAATTTATTACTACTCCACTTGCTAGGACCTACAGCCTATTGCTCTGATACCAACTGTAACACCCCACTGGTCACATACAATGGATAATATCACAAACCCCACCCACCAAACTTACTCAACACAAGAGAAGTGAACATCTTCATCTCCCTCGTCATGTGGTTTGTGCATCCGCTGTCGATAATCCAGCTTGAGCCCCTGGATGCACAAACCTGCAAGACAATTTACGCTTGGGTTTTAGGTACCCAACTCTTGTTGGGTCCTACAAGGTTAGTTACAATAGCTTTTGGTACCCAAATGCAAGCCTTGTCTCCTTTGCATTTGGGTCCCAATTTTTTAGCAACCAATTTTTCATTTTTACATGAAAGTACAAACTTAGTGTTGCAAGCATGAAAGACAGTAGTAGGTTTATTACACATTTTCCTAGGAGCATGAGACACAAAATTTCTATTAGGCCTACCATTAAAATTGGAACCTGAAGTGAACATAGCATGTGAATCATAAGCATCATAATCATATCTCCTATTATCAGTAGCAATTTTCCTATTATACATGAAAGCATGATTCTTTTGACCACTACTAGCCATAGGGGCCTTCCCTTTTTCTCTTTGTTGGAAATGGGAGCCCTTTGGCTTGTTAAGTTCTTGGCTTCCTTTCGAAAGCCAAGTCCATCCTTAATTAAGGGGTGTGTACCAATAGTGTAGGCATCCCTAGCAAATTTTAGCTTATCAAAATCAACCTTACAAGTCTTAAGTTGAGCATTAAGACTTTCCACCTCATCATTTAATTTAGCAATAGAAGCATGATGTTCATCACAAGCATTGATATCAAAATCCTTACATCTATTGCAAATTACAACATGTTCTACACATGAACTTGGTTTATTAGCTACCTCTAGATTAGCACTTAATCATCATTCAAAGTCTTTAAACTAGAGATAGATTCATTGCAAGTGGATAACTCAGAAGATAGTAATTCATTTCTCTTAATCTCTAAGGCAAGAGACTTTTGAACACTAACAAATTTGTCATGTTCCTCATACAAAATGTCCTCTTGCCTCTCTAGCAGTCTATCCTTTTCATTTAAAGCATCAATCAATTCATTGATCTTTTCTACCTTTGCTCTATCTAAGCCTTTGAATAAGCTAGAATAATCTACTTCATCATCACTAGAATCATCATCGCTTGAAGTAGTATACTTAGGGGTTTCTCGAACGCTTACCTTTTTCTCCTTTGCCATGAGGCAAGTGTGGCGTTCGTTGGGGAAGTGTAACGCCCTGAATTTGGGGGTAGAATTTTTTCTTCTTTTCACTCACCAAATTCGGGCGTTACTCTCTTTTCTCTTCCCGTTTCGCTCCTTCTTCCCAATTTCAAACCAGTATAGTGACAGGTGTCCGTGTCATGTATAAACAAAACTTAAGTGTCATGGGTGTTGCATCATGCCGAAGCACATTTCTTTGTCTGATGTCGCGTGTTCGTCTTGTTCCGTTTCGGATTTCGGTTCGCGATTGGATTCCGTTTAATGGTCGTGCGTGTCGTGGGTTTCGATCCGCGGTGTGGCCCAGCCCAGCCCGATCCGGCTCAGTCCGGCCCGCGCGCCCCTGCTGTAACACCCCACTGGTCACATACAATGGATAATACCACAAACCCCACCCACCAAACTTACTCAACACAAGAGAAGTAATAAAGAAAGAATATATAGCAAAATCCGGCAGCACCTCCTTTGAAAACTAGCATAACAAGGAGGGGAAACATGAAGCTCATACAAGATATAAAGACATATAATTCACATAGTAGAAACTGAAATGCAAAAGTGGTAAAACTTAATTATGACCCAACTGAAGCAAAACAAATGGGATAAGAAACTCAGCCCACCCCAAAATAAACGCTCAACCAAGAACAAAGCAATTCACTAGACTTGTCCAACTCTGATTAACAACATTATTAAATGGTGGTTCCTTTATTAAAGGTGTAGTGGCCGTGCTGCTACATCCCTCTATTCCCAAAGCAGAAATTAGGTGCCTGCATCAAACAATGCAAGATGTGAGATAACACATCTCAGCAAGTAAACATAACAACAACAAATAGGACATTGTAAATCAACTGTGCTTACACAACCACGTGTTCAGGACTTCTTTCTTTTCTTTTGAACAGTAAATTGCAGCAAGTAAACAAGTAACTAAAAGATCAACGTCAAGTAGAATCACCATGCACAAGTCCAAATTATCCACATCCACATAATAGATTCAACACCTCTCCCATGAATGCACATGGCTACAAATGCAATAATGACTTCTGCCTCCATATCTCTAAGGATATGAAGCTGCACCATACCCCTTCTCGGGCAACATATGATGCTCAATGTACCGGTACGGTCGGACCATAAGATCGCGACGAAACTTCAATGCAATGGATGATGAGTGCATTATGCATGACAACATCATAAGTTCTTCCCAAATAAAAATGTGCTAGGCATTTACTTCCAACCATTCCACATAATAACCACTTGAGTAACATAATCAAACCTCAAACTCAACATATGAAATCCATGAAACATGAACATTTTCAAATGATGGTACTCAAAAGAAAATATGAATTTGAACATGATAGCACAACATAAACAAGTATAAGACTCCTCATCTGACAGACGGAATAACCATCACTGTTTTACTTAACTTCACCGAAGTTTGGGCAAAATCCCTAAGAACGATCCGGAAGTCCACCACCTGTTTTTGACACCCAACTTAGTGCACCAAATTCACATAAAAAAAACTCAAAGACAACACCGCACCTACGCGCAATCTCAACCCCGCCGCGGTAACAATTCTCCCCTCACTAACCAAACTGCAGCGGCGCTGCTTAACAATTCCATAACTTAAAAATTAGGACAGCAGTGGTGTCAAACAAAAACTTCAGAGACAACTACATAAAATTTCCCACAAGTTTTGTATACGACTCATGATTAAATTCTAACATCTAATTACCTCTAAACGGTCCACAAAAATAAACCCTGCAATCTGTTTTTTTCTGATTTGGGCAGCGACATACTCGGATTCAAACAGCGATAACTTTTAAAATATAATTCCGATTTGAGCGCATAAGTACTTGTTGGAAAGATAAGAAAAAGCCCTACATGAGTCTCATACTGATTAACACTAATTACTCCCGAAAAATCCCCAGAAACTGCTAATACTGCTGCTGTTCATCACTCTGAAAAATCTGTTTTTTTGGACAGCCACACACCCGGATTCAAATGATGATAACTATTAATTTATAACTCCAAATTGAGCGCATAAATACTCGTTGGAAAGGTAAAACAATGTTCTACAAGATCCCCAAATTGATCCCCATTAATTCTTCACGAAAAAACCCTAAAAACTGCTAGAACTTCCGCTGTTCATCCACCACGTAAAATTCTGGACAGCCCCCCTCTATCTAATCGCAAACGCAACATCTAATCAATTGAATCGCAGCGCAAATGAACAAGGGATGAACACAAAAATCACCTTGGGTTCTCCCCCTTTCCTTCCTCCCTTCTTCCCTCCACCAAAACGGTTGGAGAATCGCACCACGAGTCGACGATCCGAGCGGCAAGGATTGGCACCTTGGGAGGAGGGGATTGAGGGGGGGGCGGCTAGGGTTTGGTGGCTGCAAAAATTGAGAGAGGAGGTGATGGGCAGGGGGGGGGCGGCGGCCAAGGGGAGGAGGAGAAGTGGGGGGCGGCTGCACATGGGGGGAGGGGGTTAGGAGGGAGGCGGCTAGGGTTTGGGAGGGTTAATGGGTCGAAACACCTATTGCGGCCCAACTAACCCACGCGACAGCTCCCGACCGCAACGCTAGCGTCAAACCAAATAAATTCTATTGCCCTAGTTGTGAATGTTTTTCACAAAATTCCAAATCCCCAAAACAACAACCGGATGAGGAAAAAAAACAAAAAGAACAACTCCCAACTTCTCTTCTTTGCAAACCGGGTATCACACCTGCCCACCCCATGCGCGTAACCTCCCTCTCCCTCTTCCACCTCTCTCACTCTCTCTCTCCCCGTGGTGCCCTAGGGTTTGGAGTCGAGATTGCCGTAGTTTGGATCCCCGGAGGTGAGTTTTTCCTGTCCCCCTCCCCTTCTTCTTCCCCGCGCGACCCTCCTGCCCGCGCGCCCTGCGTCGTCTCGGGCCCGCGCACCCTGCGTGGCCCTGGTCTCACGCCCTCCCCGCGCCCTCCCTGCCCCGATGAGCCGCGCCCCCCGCGGCTCGGCCGTGCCCACTCCGGCGAGCGCACCCTCCCCGGCGAGCCCTCCCCCGGCCCCGCGCCCGCGCATGCCTCGCGCCCGGCGTCGGCGGCTCGGCCCTGCCCGTGCGCCCTCGCCCGGCCGAGCCCGCCCCCACCGCGAGCCCCTGCTTCCCGGCCGTGCCGCGGCGGCTGCGCCCTCGCCGCGCGCCCCGGCGGCCGTGCCCGGCCCCGCGCCCTGGTCGTCCGCCCTCGGCCGCGCCCCTGCCCGCACCTCTGCCCGGTGACTCGCGTCCCGCACGCCTGCATGGTTCGCGTGCCTTCGGCACGCACAGCGTGCTCTCGCGCGTGCGACCGTAGTCGCACTGCGCTTAACCCTGTTTTAATCTATCTTAATTGTTGTTTAGTCGACGTGCTGCGTCGCGCGCTTCGTCGCACGACGATTCTTTTTATTTATATTTATTAAAGTGCTGCATTGCGCGCTTCGTCGCGTGACGATTCGTTTTAAACTTAGTTCTGTTGACGTAAGCCGTCGTGCGTTTCGTCGCACAACGCTTAATGTATTACTTATAATTAATGCAAGAATCTCGTTGTGCGCTCTGTCGCGCGGCGAGTCGTTTATTTCTCAATTCAATCTAAATGTGGGGTCGTACGTCTCACCGTGCGACCACTCCCTTTCATTCATCTTCAATTATTTATAATGATTAAATGTGAAACTTGACTTTACTTTATGCTAAACGTAGTGTCCAAATTAATGCCCTTCTATTAAGCGAGTGGTTTAATTTATAATAATGTAACGTGATCGTTTCTCGACTGTCTTTTCCTCTTTCTCTCTCTTAACCATAGTTGCGAGCCCCGCGTGGAACGTCTATTTATTTACTGCATTCTATTGTATGGTGTACTGTTCTTTTGTACTAAATGTGTGGATGTATGTATGTTTGCGCTCGTATAGAGAATGATCTGGTTGAAGAGCCTGAGGAACTCGCAGCAGAAGTCCCTGAGCAGCAGCTGGTTGGTGGAGGCAAGTGTCCCTTGACCTATCTCTGTCCTATACATTCCTTAATTCACCTCCCGCATTTCACAGTTATACCTTAGGATTGACTAGCTTTTGTTATCCATGTCCTTGTTTACCTATTTGGGTTGGATTATTATTGTTTAGCTTTATGCTATTGCTCAACTCTAATCAATTAACATGATGAGAATTATCAATGATACGCGGTTTTCCCCTCCTTTATTATGATGTTATACTTGTGGCATTCAAGGGGGCTTGAGCGGTTTCTCGAGTGCCTCTCCGTAAGGACCTGTTTGTTGGATGACCGCCCGGGAAAACAGTGCAACCATGAGTGTGGAATGGGATGCCCTTAGCTGAATAATTAGAGGAACTTAGGTGTAGTTCGCTTAGCCGTCGTGCCATTAATGGGGCTCGGTGTATGCGGCTCGCTCTGCCAAGTTTGCGTTCGCCCCTTGGGGAGGAGTGCAGTGCATTTAGGAAACCTAACGTGCGGCTACAGTCCCGAGGAATCTTTGTAAAGGCTACGTAGTGATGCCCTGCTGGGTCACTGTAACACCCTAAATCCATCAATTAAAAGTAATCTAGTTTAATTTATAAATTTATTTCTTTTTGTAGCAACTTATTATATTTTTATGGAAAGATTCACACCAAGAAATAAATCCGAATAATACATTTACATGTATATTTCTAAAATTCAAGACTATCATTAACAAATCAAACTGCATATTTCCAAAATTATTTTTTAACAATTCATTGGTATTTTATAAAATGAGATCTTTCTCACTAAATTAAATCCAAGAATTATATTTATGAATTAAATCGAACAAAATTCGTGCTTGGCATGAATGCAACAAACACTCTAAAAAAATTTTACTATTCAAGAAATTGATGAATTTACTTATATCACACATTCATTATTTGAAACCAATATATTTTTCCTTTCTGTTAGAAATTTATAAATTAAACTAGATTACTTTTAATTGATGGATTTAGGGTGTTACAAAATCTACCCCTCTTAAAAGAATCTCGTCCTCGAGATTAGGGAAGGCTAGCAAGAAAACAGTGGTGATATATGGTTACTCGTAGGTTCTTGGTTCACACTTTAACTCTTCTAAACTTAAGGAACTTATTGTTTCTTCACTTCGCATTGAATGCTAATCAAGCGATCTTCATCATTGTTCTTATAACTGGTTGGTCTTCTGGATTATTGTTTGGGTCTTGCTTCACCGTCTTCTTCTTTAGTTGGTTTAGACGCTTCTTGGGCACATTGGCGAATAATATGTCCTTAGTTCTTGTAGTAGTAGTAAGCACCTCTTGCTTTGAGCACCTTGTGAGCCAACTTTGTTTGACTGGCGACAGATAATGGCTAATTGGGTCTTTGCATCTTAAACAGTTGAGCCTAATTTGATTCTCTTATTTGGGTATAGGAAGGAAAGAGAGGATGAAAAGGTTGAGCAAAGACAGGATATAGAGAGCAGATAAAACCCAACTATCTAAGGTTTTACATAGCTAACTGATGCCATTGTGGACAAAAGTCACACAATACACCAACAATCATTTCAAAGAAGAAAATCAAACAAGAACACAAAGGACAATGAACTCAAGCATACCAGCACAACACAATCCAATTCTACTCATTCAACCAAAACAAAAGGTGAGACAAGGTTTGGAATAAGAAAGATATTATAATATCAAGGAGTTGTGTAAGAATTATCAAGGAGTTAGACAAGACATATTTGTTGGTGGCCAAGAGTGAAATAAGATAATCATGAACTAACAAAGTCAGGATAAATGATACAACCAAGGATATAAAGTGAGTTAAGGAGAAAGCATTATCATGTAGTAGAGAGGCAAAGGATTAATATATATCAAGGTAGATATTGCACAAAGGGGGCAATACAATGGCACGAAAGCAAAAGTGTAAGAATTTAAATAGGGAGAAATCATTATCAAGGAGAAAAGTAGAGAGGCAAAAATATATCAAGGTAGATATTGCGCAAGGATGGCAATACAATGGCAAGAAAACAAAAGTATAAGAAGTCAAGGGTTATATAGCAATATTAGGGATTAGAAAACCACTTATAATATAATATCGCTATTACCGATCTAGTCGAAAATCTTAATACTAAAGAACTATCCTATCAACCTAACCAAGAAGTCTAGTAATAGATCCAAGAGATCTATAATGAAAACTTCTTACGGGGCGGGGATAAGACAGAGAATGGGGCATCTTCAATAGCTTCTAAAGGATTTCTTCAGGTAGACTTCACTTCAAGTTCCACAATCCTAACTTGATCATCTTGTAATGCTTCTGAGTAGAGTCTTCTGATAGACCAAAATCAGACTAGAAGAGTTGAAAATAAAAGAGACGAGTTTTGATATAAAGTAAGTTTTTATGGAGGACAATATATCAAGCTTTTGAAAGACTGACTGGGCTTTCCATTTCTAACTAATCTAGCGACCTACGGTCACATTGCTTTGATACCACTTCTGTCACACCCGTTTCCAAGGGGCAGAGCCGGGTGCATAGCATATGTGTGCCAGGATCTATTTCCACACATATGTTGACGTCACAAGTGTAATATATCAAAAGAACAATGCATAAAAGTGTAAATAACGATTATATTAACATATTACACTTCGAACAGACATAATGTCTTAACCTTTATTCATCAAAGTACAGCGAAACAAGGACATCCATCCACAGGAAGATGACCGGGGGTATCACTAGACTAGCATCCATGGAGTTCAGCATCATATCTTCATCTGCAACTTCTGATCAAAATTAAGCAAGGGTGAGCTCACTTATGGTCGGGGCTCAGCAAGTGGGGGAAAAACTAATGCAAGGTAACAAGGTGAGGCCGAGGTTGAGCAGTAAGAATTTTTGTTGGTCAACATTTTATTAACAACACCTGTCTTACTAATAAGTGTGAATCCCAAGTATTCCCATTACACAAAGGTACAAGAGTATATCAAAAACACTTAAGTGAAACCATTGGTAGATCACCGAATCTCGATTTATTACCATCTTCAAGTTCAATTATCATGTGAGGAGTCCAGGCCGCTCATAACCTCTGCAGAGTGAGGATCTCGATATATCAATGATATATCAGAGGTGGCGCATCTTTGATATATCAGTTTTACACTCTGATGAATATATCGAGATCCTACTCTGCAGAGGTTATGAGCGGCCTGGACTCCTCACATGACAATTGAACTTGAAGATGGAAATAAATCGAGATCCGATGATCTACCAATGGTTTCACTTAAGTGTTTTTGATATACTCTTGTACCTTTGTTTAATGGGAATACTTGGGATTCACACTTATTAGTAAGACAGGTGTTGTTAATAAAATGTTGACCAACTAAAATGCTTACTGCTCAACCTCAGCCTCACCTTGTTACCTTGCATTAGTTTTTCCCCCACTTGCTGAGCCCCGACCATAAGTGAGCTCACCCTTGCTTAATTTTGATCAGAAGTTGCAGATGAAGATATGATGCTGAACTCCATTGATGCTAGTCTAGTGATACCCCCGGTCATCTTCCTGTGGATGGATGTCCTTGTTTCGCTGTACTTTGATGAATAATGGTTAAGACATTATGTCTGTTCGAAGTGTAATATGTTAATATAATCGTTATTTACGCTTTTATGCATTGTTCTTTTGATATATTACACTTGTGACATCAACATATGTGTGGAAATAGATCCTGGCACACATATGCTATGCACCCGGCTCTGCCCCTTGGAAACGGGTGTGACAGAAGTGGTATCAAAGCAATGTGACCGTAGGTCGCTAGATTAGTTAGAAATGGAAAGCCCAGTCAGTCTTTCAAAAGCTTGATATATTGTCCTCCATAAAAACTTACTTTATATCAAAACTCGTCTCTTTTATTTTCAACTCTTCTAGTCTGATTTTGGTCTATCAGAAGACTCTACTCAGAAGCATTACAAGATGATCAAGTTAGGATTGTGGAACTTGAAGTGAAGTCTACCTGAAGAAATCCTTTAGAAGCTATTAAAGATGCCCCATTCTCTGTCTTATCCCCGCCCCGTAAGAAGTTTTCGTTATAGATCTCTTGGATCTATTACTAGACTTCTTGGTTAGGTTGATAGGATAGTTCTTTAGTATTAAGATTTTCGACTAGATCGGTATAGCGATATTATATTATAAGTGGTTTTCTAATCCCTAATATTGCTATATAACCCTTGACTTCTTATACTTTTGTTTTCTTGCCATTGTATTGCCATCCTTGCGCAATATCTACCTTGATATATTTTTGCCTCTCTACTTTTCTTCTTGATAATGATTTCTCCCTATTTAAATTCTTACACTTTTGCTTTCGTGCCATTGTATTGCCCCCTTTGTGCAATATCTACCTTGATATATATTAATCCTTTGCCTCTCTACTACTTGATAATGCTTTCTCCTTAACTCACTTTATATCCTTGGTTGTATCATTTATCCTGACTTTGTTAGTTCATGATTATCTTATTTCACTCTTGGCCACCAACAAATATGTCTTGTCTAACTCCTTGATAATTCTTACACAACTCCTTGATATTATAATATCTTTCTTATTCCAAACCTTGTCTCACCTTTTGTTTTGGTTGAATGAGTAGAATTGGATTGTGTTGTGCTGGTATGCTTGAGTTCATTGTCCTTTGTGTTCTTGTTTGATTTTCTTCTTTGAAATGATTGTTGGTGTATTGTGTGACTTTTGTCCACAATGGCATCAGTTAGCTATGTAAAACCTTAGATAGTTGGGTTTTATGTGCTCTCTATATCCTGTCTTTGCTCAACCTTTTCATCCTCTCTTTCCTTCCTATACCCAAATAAGAGAATCAAATTAGGCTCAACTGTTTAAGATGCAAAGACCCAATTAGCCATTATCTGTCGCCAGTCAAACAAAGTTGGCTCACAAGGTGCTCAAAGCAAGAGGTGCTTACTACTACTACAAGAACTAAGGACATATTATTCGCCAATGTGCCCAAGAAGCGTCTAAACCAACTAAAGAAGAAGACGGTGAAGCAAGACCCAAACAATAATCCAGAAGACCAACCAGTTATAAGAACAATGATGAAGATCGCTTGATTAGCATTCAATGCGAAGTGAAGAAACAATAAGTTCCTTAAGTTTAGAAGAGTTAAAGTGTGAACCAAGAACCTACGAGTAACCATATATCACCACTGTTTTCTTGCTAGCCTTCCCTAATCTCGAGGACGATATTCTTTTAAGAGGGGTAGATTTTGTAACACCCTAAATCCATCAATTAAAAGTAATCTAGTTTAATTTATAAATTTCTAACAGAAAGGAAAAATATATTGGTTTCAAATAATGAATGTGTGATATAAGTAAATTCATCAATTTCTTGAATAGAAAAATTTTTTTAGAGTGTTTGTTGCATTCATGCCAAGCACGAATTTTGTTCGATTTGATTCAGAAATATAATTCTTGGATTTAATTTAGTGAGAAAGATCTCATTTTATAAAATACTAATGAATTGTTAAAAAATAATTTTGGAAATATGCAGTTTGATTTGTTAATGATAGTCTTGAATTTTAGAAATATACATGTAAATGTATTATTCGAATTTATTTCTTGGTGTGAATCTTTCCATAAAAATATAATAAATTGCTACAAAAAGAAATAAATTTATAAAAAATATGTAGATATTATTTAAGGTTTTAATAATTTTAATAATATATATATTATATTCTATTATTGAAAGAGGGAAAAAGGAATTTCGAAATTAAAACAAAAAAAAAGAAAATCACATCGCTCGCTTAGCCTAGCTATCCCACGTGAACCTCACCCTCTCTCCTAACGCTCATTCTCACTTGCACATGGACCCACCTCGTCAGCCCCCACCTTTCTTCTCCTGTCCGTTCTTGCTCCCGGAAATGAGACGCCGCCACCCGCACCTTCTCTCTCCTTGCTTCTCCCACCCGGTCTCTCTCTCCCTTCCATTCCTCTCTCTCCCCCCTCGCTCCCTTCCCCAACCCGGCCGAGCAGCACCACCCGACGCGCCCGCGCGCCTCAAGCCGAGCGCAGCCGCGCAAGCCTCGACGCCCGCGCAGTTCCCTGCACCCGACCGCGCCTGCAGCTACCCCCGCGCCCAGTCCAGCGACCCGGCCGCCCGAGCTCAAGCCCCAACGCGCCCGCGCCCAGAAGCAACGCCGCGCACTTGACGCGAAGCCCAGGCCGACAGTGCCCCGCTCGATGCGCAGCCGCGACACCCAGCGCAAGGACCGGCCGAGCAGCCCCGTCCGTTCGTTTCGCGTGTAATGGAGATTTACTGCGTCCGGTACTCCCTCCCCACTCTCCCCTCCATTGATGCACGTCATCAATGTCCTTGAAGCATCCTGGCCATCTCTCTCGCGCCCTCTCACCTCCCCTCGCCCTCGTCTATAAATTAGACGTCGAGCCCTCTCTCTCCCTACCAGAGCTCTCTCTCTCACCCCCTCCTCGTTCTTTCCCTCGTCACTAGAGCTCATGCCCACGCGTCCGCGCAGCACCTCGGCACCCGCAACAATGTCACGTGCACCCGCTGTCAAACCCCTGCCCACGCCGTGCCCAGTTCATTGCCGGACTGTCTGCGCAGCACCTCGCCGACGTCAAGAACCGCTGTCTGCCCGCACAGCAGCACCACCACTCGCCGTCGTGCCTCGCCGGAGACGTGCCCGAACCCCGTCCAAGCCTCGCCGGTCTTGCCGTACCAAGCCTTCGCCATCGCGCGCTCGAGCCCGTTCGCCGTCGTCCGTTCATCCAAGGTGGAAGACAACCCAAAACATTAATTTATTTTTCTACAGCATGTGTTGAATTAATTTATGAACTATTGTTTTAATATTAATATGATGTGACTTGGTGATTCACGTGTACGATTTTAGAGATTCGCGATGTATACGTGTAACCAAAAATTGAACCCCGCGACAATATTTTAAATATGCGTATGATTTTATAATTCTAAAAATGAACACGGTCACTATTCACTACTTCAGTGATTTTCATACTAGAATTGTTTACGGATTTGTTTTCACTTTAGTGTGTGGAGCGATAATCGGTTAGTAATAATACAAGTATAATTTTAGTGATATAAGAAATTGAAATAGGAATTAAGCCACGTATTTTCGGACGAATGAAAAATGTATATATTTTACTATTCATAATAGATGTATTCATAAGTATAGCACTTAATTACTTAGAATAGTAAAATGCTCATTTATGTCATAATAACCATGATTATGTTATTAAAACTCCCATTTAGAAATTTACAATTGATTCTTAGTATATTAATGTTAGAAGAATTAAATAAACAATTTTTAGTTATACGTATAAATTCTATTTAGAAAAGAAAGGAGAAAACCGAAATAGTAGAATTTATAATAATGTTAAAATAACTTAATTAGGCGCTCATACTTTTCTAATAAAGAAAATGATAGTTATATTGATAAATATAGGTTTCTTACTAAAGAATTAGAGAATTTGTTTCTAACTGTAAAATGACCCTTTTAATAGACATCATGATTTTGATTTAATAAGATTCATTATAGATGTTTAAGTGTAGCCGTACTAAATAGTAATATGTCTGACCCTTTTAATAGACATCATGATTTTGATTTAATAAGATTCATTATAGATGTTTAAGTGTAGCCGTACTAAATAGTAATATGTCTAATAATAATATAATGGCTTAAATAAGTGCTCACATCGTCATAACTAAAACAATAGTTAATAATATACTAATGAATATAATATTCATTTTAAATATCTAGGTCATATGTTTCTAAACTAAATGTAAAGATAAATAATAGAGTAATTATATCCTCTCATAACCTAGTTAATTAGATTTATATTTGTTTACAACTGGTTATATAGGCTTAATTAAATCATTTAATCAAAATTAGTTCATATTATTTATATATGTGTCACTTAGTTTTTCCTAAAGAATAAACTAAGGAAATTAGTGTTCATGTTCTTTAATAATAATGTTAGTTTGTATATTGTTTTGTATATAGCTTTCTTTATAAAATATAGGGCATGTACTTTCTAATAAAAATAAAATATAATTGTTGTTCATTGTCTTTTTCATAAAAAGTTCATTAAAGCACATACCATAACTTTCCATAAATATGTGTTTAATAGTAATGATCTTTTCACATAAAACCTATTTAGACTTATATCTTAATTTATCATAAGTGATAGGTTTAACAATGAATTATATGTTCCATAATGCTTCTAAAAATTTATAACGTGATTAGTCGCCCATTAACCTTGGATATATAACATATATCTTTTATAAAATATTAAAAAGGTTTAATATTGCTATAACGTGTTTTATTATCTTATAAACCCTTAATCTTAGACATATCACATATGACGTTTTATAAAAGATTTAAATTGGTGAACCTAATATTTGTATATTCTAATTAAGATATTTTTATGCTCATGTCTTGTTTTATAAAGTATAGATCACACATTTTTTTAAAGAATACCCTCTTATTATAGCCATTACCTGCGATGTTTTTGAAAAACAAACGCTCTTTTCGTTAGGCTTTCTTTAAGCTTTACGTATGGTGAATGTGGTATGTTATTGAGTGGTGTTTGTTCTTCTTGTTTGTGTGTGTGATATTCAGTGGTTGATCTAGTAGTTAAGAATCAAGATCTATTCCTACCCGTGGAAGAACCTCAAGTTTTCAATAAGCAAGGCAAGTGGACTTCTCCCTCTTCATACTCTGTTTGATCCCAAACAATACATTTAATAAAGTTTATTGTTTTGGATATATATGCATAATTTGACGGGTTACCTATTTAGATAACCTTTCCAACCTTATTCGTTGATCAAACCTGGGAATTATACTTTACCTTTGTAGGTATGCTATTGCTACAACTTAACTTTATGCAGTCACTCCTGCTTATGATATTAATGTTCCAAATGGTATGTTTACATTATTGTTGTTAACCCGATGGTTAAACAAGATTATTGCATATTAATTGGAACATGGAGTGACCACCCGGAAAAACAGTGCTACCATGAGGACTATCATGGCTCTGGTCTTGGCTAAATAACTAGGGAAGTCTTATGTTGGGTGTTGGTCGTGGTCGACCAGGAACGGGGGCACCTGGCAAGCGCTTATAGTACCGGCTCAGGCAGATTGGATACGTGCATAGTTCCCAAAGCTTTACCCTGTGGTCCAGACTATAAGTTGGTTACGGTAGGTGTACCTTATGCAGTTGATCATTTCCAACATTTGTGTAATGAGGACTCTAGGGAGAAGCCTCGTAGTGAGACCCTGGCCATTCACCTCGGAAGTGAATACGGGTCTAGCTAACCCGGGCTAGAAGGGAATCGTGACTCATGGGTAAAGATGCGCCACCTCTGCAGAGTGTAAAACTGATATATCAGCCGTGCTCACGGTTATGAGCGGCCTGGACTCCTCACATGATAATTGAACTTGAAGATGGAAATAAATCGAGATCCGATGATCTACCAATGGTTTCACTTAAGTGTTTTTGATATACTCTTGTACCTTTGTTTAATGGGAATACTTGGGATTCACACTTATTAGTAAGACAGGTGTTGTTAATAAAATGTTGACCAACTAAAATGCTTACTGCTCAACCTCAGCCTCACCTTGTTACCTTGCATTAGTTTTCCCCCACTTGCTGAGCCCCGACCATAAGTGAGCTCACCCTTGCTTAATTTTGATCAGAAGTTGCAGATGAAGATATGATGTTGAACTCCATGGATGCTAGTCTAGTGATACCCCCGGTCATCTTCCTGTGGATGGATGTCCTTGTTTCGCTGTACTTTGATGAATAAAGGTTAAGACATTATGTCTGTTCGAAGTGTAATATGTTAATATAATTGTTATTTACGCTTTTATGCATTGTTCTTTTGATATATTACACTTGTGACGTCAACATATGTGTGGAAATAGATCCTGGCACACATATGCTATGCACCCGGCTCTGCCCCTTGGAAACGGGTGTGACAGTCACATTGGTAGTGATCAATGGAGAGTCATGATCTCCGGGCAAAAAGGGAATCACGGCTTGTGGGTAAAGTGCACAACCTCAGCAGAGTGTTTGAAAACTGATATATCAGCCATGCTCGTGGTTATGAGCGGCCAAGGGAGCTCCAGTGATTAGTGGTACTTGATCAGAGATGTTCAGATTGCATGTGACAATGAGATTGATAGTTCTTGGTATTGGCTCTGGTAATGATAAGTGGTACTCTTTCTGTTTGGAAAGGAGTACGCTTGGGTTAATAACGTGGGTTAATTCTAAAACTTGGCTTTCTCCACTAGTAATAATAACCTGACCAACTAAAAGCAACTGCTTGACTTACCCCCACATAAAGCTAGTCCACTATAGCCAAACAGGATACTTGCTGAGTATGTTGATGTGTACTCACCCTTGCTCTACACACCAAACCCCCCCTCCCCAGGTTGTCAGCATTGCAACCCCTGCTCAGGAGAAGATGAAGTTGTGGAAGGAGACCACCAGGAGTTCCAAGATTATGATGAGTTCTAGGCGTGGGTTGGCGGCAACCCCGAGTCGGCTGCCTGTGAAGGCCGCGTTTATCTACGTTTCTATTCCGCACTTTGATTATTGTAAAGACTATGTGGATGTCTCAGACATATGATGTAATCGACTATTATTTCCCTTTTATGTTATTATTTGAGCACTGTGTGATGATGTCCAGTTATGTAACTGCTGTGTACGTGAATTGCTGATCCTGGCACGTACATGGTTCGCATTCGGTTTGCCTTCTAAAACCGGGTGTGACATAGGTGGTATCAAAGCCATGCTGACTGTAGGACCGCTAACCTAGAGTAGAATGGTCGTTCTAAGGATTATAGACCTCTGTCCCTGCCTTGACTTTGGTATCCCTTCAAAAGTTGGTCATATTGACCAAACCTATGTTCTACTATATATTATTTATGGTTCATTACTTGCTGAAAATTGTGTTTTATTCTAATCCTTCATTTATTTATGGTTCATTACTTGCTGGTCATACTAGTTCTGTTCTCACTCTTATGCTTGCGGTGTCTTTTGTAGATGGCTCGTCTTAGACACACCGCACGGAAGTCTGTCATCCCCTTCTTACCCTCTCGTCTCGCGGAGCGTCCGCTTCGCCGTCCCGTGACCGGTCAGTCCAGCCACTTGGAGAGGCTGCACCACTGCCTACATGAGGAGCAGGAGCGTCGACGACAGGAGCAGGAGCAGCAGAGCTCCTCCTTCTCGCTCCAGCAGGAGATAGAGTCTGTGAGGAGCTGCTCCCCTGTGCTCCCCCTGGAGGCGCCCCCTGCACCACCACTGAGCGCCCTAGTCCCTGGAGTAGCTACTGTAGGAGACCCAGACGACAGAGGTGGCGACAGCAGCTCGAGCCACGACACCGACTTTTCTGCTAACCAGGAGCCGGAAGGATGGGTTGCTCGACCCATCACTCGCGATGCTGCTCGCGGGTGTCACTTCCACGATGCGCTCGACACCCTGCTTCGTCGGGCACTTGACCGACATACTTAGTCTATCGAGTATCGTTGTGTGGTCTTCCAGCACAGTCGCGGGGTTTACCCGGACCGCTAGGAGGCGACCTGCTTGGTGCGTCGTACGGAGAACAGTCTCTGGGGTGCTGAGGTCTGCTCAGAGCAATATTCTATCTCTGAGCGGGACTCAGCTGAGGCGGCCATGCAAGATGCCGCACGGCGTGCGCTTTCGCACTACTGCTCAGTTCTCGGCGGGGTAGCCGACGGTCTCAACCTGAAGTATTACCCCCACCGTCCATCTGGCAGCACAGGAGGCGTGATTGTCTCACCTGTTGGTGAGGACAATCCTAGGTTGAGCAGCACAGTCAACCTAGCCGCCGTGCTAAACACGAAGCTGGACCATGCATTAGACGAGCTGAGTAGGGCTCGTGCTGAGATCGCCTAGCTGCGGGCTTAGCGCATGGAGCATCGTCACCTGGATGATGGCTCCCTTGCTCCCGTTGGGACTCGGCATCCGTACCACTCACCTCGGTGTGGACACCAGTCCTATGGCAACCCCGACTGCAAGACCAAGATAAATTTAGAACCATAGATCGTTAGAGTCAGATCTTGTAATTAATACGAAAATATATACATAGAAGCTATAGTCTTAGCGTTAGTCTTGCTCTTAGTTAGTCTTAGTTAGACAGGGTAGTTTGCTTATCCTGTGCATTTGTGTTTGTCATGATGAATTATGTTGGACTTTGACCTTTGTAATGACTGTCACCAGAGTGTGGGTATTCCCTGCATTGTGGTTTACCTGTTATATGCTAATGAAGTTAGTTATCTAGTTGGGAAGCCTTTTTATTCCACTTTCCTCTTTATCTGAGAAGCTGTGTTGGAGATCAGTGAAGATGCTCATCTGTTCAGTGTTGTGGAGAATTCTATACTATTTTCTTATGCTGCAAGATTTGCCAGATCAGTTCTGATGTGTGGTTGCATTATTCAGATGTCAGAAAACAGGCGCACAGGAGGGAGGCATGCTCAGCAGGAGCAGGCAACTTAGCAGGATGAGGTACCCCAGCAGCAGCAACTGCCGCCCCCGCCCCCAATGTCCATCGAGTAGATGTTCCTGATGCAGACTCAGGCAGTTCAAGCCATTGGTCAAACTCTGGCCGCTATTCAGCAGCAGCAACAGCCACCACCTCAGCCTCAGATGCCCAGGGGCAAGCATGCTGAGTTCATGAGAGGTCATCCCCCAACATTTGCTCATTCTTCTGACCCCATGGATGCTGAAGACTGGCTGCGCACTGTGGAGCGGGAGTTGCATACCGCTCAGTGTGATGACAGAGAGAAAGTCCTGTATGGTCCCCGTCTGTTGAGAGGAGCAGCTCAGTCTTGGTGGGAGTCTTATCTCGCCACCCATGCCAACCCCGACACCATCACATGGGAAGAATTCAGAGGTAGCTTTCATCAGTACCATGTTCCTGCAGGTCTGATGACAGTGAAGAAGGAGGAGTTCCTAGCCCTCAAGCAAGGGTCATAGTCTGTCAGTGAGTACCGGGATAGGTTTCTGCAGTTGTCTCGCTATGCTCCTGAAGATGTCAACACCGACGCCAAGAGACAGTACCGTTTCTTGAGAGGTTTGGTTGACCCTCTGCAGTATCAGCTGATGAATCATACCTTCCCGACATTTCAGCACCTGATTGACAGAGCAATCACGACAGAGAGGAAGCGTAAGGAGATGGAGGATCGCAAGCGCAAGATCAGTGGACCCCAGCCTGGAAGCAGCAACCGTCCTCGTTTCTCAGGCAATCAACCTCAGCAGTTTAGGCAGAACCAGCATCCACCTCAGCAGCAGCAGTTCCAAAGTCAGTATCCTCAGCACCAGCAGCAGAATCGCCAGAACAATCAGTCAGGAGGAGGTCAGTTCCAGAGGTAGTATCAGCAGGCACCTCGTCTTCCTACCCCAGCAAACCAGCAGAACAATCAAGCAGCACCAGCTCAGGTTGGAAACAGAGCATGTTTCCACTGTGGGGAGCAAGGCCATTGGGTGATGCAATGTCCGAATAAGGCAGCCCAGCAGCAGTCAGGCCCCAATGCCCCAGCAAAGCAGAATATGTCTCAGCTTGGAGTAGGCAACAGCTCTCAGTCGCGCTATAATCATGGGAGACTGAATCACTTGGAGGCTGAAGCAGTTCAGGAGACCCCCGACATGATAGTAGGTATGTTTCTAGTCGACTCCCATATTGCAGAAGTGTTATTTGATACTAGAGCAACGTATTCATTCATTACTACATCATGGGTAGAAGCACATAATCTTCCAATAACTACCATGTCAACCCCCATTCAAATTGACTCAACCGGTGGTAGAATTCGAGCCGATAGCATTTGTTTGAATGTAAGTGCAGAAATAAGGGGGATAGCGTTTCCCGCTAACCTCATATTAATGGGTACTCAGGGAATAGATGTCATCCTAGGGATGAATTGGCTAGATAAATATCAGGCAGTTATCAGTTGTGATAAGAGGACAATCAAGTTGGTGTCCCCACTAGGAGAGGAAGTGGTGACCGAGTTAGTCCCGCCTGAGCCAAAGAAAGGAAGTTGTTATCAGATGACTGTTGATAGCAGTGAAGCAGACCCAATTGAGATTATCAAGGTTGTGTCTGAGTTCCCAGATGTGTTTCTACAGGACCTACCAGGTATGCCACCAGAGCGGAAAGTTGAGTTTGCTATAGAGCTTCTTCCTGGAACCGCCCCCATCTTTAAGAGAGCTTACAGAGTATCCGAACCAGAGTTGGTTGAACTCAAGAAGCAAATCGATGAGCTGTCAGAGAAAGGATACATCCGGCCAAGCACCTCGCCTTGGGCCGCCCCTGTCCTATTTGTGGAGAAGAAAGATGGCACCAAAAGGATGTGTATCAATTATCGAGCTCTGAATGAGGTCACCATCAAGAACAAGTACCCCTTGCCCAGAATAGAGGATCTGTTCGACCAGTTGAGAGGAGCCACCGTGTTCTCCAAGATAGATCTGAGGTCAGGTTATCATCAGCTCAGGATCCGACCTTCACACATTCCGAAGACGACATTCATTACCAAGTATGGGTTGTATGAGTTCACTGTGATGTCTTTTGGTCTAACCAATTGTAACACCCTAAATTTTGGGGTATAAATTTTCTTTTCTAATATCCACCAAATTCAGGTGTTACTCTCTCGTTTCCATGCTTTTCTTTTCTTTTGCCTAAAGAGTGAGGAATTATTTTGTTATATATTAGCATAAGTCTACTGAATTGAACCCTAGGGAAGCTTTGCGTGCTGCATTTCATGCTGAAGCATAGTTTTGCTTGCTATCGCATTTAATTTCATTGAAATTATTTGGCATGATATAAAATGAAAAAAACATATATATTTATATAAATAAGTGTATATCTATGTCTATATAAAAGAAACAAACAAAGAAAGAAAAAACAAATAAAAGTAACGAGCATCTCTTGAGTGGCCCAATGTCATGACGCTCGTTCCCACTTCCCTCCCTCTCTCTTGCATCAGCTAACAGGTGGACCTCATTGTTTTTTTATCCAGTATTCCTGCTCCTGCTCATCTTCCACGCTCGACAAATGCAGCTTGTGGGTGGAAAACTGCTCTGCTACTCGGCACGTGACCATAGCGTCAAAACTCTGGAACCGTCTCTGCTCCCCACGTCTCCCTCCATCACTTGCCCCACTCCTCTCTCTCATGCGCCCAAATAGCCCCACCCTGTCCCTCTTGCTACGCTCGTGTCCGCTCAGGCCACAGCCACGCAACTGCCGCCGCGCCACGTGCTTGCGCGCTCGCAGTCGTCCGCCTCGACACGATCTCTGCTCGTCGCCGCGAGTCTGAGCTGCGTTCGGGCATAGGAAGGAGACCAGCAACAGCCGTGCTCTCTTCTTGCTCAACCTCCCCAGCGCGCTCACCTCGTGGACGCCCAAATTGTTGGTTTCCTGGTGCCGGAGTCCTCTTCGCTAGACTGCAGCGAGCGCCGTCATCCAAGCTCATCGCGTTGGCACGTCCTTGCTGTCCCCGCGCCAGCGTCCCCTCCTGCTTGTTCGGTTGTCGAGCTCCTCCATCGATCTCTACCTCGTCGTACAGGCCGTCAGACGCCGCGCCTTCATCTCTGATCTCGCCCGCCCTCGATGTCGCGCTCGGAGCCATCTCGCTCGCCCAGCCGGGTGTGCAGCAGCAGTCTCGTGCCGCTGCCGTCGGGTCTCCCAGTGTGCGCAGCCCCACCACCACGTTGGCTCATCGTTGATCGCCCTCGCCGTTGAGTCGCCGAGCCATGCTCGCTTGCGAGCACTGCACGCCGGAGCAAGCTACGTCTTCAGCCTCGCCTCGCCTCGCCGTGCGTCATCGTGAAGGTGAGAATCCCGCGTCTACCCCCCTGCGCTAATTAATTCCCTATTTAGTTGTCGATCATTAAATTAACTACTCAATCGGATCAAATTTATGATTTTAACTATGCGATTGTAAATACGTGGTAATGTGATTTTAACAACTTAGATGTTGTAGTTAATATTTATTTAGTGTTTAGTATAAAACAATATTTGTTAGTGATCCTCGCGTGTCGCGCACGCTGTTCGCGCGTTGTTGCGCGCATTATTTCACGTGTCAATCGCGCGCTGTTTGCACGTCGCCATTGTTCGTTCGTGCGTTCGCGCCGCGTGTCTGGTGCACGCATTTTCGCGTGCTGTTCGCGCGCATCGTCGCGCGTCATTTGCTCGTGGTCACACGTAGTCGTGCGCGCTTTCCGTGTGCTCCTTCACACGTGATGCGCGCGCTCTGTTCCCACGGGTGGCGCTCGTTGTCATCATGTCGCATGTTTTAGTTGAGTAACCAATTATTGGTTTGTTCGAGGGTTAATAAAATAACAATTTAATTAGAACGAGTATGTAGTTTTAACTTGTGCTTTATAAATATAAATGTTAATTAACTTGATTACTACCAGCTTAAATACTTTTAATTAATTATTTGTTTGTTATTGTTCGTGTGCGGCATCGTTTGCGGGTCATCGTGTTGTTCGCGCCATAGCCGCGTTGACTCGCGCGTGTCGCGCCCGTCGTGCGTGTTGTTTTGCGTGCGTCGCGTGGGCCATTTGCACGTGTTGCTTGTCTTGCCACGCGTCGTTAGCGCGTGTCTCGTAGGTCGCGCCGCATCTGCGCGTGATAATAAATTGTTTTCGCTTATAGACACTCATGTTAATAACGTTAATTCGTCAGGTCGCATATTTTAGATAATTAACTTAAAGTTTGCTCGACTAATATTTATTAGATTAATATTTCCATTAGATTAAATGTGTAGTGTTCAACTTGGACTTTTATAATAAACATTGACATGACAAATATCAAGTTAACTACTTTTTATGTATTTAATATTTGTTTAGTACAAATGTGTCAACTGTTTAGTTTCTCGCCTGTCGCGCGTGTCCGCGCATCGTCTGCACACTGTCGTATTGTTTCATGCGTCGTAAATTCGCCTCGCTTAGAATCCATCGTGCTAATTATATTGGTTATTTGTTTGATAGCTACTAGTGTGGTAGATTTAGTCAAAACTACATAGCGGTTATAAGTTATATTTTATAATGTCAAATTAAATGTCCTGACTACTACTTGCGTAGCGTAAACGTTATAACTTCTCGACCGTAGCTTCGACTATCGCGTTTCTTTTTTTCTCGCGTGACCGTAATAACCCGCTCTATTTCATTTTGCATGTTTTATTATGTTTTTCTTTGAATGGTGTAATGTTCTTATGCATATATGTTTGTTTGCTTGTGCCTGTTTGTCTTCGCTTCGCGTTGCGATTAGATCGCGATTTGTTTCCAAGCTTCGAGGAATCGACGATCAAGCGTTGGCGACCAAGTGATCTGGCTCTCCGAGTTTTACGAGGTTGAAGACCCTGAGCATCTGTTTAGTGAAGGCAAGTGTCCTCTGACCCATTATGTCCCATTTACTTTATAATTCACTGCCCCGCATACTATGAACAACCTAAGGATTGACTAGCTTTCTATTTACCTGGTCCTTTATTACCTTTTGGGCTACTATGGTTAGATTCATGCTATTGTTTTACTTTAATCAATTAACATGATGTGAACACTTATGATACGATGTTGTCATTATGATTATGATGTTGGACTGGTGATACTTTAGGGGGCTCGAGCGGTTTCTCGAGTGCCTCTCCGTAAGGACCTGTTCGTTGAGAGACCACCCGGGATAACAGTGCAACCATGAGGGTGAAATGGGAGGCCCTTAGCTAATTAATTAGAGGAACTAGAGGTGTAGTTGCTTCGCCGTCGTGCCGTCAATGGGGTCCAGGCACAGTGCTTGCTCTGCCGAGGCTGGGTGCCGAGGTTCTTTCGTTCTGCTTTTGTTAGTCACCCCCTTCGGGGAGAGGTACTGTGTTTATCAAATTGGAGAAACCTAACGGGCGGCTATGACCTCTAGGGAATCTTTGTAAAAGCTACGTAGTGATACCCTGCCGGACCACCTAGGAAGTGATCAATGGGGAGTCATGATCCCCGGGCAAAACGGGAATCACGGCTCATGGGTAAAGTGCACAACCTCTGCAGAGTGTTATGAAACTGATATATCAGTCGTGCTCGCGGTTATGAGCGGCCAAGGGAGCTCCATTGATTAGTGATACTTGATCAGAGATGTTCGGATTGCAGGTGGTGATGAGAATGATGGTTTTTTATTATGATTATGGTAATGGTAAGTGGTATTCTTTCCGTTTGGAAAGGGTACTTTGGGTTAAGAACTTGGGTTAATGCTAAAACCTGGCTTTCTACTAGTAATAATAACCTGACCAACTAAAAGCAACTGCTTGACTTAACCCCACATAAAGCTAGTCCACTACAGCCAAACGGGGCATTTGCTGAGTACGTTGATGTGTAATCATCCTTGCTTTACCACAAAACACCAGGTTGTCCACATTGCAACCACTGCTCAGGAGAAGACGAAGCCGTGGAAGGAGACTTCCAGGAGTTCCAAGACTACGACGAGTTCTAGGTGTGGGTTGGCGGCAACCCCCAGTCAGCTGCCTGTGAAGGCCCTATCTTTACTGTGTTTCGCTTAGCACTTTGATTTACCCATTATTTGGATGACTATGTGGATGTCTTTGACTCTGTGATGTAATAAGTTAATACTCTTTTATGTTATTATTCGAGCACTATGCGATGATGTTCATTTATGTAATCGCTGTGTACGTGAGTTCTGATCCTGGCACGTACATGGTTCGCATTCCGTTTGCCTTCTGAAACCGGGTGTGACATAAGTGGTATCAAAGTCGTGCTGACTGTAGGACCGTTGACCTAGAGTAACATTGGCCGTTTTAAGGACTTATTGATTATTACTTCACCTCATCCATGATTCTGCTTCAAAATATTGGTCATCTCGACTAATTCTATGTTGTGCTCCTATATGCCCCCTTGCCAAAAGTATTTTATTCTAGTATGATCTATACTTCTCTCAATCCATTAGATCTGATCTCAGTCTTGTGCTTGCGACATCTTTGTAGATGCCCCCTGACCATAACCTTTATGTTTGTTGGGATTCTTCCCTCTCCCGTCATTGAATTTCTACCCTTTAACTATCTTTATTCCCTTAGTATTGACATGCTCGTACCATTGGACTCTTCAATACTCTTGTTTCAACTACTTACTTCTAAATTTATACTGCCTACTTAAACATTCCAGTTTATATGTCCATGACCTTTCTGTCCTTTGAGTCCTTTTCCTTTTCTGTTGTTAAGTCGCTATTTTTCGGCAATTTCTTGTCTCTTGGTATTGGTATGCTCATCTCCTTGAGATCTTACATACTTTCATCTTTTTTATATGCTTACCTTTATATCCAATGTCTATTTAAAACATTTTAGTTTACATGTCCTTGACTACCCTTGTTTCTTAATGATCCATGAGCGGTCATTTTATTTTGCACATCCTTGGTGACCTTGTTGTTCCTTGTAACTTCCTTGGGTAATGAATTTTTACTTCAAACCTTATGTTGGAACCATACCTATCTTACCCTTGATTATTTTCACCACTTTGCCACTTCGCGAGTCTTGCCTTAACTCTATCCTTTGTCATGCCTTTTGTTATAATCACCTTCACCTTAGACACCTCTATATCTTATTTGATGTTTGTCTCATACTTGCCCTTTAAAATCACCTCTCTTCCGTCTCATTCTGAGAGCTATACTTTACATATCTTTACCTTGGTCGTATCCTCTTCTTTGGCTTGCGAGTTTGTAACTTCGTCCTTTGATGTGCTTTTGTTTGTTATTGCTTCCACCTTTCTCATCTCTCGATCTTACCTTGGTGAATACCCTATGCCCGTTATCTGAAATCTCCAATCTCCTATCCCAATTTAAGAGCGGTGTTTTACTTATCTCACCCTTGACAACATCCTCTTCTTTACGACGTGCAAGCCTTGACTTAACTCCATTCCTTGTTGTACTTGTACCACTTGCTCTTCTATGCCTTCATCTTTTCTCTTACACCCTTGTCCGTTATCGCCTTTGGCCCTTGTGATATTTATGTCTTTACCTAAATGCTTACTTTGAACTTATCCTTTAAAAATCTCCTCTTTCTTTCAACCCAGTTTGAGGGCTGTGAGTTACCTATCTCTCCCTTGATTTCTTTTCTCTCCTTGTCACCTTACAAGTTTTGTCTTAATTCCATCCTTTGCTGTGTGTTTTATTTGCTATCATCATCTCCTTGTCATCCATCGATCTTGCCTTGATACTCATCATTATTCTGGCTCCTTAAAAATCTCATCTCTTCCACCTCAATTGGGAAGTGGCTGCTCACTTATTTGGTCCTTGGACGTACCCTCTCCTTTTCCATTTGCAGGTCCCATCTTAACTCCATCCTTTATGCTACTTATATCTTTGGTTCTTATGCGCATTTACCTCCTCTCTTACAGTCTTGTCCGGTATCACCTTTAACCCTTGCAATATTCATACCCTTACCTTCATGCTTACTTTGAACCTCCCATTTAAAGTCTTCTCTTTTCCATCCCTATTCGAGGATAATGCCTCGCCTACTTCACCATTGATTGCTCCCCCTTCTTTGACACCTTGCCAGTTTTGTCCAAAATACATCCGGTGTTGTGTGTTTGTCTGTTATCACCTTAACCATTGTCATCCCTTGATCTTTACATTGATGCATATCATGTACTTGCATTTTAATGCTTCCCCTCCCATTTCAATTCAAGAGTGTTGTCTTACCCGTCCCGCTCTTGGTCGTTTCTTTTTCCTCTGTCACATTGCAAGTCTTAGCTTTTGTTTGATTTCACCCTTACCTTCGTAATCACTAGATCCTATCTAGATGCTTATCTTAGACCTGCTTTTTGAATCTCCCCTTGTCTATCTCAACTCGAGAGTAGTGTTCTGCCCATTATGCCCTTGGTCATATCCTTTTCCTGGGCGCCTACAATGCTTGCTTTAGCTATATCCCTTATGGTGCTCATGTCCCTATCATACACGTCTTGTTCTTCTCCTCGGCCTTCGACAACCTTAGAGATTAGTTATTCCCTTTTTATAGAAGATCACCATCTAGATAGCATTAACGTGTAGCAACGAGATGTTTGTTGTTGTGTGCTCGTGATGTTTGTCTTTGTGTAATGACTAATTTGCTTCTTTGAAATGAGTGTTGATGTGTTGTGGCCCTTGGTCCGCAATGACATCAGTTTATTAGCTGAGTGACATATAGTTAGGTAGCTGGGTGCTCTCCCTTTTCTCTGTTTAATCCATCAACACTTACCTTTTCTATCTATACCCTTCCTTCTTGCACCTGTCCGGTTGGCATTGTCCAACCTCTCTTAATCAGTCAAGATCATAGTCGTCAGCATCTTCACCAAGCGCATATCAATGCTCCTGTTAAGGGGGTTAGCTGCTAACCCCACTGAAGACAATGCGATCAACATCAACCAATAAATTGAAGTGACGCAGCGGAAGCATGTGCGGGTCCTAACCCACATGTCCAGGAGATCCTCAAGAATTGCATCAGTTGGTCTCGAACATCTGAAGGTCAAAGCAACCAGTCCACAAGTTAATCTTGTAGAGAAGTCAACTCAAGAAAGCTGTGAACAACCTATGAACCAACCTTGTTGTCTTGCCAGCCTCTTCTTGAATCTCGAGGGCGAGATTCCTGTTAAGAGGGTTAGATCTGTAACACCCTGAATTTTGGGGTATAAATTTTCTTTTCTAATATCCACCAAATTCAGGTGTTACTCTCTCGTTTCCATGCTTTTCTTTTCTTTTGCCTAAAGAGTGAGGAATTATTTTGTTATATATTAGCATAAGTCTACTGAATTGAACCCTAGGGAAGCTTTGCGTGCTGCATTTCATGCTGAAGCATAGTTTTGCTTGCTATCGCATTTAATTTCATTTAAATTATTTGGCATGATATAAAATGAAAAAAACATATATATTTATATAAATAAGTGTATATCTATGTCTATATAAAAGAAACAAACAAAGAAAGAAAAAAACAAATAAAAGTAACGAGCATCTCTTGAGTGGCCCAATGTCATGACGCTCGTTCCCACTTCCCTCCCTCTCTCTTGCGTCAGCTAACAGGTGGACCTCATTGTTTTTTTATCCAGTATTCCTACTCCTGCTCATCTTCCACGCTCGACAAATGCAGCTTGTGGGTGGAAAACTGCTCTGCTACTCGGCACGTGACCACAGCGTCAAAACTCTGGAACCGTCTCTGCTCCCCACGTCTCCCTCCATCACTTGCCCCACTCCTCTCTCTCATGCGCCCAAATAGCCCCCACCCTGTCCCTCTTGCTACGCTCGTGTCCGCTCAGGCCACAGCCACGCAACTGCCGCCGCGCCGCGTGCTTGCGCGCTCGCAGTCGTCCGCCTCGACACGATCTCTACTCGTCGCCGCGAGTCTGAGCTGCGTTCGGGCATAGGAAGGAGACCAGCAACAGCCGTGCTCTCTTCTTGCTCAACCTCCCCAGCGCGCTCACCTCGTGGACGCCCAAATTGTTGGTTTCCTGGTGCCGGAGTCCTCTTCGCTAGACTGCAGCGAGCGCCGTTATCCAAGCTCATCGCGTTGGCACGTCCTTGCTGTCCCCGCGCCAGCGTCCCCTCCTGCTTGTTCGGTTGTCGAGCTCCTCCATCGATCTCTACCTCGTCGTACAGAACGTCAGACGCCGCGCCTTCATCTCTGATCTCGCCCGCCCTCGATGTCGCGCTCGGAGCCATCTCGCTCGCCCAGCCGGGTGTGCAGCAGCAGTCTCGCGCCGCTGCCGTCGGGTCTCCCAGTGTGCGCAGCCCCACCACCACGTTGGCTCGTCGTTGATCGCCCTCGCCGTTGTGAGTCGCCGAGCCATGCTCGCTTGCGAGCACCGCACGCCGGAGCAAGCTACGTCTTCAGCCTCGCCTCGCCTCGCCGTGCGTCATCGTGAAGGTGAGAATCCCGCGTCTACCCCCTGCGCTAATTAATTCCCTATTTAGTTGTCAATCATTAAATTAACTACTCAATCGGATCAAATTTATGATTTTAACTATGCGATTGTAAATACGTGGTAATGTGATTTTAACAACTTAGATGTTGTAGTTAATATCTATTTAGTGTTTAGTATAAAACAATATTTGTTAGTGATCCTCGCGTGTCGCGCACGCTGTTCGCGCGTTGTTGCGCGCATTATTTCACGTGTCAATCGCGCGCTGTTTGCACGTCGCCATTGTTCGTTCGTGCGTTCGCGCCGCGTGTCTGGTGCACGCATTTTCGCGTGCTGTTCGCGCGCATCGTCGCGCGTCATTTGCTCGTGGTCACACGTGGTCGTGCGCGCTTTCCGTGTGCTCCTTCACACGTGATGCGCGCGCACTGTTCCCACGGGTGGTGCTCGTTGTCATCATATCGCATGTTTTAGTTGAGTAACCAATTATTGGTTTGTTCGAGGGTTAATAAAATAACAATTTAATTAGAACGAGTATGTAGTTTTAACTTGTGCTTTATAAATATAAATGTTAATTAACTTGATTACTACCAGCTTAAATACTTTTAATTAATTATTTGTTTGTTATTGTTCGTGTGCGGCATCGTTTGCGGGTCATCGTGTTGTTCGCGCCATAGCCGCGTTGACTCGCGCGTGTCGCGCCCGTCGTGCGTGTTGTTTTGCGTGCGTCGCGTGGGCCATTTGCACGTGTTGCTTGCCTTGCCACGCGTCGTTAGCGCGTGTCTCGTAGGTCGCGCCGCATCTGCGCGTGATAATAAATTGTTTTCGCTTATAGACACTCATGTTAATAACGTTAATTCGTCAGGTCGCATATTTTATATAATTAACTTAAAGTTTGCTCGACTAATATTTATTAGATTAATATTTCCATTAGATTAAATGTGTAGTGTTCAACTTGGACTTTTATAATAAACATTGACATGACAAATATCAAGTTAACTACTTTTTATGTATTTAATATTTGTTTAGTACAAATGTGTCAACTGTTTAGTTTCTCGCCTGTCGCGCGTGTCCGCGCATCGTCTGCACGCTGTCATATTGTTTCATGCGTCGTAAATTCGCCTCGCTTAGAATCCATCGTGCTAATTATATTGGTTATTTGTTTGATAGCTACTAGTGTGGTAGATTTAGTCAAAACTACATAGCGGTTATAAGTTATATTTTATAATGTCAAATTAAATGTCCTGACTACTACTTGTGTAGCGTAAACGTTATAACTTCTCGACCGTAGCTTCGACTATCGCGTTTCTTTTTTTCTCGTGTGACCGTAATAACCCGCTCTATTTCATTTTGCATGTTTTATTATGTTTTTCTTTGAATGGTGTAATGTTCTTATGCATATATGTTTGTTTGCTTGTGCCTGTTTGTCTTCGCTTCGCGTTGCGATTAGATCGCGATTTGTTTCCAAGCTTCGAGGAATCGACGATCAAGCGTTGGCGACCAAGTGATCTGGCTCTTCGAGTTCTACGAGGTTGAAGACCCTGAGCATCTGTTTAGTGAAGGCAAGTGTCCTCTGACCCATTATGTCCCATTTACTTTATAATTCACTGCCCCGCATACTATGAACAACCTAAGGATTGACTATCTTTCTATTTACCTGGTCCTTGATTACCTTTTGGGCTACTATGGTTAGATTCATGCTATTGTTTTACTTTAATCAATTAACATGATGTGAACACTTATGATACGATGTTGTCATTATGATTATGATGTTGGACTGGTGATACTTTAGGGGGCTCGAGCGGTTTCTCGAGTGCCTCTCCGTAAGGACCTGTTCGTTGAGAGACCACCCGGGATAACAGTGCAACCATGAGGGTGAAATGGGAGGCCCTTAGCTAATTAATTAGAGGAACTAGAGGTGTAGTTGCTTCGCCGTCGTGCCGTCAATGGGGTCCAGGCACAGTGCTTGCTCTGCCGAGGCTAGGTGCCAAGGTTCTTTCGTTCTGCTTTTGTTAGTCACCCCCTTCGGGGAGAGGTACTGTGTTTATCAAACTGGAGAAACCTAACGGGCGGCTATGACCTCTAGGGAATCTTTGTAAAAGCTACGTAGTGATACCCTGCCGGACCACCTAGGAAGTGATCAATGGGGAGTCATGATCCCCGGGCAAAACGGGAATCACGGCTCATGGGTAAAGTGCACAACCTCTGCAGAGTGTTATGAAACTGATATATCAGCCGTGCTCGCAGTTATGAGCGGCCAAGGGAGCTCCATTGATTAGTGATACTTGATCAGAGATGTTCGGATTGCAGGTGGTGATGAGAATGATGGTTTTTTATTATGATTATGGTAATGGTAAGTGGTATTCTTTCCGTTTGGAAAGGGTACTTTGGGTTAAGAACTTGGGTTAATGCTAAAACCTGGCTTTCTACTAGTAATAATAACCTGACCAACTAAAAGCAACTGCTTGACTTAACCCCACATAAAGCTAGTCCACTACAGCCAAACGGGGCATTTGCTGAGTACGTTGATGTGTAATCATCCTTGCTTTACCACAAAACACCAGGTTGTCCACATTGCAACCACTGCTCAGGAGAAGACGAAGCCGTGGAAGGAGACTTCCAGGAGTTCCAAGACTACGACGAGTTCTAGGTGTGGGTTGGCGGCAACCCCCAGTCAGCTGCCTGTGAAGGCCCTATCTTTACTGTGTTTCGCTTAGCACTTTGATTTACCCATTATTTGGATGACTATGTGGATGTCTCTGACTCTGTGATGTAATAAGTTAATACTCTTTTATGTTATTATTCGAGCACTATGCGATGATGTTCATTTATGTAATCGCTGTGTACGTGAGTTCTGATCCTGGCACGTACATGGTTCGCATTCGGTTTGCCTTCTGAAACCGGGTGTGACATAAGTGGTATCAAAGCCGTGCTGACTGTAGGACCGCTGACCTAGAGTAACATTGGTCGTTTTAAGGACTTATTGATTATTACTTCACCTCATCCTTGATTCTGCTTCAAAATATTGGTCATCTCGACTAATTCTATGTTGTGCTCCTATATGCCCCCTTGCTAAAAGTATTTTATTCTAGTATGATCTATACTTCTCTCAGTCCATTAGATCTGATCTCAGTCTTGTGCTTGCGACATCTTTGTAGATGCCCCCTGACCTTAACCTTTATGTTTGTTGGGATTCTTCCCTCTCCCGTCATTGAATTTCTACCCTTTAACTATCTTTATTCCCTTATTATTGACATGCTCGTACCATTGGACTCTTCAATACTCTTGTTTCAACTACTTACTTCTAAATTTATACTGCCTACTTAAACATTCCAGTTTATATGTCCATGACCTTTCTGTCCTTTGAGTCCTTTTCCTTTTCTGTTGTTAAGTCGCTATTTTTCAGCAATTTCTTGTCTCTTGGTATTGGTATGCTCATCTCCTTGAGATCTTACATACTTTCATCTTTTTTATATGCTTACCTTTATATCCAATGTCTATTTAAAACATTTTAGTTTACATGTCCTTGACTACCCTTGTTTCTTAATGATCCATGAGCGGTCATTTTATTTTGCACATCCTTGGTGACCTTGTTGTTCCTTGTAACTTCCTTGGGTAATGAATTTTTACTTCAAACCTTATGTTGGAACCATACCTATCTTACCCTTGATTATTTTCACCACTTTGCCACTTCGCGAGTCTTGCCTTAACTCTATCCTTTGTCATGCCTTTTGTTATAATCACCTTCACCTTAGACACCTCTATATCTTATTTGATGTTTGTCTCATACTTGCCCTTTAAAATCACCTCTCTTCCGTCTCATTCTGAGAGCTACACTTTACATATCTTTACCTTGGTCGTATCCTCTTCTTTGGCTTGCGAGTTTGTAACTTCGTCCTTTGATGTGCTTTTGTTTGTTATTGCTTCCACCTTTCTCATCTCTCGATCTTACCTTGGTGAATACCCTATGCCCGTTATCTGAAATCTCCAATCTCCTATCCCAATTTAAGAGCGGTGTTTTACTTATCTCACCCTTGACAACATCCTCTTCTTTACGACGTGCAAGCCTTGACTTAACTCCATTCCTTGTTGTACTTGTACCACTTGCTCTTCTATGCCTTCATCTTTTCTCTTACACCCTTGTCTGTTATCGCCTTTGGCCCTTGTGATATTTATGTCTTTACCTAAATGCTTACTTTGAACTTATCCTTTAAAAATCTCCTCTTTCTTTCAACCCAGTTTGAGGGCTGTGAGTTACCTATCTCTCCCTTGATTTCTTTTCTCTCCTTGTCACCTTACAAGTTTTGTCTTAATTCCATCCTTTGCTGTGTGTTTTATTTGCTATCATCATCTCCTTGTCATCCATCGATCTTGCCTTGATACTCATCATTATTCTGGCTCCTTAAAAATCTCATCTCTTCCACCTCAATTGGGAAGTGGCTGCTCACTTATTTGGTCCTTGGACGTACCCTCTCCTTTTCCATTTGCAGGTCCCATCTTAACTCCATCCTTTATGCTACTTATATCTTTGGTTCTTATGCGCATTTACCTCCTCTCTTACAGTCTTGTCCGGTATCACCTTTAACCCTTGCAATATTCATACCCTTACCTTCATGCTTACTTTGAACCTCCCATTTAAAGTCTTCTCTTTTCCATCCCTATTCGAGGATAATGCCTCGCCTACTTCACCATTGATTGCTCCCCATTCTTTGACACCTTGCCAGTTTTGTCCAAAATACATCCGGTGTTGTGTGTTTGTCTGTTATCACCTTAACCCTTGTCATCCCTCGATCTTTACATTGATGCATATCATGTACTTGCATTTTAATGCTTCCCCTCCCATTTCAATTCAAGAGTGTTGTCTTACCCGTCCCGCTCTTGGTCGTTTCTTTTTCCTCTGTCACATTGCAAGTCTTAGCTTTTGTTTGATTTCACCCTTACCTTCGTAATCACTAGATCCTATCTAGATGCTTATCTTAGACCTGCTTTTTGAATCTCCCCTTGTCTATCTCAACTCGAGAGTAGTGTTCTGCCCATTATGCCCTTGGTCATATCCTTTTCCTGGGCGCCTACAATGCTTGCTTTAGCTATATCCCTTATGGTGCTCATGTCCCTATCATACACGTCTTGTTCTTCTCCTCGGGCTTCGACAACCTTAGAGATTAGTTATTCCCTTTTTATAGAAGATCACCATCTAGATAGCATTAACGTGTAGCAACGAGATGTTTGTTGTTGTGTGCTCGTGATGTTTGTCTTTGTGTAATGACTGAGTTGCTTCTTTGAAATGAGTGTTGATGTGTTGTGGCCCTTGGTCCGCAATGACATCAGTTTATTAGCTGAGTGACATATAGTTAGGTAGCTGGGTGCTCTCCCTTTTCTCTCTTTAAACCATCAACACTTACCTTTTCTATCTATACCCTTCCTTCTTGCACCTGTCCGGTTGGCATTGTCCAACCTCTCTTAATCAGTCAAGATCATAGTCGTCAGCATCTTCACCAAGCGCATATCAATGCTCCTGTTAAGGGGGTTAGCTGCTAACCCCACTGAAGACAATGCAATCAACATCAACCAATAAATTGAAGTGACGCAGCGGAAGCGTGTGCGGGTCCTAACCCACATGTCCAGGAGATCCTCAAGAATTGCATCAGTTGGTCTCGAACATCTGAAGGTCAAAGCAACCAGTCCACAAGTTAATCTTGTAGAGAAGTCAACTCAAGAAATCTGTGAACAACCTCTGAACCAACCTTGTTGTCTTGCCAGCCTCTTCTTGAATCTCGAGGGCGAGATTCCTGTTAAGGGGGTTAGATCTGTAACACCCTGAATTTTGGGGTATAAATTTTCTTTTCTAATATCCACCAAATTCAGGTGTTACTCTATCGTTTCCATGCTTTTCTTTTCTTTTGCCTAAAGAGTGAGGAATTATTTTGTTATATATTAGCATAAGTCTACTGAATTGAACCCTAGGGAAGCTTTGCGTGCTGCATTTCATGCTGAAGCATAGTTTTGCTTGCTATCGCATTTAATTTCATTTAAATTATTTGGCATGATATAAAATGAAAAAAACATATATATTTATATAAATAAGTGTATATCTATGTCTATATAAAAGAAACAAAGAAAGAAAGAAAAAACAAATAAAAGTAACGAGCATCTCTTGAGTGGCCCAATGTCATGACGCTCGTTCCCACTTCCCTCCCTCTCTCTTGCGTCAGCTAACAGGTGGACCTCATTGTTTTTTATCCAGTATTCCTGCTCCTGCTCATCTTCCACGCTCGACAAATGCAGCTTGTGGGTGGAAAACTGCTCTGCTACTCGGCACGTGACCACATCGTCAAAACTCTGGAACCGTCTCTGCTCCCCACGTCTCCCTCCATCACTTGCCCCACTCCTCTCTCTCATGCACCCAAATAGCCCCCACCCTGTCCCTCTTGCTACGCTCGTGTCCGCTCAGGCCACAGCCACGCAACTGCCGCCGCGCCGCGTGCTTGCGCGCTCGCAGTCGTCCGCCTCGACACGATCTCTGCTCGTCGCCGCGAGTCTGAGCTGCGTTCGGGCATAGGAAGGAGACCAGCAACAGCCGTGCTCTCTTCTTGCTCAACCTCCCCAGCGCGCTCACCTCGTGGACGCCCAAATTGTTGGTTTCCTGGTGCCGGAGTCCTCTTCGCTAGACTGCAGCGAGCGCCGTCATCCAAGCTCATCGTGTTGGCACGTCCTTGCTGTCCCCGCGCCAGCGTCCCCTCCTGCTTGTTCGGTTGTCGAGCTCCTCCATCGATCTCTACCTCGTCGTACAGGCCGTCAGACGCCGCGCCTTCATCTCTGATCTCGCCCGCCCTCGATGTCGCGCTCGGAGCCATCTCGCTCGCCCAGCCGGGTGTGCAGCAGCAGTCTCGCGCCGCTGCCGTCGGGTCTCCCAGTGTGCGCAGCCCCACCACCACGTTGGCTCGTCGTTGACCGCCCTCGCCGTTGTGAGTCGCCGAGCCATGCTCGCTTGCGAGCACCGCACGCCGGAGCAAGCTACGTCTTCAGCCTCGCCTCGCCTCGCCGTGCGTCATCGTGAAGGTGAGAATCCCGCATCTACCCCCTGCGCTAATTAATTCCCTATTTAGTTGTCGATCATTAAATTAACTACTCAATCGGATCAAATTTATGATTTTAACTTTGCGATTGTAAATACGTGGTAATGTGATTTTAACAACTTAGATGTTGTAGTTAATATCTATTTAGTGTTTAGTATAAAACAATATTTGTTAGTGATCCTCGCGTGTCGCGCACGCTGTTCGCGCGTTGTTGCGCGCATTATTTTACGTGTCAATCGCGCGCTGTTTGCACGTCGCCATTGTTCGTTCGTGCGTTCGCGCCGCGTGTCTGGTGCACGCATTTTCGCTGCTGTTCGCGCGCATCGTCGCGCGTCATTTGCTCGTGGTCACACGTGGTCGTGCGCGCTTTCCGTGTGCTCCTTCACACGTGATGCGCGCGCTCTGTTCCCACGGGTGGCGCTCGTTGTCATCATGTCGCATGTTTTAGTTGAGTAACCAATTATTGGTTTGTTCGAGGGTTAATAAAATAACAATTTAATTAGAACGAGTATATAGTTTTAACTTGTGCTTTTATAAATATAAATGTTAATTAACTTGATTACTACCAGCTTAAATACTTTTAATTAATTATTTGTTTGTTATTGTTCGTGTGCGGCATCGTTTGCGGGTCATCGTGTTGTTCGCGCCATAGCCGCGTTGACTCGCGCGTGTCGCGCCCGTCGTGCGTGTTGTTTTGCGTGCGTCGCGTGGGCCATTTGCACGTGTTGCTTGCCTTGCCACGCGTCGTTAGCGCGTGTCTCGTAGGTCGCGCCGCATCTGCGCGTGATAATAAATTGTTTTCGCTTATAGACACTCATGTTAATAACGTTAATTCGTCAGGTCGCATATTTTAGATAATTAACTTAAAGTTTGCTCGACTAATATTTATTAGATTAATATTTCCATTAGATTAAATGTGTAGTGTTCAACTTGGACTTTTATAATAAACATTGACATGACAAATATCAAGTTAACTACTTTTTATGTATTTAATATTTGTTTAGTACAAATGTGTCAACTGTTTAGTTTCTCGCCTGTCGCGCGTGTCCGCGCATCGTCTGCACGCTGTCGTATTGTTTCATGCGTCGTAAATTCGCCTCGCTTAGAATCCATCGTGCTAATTATATTGGTTATTTGTTTGATAGCTACTAGTGTGGTAGATTTAGTCAAAACTACATAGTGGTTATAAGTTATATTTTATATTGTCAAATTAAATGTCCTGACTACTACTTGCGTAGCGTAAACGTTATAACTTCTCGACCGTAGCTTCGACTATCGCGTTTCTTTTTTTCTCGCGTGACCGTAATAACCCGCTCTATTTCATTTTGCATGTTTTATTATGTTTTTCTTTGAATGGTGTAATGTTCTTATGCATATATGTTTGTTTGCTTGTGCCTGTTTGTCTTCGCTTCGCGTTGCGATTAGATCGCGATTTGTTTCCAAGCTTCGAGGAATCGACGATCAAGCGTTGGCGACCAAGTGATCTGGCTCTTCGAGTTCTACGAGGTTGAAGACCCTGAGCATCTGTTTAGTGAAGGCAAGTGTCCTCTGACCCATTATGTCCCATTTACTTTATAATTTACTGCCCCGCATACTATGAACAACCTAAGGATTGACTAGCTTTCTATTTACCTGGTCCTTGATTACCTTTTGGGCTACTATGGTTAGATTCATGCTATTGTTTTACTTTAATCAATTAACATGATGTGAACACTTATGATACGATGTTGTCATTATGATTATGATGTTGGACTGGTGATACTTTAGGGGGCTCGAGCGGTTTCTCGAGTGCCTCTCCGTAAGGACCTGTTCGTTGAGAGACCACCCGGGATAACAGTGCAACCATGAGGGTGAAATGGGAGGCCCTTAGCTAATTAATTAGAGGAACTAGAGGTGTAGTTGCTTCGCCGTCGTGCCGTCAATGGGGTCCAGGCACAGTGCTTGCTCTGCCGAGGCTGGGTGCCGAGGTTCTTTCGTTCTGCTTTTGTTAGTCACCCCCTTCGGGGAGAGGTACTGTGTTTATCAAACTGGAGAAACCTAACGGGCGGCTATGACCTCTAGGGAATCTTTGTAAAAGTTACGTAGTGATACCCTGCCGGACCACCTAGGAAGTGATCAATGGGGAGTCATGATCCCCGGGCAAAACGGGAATCACGGCTCATGGGTAAAGTGCACAACCTCTGCAGAGTGTTATGAAACTAATATATCAGCCGTGCTCGCGGTTATGAGCGGCCAAGGGAGCTCTATTGATTAGTGATACTTGATCAGAGATGTTTGGATTGCGGGTGGTGATGAGAATGATGGTTTTTTATTATGATTATGGTAATGGTAAGTGGTATTCTTTCCGTTTTGAAAGGGTACTTTGGGTTAAGAACTTGGGTTAATGCTAAAACCTGGCTTTCTACTAGTAATAATAACCTGACCAACTAAAAGCAACTGCTTGACTTAACCCCACATAAAGCTAGTCCACTACAGCCAAACGAGGCATTTGCTGAGTACGTTGATGTGTAATCATCCTTGCTTTACCACAAAACACCAGGTTGTCCACATTGCAACCACTGCTCAGGAGAAGACGAAGCCGTGGAAGGAGACTTCCAGGAGTTCCAAGACTACGACGAGTTCTAGGTGTGGGTTGGCGGCAACCCCCAGTCAGCTGCCTGTGAAGACCCTATCTTTACTGCGTTTCGCTTAGCACTTTGATTTACCCATTATTTGGATGACTATGTGGATGTCTCTGACTCTGTGATGTAATAAGTTAATACTCTTTTATGTTATTATTCGAGCACTATGCGATGATGTTCATTTATGTAATCGCTGTGTACGTGAGTTCTGATCCTGGCACGTACATGGTTCGCATTTGGTTTGCCTTCTGAAACCGGGTGTGACATAAGTGGTCTCAAAGCCGTGCTGACTGTAGGACCGCTGACCTCGAGTAACATTGGCCGTTTTAAGGACTTATTGATTATTACTTCACCTCATCCTTGATTCTGCTTCAAAATATTGGTCATCTCGACTAATTCTATGTTGTGCTCCTATATGCCCCCTTGCCAAAAGTATTTTATTCTAGTATGATCTATACTTCTCTCAATCCATTAGATCTGATCTCAGTCTTGTGCTTGCGACATCTTTGTAGATGCCCCCTGACCATAACCTTTATGTCTGTTGGGATTCTTCCCTCTCCCTTCATTGAATTTCTACCCTTTAACTATCTTTATTCCCTTAGTATTGACATGCTCGTACCATTGGACTCTTCAATACTCTTGTTTCAACTACTTACTTCTAAATTTATACTGCCTACTTAAACATTCCAGTTTATTTGTCCATGACCTTTCTGTCCTTTGAGTCCTTTTCCTTTTCTGTTGTTAAGTCGCTATTTTTCGGCAATTTCTTGTCTCTTGGTATTGGTATGCTCATCTCCTTGAGATCTTACATACTTTCATCTTTTTTATATGCTTACCTTTATATCCAATGTCTATTTAAAACATTTTAGTTTACATGTCCTTGACTACCCTTGTTTCTTAATAATCCATGAGCGGTCATTTTATTTTGCACATCCTTGGTGACCTTGTTGTTCCTTGTAACTTCCTTGGGTAATGAATTTTTACTTCAAACCTTATGTTGGAACCATACCTATCTTACCCTTGATTATTTTCACCACTTTGCCACTTCGCGAGTCTTGCCTTAACTCTATCCTTTGTCATGCCTTTTGTTATAATCACCTTCACCTTAGACACCTCTATATCTTATTTGATGTTTGTCTCATACTTGCCCTTTAAAATCACCTCTCTTCCGTCTCATTCTGAGAGCTATACTTTACATATCTTTACCTTGGTCGTATCCTCTTCTTTGGCTTGCGAGTTTGTAACTTCGTCCTTTGATGTGCTTTTGTTTGTTATTGCTTCCACCTTTCTCATCTCTCGATCTTACCTTGGTGAATACCCTATGCCCGTTATCTGAAATCTCCAATCTCCTATCACAATTTAAGAGCGGTGTTTTACTTATGTCACCCTTGACAACATCCTCTTCTTTACGACGTGCAAGCCTTGACTTAACTCCATTCCTTGTTGTACTTGTACCACTTGCTCTTCTATGCCTTCATCTTTTCTCTTACACCCTTGTCCGTTATCGCCTTTGGCCCTTGTGATATTTATGTCTTTACCTAAATGCTTACTTTGAACTTATCCTTTAAAAATCTCCTCTTTCTTTCAACCCAGTTTGAGGGCTGTGAGTTACCTATCTCTCCCTTGATTTCTTTTCTCTCCTTGTCACCTTACAAGTTTTGTCTTAATTCCATCCTTTGCTATGTGTTTTATTTGCTATCATCATCTCCTTGTCATCCATCGATCTTGCCTTGATACTCATCATTATTCTGGCTCCTTAAAAATCTCATCTCTTCCACCTCAATTGGGAAGTGGCTGCTCACTTATTTGGTCCTTGGACGTACCCTCTCCTTTTCCATTTGCAGGTCCCATCTTAACTCCATCCTTTATGCTACTTATATCTTTGGTTCTTATGCGCATTTACCTCCTCTCTTACAGTCTTGTCCGGTATCACCTTTAACCCTTGCAATATTCATACCCTTACCTTCATGCTTACTTTGAACCTCCCATTTAAAGTCTTCTCTTTTCCATCCCTATTCGAGGATAATGCCTCGCCTACTTCACCATTGATTGCTCCCCCTTCTTTGACACCTTGCCAGTTTTGTCCAAAATACATCCGGTGTTGTGTGTTTGTCTGTTATCACCTTAACCCTTGTCATCCCTCGATCTTTACATTGATGCATATCATGTACTTGCATTTTAATGCTTCCCCTCCCATTTCAATTCAAGAGTGTTGTCTTACCCGTCCCGCTCTTGGTCGTTTCTTTTTCCTCTATCACATTGCAAGTCTTAGCTTTTGTTTGATTTCACCCTTACCTTCGTAATCACTAGATCCAATCTAGATGCTTATCTTAGACCTACTTTTTGAATCTCCCCTTGTCTATCTCAACTCGAGAGTAGTGTTCTGCCCATTATGCCCTTGGTCATATCCTTTTCCTGGTCGCCTACAATGCTTGCTTTAGCTATATCCCTTATGGTGCTCATGTCCCTATCATACACGTCTTGTTCTTCTCCTCGGCCTTCGACAACCTTAGAGATTAGTTATTCCCTTTTTATAGAAGATCACCATCTAGATAGCATTAACGTGTAGCAACGAGATGTTTGTTGTTGTGTGCTCGTGATGTTTGTCTTTGTGTAATGACTAATTTGCTTCTTTGAAATGAGTGTTGATGTGTTGTGGCCCTTGGTCCGCAATGACATCAGTTTATTAGCTGAGTGACATATAGTTAGGTAGCTGGGTGCTCTCCCTTTTCTCTCTTTAATCCATCAACACTTACATTTTCTATCTATACCCTTCCTTCTTGCACCTGTCCGGTTGGCATTGTCCAACCTCTCTTAATCAGTCAAGATCATAGTCGTCAGCATCTTCACCAAGCGCATATTAATGCTCCTGTTAAGGGGGTTAGCTGCTAACCCCACTGAAGACAATGCGATCAACATCAACCAATAAATTGAAGTGACGCAGCGGAAGCGTGTGCGGGTCCTAACCCACATGTCCAGGAGATCCTCAAGAATTGCATCAGTTGGTCTCGAACATCTGAAGGTCAAAGCAACCAGTCCATAAGTTAATCTTCTAGAGAAGTCAACTCAAGAAAGTTGTGAACAACCTATGAACCAACCTTGTTGTCTTGCCAGCCTCTTCTTGAATCTCGAGGGCGAGATTCCTGTTAAGGGGGTTAGATCTGTAACACCCTGAATTTTGGGGTATAAATTTTCTTTTCTAATATCCACCAAATTCAGGTGTTACTCTCTCGTTTCCATGCTTTTCTTTTCTTTTGCCTAAAGAGTGAGGAATTATTTTGTTATATATTAGCATAAGTCTACTGAATTGAACCCTAGGGAAGCTTTACGTGCTGCATTTCATGCTGAAGCATAGTTTTGCTTGCTATCGCATTTAATTTCATTTAAATTATTTGGCATGATATAAAATGAAAAAAACATATATATTTATATAAATAAGTGTATATCTATGTCTATATAAAAGAAACAAACAAAGAAAGAAAAAAACAAATAAAAGTAACGAGCATCTCTTGAGTGGCCCAATGTCATGACGCTCGTTCCCACTTCCCTCCCTCTCTCTTGCGTCAGCTAACAGGTGGACCTCATTGTTTTTTTATCCAGTATTCCTGCTCCTGCTCATCTTCCACGCTCGACAAATGCAGCTTGTGGGTGGAAAACTGCTCTGCTACTCGGCACGTGACCACAGCGTCAAAACTCTGGAACCGTCTCTGCTCCCCACGTCTCCCTCCATCACTTGCCCAACTCCTCTCTCTCATGCGCCCAAATAGCCCCCACCCTTTCCCTCTTGCTACGCTCGTGTCCGCTCAGGCCACAGCCACGCAACTGCCGCCGCGCCGCGTGCTTGCGCGCTCGCAGTCGTCCGCCTCGACACGATCTCTACTCGTCGCCGCGAGTCTGAGCTGCGTTCGGGCATAGGAAGGAGACCAGCAACAGCCGTGCTCTCTTCTTGCTCAACCTCCCCAGCGCGCTCACCTCGTGGACGCCCAAATTGTTGGTTTCCTGGTGCCGGAGTCCTCTTCGCTAGACTGCAGCGAGCGCCGTCATCCAAGCTCATCGCGTTGGCACGTCCTTGCTGTCCCCGCGCCAGCGTCCCCTCCTGCTTGTTCGGTTGTCGAGCTCCTCCATCGATCTCTACCTCGTCGTACAGGCCGTCAAACGCCGCGCCTTCATCTCTGATCTCGCCCGCCCTCGATGTCGCGCTCGGAGCCATCTCGCTCGCCCAGCCGGGTGTGCAGCAACAATCTCGCGCCGCTGCCGTCGGGTCTCCCAGTGTGTGCAGCCCCACCACCACGTTGGCTCGTCGTTGATCGCCCTCGCCGTTGTGAGTCGCCGAGCCATGCTCGCTTGCGAGCACCGCACACTGGAGCAAGCTACGTCTTCAGCCTCGCCTCGCCGTGCGTCATCGTGAAGGTGAGAATCCCGCGTCTACCCCCTGCGCTAATTAATTCCCTATTTAGTTGTCGATCATTAAATTAACTACTCAATCGGATCAAATTTATGATTTTAACTATGCGATTGTAAATACGTGGTAATGTGATTTTAACAACTTAGATGTTGTAGTTAATATCTATTTAGTGTTTAGTATAAAACAATATTTGTTAGTGATCCTCGCGTGTCGCGCACGCTGTTCGCGCGTTGTTGCGCGCATTATTTCACGTGTCAATCGCGCGCTGTTTGCACGTCGCCATTGTTCGTTCGTGCGTTCGCGCCGCGTGTCTGGTGCACGCATTTTCGCGTGCTGTTCGGGCGCATCGTCGCGCGTCATTTGCTCGTGGTCACACGTGGTCGTGCGCGCTTTCCATGTGCTCCTTCACACGTGATGCGCGCGCTCTGTTCCCACGGGTGGCGCTCGTTGTCATCATGTCGCATGTTTTAGTTGAGTAACCAATTATTGGTTTGTTCGAGGGTTAATAAAATAACAATTTAATTAGAACGAGTATGTAGTTTTAACTTGTGCTTTATAAATATAAATTTTAATTAACTTGATTACTACCAGCTTAAATACTTTTAATTAATTATTTGTTTGTTATTGTTCGTGTGCGGCATCGTTTGCGGGTCATCGTGTTGTTCGCGCCATAGCCGCGTTGACTCGCGCGTGTCGCGCCCGTCGTGCGTGTTGTTTTGCGTGCGTCGCGTGGGCCATTTGCACGTGTTGCTTGCCTTGCCACGCGTCGTTAGCACGTGTCTCGTAGGTCGCGCCGCATCTACGCGTGATAATAAATTGTTTTCGCTTATAGACACTCATGTTAATAACGTTAATTCGTCAGGTCGCATATTTTAGATAATTAACTTAAAGTTTGCTCGACTAATATTTATTAGATTAATATTTCCATTAGATTAAATGTGTAGTGTTCAACTTGGACTTTTATAATAAACATTGACATGACAAATATCAAGTTAACTACTTTTTATGTATTTAATATTTGTTTAGTACAAATGTGTCAACTGTTTAGTTTCTCGCCTGTCGCGCGTGTCCGCGCATCGTCTGCACGCTGTCGTATTGTTTCATGCGTCGTAAATTCGCCTCGCTTAGAATCCATCGTGCTAATTATATTGGTTATTTGTTTGATAGCTACTAGTGTGGTAGATTTAGTCAAAACTACATAGAGGTTATAAGTTATATTTTATAATGTCAAATTAAATGTCCTGACTACTACTTGCGTAGCGTAAACGTTATAACTTCTCGACCGTAGCTTCGACTATCGCGTTTCTTTTTTTCTCGCGTGACCGTAATAACCCGCTCTATTTCATTTTGCATGTTTTATTATGTTTTTCTTTGAATGGTGTAATGTTCTTATGCATATATGTTATGAGCGGCCAAGGGAGCTCCATTGATTAGTGATACTTGATCAGAGATGTTCGGATTGCAGGTGGTGATGAGAATGATGGTTTTTTATTATGATTATGGTAATGGTAAGTGGTATTCTTTCCGTTTGGAAAGGGTACTTTGGGTTAAGAACTTGGGTTAATGCTAAAACCTGGCTTTCTACTAGTAATAATAACCTGACCAACTAAAAGCAACTGCTTGACTTAACCCCACATAAAGCTAGTCCACTACAGCCAAACGGGGCATTTGCTGAGTACGTTGATGTGTAATCATCCTTGCTTTACCACAAAACACCAGGTTGTCCACATTGCAACCACTGCTCAGGAGAAGACGAAGCCGTGGAAGGAGACTTCCAGGAGTTCCAAGACTACGACGAGTTCTAGGTGTGGGTTGGCGGCAACCCCCAGTCAGCTGCCTGTGAAGACCCTATCTTTACTGCGTTTCGCTTAGCACTTTGATTTACCCATTATTTGGATGACTATGTGGATGTCTCTGACTCTGTGATGTAATAAGTTAATACTCTTTTATGTTATTATTCGAGCACTATGCGATGATGTTCATTTATGTAATCGCTGTGTACGTGAGTTCTGATCCTGGCACGTACATGGTTCGCATTCGGTTTGCCTTCTGAAACCGGGTGTGACACCAATGCACCAGCCTTCTTCATGAACTTGATGAACAGTGTATTCATGGATTATCTTGATAAGTTTGTGGTGGTATTTATTGATGACATTCTGATATATTCTCAAAGCGAAGAAGAGCATGCAGATCATTTGAGGATGGTATTGCAGAGACTGCGAGAGCACCAGCTGTATGCAAAGTTGAGCAAGTGCGAGTTCTGGATTAGTGAAGTCTGTTCTTGGGTCACATAATCAATAAAGAAGGATTGGCTATGGATCCGAAGAAAGTAGCAGACATTCTGAAATGGAAAGTGCCAACAGATGCTCGAGGAATCAAGAGCTTTATTGGAATGGCCGGATATTATCGGCGATTTATTGAAGGGTTTTCGAACATTGTGAAACCAATGACAGCGTTGCTAGGCAACAAGGTCGAGTTGAAGTGGACCCAGAAATGTCAAGAGGCCTTCAAAGCGCTGAAAGAGAAGTTGACTACAACGCCTGTCTTAGTCTTGCCTGATGTGCACAAATCCTTCTCAGTGTATTGCGATACTTGTTACACTGGTTTGGGATGTGTGTTGATGCAATAGGGAAGAGTTGTGGCTTACTCGTCCCGACAGCTGAAAGTTCATGAGAAGAATTACCCAATCCATGACCTAGAGTTGGCAGCAGTGGTTCATGCATTGAAGACCTGGAGGCACTATCTGTATGGGCAGAAATGTGATGTTTACACAGACCACAAGAGTCTGAAGTACATATTCACTCAGTTAGAGTTGAATATGAGGCAGCGAAGATGGTTGGAGTTGATCAAAGACTATGAGTTGGAGATTCATTACCATCCAGGCAAAGCGAACGTAGTGGCAGACGCTTTGAGCTGGAAGAGTCAGGTCAATCTGATGGTCGCTCGTCCGATGCCTTATGAGTTGGCCAAAGAGTTTGACAGGTTGAGTCTCGGATTTCCAAATAATACGCGAGGAGTCACAATTGAGTTAGAACCCACCTTGGAGCGGGAAATCAAAGAAGCACAGAAGAATGATGAGAAGATTAGTGAGATCCGACGACTGATTCTAGATGGCAGAGGCAAAGATTTTCAGGAAGATGCAGAAGGTCTGATATGGTTCAAAAAACCGCTTTTGTGTTCCCAATGTCCAGTCTATTCGGGAGTTGATCCTCAAGGAAGCTCATGAGACATCTTATTCGATTCACCCTAGAAGTGAGAAGATGTATCAGGATCTAAAGAAGAAATTCTGGTGGTACAAAATGAAGAGGGAAATCGCAGAGCATGTGGCTATGTGTGATAGTTGTCGAAGGATCAAGGCAGAGCACCAGAGACCAGCTGGATTGTTTCAACCATTGCAAATTCCTCAGTGGAAATAGAATGAAATCGGTATGGATTTCATAGTCGGATTGCCTCGCACTCGAGCCGGCTACGATTCCATTTGGGTAGTGGTGGACCGCTTTACCAAGTTAGCCCACTTCATACCTGTCAAGACCAACTATAGCAGTGCAGTATTGGCAGAATTGTACATGTCTCGGATCGTTTGTCTTCATGGTGTGCCAAAGAAGATAGTGTCAGACCGAGGAATGCAATTCACCTCTCATTTCTGGTAGCAGTTGCATGAAGCCTTGGGTACACATCTGAATTTCAGTTCCGCTTATCATCCGCAAACAGATGGTCAGACCAAAAGGACCAATCAAATCCTTGAAGACATGTTGAGAGCCTGTGCGTTGCAAGATCACTCCAAATGGGACAAGAGGTTGCCTTATGCAGAGTTCTCCTATAACAACAGTTATCAGGCCAGCTTGAAGATGTCACCATTTCAGGCGCTTTATGGAAGGAGTTGTAGAACTCCATTGCAATGGGATCAGCCTGGAGAAAAGCAAGTGTTCGGGCCAGACATTCTGCTTGAAGCGGAAGAGAACATCAAGATGGTTCGAGAGAATCTGAAGATAGCGCAATCAAGGCAGCGAAGCTATGCAGACACAAGAAGAAGAGATCTGAGTTTCGAAGTCGGTGACTTCGTCTATTTGAAGGTTTCACCGATCAGAGGAGTTAGAAGATTCGGAGTCAAAAGCAAGCTAGCACCCCGCTACATTGGTCTATATCAGATTCTCGCAAGGCGTGGAGAAGTGGCCTATCAGCTTAGTTTGCCAGAAGGCTTGTCCGCAGTGCATGATGTCTTTCATGTGTCTCAGTTGAAGAAATGTCTACGTGTGCCAGAAGAACAGTTGCCAGTGGAGGGTGTTGATGTCCAGGAGGACTTGACCTACATTGAGAAGCCAACGCAAATCCTTGAGACTGCAGACAGAGTCACCCGAAGGAAGACCATCAGAATGTGCAAACTCAGATGGAATCACCACTCTGAGGAAGAAGCAACCTGGGAGCGTGAAGATGATCTGATGGCTAAATACCCTGAGCTCTTTGCTAGCCAACCTTGAATCTCGAGGGCGAGATTCTTTTAAGGGGGATAGGTTTGTAACACCCTGAATTTGGGGGTAGAATTTTTTCTTCTTTTCACTCACCAAATTCGGGTGTTACTCTCTTTTCTCTTCCCGTTTCGCTCCTTCTTCCCAATTTCAAACCAGTATAGTGACAGGTGTCCGTGTCATGTATAAACAAAACTTAAGTGTCATGGGTGTTGCATCATGCCGAAGCACATTTCTTTGTCTGATGTCGCGTGTTCGTCTCGTTCCGTTTCGGATTTCGGTTCGCGATTGGATTCTGTTTAATGGTCGTGCGTGTCGTGGGTTTCGATCCACGGTGTGGCCCAGCCCGGCCCAGTCCGGCTCGGTCCGACCCGCGCGCCCCTGGCGCCCCTGCCCACCCCATGCACGCGCCCCCCTCCCCCAGATTTGTTTGGCTCATTTGATTTCTCCCGCGCAGTAACCTCCCTCTCCCTCTTCCACCTCTCTCTCTCTCTCCCTGTGGTGCCCTAGGGTTTGGAGTCGAGATCGCCGGAGTTTAAATCCCCGGAGGTGAGTTTTTTCCCTCCCCTTCCCTTTTCTCTCTCTCTCCTCCCCATCCCCTTCTTCTTCCCCGCGCGACCCTCCTGTCCGCGCGCCCCGCACCGTCTCGGCCTGCGCGCCCTGCGCGGCCCCGGTCCCGCGCCCTCCCTGCCCCGGCGAGCCCCCCCCGGCGAGCCCCCCTCCCCTGACGAGCCCTCCCCCGGCCCCACGCCGACGGCCCCCTGCGCGCCCGCGCGGCCTCGCCCCGCCGAGCCCGTCCTGACCACGAGCCCCTGCTTCCCGTCCGTGCCCCGGCGGCTGCGCCCTCACCGTGCACCCCGGTGGTCGTGCCCGGCCCCGCGCCCTGGTCGCCTGCCCTCGGCCGCACCCCTGCCCGCACCCGTGCCCCGGCGACTCGCGTCCTATGCGCCTGCATGGTTCGCGTGCCTTCGGCACGCGCAGCGTGCTCTCGCGCGTGCGACTGTAGTCGCACTGCGCTTAACCCTGTTTTAATCTATCTTAATTGTTGTTTAGTTGACATGCTGCGTCGCGCGCTTCGTCGCGCGACGATTCTTTTTATTTATATTTATTAAAGTGCTGCGTTGCGCGCTTCGTCGCGCGACGATTCGTTTTAAACTTAGTTCTGTTGACGTAAGCCGTCGTGCGTTTCGTCGCCCAACGCTTAACGTATTACTTATAATTAATGAAAGAATCTCGTTGCGCGCTCTGTCACGCGGCGAGTCGTTTATTTCTCAATTCAATCTAAATGTGGGGTCGTACGTCTCGCCGTGCGACCACTCCCTTTCATTCATCTTCAATTATTTATAATGATTAAATGTGGAACTTGACTTTACTTTATGCTAAACATAGTGTCCAAATTAATGCCCTTCTAATAAGCGAGTGGTTTAATTTATAATAATGTAACGTGATCATTTCTCGACTGTCTTTTCCTCTTTCTCTCTCTTAACCATAGTTGCGAGCCCCGCGTGGAACGTCTGTTTATTTACTGCATTCTATTGTATGGTGTACTGTTCTTTTGTATTAAATGTGTGGATGTATGTATGTTTGCGCTCGTAGAGAGAACGATCTGGTTGAAGAGCCTGAGGAACTCGCAGGAGAAGTCCGTGAGCAGCAGCTTGTTGGTGGAGGCAAGTGTCCCTTGACCTATCTCTGTCCTATACATTCTTTAATTCACCTCCCACGTTTCACAGTTATACCTAAGGATTGACTAGCTTTTGTTATCCATGTCCTTGTTTACCTATTTGGGTTGGATTATGATTGTTTAGCTTTATGCTATTGCTCAACTCTAATCAATGAACATGATGAGAATTATCAATGATACGCTGTTTTCCCCTCCTTTATTATGATGTTATACTTGTGGCATTCAAGGGGGCTCGAGCGGTTTTCGAGTGCCTCTCCGTAAGGACCTGTTTGTTGGATGACCGCCCGGGAAAACAGTGCAACCATGAAGGTGGAATGGGATGCCCTTAGCTGAATAATTAGAGGAACTTGGGTGTAGTTCGCTTAGCCGTCGTGCCGTTAATGGGGCTCGGTGTATGCGGCTCGCTCTGCCAAGTTTGGGTTCGCCCCTTGGGGAGGAGTGCGGTGCATTTAGGAAACCTAACGGGCGGCTACAGCCCCGGGGAATCTTTGTAAAGGCTACGTAGTGATGCCCTGCTGGGTCACCTTGGTAGTGATAAATGGAGAGTCGTGATCTCCGGGCAGAAAGGGAATCACGGCTTGTGGGTAAAGTGCACAACCTCTACAGAGTGTTTGAAAACTGATATATTAGCCGTGCTCGCGGTTATGAGCTGCCAAGGGAGCTCCAGTGATTAGTGGTACTTCATCAGAGATGTTCGGATTGCAGGTGACAATGAGATTGATAGTTCTTGGTATTGGCTCTAGTAATGGTAAGTGGTACTCTTTCCGTTTGGAAAGGAGTACGCTTGGGTTAATAATGTGGGTTAATTCTAAACTTGGCTTTCTCTACTAGTAATAATAACCTGACCAACTAAAAGCAACTGCTTGACTTACCCCCACATAAAGCTAGTCCACTACAGCCAAACAGGATACTTGCTGAGTATGTTGATGTGTACTCACCCTTGCTCTACACACCAACCCCCCTCCCCAGGTTGTCAGCATTGCAACCCCTGCTCAGGAGAAGATGAAGCTATGGAAGGAGACCACCAGGAGTTCCAAGATTATGATGAGTTCTAGGCGTGGGTTAGCGGCAACCCCCAGTCGGCTGCCTGTGAAGGCCGCGTTTATCTACGTTTCTATTCCGCACTTTGATTATTGTAAAGACTATGTGGACGTCTCAGACATATGATGTAATCGACTATTATTTCCCTTTTATGTTATTATTTGAGCAGTGTGTGATGATGTCCAGTTATGTAACTGATGTGTACGTGAATTGCTGATCCTGGCACGTACATGGTTCGCATTCGGTTTGCCTTCTAAAACCGGGTGTGACAGGAAGAGAGAAGATTTGTTGAAGGCCGAGGCTGCCAGTCCTTCATCATCAGAGTCGGATGACGAGCAGTCCGAGTCCCATTCCTTGCCAAGATGCGCCTCGCCTTTAGCCTTCCTATAGCTTTTCTTCTTCTCCTTCTTCCCATGTCTTTCTTCCCCCTGGTCATTTTCATTATCGGGACATTGAGCAATAAAATGACATGTCTTACCAAATTTGAAGCAGGAGCGCTTTCCCTTTGCTTTATTCTTGTTGCTGTACTCCTTGCGTCCTTTTAATGTGGTCTTGAAGCGCTTGATGATGAGAGCCATCTCATCTTCGTTTGGCCCGGCCGCCTCAACTTGTGCTACCTTGCTTGGTAGCGCCTCCCTGCTGCTTGTTGCTTTGAGAGCAATAGGTTGAGGCTCGTAGACGGGTAATGGACCATTAAGCGTGTCGTCTACATATCGGGCTTCTTTCACCATCATGCGCCCGCTCACAAACTTTTCGAGTATCTCCTCGGGCGTCATCTTTGTGTACCTGGGATTTTCACGGATGAGGTTCACAAGATGAGGGTCAATAACAGTAAACGACCTGAGCATAAGTCGGACGACATCGTGGTCCGTCCATCTCGTGCTCCCATAGCTCCTAATCTTGTTGACCAGGGTCTTGAGCGTGTTGTACGTCTGTGTTGGCTCCTCTCCCCTGATCATAGCTCCTAATCTTCCTAGCTCGGCTTCCACCAACTCCATTTTGGTGATCATGGTGGCGTTGTTTCCCTCATGTGATATTTTGAGGGTGTCCCAGATTTGCTTGGCGTTGTCCAAGCCGCTCACCTTGTTGTACTCATCCCTACACAAAGATGCTAGCAATACAGTGGTAGCTTGTGCATTTTTATGAATTTGCTCGTTAATAAACACGGGGTTATCCATACTATATCTTGGGGCGAAGGCGAAGATGCTACGCTCCGCTCGAAGCCTTCGCCAATCTCGCTGCACCAACGGAGGCAAAATGACCGGCGAGGTCCACCCTTCGTCCTCTACACTGCAAGACGAAGGCCTACGATGAGGTCGCCTCGTCCCACGTCCTCACCCAACCTGGAGGCCTACCGTGGGGCTCGACCCATTGTAACAGGCCCCGCACGGAGAAGTGTGTTACGGGCCCGACTTGTAATGGTTTTTCTGTAATGACAGTCTGTAACCCTCCTTTATGGGAATATTCCGGGTATAATCCAGGTGCCTGAGAGCACATGCGTCCTTACATCAAGACGTTGGGCGCTCAGGCACCTATAAATACCCCCGTACAGTGCCCTTGAGAGTCTGGATTAACAGAGCAATCGCCATCCCGAGTTAAAACCTTGTATGCATTCCTTTCACTCCCCCGTTGGATCATCTTGCCTAGGAGAGCAAGTTCCAATATTTGGCGCCCACCGTTTGTGCTACGAACAAACCACTCGCGATGGCACCCAAGAGAGCTAGCTCGAAGGCAGCCCCATATGTTGACAAAGCAGTAAAGGCGGCGCTGCTAGCCGAGAAAAAGGGCAAGGCCGTTGCAGACACTACCCATCAAGAAGCCTGCGAAGACGACGCTGTCATCAAGAGACAGCACAATGACCAACCAACTCCCGAGGGCAGCCTCCGCACCTGCAGCTCCGGAGGACAGCCATAGGAACCACCCCCAGGCTTTGCTCCGCTAGAAGGCAAGGACGCCACAGAGGACGACGAAGTCATCGGCGTTTCAGCAGAAGAACAGCTACAACTGCGGGCCCTCCGCATCAAGAACCGCAACCTCCAGAAGCAGAAAGAAATCCTCGAGGCCAAGTGCCAACGTGTTTCCGCGCAAGCCAAGGTGCGCCAGATGATACGAGTCGAGGAGTAGAGGGCTCAAGAACTCGAGCAAGAGATTGCGCTCATGCAGCGCGAAGACCAACATGATCTGCAGCACGACCCGCCCCTCCAACAACGCGCGCCAGTCGGAGACCTATTCATTCCTCAGCACGGACCCTTCATCCCGCACGCCGCAGCATTCCAAGGCATCAACTACCTTGATGAGCGGAGTCCCCTGGCGCCGCAACTGCAAGTGTCACCATGGCCCGCCAACTTCAGGGCAGGGACCTACCCCATGTACAACGGCAGCACCGACCCAACACAGTACATCATGAGCTATCAAGTCGGTGTCGCATCATCCGGAGGGGACGACGCCACGATGGACAAGTCCTTCATCATCGCCCTCGAGGGTCCGGCCCTAACCTGGTACACCAGGTTGCCCCCGTTGTCCATCGACTCTTGCAGAAGTCTCCGGGACAAATTTCTGCTCAACTTCCAAGGGTACCGCCCAGACACCGATGCCTTGACCGAACTGTCACTCTGCAAGCAGCTGGAGAAAGAAACCCTGTGGGAGTACTACCGCAAGTTCCTGACCCTCAAGTCACAACTGCCTTCGGTCGACGACCAAATTGCCATTCAATACGCCATCAGTGGCCTTCGGGCTGGCGTCCTTTACAGTCACTGCATCAGGGACCCACCCAAGAACCTCCAAGAGCTCTATCAGCTGTTTTAAAAATATGCCAGATCCGAAGAGCTCCACCAGCGCAAGGTCGAGTCTCAGAGGAAACCTAAGGACCCTCCACAGTCCAGCCGACCATGGACAAGACCTTTGCAGTCAGACTCTGGTCGGGACAGCCGCAGTCAGCAGCAGGTGCATAACATTGCCAACCAGCACCCCACCGGTGAGGCCCCTCGCCGTCAAGATTATCCCCCTAGGGCCACGGCAATGGCACTCGTGGTCGGGGACGAGGACGGGCGCAGCAGCCGCGCAGATTTTACTGCCTGTTTCACGGCGAAGACTGCACGCACCCAACGAGGGACTACCCGGAAACGAAGGCCACCAGGGACAGGATGTCTCGGGCGCAACTAGCCGACAATCCAAGAGTTGTCGCGCACACATATCAACACCACCTCCCACAACCATACAACCACGGCCCTGCTCAGCATCCACCTAACCACGCATACCAACACCACCAGGAGGTACAAGTCGTACCACCTCCACTCCCGCCTCCGCACCCGCATCAGCCAAACATCCACCACCAAAATCACCCCAAGAACCAAAACAAGAACACTTCGCTGATCAGCCGTATCGCCGAGTCATTCACATGATCACTAGGGGGTCCAGCGTCAACTTCGACACGAAGCGATAGAAGAGAGACCACTACCGTAGCATCAACCACGTCGACGTCACCGGCCCAGTCGTGCAAACGAAGTGGTCCCACGTGCCGCTGACCTTCGACGCCAGAGATGTCGACCTGCGCAGTGCACCCCACATTGACGCCATGGTAATCAACTGCAGCGTGGCAGGCTGGGACCTGCACAAAGTCTTAGTTGACAACGACAACCAGGCGAACATCATTTTCCTCCACGCCTTCGACCGCATGGGCATCAGCCATAGTTTACTTAGCCTTCGGACAACCCCCTTTATGGCTTTGGCGGCAAGGGCACCTTTCCTGTGGGCAAGAAAGAGCTACCCTTGTCCTTCGGTGTAGCACCCAATGCACGAAGTGAGCAGGTCACCTTCGACATCGTCGACATGGTATACCCGTACAACGCCATAATGGGTCGGGACTCTATCAACAAGTTTGAAGCGGCCATTCATGGACTTTACCTGTGCATGAAAATCCCGGGTCCGCAAGGCATGATCACAGTCTATGGCAACCAGCAGACCGCACGCAACATTGAAAGAGACTTCGTTCCAGGGCAACAGAACGTACACTGCCTTACAACGCAGCGCGAAGTCCCCGAGGCTACCCGCCCAACCGCCAACGAGCATGAAAAGGCACAGCTGCAGAGCAATGATGGAACAAAGACAGTTCCCCTTGACCAGGCAACGCCCAAGCAAACGGTCATCATAAGCGAAGACCTGACTTCGCAAGACGAGGAGAGACTCATCTCCTGTCTTTCCAGAAATAAGGTCGTCTTCGCCTGGTCTGCCCTCGACCTGGTCGGAGTCAGTCGCACTATCATCGAACACAGTTTGGGCATCGACCCTTCGATGCGGCCGAAGAAGAAGAGGCTGCACAAAATGTCTAATGAAAAAACAGAAGCCGCCAAAGCCGAGGTACACCGCCTGCTTGAGGTCAATTTCATTGAACCAGTCGCCTACCCTACGTGGCTCGCTAACGTAGTCATGGTGCAAAAGAAGAGTGGCAAGTGGCGGATGTGCATCGATTTCACCAACCTAAACAAGGCCTGCCCCAAGGATAATTTCCCGCTGCCTCGGATCGACAAGATCGTCGATAGTGCGGCCGGATGCGAAGTAATGTCACTCCTTGACTGCTTCTCTGGCTATCACCAAATATATATGAAGGAGGAAGACAAGGCCAGTACCAGTTTCATCACGCCCTTTGGCACGTATTGCTTCGTCAAAATGCCGGAGGGACTAAAGAACGTTGGGTCCACCTTCTCTCGCCTCACCAAAATAGTGCTCGAGAGCCAAGTAGGCCGGAACATTTTCACGTATGTGGACGACATCGTCGTCGCCAGCAAAAACAAAGAGGATCATCTGGCCGACCTCGCAGAAACATTTGCGAACATGCGAGAGGCACGACTTCGCCTAAACCCCGAGAAGTGAGTCTTCAGCGTTCGCCAGGGGAAGATACTGGGCTACCTGGTGTCGCACCGCGAGATCGAGGCCAACCCGACCAAGATCTAGGCTATCATCAACATGACGCCTCCGTAGTCAGCCAGAGACGTCCAACGTCTGACAGGCAGATTGGCCACCCTCAACAGATTCATTTCCAAGTCCACAGAGTGAAGCCTACCTTTCCTCAAGACGCTACGCGGCGCAAAAGACTTTGCATGGGGACCAGAGCAAGCGGCAGCCTTCGCATCACTCAAACAACACCTGTCAGAGTTGGCAACCCTTACAAGCCCCGACCCCTCGCTACCTCTGTTGCTCTACGTCGCAGCTTCGCCACACGCAGTCAGTGCAGCGTTGGTCCAAGAACAAGACAGAGAGGGCATAACTCCACAGTGTCCAGTTTATTACGTCTCCGAAGTCCTCACAACTTCCAAATGCAACATGATGGAGTTGGAAAAAATCGCCTACACAGTCGTCATGTCATCACACAAGTTGTGCCACTACTTTGAAGCGTTCAAGGTGCGGGTCACTACAGATAGGGGACTCGGTGAATTATTCAGAAATCCGAAGGCGTCCGTCTATATCGCCAAATGGGCGGCCGAACTCTCTGAATACCACATCACCTTCGAGCCCAGGACCGCAATCAAGTCGCAAGTCCTCGCAGATTTCATTGTCGACTGGACAGGGCCGGCACGGCACCAAGAGGAACCCTCAGAGAAGGTGTGGACCATCCACTGTGACGGCGCATGGTGCCATGCGGGGGCAGGCGTGGCTGCAATTATCACATCACCCACTGGCGTCAAGCATAGATACGCAGCATGCCTCAGCTTCGCTCTGGACTCCGACAGGTGCACAAATAACATAGCAGAATACGAAGCCGTTATCCTGGACCTTCGCAAGCTGAAAGCACTCGGCGTGACCACCTGCATAATCAAGACAGACTCCAAAGTCGTTGCTGGCCAGATCGAAAAAGACTATTCAGCAAAAGACCCTGCACTTCTGTAGTATCTTACGGTCATTCGCAGTCTTGAGAAACAATTCAAGGGTTTCACCCTACAGTATGTGGACCGTGCTAGGAACGAGGAGGCCGACACGTTAGCCAAAGCAGCAGCCAGAGGCGAAGCCCTGCCATCCGGCGTGTTCTACCACGTCATTGGCACTCCAGCTGTACGCAACCCAAAGGGTCTGCAAATAACCACCAACGCCGAGGGCCATCGCATTGTCAACCTCATCATGGCCGAAGACTGGTGGGCCCCAATAACCCTGTTCTTGGAAGGATATTACCATCCAGGTGATGTCAACGAGGCCAAGCGCCTCAAACACCGATGCCGGGATTTCACACTTATTGAGGGCCAGCTATACAAGAAAGGGATCAGTCAACCCTTGCTCAAATGTGTCACAGAGACCGAAGGCCTCCAGATCCTGCGCGAAGTCCACAGCGGCACTTGCGGCTCTCACTCGGGGCCTAGGGCCCTCGATGCCAAGGTGATCCGTAAAGGTTTCTACTGGCCCGCTATAATCTGCACCACAAATCGAGTCACGAGGTCGTGTGAAGCCTGCCAGAAGTTCTCTCCCCGTTCGGGCAACCCCTCGCAATTCACACAGCTGATCGCCCACACATGGCCACTTCAACGCTGGGGGCTAGACATTGTCAGGCCACTACCCACGGCCCAAGGGAACCTCAAGTTCACCTTCGTCGCCGTCGAGTATTTTACCAAGTGGATCGAGGCAAGGGCAGTATCCATAATAACGTCGAAGACTGCACAAAAATTTTTCTGGCAAAACATTATATGCCCATTCAGAGTCCCGTCTGAGCTCACAGTCGACAATGGCAAACAGTTTGACAGCCAGGACTTCAGGGACTTTTGTGTCTCCATTGGCACCAAGCTAGCCTTTGCCTCAGTATATCACCCACAATCTAACGGCGTCGTGGAGCGCGCCAACGACAAGATTTTCACTGCCATCAAGAAAATGCTTCTCGACGACAAGAAGGGTAAATGGGCCGACCTGCTACCTGAAGCAGTCTGGGCGCTGAGCACGACCGAATACCGAGCGACTGGATTCACTCCCTTTCGCCTGCTATACGGATCGAAGGCCATGACCCCGCAGGAAATCAAGCATGGGTCACCACGGACAAGCGCTTCAGCCGTCCCTGATGTAGACGAACCAACCTCCAAAGACCTCATCGACGGAGACCATGTCTTCGCCCTACAGGCTCTCAACAAATACCAAGCTCAAACGAAGGCCTGAAGCGACCACGTAGTCGTCCTAAGAGAATACGACGAAGGGGACCTCGTACTCGTTCAGACAACTCGGACAGAGTCACGGGGCAAGCTGGAGCCAAAGTGGGAGGGTCCTTTCATCGTCAAGATGAAGGCGTCCCCTAGTGCGTACAGGCTAACAACGCCATCCGGTGAGGACCTAGAGCATTCTTGGAATATCGATAATCTCCGCAAATTTTTTGTTTGAATCCTCAGGGCTAACACGCCCTTGTAATTCACCAAACAGTATCATTCCGGCCCGCACTCTTTTCGTCCCGGGGGTGAGGTTTTTAATGAGGCGGAGCCATGTAATATACCCGCAAAAATCCCCCGCAAAAACTAAGACACAATATGTCGAAAAAGACCGCATCGACGGTCTTCGGCATTCGACCACACCGAGGTCACCGCGAGGGGAAGCACTAGCTACCCTCGCGTGCGACACTCCGCGCAAAAGTCGCCTAAGGGTGCAGCCGGAGTAGCACAACAAGTGCGCAAATTAGAAGTCTTTTCCAAAAGACTCTCCGTGCAAAAGTCGCCCAAGGGTGCAGCCGGAACAGCACAACAAGTGCGAAAATCAAAGTCTTTGTCAAAGACACTCCGCGCAAAAGTCGCCTAAGGGTGCAGCCGGAATAATAGGCGCGCAAAATCGAAGTCTTTTCCAAAAGACTCTCCGTGCAAAAGTCGCCTAAGGGTGCAGCCGGAATAATAGGCGCGCAAAATCGAAGTCTTTTCCAAAAGACTCTCCGTGCAAAAGTCGCCTAAGGGTGCAGCCGGAATAATAGGCGCGCAAAATCGAAGTCTTTTCCAAAAGACTCTCCATGCAAAAGTCGCCTAAGGGCGCAGCTGGAATAATAGGCACGCAAAATCGAAGTCTTTTCCAAAAAGACTCTCCATGCAGAAGTCGCCCACGGGCGCGGCCGGATCAACGAAGGCGCGCAGCCTTATCATACAAATAGCAGTTACATACACATCAAGGGCATCATATATTACATTGGCTCAACCTTCAGGATGATACCCATCTCCCTGTAGTTGAACAGCATTATCCTCAATTCCTCATCCTCAAAAAGATTTCGCAGCTCCCCCTCACCTACACTCACCCCAATCGGCAAGGACAACAATTCTCGCTTACCAGTCCCGTCCACGCGAAGACGACCACTCTCCATGTCACTACGATAACGCCTACCACTTTGCGACAATTCACTCACTCTCCGTTTTGCCACCGCCCTTCATCGCCTATACCCAGCACTCGCGCTCGGGAGCTCCTCGAAACCCTCCGCGCGCGGCGAAGGCTCCGCTACATCCACATCCAACGCTGCAAAATAATCCAAGTCCACATCTGAAGACTCCTCCGTCCACGCAATCAAACTCCCAGAATCATCAGACTCAAAACACTTAGACATAGAGCCAAACGAATTGTTATCAGCAGCCACGGTCGAAGCCGCCACAAAATTAGCATTGTTAGTAGCGGTTGCGTGCGTAGGCCCAAACCCTAGAACCTGCGCAGCAACCGAGGTTCAGTATCACATAGACAAAATTTACAAACTCCTCAACACCTATTCAGCCACCTGCGAAGGCCCAGCCACGGTTGTGGGGTCCTCGGCTGCCGGCTCGGCAGCCTGCTCGGCCACCACCTTCAGGGCGTCTTCGCCCGTCGGCGTAGGGGCTGGTGCGGGGTCTTCACCGGCCGCAGCGGGCGTAGGGGTCGCCGAGGGGCCTTCACCGGCATTCGAGGGCGGCATCGGATCAACCTCCGTGGCCTCGGGCAGCGCGTCGTCTAGACCACCAAGGTCCTCGACGTCTTCGGCATGCGCCATCTGCAGCAAGAGCACACTCATTCAGCAAAACCACATATACCCACACATATAACCACACAAGAAACAGCCTTTACCTGCTCTATTGCCCGGTCAGACCGCTCCCTGACCGCCTCTCGGCCGTGCGGACCCCACATCCTATCAAAGAGTGCCCCCGCCGACTACTTCACCATAGGGTCTTCGACCTTGAAGATTTCACGTTCAAAGTTTTCGTCTGCTTGGTCGAAGACCTCATAATGCCTGCACTCCTCGCGCGACAAAGCATTCACGGCCCCCTCGCAGGTGACGAGGGAGGCGAAGGACATGAAACCCGTCACAATGGTCGGGAGCACCACCAGCTCCTCCTGCAACCATTCAAGGAAGCGAAGGCCCGCTTCTTGGCCGGGCACTTCGAAGTCAGCAGTCCGCGCACCCAGCTTGCGGTACGCGTCCACAAACTGCGCGTGCATCCGCTCGACCTCCACGCGCGTCGAGGCCTCAGCCTTGTCCACGCTGCTGCGCAGGGCGTTGAACCTCGCCTCCAGCTCCTCGGCGCATTGGCGGGCGAGACTGCCCTCCGCCCACGCCACTTTGGCTTCGGCCTGTGCAACCTGCGCATCCGCGATGGCCTTGTTCACCTCCCTCCTCTCCTCCGCTAGCTGGCGCCGGAGATCCATCTTCTCGGCCTCCATGGTGGCCACCTTCTCCGACAGCCTGCGGTTTTTGCTTTCTGCAGCCGACTTCTCCCGCACAACATCCGCATGCTATGCCCGGAGACGCTCGACCTTGGCAGCAACGTCAGCAGTCAAGGCACTTGACGCGACGAGGTCAGCAAAGTCGGCCGCCTGACACATAAACCCATGGGACCCGAATCCTCATAAAAATAACAAACATCGAAGTCCAACACAACTTACTTGCTTTAGCTGCTGTGACAGCTGCTGCGACGCTTCCCTTAGTCGCTGAGACATGGAGCCCGCCATGTCCTTAGCGACAGCGGCCGACAGAATCTCGCCGCTCGCGCAGAAAGTGGCCCACGGGTCCCGCGCGGCACACTTTGCCCCCACCACCGCCGTTGGTGAAGTGGTCGCCACCGGAGGCGGGACAACAACCAGTTGCCCCTCACCCGAACCTGCACCATGATACTAGTTAAAGACCTTGTCGAGCAAAAAAAAAGTTTTAACTTACCAACAAGATAATCCTCGACACTGATGTCCGTGCCAAAGTCGGCAATACGTCGCGCCAGCGAAAGCGGCCTTCGTCCTTTCACGAGCCCGCCCGGGGGTGGCATGCTCCCGCTAGAGGCAGCAACCTTTGCGCTCGCCGACGCCTTGCAGTGCCCAGGGGCGGAAGGTTTCGCAGCCGGCACCGGTTTGCTACTTCCAGAGGCAGCAGCCTTCGCGCTCCCCCGCGCCTTTTTCACCTCGTGCAAAGGATCCGCGATCCTGACGACCGCCCGGCGTTTCTGTGCAGCGTCTTGACGGTCCCTCTCCATCACTGCCGATACAACAACAGCAATATTCCGCCCGTAAGGAAAAACCTTCAAGTCACGAGTCATGCGAGACGTAAAGAAGTCTTCGCCAGTCGCACGGGGGATCGGAACATTCTTGGGCCATCGACCCCCGGTAACCTCCAGCATTCGCGCCGAAGACTCCCGGAGCTCGGGCGAAGACATCCTTCCCCCGAGGGCTGCGCACGTCCCCATCAAATCCACAGCAAAACTATCGGAGACCCCCATTCCCCCCACTGCAGTACCTAATTTTCTCTTCTTAGTGGCCGGGGCAGCCTCCGGTGAAGGCCCTTCCTCGGTCACGTCCACCCGTTTCTTCCCACGGCGGTCGGCAGCGTCATCCCCGGGATAGCCACCGTATGGCAAGCAGTTTAATTCGAAGACCTGATTCAATCTAACGTTGGACTCACGGATATCCCAGCTCCGCAGACCCTGTGTCCTCGGCACATAGCGCCCCACAATCCTCACCGCACCGTCTTCCGCTTCACGCACGAATGCGGCGGGATCCCGGCCATGCAGATCCAACGCGAATGCTGGACTTCGCACTCGCTGCCCGCCTAGGGAGGGCATCTCGCGAGGGCATACTTCACCCAACGCCCAGCCATGTGCCAAGGGCCATACCCCATACCCGATGAATTCCTCAACTAAATCGCTCCCGCTACTCATGCGGGCAGCGCACCGAAGGGCTCCTTCGTCTTCATCATCCTCTGCCACCTCAAATTGCGGGTACACCACATAATAATGGGAGCACATCACGACCACGTGGAGCTCTGGGTGGTCTTTGACTTGGCCTTCGGAAACATAAAACCAGAAATCCCATCAGTTGCCCCACTTATTTTGGGCACAGGGAACCAACTCCACGACTTCCATTGAAGTCTTTCCGGTCCTCGGCGTAAACGTGCACGATCCAAACTGTGCAATCTTGTGTGAAATTTTTCTTTTTCTGCCAATGCAGACAGTAATGTTTGGTGAAGACCTCCACAGAAGGCTGACCACCATACGAAGTCGCCGCCCAGACATACTTCGCCAGGGCCACCACGACATTTGGCGTCAACTGGTGGACCTGGACCTCAAATCTCTGCAGGACCTCCGCCACAAAGCGATGTGCAGGCAGACGAAGGCCAGCGGTGAAAAACGCCTCAAACACAACCAACTCGCCTTGGGGCTCGGGAACCTCCTCCGCCCCCAGGACACGACCCACTCCGCTGCCAAAATACCCTAGCTGCTGCATATCCTGAACGTGGATCGAGGAAATCCACGAAATGCCGAACTCCACCGTTTCACCCGGATGTAGCTCCTCCACTGCGACGTTGCTCAAGGTATCCTCGGACGATGCGTCGGCCGACGGCGTGTTTGCAGCAGACAAGGAAGAAGACGACATGGCTATGTACCGTCGACGGCGGCGAGCGGTCTGCTTGACGCGGGCCAGATCTCCGACGAGCAAGAGCAAGGAGGGCTGGCGAGCGGGCGAACGGTTTCAAAAGAAGGCTAGGGTTTTGCGGTGCACAGAAAGAGAACCTGAACCGCGCCGCCCCACCCCTTTTTATACACAGGACGCGACGCTTCGGGAAACCCGCAGTCCAACAGTATCGCGTCCGTCAACGGTCACATAAAAAACCCCTGCGGAACCACTTCGAGCGAGGGCAGCGTCTCCACCATCTAGCAACGTCTTCGGCACCAGATGACTTAGTCGAACTGGTCCCTCGGAGGGCAAATGTTGGGGCGAAGGCGAAGACGCTACCCTCCGCTCGAAGCCTTCGCCAATCTCGCTGCACCAATGGAGGCAAAATGACCGGCGAGGTCCACCCTTCATCCTCTACACTGCAAGACGAAGGCCTACGACGAGGTCGCCTCGTCCCACGTCCTCACCCAACCTGGAGGCCCACCATGGGGCTCGACCCATTGTAACAGGCCCCACACGGAGAAGTGTGTTACGGGCCCGACTTGTAATGGTTTTTCTGTAATGACAGTCTGTAACCCTCCTTTATGGGAATATTCCGGGGATAATCCAGGTGCCTGAGGGCACATGCGTCCTTACATCAAGTCGTTGGGCGCTCAGGCACCTATAAATACCCCCGTACAGTGCCCTTGAGAGACTGGATTAACCGAGCAATCGCCACCCCTAGTTAAAACCTTGTTTGCATTCCTTTCACTCCCCCGTTGGATCATCTTGCTCAGGAGAGCAAGTTCCAGTACTATCAAATTGCATTCCATGTTCAACTATCTCCCAAATACTAGGATGGAGAGAGAATAGATGACTATGCATTTTGTGACTCCAAAAAGAGTAGTCCTCTCCATCAAAGTGTTGAGGTTTACCAAGAGGAATTGAAAGAAAATGAGCATTGGAATTAAAAGGAATACGAGAATAATCAAATGAATAATTTGAATTAACTGGTTTCTTTTTCTCGTCGTCGTCGTCTCTTGGTGAAGAGGAAGATTCATCGCTGTCGTAGTAGACGATCTTCTTGATGTGCCTCTTCTTCTTTCCATCTCTTATCTTATGATTCGAGCCTAAGTCAGTTGGCTTGTCATCTCTAGGCTCGTTGAGGAAAGACTCCTTCTCCTTGTCGTTGACCACCATCCCCTTTCCCTTAGGATCCATCTCTTCGGGCGATTAGTCCCTTATGTGAAGAGAACGACTCTGATACCAATTGAAAGCACCTAGAGGGGGGGTGAATATGTGATCCTGTAAAAAACAACAACTAATAGCCACAAAACTTGGTTATAAGGATGTTAGTGCAATAGAACCAAGTGGCTATAGAGTGAGCTCTTACGAATCACAATAATCACAAAGAAAGACAACACAAGAGACATAGTGATTTATCCCATGGTTCGGCCAAGTATAACACTTGGATACCTCCACGTTGCGACATCCCAATGGACGAGGGTTGCACTCAACCCCTTTCAAGTGATCCAATGATCAACTTGAATATTTGGGTGATTTATTCTTCCTTATATCTTTTCCCGTTTGCGAGGAATCTCCACAACTTGGAGCCTCTCGCCCTTACAATTGATGATCACAAAAAAGCACAGAAGTAAGGGAGGGGAGAGCAACACACACAAGACTCAAAACGAGAGCATAATCACGCACACAAGTGACAACTCGAGCTCAAAACACAACGCAAGGAGTTCTCAACTCAAATGGAGCTCAAGTCACTATCTCAAGGAATCAAATGTGTGAGAATGGAGTATTGGAGTCTTAGGATCTTTCTTATAAGCTTGGGTGACTCCTCCATGCGCCTAGGGGTCCCTTTTATAGCCCCAAGGCAGCTAGGAGCCGTTGGAGGCCAACAAGGAAAGCCAAAGTTTCCTTCTGTTGGGTGGCGCACAGGATAGTCCGGTGCACCACCGGACAGTCACTGTAGCATGTCCGGTGCGGAGCTCCTTCCTAATTTGGCGCAGCTGACCGTTGCAACTCCAGGCTGGTTGGTGCACCGGACAGTCCGGTGTCCCCTGTTGACCGTTGGCGCGGGCCACGTGTCGCCCGCGGATTGCGCGGCCGGTCGTTGCGCTGGTGACTGTTGGCTCACCAGACAGTCTGGTGCACCACCAGACAGTCCAGTGAATTATAGCCGTACGCCACCAAACTTTCCCGAGAGTGGCCAGTTCGCCGGAAGCCAGCCTGGCGCACCGGACAGTCCGATGTGCCAGACTGAGCAGAACTTCGGCTGCTCCCAGCCAAGTCCTTTTATTCTTCTCTTTTCTGTTTCTATCACTTAGACAAAACATGTTAGTACTCAAAACAATGTACTAAGTCTAGAAACGTACCTTGTTACATGATTTGCACTTCTCTTTTCATATGGCACATACTCAACTCACTTAGTATGTGTTGGACACTTAATCACCAAAATATAATCGAAATGGCCCAAGGGCACATTTCCCTTTCAAAAACAACATGGGACAAAGCCCTGAGTACGAAGTGTACTTTCGCAAGTCTTACCCGTCATAATAAAAAGACTCTCAAGGATATGCTGGCCTTTGGGAATCAAGGTATGGCTTATAAGAAATCAAAGACTCTGTTTGCAGAAATGCTTACTAATAGTGGATCCTTAAAAATCCAGTTTTACTTGTCAGGTTAAGTAAAGTTACCTGTATCAAGAGTACTTCTACCCTAGTTCAAGCACTTGACCTATACTAGCCAATTTCTTATCACCCCTTCTTGTTTACTGGAATGCTACGTGTAAGTCAGTGACCAAGTCTTAATGTCCGAGAAGTAACGGCGATCCGAATCGATTAATACTCAGTTGAGGATCTCCAATCACATGACATATGTAGCACTTAATCCTTGCATATGTCAACTCGCCACTTGGGTTCTTAAGACCAGATCAGGTTCACGCCAACCGAGAGCACAAATACACCACCATCCAGCGTCTTGCCACGGAGGGTACACGCTACTCTCGCCATCTCTCCACTCCCATTGCGTGTTATCTTATTCTGGTATTAGTCTGCATGAGGCAAACCTTACCCATGATGAGGCATGTGACCAGTTAAAGGGTCCTCGGTCATTAGGCCTACATCGAGACGGTCCTTAATCGACTCAGACGGAGACACTACACCGAGACTCCCTTCTCGTGCAAGTCAACCACCCAGTCTCAGCTTTATTATTTTCAACCCAAAGTTTGGTACCTGGCAGAGGTACATCATTTCCGATGTTGAACCCATCACGGCCATGATGGATCCACCATCAAGTTTTATTTTGAAAACATCCCACCCACTTGAAGCATCATCTTTTGTCAAAACAAAACATTTTGTTTTTCTGGAGCAAGGCTAAGAATAAGAAAACCTTTTTATAAAATAAGGGATCAAGGAAAGGTAATCAAATTCTCAAGGAAATAAATGCAGCAATTTGTTTAGCACACAACTCCTATCACCTAATGCATCAAGCAAGTGAGAAAGATTTTAAAATAGCAAGGAGGTGGAAAATGCATTGGGGCTTGCCTTGTGTTATAGGTGAGTCAGGCTCTACTCCACAGTTGTCAAAATAATAGCAGTTCCCGGCCGGAGGTTCCTTAGGTGGTGGTGGTGTAGCTCTTGCTTCTGCAACTTCTACTTCTTCTTTGTTTTCTATATATAACCATATATAACCATGAATGCTCATGAAAATGCAATGATAATAAAAGTATATTATCCTAGGTTTTGAATACATCTTTCCTTCACGGTTCTCTAGAAAACTAGGATTGGTGGAGTTATTATTTTAGTTCATAGGGCAGGCACTATTAGAAGTTTAGGGTTTTGGGGTTTAAATGTCAAACATTGACCAAATCATCCCAAACTTTACCCAAGGCTTCTAAATAACATTTAAAGCTTATCTAAAAAATTTTAGTGATTTTTGGAGTTATTAATCAATTTCTAAAATTCCAGGAGTATAAGTTTTGGTTATTATAAATACTTTATAATTCCCTATTTAGGCTAAAAATCATGAAACTATTTTATTAAATACTATAAAAATTTGGGAATTTAACAAAATTAGTCTCATATTTTTAGGATTTTCCTGGAAATTTCTATGGATTTTTGAACCTTCACAGGAAAAGAAGAGACAAAAGCTTCTAACAGTATTGGGGCGACATCAGCTTATTCGGCCCAGACTTCTACCGAATACAGACGCGCCCGCGGCCGCGCCGTTATAATTGCACAAAGACCCTTACTGGAATAAATATTTGAAAGAAGGTCCTCCTCTAATCTTAACGCGTCACTGACACATTACATCTTGCCCCCTCCATGTTCTTTGTCTTTTAAAATTGGGTCCCTGGCCCCGGCCGGTGGCACGGATGAACTCCCCGTCGAACTACGGCGGCAGAGAGCCAAAACGCTAAGTAAACTATTGCCAGACCTACTTCTTAGCCTAAATCCAGCAATTTAGGGGCATGGATTTAGCTCATAAACTCACGAAGTGGTCGGACCGTGCCCCCGACAGAATCCTGGCTCCGCGGTACTCGCTCGGCTAATTTGAGTACCGGTCCCAACAAATTAAGGGCACGGGAAGCACGAGGGAGACGTGGTCAACACGACGCTTATAGTAATTGACACCGGATCAACGAGGTTCTGGTGGGTCGACACCAGGGCAGTCCATGCGATGTCGAGCTCGTGTTCCGACCAAACTAAGACTGTAAAGATAAAACGGACCCCTGGGTGAGCTTCACCATCCTATAAGGATGCTAGAACATAGACTTTAAGGGGTTAAGCCATACCGCAATCGCCTGGCCACGTGAAGTCGATGTGATGGTGGGGTGGGTGGTCACCAGACACGCGATGGTTTGATCAGTGGAAATGGGCACGTCCGGAGTATGGTTTGGGGAAGCAGTACTGCTAATTGAAGCTACTCACTATAGTTGATGGTCGAAGCAAGGATTACTAGGTTGGCTCCTGCCTTCTTCCCTTCCTCTGGTTGCTCTTTATATAGCCAATGAAAAGATCATGGGGGGCTGGATTTTTAAACTGGCAGCAGGGATAACTATGAGCAGGAAGTGTAGTCGTGGTTCACACAGGAAGATCCACGCAGGTTCACAGAGCATGGTCATGCACGGTGAAGTTTATCCAGGGCAAAAGAGAGGGGGGGTAAGGATAGGAGCTCACTGTAGTAGATATTTCTACTGATGATAATTCAGAGATGTGCATAAATCTGAATATCTTTGCTCTCCCATATCTCTACTATCCCCCATACCAAAGTAGGACACGACAAGGAGGAAAAAGATCACAGTCAGATATTTCTGTTCTTTTTGGATCTACAGTTCTTGACTGACTCACTCAGCTTAAGCTAGCCATTTCTCTTAATTTCTGATTAAGACAGATTAATCACTGTTAATATAACTTGTTTATTAGTCCAAGGTCTACTAAGTCTACAGATTTCATAGACCCAAACCTCCTAGATTACAAGTTATAGCATCAAAAAATTGGCTACAAAATCTGGTTACCATTTCATTTTGTCTGAACCATAATCTTCAGTCTTGTTCAGTTGACCCCTCCCTTACGACAGAGACCTTTTTGGACGCCTATATCTTCCAAGTTTGTATAATGTCAAGCCAGGGTCCCTCAACAAACTTTGTTCATGCATACTACCTCTCCCACTTTGCTGTAGACATTCTTGCACAAAGCTACATAGAACAGCCTTTACAAGTCCTCAAAGTGGAGCAGATAGATAGATATTCAGAACAGATCTGTATGATGAGGACCCATGAACCTGACAGCCCAACTTGAGCATCATTTTTCTAGATTTTTGGCACAGGATCAAGCCCATATTTCATAAGAACATTTAATCCCCTTGTAATGGTCTCTAATTTATCTACACAGCTCATAGACTTTAACCCACTAGATTGGTCACAAAAAGATTCCTATCCTAGCTTGATATACTGCTTCATTGGTTTCAGATTACTGTGTGTGGTCTGAAATTTCAGAGTTCTATCAGCTCTATTTTGAGGTATACTTTCAGAGGATTTCATAGTATTTTAGAGTTGGGTCTCTCAATTGAACTTATACCCCTATAGTAGCTCTACCATTTTGATGTACTAACCTGGGACAGAATCCTCATAAATGAAGAGATATACAACCCCAAAGATGGTCCAAATTACTGGGATTCAGACTTAGTCACATGAGCACTAGAGTGGCCTTTTTGCAATTAGGCCCAAATCTCATGGTTTCATTTGCAAATCTTCAATTATGTGAACCATATGACTTAAGGTACCCTAATTCCTTGGTTTTTGCACTTAAGTCTAAAAGTGTGCAAAATTTACATATAACCGCCTAGGGTTTCAATCCAGGGTTTGCCAGGGGTCTATTTAGGGTTTCTGGCATTTCTAGGGTTTGGGTGCCACTTAAGTTCATTAATGGTGATATCTTATGACCATTTCTAATGAGTTTTGAAGTTTTCTCTTATTTAGGCTTTATTGTCACTCTTAAGCCTAGTTTAGGGTTAAGGACCCTACCCTAGGGTTTTACCCATGACATGTCATATCAATACAACTTGTTTGAAATTTTTGCCTAATGAATGCACTCTAGGTGTGACAAACACATGATATGCCAATGCTTATGATGTTATGTTCAAGTTTTAGTGACAGTAACACCAGGGGTGTTACAATAGCTGATTGCTTCAAGTACTACAAAGGATGCCAAGTGTCAAAAATTCAGCGACCTACAGTTGGTCCCTGCAGCCAAATTACATCCTATCATCAATCATTGGCGGTGCTAGATTGTTTTTCGTAACGAGCTTGATCCGTGAAAAATTGTTGAAGGCTTCGGAATGCCGAAGGTCCGAAAAACACCTTCCCTGAGCTTGTTGCCGAGAAATGATTAAAATATTCCGAGCGCGAGGTGGCCCCACCATGCGGCGGGTACACGCGATCTGGCGATTCATCTCCCACACGTTGTGGGTGCGGGTGACTATTGAGCGGGTGCGGGCGACTTGAAGATTCACCTTCACCCCTGCAGCACTATATAAACAGACGGGTAGGTGTGAAGTTACCACATCATTCATTGCCATTGCACTGTTGTGCTGCTGAAAAATTTAACCATAGCCGAAGCTTTGTCATCACATTCTCAAGCAAAGCATCATTTTGATTTAGCTTCCGCATATGAGGGAGCTTCGTCTAAACCATAAAAATCATCAACATTCTCAAGAACTGCAAGAAATTCAACACCTGATGGCCAAAGTACGTTCAACTGCTAGAGTGACCCGTGACGGAGAGGAGGCTGAAACCACCGAAACAGCCCCGATTTCCGAAGTTATGAAGCAATCTGGATTGGTTGTGACAGAGGTGATTGTTGAGGAAGATGTATATACTGCTGAGGCTGAAGAAGTTGATGTCGAGGAAGAAAATGCTGATGAAGAGGACGACTACAACATTCTAGTCCCATCAAAGCCCAACCACTTAGATTTTGGAAAATCTACTGTCTCCGAGACCGATATGCCGATGATGATGAAGCTCGGTTACTTCGGAGAGACAGAGAAGAAGCTTCTTCGTTTTGCCGGTGAAGAAACCATCCCAGAGCCAAAAGATGACAAAGTGGTAGTTTTCAAAAGCTTTTTCAAAGCTGGATTGCGGTTTCCGCTTTATGAGATGATTGGGGAGGTTTTGAATAATTATGAAATTTATCTTCATCAACTGACTCCTAACGCTATCGTTAGGTTCAGCATCTTCATTTGGGTCCTTCGAAGCCAGAGAATGGATCCAAATGCTGAAGCCTTCTGCCGAGTACATGAGCTGCATTATCAGATGAAGGCCAGAGAAGATGGGCTTCATGAGAATTTTGGTTGTTACAATTTCGCTTACCGCAAGGATATGAAGGCCCCGGTGCTAAGCTACTGCACCAAGTGGCCAACTGGCTGGAAAATTGAGTGGTTTTATGTCAAAGCTGATGAGAAGAAAAGGGAGAAGCTGAAGACGTTAGTACTGAGCCCGCTGAGTTTGAGCTACGGGTTGACTAGGCCCCTGTGCCGCATGATGCCTGGGTCACCATGCCGACAAGCTATAGCAGAGTTCAGAGTTGTGGCTGAACAGATTGGCACTAGAGATCTGGTGCAAGAATACTTAGCCAATGGGGTTTTTCTGACGTTGAGTGAATGGAATATGCTGAAGCTTAAGGGAGAAAAGAAAAAGAACGAACTTATTCGACTGCCCTATCACTTCAAGTTCAAGAAACAATTCAAAGAGCCTTGCCAAGAATGGCTAGAAATGATTGAGGCTATGTGCAACGAAATTTTGGGCAACTACACTAAAAAGGAAGATCATCTGATGACTGCGACCTTCGGCACCCGACCAAAACGAAGGCTGAATCGAGTAATGGATGCCCTGAACTTTGAATACCCTGACTATGAACGATTAAGCAAGGGTGCCGAAGGGTCAAAGCGAAAAAGGGTTGTTAGTGTTATGAACAGACAAGCTGCTAGGATGATAAAAGAAGATGAAAAAATTTTGAAAAAGAAAAAATCCAGCCTTGAGCCGAAGGTGACAACCTCGAAGAAGAGGAAAACAGCGACTCCGGAGCCGAAGGTGGCTGAGATAGAAGAGGAAGCTCCTTCGACACCTTCTGCCGCCGAAGTGGAAGAGATTTTAAAGGTAATGACCGAATCCTTACCTATCAAGCTGCTAAGTCCCCTGGGGCCAGAACTGACAAAGCTTTTACAGAAGAAGGATGAGCCTTCGGCAGCGAAGAAGGCAGTTGGGCGAAAAAGCAAAGGATTGTTACTATTATGCAAGCAATTGAAGATACACCACCGCCGGCCTCAGCGTCAAAAATAACGCTAGCTGCCGAAGTTGCTGCAACTACCGAAGCTGCTCCCACCGAAGCTACAACTGCCGAAGCCACAACGGCCGAAGCCACGAATCTGGAGAGCACATTATCTGATATTGATAGAATACTCTTGGATATGGCCGCGGAAGAAGCTGCTGCAGCTGCCAAAGAAGCCATGGCCACAGTGCCTGAAAAAGGGAAGGCAGCCGCCGAAGATACTTCAGAGGAAAAAAACTTCAATTTTCAAAATTTAATTGGTCAAGAATTATCTAAGATTGAGAAAGAGGAGCTGCAGGAATATGCTATATCCTGTGGCTACCACCCAGGAGCGTTGCTCTTCGGTGGAGTTGACGAAGAAAGGTTAGGATGCCTCCGAGATCAAACTGGAGCAAAGGTTATCAGCACTCTGTCGAAGAGTGTTGGTTTCCCGAAGCTTGAGGCTAACATTAGCCGCTACCGACGACAACATATCGTCGGTAGTTTATTCTATTCTAATTTCAAGGTCAAATTTTTTTCCTTCAGCTTTTCATTGTTTTACGATGAAGGTGATTGCTGATGAAGGTTATTTTGGACAGAGTATGCTGTGACACCCTGTAACACCCCGGGATCCACAAACACCCCAGAATGCTACTAAACTACACATCTAACATTCGTATATAAAATTCGACAACATCTCTTTTGAAAATGGCATAAACGGGGAAGCAACAAAGTATAAATAGATATCATGATAAGAAAACATAATAGACATTAATAGTCTGCTAGCAATGGGAAGACAACCATAACAGCATGAGCTAAATTATCCAGTGCGCACAACTAGTTAGAAACAAACGTCCTTTGACAAGAAGCTTCTAATTAAATCATGACTGCACCTAAGCAGTGTTATTATAAGAGTGAAGGTGGATGTGCTGCTACTTCCCACTTCCCTTGATGAGCAACAAGCACCTGCATTGAGTAATGCAAGAGTGAGATGAAACATCTCAGCAAGCGAATAATTTTGACGAGATCTTTAAACCACAAATTGAATTCATCAACATTTTAAAAGAGTCACAATTAAAATCAGAAATACTTGTAGATATGGAACTCAGTAGTCCCACTATAACCAATACCATCTCATTTCCTCGAACAACCACAATAGGTTCTATAACACTTCCGTGCGTCAATAATACCTGCAAATATCACTTCAATGTATGCATAGGAATGCAATGTGTAGGTACTCTATCTTCATACCTCTAAGAGTATAAAACCACATCATCTGCAAATATCACTTCAATGAATGCATATGAATGCAATGCATATGTCCTCTGCCTTCATACCTCTAAGGGTATGAAGCCGCATCGTACCCCTCCTCGGGCAACGTACGATGCTAAATTGTACCGGTACGGTCGGACCATAGGTCACGACAAAACTTCAGATGCAAATGAGTCATGCAATGTATATGGCATGCTGCATTTATCAATAACCTTCACTTCCTTCAGATACAATACAAAACTCAAATAATACTTTATTTACCTTTAGATACAATACCAACCTCAAATAATACTTCATTTACCTTCAGATACAATACCAACCTCAAATAATACTTCATTTACCTTCAGGGGTGTGAATTAATCTCATGAATCATACTCGAATCATAATCATCGTCAATATATGATTGAGCATCAGTATAATGCAAGCAAGTAAAGCATCACCATAGAGTCCAATTATGAAAGAATCCAATACTTCTAAATATTAGAGTGTAGGCAATAGAAATAACAGGTTAGAACGGAAGCAACCACCGCTACATTCACTTGCCTTCATCGAAGAAGAAGAAATGTACTAGACATGATCTGGAGTATAGCCACCTGCTAGCGGGCATAAAACTTAGTACAAATATTTCACAAACATTTTCCATCAATCAACAAAACACTCCTACACTTGAAACCAAGACCCAGTGGAAAGACTCCCACCCTGAACCACATGCCATACAGCAGCAGCGCTGTTTGTTAATTTTGTATCTTTAAAATTAAAACAGCGGTGATATCAAAAAAATACTCTAGGAGTATCTACACAAAATACTCTACAACTTCAGTATTCAATGGATAATTAAATTCTGCCATCTACAAGTTCTAAAACATCTGACAAGATAACTGACTGAATCTGTTTTAGACAGCAGTATGGTTAACTTTAAAATTCGATATCTCCCAAACTACTGAACCACAAATTATGAAATTCTGTTGGAAGTAAGAACTTTTATCCCTCTACAAAAGTCTCCATAGTTGGAAGAGCCAATTTGGCCATTTACTAGATGAAACCCACCAGTGAACAGACCCACTCATTTTTGTCAGGCAAACAGGAACAGCCACAGTAAAACAAACATAACTGGAGTTTCACAAATCCTATGAATGCACTCTTTAACAATCTGGAAAGCTTATGAAATTATCTACAACTTCTTTTACCAACTCACAGTTTAATTCTGTTGATAAAATTTCCTAACTCTTAAGAGAACAGATTCTGCACAGAATTATGAGACTGAAAAACTGCTATAATCAAACTGTCATAACTTTCTGTTCTGATGTCCGATTGAGGTGTTCTTCGCGGCCACGGAAAGATCTACAAATTATCTACGACTCATATATAGACTTTTTATTTTTCGGAGGCCACTAAGACCACGGAAAACTGACATGAACAGAAACTGTCGAATCTGCTATTCTGCAGAAATTAAATTCGAGATCAAAATCTAACCCCACATCTAATCCAACCTCTAATCCTTCAATCCACATGATCCACAACCTCCAAAATCATATAATTATAGGGAGGAACAAGCACTACAGTAAAACTATACAATTCCGACGGTCGTCTTATGTCCGACGGCCCCGTAGGCAACCGTCGGACATACGGTTATGTCCGACGGCCAACAGCGGCCGTCGAAAATAAAAAAATATAACCGACGGCTGGCAGACTGACCGTCGGACATTACCTTATGTCCGACGGCCGACCCCCTGGCCGTCGGACATTAGCTTATGTCCGACGGCCTCGTACCGAGCCGTCGGACATAAGGCTTTTTAACGCGCGGTTCCGACCCGCGCGCCTTCAGTTTCACCCGAGACCGCGCGTTTCTATCCTGCCGCCGCCGAGCACGCCTCCGCCGTGTCCGAGGAGAAGCCGCCGTCGCCGCCACGCTCGTCGCCGCCACGCTCGTCGCCGTCCCGCCCTATCGCCGTACCGCCCGCCCCCACTGCTCGTGCTCCGGCGCCCGCCGCCGCCCCACCGCTCCGTGCTCGTGCTCCGGCCACCGCCACGCCCGTGCTCCGGCCACCACCGCCACGCCCGTGCTCCGGCCACCACCGCCCCTAGCTCGTGCTCCGGCCACCGCCACGCCCGTGCTCCGGCCGCCGCCGCCGCCGCCCCGTTCGCCGGTCGCCGCCGCCCCGTTCGCCGGTCGCCGCCGCCCCGTTCGCCGGTCGCCGCCGCCCCGTGCTCCGGCCAACGGCCCCGTGCGCCCGCCGCCCGCCCGTGCGCCCATCGCCGGCCGACTCTCCACACCCGCTAAGTGAGTATACTTAATTAGCAATTTTGTTTATTAAAATTGTATGCTTTTATTAATGTATTTGATTAGAATTGTATGTTTGTATTAATGTATTTGATTGAAATTGTATGTATTAATGCATTTGATTGTTTAGTTTGTTATGTCCGACGGTCAAAATTTGATTAGTTAATTAAAGTAGTTTGTTTTACTTTATTTAGTGGTACTTTAGATAATTTTAATTTTTAATTTCCGAGGGTAATTATTATGCCCTCGGAAATAAGGTCATTTTATATGATTTGTCATCTATAACAATATTATTTCGTATGTAATATTGTATTGTGGTTTATTAGTTTAATTATTTAATAATGCACGATGATTATAGTTAATCATAGTGTATCGTAGTGTGAACAAACGAAACCTAGGCGTCACCCGTTTCAGCCCAACACACCTTACAAGCGACGCATGTGAGGTATGTTGGGCCGGAATTGTCCCTTTTTTGGATAGCCTCGGGGTGACCGACAGAGTCCGTGTTTATGACAAAAGCATGTGCTCCTGCTTAGTTTCGGCAGCATAACCTCTCTGTTCTTCAATTGCACCATTTTTAGGCGTGCGATTGGAGAACAACGGGGTTATGCTGCCGAAATTTCGCACGACCACATGTCTTGTCATAAACACGGTCTCGTCGGTCACTCCTGGGTGGGTTTAGGACCTATCCTTTCCTACAGATGTAGGGGCGTGATTTCTTCGTAAAAACGGAATGCACGTGCAGTACTTATCTAATTAAGTTAACGTATCGTATCTAGTATGGAGGAGAATCGTCGATGGATGTATGAAGGTTGGAAGAAAAGAGGTGCTCTATCAAGTGAGTGGGTGGCCAAGACTGATGCTTTTCTCGACCATGCTTTTGCTCGGTCAGAGACTGGAACCGATGTTAGGTGCCCTTGTAGCAAGTGTCGGAACATTAATTTCCTTGACAGGAGGACTATGTCGATACATATTTGCAAGAACGGTTATATGCCAGGCTATGAGGTGTGGGTGCACCACGGTGAGGACCCACCTCGTATTGTATCGGAAGTTCAGTCACATGAAGAGGAGGACTACGATAGGATGGAAGAGATGCTTGACGATGTACGCCATGAGTTTCTAACCGTCGATTCGGAGAACCCCGGTCAACCCACCGAGTTTGAGGATCCAGCTACACCTGAGGTTCAGAAGTTCTTCGAGCTCCTTAAAGCTGCCGAAGAGCCGTTGCATGAGCACACAAAAGTGACTGTCCTTGTATTTGTGACTCGACTTATGGCTATTAAGTCTAAGTTTGCATTCTCAAACAACTGTTACAAGGAACTTTTGAACTTGATCAGTGATGTACTTCCGGAGAATCACAAGATGCCAAAGCACATGTATCAGTCTAAAAAGCTGTTATCTGGCCTCGGTATGGACTACGAAAAAATCGATGTCTGTGAAAATAATTGTATGCTTTTCTGGAAGGAGACCGCAGGTGAGAAGAAGTGTACTGTATGTGGTGAGCGTAGATTCATTGAGGTTGAAAACGACGATGGTTTGACCGTGACTACGAAGATTGCACGTAAGCAGCTTCGTTACATGCCTCTCATACCTCGGTTGAAACGTTTGTTCATCTCCAAAAATACAGCCAGACACATGAGGTGGCACAAAGAAGGGGTACGTGAGAATCCAAATGTCATGGTGCACCCAGCTGATACAGATGCATGGAAGGCACTAGATGCTTTTGATTCCAGCTTTGCTGATGAAGTGCGGAATGTCCGCTTCGGTTTGGCAACAGATGGTTTCTCACCATTCAATCTAACTGCTACGTCGTACTCATGTTGGCCCGTCTTTGCTGTTCCATACAACCTTCCACCAGCTCTTTGCATGAAATATGAATTTATTTTCTTGTGTCTTATAATACCTGGTCCGGATCATCCTGGAACAAAGATCGATGTGATGATGAGACCCCTGATTGAAGAATTGAAAATTTTGTGGGAAGGAGTCGAGGCGTACGATTGTTACAAGAAACAGAAGTTCAACCTGAGAGCCGCGTTTTTATGGTCTATTCATGATTTTATGGCTTATGGTATCTTTGCTGGATGGAGTTGTCATGGGATTTTGACATGTCCTATATGCGTTGAAGACACTTTATGCTTTCGACTAAAGTTTGGTGGAAAGATATGTTACTTCGATTGCCATAGATGTTTTTTGCCAGAGGATCACCCGTTCAGGTTCGATAGGAACGCTTTTAAAAAGGACACGATTGTGACGAGGGGACCACCCAAGCGTCTAAGTGGTCCTGAGATTCTCGCGAGACTTAATGATTTGAAACTAAACGAACATGGAAATCGTTTTGAAGGTTATGGAACCGAGCATAATTGGACTCACAAATGTGGTCTATGGGAACTCCCTTATATGAAAGCCTTGATTCTAATGCATAACATTGATGTCATGCACCAGGAACGAAATATGGGTGAAAGCATTATCAGCACTTGCATGAATATCACCGACAAAACAAAAGACAACCCTAAGGCAAGGAAAGACTTGGCCTTAATCTGTAGAAGACCAACTATGGAGATAGGAGAGAATCAGAAGAAGCCACGTGCTCCTTTCAGTATTAAACCTAAAAGGAAGAAACAATTGATGAAATGGTTGAAAAACTTAAAGTTCCCAGATGGTTACGCCGCGGGCTTTAGAAGGTCTGTGAATTTGAAGACGGGCAAGTTTTCTGGGTTGAAGAGTCATGACTACCACATAATAATGGAAAGACTCCTTCCTGTTATGTTTCGTGGTTTTGTAAAAAATGATGTCTGGAAAGCATTAGCGGAGCTAAGCTACTTTTATAGACATCTTTGTGCCAAAGAAATAAAGAAAGAGATGATGGAGAAGCTTGAGCAAGAAATACCGATTTTGGTATGCAAACTTGAAAAAATATTTCCACCAGGTTTCTTCAATCCGATGCAACATCTACTTGTTCACCTACCATACGAAGCTAAGGTAGGAGGTCCTGTGCAATATAGATGGATGTATCACATCGAAAGGACACTAAAAAAGCTACGTGCAATGGTTGGTAATAAGAGACGAGTTGAAGGGTGCATCGCTGAAGAATTCAAATACAAAGAGATAGCATCGTTCACGGGCCTGTACTTTGCAGAGGAACACAATGTCAATGCCCATACGTTGCGGTATCATGTCGACGAGCCCCCTATTAGTGATATTGAAATTTTTCAATGGAGGGGCAAAACTGTAGGACCCAGCACAACATACTGTTTCACCAACGACGAATGGAAGACTGCTTTACTTTACATGTATAACAACATGGAAGAGATGAGTCAGTTTCTCCTGTAAGTGTAAACTTTATTTTAGTCATTGCCGCTAGAATTTTTGTTGTGATACTAAAAGGTTTGTTTCCTTGTACTAACAGGGAATTTGATTCTCAAAATTGCATCTCTGGCTGTGAACGTGACCAGATTCGTCGAGAGGGAAAAGATGGGGGACTTAATTTCTTGTGTTGGTTTCGAGATTATGTAGATAAAAATGACAATATACACCCGGACCTTCGACAATTATCCCTAGGAGCAGTAACTGGCAGACGTTATGGTCGGTATGATGTCAATGGTTTTAGATTCCGTTCCACAAGGTTCGAAGATGATCATCCTCTAGCAGCCACGACAAACTCCGGAGTTGTAACTAGAGCTGTCGATGATGAAGGGAAGGTGACTAATTATTATGGAGTCATTAATGATATAATCGAGTACAAGTTTTTTGGAGATAAACAACTCAAAGTGGTGTTCTTCGATTGTGATTGGTTTTCTCCAAATACAACGCGAGAAAATCAATATGGCATGGTGGAAGTCAAACACAACGATAGATTAAAAGGTCACGACACTATAATCCTTGCCCACCAATGCGAGCAGGTGTATTATATGACATATCCATCTAAGAAAAACGGTTTGGTTGATTGGAGGGTAGTGTACAAAGTTAATCCGCGTGAACGACTATATGCTCCTGGTGATGCTGGTTATGTTGAAAGTCAAATCGAGCAGGAAGTGGGGGCTGCTGAGATTTTCCAAGACGAAGAACTTACAAGCACGTTTAATGTACAAACTGAAATGTTGGAAGAATCTTTATTAGGCGATCAAAATGATGTAGAGGTTCCTCCAAAAAGAAAACGAGTGACGAGAAAGAAGAAAGCTACTTGGCGTCCATTAAATCGACGAAAGCAACTAGATCCTGATTTTGATTACGATTACGATTGACGAGTATGGATCATGATTTTATTGCATATTTTATGATTCTATTGCATATTTTATTATTTTATTGTCGATTTATGTACTAACTTGTTTTTGTTAAAATAGGATGTCAAAGAAAATGAAGTCTTTAGCTCGTAGTTTGCTTGGGTCGAGGAGTAGCTCGAGGAGCAGCTCGAGGGGTGAGGATTCAGTTTTTCAGGGCACAGGTTCTACCATGAGCAGACGGAGAGCGCTGGCAGAACATTTGCCTCCACAAGATGTAAGTTAGTTGTTAAATTACATTATTTGAGTTACTTAATATTGTCTGATGTAAGCTATTTGTTTCATAGGATGCTGAAATTGAGGAACCAGTGGTAGAGGATCATGCAAGAGATGATGTTGAAGATGATGGTGGAGATAATGTGGGAGATGATGCTGGAGACGACGCTGGTGGGGATTCTGGGGCTGGGGATTCTGGGGCTGGTGGAGATTCTGCAGCTGGGTCTGGAACTTCTCGAGTTAAGAGAACGAGGAAGCTGCATTTTGTTGGACCACCTCCAGAGCTTCCACCCGAATCTCGGGTTGTGATAAAGCCTAGTGGAAAGTGAGTGACATATCTTTGCTTAAATGTTATTGAAAGTTATGTTTTAATTTCTACATTGATTTCTGTTTGCAGGACTTGGATCGACGACTCGTTCACAGGCACAGGACACTACAGGCAGGTGAACATGGTTCTTGGTAATCTTGTTCGTCTGCACTGGCCTGGTCTTGTGACTTTGCCTACTGGCGAGTCTGTCCCCGCCACCACTTGGGAGCATTATCGCTATGGTGTCTGTAGAACGTTTGGCAACACACAGGCACTAGTTTGGGATGCATTCTGGGTATGACTTGTTTATACTATTTTAGTTATTCCATATATGTTTGCTTTTATGATAACACTATGGTTTTTGCAGAAACGGTACAAGTTGCCGGACGATGGATCATATGATATGAACGCTCGTTACGTGTTTGAGTTTAACGCGAACGATGTCGTTGCAGATGCAATGTACTATGCACGAATTCAGGCTATAAAGGCATGGTACAGAGCAAATGCTGATGATCGACCGATGCCAAATACAAAGGCCGAGTGGTCATCAATTTACTTGACGGAGGAGCAATACCTAGAGGTAAACAAGTTGTTGCCTCTCATATCGCACAAAGCCATGTATTTGCTTGCTTTATTTAAAAAATTTCATGTAGGTGTCGGTGCCGTGGATGGCCACCCGATCAGACGGTTATCGGGCATTGTGCAGATGGTGGGCTTCCCCTGACTTTCGTGCCATTTCCGAAAGGAACAGGGGAAACCGTGGGACTGAGTCGTTCCACAACTACGGCGGTGATGGTCATGTGCGCTTGGCTAAGCGAATGGTAAGTCACAGTTTGTCGTAACTTTGAATCACATAGAAATGTGTCATTATAACTTTTATGTACAGGAAGTCAAATCCGGCCGTACGCCCACGGATGTGGAGGTGTATATGCAAGGGCATAGGGGTTCTGATCCTCAGAATCCTGATGTGTTATGCACTCAGACGGCCACCGACCGTCTAGTGAGTTGATATTGTTACTCTATTATGTGTGTTGATATTGTTTGCAAGGGCATAGGGGTTATGCACTTATATTTGATATTGTTTGCCTCCAGGCTTCGTATGGGCAGGAGATGGTTCAACGCCATGGGGAGGAGTACGATTGGAGGAGCCAGCCAATCGACCCTCAGGCAGCCTATGCTAGCGCAGGAGGACAAGCCCATGGACGGTGAGATTATTTGATTTGGTTTTCAAAATTGTCATCATATGCTTGCGATTCAACTGAGCCATGAGTTACTATACTAAGTGCATGGTTCACTCTTGTAGGTTGGGTATTTTTGATTCTACGATTGATTCCAGAGAGCTGAGACGCCGTGGACGACAATCCACATCGTCGTCTTCACAGTCGTCCCGTTCACGATCAGCAGCCCATGAGATAGAGCTTGCAGTGTTGCGTCAACAGGCAGAGTACCATCAATCAGTCTTGAGGGAACAATTGGAGTACCAGAGGCAACAATCTGAATACCAGAGACAACAAGCCGAGTACCAGAAGAAGAGGGACGAGTATTATGCAAGCCTCCAGGCCCAAAATCAAGCTCTTCTCTCGGTAAGTTGAAGTAACATTTTGTAGCTTATTTTGCAAAACACTTGATGTGTATCTTGTTTGTTCAACAATGACTTGTATATAATTTGTAGCAACTAGCCCAACAAGCGGGCGTCCCGATGCCGACATATGGGATGCCGCCTCCGGACTTTGCACTGCCAATGCCAATGTTGGCGCCTCCACCTCCGCCTCCGCCTCCGTCACAATTCCCTATGGTATGTACACATATGCGTGTGTGACATGTTCATAAATGTCTTATGTGTTTAAATGAACAACTGAGTGGTTACTATTTCATGTGCTTGTGTTATAGGGATTTCAGACACCACCCGCTTCAGTTGCCGCACCTGGAGATGGGTCTGGTCAGGACGACACAACAAATTCGTGGGTGAACACCATTTTCAACACGCAGAGTCCAGCCGGAGGAGGTGGCTACTCGAACCATCCAGACGATGGATATGATTGATGTGTCGTGATGTTTTTTTATGAAACACTTTGCAACACTTGTTTGTGAGACACAATTTCAGTTTGCAACAACCGTCGAACCTATATGTTGATGTTAAATTTGTGAATGTTAATATTTATGTGAGACTATTTGTGATTGTGAATACTTATTAGAATGTGTGTATTTGTGATTGTGAATGTGAATTTGTATATGTGCATGAATCTGTTTTTGTTTTGTAAATGTCAGATTTTTTAAAAAACAGAATTTTGTGTAAATTCTGTAATTTGTTATGTCCGACGGCTTAATGGTAGCCGTCGGACATAACCCATTTGTTATTTCCGACGGCATTAACTACCGTCGGACATAAGCAATGCTTATCTCCGACGGCCTAGCGGGAGCCGTCGGACTTAATTCAGTGGGTCCCACATTCCGACCGGTAAAACGGTTGGGATTTGTTATCTCCGACGGGCATAGGCAGCCGTCGGAGATAACTTATGTCCGACGGCTGCCGTCGGACATAGCACTATTTCCGACGAGTTATCTCCGACGGCTTAAAGCCGTCGGAGATAAGCCTTTACCGTCGGAAATAATCTATTTCCGACGGTTTATTCCTTATGTCCGACGGCTTTGGCCGTCGGACGTTTCTGCGTTTACTGTAGTGAAGGATCCTATCCTTACCTAGGGTTTCCCCAAGAAAATCTGCAAGAGATGGGGGTAGAACATCTCCTTGATCCTCTCTTCCTCTTCAATCCATCTTGCTCCTCCTCTTCTCGATTCTTGCCGCGTGGGGGGAGATCTAGAGGGAGGAGGAAGTAGTGGAGGGTGGCTGCAAGGGGAAGGGGGAGGGGCGGCCAAGGGTGGGGAAAAGGGGGGGTTGGCAGCCAAGAAAAGGGAAAAATAGGGGGGCGACCACTAGGGTTTTGTGGGAAAAAGAAATGACGCATCAGATGTCTCTTGACTTTGCATCCAACGGCCCACAACTCTTTCCCCACATCCACGCACCGAAGATAAACTTTTGGCAACATTTTTTTTGGGATATTACACTCTACCCCCCTTAAAAAGAATTCGTCCTCGAATTCGACCACTCCAAGCAAAACACCCAAGGTACCCCATATAGCACCACCATTCGAAACATGGGTCCATTATTGGTCTTAATTAACACAAGAACTTCTACCTTGGACTAATTGTCTAAGGAAACTACACAACCTGACATCAAGCATGAACCAACATGTAATGAAGCTCAAACCAAGTCATAGATGCAATCAACACTACGATTTCAAAACATCGAATTTGGATGCAGCCATACATCAGCATCAATGTCTTAAAACGACACTCTTTTATGAAGGGGTAATATGCACTAAGCACAACCTTTACCAACTTCAACAATTCATTTTAATTCAATGGTGAAACATCCACACCAGATGAATGTATAAGAAGATCAAACACCCCACCTCACAGCACGACGAAACAAGTAGTTCTATTGAAACAAAACTCCTAATCTTCCTAAACCTTGTTCTTGCCATAATGAAAAGATAATCATGTAATCTAACATACTTTGCACCCCACCAAAAGGGAGAAAATCTATAAAACTAATGGAGCAATAAAGCCGACAAGAAGCCAATAAAATCTTGCGCGGCACAGTTCATCGAAGAAATGTCAAAAACTCTACATAGAGCACTGACAGCCCAACAACAACACAATACTTGCTTAACCCATGTCACTATACTTCATTCAGCATCTCAACTAAGAAAAATATCCAACTACTAAAGTTAACATACACATAATATGAGTCTTCATCTATTGTAGTTCAGAAACTTACATTTCATTCTATCATATGATGCACTTAGAGTACCAGACATAAAGGGCCAATACTAACCCTGTAATCCTTCACACATTTGGCAAACATCCCAAGCTGATGTAAAAACCACATCATTTAGGAATAGGTGAATAACCACACACAACCAACTCTAGGCTAGGCAATGACTTCATTCAAACCAATAGATAAGTGGTCCAACAATGGCTCCACAAACATGCATCGGGAAGAGAACCATCAAATCCTCAACGTATTCATACATAATCAATGGATCAAGAAAAATCAAAGATTTATTCTACAATTATCATGACTAACATGCAACCACTTTAAACCACATCTAGGCTTTGTGGCTACTAAAACACACGATAGAAGAGAGACATGTAAGCCATTCTGGCTATGTAAAGACTTCCCCCAAAATCCATATACAAGTACCAATATTCATTTCTTTCAGAACTGGTTTCTCAACATAAACAATCATTCTTTGCAAAGATAGTTGGAGCTATCCACCAACCACTCAACAACTTAAATTCAAATTGATGATTACCTTGTACCCCAAAACATGCAATTCACACTCCTCTTAGAAACATCCTCAGTCAAGCATATATAACAATATTATTGTAATAAAACTCAACCATGAAAAACATAGTGAAAACATCATAGGCATACTTGTATATCACAAGCATAATAACAACTTCATTCTCACAAATGATCAGCGATATTTACCGCATTAATAAAACAATATCAAAATTTCAGAAATAAATTATATCAAGCATTAAGCCATAAACAACTTACCACGTCACCGTAAAGGAATCGAGAGGGGTGAAATTATTGTCATCTGCACTTCAAAGTCACTAATATATATCAAAGATACTTGAACCCATACCCTTCCTATATGTGCAAGTGTGTCAAATTTATCTTCAAATTGCCAAGAATCTAAAGCCTAAGCTTTGATACCAACTGTAACACCCCGGGATCCACAAACACCCCAGAATGCTACTAAACTACACATCTAACATTCGTATATAAAATTCGACAACATCTCTTTTGAAAATGGCATAAACGGGGAAGCAACAAAGTATAAATAGATATCATGATAAGAAAACATAATAGACATTAATAGTCTGCTAGCAATGGGAAGACAACCATAACGGCATGAGCTAAATTATCCAGTGCGCACAACTAGTTAGAAACAAACGTCCTTTGACAAGAAGCTTCTAATTAAATCATGACTGCACCTAAGCAGTGTTATTATAAGAGTGAAGGTGGATGTGCTGCTACTTCCCACTTCCCTTGATGAGCAACAAGCACCTGCATTGAGTAATGCAAGAGTGAGATGAAACATCTCAGCAAGCGAATAATTTTGACGAGATCTTTAAACCACAAATTGAATTCATCAACATTTTAAAAGAGTCACAATTAAAATCAGAAATACTTGTAGATATGGAACTCAGTAGTCCCACTATAACCAATACCATCTCATTTCCTCGAACAACCACAATAGGTTCTATAACACTTCCGTGCGTCAATAATACCTGCAAATATCACTTCAATGTATGCATAGGAATGCAATGTGTAGGTACTCTATCTTCATACCTCTAAGAGTATAAAACCACATCATCTGCAAATATCACTTCAATGAATGCATATGAATGCAATGCATATGTCCTCTGCCTTCATACCTCTAAGGGTATGAAGCCGCATCGTACCCCTCCTCGGGCAACGTACGATGCTAAATTGTACCGGTACGGTCGGACCATAGGTCACGACAAAACTTCAGATGCAAATGAGTCATGCAATGTATATGGCATGCTGCATTTATCAATAACCTTCACTTCCTTCAGATACAATACAAAACTCAAATAATACTTTATTTACCTTTAGATACAATACCAACCTCAAATAATACTTCATTTACCTTCAGATACAATACCAACCTCAAATAATACTTCATTTACCTTCAGGGGTGTGAATTAATCTCATGAATCATACTCGAATCATAATCATCGTCAATATATGATTGAGCATCAGTATAATGCAAGCAAGTAAAGCATCACCATAGAGTCCAATTATGAAAGAATCCAATACTTCTAAATATTAGAGTGTAGGCAATAGAAATAACAGGTTAGAACGGAAGCAACCACCGCTACATTCACTTGCCTTCATCGAAGAAGAAGAAATGTACTAGACATGATCTGGAGTATAGCCACCTGCTAGCGGGCATAAAACTTAGTACAAATATTTCACAAACATTTTCCATCAATCAACAAAACACTCCTACACTTGAAACCAAGACCCAGTGGAAAGACTCCCACCCTGAACCACATGCCATACAGCAGCAGCGCTGTTTGTTAATTTTGTATCTTTAAAATTAAAACAGCGGTGATATCAAAAAAATACTCTAGGAGTATCTACACAAAATACTCTACAACTTCAGTATTCAATGGATAATTAAATTCTGCCATCTACAAGTTCTAAAACATCTGACAAGATAACTGACTGAATCTGTTTTAGACAGCAGTATGGTTAACTTTAAAATTCGATATCTCCCAAACTACTGAACCACAAATTATGAAATTCTGTTGGAAGTAAGAACTTTTATCCCTCTACAAAAGTCTCCATAGTTGGAAGAGCCAATTTGGCCATTTACTAGATGAAACCCACCAGTGAACAGACCCACTCATTTTTGTCAGGCAAACAGGAACAGCCACAGTAAAACAAACATAACTGGAGTTTCACAAATCCTATGAATGCACTCTTTAACAATCTTGAAAGCTTATGAAATTATCTACAACTTCTTTTACCAACTCACAGTTTAATTCTGTTGATAAAATTTCCTAACTCTTAAGAGAACAGATTCTGCACAGAATTATGAGACTGAAAAACTGCTATAATCAAACTGTCATAACTTTCTGTTCTGATGTCCGATTGAGGTGTTCTTCGCGGCCACGGAAAGATCTACAAATTATCTACGACTCATATATAGACTTTTTATTTTTCGGAGGCCACTAAGACCACGGAAAACTGACATGAACAGAAACTGTCGAATCTGCTATTCTGCAGAAATTAAATTCGAGATCAAAACCTAACCCCACATCTAATCCAACCTCTAATCCTTCAATCCACATGATCCACAACCTCCAAAATCATATAATTATAGGGAGGAACAAGCACTACAGTAAAACTATACAATTCCGACGGTCGTCTTATGTCCGACGGCCCCGTAGGCAACCGTCGGACATACGGTTATGTCCGACGGCCAACAGCGGCCGTCGAAAATAAAAAAATATAACCGACGGCTGGCAGACTGACCGTCGGACATTACCTTATGTCCGACGGCCGACCCCCTGGCCGTCGGACATTAGCTTATGTCCGACGGCCTCGTACCGAGCCGTCGGACATAAGGCTTTTTAACGCGCGGTTCCGACCCGCGCGCCTTCAGTTTCACCCGAGACCGCGCGTTTCTATCCTGCCGCCGCCGAGCACGCCTCCGCCGTGTCCGAGGAGAAGCCGCCGTCGCCGCCACGCTCGTCGCCGCCACGCTCGTCGCCGTCCCGCCCTATCGCCGTACCGCCCGCCCCCACTGCTCGTGCTCCGGCGCCCGCCGCCGCCCCACCGCTCCGTGCTCGTGCTCCGGCCACCGCCACGCCCGTGCTCCGGCCACCACCGCCACGCCCGTGCTCCGGCCACCACCGCCCCTAGCTCGTGCTCCGGCCACCGCCACGCCCGTGCTCCGGCCGCCGCCGCCGCCGCCCCGTTCGCCGGTCGCCGCCGCCCCGTTCGCCGGTCGCCGCCGCCCCGTTCGCCGGTCGCCGCCGCCCCGTGCTCCGGCCAACGGCCCCGTGCGCCCGCCGCCCGCCCGTGCGCCCATCGCCGGCCGACTCTCCACACCCGCTAAGTGAGTATACTTAATTAGCAATTTTGTTTATTAAAATTGTATGCTTTTATTAATGTATTTGATTAGAATTGTATGTTTGTATTAATGTATTTGATTGAAATTGTATGTATTAATGCATTTGATTGTTTAGTTTGTTATGTCCGACGGTCAAAATTTGATTAGTTAATTAAAGTAGTTTGTTTTACTTTATTTAGTGGTACTTTAGATAATTTTAATTTTTAATTTCCGAGGGTAATTATTATGCCCTCGGAAATAAGGTCATTTTATATGATTTGTCATCTATAACAATATTATTTCGTATGTAATATTGTATTGTGGTTTATTAGTTTAATTATTTAATAATGCACGATGATTATAGTTAATCATAGTGTATCGTAGTGTGAACAAACGAAACCTAGGCGTCACCCGTTTCGGCCCAACACACCTTACAAGCGACGCATGTGAGGTATGTTGGGCCGGAATTGTCCCTTTTTTGGACAGCCTCGGGGTGACCGACAGAGTCCGTGTTTATGACAAAAGCATGTGCTCCTGCTTAGTTTCGGCAGCATAACCTCTCTGTTCTTCAATTGCACCATTTTTAGGCGTGCGATTGGAGAACAACGGGGTTATGCTGCCGAAATTTCGCACGACCACATGTCTTGTCATAAACACGGTCTCGTCGGTCACTCCTGGGTGGGTTTAGGACCTATCCTTTCCTACAGATGTAGGGGCGTGATTTCTTCGTAAAAACGGAATGCACGTGCAGTACTTATCTAATTAAGTTAACGTATCGTATCTAGTATGGAGGAGAATCGTCGATGGATGTATGAAGGTTGGAAGAAAAGAGGTGCTCTATCAAGTGAGTGGGTGGCCAAGACTGATGCTTTTCTCGACCATGCTTTTGCTCGGTCAGAGACTGGAACCGATGTTAGGTGCCCTTGTAGCAAGTGTCGGAACATTAATTTCCTTGACAGGAGGACTATGTCGATACATATTTGCAAGAACGGTTATATGCCAGGCTATGAGGTGTGGGTGCACCACGGTGAGGACCCACCTCGTATTGTATCGGAAGTTCAGTAACATGAAGAGGAGGACTACGATAGGATGGAAGAGATGCTTGACGATGTACGCCATGAGTTTCTAACCGTCGATTCGGAGAACCCCGGTCAACCCACCGAGTTTGAGGATCCAGCTACACCTGAGGTTCAGAAGTTCTTCGAGCTCCTTAAAGCTGCCGAAGAGCCGTTGCATGAGCACACAAAAGTGACTGTCCTTGTATTTGTGACTCGACTTATGGCTATTAAGTCTAAGTTTGCATTCTCAAACAACTGTTACAAGGAACTTTTGAACTTGATCAGTGATGTACTTCCGGAGAATCACAAGATGCCAAAGGACATGTATCAGTCTAAAAAGCTGTTATCTGGCCTCGGTATGGACTACGAAAAAATCGATGTCTGTGAAAATAATTGTATGCTTTTCTGGAAGGAGACCGCAGGTGAGAAGAAGTGTACTGTATGTGGTGAGCGTAGATTCGTTGAGGTTGAAAACGACGATGGTTTGACCGTGACTACGAAGATTGCACGTAAGCAGCTTCGTTACATGCCTCTCATACCTCGGTTGAAACGTTTGTTCATCTCCAAAAATACAGCCAGACACATGAGGTGGCACAAAGAAGGGGTACGTGAGAATCCAAATGTCATGGTGCACCCAGCTGATACAGATGCATGGAAGGCACTAGATGCTTTTGATTCCAGCTTTGCTGATGAAGTGCGGAATGTCCGCTTCGGTTTGGCAACAGATGGTTTCTCACCATTCAATCTAACTGCTACGTCGTACTCATGTTGGCCCGTCTTTGCTGTTCCATACAACCTTCCACCAGCTCTTTGCATGAAATATGAATTTATTTTCTTGTGTCTTATAATACCTGGTCCGGATCATCCTGGAACAAAGATCGATGTGATGATGAGACCCCTGATTGAAGAATTGAAAATTTTGTGGGAAGGAGTCGAGGCGTACGATTGTTACAAGAAACAGAAGTTCAACCTGAGAGCCGCGTTTTTATGGTCTATTCATGATTTTATGGCTTATGGTATCTTTGCTGGATGGAGTTGTCATGGGATTTTGACATGTCCTATATGCGTTGAAGACACTTTATGCTTTCGACTAAAGTTTGGTGGAAAGATATGTTACTTCGATTGCCATAGATGTTTTTTGCCAGAGGATCACCCGTTCAGGTTCGATAGGAACGCTTTTAAAAAGGACACGATTGTGACGAGGGGACCACCCAAGCGTCTAAGTGGTCCTGAGATTCTCGCGAGACTTAATGATTTGAAACTAAACGAACATGGAAATCGTTTTGAAGGTTATGGAACCGAGCATAATTGGACTCACAAATGTGGTCTATGGGAACTCCCTTATATGAAAGCCTTGATTCTAATGCATAACATTGATGTCATGCACCAGGAACGAAATATGGGTGAAAGCATTATCAGCACTTGCATGAATATCACCAACAAAACAAAAGACAACCCTAAGGCAAGGAAAGACTTGGCCTTAATCTGTAGAAGACCAACTATGGAGATAGGAGAGAATCAGAAGAAGCCACGTGCTCCTTTCAGTATTAAACCTAAAAGGAAGAAACAATTGATGAAATGGTTGAAAAACTTAAAGTTCCCAGATGGTTACGCCGCGGGCTTTAGAAGGTCTGTGAATTTGAAGACGGGCAAGTTTTCTGGGTTGAAGAGTCATGACTACCACATAATAATGGAAAGACTCCTTCCTGTTATGTTTCGTGGTTTTGTAAAAAATGATGTCTGGAAAGCATTAGCGGAGCTAAGCTACTTTTATAGACATCTTTGTGCCAAAGAAATAAAGAAAGAGATGATGGAGAAGCTTGAGCAAGAAATACCGATTTTGGTATGCAAACTTGAAAAAATATTTCCACCAGGTTTCTTCAATCCGATGCAACATCTACTTGTTCACCTACCATACGAAGCTAAGGTAGGAGGTCCTGTGCAATATAGATGGATGTATCACATCGAAAGGACACTAAAAAAGCTACGTGCAATGGTTGGTAATAAGAGACGAGTTGAAGGGTGCATCGCTGAAGAATTCAAATACAAAGAGATAGCATCGTTCACGGGCCTGTACTTTGCAGAGGAACACAATGTCAATGCCCATACGTTGCGGTATCATGTCGACGAGCCCCCTATTAGTGATATTGAAATTTTTCAATGGAGGGGCAAAACTGTAGGACCCAGCACAACATACTGTTTCACCAACGACGAATGGAAGACTGCTTTACTTTACATGTATAACAACATGGAAGAGATGAGTCAGTTTCTCCTGTAAGTGTAAACTTTATTTTAGTCATTGCCGCTAGAATTTTTGTTGTGATACTAAAAGGTTTGTTTCCTTGTACTAACAGGGAATTTGATTCTCAAAATTGCATCTCTGGCTGTGAACGTGACCAGATTCGTCGAGAGGGAAAAGATGGGGGACTTAATTTCTTGTGTTGGTTTCGAGATTATGTAGATAAAAATGACAATATACACCCGGACCTTCGACAATTATCCCTAGGAGCAGTAACTGGCAGACGTTATGGTCGGTATGATGTCAATGGTTTTAGATTCCGTTCCACAAGGTTCGAAGATGATCATCCTCTAGCAGCCACGACAAACTCCGGAGTTGTAACTAGAGCTGTCGATGATGAAGGGAAGGTGACTAATTATTATGGAGTCATTAATGATATAATCGAGTACAAGTTTTTTGGAGATAAACAACTCAAAGTGGTGTTCTTCGATTGTGATTGGTTTTCTCCAAATACAACGCGAGAAAATCAATATGGCATGGTGGAAGTCAAACACAACGATAGATTAAAAGGTCACGACACTATAATCCTTGCCCACCAATGCGAGCAGGTGTATTATATGACATATCCATCTAAGAAAAACGGTTTGGTTGATTGGAGGGTAGTGTACAAAGTTAATCCGCGTGAACGACTATATGCTCCTGGTGATGCTGGTTATGTTGAAAGTCAAATCGAGCAGGAAGTGGGGGCTGCTGAGATTTTCCAAGACGAAGAACTTACAAGCACGTTTAATGTACAAACTGAAATGTTGGAAGAATCTTTATTAGGCGATCAAAATGATGTAGAGGTTCCTCCAAAAAGAAAACGAGTGACGAGAAAGAAGAAAGCTACTTGGCGTCCATTAAATCGACGAAAGCAACTAGATCCTGATTTTGATTACGATTACGATTGACGAGTATGGATCATGATTTTATTGCATATTTTATGATTCTATTGCATATTTTATTATTTTATTGTCGATTTATGTACTAACTTGTTTTTGTTAAAATAGGATGTCAAAGAAAATGAAGTCTTTAGCTCGTAGTTTGCTTGGGTCGAGGAGTAGCTCGAGGAGCAGCTCGAGGGGTGAGGATTCAGTTTTTCAGGGCACAGGTTCTACCATGAGCAGACGGAGAGCGCTGGCAGAACATTTGCCTCCACAAGATGTAAGTTAGTTGTTAAATTACATTATTTGAGTTACTTAATATTGTCTGATGTAAGCTATTTGTTTCATAGGATGCTGAAATTGAGGAACCAGTGGTAGAGGATCATGCAAGAGATGATGTTGAAGATGATGGTGGAGATAATGTGGGAGATGATGCTGGAGACGACGCTGGTGGGGATTCTGGGGCTGGGGATTCTGGGGCTGGTGGAGATTCTGCAGCTGGGTCTGGAACTTCTCGAGTTAAGAGAACGAGGAAGCTGCATTTTGTTGGACCACCTCCAGAGCTTCCACCCGAATCTCGGGTTGTGATAAAGCCTAGTGGAAAGTGAGTGACATATCTTTGCTTAAATGTTATTGAAAGTTATGTTTTAATTTCTACATTGATTTCTGTTTGCAGGACTTGGATCGACGACTCGTTCACAGGCACAGGACACTACAGGCAGGTGAACATGGTTCTTGGTAATCTTGTTCGTCTGCACTGGCCTGGTCTTGTGACTTTGCCTACTGGCGAGTCTGTCCCCGCCACCACTTGGGAGCATTATCGCTATGGTGTCTGTAGAACGTTTGGCAACACACAGGCACTAGTTTGGGATGCATTCTGGGTATGACTTGTTTATACTATTTTAGTTATTCCATATATGTTTGCTTTTATGATAACACTATGGTTTTTGCAGAAACGGTACAAGTTGCCGGACGATGGATCATATGATATGAACGCTCGTTACGTGTTTGAGTTTAACGCGAACGATGTCGTTGCAGATGCAATGTACTATGCACGAATTCAGGCTATAAAGGCATGGTACAGAGCAAATGCTGATGATCGACCGATGCCAAATACAAAGGCCGAGTGGTCATCAATTTACTTGACGGAGGAGCAATACCTAGAGGTAAACAAGTTGTTGCCTCTCATATCGCACAAAGCCATGTATTTGCTTGCTTTATTTAAAAAATTTCATGTAGGTGTCGGTGCCGTGGATGGCCACCCGATCAGACGGTTATCGGGCATTGTGCAGATGGTGGGCTTCCCCTGACTTTCGTGCCATTTCCGAAAGGAACAGGGGAAACCGTGGGACTGAGTCGTTCCACAACTACGGCGGTGATGGTCATGTGCGCTTGGCTAAGCGAATGGTAAGTCACAGTTTGTCGTAACTTTGAATCACATAGAAATGTGTCATTATAACTTTTATGTACAGGAAGTCAAATCCGGCCGTACGCCCACGGATGTGGAGGTGTATATGCAAGGGCATAGGGGTTCTGATCCTCAGAATCCTGATGTGTTATGCACTCAGACGGCCACCGACCGTCTAGTGAGTTGATATTGTTACTCTATTATGTGTGTTGATATTGTTTGCAAGGGCATAGGGGTTATGCACTTATATTTGATATTGTTTGCCTCCAGGCTTCGTATGGGCAGGAGATGGTTCAACGCCATGGGGAGGAGTACGATTGGAGGAGCCAGCCAATCGACCCTCAGGCAGCCTATGCTAGCGCAGGAGGACAAGCCCATGGACGGTGAGATTATTTGATTTGGTTTTCAAAATTGTCATCATATGCTTGCGATTCAACTGAGCCATGAGTTACTATACTAAGTGCATGGTTCACTCTTGTAGGTTGGGTATTTTTGATTCTACGATTGATTCCAGAGAGCTGAGACGCCGTGGACGACAATCCACATCGTCGTCTTCACAGTCGTCCCGTTCACGATCAGCAGCCCATGAGATAGAGCTTGCAGTGTTGCGTCAACAGGCAGAGTACCATCAATCAGTCTTGAGGGAACAATTGGAGTACCAGAGGCAACAATCTGAATACCAGAGACAACAAGCCGAGTACCAGAAGAAGAGGGACGAGTATTATGCAAGCCTCCAGGCCCAAAATCAAGCTCTTCTCTCGGTAAGTTGAAGTAACATTTTGTAGCTTATTTTGCAAAACACTTGATGTGTATCTTGTTTGTTCAACAATGACTTGTATATAATTTGTAGCAACTAGCCCAACAAGCGGGCGTCCCGATGCCGACATATGGGATGCCGCCTCCGGACTTTGCACTGCCAATGCCAATGTTGGCGCCTCCACCTCCGCCTCCGCCTCCGTCACAATTCCCTATGGTATGTACACATATGCGTGTGTGACATGTTCATAAATGTCTTATGTGTTTAAATGAACAACTGAGTGGTTACTATTTCATGTGCTTGTGTTATAGGGATTTCAAACACCACCCGCTTCAGTTGCCGCACCTGGAGATGGGTCTGGTCAGGACGACACAACAAATTCGTGGGTGAACACCATTTTCAACACGCAGAGTCCAGCCGGAGGAGGTGGCTACTCGAACCATCCAGACGATGGATATGATTGATGTGTCGTGATGTTTTTTTATGAAACACTTTGCAACACTTGTTTGTGAGACACAATTTCAGTTTGCAACAACCGTCGAACCTATATGTTGATGTTAAATTTGTGAATGTTAATATTTATGTGAGACTATTTGTGATTGTGAATACTTATTAGAATGTGTGTATTTGTGATTGTGAATGTGAATTTGTATATGTGCATGAATCTGTTTTTGTTTTGTAAATGTCAGATTTTTTAAAAAACAGAATTTTGTGTAAATTCTGTAATTTGTTATGTCCGACGGCTTAATGGTAGCCGTCGGACATAACCCATTTGTTATTTCCGACGGCATTAACTACCGTCGGACATAAGCAATGCTTATCTCCGACGGCCTAGCGGGAGCCGTCGGACTTAATTCAGTGGGTCCCACATTCCGACCGGTAAAACGGTTGGGATTTGTTATCTCCGACGGGCATAGGCAGCCGTCGGAGATAACTTATGTCCGACGGCTGCCGTCGGACATAGCACTATTTCCGACGAGTTATCTCCGACGGCTTAAAGCCGTCGGAGATAAGCCTTTACCGTCGGAAATAATCTATTTCCGACGGTTTATTCCTTATGTCCGACGGCTTTGGCCGTCGGACGTTTCTGCGTTTACTGTAGTGAAGGATCCTATCCTTACCTAGGGTTTCCCCAAGAAAATCTGCAAGAGATGGGGGTAGAACATCTCCTTGATCCTCTCTTCCTCTTCAATCCATCTTGCTCCTCCTCTTCTCGATTCTTGCCGCGTGGGGGGAGATCTAGAGGGAGGAGGAAGTAGTGGAGGGTGGCTGCAAGGGGAAGGGGGAGGGGCGGCCAAGGGTGGGGAAAAGGGGGGGTTGGCAGCCAAGAAAAGGGAAAAATAGGGGGGCGACCACTAGGGTTTTGTGGGAAAAAGAAATGACGCATCAGATGTCTCTTGACTTTGCATCCAACGGCCCACAACTCTTTCCCCACATCCACGCACCGAAGATAAACTTTTGGCAACATTTTTTTTGGGATATTACACTCTACCCCCCTTAAAAAGAATTCGTCCTCGAATTCGACCACTCCAAGCAAAACACCCAAGGTACCCCATATAGCACCACCATTCGAAACATGGGTCCATTATTGGTCTTAATTAACACAAGAACTTCTACCTTGGACTAATTGTCTAAGGAAACTACACAACCTGACATCAAGCATGAACCAACATGTAATGAAGCTCAAACCAAGTCATAGATGCAATCAACACTACGATTTCAAAACATCGAATTTGGATGCAGCCATACATCAGCATCAATGTCTTAAAACGACACTCTTTTATGAAGGGGTAATATGCACTAAGCACAACCTTTACCAACTTCAACAATTCATTTTAATTCAATGGTGAAACATCCACACCAGATGAATGTATAAGAAGATCAAACACCCCACCTCACAGCACGACGAAACAAGTAGTTCTATTGAAACAAAACTCCTAATCTTCCTAAACCTTGTTCTTGCCATAATGAAAAGATAATCATGTAATCTAACATACTTTGCACCCCACCAAAAGGGAGAAAATCTATAAAACTAATGGAGCAATAAAGCCGACAAGAAGCCAATAAAATCTTGCGCGGCACAGTTCATCGAAGAAATGTCAAAAACTCTACATAGAGCACTGACAGCCCAACAACAACACAATACTTGCTTAACCCATGTCACTATACTTCATTCAGCATCTCAACTAAGAAAAATATCCAACTACTAAAGTTAACATACACATAATATGAGTCTTCATCTATTGTAGTTCAGAAACTTACATTTCATTCTATCATATGATGCACTTAGAGTACCAGACATAAAGGGCCAATACTAACCCTGTAATCCTTCACACATTTGGCAAACATCCCAAGCTGATGTAAAAACCACATCATTTAGGAATAGGTGAATAACCACACACAACCAACTCTAGGCTAGGCAATGACTTCATTCAAACCAATAGATAAGTGGTCCAACAATGGCTCCACAAACATGCATCGGGAAGAGAACCATCAAATCCTCAACGTATTCATACATAATCAATGGATCAAGAAAAATCAAAGATTTATTCTACAATTATCATGACTAACATGCAACCACTTTAAACCACATCTAGGCTTTGTGGCTACTAAAACACACGATAGAAGAGAGACATGTAAGCCATTCTGGCTATGTAAAGACTTCCCCCAAAATCCATATACAAGTACCAATATTCATTTCTTTCAGAACTGGTTTCTCAACATAAACAATCATTCTTTGCAAAGATAGTTGGAGCTATCCACCAACCACTCAACAACTTAAATTCAAATTGATGATTACCTTGTACCCCAAAACATGCAATTCACACTCCTCTTAGAAACATCCTCAGTCAAGCATATATAACAATATTATTGTAATAAAACTCAACCATGAAAAACATAGTGAAAACATCATAGGCATACTTGTATATCACAAGCATAATAACAACTTCATTCTCACAAATGATCAGCGATATTTACCGCATTAATAAAACAATATCAAAATTTCAGAAATAAATTATATCAAGCATTAAGCCATAAACAACTTACCACGTCACCGTAAAGGAATCGAGAGGGGTGAAATTATTGTCATCTGCACTTCAAAGTCACTAATATATATCAAAGATACTTGAACCCATACCCTTCCTATATGTGCAAGTGTGTCAAATTTATCTTCAAATTGCCAAGAATCTAAAGCCTAAGCTTTGATACCAACTGTAACACCCCGGGATCCACAAACACCCCAGAATGCTACTAAACTACACATCTAACATTCGTATATAAAATTCGACAACATCTCTTTTGAAAATGGCATAAACGGGGAAGCAACAAAGTATAAATAGATATCATGATAAGAAAACATAATAGACATTAATAGTCTGCTAGCAATGGGAAGACAACCATAACGGCATGAGCTAAATTATCCAGTGCGCACAACTAGTTAGAAACAAACGTCCTTTGACAAGAAGCTTCTAATTAAATCATGACTGCACCTAAGCAGTGTTATTATAAGAGTGAAGGTGGATGTGCTGCTACTTCCCACTTCCCTTGATGAGCAACAAGCACCTGCATTGAGTAATGCAAGAGTGAGATGAAACATCTCAGCAAGCGAATAATTTTGACGAGATCTTTAAACCACAAATTGAATTCATCAACATTTTAAAAGAGTCACAATTAAAATCAGAAATACTTGTAGATATGGAACTCAGTAGTCCCACTATAACCAATACCATCTCATTTCCTCGAACAACCACAATAGGTTCTATAACACTTCCGTGCGTCAATAATACCTGCAAATATCACTTCAATGTATGCATAGGAATGCAATGTGTAGGTACTCTATCTTCATACCTCTAAGAGTATAAAACCACATCATCTGCAAATATCACTTCAATGAATGCATATGAATGCAATGCATATGTCCTCTGCCTTCATACCTCTAAGGGTATGAAGCCGCATCGTACCCCTCCTCGGGCAACGTACGATGCTAAATTGTACCGGTACGGTCGGACCATAGGTCACGACAAAACTTCAGATGCAAATGAGTCATGCAATGTATATGGCATGCTGCATTTATCAATAACCTTCACTTCCTTCAGATACAATACAAAACTCAAATAATACTTTATTTACCTTTAGATACAATACCAACCTCAAATAATACTTCATTTACCTTCAGATACAATACCAACCTCAAATAATACTTCATTTACCTTCAGGGGTGTGAATTAATCTCATGAATCATACTCGAATCATAATCATCGTCAATATATGATTGAGCATCAGTATAATGCAAGCAAGTAAAGCATCACCATAGAGTCCAATTATGAAAGAATCCAATACTTCTAAATATTAGAGTGTAGGCAATAGAAATAACAGGTTAGAACGGAAGCAACCACCGCTACATTCACTTGCCTTCATCGAAGAAGAAGAAATGTACTAGACATGATCTGGAGTATAGCCACCTGCTAGCGGGCATAAAACTTAGTACAAATATTTCACAAACATTTTCCATCAATCAACAAAACACTCCTACACTTGAAACCAAGACCCAGTGGAAAGACTCCCACCCTGAACCACATGCCATACAGCAGCAGCGCTGTTTGTTAATTTTGTATCTTTAAAATTAAAACAGCGGTGATATCAAAAAAATACTCTAGGAGTATCTACACAAAATACTCTACAACTTCAGTATTCAATGGATAATTAAATTCTGCCATCTACAAGTTCTAAAACATCTGACAAGATAACTGACTGAATCTGTTTTAGACAGCAGTATGGTTAACTTTAAAATTCGATATCTCCCAAACTACTGAACCACAAATTATGAAATTCTGTTGGAAGTAAGAACTTTTATCCCTCTACAAAAGTCTCCATAGTTGGAAGAGCCAATTTGGCCATTTACTAGATGAAACCCACCAGTGAACAGACCCACTCATTTTTGTCAGGCAAACAGGAACAGCCACAGTAAAACAAACATAACTGGAGTTTCACAAATCCTATGAATGCACTCTTTAACAATCTGGAAAGCTTATGAAATTATCTACAACTTCTTTTACCAACTCACAGTTTAATTCTGTTGATAAAATTGCCTAACTCTTAAGAGAACAGATTCTGCACAGAATTATGAGACTGAAAAACTGCTATAATCAAACTGTCATAACTTTCTGTTCTGATGTCCGATTGAGGTGTTCTTCGCGGCCACGGAAAGATCTACAAATTATCTACGACTCATATATAGACTTTTTATTTTTCGGAGGCCACTAAGACCACGGAAAACTGACATGAACAGAAACTGTCGAATCTGCTATTCTGCAGAAATTAAATTCGAGATCAAAACCTAACCCCACATCTAATCCAACCTCTAATCCTTCAATCCACATGATCCACAACCTCCAAAATCATATAATTATAGGGAGGAACAAGGATCCTATCCTTACCTAGGGTTTCCCCAAGAAAATCTGCAAGAGATGGGGGTAGAACATCTCCTTGATCCTCTCTTCCTCTTCAATCCATCTTGCTCCTCCTCTTCTCGATTCTTGCCGCGTGGGGGGAGATCTAGAGGGAGGAGGAAGTAGTGGAGGGTGGCTGCAAGGGGAAGGGGGAGGGGCGGCCAAGGGTGGGGAAAAGGGGGGGTTGGCAGCCAAGAAAAGGGAAAAATAGGGGGGCGACCACTAGGGTTTTGTGGGAAAAAGAAATGACGCATCAGATGTCTCTTGACTTTGCATCCAACGGCCCACAACTCTTTCCCCACATCCACGCACCGAAGATAAACTTTTGGCAACATTTTTTTTGGGATATTACACACCCCAGTGTCACCTAGGGTTTCTCTTAAAAAGCCAAACCAAGAACCATTATTTTATGTGAACCAAAGTAAGCATGAGCATCAAAATAACTTAAGTAAGAAAGAATTCACCAAGTATATGCTTAAAAGTGTCATGATTAAGACAATTGAGTCTCTTAAAGGATAAGAATGTGCAACCCTAATTAAGAACCCTAAGTGAACCCCATGAACAAAATTCAAGAAAATAAGCAAAAGGGAATGAAAAGTTTAAAATTTTGAGTTGAGCCAATTATATAAGTTAAAGTATATTTGATAAGCAACAAGATAGATTGAGAAAGCTTAGCCAAAATAATTCAAGAAAACCCCCAAATCAAGCTTCTTTTGTTGGGACTCATTGGGAATTCTGAATTTCAGAATTCTGAAATTCAGACCTTGAGCCAAAGATCAGGGATGTTCACCTTGATCCCTAACTCGAATCCTAATGGCCCCATTGACAAAATTGTGTCTAACTAACCCCTCTGTCGTGTGCCAGAAGATGGCATTGGGACGCGAGCCCTAGACACGACAAAACTTGGGATTTGCCTCGGGTTTGGGCAGGGAGACAGACCAGATTTCCTGGCTCCATATCTCTGCAACCAGTAGGCAAAATCCTATGACCTCCACACAAGAATGGTAGCTTGTAGGGAGGAGAAGAGGTTTTGTGCACTGACCAAGGCGAGAGCAGGCTCGGATGAGCGACCACACGCGCCAGAGCTTGGGCAGAACGCACGGGCACACGTGTTCGACCCTGGTCGGCACGCCAGAGCTCGCCCAACCCGCGCGCGCGCTCGCCCCGGCGTCCGGTCAAGTCCGCCGCGCGCCCACGCCCTCGGCCGTGCCCGCCCGCGCCTATAAAGCCTCCCCGGGCGCACCTCTCTTCGCCCCGCACTCACCCTCACCGGCCAGCCACCGTTCCTTAGCTCCGGCGAGCTCATTTCCGCCCGCCATTGCCGCCAGAGCTACGGCCACCGTGGCCAGCCCACTCCAGCCACCCTCCAGCCCAACCAGTGCTTCGGCTAGCTCCGCCAGTAGCCCGTGAAGCTTGCCAAGCCCTCGGACCCGGCCGGACTTCACCGGAGGCCCGAGATCAACCTCACCGGACTTCGGTCTTCCGCCGCCGCGCGTGGACCGAGCTATCCAGTGAGTCTCCGCCCGATTCCTTTCGCTCATGTCTTCTCTGGCATCCCGTGGACCTCCCTGACCTATTTGATTGAACTATCTCGCCGCGACCAGGCCGGTCTCCTCGCCGCCGACGAGCATCCCCGCCTGCGCGCGTGGACCGACCGACTCCGGCCATCTCCGACGGTGTTCCGCACACCGTTGTGATCCCCGCAACCTCCCCTTCACCCTCGGCCACTTCACCGGAACAGTCTCGCCGCCGGTAAGCCCCTCCGCCCTTTTCTTCGCCGCGGCTACTGTTTAAGGTAGAAGAAGGACCTCGGGTTAGGTTCTGTAGAACCCGAGGGGTTTTTCGTAATGTCAGCGACTCATGTGAATAGTAACCTAAGGACTGAATTGCGAGGAAAACTTAGAAAAACCGCCAGGGACCCCAGTGCAAAGTGGATTTCCATTAATCAATTCTGTTATTCTTTTTAAAATAACCAGAGAACTTAGGAAATCCATAATTTGATGAAATCTTAATGAAAAGCTGTCAAACCAATTTTGCTAGCTCTGGAATATTATGATCTATCATTTAAAAATAGTAAACCCCATGCTTTCTGTTCAAAATTTTAGAGTTTAAATTTAAAAACAGAAACCCCCTAAACCTTGTTTAATTAAGGAAAATTTGTTTTTCTTTTGTGATGAGCTTAAGAAAATTTGTAGATGCTTATACCTTAATTAGACACTGTTTAAAAATAGTAGGAGCCCCAGCATTAGAGATTATGATGTAGTTATTCATTTAAAGCCATTTTGTCCAAAACTTAGAGAAAATCAGAAAGGCCTTAGAGATTAATGAACAGTGATTAGTAATATTTTTCCTAGATTACTTATGCAACAAAGAACCTAGGAAAAATGCAGAGACCATTAATTTGGACCAATTTCTAATTAAGATGCTTTAATTAGCATTATGTAGACTGAAAATCAATTATTAGAATTGCAAAACTATAACCAAAGTGGTTAACAAAAATCCAGTGAACTTATAACCACCAGAGCCCCACTACAAAAATACAGAGCACCCCAGCCTAACTTTTTAAGTAGGGAAAATAAATACAGAATGATAATAAGGCATTTTCCCACTAAATCATGAGCAACCCCAAATAATGTGATAATGGGCAACCAAAATTTTGCTAAGTCCATGATGAGATAAACCACCAGAGAAAAATACAAACCCATGAAAAAGAAGTGAACCCATGCCTTTTGCTAGTAATTTGTGAGAAAGGCCATTTAGCTCAAATAATGCAAACCACCCCTTCCCTTAAGCAAAAGGAAGCCAAACTCCAGAATGATTGCTCTTGCACAAAATACTAGCTAAGAAAAATAAGAACTCTGTTGTTTGATGTTTTTCAAGTATAGTGGTAGTAGAAAGCACCCCTTTGGCTAGAAACCTTAAGAAAATCTTGGGGAAAGAATTAAAGGGTATTAATGACTAGAAATTTGTATCAAGTCGTGTTACAACACCTAAAAGCCAGCAAAAATAAGTTTTTGAAAACTACCCACTGTTAAATAATAGTTGTAGTTCAAGGTACCCCTTCTGCCCAAAAATTTGGTAATTTTGTCCAGAGAAAACATTCACTTTCTGAACCCCAAATTTTGAGACAGAGAATCATACACCAGTAACAAGCCACTGTAATTTTTGCAGAATTTTTGGAATTTTATAAAAGCAACTTGTAGTTCAAACCTACTCCAAAACATTAAAGAGAATAAAAGAAAAGAGAAGAAGGAATAAACCTCATCCCAATAAGACTAACCCAATTTACCAAGTATACCACTAAAGGGTTTTACATAAGCAAAGTTAACTGGTTTTAACTCAAAAGATCATACATCTTTAAAGTTATAAATTCTAAAGCACATATCATATCATGCATATATCTTACACATTGCATTCATTAGATTGTAATCTTGCCGACGGAGAGTACGTGCTCATCCCCGAGCAAGGACCTGTCCAAGAGAAGGACCAGGAGCAGGCTTCAGAGGCTGCTATTGAGGATCTCCCCGCAACCCCAGCAATTGAAGGCAAGCCCCGGTTTTATGCATAACCATGTTATTATATGCTACTTTACTACACTTAATGCTTGTAGGATTGCAATGTGCACTTAAGTGTAGGAGTTGCTTGAAACCTCTAGTTGCATGAACTTAGGATTCCTTTTTGAGATGAATACTAGTATGCTAGGTCGAGTAGCTGCTTGCTAATCAGGATCTCGGTAGAAGTCGAGTGATTTTTCTAGCACTCGCGCGAGGTCAGGAATTGATTGTATTCATCTTGATAATGGGATATATGTTGGTCCGTGGACTTGGATCCAGGGAGGATGCCATGTCCATGAGACGGGAAAAATGAATTAAGGATTAATGTGTGGATACCTGAGTCAAGCTTTTGAACGTACTAAGCACATGCCGGGAAAAATGGTAACCGGTAAACCTAGTACCTGAGTGAAGCCGGGCGCGGACTTTATCCCTCATGCGACCTGAGACAGGGTCTCCCATGCTAGCTATGGTGGGTACAAGTGCGGCCACTGCACGACGGCAGTCGGGGTCAGTGGAGCATTGTATGCCAAGGCGGTGAGGCCTGGACGCGAACGGGGAATCGATGGGGACGGTTGTCATGTGTGGGGTCGGAGTACCCTGACATGCCGTGTGTTTAGGTTTACCTTGCAAGGTTTAAAAACTCGATTCGAATCGTCTGCTTCTCGCAGCTAATGAGACTGCTTGATTCCTTGTACTGCATCGAGTAAGAAGTGAAATGTGGATTATATGAGATAACTTGTTGATTGAACTAATTGATTGTTACCATGTATGCTTAGAAGGAGCAAATCTAGCTAAGTTAATGATGGTAGAATTTGAAAAGCTAAAAGTTGATTTTAGAAACAGCTAGTGCTTTTGGCAAACCAAACCCCTCAGCCAAATAGCTGCATAGTCTAGAGGTAGAGGAGTAGACTCCTCACACCGGTTAAGTCTAGCTGAGTATTAGTATACTCAGCCTTGCTTGTGGCACCATTTTTGCAGGTACCATGCAGGATGTAGTTGATGATGTGACTTGGCCTACCACCCTGCCACCAGGTTGGACGGTCGAGTGGGATGTTGCTCCGGCAGGAGAGGAGCATGAGGAGTAGTGGGCTAGGCCTTGCCCATTTCCTCATTACCGACGACATCGATTATCCGCTGCACTTTAATTTGTGAACTTTACTTGCTACTCAAAAACTCCGATTTATGTAATAACTCAGTACTTAATTTGAGGTTTCCTGTTTTATTGTATTTCTTCTGTGACTCACCTTCGAGTGAGATTGTGGAGATTGATCCTGGTTAAGTGGCTTCATCAGACTAGATCTGAGGGACTGACGGGTTATTCCGATTTAAGTGTGTTACGGCCCCTGAGGCGTGACTTAGGCACTTAAGCTGGAATAATTCGGGCGGTTCTGCCACAGCTGGTATCGGAGCAAATTCCACCACAGAGAAGGGCAATAAACCATGAATACCAATTTTCAAAATCTAAAACCTGCCTAGAAGCTACTACGGATCGTCAGGACTAGACCGCTAGACCTAGGACGAAAGGCCTTAGGCATAGAGGGAGAAATAGGTGGCTAACTAATTAGGCCCTGTGGGCCAATACTTATATTTTAGGATGCCCTAAAAAGGCACCCTATTTTCCTTTTGAGAGGCAACGTTTCTTTCCGCATGCATGCATTATAAAACATAAAGAGGAATTAAAATTGAGCTAACCCCCTTTTCTTCGAAATCATCCGGGCTCTCTTTTTCTTTTTCCTTCCACCATAATCTTTATCTTTGATTCCCTTCCGCAGATGAATTCACCCACCCCCGCCAGTGGAGGAGACTCTCGTTTCAGTTCTGACTTCCTTTCTCACGATGGCTTCCCTTCCATTTTGTGGGAAGTGCTTAATTCCGCCGGTTACCCTACGCCCCCTTTGTACACGGTGCAGTTGTATGAGGAGCATCGGGTACCTCGTTGTCGGGTCTGGCTAACTTTGGAGGCTCATCCCCTTCAGCCGGGTTGGCGTTCTCTTGACTCTGAGACGATTGGACTCAGGACGGACGACACCGTTGAGGCAGCAGCCATGAAGACCCTGACGACTTTTTGTGGCTACCATCCCCTGGAGATGGTGATGCACCCCTTGGGACTCTTCCCCGCTGAGAAGAAGGATGATCCCATGTGGTGTAACCGCGTGAGCCATGTGAAGGATGTGTGGGCAATGTATCCTGACTTGGTTGGGAGGGTCACTGTTCAGTGTATGAGTGCACTGTACCGCCTTCAGGCCCTTCAGAGCGATGCTATGACACTTCTTGCTAACACCGCTCAGGCTGCCAAGCTCACCCTCGACAGTCGGGAAGATTTTGTGGTCGACCTATCCACAGAGTTGGTGGAAAAGGATCTACAGGTGGAGAGGCTGAACCAGCGAATTACCACCCTGGAGCAGCAAGTGGAGATCCGAGATAACACTATTGATGTCTTGGAGAACCAGCTTCACGACGTGCAGAGGGAACTCGAGGAAGCAAATGACCACTTGGACATGCACCACCTAGAGATGGAGGCCAATGAAGCAGGAAGCGAGGGAGAAGAGGCTCCCGAGGAGCTAGGACCAGCCCCTGGTGCCAATGGGACTACCTCCGCGATACCTCCTTCACCCGTATCCAGTGTCGCTTCCACCGCTCAGGGTTAAGCAGTCGCTTTGACATTTTTAGGCGGATAGAAACCTATGCGAGCTTAGTGGTATCACATTTTGGACTAGGCTTGTGGGTACCTTCCCCTGATTAATGTAACCCTGTAAACTTTTGATATCTGTGGGATCTTTGTCACCATGTTATCTTCATTCGAACCTAATATTATGATTATGGCATTTTCCTTCCATATGAGATGATATCTTGTCGTTCGGAAATGTGAATTGGGATAACAATGGCGACAATCTCTGTTTTCAGATGGCAGCGAGGCAGCGTCGCGGGCAAAATGAGCAAGCTCCCCCGCCACCTCCTCCAGCTCCCACAGTGCAGGAGCTGATGGCCCAGCAGAATGAGATTCTGCGACAGCTCTTGCAGCGCCAGCCCCACCCTCAGCATCCTGGTGGAGGCCAGCATAAGCGACCTCCGGCTATGGCAACATACCAGGAGTTTCTGAGCACGCAGCCGCCCTTGTTCACCAAGGCAGAGGATCCGTTGGACGCCGACGTGTGGCTTCACGTCGTCGAGTCCAAGTTTCCCCTCCTCACAGGAGACTGCCCTGATGAGGCCAAGGCTCGCTTCGCCGCACAGCAGCTTCGCGGCCCTGCTCGGACTTGGTGGGATCACTTCCGTGCTATGCTCCCCGATGATCGTGAAGTATCTTGGGAGGAATTCAAGACTGCCTTCAGAGGGCACCACATTCCAGCTGGCATTCTTGATCGGAAGTTGAACGAATTCCTGGCCCTCAATCAAGGAACCCGCACGGTACTGCAGTATGCGCAAGCCTTCAACGACTTATGCCAGTATGCAGGGTATCATGCTGATTCTGATGAAAAGAAGAGGGATCGCTTCCGCAGGGGTCTCAATACCAAGCTGCGGGAACGACTCAACACTGTCCGGGCCGATAGCTTCAATGAGTTGGTCAACATGGCCATCTCTCAGGAGGATTGCATTGTTGCTCACCGGGCAGAGAAGAAGAGAAAGGCACCAATGGCAGCACCATCCGCTCAGGCTCAGAGGTTCCGGATTGTTTCTCACAATCAGAGCAGGGGTTTTCAGCAGCAGGCAGGCAGATGGGTGATCAGGCCACCTCAGCAGCAGCAGCAGCCGGCACCCAACCGCTATCCAGCTCCCGCCCCAAGAAACAATCAGCCTCCGCAGCAGCAGCAGTTCCGCCAGGGCAATGGGAACAAGTGTTTCACTTGTGGCAATGTGGGCCACTATGCCAAGAATTGTCCCAGGAACCAGCAGAGGCAGATGCCAGCACCAAATCAAGACAAGGGAAGAAAGCAGAAGGTGCAAGTCAGGCAAGGGAAGCTCAACTTCACTGCTCTAGAGGAAGTGCCAGAAGGAGCTCCTATCATGACCGGTACCTTTTCAGTTTATAATCAACCTGCTTTAATTCTGTTTGATTCTGGTGCATCTCATAGTTTCATTAGCCAAAAGTTCAGTGCTAATTGCAAACTGCCATTCTCTCACTCAAAAGGGTCATTCATGATAGTCACACCTGGGGGTAAAATTGCAACTAATCAATTAAACCAAAGTGTGCCTATTCAACTGGGAAGCCACATTATCAAAACCACTCTTCTTGTGTTGGGATTGGAAAATGTGGACATTATTCTAGGAGCAAATTGGATGACCTTGCACCAAGTTGTGCTCGACGTAGCCAGTCGTACCGTGGAAGTTAATTCTCCTTTCTGCGGGAATTTCACTTTGATTCTGCCTAGTCAGGGTTCTTCTCAGTCATGTGCTTTCTCTATGACGGAGTTACCCCTGAAGAAGATCCCAGTGGTCTGTGAGTATGCAGATGTCTTTCCTGATGAATTGCCAGGAATGCCACCGGACCGGGATATTGAGTTCGCCATCGAGTTGCAACCGGGAACGGCCCCAATTTCCAAGAGGCCCTACCGAATGCCACCCGCTGAGTTGGCAGAGTTGAAGAAGCAATTGCAAGAGTTGCTGGATAAGGGATTTATTCGCCCAAGCACTTCGCCTTGGGGCTGTCCAGCACTGTTTGTGAAGAAGAAGGATGAAAGCTTGAGGCTGTGTATAGATTACCGCCCTCTTAATGCGGTAACTATCCAGAACAAGTATCCTTTGCCTCGTATTGATGTTCTCTTTGACCAGTTGGTCGGGGCCAAGGTGTTTTCCAAAATAGACCTTCGCTCTGGCTACCATCAGATCAAAATACGAGCAAGTGATATTCCGAAGACGGCATTCTCAACCAGTGTAATACCCAAATTATAAATAATGAAATAGTGATTGATCTCCTTAAGTGTGTGGCTTCCACTCCTTAACACATGGGAACCCCATATTTAAAAATTAACAAGTAACAAATGACATTATTAAGTTGTGCATCATGTTGGCTCTTAATTGTGTGTGTGCATTTTGCGACGATATAAAAAAAAGGTGACAAGAAATATATCAAAGTCCAAAGTGGAATTTAACATCTAAAAGAAATTCTAGAAATTAGGAAAGAGAAGAAAAATAAATATTATGTAGAGAAAAATAAGTAAATAAAGATAAATGATTCCTAAACTAGGGTTTGAATTTGTATAATTGCTCAAAAGTGAAGCTCATAACAAGATTCAAATTCAAAGTTGAAATTCAAATGAGGAAATAATAAAAAAAAAAGGAAAGCAATTCCCTACCGAATGGGCCTCTTTTCCCTCCCGCGGCCCAACTCTCTTTCATCTAGCCGGCCCACTCCCCTAACTCGTTCCAGCCTCCCCACCGCTCTGTGTGTGCACCTAGGCGCTAGGGCAGTCGCTGACAGCACGGGCCCGCTCGTGCAGTGACCCATCCGCCTAGCAACCATCCCCGCCGCACCACGTGCATTCCTGCCTGACTCGCTTACATGCGGGCCCGGGTTGTCAGGCCCATCTTCCCCAAACGGTCTGCCGATCCCGACGGAGCCTCCACTGCGCGATGTGGCCACCGGCGGATGCGGGATCACCATCCCCCATAAGACCCGGGATGTGGTGCGCCCTCTCCTGGTCATACCGCTAGAGCCGTCCAGAAACCAAAAACGCCGAGAGCAGAGCGAGAAAGAAGAAGGTCCGCCGCGGTGGGAGCTTCGATTCACCGGCATTGAGGCTCCGGTGCATGCCTGGGGATACGCTCTGGGAGTCGGGGAACACACTGGTGGGGGACACAAGGCAGGCGGCCAGCTCGGAGCTGTGAATTTCTCACTGGTGGGACGGAGGCGCCAACACTCTGCTCCGTGTCGTGGCCGTCCTCGTTTCCGCCTCCTCTCGCGGTAAGAAATCCATCATCCGGTTCACCAATACCTCCCCTACGTGTACCATACCTCAGATCCATGTTTAGGGCTTGAGTTCGTGGGTTGGTGTGGCCTGGACCATGGCCTCCGCCGTGGGCGCTGGACGCCGGTGGCCCTGGTCGCTGGGTTGAAGATAGAAGAATGGCCCTGGCCGTTGGATCATAATCAGGCACTGCGAAATCGAATGGTGGGCGCTCTGTACAGGGGATTGCATAGCGAGCGTTGATCCGTGGATGGACGGATGGGGTTAGATCACGCGTTAATAAAACCTAGACCGTAGATGTGAGATCCAGCGGTGCAGAATCAGATCTGCGGTTCATTAAATCCAAATCGTCGATCTTGGATCGAACGGCTTCAGTCGCGTACCGGTTCATTAAAATCTAGATTCAATCCAGGCCAGAGAATCCCGATCGGATGGCTCAGATTAGAAGTTACCCCTTCGGCCGCACGTCTTATAAAAGAACCCCCTGGAAACTAGAGATTCAACCCGCCATCCATATTCAACTGTTCACTATGTCTTGAACATTTTACCCCCGAGCCCCCTGCACTCTCTGAAAATAGTGCGCCCAGTCCAGAGATTGTTTAAATGGAATAAATGAAATAGAAAATAGATTTTTAATAGGAAAATAATTGCTAGAACTTCAATAAATCATAGAAAATGCATATGAACTCCAAATTACTTCATTCCACTTCCTAAAATTTTGTATTTTTATTCTCTATCACCTAGAACCTCTGTTATGTCATGAAAACAGTAGGAAATTTATTTCTCACTTAATCCTATTTAAAGCACATAAAACATTTGAAAATCCATAACTTAAAATCTATAACTCAGAAAATTATGATTCCTATTCCTAGGTTTTTATTTTAATATGTAGATTATTACTGTGTATTTTGTTTACATGTTTGGTGTAATGTTAATTTCTCTATATGCACTGTGCTTGTTTGTATTGTGGCGAGTAGAAGAACCCGTTGCTGAGGATCCTGGTGAGCAGCAGGTTGAAGTAGCTGAGCAGGAGCTCATTGAAGGCAAGTTGTGCCCTTGACCACTTTTTACCCAATAATGTTCTTTTATATCACTTATCCATGCATAGGTTAATTTTGATGGGACCCAATAGGTCACCCTAGATTGTTTATCACATTACCTTGTTTACCCCTGAATCACTAGGTAGTTTGCTATTGCTTTACATGGTGTTGGGATAATCATTTATTATATCTATGTTCCAATTATTCTTGTTATTCTGTTTATGTTCATGTCAAGTTCATTAATGTTAATTGGAACATAGAGCTTAACTTGAGAACCACGTGCCACCACAAGGGTTTAATGGGACGCCCTTGGATGACTAATTAGGAAAGCTAGTGGAAGACTACCTTACCCGAAAGGGGCAAGGGCAGTAGGGGAGTGGTCAGTGTAGGGAGGTCCCTGGTTGATTTTGCTGCGATGGCGGTCAGCCAGGAACCCTGCATTGGAACTTCCTATAAACTGTAGCGGGTTTTCGGAAGCTAGTGGAACTTTGTAAAGGCCTCGTAGTGTTGCCCTGCCGTGCTTCCTAGGTAGAGGTGTATGGGATTCGCGACCCCTTGGCAGATGGGTAACATGACTTGTGGGTAAAGGGTACAACCTCTGCAGAGTGTAAAACTGGTATACTAGCCGAGCTCACGGTCATGAGCAGCTCAGGACTCTCTGATGTTTAAATTATGGAACTTAAATTCAATTTTGTCATTTGCATATGCATGGGTTTATTATTAATTTGTTCTATTACTTTATTTAAGGTTTGGTATTTACTTACACTTAGTAATTGCTAATAAAATTTTGACCAACTACTTAAAAGCAATGCTCAGCTTTAACCATTCTCTCTGATAAGCCTTACACTCCATGAGCTCCCACCTTTGGTGAGTTCATGTCACATTATTCCCCACAACTTGTTGAGCGATGATCATGTGTGAGCTCACCCTTGCTGTCTCACACCCCCCCCCCCACAGGAGAAGAGCAGGTGGTTCAGGAGGAGCCACAAGGCGAGGAGTATGATCTGATCTAGGTGGCGTTTCTCAGTTGACATCGGCGCCGACGATCCTTAGTTCGTTTTATCTTTATTATTTTATTTTGTAATAAGTCTTCCGCTATGTAATAATTACTCTGATGTTTTATGACATTTATCTCTATACACTCTGTTATTATATATGTTGTCTTCTTGGCGCATGTATGAGATGCACTTGGCTTTGTTCCTTAAAGCCGGGTGTGACAGAAGTGGTATCAGAGGAAATGTTGACTGTAGGACGAAACCTAGATAGAAATGGACAAAACCCTTACCTACTTACCTTACTCTGATTCTTTCTATACTTATCTTGATCTTGTCTCACCTTTTGTTGTTCTACTCTGTTTACTCTTATCTTTTCTACTCTGAGACAAGATGGATTTCACACCTTGCAATCCTACATTTATGACCTTTCTAAGAAATAGGAGGCCTAAGACAAAATTAAAACTATTTTCTCTATTTAAAAATGTTGTTTGATTGTTCTGATGATAAATGTCTGATTTGCTTCTTTGATTGATTGAATTATTATAGTTGGGCATCTTAGCATGTACCACGATAAGGTAATGAATTAGCTTTAGTAGGTGACACACCAATCCACTTAGCTAATAAATCCCCCGCAGTAACATTTCTCGTAATGACTCGCCTTGTCTACAATTCTTCCTTTCTACCCTGTATTTCTAACCCAGATGGACTACCCCTATAGTGTTAGAAGAGAGCACTATAGACGTGATCCTTGGTATGTCATGGTTAAGAAAGGTAAAGGCAGTTTATACACTGTGCTAAAGAAACCATAGAACTCACCAGTTCCAAAGGAGAAAGATTTAAAGATGGAATTGCAGTAACTACCGCCACCAGACTAGCGACATTCTTAGTAGATGGGAAGTTTGCTGGTGTCAACATCCGTGTGGTTAGAGATTTTTCGGATGTCTTCCCAGAAGAGTTACCAGGGATGCCACCATATAGGGAAATTGAGTTTATCATTGATCCCTTACCTGGGCTGCCCCTACTCCCAAACGGCCATACAAGATGTCTGTAGAAGAACTAAAAGGAACTTAAGAAGCAATTAACGGAATTACAAGAGGATGGGTACATTCGTCCGAGTTCTTCACCTTGTGGAGCACCAGTTCTATTTGTACAGAAGAAAGATGGTTCGCAAGGGATGTGCGTGGATTATAGGACCCTTAACGATGTCACTGTGAAGGACAAGTGTCCATTACCCCGCATTAAGGATTTATTTAATCAGATGAGAGGTGCAGGGTATACTCGAAGATTGATCTCCGATCAGGTTATCACCAAATGAAGATTAGGCCATCGGATATTCCCAAGACGGATTTCTCGACCCGATATGGTTTATATGAGTTTACTGTTATGTCGTTTGGATTAACCAATGCACCAGCTTATTTTATGAACTTGATGAATAAGGTGTTTATGGAGTATTTGGACAGATTCGTCGTGGTATTCATCGACGATATTCTCATTTATTCTCAGAGTGATAACGACCATGAGGAACATCTGAGATTGGTGCTACAAAAGCTACGAGACAATTAACGCTACGCCAAGTATAGCAAATGCGAGTTTTGGATTGACAAGGTGCCATTTCTTGGTCATATCATATCCAATGGAGGAATATCAGTGGATCCTGCTAAGGTTAAGGAGATAATGGAGTGGAGAGTACCCACTACAGTTACTGAGATTCGGAGTTTCTTGGGACTAGCAGGCTATTATCGGAGATTTATTGAAGGATTTTCTAAGATTGCCAAACCTATGACTTCGCTTTTGGAGAAAGGAAGAGAATTTAAATGGGACGAGAAGTGTCAAGACAGCTTTGAACTGTTGAAGAAGAGGTTGATGTCGCCACCAGTATTGGTTATGCCAGACCTACAAAAAGGATTTGATATCTATTGTGATGCATGTGGCCAAGGCTTAGGATGTGTGCTCATGCAGGAAGGACATGTGATTGCCTATGCTTCTCGTCAGTTACGAAAACATGAATTGAACTACCCCACTCATGACTTGGAATTAGCATCCGTTGTGCATGCGCTTAAGATTTGGAGACATTATATTATGGGAAACAAGTGTCAAGTATATACGGATCATAAGAGTCTGAAGTATATATTCACTCAAAAGGATCTCAACCTTAGGCAATGCCGTTGGTTGGAGCTCATTAAGGATTATGATTTGGAGATTCACTATCACCCGGGCAAGGCGAATTTGGTTGCAGATGCCTTGAGTCGAAAGGAGCATGTTCATTCAGCTATTGTTGCCCAGCTACCCGATGAGATTGTTGAGGATTTCAGGAGACTTAACCTGGGGATAGTTGCTCATACTGAAGGAGTTACTATTGATGTGGAACCTACTTTGGAGCAAGAAATCCGCAAAGGACAAATTGGTGATGCTAAAATCAAAGAGATTAAGGATCTGATTACTGAAGGTCGAGTACCGGAATTTACAGAAGATGAACAGGGCACCGTATGGTTCAAGGACAGGATGTGTGTTCCTAATATTGAAAGCCTTCGAGAGACTATTTTAAAGGAAGCCCATGACTCGGATTATTCTATTCATCCTGGTAGTACCAAGATGTATCAGGATTTGAAACGGAAGTATTGGTGGTATGGATTGAAAAGAGATGTGGCTGCACATGTGGCTATGTGCGATGTATGTCAAAGAGTTAAGGCTGAACACCAGAGGCCAGCCGGACTATTACATCCACTGAAGATACCCGAGTGGAAGTGGGAAGAGATCGGTATGGATTTCATCACTGGATTGCCTCGCACCCAGAAGGGATATGATGCCATATGGGTGATTGTGGATAGATTGACTAAAGTGGCTCACTTTATTCCTGTGAAGACTACATATAAAGGTTCTCAGCTAGCAGAATTATATATGGCTCGGATTGTGTGTTTACATGGAGTACCAAAGAAGATCGTGTCTAATCGAGGTTCGCAGTTTACCTCAAGATTTTGGAGAAGCTTCCATGAGAACATGAGTACAAAGTTGAATTTTAGTACGGCTTATCACCCTCAGACTGATGGACAGACTGAAAGGACTAATCAAGTATTGGAAGATATGTTGAGAGCATGTGCCCTTCAGCATGGAGGAAGTTGGGATAAGAGTCTACCTTATGCTGAGTTCTCATATAATAATAGTTATCAGGCCAGTCTGAAGATGTCACCTTTTGAAGCTTTATATGGGAGGAAGTGCAGGACTCCTTTGTATTGGGATCAGACTGGAGAAAGATAGTTCTTTGGGCCTGAACTGATTCAAGAAGCAGAAGAACAAGTTCGTATAATTCGAGAGAATTTGAGAGTGGCTCAAACCAGACAAAAGAGTTATGCTGATAATAGAAGGAGGCCACTGGAATTTGAAGAAGGGGATTATGTGTATCTCAAGGTGTCACCACTTCGTGGAATGAAGAGATTCAAAGTTAAGGGCAAATTGTCCCCTCGCTATATTGGACCATTCTTGATCTTTAGGAGAATTGGAGAGATGGCATACCAACTCGAGTTACCTGCTAGTCTATCGGATGTGCATAATGTGTTTCACGTATCTCAACTGAAGAAGTGTCTCCGTGTTCCTGAGGAACAGTTACCCATGGATGAGCTCAGTGTTCAAGGTGATTTGACTTACACGGAGTACCCGATCAAGATTTTGGATACTTTGACTCGAGTTACAAGAAATAAGGTGATAAAGATGTGCAAAGTTCAATGGAGTCACCACGGTGAAGATGAAGCTACCTGGGAAAGAGAAGAAGAGCTTCGTATAGATTTTCCCCACCTTTTCCCTAGATCTTCTTAAATCTCGAGGACGAGATTATTTTTAAGGGGGGTAGGATTTGTAATACCCAAATTATAAATAATGAAATAGTGATTGATCTCCTTAAGTGTGTGGCTTCCACTCCTTAACACATGGGAACCCCATATTTAAAAATTAACAAGTAACAAATGACATTATTAAGTTGTGCATCATGTTGGCTCTTAATTGTGTGTGTGCATTTTGCGACGATATAAAAAAAAAGGTGACAAGAAATATATCAAAGTCCAAAGTGGAATTTAACATCTAAAAGAAATTCTAGAAATTAGGAAAGAGAAGAAAAATAAATATTATGTAGAGAAAAATAAGTAAATAAAGATAAATGATTCCTAAACTAGGGTTTGAATTTGTATAATTGCTCAAAAGTGAAGCTCATAACAAGATTCAAATTCAAAGTTGAAATTCAAATGAGGAAATAATAATAAAAAAAGAAAAGCAATTCCCTACCGAATGGGCCTCTTTTCCCTCCCGCGGCCCAACTCTCTTTCATCTAGCCGGCCCACTCCCCTAACTCGTTCCAGCCTCCCCACCGCTCTGTGTGTGCACCTAGGCGCTGGGGCAGTCGCTGACAGCACGGGCCCGCTCGTGCAGTGACCCATCCGCCTAGCAACCATCCCCGCCGCACCACGTGCATTCCTGCCTGACTCGCTTACATGCGGGCCCGGGTTGTCAGGCCCATCTTCCCCAAACGGTCTGCCGATCCCGACGGAGCCTCCACTGCGCGATGTGGCCACCGGCGGATGCGGGATCACCATCCCCCATAAGACCCGGGATGTGGTGCGCCCTCTCCTGGTCATACCGCTAGAGCCGTCCAGAAACCAAAAACGCCGAGAGCAGAGCGAGAAAGAAGAAGGTCCGCCGCGGTGGGAGCTTCGATTCACCGGCATGGAGGCTCCGGTGCATGCCTGGGGATACGCTCTGGGAGTCGGGGAACACACTGGTGGGGGACACAAGGCAGGCGGCCAGCTCGGAGCTGTGAATTTCTCACTGGTGGGACGGAGGCGCCAACACTCTGCTCCGTGTCATGGCCGTCCTCGTTTCCGCCTCCTCTCGCGGTAAGAAATCCATCATCCGGTTCACCAATACCTCCTCTACGTGTACCATACCTCGGATCCATGTTTAGGGCTTGAGTTCGTGGGTTGGTGTGGCCTGGACCATGGCCTCCGCCGTGGGCGCTGGACGCCGGTGGCCCTGGTCGCTGGGTTGAAGATAGAAGAATGGCCCTGGCCGTTGGATCATAATCAGGCACTGCGAAATCGAATGGTGGGCGCTCTGTACAGGGGATTGCATAGCGAGCGTTGATCCGTGGATGGACGGATGGGGTTAGATCACGCGTTAATAAAACCTAGACCGTAGATGTGAGATCCAGCGGTGCAGAATCAGATCTGCGGTTCATTAAATCCAAATCGTCGATCTTGGATCGAACGGCTTCAGTCGCGTACCGGTTCATTAAAATCTAGATTCAATCCAGGCCAGAGAATCCCGATCGGATGGCTCAGATTAGAAGTTACCCCTTCGGCCGCACGTCTTATAAAAGAACCCCCTGGAAACTAGAGATTCAACCTGCCATCCATATTCAACTGTTCACTATGTCTTGAACATTTTACCCCCGAGCCCCCTGCACTCTCTGAAAATAGTGCGCCCAGTCCAGAGATTGTTTAAATGGAATAAATGAAATAGAAAATAGATTTTTAATAGGAAAATAATTGCTAGAACTTCAATAAATCATAGAAAATGCATATGAACTCCAAATTACTTCATTCCACTTCCTAAAATTTTGTATTTTTATTCTCTATCACCTAGAACCTCTGTTATGTCATGAAAACAGTAGGAAATTTATTTCTCACTTAATCCTATTTAAAGCACATAAAACATTTGAAAATCCATAACTTAAAATCTATAACTCAGAAAATTATGATTCCTATTCCTAGGTTTTTATTTTAATATGTAGATTATTACTGTGTATTTTGTTTACATGTTTGGTGTAATGTTAATTTCTCTATATGCACTGTGCTTGTTTGTATTGTGGCGAGTAGAAGAACCCGTTGCTGAGGATCCTGGTGAGCAGCAGGTTGAAGTAGCTGAGCAGGAGCTCATTGAAGGCAAGTTGTGCCCTTGACCACTTTTTACCCAATAATGTTCTTTTATATCACTTATCCATGCATAGGTTAATTTTGATGGGACCCAATAGGTCACCCTAGATTGTTTATCACATTACCTTGTTTACCCCTGAATCACTGGGTAGTTTGCTATTGCTTTACATGGTGTTGGGATAATCATTTATTATATCTATGTTCCAATTATTCTTGTTATTCTGTTTATGTTCATGTCAAGTTCATTAATGTTAATTGGAACATAGAGCTTAACTTGAGAACCACGTGCCACCACAAGGGTTTAATGGGACGCCCTTGGCTGACTAATTAGGAAAGCTAGTGGAAGACTACCTTACCCGAAAGGGGCAAGGGCAGTAGGGGAGTGGTCAGTGTAGGGAGGTCCCTGGTTGATTTTGCTGCGATGGCGGTCAGCCAGGAACCCTGCATTGGAACTTCCTATAAACTGTAGCGGGTTTTCGGAAGCTAGTGGAACTTTGTAAAGGCCTCGTAGTGTTGCCCTGCCGTGCTTCCTAGGTAGAGGTGTATGGGATTCGCGACCCCTTGGCAGATGGGTAACATGACTTGTGGGTAAAGGGTACAACCTCTGCAGAGTGTAAAACTGGTATACTAGCCGAGCTCACGGTCATGAGCAGCTCAGGACTCTCTGATGTTTAAATTATGGAACTTAAATTCAATTTTGTCATTTGCATATGCATGGGTTTATTATTAATTTGTTCTATTACTTTATTTAAGGTTTGGTATTTACTTACACTTAGTAATTGCTAATAAAATTTTGACCAACTACTTAAAAGCAATGCTCAGCTTTAACCATTCTCTTTGATAAGCCTTACACTCCATGAGCTCCCACCTTTGGTGAGTTCATGTCACATTATTCCCCACAACTTGTTGAGCGATGATCATGTGTGAGCTCACCCTTGCTGTCTCACACCCCCCCCCCCACAGGAGAAGAGCAGGTGGTTCAGGAGGAGCCACAAGGCGAGGAGTATGATCTGATCTAGGTGGCGTTTCTCAGTTGACATCGGCGCCGACGATCCTTAGTTCGTTTTATCTTTATTATTTTATTTTGTAATAAGTCTTCCGCTATGTAATAATTACTCTGATGTTTTATGACATTTATCTCTATACACTCTGTTATTATATATGTTGTCTTCTTGGCGCATGTATGAGATGCACTTGGCTTTGTTCCTTAAAGCCGGGTGTGACAACCAGATATGGGCTATATGAATTCTTGGTGATGTCATTCGGGCTGACAAATGCACCAGCATATTTCATGTATCTGATGAATTCTGTTTTCATGCCAGAATTGGACAAGTTCGTGGTGGTTTTCATCGATGATATTCTGGTGTACTCAAGGAACAAAGAAGAACATGCCGGGCATTTGCATGTAGTACTTCAACGTCTGCGAGATCACCACCTTTATGCCAAGTTATCCAAATGTGATTTTTGGCTAAAGGAAATCAAATTCTTGGGTCACACTATCTCTCAGGCTGGAATAGCTGTTGATCCTGATAAAGTGCAAGAGGTGATGAACTGGAGGCCACCAACGACTGTTCGCCAGATTCGGAGTTTTCTGGGATTGGCTGGTTATTACCGAAGATTTATTCCGGACTTCTCTCGAATTGCGAAGCCTATTACTGAGTTGCTGAAGAAAGAAGTCAAATTTGTGTGGAGTTAGAAGTGCGAAGATGCCTTCCATGCATTAAGGCAACATCTGACCACAGCACCAGTATTGGCGCAACCCGTCAGCAGCAAGCCTTTTGATGTATATTGTGATGCCTCTGGCACCGGGCTAGGTTGTGTCTTGATGCAAGACAACCGAGTCATTGCTTATGCCTCAAGAGCACTCAGGCCTCATGAGCAGAATTATCCCACTCATGACCTTGAGTTAGCAGCAGTGGTTCATGCATTGAAGATGTGGAGGCACTATCTAATGGGAACCCACTGCAACATCTTCACTGATCATAAGAGCCTTAAGTACATTTTTACTCAGGCTGATCTCAACATGAGGCAGAGAAGATGGCTAGAGCTGATCAAGGATTATGACCTGGAGGTACATTATCACCCAGGGAAAGCTAATGTGGTAGCAGATGCCTTGAGTCGGAAGTTGCAATGCAACTGTATTCTGATGGATTCTCATGTTAACACCTTGTGTGATGAGTTGAGCAAGATGCAGATTGAAGTGATTCCTTCTGGTTCTTTGTCTCACATTGCTGTTGAGCCAGCTTTGCAAGACCAGATTATCATGGCCCAGCTCAGTGACAAGGGAGTGCAGATTATCAAGAAGAATCTCCATCAGAAGGTTGAGAAGTATAATTGTTTCCGCCAGGATGAGAAAGGTGTGTTATGGTTCAAAAGCAGATTGGTAATTCCTAAGGACCAGGATCTCAAGAAGAAAATTTTGGATGAGGCTCATCTCTCCAAATTCTCTATGCATCCGGGAAGCACCAAGATGTACCATGATTTGAAGCTTTTGTACTGGTGGACCAGAATGAAGAGGGAGATAGCCCAGTATGTATCAGAGTGTGACACCTTTCAGAGGATAAAGGCAAGCCACTTGAAGTCCGCTGGAGCTTTGCAACCACTGTCCGTACCTTCGTGGAAGTGGGACGACATCAGCATGGATTTCATTGTGGGTCTACCCAACACCTCTCGTCACCATGATTCAATTTGGGTTATTGTGGACCGATTGACGAAAGTGGCACATTTTCTTCCTATGCACACCACTGATAAGGCTCAGAAGTATGCAGAATTGTATATCGACCGGATCGTGTGTTTGCATGGATTACCTCGGACCATTGTTTCTGACCGAGGAGCCCAATTTGTTGCCAGATTTTGGGAACAATTGCAAGAGTCTTTGGGAACTAAGCTAATCAGGAGTTCAGCTTACCACCCACAGACTGATGGTCAGACGGAAAGGGTAAACCAGATTCTGGAGGATATGCTGAGAGCTTGTGCGATCGATTGTGGCAAGAACTGGGATAAGCACCTCTCCTTGGCAGAGTTTGCTTATAACAATAGTTACCAATCCAGCCTAAAGATGGCACCTTTTGAAGCTCTCTATGGAAGAAGGTGCAGGACACCACTCAATTGGTCTCAGCCTGGTGAAAGAGAAGTTTTTGGACCTGATTTGGTGACTGAAGCCGAAAGGAAGGTCAAGTTAATCAGGAAGAATCTAGAAGCTGCTCAGGCCAGGCAGAAGAGCTATCATGATAGAAGAAGGAAACCTCTCCAGTTCGAGGTGGGAAGTTTTGTATACCTCAAGGTATCACCCACCAAGGGAGTGCAGAGGTTTGGGATCAAAGGCAAGCTAGCCCCTCGTTACATTGGACCTTATGAGATCATAGAAGCATGTGGACCCGTGGCATACAAGTTGAAGTTACCTTCAAAGATGTCTGCCATTCACAGCGTATTCCATGTATCTCAGCTGAAGAAATGTGTTCGATTGCCGACTGAGATCATAGCAGAGCCAGAATTGGAGATAGAGCCAGATCTCTCGTACCAAGAGTACCCCTCCAAGATTCTGGACTGCAAGGAAAGATCAACTCGGGCTAAATCAATCAAGATGTTCAAGGTCCAGTGGAGTAATCACTCAGAGGAGGAAGCTACTTGGGAAACCGAGGAATTCTTAAGATCCAACTTCCCCGATTGCCTACCTAAGGAAGCTGGTATGTAATCACCCCCAACCCCTCCTCCTGCCTTTCGAATCTAATTTCCAAAAATATGATCTTAATTCAGAATGAAGTAACTATAAAGTAAAACTTAAAAGGACTTCCTTCTGAAGTTGCAAAGAGAATGACATTCGAAGAGCAGTTTTGCCCTAATAATAACAATCCCCACCCTTTTCCTATCAGTCTCACCCTTCGCTTCACCTCGAAAGGACTCTGGCCCGAATCTCGGAACGAGATTCCTTTAAGGGGGGGAAGGCTGTGACACCCCAGTGTCACCTAGGGTTTCTCTTAAAAAGCCAAACCAAGAACCATTATTTTATGTGAACCAAAGTAAGCATGAGCATCAAAATAACTTAAGTAAGAAAGAATTCACCAAGTATATGCTTAAAAGTGTCATGATTAAGACAATTGAGTCTCTTAAAGGATAAGAATGTGCAACCCTAATTAAGAACCCTAAGTGAACCCCATCAACAAAATTCAAGAAAATAAGCAAAAGGGAATGAAAAGTTTAAAATTTTGAGTTGAGCCAATTATATAAGTTAAAGTATATTTGATAAGCAACAAGATAGATTGAGAAAGCTTAGCCAAAATAATTCAAGAAACCCCCCAAATCAAGCTTCTTTTGTTGGGACTCATTGGGAATTCTGAATTTCAGAATTCTGAAATTCAGACCTTGAGCCAAAGATCAGGGATGTTCACCTTGATCCCTAACTCGAATCCTAATGGCCCCATTGACAAAATTGTGTCTAACTAACCCCTCTATCGTGTGCCAGAAGATGGCATTGGGACGCGAGACCTAGACACGACAAAACTTGGGATTTGCCTCGGGTTTGGGCAGGGAGACAGACCAGATTTCCTGGCTCCATATCTCTGCAACCAGTAGGCAAAATCCTATGACCTCCACACAAGAATGGTAGCTTGTAGGGAGGAGAAGAGGTTTTGTGCACTGACCAAGGCGAGAGCAGGCTCGGATGAGCGACCACACGCGCCAGAGCTTGGGCAGAACGCACGGGCACACGTGTTCGACCCTGGTCGGCACGCCAGAGCTCGCCCAACCCGCGCGCGCGCTCGCCCCGGCGTCCGGTCAAGTCCGCCGCGCGCCCACGCCCTCGGCCGTGCCCGCCCGCGCCTATAAAGCCTCCCCGGGCGCACCTCTCTTCGCCCCGCACTCACCCTCACCGGCCAGCCACCGTTCCTTAGCTCCGGCGAGCTCATTTCCGCCCGCCATTGCCGCCAGAGCTACGGCCGCCGTGGCCAGCCCACTCCAGCCACCCTCCAGCCCAACCAGTGCTTCGGCTAGCTCCGCCAGTAGCCCGTGAAGCTTGCCAAGCCCTCGGACCCGGCCGGACTTCACCGGAGGCCCGAGATCAACCTCACCGGACTTCGGTCTTCCGCCGCCGCGCGTGGACCGAGCTATCCAGTGAGTCTCCGCCCGATTCCTTTCGCTCATGTCTTCTCTGGCATCCCGTGGACCTCCCTAACCTATTTGATTGAACTATCTCGCCGCGACCAGGCCGGTCTCCTCGCCGCCGACGAGCATCCCCGCCTGCGCGCGTGGACCGACCGACTCCGGCCATCTCCGACGGTGTTCCGCACACCGTTGTGATCCCCGCAACCTCCCCTTCACCCTCGGCCACTTCACCGGAACAGTCTCGCCGCCGGTAAGCCCCTCCGCCCTTTTCTTCGCCGCGGCTACTGTTTAAGGTAGAAGAAGGACCTCGGGTTAGGTTCTGTAGAACCCGAGGGGTTTTTCGTAATGTCAGCGACTCATGTGAATAGTAACCTAAGGACTGAATTGCGAGGAAAACTTAGAAAAACCGCCAGGGACCCCAGTGCAAAGTGGATTTCCATTAATCAATTCTGTTATTCTTTTTAAAATAACCAGAGAACTTAGGAAATCCATAATTTGATGAAATCTTAATGAAAAGCTGTCAAACCAATTTTGCTAGCTCTGGAATATTATGATCTATCATTTAAAAATAGTAAACCCCATGCTTTCTGTTCAAAATTTTAGAGTTTAAATTTAAAAACAGAAACCCCCTAAACCTTGTTTAATTAAGGAAAATTTGTTTTTCTTTTGTGCTGAGCTTAAGAAAATTTGTAGATGCTTATACCTTAATTAGACACTGTTTAAAAATAGTAGGAGCCCCAGCATTAGAGATTATGATGTAGTTATTCATTTAAAGCCATTTTGTCCAAAACTTAGAGAAAATCAGAAAGGCCTTAGAGATTAATGAACAGTGATTAGTAATATTTTTCCTAGATTACTTATGCAACAAAGAACCTAGGAAAAATGCAGAGACCATTAATTTGGACCAATTTCTAATTAAGATGCTTTAATTAGCATTATGTAGACTGAAAATCAATTATTAGAATTGCAAAACTATAACCAAAGTGGTTAACAAAAATCCAGTGAACTTATAACCACCAGAGCCCCACTACAAAAATACAGAGCACCCCAGCCTAACTTTTTAAGTAGGGAAAATAAATACAGAATGATAATAAGGCATTTTCCCACTAAATCATGAGCAACCCCAAATAATGTGATAATGGGCAACAAAAATTTTGCTAAGTCCATGATGAGATAAACCACCAGAGAAAAATGCAAACCCATGAAAAAGAAGTGAACCCATGCCTTTTGCTAGTAATTTGTGAGAAAGGCCATTTAGCTCAAATAATGCAAACCACCCCTTCCCTTAAGCAAAAGGAAGCCAAACTCCAGAATGATTGCTCTTGCACAAAATACTAGCTAAGAAAAATAAGAACTCTGTTGTTTGATGTTTTTCAAGTATAGTGGTAGTAGAAAGCACCCCTTTGGCTAGAAACCTTAAGAAAATCTTGGGGAAAGAATTAAAGGGTATTAATGACTAGAAATTTGTATCAAGTCGTGTTACAACACCTAAAAGCCAGCAAAAATAAGTTTTTGAAAACTACCCACTGTTAAATAATAGTTGTAGTTCAAGGTACCCCTTCTGCCCAAAAATTTGGTAATTTTGTCCAGAGAAAACCATTCACTTTCTGAACCCCAAATTTTGAGACAGAGAATCATACACCAGTAACAAGCCACTGTAATTTTTGCAGAATTTTTGGAATTTTATAAAAGCAACTTGTAGTTCAAACCTACTCCAAAACATTAAAGAGAATAAAAGAAAAGAGAAGAAGGAATAAACCTCATCCCAATAAGACTAACCCAATTTACCAAGTATACCACTAAAGGGTTTTACATAAGCAAAGTTAACTGGTTTTAACTCAAAAGATCATACATCTTTAAAGTTATAAATTCTAAAGCACATATCATATCATGCATATATCTTACGCATTGCATTCATTAGATTGTAATCTTGCCGACGGAGAGTACGTGCTCATCCCCGAGCAAGGACCTGTCCAAGAGAAGGACCAGGAGCAGGCTTCAGAGGCTGCTATTGAGGATCTCCCCGCAACCCCAGCAATTGAAGGCAAGCCCCGGTTTTATGCATAACCATGTTATTATATGCTACTTTACTACACTTAATGCTTGTAGGATTGCAATGTGCACTTAAGTGTAGGAGTTGCTTGAAACCTCTAGTTGCATGAACTTAGGATTCCTTTTTGAGATGAATACTAGTATGCTAGGTCGAGTAGCTGCTTGCTAATCAGGATCTCGGTAGAAGTCGAGTGATTTTTCTAGCACTCGCGCGAGGTCAGGAATTGATTGTATTCATCTTGATAATGGGATATATGTTGGTCCGTGGACTTGGATCCAGGGAGGATGCCATGTCCATGAGACGGGAAAAATGAATTAAGGATTAATGTGTGGATACCTGAGTCAAGCTTTTGAACGTACTAAGCACATGCCGGGAAAAATGGTAACCGGTAAACCTAGTACCTGAGTGAAGCCGGGCGCGGACTTTATCCCTCATGCGACCTGAGACAGGGTCTCCCATGCTAGCTATGGTGGGTACAAGTGCGGCCACTGCACGACGGCAGTCGGGGTCAGTGGAGCATTGTATGCCAAGGCGGTGAGGCCTGGACGCGAACGGGGAATCGATGGGGACGGTTGTCATGTGTGGGGTCGGAGTACCCTGACATGCCGTGTGTTTAGGTTTACCTTGCAAGGTTTAAAAACTCGATTCGAATCGTCTGCTTCTCGCAGCTAATGAGACTGCTTGATTCCTTGTACTGCATCGAGTAAGAAGTGAAATGTGGATTATATGAGATAACTTGTTGATTGAACTAATTGATTGTTACCATGTATGCTTAGAAGGAGCAAATCTAGCTAAGTTAATGATGGTAGAATTTGAAAAGCTAAAAGTTGATTTTAGAAACAGCTAGTGCTTTTGGCAAACCAAACCCCTCAGCCAAACAGCTGCATAGTCTAGAGGTAGAGGAGTAGACTCCTCACACCGGTTAAGTCTAGCTGAGTATTAGTATACTCAGCCTTGCTTGTGGCACCATTTTTGCAGGTACCATGCAGGATGTAGTTGATGATGTGACTTGGCCTACCACCCTGCCACCAGGTTGGACGGTCGAGTGGGATGTTGCTCCGGCAGGAGAGGAGCATGAGGAGTAGTGGGCTAGGCCTTGCCCATTTCCTCATTACCGACGACATCGATTATCCGCTGCACTTTAATTTGTGAACTTTACTTGCTACTCAAAAACTCCGATTTATGTAATAACTCAGTACTTAATTTGAGGTTTCCTGTTTTATTGTATTTCTTCTGTGACTCACCTTCGAGTGAGATTGTGGAGATTGATCCTGGTTTAGTGGCTTCATCAGACTAGATCTGAGGGACTGACGGGTTATTCCGATTTAAGTGTGTTACGGCCCCTGAGGCGTGACTTAGGCACTTAAGCTGGAATAATTCGGGCGGTTCTGCCACATATGCTACTAAGTAAAGCCTTGAGGATGCAACAGAACCTCGAAGATAAGAAAAATGAGGTTATAATTGAAGGCTTTGAAAGCAAAATTAAAGATCATGAAGCTGCTCTTGAAAAGAAAGATTTAGTTCTTCAAACCATGGAGGGTTCACTGGCAGAAGCCCAAGCCGAGATTGCAAGATTAAATAGTGAACTCCTCCTGAAATCAGAAAACTTCGAGCAAGAAAAGAAGAATCTCGATACGAAGCTTAAAGTCGAAGTCGAGAAGAGTTCAAATTTGCAAAAAATCCTTGAAAGAGCTTCAAGACAAATGCCTAAGCTTCGGCAACCGGTGCGTGCAACGACTGAAGCAGGTCTTCAACTCAGTTGGAGCTAGTTCTGAAAAATTTGAACCTTCGGTTGAAGACCTGCCAGACACCTTCGAACATATTGAGGGCGAAGTTGATGCACTTGACAAAGTTATAGCTGGGCACGGTGACTTCTGTGCCCTGCTAGCTTCTCGGGGCACAGCTGTTGCTTTCATGAAGACTAGTTGTACACATGGGAAGATCGTGGACAGGCCAAACTTCAGCCTGTCACCATCAGATTTAGCTGACATCTCTAGTCTAGCCCGAAGCATTGGAAATAGATTCATAACTCAAATCTAGACGAAGGGTGGGCGAGACTTAGCTGGTGACGAAGCTCGAAGTCATCTCAAGCCGATAATACACCTGTACCAATTGCTTACCTTGTCCTTGAGATTTGTGTTTACCTTATACCGCTTTGTTATGTACAGGATGCCGAAGTCGAAGAGCAATGATCCGAAGCTTGGCGGATGAAGTGATGAAGCTGAAGACACTGCTGCAAAAAAGCTCTAGATTTTTTTTGATTTAACCTTGTAAAAGATACTGTAATTTAGGAATCAAACATTACTCTGTAAATTTGTACATACCTTGTAATATATTTTTACCTTTCCATCCATGTATGAACTGCTTTGATGTGGACGAAACTTGTATTTTTTGAGCCGAAGGCGAAAAACACCTTCCCTTCTTTTCGTACACAACTAAGCGTAAATTTGCTTCTTTTGTACTCATCGAAGCCTTGTCATTAGAGCTGAAGCAATTGTCTGTACACTATGATATGATGATGATGATCCTACGAATTTCTAAATGAATGTGTATGAATGCAATGAATGATGTGATGTAATGTGCAAATGAATGTCCAAACACACGCTTACGAAGCCACACCTAGACTCTGCATCCCCTTAGGAATGACTTTGGAGTCTTCTTCACCGTTTATTTTTTGGTGTTCACCGTTGACTTTTCGGTGTAAGTTTTGCATCCCCTTAGGAACGTCTTTTGAACTTCTTCGCCTTCTATTTCGGCGGTATAAGTTCTGCATCCCCTTAGGAACGTCTTTTGAACTTCTTCGCCTTATATTTCGGCGGTATTTGGCTCTGCATTCCCTTAGGAATGACTTTTGAGCAGAAAACTTACGCTGCGCTCCCTTAGGAACAACTTTTTGTAGCTTCGTCGTGCTCTGCATCCCCTTAGGGACGACTTTTGAGCTTCTCCTTGGTTTTTTTCTTTTTCTGCACTCGATGGTGCATGCTCAGATTTTACATTTTTCATTCTTTTGGGGAATTTTGCTCTGGTAGAGCTGAATAAAAAAAAGAAAAATTACAAGCGATGGCCCCATTAAAAACCTTTCTCCCCCTTTAGAAAGGAAAAGGGTGCCATAGGAAAAAATGAAAAAAGATTACATCAAATTACACATAATATCGTCGAAGCTCATCCACATTCCTTCAATCTATAAGAACCGGGCCTTGACGAAGATACCACCAGAAAAGGTCCTTCCCACTTGAGTTGTAGTTTGTCTACTGTGTCCGGATTAGCCACTCTCAGAAGCACCAAATGCCCTGGCTTAATATTTTTCTCCCGAACTTTTCTATCGCGCCATTTTATTGTTTCGGCTTGATATTTATTGATATTCTCCATAGCCTAAAGTCTGGTCCCTTCTATAGTATCTTTTGTCACGTGATAATCAGCTTCGTCTTCTGCCGAAGCTGCTGTTCTTATTGACCCCGCTTTAGCTTCTTTTTGGTTATAGCTTCGTCGCCAAATAATAATTTGAACAGTGTGAAACCTGTTGATCTTGATATGGTTGTATTGTGGCTCCACACCATCTTAATCAACTCATCTGGCCACTTTCCACTAGGCTGATTGAAGATTAGCTTCATTATTCCCGTCATTATAATACCATTTGCTCTTTCGACCAGCCTGTTTGACTCCGGGTGCCTAACTGATGCAAAATGAATCTTCGTGCCAATCTGATCACAGAAAACCTTGAAAGTTTCGGCATCAAACTATGTTCCATTGTCCACAGTTATAGCCTTCGGCACACCGAAGCGACAAACAATATTCTGCCAAAAGAATTTATGGACTATAACCAATGTTATTTTTTCCAAAGGCTTCGCTTCAATCCACTTAGAAAAATATTCTACAGCCACCACAACATATCTCAAATTGCCTTGCGCTGGTGGAAGTGGGCCTAGCAAATCCAGGCCCCAACTTTGCAACGACCAAGTGGGTTGCATCCGAAGCTGCCTTCGACCCGTAGAATCCTTGTGTAAACACTTTTCCCAGCAATGTCCTAGACCCAATATGAGATACACACAGACCTGCATGTATCTCCTTCATTAATTCAACACCTTTAGCTCTTGATAAACACTTGAGAAGTGGAGAACAGACTCCATGTTTATATAATTCCCCTTCTATTATCACATACGGTCTTATCTTTGCCTCCATCCTCTTATTATAAGCTTCATCATCTGAAAGGCAATTACCTTGGAGAAAAGATATAATTTCAGTCCTCTAATCTTCACTATGTACTGGAGAAATGGCAAGCACTGCTCTCTCCATGAGTTCAACCGAAGGTGCCTTTATTGTTTCAAAAAATACTTCCGAAGGTAGGGGAAGCCCCTGAGCCGCTGATTTGGCTAGCAGATCTGCATGCTCATTTTCACCTCTTGGAATATTCTTGACAGTAAAACCTTCGAAGGAAGCCTCCAACCTTCGAACTGTATCCAGATATTTTTCAAGCTTCGGATCTCTTGCTTTGCTACTTTTGTCTACATGGCCAGAAATGACTTGAGAATTAGTTTTTAGGATGGCCCTTCTTATTCCCATTGCCCTTAACTTCCGAAGCCCCAACAGATGTGCTTCGTACTCAGCAATATTATTTGTACAACTAAAGTCATGTTTGGCTGCATAACATGTTCTAACTTTCGAAGGTGCCACTAGAGCAGTAGTCGCTCCTTCACCGAAGGTTCCCCAGGATCCATCGCAGAACACCGTCCAAGCTTCGGCGTCTTTGTTTATTTCTTCTTCCTGAGCCCCTGGCGTCCAATCGGCAATGAAGTCTACTAACGCCTGGGACTGAATTGAGGATCTATGCACATAGTCAATGGTGAATTCATTAAGTTCTGCAGCCCATTTAGAGGCTGTGACGAAGGAACAATTATGCGATATGCTTGAAAATAATGCCGAAGCTTTCTTTGACACAACTTATAGCACCTTCTCCAATTCTGTATAATTTTTCTTTGACAGACTTAAAACTTCGGAGACGAAGTACACTGGAGCTTGCTTTTTGACTTGGCCATCTAGCTTCTCCTGCACAAGTGCCGCACTTACTGCAGAATGTGAAGCTGCAACATATAAGAGCAATGGAGCCCCTAGCGAAGGTGGACTTAATGTTGTTAAATCAATCAAATATTGCTTCAATTCTTCGAAGGCTTTTTGCTGAGCCGGGCCCCATTGAAAGACTTCGGCTAACTTTAGTATTTCAAAGAATGGCATATTTCTTTCTGCTGATCTGGATATGAATCTGTTTAATGATGCTAATCTGCCTACCAGCCGTTGAGCCCCTTTCTTTGTACTTGGCGGTTCCATCCGAAGGATAGCTTCAATCTTGCTTGGGTTAGCTTCAATTCCCTTCATCGATACTAGACAGCCAAGGAACTTGCCCTTCTTTACCCCAAAAACACACTTTTCTGGATTTAACTTCAAACCAGCTTGCCTGAAATTGGCAAATGTCTCTTGCAAATCAGCAATGTGATTTTCTTGCTTCGTGCTTTTAACTATGATATCATCAACATAGGTCAGCACATTCCTGCCTATTTGAGAATGAAGGACTCTGGCTGTCATTCTGCTGAAACTTCCTCCAGCATTTTTAAGCCCCTCAGGCATCCGAAGATAGCAGTATGTACCACTGGGGGTTATGAAGCTAGTCTTCGGCTCATCTTCCTTCTTCATCCAGATTTGGTGGTAGCCTGAGTAACAATCTAGTAGACTCATGAGCTCTGACGAAGCTGCTGCATCTACTAGAGAATCTATTCTTGGCAATGGGAACTCATCCTTTGGACAAGCCTTGTTAAGATCTGTAAAATCAATGCACATTCTCCATTTATCGTTGGCCTTCTTCACCATAACAGTGTTGGCTAGCCACTCTGGGTATTTCACCTCTCTGATAACACCAGCACTAAGAAGCCTCTTTACTTCATTCTGAGCACCTTCAGCTTTGTCATAAGACATTTTCCGAAGCCTTTGTTTTCTTGGTCTGAAAGATGGATCCACATTGAGTGAGTGTTCATGACATCTCTGTTGACACCACAAAGATCATTGGCTGACCAAACGAAGACATCTTTGTTATTGAATAGAAATCTTAGCAAATTCTTCTCCTGCTCTTCAGATAAATGAGACCCCAGCAGTACCTTTTGTTCTACTATATCTTCACACAAAAGCATAGGCTTCGGCTGATCCGCCGAAGCAGCCTTCTCTCTTTTGTATATATACTGCTCACAGGCTTCAGCTCCGTCTATATTATGGATTGCCTTTGAATCTATCCAGTTTCCTTCGGCCTTTCTGCCAGCTTCTTGACTCCCATGAATAGCAATGGGCCCTTGTTTCGAAGGTATCTTCATGCATAGATATGCTGCATGAAGTATTGCTTCGAAAGCATTAAGTGTCCCATGACCAATGATTGCATTATAGGGGTACTCCATGTCAACAATGTCAAAGACAACCTGTTCAGTTCTTGTGTTATGGACAAAGCCGAAGGTTACTGGCATTGTGATTTTGCCGAGTGCTACAATCTACCTTCCTCCGAAGCCACATAGAGGATGTGTAGTGTTGGAACTTGCGTCCCGGAATATTCCCATAAAGCAGGGTTACAGACTGTAATTACAGGGAAGCCTTTACAAATTAGGCCCGTAATGCGTAGCGGCCACGCAGGGCCTGTTACAATGGGCCGGATCACGCGTGGGCCTCCATGTTGGACGAGGCCTCGGGATGGGACGACCTCGTCATAGGCCTTCGTCCTGCGACGCGTGGGACGAAGGGTAAAGTCTGCCAGTCGTCTTGTCTCCGTTGGTGCAGCGAGACTGGCGAAGGCATCGAGCGAAGGGTGGCGTCTTCGCCTTCGCCCCAACATTTGCCCTCCGAGGGACCAGTTCGACTAAGTCATCTGGTGCCGAAGGCGTCGTTAGATGGTGGAGACGCTGCCCTCGCTCGAAGTGGTTCCACGGGGGTTTTTGACATGACCGTTGATTGACGCCGCACTGTTGGATTGTGGGTTTCCCGAAGCGTCGCGCCCTGTGTATAAAAATGGGGTGGGGGCGGCGCGGATTGAAATTTACCTTTCTGCGCGCCGCGAAAACCCTAATCTCCCTTTCAAACTGCTCGCTTGCTCGTCTGCCCTCCTTGCTTCTGTTCGTCGGAGAACTGGCCCGCGTGAAGCAGACCGCGCGCCGCCGTCGATGGTACGTAGCCATGCCGTCTTGCTCCTCGTCTGCTGCGACCACGCCGACGGCCGAGGCGTCTTCCGAAGATCTCTCGGGCACTGTGGCGGCGACAGAATTACGACCGGGTGATATGGTGGAATTCAGTGTTTCGCGGATGTCGTTGGTCCACGTGCAAGATATGCAATAGTTGGGGTATTTTGGCGGCGGAGTTGGGTGTGTCCCGGGGGCAGAGGAGGTTCCCGAGCCCAAGGGCGAATTGGTTGTTTTTGAGGCATTTTTCATCACCAGCCTTCGTCTGCCTGCACATCGTTTTGTGTCGGAGGTTCTGCAGAAGTTCGAAGTCCAGGTTCATCAGCTGACACCGAACGCCGTGGTGGCGTTGGCGAAGTATGTCTGGGCAACAACGTCGTATGGCGGTCAGCCTTCGGTGGAAGTCTTCACCAAGCAATACTGTCTGCACTGGCAGAAGAGAAAAATTGGACATAAGATTGCGCAATTCGGATCGTGCACTTTGACGCCGAAGTTCGGGAAGACTTCGATGGAAGTTGTGGAGCTGGTCCCCTGTGCCCGAAATAAGTGGGGCAACTGGTGGGACTACTGGTTCTATGTTTCAGAAACTGAAGTCGAAGATCACCCAGGGCTCCCTACTGCCATTATGTGCTCTCATTATTATGTGGCGTACCCGCCATTTGAAGTGGCGGAGGATGATGAGAATGAAAGGGCCCTTCGAATTGCTGCCCGTACGAGTAGAGGGCGTGATCTAGTTGAGGAATTCATAGGGTATGGGGTGTGGCCCTTGGCGCATGGATGGGCGCTGGGCGAAGTATGCCCTCACGAGATGCCCTCCCTGGGTGGGCGGAAAGTGCGAAGTCCGCTTTTTGCTTTGGATGTGCGAGGGCGGGATCGTGCCGCGGTTGTGCGTGAGGCGGAGGATGGGGCGGTGTGAATTGTTGGGCGCTACGTGCCGAAGACGGAGGCCCAGCGGAGCTGGGATATACGTGGATCCAACGACCGCCTGAATAGGGTCTTCGAGTTGAATTGTTTGCTGTATGGCGGTTATCCCGGGGAAGACGTTGTCGACCGCAGCGGGAAAAAACCAGCGGCTGTGACTGAAGACGACCCCTCGCCGGAGGCCGCCCTAGCCACTAAGAAGAGGAAGCTAGGTACTACGGTGGGAGAACTGGGGGTCTCCGATAGTTTTGCTATGGAGTTGATGGGGACATGCGCGGCCCCCGGGGGAAGGATGTCTTCGCCCGAGCTCCGGGAGTCTTCGGCGCGGATGCTGGAGGTTACCGGTGGTCGATGGCCCAAGAATGTTCCTATCCCCCGCGCGGCTGGCGAAGACTTATTTACGTCTCGCATGGCTCGTGACTTGAGAGTGTTTCCTTATGGACGGAATATTGTTGCTGTTGTGTCGGCAGTGATGAACAAGGATCGCCAGGATGCTGCACAGAAGCGTCGGGCGGTCATCAGGCTCCCCGATGCTAGATGTGAAGCGAAGAAAGCGTGGGGGAGTGCGAAGGCTGCCGTCCCCGGCGGTAGCCAGCCGACGCTGGCTGCGAAGCCGGCCGTGCCTGGATCCAGCAAGGTGCCGGAGAGCACGAAGGCGGTCAGCGCCGGCGGAACCAAGTTTGCCCCGGACGGAGCTACGAAGGTCCGGGAGTTGCCTTCGTCGGGGAAACGCGTTGCCGACTTTGGCACGAATATTAGCGTGGACGACTATCTCGTTGGTAAGCTTTTTTTTGACCGGTGATACGTTGCAGGGTTGGCCGAGGGGCAACTGGTTGTTGTCCCGCCTGCGGTGGCAACCACGACGTCAACCGCGGTGCTTGGGGTGAAGGGTGGCGCTTTCAGCGCTGGCGGCGAGATTTCGGCGGCCACTGCCGTCAAGGACGAAGCGGGCACCATGTCCCGCCGGCTGAGGGAGGCGTCGCAGCAGCTGTCGCAGCAGCTAAGTCAAGTAAGTTGAGCTGGACTTTGGTGTTTGCCGCTTTCATGGGGATTGTGGTCTCATGTGTGTCTGTTAGGCGGCCGACTTCGTCGATCATGTGGCGTCGGGTGCCCTTACTGCAGATGTGTCTGCCGAAGTCGAGAGACTTCAGGCGCAGCATGCGGACGCCGTTCAGGAGAAGTCGGCTGCGGAGAGCAAGAGCCGCAGGCTGGCGAAGAAGGTGGCCGCCCTGGAGGGCGAGAGGACGGACCTCCGGCGCCAGCTGGTGGAGGAAAGGAGGGAGGCCAACCAGGCCATCGCCGAGGCACATGCTGCGCAGGCGGAGGCCAAATTGGCGCAAGCGGAGGGGAGTCTCGCTAGCCAACGCGCCGAGGAATGGGAGGTGTGGTTCAACGCTCTGCACGGCCGCATGGAGAGGGCCGAGGCCTCTACGCGCTCGGAAGTTGAGCGGACGCGCACACAGCTCGTGGACTCATACCGCGAGCTGGGTGCACGGACTGCTGACTTCGAGGTGCCCGACCGAGAGGCAGGCCTTCGCTTCCTTGAGTGGCTGCAAGAGGAATTGCTGGCACTCCCGACCATCGTGGAGGGCTTCATGTCCTTTGCCTCCCTCGTCAACTGCGAACGGGCCATGAATGCGCTGTCCCGCGAGGGGTGCAAGCACTATGAGGGCTTCGACCAGTCCGATGAAGACTTTGGGCGTGAAATTTTTAAGGTCGAAGACCCTGTGGTGAAGGATTCCGCGGGGGGCCTCTTCGATCTGATGTGGGGTCCTCATGGCCGGGAGGCGGTTAGGGAGCGGTCTGATCGGGCGAGAGAGCAGGTAAGTCTTGTCTGTTGTTTCGTGTGACTGAATGTGGGTACATGTGGGTTTGCTGAATGAGTGTGCTGTTGCTGCAGATGGCGCATGCCGAGGATGTCGAAGACCTTGGGGATCTGAACGGCGCGCGGCCCAAGGCTGAGGTCAACCCTGAAGCTGCTGAGGGCTCCTCCGCTGGACCTGTGCCCATTGTATCTGGTGAAGGCTCCTTGCCAGCCCCTGCGCCAACGGCGGAGGGCCCCCCAAAGGCGGTGGCAGAGCTGGCAGCGGAGGATTCCAATGCGGCGGTAGGGCCTTCGCCAGGTGGCTTAGTTGGTGTGGGGGAGTTAGTAAATTTTGTCTGTGTTACTGAACCTTGGTTGTTGCGCAGGTTCAAGATTTTGGGTCTGCGCATGCAACCGCTACTGATACTGCTAATTTTGTGGCGGCTTCGACTGTGGTTGCGAAAAATGATTCGGGTGGTTCTGTGTCTAAGTTTTTTGAGTCTGATGATTCTGGGAATTCGGTGGTGTGGACGGAAGAGTCTTCGGATGATGATTTGGATTATTTTGCGGCATTGGATGTGGCTGCGGCGGAGGCTTCTCCGCGTGTGGTGGGTGCTGAAGTTCCCAGTCCAAGTGTTGGGTCTAGGCGTCGAAGGGCGGTGGCGAAGCGTAGAGTGAGTGAGGTGGAGGGTGGTCGTCTTCGTGTGGACAGGACTGGCAAGCGGGAATTGTTGTCCTCGCCAGCTGGGGCGAGTGTACGTGAGGGGGAATTGCGAAGTCTTTTTGAGGGTGAGGAGATGAGGATAATGTTGTTTAACTATAGGGAGATGGGTATTATCCCGAAGGTTGAACCAATGTAAGGTGTGATGCCCTCGCTGTACGTATGTAACTATAATTTGTATGAAGAGGCTGTGTGCCTTCGCTGATCCGGTCGTGCCTGTAGGGGACTTGTGCACTAGGTCTAGCATGTTTATTATGTCGGTCCGGCGGCACCTGTAGTCGGTCGTTGCACGGGTAGTCCTTTGAGAGAGACTTCGTTTTTGCGCGCTTGTTGTGCTAGTCCGGCTGCACCCTTAGGCGACTTTTGCACGGATAGTCTTTTGAGGGAGACTTCGATTTTGCGCACTTTGTTGTGCTAGTCCGGCTGCACCCTTAGGCGACTTTTGCCCCTCGCGGTGACTTCGTGTTTGTCGAATGCCGAAGACCGTCGATGCGGTCTTTTTTCGACGTTGTAGTTTTTTGCGGGGGATTTTTTGCGTGTATATTACATGGCTCCGCCTCATTAAAAACCTCACCCCCCGGGAGGAAAAGAGTGCGGGCCGGAATAAAGTTGTTTTGCGAATTACAAGGGCGAGCTGGCCCTGAGGAGTCAAACAAAAAATTTGCGGAGATTGTCAATGTTCCAAGAATGCTCTAAGTCTTCGCCGGATGGCGTTGTGAGCCTGTACACGCTGGGGGACGCCTTCGTCTTGACGATGAAATGGCCCTCCCACTTTGGTTCTAGCTTGCCCCGGGCCTCTGTCCGAGCTGTCCGGACTAGTACGAGGTCTCCTTCGTTGAATTCCCTCGGGATGACTGTGTGGTCGTGCCATGCTTTTGTTTGAGCTTGGTATTTGTTTAGAGCCTGTAGGGAAAAGACGCGGTCTCCGTCAATGAGGTCCTTCGAAGTAGGCTCGTCTACGTCGGGGTTGGCTAACGTGACTGTCCGTGGTGACCCATGTTTTATTTCTTGCGGGGTCATGGCCTCCGATCCATATAGAAGGCAAAAAGGGGTGAACCCAGTCGCCCTGCACTCAGTCGTGTTCAGCGCCCAGGCCGCTTAAGGTAACAGGTCGGCCCATTTGCCTTTTTTGTCGTCAAGGAGCATTTTTTGACGGCTGTGAAAATTTTACCATTGGCGCGCTCCACGACTCCGTTGGATTGCGGGTGGTACACTGAGGCGAAGGCAAGCTTGGTGCCAATGGAGAAGCAGAAATCCTTGAAGTCTTGACTGTCAAATTGCTTGCCATTGTCAACTGTGAGCTCGCATGGGACTCCAAAGTGGCAAACAATGTTTTGCCAGAAGAATTTCTGGGCAGTCTTCGATGTTATAGTGGATACAACCCTCGCCTCGATCCACTATGTAAAATACTCGACGGCAACAAAGGTGAACTTGAGGTTCCCCTGGGCCGTGGGTAGGGGCCCGACAATGTCCAGGCCCCAGTGCTGAAGGGGCCACGTGTGGGCGATTAGCTTTGTGAATTGCGAAGGGCTTCCCGAGCGTGGAGAAAATTTCTGGCAGGCTTTGCAGGACCTTGTGACCCGATTTGCAGCGCGGATCATGGCGGGCCAGTAGAAACCTTGACGGATCACCTTTGCGGCTAGGGCCCTGGGCCCTGCGTGAGAGCCGCAAGTCCCGCTGTGAACTTCGCGTAGAATTTGGACGCCTTCGGTCTCGATGACACATTTAAGCATGGGTTAACTGACCCCCTCCTTATAAAGCTGGCCTTCGATTAGTGCGAAGTCCTGGCTTCGATGTTTGAGGTGCTTGGCCTCATTGATATCTGTTGGATGATAGTACCCCTGCAGGAACAGCGTTATTGGTGCCCGCCAGTCTTCAGTCATGATGAGGTTGACTATGCGGTGGCCCTCGCTGTCATTGGTTATTTGGAGCCCCTCTAGGCTACGGACGGCTGGCGTGCCGATGACATGGTAGAATACGTCGGAGGGCAGGGCCTCGCCTCTGGCGGCTGCCTTGGCCAGTGCGTCGGCCTCCTCATTTTTGGTGTGGTCCACATGCTGCAAGGTAAAACCTTTGAATTGTCTTTTGAGACTGCGGATAGCCGCGAGGTACTGCATAAGTGCGGGGTCCTTCGCTGCGTAGTCCTTCTCGACTTGGCCGGCGACTACCTTGGAGTCTGTTCTGATGATGCAGGTGGTGACACAAGCGCTCTTAGCTTGCGAAGGCCGAGGATGACAGCTTTGTAATCTGCTATATTGTTGGTGCATCTGTCAGACTCCAAAGCAAAGCTGAGGCATGCTGCGTATCTGTGCTTGACCCCTGTGGGTGAAGTAATGACTGCAGCGGCGCCTGCCCCCGCATGGCACCATGCGCCGTCGCAATGGATTGTCCATACCTTCTCTGCGGACGTGTCCGGCTGTGTTATTGGCCCAGTCTAGTCGACGACGAAGTCTGCCAGGACTTGTGACTTGATGGCTGTCCTGGGTTCGAATGTGATGTGGTAGCCGAAGAGTTCGGCCGCCCATTTGGCAATTTGGACTGATGCCTCCGGGTTTCTAAACAATTCGCCGAGTCCCCTATCTGAGGTGACCCGGACCTTGAACGCTTCAAAATAATGGCGCAATTTGTGCGAAGCTATAACAACTGCATAGGCGATTTTTTCCAGTTCCGTCATATTGCATTTTGATGTCTTGAGTACTTCGGAGACGTAATAAACTGGACATTGCCTGAACGAGCCCTCTCTGTTCTGCTCTTGAACCAGTGCTGCGCTGACCGCATGCGGCGAAGCTGCGATGTAGAGCAACAGTGGTAGCGAGGGGTCTGGGCTTGTAAGAATCGCCAATTCTGATAGGTACTACTTCAATGAGGCGAAGGCCGCCGCCTGCTCTGGTCCCCATGCAAAGTCTTTTGCGCCGCAGAGTGTTTTGAGGAAAGGGAGACTTCGCTCTGCGGATTTGGAGATGAATCTGTTGAGGGCGGCCAATCTGCCTGTCAGTCGTTGGACGTCTCTGGCTGACTACGGGGCGTCATGTTGATGATGGCCTGAATTTTGGTTGGATTGGCTTCGTCTCGCGGTGCGACACCAGGTAGCCCAATATTTTCCCCTGGCGAACGTCGAAGACGCACTTTTCGGGGTTTAGGCGAAGTCGTGCGTCCCACATGTTCGCAAATGTTTCGGCGAGGTCAGCAAGATGGTCTTCCTTGCTTCTGCTGGCGACGACGATGTTGTCCACATACGTAAATATGTTTCTGCCGACTTGGCCCTCGAGCACCATTTTGGTGAGCTGAGAGAAAGTTGTCCCGGCGTTCTTAAGTCCCTCCGGCATTCTGATGAAGCAATACGTGCTGAAGGGTGTTATGAAACTGGTGCTTGCCTTGTCTTCCTCCTTCATATATATTTGATGGTAGCCAGAGAAGCAATCAAGGAGTGACATGACTTCGCACCCGGCCGCACTATCGACGATTTTGTCGATCCGAGGCAGCGGGAAGTTGTCCTTGGGGCAGGCCTTGTTAAGACTGGTGAAATCGATGCACATCCGCCATTTGCCGCTCTTCTTCTGCACCATCACTATGTTGGCGAGCCATGTAGGGTAGGCAATTGGCTCGATAAATTTGGCCTCAAGCAGGCGATGTACCTCGGCCTTAGCGGCTTCTGTCTTCTCATCAGACATCTTACGCAGCCGCTGTTTCTTCGGCCTCACCGAAGGGTCGATTCCTAAGCTATGCTCGATGATGGAGCGACTGACTCCGACTAGGTCGAGGGCGGACCAGGCGAAGACGTCTTTATTCTTGGACAGACAGCAGAGGAGTCTCTCGTCGTCATGCGAAGTGAGGTCTTCGCTGATGGTAACTGTCTGCTTGGGCGTTGCCTGGTCGAGGGGAACAGTCTTGGTCCCGTTATTGCTCTGCAGCTGTGCTTTGTCATGTTCTTTGGCGGTTGGGCTGGCAGACTCGGGGACCTCGCGCTAGGCCGTGAGGCAGTGTACGTTTCTTTGTCCGGGAACGAAGTCTCTTTCTATGTTACGCGCAGTCTGCTGGTTGTCGTAGACTGTGATGGCGCCTTGCGGACCTGGGATCTTCATGCACAGTTAAAGTCCGTGAATGGCTGCCTCAAACTTGTTGATGGAGCCCCGGCCCATTATGGCGTTGTACGGGTACACCATGTCGACGATGTCGAACGTGACTTGCTCACTTCGGGCATTGGGTGCTACACTGAAGGAGAGAGGTAACTCTATTTTGTCGACAGGAAAGGTGCCCTTGCCGCCGAAGCCATACAGTGGGTTGTCCGAAGGCTTGAGCACGTTGTGGCTTATGCCCATGTGATCGAAGGCATGGAGGAAAATGATATTCGCCTGGCTGCCATTGTCGACTAAGACTTTGTGCAGGTCCCAGCCTGCCACGCTGCAGTTGATAACCATGGCGTCGATGTGGGGTGCGCTGCGCAGATCGACGTCTCGGGCGTCGAAGGTCAATGGCACATGGGACCACTTTGTCTGCACGACTGGACCAGTGACGACGACGTGGTTGATGCTGCGGTAATGGTCCCTCTTCTGCCGCTTTGTGTCAAAGTCGGCGCTGGACCCCCCAGTGATCATGTGAATGACTCCGTGGTACGGCTGATCGGCGAAGTCTTCTTGCTTTGGGGCTTGGGGGTGGTGGATGTTTTGCTATTGCTGGTGTGGAGGTGGGTGTGGGGGAGGTACGATTTGTACCTCCTAGTGGTGTTGGTACGCGTGGTGCGGTTGATGCGGAGCGGGGCCGTGGTTGTATGGCTGAGGGGGTTGCTGATATGTGTGCGCGACAACTCTAGGGTTATCGGCTGGTTGCGCCCGTGCCATCCTGTCTCTGGTGGCCTTCGTCTCTGGGCAGTCTCTTGTAGGGTGCACGCAGTCTTCGCCGTGGAACAAGCAGTAAAATCTGCGCAGCTGCTGCGCACGTCCCCGGCCCCGACCGCGAGTTCCGTTTCTGCGGCCCTGGGGGGATACTCCTGGCGGCGAGGAGCCTCGCCAGCGGGGTGCTGGTTGGCGATGTTGTGCACCTGCTGCTGATTGCGGCCGTCCCGACCGGAGTCTGCCTGCGAGGGCCTCGTCCACGTGTGGCTGGACTGCGGAGGGTCTTTGGGTTTCCTCTGAGACTCGACTTTGCACTCGTGGAGCTCTTCGGATCTGGCGTATTTTTCAAATAGTTGATACAGCTCCTGGAGGTTCCTGGGTGGATCCCTGATGCAGTGGCTGTAAAGGACGCTGGCCCGAAGGCCACTGATGGCGTAGTAGATGGCGATTTGGTCATCGACCGAAGGCAGTTGTGACTTGAGGGTCAGAAACTTGCGGTAGTACTCCCGCAAAGTCTCTCTTTCCAGCTGCTTGCAGAGTGAAAGTTCAGCCAAGGCGTCGGTGTCTGGGCGGTACCCTTGGAAGTTGAGCAAGAATTTGTCCCGGAGACTTCTCCAGGAGTTGATGGACAATGGGGGCAACCTGGTGTACTAGGTGAGGGCTGGGCCTTCGAGGGCGATGATGAATGACTTGGCCATCGTGGCGTCGTCCCCTCCGGATGATGCAACGGCAACCTGATAGCTCATGATGTACTGTGCTGGGTCAGTGCTGTCGTTGTACTTGGGATAGGTCCCTGCCCTGAAGTTGGCAGGCCATGGTGACACTTACAGGTGTGGCGCCAGGGGACTTTGCTCGTCAAGGTAGTTGACACCTTGGAATGCCGCGGCGTGTGGGATGGCGTGTCCGTGCTGAGGGATGAACAGGTCTTCGATTTGTGCGCGCTGTTGGAGGGGTGGGCCGTGTTGCAGGCCGAGTTGGCCTTCGCGCTGCATGAGCGCGATCTCTTGTTCAAGCTCCTGAGCCTTCTGCTCTTCGTCGCGTATCATCTGTCGCACCTTGTCTTGTGCAGACACACGTTGACGCTTGGCCTCGAGGATCTCTTTTTGCTTCTGGAGGTTGCGGTTCTTGATGCGCAAGGCGCGCAGTTGTAGCTGCTCCTCTGCTGAAACGTCGATGACTTCGCCGTCCTCGGTGGCGTCCGCGCCCTCCGGTGGAGCGAAGCCTAGGGGAAGTTGCGGTTGTCCTCCAGAGCTGCAGGTGCGGAGACTGCCTTCGAGAGTGGGTTGTTCGTTGCGCTGCCTCTTGCTGAGTGCGTCGTCTTCGCAGGCCTCTTGGTGGGTGGTGTCGACAAGGGCCTTGCCCTTTTTCTCGGCCAGCAGTGCTGCCTTCGCAGCCTCGTCAGCCTTCGAGCTAGCTCTCTTGGGTGCCATCGCGGGTGGTTTTTTCGTAGCACGAACGGTGGGCGCCAAATGTTGGAACTTGCGCTCCGTGCAAGATGATCCAACAGGGGAGTGAAAGTTACACAAACAAGGTTTTAGCTCAGGAAGGCGATTGCTCTGTAATCTAGCCTCTCAAGGGCACTGTGTGGGGGTATTTATAGGTGCATGAGTGTCCAGCAACTTGAGTTAAGGACGCATGTGCCCTTAGGCGCCCAGGTTATCCCTGGAATATTCCCATAAAGCAGGGTTACAGACTGTAATTACAGGGAAGCCTTTACAAATTAGGCCCGTAATGCGTAGCGGCCACGCAGGGCCTGTTACAATGGGCCGGATCACGCGTGGGCCTCCATGTTGGACGAGGCCTCGGGATGGGACGACCTCGTCATAGGCCTTCGTCCTGCGACGCGTGGGACGAAGGGTAAAGTCTGCCAGTCGTCTTGTCTCCGTTGGTGCAGCGAGACTGGCGAAGGCATCGAGCGAAGGGTGGCGTCTTTGCCTTCGCCCCAACATGTAGCATCATGAATCTTATCCTCTAGTTCTTGCATCTGTCTGAAGGCCTTAGCAAATATGATATCCGCTGCGCTGCCTGTATCAACCAGAACATTATGGACCAGAAATCCCTTGATGACACAAGATATGACCATAGCATCATTGTGAGGGTAATATTTGAGCTGAAGGTCATCCTGGGAGAAGGTGATTAGGATATGGGACCATTTTGATTTTATGAAGGGTCCTAGGACCCCAACATGTTGTACCCTTCTCTGTGCTTCTTTCTTTTGCCTCTTGTTAGCCGGCTCTGAACCTGAGCCGCCTGTTATCAGAAGCACCAGCTTCGTAGTCGAAGGTGCTTTGGCTTGGTTATTGAACGAAGCCATCAGCTCAAAAGTGGAAGTGAGTTCACTGAAGGTGGGCGCCAATGTTGGGGACTTGTTCTCAAATGCTATGAATTAAGAACAAGGCAACACAAGAATAGGTTAATGGTTAATGCCCTTCGTCCTTCAAAGCATTATTTCCATAAGGATATAACGATCTTCGGACGAAGGTTATGAAGGACGTACCTTCATTATGATAGCATAAATTGATAATAGAAGAAGCATATGAAACATGAGAAACAACATGGATAATCACATGAAATCATAGTATATTTTTTATTATATGATTATAAACAAGTAAGAACAATATTGAATTACATTTGTACCTTCGACTTGACAGAAGGCAAAGGCAAAAATACAAGCGTGATGCACGAGTGAACACAAATCAGCGTGAACAGTATGGGGATACTGTTAATCTATTTAAAGGCATAGAGCGCAGCCTGTGTGGATTTACATTCGTGTCCTTTATAACTGGTTACAATCATGGCACAGACTATCATGGGCCGATCGGTCTCTTCATCTTTAAGTCGATGCAACCCTTCGTCTGAAGGCGTGTCACTATGCCGAAGCTCCTTGGATGGTAGCTTCGGCGTTGCCTCTGTGTTGATCTTTCGAAGGTATTTCTTCTTACAAGACCTTCAGCAACGAAGCAGGCCCCCAACAAACTTAGTACCCAAGGATTTGTGAAGTTCTTCCTAGAATTTGGATACAAATTGAGGTCCACGATCCGACACTATTGTCTTAGGAACCCCATGCAGACTAAGAATACGAGCAATATATAATTGGGCATAGACAACAACTAGATGATCTATCTTGACGGGAAGAAAATGAGCAATTTTTGTAAGCCGATCAATTATAACCCAAATAGAGTCAAATCTTTTTGTTGTCCTGGGTAATCCCACAATAAAGTCCATGCTAATATCTTCCCATTTCCATGTTGGGATAGGTAATGATTGCAATGGTCCAGCGGTTTTCATATGTATGGCCTTGACACGTCTGCAAGTGTCACATCTCGCCACATAGCGTGCAATTTCAATCTTCATCTTCGTCCACCAATAATGCTGCTTTAGATCATGATACATCTTAGTGCTTCTGGGATGAATAGAATAGCGACTAAGATGTGCTTCATCTAAAATTTGCTGGCGGACCTCATCATTTTTGGGCACAACTATGCGGTTGTTAAACCATACAACGCCTTGATCATCTCTCCTGAAGCAGTTGGCTTTACCGGCCTCCATTTTCTCATGAATGTGTTTCATACCCTCATTATTCCTTTGTGCATCAATTATTCTTTGTAGAAGAATCGACTCAAGCTTCAAGTGATTTAAAGTTCCATGTTGAATCATCTCCAGGTTCAACTTCTCCATTTCTTGGCATAGTGTAATGTCAGAAGTCTTCATCGTAAGACAATGGCAGGAAGCCTTGCGACTTAGTGCATCTACCACTAAATTGGCCTAGCCTAGGTGATAGTGAATTTCCAATTCATAATCCTTAATCAGCTCGAGCCATCTCCTTTGCCTCATATTTAACTCTAACTGGGTAAAGATGTGCTTCAAACTTTTATGATCTGTATAGATATGATAGATATTCCCGAGCAGATAATGACGCCATATTTTCAGGGCATAAACCACAGCAGCTAATTCCAGGTCATGAGTTGGATAATGTTCATCATGCCGACGCAACTATCTTGAGGCATATGCCACAACTGGGCCTTCTTGCATCAAGACACAACCTAAACCACTACCTGATGCGTCACAATACACATCAAATGGCTTTTCAATGTTCGGTTGAGCTAATACCGGAGCAGTGGTCAATAACACCTTCAGCTGCTCAAAGGCTTCATTGCATCTTGAAGACCAATTAAATTTGGTATCGTTCTTCAATAAACTTGTGATTGGCTTCACAAGCTTGGAAAAATCTGGAATAAATCGGCGGTAATAACCAGCCAGTCCAAGGAAACTTCGGACTTGATGTACAATGGTTGGTGGTTTCCACCCCAAAATATCCTTGACTTTGCTGGGATCCACCGCAATCCCCTTGGCAGACAATACGTGTCCTAGAAATTGAATTTCCTACAGCCAAAACGCGCATTTACTAAATTTAGCATATAGTTGATGCTCTCAAGCGCGTTAATACGATCCGCAAATGCCGAGCATGCTCCTCTTCATTCTTGGAATATATCAAAATATCATCAATGAAGACCACCACGAATTTATCCAACTCGGGCGTGAATACCGAGTTCATAAGATATGTGAAGTGGGCAGGAGCATTTGTTAATCCGAAAGACATAACTAGATATTCAAATAATCCATACCGCGTAGTGAATGCGGTCTTAGGTATATCTTCAGGTCGGATACGGATCTGATGATAACTCGACCTGAGGTCAATCTTGGAAAATACCCGAGCTCCGGTAAGCTGATCAAATAAGATATCAATCCGGGGAAGAGGGTACTTATTTTTGATTGTGACCTCATTAAGGGGTCTGTAATCCACGCACATTCGAAGCGTTTGGTCCTTCTTCTTGACAAAGATGACTGGACAACCCCAAGGTGACGAGTTTGGTCGGATGAATCCCTTTTCTAGCAGATCTTGTAATTGTGTCTTGAGCTCTGCCAACTCATTCGGAGGCATTCGGTACGACCTTCTAGAAACAGGAGCCATACCAGGCTTCAACTCAATCACAAATTCTACATCCCTCTCTGGAGGCAATCCAGGCAGATCTTCCGGAAAGACGTCCAGGAATTCACATACTACCAGAATATCTTGGATCTCTGGTATGATGGTTTCATAAACTCTGCCAAATGGTTTAGCTTGAATAGCTACAGGGATGGTCAAGAGAACCTCTTTCTGGCCATAGCTCAACCTGATGGTTCTCAGATCAGTGTTGAGGATAGCTTTGTGCTGGGCTAACCAATTCATGCCCAAAATTACATCTATATCTTGGCCTTTTAGAACAATCATATTTGTGGGAAAGTCCTATTTAGCCAATGTTACGGGCACATGGAAAGCCACTTCTTTAGTGAATATTTGTCCCCCAGGCGAATGAATTATAAACCCTTCCCTTGATTCAATGTATGGAATGTAATATTTCTCCACAAGCTTCTTGCTTATGAATGTATGTGAAGCACCAGAATCAAAGAGAATGACTGCAGTGTGATTGGCCACGAGAAACGTACCCATCATGACCGCTCTCCCTCCGGCGTAGTGGCCACTTGTGTATAATAGATTCGTCCAGTTTTCTTCATATTCTTGCCCGCTGCATTATTTGTCGTGTTTCCCTTGCCTTGGCTGGAACTTCCTGGGTTCTGCTGATTATTGGATTTGTTCCACCTCGGGTATGGGCAGTCTTTGATGAAATGTCCAGACTTCCCATAATTGAAGCAGCTAGTTGATGAACTCAGGAGTGCAGGGAAACGAGTACCAGGGGCACTCGGCTGAGTTGTTGAGGTAGGGGCAGTGGCTGGGCAGATGAATACAGGATGTTTAAAGGGATAGGAGGGTGGACGAGGTGAAGATCGGTTTTGATTAAAAGGTCGGATCACCAACCTTTGTTGCTTTTCAGGCCCCTGGTTGGACCTGTCACCTCCAAAGCCCTTTGACTTCCCTGGTCCTGCATACTTGGCTTCAACTGCCAGCGCGGTGCTGACAGTCCTGCTGTAGGAGAGGTCGAGGCAGGTGGCCATCTTCCGTTGTAGCTGTAACGCCCTGAATTTAGGGGTAGAATTTTTTCTTCTTTTCTCTCACCAAATTCAGGCGTTACTCTCTTTTCTCTTCCCGTTTCGCTCCTTCTTCCCAATTTCAAACCAGTATAGCGACAGGTGTCCGTCTCATGTATAAACAAAACCTAAGTGTCATGGGTGTTGCATCATGCCGAAGCGCATTTCTTTGTCTGATGTCGCGTGTTCGTCTCGTTCTGTTTCAGATTTCGGTTCGCGATTGATTTCCGTTTAATGGTCATGCGTGTCGTGGGTTTCAATCCGCGATGTGACCCGGCCCAATCCAGCCCAGCCCGCGCACCCCTAGCGCCCCTGCCCACCCCATGCGCCCCCTCCCCCAGATCCATTTGCCTCATTTGATTTCTCCCATGCAACAACCTCTCTCTCTCATCTCTCTCTCTCCCGTGGTGCCCTAGGTTTTGGAGACGGTGATCGCCAGAGTTGGATCCCCTAGGTGAGCTCCCCTCCCCTCCCTTCTCCTCCCTCTCTCTCCCTCTCCCTCCCCTTCTCTTCCCTGCGCGCGCGCCCCTGCCCCCGGCGTGGCTCGCCCCTGCGCCCCGGCGCGACCCCGCCCCTGCTCGCCCCGGCGGCGGCCCGCCCCTGCCCCTCCCTGGCGTGGCTCACCCCTGCCCCTCCCCGCGGCGGCGCTCGCCCCTACTCCCTCCCCGGCGGCGAGGCCCGCTAGCCCTGCTACCCCGCGGCGGCGTGGCTCGCCCCCGCCCCTGCTCCCTCCCCGGTGGCGCGGCCCACCCGCCCCCCGGCCCCCGGCGCCGCGTTCCCGCCCCCGGCGCGCGTTCCCGGCCCCCGGCGCGGTCCCCTGCCCCCGGCGCGGTGTCCCCCCCCGGCGCACGGTCCCCTGCGGCCCCCTGCACGCGGCGTCCCGGCCCCCGGCGCGGCTCGCGTGGCCTCGCGCTCCCCCGTTTACCCCCCAACGCGTTCCCGCGTGCGCAACCCCACGCGCGCGGTGATTATTCTTGGTTTTTAATTAATTTCAAACTCCGTTAGTTAGCGTGCTGCGTCGCGCGCTTCGTCGCGCGATGAATTTGTTTAATTTCAGATTCTATTAATGTGTTGTGTCGCGCGCTTCGTCGCGCGACGATCCATCTTAATTTCAGGTTGTTTAACGTGTGAAGTCGCGCGTCCAGTCGTGCGACGTTTCACATTAAATTCAGTTCGAATGACGTATGTCGTCGTGCGTTTCGTCACGTGATGCTTAACGTCTCTTTATAATTAATGCAAGTGTCTCGTTGTGCGCTCTGTCGCGCGACGAGTCGTTGATTTCCTAATTCGATTTAAAGTGTTATGTCGCGCGTCTCGCCGCGCGACAATCCTTTTGATTTATCTTCATCTGCTTATAATGATTAAACATGAAACATGACTTTACTTTATGCTAAATGTAGTGTCCAAATTAATTCCCTTCTATTAAGCGAGTGGTTTAATTTATAATAATGTAACGTGATCGTTTCTCGACTGTCTTTTTCTCTTTCTCTCTTAACCGTAATTGCGAGCCCGCGTGGAACGTCTGTTTATTTACTGCATTCTATTGTATGGTGTACTGTTCTTTTGTATTAAATGTGTGGATGTATGTATGTTTGCGCTCGCATAGAGAACGATCTGGTTGAAGAGCCCGAGGAACTCGCAGGAGAAGCCCTTGAGCAGCAATCGGTTGGTGGAGGCAAGTGTCCCTTGACATATCTCTGTCCTATACATTCTTTAATTCACCTCCCGCATTTCACATTTATACCTAAGGATTGACTAGCTTTTGTTATCCATGTCCTTGTTTACCTATTTGGGTTGGATTATTATTGTTTAGCTTTATGCTATTGCTCAACTCTAATCAATGAACATGATGAGAATTATCAATGATACACTGTTTTCCCCTCCTTTATTATGATGTTATACTTGTGGCCTTCAAGGGGGCTCGAGCGGTTTCTCGAGTGCCTCTCCGTAAGGACCTGTTTGTTGGATGACTGCCTGGGAAAACAGTGAACCATGAGGGTGGAATGGGATGCCCTTAGCTGAATAATTAGAGGATCCGGGGTGTAGTTCGCTTAGCCATCGTGCCGTTAATGGGGCTCGGTGTATGCGGCTCGCTCTGCCAAGTTTGGGTTCGCCCCTTGGGGAGGAGTGCGGTGCATTTAGGAAACCTAACGGGCGACTACAGCCTCGGGGAATCTTTGTAAAAGCTACGTACTGATACCCTGCTGGGTCACCTTGGTAGTGATCAATGGAGAGTCATGATCTCCGGGCAGAAAGGGGATCACGGCTTGTGGGTAAAGTGCACAACCTCTGCAGAGTGTATGAAAACTGATATATCAGCCGTGCTCGCGGTTATGAGCGGTCAAGGGAGCTCCAGTGATTAGTGGTACTTGATCAGAGATGTTCGGATTGCAGGTGGCAATGAGATTGATGGTTCTTGGTATTGACTCTAGTAATGGTAATGAAAGGGAAATGTGCCCTTGGGCCATTTCTAAGTATTTTGGTGATTTAGTGTCCAACACAAGTGCTTAAGTGTTAAACTATGCCAAATGGTGGACAAAGTGCAAATCAATACAAAGGTATGATTCTAGACTTAGTACATTGGTTTTTGTGTACTAACAAATTTGTCTAAGTGCTAGAATCAGAGAAAATACATTTGGATAAGTCTTGGCTCGAGCAGCCAAAACTGCTGCTCGGTCTGGGTGCACCGGACTGTCCGGTGGTGCACCGGACAGTGTCCGGTGCGCCAGGCTGGCTCTGGTGAAAAGGCTGCTCTCGGGTCTCGACGGCGGCGTACGGCTATAAATCACCGGACTGTCCGGTGGTGCACCGGACAATGTCCGGTAAGTCGGCTGCGGCGAAGTCGCCGCTCTCGGGAACCAAGTCAACTTCGTATGGCTATAATTCACTGGACTCTCCGGTGAGTCACCGGACTGTCCAGTGAGCGAACGGTTGGGCGTGCCAACGGTCGGCCGCGCAATCCGCACGTGACGCTGGCCGAGCCAACGGTCGGATGGGGGCACCGGACAGTCCGGTGTGCACCGGACAGTGTCCGGTGCGCCAACGGCTCCAAGTCTCCAACGGTCGGCTGCGCCAGAATAGGAAAGAAATCCGCATCGGACTGTCTGGTGCCCCAGTCGATAGAAGGCAAGAATTGCCTTCCTGGAATGCTCTCAACGGCTCCTAGCTGCCTTGGGGCTATAAAAGGGACCCCTAGGCGCATGGAGGAGTACACCAAGCATCCCTTGAGCATTCCTAAGCACCAAGACCTCATTTCCGCGCATTCGATTTTTTGTGATAGCAACTGGAGCTCCATTTGAGTAGAGAACTCTTTGAGTTGTGTTGAGAGCTCAAGTTGTGACTTGTGTGCGTATTGTTGCTCTGATTTTGTGTCTTGTGTGTGTTGCTCATCCCATCCTTACTTCCGCGATTCTTTGTGTTAATCAAATTGTAAGGGCGAAAGGCTCCAAGTTGTGGAGATTCCTCGCAAGCGGGATATAGTGAAACAAAGCAAAACACCGTGGTATTCAAGTGGGTCTTTGGACCGCTTGAGAGGGGTTGAGTGCAACCCTCGTTCGTTGGGATGCCACAACATGGAGTAGGCAAGTGTTGGACTTGGCCGAACCACGGGATAAACCACTGTGCCTTTCTGTGTTGATCTCCTTGTGGTTATTGTGTTTTGCAAGAACTCCTCTCTAGCCACTTGGTTTTATTGTGCTAACTTCTAATCAAGTTTTGTGGCATTAAGTTTCATGTTTTTACAGGATCACCTATTGACCCCCCTCTAGGTGCTCTCAATTGGTATCGGTGCCGTTCTCTTCAAGAAAGGGACTAATCGCCCAAAGGGATGGATCCTAAGGGAAAGGGGATAGTGATCAATGACAAGGAGAAGGAGTCCTTCATCAATGAGCCGAAAGACGACAAGCCCACTGACTCGGGCTCAAGTCATAAGAAGAAGGACAGGAAGAAGAAGAGGCGCATCAAGAAGATCGTCTACTACGACGACAGCGACGAGTCCTCTTCTTCCCAAAAGGACGACGACGACAACGACTACGAGAAAAAGAAGACGGTTAATTCAAACTTTTCCTTTGATTATTCTCGTATTCCGCAAAATTCCAATGCTAATTTGCTTTCCATTCCCCTCGGTAAACCCCCTCACTTTGATGGAGAGGACTATGGATTTTGGAGTCACAAAATGCGTAGCCACTTGTTCTCTCTCCATCCAAGTATATGGGAGATAGTAGAAAATGGAATGCACTTTGATAGTACGGATAGTCCCATGTTCATCAATGAACAAATTCATAAAAATGCACAAGCTACTACTGTGTTGTTAGCCTCATTGTGCAGGGATGAGTACCATAAGGTGAGTGGCTTGGACAACGCCAAGCAGATTTGGGACACCCTCAAGATCTCACATGAGGGGAACGACGTCACCATGCTCACCAAGATGGAGTTGGTGGAAGGCGAACTAGGAAGGTTTGCAATGATCAGGGGGGAGGAGCCAACCCAAACATACAACAGGCTCAAGACCCTCATCAACAAAATAAGGAGCTATGGAAGCACGCGATGGACGGACCATGACATCGTCCGCCTAATGCTAAGGTCTTTCACTGTCCTTGATCCACATCTTGTAAACAATATTCGTGAAAATCCTAGGTACACCAAGATGTCACCCGAAGAAATACTTGGAAAGTTCGTAAGCGGGCGGATGATGATCAAGGAGGCAAGATACGTCGATGAGGCGTTGAATGGTCCAATTCATGAGCCTCAAGCCATTGCTCTCAAGGCAACAAATAGCAAGGAGACGCTACCTAGCAAGGTGGCACAAGTTGAGGCAGCGGGGCTCAATGAGGAAGAAATGGCCCTCATCATCGAGCGCTTCAAGACGGCGCTAAAGGGTCGCAAGGAGCATCCCAAAAAGAGTAAGACGAAGGGAAAGCGCTCCTGCTTCAAGTGTGGTAATATTGGTCACTTTATTGCTAACTGTCCCGATAATGATAGTGACCAGGAACAAGGAAAGAATGGGAAAAGAGAGAACAAGAAGGTTTACAAGAAGGCTAAAGGCGAGGCACACCTTGGAAAGGAGTGGGATTCGGACTGCTCTTCGTCCGACTCCGACGACGAAGGACTCGCCGCCACCGCCTTCAACAAATCGTCTCTCTTCCCCAACGAGCATCACACCTGCCTCATGGCAAAGGAGAAGGTAAGTACTCGAAATGCTAGAAGTACTATTACATATGCTTCTTCAAGTGATGAGGAATCTAGCGATGATGAACTAGACTACGCTAGTTGTTCAAGGGCTTAGATAGAACTAAGATTGATAAGATCAATGAGTTGATTGATGCTTTGAATGATAAGAATAGATTGTTAGAAAAGCAAGAGGATCTTTTGTATGAAGAACATGATAAATTTGTAGAGGCACAAAAATCTCTTGCTTTAGAAGTTAAAAGGAATGAAATGCTTTCTTGTGAACTATCTACTTGCCATGAGACCATTTCTAGTTTAAAAAGTGTTAATGATGATTTAAATGCTAAACTAGAAGTAGCAAATAGATCTAACTCTTGTGTAGAACATGTTGTGATTTGCAATAGGTGTAAAGATTTTAATGTTGATGGTTGTAGTGAACACCTAGTTTCTATTGCAAAGTTAAATGATGAAGTGGCTAGTCTTAATGCCCAACTTAAGACTAGCAAAAATGAATTTGATAAACTAAAATTTGCAAGGGATGCCTACACCATTGGTAGACACCCCTCAATTAAGGATGGACTTGGCTTTAAGAGGAAAGCCAAGAACTTAACAAGTCATAAGGCTCCCATCTCCGCCAAGGAGAAAGGGAAGGCCCCTATGGCTAATAGTGCTCAAAAGAACCATGCTTTCATGTACCATGATAGGAGATATTCTAGGAATGTTCATAGAAGTTATGATGCTTTTGATTCTCATGCCATGATTGCTTCAAGTTCTTCTATTATGCATGATAGAAATTTTGCTAGGAAAAATGCTGTTCATCATATGTCTAGAAGAAATGTTGTTCATGTACCTAGGAAAGTAAGTAATAAACATTCTACAATTTACCATGCTTGCAATGCTTCCTTTGCTATTTTTAGAAAGGATAAGAAAGTGGTTGCTAGGAAATTAGGGGCAAAATGCAAGGGAGACAAAACTTGCATTTGGGTTCCTAAGACTATTGTCACTAACCTTGTAGGACCCAACAAGAGTTGGGTACCTAAGACCCAAGCCTAATTTGCCTTGCAGGTTTATGCATCCGGGGGATCGAGCTGGATTATCGACAGCGGATGCACAAACCACATGACGGGGGAGAAGAAGATGTTCACCTCCTATGTCAAGAACAAAGATTCCCAAGACTCAATCATATTCGGTGACGGGAATCAAGGCAAGGTTAAAGGACTAGGAAAAATAGCAATTTCTTTCGAGCATTCTATCTCTAGTGTGTTTTTAGTTGAATCGCTTAGGTATAATTTGTTGTCCGTTAGTCAATTATGTAATATGGGATATAATTGCTTATTCACAAATGTAGATGTGTCTGTCTTTAGAAGAAGTGATGGTTCATTAGCTTTTAAGGGTGTATTAGACGGCAAACTCTACTTAGTTGATTTTGCAAAAGAGGAGACCGGTCTAGATGCATGCTTAATTGCTAAGACTAGCATGGGCTGGCTGTGACATCGCCGTTTAGCACATGTGGGGATGAAGAACCTTCACAAACTTCTAAAGGGAGAACATGTAATAGGTATAACAAATGTAACCTTCGAAAAAAATAGACCTTGTGCAGCTTGTCAAGCAGGTAAACAGGTGGGAAGCTCTCATCATACCAAAAATGTGATGACCACATCAAGACCTTTGGAGCTTCTTCATATGGACCTCTTCGGACCTGTCGCCTATCTAAGCATAGAAGGACGTAAGTATGGTCTTGTTATTGTTGATGACTTTTCCCGCTTCACTTGGGTATTCTTTTTGCAGGATAAAACAGAAACCCAAGGGACCCTCAAGCGCTTCCTAAGGAGAGCTCAAAATGAGTTTGAGCTCAAGGTGAAGAAGATAAGGAGCGACAACGGGTCCGAGTTCAAAAACCTTCATGTGGAGGAGTACCTTGAGGAGGAAGGAATCAAGCACGAGTTCTCCGCTCCCTACACACCACAACAAAATGGTGTGGTAGAGAGGAAGAACAGGACGCTCATAGACATGGCGAGGACAATGCTTGGAGAATTCAAGACGCCCGAGCGGTTTTGGTCAGAAGTTGTGAACACGGCTTGCCACGCCATAAACCGGGTCTACCTTCATCGCCTCCTCAAGAAGACGTCATACGAGCTACTAACCTGTGACACTCCAGGTGTCAGTTTCGTGTTACGTCGCGAGATTTGTCCTAATCTCGGATGATCAGTAAAAATTTCTATTTCTCGCTCGCGTATGTCCCTGATTATCCAGATTATTCATTCATGTTTCACTGAATTCAGAGTTACTCAGTCTCACAGAAGGCCAAATTTGGAGCCAGTTAAAACTTTTATCCTCGGCACAAATGCGAACTCAAAAATCATTCTCGAATTATAAATCTCGTCTGAAGCTCATTTAATCAAGCGCTCGATAGTTGCTAGTCGAGCTGTGTCAGAGTCCGATTCCCCGAACCTCGATCGATGTCCGACTATTTTATTCGGATCCGTACTCGCAAACGGAATACTCAGTATGTCGTCCTCTAATTAATTTTTACTCGACTCGGCCAAATATCTCATATCTGAACTGAACTCAAAACCCCGTATCGACTGCGATTTTAAAACGTCACGATCCGATTTCTCCGACTAAAAATCCGAAGCTGATCGGAAGTCTGAGAGAAACTTTTATTTCTAAAATAGTGCGCGAGGAATTATTTCCGAGCAAAATCAAATCCAACTCTCGGCCGAATTAATCGCTCAATCGTTCATTCGTCGAAACTCTATTTCGCTCTGTTCTCCGTTGAGACGAATTCCGCAGGAGCATTTTTATTCCGGAAAATATTTAGCGCAGCCCGATTTCGTGTTTGGGCCAGCCCAACCCAGCCCAATTAGGCCCATTTGAAACCCTAACCCTAGGGTTTCTCTATAAATACGGATCCCTCTCCCTTGCCCTTGGCTGTTTTGCACTCCCACCCCTATTCTTTTCCCAGCCGCCACCAGCAACCTTCTTCTCCCCTACGCAGTCCTCCTCTCTGGTTCTTCCCACGGCGGCTGCATCTCCAGCCAAGGTGTGGGCGCCATCTCCCCTGGCCGAGCCCACCTCCCTGCTAGGAGCTCGCCAGCAATCCCCCCCCCACTCGGACCTCCATTTCCCCTAGCTGCTGCTCGCCGCGAAGCTCTCTGCTGGTTTCTTCTCCGGCGCGCGCAGGGCAGCCGACGCCCCCTGCCCTTCTCCTTCCATGGGCGCGAGCTCCACCTCGCCTGCTTTGGACGCTGCGCAGAAGCTTCTCCTGGCCGGTGCCTAGCAGCAGCTCCAAGCTCCCATGGGTGCGCCCCCCCTTCAGGCTTGTGCGCAGGGACCTCCCATGGCCGTCGAGCTCCTGTCCATGGCGTCCCTTCCCTCCAGCGCCTCCCTAAACTCCTTCCCCAACCATGGTGGGCGCGCAGGTGTTCCCTGGCCGGCCCTCGTCTCTGGGGATGTCCATTTTGGCGCCCCTCCCTGCTCCATTCTTTTTCCCCTTTTCTCTCTGCTCATGGCCGCTGGCAGCCATGGCGCTGGCCCCTGCTCCATGCCGACACCCCTGTTCCTCTTCTCTCTACCCCGAGCACCCTTCCTCCCTACGCCCAGATCTTCTCCCTACTGCGCAGCAGCAGCCCTAAGTCCGTACCTTGCCTCTGCTCACCCATGGCAGCCGGTGTGGTGGTCGAGTTGAACCCCTCCTCGCGGTTCTCCGTGGTGCCCGCCGGCTGTTCGGCAAATGCGCAGCAAGCTGCGCGCTGCAGCAGCAGCCATGAGATCCCGTCCGTGTCGCCAGCGTCGACCCGATCTGCGCAGCGGTGCCGGTCCACCGCAGCAGCCCCATGCTGCGCCGTTGATCTGCGCAGTTCGACTGTCTCCGCGTCTCGCTTCGCCGAATCTGCGCAGTGCCGACGTGCCATCGTGGGAACCTGTGGTGAGACCCCGCTGTCCTGCGCCTTTTGTGTTCGATTAAAGGGCCGCACCAATAAATCACATAATAAATTGTGTAATGATTGTGTATGTCGTTTAATCGCAGCCCTTGTCGACGTCACGCCTTGCGCATCGCTCGTCGGCAAAGAGCCCAAACTAATGGCATGCATGCACGGCACGAGTCGGCCAGGTTGTTCGCCTTGTATGATTGCGATTTATTTTACTTACGTATTCGGTCGATGATGTGCCTGCGTGTTTATATGTGTGTGAAAATAAATTGTACGAATGAACACGTATATAGAAGAAAATGAAGTAGAACAAGAACTCGAATGTTTTTATATTTTTGGTAGGATCACATTTACGGTTAAAGAACAAGCGGTTGTTGAGGTGTGCGATTTGTAGTTTGTCTAATTACGTTTTGGTCGATGTGGTGTATAGTGGTGTTTGATTAGATGTAGGCATAAAATGTTTGGATTATATGCCGTGGCAAGGTCGCATTCACGTTTTGGTAAACATGTGTGTCGTGCTTGTTTTATGTGCTGATTAAGTTTGGAAATATATGTGATGTGAGGATTGAATTAGTACACGTATGTGTGTGTGTGCCGTGGTGTATTATAGTAGTGGTAGCGTGAGATATTTAATTGAGGTGCGCGGGTATATGCCGTAATATGGTTATACTCGCAACAAAGAAATATGTATGTATTGTGTGACCCGACGTTTAGGTTGCTATTGTATAATCGTGTGAAGGACTCTCCCGATGGTCATGTGACTAAAGGGTGGTGTAGTGGTAAAGCGAGAAGTAAGTTTAATATTTTTAAAACGATTAGTTGATAGCATCTGTCGGTGTCGTCGTGCTTTCTGTTGTATGACGGGTCGATGCCTTGCCTTGTCAAATATTGCATTTCATGCCCCTTTGGATAAATAAATGTCTTGTTGATTGATTAGAGGTCTTATACGAGTGTTATCACAGCCCAATAACTATTGGAGGCAAGTAGCGTGCACAAGTCGGTCCTTGTTAAAATTGAAGAACAATCCGCTAAGATATACACATAAGTGCTTTAGGTCCTTCAGTAGCCAGTGTAAGTCTTATATAGTTTTATACCATGTTTTAATGTCTCTGTGTTAGACCTCCTAAAATATGGTGTTTTAAGCGACTTGTGTGTTAACCAATTTAAATTGGGCAATGATTAAGAAAAGCTGATTAATCTGCTCCAACCCATGTTCTTGAGTTACGATGTCTAAAATGGTTCGCTAGGCCTTCTACTGTGATTAGCCAACTCATGTTAAATAGGAGTCGATTTCGTTAAGTGTTTAATATATATGTGTTATTTCGGATTGCGATGATAAGAGGCAAGCCGACGTGTAGGATGTATAGCGGCCTATGTTGTTGCTCTAGCTAGCCGACTGGTTAGATGACTTTAATTAAGCTCGTAGTCCCGATGAATTGCTTGTTGTAGTCTAGATGCACATGGTGATGATCGCGGGTAAAAATCTGTAGTGCTCATGTGGTGTCTAAACTAAAATGCGGACTAGTGGGTGAAAAGCACTTAGATAAGTATATGCCGGATTGATGATTATGGTGAATGCGTTTGTTAAATGAATGTTATAATTCTAGTGCACTAAATGATTTGGATGAAAATTAGTAAGTCTACTTGTTGGTCCTAATTTGATTAATTTAACTCTAACAAATGATAAAGCGTTAGAATAATTCAAGTCTCTAGAACGCGGAAATTCTTGAAGTGTATAGAAGCTGAATTTTATTGATTGCTGTTTTGGACTGCCCGCGCTGTTTTAGTTATGCTGTATGTTTGATGAACTAAATTGTATTTTCTGTGGATATGTGCTATAGAAAAGTGGTAGATAACTTTATTATCTTGATGGTGTTAAAATTTGACAGCCATAGGTCTGACAGTTTAGGAATTATGCTTTTTACAAATTCAGTAACTGAATCTGTGCAAATTCTGTACAGATTTCAGAAACTGTATTGTTTGTTCAATTTAATGTTGCAATCTGTTCATGGTCGTTATAAGAAAGTTGTAGATGCTTTTCTGATCTTGCTTGTGTTAAAATTTCATAACCACAGGCCTGATAGTTTAAGAGTTATGAATTTTACAAACTGCTTGCTGTGTTCTGTCCACCGTCAGAACAGATTTCGAAAACTGTGCTGTTTGAGTTAGTTAAACATTGAATCACTTCTTAGTGATTATAAAAGTTATGTGGTACTTTTCCCAAGCTTTCCAAAAAGTCTTGGATCACTATTTGTGGTGGTCTGAAGATTAAGTTACATGTGTTTGAAGTGTGAAGACTGAATCTGTCCAGTTTTGGACAGCACAGCCTTCATAGTATATTTTACCCTTGATACATACTAAACCAACCAGGGATGTTTATAAATAATTTGTAGAACATTTAATTAGCTTTCCAGAAAGTCTAGGATCACTTTGTTTGGATGTCTGAATCTTTTGTTGTGAATTTTTGAAGCTGCAAGTCTGAATCTGTCCAAATCTGGACAGAGCTGCTGTGTTTGCACAATTCGACCTTGCTAAGTATTTAATCAGGTTGTGATGACAATACCAAAGTTGTAGAGCACTTTTTAAGCTTTCCAGAAAGTCCTAGTTTGATATTTTTGGACTAACCATTGAAGAGTTATGATTAAAACAAGCAACTGCTGTATTGCTGTCGAAAAATTCTGCTAGTGCTCATTTGATTGTTAGTTCACTCGTTTGGCTAAAAATGTTTGGTTAGCACTTAAATAAATGTAGACTTGCCATGACTAAGCTTAATATGGCCTAAGTGTCCTGTTTTATATGTTTCTTCTCTAGTTGATTGTGATATAGGAGTTCATAGACATGAATGCCTAGGTCCTATTTAAACTTACGTTGTATTGGTTGCTCTTGTACGGTCAATAGAAGAACAAATGAACGATTAAGGTGAGCGTAGTAAATGCGTGTACTTGTGATGTTGTGGTCATGTTGCGTAAATAAATAAAATGTTGTCATCTTTTAATGGTATTAATGTTGAACGCCGACGACGTGTAGATAACTAAAGCTAACATGTAGTTATCTACGGTGTCTTCCACTTTAATGTTTAGTTCGCCACTGTGTCTTGGTATATCTTGTGCTATTTTTGTGCTACTTTCATTATATTCATACATATGCATCTTGCACCTCATATAGGACCGAGAGATGATGATCGAGCCAGTGATGTGGTGCCAACCACAAGATGCTGTGGTGGACGACCTGAAGAATGGACTTAACTAGTGGATGCTCGCCAAGCGAGTACCTCCCCAACAAACACTGTCTAAGTGTTAAATTAAAGGCAAGCCCCGGTTTTATGCATAACCGTTTATATATGCTATTTTACTACACTTAATGTTTGTAGGCTTGTACTATGCACTTAAGTGTAGGAGTTGACTGAAACCTTAGTTGCATGAACTCAGGATACCTTTTGAGATGGATACTAGTATGCTAAGTCGAGTAGCTGCTTTATTAATTAGGGATCTCGGTAGAAGTCGAGTGATTTTTCTAGCACTCGCGCGAGGTCGGGAAATTGGTTGTATCCACTTTCTTCTCATAATGATGCTGGTTTGTGGACAACAATCCATGGGGATTGGTTGTCCACGGGATAAAAATTGGATTAAGGATTAAGGTGTGGTACCGTGAGTCAAGCGTTTGAACGTACTAAACACATACCGAGAAATATGGTAAATCGGTAAGCCTAGTACCTGAGTGAACCTGCCCGCAGACATATCCCCTCACGCGACCTGAGACGTGGTCTCCCATTCCGGTTATGGTGGGTACAAGTGCGGTCACTGCACGACGGCAGTCGGGGTCAGTGAGGCATTGTATGCCAAGGCGGTGAGCCCTGATCTGTTGCTAGGGAATCGATGGGGACGGTTGATGTGTGTGGGGACGGAGTGCCCCTACATGTCGTGTGTTTAGGTTTACCTTGCAAGGTTTAAAAACTCGATTCGAATCGTCTGCTTCTCGCAGCTAATGAGACTGCTTGATCCATGCTGCTACATTGAGTAATAAGTGGAAATGAGGTGACTGGAAAAAGATGTTGGTTGCTAAAAATGTTTGATATCATGTATGAGTAGCTAGGTACTCACTTAGTTTAAAAGGATCATACTAAAACTTGAAAAGCTAAAACTTGATTTTAGACTCAGCTAGTGCTTTTGGCAAACCAAACCCCTCAGCCAAACAGCTGCATGTCTAGAGGTAGAGGAGTAGACTCCTCGCACCGGGTAAGTCTAGCTGAGTATTAGTATACTCAGCCTTGCTTGTGGCACAATTTTTGCAGGTACTCCTTAGGATGATTGGTTGATGGTGTGACTTGGCCTCCATCCCTGCCACCGGGATAGATGGTCGAGTGGGTTACTGCTTCCGCAGGAGAGGACCAGGAGGAGTAGCGTGGCCAGGCTTCGCCATGTTACTCGGTTTTCTTCGTTAGTTATTTCCGCTGCATTAAAATTTATGGTTATTATTTCTGAAACTCCGATAATGTAATCACTAATTATACTTATTAAATTTGTGGTATTATATTTTATTGTATTTCTCTGTGCCTCACCTTCGAGTGAGCTAGTGGTATTCGATCCTAGTAAGTGGCTTTATCGGACTAGATCCGAGGGACTGACGGGTTATTCCTGTTTAAGTGCGTTGCTGCCCTTAAGGGTGCGACTTGGGCACTTAAGCTAGAATAATTTGGGCGGTTCCGCCACAGCTGGTATCGGAGCGAATACCAGTACAGAGAAGACAATAAGTCATGATTACCAATCTTTTCTAAAGTAAAACTTGCTTAGAAACCAAGTTGGGTAGCAATCAGGACGATAAGGATAGACCTAGGACGTGAAGCCTTAGGAAATAGATGGGTAGCTAGGTGGCTATTTATATAGGCCATAAAGGCTACTACTACTATTAATAAGGATGCTATAGCAAGCACCCGAAGAGTAGTTAGGTCTGAGAAGACGACTAGAATGAGCATGCATCATGATTGTCGCATTATAATTGTCTCTTGTGCACCAACCTGCTTATCTCACCTTTATTCCAATAATAAAAACTTGTGAATAATGTGATGTACTGCTATGTTAGAAATGCCTTACCCTGTGTCAGGTTGGTAAGTCTTGTTAGTTCGTGCTATGTGTTTGTCTTGTCTTGCTATCTAGGTGGTAAGGTAATTGTTCAACCCTTGTTGCAAAAAAAAAGGTGTTGTTTGTTCCGCTCATGAAAAAGATCCCCCGTCCAAACAACCTTGAGTTTAGCAAGTGAAACCTCTTTAAAAGAAAAATCATGCTTGTGTTGGTATTTTCTAGCCCTTAGTGTCTTACCCTTGAAGTTACACCTGCACAGCTTATAGACCCCCACAGCTTGACCGCTAGACCAACCCAAGTCTCCTTGTGCACTTGTGTCAAAAAAAAATATTTGTTGTTGGTGTCTAGTTGCGCAAACCCTATCAAGGCCATGTTTCTTTCCATAAATCCTTGCTCCTAAAACATCATAGCATTTTTGTTGATCATCCTAGCTGATCCTGTTTGCCTACCTCTCCTTTTGCCTGATCTGGTAACCCTTTTTCTTGTGAATCATGTTGGCTTTATCATCCAAATCTCGGGATCCCCTATGAATCTGCCCTATTATCTGGTTATCTCCTATAACCCATTCCCAAGCATCGGATGTTGATCTTACCTAAATCTCTCAATTCTGGTCGATCTCATGCTCTTCCTTCAAGAATCATGACGCCATTTTATCGATTCTATCTCTAAGCAGTGTATCCATTTGGTTCAATGGATTATGCTGTTGACTTTAGTTCTCTCATGTCTCAGCAAGTTGCCAATCTTGATCTCATGGTTGATTCCCCTCATACCTACTCTCGTATAAATCTCTGACCTGGTAATCTCCATATTGATCCTAAAATAGTTCTCCGAGTTGACGAAAATTCTCATGTGATGCTCTTTTTCCAACAATCTCTGCTTCAACTCCGGCCACATTCTTATTTTCTGAGCCATACTCTCATGGGCTACATCTATTTATGCTATGTGAAATTCTCGTTGGTTACGTTTGGTAATGGTGTTATGACTAACGACCGATGGTGCCGCGACGAAACCGAGAGCCTACTATGGTGCACACATGGTTGAGCTGCTCGGCACGCGCTGGTATCGTGGTTAATAGTCGTGATCCATTACGAGACTATACTGATGTGCTATCTTTTGTGAACATTCTCTCAAAGTGATCGCTGCATTTTGTCTCAACATGCTGCGATATTCTCTCTAAATCTATCTTCAGTATCTTGTCAAATCCCATCTCATGAATTTGCATCTATCTCTAGCCTGGGAGTTACATGCTTCTCCGCCCTTAAAGATCCTCATTCGAATCTCGGGACGAGATTCTGTTTAAGGGGGGAAGGCTGTGACACTCCAGGTGTCAGTTTCGTGTTACGTCGCGAGATTTGTCCTAATCTCGGATGATCAGTAAAAATTTCTATTTCTCGCTCGCGTATGTCCCTGATTATCCAGATTATTCATTCATGTTTCACTGAATTCAGAGTTACTCAGTCTCACAGAAGGCCAATTTTGGAGCCTGTTAAAACTTTTATCCTAGGCACAAATGCGAACTCAAAAATCATTCTCGAATTATAAATCTCGTTTGAAGCTCATTTAATCAAGCGCTCGATAGTTGCTAGTCGAGCTGTGTCAGAGTCCGATTCCCCGAACCTCGATCGATGTCCGACTATTTTATTCGGATCCGTACTCGCAAACGGAATACTCAGTATGTCGTCCTCTAATTAATTTTTACTCGACTCGGCCAAATATCTCATATCTGAACTGAACTCAAAACCCCGTATCGACTGCGATTTTAAAATGTCACGATCCGATTTCTCCGACTAAAAATCCGAAGCTGATCGGAAGTCTGAGAGAAACTTTTATTTCTAAAATAGTGCGCGAGGAATTATTTCCGAGCAAAATCAAATCCAACTCTCGGCCGAATTAATCGCTCAATCGTTCATTCGTCGAAACTCTATTTCGCTCTGTTCTCCGTTGAGACGAATTCCGCAGGAGCATTTTTATTCCGGAAAATATTTAGCGCAGCCCGATTTCGTGTTTGGGCTAGCCCAACCCAGCCCAATTAGGCCCATTTGAAACCCTAACCCTAGGGTTTCTCTATAAATACAGATCCCTCTCCCTTGCCCTTGGCTGTTTTGCACTCCCACCCCTATTCTTTTCCCAGCCGCCACCAGCAACCTTCTTCTCCCCTACGCAGTCCTCCTCTCTGGTTCTTCCCACGGCGGCTGCATCTCCAGCCAAGGCGTGGGCGCCATCTCCCCTGGCCGAGCCCACCTCCCTGCTAGGGGCTCGCTAGCAATCCCCCCCCCACTCGGAGCTCCATTTCCCCTAGCTGCTGCTCGCCGCGAAGCTCTCTGCTGGTTTCTTCTCCGGCGCGCGCAGGGCAGCCGACGCCCCCTGCCCTTCTCCTTCCATGGGCGCGAGCTCCACCTCGCCTGCTTTGGACGCTGCGCAGAAGCTTCTCCTGGCCGGCGCCCAGCAGCAGCTCCAAGCTCCCATGGGCGCGCCCCCCTTCAGGCTTGTGCGCAGGGACCTCCCATGGCCGTCGAGCTCCTGTCCATGGCGTCCCTTCCCTCCAGCGCCTCCCTAAACTCCTTCCCCAACCATGGTGGGCGCGCAGGTGTTCCCTGGCCGGCCCTCGTCTCTAGGGATGTCCATTTCGGCGCCCCTCCCTGCTCCATTCTTTTTCCCCTTTTCTCTCTGCTCATGGCCGCTGGCAGCCATGGCGCTGGCCCCTGCTCCATGCCGACACCCCTGTTCCTCTTCTCTCTACCCCGAGCACCCTTCCTCCCTACGCCCAGATCTTCTCCCTACTGCGCAGCAGCAGCCCTAAGTCTGTACCTTGCCTCTGCTCACCCATGGCAGCCGGTGTGGTGGTCGAGTTGAACCCCTCCTCGCGGTTCTCCGTGGTGCCCGCCGGCTGTTCGGCAAATGTGCAGCAAGCTGCGCGCTGCAGCAGCAGCCATGAGATCCCGTCCGTGTCGCCAGCGTCGACCCGATCTGCGCAGCGGTGCCGGTCCACCGCAGCAGCCCCATGCTGCGCCGTTGATCTGCGCAGTTCGACTGTCTCCGCGTCTCGCTTCGCCGAATCTGCGCAGCGCCGACGTGCCAACGTGGGAACCCGTGGTGAGACCCCGCTGTCCTGCGCTTTTTGTGTTCGATTAAAGGGCCGCACCAATAAATCACATAATAAATTGTGTAATGATTGTGTATGTCGTTTAATCGCAGCCCTTGTCGACGTCACGCCTTGCGCATCGCTCGTCGGCAAAGAGCCCAAACTAATGGCATGCATGCGCGGCACGAGTCGGCCAGGTTGTTTGCCTTGTATGATTGCGATTTATTTTACTTACGTATTCGGTCGATGATGTGCCTGCGTGTTTATATGCGTGTGAAAATAAATTGTACGAATGAACACGTATATAGAAGAAAATGAAGTAGAACAAGAACTCGAATGTTTTTATATTTTTGGTAGGATCACATTTGCGGTTAAAGAACAAGCGGTTGTTGAGGTGTGCGATTTGTAGTTTGTCTAATTACGTTTTGGTCTATGTGGTGTATAGTGGTGTTTGATTAGATGTAGGCATAAAATGTTTGGATTATATGCCGTGGCAAGGTCGCATTCACGTTTTGGTAAACATGTGTGTCGTGCTTGTTTTATGTGCTGATTAAGTTTGGAAATATATGTGATGTGAAGATTGAATTAGTACACGTATGTGTGTGTGTGCCGTGGTGTATTATAGTAGTGGTGGCGTGAGATATTTAATTGAGGTGCGCGGGTATATGCCGTAATATGGTTATACTCGCAACAAAGAAATATGTATGTATTGTGTGACCCGACGTTTAGGTTGCTATTGTATAATCGTGTGAAGGACCCTCCCGATGGTCATGTGACTAAAGGGTGGTGTAGTGGTAAAGCGAGAAGTAAGTTTAATATTTTTAAAACGATTAGTTGATAGCATCTGTCGGTGTCGTCGTGCTTTCTGTTGTATGACGGGTCGATGCCTTGCCTTGTCAAATATTGCATTTCATGCCCCTTTGGATAAATAAATGTCTTGTTGATCGATTAGAGGTCTTATACGAGTGTTATCACAGCCCAATAACTATTGGAGGCAAGTAGCGTGCACAAGTCGGTCCTTGTTAAAATTGAAGAACAATCCGCTAAGATATACACATAAGTGCTTTAGGTCCTTTAGTAGCCAGTGTAAGTCTTATATAGTTTTATACCATGTTTTAATGTCTCTGTGTTAGACCTCCTAAAATATGGTGTTTTAAGCGACTTGTGTGTTAACCAATTTAAATTGGGCAATGATTAAGAAAAGCTGATTAATCTGCTCCAACCCATGTTCTTGAGTTACGATGTCTAAAATGGTTCGCTAGGCCTTCTACTGTGATTAGCCAACTCATGTTAAATCGGAGTCGATTTCGTTAAGTGTTTAATATATATGTGTTATTTCGGATTGCGATGATAAGAGGCAAGCCGACGTGTAGGATGTATAGCGGCCTATGTTGTTGCTCTAGCTAGCCGACTGGTTAGATGACTTTAATTAAGCTCGTAGTCCCGATGAATTGCTTGTTGTAGTCTAGATGCACATGGTGATGATCGCGGGTAAAAATCTGTAGTGCTCATGTGGTGTCTAAACTAAAATGCGGACTAGTGGGTGAAAAGCACTTAGATAAGTATATGCCGGATTGATGATTATGGTGAATGCGTTTGTTAAATGAATGTTATAATTTTAGTGCACTAAATGATTTGGATGAAAATTAGTAAGTCTACTTGTTGGTCCTAATTTGATTAATTTAACTCTAACAAATGATAAAGCGTTAGAATAATTCAAGTCTCTAGAACGCGGAAATTCTTGAAGTGTATAGAAGCTGAATTTTATTGATTGCTGTTTTGGACTGCCCGCGCTGTTTTAGTTATGCTGTATGTTTGATGAACTAAATTGTATTTTCTGTGGATATGTGCTATAGAAAAGTGGTAGATAACTTTATTATCTTGATGGTGTTAAAATTTGACAGCCATAGGTCTGACAGTTTAGGAATTATGCTTTTTACAAATTCAGTAACTGAATCTGTGCAAATTCTGTACAGATTTCAGAAACTGTATTGTTTGTTCAACTTAATGTTGCAATATGTTCATGGTCGTTATAAAAAAGTTGTAGATGCTTTTCTGATCTTGCTTGTGTTAAAATTTCATAACCACAGGCCTGATAGTTTAAGAGTTATGAATTTTACAAACTGCTTGCTGTGTTCTGTCCACCGTCAGAACAGATTTCGAAAACTGTGCTGTTTGAGTTAGTTAAACATTGAATCACTTCTTAGTGATTATAAAAGTTATGTGGTACTTTTCCCAAGCTTTCCAAAAAGTCTTGGATCACTATTTGTGGTGGTCTGAAGATTAAGTTACATGTGTTTGAAGTGTGAAGACTGAATCTGTCCAGTTTTGGACAGCACAGCCTTCATAGTATATTTTACCCTTGATACATACTAAACCAACCAGGGATGTTTATAAATAATTTGTAGAACATTTAATTAGCTTTCCAGAAAGTCTAGGATCACTTTGTTTGGATGTCTGAATCTTTTGTTGTGAATTTTTGAAGCTGCAAGTCTGAATCTGTCCAAATATGGACAGAGCTGCTGTGTTTGCACAATTCGACCTTGCTAAGTATTTAATCAGGTTGTGATGACAATACCAAAGTTGTAGAGCACTTTTTAAGCTTTCCAGAAAGTCCTAGTTTGATATTTTTGGACTAACCATTGAAGAGTTATGATTAAAACAAGCAACTGCTGTATTGCTGTCGAAAAATTCTGCTAGTGCTCATTTGATTGTTAGTTCACCCGTTTGGCTAAAAATGTTTGGTTAGCACTTAAATAAATGTAGACTTGCCATGACTAAGCTTAATATGGCCTAAGTGTCCTGTTTTATATGTTTCTTCTCTAGTTGATTGTGATATAGGAGTTCATAGACATGAATGCCTAGGTCCTATTTAAACTTACGTTGTATTGGTTGCTCTTGTACGGTCAATAGAAGAACAAATGAACGATTAAGGTGAGCGTAGTAAATGCGTGTACTTGTGATGTGGTCATGTTGCGTAAATAAATAAAATGTTGTCATCTTTTAATGGTATTAATGTTGAACGCCGACGACGTGTAGATAACTAAAGCTAACATGTAGTTATCTACGGTGTCTTCCACTTTAATGTTTAGTTCGCCACTGTGTCTTGGTATATCTTGTGCTATTTTTGTGCTACTTTCATTATATTCATACATATGCATCTTGCACCTCATATAGGACCGAGAGATGATGATCGAGCCAGTGATGTGGTGCCAACCACAAGATGCCGTGGTGGACGACCTGAAGAATGGACTTAACTAGTGGATGCTCGCCAAGCGAGTACCTCCCCAACAAACACTGTCTAAGTGTTAAATTAAAGGCAAGCCCCGGTTTTATGCATAACCGTTTATATATGCTATTTTACTACACTTAATGTTTGTAGGCTTGTACTATGCACTTAAGTGTAGGAGTTGACTGAAACCTTAGTTGCATGAACTCAGGATACCTTTTGAGATGGATACTAGTATGCTAAGTCGAGTAGCTGCTTTATTAATTAGGGATCTCGGTAGAAGTCGAGTGATTTTTCTAGCACTCGCGCGAGGTCAGGAAATTGGTTGTATCCACTTTCTTCTCATAATGATGCTGGTTTGTGGACAACAATCCATGGGGATTGGTTGTCCACGGGATAAAAATTGGATTAAGGATTAAGGTGTGGTACCGTGAGTCAAGCGTTTGAACGTACTAAACACATACCGAGAAATATGGTAAATCGGTAAGCCTAGTACCTGAGTGAACCTGCCCGCAGACATATCCCCTCACGCGACCTGAGACGTGGTCTCCCATTCCGGTTATGGTGGGTACAAGTGCGGTCACTGCACGACGGCAGTCGGGGTCAGTGAGGCATTGTACGCCAAGGCGGTGAGCCCTGATCTGTTGCCAGGGAATCGATGGGGACGGTTGATGTGTGTGGGGACGGAGTGCCCCTACATGTCGTGTGTTTAGGTTTACCTTGCAAGGTTTAAAAACTCGATTCGAATCGTCTGCTTCTCGCAGCTAATGAGACTGCTTGATCCATGCTGCTACATTGAGTAATAAGTGGAAATGAGGTGACTCGAAAAAGATGTTGGTTGCTAAAAATGTTTGATATCATGTATGAGTAGCTAGGTACTCACTTAGTTTAAAAGGATCATACTAAAACTTGAAAAGCTAAAACTTGATTTTAGACTCAGCTAGTGCTTTTGGCAAACCAAACCCCTCAGCCAAACAGCTGCATGTCTAGAGGTAGAGGAGTAGACTCCTCGCACCGGGTAAGTCTAGCTGAGTATTAGTATACTCAGCCTTGCTTGTGGCACAATTTTTGGAGGTACTCCTTAGGATGATTGGTTGATGGTGTGACTTGGCCTCCATCCCTGCCACCGGGATAGATGGTCGAGTGGGTTACTGCTTCCGCAGGAGAGGACCAGGAGGAGTAGCGTGGCCAGGCTTCGCCATGTTACTCGGTTTTCTTCGTTAGTTATTTCCGCTGCATTAAAATTTATGGTTATTATTTCTGAAACTCCGATAATGTAATCACTAATTATACTTATTAAATTTGTGGTATTATATTTTATTGTATTTCTCTGTGCCTCACCTTCGAGTGAGCTAGTGGTATTCGATCCTGGTAAGTGGCTTTATCGGACTAGATCCGAGGGACTGACGGGTTATTCCTATTTAAGTGCGTTGCTGCCCTTAAGGGTGCGACATGGGCACTTAAGCTAGAATAATTTGGGCGGTTCCGCCACAGCTGGTATCGGAGCGAATACCAGTACAGAGAAGACAATAAGTCATGATTACCAATCTTTTCTAAAGTAAAACTTGCTTAGAAACCAAGTTGGATAGCAATCAGGACGATAAGGATAGACCTAGGATGTGAAGCCTTAGGAAATAGATGGGTAGCTAGGTGGCTATTTATATAGGCCATAAAGGCTACTACTACTATTAATAAGGATGCTATAGCAAGCACCCGAAGAGTAGTTAGGTCTGAGAAGACGACTAGAATGAGCATGCATCATGATTGTCGCATTATAATTGTCTCTTGTGCACCAACCTGCTTATCTCACCTTTATTCCAATAATAAAAACTTGTGAATAATGTGATGTACTGCTATGTTAGAAATGCCTTACCCTGTGTCAGGTTGGTAAGTCTTGTTAGTTCGTGCTATGTGTTTGTCTTGTCTTGCTATCTAGGTGGTAAGGTAATTGTTCAACCCTTGTTGCAAAAAAAAGGTGTTGTTTGTTCCGCTCATGAAAAAGACCCCCCGTCCAAACAACCTTGAGTTTAGCAAGTGAAACCTCTTTAAAAGAAAAATCCTGCTTGTGTTGGTATTTTCTAGCCCTTAGTGTCTTACCCTTGAAGTTACACCTGCACAGCTTATAGACCCCCACAGCTTGACCGCTAGACCAACCCAAGTCTCCTTGTGCACTTGTGTCAAAAAAAAATATATTTGTTGTTGGTGTCTAGTTGCGCAAACCCTATCAAGGCCATGTTTCTTTCCATAAATCCTTGCTCCTAAAACATCATAGCATTTTTGTTGATCATCCTAGCTGATCCTGTTTGCCTACCTCTCCTTTTGCCTGATCTGGTAACCCTTTTTCTTGTGAATCATGTTGGCTTTATTATCCAAATCTCGGGATCCCCTATGAATCTGCCCTATTATCTGGTTATCTCCTATAACCCGTTCCCAAGCATCGGATGTTGATCTTACCTAAATCTCTCAATTCTGGTCGATCTCATGCTCTTCCTTCAAGAATCATGACGCCATTTTATCGATTCTATCTCTAAGCAGTGTATCCATTTGGTTCAATGGATTATGCTGTTGACTTTAGTTCTCTCATGTCTCAGCAAGTTGCCAATCTTGATCTCATGGTTGATTCCCCTCATACCTACTCTCGTATAAATCTCTGACCTGGTAATCTCCATATTGATCCTAAAATAGTTCTCCGAGTTGACGAAAATTCTCATGTGATGCTCTTTTTCCAACAATCTCTGCTTCAACTCTGGCCACATTCTTATTTTCTGAGCCATACTCTCATGGGCTACATCTATTTATGCTATGTGAAATTCTCGTTGGTTACGTTTGGTAATGGTGTTATGACTAACGACCGATGGTGCCGCGACGAAACCGAGAGCCTACTATGGTGCACACATGGTTGAGCTGCTCGGCACGCGCTGGTATCGTGGTTAATAGTCGTGATCCATTACGAGACTATACTGATGTGCTATCTTTTGTGAACATTCTCTCAAAGTGATCGCTGCATTTTGTCTCAACATGCTGTGATATTCTCTCTAAATCTATCTTCAGTATCTTCTCAAATCCCATCTCATGAATTTGCATCTATCTCTAGCCTGGGAGTTACATGCTTCTCCGCCCTTAAAGATCCTCATTCGAATCTCGGGACGAGATTCTGTTTAAGGGGGGAAGGCTGTGACACTCCAGGTGTCAGTTTCATGTTACGTCGCGAGATTTGTCCTAATCTCGGATGATCAGTAAAAATTTCTATTTCTTGCTCGCGTATGTCCCTGATTATCCAGATTATTCATTCATGTTTCACTGAATTCAGAGTTACTCAGTCTCACAGAAGGCCAATTTTGGAGCCTGTTAAAACTTTTATCCTCGGCACAAATGCGAACTCAAAAATCATTCTCGAATTATAAATCTCGTTTGAAGCTCATTTAATCAAGCGCTCGATAGTTGCTAGTCGAGCTGTGTCAGAGTCCGATTCCCCGAACCTCGATCGATGTCCGACTATTTTATTCGGATCCGTACTCGCAAACGGAATACTCAGTATGTCGTCCTCTAATTAATTTTTACTCGACTCGGCCAAATATCTCATATCTGAACTGAACTCAAAACCCCGTATCGACTGCGATTTTAAAATGTCACGATCCGATTTCTCCGACTAAAAATCCGAAGTTGATCGGAAGTCTGAGAGAAACTTTTATTTCTAAAATAGTGCGCGAGGAATTATTTCCGAGCAAAATCAAATCCAACTCTCGGCCGAATTAATCGCTCAATCGTTCATTCGTCGAAACTCTATTTCGCTCTGTTCTCCGTTGAGACGAATTCCGCAGGAGCATTTTTATTCCGGAAAATATTTAGCGCAGCCCGATTTCGTGTTTGGGCCAGCCCAACCCAGCCCAATTAGGCCCATTTGAAACCCTAACCCTAGGGTTTCTCTATAAATACGGATCCCTCTCCCTTGCCCTTGGCTGTTTTGCACTCCCACCCCTATTCTTTTCCCAGCCGCCACCAGCAACCTTCTTCTCCCCTACGCAGTCCTCCTCTCTGGTTCTTCCCACGGCGGCTGCATCTCCAGCCAAGGCGTGGGCGCCATCTCCCCTGGCCGAGCCCACCTCCCTGCTAGGGGCTCGCTAGCAATCCCCCCCACTCGGACCTCCATTTCCCCTAGCTGCTGCTCGCCGCGAAGCTCTCTGCTGGTTTCTTCTCCGGCGCGCGCAGGGCAGCCGACGCCCCCTGCCCTTCTCCTTCCATGGGCGCGAGCTCCACCTCGCCTGCTTTGGACGCTGCGCAGAAGCTTCTCCTGGCCGGCGCCCAGCAGCAGCTCCAAGCTCCCATGGGCGCGCCCCCCTTCAGGCTTGTGCGCAGGGAGCTCCCATGGCCGTCGAGCTCCTGTCCATGGCGTCCCTTCCCTCCAGCGCCTCCCTAAACTCCTTCCCCAACCATGGTGGGCGCGCAGGTGTTCCCTGGCCGACCCTCGTGTCTGGGGATGTCCATTTCGGCGCCCCTCCCTGCTCCATTCTTTTTCCCCTTTTCTCTCTGCTCATGGCCGCTGGCAGCCATGGCTCTGGCCCCTGCTCCATGCCGACACCCCTGTTCCTCTTCTCTCTACTCCGAGCACCCTTCCTCCCTGCGCCTAGATCTTCTCCCTACTGCGCAGCAGCAGCCCTAAGTCCGTACCTTGCCTCTGCTCACCCATGGCAGCCGGTGTGGTGGTCGAGTTGAACCCCTCCTCGCGGTTCCCCGTGGTGCCCGCCGGCTGTTCGGCAAATGCGCAGCAAGCTGCGCGCTACAGCAGCAGCCATGAGATCCCGTCCGTGTCGCCAGCGTCGACCCGATCTGCGCAGCGGTGCCGGTCCACCGCAGCAGCCCCATGCTGCGCCGTTGATCTGCGCGGTTCGACTGTCTCCGCGTCTCGCTTCGCCGAATCTGCGCAGCGCCGACGTGCCATCGTGGGAACCCGTGGTGAGACCCCGCTGTCCTGCGCTTTTTGTGTTCGATTAAAGGGCCGCACCAATAAATCACATAATAAATTGTGTAATGATTGTGTATGTCGTTTAATCGCAGCCCTTGTCGACGTCACGCCTTGCGCATCGCTCGTCGGCAAAGAGCCCAAACTAATGGCATGCATGCGCGGCACGAGTCGGCCAGGTTGTTCGCCTTGTATGATTGCGATTTATTTTACTTACGTATTCGGTCGATGATGTGCCTGCGTGTTTATATGCGTGTGAAAATAAATTGTACGAATGAACACGTATATAGAAGAAAATGAAGTAGAACAAGAACTCGAATGTTTTTATATTTTTGGTAGGATCACATTTGCGGTTAAAGAACAAGCGGTTGTTGAGGTGTGCGATTTGTAGTTTGTCTAATTACGTTTTGGTCGATGTGGTGTATAGTGGTGTTTGATTAGATGTAGGCATAAAATGTTTGGATTATATGTCGTGGCAAGGTCGCATTCACGTTTTGGTAAACACGTGTGTCGTGCTTGTTTTATGTGCTGATTAAGTTTGGAAATATATGTGATGTGAGGATTGAATTAGTACACGTATGTGTGTGTGTGCCGTGGTGTATTATAGTAGTGGTGGCGTGAGATATTTAATTGAGGTGCGCGGGTATATGCCGTAATATGGTTATACTCGCAACAAAGAAATATGTATGTATTGTGTGACCCGACATTTAGGTTGCTATTGTATAATCGTGTGAAGGACTCTCCCGATGGTCATGTGACTAAAGGGTGGTGTAGTGGTAAAGCGAGAAGTAAGTTTAATATTTTTAAAACGATTAGTTGATAGCATCTGTCGGTGTCGTCGTGCTTTCTGTTGTATGACGGGTCGATGCCTTGCCTTGTCAAATATTGCATTTCATGCCCCTTTGGATAAATAAATGTCTTGTTGATCGATTAGAGGTCTTATACGAGTGTTATCACAGCCCAATAACTATTGGAGGCAAGTAGCGTGCACAAGTCGGTCCTTGTTAAAATTGAAGAACAATCCGCTAAGATATACACATAAGTGCTTTAGGTCCTTCAGTAGCTAGTGTAAGTCTTATATAGTTTTATACCATGTTTTAATGTCTCTGTGTTAGACCTCCTAAAATATGGTGTTTTAAGCGACTTGTGTGTTAACCAATTTAAATTGGGCAATGATTAAGAAAAGCTGATTAATCTGCTCCAACCCATGTTCTTGAGTTACGATGTCTAAAATGGTTCGCTAGGCCTTCTACTGTGATTAGCCAACTCATGTTAAATAGGAGTCGATTTCGTTAAGTGTTTAATATATATGTGTTATTTCGGATTGCGATGATAAGAGGCAAGCCGACGTGTAGGATGTATAGCGGCCTATGTTGTTGCTCTAGCTAGCCGACTGGTTAGATGACTTTAATTAAGCTCGTAGTCCCGATGAATTGCTTGTTGTAGTCTAGATGCACATGGTGATGATCGCGGGTAAAAATCTGTAGTGCTCATGTGGTGTCTAAACTAAAATACGGACTAGTGGGTGAAAACCACTTAGATAAGTATATGCCGGATTGATGATTATGGTGAATGCGTTTGTTAAATGAATGTTATAATTTTAGTGCACTAAATGATTTGGATGAAAATTAGTAAGTCTACTTGTTGGTCCTAATTTGATTAATTTAACTCTAACAAATGATAAAGCGTTAGAATAATTCAAGGCTCTAGAACGCGGAAATTCTTGAAGTGTATAGAAGCTGAATTTTATTGATTGCTGTTTTGGACTGCCCGCGCTGTTTTAGTTATGCTGTATGTTTGATGAACTAAATTATATTTTCTGTGGATATGTGCTATAGAAAAGTAGTAGATAACTTTATTATCTTGATGGTGTTAAAATTTGACAGCCATAGGTCTGACAGTTTAGGAATTATGCTTTTTACAAATTCAGTAACTGAATCTGTGCAAATTCTGTACAGATTTCAGAAACTGTATTGTTTGTTCAACTTAATGTTGCAATCTGTTCATGGTCGTTATAAAAAAGTTGTAGATGCTTTTCTGATCTTGCTTGTGTTAAAATTTCATAACCACAGGCCTGATAGTTTAAGAGTTATGAATTTTACAAACTGCTTGCTGTGTTCTGTCCACCGTCAGAACAGATTTCGAAAACTGTGCTGTTTGAGTTAGTTAAACATTGAATCACTTCTTAGTGATTATAAAAGTTATGTGGTACTTTTCCCAAGCTTTCCAAAAAGTCTTGGATCACTATTTGTGGTGGTCTGAAGATTAAGTTACATGTGTTTGAAGTGTAAAGACTGAATCTGTCCAGTTTTGGACAGCACAGCCTTCATAGTATATTTTACCCTTGATACATACTAAACCAACCAGGGATGTTTATAAATAATTTGTAGAACATTTAATTAGCTTTCCAGAAAGTCTAGGATCACTTTGTTTGGATGTCTGAATCTTTTGTTGTGAATTTTTGAAGCTGCAAGTCTGAATCTGTCCAAATCTGGACAGAGCTGCTGTGTTTGCACAATTCGACCTTGCTAAGTATTTAATCAGGTTGTGATGACAATACCAAAGTTGTAGAGCACTTTTTAAGCTTTCCAGAAAGTCCTAGTTTGATATTTTTGGACTAACCATTGAAGAGTTATGATTAAAACAAGCAACTGCTGTATTGCTGTCGAAAAATTCTGCTAGTGCTCATTTGATTGTTAGTTCACCCGTTTGGCTAAAAATGTTTGGTTAGCACTTAAATAAATGTAGACTTGCCATGACTAAGCTTAATATGGCCTAAGTGTCCTGTTTTATATGTTTCTTCTCTAGTTGATTGTGATATAGGAGTTCATAGACATGAATGCCTAGGTCCTATTTAAACTTACGTTGTATTGGTTGCTCTTGTACGGTCAATAGAAGAACAAATGAACGATTAAGGTGAGCGTAGTAAATGCGTGTACTTGTGATGTTGTGGTCATGTTGCGTAAATAAATAAAATGTTGTCATCTTTTAATGGTATTAATGTTGAACGCCGACGACGTGTAGATAACTAAAGCTAACATGTAGTTATCTACGGTGTCTTCCACTTTAATGTTTAGTTCGCCACTGTGTCTTGGTATATCTTGTGCTATTTTTGTGCTACTTTCATTATATTCATACATATGCATCTTGCACCTCATATAGGACCGAGAGATGATGATCGAGCCAGTGATGTGGTGCCAACCACAAGATGCCGTGGTGGACGACCTGAAGAATGGACTTAACTAGTGGATGCTCGCCAAGCGAGTACCTCCCCAACAAACACTGTCTAAGTGTTAAATTAAAGGCAAGCCCCGGTTTTATGCATAACCGTTTATATATGCTATTTTACTACACTTAATGTTTGTAGGCTTGTACTATGCACTTAAGTGTAGGAGTTGACTGAAACCTTAGTTGCATGAACTCAGGATACCTTTTGAGATGGATACTAGTATGCTAAGTCGAGTAGCTGCTTTATTAATTAGGGATCTCGGTAGAAGTCGAGTGATTTTTCTAGCACTCGCGCGAGGTCGGGAAATTGGTTGTATCCACTTTCTTCTCATAATGATGCTGGTTTGTGGACAACAATCCATGGGGATTGGTTGTCCACGGGATAAAAATTGGATTAAGGATTAAGGTGTGGTACCGTGAGTCAAGCGTTTGAACGTACTAAACACATACCGAGAAATATGGTAAATCGGTAAGCCTAGTACCTGAGTGAACCTGCCCGCAGACATATCCCCTCACGCGACCTGAGACGTGGTCTCCCATTCCGGTTATGGTGGGTACAAGTGCGGTCACTGCACGACGGCAGTCGGGGTCAGTGAGGCATTGTACGCCAAGGCGGTGAGCCCTGATCTGTTGCCAGGGAATCGATGGGGACGGTTGATGTGTGTGGGGACGGAGTGCCCCTACATGTCGTGTGTTTAGGTTTACCTTGCAAGGTTTAAAAACTCGATTCGAATCGTCTGCTTCTCGCAGCTAATGAGACTGCTTGATCCATGCTGCTACATTGAGTAATAAGTGGAAATGAGGTGACTGGAAAAAGATGTTGGTTGCTAAAAATGTTTGATATCATGTATGAGTAGCTAGGTACTCACTTAGTTTAAAAGGATCATACTAAAACTTGACAAAGCTAAAACTTGATTTTAGACTCAGCTAGTGCTTTTGGCAAACCAAACCCCTCAGCCAAACAGCTGCATGTCTAGAGGTAGAGGAGTAGACTACTCACACCGGGTAAGTCTAGCTGAGTATTAGTATACTCAGCCTTGCTTGTGGCATAAATTTTACAGGTTCTTTGGAGGACATGGTTGCCGGAGTGACTTGGCCGTCCATCTTGCCACTGGGTTGGACTATCGAGTGGGACCCCGCCTCGGCTGAGAAGGAGCATGAGGAGTGATGGGACAGGCTTCCCCATCTCTCTGTTTATTTATCGTTAGTTTCATTCCGCTAAACTTCAAACAATGATGTCTAGTTTTGCAAAAACTCCGATGATGATGTAATAATTTAATACTCCTTAATGTATGGTTTTATGTTTTATTGTATTTGCTCTGTGACTCACCATCGAGTGAGATTGTGGTACTTGATCCTGTCAGTGGCCTCGTCGGACTAGATCCGAGGGATTGACGAGTTATTCCCATTTAAGTGTGGTCTAGCCTCTAAGGCGGGACGTAGGCACTTAAGTTGGAATAATTCGGGCAGTTCCGCCACAGCTGGTATCGGAGCTTGTACCACCACAGAGGAATCAATAAACTATAAATATCATCCTTTTCCAAAGTAAAACTTGATAGAAACAAATGTTGGATAGATCGTAGGACGATCAGGATAGACCTAGGACGAAAGCCTTAGGATGATAGAGGGGTAGTTAGGTGGCTGAGTAAGTAAGCCCTACAGGCTACTATGAGGGATGGGAGTTCTTCCCTATTCCCTTTTCATTGATGTGAGGTCGTTCAGGACGAGCATGCATGCATTCTTAATTAAACTAATGGATAATTGGGTAAGAACTTTAATACAAACTGATGACCAACTAAGTACCCCAGTACCATTGATGTAGTTAGAGAGAGGCTGAGTTGTGTTTCCTTTTCTTTTTATTCTTTTTCCTTTACTTACGCTTAACCGTACACAGATGACTTCTCACGGATCCTCGGACGAAGGGAATGCACTGTCCCACACTGACGGGCTTGCACGAGAGGGCTTTCCCCGTATTTTGTGGGAGGTACTTCAGGGGGCCGGTTACACGATGCCTCCTCAGTACGCGGTGCAGCAGCTCGAGAAGCACCGAGTGCCCTGCTGTAGGGTGAGGATGACCCTGGAGCCTCATCCCCTACAGCCAGGCTGGCGTTCGCTGGACTCTGAGTCCTTTGGATACCGGGCTGAGGATACGATCGAGGCGATTGCTCTTCACGGATTGACCACTTTCTGTGGATTCCACCCCTTGGAGCAGTCCACCCACCCCATTGGCTTGTTCCTCGCTGAGAAGGAGGACGACCCAATGTGGAAGGACCGAGTGGAGCATGCCAAGGACATCTGGGCTATCTACCCAGGTCAGACTGCTCACTTGACAGTGCGGTGCATGAATGCCCTGTACCGTCTGCAAGTGATGCATGGTGAGGCAATGTCCCATCTGATGGCACTGTTGGAGGCAACTAAGATCACCCTGGATAACAGAGAGGAGCTTGTGGTTGACTTGTCCACTGAGATGGTGGAAAAAGATTTACAGGTGGAGCAGCTGTCAAATGAGATCCAAGAGCTTGAGGAATTAATGGGGACCTAGGAGAACACCATCGAGGTTCTCGAGGGTCAGCTTATCAACACTCAGCAGCAGCTTGCTGAGGCTAATAAGCACCTGGATATGCATCACCAGGAGATCCAGGACATGGAGGCCAACGAGGATGTCAACATTGAGGGAGGAGAGGAGCCTGCCTCCAGCTTGGACACTGCTGGCTCAGGGAGACCACTTTCCCCTGAGTCGAGTGTTGCCTCGTTCTCTCACTAGGTCACAGGGATAGAGCCAGAAGACGGTGATGGTAGGACTCCTCGAGGCTAGCTTAGCTTTTGCACCCTTGGGGTACTAGGCTAGATAGAGTTGAGTCTTTTGGGCTATTGATGTAATCGTGATAAACTCTTTTGGAAGCATGGTTGATGGACGATGTTAGTCTTAATTTGAGAAGAAAAGTTTATGCCTTGTGAAATCCTTTATGTTTATGCAAGAATCTATCAATTCCGCCTTTTGACTCATTCATCGTGATTGATCTTTGAACCTCAAAGATGTGTTATTGAAAATATATGTGATTTTTCAGATGGCCGGGAGAGCGCGTCGTGGTCAAAATGAGCGCGTTCCTCCACCGCCGCCACCGCCTCCTACTCTGCAGGAGCTAATGGCTCAGCAGAATGAGATCTTGAGGCAGCTAGCTCAACGTCAGCCGCCACCTCAGCACTATGGTCGTGGTGATCATCAGCGTCACCCCCGCAGCAGCCACTTACCAGGAGTTCCTCAGTACCCAGCCACCATTGTTCACCAGGGTAGAGGACCCACTTGATGCGGATGTATGGTTGAGAGTAGTGGAATCCAAATTCCTGCTACTCCATGGAGTTTGCTCAGAGGTCACTAAGGTCAGGTTCGCCACCCAGCAGCTTCGCGGACCCGCAAGGACTTGGTGGGACCATTTTCTTGCTATGCAGCCAGATGACCGAGAGGTGGAATGGAGAGAGTTCAAGGCAGCTTTCAGGGGGCACCATATACCAGCAGGTATTATGGACCGAAAGCTCAACGAGTTTTTGGCACTGACTCAAGGGAACCGGACAGTGCTACAGTATGCTCAGGCCTTTAATGACTTGTGCTAGTATGCTGGGTATCATGCAGACACAGATGAGAAGAAGAGGGACAGGTTCAGAAGGGGGCTCAGCACTAAGCTCCGTGACCGTCTCAACACCGTCAGGGCCAACAGCTATAATGAGTTGGTCAACATGGCCATTTCTCAAGAGGACTGTATCACGGCTCGTCAGGCAGAGAAGAAGAGGAAGACCCCTGTGGCAGGACCTTCAGCTCAGCTACAGTGCTTCAGGATTGTGTCTGACACTCAGAACAGGGGACCTCAGCAGCAGCAAGGGCGATGGGTGATCCGACCACAGCAGCAGCAGCAGGCACCCAACCGCACCCAGTTTCCAGCACAGAGGAACAATCAGCAGCAACAACATCGTCAGGCAAATGACAACAGGTGTTTCACATGTGGCAACACCGGACATTATGCCAAGAATTGCCCCACAAACCAGCAGAGGCAGGGGCAGAATGTTAATCAGAATCAAGGCAAGAGACAGAAGGTGCAACTGAGGCAAGGTAGGCTAAACTTCACCACCATGGCTGATATTCCAAAGGGAGCACCCGTCATGACTGGTATCTTTACAGTTTTGAATTATCCTGCTATTATTCTTTTTTATTCTGGTGCATCGCATAGTTTTATCAGTGCCAAATTTAGTGCCAAGTGTCAGTTACCTTTTCACCACACCAATGGGGGTATTACAATTTCGACACCAGGAGGCAGGGTTGCCACCTACCAAATCAACAAGAATGTGCCTATAAAGTTTGGTAGTCTGATAATCAAAACCAACCTCCTCATTTTGGGTTTGGATAGTGTTGATATCATATTGGGAACTGACTGGTTGACCAAACATCAGGCAGTGATTGATATTGCAGCTATGGCCATTGAAGTGCACTCACCGACCTGTGGTGAAACCACACTATATTTGCCCGCCCAAGGTTGTACCCGTTCTTGTGCCTTCGTTATGATAGAATCCCCAGTGGAAAAGATCCCAGTGGTCTGTGACTACCCAGATGTTTTTCTGGAGGAATTGCCAGGGATGCCACCTGATAGAGACATTGAATTCGCAATCGAATTGCAAACTGGGACTGCTCCTATCTCCAAGAGACCATATAGGATGCCTCCCGCGGAATTGGCAGAACTGAAAAAGCAACTACAGGAGTTGTTGGACAAGGGGTTCATTCGCCCAAGTACTTCACCGTGGGGATGCTCGGCCTTATTTGTGAAGAAAAAGGATGAGAGTTTGAGAATGTGTGTTGATTACCGCCCTCTCAATGCGGTGACTATCAAGAACAAATACCCACTGCACCGCATTGATGTTTTGTTCGATCAGTTGGTGGGAGCCAAAGTGTTCTCCAAGATGGATCTTTGCTCGGGTTACCATCAGATCAAGATCCGTGCCAGCGATATTCCCAAGACGGCCTTCTCAACCAGATATGGGCTTTATGAGTTTTTGGTGATGTCTTTTGGGCTGACCAATGCCCCGGCTTATTTTATGTACCTAATGAACTCAGTATTCATGCCAGAGTTGGACAAGTTCGTGGTCGTTTTCATTGATGATATTCTGATCTATTCCAAGAATGAAGCCGAGCACACTAAACATTTGCATACTGTACTTCAGAGACCGCGTGACCACCAGTTGTATGCCAAATTGTCTAAATGTGAGTTCTGGCTGAGGGAAATTAAATTCTTGGGTCACACAATTTCTCAGGATGGGGTATCTGTTGATCCTGAGAAGGTACAAGAAGTAATGGATTGGAAACCTCCTACCACAGTGCGGCAGATTCGGAGTTTTCTGGGATTGGCCGGGTATTATCGACGATTCATTCCGGATTTCTCCAGAATTGCCAAGCCAATGACTGAACTGTTGAAGAAGGGAGTCAAGTATGATTGGAGCCAGAAGTGTGAGGATGCCTTCCATACACTAAGGCAGCATTTGACAACAGCCCCAGTGCTAGCTCAACCTGATAACACCGAGCCCTTTGAAGTTTATTGTGATGCTTCTAGTACTGGTTTGGGGTGCGTCTTAATGCAAGATAGCAGAGTAATTGCTTATGCCTCCTGAGCACTCAGACCCCATGAGCAGAACTACCCTACACATGATCTGGAGTTAGCAGCTTTGGTTCATGCTCTCAAGATATGGAGACATTACTTGATGGGAGCTCACTGTAACATTTACACTGATCATAAGAGTCTCAAATACATTTTCACTCAGGCAGATCTTAACATGAGGCAGAGGAGATGGTTATAATTAATCAAGGAATATGATTTGGAGGTGCATTACCATCCTGGCAAGGCCAATGTTGTGGCAGATGCCTTGAGCAGAAAGGCCTAGTGCAATTGTATGAGCATGGATGCAAGAGTTACCACCCTGTGTGATGAGTTGTGCAAGCTAAACCGGGAAGTTGTTTCTTCAGGTGATTTAAATTATATCTCGGTAGAGCCCACATTACAAGAGCAAATAGTCAGGGCACAGATTGAAGACAAGGGTGTTCAGGTTATCAAGGAAATGATCAAATAGAAAGCAGAAAAATACAAATGCTTCCGCCAGGACAGCAAGGGAATTCTATGGTTTGGAGATCGATTGGTTGTTCCCAAGGACCCTGAGCTCAGAAAGAAGATATTGGATGAAGCCCACCTTTCAAAATTCTCCATGCACCCCGGCAGCAACAAGATGTACCATGATCTCAGATCCTTATACTGGTGGACCAGAATGAAGAGGGAGATTGCCAAGTACATATCCGAGTGTGACACCTGCCAGAGGATCAAAGCCAGTCATTTGAAGGCAGCAGGCCCTTTGGAATCCCTTCCCATACCATCTTGGAAATGGGAGGACATTTGCATGGACTTTATCGTAGGATTGCCCAATACCTCCCGACACCATGATTCCATTTGGGTCATTGTGGACAGATTGACCAAGTCAGCTCATTTCTTGCCAGTACACACCACCCACAGGACGGAGAAGTATGCGGAAATCTACATTGACCAGATAGTTCGTTTGCATGGAATACCAAGGACTATAGTATCAGACAGAGGAGCACCATTTGTGGCATGATTTTGGGAGCAATTGCAAGAATCACTTGGGACCCATGTAATACGAAGCTCAGCATACCATCCTCAAACAGATGGCCAGACAGAAAGGGTAAATCAAATTTTGGAAGACATGTTGAGGGCATGTGTGCTACACTATGGAAAGGATTGGGACAAGTGTCTTCCTTTGGCAGAGTTTTCCTATAATAACAGCTACCAGTCCAGTCTAAAGATGGCACCTTTTGAAGCCTTGTATGGGAGAAGCTGTAGGACCCCGCTGAATTGGTCTCAAGCAGGAGAGAGGGAAATATTTGGGCCAGATTTGGTACTTGAAGTAGAGGAAAAGGTCAGAGTCATCAAGAAGAACTTAGAAGCTGCTCAGGCCAGGCAAAGGAGCTATCATGACAAGAGAAGGAAGACTCTACAGTTTGAGGTGGGAGATCATGTTTACCTTAAGGTGTCACCCACCAAGGGCATCCAGAGATTTGGAATCAAGGGCAAGTTAGCTCCTCGCTACATTGGACCCTACGAGATCAAGGAGACTTGTGGACCCGTAGCCTATCAATTGGAATTGCCACCCCACATGTCAGCAGTTCACAATGTGTTTCATGTATCTCAGCTGCGGAAATGTGTCCGCCTACCCACTGAAGTGCTACCTGAGCCAGACATTGAAATAGAACTAGACTTGTCCTATCAAGAGTACCCCGTCAAGGTATTGGATCAGAAAGAGAGGTCAACACGGGCAAAGTCGATCAGAATGTATAAGGTTCAGTGGAGTCACCATTCAGTAGAAGAAGCTACATGGGAGACTGAGGATTTTCTACGCTCTCGCTTCCCCAACTTTCTGCCCAAAGGAGTCGGTACGTAACCTAAAACCCCACCCCACCTGCCCTTTGAATACAAATATAAGAAAAACTTAGATGATAAGGGTAGTGTAAGTTGTGGTTTTAACTTAAAAAGGACTTCCTTCTGAAGTCGCAAAGCGAATGACATTCGAAGAGCAGTCAACTAGAGAGATCTGAGCAGAGAAAGGAGCAACACACCAGCACACCTTCATGGCACCCCTTCAAAGGGCTCTCCCAAAAATCTCGGGACGAGATTCCTTTAAGGGGGAGGGTTGTAACACCCCAGGTGTTACCTTGGATGTCCACCCAAGGCTACACCATTTAAACCTACTATCATAGGTAGTTTAGTTTGAGAAAAGTACATCAAACTTGGAACTCAAGGTCCTAAGCAAGTGCAACCCATCTTAGATATCATACCCTAACTTATCATGCACATCTAAAGGGGAGAATTGCCTAAAACCCTAATGCAAACCACTTTGGACAATGGGAACCCTAGAAGTAAGTATGACCAAAAGGTCATGAAAACCATATGATCATGGCTTGGGCCAAATATAAAAAGTTGTAGTACACTTAATAACCTACAAATAATAGTAAGAAAGTAACCCCAAAAAGATTTCAGAAAAGCCCCAAAAAGGTTCACCAAAGGGTTGAGCACAAAAGAAAATCAGGATTTTTCTAAGTCCAAAACCAACCCTTGGCCAAAGATCACACATGTTCACCCTCATTCAAACTTCAAAACATTTCGACCCAATTGACAAAGTGGCACCAAATTACCTCTAGAATGCCCTGAAGAAAGTTGACACCTACCCTAAGACGTTTGACACGACTTGGCACAAGTTTTGTCTCGGTTTGGACATCTCTGACATAGCCTTCTTCCCACCCCCGTATCTCTCTAACCCGACCACATCTACCCTTGGAACTCACATGAACTAGGTAGCTCTAGGTGCAGGGAAGAGATCTCTCACAGGTCCTAGGGCAAGATTCGTACGTTTTGGCCGCTCAGCAGAAGGAAGAACAGAGGCAGAAGCAAAGAGCCACGTGTTCGACGCGCTCTGAGCTCGCCAGAGCACGCTCGACGCGCGCCCCCGCGTGCCCCGCGTCGTGCCAAGGCCAAGCCGGCGCCGTTGCCCAGGCCCGCGCCTATAAAGCCCCCAGGGACTTCGACCGTACCCCTCCGCACGCGCTCGACCTCACCGGAGCCCAAAACCACCGGCGTTTGCCCGTGCACGGCGTGCCCGCGGCCACCCGAGCCCCTGCCGCCGTAGACCGGCCAACAGAACCCTTCCCAACCCCGTCCAACCCTCGGAAAAGACTGTGCACACCTCGGTGAAGCTCCCCGAGCGAGGAATCGGAGTTTGCTTCGCCGGAGAAGCCAGTCCACGGTCGCCGGACTTTGCCCGACCATCGGTGAACGTAGACCGGGTAATCCTCTGCTCCATTCTTCGATTCCTTGTGCACATAGCCTCTACGTCACCCCATGAAGCTTACCGTGCCATTGGATTGAACTAGATCGCCGTGGTTTGGCCGGAACACCCGCCGCCGACGAGAGCACCCGCCTGCGCGCGTGGACCGGACGATTCCGGCCACCCCCGCCGTCGAGCCGTACACCGTTGTGACCGCCAGGACCTCCCGGAGCCAACCTCGCCCCTCGCCGGACCTCTCTCGCCACCGGTAAGCCGTGCCGCCCTTTTCTTTTTCGCGGGTACTGTTTAAACCTAGGGAGGGACCGCGGGGGAGAAGAAGAAAAGGCCAGGGGGTTTTGCGCATTGTCAGTGACTCAGGGGAATAGTAGCGCAGGGGTATAACTGAGAGGGTTAGTTTGGAAAGAACCCGAGGACTTCGGTGCAAAGTGGTTTTTCCAGGAAACCTTTTATTTAATCTGATTTAAATTCAAACAGAACTTGAATAATTCATATCTTCTGTTTTATCCACCCAAATCAAGTCAAACAAATTTTGCCAAATCTTAAATAATGTAAACTACTTAAGAAAAATATAAAGCCCCTAAGTGCTACAGAAAACTTTAGGGTTCTGATTTAAATATTGATTTGGCCAAAAGTTAAATAATAGGAGGAAAAATAGTTGCACTATTTAACTGAGGTCAAGAAAATTTAGAGAAGTACTTGATCATCTACTGACCTTATTTAAAAATGATAAACCCCTCTGCACACCCCATTAAGGTAGAGTTTGCCATTTATTTCACATTGTGTTTAAAGTTAAAGAAAATAGGAAAGATAATTTAAATAAGGAACCAGGGAGCACCTCTATTTTTGTTAGTCTACTTATTTAGTGTAGTTCACTAGAAAAATTTATTATACCCTGGTTTAGTATAAAATAAATAGGATACCTTTTATTTTAAGAAAATAAGAAAAACTTAGAAAAACCCTACAAAAATAACCCCAAGGTGAAAACACCTAAACCCTTGGGATAATTAATGTTTTGTTATGAAGAACATAGGAAAAATATGAAATCTGCTGTTTGACATTTTTCAAATAACAAGGCAGTAGAAAGTGCCTTTTTGGCATTAAACTTTAGAAAATCACAACTAAATAACCATCATTTAGCTTTCTGTGATTTTTGGCACAGAAGCTTGTTATTACTGTTAGATGCCAACAAAAATGACCCTTAGGGCAGAACCCACCCCTAGTTAAGAGTTGTAGTGCAAAGTGGCCCCTTTGCCCAACTTTTGTTATTTTTTTCCAAGGCATAGCCTTTTTATTCTGAACCTCAAATTCCTAGAACAGGCTATAGTGACCAATGGAAACCCACTGTAATTTTTACAGAATTTTTGGAAAAAGTTAAATCACTGTTGTAGTTCAAACCTACACTAGAATTCATAAATAGAAAATAAAGAAGGGGAAAATGAATGATGGAAATTAGTGTCATCCTAAAACCCTTTGTAAATTGTCCACTGAAATATATAAGGGAAATACCAATCCACTATGCTTATCCTTAACAAAACCTAAACCTAGAGTGATAAGCATAAACCACTAAAAGCCACGTATGACCAAGAAACCCTAAGTTACTAACTAACTTAGTTTTTCTTCCTTTAGCATAATGTTGTTAAATCCTGCATGATCATGACATACATATTCATTGCATTCGATAGATTGGAACCTCGCTGACGGAGAGTACGTCCTCGTGCCGGAGCAAGGAGCTGCTCAGGAGGTAGCCCCGGATCCAGCACCAGAGCCTGCACCAGAGGATCTGCCTGCCACTGCTTTGGAAGGCAAGCCCCGGTCTATGCATAACCGTTTATATATGCTATTTTACTACACTTAATGTTTGTAGGCCCGTACTGTGCACTTAGGTGTAGGAATTGCTTGAAACCCTAGTTGGATGATCTCAGGAATCCCATTGAGATGAATACTAGTATGTTAAGTCGGGTAGCTGCTTTATTAAACATGGATTTCGGTAGAAGTCGAGTGATTTTTCTAGCACTCGCGCGAGGTCAAGAAATTGATTGTATCCACTTTCTTATCATAATGATGCTGGTTTGTGGACAACAATCCATGGGGATTGGTTGTCCACGGGATAAAAATTGGAATAAGGATTAAGGTGTGGTACCATGAGTCAAGCGTTTGAACGTACTAAACACATACCGAGAAATATGGTAAATCGGTAAGCCTAGTACCTGAGTGAACCTGCCCGCAGACATATCCCCTCACGCGACCTGAGACGTGGTCTCCCATTCCGGTTATGGTGGGTACAAGTGCGGTCACTGCACGACGGCAGTCGGGGTCAGTGGGGCATTGTACGCCAAGGCGGTGAGCCCTGATCTGTTGCCAGGGAATCGATGGGGACGGTTGATGTGTCTGGGGACGGAGTGCCCCTACATGTCGTGTGTTTAGGTTTACCTTGCAAGGATAAAAACTTGATTCGAATTGTCTGCTTCTCACAGCTAGTGAGACTGCTTGATCCATGCTGCTACATTGAGTAACAAGTGGAAATGTGATGAGATGACACAAGATGTTGATTGCTAAAGATGTTTGATACCATGTATGAGTAGATAGTACACTTTTAGCCTTAAGAGAGTCACACTTAAACTTGACAAAGCTAAAACTTGATTTATAAACTCAGCTAGTGCTTTTAGCAACCAAACCCCACAGCCAAACAGCTGCATGTCTAGAGGTAGAGGAGTAGACTCCTCACACCGGGTAAGTCTAGCTGAGTATTAGTATACTCAGCCTTGCTTGTGGCATAAATTTTACAGGTTCTTTGGAGGACATGGTTGCCGGAGTGACTTGGCCGTCCATCTTGCCACCGGGTTGGACTATCGAGTGGGACCCCGCCTCGGCTGAGGAGGAGCATGAGGAGTGATGGGACAGGCTTCCCCATCTCTCTGTTTATTTATCGTTAGTTTCATTCCGCTGCACTTCGAACAATGATGTCTACTTTTGCAAAAACTCCGATGATGATGTAATAATTTAATACTCCTTAATGTATGGTTTTATGTTTTATTGTATTTGCTCTGTGACTCACCATCAAGTGAGATTGTGGTACTTGATCCTGTCAGTGGCCTCGTCGGACTAGATCCGAGGGATTGACGAGTTATTCCCATTTAAGTGTGGTCTAGCCTCTAAGGCGGGACGTAGGCACTTAAGTTGGAATAATTCGGGCAGTTCCGCCACATTGTTGGACTTGGCCGAACCACGGGATAAACCACTGTGCCTTTCTGTGTTGATCTCCTTGTGGTTATTGTGTTTTGCAAGAACTCCTCTCTAGCCACTTGGCTTTATTGTGCTAACTTCTAATCAAGTTTTGTGGCATTAAGTTTCAAGTTTTTACAGGATCACCTATTCACTCCCCCCTCTAGGTGCTCTCAGGTAAGTGGTACTCTTTCCGTTTGGAAAGGAGTACAGTTGCGATAATAACGTGGGTTAATTCTAAAACTTGGCTTTCTCTACTAGTAACAATAATTTGACCAACTAAAAGAAACTACTTGAATTACCCCCACATAAAGGTAGTCCACTACAGCCAAACAGGATACTTGCTGAGTATGTTGATGTGTACTCACCCTTGCTCTACACACCAACCCCTCCCCCCCAGGTTGTCAGCATTGCAACCCCTGCTCAGGAGAGGATGAAGCCGTGGAAGGAGACCACCAGGAGTTCCAAGATTATGATGAGTTCTAGGCGTGGGTTAGCGGCAACCCCCAGTCGGCTGCCTGTGAAGGCTGCGTTTGTCTACGTTTCTTTTCCGCACTTTGATTATTGTAAAGACTATGTGGATGTCTCATACATATGATGTAATCGACTATTACTCCCCTTTTTAATACTATTTGAGCACTGTGTGATGATTTCCATGTTATGTAACTGCTGTGTACGTGAATTGCTGATCCTGGCACGTACATGGTTCGCATTCGGTTTGCCTTCTAAAACCGGGTGTGACAGTAGCCAGTCATTAAGGCCCCTCATAAAATAGTTCCTCTTTTTCTGGTCAGTGTTGACCTAGTCAATTGCGTACTGGGACAAATGATTGAACTTGTTGAGATACTCCACCTTGCTTAAGCTTCATGAATTCTTCTTGCTTCATATGGAGCACTCGTTCTGGAATGTAGTGCTCCCGAAATGCCAATTTAAATTCGTCCCAGGTGACTTGATGGTCAGCAGGCTGAATGGCCACATAATTTCCCCACCAGGTGCTGGCAAGGCCTCTTAACTGTTGAGCCGCAAATAATGGCTTCTAGGTCTCCGTGCATCGAATGAGTCCAAACTTTTGCTCAATGACCCGAATCCATTCGTCAGCTTCGAGGGGATCTTCAGCTTTGACGAATAGTGGGGGACGGGTTTCCGAGAAATCCAAGTATGAAGTTTCGCGCGGTCCCTGTGGATAAGCCCTCCTGCCTTGCTTTTGAAGTTGCTGTCCCGCCATTTCACGAAGGAAGCGGGTGTTGTCAGCGGTCACGGTGACCAAGGCGGCGATAGCCTCAGCCAGCGTGGGCGATACCGGTGGTGGATTAGGGGCATCATCTTGACCATGGGATGTTCCCGCGCCGTCATGTGCACGAGTTCGAGATGGCATCTGAAGCAAAGAAATATTTGGAAAATATCACATGCTGATTCATACCATCATTTTACATTACTTAAGATGTAATGTTACAAACTCAAAGTACAACATGACTTCATTACCTAATTTACATTTAACACTATTTCTAAACTATACTTCTACTAGTCTTTATTATCCTTAGCAGCTTCGTTGTCGGGTGTAGGGGTCCATTCATCAGCTAGGTTCATTGAAGGAGGGGGCTTGAAAAGATCCAGTTCCCCACCAAATGCTTCACCTGCTGTTCCAGAAGGTCTAGCTCCCATTCCAACAGGGTCTGTAGGTACGTCAGGATGCAGTCGCAAATACAATTCATGAACTTCCTCATGCAATGTATTGCAGTACACCTGCAAGTTATCAACAGCTGTGCTAAGCTCCTCGACACGGGCTCGAGCTTTAGCCTCTCGGTTCCAAACAATGGAACGCGAGTTGACGGCCCAATCGAGTGACAAATCTCATTCGGCAAGCTCGTCTTGCAGATGCCGGAAGTCAGTTCTTAACTCATTTATGCGCTGACCATCCTCGACCCACACACTGTTCCTGTGATGGAGCTCCGTTCGAAGATGCTCCACCTGAGCTTCTAGATCTCCAATGGGATCATTGCTGCTGCTGCTTCTATCCTCATGCCTTGGAGCCATATGATGGCGAGGCACGCCAATCGGTCCAGTGGATTTGCCTGTGGTTTTCCTTGTGCGCGGCGGCATATCTCCATAAGGGGGAAAAATCTTATTAGTATAGTTTTTAACATGATGCATGCATAATTACAGAATCAACCTTAGTTGATTCACAACCTTCTATACATTGCACTCTACTATCTGGTCCTTTTAAAATAAGTACTTCAGAAGGTAGTTAGATAAGAAGGAAAGAAATTTTCTTAGATAAGTCTTTGAAAATTCTTTTTGAAAATGCCTCATAACATCTGCAGAGATGGGCTTCGCTCCGATACCAGCTATGACAGAACCTCCCAAGTCATTAGGCCCACCTATAGTTGTCCTTGTCCATCGGACCTTAGACAACCCTGTAGGTGCACCTGATCACTTGACAAGTTCAGTATCTGTAATCTTTACCTTGCCCAAGAGCGTTTCACCCGTCACGCAAATATTACAACACATCGGAGGTACGAGTATGCGGAAGCAGTTACAACAACTTTATTTTATATTAAAGTAGAGAAAGAGTAGTATTATTACAAACCAGTAAAATATAGGAGTGCTGAGTAATATTATTACATAACTTGGGAGGCAAAAACCCCTCCTGATAAACACTAAAAAGTTTTTAAAGGAGGACACTTCCTCCCGCGGCTTCAGTCTTGATTTTCTTCCTTAGGCACCACCTTGGAACAAAAGCAACAAAAATTTGCTGCTTCCTCACCTAAAACAACCTGGGACAAAGCCCTGAGTACGAAGTGTACTTTCGCAAGTCTTACCCGTCAAAATAAAAAGACTCTCAAGGATATGCTGGCCTTTGGGAATCAAGGTATGGCTTATCAGGAATCAAAGACTCTGTTTGCAGAAATGCTTACTAATAGTGGATCCTTAAAAATCCAGTTTTACTTGTCAGGTTAAGTAAAGTTACCTGTATCTAGAGTTTTTTCTACCCTAGTTCAAGCACTTGACCTATACTAGCCAATTTCTTATCACCCCTTCTTATTTACTGGAACGCTACGTGTAAGTCAGTGACCAAGTCTTCATGTCCGTGAAGTAACGGCGATCCGAATCGATTAATACTCAGCTGAGGATCTCCAATCACACGACATATGTAGCACTTAACCCTTTCATATGTCAACTCGCCACCGGGGTTATTAAGACCAGATCAGGTTCACGCCAACCGAGAGCACAGATACACCACCGTGCAGCCTCTTGCTACGAAGGGTACACGCTACTCTCGCCATCTCTCCACTCCCATTGCGTGTTATCTTATTCTGGTATTAGTCTGTCCGAGGCAAAGCTTACCCATAATGAGGCATGTGACCAGTTAAAGGGTCCTCGGTCAGCAGGCCTACATCGAGACGATCCTTAATCGACTCAGACGGAGACACTACACCGAGACTCCCTTCTCGTGCAAGTCAACCGCCCGGTCTCAGCTTTATTATTTTCAACCCAAAGTTTGATACCTGGCAGAGGTACATCTTTTCCGATGTTGAACCCATCACGGCCATGATGGATCCACCATCAAGTTTTATTTTGAAAACATCCCACCCACTTGAAGCATCGTCTTTTGTCAAAACAAAACATTTTGTTTTTCTAGAGCAAGGCTAAGCATAAGAAAAACCTTTTTATAAAACAAGGGATCAAGGAAAGGTAATCAAATTCTCAAGGAAGGAAATGCAACAATTTGTTTAGCACACAACTCCTATCACCTAATGCATCAAGCAAGTGAGAAAGATTTTAAAATAGCAAGGAGGTGGCAAATGCACCGGGGCTTGCCTTGTGTTATAGGTGAGTCGGGCTCTGCTCCACAGATGTCAAAATAATAGCAGTTCCCGGTTGGAGGTTCCTCAGTTGGTGGTTGTGTAGCTCTTGCTTCTTCAACTTCTACTTCTTCTTCGTTTTCTATATATAACCATATATAATCATGAATGCTCATGTAATGCTCATGAAAATGCAAAGATAATAAAAGTATATTATCTTAGGTCTTGAATACAATTTTCCTTCACGGTTCTCTAGAAAACTAGGATTGGTGGAGTTATTATTTTAGTTCATAGGGCAGGCACTATTAGAAGTTTAGGGTTTTGGGGTTTAAATGTCAAACATTAACCAAATCATCCCAAACTTTACCCAAGGCTTCTAAATAACATTTAAAGCTTATCTAAAAAAATTTAGTGATTTTTGGAGTTATTAATCAATTTCTAAAAATCCAGGAGTATAAATTTTGGCTATTATAAATACTTTATAATTCCCTATTTAGACAAAAAATCATGAAACTATTTTTATTAAATACTATAAAAATTTGGGAATTTAACAAAATTAGTCTCATATTTTTAGGATTTTATTGGAAATTTCTATGGATTTTTGAACCTTCACAGGAAAAGAAAAGACAAAAGCTTGTAACAGTATTGGGCCGACATCAGCTTATTCGGCCCAGACTTCTACCGAATACAGACGCGCCCACGACTGCGCTGTTTTAATTGCACAAAGACCCTTACTGGAATAAATATTTGAAAGAAGGTCCTCCTCTGATCTTAACGCGTCACTGACACATTACATCTTGCCCCTCCACGTTCTTTGTCTTTTAAAATTGGGTCCCTGGCCCCGGACGGCGGCGTGGATGAACTCCCCATCGAACTACGGAGGCAGAGAGCCAAAACGCCAAGTAAACTATTGCCAGACCTACTTCTTAGCCTAAATCCAGCAGTTTAGGGGCATGGATTTAGCTCATAAACTCACGGAGTGGTCGGGCCGTGGCCCCGATAGAATCCTGGCTCCGCGGTACCCGCACGGCTAATTTGAGTACCGGTCCCAACAAATTAAGGGCACGGGAAGCACGAGGGCGACATGGGCAACACGACGCTTACAGTAATTGACACCGGATCAACGAGGTTTGGTGGGTCGACACCAAGGCAGTCCATGCGGTGTTGAGCTCGTGTTCCGACCAAACTAAGACCGTAGAGATCAAACGGACCCCTAGGTGAGCTTCACCAACCTATTAGGATGCTAGAACATAGACTTTAAGGGGTTAAGCCATACCGCAATCGCCTGGCCACGTGAAGTCGATGTGCTGGCGGGGTGGTCACCAGACACACGCGGTGGTTTGATCAGTGGAACTGGGCACGTCTAGAGTATGGTTTGGGGAAGCAGTACTACTAATTGAAGCTACTCACTATGCTTGATGGTTGAAGCAAGGATTATTGGGTTGGCTCCTGCCTTCTTCCCTTCCCCTGATTGCTCTTTATATAGCCAATGAAAAGATCATGGGGGGGTTGGATTTTTAAACTGGCAGCATGGATAACAATGAGCAGGAAGTGTAGTCATGGCTCGCACAGGAAGATCCACGCAGGTTCACAGAGCATGGTCATGCAGGGTGAAGTTTATCCAGGGCAAAAGAGAGGGGGGTAAGGATAGGAGTGAACTATAGTAGATATTTCTACTGATGATAATTCAAAGATGTGCATAAATCTGAATATCTTTGCTCTCCCATATTTCTACTATCCCCCATACCAAAGTAGGACACAGAAAGGAGGAAAAAGATCACAGTCAGATATTTCTGTTCTTTTTGGATCTACAATTCTTGACTGACTCACTCAGCTTTAGCTAGCCGTTTCTCTTAATTTCTGATTAAGACAGATTAATCACTGTTAATAGAACTTGTTTATTAGTCCAAGGTCTACTAAGTCTCTATAGATTTCATAGACCCAAACCTCCTAGATTACAAGTTATAGCATCAAAAAATTTGCTGCAAAATCTGGTTACCATTTCATTTTGCCTGAACCTTAATCTTCAGTCTTGTTCAGTTGACCCCTCCCTTACGATAGAGACCTTTTTGGACACCTATATCTTCCAAGTTTGTATGATGTCAAGCCAGGGTCCCTTAACAAACTTTGTTCATGCATACTACCTCTCCCACTTTGCTGTAGACATTCTGGCACAAAGCTACACAGAATAGCCTTTACAAGTCCTCAAAGTGGAGAAGACTGAGAGATATTTAGAATAGATCTGTCTGATGAGGACCAATGAACCTGACAGCCCAACTTGAGCATCATTTTTCTAGATTTTTGGCACAGGATCAAGCCCATATTTCTTAAGAACATTTAATCCCCTTCTAATGGTCTCTAATTTATCTACACAGCTCATAGACTTTAACCCACTAGATTGGTCACAAAAAGATTCCTATCCTAGCTTGATATACTGCTTCATTGGTTTCAGATTACTTTGTGTGGTCTAAAATTTCAGTGTTCTATCAGCTCTGTTTTGGGGTATACTATCAGAGGATTTCATAGTATTTTAGAGTTGGGTCTCTCAATTGAACTTATACCCCTATAGTAGCTCTACCATTTTGATGTACTAACCTGGGACAGAATTGTAACACCCCTGGTGTTACCCAAAGCCCTGGCCAAAGAGACAGATTATGTCCTACTCAAACTTTGTGCTAAATTGGAAAGGAGGGGACTAAAAGTTTTAGAATCATGGTTAAGATAAGCATTATCCACAACAAGAAAGAAGTTCTATGCTTCATATAATGTTCACCCACAAACAAGATTCTAAGCCCTAATTCCTTCTTAAGCCCTTAAACCCTAACCATGGGATTAAGAGGGTAAGAATGGGCAAATAATCAAAACACAAAAAGGGACCTTTACTAAAGATGAAGAGCATTAGTAAAGCTACAAAATTTAGTAAGAAAAAGATTGCAAAAAGGCCCAACAAAAACCTCAATTTAGTTCACCAAGTGGAAAGCACACTTGAGCCTTTAAAAATCTCTCTAAGTCCCAAAAACCACCCTAGACCAAAGATCAAAGGTGTTCACCTTTGTGCTAGTGCCAAAACCCCTTGGTCCAAATATCAAAAAGTGGCCAAATTACCTAAGGCACATGCTGGAAAAATTTGAACCGAAGCCAAGACCATTTGACAAGGTTTGACATCAGTTTTGTCTCGGGTTGAACAGTGCCAATAAACCCAACTTGGCGCCCGCATATCTCCCAAGCTAGGGCATATCTCCCATTGGAACTCACACATGGTAGCTAGCCCTAGGTGCCAGGAAGAGATTTGCACAAGACCCTTAGCAAGATTCGCACATTTGTAATCCCTGCAAGTGGTTGAACAGAGGAAGAAACAAACGCCCATGTGTTCGACGCGTTCTGGCGCGCCAGAGCACGCCCTCGGCGCTCCGCCCACGCGCGCAGCCCCGCGCCACGCCAGCCTCGCGTCCACGCCGCACCCGCGCCTATAAAAGCCATCCCGGCCTCGACCGTACACCCCCGCGCGCCACTGACCCAGCCCAAGCTCGAGTTCACTGGAGTTCGCCCCGTGAGCAAGGTGCCAGCGACCGCACAAGCCACAGCCACCGTAGACCGGCCAACCTAGCCATTCCCTGTCCCATCCCACCCTCGGGATAGCCTCTACGGACCTCGGTGAAGCTTCCAGAGCCGAGGATTGAACTCTACCACACCGGAGACACCGGATCGACGTCGTCGGACTTCACCCAACCGACTGCGCACGTAGACCGAGCTCCACGGTGAGCCTTTCTTCGATTCCTTGCACTGGTAGCATCCTTAGCACCCCATGAAGCTTGTTGCGCCATTGGATTGAACGATACCGCCGTGAGCAAGCCGAAACATACGCCGCCGACGAGCCCGACCACCTGCGCACGTGGCCCGACCGATTCCGGCCATCACCGTCGACGAGCCACACCTCGACGTGACCGCCAGGACCTCCCAGAGCTAACCCCGCCCTTCGCCGGACCTTCCTCACCGCCGGTAAGCCGCGCCACCCTGTTTATTCCTCGCGGTTACTGTTTCAAAGGGGGAGGGAGCTCGGGGGAAAAGAAGAAGAAGCAGGGGGGGTTTTGAATAGTCAGTGACTCATGTGAATAGTCCCGCAGGGGTATAGTTTAAAGACTTAGTTTAGGGAAAGTCCAGGGGTCTCGGTGTAAACTGGTTTTTCCTTAAACCTTTTAAACATTATTCATTTAAATGTAGACAGAGCTTGCAAAATTCATAACTTCAGTTTTATCCAACCAAATTTGGTCAAACTAATTTTGCTAGGTCTTAAATAATATAAACTACTTAGGAAAAATACCAAACACCCTAAGTACTGCAGGAAATTTTAAAGTTTTGATTTAAATAGTAAACTCACCAAAAGCTAAATAAAGAAGAGAAAAATAGCTACACTTTTATACTAGGGTTAAGAAAAATTAGAGAGGTACTAAACCACTACCTAGCCTGTTTAAAAATAATAAACCCCTCAGTACACCAAATTAGGGAAGGGTTTAACATTTAAATTTACTTTGTTTCAAAACTAAAGAAAATAGAAAAGGTAGCTTGAAATAAGAACCAGGGGGCAACCACATTTTTGCTAGTTTACTTTATTAACATAGTTCACTGGAAAATTTTGTTAGACTCTCTGTTAGTACAAAATAAATGCACTACATTTTATTTTATGAAAACAATGAAAACTTAGAAAAATCCTAGAAAAATAATCCTGAGGAGAACCCACCCCAATCCTTGAGATAACTAATAACATGCTAGTAGGAATCTAGGAAAAATATAAGTTCTGTTGTTTGACATTTTTCAAATAACAAGTTAGTTATAAGTGCCTTTTTGGCATTAAACTTTGAAAATCACAACTAAATATCCAGTGGGTCTTTTCTGTGATTTTTAACACAAAGACCTAATATCACCCAGGAATCATGGCAAACATAAAATTTAGTATAGGAACCTCACCTAAAGCAGAGCTATAGTGTAAAGTGCCCTTTTACCCTTACTTTGTTAATTTTGCACAAGGAGTATCTGAATTAAATTCAACCTCAAATTTTTAGAATAAACCACAGAGGTCAATGTTTACCCACCGAAATTTTTGTAATATTTTTTAGAAAATGTTAACTTGCCATGATAGTTCCAAGGAACCCAATAAGAAAACCTAGTAGAAAGTAAAGTGAGAATTTTTGGGGAATTTAGTGGGGTGCAACCTTAATTCCTCAAAGAGCCAAAACAAAAAAATCCAAGGGATGACTGAAATTGTAAGTTCATTCAAGACCCTAAAATGAATGTATGAAACTCTTAAGGCCAACAAAGGAAACCCTAGTGTACCACTATTTTAGTACTGATTTACTATACTTAGTAATTACAAAATACCATATCATTAATATGCATATATCTTATTCATTGCATTCAATAGACTGTAATATCGCTGACGAAGAGTACATCCTCGTTCCGGAGCAAGGAGTTGCTCAGGAGGTAGTCCAGGAGCCAGCACTAGAGCCTGCCATCGAGGATCTGCCTGTCCCAGCTTTGGAAGGCAAGCCCCGGTTTTATGCATAACCGTTTATATATGTTATTTTACTACACTTAATGTTTGTAGGCTTGTACTGTGCACTTAAGTGTAGGAGTTGACTGGAACCTTAGTTGCATGAACTCAGGATTCCTTTTGAGATGGATACTAGTATGCTAGGTCGAGTAGCTGCTTTACTATTTAGGGATCTCGGTAGAAGTCGAGTGATTTTTCTAGCACTCTCGCGAGGTCAAGAATTGATTGTATCCATTTTTATATCAGAATGATGATGGTCTGTGGACACGGATCCATGGGTATGCATTGTCTATGAGACGGAAATTGGAATAAGGATTAACGTGCGGATACCTGTGTCAAGCGTTTGAACGTACTAAACACATGCCGAGAAATATGGTAAATCGGTAAGCCTAGTACTTGAGTGAACCTGCCCGCAGATTGCCCTCCTCACGCGACCTGAGACATTGTACGCCAAGGCGGTGAGCCCCTTTCTGTTGCCAGGGAATCGATGGGGATGGTTGATGTGTGTGGGGACTGAGTGCCTCGCCGCGTCGTGTGTTTAGGATTACCTTGCAAGGTTTAAAAACTCGATTCGAATTGTCTGCTTCTCGCAGATAATGAGACAGCTTGATCCATTGTACTGCATTGAGTAATAAGTGGAAATGAGGTGACTGACAAAAGATGTTGATTGATATAATGTTTGATACCATGTATGATTAGCTAGGTACTCATTTAGTCTTAAGAGAGTCACACTAAAACTTGAAAAGCAAAACTTGATTTAGACTCAGCTAGTACTTTTGGCAAACCAAACCCCTCAGCCAAACAGCTGCATGTCTAGAGGTAGAGGAGTAGACTCCTCACACTGGGTAAGTCTAGCTGAGTATTAGTATAATCAGCCTTACTTGTGGCATAATTTTTACAGGATCTCTGGAGGATATGGTTGCTGGAGTGACTTGGCCGTCCATCTTGCCACCGGGTTGGACAGTCGAGTGGGACCCTACCTCAGCAGAGGAGGAGCACGAGGAGTGATGGTCTAGGCTTCCCCATCCCTCCGTTTATTTACCGTTAGTTATATTCCGCTGCATTCCGAACAATGATCACTACTTTTGATAAACTCCGACAATGTTGTAATAAGTTTAAGTATTCCTTAATGTATGGTTTTATGCTTTATTGTATTTGCTCTATGCCTCACCTTCGAGTGAGTACGTGGTACTTGATCCTGTTAGTGTCCTTGTCGAACTAGATCCGAGGGACTGACATTTTATTTCTATTTAAGTGTGGTCTAGCCTCTAAGGCGGGACTTAGGCACTTAAGTTGGAATAATCCGAGCAGTTCTGCCACATCTGGTATCGGAGCTTGTACCACCACAGAGGAATCAATAAATCGTAATTACCAACCTTTTCAAAGTGTAAAACTTGTTAGAAACAAATGTTGGATAGATAGGTAAAACGATAAGGAAGGACATAGAACGTGAATCCTTAGGATACTAGATGGGTAGCTAGGTGGCCATTTGAATATGCCCTACAGGCTACTAGAATAATGGATGGAGGTTTCTATATCCCTATATGTTTGATGTGAGGTCACTTAGGACGAGCATGCATGCATCATTTTATTCTAACTGCTTAGTAAGTGGTAAAGAAATTTTAAAAGCTACGTAATCCAAGAGGCACCGTAATAAAAATTAAGTATACCTCAAGGATCTCAACGTAACCTTGGGAAAGCCAAGCACTAATTCCCTTTCATTTTTGTAATTCTTTTTCTTTTTCTTTTTCGCTTACACTTACCCTTACACAGATGACTTCTCATGAATCCTCGGAAGGAGGGAACGCACATTCCCACACGGACGGACTTGCACGCGAGGGTTTTCCCTATGACGGAACCTCCCAAGTCATTAGGCCCACCTGAAGTTGTCCTTGTCCAACGGACCTCAGACAACCCTGCAGGTGCACCTGATCACTTGACAAGCTCGGTATCTGAGTTCCTTACCTTCCTAAGAGCGTTTTACCCGTCACGCAGACATTACAAATCATCGGAGATGCGGAAGTGCGGAAGCAGTTATAATAACTTACTTTTATTTGAAAAGTAAGACATAGTTAAATATTTACAGACCAGAACATAATATACGAGTGTAGAGTATTATTATTACAAACCATGGGAGGCAAAAACTCCTCCCCAAATAGATAGTAAAAAGTTTTTAATGGAGGGCCTTCCCTCCCGCAGCTCTAGTCTTGGTGTTCGCCTTTGGGTACCACCTTTGAACAGAAGCAACAAAAATTTGCCGCTTCCTCACCTAAAACAACATGGGACAAAGCCCTGAGTATGAAGTGTACTTTCGCAAGACTTACCCGACAAAGTAAAAGACTCTCAAGGATATGCTGGCTTTAAGGGAGTCAATGTAAGGCTTAGCAATAATCAATGACTCTGTTTGCAGAAATGCTTACTAAAGTGGATCCTTAAAAATCCAATTTTAATTTGCCAGGCTAAGTAAGATTACCTGCAGCTAGAGTTCTTTCTACCCTAATTCAAACACTTGGCCTGCACTAGCCAATTTCTTAACAACCCTTCATCTTTACTGGATTTCTATGTATAGGTCCACGACCAAGTCTTCATAACCGCGAAGGTACGACGATATGAGTCGATTATACTCAGCTGAGGATCTCCAATCACACGACAAATGTAGCACTTAACCCTTGCATATGTCAACTCGCCACCAGGGTTCTTAAGACCAGATCAGGTTCACGCCAACCGAGAGCACAGATACACCACCGTCCAGCCTCTTGCCACGGAGGGTACACGCTACCCTCACCATCTCTCCACGCCCATTGTGTGTTATCTTATTCTAGTATTAGTCTTCCCGAGGCAAAGCTTACCAATGGCGAGGCATGTGACCAGCTAAAGGGTCCTCGGTCAGCAGGCCTACATCGAGATGGTCCTTAATTGACTCAGACGGAGACACTACACCGAGACTCTCTTCTCGTGCAAGTCACCCGCCCGGTCTCAGCTTAATCGTTTCAAACCCAAAGTTTGGTACCTGGCAGAGGTACATCTTTTCCGATGTTGAACCCATCATGGCCATGATGGATCCACCATCAAGTTTTATTTTCAAAAACATCCCTCCCACTTTGCCACATCATCTTTTTTGTAAAAACAACACATTTTGTTTTGCTAGAGCAAGACTAAGCATAGGAAAAACCTTTTGTAAAATAGGGATTCAAAGGAAGGTAATCAAATTCAAGGAAGGAAATGCAGGAATTGTTTTAGCACTCAACTCCTATTACCTAAAGCATCAAACAAGTGAGAAAGATTTTAAAAGAAATCAAGGAGGTGGAAAATGCACCGAGGCTTGCCTTGTTTCACTGGAGAATCAGGCTCAGATCCGCATATATCAAAATAAAAGCAGCTGTCTGCCTGATGTTCCTCAGGTGGTGGTGGTGGTGTCCTTTCTTCTTCAACTTCAACTTCTTCTTCGTTTGCTATATGTAGCCAAGTAATAATAATGAATGCTCATGTAGTGCTCATGAAGATGCAACAACAATAGAAATTGGTTATCTAAAGTCTTGAGTACAATTTTCCTTCATGGTTCTCCGAGAACTTAGGATTTCCGGAGTCAATAGTGAAGTTCACAAGGCAGGGGGTAGGGTTTTGAGTTCTAAGTATCAAACAAGGTCCAAATCATACCAAACTCTACCAAAGGCTTCTAAATACTATTTAGAAATTATCCCAAAAATTTAGTGAATTTTGAATTTATTATTTATTTTCTAAAAATCCAGAAGCAAGGTCTTAGGCTGTTTTAAAATACTCTATAATTTCCTGTTTGGATTAAAAATCCTAAAACTATTTTTATTAAATTTTATGGAAAATTAGGAATCTAGCAAAATTGGTCCTACATTTTTAGGATTTTTCTACAATTTTCTAGAATTGTTTTAGCTTTGGCAGAAAAAGAAAAAGAAAAGGAATGAACAGTCTTGGGCCAAATCCAGCCCAGGCGGCCCAATCCCGGGTGGAAAACGCGCGTGCCCGCGCCCGCGCTGGCAGACTTGCATATAGACCCCCGCTGTTTAGAATATCTGCTAAGAGCCCCTAGTTACTATTCCCTCTCTCTCTAACATTCGCAGAAAAGCCCCTACATTTCTATTCCTTTACACGCCGAGATCCTTGACAGCGAACGGCGTCGCGCAGAGCTCCGGCGAGCCCGTATACCGGCCGACTCACGCAGCGACTGCCGCCATACTTCGACCGAGACCGAATTCAAGGTCTAATGAGCGTTTCCCCCCACTTAATTTCAACAATGGCTACCTAGTTTGCTCTAGCCACGGTGATCGTGGACATCGCGGATAGCTGAACGCGTTCCCGGTGATTAAGGGGGTTCTAGTTCAATTGGACGGGTCGATGAGCATCAAGGGTACATAAGAACACTCAAATGAGGGAGCAGAAGGTATGAGCAGACCTGAATCGAGCTAGCCACGGTGAGGCTAAACCGAGCGGGATTCTTGAGCGTTTTGGGGAGAATCCAAAATTGGAGCTCACTGGTGATCGATTGAGAGCAATACTTGGTGGCTGGGTGCGTAATGACCCTATGGAGCTCATGGTGGCCTCAATTTATAATAGGCAAGAGCGGTGGCTGGGAATTCGAGCGATGACGCGCGGTGGTTGGAGAAGGAGAGGAGCACTGGCGCAGTGGATTGGTGTCCTATTACCGTGGCAATCTCTCCGGTGATCAACGGAGAGTTACAACGGGTCACGGTGATGCGGTGGAGATACCAGGGCACATGGCGCAAGGTCAGCAGGCGACCGTCGCCGGTGAACTTATCTGCGCCGACCGCAAGACAAGGGGGTACGACAAACCTCATCCGTGTTTGAATCCGAGTTAATCCAGTGCCCAGATCTTTACCTTATCATCGTTATCCCTTTGCCAGCGAACACGGACCGCGGCGACGGCGTGAATCACGACGTAAAGATCGTCGGCGGCGAGGGGGGATGAATCAGGTATCTTCTTTAGTTACTGTACCATGGCATACATTTCCGGTTGACCTGACAGAGCAACTTGAAGCTAGATTTTCTCCTAAATTCGCTTGGCAACCAATCCGAGGCTCTACAGCAAAGTTGTAGTCTAACATACCATCTTCATCTTTGTTATAGTATAACAAATTCTTACTAGATCATGCTTAGAATTGAGCTCAAAGTCTGCTCAAACCCACTAGCAGTCCAAATTCAGACTTCAAATTGCCTGAAAGCCTAACTTTGGGTGTATTTATCTCCAAATTCTTCATAACAACAATGTTTAACCCCTTAAACAAAGTTGTTCACCTTTGATAGATCTACAATATTGATGTGATGACCTAGGGAAAAATCCCTCTTGTTTGGAAGTTACCAGGCCCCAAAGATGAACCTATTCTCTGAAAATCAGACTTAGCCATATGGTTACAAATGTGGTGCTTTTGCAAATAGGCCCAAAACCTAGGGTTTAAGTTGCAAATCTTAATAATTGTGAACCATATGACTTAAGACACCTTATTATCATAGTTTTTGCACTTTAATCTAAAAGTGCACTAATTTTGCACTTAGCCCCCTAGGGTTTAGGTTTAGGGCTTTCCAAGGTTCCAATTAGGGTTTCTTGCACTCTTAGGGTTTGGATCCCACTTGAGTTCATCCATGGTGACACTTTATGACCTTTTCAATTGAATTTTGAAATTTTCTCTTGTTTAGGCCTTGTCTACCCCTTTAAACCCAATCTAGGGTTAACACTGTATCCTAGGGTTTCACTATTAACATGCCATATCAGTACAACTTGTTTGAAATTTTTGCCTAGTGAATGCACTCAAGGTGTAACAAACATATGGAATGCCAATGCTTATGATGTTATGCTCAAGTTTTAGTAACAGTAACACCAGGGGTGTTACATTCCCCGCATTTTGTGGGAGGTACTGCAGGGAGCCGGTTATACGACGCCTCCCCAGTATGCGGTGCAGTTGTTCGAGGAGCACAAGGTACCCTGCTGTAGGGTGAAGATGACCTTGAAGCCTCATCCCTTGCAGCCGGGCTGGTGTTCGTTGGACTCCGAGTCTTTCGGGTTCAGGGCTGAAGATACCATCGAGTCCATTGCTCCCCACGGGCTGACGACCTTTTGTGGCTTTCACCCCTTGGAGCTGTCAACTCATCCCATTGGCTTGTTGCCCGCTGAAAAGGAGGACGACCCAATGTGGAAGGATTGAGTGGAGCATGCCAAGGATGTGTGGGCTCTTTACCCACGGCAAACTTCTCACCTGACGGTGCGGTGCATGAATGCCATGTATCGTCTGCAAGTAGTGCGAGGTGAGGCAATGTCACAACTGATGGGATTGGTGGAGTCTACCAAGATCACCCTGGATAACAGGGAGGACCTTGTGGTAGACTTGTCCACTAAATTGGTGGAAAAGGACCTCCAGGTGGAGCAGATGGCCGCCCAAATCCAAGAGCTTGAGGAGCAAGTAGGGGCCAGGGAGAACACCATTAAGGTTCTCGAGGATTAGCTCCTGACCACACAGCAACAACTTGAGGAAGCCAACCAGCATTTGGATATGCACCACCATGAGATTCATGACATGGAGGCAGAAGGAGCCAACGAGGATGTCGACATCGAGGGAGGAGAGGAGCTGGAGCCTGCATCCAGCTTGGACACTACTGGCTCAGGAAGACCACCTTACCCCGAGTCTAGTGTTGCCTCGTTTGCCCATTAGGATTCAGAAAATGGGGTTAGAAGTGTGCAGCCATAGAACTCCTCGAAGCTAGCTTAGCTTTTGCACCTTTGGGGTACTAGGCTAGAAAGAGTTGAGTATTTTGAACACTGCTATAACCATTAGAAAACTCTTTTGGATTGGTGAATGATGGATGATGTCTATTTTAAGTTATGAAGGAAATTTAATTCATGTGGGACCTCTTATGAAAATGCAAGGAAATGTTTGTCATTTTACAGACCTTGTCCTTTAAAAATCTCTTACCATGTGCAACCCCTGATTTCCAAAGTATGATATTAAGAGCATCCTAAATTTCAGATGGCAGGAAGAGCGCGCCGTGGACAAAATGAGCGTAATCCTCCACCACCGCCCCCTACCATGCAAGAACTGATGGCTCAACAAAATGAGATTCTGCGACAGTTAGCTCAGCGTTAGCCACCACCCCAGCACTATGGTGGTGGTGATCACCATCAGCGTCCCCCAGCAGCAGCCACCTATCAGGAGTTCCTCAGCACTCAGTCGCCGTTGTTCACTCGGGCAGAGGATCCCCTTGATGCTGATGTATGGCTCAGAGTGGTGGAATCCAAATTCCCACTGCTTAATGGAGTTTGCTCTTATGTGGCCAAGGTCCGTTTCGCAACCCAGCAGCTTCGCGGACCCGCGCGAAGATGGTGGGATCACTTTCTTGCTATGCAATCGGTTGATCACGTGGTGGAATGGGGAGAGTTCAAGGCAGCATTCAGTGGACATCACATACCGGCAGGCATCATGGACCGCAAGCTTAATGAGTTTCTGGCACGTACTCAGGGGAGTCGTACAGTCTTGCAGTATGTCCAAGCCTTCAATAACCTGTGTCAGTACGCAGGCAACCATGCTGACACGGATGAGAAGAAGAGGGACGGGTTCAGGAGGGGCCTCAGTACTAAGCTCCGCGACCGTCTCAACATAGTCAGAGCCAACAACTACAATGAGTTAGTCAACATGGCCATTTGTCAGGAAGACTGCATCACAACTCGCTAGGCAGAAAAGAAGAGGAAGACCCCTATGGCAGGACCTTCAGCTCAGCCTCAGCGCTTCAGAATTGTGTCCGACACTCAGAGTAGGGGACCTCAAAAACAAGGACGGTGGGTGATCCGACCACAACAGCAGTAGTAGGCACCCAACCGCTCTCAACCCCCAGTTCAGAGGAACAACAACCAGCCCAGCAGCAGTACCGTCAGGCCAATGACAACAGATGTTTCACTTGTGGCAGCACTGGATACTACGCCAAGAATTGCCCCAAGAACCAGCAGAGGCAGGGGCAGAATTCCAATCAGAACCAAGGCAAGAGGCAGAAGGTGCAAGTGAGGCAAAGCAGGCTGAACTTCACCACCTTGGCTGATATTCTAGAGGGGGCACCCGTCATGACTGGTATTTTTTCCGTTTTGAATTATCCCGTAGTCATTCTTTTTGATTCAGGTGCATCACACAGTTTTATCAGTGCAAAATTTAGTGCCAGATGCCAGTTACCTTTTCATCACACAAATGGGGGCATTACCATTTCAACACCAGGAGGTAGGGTTGCCACCTATCAAATCAACAGGCGGGTGCCTATAAAATTGGGTGTCTTGTAATTAGAACCACCCTCCTTATCTTGGGGTTGGATAGTGTGGATATCATCTTAGGAACTGACTGGTTGTCAAGACATCAGACAGTAATTGATATCGCACCAAGGGCCATTGAGATACACTCACCTACTAGCGGTGAAGTCACGTTATATTTGCCTAACCAGGGTTGTACCCGTTCATGTGCTTTCACCCTGATAGAGTCCCCCATCGAAAGGATTCCAGTGGTCTGTGAATACCCTGATGTTTTTCCAGATGAACTGCCAGGGATGCCACCCGACAGAGACATAGATTTGCAATTGAGCTACAACCTAGAACTGCCCCTATATCCAAGAGACCCTATAGGATGCCTCCAGCAGAGTTGGCAGAAATGAAAAAGCAGTTACAAGAGTTGTTGGACAAGGGATTCATTCGCCCAAGTACTTCACCATGGGGATGTCCGGCCTTGTTCGTGAAAAAGAAGGATGAGAGATCTAAGATTGTGTGTTGATTACCGCCCTTTCAATGCGTTGACAATCAAAAATAAGTATACGTTGCCCCGCATTGATGTATTGTTTGATCAATTGGTGGGAGCCAAGGTATTTTCCAAGATAGACCTTCGCTCTGGCTATCATCAAATCAAGATCAGGGCCAACGATATTCCGAAGACGGCTTTCTCTACCAGATATGGACTTTATGAGTACTTGGTGATGTCTTTCGGGCTGACCAATGCACCGGCATATTTCATGTATTTTATGAATTCAGTGTTCATGCCAGAACTGGACAAGTTTGTGGTGGTTTTCATTGATGACATTCTGGTATATTCAAGAGATGAACGAGAGCATACTAAGCACTTGCACACAGTACTTCAGAGACTGCGCGATCATCAGTTGTATGCTAAATTGTCCAAATGTGATTTCTGGCTGAGGGAGATCAAATTTTTGGGTCACACCATTTCTCAAGATGGGATATCAGTTGATCCTGAGAAAGTGCAAGAGGTGATGAATTGGAAGCCTCCTACCACCGTACGACAAATTCCGAGTTTTCTGGGACTGGCAGGATATTATGGGCGATTTATTCCGGATTTCTCCAGGATTGCAAAGCCAATGACTGAATTGTTGAAGAAAGGAGTAAAGTATGAATGGAGTTAGAAATGTGAGGATGTCTTCCATACATTGAGGCAGCATCTGACGACAGCACCCGTGCTAGCACAGCCTGACAACGCCAAATCTTTCGATGTTTATTGCGATGCTTCAGGCACTGGACTAGGATGTGTCTTGATGCAAGACAACAGAGTTATTGCCTATGCATCCCGAGCACTCAGGCCTCATGAGCAGAACTACCCCACACATGATTTGGAGTTAGCAGCGTAGTTCATGCTCTCAAGATATGGAGACATTATTTAATGGGAGCTCATTGTAACATCTATACTGATCACAAGAGTCTCAAGTATATTTTCACTCAGGCTTATCTTAATATGAGGCAGAGAAGATTGTTGGAATTGATCAAGGACTATGATTTGGAAGTGCATTACCATCCGGGCAAGGCCAATGTTGTGGCAGATGCCCAAGTCGAAAAGCCCAGTGTAACTACGTAAACATGGACTCTAAGATCGCCACTCTGTGTGACGAGTTGCGCAAGCTGAACATGGAAGTCATTTCCCCATGTGTTGGTGACTCGTTCTCAAATGCTATGAATTAAGAACAAGGCAACATAAAATGTTAAATGTTAATGCCCTTCGTCCAATGAAGCATTATTCCTTTAAGGATTAATGAACTTCGGACGAAGGTTAAAGACGATACAATTACGAAGGTTTAATCTTTGTAATTGAACTCTAATAGATTATATAAAATAATACGAAATATGAAGCATCAATGACAAATAAATTATAAATGAACAACATTACTTTCATATTATCTCAACTTAATGTATTCAAATATTAGATACATTTATACCTCTGCCTTGACAAAGATTAATTCCCGAGTGACGCGATTGCAATTACAGGAATGTGTGAACAGTAAAGGAATACTGTTCACTATTTATAGGCACAAGACACAGCCTGTGAGGAATTACAATCCTGCCCCTCATAAAAGTTTACAACAACGACTCAAACACTTATGGACTAAAAGGTCATTCTACTTTTAAGTCGGTTTGTAATTCCGAAGCTTCATGAACAACAACCTTCGGTCATCACGTGCAGACAGCTTCAGCCGAAGCTGTTTCTTCCTGCAGGACCTTCGGCGACGAAGCATGATCCCAACACCATGTACCTTGAATTATATCTCAATAAAGCCCACTCTACATGAGCAAATAGTCCTGGCACAAATTGGTGACACGGGTGTTCAAGTCATTAAAGAGATGCTCGAACAAAAGGTGGATAAGTACAAATGCTTTCGTTAGGACAACAAGGGAGTTCTATGGTTTGAAGACCGATTGGTTGTTCCTAAGAATCCCAAACTCAGGCAGCAAATATTGGATGAAGCTCATCTTTCCAAATTTTCCATGCACCCCGGCAGTAACAAGATGTATCATGATCTCAGATCCTTGTATTGGTGGACCAGAATGCAGAGGGAAATTGCTAAATATGTATCTGAATGCAACACTTGCCAAAGAATCAAGTCTAGTCATTTGAAGGTAGCAGGTACCTTACGGCCCCTTCCCATACCATCTTGGAAATGGGAGGATATTTGCATGGATTTTATTGTGGGATTGCCCCACACCTCCCGACACCATGATTCCATTTGGGTCATTGTGGATAGATTAACCAAGACAGCTCATTTCTTGCCAGTGCATACCACCCACAAGACAGAGAAATATACAGAGATCTATATTGACCCAATAGTGTGTTTGCATGGAATTCCGAGGACTATTGTGTCTGATAGAGGAGCACAGTTTGTGGCATGTTTTTGAGAGCAGCTCCAAAAGTCACTTGGAACCACTGTGATTAGAAGCTCAGCATACCACCCTCAAACAGATGGCCAGACAGAAAGAGTAAATCAGATTCTCGAGGACATGTTGCAGGGCCTGTGCGTTACACTATCATAAGAATTGGGATAAGTGCCTTTCTTTGGCGGAGTTCTCGTATAACAACAGGTACTAGTCCAGCCTAAAGATGGCACCTTTTGAGGCCATGTATGGGAGAAGGTGTAGGACACCGCTAAATTGGTCACAAGCTGGAGAGAGGGAAATATTTGGGCCTGACCTAGTACTTGAAGCCGAGAATAAAGTCAGAGTCATTAAGAAGAACTTGGAAGCTGCTCAGGCCAGACAGAAGAGTTATCATGATAAGAGGAGGAAGCCTCTACAATTTGAAGTGGGGGATCATGTATATCTTAAGGTGTCACCCACCAAAGGTGTTCAGAGGTTGTGGACCATATGAGATCAAAGAGACTTGTGGACCTGTAGCTTACCAATTGAAGTTGCCACCTCGTATGTCAGCAATTCATGATGTATTCCACATATCACAGCTACGAAAGTGTGTCCGCTTACCCATGGAAGTGCTACCTGAGCCAGAATTGGAGATAGAACCAGACTTGTCTTATCAAGAGCACCCCGTCAAGGTATTGGACCAAAAGGAAAGATCAACTCGAGCAAGGTCAATCCAAATGTATAAGATTCAGTAGAGCAACCATTCAGAAGAAGAGGCTACGTGGGAGACTGAGGATTTTCTACGCTCTCGCTTCCCTGACTTTCTGCCTAAAGGAATCGGTACGTAACCCAAAAATACCCACCCCCACCTGCCCTTTGAATCTAAATATAAGAGAAACCTAGTAGAAAAGAGTAGAGTAAGTTGCAAAGAGGATGACATTCGAAGAGCTGTTAACTAGAGGAACTTGGTTAAAGGAAACTACAACATACCAACACACACCTTCTTGGTACCCCACTAAAGGATCCCTACCCAATCTCGGGACGAGATTCCTTTAAGGGGGGAGGGTTGTAACACACCTGGTGTTACCCAAAGCCCTGGCCGAAGAGACACATTATGTCCTACTCAAACTTTGTGCTGAAATGGAAAGGAGGGGACTAAAAGTTTTAGAATCATGGTTAAGATAAGCATTATCCACAACAAGAAAGAAGTTCTATCCTTCATACAATGTTCACCCACAAACAAGATTTTAAGCCCTAATTCCTTCTTAAGCCCTTAAACCCTAACCATGGGATTAAGAGGGTAAGAATGGGCAAATAATCAAAACACAAAAAGGGACCTTTACTAAAGATGAAGAGCATTAGTAAAGCTACAAAATTTAGTAAGAAAAAGAATGCAAAAAGGCCCAACAAAAACCTCAATTTAGTTCACCAAGTGGAAAGCACACTTGAGCCTTTAAAAATCTCTCTAAGTCCCAAAAACCACCCTAGACCAAAGATCAAAGGTTTTCACCTTTGTGCTGGTGCCAAAACCCCTTGGTCCAAATATCAAAAAGTGGCCAAATTACCTAAGGCACACGATGGAAAATTTTGAACCGAAGCCAAGACCATTTGACAAGGTTTGACATCAGTTTTGTCTCGGGTTGAACAGTGCCGATAGACCCAACTTGGCGCCCGCATATCTCCCAAGCTAGGGCATATCTCCCATTGGAACTCACACATAGTAGCTAGCCCTAGGTACCAGGAAGAGATTTGCACAAGACCCTTGGCAAGATTTGCACGTTTGTAATCCCTGCAAGCGGTTGAACAGAGGTAGAAACAAACGCCCACGTGTTCGACGCGTTCTGGCGTGCCAGAGCACGCCCTCGGCGCTCCGCCCACACGCGCAGCCCCGCGCCGTGCCAGCCTCGCGTCCACGCCACGCCCGCACCTATAAAAGCCATCCCGGCGTCGACCGTACACCCCCACGCGCCATTGACCCGACCCAAGCTCGAGTTCACCTGAGTTCGCCCCGTGAGCAAGGTGCCAGCGGCCGCGCAAGCCACGGCCATCGTAGACCGGCCAACCTAGCCATTCCTCGCCCCATCCGACCCTCGAGATAGCCTCTACGGACCTCGGTGAAGCTTCTAGAACCTGGGATTGAACTCTACCTCGCTGGAGTGTAACACCCACTTTGTAAACAGAGTCTAAGCAGAGAAATTGTATTCCGTATACATATATGAGTTATCTATGTTTCTCATTTCATGTGAATACCACAATTAAACAAATAAATAAATGTCAAAAGACACCCAAAAATAATACATGCATCATGCTGGGATTTTATTTTGTGCGTTTTGTGACAATATAAAAATGATGTGGCAAGAAAAATATTAAAGTCCAAAAAAGGGAATTCTAAAAATATGGAGAAAAGGAATAAAGGGTATGAAAAATGTAAATAACATATATATATATTTATATTTTAAAATTGGTACTTGAGGATAAAGTTTGCACAAAGGTTTGAATTAAATCTGAATTCAAATTGAATTTGAAAAGGGAGAAAAGAAAATGGAAAAAAAGAAAGGAACCTTACCTGGGCCGTACACCGGCAATTTGGCCCACTTCCCTTCATTCCGCTCGGCCCAAAGACGAAATCACGTCGCGTGGGGCCCAGCCAACCAGAGGAAGTGCGTGGGATCACCGACAAATGGGGCCCGGGCGTCTGTCTCACTGGCGCGCGCTAAATTGTCATCGCGGATTCAACAGACTTGTCGTCCATGGCGGAAGTCGCCCACGGGACTCGGAGCTTCGCGACTAGAATCTGGTGCCCGACCGCATACATAAGAACCGACGCTCCGTTCCTTTCATCCCCCCTTCTTATCTTCCAAGTCATACGGTAGTCACGACATTCAGTGAAGCAGAGAACTGTGTGAGAGAGAGAGGACGCTGCGAACAGGTTTGTCGCCGGGATTGCCCTCGCCGCGGTTGGCATCCAGGGGCCCGTTGGGTGCTCGGGGATTGCTGGTGAGTATCTCAGCGCCGCAAGGGAAGAAGCCGACCGCTGGGCGACCGGAATCTCGCCGCGGCGCAATTGAATCTGCTGCACCCCGTGAACGGCATACCTCGGCACTCCAATCCCCAGAAAGAAACCTAGTCCAACGATTCGTCTTCAACTCCTTGTTGCGTAGCACCCTTCAATTTTGGACTAGGGGCACTTAGACGTTGAATCGCGGGCGTGCCGGCGAGCCTCCACCGTGGCACTGGGCTCCGCCGCCGCGTTTGGGCATGGGTGGAAGAGGACGGTCTGTGCGCCGTCGGATCCGTGGACGACGGCTTAGATTAGAGCACGCGTACGGATAATTCTGCACCGTAGATCTTCTAGCGGGCGGTCTGATGCGACTTAGTGCTAATTAAAGCAGAACCGTGGATCCTAGATCCGGCGGTCACCTTTGCACGCCAGCTCGGGGGAATCGCGACCTAATCAGTGCCTGTCGTTTCTGATCGAACGGCTAGGGTATCACGATACCCCTTCGTGGGTCAGTTTTGTAAAAGAAACCCTGGAAAACCGAGGAATAAACCCTCCGTCCACTGCATAGTATTCTGAGTCTTAGAAAATTATGCGCCGGGGTCCCTGACCTTTTCAGTAAATGAGGCCTGGTCCAAAGTAATAGAAAACCAGGGAAATTAAATTATAAAAGGATTTTTAATGTATAAATTAGTGCTAGAACTTGTAAAAATCATAGAAAATCCATACTTGGTCCAAATTGAGCCATTCCAGTTCCTAAAATTTTGTAATTTTATTATCTAGCACTTAGAGTCTCTGTTTTGTCATGAAAACAATAAGAAATTTAATCTCTCACTTAATCCATTTTAAACATATAAAACCTTTGAAAATTCATAACTTAAAATCTATAACTCCAAAAATTATGATTCCTGTTCCTAGGATTTTATTTTAATATGTAGAATATTTCTGTGTATTTTGTTCACATGTTTGGTGTGATGTTAATTTTCCCTGTATATTGTGCTTGTTTGTATTGTGGCGAGTAGAAGAGACCGTGACTGAGGATCCTGGTGAGCAGCAGATAGAAGTAGCTGAGCAGGAGCTCATTGAAGGCAAGTTGTGCCCTTGACCACTTTTTACCCAACAATGTTCTTTATAAATCATTTACCATGCATAGGCTTAATTTTGATGGGACCCGATAGGTCACCCTAGATTGTTATTCCATTTTACCTTGTTACCCTGAATCACTTGGGTAGTGTGCTATTGCTTTACATGGTTTTGGGATAATCATTTATTATATCTATGTTCCAATTCTTTTGTTATTCCATTTATGTTCATGTCAAGATCATTAATGTTAATTGGAACATAGAGCTTAACTTGAGAAACATGTGCCACCACAAGGGTTTAATGGGACGCTCTTGGCTGACTAATTAGGAAAGCTAGTGGAAGACTACTTTACCTGAAAGGGGCAAGGGCAGTAGGGGATTGCGTGCAAGGAGGTTCTCGGGTTGATTTTGCTGCGATGGCGGACAGACGGGGGGATTCTTGCAAGTGCTCTTCCCATAAACTGTAGCGGGTTTTCGGAAGCTAGTGGAACTTTGTAAAGGCCTCGTAGTGTTGCCCTGCCGCGCTTCCTAGGTAGAGGTGTACTTGTGGGTAAAGGGTACAACCTCTACAGAATGTAAAACTGGTATACTAGCCGAGCTCACGGTCATGAGCAGCTCAGGACTCTCTGATGATTAAATTATGGAACTTAAATTCAATTTTGTCATGTGCAAATGCATGGGTTTATTATTAACTTTGTTCTATTACTTTATTTAAGGTTTGGTATTTACTTACATCTAGTAATTGCTAATAAAAGTTTGACCAACATTAAAAGCAATGCTCAGCTTTAACCATTCTCTTTGATAAGCCTTACACTCCATGAGCTCCCACCTTTGGTGAGTTCATGTCACATTATTCCCCACAACTTGTTGAGCGATGAACATGTGTGAGCTCACCCTTGCTGTCTCACACCCCCCCCCACAGGAGAAGAGCAGGTGGTTCAGGAGGAGCCACAAGGCGAGGAGTATGATTTGATCTAGGTGGCGTTTCTCAGTTGACATTGGCGCCAACGATCCTTAGTTCGTTTTATGTTTATTCTTTTATTTTGTAATAAGTCTTCCGCTATGTAATAAATACTCTGATGTTTTATGACATTTATCTCTATACACTCTGTTATTATATATGTTGTCTTCTTGGCGCATGTATGAGATGCACCTGGCTTTGTTCCTTAAAGCCGGGTGTGACAGAAGTGGTATCAAAGGAAATGTTGACTGTAGGACGAAACCTAGATAGAAATGGACAAACCCTTACCTACTTATCTTACTCTGATTCATTCCATACTTAACTTATCTTGATCATGTCTCATCTTTTGCTATTCTACTCTGATTATTCTTACCTTTACTACTCTAAGACAAGATAGATTTCACACCTTGGAATCCTACATTTATGAACTTTTTAAGAGATAGGAGACCTAAGACAAAATTAAAACTATTTTCTCTATTTTAAAAAAATGTTGGTTGATTGTTCTGATGACAAATGCCTGATTTGCTTCTTTGATTGATTGAAACATTATAGTTGGACATCTTAGCATGTACCACCATAAGATAATTTATTAGCTTTAGTACGTGACACACTTAGCTAATAAATTCCCCAAAGTAACATGCCTCGTAATTACATGCCTTGTCTATAATCCTTTCTTTCGTACCCTGTGTGTCTAACCCAGATGGGCTACCCCTATAGTGTTAGAAGAGAGCACTATAGATGTGATCCTTGGTATGTCATGGCTAAGAAAGGCAAAGACAGTATGTACACTATGCTAAGGGAACCGTAGAACTCACCAGTTCCAAAGGAGAAAGATTTGAAGATGGAATTGCAGTAACTATCGCCACCAAACTAGCAGCATTCTTAGTAGATGGGAAGTTTGTTGGTGTCAACATCCGTGTGGTTAGAGATTTTCTAGATGTCTTCCTAGAAGAGTTACTAGGGATGCCACCATATAGGGAAGTTGAGTTTGTCATTGATCCCTTACCTGGGTTGCCCCTACTTTCAAACGGCCATACAAGATGTCCGTAAAAGAACTAAAGGAACATAAGAAGCAATTAACAGAGTTACAAGAGGCTGGGTACATTCGTTTGAATTCTTCACCTTGTGGAGCGCCTGTTCTATTTGTACAGAAGAAAGAAGGATCGCAAGGGATTGCGTGGATTATAGGTCTCTTAACTATGTCACTGTGAAGAACAAGTGTCCATTACTCCGCATTTAGAATTTATTTAATCAGATGAGAGGTGCAAGGGTATTCTCAAAAATTGATCTCCGATCGGGTTACCATCAAATGAAGACTAGGCCATCGGATATTCCCAAGATAGCTTTCTCGACCCGATACGGTTTATATGAGTTCATCGTTATGTCATTTGGACTAACTAATGCACCAGCTACTTTATGGATCTGAAGAATAAGGTGTTTATGAGTATTTGGACAGATTTGTCGTAGTATTCATCGACGATATTCTTATTTATTCCAAGAGTGATAGTGATCATGAGGAACTTCTGAGATTGGTGCTATAGAAGCTACGAGATAATCAACTCTACGCCAAGTATAGCAAATGCGAGTTTTGGATTGGTGAGGTGCCCTTTCTTGGGCATATCATTTCTAATGGAGGGATATCAGTGGATCCTGCTAAAGTTAAGGAGATAGTGGTGTGGAGCATACCCACTACAGTTATGGAGATTCGGAGTCTTTGGGACTTGCAGGATATTATTGGAGATTTATTGAAGGATTTTCTAAGATCGCTAAGCTCATGACCTCGCTTCTGGAGAAGGGAATAGAGTTCAAGTGGGATGAGAAGTGCCAAGACAGCTTTGACCAATTAATGGAGAGATGGATGTCGCCACCAGTGTTGATTATGCCAGATCTACAGAAGGGATATGATATTTGTTGTGATGCCAGATCTACAGAAGGGATTTGATATTTATTGTGATGCATGTGGCCAAGGCTTGGGATGTGTGCTCATGCAAGAAGGACATGTCATTGCCTACGTAGTTGCGGAAACATGAATTGAACTACCCCATGCATGACTTAGAACTGGCAGTTGTTGTGCATGCGCTTAAGATTTGGAGACATTATATTATGCGAACCAAGTGTCAAGTATACGGATCATAAGAGTTTGAAGTATATATTCACTCAGAAGGATCTCAACCTTAGGCAACGCCGTTGGTTAGAGCTTATTAAGGATTATGATTTGGAGATTCACTATCACCCGGGCAAGGCAAATTTGGTTGCAAATGCCTTGAGTCGAAAGGAGTATGTTCATTCAGCTGTTGTTGCCCAGCTACTCGATGAGATTGTTGAGGATTTTAGGAGATTTAACCTGGGGATAGTTACTCACACTTAAGGAGTCATTATTGATGTGGAACCTACCTTGGAGCAAGAAATCCACAGAACGACAGATTGGTGATGCTAAGATACAAGAGATCAAGGATCTGATTACTGAAGGTCGAGGTCCAGAATTCACGGAAGATGAGCAAGGTGCCATATGGTTCAAGGATTAGATATGAGTTCCTAAGATTGATAGCCCTCATGAGACTATATTGAAGGAGGCCCATGACTCGAATTATTCTATTCATCCTGGTAGTACCAAGATGTATCAGGAATTGAAGCGGAAGTATTGGTGGTATGCATTGAAGAGAAATGTGGCTACACATGTGGCTATGAGCGAGGAGTTTGATCTGATCTAGGTGGTGTTTCTCAGTTGACATTGGCGCCAACGACGATCCTTAGTTCGTTTTATATTTATATTTTATTTTGTAATAAGACTTCCGCTATGTAATAAATACTCTGATGTTTTATGACATTTATCTCTATACACTTTGTTATTATATATGTTGTCTTCTTGGCGCATGTATGAGATGCACCTGGCTTTGTTCCTTAAAGCCGGGTGTGACAGTTGTCTTTGGTGTTCGGCTTTAACTTTTTGACACACCTCGAAAGGATAGGATTCTATATGGGTTATTGTGGATAGATTGACTAAAGTAGCTCACTTCATTTCTTTCAAGACTACTTATAAGTGATCTCAATTGGCTGAGTTATATATGGCTTGGATTGTGTCTCTACATGGTGTACAGAAGAAGATCATTTTGGATAGAGGATCATAGTTTACCTTCAGATTTTGGAAAAGTTTTCATGAGAATATGGATACGAAGTTGAATTTTAGTTCGGCCTACCATCCTCAGACTGATGGACAGACTAAAAGGACTAATCAAGTATTGGAAGACATGTTGAGAGTCTGTGCCCTTCAGCATGGAGGAAGTTGGGATAAGTGTCTACCATATGCTGAGTTTTCATATAATAATAGTTACCAGGCCAGTCTGAAGATGTCACCTTTTGAAGCTCTATATGGCAGGAAATGCAGGACTCCTTTGTATTGGGATCAGACTGGAGAAAGACAGTTCTTTGGGCCTGAAGTGATTCAAGAAGCAGAAGAACAAGTTCGTATAATTCGAGAGAATTTGAGGGTAGCTCAAACCAGGAAAAAGAGCTATGCTGATAATAGAAGGAGACCACTGGAATTTGAAGGAGATTATGTGTATCTCAAGGTGTCACCACTTCGTGGAATGAGAAGATTCAAAGTCAAGGGCAAATTGTCCCCTCGCTATATTGGACCATTCTTGATCTTTAGGCGAGTTGGGGAGATGGCATACCAACTCGAGTTACCTGCTAGTCTGTCGGATGTGCATAACGTGTTTCACGTATCTCAACTGAAGAAGTGTCTCTGTGTCCCTGAGGAACAGTTACCAATGGAAGAGCTTAGTGTTCAAGGTGATTTGACTTACACGGAGTACCCGATCAAGATTTTTTATACTTTGACTCGAGTTACAAGAAATAAGGTGATAAAGATGCTAAAGTACAATGGAGTCACCATGGCGAAGATGAAGCAACTTGGGAAAGAGAAGAAGAGCTTCGCATAGATTTTCCCCATCTTTTTCCTCGTTCCTCCTAAATCTCGAGGACGAGATTATTTTTAAGGGGGGTAGGATTTGTAACACCCACTTTGTAAACAGAGTCTAAGCAGAGAAATTGTATTCCGTATACATATATGAGTTATCTATGTTTCTCATTTCATGTGAACGCCACAATTAAACAAATAAATAAATGTCAAAAGACACCCAAAAATAATACATGCATCATGCTGGGATTTTATTTTGTGCATTTTGTGACAATATAAAAATGATGTGGCAAGAAAAATATTAAAGTCCAAAAAAGGGAATTCTAAAAATATGGAGAAAACGAATAAAGGGTATGAAAAATGTAAATAACATATATATATTTATATTTTAAAATTGGTACTTTAAAAGTCACCATATAATTTGAGGATAAAGTTTGCACAAAGGTTTGAATTAAATCTGAATTCAAATTGAATTTGAAAAGGGAGAAAAGAAAATGGAAAAAAAAGAAAGGAACCTTACCTGGGCTGTACACCGGCAATTTGGCCCACTTCCCTTCATTCCGCTCGGCCCACAGACGAAATCACGTCGCGCGGGGCCCAGCCAACCAGAGGAAGTGCGTGGGATCACCGACAAATGGGGCCCGGGCGTCTGTCTCACTGGCGCGCGCTAAATTGTCATCGCGGATTCAACAGACTTGTCGTCCATGGCGGAAGTCGCCCGCGGGACTCGGAGCTTCACGACTAGAATCTGGTGCCCGGTCGCATACATAAGAACCGACGCTCCGTTCCTTTCATCCCCCCCTTCTTATCGTCCAAGTCATACGGTAGTCACGACATTCAGTGAAGCAGAGAACTGTGTGAGAGAGAGAGGACGCCGCGAACTGGGTTGTCGCCGGGATTGCCCTCGCCGCGGTTGGCATCCAGGGGCCCGTTGGGTGCTCGGGGATTGCTGGTGAGTATCTCGGCGCCGCAAGGGAAGAAGCCGACCGCTGGGCGACCGGAATCTCGCCGCGGCGCAATTGAATCCGCTCCACCCCGTGAACGGCATACCTCGGCACTCCAATCCCCAGTAAGAAACCTAGTCCAACGATTCGTCTTCAACTCCTTGTTGCGTAGCACCCTTCAATTTTGGACTAGGGGCACTTAGACGTTGAATCGCGGGCGCGCCGGCGAGCCTCCACCGTGGCACCTGGCTCCGCCGCCGCGTTTGGGCATGGGTGGAAGAGGACGGTCTGTGCGCCGTCGGATCCGTGGACGACGGCTTAGATTAGAGCACGCGTACGGATAATTCTGCACCGTAGATCTTCTAGCGGGCGGTCTGATGCGACTTAGTGCTAATTAAAGCAGAACCGTGGATCCTAGATCCGGCGGTCACCTTTGCACGCCAGCTCGGGGGAATCGCGACCTAATCAGTGCCTGTCGTTTCTGATCGAACGGCTAGGGTATCACGATACCCCTTCGTGGGTCAGTTTTGTAAAAGAAACCCTGGAAAACCGAGGAATAAACCCTCCGTCCACTGCATAGTATTCTGAGTCTTAGAAAATTATGCGCCGGGATCCCTGACCTTTTCAGTAAATGAGGCCTGGTCCAAAGTAATAGAAAACCAGGGAAATTAAATTATAAAAGGATTTTTAATGTATAAATTAGTGCTAGAACTTGTAAAAATCATAGAAAATCCATACTTGGTCCAAATTGAGCCATTCCAGTTCCTAAAATTTTGTAATTTTATTATCTAGCACTTAGAGTCTCTGTTTTGTCATGAAAACAGTAAGAAATTTAATCTCTCACTTAATCCATTTTAAACATATAAAACCTTTGAAAATTCATAACTTAAAATCTTTAACTCCAAAAATTATGATTCCTGTTCCTAGGATTTTATTTTATTATGTAGAATAATTCTGTGTATTTTCTTCACATGTTTGGTGTGATGTTAATTTTCCCTGTATATTGTGCTTGTTTTATTGTGGCGAGTAGAAGAGACCGTGACTAAGGATCCTGGTGAGCAGCAGATAGAAGTAGCTGAGCAGGAGCTCATTGAAGGCAAGTTGTGCCCTTGACCACTTTTTACCCAACAATGTTCTTTATAAATCATTTACCATGCATAGGCTTAATTTTGATGGGACCCGATAGGTCACCCTAGATTGTTATTCCATTTTACCTTGTTACCCTGAATCACTTGGGTAGTGTGCTATTGCTTTACATGGTTTTGGGATAATCATTTATTATATCTATGTTCCAATTCTTTTGTTATTCCATTTATGTTCATGTCAAGATCATTAATGTTAATTGGAACATAGAGCTTAACTTGAGAAACACGTGCCACCACAAGGGTTTAATGGGACACTCTTGGCTGACTAATTAGGAAAGCTAGTGGAAGACTACCTTACCTGAAAGGGGCAAGGGCAGTAGGGGATTGCATGCAAGGAGGTTCTCGGGTTGATTTTGCTGCGATGGCGGACAGACGGGGGATTCTTCCAAGTGCTCTTCCCATAAATTGTAGCGGGTTTTCGGAAGCTAGTGGAACTTTGTAAAGGCCTCGTAGTGTTGCCCTGCCGCGCTTCCTAGGTAGAGGTGTATGGGAGTCGCGACCCCTTGGCAGATGGGTAACATGACTTGTGGGTAAAGGGTACAACCTCTGCAGAGTGTAAAACTGGTATACTAGCCGAGCTCACGGTCATGAGCAGCTCATGACTCTCTGATGATTAAATTATAGAACTTAAATTCAATTTTGTCATGTGCATATGCATGGGTTTATTATTAACTTTGTTCTATTACTTTATTTAAGGTTTGGTATTTGCTTACATCTAGTAATTGCTAATAAAAGTTTGACCAACATTAAAAGCAATGCTCAACTTTAACCATTCTCTTTGATAAGCCTTACACTCCATGAGCTCCCACCTTTGGTGAGTTCATATCACATTATTCCCCACAACTTGTTGAGCGATGAACATTGTGAGCTCACCCTTGCTATCTCACACCCCCCACAGGAGAAGAGCAGTTGGTTCAGGAGGAGCCACAAGGCGAGGAGTATGATTTGATCAATGTGGCGTTTCTCAGTTGACATTGGCGCCAACGATCCTTAGTTCGTTTTATGTTTATTCTTTTATTTTGTAATAAGTCTTCCGCTATGTAATAAATAATCTGATGTTTTATGACATTTATCTCTATACACTCTGTTATTATATATGTTGTCTTCTTGGCGCATGTATGAGATGCACCTGGCTTTGTTCCTTAAAGCTGGGTGTGACATGGAGACACCGGATCGATGTCGCCGGACTTCACCCGACCGCCGGTGCACGTAGACCGAGCTCCACGGTAAGCCTTTCTTCGATTCCTTGCACTGGTAGCGTCTTTAGCACCCCATGAAGCTTCCTGCACCATTGGATTGAACGATACCGCCGTGAGCAGGCCGGACATACGCCGCTAACGAGCCCGACCGCCTGTGTACGTGGCCCGACTGATTCCGGCAATCACCGTCGATGAGCCGCACCTCGACGTGACCGCCAGGACCTCCCGAAGCTAACACTGCCCTTCGCCGGACCTTCCTCACCGCTGGTAAGCCGCGCCACCCTGTTTATTCCCCACGGTTACTGTTTCAAAGAGGGAGGGAGCTCGGGGAAAAAGAAGAAGAAGTCGGGGGGGTTTTGAATAGTCAGTGACTCATGTGAATAGTCCTGTAGGGGTATAGTTTAAAGACTTAGTTTAGGGAAAGTCTAGGGGTCTCGGTGTAAACTGGTTTTTCCTTAAACCTTTTAAACATTATTCATTTAAATGTAGACAGAACTTGCAAAATTCATAACTTCAGTTTTATCCAACCAAATTTGGTCAAACTAATTTTGCTAGGTCCTAAATAATATGAACTACCCTAGGAAAAATACCAAACACCCTAAGTACTGCAGGAAATTTTAAAGTTTTGATTTAAATAGTAAACTTACCAAAAGCTAAATAAAGAAGGGAAAATAGCTACACTTTTAGACTGGGGTTAAGAAAAATTAGAGAGGTACTAAACCACTACCTAGCCTATTTAAAAATAATAAACCCCTCAGTACACCGGATTAGGGAAGGGTTTACCATTTAAATTTACTTTGGTTCAAAACTAAAGAAAATAGACCCTCTTTAGTACAAAAGAAATGCACCACATTTTAAGAACCAGGGGGCAACCACATTTTTGCTAGCTTACTTTATTAACATAGTTCACTGGAAAATTTTGTTAGACCCTCTGTTAGTACAAAAGAAATGCACCACATTTTATTTCATGAAAACAATGAAAACTTAGAAAAATCCTAGAAAAATAATCCTGAGGAGAACCCAGCCCAATCCTTGGGATAACTAATAATACGCTAGTAGGAATCTAGGAAAAATATAAGTTCTGTTGTTTGACATTTTTCAAATAACAAGTTATTTATAGGTGCCTTTTTGGCATTAAACTTTAGAAAATCACATCTAAATACCTAGTGGGTCTTTTTCTGTGTTTTTTAACACAAAGACCTAATATCACCTAGGAATCATGGCAAAAATAAAATTTAGTACAGGAACCTCACCTAAAGCAGAGCTATAGTGTAAAGTGCCCTTTTACCCTTACTTTGTTAATTTTGCACAAGAAGTATCTGAATTAAATTCAATCTCCAATTTTTAGAATAAACCACAGAGGTCAATGTTTACCCACTGAAATTTTTGTAACACTTTTGAAAAATGTTAACTTGCCATGATAGTTCCAAGGAACCCAATAAGAAAACCTAGTAGAAAGTAAAGTGAGAATTTTTGCAGAATTTAGTGGGGTGCAACCTTAATTCCTCAAAGAGCCAAAACAAAAAAAAATCCAAGGGATGACTGAAATTGTAAGTTCATTCAAGACCCTAAAATGAATGTATGAAACTCTTAAGGCCAACAAAGGAAACCCTAGTGTACCACTATTTTAGTACTGATTTACTATACTTAGTAATTACAAAATACCATATCATTAATATGCATATATCTTATTCATTGCATTCAATAGACTGTAATCTCGCTGACGGAGAGTACATCCTCGTTCTGGAGCAAGGAGTTGCTCAGGAGGTAGTCTAGGAGCCAGCACCAGAGCCTGCCATCGAGGAGTTGCCTGCCCCAGCTTTGGAAGGCAAGCCCCGGTTTTATGCATAACCGTTTAAATATGTTATTTTACTACACTTAATGTTTGTAGGCTTGTACTGTGCACTTAAGTGTAGGAGTTGACTGGAACCTTAGTTGCATGAACTCAGGATTCCTTTTGAGATGGATACTAGTATGCTAGGTCGAGTAGCTGCTTTACTAATTAGGGATCTCGGTAGAAGTCGAGTGATTTTTCTAGCACTCGCGCGAGGTCAGGAATTGATTGTATCCATTATTAATTATATCAGAATGATGATGGTCTGTGGACATGGATCCATGACGATGCGTTGTCTACGAGACGGAAATTGGAATAAGGATTAACGTGCGGATACCTGTGTCAAGCGTTTGAACGTACTAAACACATGACGAGAAATATTGTAAATCGATAAGCCTAGTACTTGAGTGAACCTGCCCGCAGATTGCCCTCCTCACGCGACCTGAGACGTGGTCTCCCATTCCGGTTATGGTGGGTACAAGTGCGGTCACTGCACTACGGCAGTCGGGGTCAGTGAGGCATTGTACGCCAAGGCGGTGAGCCCCTTTCTATTGCCAGGGAATCGATGGGGACGGTTGATGTGTGTGGGCACGGAGTGCCTCGCCGCGTCGTGTGTTTAGGTTTACGTTGCAAGGTTTAAAAACTCGATTCGAATAGTCTGCTTCTCGCAGCTAATGAGACTGCTTGATCCATTGTACTGCATTGAGTAATAAGTGGAAATGAGGTGACTGACAAAAGATGTTGATTGATATAATGTTTGATACCATGTATGATTAGCTAGGTACTCATTTAGTCTTAAGAGAGTCACACTAAAACTTGAAAAGCAAAACTTGATTTAGACTCAGCTAGTGCTTTTGGCAAACCAAACCCCTCAGCCAAACAGCTGCATGTCTAGAGGTAGAGGATTAGACTCCTCACACCGGGTAAGTCTAGCTGGGTATTAGTATACTCAGCCTTGCTTGTGGCATAATTTTTACATGATCTCTGGAGGGAATGGTTGCTGGAGTGACTTGGCCGTCCATCTTGCCACCGGGTTGGACAGTCGATTGGGACCCTACCTCAGCAGAGGAGGAGCACGAGGAGTGATGGGCCAGGCTTCCCCATCCCTCCGTTTATTTACCGTTAGTTATATTCAGCTGCATTCCAAACAATGATCACTACTTTTGATAAACTCCGACGATGTTGCAGTAAAATTTAAGTATTCCTTAATGTATGGTTTTATGCTTTATTGTATTTGCTTTGTGCCTCACCTTCGAGTGAGTACGTGGTACTTGATCCTATTAGTGGCCTTGTCGGACTAGATCCGAGGGACTGACGTTTTATTCCTATTTAAGTGTGGTCTAGCCTCTAAGGCGGGACTTAGGCACTTAAGTTGGAATAATCCGGGCAGTTCCGCCACAAGAATCCTCATAAATGAAGAGATGTACAACCCCAAAGATGGTCCAAATTACTGGGATTCAGACTTAGTCACATGAGCACTAGAGTGGCCTTTTTGCAATTAGGCCCAAATCTCATGGTTTCATTTGCAAATCTTCAATTATGTGAACCATATGACTTAAAGTACCCTAATTCCTTGGTTTTTGCACTTAGGTCCAAAAGTGTGAAAAATTTACATATAACCGCCTAGGGTTTCAATCCAGGGTTTCCCAGGGGTCTATTTAGGGTTTCTAGCACTTCTAGGGTTTGGGTGCCACTTAAGTCTATTAATGGTGATATCTTATGACCATTTCTAATGAATTTTAAAGTTTTCTCTTATTTAGGCTTTATTGACACTCTTAAGCCTAGTTTAGGGTTAAGTAACCTACCCTAGTGTTTTACCCATGACATGTCATATCAATACAACTTGTTTGAAATTTTTGCCTACTGAATGCACTCTAGGTGGGACAAACACATGATATGCCAATGCTTATGATGTTATGCTCAAGTTTTAGTGACAGTAACACCAGGGGTGTTACAATAGCTGATTGTTTCAAGTACTACAAAGGATGCCAAGTGTGTCAAAAATTCGGCGACCTACAGTTGGCCCCTGCAGCCGAATTACATCCTATCATCAAGCCTTGGCCTTTCAGGGGATGGGGATTAGATTTTATGGGGGAAATTCATCCTTCATCATCAAAGGGGCATCGGTTCGTGTTAGTTGCCACTGATTACTTTACCAAATGGACTGAAGTCGTTGCTCCGAAGAACATGACACACAGGGAGGTAATTGAGTTCATAACTGAGCATATTATTCATAGATTCCGCATTCCCCAGACTTTAACTACAGATCAAGGAACTTATTTTATGTCAAAAGAGGTACGTGAATTTGCTGAATTATATAGAATTAATTTGCTTAATTCATCTCCATATTATGCTCAGGCCAATGGACAGGCCGAGTCTAGTAATAAGACATTGATTAACTTGATAAAAAAGAAGATATCCGATAATCCTAAGCATTGGCATAAGATTTTATCCAAGCTTTATGGGCTCACAGAATATCTAAACATAGTGCTACTAAAGTATCTCCTTTTGAGCTTGTCTATGGGCAGGAAGCAGTGTTGCATGTGGAAATAAGTTTGAATGCTGTCAGGTTCGCTATACAAAATGATCTAACCGTCATTGATTATTATAATTCAATGATGGATAATATTGATGAGGTGACCGACAAGAGGGAGATAGCTTTGGGAGCAATAGAAAAGGACAAGATCATGGTAGCCAGGGCCTACAGCAAGAAGGTCAAAGCAAAGTCATTTCAAGTAGGGGACCTGGTGTGGAACACTATCCTGCCTCTAAGGGATAAAGACCGGAAGTTTGGGAAATGGTCGCCAATCTGGTAGGGTCCTTACAAAGTAAAATAGGTAATGTCTGGTAACGCCTATTTAATACAAACATTACAAGGCAAGGATTTACCCAAGGCTTTGAATGGGCGTTTCCTCAAACAGTACCACCCTAGTATGTGGAAAGATGCCTAAGAGAAACGATGTAATCACATCGAGTTAGTTGCTTTTGGTTTGCTCAGCTCCACCAAAAGGCAGGGGGCATATGTTGGGCACTAAAATGAGTTGTGGACGGTCCGCGCCTGTGGGCCGGACGGTCCGCGCGTGCGCAGAACAGATTAGGGTTCCGAGTTTTGTGCTACGGTTGTTAGCTAGATTCGCGGAATTAGCTCAGAAATTAGTTTGTAAAGGGACCAGCCCCCCTCCTCTATAAATAGAGAGGTATACGACCGATTTGTAATCATCAATCGAATCAATAACACTTCTATTTCGCATTTATTTCCTGTACAATTAGGAGTAGTTTTAGTTTAGTTCTAGTTTAGCCTTCCAATCCCCAAATTCTTCGCTTCTCTTCGACTCTACGTCGATTAGAGGAGTCTAGGTCGGCCTGTCGAGCCAAGACATCACCTAGGGTCTCTCCTCCTCGATGGGGTCCCTCACGAGAGCGAGATCCAGGCGCCGCCGGCGATCTTCTGCCGCCCCTGCGCATGCGCAAACCGTCCGACCCCAGGGCACGGACCGTCTGGCTGTCAAGCAAGAAACCCTAGCCTCACGCCAGGCCGTGGACCGTCCGCCCCTGTGCAGAGAGCACCGCCGCTAGTTCGTGTTGAGTGATTGGTGCCCTAAAAAGGTGTCAACACCCCTAAATCATTTGGGTAGTTTGCTATTGCTTTATTGGTTTTGGGTCAATATTTCATTATATTCATGTTCCGATTATTCTGTTATTTTATTTATGTTCATGTCAAGATCATTATCATTAATTGAAACATGGAGCTTAACTTGAGAAACATGTGCCACCACAAGGGTGGAATGGGACGCCCTTGGCTGACTAATTAGGAAAGCTAGTGGAAGACTACCTTACCCGAAAGGGGCAATGCCAGTAGGGGAGTTGCATGCAAGGAGGTTCTCGGGTTGATTTTGCTGCGATGGCGGTCAGACGGGGGATTCTTGCAAGTGCTCTTCCCATAACTGTAGTGGGTTTTCAGAAGCTAGTGGAAGTTTGTAAAGGCCTCGTAGTGGATCCCTAGCCATTCACCTCGGTAGTGTCTAAGGGCCTTGGAAACCCTGGCGACATGGGAAACAAGACTTGTGGGTACAGGGTACAACCTCTGCAGAGTGTAAAACTGGTATACTAGCCGAGCTCACGGTCATGAGCAGCTCAGGACTCTCGCATGATTAATATATGGAACTTAAATTCAATTTGTCATTTGCATTACATGGGATTATTTATTAGTTTTGTTCTATTATTATTTATTATGGTTTGGTATTTACTTACACTTAGTAACTACTAATAAAATTTGACCAACTTATTAAAAGCAATGCTCAGCTTTAACCCCTATTGTTGATCAGCCTTACACATCACATGAACTCCCACCTTTGGTGAGTTCATGCACATTATTCCCCACAACTTGTTGAGCGATGAACATGTGTGAGCTCACCCTTTCTGTCTCACCCCCCACAGGAGAAGAATAGGAGGTTCAAGAGGAGCCACACAACAAGGAGTTCGATTCGATCTAGGTGGCGTCTCCCAATTGACTTTGTTGCGCCAAAGAGGGATTTAGGTTGATCTATATTTATAATTTATTTTGTAAGACTTCTGCTATGTAATAAGTACTCTGATTATATTGTGACATTTATCTCTATACACTCTGTTATTATATATGTTGTCTTCTTTGGCGCATGTATGAGACGCACCCGGCTTTGTCCCTTAAATCCGGGTGTGACAAAGGTAGTCCTCCACTAGCTTTCCTAGTTAGTCAGCCAAGGGCGTCCCATTTCACCCTTGTGGGGGCATGTGTTTCTCAAGTTAAGCTCGATGTTCTAACTAACATAGTTGTCTTATGATGAACATAAATAGAACATTAATAAAGGATGGTCAAGTGTAATAGTTATCTCAACACCCAAAACCATATATAGCTATAGCAAAGACTACCCAAAAATACAGGGGTAAACAAGGTGAAAAGATAACCATACTAGGGTGACCTATTGGGTCCCATCAAAATTAAGCCTATGCATGATAAAATGATTATAGAGAACATTATTGGGTAAATAAAAGTGGTCAAGGGCACAACTTGCCTTCAATGAGCTCTTGCTCAACAACTTCTACCTGTTGAACACCTGGATCCTCTGTGGCTTGCTCGTCTACTCGCAACAGTACAAACAAACATGGTATAGTAGAAATTAACATCACACCAAACATGAATACAGAATACATAATAACAATCTACATGTCATAACGAGAACGTAGGAAAAAGAATCACTAAATTCAGAGTTACGGATTGCGAGTTATGAATTTCTAAAGTAATTAAGTGCTTGGTATAGAATAATTCTAGTGAACAATTTTAATCCAAGTTTCATGGCTAGACAAATTTACCAAGTGATGAACAATATTAATACAAAATTAATGCCACTGGAATGGATCAATTTGAACTTAATATGAATTTTCTAAGAATTAATCAAGTTTCTGCAATTAATTTTTGTATAAGAAATCATTTTCTAAATAGTTTCTCTGTTTTATTAAATGTATGGACTGCGCGCAATATTCCAGAGAAACGCAGGGTCCTCCGCGCAAAGATCCCTAAGACTCAGTACGCCCCTGTCGTGGACTGCGGGTTATTTTCTATAAAGCATGGGGACTCTTTTGCAAACTCACCAGGGCGAAAGGGTATCGAGTTCACTAAGCCATCCGATCACGATCAGACCACCAGGATTAGATCTCCACCAAACATGAAATAGTACGCGATGGTCGTTTTCCGATCATGGATCAACGGACCAAAACCACCCACGCCAACACTCGATCCCGACCACTAGATCCGATCCAACTCCCACGATTTAATCTGGCCAAAGGGTAAGTTGTTTCTAATCGTGGCCGCCCAACTAGATCCAACGGTCACCAGCCCTTCTTCTTTCTTACGGTGGCTAGGACGGCGGCGCCTCCCAAGAACCATGGCGGTCCATCGCTGGTGAAAATCATTAACGGCCTAGGCATCCTAACAACTACGTCCTAGATGGTATTACACGTAATAGAAACAAATACAAGCAGAGGGGGAAGGTCCATACCGCGAATTACGCAGTGTCGCGCCCTACCCACAGGAGTGCACGGATCTGCGGCGGCGTTGTCACTCCGGTGAGCAATTAAGCCGCCACTAATGATGCTCCAAGCACAACCCGGCAACCGCGAGATTCCTTGAACCCCGACCAAGCTCCATCGCCCACGAAACCGCCCGAACGTCGATCAATCCTGGATACCATGGTGGCGGCGGGTTTCTCTTCCTCGTGGTTCAGGACGATGATGTCCACGATTCAAGGTGGCGCGCCGGTGCTTTCGGAGGTCGGATAGACGGGAGAGAGCCGACAGGGGTCTACTATTTATGGCTAGCCTAGCGCAACCACCCGCGAATGTGGAGCCGCGCTTTCCGAGCGACACATGCTGACCCGCTCGCCGACGCGAGGAAGTGGACGAGAACGACGCTGACTTTGTGCGTCCCACGCGGAAGTGATAGAACAAGTTGCGTCCACCGTTATTTTAATTAACCCCTCTCAATTATAGGCATGCTCTTGTTATGATGAACATATGGCACACAAAAACAAGGAGATCAACTATATACTCATTGTATACAATTTTGGGGTATTACAGCATCCACCCTAGATCCATGTCCATAGACCATCATAGATCCCGTTATCAAGATGAATACAATCAATTCCTGACCTCGCGCGAGTGCTGGTAAAATCACTTGACTTCTATCGAGATCCTAATTAGCAAAGCAGCTACTCGACCTATCATACTAGTATCCATCTTAAAAAGGAATCCTAAGTTCATGCAACTAAGGGTTTCAAACAACTCCTACACTTAGTGCACATTTCAAGCCTACAAACAGTAAGTGTAGTAAAGTAGCATATATAAACTGGTTATGCATAAAACCGGGGCTTGCCTTCAAATGCTGGGGTTGCGGGGAGATCTTCTGTGGCAGGCTCAGGAGCTGGCTCCTGGTCTTCCTTGTGGATAGCTCCTTGCTCGAGAATGAGCACGTACTTTCCGTCAGCGAGGTTGCAATCTAATGAATGCAATGAGTAAGATATATGTATGCCATGATATGCAATTTAGCAATTAAATTTTGGTGGTGAATGATCAAATTAATAAGGTAAGGCTTATTCTTACTACTGGAAATTTTTGGGGTATACTTAGTCATATAGGGTCAAGTTTGGTTAGGTTGAATGGCCAGATTATGATTTCCTTGTTCCACTGATTTCCCTCTTATGTTTTAGTGAATTTTTAATAAGATTTCTAGCTGTATTTATTGGGGTGAGATTTATTAATCTTTCTAATCTATCTCTTCCTTTCCTTTTTCTTTTATGCCCTTAAAGTAGGTTTGAACTACAAGCTAGTTTTATTAATTTCCAAAAATTCCGCAAACATTACAGTGACTTCTCACTGGTGTGTAACTCTCTGTCGTAAAATTTGGGGCTTAAAAAGTGAAGGGTTCTCTCTACACAAAATTATCAAATTTTAGGGTAGAGGGGGTGCTTTGAACTACAACCCCCTTGAATAGTGGGTTATTCTCTAAGACTCATTTTTTCTGGTATTTAGGTGTAATAACATGACTTTGTACCAAATTTTAGTCACTAATACTTATTGGTTATTTTACTATGATTTTTTAAAGTTTTTGGCCAATGGGGTGCTTTCTACTACCACAATACTTGAAAAATATCAAACAATAGATTTCTAATTTTTTTCCTATCTTCTTATTTGTGCAAGAGCAATCATTCTAGAATTTGGCAACTTTTTGCTTTAAGGGAAGAGGGGTAGAATTTCTTGGATTTTATGACCTTTCTCATGGGGTAGGGGGTAAATGGGTGCTACCTTATATTTTTAACTAGGTTTCCTATTTTTCTTTGATAGTCTACTTCTTTAATAATTTGACAAAAATTATTTGCTTACTGTTGCACAATTTTAGACTTTCTTATGATTTAATTATAATATGGGCCAAAGCCATATTTGAATTGTTTAGCCCACTTATTGTGAGGGGTTGGGGTGTTGATTATTTTTGTAGTGGTATTCTATTAGTTAGGATTCCCCTGAATTTTTTCTTCCATTTTTGGAATTGTTCTTATATTTTTAATCATGGTTTTCCTTGGTTTCTTACTACCTAATAAGTTATTTAACCCTGGATTTGTCTTGGACTAGAGTTCTCTGTATTTTTTCTAGGTTCCTCATTACCTAAGTAGAGTAGGAAAAATATGTTCATCCTCTGTTCATTAATTTTTATTTCATTTCTTAATTTCCTAAGTTTTGGGCAGATGTAGTGTTTAATAGTTAATCCTGAGTTAATCTTGTATACTGGGGTGCTTAGTATTTTTAACGGTGCCTAAGTTGGGTTTATATTTCTAGAAATTTTCTTAAGTCTAGCACAGAAGCATAACTATTTTTCCCTATTTAAATAAGGTTTGGGCAGTTTCCCTATTTAATTCAAAACTCTAAAAATTTATACAGAAAACATAGGGTTCAACATTTTTGTTTGATAGTTCATAATATTCTAAATCCAGCAAAATTGGTTTGACTAAATTTGGTTAAATATTCCTCGAGTTATGAATTTCCTAAGTTTTCTGTTCATTAAAAAGAATATTCAGAAATGGTTAAATGGAAAACTAACTTGCATCGGGGTCCCTGGCAAAAGTTTCTAAGTTTCCTTACAGCCTAGTCCTTGGGTGACTATTCACATGAGTCTCTGGCTACGCAGAAAACCATCTAGGGTGATTTTAAATTAAACTTGCGGTCCTTCTCCCAATCAAACAGTGGTCGCTGTGGAAGAAAGGGTGAAGGGGCTTACCGGCGGTGAGATTGCTCCGGTGAAGTGGTCGAGGGCGTAGGGGAGGTCTTGACGGTCACGCCGATGTGCGGATCATTTCCGGGGATGGTTGGAGTAGGCCGGTCAACATGCGCAGGCGAGCAAGCTCGTCGGCGGCGAGGGCTCCGGCCTATCCAGGGTGGTAGAGTTCAATCAAATTGGTCAGTGAGCTTCACTAGGTGCTAGGGAAGGTGTAGGCGCGAGTAATTGGACTATGGCTTACCGGTTAGTCGTGGCCACGCGCGCCGGCGGGGAGAACAACTCCGGCGAGGGTGGAACGGCTTCTCCGGTGAAGTAGCGCCCGGTTTCTTGCTTCGGGGAACTCTACGGGGCTCTGGGGAAGCTAACCGAGGCATGGGATTTAGTGGGGATGGGCGGGAGTGGTTTGGCCATGGCGGCCGAGCGCTCGGGTTGCTTGGCGGGCGGTGCAGAGCTCGCCGGAGCTAAGTGCTGGGCTTGAGAAGTCAAGTGAGGCGCGGAGGGAGTACGACCGAGGCTTCCCTGCTCTTATAGGCACGGCGCGGTGCATAGGCGGGCGTGGACAGGCATGAACGCGTGGGCGTGCACGGCTGGGTGCAGGTGCGCGGACTGACGTGAACCGAGAATGTCAGCGCGATCGAACACGTGGCGCCGTTATTTCTGCCCGAGTTCTAACGCCGATAGGGCGCAGATCTTTGAGAATTTGGGCAAGATCGTTGTGTAATATTTGTTCTCCCGACTAAGCTCTGTCGTTTGCGCGTGGAGCCGAGCGATTTTAGGTCAAGGACAGAGAGTTGTCGCCTCGTCAATGTGGCAGTGTCACAGGGCCGAGTTCCGAGGCAAATCCATGCCAAGATCATGTCAAACGGCTGAGTCTTGCTCCCAAATTTTTCAAGGGTATGTTCAAGGTAGTTTGGCGCTATTTTTATATTTGGACTTATTTGGTTCGAGTTTCGAAAAATAGAGAACGCAGTAGATCTTTGAAAAGGGGCTGAAATTCAGATTTCTGAATTTCTGAATTTTCCCATAGGGCATTAGTTCATGGGCTGATTTGGGGATTTTGGAAAATTCAAATGACCAATCTTCCTTACTACATCTTGTAGGTTATTTAGTGCACTAAAACTTTGTTAATTGGTTCATATCAAAATTTTGCATTTTTCCCAAGTCTTTTCTCCAATTCACTCTATGTGCTTAAATGGCCCATTTGAAGGTGTTAGGGTTTTAGATGTTTTTTCTCCCTTGAGGTGTATGATATGTTTAGAGTGTGGCTTTTAAGATGAAAGAGACTTAACTTAGGTTTTTGTTCCTTAAGTTTGTTGTCTCTTGCTTAATTAAAATTACATGTGATAATGGTCACAAGTTGGGGCACTGGGGCAAACACTAGGTAACACTGGGGTGTTACAGCAATGGCACAGCAAGGATTGTGGAGATGGAAGGGGAGTCGACCCGGAACCCTATTGCGTCATATAGGCACGGTTGGGACGGCGTAGCGGACTTCCGCGTCCACAGCACGCTTCCGCCGCGCGCGGGATTTCTGTTGGGAGGGAGAGGATTGAGCTGACCGCCTAGGCCCACGCGATAGCGTACGCAGTCAATGGCGTACGCGCGGCATCCGTGGCTGACCGAGCTGTCCCACCCGCTAGCAGTGCGGTGGAAAGGAGTTGTGGGGCCCGGGTGTCAGTGTTAAGCGAGTTGGGCCGCGCGGAAGGCTAGGTTAGTTAGGTCGGCCAGGATGAGGGGAGCCCAGTTAGGTTTATTTCTCTTTCTTTTATTCTATTTGAATTTCTTCCTAGATTTCAAATTTGATACTTGAATTTAAAATTTGATTTGAAAACTGCCATTAAGTTTTTTGTACAAATAAAAATACTATTTTTAAAGGATTAGATTTATGTTTATTATTATTATTATTATTATTTTATATTCCTCTCCTTTTGTTCTCTTCTCTTTTTCTCTTTTATTTTTGAATTCAAATTTTGAACTTAAACATGTCTCACGAAATGTTAAATACAAATGCAGAAATACAAGAACCTCAGCATGAGGTGTGTATTCCAAAGTTTATTTATTTGTTATTTGGTCGATATAATTCTATTATTTGAATATGCACACATAGAAGAAACTCAAATAAATCTCCAAAGATTCCACAAATTCCCCAAGACATTAAATTATACTATATTTATTTATTTATATTCTTATTTTTCTTTGATACAAATTTTTGGCTCTACAATAACCGATCGAGGATACTCCTTGGGACACCTGGAGGATGCCTGTGACCTCAATGGGTGGCGCATATGGCAGGATGGTGTGAAATATGTCCCTGAAGGCCCACTCTGTCGCGGGTTATTATTGGGCGTGAGCAGCATTATCGGTGCCCTCGTGTCGGGTAAGAACACTCCCTTGGAGTTCGCGTTGGTCTTCTATGTGTGCAGTATCATCAGGATCATAGGTTACCAACCAATGTCGGTGGGGCGAGAAATCCGGCTTGGCGCCACCGTGTGATGTGGGCGCCGCCGCACTCCGTCTGTATGGTGAGGGTTGGGAGAAAACGGTCCTGAGCCTTTGACTTCGGAATATGTGGCCCAAATTCCAAACAAAATACCCCTTCACTCGATTAAATCCGATCCGTTGGTTGTGGGCTGAGCGATCGAGATTGGGTTAGGGCGTGGATGTCTCATGGCCATCAGATCTTTATCCAACGACATCCATTGTGTACTGGTTCGGGGTTTAGGAAAATTTAAATGCGACCGTCAGATCGAGATCCAGCGGCTAGCGTACGCCGATAAACCTTCGCCGTGGCAAAATTCATAAAGAGCCCTTGGAGCTTTTCATAACCAACCTGCGATCCCTCCTATTTAAAAGAACCTTACATTCGAGCCTTGGTATTTGTAGTTTAGACCCCTTGCTCTCGGAAAATAGTAACCGCAGTCCATTTTGGATTTCGAATTAAATAAAATAAATAAGAAAATGGTTTTTATGTATTAACTAAACCCTAAAACTTCATAAATCCATAAATTCTTTATTCTAACTCTAAATGGAGTCATTCCATTTGCATTAATCTCACATTAATATTGTATATCATCTAGTAACCTTGTAATACCAAGAAACCTATGATTAAAATCTTGTATCTCCTCTGCTTTATAGTAGACATCTAAATCTTCAGAAAATCATAACTTTATAACCGTAATACCGAATTAATTGGTTCTCGAACCTAGGATCTTGTTACGGTGCGTAGAACATTATTATGTAGTTTGTGCTTATGTTTGGTGTGATGTTAATTTTTTCTATACCATGTTTGTTTGTATTGCTACGATTATCAGTGAGGTCACGAGCATCTAATGACCAAGTTGGTACCTTGGAATCTCGAGTCTAAGGCAAGTTGTGCCCTTGATCACATTTCTTTACCTAATAATGTTCATGTTAATCACTATGACATGCTCAGGTTAATTTGATGGGACCTAATAGGTTTCCCTAGCATTGTTTATCCCCCGCCTTGCAAACAGATGAACTATTGGGTATATTTGCTAATGCTCTACCTGGTTTTGGGAAATTAATGTTTTATTATGATCATGTTCCAAATATGTTGTTGTTTTAATTATTGTTCATTGTAAACCCTAAAACTGAGCTAAGAGTTCCGGTATTCCTTTTATGTCTTTTATAAGGAATAATACTACGAAGTTGAGTAAACATAAAATAGGAATACCTTCAATCTAGTAGGACAAGTTATTCTCTGCAAGAAATTTGAAGAATGCCCTTAAATGTATTCAAGATAAAGTGGCTCTTGGTAAAAGAGAATACATTATTTTCCCCTAATAAGTAAGGTGATGGATATTAATTTTTTTTAACTTGAAATTGATCACAAACTCAAAAGTAATATTTTCCTAAAATAGAACAATATGTGTGCATGTCATGCTTTGGAGCATTTACTTGGAGGAATATAATAATGAATAAATAATGACAAATACTTTTGCAGTTCCATGCTGGAATTTCTGTTTGCACAGTACAACTTGAACCTAAATCCAAAATAGAGTTTGAATTGGATTTGAAATAAGAAAGAAAAAAATGAAAATAAGAAAAGAAAAAGAGAAGAACTGCTCGTGGGCCAAAATTCGACTTGGCCGGCCCACTTCCCAACTCGCTCCAGCCTCCCCACCGCTCAGTGCGCGCGCCTGTGCATGGGGGCAGTCGCTGATGGCACGGGCCCGCTCATGCAGTGACCTATCCGCCCCGGCAGCCATCTCCTCCGCACCACGCGTGATCCTGCCTTATTCGCTTACATGCGGGCCCGGGAAGTCAGGAGCATCCTCTTCAATCGAACACAACAGAACTGCGCCGTTCTTCCGCTTGGAATCTCGATCGCGCTCCACCACATCTCAACCGAACGCCGCGGGTCACCTCCATTGAATCCGCGCCCAACGACCCCCGCGCATGGCGCGGCCTACTGACCTTAAAGATGGGTCGCCTCCACTCGATGATTGGCAATTTGAGACCCTTCCTTTTGCCCGGACCGCTCGAGTGCCATACCAGTTGCTTGGAGACTGAGACCCTAAGCTAGTGTTGATACACCATTGCTGACCTGCCCCCCCCCATCTTGGCTATCCTATCGAGAATCTGAGCCACCATGAGCAGGCCACCTCATATTCACCTATCAGTGTGAGAGCTGAATGGATGAGGGCCGCTTCGCGCCGTTGACCGACGTCCTTGTCACCGAGATGGCCTCGAAGTTAGCCCTGGGAACTCCACAGTGTATCTGGAATGGCGCCCGTGGCCTTGGCGGGGTGGATCGACCACTGTGGCGGCATCAATTGCTCATCGGAGAAGGAAGGTCGCCGCGGATTGCGTCTCTCCATGGGCCGCCCTAACCTCGACGTCACGGCTGGTAGGAGCTTACAACCTTGATTTGTTTTGTTCTTGACATCGTGTTGCGGTAGTCGGGATGGTAAATTGTGGGCCGCAGCGGAAGAAGGCCCAGCGATGGCGAGGTCCATCGTGGTGGCTGGGCGGTGGCGCCATTTGCGTGGTCTGGTGAGGGCTGAAGTATCCGCCGTTGAATCTTCATCCAGCGTCTTGGATTAGATCTCGGGAGAGGAGCAGTTTCAACCGTAGATTTTGGAGCGTGCGGCTGTAATGTCATAGCAGCATACCTCTTCGTTGATAAAATCTCGGTCGTCGATTATTAATCTTGTGGCCGCGAGCGCTTAGCGGATCATGGTTTGGTGAGATCTAATCTGGCGCGTCCGTCTCTCACCGGACGGGCAGATCTGCACAATACCTCTTCGGTCCGGACGTTTCGCAATTGAACCCCCCCCCCCCCCCGTTATTTCAGAATTAACCCGCTGTCCTGTGCAGGATGGCCTGTGTCTTAGAACAATTTGCGTCGTTGCCCCTAGGGTTTCTTTAAATAGTGCGCTCAGTCCAGAGCACAGAAAATCAAAGGAATTCATTTAGAAAATATATTTTAGTGTGAAAATAATTATAGGAACTTAATAAATTCCTAGAAAATGCATTTTAACTCCTTTTCAGTCCATTCCAGTTTCTATAATTTTGTAATATTATTATGTATCACCCAGTGTCTCTGTTTGGACATGAAAGCCACATTAAATATTATTTTCTAATTAATCTTATATCAAAATACATAAAACCTTAGGAAACTCATAACTCCTCCGTTTTAACTCCGATTTGATCCGTTCAAGTTGTGTTAGCCTCGTATAAATATTTACTATGCAATAACATCATTTATTATTTTATGATTAGATCTTTACTTAACTTATGTTAGTTAGACTTGTTAATATGTTCATCATTATCTACTAAAATATGATCTATAGTCAATTTACAATTTAGATTAAAAGTTTAATTAATTACCATTTTGGTTATCTTTTCTCTGGAATTATAAAATAACACCTAGTTTAATCATTTAATCACATCATAACTTGATGACCAAGACTCTGATCTTAGTAGTTCTCGATCGCACGATCTCGTAGCTTCGCGTAGATCATCATTATGCAGTTTGTTCTTATGTATGGTGTGATGTTAATTTTGTCTATACCATGTTTGTTTGTAATGCTATGACTAGCAGTGCGGTCACGAGGATCTAAAGAATCATCCTGGTACCTAGAATCTCAAGTGCCAGGCAAGTTGTGCCCTTGACCACTTTTTGTTACCCAATAAGGTTCTTTATTATCACTTATTCATTGGGTAGTTATGCTATTTCTTTACACGGTTTTTGGGTTAATATTTCATTATATCCATGTTCCTATTATTCTGTTATGTTAATTATGTTCATGATAAGATCATTATGTTAATGGGAACATGGAGCGACCACCCAGGAAAACAGTGCTACCACAAGGGTAGTATGGAATGCCCTTGGCTGACTAATTAGGAAAGCTAGTGGATGACTACCTTACCCGAAAGGGGCAAGGGCAGTAGGGGAGTGGTCATTGTAGGGAGGTCCTTGGGTTGATTTTGCTGCGATAGCGGTCAGGCGAGGGATCCCTGCATTGGAGCTTCCTATAAACTGTAGTGGGTTTTCTGAAGCTAGTGGAACTTTGTAAAGGCCTCGTACTGTTACCCTGCCTTGCTTTCTTGGTAGACGTGTATGGGATTCATGACCCCTTGGCAGATGGGTAACGTGACTTGTGGGTAAAGATGTGCAACCTCTGCAGAGTGTAAAACTGGTATACTAGTCGTGCTCACGATCATGAGCAGCTCGGACCCTCACATGATTAATTTATGGAACTTAAATTCAATTTGTTATTTGCATTTGCATGGGATTATTTATTAATTTTGTTCTGTTATTTATTATGGTTTGATATTTACTTACATTTAGTAACTGCTAATAAAATTTGACCAACTTATTAAAAGCAATGCCCAGCTTTAACCATTCTCTTTGATAAGCCTTACACTTCATGAGCTCCCACCTTTGGTGAGTTCATGCACATTATTCCCCACAACTTGTTGAGCGATGAACATGTGTGAGCTCACCCTTGCTATCTCACCCCCCCATAGGAGAAGATCATGTGGTTCGAGAGGAGCCACACAACGAGGAGTTCGATTGGATCTAGGTGGCGTCTCCCATTTGACTTTCTGGCGCCAAGGATGGATTTTAGATCCTTTTATATTTATCTTTTGTTTTGTAAGACTTCCACTATGTAATAAATACTCTGATTATTGTGACATTTATCTCTATACACTCTGTTATTATATATGTTGTCTTCTTTGGCGCATGTATGAGATGCACCCAGATTTGTCCCTTAAACCCGGGTGTGATAGAAGTGGTATCAGAGGAATGTTGACTGTAGGACGAAACCTAGATAGAACTGGACAACCAATATTTACTTACCTTTGCTACTCTGATTCTTTTCTAAACTTTTCTTAATCTATTCTCATCTATTTCCGCTTTAATCTGATTATTCTTACCTTTTCTTTCTAAGGACAAATGTGGATTTAACACTTTGAAATCCTGTACATGAAGTAACCTTTAAGAATAGGAAGACATACTCTTAGGAACAAAAACAAAACTTTTTTATAGGTATCTATACGCTTGAGTGTTTGTTCTTATGATACCTGCCTGATTTGGATCTTTGATTGAGTGTGATTAGTTGTGGAGTAATGTCCACAATTACATATGCATATACATATAGACATAAATAGAATTCATAAGACAACTAAATAACCTAGATTATCCTCCATTAAAGTGTATCTATTTCATATAGATCCCTCTTATCTTAAAAGACTCTCTCTTATCTAAATAGATCCATCTTATCTTAAAAGATACTCACTTACCTTATAAATTCATCCCATCTCAAAAGATTCTCTCTTGCCTTAATAGATTCATCTTATCTTGAAAATATTATACCTGGTCCTAATAGATCTAACTAATCTCAAAAGATTCTACCATAATCTTAGAGACTCATCTTGTCCTAATAAGCATACTTATCCACACTTTTCTTATCTCATAATAGTGTAACAAACATGATCTAATTCAAAATAAATTTAGTAGATCTTATCTAGTCTAATCTGATTACACCAATCTAGTTCTGATCCCGTCTAATCTGATCAGATCTAACCTAATGGACAAACATGTTAGATAATACTGATAAAATGGATTAGACTTTTCTCCTATAAAATATATTTTAACTTAGTTCACTCTGCACTAAATTAAGAACGACAGACCAACTTGGCCATATGCAACTACCCTAACCACCCGATAGTTGCATAACCCCTCTGGTTTAAACAACAGAGATTCTGACCTACCTTCACTATATAATTCATCCTATCTCAAAGAATTCTAACACATATCAATAATACATATTCTACCCTGGTAGACCTATCTAACTTAAACTAAGTTTAATCCAGTTATATCCAATCTAAGGTAGACCCTAACTAATCTAATATGGTCTAATCTATGTTACAAGTATTAACTAAACCATATTCCTATATATGGGTTTTAAACCTAGAATGGTGTCTTAGACCATCTCGTTCGTGAAACCACGACTTGGCCTACGGTATAGGTTGCCCAATCCATTTATCCTAAAAGAAAAGTAAAATTATGTTTAATCTACCTACCCATGTAATCGCAATGGTTATCCCAACTTGGATAATGGCATCTAACACCACGACCGATGGTCCCTAATTCAGACCCCCAAAGGAAGCTCGAATATGCCATAGTACACTCATTCTATGTCAACACTCACCAAATAGCTAAAACATGGTACCCTTGTTTCTATACCACACCTGCTAATGGCATAAAAAGAATTTTAGGTGTATAAAAAAATACCAATTGGAAGTTTCACTTAGAAAAAATATATATACTAGAAGTTCATAAAGATAAAGTCAGTTTGTTATGCTTAACTAAATGATATTCTTAAATTGGATTATGGAATCTAGTGTGATCCAATCCAACGTGGTCTGCTTAAACAGATTAGTAATACTTGGACCCTTCTAGCCAGGTGTAGACAACCTTAACCATGAGCTAACTCAGCCAATAGAGTCATGATGAATTGATTAATTGTCTATCCCCACCTAACAGCAAACAAACATTTAACCTATATCATGTAGACTATCTCTTCCTGACAAAATTCTATCCTACCTTTGGATAATCACCTTATACGACTAATTACCCCAATCTGGACATAAAACAAAGATTAAACCCTGCCAAAGAATCTTCAGTTCATCATCAGTTATTAGCCTATTCGTCTGCCTACCAATAATTTTCCTTGCAAAATTATATTATCTTATGCTTCTAACTTCGATGGTCAATACCAGGAAGGGAAGATTATCAGGCAACAACAAACAGAAACGAATCCTCCAAATCCTCCACCGGTTGGAATCGATCAAGTGGTTACCGCCCAAATGCTGGTAACACAACTAATGGCAGACATGGTTACCGAAATGCAAAATCAGATAAGACAAGAATGTGAGGATATACGTCAGGACCGGCTAGAGATACGTCGAGAAATAAGACAAGCACAGTTGGAAATACAACGACAACAACTACCTCCACCACCACCACCAACTCCACCAAGCTACATAAATATATATATATATATTATTTGTAAGGTCTAAATGTTACCTTAGTTAGTAATTGGTATGATACTATTTTAGTAGGAATAATAAAGGTCTATTTGACCCCATGTGTTGCTAATAAATTATGCATCATGCTGAGATTTTTGTTTGTGCATAAGTGTTGAGACAATATGATTATACACCCTTTCCTTACAAATCTCGAGGACGAGATTTCTGTTAAGGGGGGTAGGATTTGTAAACCCTAAAACTGAGCTAAGAGTTCAGGTATTCCTTTTATGTCTTTTATAAGGAATAATACTACGAATTTGAGTAAACATAAAATAGGAATACCTTCAATCTAGTAGGACAAGTTATTCTCTGCAAGAAATTTAAAGAATGCCCTTAAATGTATTCAAGATAAAGTGGCTCTTGGTAAAAGAGAATACATTATTTTCCCCTAATAAGTAAGGTGATGGATATTAATTTTTGTTAACTTGAAATTGATCACAAACTCAAAAGTAATATTTTCCTAAAATCTATACTACTTATTAAGGCTGTAAGGGTAGCCTGTCGTTCTGCCGTTATGCAATCTCAACCGTCCGACTCCCACGGATCAATCAACATCGTCCGACTGCTATGAGCTCAAGCTCTGTAGCGCGTCCACCACGGAACCGCCCATGCCACCGCTCCCTTCCTCTCTATCACCGCATCTACCAGCGCACTCATGCCTGCTCCCCCGAACCCACCTCCGGACGCCATCCAAGTCTCCGACCCTCCCGTATCGCCGCGGCTTTGGCCCCCGTCCCATCCTCGACCACGTCCATCTACTGCATCGTTCACCGCCTCCACAACCTCGACCTCGCCTCCGACAACGATGATCCCTCCGCCTCCACTTCTGCTGCCATGGCTACCGCCCACCCCACGACACCGAACACCACAGCGATCTGCTCGACCGTGGCTGGGCGCGACCCGACCTCCAGTTCACAGCTGTCGGATTCGATGATGTCATCCTCCTATGGGAGAGAGACGATGAGCCCATGGGACCGGTGAGGGGCGAGGAGGATGGGGCCAGGAGGAGGGCAGTTCGGATTGCCAGACCTGATGCCGCCTCCCCCGGTGCACCTCGCGCCTGCTCCCCGAGCCTGTCTCCCGATGCACCGGCGCGGTGTGGCTGCAGAGGTGGGCACCCTCCAACCCCTCTCGTCCCACCCCAGCTCCAACCCCGTGGGCCCATCTCCCGACACACTGGCTCGCAATCGCGCGGCCCCAACACCGGCGTGTCGTGTCTGCAGAGGTGGGCACCCTCCTGCCCCCATCCCTTCCCCGACCACATCCATCGATCAAACCCTAAACCCTCACCCTCTATCTCTGTTTGCATCCGTTTCTCGCCGAGGAAGAAGAAGTTGATGTCCTGCCTAATTCAGGGAGTGATGAGGACCTAAGTGAAGAACGACTACAAGGTCTTCTGAATCAACTCAAGTTAGCATACCCTAAACTCTATAATATTAATAATTCTGCAATGTTAGCATGATCAATTCCATGAACTATTAAATTGTAAATTGTAGCAAAAAACAAGAAAAAGGTAGCTCATAGCGCGCATGTTGACATAGCATGGGTCCAAATTAGGAACTTCAAGATTGCGAATGGCCCCTGTCAACCATTCACATGCCTCAACATTTTTCAGCATCCGTGACTCTTCAAATGAGCCTCCAGTTAATGATGTTGTAAACTGAATTGGATATAAGCAAAAATAAATAAATAAATCAATAAATATTAGACATCAATTTAGGGAGATGAATATTATTCCTCTCCATCATACCTCATGTGGAATCCACAGACGCTCAAGCAATTTATCTAGCTCTTCCATAAGCCCTTTGTTATTTACAGACTACATCTCCAAGCCATTGTTACGTGATTCAATCTGTAAAATTAGATAGTAGGGGACCAATTAGTGAAGTTCTTTCTTATCAGCATCTAGAAAAATTGTGTCTTCTGCTAACAAATGACCGCAGCAGGACCAGTGGACCACAAAAACAAGCACAATATTTAATTTTTCAAAATGACAAATCCAAGAGGCCAGGCTGATGCCAAAGGAAGAATTCTACCAAAATTCTGAAATCGATGATAACAAGCAAGCAAGAATTCAGGACCTTCAGATTCCAAGTGAGTATTGAGTTGATTCAGAAGACCTTGTAGCTCAGGTGTCCGTGAGAACGGTGATTTAACTGACGATGGTGTTTTTTGTTCTGGTGTAAGTAGATCGTCAAGCGGCAAGTTCTTTGGTGGGAATCAACGAAGACACAGCACGCCAAAGAAACCCCAAGAGAAGTTCGATGTTGGTGTTCCTGAGACCTCACGCTCTTATTCTGCTGCAGTCCCTGCTGGTACAAGTAGCAAGCGGCATGCTGCTAGGAAGTGGAAGCGCTCGCTCAGTGACCCCTTCCGTTCACGGCCGCACAGTGCTCCGGAATTAGTGTCAGGATGCAAGGGATCACCGCCCGTGCCTGTGGCTCCAGAGGAGAGGTAGCCGATGAGCTACAGAAGACGTATCGTGTTATGTTTTTTTAGCATAAATTGCAAAGGAATTATGAATATTGTTATCTGAGGCATCATGGATGTGAAAAAGGTACTATGCAACTAATTTTTTAAGGTGTTGATTTTGTAAGAGGATTTTTGGTGAAAGGGCCAAGATGTCCATAGGAATTGAATTAGGCTAATATAATTTTTTAATAATTAAATCATATTAAATAGTTCACTCTACCCCTTGTGCCTAAGAGCGTTATTTATTCTATATAAAAGTTTTGGACTCTATGTACCAATCATATTTTTGCACGACAATTTTAATAATATAAAAACAATAATTGAAATGCTTAAATATATAGAAAAGGATGGTGGTTTTAGAGATGCCTACATAACCATCCAGTAGCGTCCTCTTTCTATGTTTGAGGATGGCTTACAAAACTTTTTGCAGCTATTGCAGGTCTTCAAGGTATATCATAATTACGAGTGACCCTCAACTGTCTGTCTGGGGTGCTGTTCGTTCCTCTATTGTAAAACTTTACTAAATGTATATGCTTGTTTTAAACCCCAGGGCAAAGTAGAGGAGCAATGTTCAAAAATTGAAGATCTGAGGAACAACATGTTTCAAGGTGAGATATTCCTATGTTCTTTTGACTATCTTTTTAGTAAGTAGGTAGAACAGGGTACACCTTTTTTCTTGCTCCCTTACATATCTTCACACCTGAAAGAAATTATTTGATCAAAATGATATGCTTTTGCAGGATAAATACTTTATGTCATTTTTGCCATTGTTTGTGATGTATGTGTGTACCATTGTAATCATGAAAACTACATATGCAGTTATTCATACCAACGTGGTCTGGAATTAACTTTGAAGAAATACAAATGATTATTCTTGATTAATAGCTATGTTTAATTTGCTTCATTGGATCACTTACAAATGAATGAAGCCACCAGAAAATGTGGGCTGATATGTTACATTATTGTCCCCTTCAGTTTCTGCTAGGCAAACATACATGAAAGGAATTGTTAGCCAGTCTTCAGATAATCAGTACTAGGATATATGGAACCGTCAGAAATTGAGTCCAGAATTCGAAGTGAAGAGACAAAATATTCTCAGAGCTAACCAGGTATCAGTATCTAACATTCTGACTAACTTCATTTGTTTGTATGACTTTAGAGGAGAATAATATGTCCTTTGTAATACAGGATTTGACAAATCAGCTGGTTGAGCTGGAGAGGCACTTCAATAATCTGGAGATGAACAGATCCGGTGAAACAGGAAGAGTGGCTTCTAATCGAGGAGTTGTTTATTCTAATAAGACAAGTTCGAGGTATTTAACTGTTAGACCTTCTTGCTACAAATTTTATACAGATTTAGTGATTATCATCAGTTTGTTGACAAACAACTGAATAAGTTGTCGATTTATGCTCTTCTCCTTTCAAAGCGACCATGTAGCGCATAAATGCATGTAACCTTTTACTTTTATGTTTGTTCCCACCAGTATATTTTGATGAAAATACTCTCTTGTTCTGTATTTTTTGTTTGTAACAAACTCAAATTATCTGCACATTCTATGCCCTTGCAGGGTGTTAGTCTGACACTATGTAGTATTGGCGATCGAGCTTTAACCCACAGAAGGCACTGTTCTTTTGAGTTTGATTAATCATTATATTATTAGTATCTTACCTATATATCGATTCACTAACACTTGGACATGTAACTTGGTGAAAATTGTAATTCCATGATCTAACCCAAACGATGCTCATGTAGCTGGTGTTGGAAAGGTGATTTTTCATTCTCCTTTGATATTTTATTCTAACAACAACATTTGGGTAAAGTTAGGGTGTTATGGACCTGATATACCTGTGTCTGTGTCTGTGTCAGATAACTAGAACTTTCCTATAACAAGTCAGAGAAGCCACCACAGCTAATCAGAAAGCAGATTTTTACATACCACGCAGATCATTTGTGTGCTACAAGCCTACAACCAGCTTGCTTCAGAATTTGTTAACGTTGTATTCCTGTTCTTAACTAGCTTCAGCAAAACTTGCCCTAATTGACTGCTCTTCCATGCTGACAGAAATATTGCGGAGGACGCGGTCAATATTACATAAACTGAAGGAACAGATCAGTGACGGTACTCTAGTTATTGGAGCTGGTGCTGGCATAGGCATATTTGCAAAGTTCGAAGAAGCTGGTGGGGTTGATCTTATAATGTTGTACAACTATGGACGGTTTCGAATGGCTGGAAGGGGCTCACTAGCTGGGCTCTTGCCCTTTGGTGATGCAAATGACATTGTACTTTAGATGGCCAGCAAAGTGTTGTCGGTAAGTAGCTCAGAATCCAACATCACTCTGATGTCTGTCAACTTTATTGTGCACAACCATTGATGTAGATCTAACTTCAGGTGGTTAAAGGAGTTCCTGTTCTTGCTGGGGTATGTGCTACAGATCCATTTCGTCGAATGGAATACTTTCTCGGACACTATAAACCATTGGATTTATGTAATGTTTAGTGCTTCATATGTTGTTTGTGAAATTAAAAAAAATTCTACAGTAACTTTGTTTTTAGTATGATATTTGACATTACATTTGTTACTTGTTGTAAAGTTAGCAACTTTCTACTTCTAAAAAGCATCTATTGGCTAAGCAATAGTTGTATAGATATTCCCTTTTTAATGTACTCACTATGTCTCTACGACCAATAATTTGATTTGTCGTATCCTTCACATAAATAGGTGTTATAACCTACATTTTGCATTGTGATGTCTCTACTACCAACACCTATTTTCTTAGAAGGCTACTTGGCAGTAATTTTTGTACTAGCTACAAGAAACCCACTTTATGCAATAAATATCCATTATTTGAGTGTGAATGTTTGTCACTAAACAATCAATAACGCCTTCATATGAAACTAACCTTTCTCTAATGTGAACAGTGCAAAAATTGATCTAATAGAGCTATGAGCGTGTTCTCCTACCTCCTCCTCTTGCCATGCCCATGCCTTTAGTTATTTTAAATTCGTTACACTTATATAACTTTCTCTGCCTTAAATCCTTGCAATTGAAACCTAATTTCTATTCTGTTAAGCCCAGTGATGTTGAAGTTCCTATGTATCGGAGGCAAACATGGCTCCAAAAAGAGGGAATCAGAAGCTTGTAAAAGTGATAAATCACAAGAAGTCATAAGTGTAGTCCTTGTGGATCTATTGATTGTTTGAATTTGTGAGAAAACTTGTTCTCTGGTAAGCTACTTATCTCTTTTAGTTATTTAGGATGAAAATATGCATTTGTACATCTAGCTAGATTCTATTCTTCAATACCATCCATACATGGATTGAACATTGCGATAGTTTTTCACCGATAAACAAAAGGGGTTGAATGGTATTCCTTGAAAATTACTAGCTAGAGATTTCCTTTAGATTCAACATAACTTGTTTATTTCACATTAATTAGTTGAACAACTATATTTTTCAGGGGATTGAGCTTTGCCAGCTCAATATCATTTTGCTAGCTTATATTAGCTTCCAGTGGCAAATTGGGATATCAGGTGCTTTTAAGTCCGGTGAGTTCCCATGGTGCCAGTTTTTTTGGAGATGATAATGGAAGTCCTTGCATCACAGATGCAATATGAAATGCAAGAGTTTTTAAAATAAAGGTACATCATACTTGGTTATCCCAGTCTTGTGCATATCACTGAGTAAATTCTAGATAGCAAAAAGACGTTATACAGTTGGTGTGACAACACATGGCAACAAACAGCTACCGCATATCTAATCAAACCGCTACAAAATAGTATCGCATCCTTCTGCATTGTGCTATAAAGTTCATCATTGTTTATGGTGATTCACATTACGAATTTAGTATAATAACTGAAACAATACAATTTAATAGTGACCAACCCCTTGCTTATTGGAAGGTATATAGTACATCTCATCAAACAGCAATGTTGTTTCTCTCCCTGTGGGAGTCAGATGGGTGCACTTGTAGTCTCATAATGTTACTCCCCTTATTTTTTGGATGAGGAATGTAGCAAAGCTGACACTTTTCATGATTGAAGAGCTGATCCTTGATTCTTCAACTTTGAAAGAGATCGATGAATTCATATTCTTTTTTGACAAATGCAACAAATGCTTGACTGATGAATAAGGAATATTAGCATGCTTGTCCATTGTTGCTTTAGAAGTTTATCTTAATGACTTTTGCAGGGAGACTGGTATCTTTTCTTGAAAATAGATCAGCAAATAATTTTATCATGTTTTCCTAAGAGAAGTGTTTTCAAAATCTAAGGGTGCATCTGATTCAACAAAGCTTATCTTCCCTTCTGTAGTTGGAGCATTTTCCTGTGTCATTGGTGATACTAACCAGATTGTCATCAAACTCTGTCTGATTATTCCTCTTTCAATTTGCATTTGACAGAGATCGCATATGAGTCAGCAACTAGAAGGCAACCAGCACTTACCAAATCCTATTCATTCCGCTCTTGGAGCCAAAATAATGTGGTGGCTTGTACGTTGAGGCAAATAAACTTTATAGCTCATTGAGGCACAATATTCTGCTTCCATGCTTAGGGTCAAGAAATATTACTACTATTATTTCACGGTTAAAGTGGCACTTACGATTTTGATTATGCTACCATGCAAGTTTGCTTTATTGCGCAATTTGGTCAGTCTCTTGTTCGAGCAGACTATCTTATCCTCCGCAAGGGTTTTATAATGGTATGCCAGTTCTTTGTTCTTCAATTCTGAGTAGACTATACTTGGCCTTCAGTGTGTTCATTAGAAGGACCGAGCTGGCAACTCAAATCAAATTCGAGTGATCCACGTTTTTCTGTTATGTTTTTACTTAAGTAACTGCCTTTTATATTTTTAAAATTATTCATTCAGCATATGGTCTGTAGTTATGTTTTTTTGTTTGCTTGAATTTAGTCAAACAAATCGAGAAAGACATGGATCTTTTAACAATCTGCTTCAAATTCTTCTAGCTGTTGGTTTCCTCACCAGTCACCACCATGTGGCCTCTAAAATTATATAACACTTTTCATGAATTTTCTTTGTCTAAGCAGGTCGATATGGATGCTTGACGATGCTACGGTACCAAGTTTTATTGTGATAATACTACTATTTCGTTTTAATCTTCATAGTTAATGTAGCGAGTTAGCGACTACTGCATATACTATTTGAACTACTTGTATAGGTGTTACGTATCCTAGCCATGATCTGGATATGGTTCCCATAAGAACACTTCAGGTAAGAGTTTCAACTTCGTTTCTCGTTACTTGGCAACATTTTATTGTTATGGGTGATATGGCTTCATTATTTGCGGGTTGTTAGGGGTACTCACATCCTATAACAAATAATAATAATAAATAAATAACTCACAATGTCATTTGGAACCTGAATACTCTGGAATCTGTGTAATCAGTTTAACGCAAACGTTAGAAAGATCATGGTTGAAACATATTTTTTCTTTAGTTAACAAGCATAAGTAATCAACTTAAATTAAAATAATATATTTCAGCACTTGTAGTCAGCTCACCATGCTTCTTACTAATAGAACGCATAACTTGCCATATGATCATTTAGATAACTTACAATGTTTGATTATTCAATGATCCCATCATGCATTTTAATTTATCATGGAATTAAACTCTTCGATGCTCATTTTAGAAAGTAAAAAAGAAAAAAAACAGTTTGCTCGATATTAGTTAGTAGCGGGTGAATAGTTCATTGATATATTGTAATCTTTATTTTCTATGTTTTTGCCGACGAGCAGCACAAGTGGGGTTCCTAATTCCCATTCTACCATGATGTCCCCGTCCGTTTGTATTTCTATTTCAGTTTGTGGTGCTCTCTTCCTATTTGAACCAAAAGGTTCCAGGTCCAGTTTTGCAATCAATTGATTATTGCTGATAAAATCATTGGAATTAGTAGTTCTATAAATGTATTCAGTTTCTAGCATTGGAAAAACAACGATAAACTTATCCATGGGCAATGTCTTTTTCCATGCAGCAAGCACCATGACTGCACAATTACTTATCAAATAGTTTCATGGGAAGAATTATAGCTATTGGTATGAGTAGTATCAGATAGTAGAATAGCCAATTAGCCATACTATTTTCAATGCAGACATGCCAGTTTATGTGGGGTATTATGTTTTAACTTCAAGCTATTGATCTCGAGTAGTGAAATTCGCTGCATAAATCAGATGAGTTGATCCATTAAAAAGGCAAAAAAAGAACTGCATTGATGCTACTTAGCCTTCAGTGCACATTGGGTTAAAGGTCGACATTCTTTCCTCCATTGTTTTCCTGATGAGATTTCTTCTATGGTTAAAGGTCCACATTGAGTTTTACTCTTATCGTTCCTCCATTTTTTCTCTGATAAGATTTCTCCTATGGTTAAAGGTCTACATTGGGTTTTACTCTTACAATAATATAGTTTTACATTCAGCCATCATGAATGTTGTTCACAAGGCAAAGAAGCTACTGGGCATAGTGATGTAATTGTAACATGGCATTCGATGGATGGAGAGATGGCTTCTTTTTTGCCCTTCATCTTGCAGTAAGTGACCCCTAGATAATGAATATATATTTCTTTGCACAAGGTTCCATCTTTATTGCTCAAGAGGTTACTGTCGGTGGCCATGGGATGTTTTTCCTCCCTCCATGATCAAATGTCTCCCTTATTTATAGTTTAGCTTTGGAAGATACACGATTGGCCAAGTTTGAGCACGGGTGAAAATTCCCAGATGATCGCAAAGATTGTTGTGGTATGTAATGATCCAATCATTGCCCACTCTGAGCATCAATATGTTGCTACTGGGATGCCCACAGAAGCTGCTCTGAAGGTATAATCTGTTCATGTGATAAAATTTCCTTTCATTTGGGGTGTTGTTATAGTTAAGTTGTTTTTCTACTATGAAATTATCTTCCATGTAGCTTTGGAGCAGGAAATGTATATCCGCAAAAGGTTAATAGCAATTTATACAACAAAAGAAAAATATGATCCGCTATCATGTTTCAGGACAATGCTTCCTCTTCCTTCAGGAAGAGGAAATTGTTATAGCAATGATCTTACTTTTCTGGGTAGCTGTTTTGCGCAACAGCCGGAGGAGCGCGGAGGGAGGAGGTACCAAACAGGGGAGGAGGGGAAGGCAGGCGGTATGATTGGTGAGCGGTGAGTGCAATTTCTATCTCTTAAGTAAGCATCGTCAACATTATGAGATGGGGTTGGACTAATCATGGTTTCTCGTTGCATAACTTCCTTTTTTGAGTTTTGCTTATGTAGCTACTCGAAATCTTGAGTTCATGTACAACTATTTGAAAGAGCTGAACTGCAAAACTGCTCTACAGGTTGTGGAAAAATCTCTACTCAGTGTGGCTGTCATCCTGACCTTCACCGACGGCCTGTACGTGTACACGCTCACCGGGCTCACTTCCAAAAGCCGGGAGTCGTATGCTAATACTGGCGTCTTACCCCCTTCGCCGCCATCGACACGGGATGTGGAGACACGTCAAGGGAAGGTGTGGTGGCATAGGGACTGGCAACGAGGAGGGCCCGTGGATAGCTTGGACCTGACACTGGACTTCGGCAGGGAGGCGGAGAAGTCACACGAGGAGAGAAAGTTGATGCTGAGTTCGGCGGGGGAGGACCCCGACAATGGCACGGGTGAGGAGCCAAAATATCACTAGTGTCTTCTAGAATATCGACGTCAGCATTGCTCTGGTCTTCAACAAAACCAACATTCAGTTCGAGCTTGTTGCACTTTGTTGTATAATTAACAAGTCTATTTCACATTCCTTGTAATCTATACAACTCAAGAGTCAGTATCTAGCTATCGAGTTATTGTGTCAGATTTCTGTTGGAACATCACCAGTTGTCCAGGTCACATGCCAAAAGTCTGGAGGCATGTATATCGTTCGGTTACTCTCCTATGGTTGTTTCCAATAAACATCTTGAACATAATAGTTGAAAGGTAAATTTCAGGTGAAAAATGTAATTTTACAACACATATTTCTTGAGCAGTCACAAATCACAATCATTACATTCAGGCATTCACCTTTTGAGCGGGCCCGTGCCGTCAACGACTGCCCCCGCGCACAGACCTCGACGTCACGGCTGGTAGGATCTTACAACCTCGATTCGTTTTGTTCTTGACATCGTGTTGCGGTAGTCGGGGTGGTAAATTGTGGACTGCAGCGGAAGAAGATCCGGCGACGGCGAGGTCCGTCGTGGTGGCTGGGCAGCGCTGCTGTTTGCGTGGTCTGGTGGGGGCAGAAGTATCCGTCGTTGGATCTTCATCCAACGTCTTGGATTAGATCTCAAGAGAGGAGCAGTTTCAACCGTAGATTTTGGAGCGTGCGGCTGTGATGTCACAGTAGCATACCTCTTCGTTGATAAAATCTCGGCCGTCTATTATTAATCCTGCGGCCACGAGCGCTTAGCGGATCATGGTTTGAGCGATCTAATCTGGCGCGTCCGTCTTTGACCGGATGGCCAGATATGCACGATACCCCTTCGGTTCGGACGTTTCGCAATTGAACCCCCCGGTTATTTCAGAATTAACCCGCTGTCCTGTGCAGGATGGCCTCTGTCTTAGAACAATTTACGTTGTAGCCCCTAGGGTTTCTATAAATAGTGCGCTCAGTCCAGAGCACAGAAAATCAAAGGAATTCATTTAGAAAATACATTTTAGTGTGAAAATAATTATAGGAACTTAATAAATTCTTAGAAAATGCATTTTAACACCTTTTCAGTCCATTACAGTTTCTATAATTTTGTAATATTATTGTGTATCACCTAGTTTCTCTGTTTGGACATGAAAGCCACTTTAAAATTTATTTTCTAATTAATCTTATATCAAAATACATAAAACCTTAGGAAATTCATAATTCCTCCGTTTTAACTCCGATTTGATCCACTCAATTTGTGTTAGCCTCGTATAAATATTTACTATGCAACAACAACATTTATTATTTTATGATTAGATCTTAACTTATGTTAGTTAGTCTTGTTAATGTGCTCAACATTATCTACTAAAATACGATCTATAGTCAATTTACAATTTAGATTAAAAGTTGAATTAGTTACCATTTTGGTTATCTTTTCTCTGGAATTATAAAATAACAACTAGTTTAATCATTTAATCACATCATAACTTGATGACCCAGACTCCGATCTTAGTAGTTCTCGATCCCACGATCTCGTAGCTTCGTGTAGATCATCATTATGCAGTTTGTTCTTATGTATGGTGTGATGTTAATTTTGTCTATACCATGTTTGTTTGTATTGCTACGACTAGCAGTGCGGTCACGAGGATCTGAAGAATCATCCTGGTACCTGGAATCTCAAGTGCTAGGCAAGTTGTGCCCTTGACCACTTTTTGTTACCCAATAATGTTCTTTGTTATCACTTATTCATGCATAGGTTTAATTTTGATGGAACCCAATAGGTCACCCTAGTCTGTTTATCCATTTTACCTTGTTTACCTCTGAATCATTGGGTAGTTATGCTATTGCTTTACATGGTGTTTGGGTTAATATTTCATTATATCCATGTTCCTATTATTCTGTTATGTTAATTATGTTCATGACAAGATCATTATGTTAATGGGAACATGGAGCGACCACCCGGGAAAACAGTGCTACCACAAGGGTAGTATGGGATGCCCTTGGCTGACTAATTAGGAAAGCTAGTGGATGACTACCTTACTCGAAAGGGGCAAGGGCAGTAGGGGAGTGGTCAGTGTAGAGAGGTTCTTGGGTTGATTTTGCTGCGATGGCGGTCAGGCGAATGATCCCTGCATTGGAGCTTCCTATGAACTGTAGCGGGTTTTCTGAAGCTAGTGGAACTTTGTAAAGCCTCGTTGTGTTACCGTGCCTCGCTTCCTTGGTAGAGGTGTATGAGATTCATGACCCCTTGGCAGATGGGTAACATGACTTGTGGGTAAAGATGTACAACCTCTGTAGAGTGTAAAACTAGTATACTAGCCGTGCTCACGGTCATGAGCAGCTCGGACCATCACATGATTGATTTATGGAACTTAAATTCAATTTGTCATTTACATTTGCATGGGATTATTATTAATATTGTTCTGTTATTTATTATGGTTTGGTATTTACTTACATTTAGTAACTGCTAATAAAATTTAACCAACTTATTAAAAGCAATGCTCAGCTTTAACCATTCTCTTTGATAAGCCTTACACTTCATGAGCTCCCACCTTTGGTAAGTTCATGGACATTATTCCCCACAACTTGTTGAGCGATGAACATGTGTGAGCTCACCCTTGCTGTCTCACACCCCCCACAGGAGAAGATCAGGTGGTTCGAGAGGAGCCACACAACGAGGAGTTCGATTCGATCTAGGTGGCGTCTCCCAGTTGACTTTCTGGCGCCAAGGATGGATTTTAGATCCTTTTATATTTATATTTTATTTTGTAAGAATTCCGCTATATAATAAATATTCTGATTATTGTGACACTCACTTGATTAACTTATGGAATTAAACTCAATTTGTCATTTGCATTGCATTGTGGGTGTTGTTACTAATCTTGATCTCTTATTTAATTGGGTTGGTATCTAATTGTAGTTAGTAACTGCAAATAAAATTTTGCACCAACTTTAAAAGCAATTCTCAGCTTTAACCATCTCCTTTGGTAAGCCTTACACTTCACATGGGCTCCCACCTTTGGTGAGTTCATGCACATTATTCCCCATAACTTGTTGAGCGATGAACGTATGTGATGCTAGAACATTCAACTGAGGGTTATGAATCAACCTGAAGCAGGCTGGCCACGGTGAGCTCACACCGCACGGTGTTCTTGGTTGATTTGGGGGAAATCCCAAATTGATGTTCTCTGGTGGATAATTCGAGGCACGAGTTGGTGTATGGGTTGCTTGACTACCTTACGGAGCCGACGGCACACTCAATTTACAGGCTCCGGGGGCGGTGGCACGTGAATTGGAGATGGCGCGGTGGCGGTCGGAGAGAAGGAGATGTATTGGCGCACGCGAGGTGCAAGCTTCCCTTTTACCCTGAAACGAGATACACCCTTCATTGGTGAGACTTTAAGGTAGACATAATCTTCAACTTGAAAGTACAAGGGTTGGCGTCGTTTGTCTGCATAACTTTTCGCGAGCTTAGGCTTCTCTCAAATTATGTATTATTCGTTGAACCTTCTCTTCTGTTTCTTTTACCATATCAGGCCTGAAAAACCATCTTTCTCCTGGTTTAGACCAGTTTAACGGAGTACGACATCGTCGTCCATACAAAGCTTCAAAGGGTGCCATTTTGACGCTCTCTTGATAGTTGTTATTGTTTGAGAACTCCACTAAGGGTAAACATTCATCCCATTTCTGTGGGAATTCCAGAACACACGCTCGCAACATATCTTCAAGTATCTAATTTACTCACTCAGTTTGCCCACTGGTTTGAGGATGATAGGCCGAACCGTGGAGCAACTTAGTACCCAAAGATTTGTGAAGTTCTTCCCAGAATTTGGATACAAATTGAGGTCCACGATCTGACACTATTGTCTTCGGAACACCGTGCAAACTGAGGATGCGAGCAATATACATTTGGGCATAAGTGATGACCGGGTAATATGTCTTGACTGGCAGAAAATGAGCGATTTTCGTAAGCCGATCAATTATAACCCAAATAGAATCATACACTTTTGTTGTCCTAGGCAATCCCACAATAAAGTCCATGCTTATATCCTCCCATTTCCATGTTGGGATAGGTAACGATTGCAATGGACCAGCAGTTTTCATATGTATGGCTTTGACACGTCTGCAAGTGTCGCATCTCGCCACATAGCGTGCAATTTCAATCTTCATCTTCGTCCACCAATAATGCTGCTTTAGATCATGATACATCTTAGTGCTTCTAGGATGAATAGAATAGCGACTAAGATGTGCTTCATCTAAAATTTGCTGGCGGACTTCATCATTTTTTGGCAAAACTATGCGGTTATTAAACCATACAACGCCTTGATCATCTTTTCTGAAGCAGTTGGCTTTACCGGCCTCCATTTTCTCCTGAATGTGTTTCATACCCTCATCATTTCTTTGTGCATCAATTATTCTTTGCAGAAGAACCGACTCAAGCTTCAAGTGATTTAAAGTTCCATGTTGAATCATTCCGAGGTTCAACTTCTCCATTTCTTGGCATAATGTAATGTTGGAAGTCTTCATTGTAAGACAATGGCAGGAAGCCTTGCGACTTAGTGCATCTGCCACTACATTGGCCTTTCCTGAGTGATAGTGAATTTCCAATTCATAATCCTTGATCAGCTCAAGCCATCTCCTCTGCCTCATATTCAGCTCTGACTGGGTAAAGATGTATTTCAAGCTTTTATGATCTGTATAGATATGACAGATATTCCCCAGCAGATAATGACGCCACATTTTCAGGGCATGAACCACAGCAGCTAATTCTAGGTCATGAGTTGGATAATGTTCCTCGATCATACCGGCACAAATGTCTTGAGGCGTATGCTACAACTCGGCCTTCTTGCATCAAGACACAACCTAAACCACTGCCTGATGCGTCACAATACACATCAAATGGCTTTTCAATGTCCGATTGAGCTAATACCAGAGCAGTGGTCAATAACACCTTCAGCTGCTCGAAGGCTTCACTACATCTTGAATACCACTTAAATTTCGTATCGTTCTTCAATAAAATTGTGATTGGCTTCACAAGCTTGGAAACATCTGGAATAAATCGGTGGTAATAACCAGCTAGTCCAAGGAAACTTCGGACTTGATGTACAGTGGTTGGTGGTTTCCACTCCAAAATATCCTTGACTTTGCTGGGATCCACCGCAATCCCCTTGGCAGACAATACGTGTCCCAGAAATTGAATTTCCTCCAGCTAGAACGCACATTTACTAAATTTAGCATATAATTGATGCTCCCTTAAGCGCGTTAATATGATCCGCAAATGTCGAGCATGCTCTTCTTCATTCTTGGAATATATCAAAATATCATCAATGAAGACCACCACGAATTTATCCAACTCGGGCATGAATACCGAGTTCATAAGATATGTGAAGTGGGCAAGAGCATTTGCTAATCCAAAAGACATAACTAGATATTCAAATAATCTATACCGCGTAGTGAATGCGGTCTTGGGTATATCTTCGGGTCGGATACGGATCTGATGGTAACCCGACCAGAGGAGTTGTATCGGGCTTCAACTCAATCACAAATTCTACATCCCTCTCTGGAGGTAATCCAGGCAGATCTTCCAGAAAGGCGTCCAGGAATTCACACACTACCGGAATATCTTGGATCTCTGGTATGATGGTTTCATATACACTACCAAATGGTTTAGCTATAGTAGCTACGGGGATGGACAAAAGAACCTCTTCCTGGCCATAGCTCAACCTGATGGTTCTCAGATCAGTGTTGACGATAGCTTTGTGCTGGGCTAACCAATTCATGCCCAACATTACATCTATATCTTGGCCTTTTAGAACAATCATATTTGTAGGAAAGTCCCGTTCAGCCAACGTTACAGGCACATGGAAAGCCATTTCTTTAGTGAATATTTGTCCCCCAGGCGAATGAATAATGAACCCTTCCCTTGATTCAATGCATGGAATGCAATATTTCTACACAAACTTCTTGCTTATGAATGTATGTGAAGCACCAGAATCAAAGAGAATAACTGCAGGGTGATTGGCCATGAGAAACATACCCATCATGACTGGCTCTCCCTCCGGTGTAGTGGCCAATTGTGTATAATAAATTCGCCCAGTTTTCTTCATATTCTTGCCCACTGCATTATTTGTCGTGTTTGCCTTGCCTTGACTGGAACTCCCCGGGTTCTGCTGATTATTGGAGTTGTTCCGCTTCGGATATGGGCAGTCCTTGATGAAATGTCCAGACTTCCCACAATTGAAGCAGACAGTTGATGAACTCGGGAGTGCACGGAAATGAGCACCAGGGGCACTCGGCTGAGTTGTTGAAGTAGGGGCAATAGCAGGGCGGATGAATACAGGTTGTTTAAAGGGATAGGAGGGTGGACAAGGTGAAGAACGGTTTTGATTGAAAGGTCGGATCACCAACCTTTGTCGCTTTTCAGGCCCTTGGTTGGACCTGTCACCTCCATAGCCCTTTAACTTGCCTGGGCCTGCATACTTAGCTTCATCTGCCAGCGCTGTGCTGACGACCCTGCTGTAGGAGAGGTCGAGGCAGGTGGCCATCTTCCATTGCAGTCGGTCATTAAGGCCTCTCATAAAACAATTCCTCTTTTCAGGTCAGTGTTGACCTGATCAATGACGTACTGGGACAAATGATTGAACTTGTTGAGATGTTGTGTAACAGTATCTCCACCTTGCTTAAGCTTCATGAATTCTTCTTGCTTCATATGGAGCACTCCTTCTGGAATGTAGTGCTCCCGAAATGCCAATTTAAATTCGTCCCAGGTGACTTGATGTCCGGCAAGCTGAATGTCCACATAATTTCCCCACCAGGTGCTGGCAGGGCCCTCTTAACTGCTGAGCTGCAAACAATGGCTTCTGGGTCTCTGTGCATTGGATGAGTCCAAACTTCTACTCAATGACCCAAATCCATTCGTCAGCTTCGAGGGGATCTTCAGCTTTGACGAATAGTGGGGGATGAGTTTCCGAGAAATCCAAATACGAAGTTTCACGGGGTCCTTGCGGATAAGCACTCCCGCCCTGTTGCTGAAGCTGCTGCCCCGCCATTTCACGAAGGAAGCGAGTGTTGTCAGTGGTCGCGGTGACCAAGGCAGCAATAGCCTCGGCCAGCGTGGGTGGTACTGGCGGTGGATTGGGGGTATCATCTTGACCACAAGATGTTCCTGCGCCGTCATGTGCACGAGTTCGAGATGGCATCTGAAGCAAAGAATATTTGGAAAATATCACATGCTGATTCATAACATCATTTTACATTACATAAGATGTAATATTACAAACTCAATGTACAGCATGACATCATTACCTATTTTACATTAATATTATTTCTAAACTATACTACTACTAGTATTTATTATCCTTAGCAGCTTCGTTGTCGGGTGTAGGGGTCCATTCATCAGCCAGGTTCATTGAAGGAGGGAGCTTGAAAAGATCCAGTTCCCCACCAAATGCTTCACCTGCTGTTCCAAAAGGTCCAGCTCCCACTCTGATAGGGTCTATAGGTACATCAGGATGCTGTCGCGAATACAATTCATGAACTTCCTCATGCAATGTATTGCAGTACACCTGCAAGTTATCAACGGCTATGCTAAGCTCCTCCACACAGGCTCGAACTTTAGCCTCTCGGTCCCAAGCAATGGAATGCGAGTTGACGGCCCAATCGAGCGCCAAATCTCGTTCGGCAAGCTCGTCTTGCAGATATCGGATGTCAGTTCTTAATTCATTTATGTGCTGACCATCCTCGACCCACACACTGTTTCTATGACGCAATTCCGTTCGAAGCTGCTCCACCTGAGCTTCTAGATCTCCAATGGGACCATTGCTGCCGCTGCTACTATCCTCATGCCTTGGAGCCAGATGATGGCAAGGCACGCCAATCGGTCCAGTGGACTTGCGTGCGGTTTTCCTTGTGCGCGGCGGCATATCTCCATAAGGGGGAAAATCTTATTAGTATAGTTTTTAACATGATGCATGCATAATTACAGAATCAACCTTAGTTGATTCACACCCTTCTATACATTGCACTCTACTATCTGGTCTTTAGAATAAGTACTTTAGAAGGTAGTTAGATAAGAAGGAAAGAAATTTTCTTAGATAAGTCTTTGAAAATTCTTTTTGAAAATGCCTCATAACATCTGCAGAGATGGGTTTCGCTCCGATACCAGCTGTGACAGAACCTCCTAAGTCATTAGGCCCACCTACAGTTGTCCTTGTCTATCGGACCTCAGACAACCCTGCAGGTGCACCTGATCACTTAACAAGTTCGGTATCTGTAATCTTTACCTTGCCCAAGCGCGTTTCACCCGTCACGCAGATACTACAACACATCGGAGGTACGAGTATGTGGAAGCAGTTACAACAACTTTATTTTATATTAAAGTATAGAAAGAGTAGTATTATTATAGACCAGTAAAATATAAGAGTGCTGGAGTAATATTATTACATAACTTGGGAGGCAAAAACCCCTCCCGATTAACAGTAAAAAGTTTTTAAAGGAGGACACTTCCTCCCGAGGCTTAAGTCTTGGTTTTCTTCCTTAGGCACCACCTTGGAACAAAAGCAACAAAAATTTGCTGCTTCCTCACCTACAACAACATGGGTTCGAAGACCCTGAGTACGGAATGTACTTTCGCAAGTCTTACCTGTCAAAATAAAAGATTCTCAAGGATATGCTGGCTTTTGGGAATCAAGGTATGGCTTATCAAGAATCAAAGACTCTGTTTGCAGAAATGCTTACTAATAGTGGATCCTTAAAAATCCAGTTTTACTTGTTAAGTTAAGTAAAGTTACATGTATCTAGAGTTCTTTCTACCCTAGTTCAATCACTTGATCTGCACTAGCCGTCTTTTATCAACCCTTTAAGTTCAATGGAATGCTACGTGTAAGTCAGTGACCAAGTCTTCATGTCCGAGAAGTAACGGCGATCCAAATCGATTAATACTCAGCTGAGGATCTCCAATCACACGACATATGTAGCACTTAACCCTTGCATATGTCAACTCGCCACCGGGGTTCTTAAGACCAGATCAGGTTCACGCCAACTGAGAGCATAGATACACCACCGTCCAGCCTCTTGCCACGGAGGGTACATGCTACTCTCGCCATCTCTCCACTCCCATTATGTGTTATCTTATTCTGGTATTAGTCTACCCGAGGCAAAGCTTACCCATGATGAGGCATGTGACCACTTAAAGGGTCCTTGATCATCAAGCCTACATCGACAAGGTCCTTAATCGACTCAGACAGAGACACTACACCGAGACTCCTTTCTCGTGCAAGTCACCCGCCCGGTCTCAGCTTTATTATTTTCAACCCAAAGTTTGGTACCTGGCAGAGGTACATCTTTTCCGATGTTGAACCCATCACGGCCATGATGGATCCACCATCAAGTTTTATTTTGAAAACATCCCACCCACTTGAAGCATCATCTTTTGTCAAAACAAAAGCATTTTGTTTTTCTAGAGCAAAGCTAAGCATAAGAAAAACCTTTTTGTAAAACAGGGAATCAAGGAAAGGTAATCAAATTCTCAAAGAAGGAAATGCAGCAATTTGTTTGGCACGCAACTCCTATCACCTAATGCATCAAGCAAGTGAGAAAGATTTTAAAATAGCAAGGAGGTGGCAAATGCACTGGGGTTTGCCTTGTGTTATAGGTGAGTCAGGCTCTGCTCCACAGATGTCAAAATAAAAACAGTTCCCGGCCTGGGGTTCTTCAGGTGGTGGTGTAGCCCTTGCTTCTTCAACTTCTATCTCTTCTTTGTTTTTCATATATAACCATATATAATCATGAATGCTCATGAAAATGCAAAGATAATAAAAGTATATTGTCTTAGCTCTTGAATACAATTTTCCTTCACGGGACTCCAGGAAAGTAGGGTTTTTGGAGTCAGAAGTGAACTTCCAAAGGGCAGGCACTACTAGAAGACTAGGGTTTTGGGTTTTAGATACCAAACATGGTCCAAATCATACCAAACTTTATCTAAGGCTTCTAAATAACATTTAAAGCTTATCTAAAAGGTTTGGTGATTTTTGAAATTATTAATTAATTTCTAAAATTCTAGAAGTATAGGTTTTAGTCCTTTTGAATGCTATATAATTCCTTGTTTGTAACAAAAATCTGAAAACTATTTTTATTAAATATTAGGGAATTTTAGGAATCCAACAAAATTAGTCCCATATTTTTATCATTTTTCTATAGTTTTCTATGGATTTCCTAAATCTGGTAGAAAAAGAAAATGAAAAGGAATGAATAGTACCGCGCCGAAACCAGCCCAATACAGCCCACGCCCAGGCGAAACGCGCCGTGCTCGCGCCCGCGTTGGCGGTTTTACACAGAAGACCTCAGCTTTTTGAATAAGCAGTAAATAACCCAGAGTACTATTTGTTTGTCTCACTGACATTTGCACCGAGACCCCTGAAGTTCTATTCCTTCGCAACACCAGATCCGCGATGGTGGTCGGCGACGAGCACGTCTCCAGTGAGCCTCTACTGGCCGGAATATGCCAATATCGGACCCCTAACTTGACCGGCACCGAATTCTACCCTCGGCGACACTAACCCCTCAATCAATTGCACTAATCCGGGCCGGAGCACGCCTGTTCACGACGACGGCAAAACCCGAGAAGAAGCTACGGTGTTCCGGGCAATTCGGTACGGTCTAGTTCAATCAATCGAGCCTACAAGCAATAGGAGATCCTAGATATGCTAGAACATTCAAAAGAGGGTTATGAATCAACCTGAAGCAGGCTGGCCACGGTGAGCTCACACCGCACGGTGTTCTTGCTTGATTTGGGGGAAATCCCAAATTGAAGTTCTCTGGTGGATAATTCGAGGCACAAGTTGGTGTATGGGTTGCTTGACTACCTTACGGAGCCGACGCCACACTCAATTTATAGGCTCCGGGGGCGGTGGCGCGTGAATTGGAGATGGCGCGGTGGCGGTCGGAGAGAAGGAGATGTACTAGCGCACGCGATTGGTGGCCATTACCGTGGCAACCTCACCGGCGATCACTGGATAGGCTAATATGAGTCACGGCGGTGTGGTTAAAGTGCCAAGGAACGTGGCACAAGGCCGCGAGGTGTCTAACTCCGGCGAGGGTAAATCCAGAGCGACCGGGGCTAAGCGGACACGGTAGCTGGAGTGAACAGTGGCGGAAGTTCATCCACTGGGTGATATTTCACACTCCCACAACGTTATCCGACGACGCCGAGCACGAAACACGGCGACCGACGCAAATCAGGACGCAAAAGCCACCGGCAGCGAGCGGGACTGAACAGAAGATTTTGTTTACTGTACCATCGGATTCTTATTCAGTCAGCCTGACAGAGCAGTTTGCAGGGAGATTTGTTCACAATTTCATGTAGTGACTCGTCCATCTCTCTGTATCAAAGTTGTAGCCCTATGATTCAGCTACAATCTTTCTATAGCAACCATAGTCAAGAAATGACTGGATCCTGGCTGAATCCAATCTCAAAACTTACCCAACTTCACTGTTACCCCTTATTAAGTTCATTGGCTGACTGTCAGCTTGACTTTAGAACTCATTATCTCCAAATCTTACATGACACCATGGCTTAATCACTTAAGCAAAGTTGTACTCCTATAGTAGCTCTACAAGTTTGATGTGTTGACCCTAGGCAAATTCCTCATGAACTGAAAGATACAGGGTTCCAAGATTGGCTCTATGTACTGGTTTTCAGACTTAGGCATAGGGATGTATGGGGTGTTCTTTTTGCAAATAAGTCCAAACTTCATCATTTGGCTTGCAAATCCTCAAATGTGAGAAACACATAGTTTGTGATGTTGCACTACCTTGGTATTTGCACTTGGGTCCAAAAGTGTACAAATTTTACACTTATCCCCCTAGGGTTCAAATCTAGGGTTTTCAGTGGTCTCTTTAGGGTATTTAGCACTTCTAGGGTTTGGATGTTACTCAAGTTCATTAATGGTGATATTTTATGACCATTTCTTATGAGTTTTGAAGTTTTCCCATGTTTGGGCTCTATCATCACCCCTAAGCCTAATTTAGGGTTAAGTACCCTATTCTAGGGTTTCACCCATGACATGCCACATCCATACAACTTGTTTGGAATTTTTGCCTAGTGAATGCACTCTAAGTGTAACAATCACATGATATGCTAATGCTCATGATGTTATGCTCAATTTTTAGTGGTAGTAACACCAGGGGTGTTACAGTACGCGTGCCGCCATGCTATTTTGCGCACGTCGTCGCGTGTCGTTCGCGTGTGACGCTCGTGCTGTTCGAAGCGTTGTCGCACGCCGTTTGCATGTGTCGCGCGCGCCGATTTTGCATGAGTCGTGTGCATCATTTTTTGCGTGACGGACGCCTTGCCGCGTGTGGTTCGCACGTTGTCTGCGTATGATATTTAATCATTTACATACAATAACCCTTGTCATATAAATAAATGCCTATTTAATCGTATATTACTAAAATAGCAAGTTAGTCAAAACTAAGTAGTAGTTTTAACTTACACTTTATAAATGCTCGTTAATATGACTACGTCGAATTAAATATTCTAACTGTTGGGGACTTGTTCTCAAATGCTAAGAGTTAAGAACAAGGCAACATAAAAAGTGTTAAATATTATAGTCCTTCGTCCTTCAAGACATTATGTCCCTTCGGATATAATGAATTCCGGACGAAGTTTGTGAAGGAAAAAACCTTCGTAAGCACCATAAATGATAAGAAAGAATTCATATGCAAAATACAAAAAATAATATAAACATTATTATCAATTTATTTTTATTTGCATTGCCATATTCAGAATAACAAATTATAAATATACCTTCGGTTCGAAGGAAAGTAAAGATACAGGTGTGATGCACAAAGCGAATGCCAAGTCAGCGTGAACAGTACGGGAATACTGTTCATCTATTTATAGACAAGGGACATTGCCCATGTACAATTACATCCATGCCCTTTACATTTGCTAATAACTCTATAGTAATTATTCGAGGTCTAATTTGCCTTTTCATCATTAAGTCGGTTCCCCTTTTCTGCTATCATGCCGAAGCTTTCCTTCGCACAGCTTCGTGATCATCTAGACCTTCGTCATAATCATCTTTCGTCTCGTTCAGGCTTCGTCCTGACTGTGCTCTTGTATACTCATAATCCGATTCCGAAGTCACCTTCTCACATGCTTCACTTGGAAAACATTGTCAAATCATGTTTTTGAGGACCTTCGGAAGTCGAAGGCCCCTAACAGTAGCCCCTCGCAATATTAATTTGCTAGAATGATAAATTCTTATTGCGACATGGACGAAGGCCTTAAGCCGAAGGTCCGAAAAAACACCTTCCCTTTGCTAGAATAGCAACAGTCATTGACAAGCGGGACCCTCCAGTTTTCAACGCACTAGGTGTATAAATAAGAGCTCACCACGAGTTTATTTGGCATGCTTTCTTGCCATATGCTCTTGCTCACTCGACTTTTAGCCTGTGCGCAATAACACTTGCTTGGCTTTTTAAATTTTTAAGCTTCGGCTTCGAGAGCACTTTCTCAGTATTTTCGAAGATGTCTGAAGATAAGAAAGTTGTTGCTGAATCGAAGCTGAGCCTTTCTGAGGAGATGCATCTCGACTTTCTTCAATCAATGGCAAAGACAAATACAGAAAATATTACCAGAGAGATTTTAGAGGGTTTATCTGAAGACACTGGCGACAGTGACAGCTATGATGTGGATAGTGGTGGTGAAGATTCCGAAGATCGACCTTGGCGACCAAGCCATGCGGTTTTTGGGAAATCAAGTATTAAACAAAGCCATCTTGCCAATATGAGGGGTAGATATTTTCGGGACTTGTCTATTGTGAGGGCTGACGAAGGAGAGAAAACTTGTCTGACTCCCGAGGAGAATGAGGTCGTGATATTCCGAAGCTTCTTAAAGGCTGGACTGCGGTTTCCTTTGAGCAGTTTTGTCGTGGAAATACTGAAGATATTTGAAATATGCCTTCATCAAATTACCCCCGAAGCAATCATAAGGATGGGCATCTTCGTCTGGGCCGTGAGGAGCCAAGGTTTAGAACCAAATGCAAAAAGTTTCTGCAATATACATGAACTATTATATGAGACAAAACCCTAGGGTAAAGAGCAGTATCACAACAATTTTGGCTGCTACAGCTTCGGCGCCTGGTCTGGGTCAAGCTGTCCCGTGCCAACCTTTCGAAAGAGGTGGCCCGGCGACTGGATGACAGAATGGTTTTATGTGAAGACTGACTTGAAAACACGGGAAGATATTAAAGATATCATTATGCGCCCTATCTGGCAACGCTTCGGCCTCCGGAGACCGAAGGTGGAAATGGATGAAGCGGCCGAAGAATGCCAGAGAGCCTTCGGCGCGGTTTGCTCTTTTATTGGGACAAGGGATTTGGTTCAAGAACACATTGCCTTCAGAGTATGGCCACTTGCAGATAAATGGGAAATGCCGAAGGAAACCGTCAGGGAACCTAACGAAGGTGGACTAGTTAGGCTAAAATACACATTCAAATACGGAGATAAGTTCGTTGAGCCAGATGATGACTGGTTGAAAAGTACTGAGGCCATAAGCGATGAACTGCTTGGACCATACTCGAAGGCCGAAGACACTGCACTGTCAGCGGCCTTCGGAGGCCGAAAGAAGAAAAGACTCAACTGAGTATTTGATGCAATTGGGTTTGTCTACCCCGACTACCGTTATCCAACGTGGGGTCAAAAAAGAAAGAGTACATCTTCTGCGAAGGAAGTTGCTTCAGCCGCTCCTAGCGAGCCGGCGCCGAAGAGGAAAAGGATAAAGGTTCTCACACACCGGCCACGCTATATTGAACCGGCCACAGTGCCTGAGTTTGTCGGTGAGACCTCTTCGGCCACCGAAGCTAAAGAGCCAACTCCCCTACCGAATGTTGAAGATCCAATCATAATGCCGGAAATGAAGAAGATAGAAGAACCAAAGGCTACAGAAACAAAGACATATGAAATTTTAAGTCCTTCAGCAAAAAATTGAAGCACCAAAGAGCCAAAAGGGTCCAGCAATGACCCCCAAAATAAAAAGGATGGTTAATGTGCTGGATGTTTTGGAGACAATAAAGTCTTTAAGCATGACTCCGAAGAAAATTGTTGAAACTTCCGAAGTGCATATTGAAGCCTTTGGTGCATATTGAAGCATGGAAGCCGAAGAAAAATTGGTGCATATTGAAGCATGGAAGCCGAAGAAAAAGAAATAGCAGAACAAATTTTGGCTGAAGAAGCTGGCACTGCCGCCCCCGAAGCATCTTCCGAAGCCTTCGATTATATTTTTCGACATGCTTCGGGGAAAAAGTTGACTGAAAAAGAAAAGCAAGAGGCTCAGTTTTATGCCCAAAAACTGAAATATCCAAAAGGGACATTGATATTCAACGGCAGCGGAGAAGAAGACTTCTTGTATTGTCTCCCTGACAGCAAGGAGATTTCTGTCTGTCGGGAGATGAGCAAGAGCTTCGGATTCCCAACATTAGAAAACGGGCTCTGGGTGCTATCAAAAGACGAGCTAGCCGACAGCTTGGCGTACAATAGCTTAAAGGTGCGAAAATAAGGTCTTTGTATTATTTCTTGAAATCAAATTTTTTCATTTGTTTAAACTTATTGAAACCAAACTTTTTGCAGGGCCTTATACTTAGCAATGACCTCAGGGCTCAAAAAGATGCTGAAGACGAAGTGTGTTATGGCCCTGAGCAACCTTCGTTCCGCAGTAATTGAACTAAGGAACGAAGGTCTCGAAAAAGATAAAATATTATATTCATTGATAAATAGAATAAAAGAAGACGAAGCTACTTTTAAAGCTCAAGCTGAGGCTCAGAAGCGTGAAATTGAAGATCTTCGAAAACAACTAGCCAGAGCTAAAGAGGAGCGCACACTTGAAGAAACAAAACGAGAAATCAGTGAACAATGGGCAAACCATTTGGAGAAAAATGTTGAAGAGCTTCGTGCATCTAAGAAAAGATGCTATGAAAAATCTATGGAATGTGTTAAGACAATAAAAACCAGCTTCGCCAGCGTTGGCGCATTCTCAAGTGAGGAGAACTTCATAAGGGGTGACCCCGAAGGCCCAATTGGATGGATCAGCCACGAAGCTGAAGCTTTTGAAGAAATTTTAAATAGTCAAGGAGACATATGCGCCTTTTCGGGTGCCAGGGGGATTGCTACCATTTTGGAGAGGAAAGGCTGTGACCATGTAAAATTCTTAGCACAATCCGAAGCCTCCTTATCCTCTAAAGATGTAAAAGACCCCTCGGCCGAAGCGAGCCTGGTTGGTGGAAAATTTTTCACCGACATCTGGGACAATGGTGGTCGGGAAATGGCCCAGGAAATTATACGAAAAAGCGAGAAAGGCGTTCATGACGCTAGGAAAGTAGCAGAGGCCACTGAAAAAAGTGCGGATCCCGAAGAGCAATTAGGTATTGAGTAGTGGTTTTCGGCACTTTGTTGTAATTTTTGATTTTGGACTTGTTTATGGTTTGTAATAGTAATATAGCCGTATCTTCTCCTCCCTCAGAACCTGCCGAGCCATCTGCGGACCCCCACGCGAAGGGGGACGACGAAATTAGGAAAATGGACGAAGCCATCATGGATAAAGTTGTTGATCAACTACTAAACGAAGCTGCAGAAGTAGTTCTAAGGGAAGATTAAATGCTGTTGTAAAAACATTTAGAATATAATGCTTGTTAAGAAACATGTGTAATATTTTGTAACTTTGAATATAATATATTGGCTATTTATGGTTCTATTTTTTACGATGCATGAAACTTCATATACATACCGTTTTTTAGCCTTCGGCAAAAAAATACCTTCCCTTCTTTTCATGCTTCGTAAATAATATCCGTGTTCTCATAAAATCAGTAACCAATCCTCGTAAAATCAATAATCAATAGATCTTTTCATTTCAGAGTTTGACGAAGGTATAATTCCTCGATAGCTATTTTTGTGCCCTGTCACTATTTCCTCGAAACAATCTTCGAATATCAATACTGAGACCCCCTTCTTGCGTTGTTGATGCAATATGATGTATGATGTTGTGCTGTGCAAATGATGTAATGATGTGATGTTATGCAAAATGATATTTGCCGAAGATCGACATTTTTCCACTGCAAGCCTCCCTTAGGAGCTTCTTCGCCTTTTACTTCAGCGGAATCAGCGTTTATTTTTCGCTGTAAGCCTCCCTTAAGAGCTTCTTCGCCTTTTACTTTCAGCGGAATCAGCGTTTATTTTTCGCTGTAAGCCTCCCTTAGGAGCTTCTTCGCCTTTTATTTTCAGCGGAATCAGCGTTTATTTTTCGCTGTAAGCTCTGCATTCCCTTCGGAACGACTTTTGAGCAGAAAACTTACACTGCGCTCCCTTAGGAACGACTTTTTGATAATTCGAAGGTCCTCCTTGCCACCATAAATTCTTATGCTTCGGCAACTTAAGCCTATGGAGAAGATATATTTTCATTATGGTAAAAAACGAAACTGTTACAAGAGATTGAAAACGATAAAAAGCACTTAAACCTCCCATAATTGTTCCTTATTAAAAAGAAAATAATACTGAATGCGAAAAGCTGCTGTCGGGGTAGGATATTTGTTAGTAAATATGCTTCGACTCTGGCACAGTGCTATTGACTGTGCGAGCTTCGGACTCTTCTCTGAAGTCCCGTTGGAGGTGAGTGTGCTGACTCCCTTCTGGCTGTTGGCCTCGTTGCGTTGGTGGTGGAGGTGGAGGCTGTTGCCAAGATGCTTGGGGTTGGCTTGCCGAAGCAACAGAAGCTGCAGGGTGGTTGCCTACATATTCTGGAATGTAAGGCGAATGGTACGAAGCAGTATGCATGACTTGCTTCGGCTGACTCTGTTGCGCTGCAGCTTCTGCTATCTCCTTTTGCTTCTGGATGGTAACATGGCACATCCTGGTGGTATGGCCCTTGTCCTCACCACAAAATAGACAGTAAATTTTCCTTGGCTGATCCCCAAATCTTCCTCTGAAGCCCCTGGCGCCTCTGCCCCTTGGCGCTGGCGGCCGGAAAGAGCTTTGCTACTGCCCCGAAGCTTGTGAGGAGTACTGTGGCCTTTGCTGTTGAATCCCTCTATCATCACTCTGAGTAGAGTTGTGAATTGACATGACGTGCCTTGGGTAGAATCTTCCTCCGAAGCCCCTGGTCATTTCAGAGAACCTGTATGCTTCCTCCCGTCTTTGGCAGAAGTCATTGTCAGCTCGAATATACTCGTCCATCTTCTGGAGCAGCTTCTCCAAAGTTTGAGGAGGCTTCCTGGCAAAGTATTGGGCTGAAGGTCCCGGCCGACGCCCCTTAATCATGGCCTCAATGACAATTTCATTGGGCACTGTTGGTGCCTGTGCCCTCAGACGCAGGAACCTTCGGACATATGCCTGAAGGTATTCTTCGTGGTCTTGGGTGCACTGGAATAAAGCTTGAGCAGTGACCGGCTTCGTTTGAAACCCTTGGAAGCTGGTTATCAGCATGTCCTTCAGCTTTTGCCATGAGGTGATTGTTCCTGGCCGAAGAGAGGAGTACCAGGTTTGTGCAACACTCTTGACAGCCATGACGAAAGACTTTGCCATGACTGCAGTATTGCCACCATACGAAGATATGGTTGCTTTATAACTCATCAAGAATTGCTTCGGGTCTGAATGGCCGTCGTACATGGGGAGCGGGGGTGGCTTGTAAGACTGGGGCCAAGGTGTAGCCTGCCGTTCTGTTGAGAGAGGAGAAGTATCATCAAAAGCAAAATTTCCATGATGGAAATCTTCATACCAGTCGTCCTCGTTGTACAAGCCTTCCTGATGAAGCTCTCTGTGCAGAGGCCTTCGGTTCTGGTCATCTTGAGCAAGATGACGAACTTCTTCACAGGCTTTGTCTATCTGCCTTTGCAGGTCAGCTAGACGAGCCATCTTTTCCTTCTTCCGTTGGACCTGCTGATGTAGCATCTCCAAGTTTTGGATTTCTTGATCCAAGTCGTCCTCCGGAGGCGTTGGACTGGTGGCCTTCCTCTTCTGGCTTCGGGCCTCCCTAAGAGAAAGGGCATCCTGATTGGGATCCAGTGGCTGTAGAGCGGCAGCCCCTGTTGCTGAAGCTTTCTTCGGCGGCATGACGAAGGTGATGCTTGCCGAAGGTGTTCAAAACTCAGAAAATGGAAGTGAGTTCACCGGAGGTGGGCGCCAATGTTGGGGACTTGTTCTCAAATGCTAAGAGTTAAGAACAAGGCAACATAAAAAGTGTTAAATATTATAGTCCTTCGTCCTTCAAGACATTATGTCCCTTCGGATATAATGAATTCCGGACGAAGGTTGTGAAGGAAAAAACCTTCGTAAGCACCATAAATGATAAGAAAGAATTCATATGCAAAATACGAAAAATAATATAAACATTATTATCAATTTATTTTTATTTGCATTGCCATATTCAGAATAACAAATTATAAATATACCTTCGGTTCGAAGGAAAGTAAAGATACAGGCGTGATGCACAAAGCGAATGCCAAGTCAGCGTGAACAGTACGGGAATACTGTTCATCTATTTATAGACAAGGGACATTGCCCATGTACAATTACATCCATGCCCTTTACATTTGCTAATAACTCTATAGTAATTCTTCGAGGTCTAATTTGCCTTTTCATCTTTAAGTCGGTTCCCCTTTTCTGCTATCATGCCGAAGCTTTCCTTCGCACAGCTTCATGATCATCTAGACCTTCGTCATAATCATCTTTCGTCTCGTTCAGGCTTCGTCCTGACTGTGCTCTTGTATACTCATAATCCGATTCCGAAGTCACCTGCTCACATGCTTCACTTGGAAAACATTGTCAAATCATGTTTTTGAGGACCTTCGGAAGCCGAAGGCCCCCAACACTAACTAATACTTATTTAGTGTAAATGCAATAACCTCTCGACCGTAGCTCCGATTATCGCGGTTCCTTTTCTCGCGTGACCGTAGAAGTGATCTCTATTTTATATTGCACGTTTTTATATTGTTTTATCTTGTATGGTGTATGTTCTTATGCATGTATATGTTTGATTGTGCCTGTTTGTATTCGTTGCACGTCGCAAATAGATCGCGATCCGTTTCCGAGCGTCGAGGAATCGACGATCAAGCTTCGACGGCCAAGTGATTAGGCTCTTCGAGTTCTACAAGGTTGAAGACTCTGAGCATCTGTTTGCTGAAGGCAAGTGTCCTCTGACCTATTTATGCCCTATTCACATGTTAATTCACTTTCCCGCGTTGTATAATTGAAACCTAAGGATTGACTAGCTTTCTATTTACCTTATCCTTGATTACCGTTTGGGTTATTGTGGTTAGCTTCATGCTATTGCTTTTACTTTAATCAATGAACATGATGAGAATATTTATGATACGCGGATGATATCTTGATTATGATGATGAGCTTGTGATACTTTAGGGGACTCGGGCTGTTTCTCGAGTACCTCTCCGTAAGGACCTGTTCGCTGGATGACCACCTAGGAAAACAGTACAACCATGAGGGTGGTATGGGACGCCCTTAGCTGATTAATTAGAGGAACTTGTTGGTGTAGTTGGCGTTGCCATAGGGTCATCTATGGGGGCTGGGGCATAGTGCTTGCTCTGCTAAGGATGGTGCCAAGGTTCATTTGATTTAGTTTTGTTAGTCACCCACCTTAGGGAGGAGTACTGTGTTTGTATGACTGGCGAAACCTAACAGGCGACTACACACGAGGGGAATCATTGTAAAGGCTATGTAGTGTATTCCTGGCCATTCTACTCAATAGTGAAGATCGGGTGTTGCAAACCCAGGCTGGAAAGGGATCACGACTCATGGGTAAAGTGTGCGACCTCTACAGAGGAATGAAACTGATATATCAGCCATGCTCACGATTATGAGCGGCCTTGGGAGCTCCTTTGATTAGAGATATAGATGATCTGAGGTACAATGGTTCTATTAGTGGTTTTGGTTCGATGAAGTTAATGATGTTCCTCGATGAGGAAATGATTCCTGGGTTGGTTATTGCTAAAACTTGGCTTCTACTAATAATAAATATCAAACCAACTAAAAGCAACTGCTTTGAGCTTAACTCCACATAAAGCTAGTCCACCTCAGCCAAACGGGACATTTGCTAAGTACGTTGATGTGTACTCACCCTTGCTTTCACAAAATACTAGGTTGCCTTTGGTGCAACCTATGCTTAGGTAAAGAAGGAGAAGAAAGGATCGAGGTGGATCTCTAGGAGTTCCAGAACTTCGATGAGTTCGAGGATTAGGCTAACAACCTCCCCTAGTTAGCTGCCTGTGGTGGGTTTATTTACTTTGGCTACGTTTCTGTTATGTGCACTTTGGTTCATATTATGTAAATGACTCTAGTTTGTAGTATTATTACTTACTCCTTATTGTTATTCGAAGCATTGTGCTATGATGATTCATTTATGTAATCGTTGTGTACGTGAGTTCTGATCCTAGCACGTACATGGTTTGCATTTGGTTTACCTTCCAAAACCGGGTGTGACATGGGTCATAGCCCTCCCCACTAGTGCTATAACCTTTCAAGCTCTCGGAAAGCATTTCGTCGCATGCATATAGGAACTACAACATGAACTCAGGATGTCGTAGCCCGGAGAAGTGTAAGCCAAAGGATCGTCCTCTTCCTTGGAGTCCAAGCACCCCGAGGGAAAAGGAAGCCCGACATACATTCTGGTGATGGAGCTGGTGCCGAGACTTGGCTGAAAGGGGATAGGGTTGAACATGGACAGTTCTCCCCTTGCCCTTGTCATGTCTCGCCAAGGAACGAGGACCGGCTCCTCCCGACCCTGAGAGCACCTAGAGGGGGTGAATAGGTGATCCTGCAATTATCAACTCTAAATAGCACAAACTTGGTTTATCAATGTTAATGAAATGAAAACCATGTTAATGTGAATAGAGAGAGAGGAAGATAACTCTTCACTTGATTGTTCCTTTGAGATACGTATTAAACTTTGGAACAATAGTGCAAGTGAATATGTGAGAACTCTAAGGAAGAAAGACAATCACTAAAGAAATGTACAAGTGACACGGTGATTTTATCCTGTGGTTCGGCCAATGCCTACTCCACATTGTGGTGACCTCCTTCAGTCAAGGATTGCACTCAATCCCTCTCAAGTGATCCAAAGATCAAACTTGAGTACCATGTTTTTCTTTCTTTTCTCAAGTATTCCCTTTGTGAGGAATCTCCACAAGTTGGAGTCTCTCACCCGTACAAAATTGATCACAAGTAAACCACAAGAGTAAGGGAGGGAGTAGAAACACATACAAGAACTAGAGTCGCAGCAACAACACACGCACAAGTCAAGAAACGAGCACATGAAACAACGCAGCGGAGTTACGCTCAAAGAAGTGCTCAAATCTCTATCACAATGAAACGAATGCGTGCTTGAGAAGTCTAGGCATTGTAGGATGTTCAATGGATGCTTGGTGTGGAGCACCATGTGCCTAGGGGTCCTTTTTATAGCCCCAAGGGACCTAGGAGCCATTGCAGCTCCATTTGGAAGGCCCTGGTTGCCTTCTGTCCGTGGGTGCACCGGACTATTCGGTGCACACCGGACAATGAATAGTGTACCAGTGCGGAATCCCCTAATTGGCTGCTTTCCTGTTCGGGGGGCACCGGACCGTCCGGTGTGGGGCACCAGACTGTCCGGTGTGCCACTTGAACGTTGGTCCAAGGCTTATGGGGCCACTAGTCGTTGGTTGCTGGCTCACCAGACTGTCCGGCGCCACGTGCAGACCGTCCGGTGAATTATAGCCGACGCAGGCTGAAAAACCTTAGAGCTGCGAATTGGCCGGACCGTGTACCGAACTGTCCGGTGGGTGGCACGGGACCGTCTGGTGCACTCTAGTCCAAGACACTTTCTCTTTTTCTTCCTTTGTTTTATTTTGCTCTCTTTTGGACTTGTATTTATGAAGTCCCTGGTACTTAGACCAATATGATTAGCACACAAAACAATTCCTAAGTGTCCAGAGCTTACCTTTTCACTTGGTCCATCCAGATTTGCATTATATCCTCTTTGGAGTTCAATTTGCTTCATATACCTTTGCTTAAACACTATGTTAGTTCAAACATAATGTGTTGTAGATCTAATCACCAAAACAATATACAAATGGTCCACGGGCACATTTCCCTTTCAGACCCGCGGGTGGGAGGTCCGGTGTGGCTGGTATTGCTCGCTCCATGGCATGGGAATCGATGCTTCCCATACCAGATGAGGTGGTACTAGGAAAGTTGACATAGGTGCCGCCAGCGACGCCCCAGCTGCAATGCTGGTGTTGGCTAGGTCCCTCAAAACGGAGTCTACGCCATCGACCATTTCGGGAGCTTCGCTAGGACATGGGGTGCCATGAGTGGCACGGCTACGGTAGTTCTGTCTCTGCCTCCTAGCGACGAGAAGGGCGGCGACGGGTGCTCGGGCGCTCGAGATGAACAGGCGGGAGGATTACATATCATACTCGATGCCGAGTAGATGAACTCTAGGCTCCCAAACTTGATCACCGTCCCAAGTCTGAGCGGGTGATGGAAGCTTGCCATCTAGAGTCTTGGCGGGAACTGGAGGTGTTTCACGCGATAGATCCCTACCTAGCGTGCCAATTGTCAGTGTTCCGACTAAGGGTCCTAACCAACTAGTAAATAATGTCGCGTGCCCAGAATCTAGATGGTGTGCGAGTTGACACAAGCAGTTTATCCTGGTTCGGGCAATGCAAAGCCCTACTTCTAGCAGAGGGGTATAAGGCTTATATTACTCGCACCTGGGTGCCTGTAGTAGGGATTACAAGCACTACGGGATAGGGGAAGTCCCCAAGTCCCTTGAACTAATTGAGGAAAGTGCCAATATCGAAAGACTCAGTAGAAAACTACTGAGTGTTCGCCTACCCTTGGAAGAACTCCCACTGCCCTATTTATACACCTAGGAGATGTATACTGGTGAAGCCTGGGTCGTCGTATTCCCAGGGGAGATGTCTTGGCGTCCTGTGAGTGATATGATGGTGTACTGCGTTGTTGACTTGTGCTTGCTGATTTCCTACTGAGAGCCGAGGCCGAGGACGAGGGGTTGGTCGTACGCCCGAGCCCCCAGGGGAGTGGTCGCCCATACCATAGTTGTTGTAACAGCGCTGCGGTATGGGTAAAAGCCTTCTTACGGAGCGCGTCAGCGTCCCTGTGCCGAATGACGTTGTGATTCCTTTGTTGCGATTATTGAGGTCAGCGCCCTGCTCAGGCGAGGCGGAAGTCTTCCTGAGGCGATGGTTGAGCCTTCCCTGATGTGTGCCACAGTTGCCAGAGTGCCGCCTATGGGATTCGCGGCAGGGCGGGTAGCCGAAGCTGATCTCGAGCGAGGCATAGACGTCGCCCGAGGGTGAGCCCAGCGTCAGGCGAGGTGGAGATTTGCGTCCGAGGGCGAGCCCAGCATCGAGCGAGGCGGAGATTTGCTCCCGAGGGCTGGTCCGCTTCTTCTGTCATATTAGATGTCCCATCGGGGGATGGCAGGCGGCGTGCATGCATAGTAGCGGGAGCGTAATCATGCTATTGCATCTAGACATGACCATTGTCTTGTTAGTCACTGTGCTCATATGCCTCTGTGTGGGGTAGGTGTGCGCATTAAATGCGAGTGTCCCCTATTAGTCTTCAGATGCCTTTATCCTATCTTCCTGGGATCGGCTTGGGCGAGACAGACAGAGTGGTGGTGGCTTCGGGCGAGACGGAGATTTGCATGAGGTGGGAGACCCTCGGGGAGGGGCCCTGGTGTCTGTAGGGAAGACCTTCATGGTAGTCCTCGGGCTAGGAGGTGTCTCGCCTGATTTCCTTTAGGGCTTATGTCTTAACCTCTTCTGAGTGCGTTTTTTGGAGTACCCCTAATTATCACCCCCAACATATGCCAAATATCAAATTCATCGAAAGAGAAGATTATGTCCCAACATTTTTCAAGATAACTATTTAAAGTACCATCTAAACACTGATATTCCTCTAAAATCTTTTGGACAACTAGCTGAGAACCACCGAATACCTTCACATGCTTCACTCCCATATAATCTAAAAGTTCTGAACCGAATAAGAGAGCTTCAAATTCGGCTTGATTGTTAGTGCAATAAGTTTTTAGTTAGCCCCCCTCTTAGGCATCGTGATCCTTTCAATTGGTATCAGAGCCGTGTTGCTTCTAGTTTAGCCTAACCGCTAGAGTAACGATGTTCGGAGGGGATGGACCTCCTCCCGTTTTTGATGGTGATGATTTTCCTTATTGGAAAATTCGTATGGAAGCTTACCTAGAGGTTATAGACATTGGAGTCTACAAATCCACCACCCAAGGGTCCCCAACCTAGAGATGCCACAAACCTTTTGGGTGATGAAATCAATTAAGAGAAATGGAATGCAAAAGCCAAAAACACTCTTTTTAGGGGTCTTTGCAAGGATGTGTTCAATAGAGTTAGAAATCATAAAAATGCTCATGATTTGTGGTTGGATATTTGTGCTCTACATGAAGGAACCAAGAGTGAGTGTGAGGAGAGATATCATATTGCTATGATAAAGTTAAATTCCTTTGAAATTCTTGCAATTGAAAATGCAAATGATATATACTCACGACTCAATATTCTTGTAGAGGAAGTGAATGGCTTGAGACTCACTCAAATATCTCAACCGAATGTTGTGAGGAAAATTCTTAGTGTATTTCCAATTGAAAAGTATGGCCACATTGTCATGGTGCTACATCAAATGGATCTTTCCACCACTACACCAACTCAAATATTGGGAAAGATCAATGCCCTTGAAATGTATATGCACATTAATGACAAAGATGGGTCTTCCTCTAAAAGAAAGACTTGGCTCTCAAAGCTAGTCAAGAGAAGAAAGGCAAGACCAAAGGTCTAGTTGAAGAAGAGTCCTCAAGTGATGATGACCTTGATACAAATATTGTCTTGATGGTGAGAAAGATAACAAATATGTTGAAGAAACTTAACTGAGAAGGCATCAAATTTGATTCAAGGAAGAAGAAGTTTTTCTCTAGCAAGAGAAAACCCATATCAGAGATGGATTGCTACAATTGTGGAGAGCTTGGCCATCTTGCTCATCAATGCACAAAGCCCAAGAAAAACAAATTCAAGGGCAAGAAAGATGATGAAAGTGAAGATGAGAAGGAAAAGAAGTTCCTCAAGAAGAAAGAAGACAAGCAAAAGAGGTTCCACAAAAGAAAGAATGGGAAAGCATACATTGTTGGTGATTGGCTCACCGACATTGAATCCTGAAGTGGCTCTTACTCAAGTGAAGAAGAAGATGATGAAAAGGTCGTCGTCGTTGCTATGGATTTCTCTTCACCACCATCATCACCTTCATCCACTACACACCTATGCCTTAAGGCTAAAGGTGAATAGAAGGTACAAAATGATATTATCAATGTTGATGAATGTGATAGTGATAGTGATGATGAATATGCTTCCCCTACCTATGATGAGCTAGCTGACTTGCTTAAAGAATACACTCAAATCATTAGAAAGTCGAAAGAAAAATGTGACAAGCTAAAATATGAAAATGAGTTATTAATTGTTAAGTATGACATAGTTGTTAAAGCTAGTGATGAAATGATACAAGAAAACAAAACTATGTCATCCACTAGAAATGAGCTCAAGATCTCCCTTAAGGATGCTACAGAAAAATGTGAAAAATTCAGTGAAGCAAATAGGGAGCTAAATGATAGGCTTGTCAAGATAAAAGAAGATTATACAAAAATAATCTTCTTGTTGCATATGAACTTTTATCTTATGATACACATGAGGCTATTAACCCCATTGTTAATCTTGATGTAGCAACCTCATGTGATGATTTGAGCAATGTTGATCAATCTAGTCTTCATGATGATTTGGTTGAAAAACTTAAAGTCATGACACTAGAGAATAAGAAATTAAAGAAGTACTTGACCGATGCAACCACCAAGGGAAAAATTGGCATAGAAAGCAAGGACTTTAATAATGAGTTGGTGATGGACAATAGTGGCTTAGGGAAGAGATCAAGAGACTCAAGCTTGAGAAAGATCACCTTGCCACTAGTGTGCAAAAGTTCAACAAAGGCCAATACCTCCAAAATTAGCTTCTCATGAACACAATCATGAAATAATAAGAGTGGTATTGGATACAATTCAATTGTGCAAAAGAAAGCAACAAACCAAAACAAGGCTAAGCAAAATCCTTAGCCCATAATGTGCTATGAGTGTGGAGAAGAAGGACACTTTGCTCACAATTGCAAAGCCACACCACCAACTCACTTGCCAAAGCACTCAAGACATTTTGCATTCAATGCTCACTATGTGCTTAGAAAAGTTGGAAATGGGAAGGTCAAAGTAACATTCTTAGGTCCACCAAACAAGAGTAGACCTAGACAAATTTGGCTTGCAAAGTCCTTAATTGAGAAAGTTATGGGCCCTATGCAAGATAGGGTCCACAAGATTAAAGCTTGATTCCTTTGTGCGTGTAGGTGAACTACAAGACCCATGGGAGCCATTATGTAATACCCAATTTGTAAGGAAATATAAAAGGAGAAATAATTTCCCTTTATCTATATGTGTGTGTCATCTCTATTCACCATCATATGTGGACACCACTTTTTAAAAAACAACAAATAATTAATAAAAGGCATGCCACTAAATGATGCATCATGCTGGAGTTTTTGATTGCTTGTGCATTTAAATAATGATAACAATAAAATTAGTAGAGATGTAATAATGTGTTGAGAATATGAATTAAAACCTAAATTTAAATGGGGGTTTGAAAGTGGAAAATGGAAAATCAACCTCAGTGGGAGTATAAAAATTTGAAAAGAACTCTATATACAATACAAAAAGAAATTTATAAATAAATAAATTGCTCCCAAAGTGGTGTGTTCAAATTAAGCATTCAATCTGAGTACAATATCTCACAAAGTTAGAATTCAAATTTGAAATTTAAAAGAAAAGAAAACAGGAAATTAAAGGGAAAATAAAAAAGAAAAGGGGTAAGCGTGCAACTGGGCTCAATCCCGCCTCTGGCCCACCTTAGCTCTCCCACCGCGCAGCCCGATTCCCTTCTCCCTCGTCGTTCCGCTGGAGTCACCGTCGCGTGGGGCCTTCCCGTCATCCACCCATATGCGCAGCCACTCCTCGGTCATGGATTTCGCGCGCGCTGCGGGTCACTGGTGTGTGGGTCCAGGAGCGACTGCGATCCAAGAATGCCGCGGGCGCCCGTGGTCGCTGTGTCATGGATCCCACAAGTCATTCTCTAACTCCATCACACAAACTCACCAGCTTCGCCGACTTCCACGTGATCATCGTCCCCCATGGGCACGGGAGGCCGTTGTGGAATCGACCCCTCCACATATAATCGCGTGCGCCGCTGCTAGGAGTGTCGTCTCACAAACGCGTTAGAACCTAAGCCAAGAGGGAGAGCACGAGTGAACCATGCCCCTGCGTCAAGTAAGATCTGCGCCGCCACCGTGGATTGCTACCAGCAGCGCAACTCGGGCCCAAATCTAGTCACCCAAGGCTTGATTAGTTGAGAAGGAAGCCGTGCGTGGGCGCAATCAGATAGTGGTGATCTGAAGCAGTGGGAATTCATCGCTGGGGTTGGAAATCCGTCACTTGCCACGGCCGGGACTTTCTGCAGTGCATAGTGAGGTATGTATTTTGTCCAGCGCATTCCCCTTGTCTAGGGCATCATTATAGACTCCTCGAATTAAGTCGTAGTGCGGGGCCGAGTTTTGGGCCGTCTCGGCCATGGCGCCGCCGTCGTGGGTGGACACCATCGCGGCTCGGCGACCAAGGGAGGAAGAAAATCTGTCGACCGTTGGTTTGGTGATGTAGGGCTGAGATATAATCCTAAGTACCGGTTCGGCCTGATCTTCTTCCGGCCGTCCGATGCGGATGGTGCGTGTAGAAAGCGATCTGAGAAATTTTAAATCTGGGCGCTTGGTCGTTGATCCAACGACTGAGATGTCGTAGCACTTCATTAAGGAGGTCGTTTAATCGGGTGCGCTGGAGTCTGATCCTACGGCTAGAATTGAAGCATACCCCTTCGCGGATACATTTTGCTAAAGAGTCCCTGGGTTTCTTAGGAATAAACCCGTAGTCCTTCCCTAGGTTAGCTGAGTCCGGGCGAGTTTGCGAGAGGGCCCCTGCACTCTTCAGAAATTGGCGCCCAATCCAGAGAGTAATGAAAACAGAGAATTAATAATAGAAATTGATTTCTAATACAAAAATAATTCCAGAAACTTGGGAAATTCACATTTAATTCATTTTAACTCCAAATTGATCCATTCCAGTGGCATTAATTTTGTTTTAATATTGTCTATCAACTATAACAATGTTTAACCATGAAACTTGAATTAAAATTGTCCATTGGAGTTAATCTATTATAAGTACCTAATAGCTTCAGAAATTCATAACTAAATAACTATAACTCCAAATTTAGTGATTCTTGTTTCTACAATCTCGTTACACAGCGTAGGATATTATTATGCATTCTGTTCTATTGTTTGATGTGATGTTAATTTTTCTATACTATGTATGTTTGTATTGATGCGAGTAGACGAGCAAGCTACAGAGGATCCAGGGGTTCAGTAGGAGGAGACTGCTGAGCAGGAGCTCGTTGAAGGCAAGTTGTGCCCTTGATCACCTTCATTTACCCAATAATGTTCTTTATAATCATTTATTCATGCATAGGCTTAATTTTGATGAGACCCAATAGGTCACCCTAGTCTGTTTATCCTTTTTACCTTGTTTACCCCTGAATCATTTGGGTAGTTATGCTATTGCTTTACATGGTTTTGGGTTAATATTTCATTATATCCATGTTCCAATTATTCTGTCATTTTATTTATGTTCATGTCAAGATCTTCATTATCTTTAATTGGAACATGGAGCTTAACTTGAGAAACACGTGCCACCACAAGGGTGGATGGGACGCCCTTGGCTGACTAATTAGGAAAGCTAGTGGAAGACTACCTTACCCGAAAGGGGCAAGGGCAGTAGGGGAGTTGCATGCAGGGAGGTTCTCGGGTTGATTTTGCTGTGCTGGTGGTCAGACGGGGGATTCTCGCAAGTGCTCTTCCCATAAACTGTAGCGGGATTTCGGAAGCTAGTGAAACTTTATAAAGGCCTCGTAGTGGATCCCTAGACATTCACCTCGGTAGTGTCTAAGGGCCTTGCAAACCCTGGCGACATGGGATACACGACTTGTGGGTATAGGGTACAACCTCTAAACAGTGTAAAACTGGTATACTAGTCGAGCTCAGGGTCAAGAACAGCTTAGGACTCTCGCATGATTAAACTATGGAATTAAATTCAATTTGTCATATGCATTGCATGGGATTATTTATTAATTTTGTTCTATTATTTTTATTATGGTTTGGTATTCACATATATTTAGTAACTTCTAATAAAATTTGACCAACTTATTAAAAGCAATCCTCAGCTTTAACCCCTATTGTTAATCAGCTTTACACATCACATGAACTCCCACCTTTGGTGAGTTCATGCCACATTATTGCCCACAACTTGTTGAGCGATGAACATGTGTGAGCTCACCCTTGCTGTCTCACACCCCCCACAGAAGAAGAACAGGTGGTTCCAGAGGAGCCACACAACGAGGAGTTTGATCTGATCTAGGTGGCATCTCCCAGTAGACTTTATGGCGCCAAGGATGGACTTTAGTTTGTTTTATATTTATCTTTTATTTTGTAAGACTTTCGCAATGTAATAAGTACTCTGATGTTATTGTGACATTTATCTCTATACACTCTGTTATTATATGTGTTGTCTTCTTTGGCGCATATAAGAGATGTATCCGGCTTTGTCCCTTAAATCCGGGTGTGACAGAAGTGGTATTAGAGAAAATGTTGACTATAGGACAAAACCTAGATAGAAATGGACAAAACCCTTGCCTACTTACCTTACTCTAATTCTCTCTACACTTATCTTGATCTTATGTCACCTTTTGCTGGTATACTCTGATTATTCTTATCTTTTCTACTTTAAGACAAGATGGATTTCACACCTTGGAATCCTACATTTATGACTTTTTAAGAGATAGGAAACCTAAGACAAAATTAAAACTATTTTATCTATTTAAAAATGTTGGTTGATTGTTCTGATGATAGATGCCTAATTTGCTTCTTTGATTGATTGAAATATTATAGATGGACATCTTAGCATGTACCACCATAAGGTAATGTATTAGATTTATTAGGTAAAACACTAATCTACTTAGCTAATAAATCCCCCAAAAGTAACATGATTCGTAATTACTTGCCTTGTCTACAATTCTTTCTTACCATATGTTTCTAACACAGATGGTCAATACCAGGAAGGGTGGTGGAATTGATCTACCCCCCAATCAACACAGTCGAAGGATATTTAGACAACCACAACAACAACAAGCTGAGATGGATCCTCCAAATCCTCCACCAGCCGGAGCTGATCCCGCAGTTGTAGCCCAGATGCGGATAATGCAACAGATGGCTGACACCATGGCGGATATGCACGCGCAGATGCAGCAGGAACGCCAAGAGATACGCCAAGAGCGAGAGGAGATGCGCCAGGAGCGAAGGGCGCAATAGCGGCAAGCACCACTGCCACCACCACCTCCACCACCAGTTCCACCTCGGGACAAGCACCGAGTGTTCATGAGCCACAAGCCACCAACGTTTGCCAGCTCTCCAGATCCTTTGCATGCTGATGACTGGCTGAAGTATGTAGAGAAGATGTTGATTATTGCCCAATGCTCTGACCGGGAGAAGGTTCTCTATGCTTCTGGTCGTCTGACTGGTCCTGCTGCTGATTGGTGGGATTCGTACACTGCTGCCCACGATGCCGCTGATACTATCAGATGTGCAGAATTTTCTACTCAGTTCAGAAACTATCATATTCTTGTTGGACCGATGAAGATTAAGAAGAAGGAATTTCTATCGCTGAAGCAGGGGAGCATGTCAGTCAGCGAGTACCACGATAAGTTCATTCTGCTCTCCAGATATGCACCGGATGAAGTTGCTGAAGATGAGAGGAAGCAAGAGCACTTTATTGAAGGACTTAATGGACCTCTGTAGTATGCTCTAGTTGCTCATACATTCCCATCATTCTAGAGGCTGCTTGACAAGGCCCTAGCTATTGAACACAAGCGTGTTCAGCTGGGAGATCTGAAGAGGAAGGCTATTGTTGGGGACTTGTTCTCAAATGCTATGAATTAAGAACAAGGCAACACAAAATGTTAAAGGTTAAGGCCCTTTGTCCTTCGAAGCATATTCCCCCTCAGGACATAATGATCTTCAGATGAAGGTCGTGAAGGACATACCTTCATGATTGTAGTGTATATTAATAAAAGAAGAAGCATGTAAAAACATAGAAAACAACACGAATGATTATGTAACATTATTAACTCATCTTTTATTATATGTCATGAATAAACAGAAATAATATAGAATCATATTTGTACCTTTGGCTTGACAGAAGGAGATAGTACAAGCGTAATGCACGAGCGAGTACAAATCAGCGTGAACAGTACGGGGGTACTGTTCATCTATTTATAGGCACAGGACGCAGCCTGTGAGAAATTACATTCATACCCTTTATATTTACTATTGACTTATGGACAACTCTATGAGGACTAGATAGCCTTTTCCCCTTTAAGTCGGTTCCTTTTTCCGCTATTTAGCCAAAGCTCCCTTGCACGTAGCTTCGGAGCAACTCCAGCCTTCGTCACGATCATGCTTTTTACATCGTATATGCTTTTAACCCGAGTTTGAAGGTACCTGTTCATATGTTACACTTGGAAGACATTGTTAAATCACGTTTTTGAGGACCTTCGGAGGATGAAGGCCACCAACAGTAGCCCCTCGCAGTATTAATTTGTTCAAGATAACGAATTCAGACTACGACACGGACGAAGGCCCTAAGCCGAAGGTCCGAAAAAACACCTTCACTTTGCTAGAATAGCAACAGTCAATGACGGTCGGGGCCCCCCAAATTGTAGCGTGTTGAGCGTATAAATAAGAACTCACACCAGCTACATTTGATACGCTGCTTGTGCCATTTGCTTTATTTTCTCAATTTCATAGCTCTTGCTCACTAACGCTTGCTAGTTTTTCAAGCTCTCTGAGCTTCGGTTAAAAAGACGCATTCTCGTCATTTCTGAAGAAGAAATGTCTCAAGACAAGAAAGTTGGTGCTGAGACGAAGCTGACTGAAGAGGAGAAGCTTTTTGAGGAGAAGAAGGTTGTGAATCCTTATATTGCTGGATTTATTGAGTCAATGGCAAAAAAAATACAGAAAAGATTACTAAGGAGATACTGGAGGGCCTGTCTGAAGATACTGGTGACAGCGATAGCTATGATGTAGAAAGTGGGGACGAAGATTCTGAGGATCGGCCCTGGAGGCCAAGTCATTCAATCTTCGGAAAATCAACCATCAAACAAAGTCATCTTGAGCACATGAGAGGAAGGTATTTCCGAGATATATCTATTGTGAGAGCTAGCGGGGACAACAACGTCCCTGCCCCTAAAGAAAATGAAGTTGTGATCTACCAAAGCTTCTTCAAGGCTAGACTTCGGTTCCCTTTGAGTAAGTTTGTAGTTGAAGTGCTGAAGACATTCCAAATCTTTCTTCATCAGATCACCCCCGAAGCCATAATAAGGATGGGGATTTTGTGTGGGCAGTAAGGAGCCAGGGGTTAGAACCAAGCGCAAAGTGCTTCTATAATACGCATGAATTGCTATATGAGACGAAGGTCATGGGTAAAGAACAGTACCACAACAACTTCAATTGTTATGGATTTATCGCCCGTTCCAATGCAAGCCACCTAGTACCAACACTTCGGAAGAGATGGCCTGGAGCTTGGATGGAAGAATGGTTTTATGTGAAAAATGATCTGAAAGCAAGGGAAGATATAAAGGAAATCATTATGCGTCCCATCTAGTCCCACTTTGGCCTCCGAAAGCTGAAGGTCGAAATTGATGATGCCACCGAAGCGTGTCAAAAGGCTTTTAGTACAGTCTGCTCCTTCATTTGTAATCGAGATTTAATTCAAGAGCATATAGCATTCATAGTATGGCCTCTTGTAGAAAGCTGGGAAATGCCGAAGGAGACCATCACCAAGTCCAGCGAAGTTGAATTGGTCTGGCTGAAGTATACATTCAGGTTTGGGGATAAGTTCGATGAACCAAACGATGACTGGCTGAAATGCATTGAAACTACAAGTGATGAACTGCTTGGAGCTTATTCCAAGGCAGAAGATAATGCGCTATCTGCAGCCTTCGGAGGTCGGGGAAAAAAGAGAATGAACAGAGTTTTTGATGCCATCGGCTTTGTCTACCCCGACTACTGCTACCCGCTGTGGGGACAGGGGAAGAAAAGAAAAGCTGCTGCTTTGGCCACACCAGCTGTGCCTGTGCCAAAGGCTGCGGGCAAAAAGATGAAGGTTCTTACCCACCGGCTGTGTTACATTGAACCGACTGTGGTGCCGGAGTTTGGCGGGGAGGCCTCTTCAGCTCCTGAAACAAGAGAAACTATTCCTCCCATGTAGAGGACTGAAGAGCTAGCTATAATGTCGAAGGCACCTTCGGTTGAGCTAGTTGAAACGAAGGTTGACAAAGGTAAGGTTGAAAGTTCAAAAACTGAAGAAGTAACAAAGATGCTAGAGATTTTAAGCCCTTCAACAAAAGCAATAGCGCCGAAGACACAAAAAGGTTCTGCCACAACTCCTAAGAGGAGGAGGATGGCAAATGTACTAGATGTTGTATTAGAAACAGCAAAAACCTTGAATCCTGCTCCTGCCAGAAAAATTGTCGTAGCTTCTAAGGCGCAACCCGAAGCTGAAACGAAACAGGCAGAAGTCAAAGCTACAATAATTCAAACTGAAGCCAAAGCTGGGCCTTTAGAGCCTGCTGAGATAGAGCCTGCCGAAATTGAAGAAAAGGCAACAGAAGAAAAGGCCACAGAGCAAATTTCGTCTAAAAAGGTTGCAACTCCTGCTCCCGAAGCTTTAAAAGAGAGCATTGATTACATCATTCGCCATGCTTCGGGAAAGGGTCTTTCTCAAGAAGAAAAACGAGAAGCACAACATTATGCCCAAAAATTGAAATACCCGAAGGGGGCATTAGTGTTTAATGGCAGTGGGGAAGAGGATTTTTTGTACTGTCTCCCGGATAATAAAGAGATATATGTCTGTCGGGAGATAGGTACAAGCATCGGATTTCCGAAGCTAGAAGATGGCCTTTCAATATTATCAAAGGATGAGCTCGCTGACAGTTTGGCGTATAATAGCATAAAGGTATAAAAGCTAATTTTGTATTTTGAAAACGAAATATTTTATTCGTTTATACTTAATTCTGTCCTCCTCTTGCAGGGCTTAATCCTTAGCAATGCCCTTAGAGCACAGAAAAACATTGAAGATAAAGGATATACAATGGCTCCGAACAACCTTCATTCGGAGGTAATCGAATTAAGGAACGAAGGTCTTGAAAAAGACAAAATATTGATTTCATTGGTAAACAAAGTGAAAGAAGATGAAGCTAGTTTCAAGGCTCAAGCTGAAATTCAAAAGAATGAGATCGAAGACCTTCGGAAACAGTTGGCCGAAGCCAAAGAAAAAATGTGGTCTCGAAGAGGCTAACCGAGATATTAGTGAATATTGGAAAAAACTATTTAGAAAAAACAGTTGAAGAGCTTCGCGCATCCAAAGAAAGATGCTTCGAAAAATCCTTGGGCTACGTGGAGAAGATAAAGGCTAGCTTCGCAAACGTGGGCTCCTATTCCAACGAAGATAACTTCATATGTGGCGACCATGAAGGTGTTATTGAATGGATAAGTGGAGAAGCCGAAGCTTTCGAAGAAATTTTAAGTGATCACAGGGATGTCTGTGCGTTCTCTGGTGCGAGAGGAATTTCAGCCATCCTGGAGAAGGCGGGGTGCGACCATGTCAAGACCCTGGCTCAAGCCGAAGCTGCCTTTTCAGTGGATGATACAAAGGATCCCTCGGCTAAAGCAAGTTTAATGGGCGGAAAATTTTACAATGACATCTGGGTAAATGGTGGTCGAGAAATGGCTCACGAAATTATGAAGAAAAGTGAGAAAGACATTCACGATGCCTGAGTACAAGCAAAACAAGCTGAAGAAGCTGCAGAGCGCGAGAGACGCATAGGTATTGTTTCGTAGCACCTAGCTTCGGATATTGTTTTTGTGGCTTCAGACTGACTAATTTTTTCCGTTGTAGCTGAATTATCTCCACCACCGGAACCATTCGATCCATTAGCCGATCCAGCAACGAAGGAAGCACTAGAAATCATAAATATGGCTAAATCTGTTGTTGACGAAGTCGTGCGGAGAAGGTCCTGAAGGAAGACTAGTACTTATTGTAAAAACATTTTTAGATGAACAATGTAACTTTGCTGCAACGAGGTTGTAATCTTCGATGTGTAAAGTTTTGAATCTAATATGTAAATTATTTGTAATTCTCTTCTTTGCGCTGTATGAACTTTTATACACATACTGTTTTTGAGCCTTCAGCGAAAAAACACCTTCCCTTCTTTTTCATGCTTCGTAAAGAAAAGAATCCATGCTTCGTGAGAATATCCATACTTCGTAAAAACATTCATGCTTCATAAAATCATCCATGCTTCAAAAACAAGGGATCCCTTCTTTTGCAACATAGCTGATGAAACTGCATTGCTTGGCTTACTTTTGTGTCTTGGCACATTTTTATTTCACAAAGCATTCTCCGAAGATTGACTTCGTATTCAATTCGTGTCATTAGTGTGATATGATGTATGAGGTGATGCTATGCGAGATGATGTGATGATATGATGCAAAATATGATGCTAATGCCGAAGACACACTCCCACACGCCCACACTGAAACACACAATCTCTGCATTCCCTTAGGAACAGCCGAAGTCTTCTTTGCCATTTATTTTCGGCTTCACCGCTTATTTTTCGGTGTAAGTTCTGCATCCCCTTAGGAATGTCTTTTGAACTTCTTCGCCTTATATTTCGGCGGTATCACCGTTGACTTTTCGGTGTAAGTTCTGCATTCCCTTAGGAATGTCTTTTGAACTTCTTCGCCTTATATTTCGGCGGTTTTTGGCTCTGCATTCCCTTTGGAACGACTTTTGAGTAGAAAACTTACAGTGCGCTCCCTTAGGAACGACTTTTTTGTAGCATCGGCAAAACTTACGCTGCGCTCCCTTAGGAGTGTCTTTTTTGTAGCTACATCATTTATCTAGCTCTACATTTCCTTAGGAACGATTTTGAGCTTCGGCAATTTTTGAGCTTCATAAATCTGTGAAGGAAATATATTCCATTGTAATAGAAGCGAAACTGTTACAAGGAATTAAAACTAAATTTACTTTACTTGTTCCTTATTGAAAAACAAAAAGACATAGGACGTAAAAGTATTTCAGAGGTAGGATATGTCTCAATAAATGTGCTTTGATTATGGCACAGTACTATTGACTGTGCGAGCTTCGGATTCCTCCCTGAATTCTCGTTGCTGTTGAGAGTGCTGGCGCCCCTCTAGATGTTGGCCCCGTGAATAGATAAGTTGAAGTGGTGGTGGAGGTGGGGGTTGTGGCCAAGAAGCGTGTGACTGACTAGCCGAAGCAACAGAAGCTGCAGGATGATTGCCCACATACTCTGGTATGTAGGGAGAGTGGCATGAAGCAGTGTGCAAGACCTGCTTCGGATGATTCTGACGAGCTTTGGCCTCTGCGATCTCCTTTTGCTTCTGAATAGTGATTTGGCACATTCTTGTAGTATGGCCCTTGTCCTCGCCATAGAATAAATAGTAGATCTTCCTGGGCTGATCCCCAAATCTTCCTCTGAAGCCCCTGGCGCCTCTGCCCCTTGGAGCTGGCGGCCTGAAAGAGCTTTGCTGTTGAGCCAAAGATTATGAGGTGTATTGCGACCTTTGAGGTTGGCTCCCTTTGTCGTCGTTCTGACTGGAGCTATGAATCGACCTGACATGCCTCGGGTGGATTCGTCCTCCGAAGCCCCTGGTCATCTCAGAGAATCTGTACGCTTCCTCCCTTCTTTGGCGGAAGTCGTTATCAGCCCGAATGTACTCATCCATCTTCTGAAGTAGCTTCTCCAGGGTCTGTGGGGGCTTTCTGGCGAAATATTGAGCAGTAGGTCCTGGCCTAAGACCCTTGATCATGGCCTCAATGACAATTTCATTGGGCACTATAGGTGCTTGTGCCCTCAGTCGCAAGAACCTTCGTACATATGCCTGAAGGTATTCTTCGTGGTCTTGCATGCATTGGAACAAGGCCTGAGCTGTGACTGGCTTCATTTGAAAGCCTTAGAAACTGGTAACCAGCATGTCCTTAAGCTTCTGCCACGACGTGATAGTCCCTGGCCGAAGGGAAGAATACCAGGTTTGGGCTACATTCCGGACTGCCATGACGAAGGATTTCGCCATGACTGCGGTATTGCACCCATACGAAGATATAGTTGCTTCCTAGCTCATCAGAAACTGCTTTGGATCTGAGTGCCCATCATACATGGGAAGCTGAGTGTGGCGGAACTGCCCGAATTATTTCAACTTAAGTGTCTAAGCCCCGCCTTAGAGGCTAGACCACACTTAAATGGGAATAACCCGTCAATCCCTCGGATCTAGTCCGACACAGCCACTGACAGGATCAAGTACCACAATCTCACGCGATGGTGAGTCACAGAGCAAATACAATAAAGCATAAAACCATGCATGTAAGAGTATTAAATTATTACATCACCATCGGAGTTTTGCAAAAGTAGTCATCATTGTTCGAAGTGCAGCGGAATAAAACTAACGGTAAATAAACAGAGAGATGGGGAAGCCTGTCCCATCACTCCTCATGCTCCTCCTCAGCCGAGGTAGGGTCCCACTCGACAGTCCAACCCGGTGGCAAGATGGACGGCCAAGTCACTCCAGCAACCATGTCCTCCAGAGCTCCTGAAAAATTATGCCACAAGCAAGGTTGAGTATACTAATACTCAGCTAGACTTACCCGGTGTGAGGAGTCTACTCCTCTACCTCTAGACATGCAGCTGTTTGGCTGTGGGGTTTGGTTGCCAAAAGCACTAGCTGAGTTTCTAAATCAAGTTTTTAACTTTGTCAAATTAAGTGTGACTCTCTTAAGGCTAAATGTGTATTATCTACTCATACATAGTAGCAAACATTTTTAACAATCAACATCTTGTATCAGCTCATCATATTTCCACTTGTTACTCAATGCAGTACAATGGATCAAGCAGTCTCATTAGCTGCGAGAAGCAGACGATTCGAATCGAGTTTTTAAACCTTGCAAGGTAAACCTAAACACACGACGTGGCGAGGCACTCTGTCCCCACACACATCAACCGTCCCCATCGATTCCCCGTCAGCAGATCAGGGCTCACCGCCTTGGCGTACAATGCCTCACTGACCCCGACTGCCGTCGTGCAGTGACCGCACTTGTACCCACCATAACCGGAATGGGAGACCACGTCTCAGGTCGCGTGAGGGGATATGTCCACTGCCAGGTTCACTCAGGTACTAGGCTTACCGATTTACCATATTTCTCGGCATGTGCTTAGTACGTTCAATCGCTTGACATAGGTATCCGCACGTTAATCCTTATTCCAATTTCACCTCGTAGACCACGCATCCCCATGGATCCGTGTCCACCAACCAACTATCAATATGATATGAAAAGTGGGTACAACCAATTCTTGATCTCGCACGAGTGCTAGAAAAATCACTTGTCTTCTACCGAGATCCTAATTAAATAAAGCAACTACTCGACCTAGCAAACTAGTATCCATCTCAAAAGGATTCCTGAGATCATGCAACTAGGGTTTTCAAACAACTCCTACACTTAAGTGCACAGTACAAGCCTACAAACATTAAGTGTAGTAAAATAGCATATATAAATGGTTATGCATAAAACCGGGGCTTGCCTTCCAAGGCTGTGGCAGGCAGATCCTCTGGTGTAGGATCTGGTGCTGGATCCGGGGCTACCTCCTGAGCAGCTCCTTGCTCCGGCACGAGGACGTACTCTCCGTCAGCAAGGTTACAGTCTATCGAAATGCAATGAACAAGTATGTCATGATTATGTAGGATTTACTAACATTATGCTAGGAGAAGAAAAACTAAGTTAATGAGTAACTTAGGGTTTCGGGGTCATACGTGGCCTTTAGTGGTTTTTTTGCTTATCACTCTAGGTTTAGGTTTTGTTAGGGCTAGGCATAGTGAATTGGTATTGCCTTTATATATTTCAGTGGACAAGTTATAAAGGGTTTTAGGATGACACTAATTCCCATTATTCATTTTTCCCTTTCTTTAATTTTCTATTTATGGTTTCTAGTGTAGGTTTGAACTACAACAGTGGTTTAACTTTTTCCAAAAATTCTGTAAAAATTACAGTGGGTTGCCATGGGTCATTATAGCCTGTTCTAGGAATTTGAGGTTAAAAATAAAAAGGCTATGCTTTAGACAAAAATAACAAAGGTTGTGTAAAATGGGCCACTTTGCACTACATCTCTTAATTAGGGGTGGGTTCTGTCCTAAGGGTTATTTTTGTTGGCATCTAATAATAATAATAAGCTTCTGTGCCAAAGATCACAGAAGGCTAAGGGATGGTTATTTAGTTATGATTTTCTAAATTTAATGCCAAAAAGGCACTTTCTACTACATTGTTATTTGAAAAATGTCAAACAGCAAATTTCATATTTTTCCTAAGTTCTTAATAACAAAACATTAATTATCCCAAGGGTTGGGGTGTTTTCACCATGGGGTCATTTTTGTAGGGTTTTTTCTAAGTTTTCCTTATTTTCCTAAAATAAAAGGGATCCTACTTATTTTATACTAAACCAGGTTATAATAGATTTTTCTAGTGAACTACATTGAATAAGTACTCTAACAAAAATAAGAGTGCCCTCTGGTTCATCATTTTAATCACCTTTTCTATTTTTCTAAATCTTAAGCATATTGTGAAATAAATGGCAAAAACTAACTTAATGGGTTGGACAGAGAGGTTTAGCATTTTTAAACAGGTCAGTAGGTGGACATAAGTTTCTCCAAATTTTTCTAACCTTAGTCAAATAGTGCAACCATTTTTAATTCTATTATTTAGCTTTTGGTGAAAACAATAATTAAATCAGAACCCTAAAGTTTTCTGTAGTACATAGGGGTTTTATATTTTTCTTAAGTAGTTTACATTATTTAAAGTCTGACAAAATTGATTTGACTAAATTTGGATGAATAAAACAGAAGTTATGAATTATTAAAGTTCTGTTCAAATTTAAAATCAGATTTAATAAAGGTTTTCTGGAAAAGTAGTTTACACCGAGGACCCTGGGTTATTTCCAAACTAACTCCCTCAGTTATACCCCCGCGTTACTATTCATTTGAGTCACTGACATTTCACAAAACCCCCCAGACTTCTTTCCTTCTCCCTCGCGGTCCTTCCCTAGGTTTAAACAGTACCCGCAGGAAAGAAAAGGGTGGCGCGGCTTACCGGCGGCGAGGGAGGTCCGGCGAGGGGCAGGGTTGGCTCGGGGAGGCTCTGGCGGACACAGCGATGTGCGGCTCAACGGCGGGGATGGCCGGAATCGCTCGGTCCACGTGCGCAGGCGGGTGTCCTCGTCGGCAGCGGGTGTGCCGGCCAAATCACGGCGACCTAGTTCAATCCGATGGCACGGTGAGCTCCACAGGGTGACGTAGAGACTGTGTGCACAAGGAATCGAAAAATGGTTCAGTGGATTACCCTGTCCACGCACTCCGGCGGGGTTGTGAACTCCGGCGACCGTGGACTGGCCTCTCCGGCGAAGCAGACTTCGATTCCTTGCTCGGGGAGCTTCACTGAGGTGTGCTTAGTCGTCTCCGAGGGTCGGACGGGGTTGGGAAAGGCTGGGCTGGCCGGTCTACGACGGTAGGGGCTCGGGTGGCCGCGGACACGCCGCGCACGGGCAAACAGCGGTGAGTTGAGCTCCGGTGAGGTTTGAGCGTGCGCGGAAGAGTGTGGTCGACGCCTAAGTGGGCTTTATAGGCACGGGCGCAAGTCATGGCGTCGGCTGGCCTTTGGCGCGATGCGGGGCACGTGCGGGCGTGCTCTGGCGTGCACAGAGCGCGTCGAACACGTGGAGCTTTTTTTCTGCCCGTGTTCCACAGCTCGCCCAAGTCGCAAACATGCGAATCTTGGCAAAAATCCGGCGCGAGTCTTTTCCTGGCACCTAGGGTTGTCTCTCATCCATGAGTCACCATGGTAGATATGCCCTAGGTAGGGAGATCTTTGGACGCCAAATCAGGTATGTCTCTCTGCCCACCTCGCGACAAAAACCATGCCAAGGCATGTCAAACGTCAAGGTCTCGGGCTCAACTTTTTCCAGTGGGTGCCCTAGGTGGTATGCCACATTTTTGGTATAGAACTTAGGTGGTTTTGATGCCATCTTCAAGGTGAACACGGTTGATCTTTAGTGTAGGTGTAGTTTTTGACTTAGAGGGAATTTGAGAGCTCTAGCTCTTTCTCTACTTAAGGAAGGGATTTGGGGTTTCTCAAGGGGTCTTTTTGTAACATTACCTTCCCATATTTGCTAGTTATAAAGTTACTTAAAGTTTGGTTAAAGATTAACTCATGGTGTGCACATTTGCTTATTCTCTCCCCCTCTCAACCATGGTTTTGGGAGATAGGGTTCAAGAGAGGTTTAGGGTTTACTCTCCTCTTGCCCAAGGTAGTAAGTGCACAAGAGCTTGAGTGATGCTCTTAGGTCATTAACAAATCTTGATTAACACATGGTCTCCAAGGTTCTTATATTCTCCTCAAGTTTCTACCATAGGTGATCACAGTCATTAGTACCAAGGTGTGCTCTAGCCATGGTAACACTTGAGGTGTTACAGCCCTCCCCCCTTAAAGGAATCTCGTCCCGAGATTTTAGGCAAAGTCCTCTAGAGGGGTGCTATGAAGGCACGTTGGTGGGCTACTCTTTCTTATACTCAAGTTTCTCTAGTTAACTGCTCTTCGAATGTCATTCTCTTTGCAACTTCAGAAGGAAGCCCTTTTTAAGTTAAATTCACAACTTAGACTATCCTTGTTATCTAAGTTTTTCTTATAATTGTATTCAAAAGGGCAGGTGGGGGTGGGGTTTTGGGTTACGTACCGACTCCTTTGGGCAGAAAGTCGGGGAAGCGAGAGCGCAGAAAATCCTCAGTCTCCCATGTAGCTTCTTCTACTGAATGGTGACTCCACTGAACCTTATACATTCGGATTGACCTTGCCCGCATTGATCTCTCTTTCTGATCCAATACCTTGATGGGGTATTCTTGATAGGATAAGTCTGGTTCTATCTCAAGGTCTGGTTCAGGTAGCACCTCAGTGGGTAGGCGGACACATTTCCGCAGCTGAGATACATGAAATACATTGTGAACTGCTGACATGTGAGGTGGCAATTCCAATTGATAGGCTACGGGTCCACAACTTGCTTTTATCTCATAGGGTCCAATGTAGCGAGGAGCTAACTTGCCCTTAATCCTGAATCTCTGGACACCCTTGGTAGGTGATACCTTAAGATAAACATGATCTCCCACCTCAAACTGTAGAGGCTTCTACCTCTTGTCATGATAGCTCTTTTGCCTGGCCTGAGCAGCTTCTAAGTTCTTTGTAATAACCCTGACCTTTTCCTCTGCCTCAAGTACCAAATCTGGCCCAAATATTTCCCTTTCTCCTGCTTGAGACCAATTCAGCGGGGTCCTACACCTTCTCCCATATAAGGCTTCAAAAGGTGCCATCTTTAGACTGGACTGATAGTTGTTATTATAAGAAAACTCTGCCAAGGAAAGACACTTGTCCCAATCTTTTCCGTAGTGTAGTGCACATGCCCGCAACATGTCTTCCAAAATCTGATTTAACCTTTCCGTCTGGCAATCTGTTTGGGGATGGTATGCTGAGCTTCGTATTACTTGGGTCCCAAGTGATTCTTGCAGCCGCTCCCAAAAGCGTGCCACAAACAGTGCTCCTCTGTCAGATACAATGGTCTTTGGAATACCATGCAATCGCACTATTTGATCAACATAAATTTCCGCATACTTCTCTGCCTTGTGGGTGGTATGCACTGGTAAGAAATGAGCAGTCTTGATCAATCTGTCCACAATAACCCAAATGGAATCATGGTGCCTGGAGGTATTGGGCAATCCTACGATAAAGTCCATGCAAATGTCCTCCCATTTCCAAGATGGTATGGGAAGGGGTTGCAAAGGGCCTGCTGCCTTCAAATGACTGGCTTTGATTCTCTAGCAGGTGTCACACTCGGATATATACTTGGCAATTTCCCTCTTCATCCTGGTCCACCAGTATAAGGATCTGAGATCATGGTACATCTTGTTGCTACCGGGGTGCATGGAGAATTTGGAAAGGTGAGCTTCATCCAGTATCTTCTTTCTGAGCTCAGGGTCCTTGGGAACAACCAATCGATCTCAAAACCATAAAATTCCCTTACTATCCTGACGGAAGCACTTGTATTTTTCTGCCTTCTGCTTGATCATGTCTTTGATAACCTGAACACCCTTATCCTCAATCTATGCCCTGACTATTTGCTCTTGCAATGTGGGCTCTACCGAGATATAACTTAGGGCACCTGAAGAAACAACTTCCAGGTTCAGCTTGCACAATTCATCACATAGGGTGGTAACTCTTGCATCCATGCTCATACAATTGCACTGGGCCTTTCTGCTCAAGGCATCTGCCACAACATTGGCTTTGCCAGGATGGTAATGCACCTCTAAATCATAATCCTTGATTAACTCCAACCATCTCCTCTGCCTCATGTTCAGATCTGCCTGAGTGAAGATGTATTTGAGACTCTTGAGATCAGTGTAGATGTTACAGTGAGCTCCCATCAAGTAGTGTATCCATATTTTAAGAGCATGAACCACAGCTGCTAATTCTAGATCATGTGTAGGGTAGTTCTGCTCATGGGGTCTGAGTGCTCGGGAAGCATAAGCAATTACTCTGTTATATTGCATCAAGACACATCCCAATCCCGTACCAGACGCATCACAATAAACCTTAAAGGGCTTGGTGTTATCAGGTTGAGCCAGCACTGGGGCTGTTGTCAAATGTTGCCTCAAAGTATGAAAGGCATCTTCGCACTTTTGGCTCCAATCATACTTGACTCCCTTCTTTAACAGTTCAGTCATTGGTTTGGCAATTCTGGAGAAATCCGGAATAAATCGTCGATAATACCCTACCAACCCTAGAAAACTCCGAATCTGCCTCACTGTAGTCGGGGGTTTCCAATCCATCACCTCTTGTATATTCTCAGGATCAACAGATATCCCATCCTGAGAAATTGTGTGACCTAAGAATTTAATCTCCTTTAGCCAAAACTCACATTTAGACAACTTAGCATAAAGATGATGATCGCGTAGCCACTGAAGCACGATATGCAGATGCTCAGTATGTTTATCTTCATTCTTTGAATAGACTAGAATATCATCAATGAAAATGACCACGAACTTGTCTAATTCTGGCATGAATACTGAGTTCATCAGGTACATAAAATAAGCTGGGGCATTGGTCAGCCCAAAAGACATCACCAAAAACTCATAAAGCCCATATCTGGTGGAGAAAGCCATCTTGGGAATATCACTGGCACGGATCTTGATCTGATGGTTACCCGAGCGAAGATCTATCTTGGAGAACACTTTGGCTCCTACCAACTGATCGAACAGAACATCAATGCGGGGCAGAGGGTATTTGTTCTTGATGGTCACCGCATTGAGAGGGCGGTAGTCAACACACATTCTCAAACTCTCATCCTTTTTCTTCACGAACAAGGCAGGACATCCCCATGGTGAAGTACTTGGGCGAATGAACCCCTTGTCCAACAACTCTTGCAATTGCTTTTTCAGTTCTGCCAATTCCGCGGGAGGCATCCTATAGGGTCTCTTGGAGATAGGAGCAGTCCCGGGTTGCAATTCGATTGCGAACTCAATGTCTCGGTCAGGTGGCATCCCTGGCAATTCATCTGGGAAAACAGTTGGGTAGTCACAGACCACTGGGATCTTTTCTACCGGGGATTCTAGCATGACGAAGGCACAGGAACGGGTACAACCTTGGTCAGGCAAATATAGTGTGGTTTCACCACAAGTTGGCGAGTGCACCTCAATGGCCCTAGCTGCAATATCCATCACAGCCTGATTTCTGGTCAACCAGTCAGTTCCCAATATGATATCCACACTATCCAAGCCCAAAATGAGGAGGTTAGTTTTGATTATCAGACTACCATACTTTAAAGGCACATTCTTGTTGATTTGGTAGGTGGCAACCCTGCCTCCTGGTGTTGAAATTGTGATACCCCCATTGGTGTGGTGAAAAGGTAATTAGCACTTGGCACTAAATTTGGCACTGATAAAACTATGCGATGCACCAGAATCAAAAAGAATAATGGCAGGATAATTCAAAACTGTAAACATACCAGTCATAACGGGTGCTCCTTCTGGAATATAAGCCATGGTGGTGAAGTTTAGCCTGCCTTGCCTCACTTGTACCTTCTGCCTCTTGCCTTGGTTCTGATTAACATTCTGCCCCTGCCTCTGCTGGTTCCGGGGGCAATTCTTGGCATAATGTCCGGTGTTGCCGCAAGTGAAACACCTGTTGTCATTCACCTGGCGATACTGCTGCTGCTGCTGATTGTTCCTCTGAGCTGGAAACTAGGTGCGGTTGGGTGCCTGCTGTTGCTGCTGCTGTGGTCGGATCACCCATCGCCCTTGCTGCTGCTGAGGTCCCCTGCTCTGAGTGTCAGACACAATCCTGAAACGCTGTGGCTGAGCTTAGGGTCCTGCCACAGGGGTCTTCCTCTTCTTTTCTGCCTGTCGGGCTGTGATGCAGTCCTCCTGGGAGATAGCCATGTTGACCAACTCATTGTAGCTGTTGGCCCTGACGGTGTTGAGACGGTCACGGAGCTTAGTGTTGAGCCCCCTCCTGAACCTGTCTCTCTTCTTCTCGTCCGTATCTGCATGATACCCAGCATACTGGCACAGGTCATTAAAAGCCTGAGCATACTGCAACACGGTCCTGTTGCCCTGAGTGAGTGCCAGAAACTCGTTGAGCTTTCGGTCCATAATCCCGGCGGGTATGTGGTGTCCCCTGAAAGCTGCCTTGAACTCTCTCCATTCCACCTCTCGGTCCTCTGGCTGCATAGCAAGAAAATGGTCCCACCAAGTCCTTGTGGGTTCGCGAAGCTGCTGGGTGGCAAACCTGACTTTAGTGACTTCTGAACAAGCTCCATGGAGTAGTGGGAATTTGGATTCCACTACCCTCAACCACACATCTGCATCAAGTGTGTCCTCGGCCCTGGTGAACAATGGAGGCTGGGTACTGAGGAACTCCTGGTAGGTAGCTGCCGCGGGGTAACGCTGATGATCTCCACCACCATAGTGCTAAGGTGGTGGCTGACGCTGAGCTAGCTGCCTCAAGATCTCATTCTGCTGAGCCATTAGCTCCTGCAGAGTGGGAGGCGGTGGCGGCGGTGGAGGAACGCGCTCATTCTGGCCGCGTCGCTGTCTCCCGGCCATCTGAAAAATCACATATATTCTCAATACCATATCTTCAAGTTTAAGGTTTAATCGCGGTGAAGGAGTCAAAGGCGAATCAATAGATTTCGACATATACAAAAAGGATTTTAAAAGGCATAAACTTTCCTTCCAAATTTAACTAACAGCATCCATCAATCATGCTTCCAAAAGAGTTTATCACGATTACATCAAGGGTCCCAAAAAGACTCAACTCTACCTAGCCTAGTACCCCAAGGGTGCAAAAGCTAAGCTAGCTGCGAGGAGTCCTACCATCACCGACTTCTAACTCTATCCCGGACACCTAGTGAGCGAACGAGGCAACACTCGACTCGGGGGAAGGTGGTCTCCCTGAGCCAGTAGTGTCCACGCTGGAGGCAGGCTCCTCTCCTCCCTCAATGTCGACGTCCTCATTGGCCTCCATGTCCTGGATCTCCTGGTGATGCATATCCAGGTGCTCATTAGCCTCGGCAAGCTGCTGCTGGGTGTTAATGAGCTGATCCTCGAGAACCTCAATGGTGTTCTCCCTGGTCCCCACTAATTCCTCCAACTCTTGGATCTCATTGGATAGCTGCTCCACCTGCAAGTCCTTTTCCACCATCTCAGTGGACAAATCAACCACGAGCTTCTCTCTGTTGTCCAGGGTGATCTTTGTTGCCTCTAACAAGGCCATCAGATGGGACATCACCTCACCACGCATCACTTGCAGACGGTACAGAGCATTCATGCACTGTACGGTCAAGTGCGCAGTCTGACCTGGGTAGATAGCCCAGATGTCCTTGGCATGCTCCACCCGATCCTTCCACATTGGGTCGTCCTCCCTTTCCGCGGGGAACAAGCCAATGGGGTGGGTAGACAGCTCCAAGGGATGGAATCCGCAGAAAGTGGTCAACCCGTGCAGAGCAATCGCCTCGATTGTGTCCTCAGCCCGGTATCCAAAAGACTCAGAGTCCAGTGAACGCCAGCCTGGCTGCAGGGGATGAGGCTCCAGGGTCATCCTCACCCTACAGCGGGCCACTCGATGCTTCTCGAACTGCTGCACCGCGTACTGAGGAGGCGTCGTGTATCCGGCCCCCTGAAGTACCTCCCACAAAATGCGGGGAAAGCCCTCTCGTGCAAGCCCGTCAGTGTGGGACAGTGCATTTCTGTCGTCTAAGGATCCATGGGAAGTCATCTGTGTACGGTTAAGCGTAAGTAAAAGAAAAAGAATTATAAAAAGAACAAGAAAAATAAGACTCAGCTACTCTCCAACTATAAAAATGGTATTGGGATACTTAGTTGGTCATCAGTTTGTTTTTAAGTCTTTACTCAATTATCCATTTGTTTAATTTAAGAATGCATGCATGCTCGTCCTAAACGACCTCACAGCAATGTAAAGGGAATAGGGAAGAACTCCCGTCCCTTAAAATGGCCTGTAGGGCCTAATCACTTAGCCACCTAGCTACCCTTCTATCATCCTAAGGCTTCACGTCCTAGGTCTATCCTGATCGTCCTACGATCTATCCAACATTGTTTCTATCAAGTTTTATTTTCGGAAAAGGATGGTATTTACATTTTATTGATTCCTCTGTGGTGGTACAAGCTCCGATACCAGCTGTGGCGGAACTGCCCGAATTATTCCAACTTAAGTGCCTAAGCCCCGCCTTAGAGGCTAGACCACACTTAAATGGGAATAACCCGTCAATCCCTCGGATCTAGTCCGACACGACCACTGACAGGATCAAGTACCACAATCTCACGCGATGGTGAGTCACAGAGCAAAAACAATAAAGCATAAAACCATGCATGTAAGAGTATTAAATTATTACATCACCATCGAAGTTTTGCAAAAGTAGTCATCATTGTTCGAAGTGCAGCGGAATTACATCACCATCGGAATTACTAATACTCAGCTAGACTTACCCGGTGTGAGGAGTCTACTCGTCTACCTCTAGACATGCAGTTGTTTGGCTATGGGGTTTGGTTGCCAAAAGCACTAGCTGAGTTTCTAAATCAAGTTTTTAACTTTGTCAAATTAAGTGTGACTCTCTTAAGGCTAAATGTGTACTATCTACTCATACATAGTAGCAAACATTTTTAACAATCAACATCTTGTATCAGCTCATCATATTTCCACTTGTTACTCAATGCAGTATAATGGATCAAGCAGTCTCATTAGCTGCGAGAAGCAGACGATTCAAATTGAGTTTTTAAACCTTGCAAGGTAAACCTAAACACACGACGTGGCGAGGCACTCCGTCCCCACACACATCAACCGTCCCCATCGATTCCCCGTCAGCAGATCAGGGCTCACCGCCTTGGCGTACAATGCCTCACTGACCCCGACTGCCGTCGTGCAGTGACCGCACTTGTACCCACCATAACCGGAATGGGAGACCACGTCTCAGGTCGCGTGAGGGGATATGTCCACTGCCAGGTTCACTCAGGTACTAGGCTTACCGATTTACCATATTTCTCGGCATGTGCTTAGTACGTTCAATCGCTTGACACAGGTATCCGCACGTTAATCCTTATTCCAATTTCACCTCGTAGACCACGCATCCCCATGGATCCGTGTCCACCAACCAACTATCAATATGATATGAAAAGTGGGTACAACCAATTCCTGATCTCGCGCGAGTGCTAGAAAAATCACTCGTCTTCTACCGAGATCCTAATTAAATAAAGCAACTACTCGACCTAGCATACTAGTATCCATCTCAAAAGGATTCCTGAGATCATGCAACTAGGGTTTTCAAACAACTCCTACACTTAAGTGCACAGTACAAGCCTCAAAACATTAAGTGTAGTAAAATAGCATATATAAACGGTTATGCATAAAACCGGGGCTTGCCTTCCAAGGCTGTGGCAGGCAAATCCTTTGGTGTAGGCTCTGGTGCTGGATCCGGGGCTACCTCCTGAGCAGCTCCTTGCTCCGGCACGAGGACGTACTCTCCGTCAGCAAGGTTACAGTCTATCGAAATGCAATGAACAAGTATGTCATGATTATGCAGGATTTACTAACATTATGCTAGGAGAAGAAAAACTAAGTTAATGAGTAACTTAGGGTTTCGGGGTCATACGTGGCCTTTAGTGGTTTTTTTGCTTATCACTCTAGGTTTAGGTTTTGTTAGGGCTAGGCATAGTGAATTGGTATTGCCTTTATATATTTCAGTGGACAAGTTATAAAGGGTTTTAGGATGACACTAATTCCCGTTATTCATTTTTCCCTTTCTTTAATTTTCTATTTATGGTTTCTAGTGTAGGTTTGAACTACAACAGTGGTTTAACTTTTTTCCAAAAATTCTGTAAAAATTACAATGGGTTGCCATGGGTCATTATAGCCTGTTCTAGGAATTTGAGGTTAAAAATAAAAAGGCTATGCTTTAGACAAAAATAACAAAGGTTGTGTAAAATGGGCCACTTTGCACTACATCTCTTAATTAGGTGTGGGTTCTGTCCTAAGGGTTATTTTTGTTGGCATCTAATAATAATAATAAGCTTCTGTGCCAAAGATCACAGAAGGCTAAGGGATGGTTATTTAGTTATGATTTACTAAAGTTTAATGTCAAAAAGGCACTTTCTACTACATTGTTATTTGAAAAATGTCAAACAGCAGATTTCATATTTTTCCTAAGTTCTTAATAACAAAACATTAATTATCCCAAGGGTTGGGGTGTTTTCACCCTGGGGTCATTTTTGTAGGGTTTTTCTAAGTTTTCCTTATTTTCCTAAAATAAAAGGGATCCTACTTATTTTACACTAAACCAGGGTATAATAGATTTTTCTAGTGAACTACATTCAATAAGTACTCTAACAAAAATAGGATTGCCCTCTGGTTCATCATTTTAATCACCTTTTCTATTTTTCTAAATCTTAAGCATATTGTGAAATAAATGGCAAAAACTAACTTAATGGGTTGGACAGAGAGGTTTAGCATTTTTAAACAGGTCAGTAGGTGGACATAAGCTTCTCCAAATTTTTCTAACCTTAGTCAAATAGTGCAACCATTTTTAATCTTATTATTTAGCTTTTGGTGAAAACAATAATTAAATCAGAACCCTAAAGTTTTCTGTAGTACATAGGGGTTTTATATTTTTCCTAAGTAGTTTACATTATTTAAAGTCTGACAAAATTGGTTTGACTAAATTTCGATGAATAAAACAGAAGTTATGAATTATTAAAGTTCTGTTCAAATTTAAAATCAGATTTAATAAAGGTTTTCTGGAAAAGCAGTTTACACCGAGGACCCTGGGTTATTTCCAAACTAACTCCCTCAGTTATACCCCCGCGTTACTATTCATTTGAGTCACTGACATTTCACAAAACCCCCCAGACTTCTTTCCTTCTCCCCTGCGGTCCTTCCCTAGGTTTAAACAGTACCCGCAGGAAAGAAAAGGGTGGCGCGGCTTACCGGCGGTGAGGGGCAGGGTTGGCTCGGGGAGGCTTTGGCGGTCACAGCGATGTGCGGCTCGACGGAGGGGATGGCCGGAATCGCTCGGTCCACGTGCGCAGACGGGTGTCCTCGTCGGTGGCGGGTGTGCCGGCCAAATCACGGCGACCTAGTTCAATCCGATGGCACGGTGAGCTCCACGGGGTGACGTAGAGACTGTGTGCACAAGGAATCGGAAAATGGTTCAGTGGATTACCCTGTCCACGCACTCCGGCGGGGTTGTGAACTCCGGCGACCGTGGACTGGCCTCTCCGGCGAAGCAGACTTCGATTCCTCGCTCGGGGAGCTTCACTGAGGTGTGCTTAGTCGTCTCCGAGGGTCGGACGGGGTTGGGAAAGGCTGGGCTGGCCGGTCTACGGCGGCAGGGGCTCGGGTGGCTGCGGACACGCCGCGCACGGGCAAACGGCGGTGAGTTGAGCTCCGGTGAGGTTTGAGCGTGCGCGGAAGAGTGTGGTCGACGCCTGAGTGGGCTTTATAGGCGTGGGCGCGAGTCATGGCGTCGGCTGGCCTTTGGCGCGACGCGGGGCGCGCGCGGGCGTGCTCTGGCGTGCATAGAGCGCGTCGAACACGTGGAGCTTTTCTTCTGCCCGTGTCGCAAACGTGCGAATCTTGGCAAAAAAATCCGGCGCGAGTCTTTTCCTGGCACCTAGGGCTGTCTCTCATCTGTGAGTCGCCATGGCAGATATGCCCTAGGTAGGGAGATCTTTGGACGCCAAATCAGGTATGTCTCTCTGCCCACCTCGCGACAAAAACCATGCCAAGGCATGTCAAACATCAAGGTCTCGGGCTCAACTTTTTCCAGTGGGTGCCCTAGGTGGTATGCCACATTTTTGGTATAGAACTTAGGTGGTTTTGATGCCATCTTCAAGGAGAACACGGTTGATCTTTAGTGTAGGTGTAGTTTTTGACTTAGAGGGAATTTGAGAGCTCTAGCTCTTTCTCTACTTAAGGAAGGGATTTGGGGTTTCTCAAGGGGTCTTTTTGTAACATTACCTTCCCATATTTGCTGGTTATAAAGTTACTTAAAGTTTGGTTAAAGATTAACTCATGGTGTGCACATTTGCTTATTCTCTCCCCCTCTCAACCATGGTTTTGGGAGATAGGGTTCAAGAGAGGTTTAGGGTTTACTCTCCTCTTGCCCAAGGTAGTAAGTGCACAAGAGCTTGAGTGATGCTCTTAGGTCATTAACAAATCTTGATTAACACATGGTCTCCAAGGTTCTTATATTCTCCTCAAGTTTCTACCACAGGTGATCACAGTCATTAGTACCAAGGTGTGCTCTAGCCATGGTAACACTTGAGGTGTTACACTGAGGTGGCTTGTATGACGGGGGCCATGGGGTATCCTGTAGTTCTGCTGCCAAGGGAGAAGCATCATCAAAAGTAAAGGTATCATGATTAAAATCATCATACCATCCATCTTCGTTGAATAAGCCTTCTTGACGAAGCTCCCTATGTTGGGGCCTTCGATCTTGTTCATCTTGAGCAAGATGAAGCACTTCTTCAGTAGCTTCGTCGATCTTCCTTTGAAGATCAGCCAGCCGCGCCATCTTCTCCTTCTTCCTTTGTACTTGTTGATGGATGATTTCCATGTCCCTAATCTCTTGGTCTAACTCCTCCTGGAGTGTTGGACTGGTAGCCTTCCTCTCTGGCTTCGAGCTTCTCGGAGAGAAAGAGTTTCCTAATTTGGGTCCAGTGGCTGCAGTGCAGCAGCACCTAGCGCTGAAGCTTTCTTCGGCGGCATGATAAAAGTTAGTGCTTGCCGAAGGTGGTCGAAAGAGTTCACCGGAGGTGGGCGCCAATGTTGGGGACTTGTTCTCAAATGCTATGAATTAAGAACAAGGCAACACAAAATGTTAAAGGTTAAGACCCTTCGTCCTTCGAAGCATTATTCCCCCTCAGGACATAATGATCTTCAAACGAAGGTCGTGAAGGACATACCTTCATGATTGCAGTGTATATTAATAAAAGAAGAAGCATGTAAAAACATAGAAAACAACACGAATGATTATGTAACATTATTAACTCATCTTTTATTATATGTCATGAATAAACAGAAATAATACATAATCATATTTGTACCTTCGGCTTGACAGAAGGAGATAGTACAAGAGTAATGCACGAGCGAGTACAAATCAGCGTGAACAGTATGGGGGTACTGTTCATCTATTTATAGGCACAGGACGCAGCCTGCGAGAAATTACATTCATACCCTTTATATTTACTATTGACTTATGGACAACTCTATGAGGACTAGATAGCCTTTTCCCCTTAAAGTCGGTTCCTTTTTCCGCTATTTAGCCGAAGCTCCCTTGCGCGTAGCTTCGGAGCAACTCCAGCCTTCGTCACGATCATGCTTTTTACATCGTATATGCTTTTAACCCGAGTTCGAAGGTACCTGTTCATATGTTACACTTGGAAGACATTGTTATATCACGTTTTTGAGGACCTTCGGAGGACGAAGGCCCCCAACAGCTATATCCCAGGGTCAGGGAAGTAGTAGTGTTCGTCCTCGCTACGTTCCACCCTAGGGTACACCAGTTCGCACTGGGGGAGGCCAGCGTCCAGCTCAGCACACACCTCAGGAGACTCCACCAACTTGTTAGGCTGCCCCCACTGGCAGCCTAGCGAAATTCTTGGGACAGAGTGCTGGTACCACATGCTATAAGTGTGGTAAGACAGGTCATTATGCTAATGTTTGTCCGCAGAGGAGTGCTACTACACCTGTGCAGAACAAGCAACACTCCAGGATCTGGCAAGGGATTCTCTATTGCTAGGGTTAATCAGGTTAGCGCTGATGCTACTGCTGAAGGAGCTAACATCGCACTTGGTATGTTTTATATTAATGCAATTCCTGCAACAATATTATTTGATTCTGGTGCTACACATTCATTCATGTCTGCTCGATATGCCAACACAAATGAATTACCACTGTGAAATATGAAAACACCAATGATAGTAATTACACCTAAAGGGCTTGTTGAGGCAATCATATGACACATAAATTGACATTGATAATTATGGGAAGAGAATTCTGGGCTACCCCTATAACACTAGAGGAAAGCAGTATAGATTTGATCCTTGGTATGTCATGGTTAAGAAAGGCAAAGGCCATTATACAATGTGGTAGGGGTACTGTAGAACTCACCAGCCCTAAAGGCGAATGATTTGAAGATGAAATTGTAGTAACTACCACTACCAGACTTGCGGCATTCTTAGTAAATGGGAAGTTTGTTGGTGACAACATTCATGTGGTTAGGGATTTTCCAGATGTCTTTCCCGAGGAGTTACCAGAGATGCCACCAGATAGGGAAGTTGAGTTTGTCATTGATCTCTGACCTGGGACTGCTCCTTTTTCTAAACGACCATACAGGATGTCCGTAGAAGAGTTAAAAGAACTTAAGAAGCAATTAATGGAGTTGCAGGAGGCTAGGTACATTCGTCGGAGTTCCTCACCTTGGGGAGCGTCGGTTCTGTTTGTACAGAAGAAAGATGGATCGCAAAGGATGTGCGTGGATTATAGATCCCTTAATGATGTTACTGTGAAGAATAAGTACATGTTGCCCCGCATTGAGGATTTATTTGATCAGATGAGAGGTGCTAGGGTATTCTCGAAGATTGATCTCCGATCGGGTTACCATCGAATGAAGATTAGGCCATATGATATTCCCAAGACAGCTTTCTCGACCTGATATGGTTTATATGAGTTCACAGTTATGTCATTTGGACTAACTCATGCACTAGTCTATTTTATGAATCTGATGAATAAGGTGTTCATGGAGTATCTTGATAGATTCGTCGTGGTATTCATCGACGATATTCTTATTTATTCCAAGAGTGATAGTGATCATGAGGAACATCTGAGATTGGTGCTACAGAAGCTACGTGATAATCAACTCTACGCCAAGTACAGTAAATGCAAGTTCTTGATTGATGAGGTGCCATTCCTTGGACATATCATTTCTAATGGTGGGATATCAGTGGATCCTGCTAAAGTCAAGAAGATAATGGCATGGAGCATACCCACTACAGAAACTGAAGTCCGGAGTTTCTTAGGACTTGCAGGCTATTATCGGAGATTTATTGAAGGGTTCTCTAAGATTGCTAAGCCTATGACCTCACTTCTAGAGAAGGGCAGAGAGTTCAAGTGGGACTCGAAGTGCCAAGATAGCTTTGATAAACTAAAGATGAGGTTGATGTCACCCCCAGTGTTGGTTATGCCAGATCTACAGAAGGGATTTGACATTTATTGTGATGCATGCGGCCAAGGCTTGGGATGTGTGCTTATGCAAGAAGGCCACATGATTGCCTACGCGTCTCATCAGTTGCGGAAACATGAGTTGAACTACCCCACTCATGACTTAGAACTGGCAGCCGTAGTGCATGCGCTTAAGATATGGAGGCATTATATCATGGGAATCAAATGCCAAGTATACACTGATCATAAGAGTTTGAAGTATATATTCACTCAGAAGGATCTCAACCTTAGGCAATGACGATGGTTGGAGCTCATAAAGGATTATGATTTGAAGATTCATTATCATCCAGGCAAGGCGAACCTGGTTGCGGATGCCTTGAGTCGAAAGGAGCACGTTCATTTAGCTATTGTTTCCCAGCTACCCGATGAGATTGTTGAAAATTTCAGGAGACTCAACCTGGGAATAGTTGCACATACTGAAGGAGTCACTATTGATGTGGAACCTACCTTGGAGCAAGAAATTCGTAAAGGTCAGATTGGTGATGCCAAAATTCAAGAGATCAAGGATTTGATTACTAAAGGTAGAGGTATAGAATTCACGGAGGACGAGCAAGGCATTGTATGGTTCAAGGACCGGATATGTGTTCCTGATATTGATAGCCTTCGTGAGACTATATTGAAGGAAGCCCATGATTCTGATTACTCTATTCATCCTGGGAGCACTAAGATGTAAAAGATTTGAAGCAGAAGTACTGGTGGTATGGGCTGAAGAGAGATGTGACTGCACATGTGGCTATGTGTGACGTGTGTTAAAGAGTCAATGTTGAACATCAAAGACCAGCTGGATTATTGCACCCATTAAAGATACCTGAATGGAAGTGGGAAGAATTTGGCATGGATTTCATTACCGGATTGCCTCGCACCCCGAAAGAATATGATTCTATATGGGTGATTGTCGATAGACTGACCAAAGTGGCTAACTTCATTCCGGTCAAGACTACCTATAAAGGCGCTCAGCTGGCAGAGTTATATATGGCTTGGATTGTGTGTTTACATGGAGTACCAAAGAAGATTGTGTCTGATCGCGGTTCACAGTTTACCTCAAGATTTTGGAGAAGCTTTCATGAGAATATGAATACAAAGTTGAACTTCAGTACGGCTTATCACCCTCAGACTGATGGCTAGACTGAAAGGACCAATCAGGTGTTGGAAGACATGTTGAGAGCTTGTGCCCTTCAGCATGGAGGAAGTTGGGACAGAAGTCTACCATATGTTGAGTTCTCATATAATAATAGTTATCAGGCCAGTCTGAAGATGTCACCATTCGAGGCTTTGTATGGTAGCAAGTGCAGGACTCCTCTATACTAGGATCAGACTGGAGAAAGACAGTTCTTTGGGCCTGAACTTATTCAAGAGGCAGAAGAACAAGTCTGCATAATCTGGGAGAACTTGAGGGTAGCTCAGACTAGACAAAAGAGCTACGCTGATAATAGAAGAAGACCATTGGAATTTGAGGAAGGTGACCATGTGTACCTCAAGGTGTCACCACTTCGTGGAATGAGGAGATTTAAAGTCAAAGGCAAATTATCCCCTCGCTTTATTGGACCATTCAGAATCTTTAGGCGAGTTGGGGAGATGGCATACCAACTCGAGTTACCTGCTAATCTATCTGATGTGCATAGTTTATTCCATGTGTCTCAACTTAAGAAGTGTCTCTGTGTCCCTGAGGAACAGTTACCAATGGAAGAGCTCAGTGTTCAGGGTGATTTGACCTATATGGAGTATCCTATCAAGATTCTTGTTACCTTGACTCGAGTTACAAGAAATAAAGTGATAAAGATGTGCAAAGTACAATGGAGTCACCATGGAGAAGAGGAAGCTACTTGGGAGAGAGAAGAAGAGCTTCGCATAGATTTTCCTCATCTTTTCCCTAGTCCTTCCTAAATCTCAAGGACGAGATTCTTGTTAAGGGGGGTAGGATTTGTAATACCCAATTTGTAAGGAAATATAAAAGGAGAAATAATTTTCCTTTATCTATATGTGTGTGTCATCTCTATTCGCCATCACATGTGGACACCACTTTTTTTAAAAAAACAACAAATAATTAATAAAAGGCATGCCACTAAATGATGCATCATGCTGTAGTTTTTGATTGCTTTTGCATTTAATAATGATAACAATAAAATTAGTAGAGATGTAATAATGTGTTGAGAATATGAATTACAACCTAAATTTAAATGGGGGTTTGAAAGTGGAAAATGGAAAATCAACCTCACTGGGAATATAAAATTTTGGAAAGAACTCTATATACAATACAAGAATAAATTTATAAATAAATAAATTCCTCCCAAAGTGGTGTGCTCAAATTAAGCATTCAATTTGAGTACAATATCTCACAAAGTTAGAATTCAAATTTGAAATTGAAAAGAAAAGAAAACAGTAAATTAAAGGGAAAATAAAAAAGAAAAGGGGTAAGCGTGCAACTGGGCTCAGTCCCGCCTCTGGCCCACCTTAGCTCCCCCACCACGCAACCAGATTCCCTTCTCCCGCGTTGTTCCGCTGGAGTCACCGTTGCATGGGGTCGTCCCATCATCCACCCATATGCGTAGCCACTCTGCGGTCACGGATGAAAAGCCCACATTCACATCCCAAGTGGTGGCCCGATTCGGCCTGGCCTGGTCGGAAAGAGATTCTAAATCTCGAATATGCGCACCGAGAATAGATATCTATGTTAGCTAGCGGGGGCAGGCTTTCCCCTGGTAGTCCCGCTGCGTCCTCTAACAGTCCGTCTCGTCTCATCTTTCTTTGGCTATACTTGTAGTCAGCCATATTAGCTCCACATTCCACCCTTTTTTATTTTGACGAAAAAGGCAGAGTCGCCCCCTTTCCTATTTAGCTTTGCTTGCTGCCTATTATGAGAATAGGTCCCGGTTCAAGCGACCCGCCTTTCATCATCATCTATACCAGCTGCCACGCACGATCCCATAGGGTGAGCTAACTCCAAAAACTCGTCCTCAGTTCGGATTGCAGGCTGCAACTCGCCTGCATGAAGCAGGAATCGCTAGTAATCGTCGGTCAGCCATACGATGGTGAATCCGTTCCCGGGCCTTATACACACCGCCCGTCAAACTATAGGAGCTGGCCAGGTTTGAAGTCATTACCCTTAACCGTAAGGAGGGGGATGCCTAAGGCTAGGCTTGTGACTGGAGTGAAGTCGTAACAAGGTAGCCGTACTAGAAGGTGCGGCTGGATCACCTCCTTTTCAGGGAGAGCTAATGCTTATGCTTATTGGGTATTTTGGTTTGACACTGCTTCACGCCCAAAAAGAAGGCAGCTACGTCTGAGCTAAACTTGGATATGGAAATCTTCTTTCGTTTAGGGTGAAGTAAGACCAAGCTCATGAGCTTATTATCCTAGGTCAGAACAAATTCAAAGCAATCTGAATAGCCTAGTTGTTGTAATACGAGAAAAAAGAGATGTCATACTTCTATTTCTCAAGCAATCAATCATCGACTTGCACAAGGGTTTCTTGTTATTCCGGATTTCATGCTAGTCGAAATGAGTCGCACGAAGCACATCTATTCTGATACTCCGACCCATTCCTCAGGTCAATCCTGAATGCAACGAAGATTGGTACCCCCATCCCATAGGTCAAGTCAAACAAGCCACATGCTTTGTACGCCCACAGAACTAAAGGTTCCAGCACTACACCCCACATTTACTAATAACGATGGGGCAGACCACTCTCGGATCCGGATTGGTCGATAGCAGAAAGAAGCATGTTTTCCATTTCAATACGAGTGCCTGGACTAAATAGTTGGTTTGCTTGGCCCAGAACAAGATGGAAGAGATGCTGATGCTTACTCTGAAATAGTAGGAAGTCCACCAATGATGAGATGGGCGAGACCGCCTAGCCTACCTTTTGCTTGCTCATTCACCTCCTCGCTTTAAAGTAGTTGAAATATGCTGGTGCATGGGTCTAGGAGCGACTGCGATCCAAGAACGCCACGGGCGTGCATGGTCGCTGCGTCATGGGGCCCACAAGTCATCCTATAACGCCATCACACGAACTTGACAGCTTCGCCGACTTCCGCGCGATCACCGTCCCCCACGGGCACAGGAGGCCATTGTGGAATCGACCCCTCCACATATAATTGTGTGCACCACTCCTAAGAGTGTTGTCTCACGAAGGCGTTAGAACCTGAGCCGAGAGGGAGAGGACGAGTGAACCACGCCCCTGCATCAAGTAAGATCCGCGCCGCTGTCATGGATTGCTGCCAGCAGCACAACTTGGGCCCTAATCTGGTCACCCAAGGCTTGATTAGTTTACAAGGAAGCCGTGCGTGGGCACAATCGGATAGTGGTTATCGAAAGTGGTGGGAATTCGTCGCCGGGGTTGGAAATCTGCCGCTTGCCGCGACCGGGACTTTATGCAGTGCATAGTGAGGTATGTATTTCGTCCAGTGCATTCCCCTTGTCTAGGGCATCGTTATAGACTCCTCGAATTAAGTCGTAGTGTGGGGTCGAGTTTTGGGCCGTCTCGATCATGGCGCCGCCGCCACGGGTGGACACCGTCGTGGCTCGGCGGCCAGGGGAGGAAGAAAACCCGTCAGCCGTTGGTTTGGTGATGTAGGGCTGAGATATAATCCTGAGTACCGGTTCGGCCTGATCTTCTTTCGGCCGTCCGATGTGGATCGTGCGTGTAGAAAGCGATCTGACAAATTTTAAATCTGGGTGCTTGGTCGTTAATCCAACGGCTGAGATGTCATAGCACTTTGTTAAGGAGGCCATTTAATCGGGTGCGCTAGAGTCTGATCCTACGACCAGAATTGAAGAATACCCCTTCGCGGATACATTTTGCTAAAGAGTCCCTGGGTTTCTTAGGAATAAACCCGCAGTCCTTCCCTAGGTTACCTGAGTCTGGGTGAGTTTGCGAGAGGGCCCCTGCACTCTTCGAAAATTGGCACCCAATCCAGAGAGTAATGAGAACAAGGAATTAATAATAGAAATTGATTTCTAATACAAAAATAATTCCAGAAACTTGGGAAATTCACATTTAATTCATTTTAACTCCAAATTGATCCATTCTAGTGGCATTAATTTTGTTTTAATATTGTCTATCAACTAGTTACACTGTTTAACCATGAAACTTGAATTAAAATTGTTCATTGGAGTTAATCTATTATAAGTACCTAATAGATTCAGAAATTCATAACTAAATAACTATAACTCCAAATTTAGTGATTATTGTTCCTACGATCTCGTTACGCAGCGTAGGATATTATTATGCATTCTATTCTACTGTTTGGTGTGATGTTATTTTTTTGCTATACTATGTATGTTTGTATTGATGCGAGTAGGCGAGTAAGCTACAAAGGATCCAGGGGTTCAACAGGAGGAGACTGCTGAGCAGGAGCTCGTTGAAGGCAAGTTGTGCCCTTGATCACCTTCATTTACCTAATAATGTTCTTTATAATCATTTATTCATGCATATGCTTAATTTTGATGGGACCCAATAGGTCACCTAGTCTGTTTATCCTTTTTACCTTGTTTACCCCTGAATCATTTGGGTAGTTATGCCATTGATTTACATGGTTTTGGGTTAATATTTCATTATATTCATGTTCCAATTATTTTGTCATTTTATTTATGTTCATGTCAAGATCATAATTATCTTTAATTGGAACATGGAGCTTAAATTGAGAAACACATGCCACCACAAGGGTGGAATGGGACGCCCTTGGATGACTAATTAGGAAAGCTAGTCGAATACTACCTTACCCGAAAGGGGCAAGGGCAGTAGGGGAGTTGCATGCAGAGAGGTTCTCGGGTTGATTTTGTTGCGATGGCGGTCAGACGGGGGATTCTTGCAAGTGCACTTCCCATAACTGTAGCGGGTTTTCGGAAGCTAGTGGAACTTTGTAAAGGCCTCGTAGTGGATCCCTAGCCATTCACCTCGGTAGTGTCTAAGGGCCTTGCAAACCCTGGCGACATGGGATACACGACTTGTGGGTACAGGGTACAACCTCTGCAGAGTGTAAAACTGGTATACTAGCCGAGCTCACGGTCAAGAGTAGCTGAGGACTCTCGCATGATTAAACTTTGGAATTAAATTCAATTTTTCATATGCATTGCATGGGATTATTTATTAATTTTGTTCTATTATTTTTATTATGGTTTGGTATTCACTTACATTTAGTAATTGCTAATAAAATTTGACCAACTTATTAAAAGGAATGCTTAGCTTTAACCCCTATTGTTGATCAACTTTAGACATCACATGAACTCCCACCTTTGGTGAGTTCATGCCACATTATTCCCCACAACTTGTTGAGCGATGAACATGTGTGAGCTCACCCTTGCTGTCTCAAATCCCCCCCTACAGGAGAAGGACATGTGGTTCCAGAGGAGCCACACAACGATGAGTTTGATCTGATCTAGGTGACGTATCCCAGTTGACTTTATGGCGCCAAGGATGGACTTTAGTTTGTTTTATATTTATCTTTTATTTTGTAAGACTTTCGCAATGTAATAAGTACTCTGATGTTATTGTGACATTTATCTCTATACACTCTGTTATTATATGTGTTGTCTTCTTTGGCACATATATGAGATGCACTTGGCTTTGTCCCTTAAATCTGGGTGTGACACATTGGGTAATTGATAGTGGATGTACTCAACATATGACTGGTAACCCATGGATGTTCACCTCACTAGATGAAGATGTTGACGAACAAGACAAAATCACATTTGGAGATTATTCAAAAGGAAAAGTTCAAGGGCTTGGCAAGTTGGCTATATCAAATTATCTTTCAATTTCAAATGTTCTCTTGGTTTCACCGTTGAGTTTCAACTTGCTATCTATCGATCAGTTATGTGATCTTGGCCTTCAATGCTTATTCACTCCGTCAGAGGTTGTTGTATCTAAAATGGATGATGAGTCAATCATATTCAAAGGATTTAGATATAACAACCTATATTTAGTGGATTTATCCTCGGAAGATGCTAACCTAAGGACTTGCCTCTTTACCAAAGCATCTCCTGGATAGCTATGGCATAGAAAGCTTGCACATATTGGAATGAGCACACTTAAGAAGATTATAAAGAAATACATGGTTAGAGGTTTGAAGGATGTTGTATTTGAAAAGGACAAGCTTTGTATTGCATGTCAGGCTGGAAAACAAGTTGCTAACACTCATCCTATAAAAGCATTTATGTCAACATCAAGGCCACTAGAGCTACTTCACATGGACTTATTTGGACCAACAACTTATGCTAGTGCTGGTGGCAACCTCTATTGCCTGGTTATTGTTGATGACTTTTCCAGATATACTTGGGTGTTCTTTCTTCATGACAAGTTTAAGGTTGCATCAATCTTCAAGAAGTTTGCCAAGAAAGCACAAAATGAATTTGAATGCAAAATCAAGAAAATCAGAAGTGCCAATGGGAAAGAGTTTGACAACATCAACATACATGAGTATTGTGATGAAATTTGGATCAAACATGAAGTGTCTGCAACATATGCACCTTAACAAAATGGAGTTGTAGAAAGGAAGAATAGAACCTTGATCACTCTTACAAGAACAATGATAGATGAGTATAACAGACCAGAAAGGTTTTGGGTTGTGGCTGTTAATACTGCATGCTATGCATCAAACAAGCTATTTCCTCACTGGTTACTTGAGAAGACTCCCTTTGAACTGCTAAATGGGAAAAACCCAGATGTCTCATTCTTCTGGGTGTTTGGATGCAAATGCTACAACTACAAGAAACGCCATCACATAGGGAAGTTTCAAAGACGATGTGATATTGGTTTCTTGGTTATTCATCGAAATCCAAAGCATATCGAGTATTCAACCATGCCACTAGCGTGGTGGAAGAAACATATGATGTGGAATTTGATTAAACTAACGGCTCCCAAGGAGCGCATGAAAATCTTGATGATGTAGGTGATGAACCACTCAGGGAGGCTATGAAGAATATGCCAATTGAAGCCATCAAACCAAAAGAAGATGAAGATGAGGTGCAAGACATCAACATACCATCTTCATCAAATGTACCACATGATGATGAGAAAGATGAGAGGCATGCAAATGAATACACATTTGTCTCTCATGAACAAGCTGAAGATGTTGATGCTCCATGGCCTTCTTCCCAAGTGGTTGACAAAAGGAATTCATCTCTACTACAATCACATCCACAAGATCTCATCATTGGGAATCCTTCAAAAGGGGTTATTACTCGTTCAAAAAAACTTGCTTCATTTGTTGGACATCACTTTTTTGTTTCTTGTGTTGAGCCTATTTGTATAGATGAGGCACTATAGGATTCGGACTGGGTGAACGCCATGCATGAAGAATTAAACAACTTCACCCAGAATCAAGTTTGGACCGTTGAAAAGCCTCCACAAGATGCAAGAGTCATTGGAACAAAGTGGATGTTTTGAAACAAACAAGTTGATCAAGGAGTAATTGTGAGAAACAAGGCAAGGCTAGTTGCAAAGGGGTTCTCTCAAGTTGAAGGTTTGGACTTTGGTGAGACCTTTGCACCAGTTGCTCGACTTGAAGCCATCTGTATCCTTCTTGCATATGCGGTCGTGAGGGATCCACCGTGCTGGAGAGGCAAAGGATCATCTCATAGTGAGCACTTGGTTCTTGCGAGGACCAAGGGGGAGCGATACCCTTGCGCGGGTGCTCCAACGAGGACTAATGGAGAGTGTCGACTCTTCGATACCTCGGGAAAATTTGGAGGCGTGTTCTTGTTCTTACTTTACTTTTCACATTTACTTTGAGCATTTTACTTTGTGTATTTGCTTTGCTAGTATTTGCCATAATGACTTAGGGTTGTTCCATTTCAAAACTTTTACTTTAGCTAGTAGTTTGGGTGAAGTTCGGCTCTTGCTTAGGGTTAATCTTTTGTAAGAATTTTAGAGAAGCCCAATTCACCTCCCCTCTTGGGCATCATGATCTTTTCATAGGCAAATGCACTCCCAGTCAGAGACAATGAAAATAAACGAACGTGGACACCTCTGTATTAGCTAGTTCTCCTAACTGTGGTAGGCCTATGTGCTCGTATGTGCTCTTTCCCTAGTTACCTGAAAATTTTGCAAATTCGGGTATCCTTGTTCCCTGTGGGTATGTGAAAGTCGCCTAGAGGGGGTGAATATGCGAAACCTGAAATTTATAAACTTTAAACATGCACTAAGGCTTGGGTTAGCATTAGAGTTAAATCGGAGTTCGAAAGGTAGTTCTCCTTGCTTAGAGTTGCTCAATCAATGCGGATAACGTTTGGGAGAAAACTCAAATCAATATGAGCAAGGGAACTTTAGAGAGAGGAACGATGGGAAACAAATCAAGTGGTAATCAACACAAGTGAACATGGTGATTTGTTTATTGAGGTTCGGTTCCAAAGAACCTAGTCCCCATTGAGGAGGCCACAAAGGTCGGGTCTATTCCAACTTTTTCCCTCTCTCAATCGGTCACACAGGCCGGTCGAGGCTTCTCCTTTATCACTTGGGTCACTAAGACCCTGCAAGGATCACCACACACTTAGGTGTCTCTTGCTAGCTTTATAAAGCATTTATAAGAATGAGAATAGAGACGGAGAAAGCAATCCAAGCAACAAGGGCAACAAAAGAACACAAAACACCCTCTCTCAAGTCACTAAGGAATTGAGTTGATTTGGAGGCTTGGAGAGGATTTGATCTATTAAATGTGTCTTGGAGTGAATGCTATTACTCTTGTATTGAATGAGAACTTCAGAAAACATGGATGGATTGAATTGAGGTGGTTGGGGTATTTATAGCCTCCAACCACTTCCTAGCCGTTGGTTGAGTTTGTTGTCGATGGGCACACCAGACAATCCGGTGGTGCACCAGACAGGGCACTGTTCACTGTCCGGTGCGTGCCACATCAGCACGCCGTTAGGGTTTTGGAGCGGTTGACCGTTGGAACCCTTTTGTCCTATAGTTGCACCGGACAGTCAGGTGCCACAACGGACCTGTCTGGTGCGTTCTGACTTTGTAGGCTGACATCTGACTTCTGCACTGTGCGCTTTTACTGTTCACGCAGTCGACCGTTGAGCGCCAGGTTACCGTTGCTCTGTTGGCTCACCGGACATGTCCTGTGCACACCGGACAGTCCGATGAATTATAGCAGAGCAACCCTTGGTAAAACCCGAGAGTGGCTAGATCGAGTGGTGCTCGGCCTGGGGCACCGGACAGTGTTCGGTGCACACCGGACACTGTCCGGTGCGCCACTGGCAGCACACTCTTAAGTCTTTGCTCCAAACTTTGTTAAGTCCCCAACTTAATTTCTTTCTTGGTTTATGTTGAACCTTATGCACTTGAGATAAGAGACATCTTGGCAAACTAATTAGTCCACGTGGTTTATGATGGACATCAACCACCAAAATCGATTATAGCAAATGATTAAGCCCATTTCCCTTTCAATCTCCCCCTTTTTGGTGATTGATGCCAACACAAACCAAAGCAAATATAGAGTGTAAAAATATAACTTAGTTTGCAATTTTGATAGATGTGCATAGGTTACTTAGATTTAAACCAATTGAAATACTTTCTACATAAGTCTTAAAAATAAAAGTGATTGCTTTCTTCTATTTAACATTTTGGACCACATTTGCACCACTTGCTGTTTTTGCAAATCTTTTGGAAAAATATTTTCAATTTCTTTTGCAAATAGCCAAAGGTATAAGAATATGATTTCAAGAAGCATTTTCAAGATTTGAAATTCCTCCCCCCTGTTTCAAATGCTTTTCCTTTTGACTAAATAAAAGCTCCCCCTGAAGAAATTCTCCCCTTAGCTTTCAAGAGGGTTTTTGAAATGATTTCCCTTTTTGAAATAGATACAAAATGAAATTATACAAATTGAAATTATGATACTAACTGAAATACCAATTGAAATAATTTTCTCCTTTAGTTTTTGAAAATTTTAAAATGGTGGTGCTGTCCTTTTGCTTTGGGCTTAATACTTCTCCGCATTTGGCATTTATCGCCAAAAATGGAGAACTTGAGAGCCCTTTGAATTCTCCCCCTTTGGGGCCTATTTTCTCCCCTTTTGGTAAAAGAAATATGAGTGAAGGCTTATACCAATTGATAGTTTCCTGAGTAATGGCAAAGAATAAATGATACCGTCAGAGTTGGAATGAAATCCTTGTCTTTACCGAATACTCCATTTCCCTTTCAATGTGTGGCTAAACATAGAAGTGTATTTGAGAGCACATTAGTCTTAGCCTTGGTACAAGAAGAATAAGAAATACACATTTGTACCATATGAAAGAGACATGATCAAAGGTATATAAATTAGCTATGTGTGCAATGTTTCAATCAAAGTTCCGAGAATCAAGTATATTTAGCACATTCTAAGTTTGCTAAAGGTCTTTTCATCCAGTGGCTTGGTAAAGATATCGGCTAATTTGTTGTGCGTATTAACATAAGCAATTTTGATATCCCCCTTTTGATATCCCCCTTTTGTTGGTGATCTGTCAAAAAGTGATATCGGATGTCTATGTGCTTAGTGTGGCTGTGTTCAACGAGGTTATCCGCCATGCGGATTGCACTCTCATTATCACATAGGAGAGGGACTTTTCTCAAATTGTAGCCATAGTCCCTAAGGGTTTTCCTCATCCAAAGTAATTGTGCACAGCAATGGCCTGCATCAATATACTCGGCTTCGGCGTTGGATAGAGCTACTGAGTTTTGTTTCTTTGAAGCCCAAGACACTAGGGATCTTCCCAGAAACTGACAAGTCCCTGATGCGCTCTTCCTGTCAATCTTACATCCAGCATAGTTGGCCTCGAAATACCCAATTAAATCAAAGGTAGATCCCTTGGGGGTACCAAAGCCCAAACTTAGGAGTGTAGACTAAGTATCTCATGATTCTTTTCACGGCCCTAAGGTGAACTTCCTTAGGATTTGCCTGGAACCTTGCACACATGCATACAAAAAGCAAAATATCCGGTCGTGAAGCACATAGATAGAGTAAAGATCCTATCATCGACCGGTATACCTTTTGATCTATAGATTTACCAACCGTGTCAAGGTCGAGATGCCCATTTGTTCCCATGGGTGTCTTGATGGGTTTGGCATTCTTCATTCCAAACTTCTTAAGTATGTCTTGAATGTACTTAGTTTGGGTGATGAAGGTGCCTTCTTGAAGTTGCTTGATTTGGAATCCAAGGAAGTACTTCAACTCTCCCATCATAGACATCGAATTTATGCACCATTATCCTACTAAATTCTTCACAAGTTTACTTGTTAGTAGACCCAAAATATAATATCATCAACATAAATTTGGCATATAAACAAGTCCTTAGCAATTGTTTTGGTGAAGATAGTAGGATCAGCTTTACCAACTTTTAAGCCATTAGTGATAAGAAAGTCTCACAGGCATTCATACCATGCTCTTGGGGCTTGCTTGAGCCCATAAAGCGCCTTTGATAGCTTATGAACATGGTTAGGATACTCTCTATCTTCAAAGCTAGGAGGTTGCTCAACATATACCTCTTCCTTGATAGGGCCATTGAGGAAGGCACTCTTCACGTCCATTTGATACAACTTAAAGCCATGGTAAGTAGCATAGGCAAGTAATATGCGAATTGATTCAAGCCTAGCTACGGGTGCATAGGTTTCATCGAAATCCAAACCTTCGACTTGTGAATAACCTTTTGCAACAAGTCTTGCTTTATTCCTTGTCACCACACCATGCTCATCTTGTTTGTTGCGGAATACCCACTTGGTACCTACAATATTTTGGTTAGGACATGGAACTAAATGCCATACCTTATTCCTTGTGAAGTTGTTGAGCTCCTCTTGCATTGCCACCACCCAGTCCGGATCTCTAAGTGCATCCTCTATCCTATATGGCTCAATAGAAGACACAAAAGAGTAATGTTCACAAAAATGAGCAACTCGAGATCGAGTGGTTACCCCCATGTGAATGTCACCAAGTATGGAGTTGACGGGGTGATCTCTTTGAATTGCTTGGTGGACTCTTGGGTGTGGCAGTCTTTGATCTCTAATCTCTTGATCATCTTCCTTGTCTTGATCATCTTCATCTCCCCCTTGATCAATGTCCTCCTCTTGAGGTGGCTCATCATGTTGGCCTTCATCCTCTTCTTCTAGAGCCATGTCCTTTCTTGAGTAGGTGGAGATGCTTGTATGGAAGATGATGGTTGACCTTGTGCTTGTGGAGGCTCTTCAGATTCTTTTGGACACACATCCCTAATGGACATGTTCCTTAGTGTGATGTACGGAGCCTCTTCATCATCTAGTTCATCAAGATCAACTTGCTCCACTTGGGAGCCATTAGTCTCATCAAACACAATGTCACAAGAAACATCAACTAATCCAGTGGACTTGTTGAAGACTCTATATGCCCTTGTGTTTGAGTCATAACCATGTAAAAAGCCTTCTACTGCTTTAGGAGCAAATTTGGAATTTCTACCTCTTTTAATAAGAAAAGCATTTGCTCCCAAAAACTCTAAAAAAGAAACATTTGGCTTTTTACCGGTGAGGAGTTCATATGATGTTTTCTTGAGAATTCGGTGAAGATATAACCGGTTGATGGAGTAGCAAGCAGTGTTAATCGCCTCTGCTCAAAACTGATCCGGTGTCTTGTACTCATCAAGCATGGTCCTTGCCATATCCAATAGAGTTCTATTCTTCCTCTCCACTACACCATTTTGTTGTGGTGTGTAGGGAGAAGAGAACTCATGCTTGGTGCCCTCTTCCTCAAGAAATCCTTCAATTTGAGAGTTCTTGAACTACGTTCCATTATCGCTTCTAATCTTTTTGATCCTCAATCTGAACTTATTTTGAGCCTGTCTTAAGAATCTCTTTAAGGTCTCTTGGGTTTGATATTTTTCCTGAAAAAGAATACCCAAGTGAAGCGAGAATAATCATTCACAATAACTAGACAGTACTTACTCCCGTCGATGCTTATATAAGCGATCGGGCCGAATAGATCCATGTAGAGTAGCTCAAGCGGCCTATCGGTCGTCATGATGTTCTTGTGTGGATGATGAACTCCAACTTGCTTCCCTCCTTGACATGCGCTACATATCCTATCTTTCTCAAAATGAACATTTGTTAGTCCTAAAATGTGTTCTCCCTTTAGAAGTTTGTGAAGATTCTTCATCCCAACATGGGCAAGTCGGCGATGCGAGAGCTAGCCCATATTAGTCTTAGCAATTAAGCAAGTGCCTAGTTCAGCCTTGTTATCATTAAAATCAACTAAATATAGCTGACCATGTAACACTCCCTTAAACGCTATTGAGTCATCACTTCTTCTAAAGACAGTAACACCTATATCAGTAAAAAGACAGTTGTAGCCCATTTTGCATAATTGAGAAACAGAAAGCAAATTATAGTCTAAAGAATTTACAAGGAAAACATTAGAAATGGAATGGTCAAGGGATATAGCAATTTTTTACCCAAATCTTTGACCAAACCTTGATTTCCATCCCCAAATGTGATAGTTCTTTGGGGATCTTCATTTTTCTCATATGTGGAGAACCTCATTTTCTCCCCTATCATGTGGTTTGAGCACCCACTATCAATTATCCAACTCAACCCGCTGGATGCATAAACCTACAAAACAAATTTAGGCCTTGTTCTTAGGTACCCAAATGGTCTTGGGTCCTTTCACATTAGAAACAAGCACTTTGGGTACCCAAACACAAGTCTTGGGATTCTTGTGTTTGCCCCCAACATATTTGGCAACTACTTTGCCTAATTTGTTAGTGAGAACATAAGATGCATCAAATGTTTAAATGAAATGTTATGCTCAGTTGATGCATTGACAATTTTCTTTTTAGGCATTTTGATATGAGTGGAATGCCTAGAGCTAGATGCCTCATTACTATACAAATAAGCATGATGAGAAACAGTATGAGGTTTTCTAGCATGGATTTTCCTAATTTTGTGCTCAGGATAGTTCTTAGGATATAAAATGTAACCTTCTCTATCCTGAACCATGGGAGCCTTACCCTTAACAAAATTAGATACTTTCTTGGGGGCATTAAGTTTAGTGTTTCTTTGGCTTCCTTGTTGGAAGCCAATGCCATCCTTAATGCCAGGGCATCTCCCATTATAAAGCATGCTATGAGCAAATTTAAACTTTTCATTTTCTAGTTTATGCTCGGCAATTTTAGCATTTAATTTAGCTATGTGATCATTTTGTTCTTTCATCATGGCAAGGTGATCATCAATAGCTTCAACATTAACATCTCTACATCTAGTGCAAATGGAAACATGCTCAATAGTAGATGTAGAAGGTTTGCAGGTATTCAATTCTTCAATCTTAGCCTTAAGTTTTCATTCTCAATTCTAAGACAAGAAATTGAATCATTGCAAATGTTAAGCTCTTTGGATAAATTTTCATATTTCTCTACCTCTAGAGCATAAGCATTTTTCAACTTAACAAATTTTTTATTTTCCTTAACGAGTAAGTCCTCTTGGCATTCCAAGAGATCATCCTTCTCATTAATGGATTCTAATAATTAATTTATCTTTTTCTTTTGATCTTTAGTAAGGTTGGCAAAAAGAGAAGTTAAATCATCTTCATTATCGCTAGAGCTACCCACATCATCGGATTTAGTATATTTGGGGGTATCTCTAGAATGTACCTTCTTCTTCTTGCCGTCCTTAGCCATGAGGCACTTGTGGACGACGTTTGGGAAGAGGAGGCCTTTGTTGATGGCGATGTTGGCGGCGTCCTCGTCAGAGGAGGATTCGGTGGAGCTGTCGTCGAAGTCCCATTCACGTCCCATGTGCGCCTCGCCACCCTTCTTCTTGTAATATTTCTTCTTCCCTTCCTTGTCGTCGTCCCTGTCACTGTCACTTGTATATGGACATTTTGCAATGAAGTGACCGAACTTACCACACCTGTAGCACACCCTTTTGGAGCGGGGCTTGTAGTCCTTCCCCCTCCTTTGCTTGAGGATTTGTCGAAAGCTCTTAGTGATAAGAGCCATCTCCTTGTTGTCAAGCTTGGAGGCGTCGATTGTGAGTCTACTTGGTGTAGACTCTTCCTTCTTTTCTTCTGTTGCTTTGAATGCAATGGGTTGCACCTCGGGTGTGGAGGTGGCGCCTTGCTCCAAGTTGACAATGTGTTTGGAGTCTTTGATCATAAGTTCAAAGATCACAAACTTGCCAATTACCTCCTTGGGAGACATCTGTTTATATCTAGGATCCCCGCGAATTAATTGAACTTGTGTAGGATTACGAAAAATGAGGGATCTTAGAATAACCTTGACCATTTCATGGTCATCCCACTTGGTGCTCCCGAGGTTGCACACTTGGTTGACCATCGTCTTGAGCCGATTATACATTGCTTGTGCCTCCTCTCCTTTGTTGAGGATGAATCGACCGAGCTCTCCCTCGATCGTCTCCCGCTTGGTGATCTTGGTGACCTCATCCCCTTCGAGCGCCATTTCGAGGACGTCCCAAATCTCTTTGGCATTTTCAACCCTTGCACCTTATTATAATCCTCTCGACATAAGGAGGCGAGGAGTATAGAAGTTGCTTGGGAGTTAAAATGCCTAATTTAGGCGGCCTCGTCCGAGTCGTAGTCCTCGCCACCCACCTGTGGTGCCTGCGCTCCAAACTCAACAATATCCCATATGCTCTCGTGGAGTGAGGTTAGATGGTGCCTCATTTTATCACTCCACATGCAATAATCTTCACCACCAAAGTATGGTGGTTTTCCTAGGGGTACTGAAAGTAGAGGAGCGCGTTTAGGAATGCGAGGATAGCGAAGAGACATCTTACTATACTTCTTATGCTCGTGGCCTTTCAAAATTGTAGACTCAGCGCCGGATGTGGAAGGTGATGAAGAGTCGGTCTCATCGTAGACCACCTTCTTCATTTTCTTTTTCTTCTTGTCACCCATCCTATGTGACTTGATGGAGGGAGAGGATTCCTCCTTGTATTTGTCGCTGGACTCCCTTGATAGAGTCCTTCCCGAGCCTATGGCCTTGTCGCCGGTGACAATCTCCCTTTTGGTGTGATCTCCAGACATCACATCGAGTTTGTTAGACTCTTAATGAAGCACTAGCTCTGATACCAATTGAAAGTCGCCTAGAGGGGGGGTGAATAGGCGAAACCTAAAATTTATAAACTTTAAACACACACTAAGGCCGGGGTTAGCGTTAGAGTTAAACCGGAGTTCGAAAGATAGTTCTCCTTGCTTAGAGTTGCTCAATCAATGCGGATAACGTTTGGGAGCAAACTCAAATCAATATGAGCAACAGAACTTTAGAGAGAGGAATGAGGGGAAACAAATCAAGTGGTAATCAACATAAGTGAACACGGTGATTTGTTTACCGAGGTTCGGTTCCAACGAACCTAGTCCTCGTTGAGGAGGCCACAAAGGCCGGGTCTATTCCAACCCATTTCCTCTCTCAATCGGTCACACAGACCGGTCGAGGATTCTCCTTTATTACTTGGGTCACTAAGACCCCGCAAGGATCACCACAAACTTAGGTGTCTCTTGCTAGCTTTAAAAAGCACTAAAAATGAGAATAGAGAAGGAGAAAGCAATCCAAGCAACAAGAGCAACAAAAGAACACAAAACATCCTCTCTCAAGTCACTAAGGAATTGAGTTGATTTGGAGGCTTGGAGAGGATTTGATCTATTGAATGTGTCTTGGAGTTAATGCTATTGCTCTTGTACTGAATGAGAACTTCAGAAAACTTGGATGGATTGAATGGAGGTGGTTGGGGGTATTTATAACCACCAACCACTTCCTAGTCGTTGGCTAAGTTTGATGTCGATGCACACACCGGACAGTCCGGTGGTGCACCGGACAAGGCACTGTTCACTGTCCGGTGCGTGCCACATCAGCACGCCGTTGGGGTTTTGAAGCGATTGACCGTTGGAACCCTTTGTCCTATAGTTGCACCGGATAGTTCGGTGCCACACCGGACATGTCCGGTGCATTCTGACTTCGCAGCCTGACATTTGACTTCTGCACAGTGCACTTTTACTGTTCACGCAGTCGACCGTTGAGCGCCAGGTTCCCGTTGCTCCGTTGGCTCACCGGACATGTCCTGTGCACACTGGACAGTATGATGAATTATAGCGGAGCAACCCTTGGTAAAAGCCGAGAGTGGCTAGTTCGAGCGGCTAGTCCGGTGCGCCACTAGCAGCACACTCTTAAGTCTTTGCTCCAAACTTTGTTGAGTCCCCAACTTAATTTCTTTCTTGGTTTATGTTGAACCTTATGCACCTGAGATAAGAGACATCTTGGCAAACTAATTAGTCCACGTGGTTTGTGATGGACATCAACCACCAAAATCGATTATAGGAAATGATTAAGCCCATTTCCCTTTCAGTATGGGTGATAATCAAATCGACTATCATAAAGTTTTCGATGTGACCGTCCCCCAGGGGTCATGCTAACTCTGAGCTTTTCTCGGAACGCCCAGCTATTTATTCCCTTACTATGTCAATGGCGGTCGGTGGTAGCCCACCAGCCCTCTGATCTATCAAAGGTGTGGGTGTTTGGGTATTATATTGCCTCCTTGCCCAGGGGTTTGGGTTTTGCAAGGCATTAATGCTTACCCTCGACGGCTCATATAGCTGGTCATCTTTCTCTAGCCTCCTTGGGGACGACGAAAAGTGCTCACCCAAACACATCTGTGGGGGTGATGCTATGGTGTTGAGGTGATGTAAGGAGTAAGGGAAAGTATGGCTGTGACGAGCATACATATGGGTGAATAAAATTAGCATCTTGTTTTGTATACTTAAGCGCCGAACTGTCCAGCATAACACGTGGACTGCCCGGCCATGCACGCAAACGGTCCGGCCGTGTAGGCGGATGATCCGTGTGTATGTTAGGTTTTGCGTAGAGTACGACAGCCTTGGCACATATTTCACTAGTTCGGTTCGGAAAACTGGGCTAGCCATTGCAGCCCCGAACACTCCGCTCTCGCGTGTGGACGGTCCGGTTGTGCGTAGATCAGTTGATTTACCTCATTCTATGCAGAAGGATGTGGTTGCTCGAGATATGAGTTCATCTGCATCCCGTAAAGTGGTTGGGATTGGTCGTGCCAATTTGCAGCCGATGAATCATGCATATTTTCCTTGGTTCCAATCTCGTGCGTGGGAAAGTTAGCAACAACGAATTTATCAAATGCACGCGCTAGCCTTTTGTAATTTTACATACCCCCTATTATATGTTGCATTTGTTCTCGTTGTTCATCTATGTAAGATCTAAGAGATTGGATTTAGTTGGTTTCACTTACTTTTGGGGTAGCTGTAGCAGGTCAGAGCGAAGCCAGATCAATTGCCCTCTATCAGACGACCTTGTGATTCTTGTCCACCTTGAAGTTGGCCAGGGATTTCGTATGCGCTTCCTTGATCAGCCGCTCCTTGTGTTCCTCGAACTCCTGCTGATATTCAGCCGACAGATTCTTCATAGCTGGCTCGATGATGTTGCTGAGAGAGACATCAGAGTTATTCTTTGAATTGGCCATTGAGGGCCGATCTGATAGATCCTCACGCCTTATCCCCAACGGAGTCGCCAAAAAGTGTGTTGGTGCCGATCTAGGCACCAATCACTACGAGGTGTAGGTGCTCTCTGCGAAGGCATGAACGGTGTTGGAGACTTGTTCTCAATTGCTATGAATTAAGAACAAGGCAACACAAAAAATGGGTTAAAGGTTAATACCCTTCGTCGTTCGAAACATTATTTCCCTAAGGATATAACGATCTTCGGACGAAGGTCATGAAGGACATACCTTCATGATCATAGCATACTTAGATGAAAGACGAAACATATGAAATGTGGGAAACAATATGAATAATTAAATGATGTTATAATATACATTTATTGTTATTTAATCATGAATGAATATGAACAGTATTGAATTACATTCTATACCTTTGCCTTGACAGAAGGTGAAAGTACAAGCGCGACATAAGAATGAATACCAGTCAAGGTGAACAGTACAGGGGTATTGTTCATCTATTTATAGGCACAGGGCGCAACCTGTGTGAATTTACATTTGTGTCCTTTATAACCGGTTACAATCATAACACAAATTATCATGGGCCAATTGGTCTTTTCATCTTTAAGTCGTTGCATCTGAAGGTACGCTACGAAGCTCCCTGATTGGTAGCTTCGGCATTGCTTCTGTTTTGATCTTCCGAAGGTGTTTCTTCTCACAGGACCTTCGGTGACGAAGCAGACCCCCAACAGTAGCCCCTTCACGATTCCAGATCGTTTTTCGTAACGAGCTCTACCCGTGAAAAATTCTCTTAGGCTTCGTAATGCCGAAGGTCTGAAAAACACCTTCCCTGAGCTCGTTGTCGAGAAATGATTAAATATTCTGAGTGCGAGGTGGTCGCACCATACAACAGGTACGCGCGATCTGGTGATTCACCTTCTCGCGCATTGTGGTCCACCGTTCAGTGGGTGCGGGTGACTGTTCAGTGGGTGCGAGCATCTTGATGATTCACCTTCCCACCTGCAACACTATATAAACAAACAGGTAGGTGTGAAGTTACCACAACATTTATTACTATTGCACTGTTGTGCTGCTGAAAAATTTGACCATAGCCGAAGCCTATTCATCGTATTCTCAATCAGAGCATCATCTTGGTTTAGCTTCGGCATAAGAGGGAGCTTCGGCAAAATTGCAAAAAGTCAACAACTTCGTCAAAAACGTAAGAAATTCAGTATCAAATGGCCAGAGTGTGTTCAACTGCTAGAGTTATACGCGATGGAGAGGAGGCCGAAGCTGCCGAGACTGCCCCAATCTCCAAAGTAATGAAGCAATCGGGACTAGTTGTGACAGAGGGTGCCTCTGACGAAGGTGCACCTGCTGCCGAAGCTAAACAGGCTGACATTGAAGAGGGTGATGGTGGTGAAGAAGAGATAGATTATAACACCGTCATGCCATCCAAGCCCAGCCACTTGGATTTTGGAAAGTCTATTGTCTCTGAGGCTGATATGCCTATGATGATAAAGCTAGGCTACTTCGGGGAAGCCGAGAAGAGGCTGATTCGTTTTGGCGGGGAAGAAACCACTCCGAAGCTAGAAAATGATGAGGTGGTAGTTTTCAGAAGTTTCTTCAAAGCAGGATTGAGGTTTCCTTTGCATGAAATGATTGGGGATGTTTTGGAAGATTTTGAAATTTATCTTCATCAGCTGACTCCTAACGCTATCGTTAGGCTCAGCGTCTTTATCTGGGCTCTCTGAAGCCAAGGAGTGGACCCGCTTGCCGAAGCTTTCTTCCGGGTGCACGAGCTTCATTATCAGACGAAGGCTAGAGAAGATGGGCTACACGAGAATTTCGGCTGTTACAACTTTGCTTACCGCAAAGATATGAAGACTCTGGTGATCAGCTATCGCACCAAATGGCCAACCGGTTGGAAAAATGAATGGTTCTATGTTAAGGTTGATGAGAAGAAGGAGAAGATAGTTCAGAGCCCACTAAACCTAACCTTCGGGTTAACTAGGCCTCTGTGCAACATGCTGCAAGGGTCACCATGCCGAGCAGCTGTGGGCGAATTTTGAGTTGTGTCTGAGCATATCGGTACTAGAGATTTAGTGCAGGAATACTTAGCCAATAGAGTATTTTCGACGTCAAAGGAATGGAATATGCTGAAGCTTAAAGGAGAAAAGAAAAAAATGAACTTGTTCGACCGCCCTATCACTTCAAGTTCAAGAAACATTTCAAAGAGCCTTGCCAAGAATGGTTGGAAATGATTGAAGCTATGTGCAATGAAATTCTGGGCAACTATACTAAGAAAGAAGATCAAATAATGACCGCGGCCTTTGGCACCCGACTGAAATGAAGGCTGAACCGAGTAATGGATGCCCTGAAATTTGAATACCCTGACTATGAACGGTTAAGCAAGGGTGCCAAAGGGCCAAAGCAAAAAAGTGTTGTCAGTGTTATGAAGAGGCAAGCTGCTAGAATGGTAGAAGAAGATGAGAAAGCTTTGAAAAAGAAAATATCCAGCCCTAAGTTGAAGGTGGCTGTACCGAAGAAAAGAAAAGTTGCGACTGCGAAGCCAAAAACAACTGATATAGAGGAAGAAATTCCTTCAACGCCTCCTGCTGCTGACGTGGAGGAAATTTTAAAGGTAATGACCGAATCTTTACCTCTCAACCTAAGTCCACTAGGGCCACAACTGATGAAACTTTTACAGAAGAAGGAGGAGCCTGCGACAATCAAGAAGCCTGCTAAAAAAGGCGAAGGATTATTACTGTTATTGATGCTATTGAAGAAACGCCACCGTCGGCTTCAGCGTCAAAAACACTAGCTGCCGAAGCTGCGCCCACCGAAGCTACAACTGCCGAAGCTGCGGTGGCCGAAGCCACAAATCTTGAGGGCGTATTTTCTGATATTGATAAGATGATTTTGGATATGGCCACGGAAGAAACTGTTGCAACTGCCGAGGAAACCCTGGCCACAGTGCCTGGAAAAGGGGAGAAGGTGTTTAACAAAGAGAAGAAGATTACCGAAGATATTTCGGAGGACTTCAATTTTCAAAACATGATCGGTTAGGAGTTATCCAAGGCTGAAAAAGAGGAGCTAAGAGATTATGCTATATCTTGCGGCTACCAGCCAGGAGCGTTGCTCTTCGGTGGCGTTGACGAAGAGAGCTTAGGATGCCTCCGGGACCGGACTGGAGCGAAGGTTGTCAGCACTCTATCGAAGAGTGTTGGCTTTCCGAAGCTTGAGGCCAACCTCAGCAAGTACCGGCGGCAACATATCGCCGGTAGCTTGTTTTATTATAATTTTAAGGTAAGGTTCTTACCTTAACTTTTTATTATTTTCGAGACGAAGGTTACTTCTGATGAAGGTTATTTTTTCAGAGTCTACTACTAAGTAAAACCTTGAGGATGCAACAAGACCTCGAGGACAAGAAAAATGAGATTATAATTGAGGGCTTAGAGGGCAAAATTAAAGATCATGAAGCTGCTCTGGAGAAGAAGGATTTCATGCTTCAAACAATGGAGGGTTCGCTGGCAGAAGCCCAAGCCGAGATTGTTAGATTAAACAGTGAACTCTCCACGAAATCAAAAAGCTTCGAACAAGAGAAGAAGGATTTTGATGCAAAGCTTGAAGCTGAAGTTGCAAAGAGTTTGAACTTGCAAAAGTCATTGAAGGAACTTCAAGATAAATGTCTGAACTTCGGCAACCAGTGCGTGCAACGACTGAAACAGGTCTTCAACTCAGTTGGAGCCAGTTCTAAAAAATTTAAACCTTTAGCTGAAGACCTGCTAGGCATCTTCGATCATATTGAAGGCGAAGTTGATGATCTTGATGAAGTCATAACTGGGCATGGTGACTTCTGCGCTCTGCTAGCTTCTCGTGGCACAGCTGTTGCTTTTATGAAGGCTGGTTGCACGCACGGGAATATTGTAAACAGGCCGAACTTCAGCTTATCACCAGCGGACTTGAATGACATCCCCGGCCTGGCTCGAAGCACTGGGAACAGATTCGTAACTCAAATTTGGGCGAAAGGTGGATGAAGCTTAGCTGGTGACGAAGCTCGAAGTCACCTTAAGCCGGTAATAACCTTATGTCTGCTGCTTTACCTTCTCCTTGAAATTTGTGCTTTCCTTATACTACTTCTTGTTATGTACAGGATGACGAAGCCGAAGATCAATGAACCGAAGCTTGTTGGGAAGTGACGAAGCTACTGCAAAAAAGTTCTAGAGAAAATTTTGAGTTAACTTTATAGAAAATATTGTAATCTATGAATTAAACATTATTCTGTAAATTTGTTAATACCGTGTAATATATTTTAGCTTTTCATCCATGAATGCATTACTTTGATTGTGGACAAAACTTGTACTTTTTGAGCCGAAGGCGGAAAAACACCTTCCCTTCTTTTCGTACACAACGAAGCATAAATCTCTTTCTTTTGTATTCGTCGAAGCCTTGTCATTAAAACCGAAGCAACTGTCTATAGTCTATGATATGATGAGGATGATCCTATGAATGTCTAAATGAATGTATATGAATGCAATGAATGATGTGATGTAATGTGCAAGTGAATGTCCAAACACACACGTACGAAGCCACATCTAGACTCTGCATTCCCTCAGAAATGACCAAAATCTCTTTGTCGTTTATTTTTTGTCTTCACCGCTTATTTTTCGGTACAAGTTCTGCATTCCCTTGGGAACGTCTTTTGAACTTCTTCGCCTTCTATTTCGGCGGTATCACCGTTGACTTTTCGGTGTAAGTTCTACATCCCCTTAGGAACGTCTTTTGAACTTCTTCGCCTTCTATTTCGGCGGTATTTGGCTCTGCATTCCCTTAGGAACAACTTTTGAGCATAAAACTTACGCTGCGTTCCCTTGGGAACGGCTTTTTGTAGCTTCGTCGTGCTCTGCATCCCCTTAGGGACGACTTTCGAGCTTCTCCCTGTTTTTTTCTTTTTCTGCACTCGATGGTGCATGCTCAGACTTTACATTTTATATATTTTTGGGGGATTTTGCTCTCGTAGAGCTGAATAAGAAAATAAAAATTACAAACTATGGCCCCATTAAAAACCTTTCTCCCCCTTTGGAAAGGAAAAGGGTGCCATAGGAAAAATGAAAAAAATTACATCAAGTTACACATAATATCGTCGAAGCTCATCCGCATTCCAAGATCTAGGAATGTCGTTGTCGTCCATATCCTTCAATCTGTAAGAACCGGGTCTTGACGAAGATACCACCAGAAAGGGTCCTTCCCACTTCAGCTGTAACTTGCCTACTGTGTCTGGATTGGCCACTCTCCGAAGTACCAAATGCCCTGGCTTAATGTTTTTCAGCCGAACTTTTCTGTCACGCCATTTTATTGTTTCGGCTTGATATTTATTGATATTCTCCACAGCTTGAAGTTTGGTCCCTTCTATAGTATCTTTTGCTACAGAATAATCAGCTTCGTCTTCTGTCGAAGCTACTGTTCTAATTGACCCTGCTTTAGCTTCTTCTGGGTTATAGCTTCATCACCAAATAATAACTTGAACGGTGTAAAACCTGTTGACCTTGATATAGTTGTATTGTGGCTCCACACCACTTTAATCAACTCATATGGCCACTTTCCTCTGGGTTGATTGAAGATTAACTTCATTATTCCCGTCATTATAATACCATTTGCTCTTTCGACCAGCCCATTTGACTCCGGGTGCCTGACTGATGCAAAATGAATCTTCGTGCCAATCTGGTCGCATAAATCTTTGAAAGTTTCGGCATCAAACTGTGTTCCATTGACCACAGTTATAGCCTTCGGCATGCCGAAGCGACAAACGATATTTTTGCCAAAAGAATTTCTGGACTGTAACCGAAGTTATTGTAGCCAAAGGCTTTGCTTCAATCCACTTAGAAAAATATTCTACAGCCACCACGACATATTTCAAATTACCTTGTGCTGGTGGAAGTGGGCCTAACAAGTCCAGGCCCCATCTTTGCAATGGCCAGGTTGGTTGTATTAACTGAGTTAATGACGAAGGTTGTTTTTGGTCTCTTGCACATTTTTGACAATTTTTGCACTTTTGGACCAGATCTACTGCATCCGAAGCTGCCTTCGGTCAGTAAAATCCCTGTCTAAAAACCTTGCCCAGCAAAGGCCTAGACCCAATATGAGATCCACACAATCCTGCATATATCTCCTTCATTAGTTATATACCTTCGGTTCAGGATAAACACTTGAGAAGGGGGGAGCAAACTCCATTTTTGTATAATTCCCCTTCTATTATGATATACGGTCTTGTTCTTGCTTCCATTCTTTTATTATAAACTTCGTCGTTCGAGAGGCAGTTACCCTGGAGGAAAGATATGATTTCAGTCCTCCAATCTTCACTATGTACTGGAGAAATAGAGAGCACTGCTCTCTCCATGAGTTTAACCGAAGGTGCCTTTATTGTTTCAAAAAATACATCAAAAGGTAGAGGGAGCCCCTAAGCCGCTGATTTGGCTAACAGATCTGTCAGCGTTTCGAGACCGGGGGTCCCTAAGCCGACGAGTGAAGTGTCGCCGCGTGCCCCAGCCCAGATGGGTCGGCCCGAGGCCGAGCGCGAAGGGGGAAGTGAGGTGGCCGGAGATGGGCGTGAGGGAGGTGGAAATCCCGCGGCCTTCGTGTTCGTCCCGCGCCCAGGTCGGGTGCGCTTGCAGTAGGGGGTTACAAGCGTCCACACGGGAGAGGGAGCAAGCGGCCTTACGCGAGCGCCTGTCTCGCCCTCATCCCCGCGCGGCCAACCCTCTCTAAGAGGGCCCTGGTCCTTCCTTTTATAGGCGTAAGGAGAGGATCCCGGTGTACAATGGGGGGTATAGCAGAGTGCTACGTGTCTAGCGAAGGAGAGCTAGTGCCCTAAGTACATGTCGTTGTGGCAGCCGGAGAGGTTTTGGCACCCAGTTGGTGAGATGTCGTGGCCGTCGGAGGAGCGCTGAAGCCTGGCGGAAGGACAGCTGTCGGGGCTGTCGAGTCCTTGCTGACGTCCTCTTGCTTCCATAAGGGGGCCGAGAGCCGCCGTCGTCAGGGAGCGTGCGGGGCGCCATCATTGCCTATCTGGCGGAGCGAGCCAGATGGGACGCCGGTCTTGTTCCCCGTGGCCCGAGTCAGCTTGGGGTAGGGTGATGATGGCGCCTCCTGTTGACGTGGCTGGTCTGCGCCCTAGGTTGGGCGATGTGGAGGCTCCTCCGAAGCCGAGGTCGAGTCTGTCTTCCGTGGCCGAGGTCGAGTCCGAGCCCCTGGGTCGGGCGAGGCGGAGACCGTCGACTGAGGCCAGGGCGGAGTCCGAGCCCTAGGGTCGGGCGAAGCGGAGTTCGTCATCTTCAGGGGCTGAGCCCAAGTCCGAGCCCTGGGTCGGGCGGAGCGGAGTTCGCCGTCTTCCGGGGCTTAGCCCGAGTCCGAGCCCTAGGTCGAGCGGAGCGGAGTTCGCCGTCTTCCGGGGCTTAGCCCGAGTCCAAGCCCTGGGTCGGGCGGAGCGGAGTTCGCCGTCTTCCGGGGCTTAGCATGAGTCTGAGCCCTGGGTCGGGCGAAGCGGAGTTCGCTGTCTTCCGGGGCTTAGCCCGAGTCCGAGCCCTGGGTCGGGCGGAGCGGAGTTCGCCGTCTTCCGGGGCTTAGACCGAGTCTGAGCCCTGGGTCGGGCGAAGTGGAGCTTCCTATGGTGCCTGCGGCCGGGCCTGACTGCCTGTCAGCCTCACTCTGTCAAGTGGCACCACAGTCAGAGCGGCGCAGGCGGCGCTGTCTTTCTGTCAGGCCGGTCAGTGGAGCGACGAAGTGACGGCGGTCACTTCGGCTCTGTCGACTGAAGGGCGTGCGTCAGGATAAAGGTGTCAGACCACCTTTGCATTAAATGCTCCTGCGATTTGGTCAGTCGGCGCGGCGATTTGGTCAGGGTTGCTTCTTGGCGAAGACAGGGTCTCGGGCGAGCCGGAAATATGTTCGCCGCTAGAGGGGTGCTTCGGGCGAGGCGGAGATCCTCCGGGGTCAGCTGCCCTTGTCCGAGGCTAGGCTCGGGCGAGGCGTGATCGAGTCCCTCGAATGGACCGATCCCTGACTTAATCGCACCCATCAGGCCTTTGCAGCTTTATGCTGATGGGGGTTACCAGCTGAGAATTAGGAGCCTTGAGGGTACCCCTAATTATGGTCCCCGACAGTAGCCCCCGAGCCTCGAAGGGAGTGTTAGCACTCGCTTGGAGGCTTTCGTCGCACTTTTTTGCAAGGGGACTAGCCTTTCTCGGTTGCGTTTTATTCCGGTGGGTGCGCGCGAGCGCACCCGCCGGGTGTAGCCCTCGAGGCCTCGGAGGAGTGGTTTGACTCCTCCGAGGTCTTAATGCCTCGCGTAATACTTCGGCTGGTCTGGTCGTTCCCTCATGCGAGCTGGCCGTAGCCCGGGTGTACGGTCGGGTCCCAAGTTCTCGGGCTGGTATGTTGACGCTGTCAACGGTTTGGCCGGAGCCGGGTTTGCGAGAGCAGCCCCCGAGCCTCTGCACAGGGCGAGAGGGCGATTAGGGACAGACTCGACTTTTTTACATACGCCCCTGCGTCGCCTTTCTGCAAGGAGGAGGGGGGAAAGTGCCATGTTGCCCTCGGTGGGCGCCGAACATGGTGTCTCCGGAGAGCTGCAGGCGGGTAATCCGAGCGGACATCCGTGCCCCATTCGCTAGGGTCGGCTAGAGGCCCAGAGGCGCGCCCAAAAGTACCTGCGGGTGATCTGCCGGACCCGGTCCCCAGTCGACGGGGTCCGAGGGCTCGATGCCTCCCTCCGATGGGATTCCGTTACAAGATCGTTCTCGCTGGTCTCGGAAATGTCCTAGGGTACCTCGGGAGCGCAGCCCGAGCCTTGGTTATGTATCGAACGTACCCATGGTCATCCCTCGCTCTGTGTCTGAGGCGGCTGTGAACCCTTCGGGGGCCAGCCTTCGAACCCCTGATCAGTAGTGGTCGTGGAGCCCGAGTAGCCTGAGGCGGTCGTTGAACCCTTCCGAGGGGCCGGCCTTCGAACCTCTAACCAATAGTGGGTGTAGAGCCCACGCGATCTGAGGCGGCTGTCGAACCCTTCCGAGGGGCCAGCCTTCGAACCTCTGATCAGTAGGGAGGCTCGGAGCCTGGTTCCTTCACGGAGAAGGATCCTTTTCGGGGTATCCCCCTTTCCCGGTCCCTGTTGTAAGAGAGAGAAAGAGGAAAAAAAGGAAAAGGATTTGAAATCGAATGACGTGGCGTACCTTTTTTTTGACGCGGTCATTATGGCGAAGGCGAAGCGTCGCTCGCTTCCCCTGCCAGAGGCGCCGCCTTTCCCGCCGCGGAGTTAACGCGACGGGGCGTGCGGTTCGCGGGGCAGCCGTTGCGCGTGCACGAGCCGTTCGAGGAATGGAACACGGGCGCGTCGTCTTCACGCCGTGAGAGAGGGTTCTCTCGCTGTCCCCGGATGGGACGTAAGCTTGGCTGACGACGTGACCGCTGCTCCTGCCCGCCTGCCACCGCCATTACTGCCGGCCCATTTTTGGCCGCATCGACCGTCGCACCAGGCTGGCGCTGCTGGGTCGTGCGCTGGGTCGCCTCGAGTCGTGGTATTGGTTCCGCAGTCGAGGAGGTGCGGTAGTGGCGCGGGTGGCGGTGCAGTTGCTTGCACGAAGCATCCGGCGTGCCGGTTGTATGACGCGTGGGCCTGGGCCTTCATGCTGGGCGTGTTGGAAGTCGGAGAAGTGCGCCCACCTGGCGCGGTTGCATGCCGCCTGCATGGCTGCCCGCCCTTTCGCCCGCTGGTCTGGGCAAAAGTGGAGAGCCGCTTGTAACCGCTGGGCGGTTGCATGCACCGCGCGCGGCGGTTTGGCTTCTTCTGCTCTGGGCCGGCTTGCATGACGTGTGGGACCCAGTCCTCGTGCCGTAGGGGGAGGACCTTGGAGCGTGCTGGAGAAGACTCAGCCCCCGACGGCTCGGGACGCAAGTAGGGAGAGTCGCCTTTAAAAGGAGGGTGACCCCCTTGAAGGGCGACCATGTCTTCGCGCTCCCTTATGCATCGTGCCTTTCCACCTTCCAAGCCCCCGGATGGGGGATACCCGCAGTCTTTCTGTCTTGCTGTTGGAGGAACGCAACTCCGCGGGAGTTGGTACCTTTCAGCCATCGTTCGGCTTCAAGGATTTTCATCATGCAGCCCGGTTGCACCCCTCCGCCGGCGGTCACCCAAGATGGTGACCTCCAGCCCCTGGATGGGGAGAGGCAAGCCGGGCTGTGATCTTGGTCCCGCCCTCAGCCTCAAGGATGTTCATCATCCTTGCTGGGGCGGAGAGCAAGGCGAGCCGGGGCTCTACCTCCCGCGCGGGCCGGCTGGCCACCTCTTCTTCCAGCTTCTGGTGGTGGCAACCATCCTCCAGCTCTGCGGAGGAGGCGTCCTCCAGCCATGCCAGGGAAGGCGAACTGTTGCTGCCCAGCTAGGATGCAACATTCCGCCCTCTTCCTCGCTTTCGTGGCGAGGACGGGAACGAGGACCTGCCGGTGCGCTTTGGAGCGGCCCGCTCTTTGGCTTTGATGGTTGGTTCGCGTCCCTTGAGCGAGAACGCGAACGAGAGCCTTTCGGCGGCCGCGTCCGTCCTGGGACCATGGCTGCTGCTGCAGAGGTCGCTGGCGGGTCACCCGGAGCTCGTCGCCCCGCAGGCTCGCCGGTGTGGAGGTTGTTCATACCCGCGGGGACGGAACAAGAGTTCCGTTTGTAATGGCACTTCGAATGCCAGTGTTTTTGTTCATTGTGGCTGTCGAGGCCTGAACATGTATGTATTTTTTCCTCATTTTCGAGCACTAAGACTCGCCTGTTGATTGTCTGAACCGCTTCACCAAGCGTGAGTCGCCCCGTGTAAAGGTGACGAGTGAGGTATCCGTATCCCGAAGGCGTAGGAGTCCCTCGGCTCGGTCAGCCTTGTTGCCCGAGGCTTCTCTTGCTCAGTTAAAGGAACCCCTCGGCCGCTCTTCGATGAGCCGAGGCCAGGGGTAGCGGTGTCAGCGCGAACAGAGGCAGAGTTGGCTCGAAAAGAAGACCTGGTCGGCCGGAGCCTGGCCGGGTCGTCCGTTAGCGGGACCGACGCCGGAATTGACCTGCCGAGGCCTCGGGTCGGGCTGATGTCCTCGGAGGACAGCTGGCCGAGGCCCCGGGGTGACCGGCCGAGCCGCCTGCTCGGGTGGATTCTCGGAGAAGACCCTGGCAGCGATGGCCCGGGCTTGGTGATGACGTCGTCCTTCAGAGCGGAGACCCTTGGACCGTGTCGCCGTCCGAGGCTAGGTCGGACCTCGCCGAAGGTGTTGTTGACGCCGTGGGTGCTGCGGCTCCCTCAATTGTCCGGATCCGAGCCTGCAGGATCGGATTTGTAGCGCGTGTTTTCTGCGGCCGCCGAGGCCAAAACACACCCTCGCCGTGTTGTAAAGCTGCGTCTCTTTTCCTCTTGTTTCGAGTATCCGGACTTTTTTGTCGGTAACAGAATTGTTTGTGCGAGCGAGAGTTGCTTCTCACGGAAGGTGATGAGTGAGGTATCCGTATCCTGGAGGCGTAGGAGTCCCTCGGCTCGGTCAGCCTTGCCGCTTACGCGCACTCTTACCCGTCCATGGGGCTCTGTCACCGACGCAGTCGAGAAGGCTCAAAGAATCGCTCTGGCATAAGGGCTTTCGAACGTGAAGACTTGTTCGGTCTGCGGAATCACTCATCCGAACGTGAGTTACTTATCGCAGAAGGTGATGAGTGAGGTATCCGTATCCCGGAGGCGTAGGAGTCCCTCGGCTCGGTCAGCCTTGGCTGCTTACGTGTACTCCGTTGTTCTCAGGATCCACTTTCGAAGTAGTCGAAAAGCACGAAAGACATTCTGGCAGAAAAGATCTTTTTTCGAGGAAAATTTCGACGCAGAGGGGGTTCCCCCCTTTTAGCCCCCGAGGGATGGTCGGGCTTTGCCGAGGCAAGGCTGACCCTTCCTTGATGACTAAACTTTGCGTGGGAGCGAGGTATATGAACAACTTGAAAACATCTTAAGGGTAGAAGCGACGTAGTTGTTGGATGTTCCAAGCGTTGTTGTAGACCTCGCCTTGACTGTTGGCCAGCTTGTACGTTCCGGGCTTCAGAACTTTGGCGATGACGAACGGCCCCTCCCAGGGGGGCGTGAGCTTGTGTCGACCTCGGGCGTCTTGTCGCAGCCGAAGCACCAGGTTGCCCACCTGGAGGTCTCGGGACCGGACCCCTCGGGCGTGGTAGCGTCGCATGGACTGTTGATACCGCGCCGAGTGTAGTAAGGCCTTGTCCCGAGCCTCTTCCAGCTGGTCCACCGAGTCTTCTCGACTAGCTTGGTTGCTTTGGTCGGCATAGGCCCTCGTCCTCGGGGAACCGTATTCCAGGTCTGTGGGCAAGATGGCCTCGGCCCCATAGACTAGAAAGAACGGCGTGAAGCCCGTGGCTCGGCTCGGTGTTGTCCTCAGGCTCCAGACCACCGAGGGGAGTTCCTTCATCCATCGCTTGCCGAACTTGTTGAGGTCGTTGTAAATTCGAGGCTTGAGTCCTTGTAGAATCATGTCGTTGGCACGCTCTACTTGCCCATTCGTCATGGGATGAGCCATGGCGGCCCAGTCCACCCGGATGTGGTGATCCTCGCAGAAGTCCAGGAACTTTCTGCCGGTGAACTGGGTGCCGTTGTTGGTGATGATGGAGTTCGGGACCCCGAAACGATGGATGATGTTGGTGAAGAACGCCACCGCCTGCTCGAACCTGATGCTGTTTAGAGGTCGGACCTCGATCCACTTGGAGAATTTGTCGATGGCGACCAACAGGTGTGTGTAGCCCCCGGGTGCCTTCTACAAGGGGCCGACGAGGTCCAGACCCCACACAGCAAAAGGCCAGGTGATGGGTATCGTCTGTAGAGCCTGAGCGGGCAGGTGGGTCTGCCTTGCGTAGAACTGACACCCTTCGCAGGTGCGGACAATTCTAGTGGTGTCGGCCACCGCCGTCGGCCAGTAGAAACCTTGTCGGAAAGCATTTCCGACAAGGGCTCGAGGTGCTGCGTGATGGCCGCAAGCCCCCGAGTGTATCTCTCGGAGGAGTTCCTGACCTTCGGTGATGGAGATGCATCGCTGGAGGATGCCTGAGGGGCTGCGGTGGTAGAGCTCCTTCCCATCTCCCAGCAAGACGAACGACTTGGCGCGCCGCGCCAACCGCCGAGCTTCGGCTCGGTCGAGGGGTAGCTCTCCTCGGTGGAGATATTGCAGGTATGGGGTCTGCCAGTTTTGATCAGGCGTGACCCCGCTTTGCTCCCCCTCGACGTGCAGCGTCTCGCCCTCAGGGGCCGAGGGTACCTCTGGCTGAACCGAGGGCGCCTCGGGCCGAGCCGAGGGCGCCTCGGGCCGAGCCGAGGGTGCCTCGGACTGAGCCGAGGGTACCTCGGGCTGGGCCGAGGGTGCCTCGGGCTCGGGCGTGTCGTCGATCTTGACGGAGGGTTGATGCAGGTCTCGGGAGAAGACGTCCGGGGGAACCGTTGTTCGCCCCGAGGCTATTTTAGCCAGCTCGTCCGCAGTCTCGTTGTAGCGCCAGGCGATGTGGTTGAGCTCGAGCCCGTAGAACTTGTCTTCCAGGCGCCGAACCTCATCGCAATAGGCCTCCATCTTCGGGTCGCGGCAGTGGGAGTTCTTCATGACTTGGTCGATGACGAGCTGCGAGTCACCGCGAGCGTCGAGGCGTCGGACCCCTAGCTCGATGGCGATCCGCAACCCGTTGACCAGAGCCTCATACTCGGCCACATTGTTGGACGCCGGGAAATGGAGGCGTAGCACATAGCGTAGGTGCTTCCCGAGGGGCGAGATGAAGAGTAGGCCTGCGCCGGCTCCTGTCTTCATCAGTGACCCGTCGAAGAACATGGTCCAGAGCTCCGGCTGGATCGGAGCTGTTGGGAGCTGGGTGTCGACCCATTCAGCCACGAAGTCCGCCAAGACCTGGGACTTGATGGCCTTCCGAGGGGCGAACGAGATTGTTTCGCCCATGATGTCCACCGCCCACTTTGCAATCCTACCCGAGGCCTCTCGGCACTGGATGATCTCCCCCAGGGGGAAGGATGACACCACAGTTACCGGATGAGACTCGAAGTAGTGTCCCAACTTCTGCCGTGTCAGGATCACCGTGTACAGCAGCTTCTGAACTTGTGGGTAGCGGATCTTGGTTTCGGACAGTACCTCGCTGACGAAGTAGACTGGCCTCTGAACAGGCAATGCATGCCCCTCTTCTTGCCTCTCGACCACAATCACGGCGCTAACCACCTGAGTGGTCGCGGCGACGTAGACCAAGAGGGCTTCTCCGGCAGCCGGGGGCACCAAGATAGGCGCCTTCGTAAGGAGCGCCTTCAGGTTCCCGAGGGCTTCCTCGGCCTCAGGGGTCCAAGTGAAGCACTCGGCCTTCCTTAAGAGGCGGTACAGAGGCAGGCCTCTTTCGCCGAGGCGCGAGATGAAGCGGCTCAGAGCCGCAAGACATCCCATGACCCTCTGTACGCCTTTCAAGTCCTTGATGGGCCCCATGCTGGTGATGGCTACGATCTTCTCCGGGTTGGCTTTGATGCCCCGCTCGGAGATGATGAACCCCAAGAGCATGCCTCGGGGCACCCCGAAGACACACTTTTCGGGATTGAGCTTGACGCCTTTCGCCTTGAGACATCGAAATGTCACTTCAAGGTCGGAAAGGAGGTCGGAGGCTTTCCTTGTCTTGACTACGATGTCATCGACGTAGGCCTCGATCGTCCGGCCAATGTGCTGGCCGAACACATGGTTCATGCACCGCTGGTACGTCGCACCCGCATTCCTCAAGCCGAACGACATGGTGACATAGCAGTACATGCCGAAGGGCGTGATGAAAGAAATCGCGAGCTGGTCGGACTCCTTCATCCTGATTTGGCGATACCCTGAGTAGGCATCGAGGAAAGACAGGGTTTCGCACCCAGCATTGGAATCCACGATTTGATCGATGCGAGGCAGAGGGTAGGGAACCTTCGTACATGCTTTGTTTAGACCAGTGTAGTCTACACACATCCGCCATTTCCCTCCTTTCTTTCTCACAAGCACAGGGTTGGCAAGCCATTCGGGATGGAATACCTCATTGATGAACCCTGCCTCCATTAGCTTGTGGATCTCCTCGCCTATGGCTCTGCGCTTTTCTTCGTCGAATCGGCGCAGAGGCTGCTTGACGGGTCGGGCTCCGGCTCGGATATCCAGCGAGTGCTCGGCGACATCCCTCGGTATGTCGGGCATGTCCGAGGGACTCCACGCGAAGACGTCGGCGTTCGCGTGGAGAAAGTCGACGAGCACTGCTTCCTATTTGGGATCGAGCTCGGAGCCGATCCGGATCTGCTTGGAGGCGTCGCTGCTGGGGTCGAGGGGGACGGACTTAACCGTCTCCGCTGGCTCGAAGTTGCCGGCATGACGCTTCACGTCTGGCACCTCCTTAGAGAGGCTCTCCAGGTCGGCGATGAGGGCCTCGGACTCGGCGAGGGCCTCGGCGTACTCCACGCACTCCACGTCGCATTCGAACGCGTGTTTGTACGTGGGGCCAACGGTGATGACCCCATTGGGGCCCGACATCTTGAGCTTGAGGTAGGTGTAGTTGGGGATGGCCATGAACTTCGCGTAACATGGCCTTCCCAGTACCGCGTGGTAGGTTCCTCGGAACCCGACCACCTCGAACGTCAGGGTCTCCCTTCGGAAGTTGGAGGGTGTTCCGAAGCAGACGGGAAGATCGAGTTGTCCGAGGGGCTGGACGCGCTTCCCGGGGATGATCCCATGGAAAGGCGCAGCGCCCGCCCGGACCGAGGACAGATTGATACGCAGAAGCCCGAGGGTCTCGGCGTAGATGATGTTGAGGCTGCTGCCTCCGTCCATGAGGACCTTGGTGAGCCTGACGTCGCCGATGACGGGGTCGACGACGAGCGGGTATTTCCCCGGGCTCGGCACATGGTCGGGGTAGTCGGCTTGGTCGAAGGTGATGGGCTTGTCGGACCAGTCTAGGTAGACTGACGCCGCCACCTTCACCGAACAGACCTCCCGACGCTCTTGCTTGCGGTGCCGAGCCGAGGCGTTCGCCGCTTGCCCACCGTAGATCATGAAGCAGTCGCGGACCTCGGGGAACTCTCCTGCCTGGTGATCTTCCTTCTTGTCGTCGTCGCGGGCCCTGCCACCCTCCGTGGGTGGCCCAGCCCTGTGGAAGTGGCGCCGAAGCATGACGCACTCCTCAAGGGTGTGCTTGACGGGCCCCTGGTGGTAGGGGCACGGCTCCTTGAGCATCTTGTCGAAGAGGTTGGCACCTCCGGGGGGTTTCCGAGGGTTCTTGTACTCGGCGGCGGCGACAAGGTCCGCGTCGGCGGCGTCGCGTTTCGCTTGCGACTTCTTCTTGCCCTTTTTCTTGGCGCCGCGCTGAGTTGACGCCTCGGGGGCATCTTCCGATGGGTGGCCCTGGGGCTGCTTGTCCTTCCGGAAGATAGCCTCGACCACCTCCTGGCCGGAGGCGAACTTGGTGGCGATGTCCATCAGCTCGCTCGCCCTGGTGGGGGTCTTGCGACCCAGCTTGCTCACCAGGTCGCGGCAGGTGGTGCCGGCGAGGAACGCGCCGATGACATCCGAGTCGGTGATGTTGGGCAGCTCGGTGCGCTGCTTCGAGAATCGCCAGATGTAGTCCCGGAGAGACTCTCCCGACTGCTGTCGGCAGCTTCTGAGGTCCTAGGAATTCCCGGGGTGCACGTACGTGCCCTGGAAATTGCCGGCGAAAGCTTGGACTAGGTCGTCCCAGTTGGAGATTTGCCCCGGAGGCAGGTGCTCCAACCAGGCGCGAGCGGTGTCGGAGAGGAACAGGGGGAGGTTGCGGATGATGAGGTTGTCATTGTCCGTTCCACCCAGTTGGCAGGCCAGACGGTAGTCCGCGAGCCACAGTTCCGGTCTCGTCTCCCCCAAGTACTTTGTGATAGTAGTCGGGGGTCAGAACCGGGTCGGGAACGGCGCCCGTCGTATGGCCCGGCTGAAGGCCTGCGGACCGGGTGGTTCGGGCGAGGGACTCCGATCCTCCCCGCTGTCGTAGCGTCCCCCACGCCTGGGGTGGTAGCCTCGGCGCACCCTCTCGTCGAGGTGGGCCCGACGGTCGCGGTGATGGTGCTCGTTGCCGAGGCGACCCGGGGCCGCAGGCGCTGTGTTGCGCGTGCGCCCGGTGTAGACCGAGGCTTCCCGCATGAATCGGGAAGTCGCGGCATGATGTTCCGAGGGGTACCCCTGCCTTTGGGAGGCGGAGCTCTCGGCCCGCTGGACCGCGGCGCCTTCCAGGAGATTCTTGAGCTCTCCCTGGATTCGCCGTCCCTCGGTGGTTGATGGCTCCGGCATCGCACGGAGAAGCATTGCTGCTGCAGCCAGGTTCTGGCCGACCCCACTGGATGCGGGTGGCGGCCTGACCCTGACATCGTCGGCGATGCGGTGCTGGAAGCCCTGGGGTAGATGACGCATTTCTCCGGCCGGAGGTTGGCCCGCCCATGCCTGCCCGACGTCCCGGCGGATTGGCTCAAGCGCTCCTGCTCCCTCGTCGAGCCCGGCCTGCACCCCGCGGATTTGCTCGAGCTGTGGGTCATGGCCCCCCGCCTGAACGGGGACCACAGCTAGCTCCCGTGGGATGTCAACGCGAGGCACCGGCCTAGGGAGATCACCGTCCTCTGGCATGCCGAGATGGTTGCCTTCGGAGGGACCCCCTAGATCGACGTGGAAACATTCGCGGCTTGGGCTGCAGTCCTCGTCGCCGAGGCTACGGCTACCGTCGGAACAGTTGGAAAGGCAGTAGTCGCATGCGGTCATGAAGTCCCGCATGGCACTGGGGTTGCCAAGTCCGGAGAAATCCCAACAGAAGCTGGGCTCGTCGTCTTACTCGGACCCAAAGCGCCCGTAGGTCGAGACGTCCGTCAGCCGGTCCCAAGGTGACCGCATACGAAACCCCAGAGGGTTCGGACTCGCCTCTACGAGAGCGTTCGCCAAAGCGAAGCCGCTAGGCGGGTCGAGGCTGAATCCGAAAGGCGTGGGATGGGAATCGGTCGGTACCTCTTGGTCGACGGGCGGTGATGAAGTCACGTGTGCACCGTCGTCTCAGGTACGAGGGTGACACCCAGCAAGCCTTCCGCGAGCGTGCTGGCGTCGTCCGTTTGCTCGGGGTTGGCGTGTCACGGGGAGACAGCGCTCGTCTTTGTCTCAAGCGCGAGGTCGATGCCCGGTGCGCCCCCCGTTGGGGTGCTGGCGCTGTCGACTCGCTCGACAGCCGACGAGGCGCTGCCTCCTGCTTGGCCTTGGTTGCCCCGCCTCCTCCTCCGTCGGCGGGGAAGAGGACATGGTGAGCTCGAAGGTTGTTCTTCCACCACGCGGGGAAGACGTCGTTGATTCCGCCGCCGGCGGGCGGGTTGTCGGCTGCCATTGTCGTTGTCGCACGACGGTGGAAGGAGTATCATGTCGTAGCTGCCGTCGAGGGACATGAACTCAAGACTCCCGAAACGGAGCACCGTCCCGGGCCGGAGAGGTTGCTGGAGACTGCCCATCTAGAGCTTGACGGGAAGCTGTTCATCAACACGCAGCAGGCCCCTACCTGGCGCGCCAACTGTCGGCGTTTCGAGACCGGGGGGTCCCTAAGCCGACGAGTGAAGTGTCGCCGCGTGCCCCAGCCCAGATGGGTCAGCGCGAGGCCGAGCGCGAAGGGGGGAAGTGAGGTGGCCGGAGATGGGCGTGAGAGAGGTGGAAATCTCGCGGCCTTCGTGTTCGTCCCGCGCCCAGGTCGGGTGCGCTTGCAGTAGGGGGTTACAAGCGTCCACACGGGAGAGGGAGCGAGCGGCCTTACGCGAGCGCCTGTCTCGCCCTCGTCCCCGCGCGGCCAACCCTCTCTAAGAGGGCCCTGGTCCTTCCTTTTATAGGCGTAAGGAGAGGATCCAGGTGTACAATGGGGGGTATAGCAGAGTGCTACGTGTCTAGCGGAGGAGAGCTAGTGCCCTAAGTACATGCCGTTGTGGCAGCCGGAGAGGTTTTGGCACCCAGTTGGTGAGATGTCGTGGCCATCGGAGGAGCGCTAGAGCCTGGCGGAATGACAGCTGTCGGGGCTGTCGAGTCCTTGCTGACGTCCTCTTGCTTCCGTATGGGGGCCGAGAGCCGCCGTCGTCAGGGAGCGTGCGGGGCGCCATCATTGCCTATCTGGCGGAGCGATCCAGATGGGACGCCGGTCTTGTTCCCCGTGGCCCGAGTCAGCTTGGGGTAGGGTGATGATGGCGCCTCCTGTTGACGTGGCTGGTCTGCGCCCTAGCTTGGGCGATGTGGAGGCTCCTCCGAAGCCGAGGTCGAGTCTGTCTTCCGTGGCCGAGGTCGAGTCCGAGCCCCTGGGTCGGGCGAGGCGGAGACCGTCGGCTGAGGCCAGGGAGGAGTCCGAGCCCTGGGGTCGGGCGAAGCGGAGTTCGTCGTCTTTAGGGGCTGAGCCCAAGTCCGAGCCCTGGGTCGGGCGGAGCGGAGTTCGCCGTCTTCCGGGGCTTAGCCCGAGTCCGAGCCCTGGGTCGGGCGGAGCGGAGTTCGCCGTCTTTGGGGCTTAGCCCGAGTCCGAGCCCTGGGTCGGGCGGAGCGGAGTTCGCCGTCTTCCGGGGCTTAGCCCGAGTCCGAGCCCTGGGTCCGGCGGAGCGGAGTTCGCCGTCTTCCGGGGCTTAGCCCGAGTCCGAGCCCTGGGTCCGGCGGAGCGGAGTTCGCCGTCTTCCGGGGCTTAGCCCGAGTCCGAGCCCTGGGTCGGGCGGAGCGGAGTTCGCCGTCTTCCGGGGCTTAGCCTGAGTCCGAGCCCTGGGTCAGGCAGAGCGGAGTTCGCCGTCTTCTGGGGCTTAGCCCGAGTCTGAGCCCTGGGTCGAGCGAAGCGGAGCTTCCTATGGTGCCTGCGGCCGGGCCTGACTGCCTGTCAGCCTCACTCTGTCAAGTGGCACCGTAGTCGGAGCGGCGCAGGCGACGCTGTCTTTCTATCAGGCCGGTCAGTGGAGCGGTGAAGTGACGGTGGTCACTTCGGCTCTGTTGACTGAAGGGCGTGCGTCAGGATAAAGGTGTCAGGCCACCTTTGCATTAAATGCTCCTGCGATTTGGTCGATCGGCGCGGCGATTTGGTCAGGGTTGCTTCTTGGCGAAGACAGGGCCTCGGGCAAGCCAGAAATATGTTCGCCGCTAGAGGGGGGCTTCGGGCGAGGCGGAGATCCTCCGGGGTCGGCTGCCCTTGTCCGAGGCTAGGCTCGGGCGAGGCGTGATCGAGTCCCTCGAATGGACCGATCCCTAACTTAATCGCACCCATCAGGCCTTTGCAGTTTTATGCTGATGGGGGTTACCAGCTGAGAATTAGGAGCCTTGAGGGTACCCCTAATTATGGTCCCCGACAAGATCTGCATGCTCATTTTCGCCTCTTGGAATGTTCTTGACAGAGAAACCTTCGAAAGAAGCCTCCAACCTTCGAACTATATCGAGATATTTTTCAAGTTTCAGATCTATTACCTTGCTACTTTTATCTACATGGCTAGAAATGACTTGAGAATTAGTTTTCAGAATAGCCCTTCTTATTCCCATTGCCCTTAACTTCCGAAGCCCCAACAGGAGTGCTTCTTATTCGACAATATTATTTGTACAACTAAAGTCTAGCTTGGCTGCATAACATGTTCTGACTTTCAAAGGTGCTACTAGAACAGTAGCTGCTCCTGCGCCGAAGGTTCCCCAAGAACCATCGCAGAACACTGTCCAAGCTTCGGCATCTTTATTTATCTCTTCTTCCTGAGCCCCTGGCGTCCAGTCAGCAATGAAGTCTGCTAACGCCTGGGACTGAATTGAAGATCTATGCACATAATCAATGCTGAATTCATTAAGCTCTGCAGCCCATTTTCCAATCCTTCCAGTAGCCTCTCTATTCCTCATGATGTCCTTTAGAGGTTGTGACGAAGGAACAATTATGTGGTATGCTTGAAAATAATGTCGAAGCTTTCTGGAGGCCATTAACACAGCGTATAATACCTTCTCCAATTCTGTGTAATTTTTCTTTGATGGACTTAAAACTTCAGAGACGAAGTATACTGGAGCTTGCTTTTTAGCTTGACCATCTAGCTTCTCTTGTACCAGTGCCGCACTCACTGCAGAATGCGAAGCTACCACATATAAGAGCGATGGAGCCCCTGGCGCGGGTGGAGTTAATGTTGTTAAATTAATCAAATATTGTTTCAACTCTTCAAAAGCCTTTTGTTGTGCTGGGCCCCATTGAAAGACTTCGGCTGACTTCAGTATTTCAAAAAATGGCATATTTCTTTCCGCTGATCTGGATATGAATCTGTTTAATGATGCTAATCTTCCTGCCAGCCGTTGAGCCCCTTTCTTCGTGCTTGGTGGCTCCATCCAAAGGATAGCTTCGATATTGCTTGGGTTAGCTTCAATTCCTTTCGTTGATACCAGACATCCAAGGAACTTGCCTTTCTTCACTCCAAAGACACATTTTTCTGGATTTAATTTCAGGCCAGCTTGCCTAAAATTGGCAAATGTTTCTTGCAAATCAGCAATGTGATTTTCTTGCTTCATGCTTTTCACTATGATATCATCAACATAGGTTAGCACATTTCTGCCTATCTGGGAATGAAGGACCTTGGCTGTCATTCTGCTGAAGCTTCCTCCAGCATTCTTGAGCCCCTCAGGCATCCGAAGATAGCAATAGGTGCCACTAGGAGTTATGAAGCTAGTCTTCGGCTCATCTTCCTTCTTCATCCAGATTTGATGATAGCCTGAATAACAATCCAATAGACTCATGAGCTCTGAAGAAGCTGTTGCATCTACGAGAGAGTCTATTCTTGGTAGCGGGAATTCGTCTTTTGGGCATGCCTTATTAAGATCTATGAAGTCAATGCACATTCTCCATTTGCCATTGGCCTTCTTCACCATGACAGTATTGGCTAACCACTCTGGGTATTTTACCTCTCTGATGACACCAGCACTGAGAAGCCTTTTCACTTCATTCCGAGCACCTTCGGCTTTATCATTAGACATTTTCTGAAGCCTTTGCTTTCTTGGCCTGAAGGATGGGTCCACATTGATTGAATGTTCAATGACATCTCTGTTGACACCGCAGAGATCATTGGCTGACCAAGCAAAGACATCTTTGTTGTTGAATAAAAATCTTATCAAAGTTTTCTCTTGCTCTTCAGATAGCTGAGACCCCAGCAGTACTTTTTGCTCTACTATGTCTTCACATAGAAGCATAGGCTTCGACTGATCCGCCGAATCAACCTTCTCTCTTTTGTATTTGTACTGTTCACAAACTTCGGCTCCATCTATATTGTGAATTGCTTTTGAGTCTGTCCAATTTCCTTCGGCTTTTCTGGCAGCTTCTTGACTCCCATGAACAACAATGGGCCCTTGTTCCGAAGGTATCTTCATGCATAGATATGCTGGATGAAGTATTGCTTCAAAGGCATTCAGTGTTCCACGACCAATGATTGTATTGTAAGAATATTCCATGTCAACAATGTCAAAGACAACCTGTTCGGTTCTTGTGTTATGAACAAAGCCGAAGGTGACTGACATTGTGATTTTGCCGAGTGTTGTAATCTGTCTTCCTCCGAAGCCACATAGAGGATGTGTAGCATTATAAATCTTGTCTTCTGGCTCTTGCATCTGTCTGAAGGCCTTAGCAAATATGATATCCGCTGTGCTGCCTGTATCAACTAGAATATTATGGACCAGAAAACCCTTGATGACACAAGATATGACCATAGCATCATTGTGAGGATAATCTTTGAGCTGAAGGTCCTCCTGGGAGAAGGTAATTGGGATGTGGGACCATTTTGATTTGATGAAGGGTCCCTGCACCCCAACATGTTGTACCCTTCTCTGTGCTTCCTTCTTCTGCTTCTTGTTAGCCGGCTCTGAACCTGAACCGCCTGTTATCGGAAGCACCGACAGCTTCATAGCCGAAGATACTTCAGCTTGGTTGTTGAACGAAGCCATGAGCTCAATCAGTGGAAGTGAGTTCACCGGAGGTGGGCGCCAATGTTGGGGACTTGTTCTCAATTACTATGAATTAAGAATAAGGCAACATAAAAAATGGGTTAAAGGTTAATACCCTTCGTCCTTCGAAACATTATTTCCCTGAGGATATAACGATCTTAGGACGAAGGTCATGAAGGACATACCTTCATGATCATAGCATACTTAGATGAAAGACGAAACATATGAAACGTGGGAAACAACATGAATAATTGAATGATGTTATAATATACATTTAATGTTATTTAATCATGAATGAATATGAACAGTATTGAATTACATTATATACCTTTGTCTTGACAGAAGGTGAAAGTACAAGCGCGACGTAAGAATGAATACCAGTCAAGGTGAACAGTACAGGGGTACTGTTCATCTATTTATAGGCACAGGGCACAACCTGTGTGAATTTACATTTGTGTCCTTTACAACCGGTTACAATCATAACACAAATTATCATGGGCCAATTGGACTTTTCATCTTTAAGTCGGTGCATCTGAAGGTACGCTACGAAGCTCCCTGATTGGTAGCTTCGGCATTGCTTCTATTTTGATCTTTCGAAGGTGTTTCTTCTCACAGGACCTTCGGCGACGAAGCAGACCCCCAACAGACGGTCTATGACCTGACAACAGGAGCAGGGTTCCCGCGCCGAGACGGATGGTCCACGCGTGCGTAGAGGTGGCGGCGTTCGCCAACACCACCTGAATCTGACCCCCTAGGAGGGACTCCATCAGGGAAGAGAGATCCTAATGTGTGTCTTGGGATCGGTAAGCCACCCAAGATGCCTCCAGACGACGTAGAGTCGAAAATGAGTGAAGATTGAGGTGAAGAGGGCTACATTACTTTCTACTTCTAGGGTAAAAGTAAAGTAACGAAAGATATATTGATTTGATTCGATTGTTGGTGCTTCAATCGGTTGTACCCCTTCAAATATATAAGGGGAGGTCTGGACCCGGTCTTAGACGTCCTCCAGCAACTTCCACAAGTTTAGAGGGATAAACATGCGTGGAGATAGAAGTTAATCCGTCTGATTTGATCTAATCGCGGACTATCCATACATAAGACGTGGACCGTCCGTAGGCCAGACCGTCTGAGCTTCAGGGTTAGACCGTCTAGCCGTGTCCAATGACACAAACAGTACTCAATACCTTTCCAACGTGGTTCTAACTAAGGGCTTGTTTGTTTTTGCATTAATCCATGTGGATTGGGTGGGATTGAGTCGGATTAAATCCATAGCAAGTCAAAATCCATCTCAATCCCACCCAATACACTTCAATCCACATGGAATATCAATAACCGAACAAGCCCTAAGTTGGTTAAGGTATTTAAGTTGCCGTGACATACAACACATGTCACAAAAAATGAATCATGGTCGACAGATATATTGTACCAATTGTCCTGGTTTTTATAGGCAGTAAAAAGAATTAGTGAGATTTTAAGGTTGATAATAATATATATAATCATTATTAATTAATATTTTTATTAAGTAATTTATATAGCGTTAATTGATGTGGTGTTGTAACGCAAACATTGTACTATTGCTGATTTGCTATCTTTTGCCGGATTTCCCCCTCCTCGACCGTCGTCAATATCGCACGGTTCACCGGCCACGCTCTCTCGCTTTCCAAGGACCGCCGGGTCCGCTCCGTCCCCCGTCTGGCAGTGGCCTCCTCGCCGCCCTCGGCGCCGCCTGGCCACGCCTTATCCAGATCCAGGTATGTATCTTTGCTTCCGCCGCAACCGCGTCTCTTCCCGCCATTCCTTCCCCGTCGGCAGGCGTCCGCATCCCTTCCCTACGCACGCCTCTAGTACAGAGTGGAGATCCAAACGGAGTTGTGTGTTCCCTTCCAGTTGTCTTCGCGTCTTTGGCTGGTTCGGAAAGGGATAGGATGGACTTGCTTGTCCGTTTCGTTTCGGCCTGCGTTATTCTCGCCTTGTTTGATTTGAGCGCTGGAATCCAAACTCCCGCTTACCTTTCAAATCAGTCGTTCAATGTAGTCGTTCCATGTTTGCTGCGTGCCTGTTTTTATTTTAACGATTTTTTCTAGGGATTTTCCCCGGCGTGTTTCTGCCGATGTACATCGGTCGTTATTAATGCTTCCCTGGGTAGATGTCCCATGTTATCTTGAAACTAGAATCAGAATTACTCCAATTTGGGTCAATGTGAATATGGAATAGATGTATGTGTTGTGCCGACTTATTCTGGAGATGAGCAGGGCCTGGATCTTTGATTCATTAGTGGTGGAGGTACAAACTGATTTGGATATTCTTGTTTCAGCTTTCAACATCCAGGAAAAAAAAAATCAGATGTACATGGGTCGGCACATATTGAATCACGGGCATCCAATCCAACGTCCTCCCCTTCATGTCCTATGTATTTTGCACCCCGCACCCCAAGGATCTCAGATGGATTTAATATGTGCACATGGTGCACCTGATATGCTCTCGGAAAAAGCCCTTCGATTCCATTGCGACAGGGACCAGGATAGTGCGGCATTAAGGAGTCGTTTTTGCTGTGCGTTGCACGCTGTCTTTCTGTACTTCCACTCCGGCAATCCCACCGTCAACAAAGACCATGCTACCTAAACTTTAGTTGTCCTTTTTATCCCCCACAATTCAAAAGCACCGGTCAAGGACATAGATAGTAGTTCATTTGAATCCTCTAATTTCTTTCAGGATGGTAGTTGTGGTAATTTTTATTATATATTTTTGGACTCGTGCTGTCATGGACAGGACTGTAAGCTTTGTTGCTCACTGTGCAATTATCTTATATACAATGGACTTTTGACCCTCACATGTAAAAAAATGATATTGGGTTACAGATTTAGGGCATGTTTGGATCCAAGAGCTAATTGCTAGCTAGCTAAAAAACAGCTCTAGTGCATCCAAATAGAAGAGCTAATAGGTGGCTAGTTTTTTAGCCAAGTGTTTAACTGGCAGTTAGCCTACTAGCTAGATAACCATAGCTAGTTTGAGCTCATTTTTCGACCAGCTAGTAATTTGCCATGTGTATCAAACATGCCCTTATTTTGTTATTACATATGTTATCCGATTTATTGGAATTCAGAGGTGGAACCATGTGGAGAACATGCTCTGTCCTATGTGACAATTAAACCATGCTGCTTGTGCCAGGAAATTGTATGCTTGCACATGCTTTTAGTACTGCCTTTTGTGATGAACTGATGTTGCACCCAGTGGTTTTCTAGAATTTCTATGTGTGCAGAGTTCTAGTAATAGATCCTGGTGTGTTTTGATGTTATTAACTTATTATGGCTAGGACCTTGTGATGGAATAAGTCTTGAGCATCTAGAGGACAGCCTGCTTTTGACTGTCCTCTGTAGTCCTTTAGCATCTAGAGGACAGCTTGACTGTCCTCTGTAGTCTCTTTAGCATCTAGAGGACAGCAGTCGTTTTTTGACTGTCCTCTGTATTCGCTTTAGCATCTAGAGGACAAACAGTCGCTTTTGACTGTCCTCTGTAGTCTCTTTAGCATCTAGAGGACAATCCTGTTGTGTAGTGTGTGTGAGAAGATGTGGTAGTGCAGCCCCTAGGGCTATAAATATGTGTCCCCAACCCCTCTAAGGGTATGGCATTGTGTAGTGTTTGAGGAAATAAACAGAAAATTGCCCCAACTCATAGTGTCATCCTCTTGATGAGAGTTAGAGTCCCTTTACTTACAATTGGTATCAGAGCCAAACTATCCTGCAGCCTAAACATCTCTTGCTCATCTCCTTCCCGCGCCTCTCCCCACACTCAGTCGGCAGCAAGAGCTCCAACTGTTCCTTTCTCCCCTGCTCAGACGAGCAGCCTTTCGTCTGAGACAGCCTCTTCCACACGCAGCGACCCCTCACTAGCCCACCATGTCCCTACGCTCGGCCACTTCGAGTGCGCGGCGCCAGCAGGAGGCCGAGGTCGCCGCGGCACAAGAACGCGAGCGAGCAGCAGCAGCGGCTGCAGCGACAGCGGCGAGGGCAGCACGGTTGGCGGCGGCGGAACTGACAGCGGTGAGAGCGGAAGTAGAAGCAGCGGAGGCGGCGGATGCTGCACGTGCGGCGGCAACAGAGCTCGAGGTTCTGCGCGGCAGTAGAGCTGGCAGCTCTGCTTCTGTCGACGACAACACCGACGAAGAGCTTAGGCTGGCGAGGGAAGCAGCGCGAGAGCAGGCGGCACAGTGGGCAGCCGCGCATCCCCATGGGGGCGCGCGTGGCGGCAGCCCGGATAGGCGCCGACACGCTGACGGCGCTCCAGGCGGGGGCGCACGCGGCGGCAGCCCAGACGGGCGTAGACGCGCCGGTGGTGCTCCCGGCGGCGGCGACCGAGTCGACGGAGATCGCGGCCTCTACAGGCGGCGCGGTTCTCCCTCCCCGGATCGGTACCATGGTCGCCGCATGGCCCAAGCCATTGTCAGGGACATCGGTCCCGGCGGTGGGTGGCCTACCCTCACCAAGACCAACTACGTCGAGTGGGCCGCGGTGATGAGGGTACGGCTCCAGGTTCGCCACATGTGGGAAGCAGTTCGTTACGACGACGTCGACTACCACGAGGATCGGTGGGTGCTGGATGCCCTCATTGCTGCAGTCCTGCCCGAGATGCAGTTTTCGCTTTCCCAGAAGCGGACTGCCAAGGAGGCCTGGGACGCCATCGCTGCGACTCGCATCGGCAGCGATCGTGCCCGCAAGACCACACTGCAGGCACTTCGCAAGGAGTGGGAGAACCTGGCCTTCAAGCCAGGTGAGGATGTTGATGACTTTGCTCTCCGTCTCAACACTCTGTTGCAGAAGATGGTGCAGTTCGGCGACGACACCTACGATGAGGAGAGAGCTGTTGAGAAGCTCTTCCGTTGCATCCCCGAGAAGTACAGGCAGATTGCTCGCTCGATCGAGTCTCTGCTAGACCTCTCCACGATGACGATCGAAGAGGCGATTGGTCGCCTCAAGGTGGTCGACGGCGACGAACCACAAGCTCTCTCTGGGCCTATCACTATCGACGGGAAGCTACATCTCACTCGGGAGCAGTGGGAGGCCTGCCAGGGTGACAAGAAGAAGGGGGAGTCCTCGACACGAGGCCGCAAACGCGGCAAGCCGCGCAAGGCGCGTGGAGGCGCCCAGGCCGGGGCGCGAGGACATGCTGAGGGTGGTGCACGTGGAGGTGCCCAAGGCGGCGCCGTCGGCAACAAGAAGCCGGCACGAGACGACGGCTGCCACAACTGCGGCAAGCTTGGCCACTGGGCCAGGGATTGTCGGCAGCCACGACGTGGCCAGGCCAACGTCGCACAGGCGGAGGCGGAGGAGGAGGCCCTGCTCCTGGCACATGCAAGCATCGAGCCATCTCCAGCGGCACCGGCCGCAGCGGCACTCCTCCACCTTGATGAGTCGAAAGCACGCGCTTTCCTCGGCGACGGCTCCAACAAGGACATGATCGAAGGATGGTGCCTCGACACCGGCGCCACTCATCACATGACCGGCCGACGGGAGTTCTTCACCGAGCTTGACTCTAGCGTCCGAGGCTCCGTCAAGTTTGGGGACGCCTCCGGCGTAGAGATCAAGGGCGCCAGCTCAGTCGTCTTCACCGCCGCGTCTGGTGGGCACAGGCTGCTCACCGGAGTCTACTACATCCCCGCGTTGAGGAACTCTATCATCAGCCTGGGACAACTGGATGAGAACGGTTCGCGCGTGGAGGTCGAGCACGGAGTCATGAGGATCTGGGATCCCTCTCGTCGCCTTCTTGCCAAGGTACACAGGAGTCCAAATCGGCTATACATCCTCAATGTGAAGGTGGCACAACCTTGCTGCCTTGCTGCTCGTCGAGACGACGGGGCATGGCAGTGGCACGAGCGCTTCGGGCACCTTAACTTCGAGGCCCTGAAGCGGCTCAGTGCCAAGGAGATGGTACGAGGCCTGCCGTGCCTTGACCATGTGGAGCAATTCTGCGATGTCTGCGTGTTGACAAAGCAGAGACGGCTCCCCTTTCCCTAGCAGTCGAGCTTCCGAGCCAAGGAGAGGCTCGAGCTCGTGCATGGGGACTTGTGTGGCCCGGTGACACCAGCCACACCAGGAGGACGACGCTACTTCTTGCTGCTCGTCGACGATCTCTCCCGCTACATGTGGGTGATGATTCTTGGCAGCAAGGGAGAGGCTGCGAATGCCATCAGGCGTGTGCAGGTCGCTGCGGAGTGCGGCCGCAAGCTGCGCGTGCTGCGCACCGACTACGGCGGCGAATTCACGGCGGCTGAGTTCGCGTCGTACTGCGCGGATGAGGGCGTTCAGCGCCACTACTCCGCGCCGTACAGCCCGCAGCAGAACGACGTCGTCGAGTGGCGCAACCAGACGGTTGTGGGGATGGCTCGGGCTCTCCTCAAGCAGAGAGGAATGCCAGCTGTCTTCTGGGGAGAGGCGGTGGTGACAGCGGTTTACATCCTCAACCGCTCGCCCACCAAGGCTCTCAACGGGATGACACCGTACGAGGCTTGGCATGGGCGCAAGCCGGCGGTCTCTCACCTACGGGTCTTCGGCTGCCTTGCGTTCACCAAGGAGCTTGGCCACATCAGCAAGCTCGACGATAGGAGCACCCCGGGGGTGTTCATTGGCTACGCGGAGGGCTCGAAGGCCTACCGCATCCTTGACCCAAGAACACAGCGTGTGCGCACGGCGCGCGACGTAGTGTTCGACGAAGGGCGAGGATGGGCGTGGGACAAGGCGGTGGACGACGACACGACTCCGACGTACGACTTCACCATCGAGTACGTCCACTTTGAGGGAGCTGGGGGAGTAGGCAACTCTTCTCCGAGCAGGTCTACCCCAGCCCCCAAGTCTCCACCGACTCCAGCGCCACACTCTCCAGCTCCTGCTACAACGAGCTCTTCACCACCACGCACTCCAGCCACGACTCCGGCTACAACGAGCTCTTCGCCACCACGTACTCCAGCACCGACGGTACCCTCTCCGGGAACGTCCTCTTCGACACCAGCTCGTGTCGAGCACGACCCAGTGGAGCTCGTGACCCCTCTGTCCCGCGACGAGGAGCGCGTCGACGCGTGCTACGACAGCGAGCCGTTGCGGTATCGAAGGGTGGAGGGCCTTCTCATCGACCCGTCGGTGCCAGGCCCTGCATCTCGCATTCTGGCAGGAGAGTTGCATCTTGCATGCGACGATGGCGAGCCTCGGTCTTTCGCGGAGGCCGAGAAACATGTGGTTTGGCGTGCCGCGATGCAGTCGGAGATGGACGCGGTTGAGACGAACCGCACCTGGGAGCTCGCTGATCTCCCTCATGGTCATCGCGCGATCACCCTAAAATGGGTGTTCAAACTGAAGAGGGATGAAGCCGGCGCCATCGTCAAGCATAAGGCTCGCTTGGTGGCACGCGGTTTCTTGCAGCAGGAGGGGATCGACTTCGACGATGCCTTCGCCCCTGTAGCACGGATGGAATCCGTGCGACTCCTCGCGCTGGCAGCCCTGGAGGGCTGGCATGTTCATCACATGGATGTCAAGTCGGCGTTTCTTAACGGCGACTTAAAGGAGGAGGTCTACGTACACCAGCCGCCAGGTTTTGCGATCCCTGGCAAGGAGGGCAAGGTGTTGCGCCTGCGCAAGGCTCTCTACGGCTTGCGACAGGCACCAAGGGCGTGGAATGCCAAGCTGGATTCCACGCTCAAGAGGATGGGCTTCATGCCAAGCCCGCACGAGGCGGCCATCTATCGGCGGGGCAATGGAGAAAATGCCCTGCTGGTGGGTGTCTACGTCGACGACTTGGTGATCACCGGCGCCAAGGATGCAGAGGTGGCAGCGTTCAAGGAAGAGATGAAGGCCACCTTCCAAATGAGTGACATGGGGCATCTCTCCTTCTACCTGGGGATTGAGGTGCACCAGGGAGACTCCGGGATCACACTTCGCCAGACCGCCTATGCCAGGCGCATTGTTGAGCTGGCTGGGCTCACCGACTGCAACCCAGCTCTCACTCCGATGGAGGAGAGGCTGAAGCTGAGTCGCGACAGCACGACGGAGGAGGTGGATGCTACTCAGTACCGGCGTCTTGTGGGGAGCCTTCGCTACCTCGTCCACACACGGCCTGATTTGGCATACTCCGTCGGCTACGTTAGTCGGTTCTTGCAGCGACCGACGACGGAGCATGAGCAGGCTGTGAAGAGGATCATCCGCTATGTTGCGGGGACTCTCGACCACGGTCTCTACTACCCGAGGTGCCCTGGGGAGGCACACCTTGTCGGGTACAGCGACAGTGACCACGCCGGCGACATCGACACTAGCAAGAGCACAAGCGGGATCCTCTTCTTCCTCGGCAAGTGCCTCATTAGTTGGCAGTCGGTCAAGCAGCAGGTGGTGGCCATGTCCAGCTGCGAGGCCGAGTACATAGCGGCGTCCACTGCTTCGACTCAGGCGCTCTGGCTGGCTCGACTGCTCGGCGATCTCCTCGGGAGAGACACTGGAGCGGTGGAACTCAGGGTGGACAGCCAGTCCGCTCTGGCATTGGCTAAGAACCCCGTGTTCCATGAACGGAGCAAGCACATCCGGCTGAGATACCACTTCATCCGAGACTGCTTGGCAGAAGGGAGCATCAAGGCGTGTTACATCAACACCAAGGATCAGCTTGCAGACCTGCTCACCAAGCCCCTTGGGAAGATCAAGTTTGTTGAGCTTTGCTCCAGGTCCGGGATGGCCCAACTTTCTCACAAGACGACGCCCAAGACTTAGGGGGAGAATGATGGAATAAGTCTTGAGCATCTAGAGGACAGCCTGCTTTTGATTGTCCTCTGTAGTCCTTTAGCATCTAGAGGACAGCTTGACTGTCCTCTGTAGTCTCTTTAGCATCTAGAGGACAGCAGTCGCTTTTTGACTGTCCTCTGTAGTCGCTTTAGCATCTAGAGGACAAACAGTCGCTTTTGATTGTCCTCTGTAGTCTCTTTAGCATCTAGAGGACAATCCTGTTGAGTAGTGTGTGTGAGAAGGTGTGGTAGTGCAGCCCCTAGGGCTATAAATATGTGTCCCCAACCCCTCTAAGGGTATGGCATTGTGTAGTGTTTGAGGAAATAAACAGAAAATTGCCCCAACTCATAGTGTCATCCTCTTGATGAGAGTTAGAGTCCCTCTACTTACACCTTGCACTGTCATGGCCTCATGGGGCACAATAGATGATTCCAGGGAGGGAGGGTACCCGCGTTACTGTTCACAGATAGTGGGCTGCAAGCCAGGGGGCGGCTAGGGTTCGCCCTGCACCCTAGGGAAGCGGGCAATAGTAATTGCTTATGCTTGATTACAAATAGAGGTGTATAGAGTTGTTTTATAGTCCCTCATCTTATCTTATCTAACTAACTCCTATCTAATAGCTTGTTATCTTATCCTATCTAACTAACTCCTATCTAATAGCTTCTAATAGCTATCTCCTTATCTAATGATAACTTGGCCCTTAAACCTCCTGATCCTGATCCCGACGTCTTTTTATAGCTGATGCCGGTCATAACAGTTGTGTTTTCTCTTTACTCCAAAATAGATTCTCTCCTTCCATTAAAAAATATACTCAAACTTTCTTAGCAAGATGTTTTTATCTCTGTGCTATAGCTCATTAGAAATTTTATCTTAAAAATATTATTCTGATTTGAACTCAAGAATAGGGAGAAATTGTGAATTGTGAAATATAATGCAACATACACTGAAACATATTAGAGTCGATTAGGCTAGAGTATGACATGTTTTCCCTTTCAAGAATGGATACAGAATGACTCATATGAATGAAGACAGTGCTTGTTTTGTAGAAGTCTAAATGGTTACCTATGTGGCATCTGATTTTGGGTTCTAGACATATTTCCGTTAATATGGAGCTATATATGAAGATGTGAAATTTAGTTTATTTGTTTTATGTTTCCTGTCTGTTGAGTTCTAGTCGAGTCACCCCCACAGCATAGATGAACATATTTGTTATTGATTTGAGCTACTGATGGCTTATTCACCTAAGCAATCTTTCTTGTGAGTGTAGAGTTTGAGAATACTTAGCTCATTAATTCTTGTCACTTTTTTCGGACAGGATTCAAAGAAACCATTACTTCACCACCATGGTTCTTGATTCATTGTCATCTCCGCACAGGAGGTCCCAAAACATATTCTTCGTGTCATCATCAAAAAAGCCTCAGTCATCTCGTGATGACAGTTGGTCTGCACTGGTTGAGCGGCACCGGTTCCTCCTGACAACACTTCTTGTGCTTGCCTTCCTATGCAGTATCTATCTGTACTTTGCAGTGACCTTGGGGGCATCAGATGCGTGCAGTGGTTTGACAGGAGGGGCACAGAAGATCGAGTGCCAGGCAAGATCAGTGCTGCAACATGGAAAGTTGAAATTCCGCTGACTTCGGAGTCTCATTGATGAAGACCAAATTATTGAGTTTATTTGCACTCTGGTCACAGGTCTTATTCTTCATACCATGAATCTGTATATTATTGGTGGTGGCTGGTTTGTATTCATGCTGATGTTATTGGGCCACAACATTTATTGTACTGGTAGAGATAAATCTAATAGTGATAGCGTTGAGTTTGTGGAAAGTGGAAACTGGTATAAGGGTAGGTCTATATTGTTCTTTTAACAATCATGGTGCCTATAATTCGTCCAGGAGACCTTGGTATTGTCTCCCGTGTGACATGTGACACAGTCAGATTGATACTGTGCTACCTGAGCACCCTTTGATCTTTAAGTACTGATTAATTTCGTTAGTGTTCATCTTAATTTATTAACAATCAGCTGTTCACTGAGAAGTTTGTCAATTTTAGTGAGTCATTGATGTAAATACGACAACCTGGAACATGATTGTTTGTAGTTGTGTTATCGTTTCCAGCTTGTTTTTGTTTTGTGTTTTGGCCGGTAGATCAGAGTGGTTGGAACATATTAGTAGACATCTGGTTTCATCATGTAACATAATTCAATGAAGTAGTAAATGAGTTATATCCTTTCAGAGAATCAGCGGTGAACAGGACTAATGCTGAAGGTTGTTTGTGTGCCCTTACTACCGCCGTTCGTTTATATATGTTGCTGGTCAATTGAATTTTAAACTAAGCAGCCTCATATAAAAAAATCGAAGGGAGTATTTGATAGACACAGCTGAATAATTGGAGGGAATTTATGGGAGGAATCCCCTCCAAATCTCTGATACAAAATCAGTCCTGAATGGTTTAAAGAAAAACAGTGCTTCGACCCTTAACCAAAGTCCAAATGCCAGCCCAGCTAATATGGAGTAATAGCAGCTTAAAGTTTCATGCTCTTCGTAGTTTCTACTGAACTTCATAGCAGAATTTATTTGAGCCATTTGAATATACTGAGCCCTTACGTAATAGTAACTGTGTTCTTATTTAAATACAAACACTACTCTTACATGTTATTTTTTTAATCTAGTTTTAAGATAGTTCTTATTTAACACTATACATATATATTTGTAACCTTTGAAAAGTTGATTAGTTAAAACATCGATAAAAGATTTTATTATGGTAGCTTGTCTCCACATAAAAAATTAAATATCAGTCGAGTTTCAGCATATTAAATTGTTTATATGTGACAATCTTCATAAGGCTTTAACCTTCGATATGAAGTTTATGTTGCAAAATTTATATTTACTTAGGGGGTGTTTGGCACTATTCTGGTTTCCACCGTTAGCGTGAAGCTATGGCGTATAATATAAATTTAACAATTTAAAAATATTTTTAGTCTAAATAAAAACAAAATGACTTATCTAAACGTTTTCTAAAAGTTTGCAGCTTCAGCTTCACAGTTTTCTGAAGCTCCCAACGACTTGCATCATCAACTTTATCAAATTTTGTGAAACCGAAGTAGTCTTAAAAAGGGCCTTAGTACATAAGTTGTGATTTATCTGAAGGATGGTTTTGCCTCTAGAAATCACTAGGCTTTATCTATAGGTAGGCACCACCCTCTATAAGCTAGTTTCATTTGTAGATAGCCACTGCCACCGGACCCGAGAATGGCTGGCTCTGTCGCCAATAATGCATTAATTAATTAGATATAAAGTGAGCTAGTTGGATGTATTGATGTATGTTTGATTGTTTGTACGCAACGCCTCATAGGGAGAGTCGATTCAAATTAGAAATATCGCAACAAGATATTTAATAAAATCCTCCTTTCAACTCGTGTGTAACATACAAGTTTTAAATTTAAATAAAAAGATCTTCTAAGATTTATTTAAATTGGAGAAACTTTATATGGATTATACATTTAAAATAATATTTTCTTAAAATAAATATTTTATTTGTACACTACATGTTTGAGCATTATTTTTGCCTGTGTGAATTGAAATTTGCATCTAAAATTTGAATTTAGATTTAAAATTTTTATTGAATTAATGTCCCTAGGCTCTATCATCATGATTACTGAGATATCTAATATGAGTAGGACTCCAAAAGTATAAATATGGAAAAAATGTTGTTGGAATAAGAGACACAAGTTAGAGTCCTAAATAGATAAGACAATATCTCAACATAAAGGTAGAGTCATAAGCAGATAAGATAGGATTCTAACAGATAAGAGAGTTGGATTCTCATAGGACTAGGTTACCAGATTAGATATATCATGTAATCGCCCACCTCCTTGGACTATATAAGGAGAGTTGGGGAGCTACCGAAAGCGCAGACCAGAACATAACAGATCAATAGCCACTAAAATATTGGGCGTAGGGTATTATCTCACGGTGAGAACACGAGCTCACCTAAATCTGACCCACCCCATCAATTCACCATGAGGAAAATCCTCGATAGAGGGACTTGAAGCCCAACCTTGGAAGTCTCTGAGCAGCTGGAGTTTACCAAATAAGCAAAGTTATGTCCTTGATCACGTTGTTTGACCTAATACTATTTACTGTTATGTTCTCACATATGCATGCATAGTTATGTTAAATTGATAGGACCTAATAGATTACCTAGATTTGTTTTCCCTAGACCTTATTTATACCTGGTTACTTGTTGTTGGGTAGATTTGATATTGCTCTACTTGGTTATAGGATATTGATACTTATGAATCATGATCATGTTTTATTATGATTTATTATTGTTGATTTATTTATTATGCATGATAAGACCACTTTATTTAATTGGAACATGCAGAACCACCCGGGAAAATAGTGCAACAACAAGGAGTATTATGGCTCTAGTCTTGGCTAATTAATTAGGGAAGCTAGTGTGTGAAAATCCTATCCGGTTAGGGGCAAGCGAGAAAGTGTCGCTCAAGTATAGTGATGAAGCTGATTATGCCGTGATGGCTTTTCAGACTGCCGAATGATATATGCCACCTTATCTTGAATCCATAGCGGGTTTTCTCATACTATTGGAACTTTGTAAAGACCTCATAGCATTCCTATGCAATCACACCTTGGAAGTCTGGTTATGTGCCTGACCAACACAACATAACTAGGTGCAAAGTTCTTTAAACTTTTATGCGATTTGTGGGTAAAGATGTGTGACCTCTATAGAGTGTAAAATTGAAAGGAATACTGAAAGAGAAATGTGCCCTTGATCCATATCTAGTTGTTTTGGTGATTAAATGCTCAACACACCACTTTTTACTAACACTCTTCATATGAGCATGAACACAGGTGTAGATAAAGCCAAATGAAGCTATCAAGTCCAAAAGAGCACAAACATGAATCCAAAATATGCAACTTTGTGGAAAATAGTATAAGTGTGAGGTTTGCACTTTTAAATATATTGCATAGGTCCTTTACAATGTTTTCTAGTACTTGTGTTTGGGCTCTAACACATTTTGTAGAGAAAATCACTTTTTGGGCTTGAGTTTGGGCATATTGCAAATTCTTTTGAAAAGAGGTGAAAAAGGTATGGTTCTCTCACTTAGTCAATTGTTTTAGTTTCTAACTATGTTTGTATAAGTCGTAGGGAACCTCTCTAAAAAAGTCAAGATGAAGTGAAGGAGTTTGGCTCGAAAAAGCCAAACCTGGGCCAGTCTAGGCTGCACCGGACAGTCCTATGAGAACGAGACACTCCGGTGCCTGACCTAGTCGAACTGGCCATTCTTGGGTTTTTGTTCAGGCTCGCCGACTATAATTCACCAGATAGTCCAGTGTGCCAGGCGCCCAACCGCTACTCGGTCGTGCAACGATCAGTTGACCGCCACGTCAGCGCACCAACAGTCGGGAGGGGTCACAGTATAGTCTGGTGCGCCACCCACCCGAAAAGGAAGGCGTCAATCACCAGATCTGGTGACCGTTGCAGCCGAGGCTGTCTGGCGCACTCACGGATAGAAGGCAATCTTCAGTTTCCAAACGAAGGAGCAACGACTCCTTGGCCACTTGGGGCTATCAAAGAGGCCCCTAGGACCCCCTACCAGAACACCAAACATTCTAAGAGCACACTACAACTCCAAGACTCTGCGATCACACCTTCAAAGTGTTTGAGAGAGATTTGAGCGTGTTTCTGAGCTGTCACTCTATCGTTTTTATAGGAAATAGTGACGCCTAAGAGGGGGGGGGGTGTATTAGGACTTCTAAAAACTTTGCTCTAAACTAGGCTACAATTAATCCCTAGAACAAAACCTATCCAGAAAATGAAAACTAGATTGTGCAAACTAGGTTTTAACTACTTGTTGCTATATCTACCGCAAAAGGAGTTTTGCAACCTAAGTTCTAATCCTAAATATTCTAACTAGAAAGGAGAGATTGAAACTTAAGTACTTAATGTAAATGCGGAAGGAAAAGAGCAAAGGTAGAGATGCAAACTCCCGTGGACACCGCCAATATTTTTACCGAGGTAAAGGGGGCAAAGATGAAGGACTTGTCCGATGCGGTGGCAGAGTTTGGTCGAGACCTTGGCACCTCGGACATTCCCCTGGATGAGCCCTTATGGAGCCGCATGCGGGCCTTGAGTGGCTACATGTGGAGCGAACTCCGTGAGGCTGTACATCTCGGGGTGAAGCGGGCGTTAGCCGTAGTCACCTCCCACTTCGAGATTAATCTCGAGCGGGTGTGCAAAGGCTGTGTCCTATCAGACGAGCGCGACCTTGTCAAGGCTGAAATGCAGAGGCTCACTAACACTGTCGAGTGGTCGGGCTCGGCGTTGGCGATCCACTTTGAAGACGAGGTGGTTTCGCCAGTGTCGTCCCCTCCTGTCGGTTCTTACTCCGCTGCGGTGCCTCCTGACGCCCTCGAGGTTGACGCTCTGCTTCCTCCTGCCGCGCAGGCCTCTCATTTGCCCTAAGGGGTTTGTAAAAAATTAAGTTAAGTTGTTTTGTGTAAACCGCGCTTTCAAACACTTAGTTTTTGGCACCGTTCTTGCATTTCGCTGTGTTACTTTATCCATTGTTCTGTGCTCGTCGTTCTATCCTTCCGCGGAGTTCCTATTGGAACGCGAGTTACCTTTTTAGGAGGGGGATAGTGAGTGAGGAAACCATATCCCTGAGGCGTAGGTGTTCCCGCGGCCCAGCTATCCTTCGTAATTAGGATGTCTTTTGTTCTTTAGGGTTCCATTTTTCGACTAGAGCAAGGACACAAAACACGTTTTAAGGAAAAAACTACGAGAAAAAGTGACACAGAAGGGGTTCCTCCCTTCTAGCCCCCGAGGGAGGCTCGTTTTTGAAGTCAGGGCCGAGCCTCATTTGAAGGCCAAACTTTATTATTTATGAAAGTTTGAGTACAATTTGGGTGTGGGACACTAAGGGTAGAAGCGGCGTAGTTGTTTAATGTTCCATGTGTTGTCGTAGACTTCTTGCTCGTTGCAGAGTTTGTACGTTCCTGACTTTAGTACTTTGGCGACGATGAAGGGCCCTTCTCAGTGGGGAGTGAGCTTGTGACACCCCCAGTTGTCTTGTCGTAACCGAAGCACCATGTCACCCTCATGGGACTCCCAAGGTCTGACACGCCTTGCATAGTAGCGTCGGAGCGATTGCTGGTACGTGGCCAAATGAAGGAGTGCCTCGTCCCGAGCCTCTTCTAGCTGGTTGAGTGAGTCCTCATGGTTGACTTGATTGTTGTGTTCAATGTATGCTCATATCCTTGGGGAGCCATGCTCTAAGTCCATGGGCAAGATGGCCTTGGCCCCATAGACTAGGAAGAATGACGTGAACCCCGTGGCCCGGCTCAGGGTTGTCCTCAGACTCCAAAACACCGAGGGGAGTTTGGTAAGGCATCGTCTGCCGAGCTTGTTTAGATCATTGAAGATCCTTGGCTTGAGGCCTTGTAGAATCATGTTGTTGACACGTTCTACTTGCTCGTTTGTCCTCGGATGAGCCACGACTAACCAGTCCACATGAATGTGGTGGTCGTTGCAGAAGCTCAGGAACTTCTTTCATGTGAATTGGGTGCCGTTGTCCGTGACGATGGAGTTGGGGACCCCGAAGCGATGGATGATGTTCGTGAAGAATGCCACTGCCTGCTCGGATCTGATGTTGACGAGGGGTCGGGCCTTGATTCATTTGGATAACTTGTCGATGGCGACTAGCAAGTGCGTAAAGCCCTCGGGCACCATTTGGAGAACTTGTCGATGGCGACTAGCAGGTGAGATGGATGATGTCCATGAAGACCTTCTCTTATTGGCCAAATGTCATACTCTAGGCAACAGATTCCATAGAGAGATGCTGAAGACCTTCTCTGCTGCCGGAGCTTTGTCCAAAGTAAGAAATTTTTCAGATTTTGACTTAGAAGGTTTGATGCGTTGGATACTCAAGGAGACTCAGGCATTCAAAGACATCCTCTCGGATCGACAAGACTTCTGCGATTGGATAGGTGCCCAAAGCACTACTTCAGTTCTTCTAAAGGGTGAGTGCAAACACGTGAAAACCTGCACAGACCCCGATTTCAATGTCTCTGCTGACAATGTCCGATGGTTGACTATCGAGGCTTCGAAATGGTCGAAAAAATTTCTATCTGAGATTTGGAAAAGGTGTGGAAAAGAGTTAAGCATTGAGGAATGCATAAAAAACAGAGAAAAGGTACATGCTTCGTCAGCTCTATGCTTTACCTTCGTGTGTTATGTTCATGCTAACTACAAAAAGTTGTTATAGTCAAGGCAAGCAGCCAAAAAGGCTGTGGATATTAGAAAAAAAACTTCAAAGAAATAAATGCGAAGGTATTTAACTTTCTGTTTTTTAAAATTCCAATGAAGTTGTATCGAATAACTGCTTTACTAATCCTTGTTAAAAAGTTTCCACTTCACAGGTCGTGATTGAGGTGAAACATACTGAAGCTCAAGCCAATGATGCTACTGTCGAAGTCGAATCCATTTCCGCTAGGGATATAGAGAAGGCTAAAGATGATGACATCTTGAAGATCTGCGAACAAATTTATGACGAAGCCTTGTGAAGTTGAAAGTCGCCTAGAGGGGGGGGGGTGAATAGGTGAAACCTGAAATTTATAAACTTAATCACACACTAAAGGCCGGGGTTAGCGTTAGAATTAAATTCGAGGCGAAAGATTGTTTCTCTTGCCACAAGTTGCTCAAATGATGCGGATGACGTTTGGGAGCAAACTCAAATCAATATTGGCAAGGAAACTTTAGAGAGATGAAAGGGAGCAAACAAATCAAGCGAGAATTAAAGCGAGTGAATACGGTGATTTGTTTTACTGAGGTTCGGTCCCAAAGAACCTAGTCCCCGTTGAGGAGGCCACAAAGGCCGAGTCTATTTCAACCCTTGCCCTCTCCCAAACGGTCACTTAGATCGAGTGAGCCTTCTCCTTAATCAAACGGGTCACTAAGACACCGCAAGGATCACCATACACTTAGGTGTCTCTTGCTTAGCTTAACAAGCACTTAGAAAAAGAATGAGGAAGGAAGAAAGGCAATCCAAGCGACAAGAGCAGCAAAAGAACACAAATGATCCTCTCACAAGCTCTTAAGCACTAGAGTTAATTTTGGGAACTTGGAGTTGGTTGATTGCTTTGATTGTGTCTTGGAGTGTTGGACTTTGCTCTTGCAATGAATGGAAACTTCAGAATGCTTGGATGACTTTGAATGAGGTGGTTGGGGGGGGTATTTATAGCCTCTAACCACTTCCTAGCCGTTGGTGAAGTCTACTGGCGATGAGCACACCGGACAGTCCAGTGGCGCACCGGATAGTCACTGTTCACTGTCCGGTACGCGCCACGTCAGCGCGTCCGTTAGGGTTTGGAGCAGTTGACCGTTGGAGCCACTTGTCTTTTTGCTGCACCGACCTCTGACTTCTGCCTCGGCACTGTTCATCACTGTTCATCGTGTCAGACGACCGTTGGCGCGCAGGGAGTCGTTGCTCCACTGGCTCACCGGACAGTCCGATGAATTATAGTGGAGTGCGCCTGGATGAAAACCGAGAGTGGCTGGTTTGCTGCTGGCTGGCCTGGTGCACACCGGACACTGTCCGGTGCGCCATTTTCCAGCACACTCTAAGTCCTTTGCTCCAATTTGATTGAGTCCCTACACTACTACAGATCATGTTATATGAGACGGTTAATTTTCACTTATTAAGACGTTTCTTAAGTGTCCAAATTTGATGGAGTCGCAAAAGATGTCCCACATTTAAGACGGTTGCAAACCGTCTTAAAATGATATTATATAAGACGTTTTTTTAGTTTGTAACCGTCTAAAAAGGTATTTGTTTAATTCATTTTGTCCAATAACCTGTCTTGAATTATGTTTTATTTAAGAAACTTTTTCTAAACAATCGTCGAGTATACAAACATTTTAAGTCACAAGTTATTTAGTAAACTGATAGGAAAGGGGGTGCCCGATCTTCCGTCAGGTGAAGATAACTATCGATTTGGTGGAGATGTCACACAGACGATCCGGCTTCCAATCAACACGACTAAAACCCCGCAATCGCAACACCACTTCTCCTCTGGTTATCAACCGTGCGCTGCGCGATTGACCTCGCCACGAAGGCTAATCCTTGCCTGCGAATCGAAGACACAAGCAAGAATAAGAAAGAACACAATCTAGAATATTGCGGATGAATGATTAAGCTCACAAGTTGGGGTCTCACAAACCGATCTACGTCGACTGTTCTCCACAGATCTAAACTTAAGCAAAACCCACCCTAATGTGACGGCGACTGCTGAATAAATAGAGTATTAGGGCGTGCGTGACCCCTGGACTCTCCCCTAATGGGCTCCGACGCAATACACTGGCCAACGACCCAACAGACGGTGTCGCAGCACCAAAACAGAATCTGAACTCTGACTTGTTTCGACGATTCCCGTTGACTCTGGACGAATTTTAGGGTGGAACCAGTTGGGTTGGTTAGATAATCTCCTTATCTTTCTAACCATATCAAGTACGTCGCAATCGGAGTCCGGATGCATCTTGGGCGTCCATTTTAGTGCAGACTGGTCCTGGAACCCGAGATGGAGTCGCAGCCGAGTCGGACTTGATCTCCTTCCTGTTGTGGCGCCCTTGCTGCTCCTCCTCAACACCTAGGCCTTTCCCAAGTCCTTGCTGGTCCTCTCCAAAGTTCCTAATCATCAAAACATCCATGGCCCAAGCGTAAGCTCTGAAACACAATTGACTAGGGTAGAACGTACCTGGAGATTTAGCTGTCGTGCACGCGATCGTGTTATCGGTCCATTCATTGTATGTATAGAAGTGATGTCCTCATCATCCTCCTCCTCTTGAATTGGAGTCGTCCTCGACTCGATCTCATCTTCGTCACCCATATATGGTCTCAAATCTGAAATGTTAAAGGTGGAACTAACCCGAAAATCTGGAGGCAACTCAGGTGGTAATCCATGGGGTATCTCAGAGGGAAACACATCCATGTCCTCATCATCCTCCCCCTCTTGAAGTGGAATCGTCCTCGACTCAAGCTCATCTTCTTTTTCCAAATATGGCTTTAAATCTGAAATATTAAATGGTCCAGCAGCATGGTTGGGCAAGCTCGCTCTAGGAATCAAATCAATCTGGTGCTCAATCCCACGAATGAGAGGAAGTCCTGGAGGTAACTCAGAGGGGAAAACGTCTCGGAACTACTGCAAAAGGTTAGTCACAGATGCAGGCAAAGTGCTACCAATATCGTCAATAGAAAAGAAAGCATCTTTGCAAACCAAGGTATAGCAACAAGCATCAGTAGCATGAGTTTCAAGAAGATCAGATGTAGTAGCAAGCATGACAGGAGCTTTCAATTTAATTTGTTGCTGAATTTCTGTCTCATTAGTTGGTTCTTTATGGGTACTTGCAGCTCTATCTTTATCAGCTTGTACAATTTCAGTAAGAGTCAAAGGTAGCAAAGTAATGTTTTTATCTTTATGCCTAAAAGTGTATGTATTACTCCTACCATGGTGACATTCATCAGTATCATATTCCCAAGGTCTACCCAACAAAAGAGAACAAGCTTCCATAGGTACTACATCGCAATCCGCATAATCAGAATAAATACCAATGGAGAAATGCACTCGTACCATGTGTGTTACCTTAACCTTGCCTGAAGAATTGATCCACTGAATGTGGTATGGATGTGGGCGTGGACGTGTGGTCAAGCCAAGCTTCTTGACCAAATCTGAACTCACCAAATTATTGCAGCTTCCACCATCAATAATAACACGTGCACGCCGATTCTCGATGGAGAAGAAAGTCTGGAACAAATTATGGTGTTGCTGCTTCTCTAATGATTCAGGCTGAGAACTAAGAACACGCTGCACCATGATGCTTCGAAGGTTCGCCGTAGCATCAGCACCAAGCATGGCATCATCATTAGCAGCAACATCACTGGAGTCATCATCTTCACCCTCACCATCGGAAGCACTAATGTAGCCATCATCCGTAGCAATGTATGTTCGCTGACTCGGGCAATCCTTCTTCACGTGACCAATCTCATGACAGTGGTGGCAAACAATACCCAAAGAACGACCACTGGAAGGTGCTGCAGGTGCTGGTGAATTCTGTTTCTTGGCGGGTACCTGCAAAGGAAGGTTACCAACATGTGCACCAGATGTCGAGGGAGTATGACTCGAGGCAGGTGTGTGCGTCCGTGATGCAGAGGAGGCGCCAAAAGTAGCCCTAGGTCGATGTTGGCGTCCCTGCAATTCCTTCTCTGCAAGCATAGCAAACTGGAACAACTTGTTGACAGTGTTAAATTCTTTGTAATCCACAATGTCCTGAATGTCACGCCACAAACCTGAATAAAAACGGCAAAGAGCGTCCTCATGTCCCTCTACTATCCCACAACGCTGCAATCCCTTCTGAAGCTCAGCATAATAATCTTGAACAGATTTATTCCCTTGCTCTAAACGCATCAATTTCTTACGCAATTCTCTATGATAAGATGGGGAAACAAATCTATCACGCATAGCTACCTTAAGATCTTCCCAAGTCGTAGGTGCTCTACCATCCCCAACTAGACCAGTCCACCAGACAATAGCAAAATCTTTAAATTCACTAGTGGCTTGTCTAACTTGATGTCGTTCAGGTACAAGGTGGGCAGCAAATTTCTGTTCTATCGTCATCTCCCAATCAAGATATCCCTCAGCATCACAATGACCCGAAAAAGATGGTATAGAAAATTTAATCTTAGCATAAGGGTCGTCATGAGCACGATTGTTATTACCTTGTTGGCGGTGTGGCATACCTTCTGTGTTTTGATGAAGACGGCGACGTAGGCGCAAATCTCTGGTGGCCGCTTCATCATAATTACCTTCTTCATTAAACACCGCATCATCGGGAAGACGTGGACGAGGAGGTGGTGGTGGCGGTGCTTGTTGTTGCGTCTCCAACATAGCAAGTCTATCGACGATCTGGGACAATCGTCGATCCAGCCTCCCATAAGTCTTGCCAAGGTTCATGTCAATGAAGGCATCATGCACTGACTTGTGGACCATCTCCTCCATTTGCTCCTTCAGGAGCTTGTTGTTTGCCTCAAGATCTTGGCGGCTAACACATTCATCGAAGTCTGTAGGGATCCTTGCTTCCTCGTCATCGCCTGCCATCGAAACACAAAAACAGAAAACAAGCGGTGACGGTTATCCCTAATAATTTCACTACACGCTCCTCTCAGGTGGAACACAGGAACACGCTCTAATGTATCTTACCAAGCTCTTAAAAGTGTCTGACGAAATACAAGCAAAGGATGGTACAATCGGAGGCTGGTTCATGATACTTACCAAGAGGTAGTGAAACCGCGATTGCAAGGTCAAATCTGTATTGATCAGAAGATAGTATGTGGAGCTTGGGAGGCCAAAATTAATATCAAGGATTAGCAAAAATCGAGTGCAGATTAGCGAAGTTCAATAAGTGTCCAAAGCACAAGTCACAATTGCTGGCAAAGACGTGTCCTATCGAAGCACAACAAGATAAAAGTAACAAACTAGTAGAATGATAGTTCTGTAAATAGCGCAGATTTTTCAGCACTAGTAGAAATCAAAGGCGCGTTTCCAAAAATGTACCAGCAAATGAGCTCGAAATATTCTGAATTTTTTATCACTGATCCAAAATCACAATTGATGGAAGCACAAAAAAATTCACTTGAAACAGGGTTGTATTGTGGCCTAGAGAAAATCACAAAGGATCTCTAAAATTCCTGAAAACACTTAAACAATTTTTTTAATTATCTTCCCGATTTTTTTTGAATTTTTTGACCGAACCAAACAGGCCGTAGGCGAGTTTGGGTCACCCTAGAATGGAGTCAGGAATCTGCTGTAAAAATTTGAGCTCAAACGGAGCACCGAGCGAAAAGTTATGCCCGTTTTATGGAAGGTACCTCAAGTTATGGTTTTCAAGGGCACAAATTGGTAGGAACCGTAGCGGAGGTTATAGAGCACAGGGCACAAACCTCCCTGGTATAAGCAATAGGTAAGCGCCAAATGAAGAAACAAGGAGGGGTTGCAATGCAATGCAGCTTGCAACCTAATCTAGGGCTAGCGTGGCGAGAATTCACACAAGGCGGCTAGCGATGGCAAATCGAGTAATGTGGTGTCTCGACTTGTAATCCTGGTAAGGTGGATGGGCTAGCGGCGGAAACAAATAACAATGATGGAACGATTGAACTACGATTACGACACGACCTAAACCAGCAACAAGACTCGAACACGGACACAAATTCAACAAAGCAATCTGAAACGAAATTGCAAGGCTAAACAGGGTTATAGGACAACGGAATTTTTTTTGTATGGCAATTATCTGGAGTTATAGGATGAAAAACCTAAACTAAACTAGGGTAAGCCTGACGGTAATACCTGAGTCTCTGAATACCACTTGATAGGAACGGGGGTGCCCGATCTTCCGTCAGGTGAAGATAACTATCGATTTGGTGGAGATGTCACACAGATGATCCGGCTTCCAATCAACACGACTAGAACCCCGCAATCGCAGCACCACTTCTCCTCTGGTTATCAAACGTGCGCTGCGTGATTGACCTCGCCATGAAGGCTAATCCTTGCCTGCGAATCGAAGACACAAGCAAGAACAAGAAAGAACACAATCTAGAATATTGCGGATGAATGATTAAGCTCACAAGTTGGGGTCTCACAAACCGATCTACGATGACTATTCTCGACAGATCTAAACTTAAGCAAAACCCACCCTAATGTGACGACGGCTGCTGAATAAATAGAGTATTAGGGCGTGCCTGACCCATGGACTCGCCCCTAATGGGCTCCGATGCGATACACGGGCCAACGGCCCAACAGACGGTGTCGCAGCACCAAAACAGAATTTGAACTCTGACTTGTTTCGATGATTCCCATTGACTCCAGACGAATTTCAGGGTGGAACCAGTTGGGTTGGTTAGATAATCTCCTTATCTTTCCAACCATATCAAGTCCGTCGCAATCGGAGTCCGGATGCATCTTGGGCGTCCATTTTAGTGCAGACTGGTCCTGGAACCTGAGATGGAGTCGCAGCCGAGTCGGACTTGATCTCCTTCCTATTGTGGCGCCCTTGCTGCTCCTCCTCAACACCTAGGCCTTTCCCAAGTTCTTGCTGGTATTCTCCAAAGTTCCTAATCATCAAAACATCCATGGCCCCAAGCGTAAGCTCTAAAACACAATTGACTAAGATAGAACGTACCTGGAGATTTAGCTGTCGTGCACGCGATTGTGTTATCGGTCCATTTATTGTATGTATAGAAGTGATGTACTCATCATCCTCCTCCTCTTGAATTGGAGTCGTCCTCGAATCGATCTCATCTTCGTCACCCATATATGGTTTCAAATCTGAAATGTTAAAGGTGGAACTAACCCGAAAATCTGGAGGCAACTCAGGTGATAATCCAGGGGTATCTCAGAGGGAAACACATCCATGTCCTCATCATAAACTGTCTAAAATATTCTATAATAATAAACACTTTCGATATGAAAACCGTCTTATTTAGGTGACATATATTGGACATTTTGGAAATCTTCTTATTTAGAAGGCCGATATTGGACATTTTTAGATCCGTCTTAATAAGATTTAAACAAATTGACTTAAATTACTATATATTCTTCAATTTATATTAATTTTTGAGATTCCACATTATAATAATTTGAAAGAGAAATACACAGACATATATATTTAATAATAATATAATAAAAAATAATATAAATGAGTACCAATCAATATTTCATACATAAGTGTACTCTTAATCCAAACCAAAACAATGAGATAATCTTGTAATTAGCCAAACAATCTTTGCAAGTGTGGAATCCAGTGTACACTAGATTGATTTGCATCTTGTCAAAACCAGATTGTTCAAGGGATACATCGGTTGCCGCTGCTGCACTCCTTCTGCCGATGTTCCATGACTCCATTCTTGCTGGCCTCTTTCTCCTAAGCATTTCACTAAACAGTTCAAGTGCAAATGTTAGCTGTGTGATGACTCCAACTATAGAAATCAAGCAGCGTTACTACTAAAAACGCCATTGTATCTTCTCGGAAGGTCACTGATATGCCACAGTAGTTGCATACACAATTCGCTGTAAGTCAAAACCAGCAAACAAAAGTAATAAACATGCAAAGAAAAGGTGAAGTTGTGTGAGGGAAAGCACTTGCTTGTAACAAACTTACAATAATGGGAAAACCCTGACACCAGTCAGCATATATATAGACTTTTGAAGCATTGATTATTGAAAAATACAAGTAGTACATTTATGTAGTACTTACATTAATGCCTTTTATCACTCTATATCCGTTTTTCCTACAAGAAAAGGGTTTGGTAATATGAAGATGCATGGAAAAAGAAAACATCATTAAGGAAGCATATGCTAGCTATTAATTCTCCAACTTACAAAACAAGATATAAAATTACCTCACAGTAATTCCAAATTGGTTCTAGTGGCATCTATATGCTAAGTGCCAAGCTCTCATTTGAGTTACAATGATCTCAGTTTCCACAACCTGTAGATATTAAAAGACCATAAACCTATCGGTAAAAAAATTCTATGTTGAAATTAAATTTTCTTCCAAAACAAATTACGACATCAAATGTTATACACTATGTTAACGGCAAAAAAATTGTTCTACACTTATGAAATTTTTGATAGGCTGCCAATTATCTATCTAAGGCCAAATGATTCATCTCATTATATATAGTATTGTATATGAAATTAATCCTCCTTATAATATTATTATGTAAAGAATGCTGATTAGGTTAGTCTCAAGAATATGAATCTATACAAATATAATAATGAGAAACTAATGTAGGGGGAAAACAAATGCCAAACACCAGATCAGATTTGAATCAATGTAATCCTATTTTTATGTAGAGATCATCAATCTTCTAGATTGGTCCGCCGACATCGCCTCTCGAAGTAGGCCATCCTTTGCACCACTTGGGGTCAACCTAGACCCTGGCTGTCGCATCTCGATCATTAGCGTACCTATATGATATGCATCATGCATATGAATGAGAACAAACATAAATAACACCAAATAGATAAACTAACTGAAGAGGACAAAACACTTCAGGCAAAGCATCACTATTCCTATGAGCAAACACTAGCTAACTTTGACCCCATAACAATCACACACTTGGAGTTAATCATACTCAACTTTTATGAAACACAGGCATTTATAACCTAAACTTTATTACAAAATTACAAGGTACTTACGTCACACTTAAAACCACAAGACTACCAATCAACCAATCAAGAATTCATAACTGAGTTTCAGACATCCAAATCAGGTGATCCTAGACTTTTTAGAAAGCTAATAGAATTATCTACAATTCATTTATGAACGTCCCAGGTTAATTTAATATATATCAAGGTCAGAAAACATGAGAAAGGCTATGCTGTCCAAATTGGGACAGATTAAGAGATCCTAACTCAAACAGTTGTAACTTAATTTATAGATCACCAAAAAGGGTGATCAAAATTTGTTGGAAAGCTTAAGGAAAGTACTACAATTCTCCTATAATTACTAATGACTGATTCTCAATTTAACTTAGCCAAACAATCCAATTTTCGAAACCTGTACAGAATTTGGACAGATTCTGAAACTGGACTTAAGAAAATCATATCTTTTAAACTACTAGACCTATGGTCATGAAATTTTAGCACCAGCAAGATAAAAGAGTTATCTATAACTTTTCTATATAACACGTTTACAGAAAACATGGTTTACTTCACTTAATTACCTATGTAACTAAAACGATACCTGCAGTCCAAACAGCAAGTGTTAACATGTTCTTTGTATAAGTAATTTATCCATAACCAAAACTCTACCCTTCATGGTTTATTAACACAATCATATCAATGCATATGCGTTCACCAAGCACAACATATCATCACACTTGCCTAGCAATTAACTAAGGAACTTGTGTAATAAACGAAAGAGCAGTCATACTCGGCTGGACTAAAATAAAGTCATAAGCAATCTAGAACTAAACCAAACATTAGAAGACAATGAGGACTAAGACAGAACTTCAGCTTCATAAAATCAATACATTTAATGTAATCAATATTAATAGAGCTTATCGGTGAGTTGCTTAAGACATTAAACCCAACCTACACATCACCGATAGACCATTTATAACATATAGAACCAATTTAGTCACTTTCGACCCATACTTCCCTAAAGGTTGTGGAGGATCAGTACACAGGAAACCCTTATAGATCAGGAGATTACTTCATGGCACACCAAAACTAAATTTGACTTGAGATGATGAAATCAACGACACTGTCTGGTTTACGTGTATCACCGAACACATGAGGAGCGTCACGCTAGGACTATGCCCCCAAGTTATTAAACACCTCGAATATCTCTCCCATACTACACACATATGAAATTAGCACAAAACTACGGCTACAGATCTAGAAATCGTCACACAACACACTGACGCTATGAACAAGAGAACCATCGTGACTAATACATATTCAATTCACCAACAAACCATCTAACAACAAAAGTAAATCGGCTCACCATGACTAAAATTGACTGTGGATACGACGACGACAGACTACATGTTTAGGCATTTCGTCGAACACATGACACGTGAGGTATGACACCAATGGTTAGCTGCGAGAAATGATAGTAGCTTATCGATTCAGTCCCTTCAACGAATACAAAGGATGCAAGAAAGCGGGGACAACAAGGGGCTCACCGAGGTGGACAACGTCGTGACCTAGGCTGCGCAAGTGCGATGTGCTGCTCGACAACCACCAAGGTGCTGCTGCAGGGAGGGAAAGAACATTTGCCTGCACCGTGGGGAACAGATCACCAACATCCAGGGGGAACGCCATGGGGAGGGAGCAAGGGAGCCGAGAGGGAGGAAACACCATGGGGGTTGGACGAGCTGATACGCGCAGAGGTGGAAAAAGACGGGGCGCGAGCAGGAAGATGGGCTTGGCCACCAAGAAGGGTTGCAGGTCGTCGTGTCCATGGCTGAGGGGAGGGGCGAGCTCAGCGACGGCGTTGAGAAAGGGCTAGAGCAGAGGATGGGCGAGCTCGACTAGGGCGCTCGGGGAAGCGGTGCCAAGGCCGACGCTAGGAAGGGCGATGCAGCGGCGCTGGCCACCGGCGAGGACGCGGCCGGGTGGAGGTTCGAGCAGGGGACAGATGTCGTGGCAAGAGATGGAGGCGAGGGCTTGGGGATCCGAGTGGAGAGGATGGTGTGCTCTGCTGCTGGGTGGAGAGGGCGGCTGGAAGATGAGCCTAGGTGAGCGGCGTCGCAGGGATAAGGAGACGGCTGGCTTGAAGATGGATACGTGAATGATTTGGCTGGGAGCAAGTACGAAGGGGATAAGGGAAGAAGAAGCTAGGGCGGTGGGAGGATAATGGAGAATTTAGAATTTTCTTTCTCCAATCTTTAACAAATAGAATACCTAAATAAGTAAAAAAATCTTGGATTTGAATCCGAGCGAGATATAAACAGACCCACCAAAACAATATAGATTTTAACATTTTTGGACTACGCTAACAATGGTAGGTATTTTTGGGATCAGACAAATTTTCATAGTTGTAGAAAATGGAACAGATTAATTACGAATACTCTGTTCGGTTATAGTTATCTCGGCCCGATTTAATTTTGCATCACTTTTATCGTCGAGTTCCAATTAATTTGTTCGGGATAAAAATCGTAAGAGTGGGTCGAGCTTCCGAATTCATATTCTCTTTATCCTTAAAATTTTAAACAGACACCAGACTCGAGATTCCGCGAAATAAATACGTGAGATCGATGTGGCATCAAAATTGTGATCCTTTTGGAAGCGATGTCACGCAACGTTCACGTGGGCGAGAGGCTGTGCGCAGCCTAGACACCGGTTAGCACCTGCCACGCGCCACAGAGAGACACGTGCAACGCAAGCGTGAAAGAATTTCAAACGAAGTTTAAGAAACCGGATTCAATTTCAAGGATTAGAGTTTGGGCAAGACATCGATGGCTCAACTCAAACGATATTGGATTCGAGGTTCCGAAAATTACTAAAGTCTGATTTTTTCAGAATAAATTAGGAACATTTAGATAGATGGAGACAGGCACGATATCAAAATCATGATAGACGACAATGATTAAAATTTAGTGACTTTTACATTCACAGCTATCACGTGTTAACGTCCGCACTCGTGGTCAAGCAGACGATAAACACCTGGGGTGTTACAAGTATACTCACTCACATCTACGACAATTTTTATAGTTTAGACGACTCTAATAGTATCCTTATTTGAGATGGTTTCATACATAGAAGTGTCTAGAATACTCACTACCATCTAAGGCAGTTGTTATTTGAGATGGTTTCATACATAGAAGTGTCTAGAATACTCACTACCATCTAAGACAGTTGTTAAAGTAGTGATGACTCAAGTACTATCCTTATTTGAGACGGTTTACAATAAAAATATATCTTAAATCAATATAAGACATTTGTTATGACATAACTGTCTCAAAAAACTTTTATATTTGAGACGGATTTTCAAAAAACTGTCTTATCTTGCTCAACACTGTATGATATAAGACACTTCTATAAAAAATACTTATATCCGTCTTAAATTGTGTGTCTCAAATAGTCATATATGTAGTAGTGTTAACTGAATTTCTTTCTTGGTTTGTGTTGAGCTTTATGCACCTGTGATAAATGATATCTAGACAAACTAGTTAGTCCACGTGGTTTGTGTTGGACGTCAACCACCAAAATCGATTATAGGAAATTGTTAAGTCCATTTCCCTTTCAATCTTCCTATTTTTGGTGATTGATGCCAACACTAACCAAAGCAAATATGAAGTATAGAAATGTAACTAGTTTGTAATTGAGATAGATGTGCATAGGTTACTTGGAGTTAAACCAATGAAAGACTTTATGCATATGAATGGATTGCTTTTTCTCTTATTTAACATTTTGGACCACATTTGCACCACTTATTTGTTTTTGCAAATCTTTTTGGAAAAATCCTTTCAAAATCTTTTGCAAATAGCCAAAGGTATAGGGATACGATTGCAAGAAGCATTTTTAAGATTTGAAACTTCTCCCCCTGTTTCAAATGCTTTTCCTTTGACTAAATAAAAGCTCCCCCTGAATGGATTCTCCCCTTAGCTTTCTAGAGGGTTTTTGAAATGATTTTCCCTTTTTGAAATGAATACAAACTGAAATTTTTCATACTAATGAGATACCGATTGTAATTTTACTCAAAAGATACCAATTGAAAATTAGAGGCTAACTCAAATATCAATTGAAATAAACTCAACTACTAATTGAAATAAGCATTTGTGAAATTTTTTGAATTGGTGGTGTGGTCCTTTTGCTTTGGGCTTAATACTTTCTCCCCCATTGGCATTAATTGCCAAAACGGAGAACTTGAGAGCCCTTCATACTTTCTCCTAATACTTTTCGCCCCATTGGTAAAGGAAAGTATGAGTGAAGAGTCATACCAAATGGAGAGTTACACGAGTAACGACAAAGGGTAAATGATACCGTCTGAGTTGGAGTGAAAGCCTTGTCTTTGCTGGATACTCCATTTCCCTTTCAATCTAAGACTAATCATAGAGATATACTTGAAAACACATTAGTCTTAGCCTTGGCACAAGAAGAATAAGAAATATTCATTTGTACCAAATGAAAGAGATATGATCAAAGGTATATAAATGAGCTATGTGTGCAATGTTTCAATCAAAGTTCCGAGAATCAAGTATATTTAGCTCATTCCTAAGTTTGCTAAAAGTTTTCTCATCTAGTGGTTTGGTAAAGATATCGGCTAATTGGTTGTGGATGCTAACATAAGCAATTTCGATATCCCCCTTTTGTTGGTGATCTCTCAGAAAGTGATACCGGAAGTGTAATAACCTAAAAAATGTTGACCAAAAGTTGATCTTCGGTGTGTGGATGTGGGAAAAGGGTTGTGGGCCATTGGATGCTAAGTTAGAAGTCATCTGAGGCATCATTTCTTTTCTCCCACAAAAACACCCTAGGTGACCGCCCCCTTTTTTCCCCTTTCTTGGCCGCCCTCCCCTCCCCCTTTCTTGGCCGCCACTCCCCCCCTTTCCTGGCCACCCCCTCTCCTCCCCATTGAAGCATCCCTCCACCCTCTCCACTGCTTCCTCCTCCCTCTAAATCTCCTCCACGCAGCAAGGATCGAGAAGGGAAGGTGCAAGTTGGGTTGAAGAGGAAGAGAGGACCAAGGAGATGTTCTATCCCCATCTCTTCTTGCAGATTATCTTGGGAAACCCTAGGTAAGGATGGGATCCTTGTTCCTCCCTGTAATTAAGTGTTTTTGGAGGTTTTGGATCATGAGGATTAAAGGATTAAAGGTTGGATTAGATGTGGGGGTTAGATTTTGATCTCGAATTTAGTTTCTGCAGAATGGCAGATTCGATAGTTTCTGTTCATGCCAGTTTTCCGTGGTCTTAGTGGCCTCACAAAAATAAAAAGTCTGCCTATGAATCGTAGATAATTTGTAGATATTTCCGTGGCCGCAAAGAACACCTCAATCAGACATCAGATCAGAGAGTTATCGCAGTTTAATTATATCAGTTTTTCAGTCTCATAATTCTGTGCAGAATCTGTTCTCTTAAGATTTAGGCAATTCAATCAACATAATTAAACTTTAGGTTAGTAAGAGAAGTTGTAGATAATTTCATAAGCTTTCCAGAGTGATAAAGAGTGTATTCATATGAATTTTTAAACTCCAGTTATGTTTGTTTTACTGTGGCTGTTTCTGTTTGTCTAGCAAAAATGAGCGGGTCTGTTCACTAGTGGGTTTCATCTAGTAAATGGCCGAATTGGCTCTTCCAACTATGGAGACTTTTATAGAGGGATAAAAGTTATTACTGCCAGCAGAATTTCATAATTTTTGGTTGTGTAGTTTGGGAGATATCAAATTTTGAATTTAACTATGCTGTTGTTTGAAACTGTTTCAGTCAGTTATCTTGTCAGATGTTTTATAAATTATAGATGAAAAAATTTAATTATCCATTGAAGACTGAAGTTGTAGAGTATTCTATGTAGATACTCCTAGAGTATTTGTTTGATATCACCACTGTTATAATTTTAAAGATACAAAATTAATAAACATCGTTGCTGCTGTTTGGCATGTGGTTCAGGGTGGGAGTCTTTCCACCGGGTCTTGGTTTGAAGTGTAGGAGCGATTTGTTGATTGTTGGCAAATGTTTGTGAAATATTTGTACTAAGTTTTATACCCCACAACAGGTGGCTACACTCCGGATCATGCCTAGTACATTTTTCTTCTTCGATGAAGGCAATGGAATGTAGTGGTGGTTGCTACCTTTTTGACTTGTTATTTTTATCGCCTACACTGTAATATTCAGAATTATTGAATTTTTTCATAATTGAACTCTATGATGATGCTTTACTTGATTGTATTATATTGATGCTCAATCATATATTGATGATGATTATGGTTCGAGTATGAACCATGAGAATAATCCACACCCTTGAAGGAAGATAAAATATTATTTGAGGTTTGTATTGTATATGAAGGAAGATGAAGTATTATTTGAGGTTTCTATTGCATCTGAAGGAAGATGAAGTATTATTTGAGATTTGTATTGTATGTGAAGGAAGTGAAGTATATTGATAAATGTAGCATGCCATATGCATTGCATGATTCATTTGCATCTGAAGTTTTGTCGTGACCTATGGTACGACCGTTCCGGTACAACTTAGCATTGTACGTTGCCCGAGGAGGGGTACGATGCGGCTTCATACCCTCAGAAGTATGAAGGCAGAGGACATATACATTGCATTCACATGCATTCATTGAAGTGATATTTGCAGATATTGTTGATGCAGGGAAGTGTTATACAAACTATTGTGGTTGTTCGAGGAAATGAGATGGTATTGGTTATATTGGGACTATTGAGTTCTATATCTACAAGTATTTCTGATCTTAATTGTGATTCCTGTAAAATGTTGATTAATTCATCTTGTGGTTTAAATATCTCGTCAAAATAATTTGCTTGCTGAGATGTTTGCATTACTCAATGCAGGTGCTTGATGCTTATCAAGGGGAGTGGGAAGTACCGGCACGTTGCACACTTTGCTTAAAGAACCAAATACTTAGCTTGGGTTATTGACTTTTGAGGTTCATACTTTAGAGTATGATGTAGTCATAAGCTGGTTCATTCGTGGTTACTTGTCCTTGATGAGAATTATATCATACTAGTATGATTCATTTTGTATTGATATATCTCTTTTGCTTCTGCGATGGTTATAATTACAAAGGAGACGCTGCCAAATTTTATTTTGCTTAGTGTTCGGCTGTTGGTAGTGAAGTCCAGTAGCATCTCGGGGTGTTTGTGGATCTCGGGGTGTTATAGTTGGTATCAAAGCTTAGGCTTTAGATTCTAGGTAAATTGAACCTGAAATTGCACACATGCACATATAGGAAGGGCATGGGTTCAAATATATTTGATATATGTTAATGTCTTTGAAGTGCAGGTGACAATAATTTTACCCTCCCTATTTCTTTACAATGATGTGGTAAGTTGTTTATGAATTAATGCCTGATATAATTTATTTCTAAATTTTGATATTGTTTTATTAATGCGATTGATATCACTGGTCTTTTGTGAGATTGAAGTTGTTATTATGCTTGTGATATACAAGTATGCCTATGTTGTTTTCACCATGTTTTTCATGGTTGAGTTTTATTACAATAATATTGTTATATATGCTTGATTGAGGATGTTTCTAAGAGGAGTGTGAATTGCGTGTTTTGGGTTACAAGGTAACCATCAATTTGAATTTAAGTTGTTGAGCGGTTGGTGGATAGCTCCAACTATCTTTGCGAAGAATGATTGTTTATGTCGAGAAACCAGTTCTGAAAGAAATGAATATTGGTACTTTTATATGGATTTTGGGGGAAGTCTTTACATAGCTAGAATGGCTTACATGTCTCTCTTCTATCGTGTGTTTTAGTAGCCACAAAGCCTAGATATGGTTTAAAGTGGTTGCATGTTAGTCATGCTAATTGTAGAATAAATCTTTGATTTTCTTGATCCATTGATTATGTATTAATACGTTGAGGATCTAATGGTTCTCTTCCCGATGCATGCTTGTGGAGCCATTGTTGGACCACTTATCTATTGGTTTGAATTATGTCATTGCCTAGCCCAGAGTTGGTAGTGTGTGGTTAGTCACATATTTATAAATGATGTGATTGAAAGTCGCCTAGAGGGGGGGTGAATAGGGCGAATCTGAAATTTATAAACTTAAGCACAACTACAAGCCGGGTTAGCGTTAGAAATATAAACGAGTCCGAGAGAGAGGGCGCAAAACAAATCGTGAGCAAATAAAGAGCGAGACACGATGATTTGTTTTACCGAGGTTCGGTTCTTGCAAACCTACTCCCCGTTGAGGTGGTCACAAAGACCGGGTCTCTTTCAACCCTTTCCCTCTCTCAAACGGTCACTCAGACCGAGTGAGCTTCTCTTCTCAATCAAATGGAACACAAAGTTCCCGCAAGGACCACCACACAATTGGTGTCTCTTGCCTTGGTTACAATTGAGTTTGTCACAAGAAGAATGAGAAAGAAAAGAAGCAATCCAAGCGCAAGAGCTCAAATGAACACAACAAATCTCTCTCTCTAATCACTAAAGCTTTGTGTGGAGTTGGGAGAGGATTTGATCTCTTTGGTGTGTCTTGTATTGAATGCTATAGCTCTTGTAAGGTGTAGAAGTGTAGAAACTTGGATGCCATTGAATGTGGGGTGGTTGGGGTATTTATAGCCTCAACCACCAAAAATGGTCGTTGGAAGTGTGCTGTCGCATGGTGCACCGGACAGTCCGGTGCGCCAGCCACGTCAGCAGACCGTTGGGGTTCGACCGTTAGAGTTCTGACTTGTGGGGCCTCTAGGCTGTCTAGTGGTGCATCGGACAAGTCCTGTAGACTGTCCGGTGCGCCAACTGCGCGTGCTCTGACTCTGGCGCGCACTGTAGCGCATTGAATGCGGTTGCAGTCGACCGTTGCGCGCGAAGTAGCCGTTGCTCCGCTGGCACATCGGACAGTCCGGTGTGCACCGGACAGTCCGGTGTGCACCGGACAGTCCGGTGAATTATAGCGGAGCGCCCTCTGATTTTCCCAAAGGTAGCGAGTTCAGCGTTGAGTGCCCTGGTGCACCAGACACTGTCCGGTGGTGCACCGGACACTGTCCGGTGGCACACCAGATAGTCCGGTGCGCCAGACCAGGGTGCCTTTGGGTTGTCTTTTGCTCTCTTTGTTTGAACCCTTTCTTGGTCTTTTTATTGGCATATTGTGAACCTTTGGAACCTGTAAAACTTATAGACTAGAGCAAACTAGTTAGTCCAATTATTTGTGTTGGGCAATTCAACCACCAAAATCAATTAGGAAAAAGGTGTAAGCCTAATTCCCTTTCAATCTCCCCCTTTTTGGTGATTGATGCCAACACAAACCAAAGCAAGTATAGAAGTGCATAATTGAACTAGTTTGCATAATTGTAAGTGCAAAGGTTACTTAGAATTGAGCCAATATTAATTCTCATAAGATATGCATGGATTGTTTCTTTATTTTTAACATTTTGGACCACGCTTGCACCACATGTTTTGTTTTTGCAAATTCTTTTTGTAAATTCTTTTCAAAGTTCTTTTGCAAATAGTCAAAGGTAAATGAAAAAGATTTTGAGAAGCATTTCTAGGATTTGAAATTTTCTCCCCCTGTTTAAAATGCTTTTCCTTTGACTAAACAAAACTCCCCCTCAATAAAATCCTCCTCTTAGTGTTCAAGAGGGTTTTAAGATATCAATTTTGAAAATATTACTTTCTCTCCCTTTTGAACACAATGAGATACCAATTTGAAAATCATTAGTTTAAAATTAGGTGGTGGTGCGGTCCTTTTGCTTTGGGCAAATACTTTCTCCCCCTTTGGAATGAATCGCCAAAAATGGATACTAGAGTGAAATATAAGCCCTTTTCTAACTAATTTTCTCCCCCTTTGGTGAACACAATATGCGTGAAGATTATACCAAAGTTGGAGAGTTGCTTGGAGCGACAACGAAGGATGAGTTATGGAGTGGAGTGGAAGCCTTAGTCTTTGCCGAAGACTCCAATTCCCTTTCAATACACCTATGAGTTGGTTTGAAATTCACTTGAAAACACATTAGTCATAGCATATAAAAGAGACATGATCAAAGGTATATTCTTGAGCTATGTGTGCAAAACATCAAAATAAATTCCTAGAATCAAGAATATTTAGCTCATGCCTAAGTTTGTTAAAGGTTTGTTCATCTAGTGGCTTGGTAAAGATATCGGCTAATTGTTCCTTAGTGTTAATATATGCAATCTCGATATCCCCCTTTTTTTGGTGATCCCTTAGAAAATGATACCGAATGGCTATGTGTTTAGTGCGGCTATGCTCAACGGGATTATCCGCCATGCGGATTGCACTCTCATTATCACATAGAAGAGGAACTTTGGTTAATTTATAACCATAGTCCCTAAGGGTTTGCCTCATCCAAAGCAATTGTGCGCAACAATATCCTGCGGCAATATACTCGGCTTCAGCGGTAGAAAGAGCTACGGAATTTTGCTTCTTTGAAGCCCAAGACACCAGGGACCTTCCCAAGAACTGGCAAGTCCCCAATGTGCTCTTTCTATTAATTTTGCACCCTACCCAATCGGCATCCGAATAACCAATTAAATCAAATGTGGATCCCCGAGGGTACCAAAGCCCAAACATAGGAGTATGAACTAAATATCTCAAGATTCGTTTTACGGCCGTAAGGTGAGCTTCCTTAGGGTCGGCTTGGAATCTTGCACACATGCATACGGAAAGCATAATGTCCGGTCGAGATGCGCATAAATAGAGTAAAGAGCCTATCATCGACCGGTATACCTTTTGATCTACAGATTTACCTCCCGTGTCGAGGTCGAGATGCCCATTGGTTCCCATGGGTGTCTTGATGGGCTTGGCATCCTTCATCCCAAACTTGTTGAGAATGTCTTGAATGTACTTCGTTTGGCTATTGAAGGTGCCCTCTTGGAGTTGCTTCACTTGAAATCCCAAGAAGTACTTCAACTCCCCCATCATAGACATCTCGAATTTCTGTGTCATGATCCTACTAAACTCTTCACATGTAGATTCGTTAGTAGATCCAAATATAATATCATCAACGTAAATTTGGCATACAAACAAATCATTTTCAAGTGTTTTGGTAAAGAGTGTAGGATCGGCCTTTCCGACTTTGAAGCCATTAGTGATAAGAAAATCTCTTAGGCATTCATACCATGCTCTTGGGGCTTGCTTGAGTCCATAAAGCGCCTTAGAGAGTTTATACACATGGTTAGGGTACTCACTATCTTCAAAGCCGGGGGGTTGCTCAACATAGACCTCCTCCTTGATTGGTCCATTGAGGAAGGCACTTTTCACGTCCATTTGATAAAGCTTGAAGCCATGGTAAGTAGCATAGGCAAGTAAAATGTGAATTGACTCAAGCCTAGCTACGGGTGCATAGGTTTCTCTGAAATCCAAACCTTCGAATTGTGAATATCCCTTGGCCACAAGTCGTGCTTTGTTCCTTGTCACCACACCATGCTCATCTTGCTTGTTGCAGAGGATCCACTTGGTTCCTACAACATTTTGATTAGGACGTGGAACTAAATGCCATACCTCATTCCTAGTGAAGTTGTTGAGCTCCTCTTGCATCGCCACCACCCAATCCGAATCTTGAAGTGCTTCCTCTATCCTTTGTGGCTCAATAGAGGAAACAAAAGAGTAATGCTCACAAAAATGTGCAACACGAGATCTAGTGGTTACCCCCTTATGAATGTCGCTGAGGATGGTGTCGACGGGGTGATCTCATTGGATTGCTTGGTGGACTCTTGGGTGTGGCAGTCTTGGAACTTGTTCATATTCCTCATCTTGATCATGGGCATCTCCCCCTTGATCATTGCTCTCCTCTTGAGGTGGCTCAACTTGTTGATCTTCTCCTTCATCATTTTGAGCCTCATCCTCATCTTGAGTTGGTGGAGATGCTTGCATTGAGGAAGATGGTTGATCTTGTGCATGTGATGGCTCTTCGGATTCCTTAGGACACACATCCTCAATGGACATGTTCCTTAGCGCGACGCTCGGAGCCTCTTCATCACCTATCTCATCAAGATCAACTTGCTCTACTTGATAGCCGTTAGTCTCATCAAACACAACGTCACATGAAACTTCAACTAGTCCTGAAGACTTGTTAAAGACTCTATATGCCCTTGTGTTTGAATCATATCCTAGTAAAAAGCCTTCTACTGTCTTAGGAGCAAATTTAGATTTTCTACCTCTTTTAACAAGAATAAAGCATTTGCTACCAAAGACTCTAAAATATGAAATATTGGGCTTTTTATCAGTTAGGAGTTCATACAATGTCTTCTTGAGGATTTGGTGTAGATACAACCGGTTGATGGCGTAGCAGGCGGTGTTGACCGCCTCGGCCCAAAACCGATCTGAAGTCTTGTACTCATCAAGCATAGTCCTTGCCATGTCCAATAGAGTTCGATTCTTTCTCTCCACTACACCATTTTGTTGTGGGGTGTAGGGAGAAGAGAACTCATGCTTGATGCCCTCCTCCTCAAGGAAGCTTTCGATTTGAGAATTCTTGAACTCCGTCCCGTTGTCGCTTCTTATTTTCTTGATCCTTAAGCCGAACTCATTTTGAGCCCGTCTCAAGAATCCCTTTACGGTCTCTTGGGTATGAGATTTTTCCTGCAAAAAGAACACCCAAGTGAAGCGAGAATAGTCATCCACAACAACTAGACAGTACTTACTCCCGCCGATGCTTATGTAAGCTATCGGGCCGAATAGGTCCATGTGTAGGAGCTCGAGTGGCCTGTCGGTCGTCATGATGTTCTTGTGTGGATGATGAACACCAACTTGCTTCCCTACCTGACATGCGCTACAAATCCTGTCTTTCTCAAAATGAACATTTGTTAGTCCCAAAATGTGTTCTCCCTTTAGAAGCTTGTGAAGATTCTTCATTCCAACATGTGCTAGTCGGCGATGCCAGAGCCAGCCCATGTTAGTCTTAGCAATTAAGCAAGTGTCAAGTTCAGCTCTATCAAAATCTAATAAGTATAGCTGACCCTCTAACACTCCCTTAAATGCTATTGAATCATCACTTCTTCTAAAGACAGTGACACCCACATCCGTAAAAAGACAGTTGTAGCCCATTTTACATAATTGCGAAACTGAAAGCAAGTTGTAATCTAAAGAGTCTACAAGAAAAACATTGGAAATGGAATGGTCAGGAGATATAGCAATTTTACCCAATCCTTTGACCAAACCTTGATTTCCATCCCCAAATGTAATAGCTCGTTGGGGATCTTGGTTTTTCTCGTAGGAGGAGAACATCTTCTTCTCCCCTGTCATATGGTTTGTGTACCCGCTATCGATGATCCAACTTGAGCCCCCGGATGCATAAAGCTATAAAACAAGTTTAGTTCTTGATTTTAGGTACCCAAATGGTTTTGGGTCCTTTGACATTAGATACAAGAACTTTGGGTACCCAAAAACAAGTCTTGGAGTCCTTGTGTTTGTCCCCAACATATTTGGCAACTACTTTGCCGGATTTGTTTGTTAAAACATAAGAAGCATCAAAAGTTTTAAATGAAATGTTATGATCATTTGATGCAGCAGGAGTTTTCTTTCTAGGCAATTTAGCACGGGTTGATTGCCTAGAGCTAGATGTCTCACCCTTATACATAAAAGCATGATTAGGGCCAGAGTGAGACTTCCTAGAGTGAATTCTTCTAATTTTGCTCTCGGGATAACCGGCAGGGTACAAAATGTAACCCTCGTTATCCTGAGGCATGGGAGCCTTGCCCTTTACAAAGTTAGACAATCTCTTAGGAGGGGCGTTAAGTTTGACATTGTCCCCCTTTTGGAAGCCAATGCCATCCTTGATGCCAGGGCGTCTCCCATTATAGAGCATGCTTCTAGCAAATTTAAACTTTTCATTTTCTAGGTCATGCTCATTGATCTTAGCATTAAGTTGAGCTATGTGATCATTTTGTTTCTTAATTAAAGCTAGGTGGTCATGGATAGCATCAACATTAATGTCTCTACATCTAGTACAAATGGAAGTATGCTCAACAGTAGATGTAGAGGGTTTGAAAGATTTTAATTCCACAACCTTAGCATGTAATATATCATTTTCACTTCTAAGGTTAGACATAGTAACATTGCAAACATCAAAGTCTTGAGCCTTAGCAATCAAAATTTCATTTTCATTTCTAAGGCTAGCAAGAGAATCATTTAATTCTTCAATCTTAGCAAGCAAGTTAGCATTAACATTTCTAAGATTGGGAATTGAATCATCACAAATATTAGATTCAACCTTAGCAGTAAGTTTAACATTTCGTTTCTAAGGTTGGCAAGAGTATCATGGCAAGTGCTTAGCTCACTAGATAATTTTTCACATTTTTCTACTTCTAGAGCATAAGCATTCTTAACCTTAACATGCTTCTTGTTTTCTTTAATTAGGAAGTCCTCTTGAGAGTCCAAGAGATCATCCTTCTCATGAATAGCACTAATTAATTCATTTAGTTTTTCCTTTTGTTGTATGTTTAGGTTGGCAAAAAGGGTGCGCAAGTTATCCTCCTCATCACTACAATTATCCACATCACTAGAGGTTTCATATTTAGTTGAGGATTTTGATTTCACCTTCTTCCTTTTGCCGTCCTTTGCCATGAGGCACTTGTGGCCGATGTTGGGGAAGAGAAGACCCTTGGTGACGGCGATGTTTGCGGCGTCCTCGTCGGAGGAGGAGTCGGTGGAGCTCTCGTCGGAGTCCCATTCCCGGCAAACATGGGCATCGCCGCCCTTCTTCTTGTAGTACCTCTTCTTCTCCTTTCTTCTCTCCTTCTTGTCGTCGCCCCTGTCACTATCACTAGATAATGGACATTTAGCAATGAAATGACCGGGCTTACCACACTTGTAGCATACTTTCTTGGAGCGGGGCTTGTAATCCTTCCCCCTCCTTTGTTTGAGGATTTGGCGGAAGCTCTTGATGATGAGCGCCATTTCCTCGTTGTCGAGCTTGGAGGCGTCGATGGGTTGTCTACTTGATGTAGACTCCTCCTTCCTCTCCTCTATCGCCTTGAATGCGACCGGTTGTGCTTCGGACGTGGAGGGGCCATCTAGCTCGACGATTTTGTTTGAGCCTTTGATCATCAATTCAAAGCTCACAAAATTCCCTATTACTTCCTCGGGAGTCATTAGTGTATATCTAGGATTACCACGAATTAATTGAACTTGAGTAGGGTTAAGGAAAACAAGTGATCTAAGAATAACCTTAACCATTTCGTGGTCATCCCATTTTTTGCTCCCGAGGTTGCGCACTTGGTTCACCAAGGCTTTGAGCCCGTTGTACATGTCTTGTGGCTCCTCCCCTTGGCGAAGCCGGAAGCGACCGAGCTCCCCCTCGATCGTCTCACGCTTGGTGATTTTGGTCACCTCGTCTCCTTCATGCGCGGTCTTTAGCACGTCCCAAATCTCCTTTGCGCTTTTCAACCCTTGCACCTTATTATACTCCTCTCAACTTAGAGAGGCGAGGAGTATAGTTGTGGCTTGGGAGTTGAAGTGTTGGATTTGTTCGACCTCCTCCGAGTCATAATCCTTGCCTCCCTTCTTTGGTACCTGCACTCCATACTCAACAATATCCCATATGCTTTTGTGGAGTGAGGTTAGGTGATGCCTCATTTTATCACTCCACATAGAATAATCTTCACCTTCAAACATAGGTGGTTTCCCTAAAGGAACGGAGAGTAATGGAGTACGTCTAGAAATGCGAGGATAGCGAAGGGGCATCTTACTATACTTCTTGCGCTCATGGCGCTTTGAAGTAGTGGAGGCCGATTCCGAGCAGGAGGTGGAGGGTGACGAAGAGTCGGTCTCGTAGTAGACCACTTTCCTCATCTTCTTCTTCTTGTCACCCATCCGATGGGACTTGATGGAGGAAGAAGATTCCTCCTTGTGCTTGTGGACGGACTCCCTTGAGTGTGTTCTTCCCGAGCTCGCGGACTTGTCGCCGGTCCCGAGATCCCTCTTGGCGGATGCTCCCGACATCACTTCGAGCGGTTAGGCTCTAATGAAGCACCGGGCTCTGATACCAATTGAAAGTCGCCTAGAGGGGGGGGGGTGAATAGGGCGAATCTGAAATTTATAAACTTAAGCACAACTACAAGCCGGGTTAGCGTTAGAAATATAAACGAGTCCGAGAGAGAGGGCGCAAAAAAAATCGTAAGCAAATAAAGAGCGAGACACAATGATTTGTTTTACCGAGGTTCGGTTCTTGCAAACCTACTCCCCGTTGAGGTGGTCACAAAGACCGGGTCTCTTTCAACCCTTTCCCTCTCTCAAACGGTCACTTAGACCGAGTGAGCTTCTCTTCTCAATCAAACGGAACACAAAGTTCCCGCAAGGACCACCACACAATTGGTGTCTCTTGCCTTGGTTACAATTGAGTTTGTCACAAGAAGAATGAGAAAGAAAAGAAGCAATCCAAGCGCAAGAGCTCAAATGAACACAACAAATCTCTCTCTCTAATCACTAAAGCTTTGTGTGGAGTTGGGAGAGCATTTGATCTCTTTGGTGTGTCTTGTATTGAATGCTATAGCTCTTGTAAGGTGTAGAAGTGTAGAAACTTGGATGCCATTGAATGTGGGGTGGTTGGGGTATTTATAGCCTCAACCACCAAAAATGGTCGTTGGAAGTGTGCTGTCGCATGGCGCACCGGACAGTCCGGTGCGCCAGCCACGTCAGCAGACTGTTGGGGTTCGACCGTTGGAGCTCTGACTTGTGGGGCCTCTGGGCTGTCCGGTGGTGCACCGGACATGTCCTGTAGACTGTCCGGTGCGCCAACTGCGCGTGCTCTGACTCTGGCGCGCACTGTAGCGCATTGAATGCGGTTGCAGTCGACCGTTGCGCGTGAAGTAGCTGTTGCTCTGCTGGCACACCGAACAGTCTGGTGAATTATAGCGGAGCGCCCTCTGATTTTCCCGAAGGTAGTGAGTTCAGCGTCGAGTGCCCTAGTGCACCGGACACTGTCCGGTGCGCCAGACCAGGGTGCCTTTGGGTTATCTTTTGCTCTCTTTGTTTGAACCCTTTCTCGGTCTTTTTATTAGCATATTGTGAACCTTTGGTACCTGTAAAACTTATAGACTAGAGCAAACTAGTTAGTCCAATTATTTGTGTTGGGCAATTCAACCACCAAAATCAATTAGGAAAAAGGTGTAAGCCTAATTCCCTTTCAGTGATTTTTACATCAGCTTGAGATGTTTGTCAAATGTGTGAAGGATTACGGGGTTATTGTTGACCCTGTATGTCTGGTACTTTGAGTGCATCGTATGATAGAATGAAATGTGAGTTTCTGAACTACAGTAGATGAAGACTTATATTATGTGCAGGTTAACCTTACTAGTTTGGATATTTTTCTTAGTTGAGTTGTTGGATGAAGTATAGTGGCATTGGTTAAGCAAGTATTGTGTTGTTGTTGTGCTGTCAGTGCTCTTTGTGGAGTTTTTGGCATTTGTTCGATGAATTGTGCTGCGCAGAATGTTATTGGCTTCTTGTTGGCTTCATTGCTCCATTAGTTCTGTAGACTTTCTCCCTTTGGTGGGGTGCAAAGAATGTTAGATTACATGATTATCTTTTCATGATGGCAAGAATAAGGTTTAGAAAGATTAGGAGTTTTGTTTCAATAGAACTACTTGTTTTGTGGTGTTGTGAGATGAGGTGTTTGATCTTCTTATACATTCATCTGGTGTGGATGTTTCACCATTGAATTAAAATGAATTGTTGAAGTTGGTAAGGGTTGTGCTCAGTGCATATTACCCCTTCATAAAAGAGTGTCGTTTTAAGACATTAATGTTGATGTATGGCTGCATCCAAATTCGATGTAGTGAAATCATAGTGTTGATTGCATCTATGACTTGCTTTGAGCTTCATTACATGTTGTTTCATGCTTGATGTCAGGTTGTGTAGTTTCCTTAGACAATTAGTATGAGGTAGAAGTTCCTGTGTTAATTAAGACCAATAATGGACCCATGTTTTGAACGGTGGTGCTATATGGGGTACCTTGGATGCTTTGCTTGGAGTGGTTGAATTCGAGGATGAATTCTTTTTAAGGGGGTAGAGTGTAATATCCAAAAAACAATGTTGACCAAAAGTTGATCTTCAGTGCGTGGATGTGGGAAAAGGGTTGTGGGTCGTTGGATGCTATATCAGACGTCATCTAAGGCGTCGTTTCTTTTCTGCCACAAAAAAAATCCTAGGTGGCCGCCCCCCTTTTTCCCCTTTCTTGACCGCCCCTCCCCTCCCCCTTTCTTGGCCGCCACTCCCCTCCCCCTTTCCTGGCCACCCCCTCTCCTCCCCATTGCAGCCGCCCTCCACCCTCTCCACTGCTTCCTCCTCCCTATAAATCTCCTCCACGCAGCAAGGATCGAGAAAGGAAGGAGCAAGTTGGGTTGAAGAGGAAGAGAGGACCATGGAGATGTTCTATCCCCATCTCTTCTTCCAGATTTTCTTAGGGAAACCCTAGGTAAGGATGGGATCTTTGTTCCTCCCTGTAATTAAGTGTTTTTGGAGGTTTTGGTTCATGAGGATTAAAGGATTAGAGGTTGAATTAGATGTGAGGTTAGATTATGATCTCGAATTTAGTTTCTGCAGAATGGTAGATTCGATAGTTCCTGTTCATGCCAGTTTTCCGTGGTCTTAGTGGCCTTAAAAAAATAAAAAGTCTATCTATGAGTTGTAGATAATTTGTAGATCTTTCCGTGGCCGCAAAGAACACCTCAATCGGACATCAGATCATAGAGTTATTGCAGTTTGATTATAGCAGTTTTTCAGTCTCATAATTCTGTGCAGAATCCGTTCTCTTAAGATTTTGGCAATTCAATCAAAAGAATTAAACTATAGGTTGGTAAGAGAAGTTGTAAATAATTTCATAAGCTTTCTAGATTGATAAAGAGTGTATTCATATGAATTTTTAAACTCCAGTTATGTTTGTTTTACTATGGCTGTTTCTGTTTGCCTGGCAAAAATGAGCGGGTCTGTTCACTGGTGGGTTTCATCTAGTAAATGGCCAAATTGAATCTTCCAACTATGGAGACTTTTGTAGAAGGATAAAATTTATTACTGCCAGCAGAATTTCATAATTGTTGGTTGTGTAGTTTGGGAGATATCGAATTTTGAAGTTAACTATGCTGGTGTCTGAAACAGATTCAGTCTTGTCAGATGTTTTAGAACTTATTGTTGGGCCTGTGCTTCGTCGCCGAAGGTCTTTTAGGAAGAAGCAACCTTCGGCTGAAGCTGTTTGTGTAAGATGGTCGAAGGTTCCTCTTCATGAAGCTTCGGTATTACAAACCGACTTAAAGATAGAATGACCTTTTAGTCCATAAAGGTCTGAGTCAATGTTGTAAACTTTCATAAGGGGCATACTTGTAATCTCTCACAGGCTGCGCCCTGTGCCTATAAATAGTGAACAGTATTCCTCTACTGTTCACGGATTCCGGTATCTGCAATCGCATTATTCGGAAACCAATCTTTGCCAAGGCAGAGGTATAACCGTATTCAGTAATTAAATATGCTGAATAAATGCAATATGGTTCGTTTATGATTCGTTTACCTTTGATACTCTATACTTTATGATATTTTATACAATCTATTAAACTACAATTACGAAGATTTAACCTTCGTAATCATATTGTCACAAACCTTCGTCCAAGGTCCATTAATCCCTAAAGGAATAATGCCCTTTGTTGGACGAAGGGCATCAACATTTAACACTTTATGTTGCCTTGTTCTTAATTCATAGCATTTGAGAACAAGTCCCCAACATTGGCGCCCACCTCCGGTGAACTCACTTCCACTTCTCGAACTGATGGCTTCGTTCAATGACCAAGCTGGAGCTACTTCGGACCCGAAGCTGGTGCTCCCGATCACAGGTGGTTCGTCCTCAGAACCAGCTAATAAGAAACAAAAGAAGGAAGCACAGAGAAGGGTACAACATGTTGGGGTGCAAGGACCCTTCATCAAGTCAAGATGGTCTCACATTCCCATTACCTTCTCCCAAGAGGATCTTCATCTCAAGGATTACCCACACAATGATGCCATGGTTATCTCTTGTGTTATCAAAGGATTTCTGGTCCATAATGTCTTGGTTGACACAGGCAGTGCAGCGGATATCATATTTGCTAAGGCCTTCAGACAAATGCAAGAGCCAGAAGATAAGATTCATGATGCTACACATCCTCTCTGTGGCTTCGGAGGGAGACAGATTGTAGCATTGGGCAAGATCACCATGTCAGTAACCTTCGGGTTCATCAACAACACTAGAACTGAGCAAGTTGTGTTTGACATTGTTGATATGGAATACCCTTACAATGCAATTATTGGTCGTGGCACCCTCAATGCTTTCGAAGCAATTCTTCATCCTGCCTATCTTTGCATGAAGATACCTTCGGATCAAGGACCCATCGCTATACATGGAAGTCAGGAAGCTGCCAGAAAGGCCGAAGGTAATTGGACTGACTCAAAAGCAATCCATAACATAGATGGAGCTGAAGCTTGTGAACAGTACAAGTTCAGAAGGGAGAAAGCAGCTTCAGCAGATCAGCCGAAGCCTATGCTCTTATGTGAGGACATAGCAGAGCAGAAGGTGCTGTTAGGCTCTCAATTATCCGAAGAGCAGGAGAAAACCTTGATAAGGTTTTTGTTCAACAACAAAGATGTTTTTGTATGGTCAGCTAATGATCTCTGCGGAGTAAATAGGGATGTTATTGAACATTCGCTTAATGTTGATCCATCCTTCAGAGCCAGAAAACAGAGGCTTCGAAAAATGTCAGATGATAAGGCCGAAGGTGCTCGTAACGAAGTCAAAAGACTCCTCAGTGCAGGAGTCATCAGAGAAGTAAAGTACCCAGAATGGTAGCTAATACCGTTATGGTAAAAAAGGCTAATGGCAAGTGGCGAATGTGTATTGATTTTACAGATCTTAACAAGGCTTGTCCGAAGGATGAATTCCCATTGTCAAGGATAGACTCTTTAGTTGATGCAGCAGCTTCTTCAGAGCTCATGAGTCTGTTAGACTGTTATTCAGGCTATCATCAAATTTGGATGAAGAAGGAAGATGAGCCAAAGACTAGCTTCATAACTCCAAGTGGCACATATTGTTATCTTCGGATGCCTGAGGGGCTCAAAAACGCTGGAGGAAGTTTCAGCAGAATGACTGCGAAAGTTCTCCAGTCTCAGATAGGCAGAAATGTGCTAACTTATGTTGATGACATCATTGTCAAAAGCACGAAGCAGGAGAATCATATTGCTGACTTGCAGGAGACCTTCGCCAGTTTCAGACAAGCTGGTTTAAAGTTGAATCCAGAAAAATGCGTCTTCGGAGTAAAGAAGGGGAAATTTCTAGGATGCTTGGTTTCAACAAAGGGAATTGAAGCCAATCCAAGTAAGATTGAAGCTATACTTCGGATGGAGCCACCAACTACAAAAAAGGGGGCCCAAAGATTGACAGGAAGGTTGGCATCTCTCAATAGATTCATATCCAGATCAGCAGAGAGAAACTTACCATTCTTCGAAGTGCTGAAGTCAGCCGAAGTCTTTCAATGGGGACCAATCCAGCAGAAGGCCTTTGAAGACCTGAAGCAGTATTTAATAGATCTAACAGCATTAGCTCCACCTGTGCCAGGGGCTCCTTTATTATTATATGTGGCAGCTTCGCACTCAGCGGTAAGTGCAGCACTTGTCCAGGAGAAGCTTGATGGCCAAGCCAGGAAACAGGTCCCAGTATACTTTGTATCTGAAGTTCTCAGTATATCAAAGAAAAACTACACAGAATTAGAGAAGGTGTTATATGCTGTTTTGATGGCATCCAGAAAGCTTCGGCATTATTTTCAAGCTTACAACATAATCGTTCCTTCTTCACAATCTCTGAAGGATATTATGAGGAACCGAGAAGCTACTGGAAGGATTGGAAAATGGGCTGCAGAGCTCAATGAATTTTGTAATGAATATGTTCATAGATCTTCAATTCAGTCCCAGGCGTTAGCAGACTTCATTGCTGACTGGACGCCAGGGGCTCAGGAGGAAGAAGCAAATAAAGACGCCGAAGCATGGATAGTGTTTTGTGATGGATCTTGGGGAACCTTCGGTGCAGGAGCGGCTGCTGTGTTGGTTTCACCTTCCAAGGTCAAAACTTGTTATGCGGCAAAGCTTGATTTTAGTTGCACAAATAACATTGCCGAGTACGAAGCCTTGCTTCTAGGTCTTCGGAAGCTAAAAGCAATGGGAATCAGAAGGGCTATACTCAAAACTGATTCCCAGGTTGTTTCGGGTCATATTGACAAGAGTTGCAAGGCTAAGGATCCGAAGCTTGAAAAATATCTGGATATGGTTCGAAGAGTTGAAGCTTCCTTCGAAGGATTTTCTGTCAAAAATATCCCTCGAGGACAGAATGAGCATGCTGATTTGTTAGCTAAGTCAGCAGCACAGGGGCTGCCTTTACCTTCGGATGTATTCTTCGAAACAATAAAAGCACCTTCGGTGGAACTTCTTGAAAGGGCAGTCCTCAGTATATCTCCTGTGTATAGCGAAGATTGGAGAACTGAGATCATCTCTTATCTTCAGGGAAAATTCCTTTCAGATGACGAAGCTTATAACAGGAGGATAGAGGCAAGAGCTCGTCCATATGTCATGATAGAAGGGGAGTTGTACAAGCATGGAGTTTGTGCTCCGCTACTCAAATGTTTATCCAGAACCGAAGGTATAGAGTTGATGAAAGAGGTACATGCAGGCCTGTGTGGATCTCACATTGGGTCTAGGCCGTTACTTGGAAAAATTTTCCGCCAAGGATTTTATTGGCCGAAGGCAGCTTCGGATGCGGTGGAATTAGTTCAAAAGTGCGAAGGTTGTCAGAAATGTGCACGAGATCAAAAACAACCTTCGTCCTTAACACAGCTCATACAACCCGTTTGGCCATTGCAAAGGTGGGGCCTTGATTTGTTAGGTCCGTTACCACCGGCCCAAGGGAACCTAAGATATGTTGTAGTGGCGGTGGAGTATTTTTCTAAATGGATTGAGGCAAAGCCTTTAGCCACAATAACTTCGGCCACCGTCCAAAAGTTTTTCTGGCAAAATATTGTTTGTCGGTTCGGGGTACCAAAGGCTATTACTGTGGATAATGGAACACAGTTTGATTCCGAAGCTTTTAGGGATTTCTGTGATCAAATTGGTACGAAGATCCATTTTGCATCAGTCAGACATCCGGAGTCAAATGGACTCGTTGAAAGAGCCAATGGCATCATAATGACAGGAATAATGAAGCTAATCTTCAATCAACCCAGGGGAAAATGGCCAGATCAGTTAACCAAAGTGGTGTGGAGCCACAATACAACAATATCAAGGTCTACAGGTTTTACTCCATTCAAGTTATTATTCGGTGACGAAGCAATAACTCCGGAGGAAGCTAAAACCGGATCAATAAGGGTAATAGCTTCGGCAGAATCAGGTTCCGAAGCTGCTTATTCTGTGGAAAAAGATGCTTTAGAAGGCATCAGGCTGCAAGCCGTGGAGAACATTAATAAATATCAAGCCGAAACAATTAAATGGCGAGATAGAAAGGTTCGGTTAAAGAATATTGAGCCAGGACACTTGGTGCTTCGGAGAGTGGCCAACCCAGAAACAGTGGGCAAGTTGCAGTTAAAATGGGATGGACCTTTCTTAGTAGCATCTTCGTCAAGACCCGGTTCATACAGACTGAAGGATATGGACGGCAACGACGTTCCTAGGTCTTGGAATGCGGATGAGCTTCGGCGATATTATGTATAACTCGGTGTAATTTCTCATATTTTTCTTTTATGGCACCCTTTTCCTTTCCGAAGGGGGAGAAAGGTTTTTAATGGGGCCAGCACATGTAATTTCCTTTTTTAGTTCTATAAGAGCAAAATCCCCCAAGAAATGTAAATGTAAAAGCTGAGAACGCACCATCGAGTGCCAAAAAGTAAAGGCGAAGAAGCTCCAAAGTCGTTCCTAAGGGAATGCAGAGCTTACAGCGAAAAGTCAACGCTGATTCCGCCAAAAGTAAAGGCGAAGAAGCTCCAAAGTCGTTCCTAAGGGAATGCAGAGCTTACAGCGAAAAGTCAACGCTGATTCCGCCAAAAGTGAAGGCGAAGAAGCTCCAAAGTCGTTCCTAAGGGAATGCAGAGCTGAGGTGCGATTGTTTTTAATGGCTATGAATATGGCTTCGGATACGTGTTTAGCCATTCATTTGCACATCGCATTACATCATAGCATTTGCATTCATAAACATTCATCTAGGCATCTGTAGGATAATCATCTTCATGGCATAAATGGTTGCTTCGGCAAAAAGAGGAAAAAGAAGGGGAAGAAAGAGCTTCGTGTACAAAAAGGAAAGCTTCGGAAAAAAGGAAAAATATTGTTTTTTATGCTTTGCGGCGTACGAAAAGAAGGGAAGGTGTTTTTTCGCCTTCGGCTCAAAAGAAAATTTCGTCCACATCAAAGCATTTCTCATACATCAATGGAAGGATAAGGATATATAACAAGGTATGAACAGAAGTTATCTCAAAAGTTTTAGTTACATTTACAAAAGTTATCTCAAAAGTTTCTCAAGTACTGTCTACAGTCTACTATCTAATCTCCAAGGAGCTTCGGCTTCGGCGTCATTTTTGAGCTTCGGTTTCGGCTTCGTCATCCTATAAGATTAAGGTCGTTGTAAGTCAAAATCAAGCTTACAGGAAGAGGTAAGCACAAGGTATGGTTTCTTACTGGTTCAAGGTGGCTACAAGCTTCGTCTCCAGCCTTTTCTCGCCCACCTTTTGTCCATATCATTTTTACAAATCTATTCGAGATACTCCGGGCAAGATCAGGAATGTCATCCAGGATTGATGGTGATAAAGTGAAATTTGGCCTATTGACAATCTTTGCATGATCGCAGCTAGCCTTCAGGAAAGCTGCAGCAGTGCCTCGAGAAGCCACCCAGGCACAGAAGTCACCATGCCCAGCTATGACTTCGTCGAGCTCGTCAATCTCCCCCTCAATATGTTCGAAGGTTTTCGGTAGATCTTCAGCTGAGGGGGTGAATTTTTCACTACTAGCTCCAACTGAGTAAAAAATCTTTCTTAAGCGTTGAATGCATTTGTTGCTAAATTCCAGACATTTTTCTTGAAGGCTTGTCAATAGTTTTCTCAAATCTGAATTTTGTTGAGCTTCGGCTTCAAGTTTTGCATTAAGCTCTAGTTTTTCTCGCTCGAACTGTTCAGACTGGCGGAGAAGCTTCGTGTTTAGTTCTGTTATTTTTGCTTCAGCTTCCGCCAATGAACCTTCGGCTGCCTGGAGCTCAAAGTTCTTTTTCTCAATAACATCCGATTGCTCCTTTATTCTGCTTTCTAAATTTTCAATCATAACTTCGTGCTTCTTATCTTCAAAATCTTGCTGCATTTGCAAGGCTTTGCTCAACAGCATACTCTGCACGAAAACAACCTTCGTCAGACATGTTTTATTATTAGAAACAATAAAGTTAAGGGACAAGTAGTTCACCTTGAAGTTGGAATAAAATAAACTACCAACGACATGTTGTCGTCGGTAGCGGCTGATGTCTGTTTCTTGCTTCGGGAAGCCGATACTTTTGGACAGAGTACTGATAATTTTGGCTCCTGTTTGATCTCGAATACAATCTAATTTCTCATCATCAACGCCTCCGAAGAGGAGTGCCCCAAGTTTGTATCCACAGGATTTGGCATACTCTCTAAGCTCTTCTATTTCAGCTTTTGATAGTTGTTCTCCAACTAAATTCTGAAACATGAAGGTCTCGTTCTCTGAAGCTTCATCAGCAATTTCTTTTCCTTTCCCCGACGCTGCGGTCACGGCCTCTTCGGCGGCGGTGGTAGCTTCTTCCGCAGCCATGTCTAGCAGTATTTGGTCAATGTGTTCAATTGTGCTCTCCAGGTTCAAACCTTCAGCTGAGGCAGCTTCGGCAGCTGCGGCCTCCGAAGGTGCAATTTCAATATCTGTCTCCTCTGCGGCCGCTGCCGTTTTCTGGGCTGAAGCTCTTGGCGGCGTCTTGTCAATTACCTCAGTCACGGTAATAATTCTTTGTTTCTTTGCCTTGATTGTTTTCTTCGATTTTTCGGGCTCCTTGTCCTTCTGAAAAAACTTTGTCAGTTGAGGGCCCAGTGGACTTAGCTTCGCAGGTAAGGATTCAGTCATTACCTTCAGAATTTCCTCAATAACAGCTGCAGAAGGTGATGCGGGGGTTTCTTCTGCTTCGGATATTTGTTGCTTCGGAGAAGAAGCTTTCCTCTTCTTCGGAATTTTCTTCTTTACTGGTTCTTTTTCTTCATTCATGGCCTCAGTTATCCTTTTTCTTTTTTGGCCCCCAGCACCTTTGTTCAGATTTTCATAATCAGGATAATCGAAGCCCAAGGCGTCCAACACTCGATTTAGCCTTCGCTTCGGACGGGTGCCGAAGGCTGCGGTCATCAACTGATCTTCTTTTTTAGAATAATTGCCAAGTATTTCATTGCACATCGCTTCAATCGTTTCCAACCACTCTTGGCAAGGTGCTTTAAAGTATTTCTTAAACTTGAAGTAGTAAGGTAAACGTACAAGTTCACCTTCTTTCTTCTCCCCTTGTAGCTTCGGCATTTCCCATTCTTTTAAACTGGGAAAAACTTTGAAAGCTAAGAACTCTTGAACCAAGTCCCTTGTGCTGATATGCTCTGCAATAATTCTGAATTCACTCATTGCTTGTTGTGTTGGACCTTCGGGTGTCATGTTGCAGCGAGGTCGGGTTTCTCCGAAGATTAATTCAAGTGGACTTTGTACAAGCTTTTCCTTGTCGTCATCAACTTTGACATAGAACCACTCAGATTTCCAGCCTGCTGCCCATTTGCTTCGGTAGCTAATTACAGGAAACTTAGTAGTTTTCCGATAGGCGAAGTTATAACAACCAAAATTGTCGTGCAGTCCATCCCTTCTAGCCTTCGTTTGATAGTGCAACTCGTGAACCCGACAAAAGCTGTCCGCAAATGGTTCCACTGCTTGGCTTCGGAGTGCCCAGATATAAACAATAAGTCTAACAATAGCTTTGGGGGTCAGCTGGTGAAAATAAATACCGAACCTCTTCAGTACCTCTGCAATAATCCCATGTAGGGGGAACCTTAATCCAGCTTTTAGAAAGCTTTTGAAAATAACAATTTCATCCTTCTCCGGCTTTGGGGTAGTCTCTTCTCCCCCGAAGCGCAATAGCTTCTTCTGATTTTCAGTAAAAAAGCCCGATTTTACCATCTTGGACAGATCAGCTTTCGAAACAGTAGATTTCCCGAAGTCCAAGTGGCTGGGTTTGCTTGGCATGGCAATGCGATAATCATCTTCAGAATCAGTTTCCTCCATATCTTCTTCTTCTGCTTCAGCGATTGTTTGTTCTGCTTGTTCTGCATCATCATGAGGGATTTTTTCTGAAGTCACCAGCCCGGATCGTTGCATAGCTTCGGAGATGGGAACAGTCTCCGAAGCTTCAGTCTCGTCCCCCTCACGCTCAACCCTGGCAGTAGAACGCACTCTGGCCATTTAATTATGAACTTGTGGAACGTTAATACTTTCTTCCTCCGAAGCAGGTATCAAACTGGAGCTTCGTTCGATTCCGACAGACAAGCTTCGGCGACGGTTAAAAATTTTGGCAGCAAAACAGTGCAAATAGCAATGAATGCTGTGGTAACTTCACACCTACTCGTCTCTTTATATAGTGCTGCAGGTAAGAAGGCGAAGCGCCAGGATTTTCACACCAGGCGGACACCCGCTCGCACTCGCTGCGCGGTGGACCGTAGAGACCGAACAGTAACTCTGAAAGGCGGGGCCGCTACACGCTGAGAAATTGAATCGTTTCTCGACAACGAGCTCAGGGAAGGTGTTTTTTAGACCTTCGGTGCTCCGAAGCTTAAGAGACTTTTTTCACGGATCAAGCTCGTTACGAAAAACGATCTAGCACCGCGAAAGGGGCTACTGTTGGGCCTGTGCTTCGTCGCCGAAGGTCTTTTAGGAAGAAGCAACCTTCGGCTGAAGCTGTTTGTGTAAGATGGTCGAAGGTTCCTCTTCATGAAGCTTCGGTATTACAAACCGACTTAAAGATAGAATGACCTTTTAGTCCATAAAGGTCTGAGTCAATGTTGTAAACTTTCATAAGGGGCATACTTGTAATCTCTCACAGGCTGCGCCCTGTGCCTATAAATAGTGAACAGTATTCCTCTACTGTTCACGGATTCCGGTATCTGCAATCGCATTATTCGGAAACCAATCTTTGCCAAGGCAGAGGTATAACCGTATTCAGTAATTAAATATGCTGAATAAATGCAATATGGTTCGTTTATGATTCGTTTACCTTTGATACTCTATACTTTATGATATTTTATACAATCTATTAAACTACAATTATGAAGATTTAACCTTCGTAATCATATTGTCACAAACCTTCGTCCAAGGTCCATTAATCCCTAAAGGAATAATGCCCTTTGTTGGACGAAGGGCATCAGCATTTAACACTTTATGTTGCCTTGTTCTTAATTCATAGCATTTGAGAACAAGTCCCCAACACTTATATATGGCAAAATTTAATTATCCATTGAATACTGAAGTTTTAGAGTATTTTGTGTAGATACTCCTAGAATATTTTTTTGATATTACCACTATTATAATTTTAAAGATACAAAATTAACAAACAGCGCTGCTGCTGTTTGGCATGTGGTTCAGGGTGGGAGTCTTTCCACCGGGTTTTGGTTTCAAGTGTAGGAGCGATTTGTTGATTGTTGGCAAATGTTTGTGAAATATTTGTACTAAGTTTAAGCCCCGCAACAGGTGGCTGCACTCCGGATCATTCCTAGTACATTTTCTTCTTCGATGAAGGCAAGTGAATGTAGCGGTGGTTGCTGAAATGGAATTAGGCTTACACCTAGTTCCTAATTGATTTTGGTAGTTGAATTGCTCAATACAAATAATTGGACTAACTAGTTTGCTCTAGTCTATAAGTTATACAGGTGCCAAAGGTTCACACTTAGCCAATAAAAAGACCAAGAATTGGGTTCAACAAAGAAAGCAAGGGATAACCGAAGGCAGCCCTGGTCTGGCGCACCGGACTGTCCGGTGTGCCACCGGACAGTGTCCGGTGCACCAGGGGACTTCACGCTGAACTCTTCACCTTCGGGAAAATCCAGAGGCGCTCCGCTATAATTCACTGGACTGTCCGGTGTACACCGGACAGTGTCCGGTGCCCCAGGGGAGAGCGACTCTGGAACTCGCCAGCTTCGGGAATTTGCTCCGCTATAATTCACCGGACATGTCCGGTGTATACCGGACTGTCCGGTGAGCCAGCGGAGCAACGGCTACTTCGCGCCAACGGTCACCTGCAGAAGCATTAAATGCGCGCCAGAGCGCGCAGAAGTCAGGCACGCGCGAAGTGGCGCACCGGACACTCTACAGGACATGTCCGGTGCGCCACCGGATATCCAGGCGGGCCCAGCAGTCAGAGCTCCAACGGTCGGAACCCCAACGGCCTGGTGACGTGGCTGGCACACCGGACACTGTCCGGTGTGCACCGGACTGTCCGGTGCACCAAGCGACAGACAGCCTCCACCAAACGGCTAGTTTGGTGGTTGGGGTTATAAATACCCCCAACCACCCCACATTCAAGTCATCCAAGTTTTCACACTTCCAACCACTTACAAGAGCTAGGCATTCAATACAAGACACACCCAAGTGATCAAATCCTCTCCCAAATCCACAAAAGCTTTAGTGATAAGTGAGAGTGATTTGTTGTGTTTCTTTGAGCTCTTGCGCTTGGATTGCATTCTTCTTTCTCATTCTTTCTTGTGATCAATACTCAATTGTAACCAAGGCAAGAGACACCAATTGTGTGGTGGTCCTTGCGGGGAAGTTTTGTTCCCGGTTGATTTGAGAAGAGAAAGCTCACTCGATCCGAGGGACCGTTTGAGAGAGGGAAGGGGTTGAAAAAGACCTGGCCTTTGTGGCCTCCTCAACGGGGAGTAGGTTTGCGAGAACCAAACCTCGGTAAAACAAATCCGCGTGTCACACTTCTTATTTGCTTGCGATTTGTTTTTCACCCTCTCTCGCAGACTCGATTATATTTCTAACGCTAACCTGGCTTGTAGTTGTGATTAACTTTGTAAATTTCAGTTTCACCCTATTCACCCCCCTCTAGGCGACTTTAAATTGGTATCAAAGCCCGGTACTTCATTAGAGCCTAACCGCTCGAAGTGATGTCGGGAGATCACGCCAAGAAGGAGATGGAGACCGACGAAAAGCCCACTACAAGCCACGGGAAGGCTTCATCAGAAGAGTCCCGCAAAAAGGGAAAGGGGAAGGAAAAGAAAGCTTCTTCCCACAAGTCGCATCGGAGTGGGGACAAGAAAAAGAAGATGAGGAAGGTGGTCTACTACGAGACCGACACCTCATCGCCATCTACCTCCGGCTCCGACGCGCCCTCCGTAACTTCTAAGCGCCATGAGCGCAAGAAGTTTAGTAAGATCCCCTTACACTATCCTCGTACCTCTAGACATACTCCATTACTTTCCGTTCCATTAGGCAAATCGCCAACCTTTGACGGTGAAGATTATGCTAGGTGGAGTGATTTAATGAAATTTCATCTAACCTCACTCCACAAAAGTATATGGAATGTTGTTGAGTTTGGAGCACAGGTACCATCCGTAGGGGATGAGGATTATGATGAGGACGAGGTGGCCCAAATCGAGCACTTCAACTCCCAAGCCACAACCATACTCCTCGCCTCTCTAAGTAGGGAGGAGTACAACAAGGTGCAAGGATTAAAGAGCGCCAAGGAAGTTTGGGACGTGCTCAAGACCGCACACGAGGGTGATGAACTCACCAAGATCACCAAGCGGGAAACGATCGAGGGGGAGCTCGGTCGCTTCCATCTACGCCAAGGGGAGGAGCCACAAGACATGTAAAACCGACTCAAAACCTTGGTGAATCAAGTGCGCAACCTCGGGAGCAAGAAATGGGATGACCACGAGGTGGTTAAGGTTATTCTAAGATCACTTATTTTCCTTAACCCTACTCAAGTACAATTAATTCGTGGCAATCCGAGATATACACTAATGACTCCCGAGGAAGTAATCGGGAATTTTGTGAGCTTTGAATTCATGATCAAGGGATCAAGGAAGATCAACGAGCTTGACGGCCCCTCCACGTCCGAAGCTCAACCGATCGCATTCAAGGCGACGGAAGAAAAGAAGGAGGAGTCTACACCGAGTAGAACACCCATCGTCGCCTCCAAGCTCGACAATGAGGAAATGGCGCTCGTCATCAAGAGCTTCCGCCAAATCCTCAAGCAAAGGAGGGGGAAAGATTACAAGCCCCGCTCCAAGAAGGTTTGCTACAAGTGTGGTAAGCCCGGTCACTTTATAGCAAAATGTCCTATTTCTAGTGACAGTGACAGGGGCGACGACAAGAAGGGGAGAAGAAAGGAGAAGAAGAGGTACTACAAGAAGAAGGGCGGCGATGCCCATGTTTGTCGTGAGTGGGACTCCGACGAAAGCTCTAGCGACTCCTCCGACGACGAGGACGCCGCCAACATCGCTGTCACCAAGGGACTTCTCTTCCCCAACGTCGGCCACAAGTGCCTCATGGCAAAGGACGGCAAAAAGAAGAAGGTTAAATCCAAATCCTCCACTAGATATGAGTCCTCTAGTGATGATAATGCTAGTGATGAGGAAGATAATTTGTGTACCCTTTTTGCCAACTTAAACATGCAACAAAAAGAGAAATTAAATGAATTAATTAGTGCCATCCATGAGAAGGATGATCTCTTGGACACCCAAGATGACTTCCTAATCAAGGAAAATAAAAAGCATGTTAAAGTTAAAAATGCTTATGCTCTAGAAGTTGAAAAATGTGAGAAATTATCTAGTGAGCTAAGCACCTGCCATGAGACTATAGACAACCTTAGAAATGAGAATGCTAATTTGTTAGCTAAGGTTGATTCAAATGTTTGTAATGTTTCAATTCCCAATCTTAGAAATGATAATGATGATTTGCTTGCTAAGATTGAAGAATTGAACATTTCTCTTGCTAGCCTTAGAGATGAAAATGAAAAATTGCTTTCTAAGGCTAAAGATTTTGATGTTTGCAATGCTACTATTTCCGACCTTAGAAATAAAATGATATATTGCATGCTAAGGTTGTAGAATTAAAATCTTGCAAACCATCTACATCTACCATTGAACATACTTCTATTTGTACTAGATGTAGAGATGTTGATATCAATGCTATACATGATCACATGGCTTTAATTAAACAACAAAATGATCATATAGCTAAACTAGATGCTAAAATTGCCGAGCATGAGCTTGAAAATGAAAATTTTAAATTTGCTCGTAGTATGCTTTATAGTGGGAGACGCCCTGGCATCAAGGATGGCATTGGCTTCCAAAAGGGGGACAATGTCAAACTTAATGCCCCTCCTAAGAAATTGTCTAATTTTGTTAAGGGCAAGGCTCCCATGCCTCAGGATAACGAGGGTTACATTTTATACCCTGCCGGTTATCCTGAGAGCAAAATTAGGAGAATTCATTCTAGGAAGTCTCACTCTGGCCCTAACCATGCATTTATGTATAAGGGTGAGACATCTAGTTCTAGGCAACCAACCCGTGCTAAGTTGCCTAAGAAGAAAACTCCTAGTGCATCAAATGATCATAGCATTTCATTTAAAACTTTTGATGCATCCTATGTTTTAACTAACAAATCCGGCAAGGTAGTTGCCAAGTATGTTGGGGGCAAACACAAGGGGTCAAAGACTTGTGTTTGGGTACCCAAAGTTCTTGTGTCTAATGCTAAAGGACCCAAAACCATTTGGGTACCTAAAGTGAAGAACTAAACTTGTTTTGTAGGTTTATGCATCCGGAGGCTCAAGTTGGATCATCGACAGCGGGTGCACAAACCATATGATAGGGGAGAAGAAAATGTTCTCCTCCTATGAGAAAAACCAAGATCCCCAACGAGCTATCACATTCGGGGATGGAAACCAAGGTTTGGTCAAAGGATTGGGTAAAATTGCTATATCACTTGACCATTCCATTTCCAATGTTTTTCTTATAGATTCTTTAGATTACAATTTGCTTTCCGTTTCTCAATTATGTCAAATGGGCTACAACTGTCTTTCCATTGATGTAGGTGTCACTGTCTTTAGAAGAAGTGATGATTCAATAGCATTTAAGGGAGTGTTAGAGGGTCAGCTATACTTGGTAGATTTTGATAGAGCTAAACTCGACACTTGCTTAATTGCTAAGACTAACATGGGTTGGCTATGGCACCGCCGACTAGCACATGTTGGGATGAAGAATCTTCATAAGCTTCTAAAGGGAGAACATATTTTAGGACTAACAAATGTTCATTTTGAGAAAGACAGGGTTTGTAGCGCATGCCAAGCAAGAAAGCAAGTTGGTGCCCATCATCCACATAAGAACATCATGACGACTGACAGGCCACTGGAGCTCCTACACATGGATCTATTCGGCCCGATAGCTTACATAAGCATCAGCGGGAGTAAGTACTGTCTAGTTATTGTGGATGATTATTCTCGCTTCACTTGGGTATTCTTTTTGCAGGAAAAATCTCATACCCAAGAGACCTTAAAGGGATTCTTGAGGCGAGCTCAAAACGAGTTCGTCTTAAGGATCAAGAAAATTAGAAGCGACAACGGGACGAAGTTCAAGAACTCTCAAATTGAAGGCTTCCTTGAGGAGGAGGGAATCAAGCATGAGTTCTCTATTCCCTACACGCCACAACAAAATGGTGTAGTGGAGAGGAAGAATAGAACTCTATTGGACATGGCAAGAACCATGCTTGATGAGTACAAGACTTCGGATCGGTTTTGGGCCGAGGCGGTCAACACCGCTTGCTATGCCATCAACCGGTTATATCTACATCGAATCCTCAAGAAGACATCATATGAACTCATAACCGGTAAAAAGCCCAATATTTCATATTTTAGAGTCTTTGGTAGCAAATGCTTTATACTTGTTAAAAGAGGTAGAAAATCTAAATTTGCTCCTAAGACTGTAGAAGGCTTTTTACTAGGATATGATTCAAACACAATGGCATATAGAGTCTTTAACAAGTCCTCTGGTCAAGTTGAAGTTTCTTGTGACGTTGTGTTTGATGAGACTAACGGCTCTCAAGTAGAGCAAGTTGATCTTGATGAGATAGGTGATGAAGAGGCTCCGTGCATCACGCTAAGGAACATGTCCATTGGGGATGTGTGTCCTAAGGAATCCGAAGAGCCTCCAAATGCACAAGATCAACCATCCTGCTCCACGCAAGCATCTCCACCAACTCAAAATGAGGATGAGGCTCAAGTTGATGAAGGAGAAGATCAAGCAAATGAGCCACCTCAAGATGACGGCAATGATCAAGGGGGAGATGCAAATGATCAAGACAAAGAGGATGAAGAACCAAGACCACCACACCCAAGAGTCCACCATGCAATCCAACGAGATCACCCCGTCGGCACCATCCTCGGCGACATTCATAAGGGGGTAACCACTAGATCTCGTGTTGCACATTTTTGTGAACATTACTCTTTTGTTTCCTCTATTGAGCCACACAGCATAGAGGAAGCACTACAAGATTCAAATTGGGTGGTGGCGATGCAAGAGGAGCTCAACAACTTCACGAGGAATGAGGTATGGCATTTAGTTCCACGTCCTAATCAAAATATTGTAGGAACCAAATAGGTGTTCCGCAACAAGCAAGAAGAGCATGGTGTGGTGACAAGGAACAAAGCCTGACTTGTGGCCAAGGGATACTCCCAAGTCGAAGGTTTGGATTTCGGTGAAACCTATGCACCCGTAGCTAGGCTTGAGTCAATTCGTATATTATTAGCCTATGCTACTTACCATGGACGTGAAGAGTGCCTTCCTCAATGGACCGATCAAAGAAGAGGTCTATGTTGAGCAACCTCCCGACTTTGAAGATAGTGAGTACCCTAACCATGTTTATAAACTCTCTAAGGCGCTGTATTGGCTCTAACAAGCCCCAAGAGCATGGTATGAATGCCTTAGAGATTTCCTTATCACTAATGGATTCAAAGTCGGAAAAGCCGATCCTACACTCTTTACCAAAACACTTGAAAATGATTTGTTTGTATGCCAAATTTATGTTGATGATATTATATTTGGGTCTACTAACGAATCTACATGTGAAGAGTTTAGTAGGATCATGACACAGAAATTCGAGATGTCTATGATGGGGGAGTTGAAGTATTTCTTAGGATTTCAAGTAAAGCAACTCCAAGACGGCACCTTCCTAAGCCAAACAAAGTATACTCAAGATATTCTAAGCAAGTTTGGGATGAAGGATGCCAAACCCATCAAGACACCCATGGGAACCAATGGGCATCTCGACCTCGACACGGAAGGTAAATCCGTCGATCAAAAGGTATACCGGTCGATGATAGGCTCTTTACTATATTTATGTGCATCTTGACCGGACATTATGCTTTCTGTATGCATGTGTGCAAGATTCCAAGCCGACCCTAAGGAAGCTCACCTTACGGCCGTAAAACGAATCTTGAGATATTTAGTTTATACTCCTAAGTTTGGGCTTTGGTATCCTAGGGGATCCACATTTGATTTGATTGGTTATTCGGATGCCGATTGGGCGGGGTGTAAAATTAATAGAAAGAGCACATCGGGGACTTGCCAGTTCTTGGGAAGATCCTTGGTGTCTTGGGCTTCAAAGAAGCAAAATTCCGTAGCTCTTTCTACCGCCGAAGCCGAGTATATTGCCGCAGGCCATTGTTGCGTGCAACTACTTTGGATGAGGCAAACCCTTAGGGACTACGGTTACAAATTAACCAAAGTTCCTCTTCTATGTGATAATGAGAGTGCAATCCGCATGGCGGATAATCCCGTTGAGCACAACCACACTAAACACATAGCCATTCGGTATCACTTTTTAAGGGATCACCAACAAAAGGGAGATATGGAGATTTCATACATTAATACTAAAGATCAATTAGCCGATATCTTTACCAAGCCACTAGATGAACAAACTTTTAACAAACTTAGGCATGAGCTAAATATTCTTGATTCTAGGAATTTCTTTTGTTAATTTGCACACATAGCTCATTCATATACCTTTGATCATATCTCTTTCATGTGCTATGACTAATGTGTTTTCAAGTGAATTTCAAATCAAGTCATAGGTATATTAAAAGGGAATTGGAGTCTTCGGTGAAGACAAAGGCTTCCACTCCGTAACTCATCCTTCGCCGTCGCTCCAAGCCTCTCTCCATCTTTGGGGGAGAGAGCATGAGTCCAAAGCAAAAGGACCCCCTCTTTGGTATAATCTTCACTCATTTATTTATGACCAAAGGTGGAGAAAGTATTTCGAAGGGCTCTAATGACTCCGTTTTTGGCGATTCATGCCAAAGGGGAGAAAGTATTAGCCCAAAGCAAAAGGACCGCACCACCGCACCACCACCCTAATTCTAAAACGGATGATTTTCAACTGGCAATTTCAAATTGGTATCTTATTATGTTCAAAAGGGGAAGAAGTTAGTATTTTCAAAAGTGATATCTTAAAACCCTCTTGAACACTAAGAGGAGGAATTTGTCAAGGGGGAGTTTTGTTTAGTCAAAGGAAAAAGCATTTGAAACAGGTGGAGAAAATTTCAAATCTTGAAAATGCTTCGCAAAATCTTATTCATTTACCTTTGACTATGTGCAAAAGAACTTTGAAAAGGATTTACAAAAGAATTTGCAAAAACAAAACATGTGGTGCAAGCGTGGTCCAAAATGAAAGAAACAATCCATGCATATCTAATAAGTATTAATATTGGCTCAATTCCAAGCAACCTTTGCACTTACATTATGCAAACTAGTTCAATTATGCACTTCTATACTTGCTTTGGTTTGTGTTGGCATCAATCACCAAAAAGGGGGAGATTGAAAGGGAATTAGGCTTACACCTAGTTCCTAATTGATTTTGGTGGTTGAATTGCCCAACACAAATAATTGGACTAACTAGTTTGCTCTAGTCTATAAGTTATACAGGTGCCAAAGGATCACACTTAGCCAATAAAAAGACCAAGAATTGGGTTCAACAAAGAAAGCAAGGGATAACCGAAGGCAGCCCTGGTCTGGCGCACCGGACTGTCCGGTGTGCCACCGGACAGTGTCCGGTGCACCAGGGGACTTCACGCTGAACTCTTCACCTTCGGGAAAATCCAGAGGCGCTCCGCTATAATTCACCGGACTGTCCGGTGTACACCGGACAGTGTCCGGTGCCCCTGGGGAGAGCGACTCTGGAACTCGCCAGCTTCGGGAATTTGCTCCGCTATAATTCACCGGACATGTCCGGTGTACACCGGACTGTCCGGTGAGCCAGCGCAGCAACGGCTACTTCGCGCCAACGGTCACCTGCAGAAGCATTAAATGCGCGCCAGAGCGCGCAGAAGTCAGGCACACGCGAAGTGGCGCACCGGACACTCTACAGGACATGTCCGGTGCGCCACCGGACATCCAGGCGGGCCCAGTAGTCAGAGCTCCAACGGTCGGAACCCAACGGCCTGGTGACGTGGCTGGCGCACCGGACACTGTCCGGTGCACCATGCGACAGACAGCCTCCACCAAACGATTAGTTTGGTGGTTGGGGTTATAAATACCCCCAACCACCCCACATTCAAGTCATCCAAGTTTTCACAGTTCCAACCACTTACAAGAGCTAGGCATTCAATACAAGACACACCCAAGTGATCAAATCCTCTCCCAAATCCACAAAAGCTTTAGTGATAAGTGAGAGTGATTTGTTGTGTTTCTTTGAGCTCTTGCGCTTGGATTGCTTTCTTCTTTCTCATTCTTTCTTGTGATCAATACTCAATTGTAACCAAGGCAAGAGACATCAATTGTGTGGTGGTCCTTGCGGGGAAGTTTTGGTCCCGGTTGATTTGAGAAGAGAAAGCTCACTCGGTCCGAGGGACCGTTTGAGAGATGGAAGGGGTTGAAAAAGACCCGGCCTTTGTGGCCTCCTCAACGGGGAGTAGGTTTGCGAGAACCAAACCTCGGTAAAACAAATCCGCGTGTCACACTTCTTATTTGCTTGCGATTTGTTTTTCACCCTCTCTCGCGAACTCGATTATATTTCTAATGCTAACCCGGCTTGTAGTTGTGATTAACTTTGTAAATTTCAGTTTCGCCCTATTCACCCCCCTCTAGGCGACTTTCAGTTGCTACCGTTTTGACTTGTTATTTTTATCGCCTACACTGTAATATTCAGAATTATTGAATTCTTTCATAATTGAACTCTATGATGATGCTTTACTTAATTGTATTATAATGATGCTCAATCATATATTGATGATGATTATGGTTCGATTATGACCTAGAGATTAATCCACACCCCTGAAGGAAGATGAACTATTATTTGAGGTTTGTATTGTATCTGAAGGAAGATGAAATATTATTTGAGGTTTCTATTGCATCTGAAGGAAGATGAAGTATTATTTGAGGTTTGTATTGTATGTGAAGGAAGTTAAGTATATTGATAAATGCAGCATGCCATATGCATTGCATGATTCATTTGCATCTGAACTTTTGCCGTGACCTATGGCTCGACCGTACCGGTACAACTTAGCATCGTACGTTGCCCGAGGAGGGGTACGATGCGGCTTCAGACCCTCAGAGGTATGAAGTCAGAGGACATATGCATTGCATTCACATGCATTCATTGAAGTGATATTTGCAGATATTGTTGATGCAGGGAAGTGTTATACAAACTATTGTGGTTGTTTGAGGAAATGAGATGGTATTGGTTATATTGGGACTATTGAGTTCTATATCTACAAGTATTTCTGATCTTAATTGTGATTCCTATAAAATGTTGATTAATTCATCTTGTGGTTTAAATATCTCGTCAAAACAATTTGCTTGCTGAGATGTTTCATCTCACTCTTGCATTACTCAATGCAGGTGCTTGATGCTTATCAAGGGGAGTGGGAAGTAGCAGCACGTTGCACACTTTGCTTAAAGAACCAAATACTTAGCTTGGGTTATTGATTTTTGAGGTTCATACTTTAGAGTATGATGTAGGCATAAGCTGGTTCATTCGTGGTTAATTGTCCTTGATGAGAATTATATCATACTAGTATGATTCATTTTGTATTGATATATCTCTTTTGCTTCTGCGATGCTTATAATTACAAAGGGGACGCTGCCAAATTTTATTTTGCTTAGTGTTTGGCTGTTGGTAGTGAAGTCCAGTAGCATCTCGGGGTGTTTGTGGATCTCGGGGTGTTACAGGATGTCTATGTGTTTAGTGCGGCTGTGTTAGATGGGATTATCCGCCATGCGGATTGCACTCTCATTATCACATAGGAGAGGGGCTTTTCTCAATTTGTAGCCATAGTCCCTAAGGGTTTGCCTCATCCAAAGTAATTGCACACAACAATGACCTGCGGCAATGTACTCGGCTTCGGCGGTGGAAAGAGCTACGAAGTTTTGTTTCTTTGAAGCCCATGACACCAGGGATCTTCCCAAAAATTGACAAGTCCCTGATGTGTTCTTTCTATCAATTTTACATCCGGCATAATCGGTATCGGAATACCCAATTAGATCAAAGGTAGATCTCTTGGGGTACCAAAGCCCAAACTTAGGAGTGTAAACTAAGTATCTCATGATTCTCTTCACGGCCCTAAGGTGAACTTCCTTAGGATTTGCCTGGAACCTTGCACACATGCATACAGAAAGCATAATATCCGGTCTAGATGCACATAAATAGATTAAAGAACCTATCATCGACCGATATACGTTTTGATCCACGAATTTACCTCCCGTGTCGAGGTCGAGATACCCATTGGTTCCCATGGGTGTTTTGATGGGTTTTCCATTCTTCATTCCAAACTTCTTAAGTATGTCTTGAATGTACTTAGTTTGGCTGATGAAGGTGCCCTCTTGAATTTGCTTGATTTGGAATCCAAGGAAATACTTCAACTCCCCCATCATAGACATCTTGAATTTCTGTATCATAATCATACTAAACTCTTCACATGTTGACTTGTTAGTAGACCCAAATATAATATCATCAACATAAATTTGGCATATAAACAAGTCTTTTGCAATAGTTTTAGTGAGGAGAGTAGGATCGGCTTTACCGACTTTGAAGCCATTAGTGATGAGAAAGTCTCGCAGGCATTCATACCATGCTCTAGGGGCTTGCTTGAGCCCATAAAGCGTCTTTGAGAGTTTATGTACATGGTTAGGATACTCACTATCTTCAAAGCCGGGAGGTTGCTCAACATAGACCTCTTCCTTGATAGGGTCATTGAGGAAGGCACTTTTCACGTCCATTTGATAGAGCTTAAAGCCATGGTAAGTAGCATAGGCAAGTAATATGTGAATTGATTCAAGTCTAGCTACGGGTGCATAGGTTTTATCAAAATCCAAACCTTCGACTTGTGAATAACCTGTAAAGCCCAAAATTGGTAGGAGAAAAATAATAATGATGAAATAAATAAATGAACATATTTACGATATTGTTTCTAGAATATTTGAAACCTTGGGAATTTATGAGGACCTTTCCTCTTCATAAACCATTGAGAATTACTAAATTAAATAAGTGACCAATAAATAGATAAAGAAAGGTAGATCCCTTACTGATGAGTTTGTGGTAATTTCGCAAACATGAAATTAGATCTCCAATTTTAATGAAAATAAAAAAAATAGAAAATAAGAAAGGGGATTTTAATGAAACCATTTATTCCTTCCATAATAAATGACAAGGAAAATAATAAACAATAATATTGGAAACAGTAGAACTTATATTTACAATTGAATGGTATTCAATATTTGAAAACCTGAAATTTAAAATAGGAATTTAAAATTGAGTTTGAGTCTTTAAATATTTGGAATATGAAAAGAAAACAGTAAAAGAAAAACAAAATAAAAAAGAGAAACCTCCAACCGGGCCAAATTCCCTTGCTTCGACCCATTTCCCCTTGGATCCGCGCGTCTAGGCGCTGACTGGGCGGGCCCTCGCGCCAGGCTCCACCTCATGCGCGCCCCGCACTGCCTGAATGTCGCTGACGTCGGGCCCCACGATTGACCGTGTTCCCCCTCGCAACCACGTCTTATCAGCGGACCCCGGGGCAGTGACCCCACGATCCTCACGACTCGGTCGGGCGCGGTCGACCCCACCTGTCACCCGGAGCTTCCCCGTCCTCCCCGCCAACAGAACGCTGCCGCCACCACGGTCTCCTCGCCGTGATTCTCGCAACCATCCTTCCAGCCGAGTTGGTCCTCCCGTGCGGTGTATAAACACGATAACCTTTTCCCGACCTTAGTGCAAAACGAGAAATACCGAGCCGCATAGCCACTACTCGGGAGAAAGTCCAGAAAACTGCCGCCGCTGTCAACACATGGATACTACCTTGCCCGAGCTCTATCTCGGATTCGGGAAGGTTCGCGGGCGCTCGTGGATCATCTGCGTGTCGTGGGGGGGGGGACACTGGGCGCACTTGAGTACTCTGAATTGGTCGCCGGAGTTGTTGCGCCGCCGCGCACCGTGTATCGCGCGAGTCCCACCTTGATGTACGATAAGCTTTCCCCCATCAAGTTGTCCAATGCTTCCGCACCCTTTTGCGCTAGGGTTTAAGGCAGAATGGTGTGCGTCCGCGCACTTAGGCGCAGCGCCGGCGAGGTCACAGCCACTAGGGAGGGAGCACCGCCCTGTTAGTCGCCATGGTGGAAGAAATCCTGTAGACCATAGGATCAGAATCATGCGATCGTAGGCAAGTCGTGTCGTGGTAGTACCGGAGCCGTAGATCCGGGTGGCTACGGTTCAAATCAGGGCTTGTTCGTTTCTGCCGGATTGATGGGTCGGAAAGATTCCTAACCGTATTGCTTCTCTAATTTATATAAACTTTAATTAGGTGGAACGATTCCGGGTGCAATCCGACGTAAAACGAACAAGGCCTCAGTGTAAGGGAGGCAGTTCAACATTTTAAATCCAGACCATCGATGCTAGATGCGATGGCGTTGGTTTTGTGTGACGCGGGATCCTAATCGGACGGTAGAGATTGAATAATGGTTCGTTTGGAGCAGATTCTAATCCGAGCCCTTAAATCATGATCGGACGGTCGTGACCGGTTGATAACGCTTCAATCGTACAATTTTGCACATAAAACCCTAAAGATTAGTGAAACCAACCCGCGGTCTGTCGCTAGCGGGCCCTGTGTCCTCGGACGTTTTACGTAGAAGCCCCTGGACTTTTGTTTATTTGTGCGCGCAGACCAGACGCAGATAAATTCAATAAAACAAATTAGGAAATGAATATCTAGGCATAAAAATTAGGGATGAAAACGGTCGGAAACGGTATTTATTCGGTAATCAGTTTTTTCTTTGATTGCGGATAAATAGGATATAGAATATACAATACAAATTTGTATTCTTGTTTTTAACATCCAGCTTGTTAAGATTCATAAAAGGTAAACCTCAAATTCATCCTACATTTTCTCAAAAAATAGATATAAACTTCGGTATGGATTCGGAAACAAATTCGGTAATTTTTTCAACTTTTTGTGTTGTAGAGAGCAAATAATATATAAAACAACTTATATAATATTTTATTTATATTTGTACTAATATGCTTGATAACATATAAAAAGATCAACATCAAATTTCATACATATCTATTTTAAAATATTAAAATTGTTCTAACAGTTCGGATTACCACTTTCATCCCTAATAAAAATAATGATGGATTCTATTTAATTCATAGAAAATACATTTGTTCTCCTTTTTAACCCATTCCAGTTGCAATAATTTTGTTTTAATATTGTTTATCATCTGGTAATTCTGTTTTAGCATGGAACATAGATTAAAAATATTCACTTGGTTTATTCGATATCAAACACGTAAAACTTCAGAAATTCATAACTTCTCCGTTTTAATTCCGAATTGACTCGTTCCAGTTGCGTTAGCTTCGTGTAAATATCTACTACACAGTACCAACATTGATTATATGATATCCCATACTTTTATATTAGGTAACTAATTTGATTAATCTATGTTTTCTGGATTAGCTTATTTTAATATTAATATAGTATTATGATCTTATGGTTATAATTTGGCTAGATGATCTTTAATCAAATAATGACTTCGATTAAAGTTGAGATAATTATTTATAGAATAACCTCTCATATGATTTACACTAACCAAGTTATAACATAGTTTAATGGATAAATCACATAGATCTCCCATAAATCATAACTTTATAATCGTAACTCCGATTTTAGTGATTCTCGAGCCCACGATCTCGTAGAGGCACGTAGATTATTATTACGCAATTTATTCTTATGTTTGGTGCGATATTAATTTTGTCTATACCATGTTTGTTTTTATTGCTACGACTAGCGTGAGGTCACGAGTTACCTGAAGATCGTCCTGGTACCTGGAATCTCAAGTCCCAGGCAAGTTGTGCCCTTGATCACATTTATTTAGCCAATAATGTTCTTTATAATCATTTATTCCTGCATAGATTTAATTTTGATGGGACCCAATAGGTCACCCTAGTCTAGTTATATTTTTACCTTGTTTAGCCCTGAATCATTTTGGTAGTTTTGCTATTGCTCTATATGGTTTTGGAATTAATATTACATTATATCCATGTTCCAATTATTCTGTTATTTTTTTATATTCATGTCGAGATCATTATTTTTAATTGGAACATGGAGCTTAACTTGAGAAACACGTGCCACCACAAGGGTGGAATGGGACTCCCTTTGTTGACTAATTAGGAAAGCTAGTGGAAAACTACCTTACCCGAAAGGGGCAAGGGCAGTAGGGGAGTAGGCGTGTAGGGAGGTTCCCGGGTTGATTTTGCTGCGATGGTGGTCAGATGGGGGATTCCTGCATTGCTCTTCCTAGAAACTGTAGTGGGTTTTCGGAAGCTAGTGGAACTTTGTAAAGGCCTCGTAGTGGATCCCTAGCCATTCACCTCGGTAGTGTCTAAGGGTCTAGCTAACCCTGGCGACATGGGACACATGACCTGTGGGTACAGGGTACAACCTCTACAGAGTGTAAAACTGGTATACTAGCCGTGCCCGCGGTAATGAGTAGCTCAGGACTCTCGCATGATTAAATTATGGAACTAAATTCAATTTGTCATTTGCATTGCATGGGATTTATTATTAATTTTGTTCTATTATTATTATGGTTTGGTATTTACTTACATTTAGTAACTGCTAATAAAATTTGATCAACTAATTAAAAGCAATGCTCATCTTTAACCCCTATTATTGATCAGCCTTACACATCACATGAACTCCCACCTTTGGTGAGTTCATGCACATTAATCCCCACAACTTATTGAGCGATGAACATATGTGAGCTCACCCATGCTGTCTCACACCCCCACAGGTCAAGAACAGGTACCACATGATGAGGCGCATGGTGGATGCTGCGATGTGTTCGTGAGAGGTCTAGGTCATCGTCTCCCAGACAACTTTGGGTTGCTGGATCGTTGTCTCCTTACGATGTTATTATGTATTTATTGTACAAAACTTCAATTATTTAGTAAAGTTGTAACATTCGTTTCTGTACCATGATTTATCATATGTGTGAGACTTGGTCCCAGCACACCTAATGATTATGTTCATGCCCGGGTCCCTAAAACCCGGGTGTGACATAACCTTTTGCAACAACTCGAGCTTTGTTCCTTTTCACCACACCATGCTCATCTTGTTTGTTGCGGAACACCCATTTGGTACCTACAACATTTTGGTTAGGACGTGGAACTAAATGTCATATCTCATTCCTCGTGAAGTTGTTGAGCTCCTCTTGCATTGCCACCACCCAATCTGGATCTCTTAATTCATCCTCCACCCTGTATGGCTCAATAGAGGACACAAAAGAGTAATGTTCACAAAAATGTGCAACTCGAGATTGTAACACCATGAATTTAGGGGTATAAAATATCTTTTCTGATATCCACCAAATTCAGGTGTTACCCTCTTACTCTCCTTCTTTTCTACTCTTTTTTTAAATAGTGGAGAGTCATTTTGTTTTATATATGTGTAAGCCTAGTAAAAATAGAACCCTCAAAGGGGTCCTTGATTGTTGCATAGCATGTCGAGGCATATTTTTCCTTTGTGATGGTGCATTTATTCAAACTTAGGAAGCATGTTTGAATTTGAATTCAAATCTAAAACATGTTTTCAAAAAGAATAAAAGGAAGGAAAAATAAATAGAAGAAAACCTCCCTCAGCCCCCTAGCCGGCCCAAGACCCCCTCACCTCCTGGGCTGCTAGGTATCCTGGCTCAACCGCTCATGCCCACATTTTCCCGCAGCCCCGCGCGCCGGCCTATTCTCGGCCTGCCCCCGCACCCCAGCCCAGCGCGGCCCGTTCCCGCGCTCGACTCTGCGGCCCAGCGCCTCCCCCCCATCGCTCTCCTCCTACCGCGGCCTGGCCCCCCTGCCCGGCCCACGCCGCGGTCGCGCCCCAGCAGCCGCGCGCGCAGCCCACCTGTGGCCCAGCGCCATGCACCCCCCTCGCCTTGGCCCACGTCCCGCGCCCCCGACCCAGTCGGTTGTGGCCGGCTCGCTCAGCCCCAGCGGCCGCGCGTGGGCAACACCTAGCCGCCGCCGCACCTGTCCGCGTCTCTAGCCTGGACACCGCTCCTTGCTCTGCATGCTGGGCCCACCTGTCATATGTTTCCTCTTCAAAAAAAACTGACTCCACTTGATCTGGCTTCTGCTCGTTCATGCGCGCACAGGAAACGGAAACCGCCGCCACGATCTCGCCCAACTCGCTCCTCTCGCCCCGCTCCGGCCACCCGGGCAGCGCGTCTAGCCCTGCCTCATCCCCGCCCTAGCCCCTGGTCCCGGCGTCCTGGCGTCCAGCCGGCACGGCCCACGGCGGCTGCGCGCCGCGACGTGCAGCCAGCGTGGCTAGCCAGTGCGGCAGCCCGCGGCCAGCCCAGCGTGGCGGCTCGGCGTGGCTCGCCAGCACGGATGCCTCGTCGACGCGTCGCCGCGCGCACCTGGTCGTTGCGTGGAGGAGCTACGCAGCCTCGCCATCGGCACGCCGACCGTGCCCCACCATGCACGGTCATCGTCATCAAGAGGAGAGACGTGGTGAGCCTGCGCAGCACCTTCACCGTGCGTCCAAGCCTCGCCATCGTCGAGCTCGTCGATGCCTTCGCCCTCTCGCCATCGAGGAGGGAGCCACACCACGTTCACCTTATGGTAGTTTGTCGCGGAGGTGAGATGTCTACCCCTGTCTACCCCTGCATGCATTCGCGCCGCGCGTCTGGTTAACACTTTATTCACGTGATGTTCGCGCGCGTTGTCGCGCGTCGTTGGTGCGTGTGGCGCATGCTGTTTCGTGCGTTGTCACGCGCGTTATTAAATTGTTCCGCGTGTGTCGCATGCTCTGTTCTGCGTGTATCGCGTGTCCCATCCGCATGACATTCGCGCGTGCTGTGCACGTGTCGTCGTTCGTGCGAGTCATGATTTGCACGCTTTAATAAAATTGCTTCGCCATATCGTTCATGTTAAATAATTGGTTACTTGTTTAGTTGTGTATTATTAAAATAACAATTCAATTGAATCTAATTAATGATTTTAATTATGCGTTTGTAGATACCTATTAGCGTAATTATGATGACTTAAATGTTATATTTAATATTTGGCTAATATAAGAACGACATAATTTAGCAGTACTCGTATGTCGCGTTGTCCACACGTGTGACGCTCGTCGTCGTCATGTTGTTCGTATGTTGTTCGTGCTGTTTCACGTGTCGCACGTCGCGCACAGTCCGTGCGCGTAATTAAACTATGTCGCTTATAATCGTTCGGGTTATAATTAATTAATTAATTATTCATTCAATGGTTATTAGAACGACCTTTTAATTTAAACTAATTTATAGTTTTAATTTATGCTTTTATAAATATACGTTAATGTGAGTAATACTAATCAAATATCTTGATTCAATATTACTTAGTGTGATTGTGACGTATGTTTTATTTATCTACTTCATTGTTAGTTTTGCCGTTGGTTATTAATGTAGCAATTTAGTTAAAACTAATTTATGGTTTTAAGTAGTGCTTTTATAATATACGTTAAAATTATTAATACCAACTCAAATAAGTACTAATTTAATTATTACCAACTTAAACGTTTGGATTCGATACTTGTTTAGTATAAATATGTCATCTATTTAGTTTTCTCGCCTGTCGCGCGTGCGGTTCCGCACTTGGTGGCATGTTGTTTCGCGCGCCGTTCTCTCTAGTCGCGCGTACTGTCTCGTGCGTTGTTTTGCGCGTTGTCCGCGCACTAAGTCGCTTATGTCCGCGTGTCGCGTACATTGTTTTTACACGTCGTGCACCTTATCGCGCGTCATTAATTCGCCTCGCTTATAATCGCTCATATTAATTAAATTACTTGATTAACCGTCCACTGTTAAAATAGTAAGTCAGCTAAAACTAAGTAGTAGTATTAATTTACATTTGATAGAGGTCAATTAATATAATAATGTCGAATAATGCGAGTATGTCGACTTAAATATTCTAAATTAATACTTATTTAGTGTAAATGCGATAACCTCTCGACCGTAGCTCCGACAATCGCATTTCTTTTCCTCGTGTGATTGTAGAAGCGAGCTCTATTTCGTATTACATGTTTTTATTATGTTTTATTTGGCATGGTGTAATGTTCTTATGCATATATATATATATATATATGTTTGTTTGCTTGTGTCTGTTTGTCTTCGCTCTGCGATTAGATTGCGATCCGTTTTCGAGCTTTGAGGGATCGACGATCTGGCGTTGGCGACCAAGTGATCAGGCTCTTCGAGTTCCACAAGGTTGAAGATCCTGGGCATCTGTTTGGTGAAGGCAAGTGTCCTCTGACCTATTATGTCCCATTTACTTTATAATTCATTAACCCACATACCATGATCAACCTAAGGATTGACTAGCTTTGTATTTAGCTTGTCCTTGATTACCTTTTGGGTTATTATGGGTAGCTTCATGCTATTGCTTTACTTTAATCAATGAACATGATGTGAACACTTATCATACGATGTTGTCATTATGATTATGATGTTGGACTGGTGATACTTTAGGGGGCTCGAGCGATTTCTCGAGTGCCTCTCCGTAAGGACTGGTTCTTTGGATGACCGCCCAAGAAAACAGTGCAACTATGAGGGTGGTATGGGACGCCCTTAGCTGAATAATTAGAGGAACTGGGGTGTAGTTCGCTTCGTCGTCGTGCGTCAATGGGGCTCAGTGTATGCGGTTCGCTCTGCCGAGGGTGGATTGCCCGTTGGGGAGGAGTGCGGTACATTTAGGAAACCTAACGGGCGGCTACAACCTCACGGAATCTTTGTAAAGGCTTCGTAGTGAATCCCTAGCCATTCACCTCGAGAGTGAATAAGAGTCTTGCAAGCCCGGTCTAGAGAGGGAATCACGACTTATGGGTAAAGTGTGCAACCTCTGCATAGTGTTATGAAACTGATATATCAGCCGTGCTCGTGGTTATGAGCGGCCAATGGAGCTCCATTGATTAGAGACACATTGATCAGAGATGCTTTGTTTACAGATGATGATGAGAATAATGCTGGTTTCTATTGTTATTATGATTATGGTTTCTGGTATTCTTTCCGTTTGGGAAGAGTACTTTTGGGTTAACAATTTGGGTTGACGTTAAAACCTGGCTCTCTACTAGTAATAATTACCTGACGAACTAAAAGCAATTGCTGGACCTTAACCCCACATAAAGCTAGTTCACTTCAGCCAAACGGGACATTTGCTGAGTACGTTGATGTGTACTCACCCTTGCTTTCACAAAACATCAGGTTGCCTTTGGTGCAATCTATGCTCAGGTAAAGGGGAAGAAAAAGGCATCGAGGCGGATCTCCAGGAGTTCCAGGACGTCGACGAGTTCGAGGATTAGGCTAGGGACCTCCCCCAATCAGCTGCCTGTGGTGGGTAGTTTATGTTGGCTACGTTTTGATTCTATGTACTTTTATTTATATTATATAAATGGCTCTAGTCTGTAATATTATTACTTACTCCTTTTTGTTATTCGAAGAATTGTGCTATGATGAGTCATTTATGTAATCGCTGTGTACGTGAATTTCTGATCCTAGCACGTACATGGTTCGCATTCGGTTTACCTTCTAAAACAGGGTGTGATAGAGATCTAGTGGTTACCCCCTTGTGAATGTCACCAAGAATGGAGTTGAAAGGGTAATCTCTTTGAATTACTTGCTGCACTCTTGGGTGTGGCGGTATTTGATCCTGAATCTCTTGCTCATCTTCCTTGTCTTCATTATCATCATCTCCCCCTTGATCAATATCCTCCTCTTGAGGTGGCTCTTGATCTTCATCCTTTTCTTCTTAAACTTCGTCCTCGTCTTGAGTTGGTGGAGATGCTTGCTCGGAAGATGATGGTTGATCTTGTGCTTGTGTGGGCTCCTCGGATTCTTTTGGACACATGTCTCCAATGGACAGGTTCCTTAGTGCGATGCATGGAGCCTCTTCATCATCTAATTCATCAAGATCAACTTGCTCCACTTGAGAGCCATTAGTCTCATCAAACACAATGTCACAAGATACTTCAACTAGTCCAGTGGATTTGTTGAAGAATCTATATGCCCTTGTGTTTGAGTCATAACCGAGTAAAAAGTATTCAACAGCTTTAAGAGCAAATTTAGAACTTCTACCTCTCTTAATAAGAATAAAGCATTTGCTACAAAAAATCTAAAATATGAAACATTGGCCTTTTTACCGGTGAGGAGTTCATATGATGTCTTCTTGAGGATTCAGTGAAGATATAACCGGTTGATGGAGTAGCAGGCGGTGTTAATCGCCTCTGCCCAAAACCGGTCCGGAGTCTTGTACTCGTCAAGCATGGTTCTTGCCATGTCTAGTAGAGTTCTATTCTTCCTATCCACTACACCATTTTGTGATTTTCCTACAAAAAGAATACCCAAGTAAAGCGAGAATAATCATCCACAATGACTAGATAACACTTACTCCCGTCGATGCTTATATAAGCGATCAGGCCGAATAGGTCCATGTGGAGTAGCTCAAGCGGCCTGTCCGTTGTCATGATGTTCTTGTGTGGATGATGGACTCCAACTTGCTTTCCTGCTTGGCATGCGCTACAAATCCTGTCTTTCTCAAAGTGAACATTTGTTAGTCCTAAAATGTGTTCTCCCTTTAGAAGCTTGTGAAGATTCTTCATCCCAACATGGGCAAGTCGGCGATGCCAGAGCTAGCCCATATTAGTCTTAGCAATTAGGCAAGTGTCTAGTTCAGCTTTGTTGTCATTAAAATCAACTAAATATAGCTGACCATCTAACACTCCCTTAAATGCTATTGAATCATCACTTCTTCTAAAGACAGTAACACCTACATTAGTGAATAGACAGTTGTAGCCCATTTTGCATAATTGAGAAACACAAAGCAAATTGTAATATAAAGAATCTATAAGAAAACCATTGGAAATAGAAAGGTCAGGAGATATAGCTATTTTACCCAAACCTTTGACTGAACCTTGATTTCCATCCCTGAATGTGATAGCTCTTTGGGGATCTTCATTTTTCTGATATGAGGAGAACATCCTTTTCTCCCATGTCATGTGGTTTGTGCACCCACTATCGATTATCCAACTTGATCCACCGGATGCATAAACCTACAAAACAAGTTTAGGCCTTGTTCTTAGGTACCCAAACGGTCTTGGCTCATTTCACATTAGAAACAAGTACCTTGGGTACCCAAACACAAGTCTTTGGACTCTTGTGTTTGCCCCCAACATATTTGGCAACTACTTTGCCTGATTTGTTAGTGAGCACATAAGAAGCATCAAAAGTTTTAGATGAAATTTTATGCTCATTTCATGCATTAGGAATTTTCTTCTTAGGCATTTTAATGTGAGTGGAATGCCTAGAACTAGAAGTCTCACTTTTATACATAAATGCATGATGAGAAACAGTGTGAGATTTGCTAGTATGGATTTTCCTAATTTTATGCTCAGGATAGTTTGAAGGATATAAAATGTAACCTTCTCTATCCTGAACCATGGGAGCCTTGCCCTAATTAGACAATTTCTTAGGGGCATTAAGGTTGACATTGGATTTTTGCAAACGTGTGTCACAATAAAACAATAAAAGTGAGATTTTTGCAAATAATTATATACAAAATGATTAACCATACCAAAATACATGGTTTCCTAAATATTTTTATTTTTGGACCAATAATTATTATATTATTATTTACTAGGATTTTCATTTAAGAAGAAATGCTATTAAATATTCAAAAACCAATCATGTGGAATCAAAAAATATTCCAAATACAAATAAATGACACTCTTAAAAGAAAATTCATTACCATAAATATCATTAATAAACTAATTGTATTATTTTTATTTGGTGATTTTTATAGTGTTACAATATCTAGGCTCCAGCCCTGGTTTTAGGCCTAAAATTACATGGAAGACAACTTAAGAAACTGCACAATATTGAAACTAAAATGAATTGCAGCATGTTTTAACTAACTCAGCCCTGGGCTCTAACCCAATCTTGGCTCCGCCCCTGGGTATCTATGAATTTAAATTAGAAAGGAAAACAAACACCGGGTAAGTACCGCAGCCTGCATAATGCGAGCGCCGGGATGGGGCTGCGGCGTCGACGACCGCTAGGATGGGGCCGCGGTGTCGACGACCGTCGGGAACCACACGAGCAGCAGGCGGCGGCGGCTGCGTACTGGATTGAGATGTGGAATAGAACGTGGGACATCTGTGAGTTAATAAGAAAAAAACTAGCACAATAGACAACAAAACCAAGTGTAGTCTAGTTGGTTATGTGATTCATGTTTGAGTTAATAGATTAAAGGTTCAAAACCTTAATAATCCTTTTTTACAATTCTTTTTCTTTTCCATAATTCTTTTTTTCTTTTCTATAATTCTTTTTTTCTTTACTATAATTTAGCGATCAATGTTTAATTGTTTTAATTAATTTTTAGTCACTAACATCTACAGGTACGTTCAGGCTATAAGATTTGATAGTGATCCTTGCTCTATAGCGACCCAACGCTAGTACCCGACCACATATATAGCGACCAACCATAAGTTGTTAAATTTCTAGACTTTTAGCGACCAACCGATCGTTGCCACAAAAGGATTTAGCAACTGAGCATCGGTCCCTAAGCTTTAGCAACCAACAGTTGGTACCTAATAAGGGTCGCTAAAGATCAACCGTCGTGTAGTACAGGGAGGAAGCGCCGCGTACCGAACTGCTAGGTTCGTGACGGCGGCTTCGTGAGGGCAAGCGGCGAGCGACTGCTCGTTTGCTGGTGGCGAATTAGGGTTAGCCTAACCGCGCCCCCGACCCTCATTATATAGGTGTTATGGTGGGCTTCTGACTCCGAGGCCCACCAGTAACCCTAAAGCCCAGTCTAATTTCGGATCTAATCCGAGTAAGGCTTCCTTCCCCTTAAGTGTGTGACCCTATAGGTTCACGTACAAATAGACATGGCCCGAGTACTCTTACTTGGCCCAATAATTGACAGCGGCTTCTAGCAAAACATGTCAACTCCTATGCACACGTAAAGATCATATCAGACGAACCATTGCAACATCACGTATATGTTGTTCCCTTTGTCTCATGATATTTGGTCTGGCTCTAAGCTGACCTCTCTTTCTCGATACTATGAATTGGAACCCTTTCAATGGTTAACTCTTAACCCTAGCACGACCATGCATTTCTTGATCCAATCATTCGAGGGGCCCAAAGATATCTCTCTCAAGAAGAAATGGACAAATTCCATCTTGACTGACCATGCCTCACAACATGCTTCCTAACAAACCCAAAACTACCTTTATAACTACCCAGTTACGGAGTAGCGTTTGATAGTCCCTAAGTAGGTCAATCCACATCTTGAGAACATGCGACAATCTCAGGTCTATGGACAAAGTATACATGTTGCAAAAAGAGAACTATATTACAATATCTCACATTGGGTCGGTCTATCCTCATGTCATACATGTGCCCACATTAATAGTTCGACATCTCCATGTCCATGACTTGTGAAATGTAGTCATCAACTAATATATGTGCTAGTCATCGACTCTTACCAGGGACATCATTTAGAATAACCATACAAGTAAAGAATCTCACAAACAATTCACATAATTGCTAATCAATAAAAGGTGCCTTTCATGGATATTCAATTAAGCAATATATATATATATCATGGATACAATGAAATATGCTCATCTCTATGATTATCTCTAGGGCATATTTCTAACACGTGCGTCCTGGTACACGAATTCCTTCTCCCTTGCGCGCGCTGGTTGCCTCCACCGTTGGTCATGCACCGCTGTCAACCTTCCTCACCGGTCGCGGATCCTTGACGGTCGTCCCTGACCCCACCTTGGCGCAGCGCTGCTGGGAGCGTGGTCTAGGCAAGCCTTCGGGTTGCGTCGTGGGATGCCGCGGCTCGGGTAAGCGACGTTGGGGAACCCTAGGTGTCGTTGGGATCAGCTCGCCGAGATGCGCATATTTCGTCGCCCGATGGGAGAATCCACCGCTGGGTCCATGTTCACGCGAACACCGTCGAGGCCATGGTGCTCCAAGCTACAAATCCTAGTGAGAACCTCCTTCTCGGATCCGACTCCATCTTCTAACTGCGTAGCACCCATCGCGGTGAGGGATCATGCGCTGGGGATGAGAATCATGCGCTCGCTGACGATGGCGCAGCGTGGATTGAGCGGTGCCGCCACGTTTATACGCGGATGAGCAAAACCTGCGCCCAGTCGTTGGATCGAAAGGGCGCAGCCAGGATTAGAAGGTAGCTTACCCCTTCGTTTAAGAGAACCCTGACCGTAGATCTGCGATCCGATGAATACAATTCGATCTCGGTTATTTAGGATTCGAGCCGTAGACATAGGATCCAGTGGCTATCATTGCGTCCTGGATCCGGGGGGATTGGATCTAATCCTAAGCGTTGAACCCAGATCTAACGACTTTAGTCACCCGATACCCCTTCGGCCGTGGTATTTTGCTAAAGAGCCCCTAGAACCTTTATAAATCAACCCGCAGTCCTTGGATCCTATTCATTGAGTCTTAGGAAGCTTGCGCAGACTAGACAGTGAGAAAAACCTATAAAATCATTTAGAAAATGAATTTTTAATATGAAAACAATTCCTAGAACTTGTGTAATTCATAGAAAATTCATATTAAGTCCAAATTAATTCATTCCAGTTTCTTTAATTTTGTAATATTATTGTTTATCACCTATTATCTCTGTTGTGACATGAAAGCCAAAATAAAATTGATCTCCTAATTAATCTTGTATCAAATACTTAAAACCTTTGGAAATTCATAACTTCCTCATTTTAACTCCGAATTGAACCGTTCCAGTTGTGTTAGCTTCATATGAATATTTACTATGCGATAACAACATTTATTGTACCATGTCTCATTCTTTTATAAATAGATCTTTATTTAACTTATGTTGGTTAGTCTTGTTAATCTGCTTATCATTATAATCTACTAAAATATGATATATGGTCAATTTATAATTTAGATTAAAGTTGAATTAATTACTACTTTAGGTTATCTTTTCTCCAGAGTTATAAAATAAATATAGAACCTAGTTTTAATCATTTAATCACATCATAACTTGATGACCGTAACTCCGATTTTAGTAATTCTCGTTCCCACGATCTCGTAGTGACGCGTAGATTATCATTACACAATTTATTCCTATGTTTGGTGTGATGTTAATTTTGTCTATACCATGTTTGTTTGTATTGATACGACTAGCAGTGAGGTCACGAGAATCTGAGGATCATCCTGGTACCTAGAATCTCAAGTCCCAGGCAAGTTGTGCCCTTGATCACTTTCATTTACCCAATAATGTTCTTTAGAATCATTTATTCATGCATAGGTTTAATTTTGATGGGACCCAATAGGTCACCCTAGTCTGATTATCTTGTTACCTTGGTCACCCCTGAATCATTTGGGTAGTTTTGCTATTGCTTTCTATGGTTTTGGGTTAATATTTCATTATATCCATGTTCTAATTATTCTGTTATTTTATTTATGTTCATGTCAAGATCATTATATTTTTAATTGGAACATGGAGCTTAACTCGAGAAACACGTGCCACCACAAGGGTGGAATGGGACGCCCTTGGCTGACTAATTAGGAAAGCTAGTTGTCACACCCGATTTTGGAAGGCAAACCGAATGCGAACCATGTACGTGCCAGGACCAGAAACTCACATACACAGCGATTACATAATTGGACATCATCACACATTGCTCAAAATAAATAGTGGAAATGTACTTTAATTACATCAAGATGTCCAAGACATCCACAGAGTCTAATACATAACCATTGTCTTTAACATAAACATCAAATTGCGGAAAACGAAACGTAGAAGATAAGCATACATAGGTAGCTGACTGGCGTTTGCCACTAAAAAAACCTAGAACTCGTCGTAGTCCTGGAATTCCTCAAAGTCCTCCATGTTGCCAGCATCAGCTCCTGAGAACTGAGTATAGTGGGGACAACCTGGGGTGGGGGTGGTTTATAAAGAAAGGGTGAGTACACATCAACGTACTCAGCAAATGTCACATTTGGCTAAGTGGACTAGCTCTATGTGGGGTTGAGGTTAGGCAATTGCTTTTAGTTGGTCAAGTTTTATTACTATAAGTAGGGCCAAATTTTAGTAATATACCTAGTTATTACCCAGAGACACACCCTCCAAGAGGAAATACTAGAGATCAAATTTGTAACCATCATTGCTAACCATCATCATAAAAGTAACCAAAGTTCTTCTAATCAAAGAGGATCCCAAGGCTGCTCTTAACCGTGAGCTCGGCTGATACACCAGTTTCTAACACTATAGAAGTTGCACACTTTACCCACAAGTCGTGATCCCTTTATGCCTCGGGTCGATCAAACCCTCAAACACTACCAAGGTGAGTCGGTAAGGTTTCACTATGTAGCCTTTACAAAGACTCCCCTGGTGCATAGCTGCTCGTTAGGTTTCGCCAGTTGTACAAACACAGTATACCTCCCCAAGGTGGGTCACTAACAAAACCAAATCGAATGAACCGCTGCACCCCCCTTGGCAGACCGAGCACTACGCCCCGGCCCCCATTGACGGCCCTCAGGAAAAGCCAACTACACCCCCAGGTTCATCTAATTAATCAGCTAAGGGCGTCCCATTCCACCCTCATGGTTGCACTATTATCCCGGGTGGTCACTCCACGAATAGGTCCTTACGGAGAGGTACTCAGGAAAAAAGGCCTGAGCCCCCTAGAGTATCACAATATCATCATCGGGATAACATCATCGTATCATAAATAATCACATCCTGTTCATTGATTAAGTTAAAGCAATAACATAAAGCTAACCATGATAACCCAAAAAGGCAAACAAGGATAAGGTAAATACAGACTAGTCAATCCTTAAGTTTCAATAATGTAATGCGGGACATTGAATTATAGAGTAAGTAGGACATAATGGGTCAGAGGACACTTGCCTTCACCAGGTTGTTGCTCAGGGAGGTCTTCAGCAACACACTCAGAAACCACGAACTGCTCGTTGTCTAATTAAAGCGATCATGCATTGAATACATTTGGTAAAGTATAAATGAACAGCACATCAAACATGTACAAACATTGGAACCCATCTCAAAAGGTATAGTATTAAATAAAGGAGAGTGAAATCAAATTATAAAATGAACTAATATTAATTTGGAGTTGACTACTCTCTAAGTGTTTGGAACACATCTCAAAAACGTAAAGTAGTAATTAAACAAAGAAAGAGATTAAATTATAATATGAACTAATCTCATTTAGGAATTGATTATTCTTTAAGTGTTGTCCATAATTACATAACCTAATTCTATTCATTTCATTGAGACCTAAAAGTTAAATCAGAGATGAATTCATGTAATACATATTATTAATCTCACAAGACTAAATATACTTTAACCTCTAGGGTTTCCTTTTATTTATTTTATTAAATGAATAAATCCACACATATACTAGTTCATAGTTAACCATAAAATTAGAATGTGCAGATAGTAAATGGAACTAATTTATTTAAACAGAGAATATTCCTATGAACATTTTCCAATTTGATCACTAAATTTGGAGTTCATATGCAAAAGATATGAAATAAACAGGTTTGGGAGTTTAAAATATGAAAATATGTCTAATTCTATAATTATTTAAAAGCCTAGGGTTCAATCTGCAAGATTACAGGGGCCTGCACACGAAAACCAGGGACGGCGGGTTTATTTCCTAAAACCCGAGGGTCTCTTTAGCTAAAGTTACATGCGAAGGGGTACGTGGGAATCTCTGCAATCGGATCAGCGAGCAACGGCCAGGATCAGATCCGCGGACGCGCGCGTGGGCGCGACTGACAGGCTGGGACGGCGGTGTCAGCGACCGAGAAGGGGGCAGACTGACCGGTTGGGCCCAGCGCCAGGGGGCACATGCGCTGATAGGCGGGTCCGGACGCAGGGCACGCGGGCGCGACGCGGTATTTTGTGATTTAGGCCGTGCGATAGAGATCGGATGGGGGAGATCAAAGCCGGGGAGGGGTTAACGGCTGCGGTGGCGCCGCTCCTTCTCGCAGCGGTGAAGTCCCTGGAGTTGGGGCGCGTGCGAGCTATGGCGACTCCGAGGTCACCAGAGCTGGCCAAAGATGAAGGGGACGGCGTGGCGAACTCGCTGGTGGGGTTTTGACTATGAGGCCGGGGTCAGAGAGGGGAGAACGGCGGAGGAAAGGCTCCGGGCGGGTCGAGGTAACTCTGGTGAGGAATTCGAGACGCGGGGAGGGGTCTGAGGCACGCTAGGGCCTGGGATAGCTTCAGCAGAGCGAGGGGATCCTCAGGGACCGACGCGGGGATGTTGGGCCGGACTAAATCCGCCGGCCATCGCGCGGGCGCGGCGGACCACCACGGTCGACTCCGGCGAATCTGAAATTGGCCGGCGACAGAGCTCAACTGGGGAAATTGAGCATGGGAGAAGATGTCTCACCTCGGGGCGGAGCTCGGGGTGGCCTGGCGCGGCTTATGGCGGGCGGGACGACTGAAATGGCGGGCGTGGGTCTCCGGTGAGGTCAAGCGGCATGGGCAGAACGCGAGAGAGAGCGGGGCTATGCGAAATGGGACGGGGAAGTGAGTGCAGGAGCGGGCGGTGCTAAAAAAGAAGATGGGGGACGTGGGCGGGCGACGTGGCCGAGGATTCCGGGGAACGTGCGCGGGTGCGCGCGTGCTGGTCCACAGTGGGGCGCGGGGAAGGCAGAGCTAACAAGGGGGTGCCACGGCACAGCGAGAGAGAGAGAGTGGGCACGCAGGGGTAACATCTTGGTGACTGGCGAAGCAGGCCCGCGAGGCAGAGGGGCACGTGGGAAAAGGCAACTGGCGCCGAAAGCCTAGCCCCACTGGGCAGAGAGAGGGAGAGAATGAGCGCGCGGGGAAGGAAATCGCCACTGACAGGTGGCGCCCACCTATCAGGCGGCGCGGGCGAGCGACCTGGCTAGGCCGAGCTGGGCCGGCTGGGATGCTTTGGCTTTTTCTTTTTCCCTAGATTTTCTAATTGCTTTTCCATTTCTTTTTTTCTAGGGTTTTCAATCCAAATTCAAATCAAGTTTCAAATTCAAACTAATTCAAACATGTGCAACAATTCAAAGAATATTTAGGCTCAGCATGATGCAATATGTCATGACTCATAATGTTTTGGCAAAATAAATAATTAATCCCACCCTAATTAAGTTATATCTACTCAAAAGGAAAAAGAGAGAGATAATCTAGAGAGAGATAGAAACTAGAGTTAGAGAGAGAAGAGTAACACCTGGATTTGGTTGATAATTAGAAAGAAATTTTATACCCCCAAATTCAGGGTGTTATAGATCTATCCCCCTTAAAAGAATCTCGCCCTCGAGATTCAGGGCCGGCTAGAAAAGAGTTTAGGGTACTTGGCTCTTAGATCATCTTCTCTTTCCCAGGTTGCTTCTTCTTCTGAGTGATGGCCCCATTTGACTTTGCACATCCTGATGGTGCTTCTCCGAGTGACCCGATCTGCTGTCTCCAGAATTTGAATTGGCTTCTCAATATATGTCAAATCTTCTTAAACTTCAAGGTCCTCTGTTGGTAACTATTCTTCTGACACTCTCAAGCATTTCTTTAGTTGAGACACATGGAACACATCATGCACAGCTGACAGATTCTCTGGTAAACTAAGTAGATATGCCACTTCTCCACGCCTCGCTTGAATCTGGTACGGTCCGATGTATCGAGGTGCTAGCTTGCCTTTGACTCCAAATCTTTTGATTCCTCTGATGGGTGACACCTTTAAGTAGACATAGTCTCCTACTTCAAAGCTCAGTTCTCTTCTTCGGGTGTCTGCATAGCTTCGCTGTCTGGACTGCGCTGCCTTTAGATTCTCTCGGACCATTCTGATGTTCTCTTCGGCTTCAAGTAAAATATCTGGACCGAACACCTGTCTTTTGCCGAGTTGGTCCCAAGGCAATGGAGTTCTACAATCCCTCCCATAAAGCGCTTCAAATGGTGAGATCTTCAGACTGGCCTGATAGCTGTTGTTGTAAGAGAATTCTACATAACCCGATTTTAGAAGGCAAACCGAATGCGAACCATGTACGTGCCAGGATCAGCAATTCACGTACACAGAAGTTACATAACATGGACATCATCACACAATGCTCAAATAGTATTAAAAAAGGGAAATAGTAGTCGATTACATCATATGTCTGAGACATCCACATAGTTTTTACAATAATCAAAGTGCGAAAAAGAAATGTAGATAAATGCGGCCTTCACAGGCAGCCGACTGGGGGTTGCCGCTAACCCACGCCTAGAACTCGTCGTAGTCTTGGAACTCCTGGAAGTCTCCTTCCACAGCTTCATCTTCTCCTGAGCAGTGGATGCAATGTTTACAACCTAGGGATGGGGGGGGGTTGGTGTGTAGAGCAAGGGTGAGTACACATCAACATACTCAGCAAGTATTCTGTTTGGCTGTAGTGGACTAGCTTTATGTGGGGGGTAAGTCAAGCAGTTGCTTTTAGTTGGTCAGATTATTATTACTAGTAGAGAAAGCCAAGTTTTAGAATTAACCCACGTTATTAACCCAAACGTACTCCTTTCCAAACAGAAAGAGTACCACTCACCATTACCAGAGCCAATACCAAGAACCATCAATCTCATTGCCACCTGCAAACCGAACACCTCTGATCAAGTACCGCTAATCACTGGAGCTCCCTTGGCCGCTCATAACCGTGAGCACGGCTGATATATCAGTTTTCAATCACTCTGCAGAGGTTGTGCACTTTACCCATAAGCCGTGATTCCCTTTTTGCCTTGGGTTGTACGGACCCTTGAACACTCCCAAGGTGAGTAGGCAGGGTCTCACTACGTAGCCTTTACAAAGATTCCCCGGGGCTGTAGCCGCCCCTTAGGTTTCCTAAATGTACCGCACTCCTCCCCAAGGGGCGAACCAAACTTGGCAGAGCGAGCCGCATACACCGAGCCCCATTGACGGCACGACAGCTAAGCGAACTACACCCCGGATCCTCTAATTATTCAGCTAAGGGCACCCCATTCCACCCTCATGGTTGCACTGTTTTCCCGGGCGGTCATCCAACGAACAGGTCCTTATGGAGAGGAACTCGAGAAACCGCTCGAGCCCCCTTGAAGACCACAAGTATAACATCATAATAAAAGAAGGGAAAACAGCGTATCATTGATAATTCTCATCATGTTCATTGATTAGAGTTGAGCAATAGCATAAGATTAAGCAATAATAATCCAACCCGGATAGGTAAACAAGGACATGGATAACAAAAGCTAGTCAATCCTTAGGTATAAATGTGTAATGCGGGGGGTGAATTAAAGTATGTATAGGACAGAGATAGGTCAAGGGACACTTGCCTCCACCAACCGACTGCTGCTCAGGGGCTTCTCCTGCGAGTTCTTCGGGCTCCTCAACCGGATCGTTCTCTATGCGAGCGCAAACATACATCCATCCATTCGAATTAGGAAACAAATAGTACACCATACAAGAGAACAAATAGATTAAATACGCATAGAGTATGACATACGATATTGCATTTACCATGGCTAGAAAGAGAAGAGGGAAGGTCTCGCAGTGGTTAAAGGTATACTCGAGACGTATTACGGGTATACGCATAACTAATCGTTATGTGCTCTAGTTCCACTTAGCTCTAACAAAAAGGATTAGTCACATGCACTAATAGAATCATAACCATTTTTAGTTGATCAACATTAAATAAGGTGGATGATTAACTACATGAATTACCTAACGTAACCAATTTCCAACTTTAGTTTCCATTCATTAATTAAATAACGCGATCACTATGCACGGCGAGCGCGTCTAGGGGGTAGACAAGCGCGTCAAGGGCATGGCGAGCCGTGCCAAAGCACCGTGCACAATGCGAGCACGCACGCGCAGGGCCGCGCTGACGCGTCGCGAACGGGTTGCGCACACGCCGGGGCCGAGCCGCGCACGCGCCGCGCTACGCAGGGGCACCACGGCCGCGTGAGCCGAAGCCGCGCTGCGCTGGGGCGGTCGAGCCAAGGACGCCGGGCCGAGCGCCACGGCCGTGAGCCGTGGGTGCGGCGAGCTTGCCGGGGGCACCGTGCGTGCACGGGTCGCGTCGGGGCTCCGCGCGCACCGCCGAGGCCACGCCGGGGCCGGGGCTGCGCGAGGACGCCGGGGAGGGGGGCGCCACGGCCGCGCGTCGGTGAGCAGGGGCCGGGCACGGGCGCCGCGCCGCCATGGCCGCGCGCCGAGCGCGGGCGGGGGGGGGGGGGGGGGGGGGGGGGGGGGTCGGGGACGCCGCCGGGCCGAGGGGAGGAGAGCGCGCCGGGCGGGGCGAGGCCGGGCCGCGCGCCACGGCAAGCCGCCATGGCCGGGGCCGAGCTCGCGGGCGCGCGCGAGGGGGCTCGTCGGGCGGGGCCACGCCGGGACGCCGCGCCATGGCCGCGAGCTCCGAGGGCGGGCGCGACCGCGCCACGGGGAAGGAGCCGGCGAGCGCAGGGGAGAGGGAGGGAGGGGGAGAGGAGAGGGAGGAGGGGGGGGGGGGGACTCACCACGCGGGGGCGAGCACCGGCGGCGGCGGTTCGGCGAGCGGGGCAGGGAGCGGGGCGGGTCGGGCAGGGGAGGGGAGAGAGGGGTTTGGGGAGGGGGAGACCCTGACTGGCAGGCCCCACCAGGAGGGCGGCGGCGGCTGGCAACTGCCCAGCGCGCCGTGCACGGGGGACGTGGGGGGCCGTTGGGGCGGCTGGGCCGCGGTTGGGCCGCAAGGCCACCTGGGCCGCCACGGGGGGAAAGGGGAGAGAGGGGGGAAAGGTCGGCTGGGCCACGCTGGCCAGCTGGGCCGCGCGCGAGGGGGGGCGGCTGGGCCAAAAAAGAGTAGGGGGGAGAGAGAAAAGAAAAAGGTTTTCCTTTTTCTAAAGTCTATTTTCTAGATGAATGCTTTCACAATTTCAATCAATCAAAATAAATGTATGGTTCGGCATGGTGCAGCAAACTGAAATAAAGTATTTTAGGGTTTTGCTTTACACGAGATCCCAAGCCGAATCCCGCTATAACTTTGGAAATGGTCAAGGCTTAGCGAAGGGGAAAGGAAAAAGGAAAGGGTAACGCCCGAATTTGGCGAGTGGAGAAAAGAAAAAAATTCAACTCCCAAAATTCGGGACGTTACAAACCTATCCCCCTTAAAAGAATCTCGCCCTCGAGATTCAGGGTTGGCTAGCAAAGAGCTCAGGGTATTTGGCCATCAGATCATCTTCACGCTCCCAGTTGCTTCTTCCTCAGAGTGATGATTCCATCTGACTTTGCACATTCTAATGGTCTTCCTTCGGGTGACTCTGTCTGTAGTCTCAAGGATTTGCGTTGGCTTCTCAACGTAGGTCAAGTCCACCTGGACTTCAAGACTTTCAACTGGCTACTGCTCTTCTGGCACTCGCAGACATTTCTTTAACTGAGACACATGAAATACATTATGCACAGCAGACAAGCCTTCTGGCAAACTGAGCCGATAGGCCACCTCTCCACGCCTTGCGAGAATCTGATACGGACCAATGTAGCGGGGTGCTAGCTTGCCTTTGACTCCGAATCTTCTGACTCCTCTGATCGGCGACACTTTCAGATAAACGAAATCTCCAACCTCGAAACTCAGATCTCTTCTTCTTGTGTCTGCATAGCTTCGCTGCCTTGATTGCGCTATCTTCAGATTCTCTCGGACCATCTTAATGTTCTCTTCAGCTTCAAGCAGAATGTCTGGCCCGAACACTTGCTTTTCTCCAGGCTGATCCCATTGCAACGGAGTTCTACAACTCCTTCCATAAAGCGCCTAAAATGGGGACATCTTCAAGCTAGCCTGATAACTGTTGTTATAGGAGAACTCTGCATAAGGCAACTTCTTGTCCCATCCGAACTGGTCTTGCAACGCACAGGCTCTCAACATGTCTTCAAGGATTTGATTGGTCCTTTCGGTCTGGCCATCTATCTGTGGATGATAGGCTGAACTGAAATTCAGATGTGTACCCAAGGCTTCATGCAACTGCTGCCAGAAATGAGAGGTGAAGTGTGTTCCTCTGTCTGACACTATCTTCTTTGGCACACCATGAAGACAAACGATCCGAGACGTGTACAGCTCTGCCAATACTGCACTGCTGTAGTTGGTCTTGACAGGTATGAAGTGGGCTGACTTGGTTAAGCGGTCCACTACTACCCAAATGGAATCGTAGCCGGCTCGAGTGCGAGGCAATCCGACTATGAAGTCCATACCAATTTCATCCCATTTCCACTGAGGAATTTGCAACGGTTGCAATAATCCAGCTGGTCTCTGGTGCTCTGCCTTGATCCGCTGACAACTATCACACATCGCCACATGCTCTACGATTTCCCTCTTCATTCCGTACCACCACAATTTCTTCTTCAGATCCTGATACATCTTCTCACTACCAGGGTGAATCGAATAGGCTGTCTCATGAGCTTCCTTGAGAATCAATTCCCGAATAGATTGGACATTGGGAACACACAAGCGGTCTTTGAACCATATCACACCTTCTGCATCCTCCCGAAAATCTTTGCCTTTGCCTTCCAGAATCAGTCGCCGGATCTCACTGATCTTCTCATCATTCTTCTGCGCTTCTTTGATTTCCCGCTCCAGGGTAGGTTCCAACTCAATTGTGACTCCTCGCGAATTATTCAGAAATCTGAGACTCAACTTGTTAAACTCTTTGGCCAACTCATAAGGCATCGGACGAGCGACCATCAGATTGACTTGACTCTTCCTGCTCAAAGCATCTGCCAGTACGTTCGCTTTGCCTGGATGGTAATGAATCTCCAATTCATAGTCTTTGATCAACTCTAACCATCTTCGTTGCCTCATGTTCAACTCTGACTGAGTGAATATGTACTTCAGACTCTTGTGGTCTGTGTAAACATCACATTTCTGCCCATACAAATAGTGCCTCCATGTCTTCAGTGCGTGAACCACTGCTACCAACTCTAGGTCATGGATTGGGTAATTCTTCTCATGAACCTTCAACTGTCGGGATGAGTAGGCCACAACTCTTCCCTCCTGCATCAACACACATCCCAAACCAGTGTAACAAGCATCACAATACACCGAGAAGGGCTTGTGCACATCAGGCAAGACTAAGACAGGCGCTGTAGTCAACTTCTCTTTCAGCGCTTCAAAGGCCTCTTGACATTTCTGGGTCCACTTGAACTCAACCTTGTTGCCTAGCAAAGCTATCATTGGTTTCCCAATCTTTGAAAATCCTTCAATCAATCACCGATAATATCCGGCCATTCCAATAAAGCTCTTGATTCCTCGAGCATCTGTTGGCGCTTTCCAGTTCAGAATATCTGCCACTTTCTTCGGATCCACAGCCAATCCTTCTTTGTTGATTATGTGACCCAAGAACAGGACTTCACTGATCCAGAACTCACACTTGCTTAACTTTGCATACAGCTGGTGCTCTCGCAATCTCTGCAATACCATCCTCAAATGATCTGCATGCTCTTCTTCGCTTTGAGAATAAATCAGAATGTCATCAATGAATACCACCACAAACTTGTCAAGATAGTCCATGAATATATTGTTCATCAAGTTCATAAAGAAGGCTGGTGCATTGGTTAGACCGAAAGACATCACAGTGAACTCATACAACCCATACTTGGTAATGAATGCCATCTTCGGAATGTCTGAAGGTCGAATCCTGAGCTGATGATAACCTGACCTCAGATCTATCTTGGAGAACACACTTGCTCCTCTCAACTGGTCGAACAGATCTTCTATACTGGGCAAGGGGTACTTGTTCTTGATTGTGACCTCATTTAGAGCTCGATAATCGATACACATCCTTCTGGTGCCATCTTTCTTTTCCACGAATAGGACAGGGGCGCCCCAAGGCGAGGTGCTTGGCCGAATGTAACCTTTCTCTGATAGCTCATCAATCTGCTTCTTAAGTTCAACCAACTCTGGTCCAGATACTCTATAAGCTCTCTTAAAGATGGGGGCGGTTCCAGGAAGAAGCTCTATAGCAAACTCAACTTTCCGCTCTGGTGGCATACCTGGTTGGTCCTTTTGGGAACACATCTGGGAACTTGGACACAACCTTGATACTCTTAATTGGGTCTGCTTCACTGTTATCGACAACCATCTGATAACAACTTCCTTTTCGTGGCTTAGGCGGGACTAACTCAGTCACCACTTCCTCTCCAAGTGGGGACACCAACTTGATCGTCCTCTTATCACAACTGATAACTGCCTGATACTTATCTAGCCAATTCATCCCTAGGATGACATCTATTCCCTGAGTACCCATTACTATGAGGTTAGCGGGAAATGCTATCCCCCTTATTTCTACACTTACATTCAAACAAATGCTATCGGCTCGAATTCTACCACCGGCTGAGTCAATTTGAATGGGAGTTGACATGGTAGTTATTGGGAGATTATGTGCTTCTACCCATGATGCAGTAATGAATGAATGATTTGCTCCAGTATCAAATAACACTTCTGCAATATGGGAGTCAACTGGGAACATACCTACTATCATGCCGGGGGTCTCCTGAACTGCTTCAGCCTCCAAGTGGTTCAGTCTCCCATGATTATAGCGCGGCTGAGAGCGGTTGCCTGCTCGAGGCTGAGACACATTCTGCTTTGCTGGGGCATTGGGGCCTGACTGCTGCTGGGCTGCCTTCTTCGGACATTGCATCACCCAATGGCCTTGCTCTCCACAGTGGAAGCATGCTCTGTTTCCGACCTGAGCTGGTGCTGCCTGACTGTTCTGCTGGTTTGCTGGGGCAGGAAGACGAGGTGTCTGCTGATTCTGCCTCTGGAACTGACCTCCTCCTGACTGATTGTTCTGGCGATGCTGATGCTGGGGCTGAGGATACTGCCTCTGGAACTGCTGCTGCTGAGGTGGACACTGGTTCTGCCTGAACTGCTAAGGTTGATTGCCTGAGAAACGAGGGCGATTGCTGCTTCCAGGCCGGGGTCCACTGATCTTGCGCTTGCGTTCCTCCATCTCCTTACACTTCCTCTCTGTCATGATTGCTCTGTCAATCAGGTGCTGGAATGTCGGGAAGGTATGATTCATCAGCTTATACTGCAGAGGGTCAACCAAGCCTCTCAAGAAACGGTACTGTCTCTTGGCGTCGATGTTGACATCTTCAGGAGCATAGCGAGACAACTGCAGAAACCTGTCCCGGTACTCAATGACAGACGATGAACCTTGCTTGAGGGCCAGGAACTCCTCCTTCTTCACTGTCATTAGACCTGTAGGAACATGGTACTGACGAAAGCTACCTCTGAATTCTTCCCAGGTGATGGTGTCGGGGTTGGCATGGGTGGCGAGATAAGACTCCCACCATGACTGAGCTGCTCCTCTCAACAGATGGGGACCATACAGAACTTTCTCCCTGTCATCACACTGAGCGGTATGCAACTCCCGCTCCACAGTGCACAGCCAGTCTTCAGCATCCATGGGGTCAGAAGAATGAGCAAATGTTGGGGATGACCTCTCATGAATTCAGCACGCTTGTCCCTAGGCATCTGAGGCATCTGAGGTTGAGGTGGTGGTTGTTGCTACTGCTGAATGGCGGCCAGAGTCTGACCGATGGCTTGAACTGCCTGAGTCTGCATCAGGAACATCTGCTCGATGGACATTGGGGGCGGGGGCGACAGCTGTTGTTGCTGGGGTACCTCCTCCTGCTGAGCTGGCCGCTCCTGTTGAGCACGCCTTCCTCCTCTGCGCCTATTTTCTGACATCTGCAGAATGCAACCACACATCAAAACTGATCTTGCAAATCTTGCAGCATAAGAAAAGAGTATAGAATTCTTCAACAACACTGAACAGATGAGCATCTTCACTGATCTCCAACACAGACCACACAACTTCTCAGATAAAGAGGAAAGTGGAATAAAAGGCTTCCCAACTAAATAGCTAACTCCTTTATCATATAATAGGTAAACCAAAATGCAGGGGATACCCACATTCTGGTGACAGTCATTACAAAGATCCAAATCAAACATGGTTCATCATGACAAACATAAATGCACAGGATATAACAAACTACCCTGTCTAACTAAGACTAACTAAAAGAGAGACTAACGCTAAGACTGTAGCTTCTACGTATATATTTCATATTAATTACAAGATCCGACCCTGACGATCTATGATTCTAGATTTATCTTGGTATTGCAGTCGGGGTTGCCATAAGACTGGTGTCCATGCCGAGGTGAGCGATACGGGTGCTGAGTCCCGACGGGAGCGGGGGAACCATCGTCTAGGTGACGACGTTCCGCGCGCTCAGCCCGCAGCTGGGCGATCTCAGCATGAGCCCTACTCAGCTCATCTAATGCATGGTCCAGCTCCGTGTTTAGCACGGCGGCTAGGTTGATTGTGCTGCTCAACCTAGGATTGTCCTCACCAACAGGTGACACAATCACGCCTCCTGTGCTGCCAGATGGACGGCGGGGGTAATACTTCAGGTTGAGATCGTCAGCTACCCCACCGAGCACTGAGCAGTAGTGCGAAAGCGCACGCCGTGCGACATCTTGCATGGCCGCCTCAGCTGAGTCCCGCTCAGAGATAGAATAGTGCTCCGAGCAGACCTCAGCACCCCAGAGACTGTTCTCTAGACGGCGAACCAAGTAGGTCGCCTCCCAGCGGTCCGGGTAGACCCCGCGACTGTGCTGGAAGACCACACAACGATACTCGATGGACCAAGTACGCCGGTCAAGTGCCCGACGTAGCAGGGTGTCGAGCGCATCGTGGAAGTGACACCCGCGAGCAGCGTCGCGAGTGATGGGTCGAGCAACCCATCCTTCTGGCTCCTGGTTAGCAGAAAAGTCGGTGTCGGGGCTCGAGCTGTCGTCGCCACCTCCGTCGTCTGGGTCTCCTCCAGTAGCTACTCCAGGGGCTGGGGCGTCCAGTGGTGGTGCAGGGGGCGCCTCTAGGGGAAGCACATGGGAGCAGCTCCTCACAGACTCTATCTTCTGCTGGAGCGAGAAAGAAGAGCCCTGCTGCTCCTGTCGTCGACGTTCCTGCTCCTCATGCAGGTGGTGGTGCAGCCTCTCCAAGTGACTGGACTGACCGGCCACGGGACGGCGAAGCGGACGCTCCGTGAGGCGGGAAGGTAAGAAGGGGATGACAGACTTCCGTGCAGTGTGTCTAAGACGAGCCATCTACAAAAGACACCGTGAGCAAAAGAGTGAGAACAGAACTAATATGACCAGCAAGTAATGAACCATAAATAAATGAAGGATTAGAATAAAACACAATTTTCAGCAAGGTATAATATATAGTAGAACATAGGTTTGGTCGATATGACCAACTTTTGAAGGGATACCAAAGTCAAGGCAGGGACAGAGGTCTATAATCCTTAGAACGACCATTCTACTCTAGGTTAGCAGTCCTACAGTCAGCACGGCTTTGATACCACCTATGTCACACCCAGTTTTGGAAGGCAAACTGAATGCGAACCATGTACGTGCCAGGATCAGCAATTCACGTACACAGAAGTTACATAACATGGACATCATCACACAGTGCTCAAATAGTATTAAAAAAAGGGAAATAGTAGTCGATTACATCATATGTCTGAGACATCCACATAGTTTTTACAATAATCAAAGTGCAAAAAAGAAATGTAGATAAATGCGGCCTTCACAGGTAGCCGACTGGGGGTTGCCGCTAACCCATGCCTAGAACTCGTCGTAGTCTTGGAACTCCTGGAAGTCTCCTTCCACAGCTTCATCTTATCCTGAGCAGTGGTTGCAATGCTGACAACCTGGGGATGGGGGGGGGGGTTTGGTGTGTAGAGCAAGGGTGAGTACACATCAACATACTCAGCAAGTATCCTGTTTGGCTGTAGTGGACTAGCTTTATGTGGGGGGTAAGTCAAGCAGTTGCTTTTAGTTGGTCAGATTATTATTACTAGTAGAGAAAGCCAAGTTTTAGAATTAACCCACATTATTAACCCAAACGTACTCCTTTCCAAACGGAAAGAGTACCACTCACCATTACCAGAGCCAATACCAAGAACCATCAATCTCATTGCCACCTGCAAACCGAACACCTCTGACCAAGTACCGCTAATCACTGGAGCTCCCTTGGCCGCTCATAACCGCGAGCATGGCTGATATATCAGTTTTCAATCACTCTGCAGAGGTTGTACACTTTACCCACAAGCCGTGATTCCCTTTTTGCCTCGGGTTGTACGGACCCTTGAACACTCCCAAGGTGAGTAGGCAGGGTCTCACTACGTAGCCTTTACAAAGATTCCCCGGGGCTGTAGCCGCCCGTTAGGTTTCCTAAATGTACCGCACTCCTCCCCAAGGGGCGAACCAAACTTGGCAGAGCGAGCCGCATACACCGAGCCCCATTGACGGCATGACGGCTAAGCGAACTACACCACGGATCCTCTAATTATTCAGCTAAGGGCACCCCATTCCACCCTCATGGTTGCACTGTTTTCCTGGGCGGTCATCCAACGAATAGGTCCTTATGGAGAGGCACTCGAGAAACCGCTCGTGCCCCCTTGAAGACCACAAGTATAACATCATAATAAAATTAGGGAAAACAGCGTATCATTGATAATTCTCATCATGTTCATTGATTAGAGTTGAGCAATAGCATAAGATTAAGCAATAATAATCCAACCCAGATAGGTAAACAAGGACATGGATAACAAAAGCTAGTCAATCCTTAGGTATAAATGTGTAATGCGGGGGTGAATTAAAGTATGTATAGGACAGAGATAGGTCAAGGGACACTTGCCTCCACCAACCGACTGCTGCTCAGGGGCTTCTCCTGCGAGTTCTTCGGGCTCCTCAACCGGATCGTTCTCTATGCGAGCGCAATCATACATCCATCCATTCGAATTAGGAAACAAACAGTACACCATACAAGAGAACAAATAGATTAAATACGCATAGAGTATGACATACGATATTGCATTTACCATGGCTAGAAAGAGAAGAGGGAAGGTCTCGCAGTGGTTAAAGGTATACTCGAGGCGTATTACGGGTATACGCATAACTAATCGTTATGTGCTCTAGTTCCACTTAGCTCTAACAAAAAGGATTAGTCACATGCACTAATAGAATCATAACCATTTTCAGTTGATCAACATTAAATAAGGTGGATGATTAACTACATGAATTACCTAACGTAACCAATTTCCATCTTGAGTTTCCATTCATTAATTAAATAACGCGATCACTACACATGGAGTACACACGGGGGGGGGGGGTAGACGGGCGCGTCTAGGGGGTAGACAAGCGCGTCAAGGGCACGGCGAGCCGTGCCAAAGCACCGTGCACCATGCGAGCACGCACGCGCAGGGCCGCGCTGACGCGTCGCGAATGGGTCGTGCACACGCCGGGGCCGAGCCGCGCACGCGCCGCGCGAGCCGAATCCGCGCCGGGCCGGGGCCACGCTGCGCAGGAGCGGGCGAGCCGAGGACGCCGGGCCGAGCGCCACGGCCGCGAGCCGCGGGTGCGGCGAGCTCGCCGGGGGCACCGTGCGTGCACGGGTCGCGTCGGGGCTCCGCGCGCACCACCGAGGCCACGCCGGGGCCGGGGCTGCGCGAGGACGCCGGGGGAGGGGGGCGCCACGGCCACGCGCCGGCGAGCCGGGGCCGGGCACGGGCGCCGCGCCGCCATGGCCGCGAGCCGAGCGCGGGCGGGGGGGGGGGGGGGGGGTCGGGGACACCGCCGGGCCGCGGGGAGGGGAGCGCGCCGGGCGGGGCGAGGCCGGGCCGCGCGCCATGGCGAGCCGCCATGGCCGGGGCCGAGCTCGTGGGCGCGCGCGAGGGGGCTCATCGGGCGGGGCGGGCTGCTGGGGGCGGGCGGGCCAGCGAGCGCCGAGGGCGGGGGGCCGCGCCGGGATGCCGCGCCATGGCCGCAAGCTCCGAGGGCGGGCGCGACCGCGCCACGGGGAAGGCGCCGGCGAGCGCAGGGGAGAGGGAGGGAGGGGGAGAGGAGAGGGAGGAGGGGGGAACTCACCGCGTGGGGGCGAGCACCGGCGGCGGCGGTTCGGCGAGCGGGGCAGTGAGCGGGGCGGGTCGGGCAGGGGAGGGGAGAGAGGGGTTTGGGGAGGGGGAGACCCTGACGAGCGGGCTCCACCAAGAGGGCGGCGGCGGCTGGCAACCGCCCAGCGCGCCGCGCGTGGGGGACGTGGGGGGTGTTGGGGCGGCTGGGCCGCAAGGCCAGCTAGGCCGTCGCGGGGCCCACAGCGGGGGGAAAGGGGAGAGAGGGGGGGAAAGGCCGGCTGGGCCACGTTGGCCAGCTGGGCCGCGCGCGAGGGGGGGGGGGGGCGGCTGGGCCAAAAAAGAGGAGAGGGGGAGAGAAAAGAAAAAGGTTTTCCTTTTTCTAAAGTCTATTTTCTAGATAAATGATTTCACAATTTCAATCAATCAAATTAAATGTATGGTTCGGCATGGTGCAGCAAACTGAAATAAAGTATTTTAGGGTTCTGCTTTACACGATATCCCAAGCCGAATCCCGCTATAACTTTGGAAATGGTCAAGGCTTAGCGAAGGGAAAAGGAAAAAGGAAAGGGTAACGCCCGAATTTGGCGAGTGGAGAAAAGAAAAAATTCAACTCCCAAAATTCAGGACGTTACACCTGATAGCTGTTGTTGTAAGAGAATTCTATATACGGTAGCCTCTTGTCCCAACCTATCTTGTCTTGCAAAGCACAAGCCCTCAACATGTCTTCAAGAATCTGGTTTGTTCTCTCTGTTTGACCATCTGTCTCTGGGTGATAAGCTGAGCTAAACTTCAAGTTGGTGCCCAAAGCTTCATGCAACTGCTGCCAAAAATGAGAGGTGAACTGAGTGCCTCTATCTGATACTATCTTCTTCGGAACGCCATGCAAGCACACAATCCGAGACATGTATAGTTCGACCAACACTGCACTATTGTAGGTGGTCTTAACTGGTATGAAATGGGCCGCCTTTGTTAAACGGTCCACAACTACCAGATGGAGTCATAACCAGTACGTGTGCGAGGCAAACCGACTATAAAGTCCACCCCGATCTCATTCCATTTCCACTAAGGGATCTGCAACGGCTGCAACAAACCTGCAGGTCTTTGATGTTCTGTTTTAATCCTCTGACAACTGTCACATACAACAACATACTCTGCTATCTCCCTTTTCATACCGTACCACCAGAATCTTTTCTTTAGGTCTTGGTACATCTTCTCGCTGCCAGGATGTATAGAGTATGCTGTCTCGTGAGCTTCCTTGAGAATTAGTTCCCGGATCGATTTGATGTCGGGAACACATAGTCTATCCTTGAACCATACCACTCCTTTTGCATCTTCACGGAAATCCTTGCCTTTTCCATCTATGATCAGCTGCCAGATCTCGTTGATCTTCTCATCATCCTTCTGACCCTTTCTGATGGCTTGCTCTAGAGTGGGTTCCAACTCAATTGTCACTCCCCTTGAGTGTTGTTCAGAAATCCGAGGCTCAATCTGTCGAATTACTTTGCTAGCTCATACGTCATGGGGTGTGCGGCCAACATATTAACTTGACTCTTTCTGCTCAGAGCGTCTGCAACCACATTTGCTTTGCCTAGGTGATAATGAATCTCCAGCTCATAATCTTTGATCAACTCTAGCCATCTTCACTGCCTCATGTTCAGCTCTGACTAGTGAATATATATTTGAGACTCTTGTGATCCATGTAGATGTCACACTTTTGCCCATACAAATAATGCCTCCAGGTCTTCAATGCATGAACTACGACTGCTAATTCCAGATCATTAGTAGGGTAATTCTTCTCATGAATCTTCAACTGGCGGGATGAGTATGCCACTACTCTCCCTTCATGCATTAACACACATCCCAGTCCGGTGTACGAAGCATCACAATATACTGAGAATGGCTTGTGAACATCTGGCAGAATCAATACTGGTGCCGTTGTCAACTTCTCCTTCAATGTCTCAAAGGACTTTTGGCATGCTGGGGTCCACTTGAACTCAACCTTCTTTGCCAGCAAGGCTGTCATTGGCCTGGCAATCTTAGAAAAACCTTCAATGAAACACCGATAATAACCGGCCATTCCAATGAAACTCTTGATTCCTCGGACGTCTTTCGGTGCTTTCCAGTCCAAAATAGCTGCTAGCTTCTTCAGATCTATAGCTAATCCCTCTCAGTTTATAATGTGACCCAAGAATGGGACGTCGCTGATCCAGAACACGCACTTGCTAAGCTTGGCATACAACTGACAATCTCGTAGCCTCTGAAGTACTTTCCTCAAATGTTCCTCGTGCTCTTGCTCATTCTAGGAATATATGAGAATATCATCAATGAACACCACTACGAACTTGTCGAGGTAGTCCATGAACACACTGTTCATCAAGTACATGAAATAGGCTGGCGCGTTCATCAAACCAAATGACATGATCGTGATGAATGCTGTCTTCGGTATGTCTGAAGGCCGGATTCTGAGCAGATGGTAACCTGACCTCAGATCTATCTTCAAGAACACACTAGCTCCTCTCAACTGATCGAATAAGTCTTCAATTCTGGGCAGGGGGTACTTATTCTTGAAGTAACCTCATTCAAGGATCTGTAGTCAATGCACATCCTCTTCGTACCATCCTTCTTTTCCACGAATAGCACTGGGGCTCCCAAGGTGAGGTACATGGTCTGATGTAGCCTTTCTCTAACAACCCATCAATCTGCTTCTTGAGTTCCACCAATTCAGGTCCGGACACTCGATAGGCTCTCTTGGAAATAGGGGCGGTGCTTGGTATAAGCTCTATGGCAAATTCAACCTTCCTTTCAGGTGGCATACCTTGTAACTCCTTGGGAAACACATCTGGGAATTCTGATACTACATTGATAGCTTCTGATGGTTTAATCTCCTCAATATGGGCGGCGACTTGGTGATAGCTTCCCTTCCTTGGTCCTGACAAGACCAACTCCACTAACACTTCTTCTCCTGATAGGGACACTAACTTCACCGTTCTCTTGTCACAGCTAAGACTGGCTTGGTACTTGGTTAGCCAGTTCATCCCTAGGATGACATCTATAGTCGCATCCTGGTTACCCATAACTATTAGATCAGCGTGGAACTCTATCCCCCTTATTTGAACTCTTGCACTAGGGCAAAATCTATCTGTTTGGGTTCTAGGCGAGGAGTATAGAAGTTGCTTGGGAGTTAAAGTGCCTAATTTGGGTGGCCTCGTCCGAATCGTAGTCCTCATCCCCCACCTGCGGTGCCTGCGCTCCAAACTCAACAATATCCCAAATACTTTAGTGGAGTGAGGTTAGATGGTGCCTCATTTTATCACTCCACATGCAATAATCTTCACCATCAAAATATGGTGGTTTGCCTAGGGGTACGGAAAGTAATGGAGTGCGCTTTGAAATACGGGGATAGCATAGGGGCATCTTACTATACTTCCTGCGCTCATGGCGCTTAGAAGTAGTGGACGACTCGGTGCCGGACGTGGAGGGTGATGAAGAGTCTTTCTCGTAGTAAACCACCTTCTTCATTTTCTTCTTCTTCTTGTCACCCCTCCGATGTGACTTGATGGAGGAAGAGGATTCCTCTTATACTTGTTGCCGGACTCTCTTGAGAGAGTCTTCCCCGAGCTCGTGGCCTTGTCGCTGGTTACGATCTCCCTCTTGGCATGATCTCTAGACATCACTTCGAGTTTGTTAGACTTTTAATGAAGCACTGGTTATGATACCAATTGAAAGTCGCCTAGAGGGGGGTGAATAGGCGAAACCTAAAATTTATAAACTTAATCACACACTAAAGGCTGGGGTCAGCGTTAGAAATAAATTCGAGGCGGAAGATTGTTTCTCTTGCCACGAGTTGCTCAAATGATGCGGATGATGTTTGGGAGCAAACTCAAATCAATATTGGCAAGGAAACTTTAGAGAGAGGAAAGGGAGCAAAGAAATCAAGCGAGAATTAAAGCGAGTGAACACAGTGATTTGTTTTACCGAGGTTTGGTTCCAAAGAACCTAGTCCCCATTAAGGAGGCCACAAAGGTCGGGTCTATTTCAACCCTTTCCCTCTCCCAAACGGTCACTTAGACCGAGTGAGCCTTCTTCTTAATCAAACGGGTCACTAAGACCCCGCAAGGACCACCACACACTTAGGTGTCTCTTGCTTAGCTTTACAAGCACTTAGAAAAAGAATGAGGAAGGAAGAAAGGCAATCCAAGCGACAAGAGCAACAAAAGAACACAAATGATCCTATCATAAGCCCTTAAGCACTAGAGTTAATTTTGGGAACTTGGAGTGGATTGATTGCTTTGATTGTGTCTTGGAGTGTTGGACTTTGCTCTTGCAATGAATGGAAACTTCAAAATTCTTGGATGGCTTTAAATGAGGTGGTTGGGGGGTATTTTTTATAGCCCCCAACCACTTCCTAGCCGTTGGTGAAGTCTGCTGGTGATGGGCACAACAGACAGTCCGGTGGCGCACCGAACAGTCACGGTTCACTATCCGGTGCACGCCACGTCAGCGTGTCCGTTAGGGTTTGGAGCAGTTTGTCGTTGGAGCTGCTTGTCTTTTTGCTACACCAGACAGTCCGGTGCCACATCGGACAGTCCAGTGACCTCTGACTTCTGCGCTCTGACTTCTTCCTTGGCACTGTTTATCACTGGTCATCGTGTTAGACGATCGTTGGCGTGCAGGGAGTCGTTGCTCCACTGGCTCACCGGACAGTCCTGTGGCACACCGGACAGTCTGGTGAATTATAGTGGAGCGCGCCTGGATGAAACCCGAGAGTGGCTGGTTTGCTGCTGGCTAGCCTGGTGCACCAGACACTGTCTGGTGCGCCTTCTTCCAGCACACTCTAAGTCCTTTGCTCCAATTTGATTGAGTCCCTAACTGAATTTATTTCTTGGTTTGTGTTGAGCCTTATGCACCTGAGATAAATGATATCTAGACAAACTAGTTAGTCCACGTGGTTTGTGTTGGACGTCAACCACCAAAATCGATTATAGGAAATGGTTAAGTCCATTTCCCTTTCAGAAGTGACCCTGGAAACTAATTTGTGTAAAGAACAATGTTGTTTTATTGTAATAGTTTGAAGTTTAAAGCTCCTTCCAAAGCTTCTTCGGCTTGTTTTGTAATATATTTGCATTTACGCTTCACTTTTTGTTCCTTTTTATTATCTGATGTATGAAATTTTTAATCATGTGTTTTTGAGCCAAAGGCGAAAAACACCTTCCCTTCTTTTCACATATTTCAAAAGAAATTTTTTGTTACTTTTCCTTTTGAGATGTGTGAATTTTTTAATTATGTGTTTTTGAGCCGAAGGCGAAAAACACTTTCCCTTCTTTTCACATATTTCAAAAAAAACGTGTGTATATATTTTTTGAATGTAGCTGCTTTGTATCCCCTTAGCGATGACTTTGGTATTTTTCCTTGGTATTTTTTCCCTTGGGAATAGCTTCAGAACTATTTTACCATTAAGTGAAAAAACATAGCTCTACATTCACTTAGGAACGTCTTCAGAGCTTTTCACCATTACTTAGGTGAAATAAAACATAGCTCTGCATTCCCTTCGGAACATCTTTGGAGCTTTTCACCATTACTTAGGTTAAATAAAACATGGCTCTGCATTTTCTTAGGAATGTCTTTGAAGCTTTTCACCATTAATTAGGTGAAATAAAACATAGCTCTGCATTCCTTTAGGAATGTCTTCGGAGCTTTTCACCATTACTTAGGTGAAATAAAACATAGCTCCGCATTCCCTTAGGAATGTCTCCGGAGCTTTTCACCATTACTTATCCTATTGGGCTCAAAGATAGTGGATCGTTATTGTATTGACTTGTAAGATGAAAAAAGAGTTGCATAAATAAATGCAAAGATACAATAGTGTCTTCCTGATAGCTTCGGGGTCAGTTACCCAGCCCCTTGGGGTACTCAGTATCTGTGCTTTGTCTCTAGGACCATGCTAATGATGGTACAGGTTTCGGATCCCTCGCTTTTGTCCCTTTGTTCTAGGTTTTTCCTTGGGAATTTGGGTTGATTAGAAGGGACTTGATCATAGGGAGGCGGTCCTAGGACAAAGGAGGCAGCTGGTGACCATGCACTCATCATTGGGTTGCTTGAGGCAATTGAGGCCGAAGGCAGACATGGCCTTTGCCCTTGTGGTTGAGTTTGAACATAATGTGGGATGTAGGGTGAACAATATGAATATGTACTGTACACCTATTTCAGCTGTGAAGATTGAGTAGCTGACGAAGTAAGCTCTTTTTGCTTGTTAATGGTGTGATGGCAAGTCCTTGTAGTGAGGCATTTGTCCTCACCACAAAACAAACAGAATGGCTTCCTTGGAGGTGCACCAAATCTACCACTAAAGCTTAGCCCTGCCCTTCCCCTCGGAGCAAAAAGAGCTCGTTGATAGTCATTGGTCGAAGTGACGAGTACCAAGTATCGAAGACACTTCAAACTGCCATGATGAAGGATTTTGCGATGAGTGCTGAGTTTCCACCATACGATGATATGGTGGCTTCGTAGTTCATGAGGAACCACTTCGGGTCTATTAGGCCATCGTAGATAGGTAGTGTGGGAGGCTTGCACAGTGCTGGCCATGGTGTAGCTTGCAGCTCTAGTGTTAGTGGGAGGATTTTGCGATGAGTGCTGAGTTTCCACCAAACGATGATATGGTGGCTTCGTAGTTCATGAGGAACCACTTCGGGTCTATTAGGCCATCGTAGATAGGTAGTGTGGGAGGCCTGCACAGTGCTGGCCATGGTGTAGCTTGCAGCTCTAGTGTTAGTGGGGAAGCTTCATGTAACCCCCGTCCAATCCCTGGTCCGGCAATACTTACTCCTGGCAGCTCTCTAGCATCATATATTGTCCCCACAGACCAATACGGGTCTTTTGCGCACACTTTGTCCTCACTCATGCGCACCCGAGAAAACTTCTCGGTCGGTCACCCATCCTAAATTGCTCCAAGCCAAGCATGCTTAACTTGGAGGTTCTTTCGAGATAGGCTTCCGAAAAAGAAAATGCACCTTGTTGGTATGGATACTCTATTAATTCTATTAAGCCTTGGGCCAAGATATCACCATCCCAGGGCCAGGATATCACACTTTGTCATAGAGGAAATCTTGGGCATTGTACACTTCGTGACGAAGATTGTCATGATCTCGCCCATCATAATCTTGATCCTTGAAGTTGTTCAGGTTTTCATGCGCTTCGATATTGCACATTTCTTCTGTTGCTTCATTAATCTTTCTTTGGAGTTCTGAAAGACGAAGCATATTATCCCTGCACTTTTCTACTCGCTGGTGAATGGCTTCAAGGTTGCTAATTTCTTGATCAAGCTCTTTTTATGAGGGGGCAAGTTGATGGCCTTCTTCTTTTGGATCCTTGCCTCTCTGATGAGAGCTTTGTTCCCTTGATTGGGATCGATCGGTGCAAGGATGGAGCTAGTTGCCGCTGCTTTCTTCGGCGACATGGTGTATGTTGGTGTGGTCGTGAAATCACCTAAAGTGGACGCCAATGTTGGTCACTTGTTTTCAATTTCTATATGGAATTAAAAACAAGGCAACACAAAGTTAAAAAGTAGAAATCTTCGTCCTTGAAATGTTATCTCTTCGGGACAACAATTCAAGGACAAAGATAAAGTGTAATAAAATGGAATACACAAGGTATGGTGAAATAAGATATGAGTACTCATCTCATGTGCCTTAGAATTTTATTTCGCTTTTACAAGACAAGTTTACAATCATACCTTCGACTTCTTAATGCAAGAGAGCACGAAGGTGTTTCGAAGGCTGAGCTGCACGAAGCTGTAGCACCTGGCTAAAGGCACTTTATGTAGGGCACTGTTCATCTATTTATATGGGAGACGAACCAAGTTTGTATAGATTTACAATAATGCCCATCTATTTTTACATAAGTCATTTACAAATGGTATTAGGGGAGTAATGTATTTTTCTTTGTTCTTGACTTCACAGGTTGAGCCTTCATCAACTAGCTACTTCTTCCTTTTGACTTGTGGCCAACGTCACCACCTTCGGCCATTGCCTTCATTGTTTGCATATAGACAAAGTGCTTTTGTATGCCATTTCCAGCCGAAGTTTAGCTTTGCTAGTGAGGACATTCCTGAAATACACTTGTTAATCGAATGAGCCAGATGCTAGACAAATGATCTTCGACATTCAAGTGATCTTCGGCAAGGCCTTTCCTTGTACCCTTAAGGCAATCATGTGAAACAACTAAATAAAGGACCTTCGGCAATATAGAACCCCAACAGACAGTTAAAGTGAAACGATTGCACATATACAAGGGTGGGCACCTAGCGTTATAGGGTACGACTTTTGCTTCTTGTATTCACTGATGCTAGTGCTCGTTCTGCCTTCGAAGCTAGCTTTGAACCCCGTATGTTTGCTCCCGAACTAGCCTTAGCCAGTTTCATAGATCACTGTCTGTGTCTCTTAGAGTGTTGTTAGAGATGTCGCTGACACCTTCAAAAAATGTGCCAGAGGCACAAGCTGAAGAATCTGTTCTGGCGGCGGGAGCTACTGCTTCCAAGGCCGAAGTCAGCTCGCTGAACCAATCTGAAGATAGCATGGACATTGATTTCAACGTGGACAACACGACCATCCGCCCTACAAAGCCTAGCCATGTGGACTTCGAGAAATCCAAGATCAAAGAAGGGCATATCGAGGTACTTAACTGATTTGGTTACATTGACTGGGTTCAGTTAGGGGGTGATGAGTTAGTACCGAGTCCGTGGGAGGACAAAGTTGTCGTATTTTGGTGATTTTTGAAGGCTAGTCTTAAGTTTCCTTTACATAAGATGGTAGTTGCAGTGATGAATAGGTTTAACATCTATCTTCATTAGCTTACCCCAAACGCTATAGTGTGTTTTAGGAATTTTTATCTGGGCTATTCAAAGTCAAGAAACTGAATTTGATGCCGAAGCTTTCTGTGAAGCCTTTAGTCATATTCATGAACTGCATTTCTAGACAAAGGCGATAATGGGCCTCCATAACAATTTCGATTGTTATAACTTTGCATATCGAATGGGTTCAATGTTCTCGGCCATAGCCTATCAAAGCAAGTGGCCAAATGAGTGGGCAAAAGGATGGTTTTATATGAATAATGACCTGATCCCGCATGATGATATATCAAGCATCATTCAATCTCCTATTGCCATAAGTTTTGCATTTAAGAAGCTAACATGTTATGTTAACTTTGAAGCGCAAGCTCCCATAGTTGCCTTAAATGCTGTTAGCACCTATATTGGGACAAGGGATCTTGTTCAAGAGTTCTTAGCGTTTAAAACATGGCTACTAGCAGCTGAGTGGGACATGTTGAAGGTGTCTGAAGGGGATGCTTCGGACGCTGAGCCTGGGTTAGTTCGGCTTCGGTATAAGTATAGATTCAAAGATGAGTTCGGAGAACCGAGTGATGGTAGGCTAGATTATATTGAAGTGAAGTGCAATGAAATTCTGGAGCCGAGGCTCTACAACAGACCTTCGGGGATGTAGGGTGAACAGTATGAAGATGTATTGAACACCTCTTTTTAGCTGTGAAGGTTGAGTAGCTGACGAAGCAAGCTCTTTCTGCATGTTAATGGTCTGATGGCATGTTCTTGTAGTGTGGACTTTGTCCTCACCACAAAACAAACAGAATGGTTTCCTTTGAGGCGCACCAAATCTGCCACTAAAGCTTTAGCCTCCCCTTCCTCATGGAGCAGGTGGTCAGAATGTGTTTTGCAAAGATTGTTGCTGAGCGCTTGCTTGTTGTCTTGATTGACCTTCTGACTGGGTCATTCTTTCCTCACCCTGTTATGGGTTATGGATTCTTTGGACACGTCTTGGATGGAATCTTCCTCCCAAGCCCCTGGCGACTTTGGTGTATCTGTGGAACTCTTCCCTCATTTGACAGAAATCATTATCAGTCCTTATGTACTTGTCCATTTTCTGCAATAACTGTTCAAGGGAATGAGGGGGCTTCCTTACACAATACGGGGCGATTGGTCCTGGCCTGAGCCACCTGACCATTGCTTCGATGATGATGTCATCCTGAATGACTAGAGCCTTAGTCTGAAGCCTGAGGAACCTTCAGACGAATTACTGAAGGTATTCATCTGGCTCCTGTGTACACTGAAACAGAGCATGCACAGTGACATGCTTGGATTGAAAACCCTGGAAGCTGGTAAGGAGCATTTCTTTAAGCTTCGGCCATGAGTTGACAGTCCGCGGTCGAAGTGATGAGTACCAAGTCTAGGCGACGCTTCGGATCGCCATGATGAAGGACTTTGCCATGACTACTGAGTTTCCACCATACGATGATATGATGGCTTCGTAGCTCATGAGGAACTGCTTCGGGTCTGTCAAGCCATTGTAGATAGGTATTGTAGGAGGCATGTACAGTGGTGGCCATGGTGTAGCTTGCAGCTCTGGTGTTAGTGGGGAAGCTTCATCATAGAGGAAATCATGGGCATTGTCCACCTTGTGACGAAGATTGTCATGATCTCACCCATCATAATCTTGATCCCTGAATTTGTTCATGTTTCCATGCACTTTGATATTGCGCATCTCTTCAGTTGCTTTGTCAATCTTTCTTTGGAGTTCTAAGAGACGAAGCATCTTCTCTCTGCGCTTCTCCACTTGGTGGTGAATGGCTTCAAGGTTGCTTATTTCCTCATCAAGCTCTTCTTCACGAGGGGGCGAGCTGATGGACTTGTTCTTTTGGTTCCTTTCCTCTCTAATGAGAGCTTTGTTACCTTTATTGGGATCGATCGGTGCAAGGATGGAGCTAATTGATGTTGCTTTCTTCGGTGGCATGGTGTATGTTGATGTGGTCATGAAATCATCGGAGGTGGGCACCAATGTTAGTCACTTGTTTTCAATTGCTATATGGAATAAAAAACAAGGCAACACAAAGTTAAAAAGCAAAAACCTTCGTCCTCGAATTGTTACCCCTACGGAGTAACTATTCGAGGATAAAAGTGAAGTGTAATTAAGTGGAATATACATCATACAATGACATAAGATATGGGAATTCATCTCATATGCCTTGGATTTTTATTTCTTTTCTCTCCATATGATACAAGTTTACAGTCGTACCTTCGGCTTTTAGATGCAAGATAGCACGAAGGAGTTTCGAAGGCTAAGCAATAAGAAGTTGTAACACCTAGCAAAAGGTACTTTATGCAGGGTACTGTTCATCTATTTATAGTGGAGACGAACCAACTTTGTACGGATTTACATTAGTGCCCATCTATTTTTAAATAAGTCATTTACAAATGGTATTAGGGCAGTAATGTACTTTTCTTCATTCTTGACTTTAAAAGTTCCAGCCTTCGTCATCCAATCACTTCTTCCTTTCGACTTGTGGCCGAGGTTGCCACCTTTGGCCATTGTATTTATCGCTTGCATATGGACGAAGTGCTTTAGTGTGCTGCTTTCTATCAAAGTTTAGCTTTATCGATTAGTGAAGACATTCCTGAAATACACTTGTTAATCGACGAAGCCAAATGTTAGACAAGTGATCTTCGGCATTCAATTGATCTTCAGTAAAGCTTTTCCTTGTACCCTTAAGGCAATCATATCACATAACCAATCAAAGGACCTTCGGCAATATAGGCCCCCAATAGTCAGCAGCTAGACTATAATGATATCACAAGTATAAGGCAAGTTAAGCCCTTGATCACTCTTCTTTACCAAATAATGTTCTTGTTAATCACTGTGACATGCTTATGTTAATTTGATGAGACCTAATAGGTTACCCTAGTTTTATTTACCCCACACCTTGCAAACAAATGAACAATTGGGCAGTTTGGCTATGCTCTACCTGGTTTTTGGGAATTAATGCTATATGACAAATGATCATGCTTTATCATTGTTGCTGGATTGTTTAGGGTACATGATAAGATTATGGTGTTAATTTGAACATGGATCTTAACTTGAGATAACGGTACTACCAAAATGGTGGAATGGGACGCCCTTGGCTGACTAATTAGGAAAGCTATTGGAGGACTACCTTACCCGAAAGGAATGAGGGCGGTAGAGGAGCTCCCGGTATTGGGACGTTCTCGGGTCGATCATGCTGCAATGGCTTTTTGGATGAGGGATTCCTATATCGCCCTTCTCAAGAAACTGTAGCGGGTTTTCTGAAGCTAGTGGAACTTTGTAAAGGCCTCGTAGTGTACCCTCGCTAACTCACCTTGGAAGTGTTTAAGGGTTCGTACAACCCCAAGCGAAAAGGGAACACGACTTGTGGGTAAAGATGTGCAACCTCTACAGAGTGTAAAACTGGTATATCAGCTGTGCTCACGGTCAAGAGCGACTTAGTACTCTCGCATGATTAACTTATGGAATTAAACTTAATCTGTCATTTGCATTGCACTGTGGGATTTATTATAATTGTGATCTCTTATTTAATTGGCTGGTACAGACTTATAACAATTTGTTAAAAGCAATGCTTAGCCTTAACCCTTATTTGTTGATAAGCCTTACACCTCACATGAGCCCCCACCGTAAGTGAGCTCACACACATTATTCTCCACAACTTGTTGAGCGATGAATGTATGAGTGCTCACCCTTGCTGTTCATGTAACACCCTGGTGTTACCCAAAGCCCTGGCCAAAGAAGCACATTGGGTCCTACTCAAACTTTATGCTAAAATGGAGAGTGAAGGCACTAAAAGTTTTAGAATTATGGCTAAGCTAAGCAATAACCATAAAAAGGAAGAAAACCCTATGCTCCATACAATGTTCACCCACAAACAAGATTCTAAAACCCTAATTCCTTCTTAAGCCCTTAAACCCTAACCATGGGATTAAAGGGGAAAGAGTGGGCAAATGATCAAAACATAAAAAGGAACCTTTACTAAAGATGAAGAGTATTAGTAAAGCTACAAAATTTAGTAAGAGAAATATTTCAAAAAGGCCCAACAAAAACCTCAAAATAGTTTACCAAGTGGAAAGCACACTTGAGCCTTTAAAATCTCTCTAAATCCCAAAAACCACCCTAGACCAAAGATCAAAGGTGTTCACCTTTGTGCTGGCGCCGAAACCCCTTGGTCCAAATATAAAAAAGTGGCCAAACTACCTAAGGCACACCCTGGAAAAATTTGAACCGGAGCCAAGACCATTTGACAAAGTTTGACATCAGTTTTGTCTCGGGTTGAACACTGTCGACAGACCCAACTTGGCGCCCGCATATCTCATAAGCTAGGGCATATCTCCCATTGGAACTCACACAAAGTAGCTAGCTCTAAGCGGCAGGAAGAGATTTGCACAAGACCCTTGGCGAGAATCACACGTTTGTGATCCCTGCAAGCGCTTGAACAGAGGCAGAAACAAATGCCCACGTGTTCGATGCGTTCTGGCGCACCAGAGCACGCCCTCAGCGCTCCGCCCACGCGCGCAGCCCTGCATCGTGCCAACCTCGCGTCCACACCCGCGTCCGTGCCTATAAAAGCCATCCGGGTCTCGACTGTACACCCCCGCGCGCCACTAACCCAACCCAAGCTCGAGATCGCAGGAGTTCGCCCCGTGAGCAAGGTGCCAATGGCCGCGCAAGCCACAGCCACCGTAGATCGGCCAACCTAGCCATTGGTCGCCCCGTCCGACCCTCGGGATAGCCTCTACGGACCTCGGTGAAGCTTCCAGAGCCAGGGATTGAACTCTACTTCACCGGAGACACCAGATCAACGTCGCCGGACTTCAACCGACCGCCGACGCACGTAGACCGAGCTCCACGGTAAGCCTTCCGTCAATTCCTTGCACTGGTAGCGTCCTTAGCACCCTGTGAAGCTTTCTCTTCCACTGGATTGAGCAATAACATCGTGAGTAGGTCGGAGCGCACGCCGTCGACAAGCCCGACCGCCTGCGCACGTAGCCCGACCGATTCTAGCCATCACCGTCCACGAGTCGCACCTCGACGTGACCGCGAGGACCTCCCGGATCTAACCCTGCCCTTCACCGGACCTTCCTCGCCGCCGGTAAGCCGCGCCACCCTGTTTATTCCCCGCGGTTACTTTTTCAAGAAGGGAGGGAGCTCAGTGGAAAAAAAGAAGAAGCCGGGGGGGGGGTTTAAATAGTCAGTGACTCAGATGAATAGTCCCACAGGGGTATGGTTTAAAGACTTAGTTAAGGGAAAGCTCAGGGGTCTCGGTGTAAACTGGTTTTTCATTAAACCTTTTAAACATTATTCATTTAAATACAGGTAGAGCTTACAAAATTCATAGCTCTAGTTTTATCCAACCAAATTTGGTCAAACTAATTTTGCTAGGTTCTAAATAATATGAACTACTTAGGAAAAACACCAAACACCAAAAGTACTGCAAGACTTTTTAAAGTTTTGATTTAAATAGTAAACTGACCAAAAGCTAATAAAGAAGGGAAAAATAGCTACACTGTTAGACTAAGGTCAAGAAAAAGTAGAGAGATACTTAACCACTACTTAGCCTGTTTAAAAATAATAAACCCCTCAGTACACCAGCTTAAGGAGGGGATTACCATTAAAACTTGCTTTGATTCAACTTAAATAAAATGGGAAAATGGAGTTTAAAATAAGAACCAGAGGCCAACCACATTTTTGCTAGCTTACTTTATTAACATAGTTCACTAGAAAATTTTGTTAAGCCCTCTGTTAGTACAAAAGAAATGCACCACATTTTATTTCATGAAAAATATAAAAACTTAGAAAATTCCTAGAAAAATAACCCTAAGGAGAACCCACCTAAATCCTTGGGATAACTAATTGTTGGGGACTTGTTCTCAAATGCTTCGAGTTAAGAACAAGGCAACATAAAAAATGTTAAATATTAAAGTCCTTCGTCCTTCAAAACATTATATCCTTTCGGATATAATGAGTTCTGGACGAAGGTTGTAAAGGAGAAACCTTCGTAAGCACAATAAATGATAAGGAAAAATTCATATATGAAATACGAAAAAATAATACAAACATTATCATTAACTTATTTTTATTTGTATTACCATATCCAGAATGACAAATTATAAATGTACCTTCGGCTTGACAGAAAGTAAGAGTACAGGCGTGATGCAAAAAGGGAATGCCAAGTCCGCGTGAACAGTACGGGAGTACTGTTCATCTATTTATAGGCAAGGGACACAGCCCATGTACAATTACATCCATGCCCTTTACATTTGCTAATAACTCTATAGTAATTCTTCGAGGTCTAATTTGCCTTTTCATCTTTAAGTCGGTTCCCCTTTTCTGCTATCCTGTCGAGGCTTTTCTGCGCACAGCTTCGTGATCATCTAGACCTTCGTCATAATCATCTTTTGTCTCGTTCAGGCTTCGTCCTGACTGTGTTCTTGTATACTCATGATCTGATTCCGAAGATACCTGCTCACATATTTCACTTGGAAAACATTGTCAAATCATGTTTTTGAGGACCTTCGGAAGCCGAAAGCCCCCAACAGTAGCCCTTGCAATATTAATTTGCTAGAATGATAAATTCATATTGCGACATTGACGAAGGCCTTAAGCCGAAGGTCCGAAAAAACACCTTCCCCTTGCTAGAATAGCAACAGTCATTGACAAGCGGGACCCTCCAGTTTTCAACGCACTGGGTGTATAAATATGAGCTCACCACGAGTTTATTTGGCACGCTTTCTTGCCATCTGCTCCTGCTCACTCGACTTTTAGCCCTTGCGCAACAACACTTGCTTGGCTTTTTAAATTTTTAAGCTTCAGTTTCGAGAGCACTTTCTCAGCATTTTCGAAGATGTCTGAAGATAAGAAAGCTGTTGTTGAATCGAAGCTGAGCCTTTTTGAGGAGATGCATCTCGGCTTTCTTCAGTCAATAGCAAAGACAAATACAGAGAAGATTACTAGGGAGATTTTAGAGGGTTTATCTGAAGACACTGGTGACAGTGACAGTTATGATGTGGATAGTGGTGGTGAAGATTCCGAAGATCGACCTTGGCGACCAAGCCATGCGGTTTTTGGGAAATCAAGTATTAAACAAAGCCATCTTGTCAATATGAGGGGTAGATATTTTTGGGACTTGTCTATTGTGAGGGCTGACGAAGGAGAGAAAACTTGTCCGACTCCCGAGGAGAATGAAGTCGTAATATTCCGAAGCTTCTTAAAGGCTGGACTTCGGTTTCCCTTGAGCAGTTTTATCGTGGAAGTTTTGAAGATATTTGAAATCTGCCTTCATCAAATTACTCCCGAAGCAATCATAAGGATGGGCATCTTCGTATGGGCTGTGAAGAGTCAAGGTTTGGAGCCAAATGCCAAAAGTTTCTGCAACATACATGAGCTATTGTATGAGACAAAACCCTAGGGTAAAGAGCAGTATCACAACAATTTTGGCTGCTACAGCTTCGGTGCCCAATCTAGGTCAAGCTGTCCCGTGCCAACCTTTCGAAAGAGATGGCCCGACGACTGGATGACGGAATGGTTTTATGTGAAGAATGATTTGAAAACACGGGAAGATATTAAAGATATTATTATGTGCCCTATCTGGCAACGCTTCGGCCTCCGGAGACCGAAGGTGGAAATGGATGAAGCAGCCGAAGAATGCCAGAGAGCCTTCGGCGCAGTTTGCTCTTTTATTGGGACAAGGGATTTGATGCAAGAACACATTTCCTTCAGAGTATGGCCACTTGCAGAAAGGTGGGAAATGCCAAAGGAAACCGTCAGGGAACCTGACGAAGGTGGACTAGTTAGGCTAAAATACACATTCAAATACGGAGATAAGTTCGTCGAGCCAGATGATGACTGGCTGAAGAGTATTGAGGCCATAAGTGATGAACTGCTTGGATCATACTCGAAGGCCGAAGACACTGCACTATCGGCGGCCTTCAGAGGCCGAAAGAAGAAAAGACTCAACCGAGTATTTGATGCAATTGGGTTTGTCTACCCTGACTACCGTTACCCAACACGGGGTCAAAAAAGGAAAAATACTGCTTCAGCGAAGGAAGTTGCTTCAGCCGCTCCTAGTGAGCCAGGGCCGGACAGGAAAAAGATAAAGGTTCTTACGCACCGGCCACGCTATATTGAACCGGCCACAGTGCCTGAATATGTCGGTGAAACCTCTTCGGCCACCAAAGCCAAGGAGCCGACCCCCCTGCCGAATGTTGAAGAGCCAGTCATAATGCCGGAAATGGAGAAAATAGAAGAACCGAAGGCTACAGAAACAAGGACGTATGAATTTTTAAGTCCTTCAGCAAAAGTTGAAGCACCAAAAAGCCAAAAGGGTCCATCAATGACCCCCAAAAGAAAAAGGATGGTTAACGTACTGGATGTTTTGGAGACAATAAAATCTTCAAGCACTACTCCGAAGAAAATTGTTGAAACCTCCAAAGTGCAAATTGAAACCTTTGGTGCCGAAGCTTCAAAGCACCAAGCTGAGACTGAAGCTGGGCCTTCAGAGCCCGCCAAGGTGAAATCCTTGGAAGCCAAAGAAACAGAAACAACAGAACAAGTTTTTGCTGAAGAAACTAGCACTACCGCCCCCGAAGAATTTTCCGAAACTTTCGATTATATTTTACGACATGCTTCGGGGAAAAAGTTGACTGAAAAAGAAAAGCAAGAGGCTCAATTTTATGCCCAAAAACTGAAATATCCAAAGGGGGCATTGATATTCAACGGCATCGGAGAAGAAGACTTCTTGTATTGTCTCCCTGACAGCAAGGAGATTTCTGTCTGTCAGGAGATGAGCAAGAGCTTCGGATTCCCAACATTAGAAGACGGGCTCTCGGTGTTATCAAAAGACGAGCTGGCCGACAGCTTGGCGTACAATAGCTTAAAGGTGCGAAAATGAGGTCTTTGTATTATTTCCTAAAATCAAAATTTTCCATTTGCTTAAACTTATTGACACACACACAATTTTTTTGCAGGGCCTTATATTTAGCAATGCCCTCAGGGCTCAAAAAGATGCTGAAGACGAAGGGTGTGTTATGGCCCTGAGCAACCTTCGTTCCGATGTAATTGAACTAAGGAACGAAGGTCTCGAAAAAGATAAAATATTATATTCATTGATAAATAGAATAAAAGAAGATGAAGCTACTTTTAAAGCTCAAGCTGAGGCTCAGAAGCGTGAAATTGAAGATCTTCGAAAACAACTAGCCAGAGCTAAAGAGGAGTGCACACTTGAAGAAACAAAACGAGAAATCAGTGAACAATGGGCAAATCATTTGGAGAAAAATGTTGAATAGCTTCGTGCATCTAAGAAAAGATGCTATGAAAAATCTATGGAATGTGTTAAGACAATAAAAACCAGCTTCGCCAGCGTTGGCGCATTCTCAAGTGAGGAGAACTTCATAAGGGGTGACCCCGAAGGCCCAATTGGATGGATCAGCCACGGAGCTGAAGCTTTTGAAGAAATTTTAAATAGTCGAGGAGACATATGCGCCTTTTCGGGTGCCAGGGGGATTGCTACCATTTTGGAGCGGAAAGCCTGTGACCATGTAAAATTCTTAGCACAATCCGAAGCCGCCTTATCCTCTAAAGATATAAAAGACCCTTCGGCCGAAGCGAGCTTGGTCGGTGGAAAATTTTTCACCGACATCTGGGACAATGGTGGTCGGGAAATGGCCCAGGAAATTATACGAAAAAGCAAGAAAGGCATTCATGACGCTAGGAAAGTAGCAGAGGCTACTAAAAAAAGTGCGGATCCCGAAGGGCAATTAGGTATTGACTAGTGGTTTTCGGCTCTTTGTTGTAATTTTTGATTTCGGACTTGTTTACGTTTTGTAATAAAGCCGTACTTTCTCCTCCCTCAGAGCCTACCGAGCCATCGGCGGACCCCCACGCGAAGGGGACGACGAAATTAGAAAAATGGCCGAAGCCATCATGGATAAAGTTGTTGATCAGCTACTAAACGAAGCTGCAGAAGTAGTTCTAAGGGAAGATTAAATGCTGTTGTAAAAACATCTAGAATGTAATGCTTGTTGAGAAACATGTGTAATATTTTGTAACTTTGAATGTAATATATTAGCTGTTTATGGTTCTATTCTTTACGATGCATGAAACTTCATATACATACCGTTTTTGAGCCTTCGGCGAAAAAACACCTTCCCTTCTTTTCATGCTTCGTAAATAATATCCGTGTTCTCATAAAATCGGTAACTAATCCTCGTAAAATCAATAACCAATAGATCTTTTCATTTCAGAGTTTGACGAAGGTATAATTCCTCAAAAACTATTTTTGTGCCCTGTCACTATTTCTTCGAAACAATCTTCGAATATCAATACTGAGACCCCCTTCTTGCGTTGTTGATGCAATATGATGTATGATGTTATGCTATGCAAATGATGTAATGATGTGATGTTATGCAAAATGATATTTGCCAAAGATCGACGTTTTTTTCACTGCAAGCCTCCCTTAGGAGCTTCTTCGCCTTTTACTTCAGCGGAATCAGCATTTATTTTTCGCTGTAAGCCTCCCTTAGGAGCTTCTTCGCCTTTTACTTTCAGCGGAATCAGCGTTTATTTTTCGCTGTAAGCTCTGCATTCCCTTCGGAACGACTTTTGAGCAGAAAACTTACGCTGCGCTCCCTTAGGAACGACTTTTTGCTGCTTCGAAGAAATTATATTGCGTTCCTTAGAACAAATTTTTGATAATTCGAAGGTCCTCCTTGCCACCACAAATTCTTATGCTTCGGCAACTTAAGCCTATGGAGAAGATATATTTTCATTATGGTAAAAAGCGAAACTGTTACAAAAAATTGAAAACGACAAAAAGCACTTAAGCCTCCCATAATTGTTCCTTATTAAAAAGAAAATAATACTGAATGCGAAAAGCTATTGTCGGGGTAGGATATTTGTCAGTAAATATGCTTCGACTCTGGCACAGTACTATTGACTGTGCGAGCTTCGGACTCTTCTCTGAAGTCCCGTTGGAGGTGAGTGTGCTGACTCCCTTCTGGCTGATGGCCTCGTTGCGTTGGTGGTGGAGGTGGAAGTTGTTGCCAAGATGCCTGAGGTTGGCTTGCCGAAGCAACAGAAGCTGCAGGGTGGTTGCCTACATACTCTGGAATATAAGGCGAATGGTACGAAGCAGTATGCATAACCTGCTTCGGCTGACTCTGTTGTGCTGCAGCTTCTGCTATCTCCTTTTGCTTCTGGATGGTAACATGGCACATCCTGGTGGTGTGGCCCTTGTCCTCACCACAGAATAGACAATAAATTTTCCTAGGCTGATCCCCAAACCTTCCTCCGAAGCCCCTGGCGCCTCTGCCCCTTGAAGCTGGCACCCGAAAAGAGCTTTGCTGCTGCCCCGAAGCTTGCGAGGAATACTGTGGCCACTGTTGTTGGCTTCCTCTATCATCACTCTGTGTAGAGTTGTGAATTGACCTGACGTGCCTCGGGTGTATTCTTCCTCTGAAGCCCCTGGTCATTTCAGAGAACCTATATGCTTCCTCCCTTCTTTGGCGGAAGTCATTGTCAGCTCGAATATACTCATCCATCTTTTGGAGCAGCTTCTCCAAAGTTTGAGGGGGTTTCCTGGCAAAATACTGGGCTGAAGGTCCCGGCCGAAGCCCCTTAATCATGGCCTCAATGACAATTTCATTAGGCACCGTTGGTGCTTGTGCCCTCAGACGCAAGAACCTTCGGACATACGCCTGAAGGTATTCTTCGTGGTCCTGGGTGCATTGGAACAAAGCTTGAGCAGTGACCGGCTTCGTTTGAAATCCTTGGAAACTGGTTATCAGCATGTTCTTCAGCTTCTGCCATGAGGTGATTGTTCCTGGCCGAAGAGAGGAGTACCAGGTTTGTGCAACACTCTTGACAGCCATGACAAAAGACTTTGCCATGACTACAGTATTGCCACCATACGAAGATATGGTTGCTTCATAACTCATCAATAATTGCTTCAGGCCTGAATGTCCGTCGTACATGGGGAGCTAGGGTGGCTTGTAAGATTAGGGCCAAGGTGAAGCCTGCAGTTCTGTTGACAGAGGAGAGGTATCATCAAAAGCAAAATTTCCATGATGAAAATCTTCATACCAGTCGTCCTCGTTGTAGAAGCCCTCCTGATGAAGCTCTCTGTGCGGAGGCCTTCGGTTCTGCTCATCTTGAGCAAGATGACGAACTTCTTCAGAGGCTTCGTCTATCTGCCTTTGCAGGTCAGCTAGACGAGCCATATTTTCCTTCTTCCGTTGGACCTGCTGATGGTGCATCTCTGTAACGCCCTGAATTTGGGGGTAGAATTTTTTCTTCTTTTCTCTCACCAAATTCAGGCGTTACCCTTTTTCTTTTCTCGTTCCCTCGCTAAACCTTGATCTTTTCCAAAGTTATAGCGGGATTTGGCTTGGAATTCCCGTGTAAAGAAAAACCCTAAATTACTTTATGTTGTTTGATGCACCATGCCGAACTATGCATTCTTTGATTGCTTAGAAATGTAAGTGCATTCATCTAGGAAGATCGGATTTCGAAAAGGAGAAAAACCTTTTCTTTCTTTTTCTTTTTCTTTTTCTTTTTCTTTCTCTCTCTCCTCCTTTTTCTCTCTCCCGCACCGTGGGCCGCCCCGGCCGACCCAGCCGCCCCTCCCTCTTCCCCCCAAATCCCTCTCTCTCCCTCCCTTTCTCCCATTTTCTCTCTAGCCACCGCCCCCTGCCCTAGCCGCCGCCCCCTGCAGCTCGGCCGCACCGCCGCTCGGCCGCCCCGTCCCCGTCCCCGGTGAGCCCTCCCCTCTCCCTTCCCTCTCCCCTCCCCTCCCTCTCCCCGGTCAGGCCGCCGCCCGGCCCAACTGCCCCTGCCCGCGCGCCCAGCCGCCGCTCGGCCGCCCCTATGGCCGCCCGGCTCGGCCGCCCCTGTGCCCGCCCGGCTCGGCCGCCCCCGCGCCCCCGGTCCGGCCGCCCGCCCGCCCCAGCTCGGCCGCCCCGCGCCCGCGCCCTGCCCAGCCGCCCCTGCCCCAGGCCGGTTCAACCGCCCCCCCCCCTTTTTATTTATTTTTTATTTTATTTTCTTTCATTACTGTTATTTATTTTATTTTAGGCAGGTTAATCATTGTTCATGTTATTGAAATAGGAAACTTAATTTAGAATTCTGTTACATTAGTCAATTCATATAATCAATTGTTTATCCAGTTCAATGTTGATCAACTAAAAATGACTAGGTTTCCATTAGTGCATATAACTAAATTCTTTTGTTAGAACCAATTGTAACTAATCAATAGTGCATAAGCTTTAACCCCCCCCCCCCCCCCCGCGAGACCTTTTCCCGTTTCTTTCTAACCATAATGAATGCGACATCGAATGTCATACTTGATGCATATTCACTTTATTTGTTCCCTTGTATGATGTACTGTTTGTTTCCCAATTTGAATGGATGTATGTATGTATGCTTGCAATCGCATAGAGAATGATCCGGTCGAAGAGCCCGAGGAACTCGCAGGAGAAGCCCCTGAGCAGCAGTCGGTTGGTGGAGGCAAGTGTCCCTTGACCTATCTCCGTCCTATTCATTATTTAATTCACCTCCCGCTTTACACATTTATGCCTAAGGATTGACTAGCTTTGTTATCCATGTCCTTGTTTACCTATTTGGGTTGGATTATTATTGCTTAGCTTTATGCTATTGCTTAACTCTAATCAATGAACATGATGAGATTATCTATGATACGCTGTTTTCCCCTCTCTTATGATGATGTTATACTTGTGGTCTTTAAGGGGACTCGAGCGGTTTCTCGAGTGCCTCTCCGTAAGGACCTGTTCTTTGGATGACCGCCCGGGAAAACAGTGCAACCATGAGGGTGGAATGGGATGCCCTTAGCTGAATAATTAGAGGATCCGGGGTGTAGTTCACTTAGCCGTCGTGCCGTCAATGGGGCTCGGTGTATGCGGCTCGCTCTGCCAAGTTTGGGTTCGCCCCTTGGGGAGGAGTGCGGTGCATTTAGGAAACCTAACGGGTGGCTATAGCCCCGGGGAATCTTTGTAAAGGCTACGTAGTGATGCCCTGCTAGGCCACCTAGGTAGTGGTCAATGGGGAGTAGCTCTCTCCGGGCAGAAAGGGAATCACGGCTTGTGGGTAAAGTGCACAACCTCTGCAGAGTGTTTGAAAACTGATATATCAGCCGTGCTCACGGTTATGAGCGGCCAAGGGAGCTCCAGTGATTAGTGATACTTGATCAGAGACATTATGGTACCGGTGGCTATGAGATCGATGGTTTTGGTTATGACTATGGTGCTGGTAAGTGGTACTCTTTCCGTTTGGAAAGGAGTACGTTTGGGTTAATAACGTGGGTTAAATCTAAAACTTGGCTTTCTCTACTAGTAATAATAATCTGACCAACTAAAAGCAACTGCTTGACTTATCCCCACATAAAGCTAGTCCTCTACAGCCAAACATGATACTTGCTGAGTATGTTGATGTGTACTCACCCTTGCTCTACACACCAAACCCCCCCCTCCCCAGGTTGTCAGCATTGCAACCACTGCTCAGGCGAAGATGAAGCTGTGGAAGGAGACTTCCAGGAGTTCCAAGACTACGACGAGTTCTAGGTGTGGGTTAGCGGCAACCCCCAGTCGGCTGCCTGTGAAGGCCGCAGTTATCTACGTTTTTTTCCGCACTTTGATTTATTGTAAGGACTATATGGACGTCTCAGACGTATGATGTAATCGACTATTATTTCCCCTTTTAATACTATTTTGAGCACTGTGTGATGATGTCCATGTTATGTAACTGTTGTGTACGTGAATAACTGATCCTGGCACGTACATGGTTCGCATTCGGTTTGCCTTCTAAAACCGGGTGTGACATAAGTGGTATCAAAGCCGTGCTGACTGTAGGACCGCTAACCTAGAGTAGAATGGTCGTTCTAAGGACTATAGACCTCTGTCCCTGCCTTGACTTTGATATCCCTTCAAAAGTTGGTCATACCGACCAAAACTATGTTCTACTGTATATTATACCTTGCTGAAAATTGTGTTTTATTCCAATCCTTCATCTATTTATGGTTCATTATTTGCTGGTCATATTAATTCTGTTCTCACCCTTTTGCTTGTGATGTCTTTTGTAGATGGCTCGACTTAGACACACTGCACGAAAGTCCGTCATCCCCTTCTTACCCTCCCGCCTTGCTGAGCGTCCGCTTCGCCGTCCCGTGGCCGGACAGTCCAGCCACTTGGAGAGACTGCACCACCGCCTGCATGAGGAGCAGGAACGTCGACGACAGGAGCAGCAGGGCTCTTCTTTCTCGCTCCACCAGGAGATAGAGTCCGTGAGGAGCTGCTCCCCTATGCTTCCTCTGGAGGCGCCCCCTGCACCACCACTGGGCGCCCCAGCTTCTGGAGTAGCTGCTGGAGGAGACCCAGACGACGGAGGTGGCGACGACAGCTCGAGCCAGGACACCGACTTCTCTGCTAACCATGAGCTAGAAGGATGGGTTGCTCGACCCATCACTCGCGACGCTGCTCGCGGGTGTCACTTCCACGATGCGCTCGACACCCTGCTACGTCGGGCATTTAACCGGCATACTTGGTCCATCGAGTATCGCTGTGTAGTCTACCAGCACAGTCGCGGGGTCTACCCGGACCGCTGGGAGGCAACCTGCTTGGTGCGCTGCCCGGAGAACAGTCTCCAGGGTGCAGAGGCCTGCTCAGAGCACTATTCTATCTCTGAGCGGGACTCAGCTGAGGCAGCCATGCAAGATGCTGCACGGCGTGCGCTTTCGCACTACTGCTCGGTTTTCGGTGGGGCAGCTGACGGCCTTGACCTGAAGTATTACCCCCGCCGTCCATCTGGCAGCACAAGAGGCGTGATTGTCTCACCTGTCGGTGAGGGCAATCCTAGGTTGAGCAGCACAGTCAACCTAGCCGCCGTGCTAAACACGGAGCTGGACCATGCATTAGACGAGCTGAGTAGGGCTCGTGCTGAGATCGCCCTGCTGCGGGCTGAGCGCGCGGAACGTCGTCACCTGGACGGTGGTTCCCCCGCTCCCGTCGGGACTCAGCACCCGTACCGCTCACCTCGGCGTGGACACCAGTCTTATGGCAATCCCGACTGCAAGACCAAGATAACTTTAGAACCATAGCTCGTTAGAGTTGGATCTTGTAATTAATACGAAATATATACGTAGAAGCTACAGTCTTAGCGTTAGTCTCAGTTTTAGTTGGTCTTAGTTAGACAGGGTAGTTTGCTATATCCTGTGCATCTATGTTTGTCATGATGAACTATGTTTGGTTTGGATCTTTGTAATGACTGTCACCAGAGTGTGGGTATCCCCTGCATTTTGGTTTACCTATTATGTTAATGGAGTTAGTTATATAGTTGGGAAACCTTTTATTCCACTTTCCTCTTTATCTGAGAAGCTGTGTGGTCTGTGTTGGAGATCAGTGAAGATGCTCATCTGTTCAGTGCTGTTGAAGAATTCTATACTCTTTTCTTATGCTGCAAGATTTGCCAGATCAGTTCTGATGTGTGGTTGCATTCTGCAGATGTCAAAGAACAGGCGCAGAGGAGGAAGGCGTGCTCAGCAGGAGCGAGCCGCTCAACAGGAGGAGGTGCCCCAGCAGCAGCACCTGCCGCCCCGCCCCCGATGTCCATCGAGCAGATGTTTCTTATGCAGACTCAGGCAGTTCAAGCCATCGGTCAGACTTTGGCCGCCATTCAGCAGCAGCAGCAGCAGCAGGCCCCACCTCAGCCTTAGATGCCTCAGATGCCCAGAGACAAGCGTGCTGAATTCATGAGAGGTCATCCACCAACGTTCGCTCATTCTTCTGACCCCATGGATGCTGAAGACTGGCTGCGCACTGTGGAGCGGGAGTTGCATACCGCTCAGTGCGATGATAGGGAGAAAGTCCTGTATGGTCCCCGTCTGTTGAGAGGAGCAGCCCAATCATGGTGGGAGTCTTACCTCGCCACCCATGCCCACCCTGACGCCATCACTTGGGAAGAGTTCAGAGGTAGCTTTCGTCAGTACCATGTTCCTGCAATCTGATGACAGTGAAGAAGGAGGAGTTCCTGGCCCTCAAGCAAGGGCCATCGTCTGTCAGTGAGCACCGGGACAGGTTTCTGCAGTTGTCCCGCTATGCTCCTGAAGATGTCAACACCGACGCCAAGCGACAGTACCGTTTCCTGAGAGGCTTGGTTGACCCTCTTCAGTATTAGCTGATGAATCACACCTTCCCGACATTTCAGCACCTGATTGACAGAGCAATCATGACAGAAAGGAAGCGTAAGGAGATGGAGGATCGTAAGCGCAAGATCAGTGGACCCCAGCCTGGAAGCAGCAATCGTCCTCGTTTCTCAGGCAATCAACCTCAGCAGTTCAGGCAGAACCAGCGTCCACCTCAGCAGCATCAGCAGTTTCAAAGGCAGTATCCTCAGCACCAGTACCAGAACCGTCAGAGCAATCAGTCAGGAGGTCAGTTTTAGAGGCAGAATCAGCAGGCACCTCGTCTTCCTGCCCCAGCAAACCAGCAGAACAGTCAGGCAGCACCAGCTCAGGTTGGAAACAGAGCATGTTTCCACTGTGGAGAGCAAGGCCACTAGGTGATGCAATGTCCGAAGAAGGCAGCCCAGCAGCAGTCAGGCCCCAATGCCCCAGCGAAGCAGAATGTACCTCAGCCTGGAGCAGGCAATCGCTCTCAGCCGCGCTATAATCATGGAAGGCTGAACCACTTGGAGGCTGAAGAAGTTCAGGAGACCCCCGGCATGATAGTAGGTATGTTCCCAGTCGACTCCCATATTGCAGAAGTGTTATTTGATACTGGAGCAACACATTCTTTCATTACTGCATCATGGGTAGAAGCACATAATCTTCCAATTACTACCATGTCAACCCCCATTCAAATTGACTCAGCCGGTGGTAGAATTCGAGCCGATAGCATTTGTTTGAATATAAGTGTGGAAATAAGGGGGATAGCGTTTCCCGCCAACCTTATAGTAATGGGTACTCAGGGAATAGATGTCATCCTAGGGATGAATTGGCTAGATAAGTATCAGGCAGTTATCAGTTGTGATAAAAAGGACCATCAAGTTGGTGTCCCCACTAGGAGAGGAAGTGGTGACCGAGTTAGTCCCGCCTGAGCCAAAGAAAGGAAGTTGTTATCAGATAGCTGTTGATAGCAGTGAAGCAGACCCAATTGAGAGTATCAGGGTTGTGTCCGAGTTCCCAGATGTGTTTCCAAAGGACTTACCGGGTATGCCACCAGAGCGGAAAGTTGAGTTTGCCATAGAGCTTCTTCCTGAAACCGCCCCTATCTCCAAGAGAGCCTACAGAATATCTGGACCAGAGTTGGTTGAACTTAAGGAGCAGATTGATGAGTTGTCAGAGAAAGGTTACATTCGGCCAAGCACCTCACCTTGGGCCGCCCCTGTCCTATTTGTGGAGAAGAAAGATGGCACCAAGAGGATGTGTATTGATTATCGAGCTTTGAATGAAGTCACGATCAAGAACAAGTACCCTTTGCCCAGAATAGAAGATCTGTTCGACCAGTTGAGAGGAGCCAGTGTGTTCTCCAAGATTGATCTGAGGTCAGGTTATCATCAGCTCAGGATCCGACCTTCGGACATTCCGAAGACGTCATTCATTACCAAGTATGGTTTGTATGAGTTCACAGTGATGTCTTTTGGTTTGACCAATGCGCCAGCGTTCTTCATGAACTTAATGAACAGTGTATTCATGGATTACCTTGATAAGTTTGTGGTGGTATTCATTGATGACATTCTGATTTATTCTCAAAGCGAAGAAGAGCACGCAGATCATTTGAAGATGGTATTGCAGAGATTGCGAGAGCACCAGTTGTATGCAAAGTTGAGCAAGTGTGAGTTCTGGATCAGTGAAGTCCTGTTCTTGGGTCACATAATCAACAAAGAAGGATTGGCTGTGGATCCGAAGAAAGTGGCAGACATTTTGAACTGGAAAGCGCCAACAGATGCTCGAGGAATCAAGAGTTTCATTGGAATGGCCGGATATTATCGGCGATTCATTGAAGGGTTTTCGAAGATTGCGAAACCAATGACAGCGTTGCTAGGCAACAAGTTTGAGTTCAAGTGGACCCAGAAATGTCAAGAGGCCTTTGAAGCGCTAAAAGGAAAGTTGACTATAGCGCCTGTCCTAGTCTTGCCTGATGTGCACAAGCCCTTCTCGGTGTATTGCGATGCTTGTTACACAGGTTTGGGATGCGTGTTGATGCAAGAGGGAAGAGTTGTAGCTTACTCGTCCCGATAGCTGAAGGTTCATGAGAAGAACTACCCAATCCATGATCTAGAGTTGGCAGCAGTGGTTCACGCACTGAAGACATGGAGGCACTATTTGTATGGACAGAAATGCGATGTTTACACAGACCACAAGAGTCTGAAGTACATATTCACTCAGTCAGAGTTGAACATGAGGCAATGAAGATGGTTAGAGTTGATCAAAGATTATGAGTTGGAGATTCATTACCATCTAGGCAAAGCAAACGTAGTGGCAGATGCTTTGAGCAGAAAGAGTCAAGTCAATCTGATGGTCGCTCGTCCGATGCCTTATGAGTTGGCCAAGGAGTTCGACAGGTTGAGTCTCGGATTTCTGAACAATTCGCGAGGAGTCACAGTTGAGTTGGAACCTACCTTAGAGCGTGAAATCAAAGAAGCGCAGAAGAATGATGAGAAAATCAGTGAGATTCGGCGACTGATTCTAGATGGCAGAGGCAAGGATTTTCGAGAAGATGCAGAAGGCGTGATATGGTTCAAAGACCGCTTGTGTGTTCCCAATGTCCAGTCTATTCGGGAGTTGATTCTCAAGGAAGCTCATGAGACAGCCTATTCGATTCACCCTGGCAGTGAGAAGATGTATCAGGATCTGAAGAAGAAATTCTGGTGGTACGGAATGAAGAGGGAAATCGCAGAGCATGTGGCTATGTGCGATAGTTGCCGAAGAATTAAGGCAGAGCACCAGAGACCTGCTGGATTGTTGCAACCGTTGCAGATCCCTCAGTGTAAATGGGATGAAATTGGTATGGATTTCATAGTCGGATTGCCTCGCACTCGAGCCGGCTACGATTCCATTTGGGTAGTAGTGGACCGCTTGACCAAGTCAGCCCACTTCATACCTGTCAAGACCAACTACAACAGTGTAGTATTGGCAGAATTGTATATGTCTCGGATCGTTTGTCTTCATGGTGTGCCAAAGAAGATAGTGTCAGACAGAGGAACGCAGTTCACCTCTCATTTCTGGCAGAAGTTGCATGAAGCCTTGGGCACGCATCTGAATTTCAGTTTAGCTTATCATCCGCAGACAGATGGCCAGACCGAAAGGACCAACCAAATTCTTGAAGACATGTTGAGAGCCTGAGCGTTGCAAGATCAGTCCGGATGGGATAAGAGATTGCCTTATGCAGAGTTTTCCTATAACAACAGTTACCAGGCCAGTTTGAAGATGTCACCATTTCAGGCGCTCTATGGAAGGAGTTGCAGAAGTCCGTTGCAATGGGATCAGCCTGGAGAAAAGCAAGTGTTTGGGCCAGACTTTTGCTTGAAGCCGAAGAGAACATCAAGATGGTCCGAGAGAATCTGAAGATAGCGCAATCAAGACAGCGAGCTATGCAGACACAAGAAGAAGAGAGCTGAGTTTCGAAGTCGGAGACTTTGTCTATCTGAAAGTGTCACCGATCAGAGGAGTCAAGAGGTTCGGAGTCAAAGGCAAGCTAGCACCCCGCTACATTGGTCTGTATCAGATTCTTGCAAGACGTGGAGAAGTGGCCTATCAGCTCAGTCTGCCAGAGAATTTGTCCGCTGTGCATGATGTCTTTCATGTGTCTCAGTTGAAGAAGTGCTTACGTGTGCCAGAAGTGCAGTTGCCAGTGGAAGGTCTTGAAGTCCAGGAGGACTTGACCTACGTTGAGAAGCCAGTGCAGATCCTTGAGGTTGCAGACAGAGTCACCCGAAGGAAGACCATCAGAATGTGCAAGGTCAGATGGAATCATCACTCTGAGGAAGAAGCAACCTGGGAGCGTGAAGATGATCTGATGGCTAAATACCCTGAGCTCTTGCTAGCCAACCCTGAATCTCGAGGGCGAGATTCTTTTAAGGGGGATAGGTTTGTAACGCCCTGAATTTGGGGGTAGAATTTTTTCTTCTTTTCTCTCACCAAATTCAGGCGTTACCCTTTTTCTTTTCTCGTTCCCTCGCTAAACCTTGATCTTTTCCAAAGTTATAGCGGGATTTGGCTTGGAATTCCCGTGTAAAGAAAAACCCTAAATTACTTTATGTTGTTTGATGCACCATGCCGAACTATGCATTCTTTGATTGCTTACAAATGTAAGTGCATTCATCTAGGAAGATCGGATTTCGAAAAGGAGAAAAACCTTTTCTTTCTTTTTCTTTTTCTTTCTCTCTCTCCTTCTTTTTCTCTCTCCCGCGCCGTGGGCCGCCCCGGCCGACCCAGCCGCCCATGGCCGGCCCAGCCGCCCCCCCGCGCGCCCCCTTTGGGCCCAGCTGGCCCAGCCGCCCCTCCCTCTTCCCCCCAAATCCCTCTCTCTCCCTCCCTTTCTCCCATTTTCTCTCTAGCCGCCGCCCCCTGCCCTAGCCGCCGCCCCCTGCAGCTCGGTCGCACCGCCGCTCGGCCGCCCCGTCCCCGTCCCCGGTGAGCCCTCCCCTCTCCCTTCCCTCTCCCCTCCCCTCCCTCTCCCCGGTCAGGCCGCCGCCCGGCCCAACCGCCCCTGCCCGCGCGCCCAGCCGCCGCTCGGCCGCCCCTGTGGCCGCCCGGCTCGGCCGCCCCCGCGCCCCCGGTCCGGCCGCCCGCCCGCCCCAGCTCGGCCGCCCCCCTGAGCGCCCAGCCGCCCCAGCTCGGCCGCCCCGCGCCCGCGCCCTGCCCAGCCGCCCCTGCCCCAGGCCGGTTCAACTGCCCCCTGGCCGGTTCAACCCCCCCCCCCTTTTATTTATTTTTTTATTTTATTTTCTTTCATTACTGTTATTTATTTTATTTTAGGCAGGTTAATCATTGTTCATGTTATTGAAATAGGAAACTTAATTTAGAATTCCGTTACATTAGTCAATTCATATAATCAATTGTTTATCCGGTTCAATGTTGATCAACTAAAAATGACTAGGTTTCCATTAGTGCATATAACTAAATTATTTTGTTAGAACCAATTGTAACTAATCATTAGTGCATAAGATTTAACCCCCCCCCCCCCGCGAGACCTTTTCCCGTTTCTTTCTAACCATAATGAATGCGACATCGAATGTCATACTTGATGCATATTCACTTTATTTGTTCCCTTGTATGATGTACTGTTTGTTTCCCAATTTGAATGGATGTATGTATGTATGCTTGCAATCGCATAGAGGACGATCCGGTCGAAGAGCCCGAGGAACTCGCAGGAGAAGCCCCTGAGCAGCAGTCAGTTGGTGGAGGCAAGTGTCCCTTGACCTATCTCCGTCCTATTCATTATTTAATTCACCTCCCGCTTTACACATTTATGCCTAAGGATTGACTAGCTTTGTTATCCATGTCCTTGTTTACCTATTTGGGTTGGATTATTATTGCTTAGCTTTATGCTATTGCTTAACTCTAATCAATGAACATGATGAGATTATCTATGATACGCTGTTTTCCCCTCTCTTATGATGATGTTATACTTGTGGTCTTTAAGGGGGCTCGAGCGGTTTCTCGAGTGCCTCTCCGTAAGGACCTGTTCTTTGGATGACCGCCCGGGAAAACAGTGCAACCATGAGGGTGGAATGGGATGCCCTTAGCTGAATAATTAGAGGATCCGGGGTGTAGTTCACTTAGCCGTCGTGTCGTCAATGGGGCTCGGTGTATGCGGCTCGCTCTGCCAAGTTTGGGTTCGCCCCTTGGGGAGGAGTGCGGTGCATTTAGGAAACCTAACGGGTGGCTACAGCCCCGGGGAATCTTTGTAAAGGCTACGTAGTGATGCCCTGCTAGGCCACCTAGGTAATGGTCAATGGGGAGTAGCTCTCTCTGGGCAGAAAGGGAATCACGGCTTGTGGGTAAAGTGCACAACCTCTGCAGAGTGTTTGAAAACTGATATATCAGCCGTGCTCACGGTTATGAGCGGCCAAGGGAGCTCCAGTGATTAGTGATACTTGATCAGAGACATTATGGTACCGGTGGCTATGAGATCGATGGTTTTGGTTATGACTATGGTGCTGGTAAGTGGTACTCTTTCCGTTTGGAAAGGAGTACGTTTGGGTTAATAACGTGGGTTAAATCTAAAACTTGGCTTTCTCTACTAGTAATAATAATCTGACCAACTAAAAGCAACTGCTTGACTTATCCCCACATAAAGCTAGTCCACTACAGCCAAACAGGATACTTGTTGAGTATGTTGATGTGTACTCACCCTTGCTCTACACACCAAACCCCCCCTCCCCAGGTTGTCAGCATTGCAACCACTGCTCAGGCGAAGATGAAGCTGTGGAAGGAGACTTCCAGGAGTTCCAAGACTACGACGAGTTCTAGGTCTGGGTTAGCGGCAACCCCCAGTCGGCTGCCTGTGAAGGCCGCAGTTATCTACGTTTCTTTTCCGCACTTTGATTTATTGTAAGGACTATATGGACGTCTCAGACGTATGATGTAATCGACTATTATTTCCCCTTTTAATACTATTTTGAGCACTCTGTGATGATGTCCATGTTATGTAACTGCTGTGTACGTGAATAACTGATCCTGGCACGTACATGGTTCGCATTCGGTTTGCCTTCTAAAACCGGGTGTGACAATCTCCAAGTTTTGGATTTCTTGATCCAAGTCGTCCTCCTGTGGCGTTGGACTGGTGGCCTTCCTCTTGTGGTTTCGGGCCTCCCTAAGAGAAAGAGCATCCTGATTGGGATCCAGTGGCTGCAGAGCGGCAGCCCCTGTTGCTGAAGCTTTCTTCGGCGGCATGACGAAGGTCTATGCTTGCCGAAGGTGTTCAAAACTCAAAAAGTGGAAGTGAGTTCACCGGAGGTGGGCGCCAATGTTGGGGACTTGTTCTCAAATGCTTCGAGTTAAGAACAAGGCAACATAAAAAATGTTAAATATTAAAGTCCTTCGTCCTTCAAAACATTATATCCTTTCGGATATAATGAGTTCTGGATGAAGGTTGTAAAGGAGAAACCTTTGTAAGCACAATAAACGATAAGGAAAAATTCATATATGAAATACGAAAAAATAATACAAACATTATCATTAACTTATTTTTATTTGTATTACCATATCTAGAATGACAAATTATAGATGTACCTTCGGCTTGACGGAAAGTAAGAGTACAGGCTTGATGCAAAAAGCGAATGCCAAGTCCGCGTGAACAGTACGAGAGTACTGTTCATCTATTTATAGGCAAGGGACACAGCCCATGTACAATTACATCCATGCCCTTTACATTTGCTAATAACTCTATAGTAATTCTTCGAGGTCTAATTTGCCTTTTCATCTTTAAGTCGGTTCCCCTTTTCTGCTATCCTGCCGAGGCTTTTCTGCGCACAGCTTCGTGATCATCTAGACCTTCGTCATAATCATCTTTCGTCTCGTTCAGGCTTCGTCCTGACTGTGTTCTTGTATACTCATGATCCGATTCCGAAGATACCTGCTCACATATTTCACTTGGAAAACATTGTCAACTCATGTTTTTGTGGACCTTCGGAAGTCGAAAGCCCCCAACACTAATAACATGCTGATATGAATGTAGGAAAAATATATGTTTTATTGTTTGACATTTTTCAAATAACAAGATAGTTATAAGTACCTTTTTGGCATTAAACTTTAGAAAATCACAACTAAATACCCAGTGGGTCTTTTTCTATGATTTTTAACACAGAGACCTATTATCACCTTTGGATCTTAGCAAAAATAAATTTTAGTCCAGAGACCTCACCTAAATCAGAGCTATAGTGTAAAGTGCCCTTTTACCCTTACTTTGTTATTTTTGCACAAGGAGTATCTGAATTAATTTCAACCTCAAATTTTTAGAATAAACCACAGAGGTCAATGTTTACCCACTGTAATTTTTGTAACATTTTTAGAAAATTCTAAATTGTCATGATAGTTCAAAAGCACTCAATAATAAGCAAAATAGAAAGTAAGATGAGAATTTTTGGGGGAAATTAGTGGTGTGCAAATTTAAATCCTCCAATGGCCCAAAGCAAACCTCCAAAGGATAACTAAAATGTTGAGTTCATTCAAGACCATAAAATAAGTGTATGAAACCCTTAAGGCCGACAAAGGAAACCCCTAGTGTAATCACTATTTTTAATATTGTTCACCTTACATAGCATTTGCAAATTACCATATCATTAATATACATATATCTTATTCATGCATTCGATAGACTGTAATCTCGCTGACGGGGAGTACATCCTTGTTCCGGAGCAAGGAGTTGCTTAGGAGGTAGTACCAGAGCCAGCACCAGAGCCTGCCATCGAGGATTTGCTTGCCCCAGCTTTGGAAGGCAAGCCCCGGTTTATGCATAACCAATTATATATGCTATTTTACTGCACTTAATGTTTGTAGGATTGTACTGTGCACTTAAGTGTAGGAGTTGACTGAAACCCTAGTTGCATGAACTCAGGATTTCCTTTTGAGATGGATACTAGTATGCTAGGTCGAGTAGCTGCTTTACTAATTAGGGATCTCGGTAGAAGTCGAGTGATTTTTCTAGCACTCGCGCGAGGTCAGGAATTGTTGTATCCATTTGTATATCATACTGATGATGATCTGTGGACAATGGTCCATGGGGATGCGTTGTCTACAAGACGAAAATTGGAATAAGGATTAAGGTGTGGTACCATGTGTCAAGCGTTTGAACATACTAAGCACATGCCAAGAAATATGGTAAATCGGTAAGCCTAGTACCTGAGTGAACCTGGCAGCAGACTTTACTCCTCACGCGACTTGAGACGTGGTCTCCCATTCCGGTTATGGTGGGTACAAGTGCGGTCACCGCACGATGGCAGTCGGGGTCAGTGAGGCATTGTACGCCAAGGCGGTGGGCCCTGATCTGTTGACGGGGAATCGATGGGGACTATTGATGTGTGTGGGGACAGAGTGCCTCGCCACGTTGTGTGTTTAGGTTTACCTTGCAAGGATAAAAACTCGGTTCGAATCGTCTGCTTCTCGCAGCTAATGAGACTGCTTGATCCATGCTGCTACATTGAGTAATAAGTGGAAACGTGTTGATTTGGCAAAAGATGTTGATTGCTAAATGTTTGATACCATGTATGATTAGATAGGTACACATTTAGTCTTAAGAGAGTCACACTAAAACTTGAAAAGCAAAAACTTGATTTAGACTCAGCTAGTGCTTTTGGCAAACCAAACCTCTCAGCCAAACAGTTGCATGTCTAGAGGTAGAGGAGTAGACTCCTCACACCGGGTAAGTCTAGCTGAGTATTAGTATACTCAGCCTTGCTTGTGGCATAATTTTTTACAGGTTCTCTGGAGGATATGGTTGCTGGAGTGACTTGGTCGTCCATCTTCCCACCGGGTTGGACAGTCGAGTGGGACCCTACCTCAGCAGAGGAGGAGCATGAGGAGTGATGGGCCAGGCTTCCTCATCCCTCCGTTTATTTACCGTTAGTTATATTCCGCTGCATCCCGAACAATGATCACTACTTTTGATAAACTCCGATGATGTTGTAATAAATTTAAGTACTCCTTAATGTATGGTTTTATGTTTTATTGTATTTGCTCTGTGCCTCACCTTCGAGTGAGTACGTGGTACTTGATCCTGTTAGTGGCCTTGTCGGACTAGATCCGAGGGACTGACGTTTTATTCATATTTAAGTGTGGTCTAGCCTCTAAGGCGGGACTTAGGGACCTAAGTTGGAATAATTCGGGTGGTTCCGCCACAGCTGGTATCGGAGCTTGTACCACCACAGAGGAATCAATAAATCGTAATTATCAACCTTTTCAAAGAGTAAAACTTGTTAGAAACAAATGTTGGATAGATCGGTAAGACGATAAGGATGGACATAGAACGTGAAGCCTTAGGATACTAGATGGGTAGCTAGGTGGCTATTTGAATATGTCCAACAGGCTATTATGATAATGGATGGAGGTTTCTCTATCCCTATATGTTTAATGTGAGGTCGCTTAGAACGAGCATGCATGCATCATTTTGTTCTAACTACTTAGTAAGTGGTCAAGAAATTTTAAAAGCTATGTAATCCAAGATGCACCGTAATAAAAATTAAGTATACCTAAAAATCTCAACGTAACCTTGGGAAAGCCTAGCACTAATTCCCTTTATTTTTGTAATTCTTTTTCTTTTTCGCTTACGCTTACCCTTACACAGATGACTTCTCACGAATCCTCGGAAGGAGGGAACCCACATTCCCACACGGACGGACTTGCATGCGAGGGTTTTCCCCGCATTTTGTGGGAGGTGCTGCAGGGAGCCGGTTATACGACGCCTCCCTAGTATGCGATGCAGTTGTTCGAGGAGAACTGGGTACCCTGCTGTAGGGTGACGATGACCTTGGAGCCTCATCCCTTGCAGTCAGGCTGGCGTTCGTTGGATTCCGAGTCTTTCGGGTTCAGGGCTAAAGATACTATCGAGTCCATTGCTCTCCACGGGCTGATGACCTTTTGTGGCTTTCACCCCTTAGAGCTGTAAACTCATCCCATTGGCTTGTTCCCCGCTGAAAAGGAGGATGACCCAATGTGGAAGGATCGAGTGGAGCATGCCAAGGATGTGTGGGCTCTTTACTCAGGGCAGACTGCTCACCTGTCAGTGCGGTGCATGAATGCCCTGTATCGTCTGCAAGTAGTGCGAGGTGAGGCAATGTCACAACTGATGGGATTGGTGGAGTCTACCAAGATCACCCTGGACAACAAGGAGGACCTTGTGGTGGACTTGTCCACTGAATTGGTGGAAAAGGACCTATAGGTGGAGCAGATGGCCACCCAAATCCAAGAGCTTTAGGAGCAAGTAGGGGCCCGGGAGAACACCATCGAGGTTCTCGAGGATCAGCTCCTGACCACGCAGCAACAACTTGAGGAAGCCAACCAGCACATGGATATGCACCATCAAGAAATTCAAGACATGGAGGCAGAAGGAGCCGACGAGGATGTTGACATCGAGGGAGGAGAGGAGCCGGAGCTTGCATCCAGCTTGGACACTGCTGGCTCAGGGAGACCACCTTCCCCCGAGTCTAGTGTTGCCTCGTTTGCCCATTAGGTTTTAGAGATTGGGGTAGAAGTGTGTGGTAGTAGAACTCCTCGAAACTAGCTTAGCTTTTGCACCTGGGAGGTACTAGGCTAGAGAGAGTCGAGTATTTTGAACACCTGGTCTAGCTTAGCTTAGCTTGATGAATGATGGATGATTTCTATTTTAAGTTATGAAGGAAATTTATGTCATGTGGTACCTCTTATGAAAATGCAAGGAAATGTTTGACATTTTACAAACTCTATCCTTTAAAATCTCTTACCATGTGCAATCCCTGATTTCAAGGAATGATATTAAGAGCATTCTAAAATTTCAGATGGCAGGAAGAGCGCGCCGTGGACAGAATGTGCGCATTCCTCCACCACCGCTGCCGCCTCCTACCATGCAAGAACTGATGGCTCAGCAGAATGAGATTCTGTGATAGTTAGCTTAGCGTCAGCCCCCACCCTAGCCTTATGGTGGTGGTGATCACCATCAGCGTCCCCCAGCAACGGCCACCTATCAGGAGTTCCTCAGCACTCAGCCACCGTTGTTCACTCGGGCAGAGGACCCACTTGATGCTGATGTGTGGCTCAGGGTGGTGGAATCTAAATTCCCACTGCTTAATGGAGTTTGTTCAGATGTGGCCAAGGTCCGTTTCGCCACCCAGCAGCTTCGCGGACCCGCGTGGACATGGTGGGATCATTTCCTCGCTATGCAGCCGGTTGACCACGAGGTTGAATGGGGAGAGTTCAAGGCAGCGTCCAGAGGACATCACATACCAGCAGGCATTATGGACTGCAAGCTCAATGAGTTTCTGGCACTTACTCAGGGGAGTCGTACAGTGTTACAGTACGCCCAAGCCTTCAATGACCTATGTCAGTATGCAGGCTATCATGCTGACACGGATGAGAAGAAGAGGGACAGGTTCAGGAGGTGCCTCAGTACTAAGCTCTGCGACCGTCTCAACACAGTCAGGGCCAACAGCTACAATGAGTTAGTTAACCTGGCCATTTCTCAGGAAGACTGCATCACAGCCCGCCAGGCAAAGAAGAAGAGGGAGACCCCTATGACAGGACCTTTAGCTTAGCCTCAGCGCTTCTGGATTGTGTCCGACACTCAGAGTAGGGGACCTCAATAGCAAGGACAGTGGGTGATCTGACCACAACAGCAGCCGCAGGCACCCAACTGCTCTCAACCCTCAGTTCAGAGGAACAACAACCAGCCACAGCAGCAGTACCATCAGGCCAATGACAACAGGTGTTTCACTTATGGCAGCACTAGACACTATGCCAAGAATTGCCCCAAGAACCAGTAGAGGCAGGGTCAGAATTCAAATCAAAACCAAGGCAAGAGGCAGAAGGTGCAAGTGAGGCAAGGCAGGCTGAACTTCACCATGTTGGCTGACATTCCAGAGGGAGCACCCGTCATGACTGGTATCTTCTCCGTTTCGAATTATCCTGCAGTCATTCTTTTTGATTCGGGTGCATCACACAGTTTTATCAGTGCAAAATTTAGTGCCAAATGCCAGTTGCCTTTTCATCACACAAATGGGGGCATTACCATTTCAACACCAGGAGGCAGGGTTGCCACCTATCAAATCAACGGGCAGGTGCCTATAAAATTTGGTAGTCTTATAATTAAAACCACCCTCCTTATCTTGGGATGGGATAGTGTGGATAACATCTTAGTAACTGACTGGTTGTCAAGACATCAGACAATAATTGATATCGCCGCAAGGGCCATTGAGATACACTCACCTACTGGTGGTGAAATCACGTTATATTTGCCTAACCAGGGTTGTACCCGTTCATGTGCCTTCGCCTTGATAGAGTCACCTGTCGAGAGGATTCTAGTGGTTTGTGAGTACCCCGATGTTTTTCCAGATGAATTGTCAGGGATGCCACCCGACAGAGACATAGAGTTTGCAATTGAGCTACAACCTGGAACTGCCCTATATCCAAGAGACCCTATAGGATGCCTCTAGTGGAGTTAGCAGAATTGAAAAAGCAGTTACAAGAGTTGTTGGACAAGGGATTCATTCGCCCCAGTACTTCACCATGGGGATGTCCAGCATTATTCGTGAAGAAGAAGGATGAGAGTCTGAGATTATGTGTGGATTACCGCCTTCTCAATGCGGTAACGATTAAAAATAAGTATCCTTTGCCCCGCATTGATGTGTTGTTTGATCAGTTGGTGGGAGCCAAGGTGTTTTCCAAGATAGACCTTCGCTCTGGCTATCATCAAATCAATATCAGAGCAAGTGATATTCTGAAGACGGCTTTCTCCACCAGATATGGACTTTATGAGTACTTGGTAATGTCATTCGGGCTGACCAATGCCCCGGTATATTTTATGTATTTGATGTACTTAGTGTTTATGCCAGAGCTGGAAAAGTTTGTGGTGGTCTTCATTGATGATATCTTGGTCTATTCAAAGAATGAAGATGAGCATACTCAGCATTTACACATCGTACTTCAGCGACTGCGCGATCATCGCTTATATGCTAAGTTGTCCAAATGTGATTTCTGGCTGAGGGAAATTAAATTTTTGGGTCACACCATTTCTCAGGATGGGATATCAGTTGATCATGAGAAAGTGCAAGAAGTGATGAATTGGAAGCCTCCTACCACCGTACAGCAGATTCAGAGTTTTCTGGGATTGGCAGGATATTATCGGCGATTCATTCTGGCTTTCTCCAGGATTGCAAAGCCAATGACTGAATTGTTGAAGAAAGGAGTAAAGTATGAATGGAGTCAGAAATGTGAGGATGCCTTTCATACATTGAGGCAGCATCTGACAACAGCACCCGTGCTAGCACAGCCTGACAACACCAAATCTTTCGATGTTTATTGCGATGCTTCATGCACTGGATTGGGATGTGTCTTGATGCAAGACAACAGAGTTATTGCCTATGCATCCCGAGCACTCAGGACTCATGAGCAGAACTACCCCACACATGATCTGGAGTTAGCAGCCATAGTTCACGCTCTGAAGATATGGAGACATTATTTAATGGGAGCTCATTGTAATATTTATACTGATCACAAGAGTCTCAAGTATATTTTCACTCAAGCTGATCTTAATATGAGGCAGAGAAGATGGTTGGAATTGATCAAGGACTATGATTTGGAGGTGCATTACCATCCGGGCAAGGCCAATGTTGTGGCAGATGCCCTAAGTCGAAAAGCCAAGTGTAACTGTGTAACTATGGGATCTAAGGTCACCACTCTGTGTGACGAGTTGTGCAAGCTGAACCTGGAAGTTGTTTCCTCAGGTACCTTGAATTATATTTCAGTGGAACCCACTCTACATGAGTAGATAATCATGGCACAGATGGGTGACAAGGGTGTTCAAGTGATTAAGGAGATGCTCGAGCAAAAGGTGGATAAGTACAAATGTTTTCATCAAGACAGCAAGGGAGTTATATGGTTTGAAGACCGATTGGTAGTTCCTAAGAATCCCGAACTCAGGAAGAAAATATTGGATGAAGCTCATCTTTCCAAATTTTCCATGCACCCCGGGAGTAACAAGATGTATCATGATCTCAGATCCTTGTATTGGTGGACCAGAATGAAGAGGGAAATTGCTAAGTATGTATCTGAATGCGACACTTGCCAAAGAATCAAGGCTAGTCATTTGAAGGTAGCAGGTACCTTACAACCCCTTCCCATACCATCTTGGAAATGGGAGGACCTCAGCATGGATTTTATTGTGGGATTGCCCAACACCTCCCGACACCACGCTTCTATTTGGGTCATTATGGATAGGTTAACCAAGACAGCTCATTTCTTGCCAGTGCATACCACCCACAGGGCAGAAAAGTATGCAGAAATCTATATTGACCAAATAGTGCGTTTGCATGGAATACCAAGGACTATCATGTCAGATAGAGGAGCACCGTTCGTAGCACGTTTCTGGGAGCAGCTGCAAGAGTCACTTGGAACCCATGTGATAAGAAGCTCAGCATACCACCCTCAAACAGATGGTCAGACGGAAAGAGTGAATCAAATTCTGGAAGACATGTTGAGGGCATGTGTGTTGCACTACGGGAAGAATTGGGAAAAGTGCCTTTCCTTGGCTGAATTCTCTTACAATAACAGCTACCAGTCTAGCCTAAAGATGGCACCGTTCGAGGCCTTGTATGGGAGAAGGTGTAGAACGCCACTAAATTGGTCACAAGCCAGAGAAAGAGAAATTTTTGGACCTGACTTAGTACTTGAAGCCGAGGAGAAAGTCAGAGTAATTAAGAAGAACTTGGAAGCTACTCAGGCCAGACAGAAGAGCTATCATGATAAGAGGAGGAAGCCTCTTCGATTCGAAGTGGGGATCATGTATATCTTAAGGTGTCACCCACCAAAGGTGTTCAGAGATTTGGAATCAAGGGCAAGTTAGCTCCTCGTTATATTGGGCCCTATGAAATCAAAGAGGCTTGTGGACCTGTAGCATACCAATTGAAGTTGCCATCTCATATGTCAGCAATTCATGATATGTTCCACGTATCTCAGCTAAAGAAGTGTGTCCTCTTACCCACGGAAGTGCTACCTGAACCAGAATTGGGGATAGAACCAGACTTGTCTTATCAAGAGCACCCTGTCAAGGTATTGGACCAAAAAGAAAGATCAACTCGAGCAAGGTCAATCCAAATGTATAAGGTTCAGTGGAGCAACCATTCAGAAGAAGAGGCTACATGGGAGACTGAGGATTTTCTACGTTCTTGCTTCCCCGACTTTCTGCCTAAAGGAGTCGGTACGTAATCCAAAATACCCACCCCCACCTGCCCTTTGAATCTAAATATAAGAGAAACCTAGTTAGAAGGAGTAGAGGAAGTTGTGAAAATAACTCTAGAAGGACTTCCTTCTGAAGTTGCAAAGAGAATGACATTCGAAGAGCAGTTAACTAGAGAAACTTGATTTAAGGAAGCTGCAACACACCAGCACACACCTTCTTGGCACCCCACTAAAGGATCCCTACCCAATCTCGGGACGAGATTCCTTTAAGGGGGAGGGCTGTAACACCCTGGTGTTACCCAAAGCCCTGGCCAAAGAAGCACATTGGGTCCTACTCAAACTTTATGCTAAAATGGAGAGTGAAGGCACTAAAAGTTTTAGAATCATGGCTAAGCTAAGCATTAACCATAACAAGGAAGAAAACCCTATGCTCCATACAATGTTCACCCACAAACAAGATTCTAAAACCCTAATTCCTTCTTAAGCCCTTAAACCCTAACCATGGAATTAAAGGGGAAAGAGTGGGCAAATGATCAAAACATAAAAAGGAACCTTTACTAAAGATGAAGAGTATTAGTAAAGTTACAAAGTTTAGTCAGAGAAATATTGCAAAAAGGCCCAACAAAAACCTCAAAATAGTTCACCAAGTGGAAAGCACACTTGAGCCTTTAAAATCTCTCTAAGTCCCAAAAACCACCCAAGACCAAAGATCAAAGGTGTTCACCTTTGTGCTGGCGCCAAAACCCCTTGGTCCAAATATAAAAAAGTGGCCAAACTACCTAAGGCACACCCTAGAAAAATTTGAACCGGAGCTAAGACCATTTGACAAAGTTTGACATCAGTTTTGTCTCGGGTTGAACAGTGCCGACACACCCAACTTGGCGCCCGCATATCTCACAAGCTAGGGCATATCTCCCATTGGAACTCACACAAAGTAGCTAGCCCTAGGTGCCAGGAAGAGATTTGCCCAAGACCCTTGGCGAGATTCGCACGTTTGTGATCCCTACAAGCGCTTGAACAGAGGCAGAAACAAACGCCCACGTGTTCGACGCGTTCTAGCGCGCTAGAGCACGCCCTCGGCGCTCCGCCACTCGCGCAGCCCCGCGCCGCGCCAACCTCGCGTCCACGCCCGCGCCTATAAAAGCCATCCGGGTCTCGACCGTACACCCCCGCGCGCCACTTACCCAACCCATGCTCGAGATCGGCGGAGTTCGCCTCGTCAGCAAGGTGCCAGCGGTCGAGCAAGCCACATGGCCACCGTAGACCGGCCAACCTAGCCATTCCTCGCCCCGTCCGACCCTCGGGATAGCCTCTACGGACCTCGATGAAGCTTCCAGAGCCAGGGATTGAACTCTACCTCATCGAAGACACCGGATTGACGTCGCCGGACATCAACCGACCGCCGGTGCACGTAGACCGAGCTCCACGGTAAGCCTTCCGTCGATTCCTTGCATTGGTAGCATCCTTAGCACCTCGTGAAGCTTCCTATGCCACTGGATTGAGCAATACCATCGTGATAAGGCTAGAGCGCACGCCGCCGATGAGCCCGACTGCTTGCGCACGTGGCCCGACCTATTCCGGCCATCACCGTCGACGAGTCACACCTCGACGTGACCGCCAGGACCACCCTGATCTAACCCCGCCCTTCACCGGACCTTCCTCGCCGCCGGTAAGCCACGCCACCCTGTTTATTCCCCGCGGTTACTGTTTCAAGGGGGGAGGGAGCTCAGTGGAAAAGAAGAAGAAGTCGGGTGGGGTTTTGAATAGTCAGTGACTCAGATGAATAGTCCCACAGGGGTATGGTTTAAAGACTTAGTTAGGGCTTGTTCGGTTCTACCCCAATCCATATGGATTGAGGGGGAAAGCCTAGGGGTCTCGGTGTAAACTGGTTTTTCATTAAACCTTTTAAACATTATTCATTTAAATACAGGCAGAGCTTACAAAATTCATAACTCCAGTTTTATCCAACCAAATTTGGTCAAACTAATTTTGCTAGGTTCTAAATAATATGAACTACTTAGGAAAAATACCAAACACCCAAAGTACTGCAAGACTTTTTAAAGTTTTGATTTAAATAGTAAACTGACCAAAAGCTAAATAAAGAAGGGAAAAATAGCTACACTGTTAGACTAAGGTCAAGAAAAATTAGAGAGATACTTAACCACTACCTAGCCTGTTTAAAAATAATAAACCCCTCAGTACACCAGCTTAAGGAGGGGATTACCATTAAAACTTGCTTTGATTCAACTTAAAGAAAATGGGAAAAGGGAGTTTAAAATAAGAACCAGAGGCCAACCACATTTTTGCTAGCTTACTTTATTAACATAGTTCACTAGAAAATTTTGTTAAGCCCTCTGTTAGTACAAAAGAAATGCACCACATTTTATTTCATGAAAACAAAAAAACTTAGAAAAATCCTAGAAAAATAACCCTAAGAAGAACCCACCCCAATCCATGGGATAACTAATAATATAGTGATATAAATCTAGGAAAAATATAAGTTCTGTTGTTTGACATTTTTCAAATAACAAGTTAGTTATAAGTATCTTTTGGCATTAAACTTTAGAAAATCAGAACTAAATACCCAATGGGTCTTTTTCTGTGATTTTTAACACAGAGACCTATTACAACCTTTGGATCTTAGCAAAAATAAATTTTAGTCCAGAAACCTCACCTAAATGAGAGCTATAGTGTAAAGTGCCCTTTTACCCTTACTTTGTTATTTTTGCACAAGGAGTATCTCAATTAATTTCAACCTCAAATTTTTAGAATAAACCACAGAGGTCAGTGTTTACCCACTGTAATTTTTGTAACATTTTTAGAAAATTCTAAATTGCCATGTTAGTTCAAAAGCACTCAATAATAAGCAAAATAGAAAGTAAGATGAGAATTTTTGGGGGAAATTAGTGGTGTGCAAATTTAAATCCTCCAAGGGCCCAAAGCAAACATTCATAGGATAACTAAAATGTTAAGTTCATTCAAGACCATAAAATAAGTGTATGAAACCCTTAAGGTCGACAAAGGAAACCCCTAGTGTACTCACTATTTTTAATATTGTTCACCTTACATAGCATTTGCAAATTACTATATCATTAATATGCATATATCGTATTCATGCATTCGATAGACTGTAATCTCGCTGACGGGGAGTACATCCTCGTTCCGGAGCAAGGAGTTGCTCAGGAGGTAGTCCCAGAGCCAGCACCAGAGCCTGCCATCGAGGATCTGCCTGCCCCAGCTTTGGAAGGCAAGCCCGGTTTATGCATAACCAATTCTATATGCTATTTTACTGCACTTAATGTTTGTAGGCTTGTACTGTGCACTTAAGTGTAGGAGTTGACTGAAACCCTAGTTGCATGAACTCAAGATTTCCTTTTGAGATGGATACTAGTATGCTAGGTCGAGTAGCTGCTTTAATAATTAGGAATCTCGGTAGAAGTTGAGTGATTTTTCTAGCACTCGCGCGAGGTCAGGAATTGGTTGTATTCATTTATATATCGTACTGATGATGATCTGTGGACAACGGTCCATGGGGATGTGTTGTCTACAAGACGGAAATTGGAATAAGGATTAAGGTGTGGTACCGTGTGTCAAGCGTTTGAACGTTGTTGGGGCGAAGGCGAAGACGCCACCCTTCGCTCGATGCCTTCACCGTAATCGTCGGACCAGCGGAGACAAGACAACAGGCAGGCTCACCCTTCATCCCACACGTCATCGGACGAAGACCTGTGACGAGGTCGTCCCATCACTGCGACCTCGTCCAGCACGGAGGTCCACGTGTGATTCGGCCCATTGTAACAGGCCCTGCGTGGCCGCTGCGCGTTACGAGCCTAATTTGTAAAGGCATTCCTGTAATTACGGTATGTAACCCTGCTTTATGGTTATATTCCGGGGATAACCTAGATGTCTGAGGGCACATGCGTCCTTAACACAGGGCGCTAGGCACTCAGGTACCTATAAATACCCCCGCACAGTGCCCTTAAGGGGCTAGATTAACAGAGCTTTTGCCATCTCGTGCGAGAACCCTGTTTACGTCAACTCTCACCCCCGTTGGATCCCCTTGCACCTGGTAGCAAGGTCCAACATTTGGCGCCCACCGTTCGTGCTACGAAAAAACCACCCACGATGGCACCCAAGAAAGCTAACTCGAAGGCTGACGAGGCTGCGAAGGCAGCACTGCTTGCCGCAAAAAAGGGCAAGGCCCTCGCCCTCAACCACTCCACCCACCAAGAGGCTACTGAAGACGACGTTCTCCGCACCTGCGAAGACGACACTCTCTGCACCTGTGGCCCTGAAGGACAATCGCAGCCTCCCCCAGGCTTCGCCCCACCGGAGGGCACGGACCTCACCGAGGACGGTGAAGTCCTCGGCGTCTCAGCGGAAGAACAGCTACAGCTGCGCGCCCTGCGCCTCAAGAACCACAATCTCCAGAGGCAAAAAGAGATACTGGAGGCCAAGTGCCAGCGCGTGTCCACACTAGCCAAGGTGCGGCAAATGATACGCGACGAAGAGCAGAAGGCCCAGGACCTCGAGCGGGAGATCGCGCTAATGCAGCGCGAAGGCCACCTCGGCCTGCAGCACGGGCCACCCCTGCAACAGCGCGCACAACTGGAAGACATGCGCGAAGGCCACCTTGGCCTGCAGAATGGACCACCCCTGCAACAGCGCGCACAACTGGAAGACCCGCGCTTCCCCCAGCACGACCACACCTTCCCACAAGCCGCACCATTCCAAGGGGTCAACTACCTCGACGAGCGAAGTCCCCTGGCGCCACATCTGCAAGTGATGCCTTGGCCCGCCAACTTCTGGGCAGGGACCTACCCCAAGTACAACGGCAGCACTGACCCAGCACAATACATAATGAGTTATCAGGTCGTCGTTGCATCTTCCGGAGGGGACGACGCCACGATGGCCAAGTCTTTCATCATCGCCCTCGAAGGCCCAGCTCTCACCTGGTTCACCAGGTTGCCCAGACACCGACGCCTTGGCCGAACTCTCACTCTGCAAGCAGCTGGAAAAGGAGACTCTGTGGGAGTATTACCGCAAATTTCTAACACTCAAGTCACAGCTGCCCTCAGTCGATGACCAGATCGCCATCCACTACGCCATCAGTGGCCTTCGCGCCGGCGTCCTCTATAGCCACTGCATCAGAGATCCGCCCAAGAACCTCCAGGAATTATATCAGCTATTTGAAAAATACGCCAAATCCGAAGAGCTCCACCAGCGCAAGGTTGAGTCTCAGAGAAAGCCCAAAGATGCTCCACAGTCCATCCGCACGTGGACGAGGACTCCGCAGTAAGACTCCGGTCGAGACGGCCGCAATCAACAGCAAGTGCACAACATCGCCAACCAGCACCCCGCTGCTGACGCCCCTCGCCGCCAGGAATATCCCCCCCAGGGCCGCGGAAATGGAACTCACGGTAGGGGTCGGGGGCGTGCGCAGCCGCCGCGCTGATTCTGTGGGGGATAGATATCCCCTGGGTCCACTAAAGAAGTAAAAGGCCTCACGAAAGGCCCGAGGGCCCAGTAATTCGTAAGGTCGTTCTTTCGTGGGCCTGGGGAAAGACAACCAACAAAGAAGAGAAGACGTGAGACTGGACTGGTGCAAACCCGGACGGCCCACAACGTCGAACGAATGAATCGCAACAGAGACCCGACTTTCCCGCGCTGAAGCCCCCATGCAACGGAGCCATGCGAGGATAAGTCGACGAAGGTTACGTAGGGATAAACTCAAGAGGTTCACTATCTTTTAGCTACTTGATGTTATCATATCACATGTACTGCCTCACGGCCGAGTATATAAGGCCTAGGGGGCACCCCTTCAGATCGATCGACCCGGTTTTACTTAGCCACCCACGTAAACTCTCTGTGCCCTCTATCCAGAGAGCCCTCTTGTAACCACACTCATATACTCACCAGGACGTAGGGTGTTACGCACTTCTAAGCGGCCCGAACTTGCAAATCTTGTCCATTGTCCCTCGTGCGATCGACATGAACCATTTTGCTACAGTCGTCGACACCGTCCTACTCCTAAAAACACCTTGAGGGGCAACCCCAGGTGTGCGGTCGGACCCAAAACACCGACAGCTGGCGCGCCAGGTAGGGGGTGTGTCGACGATCCAAGCTAGCTCAATGGCCGTCACCTTCCACAGCAAGATCGCCGTGCGTCCCGGATCTGTATTCTGCTTCAGGACAATCTCATCTGTAGCGGATGAAGAGGGAATTCTACACCGCCTCGCAGATCTACCGAAACAGAAGTCTCCTCCAACAAACTCCGAAAATGCTGGAAAGACGCTACCTCCGGTTCTTCGGAAAAAGATTATCTCCGGGAAGGCTGGAGCTGGAAGCTCGCTGACCCGGAAGACTCCGCTGTCTACTTCCCCGACGAAAGAATGGACACGAATCGCGAGGAAGGAGACCAGGGAAAGGCAAGTCGTTCTTTCCGTTCCTCTGGCCTCAAAGGAGAACAAAAAGAAAGTCGCCACGACAGCAGCACCATTCTACCCCGACGTCCTCTTTATCGGGAGAGTGGAGTCACCCGCCGTCTCTAATGACGAACCGACTGCGCCTGGAGAAGAACCACCTCAACGAGAATCCCGCCGACGGAGGAACCGACGCAGGAACGTTCGACGACATCACGCGGCCGGAGAACGGGATCCGGAGCAGCCTGTCTCGCGAGACGAGGTCTCGGAGATAGGGGAAACTCCGGAAGAACGCGTCTTCAGGGAACGAAGGAATTCCCGACGACGTGATCGCCGACGGACTCAGGAGCAAGCCGAGCAAGATGCCAGACAACGCCGGGAGAATCCGCTCTTCGGGCGCAACTTGAACCCCGACTTCGCCCGAGCTATGAACACGCCGAGCGAAGTCAGAGGCGTTCTAGCTCGGATAGCTGACGGACTTCCTCGGACTCCCGACGCCGAGGGATACCGACGCCTGTTCACTCAGGCGGCCAACCATCTTCTACCGCTCGCTCACCCGCCGAACGATTTGCGACACGCCATCAACAGTCGCCGAGACGCGCGAAGCTCTATCAATGCTTCGCGCGAACGGCGGCATGAGAACGAAATTCGCCGTCGGGAGGAGTATGACCGAGATCATGGCTTCCCTACTCAAAGTCAGGCCACCAGGACTGAGTCGGCAACAGCTTCAACTGGCGGTACCACTCGGGGACACTGGAACCACCACCACCACTCCCCTCCCCGGGACAGACGTCATCCCCGACGACAGGAGGACACGTGCGGAGTATCCGCCCTTACTCCGCGCCTTAGGGCCATCCAATGGCCTCCCAACTTCAAGGTATCCAATGTCGACAAATATGAACCTAAGCAGGATCCAGGGGGTTGGTTAGCCGTCTACACCACCGCTGCTCGGGCTGCCGGGGCATCCGAAGACGTCATGACCGCGTATCTGCCCATCGTCCTTGGGCAAGATGCGCTGCAGTGGCTACGACATCTACCCCGACACTGCATCGACGACTGGGGAGACTTCAGTCGACGTTTCACCGCCAACTTCCAGTCTCTCTCCGACAAGCCAGCGCAACCATGGGGCCTCAAATCCATCAAGCGCCGGGGGGATGAGACTCTCCGGTCATACCTTAAAAGGTTCCAGACCATGAGAAACCGCATCCCCGAGGTCACGGAGGCGGCCGTGATCGAGGACTTCTACAGAGGATCTAATGACTCGGTTTTCGTCCGAGCCATACTACAAAAGGCGCCGACTACCTCCGAGGAGCTGTTCCGGGAAGCCGACCTCTACATCACCGCCGACGAGCGGGCCCAGGATCTCATCGGAGGAGCAAAGCCCGCACCGGCAGCACCACGACGCGACGCGAACCAGCCACCCGACAAACGCTGGGAGAAGAGGCCTCGTGAAGAAGTACACGCCGCTGGACCGCCCGCCTCTCGCGCCCGAGGAGGGCCTCGTGGGGGCGAGCGCACGCTGGACGACATCCTCGACGCCTAGTGCCCGTACCACAAGGACATGCGCCATACTCTCCGTAACTGCCGGGACTTCAAGCACTCCGTCGGACATGGTCGACCCTTCCAACCCCTACCACCTCCTCCGCGGAGGGGGGGGACCAGATGAACCACGACAGCCCCATCAGCCGGAGGAGGGGGGAGGAGGAGCTTTCCCACGCGTTGACAGGGAGGTCAATGTCATCTTCGGCGGACATGGGTCGCAGGAGAACAAAAGACAACAAAAGCTCAACGACCGCCGAATACTGGTGGCGACCACCGGCCCTCCCGCCCCATACCGGTGGTCGGAACACCCGATCACTTTCACTCGGGAGGATCAATGGCTCAACTTTGACCATCCAGGCAAATACCCGCTCCTCGTCGATCCGGTGATCCGAGAGAGCCGGGTAAAGAAGGTGCTAGTGGACGGGGGGAGCAGCATCAACGTCACCTTCCCCCGTACGCTCCAAGGCTTGGGAGTTCACCTCAAAGAGCTCCACGAGTCAGACACTCCTTTCTTCGGCATCGTGCCGACGGAAGGGGAATACCCACTGGGCCACATCTACATGCCGGTCACCTTCGGGACTCCGGATAACTACAGAACCGAGTTCCTGAGGTTCGAGGTGGCGAACTTCGACTGTGGGTACAACGCCATCATCGGGAGGCCGGGGCTGGCCAAATTCATGGCCATCCCGCACTATACATACATGATACTGAAGATGCCAGGACCGCAAGGAATCATAACTGTGCGCGCCGACTTCCAAGGCGCCGCAGAATGTTTCCGAGTGGCCATCCAAGCAGCCCTCACCACTAAGCCGTCAACGGTTCCTTCTACACCGGCGAACTCTAAGCCTGAGGAAGACCTCGCCGTACCGGCAAACGAAGCTCAGGCCGTGACCTCTATGCGGCCGACTGAAGAAACCAAGCGGATCAACCTGGGGTTCGCTGATGAGCGCAAGACGGCCATCATCAGCTCCAGTTTGAATGATAAATAGGAAAGCGCGCTCGTCCAGTTCCTGCAAGATAACCGAGACGTATTCGCCTGGCAACCTGCGGATATGCCGGGAGTCCCGAGGGAATTGGCCGAGCACAAATTGAAAGTCTATCCCTAGGCGAGGCCGATCCGGCAAAAGCTGCGTCGTTTCACGCCCGACAAGAGAGAGGCCATTCGTGCCGAGTTAGCTCGCTTGGTCGCGGCTGGATTTATTAGAGAAGTATTACACCCCGAGTGGTTAGCCAACCCTGTTCTTGTACTCAAAAAGAATAAAGTGGATTGGCGCATGTGCGTCGACTATACTGATCTCAACAAACACTGTCCGAAGGATCCCTTCGGGCTCCCGAGGATAGATCAGGTGGTGGATTCCACCGCTGGGTGTTCTGTGCTGTCTTTCTTAGATTGCTATTCCGGGTATCATCAGATTAGTTTGGCAAAAGAAGACGAGGAAAAAACGGCGTTCATCACCCCGTTTGGTGCTTTCTGTTATACCTCCATGCCGTTCGGCCTCAAAAACGCTGGAGCGACTTATCAGAGAGCCATTCAAACATGCTTAGCCGATCACTGGGGCAAGCGTGTGGAGGCTTACGTAGATGACGTGGTGATCAAAACGGAGAATCCGGAAAACTTCATCAAAGACTTACAGCTGGTTTTCAACAGCCTGAGAAGATATAGATGGAAGCTCAATCCTGAAAAATGTGTTTTCGGGGTGCCAGCAGGAAAGTTGCTCGGATTTATTGTCAGCCACCGGGGAATTGAGGCTAATCCAGATAAGATTGAAGCTATCATGAAGATGGAAGCTCCTCGGTCGCAAAAGAAGGTTCAGAGACTCACTGGATGTATGGCAGCCCTGAGCAGATTTATATCCAGGCTGGGAGAAAAAGGTCTACCATTTTACAAACTACTCAAGAAGGTGGATAAGTTTCAGTGGACTTCAGAAGCACAAGAAGCTCTAGACGCACTGAAGAAATTCCTAACAACACCACCAGTACTAAAACCGCCCCGGCGAGCTACGCCGGCTCAACCGGCCGAAGATTTGCTGCTATATATCTCTTGCACGACTCACGTGGTAAGCACCGCGTTGGTAATCGAGCGAGTGGAAGAAGGGCATGCCTATCCGGTACAACATACTGTTTACTTCATCAATGAGGTTCTAGGCCCATCGAAGAAGAAGTATCCCCAGGTTCAGAAGCTATTATATGCAGTACTTCTAACTGCCCGCAAGCTGCGTCACTACTTTGACGATCACAAAGTCATAGTAGTTACTGGTTTTCCAATAGGGGACATTCTTCACAACAAGGAAGCCATTGGCCGAATAGCCAAGTGGGCTTGCGAGTTGGGATCCCATGATATCGAGTTCCGACCTCGCACTGCCATCAAAACTCAAGCACTGGTCGATTTCGTATCAGAGTGGACAGAACAGCAAGTTCCAGACAATCCAGAAACGGCAGAAGTATGGCGAATGTATTTCGATGGCTCGCTGAAGCTGCAGGGAGCAGGAGCAGGGATTCTCTTCACTGCACCTGGGGGCGAACACCTCAAGTATGCTCTCCAGTTGCTATTCCCGGCCTCTAACAACGCAGCCGAGTATGAAGCTTTGATACACGGATTAAACATCGCCATATCACTGGGTGTCAAGAGACTGATGGTGTATGGAGATTCTCTGGTAGTCATCAGTCAGATAAACAAGGAATGGGATTGTTCAAGTGATTCAATGGGAAAATACTGCGCCGTCGTCCGAAAACTAGAAGATAAATTCGAGGGTCTGGAGTTTCATCATATAGAAAGAGATCGGAACACGGCGGCCGATGTACTGTCCAAGCTCGGATCCGGTCAGACTCAGGTCCCGCCGGGGGTCTTCGTGCAAGAAATTCTCCAGCCGAGCATCTCGACGGATCAAATAGAAGAGTGCAACATCATAGATCAACCCGAGTCAGACTCTGATGACTGGAGACAACCGATTATTAAGTATATAAGGAATGAAGAAGAACCAGATGACAAGAACTCGGCAGAGCGCATTGCCAAACAATCAGCTCACTATACACTCATTGGGGAGGTATTATACAGGAGGGGCGCGTCAGGCGTCCTCATGAAGTGCGTTCTCCCGTCCACCGGAAAGCAACTTCTGGAGGAAGTCCATGCAGGGCAGTGTGGAGTACATGCAGCATCCAGAACACTAGTCGGGAAGGTTTTCAGGTCAGGATTCTATTGGCCGACGGCGAAGAACGATGCAGCCGAGTTAGTTCAGAGATGCGAAGCTTGCCAATACCTGTCAAAGCAACAACACATGCCAGCACAGCAGCTACAGACCATACCCGTAACTTGGCCTTTCGCATGCTGGGGATTGGATATGATTGGACCTTTCAAGAAAGCTCAAGGAGGATACACCCATGTATTTGTAGCAATTGACAAATTCACTAAATGGATAGAGTTCCAGCCCATTGCCTCTTTAACCTCTGCTAAAGCCGTGGAATTCATACAAAGCATAATATTCAGATTCGGGATACCAAACAGTATCATCACTGACTTGGGATCCAACTTCACCAGTTCAGAATTCTTTGACTTCTGCGAGCAAAAGAGCATTCAGATCAAGTACGCATCTGTAGCCCATCCGAGAGCCAATGGGCAGGTTGAGCGAGCCAACGGAATGATATTGGAGGCACTCAGGAAAAGGGTCTTTGATAAGAACGAAAAATTCGCAGGAAAATGGATAAGAGAAATGCCTTATGTTGTTTGGAGTTTGAGAACCCAACCTAGCCGGGCCCTGCATGGAAACACTCCTTTCTTCATGGTCTATGGGTCGGAGGCAGTGCTACCTGCTGATCTCAAGTTTGGGGCGCCAAGATTGATCTTCGAAAGCATAGCAGAAGCCGAAGCCACCAGGCTGGAGGATATTGATGTACTTGAGGAAGAACGACTGAATGCAGTAATCCAATCAGCACGATACCAGCAGACTCTAAGGCGTTACCACGACAAAGCTGTGCGGCAACGTTTCTTTTCGATAGGAGACCTCGTCCTCCGCCGAATTCTAACGGGGGAGGGACGACACAAGTTATCACCCTTATGGGAAGGGCCATTCATAGTAGCAGAGGTCACTCGGCCCGGATCGTATCGCCTCACCCAGATGGATGGCACAGAAGTTGGGAACTCCTGGAACATAGAGCACCTCCGAAAGTTTTACCCCTAGCTGTATTTCAAAACAGCCGGGGCGACCATGTATTCTGTATAATGGAAATACGTCATCAATAAAGAGAGATTTCAAAGATACTTGGCTCGTTTACGATTGACTTGCATTCTTACTTAACTCGGGGTGACCACTATGCCCAACAAACGGAGCAATCGACTTAAGTCGGCAACGACTTAAGGCGGTGCAACATGCTCACGCTTACTTAACTCGGGGTGACCACTATGCCCTACAAACGGAGCAATCGACCTAAGTCGGCAACGACTTAAGGCGGTGCAACATGCTCACGCTCACTTAACTCGGGGTGACCACTATGCCCAACAAACGGAGCAATCGACTTAAGTCGGCAACGACTTAAGGCGGTGCAACATGCTCACGCTTACTTAACTCGGGGTGACCACTATGCCCTACAAACGGAGCAATCGACTTAAGTCGGCAACGACTTAAGGCGGTGCAACATGCTCACGCTTACTTAACCTAGGGTGACCACTATACCCTACTAACGGAGTTATCGGCTAAAGTCATTGACGGCTTAAGCCGGTATAGCATACTCGCGCTTATGCAATTCAGGGGATGACTTCCATATCCCACAAACGACCTTCGTAATTATCGTACAGCATTACCACAAAACTTGTGAACTAATAAATTCTGATACAATAAGAGAGTGATAATGTCATTCGAATGATAAGCCGATAACCTCTAACGAGTACTTGATCATGCTAACTGTGCGCTCAGAGCACGCGAAATGTTTCTTTATTTTCCAATGTCTTTCTCAGGAACGACCGACGAAGAAGGGCGATTCGAAGAATCGGGGGCAGCATTCACATCGGCTCTTATGTCTTCAGGGACAACCACGCCGGGTCTTCTCATCAAGATTCGTCCCGCCCGAATAGCCTTGTCCAGGGCTTTATCACGCTGAGCTTTGAAAGTGACCGCAGTTTCTTCGACAACTCTAGTAGCCAGCTGAGCAGCTTCTAACTCCTAAGTAATGGATTTCTTAGAAGCTCGGAGTCCTTTGATGGTGGCGTCCTTTGCTGATAGCAACTGTGTAAGGCGGGTCACTTCGTCCGAAGATTCTTGCAGCCGGCGACGCTGATTGTCCAGTTCTTCCATCGTAAAACGGTGGCTCCTCTCCAAGATGGTTAGCGAGTTGCTGGAATCTCGATACAATCTGTCCAGATTGTCGCGAGAAGCAGCAAGGATGCGTTTTTCTTCCTACAAGCAAAAATCAACTCATTCAGAATCCAAGAGCATGATAAGGCGAAGCACGGTTTTGAAAGTTACCTTTTCAGAGTCAAGCTGAGCATGAAGAGAAGAACTCAGAGCGTTGGCGTCATCCAAAGCCGCGGAGACCTGACTCAGTTCAGTCTGGCTCTGGGAATACCTCTCCTCGAAGTCAGTGCACCGTCGAGCCATTTCAGCTTGATCTTGGGAATGTTTTTCCTCAAGAACTGCAATCTGCCGAGTCATTCCTATCAAGAGGTAATCAAACAAAATGAGGTCAGAAGGTAAAACAGTCCACGGACAAGAACAAAGAAGAAGAAGAAAGGACACTAACCAGCATTAGTTGCCTCCAACTCGGATACACGACCCCGAAGCAACACCGGATTCCAACGGTCAAGAGATGAAGCCACTTCCGGGATGGAAGCACCCTGCGACTTCAGCTGGCTGGCCATTCCATCCACCAAAGCCTGATAAGAAGAGCGGATAAACATAATGACAACAATTCATGCAACATAAAGATCAAACTAAAGCACAGCACAGCACCTGGAGGTTGGAAAAGAGCGAAGGGATCCCCAAGTCAGGAGAAATCAGCTGGTAACCAGGTGCCAGACCACCACCCGAAGCAGCTTGCAGCACACCAGCAGGAACGAGCTCAGTACATTCAACCGAGCCTAACGCCAGACCAGTGGGGATGCTGCCCTCTAAAGCGACCCCCTGATCCGGAGTTTGGGCCACCACCATACCGCCAGAGTGTGGAGGTGAACCCGCATGAACATCCATGGAAGTGCAGGAAGGAGACCTCACTCGGACACCCTCGGGGGCTGGGTCAAAGTTGGCACTGCCCACTTCAGCCGGATCATCCCCGGCAACACCCTCGGGGGCTGGGCAGTGGTTTACACTCTTCACCCGAGCTAAGCCTTCCCCGGCGACATCCTCGGGGGCTGGGCGCGTGTCAGCACTATTCAAGGGGTCCAAGCTCTCTACCGTAACCACCTCTAAGGTTGACGGGCCTTCAGCTACTTCCATGGGACCAGGACAATCCAAATCAACATCCCGACCCTCGAGATCATGCTCTAAGGTCGACGAGGCACGGGATGACCTCAACCCAGCATCAGGCACGGCAGCACAAGTCTCTGTTGCATCAACATCCACAGGCTCTGATAGCAAATCCTCTGGGACCATATCCTCTAGAGTTTGATCAAAATTGGCCATGGACAGCTCTTGTAGACCAATAAGGGCAGACAAAGCAGGAGAAGGAACTCCACTACTTCCACCGCTAGCGACGAACTGCCGACTGTTTTTCCGAGTTAGTGGAGTTTCATTTTCTTCCTCTTCATCTTCCACAGTAACAGCACAAACAGCATCTTCATTGGGGTCAGCAGCAGGCGGAGCACACCCATTGGGATCAATGTCAGCAAGGCCAGTTGCAGTCATTTCTTCAGCAGCAGGAGCTAAGGTACTGGCGTCCTCGTCAAAGCTGGATACTCGCCGGAGGCGTCTTCTCTTCTTCTTCTGCTCATCAGCAGAAGGCTCGGGCTGACTGGTTCGGCTAGGGCGCCTCGGACGAGTGCTGACAAGTTTCGGGACATCCAAAGTTGTATCAACCTCTGGAAGGGGCACCACTGCCAAGGTACCATCAGGAGCAGCATCGGACGAATCCTCAGCTAATAGATCAAGCATGTCATTTATGTCAGCATCACTGGGGTTCAGAGGCACTTCAAAATAAACCTGCCGTTCATCATCAGAAATCGCCCCGAGCGAAGCAACCAAAGTACTGACTTCCTCAGCAGAGGGTCGCACTCTAAGGCCCAAATTGCTGTCAGTCACAGGCGGATTTGACACAAAAAGGGTGAAAGCTTTGGGAGGAGGTAGGTTCCAAGACGAGTATGCCACTGGAGCACCAACATTTGAAACTTTACCCCTGAGGATCATCTCAAGTCGGCCTACCAAGTCAACAGAAGGAATTCTCCTATTGGTAACTCGGGTTGAGTCGGCCAGCCCTCGATACAGATATGCCGGATAGACCCTGTCTTTCAGCGGCTGAATGTTCTTGAAAACAAAATCTATGACCACAGCTTCGGCAGTCAGACCTCTCTCCTTCAGTAATCCGACTTCAGTAAGCAACACGCCTGCCTCGGTTACTTCTTGATCCGTGGGAGACTCAGTCCAACTCGGAGTACGAACGTCTGGCTGTCTTCCTGACCGGGAGGGGAGAGAATTTCCATAATTATCAACTATAAACCACTCCAGACGCCAACCTTTAATACTATCTTTGAGGGGTATCTCGAGATACTCGGTCTTCCGCCCACGACGCATCTCCAAACTTGCACCTCCGACCAACTGATGTTGCCCCCCGGCCATCCCAGGACGGCAGTGATACAGATACTTCCATAAACCAAAATGCGGCAGCACGCCGAGATAAGCTTCGCAAAGGTGAACGAAAATGGAGATTTGGAGAATGGAATTAGGGTTCAAATGAGTCAGGTTGATGTGATAAAAATCAAGGAGGCCACGGAAAAAAGGAGAGATGGGAAGGCCGAGGCCGCGGAGAAGGAAAGGAGCGTAAACTACAGACTCGTGGGTATCCTCTGTTGGGACAGTTGTTCCGTGGCAAATCCGCCAAGAACAGAGTTCCCGTGGAGGAAGAACCCCGATGGAGACGAGGCGGAGAAGCTCAGCTTCAGAAATTACAGACATGTGGTTACCTGCGAAGGGTAACTGACTTTTGGGGTCGATTGCGGGGATCACTGCAGCAGACGAGTTCGCAGTTTTCCTCTTGGGCGCCATCTTGCTTCTCACTGGCGGACAGAGTAGGAGGCGAGTGGCAGAGAAGATTCAGATGCGGAAATGCAAGAACTAGGGCACGGAAAGCAAAGGCGGCTAAAAGCGCAACTCTTATGGGATATTCTTAAACCAGATACCGTTTCAAAAAGTGCCCAGTCATCACCCGGCGGCTATTTCCGAAACCTCAGCATGCCACGTGGACATCTGGCAGTTATTTCCGAAAAAGCCGATGTGCCACTTTATCACTCGGATATTATCCTCAAAATAACCCGCGCGGCTGGCTATTACTCAGCGTTGCCTCTAAGACGCTGACCCCGTATTCAATCGCTCGGCATTACTTCTAAAATGCCGACGCAGACCTTCAAATCACTCAGCGTTGCCTCTAAAACGCTGACCCTGTATTCTATCGCTCGGCATTACTTCTAAAATGCCGACGCCGACCTTCAATCACTCGGCGTTGCCTCTAAAACGCTGAACTCGTGTTCAATTGCTCGGCATTACTTCTAAAATGCCGACGCCGACCTTCAATCACTCGGCGTTGCCTCCAAAACGTTGGTCCTGTGTTCTATCGCTCGGCATTACTTCTAAAACGCCGACGCTGACCTTCAATCACTCGGCGTGGCCTCTAACACGCCGACCTCGTGTTCAATCGCTCGACGTTACTTCTAAAACGCCGACGCCGACCTCCAATCACTCGGCGTTGCCTCCAAAACGCTGAACTTGTATTCTATCGCTCGGCATTACTTCTAAAATGCCGACGCCAACCTTCAATCACTCGGCGTTGCCTCCAAAACGCTGAACTTGTATTCTATCGCTTGGCATTACTTCTAAAATGCCGACGCCGACCTTCAGTCACTCGGCGTGGCCTCTAACACGCCGACCACGTGTTCAATCGCTCGGTGTTACTTCTAAAACGCTGATGTCAACCTTCACATCGCTCGGCGTTGTTTCTAAAACGCCGATACTGACTAAGATATTACTCGGCAGCTACTTCTGGAGGCGTCAATATGATGCGCAAGTTATTCATCTACTATATCAAAAGAATCAGTTCAACAATCAGAGAAAGCGAGTCATCGAAAAGGGGGTCAACGACAGTTCTTCATTAAGGGGAAGTTAATAAGTTTACAAACCAACTCTTCACGAGTTGGTGCTTCCCTACTTCTACTCTACATTACTACTACTACTAAACTACACTATACTACTCTACATTACTACTACATTATTCTAACTATACTAATATTTAAAAACCAGTGGCGTTTAGCCACTGGCCCTGCCGCCGCTGCCCTTGCCGCCGCCGCCTCCGGTGCTGCCCACGCTGCTGCCGCCCTTGGTGCCGCCCTTGCCGCCGCTGCCTCCGCCGCCGTTGCCGCCATCACCGTCGCCGTCGCCACCGTCGTCGTCGTCGCCGTCGTCGTCGTCGTCATCCTCGTCCTCGCCGCCGTCCGAGTCCTCCTCGTCCGAGGAGAACTCAGACTCATCCGAGCCCTCGAGCCCGGAGCGCTCGACGGCCCGGATGTACGTCCAGACCTCCGCCGCAAGCCCCTGGGAGTCGTCTGAGTCATCAGACGACTCACGCAGGGGGATGGGAGCCGGAGACCCCTCGGACTTAGAGGAGAACTCCTCCTCTGAGTATTCCGAGTCACCAAACCCCTCCGATGGAGGAGTCGGCTCACGCTTGTGCTTGTTGTTCTTGCCCATGGTGGAAGCAGACAGAAGGGAGGAGAAGAAGGCAGTAAAGAGCAGCAAAGAGATGTGAAAAAACCAGAGAAGCAAAGGTGTTATTTATAGAAGGGAAAGGCAACTGCTCACTTCCAACCGCGGTCACTGAACAGTCGCAAGGCATTCAATAAGCACTCCCACCCATCTGAAGACACGTCAGACGGCGGACGCCGTTTCATGCAACACTACACCCATTGGGACTCCAGTCAACAGTGCAAAGGATATGATTACACTAGCCGTCCCATCGCATTACTACTCAGAAGCAACCGGCTAAAACACTCAGCGTACCAAGCCGTCCCTTGCCCACACCCATTGGGGGGGGACGCCCAGGAATTATCAGTATATTTTTCAAAACGGTCACATCCGTGCAGGGCATGCAGTGAATACCTCAAGACAAAAATGAGATATCAGTAAGGATCAGAGGAAAGCCAAATATAGCCAGCAAAGTACAAGATATGGCCGACAGAAGCGACGTGAAGACTAGACAGAGAACGTCCGTCAAACGTCCAATCAATCGCAGAAGCAAATAAATTGCACTACCTAGCAAGATATGGATGGATTGCAAACTCGGCTGCTGAAGACAAAATATACGCTGACCTCTGCAGCAAAATATTGATGACATAATGCTGACCTCCAAAGCATAATGCAAAATAGCTTCATGCCAGTTTCTACAAATGAAAGGAAGACCTTCGAATGGATTATCCTTAAAAATCCATTTGAAGGTCGGGGGCTACACCCATTGGGTGCACCTCCGGTGCACCCCGTGGATTATCATTCCAAACCGATATAGTGCCGGCTTCTAAGGCGTGGGACAAGATCGAAAAGACCAATCCTCAACCGAGATACAGGAGCGCACATGGAGATAATTTCTGGGGAAGACCTTCGAGTAGATTATCTTCTAAAATCTACTCAAAGGTCGGGGGCTACACCCATTGGGTGCACCTCCGGTGCACCCAATGAAGTTCAGAACCCTACAAACCAAAACGCCGACCTCTAAGGCACAAGCACAGAACTAAACTTCGGTCGAACGAGTGATCGGAGCAAGAGTAGGCAACATGAAGTTATTTTTTGGACCTTGGATCTTTGAGTAGATTACCTCTAAATCAACCCAAAGATCGGGGGCTTGTGGGGGATAGATATCCCCTGGGTCCACTAAAGAAGTAAAAGGCCTCACGAAAGGCCCGAGGGCCCAGTAATTCGTAAGGTCGTTCTTTCGTGGGCCTGGGGAAAGACAACCAACAAAGAAGAGAAGACGTGAGACTGGACTGGTGCAAACCCGGACGGCCCACAACGTCGAACGAATGAATCGCAACAGAGACCCGACTTTCCCGCGCTGAAGCCCCCATGCAACGGAGCCATGTGAGGATAAGTCGGCGAAGGTTACGTAGGGATAAACTCAAGAGGTTCACTATCTTTTAGCTACTTGATGTTATCATATCACATGTACTGCCTCACGGCCGAGTATTTAAGGCCTAGGGGGCACCCCTTCAGATCGATCGACCCGGTTTTACTTAGCCACCCATGTAAACTCTCTGCACCCTCTATCCGGAGAGCCCTCTTGTAACCACACTCATATACTCACCAGGACGTAGGGTGTTACGCACTTCTAAGCGGCCCGAACCTGCAAATCTTGTCCATTGTCCCTCGTGCGATCGGCACGAACCATTTTGCTACAGTCGTCGACACCGTCCTACTCCTAAAAACACCTTGAGGGGCAACCCCGGGTGTGCGGTCGGACCCAAAACACCGACAGATTCTACTTTCTCTTCCATGGCGAAGACTGCGCCCACCAAACCGGAGACTGCCCAGAGACGAAGGCCACCAAAGACAGGATGGCACGGGCGCAGCCAGCCGACAACCCTAGAGTTGTTGCGCACACTTACCAGCAACCCCCTCCGCCATATATCCACGCCCCCGCCCCACATCCACCGCACCACGCTTACCAACACCATCAGGAAGTACAAATCGTACCTCCCCCACCCCCACCTCCACACCAGCAACATCAAAAAATCCCCCACCCCCACGCTCCAAAGCAAGAAGACTTCGCCGATCAGCCGTATCGCGGAGTCATTCACATGATCACTGGGGGGTCCAGCACCGACTTCGACACAAAGCGGCAGAAGCGGGACCACTACCGCAGCATCAACCACGTCGCCATCACTGACCCAGTCGTGCAGACAAAGTGGTCCCACGTACCGCTAACCTTCAACTCACGAGACGTCGACCGGCGCAGCGCCCCCCACATCGACGCCATGGTTATCAACTGCAGCGTGGCAGGCTGGGACCTGCACAAAGTCCTAGTCGACAATAGCAGTCAGGCGGACATCATTTTCCTCCACGCCTTCGACCGCATGGGCATAAGCCACAGCCTGCTCAAGCCTTCGGACAACCCGTTGTATGGCTTCGGCGGCAAGGGCACTTTCCCTGTCGGCAAAATAGAGCTGCCTCTCTCCTTCGGTGTAGCACCCAATGCCCGAAGTGAGAAAGTGACCTTTGATATTGTGGATATGGTATATCCGTACAACGCCATCATGGGCCGGGGCTCCATCAATAAGTTTGAGGCAGCCATTCACGGACTGTACATGTGCATGAAGATACCAGGTCCGTTAGGCGCCATTGCGGTCTACGGCAATCAACAGACTGCATGCAACATAGAGCGGGACTTCATCCCCGGACAAAGGAACGTGCACTGCCTCACAGCCCAGCGTGAGGTCCCAGCGTCCGTCAACCCAACCGACAAAGAGCACGACAAGGCACAGCTGCAGAGCAACGATGGGACCAAGACTGTTCCCCTCGACCAGGCCACGCCCAAGCAGACAGTCACTATCAGCGAAGACCTCACTTCGCACGAAGAGGAGAAACTCCTCTGCTGCCTGTTCAAGAACAAAGATGTCTTCGCCTGGTCAGCCCTCGACCTGGTCGGGGTCAGCCAATCCATAATTGAGCACAGCTTGGGAATCGACCCTTCGGTGAGACCGAAAAAACAGCGGCTTCGCAAAATGTCCGACGAGAAGACAGAGGCCGCCAAGGCAGAGGTACACCGCCTCCTGGAAGCCAAATTCATCGAGCCGGTGGCTTACCCCACGTGGCTCTCCAACGTTGTGATGGTGCAGAAAAAGAGCGACAAGTGGCAAATGTGCATCGACTTCACCAGTCTCAACAAGGCCTGCCCAAAGGACAACTTCCTGTTGCCGCGGATCGACAAAATAGTCGATAGCGCGACCGGATGCGAAGTCATGTCACTCCTTGACTGCTTCTCCGGTTACCACCAGATATACATGAAGGAGGAAGACAAGGCTAGCACCAGCTTTATAACACCCTTCGGCACATATTGCTTCATCAGAATGCCGGAGGGACTCAAGAACGCCGGGTCCACCTTCTCCAGGCTTACCAAAATAGTGCTCGAAGGGCAAGTTGGCAGAAATATATTCACATATGTGGACGACATCGTCGTCGCCAGCAAGAGCAAGGAGGACCATCTCGCTGACCTCGCCGAGACATTCGCGAACATGCGAGACGCACGACTCCGCCTAAACCCGGAAAAGTGCGTCTTCGGCGTTTGCCAAGGCAAAATATTGGGCTACTTGGTATCACACCGCGGCATCGAGGCCAACCCAACCAAAATTTAGGCCATCATCAACATGACGCATCCGCAGTCTGCCAGAGACGTCCAGCGCCTGACGGGCAGATTGGCCGCCCTCAACAGATTCATCTCCAGATCCGCTGAGCGAAGTCTTCCTTTCCTCAAAACTCTCCGTGGCGCAAAAGACTTCGCTTGGGGACCAGAGCAGGCAGCGGCCTTCGCCTCATTAAAACAAGCCCCAACTCCTCGTTACCCCTGTTGCTCTATGTTGCGGCTTTGCCGCATGCGGTCAGCGCGGCACTGGTGCAGGAGCAGACAGTTGAGGGCATGATCAGGCAGTGCCCAGTTTATTACGTCTCCGAAGTGCTGACACCGTCCAAATGTAACATGACAGAACTGGAGAAGATTGCCTACGCAGTTGTTATGTCTTCGCGCAAATTGCGCCATTATTTTGAAGCATTCAAGGTCCGAGTCACCTCAGACAGGGGACTTGGTGAATTGTTCAGAAACCCGGAGGCATCGGTGAGGATTTCCAAGTGGGCGGCCGAACTCTCCGGCTACCACATCAATTTCGAGCCCAGGACAGCCATCAAGTCAGAAGTCCTGGCAGACTTCGTCGTCGACTGGACTGAGCCAATAACACAGCCGGACCCGTCCGCAGAGAAGGTTTGGACGATCCACTGTGACGGCGCATGGTGCCATGCGGGGGCAGGCGCCGCTGCAGTCATCACCTCACCCGCCGGGGTCAAGCACAGATATGCAGCACGCCTCAGCTTCGCTCTGGAATCTGACAGATGCACAAATAACATAGCAGAATACGAAGCAGTCATCCTCGGCCTCCGCAAGCTGAGGGCCCTTGGGGTCACCACCTGCATCATCAGAACAGACTCCAAGGTAGTTGCCGGCCAATTCGAGAAAGACTATGCAGCAAAGGACCCCGCACTTGTGCAATACCTCGCGGCCATCCGAAGTCTCGAGAGACAATTCAAGGGATTCACCTTGCAGCATGTGGACCGGGCCAAGAATGAAGAGGCCGACGCACTGGCCAAGGCTGCCGCCAGAGGCGAGTCCCTGCCCTCCGACGTGTTCTATCATGTCATCGGCACGCCAGCCGTCCGGAGCCCCGAAGGGCTCCAAATAACCAATGACAGCGAGGGCCACCGCATAGTCAACCTTATTATGACCGAAGACTGGCGGGCACCAATAACCCTGTTCCTACAAGGGTACTACCACCCAACTGACATCAACGAGGCCAAGCGCCTCAAACATCGAAGCCGGGACTTCGCACTGATTGAGGGCCAACTCTACAAGAAAGGGGGCAGTCAGCCAATGCTTAAATGTGTCACCGAGACCGAAGGCGTCCAAATCCTGCGCGAAGTCCACAGTGGTACTTGCGGCTCTCACGCAGGGCCAAGGGCCCTAGCTGCAAAGGTGATCCGCCAAGGTTTCTACTGGCCTACAATGATCTGCGCTGCACATCGGGTTGCAAGGTCCTGCGAAGCCTGCCAGAAGTTTTCTCCTCGATCAGGCAGCCCCTCGCAATTCACAAAACTGATCGCCCACACATGGCCTCTCCAGCGCTGGGGCCTAGACATCGTCGGGCCCCTGCCCACGGCTCAGGGGAACCTTAAGTTCGCCTTCGTCGCTGTCGAATACTTTACCAAATGGATCGAGGCAAGGGCCGTTTCCACAATAACATCAAAGACTGCACAGAAATTCTTTTGGCAAAACATTGTTTGCCGCTTCGGAGTACCGTCCGAACTAACAGTCGACAACGGCAAGCAGTTTGGCAGCCAAGAGTTCAAGGATTTTTGCTTCTCCATTGGCACCAAGCTTGCCTTCGCCTCAGTATATCACCCGCAGTCCAACGGAGTTGTGGAACGCGCCAATGGAAAAATTTTCACAGCTGTCAAAAAGATGCTCCTCGACGAAAAAAGGGCAAGTGGGCCGATTTGCTACCTGAGGTGGTCTGGGCGCTAAACACGACTGAGTGCAGGGCGACCGGGTTCACCCCCTTCCGCCTGCTATATGGATCGGAGGCCATGACCCCACAAGAAATAAAACATGGGTCCCCGCGAACAGTTCCGTCAGCCGTCCCCGACGTGGACGAGCCCACTTCGAAAGATCACATCGATGGAGACCGAGTCTTCGCTCTACAGGCTCTGAATAAATACCAAGCCCAGACAAAAGCATGGCGCGACCACGCAGTCATCCCGAAAGAATTCAGCGAAGGGGACCTCGTACTCGTCCGAACAGCTCGGACAGAGTCCAGGGGCAAGCTGGAGCCCAGGTGGGAGGGCCCTTTCATTGTCAAGACGAAGGCCTCCCCCAGCGCATACAGGCTCGCAACGGCAAACAGCGAAGACCTGGAGCACTCCTGGAACATCGACAATCTCCGCAAATTTTTTGTTTGACTCATCAGGGCCGATTCGCCCTTGTAATCCGCAGAAACAATTTTATTCTGGCCCGCACTCTTTTCCTCCCGGGGGGTGAGGTTTTTAACGAGGCGGAGTCATGTAATATACAAGCGAAAAATCCCCCGCAAAAACCTGCGTCGAAAAAAGACCGCGCCAGCGGTCTTCGACATTCGACCAATACAAAGTCACAGCGAGGCTCAGCGATAGCCACCCTCGCGTGCGACAACTCCGCGCAAAAGTCGCCTAAGGGTGCAGCCGGACTAGCACAACAAGTGCGAAAAATCGATGTCTTCCGCAAAGACTATCGGTGCAAAAGTCGCCTAAGGGTGCAGCCGGACCAGCACAACAAGTGCGAAAAATCGTAGTCTTCCGTGAAGACTATCTGCGCAAAAGTCGCCTAAGGGTGCAGCCGGACTAGCACAACAAGTGCGTAAAATCGAAGTCTTCCGCGAAGACTATCCGCGCAAAAGTCGCCTAAGGGTGCAGCCGGACTAGCACAACAATTGCGGCAAATCGATGTCTTCCGCGAAGACTATCCGCGCAAAAGTCGCCTAAGGGTGCAACCGGACTAGCACAACAAGTGCGTAAAATCGAAGTCTTCCGCGAAGACTATCCGCGCAAAAGTCGCCTAAGGGTGCAGCCGGACTAGCACAACAATTGCGGCAAATCGATGTCTTCCGCGAAAACTATCTGCACAACAGTCGCCTAAGGGTGCAGTCGGGCGAAGCTTAACAAGCGTACACCAATCTGCCCGCGCAAAGACCGGCTACATGCGTACCCGACTAACACAACAAATACACCAGACAACGTACGTAACGCCTTCGTGAGCATAGCCGAATGTGCGAAGGCATACAACCTCACCATACAAGCCATTACATATGTACAAGCGAGGGCATCACACTCGGCTCAACCTTCGGAATAATTCCATCTCCCTATAGTTAAACAGCATTATCCTCAGCTCCTCACCCGCAAAAAGACTTCGCAGCTCCCCCTCACCTGAACTCACAGTGGCCGGCAAGGACAACAGTTCTTGCCTGCCAGCCCTGCTCACACGAAGCCGACCGCCGTCCGCCTCACTCACTCTACGCTTCGCAACCGCCCTTCGCCGCCTGCGCCCAACACTCAGACCAAGCACAGCTTCAGCATCAGCAGCATGCGGCGAAGCCTCCGCCGCTGCCACATCCAAGGCCGCAAAGTAGTCCAAGTCCTCATTCGACGACTCTTCGGTCCACTCAACAGAGCTCCCAGAGTCACCAAAATCGGAAAACTTAGATGCAGTCTCATTCGATTTATTCCCATCATCCACGGTCGAAGCCGCCAAAAAATTAGCAGTAGCGGTTGCGTGCGCAGGCCCAAAATCTTGAACCTACGCAGCAACCAAGGTTCAGCAACAATATCCAAAATTCCCTAACTACCCACACCCACTAGGCCACCTGCGAAGACCCATCCGTCGTGGGATCCTCCGCTGCCGGCTCCGCCGCCATCTGCACAGGATCGTCGGCCCTCGGCGCGGCAGTTGGCGACGGGCCTCCGTCGGCCACGGTGGATGAGGGGGCATCGGGAACGCCTTCGACGGTTTCCGGGGGCGGCTCCGGGGCAGTCTCGGGCGTAGCCACCACCGGGTTCGACTCCGACTCAGGCTGCGCACTGTTTAAAGCCCCGAAGTCCTCCACCCTCTCGCCACGCGCCGCCTAAGACAGAGCACACAGATTCAGCACACCCACATATAACCCACACGCAACAAACACTAAACAAAAGCCAAACATTACCTGACCCCTCGCCGTCTCGGCCCGCTCCCTGACCACCTCCCGACCGTGGGGGCCCCACATCCGGTCGTAGAGGGCTCCGGCGGATTCCTTCACTATAGGGTCCTCAACCTTGTAGATATCACGCTCGAAATCCTCATCAGCTTGGTCGAAGACCTCAAAGTGCTGGCACCCTTCGCGAGAAAGCGCGTTCATCGCCCCCTCGCAGGTGACCAGGAAGGCATAAGACATAAACCCCTCCACGATGGTGGGGAGCGCCTACAACTCCTCCTGTATCCACTCGAGGCAGCGAAGTCCGGGCTCTTGGTCCGGCACTTCGAAGTCAGCGGTCCGCGCGCCCAGCTCATGGTATGAATCCATAAGCAGTTTGCGTGTCCGCTCAGCCTCCGAGCGCGTCGAGGCCTCGGCCCTCTCCACGCGGCTCTGCAGAGCGCTGAGCCGCTCCTCCATCTGCTCGGCGCGCTGCCTGGCAAGACTGCCCTCCGCCCGCGCCAAATTAGCCTCCGCCTGCGCAGCCTGTGCCTTGGCGAGGGCCTCATTAGCCTCCTTCCTCTCCTCCGCCAGTTGGCGCCGGAGGTCAGTCTTCTCACCCTCCAGCGCAGCCACCTTATCTGCCAGCTTGCGGCACTTACTGTCGGCGGCCGACTTTTCCCGGACGGCGTCAGCATGTTGCGTCCGAAGTCTCTCGACTTCGGCAGACACAACTACCGTCAGGGCCCCCGACGCCGCGCGGTCTGCGAAGTCAGCCGCCTACAAGACACACATAAGACCACAGCCCCGGCGAAGCCGGTAAAAAAACCGAAGTCTAGCTCAACGTACCTGACTTAGTGCCTCCTTCATCTCCTTCAGCCGGCGGGACACAGCACCCGCCTCGTCCCTGACGGCAGTGAGTGCCGATATCTCGCCGCCGGCACTAAGAGCACTGCCCTTCGCCCTTGGCACCACGACAGCCGCCGCGGTCGCCGCGGCAGGAGGAACAACGACAAGTTGGCCTTCGTCCGACCCTGCGACGTATCAACAAATTAAAAAAAATTGAGCCAACGACTTACCAACAAGATAATCGTCCACACTAATGTCGGTGGCGAAGTCGGCAACGCGCTTGCCCGGCGGCGGCAACCCTCGGGCCGCCTTCGCGGCCTCCGGCACCCTGCTGGACGCAGGGGCAGCCTTCGCAGACTTGGAACCACCGGCGGCAGCCGCCTTCGCAGCCTCCGGCGCCCTGCTGGATGCAGGGACGGCCGACTTCGCCGCCAGCGGCGGCAGGCCTCCGCCAGGGGCAGTAGCCTTTGCAGCCCCCCGCTGCCTCTTCGGCCTGGCCTCATGAACCCTGACGACCGCCTGGCGCTTCTGTGCAGCTCCCTGGCGATCCTTGTCCATCACTGCCGACACAACAGCAGCAATATTCCGCCCGTAAAGAAACACTTTCCAATCACGAACCATGCGAGATGTAAAAAAGTCTTCGTCGGCCACGCGGGGGATAGGAACATTCTTAGGCCACCAACCCCGGTAACCCTCAGCATCCGCGCCGAAGACTCCCGGAGCTCGGGCGAAGACATCCTTCCCCCCGGGGCCGCGCATGTCCTCATCAATTCTCTAGCAAAACCATCGGAAACCCCAAGTCCTCCCATAGCAGTACCTAGTTTCCTCTTCTTAGAGGACGGGGCGGCCGCCGGCGCGGGGTCGTCTCCAGTCTCTACCACCGGTTTTTTCCCGCGACGATCCACATCGTCTTGCCCGGGATAACCGCCATACGGCATACGATTCAACTCAAAAACCCTGTTCAAGCGGTCATTCGACCCGCGAATATCCCAGCTACGCTGGCCCTCTGTCTTCGGCACGTACCGACCAATGATCCGCACCGCCCCATCCTCCGCCTCACGCACAAAGGCGGCCGGATCACGGCTATGCAGATCCAGCGCGAAGGCGGGACTTCGCACCAGCTTCCCACCATGGGAAGGCATCTGGCGAGGGCATACTTCGCTCAACGCCCAGCCATGCGCCAAAGGCCACACCCCGTACGCCACAAACTCCTCAACCAAATCGCGCCCGCTGCTCAGGCCGGCGGCGCACCGAAGGGCCCCTTCGTCCGCATCCTCCACCGCCACTTCAAACGGCGGGTATGCTGAGTAAAAATGCGAGCACACCTCGGACACGGGGAGCCCCAGATGGTCTTCGACTGTGCCCTCCGCGACGTAGAACCAAAACTCATGCCAATTGCCCCACTTGTTGCGGGCGCAAGGAACCAACTCAACTACCTCCATCGTGGTCTTGCCGGTCTTCGGCGTAAATGTACAGGACCCAAACTGGGCAACTTCGTCTCCAATCATCCTCTTCTGCCAGTGTAGGCAATAGTACTTCGCGAAGACTTCGACTGATGGCTGTCCGCCTTATGAAGTTGTCGCCCAGACATATTTCGACAGAGCCACCACGTCATTCGGAGTCAGCTGATGGATCTGAACATTAAATCTGCGCAGGACTTCTCCCACAAATCGGTGCGTAGGCAGGCGAAGACCAGCGGCAAAGAACGCCTCGAACCCAACCAACTCGCCCTCCGGCTTGGGGACCTCCTCCGTCCCCGGGACACGAGCGACTCCACCGCCAAAGTAACCAAGCTGCTGCATATCTTGCACGCGGACCGAGGACATCCGCGACACACCGAAATCCACCATTTCGCCGGCGCGCAACTCCTCCGCCACCACTGTACTCAGCGTCTCCTCAACCGACGCGTCGGCCGGTGGCGTAGCGGCAGCAGAAGAAGAAGAGGTCGGCATCGCTACGTTCCGTCGGCGGCGGCGGGCGGTCTGCTTCACTCGGGCCAGATCTCCGGCGAACAAGAGCAAGGAGGGCAGACGAGCAGCAAGATGGTGGAAAAGGCGGCTAGGGTTTTCACGGAGCGCGGAAAGATAAAGTTTAAAACGCGCCGCCCCCCGCCCCCTTTTATACACAGGGCGCGGCGCTTCGGGAAACCCGCAGTCCAACAGTACGGTGTCAGTCAACGGTCATGTCAAAAACCCCCGCGGAACCACTTCGAGCGAGGGCAGCGTCTCCGCCATCTAGCGACGTCTTCGGCACTAGATGACTTAGTCGAACTGGTCCCTCGGAGGGCAAATGTTGGGGCGAAGGCGAAGACGCCACCCTTCGCTCGATGCCTTCGCCGTAATCGTCGGACCAGCGGAGACAAGACAACAGGCAGGCTCACCCTTCGTCCCACACGTCATCGGACGAAGACCTGTGACGAGGTCGTCCCATCACTGCGACCTCGTCCAGCACGGAGGCCCACGTGTGATCCGGCCCATTGTAACAGGCCCTGCGTGGCCGCTGCGCGTTACAGGCCTAATTTGTAAAGGCATCCCTGTAATTACGGTATGTAACCCTGCTTTATGGGAATATTCTGGGGATAACCTAGATGTCTGAGGGCACATGCGTCCTTAACACAGGGCGCGGCGCTGGGCACTCAGGTACCTATAAATACCCCCGCACAGTGCCCTTAAGGGGCTAGATTAACAGAGCTTTTGCCATCTCGTGCGAGAACCCTGTTTACGTCAACTCTCACCCCCGTTGGATCCCCTTGCACCTGGTAGCAAGTTCCAACAAACGTACTAAGCACATGCCGAGAAATATGATAAATCGGTAAGCCTAGTACCTGAGTGAACCTGGCAGCAGATTTTACTCCTCGCGACCTGAGACGTGGTCTCCCATTCCGGTTATGGTGGATACAAGTGCGGTCACTGCGCGACGACAGTCGGGGTCAGTTAGGCATTGTACGCCAAGGCGGTGAGCCCTAATCTGTTGACGGGGAATCGATGGGGACGGTTGATGTGTGTGGGGACGAAGTGCCTCGCCATGTCATGTGTTTAGGTTTACCTTGCAAGCATAAAAACTCGGTTCGAATCGTCTGCTTCTCGCATCTAATGAGACTGCTTGATTTGGAATAAGTGGAAACGTGTTGATTTGGCAAAAGATGTTGATTGCTAAATGTTTGATACCATGTATGATTAGATAGGTACATATTTAGTCTTAAGAGAGTCACACTAAAACTTGAAAAGCAAAAACTTGATTTAGACTCAGCTAGTGCTTTTGGCAAACCAAACCTCTCAGCCAAACAGCTGCATGTCTAGAGGTAGAGGAGTAGACTCCTCACACCAGGTAAGTCTAGCTGAATATTAGTATAGTCAACCTTGCTTGTGGCATAATTTTTTACAGGTTCTCTGGAGGATATGGATGCTGGAGTGACTTGGCCGTCCATCTTGCCACCGGGTTGGACAGTCGAGTGGGACCCTACTACCTCAGTAGAGGAGGAGCATGAGGAGTGATGGGCCAGGCTTCCCCATCCCTCCACTTATTTACCATTAGTTATATTCTGTTGCATCCCGAACAATGGTCACTACTTTTGATAAACTCCGATGATGTTGTAATAAATTTAAGTACTTATTAATGTATGGTTTTATGTTTTATTGTATTTGCTCTGTGCCTCACCTTCGAGTGAGTACGTGGACTGACGTTTTATTCCTATTTAAGTGTGGTCTAGCCTCTAAGGCGGGACTTAGGCACCTAAGTTGGAATAATTCGGGCGGTTCTGCCATAGTTCTCACCTCCCAGGACAAGAACATGTACCATCAAGAAGAGGAGCATGAAGGATGCCATGATGAGTTCGTGAGAGGTCTAGACCGTCGTCTCCCAGTCTACTATGGTTGTGGAGGATTGTTGTCATCATATGATGTAATTATTTTGTTATTTTATATAGAACCCCTATTATATAATAAAGATGTGACATTCATTTCTGTACCATGAGTCATCATATGTGTGAGACTTGATCCTAGCACACATTTGATTCGCGTCCAGGTTTTCCTTAAATTCGGGTGTGACATAAGTTGAGCTTTTTCAGTGCAAACATCCTCAAAACATTTAATGGCATGCACAAGTTTATCTAGAGAGGGTTTATCTTCATCATCATTATCACTATCATCACTAGAGGATGGATCACTTGTATTACCTCTTGCCATAAGGCATTTGTGTGATGAAGAGCGATGGTCGTGACTCCTTGGGGTTCATCTTCACTTGAAGAATCATCTCAAGTCTTGATTGTTGTGAGCGCCTTGCCTTTGATCCTCCTCTTCTTGGGTTCGGCCTGTTGGGGGTATGCTTCGTCGCCGAAGATCCTGTAAGAAGAAACACTTTGGCAGATCCTCTCAAAACCAGTGTCAAAGCTATAACCCATGAAGCTTCGAGATAGCCACATGTCTCAAGACGAAGGAGTGAACCGACTTAAAGATGAAATGACCAATCAACCAGTGGTAGCTTGTACTATGATTGTAAGCATTTGTAAAGGGCATGAATGTAATTTCTCACAGGACACTCGGATTGTAGCCTCGTCCTGTGCCTATAAATAGATGAACAGTACCCCTGTACTGTTCACGCAATCTTGTAATCGCTTGCACGCGACACTCGGATTGTAGCCTTCTATCAAGACGAAGGTATAAATGTGATCAAATGTCATATTATAATATTTAAATTTGTATGATGAAATATATGAATAAGTTTATGTGTTTTGATATATTATTCTTTCATGTTTTATATTTTATATTTCATCTTTCATTATTTCATAACTCTAATCACGAAGGTATGACATTCGTAACTCTTGCTCGTGGCCTTCGTCCAAAGTTCATTATACCTTTGGGGAGATAATGTTTCTATGGACAAAGGGCATTAACATTTAACATTTTATGTTGCCTTGTTCTTAATTCGAAGCATTTGAGAACAAGTCCCCAACATTGGCGCCCACCTCCGGTGAACTCACTTCCACTTTTTGAGCTGATGGCTTCGTTCAACAACCAAGCTAAAGCTGCTTCGGCTATGAAGCTGGTGTTCCCGATAACAGGCGGTTCATGCTCAAAGCCAGCCAACAAGAAGCAGAAGGAGGCTCAGAGAAGGGTACAATATGTTGGGGTGCAGGGACCCTTCATCAAGTCAAAATGGTCTCACATCCCAATTACCTTCTCCCAAGAGGACCTTCAGCTCAAGGATTACCCTCACAATAATGCTATGGTCATATCTTGTGTCATCAAGGGATTTCTAGTCCACAATGTTCTGGTTGATACAGGCAGTGCAGCGGATATCATATTTGCTAAGGCCTTCAGACAGATGCAAGAGCCAGAGGATAAGATCCATGATGCTACACACCCTCTCTGTGGTTTCGGAGGAAGGCAGATTGTAGCGCTTGGCAAGATCACAATGCCAGTGACCTTCGAATTTGTCCACAATACAAGAACTGAATAGGTTGTATTTGATATTGTTGACATGGAATACCCCTACAATGCAATTATTGGTCGTGGAACACTCAATGCATTCGAAGCAATTCTTCATCCAACATATTTATGCATGAAGATACCTTCGGATCAAGGGCCCATTGCTATTCATGGAAGTCAGGAAGCTGCCAGAAAGGCTGAAGGAAATTGGACAGACTCAAAAGCAATCCACAATATAGATGGAGCCGAAGCTTGTGAACAGTATAAGTACAGAAGAGAGAAGGCTGCTTCGGCTGATCAACTGAAACCCATGCTTCTATTTGAAGACATTGCAGAGCAGAAGGTATTGCTGGGGTCTCAATTATCTGAAAAGCGAGAGAAAACCTTGATAAGGTTTTTATTCAACAACAAAGATGTTTTTGCATAGTCAGCCAACGATCTCTGTGGTGACAACAGGGACATCATTGAACATTCCCTAAATGTCGATCCATCCTTCCGACCCAGGAAACAAAAGCTTCGGAAAATGTCTGACGATAAAGCCGAAGGTGCTCGGAACGAAGTAAAAAGACTTCTCAGTGCTGGTGTCATCAGAGAAGTGAAATACCCAGAATGGCTAGCCAACACTGTTATGGTGAAGAAGGCCAATGGTAAATGGAGAATGTGCATTGATTTTACTGATCTGAACAAGGCTTGTCCAAAGGATGAGTTCCCATTACCAAGAATAGATTCTCTAGTAGATGCAGCAGCTTCGTCAGAGCTCATGAGTATGCTAGATTGTTATTCAGGCTACCACCAAATCTGGATGAAGAAAGAAGATGAGCCAAAAACCAGCTTCATAACCCCTAGTGGTACATATTGTTATCTTCGGATGCCTAAGGGGCTCAAGAATGCTGGAGGAAACTTCAGCAGGATGACAACCAAGGTCCTTCATTCTCAGATAGGCAGAAATGTGCTAACTTATTTTGATGACATTATAGTGAAGAGCACGAAGCAAGAAAACCACATTACTGATCTGCAGGAAACATTTGCTAATTTTAGGCAAGCTGGCCAGAAATTAAATCCAGAAAAATGTGTCTTCGGAGTGAAGAAGGGCAAGTTCCTTGGTTGTCTAGTTTCAACGAAGGGGATCGAGGCCAACCCAAGCAAGATCGAAGCTATCCTTCGAATGGAGCCGCCAAGCACAAAGAAGGGGGCCCAGCGGCTGACAGGAAGACTGGCATCTTTGAATCGATTTATATCTAGATCAGCAGAAAGAAATTTACCATTCTTTGAAGTACTAAAGTCACCTGAAGTTTTTCAATGGGGCCCAACTCAACAGAAAGCTTTCGAAGAGCTGAAGCAATATCTGATCGATTTAACAACATTAACTCCACCCGTGCTAGGGGATCCATTACTATTGTATGTGGCAGCTTCGCACTTTGCAGTGAGTGCGACACTTGTGCAAGAGAAGCTCAAAGAACAAGCTAAAAAGCAAGTCCCAGTATACTTTGTCTCCGAAGTGTTGAGTTTATCAAAGAAAAACTATACAGCTGTGTTAATGGCGTCCAGAAAGCTTCGGCATTATTTCCAAGCATATCACATAATTGTTCCTTCGTCACAACCCCTAAAGGATATCATGAGAAATAGAGAAGCTACTGGAAGGATTGGAAAATGGGCCGCGGAGCTTAATGAATTCACTATTGACTACGTGCACAGATCTTCAATTCAATCTCAAGCGCTAGCAGACTTCATCGCTGATTAGACGCCAGGGGCTCACGAAGAGGGGACAAGCAAAGATGCCGAATCTTGGACAATGTTTTGCGATGGTTCTTGGGGAACCTTCGGTGCAGGAACAATTGCGGTCCTAGTGGTGCCTTCAAAAGTCAAAACATGTTATGCAGTCAAACTGGATTTCAGTTGCACAAATAATATTGCTGAGTACGAAGCACTTCTATTGGGGCTTCAGAAACTAAGGGCAATGGGAATAAGAAGGGCCATCCTAAAGATTGATTCTCAAGTTATTGTTGGCCATGTGGGTAAAAGCAGTAAGGCACGAGATCTGAAGCTTGAAAAATATCTGGATGCAGTTCGAAGGTTGGAAGCTTCCTTCGAAGGTTTTTTCGTCAAGAATATTCCAAGAGGTGAAAATGAGCATGCAGATTTGCTAGCCAAATCAGCGGCTCAGGGGCTCCGCCTACCCTCCGAAGTATTTTTTGAAACAATAAAAGCACCTTCAGTTGAGCTCATGGACATAGCAGTGCAAACATCCTCAAACCATTCAAACTATTGTCTGGTGCCGAAGCAATCACTCCAGAAGAAGCTAAGGCAGGATCAATAAGAACAGTGGCTTCGGTAGAGGACGAAGCTGATTATTCTGTGGCAAAAGATGCTATAGAAGGGATCAGGATTCATGCCATGGAGAACATCAATAAATATCAAGCCAAAACAATAAAATGGCGTGACATAAAAGTTCGGCTAAAGAACATTAAGCCAGGGCATTTGGTACTTCGGAGAGTTGCCAACCCAGATACAGTAGGCAAGCTATAGTTGAAGTGGGATGGACCTTTTTTGGTAGTATCTTCGTCAAGACCCGGTTCTTACAGATTGAAGGATATGGACGGCAACGACATTCCTAGATCTTGGAATGCGGATGAGCTTTGGCGATATTATGTCTAGCTTGATGTAATCTTTTTTTCTTTTTTATATGGCACCCTTTTCCTTTCCAAAGGGGGAGAAAGGTTTTTAATGGGGCCATAGCATGTAATTTTCTCTTTTTCTTATTTAGCTCTACGAGAGCAAAATCCACCAAATATGTAAATGTAAAAACTGAGCATGCACCATCGAGTGCAGAGATAAAGGAAAAAACAGGGAGAAGCTCGAAAGTCGTCCCTAAGGGGATGCAGAGCACGGCGAAGCTACAAAAAGCCGTTCCTAAGGGAGCGCAGCGTAAGTTTTCTGCTCAAAAGTCGTTCCCAAGGGAATGCAGAGCTTACAGCGAAAAGTCAACGCTGATACCGCTGAAATATAAGGCGAAGCGCGAAAAGTCAACGCAATACCGCCGAAATAGAAGGCGAAGAAGTTCAAAAGACGTTCCTAAGGGGATGCAGAACTTACAGCGAAAAGTCAGCGCTGATACACCGAAAAATAAGCGGTGAAGCCGAAAAATAAACGACAAAGAGACTTCGATCATTCCCACGGGAATGAAGGTTATGGTTGAGGCTTCATATGTGTGTGTTTGGACATTCATTTGCACGACACATTACATCATGCATTTGCATTCATAAACATTCATTTAGACATACATAGGATCATCATCATCATAACACAGGCGGATGCTTCGGCTCTAAAGATAAGGCTTCGGCAAAAAGGAAAAGAAGCAGTTTCATGCTTCGTTGTGTACGAAAAGAAGGGAAGGTGTTTTTCGCCTTCGGCTCAAAAAAATGCTAGTTTCGTTCACAGCAAAGCAGTTTCATGCTTCGTTGTGTACGAAAAGAAGGGAAGGTGTTTTTCGCCTTCGGCTCAAAAAATGCTAGTTTCGTTCTCATCGAAGCACTTCATACATTGATGGAAAGGTAAAAATATATTACAAGGTATGGACAAAAATTTACAGAATAAAATCTAATTCTTAAATTACAATATTCTTCACAAAGGTTATTACAAGAGTTTTTAGAGTTTTTTCCACAGCTATCTATTCAAGCTTCATCATTATCTATTAAGCTTCGGCTTTGTGCTCTTCAGCTTGGTCATCTTGTTCCTCAGCCTCGTCATCCTATACATATTAAAGTATTGTAAGGGAAATTCATGTTTAAAGGAAAAGGTAAGCACAAGGTATGATTTTGTTACCGGCTTAAGATGACTTCGAGCTTCGTCACCAGCTATGCTTCGTCGTCCACCCTTCGTCCATACTAGTTTTATAAATCTGTTTCCTATGCTTCGGGCAAGACTGGGAATATCAACCAGATCTGCTGGTGATAAACTAAAGTTGGGTCTATTGACAATCTTTCCATGTGTGCAACCAGATTTCAGGAAGGCGACAACTGTGCCCCGAGAAGCTACCAGGGCACAGAAATCACCATGTCCGACTATAATTTCATCAAGGGCATCAACTTCACCCCCGATATGTTCGAAGGCCCCTGGCAGGTCTTCAGTCGAAGGACTAAATTTTTCACAGCCGGCTCCAACCGAATGGAAGATCTGCTTCAGCCGTTGTACACATCGGATACTGAACTCCAGACATTTGTTTTGAAGCTCTGTCAATGATTTTTGCAAATTTGAACTTTTCTCGACCTTAGTCTCAAATTTTGCATTAAACTTCTGCTTTTTCTGTTCGAAGCTTTCTGACTTTGAGAGAAGCTCCGTATTTAACTTTGCAATTTTAGCTTCAGCTTCTACCAATAAACCTTCTGTTGTCTGAAGCTCGAAATTCTTCTTTTCAAGAGCAGCTGCTTGATCTTTTATTTTGCTTTCTAAACCCTCAATTATAACTTCATGTTTTTTTATCTTCAAGATCTTGTTGCATTCTCAAAGCTTTACTCAACAGCATACTCTGTGCACAAGCAACCTTCGTTAGAAAAAAACATTCATTGTTAAAGACAATAAAAAGTTGAAGAAAAGTTTTTTACATTGAAATTGGAATAGAATAAACTACCGACGATGTGCTGCCGTCGGTAGCGGCTAATGTCTGTCTCAAGCTTCGGGAAACCAATACTCTTTGATAGAGTACCGATAACCTTCGCTCCGGTTTGATCTCGGACGCAACCTAACTTTTCATCGTCAACACCACCGAAGAGTAGTGCCCCTGGTTGATATCCGCAGGATATGGCATATTCTTTTAACTCTTCTTTCTCAGCCTTCGTCAACTCTTGTCCAACTAAGTTTTGAAAGTTGAAAATTTCCTCTTCCGAAGCGTCTTCGGCTATTTCCTTCTCCTTTTCAGGCTTTGTGGCCATGGTTTCTTCGGTGGCTGCAACAATTTCTTCTGCGGCCATGTCTAGAAGTATTTTATCAATGTTAGAAAGTGTGCTTTCTAAATGTACATCTTTGGTCGTGGCAGCTTCGACAGATGCAGCTTCGGCCGGTGCAGCTTCGATAGTTGTACCGCTCTCAACAGCTACTACTTTTGAAACCGAAGCTGGTCGTGGTGTCCCTTTGATAGCTTCTGTCACAGTAATAATTCTTCATTTTTTGGCCCAGCTACCTTCTTCGCTATCGAAGGCTCCTTCTTCTTCTGAAAAAAGCTTCGTCAGATGTGGCGCCAGTGGACTTAGCTTGATAGGCAAGGATTCAGTCATTACCTTTAGAATTTCTGCCACATCGGTAGCAGAAGGTGATGCAGGAGTTTCTTCTTCAATATCAGTCGCCTTCTGCTTCAGAGCTGCAACTTTTCTCTTCTTCGGAACAACTGTCGTCGGCTCAGGGCTCAATTTCCTCTTCTTTAGTTTTTCTTCATCTTCTTTTACCATTCTAGCGGCCTGTCTGCCCACAACACTGACAACTCTTTTTCTTTTCTGCCCTTTGGTGCCCTTGTTCAACCGTTCATAATCAGGATATTCAAAATGTAGAGCATCCATTACTCGATTCAATCTTCGCTTTGGTCGGGAGCCCAAGGCTGCAGTCATCAATTGATATTCTTTTTTTGTATAGTTCCCTAAAATCTTGTTACACATAACTTCGATCGTGTCCAGCCATTCTTGGCAGGGTTCCTTGAAGTGTTTTTTGAACTTAAACTGATAAGGCAGCCGAACGAGTTCACCCTCTTTCTTCTCTTCTTCAAGCTTCGGCATACACCACTTCCTCAGCGTTGGGAACACTCTGCTGGCTAGGTATTCCTGGACTAAGTCCCTAGACCCAATGTGTTTAGACACAATTCTAAACTCATAAACAACATCTTGGCATGGATCCCCCGGTGTCATGTTGCATTGAGATTTAGTCAGCCCGAAGATTAGCTTAAGCGGGCTTTGAACTATCTTCTCTTTTTCTTCATCAATTTTAACATAAAACCATTCAGATTTCCAACCGGTCGGCCATTTAGTGCGATAGCTGACCACCAGTGTCTTCATATCCTTCCGATAAGCAAAATTATAACAACCAAAGTTCTCATGCAATCCGTCTTCTCTAGCCTTCGTCTGATAATGAAGTTCATGTACTCGGCAGAATGCATCGGCGAGCGGCTCTACCCCTTGACTTCGGAGAGCCCAGATGTACACGCTGAGCCTAACAATGGCGTTGGGGGTCAGCTGATGAAAATAAATCTTGAATTTTTCCAAGACTTCTACAATCATTCCATGCAGAGGAAATCTCAATCCTGCTTTGAAGAAGCTCTCAAAAACTACAACTTCATCATTTTTCGGCTTCGGGATAGTCTCTTCGCCGCCAAAACGAACCAACCCCTTATCGGCTTCCTTGAAGTAGCCTAGCTTCGTCATCATAGTCATATCAGCTTCAGACACAGTTGATTTCCCAAAATCTAGATGGATGGGCTTCGATGGCATAATAACATCATAAATCAATCTCTCCTTCATTAGCATCACCCTCTTCAATATCTGCCTGCTCGGTTTCAGCAGCGGGTGATTCTTCGTCAGCAGTGCCTTCAGTCACAATCAATCCCGACCGCCTCATAACTTCGGAGATCGGAGCAGTTTCAGCAGCTTCGGCTTCGTCTCCGTCACGAGTAACTCTAGCTGTCGAGTGTACCCTGGCCATTTGATGTTGAATTTTTTGCGTTTTGACGAAGATGAAAATTTTTATCTTTGCCGAAGCTCTTTCTTGTCACGAAGCTAGAGCAAGATGATCTTTTGGTTCAGAATAAAGTGAGCAAGCTTCGGCTGTGGCCAAATTTTTTGACAGCACAATAGTGCAATGGCAATGAATGCTGTGGTAACTCCACACCTACCCGTCTGTTTATATAGTACTGCAGGTGGGGAAGGTGAATCACCAAGTCGTCTGCACCCGCTGAGCAGTCGCCCGCACCCGCTGAACGGTGGACCACTCGGCGCCTGACAAGTGAATTACCTGATCGTTCGTACCCGCTGCGTGGTGGGCCACCTCGCGCTCCAAATATTTTAATCGTTTCTCGGCAATGAGCTCACGGAAGGTGTTTTTCGGACCTTCGGCTCTCCGAAGCTGAGTGCACCTAGAGGGGGGGTGAATAGGTGATCCTGTGAAACTTGAAACTTAATCCACAAAAACTTGATTAGCACAATAATGCCAAGTGGCTAGAGAGGAGTCTCAACAAAACACAATAACCACAAGAGATCAATCATAGAGATGCCACAGTGGTTTATCCCGTGGTTCGGCCAAGACCAACGCTTGCCTACTCCACGTTGTGGCGTCCCAACGGACGAGGGTTGCACTCAACCCCTCTCAAGCGGTCCAAAGACCCACTTGAATACCACGGTGTTTTGCTTGCTTTACTATATCCCGTTTGTGAGGAATCTCCACACTTTGGAGCCTCTCGCCCTTACACTTGAAATTCACAAAGAAGCACAGAGTAAGGGAGGGATGAGCAACACACTCAAGACAAGAAATCACAGCAACACCACGCACACAAGTCGCAACAAGAGCTCACAACACGACTCAATGAGTTCACAACTCAACTAGAGCTCTAATTGCTATCGCAAGGAATCAAAAGCGCGAAATCGATGTCTTAGTGCTTAGGAATGCTTTGAGAATGCTTGGTGTACTCCTCCATGCGCCTAGGGGTCCCTTTTATAGCCCCAAGGCAGCTAGGAGCCGTTGAGAGCAATCTGGGAAGGCAATTCTTGCCTTCTGTCGCCTGGCGCACCGGACAGTCCGGTGCACCACCGAACACTGTCCGGTGCGGATTTCCTTCTTTATTTGGCGAAGCCGACCGTTGGCAGCCTTGGAGCCGTTGGCGCACCGGACACTGTCCGGTGCACACCGGACAGTCCGGTGCCCCCTACTAGCCGTTGGCTCGGCCACGTGTCCCGCGCGGATCGCGCGGCCGACCGTTGGCCCGGCCGACCGTTGGCTCACCGGACAGTCCGGTGCACACCGGACAGTCCGGTGAATTATAGCCGTACACCGTTAATTTCTTCCCAAGGGCAGCAAGTTTGCCTGAGCCAGTCTGGCACACCGGATAGTCCGGTGCACCCAGACAGAGCTGGCTTTGGCTGAACAAAGCCATCTTTTCTCCAATTCGATTTCTCCTGTTTCCAGCACTTAGACACAATACATTAGTCTCTAAAACAATGTACTAAGTCTGAGAAACATACCTTTATACTTGATTTGTACTTTGTCCACCATTTGACACTTAGGCACTTGTGTTGGACACTAAATCACCAAAACACTTAGAAATGGCCCAAGGGCACATTTCCCTTTCAATCTCCCCCTTTTTGGTGATTTAAGCCAACACAACATAAAGCAAGTAGAACAAGTACAAAATTAATTCAAATAAGAACTCAAATTTGTTTTCAATCAAATTTGGCATATATGGATCATTCTTTGCCACCACTTGGTTTGTTTTTGCAAATCAAAGTCAATTTCCTATCTTTAAGTCAAACACACATGTTGAAACATAAAGAGAGATATTTCACGAGAAATTGACCAAGGATTCAAAAACTCCCCCTTTTTCCCATAATTAAACCTTCTCCCCACAGGAGACCAACTTTTGACAATAAGAGCAAATAAGAGTACTACTATTTTCAAAATTCACAAGTGGTAGCTGATTCATTTATTGCTTTGGCCTTATTTTCTCCCCCTTTGGCATCAAGCACCAAAACGGGATCAATTTTGGCCCTTAAACCCCATTGCCTCACCAAAATCTTCAACTAAGAGTAAAAAGACAATAAGAATACAAAGATGAACTTGGAAGAAGTTACTCTTTCATCGGAGTGCAGTGGAAGTCTTGCATGGTCCAAGTCCACCTTTTTCCTTTCAAACCACCTTTGAGACTAAATTAAGCAAACTCAAGCACACAGTTAGTCTCAAAAGGTGAAGTTGTAGCACATCTCCCCCTAAATTTGTGCATCACTTGCAAATGGACTTGTAAGGTCTGGGGAGTGCTTGTACAACTTGAGCACCATAAGTTCCGCGAATCTAAGACATTTAGCTCACTACGCAACTTGCAAAAGGTCTGCTCATCTAAAGGCTTGGTAAAGATATCGGCTAGCTAGTTCTCGGAGCTAACATGAAACACTTCGATATCTCCCTTTTGCTGGTGGTCTCTCAAAAAGTGATGCCAGATGTCTATGTGCTTTGTGCGGCTGTGTTCAACAGGATTATCCGCCATGCTGATAGCACTCTCATTGTCACATAGGAGTGGGACTTTGCTCAAATTGTAGCCAAAGTCCCTGAGGGTTTGCCTCATCCAAAGTAGTTGCGCGCAACACTGTCCTGCGGCAACGTACTCGGCCTCAACGGTGGATAGGGCAACGGAAGTTTGTTTCTTATAACTCCATGACACCAGGGACCTTCCTAAGAATTGGCACGTCCCCGATGTACTCTTCCTATCGACCTTACATCTAGCATAGTCAGAGTCTGAATATCCAATCAAGTCAAAGGTAGACCCCTTTGGATACCAGATTCCGAAGCAAGGCGTAGCGACTAAATATCTAAGAATTCGCTTCACCACCACTAAGTGACACTCCTTAGGATTGGATTGAAATCTAGCACACATGCATACGCTAAGCATAATATCCGGTCTACTAGCACATAAATAAAGTAAAGACCCTATCATTGACCGGTATGCCTTTTGATCAACGGACTTACCTCCTTTGTTGAGGTCGATGTGTCCGTCGGTCCCCATCGGAGTCTTTGCGGGCTTGGCGTCCTTCATCCCAAACCGCTTTAGCAAATCTTGCGTGTAATTCGTTTGGGAGATGAAGGTGCCGTCCTTGAGTTGCTTCACTTGGAACCCGAGGAAGTAGTTCAACTCGCCCATCATCGACATCTCGAATTTCTGCGTCATCACCCCGCTAAACTCTTCACAAGACTTTTGGTTAGTGGAACCAAATATTATGTCATCGACATAAATTCGGCACACAAAAAGATCACCATCGCAAGTCTTAGTAAAAAGAGTTGGATTGGCTTTCCCAACCTTGAAAGCATTAGCAATTAAAAAGTCTCTAAGCCATTCATACCATGCTCTTGGGGCTTGCTTAAGTCCATAGAGCGCCTTAGAGAGCTTACACACGTGGTCGGGGTACCGTTCATCCTCGAAGCCAAGGGGTTGCTCCACGTACACCTCCTCCTTGATTGGCCCGTTGAGGAAAGTGCTCTTCACATCCATTTGGAACAACCTGAAAGAATGGTGAGCGGCATATGCTAGCAAAATACGAATGGACTCTAGCCTAGCCACAGGAGCAAAAGTCTCCTCAAAGTCCAAACCTGTGACTTGGGCATAACCTTTTGCCACAAGTCGTGCCTTGTTCCTTGTCACCACCCCGTGCTCGTCTTGTTTGTTGCGGAACAACCACTTGGTTCACAAAACATTTTGCTTGGGACGAGGCACCAGTGTCCATACTTCATTTCTTTTGAAGTTGTTGAGCTCCTCCTGCATGGCCAACACCCAGTCCGGATCTAGCAAGGCCTCTTCTACCCTGAAAGGCTCAATAGAAGAGACAAAGGAGTAATGCTCACAAAAATTAACTAATCGAGACCGAGTAGTTACTCCCTTGCTAATATCACCCAAAATTTGGTCGACGGGATGATCCCTTTGAATCATTGCTCGAACTTGGGTTGGAGGTGCCGGTTGCGCTTCTTCCTCCATTACATGATCATCTTGTGCTCCCCCTTGATCACACGCCTCCTGTTCATCATCATGAGTTGGGGGTTGCACCATTGTTGAGGAAGAAGGTTGATCTCGCTCATCTTGTTCCTGTGGCCGCACCTCTCCAATCGCCATGGAGCGTATTGCGGCCGTTGGAACTTCTTCTTCATCTACATCATCAAAATCAACAACTTGCTCTCTTGGAGAGCCATTAGTCTCATCAAATACAACGTCGCTAGAGACTTCAACTAAACCCAATGATTTGTTGAAGACTCTATATGCCTTTGTATTTGAGTCATAACCTAACAAAAACCCTTCTACGGCTTTGGGAGCAAATTTGGAATTCCTACCCTTCTTCACTAGAATGTAGCATTTACTCCCAAAAACCTGAAAATACGAAACATTGGGTTTGTTACCGGTTAGTAGCTCATAGACGTCTTCTTAAGAAGGCGATGAAGGTAGACCCTGTTGATGGTGTGGCAAGTCGTGTTCAAGGCTTCCGACCAAAAGCACTCGGGGGTCTTGAACTCTCCAAGCATCGTTCTCGCCATGTCTATAAGCGTCCTATTCTTCCTCTCTACCACATCATTTTGCTGTGGTGTGTAGGGAGCGGAGAACTCGTGCTTGATCCCTTCCTCCTCAAGGTACTCCTCCACTTGAAGGTTCTTGAACTCGGACCCGTTGTCACTTCTTATCTTCTTCACCTTGAGCTCAAACTCATTTTGAGCTCTTCTTAGGAAGCGTTTGAGGGTCTTTTGAGTTTCCGACTTATCCTGCAAAAAGAACACCCAAGTGAAGCGGGAAAAGTCATCAACAATAACTAGACCATACTTACTTCCTCCTATGCTTAGATAGGCGACGGGTCCGAAGAGGTCCATATGTAGCAGTTCTAGAGGTCTTGATGTGGTCATCACATTCTTGCTGTGATGCGCTCCTCCCACTTGTTTACCTGCTTGACAAGCTGCACAAGGTCTATCTTTTTCGAAATGCACGTTAGTTAAACCTATCACGTGTTCTCCCTTTAGAAGCTTGTGAAGGTTCTTCATCCCCACATGTGCTAAACGGCGATGCCACAACCAGCCCATGCAAGTCTTAGCAATTAAGCATGCATCTAGACTGGCCTCCTCTTTTGCAAAATCAACTAAATACAGTTTGTCGTCTAGTACACCCTTAAAAGCTAGTGAACCATCACTTCTTCTAAAGACAGACACATCTACATTAGTGAATAGACAATTATATCCCATTTTGCATAATTGACTAACAGATAACAAATTATATCCAAGAGACTCAACTAAAAACACATTAGATATAGAGTGCTCGGATGAAATAGCAATTTTACCTAACCCTTTTACCTTGCCTTGATTCCCATCACCGAATATTATTGAATCTTGGGAATCCTTGTTTTTGACGTAGGAGGTGAACATCTTCTTCTCCCCCATCATATGGTTTGTGCATCCGCTGTCGATAATCCAGCTTGAACCCCCGGATGCATAAACCTGCAAGGCAAATTTAGGCTTGGGTCTTATGTACCCAACTCTTGTTGGGTCCTACAAGGTTAGTCACAATTGTCTTAGGGACCCAAATGCAAGTTTTATCTCCCTTGCATCTTGCCCCTAACTTCCTAGCAATCACCTTCTTATTCTTTCTACAAATGGCAAATGAAGCATTGCAAGCATGATATATTGTAGAAGGTTCATCAACTTTCCTAGGAACATTAACAACATTTCTCCTAGGCATATGAACAACATATCTCCTAGACATATCTCTACCATGCATATAGGTAGAACTAGAAGCAAACATGGCATGAGAGTCAAAAGCATCATAAGCATTACAACTCCTATAAGACTGTCTTCTATCATGGTACATAAAAGCATGGTTCTTTTTAGCACTACTAGCAATAGGGGCCTTCCCTTTCTCCTTGGTGGAGATGGGAGCCTTATGGCTTGTTAAGTCCTTGGCTTCCCTCTTGAAGCCAAGTCCATCCTTAATTGAGGGGTGTCTACCAATCGTGTAGGCATCCCTTGCAAATTTTAGCTTGTCAAATTCATTCTTGCTAGTCTTAAGTTGGGCATTAAGACTAGCCAATTCGTCATTCAATTTGGAAATTGAAACTAGGTGTTCACTACAGGCATCAATGTCAAAATCTTTACACCTATTGCAAATCATAACATGTTCTACACAAGAGTTAGATTTACTAGCTATTCTAGCTTAGCATTCAAATCATCATTTATGCTCCTTAAGCTAGAAATTGTCTCATGGCAAGAAGATAGTTCACAAGAAAGCATTTCATTTCTTTTAACTTCTAAAGCATGAGATTTTTGTGCCCCTACAAATTTGTCATGCTCTTCATATAAAAGGTCCTCTTGTTTCTCTAAAAGTCTATCCTTTTCATTCAAGGCATCAATCAATTCATTAATCTTATCTATTTTTGTTCTATCCAATCCCTTGAACAAACTAGAGTAATCTATTTCTTCATCACTGGACTCATCATCACTAGAAGAATCATAAGTGACATTGTTTCGAGTACATACCTTCTTCTCCTTCGCCATGAGGCATGTGTGACGCTCGTTGGGGAGAAGAGATGACTTGTTGAAGGCGGTGGCGGTGAGTCCTTCATTGTCGGAGTCGGATGATGAACAATCTGAGTCCCACTCCTTGCCAAGGTGTGCCTTGCCCTTAGCCTTTTTGTATGCCTTCTTCTTCTCCCTCTTGTTCCCCTGTTCCTGGTCACTATCATTATCGGGGCAGTTAGCGATAAAATGATCAATCTTACCACACTTGAAGCATGAGCGCTTCCCCTTTGTCTTGGTCTTGCTTGGCTGCCCCTTGTGACCCTTTAGCGCCGTCTTGAAGCGCTTGATGATGAGAGCCATCTCTTCATCATTCAGCCCTGCCGCCTCAACTTGTGCCACCTTGCTAGGTAGCGCCTCCTTGCTTCTTGTTGCCTTGAGAGCAAAGGGTTGAGGCTCATTGATTGGACCATTCAATGCGTCGTCCACGTATCTTGCCTCCTTGATCATCATTCGCCCGCTCACGAACTTCCCAAGAACTTCTTCGGGTGACATCTTGGTGTACCTAGGATTTTCACGAATATTGTTCACTAGATGTGGATCAAGTACAGTAAAGGACATTAGCATTAGGCGAACGACGTCGTGGTCCGTCCATCGCGTGCTTCCGTAGCTCCTTATTTTGTTGATGAGGGTCTTGAGCCGGTTGTATGTTTGGGTTGGCTCCTCGCCCCTTATCATTGCAAATCTCCCGAGCTCGCCCTCTACCAACTCCATCTTGGTGAGCAAGGTGACGTCGTTCCCCTCATGAGAGATCTTGAGGGTGTCCCAGATCTGCTTGGCATTGTCCAAGCCGCTCACCTTATGATACTCGTCCCTGCACAAAGAGGCTAACAACACAGTAGTAGCTTGTGCATTTTTATGAATCTGTTCATTAATACAGGACTATCCGAGCTATCAAATTTCATTCCATTCTCAACAATCTCCCATATACTTGGATGGAGAGAGAACAGGTGACTACACATTTTGTGACTCCAAAATCCGTAGTCCTCTCCATCAAAGTGTGGAGGTTTGCCAAGAGGGATGGAAAGCAAATGTGCATTTGAGCTATGTGGAATACGAGAGTAATCGAAAGAAAAGTTCGAATTAACCATCTTTCTTTTGTCGTAGTTGTTGTCGTCGTTGTCCTTTTGGGAAGAAGTGGACTCATCGCTGTCGTCGTAGTAGACGATCTCCTTGATGCGCCTTGTCTTCTTCTTCTTCCCATCTTTGCATTTGTGGCCCGAGCCCGAGTCGGTAGGCTTGTCATCATTAGGCTCGTTGATGAAGGACTCCTTCTCCTTATCATTGATCACAATCCCCTTTCCCTTAGATCCATCTCTTCTGGCGATTAGTCCCTTTCTTGAAGAGAACGGCTCCGATACCAATTGAGTGCACCTAGAGGGGGGGTGAATAGGTGATCCTGTGAAACTTGAAACTTAATCCACAAAAACTTGATTAGCACAATAATGCCAAGTGGCTAGAGAGGAGTCTCAACAAAACACAATAACCACAAGAGATCAATCACAGAGATGGCACAGTGGTTTATCCCGTGGTTCGGCCAAGACCAACGCTTGCCTACTCCACGTTGTGGCGTCCCAACGGACGAGGGTTGCACTCAACCCCTCTCAAGCGGTCCAAAGACCCACTTGAATACCACGGTGTTTTGCTTGCTTTACTATATCCCGTTTGCGAGGAATCTCCACACTTTGGAGCCTCTCGCCCTTACACTTGAAATTCACAAAGAAGCACGGAGTAAGGGAGGGATGAGCAACACACTCAAGACAAGAAATCACAGCAACACCACGCACACAAGTCGCAACAAGAGCTCACAACACGACTCAATGAGTTCACAACTCAACTAGAGCTCTAATTGCTATCGCAAGGAATCAAAAGCGCATAATCGATGTCTTAGTGCTTAGGAATGCTTTGAGAATGCTTGGTGTACTCCTCCATGTGCCTAGGGATCCATTTTATAGCCCCAAGGCAGCTAGGAGCCGTTGAGAGCAATCTGGGAAGCCAATTCTTGCCTTCTGTCGCCTGGCACACCGGACAGTCCGGTGCACCACCGGACACTATCCGGTGCGGATTTCCTTCCTTATTTGGCGAAGCCGACCGTTGGCAGCCTTGGAGCCGTTGGCGCACCGGACACTGTCCGGTGCACACCGGACAGTCCGGTGCCCCCTACTAGCCGTTGGTTCGGCCACGTGTCCCGCGCGGATCGCGCGGCCGACCGTTGGCTCGGCCGACCGTTGGCTCACCGGACAGTCCGGTGAATTATAGTCGTACGCCGTTAATTTCTTCCCGAGAGCAGCAAGTTTGCCTGAGCCAGTCTGACACACCAGACACTGTCCGGCGCACCACCAGACAGTCCGGTGCACCCACACAGAGCTGGCTTTGGCTGAACAAAGCCATCTTTTCTCCAATTCGATTTCTCCTGTTTCCAGCACTTAGACACAATACATTTGTCTCTAAAACAATGTACTAAGTCTGAGAAACATACCTTTATACTTGATTTGTACTTTGTCCACCATTTGACACTTAGGCACTTGTGTTGGACACTAAATCACCAAAACACTTAGAAATGCCCCAAGGGCACATTTCCGTTTCAGAAGCCTAGGAGACTTTTTCACGAATCAAGCTCGTTACGAAAAACGATCTAGCACCGCGAAGGGGCTACTGTTGGGGGTATGCTTCGTCGCCGAAGATCCTGTAAGAAGAAACACCTTCCGTAGATCCCTTCAAAAGCAGTGTCAAAGTTGTAACCCATGAAGCTTCGGGATAGCTACATGTCTCAAGACGAAGGAGTGAACCGACTTAAAGATGAAATGACCAATCAACCCGTGGTAGCTTGTACTATGATTGTAAGAATTTGTAAAGGGCATGAATGTAATTTCTCATAGGCTACGTCCTATGCCTATAAATAGATGAACAGTACCCCTGTACTGTTCACACGATCTTGTAATCGCTTGCACGCGACACTCGGATTGTAGCCTTCTGTCAAGACGAAGGTATAAATGTGATTAAATGTCATATTATAATATTTAAATTTGTATGATGAAATATATGAATAAGTTTATGTATTTTGATATATTATTCTTTCATGTTTGATATTTTATATTTCATCTTTCATTATTTCATAACTCTAATCACGAAGGTATGACCTTCGTAACTCTTGCTCGTGGCGTTCGTCCAAACTTCATTATACCTTTGGGGAGATAATGTTTCGATGGACGAAGGGCATTAACATTTAACATTTTATGTTGCCTTGTTCTTAATTCGAAGCATTTGAGAACAAGTCCCCAACACGGCCATATTTGGGGAATTATCTCGGAAGTTGCCCTTCTCCCCACATGCGAAGCATCCTTTCTTTGTTTGCTTTTTATTATCAATATTAAAGAGAATTCTTGACCTGCAAAGCCACACCTATTAGCTTAATCTTACAAATCATCCTAATTACCTTTTCAACGCGTAGGACCGTTTCTTCATCATTAGAGGATGATATGGAGGCTTGATCATCTTCTTCTTCATCATCTTCTTCATCCGCTTCTTCACTTGAGGAGCTTAAGCTTGGAGCCTTCTTCTTGCCTTTTATCTTTTTGTGTTCATCATATGCAAAAGCTTATGGATTTGAAGAAGTTGGCTCCTCCTCTTGACCCATTTTACGTGACATCTCAAATGCCACAATTTTCCTGATTATGAGTGTTGTGGTCATTTTTCTCAAATACTCCAAGTTTTGAAGGATGCTGATGATGCTCCCATATTCTCATTGTGGTAGAAGGGAGAAGATCTTCCTTACAATCTCCACATCGTCTAGCTTATTAATGCCAATAGAATTGAGCTCATTAATAACAAGACTTAAACGTGAATACATGTCTCTAACAAGCTCATTTTCTTTCATAGAAAAATAATTATGCTCATTTAAAACAAGGCAATGTTTTTACTAACGGACATTTGATGTGTCATCATGGAACTCATGCAATTTTAGCAAAATCTCATTAGCAGATTTCAAAGTGAATACTTAATTGAAATTTTCTATGCTAAGAGATTCATACAAGCAAATTTTGGCTCTAGCAGTTAAATTTATTACATTTCCGTCCCTCATGGTGAGCTTTTCAAAATTCTTAGGTGGTTTCATCCCATCGCGAGTGACTCTCCAAACACCTATATCAACCACTTCTAGGTAACAAGCCATTGTAGCACTATAATATGGGAAATTAGTGTCACACCCGGGTTTCAGGGGTCCAAAACCCAGGCGCGAAATAATCACCAGGTGTGCTGGGACCAAGTCTCACACATATGATCAATAATGGTATAGAAACGAATGTCACATCTTTACTATATAATAGGATTTCTGTACAAAATAAATAAATAATAACATCATAAGGAGACAACGATCCAGCAACCCAAAGTTGACTGGGAGACGACGACCTAGACCTCTCACGAACTCGTCACAGCATCCTCCTTGCGCCTCATCGTACGGTACATGTTCTTGACCTGTGTGTGGTGGGGGGTGTGAGACAACAAGGGTGATCTCACATACGTTCATCGCTCAACAAGTTGTGGGGAATAATGTGCATGAACTCGCCAAAGGTGGGAGCTCACGTGAAGTGTAAGGCTTACCAAAGAGGATGGTTGAAGCTGAGCATTGCTTTTAAGGTTGGTCAAAATTTTATTAGCAATTACTAAATATAAGTAAATACCAACCCTATTAAGTAGTAGAACAAAAGTGATAACAACAGCCTCAATGCAATGCATATGACAAATTGAATTTAGTCCCATAAATTAATCATGTGAGTGTCTGAGCTGCTCATGACCGTGAGCACGGCTAGTATACAAGTTTTACACTCTGCAGAGGTTGCGCATCTTTACCCACAAGTCATGTTACCCATCTGCCAAGAGAAGGCCACTCCCATACACCTATACCGAGGAGGCGAGGCAGTGTAACACTACGAGGCATTTATAAAGTTCCACTAGCTTCAGAAAACCCGCTACAGTTTCTAGAAAGCTCCAATGCAAGGGACCCTCGCTTGACCGCCATCGCAGCAAAATCAACCCAAGGGCCTCCCTATACTGACCACTCCCCTACTGCCCTTGCCCCTTTCGGGTAAGGTAGTCCTCCACTAGCTTTCCTAATTAGTCAACCAAGGGCGTCCCATACCACCCTTGTGGTAGCACTGTTTTCTCGGGTGGTTCTCCATGTTCCAATTAACATAATGATCTTAACATGAATAGTAAATAACAACTGATAATAAAGTATAATCATGAATAATGTGTATCTCTATACCCAAAACCACATATAGCAATAGCATGTACTACCCAAAAGTTTAGTGGAATCAAGGTATAAAGATAGTCAAACTAGGGTAACCTATTGGGTCCCATCAAAATTAATCTATGCAGATCATTATGATTAATCAGAACATGACTGGGTAAAAAGAAGTGATCAAGGGCACAACTTTCGTGACACTTGAGATTCCATGTACCAACTTGCTCTTCAAGTGACTCATAACCTCGCGCTAGGCGTATCACTACAAACAAACATGGTATAGGCAAAATTAACACCACACCAAACATAAGAATAAACTGCATAATAATAAACTACGCGTTGCTACGAGATCGTGGGAACGAGAATCACTAAATTCGGAGTTACGGTTAAGGAGTTATGATTTATGGAAGATAAATGTGATCTAAGTATTAAACTATATTATAAATTGGTTAATGTACATCATATGAGGAAATATACTCCAAATCCATATTATAACTTGTTTAGAAATCATATTATAGCCAAATCACTATCATGGTCTAGTTTAACTTTGGTTAAAAGGTATAATTTACTAAACATAGGCTAAACAAATATCTAATTATAAAAATATGTTCTATGGTACAATTAATGTTGCCACTACGTAGACAATATTTTTTATGAAGCTAACACAATTTGAATGGATCAAATCGGAGTTAGAACAAAGAAATTATGAATTTCTGGAGTTATTAAGTACCTATAATAGAGTAATTCAAGTGAATAATTTTAACTTAAGTTTCATGGTTAAACAAATGTACTAAGTGATAAACAATATTAAAACAAAATTAATGCAACTGGAACAGATCAATTTGGAGTTAAACTCAAAAAGTTATGAATTTCCTAAGATTACTTAATTATTTTTATATGAAAAAACATTTTATATATCCATTTTATCAATTCTTTTGATCTGGTGGACTTCGGCTACTATTTTATAAGAGCCCAAGGTGTTTTTTACAAACTTTAGGACTATTATGTAATGATCTTATAATGGCACGGGATGGCGGTTTGGAGGAGAAATGGGCCAGGCGGGAGGTGAGTAAGTGGGCCGCGAGGGAGTGGAGTCGGCTCAATCGCAGGTCTATCCTTATCTTTTTCTCTTCTTGAATTCAAATTCGAATATAGTTTCATGATTCATATTCATATGTACCATCATATTAAAACTTTAGCATGCAAAATAAAATTTTATGTTATTTATTTTTCCATCTCATTTATTTACACATATGCTTTTAAATATACACATCAATAATTAAAGAGTCCTTCATATCATTTATTCAATTTATTTAAGACCATAACATAAAATGATGTTTATTATTTACTTAGAAAAACAATATCTATATATCCCTTTTATTTAATTTATATACTTTAGAGAATATTTCTGAACATGTATATTTAAGTTTGAAGTACATACAAAAATAAATGCTTATTACCTAGTTCCTTTAGGAGAAGTGAATATATAATCTCTATTTTTAATTATTTTAGTACCAACATTTTTAAAGAGTGCCTTCCTTTTATAGCTCATAGAGGAAGTAATAAATTGAAAGTTTCTCCTGTTTTGAATACCAAATCCTTACTTATCATTATTTATTAAATTTCGAGAAATACACTTTATCACGGATGATATCATTATTGGTAGTCAGTTTATCTCAAACTCTTTTGGAGAATTATTTAAATCATCAACATGTGATTTTGAGTGTTACAATTAGTGTCATCGAAGTGTGATGGCCTATGGGTATTGTTGGGGGCCTTGCTCTTCCGAAGGTCCTCAAAAACATGACTAACCATATGTTTTCACATGATATGGATTATTACAAGGAGCTTCGGTTTCAGGATGGAAGTTTTCTCCCATGGCAAAGGCATACGGGGTGAAGATATAATCCGAAGATGATAAGGATGAACGTCGAAGCTATGGCCGAAGAGTAATAGCTTAGGCTTAAAGTAGTGATGAAGACCAAACATGATGCTGACCAGAAGGGAAAAAGACTAGCTACTCCTTAATGATTTATGTTATGGTCGTAAGTAAATGTCAAGGACATAAATGTACTTTTACCCGGGCTACGTCTCGTGCCTATAAATAGATGAACAGTAGCATCGTACTGTTCAGGCTAAATTGTAATCACTCTCGCGTTAGCACCTTCGAACAAGTCGAAGGTACTACTTTGTTAATGTTCATGTGCATGTTATGAAATACAAGTGTGAATGAGTTAACGAATTACATTCATTATCGTTATGAATTTTTATTTATCCATGAAATGATGAAGGCATGTCCTTCATGACCTTCGTCTGACGATCATTATGTCCGAGAGGGGATAATGCTTCGGAGGACGAAGGTCCTTAATACTTAACAATTCTGTTGCCTTGTTCTTGATTCATAGCATTTGAGAACAAGTGATCAACATTGGTGCCCACCTCCGGTGAACTCACTTCCACAACCTTCGACAAGAATTCACCTTCGTCATGCCACCGAAGAAGGCAATAGCGACAGGGGCTACCCTACAGCCACTGGATACCAGTCAAGAGATGCTCTCACTGAGAGAAGCTCAGAGCCATAAAAGGAAGGCTACCAGCCCAACACCACATGAAGAGGAGTTGGACCAGAAAATCAGAGACCTGGAGGCCATACATCAACAAGTATAGAGGAAGAGAGAGAAGATGCTTCGGCTAGCCGAACTACAGAGGAAGATCGACGAAGCTACTGAATAAATGTGCCACATCACCCAAGATGACCAAGGACGAAGGCCTCAATAGACAGAGCTTCATCAAGAAAGTCCAATCAATGATGATGAATGGTATGATGACTTTAATCATGGTAACATTGCTTTTGATGACGCTTCTCCTCTAGCAGCAGAGTTGCATGCTACCCCATGGCCACCAACTTACAAGCCACCATAGCTTCCCATGTACGATGGGCACTCGGATCCGAAGTAGTTTCTCATGAGCTACAAGCAACCATATCCTCATATGGGGGCAACACGGCTGTCATGGCGAAATCCTTCATCATGGCGGTCAGGAGTATAGCTCAGACGTGGTATTCTTCGCTTCGCCCGGGAACAATCACGTCATGGCAAAAGCTGAAGGACATGCTGGTGACTAGCTTCTAGGGTTTCCAAATGAAGCCAGTAATTGCCCAAGCATTGTTTCAGTGTACGCAAGACCATGAAGAGTACTTGCAGGCGCCAATGGTGCCAAATGAGATTGTCATCGAAGTTATGATCAAGGGGCTCTGGCCAGAATTGACAGCACAGTATTTTGCTAGGAAACCACCACAAACTCTGGAAAAGCTCATCAAGAAGATGGATCAATATATCTAAGCTGACAATGATTTTCGCCAGAGAAGGGAGGAGGCTTACAGGTATTCTGAGATGACTAGGGGCTTCAGAGGAAGATTCCACCCTAGGCATGTCAGAACAATCCACAATCCCAGCACAAATGATGACAGGGCAAACCACACTCAAGGTAGCCAGCAAAGCTCTCAATCTTCAGGAATGCAGCAAACCTCTTACAGGCCACCAGCTCTAAGAGGCAGAGGAGGAAGAAGCTTTGGAGGAAGGTTCAACACTCAACCTAGGAGATTGTTCTACTTATTCTGTGGGGAGGATAAGGGACACACAACAAGGATGTGTCATGTCACGATCCAAAAGCAAAAGGAGATAGCTAAAGCCGAAGCACGACAGAATCAGCCAAAGCAAGTCTTGCATACTACTTTATGCTATTGATCATATATGCCTGAGTATGTGGGCAACCAGCAACCCATGACATCAGTTGCTTCGGCAAGTCATTCTCAAGCTGCATGGGCTCAGTTACCACCACCACCACCATTGGCACCTACCTTGGTTCATAATCAACAGCCAGAAGGGCATCACCAAGCGCAACAACAGCGCGACACTCGAGAGGAGTCCGAAGCTCGCACAGTTAACAAAATCGTGCCCGAATCGAGACATATTTACTAAAGCGACACAGGGGATCGACCAGAAAGTTTCCAAGTTCAATGCAATTATTACTTTTTTGTCTTTAAATTTTCCCTCCGAAGACAATATAAGAAGGTTTAACCTTCGGCCTGTTGTACTAAATCTATGGTTACACCATCGAGTGTAACAAGGGTGACAAAAGCTCCAAAGTCGTTCATAAGGGAATGCAGAGCTGAAATACCGCCTAAGTAAAAGGTGAACAATGACAAAAGCTCCAAAGTCGTTCCTAAGGGGATGCAGAGCTAAAATATCACTTAAGTAAAAGGTGAAGAAGCTCCAAAGTCATTCCTAAGGGGATGCAGAGCTAAAATGCCACCTATGTCAAAGGTGAAGAAGCTCCAAAGTCGTTCCTAAGGAGATGCAGAGCTTAGCTCCAAAGTCGTTTCTAAGGGAATGCAGAGCTAAAATACCACCTAAGTAAAAGGTGAAGAGACTCCAAAGTTGTTTCCTAAGGGATTGCAGAGTCTTGGTTTTTCTTTGATGATTTGTGCGTAAACATCATTTGCATCATATCATCAAATCATATTGCATAGCATCGCATCATACATCATTTTTCTGATATCCCAAAAAAATGTTGCCAAAAGTTGATCTTCGGTGCGTGGATGTGGGAAAGGAGTTGTGGGCCGTTGGATGCTAAGTCAGAAGTCATCTGAGGCGTCGTTTGTTTTCTCCCGCAAAGAAACCATAGTGGTCGCCCCCCCTTTTTCCCCTTTCTTGGCCGCCACCCCCATTTTCCCCACACTTGGCCGCCCCTCCCCTTCCCCTTTGCTGGCCGCACCTCTCCTCCCATGGCAGCGGCCCTCCACCTCTCCACCACTTCCTCCTCCCTCTAGATCTCCCCCCCACGCAGCAAGGATCGAGAAGAGGAGGAGCAAGATGGATTGAAGAGGAAGATAGGACCAAAGAGATGTTCTATTCCCATCTCTTCTTGCAGATTTTCTTGGGAAAACCCAAGGTAAGGATGAGATCCATGTTCCTCCCTGTAACTAAGTGTTTTTGGAGGTTTTGGATCATGGGGATTAAAGGAATAGAGGTTGGATTAGATATGGGGTTTGATTTTGATCTCGAATTTAGTTTCTGCAGAATGGAAGATTCGATAGTTTCTATTCATGCCAGTTTTCCGTGGTCTTATTGTCCTCAAAAAAATAAAAAGTCTCGATATGAGTCGTAGATAATTTGTAGATCTTTCCGTGGCCGTGAAGAACACCTCAATCGGACATCATATCTGAGAGTTATTGCAGTTTGATTATACCCGTTTTTCAGTCTCATAATTCTGTGCAGAATCTGTTCTCTTAAGATTTACGCAATTTTATCAACAGAATTAAACCTTGGGTTTGTAAAAAAAGTTGTAGATAATTTCATAAGCTTTCCAGATTGATAAAGAGTGTATTCATATGAATGTTTAAACTCCAGTTATGTTTGTTTTACTGTGGCTGTTTCTATTTGCCTGGCAAAAATGAGCGGGTCTGTTCACTGGTGGATTTCATCTAGTAAATGGCCGAATTTGCTCTTCCAACTATGGAGACTTTTGTAGAGGGATAAAAGTTCTTACTTGAAGAATAAGTTCATAATTTTTGGTTGTGTAGTTTGGGAGATATCGAATTTTGAAGTTAACTATGCTGTTGTCTGAAACAGATTTAGTCAGCTATCTTGTCAGATGTTTTAGAACTTATAGATGGCAAAATTTAATTATCCATTGAATACCGACGTTGTAGAGTATTTTGTGTAGATACTCCTAGTGGTATTTGTTTGATATCACCACTGTTATAATTTTAAAGATACAAAACTAACAAACAACGATGCTACTGTTTGGCATGTGGTTTAGGGTAGGAGTCTTTCCACCGGGTCTTGGATTCAAGTGTAGGAGCGATTTGTTGATTGTTGGAAAATGTTTGTGAAATATTTGTACTAAGTTTTATGCCCGCTAGCAGAAGGCTACACTCCAGATCGTGCTTAGTACATTCTTCTTCTTCGATGAAGGCAAGTGAATGTAGCTGTGGTAGCTACCGTTTTGACTTCATGTTTTTATCGCCTACACTCCAATATTTAGAATTATTGAATTCTTTCATAATTGAATTATATGGTGATGCTTTACTTGCTTGTATTATATTGATGCTCAACCATATATTGATGATGATGATTCGAGTATGACCCATGAGATTAATTCACACCCCTGAAGGTAAATGAAGTATTATTTGAGGTTTGTATTGTATCTAAAAGTAAATGAAGTATTATTTGATGTTTGTAATGTATTTGAAGGTAAATGAAGTATTATTTGAGGTTTGTATTGTATCTGAAGGAAAATGAAGTATTATTTGAGGTTTGTATTGTATGTGAAGGAAGTGAAGTATATTGATAAATGCAGCATGCCATATACATTGCATGATTCACTTGCATTTGAAGTTTTGTCATGACCTATGGTCCGACCGTACCGGTACAACTTAGCATCGTACGTTGCCCGAGGAGGGGTACGATGCGGCTTCATACCCTCAGAGGTATGAAGGCAGAGGTCATATGCATTGCATTCACATGCATTCATTGAATTGATATTTCGAGATATTGTTGACGCAGGGAAGTGTTATACAAACTATTGTGGTTGTTCGAGGAAATGAGATGGTATTAGTTATATTGGGACTATTGAGTTCTATATCTAAAAGTATTTCTGATCTTAATTGTGATTCCTGTAAAATGTTGATTAATTCATCTTGTGGTTCAAATATCTCGTCAAAACATTTTGCTTGCTGAGATGTTCCATCTCACTCTTGCATTACTCAATGCAGGTGCTTGATGCTTATCAAGGGGCGTGGGAAGTAGCGGCACGTTGCACACATTACTTAAAGAACCAAATAATTAGCTTGTATTATTGACTTTTGAGGTTCATACTTTAGAGTATGATGTAGGCATAAGCTGGTTCATTCGTGGTTAATTGTATCATACTAGTATGATTCATTTTGTATTGATATATCTCTTTTGCTTCTGTGATGCTTATAATTACAAAGGAGACGCTGCCAAATTTTATTTTGCTTAGTGTTCGGTTGTTGGTAGTGAAGTCCAGTAGCATCTCGGGGTGTTTGTGGATCCCGGGGTGTTACAGTTGGTATCAAAGCTTAGGCTTTAGATTCTAGGTAAATTGAACCTGGAATTACACACATGCACATATAGGAAGGGCATGGGTTCAAATATCTTTGATATATGTTAATGTCTTTGAAGTGCAGATGACAATAATTTCACCCTCCCTATTCCTTTATGGTGATGTGGTAAGTTGTTTATGACTTAATGCCTGATATAATTCATTTCTAAATTTTGATATTGTTTTATTAATGCGATTGATATCGCTGGTCTTTTGTGAGATTGAAGTTGTTATTATGCCTGTGATATACAAGTACGCCTATGTTGTTTTCTCCATGTTTTTCATGGTTGAGTTTTATTACAATAATTTTGTTATATATGTTTGATGGAGGATGTTTCTAAGAGGAGTGCGAATTGCGTGTTTTGGGTTACAAGGTAACCATCAATTTGAATTTAAGTTGTTGAGCAGTTGGTGGATAGCTCCAACTATCTTTGCAAAGAATGATTGTTTACGTCGAGAAACCAGTTCTAAAAGAAATGAATATTGGTACTTTTATATGGATTTTGGGGGAAGTCTTTACATAGCCAGAGTGGCTTACATGTCTCTCTTCTATCGTGTGTTTTAGTAGTCACAAAGCCTAGATGTGGTTTAAAGTGGTTGCATGTTAGTCATGCTAATTGTAGAATAAATCTTTGATTTTCTTGATCCATTGATTATGTATTAATACGTTGAGGATCTGATGGTTCTCTCCCCGATGCATGCTTGTGGAGCCATTGTTGGACCACTTATCTATTGGTTTGAATGAAGTCATTCCCTAGCCTAGAGTTGGTTATGTGTGGTTAGTCACCTATTCCTAAATGATGTGGTTTTTACATCAGCTTGAGATGTTTGTCAAATGTGTGAAGGATTACGGGGTTATTATTGACCTTGTATGTCTGGTACTTTGAGTGCATCGTATGATAGAATGAAATGTAAGTTTCTGAACTACAGTAGATGAAGACTTATATTATGTGTAGGTTAACCTTACTAGTTTGGATAGTTTTCTTAGTTGAGTTGTTGGATGAAGTATAGTGACATTGGTTAAGCAAGTATTGTGTTGTTGTTGTTGTGCTGTCAGTGCTCTTTGTGGAGTTTTTGGCATTTCTTCGATGAACTGTGCCACACAGAATGTTATTGGCTTCTTGTTGGCTTTATTGCTCATTAGTTCTTTAGACTTTCTCCCTTTTGTGGGGTGCAAAGAATGTGAGATTACATGATTATCTTTTCATGATGGCAAGAACAAGGTTTAGGAAGATTAGGAGTTTTGTTTCAATAGAACTACTTGTTTTGTGGTGCTTTGAGGTGAGATGTTTGATCTTCTTATACATTCATCTATTGTGGATGTTTCACCATTGAATTAGAATGAATTGTTGAAGTTGGTAAGGGTTGTGCTTAGTGCATATTACCCCTTCATAAAAGAGTGTTGTTTTAAGACATTGATGTTGATGTATAGCTGCATCCAAATTCAATGGTGTGAAATCGTAGTGTTGATTGCATCTATGACTTGCTTTGAGCTTCATTGCATGTTGTTTCATGCTTGATATCAGGTTGTGTAGTTTCCTTAGACAATTAGTCCGAGGTAAAAGTTCTTGTGTTAATTAAGACCAATAATGGACCCATGTTTTGAATGGTGGTGGTATTTGGGGTACCTTAGATGTTTTGTTTGGAGTGGTCGAATTCGAGGACGAATTCTTTTTAAGGGGGGTAGAGTGTGATATCCCAAAAAAATGTTGCCAAAAGTCGATCTTCGGTGCGTGGATGTGGGAAAAGGGTTGTGGGCCGTTGGATGCTACGTCAGAAGTCATCTGAGGCATCATTTGTTTTCTCCCGCAAAGAAACCCTAGTGGCCGCCCCCCCTTTTTCCCCTTTCTTGGCCGCCACCCCCCTTTTCCCCACACTTGGCCGTCCCTCCCCTTCCCCTTTGCTGGTCGCCCCCTCTCCTCCAATGGAAGCCGCCCTCCACCTCTCCACCGCTTCCTCCTCCCTCTAGATCTCCCCCCACACAGCAAGGATCGAGAAGAGGAGGAGCAAGATGGATTGAAGAGGAAGATAGGACCAAGGAGATGTTCTATTCCCATCTCTTCTTGCAAATTTTCTTGGGGAAACCCTAGGTAAGGATGAGATCCATGTTCCTCCCTATAATTAAGTGTTTTGGAGGTTTTGGATCATGGGGATTAAAGGATTAGAGGTTAGATTAGATGTGGGGTTTGATTTTGATCTCGAATTTAGTTTCTGCAGAATAGCAGATTCGATAGTTTCTATTCATGCCAGTTTTCCATGGTCTTAGTGGCCTCAAAAAAAGTCTATATATGAGTCATAGATAATTTGTAGATCTTTCCGTGGCCACGAAGAACACCTCAATCAGACATCAGATCTGAGAGTTATTGCAGTTTGATTATAGCCGTTTTTCAGTCTCATAATTCTGTGCAGAATCTGTTCTTTTAAGATTTACGCAATTTTATCAACAGAATTAAACCTTGGGTTTGTAAAAAAATTGTAGATAATTTTATAAGCTTTCCAGATTGATAAAGAGTGTATTCATATGAATTTTTAAACTCTAGTTATGTTTGTTTAACTGTGGCTATTTCTATTTGCCTGGCAAAAATGATCGGGTCTGTTCACTGGTGGATTTCATCTAGTAAATGGCCGAATTGGCTCTTCCAACTATAGAGACGTTTGTAGAGGGATAAAAGTTCTTCTAGCAGAATTCATAATTTTTGGTTGTGTAGTTTGGGAGATATCGAATTTTGAAGTTAACTATGCTGCTGTATGAAACAGATTCAGTCAGTTATCTTGTAAGATGTTTTAGAACTTATAGATGGCCAAATTTAATTATCCATTGAATATCGAAGTTGTAGAGTATTTTGTGTAGATACTCCTAGTGTATTTGTTTGATATTACCACTATTATAAATTTAAAGATACAAAACTAACAAACAGCGCTGCTGCTGTTTGGCATGTGGTTCAGGGTGGGAGTCTTTCCATCGGGTCTTGGTTTCAAGTGTAGGAGCGATTTGTTGATTGTTGGAAAATTTTTATGAAATATTTGTACTAAGTTTTATGCCCTCTAGTAGGTGGCTACACTCCTAATCGTGCCTAGTACATTCTTCTTCTTCGATGAAGGCAAGTGAATGTTGCGGTGGTTGCTACCGTTTTGACTTGTTGTTTTTATCGCCCACACTCTAATATTTAGAATTATTAAATTCTTTCATAATGGAATTCTATGGTGATGCTTTACTTGCTTGTATTATATTGATGCTCAACCATATATTGATGATGATGATTCGAGTATGACCCATGAGATTAATTCAGACCCTGAAGGTAAATAAAGTATTATTTGAGGTTTGTATTGTATCTAAAGGTAAATGAAGTATTATTTGAGGTTTGTAATGTATCTGAAGGTAAATGAAGTATTATTTGAGGTTTGTATTGTATCTGAAGGAAAATGAAGTATTATTTGAGGTTTGTATTATATGTAAAGGAAGTGATGTATATTGATAAATGCAGCATGACATATACATTGCATGATTCACTTGCATCTGAAGTTTTGTCGTGACCTATGGTCCGACCGTATCGGTACAACTTAGCATCGTACGTTGCCGAGGAGGGGTATGATGCGGCTTCATACCCTCAGACGTATGAAGGCAGAGGTCATATGCATTGCATTCACATGCATTCATTCAAGTGATATTTGCAGATATTGTTGACGCAGAGAAGTGTTATACAAACTATTGTGGTTGTTCGAGGAAATGAGATGGTATTAGTTATATTGGGACTATTGAGTTCTATATCTACAAGTATTTCTGATCTTAATTGTGATTCCTGTAAAATGTTTATTAATTCATCTTGTGGTTCAAATATCTCGTCAAAATATTTTGCTTGCTAAGATGTTTCATCTCACTCTTGCATTACTCAATGCAGGTGCTTGATGCTTATCAAGGGGAGTGGGAAGTAGCGGCACGTTGCACACATTACTTAAAGAACCAAATAATTAGCTTGGGTTATTTACTTTTGAGGTTCATACTTTAGAGTATGATGTAGGCATAAGATGGTTCATTCGTGGTTAATTATCCTTTATGAGAATTATATCATACTAGTATGATTCATTTTGTATTGATATATCGCTTTTGCTTATGCGATGCTTATAATTACAAAGGATACACTGCCAAATTTTATTTTGCTTAGTGTTCGATTGTTGGTAGTGAAGTCTAGTAGCATCTCGGGGTGTTTGTGGATCCCAGGGTGTTACAATTTTGCATCGACAAAAGCAGTAAAGAAGAAGGAAAATTGTTCCTTCAAACATACCTGTCGGCTTATGAAACAATGTACCAATAACATAAGATATGCCTTTGGCAGATATATTTTTACACATGGATGGTACCTTCGTCAACAGTAAAACTACACAATAGCCATGACATGATATTCAGTATTGTCTCAGCAAAAGGAGGATTTCTTTCTTCTTGAAGTGTAGGGAAGGTGTTTTTTTCGCCAGCGGCTCAAAAATGGTATGTACGAAGGTTTCACGTAGGGAAGGTATTTTTTTTCGCCAGCGGCTCAAAAATGGTATGTACGATGGTACATTAATATACATATAAATATTTGATATTTGTTTATTACAAAAATGAAAGCTACGTACAAGGACACTAAACTCTCAAATATACTCAACTTCAGTCTTCTATTTGAACTTTGTCGGCAGCTTCGTTCAGCAGCTTGTCGACAGCTTCGTCAATGGCCTAGTTAGCAATCCTAATCATATTGAGTGCCCCCTTCACCGATGCATCAGTTTCAGGATCGTATGGCTCTGGAGGGGAAGAAAGCTCAGCTGCATTAAAATACAAATATATGTTAGTACCGAAGTTACAAAAAATTACGAAGCTAAGCTATAAAGGATATACCTATAAGTCTGGCCCGCTTAGTAGCTTCTTCAACTCTTTTAGCCTCTTTTAAGGCGTCATGAGACGCTTTCTCATTTTTTCTAATGGTTTCATCAGATATTTCTCGGCCACCCTTCAGCCATACATCGGAATAAAACTTCCCACCTAGTGTAGTAGCTTCGGCCGAAGGGTTTCTAACATCGTGGGCTGAGAAGGCAAAATCTGGCTGAACTACAACCTTAGCATAATCACAGTCGACCTTTTCCAAAACAGACACGACCCCGCGGGCACTGGCAAAGGCACAAAAATCCCCTCTATCACTAAGAATCTCTTCAAAGGCTTCGGTCGTGCCGTTAATCCATTGGATAACTCCATCGAGGTCACCGTGGATGAATTTCTGAGAATGCACGAACTTTGGAAAAGTTGTTCTTCAAATTCTTAGCGCATTCCATAGCCACATCGTAGCATTTTTCTTTAGCTGCATGAAGCTCGTAAACATTTCTCTGTGCCCTTGATCGTTCGATTTCACATATTTCATGCTTTGTCAGCTCCACATTAAAATTTTCAGTTTCTTCGGCAACTTTCTTTTCTAACTCTTGCACTTCAACTTTGTGCGCTTCTGCTTGAGCAGATAGCTTAGCTTCGCTGTATTTCAGCCTTTCAGCCAAAGATAGCAAAATCCTGTCTTTTGCGAGAGCTTAGTTTCTCAAGGTTTAACCTCCGATCGGAGGTTTCCAATTGCTATCTGACAGCTCTCATCTTCTGCATCCTTTTGAGCCTTAATGAGAATTAGACCCAGCCAAACAAAAGAGCGAACAAACAATAAAAGTAAGAATTACAAAAAATAGCTCTAAAAGTACTAAATGCGAAGCCAAAATGTGCAAACCTTCAAGCTATTGTAAGTGAGGCTGTTCGCAAGCTGGTCCTTTGTCATAGCGGACAAACCAAGTTCGAGCTTCAAAAATCCCATGTTGCTCATCATCTCGCGGCAAACATTGACCTCCTTACTATCGGGTAGACAGTAGAGGATATCATCCCCTCCGTATACCAAGGACCCTCAGGGGTATTTCAGGTCCTTGGCATAGTGTTGTGTTTCGGCAATTTGATCTAATGATAGCTGCTTCCCCAAAGCGTGTCGAACAATGTATTCCAAGTCACCATGGGGAGGTGCTTCGGGAGCAGGAGATTTAGATTTTTCAGGAACACTCTCTTCCACCAGCCCTATTGGCACAGTTTTTGAAGGTTTGGCTTTGGCAAGAGCATTAGCCGTGATTGCAGTAACTGTTTCTCTTGCATCTTTCATATTTCTCTCCGGATACTTCGGCAGAAGCAGAAACTCGCGCTTTCATGGATTCCAAGACAGCATCTAAAACGCTAGTCATTCTTCTTTTCCTTGGAGTCACTGTTATAGTACTCGATGGCTTCGACAGCCTGTAACAACTAGTGGGCTCATCACCTTTGGCTGTTCTGCTGCCTTTTCTAATTCCGGCTCTTTGACCGGGCCTGCACTAGCTTCAATCGGCATCGCAGGAGCTGTTTCTATGGCTAAGGTGCAGCCTCTGCACTTTCAATAAGCTTTGGCACATCGACCGTCCCAATAGGCTTCGGCCTACGTGTCAAGACCTTTGCCCTCTTAGGCTTCGGCGCACTAGAAGAGGTTGAAGCAGTAACTTTCCTTTTCCCCCTTGGCTTCGAAGAGGAAAATAGTAATCGGGGTAAACAAACCCAATAACATCGAAAACCCTGTTCAACCTCCTTTTCCCTGGAGTACCGAAGGCAACTATCAGGGCTTCGTCTTCTGTCCTCGAATAGGCTCCATGTAGCTCATCACTCGTTGCCTCTATAGCATCTAGCCAATCATCATTTGGCTCGTCAAATTGACTTCTGTACCGAAAGGTGTACTTAAGATAAACCAAGCCACCCTGACTAGAGCCAGCGGCAGCTTCCTTCGGCGTTTCCCATTCATTTGCAAGAGGCCATACTTTGAAAGCGATGTGCTCTTGAACTAAATATCTAGTACCAATGTAGGTACATATGGTGTTGAAAGCCATTAGGCACGCTTGCACTTCATTCCCAGATGCGAGTGATGGCCTCCTAATGCCGAAATGTGACCATGTGGGACGTTCAATGATGCCCCTCACATCCTCCCTCTGATTCAGATCATTCTTCTATGACACCCCGGTGTCAGTTTCGTGTTATGTCGGGAGATTTATCCTAATCTCGGATGCTCAGTAAAAATTTCTATTTCACAATCGCATCTATCTCCTTTTATCCATTTACTTGTGAAGGTTTCACCGATCTCTGATGTTATTCAATCTCGAGAGAGAGGCCGAATTTGGAACCTGTTAACACTTTTATTCTCGGGACGAATGCAAACTCGAAAATCATTCTCGATTTATAAATCTTGTCTAAAGCTCATTTAATCAAACGCTCGACAGTTTCTAGTCGAGCCGTGTCCGAGTCTGATTCCTCGATCTTCGGTATATGTCCGACTATTTTATCTGGATCCGTACTCCCAAATGGAATGCTCTGTTGCGTCGGTCTCTAATCAATTCTTATCCGACTCTATCTAATATCTCTATGTCCGAATCAGGCTCAAACCCCGTATCGGCAGTGATTTTAAAATGTCACTGTTGGGGACTTGTTCTCAAATGCTATGAATTAAGAACAAGGCAACACAAAATGTTAAATATTAACGTCCTTCGTCCTTCGAAACATTATTTCCCTTAGGACATAATGATCTTCAGACGAAGGTTATGAAGGACATACCTTCGAACATCGAAGGTATGAAGGTAACAGAAGGAAAACGAATACAAAAGATAATATAAACAGTCGTGTAACATTATCAACACATCTTCATTATATTATCATGAGGAAATAAAACAATATTGAATTACATTTGATACCTTCGACTTGATAGACAGCAAAGGTACCAGCGTGATGCAAAAGCAAATGCCAAGTCAACGTGAACAGTACGGGAGCACTGTTCATCTATTTATAGGCACGAGACACAGCCCATGTAAAATTACACCCATGCCCTTTACATTTGCTAATGACTCTATAGTGATCCATCGAGGTCTAAATAGCCTTTTCCCTTTTAAGTCGGTTCCCTTTTCTGCTATCATGTCGAAGCTCCCTTGCGCATAGCTTCGGCTCTGCGTCAGCCTTCGTATTCTTTATGCTTCTCACACTATGGTTCTGATCCGAGTTCGAAGATACCTGTTCATGTATTTATACTCCAGAAACATTGTTAAATCATGTTTTTGAGGACCTTCGGAAGACGAAGACCCCCAACAGTAGCCCCTCGCAAGTTTAATTTGTTAGAATAACGAATTCAGGTTGCGATATGGACGAAGGCCCTAAGCCGAAGGTCCGAAAAAACACCTTCCCTTTTCTAGAATAGCAATAGTCAATGACAGACGGGGCCCTCCAACTTGGAGCGCACTGGGCGTATAAATAAGGACCCACCCCGAGCACATTTGGTACGCTACTTGCCAAAAGGGAAAAGGCTATTTAGACCTCGATGGATCTCTATAGAGTCATTAGCAAATGTAAAGGGCATGGGTGTAATTTTACATGGGCTGCATCTCGTGCCTATAAATAGATGAACAGTGCTCCCATACTGTTCACGTTGACTTGGCATTTGCTTTTGCATCACGCTGGTACCTTTGTTGTCTATCAAGTCGAAGGTATCAAATGTAATTCAATATTGTTTTATTTCCTCATGATAATATAATGAAGACGAGTTGGTAATGTTACACGACTGTTTATATTATCTTTTGTATTCGTTTTCCTTCTGTTACCTTCATACCTTCGATGTTCGAAGGTATGTCCTTCATAATCTTCGTCTGAAGATCATTATGTCCTAAGGGAAATAATGTTTCGAAGGACGAAGGACGTTAATATTTAACATTTTGTGTTGCCTTGTTCTTAATTCATAGCATTTGAGAACAAGTCCCCAATAGTCACGATTCGCCTTCTCCGACAAAAGAAAAACAACCGAGCTAAGTTAATCGCTGCCTATTTTGGAACTCTGTTCCGAAAACCAAAATAGAACATCAGGTTTAGAACGCACTCGATTTCATAATCCAGTTCGTGCACGTTATCAGACTGAGTTACGTACGAGGCTAATAATCAGTGTTCAGATAATTAGCAGTTGAAATTATCGATAATCCGTGCTTACTGGAACACCATAAAATAAAATGAAAATAATTAGTGCAGCCGGTTTAGGATTTTGGGCCAAATCCGTTCCAGCCCATTTGAAACCCTAACCCTAGGGCTTCTCTATAAATATGGATCCCTCTCCCTTTCACTTGGATATTTTTTAACCACACCCCTAGCCGCCACCAGCCACTCCTCTCCCCACGCTATCTTTCTCCTCCCCACACAGCCAGCGCAGGGGCCTTCTTCCCCATGGAAGCCGGCAACCTCTTCCCTACTATTTTTCCCTGCGTGCAAGAAGCACTAGAGCTAGCGCCCCTCTCCTGCTCAGCCACCTCTGTGTAAGTGGCGATCTGGGCACCACTCCTCCTCGGCCAATGCTCCGGCCAGTAGTCTTGGTGTCCAGGTTCCCTATGTCTCCTTCCTTGGCTCTAGCCGCCCCTCTCCTTTCTCCCCCCCCCTACTCGGAGCTTCCCATGGCGCCCCCTGGGAGCTCAGGCTTCTCCCTCATGGCACCCTGCCTCTGGTCCTCTGTGGTGCACATCGCCATCTCTTCCCGATGGGCAAGCTTAGCCATGGTGGTCGTCACCCTCTTGCCCATGGCGCAAGCTCCCTAGCCAGCTTCCTGCCTCCGGCAAGCCGCAATTGTTCCCTGCGCGTGAGCTCGCCATCGGGACTCCCAAGTCGCTGCACACCCCTGCCCAAGCTCCAAATCCATGGCCGGAATCCTCACCGGAAGCGACGCTAGCCGCGAGCCTCACTGCTCCTTGTGCATAGTTGCTGTTGTCCATCGTTGTCCCATGCCTCACTGTGCTGCACTAGTCGCAACAGCACACTGCTCCTATGTCATACCCTTGTCGCGCTTGCGTGCTGCTGCGCAGTGCCCCGTTGGTGCTTCCTATGTGCTCGACAAAATGCGCAGCAAGCCACGCGTCGTCGATTCTGAAAGGGAAATAGGGTCAAACCTTTTCCTAAATGATTTTGGTGGTTGAATTGCCCAACACAAATAATTGGACTAACTAGTTTGCCCTAGATTTGTTGAGGCGAAGGCGAAGACGCCACCCTTCGCTCGATGCCTTCGCCAGAATCGTCGGACCAGCGGAGACAAGACAACGGGCAGGGACACCCTTCGCTCCATACGACATCGGACGAAGACCTATGACGAGATCATCCCACCGTGCGGCCTCGTCCAGCATGGTAGCCCACGTGTGATCCGACCCATTGTAACAGGCCCTGCGTGACCGCTGCGTGTTACGGGCCTAATTTGTAAAGGCGCCTCTGTAATTACAGTCTGTAACCCCGCTTCATGGGAATATTCTGGGGATAACCTAGGTGTCTAAGGGCACATGCGTCCTTAACACGAGACGCTAGGCACTCAGACACCTATAAATACCCCCGCACAGTGCCCTTGAGAGGCTAGATTAACAGAGCTATTGACATCTTGCGCGAGAGCCCAGTTACCGTCACTGTTCACCCTCGTTGGATCCCCTTGCAACTGAGAGCAAGTTCCAACATTTAGCGCCCATCGTTCGTGCGACGAAAAAACCACCCGCGATGGCACCCAAGAAAGTTAACTCGAAGGCTGACGAGGCTGCGAAGGCAGCACTGCTGGCCGCAAAAAAATGCAAGGCCCTCTCCCTCACCCACTCCACTCACCACGACGCTACTGAAGACGACGTTCCCCGCATCTGCGAAGACGATGCTCTCTGCACCTGCGGCCCTGAAGGACAATCGCAACCCCCCCAAGGCTTCGCCCCACCGGAGGGCGCGGACCTCACCGAGGACGGCGAGGTCCTCGGCGTCTCGGCGGAAGAACAGCTACAGCTGCGCACCCTACGCCTCAAGAACCGCAATCTCCAGAGGCAAAAAGAGATACTGGAGGCCAAGCGCCAACGCGTGTCCGCACTTGCCAAGGTGTGGCAAATGATACGCGACGAAGAGCAGAAGGCCCAGGACCTCGAGCGGGAGATCGCGCTGATGCAGCGCGAAGGCCACCTCGGCCTGCAGCACGGGCCACCCCTGCAACAGAGCGCACAACTGGAAGACACGCGTGAAGGCCACCCTAGCCTGCAGCATGGGCCACCCCTGCAACAGCGCGCACAACTGGAAGACCCGCGTTTCCCCCAGCGCGACCACCCCTTCCCGCACGCCGCGCCATTCCAAGGGGTCAACTACCTCGACGAGCGAAGTCCCCTGGCGCCACATCTGCAAGTGATGCCTTGGCTCGCCAACTTCCGAGCAGGGACCTATCCGAAGTACAACGACAGCACCAACCCAGCACAATACATAATGAGTTATCAGGTCGCTGTTGCATCTTCCGGAGGGGACGACGCCACAATGGCCAAGTCTTTCATCATCGCCCTCGAAGGCCCAGCTCTCACCTAGTTCACCAGGTTGCCTCCGCTGTCCATTAATTCCTGGAGAAGCCTCCGGGACAAGTTCCTGCTCAACTTCCAAGGGTACCGCCCAGACACCGATGCCTTGGCCGAACTCTCGCTCTGCAAGCAGCTGGAAAAGGAGACTCTGCGGGAGTATTACCGCAAATTTCTAACACTCAAGTCACAGCTGCCCTCAGTCGATGACCAGATCGCCATCCACTACGCCATCAGTGGCCTTCGCGCCGGCGTCCTCTATAGCCACTGCATCAGAGATCCGCCCAAGAACCTCCAAGAATTATATCAGCTATTTGAAAAATACGCCAAATCTGAAGAGCTCCACCAGCGCAAGGTTGAGTCTCAAAGCAAACCCAAAGATGCTCCACAGTCCAGTCGCACGTGGACGAGGACTCCGCAGCAAGACTCCGGTCATGACGGCCGCAATCAACAGCAAGTGCACAACATCGCCAATCAGCACCCCGCTGCTGACGCCCCTCGCCGCCAGGAATATCCCCCCCAGGGCCGCGGAAATGGAACTCGCGGTAGGGGTCGGGGGCGTGCGCAGCCGCCGCGCCGGTTCTACTGTCTCTTCCATGGCGAAGACTGCGCCCACCAAACCAAAGACTGCCTAGAAACGAATGCCACCAAAGACAGGATGGCACGGGCGCAGCCAGCCGACAACCCCAGAGTTGTCGCGCACACTTATCAACAACCCCCTCCACCCTACATCCACGCCCCCGCCCCACATCCACCGCACCACGCCTACCAACACCACCAGGAAGTACAAATCGTACCTCCCCCACCGCCACCTCCACACCAGCAACATCAGAACATCCCCCACCCCCACGCCCCAAAACAAGAAGATTTCGCCGATCAGCCGTATCGCGGAGTCATTCATATGATCACTGGGGGGTCCAGCACCGACTTCGACACAAAGCGGCAGAAGCGGGACCACTACCGCAGCATCAACCACGTCGCCATCACCGGCCCAGTCGTGCAGACGAAGTGGTCCCATGTACCGCTAACCTTCGACGCACGAGACGTCGACCTGCGCAGCGCCCCCCACATCGACGCCATGGTTATCAACTGCAGCGTGGCAGGCTTGGATCTGCACAAAGTCCTAGTCGACAATGGCAGTCAAGCAGACATCATTTTCCTCCATGCCTTCGACCGCATGGGCATAAGCCACAACCTGCTCAAGCCTTCGGACAACCCGTTGTACAGCTTCGGCGGCAAGGGCACTTTTCCTGTCGGCAAAATAGAGATGCCTCTCTCCTTCGGTGTAGCACCCAATGCCCGAAGTGAGCAAGTGACCATTGATATTGTGGATATGGTATATCCGTACAACGCCATCATGGGCCGGGCTCCATCAACAAGTTTGAGGCAGCTATTCACGGACTGTACCTGTGCATGAAAATACCAGGTCCGTTAGGCGCCATTGCGGTCTACGGCAATCAACAGACCGCGCGCAACATAGAGCGGGACTTCGTCCCCGGACAAAGAAACGTGCACTGCCTCACGGCCCAGCGCGAGGTCCCTGCGTCCGTCAGCCCAACCGACAAAGAGCACGACAAGGCACAGCTGCAGAGCAACGACGGGACCAAGACTGTCCCCCTCGATCAGGCCACGCCCAAGCAGACAGTCACTATCAGCGAAGACCTCACTTCGCATGAAGAGGAAAAACTCCTCTGCTGCCTGTCCAAGAACAAAGATGTCTTCGCCTGGTCAGCCCTCGACCTGGTCGGGGTCAGCCGATCCGTAATTGAGCACAGCTTGGGAATTGACCCTTCGGTGAGACCGAAAAAACAGCGGCTTCGCAAAATGTCCGACGAGAAGACAGAAGCCGCCAAGGCAGAGGTGCATCGCCTCCTGGAAGCCAAATTCATCGAGCCGGTGGCTTACCCCACGTGGCTCTCCAACGTTGTAATGGTGCAGAAAAAGAGCGGGAAGTGGCGAATGTGCATCGACTTCACCAGTCTCAACAAGGCCTGCCCAAAGGACAACTTCCCGTTGCCACGGATCGACAAAATAATCGATAGCGCGGCCGGATGCGAAGTCATGTCACTCCTCGACTGCTTCTCCGGCTACCACCAAATATACATGAAGGAGGAAGACAAGGCTAGCACCAGCTTTATAACACCCTTCGGCACATATTGCTTCATCAGAATGCCGGAGGGACTCAAGAACGCCGGGTCCACCTTCTCCAGGCTTACCAAGACAGTGTTCGAAGGGCAAGTTGGCAGAAATATATTCACATATGTGGACGACATCGTTGTCGCCAGCAAGAGCAAGGAGGACCATCTCGCTGACCTCACCGAGACATTCGCGAACATGCGAGACGCACGACTCCGCCTAAACCCGGAAAAGTGCGTCTTCGGCGTTCGCCAAGGCAAAATATTGGGCTACCTGGTATCACACCGCGGCATCGAGGCCAACCCAACTAAAATTCAGGCCATCATAAGCATGACGCCTCCGCAGTCGGCCAGGGACGTCCAACGCCTGACAGGCAGATTGGCCGCTCTCAACAGATTCATCTCCAAGTCCGCTGAGCGAAGTCTTCCTTTCCTCAAAACTCTCCGTGGCACAAAAGACTTCGCTTGGGGACCAGAGCAGGCAGCGGCCTTCGCCTCATTAAAACAGTACCTGTCGGAGTTGGCAGGCCTTACAAGCCCCGACTCTTCGCTCCCCCTGTTGCTCTATGTTGCGGCTTCGCCGCATGCGGTTAGCGCGGCACTGGTGCAGGAACAGACAGTTGAGGGCGTGATCAGGCAGTGCCCAGTTTATTACGTCTCCGAAGTGCTGACACCGTCCAAATGTAACATGACAGAACTGGAGAAGATTGCCTACGCAGTCGTTATGTCTTCGCGCAAATTGCGCCATTATTTCGAAGCATTCAAGGTCCGAGTCACCTCAGACAGGGGACTCGACGAATTGTTCAGAAACCCGAAAGCATCGGTGAGGATTGCCAAGTGGGCAGCCGAACTCTCCGGCTACCACATCAACTTCGAGCCCAGGACAGCCATCAAGTCACAAGTCCTGGCAGACTTCGTTGTCGACTGGACTGGGCCAATAGCACAACCGGACCCGTCCGCAGAGAAGGTTTGGACGATCCACTGCGACGGCGCATGGTGCCATGCGGGGGCAGGCGCCGCTGCAGTCATCACCTCACCAGCCGGGGTCAAGCACAGATATGCAGCACGCCTCAGCTTCGCTCTGGAATCTGATAGATGCACAAATAACATAGCAGAATACGAAGCAGTCATCCTCGGTCTCCGCAAGCTGAGGGCCCTTGGGGTCACCACCTGCATCATCAAAACAGACTCCAAGGTAGTTGCCGGCCAAGTCGAGAAAGACTATGCAGCAAAGGACCCCGCACTCATGCAATACCTCGCAGCCATCCGAAGTCTCGAGAGACAGTTCAAGGGATTCACCTTGCAGCATGTGGACCGGGCCAAGAATGAAGAGGCCGACGCATTGGCCAAGGCTGCCGCCAGAGGCGAGTCCCTGCCCTCCGACGTGTTCTTCCATGTCATCGGCACGCCAGCCGTCCGGAGCCCCGAAGGGCTCCAAATAACCAATGATAGCGAGGGCCACTGCATAGTCAACCTTATCATGACCGAAGACTGGTGGGCACCAATAACCCTGTTCCTACAGGGGTACTATCATCCAACCGACATCAGCGAGGCCAAGCACCTCAAACATCGAAGCCGGACTTCGCACTGATTGAGGGCCAACTCTACAAGAAGGGGGTCAGTCAGCCAATGCTTAAATGCGTCACCGAAACCGAAGGCGTCCAGATCCTACGCGAAGTCCACAGTGGTACCTGCGGCTCACACGCAGGGCCAAGGGCCCTAGCTGCTAAGGTGATCTGCCAAGGTTTTTACTGGCCCGCAATGATCTGCGCCGCAAATCGGGTCACAAGGTCCTGCGAAGCCTGCCAGAAGTTTTCTCCTCGCTCAGGCAGCCCCTCGCAATTTACAAAGCTGATCGCCCACACATGGCCTCCCCAGCGCTGGGGCCTGGACATTGTCGGGCCCCTGCCCACGGCTCAGGGGAACCTTAAGTTCGCCTTCGTCGTTGTCGAGTACTTCACCAAATGGATCGAGGCAAAGGCTGTTTCCACAATAACATCAAAGACTGCCCAAAAATTCTTTTGGCAAAACATTGTTTGCCGCTTCGGAGTACCGTCCGAACTAACAGTTGACAACGGCAAGCAGTTTGACAGCCAAGACTTCAAGGATTTTTGCTTCTCCATCGGCACCAAGCTTGCCTTCGCCTCAGTCTATCACCCACAATCCAACGGAGTTGTGGAACGCGCCAATGGAAAAATCTTCACACCTATCAAAAAGATGCTCCTCGACGAAAAAGGGCAGGTGGACCGATTTATTACCCGAGGCGGTCTGGGCGCTAAACACGACTGAATGCAGGGCGACCGGGTTCACTCCTTTCCGCCTTCTATATGGATCGGAGGCCATGACCCCACAAGAAATAAAGCATGGGTCCCCGCGAACAGTTCCGTCAGCCGTCCTCGACGTGGACGAGCCCACTTCGAAGGATCTCATCGATGGAGACCGAGTCTTCGCCTTACAAGCTCTAAACAAATACCAAGCCCAGACAAAAGCATGGCGCGACCACGCAGTCATCCCGAGGGAATTCAATGAAGGGGACCTCGTACTCGTCCGAACAGCTCGGACAGAGTCTAGGGGCAAGCTGGAGCCCAAGTGGGAGGGCCCCTTCATTGTCAAGACGAAAGCTTCCCCCAGCGCTTACAGGCTTGCAACGCCAAACGGCGAAGTCCTGGAGCACTCCTGGAACATCGACAATCTCCGCAAATTTTTTGTTTGACTCATCAGGGCCGATTCGCCCTTGTAATTCGCAAAAACAATTTTATCCTGGCCCGCACTCTTTTCCTCCCAGGGGGTGAGGTTATTAACGAGGCGGAACCATGTAATATACAAGTGAAAAATCCCCCGCAAAAACATGCGTCGAAAGAAGACCGCTACGACGGTTTTCGACATTCGACCAATACAAAGTCACCGCGAGGCTCAGCGCTAGCCACCCTCGCGTGCGACAACTCCGTGCAGAAGCCGCCTAAGGGTGCAGCCGGACTAGCACAACAAGTGCGAAAAAACGAAGTCTACCGCAAAGACTATCCGTGCAGAAGTCGTCTAAGGGTGCAGCCGGACTAACACAACAAGTGCGAAAAAACAAAGTCTACCGCAAAGACTATCCGTGCAGAAGTCGCCTAAGGGTGCAGCCGGACTAGCACAACAAGTGCGAAAAAACAAAGTCTACCGCGAAGACTATCCGTGCAGAAGTCGCCTAAGGGTGCAGCCGGACTAGCACAACAAGTGCGAAAAAACGAAGTCTACCGCGAAGACTATCCGTGCAGAAGTCGCCTAAGGGTGCAGCCGGACCAGCACAACAAGTGCGAAAAAACCAAAGTCTACCGCGAAGACAATCCGTGCAGAAGTCGCCTAAGGGTGCAGCCGGACTAGCACAACAAGTGCGAAAAACCGAAGCCTACCACGGAGACTATCCGTGCAACAGTTGCCCGAAGGCACAGCCGGACGAAGCGTAACAAAAGCGAAAACGACCACACCAAACTGTCTGTGCAAAGACCAACTACATGCGCACCAGCCCAGCATAACAATTACACCTGACCAAGTACGTAACGCCTTCGTGAGCATAGCTGAGTGTGCGAGGGCACACAACTTTATCATACAAGCCATTACACATGTACAAGCGAGGGCATCACACTCTACATCGGCTCAACCTTCGGAATAATTCCCATCTCCCTATAGTTAAATAACATTATTCTAATCTCCTCACCCGCAAAAAGACTTCGCAATTCCCCCTCACCTGTACTCACGGCGGCCGGCAAGGACAACAGTTCCTGCCGGCCAGCCCTACTCACACGAAGCCGACCGCCCTCCGCCCCACTCACTCTACGCTTCGCAACCGCCCTTCGCCGCCTACGCCCAGTACTCGGACCAGGCACATCTTCTGCATCCGCAGCGTGCGGTGAAGCCTCCGCCGCTGCCACATCCAAGGCCGCGAAGTAGTCCAAGTCCTCATCCGACGACTCCTCAGTCCACTCAACCGAGCTCCCAGAGTCACCAAAATCAGAAAACTTAGATGCAGACCCATCCGATTTATTACCATCATCCACGGTCGAAGCCGCCAAAAAATTAGTAGTGGCGGTTGCGTGCGCAGGCCCAAAATCTTGAACCTGCGCAGCAACCAAAATTCAGCAACATATCCAAAATTCCCTAACTACCCACACCCACTACGCCACCTGCGAAGACCCAGCCGTCGTGGGAGCCTCCGCTGTCGCCTCGCCGCCACCGTCACAGGATCCTCAGCCCTCGGCGTAGCGGCTGCGGGGGCATCAGGAGCGCCTTCGGCGGTCTCCGGGGGCGGGCCTCCGCCGGCCGCAGCGGCTGCGGGGGCATCAGGAGCGCCTTCGGCGGTATCCGGGGGCGACTCCAGGGCGGCCTCGGACACAGCCTCCGCCGGGTTCGACTCCGGGTCAGGCAGCGCGCTGTTCAAAGCCCCAAAGTCATCCACCCTCTCACCACGCGCCGCCTGAGACACATCACACAAATTCAGCAAACCCATACATAGCCCACATCCAACAAACATCAAACAAAAGCCAAACGTTACCTGACCCCTCGCCGTCTCGGCCCGCTTCCTGACCACCTCTCGACCGTGCGGGCCCCACGTCCGGTCGTAGATGGCTCCGGTGGATTCCTTCACTATAGGGTCCTCAACCTTGAAGATATCACGCTCGAAATCCTCATCAGCTTGGTCGAAGACCTCATAGTGCCGGCACCCTTCGCGAGAGAGCGCATTCATCGCCCCCTCGCAGGTGACCAGGGAGGCATAAGACATGAACCCCTCCATGATAGTGGGGAGTGCCTGCAACTCCTCCTGTACCCACTCCAGGCAGCGAAGTCCGGGCTCTCGGCCCAGCTCATGGTAGGAATCCATAAGCTGTTTGCGCGTCCGCTCAGCCTCCGTGCGCGTCGCGGCCTCGGCCCTCTCCACACGGCTCTGCAGGGCGCTGAGCCGCTCCTCCAGCTGATCGGCGCGCTTCCTGGCAAGACTGTCCTCCACCCGCGCCAAATTGGCCTCCGCCAGCGCAGCCTGCGCCTTGGCGAGGGCCTCATTGGCCTCCCTCCTCTCCTCCGCCAGTTGGTGCCGGAGGTCAGTCTTCTCCCCCTCCAGTGCGGCTACCTTGTCCGCCAGCTTGCGGCACTTACTGTCGGCGGCCGATTTTTCCCAGACGGCGTCGACATGTTGCGTCCGAAGTCTCTCAACTTCGGCAGACACAACTGCCGTGAGGGCCCCCGACGCCGCGCGGTCTGCAAAGTCAGCCGCCTGCAAAACACACGTAAGGCCACAGCCCCAACGAAGCCGATAAAAAAAACCTCGAAGTCTAGCTCAATGTACCTGACTTAGTGCCTCCTTCATCTCCTTCAGCCGGCGGGACACAGCGCCCGCCTCGTCCCGGACAGTAGCGAGTGCCGGCATCTCTCCGCCGGCACTAAGAGCACCGCCCTTCACCTTTGGCACTACAGCAGCCGTCGTGGTCGCCGCGGCAGGCGGAACAACGACGAGTTGGCCTTCCCCCGACCCTGCGACGTATCAACAAATTACACAAAAAAAGAAAGAAAAAAAAGAGGAAAGAAAATCGAGCCAACGGCTTACCAACAAAATAGTCGTCCACGCTAATGTCGGTGGCGAAGTCGGCAACGCGCTTGCCCGGCGGCGGCAACTCTCGGGCCGCCTTCGCGGCCTCCGGCACCCTGCTGGACGCCGGTGCAGCCTTCGCAGACTTGGAACCACCGGCGACAGCCGCAGCCTCCGGCACCTTGCCGGATGCAGGGACGGCCGACTTCGCCGCCAGCGGCGGCTTGCTTCCGCCGGGGACAGCAGCCTTCGCAGCCCCCCGCTGCCTCTTCGGCCTGGCTTCATGAAGCCTGACGACCGCCTGGCGCTTCTGTGCAGCTCCCGGGCGATCCTTGTCCATCACTGCCGACACAACAGCAGCAATATTCCGCCCGTAAGGAAACACTTTCCATTCACGAACCATACGAGATGTAAAAAAGTCTTCGCCGGCCGCGCGAGGGATAGGAACATTCTTAGGCCACCAACCCCCGGTAACCCTCAGCATACGCGCCAAAGACTCCCGGAGCTCGGGCGAAGACATCCTCCCCCCCGGGGCCGCGCATGTCCTCATCAATTCTCTTGCAAAACCATCGGAAACCAAAAGTCCTCCCATAGCAGTACCTAGTTTCCTCTTCTTAGAGGACGGGGCGGCCGCCGGCGCGGGGTCGTCTCCAGACTCTACCGCATGTTTCTTCACGCGACGATCCACATCATCTTGGCTGGGATAACCGCCATATGGCAAACGATTCAACTCAAAAACCCTGTTCAAGCGGTCATTCAACCCGCGAATATCCCAGCTACGCTGGCCCTCTGTCCTCGGCACATACCGACCAACGATCCGCACCGCCCCATCCTCCGCCTCACGCACAAAGGCGGCCGGATCGCGGCTATGCAGATCAAGCGCGAAGGCAGGACGTCGCACCAGCTTCCCACCATGGGAAGGCATCTAGCGAGGGCACACTTCGCCCAACGCCCAGGCATGCGCCAAAGGCCATACCCCGTACGCCACAAATTCCTCAACCAAATCGCGCCCGCTGCTCAGGCCGGCGGCGCACCGAAGGGCCCTTTCGTCCGCATCATCCTCCGCCACTTCAAAAGGCGAGTATGCTGAGTAAAGATGCGAACACATCTCGGACACGGGGAGCCTCGGATGGTCTTCGACGGTACCCTCCGCAATGTAAAACCAAAACTCATTCCAATTGCCCCACTTGTTGCGGGCGCAAGGAACCAACTCAACTACCTCCATCGTGGTCTTGCCGGTCTTCGGCGTAAATGTACAGGACCCAAACTGGGCAACTTCATCCCCAATCATCCTCTTCTGCCAGTGCAGGCAATAGTACTTCGCGAAGACTTGGACTGATGGCTGTCCGCCGTACGAAGTCGTCGCCCAGACATACTTCGACAGAGCCACCACGGCATTCGGAGTCAACTGATGGATCTGAACATTAAATCTGCGCAGGACTTCTCCAACAAATTGGTGCGCAGGCAGGCGGAGACCGGCGGCGAAGAACGCCTCGAACACAACCAACTCGCCCTCCGGCTCGGGGACTTCCTCCGTCCCCGGGACACGAGCGACTCCACCGCCAAAGTAACCCAGCCGCTGCATATCTTGCACGCAGACCGATGACATCCGCGACACACCAAAATCCACCGTATCGCCGGCGCGCAACTCCTCCACCGCCACAGTACTCAGCGTTTCCTCAGACGACGCGTCGGCCGGCGGCGTAGCAGCAGCAGAAGAAGAAGAGGTCGACATCGCAACGTACCGTCGGCGGCGGTGGGCGGTTTGCTTCACTCGAGCCAAATCTCCGGCGAACAAAAGCAAGGAGGGCAGACGAGCAGTAAGTCGGTGGAAAAGGCGGCTAGGGTTTTCACGGAGCGCGGAAGGATAAAGTTCAAAATGCGCCGCCCCCGCCCCCTTTTATACACAGGGCACGGCGCTTTGGGAAACCCGCAGTCCAACACTACGGTGTCAATCAACGGTCATGTCAAAAACCCCCGCGGAACCACTTCGAGCGAGGTAGCGTCTCCACCATCTAGCGACGTCTTCGGCACCAGATGACTTAGTCGAACTAGTCCCTCGGAGGGCAAATGTTGGGGCGAAGGCGAAGACGCCACCGTTCGCTCGATGCCTTCGCCAGAATCGTCGGACCAGCGGAGACAAGACAACGGGCAAGGACACCCTTCGCTCCATACGACATCGGACGAAGACCTATGACGAGGTCATCCCACCGTGCGGCCTCGTCCAGCATGGTGGCCCACGTGTGATCCGGCCCATTGTAACAGGCCCTGCGTGGCCGCTGCGTGTTACGGGCCTAATTTGTAAAGGCGCCTCTGTAATTACAGTCTGTAACCACGCTTCATGGGAATATTCTGGGGATAACCTAGGTGTCTGAGGGCACATGCGTCCTTAACACGAGACGTTGGGCACTCAGACACCTATAAATACCCCCGCACAGTGCCCTTGAGAGGCTAGATTAACAGAGCTATTGACATCTTGCGCGAGAGCCCTGTTACCGTCACTATTCACCCTCGTTGGATCCCCTTGCAACTGAGAGCAAGTTCCAACAAGATTATAAGTTCTACAGGTGCCAAAGGTTCAACACAAACCAATAAAAAGAACAAGTAAGGGTTCAAAAGAAAGGAGCAAAAAGGAAACCGAAGTGTTCCCTGGTATGGCGCACCGGACTGTCCGGTGTGCCACCGGACAGTGTCTGGTGCACCAGGGGCCGTACACTCCAAACTCTTCAGCTTTGGGTTTTCCAGGCGCAGCTCCGCTATAATTCACCGGACTGTCCGGTGTACCACCGGACTGTCCGGTGTACCAGTGGAGCAACGGCTATCTGCGCGCAACGGTCGACTCTGACGGATGAACTATACAATACAGTAACGCGGCAGAAGTCAGAGCAGAAGGTTAGAGGGGCACCGAACTGTCCGGTGCCGCATGAGGACAAAGCCTCCAACGGTCGACCAGCTCCAAGCCCTAACGACAGGGTGACGTGGTGGCACACCGGACACTGTCCGGTGCGCCCATCGCCAGCAGCCTTCTCCAACGGCTACAATTTGGTTGGTGACTATAAATACCACCCCAACCGGCCACTTCAAGGTGTCGGAGCCCAAGCAACATTCCAAGTCATATAGTTGACATATCCAAGCCCTCCCAACCACCTCTATTCATTGTTCCATCCTATACACAAGATTTAGACCACTACAACCAACACAAGTGCCACAAAAGAGAGAGCAAGCAAAAGAGAGCTTCTCGTGTGAGTCTAGCAATAGTGCCTTGTGAGAATCATTGAGAGAAAGTGTGTGCTACATCTTGTGATCATTTGTGCCTGGACTTTTGACTCCCATTGAACTTCCTCCAAAGTTTTGGAGGCTTGTAAAGCTGGCAAGAGACACCTAAGAGTGTGGTGATCCTTGCGGGATCTTAAGTGATCCTTGAGAAGAAGAAGAGCTCGCCGGTCTTGTGATCATTGGAGAGAGGGAAAGGGTTGAAAGAGACCCGTCCTTAGTGGACTCCTCAACGAGGACTAGGCCTTCGAGGGCCGAACCTCGGTAAAACAAATCACCCGTGTCTCTTGTGTTTATTGTTTGTGATTTGTTTGTTCTCTCCCCTTCTAAGTTCTCTTGCTCTACTCTTTGCTAATATTATTTTGTGTTGCTTCAAGTTAAATTCACATTTAGAGAAGCAACTCCTTGCAAGAAAGAACTTGTGTTTCTCCTCTTCTTATCTAAGCCCTCTTGCATTATTCTCCTGTAACATTTCTAGTAGTAATGCTATTGATTAAATTCTGCACTCTTTGAAAACAATACTCGTTGCAAGCGAAGGGCTTAGTTTTATACTCCGATAATTGTGAATCTTGTTCTAACCACTAATCAAGGGATCTAGTTTGGTTTTAGAATTATAATTTTTAGGTTTTGCCTATCCACCCCCCTCTAGGTGACTTTCAATTGGTATCAGAGCTAGGTACTTCATATTGAGTCTAACAACTCGAAGTGATGGCTCGAAGAAGATCCCACAAGAACAAGAAGACAACTCCGAAAGAGCACAATGAGGTAACTCTTGAGATATTACTTTCCGATTGTTCTAATTTTGATTCATGGTCTACTAGAGTGACAAATGCTTTTAAAACCATAGATCCACAATTAGAACAAATTATAAACAAGAGTATCATACCCTCTAGCTATAATGGAAAAATCACTTTCGAAGAAGACCAAAGATGTATACGCTTAAACTACCTAGCTTATGACATCTTAAGTAATTCTCTTAGCAAAGAAGATTATCGTGCCTTCATAATGAAGTATAATGAATCTATTCATGATGCGCATGATATTTGGACTAGTCTTAAAAATCAATTTGATGAGTCCAAACATGATAGTTCATTTTATGCTTCAACTTCCTTTAGTTCTTATGAAACTAACCCTTTGAAGGAAGAAGAAGAAAGTGAACGCTGGAGACCAAACGATGAATCCACCTCTCCTAAAGGTTTGTCTTCCCATTTCGATTCCCACATATGTTGTGTGGTTAATGAAAATGATAACGGAGGCACAAATGAGGATGAGGAGGATGAAAGAAGCTTCATGCGACTCTACGCTCAACTAAGCCAAGAAGATAAGGCGGTCATGCTCAAACTCTGGAAAGAGCAAGAGAGCAAAGTGAAGCTCTTCAAATGCTGGAAAATGTTATCGCCATAAAAAGCCAATGCTTTGAAGAGTTGACTAAAGAACATGATGAGCTAAAGTGCTCTCATGTTGACTTGGTCCAAAGGTATGAGACTATTTCAATTGAGCAAGATAACTCTTTATATTGTGTCGCTCAATTGGTAAATAGGAATGCCTTTCTTAAGGACCAAGTAGAAAAGCTAAAAATTGAAAATCTAGCTTTTCAAGAAAAACATGATATACTTCTATGTTCTCATGAAAATCTTATGGATGATCATATCATGTTAAACATTGCTCATAAAGTTGTGATAGAAAACTTAAAATCCCAACAACCTCACTCATGCACATGTATTCAAATTGAAACTATATTACCATGTGCTAATGCTTGTTGTTCGTCAACAAGCAAATCCTCCTTTGAGCTAAAATTTCTAGGAACAAAAGATGATACATGTCAAGAGCTCAAAGAAGAAAATGAGAGGCTAAAGATGAGCTTGACACAACTAAAAGGGAAGTGCACTGCTCAACCTTCTCAAGATAACTGTGATCACATGGTGAAGAAGCTTGAGACGGGATCAATTGTGGCATCCACTAAATCCCTTGAAGAAAATGTCAAGGACTTGAGGATTGCCAAAAGGAAGGAACAAAAGAAGAAAATCAATACCTCCGCCAAAAGCCTCAACCATGCCTCCATGCAAGGTAACATCCAAGGTAATGATCAAGCCACACTTCACACTAAGAAAAGTAAGAAGTGTAGTGAATGCTTTGAAAAGGGACACTTGATTAGATCATGTCCCTATATTAAAAATGGCTTGATTATTAACAAGGATGATAAACTTTGTTTTAAATGCACAAAGAAGGGACACTTAGTTAAGTCTTGTCCCCATTTAAAACAAAAATGCATAGTGTTAGAAAAGAAAATATTAACTAACCATGTAGCAAGCAAGAAACAAGGAAAGAAAAAATCTTCAAAACTTGAAGTTCGCCTTTGCTACATATGCCAAAAGAAGGGACATCAATGCAAGGATTGTCCCATTGGTAACTATCCCACTTCTAGCTTGTCAATTAATTCACATGTAACTAGGCAACCCAAAATTGCAACTTGTGCTAGAAATCTAATGAGTTTACCAAGTGCTAACACAAAGGACATGTGGGTTCCTAGATCTTTGTTGACTAACCTTGATGGACCCATCAAGCGATGGGTACCAAAATATGCTTGACAAGCTTTGCAGGAGAAAAAGATGATATGAAGCTTTGGGGTGCTTGAGAAAGTCAATTCAATTCCTATTAACTCGAGCTATCAATCTTCATTGATCTATATATCCAAGATTGACCCAAAGTTGTTTTGAATTATTATATCTAAAACTCATATCATCTCGGGGAAGATATTGATATTGTAGGAAATAAAGAATTATTCTATGCGGAAAAATCAACGCCTACAACATGGAGGAAAGCCAAAGGATGGTAACACTTATGTCTTTAAGTACAAGTATCTTCAATTATCATTTCTCTTGTGTCTTGTGTAGTCACATAGAAAAGGGAAGCACTTAAGAATGTCATTAAATTATGTTACCGTTCTTTGGAAGAAGTTCCTCTCATATGGTAGATTGCATATTTATCATTTCTATATTATGGCAATCTACATGCTTTAAATTGTTTTAACTACCTTATGGCATGATCTACATTAATTGTCCTGTTGTTGCCATGTTCTAGACATAGAGAGAGATATTCCAAGTTCTTAAAAGAATAAAGTGTCATATAAGGAATTCAAATCCTTAGGACACTTATAAAGGGAATCTCTCTTTATATCTAGAATCGTGAGACTAATATTTTTGTCTAAATAACCTAAGTAGTCTCACATGAAGAGAATAAGTTTCTCTATGGAAATGTGTAATCTAACATGAAAAGAAAAGTCAATCCAATGATTTATGTTGTTTTGCCACTTGCTTAAATTGGATATGATTCTTCTACATTCATCGCTCTCCATGTTATGAATTAGATTTATTCCCATAATCTTAAAGAATTAACTATGCTTGTTTTATAAGTTAAAACTGAGCATACATCATGGAAAAATCTAGTTCATGTTATAAAGTTTCCATGCCTTAGTAATCCACTATTCATTCCTTCTCAAAAATGATTACAAAAAGGAAAACTAGTGCTTGTGTTACTAATGACATATCTCTTGAGCATATTTGTGAAAAATCTACAAGAGAGTAAGTGCATGATTAAAGCCACAAGCCTCAAGGGTTGCTCTTCACCCAAAGGAAAAAAGGTAAAAGCAAAGGTATGGGAACTCATCTTCTTAATCAAAAATAGTTCCCATCAATGGTTATTATCATATTCTACCGATGTGAAAAAATAGATTCTTTATTGGACTTAAATCAGTTAGAATCGTTCTCATAAATGCACTTGTCCATTAGAATCTAATTCATGCCTTTGCTATATCAGTTCTCATATTGATATGTTTCTAAGTTATGATAATAAATTCAATATAAAGAAGTATGTTTCCTATGATTGATCAAAAATGTTAAAAAGGTGCATATTCCTCTTTTCTAATGATGTGCACTAATGTTGAGGATTTTACATCATGTCTATGTGACTTGTGGATGATGAATTGTTTATATTTCTCATATAAAGAAATCATCCTTCATCATATACTCCCTTGTGCTATTAACATATTTCTTGAGTATTTTCAATAAGTTTGGAAGGAAAAAGAGACAACTACAAAGGGAGGACACTCAAATGAAAAAGGAAGACATCAAGAACAACAACACCTACTTGGACAGTAAGATCTTCAAAACAATCAATGGTGTGGTTGTAAGCATTCTAAATCTTTTTTGTGAGGATACCAGGCATATGTTGTTTATTGCAAATTTTATAAGCCTTGATCAAGATATATGATGCTTCTCCCTATTTGTCTTTTAAGGTGAGTGCATCTATCCAATTCATTCAAATACTTGATGCATATCTTTAGGGGGGGCCTATTTCTATATCTTGATTATATTGAGACTAACACTTTATCTTAGTAATCTCATATAGTCTCAAGTATGAGAATAAGTTTCTCATGAAGTATGCCACTACATTTCAATCCAACTTGGTTAAATAATGTCACCGTTATCAAGGATTGTAACTTTCAAAGTAGCATATTTACTGGATTCTCCTAGTTTAAGCTTGTTTGATAATCTAATGCATATGTTGTTTTTTTGATCGCATCTGTTATTTGTTTGATCATTGAATAACTTCAATTAACACTTATGTTTCTTAGTGCCTCATATAATTTCAATCGATGTCTCTCTTAATATGCACTAAGTTAAAATGAGAATTCGTGATACATTTATGCAATTTGTGATCTACTTGATATATAATAATAATGATTTAGAAAAGGATCACTAGTTGTAGAACCCTCTATTGTGCAAAATATTTCTATACGCTGTCTTGAATATAGGTCTTAAGTAACTAAGACTAAGGACAAAGCACAATGCAGAGAGCGTCTCTATGTGAAGGTACAAAAGGGTAAAACTACTTCCTCTCATTTACACATGTACCTAAATCTTCCTCTTCTACACATTCCTTGCATATCTTGTGTAAAAGGAAGAGAAAGCATGTCTATGCATATCCCTGCTTCATACCTAGTTTAACCTCTCAAAAATTTCATTCCTGCAGTTATGCATTTTTGTTAAAACTAGGTGAAGTGATTTTATTGTCAAAAAGCTTAAAGCTTAACCTTGTAACGAGGATAAGCTAACTTTGTTACAAAGGTGGAGATTCCTTAAGTCTCTTTGAGGGTAATTGCTTAAAACGTTTCCAACATGCTTTCATAAGTGCATAGTCTGTCGTGAGCATCACACCTTTATTATGACACATTGCACTTCACAGTTTCTATGTTATAGATATGTTCTCATTAACCTAATTATGCGCACTTGGCATTTAAGGCCAAAATTTGTATTACTATCAAGGCACATATTTAGGGGGAGCAATCTATATTATATAGAACTGTTTAAGCTTAATTGACATATCCTTTTAACCATGTCTCTTTCCTTTGGTACATTTGCATATTTCCTATCTGTCTTGTGCCAAGGCTAAGACTAATATGTTTTCATAAGTATCTTGTGTATTAAGTCTTAGATTGAAAGGGAAATGGAGTATTCGGCAAAGACACCGCTTCCACTCTACACCATCGGTATTATCTATCCTTTTGTCGGTATTCCGCCATCTCTCAAAACTGGTATAATCTTCACTCATATTCATTTGTACCATTGGGGAGAAAGTAAAAAGGGTTCTAAAGACTCCGTTTTTGGAGATTAATGCCAAAGGAGGAGAGAGTATTAGCCCAAAGCAAAAGCAAAAGGACCGCACCAATTTCAAAAAAAATTGAAACAAAGTTTAAGTTTTAATGTTTTCAATTAGTACCTTTGAAATTAGTATTCCTCTAAGAAATTCTATCTCAATTGGTATCTATATTTTAAGGAGGAATTTTTCAAAAATTGGTATCTAAAATATTTGATCTTCTTTCAATTGGTAAAACCCTCTTGAACACTAAGAGGAGAATTTCATTAAGGGGGAGTTTTGTTTTAGTCAAAGGAAAAGCATTTGAAACATGGGGAGAAAATTTCAAATCTTGAAAATGCTTCTCGAAATCTTATTCATTTACCTTTGACTATTTGCAAAAAGATTTTGAAAAAGAATTTCCAAAAACATCTGCAAAAACAAAACAAGTGGTGCAAGCGTGGTCCAAAATGTTAAAAGGAAGAAAGCAATCCATGCATATCTTATAGAAGTTTAAATTGGTTTAATTCCAAGCAACCTTTGCACTTACCTTATGCAAACTAGTTCAATTCTGCACTTATATATTTGCTTTGGTTTGTGTTGGCATCAATCACCAAAAAGGGGGAGATTGAAAGGGAAATAGGGTCAAACCTTTTCCTAAATGATTTTGGTGATTGAATTGCCCAACACAAATAATTGGACTAACTAGTTTGCTCTAGATTATAAGTTCTACAGGTGCCAAAGGTTCAACACAAACCAATAAAAATAACAAGTTAGGGTTCAAAAGAAAGGAGCAAAAAGGAAACAGAAGTGTTCCCTGGTATGGCGCACAGGACTGTCCGGTGCACTAGGGGCCGTACACTCCAAACTCTTCAGCTTCGAGTTTTCCTGGCGCAGCTCCGCTATAATTCACCGGACTGTCCGGTGTACCACCGGATTGTCCAATGCCTTAGTGGAGCAACGACTATCTGCACGCAACGGTCGACTCTGACGGATGAACAGTACAGCACAGTAACGCGGCAGAAGTCAGAGCAGAAGGTCAGAGTGGCACCGGACTGTACGGTGTGGCACCAGACTGTCCGGTGCCGCATGAGGACAAAGCCTCCAACGGTCGACTAGCTCCAAGCCCTAACGACAGGGTGACGTGGTGGCACACCGAACACTGTCTGGTGCGCCCATCGCCAGCAGCCTTCTCCAACAGCTACAATTTGGTTGGTGGCTATAAATACCACCCCAACCGGCCACTTCAAGGTGTGGGAGCCCAAGCAACATTCCAAGTCATATAGTTGACATATCCAAGCCCTCCCAACCACCTCTATTCATTGATCCATCCTATACACAAGATTTAGACCACTACAACCAATACAAGTGCCACAAAAGAGAGAGCAAGCAAAAGAGAGCTTCTCGTGTCAGTCTAGCAATAGTGCCTTGTGAGAATCATTGAGAGAAAGTGTGTGCTACATCTTGTGATCATTCGTGCGTGGAGTTTTGACTCCCATTGAACTTCCTCCAAAGTTTTGGAGGCTTGTAAAGCTAGCAAGAGACACATAAGAGTGTGGTGATCCTTGCGGGATCTTAAGTGATCCTTGAGAAGAAGAAGAGCTCGCCGGTCTTGGTGATCAGTGGAGAGAGGGAAAGGGTTGAAAGAGACCGATCCTTAGTGGACTCCTCAACGGGGACTAGGCCTTCGAGGGCCGAACCTCGGTAAAACAAATCACCAGTGTCTCTTATGTTTATTGTTTGTGATTTGTTTGTTCTCTCCCCTTCTAAGTTCTCTTGTGCTACTCTTTGCTAATATTATTTTTGTGTTGCTTCAAGTTAAATTCACATTTAGAGAAGCAACTCCTTGCAAGAAAGAACTTGTGTTTCTCCTCTTCTTATCTAAGCCCTCTTGCATTATTCTCCTCTAACATTTCTAGTAGTATTGCTATTGATTAAATTCTGCACTCTTTGAAAACAATACTCGTTGCAAACAAAGGACTTAGTTTTATACTCCGATAATTGTGAATCTTGTTCTAACCACTAATCAAGGGATCTAGTTTGGTTTTAGAATTATAATTTTCAGGTTTCGCCTATCCACCCCCCTCTAGGCGACTTTCAGATTCCCTGCAGCAGCTCCGTCCCTTGCCTTGTGTCATCATCGAGCTTCGCTACTGCTCCTCCCCCCTCGCCCACTCTGCCCTCCCCAAAACAGCAAGCCTACAGCAGCCCCGGATCCCCTCCGTGTCGCTTGCATCGACCCGATCTGCGCAGTCCCAACACATGTTGTCAAACTCCACCACCATCAATGCCACGCCTCGCGCATTTCGTGCTCTACGAAAGCCCCAATCCATGGATAGCATGCAGGCATGCGCGACCCAAGTCGGCCAGGTTGTTTGATGTGTGCGATTTGTAGTTTGTCTAATTATATTTTAGTCAATGTGGTGTATATTGTTGTTTGAATATGAGTGGGTATAAAATGTTTTGGTTATATGCAGTGGCAAGGTCGCATTCACGTTTTGGTAAGAAAATGTGTAGGCTTGTGCGAAGGATGTATCATTGAGCTTGCGTCAAAATGCGGGGTACTAGTGGTACGCTAGGCGGTGTTCCAAATAAATTAACCGGTTGATGTGGAATCTGTCGTGCGTGATTTATTGTTAGTGAGTAGTTTGAATTACGAGTTATATGTGGATTATGTTAGAAACTAGTATGCGGCATGTAATTGTGTTCGTGTTGTGAATAATAGATCAGTAGGTATTGTTGGTGTCATTAGCAAATGGGATGATTTCAGTTGTGCGATAAATTTTGAAGGGCGAAGAACATGTGTAGTGTGTCGATCAAGTTAACCGATAGGTTCCGTAAATATGCTTGTGATGCTTTTATGTGCATGATAAGATCGATGTCTTGTCGTCGTAGTCTCAGGAAATTTTCTGAAATGTGCTAGTGCTCTACTGATGGGGTTGAATGAACTTGAGATGTATTACAATAGCTGTGTGTCGTGCAGGTTATCCAAAAATGGTGAAAGGTGGTGTATGTTGGTAATTGGGAAATAGTCACGTTATTATCCAATTCATGTTAAGTAGGAGTCGATTGCGTTAAGTGATTGTTATATACATATTGTGTCTCGGATTGCGATAATAATGGGTTAGCCGACTTGTTAGATGGCTTTAGTTAAGCTCGTAATCACGATGAATTGCTTATTGTGGTCTAAATGTGTATGATTATGGTCACGGATGAAATGTAGTAGTGTTCATATGATGTCTAAGTTAAAATGCGAATTATTGTGTGAAGAACGCATCGATATCCATATATACCGAGTTTGAGTATTGTGCTGAATGCGTTTGTTAATTGTGTGTGGTAATTCTAGCGCACGAATGACTTGATAAAATTAGTAAGTCGACTTGTTGGTCCTCATTTAATTATTTTAACTCTAACAAATGGTAAAGCGTTAGAGTAATTTCAGTCTCTAGAACATGGTAATTCTTGAAGTAAATAGGAGTTGAAATTTATTAGTTGTTGTTTTAGGCTGCACGCACTGTTTTCACCGTGCTGTTTCTTTAATGAACTGAATCATGTTTTCTATAGAAATACCATATAGAAAAGTTGTAGACAACTTTATTATATTACTTGTGTTAAAATTTGACAGCCATAGGTCTGATCGTTTAGAAGTTATGTTTTTCACAAATTCAGTAACTGAATCTGTCCAATTCATGTACAGATTTCAGAGATCGCATTGTTTGCTTAGGTTAATGTTATAATTAGTTCACGGTTGTTATAAGAAAGTTGTAGATGCTTTTCTTATCTTGCTTGTGTTAAAATTTCATAACCATAGGCCTGATAGTTTAAGAGTTATGGATTTTACAAAATGGTTGCTGTGTTCTGTCCACTGTCAGAACAGATTTCGAAAACTGAATTGTTTGATTTGGTTAAACATAGAATCACTTCTTAGTGATTATAAAACTTATGTATAAATTTTGCTAATCTTTCCAAAAATTCTTGGATCACTCTTTTTGGTGATCTATAGATTAAGTTATGGATGTTTAAAGTGTGAAGACTGAATCTGTCCAATTCTGGACAGCAAAGCCTTCTAGTGTTTGTTACTCTTGATACATATTAAATCAACCTGAGATGTTCATAAATGATTTGTAACCAATTTCATTATCTTTCCAGAAAGTCTAGGATCAATTTATTTAGATGCCCGAACCTTTAGTTGTGAATTTTTGAAGTCGCAAGTCTGAATCTGTCCAAACCTGGACAGAGCTGTTATTTTTGTACAATTCGACCTTACTAAAAGTCTAATCATATTGAGATGATAATACCAAAGTTGTAGATCATTTCTTAAGCTTTCCAGAAAGTCCTAGTTTGCTATTTGTGGATTAATATTTGAAGAGTTATGATTAAAACAAGTAACTATTGTGTTGTTGTCCAAAAATCTGCAAGTGCTCATTTGATTGTTTAGTTCACCCTTTTGGCTAAAAATGCTTAGTTAGCACTTAACGGACATAGATTTGTAATGGATAAACTTAGGTTAACATGCGTTCCATGATTAATGTGCTTGCTTGCTGTAGTTGGTTGTGGATAGGAGTTCTGTAGTTATTGATGCCTATGTCCTATTTAAACTTACGTTGTCTTGGTTGCTCTTGTGTGGTCAATAGGAGGACCAATGAATGATTAAGGTGAGCGTGATAAATGCGCGTACTTGTGATGTCGTATTTGTGTTGCGTAAATAAATAAAATGTTGTCGTCTTTTTAATGGTGTTAATGTTGAACACCGATAACGTGTAGATAACTAAGGCTAGTGTGTGGTTGTTTATGGTGTCTTACAATTTAATGTTTAGTTCGCTACCGTGTATTTGAATATCTTGTGGTACTTTCATTATATTCATACATATGCATCTTGCATCTCATTTAGGACTTAGGACCGAGAAATGATGATCGTGCAAGTGATGTAGTGCCAACAACAAGATGCAGTTGGTGGACAACCTGAAGAATGATGGACATGACCAGTGGATGCTCGCCAAACGAGTACCCTCCTGCAGACACTATCTAGTGTTGAATTCTAGGCAAGCCCCGGTTTTATACATAACCGTTATATATGCTATTTTACTGCACTTAATGTTTGTAGGCTTCTATTGTGCACTTAAGTGTAGGAGTTGCCTGAAAACCTAGTTGCATGAACTCAGGATTCCTTTTGAGATGGATACTAGTATGCTAGGTCGAGTAGCCGCTTTGCTAATTAGGGATCTCGATAGAAGTCGAGTGATTTTTCTAGCACTCGTGCGAGGTCAGGAATTGGTTGTATCCATTTTTATATCGAAATGTGGATGGTCTGTGGACAACGATCCATGGGGATGTGTTGTCTACGAGACGAAAAAATGGAATAAGGATTAATGTGTGGTACCGTCAGTCAAGTGTTTGAACGTACTAAACACATGCCGAGAAATATGGTAAATCGGTAAGCCTAGTACCTGAGTGAACCTGCCCGCACACTGCTCTCCTCACGCGTCCTGAGTCGTGGTCTCCCATTCCGGATATAGTGGGTACAAGTGTGATCACTGCACGGCGTTAGCCGGGGTCAGTGGGGCATTGTATGCCAAGGCGGTGAGCCCCTTTCTGTTGACAGGGAATCGATGGGGACAGTTGATGTGTGTGGGGATTGAGTGCCTCGCCACGTCGTGTGTTTAGGTTTGTCTTGCAAGGTTAAAAACTCGATTCGAATCGTCTGCTTCTCGATCCATGCTGCTGCATCGAGTAATAAGTGAAATGAGGTTACGTACAAAAGATGTTGATTGACTAAATTGCTTGATACCATGTATGGTTAGTCAGGTGCTCATCTAGTCTAAATTATTATTCTAGAACTTGGAAAGATAAAAATTGATTTTTAAACTCAGCTAGTGCTTTTGGCAAACAAACCCCTCAACCAAACAACCTCATGGTTTACAGGTAGAGGAGTAGACTCCTCACACCGGGTAAGTCTAGCTGAGTATTAGTATACTCAGCCTTGCTTGTGGCATAATTTTTGCAGGTACCTCCTTGATTTGATTGATGGTGTGACTTGGCCTCCATCCCTGCCACCGGGATAGATGGTCGAGAGGGTTATTGCTTCCGCAGGAGAGGACTAGGAGGAGTAGTGTGGCCAGGCTTCGCCATGTTACTCGGTTTTCTCCGTCAGTTATTTCCGCTGCATTAAAAATTATGGTTACTATTTCTGAAACTCCGATAATGTAATCACTAATGATACTTTCTTAATTTATGGTATTATTCTTTATTGTATTTCTCTGTGCCTCACCTTCGAGTGAGCTAGTGGTATTCGATCCTTGGGAAGTGGCTTTATCGGACTAGATCCGAGGGACTGATGGGTTATTCCAGTTTAAGTGTGTTGCTGCCTTTAAGGGTGCGACTTGGGCACTTAAGCTGGAATAATTTGCGCGGTTCCACCACAGTTGGTATCGGAGCGAATACCATTACAGAGAAGTCAATAAGTCATAATTTCCAACCTTTTCTAAAGTAAAATTTGCTTAGAAACCAATATTGGATAGATCGTTAGGACGATAAGATAGACCTAGGACGTGAAGCCTTAGGAAATAGATGGGTAGTTAGGTGGCTATTTATATAGGCCATTAAGGCTACTATTGCTACTATTAGAATGTTGTAGAAGCATCCGAAAAACTAGTTAGGTCTGAGAAGACGTCTAGAATGAGCATGCATCATGATTGTCGCATCATTGTCTCTTGTGCACCAACATGCTTCTCTCACCTTAATTCCAATAATAAGAACTTGTGAATAATGTGATGTACTGCTATCTCAGGAACTATAAGAAATGCCTTACCTCGTGTCAAATTGGTAAGTCTTGTTAGGTCGTGTTATGTGTTTCTCTTGTCTTGCTATCTAGGTGGTATTGTAATTATTCAACCCTTTTGCCCATAACTAGAAAAAAATTTGTTGCGTGTTCTGTTCATAAAAAGACCCCCGTCCAAACAACCTTGAGTTTAGCAAGTGAAACCTCAAAAAAATATTTGTTGGTATTCTCTACCCCTTGTGTGTTTTATACATGAATTTACACCTGCACAACTTATAGACCCCCATAGCTTAACCGCTAGCCAAATCGAAACTTCCTTGTGCACGTGGTTATGTCAAAAAAACATCGTTTGGTGTCTAGTTGCGCAAACCATGTCCAAGCCATGTTTCTTTCCATAAGTCCTTGCCCCTAAAACTTCATAGCATTTCTGTTGATCATCCTAGTTGATCTTGTTTGCTTACCTCTCTTTTCGCCTAGATCTGGTGATCTTTTTTCTTGTGAATCATGTTGTGGCTTTATCATCCGAATCTCTGGATCCTTCATTGATTCTGCCCCATTATCTGGTTATCTGTTATAAGCTGTTCTCAAGTATTGAATGTTGATCTTGCGTAAATCTCTCATTTCTGGTCATTCTAATACCCCCTTCTCCAAGGATCATGACGTTGTTTTATTGATTTTATGTCTAAACAGTGTATCCATTTGGTTCAATGGATTATGCTGTTGTCTTCAGTTCTCTCATGTCTCTGCAAGCTGCCAATCTTGATCTCATGGTTGGTTCCTCCTCATATCCACTCTTGTATAAATCTCTGACTTGATAATCTCCATGATGATCATAAAAGCGTATATGGAGTTGAAGAAAATTTTAATGTGATGCTCTTTTGCCAACAATCTTTGCTTCAACATTCAATCATATTTTCTGAGCCACATTCTCATAGGCTCCATCTATCTGTGCTATTTGGATTTCTTATTGGTTACGTTGGTAATGGTGTTATGACTAACGACTGATGGTGCCGCGACGAAACCGAGAGCCTCCTATGGGTGCACAGATAAGGTTGAGCTGCTCGGCACGCGCTGGTATCGCGGTTAATGGTTGTGATCCATTATGGAACTACACCGTTGTGCTACCTTTTGTGCACATTCTCTCAAAGTGATCGTCACATTTTGTCTCAAGATGTTGTGATGTTCTATCAAAATATATCTTCAGTATCTTGTGTGATGACATCTTATGAATTGGCATCTACCATCAGCCTGGGAGTTACATGCCTCTCTACCCTTAAGACTCTTTGTTCGAATCTCGGGACGAGATTCTTTTAAGGGGGAAGGCTGTGACACCCCCGGTGTCAGTTTTGTGTTATGTCAGGAGATATATCCTAATCTCAGATGCTCAGTAAAAATTTCTATTTCACGATCTCATCTATCTCCTTCTATCACTCAACTAGACTTACCCGGTGTGAGGAGTCTACTCCTCTACCTCTAGACCATGAAGTTGTTTGGCTGAGGGGTTTGGTTTGCCAAAAGCACTAGTTGAGTCTAAAAACAGTTTTAGCTTTTCCAGTTTTAACATATTTAATTAAGCTTGGTTTGCTACTCTCTAAGCATACAAGGTAGCAATCATTTAGAGCAACCAACATGTTATCTCAAGAAACCTCATTTCACTTTTTAATCGATGCAGTACAAGGGGTCAATCAGTCTCATTAGCTACGAGAAGCAGACGATTCGAATTGAGTTTTAACCTTGCAAGGTAAACCTAAACATACGACATGTAGTGGCACTCCGTCCCCACACATATCAACCGTCCCCATCGATTCCCCGTTCGTGGCTAGGGCTCACCGCCTTGACATGCAATGCCCCACTGACCTCGGCTGCCGCCGTGCAGTGGTTGCACTTGCACCCACCATAGCTTGCATGGGAGACCTCGTCTCAGGACAAGTGAGGAGGAAAGTCTGCGCCCGGCTTCACTCAGGTACTAGGCTTACCGGTTACCATACTTCCCGACATGTGTTTAGTACTTTCAAACGCTTGACTCAAGTATCTGGACATTAATCCTTAATTCCATTCCCGTCTCATAGACAAGGCGTCCACCCTGGATCGAAGTCCATAGATGTGAAGCCCAAAATTTGTATAAGGGAAAAATAATAAAATAAATAAAGAAATAAAATAGTAAATTCAAATATCTCAAACTATACTTGAGCTTTGAATTTTGAGGACTGAATTTCAAAACCAAGAATTAATTTAGAGAAGAAGTAAAAAGAAAGGTTTTGTATTCAACTAAATGATTATTCATTTCATCAAATGATACTATAAGCATTTATTTAAGTATTAATGGATAAGGATAGTATTAAATTTAGATGACTCAAACCTAGACATGACTTTTAAAATTTATTTTTAAACATAGAAAAATAAATAAATTGGAGGATTTTCTATTTATTTGAGTAAATACCCCCTTAATCAATATTATATTTGGAGGCATTAATTAAAGTAAGTAATACATAAAGAAGTAAAAGAAACGTTGCACCCATGTTGAGATTTTGGTTGGTGCATTTAAATTGACTAAAAGTTTGGATTACATTAATAGGTAATTTGAAATTTGAATTCAAACCTCATTTGAAATTAGAAAAAAGAAAATAAGAAAGAAAATGAAAGTAGAAATAAATAAAAACAAGAATATCCCCAGTTGGCGCCTGGGCCCAAACCCCTGCACCTCGGCCCACTCATCCCACGTTCATGCCGTCACCCCAGCGGCCAAGCACACCAACAGTCGGGCCCCGCGCACAGTCTCCTTTCTCAGCCACTTGCTCGTGGGGCCAGGGAGGTCAGCCGCCCGACAGCACCAGGGAGAGTCTTCTTCCCCAGTGCGACTCGCTCGTGCGTCAACAGGCCCTCCGCACGTGTCGACTTCACCCCCTGACGGGTGGGGCCAGCACTGGAGCCGTACCAAGCTCACCCGTCAGCTGACTGGTGGGTCCGCTTGCACTGGGGCGTCTTCCACGGAAGGTTGTTACCATTATGTCAAACTCCCCGAAATCTGTTCTGCGGGCCAACCTTGCCTTCGGTTCTTCCCCTGCCCTATAAATGCTAGCGTCACGATTTTCCCTCCTGTGGCGGAACCGCCCGAATTATTCTAATTTAAGTGCCTAAGTCCCACCTTAGAGGCTAGACCACACTTAAATAGGAATAACACGTCAGTCCCTCGGATCTAGTCCGACGAGGCCACTAACAGGATCAAGTACCACATACTCACTCGATGGTGAGACACAGAGCAAATACAATAAAACATAAAACCATACATTAAGGAGTATTAAATTTATTACATCATCATCGGAGTTTTAGCAAAAGTAATGATCATTGTTCAGAACGCAGTGGAATAAAACTAACGATAAATAAAGGGAGGGATGGGGAAGCCTGTCCCATCACTCCTCATGCTCCTCCTCAACCGAGGTAGGGTCCCACTCGACTGTCCAACCCTGTGGCAAGATGGACGACCAAGTCACTCCAGCAACCATGTCCTCCAGAGAACCTGTAAAATTATGCCACAAGCAAGGCTGAGTATACTAATACTCAGCTAGACTTACCCGGTGTGAGGAGTCTACTCCTCTACCTCTAGACATGCAGTTGTTTGGCTGAGGGGTTTGGTTTGCCAAAAGCACTAGCTTAGTCTAAAATCAAGTTTTAGCTTTTTCAAGTTTTAGTGTGACTCTCTTAAGACTAAGTGTGTACCCATCTAACCATACATGGTATCAAACATTTAGCAATCAACATCTTTTGCCAAATCATCACATTTCCACTTGTTACTCAATGCAGTACAATGGATCAAGCAGTCTCATTAGCTGCGAGAAGCAGACGATTCTAATCGAGTTTTATCCTTGCAAGGTAAACCTAAACACACGATGTGGCGAGGCACTCCGTCCCCACACATATCAACCGTCCCCTTCGATTCCCCGCCAGCAGAGAGGGGCTCACCGCTTTGGCGTACAATGCCTCACTGACCCCGACTGCCGTCGTGCAGTGACCGCACTTGTACCCACCATAACTGGAATGGGAGACCACGTCTCAGGTCGCGTGAAGAGGGCAATCTGCTGCCAGGTTCAATCAGGTACTAGGCTTACCGATTTACCATATTTCTCGGCATATGTTTAGTACGTTCAAACGCTTGACATAGGTATCCGCACGTTAATCCTTATTCCAATTTCATCTCGTAGACCACGCATCCCCATGGATCCGTGTACACAGACCAACATCATTCTGATATAAAAATGGATACATTCAATTCCTGACCTCGCGCGAGTGCTAGAAAAATCACTCGACTTCTACCGAGATCCCTAATTAGTAAAGCAGCTACTCGACCTAGCATACTAGTATCCATCTCAGAGGAATCCTGAGTTCATGCAACTAGGGTTTCAGGCAACTCCTATACTTAAGTGCACAGTACAAGCCTACAAACATTAAGTATAGTAAAATAGCATATAGAATAGGTTATGCATAAAATCGGGGCTTGCCTTCCAAAGTTGGGGCAGGCAGATCCTAGATGGCAGGTTCTGGTGCTGGATACTGGGCTACCTCCTGAGCAACTCCTTGCTCCAGCACGAGGATGTACTCTCCGTCAGTGAGGTTGCAATCTATTGAATGCAATGAATAAGATATATGTATGCTATGATATGTAGAATTTAGTAACAATTATGCCTAGTGAAGAAAAACTAAGTTAGTTAATAACTTAGGGTTTCCTTGTTATAAGAGGCTCTTAGTGGTTTATGCTTATCAATTTAGGTTCGAGGTTTTGCTTAGAGGTAAACATAGTGGATTAAGACTTGGATTGCCCCTTAAAGGTTCTAGTAGGTACTCAAGGGGTTTGCTGGGTTGGTTAGGGTAACATTAATTTCCACTACTAATCCCCCTTTTCATTTTCTATTTATGCTCTTAAGGTGGGTTTGAACTACAACAGTGGTTTTAAATTTTCATAAAAAAAATTGTAAAAATTACAGTGGGTTACCATTGGTCACCCTAGTCTGTCCTATAAATGTGATGTCAAAAATAAATAAAATATGCCCTGGACAAAAATAACAAAAGTTGGGGCAGAGGGGTCACTTTGCACTACAACTCTCATCTAGTTGTGGGTTTTGTACTAAGAGTTATTTTTGCTGGTATCTATGGTTAATAACATGCTTCTGTGCCAAAAATCACAGAGGGTTACTTAGTGGTTATTTAGTTATGCTTTTCTAAAGTTTAATGCCAAAAAGACACTTATAACTAACTTGCTATTTGAAAAATATCAAACAACAGAACTTGTACTTTTCCTAGGTTCTTCTTAGCACAGGAGCAGTCATTCCTAAGGTAGGGGTGTTTTCTCCTTAGGATTATTTTCCTATGACTTTTCAAAGTTTTCTCTGTTTTTTATGAATAATTGTGAGTGCAAATCCTTTTCACTGGACTATGGTTCAACAGATTTTTCTTTTGAACTACATAACTTAGGCATGCTAGGAAAAATATGGTTACCCTCTGGTTTCCATTTTCAACCCCTTTTCTTCATTTTCCTAAGTTTGAGCATAAACAAGTTTTAGTGAATAAACCTTCCTTAACCTTGTATACTGGGGTGTTTATTAATTTTAAACAATGTAACTACTAGGTTAGTGTCCCCACTATTTTTCTCAACCCTGGTCTAACAACATTTCTATTTTTCCCTTTATTATTAAGTTTTGGGCAGTTTTCTTATTTAAATCAAAACTCTAGAAAATATTACAGGAACTATGGGGTTTATTATTTTTGCCTGATAGTTTATATTTCACAAAATCTAGCAAAATTGGTTTGACTAATTTTGGATGATTATTCTTCAAGTTATGTATTTATCAAGTTCTCTGCAATATTTAAAAGAAAAGTAAATTCGAAATGGAAAAGAAAACAGATTTGTGCTGAAGTCCCTGGGTTTTCTTCCTCCTTTTCTCTCACAAAACAGCCCTCGATCTACTATTCACATGAGTCACCGACCTTACACAAAACCCCCTGGACTTATCCCAAAACTAACCCGCAATCCTTGGCTGACTGGAATAGTAACCGGGGCAAAGATTACGGCGGCGAGGCTTACCGGCGGCAGTAGAGCTCCGGCGGGGTGGTCAGTGACGTCGGGGAGATCACGGCGGTCACGTCGGTGTGCGGGTTGGCGTCGGGGGTGGTCGGGGCTGCTCTGGTCATGAGCGCAGGCGGCGGAGGTCGTCGGCGGCTCCTGCTCCGGCCAAACCACGGCGGTAGGGTTCAATAAAAGTGCACGAGGAGCTCCACGGGGTGATGTAGAGGCGATGCGCGCAAGGAATCAAGAAGTGGTTCAGTGGATTACCCGGTCCATGTGCTCCGGTGGGTTCACGAACTCTGGCGAGCGCGATTGCACTATTCCAGTGGGGCTGGTCCTCGGCTGAAGCTCGGGCAAGCTTCACGGCCTCCTGGGAAGCTATCCGAGGGCTCGGATCGAGCGGAGGTGGGTGGGATTGGTTTGGTCACGGTGGTCGCCCTCGGGCGGCTCTGGCGGGTCGCGGGGAAGTCGTCGAAGATGCAGGCGAGCTCGGGAAAGTTAGGCGCGGTGCGGAGGGGGTAACAGGGAAGGTGGTCGTGCATGGGGGTGGGCTTTATAGCCATTCGCGGGCACGACACAGGCGCGGGCACGGGGGCGGCTGAGGGCACGTGCGGGCGTGCTCTGGCGCGTTCCCGAGTGTCTGCCCACGTCGAACACGTGGTGGTTTACTTTTGCCAGTGTTCAACGGCCTGTTTGGTCGCCTTAGCGTGCATATCTCAGCAAAAATCCCATGTACGGTCTCTTCTCTGCACCAAATCCTATATTTTCCATGTGAGTTCCAAGCAAAGATATGGTCAGGGTAGAAGATATGGGGGTGGGAAGTTGGCTCTGTTCGAGCTGTCCACACCGAGACAAAAACCGTGTCAAGTTGTGTCAAACAACTTAGGGTTTGGTTCAAATTTTTTCCAGGGTGTTCTAGGGGTCTTTAGTCGCCATTTTGTCAATTGGGCCCTTTGGTTTTGAGGTTTGGAAAAAGGTGAACATGTTTGATCTTTGAAAGAGGGTTGGTTTTGAAAGTGAGAAAAATCTGATTTTTCTTTTATGTCCTTCTCTTTGGTTACCTTTTTGGGGTTATTCTGAATTATTTTTGGGGTCACTCTCTGACTAATTTTTGTAGGGTATTAAGTGTACTACAACTTTTATAATTAGCCCAAGTCATGATAATGTGGTTTACATAGCCCTTTTGTCATAATCCCCTCTAGGGCTCCATTTGCCTAAAGGGATTTGAATTAGGGTTTGAGCACTTCTCTCCTCTTTAGGTGCATGATAAGGCCAAGGCATGACTTCTAAGATGGGTTACACCTTCTTAGGATCTTGATCCCCAAGTTTGGTGTCTTTTGCTCAAACAAAACCACATGTGATGATGGGTTCAATAGTGTAGGCTTGGGTGAAATCCCTAAGTAACACCTGGGGTGTTACAGCCCTCCCCCTAGAAGGAATCTCGTCCCGAGATTTTGGGTAGGGTCCTCTAGAGGGGGTACCAAAAAGGTGTGCTGGGGTGTTGCATTTTCCTTTATCCAAGTTTCTCTAGTTAACTGCTCTTCGAATGTCATTCTCTTTGCAACTTCAGAAGGAAGCCCTTTTAAAATCATTTTCAAAGTTTATAATACCTTTAACATCTAAGTTTTTCTTATATTTAGATTCAAAGGGCAGGTGTGGGTGGGGTTTAGGATTACGTACCGACTCCTTTGGGCAGAAAGTCGGGGAAGCAAAAACGTAGAAAATCCTCAGTCTCCCACGTAGCCTCTCCCACTGAATGGTGACTCCACTGAACTTTATACATCATGATCGACCTTGCCCGCGTTGATCTCTCCTTTTGGTCCAATACCTTGACGGGGTGCTCTTGATAAGACAAGTCTAGTTCTATCTCCATTTTTGGTTTAGGTAGTACTTCTGTAGGTAAGCGGACACACTTCCGTAGCTGAGATACGTGGAACACATCATGAACTTCTGACATGTGGGGTGGCAACTTCAATTGATATGCTACAGGTCCACAAATCACTTTGATCTCATAGGGCCCAATGTAGCGAGGGATAACTTGCCCTTGATTCCAAACCTCTGAACACCTTTGGTGGGTGACACCTTAAGATAAACATGATCTCCCACTTCAAACTATAGAGGATTCCTCCTCTTGTCATGATAGCTCTTTTGCCTGGCCTGAGCAGCTTCTAGGTTCTTCTTAATGACTCTGATCTTCTCCTCTGCTTCAAGTACCAAGTCAGGCCCAAATATTTCCCTCTCTCCAGTTTGAGACCAATTTAGCGATGTCCTACACCTTCTCCCATACAAGGCCTCGAAAGGTGCCATCTTTAGACTAGACTGGTAGCTGTTGTTATATGCAAACTCTGCCAAGGGAAGGCATTTGTCCCGATTTTTACCATAGTGTAGCACACAGGCTCGCAACATGTCTTAGAGAATTTGATTCACTCTTTCTGTCTGACCATTTGTCTGAGGAAGGTACGCTGAGCTTCTTATTACATGGGTTCCAAGTGACCGTTGGAGCTGCTCCCAAAAGCGTGCCACAAACAGTGCTCCTCTGTCAGACACAATGGTCTTCGAAATTCCATGCAAATGCACTATTTGATCAACATAGATTTCTACATATTTCTCTGTCTTGTGGGTGGTATGCACTGGCAAGAAATGAGCGGTCTTGGCCAACCTATCCACAATGACCCAAATAGAATCGTGGTGCCGGGAGGTATTGGGCAATCCCACAATGAAATCCATGCAAATATCCTCCCATTTCCAAGATGGTATGGGAAGGGGCTGTAAGGTGCCTGCTACCTTCAAATGACTGGCCTTGACTCTCTGGCAAGTGTCGCATTCAGATATATACTTAGCAATTTCCCTCTTCATTCTGGTCCACCAGTACAAAGATCTGAGATCATGATACATCTTGTTACTGCTGGGGTGCATGGAAAATTTGGAAAGGTGAGCTTCATCCAATATCTTCTTTCTGATCTCGGGGTTCTTGGGAACAACCAATCGGTCTCCAAACCATAGACTCCCTTTGCTGTCCTGACGGAAACATTTGTATTTTTTCACCCTCTGTTCGATCATATCCTTAATAACTTGTACACCCTTGTCACCAATCTGTGCCATAACTATTTGCTCATGTAAGGTGGGATCCACTGAAATATAACTTAAAGCACCGGAGGAAACGACTTCTATGTTCAGCTTGCACAACTCATCACATAGGGTGGTGATTTTTGCATCCATATTCATACAGTTGCACTGGGCTTTCCTGCTTAAGGCATCTGCCACAACATTGGCTTTGCCAGGATGGTAATGCACTTCCAAATCATAGTCCTTGATTAATTCTAACCATCTTCTCTGCCTCATATTAAGATCAGCCTGGGTGAAGATATATTTGAGACTCTTATGATCAGTGTAAATATTACAGTGAGTTCCCATCAAGTAATGTCTCCAAATCTTGAGAGCGTGAACTACGGCTGCTAACTCCAGGTCATGCGTGGGGTAGTTCTGCTCATGGGGTCTGAGTGCTCGGGAGGCATAAGCAATGACTCTGTTGTCTTGCATCAAGACACATCCCAATCTAGTACCGGAAGCATCGCAATAAACCTCAAAGGGTTTGGTGTTGTCAGGCTGAGCTAGCACGGGTGCTGTTGTCAAATGCTGCCTTAGTGTATGAAAGGCATCCTCACACTTCTGGCTCCATTCATACTTGACTCCTTTCTTCAACAATTCAGTCATTGGCTTGGCAATCCTGGAGAAGTCTGGAACAAATCGTCAATAATACCCTGTCAATCCCAGAAAACTACGGATCTGCCATACTGTGGTAGGAGGTTTCCAATCCATCACTTCTTGTACCTTCTCAGTATCAACTGATACCCCATCCTGAGAGATGGTGTGACCCAAAAATTTTATCTCCTTCAGCCAGAAATCACATTTGGACAGCTTAGCATATAGACGATGATCGCGCAGTCGCTGAAGTATGATGTGTAGATGCTCAACATGCTCAGCTTCATTTTTGGAATAAACCAGAATGTCGTCAATGAAAACCACCACAAACTTGTCCAGCTCTGGCATAAAGACCGAATTCATCAAATACATGAAGTAAGCCGGGGCATTGGTCAGCCCGAAAGACATCACCAAATACTCATAAAGCCCATATCTGGTAGAGAAAGCCGTCTTCGGAATATCACTGGCCCTGATCTTGATCTGATGGTAGCCCGAGCGGAGGTCTATCTTGGAGAATACTCTGGCTCCCACCAACTAATCAAACAATACATCAATGCGGGGCAATGGATACTTGTTCTTGATAGTCACCGCATTGAGAGGGCGGTAATCGACACACAATCTCAGACTCTCATCCTTCTTCTTTACGAACAATGCTGGACATCCCCACTGTGAAGTACTTGGGCGAATGAACCCCTTGTCAAACAAATCTTGCAGTTGCTTTTTCAACTCCGCCAATTCTGCTGGAGGCCTCCTATAGGGTCTCTTGGATATAGGGGCAGTGCCGGGTTGCAACTCAATTGCAAACTCTATGTCCCTGTCGAGTGGCATCCCTGGTAATTCATCCGGAAAAACATCTGGGTAGTCACAGACCACTGAGATTTTCTCAATAGGTGACTCAATCATAGTGAAGGCACAGGATCGAGTACATCCCTGGTTAGGTAAATATAATGTAGTCTCGCCACAAGTAGGGGAGTGAATCTCAATGGCCCTTGCTGCAATATCAAGTATTGCCTGATGCCTGGATAACCAATCAATTCCCAATATGATGTCCACACTATCCAAACCTAAGATGAGGAGGGTGGTTCTAACCATAAGACTACCAAATTTTATAGGCACCTGCCTGTTGATTTGATAGGTGGCAACCCTGCCTCCTGGTGTTGAAATCGTAATACCCCCATTGGTGTGGTGAAAAGGTAACTGGCACTTGGCACTAAATTTGGCACTGATAAAACTGTGTGATGCACCAGAATCAAAAAGAATAATTGCAGGGTATTTCAAAACTGAAAAGATACCAGTCATGACGGGTGCTCCCTCTGGAATGTCAGCCATGGTGGTGAAGTTCAGCCTGCCTTGCCTCACTTGCACCTTCTGCCTCTTGCCTTGGTTCTGGTTGGAATTCTATCCCTGCCTCTGCTGATTTCTAGGGAAATTCTTAGCATAATGTCCGGGGTTACCACAAGTGAAACACCTGTTGTCATTGGCCTGACGGTACTGCTGCTGCTGTGGCTGATTGTTCCTCTGAACTGGGAGCTGAGAGCGGTTGGGTGCCTGCTGCTGCTGCTGTGTCCTGTGGGCGGATTACCCAACGTCCTTGCTGCTGCTGTGGGCCCCTGTTCTGAGTGTCAGATACAATCCGGAAGTGCTGAAGCTGAGCTGATGATCCTGCCACTTGGGTCTTCCTCTTCTTTTCTGCCTGACGTGCTATGATACAGTCCTCCTGAAAAATGGCCATGTTGACTAACTCATTATAGCTGTTGGCCCTGACTGTGTTGAGATGATCGCGGAGCTTAGTGCTGAGCCCCCTCCTGAACCTGTCCCTCTTCTTCTCATCAGTGTCTGCGTGATATCCGGCATACTGACACAGGTCATTGAAGGCCTGAGCGTACTGCAACACAGTACGATTTCCCTGAGTAAGTGCCAAAAACTCGTTGAGCTTGCGGTCCATAATGCCTGCTGGTATATGATGCCCCTTGAAAGCTGCCTTGAACTCCCTCCATTCCACCTCATGGTCAACTGGCTGCATAGCAAGGAAGTGGTCCCACCATGTCCGCGCGGGTCTGTGAAGCTGCTGGGTGGCGAACCTGACCTTAGTCACATCTGAACAAACTCCATTGAGTAGTGGGAATTTGGATTCCACTACCCTAAGCCATACATCGGCATCCAGCGGATTCTCTGCCCGAGTGAACAACGATGGCTGGGTACTGAGTAACTCTTGATAAGTGGCTGCTGCTGGGTGACGTTGATGATCACCACCACCATAATGCTGAGGCGGCGGCTGTCGCTGAGCCAACTGTCGCAGAATCTCATTCTGCTGAGCCATCAGTTCTTGCAGGGTAGGAGGCGGTGGCGGTGGTGGAGGAATGCGTTCATTCTGTCCATGACGCGCTCTTCCTGCCATCTGAAAAATCAAGAATGCTCTCAATATCACATTTCTGATGTCAGGGTTCATACGTGGTGAAAGATTTGCAAGGGTAAAACCACTATTTTCTTGCATAATTCATAAAAAGATTCTACATGGCATAAAACTTTTCTTCATAAATTAAAGCTGACATCATTCATCATCCAAACTTCCAAAAGAGTTTGTTACGATTACATCAGTGACCCAAAAGACTCAACTCTGTCTAGCCTAGTACCCCAAGGGTGCAAAAGCTAAGCTAGCCTCGAGGAGTTCTACCGCCACACACATCTAACTCTATCCCTGCGACCTAGTGAGCAAACGAGGCAACGCTCGACTCGGGGGAAGGTGGTCTCCCGGAGCCAGCAGTGTCCAAGATGGATGCAGGCTCCGGCTCCTCTCCTCCCTCGATGTCGACATCCTCGTTAGCCTCCATGTCCTGGATCTCCTGGTGGTGCATATCCAAATGTTGGTTAGCTTCTGCAAGTTGTTGCTGAGTGTTGATGAGCTGATCCTCGAGAACCTCAATGGTGTTCTCCCTGGTTCCCACTAATTCCTCAAGCTCCTGGATCTCATTGGACATCTGTTCCACCTATAGGTCCTTTTCCACCATCTCAGTGGACAGGTCTACCACAAGTTCCTCTCTATTATCCAAGGTAATCTTGGTAGCCTCCAATAATGCCATCAGATGAGACATTGCCTCTCCTCGCCTCACCTGCAGACGATAAAGAGCATCCATGCATCGCACCATCAAGTGCGCAGTCTACCCTAGGTAAAGAGCCCATATATCCTTGGCATGCTCCACTCGGTCTTTCCACATTGGGTTGTCCTCCTTTTCAGCAGGGAATAAGCCAATGGGATGAGTAGACAGCTCCAAGGGGTGAAAACCACAGAAGGTGGTCAGCCCGTGGAGAGCAATCGCCTCGATAGTATCCTCAGCTCGATACCTGAAAGACTCGGAGTCCAACGATCGCCAGCCTGGCTGTAAGGGATGAGGCTCTAGGGTCATCCTCACCCTACAGCGGGGCACTCGGTGCTTCTCGAACAGCTGCACCGCGTACTACGGAGGTGTCGTGTAACCTGCTCCCTAAAGTACCTCCCACAAGATACGGGGAAAACCCTCACGTGCAAGTCCGTCCGTGTGGGACTGTGCGTTCCCTTCATCCGAGGATCCGTGAGAAGTCATCTGTGTAGGGTTAAGTGTAAGTGAAAAAAAAGAATTATAAAATAAAAAGGGAATTAGAGCTTGGCCTCTCGAAGGTTACGATAAGGTCACTGAATGTACTTAATCTGTCATTATCTCATATTAAGATTTTTCCCTAATTATCAAGTAGTTTAAGTAAAGTATGCTTGCATGCTCGACCTAAACGATCTTATTTCAACTCAGAGGGAATAGGGAAAAACTCCCATCCCTTATAGCAGCCGGTAGGGCTAACTCAAATAGCCACTTAGCTACCCCTCTATTATTCTAAGGCTTCACATCCTAGGTCTATCCTTATCGTCCTCACGATCTATCCAACATTTGTTTCTAACAAGTTTTACTCTTGAAAAGGATGGTATTTACGGTTTATTGATTCCTCTGTGGTGGTACGAGCTCCGATACCAGCTGTGGCGGAACCGCCCGAATTATTCCAATTTAAGTGCCTAAGTCCCACCTTAGAGGCTAGACCACACTTAAATAGGAATAACACGTCAGTCCCTCGGATCTAGTCCGACGAGGCCACTAATAGGATCAAGTACCACGTACTCACTCGACGGTGAGGCACAGAGCAAATACAATAAAACATAAAACCATACATTAAGGTGTATTAAATTTATTACATCATCATCGGAGTTTTAGGAAAAGTAGTGATCATTGTTCGGAATGCAGTGGAATAAAACTAACGATAAATAAAGGGAGGGATGGGGAAGCCTGTCCCATCACTCCTCATGCTCCTCCTCAGCCAAGGTAGGGTCCCACTCGACTGTCCAACCCGGTGGCAAGATGGATGGCCAAGTCACTCCAGCAACCATGTCCTCCAGAGAACCTGTAAAATTATGCCACAAGCAAGGCTGAGTATACTAATACTCAGCTAGACTTACCCGGTGTGAGGAGTCTACTCCTCTACCTCTAGACATGCAGCTGTTTGGCTGAGGGGTTTGGTTTCCCAAAAGCACTAGCTTAGTCTAAAATCAAGTTTTAGCTTTTTCAAGTTTTAGTGTGACTCTCTTAAGACTAAGTGTGTACCCATCTAACCATACATGGTATCAAACATTTATCAATCAACATCTTTTGCCAAATCATCACATTTCCACTTGTTACTCAATGCAGTACAATGGATCAAGCAGTCTCATTAGCTGCGAGAAGCAGATGATTCGAATCGAGTTTTATCCTTGCAAGGTAAACCTAAACACACGACGTGGCAAGGCACTCCATCCCCACACACATCAACCGTCCCCTTCGATTCCCCGTCAGCAGAGAGGGGCTCACCACCTTGGCGTACAATGCCTCACTGACCCCGACTGTCGTCGTGCAGTGACCGCACTTGTACCCACCATAACCGGAATGGGAGACCACGTCTCAGGTCGCGTGAGGAGGGCAATCTGCTGCCAGGTTCAATCATGTACTCGGCTTACCGATTTACCATATTTCTCGGCATATGTTTAGTACGTTCAAACGCTTGACATAGGTATCCGCTCATTAATCCTTATTCCCATTTCATCTCGTAGACCACGCATCCCCATGGATCCATGTCCACATACCATCATCATTCTGATATAAAAATGGATACATTCAATTCCTGACCTCGCGCGAGTGCTAGAAAAATCACTCGACTTCTACCGAGATCCCTAATTAGTAAAACAGCTACTCGACCTAGCATACTAGTATCCATCTCAGAGGAATCCTGAGTTCATGCAACTAGGGTATCAGGCAACTCCTATACTTAAGTGCACAGTACAAGCCTACAAACATTAACTGTAGTAAAATAGCATATAGAATAGGTTATGCATAAAACCGGGGCTTGCCTTCCAAAGCTGGGGCAGGCAGATCCTCGATGGCAGGTTCTGGTGCTGGATCCTGGGCTACCTCCTGAGCAACTCCTTGCTCCGGCACGAGGATGTACTCTCCGTCAGCGAGGTTGCAATCTATTGAATGCAATGAATAAGATATATGTATGCTATGATATGTAGAATTTAGTAACAATTATGCCTAGTGAAGGAAAACTAAGTTAGTTAATAACTTAGGATTTCCTTGTTATAAGAGGCTCTTAGTGGTTTACGCTTATCAATTTAGGTTTGAGGTTTTGCTTAGAGGTAAACATAGTGGATTAAGACTTGGATTGCCCCTTAAAGGTTCTAGTAGGTACTCAAGGGGTTTGCTGGGTTGGTTAGGGTAACATTAATTTCCACTACTCGTAGTGTTACCTTGGCTCGCTTCCTTGGTAGAGGTGTATGGGGCACGTACAACCCGGTGGCAGATGGGTAACATGACTTGTGGGTACAGGGTACAACCTCTGCATAGTGTAAAACTGGTATACTAGCCGAGCTCACTGTCTTGAGAAGCTCAGGACTCTCGCATGATTAAATTATGGAACTTACATTCAATTTGTCATTTGCATTGCATGGGATTTATTATTAATTTTGTTCTATTATTATTATGGTTTGGTATTTACTTATATATAGTAATTGCTAATATAATTTTGACCAACTTTAAAAGCAATGCTCAACTTTAACCATTCTCTTTGGTAAGCCTTACACTTCACATGAGCTTCCACCTTTGGCGAGTTCATACAGATTATTCCCCACAACTTGTTGAGCTATAAACGTATGTGAGCTCACCCTTGCTATCTCACACCCCCCACAGGAGAAGAACAGGTGGTTCAAGAGGAGCCACACAACGAGGAGTTCGACTTGATCTAGGTGGCGTCTCACAGTTGACTTTATGGTGCCAAGGATGGACTTTAGTTCGTTTTTATATTTATCTTTTATTTTGTAAGACTTCCGCTATGTAATAAGTACTCTGATTATATTGTGACATTTATCTCTATACACTCTATTTTTATATGTGTTGTCTTCTTTGGCGCATATATGAGATGTACCCGGCTTTATCCCTTAAATCCGAGTGTGACAGAAGTGGTATCAGAGGAATGTTGACTGTAGGACGAAACCTAGATAGAACTGGATAACCATTGTCTACTTACCTTTGCTACTCTGATTCTTTTCTAAACTTTTCTTAATCTTTTCTCATCTATTTCTGCTTCACTCTGATTATTCTTACCTTTTCTTTCTAAAGACAAATGCGGATTTCACACTTTGAAATCCTGTGCCTAAAGTGACTTTTAGGACTAGGAGACCTAATCTTAGGAACAAAAACAAAACTATTTTTATAGGTATCTATATGCTTGAATGTTTGTTCTTATGATACTTGTTTGATTTGGATCTTTGATTGAGTGTGATTAGTTGTGGAGTAATGTCCACAATTACATCTGCATATACATATAGGCATAAATAGAATTCATAAGATAACTAAACAACCTATCCATTAAAGTGTATCTATTTTAGATAGAATCCTTTAAGTTGAGAAAAAATATTCTATCTTATCCTAATAGGTTAATATTATGTTAAGAATATATATATCTTATCCTCATAAATTGTTTATAAGTTAAACTAGACCAACTAAGAATACCCCCACTAGAATATATCAAGCCTAATGGATCCATCTTATCTTAAAAGACTCTCTCTTATCTTAATAGATTCATCTTACCTTGATAGATTCATCTTATCCTAACAACCTTACTTATCTCAGCCTAAAGTAACAACCATAGTCTAATCAAAATTAATGAGATCTTATCTAGTCTATCTAGTCATAACAATCTAACCTAGATCTGATCTAATGTAATAGATTAATCTCACCTAATGAAGGCTAATCTCAAGTTGAGCTGATCTAATGTAAGTTACTTAACAAGAAGGATAATACTGATGAAATAAATGAGACCCTACTCCTATAAAATATGTTTTAACTTAACTCCTTCTGCACTAAATTAAGAACGATAGACCAACTCGGCCTTATACAACCACCTTAACCATTCGATGGTTGCATAACCCCTCTGTTTTACTCTAACAGAGATTCTGAATTACCTACACCATATAATCCATTCCATCTCAAAAGATCCTAACATGTCATAATAATATATATCCTACCCTGGTAGATCTATTTAACTTGAACTAGTCTAATTTAGTCATACCCAATCCTATCTAATCTATTATGATCAAACCTAATGTGAGTCACTCAAACGTTATTTGCTAATGCTGAGGAAATACATTAGACCCTGCTCTTATAAACAAGTTTGAGATCTTAGATATCAACCTGACCCTACCCAATAACTTGACTTACAAAAGCAGGTTACATAACTAATCCCATTTAGCATATAGCTACCTACTAAACCCTCTACCCATATGTTACCTACAGATCTATCTTGACCTCTTGTCCCAAACCCGAAGGGTGACACCCAGGCTCAAGATGGATGAGACCGATCTCATTAAAAAAGAATAGGAATCAAGCTAGACCCCCAAAGGAAGCTCGATTATGCCATAGTACACTCATTATATGTCTACACTCACCAAATAGCTAAAACATGATGTGCCCTTGTTTTCTATGCCATACCTGCTAATGGCATGAAAATTTAGGGTGTATAAAAAATACTAATTGGAAGTCCCACTTCGAAAAAAATTAGAATTTCATAAAAGATAAAGTCAGCTTGATATGCTTAACTAAATGATATTCTTAAATAGGAGTATAGAATCTAATGTGATCTAAGCTAGTACGATCTAATCAAATGTGGCCTACTAGATTAGTAATACTGGTAGAAGGAAGTAGACCTATCTAAATTAATATGATCTCATCTAGTGTGAGTTACTTAATGCTGGTACAAAGGATAAGGCCATATTCCTAATTCACTCAAGCCTAAATTTGTTTATATAAAAAAGATTCTAATCTACCAGTTTGACCTACATATTTTCAATGATATACATCATTGTTTTACCAAGCCCTACCTAAAACAAAGTCACCCAACTAAAATTTGACACACTCAACTTGGACTAATCCAGAGCTTATTCAATCTAATGTGGGTCACTTAACAAGTTAACACTAGTGAAATAAAATAGGTCCTGTTGGGGGCCTTCGTCTTCCGAAGGTCCTCAAAAACATGATTAACAATGTTTCCCAAGTATAATATATGTATAGGAACCTTCGAACTCGGAATGAAGCTGTTCACAATATGTAAAGCTTGGTCGGGACGAAAGTCGAACCAGCTCCGAAGCTACGCGCAAGGAAGCTTCGGCTCAATAGAAGAAAAGGAACCGACTTAAAGAAGAAAAGGCTATCTAGTCCTCGATAGATTGTCCTTATGTCAATAGTAAACATGAAGGGCATGAATGTAATTTTACATAGGCTGCGCCCTGTGCCTATAAATAGATGAACAGTACCCTTGTACTGTTCACGCTGACTTGTACTCGCTTGTTTGTCACGCTTGTACTTTTAGCTTCTGTCAATATTGGAAGGTATATATGTAATTCAATATTGTTTCTGTTTTTCCATGATAATATAATAAGGATGAATTGATAATGTTATGTGATTGTTCATGTTGTTTCTTATATTTCATATGCTTCTTCTTTTATTAACATATACCGCGATGATGAAGGTATGTCCTTCATGACCTTCGTCTGAAGATCATTATATCCTAAGGGAAATAATGCTTCGAAGGACGAAGAGCATTAACCTTTAACATTTTGTGTTGCCTTGTTCTTAATTCATAGCATTTGAGAACAAGTCCCCAACATTGGCGCCCACCTCCGGTGAACTCATTCGACCACCTTCGATAAGCACTGACCCTCGTCATGCCGCCGAAGAAGATAACTACGCCAGGGGCTACTGCACTGCAGCCACTGGACACAAACCAGGAGACTCTCTCTCTGAGAGGCTCGAAGCCAGAAGAGAAAGGCCACCAGTCCAACACTCCAGGAGGAGGAGTTGGACCAAGAGATCAGGGACATGGAAATTATCCATCAACAAATGCTAAGGAAGGAGAAGATGGCTCGGCTGGCCGATCTTCAAAGGAAGATCAACGAAGCTACTGAAGAAGTGCGTCATCTTGCTCAAGATGAACAGGATCGAAGGCCCCAACACAGGGAGCTTCATCAGGAAGGCTTATTCAACGAAGATGGATGGTATGATGATTTTAATCATGATACCTTTACTTTTGATGATGCTTCTCCCTTGGCAGTAGAACTACAGGCTATCCCGTGGCCACAATCCTACAAGCCACCTCAGCTACCCATGTACAATGGGCACTCAGACCCAAAACAATTTTTGATGAGCTATGAGGCAACAATATCCTCATACGGAGGCAATGCAGCTGTCATGGCTAAGTCCTTCGTCATGGCAGTACGGAACGTGGCTCAGACATGGTATTCTTCCCTTCGGCCAGGGACAATTACGTCGTGGCAAAAGCTCAAGGACATGCTGGTGACTAGTTTCCAAGGCTTTCAGACGAAGCCAATCATAGCTCAGGCTTTGTTCTAGTGCACGCAAGACCATGAGGAATATCTTCAGGCATATGTTCGAAGGTTTTTGCGGCTGAGGGCACAAGCGCCCACAGTGCTTAATGAAATTGTTATTGAGGCCATGATTAAGGATCTTCGGCTAGGACCTACGGCTCAATACTTCGCCAGGAAGCCCCCACAAACTCTGGAGAAGCTCCTTCAGAAGATGGATGAGTACATCCGGGCTGACAACGACTTCTACCAAAGAAGGGAGGAAGCTTACAGATTCTCGGAGATGACCAGGGGCTTCGGAGGAAGAATCCACCCGAGGCATGTCACGTCAATCCACAACTCCAATCAGAATGACGACAAAGGAAGCCAGCTTCAGAGGCCACAGTACACCTCACAATCTTTGGGCCAGCAGCAAAGCTCTTTCAGGCCGCCAGCTCCAAGGGGCAGAGGCGCCAGGAGCTTCAGAGGAAGATATGGGGATCAGCCCAGAAAGATCTATTGCTTATTCTGTGGTGAGGACAAGGGCCATACTACAAGAATATGCCAAATCACCATTCTGAAGCAAAAGGAGATCGCAGAAGCCGAAGCTTGGCAGAATCAGCCGAAGCAGGTCTTGCACACTACTTCGTGCCACTCTCCCTACATACCAGAATATGTGGGTAATCATCCTGCAGCTTCTGTTGCTTCGGCTAGCCATTCACAGGCTTCCTGGCCACAGCTCCCGCCCCCACCACCATTACAACCAACCTATTCCCAAAGTCAGCAGCCAAAAGGGCGCCAGCACTCCCAACAGCAACGTGAATTCAGGGAGGAATCCGAAGCTCGCACAGTCAACAGTACTGTGCCAGAATCAAAGCATATTTCTTGAGCGATATCCTACCTCTGAAATACTTTTGTGTTCTATGTCGTTTTGATTTTCAATAAGGAACAAATACTGTAAATCTGGTTTTAATTCCTTGTAATAATTTTTCTTCTATCAGAATAGAATATATCTTCTTCACAGCTTTACGAAGCTCAAAAATTGCCGAAGCTACAAAAAAGTCGTTCCTAAGGGAGCGCAACGTAAGTTTTGCCGAAGCTACAAAAAAGTCATTCCTAAGGGAGCGCAGTGTAAGTTTTCTGTTCAAAAGTCATTCCAAAGAGAATGAAGAGCCAAATACCGCCAAATTATAAAGCGAAGAAGTTCAAAAGACGTTCCTAAGGGGATGCAGAACTTATACCGCCGAAATAGAAGGCGAAGAAGTTCAAAAGACGTTCCTCAGGGGATGCAGAACTTACACTGAAAAATAAGCGGTGAAGCTGAAAAATAAACGGCAAAGAGATTCCGATCATTCCTAAGAGGACGCGGAGATTGTGTGTTTTAGTGTGGGCGTGTGGGTGTGTGTCTTCGGCATTAGCATCATTTTTTACATCACATCATCACAACATCTCGCATAGCATCATATCATACATCATATCGCACCAATGACACGAATTGAATACGAAGCCGATCTTCGGAGAATGCTTTATAAAAATGAAAATGTGCTAAGGCACAAAGTAAGCTGAGAAATGCAGTTTCATCAGCTCTGTTGCAAAAAAAGGATCCCTTGTTTACGAAGCATGGATGTTTTCACGAAGTATGGATATTTTTACGAAGCATGGATGTTTTTACGAAGTATGGATATTTTCACGAAGCATGGATCTTTTTCTTTATGAAGCATGAAAAGATGGGAAGGTGTTTTTTCGCCGAAGGCTCAAAAACGTATGTATATAAAAGTTTCATGCATCGCAAAGAAGTGAATTACAAATAATTTACATATTAGATTCAAAGATATACACATCAAATATTACAATCTTGTTACAACAAAGCTACATTGACCATCTAAAAATGTTTTTGCAACAAGTATGTTTTTGCAATAAGTACTAATCTTCTTTTAGGATCTTCTCAGCAACTTCATTTAACAATTTGTTGACGACTTCGTCAACAATAGATTCAGCCATATTAATAATCTCTAGTGCTTCCTTCGTTTCTGGATCAGCCAGGGGATCGAACAGTTCCGGTAGCGGAGATAATTTTCAGCTACAGCGGAAAAATCAATCAGATCAAAGCCATAAAAAACAAATTCTGAAGCTGAATACCAAAAGATAGTACCTATACGTTTTTCACGCTCAGCAGCTTCTACAGCTTGTTTTGCTTCTACTCGGGAGTCATGAATGTCTTTTTCACTTTTCTTCATAATCTCGTGAGCCATCTCTCGACCACCATTTACCCATATGTCATTGTAAAATTTCCCACCCATTAAACTTTCTTCAGCTGAGGGATCCTTTGTATCATCCACGGAGAAGGTAGCTTTGGCTTGGGCCAGGGTCTTGACATGGTCGCATCCTGCCTTCTCCAGGATGGCTGAAATTCCCCTTGCACCGGAAAACACACAAACATCCCTGCGATCACTTAAAATTTCTTCAAAAGCTTCGGCCTCTCCACTTATCCATTCGATAACACCTTCAGGGTCGCCTCGTATGAAATTATCTTCGTTAGAATAGGCACCCACATTGGCGAAGCTAGCCTTTACTTTCTTCACGCAGCCCAAGAATTTTTTAAAGCATCTTTCCTTGGATGCGCGAAGTTCTTCAACTATTTTTTCTAAATGGTTTTTCCAATATTCACTGATCTCCCGGTTAGCTTCTGCAAGAGCGCATTTTTCTTTGGCTTCTGCCAACTGTTTCCGAAGGTCTTCAATTTCATTCTTTTGGATTTCGGCTGGAGCCTTGAAACTAACTTCATCTTCTTTCACTTTGTTTACCAATGAAATCAAGATTTTGTCTTTTTCAATACCTTCGTTCCTTAATTCGATTACCTCTGAACAAAGATTGTTCAGAGCCATCGTATATCCTTCATCTTCAATATTTTTCTGTGCCCTGAGGGCATTACTAAGAATCAGGCCCTGCAAGTGGAGGAAAGAATAAATATGACAAGTAAAATACCCCATTTTTAAATTCAAATGTAACTCTTATACCTTTATGCTATTATACGCCAAGCTATCGGCAAGCTCATCCTTCGATAAGATTGAAAGGCCATCTTCCAGCTTCGGGAATCCGATGCTTCTACCTATCTCCCGGCAGACGGATATCTCTTTATTGTCTGGGAGACAATACAAAAAATCTTCTTCCCCACTGCCATTAAACACTAATGCCCCCTTTGGGTATTTTAATTTTTGGGCATAGTGTAGTGCTTCTAGTTTTTCTTCTTGAGAAAGTCTCTTCCCTGAAGCATGGTGAATGATGTAATCAGTGCTTTCTTTTGAAGCTTCGTAGCAGGATCTTCAACCTTTTCAGACGCAATTTGCTCTGCCACCTTTTCTTCAACTACGGCAGGCTCTGTCTCGGTGGGCTCTGAAGGTCCAGCTTCAGTTTCAGCTTGAATTGTTGCAGCTTCGACTTCTGTCTGCTTTATTTCAGCTTCGGGTTGCACTTTCGAAGTTTCGGCAATTTTTCTTGAAGGAGTAGAACTCAAGGTTTTTGCTGTTTCTAACACAACATCTAGTACATTTGCCATCCTTCTCCTCTTAGGAGTTATGGCAGAACTCTTGTGTGTCTTTGGCACTGTTGCCTCTGTTGAAGGGCTCAAAATCTCTAGCATTTTTGTTATTTCTCCAATTTTTGACCCCTCAGGCGTCGCCTCAACTAACTTAACTGAAAGTAACTTCGGCATTATGGCCGGATCTCTAGTGTTCTGCGCAGGTTGAACAGTTTCTTTTGTTTCGGTAGCCGAAGAGGCCCCTTCGCCAAATTCAGGAATCATGGCCGGTTCGATGTAACACGGTCGGTGAGTCAGAACCTTCAACTTTTTTCCCTTCAGCACAGGCCCAACTGGGGTGTCTGAAGTAGCAGCTTTCCTCTTTTTCCCCTGTCCCCGCAGCGGATAGCGGTAGTCAGGGTAAATGAAGCCAATGGCGTCAAAAACTCTGTTCAGTCTCTTTTTTCCCCGACCTCCGAAGGCTGCGGACAATGCATTATCTTCTGCCTTGGAATATGCTCCAAGCAACTCATCACTTGTAGCTTCGATACACTTCAGCCAGTCATCGTTTGGCTCATCGAACTTATCCCCAAACCTAAATGTATACTTCAGCCGGACCAAATCACCTTCGCTAGAGTTAGTGATGGTCTCCTTCGGCATTTCCCAGCTTTCTACAAGCGGCCACACCCTGAAGGCTATATGTTCTTGAAATAAATCCCTTGTCCCAATAAAAGAGCAAACAGTGTTGAAGGCCCTCTAACACGCTTCGGCGGCGTCATCAATTTCGACCTTCGGCCTTCGGAGGCCAAAGCGGGACCAGATGAGGCGCATAATGACTTCCTTAGTGTCTTCCCTCGCTTTCAAATCATTCTTTACATAAAACCATTCTTCCATCCAAGCTCCGGGCCATCTCTTCCAAAATGTTGGCACCGGGTGGCTTGCGTTGGGGCGAGCGATAAAACCATAACAACCGAAGTTGTTGTGGTACTATTCTTTAACCATGGCCTTCGTCTCATATAGAAGTTCGTGCATACTGCAGAAGCACTTGGCGCTTGGCTCTAGCCCTTGACTTTTCACTGCCCAGACAAAAATCCCCATCCTTATTATGGCTTCGGGGGTGATCTGATGAAGGAAGATTTGTTAGGTCTTCAGTACCTCAACTACAAATTTACTCAAAGGGAACCGAAGCCCAGCTTTGAAAAAGCTTTGGAAAATCACAACTTCGTTCTCCTCAGGGGCAGGGACATTGTTGTCTCCGCCAGCTCTCATGATAGACATATCCCGAAAGTATCTTCCTCTCATGTTTTCAAGATGACTCTGTTTGATGGTCGATTTTTCGAAGATTGAATGACTAGGCCTCTAGGGCCGATCCTCAGAATCTTCGTCCCCGCTTTCCACATCATAGTTATCGCTGTCACTAGTGTCTTCAGATAGGCCTTCCAGTATCTCTTTAGTAATCTTCTCTGTATTTGTTTTTGCCATCGACTCGACAAATCCAGCAATATAACGATCCACAGTCTTCTTCTCCTCAAACAGCTTCTCCTCTTCAGACAGCTTCGTCTTAGCAGCAACCTTCTTGTCTTGAGACATTTTTTCTTCAAAAATGGTGAAAACGCGTCTTTTAAACCGAAGCTCAGAGAGCTTGAAAAACTAGCAAGCGCTAGTGAGCAAGAGCTATAAAATTGAGAAAATAATGCAAATGGCACAAACAGTGTATCAAATGCAGCTGGTGTGAGCTCTTATTTATACGCTCAGCGTGCTGCAAAGTGGAGGGCCCCATCTGTCATTGTTTATTGCTATTGTAGGAAGGGGAAGGTGTTTTTTCGGACCTTCAGCTTAAGGCCTTCGTCCATGTTGAAAGTCGCCTAGAGGGGGGTGAATAGGGCGAATCTGAAATTTATAAACTTAAGCACAACTACAAGTCGGGTTAGCGTTAGAAATATAAACGAGTTCGAGAGAGAGGGCGCAAAACAAATCGTGAGCAAATAAAGAGCGAAACACGATGATTTGTTTTATCGAGGTTCGGTTCTTGCAAACCTACTCCCCGTTGAGGTGGTCAGAAAGACCGGGTCTCTTTCAACCCTTTCCCTCTCTCAAACGGTCTCTTAGACCGAGTGAGCTTCTCTTCTCAATCAAACGGAACACGAAGTTCCTGCAAGAACCACCACACAATTGGTGTCTCTTGCATCAATTACAATTGAGTATGATCACAAAAAGAATGAGAAAGAAAAGAAGCAATCCAAGCGCAAGAGCTCAAATGAACACAACAAATCTCTCTCTCTCTAATCACTAAAGCTTTGTGTGGAGTTGGGAGAGGATTTGATTTCTTTGATGTGTCTTGTATTGAATGTTATAGCTCTTATAAGGTGTAGAAGTGTAGAAACTTGGATGCCATTGAATGTGGGGTGGTTGAGATATTTATAGCCCCAACCACCAAAAATGGTCGTTGGAAGTGTGCTGTCGCATGGCGCACCGGACAGTCCGGTGCGCCACCGGACACTGTCCGGTACGCCAGCCATGTCAGCCAGCCATTGGGGTTCGACCGTTGGAGCTCTAACTTGTGGGTCCTCTGGGCTGTCCAGTGGTGCACCAGACAGGTCCTGTAGACTGTCCGGTGCGCCTCCCGCGCGTGCTCTGACTCTGGCGCGCACAGTAGCACATTTAATGCGGTTGCAGACGACCGTTGCGCGCGAAGTAGCTGTTGCTCCGCTGGCACACCGGACAGTCCGGTGTCACACCGGACAGTCCGGTGAATTATAGCGGAGCGCCCTCTGAATTTCCCGAAGGTAGCGAGTTCAGCGTCGAGTGCCCTGGTGCACCGGACACTGTCCGGTGCGCCAGACCAGGGTGCCTTTGGGATGTCTTTTGCTCTATTTGTTTGAACCCTTTCTTGGTCTTTTTATTGGCTTATTGTGAACCTTTGGCACCTGTAAAACTTATTGACTAGAGCAAACTAGTTAGTCCAATTATTTGTGTTGGGCAATTCAACCACCAAAATCAATTAGGAAATAGGTGTAAGCCTAATTCCCTTTCAATCTCCCCCTTTTTGGTGATTGATGCCAACACAAACCAAAGCAAGTATAGAAATGCATAATTGAGCTAGCTTGCATTATTGTAAGTGCAAAGGTTACTTAGAATTGAGCCAATATAAATTCACATAAGATATGCATGGATTGTTTCTTTTTTTTATTTTTTTAACATTTTGGACCACGCTTGCACCACATGTTTTGTTTTTGCAAATTCTTTTGTAAATTCTTTTCAAAGTTCTTTTGCAAATAGTCAAAGGTAAATGGATAAGATTTTGAGAAGCATTTTCAAGATTTGAAATTTTCTCCCCCTGTTTCAAATGCTTTTCCTTTGACTAAACAAAACTCCCCCTATAAAAGATCCTCCTCTTAGTGTTCAAGAGGGTTTCAAGATATCAATTTTGAAAGTACTATTTTCTCCCCCTTTTGAACATAATAAGATACCAATTTTAAAACATCATTTTTAAAATTAGGTGGTGGTGCGGTCCTTTTGCTTTGGGCTAATACTTTCTCCCCCTTTGGCATGAATCGCCAAAAACGGATACTTGAGTGAAAGATAAGCCCTTTGTAACTACTTTCTCCCCTTTGGCAAACAAAATATGAGTGAAGATTACACCAAAGTTGGAGAGTTGCTCGGAGCGACGGCGAAGGATAAGTAATTTGATGGAGTGGAGTGGAAGCCTTTGTCTTCGCCGAAGACTCGAAGTCCCTTTCAATCTATGACTAGGTCTGAGATACACTTGAAACACATTAGTCATGGCATATATAAAAGAGACATGATCAAAGGTATAATAATGAGCTATGTGTGCAAGACATCAAAAGAAATTCCTAGAATCAAGAATATTTAGCTCATGCCTAAGTTTGTTAAAAGTTTGTTCATCTAGTGGCTTGGTAAAGATATCGGCTAATTGTTCCTTGGTGTTAATATATGCAATCTCGATATCTCCCTTTTGTTGGTGATCTCTTAGAAAATGATACCGAATGGCTATGTGTTTAGTGCGGCTATGCTCAACGGGATTATCCGCCATGCGGATTGCACTCTCATTATCACATAGAAGGGGAACTTTGGTTAATTTGTAACCATAGTCCCTAAGGGTTTGCCTCATCCAAAGCAATTGCGCGCAACAATGGCCTACGGCAATATACTCGGCTTCGGCAGTAGAAAGAGCTACGGAATTTTGCTTCTTTGAAGCCCAAGACACCAAGGATCTTCCCAAGAACTGGCAAGTCCCCGATGTGCTCTTTCTATTAATTTTACACCCCGCCCAATCGGCATCCGAATAACCAATTAAATCAAATGTGGATCCCCAAGGGTACCAAAGCCCAAACTTAGGAGTATAAACTAAATATCTCAGGATTCGTTTTACGGCCGTAAGGTGAGCTTCCTTAGGGTCAGCTTGGAATCTTGCACACATGCATACAGAAAGCATAATGTCCGGTCGAGATGCACATAAATAGAGTAAAGAACCTATCATTGACTGGTATACCTTTTGATCGACGGATTTACCTCCCGTGTCGAGGTCAAGATGCCCATTGGTTCCCATGGGTGTCTTGATGGCCTTGGCATCCTTCATCCCAAACTTGTTTAGAATGTCTTGAATGTACTTCGTTTGGCTAATGAAGGTGCCCTCTTGGAGTTGCTTTACTTGAAATCCCAAGAAGTACTTCAACTCCCCCATCATAGACATCTCGAATTTTTGTGTCATGATCCTACTAAATTCCTCACATGTAGATTCGTTAGTAGACCCAAATATAATATCAACATAAATTTGGCATACAAACAAATCATTATCAAGAGTTTTAGTGAATAGAATAAGATCGGCCTTTCCGACTTTGAAGCCATTAGTGATAAGGAAATCTCTTAGGCATTCATACCATGCTCTTGGGGCTTGCTTGAGCCCATAAAGTGCCTTAGAGAGTTTATACACATGGTTAGGGTACTCACTATCTTCAAAGCCGGGAGGTTGCTCAACATAGACCTCTTCCTTGATCGGTCCATTGAGGAAGACACTTTTCACGTCCATTTGATAAAGCTTAAAGCCATGGTAAGTAGCATAAGCAAGTAAAATGCAAATTGATTCAAGCCTAGCTACGGGTGCATAGGTTTCACCGAAATCCAAACCTTCGACTTGTGAATATCCCTTGTCCACAAGTCGGGCTTTGTTCCTTGTCACCATACCATGCTCCCTTGCTTGTTGTGGAAGACCCACTTGGTTCCTACAACATTTTGATTAGGACGTGGAACTAAATGCCATACCTCGTTCCTAGTGAAGTTGTTGAGCTCCTCTTGCATCGCCACCACCCAATCCGAATCTTGTAGTGCTTCCTCTACCTTGTGTGGCTCAATAGAGGAAACAAAGGAGTAATGTTCACAAAAATGAGCAACATGAGATCGAGTAGCTACCCCCTTTTGAATATCGTCGAGGATGGTGTTCACGGGGTTATCTCGTTGGATTGCTTGGTGGACTCTTGGGTGTGGCGGTCTTGCAACTTGTTCATCTTCCTCATCTTGATCATGGGCATCTCCCCCTTGATCATTGCTCTCCTCTTGAGGTGGCTCAACTTCTTGATCTTCTCCTTCATCATTTTGAGCCTCATCCTCTTCTTGAGTTGGTGGAGATGCTTGCATGGAGGAAGATGGTTGATCTTGTGCTCGAGGTGGCTCTTCGGATTCCTTAGGACACACATCCCCAATGGACATGTTTCTTTGCGCGACGCACGAAGCCTCTTCATCACCTATCTCATCAAGATCAACTTGCTCTACTTGAGAGCCGTTAGTCTCATCAAACACAATGTCACAAGAAACTTCAACTTGTCCAGAGGACTTGTTAAAGACTCTATATGGTCTTGTGTTTGAATCATATCCTAGTAAAAAGCCTTCTACAGTCTTAGGAGCAAATTTGGATTTTCTACCTCTTTTGACAAGAATAAAGCATTTGCTACCAAAGACTCTAAAATATGAAACATTGGGCTTTTTACCGGTTAGGAGTTCATACGATGTCTTCTTGAGGATTCGGTGTAGATATAATCGGTTGATGGCGTAGCAAGCGGTGTTGACCGCCTCGGCCCAAAACCGATCCGAAGTCTTGTATTCATCAAGCATGGTTCTTGCCATGTCCAATAGAGTTTGATTCTTCCTCTCCACTACACCATTTTGTTGTGGGGTGCAGGGAGAAGAGAACTCATGCTTGATACCCTCCTCCTCAAGGAAGCCTTCAATTTGAGAGTTCTTGAACTCCGTCCCGTTGTCGCTTCTAATCCTTTTGATCCTTAAGCCGAACTCATTTTGAGCCCGTCTCAAGAATCCCTTTAATGTCTCTTAGCTATGAGATTTTTCCTGCAAAAAGAACACCCAAGTGAAGCGAGAATAATCATCCACAATAACTAGACAGTACTTACTCCCGCCGATGCTTATGTAAGCTATCGGGTCGAATAGATCCATGTGTAGGAGCTCAAGTGGCCTGTCAGTCGTCATGATGTTCTTGTGTGAATGATGAACACCAACTTGATTCCCTGCCTGACATGCGCTACAAATCCTGTCTTTCTCAAAATGAACATTTGTTAGTCCCAAAATGTGTTCTCCCTTTAGAAGCTTGTGAAGATTCTTCATCCCAACATGTGCTAGTCGGCGATGCCAGAGCCAGCCCATGTTAGTCTTAGCAATTAAGCAAGTGTCGAGTTCAGCTCTATCAAAATCTACTAAGTATAGTTGGCCCTCTAACACTCCCTTAAATGCTATTGAATCATCACTTCTTCTAAAGACAGTGACACCTGTATCTGTAAAAAGACAGTTGTAACCCATTTTACATAATTGCGAAACTGAAAGCAAGTTGTAATCTAAAGAATCTACAAGAAAAGCATTGGAAATGGAATGGTCAGGTGATATAGCTATTTTACCCAATCCTTTGACCAAACCTTGATTCCCATCCCCGAATGTGATAGCTCGTTGGGGATCTTGGTTTTTCTCGTAGGAGGAGAACATCTTCTTCTCCCCTGTCATATGGTTTGTGCACCCGCTATCGATGATCCAACTTGAGCCCCCGGATGCATAAACCTACAAAACAAGTTTAGTTCTTGATTTTAGGTACCCAAACGGTTTTGGGTCCTTTGACATTAGATACAAGAAATTTGGGTACCCAAACACAAGTCTTGGAGCCCTTGTGTTTGTCCCCGACATATTTGGCAACTACCTTGCCAGATTTGTTAGTTAAAACATAGGATGCATCAAAAGTTTTAAATGAAACATTATGATCATTTGATGCAATAGGAGTTTTCTTTCTAGGCAATTTAGCACGGGCTGATTGCCTAGAGCTAGATGTCTCACCCTTATACATAAAAGCATGATTAGGGCCAGAGTGAGACTTCCTAGAATGAATTCTCCTAATTTTGCTCTCGGGATAACCGGCAGGGTACAAAATGTAACCCTCGTTATCCTGAGGCATGGAAGCCTTGCCCTTAACAAAATTAGACAATCTTTTAGGAGTGGCACTAAGTTTGACATTGTCCCCCTTTTGGAAGCCAATGCCATCCTTGATGCCAGGGCGTCTCCCACTATAGAGCATGCTTCTAGCAAATTTAAATTTTTCATTTTCCAAGTCATGCTCATGAATTTTTGCATTAAGTTGAGCTATGTGATCATTTTGTTTCTTAATTAAGGCTAGGTGATCATGAATAGCATCAAAATTAATGTCTCTACATCTAGTACAAATGGAAACATGCTCAATGGTAGATGTAGAGGGTTTGCAAGAATTAAGTTCAACAATCTTAGCACGTAAAATATCATTCTTGTCTCTAAGATCGGAAATGGAAGCATTGCAAACATCTAAATCCTTAGCCTTAGCAATCAAATTTTCATTTTCATTTCTAAGGCTAGCAAGAGTAACATTCAATTCTTCAATGTTAGCAAGTAAATTAACATTATCATCTCTAAGATTGGTAATTGAAACATCACTAACATTAGAATCAACCTTAGCAATTAAACTAGCATTCTCATTTCTAAGGTTGGTAATAATATCATGGCATGTGCTTAGCTCACTTGATAATTTTTCACATTTTTCAATTTCTAAAGCATAAGCATTCTTAACCTTAACATGCTTCTTATTTTCTTTAATTAGGAAGTCCTCTTGAGAGTCCAAGAGATCATCCTTCTCGTGAATAGCACTAATTAGTTCATTTAGTTTTTCCTTTTGTTGCATGTTTAGGTTGGCAAAAAGGATGCGCAAATTGTCCTCCTCATCACTAGCATTATCCTCATCACTAGAGGTTTCATATTTAGTGGAGGATTTTGATTTTACCTTGTTCCTTTTGCCATCCTTTGCCATGAGGCACTTGTGGCCGACGTTGGGAAAGAGGAGGCCCTTGGTGACGGTGATGTTGGTGGCGTCCTCGTCGGAGGAGGAGTCGGTGGAGCTCTCGTCGGAGTCCCACTCGCGGCACACATGGGCATCGCCGCCCTTCCTCTTGTGGTACCTCTTCTTTTCTCTCCTCTTGCCCCTCTTGTCGTCGCCCTTGTCACTATCACTAGATAATGGACATTTAGCAATGAAATGATCGGGCTTACCACATTTGTAGCACACTTTCTTGGAGCGGGGCTTGTAATCCTTCCCCCTCCTTTGCTTGAGGATTTGGCGGAAGCTCTTGATGATGAGCGCCATCTATTCATTGTCGAGCTTAGAGGCGTCGATGGGTTGTTTACTTGATGTAGACTCTTCCTTTTTCTCCTCGGTTGCCTTGAATGCAACCGGTTGTGCTTCGGACGTGGAGGGGCCATCTAGCTCGATGATTTTCTTTGAGCCTTTGATCATCAACTCAAAGCTCACAAAGTTTCCTATTACTTCCTCGGGAGACATTAGTGTATATCTAGGATTACCACAAATTAATTGAACTTGCATAGGGTTAAGAAAAACAAGTGACCTAAGAATAACCTTAACCATTTCGTGGTCATCCCATTTTGTGCTCCCGAGGTTGTGCACTTGGTTCACCAAGGTCTTCAAGCGGTTGTACATGGCTTGAGGGTCCTCGCCTTGGTTGAGTCGGAACCGACCGAGCTCCCCTTCGATCGTTTCCCGTTTGGTGATTTTGGTCACCTCATCTCCTTCGTGCGCGGTCTTGAGTACGTCCCAAATTTCCTTGGCGCTTTTTAATCCTTGCACCTTGTTATACTCCTCTCGACTTAGAGAGGCAAGGAGTATAGTGGTGGCTTGGGAGTTAAAGTGCCGGATTTGGGCGACCTCGTCCGAATCATAGTCTTCATCCCCCGGTGATGGTACCTGTACTCCAATCTCAACAACATCCCAAATGCTAGTGTGGAGTGAGGTTAGATGATGCCTCATTTTATCACTCCACATATTATAATCTTCACCATCAAACATAGGTGGTTTGCCTAATGGGACAGAAAGTAAAGGAGTACGTTTGGAAATGCGAGGATAGCGTAAGGGAATCTTACTAAACTTCTTGCGCTCATGGCTAGGGGTGGATATCGAGCCAGCTCGGCTCGGCTCGACCGAGCTCGAGCTGGCTCGTTAAGGAAACGAGCTGGCTCGGCTCGGCTCGTTAAGCAACCGAGCCAGAGAACCAGCTCGGCTCGGCTCGTTTGCGAGCTCGAGCTGGCTCGTTTAGCTCGCGAGCCAGAACAAAAAATATTATACATGTATATATACAACAATATAATCAATTGCTAGTTAATTTTATACTAATTTAACACTAGAAAAGACTAACAATACTCATAATTTTATATATCACAACATTTAAACCCTAAACTAACATAGTTCATCACTTATTAATTCATCCAATACAAGTATAGGCTTTGTTTTACAGATAAATTCTAGCTCATTCGAGCTAACGAGCTGGCTCGAGCTCGTATCGAGCTGGCTCGTTAACGAACCGAGCTGAGATGTTAGCTCAGCTCGTGATAAAATTGAAACGAGCCGAGTCGAGCCGCGCCGAGCTGGCCACGAGTCGAGCGAGCTCACGAGCCACGAGTATTTTGCCCAGCCCTACTCATGGCGCTTAGAAGTTACGGACGGCGTGTCGGAGCCGAAGGTGGATGGTGACGAAGAGTCGGTCTCGTAGTAGACCACCTTCCTCATCTTCTTCTTCTTGTCATCGCTCCGACCCGACTTGTTGTGTGAAGGGGATCCCTTCACCTTGTTGGTGGACTCACCGGATGGAGCCTTCCCATGGCTTGTAGCGGGCTTCTCGTCGGTCATCATCTCCTTCTTGGCGTGTTTTCCCGATATCACTTCGAGCGGTTAAGCTCTAATGAAGCACCGGGCTCCGATACCAATTGAAAGTTGCCTAGAGGGGGTGAATAGGGCGATCTAAAATTTATAAACTTAAGCACAACTACAAGCCGGGTTAGCGTTAGAAATATAAACGAGTCCGAGAGAGAGGGCGCAAAACAAATCGTGAGCAAATAAAGAGCGAAACACGATGATTTGTTTTACCGAGGTTCGGTTCTTGCGAACCTACTCCCCGTTGAGGTGGTCACAAAGACCGGGTCTCTTTCAACCCTTTCCCTCTCTCAAACAGTCACTTAGACCGAGTGAGCTTCTCTTCTCAATCAAACGGAACACGAAGTTCCCGCAAGGACCACCACACAATTGGTGTCTCTTGCCTCAATTACAATTGAGTATGATCACAAAAAGAATGAGAAAGAAAAGAAACAATCCAAGCGCAAGAGCTCAAATGAACACAACAAATCTCTCTCTCTAATCACTAAAGCTTTGTGTGGAGTTGGGAGAGGATTTGATTTCTTTGATGTGTCTTGTATTGAATGCTATAGCTCTTGTAAGGTGTAGAAGTGTAGAAACTTGGATGCCATTGAATGTGGGGTGGTTGGGCTATTTATAGCCCCAACCACCAAAAATGGTCGTTGGAAGTGTGCTGTCGCATGGCGCACCGGACAGTCCGGTGCGCCACCGGACACTGTCCGGTGCGCCAGCCACGTCAGCCAGTCGTTGGGGTTCGACCGTTGGAGCTCTGACTTGTGGGGCCTCTAGGCTGTCCGGTGGTGCACCGGACAGGATGTAGACTGTCCGGTGCGCCTCCCGCGCGTGCTCTGACTCTGGCGCGCAATGTAGCGCATTTAATGCGGTTGCAGACGACCGTTGCGCACGAAGTAGCCGTTGCTCCGCTGGCACGCCGGACAGTCCGATGTGACACCGGACACTGTCCGGTGCTTCACCGGACAGTCCGGTGAATTATAGCGGAGTGCCCTCTGAATTTCCCGAAGGTAGCGAGTTCAGCGTCGAGTGCCCTGGTGCACCGGACACTGTCCGGTGCGCCAGACCAGGGTGCCTTTGGGATGTCTTTTGCTCTATTTGTTTGAACCCTTTCTTGGTCTTTTTATTGGCTTATTGTGAACCTTTGGCACCTGTAAAACTTATTGACTAGAGCAAACTAGTTAGTCCAATTATTTGTGTTGGGAAATTCAACCACCAAAATCAATTACGAAATAGGTGTAAGCCTAATTCCCTTTCACATGTCGCAGTCTGAATTCGTCATCTTAACAAATTAATACTGCGAGGGGCTACTATTGGGGGCCTTCATCTTCCGAAGGTCCTCAAAAACATGATTAACAATGTTTCCCAAGTATAATATATGTACAGGAACCTTCAGACTCGGAATGAAGCTGTTCACAATATGTAAAGCTTGGTCGGGACGAAGGTCGAACCAGCTCCGAAGCTACGCGCAAGGAAGCTTTGGCTCAATAGAAGAAAAGGAACCGACTTAAACAAGAAAAGGCTATCTAGTCCTCGATAGATTGTCCTTATGTCAATAGTAAACATGAAGGGCATGAATGTAATTTTACACAGGCTACGCCCTATGCCTATAAATAGATGAACAATACCCCTGTACTGTTCACGCTGACTTGTACTCGCTTGTGCATCACGATTGTACTTTTACCTTCTGTCAAGCCGAAGGTACTTATGTAATTCAATATTGTTTCTGTTTTTCCATGATAATATAATAAGGATGAATTGATAATGTTATGTGATTGTTCATGTTGTTTCTTATATTTCATATGCTTCTTCTTTTATTAACATATACCGCGATGATGAAGGTATGTCCTTCATGACCTTCGTCTGAAGATCATTATATCCTAAGGGAAATAATGCTTCGAAGGACGAAGAGCATTAACCTTTAACATTTTGTGTTGCCTTGTTCTTAATTCATAGCATTTGAGAACAAGTCCCCAATAGGTCCTACTCCTATAAACCTTGTTCTCCCCTCATGCACTTAAACTTAAATTAGTGCATTAAACCAACTCAGTCGTGAGCAAAAAGAGCAAACCCAACCAATAGAGTCATGATGGATGGCGTAATCTGTCTATCCCACCTAACATCAAACAAACTTTTGACCTATATCATGTAGTCTATCTCATCCATATCTATCTTAACCAGATATACACTAACCTTGAATCAATGAGACAAAGACCGGAGAAGACAATATCAACCTCGACAAGGAAGAATATAACGATCAAAGCAAAGCTCGAGATGAATCAAGACTTAAACATTCCGGACGAAGTCTTTTCCTTGCCATAATATTCTTGCCCTAACCTATCCATCACTTATATCCTACATAATAGGTAGCTGGATACCTATTCTCTCCTAATCACCCACTGTTGACTATAAGAAAAATGAGACTCGTGATTCTTGACCAAATTATAGATTAAAAGTTGAATTACAAACCAATCCTTCTGTATCCCTTTTCTTATAAATCTCTAGGACGAGATTTCTGTTAAGGGGTAGGATTTGTGAAGCCCAAAATTTGTATAAGGGAAAAATAATAATAAAATAAATAATAAATAAAATAGTAAATTCAGATATCTCAAACTATACTTGAGAATTAAATTTTGAGGACTGAATTTCAAAACCAAGAATTAATTTAGAGAAGAAGTAATAGAAAGGTTTTGTATTCAACTAAATGATTATTCATTTCATAAAATGATACACTATAAGCATTTATTTAAGTATTAATGGATAATGATAGTATTAAATTTAGATGACTCAAACCTAGACAGGACTTTTAAAATTTATTTTTAAACATAGAAAAATAAATAAATTGGACAATTTCTATTTATTTGAGTAAATACCCCCTTAATCAATATTATATTTGGAGGCATTAATTAAAGTAAGTAATACAGAAAGAAGTAAAAGAACATTGCACCCATGCTGAGATTTTGGTTAGTACATTTAAATTGACTTAAAGTTTGGATTACATTAATAGGTAATTTGAAATTTGAATTCAAACCATTTGAAATTAGAAAAAAAAAAGAAAATAAGAAAGAAAATGAAAGTAGAAATAAATAAAAACAAGAATATCCTACTTGGCGCCTGGGCCCAAACCCCTACACCTCGGCCCACTCATCCCACATTCATGCCGTCAGCCCAGCGGCCAAGCACACCGACAGTCGGGCCCCGCGCACAGTCTCCTTTCTCAGCCACTTGCTCGTGGGGCCAGGGAGGTCAGCCGCCCGACCGCACCAGGGAGAGTCTTCTTCCCCAGCAAGACTCGCTCGCGCGTCAACAGGCCCTCCGCACGTGTCGACTTCGCCCCCCTGGCTGGTGGGGGCCAGCACCGGAGCCGTACCAAGCTCACCCGTCAACTGACTGGTGGGTCTGCTTCCACTAGGGCATCTTCCACAGAAGGTTGTTACCATTACGCCGAACTCCCCGAAATCTGCTCAGCGAGCCAACCTTGCTTTCGATTCTTCCCCTGCCCTATAAATGCTAGCGTCGCGATTTCCCTCGCCGTCAAGCATGCGAACCAAACAACCAGCGAAGCAGTGGGCGAGAGCGAGAGGGAAGTGCGGAACAGGGAACCACCATCGCGGCTCGAATGAGGGTGAGGGCCGCCTCCATGGCTCCCCACTGATGTGGCCGTTCGAAACTCACTTGGGGACCCTGGAGATTCGCGCGGGATCACTGATGGTTGTCCTTTGCTCGTTCGGGCAGGTGGGACAGTCGGCGTGGCGGAATTCCACACCAGAGGGCGGCACCACCGTGTGGTCCGCACTGTGCTGCTACTGGGTCCGTCATCATGGCATATCGCGGTAAGTTGATTCTCCTTTGTTCCACTCGCTTCCCTCTTCGGGTTACACCGTTCCGTTGGGTAGTTGGTGGCAGGAGCGTGGAGCATGGTTGCTCCGATGAGGGCGGCACCTCCCTGGGCGGAGCGCTGCCGTGGCCGTGCGCCGGGTTGAAGGAGATGAAGTGGGTACCGTCCATCGATTAACATACGATGGTGATTATATGATGGGCGTACCGCTTCAGAGAGTGGATGGGGACCGTAGATATCGTCTAGGGTGGTCACGATGGGGCGTAACGCACCGGGTCAGGTAATTAAATTCGATTCGTCGATCTGGAAACCAATGGCTCAGGTAAGATCGGTGGCGTGGGCAACTACCGGCCGTGGATCATGATCCAACGGCTCAAATGGCCCTGTACCCCTTCGGCCACGGAGAAATTGCAAAAGAAACCCTGCAGAACCTAATAATTAACCCGCCGTCCAATTAAGTATTATTGCAGTGTGGCCCTAATTTGCGCAGAACCCCCAGAAGTTTTATGAATTAATGCCCCGAGCCCATGCATTGAATAAAGGCAGAAAATCAATATAGGAAATGGGTTTTTGGTATCAAATTCATGTTAGAAACTTGTTTAATTTATATTTAATTTGTTTTAACTCCAAATTAATTCATTCTAGTTACATTAATTTTGTTTTAATATTGTTTATCACCTAGTAATCTGTTTAGACATGAAACATAGATTAAAATTGTCTACTTGATTTATTCCAACCAAGCATTTAGTAACTTCGGAAAAACATAACTAATTCATTTTAAATCCGTTTCAATCCGTTCAAGTTGCGTTAGCTTCGTATAAATATTTACTACGCAGTAACAATATTAATTATACCATGTCGCATACTTTTATATTTATTTATCCTATGTCTACTAGATTAGCTCTTCTAAATCAAATCTAACTTGTCCATAATTATAATTTGAGTAAAAATATGATCCCTAGTCAATTTATAATTAAAACTAATGTTGAGTTAATTATTTATAGAATAACCTCTCATATGATTTATACCAACCAATTTATAATATAGTTTAATATTTTAATCACATAGATCTTCTATAAAATCATACCTCCTTAATCGTAACTCCGATTTTAGTGGTTCTCGAACCCACGATCTCGTAGAAACGCATAGATTATTATTACACAATTTATTCCTATGTTTGGTGTGATGTTAATTTTGTCTATACCATGTTTGTTTGTATTGCTATGACTAGTAGTGGGGTCACGAGAATCTGAGGATCATCCTGGTACCTGGAATCTCAAGTCCCAGGAAAGTTGTGCCCTTGACCACATTTATTACCCAATAATGTTCTTTAATATCACTTAGTCATACATAGGTTTAATTTTGATGGGACCCAATAGGTCAACCTAGTCTGATTATCTTTTACCTTGTTTACCCCTGAATCATTTGGGTAGTTTGCTATTGCTTTATATGGTTTTGGGTTAATATTTCATTATATCCATGTTCCAATTATTCTGTTATGTTATTTATGTTCATGTCAAGATCATTAATTTTAATTGGAACATGGAGCTTAACTTGAGAAACACGTGCCACCACAAGGGTGGAATGGGACGCCCTTGGCTGACTAATTAGGAAAGCAAGTGGAAGACTACCTTACCCGAAAGGGGCAAGGGTAGTAGAGGAGTAGGCATGTAGGGAGGTTCTCGAGTTGATTTTGCTGCGATGGCGGTCAGACGAGAGATTCCTACAATTGCTCTTCCCAGAAACTGTAGCGGGTTTTCAGAAGCTAGTGGAACTTTGTATAGGCCTCGTAGTGTTACTATAACACCCCTGGTGTTACTGTCACTAAAACTTGAGAATAACATCATGGGCATTAGCATATCATGTGTTTGTTACACTTAGAGTGCATTCACTAGGTAAAAATTTCAAACAAGTTGTATTGATGTGACTTGTTATGTGTGAAACCCTAGGGTAGGGTACTTAACCCTAAACCAGGCTTAGGAGTAATAATAAAGCCCAAGCATGAGAAAATTTCAAAACTCATGAGAAATAATCATAAGATATCACATTTAATGGACTTAAGTGGCACCCAAACCCTAGAAGTGCCAAAAACCCTAAAAAGACCCCTGGAAAACCCTGAGTTGAAACCCTAGGGGTTATATGTAAATTTGGCACACTTTTGGACCCAAGTGCAAAAACCAAGGTATTAGGGTACCTCAAATCATATGGTTCACATATTTGAGGATTTGCAAATCAAACCATGAGACTTGGGCTTATTTGCAAAAAGCCACTCTACACCTCTCATATGCCTAAGTCCAAAACCAGTGAACAAGGCTGACTTTGGAGCTCTATATTTCTAAAAATATGAGGAATTTGCCTAGGGTCAACACATCAAAGTTGTAGAACTATAATAGGAGAACAACTTTTCTTAAGTAACTAAGCTTTGATCACATACGAAGTTTGGAGAAAAATAAGCTCAAAGTTGTGCTGTCAGTCACTCTTATGACTGAATTTAGGTCACCAGTGACATTGGCTAGACTTTTGGGTCAAATTGGAGTAGGATCTATTGCTCGATTAAGGATAGTTGCTATAGTCGATTTGTAGCTAGATCATAGGGCTACAACTTTGATATAGAGAGTAGGTCGAGTCACTACATGAATTTGGGAACAAATCTCCCTGCAAGTTGGTCTGACAGACTGACTGAATAGGCAGCGTGATGGTACATTGTCCGGATCAGAACGCCAGACTCAGATGCCTCACCACCGGTGATCGTGCGCCCGGATTTGCGCCCGCCGCGGTGATTCGTGCCCAGCGCAGATGGATAACGACGAAGGGTAAAAATCTTGGCGCTCGGATTAGCTCGGGCTCGCTCACCGTTGCGCCCGTCGTACCCACTTGAACCGTAGCTGGTTGGGATCATCCTCGCCGGCGTTAGCCGCTCAATGATTGTGCGCCACGTACCTTGGTGTCTTCCCACGTTGCAATAGCTCGGGTTACACATATCTGGTGATCGCCGGTGAGCTCGCCACGGTGAAAGCAACCAATCTCTTGCGACAGTGCCCTTTTCATTCTCCGGCCGCCACCGCGCCATCTCAAATTCCCGGACCATCGCTCAGGGATCCTATAAATTGATCATGCCATCAGTTTTGCAAGATAGTCAAGCACCCAATCCATCAACTCGTGCCTCCAATTACTCACCAGAGCCCCCGAATTGCTCACTTCCCCCAAATTGGTTTTCCGCCGCTGTGAAAAAGCTCTCACCGTGGCCAGCGTGCTACAGGTCCGATCATGTCCTCTGCTCTCCCGTTTCAGTACCCTTATGTTCTCCTGATGCTCCTCGACCCGTTTAATCAAGCTAGACCGCGCTAGATCATCGGGAACACCTCTGTTCATCCATAGTTCGCGCTGTCACCGTGGACAATGTGATTAAGAGCTCAGATCGTGCAATTGATCAAGGGGAAACGATTATTAGGTATTGAATTAGGAGTCAACCCGATTAAGAGCTCAGATCTGTGCAAAGTCACCGCGGGCGCGGGCGCGCGCGTGTCTTCCCGTCTGCAGGCCGGTTTGGGCTGAATTCAGCCCAACACTATTCATAGTTTCTCTTTTTCTTTTTCTCCCAGAAAATTGTAGAAAAATGCTAAAAATACAAGACCAATTTTGCTAGGCTCCTAAATTTCTATAGTATTTAATAAAAATAGTTTTATGATTTTTAGTCCAAATAGGGAATTATGGAATATTTAAATTAGCTAAAACCTATACCCCTAGAATTTTAGAAATTATTTAGTGACTCCAAAAATTACCAAACTTTTTGGATAAGCTTTAAATGACATTTAGAAGTCTTGGGTAAAGTTTGGCATGATTTTGACAATGTTTGGTACCTAAACCCCAAAACCGTAATCTTTTAGTGATGCATGCCCTATGAACTACAATACTGACTTCAAAAACCCTAGTTTCTTGGAGTCCCGTGAAGGAAAATTGTATTCAAGACCTAATATGATGTACTTTTATTATCTTTGCATTTTCAAAAGCATTACATGAGCATTCATGGTTATATATATGATATACATAGAAAACGAAGAAGAAGTAGAAGTTGAAGAAGGAAGAGCTACACCACCATCTGAAGACCCACCTGCCGGGAACTGCTTTTATTTTGATATTTGTGGAGCAGAACCTGACTCTCCTATAATACAAGGCAAGCCCCATGTGCATTTGCCACCTCCTTGGTATTTTAAAATCTTTCTCACTTGCTTGATGCATTAGGTGATAGGAGTTGTGTGCTAAACAAATTGATACATTTCCTTTCTTGGAAGTTTGATTACCTTTCCTTGATCACCTGTTTTATAAAAAGGTTTTTCTTATGCTTATTCTTGCTTTAGAAAAACAAAATGTTTTGTTTTGACATAAGATGATGCTTCAAGTGGGATGGGATGTTTTCAAAAATAAAACTGGATGATGGATCCATCATGGCCGTGATGGGTTCAACATCGGAAAAGATGTACCTCTGTCAGGTACCAAACTTTGGGTTCAAATGATAAAGCTGAGACCGGGCTTGTGACTTGCACGAGAAGATAGTCTCGGTGTAGTGTCTCCGTCTGAGTCGATTAAGGACCTTGTCGATGTAGGCTTGATGATCGAGGACCTTTTAACTGGTCACATGCCTCATCATGGGTAAGCTTTGCCTCGGGCAGACTAATACCAAAATAAGATAACACGCAATGGGAGTGGAGAGATGGCGAGAGTAGCATGTACCCTCCGTGGGAAGAGGCTGGACGGTGGTGTATCTGTGCTCTCGGTTGGCGTGAACCTGATCTGGTCTTAAGAAACCTGGTGGCGAGCTGACATATGCAAGGGTTAAGTGCTACATATGTCGTGTGATTAGAGATCCTCAGCTGAGTATTAATCGATTCGGATCGCTGTTACTTCTTGGACATGAAGACTTGGTCACTGCCCTACACGTAGCATTCCAGTGAACAAGAAGGGTTGATAAAAAGATGGCTAGTATAGGCCAAGTACTTGAACTAGGGTAGAAAGAACTCTAGATTCAGGTAATGACTTAACTTGCTAATAAAACTGGATTTTTAAGGATCCACTATTAGTAAGCATTTTTGCAAACAGAGTCTTGATTCTTGATTAATCCTTACCATGACTCCCTCCAGCCAGCATATCCTTGAGAGTCTTTTATTTTGATGGGTAATACTTGTGAAAGTACACTTCGTACTCAGGGTTTTCGAACCCATGTTGTTGTAGGTGAGCAAGCAGCAAATTTTTGTTGCTTTTGTTCCAAGGTGGTGCCAAAGGAAGAAAATCAGGATTGAAGCCTCTAGAGGAAGGGTCCTCCTTTTAAAACACTTTACTGTTAAACAGGAGGGGTTTTTGCCTCCCGGGTTTGTAATAATATTACTTCTGCACTCTTATATATTAGTGGTATATAATAATAATACTCTTTCTATACTTTAATATAAAATAAGTTGCTATAACTGCTTCCACATATTCATTCCTCCGATGTGTTGTAATATCTGCGTGACGGGTGAAACGCTCTTAGAAAAGGTTAAGAATTCAGATACCGAACTTGTCAAGTGATCAGGTGCATCTACAGGGTTGTCCGAGGTCTATTGGACAAGGACAATTGTAGGTGGGCCTAATAACTTGGGAGGTTCTGTCACAGCTGGTATCGGAGCGAAGCCCATCTCTTTAGATATTATGAGACATTTCAAAAAGAATTTTCAAAGACTTCTCTAAAGAAAATCTGTTTCATTCTTATCTTACTACTTTCTGAAGTACTTATCTTATAAGACCAGGTTACTAGTGCAATGTATAGAAGGTTATAAATCAACGAAGGTTGATTCTGTAATTATGCATGCATCATGTTAAAAACTATACTAATAAAGTTTTCCCCCTTATGGAGATACGCCGCCGCGCACAAGGAAAACCGCGAGTAAGTCCACTAGACCGATTGGCGTACCTCGGCACCATCTGGCTCCGAGACATGAAGAAAGCAGCAGCGGCAGTAACGACCCCATTGGAGACCTAGAAGCCCAGGTGGATCAGCTTCGAATGGAGCTACGTCACAGAATCAGGGTGTGGGTAGAAGATGGTCAGCGTATAAATGAGCTAAGAGCTGACGTCCGACATCTGCAAGACGAGCTTGCTGAACAGGATTTGGCAATCGATTGGGCTGTCAACTCACGTTCAATTGCTTGGGACCAAGAAGCCAAAGCTCAAGCCCATGTGGAGGAGCTTAGCACGGCCGTTGACAACTTGCAGGCGTACTGCAATACATTACATGAGGAAGTTCATGACTTGTATTCACGACTGCACCCAGACGTATCTGCCGACCCTGTTGGAATGGGAGCTGGACCTTCTGGAACAGCAGGTGAATCACTTGGTGGGGAATTGGACCTTTTCAAGCCCCCTCCTTCTATGAACCTGGCTGACAAACGGTCCCCTACAACCAATAGTGAAGCAACTAAGGACGATAAATACTAGAGTAGTATAGTTTAGATACTAATGTAAAATATGTAATGAAGTCATGTTGTACATACGAGTCTGTAACATTACATCTTAGTAATGTAAAATGATGGTATATATCAGCATGTTATATTTTCCCAAATATTTCTTTGCTTCAGATGCCATCCAAAACTCGTGCACATGATGGCGCGGAAACGTCCTGTGGTCAAGAAGACACGCCCAATCCACCACCGGTACCACCCACATTGGCCGAGGCTATCGTTGCCTTGGTCAATGCGACCGCGGACTACACCCGCTTTCTTCGTGAAATGGCGGGAAATCAATTTCAACAACAAGGCGGGAGGGCTTATCCGCAGGGATCCCGTGAAACTTCATATTTGGATTTCTCGGAAACTCGTCCCCCACTTTTCGTCAAAGCCGAAGACTCTCTCAAAGCCGACGAATGGGTACGGGTCATTGAGCAGAAATTTGGACTCATCCGCTGCACAGAGACCCAAAAGCCGTTGTTCGCGGCTCAATAGTTAACAGGCCCTGCCAGCACCTGGTGGGGAAATTATGTGGCCATTCAGCCTACCGGACATCAGGTCACATGGGACGAATTTAAATTGGCATTTCGTGAGCACTACATTCCAGAAGGAGTGTTGCACATGAAGCAGGAAGAATTCATGCGACTCAAGAAAGGAGGAGATACTGTCATGCAGTATCTCAACAAATTCAATCATTTGTCCCAGTATGCAATTGATCAAGTTAATACTGACCTAAAAAAGACGAATTGTTTCATGAGAGGCCTCAATGACCGGCTTCAAAGAAAGATGGCCACCTGCCTTGATCTCTCCTACAGCAGGGCTGTCAGCACAGCGCTGGCAGTTGAAGCTAAGCATGCAGGCCCAGGAAAATCGAAGGGAACTGGAGGTGAGAGGTCCAACCAGGGGCCTGAAAAGCGACAAAGGTTGGTAATCCGACCTTTCAATCAAAACCATTCTTCACCTCGTCCACCCTCCTACCCCTTCAAATAGCCTGTCTTCATCCGCCCTGCCACTGCCCCTACTTCAACAACTCAGCCGAGTGCCCCTGGTGCCCGTTTCTCCGCCCTCCCTAGTTCTTCAACCGGCTGCTTCAATTGTGGGAAGTCTGGACATTTTATCAAATACTGTCCCTATCCGAGGCAGGACAAATCCAATAATCAGCAGAACCCAGGGAGTTCAAGCCAAGGCAAGAGAAACACGACAAATAATTCAGCGGGCAAGAGTATAAAGAAGTCTGGGCGAATATACTACACACAAGTGGCCACTACACCAGAGGGAGAGCCGGTTATGATGGGTACGTTTCTTGTGGCCAATCACCCAGCAGTTATTCTCTTTGATTCTGGTGGTTCGCATACATTCATAAGCAAGAAGTTTGTGGAGAAATATTGCATTCCTTGCATTGAATCAAGGGAAGGGTTTATTATTCATTCGCCTGTGGGACAAATATTCACTAAAGAAGTGGCTTTCCATGTGCCCGTAACATTGGCTGAACGGGACTTTCCCACAAACATGATTGTTCTCAAAGGCCAAGATATAGATGTAATTATGCGCGTGAATTGGTTAGCCCAACACAAAGCTATCCTCAACACTGATCTGAGAACCATTAGGTTGAGCTATGGCCATGAAGAGGTTCTTTTGTCCATCCCTGTAGCTATTCCAGCTAAACCATTTGGCAGAGTCAATGAAGCTATCATACCGAAAATCCAAGATATTCCGGTAGTATGTGAGTTTCCAGATGTCTTTCCTAAAGATCTACCTGGATTACCTCCCGAGAGAGATGTAGAGTTTGTGATTGAATTGAATCCCGGTACGACTCCAATTTCTAGAAGGTCGTACCGAATGCCTCCAAATGAGTTGGCAGAGCTCAAGACTCAATTACAAGATCTACTAGAGAAGGGATTCATCCGGCCTAGTTCGTCACCTTGGGATGTCCAACAATCTTTGTCAAGAAGAAGGATCAAACGCTTCGAATGTGCGTGGACTACAGACCCCTTAATGAGGTCACAATCAAGAACAAGTACCCTCTTCCCCAGATTGATATTTTATTTGATCAGCTTACCGGAGCTCGGGTATTTTCCAAGATTGACCTCAGGTCAGGCTATCATCAGATCTGAATCCGACCCGAAGATATACCCAAGACCGCATTCACTACGCGGTACGGATTATTCGAATATCTGGTTATGTCTTTCGGATTAACGAATGCTCCTGCCCACTTCACATATCTGATGAACTCGGTATTTATGTCCGAGTTGGACAAATTTGTGGTAGTCTTCATCGATGATATTTTGATATATTCCAAGAATGAAGAGGAGCACGCTCGGCATCTACGGATCGTATTAACGCGCTCAAGGGAGCATCAACTATACGCTAAATTCAGCAAGTCCACGTTTTGGCTGGAGGAAATCCAATTTCTGGGACACATATTGTCTGCCAAGGGGATTGCGGTTGATCCCAGCAAGGTCAAGGATATTTTAGAGTGGAAACCGCTAACCACTTTACGTCAAGTCCGAAGTTTCCTTGGACTGGCTGGTTATTATCGCCGATTTATCCCGGATTTTTTCAAGCTTGTGAAGCCAATCACAAGTTTATTGAAGGACGATACAAAATTTAATTGGTCCTCAAGATACAATGAAGCCTTTGAGCAGCTAAAGGTGTTATTGACCACTGCTCCGGTATTAGCTCAACCGGACATTGAAAAGTCTTTTGATGTGTATTGTGACGCATCAGGCAGTGATTTAGGTTGTGTCTTGATGCAAGAGGGCTGAGTTATAGCATACGCCTCAAGACAGTTGCGCCAGCATAAGGAAGATTATCCAACTCATGATTTAGAATTAGCTGTTGTGGTTCATGCCCTGAAAATATGACGTCATTATCTGCTGGGCAATATATGTCATATATATATATATGGATCATAAAAGCTTGAAGTACATTTTCACCCAGTCAGAACTAAATATGAGGCAGAGAAGATGACTTGAGCTGATTAAGGACTATGAATTGGAAATTCACTATCACCCAGGCAAGGCCAACATGGTGGCAGATGCACTAAGTCGCAAGGCTTCCTGTCATTGTCTTATGATGAAGACTTCTGACATCACATTATGCCAAGAAATGGAGAAATTAAACCTGGGAATGATTCAGCATGAAACATTAAATCAATTGAAGCTTGAGTCGGTTCTTCTGCAAAGAATAATTGATGCACAAAGAAGTGATGAGGGTATGAAACACATTCATGAGAAAATAAAGGCCGGTAAAGCAAACTGTTTCAAAAAAGATGATCAAGGCGTTGTATGGTTTAACAACCTTATAGTTGTGCCCAAGAAGGATGAAGTTCGCCAGCAAATTTTAGATGAAGCACATCTTAGTCGATATTCCATTCATCCTGGAAGCATTAAGATGTATCATGATCTAAAACAACATTGTTGGTGGACAAAAATGAAGAACGAAATTGCACGCTATGTGGCAAGATGCGACACTTGTAGACGTGTCAAAGCCTTACACATGAAAATTGCTGGTCCATTGCAATATTTACCTATCCCGACATGGAAATGAGAGGACATTAGTATGGACTTCATTGTGGGATTACCCAGGATAGTAAAAGGGTTTGATTCCATCTGGGTTATCATTGATCGACATACAAAGATCGCCCACTTCCTCCTAGTTAAGGTAAAGTATCCAGTAATCACATATGCGGAACTTTACATTGCTCGTATTCTCAGTCTGCACGGGATTCTGAAAACAATTGTGTCAGACTGTGGACCACAATTTGTATCCAAATTCAGGGAAGAACTCCACAAATCTTTGGGTACTAAGTTGCTTCACAGTTCGGCCTATCATCCCCAAACAAGTGGGCAGACTGAGAGAGTGAACCAGATACTTGAAGACATGTTGCGAGCATGTGTTCTAGAATTTCCGCAGAAATGGGATGACTGTTTACCATTGGTAGAGTTTTCATATAACAACAGTTATCAAGAAAGTATCAAGATGGCGCCCTTTGAAGCTTTATATGGACGACGGTGCCGTACTCCATTAAATTGGTCTGAACTAGGGGAAAGGTGGTTTTTCAGACATGATATGGTTAAAGAAACGAAAGAAAAAGTTCAACGAATTATACAAAATTTGAAAGAAGCACAAGCTTGACAAAAGAGTTATGCAGACAAACGATGCCAACCCTTATACTTTCAAGTTGAAGATTATGTGTATTTGAAAGTATCGCCAATGAAGGGTGTATCTCGTTTCGAGGTAAAAGGAAAACTTGCACCTCGATACATTGGTCCATTCCTCATTCTTGAACAATGTGGACCGGTGGCATACCGACTCCAACTACCCGAAACATTGTCTGTTGTGCACAATGTGTTCCATGTGTCCCAATTGAAGAAGTGTCTTCGGGTTCCAGATCGAACCATTGAAGTGACGGACGTTGCCTTAGAACCAGACTTGACATATTCAGAACATCCTATTCGAGTCCTAGATCAAACGGACAGGGTTACCCGAAGGAGAACTCTCAAATTTTATAAGATACAATGGAACCAACACATGAAAGATGAAGCTACATGGGAAACTCAAGACTTTCAAGAAAAGAATTTCCCAGGCTTTTTAGCTTCTTGTAAATTGTGAGATATGTACAGTTGTTGTAATAGAGGAATAAACCCCATACCACCCCCTACCTTGTACAAGAAATAAGGAAATAAAAATATGACGTGTTTCCCTTTCCATTACTTGCCCTAGGACTTTAAATCTCGGGACGAGATTCTTTTATGGGGGGAAAGGATGTAACACCCCTGGTGTTACTGTCACTAAAACTTGAGCATAACATCATGGGCAATAGCATATCATGTGTTTGTTACACTTAGAGTGCATTCACTAGGTAAAAATTTCAAACAAGTTGTATTGATGTGACTTATTATGTGTGAAACCCTAGGGTAGGGTACTTAACCCTAAACCAGGCTTAGGAGTAATAATAAAGCCCAAGCATGATAAAATTTGAAAACTCATGAGAAATAATCATAAGATATCACATTTAATGGACTTAAGTGGCATCCAAACCCTAGAAGTGCCAAAAACCCTAAAAAGACCCCTAGAAAACCCTGAGTTGAAACCCTAGGGGGTTATATGTAAATTTGGCACACTTTTGGACCCAAGTGCAAAAACCAAGGTATTAGGGTACCTCAAATCATACAGTTCACATATTTGAGGATTTGCAAATCAAACCATGAGATTTGGGCTTATTTGCAAAAAGGCACTCTACACCTCTCATATGCCTAAGTCCAAAACCAGTGAACAAGGCTGACTTTGGAGCTCTATATTTCTAAAAATATGAAGAATTTGCCTAGGGTCAACACATCAAAGTTGTAGAACTATAATAGGAGAACAACTTTGCTTAAGTAACTAAGCTTTGATCACATACAAAGTTTGGAGAAAAATAAGCTCAAAGTTGTGATGTCAGTCACTGTGATGACTGAATTTAGGTCACCAGTGACTTTGGCCAGACTTTTGGGTCAAATTGGAGTAGGATCTATTGCTCGATTAAGGGTAGTTGTTATAGTCAATTTGTAGCTGTATCATAGGGCTAAAACTTTGATACAGAGAGTAGGTCGAGTCACTACATGAATTTGGGAACAAATCTCCCTGCAAGTTGCTCTGACAGACTGACTGAATAGGCAGCGTGATGGTACAGTGTCCGGATCAGAACGCCAGACTCAGATGCCTCACCAACGATGACCGTGCGCCCGGATTTGTGCCTGCCGCGGTGATTCGTGCCCAGCGCAGATGGATAACAACGAAGGGTAAAAATCTTGGCGCTCGGATTAGCTCGGGCTCGCTCACCGTTGCGCCCGTCGTACCCACTTGAACCGCAGCTGGTCGGGATCATCCTCGCCGGCGTTAGCCGCTCAACGATTGTGCGCCACGTACCTTGGTGTCTTACCGCGTCGCAATAGCTCGGGTTACACATATCCGGTGATCGCCGATGAACTCGCCACGGTGAAAGCAACCAATCTCTTGCGACAGTGCCCTTTTCATTCTCCGACCGCCACCGCGCCATCTCAAATTCCCGAGCCACCGCTCAGGGATCCTATAAATTGAGCATGCCATCAGTTCCGCAAGGTAGTCAAGCACCCAATCCATCAACTCGTGCCTCCAATTACTCACCTGAGCCCCCGAATTGCTCACTTCTCCCAAATTGGTTTTCCGCCACCGTGAAAAAGCTCTCACCGTGGCCAGCGTGCTACAGGTCCGATCATGTCCTCTGCTCTCCCGTTTCAGTACCCTTATGTTCTCCTGATGCTCCTCGACCCGTTTAATCAAGCTAGACCGCGCTAGATCATCGGGAACACCTCTGTTCATCCGTAGTTCGCGCTGTCACCGTGGACAGTGTGATTAAGAGCTCAGATCGTTCAATTGATCGAGGGGAAACGATTATTAGGTATTGAATTAGGAGTCAACCCGGTTAGAGCACTGGTCGTTGCTTATATCAGCCAGAACGAGCTCATCGGAGCTACTGCTCTGCCGCTCCGCGTCGGGGACCTGACTTTATGAAAGAATAGAAGGGGAGGGACCTTGATGCAAATGTCAGTGAGACAAAACAATAGTGTTGCAGACTCTTTACGGGTTGTTTAAAAAGCCAGGGTCTTCTGTGCAAAGTCAACACCGTGGGCACGGGCGCGCGCGCGTCTTCCCGTCTGCAGGCCGGTTTGGGCTGAATTCAACCCAACAATGTTCATAGTTTCTCTTTTTCTTTTTCTGCCAGGATCAAAGAATTTCTAGAAAATTGAAGAAAAATGCTAAAAATATAAGACCAATTTTGCTAGGCTCCTAAATTTCTATAGTATTTAATAAAAATAGTTTTACCATTTTTAGTCCAAATAGGGAATTATGGAATATTTAAAATAACTAAAACCTATACCCCTGAAATTTTAGAAATTATTTAGTGACTTCAAAAATTACCAAACTTTTTTGATAAGCTTTGAATGATATTTAGAAGCCTTGCGTAAAGTTTCACATCATTTGGACAATGTTTGGTACCTAACCCCTAAAACCCTAATCTTTTAGTGATGCCTGCCTTATGAACTACAATACTGACTTCAAAAACCCTATTTTCGTGGAGTCCCATGAAGGAAAATTGTATTCAAGACCTAATATGATATACTTTTATTATTTTTGCATTTTCATAAGCATTACATGAGCATTCATGGTTATATATATGATATACATAGAAAACGTAGAAGAAGTAGAAGTTGAAGAAGGAAGAGCTACACCACCACCTGAAGACCCACCTGCTGGGAACTCCTTTTATTTTGATATTTCTGAGCAGAGCCCAACTCTCCTATTACACAAGGCAAGCCCCGGTGCATTTGCCACCTCCTTGCTATTTTAAAATCTTTCTCACTTGCTTGATGCATTAGGTGATAGGAGTTGTGTGCTAAATAAATTGATGCATTTCCTTCCTTGAAAGTTTGATTACCTTTCCTTGATCACCTGTTTTATAAAAAGGTTTTTCTTATGCTTAGTCTTGCTCTAGAAAAATAAATATGTTTTGTTATAACAAAAGATGATGCTTCAACTGGGATGGGATGTTTTCAAAATTAAAACTGGATGATGGATCCATCATGGCCGTGATGGGTTCAACATCGGAAAAGATGTACCTCTGTCAGGTACCAAACTTTGGGTTCAAATGATAAAGCTGAGACCGGGCGGGTGACTTGCACGAGAAGAGAGTATTGGTGTAATGTCTCCGTCTGAGTCGATTAAGGACCTTGTCGATATAGGCTTGATGATCGAGGACCTTTTAACTGGTCACATGCCACATCATGGGTAAGCTTTGCCTCGGGCAGACTACTACCAGAATAAGATAACACACAATGGGAGTGGAGAGATGGCGAGAATAGCGTGTACCCTCCGTGGCAAGAGGCTGGACGGTGGTGTATCTGTGCTCTCGGTTGGCGTGAACCTTATCTGGTCTTAAGAAATCTGGTGGCGAGTTGACATATGCAAGGGTTAAGTGCTACATATGTCGTGTGATTAGAGATCCTCAGCTGAGTATTAATCGATTCGGATCGCTGTTACTTCTCGGACATGAAGACTTGGTCACTGCCCTATACGTAGCATTCCAGTGAACAAGAAGGTTTGATAAAAAGATGGCTAGTATAGGCCAAGTACTTGAACTAGGGTAGAAAGAACTCTAGATTCAGGTAATGACTTAACTTGCTAATAAAATTGGATTTTAAGGATCCACTATTAGTAAGCATTTTTGCAAACAGAGTCTTGATTCTTGATTAAGCCTTACCTTGACTCCCTCCAGCCAGCATATCCTTGAGAGTCTTTTATTTTGACCGGTAAGACTTGCGAAAGTACACTTCGTACTCAGGGTTTTCGAACCCATGTTGTTGTAGGTGAGGAAGCAACAAATTTTTGTTGCTTTTATTCCAATGTGGTGCCAAAGGAAGAAAACTAGGATTGAAGCCTCGGGCGGAAGGGTCCTCCTTGTAAAACACTTTACTATTAAACGGGAGGGTTTTTTGCCTCCCGTGTTTGTAATAATATTACTTCTGCACTCTTATATATTACTGATCTGTAATAATAATACTCTTTCTATACTTTAATAAGTTGTTGTAACTGCTTCCTCATATTCGTTCCTCCGAGGTGTTGTAATATCTGCGTGATAGGTGAAATGCTATTGGGAAAGGTTAAGAATGCAGATACCGAACTTGTCAAGTGATCAGGTGCATCTACAGGGTTGTCCGAGGTCTGTTGGACAAGGACAATTGTAGGTGGACCTAATAACTTGGGAGGTTCCGTCACAGTTACGCTGCCTCGCTTCCTTGGTAGAGGTGTATGGGGCTCGTACAACCCCGTGGCAGATGGGTAACATGACTTGTGGGTACAGGGTACAACCTCTGCAGAGTGTAAAACTGGTATACTAGCCGAGCTCACGGTCATGAGCAGCTCAGGACTCTCGCATGATTAAATTATGGAACTTAAATTCAATTTGTCATTTGCATTGCATGGGATTATTAATTTTGTTCTATTATTATTATGGTTTGGTATTTACTTACATCTAGTAATTGCTAATTAAATTTTGACCAACTTTAAAAGCAATGCTCAACTTTAACCATTCTCTTTGGTAAGCCTTACACTTCACATGAGCTCCCACCTTTGGCGAGTTCATGCACATTATTCCCCACAACTTGTTGAGCTATGAATGTATCTGAGCTCACCCTTGTTGTCTCACACCCCCCACAGGAGAAGAACAGGTGGTTCAAGAGGAGCCACACAACGAGGAGTTCGACTTGATCTAGGTGGCGTCTCCCAGTTGACTTTCTGGCGCCAAGGATGAACTTTAGTTCGTTTTTATATTTATCTTTTATTTTGTAAGACTTCCGCTATGTAAGAAGTACTCTGATTACATTGTGACATTTATCTCTATACACTCTGTTATTATATGTGTTGTCTTCTTTGGCGCATATATGAGATGCACCCGGCTTTATCCCTTAAATCTGGGTGTGACAATAGACCATCATAGATCCCATTATCAAGATGAATACAATCAATTCCTGACCTCACACGAGTGCTAGAAAAATCACTCGACTTCTACCGAGATCCCTGTTTAGCAAAGCAGCTACTCGACCTAGCATACTAGTATCCATCTCAAAAAGGAATCCTAAGTTCGTGCAACTAGGGTTTCAGGCAACTCCTACACTTAAGTGCACATTACAAACCTATAAACATTAAGCGTAGTAAAGTAGCATATATAATTGGTTATGCATAAAACTGGGGCTTGCCTTCAAAAGCTGGGGTTGCGGGGAGGTCCTCGGTGGCAGGCTCTGGAGCTGGTTCCTGGACTTCCTCTTGGGAAACTCCTTGCTCGGGGATGAGCACGTACTCTCCGTCAGCGAGGTTACACTCTAATAAATGCAATGAATAATATACATGTATGCTATGATATGCAAATGTAGTAATTATGATGCAAGGTGAAATAATTAAGTCAGCAAGATAAAGCTTAGTCTTGCCACTGGAGGTTTTAATAGTATACTTAGTGATTTAGGATTTGGTGTGGCCAAGGTCTAGGAGGTTGGATTAATTTAGTACTCCACTTATCTTTAATGTCTTAGTGAAAATTTTACAAGGTCTTTGCTAAAGTTATTATGGTTAAGATTTATCACTTCTACTCATTCTCTCTTTTTCCTTTTTCTACTTATGCTTTTAGAGTGGATTTGAACTACAACATTGCTTTAAAAATTTCCAAAAATTCTGTAACAATTACAGTCTCAAAAATTGAGGCCTAAAATGAGGATGGTTTTCTATGTACAAAAATATTAAAATCTAGGGCAAAGGGGGTACTTTGAACTACAACTCTTATTCAGGAGTGAATTCTACCCTAAAGGTTATTTTTGCTGGTATCTAGTTGTAATAACATGACTCTATACCAAATTGTAGCCAAAGATACCTAATGGTTAATAAATGGTGATTTTCTAAAGTGTTAGGGCTTAGTGCTGCTTTCTACTACTTCTCTATGTGAAAAATGTCAAACAACAGATTTCCAAATTTTTCTAGTTTTTTTTTGCGCAAGAGCAATCATTCTTAAAGTTGGTTAATTTTACTCATAGGGGATGGGTTGTATGATTTCTTAGAATATATGATCTTTCTCATGGGGCAGGGGTAGGGTGTATTCCATTATATTTTTACCTTAGTTTTGTATTTTTCCCATAAAGTACACATCATAAGTAGTTAGGGAAAAATAGGGTTGCTCACTATTTCCCACTTTTAGTTTTTCCTTTGATTTATTTGAAGTATTGGAAAAATCCTAGTTTTATTTGTTTAACCTATTTACTGTGACACTTTGGGGTGGTTACCATTTTTACAGTGGTACATTAGTGGTCAAGGGCCTAATAAATTTTTCTTACCACTATTGCATATGTCCTCATATTTTTAAAATTTACCTTTATTAAATACTTAATATCTAATTAAAATCACAAATTCCAGATCAGTACTGGACTATGGTTTCATATATTTTTCTTATGAACTTTATCACTTGATTATGCTAGGAAAAATACTATTGCTCAATGGTTCTCAATTTTAGTGTCCTTTTCTATTTTTCTAAGGTTTTGGTGAAAATAGGGTTAAATGAACAATCCTTGCTTAACCTGGTATACTGGGGTAATTAGCATTTCGTTTTGGTGTAACTACATGCTGGGGCAACTCTACAAATTTTCTTAGCTCTAGTGAAATGGTTCTTCTATTTTTCCCTCTATATTCTTGTTTTAGGCAGTTTTCAATATTAAATCAAAAGTAAACGCAGAACTCCGATGAGAGATTATACCTTATCGGCGACGGTAGCAAGTCGAGGAAGAGGTCGGGGAGTCTTGTGGGGGTCCGGCGAGCTTGGTGACGGCGGTGATTGGTCGGAGAAGGCCGGTGGCGTCCGGTCCTCGCGTACAGGCGGGCGGGGAAGGTCCGGCGATGGTGATCTTCGCACCTGGTGGTGTAGGCGTCCAAGGAGAGGCTCTGGGAGCTTCACCGGGCTTTGGCGAAGTCATCCGTGAGCTTTGACTTGGCAGTGGTGGCTTGGGTTGGTCGGTACACGTTCACCGACGTGCTCGCGTCGAGTGGCGGACGGGAGCAGGCCTCACCGATGCGATAGGGCTCATTTAAACCGGTTAGCAAGCTGTGGGAAGGTGCTGGGGAGCCGCTGGCGAGTTTAGCTGGGCGTGGGAGTGACTACAGCGAGCTGGCCGCAGCAGCCGTACTCTGGCGGTGGTTGCGGGCAGTATTGCTCGCGTGAACTCCGGTGAACTCCAGCTCGGGCGGGAGTGTGGGCGTGCGAGGGAGTACGGCCGAGGTCGTGCTGCTCTGATAGGTGTGGGCGCGGTGCATGGTCGAGCGTGGACTGTCGCGGGTGCGCGGGTTGGCGTGCACCGGCGCGTCAGCCTCGGTCGAGCATGTGGCGCTTTGCTTCTGCTCCTGTTCCAGCGCTCATAGGCTCCAAATCTTCGCGTATTTGGGCAAGATCACTTTGTAAGATATGTTCCCCCGACTGTGCTTTGTCGTTTTCGTGTGGGAGCCGAGGGTTTTTCATGTTTGTGCATGAAGTTGTCGCGTCGCCATGTTGGGTGTGTCTGGCTGCTTCGTTCCGAGGCAAATCCATGCCAAGATCAGGTCAAACCGCTGGGGTTTGTCTCCAAACTTGGCCAGGGCGTGTCTAAGGTAATTTAGCGCCACTTTGATATGTGGACCATGTGGTTTTGAGTTTTGGAATTAAGTGAACACTGTTGGTCTTTGGGGAAAGGTTGGATTTCAGAAATCTGAATTCCTGATTTCTATTTGAAGTCCCCACTTGAGTGGCTAATTTGAGAATTTTGCAAAATTCCTTTGGTTAAACTTCCTTACTATAATTTGTAGATTATTTAGTGTACTATATGTAACACCCCAGGTGTTATCTCCCGTTAAACAGCGATTATGAACGTAAGTAGGAATGGCCAGGGTGAATAACAATTTCGATATTAGCCCGTCTCCGATTACCAAGATTATTCGAGAAATCTCGTTTAGCTTGGAATTTAATCATCTCACAAAAGTTCGAGTTTGGTGCCGTTTTCATTTCGATAATCTACTCAATTAAAAAGGGTTCATGAAGCTTTTGGATTATCGAATCTTCGTTGCTGGCGAATTTTGAACTGTTCGGATCACGCGCGTAAGTGAATACGAAAATCAGAAGACTTCTAATTTTATGTAAAATTTGGAGCCCCGCGCTATCCGAAAAGAACAATGTGCACAGCTTCTCGCCCACATGTGCGATGCGTGATGTCGCTTTCGAAAGGATCGCACTCTCGATGCCACATCAATATCGCGCACTTATTTCGCGATATGTCGAGTCTTGTGTTCGATTAAAAATTTATGGATTAGGAGAATACGAATTTGGAAGCTTGATCCACTGTTGCGATCCGTGTCCCAAATAAATTAATTATAATTTGACGATTAAAATACTCAGTGCAAAATAATTAGGATCACGCATTGTCTAAGAGAAATCTTGCGCGAGGTTGAGAATCAAGGAATTATAATTGCGATTCAATTCACCACACAAATTACTCATGACCATGGAATCCGGTGTTCAGACCGTAGATAAAATTTATCGGGTTTCGAATCAAATCAAACCATGTCGCAAGTACAGTCGACCCTTTGTTCATCGCTAAAAATCTGGATTCAAAAATATCTATGATTTTCAGTAAAACAAAAAAAAAGAAAAAAAATATCTTGCCGCCCAGCCCTCTCTCCCCTGATTTTTTCAGTCGTTTCCTTCCTTGTCCTCCCGCCGCCCCTTCCTGATTTTTTCCAGCTGCCTCACCTCCCTGCATATCTCTTGTCCGTAGCACAGCCGTTGTCTTCGTCTCTAGGCTCCCAGCGCGCGCTCCTTCCCTGCTACTCCTTCCCTCTCGCGTCATCTTTCCTGCGCGCGCCCGGATCTTCATTCTCCCCAACGCCGCTCTCTTCCCCAGCGTGTCTTCCTCCCTACCGCGCCCAGCTCGCCCAGCTCAGATGGCGCCCATGTCCCTGCTTCTCCTGGCCGCGTCACCTCTGCCTTTCCACGCGCCATGGCTGCTGGAAGCTTCATCAGCAATCCCGCCGAGCTCTCCCTCTCCCTGAGCCCCTTCTCTAGCTCGAGTTCCCATCTCCCTGCTCTAGCTCCCACGCACGTCGCCGGTCATTCCTGCCCCTGCTCGGACTGCGCCGTCAAGCTCCCTATGCGCGCCTCTATTCCTAGCCGTGGTGGTGCTGTGGCGTAGCGACGTCGTGTGCGTCGCGGCAGCCGTCTTGGCCGCGGAGCAGTCTGCATCGTAGAGTTCGCCCGGCTGCGACCTCGCTTTGCTCCTCGCGTCACTGCTCGCCGAGTCCTTCCCCAGTCCGTGATCTCTCCCTGCCAGTCATTGCGTCGTTCGTCGTCGTGTCGTGTGTGCAGCAACGTCGCTGATTCCTCCATGGTGCCTGTCGACGAGCTTCATTTCATCGATTCCTCGCCTTCGGTTTGGCTCACGTATGCACGCCGAACGCGTTCGCCGCTTGACCCTGTGTCGCTAGAGCTCGTGACCTCGCCGTCGCCGGAGTCCTCACTGAATTCGTGTCCTCGCCAGAGCTCGCGCTAACCTGCTCGACCCCACCTCACCAGCTCGCTCCAGACTCGATCTCGTCAATGTTCCGTACGTCATTAAGAAATCCCATGGGTCGGGGAAGACGAAGCTAGCAGCGTGATATTCACCAAGTGCTCGACAAAAAGCTCGAACAAGTCATCGATCGTCAACCTTGCCTACGCCAAAGATCCGAGAAGATTAAGCGCAGAAGGAAATAAATCAGTACGCGACAGAAGAATTCTCGATGTGGATGACGAAGAAGCACGATTCGACGCAACACTCACCATGTGTTTGGTGAAATGCTAGAGCTGAAAGGCGTCGTCGATTTTGTGGTTTCAAATCGGATTTAAGTATGGTAAGCCGATTCATTACTCCTGCTATCGATTCGATGTCCAAATTGGTTATATATATATTTGTCGATGATTATCTTGTTTGCAACATACACATTGTGGCGGTGTTTGATATTTATTATTCTGCTTCGTATATACGGGGTATGGTTTAGTAAATATCGTGAAGAATAAATTTGGTATACCAAGTGATTAGCCGATTACTCCTATTATTATGGGTCGTATTAATATATTTAAGTAGGGAAGTGATACCTTGCCATACTAGTCGTCGTATTTTGTATTTATTACCCGAGTAACTGTCATAGGTACGTGTTTGTTGTTTCCCAAAATGGTTGAATCAGAATCATCAGCATATCTGCAGTTTAGTTTAACTATGATGAGCCTTTTGGCTATCCTTGATAGTTAGCAGGTATGATAGGTTGATTAGGATATGATCGATGATTTTCTTATCTAGTGATTGGTGTGATGGTATATTGTATAAAATATGCTTGGTAAAAACTTATGTAGTAACATGATTGTGTTAATAAATCATAAAGGAAAATAGAGCGTGTGGCAGAACCTCTCAAGTTATTGGGCCCACATGCACCTGTCCTTGTCTCAAAGACCTCAGACGACTATGCATGTGCACCAGATAATTTAACAGGATCTGTCCGAGTGTCCCATGGACCCCGGATAAACCACTTACAACCAGAACCGCGAGATTAAGTAAACACAAATCACACACCAACAATTTTGCAGCGGAAATCTTATTACCAAATTTTACAAGTTACAACAAATTTACATTATATTTATCGGAGTGGTTACAAAAGTGGTTCAAAGAATAAACTTTGAAATGTTATAAATTATTTATAAGTTTGAAATGTATGCTAGCTCAGTGACAATCCTCAATAAGAAGTATAGAAGAAGTACTTAAACTTATAAGAAGGTCGTGCCCACCGACGCTTAACACCAATCACAATCAGAGTGACTCATAACCTGCAGCAACAATGAGAATAATACCCTAAGTACACAAGTACTCAGCAAGACTTACCCGACTAAAGAAAAGACTCTCAAGGGTATGCTGGTTTTAAAAGGATTCAAGGGAAGGCTTTTAGAAAGAATCAACATTAATAGTTTGCAGAAAGCTTACTAAAATGAGTCCTTACTTTAAACATTTTAATGCTAGATTAAGTATTAATAGACCTTGTTTGCATCTAGTCTAATTTCGTCATCACATTAATCAATACAACATGATTTTTGCTCATTATGATTCCATCCATTACATAGATTGCAAGTCAGTGACCAAGTCTTCATATCCGAGAAGTAACGGCGATCCTGAATCGATTAATACCCAACTGGGGATCTCCAACCACACGACATATGTAGCACTTAACCCTTGCATATGTCAACTCGCCACGGAGTTTTTCAAGACCAGACCAGGTTCACGCCAACCGAGAGCACAGATACACCACCGTCCAGCCTCTTGCCACGGAGGGTACACGCTACTCTCGCCATCTCTCCACTCCCATTGCGTGTTGGCCTTTCTGGTATTGGTCTGCCCGAGGCAAAGCTTACCCATGACGAGGCATGTGGCCAGTTAAAAGGTCCTATGTCAACAGCCCTACATTCTCTATAATCCTTAATCAACCTGGGTAGAACATCACCTGTTCCTAGCCCAAGTCTCGATTTAAGTACTTCCACCCTTAGGATTGTTTGTGTTCCATAGGATGAAAAGAGCCTTAGAGGAAACTTTGAAGTAAGATCCCACCATGCTCCCAATGAAAATATTCTTGCACGCAGAAGTCATCCTTCCTTAGGATAACCCCTGAGCTAGGCATAAGTGCAAAGGACAAACTCTATCCGCAAGATTTACCTCTAGGCAGGGCTAAGCAATTTTGTAAATTATATTTGATACTTCACCAGAAGTATCTATAAAAGGAATGGATTTCAAGGTAGCCAATGCATCAAAGGGTTTCCAAGCAACTCCTATAAACCTAATGCACATTTCGCTAGACTTAAAGTGTGTAAAAATTATTTAAAAACACAAGGAGGGGTTGCATGCACTAGGGTTTACCTGGAATAAACACTATGTCAGTGTTTGTTAGGTGGCCACCACTTGGTGACCAGCCTTTTGTGTTGGCACTTGTTCAGCTTATCCATCTTCAGGTTCGCCTGACTGACGACATCGTCTTGCAGAGATGTTCAATCTCTGCATTATCCTGGGGTCGACTTGGGTCGTCTTCCATATCACGTGATTAATTATCGTACCTAAATGAAATGCATGGTGCAAATGAATGGATATAAGCAGGAATATCAAAAACCTAAATAATGATACACGATAGCGAATTAAACACCTAGCGGCGAGACACATAATAACATTTAAAAGCAATCACTAGATGCTGAGATATTACTTAATACAACCAGCACACTTTTCTAGCTTAAATGGATCTAACTCAAATATCAAGAACCAAATTCTGAACAAGCCCTATATATATATTCCTAAGCTAGAGAACACACCAAAAAGGTGGACCAGACTTAGGCCTATTATTTAGGAACACCTAACTCAGTCTAAGGATAGAGACCATTAATTCTAATATTTCGGCTAATAGGAATGTTGGGAGCCTTCATCTTCCAAAGGTCCTCAAAAACAGAACTAACATGTTTTCCAAGTATAATACATTCACAGGGACCTTTGGCCATGGGATGAAGTTGTACACGATATGAAAAGTGTGGCCTGGGAGAAGGATGAACCAGTTCCGAAGCTACGCGTGAAGAAGCTTCAGCTTAGCGGTGGAAAATGAAACCGACTTAAAGAGGAAAAGTCTATCTAGTCCTTGATAGATTTTCCTTAAATCAATAGTAAATATCAAGGGTATTGATGTAATTTTACACAGGCTACGTCCTGTGCCTATAAATAGATGAACAGTAGCACAGTATTGTTAACGCTGACTTGTATTCACTCGTACGTCACTCTTGGGATCATACCTTCTGTTAAGCCGAAGGTACAAATGTAATTTACTGTCATTAATGTTTATCTATAATGAGAATATAAATAATCTGGCAATTCAATAGGATTGTTCATGATTATTTTCCATGTTTCATATGCTTCTGCTTTCATTATTATATACTGAGATGATGAAGGTATGTCTTTCATAACCTTCGTCTGAAGATCATTATATCCTATGGGAGATAATGCTTCGAAGGACGAAGGTCTTTAACCATTAACATTTTGTGTTGCCTTGTTCTTAACTCATAGCATTTGAGAACAAGTCCCCAACATTGGCGCCCACCTCCGGTGAACTCATTCGACCACCTTCGGCAAAGCTGTGACCTTCGTCATGCCACCGAAGAAGTCTTCAGGGCTAGGGGCTGCACTGCAGCCACTGGACGTCAACCAAGAAACACTATGCGAAGCCAAAAGCCAAAAAAGGAAGGCCATAAGTCCAACGCCTCAGGAGGAGGAGTTGGACCAAGAAATAAGGGACCTCGAAGCCATCCATCAACAGGTCCAGAGGAAGAAGGAGAAGATGCTTCGTCTCTCCGATCTACAGAAGAAGATCGATGAGGCTACTGCGGAAATGCGCCATCTCACTCAAGATGACCAGGACCGAAGACCTCAACGCAGAAAGCTTCATTAGGATAATTCCTACGATGATGATGAATGGTATGATGATTTCCTTCATGGAAATTTTGATTTTGATGATGCTTCTCCTCTGTCAGCAGAACTGCAGGCTACCCCATGGCCCCCATCATACAAGCCACCCCAGCTCCCCATGTATGACGGGCACTCAGATCCGAAGTAGTTTCTGATGAGCTATGAAGCAGACATATCATCATATGGGGGCAACACTGCAGTCATGGTGAAATCCTTTGTCATGACAGTCAAGAATGTCGCACAAACCAAGTACTCCTCTCTTCGACCAAGAACAATCACATCATGCCAGAAGCTGAAGGACATGCTGATCACCAGTTTCCAAGGGTTCTAGACGAAGCCGGTCACTGCTCAAGCTTTGTTCCAGTGCACGCAAGACCACGAAGAATACCTCCAGGCGTATGTCCGAAGGTTCTTGCGTCTGAGAGCACAAGCGCCCACAGTGCCCAATGAAATTGTCATTGAGGCCATGATCAAAGGGCTTCGACCAGGACCTACGGCTCAATACTTTGCCAGGAAAGCCCCTCAGACTCTGGAGAAGCTGCTTCAGAAAATGGATGAGTACATCCAGGCCGATAATGATTTCCGCCAAAGAAGGGAAGAAGCTTACAGGTTTTCTGAGATGACTAGGGGCTTCGGAGGAAGAATTCACCCTAGGCATGTCAGATCAATCCCCAACTCCAATCAGAGTTATGACAGAGGAAGCCAGTTTCAGAGGCCACAACATAGCTCACAATCTTCAGGGCAATAGCAAAGCTCTTTTAGGCCACCAGCTCCAAGGGGCAGAGGTGGCAGGGGCTTCGGAGGAAGATATGGGGATCAACCCAAGAAACTCTATTGCTTATTATGTGGTGAAGACAAGGGCCATACTACAAGAACATGCCAGGTCACCATTCAGAAGCAAAAATAGATTGCCGAAGCAGAAGCACGACAAAATCAGCCGAAGCAGGTCTTACATACTACTTCGTGCTACTCTCCCTATATACCAGAATACGTGGGTAATCAACCTGCACTTTTGTTGCTTTGGCAAGTCATTCACTAGTTTCTTGGCCCTAGCTCCCACTACCACCATCATTGCCACCTACTCATACCCGAAGCCAATAGCCAGAAGGGCACCAGCACGCCCAACAGCAGCGCGACTTCAGGGAGGAGTCCGAAGCTCGTACAGTCAATAACACTGTACCAGAATCAAAGCATATATACTGAGTAATATCCTACTTTTGATATACTTTTATCTTTTTGTCGGCGTTTTGACCCCGGGGGTCCCTGGACCGACGAGTAAAATTGTCGTTGCGTGCCCCAGCCCAGATGGGTTGGTGCGAGATGGAACACGAAGGGGGGGGGGGAAACCGCGGCTCGTGTTATCCTGCACCAGAGTGGGTGCGCTTGCAGTAGGGGTTACAAGCGTTCGCGAGGGAGAGAGGGTGTCCCACGCGACCACCCCCTGTATGAGGGCCCTGGCCCTTCCTTTTATAGATGCAAGGAGAGGGTCCAGGTGTACAATGGGGGTGTAGCAATATGCTAACGTGTTTGGCAGAGAGGAGCCAGAGCCCTATGTACATGCCAACGTGGCTGTCGGAGAGGTGCTAGAGTCCTGTGTACGCGGTGTCGTGGCCGTCGGAGGAGCGTTTGAGCCCTGTAGAAGCACAGCTGTCGGGGCTGCTGGGACCTTGCTGACATCTTCTTGCTTCCGTAAGGGGCTGAGAACCACCATCGTCATGGACGCACACGGGGAGCCATCATTACTTGTTACCGGGGCAAGCCTGGATGGGACGCCGGTCTTGTTCCCCCGTAGCCTAAGCTAGCTAGGGGTAGGGTAATGATGTACCCCCTGCGGCGTGGTCGGTCCGAGCCCAAGGTCGGGCGAGGCAGAGACTCCTCCTAAGGCCGAGGCCGGGGTCGGGCGAGGACGCGATTCCTCCTGAGGTCGAGGTTGAGGCCGAGCCCTAGGGTCGGGTGAGGCGGAGACCACCTTCCGAGGCCGAGGCGAGGGGCGAGCCCTGGGGTTGGGCGAGGCGGAGACTTCCTCCTGAGGCTGAGGCCTAAGGTCGGGCGAGGCGGAGCTTCCTGTGGCGCCTGATGCTGGACTCAGCTGCTGTCAGCCTCACCCTAGCGGGTGGCACAACAGTCGGAGAGGGACGAGTGGCGCTGTTTTCCTGTCAGGTCAGTCAGTGGGAGGGCGAAGTGACTGCAGTCACTTCGACCTTGCCGACTGAGGCACGTGTGTCAGGATAAGATGCCAGGTGATCCTTGCATTGAATGCGCCTGCGATACGGTCGGTTGGTGAGGTGATTTGGCCAAGGTTGCTTCACTACGAAGCCTGCCCGAGCTGGGCTTCGGGCGAGTCGAGGGTGCGCCCGTTGCTGAGGAGGCCATCGGGCGAGGCGTGAATTCGCCTAGGACTACTGTTCTCGCCCGAGGCTGGGCTCAGGCGAGGCGAGATTGCGTCCCTTGAGTAGACGAGGCCTTGACCTAAATTGCGCCCATCAGTCTCTGTATTTTGCGCTGATGGTGATTACCAGCCGAGTTTAGGAGTGTTGGGGGTACCCCTAATTATGGTACCCGACAGTAGCCCCGAGCCTCAAAGGGAGTGTTGGTACTCGCTTGGAGGCTTTGTCGCACTTTTTTGCAAGGGGACCGGCCTTTCTCGGTAATATTTTGTTCCGGTGGGTGCGCACGAGCGCACCCGCCGGGTGTAGCCCCCGAGGCCTCGGAGGAGTGGTTTGACTCCTCTGAGGTCTTAATGCCTTTCGTGATGCCTTGGCCGGTCTGGTTATTCCCTCATGCGATCCGATCGTAGCCCGGGAGCATGGTCAGGTTCCGAGTTTTCGGGCTGGTTTGTTGACGCTGTCAACGGTTTGGCCGTAGCTGGGTTTGTGAGAGCAGCCCTCGAGCCTCTGCACGGAGCGAGGGGACGATCAAGGACCGACTCGACTTTTATCATACGCCCCTTCATCGCCTTTCCGCAAGGAGGAGGGGGGGAAAGCGCCATGTTGCCCTCGGAGGGCGCCGGACATGGTGTCTCCAGTGAGTTGCTAACGGATGATCCGAGTGGACGCCCGTGCCCCGTTTGATAAGGGTCGGCTAGTGGCCTAGAGGCGCGCTCCAAAAGTACCTGCAGGTGATTTGCCGGACCCGGTCCCGTTCGATAGGGTCCGAGGGCTCGATGCCTCCCTCTGATGGGATTCCGTTACAAAATCGCTCCTGCTGGTCTTGGAAATGTCCTAGGGTACCTCGAGAGCGTAGCCCGAGCCTCGGCCATGTATCGGACATACCCAGAGTCATCCCTCGCTCTGCGTGCTCTGGAGCGACTGTCGAACCCTTCCAAGGGGCCAGCCTTCGAACCCCTGATCAGTAGTGGGCGCGGAGCCCGAGTGCTCTGAGGCGGCTGTCGAACCCTTCCGAGGGGCCAGCCTTCGAACCTCTGATCAGTAATGAGCCTGAAGCCTCAGTGCTCTTGGGCGGCTGTCGAACCCTTCCGAGGGGCCAGCCTTCGAACCCCTGATCAGTAGGAGGGCTCGGGGCCCGCTTCCTTCGTGGAGAAGGATCCCTTTCGAAATATCCCCTTTCCCGGTCCCTGTAGCAAGAGAGAGAAAGGGGAAGAGGAAAAGGATACGAAATTAAACGGTGTGGCGCACCTTTTTTGACGCTGTCATCATGGCGGAGATGAAACGACGCCCGTTTCGCCTGCCAAAGGTGTTGCTTGCCCTGCCGCGGAGTTAATGCGACGGGACGGGTGGTTTGTGGGGCGGTCGTTGCGTGAGCCGTTCGAGGGACGGAACACGGGCGCGTCGTCTTCACGCCGTGGGAGAGGGCTCCCCTGCTGCTCCAGGAGGGGACGTGAGCCTGCAGACGATTTGACTGCTGCTTCCGCTTGCCTGCTGCCTCCATTACTGCCGGCCCACTTTTGTCCATATCGACTGTCGCGCCTCCTCCCGCGGCTGACTAACCGGTGACCGATGTGCTCGGTTGGCACTGTTGGGCCATGCGCAGGGTTGCCTCGAGTCGTGGCACCGGTTCCGCAGTCGAGAAGGCACGACATTGGCGCAAGTGGTGGTGCAGTTTTTCGCACGTAGTAACCGGCGCGCCGGTTACATGACGTGTGGGCCTGGGCCTCCATGCTGGATGCATCGAAGTCGAAGGGGTGCGTCTCCATGGTGCGGTTGCTCGCCGCCTGCATGGCGGTCCGTCCTTTCAACCGTTGGTTTCAGCAAGGATGGAGGAGTGCTTGTAACCGTGGGGTAGTTACATGCTCCGCGTGCGACTGTTTGGCTTCTTCTGTTCCGGGCCCCAGCCCCCGTGTCGTACGGGGAGGACCCTGGAGCACGTCGGTGAAGACTTAGTCCGCGACGCCTGAGGACACGAGTGGGGAGAGCCGCCTGGAGTTTGTCGTCCCGCAGGCCCTCCGATGTGGAGGTTGTTCATACCCGCGGGAGTGGAACCGGAGTTCCGTTTGTAATGGCACCTTGAGTGCCGGTGTTTGTTCATTGTGGCTGTCGAGGCCTGAACTTCTAGGTATTTGAGTGTAATACCGTGTTTCTTCCTCATTTCGAGCACTAGGACTCGCCTGTCGGCTAGCTGAACCGCTTAACCGAGTGTGAGTTGCCCTGTGCGGAAGGTGACAAGTGAGGTATCCGTATCCTGGAGGCGTAGGAGTCCCTCGGCTTGGTCGGCCTTGCCACCCAAGGCTTCTCTTGCTCAGTTAAGGAACCCTCGGCCACTCTACGATGAGCCGGAGCCGGAGGCAGCGGTGTCAGCATGGACAGAGGCGGAGTCGACTCGAGAAGAAGCTTCGTCGGCCTGGGAGCACGTGGCCTCCCTAGCCGAGGAGGTGTAACACCGTCGGCTGGAGCTTGGCCAGGTCGTCCGCTAGCGGGACCAACCTCGGAGTCATGCTGCCAAGGCCGTGAGCCGGGCTGATGTCCTCGGGGGACAGCTGGCTGAGGCTACGGAGCGGCCGGTCGAGGTGTCTGCCCGGGCCGGGACCCTTGCGGAGACCTTGACTATGATGGCCCAAGCTTGGTGCTGACGTCCTCCTTCGAGGTGGAGATCCTTCCGCCCGTGCCGCCGTCCGAGGCCGGGCCAGATTCCGCCGAAGGTGGAGACGACGCCGAGGGTGCTGCTGCTCCCTCTGTTAATGTTTGAACCTGCAAGGAGAGTTTGTCTGTAGTGTGCGTATGTTTTTTCGCGACCGCCGAGGCCCAAACATATTATTTGTCGTGTTCTAAAGCTGCGTTTCCTTTCCTCTTGTTTCGAGTATAAGGACTTGTTCGTCGGTAGCAGAATCATTTATCTGAGCGAGAGTTACTTTTCACGGAAGGTGATGAGTGAGGTATCCGTATCCCGGAGGCGTAGGAGTCCCTCGGCTCGGTCGGCCTCGCTGCTTACGTGCACTCTTACTCGTTTGTAGGATTATGTTATCGATATAGTCGAGAAGGCACGAAAATCATTCTGGCAGAAAAGTTTTTGAGCGTTAAGACTTGTTCGGTTAGCAGAATCGCCTATCCGAGCGTGAGTTACTTATCGCAGAAGGTGATGAGTGAGGTATCTGTATCCCGGAGGCATAGGAGTCCCTCGGCTTGGTCGGCCTTGCCGCTTACATGTACTCCATCGTTTTCAGGATCCTGCTATCGGAGCAGTCGAAAAGCGCGAAAGATGTTCTGGCAGAAAGACTTTTTCCGAGGAAAATTTTGACGCAGAGGGGGTTCCCCCCTTCTAGCCCCCGAGGGAGGGTCGGGCTTTGCCGAGGCAAGGCTGACCCTTCCTTGACGGTTAGACTTTATTTGTGTATGTATAGAAAACGAGGCATATGAACGACTTGAAAACATCTTAAGGGTAAAAGCGACGTAGCTGTCGGATGTTCCAAGCGTTGCTGTAGACCTCGCCTCGATTGTTGGCTAGCTTGTATGTTCCGGGCTTCAAAATCTTGGCGATGATGAATGGCCCCTCCCAGGGAGGAGTAAGGTTGTGGCGCCCTCGGGCGTCTTGCCGCAGCCGAAGCACCAAGTCTCCCACTTGGAGGTCTCGGGGCCGAACCCCTCGGGCGTGGTAGCGTCGCAGAGACTGCTGATATCGCGCCGAGTGTAGCAAGGCCACGTCCCGAGCCTCTTCTAGCTGGTCCAGCGAGTCTTCTCGGCTGGTCTGGTTGCTTTGGTCGTCGTACGCCTTTGTCCTCGGGGAACCGTATTCTAAGTATGTGGGCAAGATAGCCTCGGCCCCATAGACTAGAAAGAACGGTGATAAACCTGTGGCTCGGCTTGGCGTCGTCCTCAGACTCCAGACCACCGAAGGTAGTTCCTTCATCCACCGCTTGCCGAACCTGTTGAGGTCGTTGTAGATGCTCGGTTTAAGTCCCTGCAGAATCATGCCGTTGGCACGCTCCACCTGCCCATTAGTCATGGGGTGAGCCACGGCGGCCTAGTCCACCCAAATGTGGTGATCTTCGCAGAAGTCCAGGAACTTCTTGCCAGTGAACTGGGTGCCATTGTCGGTGATGATGGAGTTCGGGACCCCGAAGCGATGGATGATGTTGGTGAAGAACGCCACCGCCTGCTCGGACCTGATGCTGGTTAGGGGTCGGACCTTGATCCACTTGGAGAATTTGTCAATGGCGACCAGCAGGTGCGATTAGCCCCCAAGTGCCTTCTGCAAGGGACCAACGAGATCCAGACCCCATACAGCAAACGACCAGGTGATGGGTATTGTCTGCAGGGCCTGATCGGGCAGGTGCGTCTGTCTTGCGTAGAATTGACACCCCTGGCAGGAGCGTACAATCCTAGTGGCGTCGGCCACCGCGGTTGGCCAGTAGAAGCCTTGTCGAAAGGCGTTCCCGACCAGGGCTCGAGGTGCTGCATGGTGACCGCAAGCCCCCGAGTGTATCTCTTGCAATAGCTCCTGTCCTTCGGCGATGGATATGCATCGTTGGAGAATGCCCAAGGGGCTGCGGTGGTAGAGCTCCTTTTCATCAACTAGTAAGAACTTGGCACGCCGCTCCAGTCGCCGAGCTTCGGCTTTGTCGAGGGGTAGCTCTCCTCGGTGGAGATATCGCAGGTACGGGGTCTGCCAGTTCCGATTAGGCGTGGCCCCATTCTGCTCTCCCTCGACGCGCAGTGCCTCACCCTCGGCAGCCGAGGATGCCTCGGGCTGGGCCGAGGCCTCCTCGGGTCGTGCTGAGGCCTCCTCGGGCTGGGCCGAGGCCTCCTAGGGCTCGGGCGTGTCGTCGGTCTTGACGGAGGGTTGATGTATGTCTCTGGAGAAGACATCCGGGGGAACCGTTGTCCGCCCCGAGGCTATCTTAGCCAGCTCATCCGCAGTCTCGTTGTGCCGTCGGGCGACGTGGTTGAGCTTGAGTCCGTAGAACTTGTCTTCCAGGCGCCGAACCTCGTCGCAGTAGGCCTCCATCTTCTGGTCGCGGCAGTGGGAGTTCTTCATGACTTGGTCGATGACAAGCAGCGAGTCGCCACGAGCATCGAGGCGCCGAACCCCTAGCTCGATGGTGATGCGCAACCCGTTAACCAGAGCCTCGTACTCGGCCACGTTGTTTGACACCGGGAAATGGAGGCGCAGCGCGTAGCGGAGGTGCTTCCCGAGTGGTGAGATGAAGAGCAGGCCCGCACCTGCTCCTGTTTTCATCAGCGACCCATCGAAGTACATGGTCCAGAGTTCCGGTTGGATCGGAGCTGTTGGTAGCTGGGTGTCGACCCATTTTGCCACGAAGTCTGCCAAGACTTGGGACTTGATGGCCTTTCGAGGAGCGAACGAGATTGTCTCGCCCATGATCTCCACCGCCCACTTTGCTATCCTACCCGAGGCCTCTCGGCACTGGATGATCTCCCCCAGGGGGAAGGATGACACCACAGTCACCGGATGAGACTCGAAGTAGTGTCGCAACTTTCGCCGCGTCAGAATTACTGCGTACAGTAGCTTCTGAATTTGTGGGTAGCGGATCTTGGTCTCGGATAGCACTTCGCTGATGAAGTAGACCGGCCTTTGGACGAGCAGTGCATGCCCTTCTTCTCGTGTCTCGACTACAATCGCGGCGCTGACCACCTGAGTGGTTGCAGCTACGTAGATCAAGAGGGCTTCTCCCGCAGCGGGGGGCACCAAGATGGGCGCACTTGTAAGGAGTGCCTTTAAGTTTTAGAGGGCTTCCTCGGCCTCGGGGGTCCAAGAGAAGCGCTCGGTCTTCCTTAAGAGGCGATACAAGGGTAGGCCCCTTTCGCCGAGGCGCGAGATGAAGCGGCTCAAAGCCGCAAGGCATCCCATGACCCTTTGTACTCCTTTCAAGTCTTTGATAGGCCCCATGTTGGTGATGGCCACGATTTTCTCCGGGTTGGCCTCGATGCTCCGCTCGGAGACGATGAACCTCAGGAGCATGCCTCGGGGGACTCTGAAGACACACTTCTCGGGGTTGAGTTTCACGCCCTTTGCCCTCAGACACTTGAATGTCGTTTCAAGGGCAGAGAGGAGGTCAGAGGCTTTCCTCGTCTTGACTACGATGTCATCGACGTAAGCCTCGACCGTTTGGCCGATGTGCTCTCCGAACACGTGGTTCATGCACCTTTGGTATGTCGCACCTGCATTCCCAAACCAAATGGTATAGTAATTGTGATACCCGGTTTGCAAAGAAGAGAAGTTGAAGGTTATTCTTTTTGTTTGTTTTTTCTCTTATTCGGGTGTTGCGCTTTGGGGATTTAGAATTTGTGTAAAACATTCACCAGTATAGCAGTAGAGTGGTTGGTCGGGAGCTGTCGTGCAAGCGAGTTGGGCCGCGAATCGCAATCTGGCCCACTAACCCTCCCCTAACCCTAGCCGCCCCCCTTTTTCCCCCTTGGGTTGTTGCAGCCGCCCCTTCCCCTCCCCTTTCTCTTGGACGCCCCCCCCTCTCCCATCTTCTTCCTCCTCCAACCTTTGCAGCCCTCACCACCCAAAACCCTAGCCGCCCCCCATTTCTCCCCCTCCTCCAAGGTGCAGCCCTCCCGTGTGGTTCTCCGTCGTGTGGCTGCGATCTCAATTGGAGTTTGGAGGGAGGAAGAAGGAAGGAGGAAGGGAAGAACCTAAGGTGAATTTGTGATTAACTTTTGTTGTTTTTGTGCTGCAATCAATTGGATTATGTGTTTATCTTTGCGAATCGGTAGAGGTGCTGTCCAGGAATTTTGTGAGTGGGTGAACAGCAGTAGTTCTAGGGATTTCTGGGAATTTTCGTGGGGTAATTAGTGGGAATCAGTGGGATAATCATGTAGAGCTTTGTCATACCTTTCCAACGAGTACTTATGCGCTCGATTCGGAGTTATAATTTAGGAGATATTGTTGTTTGAATCCGGGTATGTTGCTGTAAAAAAACAGATTTTTCAGGTGGGTGAACAGCAGTAGTATTAGCAATTTCTGGGAATTTTTCGTGGTTAATTAGTGCTAACCAGTATGATAATCATGTATGGCTTTGTCTTATCTTTCCAATGAGTACTTATGCGCTTGAATTGGAATTATATTTTAAAAGATATCGCTGTTTGAATCCGGGTATGTCGCTGTCCAAAAGAGAAAAAACAGATTACAGGGTTCATCTTGTGAACTGTTTTGGGCTAATTAGATGTTGGAATTTAATTATAAATTGTATACAAAACTTGTGGGGAATTTTATGTAGATGCCTCTGGAGTTTTTGTTTGTTACCAATGCTGTCATAATTTTGAAGTTATGAAATTATTAAGCAGCGCCGCTGCAGTTTGGTGGGTGTGGGGAGAGATGTAACCCGCGGCGGGGTTTGAGTTTGTGCGTTGGAGCGGCGTCGTTTATGAGCCTGATTATGTGAAATAGGTGCACTAAGTTGTGTGTCAAAAACAGGTGGTGGACTTCCGGATCGTACTTAGGGATTTGCCCGAACTTCCGGTAAAGGCAAGTAAATTTAGTGGTGGTTGCTACCGTTTGGTTTGCATCCTATTCCCTGTCATTGAGTATGCATAAGTTTTTAATTATGTTAATCATTGAATTCTATGATGAAGTTTATTTGTTTGGAAGTATTAATTCTCAATTGTCTAATATTGTGGATGATCATAATGTGGTTATGATATATGTGGTTGATTCCCATCTTGGATGAAGTTGAAGTATCTTTTTGAATCACGTTATATGAAGTGTTGTAGGCATGACATGCACATCACATCATCCATCTTGCATTTTGAAGTTATGTCGTGATCTTATGGTCCGACCGTACCGGTACATTTTTTTAGCATCGTACGTTGCCCGAGGAGGGGTACGATGCGGCTTCATATCCTTAGAGGTATGAAGGCAGAAGTCATCCTTGCATTTGCAGACATTTGCATTCATGAGGAATTTATGAAGTGTGACATTACTATGTTACTATTGTGGTTTCTACCTGCGAGGTGTGTTAACTAGGTGCGTTGTACGTTGTATACGTGCTGCACCTTGGTAATAAGAAGGTTGTGGAATCAGGTGGTGGTAAAATAATGTTTTTTTATGTGGTTGAATAGTTTGATATTATTTTACTTGCTGAGATGTGTCATCTCACTCTTGCATTACTCAATGCAGGTACTTGAAACATGTTGGGAATGAGGGGAGTAGCAGCACGTCCACTTACACTCTCACAATAACGCTGCCCAGGCGCAGCCATGATTTAATTAGAAACTTATTGTCAAAGGAAGTTTTTTTTTGTATATAGTCGTGCGCACTGGTTAATTCAGTTCAGGTCGTACGTTTATCTTCCCTTGCTAGCCGATTAATAATACTTAGTATGTTTTTGTCATGATATATGTTTATACCCTGTTGCCCCCTTATTTATGCAATCTTGCAAAGGGGATGCTGCCGAAATTTTATATATGGACGTCAGAAGTGTAGTTCAGTAGCATTCTGGGTTGTTTGTGGAACCCGGGGTGTTACAGTAATATAGCAGTACATGCCAAAAGGTGTGATGAAAGAAGTCGCGAGCTGGTCGGACTCTTTCATCTTGATTTGGTGATACCCTGAGTAGGCATCGAGGAATGACAGGGTTTCGCACCCAGCAGTGGAATCCATGATTTGATCGATGCGAGGTAGAGGGTAGGGAACCTTCGGACTTGCTTTGTTTAGACCAGTGTAGTCTACACACATCCTCCATTTCCCACCTTTCTTTTTCACAAGCACAGGGTTGGCTAACCATTCGGGATGGAATACCCCTTTGATGAACCCCGCAGCCATCAGCTTGTGGATCTCCTCGCCTATGGCTCTGCGCTTTTCTTCGTCAAAACGGCGCAGAGGCTGCTTCACGGGTCGGGCTCCAACTCGGATATCCAGCGAGTGCTCGGCGACATCCCTCGGTATGCCAGGCATGTCCGAGGGACTCCACGCAAAAACCTCAGCGTTCGCACAGTGAAATTCGACGAGCACTGCTTCCTATTTGGGGTCGAGCTCGGAGCCGATCCGGACTTGCTTGGAGGCGTCGTTGCTGGGGTCGAGAGGGACAGACTTAACTGCCTCTGCTGGCTCGAAGTTGTCGGCGTGGCGCTTCGCATCTGGCTCCTCCTTGGAGAGGCACTCCAGGTCGGCGATGAGGGCCTCGGACTCGGCGAGGGCCTCAGCGTACTCCACACACTCCACGTCGCATTCGTACGCGTGTCGGTATGTGGATCCGACTATGATGACCCCGTTGGGGCCCGACATCTTGAGCTTGAGGTAGGTGTAGTTGGGGACAACCATGAACTTGGCGTAGCACGGTCTCCCTAGCACCGCGTGGTAGGTTCCTCGGAACCCGACCACCTCGAACGTGAGGGTTTCCTTTCGGAAGTTGGAGGGAGTCCCAAAGCAGACGGGCAGATCGAGTTGTCCAAGGGGCTGGACGCGCTTCCCAGGGATGATCCCAGGAAAGGGCGCCGCACCGGCCCAGATCATGGACAGATCGATCTGCAAGAGCCCGAGGGTCTCGGCGTAGATGATGTTGAGGCCGCTGCCTCCGTCCATGAGGACCTTGGTGAGCCTGACGTTGCCGATGATGGGGTCGACAACGAGCAGGTACTTTCCTGGGCTCGGCACGCGGTCGGGGTGGTCGCCTCGGTCGAAGGTGATGGGCTTGTCGGACCAGTCTAGGTAGACTGGCGCCGCCACCTTCACTGAGCAGACCTCCCGGCGCTCCTGCTTGCGGTGCCGAGCCGAGGCATTCGCCACTTGCCCACCGTAGATCATGAAACAGTCGTGGACCTTGGGGAACTCCTCTGCCTTGTTGCCCTCCTTCTTGTCGTTGTCATGGCCTTTGCCACCTTCCGCCGGGGGCCCGGCCTTATGGAAGTATCACCGAAGCATGACACATTCCTCAAGGGTGTGCTTGACGGGACCCTGATGATAGGGGCACGACTCCTTGAGCATCTTGTCGAATAGGTTGGCCCCTCTGGGAGGCTTCCAAAGGTTCCTGTGCTCGGTGGCAGCGACAAGATCTGTGTCGGCGGCGTCGCGTTTTGCTTGCGACTTCTTCTTGGCCTTCTTCTTCGTGCCGCGCTGGGCGGACGCCTCGGGGACGTCTTCCTGCTGGCGTCCCTGAGGCTGCTTGACCTTTCGGAAGATGGCCTCGATCGCCTCCTGACCAGAGGCGAACTTGGTGGCGATGTCCATCAACTCGCTCGCCCTGGTGGGAGTCTTGCGACCCAGTTTGCTCACCAGGTCGCGGCAAGTGGTGTCGGCGAGGAACGCGCCGATGACATCCGAGTTGGTGATGTTGGGCAGCTCGGTGTGCTGCTTTGAAAACCGCCGGATGTAGTCCCGCAAGGATTCCCCTGGCTGCTAGCGGCAGCTTCGGAGATCCCTGGAGTTCCCAGGGCGCACGTACGTGCCCTGGAAGTTTCCAGCGAAGGTTTTGACCAGATCATCCCAGTTGGAGATCTGCGCAGGAGGCAGATGCTCCAACTAGGCTCGGGCGGCGTCGGAGAGGAACAGGGGGAGGTTGCGGATGATGAGGTTGTCATCGTCCGTTCCACCTAGCTGGCAGGCCAGCCGGTAGTCCGCAAGCCACAGTTCCGGCCTTGTTTCCCCCGAGTACTTGGTGATGGTAGTCGGGGCTCGGAACCAGGTCGGGAACGGCGCCCGTCGTATGGCCCGGCTGAAGGCTTGCAGACCAGGTGGTTCGGGCGAGGGGCTCCGATCCTCCCCACTGTTGTAGCGTCCCCCACGCCTGGGGGGTAGCCTCGGCGCACCTTTTCGTCGAGGCGGGCTCGACGGTCGTGGTGGCGGTGCTCGTTGCCGAGGCGACCTGGGGCCGCAGGCGTCGCGTTCCGCGTGCGCCTGGTGTGGACCGAGGCTTCCCGCATGAATCAGGAAGTCGCGGCGCGATGCTCCGGGGGGTACCCTTGCCTTCGAAAGGCAGAGATCTCGGCCCGTCGGACCGCGGCATCCTCCAGGAGATTCTTGAGTTCTCCCTGGATACACCGCCCCTCGGTGGTGGATGGCTCCAGCATCGCTCGGAGTAGTATTGCCGCTGCAGCCAGGTTCTGGCCGACTCCACTGGAAGCCGGAGGCAACCTTGCCATGGCATCGTCAGTGATACGGCGCTGGACGTCCTGGGCCTGATGACACGCTTCCCCGGCTAGTGCTCGGCCTACCCACTCCTGCTCGATGTTTTGCCGGAGCTTCACAAGTTGTCCTGCTTCCTCGTCGAGCTTGGCCTGCATCTCGTGGATTTGCTCGAGCTATGTGTCCTGACCCCCCGCAGGGATTGAGACCACAGCTAGCTCCCGCAGGATGTCAACGCGAGGCGCAGGCCCAGGGGGATCATCGTCCTCCGGCATACCAAGGTGGTTGCCTTCGTCGCGACCCCCCAGATCAATGTGGAAACATTCGCGACTTGGGCCACAACCTTCGTCGTCAAGGCTATGGCCATCATCGGAGCAAGCGGAGAGGCAGTAGTCACATGCCGTCATGAAGTCTCGCATGGCGCTAGGATTACCGAGCCCGGAGAAATCCCAACCAGAGTCGAGCTCGTCGTCTTCCTCGAAACCCGGGGGCCCGTAGGTCGAGACGGCCGTTAGTCGGTCCCAGGTTGACCACATATGGTACCCCGGAAGGTTAGGATATGCCTTTATGAAAGCGCTCACCGAAGCGGGATCGCTTGGTGGATCGAAGCTGAATCTAAAAGTCACAGGGTGGAAAACGGGCGGTACCTCTCGATCGATGGATGGTGACAAAGTCGCATCGGGGACGGACTGCACCGTTATCTCAGGTACAAGGCTAACGCCCATCAAGCCCTTCGCGAGCGCGCTGGCGTCATCTGTCCGCTTGGGGTTGGCGTGTTGTGGGGAAACGACGCTCGTCGTCGTCTCAGGCGCGAGGTCAACGCCCGACATGTCCCCCGCTGGGGTGCCGGCGTTGTCGACTCGCTCGACAGCCAACGAGGTGCCGCCTCCCGCTTGGCCACGGTTGCCCCGCCTCCTCCTCCTGCGGCGAGGAAGGCAACGGGACAAACCCGGATGCTGCTCTTCCGCCACGAGGGGAAGACGTCGCCGAGTCCGCCACTGCCGGGCGGGCTGACGACCGTCGTTGTCGCTGCCTCGCTGCGGTGGAAGGAGTACCATGTCGTAGCTGCCGTCGAGGGACATGAACTCGAGACTCCCGAAACGGAGCAGCGTCCCGGGCTGAAGAGGTTGCTAGAGACTACCCATCTGGAACTCAACGGGAAGTTGTTCGTCAACACGCAGTAGGCCCCTACCTAGCGCGCCAACTATCGGCGTTTCGACCCCGGGGGGTCCCTGGACCGACGAGTAAAATTGTCGCTGCGTGCCCCAGGCCAGATAGGTTGGCGCGAGATGGAACACGAAGAGGGGGGGGGGGGGGACCGCGGCTCGTGTTATCCTGCGCCAGAGTGGGTGCGCTTGCAGTAGGGGTTACAAGCGTTCGCGAGGGAGAGAGGGTGTCCCGCGCGACCACCCCCTGTATGAGGGCCCTGGCCCTTCCTTTTATAGATGCAAGGAGAGGGTCCAGGTGTACAATGGGGGTGTAGCAATATGCTAACGTGTCCGGTAGAGAGGAGCCAGAGCCCTATGTACATGCCAACGTGGATGTCGGAGAGGTTCTAGAGTCCTGTGTACGCGGTGTCGTGGCCGTCGGAGGAGCGTTTGAGCCCTGTAGAAGCACAGCTGTCGGGGCTGCTGGGACCTTGCTGACGTCTCCTTGCTTCCGTAAGGGGCTGAGAACCACCGTTGTCATGGATTCACGCGGGGAGCCATCATTACTTGTTACCGGGGCGAGCCTGGATGGGACACCGGTCTTGTTCCCCCATAGCCTTAGCTAGCTAGGGGTAGGGTAATGATGTACCCCCAGCGGCGTGGTCGGTCCGAGCCCAAGGTCGGGCGAGGCGGAGACTCCTCCTGAGGCCGAGGCCGGGGTCGGGCGAGGACGCGATTTTTCCCGAGGTTGAGGTTGAGGCTGAGCCCTAGGGTCGGGCGAGGCAGAGTCCACCTTCCGAGGCCGAGGCGGGGGCCGAGCCCTGGGGTCGGGCGAGGCGGAGCTTCCTGTGGCGCCTGAGGCTGGACTCAGCTGCTATCAGCCTCACCCTGGCGGGTGGCACAACAGTCGGAGAGGGGCGAGTGGCACTGTTTTCCTGTCAGGTCAGTTAGTGGGAGGGCGAAGTGACTACAGTCACTTCGACCTTGCCAACTGAGGCACGTGTGTCAGGATAAGATGCCAGGCGATCCTTGCATTGAATGCGCCTGCGATATGGTCGGTTGGTGAGGCGATTTGGCCAAGGTTGCTTCACTACGAAGCCTGCCCGAGCTGGGCTTCGGGCGAGTCGAGGGTGCGCCCGTTGCTGAGGAGGCCCTCGGGCGAGGCGTGAATTCGCCTGGGACTATTGTTCTCGCCCGAGGCAGGGCTCGGGCGAGGCGAGATTGCGTCCCTTGAGTAGACGAGGCCTTGACCTGAATTGCGCCCATCAGTCTCTGTAGTTTGCGCTGATGGTCATTACCAACCGAGTTTATGAGTGTTGGGGGTACCCGTAATTATGGTACTCGACACTTTTACGCCATTTTATTTTGTGTGTGAGAAACAAGTAATGAAAAGCTTAATTTCAATTTTATCCCTAGTGTCCTCACGACACAGATATGCTTCATGGGCCACCTATAAGACCCCCGATGGGCCGTCTGTGGAACATGTTGTGGGACTCAGAAGAATGCAACTAAAGCTGACTAAAGTGGTCACGTGTCGCATCAAGGGGATCCCTAAAGATGTGTCCCATGCATATAGTCGTGTGCAAGTCTCGTGGGAAGACTAACCAAACTCTGGAGGATGTGGCACATCTATAACATATGTAGATAGATGCGTAGAGAATTCTGATATGTATAGGGTTATCTCTTCATTCGACAATATACGATTGAGGAGGTACCCCTACAAAAACATTAGACACCCCACAAGATTCCATTACACCTAGCTAGATCTACTCGTTGTTCTCATCATATACCTTCAACAATCACCTGTAACCCTTGAAATTAGGGCAATACAATCATTAGAAACTCATAGGACGTAGGTATTACACCTCTTGGCAGTGTGAACCTGTATGATTTGTCGTGTTCTATCGTGTTCTGCACGAACCATGGAGCTACGATCGACATCCTCCCAAAAGAACTGTGTGGTACGCCCCGTAGTGCACCGTTGGTACCAAACACCGACAATGGTGGCTTGGGAGTTGTGGTGAACAGTTTGCTCCACCTCCAGCGAATTGTAGTTCTCGATGTCGCTATCGGGGATCTCCATTCCTAGTTCAACAATGTCCCAAATATTTCAGTGGAGTGAGTATAAATGACTTCCACTAAGATTAATCCTCACCGTCAGAGTGTGGTGGTTTACAAGAAGGAACAAGAAGTAAATGTGTAGTTGAATTGTGAGGAATTCGAGAATAATTGGAAGAAGTGCGGTTATAATTAGATATAACTATTGGGGGTCTTCGTCTTCCGAAGGTCCTCAAAAACACGACTAACATGCTTTCCAAGTATAATATATTGTCACAGGAACCTTCGGCCTTGAGATGAAGGTGTGCATGGTATGAAAGGCGCGATCTAGGAGAAGGATGAACCAGTTCCGAAGCTACGAATGAAGAAGCTTTGGCTTAGTGCAAGGGCATCGATGGAGAATGGAACTGACCTAAAGAGGAATATACTGCCCAGTCCTCGACAGATTACTCCTTAGTCAGTAGTAAGTGTCAAGGACATGGATGTAATTTTACCTAGGCTACGTCCTGTGCCTATAAATAGATGAACAGTAACACCGTACTGTTCACGCTGACTTGTACTCTCTTGTACACCACTCCTGGATTTTTACCTTTTGCCAAGCCGAAGGTACAAATGTAATTCAATATCATTAATGTTTGTTCATGGTTATATAATGAGAATATGAATAGTCTAATGATTTAATATTATTGTTCACGTTCTTTTCCATGTTTCATATGTCCCTGTCCTTATTATTACATGTTGTGATTATGAAGGTATGCCCTTCATAACCTTCGTCTGAAGATCATTATATCCTAAAGGAGATAATGCTTCGAAGGATGAAGGTTTTTAACCATTAACATTTGTGTTGCCTTGTTCTTAACTCATAGCATTTGAGAACAAGTCCCCAACAATAACCAGTTTTTATGATGGCAATGCTTGGAGGTGGATTCGATGATATTCGAGGTTGATGGCGATGTATATGAGTCGGTCTCGTAGTAGACCACCTTCTTCATCTTTTTCTCCTTGCCATCCTTCTTGTGAGTTTTGGAACTCGACTTGGTGGGATCTTCATCATTATCTTTTGGCTTCCCCACTTCCTTTTCCAGCTCCTTCCCCTAGAGCTTTTATGATTCTTTTGTCGACATCGCTTCAAAGCACCAAGCTCGGATACCAATTGATAATTGCCTAGAGGGAGGTGACTTGGCAACACCTAAAAATTCAATACTTAAAATAAACTAAATATCAAATTAGAGCTTAGAGCAATAGAAAATCAACATGGAGTAGTGGAAGGGAGAGAGAAGTTCTCTTGGGCTTGTTACTCTTATGAATATGTAATTTAATTACAGAGTAATTCAAGTGATCCAAATCAAAGTCCAAGAGGGAGATCTTAGAGAGGGAGAGATGAAAGAACAAACTACAACAAAAGTAAAGAACACACGAAGACACACGTTTGTTTTATCGAGGTTCGGTTCAAAAAACCTATGTTTCAGTTGAGATGTCCAAAAGGACAGGGTCTCTCTCAACCCTCTTAGTTGATCCCAATGATCAAACTTGAGCCCTCAGTTTCCGAAGAATAAGACACAGTATCCACAAGGTACTCCACAAATCTGGAGCCTCTTGCTAGCCTTTACAATAGAATATCACCCATACAAGAGCAAGAAACACAACAACACAACACCAAGAACTCAGATCACAAGAGCACACTCTCTCTAGAATCAATATATCTACACAAATAGAGTGCTTGGATCTCTCCGAATAACTCAAAGATGTTGCATAAGTGTTTGAGAATGATGCTTAGATCTAGTGGTTATTGGTGTGTTTAATGGGTTATTTGGGGGTATTTATAGCACTCAAACCTGTCAAAGAGCCATTCAGAAGATTGATGAAAATATGCTTTCCTCGAGTGCACCGGACCCCATCGGACCACCAACGGTAACCTCAATTCAACGGGATCTGCTCTAACATGCCTTGTGTCGGTGGGCCACCGGACCTCACCACATGTCTGGGCACGTCAGCTAGCCATTGGAGCCAACCGTTGAACTCTGAAGCATCCATTGGATCCTGAAAGTCGCCTAGAGGGGGGTGAAAACGCGAAACCTAAAATTTATAAACTTTAAACACGCACTATGTCCGAGGTTAGTGTTAGAATAAATTCGGAGTGCGGAAGATAGTTCTCATTGCAATGATTTGCTCAATCAATGTTGATAATTTTGGGAGCAAACCCAAATCAATATGAGCAAGAGAACTTTTAGAGAGAGGGGGAGGGGAGAAACAAATCGAATGGTGAAGATTAATACAAGTGGACACGGAGATTTGTTTCCCGAGGTTCGGTTCCAAAGAACCTACTCCCCGTTGAGGAGGCCACAAAGGCCGGGTCTATTTCAACCATTTCCCTCTCTCAATCGATCACTTAGACCGGTCGAGTGCTTTTTCTCAATCTCACAGGTCACTAAGACCCCGCAAGGATCACCACACAATTAGGTGTCGCCTGCAAACTTTACAAAACACTTAGAGAGTTTAGAGAGAGATGACGAAAGCACGATTAAGAAAACCAAGCAACAAGAGCAACAAATGAAACACAAATCACACTCTCTGAAGTCACTAATCACTAATGATCACTTGTCTCAATTGTGGAACTTGGAGAGATTGGAAGTTTTGAATGTGCCTTGGAATGGATTGCAAGCTCTTGTATTGAATGTGTATGAGTGGAGTGCTTGGATCATTTGAATGGAGGTGGTTGGGGTATTGCAATGATTTGCTCAATCAATGTGGATAATTTTAGGAGCAAACCCAAATCAATATGAACAAGAGAACTTTTAGAGAGAGGGAGGGGAGAAACAAATCGAATGGTGAAGATTAATACAAGTGGACACGGTGATTTGTTTCCCGAGGTTTGGTTCCAAAGAACCTACTCCCCGTTGAGGAGGCCACAAAGGCTGGGTCTACTTCAACCCTTTCCCTCTCTCAATCGGTCACTTAGACCGGTCGAGTGCTTTTTCTCAATCTCACGGGTCACTAAGACCCCGCAAGGATCACCACAAAATTAGGTGTCTCTTGCAAACTTTACGAAACACTTAGAGAGTTTAGAGAGAGATGATGAAAGCACGATTAAGAAAACCAAGCAACAAGAGCAACAAATGAAACATGAATCACACTCTCTCAAGTCACTAATCACTAATGATCACTTGTCTCAATTGTGGAACTTGGAGAGATTGGAAGTTTTGAATGTGTCTTGGAATGGATTGCAAGCTCTTGTATTGAATGTGTATGAGTGGAGTGCTTGGATCATTTGAATGGAGGTGGTTGGGGTTGTATTTATAGCCTCCAACCACTTCCTAGTTGTTGCTCCTTTTCTGCCGACCGTGGACGGTCCGCACCACCTGTCCGGATGGCCGTCCCTGCACAACAACGGCTAAAATCGCAACGGTCAGCAGTAACAACTATATCAATGGCTATAGTGTTGTTGGGGACTTGTTCTCAAATGCTATGAATTAAGAATAAGGCAACACAAATGTTAATGGTTAAAGACCTTCGTCCTTCGAAACATTATCTCCCTTAGGATATAATGATCTTCAGACAAAAGTCTTGAAGGACATACCTTCATCATCTCAATATATATATAATAGGAAGTAGGATCATATGACACATATAAAGAACATGAGTAATCATATGACATCATTTGGATATTTTTGTTATACAATCATGAATAAACATGGACAATATTGAATTACATTTATACCTTCGGCTTGACAGAAGGTGAGAATCCAAGTGTGACGTGCGAGTGAATACAAGATAGAGTGAACATTACGATGTTACTGTTCATCTACTTATAGGCACAGGACGCAGCCTGTGTAAAATTACATCTATGCCCTTGATATTTACTATTGACTTAAGGACAATCTATCGAGGACTAGATAGCCTTTTGCTCTTTAAGTCGTTTCATTTTCCATTGCTAAGCCGAAGCTTCTCTGCGCGTAGCTTCAGAACTAGTTCATCCTTCTCCCAGACCACGCTTTTCATATCGTGTACAACTTCATTCTGAAGTTGAAGGTCCCTGTGAATGTATTATACTTGGAAAACATGTTAGTTGTGTTTTTGAGGACCTTCGGAAAATGAAGGCCCCCAATAGTAGCCCCTCGCAGTATTAATTTGTTGTAATCAATAAATTCAGACTGAGACGTGAACGGAGGCCTTAAGCCGAAGGTCCAAAAAAAACACTAGAATAGCGAAAGTCAATGAGAAAAGGGGCCCGCCAAGTTGCAAAGCGCTAGGCGTATAAATAGGAACCCACAGTGATAGCATTTGATACGCCATTTTTGCTGCTTGCGTTATTTTCTCAAATTTTTAATTCTCGCTTAACAGCTCTCGCCTGATTTTCGAGCTTCGGTTTAAAGACGTGCTTGCTCGATGTCTGAGGAGAAGAAGATGACCAAGGAAAAGAAGATGACTGAGGAGAAGAAGCTATATGAAGAGAAGAAAGTTGCAGATCCTTTTATTGCTGGGTTTTATGAGTCTATGGCAAAAACGAATACAGAGAAAGTTACTAAGAAGATAATGGAGGGTTTGTCTGAAGATTCTGATGACAGTGATAGTTATGATGTGGAGAGTGGAGATGAAGATTCTGAGGACCGGCCCTGGCGGCCAAGCCATACCATCTTTGGAAAATCGACCATCAAACAAAGTCATGTTGACAACATGAGAGGGAGATATTTTCGCGACATGTCTATTGTGAGGGTTGGAGGAGACAACACTACCCCTGCTCCTGAGGAAAATGAAGTTGTTATTTACCGAAGCTTCTTGAAGGCAGGCCTTGGGTTCCCATTTAGCAAATTTGTGGTTGAAGTGTTAAAGATATTCTAGATCTTTCTTCATCAGATCACCCCCGAAGCTAGAATTAGGATGGGGATGTTTGTCTGGGCTGTAAGAAGCCCGGGGCTAGAGTCGAGCGCGAAGTGCTTCTGCAATATGCATGAGCTATTATACGAGACGAAGGCTACCGACAAAGAACAGTACCACAACAACTTCGGTTGTTACAGATTCATTGCCCGCTCTAATGCAAGCTACCCGGTGCCAACATACCAGAAAAGATGGCCCGGGGCCTGAATGGAGGAGTGGTTTTATGTTAAAAATGATCTAATTGAAAGGAAGGATATCAAGGAAATCATCCAGCGCCCCATCTGGTCTCGCTTGGGCCTCCGAAGACTAAAGGTGGCTATTGAAGGTGACGTCGAAGCATGCCAGAAGGCCTTTAGCAAAGTTTGTGCCTTCATTGGCGCAAGAGATATAATCCAAGAGCACATAGCCTATAGGGTGTGGCCACTCGTGGATAGCTGGGAAATGCCGAAGGAGACTACTGCTGAATCCAGTGAAGATGGCCTAGTTCGATTGAAATATACCTTCAGATTCAGAGAGAAGTTTGACGAACCAAACGATGACTGGTTGAAATGCATTGAAGCTACCAGCGATGAGCTGATTGGGACATATTCAAAGGCCGAAGATGATGCCTTGTCCGCAGCCTTCGGGGGTCGGGGCAAGAAAAGATTGAACAGGGTGTTTGATGCAATTGGCTTCGTATACCCTGATTATCACTACCCATTGCGAAGGCAAGGAAAGAAGAGAAAAACTGCCACTTTGGCCACCACTGCTGTGTCAAAGGGCAAGAAAATGAAGGTTCTGACCCACCGGCTGTGATATATTGAACCGGTCGTAGTGCCTAAATTTGGTGAAGGGACCTCTTCAACTGCCGAAGCAAAACAAGCTGCTCCCACCATGCAGAGCGCTGAAGAGTCGATTGTAGTGCCGAAGGTGCATACAGTCGGGCCAGCCGAAGCCAAAGATGATGTGGCCGAAGAGCAAAAATTGGAAAAAACAGTGATAATGCCAGAAATTCTGAGCCCACCAGCAGAGGTAGAATTGTCGAAAGTGCAAAAGGCTCCTGCCGCAACTCCCAAGAGGAGGAGGATGGCTAGCGTGCTAGACGCTGTCATTGATACCGCAAAGGCCTTGAGCCCTACTCCTACTAAGAAAGTTGTCGAGGCTGACAAAGTCCAGGCCGAAGCTGAAGCTGGGCCTTCAGTGCCCATTAAGACGAAGGTTGTCGTGCCTGAAGATAAAGCTGAGCAACAAACTTTAGATACCGACACGGCAGCGGGGCAAGATATAATAGAAAAAGCAAAATCTACTGCCCCCGAAGCTTTGGCCGAAGATGTTGATTACATTATTCGACACGCTTCAAGGAAAAAATTATCCAACGAAGAAATCTTAGAAGCCAGACACTACGCCCAGAAACTAAAATATTCGAAGGGGGCCTTAGTGTTCAATGGCACTAATGAAGATGATTTCCTATACTGTCTCCCGGACAACAAAGAAATATCCGTCTACCGGGAGATAGCCAAAAGTATGGGATTTCTGAAGCTTGAGGAAGGCCTTTCGGCCATGTCGAAGGATGATCTTGCTCATAGCTTTGCATACAACAGTATAAAGGCATAGAAGTTAACTTTGAAGTTGGAAATGATGTATTTCATTGTCATGTTTAATTCTTTCTTTTTCTTTCATGGCTTAATTCTTAGCAATGCCTTGAGGGCTCAAAAGAGCGCCGAAGACGAAAGCTGCACAATAGCTCTCAGTAACCTTCGCTCAGAGGTAATTGAGCTGAGAAACAAAGGTTTGGAGAAAGACAAAATTTTAATTTCATTGGTGAGTAAAATGAAAGAAGATGAAGCTAATTACAATGCTCAGGCCGAAGCCCAAAAAACTGAGGTTGAAGACCTTCAAAAACAAGTGGTCGAAGCCAAAGAAAATTGTGAAGATGCAAAGGCCAACCAAGAAATAAGTGAATGGTGGAAGGCCAGGCTAGAGAAAAATATTGAGGAGCTTCGCGAATCCAAGGAAAGATGCTTCGAAAAATCCTTGGATTGCGTGAAAAATTTGAAAAACAGCTTTGCAAAGGTAGGCGCCTATTCCTCTGAGGATAACTTTGTTTGAGGTGACCCTGAAGGCGTCATTGAATGGATAAGCGGGGAAGCCGAAGCTTTCAAGGAAATTCTGAACGATCGCTGAGATATTTGTGCCTTCTCTGGCGCTCGGGGAATCGCAACTATTCTGGAGAAGGCTGGATGCGATCACATGAAAACTGCAGCTCAGGCCGAAGCCGCCTTCTCCATAGATGATACGAAGGACCCATCAGTCGAAGAAACTTTAGTGGGCGGAAAGTTTTATTCTGATGTCTGGGTAAATGGTAGCCGAGAATTGGCCAACGAAAATATAAAAAAGAATGAAAAAGACACCCATGACACCCGAGAAGGAGCTAGGCGAACTGAAGAGGCTGCAGAACGCGAAAGGCGCATAGGTATTGTTTTTGAATTTTAACTTCGGCACTTACTTTGTGGCTTCGAACTAATAGTTTACCTACCACAACTGAGCTATCACTGCTGCCAGAGCCATACAATCCCCTGGCTGATCCGGAGATGAAGGAAGCATTGAACATTATAGGCATTGCAAACTCTATCATCGACGAAGTTGTCGATAAGTTGTTAAACCAAGCCGCATAAAAGATCCTTAGAGAAGAGTAGACTTTGTTGTAATAATACTTTGTAACTTTATTGTAAGAATACTTTGTAATATTTGATGTATGGAACAATTGATGAGACATGTAAATTACTGTAATATATTACTTTACGATGCGTGAAATTTGCACACATACCGTTTTTGAGCCATCGGCGAATAAACACCTTCCCTACTTTTCATGCTTCATGAAGAAAGAGCCCTTCTATGGCAAGTCTGATAAAATTGTATCTCCTGAAGCTTACTTCGTGCTTCAGCACATTTTCATTTTGATAAGGCATTGGCCAAAGTTTTTCTTCGTATTCAATTTTTGTGTCGTTAATGCAATATGATGTATGATGTAATGTTGTGCGAAATGATATGATGATATGATGCAAAATGATGACGATATCGAAGACACACACCCACGCGCCCACACTAGAACACACAAGACTCTGCATCCCCTTAGGAACGTCTTTTGAGTCTTTAAGCTCTACATCCCCTTAGGAACGACTTTTGAGCTTCTTCACCTTCTATTTCGGTGGTATTTAAGCTCTGCATCCCCTTAGGAACGACTTTTGAGCTTCTTCACGTTATATTTCGGTGGTATTTGGCTTTGCATTCCCTTAGGAACGACTTTTGAGCAGAAAAGTTACACTGTGCTCCCTTAGGAACGACTTTTTTTAGCTTCAGATCATAATCTTTGGCTCTGCATTCCTTTAGGAACGACTTTTGAGTAGAAAACTTACACTGCGCTCCCTTAGCAACGACTTTTTTATAGCTTCGGATCATAATTTTTGGCTCTGCATTTCTTTAGGAACGACTTTTGAGCTTTGGAGTTTTACTCCGCTTTCTTAGACACATCCTTCGAGCTTCGTAAATCCATAAGGAAGATATATTTCACTCTGGTGCCGGCACAATTATTACAAGAAATTGAAACTAAGTTTCTCACACAAAAAAATAAAATGGCATAAAAGATAAAAGTACATCAAAAGTAGGATACTCCTCACTATATATGCTTCGATTCTGGCATAGTGCTATTGACTGTACGAGCTTTGAACTCCTCCCTGAAGTCGCGTTGCTGTTGGGCGTGCTAGTGCCTTTCTGGCTGCTGGCTTCGGGTATGAGTAGGTGGCAATGGTGGTGGTAGTAGGAGTTGAGGCCAGGAAGCTTGTGAATGACTTGCCGAAGCAACAGAAGCTGCAGGTTAATTACCCACGTATTCTGGTATATAGGAAGAGTAGCATGAAGCAGTATGTAAAACCTGCTTCAGCTGATTCTGCTGCGCTTCTGCTTCGGCAATCTCTTTTTGCTTCTGAATGGTGACCTAACATGTTCTTGTAGTGTGGCCCTTGTCTTCACCACAGAATAAGCAATAGAGTTTCCGGGGCTCATCCCCATATCTTCCTCCGAAACCCCTGCTGGCTCTGCCCCTTGGAGCTGGTGGCTTGAAAGAGCTCTGATGTTGCCCTGAAGACTGAGAGCTATGCTGTGGCCTCTAAAACTGGCTTCCTCTGTCATCACTCTGACTGGAGTTGTGGATTGATCTGACATGCCTAGCGTGGATTCTTCCTCCGAAGCCCCTAGTCATCTCAGGAAACCTATAAGCTTCTTCCCTTCTCTAGCGGAAATCATTATCGGTCCGGATGTACTCATCCATCTTCTGAAGCAACTTCTCCAGAGTCTGAGAGGGTTTCCTGGCAAAGTACTGAGTCGTAGGTCCTGGCCGAAGCCCTTTGATCATGGCCTCAATGACAATTTCATTGGGCACTATGGGCGCTTGTGCTCTCAGACGCAAGAACCATCGGACATATGCCTGGAGGTATTCTTCGTGGTCTTGCATGCACTGGAATAAAGCTTGAGCAGTAACTGGCTTCGTCTGAAACCCTTGGAAACTGGTGATTAGCATGTCCTTCAGCTTCTGCCATGATGTGATTATTCTTGGCCGAAGAGAGGAGTACCAGGTTTGCGCAACATTCTTGACTGCCATGACGAAGGATTTCTCCATGACTGCAGTATTGCCCCCATATGAAGATATGGTTGCTTCGTAGCTCATCAGAAACTGCTTTGGATTTGAGTGCCCATCATACATGGGGAGCTAGGGTTGTCTTGTATGATGGGGGCCATGGGGTAGCCTGCAGTTCTGCTGACAGAGGAGAAGCATCATCAAAAGCAAAATTTCCATGATGGAAATCATCATACCACTCATCATCATCGTAGGAATTGTTCTGATGAAGCTCTCTGCGTTGAGGTCTTCGGTCCTGGTCATCTTGAGTGAGATGATGCATTTCCTCAGCAGCCTCATCGATCTTCTTCTGTAGATCGGAGAGACGAAGCATCTTCTCCTTCCCCTGGACCTGTTGATGGATGGCTTCGAGGTCCCTTATTTCTTGGTCTAGCTCCTCCTCCTGAGGCGTCGGACTTGTAGCCTTCCTCTTTTGGCTTCTAGCTTCATGCAGTGTCTCCTGATTGACGTCCAGTGGTTGCAGTGTAGCCCCTAGCCCTGAAGCTTTCTTCGGCGGCATGACGAAGGTCACAGCTTGCTGAAGGTGGTCGAATGAGTTCACCGGAGGTGGGCACCAATGTTGGGGACTTGTTCTCAAATGTTATGAATTAAGAACAAGGCAACACAAATGTTAATGGTTAAAGACCTTTTTCCTTCGAAGCATTTTCTCCCTTAGGATATAATGATCTTCAGACGAAGGTCTTGAAGGACATACCTTCATCATCTCAATATATAGATATATATAGATATATATGTAAATATATATATATAATAGGAAGTAGGATCATATGACACATATAAAGAACATGAGTAATCATATGACATCATTTGGATATTTTTGTTATACAATCATGAATAAACATGGACAATATTGAATTACATTTATACCTTCGGCTTGACAGAAGGTGAGAATCCAAGTGTGACGTGCGAGTGAATACAAGACAGTGTGAACAGTACGGTGTTACTGTTCATCTATTTATAGGCACAGGACGCAACCTGTAAAATTACATCCATGTCCTTGATATTTACTATTGACTTAAGGACAATCTATCGAGGACTAGATAGCCTTTTCCTCTTTAAGTCGGTTTCAGTTTACACTACTAAGTCGAAGCTTCTCCTCGCGTAGCTTCGGAACTGGTTCATCCTTCTCCCAGACCACGCTTTTCATATCGTGTACAACTTCATTCTGAAGCCGAAGGTCGTTGTGAATGTATTATACTTGGAAAACATGTTAGTTGTGTTTTTGAGGACCTTCGGAAAATGAAGGCCCCCAACAAGTGCATTTAATGCATCGTCAGATGTAAGATAAAGTAGTCGTGGACGGTCCGACCGTGCACCCCAGACGCTTCATGAGGATGCTAAAAATGCATTTTACCGAACCCGTCACCTTCGAGTTTTTCTGGTTTTTCAATGGCCGGACCGTCCGTGCTTGGTCCCGGATGGTGCTCGCTTCTCCTTCGGACGGTCCGTAGTGTCAACGTATGTTTTTGCAGAGTTCCTGTTCGAGGCTCACCCTAGTGTCACGGACGGTCCGCCGGAAGGGCCCGGATGGTCCACGCATAAGTGTTTTTTTCCAAAAAGCTTCTCCTATCCGGAATAATCTTCGGTATTCCGGACAGTCGACTTAGAATAGTTGTAGATGAACTTATCCACCTGACAAATGATCAACTGGGCAAACTAGTTAGTCCATAAGGCTTGTGATGATCGTCAAACACCAAAATCGATTATAGGAAATGTTGAGGTCATTTCCCTTTCAATCTCCCCCTTTTGGTGATTGATGCCAACACAAACCAAAGAAAATACAAAGTGTAGGAATGTAACTTAGTTTGCAATTTTGACAAATGTGCATAAGTCACTTTAAATTAAACCAATTGAAAGTATTTCTAAGTATATATGATTGCTTTCTTCTAGTTTAACATTTTGGATCACATTTGCACCACTTAGGTTGTTTTTGCAAATCTTTTGTAAAAGTCTTTTCAAATTCTTTTGCAAATAGCCAATCGTATAACAATATGATTTCAAAAACCATTTCCAAGATTTTTGAAAATTCTCCCCTATTTCAAATGCTTTTCCTTTGGCTAAATAAAAGCTCCCCCTGAAGAAGTTCTCCCCTTAGCTGTCAGGACGATTTTATAATTTGAATAATTTATCTCCCTTTGTGAAATAGTTTTTGAAAAACAGGGTGGTGGTGTGGTCCTCTTTCTTTGGGCCTATTAAATTCTCCAACTTTGGCATTAATCGCCAAAAACGAAGAAACTTGAGAGGCCTACTAATTTCTTCCCCTTTGTAAAAGGATACGAATGAAAGTTTCCGAGTAGGGCAAAGGATAAATGATACCGATAGAGTTGTAGTGGAAGCCTTGCCTTTGCCGAATACTCCATTTCCCTTTCAATTTAAGACTAAGGATAGAAATATACTTGGAAGCACATTAGTCTTAGATTTGGCACAAGAATAATAAGAAATATGCATTTGTACCAAATTGTAACACCCCGTCCAATCCCTGGACCGGCGGTACTTACTCCTGGCAGCTCTCTAGGATCATATATCGTCCCCACAGACCAACACGAGTCTTTTGTGCGTACTTTGTCCTCACTCATGTGCACCCGAGAAAACTTCCCAGTCGGTCACCCATCCCAAATTGCTCCAAGCCAAGCACGCTTAACTTGGAGGTTCTTTCGAGATAGGCTTCCGAAAAAGAAGATGCACCTTGTTGATATGATTACTCTATTAATTCTATTAAGCCTTGGGCCAGGACATCCCATCCCAGGGGCCAGGATATCATAATCCACCCCCCTTAGAAGACCGACGTCCTCGTCGGTCAACCCCAATCCAGGAACCTCCCCTCTTAGCCACGTCTGTGTGTCTAGTGTCGTCATATGCCATGCCATGTGACCACTCCGGGCCCACATGCGCCATATACCCGAACCCCCTAGCCCACACACGCTCGTGAAACCTCGAGGGTCGGCTCTGATACCACTTGTAACACCCCGTCCAATCCCTGGACCGGCGGTACTTACTCCTGGCAACTCTCTAGGATCATATATCGTCCCCACAGACCAACACGAGTCTTTTGTGCGTACTTTGTCCTCACTCATGCGCACCCGAGAAAACTTCCCAGTCGGTCACCCATCCCAAATTGCTCCAAGCCAAGCACGCTTAACTTGGAGGTTCTTTCGAGATAGGCTTCCGAAAAAGAAGATGCACCTTGTTGATATGATTACTCTATTAATTCTATTAAGCCTTGGGCCAGGACATCCCATCCCAGGGGCCAGGATATCATACAAATGAAAGAGACATGATCAAAGATATATAAATGAGCAATGTGTGCAAGATTTCAATCAAAGTTCCGAGAATCTAAGATGTTTATCTCATTCCTAAGCTTGCTAAAAGTCTTTTCATCCAGGGTCTTGGTAAAAATATCGGCTAATTGGTTGTGGGTGCTAACATAAGCAATTTCGATATCCCCCTTTTGTTGGTGATCTCTCAAAAAGTGAGACCGGATGTCTATGTGTTTAGTGCGGCTGTGTTCAACGGGATTATCCACCAAGCGGATTGCACTCTCATTATCACATAGGAGAGGGACTTTGCTCAACTTGTAGCCATAGTCCCTAATGGTTTGCCTCATCCAAAGCAATTGCGCACAACAATATCTTGCAACAATATACTCAGCTTCGGCGGTGGATAGAACTACTGAGTTTTGTTTCTTTAAAGCCCAAGACAACAGGGGTCTTTCCAGAAACTAACAAGTCCCTGATGTGCTCTTCCTGTCAATTTTACATCCAGCATAATCGGCACCTGAATACCCAATTAGATTAAAGGTAGATCCCTTGGGGTACCAAAGCCCAAACTTAGGAGTGTAAACTAAATATCTCATGATTATTTTCATGACCCTAAGGTGAACTTCCTTAGGATTTGCCTGGAACCTTGCACACATGCATACTGAAAGCATAATATCCGGTTGTGAAGCACACAAATAGAGTAAAGATCCTATCATCGACCGGTATACCTTTTGATCTATATATTTGCCTCCTGTGTTGAGACCGAGATGCCCATTTGTTCCCATGGGTGTCTTGATGGGTTTGACATTCTTCATTCCAAACTTCTTGAGTATATCTTGAATGTACTTAGTTTGGCAGATGAAGGTGCCTTCTTGGAGTTGCTTGATTTGGAATCCAACAAAATACTTAAACTCCCAGTCATAGACATCTCGAATTTTTGTATCATAATCCTACTAAACTCTTCACAAGATGACTTGTAAGTAGACCCAAATATAATATCATCAACATAAATTTTGCATATAAACAAGTCTTTAGCAATTGTTTTGGTGAAGAGAGTAGGGTCACCTTTTCCAACTTTGAAGCCATTAGTGATAAGAAAGTCGCTTAGGCATTCATACCATGCTCTTGGGGCTTGTTTGAGCCCATAAAGCGCCTTTGAGAGCTTATAAACTTGTGTAGGATACTCACTATCTTCAAAGTCGGGAGGTTGCTCAACATACTTCTCTTCTTTGATAGGGTCATTGAGGAAGGCACTCTTCACGTCCATTTGATATAACTTAAAGCCATGGTAAGTAGCATAGGCAAGTAATATACGAATTGATTCATGCCTAGCTACGGGTGCATAGGTTTTATCGAAATCCAAACCTTCGACTTGTGAATATCCCTTGGCAAAAAGTTGGCTTTGTTCCTAGTCACCACACCATGCTCATCTTGTTTGTTGTGGAATACCCACTTGGTACGTACAACATTTTGGTTAGGACGTGGAACTAAATGACATACCTCATTCCTTGTGAAGTTGTTGAGCTCCTCTTGTATTGCCACCACCCAGTCCGGATCTCTTAGTGCATCCTCTATCCTGTATGGCTCAATAGAAGACACAAAAGAGTAATGTTCACAAAAATGAGAAACTTGAGATCAAGTGGTTACCCCATTGTGAATGTCACCAAGAATGGAGTTGAGAGGGTGATCTCTTTGAATTGCTTGGTGGACTCTTGGGTGTGGTCGTCTTTGATCCTGAATCTCTTGATCATCTTCCTTGTCTTCATTATCTTCATCTCCCCCTTGATCAATATCCTCCTCTTGAGGTGGCTCATCATCTTGATCTCATTCCTCATCCTCTTGAGCCATTTCCTCATCTTGAGTTGGTGGAGATGCTTGTACGTAAGATGAAGGTTGATCTTGTGCTTGTGAAGGCTCTTTGGGTTCTTTTGGACACACATATCCAATGGACATGTTCCTTAGCATGACGCACGGAGCCTCTTCATCATCTAATTCATCAAGATCAACTTGCTCCACTTGGGAGCCATTAGTCTCATCAAACACAATGTCACCAAAAAATTCAACTAATCCAATGGACTTGTTGAAGACTCTATATGCCCTTGTGTTTGAGTCATAACCAAGTAAAAAGCCTTCTACTGCTTTAGGAGCAAAATTTGAATTTCTACCTCTCTTAATAAGAATAAATCATTTGCTCCCAAAAACACTAAAATAAGAAACATTGGGCTTTTTACCGGTGAGGAGTTCATATGATGTTTTCTTGAGGATTCGGTGAAGGTAGAGTCAGTTGATGGAGTAGCATGTGGTGTTAATCGCCTCCACCCAAAAACGATCTGGTGTCTTGTACTCATCAAGCATGCTACTTGCCATATCCAAGAAAGTTCTATTCTTTCTCTCCACACCACCGTTCTGTTGAGGTGTGTAGGGAGAAGAGAACTCATGCTTGATGCCCTCCCCGTCAAGAAATCCTTCAATTTGAGAGTTCTTGATCTCCGTTCCGTTGTCGCTTCTAATATTTTTTATTCTCAATCCGAACTCATTTTGAGCTCGTCTTAAGAATCTCTTTAAGGTCTGATTTTTCTTGTAAAAAGAATACCCAATTGAAGCGAGAATAATCATCCACAATAACAAGACAATACTTACTCCCGTCGATGCTTATGTAAGCGATCGGGCCGAATAGATCCATGTGGAGTAGCTCAAGCGACCTCTCGGTCGTCATGATGTTCTTGTGTGGATGATGAGCTCCAACATGCTTCCCTACTTGACATGTGCTACAAATCCTATCTTTCTCAAACTGAACATTGGTTAGTCCTAAAATGTGCTCTCCCTTTAGAAGCTTGTGAAGATTCTTCATCCCAACATGAGCAAGTCGACGATGCCAGAGCTAGCCCATATTAGTCTTAGCAATTAAGCAAGTGTCTAGTTCAGCATTGTTATCATTAAAATCAACTAAATATAGCTGATCATCTAACACTCCCTTAAAATCTATTGAATCATCACTTCTTCTAAAGACAATAACACCAACATCAGTAAAGAGACCGTTGTAACCCATTTTGCATAATTGAGAAACAGAAAGCAAGTTGTAATCTAAAGAATCTACAAGAAAAACATTAGAAATGGAATGGTCAGGAGATATAGCAATTTTACCCAAACTTTTGACCAAACCATGATTTCCATCCCCGAATGTAATCGCTCTTTGGGGATCATCATTTTCTCATATGAGGAGAACATTCTTTTCTCCCATGTCATGTTGTTTGTGCACCCGCTATCGATTATCCAACTTGACCCGTCGGATGCATAAACCTTCTTCTTCTTGCCGTCCTAAGCCATGAGACATTTGTGGTCGACGTTGGGGAAGAGAAGTCCCTTGTTGATCCCTTGTTGATGGCAATGTTGGCGGCGTCCTCGTTGGAGGAGGAGTCGATGGAGCTCTCGTCGGAGTCCCATTTCTCGCCCCATGTGCGCCTCGCCACCCTTCTTCTTGTAGTATATGTTCTTCTCCATCTTCTTGTTCCCTTTCTTGTCGTCGTCCCTATCACTGTCACTTGTATATGGATATTTTGCAATACAGTGACCGGACTTACCACACCTATAGCATACCCTCTTGGAACGGGGTTTGTAGTCCTTCCCCTTCCTTTGCTTGAGGATCTGTCGAAATCTCTTGATGATAAGAGCCATCTCCTCGTTGTCGAGCTTGGAGACGTCAATTGGTAGTCTACTTGGTGTAGACTCCTTCTCTTCTGTTGCTTTGAATGCAATGGGTTGCACCTCGAGTGTGGAGGTGGCGCCTTGCTCCAAGTTGACAATATGTTTGGAGTCTTTGATCATAAGTTCAAAGCTCACAAACTTGCCAATTACCTCCTCGGGGGACATCTGTTTGTATCTAGGATCTCCACGAATTAATTGAACTTGAGTAGGATTACGAAAAACAAGAGATCTTAGAATAACCTTGACCATTTCATGGTCATCCCATTTGGTGCTCCCGAGGTTGCGCACTTGGTTGACCATTGTTTTGAGCCTGTTGTACATCGCTTGTGGCTCCTATCCTTTGTTGATGACGAATCGACCGAGTTCTCCCTCAATTGTTTTGCACTTGGTGATCTTGGTCACCTAATCCCCTTCATGCGCCGTCTTGTGGATGTCCCAAATTTCTTTGGCATTTTTCAACCCTGGCACCTTATTATACTCCTCTCGACACAAGGAGGCGAGAAGTATAGAAGTTGCTTGGGAATTAAAATGCCTTATTTGGGTGGACTCATCGGAGTCGTAGTCCTCCTCGCCCACTTGTGGTGCCTGCGCTCCAAACTCAACAATGTCCCATATGCTTTCGTGGAGTGAGGTTAGATGGTGCCTCATTTTGTCACTCCACATACAATAATCCTCAACATCAAAATATGGTGGTTTGCCTAGGAGTACATAAAGTAAAGGAGCGTGTTTTGAAATGCAAGGATAGCGTAGAGGCATCTTACTATACTTCTTGCGCTCTTGGCGCTTCGAAGTGGTAGACTCGACACCGAATGTGGAAGGTGATGAAGAGTCAGTCTCGTAGTAGACCACCTTCTTCATTTTTTTTTCTTCTTGTCACCCTTGCTATGTGACTTGATGGACGAAGCGGATTCCTCCTTGTGCTTGTCGCCAGCCTCCTTTGACGGAGTTCGTTCATCGTTCTTCCTTCCCGAGCCTTCGGGCTTTTCACCGGTGGCCATCTCCCTCTTGGCGTGTTCTCCCGACATCACTTCGAGTTGTTAGACTCTAATGAAGCACCGGGCTCTGATACCAATTGAAATTCGCCTAGAGGGGGGGGTGAATAGACGAAACCTGAAATTTATAGACTTTAAACTTGGACTATGCCAGGGGTTAGTGTTAGAAATAATTCGGACTGTGGAAGATAGTTCTTATTGCAATGAGTCGCTCAATAAATGCGGATAATTTTGGGAGCAAACCCAAATCAATATGAGCAAGAGAACTTTTAGAGAGAGGGGGAGAGGAGAAACAAATCGAATGGTGAACATTAATACAAGTGGACACGACGATTTGTTTCCCGAGGTTCGGTTCCAAAGAACCTACTCCCCGTTGAGGAGGCCACAAAGGCCGGGTCTATTTCAACGAGTTCCCTCTCTCAATCGGTCACTTAGACCGGTCGAGTGCTTTTTCTCAATCTCACGGGTCACTAAGACCCCGCAAGGATCACCACACAATTAGGTGTCTCTTGCAAACTTTACAAAACACTTAGAGAGTTTAGAGAGAGATGAAGAAAGCATAATTAAGAAAACCAAGCAACAAATGAAACATGAATCATACTCTCTCAAGTCACTAACCACTAATGATCACTTGTCTCAATTGTGGAACTTGGAGAGATTGGAAGCTTTGAATGTGTCTTGGAACGGATTGCTAGCTCTTGTATTGAATGTGTATGAGTGGAGTGCTTGGATCATTTGAATGGAGGTGGTTGGGGTTGTATTTATAGCCTCCAACCACTTTCTAGTTGTTGCTCCTTTTCTGCCGACTGCGGACGGTCCGCGCTCCTGTCCGGATGGTCCGCCCCTGCGCATCAACGACTGAAATCGCAACGATCAGCAGTAACGGCTATATCAACATCTATAGTGCATTTAATGCGTCGTCAAATGTCAAATAAAGTAGTCGCAGATGGTCCGGCCGTGCACCCTGGACGGTCCGCAAGGACGCTAAAAATGCATTTTACCGAACTCGTCCCCTTCGGGTTTTTCTTGTTTTTCAATGGCCGAACGGTCCGCGCCTGAGGCTGGACGGTCCGTACTTGGTCTCGAACGGTGCTTGCTTCTCCTTCAGACGGTTCGTAGTGTTAACGTATGTTTTTGTAGAGTTCCTGTCCGAGGCTCACCCTATTGTCGTGGACGGTCTGCCGGAAGGGCCCGGACGGTCCACGCATAGGTGTTTTTCCAAAAAGCTTATCCTGTCCGGAATAATCTTCGGTATTCCGGATAGTCGATTTAGAATAGTTGTAGATGAACTTATCCACCTGACAAATGATCAACTGGGCAAACTAGTTAGTCCATAAGGTTTGTGATGGTCGTCAAACACCAAAATCGATTATAGGAAATGTTGAGGTCATTTTCCTTTCAGATCTGATTGGTTCGGTGCACACCAGACTCGTCTGACGTGCCAATGTGCTTCTGGTCTTCTCTTCTAACCAAAGGTGGTTGGGACTATATCTAAAAACTGTATGTTAAACTATGGTTTTACCAATACCAAGGTGTTTTTGGGTAAAAAAACCTTGATCTGGACCAATTTTTTTGCTTGCATGCAGCTCCAGTTTCTCTTCTCATATATTATTCCCTTCATTCTTTTTTTATTTGTCGCGTTTTAGTTATAGATGAACTAGTCGTGACAAATATTCGAGAACGGAGGTAATACAACTCAAATCATGTGTTTCTAAATAGATGTTGAATTGTAACGATATAAAATATACTATACATAACATATTGTACAATAAACCGTGGTTTTGAGAAATGCCAAACGGGGTCAGAACGATACGCGGTTGTCTGCCTGTCTTTTTTGCTTTTTGACCCTTTTTGCGAAAGATTTTCACAAGTACACCATTTTTGGTTTTGAATCAAGGAAATTGACCCTTACCTCGGTGCCATTATTATTGATGCTGAGATTACTGTTGGGCGAAGGCGAAGACGCTACCCTTCGCTCGATGTCTTCGTCGCCTCGCTACACCAACGAAGACCACGCCCGATCGAGCCGAGAGCGCCAGTCGGATGATGACTGGCGCAGTCACCCTTCGTCCTCTCCATTGCAAGACAAAGACAAGACTCCAACGAAGTCTGCTAGTCCCACGTCCTTATCGTGCCCGGAGGCCCATGTGGGATTCGAACCGCTGTAACGGGCCCTGCGTGGATAAGCGTGTTACGGGCCTCATCTGTAATAGCATTTTCTGTAATGACGGCCTGTAACCTCCCCTTGTGGGAATATTCTGGGGATAGTCCGGGTACTCGAGGGCATAAACGTCCTTACCAGAGGACAGTGGACACTCGAGTACCTATAAATACCCCCGTATAGTGCCCTTGAGAGGCCAGGTTAACAGAGCTATTGTCATTCCTCATTGAACTTTGCAAACACTCTCTCCACTCTCCCGTTGGATTCACTTGCCCAGAAAAGCAAGTGCCAACATTTGGTACCCACCGTTCGTGCTACGAACAAACAACCCGCGATGGCACCCAAGCGAGATAGTTCGAAGGCAGCCCCATCCATCGACGAAGCGGCGAAGGCAGCGCTGCTAGCTGAGAAAAAAAGGCAAGGCCCTCGCGGACAACACCCACCAAGAAGCATCCGAAGACGAAGCTCTCAGCAAAAGACAGCATCAGGAGCACCCCACCCCCGAAGGCACCCTACGCACTTGCAGCTCCGGAAGACTACCGCAAGCACCACCTCCAGGCTTCGCTTGACCAGAGGGCAAAGACGCAATAGAAGATGGCGAAGTCATCGGCTTATCAGCCAAGGAACAGCTACAGCTGAGGGCCCTGCGCATCAAGAACCACAACCTCCAAAAACATAAAGACATCCTCGTGGCCAAGAGCCAACATGTCACCGCATAGGCCAAGGTGCGCCAGATGATACGAGACGAAGAGCAGAGAGCTCGGGAGCTCGAGCAAGAAATCGCGCTCATGCAGAGCAAAGGCCAGCATGACCTGCAGCACGGACCGCCCCTCCAACGGCGCGTCCCAGCTGGAGACCTCTTCATACCTCACCACGGGCCCTTCATCCCACATCTCACCGCTTTCCAAGGGATCAACTACCTGGATGAGCGAAGCCCCCTGGCCCGCTAACTTCAGGGCCAGAACCTACCCAAAGTACAATGGCAGCACTGACCCAGCACAATACATAATGAGCTACCAAGTCACCATCGCATCGTCCGGAGGGGATGACACCACAATGGCCAAGTCTTTTAACATCGCGCTCGAGGGTCCGGCCCTGACATGGTACACCAGGTTGCCGCCACTGTCCATCGACTCTTGGAAAGGACTCCGGGACAAGTTCCTGCTCAACATCCAAGGGTACCGAACTGATACTGACGCCTTGGCCGAGTTGTCACTCTGCAAGGAGCAAGAGAAGGAAACCCTTCAGGAGTACTACCGAAAGTTCCTCACTCTCAAGTCACAACTACCATCGGTCGACGACCACATCGCGATCCATTACTCCATCAGCGGCCTTCGGGTTGGCGTCCTATACCGTCACTGCATCAGGGACCCACCCAAAAACCTCCAAGAGCTATTTCAGGTATTCGAGAAGTACGCCAGATCTGAAGAGCTACATCAGCGAAAGGTCGATTCTCAGAGAAAGCCTAAGGACCCTCCGCAGTCCAGCAGAACCTGGACCAGGCCTTCGCAGCCAGACTGCAGACGGGACAGCCGCAGTCAGCAGCAGGTGCACAACATAGCCAACCAGCACCCTGCAGGCGAGGCCGTTTGCAGTCAGGAATACCCCCCCCCAGGGCCGCTGTAATGGCACAAGAGGGCGGGGTCGGGGACGGGCGCAGCAACCATGCAGATTTTACTGCCTATTTCATGGCGAGGATTGCGCGCACCCAACAAGAGACTGCCTGGAAACGAAGGCCACCAGGGACAGGATGTCTCGAGCACAGCCAGCCAACAACCAGAGAGTCGTCGCGCACACATACCACCACCACCAACAACAACCATACAACAACGACCACGTCCAGTATCCACCCAACCACGCATATCAGCATCATCAGGAAGTACAAGTTGTTCCACCCCTGCCTACGCCTCCGCATCACATGAACCCACACCACCAAAATTACCCCCAAGCACCAAAGCAGGAAGACTTCGTCGAGCAGCCGTATCGCGGAGTCATCCACATGATCACCGGAGGGTCCAGCGTCGACTTCGAAACGAAGCGGCAGAAGATGGATCATTACCGGAGTGTCAACCACGTCGCTCTCACCGGCCCAGTGGTACAAACGAGGTGGTCACATGTGCCACTAACCTTTGACGCTAGATATGTTGATCTGCGCAGCGCAGCTCACGTCGATGCCATAGTGATCAACTACAGCGTAGCAGGCTGGGACCTACACAAAGTCCTGGTTGACAACGGCAGCCAAGCGAACATCATCTTCCTTCACGCCTTCGACCGCATAGGTATCAGCCACAGCTTACTCAAGCCTTCGGACAACCCCCTATATGGCTTTGGTGGCAAGGGCACCTTCCCCGGAATTACCCCTGTCATTCGGCGTAGCACCCAATGCGCGGAGTGAGCAGGTCACCTTCGACATCGACGACATGGTTTACCCGTACAACGCTATAATGGGCCGTGGCTCCATCAATAAATTTGAAGCGGCCATTCACGGACTTTACCTCTGCATGAAAATTCTGGGTCCGCAAGGCATGATAACAGTTTATGGTAACTAGCAGACTGAGCACAATATTGAGAGAGACTTTATTGTAGGCCAACGGAACATACACTGCCTTACAACACAATACGAAGTCTCCGACGTGACCCGCCTAGTCGTCGATGAAAAAGTAAAAGCGCAGCTACAGAGCAACGACGAAACGAAGGTGGTACCCCTCGATCCGGCGATGCCCAAGCAAACGGTCATGATAAGCGAAGACCTGACCTCGCGAGACGAGGAGAAACTCATCTCCTGTCTCTCCCGAAACAAGGACGTCTTCGCTTGGTCCGCCCTCGACCTGGTGGGAGTCAGCCGCACCATCATTGAACACGGTCTAGGCATCGACCCTTCGGTGCACCCAAAAAAGCAACGACTGCGCAAAATGTCCGACGAAAAGACAGAAGCCACCAAAGCTGAGGTGCACCGCCTGCTGGAAGCCAACTTCATCGAACCAATCGCCTACCCTACATGGATCACCAACGTGGTCATGGTACAAAAGAAAAGCGGCAAGTGGAGCATGTGCATCGACTTCACCAGCCTCAATAAGGTCTGTCCCAAGAACAATTTCCCGCTGCCACGAATCAACAAAATAGTCAATAGCACAGCCGGATGTGAAGTCATGTCCCTTCACGACTGCTTCTCCGGCTACCACCAGATATACATGAAAGAGGAAGATAAGGCCAGCACCAGCTTCATCACACCCTTCGGCACGTACTGCTTCATTAGGATGCTAGAGGGACTCAAGAACGCTGGGTCAACCTTCTCTCGCCTCACCAAGACGGTGCTCGAAAGCCAAGTGGGCCGCAACATTTTCACATACGTGGACGACATCGTTGTCGCGAGCAAAAATAAAGAAGATCACCTGGCCGACCTCGTAGAGACGTTCGCTAATATGCAGGACGCACGACTTCGCCTCAACCCAGAGAAGTGCGTCTTCAGAGTTCGCCAGGGAAAAATACTTGGCTACCTGGAGTCACACCACGGGATCGAGGCCAACCCAACCAAGATTCAAGCAATCATCAACATGACACCCCCGCAGTTAGCCAAGGATGTCTAGCGACTGACAGACAAATTGGCCGCCTTGAACAGATTCATTTCCATGTCCGCAGAACGAAGTCTACCCTTTCTCAAGACACTGCGTGACGCAAAAGACATCGCGTGGGGACTAGAGCAGGCGGCAGCCTTCGAGTCACTCAAGAAACACCTGTTAGACTTGGCAACTCTTAACAGCCCAGACCCCTCGCTGCCTCTGCTACTCTACATTGTAGCATCGCCATGTGCAGTCAGCGCAACGCTAGTCCAAGAGCAAGACACAGAGGGATGACCCGACAATGCCTAGTCTACTACATCTCAGAAGTCCTCACGGCCTCCAAGTGCAACATGACTGAACTAGAAAAAATTTCATACGCAGTTGTCATGGCATCGCGCAAGCTGCGCCACTACTTCGAGGCGTTCAAGGTGCGGGTCACTTTGGACAGGGGTCTGGGAGAACTGTTCAGAAACCCGGAGGCGTCCGTCCGAATCGCCAAACGGGCAGCCGAACTCTCCGGGTACCACATCACCTTCGAACCCACGATAGCGATCAAGTCGCAGGTCCTGGTAGACTTCATCGTTGACTGGACAGGGCCAACATGGCAGCAAGAAGAGACTCTAGAGAAGGTGTGGACCATCCACTGCGACGGCGCGTGGTGCCATATGGGGCAGGCGCAGCAGCAATTATCACGTCACCCACAGGCGTCAAGTACAGATACGCAGCACGCCTTAGCTTCGACTTGGAGTCTTACAGATGCACCAACAATATAGCAAAATATGAAGTCATCATCCTAGGCCTTCACAAACTGCGAGCACTCAGTGTCACCACATGCATAGTCAGGACAGATTCCAAAGTAGTTGCTGGCCAGGTCGAAAAAAACTCAGCAAAAGGCCCCGCGCTCATGCAGTATCTCACAGTTGTTCGCAGTCTCGAGAAACAATTCATGGGCTTCACCCTACACCATGTGGACCACGCCAGGAACAAAGAGGCCGACGCGTTGGCTAAGGCAGTGGCCAAAGGCGAGGCCTTGCCCTTCGACGTGTTCTACCACGTCATCAGCACACCAGCTGTCCGCAACCCAGAAGGCTTACAGGTAACTAATGACGTCGAAGGCCATCGCATTGTCAACCTCATCATGACTGAAGATTGGCGGGCACTAATAACTTTGTATCTGCTAGGACATTACCACCCAAGTGATACCAATGAGGCCAAACGCCTCAAGCACCGAAGCCGGGACTTCGCACTAGTCGGGGGCCAGCTGTACAAAAAGGGGATCAGTCAGCCGATGCTAAAGTGTGTGACCAAAACCGAAGGCATTCAAATCCTTCGCAAAGTCTGCAACGGAACTTGTGGCTCCCACTCAGGACCCAGGGCCCTTGCTGTCAAGGTGATCCGTCAAGGATTTTACTGGCCCGCGATAATCTGTACTGTGAATCGAGTCATGAGGTCTTGCGAAGCATGCCAAAAGTTTTCCCCTCGCTCGAGCAACCCTTCGCAATTCACCAAGCTAATCGCCCACACATGGCCACTTCAACGCTGGGGGCTGGATATTGTCGGACCACTGCCTACGGCTCAAGAGAACCTCAAATTCACCTTTGTTGCCGTCGAGTACTTCACCAAGTGGATCGAGGCCAGAGCAGTATCCACAATAACGTCGAAGACCGCCCAAAAGTTCTTCTGGCAAAACATTGTCTGCCGATTCGGAGTCCCATCCGAACACACAGTCGACAACGGCAAACAGTTTGACAACCAAGACTTTAGGGATTTCTGTTTCTCCATCAGCACCAAGCCTGTCTTCGCCTCTGTATACCACCCGCAATCCAACGACGTCATCGAGCGCGCCAACGGCAAGATTTTCACTACCATCAAGAAACAACTTCTCGGCGACAAAAAGGACAAATGGGCCGACCAACTACCTAAAGTGGTCTGGGCCCTAAACACGATAGAATGCCGAGCAACCGGATTCACACCATTTCGTCTATTGTATGGATCCGAGGCCATGACGCCGCAAGAGATAAAGCATGGGTCGCCCCGAACAAGCACATCAGGAGTTCCCGATGTCGACGAACCAACATCCAAAGATCTCATCGACGGAGACCGCGTCCTCGCCCTACAGGCCCTCAACAAATATCAGGCCTAAACCAAGGCCTGGCGTGACAACGTGGTTGTCCCAAGAGAGTTCAACAAAGGAGACCTTGTACTCGTCCGGACCACCCGGACAGAATCACGGGGCAAGCTGGAGCCGAAATGGGAGGGTCCATTCATCGTCAAGTCGAAGGCATCCCCCAGCGCGTACAGGCTAGTAACGCCTTCCGATGAAGACTTAGAGCACACCTCGAACATTGACAATCTCCAGAAATTTTTTGTTTAACCATCAGGGCCCACACACCCTTGTAATTCAGCAAACAATGTTATTCCGGCCCGCACTCTTTTCCTCCCGGGGGTGAGGTTTTTAACGAGGCGGAGCCATGTAATATACCAGCAAAAGCCCCCGCAAAAACAAAAACTCAGATGCAACATGTCGAAAAAGACCGCTCGGACGGTCTTCGGCATTCGACCAATTAGAAGTCACCGCGACAGGTAGCGTAGACTACCCTCGCGTGCGACACTCCATGCAAAAGTCGCCCAAGGGTGCAGCCAGAATAGCATAACAAGTGCGTTAATCGATGTCTTTTATTAAAAAGACACTCCATGCGAAAGTCGCCTAAGGGTGCAGCCGGACAAGCACAATAAGTGCGTCAATCGAAGTCTTTTATTAAAAAGACACTCCTTGCAAAAGTCGACTAAGGGTGCAGTCGGACAAGCACAATAAGTGCATCAATTGAAGTCTTTTATTAAAAAGACACTCAGTGCAAAAGTCGCCTAAGGGTGCAGCCGGAAAAGCACAATAAGTGCGTCAATCGAAGTCTTTTATTAAAAAGACACTCCGTGCAAAAGCCGCCTAAGGGTGCAGCCGGACAAGCACAATAAGTGCGTCAATCGAAGTCTTTTACTAAAAAGACACTCGGTGCAAAAGTCGCCTAAGGGTGCAGCCGGATTAGCACAAGTGCGCGAAAACGGCCAACAGGCCACACTACAATACAAGTTCTAGTTACATACACTCAGCGAGGGCACCTCATACTACATCGGCTCAACCTTCGGGATGATGCCCACCTCCTTATAATTAAACAACATTATTTTCAATTCCTCACCCTCAAAAAGATTCCGCAGATCCCCCTCACCAATGCTCGTCCCAATCGGCAAAGACAATAGCTCTCGTTTACCAAACCGTTCTACTCAAAGATGGTCCCGCTCCATCCCCATCCGACGCCGCCTACCACTTCGCAAAACCTCGCCCACACTATGCTTCGACACCACCCTTCGTCGCCAGCACTTGGTCCTTGCACTAGGAAGACCAGCCACCTCACCAACCTCCACCCGCGGCGAGGACTCCGCCGCAACCACATCTAACGCAGCAAAATAATCCAAGTCTTCATCCGAAGACTCTACGGTCCAGGAAAACGGACTCCAAGACTCACCATCAGACGAAAAACACCCAGATCCAGAACCAGATAAATTGTCATTGGCAGGCACTACGGTTGCGGCCACCACAAAATTAGTATCGTCAGCAGTGGTTGCTTGCGTAGACCCGTACATCGGAACCTGCGCAGCAACCGAGTTTCAGTATCACAAAAACAAAATCTTACACCCGATATCCCTAGCCCCTATCCCGCCACCTATGAAGGGCCAGCCAATGCCGCAGGGTCTTCGGCAGCTGGTTCGCCCGCCACCACCGAAGTGTCCCCAGCAGCCGGCGCAACGGCCGGCATGGGGGTCACTAAGGGTCCCTCGCCAACATCGGATGGCGGCGCCAGCTCCCCCCCAGTCCTCTCCTTCGCACCCGACGCCTTGGGCAGTGTGCTATCCAGGTCCCCGAGGTCTTTGACCTCCTCATCATAAGCCATCTACAGAAATAGCATACTCATTCAACAAAAACCACACAAATACACACATATACCCATACATACAATCACAAATATACACATATACTCCATACTTGCTCCATTGCCCGGTCGGACCTCTCCCGGACAGTCTCACGGCTGTGAGGGCCCCACATCCTATCGTAAAGTGCCCCGGCCGACCGCTTCAGCACCGGGTCCTCCACCTGGAAGATTCCACGCTCGAAGTCTCCGTTCGATCAGTAGAAGTCTTCGAAGTGCCCGCATCCCTTGTGGGACAGAGCATTCACGGCCCCTTCGCAGGTGATGAGTGAGGCGAAGGACATGAGGCCTATCACGATCATTGGGAACACCTCCAGCTCAACCTATAGCCACCCGAGGAAGCGGAGGCCCACCTCCTTACCGGACGCTTCAAAGGGAGTGGTCCGCGCACCAAGCTACCGGTACGCGTCCACGAGCTGTGCGTGCGTCCGGTCGACCTCTGCGCGAGTAGAGGCCTCCGCTTTGTCCAGGCGGTCGTGCAGGCTGCTGAGGCTCGTTTCCAACTGCTCGGCACGTTGGCGAGCGAGACTGGCCTCCGCACGCGCAAGTTTGGCCTCGGTTTGTGCAGCTTGTGCCTCAGCGCAGGCTCTATTTGCATCTTTCCTCTCCGCCGCCAACTGATGGCTGAGGTCCTCCTTCTCGGCCACCGCAGCCGCCAACTTCTCCGTCAGCCTAAGGCTCTTGTTTTCCGCAGCTGACTTGTCTCGCACAGCTTCTATATGCTGCACCCGGAGGTGCTCAACCCTGCCCTCGAGTCGTTGCCTCTCGGCAGCGAACTCCGAGGTTAGGGCGCTCGATGCAACATGATCGGCGAAGGTAGCCGCCTGCCATGAAAGGTCCATCAAATTCGCAACCACATAAACACAATGAACTGATGAAGTCCAAGACGACTAACATGCTTCAGCTACTGCGTTGCATGCTTTAGCTGCTGGGAAACAGAAACCGCCATGTCTTTAACGGCGGCGGCCGACGAAATGTCGCCGCTGGCGCAAAACTTGGACCATGGGTCCTGCGAAGCACCCTTCGCCTCGGTTGCCGCCACAGCCGGCGCGGCCACCACCAGAACCGGGACAACAGCCAGTTGCCCAGCATCCGACCCTGCACCACAATCTTGTCCAAGACCTAGTCCCCGTGAAAAAAAACAATAAGTAAACACTCACCAACAAGTCCCCGACCCGTGTGGGCATCGACCATCATGACACCACCCACGCGGTAGTCATCCACGCAGATGTCCATGGCGAGGTCGGCCCCACCCACCGCCGCCTCGGCGGTGCGCAGTGGAGACCGTGGCCCTCGTTCCTTCGTGGGGTCAGCCGAAGGCGGCTTGCTCGAGCCAAAAGCAACAACCCTCACACCCGACAAAGATTTATTGGGCCCAAAGACGGCTGGCTTCACAGCTGGCGGTGGTTTGTTGCTGCCGGGGGCGGCGGACTTCGCGCTTCCTCACGCCCTTTTGACCTCGCGACTAGGGTCCCCGACCCTAGTGAACGCTCGGCGCTTTCTCGTCGCATCTTGGTGATCCTTGTCCATCACAGCCGATACAACAAAAGCAACATTCTGCCCATAAGGAAAAATCTTCATCTCACGGGCCAAACGAGACGTAAACATGTCCTCGACGGCCACCCGGGGGATCGGAACGTTCCTCGGCCATCGACCCCCGGTAACCTCCAGCATTCGCGCCGAAGATTCCCGGAGCTCGGGCGAAGACATCCTTCCCTCGAGGGCCGCAAAAGTTCCCATTAAATCCACAGCAAAACGATCGGAGACCCCCAACCCCTCAACTGTAGTACCTAGTTTTCTTTTTTTAATGACCGGCATAGCTCCCCATGAAGGGCCTTCCTCAGCCGCAGCCGCTGGCTTTTTTCCCTTGCGATCGACGGTAGTAGCAGCGTCGTCTCTAGGGTAACTGCCATATGGCAGACGGTTTAACTCGAAGACACGGTTCAATCGAACATTGGAGCCATGAATATCCCAACTCCACAAAGCCTCCGTCCTCGGCACATATCGCCCCACAATCCTCACTGCTCCATCCTCCACTTCACGCACGAACGCGGCTGGGTTCCGGCCGCGCAAATCCAAAGCGAAGGTAGGACTTCGCACCAACTCCTCGCCCAAGGTAGGCATCTAGCGAGGGCACACTTCGCCAAGCACCCAGCCGTGCGCCAAGGGCCATACTCCATAACCGATGAATTCCTCAACCAAATCACGCCCGCTACTCATGCAGACAGCACACCGGAGGGCCCCTTTGTCCTCATCGTCCTCTGCCACCTCAAACGGTGGGAACGCCACATAACAGTGGGAGCACATGACGGCCGCAGGGAGCCCTTGGAGGTCTTCGATTTCCCCTCCCGAAACATAAAACCAATAGTCCCACCAGTTGCCCCACTTATTCTGAGCGCAAGGAACTATTTCCATGACCTCCGCCGATGTCTTTCCGGTCCTCGGCGTGAAGGTGCATGATCCAAATTGTGCAATCTTGTTCCCAATTTTCCTCTTTTGCCAGTGTAGACAATAGTTCTTAGCGAAGACCTCTACGGATGGCTGACTGCCGTACGAAGTCACCGCTCAGACATACTTCGCCAGGGCAACCACGGCGTTAGGTGTCAACTAGTGGACCTGGACATCGAACCTTTGCAAGACCTCCACCACGAAACGATGCACTGGAAGGCGAAGGCCGGCGATGAAGAACGCCTCGAACACAACTAATTCGCCCTCAGGCTCAGGAATCTCCTCAGCGCCCGGGATGTGCCCAACACCGTCACCAAAGTACCCCAGCTGCTGCATCTCCTGCACATGAACCGAGGAAATCCTCGAGGTGCCGAACTCCACCGTGTGGCCCAGCTGTAACCCCATCGCTGCCAAATCGCTCAGGGTATCCTCGGACGACGGATCGGCCGGCGACGCACTCGCAGCAGATGAGGAGGAAGACATTGCTACGTACCGTCGGCGGCGGCGCGCAGTCTGCTTGACGCGGGCCAGATCTCCGAAGCAGAAGAACAAACGAGGGAAGGCGAGTGGGCGAGTGGTTTCAAAAAGCTAGGGTTTTCCGGCGCACGCAAGGGTAAGCACCAGCCCCAGCCGCACCGACCTTTTATAGATAGGACACGACGCTTCGGGAAACACGCAGTCCAACAGTGCCACGTCCATCAACGGTCACCTCAAAAACCCCTGCGGGACCACTTCGAGCGAGGGCAGCTTCTCCACCATCTAGCGATGTCTTCGACAACAGATGACTCAGTTGAACTGGTCCCTCGGAGGGCAAATGTTGGGTGAAGTCGAAGACGCTACCCTTCGCTCGATGTCTTCGTCGCCTCGCTACACCAACGAAGACCACGCCCAAGCGAGCTGAGAGCGTCGGTCGGATGATGACCGGCTCAGTCACCCTTTGTCCTCTCCATTGCAAGACAAAGACAAGACTCCGACGAAGTCTGCTAGTCCCACGTCCTCATCACGCCCGGAGGCCCATGTGGGATTCGGTCCGCTGTAACGGGCCCCACGCGGATAAGCGTGTTACAGGCCTCATCTGTAATAGCCTTTTCTGTAATGACGATCTGTAACCTCCCCTTGTGGGAATATTCTGCAGATAGTCCAGGTACCCGAGGGCATAAACATCCTTACCAGAGGACAGTGGACACTCGGGTACCTATAAATACCCACGTACAGTGCCCTTGAGAGGCCAGATTAACAGAGCTATTGCCATTCCTCGTTGAACTTTGCAAACACTCTCTCCACTCTCCCATTGGATTCACTTGCCCGGAAAAGCAACTGCCAACAATTACACGTCTCGATGCCAATATAAATGGCACTAAAATCTTGCTCCGGTATGTCGAGCTGGCGCCTACGTGGCAGGAGGTTGGTGCCATGGTCATTGGCGCCGACCTCCCAGAAAATGGCCGCTCGGCCTCATGCGTGTGGCGTGCGTGGTGTGTGTATATATATAATATTATATAATATATAAATAAATAAATAAATAATATATAATAGTATAATATATAATTTATTAATATTATATAATATTTATATTAGTATAATATATCATAAACAAAATTGAGTTATATATTTGTACTTAGACTCAATTTCACAACCCTAAAGTACATATATATCATAAACAAAATTGAGTTATATAGACCTACTCAAAAGTCGGGAGCGTGTTTTGTTTATGACCCTTCTTACTCAAGCGTCTAGGCACTTTAGGATTGTGATATGGGTACCCCTAATTATTGTACCCGACAAGTACTTATGTGCGCGACTTATTGTTTTTACATAACAACAATATGTGTTTTCTTTTAGCTGTTCACGAAGATGTTAGCTGAAATTTATTAGTTGCATGCGCTTATGTAGTATGGTTTCAAAGCTTGCTAGTTGTGTGAGTGCTTGTATCACCATATATAAACACTGTATCATGTCATTTTGTAGTAAATCAAATAAATGCTACAGAAATGTATCGTTCAAACATTAAAACCACTCTTTTTTACAGGCCTCAAAGTGTTACACATATTCATATCATCAACCTTTGAGTATGTCTATATAACTCAATAAAATTGAGTCTAAGTACAAACATATATATTTATATTTTTACATAAATGAATATACTAATATAAAATATATATATATATCTAAATAAATATATATATTATAATATTAATAAATTATATATTATACAAATATATATATATATATATATATATATATATATATGGTGAGGCTATTGGGAGCCCTGGGCTTCCATAGATTATAGGAAGCTCAAGCCACCCTCCTACACCACCGGACCAGCCTCGCCACTAGCCTACTCCCGCATGCGTTCTATTCCTTACATGCACGCAATTTTTCCCATTTGCATGCGTGAGAAATTAGGAAGCTTAGAGCAACTCCAGTAGTTTATGTATAATTATACTACCTAAATTCTTGTAACACCCCGTCTAATCTCTAGACCGGCGGTATTTACTCCTGGCAGCTCTCTAGAATCATATATTGTCCCCACAGACCAATACGGGTCTTTTTGTGCATACTTTGTCCTCACCCATGTGCACTCGAGAAAACTTCCCGGTCGGACACCCATCCCAAATTTCTCCAAGCCAAGCAATCTTAACTTGGAGGTTCTTTCGAGATAGGCTTCTGAAAAAGAAGATGCACCTTATTGGTATAGATACTCTATTAATTCTATTAAGCCTTGGGCCAGGATATCACAATCCACCACCTTAGAAGACCGACGTCCTCGTCGGTCAACCCCAATCCAGGAATCTCCCCCTCTTAGCCACGTCTGTGTGTCTAGTGTCGTCATATGCCATACCATGTGACCACTCTGGGCCCGTGAAACCTCGAGGATCAGCTTTGATACCACTTGTAACACCCCGTCCAATCCCTGGACCGGTGGTACTTACTCCTGGCAGCTCTCTAGTATCATATATTGTCCCCACAGAGGTCTTTTGTGCATACTTTGTCCTCATCATGCACCCCCGACAAAACTTCCCGGTCGGTCACCCATCCCAAATTGCTCCAAGCCAAGCACGCTTAACTTGGAGGTTCTTTCGAGATAGGCTTTCGAAAAAGAAGATGCACCCTATTGGTATGGAAACTCTATTAATTCTATTAAGCCTTGGGTCAGGATATCACCATCCAAGGGCCAAAATATCATAATTTTAGGTTTAGCAAGTCCTCAAATAATATAGGAAACAAAAAAACTCATCTCCTCCAACAGTTCTCTATATATTAATTTCTAAATATGTTAAAATTTAACATGTTACCAGTTTAAGTGGGACCATCAGTGATGACAGATTGCATTGGACTATGTTAATATATCTTTACTTCCGACATGTGCACGTGCGGCTATTGCATTGACAATTATTTAATCTCTAGCTGACTACCCGCCGTGATTATACATTCTCGACGTTCAACATATGGACTATGTTAATATATATTTACTATAAAATGGAAAAGGCACAAAAATATAAAAATTACAGGCTTTTACGTAGAGAGTTGGTAAATGGTTGCTAAATGTAGGGAGAAAATGAGGTTAGATGAGAAATAGCTAAATTTAGTAAGTTCATTTAGAGAGCCGTTGAAGAGGAGTTTTTGGTTTACCTTCCTAGATTATTGATTTAGGGAGTTTTTGTAGAACTACTAGAGTTGCTCTTATTCGTTAACTACTACATGCATGGAAACAAAAAATCTAATTTGAATGCTTTATTCCGTCCATAAATATAGGATCTCTATAGCAGACATGCAACTAAACTCGTTAGAAATATTTTATGATATATAATAATACTAATTATACTACACGGTGTATGTATTTATGCAATACGGTACGCTACGTAGAAAATCAGTTTTCTGCTACATGTGCACAAATTTAGGATGACAAGAATGTGTGTTGAGAGGAAATGAATTGACATGCATAGAAACAAAAATCTGATTTAAATGTTTTATTTCCCCCATAAATATAGGATCCCTCCAACATCAATGCAGTTAGGCTCGTTAGAACCAGTTTATGACATATACTGATACTAATTATGCTACTCAATGTAAATATTTATGCATTGTGGTACATCGCATAAAAAATGTTTCCTACTGCATGCGCACAAATTTACGAAGACAAGAATGTGCCTTGAAAGGAAATGAATTGACATGCATAGAAATAAAAAAATCTGATTTAAATGCTTTATTTCGTCCATAAAAGTAGGATCTCTACAACAACCATGTAGCTCAGATTGTTGGAACCAATTTAGGACATATATTGATACTAAATATGTTACACGGTATAGATATTTATGCAATGTGGCACATCGTCTAGAAAATCTATTTTCTACTGCATGCACACAAATTTAGGATGACAAGAATGTGCGTTGAAAGGAAATGGATTGGCATGCATGGAAACAAAAAAATCTGATTTAAATACTTAATTTCCTTCATAAATATAGGACCTCTTCAACAACCATATATCTAACCTCGTTAGAACCATTTTATGATATATATTGAGACTAATTATAGTACACGGTGAATGTATTTATGCACTGCAGTATATTGTGTACAAAATATATTTTTTTTGCATGCACACAAAATTAGGGTGACAAGAATGTGAGTTGAAAGGAAATGGATTGACATGCATGGAAACGAAAATCTGATGTTCAATGCTTTATTTCGTCCACAAATATAGGATCTCTCAACCAGCCATGCAGTTAGGCTGGTTAGAACTAGTTTATGATATATACTGATACTAATGATGCTACTTGTGGAAGTTATTTATGCATAGCAGTACACGACATAAAAACAACAAAAGTTTACATAAAATGTGAAAAGAAATATTAGAAACATACAAAAGATGGAAGGAGAGCCATGAACTGACAATGTATCATAAAAACTTTTTGACTTTGGCATAAATATGTATACAAAATCGCATAAAAACAGGGTCGTCGATCCCCCACCGCTCGAGCCTAGGGAAGGTCGCGCGTCGTCACCGGCCGTAGGACGCCAGCTGGCGCCACTCCGGGGCGCGTGCCTCCCAGATCCGCTGCCGCGAGCGCGCCTCCTAGATCCTCGATCCTGGGGGAGCGCCGCCGTCGGCCGTCGCTCGGTCCTGGGGGAGCGCCACCGTCGCTCGATCACGGGGGAGCATCGCCGTCGCTCAGTCCTGTGGGACGTCGCCGTCGCTCGATCCTTTAGGAGCATCGCCGTCGCTCGATCCTGGGGGAGCGCTATCGGCGTTTAGTGTCTGACTGCACACCCGGTGGTACCCTCATGGTGCTTTTGGGTAGGATGGTGTCGCTGATTGTAACTCGATGGTTCGTGCCAGAAGCACGAGAAAGAGAGTCAAGCGATTTTATGCAGGTACAGGCCGCTTTGAGGGGCGTAATACCCTACTTGCTGGGGTGGCTTTGTATGTGTGGTGTGTTTACAAGTAGTGTTTCCCGTATGGAGAGGTGCTAATTGAGATGAAAATGATGGGGTTCCCCCTAGGCCTTATATAGACGACTGTGGGGCATTCCCTACACACACGTTGATCACACTCTTCCAACTTATCTCCTAGCTAATAGCGAACAGACTTTGCTTATCTTGATGAAAACCTGGTGGCTCCGTTCCGAGCTATCTCCGGCATTTGAGGGCGTCGGGCGCGGGAAAAACGAACGGCTTCCTCGGGATCATGCCTAATCCCACGAACGATCCGGACGTGAGCTCATCACCTTCTTGGGTCGACCCATTTCAACTGTAGTCTTTGCCCATCCAACGATGCGATGACCTTGCAGGACGACTGGCTTGTGGCCCCAAATAGGGTTTTCGCCTTCTAGTGGACCTGGGGGTATCTGTCCCTCACAACCCCGCAATCTTTGAGTTGATTTTGAAATAATCGACTCAAAGGTTTCTGGTCCTACCTATGGGTTCATAGCATGACTTGATCTATTGTACCTCTGTTGGGTGTAGCCCCTGAGCTTTGAGTGGATTAGAAGTAATCCATTCAAAGGTATTCATCCTTATGCTTTTGAGATCAACACTTGGCTTCAAGCATTGTGGATCTGTTGGGTGCACTAAAGGTGCACCCAATGGGTGTAGCCCCCGAGCTTTGTGTTGATTTAGATGTAATCCATTCAAAGGTCTTCATCCTTATGCTTTTGAAATCAGCACTTGGCTTCAAGGCATTGTGAATCTGTCGGGTGGTGCACCCAATGGGTGTAGCCCCCGAGCTTTGAGTTGATTTTGAAATAGTCAATTCAAAGGTCTTCATCTTGTGCCGCTTTCAATATAATTTTTTAGAATAACTAGGTGATGACATCTGTTCATGTCTTGTTAGGTCTGGAATCAATTTGATTGGTGACAAGTTGGACATCTGGCCGGTTGAAACAGAGGACCCTTGGCTGGACACCACTCAGCCCTGTACTTTAATGCTTCTGTTGATTGGACTTGTGCTTCGGTAACCACATTTAGACTTCCTCCCATTTTAGCCAATCTTTTCTTTTTGTCGCGGTAAATTCATTGCGTATATTTTGCACGTATTGCCACTTCAAAAAATCTTGAAGATTCCGGGCGGTACACCCATTGGGTGTGCCCAAATGGTGTCTGCTCCGCGAAAGGTATTTATTGCGTTGTCCTGAAGTAGTAATTTGATGCGACAAAGGGGTATAATCATTTGCCTAAGCAGTTGACTTGAGTCCAACCGGTGTCGTGTTACGTGAAACGGTGCCAGTTGCCTGACTCATTTTTAGGCAGCTTGAATTGCTTATTGAATTCTTGCGACTGTTCGGTGAGTGGGGTAGGAAGTGGACGGTCACCCCTTGGCCTCTTTAAATAGCCCGCTTGCCTTGGCTCTTGCCCTTGTTCACTTGCTCTCTTCTTCCTCATCACTTCTCCCCCTTCTGCACGACCATGGGCAGAGGCAAGGGATGGCCTCGCCGCGCTGACGGGAAGTGCAAGCATGCTCCGAGTCCACCCTCAGAGGACTTCGAGGACTCGGAGTACTCAGAGGAGGTTTCCTCCGAGTATGATCGGTCGCCTGCTCCAGCGTCCCACGTGGCGTCGTCCGAGGACTCAGACGACTCCATGGGGCTGTCCGTTGCGGCACGGGCATACTAGCGATCCATCGAAAGTGTCGGGCTCGGTGGGTCGGAGGACTCGGAGGAGGTCGAAGATTCCTCCAACTCCGAGGAGTGGAGCGATGGCGAGGGCGACGGCAGTGAGGATGACGGTAGCAGCGGCGATGATGATGGCAAGGGCAACGGTGACGGCGAAGGCAGCGGTGACGGCAAAGGCAACGATGACGGCAAAGGCGACGGCGACGGCAAAGGCGACGGCGACGGCAAAGGCGACGACGACAGCAAGGGCGACGGTGGCGACGGCAATGGCGGAGGCAAAGGCGACGGCAACAAGAAGGGTGACAGCAAGGGAGACGGTGACGATGGCAAGGGCGACGACGACGGCAACGTCGGCGGCATAATGCTGCTGGCATAAATATTAGTATAGGTAGCAGTAGTAGTAGTTAGTAGTAGAATAAGGTAGTTTAGTTAGTAGTGTAGTGTAAGTAGTAGTGTAATGTAATGTGATGTAATGATCGAGGGGTGAGGAGTCCGACTCATGATGTGTAATACCCAATCTGTAATTTGTAAGAGATAATAAAAAAAAGGGACACAATTTCACTTTATCTATATGTGAGTTTGACTTTTATGCATCATCACATGTGAACACCATCTTTAAAAACAATTAATAAAAAATACATACCACTAAATTATGCATCATACTGGATTTTATTTGGTGTGCATTTTGTGACAACATAAAATGACAAGAAATATATTAATTCTCAAATTAGAATTTAAATCCTAAAGGAAATTCTAGAATTCAAACAAGAGGGGTAAATACTTACATATAAGATCAAACAAAAATATAAATTAATTAAGTCAGGTTCATATTGGTATTTGGAATTATACAGTAAATTTAAGTATGAACTTCACACATAAGTTCAAATTTGGGATTTAAATTTGAAATTTAAAAGGGAAAAGAAAACATAAAGTAAGAAATATAAAAGAAAAATAAAAAGGAAAAAGAAAAGGGGCGCCTAACTGGGCCTGACCGCAATTCAGCCCACCAGTAGAAGCCCACTGTTGGAACTTGCTCTCCTGGGCAAGTTGATCCAACGGGGGAATGAAAGCAACGTAAACAGGGTTTCAACTTGAGATGGCAATAGCTCTATTAATCCGGTCTCTCAAGGGCACTGTACGGGGGTATTTATAGGTGCCTGAGTGCCCAACGTCTCAGTGTAAGGACGCATGTACCCTCAGGAACCTGGACTATCCCCGGAATATTCCCATAAAGGAGGGTTACAGACTGTCATTACAGAAAAGCTATTACAACTCGGGCCCGTAACACGCTTCTCCGTGCGGGGCCTGTTACAATGGGCCGAATCCCACGTGGGCCTCAAGGCCGAGTGAGGACGTGGGATGGGGCGACGTCGTCGTAGGCCTTCATCTCGTAGTGTAGAAGGCGAAGGGTGGACCTCGCCAGTTCTTCTGCTTCTGTTGGCACAGCGAGAAAGACGAAGGCTGGAGCGAAGGGTAGCGTCTTCGCCTTCGCCCCAACATTTGCCCTCCGAGGGACCAGTTCGACTGAGTCATCTAGTGCCGAAGACGTCGCTAGATGGTGGAGACGCTGCCCTCGCTCGAAATGGTTCCGCGGGGGTTTTTGATGTGACCGTTGACGCACGCGGTACTGTTGGACTACGGGTTTCCCGAAGCGTCGCGTCCCGTGTATAAAAAGGAGGGCGGGGCGGTGCGGTTCAGGTGCACTTTCTGCACGCCGCAAAACCCTAGCCTCCTTTTGAAACCGCTCGTCCGCTCGCCTGCCCTCCTTGCTCCTGCTCGTCGGAGATCTGGCCCACGTTGTAACACCCCAGGTGTTTATATTCCGCTCGACAACGAGTACGGATTTAAGCACGTAATATCAGTGGGTAAAACGGATGCGAAATTTTAATAATCTTCGCCTATCGCGATTTTAATATCGCATCTGTGCCGTCTGTCGTGAGTGCGACATCATTTTTATTTTCATCTATTCGGGCTCGTCCTAAATTTTCGTGCTGTTCGGAACATATTTGTTCTGAAAATCGGGCGTGAGGTTAATAATTCAGATATGGTTTTGGCTAATTTTAGTCGAATCCCATAGAACAAATTCTCGAAGACGAAATCCGTCTTATTCGGGCCGTCGTTTCTCGCGCCGATCCAAAACTTTGGATATAAATAACAGCGCAAACTCATCTGATTCTAAAGCATTCGCTAAATCAAAACCATGTCATCCTTACTGTCTATATCGTATGCATTGCTAAAAAATTAGAACCGAGCTGAGTATTCATAACTAATCTGTTTCCCTGTTCAGACTGCGGATAAAATTATCTGATCTAAATTAAATCAAGCGTAGTCTGTACTTGTTGATGGATATTTTTTGTTTTGCCCGGTTTACATCTCGCGCCGATTTAATCAGAGAATTAAATTATCTTTGTGTTCTCGTATAAAGAAAAATAAAAAAATTCAGCCGTAGCCTCATCCATTACGCGTCATCGTTCCTATCTTCTTCCTTCCCAGATTTTTCCGCCGCCGTTCCCTGTTGAATTCTCTGCCGTCGTCCTTAGCAACGGCAGATTTTTCCTGGTTCGCCGGTGCTTATCCCCTAAGCGCGATCTCTATTTCTTCCACGGAAGTGCGCTTGCTGCCTCTCTCTTCCCAGCAGCGAGTCTCCTCACCGGCGCCAAGTCCCTTCTCCAGCTCGACGATGAAGAAGAACAGGAAGGATATCGGAAGAGCAGCAAGAAGCGAAGTAGTGGAAGTCTGAATGAGATTAATTTCTTCTCTCTTCACTCTGTCTTCAGTATTCAGTTTATATTGCTAATGTCTTACAAGCCAATTTGGCCCAATACGACCACCACCACACAACTAGTTCACCCATTTAGCTCCTGAAACTCGTGGATTCGGCCTTCTAATTCTGCGGCCCATTCTTTGAACGCCAGCCTTCTCTTCTTTCCCGGCATTCTCCTTCTGCTCTTGCTGCGTCAGTCTTCTCACACTCGCGTGCTCCCTGTGCTGGATTTTCCTCTGCTCTCTCCCATTGTGCCCAGCCAGAGCCGCCCCCAATCGCCGTGCGCCCTGCTCCTCGCGTCCCCCTGCTCCCTCCCTCCCTCCCTCATCTTCCTCACGCTCGGATGTCACCAGAGCTTCCCCCAAGGCCGGAATCCCTGGCTGCGGCTGCTGCTCTGAAGTTCTCCCTGCGCGTCTCGAGCTTCTCCGCGATGGCTGCCATGGAGTCCACCGTACCACGCCCGGCCGGAAACTTCCTCCAGCGCATGGAGCTCCTCCAGCCGCGTCCCCTCAGCTCGTTTACCCAGCTCGCCCAACCTCCCTGCTCTCTCTCCCTGTTCCCCCTGCTCGCCCCTGCGCAGGTGAGTCACCCCGGTCCGGCTAGGACACCGGACGTCGTGCGCAAGTCGATTTCCTTCTCGAGCTCGGCGGCAGGTCATGGTGATGCCTTGCTCCTCCTAGCTCCTTCTCCCTTGCCGCGCGCACCTTTTCTGCGCCGCGCCCTAGCCCCTCTGCCGAGCTCGTCCATAGCCGGCTTCGAGCTCGGCCAATGCGTGGACACCAGACGAACTCCCTGGAACTCGCGCCATAACCCTGTTCATCAGCGGCGCGCGGATTCCTCTCCTCCCTAGCCCCTGTTCGGATTTCACCTGGCCGCTGCTGCTCCATCGGATCGACCAGTCTGTGCGCCGAGCTCAGCGTCCTTTGTTTTCCCCATGGCGCGTCCTGCTCTGTTGCTGCCTGCCGGAGTTTGCCGATGGCCTGTGTCGTTCCTGCGCGCCGTGGTCGTGTGCAATTCGCGCACAGCTCGCGGAGCTTCTCCTCGCCCCGCTCCTAGATCGTCGTCCCTATTCCCCCACAGCCGCGACGCCGAGCTCGCCCCAGCCGTAGCTCCTCATCGTGTGCCTCCACACCGGTGCTCGACTAGCTCGACGATGATCAGACCGTCGCCCTGCTATGTCGTGTTCCATTTCCGAAACACAGCTCTTCGTTATGGCCGTTAGACCGCCGTTGATCTAGTCGTCGCAGCTCCTCTGTCACGGTTGATCTTGGTTTCTTCCGTGCCGCCGACCGTCGACCTCGTCGTTGCCTCACAGCGCTTGGACAACGACATCGTTACTGGGCAACATGTTTGCCCGTCGCCACGTTATCTTCAACATCACGACTCTACTAGACTTCGTGCGCTCGTCGACACTTAGTTGTCGATCTCCGCCACGTCAGCCTTGACGCGTCTTGCGTTCGCGCTGGAAGATGAAAGAGAAGAGCTAGAGCAACACTCGTCAAGTATCAGTGGTATGTGCAAGCCGTATAATGTCGTCCATTTCGTGGTTTCAAGTCGAATTTAATTATAGTAAGCTGATTCGCTACTATTATTATTTTGTTTTAATGAATGGATTGATAGATCTGTAGGTTGCGACGATTATTCTGCTTATAGCTCGGACGCGTATTTATTCGATGCTTGTAGGAATACGGGGCTACATGTAGCATGGTAATTGTATCCTCGATTTCGAAGTCGTCGTGCTGTATAGCTAAGTCTAAGTCTCAAGGCATAGGTTATGTCTAATTACATTGATACGTGTGTACAATAGGGGTTGTCGAGGTTACGAGGAAAGAAATTAATTGTGCTTCTGTGTTGAAGACAATAATTTGCTTTAGGAGATTTATAATAGTAAGCCTAAGTTCGTTAATCTTTAGGTGTATTCTTTAGCCAAGAAAAATATAGTCTTTATACATAATTGTAGTTCTTGTTCAAGTTAACTTCGGTTAAGCTAGAGTAACTTGATTATTGTGTTTAATTGTTTAGCTGCATCTAGCGTGTGCTTAGGAGTGATGTATTGTGCTTCGCCATTAAGTAATTAATTATCTATTACGTAGCATTATTTAAGTTGTGATATTCCCGTTTATATGCATTCATGTGCATTATGCAAATCATTTAGGTATGTTAATTAATCGCATGATACGGAAGAAGAACCAAGCCGGCCCCAAGCGCGGGCTAATATGCAAGCTGAAGCTGATGAATCAACCTGAAGACGGTTAAATCAAGCAAGTGCTCGGTCGAAGGATACTCGTCAAGCAGACGTCACCTAACAACACTAACCTAGTGTTACTCAGGCAAGCCCCGGTGCATTTGCCACCTTCCTTGATGTTTTTAAAATTTTTCTCACTTGCTTGCTGCATTAGGTGATAGGAGTTGAATGCTTAAACAATTCCTGCATTACCTTCCTTGAAATTGATTACCCTCCTTGAAACCCTGTTTTTACAAAAAGGTTTTACTATGTTTAGTATTGCTCTAGAAAAACAAAAGGATTTGTTTTACAAAAGATGATTGGCAAAGTGGGTGGGATGTTTTCGAAAATAAAACTTGATGGTGGATCTGTCAAAGGCCTTGATGGATTCAACATCGGAAAAGATGTACCTCTGCCAGGTACCAAGTTTTTGGGTTTAATGATTAAGCTGAGACCGGGCGGGGGACTTGCACGAGAAAGGAGTCTCGGTGTAGTGTCTCCGTCTGAGTCGATTAAGGAACATGTCGATGTAGGCTTGATGACCGAGGACCCTTTAACTGGTCACATGCATCGTCATGGGTAAGCCTTGCCTCGGGCAGACTAAGGCCAGAATAAGATAACACGAAATGGGCGTGGAGCGGTGGCGGGAGTAGCGTGTACCCTCCGTAGCAAGAGGCTGGACGGTGGTGTATCTGTGCTCTCGGTTTGCGTGAACCTGATCTGGTCTTAAGAACCCCGGTGGCGGGTTGACATATGCAAGGGTTAAGTGCTACATATGTCGTGTGATCGGAGATCCTCAGCTGAGTATAATCGATTCGGATCGTCGTACCTTCGTGGTTATGAAGACTTGGTCACTGCCCTATACGTAGAACTCCAGTAAAGATGAATGAAAGGTTTGCTAAGAAATTGGCTAGTACAGGTCAAGTGATTGAACTAGGGTAGAAAGAACTCTAGCTGCAGGTAATTTTACTTAACCTGACAATAAAATTGGATTTTAAGGATCCACTCGTAGTAAGCTTTTCTGTAAAACAGAGTCCTTGATTCTTGATAAGCCATACCTTGACTCCCTCTAGCCAGCATACCCTTGAGAGTCTTTTCTTTAGTCGGGTAAGTCTTGCTGAGTAATTCCGTACTCAGGGTTTTATTCCCTGTTGTTTTTCAGGTTCTAACCTTGTGCCGCTGTGATGATGTTAAGTGCCGGTGGGCTCGGCCTTCTTATAAGTCTAAGTACTCCTTCTATACTTCTTATTGAGGATGGTCTTTTGAGCTAGCATATATTTCAAACTTATACTTTTGTAATCACTCCGATAAAATAATATAAAATGTTTGTAACTTGTAAAATTTGGTAGTAAGATTTCCGCTGCAAAAATGTTGGTGTGTGTGATTTGTGTTACTTAATCCCGCGGTTTTGGTTGTAAGTGGTTTATCCGATGTCCTTGGGGCAATCGGACAGATCCTGTTAAGTTATCTGGTGCACATGCATAGCTGTCTGAGGTCTTTGGGATAAGGACAAGTGCATGTGGACCCAATAACTTGGAGGTTCTGCCACACGCGTCAAGCAGACCGCCCGCCGCCGCCGACGGTACGTAGCCATGTCGTCCTCTTCCTCGTCTGCTGCGAGTACCCCACCGGCCGCCGCATCGTCAGAGGACACTTTGAGCGACTTGGCGGTGGAAACGCTACATCCTGGTGATACAGTGGAGTTTGGCGTGTCGCGAATCTCCTCGGTCCGCGTTTAGGATATGCAGCAACTTGGGTATTTTGGCAGCAGAGTGGGGCGTGTTCTGGGGGCGGAGGAGGTCCCCGAGCCGGAGGGCGAGCTGGTCGTGTTTGAAGCTTTTTTCACCGCTGGCCTTCGTCTGCCTGCACATCGATTCGTGGCGGAGGTCCTACAGAGATTCGAGGTCCAGGTCCACCAGCTGACGCCGAATGCCGTGGTGGCCCTGGCGAAGTATGTCTGGGCGACGACTTCGTATGGTGGTCAGCCCTCTATGGAGGTCTTCGCAAAGCATTATTGTCTGCATTGGCAAAAGAGGAAAATTGGACATGAGATTGCACAATTTGGATGGTGCATATTTACCCCGAGGACCGGGAAGACTTCGATGGAAGTCGTGGAGTTGGTTCCCTGCGCCCGCAATAAGTGGGGCAATTGGTGGGATTTCTGGTTTTACGTTTCCGAAGGCGCAGTCGAAGACCACCCAGGGCTCCCCGTGGCCGTCATGTGCTCGCATTATTAAGTAGCGTACCCACAGTTTGAGGTGGCAGAGGATGATGAAGACGAAGGGGCCCTTCGGCGCGCTGCCCGCATGAGTAGCGGGCGTGACTTGGTTGAGGAGTTTGTCAGGTACGGGGTATGGCCCTTGGTGCATGGCTGGGCGCTGGGCGAAGTATGCCCTCGCGAGATGCCCTCCTGGGGCGGACAGCGGGTGCGAAGTCCTGCCTTCGCATTGGATTTGCGTGGCCGGGATCCCGCCGCATTCGTGCGTGAAGCGGAGGACGGTGCGGCGAGGATCGTGGGGCGCTACGTGCCGAAGACGGAGTGTCTACGGAGCTGGGATATCCGTGGGTCCAACGACAGATTGAATTGGGTCTTTGAATTGAACCGCTTGCCGTATGGTGGTTATCCTGGGGAAGACGCCACCGACCGCCGTGGGAAGAAATCGATGGGCGTGACCGAGGAAGGGGCTTCGCAGGAGGCTGCCCCAACCACTAAGAAGAGAAAATTAGGTACTATAGTGGGGGGATGGGGGTGTCTGATAGTTTTGCTGTGGATTTGATGAGGACGTGCGCAGCCCCCGGGGGAAGGATGTCTTCGCCCGAGCTCCGGGAGTCTTCGGCGCGAATGCTGGAGGTTACCGGGGGTCGATGGCCTAAGAATGTTCTGATCCCCCGCGCGGCTGGCGAAGACTTCTATACGTCCCACATGGCACACGACTTGAAGGAGTTTCCTTACGGACGGAATATTGCTGTTGTTGTGTCGGCAGTGATGAACAAGGATCGTCAAGACGCTGCGCAGAAGCGCTGGGCCGTCGTCAGGACGGCAGATCCTACGCGCGAGGCGAAGAGGGCGTGGGGGAGCATGAAGGCTGCTGCCTCCGGTAGTAGCAAGCCGGTGGCGCCTGCGAAGGTAGCTGCTCCCGGACCCAACAAGGCGTCAGCAAGCGTGAAGGCTGCCGCCTCTTGCGGAGGCAGGCCTCCTCTGGGCGAACCTACGAAAGGACAGGAGCTGCCTTCGCCAGGGAGACGTGTTGCTGGCTTCGGCACGAATATTAGTGTCGAGGATTATCTTGTTGGTAAGTTTTTTTTTGACCGATGATATGTTGTAGGGTCGGGTGAGGGACAGTTGGTTGTTGTCCCGCCTTCGGTGGCAACGACTTCGCCATCGGCGGTGGTAAGGGCGAAGGGAGCCGCACAGGACCCGTGGGTCGCTTTCTGCGCGAGGGGCGAGATTCTGACAGCCGCTGCCGCTAAGGACGTGGCGGGCACCATGTTCTAGCGGCTGACGCAGCAGCTGAAGCAAGTAAGTTTTGCTGGACTTCGATATTTGTTGTTTCGTTGAAGGTTTAGGTCTCATGTGTTTTTGTCAGGCGGCCGACTTCGCCGACCGTGTTGCGTCGGGCGTCCTGACTGCAGATGTCGCTGCCGAAGTTGAGAGTCTTCGGGCGCAGCATGCGGATGCTGTCCGGGAGAAGTCGACTGCGGAGAGCAAAAACTGCAGGCTCGTGGAGAAGGTGGCGGCCTTGGAGGCCGAGAAGATGGACCTCTAGCACTGGCTGGCGGAGGAGAGGAGGGAGGCTAACCAGGCCATCGCTAAAGCGCAGGCTGCGCGAGCGGAGGCGAAGGTGGCGCGGGCGGAGAACAGTCTCGCCAGCCAACGCGCCGAGGAGTGGGAGGCAAGATTCAATGCCCTGCGCGGCCGCGTGGACAAGGCCGAGGCCTCGGCGCGCTCGGAAGTCGGGCGGACGCACGCGCAGTTCGTGGATGCGTACCGCGATCTGGGTGCGCGGACCGCAGACTTCTAAGTGCCCGACCAAGAGGCAGGCCTTCGCTTCCTCGAATGGTTGCCGGAGGAGCTGCTGGTGCTCCCGACTATTGTGCAAGGTTTCATGTCCTTCGCCTCCCTCGTCACCTGCGAGGGGACCCTGAACGCGTTGTCCCGCGAGGGGTGCCGACACCACGAGGTCTTCGACCAATCAGACGAGAACTTTGAATGTGAAGTTTTCAAGGCCGAAGACCCAATGGTGAAGCAGTCTGCGGGGGCACTCTTCGACAGGATGTGGGGTCCGCACGGTCGGGAGGCGGTTAAGGAGCGGTCTGACCGGGCGATAGAGCAGGTAAAGGTTATCTGTTGTTTTTGTGTGGTTGTGTTTGGGGTATGTGTGGTTTTGCTGAATGGGTGTGCTGTTGCTGCAGATGGCGTGTGCCGAGGATGTCAAGGACCTTGGAGATCTGGTCAGCGTGCTGCCCGAGGCTGAGGTCGACCCGGTGCCGCCTTCGAGTGCCGGTGAAGGCTCCTCGGCTGCATCCGTGCCTACCATGGCCGGTGAAGGCCCTTTGCCAGCCCCTGCGCCGACGACCGAAGATCCCCCGAAGGTGGTGGCTGAGCCGGTGACCGAAGACCCCACGGCCGCGGCCGGGCCTTCGCAGGTGGCTGAGTAGGAGTTTGGGGAGTTTGTAGATTTTGTCTGTGTTACTGAACCTTGGTTGCTGTGCAGGTTCAGGATTTTGGGCCTGCGCACGCAATCGGTACTGTCAATGATAATTTTGTGGCGTCTTCGATCGTGGTTGCTGAAGACGATTCTGATGATTCTGTGTCTAAGTGTTTTGAGTCTGATGATTCTGGGAGTTCGATTGTGTGGACAGAGGAGTCTTCGGATGAGGATTTGGATTACTTTGCGGCATTGGATGTGGCTGCGGCGGAGGCTTCGCCGTGTGTAATGGGTGATGAGGATCTTCCGGGTGCGAGTGTTGGGCATAGGCGGCGAAGGGCGGTGGCGAAACGGAGGGTGAGTGAGCTGCCGCGAGGTAATAGGCGTCATCATGGTGAGGTGGAAGGTGGTCGCCTTCGTGTGGACGGGGCTGGCAAGCGGGAATTGTTGTCCTCGCCGGCTGGGGCGAGTGTGGGTGAGGGGGAGCTGCGAAGTCTGTTTGCGGGTGAGGAATTGAGGATAATGTTGTTCAACTATAGGGAGATGGGTATCATCCCGAAGGTTGACCCAATGTAATGTGCGATGCCCTCGCTGTATGTATGTAACCATACTCTTGTGTGATGAAGCTGCGCGCCTTCGTTGATCAGGCCGCTCCCGTAGGCTTCGATTTTTTCGTACTAGTATTCCGGCTGCACCCGTAGGCGACTTTTACGTGGAGGGTCTTTTGGAAAAGATTTGATTTTTCGCACTTATTGTGCTAGTCCGGTGTTGGAACTTGCTCTCCTGGGCAAGTTGATCCAACGGGGGGGGGGGGGGGGGGGGTGAAAGCAATGTAAACAAGGTTTTAACTCGAGACGACAATAGCTCTATTAATCTAGCCTCTCAAGAGCACTGTGCGGGGGTATTTATAGGTGTCTGAGTGCCCAGCGTCAAGGATTAAGGACGCATGTGCCCTCAGGCGCCTTGGTCCTCCCCGGAATATTCCCATTAATGCAGGGTTACAGACTGTAATAATAAAAAAACCTTTACAAATTAGGCCTGTAATACGCAGCGACCGCGCGGGGCCCGTTATGATGGGCCGGATTGCACGTGGGCCCTCGTGTTGGGCGACGCCGCGGGATGGGGCGACCTCGCAATAGGTCTTCGTCCTTCGGCGTGTCGGACGAAGGGTGGAGTCTGCCAGTCGTCGTCTCCGTTGGTGCAGCGAGACTGGCAAAGGCATCGAGCGAAGGGTAGCATATTCGCCTTCGCCCCAACATTTGCCCTCCGAGGGACCAGTTCGACCAAGTCATCTGGTGCCGAAGGCATCGCTAGATGGTGGAGACGCTGCCCTCGCTCGAAGTGGTTCCGCGGGGTTTTTTGACATGACCGTTGATTGACACCGCACTGTTGGATTGTGGGTTTCCCGAAGCGCCGCGCCCTGTGTATAAAAGGGGGTGGGGGTGGTGCGTTTTAAACTTTATCTTTCCGTAGCACCGCGAAAACCCTAACTTCCATTTCAAACCGCTCGCTTGCTCGTCTGCCCTCCTTGCTCCTGCTCGTCGGAGATCTGGCCCATGTGAAGCAGACCGCCTGCCACCACCGACGGTACGTAGCCATGCCGTCCTCTTCCTCTTCCTCTTCTGCTGCCGATACACTACCGGCCGACGCATCGTCCGACGAGACGCTGAGCAATGTGGCGCAGAGGAGTTGCGTCCCGGCGACACAGTGGAATTCGACGCGTCGCGGATGTCCTCGGTCCACGTGCAAGACATGCAACAACTTGGATATTTTGGCGGCGGAGTGGCACGTGTCCCGGGGCGGTGGAGGTCCCCAAGCCGGAAGGCGAGTTGGTCGTATTCGAGGCTTTTTTCGCCGCTGGCCTTCGTCTGCCTGCGCATCGATTTGTGGCAGAGGTCCTGCGTATATTCGAGGTCTAGGTCCACCAGCTGACACCGAATGCCGTGGTGGCCCTGGCAAAATATGTCTGGGCGACGACTTTGTACGGCGGGCAGCCCTTTGTTGAAGTCTTCGCGAAGCATTATTGTCTACATTGGCAGAAAAGGAAAATTGGACATAAGATTGCACAATTTAGATCTTGCACATTTACACCGAAGACTGGCAAGACTACGATGGAAGTCGTTGAGTTGGTTCCCTGCGCCCGCAATAAGTGGGGCAACTGGTGGGAATTTTGGTTCTACGTTTCCGAAGGCACGATCGAAGACCATCCAGGGCTCCCCGTGGCCGTCATGTGCTCACATTATTACGCAGCGTACCCGCAGTTTGAGGTAGCGGAGGATGATGAAAACGAAGGGGCCCTTCGGTGCGCTGCCCGCATGAGTAGCGGGCGCGACCTTGTTGAGGAGTTTGTCGGGTATGGGGTATGGCCTTTGGCGCATGGCTGGGCGCTGGGCGAAGTATGCCCTCGCCAAATGCCCTCTCGTGGCGGGATGCTGGTGCGGAGTCCTGCCTTCGCACTGGATTTGCATGGCCGAGATCTCGCCGCATTCGTGCGTGAAGCGGAAGACGGTGCGGCGAGGATTGTGGGGTGCTACGTGCCGAAGACAGAGGGTCTGCAGAGCTAGGATATCCGTGGGACCAATGACAGGCTGAATCGGGTCTTCGAGTTGAACCGTTTGGCTTACGGTGGTTATCCCGGGGAAGACGCCGCCGACCGCCGCAGGAAGAAACCGATGGGCGGGACCGAGGAAGGGCCATCGCAGGAGGCTGCCCCGGCCGCTAAGAAGAGAAAATTAGGTATTATAGTGGGGGGAAAGGGGTGTCTGATAATTTTGTTGTGGAGTTGATGGGGACATGCGCGGCCCCCGGTGGAAGGATGTCTTCACTCGAGCTCCGGGAGTCTTCGGCGCGAATGCTGGAGGTTACCGGGGGTCGGTGGCCAAAGAATCTTCCGATCCCCTGGGCAGAGGGCGAAGACATGTCTACGTCTTGTATAGCACGTGGATTGAAGATTTTCCCTTACGGACGGAATATTGCTGCTATTGTGTCGGCAGTGATGAACAAGGATCGCCAGGATGCTGCGCAGAAGCGCCGGGCGGTCGTCAGGCTCCCCGATCCTAGGCATGAAGTGAAGAGGGCGCGGGGGAGCGCGAAGGCTACCGCCGCCGGCGGTAGCCAGCTGACGCTGCCCGCAAAACCGGCCGCACCCGGCTCCAGCAAGGTGTCGGAGAGTGCGAAGGCCGTTACTGCCGGCGGAATCAAGTTGACCCAGGGCGAGGCCGCGAAGGTTCGGGAGCTGCCCTCATCAGGGAAACGCGTTGCCGACTTTGGCACAAATATTAGCGTGGACGACTATTTCTTCGGTAAGTTTTTTTTTGTTTTTTTTACCGGCAGTACGTTGCAGGGTCAGGCGAGGGGCAAATGGTTGTTGTCCCGCCTGTGGTGGAAACCACGGTGTCAACCGCGGTGGTCGGGGCGAAGGGTGGCACTTTCTGCGCAAGCGGCGAGATTTCGTTGGCCGCTGCCGTCAAGGGCGAGGCGGGAACCATGTCCCGCCCGCTGAGGGAGGCATCGCAGCAGCTTTCTCTGCAGCTGTCGCAACATCTAAGTCAAGTAAGTTGAGCTGGACTTCGATGTTTGCCGTTTTCATGGGGATTGTGGTCTCATGTGTTTCCGTTAGGCGGCCGACTTCGCCGACCGCGTGGCGTCGGGTGCCCTCACTGCAGATGTGTCTGTCGAAGTCGAGAGACTTCAGGCGCAGCACGCGGACGCCGTCCGGGAAAAGTCGGTTGCAGAGAGCAAGAGCCGCAAGCTGGCGGAGAAGGTGGCCGCCCTGGAGGCCGAGAGGACGGACCTCCGGCGCCAGCTGGTGGAGGAAAGGAGGGAGGCCAACCAGGCTATTGCCGAGGCGCAGACTTCGCAGGCGGCGGCCAAATTGGCGCGGGCGGAGGGAAACCTTGCCAGCCAACGCGCGGAGGAGTGGGAGGCGTGGTTCAACGCTCTGCGCGGCCGCGTGGAGAAAGCCGAGGCCTCCACGCGCTCGGAAGTGGAGCGGACGCGCGCACAGCTCGTGGATTCGTACCGCGAGCTGGGTGCGCGGACTGCTGACTTCGAGGTGCCCGACCGAGAGACGGGCCTTCGCTTCCTCGAGTGGTTGCAAGAGGAACTGCTGGTACTCTCGACCCTCGTGGAGGGGTTCATGTCCTTTGCCTCCCTCGTCACCTGCGAAGGGGCCTTCAATGCGCTGTCTCGCGAGGGCTACAGACACTACGAGGTCTTCGACCAAGCCGACGAGAGCTTTGGACGCGAGATCTTAGGGTCGAAGACCCCGTTGTGAAGCAGTCAGCGGGAGCACTTTTTGATAGGATGTGGGGGGCGCATGGTCGGGAGGCTGTAAGGGAGCGGTCCGACCGGGCGAGGGAGCAGGTGATGGTTATTGTTTTGCTGTGGTTTGTTGTGCGTGGGTGTAGGTGGTGTTTGCTGAATGGATGTGCTTGTGCTGCAGATGGAGCGCGCCGAGGATGTTGAGGACTTCGGGAGTCTAGCTGGCGCGCCGCCCGATGCTGCGGAGGGCAAACTGGTGCCGCCCTCGGATGCTGGTGAAGGCCCATCAGATGCGCCCGTGCCTGCTGTTGCCGGCGAAGACCCTGTGTTGGCCGTTGTGCCGATAGCCGAAGGCGCCCAGGAGGTGGTGGCGGAGCCGGCAGTCGAAGACCCTACGGCCGCGGCCGCGCCTTCACAGGTGGCTGCGGACGCGCCTTCGCAGGTGGCTAAGTAGTTGAATAGGTGGAGGGGAGGTTGTAAATTTTGTCTACGTGTTACTGAACCTCGGTTGCTGCGCAGGTTCAGGATTTTGGGCCTGCGCACGCAACTGCCACTGAAAGTGCTAATTTTGTGGCGGCTTCGACCGCGGTTGCGGAAAATGATTCGGATGATTCTGTGTCTAAGTTTTTTGAGTCTGATGGTTCTCGGAGTTCGGTGGTGTGGACGGAGGAGTCTTCGGATGAGGATTTGGATTATTTCGCAGCATTGGATGTGGCTGCGGCGGAGACTTCTCTGCGTGTGATGGATGCTGTTCCCGGTCTGAGTGTTGGGCGTAGGCGGCGAAGGGAGGTGGCGAAGCGTAGGGTGAGTGAGGTTGAGGGTGGTCGTCTTCGTGTGGACAGGGCTAGCAAGCGGTAATTGTTGGCTTCGCCGGCTGGGGTGAGCGTAGGTGAGGGGGAGTTGCGAAATCTTTTTGAGGGTGAAGAGCTAAGGATAAGCTGTTTAACTATAGGGAGATGGGTATCATCCCGAAAGTTGAACCAATGTAATGTGTGATGCCCTCGCTGCACGTATGTAACTGTAATTTGTATGATGAGTCTGTGTGCCTTCGCTGATCCAGCCATGCCCGTGGGGGACTTGTGCATTTGATCTAGCGCGTTTATTATGCCGGTCCGGCTGCGCCTGTAATCGGTCTTTGCGCGGATGGTTTTTCGACGAAGATTTTCGCACGGATGTGCCTTCGATTTTGCGCACTTGTTGTGCTAGTCCGGCTGCACCCTTAGGTGACTTTTTCACGGAGAGTCTTTTGGAAAAAGACTTCGATTTTTTTGCACTTGTTGTGCTAATCCGGCTGCACCCTTAGGCGACTTTTGCACGGAGAGTCTTTTGGAAAAAGACTTTGATTTTTTCGCACTTGTTGTGCTAATCCGGCTGCACCCTTAGGCGACTTTTGCGCGGAGTGTCGCACGCGAGGGAAGCTTCGCTGCTCCTCATGGTGACTTCGATGTGGTCGAATGCCGAAGACCGTCGATGCGGTCTTTTTCGACATTGCTTTAATTTTTTGCGGGGGATTTTCGCGTGTATATTACATGGCTCCGCTTCATTTAAAACCTCACCCCAGGAGGAAAAGAGTGCGGGCCGGAATAAAACTGTTTGGTGAATTACAAGGGCGTGTTAGCCCTAAGGATTTAAACAAAAAATTTACGGAGATTGTCAATATTCCAGGAATGTTCCAGGTCTTCGCCAGATTGTGTTGTTAGTCTGTACGCGCTGGGAGACGACTTCGTCTTGACGATAAATGGTCCTTCCCACTTTGGTTCCAGCTTACCCCGTGACTCTGTCCGGGTTGTGCGGACAAGTACGAGGTCCCCTTCGTTGAATTCTCTTGGGACGACTGCGTGGTCGCGCCAGGCCTTCGTTTGGACTTGATATTTGTTGAGGGCCTGGAGGGCGAAGACACGGTCTCTGTCGATGAGATCTTTGGAGGTTAGCTCGTCGACGTCGGGTACTGCTGAAGGTTTGTCCGCGGGGACCCATGTTTCATTTCCTGCGGGGTCATGGACTCCGATCCGTATAGTAGGCGAAAGGGAGTGAATCCGGTCGCCCGACACTCGGTCGTGTTCAATGCCTAGACTGCTTCAGGTAGCAGGTCGGCCCATTTACCCTTCTTGTCGTCGAGGAGCATTTTCTTGATTGCCGTGAAAATCTTGCCGTTGGCGCGCTCTACGACGCCGTTGGATTGTGGGTGGTACACTGAGGCGAAGGCAAGCTTGGTGCCAATGGAGAAGCAGAAGTCCCTGAAGTCTTGGCTTTCGAAATGTTTGCCATTGTCAACTGTGAGCTCGGACGGGACTCCGAATCGGCAGACAATGTTTTGCCAGAAGAATTTCTGGGCGGTCTTCGTTGTTATCGTGGATACTGCTCTTGCCTCGATCCACTTGATGAAATACTCGACGGCGATGAAGGTGAACTTGAGGTTCCCTTGGGCCGTGGGAAGCAGCCCGACAATGTCTAGGCCCCAGCGCTGAAGAGGCCATGTGTGGGCGATGAGCTTTGTGAACTGCGAAGGGTTTCCCGAGCATGGAGAAAATTTCTGGCAGGCTTCGCAGGACCTCGTCACCCGATTCGCGGCGCAAATCATAGCGGGCCAGTAGAAGCCTTGTCGGATCACCTTGGCGGCTAGGGCCCTAGGCCCTGCGTGAGAGCCGCAAGTTCCGATGTGGACTTCGCGCAGGATCTGGACGCCTTCGGTCTCGGTGACACATTTAAGCATGGGTTGACTGACCCCCTTTTTGTAAAGCCGTCCCTCAATGAGTGCGAAGTCACGGCTTCGGTGTTTGAGGCGCTTGGCCTCGTTGATATCGCTCGGATGGTAGTATCCCCGAAGGAACAAGGTTATTGGTGCCCGCCAGTCTTCGGTCATGATGAGGTTGACTATGCGGTGGCCCTCGGTGTCGTTGGTGATTTGGAGGCCCTCTAGGCTGCGGACGGCTGGCGTGCCGATGACGTGGTAGAACACGTCGGAGGGCAGGGCCTCGCCTCTGGTGGCTGCCTTGGCCAATGCGTCGGCCTCCTCATTCTTGGCTCGGTCCACGTGCTGCAAGGTAAAGCCCTTGAATTGTCTCTCGTGGCTGCGGACAACCGCGAGATACTGCATAAGTGCGGGGTCCTTTGCTGCGTAATCTTTTTTGACTTGGCCGGCAACCACTTTGGAGTCTGTTCTGATTATGCAGGTGGCGACACCAAGTGCCCGTAACTTGTAAAGGCCGAGGATGACAGCTTCGTACTCTGCTACATTGTTGGTGCATCTGTTGGACTCCAAAGCAAAGCTGAGTCATGCTGCATATCGATGCTTCACCCCTGTGGGTGAAGTAATGACCGCAGCTGCGCCTGCCCCCGCATGGCACCATGCACCGTCGCAGTGGATGGTCCACACCTTCTCTGCAGTCGTGTCCTGCTGCGTTATTGGCCCGGTCCAATCGATGATGAAATCTGCTAGGACTTGTGACTTGATGGCTGTCCTGGGCTCGAATGTGATATGGTATCCGGAAAGCTCAGCTGCCCATTTGGCGATCCAGACAGATGCCTCCGGATTTCTGAATAATTCGCCGAGTCCCCTGTCTGAGGTGACCCGTACCTTGAACGCTTCAAAATAATGGCGCAGTTTGCGCGAAGCCATAACGACTGCGTAGGCAATTTTTTCCAGTTCTGTCATGTTGCATTTGGATGTCGTGAGCACTTCGGAGACGTAATAAACTGGACACTGTCTTTGTCGTGCCCTCTCTGTCCTATTCTTGAACCAGCGCTGCGCTGACCACGTGCGGTGAAGCTGCGACATAGAGCAACAGGGGTAGCGAAGGGTTGGGGCTTGTAAGAATCGCCAGCTCTAACAGGTGCTGCTTTAGTGAAGCGAAGGCCGCCGCTTGCTCTGGTCCCCATGCAAAGTCTTTTGTGCCGCGAAGCGTTTTGAGGAAAGGTAGGCTTCGCTCTGCGGACTTGGAAATGAATCTGTTGAGGGCGGCCAATCTGCCTGTCAGTCGTAGGACGTCTCTGGCTGACTATGGGGGTGTCATGTTGATGATGGCCTGGATTTTGGTCGGGTTGGCTTCGATCCCTCGGTGCGACACCAGGTAGCCCAGTATCTTCCCCTGGCGGACGCTGAAGACACACTTTTCGGGGTTTAGGCAAAGTCGTGCATCCCGCATGTTCGCAAACGTTTCTGCAAGGTCAGCCAGATGGTCTTCTTTGCTTTTGCTGGCGACGACTATGTCTTCCACATATGTAAATATGTTTCTGCCGATTTGGCTCTCGAGCACCGTTTTGGTGAGGCGAGAGAATGTGGACCCAGCGTTCTTAAGTCCCTCCAGCATTCTGATGAAGGAATACATGCTGAAGGGTGTTATGAAACTGGTGCTGGCCTTGTCTTCCTCCTTCATATATATTTGGTGGTAGCCGGAGAAGCAATCAAGGAGTGACATGACTTCGCACTCGGCCGCACTATCGACGATCTTGTCGATCCGAGGCAGCGGGAAATTTACCTTTGGGCAGGCCTTGTTGAGGCTGGTGAAATCAATGCACATCCGCCACTTGCCACTCTTCTTTTGCACCATGACTACGTTGGCGAGCCACGTAGGGTAGGCGACTGGCTCGATGAAGTTGGCCTCAAGCAGGCGGTGTACCTCGGCTTTGGCGGCTTCTGTCTTCTCATCAGACATCTTGCGCAGCCGCTGCTTCTTTGGCCTCACCGAAGGGTCGATTCCCAAGCTGTGCTTGATGACAGAGCGACTGACTCCGACCAGGTCGAGGGTGGACCAGGCGAAGACATCCTTATTTTTGGACAGACAGGAGAGGAGTCTCTCCTCGTCATGCGAAGTAAGGTCTTCGCTTATGATGACCGTTTGCTTGGGCGTTGCCTGGTCAAGGGGAACGGTCTTGGTCCCATCGTTGCTCTAGAGCTGTGCCTTTTCATGCTCTTTGGCGGTTGGGCTGGTAGCCTCGGGGACCTCGCGCTGCGCCGTGAGGCAGTGTATGTTACTTTGCCCTGGAACGAAGTCTCTTTCTATGTTGCACGCGGCCTACTGGTTGCCGTAGACTGTGATCGTGCCTTATGGACCCGGGATCTTCATGCACAGGTAGAGTCTGTGAATGGCTGCCTCAAACTTGTTGATGGAGCCCCGACCCATTATGGCGTTGTACGGGTACACCATGTCGACGATGTCGAAAGTGACTTGCTCACTTTGTGTATTGGGTGCTACACCGAAGGAGAGGGGGAGCTCTATTTTGCCGACAGGAAAGGTGCCCTTGCCGCCGAAGCCATACAGAGGGTTGTCCGAAGGTTTAAGAAAACTGTGGCTGATGCCCATGCGGTCGAAGGCATGGAGGAAAATGATATCCGCATGGCTGCCGTTGTCAACTAAGACTTTGTGCAGGTCCCAGCCTGCCACGCTACAGTTGATAACCATGGCGTCGATGTGGGGGGCGCTGTGCAGGTTGACGTCTCTGGCGTCGAAGGTCAGTGGCACATGGGACCACTTTGTCTGCACGACTGGACCGGTGACGGCGACTTGGTTGATGCTGTGGTAGTGGTCTCTCTTCTGTCGCTTCGTGTCGAAGTCGACGCTGGACCCCCTAGTGATCATGTGAATGACTCCGCGATACGGCTGATCAGCGAAGTCTTCTTGTTTTGGTGCTTGGGGGTGGTGGATGTTTGGCTGTTGCAGGTGTGGCAGTGGGAGTGGGGGAGGTACGATTTGTACCTCTTGGTGGTGTTGGTATGCGTGGTTGGGTGGATGCAGAACGGGGCCATGGTTGTATGGTTGTGGGGGTTGTTGATATGTGTGTGCGACAACTCTTGGGTTGTCGGCTGGTTGCGCCCGAGACATCCTGTCTCTAGTGGCCTTCGTTTCCGGGCAGTCCCTTGTTGGGTGCGCGCAGTCTTCGCCGTGGAACAAGCAGTAGAATCTGCGCGGCTGCTGCGCCCATCCTCGGCCCCGACCACGAGTTCCGTTGCCGTGGCCCTGGGGGGATAATCTTGGCGGCGAGGGGCCTCACCAGCGGGGTGTTGGTTGGCTATGTTGTGTACCTGCTGCTGACTGCGGCCGTCCCGACCGGAGTCTGACTGTGACGGTCTCGTCCACGTTTGGCTGGACTGCGGAGGGTCTTTGGGTTTCCTCTGGGACTCGACCTTGCGCTGGTGGAGCTCTTCGGATCTGGCATATTTTTCGAATAGCTGATACAACTCCTAGAGGTTCTTGGGTGGATCTCTGATGCAGTGGCTGTAAAGGACGCCGGCGCGAAGGCCACTGATGGTGTATTGAATGGTGATTTGGTCATCAACCGAAGGCAGTTGTGACTTGAGAGTCAGAAACTTGCGGTAGTACTCCCGCAGAGTCTCTCTTTCCAGTTGCTTGCAGAGTGACAGTTCAGCCAAGGCGTCAGTGACTGGACGGTACCCTTGGAAGTTGAGCAGAAATTTGTCCCGGAGACTTCTCCAGGAGTCGATGGACAACGGGGGCAACCTGGTGTACCACGTGAGAGCCAGGCCTTCGAGGGAGATGATGAATGATTTGGCCATCGTGGCGTCGTCCCCTCCGGATGATGCAACGATGTCTTGATAGCTCATGATATACTGTGTTGGGTCGGTGCTACCGTTGTACTTGGGGTAGGTCCCTGCCATGAAGTTGCCGGGCCATGGTGATACTTGCAGGTGCGGCGCCAGGGGACTCCGCTCATCAAGGTAGTTGACACCTTGGAATGTTGTGGTGTGCGGGATGGCGGGTCCACGCTGAGGAATGAACAGGTCTTCGAATGGCGCGCGCTGTTGGAGGGGTGGGCCGCTGTGGCAGAACCACCCGAATTATTCCAGCTTAAGTGCCTAAGTCACGCCTCAGGGGTCGCAACACACTTAAATCGGAATAACCCGTCAGTCCCTCAGATCTAGTCTGGTAGAGCCACTTAACCAGGATCAAATTCCACAGTCTCACTCGAAGGTGAGTCACAGAAGAAATACAATAAAACAGGAAACCTCAAATTAAGTGCTGAATTATTACATAGATCGGAGTTTTTGAGTAGCAATTAAGAGTTCACATTATAAAATGCAGCAGATAATCGTTGTCGTCGGTATCGAGGAAATGGGCAAGGCCTAGCCCACTACTCCTCGTGCTCCTCTCCTGCCGGAGCAACATCGCACTCGACCGTCCAACCCGGTGGCAGGGTGGTAAGCCAAGTCACGCCATCAACCATTTCCTGAATGGTACCTGCAAAAATTATGCCACAAGCAAGGCTGAGTATACTAATACTCAGCTAGACTTAACCGGTGTGAGGAATCTACTCCTCTACCTCTAGACTATGCAGGTGTTTGGCTGAGGGGTTTGGTTTGCCAAAAGCACTAGCTGTTTCTAAAATCAATTTTTAGCTTTTCAAATTCTGTCATCATTAACTTAGCTAGGTTTGCTCCTTCTAAGCATACATGGTAACAAGCATTTAGTTCAATCAGCAAATTATCTCATGTAACCTCATTTCACTTCTTACTCGATGCAGTACAAGGGGTCAAGTAGTCTCATTAGCTGCGAGAAGCAGACGATTCGAATCGAGTTTTAACCTTGCAAGGTAAACCTAAACACACGGCATGTCAGGGTACTCCGACCCCACACATGACAACCGTCCCCATCGATTCCCCGTTCGCGTCCAGGCCTCACCGCCTTGGCATACAATGCTCCACTGACCCCGACTGCCGCCGTGCAGTGACTGCACTTGTACCCACCATAGCTAGCATGGGAGACCCAGTCTCAGGTCGCATGAGGGATAAAGTCCGCGCCCGGCTTCACTCAGGTACTAGGTTTACCGGTTACCATTTTTCCCGGCATGTGCTTAGTACGTTCAAAAGCTTGACTCAGGTATCCACACATTAATCCTTAATTCCTTTTCCCGTCTCATGGTCAAGGCATCCTCCCTGGATCCAAGTCCATAGACTAACATAGATCCCGTTATCAAGATGAATACAATCAATTCCTGACCTCGCGCAAGTGCTAGAAAAATCACTCGACTTCTACCGAGATCCTGATTAGCAAAGCAGCTACTCGACCTAGCATACTAGTATTCATCTCAAAAAGGAATCCTAAGTTCATGCAACTAGAGGTTTCAAGCAACTCCTACACTTAAGTGCACATTGCAATCCTACAAGCATTAAGTGTAGTAAAGTAGCATATAATAATACGGTTATGCATATAAACCGGAGCTTGCCTTCAATTGCTGGGGCTGCGGGGAGATCCTCAACAGCAGCCTCGGAAGCTTGCTCCTGGTCCTCCTCTTGGACAGATCCTTGCTCGGGGATGAGCACGTACTCTCCGTCGGCAAGATTACAATCTAATGAATGCAATGCGTAAGATATATGCATGATATGATATGTGCTTTAGAAATTACAACTTTTGACGGTGTATGATCTACTTGAGTTAAACAAGGTTAAACCTTACTTATGTAAGACTTTTGGGTGGTATACTTGGTAAATTAGATCAAACTTAGCTAAGGTAAGTGGTAGGTTTATTTTTGGGGTTCCACTGAATTCTTTTAAAGCCTTAGTGAGTTTTGACAAGAATTCAAGTTGGACTCATTGGAGTGAGGTTTATTTCTTCTTTCTTTTTCTTTATTCTCCTTAAGTTTTTGGAGTGGGTTTGAACTACAAGTTGCCTTAATAAAATTCCAAAAATTCTGCAAAAATTACAGTGGCTTATTACTGGTGTATAGTTCTCTGTCTACAAATTTGGGGATCAGAAAGTGAATAGTTTTCTCTGGACAAAATTACCAAATTTTAGGGCAGAAGGGGTGCTTTGAACTACAACTATTATTCATCAGTGGTAATTCTCTAAAACTTATTTTTGCTGGCTTTTAGGTGCTATAACATGACTTGGCACAAAATTTTAGCCATTAATACCTATTAGTTATTTTACTAGGGTTTTCTCAAGTTTCTAGCCAAAGAGATGCTTTCTACTACCACTATATTTGAAAAATATCAAACAACAGATTTCTGATTTTTGTTAGCTTCTATTTTTCGCAAGAGCAATCATTCTGAAGTTTGGCATCTTTTTGCTTAAGGGAAGGGGTGGTATGCATTAATTGGATTAAATGGCCTTTCTTATAAGATATTAGCAATAGGTATTATTTTGCATCATTTCAAAGGGTTTGCATTTTTCTCTGGTGGTTTATCTTGTTATTGACTTAGCAAAATTTTGGTTGCCCATTATTGCATTATTTTTGGTTATTCTTGATGTATTTGGAAAATGCCTCATTATCATATTATATTTGTTTACCCTACATAAAATGTTGGGCTAAGGTGTTCATTATTTTTGCAGTGGGGTTCTGGTTGTTACAAGTCCACTGGATTTTTATTATCAACTTTGGGTCTAGTTTTGTAATTCTAATAACTGATTTCTAGTTGGAATAATGCTAAATAAAACATTTCATTTTAAAACTGATCTGGACTAAAGGTCTCTTTATTTTTCCTAGGTTCTCTGTTACTTAAGCAAACTAGGAAAAATAATTTCACTCACTATTCATTAATTTCTAATGCCTTTCTGATTTTTCCTAAGTTTTGGGCAAAATAGCTTTAAATGGATTTCTACACTATATTTTTCAATACTGGGGTTCCTACTATTTTTAAACAGTGTCTAAAGAAGGTTTGAAAATCTACAAATTTTCTTTGGTTCAGCACAGAAGCAAAACTAATTTTCCTTAATTAAACAAGGTTTGGTCAGTTTCTGTTTTTAATTTTAAACTCTAAAAATTAGAACAGAAAGCATAGGGTTTATTATTTTTAAATGATAGTTCATAATATTTAGAATCTAGCAAAATTAGTTTGACAACTTTTGATTAAGAATTCATCAAGTTATGGATTTTCTAAGTTCTCTGGTTATTTAAAAAGATTAACAGAATTGATTAAATGGAAAACTACTTTGCACTGGGGTCCCTGGCAGGTGTTTTAAGTTTTCCTCACAGATCAGTCCCTGGGCTACTATTCAAATGAGTCACTGACATTGCAGAAAACCCCCCAGGTTCTTCTAATCCTAACCCGAGGTCCTTCTCCCAACTTAAACAGTAACCGCGGCGGAAGAAAGGGCGGAGGGGCTTACCGGTGGCGAGATTGCTCCGGTGAGGTGGTCGAGGACGTAGGGGAGGTCTCGGGGATCACAGCGATGTGCGGGTCGCCGTCGGGGATGGTCGGAGTCGGTCGGTCCACGTGCGCAGGCGGAGATGCTCGTCGGCGGCGAGGAGTCCGGCCTACTCACGGCGCGATAGTTCAATTGAACGGGTCAGAGAGCTTCATAGGATGCCAGGGAAGATGTGAGTGCAAGGAATTAGACGAAGACTCACTGGTTAGCTCGGTCCACGCGCGGCGGCGGAAGACCGAAGTCCGGCGAGGGTGAAATCGCTTCTCCGGTGAGGCAATGCCTCAGCTCAAGCTTGGAGAAGCTTCACGGCTTCACTAGGAAGCGATCCAGGGGCTAGGGCGAGGCTGGAGTTCAACAGAAAGGGGGTGGCCACGATGGCCGAGCCTGGGCAGGGATGGCGGGCGGCGGTGCTTGCTTTTCACGGCGAACTCCGGTGATCTTTGGCTCGGGCGAGGCTCGGGGTGTGCGGTGCCAACGGCTAAGGCCTCTTGGACGCATTTATAGGCGAGGGCACGGCAGAGGCGCGCGGGGTGGGGTGACCACGCCCGGGGCGCACGCTGCCGCGGCCAGTCCGCGCTCGGCCTGTCAGGCAAGCGATCGAACACGTGGCTTTTCGCTTCTGCTCAAGTTCAAGCGCCCATAGGTTGAAGATCTTCGCGAATTTGGGCATGATCGCTGCACAAGATTTGCTCCCCCGACAGAGCTTTGTCGTTTGTGTGTGGAAGTCGAGCAGTTTGGGGGGCAGTGTATAGAGAGTTGTCGTGTCACAAGGTGAGTCCCGAGGTAAAACTGCGCAAAAACCGTGTCAAATGAAATTGGTTTGAGTTCAAACTTTTCCAGGGCGTGTTCAAGGGAATTTGGCACAACTTTGATGTTTGGACTTGTTTGATTTGAGTTCTGAAAAAGAGAGAACGAGATTGATCTTTGAGAGGGGGCTGAAATTCAGATTTCTGAATTTCTGAATTTTCCCCAAGTGCATTAGTTTAGGGGCTGTTTTGGGGATTTTAAAAAGTTCAAAAGGCAAAACTTCCTTACTATGTTTTGTTAGTTAATTAGTGAACTTAAAACTTTATAATTTGGTTTTCTCCAAAATTGTATTTTTCTCCCAAGGGTTTCTCCCATTTACCCTTTATGCATAAATGGTTCACTTAGGGTTAACTAGGGTTTAAGAGTTTTTTCCTTTTTTAGAATTCATGAAAACTTTAAGTAGACTTCAACTTAATTCTTTGTTCTCATTTTCAATGTTCACCCTTTTATTGAGATTGCATGTGATCATGGGTTGGGGCTAGCTTAAGGAAGAACCCTAAGTGACACTGGGGTGTCACAGCCTTCCCCCCTTAAAGGAATCTCGTCCCGAGATTCGGGCCAGAGTCCTCCCGGGGTGAAGCGAAGGGTGAGACTTATAGGAAGTGGGTGCTTATCGTTATTATTTGAGTAAACTGCTCTTCGAATGTCATTCTCTTTGCAACTTCAGAAGGAAGTCCTTTTCAAGTTTTGTTTCATGATTACTTCATTCTGATTTAAGATCATATTTTTGAAAATTAGATTCGAAGGGCAGGAGGAGGGGTTGGGGGTGTGATTACGTACCAGCTTCTTTAGGTAGGTAATCGGGGAAGTTGGATCTCAAGAATTCCTCGGTTTCCCAAGTAGCTTCTTCCTCTGAGTGATTACTCCACTAGACCTTGTACATCTTGATCGATTTAGCCTGAGTTGATCTTTCTTTGCAATCCAGAATCTTGGAGGGGTACTCTTGGTACGATAGATCTGGCTCTATCTCCAATTCTGGCTCTGCTATGATCTCGGTCGGCAATCGAACACACTTCTTCAACTGAGATACATGGAACACACTGTGAATGGCAGACATTTTTGAAGGTAACTTCAGCTTATATGCCACGGGTCCACATGCTTCTATGATCTCATAAGGTCCAATGTAACGAGGGGCTAGCTTGCCTTTGATCCCAAACCTCTGCACTCCCTTGGTGGGTGATACCTTGAGGTATACAAAACTTCCCACCTCGAACTGGAGAGGTTTCCTTCTTCTATCATGGTAACTCTTCTGCCTGGCCTGAGCAGCTTCTAGATTCTTCCTGATTAGTTTGACCTTCCTTTCGGCTTCAGTCACTAAGTCAGGTCCAAAAACTCCTCTTTCTCCAGGTTGAGACCAATTGAGTGGTGTCCTGCACCTTCTTCCATAGAGAGCTTCGAAAGGTGCCATCCTTAGGCTGGATTGATAACTGTTGTTATAAGCAAACTCTGCCAAAGGGAGGTGCTTATCCCAGTTCTTGCCACAATCGATTGCACAAGCTCTCAACATATCCTCCAGGATTTGGTTTACCCTTTCCGTCTGACCATCAGTCTGTGGGTGGTAAGCTGAACTTCTGATTAGCTTGGTTCCCAAAGACTCCTGCAGTTGTTCCCAAAATCTGGCAACAAATTGGGCTCCTCGGTCAGAAACAATGGTCCGAGGTAATCCGTACAAACACACGATCCGGTCAATATACAATTCTGCATACTTCTGAGCCTTATCAGTGGTGTGCACAGGAAGAAAATGTGCCACTTTCGTCAGTCGGTCCACAATAACCCAAATCGAATCATGATGACGAGAGGTGTTGGGCAGACCCACAATGAAATCCATACTGATGTCATCCCATTTCCACGAAGGTATAGATAGGGGTTGCAAAGCTCCAGCTGATTTCAAGTGGCTTGCCTTTATCCTCTGACAGGTGTCACATTCTGATACATACTGGGCTATCTCCCTCTTCATTCTGGTCCACCAATACAAAGGCTTCAGGTCATGGTACATTTTGGTGCTTCCCGGATGCATAGAGAATTTGGAGAGATGAGCCTCATCCAAGATTTTCCTCTTGAGGTCCTGGCTTTTAGGAATTACCAATTTGCTTTTGAACCATAACACACCCTTTTTATCTTGGCGGAAACAATTATACTTCTCAACCTTCAGATGGAGATTCTTCTTGATAATCTGCACTCCCTTGTCACTGAGCTGGGCCATGATGATCTGGTCTTGCAAAGCTGGCTCAACAGAAATGTGAGACAGAGAACCAGAAGGAATCACTTCAATTTGCATCTTGCTCAACTCATCACACAAGGTGTTAATGCGAGAATCCATCAGAATACAATTGCATTGCAACTTCTGACTCAAGGCATCTGCTACCACATTGGCCTTCCCTGGGTGATAATGTACCTCCAGGTCATACTCCTTGATCAGCTCTAACCATCTTCTCTGCCTCATGTTGAGATCAGCCTGAGTAAAGATGTACTTAAGGCTCTTATGATCAGTGAAGATGTTACAGTGGGTTCCCATTAGATAGTGCCTCCACATTTTTAATGCATGAACCACTGCTGCCAACTCGAGGTCATGAGTGGGATAATTCTGCTCATGAGGCCTGAGTGCTCTTGAGGCATAAGCGATGACTCAGTTGTCTTGCATCAAGACACAACCTAGTCCAGTACCAGAGGCATCGCAATACACATCAAAAGGCTTGCTGTTGTCGGGTTGCGCTAATACTGGTGCTGTGGTCAGATGCTGCCTTAATGCATGGAAGGCATCTTCGCACTTCTGACTCCAAACAAACTTGGCTTCTTTCTTTAGCAACTCAGTTATAGGCTTCGCAATTCGAGAGAAATCCGGAATAAATCTTTGGTAATAACCAGCTAATCCCAGAAAACTCCAAATTTGATGGACAGTCTGTGGCAGAACCACCCGAATTATTCCAGCTTAAGTGCCTAAGTCACGCCTCAGGGGCCGTAACGCACTTAAATCGGAATAACCCGTCAGTCCCTCAGATCTAGTCTGACAGAGCCACTTAACCAGGATCAAATTCCACAATCTCACTCGAAGGTGAGTCACAGAAGAAATACAATAAAACAGGAAACCTCAAATTAAGTACTAGGTTATTACATAAATCGGAGTTTTTGGAGTAGCAAATAAGTTCACAAAATAAAGTGCAGCGGATAATCGATGTTGTCGGTAATGAGGAAATGGGCAAGGCCTAGCCCACTACTCCTCATGCTCCTCTCCTGCCGGAGCAACATCCCACTCGACCGTCCAACCCGGTGGCAGGGTGGTAGGCCAAGTCACACCATCAACTACATCCTGCATGGTACCTACAAAAATGGTGCCACAAGCAAGGCTGAGTATACTAATACTCAGCTAGACTTAACCGGTGTGAGGAGTCTACTCCTCTACCTCTAGACTATGCAGCTATTTGGCTGAGGGGTTTGGTTTGCCAAAAGCACTAGCTGTTTCTAAAATCAACTTTTAGCTTTTCAAATTCTACCATCATTAACTTAGCTAGATTTGCTCCTTCTAAGCATACATGGTAACAAGCAATTAACTCAATCAACAAGTTATCTCATATAATCCACATTTCACTTCTTACTCGATGCAGTACAAGGAATCAAGCAGTCTCATTAGCTGCGAGAAGCAGACGATTCGAATCGAGTTTTTAAACCTTGCAAGGTAAACCTAAACACACGGCATGTCAGGGTGCTCCGACCCCACACATGACAACCGTCCCCATCGATTCCCCATTCGCGTCCAGGCCTCACCGCCTTGGCATACAATGCTCCACTGACCCCGGCTGCCGCCGTGCAGTGACCGCACTTGTACCCACCATAGCTAGCATGGGAGACCCTGTCTCAGGTCGCATGAGGGATAAAGTCCGCGCCCGGCTTCACTCAGGTACTAGGTTTACCGGTTACCATTTTCCCCGGCATGTGCTTAGTACGTTCAAAAGCTTGACTCAGGTATCCACACATTAATCCTTAATTCATTTTTCCCGTCTCCTGGACAAGGCATCCTCCCTGGATCCAAGTCCATAGACCAACATATATCCCATTATCAAGATGAATACAATCAATTCCTGACCTCGCGCGAGTGCTAGAAAAATCACTCGACTTCTACCGAGATCCTGATTAGCAAGCAGCTACTCGACCTAGCATACTAGTATTCATCTCAAAAAGGAATCCTAAGTTCATGCAACTAGAGGTTTCAAGCAACTCCTACACTTAAGTGCACATTACAGTCCTACAAGCATTAAGTGTAGTAAAGTAGCATATATTAACATGGTTATGCATAAAACCGGGGCTTGCCTTCAATTGCTGGGGCTGCGGGGAGATCCTCAATAGCAGCCTCTGAAGCCTGCTCCTGGTCCTCCTCTTGGACAGGTCCTTGCTCGGGGATGAGCACGTACTCTCCGTCGGCAAGATTACAATCTAATGAATGCAATGCGTAAGATATATGCATAATATGATATGTGCTTTTAGAAATTATATCTTTACAGGTGTATGGTCTTTTGAATTTAAACAAGTTAACTCCATTTGTGTAAAACCCTTGGGTGGTATGCTTGGTAAATTGGGTTAAACTTAGCTAAGGTAAGGGGTAGGTTAAACTTTGGGGTTCTACTGAATTCCTTTTAAGTCTTAGGGATAAATGATAAGTTCTCAAGTTAGACTTATGGAGATGAGGTTTATTTCTTCCTTCTTTTCTTTTATTCTTTTAATGTTTTGGAGTAGGTTTGAACTACAAGTTGCTTTTATAAAATTCCAAAAATTCTGCAAAAATTACAGTGGCTTGTTACTGGTGTATGATTCTCTGTCACAAAATTTGGGGTTCAGAAAGTGAATGGTTTGCTCTGGACAAAATTACCAAATTTTAGGGCAGAAGGGGTACTTTGAACTACAACTATTATTTAACAGTGGGTAGTTCTCAAAAACTTATTTTTGCTGGCTTTTAGGTGTTATAACATGACTTGATACAAATTTCTAGTCATTAATACCCTTTAATTCTTTCCCTAAGATTTCCTTAAGGTTTCTAGCCAAAGGGGTGCTTTCTACTACCACTATATTTGAAAAACATCAAACAACAGAGTTCTTATTTTTCTTAGTTGGTATTTTGTGCAAGAGCAATCATTCTGAAGTTTGGCTTCCTTTTGCTTAAGGGAAAGGGTGGTTTGCATTATTTGAGCTAAATGGCCTTTCTCACAAACTACTAGCAAAAGGCATGGGTTCACTTCTTTTTCATGGGTTTGTATTTTTCTCTGGTGGTTTATCTCATCATGGACTTAGCAAATTTTTGGTTGCCCATTATCACATTATTTGGGGTTGCTCATGATTTAGTGGGAAAATGCCTTATTATCATTCTGTATTTATTTTCCCTACTTAAAAAGTTAGGCTGGGGTGCTCTGTATTTTTGTAGTGGGGCTCTGGTGGTTATAAGTTCACTGGATTTTTGTTAACCACCTTGGTTATAGTTTTGCAATTCTAATAATTGATTTTCAGTCTACATAAGGCTAATTAAAGCATCTTAATTAGAAACTGGTCCTAATTAATGGTATCTGCATTTTTCCTAGGTTCTCTGTTGCATAAGTAAACTAGGAAAAATATTACTAATCACTGTTCAACATTTTCTAATGCTTTTCTGATTTTCTCTAAGTTTTGGACAAAATGGCTTTAAATGAATAACTACATCATAATCTCTAATGCTGGGGCTCCTACTATTTTTAAACAGTGTCTAATTAAGGTATAAGCATCTACAAATTTTCTTAAGCTCAGCACAAAAGAAAAACAAATTTTCCTTAATTAAACAAGGTTTAGGGGGTTTCTGTTTTTAATTTTAAACTCTAAAATTTAGAACAGAAAGCATATGGTTCACTATTTTTAAATGAAGGATCATAATATTCCAGAGCTAGCAAAATTGGTTTGACAACTTTTTATTAAGATTTCATCAAGTTATGGATTTTCTAAGTTCTCTGGTTATTTAAAAGAATAACAGAATTGGTTTAAATGGAAATCCACTTTGCGCTGGGGTCCCTGGCGATTTTCTAAGTTTTCCTTCGCGAATCAGTCCTTAGGTTACTATTCACATGAGTCGCTGACATTACAGAAAACCCCTCGGGTTCTACAAAACCTAACCCGAGGTCCTTCTTCTACCTTAAACAGTAGCCGCGGCGAAGAAAAGGGCGGAGGGGCTTACCGGCGGCGAGACTGTTCCGGTGAAGTGGTCGAGGGCGAAGGGGAGGTTGCGGGGATCACAACGGTGTGCGGAACGCCGTCGGAGATGGCCGGAGTTGGTCGGTCCACGCGCGCAGGCGGGGATGCTCGTCGGCGGCGAGGAGACCGGCCTGGTCACGGCGAGATAGTTCAATCAAATAGGTCAGGGAGGTCCACGGGATGCCAGAGAAGACATGAGCGAAAGGAATTGGGCGGAGACTCACTGGATAGCTTGGTCTACGCGCGGCGGCGGAAGACCGAAGTCCGGTGAGGTTGATCTCGGGCCTCCGGTGAAGTCCGGTCGGGTCCGAGGGCTTGGCAAGCTTCACGGGCTACTGGCGGAGCTAGCCGCAGCACTGGCTGGGCTTGAGGGTGGCTGGAGTGGGCTGGCCACGGCGGCCGTAGCTCTGGCGGCAATGGCGGGCGGAAATGAGCTCGCCGGAGCTAAGGAACGGTGGCTGGCCGGAGAGGGTGAGTGCGGGGCGAAGAGAGGTGCGCCCGGGGAGGCTTTATAGGCGCGGGCGGGCACGGCCGAGGGCGTGGGCGCGCGGCGAACTTGACCGGACGCCGGGGTGAGCGCGCGCGCGGGTTGGGCGAGCTCTGGCGTGCCGACCAGGGTCGAACACGTGTGCCCGTGCGTTCTGCCCAAGTTCTGGCGCGTGTGGTCGCTCATCCGAGCCTGCTCTCGCCTTGGTCAGTGCACAAAACCTCTTCTCCTCCCTACAAGCTACCATTCTTGTGTGGGGGTCATAGGATTTTGCCTACTGGTTGCAGAGATATGGAGCCAGGAAATCTGGTCTGTCTCCCTGCCCAAACCCGAGGCAAATCCCAGGTTTTGTCGTGTCTAGGGCTCGCGTCCCAATGCCATCTTCTGGCACACGACAGAGGGGTTAATTAGACACAATTTTGTCAATGGGGCCATTAGGATTCGAGTTAGGGATCAAGGTGAACATCCCTGATCTTTGGCTCAAGGTCTGAATTTCAGAATTCTGAAATTCAGAATTCCCAATGAGTCCCAACAAAAGAAGCTTGATTTGGGGTTTTATTTGGATTATTTTGGCTAAGCTTTCTCAATCTTTCTTGTTGCTTATCAAATATACTTTAACTTATATAATTGGCTCAACTCAAAATTTTAAACTTTTCATTCCCTTTTTCTTATTTTCTTGAATTTTGCTCATGGGGCTCACTTAGGGTTTTTAATTAGGGTTGCAAAATTTTATCTTTTAAGAGACTCAATTGTTTTGATCATGACACTTTTAAGTATAAGCTTGGTGACTTCTTTATTACTTAAGTTATTTTGGTACTCATGCCTACTTTAGTTCACATAAAATAATGGTTCTTGGTTTGGCTTTTTAAGAGAAACCCTAGGTGACACTGGGGTGTCACAGCCTTCCCCCCTTAAAGGAATCTCGTCCCGAGATTCGGGCCAGAGTCCTTCTGAGGTGAAGCGAAGGGTGAGACTGATAGGAAAAGGGTGGGGATTGTTATTATTAGGGCAAGACTGCTCTTCGAATGTCATTCTCTTTGCAACTTCAGAAGGAAGTCCTTTTAAGTTTTACTTTATAGTCACTTCATTCTGAATTAAGATCATATTTTTGGAAATTAGATTCGAAAGGCACGAGGAGGGGTTGGGGGTGATTACATACGAGCTTCCTTAGGTAGGCAATCGGGGAAGTTGGATCTTAAGAATTCCTCGGTTTCCCATGTAGCTTCCTCCTCTGAGTGATTACTCCACTGGACCTTGAACATCTTGATCGATTTAGCCCGAGTTGATCTTTCCTTGCAATCCAGAATCTTGGAGGGGTACTCTTGGTACAATAGATCTGGCTCTATCTCCATTTCTGGCTCTGCTATGATCTCAGTCGGCAATCGAACACACTTCTTCAGCTGAGATACATGGAATACATTGTGAATGGCAGACATCTTTGAAGGTAACTTCAGCTTGTATGCCACGGGTCCACATGTTTCGATGATCTCATAAGGTCCAATGTAACGAGGGGCTAGCTTGCCTTTGATCCCAAACCTCTGCACTCCCTTGGTGGGTGATACCTTGAGGTATACAAAACTTCCCACCTCGAACTGGAGAGGTTTCCTTCTTTTATCATGATAGCTCTTCTGCCTGGCCTGAGCAGCTTCTAGATTCTTCCTGATCAGCTTGACCTTCCTTTCGGCTTCAGTCACTAAATCAGGTCCAAAAACTTCTCTTTCACCAGGCTGAGACCAATTGAGTGGTGTCCTGCACCTTCTTCCATAGAGAGCTTCGAAAGGTGCCATCTTTAGGCTGGATTGATAACTATTGTTATAAGCAAACTCTGCCAAGGAGAGGTGCTTATCCCAGTTCTTGCCACAATCGATCGCACAAGCTCTCAGCATATCTTCCAGAATCTGGTTTACCCTTTCCGTCTGACCATCAGTCTGTGGGTGGTAAGCTGAACTCCTGATTAGCTTGGTTCCCAAAGACTCTTGCAATTGTTCCCAAAATCTGGCAACAAATTGGGCTCCTCGGTCAGAAACGATGGTCCGAGGTAATCCATGCAAACACACGATCCGGTCAATATACAATTCTGCATACTTCTGAGCCTTATCAGTGGTGTGCACAGGAAGAAAATGTGCCACTTTCGTCAATCGGTCCACAATAACCCAAATTGAATCATGATGACGAGAGGTGTTGGGTAGACCCACAATGAAATCCATGCTAATGTCGTCCCACTTCCACGAAGGTACGGACAGTGGTTGCAAAGCTCCAGCGGACTTCAAGTGGCTTGCCTTTATCCTCTGACAGGTGTCACACTCTGATACATACTGGGCTATCTCCCTCTTCATTCTGGTCCACCAGTACAAAAGCTTCAAATCATGGTACATCTTGGTGCTTCACGGATGCATAGAGAATTTGGAGAGATGAGCCTCATCCAAAATTTTCTTCTTGAGATCCTGGTCCTTAGGAATTACCAATCTGCTTTTGAACCATAACACACCTTTCTCATCCTGGCGGAAACAATTATACTTCTCAACCTTCTGATGGAGATTCTTCTTGATAATCTGCACTCCCTTGTCACTGAGTTGGGCCATGATAATCTGGTCTTGCAAAGCTGGCTCAACAACAATGTGAGACAAAGAACCAGAAGGAATCACTTCAATCTGCATCTTGCTCAACTCATCACACAAGGTGTTAACATGAGAATCCATCAGAATACAGTTGCATTGCAACTTCCGACTCAAGGCATCAGCTACCACATTAGCTTTCCCTGGGTGATAATGTACCTCCAGGTCATAATCCTTGATCAGCTCTAGCCATCTTCTCTGCCTCATGTTGAGATCAGCCTGAGTAAAAATGTACTTAAGGCTCTTATGATCAGTGAAGATGTTGCAGTGGGTTCCCATTAGATAGTGCCTCCACATCTTCAATGCATGAACCACTGCTGCTAACTCAAGGTCATGAGTAGGATAATTTTGCTCATGAGGCCTGAGTGCTCTTGAGGCATAAGCAATGACTCGGTTGTCTTGCATCAAGACAGAACCTAGCCCGGTGCCAGAGGCATCGCAATACACATCAAAAGGCTTGCTGCTGTCGGGTTGCGCCAATACTGGGGTTGTGGTCAGATGCTGCCTTAATGCATGGAAGGCATCTTCGCACTTCTGACTCCACACAAACTTGACTTCTTTCTTCAGCAACTCAGTAATAGGCTTCGCAATTCGAGAGAAGTCCGGAATAAATCTTCGGTAATAACCAGCCAATCCCAGAAAACTCCGAATCTGGCGAACAGTCGTTGGCGGCCTCCAGTTCATCACCTCTTGCACTTTATCAGGATCAACAGCTATTCCATCCTGAGAGATAGTGTGACCCAAGAATTTGATTTCCTTTAGCCAAAAATCACACTTGGATAACTTGGCATAAAGGTGGTGCTCTCGCAGACGTTGAAGTACTACATGCAAATGCCCGGCATGTTCTTCTTCGTTCTTTGAGTACACCAGAATATCATCGATGAAAACCACCACGAACTTGTCCAATTCCGGCATGAAAACAGAATTCATCAGATACATGAAATATGCTGGTGCATTTGTCAGCCCGAATGACATCACCAAGAATTCATATGACCCATATCTGGTTGAGAATGCCGTCTTCGGAATATCACTTGCTCGTATTTTGATCTGATGGTAGCCAGAGTGAAGGTCTATCTTGGAAACACCTTGGCCCCGACCAACTGGTCAAAGAGAACATCAATACGAGGCAAAGGATACTTGTTCTTGATAGTTACCGCATTAAGAGGGCGGTAATCTATACACAGCCTCAAGCTTTCATCCTTCTTCTTCACAAACAGTGCTGGACATCCCCAAGGCGAAGTGCTTGGGCGAATAAAACCCTAATCCAGCAACTCTTGCAACTGCTTCTTCAACTCTGCCAACTCAGCGGGTGGCATTCAGTAGGGCCTCTTGGAAATTGGGGCCGTTCCCGGTTGCAACTCGATGGCGAATTCAATATCCCGGTCCGGTGGCATTCCTGGCAATTCATCAGGAAAGACATCTGCATACTCACAGACCACTGGGATCTTCTTCAGGGGTAACTCCGTCATAGAGAAAGCACATGACTGAGAAGAACCCTGACTAGGCAGAATCAAAGTGAAATTCCCGCAGATAGGAGAATTAACTTCCATGGTACGACTGGCTACATCAAGCACAACTTGGTGCAAGGTCATCCAATTTGCTCCTAGAATAATGTCCACATTTTCCAATCCCAATACAAGAAGAGTGGTTTTGATAATGTGGCTTCCCAGTTGAATAGGCACACTTTGGTTTAATTGATTAGTTGCAATTTTACCCCCAGGTGTGACTATCATGAATGACCCTTTTGAATGAGAGAATGGCAGTTTGCAATTAGCACTGAACTTTTGGCTAATGAAACTATGAGATGCACCAGAATCAAACAGAATTAAAGCAGGTTGATTATAAACTGAAAAGGTACCGGTCATGATAGGAGCTCCTTCTGGCACTTCCTCTAGAGCAGTGAAGTTGAGCTTCCCTTGCCTGACTTGCACCTTCTGCTTTCTTCCCTTGTCTTGATTTGGTGCTGGCATCTGCCTCTGCTGGTTCCTGGGACAATTCTTGGCATAGTGGCCCACATTGCCACAAGTGAAACACTTGTTCCCATTGCCCTGGCGGAACTGCTGCTGCGGAGGCTGATTGTTTCTTGGGGCGGGAGCTGGATAGCGGTTGGGTGCCGGCTGCTGCTGCTGCTGAGGTGGCCTGATCACCCATCTGCCTGCCTGCTGCTGAAAACCCCTGCTCTGATTGTGAGAAACAATCCGGAACCTCTGAGCCTGAGCGGATGGTGCTGCCATTGGTGCCTTCCTCTTCTTCTCTGCCCGGTGAGCAACAATGCAATCCTCCTGAGAGATGGCCATGTTGACCAACTCATTGAAGCTATCAGCCCGGACAGTGTTGAGTCGTTCCCGCAGCTTGGTATTGAGACCCCTGCGGAAGCGATCCCTCTTCTTTTCATCAGAATCAGCATGATACCCTGCATACTGGCATAAGTCGTTGAAGGCTTGCGCATACTGCAGTACCGTGCGGGTTCCTTGATTGAGGGCCAGGAATTCGTTCAACTTCCGATCAAGAATGCCAGCTGGAATGTGGTGTCCTCTGAAGGCAGTCTTGAATTCCTCCCAAGATACCTCACGATCAGCGGGGAGCATAGCACGGAAGTGGTCCCACCAAGTCCGAGCAGGGCCGCGAAGCTGCTGTGCGGCGAAGCGAGCCTTGGCCTCATCAGGGCAGTCTCCTGTGAGGAGGGGAAACTTGGACTCGACGACGCGAAGCCACACGTCGGCGTCCAACGGATCCTCTGCCTTGGTGAACAAGGGCGGCTGCGTGCTCAGAAACTCCTGGTATGTTGCCATAGCCGGAGGTCGCTGATGCTGGCCTCCACCATGGTGCTGAGGGTGGGGCTGGCGCTGCAAGAGCTGTCGCAGAATTTCATTCTGCTGGGCCATCAGCTCCTGCACTGTGGGAGCTGGAGGAGGTGGCGGGGGAGCTTGCTCATTTTGCCCGCGACGCTGCCTCGCTGCCATCTGAAAACAGAGATTGTCGCCATTGTTATCCCAATTCACATTTCCGAACGACAAGATATCATCTCATATGGAAGGAAAATGCCATAATCATAATATTAGGTTCGAAATGAAGATAACATGGTGACAAGGATCCCACAGACATCAAAAGTTCACAGGGTTACAGAATTCAGGGGAAAGTACCCACAAGCCTAGTCCAAAATGTGATACTACTAAGCTCGCATAGGTTTCTATCCTCCTAAAAACGTCGAAGCGACTGCTTAACCCTGAGCGGTGGAAGAGACACTGGATACGGGTGAAGGAGGCATCGCGGAGGTAGTCCCATTGGCACCAGGGGCTGGTCCTAGCTCCTCTGGAGCCTCTTCTCCCTCGCTTCCTGCTTCATTGGCCTCCATCTCCAGGTGGTGCATGTCCAAGTGGTCATTGGCTTCCTCAAGTTCCCTCTGCACGTCGTGAAGCTGGTTCTCCAAGACATCAATAGTGTTATCTCGGATCTCCACTTGCTGCTCCAGGGTGGTAATACGCTGGTTCAGCCTCTCCACCTGCAGATCCTTTTCCACCAACTCTGTGGATAGGTCGACCACAAAATCTTCCCGACTGTCGAGAGTGAGCTTGGCAGCCTGAGCGGTGTTAGCAAGAAGTGTCATAGCATCGCTCTGAAGGGCCTGAAGGCAGTACAGCGCACTCATGCACTGAACAGTGACCCTCCCAACCAAGTCAGGATACATTGCCCACACATCCTTCACATGGCTCACGCGGTTACACCACATGGGATCATCCTTCTTCTCAGCAGGGAAGAGTCCCAAGGGGTGCATCACCATCTCCAGGGGATGGTAGCCACAGAAAGTCGTCAGAGTCTTCATGGCTGCTGCCTCAACGGTGTCGTCCGTCCTGAGTCCAATCGTCTCAGAGTCAAGAGAACGCCAACCCGGCTGAAGGGGATGAGCCTCCAAAGTTAGCCAGACCCGACAACGAGGTACCCGATGCTCCTCATACGACTGCACTGTGTACAAAGGGGGCGTAGGGTAACCGGCGGAGTTAAGCACTTCCCACAAGATGGAAGGAAAGCCATCGCGAGAAAGGAAGTCGGAACTGAAACGAGAGTCTCCTCCACTGGCAGGGGTGGGTGAATTCATCTGCGGAAGGGAATCAAAGATAAAGATTATGGTGGAAGGAAAAAGAAAAAGAGAGCCCGGATGATTTCGAAGAAAAGGGGTTAGCTCAATTTTAATTCCTCTTTGTGTTTTATAATGCATGCATGCGGAAAGAAACGTTGCCTCTCAAAAGGAAAATAGGGTGCCTTTTTAGGGCATCCTAAAATATAAGTATTGGCCCACAGGGCCTAATTAGTTAGCCACCTATTTCTCCCTTTATGCCTAAGGCCTTTCGTCCTAGGTCTAGCGGTCTAGTCCTGACGATCCGTAGTAGCTTCTAGGCAAGTTTTAGATTTTGAAAATTGGTATTCATGGTTTATTGCCCTTCTCTGTGGTGGAATTTGCTCCGATACCAGCTGTGGCAGAACCACCCGAATTATTCCAGCTTAAGTGCCTAAGTCACGCCTCAGGGGCCGTAACGCACTTAAATCGGAATAACCCGTCAGTCCCTCAGATCTAGTCTGACAGAGCCACTTAACCAGGATCAAATTCCACAATCTCACTCGAAGGTGAGTCACAGAAGAAATACAATAAAACAGGAAACCTCAAATTAAGTACTGAGTTATTACATAAATCGGAGTTTTTGGAGTAGCAAATAAGTTCACAAAATAAAGTGCAGCGGATAATCGATGTTGTCGGTAATGAGGAAATGGGCAAGGCCTAGCCCACTACTCCTCATGCTCCTCTCCTGCCGGAGCAACATCCCACTCGACCGTCCAACCCGGTGGCAGGGTGGTATGCCAAGTCACACCATCAACTACATCCTGCATGGTACCTGCAAAAATGGTGCCACAAGCAAGGCTGAGTATACTAATACTCAGCTAGACTTAACCGGTGTGAGGAGTCTACTCCTCTACCTCTAGACTATGCAGCTGTTTGGCTGAGGGGTTTGGTTTGCCAAAAGCACTAGCTGTTTCTAAAATCAACTTTTAGCTTTTCAAATTCTACCATCATTAACTTAGCTAGATTTGCTCCTTCTAAGCATACATGGTAACAAGCAATTAACTCAATCAACAAGTTATCTCATATAATCCACATTTCACTTCTTACTCGATGCAGTACAAGGAATCAAGCAGTCTCATTAGCTGCGAGAAGCAGACGATTCGAATCGAGTTTTTAAACCTTGCAAGGTAAACCTAAACACACGGCATGTCAGGGTGCTCCGACCCCACACATGACAACCGTCCCCATCGATTCCCCGTTCGCGTCCAGGCCTCACCGCCTTGGCATACAATGCTCCACTGACCCCGGCTGCCGCCGTGCAGTGACCGCACTTGTACCCACCATAGCTAGCATGGGAGACCCTGTCTCAGGTCGCATGAGGGATAAAGTCCGCGCCCGGCTTCACTCAGGTACTAGGTTTACCGGTTACCATTTTTCCCGGCATGTGCTTAGTACGTTCAAAAGCTTGACTCAGGTATCCACACATTAATCCTTAATTCATTTTTCCCGTCTCCTGGACAAGGCATCCTCCCTGGATCCAAGTCCATAGACCAACATATATCCCATTATCAAGATGAATACAATCAATTCCTGACCTCGCGCGAGTGCTAGAAAAATCACTCGACTTCTACCGAGATCCTGATTAGTAAGCAGCTACTCGACCTAGCATACTAGTATTCATCTCAAAAAGGAATCCTAAGTTCATGCAACTAGAGGTTTCAAGCAACTCCTACACTTAAGTGCACATTACAGTCCTACAAGCATTAAGTGTAGTAAAGTAGCATATATTAACATGGTTATGCATAAAACCGGGGCTTGCCTTCAATTGCTGGGGCTGCGGGGAGATCCTCAATAGCAGCCTCTGAAGCCTGCTCCTGGTCCTCCTCTTGGACAGGTCCTTGCTCGGGGATGAGCACGTACTCTCCGTCGGCAAGATTACAATCTAATGAATGCAATGCGTAAGATATATGCATAATATGATATGTGCTTTTAGAAATTATATCTTTACAGGTGTATGGTCTTTTGAATTTAAACAAGTTAACTCCATTTGTGTAAAACCCTTGGGTGGTATGCTTGGTAAATTGGGTTAAACTTAGCTAAGGTAAGGGGTAGGTTAAACTTTGGGGTTCTACTGAATTCCTTTTAAGTCTTAGGGATAAATGATAAGTTCTCAAGTTAGACTTATGGAGATGAGGTTTATTTCTTCCTTCTTTTCTTTTATTCTTTTAATGTTTTGGAGTAGGTTTGAACTACAAGTTGCTTTTATAAAATTCCAAACATTCTGCAAAAATTACAGTGGCTTGTTACTGGTGTATGATTCTCTGTCACAAAATTTGGGGTTCAGAAAGTGAATGGTTTTCTCTGGACAAAATTACCAAATTTTAGGGCAGAAGGGGTACTTTGAACTACAACTATTATTTAACAGTGGGTAGTTCTCAAAAACTTATTTTTGCTGGCTTTTAGGTGTTATAACATGACTTGATACAAATTTCTAGTCATTAATACCCTTTAATTCTTTCCCTAAGATTTCCTTAAGGTTTCTAGCCAAAGGGGTGCTTTCTACTACCACTATATTTGAAAAACATCAAACAACAGAGTTCTTATTTTTCTTAGTTGGTATTTTGTGCAAGAGCAATCATTCTGAAGTTTGGCTTCCTTTTGCTTAAGGGAAAGGGTGGTTTGCATTATTTGAGCTAAATGGCCTTTCTCACAAACTACTAGCAAAAGGCATGGGTTCACTTCTTTTTCATGGGTTTGTATTTTTCTCTGGTGGTTTATCTCATCATGGACTTAGCAAATTTTTGGTTGCCCATTATCACATTATTTGGGGTTGCTCATGATTTAGTGGGAAAATGCCTTATTATCATTCTGTATTTATTTTCCCTACTTAAAAAGTTAGGCTGGGGTGCTCTGTATTTTTGTAGTGGGGCTCTGGTGGTTATAAGTTCACTGGATTTTTGTTAACCACCTTGGTTATAGTTTTGCAATTCTAATAATTGATTTTCAGTCTACATAAGGCTAATTAAAGCATCTTAATTAGAAACTGGTCCTAATTAATGGTCTCTGCATTTTTCCTAGGTTCTCTGTTGCATAAGTAAACTAGGAAAAATATTACTAATCACTGTTCAACATTTTCTAATGCTTTTCTGATTTTCTGTAAGTTTTGGACAAAATGGCTTTAAATGAATAACTACATCATAATCTCTAATGCTGGGGCTCCTACTATTTTTAAACAGTGTCTAATTAAGGTATAAGCATCTACAAATTTTCTTAAGCTCAGCACAAAAGAAAAACAAATTTTCCTTAATTAAACAAGGTTTAGGGGGTTTCTGTTTTTAATTTTAAACTCTAAAATTTAGAACAGAAAGCATATGGTTCACTATTTTTAAATGAAGGATCATAATATTCCAGAGCTAGCAAAATTGGTTTGACAACTTTTTATTAAGATTTCATCAAGTTATGGATTTTCTAAGTTCTCTGGTTATTTAAAAGAATAACAGAATTGGTTTAAATGGAAATCCACTTTGCGCTGGGGTCCCTGGCGATTTTCTAAGTTTTCCTTCGCGAATCAGTCCTTAGGTTACTATTCACATGAGTCGCTGACATTACAGAAAACCCCTCGGGTTCTACAAAACCTAACCTGAGGTCCTTCTTCTACCTTAAACAGTAGCCGCGGCGAAGAAAAGGGCGGAGGGGCTTACCGGCGGCGAGACTGTTCCGGTGAAGTGGTCGAGGGCGAAGGGGAGGTTGCGGGGATCACAACGGTGTGCGGAACGCCGTCGGAGATGGCCGGAGTTGGTCGGTCCACGCGCGCAGGCGGGGATGCTCGTCGGCGGCGAGGAGACCGGCCTGGTCACGGCGAGATAGTTCAATCAAATAGGTCAGGGAGGTCCACGGGATGCCAGAGAAGACATGAGCGAAAGGAATTGGGCGGAGACTCACTGGATAGCTTGGTCTACGCGCGGCGGCGGAAGACCGAAGTCCGGTGAGGTTGATCTCGGGCCTCCGGTGAAGTCCGGTCGGGTCCGAGGGCTTGGCAAGCTTCACGGGCTACTGGCGGAGCTAGCCGCAGCACTGGCTGGGCTTGAGGGTGGCTGGAGTCGGTTGGCCACGGCGGCCGTAGCTCTGGCGGCAATGGCGGGCGGAAATGAGCTCGCCGGAGCTAAGGAACGGTGGCTGGCCGGAGAGGGTGAGTGCGGGGCGAAGAGAGGTGCGCCCGGGGAGGCTTTATAGGCGCGGGCGGGCACGGCCGAGGGTGTGGGCGTGCGGCGGACTTGACCGGACGCCGGGGTGAGCGCGCGCGCGGGTTGGGCGAGCTCTGGCGTGCCGACCAGGGTCGAACACGTGTGCCCGTGCGTTCTGCCCAAGTTCTGGCGCGTTTGGTCGCTCATCCGAGCCTGCTCTCGCCTTGGTCAGTGCACAAAACCTCTTCTCCTCCCTACAAGCTACCATTCTTGTGTGGGGGTCATAGGATTTTGCCTACTGGTTGCAGAGATATGGAGCCAGGAAATCTGGTCTGTCTCCCTGCCCAAACCCGAGGCAAATCCCAGGTTTTGTCGTGTCTAGGGCTCGCGTCCCAATGCCATCTTCTGGCACACGACAGAGGGGTTAATTAGACACAATTTTGTCAATGGGGCCATTAGGATTCGAGTTAGGGATCAAGGTGAACATCCCTGATCTTTGGCTCAAGGTCTGAATTTCAGAATTCTGAAATTCAGAATTCCCAATGAGTCCCAACAAAAGAAGCTTGATTTGGGGTTTTATTTGGATTATTTTGGCTAAGCTTTCTCAATCTTTCTTGTTGCTTATCAAATATACTTTAACTTATATAATTGGCTCAACTCAAAATTTTAAACTTTTCATTCCCTTTTTCTTATTTTCTTGAATTTTGCTCATGGGGCTCACTTAGGGTTTTTAATTAGGGTTGCAAAATTTTATCTTTTAAGAGACTCAATTGTTTTGATCATGACACTTTTAAGTATAAGCTTGGTGACTTCTTTATTACTTAAGTTATTTTGGTACTCATGCCTACTTTAGTTCACATAAAATAATGGTTCTTGGTTTGGCTTTTTAAGAGAAACCCTAGGTGACACTGGGGTGTCACACAGTCGTTGGTGGCTTCCAGTTCATCACCTCTTGCACTTAATCAGGATCAACAACTATTCCTGCCTGAGAGATAGTGTGACCCAAGAATTTGATTTTCTTTAGCCAAAAATCACACTTGGACAACTTGGCATAAAGGTGGTGCTCTCGCAGACGTTGAAGCACTATATGCAAATGCCCGGCATGTTCTTCTTCGTAATTTGAGTACACCAAGATATCATCGATGAAAACCACTACGAATTTGTCCAATTCAGGCATGAAAACAGAATTCATCAGATACATGAAATATGCTGGTGCATTTGTCAGTCCGAATGACATCACCAAGAATTCATATAGCCCATATTTGGTTGAGAATGTCGTCTTCGAAATATCGCTTGCTCGTATCTTGATCTGATGATAGCCAGAGCGAAGGTAGATCTTGGAAAACACCTTGGCCCCGACCAACTTGTCAAAAAGAACATCAATATGAGGCAAAGGATACTTGTTCTTGATAGTTACTGCATTAAGAGGGCGGTAATCTATACACAGCCTCAAGCTTTCATCCTTCTTCTTCACAAACAGCGCTGGACATCCCCAAGGCGAAGTACTTGGGCGAATAAATCCCTTATCCAGCAACTCTTGCAATTGCTTCTTCAATTCTGCCAACTCAGCGGGTGGCATTCGGTAGGGCCTCTTGGAAATTGGTGTCTTTCCCGGTTGCAACTCGATGGCAAATTCAATATCCCGGTCTGGTGGCATTCCTGGCAATTCATCAGGAAATACATCTGCATACTCGCAGACCACTGGGATCTTCTTCAGAGGTAACTCCGTCATAGAGAAAGCACATGACGGAGTAGAACCTCGACTGGGCAGAATTAAGGTGAAGTTTCCACAGAATGGAGAATTAACTTCCACGGTACGGCTGGCTACATCAAGCACAACTTGGTGCAAGGTCATCCAATTGGCTCCCAGAATAATGTCCATATTTTCCAATCCCAACACAAAAAGAGTGGTTTTGACAATGTGGCTCCCTAGTTGAATAGGCACACTTTGGTTTAATTGATTAGTTGAAATTTTACCCCCAGGTGTGACTATCATAAATGACCCTTTTGAGTAAGAGAATGGCAGTTCACATTTAGCACTGAACTTCTGGCTAATGAAACTATGAGATGCACCAGAATTAAAGCAGGTTGATTATGAAATGAAAAGATACCGGTCATGATAGGAGCTCCCTCAGGTACTTCCTCCAGAGTAGTGAAGTTGAGCTTCCCTTGCCTGACTTGTACCTTCTGCTTTCTTCCCTTGTCTTGATTTGGTGCTGGCATCTGCCTCTGCTGGTTCCTGGGGCAATTCTTGGCATAGTGGCCCACATTGCCACAAGTGAAACACTTGTTCCCATTGCCCTAGCGGAACTGCTGCTGCTGCAGAGGCTGATTGTTCCTTGGAGCGGGAGCTAGAAAGCGGTTGGGTGCCGGCTGCTGCTGCGGAGGTGGCCTGATCACCCATCTGCCTGCCTGCTGCTGGAAACCCCTTCTCTGATTGTGAGAAACAATCCGGAACCTCTGAGCCTGAGCGGATGGTGCTGCCATTGGTGCCTTTCTCTTCTTCTCTGCCCGGTGAGCTATAATGCAGTCCTCCTGGGAGATGGCCATGTTGACCAACTCATTGAAGCTATCAGCCCGGACAGTGTTGAGTCGTTCCCACAGCTTGGTATTGAGACCCCTGCGGAAGCGGTCTCTCTTCTTTTCATCAGAATCAGCATGGTACCCTGCATATTGGCATAAGTCGTTGAAGGCTTGCGCATACTGTAGTACTGTGCGGGTTCCTTGATTAAGGGCCAAAAATTCATTCAGCTTCCGATCAAGAATGCTAGCTGGGATGTGGTGTCCTCTAAAAGCAGTCTTGAATTCCTCCCAAGACACTTCATGATCAGCGGGGAGCATAGCACGGAAGTGGTCCCACCAAGTCCGAGCAGGGCCGCGAAGCTACTGTGCGGCGAAGCGAGCCTTGGCTTCATCAGGGCAGTCTCCCGTGAGGAGGGGAAACTTGGACTCGACGACGCGAAGCCATACGTCGGCGTCCAACGGATCCTCTACCTTGGTGAACAAGGGTGGCTGCGTGCTCAGAAACTCCTGGTAGGTTGCCATTGCCGGAGGTCGCTGATGCTGGCCTCCACCATGCTGCTGAGGGTGGGGCTAGCGCTACAAGAGCTGTTGCAGAATCTCATTCTGCTGGGCCATCAGCTCCTGCACTGTGGGAGCTGGAGGAGGTGGCGGGGGAACCTGCTCGTTATGCCTGCGACGCTGCCTAGCTGCCATCTGAAAACAGAGATTGTCGCCATTGTCATCCCAACTCACAATTTCGAACGACAAGATATCATCTCATATGGAAGGAAAAATACCATAATCATAATATTAGGTTCGAAATGAAGATAACATGGTGACAAACATCCCACAGATTTCAAAAGTTCACAGGGTTACATCAATTAGGGGAAAGTACCCATAAGCCTAGTCCAAAATCTGACATTAACTAAGCTCGCATAGGTTTCTATCCGCCTAAAAGTGTTGAAGTGATTGCTTAACCCTGAGCGGTGGAAGCGACACTGGATACGGGTGAAGGAGGCATCGCGGAGGTAGTCCCATGGGCACCAGGGGCTGGTCCTAGCTCCTCGGGAGCCTCTTCTCCCTCGCTTCCGGCTTCATTGGCCTCCATCTCCAGGTGGTGCATGTCCAAGTGGTCATTTGCTTCTTCGAGTTCCCTCTGCACATCGTGAAGCTGGTTCTCCAAGACATCAATGGTGTTGTCTCGGATCTCCACCTGCTGCTCCAAGGTGGTAATGCGCTGGCTCAGCCTTTCCACCTGCAGATCCTTCTCTACCAACTCGGTGGATAGATCGACCACAAAATCTTCTCGACTGTCGAGAGTAAGCTTGGCGGTTTGAGCAATGTTAGCAAGGTGTGCCATAGCGTCGCTCTGAAGGGCCTGAAGGCGGTACAGCGCACTCATGCACTGAACGGTGACCCTCCCAACCAAGTCAGGATACATTGCCCACACATCCTTCACATGGCTCACACGGTTACACAACATGGGATCATCCTTCTTCTCAGCAGGGAAGAGTCCCAAGGGGTGCATCACCATCTCCAGGGGATGGTAGCCACAGAAAGTCGTCAGAGTCTTCATGGCTGCCGCTTCAACGGCGTCGTCCGTCCTGAGTCCAATTGTCTCAGAATCAAGAGAACGCCAACCTGGCTGAAGGGGATGAGCCTCCAAAGTCAGCCAGACCCGACAACGAGGTACCCGATGCTCCTCATACATTTGCACCGTGTACAAAGGGGGCGTAGGGTAGCCGTCGGAGTTAAGCACTTCCCACAAGATGGAAGGAAAGCCATCGCGAGAAAGGAAGTCAGAACTGAAACGAGTGTCTCCTCCACTGCGGGGGTGGGTGAATTCATCTGTGGAAGGGAACCAAAGGTAAAGATTATGGTGGAAGGAAAAAGAAAAAGAGAGCCCGGATGGTTTTAAAGAAGGTGGGTTAGCTCAAGTTTTTAATTCCTCTTTGTGTTTATAATGCATGCATGCTGAAACTAACGTTGCCTCTCCAAAAATAGGGTGCTCTTAGGGCATCCTTAAAAATATAAGTACGGGCCCATGGGGCCTAATTAATTAGCCACCTATTTCTCCCTCTATGCCTAAGGCCTTTCGTCCTAGGTCTAGCGGTCTAGTCCTGACGATCCATAACAGTTTCTAGGTAGGTTTTAGATTTTGAAAATTGGTATTCATGGTTTATTGTCCTTCTCTGTGGTGGAATTTGCTCCGATACCATCTGTGGCAGAACCGCCCGAATTATTCCAGCTTAAGTGCCTAAGTCACACCTCAGGGGTCGCAACACACTTAAATCGGAATAACCCGTCAGTCCCTCAGATCTAGTCTGATAGAGCCACTTAACCAGGATCAAATTCCACAGTCTCACTCGAAGGTGAGTCACAGAAGAAATACAATAAAACAGGAAACCTCAAATTAAGTGCTGAATTATTACATAGATCGGAGTTTTTGAGTAGCAATTAAGAGTTCACAACATAAAATGCAGCGGATAATCGTTGTCGTCGGTATCGAGGAAATGGGCAAGGCCTAGCCCACTACTCCTCATGCTCCTCTCCTGCCGGAGCAACATCCCACTCGACTGTCCAACCCGGTGGCAGGGTGGTAAGCCAAGTCACGCCATCAACCATTTCCTGAATGGTACCTGCAAAAATTATGCCACAAGCAAGGCTGAGTATACTAATACTCAGCTAGACTTACTGGTGTGAGGAATCTACTCCTCTACCTCTAGACTATGCAGCTGTTTGGCTGAGGGGTTTGGTTTGCCAAAAGCACTAGCTGTTTCTAAAATCAATTTTTAGCTTTTCAAATTCTGTCATCATTAACTTAGCTAGGTTTGCTCCTTCTAAGCATACATGGTAACAAGCATTTAGTTCAATCAGCAAATTATCTCATGTAACCTCATTTCACTTCTTACTCGATGCAGTACAAGGGGTCAAGCAGTCTCATTAGCTGCGAGAAGCAGACGATTCGAATCGAGTTTTAACCTTGCAAGGTAAACCTAAACACACAGCATGTCAGGGTACTCCGACCCCACACATGACAACTATCCCCATCGATTCCTCGTTCGCGTCCAGGCCTCACCGCCTTGGCATACAATGCTCCACTGACCTCGGCTGCCGCCGTGCAGTGACCGCACTTGTACCCACCATAGCTAGCATGGGAGACCCAGTCTCAGGTCGCATGAGGGATAAAGTCTGCGCCCGGCTTCACTCAAGTACTAGGTTTACCGGTTACCATTTTTCCCGGCATGTGCTTAGTACGTTCAAAAGCTTGACTCAGGTATCCACACATTAATCCTTAATTCCTTTTCCAGTCTCATGGTCAAGGCATCCTCCCTGGATCCAAGTCCATAGACTAACATAGATCCCGTTATCAAGATGAATACAATCAATTCCTAACCTCGCGCGAGTGCTAGAAAAATCACTCGACTTCTACCGAAATCCTGATTTGCAAAGCAGCTACTCGACCTAGCATACTAGTATTCATCTCAAAAAGGAATCCTAAGTTCATGCAACTAGAGGTTTCAAGCAACTCCTACACTTAAGTGCACATTGCAATCCTACAAGCATTAAGTGTAGTAAAGTAGCATATAATAATACAGTTATGCATATAAACCGGGGCTTGGCTTCAATTGCTGGGGCTGCGGGGAGATCCTCAACAGCAGCCTCGGAAGCTTGCTCCTGGTCCTCCTCTTGGACAGATCCTTGCTTGGGGATGAGCACGTACTCTCCATCAGCAAGATTACAATCTAATGAATGCAATGCGTAAGATATATCCATGATATGATATTTGCTTTAGAAATTACAACTTTTGACGGTGTATGATCTACTTGAGTTAAACAAGGTTAAACCTTACTTATGTAAGACTTCTGGGTGGTATACTTGGTAAATTGGATCAAACTTAGCTAAGGTAAGTGGTAGGTTTATTTTTGGGGTTCCACTGAATTCTTTTAAAGCCTTAGTGAGTTTTGACAAGAATTCAAGTTGGACTCATTGGAGTGAGGTTTATTTCTTCTTTCTTTTTCTTTATTCTCCTTAAGTTTTTGGAGTGGGTTTGAACTACAAGTTGCCTTAATAAAATTCCAAAAATTCTGCAAAAATTACAGTGGCTTATTACTGGTGTATAGTTCTCTGTCTCCAAATTTGGGGATCAGAAAAGTGAATAGTTTTCTCTGGACAAAATTACCAAATTTTAGGGCAGAAGGGGTGCTTTGAACTACAACTATTATTCATCAGTTGGTAATTCTCTAAAACTTATTTTTGCTGGCTTTTAGGTGCTATAACATGACTTGGCACAAAATTTTAGCCATTAATACCTATTAGTTATTTTACTAGGGTTTTCTCAAGTTTCTAGCCAAAGAGATGCTTTCTACTACCACTATATTTGAAAAATATCAAACAACAGATTTCTGATTTTTGTTAGCTTCTATTTTTCGCAAGAGCAATCATTATGAAGTTTGACATCTTTTTGCTTAAGGGAAGGGGTGGTATGCATTAATTGGATTAAATGGCCTTTCTTATAAGATATTAGCAATAGGTATTATTTTGCATCATTTCAAAGGGTTTGCATTTTTCTCTGGTGGTTTATCTTGTTATTGACTTAGCAAAATTTTGGTTGCCCATTATTGCATTATTATTGGTTATTCATGATTTATTTGGAAAATGCCTCATTATCATATTATATTTGTTTACCCTACTTAAAATGTTGGGCTGAGGTGTTCATTATTTTTGCAGTGGGGTTCTGGTGGTTACAAGTCCACTGGATTTTTATTATCAACTTTGGGTCTAGTTTTGTAATTCTAATAACTAATTTCTAGTTGGAATAATGCTAAATAAAATATTTCATTTTAAAATTGATCTGGACTAAAGGTCTCTTTATTTTTTCTAGGTTCTCTGTTACTTAAGCAAACTAGGAAAAATAATTTCACTCACTGTTCATTAATTTCTAATGCCTTTCTGATTTTTCCTATGTTTTGGGCAAAATAGTTTTAAATGGATTTCTACACTATATTTTTCAATACTGGGGTTTCTACTATTTTTAAACAGTGTCTAAAGGAGGTTTGAAAATCTACAAATTTTCTTAGGTTCAGCACAGAAGCAAAACTAATTTTCCTTAATTAAACAAGGTTTGATCAGTTTCTGTTTTTAATTTTAAACTCTAAAAATTAGAACAGAAAGCATATGGTTTATTATTTTTAAATGATAGTTCATAATATTTAGGATCTAGCAAAATTAGTTTGACAACTTTTGATTACGAATTCATCAAGTTATGGATTTTCTAAGTTCTCTGGTTATTTAAAAAGATTAACAGAATTGATTAAATGGAAAACTACTTTGCACTGGGGTCCCTGGCGGGTGTTTTAAGTTTTCCTCACGGATCAGTCCCTGGGCTACTATTCAAATGAGTCACTAACATTGCAGAAAACTCCTAGGGTTCTTCTAATCCTAACCCGAGGTCCTTCTCCCAACTTAAACAGTAACCGTGGCGGAAGAAAGGGCGGAGGGGCTTACCGGCGACAAGATTGCTCCGGTGAGGTGGTTGAGGACGTAGGGGAGGTCTCGGGGATCACAGCGATGTGCGGGTCGCCGTCGGGGATGGTCGGAGTCGGTCGGTCCACGTGCGCAGGCGGAGATGCTCGTCGGCTGCGAGGAGTCCGGCCTACTCACGGCGCGATAGTTCAATTGAACGGGTCAAAGAGCTTCACAGGATGCTAGGGAAGATGTGAGTGCAAGGAATTAGACGAAGACTCACTGGTTAGCTCGGTCCACGCGCGGCGGCAGAAGACCGAAGTCCGGCGAGGGTGAAATCGCTTCTCCAGTGAGGCAATGCCTCGGCTCAAGCTTGGAGAAGCTTCACGGCTTCACTGGGAAGCGATCCAGGGGCTAGGGCGAGGCTGGAGTTCAACAAAAAGGGGGTGGCCACGATGGCCGAGCCTGGGCAGGGATGGCGGGCGACGATGCTCGCTTTTCACGGCGAACTCCGGTGATCTTTGGCTCGGGCGAGGCTCGGGGTGTGCGGTGCCAACGGCTAAGGCCACTTGGACGCATTTATAAGCGAGGGCACGGCAGAGGCACGCGGGGCGGGGCGACCACGCGCGGGGCGCGCGCTGCCGCGGCCAGTCCGCGCTCGGCCGGTCAGGCAAGCGATCGAACACGTGGCATTTCGCTTCTGCCCGAGTTCAAGCGCCCATAGGTTGAAGATCTTCGCGAATTTGGGCATGATCGCTGCACAAGATTTGCCCCCCGACAGAGCTTTGTCGTTTGTGTGTGGAAGTCGAGCGGTTTGGGGCAGTGTACAGAGAGTTATCGTGTCACAAAGATGGCAGTGTCACAAGGTGAGTCCCAAGGTAAAACTGCGCAAAAACCGTGTCAAATGAAATTGGTTTGAGTTCAAACTTTTCCAGGGCGTGTTCAAGGGAATTTGGCACAACTTTGATGTTTGGACTTGTTTGATTTGAGTTCTGAAAAAGAGAGAACGAGATTGATCTTTGAGAGGGGGCTGAAATTCAGATTTCTGAATTTCTGAATTTTCCCCAAGTGCATTAGTTTAGGGACTGTTTTGGGGATTTTAAAAAGTTCAAAAGGCAAAACTTCCTTACTATGTTTTGTTAGTTAATTAGTGAACTTAAAACTTTATAATTTGGTTTTCTCCAAAATTGTATTTTTCTCCCAAGGGTTTCTCCCATTTACCCTTTATGCATAAATGGTTCACTTAGGGTTAACTAGGGTTTAAGAGCTTTTTCCTTTTTTAGAATTCATGAAAACTTTAAGTAGACTTCAACTTAATTCTTTGTTCTCATTTTCAATGTTCACCCTTTTATTGAGATTGCATGTGATCATGGGTTGGGGCTAGCTTAAGGAAGACCCTAAGTGACACTGGGGTGTCATAGCCGTGCTGCAGATCAAGTTGGCCTTCGCGCTGCATGAGCGCAATCTCTTGCTCAAGTTCTGGAGCCCTCTGCTCCTCGTCGCGTATCATCTGGCGCACCTTGGACTGCACAGAGCCACGTTGGTGCTTGGCCTCGAGGATCTCTTTCTGCTTCTAGAGGTTGCAGTTCTTGATGCGCAAGGCCCACAACTGTAGTTGTTCCTCTGCTGAAACGCCGATGACTTTGCCATCCTCAGTGGCGTCCACTCCCTCCGGTGGAGCGAAGCCTGGGGGAGGTTGCGGTTGCCCTCCGGAGCTGCAGGTGCGGAGACTACCTTCGGGTGTAGGTTGTTCGTTGCGCTGCCTCTTGCTGAGTGTGTCGTCTTCGCAGGCTCCTTGGTGGGTGGTGTCTGCAAGGGCCTTGCCCTTTTTCTCAGCCAGCAGCGCTGCCTTCGCTGCTTCGTCAACAGATGGGGCTGCCTTCGAGCTAGCTCTCTTGGGTGCCATCGCGGGTGGATTTTTCGTAGCACGAACGGTGGGCACCAAATGTTGGAACTTGCTCTCCTGGGCAAGTTGATCCAATGGGGGAATGAAAGCAACGTAAACAGGGTTTCAACTTGAGATGGCATTAGCTCTGTTAATCCGGCCTCTCAAGGGCACTATACGAGGGTATTTATAGGTGCCTGAGTGCCCAACGTCTCAGTGTAAGGACGCATGTACCCTCAGGCACCTGGACTGTCCCCGGAATATTCCCATAAAGGAGGGTTACAGACTGTCATTACAGAAAAGCTATTACAACTCGGGCCCGTAACACGCTTCTCCGTGCGGGGCCTATTACAATGGGCCGAATCCCACGTGGGCCTCAAGGCCGAGTGAGGACGTGGGACGGGGCGACGTCGTCTTAGGCCTTTGTCTCGTAGTGTAGAAGGCGAAGGGTGGACCTCGCCGATTCTTCTGCTTCTGTTGGCACAGTGAGAAAGACGAAGGCTGGAGCGAAGGGTAGCGTCTTCGCCTTCGCCCCAACACCCACCGCGCTAGCCACTTCTCCATTCCGCGTGCGCAGACTGCAAGGGCCCACGGGCCAGCCTCTCGTGATCTCGCGCGCGCTTGCTGGTTCTATTCTTGCACTGCCATGTGGGGGCCACACACCAGGGCCACCTCCCCGCAACAAACTCCATGGCCGCCATGGAGTTCCGCTTCGTACGGATCGGCCGAACGACCGCCTAGGATCGTGCTACGAGCCCCAGGGGTGCTTAAAAGACTCGGCCATTGACTCAATCCACTCGCTCTATTATCATCCCGCCTCCCGTGCCACAATCTTGAGAGTTCTTCACCACAGCGGAAAGAAACAGGCTACCGCGAGAGTGTTCTGGCTTCCCATCGACAGCGCGTCCGGTGTGGGGTTTGGAGACTTCCCTTAGGTGGCGGGGCGGGCTCTCGTGACCGCTCTATCGGGAATCGGTCGCCAACATCGGGGAATTGCTTGTCGAACTTGCAAAATCGCTGTGGCGCCGCTCTCTCTATGGGCAATCCCCTCGGCACTCCAATCTCTAATAATAACTCCCCTATGGTGCTCGCTATCGTCTGTATTATGTGTAGTGCACTTCAATTTAGCCCTGGGATGCCGGTGCGGGCGTAGATTCTTCATCGACGGAACCCCTCGCGTGGGTGGCGCGCCGCCGCTCGGGTCGCCGTGGATGGGGGCGATAGCCCCTAGCCATCAGATGTAGCGGGAACGGCTGGAATGGCTCTGCGCATACCCCTTTCGCACAGGTTAACCGGGACCGTACGATCGGAAGTGATCGGGTGCGATTAGATCAAGGTTAATTGAATCTGAACCGTTGGCGCGCGATCAAACGGTATCCTGGAGCGCCAGTCCTGAACCGTGGACGATCTAATACGGGCCATCTGCGCTTGATCGGACGGCCGTTAACGCTTCATACCCCTTCGCTGAGGCAGTTTAGCATAAGAGACCCTAGGATCTTTATTATTCAATCTACCATCCTATGCGTTGTTCCCTGAATCTTAGAAATTTTACCCCGGGGTCCCTGGACTCTCTGGAAATTGATGCGAGGTCCAGACAGTGAATTATATTCATAAAATCAGTTAGAAAACGAATTTTAGTAATAAATTTATTGCAGAAACTTGATAAATTCATAGAAAATCCGTACTTGGTCCAAATTAATCCATTCCAGTTTCTAAAATTTTGTAATATTATTCTCTATCACTTAAAGTATCTATTTTTACATGAAAATAGTAAGAAAATTTATTCCTCACTTATTCCTCACATAAAACCTTTGGAAATTCATATCTTAAAATCTATAACTCCAAAAATTATGATTCCTGTTCCTACGATTTTATTTTAATGTGTAGATTATTATTATGTATTGTGTTTACATGTTTGATGTGATGTTAATTTTCTCTATATACTGTACTTGTTTGTATTGTGGTGAGTAGAAGAGTCTGTGACTGAGGATCCTGGTGAACAACAAATAGAAGTAGTTGAGCAGGAGCTCATTGAAGACAAGTTGTTCCCTTGACCACTTTTGTTACCCAACAATGTTCTTTATAATCATTTACCATGCATAGGCTTAATTTTTATGGGACCAGATAGGTCACCCTAGATTGTTTATCTCTTTACCTTGTTATCCCTGAATCACTTGGGTAGTTTTGCTATTGCTTTACATGGTTTTGGGATAATATTTCATTATATCCATGTTCCAGTTATTTTGTTATTCTATTTATGTTCATGTCAACATCATTAATGTTAATTGGAACATGTAGCTTAACTTGAGAAACACGTGCCACCACAAGGGTTTAATAGGACGCCCTTGGCTGACTAATTAGGAAAGCTAGTGGAAGACTACCTTACCCGAAAGGGGCAAGGACAGTAGGGGAGTTGCATGCAAGGAGGTTCTCGGGTTGATTTTGCTGCGATGGCGGTCAGACGGGGGATTCTTGCAAGTGCTCTTCCCATAACTGTAGCGGGTTTTCGGAAGCTAGTGGAACTTTGTAAAGGCCTCGTAGTGTTGCCCTGCCTCGCCTCCTTGGTAGAGGTGTATGGGAGTCGCGACCCCTTGGCAGATGGGTAACATGACTTGTGGGTACAGGGTACAACCTCTGGAGAGTGTAAAACTGGTATACTAGCTGTGCTCGCGGTCATGAGCAGCTCAGGACTCTCGCATGATTAATTTATGGAACTTAAATTCAATTTGCCATTTGCATTGCATGGATTATGTATTAATTTTGTTCTATTACTTTATTTAAGGTTTGGTATTTACTTACATTTAGTAACTGCTAATAAAATTTTGACCAACTACTTAAAAGCAATGCTTAGCTTTAACCCCTGTTGTTGATTAGCCTTACACATCACATGAACTCCCACCTTTGGTGAGTCCATGCCACTGGTTCCCCACAACTTGTTGAGCTATGATCATGTGTGAGCTCACCCTTGCTGTCTCACACCCCCCAACAGGAGAAGAACAGGTGGTTCAGGAGGAGCCACGAAGCGAGGAGTTTGATCTGATCTAGGTGGCATTTCCCTAGTTGACTTTTTGCGCCAAGGATGATCCTTAGTTCGTTTTATATTTATCTTTTATTTTGTAATAAGACTTCTGCTATGTAATAAATACTCTAATGTTATTGTGACATTTTCCTCTATACACTCTATTATTATATATGTTGTCTTCTTGGCGCATGTATGAGATGCACCCGGTTTGGTTCCTTAAAGCCCGGGTGTGACATGATGAGTCGATCTCATGTTTGTACTGATCTCCCCATGTGAATGAAGACCCAGTTCCCTGTTGATCTGTTGTTGCACGCTCTATTCATGCATTTGATGTCTCATTAGCATTTTGGAGGTAATGCCTGAGTGATGTTTGCTTTCCTGCAATCCCAACTTTTCCCGAGTTATCGGCCTGCCGTTTTGCGCCCGACTTAACACGCCAACCCATACTTCTGCTGACGTCCCCGCTTGAGTTCTGAACCCTAGTTCTCGCTTTTTCCTCTACCTCTTTCCAATTTCTGAAGTTCCTGAATTCGCCCACATCGTTTGAGAGACCACAATGGCGCCCAAGAAGAGGAAACAGAGTATTGCTATTCCGATCATCCTGCCAATCGATCCCAACAGCCAACTCCCATTCGCCTGTAACCACATGTCTGTTATTTCCGAAGCTGACCTTCTGCACCTCGTTGAAATTGGTGTTCTTCCGCCAAAAGAATTGTGCTCCTGGCGAATCTGGTGTGGGTTACTGTTCCGACAGAGGATACCCACAAGGCTGTTATCTTCATGCCATTTCTCATCCGGGGACTAGCCCTGCCAGCTTCTCCTTTCTTCCACGACCTTCTTGACTTTTATTCTCTAAATCTTACCCATTTAAACCCCAAATATGTTCTTCAAATTGCTATGTTTGTTCATCTTTGCGAAGCTTTCCTTAGAATTATTCCTCATTTTAGGCTTTGGAAGTACCTCTACCACTGTCGGTCCGGGATGGCTGGAGGACAGCATCAGCTTGTTGGTGGTGCTAGCCTGGAACATCACCGAGGCAGGAAAGTTGAATATCTTGACATCCTGTGGAAGGACAGTATTAAGGGATGGTGCCTCGAGTGGTTTACCATGGAGAATCACAACAAGTCCCTCCCTTCCCGATCAGGGAGGTAGCCTGACGTCCGAATGCCTAGCTGGACAGAGGCCCCTACAGATTCAGAGCTTGCTGAGTCTAGAGTTTTGCTTGCTGAGATATGTGCGTTGAAGGACAGAAGCTTGAATGCTGAAGCTATTGTTGTTGATTTTGTCTTCAAGAATATTCAACATCTGAAGGATAGAGTCTACCCTGCCTATTGTATACTGGGTTCAATGACCCTACCCGAATTACCAACAGACGGATTCCTGAAGAAGACGTGTTGAGTCGAGTTGATTTGATGCTGAGAGGCAAGATTTTGAATGCTGGTGCTCCCTTATTGTATACTGCCTGGAATCTTCCTCCATAAAGCCCCTTTTCTGAGTTTGTTTCCAAACCTCCTTTTCAAAATAGCAATCCGAGCTATAGAGTGCGACCCTCCCTAGAGGATATTGAGGCCTTCATTGCTCCATACCGAGATCTCCCTAAAGAGGAGAGACAGACCCATTTTCTAATGCAAACGACCACTAATGAGGTTGAGGTGAACGCTGTTCTCTGTATGCTGGCGGGTGAGTAGTCTGACTCTGCCCGTACTGAGTCGGTGACTGCTGCAACTGGACATAGCCTTGGCGAGGATGAAGGAGTTTAGAGTCCTAGAAGTGTTTGTCGCAAACGATTGCGTCAAACGAGCCATCTAGCCACGCATGCCGAGGGAAAGAAAAGAAAGAAAAGACTTCGGCGGTCATCAGGCTTGGAACTGGGTGCTGATCCTACTGCCTCAGTTCTCGACGGTGGCCCGGCGAGCGCCAACCTCGAGGATGACATTGAAGATTGTGATGGTGCCAGAGTTGGTGGTCGTGTGCTTGATGAGGATGAAGAGGAGGAAGAGGAAGTTTTCCCTTTGATTCGCAAGAATAGTCGCAGCTATAGCAGCAATGACGTCCCAATGGAGGCTTTATCGAGACTAGTTAGTCTCCAGGGGTTGACGATGTCTACCATTGACCATGCACTAGAGGAAATTATTCCTAAAGACCTTTTATTGGAGACTCCTGAAACTGAAAGTTCTGTCGTCCCTACAGAGGTCCCGGATGACATCCCTTTGGCTGGTAATCCTGTTGGGCAAGAAATAACCCAGATAGTTTCTCACGCTTTTTTGACCTTGGAGGGTGGTCTAGCTCGCGGGGACACACTGGTTCTTGACGTTGCAGGCCAGGGTCACCCAGCTTCTGTGGGTACGACCGAGGGTGCTTCAGCTTCCGAAGGTGCTGCTGAGGATAACCCAGCCCCTAAGGGTGGTGCTGAGGATGACCCAGCCCCCATGGGTGCCGAGCTTGGTTCCTCTTCGGCTGCTTCCATGGATGTTCATGTCGGATCGCCACCGGTTCCATCTGAGGAACCTGTGGTGATGAGCCCGCCTACTGCTCTTGTCGATCCGATCACCTTAGAGGCCAATGACCCGGATGCTGGGAATCTGCCACCTGCTGTTGGAACTGAGATCTCCCTGAGTGATGCTCTAAACATTGTCTCTGTCAACACTCCATCATCAGACAGTGCATCGATGCCTCCGGCTCTGGGATTTCCCTTATTCCTTTCTAACCTCCAGGTGAGCTGATCCTTGCCTTGCATTATTTATGTTGGCAAACAGGTTCCCTTGCTAACTTTTGAGCTTGCAGAATGTACTCAACTCTGTGTTGGCCTAGTTGAAATCTTGTGGCGCCCCTGTCCCTGATCAAGTTTTGTCTTTGATGCAGTGGAATCCTCTCCTACTCCAGAGGAAAATAAGATGATCTAAAGGCCTCAAACTTTGGTTAGTGGGTCTGCAGCTTTCTTTTGTTGTTTATTGCTTCTCTCGTTTTACATCTTGTATTTTTTTCCTGTTGCCTCACCAGCCCTGACTCAGCGGTGTTCCTATGCTGAGGAAAGGCATGCCTAGAGTCAAGCTAATCTGAACCAGGTTTCTGCATTCTTGGACAATGCTCAGACCCTGAACTCTTCCTTAAATGCCCAACTCAATTCAGAGAAGATGGCTCATGAGGTAGATTTTCCTAACTGCTTATGTTTTACCCCTTTGCTTCGATGCTCAGTGCTCTTCTTGCCTGTACGAGAGGCGAATGCTTCTTGATTCTCGTGACAATCTGGATAGATTGTATCATGATGCTAGCAATTCCCTCACTATCTTAGGGAGGAGCCATCGCTTTACTATGTCAGAACTAGACCATCACAGGGATGAGTTGAGGGCTTCCTAGACTAAAATGTCACAACTAGGTAAGCTACTGTCTTCGAAAGATTCTGTCTTCAAGGAGTTGCGTGCCTCGAAAAAACTTGTCACACAAGAGTTGGAAGTCGCTCATCACAACATTAAGGACTTAGAGGATGACCGTGTTGTTTATGAAAGCAATGTGTGACAAAGCGATGGACAAGACTGTTCGTGCCGGGCGAATCCTGATGAGAAGACCTGGTGTTGTGGTGCTGAGGACATCGTTGCTGAGTTCTGGGTGTATCTGCTGGTGTGAACAAACCTTCTTACTTTGGTAATCCTTCTGGAGAAGTTCCTTGCAAAAATGCTCCCGCTTAGTGATTTGTTCGGATGAGAAATACTTTTCATTGAGTTAGTATTTTTAGCGAGACAGTGTATCATGGAATTCACGTGCGTGTGATCACGCTATGCTTGGACCAAATGTTCCATTAGCAGGGTGTTAAGATCACCCTCAAATATGTAAGCATGTTATATTGCTTTGAGGCGTTCCTGACTTGAGCTGTCTGTTTCGTTAGTAGGGTATAGTAATGACCCCTAATTATGTAAGCATGAGCATGTCGCACCACTTAAGGCGTATTCGACTTAAGCCGATTGCTCTGTTAGTAGGGTATAGTCATCACCCCGAGTCGTGTAAGTGTGAGCATGTCGCACCGACTTAAGGCGTTTCCGACTTAAGCCGATTGCTCCGTTAGTAGGGTATAATAATCACCCTAAGTCATGTAAGCGTGAGCATGACACACCAACTTAAAGCGTTTCCGACTTAAGCCGATTGCTCCGTTAGTAGGGTATAGTGATCACCCTAAGTCATGTAAGCGTGAGCATGTCGCACTGACTTAAGGTGTTTTTGACTTAAGCCGATTGCTCCGTTAGTAGGGTGTAGTGATCACCCTTGGTCGTGTAAGCGTGAGCATGTCGCACCGACTTAAGGCGTTTCTGACTTAAGTCGATTGCTTTGTTAGTAGGGTATAGTGATCACCCTAGGTCGTGTAAGCGTGAGCATGTCGCACCGACTTAAAGCGTTTCCGACTTAAGCCGATTGCTCCATTAGTAAGGTATAGTGATCACCCTAGGTCGTGTAAGCGTGAGCGTGTCACACCGACTTAAGGCGTTTCCGACTTAAGTCGATTGCTCCGTTAGTAGGGTATAGTGATCACCCTAAGTCGTGTAGGTATGCTATGCCGATTTCAAGTCGTGTCCGACCTAGGTCAGTTGTTGATCAAGAACTTGTATGCCTTAGAACACGGAAGCTTTATTGATAATGAGACCCTTTACTTACAAAGTACAACTCATCCACAAGAGTCTCAAGGTACTGCTATGGATAAAATTTCCAGAGGTGCTCAATGTTCCACGAATTCCCCACTTCGGTGCCATCCATTTGAGTGAGCCGGTAGGATCCTGGTCGGGTAACTTCCGCAACGATGAATGGTCCTTCCCATGGCGGTGACAGTTTGTGTCGTCCCTCTCTCGTCAGTACTCGATGGAGGACTAAGTCTCCCACTAGGAAGGATCGATGTCGCACTGCTTTTGTCATGGTAGCACCTCAGGGTCTACTGGTATCTGGCCGACTGAATGACCATATTTAGTCGTTCTTCCTATAATATGTCAATGTCCTCCAACATGGTTGCTTCTGCCTCAGCTATGCTTTTGAACGTTAATCTGGGTGCTCCAAAGATCAAATCCACTAGAAATACTGCGTTCGACCCATATACCATGAAGAATGGGGTGTTTCCATGTGTTGGGGGCCTTCCTCTTCCAAAGGTCCTAAAAAACGTGACTAATCATATGTTTCCAGTATAATATGGATTATTACAGGGGGCTTCGGCTTCAGGATGAAGGTTTTCTCTTGTGATAGGGTGAAAATATAACCCAAAGGTGATGAGAATGGACGACGGAGCTATAGCCGAAGAGCTTCAGCTTGACGTGATGACGAAGACCAAGTATGATGAAGACCGAAAAGGGACAAAGACTATCCAATCCTTAATGATTCATATTATGTTTGTAGATGAATATCAAGGGCCTAAATGTACTTTTACCCGGGCTGTGTCCCGTGCCTATAAATAGATGAACAGCAACACCATACTGTTCACGCTGAATTGAAATCACTCTCTCGCGTCTTCACCTTCGAGCAAGCCGAAGGTATCAATGTAATATTAATTCTGTTAATACTCATATGTGTTTTATGGAATACAAATATGAATGAATTAATAAGATGCTACTACTGTCTTCATCCTTTTGTATTCTTATTCACATATTAAATGATGAAGGTATGTCCTTCCTAACCTTCGTCTAATGAGCATTATACCCTTATGGGGATAAAGCTTCGAAAGACGAAGGTCTTTAATAATTAACAATTGTGTTGCCTTGTTCTTGATCTACAACATTTGAGAACAAGTGATCAACATTGGCGCCCACCTCCGGTGAGCTCAAAGGACCATCTTCAGCAAGCATTCACCTTCACCATGCCGCCGAAGAAGACAACACTGTCAGGGAATGCTTTGCAGCCACTTGACACAAACTAGGAGCACTCTCTCTGCGAGAAGCTAGGAGCCAAAAAAGAAAGGCTACCAGCCCAACACCTTAGGAGGAGGAGTTGGATCAGGAGATCAGGGATGTTGGGGACTTGTTCTCAAATGCTATGAATCAAGAACAAGGCAACACAAAATGTTAAATGTTAATATCCTTCGTCCTTCGAAGCATTATTTCCCTAAGGATATAATGATTTTCGGACGAAGGTTATGAAGAACATACCTTCATCAGCATAAAATATAATAATGAAGAAGGAATCATATGAAACATAAAGATAACATAAACAATTGTGTATTATTGTTGACTCATTTCCATTTTATTATGATGGAAAGATAAAAATGATATCAAATTATAAGTGTACCTTCAGCTCGTGAGAAGGTAAAAGCACAAGTGTAACGCGAAAGCCAATGCCAAATCAGCGTGAACAGTACGGGGATACTGTTCACCTATTTATAGGCATGGGTCGCAGCCCACGCAAAATTACATTAATGCCCTTTACATTTGTCAATAACTCTATGATAATTCTTCGAGGTCTAATCTGGTTTTTCATCTTTAAGTCGGTTTCCTTTTCCTCCGCTATTCCGAAGCTCTTCTACACACAGCTTCGGCTCTGCGCCAACCTTCGTGTTCTTTGTGCTTCTTCGTATCGTGGCTCTGATCCGAGTCCGAAGATACCTGTTAATGTACTTTACTCCAGAAACATTGTTAAATCATGTTTTTGAGGACCTTCGGAAGCCGAAGGCCCCCAACAGTAGCCCCTCGCAATATTAATTTGTTAGAATGATAAATCCAGATTGCGAAATGGACGAAGTCTATGTGCCGAAGGTCCGAAAAAACACCTTCCTTTTTCTAGAATAGCAACAATCATTGGCAAATGGGGCCCTCCAGTCTCCGACATAATAGGTTTATAAATACGGGCTCGCCACAATTTATTCGGCACGCTCTCTTGCCATCTGTTTTACCTGCTCAAATAGTTTTCTGCCTACAAATATTTGGTTGCCTCCCTAGTTTTAAGCTTCGGAAGCGAGAGGCAAGAATTCCGAAGGAATGTCTGAGGAGAAGAAGGTTGCTACCGAAATGAAGCTGAGCCTTTCTGAAGAGATGCATCTGGGTTTTCTTGAGTCAATGGCAAAGACGAATACGGAGAAGATTACAAGGGAGATTTTAGAAGGTTTATCTGAAGATACTGGTGAGAGTGACAGTTACGATGCAGATAGTGGGGGTGAAGATTCCGAAGATCGGCCATGGCGACCAAGTCATTCAGTCTTCGGAAAATCAACTATTGGGCAAAGTCACCTTGAAAACATGAAGGGGAGATACTTTCGAGATATGTCCATTGTGAGAGCAGATGCCGGAGAAAGAACTGTGTCGACTCCCGAAGATGATGAAGTCGTTATCTTCCGAAGCTTTTTAAAAGCTGGGCTACGATTCCCTTTAAGCAGATTCGTGGTAGAAGTTCTGAAAATATATCAGGTTTACCTTCATCAACTTACCCCTGAAGCAATAATAAGAATGGGAATCTTCGTCTGGGCTGTGAAGAGTCAGGGTCTAGAGCCAAGTGCGAAAAGCTTTTGCAATATACATGAATTGTTATATGAAACGAAGCCCTGGGGTAAAGAGCAATATCATAACAACTTTGGTTGCTACAACTTCGGTGCTCGCTCTGGATCAAGCTGTCCCGTGCCCACCTTTCGGAAGAGATGGCCCGGAGAATGGATGAAAGAATGGTTCTATGTAAAAAATGATTTGAAGGTTCGAGAAGATATTAAGGATATCATCATGTGCCCCATCTGGCAGCGCTTCGGACTCCGGAAACCGAAGGTAGAAATGGATGAAGTAGCCGAAGAATGCCAACGGGCCTTCGGCGTAGTTTGCTCTTTTATCGGGACAAGGGATTTAATACAAGAACACATTGCCTTTAGAGTGTGGCCTCTTGCAGATAATTGGGAAATGCCGAAAGAAACTGTTAAAGAAACTGACGAAGGTGGGCTAGTCAGGCTGAAATATACATTCAAGTACGGAGACAAGTTTGTTGAACCAGATGATGATTGGTTAAAGAGCATTGAGACTGTAAGTGATGAATTGCTTGGGGTATATTCGAAGGCCGAAGACACTGCATTGTCAGCGGCCTTCGGAGGCCGAAAAAGGAAAAGACTCAACCGGGTATTTGATGCAATCGGGTTCGTCTACCCCGACTATCGCTATCCAATACGAGGGCAAAAAAGAAAAGGCACAACTTCTGCGAAAGAAAAAGCTGTAGCTGCTCCTAGTGAGCCAGCACCGAAGAGAAAAAGGGTAAAAGTTCTCACACATCGGCCATGCTACATTGAACCAGCCACGGTGCCTGAGTTCACCGGAGAGACCTCTTCGGCCACCGAGGCTGAAGAGCCAACCCTGCTGCCAGAAGTCGCAGAAATGGCCGAAGTGCCAGCGACAGAAAAGATAAAAGGACCAGAGACGGAAGAAGCGAAAGCATCAGCTGAGGGAGTGAAGGTATCAGAAATTTTAAGTCCTTCAGAAGAAATTGAAGCATCAAAAATTAAGAAGGGGCCGATAGTGACCCCAAAAAGGAAAAGAATGTTTAATGTGTTAGATGTTTTGGAAACAATTAAACTTCTGAGGCGCTTGCTGAAGTGTCCGTTGCTGAAGCTCCGAAGCAACAGACTGGAGTTGAAACCGGGCCTTCAGAACCAACCAAGGTAATACCTTCGGAAGCAGAAGAAGTAAAAATTGCAAAGGCAACCGAAGAAATGAAAATGTAAGAGCCAGCTTCGGTCGAAGAAATTGATACCGCCGTCCCCGAAGCATCTTCCAAAATATATGACTATATCGTGCGACATGCTTCGGGGAAAAAGTTATCGGAAGAAGAAATTTTTGAAGCTAACCACTATGCCAAACAATTGAAATATCCGAAGGGGGCACTAGTATTCAATGGGACGAACGAAGAAGATTTCCTATACTGCCTCCCAGACAACAAAGAATTATCCGTCTGTCGGGAGATGGCTAGAAGTATGGGGTTTCCGAAGCTCGAAGCTGGCTTATGTGCTATGACGAAAGAAGATCTCGCGGATAGTCTTGCGTATAATAGCCTAAAGGTATGGGAATTAGACGTTTGGAAATTTTATAATTCGTAACTTATTCTTTTATTCTTATACGAACTCTTTTTCATATAGGGTTTAATTCTAAGCAACGCATTGAGAGCACAAAAGAGTGCCGAAGACGAGAGCTATGAAATTGCGTTCAACAATCTACGATCAGAAGTTATTAAACTGAGAAACGAAGCTCTGGAAAAAGATAAAATTCTGCTTACATTGGTAGACAAAGTAAAAAAGGACGAAGCTGCTTCAAAGTCCCAGGCCGAAGCTCAAAAACGTGAAATAAAAGATCTTCAGAAACAGCTAGCTAGAGCTAAAGAAGAACGTATACTTGAAGAGACAAAACGAGAGCTTAGTGACCAATTGGCCAATCATTTGGAGATAAGTGTTAAGGAGCTTCGTGCATCCCAGAGAAAATGCTATGTTAAATCCATAGAGTGCGTCAAGAAAATAAAATCCAGCTTCGCCAGCGTTGGTGCATTCTCTAGCGAAGAGAATTTTTCAAGAGGCAATCCTGAAGGTCCAATGGAATGGATCAGTCACGAAGCAGAGGCCTTCGAGGAAATTCTGAATAGCCGCGGCGACATCTGCGCTTTTTTGGGTGCTAGAGGGATTGCTACTGTTTTGGAGAAGAAAGGCTGCGAGCATGTAAAATCCTTAGCGCAGTCCGAAGCTACTTTGTCTACTGAAGACATTAAAGACCCCTCACCCGAAGCAAGCATGGTCGGCGGGAAATTCTTCACCGATATCTGGGATAACGTCGGCCGAGAATTGGCGCAAGAAATTATTCAAAGGAGTGAAAAAGGCATCCACGATGCTAGAAAAGTAGCGGAAGCTGCCGAGAAAAGTACAGAGCCCGAAGGGCACATAGGTATTAATTAGTGGTTTTTATCATGTTGTAATTTTTAATTCCAGACTCTGTTCTCGGTTTGTAATAGTAATATAGCCGTATCTTTTCTTCCCTCAGAAGCTGCTGAGGCATCTCCGGGCCCCCACCCGAAGGGGGACGATGAAATTAGAAAAATGGCCGAAGCCATTATGGACAAGGTTGTCAACCAACTATTGAACGAAGCTGCAGAGATAGTGCTTAAAGAGGATTGAATGCCATTGTAGAAACATTTGAAACGTAAAAATGTGTAATATATTGTAACTTTAAATGTAATATACAATCTATTTATAGTTTAATTCTTTACGATGCATGAAACTTTGCATACATACCATTTTTTGAGCCTTCGGCGAAAAAACACCTTCCCTTCTTTTCATGCTTCGTGAAGGAAATCCTTTCTATATCATAAGAATTTGCTTACTTCTCTGATGAAAAATGTCCAAGCTTCGTGAAATATTCTTCGAAGCTGTAAAAAAGTTTTGTGTTGCGTTTCCGATGAGGCTACACTTCATCTCGATTTGTCTTGTGCCTTAGCACGATTTTCTCTTTTCCAAAATATGTTCCGAAGGTCAACACTGTATCCCCTTCTTGTTCCAGATGCATTATGCTGTATGATGCTTATGTTATGCAAAAATGATGTGATGATGTTATGTTATGCAAAATGATATTTGTGCCGCAGATACATATCCCTGTAATAAAGCACACACACTTTTTATATCAGCGCTGACTTTTCGCTGTAAGCCTCCCTTAGGAGCTTCTTCGCCTTTTACTTTTAGCGGAATCAGCGTTTATTTTTCGCTATAAGCCTCCCTTAGGAGCTTCTTCGCCTTTTACTTTCAGCGGAATCAGTGTTTATTTTTCGCTGTAAGCCTCCCTTAGGAGCTTCTTTGCCTTTTACTTTCAGCGGAATCATCGTTTATTTTTCGCTGTATGTTTAGAAAACTTACACTGCGCTCCCTTAGGAACGACTTTTTACTGCTTCGAACAATTTGTACTGTGTCCGTTAGATCAAATTTTTTGATAATACAAAGGTCCTTCAAATCAGTATAAGTTTGTATGCTTCGGCAACTCAAGCCTATGGAAAAAACATATTTTTATTATGGTAAAAGACGAAAGTATTACAAGGAATTGAAATTCAATTAAAAACATTTAAACTCTTCATAATTGTTCCTTATTAACAAAAGGGTAATAGCGAATGTTGAAAATGCAAAAGAACTGCTGTTGAGGTAGGACATTTGTCAATAAATGTGCTTCGACTCTGGCACAGTGCTGCTGACTGTGCGAGCTTCGGACTCTTCTTTGAAATCCCTCTGAAGATGATTGTGCTGATTCCCTTCTGGCTGTTGTCCTCGCTGGATCGGCGGTGGCGGTGGAGGTTGCTGCCAAGTTGCTTGGGGTTGGCTCGCCGAAGCAACAGAAGCTGCAGGGTGGTTGCCTACATATTCTGGAATATAAGGTGAGTGATACGAAGCAGTATGCATGACCTGCTTCGGCTAACTCGGTTGCGCTGCTGCTTCCGCTATTTCCTTCTGCTTCTGGATGGTAACATGGCACATCCTGGTAGTATGGCCCTTGTCTTCACCACAGAATAGGCAATATATTTTTCTTGGATGGTCTCCAAACCTTCCCCCGAAGCCCCTGGCGCCTCTGCCCCTTGGCGCTGGTGGCCGAAAAGAACTCTGCTGTTGGGCCGAAGCTTGTGAAGAGTGTTGTGGCCTTTGCTGCTGGCTCCCTCGATCATCAGTTTGAGCAGAGTTATGGATTGACCTAACATGCCTCGGGTGAAATCTTCCTCCGAAGCCCCTGGTCATTTCAGAGAACCTGAATGCTTCCTCCCTTCTTTGGCGGAAGTCATTGTCAGCTCGAATGTATTCGTCCATCTTCTGGAGCAGCTTCTCCAACGTTTGTGGTGGCTTCCTGGCAAAGTACTGCGCTGATTGTCCCGGCCGAAGCCCCTTAATCATGGCCTCAATGACAATTTCATTGGGCACTGTTGGCGCTTGTGCCCTCAGGCACAGAAACCTCCGGACATACGCCTGAAGGTACTCTTCATGGTCCTGGGTACACTGGAAGAGAGCCTGAGCGGTGACTGGCTTCGTCTGAAACCCTTGGAAGCTAGTTATTAGCATATCCTTCAATTTCTGCCAAGAAGTGATTGTCCCTGGCCTAAGAGAAGAGTATCAAGTCTGAGCAACGCTCCTGACGGCCATGACAAAAGATTTTGCCATGACTGCCGTATTGCCACCGTACGAAGATATGGTCGCTTCGTAGCTCATCAGGAATTGCTTGGGGTCTGTATGACCGTCATACATGGGGAGCTGGGGTGGCTTGTAAGACTGTGGCCATGGTGTAGCCTGCAATTCTGTTGAAAGAGGAGAAGCATCATCAAAAGCAAAGTTTCCATGATGGAAATCTTCATACCAGTCATCCTCATTGTGGAAGCCTTCCTGATGAAGCTCTCTGCGTGGAGGCCTTCGGCTTTGATCATCTTGAACAAGATGACGAACCTCTTCAGAAGCTTCGTCTATCTGTCTCTGAAGATCAGCTAGACGAGCCATCTTCTCCTTCTTGCGTTGCACCTGTTACTGAAGGATCTCCAGGTTTTGGATCTCCTGATCCAGGTCATCCTTCGGAGGTGTTGGACTAACAGCCTTCCTCTTCTGGCTTCGGGCCTCTCTAAGAGAAAGGACATCCTGATTGGGATCCAGCGGCTGTAAAGTACCAGCCCCTGTCGCTGAAGCTTTTTTCGGCGGCATGACGAAGGTGATGCTTGCCGAAAGTGTTCAAGACTCAAAAAATGGAAGTGAGTTCACCGGAGGTGGGCGCCAATGTTGGGGACTTGTTCTCAAATGCTATGAATCAAGAACAAGGCAACACAAAATGTTAAATGTTAATATCCTTCGTCCTTCGAAGCATTATTTCCCTAAGGATATAATGATTTTCGGACGAAGGTTATGAAGAACATACCTTCATCAGCATAAAATATAATAATGAAGAAGGAATCATATGAAACATAAAGATAACATAAACAGTTCTGTATTATTGTCGACTCATTTCCATTTTATTATGATGGAAAGATAAAAATGATATCAAATTATAAGTGTACCTTCAGCTCGTGAGAAGGTAAAAGCACAAGTGTAATGCGAAAGCCAATGCCAAATCAGCGTGAATAGTACGGGGATACTGTTCACCTATTTATAGGCATGGGTCGCAGCCCACGCAAAATTACATTAATGCCCTTTACATTTGTCAATAACTCTATGATAATTCTTCGAGGTCTAATCTGGCTTTTCATCTTTAAGTCGGTTTCCTTTTCCGCCGCTATTCCGAAGCTCTTCTACACACAGCTTCGGCTCTGCGCCAACCTTCGTGTTCTTTGTGCTTCTTCGTATCGTGGCTCTGATCCGAGTCCGAAGATACCTGTTAATGTACTTTACTCCAGAAACATTGTTAAATCATGTTTTTGAGGACCTTCGGAAGCCGAAGGCCCCCAACAAGGGACTTAGAGGCTATTCATCAACAAGTACAAAGGAAGAAAGAAAAGATGCTTCGGTTAGCCGACCTTCAGAAGAAGATCGACGAACCGCCGAAGAAATGCGTGACCTCACTTAGGATGATCAAGACCGAAGGCCCCAACACAGGGAGCTTCGTCAAGAAAGCCCAATCAATGATGATGAATGGTACGACAACTTTCACCATGTTCACTTTACTTTCGATGATGCTTCTCCTTTGGCAATAGAGTTGCAGGCTACCCCATGGCCACCATCTTACAAGCCACCTCAGCTCCCCATGCATGATGGGCACTCAGATCCGAAGCAGTTCCTGATGAGCTACAAGGCCACCATATCCTCGTATGGGGGCAATACTGCTGTCATTGCGAAGTCCTTCGTCATGGCAGTCAGAAGGGTCAAACATGGTATTCTTCTCTTAGGCCAGGGACAATTATGTCATGGTAGAAGCTAAAGGATATGTTAGTCACCAGCTTCTAGGGCTTCCAGATGAAGCCAGTCACTGCCCAAGCCTTGTTCCAGTGCACGCAGGACCATGAGGAGTACCTGCAGGCGTACGTCCGAAGGTTCTTGCGACTGAGAGCTAAGGCGCCTACAGTGCCCAATGGGATAATCATTGAGGCCATGATCTAGGGGCTTTGACGAGGACCCACAGCGCAATATTTTGTAAGGAAGCTACCATAGACCTTGCAGAAGCTCCTCTAAAAAATGGATGAATACATCCGAGCTGACAATGATATCTGCCAGAGAAGGGAGGAAGCCTATAGGTATTCTGAGATGACCTGGGGCTTCGGAGGAAGGCTCCACCCCAGGCATGTCAGGACAATCCACAATCCCAACTCAGGTGATGAAAGAGGAAACCACTCTTAAGGACATCGGCAGAGCTCCTAGACTTCAGGGATGCAACAAAGCTTCTATAGGCCACCAGATCCAAGAGGAAGAGGATGCAGAAGCTTCGGAGGAAAGTATGGTGATCAGCCCAGGAAACTATTTTGCCTATTCTGTGGTGAAGACAAGGGACACGCCACAAGGACGTGTCAAGTCACAATCCAGAAGCAGAAGGAAATCGTTGAAGCCAAAGCAGGTCTTGCATACTACTTCGTTTTACTCTCCGTATATCCCGGAGTATGTGGGCAATCAACAGCCTACGACTTCTGTTGTTTCGGCAAGTCAATCCCAAGGTTCCTAGGCTCAGCTGCCACCACCACTAGTGCCTGCCCCGATTCATAATCAATAGTCAGAAGGGCATCGTCAGGTTCAGCAACAGCGTCACTTTAGGGAGGAGTCAGAAGGTCGCACAGTCAACAACACTGTGCACGAGTCGAGGCACATCTACTGAAGGTGGCACAACGTTTCCACCAAAGAATGCTTTGATTCAATGTATTTTTACTCTTTTTTGTCTTTACATTTTCCTCCAAAAAGATAATACAAGAAGATTTAACCTTCAGTTTGATGTAAAAAGACTGTGGTTACACCATCGGGTGCAAAAAGAATGGATCACGAACCTCCAAAGTCATTCCTAAAGGAATGCAGAGTAAGTCACGAAGCTCCAAAGTCATTTCTAAGGTAATGCAGAGCTAAAATGCCGACTAAATAAATGGTTAAGAAGCTCCAAAGTCAGTTCCTAAGGGAATGCAGAGCTGAAATACCACCTATGTAAAAGGTGAAGAAGCTCCAAAGTCGTTCCTAAGGGGATGCAGAGCTTAGCTCCAAAGTCGTTCCTAAGGGAATGCAGAGCTGAAATACCACCTAAGTAAAAGGTGAACAGACTCCAAAGTCGTTCCTAAGGGGATGCATAGTCTGGTTGTGTATTCGCGTGGGTCTTTATCTTTGGCATAAACATCATTTCACATCATACCATCATATCGCATAGCATCGCATCGTACATCATTTTTTGCATCAGCAAGAAACCGTGGAGAAAGAAGGAAAATTGCTCCTTCAAAAATACATATCGGATCATGAAAGAATGTGTTGTAGCACAAGATATGCCTCCGGCAGATATATTTATACATAGGAAAGGGATCTTCATCAGCAGTATTGCTACACAACAACTGTGGCATAATACCCGTATTGAACCGACAGAAGGGAAATATTTTTCTTCGCGATGCATGAAAAGAAGGGAAGGTGTTTTTTCGCCAGCGCCTCAAACACGGTATGTACGAAGGTTTCATGCATCACAAAGAAATATATTACATTAATACACATGCAAATAGTTGATACTCGGTTCTTACAAAGGTGAAAACTATGTACACAAACTAAACTCTCAAATATACAGAGTTTTAGTCTTCTTTCAACACTTTCTCGGCGGCTTCGTTTAGCAGTCTGTTGACAGCTTCGTCAACAGCTTCATTAGCAATTTTAATCATATCTAGTGCTTCCTTCAAGGCCCAGTCGACCTCGAGGTTGTATGGCTCCGGTGGGTGTGAAAGTTCAGCTACATCATAAAATATGTTTGTTAATTCCGAAGCTAAAAACGAATTACGAAGCTAAACCTCAGTAAAGGTACCTATTGAAAGGGAAATGTGCCCTTGGGCCATTTCTATAATGTTTTGGTGATTAAGTGTCCAACACATAGTGAGTGAGTCATTATGTACTAAACAAGCAAGAAGTGCAAATCATATAACAAGGTATGTTTCTAGACTTAGTAAATTGGTTTTTATATACTAATGTATTTGTCTAAGTGCTAGAAACAGTGACAAAAGAAGAAGAAAGGAAAAGGAAAAGAGTTGGCTATGTGCAGCCAACACCAACTCTGGCCAGGCACACCGGACTGTCTGGTGGTGCACCGGACTGTGTCCGGTGCACCAGGCTGGCCAGCGACGAACCGGCTGCTCTCGGGAAAAAGTAGAGGCGTACGACTATAATTCACCAGACTGTCCGGTGGTGCACCGGACTGTCCGGTGAGCCAACGGTCGTCAGCGCCAACGGTCGGCCGTGCGATCAATGCGCGACACGTGGTCGCGCCAACGGTCGGTTGGGCACACCGGACTGTCCGGTGTGCACCGGACTGTTCGGTGCGCCAACCGACCCCGAGGACCAACAGTCAGATGTGCCTGATTTGGAAGGCGATCGCGCACCGGACAGCTACAGTGACTGTCCGGTGCACCATCCGACAGAAGGCAAGTTTGGCCTTCCAAGTTGGCCTCCAACGGCTCCTAGCTTCCTTAGGGCTATAAAAGGGACCCCTAGGCGCATGGGGGAGAACACCAAGCTTACAAGAAACATACTAAGACATCTAGACTCCGCTTTCACGCAATTGGATCATCGTTCTTGAGATTTGAGCACTATTCGAGTTGTAAACTCCTCGCGCTGTGTTTGTGTGCTCACGTTCTCACTTGTGTGCATTGTTGTGCTGCGGATTTGAGTCTTGTGTGTGTTGCTCTCCCCAACCTTACTCTGTGCTTTCTTTGAGATCTCAATTGTAAGGGCGAGAGACTCCAAATTGTGGAGATTCTTCGCAAATGGGAAACATACTCTAAAGGAAAAGACCGTGGTATTCAAGTTGATCATTGGATCACTTGAAAGGGGTTGAGTGCAACCGTCGTCCATTGGGACACCACAACATGGAAGTAGGCAAGTGTTACTTGGCCGAACCACGGGATAAAAATCGCGTGTCTCTTGTGTTGCTTTCTCTGTGATTGTTGTGTTCACAAGAACTCGCTTCAAAGCTACTTAGCCGTACTAACACTTTAAACTAAGTTTTTGTGGCTATTAGTGTTTATTTTTACAGGATCACCTATTCACCCCCCTCTAGGTGCTCTCAATTGGTATCAGAGTCGTACTCTTCATCTAAGGGACTAATCGCCCTAAGAGATGGATCCTAAGGGAAAGGGGATGGTGGTCAACGACAAGGAGAAGGAGTCCATCTTCAACGAGCCAAGAGATGACAAGCCTACTGACTCAGGCTCGAGTCACAAGAAGAAGGACGGGAAGAAGAAGAGGCACATCAAGAAGATCATCTACTACGACAGCGATGCATCTTCTTCTTCACCAAGAGACGACGATGACGACGACTCTTTGTCGAAAAAGAAAACGGTTAATCAAAATATTCCTTTGATTATTCTCGTATTCCGTACAATTCAAATGCCCATTTACTTTCTATTCCTCTTGGAAAACCCCCACACTTTGATGGAGAGGATTACTAATTTTGGAGTCATAAAATGCGTAGTCATCTATTTTCTCTCCATCCTAGCATTTGGGAAATTGTGGAAAATGGGATGCATTTCGATAGTACGGATAACCCTATGATGATCAATGAACAAATTCATAAAAATGCCCAAGCTACTATTGTCTTGCTAGCTTCGCTTTGCAGGGATGAGTATAACAAAGTAAGTGGCTTGGACAACGCCAAGCAAATCTAGGGCACCCTCAAGATATCTCATGAGGGAAACGACGCCACCATGATCACAAAGATGGAACTAGTAGAAGGCGAGCTGGGGAGGTTCGCAATGATCAGGGGAGAGGAGCCAACTCAGACCTACAATAGGCTCAAGACCCTCATCAACAAGATCCAAAGCTATGGAAGCACAAGATGGACGGAGCATGATGTCGTCCGACTCATGCTAAGGTCATTTACTGTAATTGACCCCCATCTTGTCAATCTTATTCGTGCAGGTACACCAAGATGACGCCCGAGGACATCCTTGGAAAATTTGTGAGCGGGCGCATGATGGTGAAAGAGGCGCGATACGTAGACGATGCGCTTAATGGTCCACTACCCGTCTACGGGCCACAACCCGTTGCTCTCAAAGAAACAAACAATAGGGAGGCGCTACCAAGCAAGGTGGCACAAGTAGAGGCTGCTGGGCTAAATGAAGATGAGGTGGCCCTCATCATCAAATGCTTCAAGACCGCACTCAAAGGACGCAAAGAGTACCCCTCCAAGAACAAAACAAGGGAAAAGCGCTCCTGCTTCAAATGCGGTAAGACTGGTCATTTTATCGCTCAATGCCCCGATAATGATAATGACTAGGAACAAGAAAAGTATGGGAAGAGGGAAAAGAAGAAGGTCTACAAGAAGGCGAAGGGCGAGGCACACCTTGGAAAAGAATGGGATTCAGACTGCTCTTCATCCGACTCCGACGATGAAGGACTGGCAGCCTCGACCTTCGACAAGTCTTCGCTCTTCCCCAACGAAAACCACACTTGCCTCATGGCTAAGGAGAAGAAGGTACGTATTCGAGATTCCCCTAAGTACTCTTCTTCTAGTGATGAGGAATCCTCTGATGATGAAGTAGATTACTCTAGTTTATTTAAAGGTTTAGATAGAGCCAAAGTAGAAAAAATTAATGAATTAATTGATGCTCTAAATGAAAAAGATAGACTGCTAGAAAAGAAAGAGGACATTTTGTATGAGGAACATGACAAATTTGTTAGTGTACAAAAGTCTCTTGCTTTAGAAATTAAGAGAAATGAAATGTTATTTTCTGAGTTATCTGCTTGTCATGAATCTATCTCTAGTTTAAAGAGCTTAAATGATGAATTAAATGCTAAGCTAGAGGAAGTAAATAAAACTAGTTCATGTGCGGAACATGTAGTTATTTGCAATAGATGCAAGGACTTTGATGTTAATGCTTGTGATGAACATCTTATTTCTATTGCCAAATTAAACAATGAGGTGGCAAGTCTTAATGCTCAACTTAAGACTTGCAAAGTTGATTTTGAAAAATTAAAGTTTGCTAGGGATGCCTACACTATTGGTAGACACCCCTCAATTAAGGATGCACTTGGTTTTCGGAGGGAAACCAAGAACCTAACAAGCCAAAAGGCTCCCGTTCTCAACAAGGAGAAAGGGAAGGCCCCTATGGCTAGTTGCTCCCAAAAGAATCACACCTATATTTATAATAGGAAATATTCTAGGAATACTTATAATGATGGAAGTTATAATCATGCTGCTTATAGTGATTCACATGCTATGTTTGCCTCTAGCTCTACTTTTGTGCATGGTAGAAGTAGGCCTAGGAGAAATCATGTTGTGTCTCATATGCCTAGGAAAATGTGCTTTGAACCTACTACTGTTTTTCATGCTTGCAACACTTCTTTTGTTCTTTCACGTAAGAATGCAAAAGTAGTTGCTAGGAAGTTGGGATCTAAATGCAAGGGAGACAAAACTTGTATTTGGGTTCCAAAAGTTATTTTTACTAACCTTGTAGGACCCAACAAGAGTTGGGTACCTAAAACCCAAGATTAAATTGCCTTGCAGGTTTATGCATCCGGAGGCTCAAGCTGGATTATCGACAGCGGATGCACAAACCACATGATGGGGGAGAAAAAAATGTTCACCTCCTACGTAAAGAACAAGGATTCCCAGGATTCAATCATCTTTGGAGATGGGAACCAAGGCAAGGTCAAAGGATTAGGAAAATAGCCATTACATCTGAGCATTCTATCTCTAATGTGTTTTTAGTTGAATCGCTCGGATATAATCTGTTATTTGTGAGTCAATTGTGTGACATGGGTTATAATTGCTTATTCACAAATGTAGATGTATCTGTTTTTAGAAAAAGTGATGGTTCACTAGCTTGTAAGGGTGTACTAGATGGCAAGCTCTATTTAGTTGATTTTTCGAAAGAGAATGCCGATCTAGATGCATGCTTAATAGCTAAGACTAACATGGGCTGGCTTTGGCATCGCCGTCTAGCACATGTTGGGATGAAGAACCTTCATAAGCTTCTAAAGAGAGATCATGTGTTAGGACTAACCAATGTCTGTTTTGAGAAAGACATACCTTGTGCAGCATGTCAGGCAGGGAAACAGGTGGGAAGCACTCATCACGGCAAGAATGTGATGACAACATCAAGACCATTGGAGCTTCTTCATATGGACATCTTTGGACCCGTTTCTTACCTTAGCATCGGGGGACGTAAGTATGGTCTTGTAATTGTTGATGACTATTCCCGCTACACTTGGGTGTTCTTTTTGCAGGACAAATCAGAAACCCAAAGGACCCCAAAGCGCTTTCTAAGGAGGGCTCAAAATGAATTTGAGCTAAAGGTGAAGAAGATAAGGAGCGACAATGGGTCCAAGTTCAAGAATCTGCTAGTTGAAGAGTTTCTTGAGGAGGAAGGCATCAAGCACGAGTTCTCCGCTCCCTACACACCACAGCAAAATGGTGTGGTAGAGAGGAAGAACTGGACGCTAATCGACATGGCGAGAATGATGCTTGGAGAGTTCAAGACACCCGAGTAGTTTTGGTCGGAAGCTGTGAACACAGCCTGCCACGCCATAAACCGGCTCTATCTGCATCGCCTCCTCAAGAAGACCTCCTACAAACTTCTTACTGGTAACAAACCCAATGTTTCTTACTTTCGTGTATTTGGGAGCAAATGGTACATTTTGGTGAAGAAAGGTAGACATTCTAAATTTGCTCCCAAAGCTGTAGAAGGGTTTTTACTAGGGTATGACTCAAATACAAAGGCGTATAGGGTCTTCAACAAATCATCTAGTTGAAGTCTCTAGCGATGTTGTATTTGATGAGACTAATGGCTCTCCAAGAGAGAAAATTGATCTTGACGATATAGATGAAGATGAAGTTCCATCAGCCGCAATGCGCATGATGGCGATAGGTGATGTGCGACCACAGGAACTACAGGAACAAGACCAGCCTTCTTCCTCGACGCTGGTGCATCCCCCAACACAAGATGATGGACAGGTACCTCAAGAAGAGGAGCGTGATCAAGGGGGAGCACAAGAAGAACAGGTTATGGAGGAAGAAGCACCACGGGTCCCTCCAACTCAAGTCCGAGCGACGATCCAGAGAAATCACCCCGTGGATCAAATTCTGGGTGATATCAGCAAGGGAGTAACGACTCGCTCATGCCTAGCTAATTTTTGTGAGCATTACTCGTTTGTCTCTTCTATTGATCCTTTCAGGGTAGAAGAGGCCTTGCAGGATCCGGACTGGGTGTTGGCCATGCAGGAGGAGCTCAACAACTTCAAGAGAAATGAAGTCTGGAGCCTGGTGCCACGTCCAAAGCAAAACGTTGTGGGAACCAAGTGGGTGTTCCACAACAAGCAAGACGAACACAGAGTGGTGACAAGAAACAAGGCTCGACTTGTGGCAAAAGGTTATGCCCAAGTCACAGGTTTGGATTTCGAGGAGACTTTTGCTCCTGTGGCTAGGCTAGAGTCAATTCAGATTTTATTAGCCAATGCCGCTAACCATTCCTTTAGGCTATTACAAATGGACATGAAGAGCGCTTTCCTCAACGGGCTAATAAAGGAGGAGGTGTACGTGGAACAACCCCCTGGCTTTGAGGATGACAGGTATCCCGACCATGTGTACAAACTCTCTAAGGCGCTCTATGGACTTAAGCAAGCCCCAAGAGCATGGTATGTGAAAGGGAAATAGGCTTACACCTTTTCCTAATTGATTTTGGTGGTTGAATTGCCCAACACAAATAATTGGACTAACTAGTTTGCTCTAGATTATAAGTTTTATAGGTGCCAAAGGTTCACAACAAACCAATAAAAAGACCAAGAAATGGTTCAAACAAAGAGAGCAAAAGACTACCGAAGTGTGCCCTGGTCTAGCGCACCAGACTGTCTGGTGTGCCACCAGACAGTGTCCGGTGCACCAGGGAGCTCAACTCCAAACTGCTCACCTTCGGTAATTCTGGGAGCCGCTCCGCTACAATTCACCGGACTGTCCGGTGTAGCACTGGACTTTCCGGTGTGCCAACGGAGCAACGACTACTTCGCGCCAACGGTCATCTGCAGAGGACATTAAATGCGCTACAGTGCGCGGCTGCGCGCGCAGAAGTCAGAGCACGCGCCAAAAGGCGCACCAGACAGTCTACAGGACCTGTCCGGTGCACCATCGGACTGTCCGGTGACCCAAATGTCAGAAGCTCCAACGGTTAGAATCCAATGGCCGGGTGACGTGGCTGGCGCACCGAACAGTGTCCGGTGGCGCACCGGACTGTCCGGTGCGCCATACAACAGCAGCCTCCACCAACGGCTCCTTTGGTGGTTAGGGCTATAAATACCCCCAACCACCCACCATTCATTGCATCCAAGTTTTCAGCCTTCACACCACATACAAGAGCTATAGCATTCAATACAAGACACAACCAAAGAGATCAAATCATCTCCCAAGTCCAAAGACAATTTGAGAGCACCTAGAGGGGGGGTGAATAGGTGATCCTGTAAAATCTTAAAACTTATAGCCACAAAACTTAATTAAGTGTTAGCACAATAGAATCAAGTAGCTAAGAACCGAGCTCTTGTGAAACACAATAGTCACAAAGAAAACAAGCACAAGAGACACGATGATTTATCCAGTGGTTCGGCCAAGTATAACACTTGCCTACTTCACGTTGTGGCGTCCCAATGGACGAGGGTTGCACTGAACCCCTTTTAAGTGATCCAATGATCCACTTGAATACCACGGTTGTTTTCTTTCTTATACTCTTTCCCGTTTACGAGGAATCTCCACAACTTGGAGTCTCTCGCCCTTACAACAAAGTTCAAAGTGAAAGCACTTAGAGTAAGGGAGGGACGCAACACACACAAATCCGCAGCAGTACGCACACACACAGCCAAGACTTGAGCTCAAATGAATCGCAACAATTTCACCACTAGAACAGAGCTCAAATCACTAAGAAAGTCAATCAAGTGCGCGGAGACGGAGTGTAGAAGAATTAGAATGCTCAAAGTATGATGGGGTCCCTCCTCCATGCGCCTAGGGGTCCCTTTTATAGCCCCAAGGCAGCTACGAGCCATTGGAGGCATTCTTGGAAGGCAATTCTTGCCTTCTGTCGAGTGGCGCACCGGACAGTCCGGTGCACCACCGGACATCCACTGTTCATTGTCCGGTGCGGATCTCCTTCCTAGAATGGCACAACCGACCGGTGAATTATAGTCGTACGCCGCTGACGAATTCCCGGGAGTGGCCAGTTCGCCAAAGCCAGCCTAGCGCACCGGACACTGTCCGGTGCACCACCGAACACTGTCCGGTGCACCCAGACTGAGCAGTAGTTGGTTGTACACATCCAACTCTTTTCCAATCCTTTTCTTTTCCTGATTCTAGCACTTAGACAAATATATTAGTACATAAAAACCAATGTACTAAGTCTAGAACCATACCTTCTTGTCAATTCGCACTTCATCCATCATTTGACATATAATTACTCACTCAATATGTGTTGGGCACTTATCACCAAAATATACTAGAAATGGCCCAAGGGCACATTTCCCTTTCAATCTCCCCCTTTTTGGTGATTTATGCCAACACATCAAAAAGCAACAAATGGAAGTGCAACATCAATGCAATTGAGAACAAAAATAATCTTTGACAAGATTTGACATATTTGGATCGTTCTTTGCCACCACTTGGTTTGTTTTTGCAATTCAAATTCATTTTCCTATCTCTAAGTTAAACACACATGTTTAGACACAAGGAGAGATAATCCAAGAGTAAAAATGATTAAGAGCAAAAAACTCCCCCTTTTTTCCATAATCAAACATTCTCCCCACAAGAGACCAAATTTTGATAGTAAGAGTTATTTTGACAAATCAAAAGTTCTACTCTACTTTTTTTCAAAAAATTCAAGTGGTAGCTGATCCATTTGCTTTGGCCTTATTTTCTCCCCCTTTGGCATTAAGCACCAAAACAGGATCAATCTTGGCCCTATAACCCCATTGCCTCACCAAAATTGTCAACTAAGAGCAAAAAGGCAATATGAGTATGGAGATGAACTTGGAGTAAATTACCCTCTCATCGGAGTGTAGTGGAAGTCTTGCATGGTCCAAGTTCACTTTTCCCTTTCAATCCACCTTTGAGACTAAATAGAGTAAACTCAAGCACACGGTTAGTCTCAAAGGGTCAAGTTGTAGCACATCTCCCCCTAAATATGTGCATCACTCACACATGGACTTTTGAGGTCCGGGGATTGCTTGCACAACTTGAGCACCATAAATAAAGAATAATATGCATAAAGGAACATGATCAAAGACATAACACTCATGTATGCTATAGATCAATCCAAGTTATGAGAATCTAAGACATTTAGCTCACTACGCAGCCTGCAAAAGGTCTTCATCTAAAGGCTTGGTAAAGATATCGGCTAGCTGGTTCTCGGTGCTAACATAAAACACTTCGATACCTCCCTTTTGCTGGTGGTCTCTCAAAAAGTGATGCCGGATGTCTATGTGCTTAGTGCGGCTATGTTCAACAGGATTGTCCGCCATGCGGATTGCACTCTCATTATCACATAGGAGTGGGACTTTGCTCAGATGTAGCCAAAGTCCTGGAGGGTTTGCCTCATCCAAAGTAGTTGCGCGCAACACTGTCCTGCGGCAACGTACTCGGCCTCAGCGGTGGATAGGGCAACGAAGGTTTGTTTCTTTGAACTCCACGATACCAGGGACCTTCCTAGGAATTGACACGTCCCTGATGTACTCTTCCTATCAACCTTGCATCCAGCATAATCGGAGTCTGAGTATCCAATCAAGTCAAAGGTTGACCCCTTTGGATACCAGATCCCGAAGCAAGGCGTAGCGACTAAATATCTAAGAATTCGCTTAACGGCCACTAAGTGGCACTCCCTTGGATCGGATTGAAATCTAGCACACATGCATACGCTAAGCATGATATCTGGTCTACTAGCACATAAGTAAAGCAAGGAACCTATCATAGACCGGTATGCTTTTTGATCAACGGACTTACCTCCTTTGTTGAGGTCGACATGTCCGTCGGTTCCCATGGGTGCCTTTGCGGGCTTGGCGTCCTTCATCCCGAACCGCTTGATCAAGTCTAGCGTGTACTTCATTTGGGAGATGAAGGTTCCATCCTTGAGTTGCTTCACTTGGAACCCAAGGAAATAGTTTAATTCGCCCATCATCGACATCTCGAATTTCTGTGTCATCACCATGCTAAACTCTTCACAAGACTTTTGGTTAGTAGAACCAAATATTATGTCATCGACATAAATTTGGCATACAAATAGATCATCATCACAAGTCTTATTGAAAAGAGTTGGATCGGCTTTCCCAACCTCGAAAGCATTAGCAATTAGAAAATCTCTAAGGCATTCATACCATGCTCTTGGGGCTTGCTTAAGTCCATAGAGCACCTTAGAGAGCTTACACACGCGGTCGTGATACCGTTCATCCTCAAAGCCAAGGGGTTGCTCTACGTACACCTCCTCCTTGATTGGCCCGTTGAGGAAAGTGCTCTTCACATCCATTTGGAACAACCTGAAGGAATGGTGAGTGGCATAGGCTAATAGAATGCGAATAGACTCTAGCCTAGCCACAGGAGCAAAAGTCTCCTCGAAATCCAAACCTGCGACTTGGGCATAACCTTTTGCCACAAGTCGAGCTTGTTCCTTGTCACCACTCCATGCTCATCTTGCTTGTTGCGGAACACCCACTTGGTTCCCACAACGTTTTGCTTTGGACGTGGCACCAGGGTCCAAACTTCATTTCGCTTGAAGTTATTGAGCTCTTCCTGCATGGCTAACACCCAGTCCGGATCTAGCAAGGCCTCTTCTACCCTGAAAGGCTCAATAGAAGAGACAAACGAGTAATGCTCACAAAAATTAACTAATCTAGAGCGAGTAGTTACTCCCTTGCTTATATCACCCAAAACACACTCCATTACTTTCTGTTCCATTAGGCAAACCACCTATGCTTGAAGGTGAAGATTATTCTATGTGGGGTGAAAAAATGAGGCATCACCTAACCTCACTCCACAAAAGCATATGGGATATTGTTGAGTATGGAGCGCAGGTACCAAAGAAGGGAGACAAGGATTACGACTCGGAGGAGGTCGAACAAATCCAACACTTCAACTCCCAAGCCACTACTATACTCCTTGCCTCTCTAAGTCGAGAGGAGTATAATAAGGTGCAAGGGTTGAAGAGCGCAAAGGATATTTGGGATGTGCTCAAGACCGCGCACGAAGGAGAAGAGGTGACCAAGATCACCAAGCGGGAGACGATCGAGGGAGAGCTCGGTCGCTTCATGCTTCACCAAGGGGAGGAGCCATAAGCGATGTACAACCGGCTCAAGACCTTGGTGAACCAAGTGTGCAACCTCGGGAGCACCAAATGGGATGACCATGAAATGGTGAAGGTTATTCTTAGATCACTCGTTTTCCTTAACCCTACGCAAGTTCAATTAATTCGTGGTGATCCTAGATACACACTAATGTCTCCCGAGGAAGTGATAGGAAAATTTGTGAGCTTTGAATTGATGATCAAAGGCTCCAAGAAAATCATCGAGCAAGGCGCCACCTCAACACCCGAGGTGCAACCCATCGCATTCAAGGCGACGGAAAAAGAAAAGAAGGATTCTACACCAAGTAGGATCCCCATCGACGCCTCCAAGCTCGACAATGAGGAGATGGCGCTCATCATCAAGAGATTCCGCCAAATCCTCAAGCAAAGGAGGGGGGAAGGACTACAAGCCCCGCTCCAAGAAAGTTTGCTACAAGTGTGGTGAGCCCGGTCATTTTATTGCAAAATTTCCATTATCAAGTGATAGTGACAGGGGCGATGACAAGAAGGGAAAGAGAAGAGAAAAGAAGAGGTACTACAAGAAGAAGGGCGGCGATGCCCACGTTTGCCGGGAGTGGGACTCCGACGAGAGCTCCACCGACTCCTCCTCCGATGAGGACGCCGCCAACATCGCTGTCACCAAAGGCCTTCTCTTCCCCAACGTCGGCCACAAGTGCCTCATGGCAAAGGACGGCAAGAAGAAGAAGGTAAAATCTAAATCCTCCACTAAGTATGCAACATCTAGTGATGAGGCTAGCTCTAGTGATGATGAGGATGATTTATTAACGCTTTTTGCCAACCTAAACATACAACAAAAGGAGAAATTAAATGAGTTAATTAGTGCTATTCATGAGAAGGATGAACTCTTGGACAACCAAGAGGACTTCCTAATTAAAGAAAACAAAAAGCATGTTAAGGTTAAAAATGCTTATGCTCTAGAGGTAGAAATATGTGAAAGATTATCTAGTGAGCTAAGCACTTGCCATGATGTTATTTCCAACCTTAGAAATGAAAATGCCAAATTAATTGCTAAGGTTGAGAAGTCAAATATTTGTGATGATTCAATTGCCAATCTTAGAAATGATAATGCTAGTTCAATTGCTAAGGTTGAAAAATTGATTGCCTCTCTAGCTAGCCTTAGAAATGAGAATGAAAAATTAATTGCCAAGACTAAAGACTTAGATGTTTGCAATGCTTCTATTTCCAATCTTAGAGATAAGAATGCTATTTTACATGCTAAGATTGTTGAACTAAATTCTTGCAAACCCTCTACATCTACTGTTGAGCATGTCACTATTTGCACTAGATGTAGAGATGTTAACATTGATGCTATTCATGATCACATTGCTATGATTAAACAACAAAATGATCATATAGCAAAATTAGATGCTAAAATTGCCGAGCATGAGTTAGAAAATGAAAAATTTAAATTTGCTCATAGTATGCTCTATAGTGGGAGACGCCCTGGCATTAAGGATGGCATTGGCTTCCAATAGGGAGGCAATGTCAAACTCAATGGCCCTCCTAAAAGATTATCTAACTTTGTTAAGGGCAAGGCTCCCATGCCTCAGGATAACGAGGGTTACATTTTGTACCCTGTCGGTTATCCCGAGCACAAAATTAGGAGAATTCACTCTAGAAAGTCTCACTCTGGCTCTAATCATGCTTTTATGTATAAGAGTGAGGCATCTAGTTCTAGGCAATCAACCCGTGCTAAATTGCCTAAGAAGAAAACTCCTATTTCATCAAATGAACCTAATATTTCATTTAAGACTTTTTATGCATCTTATGTGCTAACTAACAAATCATGCAAAATAGTTGCCAAATATGTTGGGGGCAAACACAAGGGGTCAAAGACTTGTGTTTGGGTACCCAAGGTGCTTGTTTCTTATGTCAAAGGACTCAAGATCGTTTGGGTACCTAAGAACAAGGCCTAAACTTGTTTTGTAGGTTTATGCATCCGGGGGCTCAAGTTGGATCATCGATAGCGGGTGCACAAACCACATGACAGGGGAGAAGAAAATGTTCTCCTCCTATGAGAAAAACCAAGATCCCCAAAGAGCTATCACATTTGGGGATGGAAACCAAGGTTTGGTCAAAGGACTTGGTAAAATTGCAATATCACTTGACCATTCTATTTCCAATGTTTTTCTTATAGACTCTTTAGATTATAATTTACTTTCTATTTCTCAATTATGCAAAATGGGCTACAACTATCTTTTTATGGATATAGGTGTTACTGTCTTTAGAAGAAGTGATGATTCAGTAGCATTTAAGGGAGTGTTAGAGGGTCAGCTATACCTAGTAGATTTTGATAGAGCTGAACTCGACACTTGCTTAATTGCTAAGACTAACATGGGTTGGCTCTGGCACCGCCGACTAGCTCATGTTGGGATGAAGAATCTTCATAAGCTTCTAAAGGGAGAGCACATTTTGGGACTAACAAATGTTCATTTTGAGAAATACAGGGTCTGTAGCGCATGTCAAGCAGGGAAGCAAGTTGGTGTTCATCATCCACACAAGAACATCATGACGACCGACAGGCCGCTTGAATTACTCCACGTGGATCTATTCGGCCTGATAGCTTACATAAGCATCGACGGGAGTAAGTATTGTCTTGTAATTGTGGATGATTATTCTCGCTTCACTTGGGTGTTCTTTTGCAGGAAAAATCTCAAACCCAAGAGATCTTAAAAGGATTCTTGAGACGGGCTCAAAATGAGTTCGGCTTAAAGATTAAGAAATTAGAAGCGACAACGGGACGAAGTTCAAGAACTCACAAATAGAAGCCTTTCTTGAGGAGGAGGGCATCAAGCATGAGTTCTCTTCTCCCTACACGCCACAACAAAATGGTGTAGTGGAGAGGAAGAATAGAACTCAATTGGACATGGCAAGGACCATGCTTGATGAGTACAAGACTTCGGATCGGTTTTGGGTCGAGGAGGTCAACACCGCTTGCTACGCCATCAACCGGTTATATCTTCACCGAATCCTCAAGAAGACATCGTATGAACTCCTAACCGGTAAAAAGCCCAATGATTCATATTTTAGAGTCTTTGGTAGCAAATGCTTTATTCTTGTTAAAAGAGGTAGAAAATCTAAATTTGCTCCTAAGGCCGTAGAAGGCTTTTTACTAGGATATGATTCAAACACAAGGGCATATAGAGTCTTTAACAAGTCCTTTGGACTAGTTGAAGTTTCTTGTGACATTGTGTTTGATGAGACTAACGGCTCTCAAGTAGAGCAAGTTGATCTTGATGAGCTATATGATGAAGAGGCTCCATGTGTCGCGCTAAGGAACATGTCCATTGGGGATGTGTGTCCTAAGGAATCCGAAGAGCCTCCACAAGCACAAGATCAACCATCTTCCTCAATGCAAGCATCTCCACCAACTCAAGATGAGGATCAAGCTCAAGATGATGATAATGAAGATCAAAAGGAGCCACCTCAAGAGGAGGACAATGATCAAGGGGGAGATGCTAATGTTCAAGACAAGGAAGATGACGACGGTCCAAGACCGCCACACCCAAGAGTCCACCAAGCTATACAACAAGATCACCCCGTGAACTCCATCCTTGGTGATATTCATAAGGGGGTAACTACTCGATCTCGTGTTGCTCATTTCTGTGAACATTACTCTTTTGTTTCCTCTATTGAGCCACAAAGGGTAGAGGAAGCACTTCAAGATTCGGATTGGGTGGTGGCAATGCAAGAGGATCTCAACAACTTCATGAGGAATGAGGTATGGCATTTAGTTCCACGTCCTAACCAAAATGTTGTAGGAACCAAATGGGTCTTCCGCAACAAGCATGATGAGCTTGGGGTGGTGACAAGGAACAAAGCCCGACTAGTGGCCAAGGGATATTCACAAGTCGAAGGTTTGGATTTCGGTGAAACCTATGCACCCGTAGCTAGGCTAGAATCAATTTGTATATTACTTGCCTATGCTACTTACCATGGCTTCAAGCTTTATCAAATGGACGTGAAGAGTGCCTTCCTCAATGGACCAATCAAGGAGGAGGTCTATGTTGAGCAACCTCCCGGCTTTGAAGATAGTGAGTACCCTAACCATGTTTATAGACTCTCTAAGGCGCTTTATGGGCTCAAGCAAGCCCCAAGAGCATGGTATGAATGCCTAAGAGATTTTCTTATCACTAATGGCTTCAAAGTCGGAAAGGCCGATCCTACTCTGTTTATTAAAACACTTGCAAATGATTTGTTTGTATGCCAAATTTATGTTGATGATATCATATTTGGGCCTACTAACGAATCTACATGTGAAGAGTTTAGTAGGATCATGACACAAAAATTCGAGATGTCTATGATGGGGGAGTTGAAATATTTCTTAGGATTTCAAGTAAAGCAACTCCAAGAGGGCACCTTCATTAGCCAAATGAAGTACATTCAAGACATTCTTGCAAAGTTTGGGATGAAGGATGCCAAGCCCATTAAGACACCCATGGGAACCAATGGGCATCTCGACCTCGACACGGGAGGTAAATCCGTAAATCAAAAGGTATACCGGTCGATGATAGGTTCTTTACTCTACTTATGTGCATCTTGACCGGATATTATGCTTTCCATATGTATGCGTGCAAGATTCCAAGCCGATCCTAAGGAAGTTCACCTTAGAGCTGTAAAACGAATCTTGAGATATATAGTTTATACTCCTAAGTTTGGCCTTTGGTACCCCAGGGGATCCACATTTGATTTAATTGGTTATTCCGATGCTGATTGGGCAGGGTGTAAACTTAATAGAAAGAGCACATCAGGGACTTGCCAGTTCTTGGGAAGATCCCTGGTGTCTTGGGCTTCAAAGAAGCAAAATTCTGTGGCTCTTTCTACCGCCGAAGCCGAGTATATTGCCGCAGGCCATTGTTGCGTGCAATTCCTTTGGATGAGGCAAACCCTCAGGGACTATGGTTACAAATTAACCAGAGTTCCTCTTCTATGTGATAATGAGAGTGCAATCCGCATGGCAGATAACCCCGTTGAGCATAGCCGCACTAAACACATAGCCGTTCAGTATCATTTTTTAAGGGATCACCAACAAAAGGGGGATATCGAGATTGCATATGTTAACACCAAAGAACAATTAGCCAATATCTTTACCAAGCCATTAGATGAGCAAACTTTTACCAAACTTAGGCATGAGCTAAATATTCTCGATTCTAGGAATTTTGATTGATATTTTGCACACATAACTCATCTATACCTTTGATCATATCTCTTTCATATGCTATGACTAATGTGTTTTCAAGTGCATATTATGCTAAGTCATAGATTGAAAGGGAAATGGAGTCTTCGGCGAAGACAAAGGCTTCCACTCCACTCCATCGAATTATTCATCCTTCGCCGCCGCTCCACACTGCTCTCCACTTTGGTATAATCTTCACTCATACGTTATTTACCATGGGAAGAGAAAGTAAAAAGGGCTTATATTTCACTGAAGTATCCGTTTTTGGCGATTCATGCCAAAGGGGGAGAAAGTATTAGCCCAAAGCAAAAGGACCGCACCACCACCAATTTCAAAAATTTAGTCTTTCAACTTGTATTTAAAGAAGTGTTTTTCAAATTGGTATCTTATTTGTGATATAATTTCAAAATTGGTATGACCCCTTTCTAAATTAATATCTAAAACCCTCTTGAACACTAAGAGGAAGATTTTATTGAGGGGGAGTTTTGTTTAGTCAAAGGAAAAACATTTGAAACAGGGGGAGAAAATTTCAAATCTTGAAAATGCTTCTCAAAATCTTATTCATATACCTTGACTATTTGCAAAAGATTTTGAAAAAGAATTTCCAAAACATTACAAAACAAAACAAGTGGTGCAAGCGTGGTCCAAAATTTTAAATAAGAAGAAAGCCATCCATGCATATCTAGTAGAAATAATTATTGGTTTCATTCCAAGCAACCTTTGCACTTACGTTATGCAAACTAGTTCAATTCTGCACTTCTATGTTTGCTTTGGTTTGTGTTGGCATCAATCACCAAAAAGGGGGAGATTGAAAAGGAAATAGGCTTACACCTTTTCCTAATTGATTTTGGTGGTTGAATTGCCCAACACAAATAATTGGACTAACTAGTTTGCTCTAGATTATAAGTTTTACAGGTGCCAAAAGTTCACAACAAACCAATAAAAAGACCAAGAAAGAGTTCAAACAAAGAGAGCAAAAGACTACCGAAGTGTGCCCTGGTCTGGCGCACCGGACAGTGTCCGGTGCACCACCGGATAGTGTCCGGTGCACCACCGGATAGTGTCCGGTGCACTAGGGAGCTCAACTCCAAACTGCTCACCTTCGGGAATTCTGGGAGCCGCTCCGCTCTAATTCACCGGACTGTCCGGTGTAGCACTAGACTGTCCGGTGTGCCAACGGAGCAACGGCTACTTCACGCCAACGGTCGTCTGCAGAGGACATTAAATGCGCTACAGTGCGAGGCTGCGCGCGTAGAAGTCAGAGCACGCGCCAGAAGGCGCACCGGACAGTCTACAGGACCTGTCCGGTGCACCACCGGACTGTCCGATGACCCAAATGTCAGAAGCTCCAACGGTCAGAATCCAACGGCCGGGTGACGTGGCTGGCGCACCGGACAGTGTCTGGTGCGCCATGCGATAGCAGCCTCCACCAACGGCTCCTTTGGTGGTTCGGGCTATAAATACCCCCAACCACCCACCATTCATTGCATCCAAGTTTTCAGCCTTCACACCTCATACAAGAGCTATAGCATTCAATACAAGACACAACCAAAGAGATCAAATCCTCTCCCAAGTCCAAAGACAATTCCAATCAAATAGTGACTAGTGAGAGAGAGATTCTTGTGTTCATTTGAGCTCTTGCGCTTGGATTGCTTTTCTTCTTCCTTCTTTCTTGATTCCAACACAATTGTAACCAAGGCAAGAGACACCAATTGTGTGGTGGTCCTTGTGGGAACTTAGTGTCCCATTTGATTGAGAAGAGAAGCTCACTCGGTCTAAGTGACCGTTTGAGAGAGGGAAAGGGTTGAAAGAGACCCGGTCTTTGTGACCACCTCAACGGGGAGTAGGTTTGCAAGAACCGAACCTCGGTAAAACAAATCACCGTGTCATCCGCCTTATTTGCTTGTGATTTGTTTTCGCTCTCTCTTTCGGACTCAAATTTAATTCTAACACTAACCCCGACTTATAGCTGTGCTTAAAGTTTGTAAATTTCAGATTCGCCCTATTCACCCCCCTCTAGGCGACTTTCAGTATGAATGCCTTAGAGATTTTTTAATTGCTAATGCCTTCAAGGTTGGGAAAGCCGATCCCACTCTTTTTACAAAGACTTGTGATGGTGATCTTTTTATGTGCCAAATTTATGTCGATGACATAATATTTGGTTCTACTAACCAAAAGTCTTGTGAGGAGTTTAGCAGGGTGATGACTCAAAAGTTTGAGATGTCTATGATGGGAGAGTTGACCTACTTCCTTGGATTCCAAGTGAAGCAACTCAAAGACGGCACCTTCATCTCCCAAACAAAGTACACTCAAGATCTTGTCAAGAGGTTTGAGATGAAGGACGCCAAGCCTGCGAAGACACCAATGGGAACCGACGGGTATGTCGACCTCAACAAAGGAGGTAAGTCCGTTGATCAAAAGGCATACCGGTCCATGATAGTGTCATTACTTTATTTATGTGCTAGTAGACCGGACATTATGTTAAGTGTATACTTGTGTGCTAGATATCAATCCGACCCCAAGGAGTGTCACCTTGTGGCCGTTAAGCGAATTCTTAGATATTTAGTTGCTACGCCTTGCTTCAGGATCTGGTATCCAAAGGGGTCTACCTTTGACTTGATTGGATACTCAGACTCCGATTATGCCGGGTGCAAGGTTGATAGGAAGAGTACATCAGGGACGTGCTAATTTCTAGGAAGGTCCCTAGTGTCCTGGAGTTCCAAGAAACAAACATCTGTTGCCCTATCCACCGCTGAGGCCGAGTATGTTGCCGCAGGATAGTGTTGCGCGCAACTACTTTGGATGAGGCAAACCCTTCAGGACTTTGGCTACAACCTGAGCAAAGTCCCACTCCTATGTGACAATGAGAGTGCAATCCGCATGGCGGATAATACTATTGAACTCAGCCGCACTAAGCACATAGACATCCGGCATCACTTCCTGAGGGACCACCAGCAAAAGGGAGATATCGAGGTGTACCATATTAGCACCGAGAACCAGCTAGTCGATATCTTCACCAAGCCGTTGGATGAGAAAACCTTTTGCAGGTTGCGTAGTGAGCTAAATGTCTTAGATTTGCGTAACTTGGATTGATCTATAGCATACATGTAGTCTATGCCTTTGCTCAAGTTACTTTGTGCATTATTCGTTGTATATTTATGGTGCTCAAGTTGTACAAGTCTCCCCGGACCTCAGAAGTCCGGATGCAAAGGTGCACATATTTAGGGGGAGTTGTGCTACAACTTGATCCTTTTGAGACTAACCTATTTTGTTGAGTAGTCTCAAAGGTGCATTGAAAGGGATATGTGAACTTGGACGATGAAAAGACTTCCACTGCACTCTGGTATTAAGTATACTTAATTCCAAGTTCATACTTATGGTCTCCTTTGCCTTTTGCTCTTAATTGACATTTTTGGTGAGGCAATGGGGTTAATAGGGCCAAAAATGATCCCATTTTGGTGCTTAATGCCAAAGGGGGAGAAATTAAGGCCAAAGCAAATGGATCAGCCAACCACTTGTGAATTTTGAAAACAATAGAGTTAGAATTTTTGATTTGTCCAATATACTCTTATTGCAAAATTTAGTCTCTTGTGGTGGAGAATTATGATTATGGGAAAAGGGGGAATTTTTGGCACTTGATCAAATTTCGCTCTTGGGATATCTCTCTATCTGTCCAAACAAGTGTGTTTGACTTAGAGATAGGAAAAAGAATTTGATTTGCAAAAACAAGCCAAGTGGTGGCAAAGAGTGATCCAAATATGCCAAATCATAAGCAAAAATAATTTGGTCTTCAATTGCATTGATATTGCACCTCTTTTATTGCTTTTTGATGTGTTGGCATAAATCACCAAAAAGGGGGAGATTGAAAGGGAAATGTGCCCCTGGGCCATTTCTATAATGTTTTGGTGATTAAGTGTCCAACACATAGTGAGTGAGTCATTATGTACTAAACAAGCAAGAAGTGCAAATCATATGACAAGGTATGTTTCTAGACTTAGTAAATTGGTTTTTATATACTAATGTATTTGTCTAAGTGCTAGAAATAGTGACAAAAGAAGAAGACAGTGTCCGGTGTGCCAGGCTGGCCGGTGGCGAACCGGCTGCTCTCGGGAAAAAGCAGAGACGTATGGCTATAATTCACCGGACTGTCCGGTGGTGCACCGGACTGTCCAGTGAGCCAACGGTCGTCAGCGCCAACGGTTGGCCGCGTGATCAACACGCGACACGTGGTCGCACCAACGGTCGGTTGGGCACACCGGACTGTCCAGTGTGCACCGGACAATGTCCGGTGCGCCAACCGACCCCGAGGACCAACGGTCAGATGCACTTGATTTGGAAGGCGATCGCGCACCGTACAGCTACAGTGACTGTCCGGTGGTGCACCGGACTGTCCGGTGCACCATCCGACAGAAGGCAAGTTTGGCCTTCCAAGTTGGCCTCCAACGGCTCCTAGCTGCCTTGGGGCTATAAAAGGGACCCCTAGGCGCATGGAGGAGAACACCAAGCTTACAAGAAACATCCTAAGACATCTAGACTCCGCTTTCACGCAATTGGATCATCGTTCTTGAGATTGGAGCACTATTTGAGTTGTAAACTCCTCGCGCTGTGTTTGTGTGCTCACGTTCTCACTTGTGTGCGTTGTTGTGCTGCGGATTTTAGTCTTGTGTGTGTTGCTCTCCCCAACCATACTCTGTGCTTTCTTTGTGATCTCAATTGTAAGGGCGAGAGATTCCAAATTGTGGAGATTCCTTGCAAACGGGAAACATACTCTAAAGGAAAAGACCATGGTATTCAAGTTGATCATCGGATCACTTGAAAGGGGTTGAGTGCAACCCTCGTCCATTGGGATGCCACAACGTGGAAGTAGGCAAGTGTTACTTGGCCGAACCACGGGATAAAAATCGTGTGTCTTTTGTGTTGCTTTCCCTGTGATTGTTGTGTTCACAAGAACTCGCTTCAAAGCTACTTAGCCGTACTAACACTTTAAACTATGTTTTTGTGGCTATTAGTGTTTAATTTTACAAGATCACCTATTCACCCCCCTCTAGGTGCTTTCACCTATAAGCCTCACATGTTTAGCAGCTTCTTCAGCTCATTTGGCTTCTTCTTGAGCATCGTGAGACTCTTTATCATTCTTTCTAATAGCTTCATCAGCTATCTCGTGACCGCCCTTCATCAATACCTCGGAGTAAAATTTCCTGCCTAATGCAGAAGCTTCGACTGAATGGTTCTTTATGTCATCAGCTGAGAAAACAAATTCTCGCAGAGCTACAGCCTTGCCATGTTTGCAAACAGCCTTTTCCAAGATGGACGTGGCCCCCGCGCACCAGCAAAAGCGCAAAATTCTCCTCGATCACTTAGAATTTCCTCAAAAGCTTTGGCTTCCCCGTTAATCCACTAGACAACTCCATCAGGGTCACCGCTGATGAATCTCTGCTCAGAGGAATATGCCCCAACCCTAGTAAAGATGTCCTTTAGTTTCCTGGCGCATTCTAAGGATATTTCATAACACTTTTCTTTGGAAGCACGAAGCTCGTCAGCGTTCTTTTGTGCTCTTGATCTTTCGATCTCGCAAATCTCATGCTTCAGTACCTCAACTTCAAATTTTTCGGTTGCTTCAGCAACCTTCCTTTTAGAAGTTTAGCTTTGTTAGATCTCAGCCTGTCAACTAAGGAAAGTAATATCTTATCCTTTTCAAGAGCTTCGTTCCTTAGTGTGATGACTTCTGAGCGAAGATTCCCAAGAGCTATTCGATAGCTCTCATCCTCTGCTTCATTCTAGGCCTTTATAGCCTTGCTTAGAATTAAGCCCTAGAAAACAAAGAGTAAGCGCATAACGATAGCAAGGAAAGCCATAAAAATATTTTACTTCACACAAGTCAAAGTATACACACCTTCAAACTATTGTAAGCAAGACTAACTGCAAGCTGATCTTTCGACATTGCAGATAGGCCAAGTTCAAGCTTCGGATATCCTACATTGTCCATCATTTCCTGGGAGACATGTATATCTTTGCTGTCTGGCAGACAGTAAAGGAAGTCATCTTCGTCACTGCCACCATATACCAAGGCCCCTCGGGGGTACTTCAGATCCTTAGCATAGTGTTGTACTTCGGCAATCTACTCTTCTGTTAGTTGTCTTCCCGAAGCATGTCGAATAATATAGTCCAAGTCACCCTGGGAAGGTGCTTCAGGAGAAGGCGCTGAAGGTTCCTCTGGAAGGCTCTCTTCCATGGGTTTTTCTGGTACGATTTCTGAAGAACCTGTTTTGGCGTGGGCAGAGGCACTGGCAGTAATTATCTTTGGAGCTTCTTCATTTTTTCTCGTAGAAGCCTCGGCAGAAGAAGAAAGTGGCGTCTTCGCAGTCTCTAAAACAGCTTCCAAATCGCTTGCCATCCTCCTTTTCCATGGAGTGCCCGTGGCACTTGGCAGCTTTGGTAGTATTGATGCTTTCATCTTCGGTGGCTTTGGTACTTTTTCTGTTATTGAATCTGACTCTTCGGCCGGGTATGTAATAATTCCAGTAGGCACAACAGGGTAGCCTCTGTTGCCGGGGGGATGTTTCCACATTTTCATTTAGCTTCGGCACTTCGGCCGTCTCAATGCGCCTAGGTCGGAGCGTCAAAACTTTAATCTTCTTCGACCTTGACACACTAGAAGATGTCGAGGTAACAGCTTTCCTTTTCTTCCCTTGCTTTCGCGTGGGATAGCAGTAATCTGGGTACACAAACCCGATAACATCAAACACCCTATTCAATCTCTTCTTGCCCCAAGCACCAAAGGTAGTGGCCATAGCTTCATCTTCTACCTTCGAGTATGCACCAAGTAGCTCATCGCTAGTTGCCTCTATAGCATCTAGCCAGCCATCATTTGGTTCATCAAACTGGCTCATGTATCGAAAGGTATACTTCAGATAGACTAAACCATTTTGACTGGAGCCAGCGGCAGCTTCCTTTAGCATTTTCCATCCGTTTGCAAGTGGCCACACTCTGTAAGCAATATGCTCTGGGACCAAATCTCTTATCTCGATATAAGTGCATAATGTATTAAAAGCTGATTGGCTTGCTTGCACATCATTTCCAAGCGCAATGAGTGGCCTCCTGATGCCGAAGTGAGACCATTTAGGGCGCTGAATAATCCCTTTTATATCCTCCCTCTGACTTAGGTCAACTTTCACATAAAACCATTCTTGCATCCAAGAGCCTGGCCACTTTTTCCGAAACGTCGGCACAGGATAATTGGCATCAGAGCGGGGCACAAATCTATAGCAGCTGAAGTTATTATGATATTGTTCTTTCACAGTTGCCTTCGTCTGGTAAGATAATTCATGGATATTACAGAAGCATCTAGTGTCTGGCTCTAATCCTTGGTTCCTCATAGCCCATATAAAAACCCCTACTTTAATAAAAGCTTCGGGGGTAAGTTGATCAAGAAAAAATTCAAATGTTTTTAATACTTCAACCAGATCTTGTCCAGGGGGAAACGAAGTCTAGCTTTCATGAAGCTTCTGAAGATCACCACTTCGTCAGCTTCGGGAAAAGGAACAATATTCTCCCCTTCGGCCCTCACGATAGAAATGTCATGAAAGTATCTGCCTCTCATTGCTTCGATCTGCCCTTGTTTAACAGTCGACTATCTGAAAACAACATGGCTTGGCCTCCATGGCCGATATTTGGCATCTTCATTTCCACTTTCTAAGTCAAAACTATCACTATCACTGGAATTTTCAGATAATCTAGCCAACATCTCATTGGTGATTTTTTCCATGTTGGTTTTCTCCATAGCCTCGTAAAACCTGGCCAGCGCGGGTTCAATGATCTTCTTCTCCTCAGCCATTTAGATGATGGTTGCTAAAATGTTGAAGCTCAAAATTCAATCAAACTCGATGAAGCAAGGAAGGTTAAAATGGCAAACACAGTGCAAGCAGCTAGATAGCACGAAAAATACTCACGACACAGGTCTCTATATATACACTCAAGAACCCCACAACATGGTGGGTACCACGGGTCAGAATGATTCGCTATTCTAGCGAAGGGAACGTGTTTTTTTGGACCTTCGGCAAAAGACCTTCATTCATATCGCAGTCTTGATTTGTTACAAAGAAACAAATCAATACTTCGAGGGGCTACTATTGGGGGCCTTCCTCTTCCGAAGGTCCTCAAAAACGTGATTATATGTTTCCAGTATGACTTGGATTATTACAGGGGGGCTTTGGCTTTGGGATGAAGGTTTTCTCTTGTGACAGGGTGAAAATATAACCCGAAGGTGATGAGAATGGACGACGGAGCTATACCCGAAGGTGTTTTTTATGAAGACAAAACACTAATTGCCATACCACACCAGACTCGTCCATACCAGTGGACACGGACTATTCGAATAGGTTTCAAACTCTACGAAGAGGGGTACACTTTACCCACTAGTCCGGCTTTGCGATCTCACTGCCATGAGATTCGACATTGAAGCTCTTTCCTTCCTTGCACGTCCTTACCTTAGCGATTATACCGGAAGGAACAAGGCCACCACCATGCCTGAACTGGACAAAACATTCCCCTTTCTTATCCTCTCGATGCTCCCCAGCTGTCATAACCCTAGGGTTCGGACCGTGCAAGTTCGGATTGAGTGACTGCCCATACAGTCTCAAGTGGTTGTACTTATCATGAGTACAGGTAGTGAAGGATGAAAAACTGGTCCTTAAACGAGGGGACGATACTTCATGATCACACCTAACCCGGCTGAGCCAACACCTTAGGCCCTCCCCTAAACTAGGGAGTCCCTGATCATCCCACTCAGTTGGTGATAAGGGTGAGTACCCTTCATCATACCCTTTTTGAAAACATTTCTCTTTTGAAAAACCATTGCCCCATCGCACATATTTTGTACCAAAAAAGTATTCTTTAATGCAGGCCATCAAACGATTCACGATGCATAGAACCCATCCCATATCCTGGCTTAAGTAGTGGTAGAAAGAGTAGGTAATTTATACATCAAGGGTAGAATGGACTTGCCTTCGTCGAAACTCTCTTGGCACAAAAGCTCTATTTCCAAGAGGTCGGGCTCCTGCCCTTCTTCCGGAGCTACGTTTTCTGGAGGGTCGGACCCCACTTCGCCTTGCAAAAATAGACAATAAACAATACATCAAACATTGCTTGCTAATAAAGTGTGTCAAGTTTCTAAGCATCATTAATTTGTGACTTAAAGAGTGTTTGGACTAATTTTGGTGCATAAAATATCAATATGTGTATATATATGAAAATGGGAAAAGGAAAAAGAGAAAAGGGAAAAGAGAAGGGATTTCTGGTTAATCGGGCTAGGGGTGATTTTGGCCCAGCCGAGTGCGGCTGTAACACCCCAGGTGTTACCATGGCTAGAGCACACCTTGGCACTAAGGACTGTGATAAAATGTGGTAGAGGCTTAAGGCAACACATAAGAACTTTGGAGATCATGTGTTAATCAAAGTTGTCAATGACCTAAGAAGCATTACTCTAATCCTTGCACACTTACTACCTTGGATAAGAGGAGAGAAGAACCCTAGACCTCTCTTAAACCCTATCTCCCAAAACCCTAGATAAGAGGGAAAAGAGAGTGAGCAAATGTGCAAAGCATGAGTAATCTTTACCCCAAACCTTAAGTAACCTTATAACCAGCAACTAGGGGGAGGAGATATTGCAAAAAGACCCCTGAAGAAACGCCAAATCAAATCTCCAAGTGGAGAGAGAGCTAGAGCTCTCTATTCCTCTCTAAGTTAAAAACTACACCTACACTAAAGATCAGTCGTGTTCACCTCGAAGCTGGCACCAAATCCACCTATGTCCTATACCAAAAATGTGGCATACCACCCAAGGCACCCACTGGAAAAAGCTGAGCTCGAGACTTGGACGTTTGACATGCCTTGGCATGGTTTTTGTCGCGAAGTGGGCAGTGTGACACACCCGATTTGGCGACCAGAGATCTCCCTACCTAGGCCATATCTGCCCTGGCAGCTCACGGATGAGAGACAGCCCTAGGTGCCAGGAAAAGACTCGCGCCGGATTTTTGCCAAGATTCGCACGTTTGCGACTTGGGTGAGCTGTGGAACACGGGCAGATTGAAAGCTCCACGTGTTCGACGCGTCCTGACCTTGCCAGAGCACGCCCGCGCACGCCCCGCGTCGCGCCAACGGCCAGCCGGCGCCCTGTCCCGCGCCCGCGCCTATAAAGCCCTCCCAGGCGTCGGTTACACTCTTCCGCGCATGCTCAAGCCTCACCGGAGTTCAGTTCGCCGTCGTTTGCCCGTGCGCGGCGTGTACGCGGCCACCCGAGCCACTGCCGCCGTAGACCGGCCAGTCCAGCTTCCCCCAGCCCCATCCAACCCTCTGAGACGAATGTACACGCCCCAGTGAAGCTCCCCGAGCGAGGAATCGAAGCCTACTTCGCCGGAGAGGCCAGTCCACGGTCGCCGGAGCTCTCAACCCCGCCGGAGTGCGTGGACCGGGTAAATCACTAAGCCATTTCTCGATTCACTGCACAGATAGGCTATACGTCACCCCAGGAAGCTCACCGTGCCCTTGGATTGAACCAGATCGCCGTGGTTTGGCCGATACACTCGCCACCGACGAGAACATCCCGCCTGCGCTCATAGACCGGGCGATTCCGGCCATCCCCGCCGTCAAGCCGCACCTCGCTGTGACCGCCAGAGCCTCCCCGAGCCAACCCTGCCCTTCGCCGGACCTATCTCGCCGCCGGTAAGCCGCGCCACCCTTTTCTTTCCCACGGGTACTGTTTACATTGGGGGAAGGACTGCGGGTGAGAGGAAGAAAAGGTCAGGGGGCTTTTTGAACTGTCAGCGACCCAGGGGAATAGTGGCGCAAGGGTAGAACTGCGAGGATTGATTTAGTTTAAACCCAGGGACCTCAGTGTAAACTGTTTTTCCAGGAAACTCTTATTAAATCTGTTTTTAATTTGAACAGAGACTTTGAAAAATTCATAACTTCTGTTTAGTTCATCCAAATTTAGTCAAACCAATTTTGTCAGACTCTAAATAATGTAACCTACTTAAGAAAAATATGAAACCACCTATGTACTATAGAAAACTTTAAAGCTCTGATTTAATTAAAGTTTTGGCCAAAAGCTCAATAATAGAAAGAAAAATAGTTGTATTATTTGACTAAGGGCTAGAAAAATTTGAAGAAATTTATATCTACCTACTGACCCAAATAAAAATGCTAAACCTCTCTGTCCACCCCATTAAGTTAGTTGTTGCCCCTTATTTTACAATATGCTCAAGGTTAAGAAAAATAGAAAATGTGATTTCAATAATGAACCAGAGGGCACCCCTATTTTTGTTAGGACACTTATTCAATATAGTTCACTGGAAAAATATCTCATACCCTGGTTTAGTATAAAATAAGTAGGATACCTTTTAATTGAATAAAACAGGGATAACTTAGAAAAACCCTACAAAAATAACCCCAAGGTGAAAACGCCCCCACCCTTGAGATAGTTAATGTTTTGTTATTAAGAACTTAGGAAAAATATGAAATCTGCTGTTTGGCATTTTTCAAATAACAATGAAGTAGAAACTGCCTTTTTGCCATTTAACTTTAGAAAATCATAACTAAATAACCACCCCTTAGCTTTCTGTGATTTTTGGCACAGAAGCCTATTATTAATGTTAGATGCCAACAAAAATAACCCTTAGGGCAGACCCCACCTCTACTTAAGAGTGGTAGTACAAAGTGGCCCATTTACCCAATTTTTATTCTTTTTGTCTTAAGCATAGCCTTTATATGTTGAGCCTCAAATTCTTAAAACAGGCTAGAATAGCAAATGACAACCCACTGTAATTTTTACAGAATTTTTGGAAAACAATAAACTACTGTCGTAGTTCAAACCTACACTAGAAACCATAAGGAGAAATTAAAAAAGGAAAATGAATAATGGTAATTAGTGTCATCCTAAAACCCTTGTAATTTGTCCACTGAAATGTATCAATACAATACAAATCCACTATGTTATTCTCAATGAAAACCTAAGCCTAAAAAGTAATAAGCCTAACCCACTGGAAGCCCCGCATGACTAAGAAAACCCTAAGCTACTTCTTGACTTAGTTTCTTTTTAGCATAATGTTATTAAAATCATGCATAATCATGACATTCATGTTCATTGCATTCGATAGACTGTAACCTTGCTGACGGAGAGTACGTCCTCGTGCTGGAGCAAGGAGCTGCTCAGGAGGTAGCCCCAGAGCCTGCACCAGAGCCTGCACCAGAGGACTTGCCTGCCACTGCTTTGGAAGGCAAGCCCCGGTTTATGCATAACCTGTTATTTATGCTATTTTACTTCACTTAATGATTGTAGGATTGATTGTGCACTTAGGTGTAGGAATTGTTTGAAACCCTAGTTGCATGATCTCAGGAATCCGTTTGAGATGAATACTAGTATGATAGGTCGAGTAGTTGCTTTATTTAATTAGGATCTCGGTAGAAGACGAGTGATTTTCTAGCACTCGCGCGAGATCAGGATTTGGTTGTACCCACCTTCATACTATTATGATACTAGTGGTAGACAACAATCCATGGGGATTGGTTGTCTACGAGATGGGAAAATGGAATAAGGATTAACGTGCGGATACCTGTGTCAAGCGTTTGAACGTACTAAACACATACCGAGAAATATGTTAAATCGGTAAGCCTAGTACCTGAGTGAACCAGCCCGTAGACTTTGCCCCTCACGCGACCTGAGACGTGGTCTCCCATTCCGGTTATGGTGGGTACAAGTGCGGCCATTGCACGACGGCAGTCGGGGTCAGTGAGGCATTGTACGCCAAGGCGGTGAGCCCTGATCTGTTGCCAGGGAATCGATGGGGACGGTTGATGTGTGTGGGGACGGAGTGCCTCGCCACGTCGTGTGTTTAGGTTTACCTTGCAAGGATAAAAACTTGATTCGAATCGTCTGCTTCTCGCAGCTAATGAGACTGCTTGATCCATTGTACTGCATTGAGTAACAAGTGGAAATATGATGAGTTGATATAAGATGTTGATTGCTAATAATGCTTGCTACTATGTATGAGTAGATAGTACACTTTTAGCCTTAAGAGAGTCGCACTTAAATTGACAAAGTTAAAACTTGACTTAGAAACTCAGCTAGTGCTTTTGGCAACCAAACCCCACAGCCAAACAGCTGCATGTCTAGAGGTAGAGGAGTAGACTCCTCACACCGGGTAAGTCTAGCTGAGTATTAGTATACTCAGCCTTGCTTGTGGCATAATTTTTATAGGTTCTCTGGAGGAAATGGTTGCTGGAGTGACTTGGCCGTCCATCTTGCCACCGGGTTGGACTGTCAAGTGGGACCCTGCCTCGGCTGAGGAGGAGCATGAGGAGTGATGGGACAGGCTTCCCCATCTCTCTGTTTAATTGTTGTTAGTTGTATTCTGCTGCACTTCGAACAATGATGACTACTTTTGCAAAACTCCGATGGTGATGTAATAATTTAATACTCCTTCATGTATGGTTTTATGCTTTATTGTATTTGCTCTGTGACTCACCTTCGAGTGAGATTGTGGTACTTGATCCTGTCAGTGGTCGTGTCGGACTAGATCCGAGGGATTGACGGATTATTCCCATTTAAGTGTGGTCTAGCCTCTAAGGCAGGACTCAGGCACTTAACTTGGAATAATTCGGGCAGTTCCGCCACAGCTGGTATCGGAGCTTGTACCACCACAGAGGAATCAATAAAATGTAAATACCATCCTTTTTCCGAAATAAAACTTGTTAGAAACAAGGTTGGATAGATAGTAGGGCGAGCAGGATAGACCTAGGACGTGAAGCCTTGGGAGGATAGAAGGGTAGTTAGGTGGCTAAGTGATTAGGCCCTACCAGCCACCTTAAGGGATGGGAGTTCTTCCCTATCCCCTTATATTGTGAGGTCGTTCAGGACGAGCATGCATGCATTCTAAATTAAACAAATGGATATTTGAGTAAAAACTTAAAAACAAGAAAATAACCAACTAAGTCCCCAGTACCTTTTTATTTAACTAGAGAGAGGCTGAGTTTTATTTTTTCTTATTCTTTTTATAATTCTTTTTCTTTTTTTACTTACGCCTAACCGTACACCGATGACTTCCCACAGATCCTCCGATAACGGAAATGCACTGTCCCACACTGACGGGCTTGCACGAGAGGGCTTTCCCCGTATTTTGTGGGAGGTACTTCAGGGGGCCGGATACGCGACACCCCCTCAGTACGCGGTGCAGCAGTTCGAGAAGCATCGAGTGCCCTGCTGTAGGGTGAGGATGACCTTGGAGCCTCATCCCCTGCAGCCAGGCTGGCGCTCTTTGGACTCCGAGTCTTTCGGATACCGAGCGGAGGACCCGATCGAGGCGATCGCTCTGCATGGATTGACCACTTTCTGCAGATTCCATCCTTTGGAGTTGGCTACCCACCCCATTGGCTTGTTCCCCGCCGAAAGGGAGGACGACCCAATGTGGAAGGATCGGGTGGAGCATGCCAAGGATATCTGGGCCATCTACCCAGGACAGACTGCGCACTTGACCGTACGGTGCATGAATGCCCTGTACCGTCTGCAAGTGATGCGCGGTGCGGCGATGTCCCATCTGATGGCATTGTTGGAGGCAACAAAGATTACCTTGGACAACAGGGAGGAGCTGGTGGTGGATTTGTCCACTGAGATGGTGGAGAAGGACTTGCAGGTGGAGCAGCTATCCACTGATATCCAAGAGTTGGAGGAATTGGTGGGTACCCGGGAGAACACCATCGAGGTTCTCGAGGACCAGCTCATTAACACCCAGCAGCAGCTTGCCGAGGCTAATGAGCACCTGGACATGCATCATCAGGAGATCCAGGACATGGAGGCCAATGAGGACGTCGACATCGAGGGAGGAGAGGAGCCTGCCTCTAGTGTGGACACTGCTGGCTCAGGGAGACCACCTTCCCCCGAGTCGAGTGTTGCCTCATTCGCTCACTAGATGTCCAGGGTAGAGTTAGATATTGGTGATGGTAGGACTCCTCGCAGCTAGCTTAGCTTTTGCACCATTGGGGTACTAGGCTAGATAGAGTTGAGTCTTTTTGGGACAAATGATGTAACCGTGATAAACTCTCTTGGAAGCATGTTTGATGGATGCTGTTATCAGTTTTAAATTCGGAAGGAAAATTTTATGCCTGTTTAAATCCTTTTGTTGAAATTGGAGTCTATCATATTGCTTTTGACTCTTTTCGCCGTGATTAAATCTTGAACTTGGAGATTTGGTGTTAAGTATGTATGTGGTTTTTCAGATGGCCGGGAGGCAACGTCGTGGCCAAAATGAGCGCGTTCCTCCACCGCCGCCACCACCTCCCACTCTGCAGGAGCTCATGGCTCAGCAGAATGAGATTTTGAGGCAGCTAGCTCAGCGTCAGCCACCACCTCATCACTATGGTGGTGGAGACCATCAGCGTCACCCTGCGGCAGCCACCTACCAGGAGTTCCTCAGTACTCAGCCTCCTTTGTTCACAAGGGCGGAGGACCCACTTGATGCAGATGTATGGTTGCGAGTGGTGGAATCCAAATTCCCGCTACTCCATGGAGCTTGTTCAGAGGTCACTAAAGTCAGGTTCGCCACCCAGCAGCTTCGCGGACCCGCAAGGACTTGGTGGGACCATTTTCTTGCCATGCAGCCAGAGGATCGAGAGGTGGAATGGAGGGAGTTCAAGGCAGCTTTTAGGGGACACCATATACCAGCCGGGATTATGGACCGGAAGCTCAATGAGTTTTTGGCACTCACTCAGGGCAACAGGACAGTGTTGCAGTATGCCCAGGCTTTTAATGACTTGTGCCAGTATGCGGGATACCACGCGGATACAGATGAGAAAAAGAGAGACAGGTTCAGGAGGGGGCTCAGCACTAAGCTCTGTGACCGTCTCAACACCGTCAGGGCCAACAGCTACAATGAGTTGGTCAACATGGCTATCTCCCAGGAGGATTGCATTACAGCTCGACAGGCAGAGAAGAAGAGGAAGACCCCTGTGGCAGGACCCTCAGCTCAGCCACAGCGCTTCAGGATTGTGTCCGACACACAGAACAGGGGACCCCAGCAGCAGCCAGGAAGATGGGTGATCCGACCACAGCAGCAGCAGCAGCAGGCACCCAACCGCACCTAGTTTCTAGCTTAGAGGAACAATCAGCAGCAGCAGTACCGCCAGGCAAATGACAACAGGTGTTTCACATGTGGCAACACCGGTCATTATGCCAAGAATTGCCCCAGGAACCAGCAGAGGCAGGTGCAGAATGTTAATCAGAATCAAGGCAAGAGACAGAAGGTGCAAGTGAGGCAGGGCAGGCTAAACTTCACCACCGTGGCTGATATTCCAGAGGGAGCACCCGTCTTGACTGGTATCTTTACAGTTTTGAATTATCCTGCTATTGTTCTTTTTGATTCTGGTGCATCACACAGTTTTATCAGTACCAAATTTAGTGCCAAGTGCCAATTGCCTTTTCACCACACCAATGGGGGTATTACAATCTCAACACCAGGAGGTAGGGTTGCCACCTATCAGATCAATAGGCACGTACCAATTAAGCTGGGTAGTCTCATTTTCAAAACCACTCTATTGATAATGGGATTGGATAGTGTGGATATCATCTTAGGGACTGATTGGTTATCACGACACCACACGGTGATTGATGTCGCAGCCAGAGCCATAGAAATCCGCTCCCATTTGGATGGCGAGATCACCTTATATCTACCCGACCAGGGATGCACCCGTTCTTATGCCTTTGTTAAGATAGAATCCCCAGTTGAAAAGATTCCAGTAGTCCATGACTATCCGGATGTGTTTCCGGACGAATTGCCAGGAATGCCACCTGACCGAGACATTGAGTTCGCAATCGAATTGCAACCCGGGACTGCTCCTATCTCCAAGAGACCCTATAGGATGCCTCCCGCGGAATTGGCAGAATTGAAGAAGCAATTGCAAGAGTTGTTGGACAAGGGGTTTATTCGCCCAAGTACTTCACCATGGGGATGTCCAGCATTATTTGTGAAGAAAAAGGATGAGAGTTTGAGAATGTGTGTTGACTACCGCCCTCTCAATGCGGTGACTATCAAGAACAAATACCCACTACCCCGTATTGATGTTCTGTTTGATCAGTTGGTAGGAGCCAAGGTATTCTCCAAGATAGACCTTCGCTCAGGTTACCATCAAATCAAGATCCGTGCCAGCGATATTCCCAAGACGGCCTTTTCTACCAGATATGGGCTGTATGAGTTTTTGGTGATGTCTTTTGGGCTGACCAATGCCCCGGCTTATTTTTTGTACCTGATGAACTCAGTATTTATGCCGGAGCTAGACAAGTTCGTGGTCGTTTTCATTGATGATATTCTGGTTTATTCCAAGAATGAAGCCGAGCGCACCAAACATTTGCATACTGTACTTCAGAGACTGTGTGACCATCAGTTGTATGCTAAGTTGTCTAAGTGCGAATTCTGGCTGAAGGAGATTAAATTCTTGGGTCACACAATTTCTAAGGATGGGATATCCGTTGATCCTGAGAAGGTGCAGGAGGTGATGGATTGGAAACCCCCGACTACAGTGAAGCAAATTCGGAGTTTTCTGGGATTGGCAGGGTATTATCGACGATTTATTCCGGATTTCTCTAGAATTGCCAAACCAATGACTGAACTGTTGAAGAAGGGAGTCAAATATGAGTGGAGCCAAAAGTGCGAAGATGCCTTTCACACCTTGAGGCAGCATTTGACAACAGCCCCAGTGCTGGCTCAACCTGACAACACCAAGCCATTTGAAGTTTATTGTGATGCTTCTGGTACAGGTTTGGGATGTGTCTTGATGCAAGAGAACAGAGTCATTGCTTATGCTTCCCGAGCACTCAGGCCCCATGAGCAGAACTACCCTACACATGACCTGGAGTTGGCAGTTGTGGTCCATGCTCTTAAGATATGGAGACACTACTTGATGGGAGCTCACTGTAACATCTACACCGATCACAAGAGTCTCAAATACATCTTCACTCAGGCAGATCTGAACATGAGGCAAAGGAGATGGTTGGAGTTAATCAAGGACTATGATTTGGAAGTGCATTACCATCCGGGCAAAGCAAATGTTGTGGCAGATGCCTTGAGCAGAAAGGCCCAGTGCAATTGTATGAGCATGAATGCAAGAGTTACCACCCTGTGCGATGAGCTGTGCAAGCTGAACCTAGAAATTGTTTCCCTAGGTGACTTAATTTATATCTCGGTGGAACCCACATTGCAAGAGCAAATAGTGAGGGCACAGATTGAGGATAAGGGTGTTCAAATGATTAAGGAAATGATCAAGCAAAAGACAGAGAAATACAAGTGCTTCCGTCAGGACAGCAAGGGAATTTTATGGTTTGGAGACCGATTGGTTGTTCCCAAGGACCCTGAGCTCAGAAAGAAGATACTAGATGAAGCTCACCTTTCCAAATTCTCCATGCACCCTGGTAGCAACAAGATGTACCATGATCTCAGATCTTTATATTGGTGGACCAGGATGAAGAGGGAAATTGCCAAGTACATATCAGAATGTGACACCTGCCAGAGAATCAAGGCCAGTCACTTAAAGGCAGCAGGCCCCTTGCAACCCCTTCCCATACCATCTTGGAAATGGGAGGACATTTGCATGGACTTCATAGTGGGATTACCCAATACCTCCAGGCACCATGATTCCATTTGGGTTATTGTGGACAGGTTGACCAAGACCGCTCATTTCTTGCCAGTGCACACCACCCACAAGACAGAAAAGTATGCAGAAATTTATGTTGATCAAATAGTGCGATTGCATGGTATTCCAAAGACCATCATATCTGACAGAGGAGCACTGTTTGTGGCACGCTTTTGGGAGAAGCTACAAGAATCACTTGGGACCCAAGTAATCCGAAGCTCAGCATACCATCCCCAAACAGATGGCCAGACAGAAAGGGTGAATCAGATTTTGGAAGACATGTTGCGAGCATGTGCACTACAGTACGGGAAGGATTGGGACAAGTGTCTGTCTTTGGTAGAGTTTTCTTACAATAACAGCTATCAGTCCAGTCTGAAGATGGCACCTTTTGAAGCCTTATATGGGAGAAGGTGTAGGACCCCACTGAATTGGTCTCAAGCAGGAGGAAGGGAAATTTTTGGGCCAGACTTGGTACTTGAGGCAGAGGCAAAGGTCAGGGTTATTACCAAGAACTTAGAAGATGCTCAGGCCAGGCAAAAGAGCTATCATGACAAGAGGCGGAAGCCTCTACAGTTTGAGGTGGGAAATTATGTTTATCTTAAAGTGTCACCCACCAAGGGTGTCCAGAGATTCGGGATCAAGGGTAAGTTAGCTCCTCGCTACATCGGGCCCTATGAGATCAAAGCAAGTTGTGGACCCGTGGCCTACCAATTGGAATTGCCACCTCACATGTCAGCAGTTCACAATGTGTTCCATGTATCTCAGCTGTGGAAATGTGTTCGCCTACCCACTGAAGTACTGCCAGAACCAGACATTGAGATAGAACCAGACTTATCCTACCAAGAGTACCCCGTCAAGGTATTAGATCAAAAGGAAAGATCAACTCGGGCAAGGTCAATCAGAATGTATAAAGTTCAATGGAGTCACCATTCAGCAGAAGAAGCTACATGGGAGACTGAGGATTTTCTACGCTCTCGCTTCCCCGACTTTCTACCCAAAGGAGTCGGTACGTAACCCCAAAACCCCACCCCCACCTGCCCTTTGAATTCAATTATAAGAAAACTTAGATAACAAGGATAGTCTAAGTTGTGGATTTAACTTAAGAAGGGCTTCCTTCTGAAGTTGCAAAGAGAATGACATTCGAAGAGCAGTTAACCAGAGAACCTTGAGTATAAAGAAAGAATAGCACCAACACACCTTCAAGCACCCCCAAGGGACTCTACCAAAAATCTCGGGACGAGATTCCTTTAAGGGGGGAGGGCTGTAACACCCCAGGTGTTACCATGGCTAGAGCACACCTTGGCACTAAGGACTGTGATCAAATGTGGTAGAGGCTTAAGGCAACACATAAGAACTTTGGAGATCATGTGTTAATCAAAGTTGTCAATGACCTAAGAAGCATTACTCTAATCCTTGCACACTTACTACCTTGGATAAGAGGAGAGAAGAACCCTAGACCTCTCTTAAACCCTATCTCCCAAAACCCTAGATAATAGGGAAAGGAGAGTGAGCAAATGTGCAAAGCATGAGTAATCTTTACCCCAAACCTTAAGTAACCTTATAACCAGCAATTAGGGGGAGGAAATATTGCAAAAAGACCCCTGAAGAAACCCCAAATCAAATCTCCAAGTGGAGAGAGAGCTAGAGCTCTCTATTCCTCTCTAAGTTAAAAACTACACCTACACTAAAGATCAGTCGTGTTCACCTCGAAGCTGGCACCAAATCCACCTATGTCCTATACCAAAAATGTGGCATACCACCCAAGGCACCCACTGGAAAAAGCTGAGCTCGAGACTTGGACGTTTGACATGCCTTGGCATGGTTTTTGTCGCAAAGTGGGCAGTGTGACACACCCAATTTGGCGACCAGAGATCTCCCTACCTAGGCCATATCTGCCCTGGCAGCTCACGGATGAGAGACAGCCCTAGGTGCCAGGAAAAGACTCGCGCCGGATTTTTGCCAAGATTCGCACGTTTGCGACTTGGGTGAGCTGTGGAACACGGGCAGATTGAAAGCTCCACGTGTTCGACGCGCCCTGACCTTGCCAGAGCACGCCCGCGCGTGCCCCGCGTCGCGCCAACGGCCAGCCGGCGCCCTGTCCCGCGCCCGCGCCTATAAAGCCCTCCCAGGCATCGGTTACACTCTTCCGCGCACGCTCAAGCCTCACCGGAGTTTAGTTCGCCGTCGTTTGCCCGTGCGCGGCGTGTCCGCGGCCACCCGAGCCACTGCCGCTATAGACCGGCCAGTCCAGCTTCCCCCAGCCCCATCCAACCCTCTGAGACGAATGTACACGCCCCAGTGAAGCTCCCCGAGCGAGGAATCGAAGCCTACTTCGCCGGAGAGGCCAGTCCCCGGTCGCCGGAGCTCTCAACCCCGCCAGAGTGCGTGGACCGGGTAAATCACTGAGCCATTTCTCGATTCACTGCACAGATAGCCTATACGTCACCCCAGGAAGCTCACCGTGCCCTTGGATTGAACCAGATCGCCGTGGTTTGGCCGGTACACTCGCCGCCGACGAGAACACCCGCCTGCGCTCGTAGACCGGGCGATTCCGGCCATCCCCGTCGTCAAGCCGCACCTCGCTGTGACCGCCAGAGCCTCCCCGAGCCAACCCTGCCCTTCGCTGGACCTATCTCGCCGCCGGTAAGCCGCGCCACCCTTTTCTTTCCCACGAGTACTGTTTACATTGGGGGAAGGACTGCGGGTGAGAGGAAGAAAAGGTCAGGGGGCTTTTTGAACTGTCAGCGACCCAGGGGAATAGTGGCGCAAGGGTAGAACTGCGAGGATTGATTTAGTTTAAACCCAGGGACCTCGGTGTAAACTGTTTTTCCTGGAAACTCTTATTAAATCTGTTTTTAATTTGAACAGAGACTTTGAAAAATTCATAACTTCTGTTTAGTTCATCCAAATTTAGTCAAACCAATTTTGTCAGACTCTAAATAATGTAACCTACTTAAGAAAAATATGAAACCACCTATGTACTATAGAAACTTTAAAGCTCTGATTTAATTAAAGTTTTGGCCAAAAGCTCAATAATAGAAAGAAAAATAGTTGTATTATTTGACTAAGGGCTAGAAAAATTTGAAGAAGTTTATATCGACCTACTGACCCAAATAAAAATGCTAAACCTCTCTGTCCACCCCATTAAGTTAGTTGTTGCCCCTTATTTTACAATATGCTCAAGGTTAAGAAAAATAGAAAATGTGATTTAAATAATGAACCAGAGGGCACCCCTATTTTTGTTAGGACACTTATTCAATATAGTTCACTGGAAAAATCTCTCATACCCTGATTTTGTATAAAATAAGTAGGATACCTTTTAATTGAATAAAACAATGATAACTTAGAAAAACCCTACAAAAATAACCCCAAGGTGAAAACACCCCCACCCTTGGGATAGTTAATGTTTTGTTATTAAGAACTTAGGAAAAATATGAAATCTGCTGTTTGGCATTTTTCAAATAACAATGAAGTAGAAACTGCCTTTTTGCCATTTAACTTTAGAAAATCATAACTAAATAACCACCCCTTAGCATAATGTTATTAAAATCCTGCATAATCATGATATTCATGTTCATTGCATTCAATAGACTGTAACCTTGCTGACGGAGAGTACGTCCTCGTGCCGGAGCAAGGAGCTGCTCAGGAGGTAGCCCCAGAGCCAGCACCAGAGCCTGCACCAGATGACCTTCCTGCCACTGCTTTGGAAGGCAAGCCCCGGTTTATGCATAACCTGTTATTTATGCTATTTTACTTCACTTAATGATTGTAGGATTGATTGTGCACTTAGGTGTAGGAATTGTTTGAAACCCTAGTTGCATGATCTCAGGAATCCGTTTGAGATGAATACTAGTATGATAGGTCGAGTAGTTGCTTTATTTAATTAGGATCTCGGTAGAAGGTAGACAACAATCCATGGGGATTGGTTGTCTACGAGATGGGAAAATGGAATAAGGATTAACGTGCGGATACCTGTGTCAAGCGTTTGAACGTACTAAACACATACCGAGAAATATGGTAAATCGGTAAGCCTAGTACCTGAGTGAACCTGCCCGCAGACTTTGCCCCTCACGCGACCTGAGACGTGGTCTCCCATTCCGGTTATGGTGGGTACAAGTGCGGTCACTGCACGACAGCAGTCGGGGTCAGTGAGGCATTGTACGCCAAGGCGGTGAGCCCTGATCTATTGCCAGGGAATCGATGGGGACGGTTGATGTGTGTGGGGATGGAGTGCCTCGCCACGTCGTGTGTTTAGGTTTACCTTGCAAGGATAAAAACTCGATTCGAATTGTCTGCTTCTCGCAGCTAATGAGACTGCTTGATCCATTGTACTGCATTGAGTAACAAGTGGAAATATGATGAGTTGATATAAGATGTTGATTGCTAATAATGCTTGCTACTATGTATGAGTAGATAGTACACTTTTAGCCTTAAGAGAGTCACACTTAAATTGACAAAGTTAAAACTTGACTTAGAAACTCAGCTAGTGCTTTTGGCAACCAAACCCCACAGCCAAACAGCTGCATGTCTAGAGGTAGAGGAGTAGACTCCTCACACTGGGTAAGTCTAGCTGAGTATTAGTATACTCAGCCTTGCTTGTGGCATAATTTTTACAGGTTCTCTGGAGGAAATGGTTGCTGGAGTGACTTGGCCGTCCATCTTGCCACCGGGTTGGACTGTCGAGTGGGACCCTGCCTCGACTGAGGAGGAGCATGAGGAGTGATGGGACAGGCTTTCCCATCTCTCTGTTTAATTGTCGTTAGTTGTATTCCGCTGCACTTCGAACAATGATGACTACTTTTACAAAACTCCGATGGTGATGTAATAATTTAATACTCCTTCATGTATGGTTTTATGCTTTATTGTATTTGCTCTGTGACTCACCTTCGAGTGAGATTGTGGTAATTGATCCTGTCAGTGGCTGTGTCGGACTAGATCCGAGGGATTGACAGATTATTCCCATTTAAGTGTGGTCTAGCCTCTAAGGCAGGGCTCAGGCACTTAACTTGGAATAATTCGGGCAGTTCCGCCACAGCGGCCGCGCGGGCAGCCGGCCCAGACGGCGTGGGCAGGCGCGGGGACAGTGCCGTGAGCGTGGGCCCACTTGATAGAGAGAGGGGGAGGGCGAACGACGCTAGGGGGGCAGTGGTTCACCATGGAGAAAGAACCGTCCGCCGGTGGGTTCGACGGCGGTTTCCTCGCCGATGGTCCGGTTCTCGGTGATTTGGTAGGTGGGATAGCACGAGAAGGGGTGGGTGGTCATAGTGGTGGGGTCAATTTGGCCGGTGGCAGCTTAGGACAACCGATCTACGGTGAGGTGGCGGGCTTCCGTGGTGGCGAGGTCGCCGGCGAGGCCACTAGGCGTGATAGGGGAAAAAAATGGTGCGCTGTGTTCGTGGTGAAGTGGTGAAGTTTGTGAACCACTTCAATTTGACTCTAAGCTACTGGAGAGGGGAGGAAGAGCTCACCAGAGCAAAGGAAGGTGGCGGCACTGAGCTTGATTGAATCCAGGGGAGGGGGAGGGAGAGTGGCCGAGGCTGGTGCGAGGAGAAGTGGAGCTCAGGGCGACCCTTTTATAGGCGCCCGAGGAGGGAAACGGCCGAAGCCAACTGGTGAGGTGCATAGCGATGGCGCTAATGGCGCATAGCGCCGGGGTCGAGACAGCTCGAGGCGGGATGCCGTGTGAGGGTGCGAGCACAATGAATAGGGGGGCGAAGCGGTGCCTAACTTCACTGGCGCAGGAGCAATGGTGGAGAGAGAGGGAGGATGGTGGCCGACGGGGATCGCGCCGATGCCGAGCATGGGCGAGGAAGAAGGGGTTGATGGCCGGGACCCACATGCCAGAGGAGGAGTGGGTGTGAGAGAACGAGAGCAGGGCGTGGCTGACGAGTGGGGCCGAGAAGGCAGCGAGGGAGGGGAGAGCGCGGCGTGGGCTGGCGCGCGCTGGGAGGTGGGCCGAGATGGGCTGAGAGCGGGGGGCGCGGGCATTTGAGAGAGGGAGGAGCACGGGCCGGAATCGGCCCAGCCGAGAGGGGGAGGAGGTTTTTCCTTTTATTTTTTTCTTCTTTTCTTTTCCCTAATCCATTTTCTCCTTTATACAAATATTCATTTACATTTTCTAGGTGCCAAAATGAAATGCTATGTGTGAAGTGCTACTAGCAATCATGGTTTATGCATATGAGAAATGAAATGCTTATGAGATTAGGCTTTAAGAGAAAGAATAAGGGGGTTAGGAGTTTAAGGCTTCTAACCTTGAAACCAAAAACTGGGATGTTACAGACCTACCCCCACTTAAAAGAATCTTGCCCTCGAGATTCAGGCTGGTCTTGAGAAAAGGTAAGGGTACTCCTTCCTCAATGAGTCCTCACTCTCCCAGGTAGCCTCCTCTTCTCCTTCTCTGCTCCATTGGACCTTACAGAGCCTTACCTCCAAGTTTCGAGTCCTTCGAACGGCTAGATCAAGAATCTTTACTGGTTTTTCTCGATACTGTAGATCTTTCTGAATCTGGACTGACTCTTCTGCGATGTGGCTTTATGGTACTTTCAAGCATTTCCGGAGCTGGGATACATGAAATACATTGTGGATGTCTGACATGGATTCTTGCAACTGAAGGCGGTAAGCTACTTGCCCTATTCTGCCGATGATGGGATAGGGGCCGACGAACCGCGGATCTAGCTTCCCTTATTCTTGAAACCTTTTGACTCCACGCATTGGGGAGACTTTGAGATAGACAAAATCACCTTCCTCGAAGCTGAGTTCTCTCCTCATTTGTCTGCATAACTCTTTTGCCGACTCTGGGCTTCGAGTAGCCTCTTGCGGATCAGGGCAACTTTCTCTTCTGCCTCTTTGATGAAGGCAGGCCCTTCTAGGGTCTTTTCTCCTACATTTGACCACATCAGAGGGGTTTGGCATTTTCTTCCGTACAAGGCTTCAAAAGGTGACATCTTGATGCTGGCCTAGTAACTGTTGTTATAAGAGACCTCTGCATACAGCAAACTGGACTCCTAATCTCTATCGAAGGTCAGCACACAGGCTCTCAACAAATCTTCAAGGACTTTATTCACTCTTTCTGTATGTCCATCTGACTGGGGGTGGTAGGCGGTGTTGAAGTCTAGCTTGGTGCCCATGGCTTGCTGAAGACTCAACCAAAACTTTGAGGTGAACTGCGTTCCTCTGTCTGATACTATTCTTCGTGGAATGCCATGTAGTCTGACTATCTCCTTGAGGTACAACCGGGCGAGGGTGGCTCCTCCGTAGGTAGTCTTTACTAGTATGAAGTGAGCTACCTTGGTAAGACGGTCAATTATGACCTAGATAGAATCGTTCCCCTTTTGGGTCCAGGGCTGTCCGATCACGAAATCCATGCCTACCTCTTCCCACTTCCATCTGGGCACTAGAAGGGGTTGCAGTAACCCTGCGGGCCTTTGATGTTCTGCCTTAGTCCGTTGACAAGTGTCACACCAAGCTACATGCTGAGTTATCTCCTTTTTCATTCCTCTCCACCAGTATCTGGTCTTGAGGTCTAGGTACATCTTAGTAGACCCTGGATGGATAGAATAGGCTGAATTGTGGGCTTCATCTACCAAGATTTCTTGTGCCTCTCCCTTTGGTACACACAGACGGTTCTTGAACCAAAGAGTTCCCTTTTCATCTATTCTGAGATCCGGGAGTTGTTCTTTGTTCGCCTTCTCCACAAGTCTTATCGTCTCGGCGTCCAAACATTGAGCTTTGAGAATGCGGTCTTCTAGCATTGTTTTAGCCTCTATACTGATCTTTCCCCCAGACAAGTATTCAGTTGAGCAGACTCCCTCTTCCAGTCTTCTAGGTAGTTTGTTGCTTCTTTCCCGAAAGGCTTCCGGCTGAGGGCATCAGCCACCACGTTTGCCTTTCCTGGGTGGTAGTGTATTTCGATGTCATAGTCCTTAATTAGCTCTAGCCATCTTCGCTGACCAAGGTTGAGATCCGGCTGGGTAAAAATGTACTTTAGACTCTTATGATTTGTGAATACATGGCATTTGTTCCCAATCAAGTAATATCTCCATATCTTGAGAGCATGCACTATGGCTGCCAATTCCAAGTCGTGGGTTGGATAATTTTGTTCATGTGGCTTGAGTAGGCGAGATGCATATGCGATGACTTTCTCATTCTGCATTAGCACACATCCCAACCCTTGTCTTGAAGCCTCACAAAAGATAACAAAGCTTTGGTGAATATCTGGCAATGTTAGCACTGGTGCGGTTGTAAGTTTCTTCTTTATGTCTTGAAAACTTTCGTCACACTTTGAGATCCACACAAACTTGTTGTCTTTCTTGAGGAGTTCGGTCAAGGGTTTTGCAATGTTGGAGAATCCTTTGATAAAACGGCGGTAATATCCCGCCATCCCAAGAAGCTTCAAATTTCACTAACGTTGGAGGGCTGTTTCCATTTGGATACTGCTTTTGTCTTGGATGGATCCACTTATATCCCTTCTGCAGTCAAGATGTGCCCGAGCAAGGCTATCTTCTCTAACCAAAATTCACATTTACTAAGCTTGGCGTAGAGCTGATGCGCCCTGAGTCTCCCGAGGACAATCCGGAGGTGATGACCATGATCCTCCTGGCTCTTAGAGTAGATGAGGATGTCATCAATAAAGACTACGACAAACTTATCTAACTCTTCCATAAATACCTTGTTCATAAGGTTCATGAAGAAGGCGGGTGCATTGGTTAGTACAAAGGGCATTACTGTAAATTCATACTGGCCATACCGGGTAACAAAAGTTGTCTTCTGAATATCTGCTTCCTTGATTCTCAACTGATGGTATCCTAATCTCAGATCAATCATTGAGAAATATTTGGCCCCTTGAAGTTGATCAAAAAGGTTGCCAATCCGAGGTAGTGGATACTTGTTCTTGATTGTAACTTCATTTAAGGATCGGTAATCAATACACATTCTCATGCTTCCATCCTTTTTGGTGACAAACAATACTAGGGCTCCCCAAGGTGATGAGTTGGGACGAATGAACCCTATCTTTTGAGGTTCTGTGATCTGAAGTTTCAGTTCTGCTAATTCTGTGGGTGCTATACGGCACAGTCTCTTTGCAATCGGTGTAGTGCCTGGGAGGAGGTCGATGCATAATTCTACTTCTCTTTCCGGAGGCATTCCTAGCAATTCTTCTAGAAATACATCCATGAATTCCTCCACCACAGATATGCCTTCTTCTTCTAGACTAAACACCATTGGATCTTGGGTCGGCGGTTGTGCTTTACACGAAACTAGCCTTCCCTGGTGGTCGGTGAGAAGAATAGTCTTATCTGCACAGTCTATGATGCCATTGTGCCGGGTCAACCAATCCATTCCTAGGATTACTTCAATTTCGTGGGATGGTAGTACGGCTAAGTCCGCCAGGAATACTACCCCACTTAAAAGAATTCTGGCTTGGGAGCATTTGAGGTGGCAGAGAAGGTCTGACCCTGGGGTCCGGGTGACCAGAGGGACTTCTAATGGTGTAGTGGGGATGCCATGCTTTTCCACAAAACTAGTGGCGATGAAAGAATGAGATGCTCCAGAATCAAAAAGCATAGCAGCAGGGGTAAATTCGACTATGAACTCACCGAGTACTACTACAGGGGCTTGCTAAGCTTCCTAGGCGTCGACGTGGTTCACTCGAGCCCTACCGTGGAACTGAATCTTGCTTAACTGACTGTTGGTGGAGGGTGCCTTGGAGGCGGGTGCTGTAACATTCTTGGGGCCATTCACAGAGTTGGAATAGGCAGGTAAGGATGTCTTCAAGTGCGGATAATTATTCTTGAAGTGACCTGGGTCTCCACAGTGCCAACAAGCATTGGCTGGAGGTTGGCTGCTTGAAACGTGACGGAGCGGATCCTGCTCGCTTGCTGAGGTTTGACCCCTTGGACGGAAACCCAAAAGATCGATCCCTCTGGTGCCTGTCCTATTGTTGAGCTCGGAGAATTTGAAAATTTCTCATGAGGTGACCTCTTTCCTCTTCTCGTGCTCTTTCCACCTGGATGGCCTTGTTTGAGAGGTGCGAGAAGCCGAGGAAGTCTTGGCTGGCAAGGATAGTCTTGAGTTTTGGTCTTAACCCTTTCAAGAAACGGGCCATCTTCTTGACTTATGTGCTAACATCTTCTAGTGCATAACGAGCAAGTTCTGTGAATTTATGGATGTATTCACTAACAGATCACCCTCCTTGAGTCAACTCTCAAAATTCTTCTTCCTTGAGCTGGACGATTCCCAAAGGCACATGATGCTCTCGGAAAGCAACCTCAAACTCTGCCCAGGTAGCATCTCTCACTGTAGCACTAAAGGTGTCCCACTAGGATAGAGCCATCCCAGAGAGCTGGTGGGTAGCTAAGTGAACACGCTAGTTTTCAGGGCATCCAATGGCTTCTAACTTCCTCTTCATTGTGCACAGCCAATCATCAGCAACGAGCGGGTTGCTAGATGCAGCGAACGTGGGAGGCTTGAGCCTTAGGAACTCTCCCATTCTGTCCTGAGGTCTTCCTCCAATCGGGCGCTAGTTCTCGGGGCTTCTAGAGAGGACCTCAATGAGTCGAGTCTAGTTGGCCAGAACTTGGGCTAGGTCTAGTGGTATCTCCGGAGGTGCGGGGAGGTGGGTCTCACTCCCTTCTCCACCGTCCTCTCCTTCGATACCTAGGGGAGTCCTTGCTCCAATCCCTGAGGCGGTAGGCGTCGTTCTATCCGAGACCATCTGCCAGACGGGAGAAAGGATTACTACTATGCATATGTCATTTTTTTGCAAACATGTTATTTTATTCAGCACACCAGTTCATTACAAGCAACCATCGTGGATTGCACTACGCACGAGCGTTTCCTACTAATGTGTCCCCAAATTCCCTGAGAAGATCATCAAGGCTAGCCAGGGACATTTCCTCGACGTTAGAAAGGTTCTCTATCCCTAGGTAAGGTAGTGCTGGCAGGGCTTCTTCCTTCGGTTCAGTCTGGCATCCTTGGCTTTTTGAAGCGCTTTCCAGATCTTCTTGACGGGGCGAGCCTCTTCAGCCTCCTAGCATAGTCAATCTTCAAGGTCCGGTATGCGTCACGAGTGTTGGCTTTCCCGCCTTCTGCCATCTCGAGACTGTCTTGAAGAGCTGCATTTTTTCCTTCAATTCCTTGATTTGCTGCTCTAGGCTTTCCACCTGGGAGTTTAGGTGGGTGCAGTGGGAGAAAAGGTCATCAAAGTGGTTATCAAGGGTGTGGATATATCCGGCCATGTAGATTATGGCAGGGTCATCTTCATTATGCTCTCTCCCTGACAGGGCCTGGAGTCTTCTCCTCCACGTAGGGTTATTTTTGTTGCTGGGTGGAAAGTAGCGGAGGGGTGTCTCGGAGACTTCTTTGTTGTAGTTTTGGCATAGTTGGCGGAGGGATTTTTGGGTAGCATTTTGGCAGGTGTCTGGGAAGCGGTGGCCAGTAGCGGTGATCTAAAAAGGAGGGTGATTTTGTTAGCTTCGACTTTCTCCTAGGTTGACTGCCATAGAGCACTTCTCGACTCCATTCTCACGGTATTCCTTCCAGACATACTCTGGCTTCTTGTTGATCCCCATGCGAAGCGCACAACTCCGAAGAAAGGTGAGGAAATCCTTCCACCTCTGAGCAATAGGATGTCTTAAGGACAAAGGTGCCCTCCATCTGGTAGCAAGAGAAGAAGGGTCATTAATATTGGGCAAAGAAGAGAAGATTCCTTAAGAAGTTAAGAGGTTTTTCTTTTAAAGAAATCTTTTTAGGTTAGGGCTGTGGTCTACGGCCAGTCCTATGGCTCTGATACCACCTGAAGCGTGCCGATCCTTTAAGAGGCTAGTAAACACATTCATTTCTTCAAATAGTACATAGTCTTTAATAATAGTTATTACAATACCAAAGATGCAAGCTCTAGCGAGCCTGGAAGCATAGCATAGTGGAAGAAAATTTAGCCCAAGCCACAGGCAGACTGGGTGCAGACACAACCCTCTTCTAGTCGAACATAGTAGAAAGGAAGACTTCAATAGCTGAAAAACATAAATAAATCTGGGTGAATACATTACTTATTCCACAAGCCCATCTCACCTGTAAAGAGGGAGAGACCTATACGGTACATGCTTGATATGGTGGAGTCGAAGTCACTCTTTTCTTTTTAGAGAAAGGCGATACTTGATGTTTTACCCAAAAGAGAGAGAGGTAGCATAGTTTCACACTCAACCACCACTGAGCTTCCCTCTCCCATGGCTTTGTTTTTATTCCCAAAAATACTCACGTACCTTCCCTTTTTATGAAGACAAAACACTAATTGCCATACCACACTAGACTCATCCATACCAGTGGACACAGACTATTCGAATAGGTTTAAAACTCTGCGCAGAGGGGTACACTATACCCACTAGTCCGGCACTGTGATCTCACTGCCATGAGATCCGACACCGAAGCTCTTTCCTTCCTTGCACGTCCTTACCTTAGCAATTATACCGGAAGGAACAATGCCACCACCATGCCCAAACCGGACAAAACATTCCCCTTCCTTATCCTCCCGGTGCTCCCCAGCAGTCATAACCCTGGGGTTCGGATCGAGCAAGTTCGGATTGAGTGAGTGCCCATAGAGTCTCAAGTGGTTGTACTTATCATGAGTACAGGTAGTGAAGGATGACAAATCGGTCCTTAAACGAGGGGACGATCCTTCATGCTCACACCTAACCCGGCTGAGCCAACACCTTAAGCCCTCCCCTAAACCAGGGAGTCCCTGATCATCCCACTCAGTTGGTGATAAGGGTGAGTACCCTTCATCATACCCTTTTTGAAAACATTTCTCTTTTGAAAAACCATTGCCCCATCCCACATGTTTTGTACCCAAAAGGTATTCTTTAATGTAGGCCATCACTCGACTCACGATGCATTGAACCCATCCCATATCCGGGCTTAGGTAGTGGTAGAAAGAGTAGGTAATTTATGCATCAAGGGTAGAATGGACTTGTCTTCGTCGAAGCTCTCTTGGCACGAACGCTCTATTTCCGGGAGGTCGGGGTCCTGCCCTTCTTCCGGAGCTACGTTTTTTGGAGGGTTGGACCCCTCTTTGCCTTGCAAAAACAGGCAATAAACAATACATCAAACATTGTTTGCTAATAAACTATGTCAAGTTTCTAAGCATAATTAATTTGTGACTTAAAGAGTGTTTGGAGTACTTTTGGTGCATAAAATATCAACATGTGTATATATATATATGAAAATGGGAAAAGGAAAAAGAGAAAAGGAAAAAGAGAAGAGATTTCCGGTTAATCGGGCCGGGGGCGATTTTGGCTCAGCCGAGCGAGGGCACGCACATGTCCGCGCGGGCAGCCGACCCAGACGACCCATGAGCGAGGAGACGGCACGGGCGGGCACGGGGACGGCACTGTGAGCGTGGGCCCACGTGCCAGAGAGAGGGGGAGAGCGAACGACGCTAGGGGGCGGTGGTTCACCGTGGGGAAAGAACTGGCCGCTGGTGGGTTCGACGGCGGTTTTCCCATTGGTGGTCCAGTTCCCAGTGATTTGGTAGGTGGGCTAGCACGAGCAGGGGTGGGTGGTCATAGTGGTGGGGTCGATTTGGCCGATGGCAGCTTAGGACGACCGATCTACGGTGATGTGGCGGGCTTCCACGGTGGCGAGGTCGCCGGCGAGGCCACTGGGCGCGATAGGGGAAAAAGAATGGTGCGCTGTGTTTGTGGTGAAGTGGTGAAGTTTGTGAACCACTTCAATTTGACTCTAAGATACTGGAGAGGGAAGGAAGAGCTCACAGGAGCGAAGGAAGGCGATGGCACCGAGCTCGATTGAATCCAGGGGAGGGGGAGGGAGAGTGGCCGAGGGCGGTGCGAGGAGAAGTGGAGCTCGGGGTGGCCCTTTTATAGGCGCTCGAGGAGGGAAATGGTCAAAGCCAGTTGGTGCTGGTGGGGTGCATAGCGACGACGCTAATGGCGCACAACGCCCGGGACGAGACAGCTCGGGGCAGGATGTCGTGTGAGGGTGCGAGCACAGTGAACAGGGGGGCAAAGCGGTGCCTAACTTTACTGGTGCAGGAGTAATGGCAGAGAGAGAGGGAGGATGGTGGCCGGTGGGGATCGCACCAATGCCGAGCACGGGCGAGGAAGAAGGGGCTAACAGCTGGGACCCACATGCCCGAGGAGGAGCGGGTGCGAGAGAGCGAGAGCGGGGCGCGACTGACGAGTGGGGCTGAGCGAGCAGCGAGGGAGGGGAGAGCACGGCGTGGCCTGGCACGCACGGGTAGTTGGGCAGAGATCGGGGGGCACAGGCGCGAGAGAGGGGGGAGCACGGGCCGGAATCGGCCCAGCCGAGAGGGGGAGGAGGTTTTTCCTTTTTTTTCTTATTTTTCTTATTTTCTTTTCCCTAATCCATTTTCTCCTTTATACAAATATTCATTTACATTTTCTAGGTGCCAAAATGAAATGTTGTGTGTGAAGTGCTACTAGCAATCATGGTTTATGCATATGAGAAATGAAATGCCTATGAGATTAGGCTTTAAGAGAAAGAATAAGGGGGTTAGGAGTTTAAGGCTTCTAACCTCAGAACCAAAAACTGGGATATTACACACCTCCAGGAGCAATAAAGAGAATCCCTGCTCCTGCTCCATGCAATCTTAGCGAGCCATCGAAGTAGATTATCCAGACTTTAGCAACTTCTAGGCTTTCCGGGACGTGGTGCTCATTCCACTCTGATACGAAATCAACCAGTGCTTGAGTCTTTATCGCTGTGTGAGGTCGGAACTCTATATCATGAGCTTCGAGTTTGCATGCTCACCTGGCTGTTCTCCAAACAGCTTCTTTGTTGTGGAGTATATCTCCTATTGAAAATCATGTGACTACTATGACTTTATGGTCGTCAAAGTAATGCGAAGCTTGCGAGCAGTTAGAAGTACTGCGTATAATAGCTTCTCAACTTGAGGATACCTTATCTTTGAGGGACCGAGGACTTCGCTGATAAAGTAAACCAGATGCTGCACTGGGTATGCGTTCCCTTCTTCTGCCAGCTCGACTACCAACGCGGTGCTTACCACGTGAGTCGTGCAGGAAATATATAGCAGTAGATCTTCGGCCGGCTGTCCAGATGAAGCTCGGTGTGGTGGCTTGAGTACCGGTGGTGTGGTCAGGAACTTCTTAAGTGCCTCCAAGGCTTCCTGAGCTTATGTGGTCCACTAGAATTTGTCCACCTTTTTTAGCCACTTATAGAATGACATTATTTTCTCGTCTAGCCTTGATATGAATTTGCTCAGCGCTGCCATGCATCCAGTGAGCCTTTGTACCTTCTTCTGTGATCGTGGTGGCTCCATCCTCATAATGGCTTCAATCTTCTTTGGATTTGCTTCTATTCCTCGATGGCTGATAATAAACCCAAGTAGCTTTCCAGCCAGCGCTCCGAACACACATTTTTCTGGGTTCAGTTTCCATTAGTAGAGCCTCAAGCTGTTGAAGACTGTCACACCCAGTTTTAGAAGGTAAACCGAATGTGAACCATGTACGTGCCAGGATCAGAAATTCACGTACATAGCGATTACATAAATGACTCATCATAGCACAATGCTTCGAATAATAATAAAGTGTAAGTAATAATATTACAGACTAGAGCCATTTACATAATATAAATCAAAGTACACTGAATCGAAACGTAGCCAACTTAAATTAACCCACCACAGGCAGCTGACTCGGGGAGGTCGCTAGCCTAATCCTCGAACTCGTCGAAGTCCTAGAACTCCTAGAGATCCGCCTCCATGCCTTCTTTACCTGAGGATAGATTGCACCAAAGGCAACCTGGTGTTTTGTGAAAGCAAGGGTGAGTACACATCAATGTACTCAGAAAATGTCTCGTTTGGCTGTAGTGGACTAGCTTTATGTGGGGTTAAGGTCAAGCGGTTGCTTTTAGTTGGTCAGGTTATTATTACTAGTAGACAGCCAGGTTTTAGCATTAACACAAGTTGTTAACCCAAAAGTAGCCTTCCCAAACGGAAAGAATACCATAAACCATTACCATAATCATAGTCAAAACCATCATCCTCATTATCACCTGTAAACAAATCATCTCTGATCAATGTGTCTCTAATCAATGGAGCTCCCTTGGCCGCTCATAACCGCGAGCATGGCTGATATATCAGTTTCATAACACTCTGCAGAGGTTGCACACTTTACCCATGAGTCGTGATTCCTTTCTGCCCGAGGATCACGACTCCCCATTGATCACTTCCAAGGTGAACTGGCAGGGTCTCACTATGTGGCTTTTCCCTAGGGTCCTCACTATGCGAATGTTGGAAATGATCATCGCATGGAGACCATCTGGCGTACCAAACCTATACCTCCGCCCTTAGGGAAAGCCGTGGGACGATGCCCATACCAAAATCCCTGAGCGAGATTATAGGAGCCATAACAGATGCCTCTGTTCCCCAATGACCAAAACCAAAGCCCAACATAAGACTTCCCTAATTACTTAGCCAAGGGCGTCCCATACCACCCTCATGGTTGCACTATTTTCTCGGGTGGTCATCCAACGAACCAGTCCTTACGGAGAGGCACTCGAGAAACCGCTCGAGTCCCCTTAAATGTCACAGTAATCATCATCATAATCAAAAGGGAAAACATCGTATCACGAATAATTTCATCATGGTCATTGATTAATGTGAAGCGCTAGCATAAAGCTAAACCAAAATAACCCAACCCATATAGGTAAGCAAAGACAAGATAAACAAAAGCTAGTCAATCCTTAGGTATAAATTGTGTAAATGCGGGGAGTGAATTATGAAATGAGTAGGACATAGATGGGTCAAGGGACACTTGCCTTCACCAAATAGATGCTTAGGGTCTTCAGCCTCATAGAATTCAAAGAGTTTGATCTCTTGGTTGCCGAAGCTTGACCGTCAATTCCTCGAAGCTCATAAACGAATCGCGATCTAATCGCAACGCGAAGCGAATATGAACATGCACAAGCAAACAAACATATACATATGCATAAGAACATACAAGATAAAATGTTATAAAAGCGAACAATATAAAATAGAGAGCGCCTCTACGGTTATGCGAGGAAAAGAACTAGGATAGACGAAGCTATGGTCGAGAAGTTATAACGTTTATGCTACGCTAGTAATAGTCAGGACATTTAATTAGACATTATCAAATATAAATTATAACTGCTATTTAGTTCTGATTAAATCTATTGCACTAACAACTGTCAAATAAATAAGTAATTTGACTAAAACGAGATATTCTAAGCGATGTGAGTTTACGATGCGCGAAACAGCACGACAGCGTGCTGAACGACGCGCGCACACAAATGACGCACGAAACGGTGCGCGCGACCAGCGCGAACGACGTGCGAATCAACATGCGACCACGAGCACATCACGCACGAAAAGCACGCAGACAGTGTGACGACGTTGGATAATCACTAACAAATAACGCGATTACACTCAACAAGTATTGGTTAGAACATTAGTTCGACATAATTATATTGATTGACATTTATCAAATGTAAATTAAAACTACTATTTAGTTTTGACTAAATTATTATTTTAATAGTGAACGATTAAACCAATAATTAATTAACCGACCTGAGTGATTATAAGTGAACGATTTAATATCACGCGTGGATAGCGCGCGACACGCGACAATGCGCGAAAATAGCGCGCGGACGACGCGCGACAACGCGTGCGAACAGCACACACGACACACGCGAGCAATCCATGACGAAGCGGATGAACAACACGTGCGATACACGCGGCGACACACGTGACAACACGTGAAACAACATACGGCAACACGCGAAAACAGCGCGACGATAAGCTAGAATCGCTAACCGATCCCGCATCCCTATTAAGAAAGTGTTAATCACAACATTTGCATCGACATAATCACATTAACGGGTATTTATACGAGAACAGGTTAGAGCTATACCTAAATTAGAATGTTATTTTATTAATCATTGGAAAAACAAATAATCAATTAAATAGCTAAATCCTGTGATGCGACAAAATACGTGTACTCAACATGATTATGAAGTTACCACAATCAGAATAGGATCAAATGTATTTGTGATGCACACAGAATGAATACGTACTAGTTCACAGTTCAAAACGATGGGATCTCATGCGGCCACAACCACCTCACCCGCGAATAGGACGATTGCTTCTTCTTCTTGTTCTCCACTGCGCACATGAGAACTAACACGACGGGAGGAGCTCGGCGAGGGTGGCCTTTCGGTCGACCACGACGGCTGGATGCCGGCCAGGGCCCGCTGGGAGCACACCGTGGCGGGCTAGGGAGCCGGGAGCCGGACGCCTGGGCACGCGGGACAGGCGCGCAGGGGAGGGCTCGGCAGCTGGCTGGTAACTAGGTCGCGCGCGCCGCGCTGGCTGGCCGCGAGCCACCGCGCCGGGTAGAGGCCGCACAGGCTGGCCGCGAGCCACCGCGCCGGTTGGCCGCGCCGAGCCGCCGCGTGCACCCGCGTCGGGACGCCGCGCTCAGGGAGGAGGGAGAGAAGGTCGACACTGGCGGTTTGGGGAGAGGAGAGAATGAGCGCGTCTTAGGGCTTGAGTGGGAGATTGTGGGGAAGCAGGAGAGAAGATGAGGAAGGGAGAGATATGGGCGGGAGACGGCTTGGTGGGTGGGACCCACCCACAGGTTGCGGCGGCACTAGGGGTGTTGGGGGCCTTCATCTTCCGAAGGTCCTCAAAAACATGATTTAACAATGTTTCCCAAGTGAAATATATGAACAGGTACCTTCAGACTCGGGTTAAAACCATACACGATATGAAAAGCATGGTCGAGACGAAGGCTGATGTTGCTCCGAAGCTACGCGCAAGGGAGCTTCGACACAATGGCGGAAAAAGGAACCGACTTAAAGGGGAAAAGGTTATCTAGTCCTCGTTGGGTTGTTCATAAGTAAATAGTAAATATGAAGGGCATAAATGTAAATTTACACAGGCTGCGCCCTGTGCCTATAAATAGATGAACAGTACCCCCGTACTGATCACGCTGACTTGTATTCATTCGTGCGTCATGCTTGGACTTTTACCTTCTGTCAAACCGAAGGTACAAATGTAATTCAATATTATTCTCGTTTATCCATGTTAATATGAAGAATATATATTAATAATGTCATATGATTATTCATTTTGTCTCTTATATTTCATATGCTTCTTCTTTCATTAACATTTGTCTTTCATGACCTTCGTCTGAAGATCATTATATCCTAAGGGAAATAATGCTTCGAAGGACGAAGGACTTTTAACCATTAACATTTGTGATGCCTTTTTCTTAACTCATAGCATTTGAGAACAAGTCCCCAACATTGGTGCCCACCTCCGGTGTACTCACTTCCACAACCTTCGGCAAAGCACTAACCTTCTTCATGCCACCGAAGAAGATAACAGCGCCAGGGGCTGCTGCACTGAAGCCACTAGACACAAACTAGGAGACTCTCTCTCCGAGAGGCTCGAAGCCAGAAGAGAAAGGCCACCAGTCCAACATTCCAGGAGGAGGAGTTGGACCAAGAGATCAGGAACATGGAAATCATCCATCAACAAGTGCAAAGGAAGAAGGAGAAGATGGCTCGGCTGGCCGATCTTCAAAGGAAGATCGACAAAGCTACTAAAGAAGTGTGTCATCTTGCTCAAGATGACCAAGACCGAAGGCCCCAATACTAGGAGCTTCGTCAAGAGGGCTTATTCAATGAAGATGGATGGTATGATGATTTAATCATGATACCTTTACTTTTGATGATGCTTCTCCCTTGGCAGCAGAATTGCAGGCTATCCCATGGCCACAATCCTACAAGCCACCCCAACTACCCATGTACGATGGGCACTCGGACCCAAAACAATTTCTGATGAGCTATGAGGCAACAATATCCTCATATGGAGGCAATGCAGCTGTCATGGCTATGTCCTTCGTCATGGCAGTCCGGAACGTGGCCCAGACATGGTATTCTTCCCTTCGGCCAAGGATAATCACGTCATGGCAAAAGCTTAAGGACATGCTGGTGACCAGTTTCCAAGGCTTTCAGACAAAGCCAGTCACAGCTCAGGCCCTATTCCAGTGCATGCAAGACCATGAGGAATACCTTCAGGCGTATGTCTGAAGGTTCTTGCGACTGAGGGCACAAGCGCCCACAGTGCCCAATGAAATTGTCATTGAGGCCATGATTAAGGGTCTTCGGCCAGGACCTACGGCTCAATACTTCGCCAAGAAGCCCCCACAAACACTAGAGAAGCTGCTTCAGAAGATGGATGAGTACATCCGGGCTGACAACGACTTCCGCCAAAGAAGGGAAGAAGCTTATAGATTCTCGGAGATGACCAGGGGCTTCGGAGGAAGAATCCACCAGAGGCATGTCAGGTCAATCCACAGCTCCAGTCAGAATGACGACAAAGGAAACCAGCTTCAGAGGCCACAGTACACCTCACAATCTTCGGGGCAACAGCAACGCTCTTTCAGGCCACCAGCTCCAAGGGACAGAGGCACCAGGGGCTTCGGAGGAAGATATGGGGATCAGCCCAGGAAGATCTATTGCTTATTCTGCGGTGAGGACAAGGGCCATACTACAAGAATGTGCCAAATCACCATTCTAATGCAAAAGGACATAGCAGAAGCCGAAGCTTGGCAGAATCAGCCAAAGCAGGTCTTGCACACCACTTCGTGCCATTCTCCCTACATACCAGAATATGTGGGCAATCATCCTACAACTTCTGTTGCTTCGGCTAGACATTCACAGTCTTCCTGGCCACAACTCCCACCGCCACCACCACTGCAACCTATCTATTCCCGAAGTCAGCAGTCAGAAGGGCGCCAGCACTCCCAACAACAACGTGAATTCAGGGAGGAATCCGAAGCTCTTACAGTCAACAGTACTGTGCCAGAATCAAAGCACATTTATTGAGCAATATCCTACCTCTGAAATACTTTTATGTTCTATGTCATTTTGTTTTTCAATAAGGAACAAGCAATGTAAATCTAGTTTTAATTCCTTGTAATAATTTCGCTTCTATCAGAATGAAATACATCTTTTCACAGATTTACGAATCTCAAAAATTGCCGAAGCTCAAAAGTCGTTCCTAAGGGAATGCAGAGCTAAAAATTGCCGAAACTGCAAAAAAGTCATTCCTAAGGGAGCGCAGCGTAAGTTTTGCCTAAGCTACAAATAAGTCGTTCCTAAGGGAGCGCAGTGTAAGTTTTCTGCTCAAAATTCATTCCAATGGGAATGCAGAGCCAAATACCGCCGAAATATAAGGCGAATAAGTTCAAAAGTCGTTCCTAAGGGGATGTAGAACTTATACCGCCGAAATAGAAGGCGAAGAAGTTCAAAAGACGTTCCTAAGGGGATGCAGAACTTACACCGAAAAATAAACGGTGCAGCCGAAAAATAAACGGCAAAGAGATTCTAGTCGTTCTTAAGGGAATGTGAGTATGTGTCTTCGGCATTATCATTTTACATCATTTCATCACATCATTTCGCATAGCATCACATCATACAACATATTGCATTAATAACACAAGAATGGAATACGGAGCCGATTTTCGAAAAATATTCTGTCAAAGTTACACGAAGTAAGCTTCGAATTATAGCTTCGCCAGCTTGCACAGAAAAGAGGGAACTCTCTTTCTGAAGCATGGCTATCTTTATTTTTACGGACCACGAATCTTCTTTCTTGACGAAGCATGAAAAGAAGGGAAGGTGTTTTTTCGCCGAATGCTCAAAAACGGTATGTATGTAAGTTTCATGCATCGTAAAGAAATAAATTACAATAATTTACATATTCGATCCAAAGTTACACACATCAAATATTACACCTTCGTTACAATAAAAGCACAATGTCCATTCTAGTGTCTCTTACATTGACCATTTAAAAATGTTTTTACAATAAGTGCTAGTCTTCTTTCAGGATTTTCTCCGCAACTTCATTTAGCAATTTATTGACGACTTCATCAACAATAGATTCAGCCATATTAATGATCTCCAGTGCTTCTTCGTTTCTGGATCAGCCAGGGGATCGAATGGTTCCAGTGGAGGAGATAATTCAGTTGTAGGAAAAATTAATTAGTCTGAATCCATAAAAACAAATGCCGAAGCTGAACATCAAAAAGATATTACCTATACGTTTTTCGCGCTCTGCAGGTTCTCCAGCTTGTCTCGCTTCTATCCGGGCGTCATGGGTGTCTTTTTCACTTTTCTTTATAATTTCATGAGCCATCTATCGGCCACCATTCACCCAGACATCATTATAGAATTTTCTGCCCATCAAGGTTGCTTCAGCTGAAGGATCCTTCGTGTCGTCTGCGGAGAAGGCAGCTTCGGCCTGGGCCATTGTCTTGATGTGATCACATCCTGCCTTCTCCAAAATAGCTGAAATCCCCCGTGCACCGGAAAATGCATAGACATCCCCGCGATCACTTAAGATTTCTTCAAAGCTCTCGGCCTCCCCACTTATCCATTCGATAACACCTTCGGGGTCGCTTCATATGAAGTTTTCTTCGGTATAATAAGCACCCACGTTGGCGAAACTAGCTTTTATTTTCTTCACATAGTCCAAGGATTTTTCAAAGCATCTTTCCTTGGATGTGCGAAGTTCTTCAACGTTTTTCTTAAATGATTTTTCCAATATTCCCTGATTTCTCGGTTCGCCTCTGCAAGTGCGCATTCTTCCTTAGCTTCGGCTATTTGCCTCCGAAGGTCTTCAATTTCAGTTTTTTGGGTTTCGGCCTGGGCTTTGAAGCTAGCTTCATCTTCTTTGACTTTGTTAATCAGAGAGAATAAGATTTTGTCTTTTTCGAGACCTTCGCTTCTCAATTCTATTACCTCTGAACAAAGGTTGTTCAGGGCCATTGTATAGCCTTCATCCTCTATATTTTTCTGTGCCCTAAGGGCATTACTAAGAATCAAGCCCTGCAAAGTGGAGGAAAGGATAAGTATGACAAATAAAATACCTCAATTTTCAAATTTAGAGTTAGTTTTTATACCTTTATGCTATTGTATGCTAGACTGTCAACAAGTTTGTCCTTCGATAAAATCGAAAGACCGTCTTCCAGCTTCGGGAATCCGATGCTTTTACCTATCTCCTGGCAAACAGATATTTCTTTGTTATCCGGGAGATAGTACAAAAAGTCTTCTTCGCCACTGCCATTGAACACTAACGCCCCCTTCAGATATTTCAATTTTTGGGCATAGTGTTGCGCTTCTAACATTTCTTCTTGGGATAGTACCTTTCCCGAAGCATGACGAAGTCAATACTTTTGTTCGACGCTTCGGGACCAGGAGCTTTGATTTTTTTAGTTGCAATCTGCTTTGTTGATTTTTCCTTAGAGTCAGCACTCTCCATCTCAGTGGGCACTCAAGGCCTAGCTTCGGTTTCAACCTGAATTGTTGCGGCTTCGACTTCAGCCTGCTTAGTATCAGCTTCGTCTTGCGCCTTGGAAGCTTCGGCAACCTTCCTTGTAGGAGCAGGACTCAAGGTTTTTGTTGTTTCTAACGCAACATCCAGCACATTTGCCATCCTTCTCCTCTTAGGAGTTACGGCAGAACCCATTTGTACCTTCGGTACTGTTGCCTCAATTGGAGGGCTCAAAATCTCTGGCATCTTCATTATTTCTTCAATTTTTGGCTCTTCAGCCTTATCAGCCTTCGTTTCAACCAGCTTGACTGTATGCACCTTCGGCATTACAGTCGGCTCTTCAGTGCTCTACGCAGTTGGGACAGTTTCTTTTATTTCGGTAGCAGAAGAGGTCCCTGCGCCAAACTCAGGCACCACGGCTGGTTCAATGTAACGTGGCCGGTGGGTAAGAACCTTCACCTTTTTGCCCTTCAGCACAGGCTCAACTGGGGTGGTCGAAGCAGCAGTTTTCCTCTTTTTCCCCTGTCCCCGCAGTGGGTAGCGGTAATCGGGGTATACGAAGCCGATGGCATCAAAAACTTTGTTCAGTCTTTTCTTCCCTCGACCTTCGAAGGCTGTAGATAAAGTGTTATCTTCCGCCTTGGAATATGCTCCAAGCAGTTCATCACTTGTAGCTTCGATACACTTCAGCCAGTCGTCGTTTGGCTCATCAAATTTCTCCCTGAATCTGAAGGTATACTTCAGCCGGACCAGACCACCTTCGCTAGAGTCGGTGATGGTCTCCTTCGGCATTTCCCAGCTGTCTACAAGCGGCCATACCCTAAAGGCTATATGTTCTTGGATTAAATCTCTTGTCCTAATAAAGGAGCAAACAGTGTTGGAGGCCCTCTGGCACGCTTCAACTGTCTCATCAATTTCTATCTTCGGCCTTCGAAGGCCGAAGCGGGACCAAATGGGGCGCATGATGACTTCCTTAATATCTTCCCTCGATGTCAAATCATTCTTCACATTAAACCATTCTTCCATCCAAGCTCTAGGCCATCTCTTCCAAAATGTTGGCACCGGGTGGCTTGCGTTGGGGCGAGCGATAAATCCATAACAATCGAAGTTGTTGTGGTACTGTTCTTTACCCATGGCCTTCGTCTCATATAGAAGTTCATGCATACTGCAGAAGCACTTCGCGCTTGGCTCTAGCCCTTGACTCCTTACTACCCAGACAAAAATCCCTATCCTAATTATGGCTTCGGGGGTCATCTTATGAAGGAAGATTTGGTAGGTCTTCAGTACTTCAACTACAAACTTGCTCAAAGGGAACCGAAGTCCAGCCTTGAAGAAGCTTCAGTAAATTACAACTTCGTTTTCCTCAGGGACGGGGACGTTGTTGTCTCCGCCAGCCCTCACAATAGACATGTCCCAAAAGTACCTTCCTCTCATGTTCTCAAGATGACTCTGTTCTATGGTCGATTTCCCGAAGATTGAATGACTTGGCCGCTAGGGCCGATCCTCAGAATCTTCATCCCCACTTTCCACATCATAGCTATCGCTGTCACCAGTATCTTCAGATAAACCTTCCAGTATCTCTTTAGTAATTTTCTCTGTGTTTGTTTTTGCCATCGACTCAACAAACCCAGCAACATAAGGATCTACAGCCTTCTTCTCCTCAAACAGCTTCGCTTCTTCAGTCAGCTTTGTCTCCACAATAACCTTCTTTTCCTGGGACATCTTTTCTCTAGACATGGTGAAAACGTGTCTTTTAAACCAAAACTCAGAAAGCTTGAAAATCTAGCGAGCGCTAGTGAGCAGGAGCTAAAAGATTGAGAAAATAATGCAAATGGCAGAAACATCGTATCAAATGTAGCTGGTGTGAGTTCCTATTTATACGCCCAGCGCGCTACAAAATGGAGGGCCTCGTATGTCATTGATTATTGCTATTCTAGCAAAGGGAAGGTGTTTTTTCGGACCTTCGGCTTAAGGCCTTTGTCCATATCACAGTCTGAATTTGTTATCTTAACAAATTAATACTGTGAGGGGCTACTATTAGGGGCCTTCGTCTTCCAAAGGTCCTCAAAAACATGATTTAACAATGTTTCCCAAGTGAAATATATGAACAGGTACCTTCGGACTCGGGTTAAAACCATACACGATATGAAAAGCATGGTCGAGATGAAGGCTGATGTTGCTCCGAAGCTACATGCAAGGGAGCTTCGGCACAATGGCAAAAAAAGGAACCGACTTAAAGGGGAAAAGGCTATCTAGTCCTCGTTGGGTTGTTCATAAGTCAATAGTAAATATGAAGGGCATGAATGTAAATTTACACAAGCTGCGCCCTATGCCTATAAATAGATGAACAGTAGCCCCGTACTGATCACGCTGACTTGTATTCATTCGTGGGTCACGCTTGGACTTTTACCTTCTATCAAGCCGAAGGTACAAATGTAATTCAATATTGTTCCTGTTTATCCATGTTAATATGAAGAAGATATATTAATAATGTCATATGATTATTCATGTTGTCTCTTATATTTCATATGCTTCTTCTTTCATTAACATATACTGCGATGATGAAGGTATGTCCTTCTTGACCATCGTCTGAAGATCATTATATCCTAAGGGAAATAATGCTTCGAAGGACGAAGGAATTTTAACCATTAACATTTGTGTTGCCTTGTTCTTAACTCATAGCATTTGAGAACAAGTCCCCAACAAGGGGCGGCTGGGGCAGGGGCACCATGCGGCGGCTAGGATTTGGGGGGAGGGGCGCGGTGCGCTGAGTGGGCCACGTTCGCGGGCCGGCCGGGGGTGGCCGCTGGGCTGGCGCGCGGAGTGGGGGGAAAGGTGCGGGTTGGGCCTCCTGGGCCGTGGGTGCGAGGTAGGCCACGAGGAGAGGCGCGCTGGGTGGGCCGCGGGGGCGGGGGGGCTAGGTGGGCCATCTGTCACACCCAGTTTTGGAAGGCAAACCGAATGCGAACCATGTACGTGCCAGGATCAGAACTCACGTACACAGCTGTTGGGGGTATGCTTCGTCGCCGAAGATCCTGTAAGAAGAAACACCTTCGGCAGATCCTATCAAATGCAGTGCCGAAGCTATCATCCATAAAGCTTCGGCATAGTGGCATGTCTCAAGACGAAGGACTACACCGACTTAAAGATGAAATGACCGATTGATCCATGAGATTATGTGTCATAATTGTAATCTTTTATAAAGGGCATGAATGTAATATCTCATAGGTTGTGCCCTGTGTCTATAAATAGATGAACAGTACCCACGCTGACTTGTATTCACTCGCACGTCACGCAAGGATTCTCACCTTCTGTCAAGCCGAAGGTTTAAATGTAATTCAATATTATCCATGTTTATTCATGATTATATAATAAAAAATGTCTGAATGATATCATATGATTATTCATGTTTTTTTATGTGTCATATGATCCTGCTTTCCATTGTATATTGAGATGATGAAGGTACGTCCTTCATGACCTTCGTCTGAAGATCATTATATCCTAAGGGAAATAATGCTTCGAAGGACGAAAGGTCTTTAATCATTAACTTTTGTGTTGCCTTGTTCTTAATTCATAGCATTTGAGAACAAGTCCCCAACATTGGCGCCCACCTCCAGTGAACTCACTTCCACTTTTTGAGCTGATGGCTTTGTTCAACAATCAAAACGAAGCTGCTTTGACTACGAAGCTGGTGCTCCCGATAACAGGCGGTTCATGTTCAGAGCCGACCAACAAGAAGTAGAAGAAGGAGGCCCAGAGAAGGGTACAACATGTTGGGGTGCAGGGACCCTTCATCAAGTCAAAATGGTCCCACATCCCAATTAACTTCTCCCAAGAGGACCTTCAGCTCAAGGATTACCCTCACAATGATGCTATGGTCATATCCTGTGTCATCAAGGGATTTCTAGTCCACAATGTTCTGGTTGATACAGGCAGTGCAGCGGATATCATATTTGCTAAGGCCTTTAGACAAATGCAAGAGCCAGAGGATAAGATCCATGATGCTACACACCCTCTTTGTGGTTTCGGAGGAAGGCAGATTGTAGCACTTGGCAAGATCACGATGCCAGTGACCTTCGGATTTGTCCACAATACAAGAACTGAATAGGTTGTGTTTGATATTGTTGACATGGAATACCCCCACAATGCAATCATTGGTCGTGGAACACTCAATGCATTCGAAGCAATTCTTCATCCAGCATATCTATGCATGAAGATACCTTCGGATCAAGGGCCTATTGCTATTCATGGAAGTCAGGAAGCTGCCAGAAAGGCTGAAGGAAATTGGACAGACTCAAAAGCAATCCACAATATAGATGGAGCCGAAGCTTGTGAACAGTATAAGTACAGAAGAGAGAAGGCTGCTTTGGCTGATCAGCCGAAACCCATGCTTCTATGTGAAGATATAGTAGAGCAGAAGGTATTGCTGGGGTCCCAATTATCTGAACAGCAGGAGAAAACCTTGATAAGGTTTTTATTCAACAACAAAGATGTTTTTGCATGGTCAGCCAACGATCTCTGTGGTGTCAACAGGGACGTCATTGAAAATTCACTCAATGTCAATCCATCCTTCAGACCCAGGAAGCAAAAGCTTCGGAAAATGTCTAACGATAAAGCCGAAGGTGCTTGGAACGAAGTAAAAAGACTTCTCAGTGCTGGTGTCATTAGATAAGTAAAATACCTAGAATGGCTAGCCAGCACTGTTATGGTGAAGAAGGCCAATGGTAAATGGAGAATGTGCATTGATTTTACTGATCTGAACAAGGCTTGTCCAAAGGATGAGTTCCCATTACCAAGAATAGATTCTCTAGTAGATGTAGTAGCTTCGTCAGAGCTCATGAGTCTACTAGATTGTTATTCAGGCTACCGCCAAATCTGGATGAAGAAGGAAGATGAGCCAAAGACCAGCTTCATAACTCCCAGTGGTACATATTATTATCTTCGGATGCCTAAGGGGCTCAAGAATGTTGGAGGAAGCTTCAGCAGGATGACAACCAAGGTTCTTCATTCTCAGATAGGCAGAAATGTACTCACATATGTTGACGATATCATAGTGAAGAGCACGAAGCAAGAAAACCACATTTCTGATTTGCAGGAAACATTTGCTAATTTTAGGCAAGCTGGCCTGAAATTAAATCCAGAAAAATGTGTCTTCGGAGTGAAGAAGGGCAAGTTCCTTGGTTGTCTAGTTTCAACGAAGGGGATCAAAGCCAACCCAAGCAAGATCGAAGCTATCCTTCGAATGGAGCCGCCAAGCACAAAGAAGGGGGCCCAACGGCTGACAGGAAGACTGGCATCTTTGAATCGATTTATATCTAGATCAGCAGAAAGAAATTTACCATTCTTTGAAGTACTAAAGTCAGCTGAAGTTTTTCAATGGGGCCCAACTCAACAGAAAGCTTTCGAAGAGCTGAAGCAATACCTGATTGATTTAACAACATTAACTCCACTCGTGCTAGGGGCTCCATTGCTATTGTATGTGGCAGCTTCGCACTCTGCAGTGAGTGCGGCACTTGTACAAGAGAAGCTTGAAGGACAAGCTAAAAAGCAAGTATCAGTATACTTTGTCTCCAAAGTTTTGAGTTTATCAAAGAAAAACTATACAGAATTGGAGAAGGTGTTGTATGCTGTGTTAATGGTGTCCTGGAAGCTTCGGCATTATTTTCAAGCATATCACATAATTGTTTCTTCATCACAACCCTTGAAGGATATCATGAGGAATAGAGAAGCTACTGGAAGGATTGGAAAGTGGGCCGCGGAGCTTAATTAATTCACTATCGACTACGTGCACAGATCTTCAATTCAATCCCAAGCGCTAGCAGATTTCATCGCTGATTGGACGCTAGGGGCTCATGAAGAGGGAACAAGCAAAGATGCCGAAGCTTGGATAGTGTTTTGTGATGGTTCTTGGGGAGCCTTCGGTGTAGGAGCAGTTGTGGTCCTTGTGGCACCTTGAAAAGTTAAAACATGTTATGCAGTCAAACTGGATTTCAGTTGCACAAATAATATTGCTGAGTACGAAGCACTTCTATTGGGGCTTCAAAAACTAAGGGCAATGGGAATAAGAAGGGCCATCCTAAAGACTGATTCTCAAGTTATTGCTGGCCACGTGGACAAAAGTAGCAAGGCACGAGATCCGAAGCTTGAAAGATATCTGGATACAGTTCATAGGTTGGAAGCTTCCTTCGAAGGTTTTTCTGTCAAGAATATTCCAAGAGGTGAAAATGAGCATGCAGATTTGCTAGCCAAATCAGCGGCTCAGGGGCTCCCCCTACTCTCAGAAGTATTTTTTGAAACAATAAAAGCACCTTCGGTTGAGCTCATGGAAAGAGCAGTGCTTACTATTTCTCCAGTACACAGTGAAGACTGGAGAACTGAAATAATATCTTCCTCCAAGGCAATTGTCTTTCATGTGACAAGCTTACAACAAGAGAATGGAGGGAAGAACAAGACCATATGTGATAATAGAAGGGGAATTATATAAACATGGAGTTTGTTCACCACTCCTCAAGTGTTTATCAAGAACTGAAGGTATGGAATTAATGAAAGAAATACATGCAGGCCTGTGTGGATCTCACATTGGATCTAGGCCCTTGTTGGGAAAAGTTTTTCGACAAGGATTTTACTGGCCGAAGGCAGCTTCGGATGCAGCAGAATTAGTCCAAAAATGTGAAGGCTATCAAAAACGTGCAAGAGACCAGAAGCAACCTTCATCTCTCACTCAGTTAATACAGCCCACTTGGCCGTTGCAAAGTTGGGGCCTCGATTTGCTAGGCACACTTCCACCAGCATAAGGAAATCTAAAATATGTTGTGGTGGCGGTAGAGTATTTTTCCAAGTGGATAGAGGCGAAGCCTTTAGCCACAATAACTTCGGTCACCGTCCAAAAATTATTCTGGCAAAACATTGTTTGTCGCTTCGGAGTGTCGATGGCTATTACTGTAGACAACGGAACACAGTTTGATGCTGAAGCTTTCAAGGAATTATGTGAACAAATTGGCACGAAGATTCATTTTGCATCGGTCAGACAATTGGAGTCAAATGGACTTGTTGAAAGAGCTAATGGCATTATAATGACGGGAATAATGAAGTTAATCTTCAATCAGCCCAAAGGAAAGTGGCCAAATGAATTGATCAAAGTGGTGTGGAGCCACAATACAACAATATCAAGGTCAACAAGTTTTGCACCATTCAAACTATTGTTTGGTGACGAAGCAATAACCCCAGAAGAAGCTAAGGCAGGATCAATAAGAAAAGTGGCTTCGGCAGAGGACGAAGCTGATTATTCTGTGGCAAAAGATGCTATAGAAGCGATCAGGCTTCAGGCCGTGGAGAATATCAATAAATATCAAGTCGAAACAATAAAATGGCGTGACAGAAAAGTTCGGCTAAAGAACATTAAGCCAGGGCATTTGGTACTTCGAAGAGTGGCCAACCCAAATACAGTAGGCAAGCTACAGCTGAAGTGGGAAGGACCTTTTCTGGTAGTATCTTCATTAAGACCCAGTTCTTACAGATTGAAGGATATGGACGGCAACGACATTCCTAGATCTTGGAATGCGGATGAGCTTCGACGATATTATGTCTAGTTTGATGTAATCTTTTTATTTTTCCTATGGCACCCTTTTCTTTTCTAAAGGGGGAGAAAGGTTTTTAATGGGGTCATAGCATGTAATTTCTCTTTTTCTTATTCAGCTCTACGAGAGCAAAATCCTCGAAATATGTAAATGTAAAAACTGAGCATGCACCATCGAGTGCAGGGAAAAAAGAAAAAACAGGGAGAAGCCCGAAAGTCGTCCCTAAGAGGATGCAGAGCACGACGAAGCTACAAAAAGCCGTTCCTAAGGGAGCGTAGCGTAAGTTTTCTGCTCAAAAGTCGCTCCCAAGGGAATGCAGAGCTTACAGCAAAAAGTCAACGCTAATACCGCCGAAATATAAGGCGAAGCGCGAAAAGTCAACGCGAATACCGCCAAAATAGAAGGCGAAGAAGTTCAAAAGATGTTCCTTAGGGAATGCAGAACTTACACCGAAAAATAAATGGTGCAGCCGAAAAATACACGGCAAAGATATTTCAGTCATTCCTTAGGCAATGAAGGTTGTGGATGAAGCTTCGGATGTGTGTGTGTTTGGGCATTCATTTGCACGATACATTACATCATACATTGCATACATAAACATGCATTTAGACATATATAGGATCATCATCATCATAACATACAGACACAGGCAGATGCTTCGGCTATAAAGATAAGGCTTCGGAAAAAAAGAAAAAGAAGCAGTTTCATGCTTCGTTGTGTACGAAAAGAAGGGAATGTGTTTTTCACCTTTGGCTCAAAAAATACTAGTTTCGTCCACATCAAAGTAGTTCATATATGGACAAAAGGGTAAAAATATATTACAAGGTATGTACAAATTTACAGAATTAGTATTTGATTCTTAAATTACCAATATTTTTACAACGATATTACAAGATTTTCTCTAGAAATTTTTCAGCAAGGTCTTCAGCTTTGACATCATTGAGCTTCAGATCATTTGAGCTTCGGATCACCTGTCAAGCTTCGGCTCATTGTTCCTCAGCATCGTCATCCTGTACATATTAAAACGGTATGAGAGAAGCGCAAAGTTCAAGAAGATGGTAAAGTAACAGGCACAAAAATTTTACCGGCTTAAGGTGGCTTCGAGCTTTGTCGCCAGCCATTTTTCGCCTGCCTTTTTCACATATTTGAGTTATGAATCTATTTCCTATACTCCGAGCTAGGCTGGGGATATCAATTAAATCTGCCAGTGATTGTAACACCCGAGGTGTTACTTAGGGTTTTCACTCAAGACTACACAAGTAAACCCCATCATCACATGTGACTTAAATTGAGTAAAGGACACCAAACTTGGAAATCAAGATCCTAAGTAAGTGCAACCCATCTTAGAAGTCATGCCTTGGCTTTATCATGCACATATAGTGGGGAGAATTGCCCAAACCATAATTCAAACCCTTTTGGACAATTGGAGCCCTAGAAGTGAGTATGACCAAAAGGCTATGAAAACCACATGATCATGACTTGGGCCAATTATAAAAGTTGTAGTACACTTAATACCCTACAAAAATAGTAAGAAAGTTACCCCAAAAAGGTTTCAGAAAAACCCCAAAAGAGTAACCAAAGAAAAAGACCAAAAAGGAAAATCAGAATTTCTCTAAGTTCAAAACCAACCCTCTTCCAAAGACCAAACAAGTTCACCCTTCTCCAGACTTCAAACCCACTTGGCCCAATTGACAAAATGGCGCCTAAAGACCTCTAGAACACCCTGGAAAAGTTTGAACCCAACCCTAAGTCGTTTGACACGACTTGGCATGAGTTTTGTCTCGGTGTGGACAGCTAGGACAGAGCCAACTTCCCACCCCCATATCTCTCAAACCCGACCACATCTCCCCTTGGAACTCACATGAACTAGGTATCCCTAGGTGCAGGGAAGAGATCTCTCAAAGGTCTTAGGGCAAGATTCGCACGTTTGGCTGCTCAGCAGGGGATAGAACAAGAGCAGAAACAAACCTCCACGTGTTCGACGTGCACTGCGCTAGCGAGAGCACGCCCGACGCCCGCCCCCGCGTGCCCCGCATCGCGCCAAGCCAGGCCGGCGCCGTTGCCCGGGCCTATAAAGCCACCAGAGGCTTCGACCGTACTCCCCCGCATGCCCTCGACCTCACCGGAGCACTAGATCACCAGCGTTGCCCCGCGCACGGCGTGCCCGCGGCCACCCGATCCCCCGCAACCGTAGACCGGCCAGCAGAGCCTCTCCCAACCCCGTCCGACCCTCAGAGTAGACCCTGCGTGCCTCGGTGAAGCTCCCCGAGCGAGGAATCGAACTTTGCCTTGCCGGAGAAGCCAGTTCACGGTCGCCGGACTTCACTCGACCATCGGCAAGCGTAGACCGAGCGCCACGGTAAGTCATTCTTCGATTCCTTACATGAGTCGATTGCTTGACATCCCGTGAAGCTCCCCGTGCGCTTGGATTGACCTGTATCGCCGTGGTTAGGCCGGAGCACTCGCCGCCGACGAGTTCACCCACCTGCGTACGTGGACCGGCCGATTCCGGCCACCACCGCCATCGAGCGGTACCTCGCTGTGACCGCAAGAACCTCCCGGAGCCAACCCCACCCTTCACCGGACCACCCTCGCCGCCGGTAAGCCGCGCCGGTAAGCCCGCGGGTACTATTTAAATAAGGGGAGGGACCTCGGGGGGGAGAGATAAAGGCCAGGGGGATTTTTGTAGTGTCAGCGACTCAAAGGAATAGTGGCGCAGGGGTATAAATGAAGGGATTGTTTTAGAAAGAACCCATGGTCTTCGATGCAAATGGGTTTTCCAGAAAACCTTTTTAATATTCTGATTTAAATGCAAACAGAACTTGAAAAATTCATAACTTCAGTTTTGTTCACCCAAGTCGAGTCAAACCAATTTTGCCAGATCCTAAATAATGTAAACTACTTAGGAAAAATATAAAACCCCTAAGTGTTGCAGAAAACTTCAAAGTTTTGATTTAAATGATTATCTGGTGAAAAGCTAAATGAAATAAGGAAAAATAGCTACACTATTAGACTGGGATTAAGAAAATTCAGAGAAGTACTTAATCACATCCTAATCTGTTTAAAAATAATAAACCCCTCTGTACACCTAAATAAGGTAGAGTTTGCAATTTAAATCATTTTCAGCTTAAAGTTAAAGAAAATATAATAGGTAGTTTAAAATAAGAACCAGGGAGCACCCACATTTTTGTTAGCTCCCTTATTCAATATAGTTCACTAGAAAATTTTTTTAGACCTTTGTTTAGTACAAAAGAAATGAGATCCCTTTTATTTTAGGAAAACTAGGAAAACTTAGAAAAACCCTAGAAAAATAACCCTGAGGAGAAAACACCCCAAACCTTGGGATAACTAATGTTTTGTTATTATAAACTTAGAAAAATTATGAGTTCTGTTGTTTGACATTTTTCAAATAACAAGTTAGTTGTAAGTATATTTTTAGCATTAAAATTTAGAAAATCCTAACTAAGTAACCACTAAGTAGCCCTTTGTGATTTTTGGCACAGAAGCATGTTATTACCTATAGATACCAGCAAAAATGACTCTTTGTACAGAACCCACCCCTAGATAAGAGTTGTAGTGCAAAGTGACCCCTTTGCCCCAACTTTTGTTAATTTCGTCCAGGGCATATTCTAATTATTCTGGACTTCAAATTTATAGAACAGACTACAGCGACCAATAGTAAACCACTGTAATTGTTTCAGAATTTTTATAAAAATTTAAATCACTGTTGTAGTTCAAACCCATCCTAAAATCATAAATAGAAAATAAAAAGGGAAATAATAGTGGAGACTAATGTTACCCTAACCAAACCAGCAAAACCCCTTGAGTGCCTACTAAAACATTTAAGGGGCAATCCAGGTCTTAATCCATTATGCTTATCTCTAGGCAAAACCTCAAACCTAAATTGATAAGCATAAACCCCTAAGAGGCTCTTATAACAAGGAAACCCTAAGTTATTAACTAACTTAGTTTTTATTCACTAGGCATAATTGTTACTAAATTCTACATATCATAGCATACATATATCTTATTCATTGCATTCGATAGATTGTAACCTCACGGACGGAGAATACATCCTCGTGCCGCAGCAAGGAGTTGCTCAGGAGGTAGCCCTGGATCCAGCACCAGAGCCTACCCCAAAGGATCTGCCTGCCCCAGCTTTGGAAGGCAAGCCCTGGTTTTATGCATAACCGATTATATATGCTATTTTACTACACTTAATGTTTGTAGGCTTGTACTGTGCACTTAAGTGTAGGAGTTGCCTGAAACCCTAGTTGCATGAACTCAGGATTCCTTTTGAGATGGATACTAGTATGCTAGGTCGAGTAACTGCTTTGCTAATTAGGGATCTCGGTAGAAGTCGAGTGATTTTCTAGCAATCGCGCAATGTCAGGAATTGAATGTATCCAATTTTATATCAAGAATGATGGTAGTCTGTGGACACGGATCCATGGGGATGCGTGGTCTACGAGATGAAATTGGAATAAGGATTAACGTGCGGATACCTGTGTCAAGCGTTTGAACGTACTAAGCACATGCCGAGAAATATGGTAAATCGGTAAGCCTAGTACCTTATTGAACCTGGCAGTAGACTTTGCCCCTCAAGCGACCTGAGACGTGGTCTCCCATTTTGGTTATGGTGGGTACAAGTGCGGTCACTGCACGACGGCAGTCGGGGTCAGTGAGGCATTGTACGCCAAGGCAGTGAGCCCTGATCTGCTGACGGGGAATCGATGGGGACGGTTCATGTGTGTGGGGACGGAGTGCCTCGCCATGTCGTGTGTTTAGGTTTACCTTGCAAGGATAAAAACTCGATTCGAATCGTCTACTTCTCGCAGCTAATGAGACTGCTTGATCCATTGTATTGCATTGAGTAACAAGTGGAAATGTGATGATTTGGCAAAAGATGTTGATTGCTAAAGTGCTTGATACCATGAATGATTAGATAGTACACATCTAGTTTTAAGAGAGTCACACTAAAACTTGAAAAAGCTAAAACTGGATTTTTAGACCCAGCTAGTGCTTTTGGCAACCAAACCCCTCAGCCAAACAGCTGCATGTCTAGAGGTAGAGGAGTAGACTCCTCACGTCGGGTAAGTCTAGCTGAGTATTAGTATACTCAGCCTTGCTTGTGGCATAATTTTACAGGTTCCCTGGAGGACATGGTTGCTGGAGTGACTTGGCCGTCCATCTTGCCACCGGGTTGGACAATCGAGTGGGACCCTACCTCGGCCGAGGAGGAACATGAGGAGTGATGGGACATGCTTCCCCATCTCTCTGTTCATTTATCGTTAGTTTATTTCCGCTGCATTCCGAACCATGAGTACTACTTTTGCTAAAACTCCGATGATGATGTAATAAATTTAATACTCCCTTAATGTATGGTTTTATGCTTTATTGTATTTGCTCTGTGCCTCACCATCGAGTGAGTATGTGGTACTTGATCCTGTTAGTGGCCTCGTCGGACTAGATCCGAGGGACTGACGTGTTATTCCCATTTAAGTGTGGTCTAGCCTCTAAGGCGGGACTTAGGCACTTAATTTGGAATAATTCGGGCGGTTTCGCCACAGTGATAAGCTAAAATTTGGTCTGTTGACAATGTTTCCATGTGTACAGCCAGATTTCATGAAGGCAACAGCTGTGCCCCGAGAAGCTAGCAGGGCGCAGAAATCGGCGTGTCCATCTATAACTTCGTCGAGTGCATCAACTTCGCCCTCAATGTGTTCGAAGGTTTCTGGCAGGTTTTCAACCGAAGGACTGAATTTCTCAGCGCTGGCTCCAACCGAGTTGAAATCCTGCTTTAGCCGCTGCCGGCACTGGTTGCCGAAGTTTACGCATTTTTCTTGAAGTTCTTTCAGTGATTTCCGCAAAATTGAATTTTTCTCAGCTTCAGCTTCGAGTTTGGCTTCAAAATTTTTCTTTTGCATGGAGAGTTCACTGTTCAATCTAGCAATTTCGGCCTGGGCCTCTGCCAGTGAACCTTCCATGGTTTGAAGTACGAAGTCTTTTTTCTCCAGGGTAGCCTCATGGTCTTTAATCTTCTTCTCCAGGCCCTCAATTATAATTTCGTTTTTTTTTGTCCTCGAGGTCTTGTTGTATCCTCAGGACTTTCCTCAGCAGTAAGCCCTGATAAAATAAGCTTCATCAGAAAATAATCTTCATATCAAAACAATAAAAAGTTAAGAATTTTACCTTAAAGTTAGCATAAAATAGGCTACCGGCGCTATGCTGCCGCCGGTACCTGCTGAGGTCTGCCTCAACCTTCGGGAGGCCGACACTCTTCGATAGAATGCCGACATCCTTCGCCCAAGTATGGTCTTGAAGGCATCCTAAGCTTTCTTCGTTGACTCCCCCGAAGAGTAACACACCTGGTCTGTACCCGCAGGATATAGCATACTCTTTCAGTTCTTCTTTTTCAGCCTTTGACAATTCTTGCCCAAGTATATCTTGGAAATTGAAGTCCTCTTCTTCCGAAGTATTGAGAGCACCTAGAGGGGGGGGGGTGAATAGGTGATCCTGTAAAACTTGAAACTTAATACCACAAAAACTTGATTAGGAGTTAGCACAATAAAGCCAAGTGGGTAGAGAGGAGTTCTTGCAAGACACGATAACCACAAGAAGATCAATCACAGATAGACACAGTGGTTTATCCCGTGGTTCAGCCAAGTTCAACACTTGCCTACTCCACGTTGTGGCGTCCCAACAGACGAGGGTTGCAATCAACCCCTCTCAAGCGGTCCAAAGACCCACTTGAATACCACGGTGTTTTGCTTTGTTTACTTTATCCCACTCGCGAGGAATCTCCACAACTTGGAGCCTCTCGCCCTTACACTTTTGATGTTCACAAAGAAGCACGGAGTAAGGGAGGGATGAGCAACGCACACAAGACACAAAATCAGAGCGACAATACGCACATAAGTCACAAGACGAGCTCTCAACACAACTCAAAGAGTTCTCTACTCAAATGGAGCTCTAGTTGCTATCACAAAGAATCGAATGCGCGGAATTGAAGTCTTGGTGCTTAGGAATGCTTAGAGAATGCTTGGTTTTTTCCTCCATGCGCCTAGGGGTCCCTTTTATAGCCCCAAGGCAGCTAGGAGTCATTGAGAGCATTCCAGGAAGGCAATTCTTGCCTTCTGTCGCCTGGCGCACCGGACAGTCCGGTGCACCACCGAACATTGTCCGGTGCAGATTTCTTTCCTTCTTTGGCGAAGCCGACCGTTGGCGGTTCAGAGCCGTTGGCGCACCGGACAGTCCGGTGCCCCCTTCTGACTGTTGGCACTGCCACGCGTCACGCGCGGATTACGCGGCCGACCGTTGGCTGGGCCGACTGTTGGCTCACCGGACAGTTCGATGCACCACCGGACAGTCCGATGATTTATAGCCTTACATCGTCGTCGAAGTCCCGAGAGCAGCCAGTTGACAGACGCTAGCCTGCACCACCGGACACTGTCTGGTGCACCCAGACCGAGCAGCCTTTTGGCTGTACACAGCCAACTTCTCCAAAATTGTTTCTCCTGTTTCTAGCACTTAGACACAATACATTAGTCTTCAAAACAATGTACTAAGTCTAGAAACATACCTTTAATCTTGATTTGCACTTCTTGAGTCCTTGGCACAATTTAACACTTAGGCACTTGTGTTGGACACTTAATCACCAAAATACTTAGAAATGGCCCAAGGGCACATTTCACTTTCAAGTATCCTCGGCTTTCTCTTTTCCTTTTCCAGCCACTATGCCCGGGATCTCTTCAGCGGGTGCAGCAGCTTCTTCCGTGGCCGCATCCAGAAGCATGGTATCAATTTTAGAGAGTGTAGCCTCTAGATTTACATCTTCAGCGGTTTCAGCTTCGGCACTTTCGGCTTCGGTGGGTGCAGCTTCGGCAGTAGCAGTGCTCTCAATAGCTGGAGTCTTTGACGCCGATGCCAGCGGCGGTGTCTGTTCGATAACTTCAACTACATGAATAATTCTTCGTTTTTTCGGCTCATCTGGCTTCTTTGCCACCGAAGGCTCCTTTTCCTTCTGAAAAAGCTTCGTCAGATGTGGCCCTAGTGGACTTAGCTTGACAGGCAAAGATTCAGTCATTACCTTTAAAATTTCTTCCACATCGATAGTAGGAGGTGTTGAAGGAGCTTCATCCTCAGTATCAGTCATTTTTCGCTTCAAAGCCGCAACTTTCTTTTTCTTCAAAGCAGCTATCTTCGGCTCAGGGATTAATTTTCTTATCTTCAAATTTTCTTCATCTTTTTCACCAATTTAGCAGCTTCTTTATCCAGGACGCTAGCAACTCTTTTTCTTTTTTGTTCTTCGGCACCTCTGTCCAATCGCTCATAGTCAGGATACTCAAAATTCAGGGCATCCATCACCCGGTTCAACCTTCGCTTCGGTCGAGTGCCGAAGGCTGCAGTCATTAATTGATCTTCTTTTTTAGAATAGTTGCCAAGGATCTTGTTGCACATAACTTCAATCGTGTCTAACCATTCTTGACAAGGTTCTTTGAAGTGTTTCTTGAATTTATAGTAATAGGGCAACCGAACAAGTTCCTTCTCTTTCTTTTCTCCTTTGAGCTTCGACATGTCCCATTCTTTCAAAGTTGGGAATACTCTAAAAGCTAAAAATTCTTGCACCAGATCCCTAGTACCAATGTGCTCCGCAATAACTCGAAATTCGCCCAGTGCAACTTGGCATGGACTCTTCGGTTTCATGTCACACCGGGGCCTAGTCTCTCCGAAGATTAAATCTAATGGGCTCTGAACCAGCTTCTCCATATTCTCATCAACTTTGACATAAGACCATTTAGTCTTCCAGCCAGCTGGAATTTGGTACGATAGCTGATAACTGGAGACTTCACATCTTTGCGATAAGCAAAATTGTAGCAGCCGAAGTTCTCGTGCAGCCCATCCTCTCTAGCTTTTGTCTGATAATGAAGCTCATGTGCCCGGCAGAAGCCTTCGGCAAGCGGTTCTGCCCCTGGCTTCGGAGAGCCCAGATGTAGACGCTAAGCCTAACGATGATGTTAGGAGTTAGCTGATGAAGATAAATCAAACTTCTCCAAAACATCCGCAATCATCTCATTCAAAGGAAATCTTAATCCTGATTTAAAGAATCTTTTAAAGACTACCACCTCATCCTTTTCTCGCTTCGGAGTAATTTCCTTTCCGCCAAAGCGAATCAGCTTCTTTTTGGCTTCACTGAAAATAGCCTAACTTCATCAACTTAGGCGTATCATCTTCGGTAACAGTGGACCTCCCAAACTCCAGGTGGCTGGGTTTAGATGGCAGGGCACTGTAATCATCTTCAGATTCACCTTCCTCAGCACCAATCTGCACAGCTTCAGCGGCAGGTGCACCTTAGTCAAAAACATCCTCCGACACTACCAGCCCCGACTATTTCATCACTTCGGAAATCGGAGCGGTTTCAGCAGCTTCAGCTTCTTCTCCGTCATGTGTAACCCTGGCAGTGGAACGTACCATTGCCATTTGAAGTTCGGTGCACCACCGGACAGTCCGGTGATTTATAGCCGTACACCGCCGTTGAAGTCCCGAGAGCAGCCAGTTGACAGACGCCAGCCTGGCGCACCGGACACTGTCTGGTGCACCACCGGACAGTCCGGTGCACCCAGACCGAGCAGCCTTTTGGCTGTACACAGTCAACTTCTCCAAAATTGTTTCTCCTGTTTCTAGCACTTAGACACAATACATTAGTCTTAAAAACAATGTACTAAGTCTAGAAACATACCTTTAATCTTGATTTGCACTTCTTGAGTCCTTGGCACAATTTAACACTTAGGCACTTGTGTTGGACACTTAATCACCAAAATACTTAGAAATGGCCCAAGGGCACATTTCCCTTTCAATCTCCCCCTTTTTGGTGATTTATGCCAACACAATAAAAAGCAACTAAAAGAAGTGCAACATCAATGCAAATGAAAACTCAAATTTGTTTTGATTCAAATTTGGCATATTTGGATCATTCTTTGCCACCACTTGGTTTGTTTTTGCAAATCAAACTCAATTTCCTATCTCTAAGTCAAACACACTTGTTGAGACATAAAGAGAGTTGTTCCAAGAGAAATTGATCAAAGATTTCAAAAACTCCCCCTTTTTCCCATAATCAACCATTCTCCCCACAAGAGGCCAATTTTTGACAAAAGAGACAGTAAGAGATTTTTGACAAACCAAAAGCTCTATTCTAACATTTTCAAAATTCTCAAGTGGTAGCTGATCCATTTATTGCTTTGGCCTTATTTTCTCCCCCTTTGGCATCAAGCACCAAAATGGGATCAATCTTGGCCCTTTAACCCCATTGCCTCACCAAAATCTTCAACTAAGAGTAAAAAGGCAATAAGAGTGCAAAGATGAACTTGGAATCAGTTACTCTTTCATCGGAGTGCAGTGGAAGTCTTGCATGGTCCAAGTCCACCTTTTCCCTTTCAAACCTCCTTTGAGACTAAATTAAGCAAACTCAAGCACACAGTTAGTCTCAAAGGGTCAAGTTGTAGCACATCTCCCCCTAAATATGTGCATCACTTGCAAATGGACTTGTGAGGTCCGGGGAATGCTTGTACAACTTGAGCACCATAATAAACAACAATATGCATTAAGGAACATGATCAAGGCATAAAACACATGTATGCTATAGATCAATCCAGGTTCCGCGAATCTAAGACATTTAGCTCACTACGCAGCTTGCAAAAGGTCGACTCATCTAGAGGCTTGGTAAAGATATCAGCTAGCTGGTTCTCGGTGCTAACATAAAACACTTCGATATCTCCCTTTTGCTGGTGGTCTCTCAAAAAGTGATGCCGGATGTCTATGTGCTTTGTGCGGCTGTGTTCAACAGGATTATCCGCCATGTGGATAGCACTCTCATTATCACATAGGAGTGGGACTTTGCTCAGATTGTAGCCAAAGTCCTGGAGGGTTTGCCTCATCCAAAGTAGTTGTGCGCAACACTGTCCTGCGGCAACGTACTCGGCCTCAGCGGTGGATAGGGCAACGGAAGTTTGTTTCTTAGAGCTCCACGACACCAGGGACCTTCCTAAGAATTGGCACGTCCCCGATGTACTCTTCCTATCGACCTTACATCCAGCATAGTCGGAGTCTGAATATCCAATTAAGTCAAAGGTAGACCCCTTTGGATACCAGATCCCGAAGCAAGGCGTAGCGACTAAATATCTAAGAATTCACTTCACAGCCACTAAGTGACACTCCTTTGGATCAGATTGAAATCTAGCACACATGCATACACTAAGCATAATATCCGGCCTACTAGCACATAAATAAAGTAAAGACCCTATCATAGACCGGTATGCCTTTTGATCAACGGACTTACCTCCTTTGTTGAGGTCGGTGTGTCCGTCGGTTCCCATTGGAGTCTTTGCGGGCTTGGCGTCCTTCATCCCAAACCGCTTGATCAAGTCTTGCGTGTACTTCGTTTGGGAGATGAAGGTCCCATCCTTGAGTTGCTTCACTTGGAACCCAAGGAAATAGCTTAACTCACTCATCATCGACATCTCAAACTTTTGAGTCATCACCCTGCTAAACTCTTCACAAGACTTTTGGTTAGTAGAACCAAATATTATGTCATCGACATAAATTTGGCACACAAAAAGATCACCATCACAAGTCTTAGTGAATAAAGTTGGATCGACTTTCCCAACCTTAAAAGCATTAGCAATTAAAAAGTCTCTAAGGCATTCATACCATGCTCTTGGGGCTTGCTTAAGTCCATAGAGCGCCTTAGAGAGCTTACACACGTGGTCGGGGTACCGTGCATCCTCGAAGACAGGGGGTTGCTCCACGTACACCTTCTCCTTGATTGGCCCATTGAGGAAAGCGCTCTTCATATCCATTTGGAACAACCTGAAAGAATGGTGAGTAGCATAGGCTAACAATATGCGAATTGACTCTAGCCTAGCCACAGGAGCAAAAGTCTCCTCAAAGTCCAAACCTGCGACTTGGGCATAACCTTTTGCCACAAGTCGTGCCTTATTCCTTGTCACCACTCCGTGCTCGTCTTGTTTGTTGCGAAACACCCACTTGGTTCCCACAACATTTTGCTTGGGACGAGGCACCAGTGTCCAAACTTCATTTCTCTTGAAGTTGTTGAGCTCTTCCTGCATGGCCAACACCCAGTCCGGATCTAGTAAGGCTTCTTCTACCCTGAAAGGCTCAATAGAAGAGACAAAAGAGTAATGCTCACAAAAATTAACTAATCTAGAGCGAGTAGTTACTCCCTTGCTAATATCACCCAAAATCTGGTCGACGGGATGATCCCTTTGAATCGTCGCTCGAACTTGGGTTGGAGGTGTTGGTTGCGCTTCTTCCTCTATCCCATGAACATCTTGTGCTCCCCCTTGATCACACGCCTCTTCTTGATGAACCTGTTCATCGTCTTGAGTTGGGGGATGAACCATTGTTGAGGAAGAAGGTTGATCTTGCTCCTTTTGTTCCTGTGGTCGTATATCACCAATCGCCATGGTACGTATTGCGACCGTCGGAACATCTTCTTCATCTACATCATCAAGATCAACAACTTGCTCTCTTGGAGAGCCATTAGTCTCATCAAATACAACGTCGCTAGAGACTTCAACCACACCCGATGATTTGTTGAAGACCTATACGCCTTTGTATTCGAGTCATAACCTAACAAAAACCCTTCTACAGCTTTGGGAGCAAACTTAGAATTTCTACCTTTCTTCACTAGAATATAACATTTGCTCCCAAATACACGAAAGTAAGACACATTGGGTTTGTTACTAGTTAGAAGCTCATACGAAGTCTTCTTGAGGAGGCGATGAAGGTACACCCGGTTTATGGCGTGGCAAGCCGTGCTCACGGCTTCCATCCAAAACCGTTCGGGCGTCTTGAATTCACCAAGCATCATCCTTGCCATGTCTAGTAGCGTCCTGTTCTTCCTCTCTACCACACCATTTTGTTGTGGTGTGTAGGGAGCGGAGAACTCGTGCTTGATTCCTTCTTCCTCAAGATACTCCTCCACTTGAAGGTTCTTGAACTCGGACCCATTGTCGCTCCTTATCTTCTTCACTTTGAGCTCAAACTCATTTTGGGCTCTCCTTAGGAAGCGCTTGAGGGTCCCTTGGGTTTCAGATTTATCCTGCAAAAAGAATACCCAAGTGAAGCGGGAAAAATCATCAACTATAACAAGACCATACTTACTTCCTCCTATGCTTAGATAGGCGACGGGTCTGAAGAGGTCCATATGAAGTAACTCCAGGGGTCTTGATGTTGTCATCACATTTTTGGCATGATGAGAGCTTCCCACCTGTTTACCTGCTTGACAAGCTGCACATGGTCTATCTTTTTTGAAAGTTACATTAGTTAGACCTATCACGTGTTCTCCCTTTAGAAGCTTGTGAAGGTTCTTCATCCCCACATGTGCTAAACGGCGATGCCACAGCCAGCCCATGCTAGTCTTAGCAATTAAGCATGCATCTAGACCGGCCTCCTCTTTTGCAAAATCAACTAAATAAAGTTTGCCGTCTAGTACACCCTTAAAAGCTAATGAACCATCACTTCTTCTAAAGACAGACACATCTACATTTGTGAATAAACAGTTATATCCCATATTACAAAGTTGACTCACAGACAACAAGTTATATCCAAGCGACTCAACTAAGAACACATTACAAATAGAGTGCTCGGATGAAATAGCAATTTTTCCTAACCCTTTCACCTTGCCTTGGTTCCCATCACCGAATATGATTGAATCTTGGGAATCCTTGTTCTTGACGTAGGAAGAGAACATCCTCTTTTCCCCCGTCATGTGGTTTGTGCATCCGCTGTCGATAATCCAGCACGAGCCCCCGGATGTATAAACCTGCAAGGCAAATTTAGGCTTGGGTCTTAGGTACCCAACTCATGTTGGGTCCTACAAGGTTAGTTACAATAGTCTTAGGGACCCAAATGCAAGTATTGTCTCCCTTACATTTGGCCCCTAATTTCCTAGCAATTACTATCGGGGACCATAATTAGGGGTACCCTCAAGGCTCCTAATTCTCAGCTGGTAACCCCCATCAGCATAAAGCTGCAAAGGCCTGATGGGTGCGACTAAGTCAGGGATCAGTCCATTCGAGCGACTCGATCACGCCTCGCCCGAGCCTAGCCTCGGACAAGGGCAGCCGACCCCGGAGGATTTCCGTCTCGCCCGAGGCCCTCCTCCAACGGCGAACATATTTCCGGCTCGCCCGAGGCCCTGCCTTCGCTAAGAAGCAACCCTGACCAAATCGCCGCACCAACCGACCAAATCGCAGGAGCATTTAATGCAAAGATGGCCTGACACCTTTATCCTGACGCGCGCCCCCCAGCCGGCAGAGCCGAAGTGACCGCCGTCACTTCGCCGCTCCACTGACCGACCTGACAGAAGGACAGCGCCGCCTGCGCCACTCCGACTGCGGTGCCACTTGACAGAGTGAGACTGACAGGCAGTCAGGCCCTGCCAAAGGCACCATAGGAAGCTCTGCTTCACCCGACCCAGGGCTCGGACTCGAGCTAAGTCCCGGAAGACGGCGAACTCCGCTCCGCCCGACCCAGGGCTCGGACTCGGGCTAAGTCCCGGAAGACGGCGAACTCCGCTCCGCCCAACCCAGGGCTCGGACTCGGGCTCAGCCCCGGAAGACGGCGAACTCCGCTCCGCCCGACCCAGGGCTCGGACTCGGGCTAAGTCCCGGAAGACGGCGAACTCCGCTCCGCCCGACCCAGGGCTCGGACTCGGGCTAAGTCCCGGAAGACGGCGAACTCCGCTCCGCCCGACCTAGGGCTCGGACTTGGGCTCAGCCCTAGAAGACGACGAACTCCGCCTCGCCCGACCCAGGGGCTCGGACTCGACCTCGGCCACGGAAGACAGACTCGACCCCGGCTTCGGAGGAGCTTCCACATCGCTCAACCTAGGGCGCAGATCAGCCACGTCAATGGGAGGCGCCATCATCACCCTACCCCAAGCTGACTCGGGCTGCAGGAAACAAGACCGGTGTCCCATCTGGCTCGCTCCGCCAGATAGGCAATGATGGCGCCCCGCATACTCTGTGACGACGGCAGCTCTCAGCCCCCTTACGGAAGCAAGAGGACGTCAGCAAGGACTCAATCGCTCCGACAGCTGTCCCTCCGCCAGGCTCCATCGCTCCTCCGACGGCCACAACATCACACCAGCTGGGTGCCAAAATCTCTCCGGCTGCCACAACGGCATGTACTTAGGGCGCTAGCTCTCCTCCGCTAGACACGTAGCACTCTGCTACACCCCCCATTGTACACCTAGATCCTCTCCTTACGCCTATAAAAGGAAGGACCAGGGCCCTCTTAGAGAGGGTTGGCCGCACGGGGACGAGGACGAGACAGGCGCTCGCCTGGAGCCGCTCGCTCCCTCTCCCGCGTGGACGCTTGTAACCCCCTACTGCAAGCGCACCCGACCTGGGCGCGGGACGAACACGAAGGCCGCGGGATTCCCACCTCTCTCACGCCGGTCTCCGGCCGCCTCGCTCTCCCCCCTTCGCGCTCGCCCTCACGCTCGACCCATCTGGGCTGGGGCACGCGGCGACATTCACTCGTCGGCCCAGGGACCCCCGGTCTCGAAACGCCGACAATTACCTTCTTATCCTTTCTACAAATAGCAAAGGAAGCATTGCAAGCATAATAAATTGTAGAAGGTTCATAGTTTGCTTTCCTAGGAACATGAACAATATTTCTTCTAGGCATAGCATTTTTCCTAGCCAAATTTCTATCATGCATAATAGAAGAACTAGAAGCAATCATGGCATGAGAATCAAAAGCATCATAACTTCTATAAATATTCCTAGAATGTCTTCTATCATGATACATGAAAGCATGGTTCTTTTGAGCACTACTAGCCATAGGGGCCTTCCCTTTCTCCTTGGCTGAGATGGAAGCCTTATGACTTGTTAAGTTCTTGACTACCCTCTTGAAGCCAAGACCATCCTTAATTGAGGGGTGTCTACCAATCGTGTAGGCATCCCTTGCAAATTTTAGTTTGTCAAATTCACTCTTGCTAGTCTTAAGTTGGGCATTAAGACTAGCCACTTCATCATTCAATTTAGAAATTGAAACTATATGTTCACTACAAGCATCAACATTAAAATCTTTACACCTATTGCAAACTACAACATGTTCTACACAGGATGTTGATTTATTAGCTATTTCTAACTTAGCACCCAAATCATCATTAATGCTCTTTAAGCTAGAAATAGAGTCATGGCATGTAGACAATTCACAAGAAAGCATTTCATTCCTTTCAATTTCTAAAGCAAGGGATTTTTGTGCCTCTACAAACTTATCATGTTCTTCATACAAAAGATCTTCTTGCTTTTCTAATAACCTATTCTTATCATTCAATGCATCAATTAATTCATTAATCTTGTCAACCTTAGTTCTATCAAGACCTTTGAATAAACATGAGTAGTCTATTTCATCATCGCTAGATTCTTCATTACTTGAAGAAGCGTAAGTACTAGTATTATGAGTGCTTACCTTCTTTTCCCTTGCCATGAGGCAGGTGTGATGCTCGTTGGGGAAGAGGGCCTACTTATTGAAGGCGGTGGCGGCGAGTCCTTCGTTGTCGGAGTCGGACGACGAACAATCCGAGTCCCACTCTTTTCCCAGATGTGCCTCGCCCTTAGCCTTCTTGTAAGCCTTCTTCTTTTCCCTCTTGTTCCCTTGGTCCTGGTCACTATCATTATCGGGACAATTAGCGATAAAATGACCAATCTTACCACATTTGAAGCATGAGCGCTTCCCCTTCGTCTTGGACTTGTTGGGATGCTCCTTGCGACCCCTTAGCGCCATCTTGAAACGCTTAATGATGAGGGCCATCTCTTCCTCATTGAGTCCTGCCGCCTCAACTTGTGCCACCTTGCTAGGTAGCACTTCCTTGCTCCTCGTTGCTTTTGAGAGCAACGGTTTGAGGCTCGTGGATTGGGCCGTTCAACGCATCGTCAACGTATCTTGCCTCCTTAATCATCATCCGCCCACTTACAAACTTTCCAAGTATCTCCTCGGGCGTCATCTTGGTGTACCTAGGATTCTCACGAATATTGTTCACAAGATGTGGATCAAGGACAGTACAAGACCTTAGCATTAGGCGGACTACGTCGTGGTCCGTCCATCGCGTGCTTCCATAGCTCCTTATTTTGTTGACGAGGGTCTTGAGCCGGTTGTACGTTTGGGTTGGCTCCTCGCCCCTGATCATTGCGAATCTCCCAAGTTCTCCCTCCACCAACTCCATCTTGGTGAGCATGGTGACGTCGTTCCCCTCATGTGAGATTTTGAGGGTGTCCCAGATCTTCTTGGCGTTATCCAAGCCGCTCACCTTATGGTATTCATCCCTGCACAATGAAGCTAGAAGAACAGTAGTAGCTTGTGCATTTTTGTGAATTTTCTCATTAATGAACATGGGACTATCCGTATATCAAAGTGCATTCCATTTTCTACTATCTCCTATATACTTGGGTGGAGAGAGAACAAGTGGCTACGCATTTTGTGACTCTAAAATCCGTAGTCCTCTCCATCAAAGTGGGGGGGGGTTACCGAGGGGAATGGAAAGCAAATGAGCATTGGAACTTTGCGGAATACGAGAATAATCAAAGGAAAAGTTTGAATTAACCGTCTTCGTTTTCTCGTAGTCGTTGTCGTCGTCCTTTTTGGAAGAGGAAGATTCGTCGCTGTCGTAGTAGACTATCTCCTTGATGCACCTTGTTTTCTTCTTCCTCCCGTCTTTTCTTTTGTGGCCCGAGCCTGAGTCAGTAGGCTTGTCATCCTTTAGATCATTGACGAAGGACTCCTTCTCCTTATCATTGACCACCATCCCCTTGCCCTTAGGATCCATCTCTTCGGGCGATTAGTCCCTTTCTTGAAGAGAACAGCTCCGATACCAATTGAGAGCACCTAGAGGGGGGTGAATAGGTGATCCTGTAAAACTTGAAACTTAATACCACAAAAACTTGATTAGGAGTTAGCACAATAGAGCCAAGTGGCTAGAGAGGAGTTCTTGCAAGACACGATAACCACAAGAAGATCAATCACAGATAGACACAGTGGTTTATCCCGTGGTTCAGCCAAGTTCAACACTTGCCTACTCCACATTGTGGCGTCCCAACGGACGAGGGTTGCAATCAACCCCTCTCAAGCGGTCCAAAGACCCACTTGAATACCACGGTGTTTTGCTTTGTTTACTTTATCCCACTCGCGAGGAATCTCCACAACTTGGAGCCTCTCGCCCTTACACTTTTGATGTTCACAAAGAAGCACGGAGTAAGGGAGGGATGAGCAACGCACACAAGACACAAAATCAGAGCGACAATACGCACACAAGTCACAACACGAGCTCTCAACACAACTCAAAGAGTTCTCTACTCAAATGGAGCTCTAGTTGCTATCACAAAGAATCGAATGCGCGGAATTGAAGTCTTGGTGCTTAGGAATGCTTAGAGAATGCTTGGTTTTTTCTTCCATGCGCCTAGGGGTCTCTTTTATAGCCCCAAGGCAGCTAGGAGCCATTGAGAGCATTCCAGGAAGGCAATTCTTGCCTTCTGTCGCCTGGCGCACCGGACACCGGACACTGTTCGGTGCGGATTTCTTTCCTTCTTTGGCAAAGCCGACCGTTGGCGGTTCAGAGCCGTTGGCGCACTGGACACTGTCCGGTGCACACCGGACAGTCCGGTGCCCCTTCTTACCGTTGGCACTGCCACGCGTCGCGCGCGGATTACGTGGCCGACCGTTGGCTGGGCCGACTGTTGGCTCACCGGACAGTTCGATGCACCACCGGACAGTCCGGTGAATTATAGCCGTACACCGCCGTCGAAGTCCCGAGAGCAGCCAGTTCACAGACGCCAGCCTGGCGCACCGGACACTGTCCGGTGCACCACCGGACAGTCCGGTGCACCACCGGACAGTCCGGTGCACCCAGACCGAGCAGCCTTTTGGCTGTACACAGCCAACTTCTCCAAAATTGTTTCTCCTGTTTTTAGCACTTAGACACAATACATTAGTCTTCAAAACAATGTACTAAGTCTAGAAACATACCTTTAATCTTGATTTGCACTTCTTGAGTCCTTGGCACAATTTAACACTTAGGCACTTGTGTTGGACACTTAATCACCAAAATACTTAGAAATGGCCCAAGGGCACATTTCCCTTTCAAGTATCCTTGGCTTTCTCTTTTCCTTTTCCAGCCACTATGCCCGGGATCTCTTCAGCGGGTGCAGCAGCTTCTTCCGCGGCCGCATCCAGAAGCATGGTATCAATTTTAGAGAGTGTAGCCTCTAGATTTACATCTTCAGCGGTTTCAGCTTCGGCACTTTCGGCTTCGGTGGGTGCAGCTTCGGCAGTAGCAGTGCTCTCAATAGCTGGAGTCTTTGACGCCGATGCCAGCGGCGGTGTCTGTTCGATAACTTCAACTACATGAATAAGTCTTCGTTTTTTCGGCTCATCTGGCTTCTTCGCCACCGAAGGCTCCTTTTCCTTTTGAAAAAGCTTCGTTAGATGTGGCCCTAGTGGACTTAGCTTGACAGGCAAAGATTCAGTCATTACCTTTAAAATTTCTTCTACATCGATAGCAGGAGGTGTTGAAGGAGCTTCATCCTCAGTATCAGTCATTTTTCGCTTCAAAGCCGCAACTTTCTTTTTCTTTAAAGCAGCTATCTTCGGCTCAGGGCTTAATTTTCTTTTCTTCAAATTTTCTTCATCTTTTTCACCAATTTAGCAGCTTCTTTATCCAGGACGCTAGCAACTCTTTTTCTTTTTTGTTCTTTGGCACCTCTGTCCAATCGCTCATAGTCAGGATACTCAAAATTCAGGGCATCCATCACCCGGTTCAACCTTCGCTTCGGTCGAGTGCCGAAGGCTGCAGTCATTAATTGATCTTCTTTTTTAGAATAGTTGCCAAGGATCTCGTTGCACATAACTTCAATCGTGTCTAACCATACTTGACAAGGTTCTTTGAAGTGTTTCTTGAATTTATAGTAATAGGGCAACCGAACAAGTTCCTTCTCTTTCTTTTCCCCTTTGAGCTTCGGCATGTCCCATTCTTTCAAAGTTGGGAATACTCTGAAAGCTAAAAATTCTTGCACCAGATCCCTAGTACCAATGTGCTCCACAATAACTCGAAATTCGCCCAGTGCAACTTGGCATGGACTCTTCGGTTTCATGTCGCACCAGGGCCTAGTCTCTCCGAAGATTAATTCTAATGGGCTCTGAACCAGCTTCTCCTTTTTCTCATCAACTTTGACATAAAACCATTTATTCTTCAAGCCACCTGGCATTTGGTACGATAGCTGATAACTGGAGACTTCGCATCTTTGCGATAAGCAAAATTGTAGCAGCCGAAGTTCTCGTGCAGCCCATCCTCTCTAGCTTTTGTCTAATAATGAAGCTCATGTGCCCGGCAGAAGCCTTCGGCAAGCGGTTCTGCCCCTGGCTTCGGAGAGCCCAGATGTAGACGCTAAGCCTAACAATGGTGTTAGGAGTTAGCTGATGAAGATAAATCCCAAACTTCTCCAAAACATCCGCAATCATCTCATTCAAAGGAAATCTTAATCATGATTTAAAGAAGCTTTTAAAGACTACCACCTCATCCTTTTCTGGCTTCGGAGTAATTTCCTTTTCGCCAAAGCGAATCAGCTTCTTTTTGGCTTCACTGAAAATAGCCTAACTTCATCAACTTAGGCGTATCATCTTCGGTAACAGTGGACCTCCCAAACTCCAGGTGGCTGGGTTTAGATGGCAGGGCACTGTAATCATCTTCAGATTCACCTTCCATAGCACCAATCTGCACAGCTTCAGCGGTAGGTGCATCTTAGTCAGAAACATCCTCCGACACTACCAGCCCCGACCGTTTCATCACTTCAGAAATCGGAGCGGTTTCAGCAGCTTCGGCTTCTTCTCCGTCACGTGTAACCCTGGCAGTGGAACGTACCCTTGCCATTTGATGATGAATTCCTCACAATTTTTGATGAAGTTTATAACTTTTTTAATTTTCCCGAAGCTCTTCCTCTTGTGATGAACAAAAACCAACAGCGGTGCTTCAATTGAGTGCGATGAACAAGCTTCGGCTATGGTCAAATTTTTGGCAGCAAAACAGTGCAATAGCAATGAATGTTGTGGTAAGTTCACACCTACCCGTCTGTTTATATAGTGCCGCAGGTGGGAAGGTGAATTGTCAAGTCTTCCACACCGGACGAACAGTCGCCCGCACCCACTGAATGGTGGGCCAGGATGCGCGTATCCGTTGCATGGTGGGACCATTTCACGCTCGGAATATTGTGATCGTTTCTCGGCAACGAGCTCAGGGAAGGTGTTTTTCGGATCTTCGGCTCTCCGAAGCCTAGGTGACTTTTTCACGGATCAAGCTCGTTACGAAAAACGATATAGCACCGCGAAGGGGCTACTGTTGGGGGTATGCTTCGTCGCCGAAGATCCTGTAAGAAGAAACACCTTCGGCAGATCCTCTCAAAAGCAGTGCCGAAGCTTTCATCCATAAAGCTTCGGCATAGTGGCATGTCTCAAGACGAAGGACTGCACCGACTTAAAGATGAAATGACCTATTGATCCATGAGAGTCTGTGTCATAATTGTAATCTTTTGTAAAGGGCATGAATGTAATATCTCACATGCTGTGCCCTATGCTTATAAATAGATGCACAGTACCCCCGTACTGTTCACGCTGACTTGTATTCACTCGCACGTCATGCTCAGATTCTCACCTTCTGTCAAGCCGAAGGTATAAATGTAATTCAATATTATCCATGTTTATTCATGATTATATAATAAAAATGTCTGAATGATATCATATGATTATTCATGTTTTTTATGTGTCATATGATCCTGCTTTCCATTGTATATTGAGATGATGAAGGTACGTCCTTCATGACCTTCGTCTGAAGATCATTATATCCTAAGGGAAATAATGCTTCGAAGGAGGAAAGGTCTTTAATCATTAACTTTTGTGTTGCCTTGTTCTTAATTCATAGCATTGAGAACAAGTCCCCAACAACAGCGATTACATAATTGGACATCATCACACAATGCTCGAAATAAATAGCGGAAAGGTACATTATTACATCAAGATGTCCTAGACATCCACAGAGTCTATTACATAATCATTGTTTAACATAATTATCAAAGTGCAGAAATACGAAACCTAGATGCTTAGCCTACATAGGCAGCTGAAATAAACTAGAACTCATCGTATTCCTGGAACTCCTCGAATTCATCCATGTTGCTAGCTTCACCTCCTGAGCACTGAGAACAGTGGGGACAACCTAGGGGTGGGGTGGTTTGTAAAGCAAGGGTGAGTACACATCAACGTACTCAGCAAATGTCCCGTTTGGCTAAAGTGGACTAGCTTTATGTGGAGTTAAGGTTAAGCAAATGCTTTTAGTTGGTCAAGTTTTATTACTATAAGTAGAGCTAAGTTTTAGTAATAATCCAGTTATTACCCAGAAGTACCTCCTCAAAAGAGGAAATACCAGATATCAGGATTATAATCACCATTGTTAATCATCATCATAAAAGTAACCATTGTTCTTCTAATCGAAGAGGATCCCAAGGCTGCTCATAACCACGAGCACGACTGATATACTAGTTTCTAACAGTCTGTAGAGGTCGCACACTTTACCCACAAGCCGTGATTCCCATTCTGCCTGGGGTTCTAGCCTCCCCATTGATCACTACCATGGTAACCTAGTAGGGTCTCACTATGTAGCCTTTAGAAAGATTCCCCAGAGGTCATAGCCTCCCGTTAGGTTTCTCCAGTTTGATAAACACAGTACATCTCCCCAAAGGAAGGGTGACTAACAAAACCAAATCAAAGAACCTCTGCAACCAACCTCGGCAGAGCAAGTACTGTGCCCAGACCCCATTGACGGCCCTGCGGTGAAGCAAACTACTCCTCTGGTTCCTCTAATTAATCAGTTAAGGGCGTCCCATTAAACCCTCATGGTTGCATTGTTATCCCGGGTTGTCACTCCCCAAACTGGTCCTCACGGAGAGGCACTCAGGAAAGAGCCTGAGCCCCCTAAAGCAATCACAAGGACCTCATCAGGATAACATCATCGTATCATAAAAGATCACATCATGTTCATTGATTAAGTTTAAGCAATAGCATAAGCTAACCATGATTAACCCAAAAATGTAAACAATGGTAAGGGAAATATAAACTAGTCAATCCTTAAGTTTCAGTAATGTAATGCAGGACAGTGAATTATAAAGTATAGCAGGACATAGTGGGTCTGATGACACTTGCCTTCACCAGGTTGTTGCTCAGGGAGGTCTCCAACAATACACTCAGGAGTCACGGACTGCTCGTTGTCTAAATAAAGCGAGCATGCATTCAATACATTTGGAAAGTACAAATGAACATCACACCAAACATGTACAAACATTGGAACACATCTTAAAAAGACACAAAACTACATAAGGGACAAATGAATTCAAAATGGGACATGAACTATAATATGAATTAACATCATTTGGAAGTAGATTATTATTTCCCTAAGTGTTATTAACAAGTACATAATCATAAATCAATTTATTTTATGGTGGCCTAAAATTTAGAACAGAGATGAACTCATGTAATACATATTACTAATCTCGTGAGCTTAAACAAGTTTAAATCTCTAAGGTTCTCCTTTTATTTATTTTATTAAATAAATAAAAATACATCTACATTAGTTCATATTCAATCCTAAAAATTAGAGTGTGCAGACAGTAAGTGAAACCATTTTATTTAAACAGAGAACAATTCTATGAGCATTTTGCAATTTGAATCACTAAATTTGGAGTTCATATGCAAAAGTTATGAAATAAACAAGTTTGGGAATTCAAAATATGAAATTAGGGCTAATTCTGCGAATATTTAAAAGTCCATGGCTAAATCTGAAAGGTTACAGGGGTCTGCACGCGAAAACCAGGGATGGCGGGTTGATTTCGAGTAAATCGAGGGTCTCTTTAAGAAAACTACCGCGCGAAGGGGTATCGGGTGAATCTAACCGCTAGATCAGAAACCGACGGCCGAGATTAGATCTGTGGCCGAGGGTGCGCGCGCGGGCGGGCGAGCACTTACAAGCGGGCTAGGGGTGTCAGCGACCGAGGGGGAGGGCATACTGACCGAGCGGGTCTAGCGCCAGAGGGGAAACAGACGGTTACAGGGGTCCGAGGGGGTCCGAGCCGTTCGGTCAAGATCGGACGGAGGGAGGGGTCCGAGGGGGGTCCGAGCCGTTCGATCTGGATCGGATGGAGGGGATCAGACCAAGGGGGTTTAATGGCTGCAGGTGGCGCTGCTCCTCTCTGCGGCGATGAGGTCACCGGAGTTGAGGCAGGCGCGGGCTTCGGTGGCTCCAGGGTTGTCGGAGTTGGGCAGAGGGGAAGAGGGTGCCACGGCGAACTCGATGGCGGGGAATGGGCCATGAATCCACGAGCAAAGAGGGGAGAGCGGCGGTGAGAAGGTCTCAGGCGGGCCGGAGTAACTCTGGTGAGCGATTTCGGCCACGGGGAGGGGACTTAAGGCGCGCTAAGGCCTTGGCTGGCTTCAACAGAGACAGGGATGACACAGGAAACTACTCCAGTGAACTAGACCGGGCTAAATCGGTCGGCCACCACGCGAGCACGACGGACCACCGTGGTCGAGCACCGGCGAAGGCGAAATTGGATGAACACAAGGCGCAATAAGTGAAATTGGGCACGGGGACGGGTGTCTCACCTCGGGGCGGAGCTCGGGGAGGCTTGGCGCAGTCTCCGGCGAGCTAGATGGTCAGGAACGCGAGCGCGGGTCTCCGGCGGCGTCTGGCGGTTAGGACAGAGCGCGAGAGAGGGCGAGGGTGTGTGAAATGAGGCGAGGGGTGAGCGCGGGGCACTGGCCGGGCTCTAAGAAGGGAGCTGGGTGCATGGGCGGGCGTCATGGCCGAGGAATCCGGCGATGTGCGCGAGTGTGCACACGCAGGTCCACGGCGAGCGCGGGGAAGGCAGAACTGACAAGGCAGGCCCACAGCGTAGAGAGAGAAAAGAGGACGAGCGAGGCAACAGCTCGACAACTGGCGAACCGAGCCCGCGAGACAGAGAGAGAGGGGGAGCACATGGGCGAAGGAAACTGGCGCCGACAGGTTGGCCCCACCGGGCAGAGAGCGAGAGCAGGAGGGCGCGTGCGAGGGAAAACTGCCGCTGACAGGCGGGGTCCGCCTGTGAGGCGGCGCCGGCGTGCGGCCTGGCTGGGCTTAGTGGGCCGACTGGGCTGCTTTCTCCTTTCCTTTTTCTCTGGATTTTCTAATTCCTTTTCTATTTCTTTTCTATAGGTTTTTTCAAATCCAAATTCAAATTAGGTTTCAAATTCAGATAAATTCAAACTTGTGCAACACTTCAAAGAATATTTTAAGCTTAGCATGATGCAACATGTCATGACTCATAAGGTTTTGACAAAAATAAATAATTAACCTCCACTAGTTTAAGCTATTTCTAATCAAAAAGGAAAAAAGGGAGAGAGGATCTAGAGAGAGAGAAAGCCTAGAGTGAGAAAAAGGAAGAGTAACACATGATTTTGGGTGATAATTATAAAGAAATTTTATACCCCCAAAATCAGGGTGTTACAGACCTATCCCCCTTAAAAGAATCTCACCCTCGAGATTCAGGGCTGGCTAGAAAAGAGCTCAGGGTACTTGGCTTTCAAATCATCCTCTCTTTCCAGGTTGCTTCTTCTTCTGAGTGATGGCCCCATTTGACTTTGCACATCCTGATGGTACTTCTCTGGGTGGCCCGATCTGCTGTCTCCAGATTTTGAGTTGGCTTCTCAATATACGTCAGATCTTCTTGAACTTCAAGATCCTCTGCTGGTAACTGCTCTTCTGGCACTCTCAAGCATTTCTTCAACTGAGACACATGGAACACATCATGCACAGCTGACACATTCTCTGGTAAGCTGAGTTGATAAGCCACTTCTCCACGTCTTGCTTGAATCTGATACGACCCAATATATCGGGGTGCTAAGTATCCTTTGAGTCCTAACCTCTTGCTTCCTCTGATGGGTGACATCTTCAAGTAGACATAGTCTCCCACTTCAAAACTGAGTTCTCTTCTTCGGGTGTCAGCATAGCTTCGTTGTCTGAACTGCGCTGCCTTTAAATTCTCTCGGACCATTCTGATGTTCTTCGGCTTCAAGAAAAATATCTGGACCGAACACCTGTCTTTCACCAGGTTGATCCCAATGCAATGGAGTTCTGCAATTCCTCCCATAGAGCGCTTCAAATGGTGACATCCTCAGACTGGCCTCATAGCTGTTATTGTAAGAGAATTCTGCATATGGTAATCTCTTGTCCCAACTCATCTTATCTCGCAAAGCACAAGCTCTCAACATATCCTCTAGAATCTAATTGGTACTCTCTGTTTGACCATCTGTCTGCGGGTGGTAAGCTGAGCTAAACTTCAAGTGTGTGCCCAAAGCTTCATGCAACTGCTGCCAAAAATGAGAGGTAAACTGGGTACCTCTCTCTGATACTATCTTCTTTGGAACACCATGCAAGCACACAATCTGAGCCATGTATAGTTCGCAAACACCACACTGTTGTAGGTGGTCTTGACTGGTATGAAATGGGTCGCCTTTGTCAAACGGTCCACTACTACCCAGATGGAGTCATAACCAGTACGAGTGCGGGGAAAACCGACTATGAAACCCATCCCAATCTCATCCCATTTCCACTGAGGAATCTGCAACGACTGCAACAGACCTGCGGGTCTCTGATGTTCTGCCTTGATCCTCTGACAACTGTCGCATCTTGCCACATATTCTGCTATCTCTCTTTTCATACTGTACCACCAGAATCTCTTCTTCAGGTCCTGGTACATTTTATCACTACAAGGGTGTATAGAGTATGCTGTCTCATGAGCTTCCTTGAGCATCAGTTCTCGAATTGAGGTGATGTTGGGAACGCACAACCTATCTTTGAACCATACCACTCATTCTGCATCTTCACGGAAATCTGGACCTTTCCCATCAATGATCAGCTGCCGGATCTCATTGATCTTCTCATCATCCTTCTGACCTTTTCTGATGTCTTGTTCTAGAGTGGGTTCCAACTCAATTGTCACTCCTTGAGTGTTGTTCAGAAATCCGAGACTCAACCTGTAGAATTCCTTCGCCAGCTCAAACAGCATCGGGTGAGCGGCCAACATTTTGACTTGACTCTTCCTGCTAAGAGCATCTGCAACCACATTTGCTTTGCTTGGTTGATAGTGAATCTCCAGTTCATAGTCTTTGATCAATTCTGTGATAGAACCTCCCAAGTCATTAGGCCCACCTACAATTGACTTTGTCCATCGGACCTCAGACTACCCTGCAGGTGCACCTGATCACTTGACAAGTTCGGTATCTGTGTTCTTTACCTTGCCCAAGAGCGTTTCACCCGTCACACAGATATTACAACACATCAGAGGTACGAGTATGCGGAAGCAGTTACAACAACTTTATTTTACATTAAAGTAGAGAAATAGTAGTATTATTAGAGACCAGTAAACTATAAGAGTGCTGGAGTAAGATTATTACATAACTTGGGAGGCAAAAACCCCTCCCGATAAACAGTAAAAAGTTTATAAAGGGGAACACTTCCTCCCTAGGCTTCAGTCTTGGTTTTCTTCCTTAGGCACCACCTTGGAACAAAAGCAACAAAAATTTGCTGCTTCCTCACCTACAACATGGGTTCGAAAACCCTGAGTACAGAGTGTACTTTTGCAAGTCTTACCCGTCAAAATAAAAGACTCTCAAGAATATGCTGGATTTTGGGAATCAAGGTATGGCTTATCAAGAATCAAATACTCTATTTGCAGAAATGCTTACTAATAGTGGATCCTTAAAAATCTAGTTTTACTTGTCAGGTTAAGTAAAGTTACTTGCATCTAGAGTTCTTTCTACCCTAGTTCAAGCACTCGACCTACACTAGCCAATTTCTTATCAACCCTTCTTGTTCACTGGAATGCTACGTGTAGGTCAGTGACCAAGTCTTCATGTCAGAGAAGTAACGGCGATCCAAATCGATTAATACCCAGTTGGGGATCTCCGATCACACAACATATGTAGCACTTAACCCTTGCATATGTCAACTCGGCACTGGGGTTCTTAAGACCAGATCAGGTTCACGCCAACTGAGAGCACAGATACACCACCGTCCAGCCTCTTGCCACGGAGGGTACACGCTACTCTCGCCATCTCTCCACTCCCATTGTGTGTTATCTTATTCTGGTATTAGTCTGCCTAAGGCAAAGCTTACCCATGACGAGGCATGTGACCAGTTAAAAGGTCCTCGATCATCAAGCCTACATCGAGATGGTCCTTAATCGACTCAGACAGAGACACTACACCGAGACTCTCCTCTCGTGCAAGTCACCCGCCCGGTCTCAGCTTTATCATTTCAAACCCAAAGTTTGGTACCTGGCAGAGGTACATCTTTTCCGATGTTGAACCCATCACGACCATGATGGATCCACCATCAAGTTTTATTTTGAAAACATCCCACCCACTTGAACCATCATCTTTTGTCAAAACAAAACATTTTGTTTTTCTAGAGCAAGGCTAAGCATAAGAAAAACCTTTTTATAAAACAGGGGATCAAGTAAAGGGAATCAAATTCTCAAGGAAGGAAATGCAGCAACTTGTTTAGCACACAACTCCTATTACCTAATGCGTCAAGCAAGTGAGAAAGATTTTAAAATAGCAAGGAGGTGTCCAATGCACCGGGGCTTGCCTTGTGTTATAGGTGAGTCAGACTCTGCTCCACAGATGTCAAAATAAAAGCAGTTCCCGGCCTGTGGTTCTTCAGGTGGTGGTGGTGGTGTAGTCCTTGCTTCTTCAACTTCTATCTCTTCTTCGATTTCTATATATAGCCATATATAATCATGAATGCTCATGTAATGCTTATGCAAATGCAAAGATAATAAAAGTACATTATCTTAGGTCTTAAATACAATTTTCCTTCACGGATCTCCAGGAAACTAGGGTCTTTGGAGTCAATAGTGAAGTTCATAGGGCAGGAGACTAGGGTTTTGGGTTCTAGGTACCAAACAGGGTACAAATCATACCAAACATTACCCAAGGCTTCTAAATATCATTTAAAATTTATTTACAAAGTTTAGTGATTTTTGGAATTATTAATTAATTTCTAAAATTCTAGGGGTATAGGTTTTGGCTAATTTAAATACTCCATAATTCCTTATTTGAACTAAAAATCATGAAACTATTTTTATTAAATACTATAGAAAATCAGGAGCCTAGCAAAATTGGTCTGGTATTTTTAGCATTTTTCTATAGTTTCTTATGGATTTCTAAAGCTTCTTGGAAAAAGAAAATGGAAAACTTTTAATAGTGTTGGGCCAAAACTGACCCAACCGGCCCAACTCTAAGCGGAATACAGGGGCGCGCCCGCGACCGCGCGGTGAACTTTGCGCAAAAGCCCCTGTCAGTTCAAACATCTGAGAAGGAGTCCTCGACTGGTTTTTAATGGGTCACTGACACTTGCATATAAACCCCTGCGCTTCTATTCCTTCACACCCCGAGGTCCACGACGGGGAGCGGCGGAGAACCAAGCTCCGGCGAACTCATACCGGCCACGATACTTAATGAACGGTGCTCTAATTTGGCTGAGACCTGATTCAACACTTAACAAGCTTTCCCCTCAATTAATTTCACTAGCGGAGCTCTAAATCGTCCAGTCCATGGAGACAGCGCAGACAACGGATGAACAGAAGTGTTCCCGGTGATCTAGGGCAGTCTAGCTCAATTGAATGGGTCGAGCAGCATTAGGAGAACCTAAGGACACTAAAACGGAAGAACAGAGAGTATGAGCAGACCTGGAACAAGCTAGCCACGGTGAGGACTCTTTCACGGTGGTGGAAACCGATTTGGGGGAAAAGAGCAATTCGTGGGCTCTGGTGAGTAATTAAGGGCACAAGCGGTTGGATTGGATGCTGGATTACCTAACGGAGCCGAGGGTGTGCTCAATTTATAGTGTGCTTGAGTGGTGGCCAGTGAATTTGATGGAGACACGCGGCGGCCGGAGAGGAGGAGGGGCACTAGCGCAAACAATTAGTGGCTTTCACCGTGGCGGAGTCACCGGCGACGAGCCAGTGATATAGAGCGGCTTACGGTGACGTGGTGAAGCCACAAGGCACGTGGCATCCGATCGACGGGCGGCAGACTCCGGTGAACTTATCTGAGCCGTCCGCAAAGCAAAAGGGGTACAGCGGCCAGCCTCCGGTGTTATCCTGTGGCGAAGATCTTTTGCCCAGAAGCGTTATTTGGTCACCGGTGAGCACGAATCACAACGGCGGCGTGAATCCGGGCGCACGGTTCACCAGCGGCGAGGTTCTCTGAACCTGACCCTATCCATTCACTGTACCAATGGAAACATTCAACAAAGCGCCTGACAGAGTAACTTGCAACGCCTAGATCTCGGATTTTTGTGCCAGAACATGCCAATCTGTCTGCAGCAAACTTGTAGCCCATTATTTCAACTATAATTCTGCTATAGCAACTACCCTAAATCGAGCAATGAATCTAACTCTAAATCGATCTCTAAGTTCATCCTACTTTACTGCTAGTGTGGATTCAGACTTAGGCTAACTAACAGCCCAACTTTGGGCCTAATTATCTCCAAAATTTTCATGACACCAAGGCTTAACCCCTTTAGCAAAATTGTACTCCTATAGTAGCTTTACAAGTTTGGTGTGTTGACCGTAGGCAAAATCTTTGTATCTTTAGCTCTACGGAGTTCCAAAGTTTTCACTGATTTTCAGACTTAGTCATGGGAGGGAAATTGTGTGGCTTTTTTGCAAATAAGCCCAATTCACATGTTTTGACTTGCAAATCTTCAAATATGTGAACCATATGACTTGTGGTACCCTAACACCTTGGTTTTTGCACTTAGGTCCAAAAGTGTGCAAAATTTACATATACCCCCTAGGGTTTTAGTCCCGGGTTTTCTAGGGGTCTATTTAAGGTTTTTGGTACTTCTAGGGTTTGGATGCCACTTAGGTCCATTAATGGTGATAGTTTATGACCATTTCTAATGAGTGTTTGAAGTTTTCTCTCACTAGGGCTTTATTGGCACTTCTAAGCCCAGTCTAGGGTTAAGTACCCTACCCTAGGGTTTTACCCATGACATGTCACCTCAATACAACTTGTTTGAAATTTTTGCCTAGTGAATGCACTCTAAGTGTAACAATCACATGATATGCTAATGCTCATGATGTTATGCTCAAGTTTTAGTGGCAGTAACACCATGGGTGTTACATCCTTCCCCCCATAAAAGAATCTCATCCCAAGATTAAAAGTCTAGGGTAAGTAATGGAAAAGGAAACGCGTCATAACTTTATTTCCTTATTTCTGGTACAAGGCAGGGGTGGTATGGGGTTTATCCCTTTATTACAACAAGTGTACATATCTTACAATTTACATGAAGCTAAAAAGCCTGGGAAATTCTTTTTGAAAAAGTCTTGCGTTTCCCAAGTAGCTTCGTCTTCCGTGTGTTGGTTCCATTGTATCTTATAAAACTTGAGAGTTCTCCTTCGGGTAATCCTGTCCTTTTGATCCAAGACTCGAATAGGATGTTCTGAATATGTCAAGTCTGGTTCTAAGGCAACATCTGTTACTTCAACGGTTCGATCTGGAACCCGAAGACACTTCTTCAATTGAGATACGTGGAACACATTGTGCACTGCAAACAATGTTTCGGGTAATTAGAGTCGGTATGACACTGGTGCGTATCTTTCAAGGATAAGAAAAGGACCAATGTACCGGGGTGCAAGCTTCCCTTTTACCCCGAAATGAGATACACCCTTCATTGGTGAGACTTTTAGGTAGACATAATCTTCAACTTGAAAGTATAAGGGTTGGCGTCGTTTGTCTGCATAACTCTTTTGGCGAGCTTGGGCCTCTTTCAAATTATGTATTATTCATTGAACCTTCTCTGTTGTTTCTTTTACCATATCAGGCCTGAAAAACCATCTTTCTCCTGGTTCAGACCAGTTTAACGGAGTACGACATCGTCGTCCATACAAAGCTTCAAAGGGTGCCATTTTGATGCTCTCTTGATAGCTGTTATTGTATGAGAACTCCGCTAAGGGTAAACAGTCATCCCATTTCTGTGGGAATTCTAGAACACATGCTCGCAACATATCTTCAAGTATCTGATTTACTCTCTCAGTTTGCCCACTAGTTTGAGGATGATAGGCCGAACTGTGGAGCATCTTAGTACCCAAAGATTTGTGAAGTTCTTCCCAGAATTTGGATACAAATTGAGGTCCAAGATCAGACACTATTGTCTTCAGAACACCGTGCAAACTAAGGATACGAGCAATATACATATCTGGGCATAAGTGATGACCGGGTAATATGTCTTGATTGGCAGAAAATGAGCGATTTTCGTAAGCCGATCAATTATAACCCAAATAGAATCATATCCTTTTGCTGTCCTGGGCAATCCCACAATAAAGTCCATGCTTATATCCTCCCATTTCCAAGTTGGGATAGGTAACGTTTGCAATGGACCAGCAGTTTTCATATGTATGGCCTTGACACGTCTGCAAGTGTCACATCTCGCCACATAGTGTGCAATTTCAATCTTCATCTTCGTCCACCAATAATGTTGCTTTAGATCATGATACATCTTAGTGCTTCTGGGATGAATAGAATAGCGACTAAGATGTGCTTCATCTAAAATTTGCTGGCGGAATTCATCATTTTTGGGCACAACTATGCGATTGTTAAACCATACAACGCCTTGATCATCTTTTCTGAAGCAGTTGACTTTACCGGCCTCCATTTTCTCCTGAATGTGTTTCATACCCTCATCATTTCTTTGTGCATCAATATTCTTTGCAGAAGAACCGAATCAAGCTTCAAAGTATTTAAAGTTCCATGTCGAATCCTTCCCAGGTTCAACTTCTCCATTTCTTGGCATAATGTAATGTCAGAAGTCTTCATCGTAAGACAATGGCAGGAAGCCTTGTGACTTAGTGCATCTGCCACTACATTGACCTTGTCTGGGTGATAGTGAATTTCCAATTCATAATCCTTAATCAGCTCAAGCCATCTCCTCTGCCTCATATTTAACTCTGACTGGGTAAAGATGTACTTCAAACTTTTATGATCTATATAGATATTGTAACACCCCTGGTGTTACCCAAAGCCCTGCCCAGAGCAAGCACAATTGTGTCCTACTTAAACTATATGCTAAAATGGGAAGTGAAGGAACTCAAAGTTTTAGATGCATGGTTAAGATAGGCATTAACCTTGACAAGAAAGAGAGCCCTATCCTTCATACAATGTTCACCCACAAACAGGATTCTAAAACCCTAAATCCTTCTTAAGCCCTTAAATCCTAACCATGGGATTAAAGGGGAAAGAGTGGGCAAATGATCAAAACACAAAAAGGGACCTTTACTAAGGTGAAGAGTATTAGTAAACCTACAAACTTTGTTAAGAGAAGTATTGCAAAAAGGCCCAACAAAAACCTCAAAACAATTCTCCAAGAGGGGAACACACTTGAGCCTTTCAAAAATTTGCTAAGTCCCAAAACCACCCTAGCCCAAAGATCAAAGGTGTTCACCTTTGTGCTGGCGCCAAAACCACTTGGACCAAATAGCAAAAAGTACCCAAATCACCCAAGGCACCTCCCTGAAAAATTTGAATTCAAACCGAGGTCGTTTGACATGGTTTGACATTGGTTTTGTCACTGGAGAACAGTGCCGACAGACTGACTTGGCGCCCGCATATCTCACAAGCTAGGGCATATCTCCCATTGGAACTTACACAAACTAGCTAGCCCTAGGTGCCAAGAAGAGATCTTACACAAGACCCTTGGCGAGATTCGCACATTTGTGCCCCCTGCAGGCGCTTGAACAAAGGCAGAAACAAACACACACGTGTTCGATGCGTTCTGGCGCGCCAGAGCACGCCCTCGGCGCTCCGCCCACGCGCTCAGCCCCGCACCGCGCCAACCTCGCGTCCACGCCCGCGCCTATAAAAGCCATCCCGGCCTCGACCGTACACCCCCGCACGTCGCTGACCCAACCCGAGCTCAAGTTCGCCGGAGTTTGCCCCGTGAGTGAGGTGCCAGCGGCCGCGCGAGCCACGGCCACCGTAGACCGGCCAAACCAGCCACTCCCCGCCCCGTCTGACCCTCGGGATAGCCTCTATGGACCTCGGTGAAGCTCCTAGAGCTGGGGAATTAACTCTACCTCAGCAGAGCTGGGGATTGAACCGACCGCCGGCACACGTGAACCGAGCTCCACGGTAAGCCTTCCGTCGATTCCTTGCACTGGTAGCATCCTTAGCACCCCGTGAAGCTTCCAGTGCCACTGGATTGAGCAATACCGCCATGAACAGGCCGGAGCGCACGCCGCCGATGAGCCCGACCGCCTGCGCACGTGGCCTGACCGATTCCGACCATCACTGTCGATGAGTCGCACCTCGACGTGACCGTCAGGACCTCCCGGATCTAACCCCGCCCTTCACCGGACCTTCCTCGCCGCCGGTAAGCCGCGCCACCCTGTTTATTCCCCGCGGTTACTGTTTCAAGGGGGGAGGGAGCTCAGTGGGAAAGAAGAAGCCGGGGGGGTTGAATAGTCAGTGACTCAGGTGAATAGTCCCGCAGGGGTATGGTTTAAAGAGATAGTTAAGGGATAACCCAGGGGCCTCGATGTAAACTGGTTTTTCATTAAACCTTTTAAACATTATTCATTTAAATGTAGACAAAGCTTGATAAATTCATAACTCTAATTTTATCCAACCAAATTTGGTCAAACAAATTTTACTAGGTTCTAAATAATATGAACTACTTAGGAAAAAAACCAAACACCTTAAGTACTGCAGGAAATTTTAAGGTTTTGATTTAAATAGTAAACTGGCCAAAAGCTAAATAAATAAGGGAAAAATAGCTACACTGTTAGACTGAGGTCAAGAAAAATTAGAGAGACACTTAACCACTAACTACCTTGTTTAAAAATAATAAACCCCTCAGTACACCAAGTTAGGGAGAGGTTTACCATTAAAACTTGCTTTGATTCAAACTTAAAGAAAATGAAAAAGAGAGTTTAAAATAAGGACCAGAGACCAACCACATTTTTGCTAGCTTACTTTAGTAACATAGTTCACTAGAAAATTTTGTTGAGCCCTCTGTTAGTACAAAAGAAATGCACCACATTTTATTTTATGAAACCCATGAAAACTTAAAAAAATCCTAGAAAATTAACCTCAAGGAGAACCCACCCCAATCCTTTGGATAACTAAGAATATGCTGATATAAATCTAGGAAAAATATAAGTTCTGTTGTTTAATATTTTTTCAAATAACAAGTTAGTTATAAGTACCTTTTTGGCATTAATATTTAGAAAATCACAACTAAATACCCAGTGGGTCTTTTTCTGTGATTTTTAACACAGAGACCTATTATCACCTTTGGATCTTAGCAAAAATAAATTTTAGTCCAGAAACCTCTCCTAAATCAGAGCTATAGTGTAAAGTGCCCTTTTACCCTTACTTTGTTATTTTTGCACAAGGAATATCTGAATTAATTTCAACCTCAAATTTTTAGAATAAACCACAGAGGTCAATGTTTACCCACTGTAATTTTTGTAACATTTTTAGAAAATTCTAAATTGTCATGATAGTTCAAAAGCACTCAATAATAAGCAAAATAGAAAGTAAAATGAGAAATTTTGGGGGAAATTAGTGGTGTGCAAATTTAAATCCTCCAAGGGCCCAAAGCAAAAATCCAAAGGATAACTAAAATGTTAAGTTCATTCAAGACCATAAAATAAGTGTATGAAACCCTTAAGGCCGACAAAGGAAACCCCTAGTGTACTCACTATTTTAATATTGTTCACCTTACATAGCATTTACAAATTGCCATATCATTAATATGCATATATCTTATTCATTGCATTCGATAGACTGTAATCTCGCTGACGGAGAGTAAATCCTCGTTCCGGATCAAGGAGTTGCTCAGGAGGTAGTCCAGGAGCCAGCACCAGAGCCTGCCATCGAGGATCTGCCTGCCCTAGCTTTGGAAGGCAAGCCCCGGTTTTATGCATAACCTTTTATATATACTATTTTACTGCACTTAATGTTTGTAGGCTTGTACTGTGCACTTAAGTGTAGGAGTTGCCTGTAACCCTAGTTGCATGAACTCAGGATTCCTTTTGAGATCGATACTAGTATGCTAGGTCGAGTAGTTGCTTTACAAATTAGGGATCTCGGTAGAAGTCGAGTGGTTTTTCTAGCACTCACGTGAGGTCAGGAATTGCTTGTATCCATTTTTATATCAGAATGATGATGGTCTGTGGACAACGATCCATGGGGATGCATTGTCTACAACACGGAAATTGGAATAAGGATTAAGGTTTGGTACCGTGTATCAAGCGTTTGGATGTACTAAATACATGCCGAGAAATATGGTAAATCGGTAAGCCTAGTACCTGAGTGAACCTGTCCGCAGACTTTACCCCTCACGCGACCTGAGACGTGGTCTCCCATTCCGGTTATGGTGGGCACAAGTGTGGTAACTGCACGATGGCAGTCGGGGTCAGTGAGTAATTGTACGCCAAGGCGGTGAGCCCTGATCTGTTGACGGGGAATCGATGGGGACGGTTGATGTGTGTGGGGACGGAGTGCCTCGCCACGTTGTGTGTTTAGGTTTACCTTGCAAGATTTAAAACTCGATTCAAATCGTCTGCTTCTCGCAGCTAATGAGACTGCTTGATCCATGCTGCTACATTGAGTAACAAGTGGAAATGTGTTGTTTTGGCAAAAGATGTTGATTGCTAAATGTTTGATACCATGTATGATTAGCTAGGTACACATTTAGTCTTAAGAGAGTCACACTAAAACTAAAAAAAACTAAAACTTGATTTTAGACACAACTAGTGCTTTTTGGCAAACCAAACCCCTCAGCCAAACTGCTGCATGTCTAGAGGTAGAGGAGTAGACTCCTCACACTGGGTAAGTCTAGCTGAGTATAATACTCAGCCTTGCTTGTGGCATAATTTTTACAGGTTCTCTAGAGGATATGGTTGCTGGAGTGACTTGGCCGTCCATCTTGCCACCGAGGTGGACCGTCGAGTGGGACCCCACCTCAGCAGAGGAGGAGCATGAGGAGTGATGGGCCAGGCTTCCCCATCCCTCCGTTATTTCACCGTTAGTGTTGGGGGCCTTCGTCCTCTGAAGGACCTCAAAAATGTGATTTAACAATATCTTCCATGTGTGACATGTGAATAGGTACCTTCGAACTCGGGCTAAAAGCATGTACGATGTAAAAAGCTTGATCGTGACGAAGGTTGGAGTTGTTCTGAAGCTACGTGCAGGGGAGCTTCAGCTAAATGGTGGAAAAAGGAACCGACTTAAAGAGGAAAAGGCTATCTAGTCCTCATAGAATTGTCTATAAGTTAATAATAAATGTAAAAGGGCATGAATGTAATTTCTCACAGGCTGCGTCCTGTGCCTATAAATAGATGAACAGTACCCCCATACTGTTCACGCTGACTTGTACTTGCTTTTGCGTCACGCTTGTACTTTTTTGCCTACTATCAAGCCGAAGGTACATTTGTAATTCAATATTGTTTCTGTCTTTCCAGTATAATACAATGAATTAATAATGTTATGTGATTGTTTATCTGGTCTCTTATATTTCATATACTTCTTCTTTTATTAACATATATCGCGTTGATGGAGGTATGTCCTTCAAAACATTCATCTGAAGATCATTATATCCTAAGGGAAATAATGCTTCGAAGGACGAAGGACATTAATATTTAACATTTTGTGTTGCCTTGTTCTTAACTCATAGCATTTGAGAACAAGTCCCCAACATTGGTGCCCACCTCCGGTGAACTCTTTCGACCACCTTCGGCAAGCACTGACCTTCGTCATGCCGCCGAAGAAAGCTTCAACACCAGGGACCGTGCATTGCAGCCGCTGGACCCAAACCAGGAAACTCTTTCTCTTCGACAGGCTTGAAGCCAGAAGAGGAAAGCCACCAGTCCAACACTCCAGGAGGAGGAGTTGGACCAAGAGATCAGGGACATGGAAATAATCCATCAGCAAGTACAAAGGAAGAAGGAGAAGATGGCTCGGCTGGCTGATCTTCAAAGGAATATCGATGAAGCCACTGAGGAAGTGCGTCATCTTGCTCAAGATGAACAGGATCGAAGACCCCAACACAGGGAGCTTCGTCAAGAAGGCTTGTTCAATGAAGATGGATGGTATGATGATTTTAATCATGATGCCTCTACTTTTGATTATGCTTCTCCCTTGGAAGTAGAACTGCAGGCTACCCCATGGCCCCCGTCATACAAGCCACCTCAGCTCCCCATGTATGATGGGCATTCAGATCCAAAGCAGTTTCTGATGAGCTACGAAGCAACTATATCTTCGTATGGAGGCAATACTGCAGTTATGGCGAAGTCCTTCATCATGGTAGTCCGGAATGTAGCCCAAACATGGTATTCTTCTCTTCGACCAGGGACTATCACATCATGGCAGAAGCTTAAGGACATGTTGGTTACCAGCTTCCAAGGTTTTCAAACGAAGCCGGTCACAGCTCAGGCTCTGTTCCAATGCACGCAAGACCACGAAGAATACCTTCAGGCATATGTACGAAGGTTCTTGCGGTTGAGGGCACAATCGCCTACGGTGCCCAATGAGATTGTCATTGAGGCCACGATCAAGGGTCTTCGCCCAGGACCTATTGCCCAATATTTCGCCAGGAAGTCCCCACAAACTCTGGACAAGCTGCTTCAGAAGATGGATGAGTACATCCAGGCTGACAACGACTTTCGACAAAGAAGGGAGGAAGCTTACAGATTCTCCGAAATGACCAGGGGCTTCGGAGGAAGAATCCATCCAAGGAACGTCAGGTCAATCCATAACTCCACTCAGAGTGACGACAAAGGAAGTCAGTCTCAGAGGTCACAATATACTTCACAATCTTCGGGGCAACAGCAAAGCTCTTTCAGGCCACCAGCTCCAAGGGGCAGAGGCGCCAGGGCTTCGGAGGAAGATTTGGGGATCAGCCTAGAAAGATTTACTGCTTATTCTTTGGTGAGTACAAAGGCCATACTACAAGAATGTGCCACGTACCATTCAGAAGCAAAAAGAGATAGCAGAAGCCAAAGCTTGGCAGAATCAGCCGAGGCAGGTCTTACACACTTCTCGTGTCACTCTCCTTACATACCAGAGTATGTGAACAATCATCCTGCAGCTTCTATCGCTTAGGCTAGCCATTCACAGGCTTCCTGGCCACAACTCCCGCCTCCACCACCACTACAACCGACCTATTCCCGAAGCCAACAGCTAGAAGGGCACCAGTATCCTCAGCAGCAACGTGAAGTCAGGGAGGAATCCGAAGCTCGTACAACCAATAGTACTGTGCCAGAATCAAAGCACATTTATTGAGCGATATCCTACTCCTGAAGTACTTTTGTGTTCTATGTCATTTTGTTTTTCAATAAGGAACAAACAATGCAGAACTAGTCTTAATTTCTTGTAATAGTTTCACTTTTATCAGAATGAAATATATCTTCTTCAAATATTTACGAAGCTCAAAAATTGCTGAGCTCAAAAGTTGTTCCTAAGGGAATGCAGAGCTAAAAATCAGTGTAAGTTTCGCCGAAGCTACAAAAAGTCGTTCCTAAGGAGCGCAGCATAAGTTTCGCCAAAGTTACAAAAAGTTGTTCCTAAGGGAGCGCAGTGTAAGTTTTCTGCTCAAAAGTCGTTTCAAAGGGAATGCAGAGCCAAATACCACCGAAATATAAGGCAAAGAAGTTCAAAAGACGTTCCTAAGGGAATGCAGAACTTGCACCGAAAAGCCAACGGTGATACCACCGAAATAGAAGGCGAAGAAGTTCAAAAGACGTTCCTAAGGGGATGCAGAACTTACACCAAAAAATAAGTGGTGAAGCCGAAAAATAAACAGCAAAGAGATTTTGATCGTTCCTAAGGGGACGCAGAGATTGTGTGTTTCAGCGTGGGTGTGTGGGTGTGTCTTCGGCACTAGCATCATTCTTTGCATCATATCATCACATCATCCCGCATAGCATAACATCATACATCATATCACACCAATGACACGAATTGAATATGAAGTCGATCTTCGGAGAATGCTTTACAAAAATGAAAAGGTGCTAAGGCACAAAGTAAGCTGAGAAATACAGCTTCATCAGCTCTGATGTGAAAGAAGAGATCTCTTGTTTACGAAGCATTGATGTTTTTACGAAGCTTGGATGTTCTTACGAAGCATGGATATTCTCACGAAGCATAATATTCTTCTTTACGAAGCATGAAAAGAAGGGAAGGTGTTTTTTCGCCGAAGGCTCAAAAACAGTATGTATATAAAAGTTTCATGCATCGCAAAGAAGTAAATTGCAAAATAGTTTACATATTAGATTCAAAACTATACACATCAAATATTATAGACTTAGTTCAGCAAATGTTACATTAATCGCCTAAAAACGTTTTTACAATAATTATTATTCTTCCTTTAGAACCTTCTCCATAACTTCGTTAAGCAATTTGTTAACGACTTCGTCAACAACAGATTCGGCTATATTAATAATTTCCAGTGCTTCCTTTGTTTCTGGGTTAGCCAGGGGATCAAACGGTTCTGGTGGCGGAGATAATTCAGCTACAAAAAAATTAATCAGTCTGAAGCCACAAAAACAAATGCCGAAGTTAGATGCCGCGAAACAATACCTATGCGTTTTTCACGCTCAGCAGCTTCTTCAGCTCGTTTTGCTTCAGCTCGGGCCTCATGGATGTCTTTTTCACTTTTCTTCATAATTTCATGAGCCATTTCTCGGCCACCATTCTCCCACACATCATTATAAAATTTTCCGTCCATTAAGGTTGCTTCAGCTGAAGGGTCCTTCGTGACGTGTGTGGAGAAGGCAGCTTCGGCTTGGGCCATGGTTTTGATGTGATCGCACCCCGCATTCTCCAAGATCGCTGAAATCCCGTGGGCACCAGAAAATGCACATACATCCCCTCGATCACTTAAGATTTCTTCAAAAGCTTCAGCCTCTCCGCTGATCCATTCAATAACACCCTCAGGGTCGCCTCGTATAAAGTTATCTTCATTGGAATAAGCACCCACGTTGGCGAAGCTAGCCTTTATCTTCTCCACGCAGCTCAGGGATTTTTTGAAGCATATTTTCTTTGGATGCGCGAAGTTATTCAACTGTTTTTTCTAAATAGTTTTTCCAATACTCACTAATATCTCAGTTGGCCTCTGCGAGACCACATTTTTCCTTGGCTTCGGCCAACTGTTTCTGAAGTTCTTCAATCTTAATTTTTTGGGCCTCGGATTGATTTTTGAAGCTAGCTTCATCCTCCTTTACTTTATCCACCAATGAAAGTAGAATCTTGTCTTTTTCTGTGGCTTCATTTCTCAGCCTGATAACCTCTGATCGAAGGTTATTGAGAGCTATAGTGCAACTCTCATCTTCAGCTTTCTTTTGCGCCCTTAGGGCGTTGCTAAGTATTAAGCCCTGCAAGACAGAATAAAAGATTAACAAAAGAATAAAAGACTCCATTACAGAGTCCATAAGCTTCAAAATTCACAACTTTTGTACCTTCAGATTGTTGTATGCAAGACTATCTGCGAGATCGTCCTTCGTCATGGCACAAAGGCGAGCTTCGAGCTTCGGAAAACCCATACTTCTGGCCATCTCCCGGCAGATGAATAATTCTTTGTTGTCCAGGAGGCAGTACAAGAAATCATCTTCATCCATACGTTAAACACTAAGGCCCCCTTCGGATACTTCAGTTCTCAGGCATAGTGTTTAGCTTCAAAATTTTCTTCTTCAGATAATCTCTTACCCGAAGCATGTCGAATGATATAATCAAAATCTTTGGAGAGTGCTTCAGGGGCAAGGGATTCAGCCTCTTTGGCTGCACTCTTCTCAAAAGCTATATTAATATCTTGAGTTATTCCTTCGGCCTTCTGCTCGGTGGTGGCAAGCTTTGTCTCAGTAGGCACTGTGGGCCCTGCCTCGGTTTCAGCCTGGGTTATTGTAGTCTCAACTTCTATTTGCTTAGTATCAGCTTTGGGTTGCGTTTTGTCAGCTTCGGCAACCTTCCCTGTGGGAGCGGGACTTATGGAGTCGATTGTTTCTAAAATATCTAATACATTTACCATCCTCCTTCTCTTAGGAGTTGTGGCAGAACTCTTTTCTGCCTTCAGCGCTGTTGCTTCTTTTGAAGGACTTAAAATCCTTGGCATCTTTGTTACTTCTTTAGTTTTTGACCTTTCAGCCTTATCTTTGTCAACCTTCGTTTCAACTAGCTCAACCGAAAGTTCCTTTGGCATTATTGCCAGCTCTTCAGCCTTCTGCGTGTGTCGGGGACCATAATTAGGGGTACCCCCAAGACTCCTAATCTCAGCTAGTAACTCCCATCAACACAAAGCTACAAAGGCCTGATGGGCGCGATTAAGGTCAAGGCTCAGTCCACTCAAGGGACACGATCTCGCCTCGCCCGAGCCTAGCCTTGGGCAAAGGCAGCCGACCCCGGAGGATTCACGTCTCGCCCGAGGGTCCCCTCAAGCAACGGACACACCTTCGGCTCGCCCGAGGCCCAGTCTTCGCGGAGAAGCAACCTTGGCCAGATCGCCACGCGAACCGACCGTATCGCAGGAGCATTTAATGCAAGGACCGCCTGACAACTTATCCTGACGCGTGCTCCTCAGTCGACAGAGCCGAAGTGACCTCAGTCACTTCGCCGCTTCACTGACCGAACTGACAGGAAAACAGCGCTGCCTGCCTCGCTCCGACTACTGTGCCACTCGATAGAGTGAGGCTGACAGCAGCTAAGTCCAGCCTCGGGCGCCATAGGAAGCTCCGCCTCGCCCGACCCAGGGCTCGGACTCAGCCTCGACCTCGGAAGACGGACTCAGCCTCGACCTCGGAAGACGGACTCCGCCTCGCCCGACCCCAGGGCTCAGACTCAGCCTCGACCTCGGAAGACGGACTCCGCCTCGCCCGAGCCCAGGGCTTGGACTCAGCCTCGACCTCGGACGACGGTCTCTGCCTCGCCTGACCCCAGGGCCCAAACTCGACCTCAACCTCGGAGGAGCCTCCGCCTCGCCCGACCTCGGGCTCGGACCGACCACATCACAGGGGGGCCATCATTACCATACCCCTAGCTAGCTCAGGCTACAGGGAACAAGACCGGCGTCCCATCTGGCTCGCCCCGGTAAACAAGTAATGATGGCACCCCGCGTGCTCCATGACAATGGCGGCTCTCAGCCCCTTATGGAAGCAAGGAGATGTCAGCAAGGATTCGACAGCCCCGATAGCTGTCCTTCCACAAGGCTCAAGCACTCCTCCGACGGCCACGACATCACATGAACAGGGCGCCAAAACCTCTCCGACTGCCACGACGGCATGTACTTAGGGCTCTAGCTCCTCTCTGCTAGACACGTTAGCACACTGCTACACCCCCCATTATACACGTGGGCCCTCTCCTTACGCCTATAAAAGGAAGGTCCAGGGCTCTCGTACGGAAAGGTTGGCCGCGCGAAAGAACGGGCTGGCGGACAGTCTCTCTCTCTCTCTCCCTCGCGGACGCTTGTAACCCCCTACTGCAAGCGCACCCGACCTGGGCGTAGGACAACACGGAGGCCGCGGGTTTCCCCTTCGCCGTTTCTCTCCCCCTTCGTGCTCCGTCTCGCGCCGACCCATCTGGGCTGGGACACGCGGCGACAATTTACTCGTCGGTCCAGGGACCCCCCGGGTCGAAACGCCGACAGTTGGCGCGCCAGGTAGGGGCCTGCTGCGTGTTGACGAACAGCTTCCCGTCAAGCTCTAGATGGGTAGTCTCCAGCAACCTCTCCAACCCGGGACGATGCTTCTTTTCGGGAGTCTTGAGTTCATGTCTCTCGACGGCAGTTATGACATGATACTCCTTCCTCCGCCGCGCGACAACAACAATGGCGGCCGTCAGCCCACCCGCCGGCGGTGGAATCGACGACGTCTTCCCCACGTGGCGGAAGAGCAACATCCGGGACTGTCCCGTCACCCTCCCCGCCGACGGAGGAGGAGGCGGGGCAGGCATGGCCAAGCAGGAGGCGGCACCTCGTCGGCTGTTGAGCGAGTCGACGGCGCTGGCGCCCCAGCGGGGGACACGTCGGGCGTCGACCTCGCGTCTGAGACAAAGACGAGCGCCTTTTCCCCACAACACGCCAACCCCAAGAAGACGGACGACGCCAGCACGCTCGCGAAGGACTTGCTGGGCGTTAGCCTCGTACCTGAGACAACGGTGCAGTCCGTCCCTGACGCGGCTTCGTCACCACCCGTCGATCAAGAGGTACCGTCCATTTCCCATTCCATGCCTTTTAGATTCCGCTGTGACCCACCAAGCGACCCCGCTTCGGTGGACGCTTTCATAAAGGCATGTCCAAACCCTCCGGGGTATCATATGCAGTCACCCTGGGACCGGTTGACGGCCGTCTCGACCTACGGGCCTCTGGGTTCCGAGGAAGATAACGAGCCCAACTCTGGTTGAGATTTCTCCGGGCTCGATAACCCCAGTGCCATGCGGGACTTCATGAACGCATGCGACTACTGCCTCTCCGATTGCTCCGATAGCAGCCACATCCTCGGCGACGAGGACTGTGGTCCAAGTCGCGAATGCTTCCATGTCGATCTAGGGGGTCTCGACAAAGGCAACCATCTTGGTATGCCGGAGGACGGTGATCCCCCTAGGCCTGCGCCTCACGTTGACATCCTTCGGGAGCTAGCTGTGGTCCCAGTCCCTGCGGGGGGTCAGGACGCACAGCTCGAGCAAATCCGCGAGGTACAGGCTAGGCTCGACGAGGAAGCAGGACAACTTGTGCAGCTTCGGCAAAATATCGGGCAGGAGTGGGCAGGCCGAGCACCGACCGGAGAAGCGCGTCACCTGGCCCAGGACGTCCAGCACCGCATCGCCGATGATGCCAAGGCAAGGCTGCCCCCGGCTTCCAGTGGGGTCGGCCAGAACCTGGCTGCAGCAGCGATACTACTCCGAGCGATGCCGGAACCATCCACCACCGAGGGGCGGCGTATCCAAGGAGAGCTCAAGAATCTCCTGGAAGATGTTGCGGTTCGACGGGCCGAGAGCTCTGCCTCCCGAAGGTAGGGGTACCCCCCCGGAGCATCGCGCCGCGACTTCCCGATTCATGCGGGAAGCCTCGGTCCACACCGGGCACATGCGGAACACCGCGCCTGCGGCCCCGGGTCACCTCGGCAACGAGCACCACCGTCGTTACAGTCGAGCCCACCTCGACGAGAAGGTGCGCCGAGGCTACCACCCTAGGCGTGGGGGACGTTACTACAGCGGGGAGGATCGGAGCCCCTCGCCCGAACCACCCAGTCCGCGAGCTTTCAACCGGGCCATACGACGGGCGCCGTTCCCGACCCGGTTCCGAACCCCGACTACCATCACCAAGTACTCGGGGGAGTCGAAGCCAGAACTGTGGCTCGCGGACTACTAGCTGGCCTGCCAGCTGGGTGGGACGGACGATGACCACCTCATCATCCATAACCTTCCCCTGTTCCTCTCCGACGCCGCCCGAGCCTGGCTGGAGCATCTGCCTCCTGCGCAGATCTCCAACTAGGACGACCTGGTCAAAGCCTTCGCCGGCAACTTCCAGGGCACATATGTGCGCCCTGGGAACTCCTGGGATTTCCGAAGCTACCGCCAGCAGCCGGGAGAGTCCCTCCGGGACTACATCCAGCAATTTTCGAAGCAGCGCACCGAGTAGCCCAACATCACCGACTCGGATGTCATCAGCGCTTTCCTCGCTGGCACCACTTGTCGCGACCTGGTGAGCAAGCTGGGTCGCAAGACTCCCACTAGGGCGAGCGAGCTGATGGACATCGCCACTAAGTTCGCCTCTGGGCAGGAGGCGGTCGAGGCCATCTTCCGGAAGGACAAGCAGCCTCAGGGGCTCTAGCCGGAAGACATCCCCGAGGCGTCCGCTCAGCGCGGCGTGAGAAAGAAAGGCAAGAAGAAGTCGCAAGCGAAACGCGACGTCGCCGACGCGGACCTTGTCGCCGCCGCCGAGCACAGGAACCCTCGGAAGCCTCCCGGAGGCGCCAACCTGTTCGACAAGATGCTCAAGGAGTCGTGCCCCTATCATCAGGGTCCCGTCAAGCACACTCTTGAGGAGTGCGTCATGCTTCGGTGCCACTTCCACAGGGCCGAGCCACCGGCGGAAAGTGGCCGAGCCCACAACAATGACAAGAAGGAGGATCGCAAGGCAGAGGAGTTCCCCGAGGTCCACGACTGCTTCATGATCTACGGTGGGCAAGTGGCGAACACCTCGGCTCGGCACCACAAGCAAGAGCGTCGGGAGGTCTGCTCGGAAAAGGTGGCGGCGCCAGTCTACCTAGACTGGTCTGACAAGCCCATCACCTTCGACCAGGGCGACCACCCCGACCGCATGCCGAGCCCAGGAAAGTACCCGCTTGTTGTCGATCCCGTCATCGGCAACATCAGGCTCACCAAGGTCCTCATGGACGGAGGCAGCAGCCTCAACATCATCTACGCCGAGACCCTCGGGCTCTTGCAGATCGATCTGTCCTCGATCTAGGCCGGCGCGGCGCCTTTTCATGGGATCATCCCCGGGAAACGCGCCCAACCCCTTGGGCAACTCGATCTGTCCGTCTGCTTTGGGACTCCCTCCAATTTCCGAAAGGAAACCCTCACGTTCGAGGTGGTCGGGTTCCGAGGAACCTACCACGCAGTGCTGGGGAGGCCATGCTACACCAAGTTCATGGTCGTCCCCAACTACACCTACCTCAAGCTCAAGATGTCGGGCCCCAACGGGGTCATCATCGTCGGCCCCACGTATCGACACGCGTACGAATGCGACATGGAGTGCGAGGAGTACGCTGAGGCCCTCGCCAAATCCGGGGCCCTCATCGCCGACCTAGAGAGCCTCTCCAAGAAGGCGCCAGATGCGAAGCGCCACGCCAACAACTTCGAGCCAGCTGAGACGGTTAAGTCCGTCCCTCTCGACCCCAGCAACGACGCCTCCAAGCAGATCCGGATCGGCTCCGAGCTCGACCCCAAATAGGAAGCAGTGCTCGTCAGCTTTCTCCGCGCAAACGCCGAAGTTTTTGCGTGGAGTCCCTCGGACATGCCTGGCATACCGAGGGATGTCGCCGAGCACTTGCTGGATATCCGAGCTGGAGCCCGACCCATGGAGCAGCCTCTGCACCGATTCGACGAAGAAAAGCGCAGAGCCATAGGCGAGGAGATCCACAAGCTGATGGCTGCAGGGTTCATCAAAGAGGTATTCCATCCCGAATGGCTTGCCAACCCTGTGCTTGTGAGAAAGAAAGGAGGGAAATGGCGGATGTGTGTAGACTACACTGGTCTAAACAAAGCATGTCTGAAGGTTCCCTACCCTCTGCCTCGCATCGATCAAATCGTGGATTCCACTGCTGGGTGTGAAACCCTGTCTTTCCTCGATGCCTACTCAGGGTATCACCAAATCAGGATGAAAGAGTCCGACCAGCTCGCGACTTCTTTCATCACACCCTTTGGCATGCACTACAGGAAACTGGTTAAAGAACGTGGGTGAAAAACCGTCGAACTTAATGTAATAAGCCGTCGAACTTACCGTAAGAACGTGGGTTTGCCGACGAATATAGCCGACGTCGATTTTTGGACGAACTTAAAGAAGTAAGTTTGACGGCCCCCACGTTTTTAAGGTTAAGAACGTGGGTACCGTCGAACTTAAATGTAAGAACGTGGGTTTTTAAGTTCGACGGGGCCGTCGAATTTTTTCCCATAAGTTCGACGGCACCCACGTTCTTACATTTAAGTTCGACGAGGCCACGTGGCCGTCGAACTTATGGGTCCTGCGTGGGTCGACGAGGGCTGCCCATTAAGTTCGACGGTACCCACGTTCTTAACCTTAAGAACGTGGGTACCCACGTTCTTAACCCTTTTCCAAAAAAAATAAAAAATACAGAAATGAAAAATTAGACACACATAATATCACATGCAACACGGAATATCACATACAATACAAATTTCAAACACATTGATATATGTTCATATCACAAATTCACACAAGTCCAAATATATAAGTTCACAAATTCACATAAGTCCAAATACATAAGTTCACAAATTCACACAAGTTCACATCCATAGTTCACATTTTTAGTTCACAAGTTCAAACATTAGATCCATCGCTCTCGATCAGGACATCGAATTGTTGTTCGAAAGCTCATTCAAATTCCCAGACTTGGTGACTTGCTTAGCACTGTCCATTACATGTCGCAATGTAAGCTGAAAGGAAAAGCTAATTAGTTGGAATAAATGTTTAATAACTTTGTAACTAACTAAATGTACTAGTTTTGTAAACTGAAGTCCTAGTCTAAGGGGCTGGAAAAATAACTAAAAGATTTGGTCGGACTGAAGATTCAATAGTTGACAGGATGTACTAAACTAAATCAGCTTGCCATTTGTGTTTAGGAAAGAAATACTGAATCTTGCCTGAAATTTTTTGTCGTTCTCTTGAGCTCCTCAAATGTGAACACTATCAAAGGGTTGCAAGCTGTATCCTTTTCTCAGCGCCTCCACCTCTTTCGGGTTGGATGGTAGCTGGCAATCCTCCTTTTCAGTTCTCTCCGAGGGGCTCTGAATTTTGGGAGAAAACAAATAGACAAGTCAAGTATGGGAACTGAAATACAGGGTGCAGATTATTCAGAAACTTTGTAAAATAAGTTACCAAAAGATGAACAAGAATTTCATACAGAAGAACAAAAGTATCTGATCATTACATGGAATAATCATAAAATCAACTGTCAAGGTTAGGGAAAAAAGAATCATTGGGTTGGATAAGATTGAACATTAGGACTTATTTTTTGTGAAGAAAATATTCAGTACTGAAATAGCCGTAATTGGACTAAACAAGGGCAGGGACATGGTCCCTGATTTTGTCAAGACGAGAGAACACACGCATAGCAGCAGTTTCGTTAATGCCTAAATTGAGGGGATCAAACAAATATATGAAACTTCTGCATACTACAGTTGCAGTTACATCATCACAGAGATCAAACCAAAGATATAAATAGTAGTACCTGCTTTGGTTGCATCGGAAGAAACCCTGTTAAAGTATGGATTCCCCTTAAACCAGCAATTACCCATAGTGCATGACTCCTAAAGAAGAAACTCCGTCTGGCGTTGTGTCTCACCAAGAACACTAAGAACAGAAAAGGAGGCAAAAGAGTGCTTGTAGTAAGCTGATGGGTTGATGGTTTGCTTATTTAGCAACAGATGAGCACAAAAAAACAACGATACCAATATATAATCCCAGACCTATCAATCGCTCTCAGGAACCGAACCAAGAACATGTCGTCCTGAAGATCAGCCCTAGCTGTCAGCATGAAACCAAGGAAGAAGCTCCGTTATTCCTCCTGCAACTGCATAGATTATCTGCACAAACATATCAACGGCTCAGGTGTTGAAGGGTCAACACATAATTATTGCAAGTCAAAATTTCACAGTGATTAGATATTTGGGAGTGAGCAGGTCAATCGGGCAATCAACTAGTAGCATGTGTACTAAAAATTATCTGGCAGCAAACACTTGTGATGGAAATCAACTCCTTGTTCCTCATGCTTTTCTAACATAGGAATATGACATACCATCAACATAAGAGCAACCCAAACTTGAGTATCATGCTGCTTCTTGAAAAAATAAGTTTCCTCAGAAGCAGTCAGGACATTGGCGACATTCTTCAATATAGTCAGCATGGCAACATTAATGTACTTCAAACTGAAAAGTAAAGAAAATATTTAGGAATAAAGTAAATAAGTTTATAAAAGGCTTCCAATTTCAGTCCGAACATCCTTGCTACAAGTACAAGGTTGAGTGAGAAAATGAAAATCGTTCACAACTAATATGGAAAATATTAATAGAAAATGTTCAACAAAACGACCAAAAAAGTTCAGGTTCATCTTTGTACAAGGCACTAAATGACCCTAAATAGAGCAGATTCATGAAACAAGCAACACAATTTTCAAAATTTAAAATCAAATAGCTGTCAGCCAAATTAAATTCATCGATATTTTTTAAAAATAGAAATAGCCTAACCATTTTAACCCAGAATATATCAAACTTCAATACTGATTCTCAAAACCATCATTAGTACTTATGTAATATGTATTTGTAGACTGGAAGGTGAGAAAATACTAGATTTGCATTCATGTTCATTATCCCGAAGAGAGTAAACTTAAGCACATTATGAGTCTAAAATGGAAAAGACAAAATGTCTCCTGAAGAAATTAATCATATTTAACCGCTAGAAAAGAAGCTAGGAAGAACTTCTCTACTTGATACACCAAACTGATGCTGAAGTACATACCTAAACATGCTTGTGATCAGCATTCCAACAAAGATTATATTCACAGGCAACCAAACTTTGATTAAATTCCATGTCAATGGTTCAGTTGGAATAGCACCGGACAGGGATAGTGTAGAAACTATGGTCACTGATACAATGTTCTGCAGTAACCGAACATGGAAACAATGCTTTAAAGAAGGAAGACAACTACATTGCATGAAAATTTCGAATGTAAATAGTCAGCACTAGTAGTATATCTGGTAAAGCATCAAAAATACTAGAGCACTCAAACCATAGCTAGATAGAACAAATTTGTTGACTAAGATCATGCTGCATGATGATATGCAGTAAGCCAGACCAGATAAGAGAGCCTGATTCTAAATCTTTGGGAGCCTGAGTGACTGTGCAGAACTCTCCCTTTTTTTGAGGCCTTACCATCTTCCAAGTCATTGTCATCAACACAGAAGGACCTTGTCGATGATCTAGAGAACATGAAACTCGATTATTATCCAGAAAAACATAGCAGATGGTGTTAGCTTGAAGAGCAGTTGCTGTGGAGACATTTCATTACATAGACAGGATAATGTTTGTGAATGTCTTTTTTCAGTTATAACTATCTGTGGAGACATTTTCATTCAGATAGAGAAGATCAGTGTTTATGGAGTTATTGTAAGTTTCTATGTTTTAACTAATTATCTATGGTGAGGTAAACAGTGAAATTCTATGGGAAAGAAAAAAGAACAAAGCACACCAATCAAGGGTCGCTTACATGCCTGTTTCCGATTTCTCTCCTCACAGGACTTGGAAGTGCAGTGAACCCCGCATTCTGATTTCGAAAGAGACCCTTTTCACCATTCGTGCGAGGGCTACTTACACTACCTGGTACATTTCTCATAAGATAGGCCTCAGAATCTACATGAACGTCTAAGTGAAGGACTCTACAAGACAAAAGAGAATGCTTGTAAGTTTAATTGGAGTTGTTTGCAGGAAGCCACCATCATCACACAATGTTGTGTTAACATCAGCCATATTAGCTATGCTATCAAACCAAATTCGAACATAAGGATCAAGCAAAGAATCTAGATGCAACTCAAGTACAAAGGGTTCTCCTTTTGTTGGATCGCTTTGACGATTTTGCAGCCACATATGCTTTAACTATGCATGCCTACTAATCATCATAGATGTACATTTATAGTTATCTGCAGAGTGAGTGAGTGGCAGTGAAGCCTTTCAAGGAAGATGTGCCTGCCCCCCTATGTTTCCTTCCAAGTATATACAACCACTGCAATGGTGGAATTAACCGACTCAAGCGAAGAACATCTCACTCCAACAGTTATTATCCATGCAATCTGAAGCAGGACCTTCAAGAAGACGAACTAATCTAGTGCTTGTTGGGTCCATGGAAAAGAAGAAGAACAACAAGAAGACACCTTTTAACAATTTTATCTGCAAACGTAAACGCCCAATTCAATCGCAGACCACTCCTCATGTTCGTGCGCGCGCCCTCCTTCGCACAAACTGTACCCGTCGATCAAAACCGAGAGAAGAAGCAGAATTACTTGGCTTATTGGGTCCCCAAGCAAGAAATCAAAAATCACTGAGAGAAGAGAAACCGAGGAGAGCGCCGGTTAGAAGAAGTCCTCCGTCTCCATGAGATGGGAAGGGAAGCTCTCCTCAGTCCTCACCTCCACCTCGGCCGCGCGACCCGCGAGGACGACGACAGAGGCAGCCAAGACCCTCGTGGAGGAGGCAATGATGGATGGCCCGCTCAGCCGCGACCGCCCAACAGGACCCGAGAACCAGGCGGCCGCCCAACAGGACCCTACTCGGCGCCTTCTGTTCCGTCACCGCCTCCCAGCTCCTACTCGGCGCAACACAGCCCCAGCCCCAGCCCCTGTGCAAGGGGGCATGTCTCCCACTGTGGTTGCTCCTGTCCCAAGCCTGACCCGAGAATCCTTACACCGTGCAGGCTCTTCGCTGGAAGAGGGAGAAATAGATCCGGTACCTGAGCTGACGATGGTACTCCTCACGGAGGCGACCGGAAGGAGGAGTAGTAGAGGTGGAGGCCCGCAAGCGCGAGCAGGAGGTCGGCGGGCAGCTGCAGCGCGGTTGGTTGACCGAACGTGCCCAGAGGCACGGCGCCTGAGAGGCACAGCCCCGAGAGGAGCAGCGCGGGTGGCCAGGTGGCGTCGGGCTGTCGAGCGGGCGGCGCTGGCTGGCGGCACGGCGCAGCGCAGCGCGCGGGGTGGCGCAGCGAGCGGGCTAGCGGCGCGAGCTGGGTGGCGCGCGAGCGGGGTGGTGGTGCGGCGCAGCGCGCTGGGTGGCGGCGGCCGGGCGCGCAGTGTGCTCGGGCTGGCGGCCGGCGGCGGGTGCGAGCACTGGTGGGAAGCAGGAAAGGAGATAGGAAGAGAGACGCGCGGGGTTAGGGATTTAGGTTGGGTTAAGTTCGACGGTGTCCACGTGGCCCACGTATTTAATTTAAGAACGTGGGTACCCACGTTCCTAAAAGGTTAAGTTCGACGGTTTTGGCTAGGGCCCACGAACTTAATGTAAGAACGTCGATACCCACGTTCTTAAATAAACCCATGAACTTAATTAATATAAGAACGTCGATACCCACGTTCTTAACAAAACCCACGAACATTTATCAGTTTCTTGTAGTGATGTACTACTACATTACTATGCCATTCGATTTGAGGAATGCGAGTGCGACATACCAAAGGTGCATGAACCACGTGTTCGGAGAACACATTGGTCGAACGGTCAAGGCTTACATCGATGACATCGTAGTCAAGACGAGGAAAGCCTCCGACCTCCTTTCCGACCTTGAAACGACATTCCGGTGTCTCAAGGCGAAAGGCGTAAAACTCAATCCTGAGAAGTGTGTCTTCGGAGTCCCCCGAGGCATGCTCCTGGGGTTCTTCGTCTCCGAGCGGGGCATCGAGGCCAACCCGGAGAAAATCGCGGCCATCACCAACATGGGGCCCATCCAGGACTTGAAAGGAGTATAGAGGGTCATGGGATGCCTTGCGGCCCTGAGCCGTTTCATCTCGCGCCTCGGCGAAAGAGGCCTACCTCTGTACCGCCTCTTAAGGAAGACCGAGCGCTTCACTTGGACCCCCGAGGCCGAGGAAGCCCTCGGGAACCTAAAGGCGCTCCTCACAAGCGCGCCCATCCTGGTGTCCCCCGCTGCCGGAGAAGCCCTCTTGATCTACGTCGCCGCTACCACTCAGGTGGTCAGCACCGCGATCGTGGTCGAGAGATGAGAAGAGGGGCATGCATTGCCCGTCTAGAGGCCGGTCTACTTCATCAGTGAAGTGCTGTCCGAGAGCAAAATCCGCTACCCGCAAATCCAGAAGCTACTGTATGTGGTAATTCTGACGCGGCGAAAGTTGCGACACTACTTCGAGTCTCATTCGGTGACTGTGGTGTCATCCTTCCCCCTGTGGGAGATCATCCAGTGCCGAGAGGCCTCGGGTAGGATCACAAAGTGGGCGGTGGAGATCATGGGCGAGACAATCTCGTTCGCCCCTCGGAAGGCCATCAAGTCCCAAGTCTTGGTGGACTTTGTGGCTGAATGGGTCGACACCCAGCTTCCAGCAGCTCCGATCCAACCGGAACTCTGGACCATGTTTTTCGATGGGTCGTTGATGAAAACAGGAGCGGGCCCGGGCCTGCTCTTCATCTCACCCCTCGGGAAGCAACTCCGCTACGTGATGCGCCTCCATTTCCCGGCGTCCAACAATGTGCCGAGTACGAGGCTCTGGTTAACGGGTTGAGCATCGCCATCGAGCTAGGGGTCCGACGCCTCAACGCTCGTGGCGACTCGCAACTTGTCATCGACCAAGTCATGAAGAACTCCCACTACCGCGACCCGAAGATGGAAGCCTACTACAATGAGGTTCGGCGCCTGGAGGACAAGTTCTTTGGACTCGAGCTCAACCACATCGCCCGACGATACAACGAGACTGCGGACGAGCTGGCGAAGATAGCCTCGGGGCAGACAACGGTTCCCCCGGACGTCTTCTCCCGAGACCTACATCAACCCTCAGTCAAGACCGACGACACGCCCGAGCCCGAGAAGGTCTCGGCCCTGCCCGAGGCACCCTCGGCTCAGCCCGAGGCGCCCTCGGCTCGGCCCGAGGCACCCTCGGCCCCCGAGGGTGAGGCACTGCGCGTCGAGGAAGAGCGGAATGGGGTCACGCCTAATCGAGACTGGCAGACCCCATACCCGCAATATCTCCACCAAGGAGAGCTACCCCTCGACCGAGCCGAAGCTCGGCGACTAGCGCGGCGCGCCAAGTCGTTCGTCTTGCTGGGTGACGGGAAGGAGCTCTACCACCGTAGCCCTTCAGGCATCCTCCAGCGATGCATATCCATCACCGAAGGTTAGGAGTTATTACAAGAAATACACTCGGGGGCTTGCGATCACCACGCAACACCTCGAGCCCTTGTTGGAAATGCCTTCCGACAAGGTTTCTACTGGCCAACCGCGGTGGCCGACGCCACTAGGATTGTACACACCTGCCAAGGGTGTCAATTCTACACAAAGCAGACCCACCTGCCCGCTCAGGCTCTGCAAACAATACCCATCACCTGGCCGTTTGTTGTGTGGGGTCTGGACCTCGTCGGTCCCTTGCAGAAGGCACCAGGGGGCTACACGCACCTGCTGGTCGCTATCAACAAATTCTCCAAGTGGATCGAGGTCCGACCCCTAAACAGCATCAGGTCCGAACAGGCGGTGGCGTTCTTCACCAACATCATCCATCGCTTCGGGGTCCCGAACTCCATCATCACCGACAACGGCACCCAGTTCACTGGCAGAAAGTTCCTAGACTTCTGCGAGGATCACCACATCCGGGTGGACTGGGCCGCCGTAGCTCACCCCATGACGAATGGGCAAGTAGAGCGTGCCAAAGGCATGATTCTGCAAGGACTCAAGCCGCAGATCTACAACGACCTCAACAAATTCGACAGGCGATGGATGAAGGAACTCCCATCGGTGGTCTGGAGTCTGAGGACAACGCCGAGCTGAGCCACGGGCTTCACGCCATTTTTTCTAGTCTATGGGGCCGAGGCCATCTTGCCCACAGACTTGGTGCTTCGGCTGGAATACAGTTCCCCGAGGACGAGGGCGTACGACGACCGAAGCAATCGAACCAACCGAGAAGACTCACTGGACCAGCTGGAAGAGGCTCGGGACATGGCCTTACTACACTCGGCGCGGTATCAGCAGTCCCTACGACGCTACCACGCCCGAGGGGTTCGGTCCCGAGACCTCCAGGTGGGCGACTTGGTGCTTCGGCTACGACAAGACGCCCGAGGGCACCACAAGCTCACACCTCCCTAGGAAGGGCCATTCATCATCGCCAAGATTTTGAAGCCCGGAACATACAAGCTGACCAACAGTCAAGGCGAGGTCTACAACAACGTTTGGAACATCCGACAGCTACGTCGCTTCTACCCTTAAGATGTTTTCAAGTCGTTCATACACCTAGTTTACATACGCCAACAAAGTCTAACCGTCAAGGAAGGGTCAGCCTCGCCTTGGCAAAGCCCAACCCTCCCTCGGGGGCTAGAAGGGGGGCACCCCCTCTGCATCAAAATTTTCCTCAGAAAAAGTCTTTCTGCCAGAACGTCTTTCGTGCTTTTCGACTACTTCAAAAGTGGGATCCAGAAAACGACGGAGTACATGTAAGCAGGCAAGGCCGATCGAGCCGAGGGACTCCTACGCCTCCGGGATACGGATACCTCACTCATCACCTTCTGCGATAAGTAACTCACGCTCGGATAAGCGATTCCGCTGACCGAACAAGTCTTAATGCTCGAAAACTTTTCTGCCGAAACGATTTTCCGTGCCTTCTCGACTATATCGATAACAGAATCCTACGGACGAGTAAGAGTACACGTAAGCGGCAAGGCCGTCCGAGCCGAGGGACTCCTATGCCTCCGGGATATGGATACCTCACTCATCACCTTCCGTGAAAAGTAACTCTCGCTCGGACAAACAATTCTATTACCGACAAATAAGTCCAGATACTCGAAACAAGGGGAAAAGAAACGCAGCTTTACAACACGATGACGATATGTTTGGGCCTCGGCGGCCGCAAAAAACATACGCACACTACAGATAAACTGTTCATGCAGGATCACACATCAGTGGGGAGCAGCAGCACCCTCGGCGTCGACTCCACCTTCAGCGGAGTCCGACCCGGCCTCGGACGGCAACACGGTCGGAGGATCTCCACCTCGAAGGAACCTGTCGGCACCACGCCAGGGCCATTGCCGCTAGGGTCTCCTCCGGGAACCCGGCCCGAGCAGACGGCTAAACCGGCCGCTCCGTAGCCTCAGCCAGCTGTCCCTCGAGGACATCAGCCCGGCTCATGGCCTCGGCAACCCGATTCCAGCGTCGGTCCCGCCAGTGGACGGCCCGGCCAGGCTCCGGCCGACGAAGCTTCTTTTCGAGCCAACTCTGCCTCTGTCTGTGCTGGCACCGCTGCCTCCGGCTCCGGCTCATCGCAGAGCGGCCGAGGGTTCCTTTAACTAAACAAGAGAAGCCTCGGGGGGCAAGGCCGACCGAGCCAAGGGACTCCTACGCCTCCGGGATACGGATACCTCACTCGTCACCTTCGCACGAGGCAACTCACAGTTGGTTAAGCGGTTCAGTTAGCCGACAGACGAGTCCTAGTGCTCGAAATGAGGAAAAACCACGGCTTCACGCCAAAATACATACATGTTCAGGCCCCGACAGCCACAATGAACAGACACCGGCACTCAAGGTGCCATTACAAATGGAACTCCGGTTCCACCCCCGCAGGTATGAACAACCCCCCACATTGGAGGGTCTGCGGGGCGACGAAACCCTAGGTGGCTCACAGCCGCCCGCTCCAGCAGCAGCGACAACGACCTCCGCTCTGGGCGGCCAAACAGTAGCAGCGATGACCTCAGGGCAGACGCTGCTGCGATAAGGCCCTCGCCCACGTCCCCACTCGAGGGGCGAGGACAAGCAGAAGGCCGTAGAGTCAGAGGTCAGTCCGCGGGTGGCTCCGACTATCTCTTCGGCGGAGAAACCTCTTCCGGCTGCCTCGGTGGGAGGTGGCACAGGAAGCAGCGTCGAAGCTGCTCAGGCCGGAGAGCCAGACACGCGGCAGCTGCCAGCGCCACGAACGGCAAACACCCTCCCCCCCCATCACTGAGGGAAGGAGCGGGCCGCTGCCCGCGCGGAGACATGCCCCAACTCGGTGCACTCCCCTCCCCAGCACTAATGATGAACATCCTTGAAGCTGAGGGAGGGGCAGAGGCCGCAGCCCGGCTCGCTTCTCCCCACCATCGAACTGGTGGTCACCGTCTTGGGTGACCACCGGCGAGGGCATGCAGCCAGGCTGCCTGATGAAAATCCTTGAAGCCGAGCGATGGCTGAAAGGCACCAACTTCCGCGAAGTTGCGTTCCTCCAACGACGATAAGACGGAAGAACCGCGAGCGCTCCCCATCCGGGGGCTCGGAAGGTGGAAGGGCGCGATGCATGAAGGGAGTACGAAGACATGGTTGCCATCCAAGGGGGTCACCCTCCTTTTAAAGGCGACTCTCCCCACTTGCGTCCTCAGCCGTCGCGGACTTAGTCTTCACCAACACGCTCCAATGTCTTCCCCCTATGACACGGGGGCTGGGTCCCACGCATCATGCAAGCTGGCCCAGGATAGAAGAGGCCAAACCGCCGCGCGCGGTGCGTGTGACTGCCCAGCGGTTACAAGCGCTCCTCCACTTTCGCCCAGACCAGCGGGTGAAAGGGCGGACCGCCATGCAGGCGGCATGCAACCGCACCAAGGGTGAGCACCCTTTCGACTCCGACGCGTCCAGCATGGGGGCTCAGGCCCACACGTCATGTAACCGGCGCGCCGGTTACTACGTGCGAGAAGCTGCACCGCCACTTGCGCCAGTACCGCGCCTTCTCTACTGCGGAACCAGTGCCGCGACTCGAGGCGATCCTACACATGGCCCAACAGTGCCAACCGAGCACATCGATCACAGGTCAGTCAGCCGCGGGAGAAGGCGCGGCGGTCAATATGGCCAAAAGTGGGCCGGGAGTAATGGCGGCGACAGGCGGGCGGAAGTAGCGGTCGAGTCGTCTGCAGGCTCACGTCCCCTCCTGGGACAGCAAGAGAGCCCTCTCCCATGGCGTGAAGACGACGCGCCCGTGTTCCGTTCCTCGAACGGCTCGCACACGCACAACGGCTGCCCCGCGAACCACACGTCCCATCGCATTAACTCTGCGGCAGGGCAGGCGGCACCTTTGGCAGGCGAAGCAGGCGACGCTTACCTCCGCCATAATGACCGCGTCAAAAGAGGTGCGCCACGTCGTTCGATTTAGTATCCTTTTCCTCTTCCTCTTTCTCTCTCTTGCTACAGGGACCGGGAAAGGGTATACTCCGAAAGGGATCCTTCTCCACGAAGGAAGCGGGCCCCGAGCCCCCCTACTGATTAGAGGTTCGAAGGCTGGCCCCTCGGAAGGGTTTGACAGCTGCCTCAGAGCACTCGGGCTCCGCGCCCACCACTGGTCAGAGGTTCGAATGCTGGCCCCTCGGATGGGTTCGACAGCCGCCTCAGGCCACTCGGGCTCCGCGCCCACTACTGATCAGGGGTTCGTAAGCTGGCCCCCGAAGGGTTCGACAGCCGCCTTAGAGCACGTAGAGCGAGGGATGACTCTGGGTACGTCCGATACATGGCCGAGGCTTGGGCTATGCTCCCGAGGTACCCTAGAACATTTCCGAGACCAGCAGGAGCGATTCTGTAACGGAATCCCATCAGAGGGAGGCATCGAGCCCTCGGACCCTATCAAATGGGACCGGGTCCGGCAAATCACCTGCTGGTACTTTTGGAGCGCGCCTCTAGGCCACTAGCCGACCCTTATCGAACGGGGCACGGGCGTCCACTCGGATCACCCGTTAGCAACTCACTGGAGACACCATGTTCGGTGCCCTCCGAGGGCAACATGGCGCTTCCCCCCCTCCTTGCGGAAAGGCGACGCAGGGGCGTATGAAAAAAGCCGAGTCTGTCCTTCACTGTCCTCTCGCACTGTGCGGAGGCTCGGGGGCTGCTCTCGCAAACCCGACTCCAGCCAAACCGTTGACAGCGTCAACATACCAGCCCGAGAACTTGGAACCGGACTATGCACCTGGGCTACGGCCAGTTCGCATGAGGGAACAACCAGACCGGCCGAAGCATCACGAAACGCGCTAAGACCTCGAAGGAGTCAAACCACTCGTCCGAGGCCTCGGGGGCTACATCCGGCGGGTGCGCTCGCGCGCACCCACCAGAACGAAACGCAACCGAGAAAGGTCGGTCCCCTTGCAAAAAAGTGCGACAAAAGCCTCCAAGAGAGTATCAACACTCCCTTCGAGGCTCGGGGGCTACTGTCGGGGACCATAATTAGGGGTACCCCCAAGACTCCTAATCTCAGCTGGTAACCCCCATCAGCACAAAGCTGCAAAGGCCTGATGGACGCAATTAAGGTCAAGGCTCAGTCCACTCAAGGGACACGATCTCGCCTCGCCCGAGCCCAGCCTCGGGCAAAGGCAGCCGACCCCGAAGGATTCACGTCTCGCCCGAGGGTCCCCTCAAGCAACGGACACACCTTTGGCTCGCCCGAGGCCCAGTCTTCGCGGAGAAGCAACCTTGGCCAGATCGCCACGCCAACCGACCGTATCGCAGGAGAATTTAATGCAAGGACCGCCGGACACCTTATCCTGACGCGCGCTCCTCAGTCGACAGAGCCGAAGTGACCGCAGTCACTTCGCCGCTTCACTGACCGAACTGACAGGAAAACAGCGCTGCCTGCCTCACTCCGACTGCTGTGCCACTCGACAGAGTGAGGCTGACAGTAGCTAAGTCCAGCCTCGGGCGCCATAGGAAGCTCCGCCTCGCGCGACCCAGGGCTCGGACTCAGCCTCGACCTCGGAAGACGGACTCCGCCTCGCCCGACCCCAGGGCTCGGACTCAGCCTAGACCTCGGAAGACGGACTCCGCCTCGCCCGACCCCAAGGCTCAGACTCAGCCTCGACCTCGGAAGACGGACTCCGCCTCGCCCGACCCCAGGGCTCGGACTCAGCCTCGATCTCGGACGACGGTCTCCACCTCGCCCGACCCCAGGGCCCAGACTCGACCTCGACCTCGGAGGAGCCTCCGCCTCGCCCGACCTCGGGCTCGGACCAACCACGTCACAGGGGGGCCATCATTACCCTACCCCTAGCTAGCTCAGGCTACAGGGAACAAGACCGGCATCCCATCTGGCTCGCCCCGGTAAACAAGTAATGATGGCACCCCTCGTGCTCCATGACGATGGTGGCTCTCAGCCCCTTACGGATGCAAGGAGACGTCAGCAAGGATCCGACAGCCCCGACAGTTGTCCTTCCACAAGGCTCAAGCACTCCTCCGACGGCCATGACATCACATGAACAGGGCGCCAAAACCTCTCCGACTGCCACGACGGCATGTACTTAGGGCTCTAGCTCCTCTCTGCTAGACACGTTAGCACACTGCTACACCCACCGTTGTACACCTGGGCCCTCTCCTTACGCCTATAAAAGGAAGGTCCAGGGCTCTCGTACGGAAAGGTTGGCCGCGCGGGAGAACGGGCCACCGCATAAGGCTCTCTCTCTCTCTCCCTCGCGGACGCTTGTAACCCCCTACTGCAAGCGCACCCGACCTGGGCGCAGGACAACACGGAGGCCGCGGGTTTCCCCTTTGCCGTTTCTCCCCCCCCCCCTTCATGCTCTGTCTCGCGCCGACCCATCTGGGCTGGGACACGCTGCGACAATTTACTCGTCGGTCCAGGGACCCCCCGGGGTTGAAGCGCCGACAGCGTGGGAGGAACAAGTTCTCTTGATTTAGCAGCTGAAGAAGCCTCCCCGCCAAACTCAGGCACCACGACCAGTTCAATATAGCGCGGCTGGTGGGTAAGAACCTTTAACTTTTTGCCCTTCGGCACAGGCTCGTCTGAAGTGGTCGAAGTAGCAGCTTTTCTTTTCTTTCCCTGTCCTCGCAGCGGATAGCGGTAGTCGGGGTAGGCAAAGCCAATGGCATCAAAAACTCTGTTCAATCTCTTCTTTCCCCAGCCTCCGAAGGCTGTGGATAATGCATTATCTTCTGCCTTGGAATATGATCCAAGCAATTCATCACTTGTAGCTTCGATACATTTCAGCCAGTCGTCGTTTGGTTCTTCAAACTTATCCCCATATCTGAATGTATACTTCAACCGGACCAGGTCACCTTCGCTAGACTTGGTGACAGTCTCATTTGGCATTTCCCAGTTCTCTACAAGCGGCCATACTCTGAATGCTATATGCTCTTGAAATAAATCTCTTGTACCAATGAAGAAGCAGACAGTACCAAATGCCTTCTGACAAGCTTCCGCAGCTTCATCAATTTCAACCTTCGGCCTTCGAAGGCCAAAGTGGGACCAAATGGGGCGCATAATGACTTCCTTTATATCTTCTCTTTCCTTCAAATCATTCTTCACGTAAAACCATTCCTCCATCCAAGCTCCGTGCCACCTTTTCCGGAATGTTGGCACCGGGTGGCTTGCGTTGGAGCGAGCGATAAATCCATAATAGCCAAAATTGTTATGATATTGTTCTTTGCCCATGACCTTCGTCTCATATACAAGTTCGTGCATACTGCAAAAGCATTTTGCGCTTGGCTCCAGCCCTTGGCTTCTCACAGCCCAGACAAAAATCCCCATTCTAATAATAGCTTCGGGGGTTATCTGATGAAGGTAAATCTGATATATTTTCAGCACTTCAACTACAAACCTGCTCAATGGGAACCGAAGCCTAGCTTTGAAGAAACTTCGGTAAATCATAACTTCGTCTTCCTCGGGGGCAGGGACGTTGTTGTTTCCACTAGCTCTCACAATAGACATATCCCGAAAGTACCTTCCTCTCATATTGTCAAGATGACTCTGTTTAATTATTGATTTCCCAAAAATTGTATGACTCGGCCTCCAGGGCCGATCCTCAGAATATTCTCCCCCGCTTTCAGCATCATAATCATCACTGTCACCGGTATCTTCAGACAGGCCCTTTAGTATTTCCTTAGTAATCTTCTCTGTATTTGTTTTTGCCATTGACTCGATAAATCCAGCAATGTAAGGATTCACAGCCTTCTCCTCAAAAAGCTTCTCCTCTTCAGTCAGCTTCGTCTCATCATCAGAATTCTTGTCTTGAGACATTTCTCCTCCAGAAATGACAAAAATGTTTCTTTTTAACCGAAGCTCAGAAAGCTTCAGAAACTAGCAAGCGTTAGTGAGCAAGAGCTATGAAATTGAGAAAATAAAGCAAATGGCACAAGCAGCGTACCAAATGTGGTTGGTGTGAGTTCTTATTTATACGCTCGGTGTGACACCCCAGGTGTCAGCTTCGTGTTAAGTCAGGAGATTTATCCTAATCTCGGATGCTCAGTGAAAAATTCTATTTCTCGATCGTGTCTATCTCTGTTTATCAGGCTTTCTCATGGAAGTTCACCGAATTCGGAGTGATTCGATCGCGAGAAACAACCAATTTTGGAGCCTATTAAAACTTTTATTTCTCGGAACGAATGCAAACTCCGAAATCATTCTCGAATTATAAAACTCATCTGAAGCTCATTTAATCAAACTCTCGACGACTGTTATTTGATCTGGGCCCGAGTCCGATTCCTCGAGCATCGATCTATGTCCGACTATTTTATCCGAGCCCGTACTCTTAAACGGAATACTCAGTATGTCGCCCTCTAATTAATTCTTACTCGACTCAGCCTAGTATCTTTGTATCTAAACCGAATTCAAAACTCACTCCGACAGCGATTTTAAAATGTCACGATTCGCTTTCTCCGACTAAAATTCAAAGCCGATCAGAAATCTAAGAGAAACATTTATTTCTAAAATAGTGCGTGAGGAATTATTTCCGAGCGAAATCAAATCCAACTCTCGGCCGAATTAATCGCTCAATTGTCCATTCGCCGAAACTCTAATTCGCTCTGTTCTCTGTAGAAACGAATTCCGCGGGAGCATTTTTATTCGGAAAAATAATTTAGCGCAGCCCGATTCGTGTTTTGGGCCAGCCCAACCTAGTCCATTTGGAACCCTAGCCCTAGAGCTCTTCTATAAATAGAAGGACCCCTCACTTGCACTTGGCTTTTATTCACCTACACCCCTAGCCGCCACTTTCCTTCTCCCTGGCTTATTCTCCCCACGCCATCCTCCTTCCTGCTCCTTCACGCACGCTAGGGCAGGGAGCCCTTCTCCTCACGGCTGCGCGTAGGAGCTTCCTCCCAGCCATGACGCCCATGCCCCCCTGCGGTTTCCATGGCGCCCAGCAGATGCAGCCATGGCCGAGCTCCCTGGGACCACACCAACGCCATCTCTCCTCCATGGCCGAGCCCCCTGGTGCAGGCGTCCCTTTCCCATCAGATCCATGGCGTGATGTCCCTCTTCCCCATCCATGGCGTGTCCTCCCCTTCTCTCCATGGCCGGCGCCCCAAGCTCCAGCCGCTCCTTCTCCTTAGCGCACCTCGCCAGCAGAAAATCCCCAAGTGCAGGCGCCCAGGACAAGCCGCGAGCTCTCTGCTCCCATCTCTGTTCCCTAGCGCCCAGGCGAGCAGTGCGCCGTCGACCTCGCGCAGCAGCCACGACGGCAGTTCGCGCAGCTACATGGATTCCCTCCGCGTCGCGCCCTCGGCGTGCTCGACGTATCGCAGCAGCAGCGACGCCCTCCGCTGCACCGCGCGCGACAGATCGGGCCACCCAACGTCAATCCGCGCAGTCCCCGTCGTGATGCCGTCTATCCGCGGTGAGCTCCTTGCTATCCCGCGCTTCTCTTGCTCGATGAAATGACTAAGTCAGTAAATCGACGTTGTTGTGTGCAGCTAGCTATCGGTGTCGCGCCTCGTGCTCTACCTATGCGACAAAATGCTAGCCGGTGGACAGCACATACGACTCACCGATCCAGCCAGGTTGCTTTTGTTTTATTTACTATTTAGTCGATGGCGTGAATAGGTGCGTAAAAGTATAATCGTATAAATGGACGCGTGTGAAGAAGAAAATGAGTAGAAAAGAACTCGGGTATTTTTATTTTGATAGGAAAATATGCGATGCGTTGTTTGATGCGAAAAACTAAATTACAAAATGCGGATTATGTTTTGGGAAATACATCAATATGTGTTTGTGTGAAAAGTATAATTGTTTTATGCAATGTGATGGGATTCGTGATTATAGAGGAGTTATATTTGTTGATGTGACGAGTACTAAAAAAATGCTCATTTGCGTGGAGGATGTATCGTTAAGACACAAGTGTCGGAGTGCATTTATATTAGTGGTCGCACCACATTGCTTGAAGTGTCTCGAGTGCACACCATAATAATGGTTGTATGCGAGACAGGGTGATGCGCATGATGAGTTTAGTAAAAGTTCCATCGGTATCACTTGTGTTAAGTTGAGGTTTCTTGTGCGTGTGTGCCGTGGTGTATTATAGTGATGGTGGCGTAAGATATTTGATTGAGGTGTGCGGGTATATGCCGTGATATGGTTATACTCGCAACGAGGAAAGATGTATGTATTGTGACACGACACTTAGATCGCTATTATATAATCGAATAAAGGATGCACATGATGGTCATGTGACTAAAGAGTGGAGTAGTGGCAAAGAGAGAAGTAAGTCTAATATTTTTAAACGATTAGTTGATAGCACCTATCGTCTTCGTCATGATTTTTGTTGTATGGCGAATCGATGCCTTGTCGTCGTAGTCTCGGGAATTTTTGGAAATGTGCTGGTGCCTTACTGATGGGGTTGTATGTACTTGTGATGTATTACAATAGCCATGTGTCATACAAGTATCCACAAATGGTGAAAGGAGTGTATGTTGGTAGTTAGAAAATGGTCACTTCGTTAGCCAATAGCCAAGCTTATGCCGAGATTTAAAATATGGGTGCGTTGAATTGAAATCATTCTTATTTAGGCGTGTGGTTAAGCAATAATAATTTTGGCTTGAGTAGTGAGGTGGTGACATGCCGAAGTAGTCATCACTTCCTCTATGTTTTTAAGTCGAGTCAAAATGCGGGGTACTAGTAGTACGCTAGACAGGCGATGTTCCAAATAGATAAATCGGGTGATGTGGTAGTTGTCAAGCGTGATAGAGGTTGAGTCACTTATGTTATAAATTGATGCTCGACATGTGAGGTCTCCTAAAATATGGTGTTTTAAGTGACTGGTGCGTTGTCCAGTTTAAGTTGAGAAAATGGTTAAGAAAAACTAATTAACCTGCTCCCACCTATGTTTTTGAGTTGCGAAATCTAAAATACTTTGCTAAGTGTTATACTGGTTAACCAACTTGTTAGATGACTTTAGTTAAGCTCGTGGTCACGATGATTTGCTTGTTGTAGTCTAAATACGTATGGTTGTGGTCGCGGATGAAAAGTATTAGTGCTCATGTGAGGTCTAAGTTAAAATACAAATTATTGTGTGAACAACACTTCGATATCGATTATCGGGGAGAATGCGTTGTTAATTAAATATAGTACTTCTAGTGCTCATAATGACACGGATAAAAATTAGTAAGTCCACTTGTTAGTTCTCAATTGGTTATTTTAACTCTAACAAATGTTAAAGTGTTACAATAATTCAAGTCTCTAGAACGAGGCAATTCTTGAATTGCATAGAAGCTGAAATGTATTGATTGCTGTTTTGGGTTGCACGTACTGTTTTTGGTGTGTTGTATGTTTGATAAACTAAATTATGTTTTCTGTAGATATGTGCTATAGAAAAGTGGTAGATAACTTTATTATTTTGCTGGTGTTAAAATTTGACAGCCTTACACCTGATCGTTTAGGAGTTGTGCTTTTCACAAGCCCAGCACCTGAATCTGTCGAATTTCTGAACAGATTTCAGAAATTGCAATGGTTGCTTAAGTTAATATTGAAATAAGTTATTGGTGGTCACAAGAAAGTTGTAGATAACTCTATTATATTACTTGTGTTAAAATTTGACAGCCATAGTTCTGACAGTTTAGGAGTTATGCTTTTTACAAATTCAGTAACTGAATCTGTCCAAATTCTGTATAGATTTCAGAAACTGTATTGTTTGTTCAATTTAATGTTACAATATGTTCATGGTCATTATAAGAAAGTTGTAGGTGCTTTTCTTATCTTGCTTGTGTTAAAATTTCATAACTAAAGGCCTGACGGTTTAAGAGTTATGAAATTTACGAACTGGTTGATGTGTTCTGTCCTCTGTCAGAACAGATTTCGAAAACTGTAATGTTTGATTTGATTAAAACTGGAATCACTTCTTGGTGATTACAAAAGTTATGTAGTTCTTTTTCTAAGCTTTCCAAAAAGTCTTGGATCACTCTTTTTGGTGATCTGAAGATTAAGTTATGGATGTTTAAAGTCTGAAGACTGAATCTGTCCAATTCTGGACAGCAAAGCCTTCTAGTGTATTTTATCCTTAGTTAAATATTGAATCACCTTGAGATGTTTATAAATGATGTGTAGACAATTTTATTACCTTTCCAGAAAGTCTAGGATCACCTTGTTTGGATGTCTGAATCTTCAGTTGTGAATTTTTGAAGTTGCAAGTCTGAATCTGTCCAAATCTGGACAGATCTGTTGTGTTAGCATTTTTAACCTTACTAAGTGTGGAATCTTGTTGAGATGAAAATACCAAAGTTGTAGAGAACATTTCAAGCTTTCCAGAAAGTCCTAGTTTGCTATGTTTGCATTAATATTTGAAAAGTTATGATTAAAACAAGTAACTGTTGTGCTGCTGTCACAAAAATCTGCAAGCACTCATTTAATTGTTAGTTCACCCTTTTGGCTCAAAATGATTGGTTGGCACTAAATTCACATAGAATTGCCATGGCTAAGCTTGAGATAATATATGTGTCATGTTTTTATACGTTCCTTTCTCTAGTTAATTGTGATGTAATATTGTATTGCGTAAATATCCAAAATGTTTGTCGTCTTTTTAGTGGTGTAATGTTGTGCGCTCGACGATATGTAGTTAGCTAACGCTAGTGGGTGTGGTTGCTTGTGATGTCTCGCTACTTAGTGTTAATTCGCTAGCGTGTACTTAAAGTATCTTGTGCTATTTCATTATATTCATCCATATGCATATTGCATCTCATTTAGGACCGAGAGATGATGATCGAGCCATCGATGTGGTGCCAACCACAAGATGCAGTTGGTGGACGACCTGAAGAATGATGGACATGACCAGTGGATGCTCGCTAAGCGAGTGCCACCCAGCAAACAATGTCTAAGTGTTAAATTAAAGGCAAGCCCCGGTTTTATGCATAATCGTTTATATATGCTATTTTACTACACTTGATGTTTGTAGGCTTGTACTGTGCACTTAAGTGTAGGAGTTGACTGAAACCTTAGTTGCATGAACTCAGGATTCCTTTTTGAGATGGATACTAGCATGCTAGGTCGAGTAGCTGCTTTACTAATTAGGGATCTCGGTAGAAGTCGAGTGATTTTTCTAGCACTCGCGCGAGGTCAGGAAATTGGTTGTATCCACCTTCATATCATACTGATGTCGGTCTGCGGACATGGATCCATGGGGATGCGTGGTCTACGAGATGAAATTGGAATAAGGATTAACGTGCGGATACCTGTGTCAAGTGTTTGAACGTACTAAGCATATGCCGAGAAATATGGTAAATCGGTAAGCCTAGTACCTGACTGAACCTGGCAGTAGACTTTGCCCCTCACGCGACCTGAGACGTGGTCTCCCATTCCGGTTATGGTGGGTACAAGTGCGGTCACTGCACAACGGCAGTCGGGGTCAGTGAGGCATTGTACGCCAAGGCGGTGAGCCCTGATTTGCTAACGGGGAATCGATGGGGACGGTTGATGTGTGTGGGGACGGAGTGCCTCGCCATGTCGTGTGTTTAGGTTTACCTTGCAAGGATAAAAACTTGATTCAAATCGTCTGCTTCTCGCAGCTAATGAGACTGCTTGATGCATTGTACTGCATTGAGTAATAAGTGGAAATGAGGTGACTGGCAAAAGATGTTGATTGATATAATGTTTGATACCATGTATGATTAGCTAGGTACACATCTAGTTAAAAGGATCATACTAAAACTTGAAAAGCTAAAACTTGATTTTAGACTCAGCTAATGCTTTTGGCAAACCAAACCCCTCAGCCAAATAGCTGCATGTCTAGAGGTAGAGGAGTAGACTCCTCACACCGGGTAAGTCTAGCTGAGTACTAGTATACTCAGCCTTGCTTGTGGCATAATTTTTTGTAGGTACTCCTTGATTTGGTTGATGGTGTGACTTGGCCTTCGTCCCTGCCACCGGGACAGACGGTCGAGTGGGTTATTGCTCCCGCTGTTGGGGACTTGTTCTCAAATGCTAAGAATTAAGAACAAGGCAACATAGAAAATGTTAAGTGTAAAAGTCCTTCGTCCTTCATAACATTATATCCCTTTGGGACATAAAGCATCTTGGACGAAGGTTACGAAGGACGTACCTTCGTAAGCATGACAACGAGGAACGAAGCATTCATATAAATCATGAGATATGAAAATACTTAAATGTTATCATAGAATCATCTCCATTTTTATTATTATAAACGAATGTAAATGATTTCAAATTACAAATGTACCTTCGGTCTTGAAGAACACAAGTGTGATGCGAAGGCAAAAATGACAGGTTCGTGTGAACAGTACGGGGGTACTGTTCATCTATTTATAGACACAGGACGCAGCCTGTGACGAATTACAATTATGCCCTTTACAAAAGTTTACAACATTATCTTAGACCTCTATGGATAAAAAGGTCATTCTATCTTTATGTCGGTTTGTAACGCCGAAGCTCTATAAAAAGGAACCTTCGGCCATTTCCTGGGGACGATTTCAACCGAAGCTGCTTCTTCGCGCAAGACCTTCGGCGCAACGAAGCATGGCCCCAACAGTAGCCCCTTTCGCGGCGCTAGATCGTTTTTCGTAACGAGCTTGAACCGTGAAAAAATCCTCTCAAGCTTCGGGAAGCCGAAGGTCCAAAAAACACCTTCCCTGAGCTCGTTGCCGAGAAACGATTCATTTCCCGAGATCGTGTCGGTCCCACCTTGCAGAGTCACTGTTTGGTCTTTGCGGTCCACTGCGCAGCGAGTACAAGTTACTGCCCGCCTGGTGTAAAAACCCTGCCGCTTCGCCTTCTTACCTGCAGCACTATATAAACAGACGAGTAGGTGTGAAGTTACCACAGCATTTACTGCTATTTGCACTGTTTTGCTGCCAAAATTTTTAACCATCACCGAAGCTTGTTTGTCAGGTTTGAACGAAGCTCCATCTTGAAGCCTGCTTCGGAGAAAAAAGTATTAAAGTTTCACAAGTTCATAATTAAATGGCCAGAGTTCGCTCTACAGCTAGGGTTGAGCGTGAGGGGGACGAAACTGAAGCTTCGGAGACTGTGCCCATCTCCGAAGCGATGCAGCGCTCCGGACTGGTGACTGCGGAAGAAATGCCTGCTGTCGAAGCAAACCCGACAGCTGCCGAAGGAGAAGGGAACATTGAAGAAACCGACTCCGAAGATGACTACCGTATTGCCATGCCCAGCAAACCCAGCCACCTAGACTTCGGAAAATCGACTGTTTCAAAGGTTGATCTCGCCAAGATGGTGAAAGCAGGTTTTTTCAGTGAAGATCAGAAGAAGCTACTTCGCTTCGGGGGAGAAGAGACCACCCCGAAGCCAGAGAAGGACGAGGTTGTCATCTTCAAAAGCTTTTTAAAGGCTGGGCTAAGATTCCCTGTTCACGAGATTGTTGCGGAGATATTGAAGAGGTTTGGCATCTACCTTCACCAGTTAACTCCTAACGCTATCGTTAGGCTTAGCGTTTATATTTGGGCCCTCCGAAGCCAAGCAGTGGAGCCTTTTGCTGACAGTTTCTGTCGAGTTCATGAATTGCATTATCAAACAAAGGCCAGAAAAGATGGGCTTCATGAAAACTTCGGTTGCTACAATTTTGCCTACCGGAAAACCGCAAAGTTTCCTGTAATTAGCTACCGAAGCAAATGGCCGGCAGGCTGGAAATCAGAATGGTTCTATGTCAAGGTTGATGAGGACAAGGAGAAGCTTGTGCAAAGTCCACTCGAGCTAACTTTCGGAGAAACCCGACCCCACTGCAACATGACACCAGAGGGTCAAACTCAACGGGCAATGGATGAATTCAGAATCATTGCAGAGCATATTGGTACCAGGGATCTGGTTCAAGAATTCTTAGCATTCAAAGTCTTCCCTACTCTGAAAAAATGGGAAATGCCAAAATTAAAGGGGGAGAAGAAGGAAGGGGATCTTGTCCGGCTTCCTTACCACTTCAAATTCAAGAAATATTTTAAGAAGCCCTGCCAAGAGTGGCTGGACACAGTTGAGGTGATGTGTAATGAAATTCTTGGAAATTATTCGAAAAAAGAAGATCAACTAATGACAGCAGCCTTCGGCACCCGTCCGAAGCGAAGGCTGAACCGAGTGCTTGATGCACTGGGCTTCGAATATCCTGACTATGCGCAGCTGAACAAGGGTGCTGAGGGCCAGAGAATAAAAAGAGCGGCCGAAGCTTTAAACAAGGATGAAGAACAACCACCAAAAAAGAAGAAAATTGTCAAGAGAAAAATATCAACTCCAAAGCGAAAACTATCCGAAGAAGAGGGGACCCCCACACCACCTTCTACCAGCGACGTGGAGGAAATTCTAAAGGTAATGACTGAACCCATGCCCACGAAGCTAAGTCCATTAGGGCCTCGACTGACGAAGCTTTTTCAAAAGGTGGCGGAGCCGGAAAAAACGAAGATAACCAAAGCAAAAAGGCAAAGAATTATTGCCGTAACAGAAGTTATTGACAAGACGCCACCGAGAGCATCAATTCAGAAAACAGCAGCTACTGAAGACACAACAAACGTCGAAGTCGCACCTTCGGAGGTCGCGGCTACCGAAGCCGCTACAACCGAAGATATGAACTTAGAGACCACCATTGAGAATATCGACAAAATTTTAGAAGACATGGCTGCAGAAGAAGCTGCCGCTGCTGCTAAAAAAGTCATGGCCGCAGTGCCTGAGAAGGGGAAAGAAATAGCCGAAGTCGCTTCGGACGACGAAGCCTACACATTTCAAAATTTAATTGGGCAAAAACTTTCGGAGGACGAAATAGAAGAGCTAAAAGACTATGCCAAATCTTGCGGATACAGGCCAGGAGCTCTTCTATTCGGAGGTGTGGACAATGAAAAATTAGGCTGCATTCGAGACCAAACCGGAGCTAAGGTCATCGGTACTCTGTCAAAGAGTATCGGTTTTCCGAAGCTAGAGACAGATATCAGCCGCTACCGACGACAGCATATCGTCGGCAGCTTATTTTATTCCAATTTCAAGGTAAACAATCTTTTCTCTGTTCCTTATTGCTTTGGATAATGAAAATGTTACTAACGAAAACTGTTTTTGTGCAGAGCATGCTACTGAGCAAAGCTCTGAAGATGCAGCAGGATTTGGAGGACAAAAAACACGAAGCTATAATTGGAAATTTAGAGAGCAAAATAAAAGAACAATCAGCCATCATCGAAAAGAAAGACTTCGAACTTCAATCAACCGAAGGCTTGCTGGCAGAGACCGAAGCTAAAATATCAGAATTGAATTCGAAGCTTATCGGTCAATCAAAACAGTTTGAACAAGAAAAACTAGAGCTTAATTCTAAACTTGAAGCCGAAGTCCAAGCCAACTCAAATTTGAAGAAATCATTAACAAGCCTTCAGGATAAATGTTTGAATTTTAGCAACAATTGTATCCAACAACTAAAGAAGATCTTTTACTCAGTTGGAGCCAGCAGCGGGAAATTTACCCCTTCGGATGAAGATTTACCAAAAGCCTTCGATCATATCGAAGCTGAAATTGAAGAACTTGACGAAGTTATAGCTGGGCACGGTGACTTCTGTGCCTGGGTAGCTTCTCGGGGTACTGCTGCAGCATTCCTGAAGGCTGGCTGCGAGCATGGAAAGATCGTCAACAGGCCCAACTTCACCCTGTCTCCATCAATCCTGGACGATATACCTGACCTCGCCCGAAGTATCTCAAATAGATTTATAAAAATGATATGGACAAAAGGCGGGCGGGAGAAGGCTGGAGACGAAGCTCGAAGTCATCTTGAACCAGTAAGAAATCCTTCTTTGTACTTACCTTCTCCTTCATACTTGATTTTTACTCTGGATACCTGGATTCATGTAGGATGACGAAGCTGAAGATGATTAAAGAATATGCCGCCGAAGCGGAAGCCTGAAGAAGATTAGTAGTAGTAGGCTAGAAAATACTGAGGAAAATTTGTAACAACTTGTTGTAAATACAATTAAACCGTTCTCAAGGAACTTTGTACATACCTTGTAATATATCCTTACCCTTTTATTAAGACGCTTTGATGTGGACGAAATCAATATTTTGAGCCGAAGGCGAAAAAAAAACACCTTCCCTTCTTTTCGTACACAACGAAGCATTAAAGACTGCTTCTTCTTTCTGCGGAAGCTTTGCTTTTTTGTACAAAACATAAAAGACTACTTCTTCTTTCTGCCGAAGCTTTTCTTTTTTGTACAAAACATAAAAGACTACTTCTTCTTTCTGCCGAAGCTTTTCTTTTTTGTACAAAACATAAAAGACTACTTCTTCTTTCTGCCGAAGCTTTTCTTTTTTGTCCACTCCAAAACATAAAAGAATACTTCTCCTTTTTTCCGAAGCAACCACTTAGTAACACAGATGCCATGAATGAATGCTTATGAATGCAAATGCTATGATGTAATGTGTTGTGCGAATGAATGTCCAAAACATATAACCGAAGTCACACTCAACCATTATTTCCTTGGAATCAACCACACATCAGCTCTGCATTCCCTTAGGAACGACTTTGGAGCTTCCTCGTCTTTTACTTAGACGGTATAAACTCTGCATTCCCTTAGGAACGACTTTGGAGTTTCTTCGCCTTTTACTTAGGCGGTATAAACTCTGCATTCCCTTAGGAACGACTTTGGAGTTTCTTCGCCTTTTACTTAGGCGGTATAAGCTCTGCATTCCCTTAGGAACGTCTTTGGAGCTTCTTCGTCTTTTACTTAGACGGTACCAGCGTTGACTTTTCGCTGAGAGCTCTGCATCCCCTTAGGGACGTCTTTGGAGCTTCTTCTCTTTTTTCTTTTTCAGTTTCTGCACTCGATGGTGCGTTCTTAGCTGTTACATTTACATTTTTTGGGGGATTTTGCTCTTATAAGACTAAAAAAGGAAATTACACATGATGGCCCCATTAAAAACCTTTCTCCCCCTTCGGAAAGGAAAAGGGTGCCATGAAAAAGAAAAGAAAAAACATAAAAATTTACATCATGTTATACATAGTATCGCCGAAGCTCATCCGCATTCCAAGACCTTGGAATTTCGTTGCCATCCATGTCCTTCAATCTGTACGATCCAGGCCTTGACGAAGATACTACTAAGAATGGTCCTTCCCATTTCAACTGTAGCTTACCCACTGTATCTGGGTTAGCCACTCTCCGAAGCACCAAGTGTCCCGGCTCAATATTTTTTAGCCGGACTTTTCTATCTCGCCATTTAACTGTTTCAGCCTGATATTTATTGATATTCTCCACGGCCTGAAGCCTGATCCCTTCTAAAGCATCCTTTTCCACAAGGCAAGCATCTTCGGGACCTGATTCTGCCGAAGCTACTACTCTTATTGATCCAGCTTTGGCTTCTTCCGGGGTTATTGCTTCGTCTCCGAATAATAACTTGAATGGGGTAAAGCCTGTAGACCTTGATGCTGTTGTATTGTGGCTCCAGACCACTTTGGTTAACTGATCTGGCCACTTTCCCCTGGGTTGATTGAAGATTAGCTTCATTATTCCTGTCATTATAATGCCGTTGGCCCTTTCAACAAGCCCATTCGACTCCGGATGCCTGACTGATGCAAAATGGATCTTCGTTCCAATTTGATCACAAAAGTTTCTGAAAGCTTCGGAGTCGAACTGCGTTCCATTGTCTACAGTGATGGCCTTCGGTACTCCGAAGCGACAGACAATGTTCTGCCAGAAAAACTTTTGAACAGTGGCCGAAGTTATTGTAGCTAATGGCTTCGCCTCAATCCATTTGGAAAAATACTCCACAGCTACTACAACATATTTTAGATTCCCTTGGGCCGGTGGTAATGGACCCAACAAGTCAAGGCCCCATCTTTGCAATGGCCAGATGGGTTGTATCAGCTGTGTCAAGGACGAAGGTTGCTTTTGATCTCTTGCACATTTTTGACAACCTTCGCACTTTTGGACTAACTCCGCTGCATCCGAAGCTGCCTTCGGCCAATAAAAACCTTGGCGGAGCACTTTTCCAAGTAACGGCCTGGATCCGATGTGGGATCCACACAGGCCTGCATGTATCTCTTTCATCAACTCTATACCTTCGGTTCTAGATAAGCACTTGAGCAGCGGGGCGCAAACTCCATGTTTGTATAATTCCCCTTCTATCATGACATACGGACGAGCTCTTGCCTCTACTCTTTTATTGTAAGCTTCGTCATCTGAAAGGAACTTACCCTGAAGGTAAGAGATTATTTCAGTTCTCCAATCTTCGCTGTAAACAGGAGATATGTTGAGGACTGCTCTTTCAAGGAGCTCCACTGAAGGTGCCTTTATTGTTTCGAAGAACACATCCGAAGGTAACGGCAGCCCCTGTGCCGCAGACTTAGCTAGCAAATCAGCATGCTCATTTTGTCCTCGAGGGATATTCTTGACAGAGAATCCTTCGAAGGATGCTTCGATCCTTCGGACCGTATCTAGATATTTTTCAAGCTTCGGATCTTTAGCCTTGCAACTTTTGTCAACATGACCCGAAACCACCTGGGAATCAGTTTTAAGAATTGCCCTTCTGATTCCCATTGCCTTTAATTTCCGAAGGCCCAGAAGCAGGGCTTCGTACTCAGCAATATTGTTTGTGCAGCTGAAATCAAGTCTTGCTGCATAACAAGTTTTGACCTTGGATGGTGAAACCAACACAGCAGCTGCACCTGCTCCGAAGATTCCCCAAGATCCATCACAAAATACTGTCCACACTTCGGCATCTTTATTTGCTTCTTCATCCTGAGCCCCTGGCGTCCAGTCGGCAATGAAATCTGCCAATGCTTGAGACTGGATCGAAGATCTATGCACATAATCAATGTAAAATTCGTTGAGCTCTGCAGCCCATTTCCCAATCCGTCCAGTAGCTTCTCTATTTCTCATTATATCCTTCAACGGCTGCGAAGAAGGAACAATGATATTGTATGCCTGAAAATAATGCCGAAGCTTCCTGGAAGCCATTAAAACGGCATATAATACCTTCTCCAGCTCTGTATAATTTTTCTTTGAGACACTAAGGACCTCAGATACAAAATACACTGGAACTTGCTTCTTGAGCTGGCCATCAAGCTTCTCCTGGACAAGTGCCGCACTTACTGCTGAGTGCGAAGCTGCCACATATAGCAACAGAGGAGCCCCTGGCGTTGGTGGAGTTAATGTTGTGAGATCTATCAAGTATTGCTTCAACTCTTCGAAGGCTTTTTGTTGACTTGGGCCCCATTGAAAGACTTCGGCTGACTTCAGCACCTCGAAAAATGGTAAGTTTCTTTCTGCTGATCTGGATATAAATCTGTTGAGAGATGCCAGCCTTCCTGTCAATCTTTGGGCCCCTTTTCTTGTAGTTGGTGGCTCCATTCGAAGTATAGCTTCGATTTTATTTGGATTAGCTTCGATTCCCTTTGTTGAAACCAAGCATCCAAGAAATTTACCCTTCTTTACTCCGAAGACACATTTCTCTGGATTCAGCTTCAAACCAGCTTGTCTGAAGCTGGCGAAGGTCTCCTGCAGATCAGCAATATGATTTTCCTGCTTCGTGCTTTTGACGATAATGTCATCAACATAGGTCAACACATTTCTGCCTATTTGAGACTGAAGAACCTTCGCAGTCATTCTGCTGAAACTTCCTCCAGCGTTTTTGAGCCCTTCAGGCATCCGAAGATAGCAATACGTGCCACTTGGAGTTATGAAGCTAGTTTTCGGCTCATCTTCCTTTTTCATCCAGATTTGATGATATCCTGAGTAACAGTCCAAAAGACTCATGAGCTCTGAAGAAGCTGCTGCATCGACTAGAGAGTCTATCCTTGGCAACGGGAATTCGTCCTTCGGACAAGCCTTGTTGAGATCTGTGAAATCGATACACATTCTCCACTTGCCATTGGCCTTCTTCACCATAACAGTGTTAGCTAGCCACTCTGGATACTTCACTTCTCTGATAACTCCTGCACTGAGGAGTCTTTTTACTTCATTGCGAGCCCCTTCGGCCTTGTCATCAGACATTTTCCGAAGCCTCTGCTTTCGGGGTCTGAAGGATGGGTCAACATTGAGCGAATGTTCAATAACATCCCGATTTACTCCACAGAGATCATTAGCCGACCATGCAAAAACATCTTTGTTGTTGAATAAAAACCTTATCAAGGTTTTCTCCTGGTCTTCAGATAATTGCGAGCCCAACAGCACCTTCTGCTCTGCTATGTCCTCACACAATAGCATGGGCTTCGGCTGATCTGCTGAAGCTGCCTTCTCCCTTCTGAATTTGTACTGTTCACAAGCTTCGGCTCCATCTATATTATGGATTGCTTTGGAGTCAGTCCAGTTACCTTCGGCCCTTCTTGCGGCTTCCTGACTTCCATGGATAGCAATGGGTCCCTGTTCCGAAGGTATCTTCATGCAAAGATAAGCAGGATGAAGGATTGCTTCAAAGGCATTAAGAGTACCACGACCAACAATTGCATTGTAAGGATATTCCATGTCAACAATGTCAAACACAACTTGCTCAGTTCTAGTGTTGTTGATGAATCCGAAGGTCACTGACATGGTGATCTTGCCCAGTGCTACAATCTGTCTTCCTCCGAAGCCACAGAGAGGATGTGTAGCATCATGAATCTTATCTTCTGGCTCTTGCATTTGTCTGAAGGCTTTAGCAAATATGATGTCAGCTGCACTGCCTGTGTCAACCAAGACATTGTGGACCAGAAATCCTTTGATAACACAAGAGATGACCATGGCATCGTTGTGTGGGTAATCTTTGAGCTGAAGGTCCTCTTGGGAGAAGGTAATAGGAATGTGAGACCATCTTGTCTTGATGAAGGGTCCTTGCACCCCAACATGCTGTACCCTCCTCTGTGCTTCCTTCTTCTGTTTCTTGTTAGCTGGCTCTGAGGACGAGCCACCTGTGATCGGTAGCACCAGCTTCGGGTCCGAAGCAGCTCCAGCTTGGTTGTTGAACGAAGCCATCAGCTCAAAAAGTGGAAGTGAGTTCACCGGAGGTGGGCGCCAATGTTGGGGACTTGTTCTCAAATGCTAAGAATTAAGAACAAGGCAACATAGAAAATGTTAAGTGTAAAAGTCCTTCGTCCTTCATAACATTATATCCCTTTGGGACATAAAGCATCTTGGACGAAGGTTACGAAGGACGTACCTTCGTAAGCATGACAACGAGGAACGAAGCATTCATATAAATCATGAGATATGAAAATACTTAAATGTTATCATAGAATCATCTCCATTTTTATTATTATAAACGAATGTAAATGATTTCAAATTACAAATGTACCTTCGGTCTTGAAGAACACAAGTGTGATGCGAAGGCAAAAATGACAGGTTCGTGTGAACAGTACGGGGGTACTGTTCATCTATTTATAGACACAGGACGCAGCCTGTGACGAATTACAATTATGCCCTTTACAAAAGTTTACAACATTATCTTAGACCTCTATGGATAAAAAGGTCATTCTATCTTTATGTCGGTTTGTAACGCCGAAGCTCTATAAAAAGGAACCTTCGGCCATTTCCTGGGGACGATTTCAACCGAAGCTGCTTCTTCGCGCAAGACCTTCGGCGCAACGAAGCATGGCCCCAACACCCGCAGGAGAGGACCAGGACGAGTAGCGTGGCTAGGCTTCGCCATGTTACTCGGGTTTTCTCCGTTAGTTATTTCCGCTGCATTAAAATTTATGGTTATTATTTCTGAAACTCCGATAATGTAATCACTAATGATACTTACTAAATTTGTGGTATTATGTTTTATTGTATTTCTCTATGCCTCACCTTCGTGTGAGCTAGTGGTATTCGATCCTGGTAAGTGGCTTTATCGGACTAGATCCGAGGGACTGACGGGTTATTCCTGTTTAAGTGTGTTGTTGCCCTTAAGGGTGCGACTTGGGCACTTAAGCTGGAATAATTCGGGCGGTTCCGCCACAGCTGGTATCGGAGCGAATACCATTACAGAGAAGTCAATAAGTCATAAATACCAACCTTTTCTAAAGTAAAACTTGCTTACCAAAGTTGGATAGATATCAGGACGATAAGGTTAGACCTAGGACGTGAAGCCTTAGGAAATAGATGGGTAGCTAGGTGGCTATGTATATAGGCCATAAAGGCTACTACTACTATTAATAAGAATGTTGTAGAAGCATCCGAACAATTAGTTAGGTCTGAGAAGACGACTAGAATGAGCATGCATCATGATTGTCGCATTATAATTTTCTCTTGTGCATCAACATGCTTCTCTCATCTTTATTCCAATAATGAGAACTTGTGAATAATGTGATGTACTGTTATGTTAGGAACTATAAGAAATGTTTTACCTTGTGCCAGATTGGTAAGTCTTGACTAGGTCGTGTTATGTGTTTCTCTTGCCTTGCTTTCTAGGAGGTACGATAACTATTTAGTCCATTTTGCCTCTAACCAATAAAAATTGTTGCCTGTTTTTCCCATAAAAGACCCCCCATTTTAAACAACCTTGAGTTTAGCAAGTGAAACCTCAAAAAAAATTCATTCTTGTGTTGGTATTTTCTAGCCCTTGTGTGTTGCACTATTGGTGATGCACCTGCACAACGTGTAACCCCCCATAACTTGACCGCTAGACCGACCCAAGTCTCCTTGTGCACTTGTTGTGTCAATTTTTTTTTTGTTGGTATCTAGTGGCGCAAACCCTATCAATGCCATGTTTCTTTCCATAAATCATTGCCCCTAAAACTTCATAGCATTCCTGTTGATCATCCAGCTGATCTTGTTGCCTACCTCTCCTTTCACCTGGATCCTGAAATCCTTTTCCTCGTAAATCATGCTGGCTGTCTCATCCAAATCTCTGGATCCTTTAATTATTCTGCCCTATTATCTGGTTATCTGCTATATCCCGTTCTCAAGTATCAGATGTTGATTTGCTTAAAATCTCTCATTTCTGGTCATTCTCATACCCCCTTCTCCGAGGGTCATAACGCTTGTTTTATCAACTTATCTCTAAAATGGCATATCCATTTGGTTCAATGGATTTGATTGTTGTCCTTGGTTCTCTCATGTCTCTAAAAGCTCATCAATCTTGATCTCATGGTTGGTTCCTCCTCATATTAAATATCGTATCGATCTTTGGCTAATAATCCCCGTGATGATCATAAAATATTTCTCTGAGTTAAAGAAAAATTCTCATGTGATGCTCTTTTGTCAGCAATCTTTGCTTCAACTCCGGTCACATTCTTATTTTCTGGGCCATACTCTCATGGGCTCCATCTAATTATGCCAAGTGAATTTTTCATTGGTTGCGTTTGGTAATGGTATTATGACTAAACGACCGATGGTGCCGCGACGAAACCGAGAGCCTCCTATGGGTGCACACATGGTTGAGCTGCTCGGCACGCGCTGGTATCGCGGTTAATAGTCGTGATCCATTACGAGACTATACTGATGTGCTATCTTTCGTGGATATTATCTCAAAGTGACCGCTGCATTTTGTCTCAACATGCCGCGATATTCTATCCAAATCTATCTTCTGTATCTTGTCAGATACCCTCTCATGAATTTGCATCTATCTTCAGCCTGGAAGTTACATGCTTCTCCACCCTTGAATATCCTCATTCGAATCTCGGGACGAGATTCTTTTTAAGGGGGGAAGGCTGTGACACCCCAGGTGTCAGCTTCGTGTTAAGTCAGGAGATTTATCCTAATCTCGGATGCTCAGTGAAAAATTCTATTTCTCGATCGTGTCTATCTCTGTTTATCAGGCTTTCTCATGGAAGTTCACCGAATTCGGAGTGATTCGATCGCGAGAAACAACCAATTTTGGAGCCTGTTGAAACTTTTATTTCTCGGAACGAATGCAAACTCCGAAATCATTCTCGAATTATAAAACTCATCTGAAGCTCATTTAATCAAACTCTCGACGATTGTTATTTGATCCGAGCCCGAGTCCGATTCCTCGAGCATCGATCTATGTCCGACTATTTTATCCGAGCCCGTTTTCTTAAACGGAATACTCAGTATGTCGCCCTCTAATTAATTCTTACTCGACTTAGCCTAGTATCTTTGTATCTAAACCGAATTCAAAACTCACTCCGACAGCGATTTTAAAATGTCACGATTCGCTTTCTCCGACTAAAATTCAAAGCCGATCAGAAATCTGAGAGAAACATTTATTTCTAAAATAGTGCGCGAGGAATTATTTCCGAGCGAAATCAAATCCAACTCTCGGCCGAATTAATCGCTCAATTGTCCATTCGCCGAAACTCTAATTCGCTCTGTTCTCTGTAGAAACGAATTCCGCGGGAGCATTTTTATTCGGAAAAATAATTTAGCGTAGCCTGATTCGTGTTTTGGGCCAGCCCAACCTAGTCCATTTGGAACCCTAGCCCTAGAGCTCTTCTATAAATAGAAGGACCCCTCACTTGCACTTGGCTTATATTCACCTACACCCCTAGCCACCACTTTCCTTCTCCCTGGCTTATTCTCCCCACGCCATCCTCCTTCCTGCTCCTTCACGCACGCTAGGGCAGGGAGCCCTTCTCCTCACGGCTGCGCGCAGGATCTTCCTCCCAGCCATGACGCCCATGCCCCCCTGCGGTTTCCATGGCGCCAAGCAGATGCAGCCATGGCCGAGCTCCCTGGGACCACACCGACGCCATCTCTCCTCCATGGCCGAGCCCCCTGGTGCAGGCGCCCCTTTCCCATCAGATCCATGGCGCGATGTCCCTCTTCCCCATCCATGGCGTGTCCTCCCCTTATCTCCATGGCCGGCGCCCCAAGCTCCAGCCGCTCCTTCTCCTTAGCGCACCTCGCCAGCAGAAAATCCCCAAGTGCAGGCGCCCAGGACAAGCCGCGAGCTCTCTGCTCCCATCTCTGTTCCCCAGCGCCCAGGCGAGCAGTGCGTCGTCGACCTCGCGCAGCAGCCACGACGACAGTTCGCGCAGCCACATGGATTCCCTCCGCGTCGCGCCCTCGGCGTGCTCGACGTATCGCAGCAGCAGCGACGCCCTCCGCTGCGCCGCGCGCGACAGATCGGGCCACCCAACATCAATCCGCGCAGTCCCCGTCGCGATGCCGTCTATCCGCGGTGAGCTCCTTGCTGTCCCGCGCTTCTCTTGCTCGATGAAATGACTAAGTCAGTAAATCGACGTTGTTGTGTGCAGCTAGCTATCGGTGTCGCGCCTCGTGCTCTACCTATGCGACAAAATGCTAGCCGGTGGACAGCACATACGACTCACCGATCTGGCTAGGTTGCTTTTGTTTTATTTACTATTTAGTCGATGGCGTGAATAGGTGCGTAAAAGTATAATCGTATAAATGGACGCGTGTGAAGAAGAAAATGAGTAGAAAAGAACTCGGGTATTTTTATTTTGATAGGAAAATATGCGATGCGTTGTTTGATGCGAAAAACTAAATTACAAAATGCGGATTATGTTTTGGGAAATACATCAATATGTGTTTGTGTGAAAAGTATAATTGTTTTATGCAATGTGATGGGATTCGTGATTATAGAGGAGTTATATTTGTTGATGTGACGAGTAGTAAAAAAAATGCTCGTTTGCGTGGAGGATGTATCGTTAAGACACGAGTGTCGGAGTGCATTTATATTAGTGGTCGCACCACATTGCTTGAAGTGTCTCGAGTGCACACCATAATAATGGTTGTATGCGAGACAGGGTGATGCGCATGATGAGTTTAGTAAAAGTTCCATCGGTATCACTTGTGTTAAGTTGAGGTTTCTTGTGCGTGTGTGCCGTGGTGTATTATAGTGATGGTGGCGTAAGATATTTGATTGAGGTGTGCGGGTATATGCCGTGATATGGTTATACTCGCAACGAGGAAAGATGTATGTATTGTGACACGATGCTTAGGTCGCTATTATATAATCGAATAAAGGATGCACATGATGGTCATGTGACTAAAGAGTAGAGTAGTGGCAAAGAGAGAAGTAAGTCTAATATTTTTAAACGATTAGTTGATAGCACCTATCGTCTTCGTCATGATTTTTGTTGTATGGCAGATCGATGCCTTGTCGTCGTAGTCTCGGGAATTTTTGGAAATGTGCTGGTGCCTTACTGATGGGGTTGTATGTACTTGTGATGTATTACAATAACCGTGTGTCATACAAGTATCCACAAATGGTGAAAGGAGTGTATGTTGGTAGTTAGAAAATGGTCACTTCGTTAGCCAATAGCCAAGCTTATGCCGAGATTTAAAATATGGGCGCGTTGAATTGAAATCATTCTTATTTAGGCGTGTGGTTAAGCAATAATAATTTTGGCTTGTGTAGTGAGGTGGTGACATGCCGAAGTAGTCATCGCTTCCTCTATGTTTTTAAGTCGAGTCAAAATGCGGGGTACTAGTAGTACGCTAGACAGGCGATGTTCCAAATAGATAAATCGGGTGATGTGGTAGTTGTCAAGCGTGATAGAGGTTGAGTCACTTATGTTATAAATTGATGCTCGACATTTGAGGTCTCCTAAAATATGGTGTTTTAAGTGACTAGTGCGTTGTCCAGTTTAAGTTGAGAAAATGGTTAAGAAAAACTAATTAACCTGCTCCCACCTATGTTTTTGAGTTGCGAAATCTAAAATACTTTGCTAAGTGTTATACTGGTTAACCAACTTGTTAGATGACTTTTGTTAAGCTCGTGGTCACGATGATTTGCTTGTTGTAGTCTAAATACGTATGGTTGTGGTCGCGGATGAAAAGTATTAGTGCTCATGTGAGGTCTAAGTTAAAATACAAATTATTGTGTGAACAACACTTCGATATCGATTATCGGGGAGAATGCGTTGTTAATTAAATATAGTACTTCTAGTGCTCATAATGACACGGATAAAAATTAGTAAGTCCACTTGTTAGTTCTCAATTGGTTATTTAACTCTAACAAATGTTAAAGTGTTACAATAATTCAAGTCTCTAGAACGCGGCAATTCTTGAATTGCATAGAAGCTGAAATGAATTGATTGTTGTTTTGGGCTACACATACTGTTTTCGGTGTGCTGTATGTTTGATGAACTAAATTATATTTTCTGTAGATATGTGCTATAGAAAAGTGGTAGATAACTTTATTATTTTGCTGGTGTTAAAATTTGACAGCCTTACACCTGATCGTTTAGGAGTTGTGCTTTTCACAAGCCCAGCACCTGAATCTGTCGAAGTTCTGAACAGATTTCAGAAATTGCAATGGTTGCTTAAGTTAATGTTGAAATAAGTAATTGGTGGTCACAAGAAAGTTGTAGATAACTCTATTATCTTACTTGTGTTAAAATTTGACAGCCATAGGTCTGACAGTTTAGGAGTTATGCTTTTTACAAATTCAGTAACTGAATCTGTCCAAATTCTGTACAGATTTCAGAAACTGTATTGTTTGTTCAATTTAATGTTACAATCTATTCATTGTCATTATAAGAAAGTTGTAGGTGCTTTTCTTATCTTGCTTGTGTTAAAATATCATAACTAAAGGCCTGACGGTTTAAGAGTTATGAAATTTACGAACTGGTTGATGTGTTCTGTCCTCTGTCAGAACAGATTTCGAAAACTGTAATGTTTGATTTGATTAAAACTGGAATCACTTCTTGGTGATTACAAAAGTTATGTAGTGCTTTTTCTAAGCTTTCCAAAAAGTCTTGTATCACTATTTTTGGTGATCTGAAGATTAAGTTATGGATGTTTAAAGTCTGAAGACTGAATCTGTCCAATTCTGGACAGCAAAGCCTTCTAGTGTATTTTATCCTTAGCTAAATATTGAATCACTTTGAGATGTTTATAAATGATGTGTATACAATTTTATTACCTTTCCAGAAAGTCTAGGAGCACCTTGTTTGGATGTCTGAATCTTCAGTTGTGAATTTTTGAAGTTGCAAGTCTGAATCTGTCCAAATCTGGACAGATCTGTTGTGTTAGCATTTTTAACCTTGCTAAGTGTGGAATCTTGTTGAGATGAAAATACCAAAGTTGTAGAGAACATTTTAAGCTTTCCAGAAAGTCCTAGTTTGCTATGTTTGCATTGATATTTGAAAAGCTATGATTAAAACAAGTAACTGTTGTGCTGTTGTCCCAAAAATCTGCAAGCACTCATTTAATTGTTAGTTCACCCTTTTGGCTCAAAATGAGGTTGGCACTAAATTCACATGTGTCATGTTTTTATACGTTCCTTTCTCTAGTTAATTGTGATGTAATATTGTATTGCGTAAATATCCAAAATGTTTGTCGTCTTTTTAGTGGTGTAATGTTGTGCGCTCGACGATATGTAGTTAGCTAACGCTAGTGGGTGTGGTTGCTTGTGATGTCTCGCTACTTAGTGTTAATTCGCTAGCGTGTACTTAAAGTATCTTGTGCTATTTCATTATATTCATCCATATGCATATTGCATCTCATTTAGGACCGAGAGATGATGATCGAGCCATCGATGTGGTGCCAACCACAAGATGCAGTTGGTGGACGACCTGAAGAATGATGGACATGACCAATGGATGCTCGCCAAGCGAGTGCCACCCAGCAAACACTGTCTAAGTGTTAAATTAAAGGCAAGCCCCGGTTTTATGCATAACCGTTTATATATGCTATTTTACTACACTTAATGTTTGTAGGCTTGTACTGTGCACTTAAGTGTAGGAGTTGACTGAAACCTTAGTTGCATGAACTCAGGATTCCTTTTTGAGATGGATACTAGCATGCTAGGTCGAGTAGCTGCTTTACTAATTAGGGATCTCGGTAGAAGTCGAGTGATTTTTCTAGCACTCACGCGAGGTCAGGAAATTGGTTGTATCCACCTTCATATCATACTGATGTCGGTCTGTGGACACGGATCCATGGGGATGCGTGGTCTACGAGATGAAATTGGAATAAGGATTAACGTGCGGATACCTGTGTCAAGCGTTTGAACGTACTAAGCACATGCCGAGAAATATGGTAAATCGGTAAGCCTAGTACCTGATTGAACCTGGCAGTAGACTTTGCCCCTCACGCGACCTGAGATGTGGTCTCCCATTCCGGTTATGGTGGGTACAAGTGCGGTCACTGCACGACGGCAGTCGGGGTCAGTGAGGCATTGTACGCCAAGGCGGTGAGCCCTGATCTGCTGACGGGGAATCGATGGGGACGGTTGATGTGTGTGGGGACGGAGTGCCTCGCCATATCGTGTGTTTAGGTTTACCTTGCAAGGATAAAAACTCGATTCGAATCGTCTGCTTCTCGTAGCTAATGAGACTGCTTGATCCATTGTACCGCATTGAGTAATAAGTGGAAATGAGGTGACTGGCAAAAGATGTTGATTGATATAATGTTTGATACCATGTATGATTAGCTAGGTACACATCTAGTTAAAAGGGTCATACTAAAACTTGAAAATCTAAAACTTGATTTTAGACTCAGCTAGTGCTTTTGGCAAACCAAACCCCTCAGCCAAACAACTGCATGTCTAGGGGTAGAGGAGTAGACTCCTCACACCGGGTAAGTCTAGCTGAGTATTAGTATACTCAGCCTTGCTTGTGGCATAATTTTTTGCAGGTACTCCTTGATTTGGTTGATGGTGTGACTTGGCCTTCGTCCCTGCCACCGGGATAGACGGTCGAGTGGGTTACTGCTCCCGCAGGAGAGGACCAGGAGGAGTAGCGTGGCTAGGCTTCGCCATGTTACTCGGGTTTTCTCCGTTAGTTATTTCCGCTGCATTAAAATTTATGGTTATTATTTCTGAAACTCCGATAATGTAATCACTAATGATACTTACTAAATTTGTGGTATTATGTTTTATTGTATTTCTCTGTGCCTCACCTTCGTGTGAGCTAGTGGTATTCGATCCTGGTAAGTGGCTTTATCGGACTAGATCCGAGGGACTGACGGGTTATTCCTGTTTAAGTGTGTTGCTGCCCTTAAGGGTGCGACTTGGGCACTTAAGCTGGAATAATTTGGGCGGTTCCGCCACACTCGGCACGCTCCAAATTGGGGGGGGGGCTCGTCCGTCATTGACTGTTGCTATTCTAGCAAAGGGAAGGTGTTTTTCGGACCTTCGACTTAAGGCCTTCGTCCATGTCGCAGTCTGAATTTGTTATCTTAAACAAATTAATACTGCGAGGGGCTACTGTTGGGGGCCTTCGTCCTCCGTAGGTCCTCAAAAACGTGATTTAACAATATCTTCCAAGTGTGACATGTGAATAGGTACCTTTGGACTCAGGCTAAAAGCATGTACGATGTAAAAAGCATGATCGTGACGAAGGTTGGAGTTGTTCCGAAGCTACGTGCTGGGGAGCTTCGGCTAAATGGCGGAAAAAGGAACCGACTTAAAGAGGAAATGGCTATCTAGTCCTCATAGAATTGTCTATAAGTTAATAATAAATGTAAAGGGCATGAATGGAATTTCTCACAGGCTGCGTCTTGTGTCTATAAATAGATGAACAGTACCCCCGTACTGTTCACGCTGACTTGTACTTGCTTTTGCGTCACGCTTGTACTTTTTTGCCTTCTATCAAGCCGAAGGTACATTTGTAATTCAATATTGTTTCTGTCTTTCCAGGATAATACAATGAATTAATAATGTTATGTGATTGTTTATCTTGTCTCTTATATTTCATATACTTCTTCTTTTATTAACATATATCACGTTGATGGAGGTATGTCCTTCATAACCTTCGTCTGAAGATCATTATATCCTGAGCGAAATAATACTTCGAAGGACGAAGGACATTAATATTTAACATTTTGTGTTGCCTTGTTCTTAACTCATAGCATTTGAGAACAAGTCCCCAACAGTTAGTTATATTCCGCTGCATTCCGAACAATGATCACTACTTTTGATAAACTCCGATGATGTTGTAATAATCTTAAGTACTTCCTTAATGTATGGTTTTATGCTTTATTGTATTTGCTCTGTGCCTCACCTTCGAGTGAGTACGTGGTACTTGATCCTATTAGTGGCCTTGTCGGACTAGATCCGAGGGACTGACGTTTTATTCCTATTTAAGTGTGGTCTAGCCTCTAAGGTGGGACATAGGCACTGAAGTTGGAATAACTCGGGTGGTTCTGCCACAGATATGATAGATATTCGCCAGCAGATAATGACGCCATATATTTCTGGGCATGAACCACAATAGCTAATTCCAGGTCATGAGTTGGATAATGTTCCTCATGCCGGCGCAACTGTCTTGAGGCGTATGCTACAACTCGGCCTTCTTGCATCAAGACACAACCTAAACCACTGCCTGATGCGTCACAATACACATCAAAAGGCTTTTGAATGTCCGGTTGAGCTAATACCGGAGCAGTGGTCAATAACACCTTTAGCTGCTCGAAGGCTTCATTGCATCTTGAAGACTAGTTAAATTTCGTATCATTCTTCAATAAACTTGTGATTGGCTTCACAAGCTTGGAAAAATCTGGAATAAATCGGCCGTAATAACCAGCCAGTCCAAGGAAACTTCAGACGTGGTTGGTGGTTTCCACTCCAAAATATCATTGACTTTGCTGGGATCCACCGCAATCCCCTTGGCAGACAATACGTGTCCCAGAAATTGAATTTCCTCCAGCTAGAACGCGCATTTACTGAATTTAGCATATAGTTGATGCTCCCTTAAGCGCGTTAACACGATCCGCAAATGCCGAGCATGCTCCTCTTCATTCTTGGAATATATCAAAATATCATCAATGAACACCACCACAAATTTATCCAACTCAGGCATGATTACCGAGTTCATCAGATATGTGAAATGGGCAGGAGCATTTGTTAATCCGAAAGACGTAACCAGATATTCAAATAATCCATACCGCTTAGTGAATGCGGTCTTGGGTATATCTTCGGGTCAGATACGGATCTGATGGTAACCCGACCTGAGGTCAGTCTTGGAAAATACCCGAGCTCGGGTAAGCTGATCAAATAAGATATCAATCCGGGGAAGAGGGTACTTATTCTTGATGGTGATCTCATTAAGGGGTCTGTAATCCACACACATCCGAAGCGTTTGGTCCTTCTTCTTGACAAAGATGGCTGGACAACCCCAAGGTGACAAGCTTGGTCGGATGAATCCCTTTTCTAGCAGATCTTGTAATTGTGTCTTGAGCTCTGTCAACTCATTCGAAGGCATTCGGTACGACCTTCTAGAAACAGGAGCCGTACCAAGCTTCAACTCAATCACAAATTCTACATCTCTCTCTAGAGGCAATCCAGGCAGATCCTCTGGAAAGACGTCCAGGAATTCACATACTACCAGAATATCTTGGATCTCCGGTATGATGGCTTCATATACACTACCAAATGGTTTAGCTGTAGTAGCTACGGGAATGGACAAGAGAACCTCTTCCTGGCCATAGCTCAACCTGATGGTTCTCAGTTCAGTGTTGAGGATAGCTTTATGATGGGCTAACCAATTCATGCCCAGAATTACATCTATATCTTGGCCTTTCAGAACAATCATATTTGTGGGAAAGTCCTGTTCAGCCAATGTTACGGGCACATGGAAAGCCATTTCTTTAGTGAATATTTGTCCCCCAGGCAAATGAATAATGAACCCTTCGCTTGATTCAATGCATGGAATGCAATATTTCTCCACAAACTTCTTGCTTATGAATGTATGTGAAGCACAAAATCAAAGAGAATAACTGCAGGGTGATTGGCCACGAGAAACGTACCCATCATGACCGGCTCTCCCTCCAGTGTAGTGGCCACTTGTGTATAATAGATTCACCCATTTTTGTTCATATTCTTGCCCGTTGCATTATTTTCCGTGTTTCCCTTGCCTTGGCTGGAACTCTCCGGGTTCTGCTGATTATTGGAGTTGTTCCGCTTCGGATATGGGTAGTCTTTGATGAAATGTCCAGACTTCCCACAATTGAAGCAGCCAGTTGATGAACTCGAGAGTGCGGGGAAACGAGCACCAAGGGCACTCGGCTGAGTTGTTGAGGTGGGGGCAGTAGCAGGGTGGATGAGTATAGGCTGTTTGAAGGGATAGAAGGGTGGATGAGGTGAAGAACGGTTTTGATTAAAAGGTCGGATCACCAACCTTTGTCGCTTTTTAGGCCCTGGTTGGACCTATCACCTCCATAGTCCTTTGACTTCCCTGGGCCTGCATACTTAGCTTCAACTTCCAGTGTCGTGCTGACATCCCTACTGTATGAGAGGTCGAGGCAAGTGGCCATCTTCCGTTGTAGTCGGTCATTAAGGCCTCTCATAAAACAATTCCTCTTTTTCAAGTCAGTATTGACCTGGTCAATTGTGTACTGGGACAAATGATTGAACTTGTTGAGGTACTGTGTAAAAGTATCTCCACCTTGTTTGAGTTTCATGAATTCTTCTTGCTTCATATGGAGCACTCCCTCTAGAATGTAGTGCTCCCGAAATGCCAATTTAAATTCATCCCAGGTGACTTGATGTCTGGCAGGCTGAATGGCCACATAGTTTCCCCACCAGGTGCTGGCAGGGCCTCTTAACTGCTAAGCCGCAAATAATGGCTTCTGGGTCTCCGTGCATCGGATGAGTCCAAACTTCTGCTCAATAACCCGAATCCATTCGTCAGCTTCGAGGGGATCTTCAGCTTTGATGAATAGTGGGGGTCGGGTTTCTGAGAAATCCAAATATGAAGTTTCGCGGGGTCCCTACGGATAAGCTCTCCCGCCTTGTTGCTGAAGCTGCTATCTCGCCATTTCACGAAGGAAGCGGGTGTTGTCAGCGGTCGTGGTGACTAAGTCAGCGATAGCCTCGGCCAGTGTGGGTGGAACCGATGGTGGATTTGGTGTATCATCTTGACCACGAGATGTTCCCGCGCCGTCTTGTGCACGAGTTCGAGATGGCATCTGAAGCAAAGAAATATTTGGAAAATATCACATGCTGATACATACCATCATTTTACATTACTTAAGATGTAATGTTACAAACTCAGTGTATAACATGACTTCCTTACCTATCTTACATTAACACTATTTCTAAACTATACTACTACTAGTATTTATTATCCTTAGCAACTTTGTTGTCGGGTGTAGGAGTCCATTCATCAGCCAGGTTCATTGAAGGAGGGGGCTTGAAAAGATCCAGTTCCCCACCCAACGCTTCACCTGTTGTTCCAGAAGGTCCAGCTCCCATTCCGACAGGGTCTACAGGTATGTCAGGGTGTTGTCGTGAATACAATTCATGAACTTCCTCATGCAATGTATTGCAGTACACCTGCAAGTTATCAACGGCCGTGCTAAGCTCCTCCACACGGGCTCGAGCTTTGGCCTCTCGGTCCCAAGCAATGGAACGCGAGTTGACGGCACAATCGAGTGCCAAATCTCGTTCGGCAAGCTTGTCTTGCAGATGTTGGATGTTAGTTCTTAACTCATTTATGCGCTGACCATCCTCGACCCACACAATGTTTCTGTGACGCAGCTCCGTTCGAAGTTGCTCCACCTGAGCTTCTAAATCTCCAATGGGATCATTGTTGTCGCTGCTGCTATCCTCATGCCTTGGAGACAGCTGATGGCGAGGCACGCCAATCGGTCCAGTGGACTTGCGCGTGGTTTTCCTTATTATGTGCGGCGGCATATCTCCATAAGGGGGAAAATCTTATTAGTATAGTTCTTATCATGATGCATGCATAATTACAGAATCAACCTTAGTTGATTCACAACCTTCTATACATTGCACTCTACTATCTGGTCTTTATATAAGTATTTCAGAAGGTAGTTAGATAAGAAGGAAAGAAATTTTCTTAGATAAGTCTTTGAAAATTCTTTTTGAAAATGCCTTGTAACATCTGCAGGGATGGGCTTCGCTCCGATACCAGCTGTGACAGAACCTCCCAAGTCATTAGGCCCACCTACAGTTGTCTTTGTCCATCGGACCTCAGACTACCCTGCAGGTGCACCTGATCACTTGACAAGTTCGGTATATGTGTTCTTTACCTTGCCCAAGAGCGTTTCACCCGTCACGCAGATATTACAACATATCAGAGGTACGAGTATGCAGAAGCAGTTACAACAACTTTATTTTACATTAAAGTAGAGAAAGAGTAGTATTATTACAAACCAGTAAAATATAAGAGTGCTGGAGTAAGATTATTACATAACTTGGGAGGCAAAAACCCCTCCCGATAAATAGTAAAAAGTTTATAAAGGAGGACACTTCCTCCCGAGGCTTCAGTCTTGGTTTTCTTCCTTAGGCACCACCTTGGAACAAAAGCAACAAAAATTTGTTGCTTCCTCACCTACAACAACATGGGTTCGAAAACCCTGAGTATAGAGTCTACTTTCGCAAGTCTTACCCGTCAAAATAAAAGACTCTCAAGGATATGCTGGCTTTTGGGAATCAAGGTATGGCTTATCAAGAATCAAATACTCTGTTTGCAGAAATGCTTACTAATAGTGGATCCTTAAAATCCAGTTTTACTTGTCAGGTTAAGTAAAGTTACCTGCATCTAGAGTTCTTTCTACCCTAGTTCAAGCACTCGACCTACACTAGCCAATTTCTTATCAACCCTTCTTGTTCACTGGAATGCTACGTGTAGGTCAGTGACCAAGTCTTCATGTCCGAGAAGTAACGGCGATCCGAATCGATTAATACCCAATTGGGGATCTCCGATCACACGACATATGTAGCACTTAACCCTTGCATATGTCAACTCGACACCGGGGTTCTTAAGACCAGATCAGGTTCACGCCAACCGAGAGCACAGATACACCACCGTCCAGCCTCTTGCCACGTAGGGTGCACGCTACTCTCACCATCTCTCCACTCCCATTGCGTGTTATCTTATTCTAGTATTAGTCTGCCTGAGGCAAAGCTTACCCATGACGAGGCATGTGACCAGTTAAAAGGTCCTCGATCATCAAGCCTACATCGAGACGGTCCTTAATCGACTCAGATGGAGACACTACACCGAGACTCTCCTCTCGTGCAAGTCACCCGCCCGGTCTCAGCTTTATCATTTCAAACCCACAGTTTGGTACCTGGCAGAGGTACATCTTTTCCGATGTTGAACCCATCACGGCCATGATGGATCCACCATCAAGTTTTATTTTGAAAACATCCCACCCACTTGAAGCATCATCTTTTGTCAAAAGAAAACATTTTGTTTTTCTAGAGCAAGGCTAAGCATAAGAAAAACCTTTTTATAAAACAGGGGATCAAGGAAAGGGAATCAAATTCTCAAGGAAGGAATTGCAGCAACTTGTTTAGCCCACAACTCCTATTACCTAATGCATTAAGCAAGTGAGAAAAATTTTAAAATAGGAAGGAGGTGGCAAATGCACTGGGGCTTGCCTTGTGTTATAGGTGAGCCAGGCTCTGCTCCACAGATGTCAAAATAAAAGCAGTTCCTGGCCTGTGGTTCTTCAGGTGGTGGTGGTGTAGTCCTTTCTTCTTCAACTTCTATCTCTTCTTCGATTTTATATATAGCCATATATAATCATGAATGCTCATGTAATGCTTATGCAAATGCTGAGATAATAAAAGTACATTATCTTAGGTCTTGAATACAATTTTCCTTCATGGATCTCCAGGAAACTAGGGTCTTTGGAGTCAATAGTGAAGTTCATAGGGCAGAAGACTAGGGTTTTGGGTTCTAGGTACCAAACAGGGACCAAATCATACCAAACTATACCCAAGGCTTCTAAATAGCATTTAAAGTTTATTTACGAAGTTTGGTGGTTTTTGGAATTATTAATTAATTTCTAAAATTCCAGGGGTATATGTTTTGGCTAATTTAAATACTCCATAATTCCTTATTTGAACTAAAAATCATGAAACTATTTTTATTAAATACTATAGAAAATCAGGAGCCTAGCAAAATTGGTCTGGTATTTTTAACATTTTTCTATAGTTTCTTATGGATTTCTAAAGCTTCTCGGAAAAAGAAAATGGAAAACTTTTAACAATGTTGGGCCAAAACTGACCCAACCGGCCCAACTCTAAGCGGAATACGGGGGCGCGCCCGAGACCGCGTGGTGAACTTTGCGCAGAAGCCCCTGTCGGTTCAAACATCTAAGAAGGAGTCCTCGACTGGTTTTTAATGGGTCACTGACACATGCAAATAAACCCCCGCGCTTCTATTCCTTCACACCCCGAGGTCCACGACGGGGAGCGACAGCGAACCGAGCTCCGGCGAACTCATACCGGCCACGATATTGAATGATCGGTGCTCTAATTTGGCTGAGACCTGATTCAACACTTAAGAAGTGTTTCCCCTCAATCAAGTTCACAAGCGGAGCTCTAAATCATTCAGTCCACGGAGACAGCACATACAATGGATGAACAGAAGTCTTCCCGGTGATCTAGGGCAGTCTAGCTCAATTGAATGGGTCGAGCAGCATTAGGAGAACCTAAGGACACTAAACCGGAAGAGCAGAGAGTATGAACAGACCTGGAACAAGCTAGCCACGACGAGGACTCTTTCACGGTGGCGGAAACCAATTTGGGGGAAAAGAGCAATTCATGGGCTCTGGTGAGTAATTGAGGGCACAAGCGGTTGGATTGGATGCCGGATTACCTAACAGAGCCGAGGGTGTGCTCAATTTATAGCATGCTTGAGCGGTGGCTAGTGAATTTGATGGAGACGCGCGGCGGTCGGAGAGGAGGAGGGGCACTGGCGCAAACGATTAGTGGCTTTCACCGTGGCGGACTTACCTGCGATGAGCCAGTGATATAGAGCGGCTTACGGCGACGTGGTGAAGCCATAAGGCACATGGCATCCGATCGACGGGCGGCCAACTCCGATGAACTTATCTGAGCCACTCGCAAAGCAAAAGGAGTACGGCGGCCAGCCTCCGGTGTTATCCTGTGGCGAAGAGCTTTTTCCCATAAGCGTTATCTGGTCACCGGTGAGCACGAATCACAACGGCGGCGTGAATCCGGGCGCACGGTTCACCGGCGGCGAGGTTCTCTGAACCTGACCCTATCCATTCACTGTACCATTGGAAACGTTCAACAGAGCGCCTGACAGAGCAACTTGTAACGCCTAGATCTCGGATTTTTGTGCCAGAACATGCCAATCCGTCTGCAGCAAACTTGTAGCCCATTATTTCAACTATAATTCTGCTATAGCAACTACCCTCAATCGAGCAATGAATCTAACTCTAAATCGAGCTCTAAGTTCATCCTACTTTACTGCTAGTGACGATTCAGACTTAGGCTGTCTGACAGCCCAACTTTGGGCCTAATTATCTCCAAAATTTTCTTGACACCAAGGCTTAACCCCTTTAGCAAAATTGTACTCCTATAGTAGCTTTACAAGTTTGGTGTGTTGACCCTAGGCAAAATCTTTGTATCTTTAGCTCTATAGAGTTCCAAAGTCAGCTATATTCACTGATTCTCAGACTTAGTCATGGGAGGGAAATTGAGTGGCTTTTTTGCAAATAAGCCCAATTCACATCTTTTGACTTGCAAATCTTCAAATATGTGAACCATATGACTTGTGGTACCTTAACACCTTGGTTTTTGCACTTAGGTCCAAAAGTGTGCAAAATTTACATATACCCCCCTAGGGTTTCAGTTCAGGGTTTTCCAGGGGTCTATTTAAGGTTTTGGTACTTCTAGGGTTTGGATGCCACTTAGGTCCATTAATGGTTATATTTTATGACCATTTCTAATGAGTTTTTGAAGTTTTCTCTCACTTGGGCTTTATTGGCACTTCTAAGCCCAGTCTAGGGTTAAGTACCCTACCCTAGGGTTTTACCCATGACATGTCATCTCAATACAACTTGTTTGAAATTTGTGCCTAGTGAATGCACTCTAAGTGTAACAATCACATGATATGCTAATGCTCATGATGTTATGCTCAAGTTTTAGTGGCAGTTACACCAGGGGTGTTACAAATTCTAGCCATCTTCGCTGCCTCATGTTTAACTCTAACTGAGTATATATGTACTTGAGGCTCTTGTGGTCCGTGCAGATATCACACTTCTGCCCATAAAGATAATGTCTCCAGGTCTTCAGTGCATGAACCACTACTGCTAGCTCCAGATCATGAGTGGGGTAATTCCTCTCGTGAACTTTCAAATGTCGGGACAAGTATGCCACTACTTTCCCTTCCTGCATTTGAAAGGGAAATGTGCCCCTAGGCCATTTCTAAGTATTTTGGTGATTGGGTGCCAACGCAAGTGCTTTTTTGTTGATCTGTGCAATGTGGTGGACAAAGTGCAAATCATGTCAAAAGGTATGTTTCTAGACTTAGTACATTGTTTATGGACTAATGTATTGTGTCTAAGTGCTGGAAACAGGAAAAATTGAATTGAAAATGAGATGGCTAAGTTCTGTCAAAGTCAGAGCAGTCTGGGTGCACCGGACTGTCCGGTGGTGCAACGGACAGTGTCCGGTGCGCCAGGCTGGCTCGAGCGAACTGGCCGCTCTCGGGAATTCATCGGCGACGTACGGCTATAATTCACCGTACTGTCCGGTGTGCACCGGACTGTCCGGTGACCCAACGGTCGGCCGGGCCAACGGTCGGCTGCGCGATCTGCGCAAGACACGTGGCCGAGCCAATGGTCGGGAGGGGGCACCGGACTGTGTCCGGTGCGCCAACGGCTCCCAGGCGCCAACGGTCGGTTTCGCCAGGAAAGGAAAGAAATCCGCACCGGACAGTGTCCGGTGTGCACCGGACTGTCCGGTGCGCCAGGCGACAGAAGGCAAGATTTGTGAACTCATTGAGTCGTGTTGAGAGCTCTTGTTGCGACTTGTGTGCGTGGTGTTGCTGTGATTTCTTGTCTTGAGTGTGTTGCTTATCCCTCTCTTACTCCGTGCTTCTTTGTGAACATCAAAAGTGTAAGGGCGAGAGGCTCCAAGTTGTGGAGATTCCTCGCGAACGGGATAAGAAAAGAAAAGCAAAACACCGTGGTATTCAAGTTGATCATTGGATCACTTGAGAGGAGTTGAGTGCAACTCTCGTCCGTTGGGACGCCACAACGTGGAGTAGGCAAGTTTTGTACTTGGCCGAACCACGGGATAAACCACTGTGTCATCTCTGTGTTGATCTCTTTGTGGTTGTCGTGTTGTGCAAGTTCTCCTTTCTAGCCACTTGGCGATTATTGTGCTAACACTTAACCAAGTTTTTGTGGCTTAAGTTTCAAGTTTCACAGGATCACCTATTCACCCCCCCTCTAGGTGCTCTCAATTGGTATCGGAGCCATTCTCTTCAAGAAGGGACTAATCGCCCGAAGAGATGGATTCTAAGGGAAAGGGGATGGCGGTCAACAACGAGAAGGAGTCTATCTTCAATGAGTCGAAAGATGACAAGCCTACGGACTCGGGCTCGAGCCACAAAAGAAGAGACGGGAAGAAGAAGAAGACAAGGCGCATCAAGGAGATCATCTACTACGACGATAGCGACGAATCCACTTCTTCCCAAAAGGACGATGACGACTACGAGAAAAAGAAAACGGTCAATTCAAACTTTTCTTTTGATTATTCTCGTATTCCGCAAAGCACAAATGCTCATTTACTCTCCATTCCACTTGGTAAACCTCCTCACTATGATGGAGAGGACTACGGATTTTGGAGTCACAAAATGCGTAGTCATTTGTTCTCTCTCCATCCAAGCATATGTGAGATAGTCAAGAATGGAATGCATTTTGATAGCAGTGATAGTCCCATGTTTATCAATGAGCAAATTCACAAAAATGCACAAGCTACTACTGTTCTTCTAGCATCATTGTGCAAGGATGAATACCATAAAGTGAGCGGCTTGGATAACGCCAAGAAGATTTGGGACACCCTCAAAATCTCACATGAGGGGAACGACGTCACCATGCTCACCAAGATGGAGTTGGTGGAGGGCGAACTCGGGAGATTCACTATGATAAGGGGGAGGAGCCAACCCAAACATACAACCGGCTCAAGACCCTTGTCAACAAGATAAGGAGCTATGGAAGCACGCGATGGACGGATCACGACGTCGTCCGCCTAATGCTAAGGTCCTTTACTGTTCTTGATCCTCATCTTGTGAACAATATTCGTGAGAATCCTAGGTACACCAAGATGACACCTGAGGAGATACTTGGAAAGTTCGTAAGCGGGCGGATGATGATCAAGGAGGCTAGATACGTGGATGATGCATTGAATGGTCCAATCCAAGAGCCTCAAACTATCGCTCTCAAAGCAACGAGAAGCAAGGAGGCGCTACCAAGCAAGGTGGCGCAAATTGAGGCGGCCGGGCTTGATGATGAAGAAATGGCCCTCATCATCAAGCGCTTCAAGACGGCGCTAAGGGGTCGCAAAGAGCATCCCAACAAGACCAAGACGAAGGGGAAGCGCTCGTGCTTCAAATGTGGTAAGATTGGTCACTTTATCGCTAATTGTCTTGATAATGATAGTGACCAGGAAAAGAAGAGTGGAAATGGGAAAAGAAGAAGAATTACAAGAAGGCAAAGGGCGAGGCACATATTGGAAAGGAGTGGGATTCGGATTGCTCCACATCCGACTCCGACAACGAAGGACTCGCCGCCACCGCTTTCAACAAGTCATTCCTCTTCCCCAACGAGCATCACACATGCCTCATGGCTAAGGAGAAGAAAGTAAGTACTCGAAACTCTACTTATGCTTCTTCTAGTGAGGATGAGTCTAGTGATGATGATGAAATAGACTATTCATGCTTATTTAAGGGCTTCGATAGATCTAAGATTGACAAGATTAATGAATTAATTGATGCTTTAAATGATAAGAATAGTCTACTAGAAAAGCAAGAGGATCTTTTGTATGAAGAACATGACAAGTTTGTAGAGGCACAAAAATCCCTTGCATTAGAAATTAAAAGGAATGAAATGCTTGCTTGTGAGTTGTCTACATGCCATGATTCTATTTCTAACTTAAAGAGCATAAATGATGATTTGAATGCTAAGTTAAAAATAACTAGTAAATCAACATCCTGTGTAGAAACTGATGTTATTTGCAATAGGTGTAAAGATCTTGATATTGATGCTTGTAGTGAACACATAGCCTCTATTGCAAAATTAAATGACGAGGTGGCCAGTCTTAATGCCCAACTTAAGACTAGCAAGAGTGATTTTGATAAACTAAAATTTGCTAGGGATGCCTACACGGTTGGTAGACACCCCTCAATTAAGGATGGGCTTGGCTTCAAGAGGGAAGCCAAGAACTTGACAAGCCATAAGGCTCCCATCTCCGCCAAGGAGAAAGGGAAGGCCCCTATGGCTAGTAGTACTAAAAAGAACCATGCTTTTATGTACAATGATAGAAGACAGTCTTATAGGAGTTGTAATGCTTATGATGCTTTTGACTCTAATGCCATGTTTGCTTCTAGTTCTTCCTATATGCATAGTAGAAATGTGTTTAGAAGAAATGTTGTTCATATGCCTAGGAGAAATGTTGTCAGTATTCCTAGGAAAGTTAATGAACCTTCTACAATATATCATGCTTTAAATGCTTCTTTTGCTATTTGTAGAAAGGATAGGAAGATAGTTGCTAGAAAATTAGGGGCAAAATGAAAGGGAGATAAAACTTGTATTTGGATCCCTAAGACAATTGTGACTAACCTTGTAGGACCCAACAAGAGTTGGGTACCTAAGACCCAAGCCTAAATTTGCCTTGCAGGTTTATGCATCCGGGGGTTCAAGCTGGATTATCGACAGCGGATGCACAAACCATATGACGGGGGAGAAGAAGATGTTCACCTCCTACGTCAAAAACAAGGATTCCCAAGATTCAATAATATTCGGTGATGGGAATCAAGGCAAGGTAAAAGGGTTAGGTAAAATTGCTATTTCATCCGAGCACTCTATATCCAATGTATTTTTAGTTGAGTCTCTTGGATATAATTTGTTATCTGTTAGTCAATTATGCAATATGGGATATAATTGTCTATTCACAAATGTAGATGTGTCTGTCTTTAGAAGAAGTGATGGTTCACTAGCTTTTAAGGGTGTATTAGACGGCAAACTTTACTTAGTTGATTTTGCAAAAGAGGAGGCCGGTCTAGATGCATGCTTAATTGCTAAGACTAGCATGGGCTGGCTGTGGCATCGCCGCTTAGCACATGTGGGGATGAAGAACCTTCACAAGCTTCTAAAGGGAGAACACGTAATAGGTATAACCAATGTAACTTTCGAAAAAGATAGACCTTGTGCAGCTTGTCAAGCAGGTAAACAAGTGGGAGGAGCACATCACAGCAAGAATGTGATGACCACATCAAGACCTTTGGAGCTGCTACACATGGACCTCTTCGGACCCGTCGCCTATCTAAGTATAGGAGGAAGTAAGTATGGTCTTGTTATAGTTGATGACTTTTCCCGCTTCACTTGGGTATTCTTTTTGCAGGATAAATCTGAAACCCAAGGGACCCTCAAGCGCTTCCTAAGAAGAGCTCAAAACAAGTTTGAGCTCAAGGTGAAAAAGATAAGGAGCGACAATGGGTCCGAGTTCAAGAACCTTCAAGTGGAGGAATACCTTGAGGAGGAAGGGATCAAGCACGAGTTCTCCGCTCCCTATACACCACAGCAAAATGGTGTGGTAGAGAGGAAGAACAGGACGCTAATAGACATGGCGAGGACGATGCTTGGAGAGTTCAAGACCCCCGAGCGTTTTTGGTCGGAAGCCGTGAACACGGCTTGCCACGCCATCAACAGGGTCTACCTTCATCGCCTCCTCAAGAAGACGTCATATGAGCTACTAACCGGTAACAAACCCAATGTTTCGTATTTTCGAGTTTTTGGGAGTAAATGCTACATTCTAGTGAAGAAGGGTAGGAATTCCAAATTTGCTCCCAAATCCGTAGAAGGGTTTTTGTTAGGTTATGACTCAAATACAAAGGCGTATAGAGTCTTCAACAAATCATCGGGTTTGGTTGAAGTCTCTAGAGACGTTGTATTTGATGAGACTAATGGCTCTCCAAGAGAGCAAGTTGTTAATTGTGATGATATAGATGAAGAAGATGTTCCAACGGCCGCAATACGCACCATGGCGATTGGAGATGTGCGACCACAGGAACAAGATGAGCAAGATCAACCTTCTTCCTCAACAATGGTGCAAACCCCATCTCAAAATGATGAACAGGAGGCGTGTGATCAAGGGGGAGCACAAGATGATCATGCAATGGAGGAAGAAGCGCAACCGGCACCTCCAACCCAAGTTCGAGCGATGATTCAAAGGGATCATCCCGTCGACCAAATTTTGGGTGATATTAGCAAGGGAGTAACTACTCAATCTCGATTAGTTAATTTTTGTGAGCATTACTCCTTTGTCTCTTCTACTGAGCCTTTCACGGTAGAAGAGGCCTTGCTAGATCCGAATTGGGTGTTGGCCATGCAGGAGGAGCTCAACAACTTCAAAAGAAATGAAGTTTGGACACTTGTGCCTCATCCCAAGCAAAATGTTGTGGGAACCAAGTGGGTGTTCCGCAACAAACAAGACGAGCACGGGGTGGTGACAAGGAATAAGGCACGACTTGTGGCAAAAGGTTATGCCCAAGTCGCAGGTTTGGACTTTGAGGAGACTTTTGCTCCTGTGGCTAGGCTAGAGTCCATTCGTATTTTGCTAGCATATGCCGCTCACCATTCTTTCAGGTTGTTCCAAATGGATGTGAAGAGCGCCTTCCTCAACGGGCCAATAAAGGAGGAGGTGTACGTGGAGCAACCCCCTGGCTTCGAGGATGAACGGTACCCCGACCACGTGTGTAAGCTCTCTAAGGCGCTCTATGGACTTAAGCAATCCCCAAGAGCATGGTATGAATGCCTTAGAGACTTTTTAATTGCTAATGCTTTCAAGGTTGGGAAAGCCGATCCAACTCTTTTTACTAAGACTTGTGATGGTGATCTTTTTGTGTGCCAAATTTATGTCGATGACATAATATTTGGTTCTACTAACCAAAAGTCTTGTGAAGAGTTTAGCAGGGTGATGACTCAGAAATTCGAGATGTCGATGATGGGCGAGTTAAGCTACTTCCTTGGGTTCCAAGTGAGGCAACTCAAGGATGGAACCTTCATCTCTCAAATGAAGTACACACAAGATTTGATCAAGAGGTTTGGGATGAAGGACGCCAAGCCCGCAAAGACTCCGATGGGAACCGACGTACACACGGACCTCAACAAAGGAGGTAAGTCCGTTGATCAAAAAGCATACCGGTCTATGATAGGGTCTTTACTTTATTTATGCACTAGTAGACCGGATATTATGCTTAGCGTATGCATGTGTGCTAGATTTCAATCTGATCCAAGGGAGTGTCACTTAGTGGCCATGAAGCGAATTCTTAGATATTTAGTCGCTACGCCTTGCTTCGGGATCTGGTATCCAAAGGGGTCTACCTTTGACTTGATTGGATATTCAGACTCCGACTATGCTGGATGTAAGGTCGATAGGAAGAGTACATCGGGGATGTGCCAATTCTTAGGAAGGTCCCTGGTGTCATGGAGTTCTAAGAAACAAACCTCCGTTGCCCTATCCACCGCTGAGGCCGAGTACGTTGCCGCAGGACAGTGTTGCGCGCAACTACTTTGGATGAGGCAAACCCTCAGGGACTTTGGCTACAATCTGAGCAAAGTCCCACTCCTATGTGATAATGAGAGTGCTATCCGCATGGCGGATAATCCTGTTGAACACAGCCGCACTAAGCACATAGACATCCGGCATCACTTTTTGAGAGACCACCAGCAAAAGGGAGATATCGAAGTGTTTCATGTTAGCTCCGAGAACCAACTAGCCGATATCTTTACCAAGCCTCTAGATGAGCAGACCTTTTGCAAGTTGCGTAGTGAGCTAAATGTCTTAGATTCGCGGAACTTGGATTGATTTATAGCATACATGTGTTTATGCCTTTGATCATGTTCCTTATGCATTTTGTTGCTTAATTATGGTGCTGAAGTTGTACAAGCACTCCCCGGACCTCACAAGTCTGTTGCAAAGTGATGCACATATCTAGGGGGAGATGTGTTACAACTTGAACCTTTGAGACTAACTATGTGCTTGAGTTTGCTTGATTTAGTCTCGAAGGAGGATTGAAAGGGAAGAGGTGGACTTGGACCATGCAAGACTTCCACTGCACTCCGATGAACGAGTAACTCATTCCAAGTTCATCTCATGCACTCTTATTGCCTTTATATTCTTATTGAAGATTTTGGTAAGGCAATGGGGTTCCAGGGCCAAGATTGATCCCATTTTGGTGCTTGATGCCAAAGGGGGAGAAAATAAAGGCCAAAGCAATAAATGGATCAGCTACCACTTGAGAATTTTGAAAATAATAGAATAGAGCTTTTGTTTTGTCAAAATACTCTTATTGGCTCTTTTACCAAAAGTTGGCTTCTTGTGGGGAGAAGTGTTGATTATGGGAAAAAGGGGGAGTTTTTGAAATCTTGAATCAATTTCTCTTGGAACGACTCTCTTCATGTCTTAACAAGTGTGTTTGACTTAGAGATAGAAATTTGAGTTTGATTTGCAAAAACAAACCAAGTGGTGGCAAAGAGTGATCCATATATGCCAAAAATGAATCAAAATAATTTTGAGTTCTCATTTGCATTAATATAGCACTTGTTCTAGTTGCTTTATGTTGTGTTGGCATAAATCACCAAAAAGGGGGAGATTGAAAGGGAAATGTGCCCCTGGGCCATTTCTAAGTATTTTGGTGATTGGGTGCCAACGCAAGTGCTTTTTTGTTGATCTGTGCAATGTGGTGGACAAAGTGCAAATCATGTCAAAAGGTATGTTTCTAGACTTAGTACATTGTTTATGGACTAATGTGTTGTGTCTAAGTGCTGGAAACAGGAAAAATTGAATTGAAAATGAGATGGCTAAGTTCTGTCAAAGTCAGAGCAGTCTGGGTGCACCGGACAGTGTCCGGTGCGCCAGGCTGGCTCGAGCGAACTGGCCGCTCTTGGGAATTCATCGGCGACGTACGACTATAATTCACCGGATTGTCCGGTGTGCACCGGACTGTCCGGTGAGCCAACGGTCGGCCGGGCCAACGGTCGGCTGCGCGATCTGTGCAAGACACGTGGCCGAGCCAACGGTCGGGAGGGGGCACCGGACTGTCCGGTGTGCACCGGACAGTGTCCGGTGCGCCAACGGCTCCCAGGCGCCAACGGTCGGTTTTGCCAGGAAAGGAAAGAAATCCGCACCGGACTGTCCGGTGCGCCAGGCGACAGAAGGCAAGATTTGCCTTCCTGGAATGCTCTCAACGGCTCCTAGCTGCCTTGGGGCTATAAAAGGGACCCCTAGGCGCATGAAGGAGTACACCAAGCATCCTCTAAGCATTCCTAAGCACTAAGACATCGATTCCGCGCCTTTGATTCTTTGCGATAGCAATTAGAGCTCTAGTCGAGTTGTGAACTCATTGAGTCGTGTTGAGAGCTCTTGTTGCGACTTGTGTGCGTGGTGTTGCTGTGATTTCTTGTCTTGAGTGTGTTGCTTATCCCTCTCTTACTCCGTGCTTCTTTGTGAACATCAAAAGTGTAAGGGCGAGAGGCTCCAAGTTGTGGAGATTCCTCGCGAACGGGATAAGAAAAGAAAAGCAAAACACCGTGGTATTCAAGTTGATCATTGGATCACTTGAGAGGAGTTGAGTGCAACTCTCGTCCGTTGGGACGCCACAACGTGGAGTAGGCAAGTTTTGTACTTGGCCGAACCAAGGGATAAACCACAGTGTCATCTCTGTGTTGATCTCTTTGTGGTTATCGTGTTGTGCAAGTTCTCCTTTCTAGCCACTTGGCGATTATTGTGCTAACACTTAACCAAGTTTTTGTGGCTTAAGTTTCAAGTTTCACAGGATCACCTATTCACCCCCCCTCTAGGTGCTCTCAGCATTAACACACATTCTAGTCCGGTGTAAGAAGCATCGCAATACACTGAGAATGGCTTGTGAACATCTGGTAAAACCAACACTGGCGTTGTTGTCAACTTTTGCTTCAACATTTCAAATGATTCTTGGCATGCTGGGTCCACTTGAACTCAACCTTCTTTGCTAGCAAGGCTGTCATTGGTCTGGCAATCTTGGAGAAATCTTCAATGAAACACTGATAATAACCGACCATTCCGATGAAACTCTTGATTCCTCGGACAACTTTTGGTGCTTTCCAGTCCAAGATAGCTGTTACCTTCTTTGGATCTACAGCCAATCCTTCTCGGTTTATAATATGACCCAAGAATAGAACTTTGCTGATCCAAAACTAACACTTGTTGAGCTTGGCATACAACAGGCAATCTCGTAGCCTTTGAAGTATTTTCCTCAAATCTTCCTCATGCTCTTGCTCATTATTGGAATATACGAGAATATCATCAATGAACACCACTACGAACTTGTCAAGGTAGTCCATGAACACACTATTCATCAGATACATGAAGTAAGTTGGCGCATTCGTCAATCCGAATGACATAACCATAAACTCATATAATCCATACTTGGTGATGAATGTTGTCTTCTGTATATTTGCAGGTCGGATTCTGAGCTGATGGTAACCTGACCTCAGATCTATCTTTGAGAACACACTACCTCCTCTCAGTTGATCAAATAAGTCTTCAATTCGAGGCAAAGGGTACTTGTTCTTGACAGTGACTTCATTCAAAGCTTTGTAATCGATGCACATCCTCTTCGTGCCATCCTTCTTCTCCACAAATAATACTGGGGCTGCCCAAGGTGAGGTACTTAGTCTGATATAGTCTTTCTCTAACAACTCATCAATTTGCTTCTTGAGTTCCACCAACTCTGGCCCGGACACTCGATAAGCTCTCTTGGAAATAGGGGCGGTGCCTGGGATAAGCTCTATGGCAAATTCAACTTTCCTTTCAGGTGGCATGCCTGGTAACTCTTCAGGGAATACATCAGGGAATTCTGACACAATCCTAATTGCCTCAATCGGATTGGACTCCTTATCATCTACTGATAATGGTGACAAGCTCCTTCTTCTAGTTCAGGTAAGTACAGCTTGGTTACTACTTCCTTTTCGGATGGGGACACCAACTTAACTGTCCTCTTGTCACAACTGACAGTGGCTTGATTTCTATGTAGCCAATTCATCCCTAGGATGACATCTAACCCTTGAGTTCCCATGACTACTAGGCTAGCGGGGAAGGCTATCCCCCTTATTTCAATCCTTATATTCGGACATATCCTATCGGACTGAACTTTTCCCCCAACTGAATTAACTCTCAAAGGTGGGATCATTGGTTCTATGGGGATGTTATGTGATTCTACCCAAGATGCAGAAACAAAAGAATGTGTGGCACCAGTATCAAATAATACTTTTGCTGGGTAGGATTCGACTGGAAACATACCTACTGCCATGTCCTGAGCATCCTGGATTGTTTTGGCCTCTAGGTGATTCACCTTTCCACGGTAGTAGGCCTGACCACGGACTCCTGGCGCTTGCTGTGGTGCTCCTTGTCTTGCTGGGGCATTGACTGCTGGCGGTTGCTAGGTTTCTTTCTTTGGACAATTCTTTGCCCAGTGATTTTGTTCTCCATAGTAGAAGCATGCACGACCTCCTACTTGTGTTGGGGCTGCTTGGCCATTCTGGTTGGTTGCGGGGGCAGGAAGACGGGCTGCTTGGTTGCTCTGACGTTGGTATTGATTTCCTCCTTGCTGGTTGTTCTGACGGTACTGCTGCTACTGCTGCTGAGGAAACTGCCTCTGGTACTGGTGCTGGTGTTGACGCTGATGCTGGTGCTGGTGCTGGTGGCCTTGCTTGAATTGTTGTGGCGAGTTGCCTGAGTAGCGGGGACAGCTGCTACTCCCGGCCTGAGGTCCACCAATCTTGCGCTTCCTATCCTCCATCTCCCGACGCTTCCTTTTAGTCATGATTGCTCTGTCGATCAAATGTTGGAAGGTAGGCAAAGTGTGGTTCATCAAATGATAATGGAGGGGATCAACCAATCCTCTCAGAAAGCAGTACTGCCGCTTAGCATCTGTGTTGACGTCCTCCGGGCGTAACGTGACAGCTGTAAAAACTTGTCCCTGTACTCACTGACGGACAAGGGACCTTGCTTCAGGGCGAGAAACTCGTCCTTGCTCACTATCATCAGTCCCTCAGGCACATGGTAGCGACGGAAGTTGTTCCTGAACTCCTCCCAAGTAATGGCTTCAGGGTTGGCATGGGTGGCGAGGTAGGACTCCCACCAAGACTGTGCTGCTCCCCTCAGCTGTCGGGGACCACACAACACCTTCTCACGATCGTTGCACTGGGCAGTGTGCAAATCACGCTCCATGGTATGCAACCAATCTTCAGCGTCCATGGGGTCAGCAGAGTGGGCAAAGACTGGGGGATGGCCCCTCGTGAATTCTGTCCGCTTGTCTATGGGCACTTGTGGCATCTGGACTTGCACTGGAGGATGAGGTGGTGGTGGCTGCTGCTAAGCCTGCTGCATCACTGCTAATGTCTGACCAATTTCCTGAACTGCCTGGGTCTGCATCAAGAACATCTGCTCAATGGTCATCAGGGGTGGCGGTGGCAAATGCTGCTGCGGAGCTGCCTCCTCTTAGGGTGCCTGCTGCTCTGGCTGAGCACGCCTCGCACCTCTGTGCCTGTTCTCAGACATCTGTAGAAATTACACACATATCAGATCTGACTCTACAGTCTTTCAGCATAAGAAAAGATGTATAGAAAATCTTCATAGAACTGGACAAGTGACCATCTTCACTGACAGCTTCTCAGATAAAGAGGGAAGTGGAAATAAATGGATTACCCAAATAAACAACTGACTTTATTAATAACTACACCAAGTTGCAGGGGATACCCACACATTGGTGACAATCATTACAAAGATCCAACTTCATTACATGACCATCATAACAAGCATTCCATCATACGATAAGCAAACTAACTCTAACTAAGACTGACTAGACTAAGACACTGAATTAAGCATTATTACAGACTCTGACTCTGTCGATCTAGGGATCCAAATCTATCCGGGTTCTGCAGTCTGGGGTAACATAGTCGAAGCGACCACGGGGCGATGAACGGTAAGGGTGCTGAATCCCAACAGGGGCTGGAGAACCACCATCAAGATAGTGGCGTGCCGCGCATTCAACAAGCAATTCCGCAACCTCCGCCTGAACCTTGCCCAACTCGTCAAGGGTGTGGTCCAACTCTGTGTTGAGCACAACGACCAAGTTGACCATGCTGCTCAGCCTGGGATTGCCCTCACCAACTGGCAAGACAATCACACCTCCAGCACTGCCGGTCGAATGGCGAGGGTAGTACTTCAGGTCAAGGCCATCAGCTACCCTGCTGAACAACGAGCAATACTGGGAAAGTGTCTGTCGTGCTGCATCTTACATTGCTGCCTCGGCAGTATCCCTCTCAGTGATAGAATAGTGCTATGAGAAGGCCTCTGCACCCCGGAGATCATCGTCCGGACGGCGCACTAAGAAAGTAGCCTCCCATTGGTCCGGGTATAACCCGCGATGATGCTGGTAGACTACACAACGGTACTTGATAGACCATGTGTGTCGGTCGAAAGCCCGACGCAACAGGGTATCGAGAGCGTCGTGGAAGTGACACCCGTGAGCGGCATCACGAGTGATGGGTCTAGTGATCCATCCTTCTGGCTCTGGCTCCTCCGAGAGCTCCGTGCCGTGGCTCGAACTGCCACTGGCGTCATCGTCATCTCCATCTCCGTCAGGGTCTCCTCCAGCAGCTAGGATGCCCTAAGGTGGTGCAGGGGACATCTCTTGCTGAGGTGCAGGTGAAGGCGGCCTCCCAGACTCCACCTCTCGCTGAGGCGAGGGGGAAGAGTCCTGCTGCTCCTGGTCCTGCTCCTGCTTCTGGCATCGGCGCTCCTGCTCCTCGTGCAGGCGACGATGCAGTCTCTCCAGCTGGCTGGACTGACCTGACACTATGCGATGCAGGGGATGCTCCACCAGGCGAGAAAGGCAAAAAGGGGATCACAGACTTACGTGCAGTGCACCTGAGACGAGCCATCTACAAAACACATCGTAAGCACAAGAGTAAGAATAGAACTATGAGACCAGAAAGTAAACAGAAAGGAAAGTGAGACAAAACTTTTTGAGATGAATAAATAACATAGAGTTGGTCAAAATGACCAACTTTTGAAAGAACTCTAAGGTCAAGGTAAGAGTAGAGGTCTATAGTCCTTAGGTCGACCATTCTAGTCTAGGTTAGCGGTCCTACAGTCAGCAAGGCTTTGATACCACTTATGTCACACCCGGTTTTGGAAGGCAAACCGAATGCGAACCATGTACGTGCCAGGATCAGAACTCACGTACACAACAATTACATAATTGGACATCATCACACAATGCTCGAAATAAATAGCAGAAAGGTACTTTATTACATCAAGATGTCCTAGACATCCACAGAGTCTATTACATAATCATTGTTTAACATAATTATCAAAGTGCGGAAATACGAAACGTAGATGCTAAGCCTACACAGGCAGCTGACTAGGGGTTTGCCACTAAAATAAACTAGAACTCATCATATTCCTAGAACTCCTCGAAGTCATCCATGTTGCTAGCTTCACCTCCTAAGCACTAAGAACAGTGGGGACAACCTGGGGGTGGGGTGGTTTGTAAAGCAAGGGTGAGTACACATCAACATACTCAGCAAATGTCCCGTTTGGCTAAAGTGGACTAGCTGTATGTGGAGTTAAGGTTAAGCAGATGCTTTTAGTTGGTCAAGTTTTATTACTATAAGTAGAGCCAAGTTTTAGTAATAACCCAGTTATTACCCAGAAGTACCTCCTCAAAAGAGGAAATACCAGAGATCAGAATTATAATCACCATTGTTAATCATCATCATAAAAGTAACCATTGTTCTTCTAATCGAAGAGGATCCCAAGGTTGCTCATAACCGCGAGCACGACTGATATACTAGTTTCTAACACTCTGCAGAGGTCGCACACTTCACCCACAAGCCGTGATTCCCATTCTGCCCGGGGTTCTAGCCTCCCCATTGATCACTACCAAGGTGACCTAGCAGGGTCTCACTACGTAGCCTTTACAAAGATTTCCCAGAGGTCATAGCCGCCCGTTAGGTTTCTCCAGTTTGATAAACACAGTACATCTCCCCAAAGGAAGGGTGACTAACAAAACCAAATCAAAGAACCTCTACAACCAACCTCGGTAGAGCAAGTACTGTGCCCGGACCCCATTGACGGTCCTACGGCGAAGCCAACTACTCCTCTGGTTCCTCTAATTAATCAGCTAAGGGTGTCCCATTCCGCCCTCATGGTTGCAGTGTTATCCCGGGTTGTCACTCCCCAAACAGGTCCTTACGGAGAGGCACTCAGGAAAGAGCCTGAGCCCCCTAAAGCAATCACAAGGACCTCATCGGGATAACATCATCGTATCATAAAAGATCACATCATGTTCATTGATTAAGTTTAAGCAATAGCATAAGCTAACCATGATTAACCCAAAAAGGTAAACAAGGGTAAGGGAAATACAAACTAGTCAATCCTTAAGTTTTAGTAATGTAATGTAGGACAGTGAATTATAAAGTATAGTAGGACATAGTGGGTCTGAGGACACTTGCCTTCACCAGGTTGTTGCTAAGGGAGGTCTCCAACAACACACTCAGGAATCACGGACTGCTCGTTGTCTAAATAAAGTGAGCATGCATTCAATACATTTGGAAACTACAAATGAACATCACACCAAACATGTACAAACATTGGAACACATCTTAAAAGACACAAAACTACATAAGGGACAAATGAATTCAATATGGGACATGAACTATAATATGAATTAACATCATTTGGAAGTAGATTATTATTTCCCTAAGTGTTATTTACAAGTACATAATCATAAATCAATTTATTTTATGGTGGCCTAAAATTTAGAACAGAGATGAACTCATGTAATACATATTACTAATCTCACGAGCTTAAACAAGTTTAAATCTCTAAGGTTCTCCTTTTATTTATTTTATTAAATAAATAAAAATACATCTACATTAGTTCATATTCAATCGTAAAAATTAGAGTGTGCAGACAGTAAGTAAACCATTTTATTTATACAGAGAATAATTCTATGAGTTTGCAATTTGAATCACTAAATTTGGAGTTCATATGCAAAAGTTATGAAATAAATGAGTTTGGGAATTCAAAATATGAAATTAGGGCTAATTCTGCGAATATTTAAAAGTCCAGGGCTAAATCTGAAATGTTACAGGGGTCTGCGCGCGAAAACTAGGGACGGTGGGTTGATTTCCAGTAAACCGAGGGTCTCTTTAAGAAAACTACCGCGCGAAGGGGTATCGGGTGAATGTAACCACTAGATCAGAAACCGACGGCCGAGATTAGATCTGTGGCCGAGGGCGCGCGTGGGCGAGCGAGCACTAACAAGCAGGCCAGGGGTGTCAGCGACTGAGGGAGAGGGCGTACTGACCGAGCGGGTCCAGCGCTAGAGGGGAAACGGACGGCTACAGGGGTCCGAGGGGGTCCGAGCCGTTTGATCAAGATCGGACGGAGGGAGGGGTCCGAGGGTGGTCCGAAGGGGTCCGAGGTGGTCCGAGCTGTTCGATCTGGATTGGATGGAGGGGATCAGACCGAGGGGGTTGAATGGCTGCGGGCGGCGCTGCTCCTCTCCGCGATGGTGAGGTCGCCGGAGTTGAGGCAAGAGCGGGCTACGGTGGCTCCGGGGTTGCCGGAGTTGGGCAGAGGGGAAGAGGGTGCCACGGCGAACTCGATGGCGAGGAAAGGGCCATGAATCCACGGGTAGAGAGGGGAGAGCGGCGGTGAGAAGGTCTCGGGCGGGCCGGAGTAACTCCGGTGAGTGATTCCGGCCACGGGGAGGGGAGTTAAGGCGCGCTAAGGCCTTGGCTGGCTTCAGCAGAGATAGGGGTGACATAGGAAACTACTCTGGTGAACTAGACCAGGCTAAATCGGTCGGCCACCGCGCGAGCACGGCGGACCGCCGCGGTCAAGCACCGGCGAAGTCAAAATTGGATGAACATAGGGCGCAATAAGGGAAATTGGGCATGGGGACGGGTGTCTCACCTCGAGGCGGAGCTCGGGGAGGCTAGGCGCGGGTCTCCGGCGGCGTCTGGCAGCGAGGACAGAGCACGAGAGAGGGCGAGGGTGTGTGAAATGAGGCGAGGGGTGAGCGCGGGGCACTGGCGAGGCTCTAAGAAGAGAGGTGGGCGCGTGGGCGGTCATGGCCAAGAAATCTGGTGACGTGCGCGAGTGCACACGTGCCGGTCCACGGCGAGCGTGGGGAAGGCGAAACTGAAAAGGCAGGCCCACGGCGCAGAGAGAGAGAGATAGAAAAGAGGACACGCGGGGCAACGGCTCGAGAACTGGTGAACCGGGCCCGCGAGACAGAGAGAGAGAGGGGGAGCGCGCGGGCAAAGGAAACTGGCGCCGACAGGTTGGCCCCACCGGGCAGAGAGCGAGAGAGGGAGGGCGCACGCGAGGGAAAACTGCTGCTGACAGGCGGGGTCCGCCTGTTAGGCGGCGCGGGCACACGGCCTGGCTGGGCTTAGTGGGCCGACTGGGCTACTTTCTCCTTTTCTTTTTCTCTGGATTTTCTAATTCCTTTTCTATTTCTTTTCTATAGGGTTTTTCAAATCCAAATTCAAATTAGGTTTCAAATTCAGATAAATTCCAACTTGTGCAACACTTCAAAGAATATTTTAAGCTCAGCATGATGCAACATGTCATGACTCATAAGGTTTTGACAAAAATAAATAATTAACCTCCACTAGTTTAAGCTATTTCTAATCAAAAAGGAAAAAGGGAGAGAGGATCTAGAAAGAGAGAAAGCCTAGAGTGAGAAAAAGGAAGAGTAACACATGATTTTGGGTGATAATTAGAAAGAAATTTTATACCCCCAAAATCAGGGTGTTACATCAGTCGGGAAGGGAAGGAAGGGATGGGCCTTTTCTTGTTTTTATTTCCTATTTCTTTATCTTTTGTTCTTTCCTATTCTCTCCACGATTTCAAATCGAATTTCTTATTAAACGAATGCTCCACAAAATCACTCATCAAACAAAATAAAAGTATGCTCTAGCATGATGCGACAATCAAAGCACTTTGGTTTTAATTTACTAGGCTTACACATAGATATACAACAAAATAATTCCTCACTATTTAGGAAAAAGAAAAGAAAAGTAAGGAAAAGAGAGAGTAACACCTAAATTTGGTAGATATTAGAAAAGAAATTTTATACCCCCAAATTCAGGGTGTTACAAAGACCTGTTGCAAATCCTTGATGAAGTTGTCTGAGTTTTCTGTCTTGATGACTACATCATCAACATAAGCCTCCACTCGCTTGCCCCAATGGTTGGCTAAGCATGTATGGGTAGCCCTCTGGTAAGTCGCTCCAGCGTTCTTGAGGCCAAACGACATGGAGGTATTGCAAAAGGCTCCGAACGGTGTGATGAATGCAGTCTTCTCTTCATCTTCCTTTGCTAGACTGATCTGATGATATCCGGAGTAGCAATCTAGGAAGGAGAGCATAGAACAGCCAGCAGTCGAGTCAACTACCTGATCTATTCTAGGGAGTCCGAAGGGATCCTTCGGGCAGTGCTTATTGAGATCGGTATAATTGACGCACATGCACCAATTAATTTTATTCTTTTTGAGTACAAGAACAGGGTTTGCCAACCATTCTAGATGCAGTACTTCTCTAATGAATCCTACCGACACTAGGCGAGCTAATTCTGCATGAATGGCTTCTCTCTTGTTAGGCGTGAAATGGCGTAGCTTCTGTCGGATTGGTCTTGCCTGAGGATACACTTTGAGTTTGTGCTCGACTAGCTCTCTCGTGACTCCCGGCATGTCCGCAGGTTGCCATGCGAACACATCCCGATTGTCTTGCAGGAACTGGACGAGCGTGCTTTACTAGTTGTCATCGAGGCTGGAGCTGATGATTACAGTCTTGCGTTCATCAGAGAATCCTAGATTGATTCTTTTATTTTTCTTCAGTCGATCTCATAGAGGTCGCCGGCGGAGCTTCATTTGAGGGGATCGTGAAATTTTCATCCTCCAGTCTGCTATTAGTCTCTGCGGGAAGGGCTACCGGGGGCCCGGCAGTGAGAGTCGTCTGAATGGTGCCCTGAAAGCATTCCACGACGCCTTGGAAGTCGGTGCGCATGGTGATAATCCCCTGAGGCCCTGGCATCTTGAGTATCATGTAAGGGTAGTGTGGAATAGCCATGAATTTGGCCAGTCCTGGTCTTCCAATGATGGTGTTATACCCGCAGTCAAAGCGTGCCACCTCAAACCTCAAGAACTCAGTTCTGTAGTTCTCTAGGGTTCCAAAGGTGACAGACAGGTAGATGTGTCCCAGCGGGTCCTCCCCTTCGGTCGGCACGATGCCGAAGAAAGGAGTATCCGACTCAGTGAGGTCCTCGATGGCGACCCCCAGGGCTTGGAGCGTCCGGGGGAAGGTGACGTTGATGCTGCTTCCACCGTCCACCAACATCCTTTTTACCGGGTTTTCTCGAATCATAGGATCGACGAGTAGCGGATATTTGCCTGGGTGATCGAAGTTAAGCCATTGATCAGATCGGCTAAAGGTTATGGCGTGTTTCGACCATCGGTAAGGAGCTGGTGCACTGTTCGTGGCCACTAGGACCTGTCGGTCATTGAGCTTTTGTTGCCTTCTGCTTTCTTGTGCCCCATGGGCTCCGAATATGACGTTGACATCCCTATCAACGCGTGGGAAAGCTCCACCCCTCCCCCTTTCTGCTGCTGAGGTTTCCTAGGTTCGCCAGGCTCTCCTCGGGGGGGGGGGGGGGTAGTGGCTAGAAGTGTTGGCTATGCCCAACGGAGTGTTTGAAGTCTCTGCAGTTTCGCAGGGTGTGGTGCATGTCATTGTGATGCAGACACTAGGAGTCAAGGATCTCATCCAGTGTTCACACTCATCCATGGGGTGCGGATTTTGTGCTTCCGATGAGGTCTGGGCCCGCTCATCCGCGGTGATTGTAATACCCAAAATTGGTATAAGAGAAAGATAATAGGATAAATAAATAAATATACTTCTATGCTAGAATTTTGAGGATTTCTTAATCTTCTTTTCTTTGTGCATAATCAACTAAGGGAAATAAAGTAGTCAAATGACAAATAAATAAATATGTGAATGTGCATTCCATACTGGATTCTAGTATGATTGCATTTGTACTCAAAATTTTGAGACAAGTTTAAGTTTCAAGATTGGGTTTTGAAATTTGAAATAGGAAAGAAAAGAAGAGGGAAGGAAAAGAATATATATATATATATAAATGCATCTCTACATACTGGGACTTTTATTGGAACATTTAATCCATATGTGGACCTCTCAAACAAATTGGAATTCAAATCCTAAATTTGAAATGATGAAAGAAATACAAATCTGAATAAATAAATAAAAAGGAAAACTCGACCAAACTACCTGGGCTGAATTCCCCCTAGGCCGACCCAGCTTGGCCTCACGTGCGTGCTCTGCCCTGTCATTTAATCCATATGTGGACCGCTCACTGGCAGAAGGACCCCACACGCCAGTCTCAAACTCTCGCGCTCGCCTTCCTCAGGGTCGCTGCCATGTGGGTCCGCTTGGTCAGCAGCTCGGCTAGTGGCCCTGCTGCGCGTGCACCCCACTGACTGGTGGGCTCCTCCTGTCGGGCTCGCGACGAAGACGCTTACACGTGGGCCCGGGAAGTCAGACCTTCCTTCCCCTTCACCGCACGACACAGGCAAGCTCTATTGGCGCACTTGTTGGAATCCGTTGTGGCCGCCCCAACTGGACCTATCCGCGGCTATAAAGGGTAGCTCCGAGGGCTCTGTTTTCCCTTTTCAATCGACGCGACCGTTCACCAGCGCAAGTAACTGAGAGGATCGGAGGTTTGGGTTTGGTCGCCGCCGCCGTGGTAACTCAACCACGACGCCGTCTAGGGACCAGAGTTGAGCCAGGGATGTGTGCGCAACCCCGTGGAACTGCCCTGTGCCATCAATCGTGCGCGGGAGGCGGCGATGTGGGGGCAATTTCTCGCTAGAGACTGCAACCTACCGCGGGTCCGCCGACCGTCATGGAAAGACCTCCGTCGCGGGCGAATTCTAGTGAGGACTTGTCCTATAGTTTTGTGCTTGCCTCCGCTTCGTGTAGCTACTTCGCGAGGGACATTTCGGGCTCAAAAGTCGTTGTTTGGCTAAGTCCGGTGATGCCGCCGCCGTAGCAGCTCCGGCCGCCACCGGTCTTCGCCATTAAGAAAGGGGGGATGGCGCCCGACCATTGATCTTGGGGTGAGCTACCGTGATTAGATCTTAGATACCGGTTTGATCAAACCCACCTGAGGCGTTAAATCTAGATCGGGCGTCCACGGTTTGATCAGGGCATTGTAAATCTGAGGCCTTCATCCGTGATCCGACGTCCCCTATTGCACACTGGTTCGTTCGAAGCTAAGTCTAATCTGGGCCCTCGGTTGATGATCGAACGACCCAGAGCAAAGAATGCCCCTTCAGCATGCGTATCTTGCAAAAGAGTCCCCGAATAACTTAGGAAACAACCCGCCGTTCACACGCGTGGAGAAATAATTAAAACTAGGTCCTGGAATTTATAGTTTCGACCCCCGAACTCTATAATAGTTATGTCTGTGGTCCATAGCTATTAGGGATATTCAGAATTAAATCAGAAAAATGACTTTTATTATTAAAATAGATCCAGAAAACTTGTTTAATTCATAGAAAATCCATTTTAACTCCGAATTGACCCATTCCAGTTGCATTAATTTTGTTTTAATATTGTTTATCACCTAGTAATCTGTTTAGACATGAAACATAGATTAAAATTGTCTACTTAATTTATTCCATACCAAGCACTTAGTAACTTCAGAAAATCATAACTAATTCATTTCAACTCTGTTTCAATCCATTCAAGTTGCGTTAGCTTCGTATAAATATTTACTACACAGTAGCAACATTGATTATATGATATCCCATACTTTTATAATTAGGTAACTAATTTGATTAATCTATGTTTTCTGGATTAGCTTTTCTAATATTAATATAGTATTCTGATCATATAATTATAATTTGACTAAAAGATAATCTTTAATCAAGTAATAACTTAGATTAAAAGTTGAGTTAATTAATTATAGAATATTCTCTCAGATGATGAATACTAATCAATTTATAATATAGTTTAATATTTAAAATCACGTAGATCTTCCATGTTGGGGACTTGTTCTCAAATGCTATGAATTAATAACAAGGCAACATAAAATGTTAAATATTAATGCCCTTCGTCCGCTGAAGCATTATCTCCCCAAGGATTTAATGAGCTTCGGACGAAGGCCATGAGTAGAATGTCACGAAGGTTATACCTTCGTGACCAGAATTACAAAATAATATAAAATATAAAACATGAAACATTAAAGAAAGATGTACCAAAAATAGATAACATTATTCACATATTTTATTATATCAAAACATAATATTTAGGTACATTTATACCTTCGCCTTGGCAGAAAATAATAATTCCCGGGCAATGTGTTTGCAATTACAGGATCGCGTGAACAGTAAAGGAATATTGTTCACTATTTATAGGCATAGGACACAGCCTGTAAGGAATTACAATCATACCCCTTATGAAAGTTTACAATAATGACTCAGACCCTTATGGACTAAAAGGTCATTCCATCTTTAAGTCGGTTCGATATAACACCGAAGCTTCATGAGTGGTAGCTTCGGCATCACGTATAAGCAGCTTTTGCCGAAGCTGTTTCTCCCTACAGGACCTTCGGCGACGAAGCATGGTCCCAACATTAGCCCCTTCGCGGTGCTAGATCGTTTTTCGTAACGAGCTTGATTCGTGAAAAAAGTCTCTTAGGCTTCGGGAAGCCGAAGGTCCGAAAAACACCTTCCCTAAGCTCGTTGCCGAGAAACGATACAGTTTCCGAGCGCGGAGCGGTCCCACCATGCAGGTTCACTTTCTCGGTTTTTGCGGCCCACCGTTCAATGGGTGCGAGCGACTGTTTGTCCGGTGTAAAAATCTTGACGATTCACCTTCTTACCTGCAGCACTATATAAACAGACAGGTAGCTGTGAAGTTACCACAGCATTCATTGCTATTGCACTGTTTTGCCGCCAAAAATTTAACCATAGCCGAAGCTTGACTTTTGCATTCAAACGAAGCTCCAGTTTGCATTCTACTTCGTCACAAGAAGAGCTTCGGAAAAAAGGTTATTAATTTCCAAGGAATTTTCAAGAAATTTAAAATCAAATGGCCAGAGTACGCTCCACTGCTAGGGTTGAGCGTGATGGAGATGAGATCGAAGCCGCTGAAACTGTTCCGATTTCCGAAGCAAAGAGGCGTTCTGGGCTGGTTTCATCAGAGGACACACCTGCTGCTGAAGCAACACAAACTGATGTTGAAGAAGCTGGTTCCGAAGATGTGTACAACTGCGGGATGCCAAGTAAACCTAGTCATTTGTACTTTGGAAAGTCCACCATTTCTGAAGCTGATCTTCCTAAAATGGTGAAGATGGGTTATTTTAGTGAGGCCAAGAAGGAATTAATTCGTTTTGGTGGAGAGGAAACTATCCCAAAGCCAGGAAAGGACGAGGTAGTAGTCTTCAAAAGTTTTCTTAAAGCTGGTCTAAGGTTCCCCCTGAACAGGATGATTGCTATTGTACTGAAGAAGTTTGGGATTTACCTTCATCAGCTGACCCCCAATGCTATTGTTAGAATAAGTGTTTACATTTGGGCCCTTCGTAGCCAGGGAGTGGAACCGTTCGATGAAGGTTTCTGCCGAGTTCATGAACTACACTATCAGACTAAAGCCAGAGGAGATGGTCTGCATGAGAATTTTGGCTATTACAACTTCGCTTATCGTAAGACTTCGAAGTTTCCAGTAATAAGCTACCGAAGCAAATGGCCAGCCGGATGGAAGTCTGAATGGTTTTATGTTAAATTTGATGAAGATGAAGATAAACTGGTCCAGAGCCCGCTAGAATTATCTTTCGGAGAGACGAGGCTCCGATGCAACATGATAATGGGAAGCCCGAGTCAGACTGCTTTGGCTGAATTTCGAGTGATTTCAAATCATATTGGCACTAGAGACCTAGTGCAGGAATTTTTGGCTTTTAAGGTGTTCCCAACACTGAGGGAGTGGGAGATGCCGAAGCTAGAAGGAGAAAAGAAGAAGGGGGAACTTGTTCGATTTCCTTATCACTACAAGTTTAAGAAACATTTTAAAGAACCCTGCCAAGAGTGGTTGACCACCATTGAAATTATGTGCAACGAGATCCTCGGCAATTACTCTAAGAAAGAAGATCAATTAATGACTGCAGCCTTCGGCACACGTCCGAAACGAAGATTGAATCGTGTGCTGGATGCCTTGAATTTTGATTACCCTGACTATGAGCAACTGGGCGGAGATGCCGAAGACCCGAAGAGAAAGAGGATTGCCAGCGCCCTTGACAAAGAAGACACCAAATTGGCTAAAAAGGGCAAGAAAATTTCTGAAAAACTGAGCCCTGAGCCAAAGATAGCTGCTCCGAAGAAAAGGAAAGCTGCATCCCCAAAACCAAAGACGTCGGCCCAAGAGGAGGAAGCTCCTGCAACACCTTCTGCTGCCGAAGTGGAAGAGATTCTGAAGGTAATGACTGAACCTTTGCCTACCAGGCTAAGTCCGCTGGTGCCAGAACTGACAAAGTTTTTTCAGAAGGACAAAGAAGCTTCGGCAATAGAAAGTCCCGCAAAGCCGAAAAAACGAAGAATTATCCAAGTGGCCAATGTCATTCATCAGATACCGCCACCGACGTCGTCATCAAAAATTGTCACTACTGAAACCACAGCCACCGGAGCCGAAACCACCGGAGCCGAAGCCACCGGAGCCGAAGCTTCCAGAGCCGAAGCCACCGGAGCCGAAGCTACCGGGGCAACCACTGAAGCCGAAGCCACCGGAGCCAAAACCGGGATCACCGAAGATCCTAATCTAGAAACCACACTTGGCGATATTGACAATATACTTCTGAGAATGGCTGAAGAAGAAGCTGCTGCGGTTGCGGTGAACACGACAACTGAAAAAGGAAAAGAGCAGATTGAATATACTTTGGAAGAAGAAAATTTTAATTTTCAAGATGTACTTGGGCAAGAGTTAACAGACGCTGAAAAAGAAGAGCTAAGGAAATATGCTATATCCTGCGGATACAAACCAGGGTCTCTACTATTTGGTGGAGTGAATGAAGGGAAGCTAAGATGCCTTCAGAATCGAACCGAGGCCAAGGTTGTTAGGACTTTCTCAAAAAGCGTTGGCCTGCCGAAGATAGAGGCGGACCTCTGCAGGTACCAGCGACAGCATATTGCCGGTAGCTTGCTCTATGCTAATTTCAAGGTAAAAACTCAACTTTTTATTGTTTTTTGAATTAATATGTTTTCTAACGAAGGTTGTTTTGGCAGAGTATACTACTAAGTAAAGTGCTGAGAATGCAACAAAATCTTGAAGAGGAGAAAAACAAAGCTACCATCAAAGATCTAGAAGACAAAGTCGAAAAATACGAAGCTGCTCTGAAGAAAAAGGACTTCGTCATTCAAGACCTTGAAATCAAAGTTAAAGAACACGAAGCTGCCTTGGAAAAGAAAGACTTCGTTATTCAATCTATGGAAGGTTCACTGGCTGAGGCCCAAGCCGAAAATGACAAATTAAACAATGAATTACTTATAAAGTCAGAAAAATCTGAGCAGGAAAAGAAGAATCTTGAAACAAGTCTCAAGACCGAAATCGAGAAGAATTCAAATTTGCAAAAATCATTGAAGGAGCTTCAGGAGAAATGCTTAGATTTCGGCAGCCGATGTGTGCAGCGGCTGAAGGATGTGTTTCACTCAATTGGAGCCAGCTCTGATAAGTTTACACCTTCAGCTGAAAACCTGCCAAGCACCTTGGAATACATTGAGGGCGAAGTTGATGCACTTGACGAAGTTATTGCTGGGCATGCTGATTTCTGCGCCCTGCTAGCTTCTCGAGGCATGGCTACCACTTTCCTGAAGGCTAGCTCCACGCACGGGAAGATTGTAAATAGGCCAAACTTCAGTTTGTCACCGGCAGATTTGGTTGACATCCCAAGCCTAGCCCGAAGCATAGGAAATAGGTTTATGACCCAAATTTGGATAAACGGCGGGCGAAAAATGGCTGGTGACGAAGCTCGGAGCCACCTTAAGCCAGTGAGAAACTTATACTTGTTACTTTTACCTTCTCCTTGAATTCTGCACCTTTCTCATTCCGTTTTAATATGTGCAGGATGATGAAGCTGAAGAATGACAAGCTGAAGCTTAACAGATGCTCCGAAGGACTTTTCTGCAAAAGATTCTAGAGAAATTTTTGTAATATAATTGTAAAGAAACTTATGTAAATTTGTGCATACCTTGTAATATATCTTTTCCCCTTTATCCTTGTATGATCTGCTTTGCCGTGGACGAAATTTTATTTTTGAGCCGAAGGCGAAAAACACCTTCCCTTCTTTTCGTACACAACGAAGCATGAGAATTTCCTCTTTCTCCGAAGTTTTTTCCTCATAGCCGAAGCATCTGCCTTTTCTGTATGATATGATGATAATGATCCTATATATGTCTAAATGAATGTTTATGAATGCAAATGTCATGATGTAATGTATCGTGCAAATGAATATCCAAATGTATATTTGAAACCATAATCATAGCCTTCATTCCCTTGGGAATGACTCAAATATTTTTGTCGTTTATTTTTCGGCTTCACCGTTTACTTTTCGGTGTATCAGCGCTGACTTTTCGCTGTAAGCCTCCCTTAGGAGCTTCTTCGCCTTTTACTTTCAGCGGAATCAGCGTTTATTTTTCGCTGCAAGCCTCCCTTAGGAGCTTCTTCGCCTTTTACTTTCGGTGGAATAAGCGTTTATTTTTCGCTGCAAGCTCTGCATTCCCTTAGGAACGACTTTTGAGCTTCTCCCTGTTTTCTTTTCTTTTTCCTTTGCACTCGATGGTGCGTTCTCAGCTTTTACATTTACATCTTTGGGGGATATCGCTCTTATATAATTGAAATAAGAAAAAGAAAAATTACATGTTGTGGCCCCATTAAAAACCTTTCTCCCCCTTTGGAAAGGAAAAGGGTACCACAAAAAAGAATAGAAAAAATTACATCACACTAAACATAATATCGCCGAAGCTCATCTGCATTCCATGATCTAGGAATATCGTTGCCGTCCATATCCTTCAATCTGTAAGAACCGGGTCTTGACGAAGATACTACCAGAAAAGGTTCTTCCCATTTCATTTGTAACTTGCCTACTGTCTCTGGGTTGGCTACTCTTCGAAGCACCAAATGTCCTGGTTCAATGTTCTTTAGCCGAACCTTTCTATCATGCCATTTTATTGTTTCAGCTTGGTATTTGTTGATGTTTTCCACAGCTTGAAGCCTGATCCCCTCTATAGCATCTTTTTCCACAGAGTAATAAGCTTCAACTTCGTCTTCTACCGAAGCTACTATTCTTATTAATCCTGCTTTGGCTTCTTCCGGAGTTATTGCTTCGTCACCAAACAATAGTTTGAATGGTGTAAAACCTGTTGATCTTGATATTGTTGTGTTGTGGCTCCACACCACTTTGATTAATTCGTCTGGCCACTTTACCCTAGGCTGATTGAAGATTAACTTCATTATTCCTGTCATTATGATGCCATTAGCCCTTTCAACAAGTCCATTTGACTCCGGATGCCATAATGATGCAAAATGGATTTTCGTGCCAATTTGTTCACAAAATTCTCTGAAAGCTTCGGAATCAAACTGCGTTCCATTATCCACAGTAATAGCCTTCGGCACTCCGAAACGACAAACAATATTTTGCCAGAAAAACTTTTGAATAGTGACAGAAGTTATTGTGGCTAAAGGCTTTGCCTCAATCCATTTAGAAAAATATTACACTGCCACTACAACATATCTTAAGTTCCCTTGTGCTGGTGGTAACGGACCTAACAAATCAAGGCCCCACCTTTGCAACGGCCAAGTGGGTTGTATTAACTGAGTTAGAGACGAAGGTTGTTTTTGATCTCTTGCACATTTCTGACAACCTTCGCACTTTTGGACTAATTCCGCTGCATCCGAAGCTGCCTTTGGCCAATAAAATCCTTGACGAAAAACTTTTCCAAGCAAAGGCCTAGATCCAATGTGAGATCCACACAGGCCTGCGTGTATTTCCTTCATCAATTCTATACCTTCGGCTCTGGATAAACACTTGAGTAATGGAGCACAGACTCCATGCTTGTACAGCTCCCCTTCTATTATAACATATGGTCGAGCTCTTGCCTCTATCCTCCTGTTATAAGCTTCGTCATCTGAAAGAAAGTTACCCTGAGGGAAAGAGATGATCTCAGTTCTCCAGTCTTCACTATAGACAGGAGATATGTTGAGGACTGCTCTTTCAAGAAGTTCGACCGAAGGTGCTTTTATTGTTTCGAAAAATACTTCCGAAGGTAAGGGCAGCCCCTGTGCTGCTGACTTGGCTAATAAATCAGCATGTTCATTTTCTCCTCGAGGAATATTTTTAACAGAAACCCCTTCAAAGGAAGCCTCAATCCTTCGGACCGTGTCTAAATATTTCTCAAGCTTCGGATCTCTTGCTTTATAACTTTTGTCAATATGACCAGAAATAACCTGGGAATCAGTTTTAAGAACCGCCCTTCTAATTCCCATTGCCTTTAATTTCCGAAGACCCAAGAGCAAAGCTTCGTACTCAGCAATGTTATTTGTGCAACTGAAATCAAGTCTTGTTGCATAACAAGTTTTAACTTTGGAAGGTGCGACCAACACAGCAGCTGCTCCTGCTCCGAAGGTTCCCCAAGAACCATCGCAAAATACTGTCCAAACTTTGGCATCTTTACTCGTTTCTTCTTCCTGAGCCCCTGGCGTCCATCAGCAATGAAGTCTGCCAACGCTTGGGACTGAATCGAAGATCTATGCACATAATCAATGCAAAATTCATTGAGTTCAGCAGCCCATTTTCCAACCCTTCCAGTAGCTTCTCTATTTCTCATAATATCCTTCAATGGTTGTGAAGAAGGGACAATTATATTGTATGCTTGAAAATAGTGCCGAAGCTTCCTGGAGGCCATCAAAACAGCATACAGCACCTTCTCCAATTCTGTGTAATTTTTCTTTGATAAACTAAGAACTTCGAATACAAAGTATATTGGGGCTTGATTTTTGACTTGGCCTTCAAGCTTCTCTTGGACAAGTGCTGCACTTACAGCTGAGTGCGAAGCTGCCACATATAACAATAAAGGAGCCCCTGGCGTTGGTGGAGCTAGTGTTGTTAGGTCTATCAAATATTGCTTCAGCTCTTCGAAGGCTCTCTGCTGGACTGGTCCCCATTGAAAAACTTCGGTTGACTTCAGCACTTCGAAGAATGGTAAATTTCTCTCTACTGATCTAGATATGAATCTATTGAGAGATGCCAGTCTTCCTGTCAATCTTTGAGCCCCCTTCTTTGTACTTGGTGGTTCCATTCGAAGGATAGCTTCGATTTTATTTGGATTAGCCTCAATCCCTTTTGTTGAAACTAGGCAGCCAAGAAATTTCCCTTTCTTCACTCCGAAGACACATTTTTCTGGATTCAACTTTAAACCGGCCTGTCTAAAATTAGCGAAGGTCTCCTGTAGATCAGCAATGTGATTTTCTTGCTTCGTGCTTTTTACAATGATATCATCAACATAAGTTAGCACATTTCTGCCTATCTGAGAATGAAGAACCTTCGCTGTCATTCTGCTGAAGCTTCCTCCAGCATTCTTGAGCCCCTCAGGCATCCGAAGGTAACAATATGTTCCACTAGGGGTTATGAAGCTGGTTTTTGGCTCATCCTCCTTCTTCATCCAAATTTGATGATAGCCTGAATAACAATCCAGCAGACTCATAAGCTCTAATGAAGCTGCTGCATCAACTAGGGAATCTATCCTTGGCAATGGAAACTCGTCCTTCGGACAGGCCTTGTTGAGATCAGTAAAATCAATACACATCCTCCATTTACCATTGGCCTTTTTTACCATAACAGTGTTAGCCAGCCATTCTGGGTATTTTACCTCTCTGATAACTCCGGCACTGAGGAGTCTTTTCACTTCATTCCGAGCACCTTCAACCTTATCATCAGACATCTTCCGAAGCCTCTGCTTTCTGGGTCTGAAGGATGGATCAACATTGAGCGAGTGTTCAATAACATCCTTGTTGACTCCGCAAAGATCATTAGCTGACCATGCAAAAACATCTTTGTTGTTGAACAGAAACCTTATCAAGGTTTTCTCCTGTTCTTCGGACAGTTGGGATCCCAATAGCACCTTCTGCTCTACTATGTCATCACATAAGAGCATGGGCTTCGGCTGATCGGCCGAAGCAGCTTTCTCCCTTCTGAACTTGTATTGTTCACAAGCTTCAGCTCCATCTATGTTATGGATTGCTTTTGAGTCTGTCCAGTTTCCTTCGGCCCTTCTGGCAGCTTCTTGACTTCCATGAATAGCAATGGGCCCTTGGTCCGAAGGTATCTTCATGCAAAGGTATGCTGGATGAAGAATTGCTTCGAAGGCATTGAGAGTACCACGACCAATGATTGCATTGTAAGGGTATTTCATATCAACAATATCAAACACAACTTGTTCAGTCCTTGTGTTGTTAATAAATCCGAAGGTTACTGGCATTGTGATTTTGCCAAGTGCTACAATCTGCCTTCCTCCGAAGCCACAAAGGGGATGTGTGGCATCATGGATCTTGTCTTTAGGCTCTTGCATCTGTCTGAAGGCTTTGGCAAATATGATATCAGCCGCACTGCCTGTATCAACCAAAACATTGTGAACCAGAAATCCTTTGATCACACAAGAGATAACCATAGCATCATTGTGTGAGTAATCCTTGAGCTGAAGATCCTCTTGAGAGAAGGTAATTGGGATGTGAGACCATCTTGACTTGATGAAGGGTCCTTGTACCCCTACATGTTGTACTCTTCTCTGTGCCTCCTTCTGTTTCTTGTTAGCCGGCTCTGAGCATGAACCGCCTGTTATCGGGAGAACCAGCTTCGGAGCCGAAGCAGTTCCAGCTTGGTTCTTGAACGAAGCCATCAGCTCAAAAAGTGGAAGTGAGTTCACCGGAGGTGGGCGCCAATGTTGGGGACTTGTTCTCAAATGCTATGAATTAATAACAAGGCAACATAAAATGCTAAATATTAATGCCCTTCGTCCGCTGAAGCATTATCTCCCCCAAGGATTTAATGAGCTTCGGACGAAGGCCATGAGTAGAATGTCACACCTTCGTGACCAGAATTACAAAATAATATAAAATATAAAACATGAAACATTAAAGAAAGATGTACCAAAAATAGATAACATTATTCACATATTTTATTATATGAACCTAAATATCAAAACATAATGTTTAGGTACATTTATACCTTCGCCTTGGCAGAAAATAATAATTCCTGGGCAATGTGTTTGCAATTACAGGATCGCGTGAACAGTAAAGGAATATTGTTCACTATTTATAGGCACAGGACACAGCCTGTAAGGAATTACAATCATACCCCTTATGAAGTTTACAATAATGACTCAGACCCTTATGGACTAAAAGGTCATTCCATCTTTAAGTCAGTTCGATATGACACCGAAGCTTCATGAGTGGTAGCTTCGGCATCACGCATAAGCAGTTTTTATCGAAGCTGTTTCTCCCTGCAGGAGCTTCGGCGACGAAGCATGGTCCCAACATTCCATAAACCTTAACTGTAACTCCGATTTTAGTGGTTCTCGAGCCCATGATCTCGTTATGACGCGTATATCATTATTATGCAATTTATTCTTATGTTTGGTGTGATGTTAATTTTGTCTATACCATGTTTGTTTGTATTGCTACGACTAGTGTGAGGTCACGAGTCACCTGAAGGTCATCCTGGTACCTGGAATCTCAAGTCTCCGGCAAGTTGTGCCCTTGATCACTTTTATTTACCTGATAATGTTCTCTATAATCATTTTATCTTGCATAGGTTTAATTTTGATGGGGCCCAATAGGTCATCCTAGTCTGGTTATCTTTTTACCTTGTTCACCCCTGAATCATTTGGGTAGTTTTGCTATTGCTCTACATGGTTTTAGAATTAATATTACATTATGTCCATGTTCCAATTATTCTGTTATTTTATTTTTTATTCATGTCAAGATCAGTATTTTTAATTGGAACATGGAGCTTAACTTGAGAAACACGTGCCACCACAAGGGTGGAATGGGACACCCTTGGCTAACTAACTAGGAAAGCTAGTGGAGGACTACCTTACCCGATAGGGGCAAGGGCAGTAGGGGAGTAGGCGTGTAGGGAGGTTCCCGGGTTGATTTTGCTGCGATGGCGGTCAGAAGGGGGATTCCTGCATTGCTCTTCCTAGAAACTGTAGGGGGTTTTCTAAAGCTAGAGGAACTTTGTAAAGGCCTCATAGTGGATCCCTAGTCATTCACCTCGGTAGTGTCTAAGGGTCTAGCTAACCCTGGCGACATGGGATACATGACTTGTGGGTACAGGGTACAACCTCTGCAGAGTGTAAAACTGGTATACTAGCCGTGCTCGCGGTCATGAGCAGCTCAGGACTCTCGCATGATTAAATTATGGAACTAAATTCAATTTGTCATTTGCATTGCATGGGATTTATTATTAATTTTGTTCTATTATTATTATGGTTTGGTATTTACTTACATTTAGTAACTATTAATAAAATTTGACCAATTTATTAAAAGCAATGCTCAGCTTTAACCCTTATTATTGATCAGCCTTACACATCACATGAACTCCCACCTTTGGTGAGTTCGTGCACATTATTCCCCATAACTTGTTGAGCAATGAGCATATGTGAGCTCACTCTTGCTATCTCACACCCCCACAGGTCAAGAACAAGTACCACAGGATGAGGCGCATGGAGGATACCACGATGTGTTCGTGAGAGGTCTAGGTCATCGTCTCCCAGTCAACTTCGGGTTGCTGGATCGTCGTCTCCTTACGATGTAATTATTTATTTATTTTTGTACAGAACTCATATTATATAGTAAAGTTGTAACATTCGTTTCTGTACCATGATTCATCATATGTGTGAGACTTGGTCCCAGCACACCTGGTGATTATGTTCGCGCCCAGGTCTCTAAAACCCGGGTGTGACAGAAGTGGTATCACAGGAATGTTGACTGTAGGACGAAACCTAGATAGAACTAGACAACCATTATCTACTTATATTTGCTACTCAGATTCTTTCTAAACTTTACTTAATCTTTTCTCATCTATTTCCGCTTTACTCTGATTATTCATATCTTTTCACTTCTAAAGACAAAAGTGGATTTCAAAAGTCTCATTGATTCGAGGTGGATTCCACTTCTAAAGACAAAAGTGGATTTCAAAAGTCTCATTGATTATTCATAGCTTTACTCTGATTAGTTACATTTACAAAAGTTATCTCAAAAGTTTCTCAAGTACTGTCTAGTTTACTATTTCATCTCCAAGGAGCTTCAGCTTCGGCGTCATTTTTAATCATCGACTTCGGCTTCGTCATCCTACATGAATAAGATCGTTGTAAGTCAAAATCGAGCTTGCAGGAAAAGGTAAGTGCAAGGTATGGTTTCTTACTGGTTCAAGGTGGCTACGAGCTTCATCTCCAGCCTTTTCTCGCCCACCTTTTGTCCATATCATTTTTACAAATCTATTCGAGATACTTCGGGCGAGATCAGGAATGTCATCCAGGATTGATGGTGATAAAGTGAAATTTGGCCTATTGACAATCTTTCCATGATCGCAGCCAGCTTTCAGGAAAGCTGCAGCAGTGCCTCGAGAAGCCACCCAGGCACAGAAGTCACCATGCCCAGCTATGACTTCGTCGAGCTCGTCAATCTCACCCTCAATATGTTCAAAGGTTTTCGGTAGATCTTCAGCTGAGGGGGTGAATTTTTCACTGCTGGCTCCAACTGAGTAAAAAATCTTTCTTAATCGTTGAATGCATTTGTTGCTAAATTCCAAGCATTTTTCTTGAAGACTCGTCAGTAGTTTTCTCAAATCTGAATTTTGTTGAGCTTCGGCTTCAAGTTTAGAATTAAGATCTTGTTTTTCTCGTTCGAACTGCTCAGACTGGCGGAGAAGCTTCGTGTTCAGTTCTGTTATTTTTGCTTCAGCTTCCGCCAATAAACCTTCGGTTGCCTGGAGCTCGAAGTTCTTTTTCTCGAAAGCATCTGATTGATCCTTTATTCTGCTTTCTAAATTTTCAATTATAACTTCGTGCTTCTTATCTTCAAAATCTTGCTGCATTTGCAAGGCCTTGCTCAACAGCATACTCTGCACGAAAACAACCTTCGTCAGACATGTTTTTATTATTAGAAACAATAAAAGTTAAGGGACAAGTAGTTCACCTTGAAGTTGGAATAAAATAAACTACCAACGACATGTTGTCGTCGGTAGCGGCTGATGTCTGTTTCTAGCTTCGGAAAGCCGATACTCTTGGACAGAGTACCGATAACTTTGGCTCCTGTTTGATCTTGAATACAATCTAATTTTTCATCATCAACGCCTCCGAAGAGGAGTGCGCCAGGTTTGTATCCACAGGATTTGGCATACTCTCTAAGCTCTTCTATTTCAGCTTTTGATAGTTGTCCTCCAACTAAATTCTGGAACATGAAGGCTTCGTTTTCTGAAGCTTCATCAGCAATTTCTTTTCCTTTCCCCGACGCTGCGGTCACGGCCTCTTCGGCGGCGGTGGTAGCTTCTTCTGCAGCCATGTCTAGCAGTATTTGGTCAATGTGTTCAATTGTGCTCTCCAGGTTCAAATCTTCAGCTGAGGCAGCTTCGGCAGCTGCGGCCTCCGAAGGTGCAATTTCAATATCTGTCCCCTCTGCAGCCGCTGGTGTTTTCTGGGCTGAAGCTCTTGGCGGTGTCTTGTCAATTACCTCTGTCACAGTGATAATTCTTTGTTTCTTTGCCTTGATTATTTTCTTCGATTTTTCGGGCTCCTTGTCCTTCTGAAAAAACTTTGTCAGTTGAGAGCCCAGTGGACTTAGCTTCGCAGGTAAGGATTCAGTCATTACCTTCAAAATTTCCTCAACGACAGCAGCAGAGGGTGATGCGGGGGTTTCTTCTGCTTCGGATATTTGTTGCTTCGGAGAAGAAGCTTTCCTCTTCTTCGGTATTTTCTTCTTTAATGGTTCTTTTTCTTCATTCATGGCCTCAGTTACCCTTTTTCTTTTTTGGCCCCCAGCACCTTTGTTCAGATTTTCATAATCAGGGTAATCAAAGCCCAAGGCGTCTAGCACTCGGTTCAGTCTTCGTTTCGGTCGGGAGCCGAAAGCTGCAGTCATCAATTGATCTTCTTTTTTGGAGTAGTTCCCAAGTATTTCATTACACATTACTTCAATTGTGTCCAGCCACTCTTGGCAAGGTGTTTTAAAGTATTTCTTAAATTTGAAGTAGTAAGGTAAATGCACAAGTTCACCTTCTTTCTTTTCCCCCTTCAGCTTCGGCATTTCCCATTCTTTCAAACTAGGAAAAACTTTGAAAGCCAAGAACTCCTGAACCAGGTCTCTTGTGCTGATATGCTCTGCAATTATTCTAAATTCATCCATTGCTTTTTGGGTTGGACCTTCCGGTGTCATGTTGCAATGGGGGCGCGTCTCTCCGAAGATTAATTCAAGTGGACTTTGCACAAGCTTCTCCTTGTCGTCATCAACCTTAACATAAAACCACTCCGACTTCCAGCCTGCTGCCCATTTGCTTCGGTAGCTAATTACAGGAAATTTTGTGGTTTTCCGATAGGCGAAATTATAGCAACCAAAATTATCATGCAGTCCATCCTTTCTAGCCTTCGTCTGATAATGCAGCTCGTGAACCCGGCAAAAGCTGTCTGCAAATGGCTCCACTGCTTGGCTTCGGAGTGCCCAGATATAAACACTAAGCCTAACGATAGCGTTAGGAGTCAGCTGATGAAAATAGATTCCGAACCTTTTCATTACCTCTGCAATAATCCCATGTAGGGGAAATCTTAATCCAGCCTTTAAAAAGCTCTTAAAAATGACAATTTCATCCTTTCCCGGCTTCGGGGTAGTCTCTTCTCCCCCGAAGCGTAATAGCTTCTTCTGATTCTCATTGAAAAAGCCTGACTTTACCATTTTGGAGAGATCAGCCTTCAAAACGGTAGACTTTCCAAAGTCCAAGTGGCTGGGCTTGCTTGGCATGGCAATACGATAATCGTCTTCGGGATCAGTTTCCTCAATAACTTCTTCTTCTACTTCGGCAATTGCTTGTTTTGCTTGTTCTGCATCTTCACTAGGGATCTCTTCAGAAGTCACCAGCCCGGATCGTTGCATGGCTTCGGAGATGGGAACGGTCTCCGAAGCTTCAGTTTCGCCCCCCTCACGCTCAACCCTGGCGGTAGAACGCACTCTGGCCATTTAATTATGAATATGTGGAAATTTAACACTTTCTTCTTCCGAAGTTTTTTCTGACGAAGCAGGTTTCAAACTGGAGCTTCGTTTGATTCCGACAGACAAGCTTCGGCGATGGTTAAAAATTTTGGCAGCAAAACAGTGCAAATAGCAATGAATGCTGTGGTAACTTCACACCTACTCGTCTGTTTATATAGTGTTGCAGGTAAGAAGGCGAAGCGCCAGGATTTTTACACCAGGCGGTCACCCGCTTGTACTCGCTGTGCGGTGGGCCGCAGAGACCAAACAGTAACTCTGCAAGGTGGGACCGCTACGCGCTGGGAAATTGAATCGTTTCTCGGCAACGAGCTCAGGGAAGGTGTTTTTTGGACCTTCGGCTCCTCGAAGCCTAAGAGACTTTTTTCACGGATCAAGCTCGTTACGAAAAACGATCTAGCACCGCGAAAGGGGCTACTGTTGGGCCTGTGCTTCGTCGCCGAAGGTCTTACAGGAAGAAGCGGTCTTCGGCTGAAGCTGTTTGTATAAGATGGCCGAAGGTTCCTCTTCGTGAAGCTTCGGTGTTACAAACCGACTTAAAGATAGAATGACCTTTTAGTCCATAAAGATCTGAGTCAATGTTGTAAACTTTTGTGAGGGGCATACTTGTAATTCTTCACAGGCTGCGCCCTGTGCCTATAAATAGTGAACAGTATTCCTTTACTGGACACATTCTGATAATTGTAATTGCATCTTCCGGAACCCAACCTTTGCCAAGGCTAAGGTATTATTGTATTCAACAATTCAACATATTGAGCAAATTTAATATAGTATAATTCATCTATGATTCATTTCCCTTTTTTATACTTTTTCTATGTTATCTTACAATATCTACTGAAATTTTATTACGAAGATTTCACCTTCGTAATTATACTCTCATCAACCTTTGTCCAGGGCTCATTATCCTTCAGGGAATAATGTTCCGTGGACGAAGGACGTTAACATTTAACATTATGTTGCCTTGTTCTTAATTCATAGCATTTGAGAACAAGTCCCCAACACCCTTACCCCCCAAATCTTCTCTACACTCACCTAATAGCTAAAACCTGATGTATCCTTGTTTTCTATGCCTCACCTTCTAATGTTATGATAATTTAAGGTGTAAAAAACTAATTGGAAGTTCCACTTAGAAAAAAAGATACTAGAATTTCATAAAGATAAAGTCAGCTTGATATGCTCAACTAAATGATATTCTTAAATAGGATTATAGAATCTAATGTGATCTAATCTAGTGTGATCTAATCTAATGTGATCTAATCTAATGTGGTCCACTTAAACAGATTAGTGATACTGGTAGAAGAAAGTAGACCTATCTAACCTAATATGATCTCATCTAGTGTAAGTTACTTAATGCTGGAACAAAGGATAAGGCCATACTCCTAATTCACTTAAGCCTAAATTGGTGACTTAGATCAACTCGGCCAAACTCGGCCATATACCATCAACCTACACATTCTTGATGAATTGCCTAATCTATCTATAAAAAAGAGAGAGATAGATTCTAATCTACCATCTTGACCTACATATTTCCAATGATATACATCATTGTTTTCCAAGTTCGACCTAAAACAAAGTCACCCAACTAAAATTTGACATAACATACTCAACTTATACTAATCTAGAGCTTATTCAATCTAATGTGAGTCACTTAACAAGTTAACACTAGTGAAATAAACTAGATCCTACTCCTATAAACCTTGTTCTCCCCTCATGCACTTAAACCTAAATTAATGCATTAGACCAACTCAACCATGAGTAGAAGAGCTAACTCCACCATTAGAGTCATGATGGATTGCATAATCTGTCTATCCCCACCTAACATGGAACATATTTTTGACCTACATTATGTAGTCTATCTCACCCATATCTATCTTAACCATATTCCCCCAACTTCGATGATATACACTAACCTCGAATCAATGAGACTAAGGCTGGAGAAGAAAAGATCAACATCGACAAGGAAGGATATAACAGTCAAAGCGAATCTCGAGATGAATCGAGACTTAAACATTTCAGATGAAGTCTTTTCCTTGCCATAATCTTCCTTACCTCAACCTGTCTAGCTTATATCCCACATAAATAGTAGTTGGATACCTATGCTCTCCTAATCACCCACTATTGACTATAAAAAATGAGACTCTGGATTTTTGAACCAATTATAGACTAAAAGCTGAATTACAAACTGTGATGGAACCTCCCAAGTTATTAGGCCCACCTACAGTTGTCTTCGTCCAACGGACTTTAGACAACCTTGTAGATGCACATAATTACTTGACAAGTTCAGTATCTGTATCCTTTTCTCGCCCAAGAGTGTTTCACCCATCACGCAGATATTACAACACATTGGAGGAACGAATAAGCGGAAGCAATTACATTAACTTAATTTATATTCATTTGAAACATAGAAAGAATGTTATTATTACAGACCATAGGTATATGAGTGCACATGTGTTATTATTACAAACTCGAGAGGCAAAAACCCCTCCCGCATAGAAGTATAATGTTTTTCAAAAAGGAGGACAACATCCTCCCGAGGCTTCACTCTTGAGATTCTTCTTTTGGCACCACCTTAGAGCAAAAGCAACAAAAAAATGCTGCTTCCTCACCTACAACAACATGGGTTCGAAAACCCTGAGTACGAAGTGTACTTTCGCAAGTCTTACCCGTCAAAATAAAAGACTCTCAAGGATATGCTGGCTTGAGGGAATCAAGGTAAGGCTTAATCAAGAATCAAGACTCTGTTTGCAAAAATGCTTACTAATAGTGGATCCTTAAAAATCCAGTTTTATTAGCAAGTTAAGTCATTACCTGTCACTAGAGTTCTTTCTACCCTAGTACAAGCACTAGGCCTATACTAGCCATCTTTTATCATCCCTTTAAGTTCACTGGAAGGCTACGTGTAGGTCAGTGACCAAGTCTTCATGTCCGGGAAGTAACGGCGATCCAAATCGATTAATACCCATCTGGGGATCTCTAATCACACGACATATGTAGCACTTAACCCTTACATATGTCAACTCACCATCGGGGTTCTTAAGACCAGATCGGGTTCACGCCAATCGAGAGCACAGATACACCACCGTCCAGCCTCTTGCCACGGACGGTACACACTACTCTCACCATCTCTCCACTCCCATTGCGTGTTGTCCTATTCTGGTATTAGTCTGCCTGAGGCAAAGCTTACCCATGATGAGGCATGTGACCAGTTAAAAGGTCCTCAATCATCAAGCCTACATTGAGACGGTCCTTAATCGACTCAGATGGAGACACTACACCGAGACTCTCCTCTCGTGCAAGTCACCCGCCCGGTCTTAGCTTTATCATTTCACTACAACATACCTTACCTTCTATGACATTCACCTAATGTCATTAATAAGTGAATATATGTCATAAATTGAAATCTATGACACTTGTGTGACGTTTCTTGGTTCGTCATCTATGTGACGTGGCTAATCATGTTCTATGACGAATTAAAGTTTTTATGTCATTAAAATTGTGACGATTCTACTTCGTCATAGATTTTATGACATTTGCATATTGTCATTACTCCAAAGAAAAAACATCATCAATAATTAGCTAAAGCCTTGCCATGTAGACCTAATTTTGTCATAAAATCATACGTACTGGTGATGTGGAGCTGATGTGGCAAAAAGTTATGACATTTATCAATATGACATGACACTTTTCAATGACAAATTTTGTTGTCATAATTTATAAAATGGCTCGTGCTAGTGCTAGACCAAATTTGTGGCCTCATTAAATCTAATTTGTAATTTTCTATCAATACCATTTTATATTATCAAAATATCTAGCCCATTCTTTGAGCAATCTCATCCAAACATACAAATGTTCACATGACATGTTCACAAATTTACATATCCAATAACCAAAATTATAGCAGACACAAGTTCCAATTCATAGGTCACGATATGTCTTGCAAAAAGCAACAATTTTGAACATAACTTGAAGCAACCGATAACAAAAAATCAACAAACTTGGACTTATTAAGTACTACTTATAAACAACTAGCGACCAATTATTGATAAAACAACCAGACATAACTCAACCAAGAACCAAATTTCAAAATAGAAACATCATGCAATAGTTCACTATTGGGGGGCTTAGGAACTTTATGGCCCTGAAATGTGCTGAGTGCTGACCCTGGTTGAAGCTCAGCAGATGGCGAAGGAGAATGTGTGTTTCTTGTGAAGTCTTCTTTAAACCCACTATTTTCTCAGAATGTTTTACCCATTCTTCAAGTTATCCAACACTTGTCAAAGATATGCTTTTCCTTGCTTCTCATTCTCAAGCTCAACTTGAACATCCTGGACCTATAAGTAAACATAACTTATTACTTCATGTCTAGCCATGCACACAGACAAGCAAGAACAAGAACATAAGTAATAAATAATATATTAATACGTAATCAGACACAAAAGCATCAAGTGGTCTACATATATGGCAGTCATGTTTCGAGTTTGAACACCAAGATGGTGTATAAGGCTATGTATTCCCAATCATCATTCAACAAAACATAAAGAAAATGGTGGTGGTTAAGGTTTTAAAACTTTGAAGAGTTTTAGTTAATATTTACAAAACCACACAAAAGAGCAATTGGTTTACAGTTTTATCATAGTTGTGGAGCACAAGCAAATAATGCTGACAATCTCATGGCAGTGAAAGTGAAGTTACCAGAGGGAAATAGTTAGTAGTCACTAATCACATGCGTAACTTAACTGAAAGTGGTATATCAGCAACCAATAGTGCCACAACACCATCATAACCCAGCTTGCTCATGCTTAGAACCTAACATTTACAAAATCAGGGACCCATCAGTGATCAAACAAGTAACTCAATTGGTGGTTAATGATCCAAAGATGTCAGCACAATGAGTTGAACCTTGACCTAAAGGCTAAAGCCTTAGAAACTTCACATAATCCAGGATCTCATCTAGCATAGCTACCCTATTTGTTTGCGTAGTCTAAAAATAAAACATAATATCAGGAGTTTCTCTGTGTCATATTTTAAGCTTACATAATGAATGACACGATGGCAAATACCTCAAAGTCCAGAGAAACAATGGAGAAGACTATGTAATCTCCAAGTACTTGAGCTGGAGGAATTTGCCCAACATCATTGGTGTATTGGTAATATGACAACAGAGATGCCCAAAGGTTAGTCATGTGCAAAAATATAATGTCAAAATAGATATACATATTAGAGGATGTTGAGTCAAGTGTTACATCACAAAACCTAATGCCAAAAGACACATACCTAGTCTTTCATGGTTTTTAGTGGATACGCTAAAGTACATCAGTCACTAGTCACCAAAGCAAAAGATATTCGAAGTTGAATATTTTTCTGGATGTCCATATCAAAGCAATAATAATGCCTTGAAAATCTCCTAATGTGCATAGAAATTTACACCTATCGTTTGCTTCATGTTGGATGATAACTATCTAAGGAAGCTTTGGGTTATTGGAATATACTAACCGAAGGTAAAGAGGAAAATAACAAGGCTTCTCAAATAAATTATATCACCTTTAAGCTTAAGAAGTATGGATCTGATTCAAGCGTCATGAAAAGAAACTCATTACTTGAATATAGATAACTAAGCCCTTGATGAACTTCCACTTTCAGTAGTGCTGAAATCCAGTGCTTCAAGCGATTGAAAAGCTGGATGTTCTACAAATTTCAACAAATGTGCAACTTCATAAACTGGGTGTAATCCTAAAATAGCTTCAACATCTAGGTACAAGTCACATGAGAAACACCAAACCGATAGGTCACTTCAAAACATAATATACATAATACTAAGTAATCATATGGTTTGCACAAGCTGCACAATTTTACAAAGAATCAATTAAAGCATGGCTAGAAACATAAGAGAAAATATCAGTACACATCGACAAGTTCATCAGCTCCACACACGCGTGGGATGAGGAGTGGTTGAGGTCGATTGGATGCTAGGCCCGGTAGTTGCATTCGAGCGACCTACATGTGTAATGAAGCATGGGCACAAAAGAAGTTCAAGAATAATGAAATTAGACCAGATGTTAGTGCAAACAATAGTCATAAATCCAATCATTATTATATAGAAGTCGTTAAGAATTTTACTTATAAGTGAAAAAAGGGATAATAATGCACACTATAAGAAATTTATTTCACCTTTTAGTGACATCACAACTAAATGTCTTTCAATCAATGAGTTTAAATTATAAACTCTAAAAGAGGTCATTGGTTATAACCTAAACACTATAAAGGCAGTAGTGAAGTAGCTGGTTAAAATAGAGACAAAGGCACCAATAATATTTTTTTCTTGTAACATCAGTGTAGCAATGCATCAGTATTAAATGCAACTCTAAGAGTCAACACAATTTATTCCAGTTAGTAGATTGCGGCTGATGACATATATATGCCAGAATTAAAATGTACTGGATTTGAAATGTCATACAGACCGTCTTTCTATCATAGGCTCATAGTCATTTAAATTGCGCTCAGCACTATCGCAGATTTCCTCAAACTTGATTGAGTCACTATTTGAATGTTATAGTAATGACTATACGAAGGTGAATAAAATACTTCAAGGATATAGAATGCCTACCTCACCAAAATATAACTCCTCTTCTTGAAAGAAGTCACTAAAATCTCCAAACTCTGTGAGAAGTATATTTATGTCCATAGCGAGACCCTGATGATCCCAGCCCTAAGAGTGTCCAACCTGACCATTCACGTCTTGTATGTTTTCATAAACATCTTTGGTAATATGAGAAGCTGCAGACGAAATAACAACAGTATAGGCACTTCAATCCCCAAGGAACCAAATGTGGTGAGAGCGCCAAGGCTCAGCATTCTAGAGCTCACCTAAAATAGGGACTACGAGACATGATGAAGAGATGGAGGCGGTAGGTGGTGTCTGACAGCTTATCGCCTCCATGACAAGGCTGGAGAAGGCTCCCGAGCCCAACAGCTGCGCCTGGACATGGCCATAGAGCACGGTGAGGTTGCAGTCCACTGGCCGGAGATCCGCCGCCACGACCACCACGTCGTATGTCCGTGGGCAGGGGAGCCACCGGTGTGGCCCCCTCCTCTGCTACCTGTAGGTGTTAGCGGATGTTGATGGAAGGAAGCGTTGAGGGGGTGGAAGGACGAGGCAGCTAAAATCCTAGCTGCAGCAACCAACCATAGCTTTGGATCTTCTTCCAGCATGGGGAGGAAGAAGACAGGCTTGGGGCAAAGGGCAGCGCGACAGCAAACAGGGCTAGGCGAAGAGCGGCACAGCGAGAATAGTGCAGGGCAGCAAGGCGGGGTGTGGTGCCGGTAGGGGGCGATGTAGTGAACTTGTGATGGATGCGGTGGGTGTCGGCGCGGGGAGGGAAAGAACACAGTGTGGTGTGAGTAGTGATGGGTATTGGGCCGGGCCGGCCAGATCTAAGCCCATCATGCTTTGGGTCAATTGAGCTCGAATCGAGAAGGCCTAAAAAATAGGTCATGCTATATTAGTCCAAAGATTAGAAACAATGACATAGCCTGGCTCTAAAGCATGATGTGTCTTTGTCAAACCATGTCAGTCCAAGCCTGGTCTCCATATAAAACCCAATATTACAACCACATAAACTTTATAGCTCACTAAAATTAAAGAAATTAAGCATTGGGGGCTTCTTTGGACCGGGCCGGTCCAAGTCCAGTCGTGCTGGGGCCCGACAAGCCAAAATCTGAGGCCCTGCCCAAGCCCACCTTCAGGCCATGCTACCCTGTCCCGAATCACTTCGTGCTAGATCGTGATCTGGGCTATTAATTTCGGGTCATGGTCGTGTTGGCCCAAAAAGCTCGAGCCAAAATCTTAGCACTAGGTGTGGGTTGTGGGCGCATGTATGAAACAAATAGGATGGATGGCATTGTCATCACGGGAGATGTTCCATGCCTCACAATGGCAATTGCCTCGCATGCCCGAGAAGCGCGGTCGTGCGAGCAATCTAGGGTAGGTTTAAATAAATGAAATAACTTATTACTTCATAATTTATTACAAATTGCCGATGAATATATTAGATCCAAGTAATATGTTTATAGAAAATACATGTGGGAAATTCAACCTTAATCAATTTTTATTTAAACATGATTTTATATTCAAATTTGTGGGGTGGTGTTTTCCCCAAATTTTAGTTTTAAAACTATTTCTATTTTTGTAGTGATTATAAATTTTTATCTGTTGTTATATAACAAATTGCTCATAAATATATTAGATCTAATTCTATAATAATATATTTATAGGAAAATACACATGGCAAATTCAAACTTAATCAAATTTTTATTTAAACATGATTTCATATTTAAACTTCTCTCATTAACATTTTTTATGTATTTCGTTATTTGTAGTGGGCATGCGATTTTTCTTTTTTGGAAATTAATAAGAGAACTTATGACGACAAACATTGTCATAAAACAATGACACTAGCTAATTGTCATGAGATGGAAAGAGTGTTCGTCACAAATATGACATCTTTAATGATTATGACAATTTTGAGTTGGTCTTAATGACAAACTTTTCCTTTTTGTCACTGAAGTCAATCGATTCCTATAAAACGTCATAAACATGAGAGATTAATGACATTTTGATCTATTGTCACGAGATGTTCGTCATAGAAGGCTATATGTGTTGTAGTGTTTCAAACCCAAAGTTTGGTACCTGGCAGAGGTACATCTTCTCTGATGTTGAACCCATCATGGCCATGATGGATCCACCATCAAGTTTTATTTTTGAAAACATCCCATCCATTGTGAAGCATCACCTTTTGTTAAAAACAAAACATTTGTTTTTCTAAAGCAGGACTAAGCATCAGAAAAACCTTTTAAGAAAACAGGTAATCAAGGAAAGGTAATCAATCTTCCAAGGGAGGAAATGCATCAATTGTTTAGCACACAACTCCTATCACCTAATGCATCAAGCAAGTGAGAAAGAATTTAAAATAGAAAGGAGGTGGCAAATGCACCGGGGCTTGCCTTGAGTTGTAGGAGAGTCGAGCTCTGCTCCACAAATATCAAAATATAAGCAGTTCCTGGCAGGTGGGTCTTCAGGTGGTGGTGTAGCTCTTCCTTCTTCAACCTCTACTTCTTCCTCGTTCTCTATATATAACCATATATAACCATGAATGCTCATGTAATGCTTATGAAAATGCTATAATAGAAAAGATTTATCAAGTTGTATCTTGAATACAACTTTCCTTCATGGTACTCTAGGAAACTAGGGTTTTTGGAGTCAGTTCTTCATTTCAGAGGGTAGACATTACCTAGAAGACTAGGGTTTTAGGTTTAGGGATCAAACAATGTCCAAAGCAAGTCAACCTTCACCCAAGGTTTCTAAATATCATTTTAAGCTTATCCAAAAAGTTTGGTGCTTTTTGGAGTTACTAATTAATTTCTAAAATTCCAGGAGAATAGGTTTTAGCCCTTTTAAATACTGAATAATTTCTAGTTTGGACAAAAAATCCTAGAACTATTTTTATTAAATACTATAGAAATTTAGTAGTCCAACAAAATTGGTCTCATATTTTTAGCATTTTCCTAGAATTTTCAATGGATTTTCTAAGTCTGGTAGAAAAAGAAAAAAGGAAAGCATCAACAGTACTGGGCTCAATTTAGCCCGAGCCAGCCTAATACAGGCAGAACGCGCCCGCGCGCGTGTCTGCGCTGCCAGTTTTTCACCAGGGACCCTGGTGATTTGAAAAACCTTTGAAGAGTTTGTAGTACTGTTTCTTGTGTCACTGACAATTACGAATAGACCCCTCCCCTTTCTATTATTTACAACCCGCGATCCCCAACGGTGAACGGCGACAGGCCGAGCTCCGGCGAGCTCGTACTGGCCGGAATAGGCAACGACTAATCCTTCTCTTTGCTTGACACCAAATTCAACCCTAAACGACCATTTCCCCTCACTTATTTGCAAGGTTCGAGCTCTTAATCACACTGCCCATGGTGACAGCGCGAGCAACGGACAAACCGAGATGTTCTCGGTGATCCTACGGGTTCTAACTCAATTGGATAGGTCAGAGCGTATCAAGAGCACATCAGAGTACTGAAACGAGGGAACAGAGGGCATGAACGGACCTATAGTCCGCTGGCCACGGCGAGCTCACACAGTACGATGTTCTGGACTGATTTGGCGGAAGTCTCAAATTGGGGAGATGTAGGGGATGATTAGAGGTGAGAGTTGGTTCACTGGATGCACAACTACCTAGCGGAGCTGATGGCACGCTCAATTTATAGGATTCATGAGCGGTGGCGGCTAATTTGAAGAAGACGCGTAGTGGCCCGAGAGGGGGAAGAGCACTGGCGCAAAGGATTCATGGCGTTCATCAGCGCAATGGATCAAAGATTGTACTCCTAAGTGTACCACGATTACTACTGCATAGTAACAAGCCACGGCGTGGCACAATCGAGGTCACCGGAGTTTCCACGGCAATACTGGCAGTCCGCCACGTCGCAACGGCTATAGGCGCGGTGATAAGCCTCCCCCGTGACCACATCTGCTCCCCGCGAGATCTTTTACCTCCCCGTGGATATCCACTGGGTGCCAGGCACGAATCACGGCGATCGACGCGAATCCAGGCGTGCGGGTCACCGGTGGCGAGGGGGACTGAATGTGGCAGAACCACCCGAATTATTCCAGCTTAAGTGCCTAAGTCACGCCTCAAGGGCCGCAACACACTTAAATCGGAATAACCCGTCAGTCCCTCAGATCTAGTATGATAAAGCCACTTAACCAGGATCAAATACCACATACTCACTCGAAGGTGAGTCACAGAAGAAATACAATAAAACAGAAAACCTCAAATTAAAGTACTGAATTATTACATAAATCGGAGTTTTTCAGGTTGCTGATAGAGTTCATAAAATAAGATGCACCTGATAATCGATGTCGTCGATAGCGAGGAATTGGGCAAGGCCTAGCCCACTACTCCTCGTGCTCCTCTCCTGCCGGAGCAGCATCCCACTCGACCGTCCAACCCGGTGGCAGGGTGGTAGGCCAAGTCACACCATCAACCATATCCTGAAGCGTACTTGCAAAAGTTTCGCCACAAGCAAGGCTGAGTATACTAATACTCAGCTAGACTTACCTGGTATGAGAAACTACTCCACCTCTAGACCATGTAGTTGTTTGGCTGAGGGGTTGGGTTTGCCAAAAGCACTAGCTGTTTCTAAAATTCATTTTTAGCTCTTCAAATTCTAGCATCATTAGCATAACTAAGTTTGCTCCTTCTAAGCATACATGGTAGCAAGCATTTTAGTACACACAACAAGTTATCTCATGTAACCTCATTTTACTTATTATTCAATGTAGTACAAGGGGTCAAGCAGTCTCATTAGCTGCGAGAAGCAGACGATTCGAATAGGGTTTTTATCCTTGCAAGGTAAACCTAAACACACACTACTACAGCAAACCTCTGTAAAGGCGGTTTTGTTAGCCTCTACACAGGCGGTTCCAGGAACCGCTTGTGGTGCACCGCTTGTGATGTAAAACAACATCACAGGCGGTCAATCAAAAACCGCCTGTGAAAGACACACATTACAGGCGGTCCAGTTCAAAGGAACCGCCTGTGATAGACACACATCACAGGCGGTTTCTTATCCTAGCCGCTTGTGTTAGCCACACATCACAGGCGGTTTTTAATATAAGTCCGACTGCATACAATATAAATCACAGACGGTTTTTAATATACAGATTCATATACAGAATTTTCAAATACAGATTATACACAGATTTCATACACAGATTCACACAGATTGCATACACAGATTTATACATATCAAGTTCCATAACAGGTTCCATATATACACAGATTCATCCACATATCAAGTTCCATCGTCATACACAGACTTATACACATATCAAGTTCCATAGACAACTAAACATCTCAAAGTTCCATAGACAACTAAACATCTAAAGTTCCTAACTAAAGACCTAAACACTGTGTGATATCGTGCACAAACTTAGTTCTGGGAATTGTTGCAAATTTCCATTTGTATTGTAGAATAGCCCTTGTTGATGAAGAACTTCACGGCGCATAAAGTAAAGCAAGTCTCTTACAACCTTAGCCACGCCGACGGAAACCATATCTCTTTCTAACCATTCAGCATTGATCTTGGATTTAGGAACCTGCAATGAAAGCAAAGAGCAAGCAGTGCTAAGAGTAATGTGATGAGCAACAATATAACATAAAAATTGCAACATAGACAATGATAGCGAACTTACATCCTCACGATTGACCATGTAATGGAAGGTGACACGACACCATTCGCGTACATAATAACCGCACAGGACAGTACCCGGAGGTTGTTTGTCACCATATGGAAATAATGATATTGACAAATTAGGCTTGTCCTCTGGATGTTCGCCGCCAAGATCATTCCAATAAAAACGGTATGCACTGCATATAAGAATAGCATTGTGAGATTAAGAATACATTTGTTAAGTTGTAATAAGTACAAGTGTGCAATAATAATCATACTTATCTAAAATCTTTAAGAAGTCATTATATGTAGCCTTTTCCATTCTCAGTGAGTCGAAGACCACGACTTTACCATCCTTTAGAAAGATCATGATACAAATGTAGTGGTCACTATATAGACATAGACGAAAACACTTGTTAAGATCACGATTGCCATAATTTATAGTTCAAAACCATGTCGATAACTTACTTAAAGTGGTGCGGAGCTATTATTAAGTCCTTGCCATGTTGTACATGATTATACATGGCTCGTCCAATGTATGCCGCCATTACCTTCATTTTCTTTCTCTGATTCTGTTTGACGGCTTTCTCAAATTTAGCATCGTCCAAGTCTTTGTATTCTTCTCCATGTCTCCGAGCAACTTCTTTGTATTGAGCTTGGGATATCATCAACGGGTCAAGAAACCATGTCTTAAGTTGTTTCTTCTTATCATCCATGTATTGCATCCTACGTGTAAAAGTGTTAATCGTTAGACTCTAGTTTATGTGTGCGTGTACAAAACTAACAAATATGAAAGTTTAGAGGTACTTACAAGCAAAAGAGGGTTAAGTAGTTGGTTTCCATCCTTTGTCGGTGGTACAACGACCAGAGATCGTCAAAGAATAAATGCCGCACAGGATCTATATGATCATTGCTCCAAAATGCATCTTCTGGCACAACAAATGTGAAGTCCTCGAGTTTGTATTTGTTGCTAGCCACCATGTACCACTCATGCATTCTAATCTCCAGAGTCGACAACTTAGAAAGTTGCACCGTCGTCAAGAACAGAAAGCATGGAACTAAGTATTTTTAATTGGTAGTCCATAATATTTAGAATCCAGCAAAATTGGTTTGACAATTTTCGGTTAAGTATTTCTCAAGTTATGAATTTCCTAACTTCTCTGTTTATTAAAAAAAGATTAAACAGAAATGATTAAATGGGAAACGACTTTGCATTGGGGTCCCTAGCGGTGTTTTCAAGTTTCCTTACAGACTAGTCCTTAGGTTACTATTCAAATGTGTCGCTGACAGTTCAGAAAACCCCCTGGGGTTCCTCTAAACCTAACCCGAGGTCCTTCCCCCAAATTAAACAGTACCCGCAGCGGAGGAAAGGGCGGAGGGGCTTATCGGCGGCGAGACTGCTCCGGTGAGGTGGCCAAGGGTGTAGGGGAGGTCCTGAGGGTCACGGCGATGTGCGGGTCGCCGTCGGGGATGGTCGGAGTCGGCCGGTCCACGTGCGCAGGCGGGGGAGCTCGTCGGCGGTGAGGAGTACGGCCTATCCAGAGCACAATTGACCAATCAATTGGGTCAGAGAGCTTCACCAGGGATCAAGGAGGGTGTGTGTGTGAGGAATTGAAGAACGGCTCACCGGATTGCTCGGTCTACGCGCGCAGGCGGGCGTCCGAAGTCCGATGAGGACGATCTTGGCTTTTTGGTGAAGTTCTGTCGGGTCCGAGAGCTTGGGAAGCTTCGCAAGCTCTTGGCGAAGCTATCCGAGCGGCTGGCGCGGCTTGGAAGCGACTGGAATGGGCTGGCCGCGGTGGCCGAGGCTCGGGTGGCAATGGCAGGTGGAAGGGAGCTCGTCGGAGCTAAGGAGGGACGTCTGGCTGGCGAAGGTGAGCACGGGGCGAGGTGAGGCGCGCCCGGGGAGTCTTTATAGGTGCGGGCGAGCACGGCCGAGGGCAGGGCTCTGGCAAGTGCTCGAGGCGTGCAAGGGCGAAAGCTAGTGCGCGCTCTGGCGCCTAGCACGGCGTCGAGCACGAGGCAGCGCAGAGAGAGGTCGAGTTCAAGCGCGGATTGGCAACAAATCTTTAAGATTATGGCCATGATCCCGTTGAGAGATCTCTTCCTCTGACATTCCTTTGTCGTTTGTGTGTGGAGGCTTGCAGGTTTTGCTGACTGGATCAAGAGATAGAGAGGGGAGAAATCTGGTTTGTCTCACTGTCGCACATAGAGAGAAGATCACGGGTTTGACGTGTCCAAGGCACGTGTCCCGATGCCATCTTCTGACATGAGATAGAGAGGTTAGTTAGGCACAATTTTGTCAATGGGGTCATTAGGATTTGAGCAAGGGATCAAGGTGAATACGCTCGGTCTTTGGCTCAAGGGCTGAAATTCAGAATTCTGAATTTCAGAAATCCCTATTGAACCCTCACTTGAGAAGCTTGTTTGGAGTTTTTATTAAACTATTTTGGCCAAGCTTCCATAATCTTTATTGTAGCTTGTTTAGTATACTTCAATGTTTATATTTTGCCTAGGCCATGATTTTATATCTTTCATGGTCTTTTACCCCTTTTCTTCAATTCTACTTAATTAGCTCAATTAGGGTTGGTATTAGGGTTTCAACACTTTTCCCTTTTTCAAAAATATTATTTGTTTGAAACATGATTCTTTAGATATACACTTAGTAGATCTTTTCTTCTCAAGTTAATTTGATGCTTCATGCTTAATTTGGCTCACATGAAATGTTAATTCTTGGGTTAGCACTTGAGAGAAACCCTAGTTGACACTGGGGTGTCACAGCCTTCCCCCCTTAAAGGAATCTCGTCCTGAGATTCGGGTCAGAGTCCCTCCGGGGTGAAGCGAAGGGTGAGACTTACAGGAAGTGGGTGCTCTATTATTAGGGCAAACTGCTCTTCGAATGTCATTCTCTTTGCAACTTCAGAAGGAAGTCCTTTTAATTTTTGTTTCATAATTACTTCATTTTGATTTAAGATTATATTTTTGAAATTTAGATACGAAGGGCAGGAGGAGGGGTTGGGTATGATTACGTACCAAATTCCTTAGGTAGGCAATCGGGGAAGTTGGATCGCAAGAATTCCTCAGTCTCCCAAGTAGCCTCTTCCTCTGAGTGATTACTCCACTGGATCTTATACATCTTGATCGATTTAGCCCGAGTTGATCTTTCTTTGCAATCCAAAATCTTGGAAGGGTACTCTGGTACGATAGATCTGGCTCTATCTCCAATTCTGGTTCTGCTATGATCTCGGTCGGCAATCGAACACACTTCTTCAGTTGAGATACATGGAACACATTGTGGACGACAGACATTTTTGGAGGTAACTTCAATTTATATGCCACAGGTCCACATGCTTCTATGATTTCATAAGGTCTAATGTAACGAGGGGCTAGCTTGCCTTTGATTCCAAACCTCTGCACTCCCTTGGTGGGTGATACTTTCAAATACACGAAATCTCCCACCTCGAACTGGAGAGGTTTCCTTTTCTTATCATGGTAACTCTTCTGCCTGGCCTGAGCAGCTTCTAGATTTTTCCTGATTAGTTTGACCTTCCTTTTGACTTCAGTCACTAAGTCAGGTCTGAAAACTTCTCTTTCTCCAGGCTGAGACCAATTGAGTGGTGTTCTACACCTTCTTCCATAGAGAGCTTCAAAAGGTTCCATCCTTAGGCTGAATTGATAATTGTTGTTATAAGCAAACTCTGCCAAGGAGAGGTGCTTATCCCAGTTCTTGCCACAATCGATTGCACAAGCTCTCAGCATATCTTCAAGAATTTGATTTACCCTCTCGGTCTGACCATCAGTATGTGGGTGGTAAGCTGAACTTCTGATTAGCTTGGTTCCCAAAGACTCCTGCAGTTGTTCCTAAAATCTGGCAACCAATTGGGCTCCTCGGTCAGAAACAATGGTCCGAGGCAATCCGTGCAAACACACGATTCGGTCAATGTACAACTCTGCATACTTTTGAGCCTTATCAGTGGTGTGCACAGGGAGAAAATGTGCCACTTTCGTAAGTCGGTCCACAATAACCCAAATCGAATCATGATGACGAGAGGTGTTGGGCAGACCCACAATGAAATCCATGCTGATGTCATCCCATTTCCACGAAGGTATAGACAGGGGCTACAAAGCTCCAACTAATTTCAAGTGGCTGGCCTTTATCCTCTGACAGGTGTCACATTCTGATACATATTGGGCTATCTCCCTCTTCATTCTGGTCCTCCAATATAAGGGCTTCAGATCATGGTACATTTTGGTGCTTCTTGGATGCATAGAAAATTTGGAGAGATGGGCCTCGTCCAAGATTTTCTTCTTGAGATCCTTGTTCTTAGGAACCACCAATCTGCTTTCAAACCATAATATACCCTTTCCATCTTGGCAGAAACATTTATACTTCTCGGTCTTCTGATGGAGATTCTCCTTAATGATTTGCACTCCCTTGTCACTGAGCTGGGCCATGATGATCTGGTTTTGCAAAGCTGGCTCAACGAAAATGTGAGACAAAGCACCAGAAGGAATCACTTTAATCTGCATCTTGCTCAACTCATCACACAAGGTGTTAATGCGAGAATCCATCAGTTCACAATTGCATTGCAACTTCCGACTCAAGGCATCTGCTACCACATTGGCTTTTCCTGGGTGATAATGTACCTCCAGGTCATAGTCCTTGATCAGCTCTAGTCATCTTCTCTGTCTCATGTTGAGATCAGCCAGAGTAAAGATGTACTTAAGGCTCTTATGATCAGTGAAGATGTTGCAGTGGGTTCCCATCAAATAGTGCCTCCACATTTTTAATGCATGAACCACTGCTGCCAACTCTAGGTCATGAGTGCAATAATTCTGCTCATGAGGCCTGAGTGCTCTTGAGGCATAAGCAATGACTCGATTGTCTTGCATCAAGACACAACCTAGTCCAGTGCCAGAGGCATCACAATACACATCAAAAGGCTTGCTGCTGTCGGGTTGCGCTAACACCGATGTTGTGGTCAGATGTTGCCTCAAAGCATGGAAGGCATCTTCGCACTTCGGACCCCAAACAAACTTGGCTTCTTTCTTCAACAGCTCAGTTATGGGCTTTGCAATTCGAGAGAAATCTGGAATGAATCTTCGGTACTAACCTGCTAATCCTAGAAAACTCTGAATCTGATGGACAGTCATTGGTGGCTTCCAGTTCATTACTTCTTGCACCTTATCAGGATCAACAGCTATTCCAGCCTAAGAGATAGTGTGACCCAAGAATTTGATCTCTTTTAGCCAAAAATCACATTTTGACAACTTGGCATAAAGGTGGTGCTCTCGCAGACGTTGAAGCACTACATGCAAATGCCCGGCATGTTCTTCTTCGTTCTTCGAGTACACCAAGATATCATCGATGAAAACCACTACGAATTTGTCCAATTCAGGCAAGAAAACAGAATTCATCAGATACATAAAATATGTTGGTGCATTAGTCAGCCCGAAAGACATCACCAAGAATTCATATAGCCCATATCTAGTTGAGAAAGCCGTCTTCGGAATATCGCTTGCTCGTATCTTGATCTGATGGTAGCCGGAGCGAAGCTCTATCTTGGAAAACACTTTGGCTCCGACCAACTGGTCAAAAAGAACATCAATACGGGGCAAAGGATACTTGTTCTTTATAGTCACCGCAATGAGAGGGCGGTAATCTATACACAGCCTCAGGCTTTCATCTTTCTTCTTCACAAACAGGGCTGGACATCCCTAAGGCGAAGTAATTGGGCGAATAAATCCCTTATCCAGCAACTCTTGCAATTGCTTCTTCAATTCTGCCAACTCAGCGGGTGGCATCTGGTAAGGCCTCTTAGAAATGGGTGTCGTTCCCGGTTGCAACTTGATGGCGAATTCAATATCCCGGTCTGGTGGCATTCCTATCAATTCATCAGGAAAGACATCTGCATACTCACAGACCACTAGAATCTTCTTCAAAGGTAACTCCGTCATAGAGAAAGCACATGACTGAGTAGAACCTTGACTGGGCAGAATTAAGGTGAAGTTCCCACAGAACGGAGAATTGATTTCCACGATACGGCTAGCTACATCAAGCACTACTTGGTTGTAGGGTCATCCAATTAGCTCCCAAAATAATGTCAACATTTTCCAAACCCAAAACAAGAAGGGTGGTTTTGACAATGTGGCTTCCCAGTTGAATAGGCACACTTTGGTTTAATTGATTAGTTGCAATTTTACCCCCAGGTGTGGCTATCATAAATGACCCTTTTGAGTGATAGAAAGGTAGTTGACATTTAGCACTGAACTTTTGGCTAATGAAACTATGAGATGCACCAGAATCAAACAGAATTAAAGCAGGTTGATTATAAACTGAAAAGATACCGGTCATAATGGGGGCTCCCTCAGGTACTTCCTCCAGAGTAGTAAAGTTGAGCTTCCCTTGCCTGACTTGTATCTTCTGCTTTCTTCCCTTGTCTTGATTGGGTGCTGGCATCTGCCTCTGCTGATTCCTTGGATAATTCTTGGCATAGTGGCCCACATTGCCACAAGTAAAGCACTTGTTCCCATTGCCCTGGCGGAACTGCTACTGCGGAGGCTGATTGTTCCTTGGAGCGGGAGCTGGAAAATGAGTGGGTGCCAGCTGCTGCTGCTGAGGTGGCCTGATCACCATCTGCCTGCCTGCTGCTGAAATCCCCTGCTCTGGTTGTGAGAAACAATCCTGAACCTCTGGGCCTGAGCGGATGGTGCTGCCATCGGTGCCTTTCTCTTCTTCTCTGCCTGGTGAGCTACAATACAGTCCTCCTGGGAGATGGCCAGGTTGACCAACTCATTGAAGCTATCTGCCCGGACAGTGTTAAGACGTTCCCACAGCTTGGTGTTGAGACCTCTGCGGAAGCGGTCTCTTTCCTTCTCATCAGAATCAGCATGGTAACCTGCATACTGGCACAGATCGTTGAAGGCCTTAGCGTACTGCAATACCGTGCGGGTTCCTTGATTAAGTGCCAGAAACTCATTCAGCTTGCGATCGAGAATTCCGGCTGGGATGTGGTGCCCTCTGAAAGCAGTCTTGAATTCCTCCCAAGACACTTCATGATCAGCGGGAAGCATAGCACGGAAGTGGTCCCACCAAGTTCGAGCAGGGCCGCAAAGCTGCTGCGCGGCGAAGCGAGCCTGGGTATCATCAGGGCAGTCTCCCGTGAGGAGGGGAAACTTGGACTCAACGACGCGGAGCCACACGTCGGCGTCCAACGGATCCTCTGCCTTGGTGAACTAGGGTGGCTGCGTGCTCAGGAACTCCAGGTAGGTCGCCTCTGCCGGAGGTCGCTGATGCTGGCCTCCACCATGCTGCTGGAGGTGGGGCTGGCGCTGTAAAGCTGTCGCAGAATCTCATTCTGCTGGGCCATCAGCTCCTGCACTGTGGGAGCTGGAGGAGGTGGTGGGGGAACCTGCTCGTTATGTCCGCGACGCTGCCTAGCTGCCATCTGAAAACAGAGATTTTCGCCATTGTTATCCCAACTCACAATTTCGAACGACAAGCTATTATCCCATATGGAAAGAAAATGCCATAATCATAATATTAGGTTCGAAATGAAGATAACATGGTTACAACATCCCACAGATTTCGAAAGTTCACAAGGGTTACATCAATTAGGGGAAAGTACCCGTAAGCCTAGTCCAAAATCTGACATTAAATAAGCTCGCGTAGGTTTCTATCCGCCTAAAGCGTCAAAGTGACTGATCAACCCTAAGTGGTGGAAGCGACACTGGATGCGGGTGAAGGGGCATCGGAGGTAGTCCCATTGGCACCAGGGGCTGGTCCTAACTCCTCGGGGGCCTCTTCTCCCTCGCTTCCGGCTTCATTGGCCTCCATCTCCAAGTGGTGCATGTCCAGGTGGTCATTTGCTTCTTTGATTTCCCACTGCACATCGTGGAGCTGGTTCTCCAAGACATCAATAGTGTTGTCTCGGATCTCCACCTGCTGCTCCAAGGTGGTAATGCGCTGGCTCAGCCTTTCCACCTGTAGATCCTTCTCCACCAACTCGGAGGATAAGTCGACCACAAAATCTTCTCGGCTGTCGAGGGTGAACTTGGTGGTTTGAGCGATGTTAGCAAGATGTGCCATAGCGTCACTCTGAAGGGTCTGGAGGCGGTACAGCGCACTCATGCACTGAACAGTGACCCTCCCAACCAAGTCAGGATACATTGCCCACACGTCCTTCACATGGCTCGCACGATTACACCACATGGGGTCATCCTTTTTTCTCAGCAGGGAAGAGTCCCAAGGGGTGCATCACCATCTCCAGGGGATGGTAGCCACAGAAAGTCATCAGAGTCTTCATGGCTACCACTTCAGTGGTGTCGTCCGTCCTGAATCCAACCGTCTCGGAGTTAAGAGAACGCCAACCCGGCTAAAGGGGATGAGCCTCCAAAGTCAGCCAGACTCGGCAACGAGGTACCCGATGCTCCTCATACAACTGCACCATGTACAAAGGGGGTGTAGGGTAACCGGCGGAGTTAAGCACTTCCCACAAGATGGAAGGAAAGCCATCATGAGAAAGGAAGTCAGAGCTGAAACGAGTGTCTCCTCCGCTGGTGGGGGTGGGTGAATTCATCTGCGGAAGGGTATCAAAGGTAAAGATTATGGTGGAAAGAAGAAAATAAAAGAGCCTAGATGGTTTTAAAAGGAAACGGGTTAGCTCAGTTTTTTAGTTCCATTTAGTTTTTATAATGCATGCATGCTGAAATCAATGTCTCCTCTCCGAATGAAATAAAAGGAGGGGAGCTCCTAGGGCACCTTTCAAAAGCTAAGGATTGGCCCACAGGGCCTACTTACTTAGCCACCTATTTCCCTCTATTTCTAAGGCCTTTCGTCCTAGGTCTAGCGGTCTAGTCCTGGCGATTCTTAGCAGTTTCTAAGCAAGTTTTAGATTTTGAAAATTGGTATTCATGGTTTATTGTCCTTTTCTACGGTGGTATTTGCTCTGATACCAGCTGTGGCAGAACTGCCTGAATTATTCCAGCTTAAGTGCCTAAGTCACGCCTCAAGGGCCGCAACACACTTAAATCGGAATAACCCGTCAGTCCCTCAGATCTAGTCTGATAAAGCCACTTAACCAGGATCAAATACCACATATCACTCGAAGGTGAGTCACAGAAGAAATACAATAAAACAGGAAACCTCAAATTAAAGTACTGAATTATTACATAAATTGGAGTTTTTCAAGTTGCTGATAGAGTTCATAAAATAAGATGCAGCGGATAATCGATGTCGTCGATAGCGAGGAATTGGGCAAGGCCTAGCCCACTACTCCTCGTGCTCCTCTCCTGCCGGAGCAGCATCCCACTCGACCGTCCAACCCGGTGGAAGGGTGGTAGGCCAAGTCACACCATCAACCATATCCTGAAGCGTACCTACAAAAGTTTTGCCACAAGCAAGGCTGAGTATACTAATACTCAGCTAGACTTACCCGGTATGAGGAAACTACTCCTCCACCTCTACACCATGCAGTTGTTTGGCTGACGGGATGGGTTTGCCAAAAGCACTTGTTGTTTCTAAAATCCATTTTTAGCTCTTCAAATTCTAGCATCATTAGCATAACTAAGTTTGCTCCTTCTAAGCATACATGGTAGCAAGAATTTTAGTACACACAACAAGTTATCTCATGTAACCTCATTTTACTTCTTACTCAATGTAGTACAAGGGGTCAAGCAGTCTCATTAGCTGCGAGAAGCAGACGATTCGAATCTGGTTTTTATCCTTGCAAGGTAAACCTAAACACATGACATGTCAGGGTACTCCGACCCCACACAAGTCAACTGTCCCCATCGATACCCCGTTCGCGTCCAGGCCTCACCGCCTTGGCATACAATGCTCCACTGACCCCGGCTGCCGCCGTGCAGTGATTGCACTTGTACCCACCATAGCTAGCATGGGAGACCCAGTCTCAGGTCGCATGAGGGATAAAGTCCACGCCCGGCTTCACTCAGGTACTAGGTTTACCGGTTACCATATTTCCCGACATGTGTTTAGTACGTTCAAAAGCTTGACTCAGGTATCCACACATTAATCCTTAATTCCTTTTTCCCGTCTTATGGACAAGGCATCCTCCCTAGATCCAAGTCCATAGACTAACATAGATCTCGTTATCAAGATGAATACAATCAATTCCTGACCTCGCGCGAGTGCTAGAAAAATCACTCGACTTCTACCGAGATCCTGATTAGCAAAGGAGCTACTCGACCTAGCATACTAGTATCCATCTCAAAAAGGAATCCTAAGTTCATGCAACTAGAGGTTTCAAGCAACTCCTATACTTAAGTGCACATTACAATCCTACAAGCATTAAGTGTAGTAAAGTATCATATAATAATATGGTTATGCATAAAACCGAGGCTTGCCTTCAATAGCTGGGGCTGCGGGGAGATCCTCGATGGCAGCCTCGGGAGCTTGCTCCTGGTCTTCCTCTTGGACAGTTCCTTGCTCGGGGATGAGCACGTACTCTCCGTCAGCGAGATTACAATCTAATGATTGCAATGAGCAAGATACGTGCATGATATGATATGTGCTTTAGCAATTAACTTTGATGGTGAATGATCCACTTAAATCAGATAGAGTTTAATCTTGCTACTAAAGATTTTTGGTGGTATACTTAGTAATTTAGATCACACTCAGTTAAACTAAGTGGTAAGTCCATTTTGGTGTTCCACTGAATTCTTTTTAAAGCCTTAGTGAGAATTTGTCAATATTTCTAGTTGAACTTATTGGGGCGAGGTTTATCTTTCATTTCTTTCCCTCTATTTCTTTTATGTTTTTAAGATGGGTTTGAACTACAAGTTGTCTTAATAAATTCCCAAAAATTCTATAAAAAATTACAGTGGCTGCTTACTGGTGTGTAATTCTTTGTCCTAAAATTTGGGACTTAAAGAGTGAATAGTTCTCTCTAGACAAAATTATCAAATATTAGGGCAGAAGGGGTGTTTTGAACTACAACTACCTTTTAACAGTAGGTTATTCTCTAAGATTTATTTTTGCTGGCATTTAGATGTTATGACATGACTTTGTACAAACTTTTAGTCATTAATACTTATTTGTTATTTTGCTATGATTTTCTAAAGTTTCTAGTCAAAGGGATGCTTTCTACTAGCACTCTATTTGAAAAATATCAAACAACAGATTTCTGATTTTTCCTAGCTTCTTCTTTGTGCAAGAGCAATTATTCTGAAGTTTGGCATCTTTTTGCTTAAGGGAGGGGCTGGTAGGAATTATTTGGATTAAATGACATTTTTCATGAAGTATGGCAACGGGTATTATTTTGCAGCTTCCAATTGGGTTTTGCATTTTTCTCTGGTGGCCTATCTCATTATTGATCTAGCAAAATTTTATTTGCCCGTTATTGCACCAATTTTGGGTTGCTCATGATTTATTTGAAATAGGACCCATATCAAGTTTTATTTGTTTACCCTACTTAAAATGATGGGTTGGGGTGATTATTATTTTTGTAGTGGGGTTTTAGTGGTTACAAGTCCACTGGATTTTTATTAACAAATTTGGATCTGTTTTTATAATTCCAATAATTGTTTTTTAGTTGGAATAATGCTAAATAAAACATTTCACTTTAATTCTGTTCTGGACTAGAGGTCCCTTTATTTTTCCTAGGTTCTATGTTACTTGAGTAGGCTAGGAAAAATAATTGCACTCACTGTTCATTATTTTCTAATGCCTTTCTGGTTTTCCTAAGTTTTGGTGAAAATGGCTTTTAATAGATATCCCTGCTAAATTTTTCAATACTGGGGTTCTCACTATTTTTGAACAGTGTTTAAATGGGGTTTGAACATCTACAAATTTTCTTAGGTTCAGCACAGAAGCATAACTAATTTTCTTTAATTTAATAAGGTTTGGTCAGTTTTTGTATTTAATTCCAAAATCTAAAATTCAGAACAGAAAGCATGGAACTAAGTATTTTTAATTGGTACTCCATAATATTTAGAATCCAGCAAAATTGGTTTGACAATTTTCGGTTAAGTATTTCTCAAGTTATGAATTTCCTAAGTTCTCTGTTTTATTAAAGAAAAGATTAAATAGAAATGATTAAATGGTAAACGACTTTGCATTGCGGTCCCTGGCAGTGTTTTCAAGTTTTCTTACAGACTAGTCCTTGGGTTACTATTCAAATGTGTCGCTAGCAGTTCAGAAAACCCCATATGGTTCCTCTAAACCAAACCCGAGGTCCTTCCCCCAAATTAAACAGTACCCGCAGCGGAGGAAAGGGTGGAGGGGCTTACCGGCGGCGAGACTGCTCCGGTGAGGTGGCCGAGGGTGTACGAGAGATCCTGAGGGTCACGGCGATGTGTGGGTCGCCGTCGGGGATGGTCGGAGTCAGCCGGTCCAGTGCGCAGGCGAGGGAGCTCGTCGGCGGCGAGGAGTCCGGCCTATCCATGGCACAATTGACCAATCAAATGGGTCAGAGAGCTTCACCAGGGATCAAGGAGGGTGTGTGTGCGAGGAATTGAAGAATGGCTCACCGGATTGCTCGGTCTACGCGTGTAGGCGGGCGGCCAAAGTCCGGCGAGGACGATCTTGGCTTTTCGGTGAAGTTCTGCCGGGTCCAAGAGCATGGGAAGCTTCACAAGCTCTTGGCGAAGCTATCCGAGCAGCTGGCATGGCTTGGAAGCGACTGGAGTGGGCTGGCCACGGTGGCCGAGGCTCGAGTGGTGTCGCCGGAGCTAAGGAGGGGCGTCTGGCCGGCGAAGGTGAGCACGGGGCGAGGTGAGGCACGCCCGGGGAGGCTTTATAGGCGCGGGCGAGCACGGCCGAGGGTGGGGCTCTGACAAGTTCTCGGGGCGTGCGCGGGCGAACGCCAGTGCGCACTCTGGCGCCTGGCACGGCGTCGAGCACGAGGCAGCGCAGAGAGAGGTCGAGTTCAAGTGCGGATTGGCTCCAAATCTTTGAGATTATGGCCATGATCCCATTGAGAGATCTCTTCCTCTGACATTCCTTTGTCGTTTGTGTGTGGAGCCTTGCAGGTTTTGCTGACTGGATCAAGAGATAGAGAGGGGAGAAATCTGGTTTGTCTCAATGCCGCGCACAGAGAGAAGATCACGGGTTTGACGTGTCCAAGGCACGCGTCCCGATGCCATCTTCTGACATAATATAGAGAGGTTAGTTAAGCACAATTTTGTCAATGGGGTCATTAGGATTTGAGTCAGGGATCAAGGTGAACACGCTCGGTCTTTGGCTCAAGGGCTGAAATTCAGAATTCTGAATTTCAGAAATCCCTATTGAACCCTCACTTGAGAAGCCTGTTTGGAGTTTTTATTAAACTATTTTAGCCAAGCCTCCATAATCTTTATTGTAGCTTATTTAGTATACTTCAATGTTTATATTTGGCCTAGGCCATGATTTTATATCTTTCATGGTCTTTTACCCCTTTTCTTCAATTCTACTTAATTAGCTCAATTAGGGTTGGTATTAGGGTTTCAACACTTTTCCCTTTTTCAAAAATCTTATTTGTTTGAAACATGATTCTTTAGATATACACTTAGTAGATATTTTCTTCTCAAGTTAATTTGATGCTTCATGCTTAATTTGGATCACATGAAATGTTAATTCTTGGGTTAGCACTTGAGAGAAACCCTAGGTGACACTGGGGTGTCACACTGAACCCTGGGATATTTCTGTTACTGTACCATCAGAGAGTCATTCAGAGCACGTGACAGCACGGTTTGCAGCGCCCTAATCTCATATTTTTGTGTGAGAATGTGTTAATCTCTCTGTAACAAAATTGTAGCCCTATAATCCAGCTACAATCTTGCTATAGTAACCATACTCAATTGATCACTAGATCCCACTCCAATTCGACCTCAAAGTCCTGCCAATGTCACTGGTAACCCTAATTCAGTTATCAGTGCAACTGACAGCTCAACTTTGTGCTCATTTTACTCCAAACTTTGTATGTGATCAAAGCTTAGTTACTTAAGCAAAGTTGCACTCCTATTATAGCTCTACAAGTTTGATGTGTTGAACCTAGGCAATTTCCTTGTATTTTTAGAAATACAGAGCTCCAAAGTCAGCCCCATTCAACTGATTTTGGACTTAAACACATATGGTTTCCTGGGGCACTTTTTGCAAAGAAGTCCAAATCCCATAATTTGATTTGTAAATTCTCAATTATGAGAGACACATGATTTGTGGTGCTATAATACTATGGTATTTGCACTTTGGTCCAAAAGTGCACCAAATTTACACTTAACCCCCTAGGGTTCTCGTTTAGGGTTTTCCAGGGGTCTTTTCAGGGTTTCTAGCACTTTAGGGTTTTGGTTTCACTAAAGTCCATCAAAGGTGATATCTTATGATCATTTCCCATATCTTTTGAAGTTTTCACAGGCTTGGGCTTCCCTTATATCCATAAGCCCAGATTTAGGGTTAAGTACTTTACACTAGGGTTAACCTCACATTAGGTCACATCAGTATAACATTTTTAAAATTTTTACCTAGTGAATGCACTCTAGGTGTGACAAACGCATGATATGCTAATGCTCATGATGTTATGCTCAAGTTTTAGTGACAGTAACACCAGGGGTGTTACACAAACCAATTCTTTTATATCCCTTTTCTTACAAATCTTAAGGGGGGTAGGATTTGTAATGCCCAAAGTTGGTATAAGAGAAAGATAATAGGATAAATAAATAAATATACTTTTATGCTAGAATTTTGAGGATTTCTTGATCTTATTTTCTTTGTGCATAATCAACTAAAGGAATAAAGTAGTCAAATGACAAATAAATAAATATGTGAATGTGCATTCCATACTGGAGTTCTAGTATGATTTCATTTGTACTCAAATTTTTGAGACAAGTTTAAGTTCGAAGATTGGGTTTTGAAATTTGAAATAGGAAAGAAAAGAAGAGGGAAGGAAAAGAATATATATATATAAATGCATCTCTACAGACTGGGACTTTTATTGGAACATTTAATCCATATGTGGACCTCTCAAACAAATTGGAATTCAAATCCTAAATTTGAAACGATGAAAGAAATCCAAATCTGAATAAATAAATAAATAAATAAATAAATAAAAAGGAAAACTCGACCAGACTACCTGGGTCGAATTCCCCCTAGGCCGGCCCAGCTTGGCCTCACACGCTCGCTCTGCCCTGTCATTTCTGTGCCCCGCTCACTGGCAGAAGGGCCCCACGCACCAGTCTCAAACTCTCGTGCTCGCCTTCCTCAGGGTCGCTGCAATGTGGGCTCGCTTGGTCAACGGCTCGGCCAGTGGCCTTGCTGTGCGAGCACCCCACTGACTCGTGGGATCCTCCTGTCGGGCTCACGACGAAGACGCTTACACGTGGGCCCGGGAAGTCAGACCTTCCTTCCCCTTCGCCGCACGACGCGGGCAAGCTCTTTTGGCGCACTTGTCAGAGTCCGTTGTGGCCGCCCCAACCGGACCTAGCCGCGGCTATAAAGGGTAGCTCTAAGGGCTCCGTTTTCCCTTTTCAATCGACGCGACCGTTCACCAGTGCATGTAACAGAGAGGATCGAAGGTTTGGGTTTGGTAGCAACCGCCGTGGTAACTCAACCACGACGCTATATAGGGACCGGAGTTGAGCCAGGGATGTGTGCGCAACCCCATGGAACTATACCATGACATGAATCGTGCGCGAGAGGCAGCGATGTGGGGGCAATTTCTCGTCGAAGACTACCGCGGGTCCGTCGACCGTCGTGGATAGACCTCTGTCACGGGCGAATTCTAGTGAGGACTTGTCGTATAGTTTTGTTCTTGCCTTCGCTTCGTGTAGCTACTTCGGGATGGACATTTCGGGCTCAAAAGTCGTTGTTTGGCTAAGTCCGGCGATGTCGCCGCCGTAGCAGCTCTGGCCGCCACTGGTCTTCGCCGTTAGGATAGGGTGATGGCGCCTGATCGTTGATCTTGGGGTGAGCGACCGTGATTAGATCTTACATACCGGTTCGATCAAACTCACCTGAGGCGTTAGATCTAGATCGGGCGTGCATGGTTTGATTAGGGCATTTTAAATCCGGGGCCTTCATCCGCGATCCGACGTCCCCTGTTGCACACCGGTTCGTTCGAAGCTAAGTCTAATCTGGGCCCTCGGTTGATGATCGAACAACCCAGAGCAAAGAATACCCCTTCGTACTGCGTATCTTGCAAAAGAGTCCCCGAATAACTTAGGAAACAACCCGCCATCCACACGCGTGGAGAAATAATTAAAACTAGGTCCTAGAATTTATAGTTTGGACCCCGAACTCTCTGATAATTATGTCTGTGGTCCATAGCTATTAGGGATATTCAGAATTAAATCAGAAAAAATGAATTTTAGTATTAAAATAAATCCATAAAACTGGTTTAATTCATAGAAAAACCATTTTAACTCTGAATTCACCCATTCCAGTTGCATTAATTTGTTTTTGATATTGGTTATCACCTAGTAATCTGTTTAGACATGAAACATAGATTAAAATTGTCTACTTAATTTATTCCATACCAAGCACTTAGTAACTTCAGAAAATCATAACTAATTCTTTTTAACTCTGTTTCAATCCGTTCAAGTTTCGTTAGCTTCGTATAAATATTTTGAAAGTAGCCTAGAGGGGGGGGTGAATAGGCTACACCTGAAATTTTCACTAAAAACTTCAAAATAGTGTCAAATTCAAGTTGCACTAGTGCAAACCGGTTCAGTTGATTTTGTTTACAACTGAACAAGTTTGAACCTGCTCAACTTAGATTAGATAAACAGTTAAACAAATGTGACGAAGTATTTAGAGATTATGCTAAAGTCTTGCCCTAGAGAAAAATCCACTCAAATAGATGACAAATCGGTGTGAATTGTTTTCACACGATTTGCACACAATATAACCAAATATGAACTAACCAACCAATTAAAGTGCTTATCAAGAACACGCAAGAACACACAAGAACACACGATTTAACTCGAGGTTCGGCAACCAACACAAAGGTGTCCGACTCCTCGTTGAGGAGCCCACAAAGGGCGAAGTCTTTTACAACCCTAATCCTCCACAAGCCGACCACCAAGGTCAAGGCAATCTTTTCTCAAATTTGCTCAAAGAGCGGGTGATACAAACTTCTTGGTGTCGTCCACAAATTTGGAGACTCCCAAGCAACCTCTAACCGTCAAGGAACACAAGGTTCCAAGAGTAACAAATCCACACAAGGTTAAGTTTGCAATGAGCTCGAGAATGAAGAGAATAGGAGAATCAAGATGAAATCAATAGTGTGTTAGATCGACTTCACCTCACACCAATGATCCTTCAAACAATTGAAGGGGATGTGATTTCGGGTGTGAGAGGTGAAATGAATGCCTTTGTTTGGAGGTTGGTCAGCCAAGAATTCGTGGAAGGGCAGAATTGAATGAAGAGAGAGAGTGCAGGGGGGGTATTTAAAGGATCCCCCAAAAGCTGGCAGCCGTTGGGAGAAAAGGACCGAAAACCGGTTGAACCGGTTCTAAAATCGGTTGAACCGGTTTCCACCAGGGGTTTCTCGGTTCACTGATCTACTCAGCCGGAGACTCGACCGGACTCAAAATCGGTTGAGCCGGGCTCAAATCCGGTTGAACCGGTTTTCAAAAAATATCTGCACACGACTTTTCTGACAGCTTTTGACTGTCAGACTGGCAGGACAGAGGTGGCAGAAGAAACAGTCCAGAAACCGGTTGAACCGGTTTTTGAAACTGAAGTGCAAGTTTTGACAAATCTGAAGTGAACCAAGGTGGAACTTTTGTGGGGAGTAAGAGTCGTTTTTCAAAGGACATTCATGATCTAGAAAAGTTTTCTCTTTGAGGATTTGAAGGAATTTGAATTGAGCTCATCGCATAACTTACTTAACCTATTGCAGATCCCTCTTAATTGAACGGCGATTTCTATAACTCAAGAATTATAAAATGAATACTACCATTGTTTCCAAGCACTTGGAGCACGCTATATGATGTAGAATTTTAATCCGCAGTGCTTTTACATTTGCATACTCATAAGATCTGTGCTAGGAGCAAACTTGTTAGAATCTCTGTTTGTTTTGTCATTTAATCACCAAAACACTCAATTGGGGTTGATTGCACTTACAATCTCCCCCTTTTTGGTGATTGATGCCAAAACAAACTAGAGTAGAGATAAAAATTAAAAAAGTAAGAACACTTGTGAGATATAAGTACTTGTGTATGTGCAGCTCCCCCTAAATGTGTGCATGATTTTTGTGATATTCATATTGACTTGATATGTCAATTTGCAACATATTTGGGGAGAGTCAACAACCAACACAATACACAAAAACTGAGGGATGCAACAAAATTATATAAGATGTGATAAAAAATAGCATTACACAAACAAGTCTATCATTGTATAGCATAAGATATGAAATGGTACTAGCTATTACAATAAGGTCATGACATCATTAAAATGTTTGTGGCTCTAGGCCATCACCACATGCATCACAATAGTCAGGCGAATAAAATTATTACAGACCAGGTGTTCATTACAAAAATTAAAAGCGCTGCCAAGATGAGAATCCTTCTCCCCCTTTTTGGCAACTAGCACCAAAAAAGGAGAGAACCATCAGCCACAAATCACCACTGAGGAGGAGGCGGACCAAAGAATTGAGTCGCCAAGTTAGCCGCAAAGTTTTCTTCCCAGGCTGAGATGGGGGAGGATAGCTGCCTGAAGGATCCTGGGGAGGAGGATATGAAGAGGATTGACCCGGATCCCCTGGTGGGGAGGCGGGGCAAACTACTCACGATCATCAAAGTATTATTCTTCTTCTTCATCTTCATCTTCAGCTGACATAAATGGCACCCCATAGGCCTGCTGGTGCCATTCATTTATTTCTAGTGGCGGAGGATGAAGAGGCACATCAGGCGAGCGGGGAGCAAATGGCATACCCATAGAAGAAGCTTGACGATGGAGGTTGTCGTCAGTCTCCCGCTGACGCCTCACCAGCTCATGCACATCGAAAGATATGTTCCTGCACATGGAGAAGAATGCTGCAATACCATGGGCCAGTCGAGCGCCCATCCTACGACCACGACCTTGACCACGACCACTTGATGTGGGAGATCCGCGACCAGGAGATGGACGCAAGGGGCCGGCAGCAGCAGGTCCACGAGAACTAGAGGGAGCTTTGCTCAGACGCCCTGCTGGATTGTTTGGATCAATCCAGAAGGGGTGTATGAGAGATGTCTTGTTCCTTTTTCAAAGCGAAACTGAGTCACCACTTCAATCATCTTCATGATGAAGGGGGCGTGAAGACATCCCTTGAGAGGGAAGCAGACAACATGAATAATTTCTTGCCAAATCATATCAAAAACATTGATTCTTTCAGAGCTATTTGGCTTCATAAATGTGAACAAGACCTTGCTCTCTCCTAGGATATTCATTTGGTTACCACTTTTTGGAATGAGAGTCATTCTACAGAGAGAGTTAATGTATATGTAGAACTTATGCAGATTGGTTGACTCCCAATATTTATCAGTCTCAGAGATATGAAGATCACTGGCTTCATCCTTGGTGGGAGGACAAAAGTCATGAATCTTAATCTTGTCCCCAGAAATATCGCCATCAGAAAAACCAAGGATGTGAGCAAACCTCCGGTAGCTCACCTTATACCAGCTGCCTTCGATATAGAAATTGAGATAAGGAAAGTTATAAGGACTTTCCTCATCAGCCAGCTTGATCCAAAGGGTAGAATAGAACTGAGCAATAACTTCATCATTCCAATCATATTGGAATGTCATAATGTTCTTCATCCTCTTCCTCTCACAAGCCCTCAAAGCATGTGTCATCTCTGGATCACTAATTGCTTCACATCCTTCCCAGTTAATATATCTCTGATGCAGGATAGGCTGATGCTTCTTGGGAACAATCACAAAATTGTAAAAATCGACATGTTGGAGGGTCCAGAACCGATTACCATCGATCCTAGCATCACGAATATGTAATGTAGGATTTTGGAAGCGGATGTCCTGGAGAAGGGCAGACCCTCCGCTGGCAGGGAAATCTGTGACTGGCTCATTTGCAGATCGACGGGCCTCCGCCCTGTGAAGAACCAACCCTCGGATAATGGGTGTGTTCATCATCCTTGCCTCTGTCATCATCGCTAGTTGGCTCCCAAGCCTGTGGATTGGCCGTGGGTCGAGACCGACCGGAGGGATTTCGGGTCGTTCGACCGCGAGCACCATGAGACCTTGAGGCCTCACCACCTTGCATCACATTGCCGGATCCTCGCCCGCACTTGGATCTGGAATGCGGAGGAGTTTCTTCACGAATTTCTTGATCATCATCGGAGTCAGATTCAACTACTGACGGGTTCCTATGACGCACCATCCTTAAGATAAAAAGGAGAACATATGGTGAGCGAGGAGATCGATGTTCAAGGATTTTAACAAACACGTTTGAGTAAAGATACGTATGATATTGAGCATGCACTTCAACCGTTCATGTGAGCGGTTCAACTACAACGAACAATACCAAACTACTAAACTCAAACAATGTTCGAGACAAAATAGAACAGTTTAAGTGTGGCAAGCACCTAAACTATATAGTATCCTTGAAAAGATACATAAGATAATCAAGAACGGTGTTAGATCGAGTAAAAAACATGAGAAAATAAGGCAATACCTCGATCTGACGATTCAACCATAGAAATCCCAACGAAGAGGAAGGAGTTGATGGAGGAGGCCTAGAGAAACAAATCTCCAACAAAGTCCTCAAGGATTTGATGGCTCGAAAGGGATTTGGAGTGTGGTGTGAGTGAGAGAGAGAGAGAGGAAAAGTGAAGGCGACGGTGGCAGTAACAAAATGAAAGGGTAAAGAGTGAAAGAAGGAAGGGGAGGAGAAAAAGGAGGAGGCGGCGGCTGGTCAGCGGACCAAAACCGGATCAACCGGTTTTGCTGCAGCGTGAACAGTTAAAGCGCACAGAAAACGACGTTGACTGCGCGGAAAACCTGCCACACTAACTGTAACACCCGGTTTTAAAGGACAAAGCCGGGTGCATCTCATACATGCGCCAAGAAGACAACATATATAATAACAGAGTGTATAGAGATAAATGTCATAAAACAACAGAGTATTTATTACATAGCGGAAGACTTATTACAAAAGAAAACAATAAATATAAAACGAACTAAGGATCGTCGGCGCCAATGTCGACTGAGAAACGCCACCTAGATCAGATCGAACTCCTCAGTGTTAGGCGGCTCCTCTTCGACCACCTGCTCTTCTCCTGTGGGGGGGGTGTGAGACAGCAAGAGTGAGCTCACATACGTTCATAGCTCAACAAGTCGTGGGGAATAATGTGGCATGAACTCACCAAAGGTGGGAGTTCATGTAGGGTAAGGCTGATCAATGAAATAAAGGCTGAGGCTGAGCATTGCTTTTATAAGTTGGTCAAAATTTTATTAGCAATTACTAAGTGTAAGTAAATACCAAACCTTAATAATAATAAAGAACAGTAATAGTAAAATAATCCCAAATGCGATGCAAATGTCAAATTGAATTTAAGTTCCATATTTAATCATGTGAGGGTCCGAGCCGCTCTTGACCGTGAGCACGGCTAGTATACTAGTTTTACACTCTGTAGAGGTTGCGCATCTTTACCCACAAGCCGTGTTACCCATCTGCCAAGGGGTCATGAATCCCATACACCTCTACCAAGGAAGCGAGGCAGGATAACACTACGAGGCCTTTACAAAGTTCCACTAGCTTCAGACTACCCGCTACAGTTTATAGGAAGTTCCAATGCAGGGTTCCTGGCTGACCGCCATCGCAGCAAAATCAACCAGGGACCTCCCTACACTGACCACTCCCCTACTGCCCTTGCCCCTTTCGGGTAAGGCAGCCCTCCACTAGCTTTCCTAGTTAATCAGCCAAGGGCGTCCCATTAAACCCTTGTGGTAGCACTGTTTTCCCGGGTGGTCGCTCCATGTTCCCATTAATTTAATGATCTTAACATGAACAGTAATAATAACAAGATAATAACAGAATAATCATGAATAGTGTATCTCCATACCCAGTCCACATAAAGCAATAGCAAGTACTACCCAAAAATATTTCAGGGGTGAACAAGGTATAGAGGTAATCAAAACTGGGGTAACATAAAGGCTCCCATCAAAATTAACCTATGCAGATCATTAAAATTAATAAGAACATGGCTGGGAAAAGTAAGTGATCAAGGGCACAACTTGCCTTCAATGAGCTCCTGCTCAGCTACTTCTACTTGTTGAACCTCAGTTTCCATAGTGGCTTGCTCGTCTACTCGCATCAACACAATACATACATAGTATAGCAAAAATTAACATTGCACCAAACATGTAAATAAAATATACAGTAAAAATCTATACATTAAAATGAGATCATAGGAACTGGAATCACTAAATTTGGAGTTATAGAATTCAAGTTATGAATTTTCTAAGATTTAATGTGATTAAAATAGGATTAAATGATAAATTAATTTTCTAACAAAGTTCATGTCAAAACAGAGACACTAAATGGTAGAGAATATTATTATAGAATTTTAGAAATTTGAATGGCTCAATTTGGACTAAAAATGGATTTTCTATGATTTATACAAGTTCTAGGGTTTATTTTCATATTAAAAATCCAATTTCTAATTCTTTTAATTGATTTTCATGAGCACTGGACTGGGCGTCATTTACTGAGAAGGTCAGGGCTAGTTTGAATAATTCACCAGACTCAGCCCAACCCAAGGGTGGACGGCGGGTTGATTACTGGATTCTACAGGGGCTCTTTTACAAAATCAAACGGCGAAGGGGTATGAGTCAATCTCGGCCGCCAGATCTGCTACGGACGCACCAGATTAGATCATTAAATCCATGAAGCGGTATGCAGCGCAGACCACCGAATCTGAGATCTACGGCTGACGTTTGTTTCGACCGAAGCGGTATGGCTGACTTGATCATGGTCGTTGCCCTTCCGATCAACGGCCAGGGCCAACCCTGCCCACAGATCTAATCCTAGCCCTACAATGGTTGATCAACGGTCGAGAGCTAGTTTCCCCAATCCTCTTCCTAAATACCGTATCGCGGCGGCGCCGCCCCCCGTGAACAGAGGAGGAGCTCACCGGAGTTGCCCCCAGTGACTCCCGAGCCCTATCCGTTGACCCAACACGCCCACAGATAGAGGAGTATATGGTGAACGCTATCGAGGCACCGTGAGCAGGCGAAAGGCAATGGACGTGGCAGGCCACGCGACGCGGCGGGGATGAGCGGAGCTGGAACTCCGGTGAACAATCCCGCGACACAGAGGGCCATAATCTCTAATCTACAACGTGATTCAAGCAACACCAGGCACGGAGAACGCAAGGAGAGAGTACACACCGGCAGGGACGACGAATCGAGGGCGGTCCACGGGCGACGGCTGTTCCGCGGTGAAGAGCGCGCCGGTGAGCGATTTTCCGGAGCACCAGCAAGTCGCCCACCAATTAATCCCTCACGAGCAACCCCAGCTAGTCCAATTGGCACTCTACTCCCCTTATCGACGGTGAATCGCGGCGGCGACTTCGTCTCCCACACACGGTTCTCGAGTTGGGGCTTACCTAGCTCTGCTAAGTTGGCCACGAAGGCAGAGCCGTTATGGTGCCGCCTATAAAGGCCGAAGCCACGGCGCCCCCAGACGCAGAGAGTCCGCGGAGGTGGTTCCGCCCGCGACGGCGTTGACGAGGGCGTGGCGGGGTGCTCGCCGCGGAGTTCGCGAGCGCCGTTGCCCCGGATGCGCGACTAAGGAGGGTGACCGGTGGGCCCCCGAGCGCAGCGAGACTGAGATGGGGAGACAGCGCAAGCGGGCGAGAGACTGACGGGCGGGCCCCGCATTTCAGTGAGATCCAGAGGAAGTCGAGCGGGGATGGCGTCTGACGCGTGGGGCCATGCTGTCGGCGCTTCCCTTTGGTTGATGGGCCGCGCGGGAGGTGAATGAAGTAGAGATGGGCCGAATTGGTTAGTTGCTGGCCCATATGAGGTTTTATTCTTTTCTTTTTATTTTCTTTCTCCATTTCAAGGATTAATTTGAACTCAAATTCAAATTTAGTTTCAAACCTTGTGCAAATTTATTCTCCAATCATATTATGAAATGAAAAATACAAATTCTAGAAATATATTTATATTATTTTTATTTTCATATCATTTCTCTTCTTTCTCTTAAACCCTAGTTTTCAATGTAGGGCTTAATCCAATTTCTAGTCATTTTTATATTGTTATTATTTTTATTTAATGCACAAACATAAAAACTCCACATGATGCATTTTCTTTTATTTTTGGTATCATTGGTTTTAATCAATCACTCTCAATTACATGTGTGCTCTTTTATGATGCAAATATGGCACATGAACTGAGGAAATCCTCTATATATTCCTTTTGTGAAATTTTGAGTATTACAAATCCTACCCCCCTTAGAAAAAATCTCGTCCTCGAGATTTAAGAAGATCTAGGGAAAAGGTGGGGAAAATCTATACGAAGCTCTTCTTCTCTTTCCCAAGTTGCTTCATCTTCACCGTGGTGACTCCATTGTACTTTGCACATCTTTATAACCTTATTCCTCGTAACTCGAGTCAAAGTATCCAAAATCTTGATGGGGTACTCAGCATAAGTCAAATCCTCTTGAACACTAAGGTCCTCCATTGGTAACTGTTCCTCAGGTACCCTGAGGCATTTCTTCAGCTGAGACACATGAAAGACATCATGAACATCCGCAAGATGATCCGGTAACTCCAATTGGTATGCAACCTCTCCCACTCGCTTTAAGATTAAGAAGGGTCCAATAAAGCGAGAGGACAATTTTCCTTTGACTTTGAATCTTCTCATACCCCGGAGTGGTGACACCTTCAAATAAACATAATCTCCCTCCTTAAACTCAAGCAGTCTCCTCTGGGTGTCAGCATAACTTTTCTGCCTGGATTGTGCAGTTCTCAAATTCTCCCTTATTTGTTGAACTTGTTCCTCTGCTTCTTGTATGATCTCAGGCCCAAACAACTGCCTTTCACCAGTTTGATTCCAATACAAGGGAGTCCTGCACTTTCTGCCATACAAAGCCTCAAACGGTGACATCTTCAAACTGGCCTGATAGCTATTATTATAAGAGAACTCCGCATACGGCAAACTCTTATCCCAACTACCACCATGCTTAAGAGCACAAGCTCTTAACATATCTTCAAGCACTTGGTTAGTCCTCTCAGTCTGCCCATCAGTCTGTGGATGGTAAGCCGAACTAAAATTTAATCTTGTATCCAAGGACTCGTGCAACTTCTTCCAATATCGAGAGGTAAACTGCGATCCTCGATCTGACACAATCTTCTTTGGCACACCATGCAGGCATACAATCCGTGCCATGTACAACTCTGCCATCTTGGCTCCAGAATATGTGGTCTTCACTGGAATAAAGTGGGCTACCTTGGTTAGCCTGTCCACAATCACCCATATAGAATCATATCCAGCAGACGTGCGGGGTAATCCAACAATGAAGTCCATGCCAATCTCTTCCCATTTCCACTCAGGTATCTTCAGTGGATGCAGTAGTCCGGCTGGCCTCTGGTGTTCAGCTTTAACTCTTTGGCATACATCGCACATAGCCACATGTGCAGCCACATCTCTCTTTAGTCCATACCACCAATACTTTTGCTTCAAATCTTGATACATCTTGGTGCTTCCAGGATGAATGGAATAAACTGAGTCGTGTGCCTCCTTCAATATGGTTTCCCGAAGACTATCAATATCGGGAACACAGATCCGATTCTTGAACCATATCGTGCCTTGCTCATCCTCTGTGAATTCCGGGCCTCTACCTTCAGTTATTAGATCCTTGATCTCCTGAATTTTGGCATCACCAATCTGACCTTTACGAATTTCTTGCTCCAATGTAGGTTCCAATTCGATGATAACTCCTTCCGTATGTGTAACAATTCCCAGGTTAAGTCTCTCAAAATCTTTTGCTAATTCATCAGGTAGCTGGACAACGAAAGCGGAGTGAACATGCTCCTTCCGACTCAAGGCATCTGCAACCAAATTTGCCTTGCCCGGGTGATAGTGAATCTCCAAATCATAATCCTTAATAAGCTCCAACCAACGGCGTTGCCTAAGGTTGAGATCCTTCTGAGTGAATATTTACTTTAAATACTTATGATCCGTATACACTTGACACTTGGTTCCCATGACATAATGCCTCCATATCTTTAGCGCATGCACAACGGCTGCCAATTCCAAGTCATGAGTGGGGTAGTTCAACTCTTGTTTCCACAACTAACGAGACGCATAGGCAATCACGTGTCCTTCTTGCATGAGCACACATCCCAATCCTTGGCCACATGCATCACAATAAACGTCAAATCCCTTCTATAGATCCGGCATAACCAACACTAGTGGTGACATCAATCTTTCTTTAATTGGTCAAAGCTATCTTGACATTTCTCAACCCACTCGAACTCTCTTCCCTTCTCCAGAAGCGAGGTCATAGGCTTTGCGATCTTAGAAAATCCTTCAATAAATATTCGATAATATCCTGCAAGTCCCAAGAAACTCCGAATCTCCGTAACTGTAGTGGGCACTCTCCACTCCATTATCTCCTTTACTTTAGCAGGATCCACAGCTATTCCTCCATTAGAAATAATATGACCAAGGAATGGCACCTTGTCAATCCAAAACTCGCACTTGCTGAACTTAGCATAGAGTTGATTATCTCGTAGCTTCTTGTAGCACCAATCTCGGATGTTCCTCATGATCACTATCACTCTTGAAAAAAATATCGTCGATGAAAACCACGACGAATCTGTCCAGATCATGAACACCTTATTCTTCAGATCCATAAAATAGGTTGGTGCATTAGTTAGTCCAAATGATATGACGGTGAACTCGTATAAACCATATCGGGTCGAGAAATCCGTCTTGAGAATATCCGATGGCCTAATCTTCATTTGGTGATAACCTGATCGGAGATCAACCTTCGAGAATACCCTTGCACCTCTCATCTGATTAAATAAATCTTCAATGTGGGGTAAGGGATACTTGTTCTTCACAGTAACATCATTAAGGGACTAATAATCCACACACATCTCTTGTGATCCATCCTCCTTCGGTACAAACATACCGGTGCTTCCCAAAGTGAGGTGCTCGGACGTAAGTAACTAGCCTCTTGTAATTACGTTAACTGATTCTTCAGTCCCTTTAACTCTTCTACAGGCATCCGAAAAATCTCTAACCACATGGATGTTGTCACCAACAAACTTCCCATTTACTAAAAATGTCGCTAGTCTGGTGGCGGTAGTTACTGCAATTCCAACTTCAAATCTTTCTTCTTTGGAACTGGTGAGTTCTACGGTTCCCTTAGCACAGTGTATATACTGCCTTTGCCTTTCTTAACCATAACATACCAAGGATCACGTCTATAGTGCTCTCTTCTAACACTATAGGGGTAGCCCATCTGGGTTAGAAATACAGGGTAAGAAAGGAAGAATTGTAGACAAGGCGAGTAATTACGAGGAATGTTACTACGGGGGATTTATTAGCTAAGTAGATTAGTGTGTTATCCACTAAAGCTAATACATTACCTTATGGTGGTACATGCTAAGATGCCCATCTATACTATTTCACTCAATCAAAGAAGCAAATCAGGCATTGATCATCAGAACAATCAACCAACATTTTTAAATATAGAGAAAATAATTTTTTAAATTTCTTTTTTTAGGTCTCCTATCTCTTAAAAAGGCTATAATTGTAGGATTCCAAGGTGTGGAATCCATCATGTCTTAGAGTAGAAAAGGTAAGAATGATCAGAGTAGAAAAGCAAAAGGTGAGACAAGATCAAGATGAGATAAGTATAGAATGAATCAGAGTAAGGTAAGTAGTGAAGGGTTTTGTCCATTTTCTATCTAGGTTTCGTCCTACAGTCAACATTTCCTCTGATACCACTTCTGTAACACCCGGTTTTAAAGGACAAAGCCGGGTGCATCTCATACATGCGCCAAGAAGACAACATATATAATAACAGAGTGTATAGAGATAAATGTCATAAAACAACAGAGTATTTATTACATAGCGGAAGACTTATTACAAAAGAAAACAATAAATATAAAACAAACTAAGGATCGTCGGCGCCAATGTCGACTGAGAAACGCCACCTAGATCAGATCGAACTCCTCAGTGTTAGGCGGCTCCTCTTCGACCACCTGCTCTTCTCCTGTGGGGGGGGTGTGAGACAGCAAGAGTGAGCTCACATACGTTCATAGCTCAACAAGTCGTGGGGAATAATGTGGCATGAACTCACCAAAGGTGGGAGTTCATGTAGGGTAAGGCTGATCAATGAAATAAAGGCTGAGGCTGAGCATTGCTTTTATAAGTTGGTCAAAATTTTATTAGCAATTACTAAGTGTAAGTAAATACCAAACCTTAATAATAATAAAGAACAGTAATAGTAAAATAATCCCAAATGCGATGCAAATGTCAAATTGAATTTAAGTTCCATATTTAATCATGTGAGGGTCCGAGCCGCTCTTGACCGTGAGCACGGCTAGTATACTAGTTTTACACTCTGCAGAGGTTGCGCATCTTTACCCACAAGCCGTGTTACCCATCTGCCAAGGGGTCATGAATCCCATACACCTCTACCAAGGAAGCGAGGCAGGATAACACTACGAGGCCTTTACAAAGTTCCACTAGCTTCAAACTACCCGCTACAGTTTATAGGAAGTTCCAATGCAGGGTTCCTGGCTGACCGCCATCGCAGCAAAATCAACCAGGGACCTCCCTACACTGACCACTCCCCTACTGCCCTTGCCCCTTTCGGGTAAGGCAGCCCTCCACTAGCTTTCCTAGTTAATCAGCCAAGGGCGTCCCATTAAACCCTTGTGGTAGCACTGTTTTCCCGGGTGGTCGCTCCATGTTCCCATTAATTTAATGATCTTAACATGAACAGTAATAATAACAAGATAATAACAGAATAATCATGAATAGTGTATCTCCATACCCAGTCCACATAAAGCAATAGCAAGTACTACCCAAAAATATTTCAGGGGTGAACAAGGTATAGAGGTAATCAAAACTGGGGTAACATAAAGGCTCCCATCAAAATTAACCTATGCAGATCATTAAAATTAATAAGAACATGGCTGGGAAAAGTAAGTGATCAAGGGCACAACTTGCCTTCAATGAGCTCCTGCTCAGCTACTTCTACTTGTTGAACCTCAGTTTCCATAGTGGCTTGCTCGTCTACTCGCATCAACACAATACATACATAGTATAGCAAAAATTAACATTGCACCAAACATGTAAATAAAATATACAGTAAAAATCTATACATTAAAATGAGATCATAGGAACTGGAATCACTAAATTTGGAGTTATAGAATTCAAGTTATGAATTTTCTAAGATTTAATGTGATTAAAATAGGATTAAATGATAAATTAATTTTCTAACAAAGTTCATGTCAAAACAGAGACACTAAATGGTAGAGAATATTATTATAGAATTTTAGAAATTTGAATGGCTCAATTTGGACTAAAAATGGATTTTCTATGATTTATACAAGTTCTAGGGTTTATTTTCATATTAAAAATCCAATTTCTAATTCTTTTAATTGATTTTCATGAGCACTGGACTGGGCGTCATTTACTGAGAAGGTCAGGGCTAGTTTGAATAATTCACCAGACTCAGCCCAACCCAAGGGTGGACGGCGGGTTGATTACTGGATTCTACAGGGGCTCTTTTACAAAATCAAACGGCGAAGGGGTATGAGTCAATCTCGGCCGCCAGATCTGCTACGGACGCACCAGATTAGATCATTAAATCCATGAAGCGGTATGCAGCGCAGACCACCGGATCTGAGATCTACGGCTGACGTTTGTTTCGACCGAAGCGGTATGGCTGACTTGATCATGGTCGTTGCCCTTCCGATCAACGGCCAGGGCCAACCCTGCCCACAGATCTAATCCTAGCCCTACAATGGTTGATCAACGGTCGAGAGCTAGTTTCCCCAATCCTCTTCCTAAATACCGTATCGCGGCGGCGCCGCCCCCCGTGAACAGAGGAGGAGCTCACCGGAGTTGCCCCCAGTGACTCCCGAGCCCTATCCGTTGACCCAACACGCCCACAGATAGAGGAGTATATGGTGAACGCTATCGAGGCACCGTGAGCAGGCGAAAGGCAATGGACGTGGCAGGCCACGCGACGCGGCGGGGATGAGCGGAGCTGGAACTCCGGTGAACAATCCCGCGACACAGAGGGCCATAATCTCTAATCTACAACGTGATTCAAGCAACACCAGGCACGGAGAACGCAAGGAGAGAGTACACACCGGCAGGGACGACGAATCGAGGGCGGTCCACGGGCGACGGCTGTTCCGCGGTGAAGAGCGCGCCGGTGAGCGATTTTCCGGAGCACCAGCAAGTCGCCCACCAATTAATCCCTCACGAGCAACCCCAGCTAGTCCAATTGGCACTCTACTCCCCTTATCGGCGGTGAATCGCGGCGGCGACTTCGTCTCCCACACACGGTTCTCGAGTTGGGGCTTACCTAGCTCTGCTATGTTGGCCACGAAGGCAGAGCCATTATGGTGCCGCCTATAAAGGCCGAAGCCACGGCGCCCCCAGACGCAGAGAGTCCGCGGAGGTGGTTCCGCCCGCGACGGCGTTGACGAGGGCGTGGCGGGGTGCTCGCCGCGGAGTTCGCGAGCGCCGTTGCCCCGGATGCGCGACTAAGGAGGGTGACCGGTGGGCCCCCGAGCGCAGCGAGACTGAGATGGGGAGACAGCGCAAGCGGGCGAGAGACTGATGGGCGGGCCCCGCATTTCAGTGAGATCCAGAGGAAGTCGAGCGGGGATGGCGTCTGACGCGTGGGGCCATGCTGTCGGCGCTTCCCTTTGGTTGATGGGCCGCGCGGGAGGTGAATGAAGTAGAGATGGGCCGAATTGGTTAGTTGCTGGCCCATATGAGGTTTTATTCTTTTCTTTTTATTTTCTTTCTCCATTTCAAGGATTAATTTGAACTCAAATTCAAATTTAGTTTCAAACCTTGTGCAAATTTATTCTCCAATCATATTATGAAATGAAAAATACAAATTCTAGAAATATATTTATATTATTTTTATTTTCATATCATTTCTCTTCTTTCTCTTAAACCCTAGTTTTCAATGTAGGGCTTAATCCAATTTCTAGTCATTTTTATATTGTTATTATTTTTATTTAATGCACAAACATAAAAACTCCACATGATGCATTTTCTTTTATTTTTGGTATCATTGGTTTTAATCAATCACTCTCAATTACATGTGTGCTCTTTTATGATGCAAATATGGCACATGAACTGAGGAAATCCTCTATATATTCCTTTTGTGAAATTTTGAGTATTACACTAACAGCACAGTCTGCGAAACTGACGGCGCAGACTGCGGGGCTGACAGACAGCGTGGAAGCAGAGGTGACCAAAACCGGTTCAATCGGTTTTTATACCGGTTCAACCGGTTCTCACCAGAGGAAAACCGGTTGAGTGGCCTACTCAGCCGGTTTGCTCAACCAGATTTTAGATATAGCCCGGTAAAGCCTAAAATACAATCAATATTTATAACATGAGTAACTTTGGCAATAAAAATAGGATTTTACATGTCATTTTGTGCATTAAGCAATTTTATATTAAACAATCATGATTCAACTTTTAGTTTTAAGACACATTTTGAGAATCCAAGATGTTTAGTTCACTCCTTAGAAAACAAAACCTAGTCTCATCCAGGGGTTTTGTGAAGATATCAGCTAGTTCATTTTCAGTGCTCACATGAAATAATTCGATATCTCCTTTGGCTTCATGGTCTCTCAAGAAATGATGTCTAATATCAATGTGTTTGGTTCTAGAGTATTGCACAGGATTGTTTGCAAGTTTTATGGCACTCTCATTGTCACACAGTAGTGGAATCTTATTAAACTCACAACCAAAGTCTCTAAGGGTTTGCTTCATCCATAACAACTGTGCGCAACATGCACCAGCTGCTATGTACTCAGCTTCTGCAGTGGAAAGTGCAACACAATTTTGTTTCTTGGAACTCCATGACACTAAGGACCGCCCAAGGAATTGGCAAGTCCCAGTAGTGCTTTTTCGATCTACTTTGCAACCGGCATAGTCTAAGTCAGAGTAGCCAAGCAAATCGAAAATGGAGCCTTTAGGATACCATAATCCTAGGTTTTGGGTGTGGACTAAGTATCTTAGGATTCTCTTAACGGCAACAACATGGCAATCTTTAGGATTAGCTTGAAAACGTGCACACATGCAAACACTTAACATGATATCAGGTCTAGATGCACATAAGTAAAGCAGTGACCCTATCATTGATCTATATAATTTTTGGTCTACCGGTTTACCTTCTTCAATTAGGTCAAGATGTCCATTTGATGACATTGGAGTCTTGGCGTGCTTTGCCTTTTCGATGCCAAACTTCTTGAGCATGTCTTGTATATATTTGGTTTGGCATAGAAAGGTACCTTCCTTGAGTTGTTTGACTTCAAATCCCAGGAAGTATTTGAGCTCGCCCATCATAGACATCTCAAACCTGTTCGTCATTACCTTGCTAAATTCTTCACAAAATTTTTCATTAGTACTACCAAATATAATGTCATCGACTTGGCACACAAATAACTCATTATCAACTTTGCGAGTGAATAATGTAGAGTCAGCTTTTCCTATTGTAAATCCATTCTTAATTAAAAAATCTTTAAGACAATCATACCAAGCTCTGGGGGCTTGTTTAAGCCCGTAGAGCGCTTTGTGAAGTAGATAGACGTGGTTTGGCTTCCTTGGATCTTCAAAGCCCGGTGGTTGCTCCACATAGACCCTCTCTTGTAGTGGTCCATTTAGAAATGCGCTCTTGACGTCCATTTGGTACAACTTGAAATCATGGTTAGTAGCATAGGCAATTAATATTCTAATTGACTCTAACCTTGCTACCGGCTCATATGTTTCACCAAAATCAAGTCCCTCCACTTGAGTGTAGCCTTGGGCAACCAACCGTGCTTTTTTTCTTGTAACAACACCATGTTCATCTTGTTTGTTCCTAAAGACCCATTTTGTCCCAATCACATTTTGCTTGGGTCTTTGAACCAAGGACCAGACTTCATTCCGGGTGAAGTTGTTCAACTCCTCTTTCATGGCAATTATCCAATCCGGATCACCCAGCGCTTCTTCAACCTTGAGTGGCTCAAGAGAGGAGACAAACGAGTAAAATTCACAAAAAATGCTAGGGATCGAGTTGTTACCCCTCTCCTGATGCTACCCAGGATGTTGTCCATATGATGGTCTCTTTGAATGGTATGGTGGACTCGAGGATAAGGCACTGATGGTTGTCTTTGAATTTGCTCCTCCTCATCATCCACTTGATCAAGAGGCACTTCACCATCAACACTTTCATGTTCATCTTCTACCACGGTTGGCATCCTTTGGGGTTGATGACCTTCTTCAAGCCTTGGATGACTTGAGGTTGATGGGTTTGCCTGGGTGGAGGATTTATCACCCACCACCTTTACGCCCACATCAAAAACCTCATTGGTCATCCACAAGGTTCCTTCCTCATCATCCTTTTCTTGAGGTCTCACTTCACCTATTGCAAACTTCTTTATGGCCTCACAAGGTGGTTCTTCATTTCCTGTAATGTCATTAGAAACATGCCCTTGCGAGCCATTAGACTCATCAAATGTCACGTCTATCGCTATTTCAACAAGACCGGTGGTATTGTTGAAAACACGATATCCATGCGCATTTGATGCATAACCAAGCAAGAAGCCCTCGTCCACTCTAGGAGCAAACTTTGAGCTCTTGACTTTCTTGTTAAGAATAAAGCATTTACAGCCAAATACTCTAAAGTAATCAACTTTAGGTTTGTTACCAGTGAGAAGCTCGTAGGAGTCTTCTTGTAGATCTTGTGAAGATAAAGGTGGTTGATTGCATGACAGGCGGTGTTGAGCGCCTCTGCCCAAAAATTGTCAGGGGTCTTGTACTCATTGTGGCGGAACCGCCTGAATTATTCCAACTTAAGTGCCTAAGTCCCACCTTAAAGGCTAGACCACACTTAAATGGGAATAAAACGTCAGTCCCTCAGATCTAGTCCGACGAGGCCACTAACAGGATCAAGTACCACGTACTCACTCAATGGTGAGGCACAGAGCAAACACAATAAAACATAAAACCATACATTAAGGAGTATTAAATTTATTACAACATCATCTGAGTTTAGCAAAAGTAGTGCTCATTGTTCGAAATGCAGCGGAATAAAACTAACGATAAATAAACGGAGAGATGGGGAAGCCTGTCCCATCACTCCTCATGCTCCTCCCCTGCCGAGGTAGGGTCCCACTCGACTGTCCAACCCGGTGGCAAGATGGACGGCCAAGTCACTCCAGCAACCATGTCCTCCAGAGAACCTGTAAAAATTATGCCACAAGCAAGGCTGAGTATACTAATACTCAGCTAGACTTACCCGGTGTGAGGAGTCTACTCCTCTACCTCTAGACATGCAGCTGTTTGGCTGAGGGGTTTGGTTTGCCAAAAAGCACTAGCTGAGTCTAAAATCAAGTTTTAACTTTTTCAAGTTTTAGTGTGACTCTCTTAAGACTAAATGTGTACCTATCTAATCATACACGGTATCAAGCATTTAGCATTCAACATGTCTTTGCCAAGTCAACACATTTCCACTTGTTACTCAATGCAGTACAATGGATCAAGCAGTCTCATTAGCTGTGAGAAGCAGACGATTCGAATCGAGTTTTTACCCTTGCAAGGGAAACCTAAACACACGACGTGGCGAGGCACTCTGTCCCCACACACATCAACCGTCCCCATCGATTCCCCATCAACAGAACAGGGCTCACCGCCTTGGCGTACAATGCCTCACTGACCCCGACTGCCGTCGTGCAGTGACCGCACTTGTACCCACCATAACCGGAATGGGAAACCATGTCTCAGGTCGCGTGAGGGGCAAAGTCTGCTGCCAGGTTCACTCAGGTGCTAGGCTTACTAATTTACCATATTTCTCGGCATGTGCTTAGTACGTTCAAACGCTTGACACAGGTATCCGCACGTTAATCCTTATTCTAATTTCACCTCGTAGACCACCCATCATTATTTCGATATGAAAAGTGGATACAATCACTTCCTGACCTCGCGTGAGTGCTAGAAAAATCACTCGACTTCTACCGAGATCCTTAATTAGCGAAGCAGCTACTCGACCTAGCATACTAGTATCCATCACAAGGGAAAACCTGAGTTCATGCAACTAAGGTTTCAGTCAACTCCTACACTTAAGCGCACAATACAATCCTACAACCAATAAGTGCAGTAAAATAGCATAATATAACTGGTTATGCATAAAACCGGGGCTTGCCTTCCAAAGTTGGGGCAGGCAGATCCTCAATGGCAGACTCTAGTGCTGGATCCTGGGCTACCTCCTGAGCAACTCCTTGCTCCGGCACGAGGATGTACTCCCCGTCAGCGAGACTACAGTCTATCGAATGCAATGAATAAGATATATGCTTATTAATGACATGATGAATTGTAAAGGTTATGCATGGTAAAATAGTACTAAGTGTAGTGGTATTCTAGGGTTTCTTTTGGGTATACTTGAGGGCTTGATACTTTCCCTTTGAGATTTTGAATAAACTTACACTCTTTAATTCTATTTCTATGCTCCATGAGGTACTTGAAAGGCTTTGGTTTGTACATTATTTAATTCTCCCAACATTTTCCTTTTTCTTTCCATTGTGTTTCTATTTAAGCATTTTTTTAAACTATCATGGTCAGTTAACATTTTCCAAAAAATGTTATAAAAATTACAGTGAGTAAATATTCACCATTCTGGGTTATTCTAGAAGTTTTAGGCTGAAATTAATTCAGACACTACTTGTGCAAGATTTACAAAAATAAGGGCAAAGGGCACTTTATACTATAGCTCTAATTTAGGTGAGGTCTCTGCACTAAATTTTATTTTTGTCAAGATTCATAGGTGATATTAGGCCTCTGTGTTAAAAATCACAGAAAAAGACCTACTGGATATTTAGTTGTGATTTTCTATAGTTTAGTGCCAAAAGGGTACTTATAACTGACTTGTTATTTGAAAAATATCAAACAACAGAACTCATATTTTTCCTATATTTATAATAACAAAATATTAGTTATCCCAAGGTTTGGGGTGTTTTCTCCTCAGGATTATTTTTCTAAGATTTTTCTAAGTTTTCATTGTTTTCATAAAATAAAAGGTAATGCATTTCTTTTGTACTAAACAAGGGTCTAACAAAATTTTCCAGTGAATTATACTGAATAAGTGAGCTAGCAAAAATGTGGTTGCCCCCTAGTTCTCATTTTAAACTACCTTTTTTATTTTCTTTAACTTTGAGCTAAAAAGGGTTTAAATGGTAATCCCTTCCTTACTTTGGTGTACCAAGGGGTTTACTATTTTTAAACAGATTAGGGAGTGATTAAGTACTTCTCTGATTTTTCTTAACCCCAGTCTAACAGTGTAACTATTTTTTTCTCTTTTATTTAGCTTTTGGCCAGAACACTACTTAATTAAAAACTTTAAATTCTTCTACAGCACTTAGGGGGTTTTGTATTTTTCCTAAGTAGTTCACATTATTTAGAACCTGGTAAAATTGGTTTGACTACATTTGGTTGAATAAAACTAAAGTTATGAATTTTACAAACTTTGTTTGTATTTAAATGAGAAATGTTTAAAAGGTTTTCTGGAAAACCAGTTTACACCGAGGACCCTGGGCTTTTCTTAAACCAACTCTTTAACTTATACCCCTGCGCAACTATTCATCTGAGTCTCTGACAATTCAAAAACCCCCGTGACTTCTTTTCTTTCTTCCCCGAGGTCCCTCCCCCCTTTTGAACAGTACCCGCGGAAGAAAACAGGGCGGCGCGGCTTACCGCGGTGAGGGAGGTCCGGTGAAGGGCGGGGTTGGCTTCGGGAAGTCCTCACGGTCACGACGAGGTACGGCTCGACGGCGGTGATGGCCGGAATCGGCCGGTCCACGTGCGCAGGCGGGCGAGCTCGGTGGCGGTGGGTGCTCCAGCCTATCCACGGCGATATAGTTCAATCCAAGGGCACGGGAAGCTTCACGGGGTGCTAAAGAGTCTACCCGTGCAAGGAATTGAAGAAAGGCTCACCGTGGAGCTCGGTCTACGCTCGCAGGCGGTCGGGTGAAGTCCAGTGACCTTGATCTGGTGTCTCCGGCGAGGCAGAGCTTGATTCCTCGCTCTGGGAGCTTCACCGAGGCACGTAGAGTCTCTCTCGTGGGTCGGACGGGGCTGGGAAAGGTTCGGTTGGCCAGTCTACAGCGGTGGGTTCTCGGGCGGCCGCTGGCACGCCGTGTGCAGGGCAAACGCCGGTGATCTTGCGCTCCGGCGAGGTCGAGAGCGGGCGGGGGCGTACGGTTGAAGCCTCGGCTACCTTTATAGGCGTGGGCGCGGGCAGTGGCACTGGCTTGGCTTGGCGCGGCGCGGGGCGCGCGAGATCGGGCGTCGGGCGTGCTCTGGCGAGGTCAGGGTGCGTCAAACATGTGGAAGTGTGTTTCTGCCCTTGTTCAAACGCTTGTTGAGATCGCAAACGTTTGTATCTTGGCAAAAATTCTGCGCAGACCTCTTCCTGGCACCTAGGGCTATCTCTTGTATGTGATTTCTAATGGCAGATATGCCCTAGCTAGGGAGATATGCAGACGCCAAATCTGGGTTGTCTCACTGTTCACCCCGAGACAAAAGTGGTGTCAAATCGTGTCAAACGAATTTGGCTCGGGTTCAAATTTTTCCAATGGGTTCCTTAGATAGTTTCGCTCCTTTTTGGTATTCAGACCAAGTGGTTTTGGCGCCATTTACTAAGTGAACACGTCTGATATTTAAACTAGGGTTTATTTTTGACTTAGAGAAGATTAGAGAGCTCTAGTGTGCTTTCTACTTAAGGAATGGATTTGGGGTCTTTAAGGGGCGTTTTTGTAATGATTCCTTAACTGTTTTTGTGGATACACTAGTGTACTTAGATTTTGGTTAAGGATCAGAACATGAGTTGGCCATTTGATTAGCTTGCCCACGATATTACAATGAACTCCCATTAAGTAATGTCTCCATATCTTTATAGCATGAACGACGGCTGCTAACTCCAGATCATGAGTGGGGTAGTTCTGCTCATGGGGTCTGAGTGCTCTGGATGCATAGGCAATAACTCTGTTGTCTTGCATCAAGACACATCCTAATCCAGTGCCTGAAGCATCGCAATAAACCTCAAAGGGTTTGGTATTGTCAGGCTGGGCTAACACAGGTGCTATTGTCAGATGCTGCCTCAATGCATGGAAGGCATCCTCGCATTTCTGACTCCATTCATACTTTACTCCTTTCTTCAACAATTCAGTCATTGGCTTGGCAATCCTGGAGAAATCCGGAATAAATCGTCGATAATACCCTGCCAATCCTAGAAAACTCTGAATCTACCGCACAGTGGTAGGAGGTTTCCAATCCATTACTTCTTGTACCTTCTCAGGATCAACTGATACCCCATCCTGAGAAATGGTGTGACCTAAAAATTTGATTTCCTTCAACCAGAAATCACATTTGGACAAGTTAGCATATAAGCGATGATCGCGCAGTCGCTGAAGTACGATGTGTAGATGCTCTTTATGCTCATCTTCATTCTTGGAATAAACTAGAATATCATCAATGAAGACCACCACAAATTTGTCTAGCTCTGGCATAAACACTGAGTTCATCAAATACCTGAAGTAAGCTGGGGCATTGGTTAGCCCGAAAGACATCACCAAGTACTCATAAAGCTCGTATCTGGTAGAGAAAGTTGTCTTCGGAATATCACTGGCCCTAATTTTTATCTGATGATAGCCAGAGCGAAGGTCTATCTTGGAGAATACTTTGGCTCCCACCAATTGATCTAACAATATGTCAATGCGGGGCAATGGATACTTATTTTTTATTGTTACCGCATTGAGAGGGCAGTAGTCCACACACAATCTTAGACTCTCATCTTTCTTCTTTACGAACAAGGCGGGACATCCCCATGGAGAAGTACTTGGGTGAATGAATCCCTTGTCCAACAACTCTTGTAATTGTTGTTTCAGTTCCGCCAATTCTGCGGGAGGCATCCTATAGGGTCTCTTAGATATAGGTGCAGTCTCGGGTTGCAACTCAATTGCAAACTCTATGTCTCTGTCGGGTGGCATCCCTGGCAATTCATCTGGAAAAACATCTGGGTACTCACAGACCACCGGGATTCTCTTGACAGGTGATTCTATCATGGTGAAGGCACAGGAACGGGTACAACCCTGGTCGGGTAGGTACAGGGTGATTTCTCCATCTAGTGGGGAGTGAATTTCTATGGCTCTAGCTGCGACATCAATTATCGCATGGTGTTGCGATAACCAATCAATCCCCAGGATGATATCCACACTATCCAATCCCATGATCCAGAGAGTGGTCTTAAATATGAAGCTACCCAACCTTATTGGTACGTGTCTGTTGATCTGATAGGTGGCAACCCTGCCTCCTGGTGTAGAAATTGTAATACCCACATTTGTGTGGTGAAAAGGTAACTGGCACTTGGCACTAAATTTGGTACTGATAAAACTGTGTGATGCACCAGAATCAAAAAGAATGATTGCAGGATAGTTCAAAACTGAAAAGATATTAGTCAAGACGGGTGCTCCCTCTGGAATATCAGCCATGGTAGTGAAGTTCAGTCTGCCTTGTCTCACTTGCACCTTCTGTCTCTTGCCTTGGTTCTGATTGGAATTCTGCCCCTGCCTCTGCTGGTTCTTGGGGCAATTCTTGGCGTAGTGTCCAGTGCTGCCACAAGTGAAGCATCTGTTGTCATTGGCTTGACGGTACTGCTGCTGCTGTGGCTGATTGTTGTTCCTCTGGACTGGGTGCTGAGAACGGTTGGGTGCCTGCTGCTGCTGTTGAGGTCGGATCACCCAACGTCCTTACTGCTGATGAGGTCCCCTGTTCTGAGTGTCAGATACAATCCTGAAGCGCTGAGGCTGAGCTGAAGGTCCTGCCACAGGGGTCTTTCTTTTCTGCCTGGCGGGCTGTGATGCAGTCTTCCTGGGAAATGGCCATGTTGACTAACTCATTGTAACCGTTGGCCCTGACTGTATTGAGACGGTCACGGAGCTTAGTACTGAGGCCCCTCCTAAACCTGTCCCTTTTCTTCTCATCAGTGTCTGCATGATAGCCTGCATACTGACACAGGTCATTGAAAGCCTGAGCGTATTGCAACACTGTACGATTCCCCTGATTGAGTGCCAAAAACTCATTGAGCTTGCAGTCCATAATGTCTGCCGGTATGTGATGCCCTCTGAAGGCTGCCTTGAACTCTCTCCATTCCACCACGTGGTCAACTGGCTGCATAGCGAGGAAGTGGTCCCACCATGTCCGCGCGGGTCCGCGAAGCTGCTGTGTGGCGAACCTGACCTTAGCCACATCTGAACAAACTCCATTTAGTAGTGGGAATTTGGATTCCACTACCCTGAGCCATACATCAGCATCAAATGGATCCTCTGCCCGAGTGAACAACGGCGGATGAGTGCTGAGGAACTCCTGATAAGTGGCGGCTGTTGGGGGACGTTGATGGTGATCACCACCACCATAGTGCTAAGGTGGCAGTTGACGCTGAGCCAACTGTCGCAGAATCTCATTCTGCTGAGCCATCAGTTCTTGCATGGTAGGAGGCGGTGGCGGGGGTGGAGGAATGCGCTCATTCTGTCCACGGCGCGCTCTTCCTGCCATCTGAAAATTTAGGATGCTCTTAATATCATACTTCTGATGTCAGGGTTCATACGTGGTGAAAGATTCAAAAGGACAAGATTTGCAAAATGCCAACATTTCCTTGCATATTTCATAAAAGATACCACATGACATAAAACTTCCCTCATAATTAAAAGTTGACATCATCCACCATCCATAATTCCAAAAGAGCTTTTTACGATTACATCAGTGATCAAAAGACTCAACTCTGTCTAGCCTAGTACCCCAAGGGTGCAAAAGTTAAGCTAGCTTCGAGGAGTTCTACTGCCACACACTTCTAACCCTATCCTTGTAACTTAATGAACAAACGAGGCAACGCTTGACTCAGGGGAAGGGGGTCTCCCTAAGCCAGCAGTGTCCAGGCTAGATGCGGGCTCCGGCTCCACTCCTCCCTCGATGTCAACATCCTCGTTGGCCTCCATGTCCTGAATCTCCTGATGGTGCATATCCAAGTGCTGGTTAGCCTCCTTGAGTTGTTGTTGAGTGTTTATCATCTGATCCTTGAGAACCTCAATGGTGTTCTCCCTGGCTCCCACTAGCTCCTCAAGCTCCTGGATCTGGTTGGCCATCTGTTCTACCTGCAGGTCCTTTTCCACCATCTTAGTGGGTAGGTCTACCACCAGTTCCTCTCTACTATCTAAAGTGATCTTGGTAGCCTCCACCAAGGCCATTAGCTGAGACATTGCCTCATCTCGCACCACTTGCAGGCGATACAGGGCATTCATGCATCACACCGTCAAGTGAGCAGTCTGCCCTGGGTAAAGAGCCCATATATCCTTGGCATGCTCCACTCAGTCTTTCCACATTGGGTCGTCCTCCTTCTCAGCGGGGAACAAGCCAATGGGATGAGTAGACAGCTCTAAGGGGTGAAAACCACAGAAGGTCGTCATCCCGTGGAGAGCAATGGCCTCGATAGTGTCCTCAGCTCTGTATCCGAAAGACTCGGAGTCCAACGAACGCTAGCCTGGCTGTAAGGGATGAGGCTCCAGGGTCATCCTCACCCTACAGCGGGGCACCCGGTGCTCCTCGAACAGCTGCACCGCGTACTGGGGAGGCGTCGTATAACCGGCTCCCTGAAGTACCTCCCACAAGATGCGGGGAAAACCCTCTCGTGCAAGTCCATCCGTGTGGGATTGTGTGTTCCCTCCTTCCGAGGATCCATGAGAAGTCATCTGTGTACGGTTAAGCGTAAGCGAAAAAGAAAAAGAATTACAAAAATAAAAGGGGATCAAGGCTTGTCCTATCGAAGGTTACGATAAGGTCACTGAGTGTACTTAATCTTTCATTATCATGTATTTAAAGTTTTTACCCAATTATCAAGTAGTTTAAGTAAAGGATGCATGCATGCTCGTCCTGAACGACATCATTTCAACTTTGAGGGAATAGGGAAGAACTCCCATCCCTTATAGTAGCCTGTAGGGCTTACTCAATTAGCCACCTAGCTACCCCTCTATTATCCTAAGGCTTCATGTCCTAGGTCTATCCTTATCGTCCTGACGATCTATCCAACATTTGTTTCTAACCAGTTTTACTTTTGAAAAGTATGGCATTTATAGTTTATTGATTCCTCTGTGGTGGTACAAGCTCCGATACTAGCTGTGGTGGAACCGCCCAAATTATTCCAACTTAAGTGCCTAAGTCCCACCTTAAAGGCTAGACCACACTTAAATGGGAATAAAACGTCAGTCCCTCGGATCTAGTCCGACGAGGCCACAACCAGGATCAAGTACCACGTACTCACTCGATGGTGAGGCACAGAGCAAACACAATAAAACATAAAACCATACATTAAGGAGTATTAAATTTATTACAACATCATCGGAGTTTAGCAAAAGTAGTGCTCATTGTTCGAAATGCAGCAGAATAAAACTAACGATAAATAAACGAAGAGATGGGGAAGCCTGTCCCATCACTCCTCATGCTCCTCCCCTGTCGAGGTAGGGTCCCACTCGACTGTCCAACCCGGTGGCAAGATGGACGGCCAAGTCACTCCAGCAACCATGTCCTCCAGAGAACCTGTAAAAATTATGCCACAAGCAAGGCTGAGTATACTAATACTCAGCTAGACTTACCCAGTGTGAGGAGTCTACTCCTCTACCTCTAGACATGCAGCTGTTTGGCTGAAGGGTTTGGTTTGCCAAAAAGCACTAGCTGAGTCTAAAATCAAGTTTTAACTTTTTCAAGTTTTAGTGTGACTCTCTTAAGACTAAATGTGTACCTATCTAATCATACATGGTATCAAGCATTTAGCATTTAACATGTCTTTGCCAAGTCAACACATTTCCACTTGTTACTCAATGTAGTACAATGGATCAAGCAGTCTCATTAGCTGCGAGAAGCAGACGATTCGAATCGAGTTTTTATCCTTGCAAGGGAAACCTAAACACACGACGTGGTGAGGTACTCCGTCCCCACACACATCAACTGTCCCCATCGATTCCCCGTCAACAGAACAGGGCTCACCGCCTTGGCGTACAATGCCTCACTAACCCCGACTGCCGTCATGCAGTGACCACACTTGTACCCACCATAACCAGAATGGGAGACCACGTCTCAGGTCGCATGAGGGGCAAAATGTGCTCCTAGGTTCACTCAGGTACTAGGCTTACCGATTTACCATATTTCTCGGCATGTGCTTAGTACGTTCAAACGCTTGACACAGGTATCCGCACGTTAATCCTTATTCCAATTTCACCTCGTAGACCATGCATCCCCATGGATCCTTGTCCACAGACCATCATTATTTCGATATGAAAAGTGGATACAATCACTTCCTGACCTCGCGCGAGTGCTAGAAAAATCACTCGACTTCTACCGAGATCCTTAATTAGCGAAGCAGCTACTCGACCTAGCATACTAGTATCCATCAAAAGGGAAAACCTGAGTTCATGCAACTAAGGTTTCAGTCAACTCCTACACTTAAGTGCACAATACAAGCCTACAACAAATAAGTGCAGTAAAATAGCATAATATAACTGGTTATGCATAAAACCGAGGCTTGCCTTCCAAAGCTGGGGCCGGCAGATCCTCGATAGCAGACTCTGGTGCTGGATCCTGGGCTACCTCCTGAGAAACTCCTTGCTCCGGCACGAGGATGTACTCCCCATCAGTGAGACTACAGTCTATCGAATGCAATGAATAAGATATATGCTTATTAATGACATGATGAATTGTAAAGGTTATGCATGGTAAAATACTACTAAGTGTAGTGGTATTCTAGGGTTTCTTTTGGGTATACTTAAGGGCTTGATACTTTCCCTTTGAGATTTTTGAATAAACTTACACTCTTTAATTCTATTTCTATGCTCCATGAGGTACTTGAAAGGCTTTGGTTTGTACATTATTTAATTCTCCCAACATTTTCCTTTTTCTTTCCATTGTGTTTCTATTTAAGCATTTTTTTAAACTATCATGGTCAGTTAACATTTTCCCAAAAATGTTATAAAAATTAAAGTGAGTAAATATTCACCATTGTGGGTTATTCTAGAAGTTTTAGGCTGAAATTAATTCAGACACTACTTGTGCAAGATTTACAAAAGTAAGGGCAAAAGGGCACTTTATACTATAGCTCTAATTTAGGTGAAGTCTCTGCACTAAATTTTATTTTTGTCAAGATTCATAGGTGATATTAGGCCTTTGTGTTAAAAATCACAGAAAAAGACCTACTGGATATTTAGTTGTGATTTTCTAAAGTTTAGTGCCAAAAGGGTAGTTATAACTAACTTGTTATTTGAAAAATATCAAACAACAGAACTCATAATTTTCCTATATTCATAATAACAAAATATTAGTTATCCCAAGGTTTGGGGTGTTTTCTCCTCAGGATTATTTTTCTAAGGTTTTTCTAAGTTTTCATTGTTTTCATAAAATAAAAGGTAATGCATTTCTTTTGTACTAAACAAGGGTCTAACAAAATTTTCTAGTGAACTATACTGAATAAGTGAGCTAGCAAAAATGTGGTTGCCCCCTGGTCTCATTTTAAACTACCTCTTTTATTTTCTTTAACTTTGAGCTAAAAAGGGTTTAAATGGTAATCCCTTCCTTACTTTGGTGTACCAAGGGGTTTACTATTTTTAAATAGATTAGGGAGTGATTAAGTACTTCTCTGATTTTTCTTAACCCCAGTCTAACAGTGTAACTATTTTTTTCTCTTTTATTTAGCTTTTGGCCAGAACACTACTTAATTAAAAACTTTAAATTCTTCTGCAGCACTTAGGAGGTTTTGTATTTTTCCTAAGTAGTTCACATTATTTAGAACCTGGTAAAATTGGTTTGACTACATTTGGTTGAATAAAACTAAAGTTATGAATTTTACAAACTCTGTTTGTATTTAAATGAGAAATGTTTAAAAGGTTTTCTGGAAAACCAGTTTACACCGAGGACCCTGGGCTTTTCTTAAACCAACTCTTTAACTTATACTCATGCACAACTATTCATCTGAGTCTCTGACAATTCAAAAACCCCCCTGACTTCTTTTCTTTCTTCCCCGAGGTCCCTCCCCCTTTTGAACAGTACCCGCGGAAGAAAACAGGGCGGCACGGCTTACCGGCGGCGAGGGAGGTCCGGCGAAGGGCGGGTTGGCTTCGGGAAGTCCTCGCGGTCACGACGAGGTACGGCTCGACGGCGGTGATGGCCGAAATCGGTCGGTCCACCTGCGCAGGCGGGCGAGCTCGTCGGCGGTGGGTGCTCCGGTCTATCCATGGCGATATAGTTCAATCCAAGGGCACATGAAGCTTCACGGGGTGCCAAAGAGTCTACCCATGCAAGGAATTGAAGAAAGGCTCACTGTGGAGCTCGGTCTACGCTCGCCGGCTGTCGGGTGAAGTCCGGTGACCTTGATCTGGTCTCTCCGGCGAGGCAGAGCTCGATTCCTCGCTCTGGGAGCTTCACCGAGGCACGTAGAGTATCTCTCGTGGGTCGGACGGGGCTGTGAAAGGCTCGGTTGGCCGGTCTATGGTGGTGGGTTCTCGGGCGGCCGCTGGCACGTCGTGTGCAGGGCAAACGCCGGTGATCTTGCACTCCGGCGAGGTCGAGAGCGGGCGGGGGCGTACGGTTGAAGCCTCGGCTGGCTTTATAGGCGCGGGCGTGGGCAATGGCACTGGCTTGGCTTGGCACGGTGTGGGGCGCGCGGGGTCGGGCGCCGGGCGTGCTCTGGCGAGGTTAGGGCGCGTCGAACACGTGGAGGTGTGTTTCTGCCCTTGTTCAAACGCTTGTTGAGATCGCAAACGTGCGAATCTTTGCAAAAATCCTGCGCATACCTCTTCCTAGCACCTAGGGATATCTCTTGTATGTGAGTTCCAATGGCAGAAATGCCCTAGCTAGGGAGATATGCGGACGCCAAATCTGGGTTGTCTCACTGTTCACCCCGAGACAAAAGTGGTGTCAAATCGTGTCAAACGAATTTGGCTCGGGTTCAAATTTTTCCAGTGGGTTCCTTAGGTAGTTTGGCTCCTTTTTGGTATTCAGACTAAGTGGTTTTGGCGCCATTTACTAAGTGAACACGTCTGATCTTTAAACTAGGGTTTATTTTTGACTTAGAGAAGATTAGAGAGCTCTAGTGTGCTTTCTACTTAAGGAATGGATTTGGGGTCTTTAAGGGGCCTTTTTGTAATGATTCCTTAACTGTTTTTTTGGATACACTAGTGTACTTAGATTTTGGTAGGATCAGAACATGAGTTGGCCATTTGATTAGCTTGCCCACTAATCCCTTGCTTGGAAGTCTAGTGCTTTAAGGGTCTAGGTCTTAACCTCTTTTGCCCAAGGTGACAATTGCTCAAAATGTTTGGGTGAAACTTTTGTCATTAACATTCTTAGTTAATCCATGGTTTCTAAGGCTTTGGGGCTCCCTCTCCTCCACTTAATACATGTGATAACAAGTCATGGGTACAAGTAGGGCCTTGGTAACACCTGGGGTGTTACACTCATCCAACATGGTTCTAGCGGCTTCAATTAGTGTTCGGTTCTTCCTTTCCACAACACCATTTTGTTGTGGAGTGTAGGGAACCGAGAACTCATGTTTGATTCCTTCTTCGCCTAAGAATTCTTCAACACATGTGTTCTTGAATTCTGTCCCATTGTCACTTCTCACTTTCTTGATTTTAAGCTCAAACTCATTTTGAGCTCTTCTCATGAATTTCTTCAAGGTCTCTTGGGTTTCACCTTTGTCACTCAAAAAGAAAACCCAGGTGAAGCGAGAAAAATCATCAACAATAACTAAGCCATACTTACTACCACCAATACTGATGTAAGCCACGGTTCCGAAGAGGTCCATGTGAAGAAGCTCCAATGGCCTCTTTGTTGTGACCACATTCTTTGATTGATGTGGGACTCCATGTTGCTTTCCTGCTTGGCATGCGCCACAAACCCTATCTTTCTCAAACACAACATTTGTTAGTCCAATGATGTGACTATCCTTTTGAAGTTTGGCCAAATTCCTCATACCAACATGAGCTAGTCGGCGATGCCATAGCCAACCCTTGTCGGACTTTGCCACTAAACAAGTCTCAGGCGTCACCTTACTTGTGAAATCAATAAGATAAAGTTTGCCCTTCAAGCGACCCATAAAGGCAACTGAGGAATCCTCCCTTCTAAGGATCTTCACATCCACATCAGAAAATAGACAATTATAATCCATTCCACAAAGTTGTGAAACAGACATCAAATTGTAGCTTAAAGAATCTACTAGTAAAACATTTGAAAGTGATTGTTGGTCAGAGATAGGAATTTTACCAATACCAATCACCTTACTCTTGCCACTATCTCCAAACACAATTTCTTGTGCTTCTTGAGTTAGTTGCAAGGAATGAAACATGTCTTTCTCCCCGGTCATGTGATTTGTACATCCACTGTCAAGCACCCAACTTGACCCACCAGAGGAGTAGACCTGCAAAACAAATTTAGGCTATGCTTTTAGGTACCCAAATTGAATTGTGTCCTACAGTGTTAGTTATAGCCTTGGGTACCCACACACTTCTTTTCATGACTTTTTTTAGTGTAGGCACCCACATATTTAACAATCAATTTCCCTAAATCCCAAGTCAACATATAATCACAAAGATAAGAGTGAGAAATGGGAGCATTAAATTTTTCTCCACTTGTGGATCCCGCTTCCTTCATCTTACTCTTTGTGGAACTCAAGTTTACCTTTGCTTGAGTTGACTTGTCATTTGAGGAGTGAATCCTCCTCAAGGCATCATATAGGGTGGTTCCCTCTATGAACTTGGGGGATCTCCACCCCTTATGCACTATGCTAGGGTTTTCCTTAAATGAGTTGAACCCAAGCCCCCTTTTTCCATTGTTGGGCTTCAAGGACTTGTACTTGGGTTCAACTTTCTTCAACCCATCAATGCTAGAGCATCTCTTCAATATTTCTTTGACCTTCACCTGTGGGCTTTTCTTCCTTGCATGGTTAGTCAAACAACAAGAAGCATGGTATTTGACACAATGTTTGCAAAAGGTATTATTTGAGGAGCTAGACTTAGATTCAATCAATAAAGATGAGGCATTGATGTTCTTGCAATTTTCAAGTTGCACTTGAAGTTCTTGATTTTGGACAGTCAAGCTTAACATGCTTGATTCAAGTGCATCCTTTTCATTTGCAAGATTAGCTATAGATGTTTTCATATTTGTCACTTCTTTTTCTTTATCCTCTATAGTTATCTTGACTAAAGATACTTCCTTAGTCAAGGCTTCTAGCATTTCATCTGTATTGAGTAGCAATTCTTGAAGCTCTAGGTTTGTCTCCTTTTCAAGGATGAGCAAGTCTTCTTGAGCATCAAGAGTTGCTTTTCTTTTATCTAGCTTCTCCATTAATTTAGTGATAACATTATATCCATTCAAGCCAAATTCTTTAATCATTTTTTTTCATGGCAATTTGTTCATCATCATCATTTGAGAAATCATCACTAAATAAAGTTACCTTATCTCCTTTTGCCATGAGGCAAGTTGGAGTGTAGGAGTCGTCTTGGAGGTTGGTGAAGAGTTGTGAGCTTGAAGTAGATTGGATGGCAACGTTTGCCACCACTTCCTCTTCTTTGGAGCTAGAACTCTCTTCATCGGAGTTCCATTCTTCACCAATATGGGCTTGACCATATTTCTTCTTCTTGAAATATCCCTTGTTCTTGCCTCCCTTTTTGAACTTGTCCTTCTTGTATTCCTTCTTTGCTTCTTGTTCCTTAGGGCAATCCGCTATGAAATGATCGGTTTGGCCACACTCATAGCATGCCCTCTTCTTTCCTTTCCATTGAAACTTAGCATTTTTCCTTACAAACTTCTTGAAGGTTTTGATGAACATAGTTGTGTCTTCATCACTTGAGCTATCTTCATCACTTGATGTCTCGACCACTTTCGTTGCCTTGTGGTCTTTGTTCTTCTTGGGGTTGTCTTGTTCATTTGAGATCAAGGCATGAGAGTCTCTTGTCTTGATTGAGGCTTCTTCAGATTCATGTTGTTGAATCTTTGCAAATAGTTGGTGAGGCGTCATTTCCTCATAGTCGTCATGGTCTCTTATCATCCTTGCTAGACTCTTGTCCTTTTCTTTGTATTCTCTCATGAATAGTCTAGTGACCTTGGAGTCACTCCAATCTTCACTTCCAAGCACTCTTATTTTGTTTACCAACACCATTAACCGATCAAAGAGTGATTGAAGTGACTCACCCTTAGTCCAATCATATCTAGCAAGCTCACTCTCCAAAGCTTCAATTCTATGTCTCTTAGCTTCGGGGTCTCCTTCATGTGACATTTTAAGAATGTTCCAAATGTCACGAGCATCTTCTCTTCCTTGGACTTTCCGGTATTCTTCTGGACAAAGACTTCCTTTTATTATGCTCACCGCTTGAGCATTGCGGTGAACTTCTTGCATCATTTCCGGAGTCATCTCTTCTCCTTGGGTGGGCTTATACATACCTATATTGACAATCTCCCAAAGACTAGGATGCACACCAATTAAATGCGACTTTATCTTATCGGCCCACTCGTCATAGTTCAACTCACTAAGAGTTGGTAACTTTCCAAGTGGGGCGGAAGAGAAGTTGGGGATAAAATTTCTAGAATAATCAAATTGAACTTTATTGAATCCGTTACCTTTACTTTTGGTAGATGATCTTTCGGTGTTGAGACTTACCTTGCTCATCATCCTTGACACTAAAAGTTCCACTAGGTCATCATTGTATTCAATTTTTCCCTTTCCTTTATCTTCTTCGGCCTTTCTCCTTGATTCTTCTTCTTCTTCCCTTTTCTTAGCATCTTCCTCTTTCATTTTGAGGAACATCTTCTCGGCAATCTTCATGGCGAGGTCAAGGATCTTGGGGTCTATTTCCTCGCCGGAAGATGTGATGGGGATTTCCTCGAGGAGAGGATCCACATGGTCCCTTTGAGTAGACATGATCGTTTCCTCATGCGGTTAAGCGTAAAACGAGGTGCGAAGCTCTGATACCAATTGAAAGTAGCTTAGAGGGGGGTGAATAGGCTACACCTGAAATTTTCAGTAAAAACTTCGAAATAGTGTCAAATTCAAGTTGCACTGGTGCAAACCGGTTCAGTTGATTTTGTTTACAACTGAACAAGTTTGAACCTGCTCAACTTAGATTAGATAAACAGTTAAACAAATGTGACGAAGTATTTAGAGATTATGCTAAAGTCTTGCCCTAGAGAAAAATCAAATAGATGACAAATCGGTGTGAATTGTTTTCACATGATTTGCACACAATATAACCGAATATGAACTAACCAACCAATTAAAGTGCTTATCAAGAACACGCAAGAACACACAAGAACACACGATTTAACCCGAGGTTCGGCAACCACCACAAAGGTGTCCTACTCCTTGTTGAGGAGCCCACAAAGGGCCGGGTCTTTCCAACCCTAATCCTCCACAAGCCGACCACCAAGGTCAAGGCAATCTCTTCTCAAATTTGCTCAAAGAGCAAATGATACAAACTGTTGGGGGCCTTCGGCTTCCGAAGGTCCTCAAAAACGTGATTTGACAATGTTTTCCAAGTATGCGAGCAGGTATCCTCGGAATCAGGTGGCAGGTATACAAAAGCATGGTCAAGACGAAGCTTAACTGAAATAGAAGACGATCATGACGAAGGATGAAACAATCACGAAGCTATGTGCAGAGGAGCTTCGGCATGACAGCAGAAATGGGAAACCGACTTAAAGATGAAAAGCCAAATCAGCCCTCGAAGAATTACTATAGAGTCATTGATAAAAGTAAAGGGCATTAATGTAATTTTACACGGGCTGCGTCCCGTGCCTATAAATAGATGAACAGTACTCCTGTACTGTTCACGTTGACTTGACATTGGCATCACGCTTGTACCCCTACTTTCCCTCGAGCCGAAGGTACATTTATAATTTGTCATCGTTTATATAAGTAAAATAAATAGAAATAAATTAATAATAATGTTTAAAGTAATTATGTTATTTTCTGTATTTTATGCATAAATCTTCTCTTATCTTTTATTATGATTATGAAGGTATGACCTTCATAACCTTCGTCCAAAATTCATTATATCCAAGGGGAAATAATGTTTCGAAGGACGAAGGGCTTTGATATTTAACATTGTATGTTGCCTTGTTCTTAATTCATAGCGTTTGACAACAAGTCCCCAACATTGGCGCCCACCTCCGGTGAACTCACTTCCATTTTTTGAGCTCTGAACACCTTCGGCAAGCATCACCTTCGTCATGCCGCCGAAAAAAGCTTCAGCGACAGGGGCTGCTACTCTGCAGCCGTTGGACCCCAATCAGGACGTCCTTTCTCTTAGGGAGGCCCGAAGCCAGAAGAGGAAGTCAGTTAGTCCAACGCCTCCAGAAGATGACTTGGATCAAGAGATCCAAAACCTGGAGATCCTTCAGCAACAGGTGCAACGAAAGAAGGAGAAGATGGCTCGTTTAGCTGATCTTCAGAGACAGATAGATGATGCTTCCGAAGAGGTTCGTCATCTTGTTCAAGATGACCAAAACCGAAGGCCTCCGCGTAGAGAGCTTCATCAGGAAGGCTTCTACAATGAGGACGACTGGTATGAAGATTTCCATCATGGAAATTTTGCTTTCGATGATGCTTCTCCTCTATCAACAGAATTGCAGGCTACACCATGGCCCCAGTCTTACAAGCCACCCCAGCTCCCCATGTACGACGGTCATACAGATCCGAAGCAATTCTTGATGAGCTATGAAGCAACCATATCTTCGTATGGTGGCAATACTGCAGTCATGGCAAAGTCTTTTGTCATGGCCATCAAGAGTGTCGCTCAGACCTGGTACTCCTCTCTCCGGCCAGGGACAATCACCTCTTGGCAGAAGCTGAAGGATATGTTGATAACCAGCTTCCAAGGGTTTCAGACGAAGCCAGTTACTGCTCAAGCTTTATTCCAGTGTACCCAGGACCACGAAGAATACCTCCAGGCGTATGTCCGAAGGTTTCTGCGTCTGAGGGCACAAGCGCCAACAGTGCCCAATGAAATTGTCATTGAGGCCATGATTAAGGGGCTTTGGCCGGGACCTTCAGCGCAATACATTGCCAGGAAGCCACCACAAACTTTGGAGAAGCTGCTCCAGAAGATGGACGAGTACATCCGGGCCGACAATGACTTCCGCCAAAGAAGGGAGGAGGCATTTAGGTTCTCTGAAATGACCAGGGGCTTCGGAGGAAGATTTCATACGAGGCATGTCAGGTCAATTCATAACTCCACTCAAAGTGATGATAGAGGGAGCCAACAGCAAAGGCCACAATACTCTTCGCAAGCTTCGGGACAACAGCAAAGCTCTGCTCGGCTGCCAGCGCCAAGGGGCAGAGGCGCCAGGGGCTTCGGGGGAAGATTTGGGGATCAGCCAAGAAGAATTTACTGTCTATTCTGTGGTGAAGACAAGGGTCATACCACCAGGATGTGCCACGTCGCCATCTAGAAGCAAAAGGAGATAGCAGAAGCTGCAGCACAACAGAGTCAGCCGAAGCAGGTCATGCACACTGCTTCGTACCATTCGCCTTACATCCCAGAATATGTAGGCAATCACTTTGCAGCTTCTGTTGCTTCGGCAAGTCAACCCCAAGCATCTTGGCAACAGCCTCCACCGCCACCACCAACGCAGCGAGGATAGCAGCCAGAAGGGAGTCAGCACACTCACCTTCAGAGGGACTTCAGAGAGGAGTCCGAAGCTCGCACAGTCAATAGCACTGTGCCAGAGTCAAAGCACATTTACTGACAAATATCCTACCTCGACAACAGTTTTTTTGCATTTTTACATTCAGTATTACATTTTTGTTAATAAGGAACAATTATGGGAAGTCTAAGTGTCTTTTATCGTTTTTCAATTTCTTGTAACAGTTTCGTCTTTTACCATAATAAAAAATATGTCTTCTCCATAGGCTTGAGTTGCCGAAGCATACGAATTTATGGTGGCATGAAGGACCTTTGTATTATCAAAAATTTGTTCTAAGGGACACAGTGCAATTTATTCGAAGCAGTAAAAAGTCGTTTCTAAGGGAGCGCAGTGTAAGTTTTCTGAGCCTACAGCGAAAAGTCAGCGCTGATTCCGCCGAAAGTAAAAGGCGAAGAAGCTCCTAAGGGAGGCTTACAGCGAAAAATAAACGCTGATTCCGCCGAAAGTAAAAGGCGAAGAAGCTCCTAAGGGAGGCCTACAGCGAAAAATAAACGCTGATTCCGCTGAAAGTAAAAGGCGAAGAAGCTCCCAAGGGAGGCTTACAGCGAAAAGTCAGCGCTGATATAAAAAGATTGTGTGTATTTTCGGCACAAATATCATTTTGCATAACATAACATCATCACATCATTTTGCATAACATAAGCATCATACAGCATATTGCATGTGGAACAAGAAGGGGATATAGTATTGATCTTCGGAGAATGTTTTGAAAAAGGGAAAATCGTGCTAAGGCACAAGATAAATTGAGAAGAAGTGTAGCTTCATTAGAGAGGCAACATAAAACTTTTTTATAGCTTCGGAGAATATTTCACGAAGCTTGGATATTCTTCATCAGAGAAGTATGGAAATTCTTGTGATATATAAAAGATTTTCTTCACGAAGCATGAAAAGAAGGGAAGGTGTTTTTTCGCCGAAGGCTCAAAAAATGGTATGTATGCAAAATTTCATGCATCGTAAAGAATTGAACTGTAAATAGATTATATATTACATTCAAAGTTACAATGTATTACACATGTTACATTCCAAATATTTTTACAATAGCATCTAATCCTCCTTAAGAACTATTTCTGCAGCTTCGTTCAGTAGCTGATCGACAACCTTGTCCATGATGGCTTCGGCCATTTTTCTAATATCATCGTCCCCCTTCCGGTGGGGGCCCGGAGATGCCCCAGCAGGTTCTGAGGGAGGAGAAGATACGGCTATATTACTATTACAAACCGCGAACAAAGTCTGGAATAAAAAATTACAACAGAATAAAAACCACTAGTTAATACCTATTTGCCCTTCGGGCTCTGCGCCTTTCTCAGCAGCCTTTGCTATCTTCCTAGCATCATGGATGCCTTTTTCGCTTCTTTGAATGATCTCTTGAGCCATTTCTCGGCCGCCATTGTCCCAAATGTCGGTGAAAAATTTTCCACCAACCAGGCTTGATTCGGCCGAGGGGTCCTTTATGTCTTCGGAGGACAGTGCGGTTTCGGTTTGTGCTAAAGATTTCACATGATTGCAGCCTTTTCTTTCCAACACAGTAGCAATCCCCCTGGCGCGTGAAAAAGCACATATGTCTCCGCGGCTATTCAAGATTTCTTCGAAGGCCTCGGCTTTGTGACTGATCCATTCAATCGGGCCTTCTGGATTCCCCCTTGTGAAATTCTCTTCACTAGAGAATGCGCCAACGCTGGCGAAGCTGGATTTTATCTTCTTAACACACTCTATGGATTTATCATAGTATCTTTTCTTGGAAGCACGAAGCTCTTCAACATTTATTTCCAAATGATTTGCCCATTGATCACTAAGTTCTCGTTTTGTTTCTTCTAGTATGCGTTCTTCTTTAGCCCTGGCCAGTTGTTTCTGAAGATCCTGAATTTCGCGTTTTTGGGCTTCAGCTTGAGCCTTAGAGGTAGCTTCGTCTTCCTTTATTTTATCCACTAGTGTAAGCAGAATTTTATCTTTTTCCAAAGCTTCGTTCCTCAGCTTGATAACCTCTGCTCGTAGGTTGTTGAAAGCAATATTATAACTTTCGTCTTCAGCATTCTTTTGCGCTCTCAAAGCGTTTCTTAGTATTAAACCCTATATGAAAAAAAGAATTACTATGAGAATAAAAGAATGATTCAAAAATTGTAAATTTCCAAATACACAATTCTCACACCTTCAGACTATTATATGCAAGGCTATCCGCAAGATCGTCCTTCGTCATAGCGCAGAGTCCAGCTTCAAGCTTCGGAAACCCCATGCTTCTAGCCATCTCCCGGCAGACGGATAATTCTTTGTTGTTTGGGAGGCAGTATAGGAAGTCATCTTCGTCTGTCCCATTGAACACTAGTGCCCCCTTCGGATATTTCAATTCTCTCGCATAGTGATTAGCTTCAAAAATCTCTTCTTCGGATAATTTTTTCCCCGAAGCGTGTCGCACAATATAATCGTATATTTTGGAAGGTGCTTCGAGGGCAGCAGTGTCAATTTCTTCAACCAAAACTGGCTCTGACATTTTTATTTTTTCGGCTGCCTTTGCAATTTTCGTTTCCTTGGTTTCCAAAGGTTTTACCTTGGTGGGCTCTGAAGGCCCACCTTCAGTTTCAACTTGTCGCTTTGAAGCTTCAGCAGCAAAGGCTTCAGTAGACACTTCAGAAGTTTCAACAGCTTTCTTTGGAGTTATGTTTGAAGATTTAATTGTCTCCAAAACATCTAACACATTAACCATCCTTTTTCTTTTCGGGGTCACTGTTGGACCCTTCTGGCTTTTTCCTGTCTCAATCTTTGCTGAAGGACTTAAAACTTCTGATGTTTTTGCTTCTTCAGTCCTTGGTTCTTCAATCTTTTCTGTTGCTGGCACTTCGGCCAACTCTTCGATTTCTGGCAGCAGAGTTGATTCTTTAGCTTCGGTGGCCGAAGAGGTCTCACCGGCGAACTCAGGCACTGTGGCCAGTTCAATATAACGTGGCCGATGTGTGAGAACCTTTACCCTTTTTCTCTTCGGCGCCGGCTCACTAGGAGCGGCTGAAGTAGTCTCCTTTGCAGAGGAAGTATTCTTTCTTTTTTGACCCCGCACTGGATAATGGTAGTCGGGGTAGACGAACCCAATTGCGTCAAATACTCGGTTCAGCCTCTTCTTCTTTCGGCCTCCGAAGGCTGCTGACAGTGCAGTATCTTCGGCCTTTGAATATACCCCAAGCAGTTCATCTCTTACAGTTTCAATGCTTTTTAGCCAGTCATCATCTGGCTCAACGAATTTATCTCCAAACTTAAATGTGTATTTCAGCCTGACTAGTCCACCTTCGTCAGTTTCTTTAATGGTCTCCTGCGGCATTTCCCATTTTTCCACAAGTGGGCATACTCTGAAGGCAATGTGTTCTTGGACCAAATCCCTCGTCCCAATAAAGGAGCAAACAACACCGAAGGCTCTCTGGCATTCTTCGACTGCTTCATTCATTTCCACCTTCGGCCTCCGCAGGCCGAAGCGTTGCCAGATGGGACGCATAATGATCCTTTTTATATCTTCTCGTGATTTCAAGTCATTCTTCACGTAAAACCATTCCGTCATCCAGTCGCCAGGCCACCTCTTTCGAAAGGTCGGCACGGGGCAGCTTGACCCAGACCGGGAGCCGAAGCTGTAGCAGCCAAAATTGTTGTGATACTGTTCCTTACCCCAGGGTTTTGTCTCATACAACAATTCATGTATGTTGCAGAAATTTTTCGCATTAGGTTCCAAGCCTTGGCTTCTCACGGCCCACACGAAGATATTCATCCTTATGATTGCTTCGGGGGTAAGTTGGTGAAGGTAGATTTCAAATATCTTCAGCACCTCTACAACAAAGCTGCTTAAGGGAAATCGTAATCCAGCTTTCAAGAAGCTTCGGAATACCACGACTTCATTTTCCTCAGGAGTCGGGCAGGTCTTCTCTCCTTCATCAGCCCTCACAACGGACAAGTCCCGGAAATATCTGCCCCTCATGTTGACAAGATGATTTTCTTTAATGCTTGATTTACCAAAAACCGCGTGGCTTGGTCGCCAAGGTCGATCTTCGGAATCCTCACCACCACTGTCTACATCATAACTGTCACTGTCACCAGTATCTTCAGATAAACCCTCCAAAATTTCTTTAGTAATCTTCTCTGTATTGGTCTTCGACATTGATTGAAGAAAACCCAGATGCATCTCTTCAGAAAGACTTAACTTTGAATCACCAACAGCTTTTTTATCTTCAGACATCCTTGCAAACGCTGAGAAAGTGCTCTCGAAACTGAAGCTTTAAAATCTAAAAGGCCAAGCAAGTGTTGTTGCGCGCAGGCTAAAAGTTGGGTGAGTAAAAGCAGTTGGCAAGAGAGCGTGCCAAATAAACTCGGGATGAGCTCTTATTTATACACCCAGAGCGTTGAAAACTGGAGGGTCCCGCTTGTCAAAGACTGTTGCTATTCTAGCAAAGAGAAGGTGTTTTTTCGGACCTTCGGCTTAAGGCGTTCGTCCATATCGCAATATTAATTTATCATTACAGCAAATTAATATTGCGAGGGGCTACTGTTGGGGGCCTTCGGCTTCCGAAGGTCCTCAAAAACGTGATTTGACAATGTTTTCCAAGTATGCGAGTAGGTATCCTCGGAATCAGGTGGCGGGTATACAAAAACATGGTCAAGACGAAGCTTAACTGAAATAGAAGACGATCATGACGAAGGATGAAACAATCACGAAGCTATGTGCAGAGGAGCTTCGGCATGACAGCAGAAATGGGAAACCGACTTAAAGATGAAAAGCCAAATCAGCCCTCGAAGAATTACTATAGAGTCATTGATAAAAGTAAAGGGCATTAATGTAATTTTACACGGGCTGGGTCCCGTGCCTATAAATAGATGAACAGTACTCCTGTACTGTTCACGTTGACTTGACATTGGCATCACGCTTGTACCCCTACTTTCCCTCGAGCCGAAGGTACATTTATAATTTGTCATCGTTTATATAAGTAAAATAAATAGAAATAAATTAATAATAATGTTTAAAGTAATTATGTTATTTTCTGTATTTTATGCATAAATCTTCTCTTATCTTTTATTATGATTATGAAGGTATGACCTTCATAACCATCGTCCGAAATTCATTATATCCAAGGGGAAATAATGTTTCGAAGGACGAAGGGCTTTGATATTTAACATTGTATGTTGCCTTGTTCTTAATTCATAGCGTTTGAGAACAAGTCCCCAACACAAACTTCTTGGGGTCGTCCACAGATTTGGAGACTCCCAAGCAACCTCTAACCATCAAGGAACATAAGGTTCCAAGAGTAACAAATCCGCACAAGGTTAAGTTTGCAATGAGCTCGAGAATGAAGAGAATAGGAGAATCAAGATGAAATCAACAGTGTGTTAGATCGACTTCACCTCACACCAAGGATCCTTCAAACGATTGAAGGGGATGCGATTTTGGGTGTGAGAGGTGAAATGAATGCCTTTGTTTGGAGGTTGGTCAGCCAAGAATTCGTGGAAGGGCATAATTGAATGAAGAGAGAGAGTGCAGGGGGGTACTTAAAGGATCCCCCAAAAGCTAGCAGCCGTTGGGAGAAAAGGTCCGAAAACCGGTTGAACTGGTTCTAAAACCGATTGAACCGGTTTCCACCAGGGGGTTCTCGGTTCACTGATCTACTCAGCCGGAGACTCGACCGGACTCAAAATCGGTTGAGCCGGGCTCAAATTCGGTTGAACCGGTTTTCAAAAAATATTTGCACACGACTTTTCTGACAGCTTTTGACTGTCAGACTGGCAGGACAGAGGCGACAGAAGAAACAGTCCAGAAACTGGTTGAACCGGTTTCAGGTCCGGTTGAACCGGTTTTTGAAACTAAAGTGCAAGTTTTGACATATCTGAAGTGAACTAAGGTGGAACTTTTGTGGGGAGTAAGAGTGGTTTTTCAAAGGACATTCATGATCTAGAAAAGTGTTCTCTTTAAGGATTTGAAGGAATTTGAATTGAGCTCATTGCATAACTTACTTAACTTATTGTGGATCCCTCTTAATTGAACGACGATTTCTATAACTCAAGAATTATAAAATGAATACTGTTGTTGTTTCCAAGCACTTGGAGCACGCTATATGATGTAGAATTTTATTCCGCAGTGCTTTTACATTTGCATACTCATAAGATCTGTGCTTCTCCTGTCTGTAGAATAACTGTGTACATGCTAGGAGCAAACTTATTAGAATCTCTGTTTGTTTTGTCATTTAATCACCAAAACCCTCAATTGGGGTTGATTGCACTTGCATATTTACTACACAGTAGCAACATTGATTATATGATATCCCATACTTTTATAATTAGGTAACTAATTTGATTAATCTATGTTTTCTGGATTAGCTTTCCTTATATTAATATAGTATTCTGATCTTATAATTATAATTTCACTAAAAGATACTCTTTAATCAAATAATAACTTAGATTAAAAGTTGGGTTAATTACTTATAGAATATTCTCTCATATGATGAATACTAATCAATTTATAATATAGTTTAATATTTAAATCACGTAGATCTTCCATAAACCTTAACTGTAACTCCGATTTTAGTGGTTCTGGAGCCCACGATCTCGTTACGACGCGTAGATCGTTATTATGCAATTTATTCTTATGTTTGGTGTGATGTTAATTTTGTCTATACCATGTTTGTTTGTATTGCTACGACTAGCGCGAGGTCACGAGTCATCTAAAGGTCATTCTGGTACCTGGAATCTCAAGTCCCAAGCAAGTTGTGCCCTTGATCACTTTTATTTACCTAATAATGTTCTCTATAATCATTTTATCATGCATAGGTGAAATTCGCCTAGAGGGGGGTGAATAGGCGAAACCTGAAATTTATTAACTTTAAACACACACTAAGGCCGAGATTAGCGTTAGAATTAAATTCAAGTCAAAGGAATGTTTCTCTTGCTAAAACTTGCTCTAAGAGTGTGGATGACGTATGGGAGCAAACTCAAATCTATACTAGCAAGGAAACGTTAGAGAGGGAAAACAAATCAATGAGAATCAAGACAAGTGAACACGATGATTTGTTTTACCGAGGTTCGGTTCCAAAGAACCTAGTCCCCGTTGAGGAGGTCACAAAGACCGGGTCTATTTCAACCCTTTCCCTCTTTCAAACGGTCACTTAGACCGAATGAGCCTTTTCCTTAATCTCACGGGTCACTAAGACCCCGCAAGGACCACCACACACTTAGGTGTTTCTTGCTTCGATTAAAAGTCTCTTGAGAATAAGAAGGGAAAAAGAAAAAGGCCAAACCAAGCGATAAGAGCAACAAAAGAACACAAGATCCTCTCACAAGCCCTAATGCACTAGAGTTGATTTTGGGGCTTTGAGTGGATTGATTGCTTTGATTGTGTCTTGGAGTGTTGGGCTTTTGCTCTTGCAATGAATGAAGATTTCAGAAAGCTTAGATGGGAGTGAATGAGGTGGTTGGGGGTATTTATAGCCTCCCAACCACTTCTAGTCGTTGGCTGATTTCTGCTGGCGATGGGCGCATCGGACAGTCACTGTGCACTGTCCGATGCGTGCCACGTCAGCGCAACCATTAGGGTTCGAAGCAGAAGACCGTTGGGGACGTTTGTGTTCTAGCTGCACCGGACAGTTCGGTGCCCTCTGACTTCTGCACTCTGACATTCTTGTCGCGACACTTTTGCGTATTGTTGCTTTTGCAAAGAGTCGTTGGCACGCAGGGAGTCGTTGCTCCGCTGGCTGACTGGACAGACCGGTGAATTATAGCAGAGCGCGCTTGGCAGAAACTCGAGAGTGGCTGCTTCGATTCAGCTCTGCCCTAGTGTGTCCGGTGCGCCAAAATTCAGCATACTCTTGCCTTTTTACTCCATTTTTATTGTGTCCCTAACCAGATTTCTTTCTTGGTTTGTGTTGAACCTTATGCACCTGAGATAAATAGCATCTAGAAAAACTAGTTAGTCCACGTGTTTGCGTTGGTCATCAACCACCAAAATTAATTATAGGAAATGGTTAACCCTATTTCCTTTTCAATCTCCCCCTTTTTGGTGATTGATGCCAACACAAACCAAAGCAAATAATGAGTGTAGAAATGTAACTAGTTTGTAATTGAGATGAATGTGCATAGGTTACATAGAATTTGAACCAATGAAAGATTTTAGATCTATAAATAAGAATGAATGGTTTGCCTTTCTTTTAACATTTTGGACCACATTTGCACCACTTGTTTATTTTTGCAATTCTTTTGGAAAGTCCTTTCAATATCTTTTGCAAATAGTCAAAGGTATAGGAGTAAGATTGGAAGAAGCGTTTTTAAGATTTGAAATTCCTCCCCCTATTTCAAATGTTTTTACTTTGACTAAGTAAAAGCTCCCTCTAAATGAATTCTCCTCTTAGCTTTCAAGAGAGTTTTGAAATAGATACCAATTTGAAATTTTACTTTCACATACCAATTGAAAATTAGGTACCAATTGAAAAACTTATTATTTAAAAATTTTGAAATGGTGGTGCGGTCCTTTTGCTTTGGGCTTAATATTTTCTCCCCTTTGGCATTAAGCGCCAAAAACAGAGAACATGAGAGCCCTTGATACTTTCTCCCCCATTGGTAAAAGAAATATGAGTGAAATGTTATACAAATTGAGAGATATATGAGTAACGGCAAAGGGTAAGTGATACCGTCAGAGTTAGAGTGGAAACCTTGTCTTTGCCGAAAACTCCATTTCCCTTTCGATCTAAGACTTAATCATAGAGATATACTCGAAAACAAATTAGTCTTAGCCTTGGCACAAGAAGAATAAGAAATATGCATTTGTACCAAATGAAAGAGACATAATCAAAGGTATATATATGAGCTATGTGTGCAGTGTTTCAATCAAAGTTCCAAGAATCAAGTATATTTAGCTCATTCCTAAGTTTGCTAAAGGTTTTCTCATCTAGTGGCTTGGTAAAGATATCGGCTAGTTGGTTATGGGTGCTTACATAAGCTATTTCGATATCTCCCTTTTGTTGGTGATCTCACAGAAAGTGATACCGGATGTCTATGTGCTTAGTGCAGTTGTGTTCAACAGGATTATCCGCCATGTAGATTGCACTCTCATTATCACATAGGAGAGGGACTTTGCTCAACTTGTAGCCATAGTCCCTAAGGGTTTGCCTCATCCAAAGTAATTGTGCACAACAATGACCTGCGAAAATGTACTCAGCTTCGGTGGTGGAAAGAGCTATGAAGTTTTGTTTCTTTGAATCCCATGACACTAAACTGACAAGTCCCTGATGTGCTCTTTCTATCTATTTTACATCCGGCATAATTGGCATCAGAATACCCAATTAAATCAAAGGTAGATCCCTTGGGTACCAAAGCCCAAACTTAGGAGTGTAAACTAAATATCGCATGATTCTCTTCACGGCCCTAAGGTGAACTTCCTTAGGATTTGCCTGAAATCTTGCACACATGCATACAGAAAGCATAATATCCGGTCGAGATGCACATAAGTAGAGTAAAGATCCTATCATCGACCGGTATACCTTTTGATCTATGGATTTACCTCCCGTGTCAAGGTCAAGATGCCCATTCATTCCCATGGGTGTCTTGATGGGTTTGCCATCCTTCATTCCAAACTTCTTAAGTATGTCTTGAATGTACTTTGTTTGGCAGATGAAGGTGCCATCTTGGAGTTGCTTGATTTGAAATCCTAGGAAATACTTCAACTCTCCCATCATAGACATCTCGAATTTCTGTATCATGATCCTACTTAACTCTTCACAAGTTGACTTGTTAGTAGACCCAAATATAATATCATCGACATAGATTTGGCATATAAACAAGTCTTTTGCAATAGTTTTAGTGAAGAGAGTAGGATCAGCTTTTCCGACTTTAAAGCCATTAGTGATAAGGAAGTCTCACAGGCATTCATACCATGCTCTTGGGGCTTGCTTGAGCCCATAAAGCGCCTTTGAGAGTTTATACACATGGTTAGAGTACTCACTATCTTCAAAGCCAGGAGGTTGCTCAATATAGACTTTCTTCCTTGATAGGTCCATTGAGGAAGGCACTCTTCACGTCCATTTGATAAAGCTTGAAGCCATGGTAAGTAGCATAGGCAAGTAATATGTGAATTTATTCAAGCCTAGCTACGGGTGCATAGGTTTCATCGAAATCCAAACCTTCAACTTGTGAATAACCCTTTGCCACAAGTCGAGCTTTGTTCCTTGTCACCACACCATGCTCATCTTGCTTGTTGCAGAATACCCACTTGGTACCTACAACATTTTGATTAGGACATGGAACCAAATGCCATACCTCATTCCTCATGAAGTTGTTGAGCTCCTCCTGCATAGCCACCACCCAATCTGGATCTCTTAATGCATCCTCTATCCTGTATGGCTCAATAGAAGACACAAAAGAGTAATATTCACAGAAATGTGCAACTGGAGATCTAGTGGTTACTCCCTTATGAATGTCACCAAGAATGGAGTTGACGGGGTGATCTCTTTGAATTGATTGGTGGACTCTTGGGTGTGGCGGTCTTTGATCCCTTATTTCTTGATCATCTTCCTTGTCTTGATTATTTTCATCTCCCCCTTGATCCATGTCCTCCTCTTGAGGTGGCTCATCCTCTTGATCTTCATCTTCATCATCTTGAGCCTGATCCTTGTCTTGAGTTGGTGGAGATGCTTGCATGGAAGATGATGGTTGATCTTGTGCTTGTGGAGGCTCTTGGATTCCTTAGGACACATATCTCCAATGGACATGTTCCTTAGCGCAACGCACGGAGCCTCTTCATCATCTAGTTCATCAAGATCAACTTGCTCCACTTAGGAGCCATTAGTCTCATCAAACACAATGTCACAAGAAACCTCAACCAATCAGTGGATTTGTTGAAGACTCTATATGCCCTTGTGTTTGAGTCATACCCTAGTAAAAAGCCTTCTACAACCTTAGGAGCAAATTTAGAACTTCTACCTCTTTTAATTATAATAAAGCATTTACTCCCAAAGACTCTAAAATATGGAACATTGGGTTTTTTACCAGTGAGTAGTTCATATGATGTTTTCTTGAGGATTCGGTGAAGATATAACCGGTTGATGGAGTAGCAAGCGGTGTTGATTGCTTCCACCCAAAATCGGCCCGGAGTCTTGTACTCATCAAGCATGGTCCTTGCCATGTCCAGTAGAGTTCTATTCTTCCTCTCTACTACACCATTTTGTTGATGTGTGTAGGGAGAAGAGAACTCATGCTTGATGCCCTCCTCCTCAAGAAATCCTTCAATTTGTGAGTTCTTGAACTCCGTCCCATTATCGCTTCTAATCTTTTTAATTCTAAATCTAAACTCATTTTGAGCTCGTCTTAAGAATCTCTTTAAGGTCTCTTGGGTTTGAGATTTTTCCTGCAAAAAGAATACCCAAGTGAAGCGAGAATAATCATCCACAATAACTAGACATTACTTACTTCTGTCGATGCTTATGTAAGCGATCGGGCCGAATAGGTCCATGTGGAGTAGCTCGAGCGGCCTGTCAGTCGTCATAATGTTTTGTGTGGATGATGGACTCCAACTTGCTTTCCTGCTTGACATGCGCTACAAATTCTGTATTTCTCAAAATGAACATTTGTTAGTCCTAAAATGTGCTCTCCCTTTAGAAGCTTATGAAGATTCTTCATTCCAACATGGGCAAGCCGGCGATGCCAGGCCAGCCCATATTGGTCTTAGCAATTAAACAAGTGTCTAGTTCAGCTTGATTATCATTAAAATCAACTAAGTATAGCTGACCATCTAGCACTCCCTTAAAAGCTATTGAATCATCACTTCTTCTAAAGACAGTAACACATATATCAGTAAAAAGACAGTTGTAGCCCATTTTGCATAATTGAGAAACATAAAGCAAATTGTAATCTAAAGAATCTACAAGAAAAACATTAGAAATGGAATGGTCAGGAGATATAGCAATTTTATCCAAACCTTCGACCAAACCGTGATTTCCATCCCCGAATGTGATAGCTCTTTGGGGATCATCATTTTTCTCATAGGAGGAGAACATCCTTTTCTCCCCTGTCATGTGGTTTGTGCACCCGCTATTGATTATCCAACTTGAACCACCGGATGCATAAACCTACAAACCAATTTAGGCCTTGTTCTTAGGTACCCAAACAGTCTTGGGTCCTTTCACATTAGAAACAAGTACCTTGGGTACCCAAACACATGTCTTTGAACTCTTGTGTTTGCCCCCAACATATTTGACAACTACTTTGCCTGATTTGTTAGTGAGCACATATGAAGCATCAAAAGTCTTACATGAAATATTGTGTCCATTTGATGCATTATGAGTTTTCTTCTTAGGCATTTTAACATGAGTGGAATGCCTAGAACTAGAAGCCTCATTTTTATACATAAATGCATGATGAGAAACAGAATGAGGTTTCCTAGCATGAATTCTCCTAATTTTATGTTCGGGATAGTTTGCAGGATATAAATGTTGCCCTCACTATCCTGAACCATCAGAGCCTTGCCCTTAACAAAGTTAGACAATTTTTTAGGGGCATTAAGTTTGGTGTTGTTTTGGTTACCCTGTTGCAAACCAATTCCATCCTTAATGTCAGGGCGTCTCCCATTATAGAGCATGCTTCTAGCAAATTTAAATTTTTCATTTTCTAGCTCATGCTCGGCAATTTTAGCATTTAAAGTAGCTATGTGATCATTTTGTTGTTTTAACATAGCAAGATGATCATCAATAGCTTCAACATTAACATCTCTACATCTAGTGCAAATAGTAACATGATCAATAGTAGATGTAGATGGTTTGCATGCATTCAATTCTTCTATCTTAGCATTTATTCTAATATTCTCATCTTTAAGACAGGAAATTGAATCATGACAAATGCTAAGCTCCTTAGATAAGTATTCACAATTTTCTACTTCCTGAGCATAAGCATTTTTCAACTTAACAAAATTTTATTTTCTTTAACGAGCAAGTCTTCTTGGCATTCCAAGAGATCATCCTTCTCGTTAATGGTCTCAATTAATTCATTTTATTTTTTCTTTTATTCTATGCTAAGGTTGGCAAAGAGAGAAAGTAATCCTCATTATCGCTAGAGCTACCCTCATCACTAGATGTAGTATATTTGGGGTTGGCTCTAGAGTGTACCTTCTTCTTCTTGACGTCCTTAGCCATGAGACACTTGTGGCCGACGTTGGGGAAGAGGAGGCCTTTGTTGACGGCGATGTTGGTAGCGTCCTCGTCAGAGGAGGAGTTGGTGGAGCTCTCGTCGGAGTCCCATTCCCGGCACATGTGTGTATCGCCGCCCTTCTTCTTGTAGTATCTCTTCTTCTCCTTCTTCTTCCTCTTCTTGTCTTCGTCCCTGTCACTTTCACTAGAAAATGGACATTTAGCTATGAAATTACCGGACTTACCACATCGGTAGCACACCCTCTAGGAGCGAGGCTTGTAATCCTTCCCCCTCCTTTGCTTGAGGATTTGGCGGAAGCTCTTGATGATGAGCGCCATTTCCTCATTGTCGAGCTTGGAGGCATCGATTGGAAGCCTACTTGGTGCAGACTCCTCCTTTTATTCCGTCGCTTTGAATGCGACGGGTTGCACCTCGGGTGTGGAGGTGGCACCTTGCTCCAAGTTAACAATGTGTTTGGAGTCTTTGATCATAAGTTCAAAGCTCATAAACTTGCCAATAACTTCCTCGGGAGACATTAGCTTGTATCTATGATCCCCACGTATTAATTGTACTTGAGTAGGATTACAAAATACAATGGATCTAAGAATAACCTTGACCATTTCATGGTCATTCCATTCGGTGCTTCTGAGGTTGCGTACTTGGTTCACCATGGTCTTGAGCCGGTTGTACATGGCTTGCGACTCTTCTCCTTTGTGAGGACGAATCGACCGAGTTCTCCCTCGATCGTCTCACGCTTGGTGATCTTGGTCACCTCGTCCCCATCGTGCGCCATTTTGAGGATGTCCCATGTTGGGGACTTGTTCTCAAATGCTATGAATTAAGAACAAGGCAACATAAAGTGTTAAATGTTAACGTCCTTCGTCCATGAAACATTATTCCCTTGAGGATAATGGGCCTTGGACGAAGGTTGATGAGAGTATAATTACGAAGCTTGAGCCTTCGTAATAAAATTTCAACAGATATTGTAAGACAACATAAGATAAAAAAGGTATAAAAGGGGTAAATAAATCATAGATGAATTATACTATATTTACTCAATATATTGAATCGTTGAATACAATAATACCTCTGCCTTGGCAAAGGTTGGATTCCAGAAGATGCGATTACAATTATCAGAATGCGTGAACAGTAAAGGAATACTGTTCACTATTTATAGGCACAGGACGCAGCCTGTGAGGAATTACAAGTATGCCCCTTATAAAAGCTTACAACATTGACTCAGACCTTTATGGACTAAAAGGTCATTCTATCTTTAAGTCGGTTTGTAATACCGAAGCTTCACGAAGAGGGACCTTCGGCCATCTTATACAAACAATTTCAGCCGAAAACCACTTCTTCCTATAAGACCTTCGGCGACGAAGCATAGACCCAACAGTAGCCCCTTTCGCGGTGCTAGATCGTTTTTCGTAACGAGCTTGATCCGTGAAAAAAGTCTCTTAAGCTTCGGAGCGCCGAAGGTCTAAAAAACACCTTCCATGAGCTCGTTGTCGAGAAACGATTCAATTTCCCAGTGTGTAGCGGCCCCACCTTGCAGAGTTACTGTTCGGTCTCTGCGGTCCACCACACAGCGAGTGCGAGCGGGTGTCCGCCTGGTGTAAAAATCCTGACGCTTCGCCTTCTTACCTGCAGCACTATATAAACAGACGAGTAGGTGTGAAGTTACCACAGCATTCATTGCTATTTGCACTGTTTTGCTGCCAAAATTTTTAACCGTCGCCGAAGCTTGTCTGTCGGAATCGAACGAAGCTCCAGTTTGAAGCCTGCTTCGGAGGAAGAAAGTATTAAAGTTCCACAAGTTCATAATTAAATGGCCAGAGTGCGTTCTACCGCCAGGGTTGAGCGTGAGGGGGACGAAACTGAAGCTTCGGAGACTGTCCCCATCTCCGAAGCCATGCAACGATCCGGGCTAGTGACTTCGGAAAAGATTCCTAGTGATGATGCAGAACAAGCAATCGCTGAAGCAGAGGAAGAAGATATTGAGGAAACTGATCCCGAAGATGATTATCGCATTGCCATGCCAAGCAAACCCAGCCACTTGGACTTTGGGAAATCTACTGTTTCGAAGGCTGATCTGTCCAAGATGGTAAAATCGGGCTTTTTTACTAAAAATCAGAAGAAGCTATTGCGCTTCGGGGGAGAAGAGACTACCCCAAAGCCGGAGAAGGATGAAATTGTTATTTTCAAAAGCTTTCTAAAGGCTGGATTAAGATTCCCTCTACATGGGATTATTGCAGAGGTACTGAAGAGGTTCGGTATCTATTTTCACCAGCTGACCCCTAACGCTATCGTTAGGCTTATTGTTTATATCTGGGCACTCCGAAGCCAAGCAGTGGAACCATTTGCGGACAGCTTTTGCCGGGTTCACGAGTTGCATTATCAAACGAAGGCTAGAAAGGATGGATTGCACGACAATTTTGGTTGCTATAACTTCGCCCATCTGAAAACTACAAAGTTTCCTGTAATTAGCTACCGAAGCAAATGGGCAGCAGGCTGGAAATCAGAGTGGTTCTATGTCAAGGTTGATGACGACAAGGAAAAGCTTGTGCAAAGTCCACTCGAACTAACCTTCGGAGAAACCCGACCTCGCTGCAACATGACACCCGAAGGTCCAACACAACAAGCAATGAATGAATTCAGAATTATTGCAGAGCATATCAGCACAAGGGACCTGGTTCAGGAGTTTTTGGCTTTCAAAGTTTTTCCCAGTTTGAAAGAATGGGAAATGCCGAAGCTACAGGGGGAAAAGAAAGAAGGTGAACTTGTACGTTTACCTTACTATTTCAAGTTTAAAAAGTACTTTAAAACACCTTGCCGAGAGTGGCTAGATACAATTGAAGTAATGTGCAATGAAATACTTGGCAATTATTCCAAAAAAGAAGATCAATTGATGACCGCAGCCTTCGGCACCCGTTCGAAGCGAAGGCTAAATCGAGTGCTGGACGCCTTGGATTTTGAATACCCTGACTATGAAAATCTGAACAAAGGTGCCGGAGGCCAGAAAAGGAAAAGGATAACCGAAGCCTCAAACGAAGATGAAAAAGAGATACCAAAAAAGAAAATTCCAAAGAAAAGGAAAGCGTCTTCTCCGAAACGAAAAATATCCGACGAAGAAAAATCCCCCGCATCACCCTCTGCCACTGATGTGGAGGCAATTCTGAAGGTAATGACTGAATCCTTACCTGCGAAGCTAAGTCCACTGGGGCCTCAACTGACAAAGTTTTTTCAGAAGGACAAGGAGCCCGAAAAATCGAAGAAAACAATCAAAGCAAAGAAACAAAGAATTATTACTGTGATAGAGGTAATTGACAAGACACCGCCAAGAGCTGCAGCTCAAAAAACACCAGCCTCTGCGGAAGGGACAGATGTTGAAATTACACCTTCGGAGGTTGCGGCTGCCGAAGCTGCCTCAGCTGAAGATTTGAACCTGGAGAGCACAATCGAAAATATTGACAAAATACTGCTAGATATGGCTGCGGAAGAAGCTACCACCGCCGCCGAAGAGGCCGTGACCGCAGCGTCGGGGAAAGGGAAGGAAATTGCTGATGAAGCTTCAGAAGACGAAGCTTTCATGTTCCAGAATTTAGTTGGAGAAAAACTGTCAACAGCTGAAAGAGAAGAGCTTAGAGAATATGCAAAATCCTGCGGATACAAACCTGGAGCACTCCTCTTCGGAGGCATTGATGATGAAAAATTAGATTGTATTCGAGATCAAACTGGGGCCAAAGTTATCGGTACTCTGTCAAAGAGTATCGGTTTTCCGAAGCTAGAAACAGACATCAGCCGCTACCGACGACAACATGTCGTTGGTAGTTTATTTTATTCCAATTTCAAGGTGAACTACTTTTCCCTTAACTTTTATTGTTTCTAATAATGAAAACATGTCTGACGAAGGTTGTTTTCGTGCAGAGTATGCTATTGAGCAAAGCCTTGAAAATGCAGCAAGATTTTGAAGACAAGAAGCACGAAGTTATAATTGAAAATTTGGAAAGCAGAATAAAGGAGCAATCAGATGCTATCGAGAAAAAGAACTTTGAGCTCCAGGCAACCAAAGGTTCATTGGCGGAAGCTGAAGCAAAAATAACAGAACTGAACACGAAGCTTCTCCGCCAGTCTGAACAGTTCGAACGAGAGAAGCAGGATCTTAATGCAAAACTTGAAGCCGAAGCTCAACAAAATTCAGATTTGAGAAAACTATTGACAAGCCTTCAAGAAAAATGTCTGGAATTTAGCAACAAATGCATTCAACGATTAAGAAAAATTTTCCACTCAGTTGGAGCCAGCAGTGAAAAATTCACCCCCTCAGCTGAAGATCTACCGAAGACCTTCGAACATATTGAGGGTGAGATTGACGAGCTCGACGAAGTCATAGCTGGGCATGGTGACTTCTGTGCCTGGGTGGCTTCTCGAGGCACTGCTGCAGCTTTCCTGAAAGCTGGCTGCGATCATGGAAAGATTGTCAATAGGCCAAATTTCACTTTATCACCATCAATCCTGGATGACATTCCTGATCTCGCCCGAAGTATCTCTAATAGATTTGTAAAAATGATATGGACAAAAGGTGGGCGAGAAAAGGCTGGAGACGAAGCTCGTAGCCACCTTGAACCAGTAAGAAACCATACCTTGTGCTTACCTTTTCCTGCAAGCTCGATTTTGACTTACAACAACCTTATTCATGTAGGATGACGAAGCCGCAGCCGATGATTAAAAACTGACGCCGAAGCTGAAGGTCCTTGGAGATTAAATAGTAGACTAGACAGTACTTGAGAAACTTTTGAGATAACTTTTGTAAATGTAACTAAAACTTGTCTTTAATGAATTCTGTTCATACCTTGTGATATATCCTTACCCTTCCATTGATGTATGAGAAGTGCTTTGATGTGGACGAAATTTTCCTTTTTTGAGCCGAAGGCGAAAAAACACCTTCCCTTCTTTTCGTACGCAGCGAAGCATAGAAAACAACATTTCCCTTCTTTTCGAAGCTTTCCTTTTTGTACACGAAGCTCTTTCTTCCTCTTTTTTTTTCTTTTTGCCAAAGCAAGCATTTATGCCATGATGATGATTATCCTACATATGCCTAGATGAATGTTTATGAATGCAAATGCTATGATGTAATGTGATGTGCAAATGAATGTCCAAACGCGTATCCGAAGCCATACTCATAGCCATTATTTCCTTAAAAACAATCACACCTCATCTCTGCATTCCCTTAGGAACGACTTTGGAGCTTCTTCGCCTTTACTTTTGGCGGAATCAACGTTGACTTTTCGCTGTAAGCTCTGCATTCCCTTAGGAACGACTTTGGAGCTTCTTCGCCTTTACTTTTGGCGGAATCAGCGTTGACTTTTCGCTGTAAGCTCTGCATTCCCTTAGGAACGACTTTGGAGCTTCTTCGCCTTTACTTTTCGGCACTCGATGGTGCGTTCTCAGCTTTTACATTTACATTCCTTGGGGGATTTTGCTCTTATAGAACTAAAAAAGGAAATTACATGTGATGGCCCCATTAAAAACCTTTCTCCCCCTTCGGAAAGGAAAAGGGTGCCATGAAAGAAAAAATAAAAAATATGAAAAATTACATCGAGTTATATATAATATCGTCGAAGCTCATCCGCATTCCAAGATCTAGGAATGTCGTTGCCGTCCATATCCTTCAATCTGTATGAACCGGGTCTTGACGAAGATGCTACTAAGAAAGGTCCATCCCATTTCAACTGCAACTTGCCCACTGTTTCTGGGTTGGCCACTCTCCGAAGCACCAAGTGTCCTGGCTCAATATTCTTTAGCCGAACCTTTCTATCTCGCCATTTAATTGTTTCGGCTTGATATTTATTGATGTTCTCCACGGCTTGCAGCCTGATCCCTTCTAAAGCATCTTTTTCCACAGAATAAGCAGCTTCGGAACCTGATTCTGCCGAAGCTACTACCCTTATTGATCCGGTTTTAGCTTCCTCCGGAGTTATTGCTTCGTCACCGAATAATAACTTGAATGGAGTAAAGCCTGTAGACCTTGATGTTGTTGTATTGTGGCTCCACACCACTTTGGTTAACTGATCTGGCCACTTTCCCCTGGGTTGATTGAAGATTAACTTCATTATTCCTGTCATTATAATGCCATTGGCTCTTTCAACGAGTCCATTTGACTCCGGATGTCTGACTGATGCAAAATGGATCTTCGTACCAATTTTATCACAGAAATCCCTAAAAGCTTCGGAATCAAACTGTGTTCCGTTATCCACAGTAATAGCCTTTGGTACCCCGAAGCGACAAACAATATTCTGCCAGAAAAACTTTTGGACGATGGCCGAAGTTATTGTGGCTAAAGGCTTTGCCTCAATCCATTTAGAAAAATATTCCACCGCCACTACAACATATCTTAGGTTCCCTTGGGCCGGTGGTAACGGACCTAACAAGTCAAGGCCCCACCTTTGCAATGGCCAAATGGGTTGTATGAGTTGTGTTAAGGACGAAGGTTGTTTTTGATCTCGTGCACATTTCTGACAACCTTCGCACTTTTGGACTAATTCCGCTGCATCCGAAGCTGCCTTCGGCCAATAAAATCCTTGGCGGAAAATTTTTCCAAGTAACGGCCTAGATCCAATGTGAGATCCACACAGGCCTGCATGTATTTCTTTCATCAACTCTATACCTTCGGTTCTGGATAAACACTTGAGTAGCGGAGCACAAACTCCATGCTTGTACAACTCCCCTTCTATCATGACATATGGACGAGCTCTTGCCTCTATCCTCCTGTTATAAGCTTCGTCATCTGAAAGGAATTTTCCCTGAAGGTAAGAGATGATCTCAGTTCTCCAATCTTCGCTATAAACAGGAGATATATTGAGGACTGCTCTTTCAAGAAGTTCCACCGAAGGTGCTTTTATTGTTTCGAAGAACACATCCGAAGGTAAGGGCAGCCCCTGTGCTGCTGACTTAGCTAGCAAATCAGCATGCTCATTCTGTCCTCGAGGGATATTTTTGACAGAAAATCCTTCGAAGGAAGCTTCAACTCTTCGAACCATATCCAGATATTTTTCAAGCTTCGGATCCTTAGCCTTGCAACTCTTGTCAATATGACCCGAAACAACCTGGGAATCAGTTTTGAGTATGGCCCTTCTGATTCCCATTGCTTTTATCTTCCGAAGACCTAGAAGCAAGGCTTCGTACTCGGCAATGTTATTTGTGCAACTAAAATCAAGTTTTGCCGCATAACAAGTTTTGACTTTGGAAGGTGAAACCAACACAGCAGCCGCTCCCGCTCCGAAGGTTCCCCAAGATCCATCACAAAACACTGTCCATGCTTCGGCGTCTTTATTTGTTTCTTCCTCCTGAGCCCCTGGCGTCTAGTCAACAATGAAGTCTGCCAACGTCTGGGACTGAATCGAAGATCTATGAACATATTCAATACAAAATTCATTGAGCTCTGCAGCCCATTTTCCAATCCTTCCAGTAGCTTCTCGGTTCCTCATAATATCCTTCAGAGGTTGTGAAGAAGGAACAATTATGTTGTAAGCTTGAAAATAGTGCCGAAGCTTCCTGGAGGCCATCAAGACAGCATACAGTACCTTCTCCAACTCTGTATAATTTTTCTTTGATAAACTAAGAACCTCGGATACAAAATATATTGGGGCCTGCCTCTTGACTTGACCATCAAGCTTCTCCTGGACAAGCGCTGCACTTACCGCTGAGTGCGAAGCTGCCACATATAATAACAAAGGAGCCCCTGGCGTCGGTGGAGTTAATGTTGTTAGATCTATCAAATACTGTTTTAGCTCTTCAAAAGCCTTCTGCTGGATTGGTCCCCATTGAAAGACTTCGGCTGACTTCAGCACTTCGAAGAATGGTAAGTTTCTCTCTGCTGATCTGGATATGAATCTATTGAGAGATGCCAACCTTCCTGTCAATCTTTGAGCCCCCTTCTTTGTAGTTGGTGGCTCCATCCGAAGTATAGCTTCAATTTTACTTGGATTAGCTTCAATTCCCTTTGTTGAAACCAAGCATCCAAGAAATTTCCCCTTCTTTACTCCGAAGACGCATTTTTCTGGATTCAGCTTTAAACCAGCTTGTCTGAAACTGGCAAAGGTCTCCTGCAGATCAGCAATATGATTCTCCTGTTTCGTGCTTTTTACAATGATGTCATCAACATAAGTTAGCACATTTCTGCCTATCTGAGACTGGAGAACCTTCGCAGTCATTCTGCTGAAACTTCCTCCAGCGTTTTTGAGCCCCTCAGGCATCCGAAGATAGCAATATGTGCCACTTGGAGTTATGAAGCTAGTCTTCGGCTCATCTTCCTTCTTCATCCAGATTTGGTGATAGCCTGAGTAACAGTCTAGCAGACTCATGAGCTCGGAAGAAGCTGCTGCATCTACTAAAGAGTCTATCCTTGGCAATGGGAACTCGTCCTTCGGACACGCCTTGTTGAGGTCTGTAAAATCGATACACATTCGCCACTTGCCATTGGCCTTTTTTACCATAACAGTGTTAGCTAGCCATTCGGGGTACTTTACTTCTCTGATAACTCCTGCACTGAGGAGTCTTTTGACTTCGTTACGAGCACCTTCGGCCTTATCATCTGACATTTTCCGAAGCCTCTGCTTTCTGGCTCTGAAGGATGGGTCAACATTGAGCGAGTGTTCAATAACATCCCTATTTACTCCGCAGAGATCATTAGCTGACCATGCAAAAACATCTTTGTTGTTGAACAAAAACCTTATCAAGGTTTTCTCCTGCTCTTCGGATAATTGAGAGCCTAACAGCACCTTCTGCTCTGCTATGTCCTCACATAAGAGCATAGGCTTCGGCTGATCTGCTGAAGCTGCTTTCTCCCTTCTGAATTTGTACTGTTCACAAGCTTCAGCTCCATCTATGTTATGGATTGCTTTTGAGTCAGTCCAATTGCCTTCGGCCCTTCTGGCAGCTTCCTGACTTCCATGGATAGCGATGGGTCCTTGATCCGAAGGTATCTTCATGCAAAGATAGGCAGGATGAAGAATTGCTTCGAAAGCATTGAGGGTGCCACGACCAATAATTGCATTGTAAGGGTATTCCATGTCAACAATATCAAACACAACTTGCTCAGTTCTAGTGTTGTTGATGAACCCGAAGGTCACTGACATGGTGATCTTGCCCAGTGCTACAATCTGTCTTCCTCCAAAGCCACAGAGAGGATGTGTAGCATCATGAATCTTATCTTCTGGCTCTTGCATTTGTCTGAAGGCCTTAGCAAATATGATATCAGCTGCACTGCCTGTGTCAACCAAGACATTGTGGACCAGAAATCCTTTGATAACACAAGAGATAACCATGGCATCGTTGTGTGGGTAATCCTTGAGCTGAAGGTCCTCTTGGGAGAAGGTAATAGGAATGTGAGACCATCTTGACTTGATGAAGGGTCCTTGCACCCCAACATGTTGTACCCTTCTCTGTGCTTCCTTCTTTTGTTTCTTGTTAGCTGGCTCTGAGGACGAACCGCCTGTGATCGGGAGCACCAGCTTCGGGTCCGAAGCAGCTCCAGCTTGATCGTTGAACGAAGCCATCAGCTCAAAAAGTGGAAGTGAGTTCACCGGAGGTGGGCGCCAATGTTGGGGACTTGTTCTCAAATGCTATGAATTAAGAACAAGGCAACATAAAGTGTTAAATGTTAACGTCCTTCGTCCATGAAACATTATTCCCTTGAGGATAATGGGCCTTGGACGAAGGTTGATGAGAGTATAATTACGAAGCTTGAGCCTTCGTAATAAAATTTCAACAGATATTGTAAGACAACATAAGATAAAAAAGGTATAAAAGGGGTAAATAAATCATAGATGAATTATACTATATTTACTCAATATATTGAATCGTTGAATACAATAATACCTCTGCCTTGGCAAAGGTTGGATTCCAGAAGATGCGATTACAATTATCAGAATGCATGAACAGTAAAGGAATACTGTTCACTATTTATAGGCACAGGACGCAGCCTGTGAGGAATTACAAGTATGCCCCTTATAAAAGCTTACAACATTGACTCGGACCTTTATGGACTAAAAGGTCATTCTATCTTTAAGTCGGTTTGTAATACCGAAGCTTCACGAAGAGGGACCTTCGGCCATCTTATACAAACAATTTCAGCCGAAAACCACTTCTTCCTATAAGACCTTCGGCGACGAAGCATAGACCCAACATCCCAAATTTCTTTGGCGTTCTTCAACCCTTGCACCTTATTATACTCCTCTCGACACAAGGAGGCGAGGAGTATAGAGGTGGCTTGAGAGTTGAAGTGCCTAATTTGGGCAGCCTCGTCCGAGTCGTAGTCCTCGTTCCCCACCTTTGGTGCCTGCGCTCCAAACTCAACAATATCCCAAATACTTTCGTGGAGTGTGGTTAGATGGTGCCTCATTTTATCACTCCACATACAATAATCTTCACCATCAAAATATGGTGGTTTGCCTAAGGGTACGAAAAGTAATTGAGCGCGCTTTGAAATACGGGGATAGCGTAAAGGCATCTTACTATACTTCTTACGCTCATGGCGCTTAGAAATAGTTGATGACTCGGTGCCGGACGTGTAGGGTGACGAAGAGTTGGTCTCGTAGTAGACCATTTTCTTCATCTTCTTCTTCTTGTCACCTTTCCGATGTGACTTGATGGAGGAAGAAGATTCCTCCTTATACTTGTTGCCGGACTCCCTTGAGAGAGTCCTCCCCGAGCCTGCGGGCTTTTCGTCGTTCACGATCTCCCTCTTGGCGTGATCTCCAGACATAACTTCGAGTTGGTTAGGCTCTTAATGAAGCACTTGCTCTGATACCAATTGAAAGTCGCCTAGAGGGGGGTGAATAGGTGAAACTTGAAATTTATTAACTTTAAACACACACTAAGGCCGGGGTTAGCGTTAGAATTAAATTCAAGTCAAAGGAATGTTTCTCTTGCTAAGAGTTGCTCTAAGAGTGCGGATGACGTATGAGAGCCAACTCAAACCAATACTAGCAAGGAAACGTTAGAGAGGGAAAACAAATCAAACGAGAATCAAGGCGAGTGAATATGATGATTTGTTTTACCGAGGTTCGGTTCCAAAGAACCTAGTCCCCGTTGAGGAGGTCACAAAGACCGGGTCTATTTCAACCCTTTCCCTCTCTCAAACGGTCACTTAGACCGAGTGAGCCTTTTCCTTAATCTCATGGGTCACTTAGACCCCGCAAGGACTACCACACACTTAGGTGTCTCTTGCTTCGATTACAAGTCTCTTGAGAATAAGAAGGGAAAAAGAAAAAGGCCAAACCAAGCAACAAGAGCAACAAAAGAACACAAGATCCTCTCACAAGCTCTAATGCACTAGAGTTGATTTTGGGGCTTTGAGTGGATTGATTGCTTTGATTGTGTCTTGGAGTGTTGGGCTTTTGCTCTTGCAATGAATGAAGATTTTAGAAAGCTTGGATGAGAGTGAATGAGATGGTTGGGGGGTATTTATAGCCTCCCAACCACTTCTAGCCATTGGCTGATTTCTGCTGGCGATGGGCGCACCGGACAGTCACTATGCACTGTCCGGTGCGCGCCACGTCAGCGCAACCGTTAGGGATCGGAGCAGAAGACCGTTGGGTATGTTTGTCTTCTAGCTGCACCGGAAAGTCTGGTGCCCTCTGACTTCTGTCGCAACACTATTGCGTACTGTTGCTTTTGCAGAGAGTCGTTGGCGCGCAAGGAGCAGTTGCTCCGCTGGCTCACCAGACAGTCCGGTGGCACACCGAACAGTCTGGTGAATTATAGCAGAGCGCGCCTGGTAGAAACCCGAGAGTGGCTACTTCGATTTAGCTCTGCCCTGGTGCACACCGGACACTATCTGGTGCGCCAAAATTCAGCATAGTCTTGGCTTTTTGCTCCATTTTTTATTGTGTCCCTAACCGGATTTCTTTCTTAGTTTGTGTTGAACCTTATGCACTTGAGATAAATAGCATCTAGACAAACTAGTTAGTCCACGTGTTTGCGTTGGTCATCAAACACCAAAATTAATTATAGGAAATGGTTAACCCTATTTCCCTTTCAATAGGTTTAATTTTGATGGGACCTAATAGGTCACCCTAGTCTAGTTATTTTTTTACCTTGTTCACCCCTTAATCATTTGGGTAGTTTTGCTATTTCGCTACATGGTTTTGGGATTAATATTACATTATGTCCATGTTCCAATTATTCTGTTATTTTATTTATTATTCATGTCAAAATCATTATTTTTAATTGGAACATGGAGCTTAACTTGAGAAACACGTGCCACCACAAGGGTGTAATGGGGCGCCCTTGGCTAACTAACTAGGAAAGCTAGTGGAGGACTACCTTATCCGATAGGGGCAAGGGCAGTAGGGGAGTAGGCGTGTATGGAGGTTCCCGGGTTGATTTTGCTGCGATGGCGGTCAGACGGGGGATTCCTGCATTGCTCTTCCAGCGGGTTTTCTGAAGCTAGTGGAACTTTGTAAAGGCCTCGTAGTGGATCCATAGCCATTCACCTCGGTAGTGTCTAAGGGTCTAGCTAACCCTGGCAACATGGGATACACGACTTGTGGGTACAGGGTACAACCTCTGCAGAGTGTAAAACTGGTATACTAGTCGTGCTCGCGGTCATGAGCAGCTTAGGACTCTCAAATGATTAAATTATGGAACTAAATTCAATTTGTCATTTGCATTGCATGGGATTTATTATTAATTGTCTTCTATTATTATTATGGTTTGGTATTTACTTATATTTAGTAACTGCTAATAAAATTTGACTAACTTATTAAATGCAATGCTCAGCTTTAACCCCTATTATTGATCAGCCTTACACATCACATGAACTCCCACCTTTGGTGAGTTCATGCACATTATTTCCCACAACTTGTTGAGCGATGAACATTTGTGAGCTCACTTTTGCTGTCTCACACCCCCACATGTCAAGAACAGGTACCACAGGATGAGTGAAAGGGAATTAGGCTTACACCTATTTCCTAAATGATTTTGGTGGTTGAATTGCCCAACACAAATAATTGGACTAACTAGTTTGCTCTAGTGTATAAGTTATACAGGTGCCAAAGGTTCACACTTAGCCAATAAAAAGGCCAAGTATTGGGTTCAACAAAAGAGCAAAGGGACAACCGAAGGCACCTCTGGTCTGGCGCACCGGACTGTCCGGTGTGGCACAGGACAGTGTCCGGTGCACCACCGGACAGTGTCCGGTGCACCAGAGGACTCCAACTCCAACTCGTCACCTTCGGGAAAATCCAGAGGCGCTCCGCTATAATTCATCGGACTGTCCGGTGTACACCGGACAGTGTCCGGTGCTCCAAGGAACGGCGCCTCAGGAACTCGCCAGCTTCGGGAATTCGCAACGGCTAGTCCGCTATAATTCACCGGACATGTTCGGTGTACACCGGACTGTCCGGTGTGACATCGAAGCAACGGATACTTCGGCGCCAACGGCTACCTGCAGCGCATTAAATGCGCGCCAGCGCGCGCAGAAGTCAGGCACGCCCATGCTGGCGCACCGGACACTCTACAGTACATGTCCGGTGCGCCACCGGACATCCAGGCGGGCCCAAAAGACAGAGCTCCAACGGTCGAATCCCAACGGCTTTGGTGACGTGGCTGGCGCACCGGACATGTCCGGTGTGCACCGGACTGTCCGGTGCACCATACGACAGTCAGCTCCACCAAACGGCTAGTTTGGTGGTTGGGGCTATAAATACCCCCCAACCACCCACCATTCATTGCATCCAAGTTTTCACACTTCCAACCACTTACAAGAGCTAGGCATTCAATTCTAGACACACTCAAGAGATCAAATCCTCTCCCAAATTCCACACAAAGCTTTAGTGATTAGTGAGAGAGATTTGCTTGTGTTCTTTCGAGCTCTTGCGCTTGGATTGCTTTCTTCTTTCTTGATTCTTTATTGCGATCAAACTCACTTGTAATTGAGGCAAGAGACACCAATCTTGTGGTGGTCCTTGTAGGAACTTTGTGTTCCAAGTGATTGAGAAGAGAAAGCTCACTCGGTCCGAGGGACCGTTTGAGAGAGGGAAAGGGTTGAAAGAGACCCGGTCTTTGTGACCACCTCAACGGGGAGTAGGTTTGCGAGAACCGAACCTCGGTAAAACAAATCCACGTGTCTCACTCCTTATTCGCTTGCGATTTGTTTTGCACCCTCTCTCGCGGACTTGATTATATTGCTAACGCTAACCCGGCTTGTAGTTGTGATTATTTTTGAGAATTTCAGTTTCGCCTTATTCACCCCCCCTCTAGGCAACTTTCAATTGGTATCAAAGCCCGGTGCTTCATTAGAGCCTAACCGCTCGAAGTGATGTCGGGAGATCACGCCAAGAAGGAGATGGAGACCGGCGAAAAGCCCACTACAAGCAACGAGAAAGCTCTATCGGGAGAGTCCCGCAACAAGGAGAAGAGGAAGGAGAAGAAGGAAAAGAAGACTTCTTCCCACAAGTTGCATCGGAGTAGCGACAAAATTAAGAAGATGAGGAAGGTGGTCTACTACGAGACCGACACTTCATCACCTTCTACCTCTGGCTCCGACGCGCCCTCCATAACTTCGAAGCGCCATGAGCGTAAGAAGTTTAGTAAGATCCCCTTACATTATCCTCGTACTTCTAGACATACTCCATTACTTTCCGTTCCATTAGGCAAACCGCCAACCTTTGACGGTGAAGATTATGCTAGGTGGAGTGATTTAATGAAATTTCATCTAACCTCACTCCACAAAAGTATATGGAATGTTGTTGAGTTTGGAGCACAGGTACCATCCGTAGGGGATGAAGATTATGATGAGGACGAGGTGGCCCAAATCGAGCACTTCAACTCTCAAGCCACAACAATACTCCTTGCCTCTCTAAGTAGGGAGGAGTATAACAAGGTGCAAGGATTGAAGAGCGCCAAGGAAATTTGGGACGTGCTCAAAACCGCGCACGAGGGTGATGAACTCACCAAGATCACCAAACGGGAAACGATCGAGGGGGAGCTCGGTCACTTCCGTCTACGCCAAGGGGAGGAGCCACAAGACATTTACAACCGACTCAAAACCTTGGTAAACCAAGTGCGCAACCTCGGGAGCATAAAGTGGGATGACCACGAGGTGGTTAAGGTTATTCTAAGATCTCTTATTTTCCTTAACCCTACTCAAGTTCAATTAATTCGTGGTAATCCAAGATATACACTAATGACTCCCGAGGAAGTAATCGTGAATTTTGTGAGCTTTGAATTTATGATTAAGGGCTCACGAAAGATCAACGAGCTTGACGGTCCCTCCACGTCCGAAGCACAACCGGTCGCATTTAAGGCGACGGAGGAGAAAAAGGAGGAGTCTACATCAAGTAGAAAACCAATCGACGCCTCCAAGCTAGACAATGAGGAAATGGCGCTCGTCATCAAGAGCTTCCGTCAAATCCTCAAACAAAGGAGGGGGAAAGATTACAAGCCCCGCTCCAAGAAGGTTTGTTACAAATGTGGTAAGCCCGGTCACTTTATAGCTAAATGTCCTATCTCTAGTGACAGTGACAGGGGTGATGACAAGAAGGGGAGAAGAAAGGAGGAGAGGTACTACAAGAAGAAGGGCGGCGATGCCCATGTTTGTCGGGAGTGGGACTACGACGAAAGCTCTAGCGACTCCTCCGACGATGAGGATGCCGCCAACATCGCCGTCACCAAGGGACTTCTCTTCCCCAACGTCGGCCACAAGTGCCTCATGGCAAAGGACGGCAAAAAGAAGAAGGTTAAATCTAAATCCTCCACTAGATATGAGTCCTCTAGTGATGATAATGCTAGTAATGAGGAAGATAATTTGCGTACTCTTTTTGCCAACTTAAACATGCAACAAAAAGAGAAATTAAATGAATTAATTAGTGCCATCCATGAGAAGGATGATCTCTTAGACTCCCAAGAGGACTTCCTAATCAAGGAAAACAAAAGGCATGTTAAAGTTAAAAATGCTTATGCTCTAGAAGTTGAGAAATGTGAAAAATTATCTAGTGAGCTAAGTACTTGCCATGAGACTATAGACAACCTTAGAAATGAGAATGCTAATTTATTAGCTAGGGTTGATTCTATTGGTTGTAATGTTTCAATTCCCAATCTTAGAAATGATAATGATGATTTACTTGCTAAGATTGAAGAATCAAACATATCTCTTGTTAGCCTTAGGAAGGAAAATGAAAAATTGATTGCTAAGGCTAAAGATTTTGATGTTTGCAATATTACAATTTCCGATCTTAGAGATAAGAATGATATATTGCGTGCTAAGATTGCTGAACTTAATTCTTGCAAACCCTCTACATCTACCATAGAACATACTACCATTTGTACTAGATGTAGAGGTGTTAACATTGATGCTATACATGATCACATGGCTTTAATTAAACAACAAAATGACCATATAGCAAAATTAGATGCTAAAATTGCCGAGCATAACTTAGAAAATGAAAAATTTAAATTTGCTAGAAGTATGCTCTATAGTGGGAGACGCCCTGGCATCAAGGATGGCATTGGCTTCCAACAGGGAGGCAATGTGAAACTTAGTGCCCCTCCTAAGAAATTGTCCAACTTTGTTAAGGGCAAGGCTCCCATGCCTCAGGATAACGAGGGTTACATTTTATACCCTACCGGTTATCCCGAGGACAAGATTAGGAGAATTCATTCTAGGAAGTCTCACTCTGGCCCTAATTATGCTTTTATGTATAAGGGTGAGACATATAGTTCTAGGCAACCAACCCGTGCTAAGTTGCCTAAGAAGAAAACTCCTGGTGCATCAAACGATCATGACATTTCATTCAAAACTTTTGATGCATCATATGTGCTTACTAACAAATCCGGCAAGGTAGTTGCCAAGTTTGTTGGGGGCAAACACAAGGGCTCCAAAACTTGTGTTTGGGTACCCAAATTTCTTGTTTCTAATGCCAAAGGACCCAAAACCGTTTGGGTACCTAAAGTCAAGAACTAAACTTGTTTTGTAGGTTTATGCATCCGGGGGCTCAAGTTGGATCATCGATAGCGGGTGCACAAACCACATGACAGGGGAGAAGAAGATGTTCTCCTCCTACGAGAAAAACCAAGATCCCCAACGAGCGATCACATTCGGGGATGGAAACCAAGGTTTGGTCAAAGGATTGGGTAAAATTGCTATATCTCCTGACCATTCTATTTCCAATGTTTTTCTTGTAGATTCATTAGATTACAATTTGCTTTCTGTATCTCAATTATGCAAAATGGGTTACAACTGTCTTTTCACTGGTATAGGTGTCACTGTCTTTAGAAGAAGTGATGATTCAATAGCATTTAAGGGAGTGTTGGAGGGTCAGCTATACTTAGTAGATTTTGATAGAGCTGAACTCGACACTTGCTTAATTGCTAAGACTAACATGGGTTGGCTCTGGCACCGCCGACTAGCCCATGAAAGATGAAGAATCTTCACAAGCTTCTAAAGGGAGAACACATTTTAGGACTAACCAATGTTCATTTTGAGAAAGACAGGGTTTGTAGCGCATGCCAAGCAGGAAAGCAAGTTGGTGCCCATCATCCACACAAGAACATCATGACGACCGACAGGCCACTTGAGCTCCTACACATGGACCTATTCGGCCCGATAGCTTACATAAGCATCGACGGGAGTAAGTACTGTCTTGTTATTGTGGATGATTATTCTCGCTTCACTTGGGTATTCTTTTTGCAGGAAAAATCTCAAACCCAAGAGACCTTAAAAGGATTCTTGAGACGGGCTCAAAATGAGTTCGGCTTAAGGATCAAGAAAATTAGAAGCGACAACGGGACGGAGTTCAAGAACTCTCAAATTGAAGGCTTCCTTGAGGAGGAGGGCATCAAGCATGAGTTCTCCTCTCCCTACACGCCACAACAAAATGGTATAGTGGAAAGGAAGAATAGAACTCTATTGGACATGGCAAGAACCATGTTTGATGAGTACAAGACTTCGGATCGGTTTTGAGCCGAGGCGGTCAACACCGCTTGCTACGCCATCGACCAGTTATATCTTCACCGAATCCTCAAGAAGACATCGTATGAACTCCTAACCGGTAAAAAGCCCAATATTTCATATTTTAGAGTCTTTGGTAGCAAATGCTTTATACTTGTTAAAAGAGGTAGAAAATCTAAATTTGCTCCTAAGACTGTAGAAGGTTTTTTACTAGGATATGATTCAAACACAAGGGCATATAGAGTCTTTAACAAGTCCTCGGGACTAGTTGAAGTTTCTTGTGACGTTGTGTTTGATGAAACTAACGGCTCTCAAGTAGAGCAAGTTGATCTTGATGAGATAGGTATTGAAGAGGCTCCGTGCATCGCGCTAAGGAACATGTCCATTGGGGATGTGTGTCCTAAGGAATCCGAAGAGCTCCCAAATGCACAAGATCAACCATCCTCCTCCACGCAAGCATCTCCACCAACTCAAAATGAGGATGAGGCTCAAGTTGATGAAGTAAAAGATCAAGCAAATGAGCCACCTCAAGATGACAGCAATGATCAAAGGGGAGATGCAAATGATCAAGACAAGGAGAATGAAGAACAAAGGCCGCCACACCCAAGAGTCCACCAAGCAATCCAACGAGATCACCCCGTCGACACCATCCTCGGCGATATTCATAAGGGGGTAACCACTAGATCTCGTGTTGCACATTTTTGTGAGCATTACTCTTTTGTTTCCTCTATTGAGCCACACAGGGTAGAGGAAGCACTCCAAGATTCGAATTGGGTGGTGGCGATGCAAGAGGAACTCAACAATTTCACTAGGAATAAGGTATGGCATTTAGTTCCACGTCCTAATCAAAATGTTGTAGGAACCAAATGGGTCTTCCGCAACAAGCAAGATGAGCATGGTGTGGTGACAAGGAACAAAGCTCGACTTGTGGCCAAGGGATACTCCCAAGTCGAAGGTTTGGATTTCGGTGAAACCTATGCACCCGTAGCTAGGCTTGAGTCAATTCGAATATTATTGGCCTATGCTACTTACCATGGCTTTAAGCTTTATCAAATGGACGTGAAAAGTGCCTTCCTCAATGGACCAATCAAGGAAGAGGTCTATGTTGAGCAACCTCCCGGCTTTGAAGATAGTGAGTACCCTAACCATGTCTATAAACTCTCTAAGGCGCTTTATGGGCTCAAGCAAGCCCCAAGAGCATGGTATGAATGCCTTAGGGATTTCCTCATCACTAATGGATTCAAAGTCGGAAAGGCCGATCCTACTTTATTCACTAAAACTCTTGAAAATGACTTGTTTGTATGCCAAATTTATGTTGATGATATTATATTTGGGTCTACTAACGAGTCTACATGTGAAGAATTTAGTAGGATCATGACACAAAAGTTCGAGATGTCTATGATGGGGGAGTTGAAGTATTTCTTGGGATTTCAAGTAAAGCAACTCCAAGAGGGCACCTTCCTAAGCCAAACGAAGTACACTCAAGATATTCTAAGCAAGTTTGGAATGAAGGATGCCAAACCCATCAAGACACCCATGGGAACCAATGGGCATCTCGACCTCGACGAGGGAGGTAAATCCGTCGATCAAAAGGTATACCGGTCGATGATAGGTTCTTTGCTATATTTATGTGCATCTCGACCGGATATTATGCTTTCCGTATGCATGTGTGCAAGATTCCAAGCCGACCCTAAGGAAGCTCACCTTACGGCCGTAAAACGAATCTTGAGACATTTAGTTTATACTCCTAAGTTTGGGCTTTGGTATCCTAGGGGATCCACATTTGATTTAATTGGTTATTCCGATGCCGATTGGGCGGGGTGTAAAATTAATAGAAAGAGCACATCGGGGACTTGCCAGGATTGGGAAGATCCTTGGTGTCTTGGGCTTCAAAGAAGCAAAATTCGGTTGCTCTTTCTACCGCCGAAGCCGAGTATATTGCCGCAGGACATTGTTGCGCGCAACTACTTTGGATGAGGCAAACCCTTAGGGACTATGGTTACAAATTTACCAAAGTTCCTCTTCTATGTGATAATGAGAGTGCAATCCGCATGGCGGATAATCCCGTTGAGCATAGCTGCACTAAGCACATAGCCATTCGGTATCACTTCTTAAGGGATCACCAACAAAAGGGAGATATCGAGATTTCATATATTAACACTAAAGATCAATTAGCCGATATCTTTACCAAGCCACTTGATGAACAAACTTTTAACAAACTTAGGCATGAGCTAAATATTCTTGATTCTAGGAACTTCTTTTGTTAATTTGCACATATAGCTCATTTATATACCTTTGATCATATCTCTTTCATATGCTATGACTAATGTGTTTTCAAGTCTATTTCAAACCAAGTCATAGGTGTATTGAAAGGAAATTAGAGTCTTCGGCGAAGACAAAGGCTTCCACTCCGTAACTCATCCTTCGCCGTCACTCCAAGCAACTCTCCATTTTTGGGGGATGTTGGGGGCCTTCGGCTTCCGAAGGTCCTCAAAAACATGATTTAACAGTGTTTCTAGAGTGTAATGTGTGAACAGGTACCTTCGGACATATATCAAAGAGGGAGAACCTCAAAAGATACGAAGGTTGGCAGTGCCGAAGCTGTGAAGCAGGAAAGCTTCGGCATGTTCGCAGAAAAGGGAACCGACTTAAAGATGAAAAGGCCATTTAGACCTCGATAGATTGCTATGGAATTATCACCAAATGTAAAGGGCATGTATGTAATTTTGTATGGGTTGTATCCCGTGCCTATAAATAGGTGAACAGTACCCCCGTACTGTTCACGCTGACTTGGCATTTGCTTTTGCGTCACGCTTGTACTTTTTACCTTCTCTCAGGACCGAAGGTACATTTGTAATTTGAAATCATTTCTATTTTTCCATGTTAATAAAATAGAAATGATTCTATGATGATGCTTATATTATATTTCATGCTTTATATGAATCCTTCGTCATTACTTGTTATGTTTACGAAGGTATGTCTCTTATGACCTTCGTCCGAAACTCATTATTTCCCGAAGGGACATAATGCTTCGAAGGACGAAGGACTCTAACACTTAACACTTTTTATGTTGCCTTGTTCTTAACTCTTAGCATTTGAGAACAAGTCCCCAACATTAGCGCCCACCTCCGGTGAACTCACTTCCACTTCGAGTTTTTTTGAACACCTTCGGAAGCTATAGACCCTCGCTATGGCGCCGAAGAAAGCTTCAGCGACTGGGGCTGCAGCACTGCAACCGCTGGACCCCAACCAGGAGACCGTCTCTCTTCGGGAGGCCCGAAACCAGAAGAGGAAGGCTGTCAGCCCGACGATTCAGGAGGATGAACTAGACCAAGAGATCAGGGACATGGAGATGCTACATCAACAGGTGCAGAGGAAGAAGGAGAAGATGGCCAGGCTAGCTGAGCTGCAGAGGCAGATAGACGAAGCTTCTGAAGAAGTCCGTCATCTTACCCACGATGAGCAGAACCGAAGGCCTCAACAAAAAGACCTTCATCAGGAGGGCTTCTTCAATGAAGATGACTGGTATGACAATTTCCATCATGGAAATTTTGTTTTCGACGATGCTTCTCCTCTGTCCGCTGAGCTGCAGGCTACACCTTGGCCTCCGTCCTATAAGCCACCCCAGCTTCCCATGTTCGATGGCCATTCGGACCCGAAGCAGTTCTTGATGAGTTACGAAGCAACAGTGTCTTCGTATGGTGGCAATGCTGCAGTAATGGCAAAGTCTTTCGTTATGGCCGTCAGGAGTGTTGCTCAGACCTGGTATTCCTCCCTTCGGCCAGGAACGATCACTTCATGGCAGAAGCTGAAGGATATGTTATTGACCAGCTTTCAAGGATTTCAGACGAAGCCGGTCACTGCTCAAGCCTTGTTCCAGTGCACTCAGGATCATGAAGAATACCTTCAGGCGTATGTCAGAAGGTTCTTGCGTTTGAGGGCGCAGGCACCAACGGTGCCCAATGAAATTGTCATCGAAGCCATGATCAAGGGGCTTCGTCCTGGACCTGCTGCTCAATACTTTGCTAGGAAGCCTCCTCAGACCCTGGAGAAGCTGCTCCAAAAGATGGACGAGTACATTCGTGCTGACAATGACTTTCGCCAAAGAAGGGAGGAGGCCTTCAGATTTTCTGAAATGACCAGGGGCTTCGGAGGAAGATCCTATCCGAGGCATGTCAGGTCCATCCATAACTCCACTCAGGATGATGATAAGGGGAGTCAGCAGAACAGACCGCAGTGCTCCTCACAGGCTTCGGGGCAACAACAAACTTTCTTCCGGCCACCAGCTCCAAGAGGCAGAGGCGCCAGGGGCTTCGGCGGAAGATTCGGAGATCAACCAAGGAAACTGTTTTGCTTGTTCTGTGGAGAAAGCAAGGGCCATACCACCAGGACGTGCCATATTACAATCCAGAAGCAAAAGGAAATAGCCGAAGCTGCATCTCAACAAGCTCAGCCGAAGCAGGTCATGCACACTGCTTCGTATCATCCACCTTACATCCCACAATACATAGACAACCACCCTGCAGCTTCTGTAGCTTCGGCAAGTCAACCTCAAGCTTCCTGGCAGCAGCCTCCGCCTCCACCTCCACTGCAACAGGGTCAACAGCCAGAAGGGAGTCAATATGCCCCACACCAAAGGGACTTCAGAGAACAATCCGAAGCTCGCACAGTCAACAGCACTGTGCCAGAGTCGAAGCACATTTATTGACACATATCCTACCTTTGATAGCAGTCTTTTCTATTCAGTTTTATTTTCTGTGAAACAAAGAACATTATTAGTTTTCATGTAATAATTTCGTTGTTTCCCACGAGGAAAACCCATTTTCTTCACAGGCTTAAGTCCCTGAAGCTAACAAGGAGGACCTTCGAATTATTAAAAATCCTTCGAAGCAACAGAAAGTCGTTCTAAGGAACGCAGAGTAAGTTGATGAAGTCACAAAAAGCCGTTCCAAAGGGAGCGCAGTGTAAGTTTTCTGCTCAAAAGTCGTTCCTACGGGAATGCAGAGCTTACAGCGAAAAGTCAACGCTGATACCGCCTAAGTAAAAGGCGAAGAAGCTCCTAAGGGAGGCTTACAGCGAAAAGTCAACGCTGATACCGCCTAAGTAAAAGGCGAAGAAGCTCCTAAGGGAGGCTTACAGCGAAAAGTCAACGCTGATACCGCCTAAGTAAAAGGCGAAGAAACTCCAAAGACGTTCCTAAGGGAATGCAGAGTTTACAGAGATATTTTGTGTGTATCTTCGGAACAAACGTCATTTGCATAACATAACATCATCACACCATTTTGCATAGCATAAGCATCATACATCATGTTGCATATGGCAAAAGAAGGGGACACCGTATCAAACTTTGAAAGGACGCTCTGAGAAAGTGAAAATTGTGTAAAGTCATGAGGAAATACAATGATAATCTTCGGAATACAGCTTCGGAGAATGTTTTTACGAAGCATGGATGAGCCTCATCAGAGTAATATCGAAATTGTACAGCTTCGGAGAATGTCTTCTTCACGAAGCATGAAAAGAAGGGAAGGTGTTTTTTTCGCCGAAGGCTCAAAAAAGGTATGTATGTAGAATTTCATGCATCGTAAAGAATTGAATAATGAAAAGGGACTTATATATTACATTCAAATGTACAAAATATTACATAGATCACACTTCAAATGTTTTTTCTAATAACATCTAGTCTTCTCTTAATACTACTTCGGCAGCCTCATTTAGAAGTTGTTCAACAACTTTATCCATGATAGCTTCGGCCATTTGTTTGATTTCGTCATCCTCTTTGATGTGAGGGTCAATAGACGATCCAGTAGGTTCTGAGGAAACAGAATATTTTTGCATTACTATTACAAACTGCGAGTAAAGTTTGAAATAAAAATTACAACACAATAAGTGCGACTAATTAATACCTATTTGCCCTTCGGCAACTTCTGCCACTTCTCTAGCATCATGGATGCCCTTTTCACTTCTCTGAATAATTTCTCTTGCCATTTCTCGGCCACCGTTATCCCAGATATCAGTAAAAAACTTTCCACCAATTATGCTAGCTTCGGCCGAAGGATCTTTTGTGTCTTCAAAGGACAAAGCAGCTTCGGACTGTGCTAAAATTTTCACATGCTCACAGCCCTTCTTCTCTAAAATGGTGGCAATCCCTCTGGCGCCAGAGAAGGCACATATATCTCCTCGGCTATTTAAAATTTCTTCGAAGGCTTCAGCTTCGTGGTCAATCCATTCAATGACACTTTCGGGATTGCCCCTCAAAAAATTTTCTTCACTTGAGAATGCGCCGACCTTGGCGAAGCTAGCCTTTAATTTTTTAACACAATCTACAGATTTATTGTAGCATTTCTTTTTGGACGAACGAAGCTCTTCAACAGTCACTTCTAGATGATCTGCCCATTGATCGCTGAGTTCACGTTTTGTTTCTTCAAGTATACGTTCTTCTTTGGCTCTGGCCAGTTGTTTCCGAAGGTCTTCAATTTCGCGTTTCTGAGCTTCAGCTTGACTTTTGAAAGCAGCTTCGTCCTCCTTTATTTTATCTATCAATGAGTATAATATTTTGTCTTTTTCGAGACCTTCGTTCCTCAGTTCAATTACTTCGGAACGAAGGTTGCTCAGGGCTATAGTACATCCTTCGTCCTCAGCATCTTTCTGTGCTCTGAGGGCATTGCTGAGTATCAGGCCCTGCAGACAGGAATATGTCTGTGTCAATAGTTTTAAACAAACGAAAAATTTTGAATTCAACAAAAATATAAGAATTCCATTTGTCGCACCTTTAAACTGTTGTAAGCTAGGCTGTCAGCCAGATCGTTCTTTGACAGCACCGAAAGTCCGTCTTCTAAAGTTGGAAATCCGAAGCTTCTGCTCATCTCCCGACAGACAGAAATTTCCTTGCTGTCGGGGAGGCAATACAAGAAATCTTCTTCTCCACTGCCATTAAATATCAACGCCCCCTTTGGATATTTCAACTTTTGGGCATAGTGTTGGGCCTCTTGTTCTTCTTTTTCTGTTAATTTTTTCCCCGAAGCATGACGAAAAATATAATCGCGAATTTTGGATGCTTCGGGGGTAACAACACCAGTTCCTTCAGCAAAAGTTGGCTTTGTTATTTTTTCTGCCTCACTTTCCAAGGTTTTTGCCTTTGAGGGCTCTGAGGGCCCAGCTTCGGCTTCAGTATCTTGCTCTGGAGCTTTAGAACCCGAAGCTTCGACTGTTGTTTCAGGAGTGACGGCAGCCTTCTTCGGAGGGGTGCTTGAAGATTTGATCGTGTCCAGCACATCTAGCACATTAGCCATTCTCCTTCTTTTCGGAGTCACTGCTGGCACTTTTTGATTTCTTACTGTTTCAATGTTTGCCACAGGACTCAAAACTCCTGATGTTTTGGAGTCCTCGCTTGCTTCCTTTACCTCTTCCATTTTTTCTGTGAATGGCGCTTCGGCCTTCTCTTTCGTTTCTGGTAACAAAATTTTTGATTGCTCCAATTTTGTCTTCGTTGGTATTTCGGCTGTTTCTGTGACTTCTGGCAGCAAAGTTGGCTCGGCTGGTTTTTCAGCTTCGGTGGCCGAAGAAGTCTCTCCGGTAAACTCAGGCACCGAAGCTGGTTCAATATAACGCGGTCGATAAGAAAGAACCTTTATCTTCTTCCTTTTCGGTTCTGGCTCGCTAGGAGCAGCTGCAGTTTCTTCTTTTGCAGAGGTTGTATTTTTTCTCTTCTGCCTTCGAATGGGGTAGCAATAGTCAGGGTAGACAAACCCGATGGCATCAAATACCCGATTCAGCCTTTTCTTTTTTCGGCCTCCGAAGGCTGCTGACATTGCAGTATCTTCGGCCTTCGAGTATGTCCCAAGCAGCTCATCACTTAAATTGTCAATGCTTTTCAACCACTCATCATCTGGCTCAATAAATTTATCTCCAAATTTAAAAGTGTACTTAAACCTGACAAGTCCACCTTCGTCGGCCTCTTTAATGGTTTCTTGTGGCATTTCCCATTTCTCCGCAAGCGGCCACACCCTGAAGGCAATATGCTCTTGTACTAAGTCCCTTGTTCCTATAAAAGAGCAGACAACGCCGAAGGCTCTTTGGCATTCTTCGGCGGCTTCGTTCATTTCAACCTTCGGCCTCCGAAGGCCGAAGCTTTGCCAAATAGGACGCATAATTATACCTTTGATGTCTTCTCGTGCTGATAAGTCATTCTTCACATAAAACCATTCTGTCATCCAATCCCCGGGCCATCTCTTCCGAAAGGTTGGTACGGGACAGCTTGCCCCGGACCGAGAGACGAAGCTGTAGCAGCCAAAGTTGTTATGGTACTGTTCTTTGCCCCAAGGCTTTGTTTCATATAATAATTCATGAACATTACAGAAGCTTCTTGCGTCAGGCTTCAGACCTTGGCTTCTCGCGGCCCACACGAAGATATTTAGCCTTATAATTGCCTCGGGAGTAAGTTGATGAAGATAGACTTCGAAGATTTTCAACACCTCCACGACGAAGCTGCTCAAGGGGAATCGCAATCCAGCTTTCAAAAAGCTTCGATACACCACAACTTCATTTTCTTCAGGGTGTGGACAAGTTTTTTCCCCTTCGTCCGCCCTCACAATGGACAGGTCCCGGAAATACCTTCCTTTCATATTAACAAGATGATTCTCTTTGATAGTTGATTTACCATAAACTGAATGGCTTGGTCGCCAGGGGCGATCTTCGGAGTCTTCGCCACCGCTGTCCACATCATAACTTTCACTGTCACCAGTATCTTCAGACAGCCCTTCCAGAATTTCCCTGGTGATCTTTTCTGTGTTGGTCTTCGACATTGCTATAAGAAACCCTAAGTTCTTCTCTTCATCAAGACTCAGCTTCATCTCAGCAGCAGCCTTCTTAGCAGCTTCAGACATCTTCGGAAACACTAAAAAACTGTTTTTAAAAGCCGAAGCTTCAAAGCTAAAAACTTAGCAGATCACAGTGCACAAGAGCTAAAAGATGAGTGAGCAGGAGTGGTTGGCCAGAAAGCGTGCAAAATAAGTTTGCGGTATGGCCGTATTTATACGCTTGATGCGTTGAAAGTTGAAAGACCCCACTTGTCATTGAATGTTGCTATTCTAGCAAAGGGAAGGTGTTTTTTCGGACCTTCGGCATAAAGCCTTCGTTCATATCGCAATCTGAATTTATTATTTCAAATAAATTAATATTGCGAGGGGCTACTGTTGGGGGCCTTCGGCTTCCGAAGGTCCTCAAAAACATGATTTAACAGTGTTTCTAGAGTGTAATGTGTGAACAGGTACCTTCGGACATATATCAAAGAGGGAGAACCTCAAAAGATACGAAGGTTGGCAGTGCCGAAGCTGTGAAGCAGGAAAGCTTCGGCATGTTCGCAGAAAAGGGAACCGACTTAAAGATGAAAAGGCCATTTAGACCTCGATAGATTGCTATGGAATTATCACCAAATGTAAAGGGCATGTATGTAATTTTGTATGGGTTGTATCCCGTGCCTATAAATAGGTGAACAGTACCCCCGTACTGTTCACGCTGACTTGGCATTTGCTTTTGCGTCACGCTTGTACTTTTTACCTTCTCTCAGGACCGAAGGTACATTTGTAATTTGAAATCATTTCTATTTTTCCATGTTAATAAAATAGAAATGATTCTATGATGATGCTTATATTATATTTCATGCTTTATATGAATCCTTCGTCATTACTTGTTATGTTTACGAAGGTATGTCTCTTATGACCTTCGTCCGAAACTCATTATTTCCCGAAGGGACATAATGCTTCGAAGGACGAAGGACTCTAACACTTAACACTTTTTATGTTGCCTTGTTCTTAACTCTTAGCATTTGAGAACAAGTCCCCAACAGGGGACAAAGCATGAGCACCAAGCAAAAGGACTCCATCTTTGGCATAATCTTCACTCATTTACTTATGACCAAAGGGGGAGAAAGTGATTCAAGGGCTCTAATGATTCCGTTTTTGGCGATTCATGCCAAAGGGGGAGAGAGTATGAGCCCAAAGCAAAAGGACCGCACCACCACCTAATTTTAAAAACTAATGATTTTTCAATTGGTAAATTTCAAATTGGTATCTTATTGTGTTCAAAAGGAGGGGGGGAAATAGTATTTTCAAAATTGATATCTTAAAACCTCTTGAACACTAAGAGGATAATTTCATTAAGGGGGAGTTTTGTTTAGTCAAAGGAAAAAGCATTTGAAACAGGGGGAGAAAATCTCAAATCTTGAAGATGCTTTGCAAAATCTTATTCATTTACCTTTGACTATTTGCAAAAGAACTTTGAAAAGGATTTACAAAAGAATTTGCAAAAACAAAACATGTGGTGCAAGCGTGGTCCAAAATGTTAACAACAAAGAAACAATCCATGCATATCTTATGAGTAGTTTTATTGGCTCAATTCCAAGCAACCTTTGCACTTACAATATGCAAGCTAGTTCAATTATGTACTTCTATACTTGCTTTGGTTTGTGTTGGCATCAATCACCAAAAAGGGGGAGATTGAAAGGGAATTAGGCTTACACCTATTTCCTAAATGATTTTGGTGGTTGAATTGTCCAACACAAATAATTGGACTAACTAGTTTGCTCTAGTGTATAAGTTATACAGGTGCCAAAGGTTCACACTTAGCCAATAAAAAGGCCAAGTATTGGGTTCAACAAAAGAGCAAAGGGACAACCGAAGGCACCTCTGGTCTGGCGCACCGGACTGTCCGGTGTGGCACAGGACAGTGTCCGGTGCACCACCGGACAGTGTCCAGTGCACCAGAGGACTCCAACTCCAACTCGTCACCTTCGGGAAAATCCAGAGGCGCTCCGCTATAATTCACCGGACTGTCCGGTGTACACCGGACAGTGTCCGGTGCTCCAAGGAACGGCGCCTCAGGAACTCGCCAGCTTCGGGAATTCGCAACGGCTAGTCCGCTATAATTCACCGGACATGTTCGGTGTACACCGGACTGTCCGGTGTGACATCGAAGCAACGGATACTTCGGCGCCAACGGCTACCTGCAGCGCATTAAATGCGCGCCAGCGCGCGCAGAAGTCAGGCACGCCCATGCTGGCGCACCGGGCATTCTACAGTACATGTCCGGTGCGCCACCGGACATCCAGGCGGGCCCAAAAGACAGAGCTCCAACGGTCGAATCCCAACGGCTTTGGTGACGTGTCCGGTGCACCATCGACAGTCAGCTCCACCAAACGGCTAGTTTGGTGGTTGGGGCTATAAATACCCCCAACCACCCACCATTCATTGCATCCAAGTTTTCACACTTCCAACCACTTACAAGAGCTAGGCATTCAATTCTAGACACACTCAAGAGATCAAATCCTCTCCCAAATTCCACACAAAGCTTTAGTGATTAGTGAGAGAGATTTGCTTGTGTTCTTTCGAGCTCTTGCGCTTGGATTGCTTTCTTCTTTCTTGATTCTTTATTGCGATCAAACTCACTTGTAATTGAGGCAAGAGACACCAATCTTGTGGTGGTCCTTGTAGGAACTTTGTGTTCCAAGTGATTGAGAAGAGAAAGCTCACTCGGTCCGAGGGACCGTTTGAGAGAGGGAAAGGGTTGAAAGAGACCCGGTCTTTGTGACCACCTCAACGGGGAGTAGGTTTGCGAGAACCGAACCTCGGTAAAACAAATCCACATGTCTCACTCCTTATTCGCTTGCGATTTGTTTTGCACCCTCTCTCGCAGACTTGATTATATTTCTAACGCTAACCCGGCTTGTAGTTGTGATTATTTTTGAGAATTTCAGTTTCGCCCTATTCACCCCCCCCTCTAGGCGACTTTCAATGAGGCGTATGGAGGATGCCGCTATGTGTTCGTGAGAGGTCTAGGTCATCATCTCCTAGTCAACTTTGGGTTGCTGGATCGTAAAGTTGTAACATTCGTTTCTGTACCATGATTTATCATATGTGTGAGACGTGGTCCCAGCACACCTGGTGATTATGTTCGCGCCCGGGTCTCTAAAACCCAGGTGTGACAGTGATGTAGATGTCCGCCTCCCTGAATAACTGTTCGGAGGTGGCTGGTGCCTTTTGAAGTATGGCCCGAACAAAGGCCGGGTCGTTGGATCCCCGATAGAAGTCTTCAATCACAGCCGCTTCGGCGACTTCGAGGATGCGGTTCCTCATCATTTGAAACCTTTTAAGGAACGATCGGAGAGTCTCATCATTTTGGCGCCTAATGGATTTGAGGTCTCATGGCTGTGCCGTAGAGAGACTGAAAGTTCGCGATAAACCAGCGACTGAAGTCACTCCAGTCGTCAATGCAGTGTCGAGGTAGGTGTCAGAGCCAATGCAGCGTGTCCTGCCCCAGGACAATGGGTAAGTACGCTGTCATGACGTCCTCCGTTGCCCCAGCAGCCCGGGCGGCGGTCGTATAGACGGCCAACCAGCCTCCCGAGTCCTGCTTAGGCTCATATTTGTCAACGTTGGAGACCTTGAAGTTAGGAGGCCACTGGATGGCCCGGAGGCGAGGAATAAGTGCGGAGACTCCACACGTATCCTCCTGCCGATGTTCGCGCCATCGGTCCCGGGGAGGGGAGCCGAACTAGGTCATCTCGACCGTCCCCGGAACAGACTATTGGTCGAAGCTACCGCAGACTCGATTCGTGTTGCACGGCTTCGCGCCGTTACACCATGATCTCGTTCATACTCCTCCTGGCGCCTTATCTCATTTTCATGCCGTCGGTCACGCGAAGCGCTGATGGTGCTTCGTGCGTCTCGTTGACTATTGATGGCGTGACGCAGGTCGTTCACAGGATGTGCGAGGGGTAGAAGATGATTGGCCGCTTGTGTAAGCAGCCGCCGGTAGCCCTCCGCGTCTGGGTTCGCGGAAGGCTGTCAGCTATCTGCGCCAGCACTCCTCCACCTTCACTCGGCGTGTTCAACGCTCGAGCGAAGTCGGGGGTATAGGTTTCGAGCGAGAAGAGGGTTCTCTCGCCGGAGTCTAACATCTTGTTCAGCTAGTTCTCGCTCTCACTCCTGAGCCTATCGGCGATCGCGGCGACGGGAGTTGCGTCTTTCTCGGTGTTCTCGTTCATCGGGAGTTTCCCCCACTTCCGAGGCTTCGTCCCGAGATACAGGTTGCGCCGAATCCCGTCCTCCGGCTTCATGATGTCGCCACACATTTCGGCGTCTGTTTCTCCGTCGCCGGGCATCACACTAGGGAGGTTCCTCCCCCTACCTAGTAGGATCATCGTCGGAGATGGACGATGACTCCAATCTCCCCTGAATGAAGAGGACGTCAGGGTAGAAAGGAGCAGGTATGGCAGTGTTCTTCTTCCCATCGTCCTTTGAGGGCGGAGGTATCGAGAGGATGGCTCGGTGTGTTCTCCTTCCTTGGTACGGGATGTTTACTTCCTTCATCCGAGTGATCTGTGTCCACTCCTTAGTGGGCGAGGTGGACAACGGAGTTCTTTGGGTTGGTGAAGCCCCGACTGATTGGTCTTTCTTCTTTTGAGGGCTCCTGAATCCTGGCTTGCGAGGGACCATCTTCCACCAAGCTGTGAGCGGGGGCGCAGCCCGCAGACTTGCTTCGGCTTCTCTTGGGATTCCCGAGGAGGGTCTCTTCTCGGGTAGATCCGCTACGCGGTGCCGAGTCCCCTCTATGTCCGCTATGCATGAGATGGTTCCGAAGCAGAATATAGCTCCTAGGCTGAGAGTGATCTTGTTTTTGAAGATGACGACCATGGAGCTAACTTTGATCAACGACACACCCCCTACCTGACGCGCCAGCTGTCGGTGTTTAGTGTCCGACCGCACACTCGGGGGTACCCTCGTGGTGCTTTTGGGTAGGACGGTGTCGCTGATTGTAACTCGATGGTTTGTGCCAGAAGCACGAGAAAGGGAGTCGGGCGATTTTCTGCAGTTTCGGGCCACTTTGAGTGGCGTAATACCGTACTTCCTGGGTGGCTTTGTATGTGTGGTATGTTTACAAGTGATGTTTCCCGTACGAAGAGGTGCTAATTGAGATGAAAATGATGGGGTTCTCCCTAGGCCTTATATACAAGTTCGTGGGGCATTCCCTATGCACACGCTGATCACACTCTTCCAGCTTATCTCCTAGCTAATAGCGAACAGACTTTGGTTATCTTGAGGAAAACCCGATGGCTCCGTTCCGAGCTATCTCCGGCGTTTAAGGGCGTCGGGCGCGAGAAAACGAACGGCTTCCTCAGGATCATGCCTAATCCCGCGAACGATCCGGACGTGAGCCCATCGCCTTCTTGGGTCGGCCCATTTCAACTATAGTATTTGCCCGGCCCACGATGCGATGACCTTGCAGGACGACTGGCTCGTTGCCCCAAACAGGGTTTTCGCCTTCTAGTAGACCCGAGGGTTATCTGTCCCCCACAAGCGCCGCCGTCGATCGCCCTCCTCGGGGCGCCATCGCCGCTGGTCCCATAGGATTGTTGCCGCTCGCACACCCAAGGAAACCGCCACCGCCACTCGCTCGCTCGCGGGAATCGCCGCCCCTACTAAAACCTAATCTCTGGTGGCCTAGGGGTGTTTTTATAGCCGTCCGAACCTAGTGTGGCTGAACCGGATGGCACCGTTGAGCCAGGGTTTTCTCTAATTATTGGAAGCCCAGGGCTTCAAATATACAAACTATATATATACACACACCGCGCATGCCACATGCATGATGCCGAGCGACCATTTTTTGGGAGGTCGACACTATGACCACGACACCGATCTCCTGCCACGTAGATGCCAGCTCGACATACCGGAGCAAGATTTCGGCGCCATTTATATTGGCGTCGAGACGTGTAATCTCGGCGTCAATAATAATGGTGATGATGTAAGGGTCAATTTCCTAAATTCAATCTAGAAAGAGCGTATTTGTGAAAATCTTTCGCAAAAAGGGTCAAAATGCAAAAAGATGGGCTGCCCGCCAGCCTGACCGTACGCGGACAAATGTAAGCTTGGTCTCTGGGGATCCGGAACTCGAAAGTAACAGCCCACAGCCCACGACCGGCCCAGTCTCATCACAAACGCACGCGCACGTCGCCGTCGTCGTCGCCCCGCTGTAACCCTACCCTAGCCGCCCCCGAAGCTTCCCGTCCTTCTCCTTGCGGCGGCCGCTGGCGGCGCGGCAAGTCGGCGGCCACCCGCCCCTATCTTCTACTTGAGCCTCCCAACCTCATTGCCGCTGCACACCTCATCCCCCTCCGCACCGTAGATCTTCTTCTCGGCGCTCAGGAGGACCACTCAATCCACCTTCACTTCACCGGGCGGGATCTGGTCGCAATCGGATCCACACCGCCGCCGCGGCCGCCTCCTCGGGTGGAGTCCCGGGCTCGACGAGACGGAGGCCAGGGTAGACGACGGAGGCGACGAGGACGACGAGGCTGAGGAGGGGAAGCCCATGCCGGCCGCCGGGGCCCGCCGCTCCACTCGCGTCTTCATGCCCAAGGCGGCTAAGCCGCCGCAATCCCAGGAGCACGTCGATCCCGCCACCCGGGTCCTCCGCTCCGGCAAGCGCCTCGCCGCCGACCGGATCCGCTGGGACGCCAAGGAGGCGGCAGCCTTCCACGTCGACATCAATCACGGCCACGACCAGCAGCACCAAAAGGAAGATTACCCCAAACCGGGATTGCCAGCTCTGACAAAGTCCTTCGGGCTCGTGTACAGAAGGAAACGCCGTCGCCGCCGGAGGCACCCCGCCGATGAGGTCGTCGCCGAGGACGAGGACGGCAGCAGGAGGTTTGGGATAGTATACACCAGGAGGAAGGGCAAGCGATCGAAGGTCAGCCCTCTCCTGGTCCCGCAAGAGCCAGAGGTCCCCTGTGACATCGCCGCCGCCATACCATGCTCCTCCTCCCGGGAGTTTGCGTCAAGAACTGGTTTCTTGGATGCCCATTTCTCGGCCCTGGTAGATGATGCCGTCACTTACTCTGGGGCTCAGATGCTCGTCATCCTTGTCGATACGTCTTGTTCTGGGAGCTCTCACCGGCTCACTGGCCTTCTTGTACCCATGCTGCGGTGGATGCGCCGCAGTTGGCAGCGGGGGAAGTTCCGGAACCTTGCGACATTCATCTTCTCTTCGGGTATAGCTGCTGCGTTTGCATCCCACGGGGTGCACTTTGTCAAGCTCCAGTGCCAGAGCGCTGTAAGCTTTCAACAGCCTTCATCTGATCTATTTTAGTTTCTGGTACAATCGGTGTAACATTTATGCTTCTTGCTGCAGTCTGCATTGTTACACAGGCCTCTTGCGCATTGTGGGTGGTGTGTGCTTCATGGTTCCAAGAAATCTGAACCGCTGCTCTCAGTCGATTTCTCAGCACTTCCTTCATACTTTTCGAGCTTGCATTATGCTGTAGCTCTTGATTCGATGTATCTGTCAGCTATGATTCAGCACAGCAGGCTGCTGGTTGAGGGATCTGAAGAAATCTATCCTCGCTCTCCTTTATATTTGGAATCTGGGGCTCAGAGCAGTGGTTTTGCCGCTACGGCCGCGGGTAACAATGAACCTTGCAGAGTTGTTCCGAACTACATGCCCCTCGAACAAGTTGCTGGACTAGTGGCACATGGTCTGAGGTTGAAGAAGCATCAAAGGCGGAGAACTATGAGACATCCCCGAAATCGGCGGCGACTTATTATAGCTAGATTACCTGACAATGGAATTGGGATGAAGCACAGTACAACTTCCATGCAAACAGAAGAAAATGTGCGATCAAGTAGGCAAGGACCTCCTGTGGAGCCTGTCTATCCTAAAGCAGCATTAGAAATTTCTCTTGATTTGCTTGAAAACATGGATGAAAGTGATGTTTCGACTCCCATCGGATCAGCTAGGAGAAAGAGATCTTCTTTGAAGAGCCCTGTTGAGAGAATGAATGAAAAGGTGGCCTTGGCTGAGGTGAGACAGAACATAGATTCTGTTCAAAGCAAAGCGAATCTTCTAAATCTTCAAGCTGATAGGTGCTGGAGGGAAGAAGGTGCTGAAGTTATGCTAGAACTATCAGATACCAATAAGTGGTGTATAGTTGTGAAGATACAAGGTATTACTAGGTATTCACTTAAACCTTCAGATGTTAGGTCATATGTCATTAATCGTCATTCTCAAGCCTACATGTGGGCAGTTGATGATGCATGGAAACTTGAGTTCACTGATAAGTGGGACTGGCTGTTATTCAAAGAGCTGCATGTTGTGGGCCGTGAGCGTAATTCCCAGGGGAAGACAATCCCAATTCCTGGGGTACATGAAGTTTCTGATGGCATGGAAGGGATTGTTACAGATCCTTTCTCACGCCCTGTGCCAGACTATATTAGGATGGTGGATGATGAAGTTGGACGAGCTATCTCAAGAGATTCTATTTATGACATGGACTCAGAGGATGAACAATGGCTCATTCAGTTGAATCCTGCAGATTCAGATTCAAACAGCTCTCAAAGGAATCATCTCTCTTACGAAGACTTTGAGAGGATAATAAGCATATTTGAAAAGGATGCCTACAACAATGCCCAAGGAAAAAATGATTTGAGTGAGTTTTTTTATAGATATCCTGCTTTAGGAAAGGATGATAACGTGCATGCTGTGTATAAATATTGGACAAGTAAGAGGTCCAAGAGAGCTGCACCATTGCTTAGGGTATTTCAGGTAATTTTTTGGTTTGTGATACCTATTTCCATGCTCATCACTGCTTTGTTAAATTATTTCCCTTTTCTGCTGTCTAGCTTTGATTATACAATCTAACTGATACCAGCTATCTATTACCATTGCTTATATCGTTTTCAGCTATGTCCTATTGTTTTTATTTTTGTCAAGCTTTCATTCATTGTATATTATCTAATTGATACACTGTTCCAATCTTAGGGTGCACCCATAAGGCGAGGGCATTTATCACAAAAGTCTGCCATGAAGCGAAAGAGATCTTTCAAGAGACAAAAAAGCCAAGCTGGTCGTGGAAAGCCTGAAGCTTTATTGCAATGTAATTACTACTGCATAACAAACCCTACTGAACAATATACTTTAAATATGATAATATGGAAATCCAACCAGGAGTCTTAGTCTCTCCCTTCAATTCTTGTGCTCCCCCTTCCCAGGGTTTTTTTTATCTTATTCAGGCTGCTAAGTAAACAACATTTTCTCCTCTGTTTCACATTTGAGATCCATAACATTAAGACCTTGTCATGGACTTCTCGGGCCAACCTTGTTATGCACTTGGCAATAAAATTAAAATAAATTATGTGTCCTAAACATGATATGTCTAACGGCATTAAATTGGTGAAATAGTGTCCAACCAAGTATTTATCGCATCATTATGGTTTTACTGTGGTAGAATAATCTTATTTCACTTGTCTGTGCATTATGGTTGACAGACAATGCTGAAGAGGACGCAGCTTTGCACAGAGTTGCCCAAGCTGAACGTGCGGCAAAACAGGCTGTAGAAAGAGCTATTCGACTGCGCAACAGAGCCCAGTCTCTCATGACAAACGCAGAGCTCGCAGCATACAAATCCGTCATGGCTCTCAGGATTGCCGAGGCTGCTAGGATATCTGACTCGTCCCGAGATATTGTTTGTACTATCCTCGACTAAAGAAAAATATGGGTTGTTCATTGATTTGTGTGGAGAGCATGGAAAATACTCTTCATCGCCCATGATATTGGCTTTTCGACAAGCTGTGGGGTTATATCCCCCCCCTTCTGTTAACTCACTTTGTCAAGTCAATTTTGAGGCGAATGCTTGAACTGAAAACTGTAATTTCTTGTATAAATTGAAGTAGTTAGCTAGATTTTGTATCTTATGGGAGCTAATGTTCTGTAGAAATGATGAAAGTTTTTTTTTTAAAAAATGCATGGGCTGAACGGAAATCAAGTATTTGTTTGCATCCCATTGTCTTCAGCGATATATGTTGTCTATGATGTGTCCCTTCTGTTTTATTAGTGTGTAGTGTTGTGTGATTGTCACTTCTCCGAAACTATTTGCTTTATATTTTGTAAATAATATTTTTGCCATCTACTATTGTAATTGGACCATTGAAATTTGTGCCTGTAATTGTGGAAGTAGTAAAGTAAAGGTAGTAGTATTTATGTTGACCCATCACTCATCCTATGCTTATTGACTCAGTTTTTTTCCACCTTGGTCCATGTGCTATATTTTGATTTATTTCCAGTCCAGTCGTCTTCATTTTGTGTGTGCAGTTTTAGTACTGGTGATGGTGTGCTCACTCAACTGCGGTTTTTATTGACAATTTGACATGGTGGAGTGAAGCCTGAGACATTGGTAAAACATCTCGCAACTACTTTGGAATCCTTGGACGGAATACTCTTCTTTGTTTGCCCATCATCTTCCAGCGTAGAAACTTATTGACAATGCCTTCATTTGTCTAATGAATGGACCCTCTTGGAGTTTTTTATTTGAAATCAAGGAAATACTTCAACTCCCCTATCATGGAGATCTCAAATTTCTGAATCATAATCCTACTAAACTCTTCACAAAATGAATTTTTAGTAGACCTAAAGATAATATCATCAACATAGATTTCACATATAAATAAGTCTTTGTCAATTGTTTTAGTAAAGAGTGTAGGATCAACTTTTTAGACTTTAAAATCATTAGAAATGAGAAAGTCTCTTAGGTATTCATACCATGCTCTTAGGGTGTCACACTCGAAATTAAGGACAAATTCGGGTGCATCTCATATGTGCGCCAAATCAAGCTCCACACATACAATGACTCATCGTATAGAGACAAATGTATTAATCTTTATTACATAACAAGACTGTCTTACAAAATAACTGTGGGAAACGACGCCTAGATCTCATCGAACTCTTCATAATAGTCCTCCAGCGGTACCTCCCAAAAGCACTGCGTGGGCTACCCCGTAGTGCACAATCATGACAAAACACTGATAACTGGCACACTAGGTAGGGGTGCGACGTCGATTCACGACAGCTTCATGGCCGTCATCTGCAACACCACGATCATCTTCAACGTCAGGGAGGTTTTCCACTTTAGATTCTTCTCCTTCATCGCTGACCGAAGGGGAGTCCTACATCGTGTCACAGTCGTAGGAATGGGAGCCCCCAGAAGCCACGCTATTGACTCGACTGAGAATGGGTTCTCTCCGAGTTCAAAGATGGTCCTCATCGCAGCGTGGGTAGGGTAGACTTGACCACGACATGGGTCAAAATGACAAGAACCAAGGCTCGGGGACCCCAACCAGCTCGCGTGCCATGGCGCCCTACATCTACGCCAGCTAGAGCCAGAGCTGCGCCAGCGCCTTAGCACCGACCGACTGATGCAGCGGCCCTGACATGGAGGACTCTATTGTGTACTTCACCCACTCGGTTATGGACTCGAATCACTTGGAAGAAGGGAACAGAAGGCCCCGACACCCCCATAGTCGCCGGGGAAGAACCAAATACCACCTTGGATACCCTACCAGTTAGAGCAGTAGCTAGGACACCAGGGGTGTCTCCATGCCCCTACTTCCCGGACGTCCTCTTCATCCACGAAAGAATAGAAGACACTCCCATCTCCGACAACAAACCAACCTTACAGGGGAGGAGCCCCCGTAGCGTGAGGCACACATTGTCGAAATTGGCACCGGAATGCTGATGTCACCACGCAGCTGGAGATCGGGATCCCACCCAACCCTTTTCTTGGGACGAAGCATCTAAAGCGGGGAAACCCCTGATGAGCGTGCGTTCCTCGAGTAGTGGAACACCCGGCATCGAGATTACCGCCTTGCCCAGTGTCGGCGTTTCGAGACCGGGGGGTCCCCGAGCCGACGAGTGAATGCGCTGCGTGCCCCAGCCCAGATGGGTCGAGCGCGTGGGCGAGCGCGAAGGGGGGAGAGGCGAGGTGGCCGGAGACGGGCGTGAGAGAGGTGGAGATCCCGCGGCCTTCGTGTTCGTCCCGCGCCCAGGTCGGGTGCGCTTGCAGTAGGGGGGTTACAAGCGTCCACGCGGGTGAGGGAAGCGAGCGGCCCCAAGAGAGCGCCTGTCTCGTCCTCGTCCCCGCGCGGCCAACCTCCTCTAAGAAGGCCCTGGTCCTTCCTTTTATAGTTGTAAGGAGAGGATCCAGGTGTACAATGGGGGGTGTAGCAGAGTGCTACGTGTCTAGCGGAGAGAGAGCTAGCGCCCTAGGTACATGCCAATGTGGCAGCCGGAGAGGTCTTGGCACCTTGCTGGCGTGATGTCGTGGCTGTCGGAGGAGCAACGGAGCCTGGCGGAGGGACAGCTGTAGGAGCGGTCGAGTCCTTGCTGACGTCGCCCTGCTTCCGTAAGAGAGCTGAGAGCCGTCGTCGTCACAGAGCTTGTGGGGCGCCATCATGGCCCATCTGGCGGAGCTGGCCAGATGGGACGCCGGTCTTGTTCTTCGTGACCCGAGTCGGCTCGGGGTAGGATGATGATGGCGCTTCCTGTTGACGTGGCGGGCCCGAGCCCTAGGTCGGGCGACGTGGGGGCTCCTCCGAAGCCGAGGTCGAGTCTGTCTTCCGTGGCCGAGGCCGAGCCCGAGCCCCCGGGTCGGGCGAGGCGGAGATCGTTCGGCCGAGGCCAGGGCGGAGTCCGAGCCCTGGGGTCGGGCGAGGCGTAGTTTCGTTGTCTTCTGGGGCTGAGCCCGAGTCCGAGCCCTGGGGTCGGGCGGAGCGGAGTTCGCCGTCTTCCGGGTCTTAGCCCGAGTCCGAGCCCTGGGGTCGGGCGGTGCGGAGTTCGCCGTCTTCCGGGTCTTAGCCCGAGTCCGAGCCCTGGGGTCGGGCGGAGCGGAGTTCGCCGTCTTCCGGGTCTTAGCCCGAGTCCGAGCCCTGGGGTCGGGCGGAGCGGAGTTCGCCGTCTTCCGGGTCTTAGCCCGAGTCCGAGCCCTGGGGTCGGGCGGAGCGGAGTTCGCCGTCTTCCGGGTCTTAGCCCGAGTCCGAGCCCTGGGGTCGGGCGGAGCGGAGTTTCCTATGGCGCCTTTGGCAAGGCCTGACTGCCTGTAAGACTCACTCTGTCGAGTGGCACTGTAGTCGGAGTGGCGCAGGCGGCGCTGTCCTTCTGTCAGACTGGTCAGTGGAGCGGTGGAGTGACGGCGGTCACTTCGGCTCTGCCGGGGGGCGCGTGTCAGGATAAAGGTGTCAGGCCACCTTTGCGTTAAATGCTCCTGCAACCTGGTCAGTCGGCGCGGCGATTTAGTCAGGGTTGCTTCTAAGCGAAGCCAAGGCCTCGGGCGAGCCGGAGGTGTGTCCGCCGTTAAAAGGGGGGCCTCGGGCGAGACGGAAGTCTCTCGAGGTCGGCTGCCCTTGGCCGAGGCTAGGCTCGGGCGAAGCGTGATCGAGTCACTCGTGTGGACTGATCCCTGACTTAATCGTACCCATCAGGCCTTTGCAGCTTTATGCTGATGGGGGTTACCAGCTGAGAATTAGGCGTCTTGAGGGTATCCCTAATTATGGTCCCCGACAGTAGCCCCCGAGCCTCGAAGGGAGTGTTAGCACTCGCTTGGAGGCTTTCGTCGCACTTTTTTGCAAGGGGACCAGCCTTTCTCGGTTGCATTTTGTTCCGGTGGGTGCGCGCGAGCGCACCCGCCGGGTGTAGCCCCCGAGGCCTCGGAGGAGTGGTTACACTCCTTCGAGGTCTTAATGCCTTGCGTAATGCTTCGGCTGGTCTGGTTGTTCCCTCATGCGAACTGGCCGTAGCCCGGGTGCACGGTCGGGGCCCAAGCTCTCGGGCTGGTATGTTGACGCTGTCAACGGTTTGGCCGGAGCCGGGTTTGCGAGAGCAGCCCCCGAGCCTCCGCACAGGGCGAGAGGACGATCAGGGACAGACTCGGCTTTTTTACATACGCCCCTACGTCGCCTTTCCGCAAGGAGGAGGGGGGAGAGCGCCATGTTACCCTCGATGGGCACCGAACATGGTGTCTCCGGTGAGCTGCAAGCGGGTAATCCGAGTGGACGTCCATGCCCCGTTCGTTGGGGGTCGGCTAGGGGCCCAGAGGCACGCCCAAAAGTACCTGCGGGTGATTTGCCGGACCCGGTCCCCTGGCGACGGGGTCCGAGGGCTCGATGCCTCCCTCCGATGGGATTCCGTTACAAGATCGTTCCCGCTGGTCTCGGAAATGTCCTAGGGTACCTCGGGAGCGCAGCCCGAGCCTCGGTTATGTATCGAACGTACCCCTGGTCATCCCTCGCTCGGTGTCTGAGGCGACTGTGAACCCTTCGGGGGCCAGCCTTCGAACCCCTGATCAGTAATGGGCGCGGAGCCCGAGTAGCCTGAGGCGGCCATGGAGCCCTTCGGGGGGCTGGCCTTCGAACCCCTGACCAGTAGTGGGTGTCGGGCCCACGCGATCTGAGGCGACTGTTGAACCCTTCGGAGGGCCAGCCTTCGAACCTCTGATCAGTAGGGGGGGCTCGGAGCCCGGTTCCTTCACAGGGAAGGATCCTTTTCGGGGTATCCCCCTTTCCCGGTCCCTGTTGCAAGAGATAGAGAAAGAGGAAAAAAAGGAAAAGGATACAAAATCGAACGTCGTGGCGTACCTTTTTTGGCGCGGTTATTACGGCGAAGGCGAAGCGTCGTCCGCTTCTCCTGCTGGAAGCGCCGCCTGTCCCGCCGCGGAGTTAATGCGACGGGGCGAGTGGTTGGCGGGGCGGCTGTTGCGCGTGCGCGAGCCGTTCGAGGAACGGATCGCGGGTGCACCGTCTTCACGCCGTGGGAGGAGGCTCTCTTGCTGTCCCAGGATGGGACGTGAGCCTGGCTGACGACGTGACTGCTGCGCCCGCCCGCCTGCCACCGCCATTACTGCCGGCCCACTTTCGACCGCTTTGACCGTCGCGCCAGGCTGGCGCTGCTGGGTCGTGCGCTGGGTCGCCTCGAGTCGCGGCATAGGCTCCGCAACCGAAGAGGTGCGACGGTGGCACAAGTGGCGGTGCGGTTGCTTGCACGCAGCAACTGGCGCGCTGGTTGCGCGACGCGTGGGCCTGGGCCACCAAGCCGGCGTGTCAGAAGTCGGAGAAGCGCGTCCACCTGGCGCGGTTGCATGCCGCCTGCATGGCTGCCTGCCCCTTCCGCCCGTTGGTCTGGGCGAAAGTGGGGAATTGCTTGTAACCGCTGGGCGGTTGCGTGCACCGCGCGCGGCGGTTTGGCTTCTTCTGCTTCTGAGCCGGTTTGCATGACGTGCGGGACCCAGCCCCCGCGCCGCAGGGGAGGGCCTTGGAGCGTGTTGGAGAAGACTCGGCCCGTGGCGTTTGGGGGCGCACGTAGGGAGAGTCGCCTTTAAAAGGAGGGCGACCCCTTTCGGAAGGCAACCATGTCTTCTTCCTCCCTTATGCGTCGTGTCTTTCCATCTTCCAAGCCCCCGGATGGGGGGTATCCGCCGTCTTTCCGCCTCCTCGTTGGAGGAACGCAACTCCGTGGGAGTTGGTACCTTTCAGCCATCGTTCGGCTTCAAGGATTTTCATCAGCTGGCCCGGCTGCACCCCCAGGCCGGTGGTCACCCAAGATGGTGACCACCAGTTCCTAGGTGGGGAAGAGCAAGCCGGGCTGCGATCTTGGTCCCACCCTCAGCTTCAAGGATGTTCATCATCCTCGCTGGGGTGGGGTCCAGGCTGAGCCGGCGCTCTACCTCCCGCGCGGGTCTGCGGGTCACCCTCTCCCGCGGCATTCGAGGGAGGAGGCGCTCACTGGCCCTGCGGGCGGCACGGACTTGGACAACGTGGGGCTGATCGACGGCGGGCGTCGTCACCTCCAGCGTGTCGGAGTCGTCGGCTTGGCTCCCGGCGGCCCCTCCTGCTGGGGGGCGGCTGCCGCGCCGTGAGCACGGGAGGACCACCCACGATGCCGCGCGCTGCTAGGGCGGCGTTCGTGTTCTGGGGTGGCCCTGCTTTTGCACCAGGATGGCGGCCTCCGGCAGAGGCCGGCGACCCACTCGCCTGGGAGGATTTGAGTGGGGATCTGCCGGGAGGCCGGTGGCCCCCGCCATCAGCGCCGAGGCGGAGGCGGCTCGAGAAGTCCCCGTCGCCGACGGGATCACTGCCACCATCCGCGCCCCGGGCCTCCGGTTCTTCGTACTTGTCCTCGCCCCTCGAGCGTCGGCGTGGGCGAGGGCAAGATTGCAGCAGCGCCCACCCTGAGGCCTGCGCTGCTGTGGCTCGGCCATCGGGAGCGGGGGTCGTTGTCGTCGTAATTAGAATGGGCGGCGGCGAGCCGCTCGTCAGTCTTCTGTTGCTCCGCAGGCCTTCCCCATGGAGTGGGGTTGTTCGTACCTGCGGAGGGGGGAACCGGAGTTCCGTTTGTAACGGCACTTCGAATGCCGGTGTTTTTGTTCATTGCGGTTGTCGAGGCCTGAACATGTATGTAGTTTTGGCACGGAGCCGTGTTTTTTCCTCATTCTCGAGCACTAAGTCTCGCCTGTTGATTATCTGAACCGCTTCACCAAGCATGAGTCGCCCCGTGTCAAGGTGACGAGTGAGGTATCCGTATCCCGGAGGCGTAGGAATCCCTCGGCTCGATCGGCCTTGTTGCCTGAGGCTCCTCTAGCTTAGTTAAAGGGACCCCTTGGCCGCTCTTCGATGAGCCGAGGCCAGGGGTAGCGATATCAGTACGAACAGAGGCGGAGTTGGCTCGAAAATGGGAACCTGGTTGGCCGGAGCCGAGCCGGGTTGCCCATCAGCGGGGCTCGTCGTCGGAGTCGATGACCCGAGGCCTCGGGTCGGGCTGGCGCCCTTGGAAGATGCTTGGCCGAGGCCCCAGGGGTAACTGGCCGAGCCGCCTGCTCGGGCCGGATTCCCGGAGGAGTCCCTGGACCGCGTCGCCGCCCGAGGCTGGGTCGGACCTTGCTGAAGGCGTCGTCGATGCCGAGGGTGCTACAGCCCCCTTCAGCGTGAAGACCCGAGCCTGCAGGATCAGATTGTCTTGTAGCGTGTGCCTTCTGCGGCCGCCGAGGCCAGAAAACACACCCTCGCTTCGTTGTAAAGCCGCGTCTCCTTTTCCTCTTATTCCGAGCATCTGGACTTTCCGTCGGTAACAGGGATGTTTGTGTGGGCGAGAGTTGCTTCTCGCGGAAGGTGATGAGTGAGGTATCCGTATCCCAGAGGCGTGGGAGTCCCTCGGCTCGGTCGGCCTTGCCGCTTACGCGTACTTTCGCCCGCCCATGAGGCCCCGTCACCGATTCAGTCGAGAAGGCTTGAAGGACCGTCTCGGCAGAAGAGCTTCCGAACGTGAAGACTTGTTCGGTCTGCGGAATCACTTTATCCGAACGCGAGTTACTTATCGCAGAAGGTGATGAGTGAGGTATCCGTATCCCGGAGGCGTAGGAGTCCCTCGGCTCGGTCGGCCTTGGCTGCTTACGTGTACTCCGTCGTTTCCAGGATCCGCTTTTCGAAGTAGTCCAAAAGCACGAAAGAAATTCTGCTAAAAAGAGATCCTTTTTCGAGGAAAATTTCGACGCAGAGGGGGTCTCCCCCCTTTTAGCCCCCGAGGGAGGGTCGGGCTTTGCCGAGGCAAGGCTGACCCTTCCTTGATGACTAAACTTTGCGTGGATGCGAGGTATATGAACAACTTGAAAACATCTTAAGGGTAGAAGCAACATAGCTGTTTGATGTTCCAAGCGTTGCCGTAGATCTCGCCTTGATTGTTGGCCAGCTTGTATGTTCCGGGCTTCAGAACTTTGGCGATGACGAATGGCCCCTCCCAGGGGGGCGAGAGTTTGTGCCTTCCCCGGGCGTCTTGCCGCAGTCGAAGCACCAGGTCGCCAACCTGGAAGTCTCGGGGCCGGACCCCTCGGGCGTGGTAGCGTCGAAGGGACTGCTGGTACCGCGCCGAGTGTAGTAATGCCCTGTCCCGAGCCTCCTCCAGCTGGTCCAGCGATTCTTCTCGGCTAGCTTGGTTGCTTTGATCGGTGTAGGCCCTCGTCCTCGGGGAGCCGTATTCCAGGTCAGTGGGCAAGATAGCTTCGGCCCCGTAGACCAGAAAAAAACGGCGTGAAACCCGTGGCACGACTCGGCGTCGTCCTTAGGCTCCAGACCACCGAGGGGAGTTACTTCATCCATCGCTTGCCGAACTTGTTGAGGCCGTTGTAGATCTGAGGCCCTTGCCCTTGTAGAATCATGCCGTTGGCACGCTCTACTTGCCCATTCGACATGGGATGAGCCACGGCGGCCCAGTCCACCCGGATGTGGTGATCCTCGCAAAAATCCAAGAATTTTTTGCCGGTGAACTGGGTACCGTTGTCGGTGATGATGGAGTTTGGGACCCCGAAGCGATGGGTGATGTTGGTGAAGAACGCCACCGCCTGCTCGGACCTGATGCTGTTCAGGGGTCGGACCTCGATCCACTTGGAGAATTTGTCGATGGCGACCAGCAGGTGCGTGTAGCCCCCGGGCGCCTTCTGCAAGGGACCGACGAGGTCCAGACCCCATACAGCGAAGGGCCAGGTGATGGGTATCGTCTGCAGAGCCTGAGCGGGCAGGTGGGTCTGCTTCGCATAGAATTGGCACCCTTCGCAGGTGCGGACAATTCTAGTGGCGTCAGCCACCGCCGTTGGCCAGTAGAAACTTTGCCGGAAGGCATTCCCGACAAGGGCTCGAGGCGCTGCATGATGGCCGCAAGCCCCCGAGTGTATTTCTTGCAGGAGTTCCTGACCTTCGGCGATGGAGATGCATCGCTGGAGGATGCCCGAGGGGCTCCGGTGGTAGAGCTCCTCCTCGTCGCCCAACAAGACGAATGACTTGGCGCGTCGCGCTACCCGCCGAGCCTCGGCTTGGTCGAGGGGTAGCTCTCCCTGGCGAAGATATCGCAGGTACGGGGCCTGCCAATTTCGATCAGGCATGGCCCCGCTCTGCTCCCCCTCGACGTCCAGTACCTCGGCCTCGGGGGCCGAGGGTCCCTCGGGCTGAGCCGAGGGTGCCTCGGGCTCGGGCGCGTCGTCGATCTTGACGGAGGGTTGATGCAGATCCCGGGAGAAGACGTCCGGGGGGACCGTCGTTCGCCCCGAGGCTATTTTAGCCAGCTCGTCTGCAGTCTCGTTGTAGCACCGAGCGATGTGGTTGAGCTCGAGCCCGAAGAACTTGTCTTCCAGGCGTCGAACCTCATCGCAGTAGGCCTCCATCTTCGGGTCGCGACAGTGGGAGTTATTCATGACTTGGTCGATGACGAGCTGCGAATCACCGCGGGCGTCGAGGCGTCTGACCCCTAGCTCGATGGCGATCCGCAACCCGTTGACCAGAGCTTCGTACTCAGCCACATTGTTGGACGCCGGAAAATGGAGTCATAGCACGTAGCGCAGGTGCTTTCCGAGGGGCGAGATGAAGAGCAGGCCCGCGCCGGCTCCCGTCTTCATTAGCGACCCGTCGAAAAACATGGTCCAGAGCTCTGTTTGGATCGGAGCCGTTGGCAGCTGGGTGTCGACCCATTCGGCCACGAAGTCCGCCAACACCTGGGACTTGATGGCCTTCCGAGGGGCGAACGAGATCGTTTCGCCCATGATTTCCACTGCCCACTTTGCGATCCTGCCCGAGGCCTCTCGGCACTGGATGATCTCCCCAGGGGGAAGGATGACACCACAGTTACCGGATGAGACTCGAAGTAGTGTCGTAACTTCCACCTCGTCAGGATCACTGCATACAACAACTTCTGAACTTGTGGGTAGCGGATCTTGGTCTCGGACAGTACTTCGCTGACGAAGTAGACTGGCCTCTGAACGGGCAGCGCATGCCCTTTCTCTTGCCTCTCGACCACAATCGCGGCGCTAACCACCTGAGTGGTGGCGGCGACGTAGACCAAGAGGGCTTCTCCATCAGCTGGGGGCACCAGGACAGGCGCCTTTGTAAGGAGCGCCTTCAGGTTCTCGAGGGCTTCCTCGGCCTCAGGGGTCCAAGCGAAACACTCGGTCTTCCTTAAGAGGCGGTACATAGGCAGACCTCTTTCGCCGAGGCGTGAGATGAAGCGGCTCAGGGCCGCGAGGCATCCCATGACCCTCTGTACGCCTTTTAAGTCCTTGATGGGTCCCATGCTGGTGATGGCTGCGATCTTCTCCGGGTTGGCTTCGATGCCTCGCTCGGAGACGATGAACCCCAGGAGCATGCCCCGGGGCACCCCGAAGACACACTTCTCAGGATTGAGCTTGACTCCTTTCGCCTTGAGACACCGGAATGTCACCTCAAGGTCGGAGAGGAGGTCGGAAGCCTTCCTTGTCTTGACTACGATGTCATCGACGTAGGCCTCGACTGTGCGACCGATGTGTTCGCCGAACACATGGTTCATGCACCGTTGGTACGTCGCGCCCGCATTCCTCAAACCGAACGGCATGGTGACATAACAGTACATGCCGAACGGTGTGATGAAAGAAGTCGCGAGCTGGTCGGACTCTTTCATCCGGATCTGGTGATACCCTGAGTAGGCATCGAGGAAGGACAGGGTTTCGCACCCAGCGGTGGAATCCACGATTTGATCGATGCGAGGCAGAGGGTAGGGAACCTTCGGACATGCTTTGTTGAGACCAGTATAGTCTACACACATCCGCCATTTCCCCCCTTTCTTCCTCACAAGCACAGGGTTGGCAAGCCATTCGGGATGGAATACCTCTTTGATGAACCCTGCCGCCATTAGCTTGTGGATCTCCTCGCCTATCACTCTGCGCTTCTCCTCGTCGAATCGGCGCAGAGGCTGCCTGACGGGTCGGGCTCCGGCCCGAATATCCAGTGAGTGCTCGACGACATCCCTCGGTATGCCGGGCATGTCCGAAGGACTCCACGCAAAGACGTCGGCGTTTGCGCAGAGAAAGTCGACGAGCACTGCTTTCTATTTGGGGTCGAGCCCGGACCCAATCCGGATCTGCTTGGAGGTGTCACCGTTGGGGTCGAGAGGGACGGCCTTAACCGTCTCCGCTGGCTCGAAGTTGCCGGCGTGACGCTTCACGTCTGGCACCTCCCTGGAGAGGTTCTCCAGGTCGGCGATGAGGGCCTCGGACTCGGCGAGGGCCTCGGCGTACTCCACGCACTCCACGTCGCATTCGAACGCGTGTTTGTACGTGGGGCCGACGGTGATGACCCCGTTGGGGCCCGGCATCTTGAGCTTCAAGTAGGTGTAGTTGGGGACGGCCATGAACTTCGCGTAGCATGGCCTCCCCAGTACAGCGTGGTAGGTTCCTCGGAACCCGACCACCTCGAACGTCAGGGTCTCCCTTCGGAAGTTGGAGGGCGTTCCGAAGCAGACGGGGAGGTCGAGTCGCCCGAGGGGCTGGACGCGCTTCCCAGGTACGATCCCGTGGAAGGGCGCGGCGCCTGCCCGGACGGAGGACAGATCGACGCGCAGGAGCTTGAGGGTCTCGGCGTAGATGATGTTGAGGCAGCTGCCCCCATCCATCAGGACCTTGGTGAGCCTGACGTTGCCAATGACAGGGTCGACGACGAGCGGGTATTTCCCCGGGCTCGGCACGTGGTCGGGGTGGTCGGCCTGGTCGAAGGTGATGGGCTTGTCGGACCAGTCTAGGTAGACTGGCGCCGCCACCCTCACCGAGCAGACCTCCCGGCGCTCTTGCTTGCGATGCCGAGCCGAGGCATTCACCGCATGCCCTCCGTAGATCATGAAGCAGTCGCGGACCTCAGGGAACTCTCCTGCTTGGTGATCTTCGTTCTTGTCGTCGTCGCGGGCCCTGCCACCCTCGGTGGGTGGCCCGGCCCTGTGGAAGTGACGCCGAAGCATGATGCACTCCTCGAGGGTGTGCTTGACGGGCCCCTGATGGTAGGGGCACGGCTCCTTGAGCATCTTGTCGAAGAGGTTAGCACCTCCGGGGGGCTTCCGAGGGTTTTTGTACTCGGCGGCGGCGACAAGGTCCGCGTCAGCGGCGTCGCGTTTCGATTGCGACTTCTTCCTGCCTTTCTTCTTGGCGCTGCGTGGAGTAGACGCCTCGGGAGCCTCTTCCGATCGGCGGCCCTGGGGCTGCTTGTCCTTTCGGAAGATAGCCTCAACCGCCTCCTGGCCAGAGGCGAACTTGGTGGCGATGTCCATCAGCTCGCTCGCCCTGGTGGGGGTCTTGCGACCTAGCTTGCTCACCAGGTCGCGGCAAGTGGTGCCAGCGAGGAACGCGCCGATGACATCCGAGTCGGTGATGTTGGGCAGCTCAGTGCGCTGCTTCGAGAATCGCCGGATGTAGTCCCGGAGCGACTCTCCCGGCTGTTGCCGGCAGCTTCGAAGGTCCCAAGAATTCCCGGGGCGCACGTATGTGCCCTAGAAATTGCCGGCGAAGGCTTGGACCAAGTCGTCCCAGTTGGAGATCTGCCCCGGAGGCAGGTGTTCCAACCAGGCGCGAGCAGTGTCGGAGAGGAACAGGGGGAGGTTACGGATGATGAGGTTGTCGTCGTCCGTTCCACCCAGTTGGCAGGCCAGGCGGTAGTCCGCGAGCCACAGTTCCGGTATCGTTTCCCCCGAGTACTTCGTGATATTAGTCGGGGGTCGGAACCGGGTCGGGAACGGCGCCCGTCGGATGGCCCGACTGAAGGCCTACGGACCGGGTGGTTCGGGCGAGGGACTCCGATCCTCCTCGCTGTCGTAGCGTCCCCCACGCCTGGGGTGGTAGCCTCGGCGCACCCTTTCGTCGAGGTGGGCCCGACGGTCGCGTCGATGGTGTTCGTTGCCGAGGTGGCCCGGGGCCGCAGGCGCGGTGTTGCGCGTGCGCCCGGTGTAGACCGAGGCTTCCCGCATGAACCGGGAAGTCACGGCATGAGGTTCCGAGGGGTATCCCTGCCTTCGGGAGGCAGTGCTCTCGGCCCGTCGGGCCGCAGCGCCTTCCAGGAGATTCTTGAGCTCTCCCTGGATTCGCCGACCCTCGGTGGTTGATGGCTCCGGCATCGCGCGGAGGAGCATTGCTGCGGCTGCCAGGTTCTGACCAACCCCGCTGGATGCGGGCGGCGGCCTGACCCTAACATCGTTGACGACGCGGTGCTGGAGACCCTGTGGCAGGTGACGTATTTCTCCGGCCGGGGGTTGGCCCGCCCATACCTGCCCGACGTCCCGGCGGATCGTCTCAAGCGCTCCTGTTCCCTCGTCGAGCCTGGCCTGCGCCCCGCGGACTTGCTCGAGCTATGGGTCGTGACCCCCCGCCGGAACGGGGACCACAGCTAGCTCCCGCGGGATGTCGGCGCGAGGCGCGGGCCTAGGAAAGTCACCGTCCTCCGGCATGCCAAGATGGTTGCCTTCGGAGGGATCCCCCAGCTGAACGTGGAAGCATTCGCGGCTTGGGCCGCAGCCCTCGTCGTCGAGGCTGCGGCTTCCGTCGGAACAGTCGGAGAGGCAGTAGTCACATGCGGTCATGAAGTCCCGCATGGCACTGGGGTTGCCAAGTCCAGAGAAATCCCAACAGATGCTGGGATCGTCATCTTCCTCAAACCCGGAGGGCCCGTAGGTCGAGACGTCCGTCAACCGGTCCCAAGGCGACCGCATACGAAACCCCAGTGGGGTTGCACTCGCCTCAATGAGGGCGCCCGCCAAAGCGAAGTCGCTTGGCGGGTTGAGGCCGAGTCGAAATGACGTAAGATGGGAGTTAGTCGGTACCTTTTGGTCGACGCAGGGCGACGTATTCACATCGGGGACTGGTTGCACCGTCATCTCAGGTACGAGGGCGACGTCCTGCAGGCTCCTCGCGAGTGTGCCGGCGTCGTCCACTTGCTCGGGATCAGCGTGTCGCGGGGTGACGGCGCTTGCCTTCGTCTCGAACGCGAGGTCGACGCCCGGCGCGCCTTCCGTCGGGGCGCTGGGGACGTCGATTCGCCCGACAGTCGACGAAGCGCGGCCTCCCGCTTGGCCTTGGTTGCCCCGCCTCCTCCTCCGTGGGCGGGGGAGAGGACGGGACGAGCTCGAACGCTGTTCTTCCACCGCGCGGGGAAGATGTCGTCGATTCCGCCGCCGGCGGGCGGGTTGTCGGCCGCCATTGTCGTTGTCGCGCGGCGGTGGGAGAAGTATCATGTCGTAGCTGCCGTCGAAGGACATGAACTCAAGGCTCCCAAAACGGAGCACCGTCCTGGGCCGGAGAGGTTGCTGAAGACTGCCCATCTGGAGCTTGACGGGAAGCTGTTCGTCAACACGCAGCAGGCCCCTACCTGGCGCGCCAACTGTCGGCGTTTCGAGACCGGGGGGTCCCCGAGCCGACGAGTGAATGCGCTGCGTGCTCCAGCCCAGATGGGTCGAGCGCGTGGGCAAGCGCGAAGGGGGGAGAGGCGAGGTGGCCGGAGACGGGCGTGAGAGAGGTGGAGATCCCGCGGCCTTCGTGTTCGTCCCGCGCCCTGGTCGGGTGCGCTTGCAGTAGGGGGGTTACAAGCGTCCACGCGGGTGAGGGAAGCGAGCGGCCCCAAGAGAGCGCCTGTCTCGTCCTCGTCCCCGCACGGCCAACCTCCTCTAAGAAGGCCCTGGTCCTTCCTTTTATAGTTGTAAGGAGAGGATCCAGGTGTACAATGGGGGGTGTAGCAGAGTGCTACGTGTCTAGCGGAGAGAGAGCTAGCGCCCTAGGTACATGCCAATGTGGCAGCCGGAGAGGTCTTGGCACCTTGCTGGCGTGATGTCGTGGCTGTCGGAGGAGCAACGGAGCCTGGCGGAGGGACAGCTGTAGGAGCGGTCGAGTCCTTGCTGACGTCGCCCTGCTTCCGTAAGAGAGCTGAGAGCCGCCGTCGTCACAGAGCTTGTGGGGCGCCATCATGGCCCATCTGGCGGAGCTGGCCAGATGGGACGCCGGTCTTGTTCTTCGTGACCCGAGTCGGCTCGGGGTAGGATGATGATGGCGCTTCCTGTTGACGTGGCGGGCCCGAGCCCTAGGTCGGGCGACGTCGGGGCTCCTCCGAAGCCGAGGTCGAGTCTGTCTTCCGTGGCCGAGGCCGAGCCCGAGCCCCCGGGTCGGGCGAGGCGGAGATCCTTCGGCCGAGGCCAGGGCGGAGTCCGAGCCCTGGGGTCGGGCGAGGCGTAGTTTCGTCGTCTTCTGGGGCTGAGCCCGAGTCCGAGCCCTGGGGTCGGGCGGAGCGGAGTTCGCCGTCTTCCGGGTCTTAACCCGAGTCCGAGCCCTGGGGTCGGGCGGTGCGGAGTTCGCCGTCTTCCGGGTCTTAGCCCGAGTCCGAGCCCTGGGGTCGGGCGGAGCGGAGTTCGCCGTCTTCCGGGTCTTAGCCCGAGTCCGAGCCCTGGGGTCGGGCGGAGCGGAGTTCGCCATCTTCCGGGTCTTAGCCCGAGTCCGAGCCCTGGGGTCGGGCGGAGCGGAGTTCGCCGTCTTCCGGGTCTTAGCCCGAGTCCGAGCCCTGGGGTCGGGCGGAGCGGAGTTCGCCGTCTTCCGGGTCTTAGCCCGAGTCCGAGCCCTGGGGTCGGGCGGAGCGGAGTTTCCTATGGCGCCTTTGGCAAGGCCTGACTGCCTGTCAGACTCACTCTGTCGAGTGGCACTGCAGTCGGAGTGGCACAGGCGCCGCTCTCCTTCTGTCAGACTGGTCAGTGGAGCGGTGGAGTGACGGCGGTCACTTCGGCTCTGCCGGGGGGCGCGTGTCAGGATAAAGGTGTCAGGCCACCTTTGCGTTAAATGCTCCTGCAACCTGGTCAGTCGGCGCAGCGATTTAGTCAGGGTTGCTTCTAAGCGAAGCCAAGGCCTCGGGCGAGCCGGAGGTGTGTCCGCCGTTAAAAGGGGGGCCTCGGGCGAGACGGAAGTCTCTCGAGGTCGGCTGCCCTTGGCCGAGGCTAGGCTCGGGCGAAGCGTGATCGAGTCACTCGTGTGGACTGATCCCTGACTTAATCGTACCCATCAGGCCTTTGCAGCTTTATGCTGATGGGGGTTACCAGCTGAGAATTAGGCGTCTTGAGGGTACCCCTAATTATGGTCCCCGACACCCAGGATCGCAAACAGGAGCTAGCAGAACACAACGCCAGACACCGGTGCAATCACCCGCCTCTTCCCCGGAACTTGCTGCCTGACTTCGCTCGGGCCATGCAAATGCTAAATGAAGTTGGTGGACTTGTGACCCAGATCACTAACGGCCTACCTCGCACACTAGACACAAAGGGTTATCAACAAATCCTCACCCAAGCCTGGGACCCATGACATTAGTCACTGCTACAGGATCGACGCCGAGACCATGCATGGGACGACTACCCCGAGGCCTTGGGGACATGTAGAGTCTTAGCCCTTTCCCCCAGCTCCGGAAGGTCCAGTGGCCGCCTAATTTCAAGGTTTCAAACTTCAATAAATACGAGCCCAAGCAGGACCCAGGTGGCTAGCTGGCCGTCTACTCCACGACCGCCCAGGCTACTGGGGTAATAGAGGACGTCATGACAGCGTACCTAATGATCGTGCTCGAGCAGGACACGCTTCAATGGCTCTGACATCTCCCTCGCCAATGCATCGATAATTGGGACTGGTTTATTGCAAACTTTCAATCGCTCTACGATAGACTGGCGCAGCCTTGGGACCTCAAATCCATCAAGCTCCAGAACGAGGAGTCCCTACGCTTGTTCCTAAAGCGCTTCCAGAACATGAGGAACCACATTCTCGACATGGCTGAGGCGGTTGTGATCGAGGATTTCTACCGCGGGTCCAATGATTCGACCTTCATCTAGGGCATCTCCAGAAGGCACCGACAACCTTGGAACAACTTTTCTGAGAAGCGGACGTCTACATCACCGCCGATGAATGGGCTCGGGATCTCATTGGTCAGCCTAAACCTGCGCGCCAAGCACCAAAGAAGGAACGGAACCAGCGGCCGGACAAACGCTGTTACAAGATTCTAGGAGACGAGGTGCACGCCGTAGGGCCACTGATGACCTGGGCCCACGACGCACCTCGTGGTGACAAAGAGCGGACACTGTATGAAATTCTCAATGGATAGTGTCAGTACCACAAAGAGATTGTGGCGGAACTGCCCGAATTATTCCCGCTTAAGTGCCTAAGTCCCGCCTTAGAGGCTAGGCCACACTTAAATGGGAATAACCCGTCAATCCCTCGGATCTAGTCCGACACGGCCACTGACAGGATCAAGTACCACAATCTCACTCGATGGTGAGTCACAGAGCAAATACAATAAAGCATAAAACCATGCATTAAAGAGTATTAAATTATTACATCATCATCGGAGTTTTGCAAAAGTGGTCATCATTGTTCGAAGTGCAGCGGAATAAAACTAACGGTAAATAAACAGAGAGATGGGGAAGCCTGTCCCATCACTCCTCATGCTCCTCCTCAGCCGAGGTAGGGTCCCACTCGACAGTCCAACCCGGTGGCAAGATGGACGACCAAGTCACTCCAGCAACCATGTCCTCCAGAGAACCTGTAAAATTATGCCACAAGCAAGGCTGAGTATACTAATACTCAGCTAGACTTACCCGGTGTGAGGAATCTACTCCTCTACCTCTAGACATGCAGCTGTTTGGCTGTGGGGTTTGGTTGCCAAAAGCACTAGCTGAGTTTCTAAGTCAAGTTTTAACTTTGCCAATTTAAGTGTGACTCTCTTAAGGCTAAATGTGTACTATGTACTCATACATAGTAGCAAACATTTTTAGCAATCAACATCTTATATCAACTCATCATATTTTCACTTGTTACTCAATGCAGTACAATGGATCAAACAGTCTCATTAGCTGCGAGAAGCAGACGATTCGAATCGAGTTTTTATCCTTGCAAGGTAAACCTAAACACACGACATGTAGGGGCACTCCGTCCCCACACATATCAACCGTCCCCATCGATTCCCCGTCAGCAGATCAGGGCTCACCGCCTTGGCGTACAATGCCTCAGTGACCCCGACTGCCTATCGTGCAGTGACCGCACTTGTACCCACCATAACTGGAATGGGAGACCACGTCTCAGGTCGCGTGAGGGGTAAAGTCCACTGCCAGGTTCAATCAGGTACTAGGCTTACCGATTTACCATATTTCTCGGCATGTGTTTAGTATGTTCAAACGCTTGACACAGGTATCCGCACGTTAATCCTTATTCCATTTTCCCATCTCGTAAACAACCAATCCCCATGGATTGTTGTCCACAAACTAGTATCATGGTAGTGTGAAAGTGGGTACAACCAATTTCCTGATCTCGCGCGAGTGCTAGAAAAATCACTCGTCTTCTACCGAGATCCTAATTAAATAAAGCAACTACTCGACCTAGCATACTAGTATCCATCTCAAAAGGATTCCTGAGATCGTGCAACTAGGGTTCCAAACAACTCCTACACCTAAGTGCACATTCAATCCTACAACCATTAAGTATAGTAAAATAGCATAAATAACAGGTTATGCATAAACCGGGGCTTGCCTTCCAAGGCTGTGGCAGGCAGATCCTCTGAAGCAGGCTCGAGTGCTGGATCTGGGACTACCTCCTGAGCAGCTCCTTGCTCCGGCACGAGAACGTACTCTCCGTAAGCAAGGTTGCAGTCTATCGAAATGAAATGAATATGTATGTCATGATTATGCAGGATTTAATAACACTATGTTAGGAGAAGAAGGACTAAGTTAAAGAGTAACTTAGGGTTTCCGGGTCATAGGTGGCTTTTAGTAGTTTATGCTTATCGCTTTTAAGTTTAGGTTTTTGTTGAGGATAAACATAGGGAATTGGTATTGCCTTTATATACTTCAGTGGACAAGTTATAAAGGGTTTTTAGGATGACACTAATTTCCTATTACTCATTTTTCCTTTTCTTTATTTTCTACTTATGGTTTCTAGTGTAGGTTTGAAGTACGACAGTGGTTTAATATTTTCCAAAAATTCTGTAAAAATTACAGTGGGTTTCTAGTCTAGCCTGTTTTAAGAATTTGAGGCTTAAATATAAAGGCTATGCTTAAGACAAAAATAGCAAGAGTTGTGTAAAATGGGCCACTTTACGCTACATCTCTTAATTAGGGGTGAGCTCTGCCCTAAGGGTTATTTTTGTTGGCATTTAACAGTAATAATAGGCTTCTGTGCTAAAAATCACAGAAAGCTAAGGGATGGTCATTTATTTATGATTTTCTAAAGTTAAATGCCAAAAAGGCACTTTCTACTACATTGTTATTTGAAAAATGTCAAACAGCAGATTTCATATTTTTCCTAAGTTCTTATTAACAAAACATTAGTTATCCCAAGGGTTGGGGTGTTTTCACCTTGGGTTTATTTTTGTAGGGTTTTTCTAAGTTTTCCTTGTTTTATTAAAATAAAAGGTATCCTACTTATTTTATACTAAACCAGGGTATGATAGATTTTTCCAGTGAACTACATTGAATAAGTACCCTAACAAAAATAGGGGTGCCCTCTGGTTCATTATTTAAACCACATTTTCTATTTTTCTTAACCTTAAGCATATTGTAAAATAAGTGGTAAGAACTAACTTAATGGGGTGGACAGAGAGGTTTAGCATTTTTAATTAGGTCAGTAGGTGGACATAAGCTTCTCCAAATTTTTCTAACCCTAGCCAAATAGTACAACTATTTTTCTTTCTATTATTGGGCTTTTGGCCAAAACTATAATTAAATCAGAACCTTAAAGTTTTCCATAGTACATAGGGGGTTTTATATTTTTCTTAAGTAGGTTACATTATTTAGAGCCTGACAAAATTGGTTTGACCAAATTTGGATGAACTAAACAGAAGTTATGGATTTTCAAAGTTTCTGTTCAAATTTAAAATCAGGTTTAATAAGGTTTTCTGAAAAAGCAGTTTACACCGAGGTCCCCAAGGTCTTTCCTAATTAATCTTCGCAGTTCTACCCTTGCGCCACTATACCTCTATGTGACTGACAATGCGCAAAACCCCCTGGCTTTCTCTTCCTCTCCCCCGCGGTCCCTCCCAAGTGCAAACAGTACCCGTAGAGAAGTAAGGGGCGGCGCAGCTTACCGGCGGCGAGATAGGTCCGGCAAGGGGTAGGGTTGGCTCGGGGAGGTTCTGGCGGTCACAACGACGTACGACTCGCCGGCGGGGATGGCCGGAATCGCTCGGTCCACGTGCGCAGGTGGGTGTCCTCGTCGGCGGCGGGTGTGCCGGCCAAACCACGGCGACCTAGTCCAATCCAACGGCACGGTGAGCTTCCTGGGGTGATGCAGAGGCTATCTGTGCATTGAATCGGAAAATGGCCCAGTGATTTACCCGGTCCACGTGCGCCGGCGGGGAATAAACTCCGGCGAGCACGGTTTCGCTATTCCGGTGACGCGGGTCCTCGGTTCAAGCTTGAGTAAGCTTCACGGCCTCACTAGGAAGCTATCTGAAGGCTTGGATCGAACGGAGGAGGACGGGAAAGGGGCTGGCCACGGTGGTTGCTCTCGGGCGGCTCTGGCGGGTCGCGGGGAGGTCGCCGGAGCTAAGGGCGGGCTCGGGGAAGTCAGGCGTGGTACAGAGGAGGCAACGGGGAAGGCAGCCGAGCACTAGGACGGGCTTTATAGCCGTGGCGTGGGCGTGGTCACGGGCGGCCGCGGGCGCGCGGGGGTTCGCGCACGGGCGTGCTGAGCGCGCCCCCGGGTGTCAGCCCGCGTTGAACACGTGGGAGCTCGCTTCTGCCATGGTTCAACGGCAGATTTGAGCACCTTAGCGTGCGTATCTTGGCAAAGTCACTGTGTACGGTCTCTTCCCTGCTCCATATCCTACCTTTTTGCTGTGAGTTCCAAGTCAAGATATGGTCGGGGTAGGGAGACAGAGGGGTGAGAAGTTGGCTGTGTCAGCTAGATCCAAGCCGAGACAAAAATGGTGCCAAGTCATGTCAAACGCCCTAGGGTAGGTGTCACCTCTTTCCAGGGCATTCTAGGGTTAATTTGGCGCCACTTTGTCAATTGGGTCGAAGTGTTTTGAATTTTGGATTAAGGTGAAGATGTGGGGTCTTTGTTCAAAGGTTAGTTTTTAGACTTAGGCAAATTCTGAATTTTCTCTTGTGCTCAACCTTTGGTGAACTTTTTGGGGCTTTTCTGAAACCTTTTTAGGGTTACTTTCTTACTATCATTTGTAGGTTATGAAGTATATTACAACTTTTATATTTGGCCCAAGCCATGATCATAGGGTTTACATGGCCTTTTGATCCTACTTACATTTAGGGTTCCTATTGCCCAAGAGGGGTTTGCTTTAGGGTTTTGGGAAAATCTCCCCTTAGATGTGCATGACAAGCTAGGGCATGATATCCAAGATGGGTGGCACTTGTTTAGGACCTTGAATTCCAAGTTTGATGTACTTTGCCCAATCCAATCCACATGTGATAATAGGTTAAAAAGGGTAGTCCTGGGTGGACACCCTTAGTAACACCTAGGGTGTTACAGCCCTCCCCCCTTAAAGGAATCTCGTCCCGAGATTTCAGGTAGAGTTCCTTGGAGGGGGTGCTTGAAGGTGTGTTGGTGTGCCACATCTTTCTTTATACTCAAGTTTCTCTTGTTAACTACTCTTCGAATGTCATTCTCTTTGCAACTTCAGAAGGAAGCCCTTTTTGAGTTAAATCCACAACTTAGACTATCCTTGTTATCTAAGTTTTTCTTATAATTGAATTCAAAGGGCAGGTGGGGGTGGGGTTTTTTTTGGGGGTACGTACCGACTCCTTTGGGCAGAAAGTCGGGAAGCGGGAGCATAGAAAATCCTCAGTCTCCCATGTAGCTTCTTCTGCGGAATGGTGACTCCACTGAACTTTATACATTCTGATTGACCTTGCCCGTGTTGATCTCTCCTTCTGATCCAATATCTTGACTGGGTACTCTTGATAAGATAAGTTTGGTTCTACCTCAAGATCTAGTTTAGGTAGCACTTCAGTGGGTAGGCGGACACATTTCCGCAGCCGAGATACGTGAAATACATTGTGAACTGCTGACATATGAGGTGGCAATTCCAATTGGTAGGCCACGGATCCACAACTTGCTTTGATTTCATAGGGTCCAATGTAGCGAGGAGCTAACTTGCCCTTAATTCCGAATCTCTGGACACCCTTGGTGGGTGATACCTTAAGATAAACATGATCTCCCACCTCAAACTGTAGAGGCTTCCACCTCTTGTCATGATAGCTCTTTTGCCTGGCCTGAGCAGCTTCTAGGTTCTTCTTGATAATTCTGACCTTTGCCTCTGCTTCAAGTACCAAGTCTGGCCCAAAAATTTCCCTCTCTCCTGCTTGAGGCCAATTCAGTGGGGTCCTACACCTTATCCCATATAAGGCTTCAAAAGGTGCCATCTTCAGACTGGACTGATAGCTGTTATTGTAAGAAAATTCTGCCAAGGAAAGACACTTGTCCCAATCCTTTCCGTAGTGTAGTGCACATGCTCGCAACATGTCTTCCAAAATCTGATTCACCCTTTCTGTCCGGCCATCTGTTTGGGGATGGTATGCTGAGCTTCGTATTACTTGGGTCCCAAGGGATTCTTGTAGCTGCTCCCAAAAGCGTGCCACAAACAGTGCTCCTCTGTCAGATACAATGGTTTTTGGAATACCATGCAACCGCACTATTTGATCAACATACATTTCTGCATACTTCTCTGTCTTGTGGGTGGTATGCACTGGTAGGAAATGAGCAGTCTTGGTCAACCTGTCCACAATAACCCAGATGGAATCATGGTGCCTGGAGGTATTGGGCAATCCTACTATGAAGTCCATGCAAATGTCCTCCCATTTCCAAGATGGTATGGGAAGGGGTTGCAAAGGGCCTGCTGCCTTCAAATGACTGGCTTTGATTCTCTGGCAGGTGTCACACTCGGATATATACTTGGCAATTTCCCTCTTCATTCTGGTCCACCAATATAAAGATCTGAGATCATGGTACATCTTGTTGCTACTAGGGTGCATGGAGAATTTTGAAAGATGAGCTTCGTCCAGTATCTTCTTTCTGAGCTCTGGGTCCTTGGGAACAACCAATCGATCTCCAAACCATAGAATTCCCTTGTAGTCTTGCCGGAAGCACTTGTATTTTTCGGCCTTTTGCTTGATCATTTCCTTGATAACCTGAACACCCTTATCCTCAATTTGTGCCCTGACTATTCGCTCTTGCAATGTGGGCTCTACCGAGATATAACTTAAGTCACCTGAAGCAACAACTTCCAGGTTCAGCTTGCACAACTCATCACACAGGGTGGTAACTCCCACATCCATGTTCATACAATTGCACTGGGCCTTTCTGCTCAAGGCATCTGCCACAACATTGGCTTTACCGGGATGGTAATGCACCTCTAAATCATAATCCTTGATCAACTCCAACCATCTTCTCTGCCTCATGTTCAGATCTGCCTGAGTGAAGATGTATTTGAGACTCTTGTGATCGGTGTAGATGTTACAGTGAGCCCCCATCAAGTAGTGTCTCCATATCTTAAGAGCATGAACCACAGCTGCCAATTCCAAATCATGTGTAGGGTAGTTCTGCTCATGGGGTCTGAGTGCTCGGGAAGCATAAGCAATGACTCTGTTATCTTGCATCAAGACACATCCCAATCCAGTACCAGAAGCATCACAATAAACCTCAAACGGCTTGGTGTTGTCAGGTTGAGCCAGCACTGGGGCCGTTGTCAAATGCTGCCTCAAAGTGTGAAAGGCATCTTCGCACTTTTGGTTCCAATCATACTTGACTCCCTTTTTCAACAGTTCAGTCATTGGTTTGGCAATTCTGGAGAAATCCGGAATAAATCGTCGATAATACCCTGCCAATCCCAGAAAACTCCGAATTTGCCTCACTGTAGTCGGGGGTTTCCAATCCATCACCTCTTGTACCTTCTCAGGATCAACTGATATCCCATCCTGAGAAATTGTGTGACCCAAGAATTTGATCTCCTTCAGCCAGAATTCACATTTAGACAACTTAGCATAAAGACGATGATCGCGCAGTCGCTGAAGCACGATGTGTAGGTGCTCAGTATGTTCGTCTTCATTCTTGGAATAGACCAGAATATCATCAATGAAAACGACCACGAACTTGTTCAATTCTGGCATAAACACTGAGTTCATCAGGTACATAAAATAAGCCGGGGCATTGGTCAGCCCAAAAGACATCACCAAAAACTCATACAGCCCATATCTGGTAGAGAAAGCCGTCTTGGGAATATCACTGGCACATATCTTAATCTGGTGGTAGCCTGAGCGAAGATCTATCTTGGAGAACACTTTGGCTCCCACTAACTGATCAAACAGAACATCAATACGGGGCAGTGGGTATTTATTTTTGATGGTCACCGCATTGAGAGGGCGGTAGTCAACACACATCCTCAAACTCTCATCCTTTTTCTTTACGAACAAGGCGGGACATCCCCAAGGCGAAGTACTTGGGCGAATAAACCCCTTGTCCAACAATTCTTGCAATTGCTTTTTCAGTTCTGCCAATTCCGCGGGAGGCATCCTATAAGGTCTCTTAGAGATAGGAGCAGTCCCGGGATGCAATTCGATGGCGAACTCAATGTCTCGGTCAGGTGGCATCCCTGGCAATTCATCCAGAAACACATCCGGGTAGTCACGGACCACTGGGATCTTTTCCACTGGGGACTCTATCATAACGAAGGCACAAGAACGGGTGCATCCCTGGTCGGGCAGATATAGTGTGGTTTCACCACAAGTTGGTGATTGCACCTCAATGGCCCTGGCTGCAATATCAATAACTGCTTGGTGCCTGGTTAACCAGTCAGTTCCCAATATAATATCCACGCTATCCAAACCCAAAATGAGGAGGGTGGTTTTAATTACAAGACTACCAAACTTTATGGGCACATGCCTGTTGACTTGATAGGTGGCAACCCTGCCTCCTGGTGTTGAAATTGTGATACCCCCATTGGTGTGGTGAAAAGGCAACTGGCACTTGGCACTAAATTTGGCACTGATAAAACTATGCGAAGCACCAGAATCAAAAAGAATAATAGCAGGATAATTTAAAACTGTAAAGATACCAGTCATGACGGGTGCTCCCTCTGGGATATCAGTCATGGTGGTGAAGTTCAGCCTGCCCTGCCTCACTTGCACCTTCTGCCTCTTGCCTTGGTTTTGATTAACATTCTGCCCCTGCCTTTGCTGGTTCCTGGGGCAATTTTTGGCATAATGTCCAGTGTTGCCACATGTGAAACACCTGTTATCATTTGCCTGGTGGTACTGCTGCTGCTGGTTGTTCCTTTGAGCTGGAAACTAGGTGCGATTGGGTGCCTGCTGCTGCTGCTGTGGTCGGATCACCCATCTCCCTTGCTGCTGTTGGGGTCCCCTGCTCTGAGTGTCGGACACAATCCTGAAGCGCTGTGGCTGAGCTGAGGGCCCTGCCACAGGGGTCTTCCTCTTCTTTTCTGCCTGTCGAGCTGTGATGCAGTCTTCCTGGGAGATAGCCATGTTGACCAACTCATTGTAACTGTTGGCCTTGACGGTGTTGAGACGGTCACAGAGCTTAGTGCTGAGCCCCCTCCTGAACCTGTCTCTCTTCTTCTCATCCGTATCTGCGTGATATCCCACATACTGGCACAAGTCATTAAAAGCCTGGGCATACTGCAACACTTTCCTGTTGCCCTGAGTGAGTGCCAGAAACTCGTTGAGCTTTCGGTCCATAATACCGGCTGGTATGTGGTGTCCCCGGAAAGCTGCCTTGAACTCTCTCCATTCCACCTCTCGATCCTCTGGCTGCATGGCAAGAAAATGGTCCCACCAAGTCCTTGCGGGTCCGCGAAGCTGCTGGGTGGCGAACCTGACTTTGGTGACCTCTGAACAAGCCCCATGGAGTAGCGGGAATTTGGATTCCACTACTCTTATCCACACATCTGCATCAAGTGGGTCCTCTGCCCTTGTGAACAATGGAGGATGGGTACTGAGGAACTCCTGGTAGGTAGCTGCCGCGTGGTGACGCTGATGGTCTCCACCACCATAGTGCTGAGGTGGTGGCTGACGCTGAGCTAGCTGCCTCAAGATCTCATTCTGCTGAGCCATTAGCTCCTGCAGAGTGGGAGGCGGTGGCGGCGATGGAGGAACACGCTCATTCTGGCCACGACGCTGTCTCCCGGCCATCTGAAAAACCACATATATACTTAATACCATATTTCCAAGTTCAAGGTTTAATCGCGGCGGAAGAGTCAAAAGCAAAAAGGTGGATTCCAACTCAAACAAAAAGGATTTCAAAAGACATAAATTTTTCCTTCCAAATTTAAAACTGATAACATCCATCAATCATGCTTCCAAAAGAGTTTATAACGGTTACATCATTGGTCCCAAAAAGACTCAACTCTATCTAGCCTAGTACCCCAAGGGTGCAAAAGCTAAGCTAGCTGCGAGGAGTCCTACCATCACCGACGTCTAACTCTATCACGGACACCTAGTGAGCGAACGAGGCAACACTCGACTCGGGGGAAGGTGGTCTCCCTGAGCCAGCAGTGTCCACACTAGAGGCAGGATCATCTCCTCCCTCGATGTCGACGTCCTCGTTGGCCTCCATATCCTGGATCTCCTGGTGATGCATATCCAAGTGCTCGTAAGCCTCAGCAAGCTGCTGCTGAGTGTTAATGAGCTGATCCTCGAGAACCTCGATGGTGTTCTCCCTGGTGCCCACTAATTCCTCCAACTCTTGGATATCAGTGGATAGCTGCTCCACCTGCAAGTCCTTTTCCACCATTTCAGTGGACAAATCAACCACAAGCTCCTCTCTGTTGTCCAAAGTGATCTTTGTCGCCTCCAATAGTGCCATCAGATGGGACATCGCCTCACCGCGCATCACTTGCAGACGGTACAGAGCATTCATGCACCGTACGGTCAAGTGCGCAGTCTGACCTGGGTAGATGGCCCAGATATCCTTGGCATGCTCCACCCGATCCTTCCACATTGGGTCGTCCTCCCTCTCGACGGGGAACAAGCCAATGGGGTGGGTAGCTAGCTCCAAGGGATGGAATCCGCAGAAAGTGGTCAACCCGTGCAGAGCGATCGCCTCGATCGTGTCCTCAGCCCGGTATCCAAAAGACTCGGAGTCCAATGAGCGCCAGCCTGGCTGCAGGGGATGAGGCTCCAAGGTCATCCTCACCCTACAGCGGGGCACTCGGTGCTTCTCGAACTGCTGCACCACGTACTGAGGGGGTGTCGTGTATCCGGCCCCCTGAAGTACCTCCCACAAAATGCGGGGAAAGCCCTCTCGTGCAAGCCCGTCAGTGTGGGACAATGCATTTCCGTCATCTAAGGATCCGTGGGAAGTCATCTGTGTACGAGTAAGTGTAAGTAAAAGAAAAAGAATAAAAAAAGAACAAGAAAAATAAGACTCAACCTTTCTCTAGTTAAATAAAATGGTACTGGGGACTTAGTTGGTTATCATCTTGTTTTTAAGTCTTTACTCAAATGTCCATTTGTTTAAATTAAGAATGCATGCATGCCCGTCCTGAACGACCTTACCAATATAAAGGGGATAGGGAAGAACTCCCATCCCTTAAGGTGGCCTATAGGGCCTAATTACGTAGCCACCTTGCTACCCTTCTATCACCCTAAGGCTTCACGTCCTAGGTCTATCCTGCTCGTCCTACTATCTATCCAACATTGTTTCTATCAAGTTTTATTTTGGAAAAAGATGGTATTTACATTTTATTGATTCCTCTGTGGTGGTACAAGCTCCGATACCAGCTGTGGCGGAACTGCCCGAATTATTCCCGCTTAAGTGCCTAAGTCCCGCCTTAGAGGCTAGGCCACACTTAAATGGGAATAACCCGTCAATCCCTCGGATCTAGTCCGACACGGCCACTGACAGGATCAAGTACCACAATCTCACTCGATGGTGAGTCACAAAGCAAATACAATAAAGCATAAAACCATGCATTAAAGAGTATTAAATTATTACATCATCATCGGAGTTTTGCAAAAGTGGTCATCATTGTTCGAAGTGCAGCGGAATAAAACTAACGGTAAATAAACAGAGAGATGAGGAAGCCTGTCCCATCACTCCTCATGCTCCTCCTCAGCCGAGGTAGGGTCCCACTCGACAGTCCAACCCGGTGGCAAGATGGACGGCCAAGTCACTCCAGCAACCATGTCCTCCAGAGAACCTGTAAAATTATGCCACAAGCAAGGCTGAGTATACTAATACTCAGCTAGACTTACCCGGTGTGAGGAGTCTACTCCTCTACCTCTAGACATGCAGCTGTTTGGCTGTGGGGTTTGGTTGCCAAAAGCACTAGCTGAGTTTCTAAGTCAAGTTTTAACTTTGCCAATTTAAGTGTGACTCTCTTAAGGCTAAATGTGTACTATCTACTCATACATAGTAGCAAACATTTTTAGCAATCAACATCTTATATCAACTTATCATATTTTCACTTGTTACTCAATGCAGTACAATGGATCAAGCAGTCTCATTAGCTGCGAGAAGCAGACGATTCGAATCGAGTTTTTATCCTTGCAAGGTAAACCTAAACACACGACATGTAGGGGCACTCCGTCCCCACACATATCAACCGTCCCCATCGATTCCCCGTCAGCAGATCAGGGTCACCAACTTGGCGTACAATGCCTCACTGACCCCGACTGCCGTCGTGCAGTGACAGCACTTGTACCCACCATAACCGGAATGGGAGACCACGTCTCAGGTCGCGTGAGGGGTAAAGTCCACTGCCAGGTTCAATCAGGTACTAGGCTTACCGATTTACCATATTTCTCGGCATGTGTTTAGTACGTTCAAACGCTTGACACAGGTATCCGTACGTTAATCCTTATTCCATTTTCCCATCTCGTAAACAACCAATCCCCATGGATTGTTGTCCACAAACTAGTATCATGATAGTGTGAAAGCGGGTACAACCAATTTCCTGATCTCGCGCGAGTGCTAGAAAAATCACTCGTCTTCTACCGAGATCCTAATTAAATAAAGCAACTACTCGACATAGCATACTAGTATCCATCTCAAAAGGATTCCTGAGATCGTGCAACTAGGGTTCCAAACAACTCCTACACCTAAGTGCACATTCAATCCTACAACCATTAAGTATAGTAAAATAGCATAAATAACAGGTTATGCATAAACCGGGGCTTGCCTTCCAAGGCTGTGGCAGGCAGATCCTCTAAAGCAGGCTCGGGTGCTGGATCTGGGACTACCTCCTGAGCAGCTCCTTGCTCCGGCACGAGGACGTACTCTCCGTCAGCAAGGTTGCAGTCTATCGAAATGAAATGAATATGTATGTCATGATTATGCAGGATTTAATAACACTATGTTAGGAGAAGAAGGACTAAGTTAAAGAGTAAGTTAGGGTTTCCGGGTCATAGGTGGCTTTTAGTAGTTTATGCTTATCACTTTTAAGTTTAGGTTTTTGTTGAGGATAAACATAGAGAATTGGTATTGCCTTTATATACTTCAGTGGACAAGTTATAAAGGGTTTTTAGGATGACACTAATTTCCTATTACTCATTTTTCCTTTTCTTTATTTTCTACTTATGGTTTCTAGTGTAGGTTTGAACTACGACAGTGGTTTAATATTTTCCAAAAATTCTGTAAAAATTACAGTGGGTTGCCATTTGCTATTCTAGCCTGTTTTAAGAATTTGAGGCTTAAATATAAATGCTATGCTTAAGACAAAAATAGCAAGAGTTGTGTAAAATGGGCCACTTTACGCTACATCTCTTAATTAGGGGTGAGCTCTGCCCTAAGGGTTATTTTTGTTGGCATTTAACAGTAATAATAGGCTTCTGTGCTAAAAATCATAGAAAGCTAAGGGATGTTCATTTATTTATGATTTTCTAAAGTTAAATGCCAAAAAGGCACTTTCTACTACATTGTTATTTGAAAAATGTCAAACAGCAGATTTCATATTTTTCCTAAGTTCTTATTAACAAAACATTAGTTATCCCAAGGGTTGGGGTGTTTTCACCTTGGGTTTATTTTTGTAGGGTTTTTTCTAAGTTTTCCTTGTTTTATTAAAATAAAAGGTATCCTACTTATTTTATACTAAACCAGGGTATGATAGATTTTTCTAGTGAACTACATTGAATAAGTACCCTAACAAAAATAGGGGTGCCCTCTGGTTCATTATTTAAATCACATTTTCTATTTTTCTTAACCTTAAGCATATTGTAAAATAAGTGGTAAGAACTAACTTAATGGGGTGGACAGAGAGGTTTAGCATTTTTAATTAGGTCAGTAGGTGGACATAAGCTTCTCCAAATTTTTCTAACTCTAGCCAAATAGTACAACTATTTTTCTTTCTATTATTGGGCTTTTGGCCAAAACTATAATTAAATCAGAACCTTAAAGCTTTCCATAGTACATAGGGGTTTTTATATTTTTCTTAAGTAGGTTACATTATTTAGAGCCTGACAAAATTGGTTTGACCAAATTTGGATGAACTAAACAGAAGTTATGGATTTTCAAAGTTTCTGTTCAAATTTAAAATCAGGTTTAATAAGGTTTTCTGAAAAAGCAGTTTACACCGAGGTCCCCAGGGTCTTTCCTAATTAATCTTCGCAGTTCTACCCTTGCGCCACTATTCCTCTGTGTGACTGACAATGCGCAAAACCCCTTGGCTTTCTCTTCCTCTCCATCGCGGTCCCTCCCAAGTGCAAATAGTACCAGCAGAGAAGAAAGGGGCGGCGCGGCTTACCGGCGGCGAGATAGGTCCGGCGAGGGGTAGGGTTGGCTCGGGGAGGTTCTGGCGGTCACAACGACGTACGGCTCGCCGACGGGGATGGCCGTAATCGCTCGGTCCACGTGCGCAGGTGGGTGTCCTCGCCGGCGGCGGGTGTGCCGGCCAAACCACGGTGACCTAGTCCAATCCAACGACACGGTGAGCTTCCTGGGGTGATGTAGAGGCTATCTGTGCATTGAATCAGAAAATGGCTCAGTGATTTACCCGGTCCACGTGCTCCGGCGGGGGAATGAACTCCGGCGAGCACGGTTTCGCTATTCCGGTGACGCGGGTCCTCGGTTCAAGCTTGAGTAAGCTTCACGGCCTCACCAGGAAGCTATATGAAGGCTTGGATCGAACGGAGGAGGACGGGAAAGGGGCTGGCCACGGTGGTTGCTCTCGGGCGGCTTTGGTGGGTCGCGGGGAGGTCGCCGGAGCTAAGGGCGGGCTCGGGGAAGTCAGGCGTGGTACGGAGGAGGCAACGGGGAAGGCAGCCGAGCACTAGGACGGGCTTTATAGCCGTGGCGTGGGCGTGGTCACGGGCGGCCGCGGGCGCGCGGGGGTTCGCGCACGGGCGTGCTCTGAGCGCGCCCCCGGGTGTCAGCCCGCGTCGAACACGTGGGAGCTCGCTTCTGCCATGGTTCAACGGCAGATTTGAGCACCTTAGCGTGCGTATCTTGGCAAAGTCACTATGTACGGTCTCTTCCCTGCTCCATATCCTACCTTTTTGCTGTGAGTTCCAAGTCAAGATATGGTCGGGGTAGGGAGATAGAGGGGTGAGAAGTTGGCTATGTCAGCTAGGTCCAAGCCGAGACAAAAATGGTGCCAAGTCGTGTCAAACGCCCTAGGGTAGGTGTCACCTCTTTCCAGGGCATTCTAGGGTTAATTTGGCGCCACTTTGTCAATTGGGTCGAAGTGTTTTGAATTTTGGATTAAGGTGAACATGTGGGGTCTTTGTTCAAAGGTTAGTTTTTAGACTTAGGCAAATTCTGAATTTTCTCTTGTGCTCAACCTTTGGTGAACTTTTTGGGGCTTTTCTGAAACCTTTTTAGGGTTACTTTCTTACTATCATTTGTAGGTTATGAAGTATATTACAACTTTTATATTTGGCCCAAGCCATGATCATAGGGTTTATATGGCCTTTTGATCCTACTTACATTTAGGGTTCCTATTGCCCAAGAGGGGTTTGCTTTAGGGTTTTGGGAAAATCTCCCCTTAGATGTGCATGACAAGCTAGGGCATGATATCCAAGATGGGTGGCACTTGTTTAGGACCTTGAATTCCAAGTTTGATGTACTTTGCCCAAACCAATCCACATGTGATAATAGGTTAAAAAGGGTAGTCCTAGGTGGACACCCTGAGTAACACCTGGGGTGTTACAGAGATGTGCCACTCTCTGCAAAACTACGGGGACTTCAAGAACTTGATCGACTACGATTGACCGTTTCAACCACTCCCACCGCGCCCACCGCAAGGAACAAGCCCCTCTAGAACAACAACCTTAGTAGTAGGAGGGCGGAGGTCGGCCTTTCCCTCGCATTGATAGAGAAGTTAACATCATCTTCAGGGGCCACAGATCTCAAGAGAACAAGAGGCAATAGAAGTTGACTGATCACCAAGTCCTAGTGGCCACACATAGCGCCCTGACACCATACCGACGGTCGGAGCATCCGATCACCTTTAATCGAGCCGACCAATGGCTCAATTTGACCACCAGGGCAAATATCCTCAACTCTTCGATCCCGTGATCCAAGAGAGAAGAGTAAAGAAGGTGCTTGTGGACGGTGGCAGCAACATCAATGTCACATTCCCCAGGATGCTCCAAGCCCTTGGGATCCCGACTACAGACCTTATTATGTCGGACACTGCATTCTTTAACATCATCCCATCTGAAGGAGAGTTCCCACTGGGCCACCTCTACATGTCGATGACCTTCAGCACCCCAGAAACTATCGAACTGAGTTTCTACGCTATGAGGTGGTTTGGTTTGAGTGTGGCTACAATACCATCATCGGGAGGCCAGGGCCGGCCAAGTTCAAGGCCATCCCCCACTACCCTTATATGATGCTCAAGATGCCCGGGCCCTAGGGTGTCATCACCATCCGAGCCAACTTCCAAGGAGCAGCAGAGTGCTACCGGGGGACCATCCAAATAGGCCTCTCCGCTGGCCTATTGCCGGCACCATGACAACCGACGACGAACACCGGCAGGTCGCCAGGGGATGACCTCATGTTCCCGGCAAAAGAAGCAACCCTGGCCACTTCTACGCGACTAGTTGAAGAAACCAAGAAGGCCAATGTTGGCCTCCCTTACACATGTAAGTTGACGACCATTAGCTCTAGCTTCACTGCCAAATACGAAGATGTGCTCGTCCGATTCCTGTAGTACCACCAGGATGTGTTTACATGGCAACCTATAGACATGCTCGGAGTTCCAAGGGAACTGGCCGAGAATAAATTGAAGGTGTATCCACAAGCAAAATCTATCTAACAGAAGTTGTGCCACTTTACACCTGATAAGAGAGAAGCCATACGAGCCAAATTAGCTCGCATAGTAGCTGCAGGATTTATTAGAGAAGTGACACATCCCGAGTGGTTTGCGAATCCTGTTCTTGTACTCTCCCTAGAATAAACCAAGTAGTCGACTCTACCATGGGTGTTGCATGCTCTCCTTCCTAGACTATTACTCGGGATACCACCAGATCGGTCTAGTGGAGGAGGATCAAGAGAAAACAACGTTCATCATGCCCTTCGGGGTGTTCTGTTACACCTCCATGCCGTTTGGCTTAAAGAACACCGGAGTGACCTACCAACGTGCCATCCAAACATGCTTAGCTGACCACTTGGGCAAGCATGTGGAAGCTTTTGTTGATGATGTTGTAATCAAGACGAATGATCCAAAAAAGTTCATTGATGACCTCCAACAAGTTTTCAATACTCTGAGACGCTACCACTGGAAGCATAACCCCGACAAGTGTGTGTTCAGGGTACCGGCCGGAAAGCTACTCAGTTTCACCATCAGCTATTGAGGAATTGAAGCTAACCCTGAGAAGATTGAAGCCATTCTGTGGATGGAGCCACCGTGATCACAAAAGAAGGTCCAGAAGCTTACTGGCTGCATGGCAGCGCTGAACTGTTTCATTTCTTGGCTCGGCGAAAGAAGCATGCCATTCTACAAGTTGCTCAAGAAGTTGGATATGTTCTACTGTAATGAGGACATCACTTCTATACATACAATGTATGGACCGATAACACGATCGCGTGCATGACAACTAAATATCTAGGTACATTCTATCCTAGTCAATTGTGTTTCAGAGCTTACGCTTGGGGCCATGGATGTTTTGATGATTAGGAACCTTGGAGAGGACCCACAAAGACATGGGAAAGGCCAATGGGTTTAGGAGAAGCAGCAAGGGCGTCCGCAATAGGAAGACATCAAGTCCGACTCGACTGTGATTCCATCTCGGGTTCCATGATCAATCTGTACTAAAATGGACGCCCAAGACGCATCCGGACTCCAATTGTGGCAGACTTGATATGGTTGGAAAGATAAAGAGATTATCTAACCAACCCAATTGGTCCCACCATACAGTTCATAGAGAGCCAATGGTAATCATCGAAATAATTATGTTTTGGTGTTGTGACACCTTCTGTTGGGCGTTTGGCCCGTGTATCGTGTCCGAGCCCGTTAGGGGCGCGACCAGGGGTCACACATTCCCTAATACTCTATTTTTTCAGCCACTGCCGCCACATTAGGGTGGGTTTTGCTTAGATTATTCTGTCCTTGAACAGTATCGTTGTCATCGGCTTGTGAGACCCCATCTCGTAATCAACACAATTTTAGTTGCGTTCACCCTGTTCTTGCTATTGTTCTTGATTGCGCTTGCAGGGATAAGCCTTCGTGGTGAGGTCACTCGTGTGTCACGGGTTATAACCAACAGATTAGTGGTGTAGTGATTGCAAGGAGCCGTTCGCTCGGAGCCTTGGATCATCAACATCCAGATCTACACCCAATCAAGTTATCGTAACTCATGTAAGATTGGGCCTCGTCCTCTATCACAGTGGACTAAGGCGGCCCAAGAACAGTTTGAGGCTCTCAAAAAGTTTCTAACAACCCCACTAGTCCTTAAGCCGCCTAACCGGGCCTCCGCCGATCAATCGACAGAGAATCTACTTCTATACATCTCATGCACAACTCACGTGGTAAGCACCACGTTAGTAGTCGAACGAAAGGAGGAAGGACATGCACATCCGGTTCAACATCCAGTATACTTCATCAGTGAAATCTCGGTCCCTCCAAGATCAGATACTCCTAAATCCAGAAGCTACTGTACGTAGTGCTCCTCATCGCGCGAAAACTGTGCCACTATTTCGATGGCCACAAAGTCATAATGGTCACAGGTTTCCCAATAGGCGACATACTCTACAATAGAGAAGCAATTGGAAGAACAACCAAGTGGATGTACGAACTTGATGCTCATGGCATGGAGTTTCGACCATGCAAGGCTATCAAGACCTAGGCCCTGATGGACTTCATATCAGAATGGATCGAGCAACAGGTTCCCAAAAACCTCGAGCCAACGGAAGTATGGAGGATGTACTTTGATGGGTCACTGAAGTTGCAAGGAGTCAGAGCATGCATCCTTTTCATTGCTGTAAGATCCACATTTTATAGTAAAGAAAGCATGGTATTATAGTTATGGTGTGTCTTTTTAATCTATGTGACAAACAACCCTCTTAGTATATGTGGCTAAGAAAATAAAGGACTATAAATACAATTTTTTAAAGAAATTATGCATCATGCTGGACCTTTTTGTTGTGTTGCATTTGAATTTAAGTTGGAATTAAATTTATGTTCAAAACCGAGTCAAATTTCTAATAAAGGAAAGGAATAGAAAATGAAATCAAGAAAATTCAAAGGAAAAAGAAAAAAAAGGAAAGGCTCTGTGGTCTTGGGCCGAATTGGACTGGCCGGACCATCTCCTTTTCCCCCATCCACAGTCCTGCCCAGCCCGCGTGCACCCTGACGTTGATAGGCTAGGCCCACGCGTCAGCCGCACTCTTGCGCCGTGTGTTCATACTTGGTCACTGACTGGTGGGCTCCACTCGATCAACGCGTTTACCATCACCGTTGCGTGGGCCCCAGGCGTCAGCCCGCCTTCTTCGCTGAAGCTGTTGCTGCGGTGCCCAACTCCCATAACCGTCGGCCGCCCCAGCTATCCCCCTTCTCCCCTGTGTTCCGTCGCTTCAGCCTTTATAAACGGACACCATGACCGCCCCACCTTCGTGTCTAACTCGGAGAGAACACCAATGCCATGTGCCGTGGGAGAGAGGAGAACCCAGGCCACCGCCGTCATCTCATCCGTGCACCACCGCTCGGAGTCTTAGAAGGGGTTGGGGGCCATCGCCGGAGCATCCTGAACGTGCGTTTGGAAGTTGTGTGCATTAGAGGTGGAGGGTTGCCGGGGGATTGTTCATCGGAGCTCTCGCACCATCACCAAGCCGCAGTCCGCCGCGGGCCGGACTCCTACGCGCGCCACCCTCAGTGAGTACAGTCTCCCCTATCTCTAATTGATCCGCACTACGTGTTGTGTCTGTTGATCGGGGTTTAGGGCATTAGACCGGGGGAATCGCTGTGGCTGGCAATGGTGTCGATGTGGATGCAATTCTTCCACCATGCTTGAAACGCGGGATGGGGTGGCGATTGCTGGCCATTGATTCCTGCACGGGCGCCTTGGATTAGAACTAGGGATCGATTCGGGCTTGGCCATTGGGGACCGCCCGATCTAGATCAATGGGCCGCGATGGGTCTCGTTCCAATAAAATCTTGACCGCAGATCTCGGGATCAATGGCTAGCCATGCATACTAGTTTGATTTTAACTGAATGTAATCGTGGCCGCCCAAGTCAAATTGGTCGGCTCCGGTTGGATCCACATGGTTATCCGTGGCATCTTTGTAAAATAGCCCCTGGGGAACGTAGAAACCAACCTGCCGTCCATGGGGGTTCAAGAAACCTTGCAGCTAGGTCCGATTTCATGCGAATTAGTCAGTGTGTTGTCTAGAAATGGTGGCCGCCATCCACAGCCCTAGAAAATATCTGAATTAATAAAAGGAAATGAATTTTTAGTATAGAAATAATTCCAGAAATCTTATAAAACTCGTAACTTAATCGTTGAAACTCCAAATTGGCCCGTTCCAGTCGTATTAGTTTCGTATTAATATTTTATATACATTAAGAACATTTGTTTAGTGTTTTAAAAGATAAATAAATATTTGGTTAGCCTAATGTTTATTGGACAAATTGTTCTAATCATAGTCAACATGATTAACTTGACCCATCTATGATTTAATTATAATATGAGCTTCAATTAAGTTTTAGGTTAGATTAAAGTTGAATCAGTGATCTCTTTGGATTGCAAGTCTCACATGATTTGTATTAATTTTCATAGAATATAATTTGGTTGTCTAATCACCAAGGACTTTGGAAAAATCATATCCTCTTAATCGAAACTCCAATTTTAGTGGTTCTTGAACCTACGATCTTGTAGCAACGCGTAGATCATTACTATGCATTTTCCCTCATGTTTGGTGTGATGTTAATTTCCCCTATGCAATGTTTGTTTGTATCGAGGAGCCTAGAGCTTAGCAGGTTGAAGTCTCTAAGAAGGAGCACGCTGAAGGCAAGTTGTGCCCTTGACCACTCTTCTTTACCTTATAATGTTCCTGTTAATTACCATGATATGCTCAGGTTAAATTGATGGGACCTAATAGGTCACCCTAGTTTGGTTTACCTTACACCTTGCTTACCACTTAACTTTTGTGTAGTATTTGCTATTGCTCTATGTGGTTTTGGGTGTTAAGATACATATTAATCATGATCATGCTATTTATTGTTATTGGATTATTTATTGTTCATGATAAGACTATTGTGTTAACTGGAACATGGAGAACCACCCGGGAAGACAGTGCTACCACAAGGGTGGTATAGGACGCCCTTGGCTGACTAATTAGGAAAGCCAGTGGAGGACTACCTTACCTGAAAGGGGCAAGGGCGGTAGAGGAGTTGTCGGTATAGGGAGGTTCTCGGGTTGATCATGCTGTGATGGATTTTCAGACGGGGGATTCCTATATCGCTCTTCTTAGAAACCGTAGCGAGTTTTCTAAAGCTAGTGGAACTTTGTAAAGGCCTCGTAGTGCTACCCTGCCCGTCCCCTCGGCAGAGATGAATGTGAAGTCATGATCCCATGGCAACTGGGTAACACGACTTATGGGTAAAGATGCAAAACCTCTATAGAGTGTAAAACTGGTATATCAGCCGTGCTCACGGTCATGAGTGCTCGGACCCTCACATGAGTAACTTATGGAATAAACTTAATTTGTCATATGCATTGCATTGTTGTCACACCCGGATTTAAGGGATAAAGCCAGGTGCGTCTCATATGTGCGCCAAAGAAGAACAACAAATATAATGACAAAGTGTATAGAGATAAATGTCACAAAATTAATAAATGTCATTATTACATAGAGGCAGTCTTACAAAAATAAATAATAATAAAGCGAACTAAACGTCCATCCATGGCGCCATAAAGCTGACTGGGAGAAGCTACCTAGATCATTTCGTACTCCTCATTGTACGGCTCCTCCTGGACCACCAGTTCTTCTCCTCTGGGGGTTTATATATCGCAAGTGTGAGCTCACAAAAGATCATAGCTCAACAATCCGTGGGGAATAATGTGCATGAACTCACCAACGGTGGCAGTTCATGTGATATGTAAGGCTGATCAACAATAGGGGTTAAAGCTGAGCATTGCTTTTTAATAAGTTGGTCAATTTTTATTAGCAATTACTAGATGTAAGTAAATACCAAACCATAATAATAATAGAACAAAATTAATAATAAATCTCGTGCAATGCAAATGATAAATTGAATTTAGTTCCATAATTTAATCATGCGAGAGTCCTGAGCTGCTCATGACCGCGAGCACGGCTAGTATACCAGTTTTACACTCTACAGAGGTTGTACCCTGTACCCACAAGTCATGTTACCCATTTGCCATGGGGTTGTATGGGCCCCATACACCTCTACCAAGGAAGCGAGGTAGGTTAACACTACGAGGCCTTTACAAAGTTTCACTAGCTTTAGAAAACCCGCTGTAACACCTCAGGTGTTACTTAGGGTGTCCACCCAAGGCTACACCACTTAAACCTACTATAACATGTGGTTTAGTTTGAGCAAAGTGCACCAAACTTAGAATTCAAATCCTAAGCAAGTGCAACCCATCTTAGATATCATACCTTAACCTATCATGCATCTCTAAAGTGGAGAATTGCCCAAAACCCTAATGCAAACCCCTTTGGACAATGGGAACCCTAGAAGTAAGTATGACCAAAAGGTCATGAAAACCTTATGATCATGGCTTGGGCCAAATATAAAGTTGTAGTACACTTAATAACCTACAAATAATAGTAAGAAAGTAACCCCAAAAAGATTTCAGAAAAACCCCAAAAGTTTCACCAAAGGGTTGAGCATGAAAGAAAAATCAGAATTTGTCTAAGTCCAAAACTAACCCTTGACCAAAGATCACACATGTTCACCCTCATTCAAACTTCAAAACATTTCGACCCAATTGACAAAGTGGCGCCAAATTACCCCTAGAATGCCCTGGAGAAAGTTGACACCTACCCTAAGACGTTTGACACGATTTGGCACAAGTTTTGTCTCGGTTTGGACATCTCTGACATAACCGACTTCCCACCCCCATATCTCTCTAACCCGACCACATCTACCCTTGGAACTCACATGAACTAGGTAGCTCTAGGTGCAGGGAAGAGATTTCTCACAGGCTCTAGGGCAAGATTCATACGTTTTGGCCGCTCAGCAGAGGGAAGAACACGGGCAGAAGCAAAGAGCCACGTGTTCGACGCGCTCTGAGCTCGCCAGAGCACGCCCGCGCGCGCCCGCGCGTGCCCCACGTCACGCCAAAGCCAAGCCGGCGCCATGGCCCACGCCCGCGCCTATAAAGCACCCAGGGACTTCGACCGTACCCCTCCGCACGCACTCGACCACACCGGAGCCCAAAACCACCGGCGTTTGCCCGTGCACGGCGTGCTCGCGGCCGCCCGATTCCCCCGCCATCGTAGACCGGCCAACAGAACCCTTCTCAACCCCGTCCGACCCTTAGAGAAGACTGTGCACACCTCGGTGAAGCTCCCCGAGCGAGGAATCGGAGTTTGCTTCGCCGGAGAAGCCAGTCCACGGTCGCCGGACTTCGCCCGACCGCCGGTGAGCGTAGACCGGGTAATCCTCTGCTCCATTCTTCAATTCCTTGTGCACCTAGCCTCTACGTCACCCCATGAAGCTCACCGTGCCATTGGATTGAACTATGTCGCCGTGGTTTGGCCGGAACACCCGCCGCCGACGAGAGCACTCGCCTGCGCACGTGGACCGGACGATTCCGGCCACCCCCGCTGTCGAGCCGTACACCATTGTGACCGCCAGGACCTCTCTCGCCGCCGGTAAGCCACGCCGCCCTTTTCTTTTTCGCAGGTGTCGGCGTTTCAAGACCGGGGGGTCCCTGGGCCGACGAGTGAAATGTCGTCGCGTGCCCCAGCCCAGATGGGTCGGCGCGAGGCCGAGCGCGAAGGGGGGAAAAGGCGGCCAGAGACGGGCGTGAGAGAGGTGGAAATCCCGCGGCCTTCGTGTTCGTCCTGCGCCCAGGTCGGGTGCGCTTGCAGTAGGGGGTTACAAGCATCCACGCGGGAGAGGGAGCGAGCGGCCTCACGCGAGCGCCTGTCCCGTCCTCTTCCCCGCGCGGCTAGCCCTCTGTAAGAGGGCCCTGGTCCTTCCTTTTATAGGCGTAAGGAGAGAATCCAGGTGTACAATGGGGGGTGTAGCGGAGTGCTACGTGTCTAGCGGAGGAGAGCTAGCGCCCTAAGTACACGCCATCGTGGCGGCCGGAGAGGTTTTGGCACCCGGTTCGTGTGGTGTCGTGGCCGTCGGAGGAGCGCTGGAGCCTGGCGGAAGGACAGCTGTCGGAGCTGTCGAGTCCTTGCTGACGTCCTCTTGCTTCCGTAAGGGGTTGAGAGCCGCCATCGTCATAGAGCGTGCGGGGCGCCATCATTACTTGTCTGGCGGAGTGAGCCAGATGGGACGCCGGTCTTGTTCCCCATAGCCTGAGTCAGCTTGGGGTAGGGAAATGATGGCGCCTCCCGTTGACGTGGTCGGTCCGCGCCCTAGGTTGGGCGATGTGGAGGCTCCTCCGAGGTCGAGGTCGAGTCTGTCTTCCGTGGCCGAGGTCGAGTCCGAGCCCCTGGGTCGGGCGAGGCGGAGACCGTCGGCTGAGGCCAGGGCTGAGTCCGAGCCCTGGGGTCGGGCGAAGCGGAGTTCGTCATCTTCCGGGGCTGAGCCCGAGTCCGAGCCCTGGGGTCGGGCGGATCGGAGTTCGCCGTCTTCCGGGGCTGAGCCCAAGTCCGAGCCCTAGGTCGGGCGGAGCGGAGTTCGCCGTCTTCTGGGGCTGAGCCCAAGTCCGAGCCCTGGGTCGGGCGGAGCGGAGTTCGCCGTCTTCCGGGGCTGAGCCCAAGTCCGAGCCCTGGGTTGGGCGGAGCGGAGTTCGCCGTCTTCCGGGGCTGAGCCCAAGTCCGAGCCCTGGGTCAGGCGGAGCGGAGTTTCCTATGGTGCTTGAGGCCGGGCCTGACTGCCTGTCAGCCTTACTCTGTCGAGTGACACAGCAGTCGGAGCGGCGCAGGCGGCGCAGGCGGTGCAGGCGGCGCTGTCCTTCTGTCAGGCCGGTCAGTGGAGCGGCGAAGTGACTGCGGTCACTTCGGCTCTGTCGACTGAAGGGCGCACGTCAGGATAAAGGTGTCAGGCCACCTTTGCATTAAATGCCCCTGCGATTTGGTCGGTTGGCGTGGCGATTTGGCCAGGGTTGCTTCTTGGCGAAGACTGGGCCTCGAGCGAGCCGGAAGTATGTTCGTCGCTGGGGGGCCTCGAGCGAGACGGAGATCCTACAGGGTCGGCTGCCCTTGCCCGAGGCTAGGCTCGGGCGAGGCGTGATCGAGTCCCTCGAATGGACCGATCCCTGACTTAATCGCACCCATCAGGCCTTTGCAACTTTGTGCTGATGGGGGTTACCAGCTGAGAATTAGGAGTCTTGAGGGTACCCCTAATTATGGTCCCCGACAGTAGCCCCCGAGCCTCGAAGGGAGTGTTAACACTCGCTTGGAGGCTTTTGTCGCACTTTTTTGCAAGGGGACCAACCTTTCTCGGTTGCGTTTTGTTCCGGTGGGTGCGCGCGAGCGCACCCGCCGGGTGTAGCCCCCGAGGCCTCGGAGGAGTGGTTTGACTCCTCCGAGGTCTTAATGCCTCGCGCAATGCTTCGGCTGGTCTAGTCGTTCCCTCATGCGAACCGGCCGTAGCCCGGGTGCACGGTCGGGTCCCAAGTTCTCGGGCTGGTATGTTGACGCTGTCAACGGTTTGGCCAGAGCCGGGTTTGCGAGAGCAGCCCCCGAGCCTCCGCACAGGGCGAGAGGACGGTCAGTGATAGACTCGACTTTTTTACATACGCCCCAGCGTCGCCTTTTCGCAAGGAGGAGGGGGGGAAAGCGCCATGTTGCCCTCGGAGGGCGCCGAACATGGTGTCTCCGGTGAGCTGCTGGCGGGTAATCCGAGCGGACGTCCGTGCCCCATTTGTTAGGGGTCGGCTAGAGGCCCAGAGGCGCGCCCAAAAGTACCTGCGGGTGATCTGCCGGACCCGGTCCCCTGTCGACGGGGTCCGAGGGCTCGTTGCCTCCCTCTGATGGGATTCCGTTACAAGATCGTTCCCGCTGGTCTCGGAAATGTCCTAGGGTACCTCGGGAGCGTAGCCCGAGCCTTGGTTATGTATCGAACGTACCCAGGGTCATCCCTCGCTCTATGTCTGAGGCGGCTGTGAACCCTTCGAGGGCCAGCCTTCGAACCCCAGATCAGTAGTGGGCGCGGAGCCCGAGTGGCCTGAGGCGGCCGTTGAACCCTTCCGAGGGGCCGGCCTTCGAACCTCTGACCAGTAGTGGGTGTGGAGCCCACGCGCTCTGAGGCGGCTGTTAAACCCCTCCGAGGGGCCAGCCTTCGAACCTCTGATCAGTAGGGAGGCTCGGAGCCTGTTTCCTTCACGGAGAAGGGTCCTTTTCGGGGTATCCCCCTTTCCCGGTCCCTGTTGTAATAGAGAGAAAGAGGAAAAGGAAAAGGACACGAAATCGAATGATGTGGCGTACCTTTTTTGACGCGGTCATTATGGCGAAGGCGAAGCATCGCTCGCTTCCCCTACCGGAGGCGCCGCTTGTCCCACCGCGGAGTTAATGCGACGGGGCGAGTGGTTCGCGGGGCGGCCGTTGCGCGTGCGCGAGCCGTTCGAGGAACGGAACACGGGTGCGCCGTCTTCACGCCGTGAGAGAGGGTTCTCTCACTGCCCCAGGATGGGACGTAAGTTTGGCTGACGACATGACCGCTGCTCCCGCCCGCCTGCCACCGCCATTACTGCCGGCCCATTTTTGGCCGTATTGACCGTCGTGCCTGGCTGGCACTGCTGGGTCGTACGCAGGGTTGCCTCGAGTCGCGGTACTGGTTCCGCAGTCGAGGAGGCGTGGCAGTGGTGCGAGTGGCGGTGCAGTTGCTTGCACGTAGCGACCGCCGCGTCGGTTGCATGACGCGTGGGCGTGGGGCCCCATGCTGGGTGCGTTGGAAGTCGGAGGGGCGTGCCCACTTGGCACGGTTGCATGCCGCCTGCATGGCTGCCCGCCCTTTCGCCCGCTGGTCTGGGCGAAAGCGGAGGAATGCTCGTAACCGCTGGGCAGTTGCATGCACCGCGCGCGGTGGTTTGGCTTCTTCTGCTCTGGGCCAGCTTGCAAGACGCGTGGGACCCAGCCCCCACGCCGTAGGGGGAGGACCTTGGAGCGTGTTGGAGAAGACTCAGCCCACGACGGCTGGGGATGCAAGAAGGGAGAGTCGCCTTTAAAAGGAGGGTGACCCCCTTGAAAGGCGACCATGTCTTCGCGCTCCCTTATGCATCGCATCTTTTCACCCTCCGAGCCCCCGGATGGGGGATGCCCGCAGTCCTTCCGCCTTGTCGTTGGAGGGACGCAACTCCGTGGGAGTCGGTACCTTTCAGCCATCGTTCGGCTTCAAGGATTTTCATCACGCGGCCCGGCTGCATCCCCTCGCCGGTGGTCACCCGAGACGGTGACCACCAGCCCCTGGATGGGGAGAAGCAAGCCGGGCTGTGATCTTGGTCCCGCCCTCAGCTTCAAGGATGTTCATCATCCTTGCTGGGGCGGAGAGCGAGGCGAGCCGGGGCTCTACCTCCTGCGCGGGTTGGCTGGCCACCTCCTCTTCCAGCTTCTGGTGGTGGAAACCATCCTCCAGCTCTGCGAAGGAGGCGTCCTCCAGCCATGCCGGGGAAGGCGAACTGTTGCTGCCCAGCTAGGATGCAACATTCCGCCCTCTTCCTCGCTTTCGTGGCGAGGACCTGCCGGTGCGCTTTGGAGCGGCCCGCTCTTTGGCTTTGATGGCTGGTTCGCGTCCCTTGAGCGGGAACGCGAACGAGAGCCTTCCGGTGGCCGCGTCCGTCCTGGGACCATGGCTGCTGCTGCAGAGGTCGCTGGCGAGTCGCCCAGAACTCGTCGCCCCACAGGCTCCCCGGTGTGGAGGTTGTTCATACCCGCGGGGACGGAACCGGAGTTCCGTTTGTAATGGCACTTTGAATGTCGGTCTTTTGTTCATTGTGGCTGTCGGGGCCTAAACGTGTCTGTATTTTTGGCGCGGAGCCGGGTTTTTTCCTCATTTTTGAGCACTAAGACTCGCCTGTTGGTTGTCTGAACCGCTTCACCAAGCGTGAGTCGCCCCGTGCAAAGGTGACGAGTGAGGTATTCGTATCCCGGAGGCGTAGGAGTCCCTCGGCTCGGTCGGCCTTGCTGTCCGAGGCTTCTCTTGCTTAGTTAAAGGAACCCCTCGGCCGCTCTTCGATGAGCCGAAGCTAGGGGTAGCGGTGTCAGCACGGACAGAGGCAGAGTTGGCTCGAAAAGAAGACTTGGTCGGCCGGAGCCTAGCCGGGTCGTCCGTTCACGGGACCGACGCTGGAGTTGATCTGCCGAGGCCTCGGGCCGGGCTGATGTCTTCGGGGGACAGCTGGCCGAGGCCTCGGGGTGACCAGCCGAGCCGCCTGCTCGAGCCGGATTCTTGGAGGAGACCCAGGCGGCGATGGCCCGGGCGTGATGATGAAGTCGTCCTTCAGAGTGGAGATCCTCGGACCACGTCGCCGTCGGAGGCTAGGTCGGACCTCGCCAAAGGTATAGTCGACGCCGAGGGTGCTGCTGCTCCCTTCAACTGTCAAGATTCGAGCCTGCAGGATCGGATTATCTTGTAGTGTGTGTTTTCTGCGGCCGCCGAGGCCCAAACACACCCTCACCGTGTTGTAAAGCTGCGCTTCTTTTCCTCTTGTTTCGAGCATCTGGATCTTTCCGTCGGTGACAGAATTGTCTGTGCGAGCGAGAGTTGCTTTTCACGGAAGGTGATGAGTGAGGTATCCGTATCCCAGAGGCGTAGGAATCCCTCGGCTCGGTCGGCCTTGCCGCTTACGCGCGCTCTTGCCCGTCCATGGGGTTCTGTCACCGACGCAGTCGAGAAGGCCCGAAGAATCGCTTCGGCAGAGGAGCTTTCGAGCGTGAAGACTTGTTCGGTCCGCAGAATTGCTTATCCGAACGCGAGTTACTTATCGCAGAAGGTGATGAGTGAGGTATCCGTATCCCGGAGGCGTAGGAGTCCCTCGGCTCGGTCAGCCTTGACTGCTTACGTGTACTCCGTCGTTTTCAGGATCCACTTTCGTCGTTTTCAGGATCCACTTTCGAAGTAGTCGAAAAGCACGAAAGACATTCTGGCAGAAAGGATCTTTTTTCGAGGAAAATTTCGACGCAGAGGGGGTTCCCCCCTTTTAGCCCCCGAGGGAGGGTTGGGCTTTGCCGAGGCAAGGCTGACCCTTCCTTGATGACTAAACTTTGCATGGGAGCAAGGTATATGAACAACTTGAAAACATCTTAAGGGTAGAAGCGACGTAGCTGTTGGATGTTCCAAGCGTTGCTGTAGACCTCGCCTTGACTGTTGGCCAGCTTGTACGTTCCGGGCTTCAGAACTTTGGCGATGACAAACGGCCCTTCCCAGGGAGGCGTGAGCTTGTGCCGCCCTCGGGCGTCCTGTCGCAGCCGAAGCACCAGGTCGCCCACCTGGAGGTCTCGGGACCGGACCCCTCGGGCGTGGTAGCGTCGCAGGGACTGCTGGTACCGTGCCGAGTGTAGTAAGGCCATGTCCCGAGCCTCTTCCGGCTGGTCCAGCGAGTCTTCTCGACTAGCTTGGTTGCTTTGGTCGGCATAGGCCCTCGTCCTCGGGGAACCGTATTCTAAGTCTGTGGGCAAGATGGCCTCGGCCCCATAGACTAGAAAGAACGGCGTGAAGCCCGTGGCTCGGCTCGGCGTTGTCCTCAGGCTCCAGACCACCGAGGGGAGTTCCTTCATCCATCGCTTGCCGAACTTGTTGAGGTCGTTGTAGATCCGAGGCTTGAGTCCTTGTAGAATCATGCCGTTGGCACGCTCTACTTGCCCATTCGTCATGGGGTGAGCCACGGCGGCCCAGTCCACCCGGATGTGGTCATCCTCGTAGAAGTCTAGGAACTTTCTGCCGGTGAACTGGGTGCCGTTGTCGGTGATGATGGAGTTCGGGACCCCAAAACGGTGGATGATGTTGGTGAAGAACGCCACCGCCTGTTCGGACCTGATGCTGTTTTGGGGTCGGACCTCGATCCACTTGGAGAATTTGTCGATGGCAACCAACAGGTGCGTGTAGCCCCCGGGTGCCTTCTGCAAGGGGCCGACAAGGTCCAGACACCACACGGCAAAAGGCCAAGTGATGGGTATCGTCTGCAGAGCCTGAGCAGGCAGGTGGGTCTGCCTTGCGTAGAACTGACACCCTTCGCAGGTGCGGACAATTCTAGTGGCGTCGGCCACCGCCGTCGGCCAGTAGAAACCTTGTCGGAAGGCGTTTCCTACAAGGGCTCGAGGTGCTGCGTGATGGCCGCAAGCCCCCGAGTGTATCTCTTGTAGGAGCTCCTGGCCTTCGGCGATGGAGATGCATCGCTGGAGGATGCCTGAGGGGCTGCGGTGGTAGAGCTCCTTCCCGTCCCCCACCAAGACAAACGACTTGGCGCGCCACGCCAACCGCCGAGCTTCGGCTCGGTCGAGGGGTAGCTCTCCTCGGTGGAGATATTGCAGGTACGGGGTCTGCGAGTTTCGATTAGGCGTGACCCCGCTTCGCTCCTCCTCGACGCGCAGTGCCTCACCCTCGGGGGCCGAGGGTACCTCGGGCCGAACAGAGGATGCCTCGGGCCGAGCCGAGGGTACCTCGGGCTCGGGCGTGTCGTCAATCTTGACGGAGGGTTGATGCAGGTCTCGGGAGAAGACGTCCGGGGGAACCGTTGTTCGCCCTGAGGCTATTTTAGCCAGCTCGTCCGCAGTCTCGTTGTAGCGCCGGACGATGTGGTTGAGCTCGAGCCCGTAGAACTTGTTTTCCAGGCGCCGAACCTCATCACAGTAGGCCTCCATCTTCGGGTCGCGGCAGTGGGAGTTCTTCATGACTTGGTCGATGACGAGCTGCGAGTCACCGCGAGCGTAGAGGCGTCGGACCCCTAGCTCGATGGCGATGCGCAACCCGTTGACCAGGGCCTCGTACTCAGCCACATTGTTGGAACCCGACCACCTTGAACGTGAGGGTTTCCCTTCGGAAGTTGGAGGGCGTTCCGAAGCAGACGGGAAGGTCGAGTTGTCCGAGGGGCTGGACACGCTTCCCGGGGATGATCCCATGGAAAGGCGCAACGCCTGCCCGGACCGAGGACAGATCAACACACAGGAGCCCGAGGGTCTCGGCGTAGATGATGTTGAGGCTGCTGCCTCCGTCCATGAGGACCTTGGTGAGCCTGATGTCGCCGATGACAGGGTCGACAACGAGCGGGTATTTCCCCGGGCTCGGCACATGGTCGGGGTGGTCGGCTTGGTCGAAGGTGATGGGCTTGTCGGACCAGTCTAGGTAGACTGGCGCCGCCACCTTCACCGAACAGACCTCCCGACGCTCTTGCTTGCGGTGCCAAGCCGAGGCGTTTGCTGCTTGCCCACCGTAGATCATGAAGCAGTCGCGGACCTTGGGGAACTCTCCTGCCTGGTGATCTTCCTTCTTGTCGTCGTTGCGAGCCCTGCCACCCTCCACGGGTGGCCCGGCCCTGTGGAAGTGGCGCCGAAGCATAGCGCACTCCTCAAGGGTGTGCTTGACGGGCCCCTGATGATAGGGGCACAGCTCTTTGAGCATCTTGTCGAAGAGGTTGGCACCTCCGGGTTTTCGAGGGTTCTTGTACTCGGCGGCGGCGACAAGGTCCGCATCGGTAGCGTCGCGTTTCGCTTGCGACTTCTTCTTGCCCTTCTTCTTGGCGCCGCGCTGAGTTGACGCCTCGGGGGCATCTTCCGGTGGGCGGCCCTGGGGCTGCTTGTCCTTCCGGAAGATAGCCTCAACCGCCTCCTGGCTAGAGGCGAACTTGGTGGCGATGTCCATCAGCTCACTCGCCCTGGTGGGGGTCTTGCGACCCAGCTTGCTCACCAGGTCGCGGCAGGTGGTGCCGGCGAGAAACGTGCCGATGACATCCGAATCGGTGATGTTGGGCAGCTCGATGCGCTGCTTCGAGAATCGCCGGATGTAGTCCCGGAGAGACTCTCCCGGCTGCTGCCGGCAGCTTCGGAGGTCCCAGGAGTTTCCAGGGCGTACGTACGTGCCCTGGAAATTGCCGGCGAAGGCTTGGACCAGGTCGTCCCAGTTGGAGATCTGCCCCGGAGGCAGGTGCTCCAACCAGGCGCGAGCGGTGTCGGAGAGGAACAGGGGGAGGTTGCGGATGATGAGGTTGTCATCGTCCGTTCCACCCAGTTGGCAGGCCAGCCGGTAATCCGCGAGCCACAGTTCCGGTCTTGTCTCCCCCGAGTACTTTGTGATAGTAGTCGGGGGTCGGAACCGGGTCGGGAACGGCGCCCGTCGTATGGCGCGGCTGAAAGCCTGCGGACCGGGTGGTTCGGGCGAGGGACTCCGATCCTCCCCGCTGTCGTAGCGTCCCCCACGCCTGGGGTGGTAGCCTCGGCGCACCCTCTCGTCGAGGTGGGCCCGACAGTCGCGGTGATGGTGCTCGTTGCCGAGGCGAGCCGGGGCCGCAGGCGCTGTGTTGCGCGTGCGCCCGGTGTGGACCGAGGCTTCCCGCATGAATCGGGAAGTCGCGACACGATGTTCTGAGGGGTACCCCTGCCTTCGGGAGGCGGAGCTTTCGGCCCGTCGGATCGCGGCGCCCTCAAGGAGATTCTTGAGCTCTCCCTGGATTCGCCGCCCCTCGGTGGTTGATGGCTCCGGCATCGCATGGAGAAGCATTGCTGCTGCAGCCAGGTTCTGGCTGACCCCACTAGAAGCGGGTGGCGGCCTCACCCTGACATCATCGGCGATGCGGTGCTGGAAGCCCTGGGGTAGATGACGCACTTCCCCGACCGGAGGTTGGCCCGCCCAATCCTGCCCGACGTCCCGGCGGATCGGCTCAAGTGTTCCTGCTCCCTCGTCGAGCCTGGCCTGCACCCCGCGGATTTGCTCGAGCTGTGGGTCATGACCCCCCGCCTGAACGGGGACCACGGCTAGCTCCCGTAGGATGTCAACGCGAGGCACAGGCCTAGGGAGATCACCATTCTCCGGCAAACCAAGATGGTTGCCTTCGGAGGGACCCCCTAGATCGACGTGGAAACATTCACGACTTGGGCCGCAGTCCTCGTCGCCGAGGCTGCGGCTACCGTCGGAACAGTCGGAAAGGCAGTAGTCGCATGCGGTCATGAAGTCCCGCATGGCACTGGGGTTACCAAGTCCGGAGAAATCCCAACAGAAGTCGGGCTCGTCATCTTCCTCGGACCCCGAGGGCCCGTAGGTCGAGACGTCCGTCAGCCGGTCCCAGGGTGACCGCATACGATACCCCAGAGGGTTTGGACTCGCCTCTACGAGAGCGTCCGCCAAAGCGAAGCCGCTTGGCGGGTCGAGGCTGAATCCAAGGGGCGTGAGATGGGAATCGGTCGGTACCTCTTGGTCGACGGGCGGTGATGAAGTCACGTCAGGGACTGACTGCACCGTCGTCTCAGGTACGAGGGTGACGCCCAGCAAGCCTTTCGCGAGCGTGCTGGCGTCGTCCGTTTGCTCGGAATTGGCGTGTTGCGGGGTGACAGCGCTCGTCTTCGTCTCAAACGCGAGGTCGATGCCCGACGCGCCCCCCGTTGGGGCGCCGGCGCCGTCGACTTGCTCGACAGCCGACGAGGTGCCGCCTCCTGCTTGGCCTTGGTTGCCCCGCCTCCTCCTCCGTCGGTGGGGGGAGAGGGCGGGGTGAGCTCGAATGTTGTTCTTCCACCACGCGGGGAAGACGTCATCGATTCCGCCGCCAGCGGGCGGGCTATCGGCCGCCATTGTCGCTGTCGCACGGCGGGGGAAGGAGTATCATGTCGTAGCTGCCGTCGAGGGACATGAACTCAAGACTCCCGAAATGGAGCACCGTCCCGGGCTGGAGAGGTTGCTGGAGACTGCCCATCTGGAGCTTGACGGGAAGCTGTTCGTCAACACGCAGCAGGCCCCTACCTGGCGCGCCAACTGTCGGCGTTTTGAGACCGGGGGGTCCCTGGGCCGACGAGTGAAATGTCGCCTCGTGCCCTAGCCCAGATGGGTCGGCGCGAGGCCGAGCGAGAAGGGGGGAAAGGCGGCCGGAGACGGGCGTGAGAGAGGTGGAAATCCCACGGCCTTCGTGTTCGTCCCGCGCCCAGGTCGGGTGCGCTTGCAGTAGGGGGTTACAAGCGTCCACGCGGGAGAGGGAGCGAGCGGCCTCACGCGAGCGCCTGTCCCGTCCTCTTCCCCGCGCGGCCAACCCTCTGTAAGAGGGCCCTGGTCCTTCCTTTTATAGGCGTAAGGAGAGGATCTAGGTGTACAATGGGGGGTGTAGCAGAGTGCTACGTGTCTAGCGGAGGAGAGCTAGCGCCCTAAGTACACGCCATCGTGGCGGCCGGAGAGGTTTTGGCACCCGGTTCGTGTGGTGTCGTGGCCTTCGGAGGAGCGCTGGAGCCTGGCGGAAGGACAACTGTCGGAGCTGTCGAGTCCTTGCTGACGTCCTCTTGCTTCCGTAAGGGGGTTGAGAGCCGCCATCATCATAGAGCGTGCGGGGCGCCATCATTACTTGTCTGGCGGAGCGAGCCAGATGGGACGCTGGTCTTGTTCCCCGTAGCCTGAGTCAGCTTGGGGTAGGGAAATGATGGCGCCTCCCGTTGACGTGGTCGGTCCGCGCCCTAGGATGGGCGATGTGGAGGCTCCTCCGAGGTCGAGGTCGAGTCTGTCTTCTGTGGCCGAGGTCGAGTCCGAGCCCCTGGGTCGGGCGAGGCCGAGACCGTCGGCTGAGGCCAGGGCTGAGTCCGAGCCCTGGGGTCAGGCGAAGCGGAGTTCGTCATCTTCCGGGGCTGAGCCCGAGTCCGAGCCTTGGGGTCGGGCGGATCGGAGTTCGCCGTCTTCCGGGGCTGAGCCCAAGTCCGAGCCCTGGGTTGGGCGGAGCGGAGTTCGCCGTCTTCCGGGGCTGAGCCCAAGTCCGAGCCCTGGGTCGGGCGGAGCGGAATTTCCTATGGTGCTTGAGGCCGGGTCTGACTGCCTATCAGCCTCACTCTGTCGAGTGGCACAGCATTCAGAGCGGAGCAGGCGGCGCTGTCCTTCTGTCAGGCCGGTCAGTGGAGCGGCGAAGTGACTGCGATCACTTCGGCTCCGTCGATTGAAGGGCGCGCGTCAGGATAAAGGTGTCAGGCCACCTTTGCATTAAATGCCCCTGCGATTTGGTCGGTTGGCGTGGCGATTTGGCCAGGGTTGCTTCTTGGCGAAGACTGGGCCTCGGGCGAGCCAGAAGTATGTTCGTCGCTGGAGGGGGGCCTCGGGCGAGACGGAGATCCTCCGGGGTCGGCTGCCCTTGCCCGAGGCTAGGCTCGGGCGAGGCATGATCGAGTCCCTCGAATGGACCGATCCCTGACTTAATCGCACCCATCAGGCCTTTGCAGCTTTGTGCTGATGGGGGTTACCAGCTGAGAATTAGGAGTCTTGAGGGTACCCCTAATTATGGTCCCCGACAGCAGGTACTGTTTAAAACTAGGGAGGGACCGCGGGGGAGAAGAAGAGAAGGATATGGGGTTTTGCGCATTGTAAGTGACATAGAGGAATAGTAGCGCAGGGGTATAACTGAGAGAGTTAGTTTGGAAAGAACCCGAGGACTTCGGTGCAAAGCGGTTTTCCAGGAAACCTTTTATTAAATCTGATTTAAATTTAAACAGAACTTGAATAATTCATATCTTCTGTTTTATTCACCCAAATCAAGTCAAACCAATTTTGCCAGATCTTAAATAATGTAAACTACTTAAGAAAAATAAAAAACCCCTAAGTGCTATAGAAAACTTTAGGGTTCTGATTTAAATATTGATTTGGCCAAAAGCTAAATAATAGGAGGAAAAATAGTTGCACTATTTAACTGAGGTTAAAATTTTTTAGAGAAGTACTTGACCACCTACTGACCTATTTAAAAATGATAAACCCCTCTGTACACCCCATTAAGGTAGAGTTTGCCATTTATTTTACATTGTGCTTAAAGTTAAAGAAAATAGGAAAGGTAATTTAAATAAAGAACCAGGGAGCCTCCATATTTTTGTTAGTCTACTTATTCATTATAGTTCACTAGAAAAATCTATTATACTCTGGTTTAGTACAAAATAATTGGGATACCTTTTACTTTAAGAAAACAAGGAAAACTTAGAAAAACCCTAGAAAAATAACCTCAAGGTGAAAACACTCCAAACCTTGGGAAAATTAATGTTTTGTTATTAAAAACATAGGAAAAATATGAAATCTGCTGTTTGACATTTTTCAAATAACAAGACAGTAGAAAGTGCCTTTTTGGCATTAAACTTTAGAAAATCACAACTAAATAACCATCAATTAACTTTCTGTGATTTTTGGCACAGAAGCTTGTTATTACTGTTAGATGCCAACAAAAATGACCCTTAGGACAGAACCCACCTCTAGTTAAGAGTTGTAGTGCAAAGTGACCCCTTTGCCCATCTTTTATTATTTTTGTCCAAGGCATAGTCTTTTTATTCTGAACCTCAAATTCCTAGAACAGACTATAGTGACCAATGGCAACCCACTGTAATTTTTACAGATTTTTTGGAAAAAGTTAAACTACTGTTGTAGTTCAAACCCACACTAGAATTCATAATTAGAAAATGAAAAAGGGGAAATTGATAATGGAAACTTGTGTCACCCTAACCCCACTAGCAAAACCCTTTTTAAATTGCCCACTGAAATATGTAAGGAAAATACAAATCCACTATGCTTATCCTTAACAAAACCTAAACCTCGAGTGATAAGCATAAACCACCAAAAGCCACGTATGACCAAGAAACCCTAAGTTACTAACTAACTTAGTTTTTCTTCCTTTAGCATACTGTTGCTAAATCCTGCATGATCATGACATACATATTCATTGCACTCGATAGATTGCAACCTCGCTGACGGAGAGTACGTCCTCGTGCCGGAGCAAGGAGCTGCTCAGGAGGTAGCCCAGGATCCAGCACCAGAGCCTACACCAGAGGATCTGCCTGCCACTGCTTTAGAAGGCAAGCCCCGGTTTATGCATAACCTGTTATTTATGCTATTTTACTACACTTATTGATTGTAGGATTGAATGTGCACTTACGTGTAGGAGTTGTTTGAAACCCTAGTTGCATGATCTCAGGAACCCTTTTGAGATGAATACTAGTATGCTAAGCCGAGTAGCTGCTTTATTAATTAGGATCTCGGTAGAAGTCGAGTGATTTTTCTAGCACTCGCGCGAGATCTGGAAATTGGTTGTATCCACTTTTTTAATATATATGCTGGTTTGTGGGCAACAATCCATGGGGATTGGTTGTCTACGGGATAAAAATTTGAATAAGGATTAAGGTGTGGTACCGTGAGTCAAGCGTTTGAACGTACTAAGCACATGACGAGAAATATGGTAAATTGGTAAGCCTAGTACCTGAGTGAACCTGGCAGTGGACATATCCCCTCACGCGACCTGAGACGAGGTCTCCCATTCCGGTTATGGTGGGTACAAGTGCGGTCACTGCACGACGGCAGTCGGGGTCAGTGAGGCATTGTACGCCAAGGCGGTGAGCCCTGATCTGCTGACGGGGAATTGATGGGGACGGTTGATGTGTGTGGGGACGGAGTGCCCCTACATGTCGTGTGTTTAGGTTTACCTTGCAAGGATAAAAACTCGATTCGAATTGTCTGCTTCTCGCAGCTAATGAGACTGCTTGATCCATGCTGCTACATTGAGTAACAAGTGGAAATGTGATGAGTTGACATAAGATGTTGATTGCTAAATATGTTTGATACTATGTATGAGTAGATAGTACACATTTAGCCTTAAGAGAGTCACACTTAGACTTGACAAAGATAAAATTTGATGTACAAACTCAGCTAGTGCTTTTGGCAACCAAACCCCACAGCCAAACAGCTGCATGTCTAGAGGTAGAGGAGTAGACTCCTCACACCAGGTAAGTCTAGCTGAGTATTAGTATACTCAGCCTTGCTTGTGGCACAATTTTACAGGTTCTTTGGAGGACATGGTTGCTGGAGTGACTTGGCCGTCCATCTTGCCACCAGGTTGGACTGTCGAGTTGGACCCCGCCTCGGCTGAGGAGGAGCATGAGGAGTGATGGGACAGGCTTCCCCATCCCTCCATTTATTTATCGTTAGTTTTATTCCGCTGCACTTCGAACAATGATGACTACTTTTGCAAAAACTCCGATGATGATGTAATAATTTAATACTCCTTAATGTATGGTTTTATGTTTTATTGTATTTGCTCTGTGACTCACCATCGAGTGAGATTGTGGTACTTGATCCTGTCAGTGGCCTCGTCGGACTAGATCCGAGGGATTGACGAGTTATTCCCATTTAAGTGTGGTCTAGCCTCTAAGGCGGGACGTAGGCACTTAAGTTGGAATGATTCGGGCAGTTCCGCCACAGCTGGTATCAGAGCTTGTACCACCACAGAGGAATCAATAAACTATAAATACCAGCCTTTTCCAAAGTAAAACTTGATAGAAACAAATGTTGGATAATAGGACGATCAGGATAGACCTAGGACGTGAAGCCTTGGGATGATAGAGGAATAGTTAGGTGGCTAAGTGATTAAGCCCTATAAGCTACTATAAGGGATGGGAGTTCTTCCCTATTCCCTTTATATTGATGTGAGGTCGTTCAGGACGAGCATGCATTCTTAATTAAACTAATGGATAATTGAGTAAGGACTTTAATACAAACTGATGACCAACTAAGTACCTAGTACCATTGTTACAGTTAGAAAGAGGCTGAGTTGTGTTTCCTTTTTCTTTTTATAATTCTTTTTCTTTTACTTACACTTAACCGTACACAGATGACTTCCCACGGATCCTCGGACGAAGGAAATGCACTGTCCCACACTGACGGGCTTGCACGAGAGGGCTTTCCCCGTATTTTGTGGGAGGTACTTCAGGGGGCCGGATACACGACGCCTCCTCAGTACGCGGTGCAGCAGTTGGAGAAGCACCGAGTGCCCCGTTGTAGGGTGAGGATGACCCTGGAGCCTCATCCCCTGCAGCCAGGCTGGCGTTCGCTGGACTCTGAGTCCTTTGGATACCGGGCTGAGGATATGATCGAGGCGATTGCTCTGCACGGGTTGACCACTTTCTGCGGATTCCACCCCTTGGAGCTGTCCACCCACCCCTTTGGCTTGTTCCCCGCTGAGAAGGAGGACGACCCAATGTGGAAGGACCGAGTGGAGCATGCCAAGGACATCTGGTCTATCTACCCAGGTCAGACTGCTCACTTGACAGTGCGGTGCATGAATGCGCTGTACCGTCTGCAAGTGATGCGTGGTGAGGCAATGTCCCATCTGATGGCACTGTTGGAGGCAACTAAGATCACCCTGGATAACAGAGAGGAGCTTGTGGTTGACTTGTCCACTGAGATGGTGGAAAAGGACTTACAGGTGGAGCAGCTGTCGAATGAGATCCAAGAGCTGGAGGAATTAGTGGGGACCAGGGAGAACACCATCGAGGTTCTCGAGGATCAGCTTATCAACACCCAGCAGCAGCTTGCCGAGGAAAATGAGCACCTGGATATGCATCACCAGGAGATCCCGGACATGGAGGCCAACGAGGATGTCGACATTGAGGGAGGAGAGGAGCCTGCCTCCAGCTTGGACACTGCTGGCTCAGGGAGACCACCTTCCCCCGAGTCGAGTGTTGCCTCGTTCGCTCACTAGGTCTCAGGGGTAGAGTTAGAAGTCGGTGGTGGTGGGACTCCTCAAAGCTAGCTTAGCTTTTGCACCCTTGGGGTACTAGGCTAGATAGAGTTGAGTCTTTTGGGCTCTTGATGTAATCGTGATAAACTCTTTTGGAAGTATGGTTGATGGATGATGTTAGTCTTAATTTGAGGAGGAAAGTTTATGCCTTGGGAGATCCTTTATGTTTATGCAAGAATCTATCAATTTCGCCTTTTGACTCTTTCATCGCGATTGAACCTTGAACCTTAAAGATGTATTATTGAGTATATATGTGATTTTTCAGATGGCCGAGAGAGCGCGTCGTGGTCAGAATGAGCGCGTTCCTCCACCGCCGCCACCGCCTCCCACTCTGCAGGAGCTAATGGCTCAGCAGAATGAGATCTTGAGGTAGCTAGCTCAACGCCAGCCACCACCTCAGCACTATGGTGGTGGAGATCATCAACGTCACCCCGAGGCAGCCACCTACCAGGAGTTCCTCAGTACCCAGCCTCCATTGTTCACCAGGGCAGAGGACCCACTTGATGCGGATGTATGGTTGAGAGTCGTGGAATCCAAATTCCCGCTACTCCATGGAGTTTGCTCAGAGGTCACTAAAGTCAGGTTCGCCACCCAGCAGCTTTGCGGACCCACAAGGACTTGGTGGGACCATTTTCTTGCTATGCAGCCAGATGACCGAGAGGTGGAATGGAGAGAGTTCAAGGCAGCTTTCAGGGGGCACCATATACCAGCCGGTATTATGGACCGAAAGCTCAACGAGTTTCTGGCACTCACTCAGGGAAACAGGACAGTGTTGCAGTATGCTCAGGCCTTTAATGACCTGTGCCAGTATGCTGGGTATCATGCAGACACGGACGAGAAGAAGAGGGACAGGTTCAGGAGGGGGCTCAGCACTAAGCTCCGTGACCGTCTCAACACCGTCAGGGCCAACAACTATAATGAGTTAGTCAACATGGACATTTCTCAGGAGGACTGTATCACCGCTCGTCAGGCAGAGAAGAAGAGGAAGACCCCTGTGGCAGGACCTTCAGCTCAGCCACAACGTTTCAGGATTGTGTCTGACACTCAGAACAGGGGACCGCAGCAGCAGCAAGGACGTTGGGTGATCCGACCACAACAGCAGCAGCAGGCACCCAACCGCACCCAGTTTCCAGCTCAGAGGAACAATCAGCAGCAGCAACATCGTTAGGCTAATGACAACAGGTGTTTCACATGTGGCAACACCGGACATTATGCCAGGAATTTCCCTAGAAACCAGCAGAGGCAGGGACAGAATGTGAACCAGAACCAAGGCAAGAGGCAGAAGGTGCAAGTGAGGCAAGGCAGGCTGAACTTCACCACCATGGCTGATATTCCAGAGGGAGCACCCGTCATGACTGGTATCTTTACCGTTTTGAATTATCCTGCTATTATTGTTTTTGATTCTGGTGCATCGCATAGTTTTATCAGTGCCAAATTTAGTGCCAAGTGTCAATTGCCTTTTCACCACACCAGCGGGGGTATTACAATTTCAACACCAGGAGGCAGGGTTGCCACCTACCAAATCAACAAGAATGTGCCTATAAAGTTTGGTAGTCTGATAATTAAAACAAACCTCCTCATTTTGGGTTTGGATAGTGTGGATATCATATTGGGAACTGACTGGTTGACCAAACATCAGGCAGTGATTGATATTGCAGCTAGGGCCATTGAAGTGCACTCACCGACCTGTGGTGAAACCACATTATATTTGCCCGACCAAGGCTATACCCGTTCTTGTGGCTTCGTGATGATAGAATCCCTAGTGGAAAGGATCCCAGTAGTCTGTGACTACCCAGATGTTTTTCCGGATGAATTGCTAGGGATGCCACCTGACCGAGACATCGAGTTCGCAATCGAATTGCAACCCGGGACTGCTCCTATTTCCAAGAGACCCTATAGGATGCCTCCCGCGGAATTGGCAGAATTGAAAAAGCAACTGCAAGAGCTGTTGGACAAGGGGTTCATTCGCCCAAGCACCTCACCTTGGGGATGTCCGACTTTATTTGTGAAGAAAAAGGATGAGAGTTTGAGAATGTGTGTTGATTACCGCCCTCTCAATGCGGTGACTATCAAGAACAAATACCCACTACCCCGCATTGATGTTTTGTTCGATCAGTTGGTGGGAGCCAAAGTGTTCTCCAAGATAGATCTTCGCTCGGGTTACCATCAGATCAAGATCCGTGCCAACAATATTCCTAAGACAGCCTTCTCAACCAGATATGGGCTTTATGAGTTTTTGGTGATGTCTTTTGGGCTCACAAATGCCCCGGCTTATTTTATGTACCTAATGAACTCAGTATTCATGCCAGAGTTGGACAAGTTCGTGGTCGTTTATTGATGATATTCTGGTCTATTCCAAGAATGAAGACGAACAAACTGAGCATCTGCACATCGTGCTTCAGCGGCTGCGCGATCATCATCTTTATGCTAAGTTGTCTAAATGTGAGTTCTGGCTAAAGGAAATTAAATTCTTGGGTCACACTGAAAGGGAATTAGGCTTACACCTAGTTCCTATATAATTTTGGTGGTTGAATTGTCCAACACAAATCTTTGGACTAACTAGTTTGCCCAAGTGTATAGATTATACAGGTGTAAAAGGTTCACACTCAGCCAATAAAAAGACCAAGTTTTGGATTCAACAAAGGAGCAATGAGGCAACCGAGGGCACCTCTAGCTGGAGGCACCGGACTGTCCGGTGTGCACCGGACAGTGTCCGGTGCGCCCAGAGGACACCAACTCAAACTCTTCGCCCTCGGGAATTCTCGGAAGCCGGCGCGCTATAATTCACCGGACTGTCCGGTGTGCACCGGACATGTCCGGTGCTCCAAGGAAGCGCAGTCTCCGGAACTCGCCAGCCTCGGGTTCGCGCGGCAGCCGCTCCGCTAAAATTCACCGGACTGTCCGGTGTGCACCGGACTGTCCGGTGTGCCAGCGGAGCAACGGCTCCCAACGGCGCCAACGGCTCCCTGCGGTGCATTTAATGCGCGCGCAGCGCGCGCAGACGTCAGGCACGCCCATACCGGTGCACCGGACATCAAACAGTACATGTCCGGTGTGCACCGGACACCCAGGCGGGCCCACAAGTCAGAAGCTCCAACGGCTAGAATCCAACGGCAGTGATGACGTGGCAGGGGGCACCGGACTGTCCGGTGTGCACCGGACTGTCCGGTGCGCCATCGAACAGACAGGTTCCCAACGGCCACATTTGGTGGTTGGGGCTATAAATACCCCAACCACCCCTCCATTCATTGCATCCAAGTTTTCCCACTTCTCAACCACTTACAAGAGCTAGGCATTCAATTCTAGACACATTCAAAGAGATCAAATCCTCTCCAATTCCACACAAAACCCTAGTGACTAGTGAGAGTGATTTGCCGTGTTCATTTGAGCTCTTGCGCTTGGATTGCTTCTTTTCTTTCTCACTTGTTCTTGTGATCAAAACTCCACTGTAATCAAGGCAAGAGGCACCAATTGTGTGGTGGCCCTTGCGGGGAAGTTTTGTTCCCGGCTTTGATTTGAGAAGAGAAGCTCACTCGGTCCGAGGGACCGTTTGAGAGAGGGAAGGGTTGAAAGAGACCCGGCCTTTGTGGCCTCCTCAACGGGGAGTAGGTTTGAGAGAACCGAACCTCGGTAAAACAAATCCGTCTGTCACACTTCATTATTTGCTCGCGATTTGTGTTGCGCCCTCTCTCGCGGACTCGTTTATATTTCTAACGCTAACCCGTCTTGTAGTTGTGTTTATATTTGTAAATTTCAGTTTCGCCCTATTCACCCCCCCTCTAGGCGACTATCAATTGGTATCAAAGCCCGGTGCTTCATTAGAGCCTAACCGCTCGAAGTGATGTCGGGAGATCACGCCAAGAAAGAGATGGAGACCGGCGAAAAGCCCACTACAAGCCACGGGAGCACTTCATCGGAAGAGTCCCGCACCAAAAGGAGGGAGAAGAAGAAGAGCTCCTCCAACAAAGGGAAGGAGAAGAAATCTTCTTCTCACCACAAAGAGAAGAAGGAAAAATCTTCTTCCCACAAGCCGCATCGGAAAGGCGACAAGCACAAGAGGATGAGGAAGGTGGTCTACTACGAGACCGACACTTCATCAACATCGACCTCCGACTCCGATGCACCCTCCGTCACTTCTAAGCGCCAAGAGCGCAAGAAGTATAGTAAGATCCCCCTACGCTACCCTCGCATTTCCAAACATACACCTTTACTTTCCGTCCCATTAGGCAAACCACCAACTTTTGATGGTGAAGATTACGCTAGGTGGAGCGATTTAATACGATTTCATCTAACCTCGCTCCACAAAAGCATATGGGATGTTGTTGAGTTTGGCGCGCAGGTACCATCCGTAGGGGATGAGGACTATGATGAGGATGAGGTGGCCCAAATCGAGCACTTCAACTCTCAAGCAACAACAATACTCCTCGCCTCTCTAAGTAGAGAGGAGTATAACAAAGTACAAGGGTTGAAGAGCGCCAAGGAGATTTGGGATTTACTCAAGACCGCGCATGAAGGTGATGAGCTCACCAAGATCACCAAGCGGGAAACGATTGAGGGGGAGCTCGGTCGGTTCCGGCTTCGAAAAGGGGAGGAGCCACAACACATGTACAATCGGCTCAAGACCTTGGTGAACCAAGCGCGCAACCTCGGGAGCGTAAAGTGGGATGACCACGAGGTGGTTAAGGTTATTCTAAGATCACTTATTTTCCTTAACCCTACTCAAGTTCAATTAATCCGTGGTAATCCTAGATATACTAAAATGACCCCCGAGGAAGTTATCGGGAATTTTGTGAGTTTTGAGTGCATGATCGAAGGCTCGAGGAAGATCAACGAGCTTGATGATGCCACCACATCCGAAGCTCAACCCGTTGCATTCAAGGCAACGGAGGAGAAGAAGGAGGAGTCTACACCAAGTCGACAACCCATAGACGCCTCCAAGCTCGACAATGAGGAAATGGCGCTCGTCATCAAGAGCTTCCGTCAAATCCTCAAGCAAAGGAGGGGAAAGGATTACAAGTCCCGCTCCAAGAAGGTTTGCTACAAGTGTGGTAAGCCCGGTCATTTTATTGCTAAATGTCCTATATCTAGTGACAGTGACCGAGGCGACGACAAGAAGGGAAGAAGAAAGGAGAAGAAGAGGTACTACAAGAAGAAGGGCGGCGATGCCCATGTTTGTCGCGAGTGGGACTCCGACGAAAGCTCAAGCGACTCCTCCGACGACGAGGACGCCGCCAACATCGCCGTCACCAAGGGACTCCTCTTCCCCAACGTCGGCCACAAGTGCCTCATGGCAAAGGACGGCAAAAAGAAGGTTAAATCTAAATCCTCCACTAAATATGAATCCTCTAGTGATGACAATGCTAGTGATGAGGAAGATAACTTGCGTTCCCTTTTTGCCAACCTTAACATAGCTCAAAAGGAAAAATTGAATGAATTGGTCAGTGCTATTCATGAAAAGGATGACCTTTTGGATTCCCAAGAGGATTGTCTAATTAAAGAAAACAAAAAACATGTTAAGGTTAAAAAGGCTTATGCTCTTGAAATTGAAAAATGTGAAAAGTTATCTAGTGAGCTAAGCACTTGCCGTGAGATGATTGACAACCCTAGGAATGAAAATGCTAGTTTAAATGCTAAGGTTGATTCACATGTTTGTAATGTTTCAATTCCCAATCCTAGAGATAATAATGATGATTTGCTTGCTAGGATTGAAGAATTAAACATTTCTCTTGCTGGCCTTAGATTAGAGAATGAAAATTTGATTGCTAAGGCTAAAGATTTTGATGTTTGCAAAGTTACAATTGCCGATCTTAGAGATAAGAATGATATACTTCGTGCTAAGATTGTGGAACTTAATTCTTGCAAACCATCTACATCTACCATTGAGCATGTCACTATTTGTACTAGATGTAGAGATGTTGATATTAATGCTATTCATGATCATATGACTTTAATTAAACAACAAAATGATCATATAGCAAAACTAGATGCTAAAATTGCCGAGCACAACTTAGAAAATGAGAAATTTAAATTTGCTCGTAGCATGCTTTACAATGGGAGACGCCCGGGCATTAAGGATGGCATTGGCTTCCAAAGGGGAGACAATGTCAAAATTAGTGCCCCTCCTAAGAGATTGTCCAACTTTGTTAAGGGCAAAGCTCCCATGCCTCATGATAACGAGGGTTACATTTTATACCCTGCCGGCTATCCTGAGAGCAAAATTAGGAAGATTCATTCTAGGAAGTCTCACTCTGGCCCTAATCATGCTTTTATGTATAAGGGTGAGACATCTAGTTCTAGGCAACCAACCCATGCTAAGTTGCCTAAGAAGAAAATTCCTAATGCATCAAATGATCATGCCATTTCATTTAAAACTTTTGATGCATCTTATGTGCTTACTAGCAAATCCGACAAGGTAGTTGCCAAATTTGTTGGGGGCAAACACAAGGGCTCCAAGACTTGTGTTTGGATACCCAAAGTTCTTGTTTCTAATGCCAAAGGACCCAAAACAGTTTGGGTACCTAAAGTCAAGAACTAAAATTGTTTTGTAGGTTTATGCATCCGGGGGCTCAAGTTGGATACTCGACAGCGGGTGCACAAACCACATGACAGGGGAGAAAAGAATGTTCTCCTCATATGAGAAAAACCAAGATCCCCAACGAGCTATCACATTCGGGGATGGAAATCAAGGTTTGGTCAAAGGATTGGGTAAAATTGCTATATCTCCTGACCATTCTATTTCCAATGTTTTTCTTGTAGATTCTTTAGATTACAACTTGCTTTCTGTTTCTCAATTATGTCAAATGGGCTACAACTGTCTTTTTACTGATGTAGGTGTCACTGTCTTTAGAAGAAGTGATGATTCAATAGCATTTAAGGGAGTGTTAGAGGGTCAGCTATACCTGGTAGATTTTGATAGAGCTGAACTCGACACTTGCTTAATTGCTAAGACTAACATGGGTTGGCTCTGGCACCGCCGACTAGCCCATGTCGGGATGAAGAATCTTCACAAGCTTCTAAAGGGAGAGCACATTTTAGGATTAACAAATGTTCATTTTGAGAAAGACAGGATTTGTAGCGCATGCCACGCAGGGAAGCAAGTTGGAGTCCATCATCCACACAAGAACATCATGACGACCGACAGGCCGCTTGAGCTGCTCCACATGGATCTATTCGGCCCAATTGCTTACATAAGCATCGGCGGGAGTAAGTATTGTCTTGTAATAGTGGATGATTATTCTCGCTTCACTTGGGTATTCTTTTTACAGGAAAAATCTCAAACCCAAGAGACCTTAAAGGGATTCTTGAGACGGGCTCAAAATGAGTTCGGCTTAAGGATCAAGAAAATAAGAAGCGACAACGGGACGGAGTTCAAGAACTCACAAATTGAAGGCTTCCTTGAGGAGGAGGGCATCAAGCATGAGTTCTCCTCTCCCTACACGCCACAACAAAATGGTGTAGTGGAGAGAAAGAATCGAACTCTATTGGACATGGCAAGAACCATGCTTGATGAGTACAAGACACCGGACCGGTTTTGGGCCGAAGCGGTCAACACCGCCTGCTACGCCATCAACCGGTTATATCTTCACCGAATCCTCAAGAAGACATCATATGAACTCCTAACCGGTAAAAAGCCCAACATTTCATACTTTAGAGTTTTTGGTAGCAAATGCTTTATTCTTGTTAAAAGAGGTAGAAAATCCAAATTTGCTCCTAAAACTGTAGAAGGCTTTTTACTTGGTTATGACTCAAACACAAGGGCATATAGAGTCTTTAACAAGTCCACTGGACTAGTTGAAGTCTCATGTGACGTTGTGTTTGATGAAACTAACGGCTCTCAAGTAGAGCAAGTTGATCTTGATGAGATAGGTAATGAAGAGGCTCCATGCATCGCGCTAAGGAACATGTCCATTGGGGATGTGTGTCCTAAGGAATCCGAAGAGCCTCCAAATGCACAAGATCAACCATCCTCCTCCACGCAAGCATCTTCACCGACTCCAAATGAGGATGAAGCTCAAGTTGATGAAGTAGAAGATCAAGCAAATGAGCCACCTCAAGATGACGGCAATGATCAAGGGGGAGATGAAAATAATCAAGAAAAGGAGGATGAGGAAGAACCAAGACCGCCACACCCAAGAGTCCACCAAGCAATCCAACGAGATCACCCCGTCGACACTATCCTCGGAGACATTCATAAGGGGGTAACTACTAGATCTCGGGTTGCTCATTTTTGTGAACATTACTCTTTTGTTTCCTCTATTGAGCCACACAGGGTAGAGGAAGCTCTCCAAGATTCGGATTGGGTGGTGGCGATGCAAGAGGAGCTCAACAATTTCACGAGGAACGAGGTATGGCATTTAGTTCCACGTCCTAACCAAAATGTTGTAGGAACCAAATGGGTCTTCCGCAACAAGCAAGATGAGCATGGTGTGGTGACAAGGAACAAAGCTCGACTCGTGGCCAAGGGGTATTCACAAGTCGAAGGTTTGGATTTTGGTGAAACCTATGCACCCGTAGCTAGGCTTGAGTCAATTCGCATACTATTGGCCTATGCTACTTACCATGGCTTTAAGCTTTATCAAATGGACGTGAAAAGTGCCTTCCTCAATGGACCAATCAAGGAAGAGGTCTATGTTGAGCAACCTCCCGGCTTTGAAGACAGTAAGTACCCTAACCATGTCTATAGGCTCTCTAAGGCGCTTTATGGGCTCAAGCAAGCCCCAAGAGCATGGTATGAATGCCTAAGAGATTTCCTTATTACTAATGGCTTCAAAGTCGGCAAGGCCGATCCTACTTTATTCACTAAAACTCTTGACAATGATTTGTTTGTATGCCAAATTTATGTTGATGATATTATATTTGGGTCTACTAACGAATCTACATGTGAAGAATTTAGTAGGATCATGACAAAGAAATTCGAGATGTCTATGATGGGGGAGTTGAAGTATTTCTTAGGATTTCAAGTGAAGCAACTCCAAGAAGGCACCTTCATTAGCCAAACGAAGTACACTCAAGACATTCTTGCTAAGTTTGGGATGAAGGATGCCAAACCCATCAAGACAGCCATGGGAACTAATGGGCATCTCGACCTCGACACGGGAGGTAAGTCCGTGGATCAAAAGGTATACCGGTCGATGATTGGTTCATTGCTTTATTTATGTGCATCTCGACCAGACATTATGCTTTCCGTATGCATGTGTGCAAGATTCCAATCCGACCCTAAGGAATCCCACCTTACGGCCGTAAAACGAATCTTGAGATATTTGGCTTACACACCTAAGTTTGGGCTTTGGTACCCTCGGGGATCCACTTTTGATTTGATTGGTTATTCGGATGCCGACTGGGCGGGGTGTAAGATTAATAGGAAGAGCACATCGGGGACTTGCCAGTTCTTGGGAAGATCCTTGGTGTCATGGGCTTCAAAGAAGCAAAATTCAGTCGCTCTTTCCACCGCCGAAGCCGAGTACATTGCCGCAGGTCATTGTTGCGCGCAATTGCTTTGGATGAGGCAAACCCTGCGGGACTACGGTTACAAATTAACCAAAGTCCCTTTGCTATGTGATAATGAGAGTGCAATCAAAATGGCCGACAATCCCGTCGAGCATAGCCGCACTAAGCACATAGCCATTCGGTATCATTTTCTTAGGGATCACCAACAAAAGGGGGATATCGAGATTTCTTACATTAATACTAAAGATCAATTAGCCGATATCTTTACCAAGCCACTTGATGAACAATCTTTTACCAGACTTAGGCATGAGCTCAATATTCTTGATTCTAGAAATTTCTTTTGCTAGCTTGCACACATAGCTCATTTGAATACCTTTGATCATATCTCTTTTATATGCTATGACTAATGTGTTTTCAAGTCTATTTCAAACCAAGTCATAGGTATATTGAAAGGGAATTGGAGTCTTCGGCGAAGACAAAGGCTTCCACTCCGTAACTCATCCTTCGCCATCACTCCAAGCAACTCTCTATTCTTTGGGGAGAAATGAGCATCAAAGAAAAGGACTTCTCCTTTGGTATAATCTCAACCCATTTATTTATGACCAAAGAGGAAGATAGCACTTCGAGGGCTCTAATGATTCCGTTTTGGCGATTCATGCCAAAAAGGGGGAGAAATGAGCCCAAAGCAAAAGGACCGCACCACCACCAATTTCAAAAAAAACTTAGTGCTTTCCAAAAGTATTTATCAATTGGTTTTCCTACTATGTTCAAAAGGGGGAGAAAGTAGTATTTCAAAAATATATCAAAACCCTCTTGAACACTAAGAGGTGGATCTCATTTAGGGGGAGTTTTGTTAAGTCAAAGGAAAAGCATTTGAAACAGGGGGAGAAAATTTCAAATCTTGAAAAATGCTTTGCAAACTCTTATTCATTTACCTTTGACTATTTGCAAAAGATCTTTGAAATGGATTTACAAAAGGATTTGCAAAAACAAAACATGTGGTGCAAACGTGGTCCAAAATGCTAAATAAGAAAGAAACATTCCATGCATATCTTGTAAGTAGTTTTATTGGCTCAATTCCAAGCAACCTTTACACTTACATTATGCAAACTAGTTCAATTATGCACTTCTATATTTGCTTTGGTTTGTGTTGGCATCAATCACCAAAAAGGGGGAGATTGAAAGGGAATTAGGCTTACACCTAGTTCCTATATAATTTTGGTGGTTGAATTGTCCAACACAAATCTTTGGACTAACTAGTTTGCCCAAGTGTATAGATTATACAGGTGTAAAAGGTTCACACTCAGCCAATAAAAAGACCAAGTTTTGGATTCAACAAAGGAGCAATGAGGCAACCGAGGGCACCTCTGGCTGGAGGCACCGGACTGTCCGGTGTGCACCGGACAGTGTCCGGTGCGCCCAGAGGACACCAACTCAAACTCTTCGCCCTCGGGAATTCTCGGAAGCCGGCGCGCTATAATTCACCGGACTGTCCGGTGTGCACCGGACATGTCCGGTGCTCCAAGGAAGCGCAGTCTCCGGAACTCGCCAGCCTCGGGTTCGCGCGGCAGCCGCTCCGCTAAAATTCACCGGACTGTCCGGTGTGCACCGGACTGTCCGGTGTGCCAGCGGAGCAACGGCTCCCTGCGGCGCCAACGGCTCCCTGCGGTGCATTTAATGCGCGCGCAGCGCGCGCAGACGTCAGGCACGCCCATACCGGTGCACCGGACATCAAACAGTACATGTCCGGTGTGCACCGGACACCCAGGCGGGCCCACAAGTCAGAAGCTCCAACGGCTAGAATCCAACGGCAGTGATGACGTGGCAGGGGGCACCGGACTGTCCGGTGTGCACCGGACTGTCCGGTGCGCCATCGAACAGACAGGTTCCCAACGGCCACATTTGGTGGTTGGGGCTATAAATACCCCAACCACCCCTCCATTCATTGCATCCAAGTTTTCCCACTTCTCAACCACTTACAAGAGCTAGGCATTCAATTCTAGACACATTCAAAGAGATCAAATCCTCTCCAATTCCACACAAAACCTTAGTGACTAGTGAGAGTGATTTGCCGTGTTCATTTGAGCTCTTGCGCTTGGATTGCTTCTTTTCTTTCTCACTTGTTCTTGTGATCAAAACTCCATTGTAATCAAGGCAAGAGGCACCAATTGTGTGGTGGCCCTTGCGGGGAAGTTTTGTTCCCGGCTTTGATTTGAGAAGAGAAGCTCACTCGGTCCGAGGGACCGTTTGAGAGAGGGAAGGGTTGAAAGAGACCCGGCCTTTGTGGCCTCCTCAACGGGGAGTAGGTTTGAGAGAACCGAACCTCGGTAAAACAAATCCGTGTGTCACACTTCATTATTTGCTCGCGATTTGTGTTGCGCCCTCTCTCGCAGACTCGTTTATATTTCTAACGCTAACCCGTCTTGTAGTTGTGTTTATATTTGTAAATTTCAGTTCGCCCTATTCACCCCCCCTCTAGGCGACTATCACACACAATTTCTCAGGATGGAATATCAGTTGATCCTAAGAAGGTACAAGAGGTAATGGATTGGAAACCCCCGACTACAGTGAGGCAGATTCGGAGTTTTCTGGGATTGGCAGGGTATTATCGACGATTTATTCCGGATTTCTCCAGAATTGCCAAACCAATGACTGAATTGTTGAAGAAGGGAGTCAAGTATAATTGGAGCCAAAAGTGCGAAGATGCCTTTCATACACTAAGGCAGCATTTGACAACAGCCCCAGTACTAGCTCAACCTGATAACACCAAGCCCTTTGAAGTTTATTGTGATGCTTCTGGTACTGGATTGGGATGTGTCTTAATGCAAGATAACAGAGTAATTGCTTATGCCTCCCGAGCACTCAGACCCCATGAGCAGAACTACCCTACACATGATCTGGAGTTAGCAGCCGTGGTTCATGCTCTCAAGATATGGAGACACTACTTGATGGGAGCTCACTATAACATTTACACTGATCACAAGAGTCTCAAATACATTTTCACTCAGGCAGATCTTAACATGAGGGAGAGAAGATGGTTGGAGTTAATCAAGGACTATGATTTGGAGGTGCATTACCATCCGGGCAAAGCCAATGTTGTGGCAGATGCCTTGAGCAGAAAGGCCCATTGCAATTGTATGAGCATGGATGCAAGAGTTACCACCCTGTGTGATGAGTTGTGCAAGCTGAACCTGGAAGTTGTTTCTTCAGGTGATTTAAATTATATCTCAGTGGAGCCCACATTACAAGAGCAAATAGTCAGGGCACAGATTGAAGACAAGGGTGTTCAGGTTATCAAAGAAATGATCAAGCAGAAGGCAGAGAAATACAAGTGCTTCCGTCAGGACAGCAAGGGAATTCTATGGTTTGGAGATCGATTGGTTGTTCCCAAGGACCCTGAGCTCAGAAAGAAGATATTGGATGAAGCTCACCTTTCAAAATTCTCCATGCACCCCGGCAGCAACAAGATGTATCATGATCTCAGATCCTTATACTGGTGGACCAGAATGAAGAGGGAGATTGCCAAGTACATATCCGAGTGTGACACCTGCCAGAGGATCAAAGCCAGTCATTTGAAGGCAGCAGGCCCTTTGCAACCCCTTCCCATACCATCTTGGAAATGGGAGGACATTTGCATGGACTTTATCGTGGGATTGCCTAATACCTCCAGGCACCATGATCCCATTTGGGTCATTGTGGATAGATTGACCAAGTCAGCTCATTTCTTGCCAGTACACACCACCCACAGGACGGAGAAGTATGCGGAAATCTACATTGACGAGATAGTTCGTTTGCATGGAATACCAAGGACTATAGTATCAGACAGAGGAGCACCATTTGTGGCACAATTTTGGGAGCAATTGCAAGAATCACTTGGGACCCATGTAATACGAAGCTCAGCATACCATCCTCAAACAGATGGCCAGACCGAAAGGGTGAATCAGATTTTGGAAGACATGTTGAGGGCATGTGCGCTACACTATGGAAGGGATTGGGACAAGTGTCTTTGTTTGGCAGAGTTTTCCTATAATAACAGCTACCAGTCCAGTTTAAAAATGGCACCTTTTGAAACCTTGTATGGGAGAAGGTGTAGGACCCCGCTGAATTGGTCTCAAGCAGGAGAGAGGGAAATATTTGGGCCAGATTTGGTACTTGAAGCAGAGGAAAAGGTCAGAGTCATCAAGAAGAACTTAGAAGCTGCTCAGGCCAGGCAAAAGAGCTATCATGATAAGAGGCGGAAGCCTCTATAGTTTGAAGTGGGAGAGCATGTTTACCTTAAGGTGTCACCCACCAAGGGTGTCCAGAGATTTGGGATCAAGGGCAAGTTAGCTCCTCGCTACATTGGACCCTACGAGATCAAGGAGACTTGTGGACCCGTAGCCTATCAATTGAAATTGCCACCCCACATGTCAGCAGTTCACAATGTGTTTCATGTATCTCAGCTGCGGAAATGTGTCCGCCTACCCACTGAAGTGCTACCTGAGCCAGACATTGAAATAGAACCAGACTTGTCCTATCAAGAGTACCCCGTCAAGGTATTGGATCAGAAAGAGAGATCAACGCGGGCAAGGTCGATCAGAATGTATAAGGTTCAGTGGAGTCACCATTCAGTGGAAGAAGCTACATGGGAAACTGAGGATTTTCTACGCTCTCGCTTCCTCGACTTTCTGCCCAAAGGAGTCGGTACGTAACCCCAAAACCCCACCCCCACCTGCCCTTTGAATACCAATATAATAAAAACTTAGATGGCAAGGGTAGTCTAAGTTGTGGATTTGACTTAAAAGGGACTTCCTTCTGAAGTCGCAAAGAGAATGACATTCGAAGAGCAGTTAGCTAGAGAAACTTGAACAAAAGAAGGAACAACACACCAACACACCTTCTTGGTACCCCTCCAAAGGACTCTACCTAAAATCTCGGGACGAGATTCCTTTAAGGGGGGAGGGCTGTAACACCTCAGGTGTTACTTAGGGTGTCCACCCAAGGCTACACCACTTAAACCTACTATCACATGTGGTTTAGTTTGAGCAAAGTGCACCAAACTTAGAATTGAAATCCTAAGCAAGTGCAACCCATCTTAGATATCATACCTTAACCTATCATGCATCTCTAAAGTGGAGAATTGCCCAAAACCCTAATGCAAACCCCTTTGGACAATGGGAACCCTAGAAGTAAGTATGACCAAAAGGTCATAAAAACCTTATGATCATGGCTTGGGCCAAATATAAAAGTTGTAGTACACTTAATAACCTACAAATAATAGTAAGAAAGTAACCCCAAAAAGATTTCAGAAAAACCCCAAAAGTTTCACCAAAGGGTTGAGCATGAAAGAAAAATCAGAATTTGTCTAAGTTCAAAACTAACCCTTGACCAAAGATCACACATGTTCACCCTCATTCAAACTTCAAAACATTTCGACCCAATTGACAAAGTGGCGCCAAATTACCCCTAGAATGCCCTGGAGAAAGTTGACACCTACCCTAAGACGTTTGACACGACTTGGCACATGTTTTGTCTCGGTTTGGACATCTCTGACATAGCCGACTTCCCACCCCCATATCTCTCTAACCCGACCACATCTACCCTTGGAACTCACATGAACTAGGTAGCTCTAGGTGCAGGGAAGAGATCTCTCATAGGCTCTAGGGCAAGATTCGTACGTTTTGGCCGCTCAGCAGAGGGAAGAACACGAGCAGAAGCAAAGAGCCACGTGTTCGACGCGCTCTGAGCTCGCCAGAGCACGCCCCGCTCGCGCCCCCGCGTGCCCCGCGTCGCGCCAAAGCCAAGCCGGTGCCATGGCCCGCGCCCGCGCCTATAAAGCACCCAGGGACTTCGACCGTACCCCTCCGCACGCGCTCGACTTCACCGGAGCCCAAAACCACCGGCGTTTGCCCGTGCACGGCTTGCCCGCGGCCGCCCGATTCCTCCGCCACCATAGACCGGCCAACAGAACCCTTCCCAACCCCGTTCGACCCTCGGAGAAGACTGTGCACACCTCGGTGAAGCTCCCCGAGCGAGGAATCGGAGTTTGCTTCGCCGGAGAAGCCAGTCCACGGTCGCCGGACTTCGCCCGACCGCCGGTGAGCGTAGACCGGGTAATCCTCTGCTCCATTCTTCGATTCCTTGTGCACCTAGCCTCTACGTCACCCCGTGAAGCTCACCGTGCCATTGGATTGAACTAGGTCGCCGTGGTTTGGCCGGAACACTCGCCGCCGACGAGAGCACCCGCCTGCGCACGTGGACCGGACGATTCCGGCCACCCCCGCCGTCGAGCCGTACACCTTGTGACCGCCAGAACCTCCCGGAGCCAACCCCGCCCCTCGCCGACCTCTCTCGCCGCCGGTAAGCCGCGCCGCCCTTTTCTTTTTCGCGGGTACTGTTTAAAACTAGGGAGGGACCGCGGTGGAGAAGAAGAGAAGGCTAGGGGGTTTTGCACATTGTTAGTGACACAGAGGAATAGTAGCACAGGGGTATAACTGAGAGAGTTAGTTTGGAAAGAACCCGAGGACTTCAGTGCAAAGTGGTTTTCCAGGAAACCTTTTATTAAATCTGATTTAAATTCAAACAGAACTTGAATAATTCATATCTTCTGTTTTATTCACCCAAATCAAGTCAAACCAATTTTGCTAGATCTTAAATAATGTAAACTACTTAAGAAAAATATAAAACCCCTAAGTGCTACAGAAAACTTTAGGGTTCTGATTTAAATGTTGATTTGACTAAAAGCTAAATAATAGGAGGAAAAAAAGTTGCACTATTTAACTGAGGTTAAGAAAATTTAGAGAAGTACTTGACCACCTACTGACTTATTTAAAAATGATAAACCCCTCTGTACACCCCTTTAAGGTAGAGTTTGCCATTTATTTTACATTGTGCTTAAAGTTAAAGAAAATAGGAAAGGTAATTTAAATAAAGAACCAGGGAGCCCCCATATTTTTGTTAGTCTACTTATTCAGTATAGTTTACTAGAAAAATCTATTATACTCTGGTTTAGTACAAAATAATTGGGATACCTTTTACTTTAAGAAAACAAGGAAAACTTAGAAAAACCCTAGAAAAATAACCTCAAGGTGAAAACATCCCAAACCTTGGGAAAATTAATGTTTTGTTATTAAAAACATAGGAAAAATATGAAATCTGCTGTTTGACATTTTTCAAATAACAAGACAGTAGAAAGTGCCTTTTTGGCATTAAACTTTAGAAAATCACAACTAAATAACCATCAATTAACTTTCTGTGATTTTTGGCACAGAAGCTTGTTATTACTGTTAGATGCCAACAAAAATGACTCTTAGGACAGAACCCACCCCTAGTTAAGAGTTGTAGTGCAAAGTGACCCCTTTGCCCAACTTTTGTTATTTTTGTCCAAGGCATAGTCTTTTTATTCTGAACCTCAAATTCCTAGAACAGACTATAGTGACCAATGGCAACCCACTGTAATTTTTACAGAATTTTTGGAAAATGTTAAACTACTGTTGTAGTTCAAACCCACACTAGAATTCATAATTAGAAAATGAAAAAGGGGAAATTGATAATGGAAACTTGTGTCACCCTAACCCCACTAGCAAAACCCCTTTTAAATTGCCCACTGAAATATGTAAGGAAAATACAAATCCACTATGCTTATCCTTAACAAAACCTAAACCTAGAGTGATAAGCATAAACCACCAAAAGCCACGTATGACCAAGAAACCCTAAGTTACTAACTAACTTAGTTTTTCTTCCTTTAGCATACTATTGCTAAATCCTGCATGATCATGACATACATATTCATTGCACTCGATAGATTGCAACCTCGCTGACGGAGAGTACGTCCTCGTGCCGGAGCAAGGAGCTGCTCAGGAGGTAGCCCAGGATCCAGCACCAGAGCCTACACCAGAGGATCTGCCTGCCACTGCTTTGGAAGGCAAGCCCCGGTTTATGCATAACCTGTTATTTATGCTATTTTACTACACTTATTGATTGTAGGATTGAATGTGCACTTACGTGTAGGAGTTGTTTGAAACCCTAGTTGCATGATCTCAGGAACCCTTTTGAGATGAATACTAGTATGCTAAGCCGAGTAGCTGCTTTATTAATTAGGATCTCGGTAGAAGTCGAGTGATTTTTCTAGCACTCGCGCGAGATCAGGAAATTGGTTGTATCCACTTTCTTATCATAACGATGCTGGTTTGTGGGCAACAATCCATGGGGATTGGTTGTCTACGGGATAAAAATTTGAATAAGGATTATGGTGTGGTACCGTGAGTCAAGCATTTGAACGTACTAAGCACATGCCGAGAAATATGGTAAATCGGTAAGCCTAGTACCTGAGTGAACCTGGCAGTGGACATATCCCCTCACGCGACCTGAGACGAGGTCTCCCATTCCGGTTATGGTGGGTACAAGTGTGGTCACTACACGACGGCAGTCGGGGTCAGTGAGGCATTGTACGCCAAGGCGGTGAGCCCTGATCTGCTGACGGGGAATCGATGGGGACGGTTGATGTGTGTGGGGACGGAGTGCCCCTACATGTCGTATGTTTAGGTTTACCTTGCAAGGATAAAAACTCGATTCGAATCGTCTGCTTCTCGCAGCTAATGAGACTGCTTGATCCATGCTGCTACATTGAGTAACAAGTGGAAATGTGATGAGTTGACATAAGATGTTGATTGCTAAATATGTTTGATACTATGTATGAGTAGATAGTACACATTTAGCCTTAAGAGAGTCACACTTAAACTTGACAAAGATAAAATTTGATGTACAAACTCAGCTAGTGCTTTTGGCAACCAAACCCCACAGCCAAACAGCTGCATGTCTAGAGGTAGAGGAGTAGACTCCTCACACCGGGTAAGTCTAGCTGAGTATTAGTATACTCAGCCTTGCTTGTGGCACAATTTTACAGGTTCTTTGGAGGACATGGTTGCTGGAGTGACTTGGCCGTCCATCTTGCCACCGGGTTGGACTGTCGAGTTGGACCCCGCCTCGGCTGAGGAGGAGCATGAGGAGTGATGGGACAGGCTTCCCCATCCCTCCATTTATTTATCATTAGTTTTATTCCGCTGCACTTCGAACAATGATGACTACTTTTGCAAAAACTCCGATGATAATGTAATAATTTAATACTCCTTAATGTATGGTTTTATGTTTTATTGTATTTGCTCTGTGACTCACCATCAAGTGAGATTGTGGTACTTGATCCTGTCCGTGGCCTCGTCGGACTAGATCCGAGGGATTGACGAGTTATTCCCATTTAAGTGTGGTCTAGCCTCTAAGGCGGGACGTAGGCACTTAAGTTGGAATGATTCGGGCAGTTCCGCCACACCCGCTACAGTTCTAGGAAGAGCAATGCAGGAATCCCCCGTCTGACCGCCATCGCAGCAAAATCAACCCGAGAACCTCCCTACACACCTACTCCCCTACTCCCCTTGCCCCTATCGGGTAAGGTAGTCCTCCACTAGCTTTCCTAGTTAGTCAGCCAAGGGCGTCCCATTCCACCCTTGAGGTGGCACGTGTTTCTCAAGTTAAGCTCCATGTTCCAATTAAAATAGTAGTCTTATCATGAACAGAAATAGAACAATAATAAATAATTGGAACATAATCATAATGTAATGTTAATCCCAAAACCATGTATAGCAATAACAATGACTACCCAAAAATTCAGGGCTAAACAAGGTGAAAAGATAATCAGACTAGGGTGACCTATTGTGTCCCATCAAAATTAAGCCTATGCATGAATAAATGATTATAAATAACATTATTGGGTAATAAAAGTGGTCAAAGGCACAACTTGCCTTCAATGAGCTCCTGCTTAGCAACTTGTACCCACTGAACACCGGAATCACGGTTCACGCGCTGGCGTTTTCTTTTCGCCCTCCGAGTTAACCACGAAGGCGGAGCGTTAATGAGGCCGCCATATAAGGGTCGATGCCACGACGCCCACAGTTGTGGGGAAATCGTGGAGGTAGCCATTGATCACGGGGATAATTCTGAATATTAGAGTGTAGGCGATAGAAATAACAGGTCAAAATGGTAGCAACCACCGCAACATTCACTTGCCTTCATCGAAGAAGAAAAATGTACTAGGCATGATCTGGAGTGTAGCCACCTACTAGCGGGCATAAAACTTAGTACAAATATTTCACAAACATTTGCCAACAATCAACAAATCACTCCTACACTTGAATCCAAGACCTGGTGGAAAGACTCCCACCCTGAACCACATGCCATACAATAGCATCGCTGTTTGTTAATTTTGTATCTTTAAAATTATAACAGTGGTGATATCAAACAAATACTTTAGGAGTATCTACACAAAATACTCTACAACTTCGGTATTTAATGGTAATTAAATTCTGCCATCTATAAGTTCTAAAACATCTAATAAGATAACTGACCGAATCTGTTTCAGACTGCAGCATAGTTAACTTCAAAATTCGATATCTCCTAAACTACTCAACAAAAATTATGCAATTATGCTGGCAGTAAGAACATTTATCCCTCTACAAAAGTCTCCATAGTTGGAAGAGCCAATTCGGCCATTAACTTCATGAAACCTACTAGTGAACAGACCCGCTCATTTTTGTCAGGCAAACAGGAATAGCCACAGTAAAACAAACATAACTGGAGTGTAAAAATTCATATGAATGCACTCTTTAACAATCTGGAAAGATTATGAAATTATCTACAACTTCTTTTACTAACCTAAAGTTTAATTCTATTGATAAAGTTTCCTAAATCTTTAGAGAACAAATTCTGCACAGAATTATGAGACTGAAAAACTGCTATAATCAAACTGCAATAACTTTCTGTTTTGATGTCCGATTGAGGTGTACTTCACGGCCATGGAAAGATCTACAAATTATCTACGACTTATACATAGACTTTTTATTTTTTTGAGGCCACTAAGAGCACGGAAAACTGGCATAAACAGAAACCATCGAATCTGCCATTCTGCAGAAACTAATTTCGGGATCAAAATCTAACCCCACATCTAATCCAACCTCTAATCCTTCAATCCCCATGATCCAAAAACTTCAAAAACACATAATTACAGGGAGGAACATGGATCTTATCCTTACCTAGGGTTTCCCTAAGAAAATCTGCAAGAAGAGATGGGGTAGAACATCTCCTTCATCCTCTCTTCCTCTTCAATGCAACGTGCTCCTCCTCTTCTCGATCCTTGGTACGTGGGGGGGGGGAGATCTAGGAAGGAGGAAGCAATGGAGGGCGGCTGCAATGGGAGGAGAGGGGGCGGCCAGCCGAGGGGAAAAAGGGGGGGTGGCGGCCAAGAGAGTGGGGGAAGGGAAAAGGGGTGGCCACCTAGGGTTTTGTGGGAGAAAGAAACGATGCCTCAGATGACTTTAGAAGTCGCATACAACTGCCCACAACCCTTTCCCTCATCCACGCATCGAAGATCATCTTTTGGTCAACATTTATTTTTGGGATATTACACTCTACCCCCCTTAAAAAGAATTCGTCCTCGAATTCGACCACTCCAAGCAAAACACCCATGGTACGCCATATAGCACCACCATTCAAAACATGGGTCCATTATTGTTCTTAATTAACATAAGAACTTCTACCTTGGACTAATTGTATAAGGAAACTACACGACCTGACATTAAGCATGAAACAACATGCAATGAAGCTCAAAGCAAGTCATAGATGCAATCAACACTACAATTTCACACCATCGAATTTGGATGCAGCTATAAATCAACATCAATGTCTTAAACTACACTCTTTTATGAAGGGGTAATATGCAATAAGCACAACTCTTACCAACTTCAACAATTCATTTTAATTAAATGGTGAAACATCCACACCAGATGAATGTATAAGAAAATCAAACACCTCACCTCAAAGCACCACGAAACAAGTAGTTCTATTGAAACAAAACTCCTAATCTTCCTAAACCTTGTTCTTGCCATCATAAAAAGATAATCATGTAATCTAACATTCTTTGCACCCCACTAAAGGGAGAAAGTCTACAGAACTAATGGAGCAATAAAGCCAACAAGAAGCCAATAACATTCTGCGCGGCATAGGTCATCGAAGAAATGCCAAAAGCTCCACAAAGAGCACTGACAGCACAACAACACAATACTTGGTTAACCAATGTCACTATACTTCATCCAACACTCAACTAAGAAAAATATCCAAACTAGTAAGGTTAACCTATACATAATATAAGTCTTCATCTACTATAGTTCAGAAACTTACATTTCATTCTATCATACGATGCACTCAAAGTACCAGACATACAAGGTCAATAATAACCCCATAATCCTTCACACATTTGACAAACATATCAAGTTGATGTAAAAACCACATCATTTAGGAATAGGTAACTAACTACACACAACCAACTCTAGGCTAGGCAATGACTTCATTCAAACCAATAGATAGGTGGTCCAACAATGGCTCCACAAGCATGCATCGGGAAGAGAACCATCAGATCCTCAACATATTAATACATAATCAATGGATCAAGAAAATCAAAGATTTATTCTACAATTAGTATGACTAACAGGCAACCACTTTAAACCACATCTAGGCTTTGTGGCAACTAAAACACACAATAGAAGAAAGACATGTAAGCCATTCTGGGTTTGTAAAGACTTCCCCCAAAAATCCAGATAAAGTACTAATATTCATTTCTTTTAGAACTGGTTTCTCGACATAAACAATCATTCTTTGCAAAGATAGTTGGAACTATCCACCAACCGCTCAACAACTTAAATTCAAATTGATGGTTACCTTGTAACCCAAAACACACAATTCACACTCCTCTTAGAAACATCCTTAATCAAGCATATATAATAATATTATTGTAATAAAACTCAACCATGAAAAACATGGTGAAAACAACATAGGCATACTTGTATATCACAAGCATAATAACAACATCAATCTCACAAAAGACCAGCGATATCAAACACATTAATAAAAAAATATAAATATTGAGGGATAAATTATATCAGGCATTAAGTCATAAACAACTTACCACATCACCGTAAGGAATAGGGAGGGGTGAAATTATTGTCATCTGCACTTCAAAGACATTAATATATATCAAAGATATTTGAACCCATACCCTTCCTATATGTGCAAGTGTGTCAAATTTATCTTCAAATTGCCAAGAATCTAAAGCCTATGCTTTGATACCAACTGTAACACCCCGGGATCCACAAACACCCCAGAATGCTACTAAACCACACATCTAACATTCATATATAAAATTTCGACAGCATCTCCTTTGAAAATTGCATAAACAGGGAAGCAACAAAGTATAAATAGATATCATGATAAGAAAACATAATAGACATTAATAATCTGCTAGCAATGGGAAAAACAACCATAACAACATGAACTGAATTAACCAGTGTGCATAACTAGTTAAAAACAAACATCCTTTGTCAAGAAGTTTCTAATTAAATCATTACTACGCCTAGGTAGCGTTATTATGAGAGTGAAGGTGGATGTGCTGCTACTTCCCACTCCCCTTGATGAGTAACAAGCACCTGCATTGAGTAATGCAAGAGTGAGATGAAACATCTCAGCAAGCCAATTGTTTTGACGAGATATTTAAACCACAAATTGAACTAATCAACATTCTAAAAGAATCACAATTAAGATCAGAAATACTTATAGATATAGAACTCAGTAGTCCCAATATAACCAATAGCATCTCATTTCCTCGAACAGCCACAATAGGTTGTATAACACTTCCCTGCGTCAACAATACCTGCAAATATCACTCAATGTATGCATAGGAATGCAATGTGTAGGTCCCCTGTCTTCATACCTATGTGGGTATAAAACCACATCATCTGCAAATATCACTTCAATGAATTCATATGAATGCAATGCATATGTCCTCTGCCTTCATACCTCTAAGGGTATGAAGCCGCATCGTACCCCTCCTCGGGCAACGTACGATGCTAAGTTGTACCGGTACGGTCGGACCATAGGTCACGACAAAACTTCAGATGCAAATGAGACATGCTGCATTTATCAATAAACTACACTTCCTTCATATACAATACAAACCTCAATTAATACTTCATCTGCCTTCAGATACAATACAAACCTCAAATAATACTTCATCTGCCTTCAGATACAATACAAACCTCAAATAATGCTTCATCTGCCTTCAGGGGTGTGAATTAATCTCATCGGTCATACTCGAACCATAATCATCATCAATATATGATAGAGCATCAATATAATACAATCAAGTAAAATATCATCATATAGTTCAATTATGAAAGAATCCAATAATTCTGAATATTAGAGTGTAGGCGATAGAAATAACAGGTCAAAACGGTAGCAACCACCGCTACATTCACTTGCCTTCATCGAAGAAGAAATATGTACTAGGCATGATCTGGAGTGTAGCCACCTACTAGCAGACATAAAACTTAGTACAAATATTTCACAAACATTTGCCAACAATCAACAAATCACTCCTACACTTGAATCCAAGACCTGGTGGAAAGACTCCCACCCTGAACCACATGCCATACAACAGCAACACTGTTTGTTAATTTTGTATATTTAAAAGTATAACAGTGGTGATATCAAACAAATACTCTAGGAGTATCTACACAAAATAATCTACAACTTTGGTATTCAATGGATAATTAAATTCTGCCATCTATAGGTTCTAAAACATCTGACAAGATAACTGACTAAATTTGTTTCAGACAGCAGCATAGTTAACTTCAAAATTCAATATCTCCGAAACTAATCAATAAAAAATTATGCAATTCTGCTGGCAGTAAGAACTTGTATCCCTCTACAAAAGTCTCCATAGTTGGAAGAGCCAATTCGTCCATTTACTAGATGATACCTACCAGTGAACAGACCCGCTCATTTTTGTCAGGCAAATAGGAACAGCCACAGTAAAACAAACATAACTGGAGTTTCAAAATTCATATGAATGCACTCTTTAACAATCTGGAAATCTTATAAAATTATCTACAAATTCTTTTACCAAACTAAAGTTTAATTCTGTTGATAAAATTGCCTAAATCTTAAGAGAACATATTCTGCATAAAATTATGAGACTGAAAAACTGCTATAATCAAACTACAATAACTTTCTGATCTGATGTCCGATTGAGGTGTTCTTCGCGGCCACGGAAAGATCGACAAATTATCTACGACTTATAGACAGACTTTTTATTTTTTTGAGGCCACTAAGAGCACGGAAAACTGGCATGAACAGAAACTGTCGAATCTGCCATCCTTCAGAAACTAATTTCGAGATCAAAATCTAACCCCACATCTAATCCAACCTCTAATCCTTCAATCCTCATGATCCACAACCTCCAAAAACACATAATTATAGGGAGGAACATAGATCTTAGGGAGATCTAGGGAGGAGGAAGCAATGGAGGGCGGCTACAATGGGAGGAGAGGGGGCGGCCAACCAAGGGGAAGGGGGGGGGGGTGGCGGCCCAGAGAGGGGGACCTCCCCGCGTGAAATGTCGTCTGGGCCCGAAGTGGGCAATTCGGCCCATGTGATGTTTTCCGAATTTCTTTCTCGTTTTCTTTTCTTTTCTGTTTTGTTTTCCTTTTTATTTTTGAATCTCAAATTTGAATCCAAATTTTGTGGTAAATTTGTACCTAGATTTAAATGTACCTATTAAACATACTAGTATAAAAAGTACATTTATTTATATATTTTTCTTCCCATTATTTATAGGGTTTTCCTCTTCTCCTCTTTTCTTTTCTATTTCATTTTAAAAAAATTTGGATTGCAAATTAGGTTAAAACTCAATCTCATCCTTAATTTATTATTATTATTATTATTATTATTATTATTATTATTAAATGCACAAACCAATAAACTCCAACATGATGCACACGTTATTTATGTGTCATTTGTTAATTATTCACTTTTAAATGTGGTTATTCCCATGTTCAAATAAATAGAGGCAAATCGTATAAGTAAATTATATCCTTTCTTACTCTTTACAACTTGGGTATTACACCTACCGACTATCCCAGGTGGACGATACCCTAGTTGGAAACTCTTGGAATATCAAAAACCTTCGAAAATTTATAATTTCATAAATTTAGGTGTTACACTCAGATAGGGCCGACCCTTCGGGATCCGTTTCAACAAGACATGAGTATGATAGCTTGCGGGAGAAGGAAGATTTGCCAGCACCTGAAGCAACGCCATTTGTAGATCATGAGTACATTATTCGTCATGCTTCGGGGAAGAAACTGACTAGAGAGCATATTGTTGAAGTTCAGCATTACGCTCGAGACTTAAAGTATCCTCTATGTTCTCTAGTATATGGGGAGAATGACGAAGATGATTATTTATATTGTTTCCCAGACAACAAAGAGATTGATGTGTGCTGCGAGATGATGGACAACATGGGCTATTCTAAGCTTGAACTCGGGCTATCTGCTATGCCGAAGGATCACCTTGTAGATTTCTTAGCATATAATGACTTAAAGGTTTGTTTACACTTTTCTATTTTACTTTACCGATTACTCGAATATTTTTCTGCGTTATTTACTCTTTTTTCTTTGCTGTCGTCACGGACTTATCTTGAGTAAAGCTTTAAAAGCGCAGAAGGATGCAGAGGACACAAGTACTCGGATAGCCTTCGGCAATCTACGGTCGAAGCTTAAAGACCTACGGTGTAACACTATAAAAACAATCAACTAAAAATAATGCATTTAGTTATTATGGTAATAAGGGCAATAAATTTTTATTCAAGTGTTTGTTATTTATTTGCATTTGAAATAATTATTGATTGCTCATGATTGATTTGTGGATATTTAATAGCATTTCTTCTTATAGGAAAATCCAAATAAATAATATAATAATTATTAGTCCAAAAATAAATATTTTATTTATATATAATTTTGGTTTAATCATTATGAATTTTAGGGTTATTTAGAAATATATTTCGAAATTAGAAAAGAAATAGAAAAAAGAGAAAAATAAAAAACCCTAACCCTAACCCTAAGGCCCACTAGGAGCCCATCAAACCTCCCAGCCGCCGCGCCCCCCTGGTTGCCTGCCAAAGCCCCCGCTGCCACCTTTTCCTCCTCTCCCCTTTTCTCTCTCTTGCGAGCGGGTCCCACCCAGGCCGTTCTCTCCTCCCACCTCTCTCCCTGCCTCTCTGCCTTCCCACCCGCGCCGCGCGACCCCGATGCCCTACCCCAACGCGCCGCGCCAGGGACCCCGCCGAGCGCACCCGACCCGACAGGACCAGACTGCGCAGCCAAGCCGCCCGCGACCTTGACCCCGCCGTCCGTTCATCTCTCGCGAGTTATTGGAGCATCAACTCTACCGTTTCTTTCTCCCCATTACTCTCCTCCATGAAACCTCCCTCCATTGATGGCTATGAAGAACCCGCCGGCGCCCATTGACTCCCCCGACCGCCCTTTCCTCTCCCTCCCTCTCCTCTATAAAACCCACGCCAAGTTCCCCCCTTTTCCTTCCTACCCGAGCTCACCCCATTCTCTCTCTCCCTCAATCTCCTCGCCGTTATAGCCACCGCCACCGTCGCCGGAGTACACCGTCGCCAGAGCCCATGGAGCTCGCCGGAGCTACGCACCCGCCATCAAAAGCCGAGCCCCTGCTCTTCTCTACTCGGCCGAACCCCCGTCGAACTCTCCCCCGTCACACGTGCAAGCTCAAGGTTGAAGACGACCCAAAATATTTTATGTATTTTTTGAAATCATTCTTGATTCAGTTTGTGAATTTATAATTATGGTGTTGTAATATGAGCATGTTGTGATTCAAAATTCATACGTATGTACGCTATGGAATTTTTGGTAGATATATGCGATAAGTTGTGACCGTAATTATTCATGTTATTCGATGCGATGACTTTTAGAATGATGGATTAGAGAGAAGTATGACGAAAATTAGTAGACACATGTTGGTGATAAAAACACTAGATATGTAATTTCATAGTTAATTTTGTTCACAAGGAATGTTGGAAATTATTTGGAAGATTATAATCATAGATTCTTTTTAATAGACATTTTAATGGAATTTGTAAATGTTATAAAACAATATAAATATTTTAGGTTATTAGATGATTTATCTCCGATTATTATTGATAATACTTTCTTTTAGAAAGAAAAGAGAAAACTAAAAGAATACCACTAGTCGTGATGAAAATAGGTTTTTACTAGCCAAAATAACGATGTCCATTAGTATAGCACTTAAATTCTTAGAATTAGTAAAATACTTATTTATGTTATAAAAATCCCAATTGGTGATTTATATTGACTCGTAGAATATTAATGTTAGTAGAATCATTTTTAGCTATACGCATAAATTGAAGTTAGAAATAAAAGGAATAAAATCTATTAGTCTATTTATCAGTGTTAAAGAAAATAATTAGCCTTTATTTTCATAAAGAATGTTAATACATATTAATACTAGTTAAAACTATTATTATAGCACCTACTCATAATTTCATCAATAATGACTCGCATTAATAGTCATAATGAGTTAATAAGTATTTAGGCTTTAGGACGTATTTATGAGTGTGATAAGTGTGGTGAATGTAATGGTGAATGATTACTCCTGTACTGGTGTATGTTTATTTATTTGGCGTACATATTCTTTTGTATGTGCGATACGCAAATCGATGCTAGAAGTGGACTCTGAGGTAGACGAGCCTAACATGTTCGAGGACGACCCGTAGGACACGTTCGAGCAAGGCAAGTGGATTCTCCCTCTGCATATTCTATTTGTACCCAATTAATGCATATAATAATGTTTACTTTTGGGATATACTGCATAATTTGATGGGATTTACCTAATTAAGGATTTCCTAGATTTACCAATTGTATTCCTTGATTACCCTGGAAAAATACTATGCTTTACAAATTGATGCTACCGCTCAACTTAATAATTGTCACTCCTGTTTATGATATTTATGTTCCGTAAATGTAGTTGGTATTATGATGTTAACCCGATGGTTAAACAAGATTATTGCATATTAATTGGTACATGGAGTGACCACCCAGGAAAACAGTGCTACCATGACGGTGGTATGGGACGCCCTTGGCTAAATAACTAGGGAAGTCTTATGTTGGGTGCTGGTTGGAGTTTATTGGCGAAAAATAAACGCTGATTCCGCTGAAAGTAAAAGGCGAAGAAGCTCCTAAGGGAGGCTTACAGCGAAAAGTCAACGCTGATATACCGAAAAGTAAACGGTGAAGCCGAAAAGTAAACGGCAAAAAGATTTTTATCATTCTTGAGGGGACGAAGGGCTGTGCTTATGATTTTTTGAACGTGTATTAATATTCATTTGCACGTAACATATCATCATGTCATTTGCATTCATAAACATCCATTTAGACATATATAGAATCATCATCATGCTACACAAAAAAGATAGGTGTTTCAGAAAAGATTCGAAGGAAAGATTTTTTCTATGCTTCGTTGTGTACGAAAAGAAGGAAAGGTGTTTTTCGCCTTCGGCTCAAAAGACAAGTTTCGTCCACAGCAAAGCAGACTAGATACGGTTAAAGGAGACAGAATATATTATACAAGGTATGTACAAATTTACATAAGTCATTCCATATCTATATTACAAAAGTTTCTCCAAGAATTTTTGCAGATAAGCACAGTATAAGCAATTTCAAGCTTCAGCTAAGGCTTTGTCTTCGAGTTTTGTCAAACTTCAGCATTGTCAATCTTTAGCTTCGTCATCCTGTATATATCAAACAGCACAGTAAGAAAGATACAAATTTCAAAGGAGAAGGTAAAAGTAACAAACATAAGTTTTTTACCGGCTTAAGATGGCTTCGAGCTTCGTCGCCTGCCATTTTTCGCCCGCCGCTTACCCAGATCTGGGTCATGAATCTATTCCCGATGCTTCTGGCTAAGCTTGGGATATCTAACAAATCTGAAGCTGACAAGCTGAAGTTTGGTCTGTTCACAATGTTTCCATGTGTGCAGCCAGCCTTCAAAAAAGCAGCAGCTGTGCCCCGAGAAGCTACCAAGGCGCAGAAGTCAGCGTGCCCACCAATAACTTCGTCAAGGGCATCAACTTCGCCTTCAATATGTTCTAATGTTCTTGGCAGGTTTTCAGCTGAAGGTGTAAATTTCGAAGAGCTAGCTCCGACAGAGTGAAACACGTCCTTCAGCCGCTGCACACATCGGATGCCGAAGCTTAAGCATTTCTCCTGAAGTTCTGTAAAGGATTTCTGCAAATTTGAGTATTTATCCACTTCAGTTTTCAGGCTCGCTTCAAAATATTTCTTATCTTGCTCGAATTTTTCTGCTTGACGGAGCAATTCATTCTTTAATTTGTCATTTTCAGTTTGGAATTCAGCCAAAGAGCCCTCCATGGTCTGAATAATGAAATCCTTCTTTTCTAGTGCACCTTCGTGCTCTTTGACCATAATTTCAAGATCTTGAATTGCGAAGTCTTTCTTTTTCAGATTGGCTTCATGATTTTCAACTTTTTCAGCAAAATCTTGAATGACGGTTTTGTTTTTCTCTTCCTCCAGATCTTGTTGCATCTTCAGAACTTTGCTTAATAATATGCTCTGTCGAAATGATCTTCGTCAGAACACGACCCAAAAAGTTAAATAATAATAGTAATAAAATAATAAAAATATTCGTTACCTTGAAGTTAGCATAAAGCAAACTTCCGGCGATGTGTTGTCGTTGGTAACGGCATAAGTCCGCTTCCAGCTTCGGCAAGCCGATGCTTTTGGAAAGGGTTCTAACAATTTTGGCTTCGGAGCGGTTCCGAAGGCATCTTAATTTCCCTTCGTTGACCCCACCAAAAAGCATAGCCCCTGATTTGTATCCGCAAGATATGGCATATTTTTTCAACTCCTCTTTTTCGGCATCCGTTAATTCTTGTCCGAGCAAATCTTGGAAGTTAAAATCTTCTTCTTCTGAAATCTCATCAATTTGTTCTTTCCCCTTCTCAGCTGTCGTATCCACTGTAGCCACGGTAGCTTCCTCTTCAGCCATTTTCAGCAGTATGTTGTCAATAACCTCAAGTGTGGTTTCCAGGTTCAACTCTTCGGTGGCCCCGGCTTCGGCCCCGGTAGTTTTGGCTTCGCCGGATTCAGCTTCAGCAGTTTTCATTTCAGTAGCTTCGGCTTCGGCAGTTTCAGCGAAAATAGTTTTTGACACCGTTGCCGGTGGCGGCGTCTGATGGATCACATCTATTACTTGAATAATTCTCCGCTTTTTTGGCTTCGCAGGACTTTCTACTGCCGAAGCTGCCTTGTCCTTCTGAAAAAACTTCGTCAGTTCCAGTGCCAGCGGACTTAGCCTGAAAGGCAAAGGTTCAGTCATTACCTTCATAATTTCTTCTACTTCAATAGCAGAAGGAGAAGCAGGAGTGTCTTCTTCTTGGACCGGCGTTTCCGGCTCTGGGGATGCACTTTTTCTCTTTTTTGCCGTAGGCACCTTCGGCTCAGGATTTAACTCTTCAGCACTAATGTTATCAGAATCTTTCTTTTTCTTTTTTGCTGCCTTGACGACTTCTTCGTCAGTAGTACTAGCAATCCTTTTTCGCTTTGGGCCCCCAGTATCTCCGCCCAGTCGACCGTAGTCAGCATATTCAAATCCTATGGCATCAAGTACTCTGTTTAGCCTTCGTTTCGGCCGAGTGCCGAAGGCCGCTGTCATTAGTTGGTCCTCTTTTTTAGAGTAATTCCCAAGAATTTCATTGCTCATTATCTCAATTGTATCAAGCCATTCTTGGCAGGGTACTTTGAAGTATTTCTTGAACTTATAATGATAGGGCAGTCGGACGAGTTCCCCCTTTTTCTTTTCCCCTTTAAGCTTCGGCATTGTCCACTCTTTCATAGTTGGAAAAACCCTAAAGGCCAGGAATTCTTGCACTAAATCTCTAGTGCCTATATGTTCTGCAATAATTTTGAATTCGCCCAATGCAGCCCAAGTTGGACCTTCTACTTCCATTCTGCATCGGGGTCTTGTTTCTCCGAAGGTTAGTTCAAGAGGGCTCTGAACCAGCTTCTCTTTATCTTCGTCAACCTTGACATAAAACCATTCTGATTTCCAGCCGGCCGGCCATTTGCTTCGGTAGCTGATCACGGGAAACTTCATGGTTTTCCGATAAGCAAAGTTATAGCAACCAAAATTTTCATGCAATCCATCTTTTCTGGCTTTTGTTTGGTAATGCAGCTCATGAACTCGACAGAAGCTGTCGGCAAATGGCTCCACCGCCTGGCTTCGGAGAGCCCAGATATAGACGCTGAGCCTGACAATCGCGTTGGGAGTCAGTTGGTGAAAATAGATGCCAAATCTTTGCAGCACATCAGAGATCATCCTATTCAAGGGAAATCTCAACCCAGCCTTTAGGAAGCTCTTGAAAATGACTATTTCATCCTTTTCCAGCTTCGGGGTAGTTTCTTCCCCCCGAAGCGAAGAAGCTTCTTCTCATTCTCACTGAAATAACCCGACTTCACCATCTTGGAGTGATCAGCCTTGGAGACAGTTGACTTTCCGAAGTCCAAGTGGCTGGGTTTGCTTGGCACGGCAATATGGTAGTCATCATCAGGATCAACTTCCTCAATATTTCCTTCTTCCACTTCGGCAATAACTTCTTCTGTCTCGGCAACAGTCTGCTCTATCTCGGCAGTACAGATTGCTTCCGAGGTCACCAGTCCAGATCATTGCATCGCTTCGGAGATAGGAACAGTCTCCGATCCTTCAGCTTCGCCTCCCTCACGCTCAACCCTAGCGGTAGAGCGCACTCTGGCCATTTAATTCTGAATTTTTTGGGAACTAAAAACTTTTTCTTCCGAAGCTTTTTCTTCTGACGAAGTAGGCTTTAAACTGGAGCTTCGTGTGATTGCGAGAGTCAAGCTTCGGCTATGGTTAAAAATTTTGGCAACAAAACAGTGCAATAGCAATGAATGATGTGGTAACTTCACACCTACCCGTCTGCTTATATAGTGCTGCAGGTAAGAAGATGAATCGTCAGGATTTTTACACCAGGCGAACAGTTGCTTGCACCCGCTGCGCGGTGGACCACAGAGACCAAACAGTAACTCTGCAGGGTGGGACCGCTACGCGCTCGGAAACTGAATCGTTTCTCGACAACAAGCTCAGGGAAGGTGTTTTTCGGACCTTCGGCTTCCTGAAGCCTAAGAGACTTTTTCACGGATCAAGCTCGTTACGAAAAACGATCTAGCACCGCGAAGGGGCTACTGTTGGGACCATGCTTCGTCGCCGAAGGTTCTGCAGGAAGAAACAGCTTCGGCTGAAGCTGTCCGCATGTGATGACCGAAGGTTCCTCTTCATGAAGCTTCGGGATTGCAAATCGACTTGAAAGTAGAATGACCTTTTAGTCCATAAATGTTTGAGTCGTTGTTGTAAACTTTTATGAGGGGCATAATTGTAATTCCTCACAGGCTGTGTCCCGTGCCTATAAATAGTGAACAGTATTCCTTTACTGTTCACGGATTCCTGTAATTGCAACCGCATCATTCGAGAATCAATCTTTGCCAAGGCAGAGGTATAATTGTAACTAATACTTGAATACATTAAGTTGATATAATATAAAAGTAATGTTGTCCATTTATAATTTATTTATCTTTGATGCTTCATATTTCGTATTACTTTATATAATTTATTAGAGTTCAATTACGAAGATTTAACCTTCGTAATTGTATTGTCTTTTACCTTCGTCCGAAGTTCATTAATCCTTAAAGGAATAATGCTTCATTGGACGGAGGGCATTAACATTTAACATTTTATGTTGCCTTGTTCTTAATTCATAGCATTTAAGAACGAGTCCCCAACACTAAAGCATGGTAGAATTAAGCTAGGATAAAAGTTTGCCTTATGCAGAATTATCGTATAACAACAGTTATCAAGCAAGTCTAAAAATGGCACTATTTGAAGCACTTTACGGACGAAAGTGTAGAACACCGCTTTATTGGAATCAGACCGGAGAAAGTCAAGTATTTGGTCCAGAAATTCTCCAAGAAGCGGAAAAGCAAGTGCAGATTATCAGAGAGAATTTGAAGACAACACAATCAAGACAAAAAACTATGCTGATAATAGAATAAGAGAGTTAATATTCGAAGTAGGAGACTTCGTATACCTTAAAGTTTCACCAATGAGAGGAATGAAAAGATTTAAGGTTAAAGGAAAATTATCTCCTCGCTATATTGGCCCATTCAAGATTTTGGAAAGAAAAGGTGAAGTAGCGTACCAGCTAGAGCTACCCGATAGTTTGTCGGATTTGCATGACGTATTTCATGTGTCACAACTCAAGAAGTGCTTGAGAGTACCAGAGGAACAGTTACTCATGGAAGAACTGAATGTTAATGAGGATTTATCTTATTCGGAGTACCCTGTTAGAATTCTGGAAACATCTCGCAGAATTACACGAAGTAAGTCATTAACATGTGCAAGGTTCAGTGGAGTCATCATTCGGAAGATGAGGCCACTTGGGAAAGAGAAGATGAACTCAGAGCAGAATTCGCCCAGTTATTCTCGGAAGTTCCTTAATCTTGAGGACGAGATTCTTTCAAGAGGGGTAGGTTTGTAACACTATAAAAACCATAAACTCAAAATAATGCATTTAGTTATTATGGTAATTAGGGTAATAAATTTTTATTCAAGTGTTTGTTATTTATTTGCATTTGAAATAATTTTTGATTGCTCATGACTGATTTGTGGATATTTTATAGCATTTCTTCTTATAGGAAAATCTAAATAAATAATGTTAATTTTATGTCCAAAATTAAATATTTTATTTATAAATAATTTTGGTTTTATTATTATGAATTTTGGGGTTATTTAGAAATATATTTCAAAATTAGAAAAGAAATAGAAAAAAGAGAAAAAGAAAAAACCCTAACCCTAAGGCCCACTAGGGGCCCATCAAACCTCCCAGCCGCCGCGCCCCCCTGGTTCCCTGCCCAAGCCGCTGCCGCCACCTTTTCCTCCTGTCCCCTTTTCTCTCTCTTGCGAGCGGGTCCCACCCAGGCTGTTCTCTCCTCCCACCTCTCTCCCTGCCTCTCTGCCTTCCCACCCGCGCCGCGCGACCCCGATGCCCTGCTCCGACGCGCCGCGCTAGGGACCCCGCCGAGCGCACCCGACCCTGCAGGACCCGACTACACAGCTGAGCAACCCGATGCCGAGCCACCTGTGACCTCGACCCCGCCGTCCGTTCATCTCTCGCGAGTTATTGGAGCATCAACTCTACCGTTCCTTTCTCCCCATTACTCTCCTCCATGAAACCTCCCTCCATTGATGGCTATGAAGAACCTGCCGGCGCCCATTGACTCCCCCGGCCGCCCTTTCCTCTCCCTCCCTCTCCTCTATAAAACCCATGCCAAGCTCCCCCCTTTTCCTTCCTACCCGAGCTCGCCCCATTCTCTGTCTCTCAAGCTCCTCGCCGTTAGAGCCACCGCCGCCGTCGCTGGAGTACACCGTCGCCGGAGCCCGTGGAGCTCGCCGGAGCTACGCACCCGCCATCCGAAGCCGAGCCCCTGCTCTTCTCTACTCGGCCAAACCCCCGTCGAACTCTCCCCTGTCACACGTGCAAGCTCAAGGTTGAAGATGACCCAAACTATTTTTATGTATTTTTGAAATCATTCTTGATTCAGTTTGTGAATTTATAATTATGGTGTTGTAATATGAGCATGTGATTTGAAATTCATACGTGTGTGTGCTATGGAATTTTTGGTCGATATATGCGATAAATAGTGCACTGTAATTATCCATGTTATTCGATACGATGAATTTTAGATGATGGATTAGAGAGAAGTATGACGAAAATTAGTAGACACATGTTGGTGATAAAAACACTAGATAGGTAATTTTATATTTAATTTTGTTCACAAGGAATGTTGGAAATTATTTGGAAGATTATAATCATAGGTTCTTTTTAATAGATTCGTTTTAATGGAATTAGTAAATGATATAGAATTCATGGCAATATAAATATTTTAGGTTATTAGATGATTTATCTCCGATTATTATTGATAATACTTTCTTTTAGAAAGAAAAGAGAAAACTAAAAGAATACCACTAGTCGTGGTGAAAGTAGGTTTTTACTAGCCAAAATAACGATGTCCATAAGTATAGCATTTAAATTCTTAGTATTAGTAAAATACTTGTTTATGTTATAAAAAGCCCAATTGGTGATTTATATTGATTCGTAGAATATTAATGTTAGTAGAGTCATTTTTAGCTATACGCATAAATTGAAGTTAGAAATAAAAGGAATAAAATCTATTAGTCTATTTATTAGTGTTAAAGAAAATAATTAGCCTTAATTTTATAAAGAGTATTAATACATATTAATACTAGTTAAAACTATTATTATAGCACCTACTCATAATTTCGTCAATAATGACTCGCATTGATAGTCATAATGAGTCAATAAGTATTTACGCTTTGGACGTATTTATGAGTGTGATAAGTGTGGTGAATGTAATGGTGAATGATTACTCCTGTACTGGTGTATGTTTATTTATTTGGCATGCGTATTCTTTTGTATGTGCGATACACAAATCGATGCTAGAAGTGGACTGTGAGTTAGACGAACCTAACACGTTTGAGGATGACCCGCAGGACATGTTCGAGCAAGGCAAGTGGATTCTCCCTCTGCATATTCTATTTGTACCCAATTAATGCATATAATAATGTTTACATTTTGGATATACTGCATTATTTGATGGGATTTACCTAATTAAGGATTTCCTAGATTTACCAACTGTATTCCTTGATTACCGTGGGAAAATACTATGCTTTGCAAATTGATGCTACCGCTCAACTTAATAATTGTCACTCCTGTTTATGATATTAATGTTCTGTAAATGGAATTGGTATTATGATGTTAACCCGATGGTTAAACAAGATTATTGCATATTAATTGGAACATGGAGTGACCACCCAGGAAAACAGTGCTACCATGAGGGTGGTATGGGACGTCCTTGGCTAAATAACTAGCGAAGTCTTATGTTGGGTGCTGGTCATGGTCGACCGAAACGGGGGCATCTGGCAAACTCTTATATTTCTGGCTCAGGCAGATTGGATACGGGCATAGTTCCCAAAGCTTTACCCTGCAGTTTGGACTATAAGTTGGTTACATTAGATGTGCTCTATGCAGTTTGACCATTTCCAGCATTTGTATATTGAGGACTCTCGGGAAAAGCCTCATAGTGAGACCCTAGCCATTCACCGCGGAAGTGAATAAGTGTCTGATCAACCTAGGCTAGAAGGGAATCGCGACTCATGGGTAAAGATGCGCCACCTCTGCAGAGTGTAAAACGGATATGTCAGCCGTGCTCACGGTTAAGAGCAACCTGGACCCTCACAAGCTAATTGAACTTAAAGATGGACAATAAATCGAGATCTAATGATCTGCCAATGGTTTGCTTAAGTGGTTTCACTTAAGTGTTTTTGTTATACTCTTATACCTTGGTTTAAATGAGATACTTGGGATTCACACTTATTAGTAAGACATATGTTGTTAATAAAATATTGACCAACTAAAATGCTTACTGTTCAACCTTAGCCTCACCTTGTTAAACTTGCATTAATTTTCCCCCACTTGCTGAGCCCCAACCATAAGTGAGCTCACCCTTGCTAATATTTTGATCAAAGGGTGATGCTGGAGACTTTGCTGATGACGATGATGAGTTTTAAGTCTAACGATGTGCTGGTCATCTTCCTGTGAGAGATTACCCATATTTAATTCTGCCTTACTTTGATGTTGATACTTGTTAAAGATACAATGATTCAGATGATGTAATAAAGTACTCTACTCTCTTTACACCTTTATTGCATTGTCTTTTGATATATTACACATGTGACGTCAACATATGTGTGGAAATGGATCTTGGCACACATATGCGATGCGCCCAGCTCTGCCCCTAGAACCGGGTGTGACTTACGACATCAGGTTGTAGAGAAAGATAACATTTTGATTTATTTAGTCAACAATCGGAAGGAGAGCCAGACTGAATTAACGAAGTTTTCTGAAGGGGCTCAAGAATTTTAAAGATGGAAGAAGAGAAGAAAGCTGATGCGAAGCGCATTGCCGATCTTGAATCTGCTCTACCAGCACAAGTGGAGCTACATAAGTCTGAGGTGCTAAAATTAGAGGAAAAACTTGATGAAGTGAGCGAAAATTTTGAAGTTGAAAAAAACGTGAGATGGCCGAAACCAAGTGCGACAAAGTTCAAAAGAATATCGACGAGCTTCGGACTTCTAAAGAACAATTCTTTTATGTTGCTTCCCACTGTTGCGTGAAACTGAAGAACATGTTCGCCAGTATTGGAGCTTTCTCGAATGTTGAAAATTTTTGTCTCTAGCGATGCTGAAGGGGCCGTAAAATGGATAGAAGGCGAATTTGAGGCCTTTGACGAAGTCCTCACTGGCCAAGGAGATTTTTGCGCCTGCGTGGGAGCCCGAGGGGTAGTATCGTTGCTTGAAAAGGCTGGTTGCGAACATGCAAAGGTTGTAATTCAACCAAACTTCATAGTTTCAGCTGATGATATAAAGGAGCCTTCTACCAAAGCCATTGCCTTATGAGGAAGGTTCTATTATGAAGTCTGGCTTGATGGTGGAAGAGAGGTAGCAGATGAAGATATCAAACAGAGTGAAGAAGACATCATTTCCGATACTAAATTCTTATTATTCAAATATTTAGTTTACTTTTTGTGATCAAATTACTCTTTCGTCTTTTATACTCATCGGGCTACCAAGAAGCCAAGAAAGCTGAAGAAGCAGCACAGTTAGAAAGACGCATAGCTACATGTTATTTGCTATTGAATTTTGACTTCATAATTAGTCACTTTCGTAATACGTAACAGAACAATTTCTGCACAATGGAATTTTCTCCACTAATAGAACCTTATAATGTCAAAGACGATCCAATGTTGAAAAAAATCCTTGCTGAATTCAAGGTAGTGCATGCAGCAATAGACGAAGCTCTTGATACAGTGCTGAATGAAGCTGCTGAGAAAGTCCTGAAGTAAGACTAATAGATTGTTGTAAAAAATTATTTTCAATCTCATGTTTAAGAAGTTTGTAAAAACATTTCCAAGTGTGTGTCTTGCATTATGTAAAAACAATCGTATTCCCTACATAAATGCAGTGTGTACAATAATCTTTATGTAGCGTGAAATAAATGTACGTACCGTTTTTGAGTCGAAGGCAAAAACCACCTTCCCTTCTTTTCACGCTTCGTAAAGAAAACCTTCTTTAGCCGAATGTCTTGTAATATCATAAAGAATGCAGTTGCTAGAGTCGAAGCATTGGTCCCTTTTTTCTCTTCTGTCTCCATTATATAATTTTACAAAAAACATGTATGAATTCAAAAGATTTGATTTCGTTCATTCTTTAACAAGCTACTTTAGAGTTTATAAACGGAGCAATTCCCCTTCTTCTCACTTCATACTTGATGCAAGATAAATATTGTGCATGATAATATGATGCGTAATGATATGATGATATGATGCATGATGCTTGGTGCAAGATGGTTATAAAGAAAAGAGGAAAACATTGTAATAAGACTCTGCATTCCCTTGGGAACAACCTTGGAGTCTTTTACACCTTTACTAGGCGTTTTATTTGAGCTCGCATCCCCTTAGGAATGCCTTTGGAGCTTCTTCACCTTTACTAGGTGGTATTTTGAGATCTGCATCCTAATAGGAACGACTTTGGAGCTTCTTCACCTTTACCAGGTGGTATTTTGAGCTCTGCATCCCCGTAGGAACAACTTTGGAGCTTTTTTTGGCACTTTTGTTACACTCGATGGTGTAACCTTAGATTTATTACAAAGTGTCGAAGGATATACCTTCTTAAAGTATCTTTGGGCAAACATAAAGGAAACAAAACTAAAATTACAATAGATTTATGAAGATAGCTTTCGATGTTTGGTCTAGCCCCTTAGGCGCTTCAGTAGATATGCTTAGCTTCTGGTATAGTAATGTTTACTTTTCGAGCTTCAGACTACTCCCTTGTATCGCGTTGTGGCTGATCCTGAAATTGCCCTGGATGCTGTTGGTTGTATGATGAAGTTGGTGCTGGCATGGGTGGTTGATGCAGGACCCGTATGGCTAAAGAGTGTTTTGCCGAATTAACTGAAGCTGAAGGTTGTGGGATTAGATGTTGGATGTGGACATATTCTGGGATGTATGGAGAATAATACGAAGCAGTGTGAAGGACCTACTTTGGCGAATTCTGTCTTGCTTCGGCTTCGGCAATTTCTTTTTGGTTTTGAATTGTGACTTTGCAGGTTCTTGTTGTGTGCCCGTTGTCCTTTCCACAGACTAAGCAGAATAGTATTCTTGGCTGAGAATCGTACCTCCCCCCAAAACTTCTTCCACCCCTTCCACCTCTTAGAGCTGGTGGTATGAAGGAACTCTTCTGGGTTCCTATTGACTGGGCATGATTTTGTTGCCCTGGAGGATGGTTATTTTTGTCTTCGCCTTTGCTTGGATTGTAAATGGTCCTGACATGCCTTGGATTGAATCGCCCACCAAAGCCCCTTGTAATTTCAGAGTATCTGAAGGCTTCTTCTTTCCTTTGTCGAAAATCATTGTCCTCCCTGATGTATTCATCCATTTTCTGCAAGATCTTCTCTAGAGTTTGAGGAGGTTTCCTAGCAAAATACTGTGCCGCTGGTCCCGGTCGAAGCCCCTTGATCATTGCCTCAATGACGTTCTCATTTGATACTATTGGTGCTTGAGTTCGGAGCCGTAAGAACCTTTGGACATAAGCTTGCAGATACTCCTCATGATCTTGTGTGCACTAGAAGAGAGCCTGAGCAGTTACTAGCTTCTTCTGAACCCTTGGAAGCTTGTGATCAACGTATCTTTCCATTTCTGCCAAGATATTATTATCCCTCGCCGAAGAGAAGAGTACCAAGTCTAAGCTACACTCCTTACTGCCATGATGAATGACTTGGCCATGAAAGCTGTGTTGCCTCCATAAGATGATATCATCGCTTCGTAACACATAAGGAACTGCTTTGGATCAGAGTGACCAACGTACATGGGCTGAGCTGGCTTGTACAAAGGTGGCCATGGTACTGCCTGCAGCTCTATAGCTAAAGGAGAAGCATCATCGTAAGCAAAATTGTCATTGTTAAAAGCTTCATACCACATGTCTTCATGGTTTAGGCCTTCATGCCGAAGGTCTCTTTGGTGTTGCCGATACTCTTGGTGCTCAGTATCATGCGCAATGTTTCACATCTCTTCAGTTGCTTCGTCAATCTTCTTCTGCAATTCGGACCGTCGAAACATTTTTTCTTTTCTTTTCTCCACCTATTGATGGATGGCTTCGAGGTTGTTGATATCCTGATCCAACTCATCATCTTGTGGGGTTGGGCTGTCAGCTTTTCTTTTTTGGCTTCGAGCCTCTCTCAGGAGAACTCCGTCTTGGTTGGTGTCCAAGGGTGTGAGGAACCGTGTACCGTTGTCTTTTCGGTGGCATAGCGAAGGTGGTTGTAAACGAGTTCATCGGAGGTGGGCACCAATGTTGGTCATTTGTTCTCAATTGCTAAACACAGTTGAAAACAAGGCAACACAATGTTAAAAAAAATAGTTAACCTTCATCCTTAAACAGTTATCTCTTCAAGATAACTCTTTTGAAGATGAAGGTTGGAATTTAGTTAAGTAAATCATGCATAAGTGTAAAAATGAATACATGAGAGATGTAAAGAAGTTAAATATATTAACTCATCTTAAATGTTTTGATACTTTATTTCTTCCTTTTCACATAATAAATTTACAATCGTACCTTCGGCTCTAAGAAGTAAGCTAGAACGAGTGTGTCCCAGAGAATTGATTACACAAGGCAATTATCTAGCCTCAAAATAGGTACTTTATGTAGGGCATTGTTCATCTATTTATAAGGGAAAGTACAACTTCGTATTAAATTACAAATATGTCCACAAGGACGGTACATATGATTTACAAAATAATGCAAGGGCAGTATTGTCTTCTGCCTTTAGTGCTTTGGCCACGGAATTATATGGACACCTTCACCTGGCTTTGTTGATCTTCTGTCTTCGTTTCCTTGTTGTCATGACGAAGTTGACACCATCGTCTTTCTCTATGCCCTGCTCCGAAGGTATTCTAGCGCCGAAGCTCCTATGACACTTAAGGACATGTTGACAATCAGTAGTTAAATGTGTTTTTGAGGACCTTCGAAAAACGAAGGCCCCCAACAGGGTTGATGGGAGGATTGGCAGTTACCAAGGCTCCCTATTTCTTCTTCTTGGGTGCCTTGGTGCTCCTCACAAGTACAAAGTCAAGCACAAATTCGCAGTCGACAGGTGAATTTTTGAGGTGGGAGTCACAACGAAAGCATATTTAGGGTTACAAGTGCAAGCAAAAAGGCATGACAGATATAGCAACTGACCGCTCAATTCTAGACTATGAACCTATTATTATGTCGTAACTCGGATTTTCAACTGGATGAGTAAAACTACCAAGAACCGATGGATAGAAACACAGAAACAAGGGCAAGGGAAAGCAATCAGACAAGTCTTCAAACACAAACATATATATAGGGAGAGTAAGTTAATTTTTACATAAACGACCAATTCATTATGAACTGGACCAAAAGATAGCCACGCCACCCAACTACTGCCACTATATCAAGCTACCTAAGCTTGTGGCGATCCGCCACCATTGCCACCGTCGTCGCCGTCGTTGCCACCATCACCGCTGCCGACCTTGCCATTGCCACCACTGTCGTTTCCACCCTTGCCACTGCCACCTCTGTTTTCTCCGCCCTTGTCGCTGTCGCCGCCACCGCTGATGACCTTATCGTCCTTGCCCCCCTCCTTGCCACCATCGTACCTGTCCTCGTCCTCCTCCTCCTCCATGGACTCCTCCTCATCCTTGGAGTCATCTGAGTCATCCAAGTCATCGATCCCTGCTTGCTCGATGTCCTGGATGTAGGCTCTCTCCACCACAGAGTTCCCCATGGACTAGTTCGTACAGACGGATGACGGTGAGGGGGCATCAGCGGGTAAGGGGGTCCTTACATCCCTAGAATAGGATTTCTCCTCCAAGTACTCCAAGTCGCTGAAGTCCTCCTCCGACAGAGTCGGAGGATGCTTCCTCTTGTCATGCTTGCCTCCCTTGCCCCTCTTCTTGCCCTTGTTATCCTTGCTTACTGCCTTTTGGGTGTTTTAGAGTTGAGAAGGGGATAGTAAGGAAGTGAAAGTGAAGATGAGTGAAGAAGTATGCAACAAACAATTGGTGTATTTAAAGAACCAGAAAGGTACCTGTTTGTCTCTCATCTATACGATGAATAGACGTAAGACATCAAGAGTGTGACACCCCAGGTGTCTATTTCATGTTATGCCGGGAGATTTATCGTAAGATTGGATGTTCAGTGAAAATTTCTATTTCTCGATCGCGTCTGTCTCTGTTTATCAGGATTATTTATGAAAGTTCACCAAATTCGGAGCTATTTAATCTCTATAAATGCCAAATTTGGAGCATGTTAAAAACATTTATTTCTTGAAACAAATGCAAACTTGATAATCAATCTCGATTTATAAATCTCGTCTAAAGCTCATTTAATCGAACTCTCGATAGTTGCTAGTCGATCTGTGTCCGATTCCTCGACCTTGGATCTATGTCTGACTATTTTATTCGAATCCGTACTCTCAAATAGAATGCTCTGTTGTGTCGGTCTCTAATTAATTCTTATCTGACTTGGCTTAATATGTTTGTGTCCAATCCGATTTCAAAATCAACATCAGCGATGATTTTTAAAATGTCGCGATTTGTCTCCTTCAATCGTAAATCCGAAAGCTGGTCATATCTCGAGACGATTTATTTTCGAATCATGCACGAGGAATTATTTCCGAGCGAAGTAAAATCAAACTCCCGGTCGAGTTAATCGCTCGATCTTCCATTCGTCTGAACTCTAGTTTGCTCTGTTCTCCATACAGACTAATTCCGCAGGAGCATTTTATTCCTGTAAATAATGGTTTCTTAGCCTAGAAGCAACCATTTGCTTCTACCCTAAGCAATCCCACTAGAACCCTAACCCTAGGGCTCCTCTATAAATATGGATCCCCCTCCCTTGCACTTGGATATTATTCATCTACCCCCTAGCCACCATCAACCTTCTCCACTTCTTCTCCCCACGCCATCCTCCTCTCTGGTTTCCCAGGACAGCAACCACCAAGGCGCCAACCCCTGCTCGTGGTCTCCCCAAGATGGCACCTCTCCCTGTTCTCCATGGGGCTCAGCAGCAGGAAACCTCTCCATCTGTTGTCCATGGCAAGCACCTCCCTTGCTCCCTCAAGACGGCATCCATGGAGGCAGGTGGTTCCTATTTTCCCCATGGTGGACGCCGACGCCCCCTCTGTTGCAGCCATGGCACCCTCACCTCCAGCCCCTCCACTCAGCTCCCTGGGCGCAGGTACTCCTCTTCCCCATGGTCGAGCCTCCTGAACCTTCCCCTTCCTCAGCTCAGCACCCAAGAGCAGCAGCCCTTCCTTCCCTTCCTTAGCGCCCCATTCCAGCAGCACACCGACCAGGGAAACACCAGCGTCGCCCTTCACAGTGCAGGGCAGCAGGGAGCATCCCATGGCGCCTGTTTCCCCCAATGCTCACCCCGTCAGCAGCCGTCGACCTCACGCTGTCGCGCCCCTCCCCTGCTCCGTTCCTACTCCCTTTGTGGATGTCCCCATGGCGCAGATCTCCACAGCCGCTGCTCGCGCCTGCCTACTCCAGGCCGAGCGCCCCTCCTCCCTGATCTCTATTCAGCGCAGGAGCTCCCATGGTGCCTTGAATGGCCGGTGTCCTGCACTTCGCATGAAGGAGGGATGTCGATTGACATAATGTGGAAATGAGGTTACTTGCAAAAGGATGTTGATTGACATAATGTTTGATACCATGTATGGATAGCTAGGTGCTCATCTAGTCTAAAAGTATTATTCTAGAACCTGAAAAGCTAAAACTTGTTTTAGACTCAGCTAGTGCTTTTGGCAAACCAAACCCCTCAGCCAAACAGCTTCATGGTCTAGAGGTAGAGGAGTAGAATCCTCACACCGAGTAAGTCTAGCTAAGTATTAGTATACCCAGCCTTGCTTGTGGCATAAATTTTTACAGGTACTTCCTTGGATGATTCGTTGATGGTGTGACTTGGCCTCCATCCCTGCCACCAGGATAGACTGTCGAGTGGGTTACTGCTTTCGCAGGAGAGGACCAGGAGGAGTAGTGTAGTCAGGCTTCGCCATGTTACTTGGTTTTCTCCGTTAGTTATTTCCGCTGCATTAAAAACTATGGTTACTGCTTTTGAAACTCCAATAATGTAATCAATATTGATACTTCTTAAATTTATGGTATTATTCTTTGTTGTATTTCTCTGAACCTCACATTCGAGTGAGCAAGTGGTACTCGATCCTTGGTGAGTGGCTTTATCGGACTAGATTCGAGGGATTGACAGTTTATTCCGATTTAAGTGTGTCGTTGCCTCTAAGGCAAGACTTGGGCACTTAAGCTAGAATGATTTGGTCAGTTTCGCCTCAAAGAGTCCTTTAAAATTCCAAGAAACAACACACTTCTGGCAAAACATGGCGTAACAAGACATCAAAGGTCAGTAAATGAACTACTCACATGCATCATTATGTCTTGTCACTTCAATAAACTGTTGTGCGGACAAGACGTCATACACACCCATTGGGTGCCAGGTCTGGGTTTTATGGAAAACTCTAATCCAAGAAATACCAACAACATAGTGGCACTTCACTAAATGACAAGCATAAGTTCAAACAGGAGCTGGTTGGTCAAACCTAAGTCAATTAGGCCTCTATAGGTTGAACTCAATCGATGGGTTTTAACTAACTTTGGCTAGACACGTCCTAGCTGGGTAGGCCTCAATTGGCTAGATTTCAGTCGGTCAAACTTCCCTCAAGCTAAATTTAGTAAGCTAAAGCACTAGTTAGCTAAAAGCTCGATCTCCTCATGATTCAAGCCAATAATATGGTCCTCTGAAGTAAAAAGATCTCTAGGACCTTCAAGTCGATTGTTTCTCAAAACAACTCGAAGCTCGGGGGCTACACTCATTGGGTGCACCTAAGGTGCACCCAATAGTCTAGAGCTTGAGAAAAGAAGTTGCGTTCGAAAAAGAAAATCAGGTGACAGAGTTCATTATTAGAGTCTCAAGCCAATTGCCCTCAAAAATTGACTTGAGCCTCAGGGGCATGTGCGAGACAGATATCCCATGGGTCACTAAAGCGCAGATGCACTCCATGGGCCGCTAGAGAGGTCCCCAATAAGTCATGCAATAGGGCGCATAATGGGCCTCGAAGGCGTGAAGCAGGAGCCGACTAATGTGACGACATGCTAGATACTGCACAGGCGTACTGGTCGCATAAATTTCGCGCGAAGGAATTGCCTCAAACCTGAAGATGTGTCTTGTGCACGGTAAAACATCAGATTACTCAGAGGATAACTCAGAAAAGACAACCAAGCACCGAAGGAATAGGGACGCTGGTAACAGAAGAGAATAGACTTAGATAGATTCAATGACCTGTACATGGATATCTCTCCAGTCGGCTATATAAGCCTACAAAGGTACCCCTACAAAAACTCTCTCGCTCACCATTAGATTGATAGGTAACTTCATTTTCCACCTCTTGCAAACCACCTATAACCTGCGAACTTAGAGAAATCCAATACTTAGCACCACACTGGACGTAGGGTATTACACATTCACGTGGCCCAAACCTGTATAAACTTCCCGTGTTCCGACATGCCCCCACTCATACCATCACGCAGCGATCAACATTATCGTCCTCCCAAAAGTACTTTGGGGGCTACCCCATAGTGAGTAGTCGGGACAAAACACCGACAACGAGCACAGAAAGGGGTTGACCACGACACTAGGTGGGTCCGCGGTGGAGCTATGTCTTCGACAAGAAATCCACATCCACCCGATGATCAATCCACAATGACGCCTAATGCTATACGAAGCGAAGAATAGTGGCAACTCGGTGCACGACTCAGAGCAGATTAATGGCTTCGTGAAGCTCTAGTGAAGAATTGCACACCCCCTAGTTGGTCTTGCGCTTGGAAAGCCACACCCACACATTCCTTACCCTTGGCTGCCCTTCTCGTCCACATGCCTATGGCGAGGGGTGCGATGTAGACATGGTTCACCGGCGATGGCTCCCTTAATCCTCATCGTGGCGCTCCTATCTTTCCTCCCTATCTCTTTCTTGGCAATGTTTCCTATGTGTGCACGAAGATATAATTCCCAAGGTGCGGATGTGGTTGTATCATTTTTAGGCATGGGGTCAGTGAAATTATAATGGAATCCCAGATTTTGCGGCGAGGTGGTTATGTCGGTGCAAATCGGCTGTTCGTGGTTGATATGGCGAGGAAGCAACGAGATGACATGCGGGTCCCACTAACAGTGTGTAATACCCAAGTTTGTAAATCCTGTAAAATGAGATTATCTCCCTATATGTTTTGACCTCTATTCATTGTAACATGTGAACATACACATTTAAAGTAATTAACAAGCTAATGACAACCAAATAATCTGTGCATCATGCTGGACTCTATTTGTGTGTGCATATGTGAGTAATAAAAATTTATAGAAAGACATTAATGTTCAATTTGAAATTCATACTCAAATTGGAATCCTAGAAATTGGAGAAAAGAGAGGCACTAATAATCACAAAATAAATATTTAAAATAGATAAGTTGACCTCATGCCATGTTTGAGTTAGATATTTAATGTTAAGATATGTTTATTACGAAGTTTGAATTTGAATGGAATTTAAATTTATGAATTTGAAAGTTTAAAAGGAAAAGAAAAAGGAAAAGAAACCTAAATGGGCCCAACCTCTCCAATTTGGCCCAGCTTCGCTTATCCTCTGTGCAGCCCAATCTCGCGGAGTCGCGCGCCGACATGCGGGCCCTCTGCTTCAGTCGCTCTTGGCCGCTCCTCTCCTCATACTTCACTAATACGCGGGGTCCTCCCATTGGCCGCACTATGACTCTGGCGTGTCGCTCATGTGACTGTCCAGCCGACCCCACCTGTCATCCCACAGCCGCACCAACAAACCGCGCGCCATGCACAGATCCTCCCCTATCTTCGCGCGTGCAGGCCACGTTCCCCCACCATGGACTCAGACGATAAAAGTGGAGCTCGCCCACGATTTCCCCTCCTCCAGCCCCTCGCGCGCGTTGTCGTCATTGCCCGATCGCCCATCGTTATGTGAGAGAGAGTAAGGTACGGGCCACCGCTGGTGATTTTCGTCCGTGCCTACGCTCGGTCTGCGCGTGTGGTCGAGGGCGTTCACTGGGAACCATTGAAGCTATAGGATCCCTCAATTCGAGCTTAGAACCTCGGGTGACTCAGGAATTTCTTGCTGGAGTTCGAGAAGCCGCCTGCGCCGTGGCCTTGAATTCCTCCCCTCCCAATCACTGGTATGAACTCGCCGTGTGCCCTTGCCTTGGTCTACTCTTTGCGTACCACCCCTTTAGTCCGGGGTCTAGGGTCGTTGGCCTCCGGAGTAATCATCATGGCCATGGCCTCCGCCGTGGTGGGGCGTGGCGCCACCGTGCGCGGGTTTAGTTGGGCGAAGTCACCAACGACCGTTGAGTTGGTAATCGACGACCGAGATCGAACCGAGCGTAATGATTAGGGTGGGGTGAACCAGGTCCGTTCCGATCCAATCGGATGGATCGGATGACTCCGGGTAAAAATATGATATGTGTCGTAGATTCACTATCCTATGGTCCTCGTCGCGTACCGTTTCGCGGCCGTGCCGATCTAATCAGGGCTCTAGAGTTCATATCAGACGTCTCAGATTACACTGTAACCTTTCGTCCATCACTTTATGCATATGGGTCCCTATAAAATACAGAAAACCACCCATAGTCTGTAGTGTTGTGTACTGAGTTTGTGGGATCTTGCGCAGGGGCCCCTGTCTTTTGTTTAAATCTTATGCGCAGTCCAGAAGTCAATAAAAAGGAATAAAGGATTAAGGAAAATGATTTTAAGTATAAAATTAATTGCAGAAACTTGTTAGATTATTATTATATATTTTGTTTACATGTTTGGTGTGATGTTAATTTCTCCTTTATACTGTGCTTGTTTGTATTGTGGCGAGTAGAAGAGCCAGTGGCTGAGGATCCTGGTGCCTAGCAGGTAGAATTTGCTAAGCAGGAGCTCATTGAAGGCCAGTTGTGCCCTTGACCACTTTTATACCCAATAATGTTCTTTAATGTCATTATTCATGCATAGGTTTTGGGTTAATATTTCATTATATCCATGTTCCAATTATTTTGTTATTTTATTTATGTTCATGTCAAGATCATTATTTTTAATTGGAACATGGATCTTAACTTGAGAAACACGTGCCACCACAAGGGAGGAATGGGACCCCTTGGCTAACTAATTAGGAAAGCTAGTGGAAGACTACCTTACCCGAAAGGGGCAAGGGTAGTAGGGGAGTTGCATGCAGGGAGGTTCTCGGGTTGATTTTGCTGCGATGGCGGTCAGATGAGGGATTCTTGCAAGTGCTCTTCCCATAAATTGTCGTGGGTTTTCGGAAGCTAGTGGAACTTTGTAAAGGCCTCGTAGTGGATTCCTAGCCATTCACCTCGATAGTGTCTAGCTAACCCTGGCGACATGGGATACTTGTGGGTACAGGGTACAACCTCTGCAGAGTGTAAAACTGGTATACTAGCCGAGCTCACGGTCAAGAGCAGCTCAAGACTCTCATGTGTGAGCTCACGGTTAAATTATGGAACTTAAACTCAATTTGTCATATGCATTGCATGGGATTCATTATTAATTTTGTTCTATTATTCTTATTATGGTTTGGTATTTACTTACATTTAGTAACTGCTAATAAAATTTGACCAACTTATTAAAAGCAATGCTCAACTTTAACCCCTATTGTTGATCAGCTTTACACATCACATGAACTCCTACCTTTGGTGAGTTCAAGCACATTATTCCTCACAACTTGTTGAGCGATGAACATGTGTGAGCTCACCCTTGCTGTCTCACACCCCCCACAGGAGAAGAACAGGTGGTTCAAGAGGAGCCACACAACGAGGAGTTTGATCTGATCTAGGTGGCATGTCCCAGTTGACTTTATGGCGCCAAGGATGTACTTTAGTTCGATCTATATTTATCTTTTATTTTGTAAGACTTCCGCTATGTAATAAGTACTCTGATTATATTGTGACATTTATCTCTATACACTCTATTATTATACATGTTGTCTTCTTTGGCGCATGTATATGATGCACCCGGCTTTGTCCTTTAAAACCGGGTGTGACAGAAGTGGTATAAGATGAAATGTTAACTGTAGGACGAAACCTAGATAGAAATGGACAAAACTCTTACCTACTTACCTTACTTTGATTCATTCTATACTTACCTTATCTTGATCCTGTCTCACCTTTTTGCTGTCATATTCTGATTACTCTTATCTTTTCTACTCTAAGACAAGATGGATTTCACACCTTGGAATCCTACAATTATGAACTTTTTCAGAGATAGGAGACCTAAGACAAACTTAAAACTATTTTCTCTAGTTAAAAAAGTATTGGTTGATTGTTCTGATGATAAATGTCTGATTTGCTTCTTTGATTGATTGAAATATTATAGATGGACATCTTAGCATGTACCACCATAAGGTAATGAATTAGCTTTAGTAGGTAAAACACCAATCTGCTTAGCTTTAGTGGGCTGGGATATCGTTGCCATGGCCGACGTTGTCTACACTCTCAGCCAACCAGTGCCTAGGCCTCGGCTGGTCGTTGTGGGGTACCCACGGCGGAATCCGCGCATCTTCGTGGCCTCGTCGGATTTGATTGGTGACTGGGTCGCCCTGATTTCCTTCCCGGAGTTGAGGTCTTCCGCCAGTGTTGCTCCGTTCCATGGTCGGCCTCATTGTTGCCTTACCCATCGTCTTCTCTTTCCTCTGCACGAGCTCCTACGCTGTGTGCGCCGTAGTGCTAGGGCGGGTTTTTCACTAGAATTTGGCACCACCGTGGCTGGAACCATGCCTCCACGGTTGGAGTCTGAAGGTGGAAGAGGTTGTGTCCACCGTCACCTTTTTGATGGGCGGCTCAGATTAATTCATGTCAGGCCGATTCGACTGATGGCACGATTGTCGTTGGATCATACATCAACAGTATGGATTTGATCGGGACATGGACAGTAGATGAGCGTTGATTTGTGATCGTACGGCTTCGATGGTGATTGAGCGCACCGCTTCAGTGGGATCTAATCCAGTCCGCATGATCTGGATCATCTGGCCCACAATAGAAGATACCCCTTCGCCCTGTCGTTCTTACAAAAGAGACCCCCTGTTATTTTAGATTGAACACGCCATCCGCGCCAGGCACTTTCTGTGTCTTGGAACACTTTGCGCCAGGGCCCCTGCACTCCTGAGAATTTGACGCTCAGTCCAGAGGAGAATAAAAATAGAGAATTAAATATAGAAATTGGTTTTAATACAAGATAAATGCTAGAAACTTAGAAAATTCATATTTAATTCATTTTAATTCCAAATTACTCCATTCCAGTTTCTAAAATTTTGTAATATTATTCTCTATCACTTAGAGTCTCTGTTTTGACATGACAATAGTAAGAAAAATAATTTCTCACTTAATCCTATTTCAAGCACATATAACCTTTGGAAATTCATATCTTAAAATCTATAACTCCAAAAATTTTGATTCCTGTTCCTAGGATTATATTCTAATGTGTAGATTATTATTATGTATTTTGTTTACATGTTTGGTGTGATGTTAATTTTCTCTATATACTGTGCTTGTTTGTATTGTGATGAGTAGAAGAGCCTGTGACAGATGATCCTAGTGATGAGCAGATAGAAGTAGCTGAGCAGGAGCTCATTCAAGGCCCTTGATAACTTTTGTTACCCAATAATGTTCTTTATAATCATTTACCATGCATAGGCTTAATTTTGATGGGACCCGATAAGTCACCCTAGATTGTTTATCTCTTTACCTTGTTATCCCTGAATCACTTGGGTAGTTTTGCTATTGCTTTACATGGTTTTGGGATAATATTTCATTATATCCATGTTCCAGTTATTTTGTTATTCTTTTTATGTTCATGTCAAGATCATTAATGTTAATTTGAACATGGAGCTTAACTTGAGAAACACGTGCCACCATAAGGGTAGTATGGGATGCCCTTGGCTGACTAATTAGGAAAGCTAGTGGAAGACTACCTTACCCGAAAGGGGCAAGGGCAGTAGGGGAGTTGCATGCAAGGAGGTTCTCGGGTTGATTTTGCTGCGATGGCGGTCAGACGGGGGATTCTTGCAAGTGCTCTTCCCATAAACTATAGCGGGTTTTCGGAAGCTAGTGGAACTTTGTAAAGGTCTCGTAGTGTTGCCCTTCCTCGCTTCCTAGGTAGAGGTGTATGGGAGTCACGATCCCTTGGCATATGGGTAACATGAATTGTGGGTACAGGGTACAACCTCTGTAGAGTGTAAAACTGGTATACTAGCCGAGCTCATGGTCAAGAGCAGCTCAGGACTCTCACATGATTAATTTATGGAACTTAAATTCAATTTGTCATTTGCATTTGCATGGGATTATCTATTAATTTTGATCTATTATTTATTATGGTTTGGTATTTCCTTACATTTAGTAATTGCTAATAAAATTTTGACCAACTAATTAAAAGCAATGCTCAGCTTTAACCCCTACTGTTGATTAGACTTACACATCACATCAACTCCCACCTTTGGTGAGTTCATGCACACTGGTTCCCCACAACTTGTTGAGCTATGATCATGTGTGAGCTCACCCTTGCTGTCTCACACCCCCCCCCACAGGAGAAGAACAGGTGGTTCAAGTGGACCATACTCCGAGGAGTTTGATTCGATCTAGGTGGCGTTTCCCAGTTGACTTGCGCCAAGGAGAATCCTTAGTTCGTTTTATATTTACCTTTTATTTTGTAAGACTTCCGCTATGTAATAAATACTCTGATTATATTTATCTCTATACACTCTGTTATTATATATGTTGTCTTCTTTGGCGCATGTATGAGATGCACCTGGCTTTGTCCCTTAAAGCCCGGGTGTGACAGAAGTGGTATCAGAGGAAATGTTGTCTGTAGGACGAAAGCTAGATAGAAATGGATAAACCCTTACCTACTTATCTTACTCTGATTCATTCTATACTTATTTTATCTTGGTCCTGTCTCACCTTTTGCTGTCATACTCTGATTACTCTTATCTTTTCTGCTTTAAGACAAGATGGATTTCACACCTTGGAATCCTACATTTGTGAACTTTTTAAGAGATAGGAGACCTAAGACAAAATTAAAACTATTTTCTCTATTTAAAAAAATGTTGGTTGATTGTTCTGATGATAAATGCTTGATTTGCTTCTTTGATTGATTGAAACATTATAGTTGGGCATCTTAGCATGTACCACTAGAAGGTAATGTATTAGCTTTAGTAGGTGACGCACTAATCTACTTAGCTAATAAATCCCCCACAGTAACATTCCTTGTAATTACTCGCCTTGTCTACAATCCTTTCTTTCTTACCCTGTGTTTCTAATCCAGATGGGCTGCCCCTATAGTGTTAGAAGAGAGCAGTATAGACGTGATCCTTGGTATGTCATGGTTAAGAAAGGCAAAGGCAGTTTGTACACTGTGCTAAAGGAACCATAGAACTCACCAGTTCCAAAGGAGAAAGATTTGAAGTTGGAATTGCAGTAACTACCGCCACCAGACTAGCGACATTCTTAGTAGATGGGGAGTTTCTTGGTGACAACATCCGTGTGGTTAGGGATTTTTCGGATGTCTTTCCAGAGGAGTTACCAGGGATGCCACCAGGTAGGGAAGTTGAGTTTGTCATTGATCTCTTACCTGGGACTACTCCTATTTCCAAATGGCCATACAGGATGTCTGTAGAAGAGTTAAAAGAACTTAAGACGCAGTTAACAGAGTTGCAAGAGGCTGGGTACATTCGACCGGGTTGTTCACCTTGGGGAGCGCCGGTTCTGTTTGTACAAAAGAAGGACAGATCACAACGGATGTGTGTGGATTATAGGTCCCTTAATGATGTTACCGTGAAGAACAAGTACATGTTACCCCACATTAAGGATTTATTTGATCATATGAGAGGTGCTAGGGTATTCTCGAAGATTGATCTCCGATCGGGTTATCACCAAGTGAAGATTAGGCCATCAGATATTCCTAAGACGACTTTCTCAACCCAATATGGTTTATATGAGTTCACCATTATGTCATTTGGACTAACTAATGCACCAACCTATTTTATGAATCTGAAGAATAAGGTGTTCATGATCTAGACAGATTTGTCGTGGTTTTCATCGGCGATATTCTTATTTATTCCAAGAGTGACAAGGATCATGAGGAATGTTGGGGGCATGCTTCGTCGTCGAAGGTCCCATAAGAAGAAACACCTTTGGAAGATTTACACAAAGCCGAAGCTATCAATCAGAGAGCTTCGGAGTACATTTCCAAATGCACCGACTTAAAGATGAAATGACCATTCAGCTCGTGATAACTTGTATTATGATTGTAAACCTTTGTAAAGGGCATGGATGTAATTTCTCACAGACTGCGTCCTCTGCCTATAAATAGATGAACAGTACCCCTGTACTGTTCACGTTATCTTGTATTCGCTCGGGCACAACACTCGGATTTTTGCCTTCTGTCAAGCCGAAGCATTTGAGAACAAGTCCCCAACATTGGCGCCCACCTCTGGTGAACTCACTTCCACTTTTGAGTTGATGGCTTCATTCAAAACCCAAGCTGAAGCTGCTTCGGCTATGAAGCTGGTGCTCCCGATAACAGGCGGGTCATGTTCAGAACTGGCCAACAAGAAACAGAAGAAGGAGGCCCAGAGAAGGGTGCAGCATGTTGGGGTGCAGGGACCCTTCATCAAGTCAAAATGGTCCCACATCCCAATCACCTTCTCCCAGGAGGACCTTCAGCTTAAGGATTACCCTCACAATGATGCTATGGTTATATCTTGTGTCATCAAGGGATTTCTGGTCCACAATGTTCTGGTTGATACGGGCAGTGCAGCGGATATCATATTTGCTAAAGCCTTCAGACAGATGCAAGAGCCAGAGGACAAGATTCATGATGCTACACACCCTCTTTGTGGCTTCGGAGGAAGGCAGATCGTAGCACTTGGCAAGATCACAATGCCAGTGACCTTCGGATTTGTCCAAAACACAAGGACTGAATAGGTTGTTTTTGATATTGTTGACATGGAATACCCCTACAATGCAATCATTGGTCGTGGGACACTTAATGCTTTCGAAGCAATTCTTCATCCAGCATACCTATGCATGAAGATACCTTCGGAACAAGGGCCTATTGCAATTCATGGAAGTCAGGAAGCTGCCAGGAAGGCTGAGGGATATTGGACAGACTCAAAAGCCATCCACAATATAGATGGAGCTGAAGCTTGTGAGCAGTACAAGTACCGAAGAGAGAAGGCTGCTTCGACTGATCAGCCGAAGCTCATGCTTCTATGGGAAGACATAGTAGAGCAGAAGGTACTGCTGGGGTCTCAGTTTTCTGAAGAGCAGGAAAAACTTTGATAAGGTTTTTATTCAACAACAAAGATGTTTTCACATGGTCGACCAATGATCTCTATTGTGTCAACAGGGATGTCATTGAACATTCACTAATGTCGATCCATCCTTCAGGCCCAAAAAGCAAAGGCTTCGGAAAATGTCTGATGATAAAGTCGAAGGTGCTCGGAATGAAGTAAAATGACTTCTCAGTGCTGGTGTCATCGGAGAAGTAAAATATCCAGAGTGGCTAGCCAATACTGTTATGGTGAAGAAGGCCAATGGCAAATGGAGAATGTGTATTGATTTTACGGATCTCAATAAGGCCTGTCCGAAGGACGAATTTCCATTACCAAGGATAGACTCTCTTGTGGATGCAACAGCTTCTTCAGAACTTATGAGTCTTCTGGATTGCTACTCATGTTGGGGACTTGTCCTCAAATGCTATGAGTTAAGAACAAGGCAACATAGAAAATGTTAATCGTTAAAGTTCTTCGTCCTTCGAAGCATTATTTCCCTTAGGATATAATGGTTTTCGGATGAAGGTTATGAAAGGCGTACCTTCATAACTTCATTATACAGTGACGAAGGATGAAATGTAAGGAATATAAAAGACAACATAAACAATTATATATTATTATCAGGCATAAACAGAAATATCGTTGAATTACAAGTGTACCTTCAACTGGAAGGAGATGATATTACAAGCGTGACGCAAAAAGCGAATGCCAAGTCAGCGTGAACAGTACGGGGGTACTGTTCACCTATTTATAGGCACGGGACACAACCCATACAAAATTACATTCATGCCCTTTACACTTGATAATAATTCTATAGTAATCTATCGAGGTCTAAATAGCCTTTTCATCTTTAAGTCGGTTTCACTTTTTGCTGCCACGCCGAAGCTTTCCTGCTCACACCTTCGGCGATGTATCAACCTTCGTATTATTCTGGTCTACTGTGATGCCGACTTGAGTCCGAAGATACCTGTTCACACATTATACTCCAGAAATACTGTTAAATCCTGTTTTTGAGGACCTTCGGAAGCCGAAGGTCCCCAACAGTAGCCCCACGGTGGGCGCCAATGTTGGGGACTTGTCCTCAAATGCTATGAGTTAAGAACAAGGCAACATAGAAAATGTTAATCGTTAAAGTTCTTCGTCCTTCGAAGCATTATTTCCCTTAGGATATAATGGTTTTCGGACGAAGGTTATGAAAGGCGTATCTTCATAACTTCATTATACAGTGACGAAGGATGAAATGTAAGGAATATAAAAGACAACATAAACAATTATATATTATTATCAGGCATAAACAGAAATATCGTTGAATTACAAGTGTACCTTCAACTGGAAGGAGATGATATTACAAGCGTGACGCAAAAAGCGAATGCCAAGTCAGCGTGAACAGTACGGGGGTACTGTTCACCTATTTATAGGCACGGGACACAACCCATACAAAATTACATTCATGCCCTTTACACTTGATAATAATTCTATAGTAATCTATCGAGGTCTAAATAGCCTTTTCATCTTTAAGTCGGTTTCACTTTTTGCTGCCACGCCGAAGCTTTCCTGCTCACACCTTCGGCGATGTATCAACCTTCGTATTATTCTGGTCTACTGTGATGCTGACTTGAGTCCGAAGATACCTGTTCACACATTATACTCCAGAAATACTGTTAAATCCTGTTTTTGAGGACCTTCGGAAGCCGAAGGTCCCCAACAACTCAGGATATCATCAAATATGGATGAAGAAGGAGGATAAGCCGAGGACTAGCTTCATAACTCCCAGTGGAACCTATTGTTATCTTCGGATGCCTGAGGGGCTCAAAAATGCTAGAGGCAGTTTCAGCAAGATGACGGCCAAGGTCCTTCATTCCTAGATAGGCAGAAATGTGCTAACATATGTTGATTATATCATAGTAAAAAGCACGAAGCAAGAAAATCATATCACTAATCTGCAAGAAACATTTGCTAATTTCAAACAAGCTAGCCTGAAATTAAATCCTGAAAAGTGTGTCTTTGGAGTGAAGAAGGGTAAGTTCCTTGGCTGTCTGGTTTCAACGAAGGGGATTGAAGCCAACCCAAGCAAGATCGAAGCCATCCTTCGAATGGAACCGCCGAGCATAAAGAAGGGGGCCCAACGGTTGGATAGATTTATATCTAGCTTCATTGAATAGATTTATATCTAGATCAGCAGAAAGAAACTTGCAATTCTTTGAAATACTAAAATCAGCCGAAGTCTTTCAATGGGGCCCAGTTCAGCAGAAAGCCTTCGAAGAGCTGAAGCAATACTTGACTGATATAACAACATTAACTCCACCCATGCCAGGGGCTCCGTTGCTATTGTATGTGGCAGCTTCGCACTCTACAGTGAGTGCGACGCTTCTGCAGGAGAAATTGGAATGACAAATCAAAAAGCAAGCCCCAGTATACTTTGTCTCCGAAGTTCTAAGCTTATCAAATAAAAATTATACAGAATTGGAGAAGGTGTTGTATGCTGTCTTAATGGCCTCTAGGAAGCTTCAGCATTATTTTCAAGCATTCCATATAATTGTTCCTTCATCACAGCCTCTGAAGGATATCATGAGGAACAGAGAAGCTACTAGAAGGATTGGAAAGTGGGCTGCGGAACTCAACTGTTGGGGACTTGTTCTCAAATGCTATGAATTAAGAACAACGCAACATAAAATGTTAATGCCCTTCGTCCATCGAAGTATTATCTCCCGAAGGGTATAATGATCTTCAAACGAAGGTCTTAAACGAAGGTCATGAAGGACGTACCTTCATGACTAAGGTTATGAAGTAATGAAAGATAAGATATATAAGACATGAAACACGAAGGTTAATATGTTCACACACAAACTTATTCATATATTTGATCATATAAACTTAAATATCAAAACATAGTATTTAATTACGTCTATACCTTCGGCTTGACAGAAGGAAATAATCCGAGTGTCGCGTGCAAGCGATTACAAGATGGCGTGAACAGTATGGGGGTACTGTTCATCTATTTATAGGCACAGGACGCAGCCTGTGAGAAATTACATTCATGCCCTTTACAAATGCTTACAATCATAATACAAGTTATCATGGGTCGATTGGTCATTTCATCTTTAAGTCGGTTCACTCCTTCGTCTTGAGACATGTCTCTATGCCGAAGCTTTATGGGTAATAGCTTCGACACTGCTTTTGAGAGGATCTGCCGAAGGTGTTTCTTCTTACAGGATCTTCGGCGATGAAGCATACCCCCAACAGTAGCCCCTTCGCGGTGCTAGATCATTTTTCGTAACGAGCTTGATCCGTGAAAAAGTCTCCTAGGCTTCGGAGAGATGAAGATCCGAAAAACACCTTCCCTGAGCTCGTTACCGAGAAACGATCACAAAATTTCGAGCGTGAGATGGTCCCACCATGCAGCAGGTAAACGCGTCCTGGCGTTTCACCTTCTCGGGATCTGTGGCCCACCGCTCAGTGAGTGCGGGCGACTGTTCGTCCCGTGCAGAAGACTTGACGATTCACCTCCCCACCTGCGACACTATATAAACAGACGGGTAGGTGTGAAGTTACCACAGCATTCATTGTTATTGCCCTATTTTGCTGCCAAAAATTTGACCATAGCCGAAGCTTATTCATCGCACCCAGCCGAAGCACCGCTGTTAGTTTTGCTTCGTCACAAAAAGGAAGAGCTTCGGAATTTTTTTTAAAAAAAGTCAACAACTTCTTCACCAAATGGCAAGGGTACGTTCCACTGCTAGGGTTACACGTGACGGAGAAGAAGCCGAAACTGCTGAAACCGCTCCGATCTCCGAAGTAATGAAACGGACGGGGCTAAAAGTGCCAGAGGATGTTTTTGACGAAGGTGCCGCTGAAGCTGAGCAAGTTGGTGCTGAGGAAGATGAATCTGAAGATGATTATAGTGTCATGCCATCTAAACCCAGCCACCTAGAGTTTGGGAGGTCCACCATTACTGAAGATGATAAGCCTAAGTTGGTGAAGTTAGGCTATTTCAGTGAGGCCAAAAAGGAGCTAATTCGCTTTGGTGGAGAAGAAATTACTCCGAAGCCGAAAAAGGATGAGGTGGTAGTCTTCAAAAACTTCTTTAAAGCAGGATTAATATTTCCACTGAATGAGATGATTGCTGATGTTTTGAAGAAGTTTGGGATTTATCTTCATCAGCTAACTCCTAACGCCATCGTTAGGCTTAGCGTCTACATCTGGGCCCTCTGAAGCTAGGGGGTAGAGCCATTTGCCAAAGGCTTCTGCCGAATACATGAGCTTCATTATCAAACAAAAGCTAGAGAAGATGGGCTACACGAAAACTTTGGCTACTACAATTTTGCTTATCGCAAAGATGCAAAGTTTCCAGTTATCAACTATCATACCAAGTGGCCAGCTGGCTGGAAGACTAAATGGTTTTATGTCAAAGTTGATGAGAAAAAGGAGGAGCTGGTTCAAAGCCCACTAGAATTAATCTTCGGAGAAACTAGGCCCCAGTGCAACATGAAACCGGAGAGTCCAAGTCAAATTGCACTGGGCAAATTTCGAGTTATTGCGGCGCATATTGGTACTAGGGATCTGGTGCAAGAATTCTTGGCTTTTAGAGTGTTCCCATCTTTGAAAGAGTGGGACATGCCGAAGCTCAAAGGGGAAAAGAAAAAGAAAGAACTTGTTCGGTTGCCCTATTATTATAAATTCAAGAAACACTTCAAAGTACCTTGCCAAGAATGGTTAGACACGATTGAAGTTATGTGCAACGAGATCCTTGGCAATTATTCTAAAAAAGAAGATCAACTAATGACTACAGCCTTCGGCACTCGTCCGAAGCAAAGGTTAAACTGGGTGATGGATGCTCTGAACTTTGAATATCCTGACTATGAGCGACTGGACCGAGGTGCTGAAGGGCAGAAAAGAAAAAGAGTTGCTAGCGTACTGGATAAAGAAGCTGCTAAATTGGTAAAAAAGGATGAAGAAACTTTGAAGAAAAGGAAGTTAAGCCCTAAGCCGAAGATAGCTGCTTCGAAGAAAAAGAAAACTTCGGCTCTGAAACGAAAAACAAATGAAACTGAGGATGAAGCTCCTTCAACACCTCCTGCTATCGATGTAGAAGAAATTTTAAAGGTAATGACTGAATCTTTGTCTGTCAAGCTACGTCCACTAGGGCCACATCTGACGAAGCTTTTTCAGAAGGAGAAGGAGCCTTCGGCAGTGAAGAAGCCAGATGAGCCAATAAAACGGAGAATTATTCGCGTAGTTGAAGTTATTGAGCAGACGCCGCCGCTAGCATCAGCGTCAAAGACTCTAGCTATTGAGAGCTCTGCTGCTGCCGAAGCTGCACCCACCGAAGCCAAAAGTGCCAAAGCTGAAACCGCTGAAGATGTGAATCTAGATGCCACGCTCTCTGAAATTGATACAATGCTTCTAGATGCGGCCGCGGAAGAAGCTGCTGCAGCCGCTGAAGAGATTCCGAGCACAGTGGCTGAAAAAGGAAAAGAGAAAGCCGAGGACATTTCGGAAGAAGAGGACTTCAACTTCCAAGATATACTTGGGCAAGAATTGTCGAAGGCTGAAAAAGAAGAACTGAAAGAATATGCTATATCTTGCGGATACAGGCCAGGTGCGTTACTCTTCGGGGGAGTCAGTGAAGAAAGCTTAGGATGCCTTCGGGACCACACTGGGGCAAAGGTTGTTGGCACTATATCAAATAGTGTTGGCCTCCCAAAGGTTGAAGCAGACCTCAGCAGGTACCGGCTGCAGCATATCGTCGGTAGCCTATTTTATGCTAACTTTAAGGTAAAATTCTTAACTTTTCATTGTTTTGATATGAAGATTGTTTCTTGATGAAGCTTATGTGATCAGAGCTTACTGCTAAGCAATGTCCTGAGGATGCAACAAGACCTCGAGGACAAAAAGAATGAAGTTATAATCAAGGGTCTAGAGAAGAAGATAAAAGACCATGAGGCTACTCTGGAAAAGAAAGACTTCGTACTTCAAACCATGGAAGGTTCACTGGCGAAAGCCCAGGCCGAAATTGCTAGATTGAATAATGAACTCTCCTTGGAAAAGAAAATTTTCAAAGCCAAACTCGAAGCTGAAGCTGAGAAAAATTCAAATTTGCGGAAATCACTGAAAGATCTTCAAGAAAAATGCGTAGGCTTCAGCAACCGGTGCCGCAAGCGGCTAAAGCAGGTTTTCAACTCGGTTGGAGCCGGCGCTGAGAAATTCAGTCCTTCGGTTGAGAACCTGCCAGAAACCTTCAAGCATATTGAGGGCGAAGTTGATGCAATGGACGAAGTTATAGGTGGACACGCCGATTTCTGCGCTCTGCTAGCTTCCCGGGGCACAGCTGTTGCCTTCATAAAATCTGGCTGTGAACATGGAAAAATTGTCAATAGACCGAATTTCAGCTTATCTCCGACAGATCTAGTTGATATTCCTAGCCTAGCTCGGAGTATAGGAAACAAATTCATAACTCAAATTTGGGTAAAAGGGGGGCGAAAAATGGCTAGCGACGAAGCTCGAAGCCACCTTAAGCCGGTAAAAAATTTATGCATGTTACTTTACCTTCTCCTTGAAGTCTACACTTCTCTCATACCGCTTTAATATGCACAGGATGATGATGCTGAAGAAAAATGAGCCGAAGCTTGACAGGTGATTCGAAGCTCAGATGATCCGAAACTAAATGATGTCAAAGCTGAAGACGTTGCTGGAAAAATTCTAGAGAAAAATCTTGTAATATCATTGTAAAAAATATTTATAATTTAAGAATCAGATACTAATTCTGTAAATTTGTGCATACTTTGTAATATATCTTTACCTTTTTGTCCATGTATTGAACTGCTTTGCTGTGGACGAAACTAGCATTTTTTGAGCCGAAGGCGAAAAACACCTTCCCTTCTTTTCGTACACAACGAAGCATGAAACTGCTTCTTTTTCTCTTTACCGAAGCCTTATTTTTAGAGCCAAAGCATCCGCCTGTGTTATGATGATGATGATCCTATGTATGTCTTAATGAATGTTTATGAATGCAAATGTATGATGTAATGTGTCATGCAAATGAGTGTCCAAACAAACACGTACGAAGCCACAACCATAGCCTTCATTCCCTTGGGAATGACCAAAGTCTCTTTGTCGTTTATTTTTCGGCTTCACCGCTTATTTTTCGATGTATCAGCGCTGACTTTTCGCTGTAAGTTCTGCATCCCCTAAGGAACGTCTTTTGAACTTCTTCGCCTTCTATTTCGGTGGTATCGCGTTGACTTTTCGCGCTTCGCCTTATATTTCGGCGGTATCAGCGTTGACTTTTCGTTGTAAGCTCTGCATTCCCTTGGGAACGACTTTTGAGCAGAAAACTTACGCTGCGCTCCCTTAGGAATGACTTTTTGTAGCTTCGTCGTGCTCTGCATCCCCTTAGGGACGACTTTCGAGCTTCTCCCTGTTTTTTCCTTTTTCCCTGCACTCGATGGTGCATGCTCAGTTTTTACATTTACATATTTGGGGGATTTTGCTCTCGTAGAGCTGAATAAGAAAAAAATTACATGCTATGGCCCCATTAAAAACCTTTCTCCCCCTTTGAAAAGGAAAAGGGTGCCATAGAGAAAAAACAAAAAGATTGCATCAAGCTAGACATAATATCGCCGAAGCTCATCCACATTCCAAGATCTAGGAATGTTGTTGCCATCTATATCCTTCAACCTGTAAGAACCGGGTCTTGACGAAGATACTACCAGTAAAGGTCCTTCCCACTTTAGTTGTAGCTTGCCTACTGTATCTGGGTTGGCCACTCTCCGAAGTACCAAATGCCCTAGCTTAATGTTCTTTAGCCAAACTTTTCTGTCACACCATTTTATTGTTTCGGCTTGGTATTTATTGATATTCTCTACGGCCTGAAGCCTGATCCCTTCTATAGCATCTTTTGCCATAGAATAATCAGCTTCGTCTTCTACCGAAGCCACTATTCATATTGATCCTGCCTTAGCTTCTTCTGGGGTTATTGCTTCGTCACCAAACAATAGTTTGAATGGTGTAAAACCTGTTGACCTTGATATTGTTGTATTGTGGCTCCACACCACTTTGATCAATTTATCTGGCCACTTTCCTCTAGGTTGATTGAAGATTAACTTCATTATTCCCGTCATTATAATGTCATTGGCTCTTTCAACAAGTCCATTTGACTCCGGATGTCTGACCGATGCAAAATGAATCTTCGTGCCAATTTGTTCACATAATTCCTTGAAAGCTTCAGCATCAAACTGTGTTTCGTTGTCTACAGTAATAGCCTTCGGCACTCTGAAGTGACAAATAATGTTTTGCCAGAAGAACTTCTAAACAGTGACCGAAGTTATTGTAGCTAAAGGCTTCAACTCAATCCACTTGGAGAAATACTCTACCGCCACCACCACATATTTTAGATTTCCTTGTGCTGGTGGAAGTGGGCCTAGCAAATCGACACCCCACCTTTGCAACGGCCAAGTGGGCTGTATTAATTGAGTGAGAGATGAAGGTTGCTTCTGGTCTCTTGCACATTTTTGACAGCCTTCACATTTTTGTACTAATTCTATTGCATCCGAAGCTGCCTTTGGCCAATAAAATCCTTGTCAAAAAACTTTTCCCAATAAGGGCCTAGATCCAATGTGAGATCCACACAGACCTCCATTCTCTTGTTATAAGCTTCGTCACTTGAAAGACAATTGCCTTGGAGGAAAGATATTATTTCAGTTCTCCAGTCTTCACTGTGTACTGGAGAAATAGTAAGCACTGCTCTCTCCATGAGCTCAACCAAAGATGCTTTTATTGTTTCAAAAAATACATCGGAGGGTAAGGGGAGCCCCTGAGCTGCTGATTTGGCTAGCAAATCTCCACGCTCATTTTCACCTCTTGGAATATTCTTGACGGAAAAACCTTCAAAGGAAGCTTCTAACCTTCGAACTGCATCCAAATATTTTTCAAGCTTCGGATCTCGCACCTTGCTGCTTTTATCCACATGGCCAGCAATAACTTGAGAATCGGTCTTTAGGATGGCCCCTCTTATTCCCATTGCCCTTAGCTTCCAAAGTCCCAATAGAAGTGCTTCGTACTCAGCAATATTATTTGTGCAACTGAAATCCAATTTGACTGCATAACATGTTTTGACTTTTGAAGGTGCCACTAGGACCGCAGCTGCTCCTGCACCGAAGGCTCCCCAAGAACCATCGCAAAACACTGTCCAAGCTTCGGCATCTTTGCTTGTCCCCTCTTCATGAGCCCCTGGCGTCCAATCAGCGATGAAATCTGCTAGCACTTGGGATTGAATTGAAGATCTGTGCACCTAGTCAATAGTGAATTCATTAAGCTACGCGGCCCATTTTCCAATCCTTCCAGTAGCTTCTCTATTCCTCATGATATCCTTCAGGGACTGTGATGAAGGAACAATTATGTGATATGCTTGAAAATAATGCCGAAGCTTCCTGGATGCCATTAACATAGCATACAACACCTTCTCCAATTCTGTATAATTTTTCTTTGATAGACTCAAAACTTTAGAGACAAAGTATACCGGGACTTGCTTTTTAGCTTGTCATTTAGGCTTCTCTTGTACAAGTGTCGCACTCACTGCAGAGTGCGAAGCTGCCACATATAATAGCAATGGAACCCCTAGCATGGGTGGAGTTAATGTTGTTAGATCGATCAGGTATTGCTTCAGCTCTTCGAAAGCTTTCTGTTGAGTTAGGCCCCATTGAAAAACTTCAGCTGACTTTAGTACTTCAAAGAATTGTAAATTCCTTTCTGCTGATCTAGATATAAATCGATTCAAAGATGCCAGTCTTCCTGTCAGCCGTTGGGCTCCCTTCTTCGTGCTTGGCGGCTCCATTCGAAGGATAGCTTCGATCTTGCTTGGGTTGGCTTCGATCCCCTTCGTTGAGACTAGACAACCAAGGAACTTGCCCTTCTTCACTCTGAAAACACATTTTTCTGGATTTAATTTCAGGCCAGCTTGCCTAAAATTAGCAAATGTTTCCTGCAAATCAGTAATGTGGTTTTCTTGCTTCGTACTCTTCACTATGATGTCATCGACATATGTTAGCACATTTCTGCCTATCTGAGAATGAAGAACCTTGGCTATCATCCTACTGAAGCTTTCTCCAGCATTCTTGAGCCCCTTAGGCATCCGAAGATAACAATATGTACCACTGGGGGTTATGAAGCTAGTCTTTGGCTCATCTTCCTTCTTCATCCAGATTTGGTGGTAGCCTGAATAACAATCTAGTAGACTCATGAGCTCTGACGAAGCTGCTGCATCTACTAGAGAATCTATTCTTGGTAATGGGAACTCATCCTTTGGACAAGCCTTGTTCAGATCAGTAAAATCAATGCACATTCTCCATTTACCATTGGCCTTTTTCACCATAACAGTGTTGGCTAGCCATTCTAGGTATTTCACTTCTCTGATGACACCAGCACTGAGAAGTCTTTTTACTTCGTTCCGAGCACCTTCGGCTTTATCGTCAGACATTTTCCGAAGCTTCTGTTTCCTAGGTCGGAAAGATGGATCGACATTGAGTGAATGTTCAATGACGTCCCTGTTGACACCACAGAGATCGTTGGCTGACCATGCAAAAACATCTTTGTTGTTGAATAAAACCCTTATCCAGGTTTTCTCCTACTCTTCAGATAATTGGGATCCTAGCAATACCTTCTGCTCTGCTATGTCTTCACATAGAAGCATGGACTTCGGCTGATCAGCCGAAGCAGCCTTCTCTCTTCTGTACTTATACTGTTCACAAGCTCCGGCTCCATCTATATTGTGGATTGCTTTTGAGTCTGTCCAATTTCCTTCAGCCTTTCTGACAGCTTCCTGACTTCCATGAATAGCAATGGGCCCTTGATCCGAAAATATCTTCATGCATAGATATGTTGGATGAAGAATTGCTTCAAATGCATTGAGTGTTCCACGACCAATAATTGCATTGTAGGGGTATTCCATGTCAACAATATCAAACACAACCTGTTCAGTTCTTGTATTGTCGACAAATCCGAAGGTCACTGGCATTGTGATCTTGCCAAGCGCTACAATCTGCCTTCCTCCGAAACCATAGAGAGGGTGTGTAGCATCATGGATCTTATCCTCTGGCTCTTGCATCTGTCTGAAGGCCTTAGCAAATATGATATTCGTTGCACTGCCTGTATCAACCAGAACATTGTGGACTATAAATCCCTTTATTACACAAGATATGACCATAGCATCATTGTGAGGGTAATCCTTGAGCTGAAGGTCCTCTTGGGAGAAGGTAATTGGGATGTGAGACCATTTTGACTTGATGAAGGGTCCCTGCACCCCAACATGTTGTACCCTTCTCTGAGCCTCCTTCTTCTGCTTCTTGTTGGCTGGCTCTCAGCATGAACTGTCTGTTATCGGGAGCACCAGCTTCGTAGCCGAAGTAGCTTCATCTTGGTTGTTGAACGAAGCCATCAACTCAAAAAGTGGAAGTGAGTTCACCGGAGGTGGGCACTGTTGGAGACTTGTTCTCAAAAAGCTAATAATTAAGAACAAGGTAACATAAAAAGTGTTAAATATTAAATTCCTTCGTCCTTCAAAACATTATCTCCCTTCGGATATAATGAATTTCGAACGAAGGTTATGAAAGACATACCTTCATAAGCACGATAAATGATGAAGAAAGATTTATATACAGAATAAGGAAACAATGGTATAATCACTTTAAACCTTATTATCAATTTATTTTTATTTACAACATTTGTACAAATAATAACAAATTACGAATGTACCTTCGGTTTGAAGGAAGGCAAGAGTACAAGTGTGACGCGAGGGCAAAATGCAGAGTCAGCGTGAACAGTACGGAAGTACTGTTCATCTATTTATAGGCACGGGACGCAGCCCATGTAGAATTACATTCATGCCCTTTACATTTATCAATAACTCTATAGTAATTCTTCGAGGTCTAATTTGCCTTTTCATCTTTAAGTCGGTTCCCCTTCTCTGCTGTTATGCCGAAGCTTTTCTACGCACAGCTTCGTGATCACCTTATCATTCGTCATAATCGCCTTTCGTCTCGCTCAGGCTTCGTCCTGACCATGCTCTTGTATACTCATGACCCGATTCTGAAGATGCCTGTTCACATATTTTACTTGGAAAACATTGTCAAATTATGTTTTTGAGGACCTTCGGAAGCCGAAGGCCCCCAACAGGCACCAATGTTGGGGACATGTTCTCAAATGCTATGAATTAAGAACAAGGCAACATAAAATGTTAAATGTTAATGCCCTTCGTCCATCGAAGCATTATCTCCCCAAGGGTATAATGATCTTCGGACGAAGGTCTTAGACGAAGGTCATGAAGGGCGTACCTTCATGACTAAGGTTATGAAGTAATGAAAGATAAGATATATAAGACATGAAACACGAAGGTTAATATGTTCACACACAAACTTATTCATATATTTGATCATATAAACTTAAATATCAAAACATAGTATTTAATTACGTCTATACCTTCGGCTTGACAGAAGGAAATAATCCGAGTGTCGCGTGCAAGCGATTACAAGATGGCGTGAACAGTACGGGGGTACTGTTCATCTATTTATAGGCACAGGACTCAGCCTGTGAGAAATTACATTCATGCCCTTTACAAATGCTTACAATCTTAATACAAGTTATCACGGGTCGATTGGTCATTTCATCTTTAAGCCGGTTCACTCCTTCGTCTTGAGACATGTCTCTATGCCGAACCTTTATGAGTAATAGCTTCGACACTGCTTTTGAGAGGATCTGCCGAAGGTGTTTCTTCTTACAGGATCTTCGGCGACGAAGCATACCCCCAACATCAACGAATTCAGCATTGATTATGTGCATAGATCCTCAATTCAGTCCTAGGCGTTAGCAGACTTCATCGCTGACTGGACGCCAGAGGCTCAGGAAGAAGAAGCAAATAAAGATGTCGAAGCATGGACAGTATTCTGCGACGGTTCCTGGGTAACCTTCAGGGCAGGTGCGGCTGCTGTCTTAGTTGCACCTTCCAAAGTCAGAACATGCTATGCAATAAAGCTTGATTTCAGCTGCACAAATAATATTGATGAATACGAAGCCTTGCTTTTGGGGCTTCAGAAGTTAAAGGCAATGGGGATAAGAAGGGCGGTCCTTAAAACTGATTCCAAAGTTATTTCTGGTCATGTTGACAAGAGTTGCAGGGCAAGAGACCCGAAGCTTGAGAAATACCTGGACACAGTTCGAAGGCTTGAAGCTTCTTTCGAAGGGTTTTCTGTCAAGAATATTCCACGAGGAGAAAACGAGCACGCTGATCTGCTAGCCAAGTCAGCGGCACAGGGGCTGCCTCTACCTTCGGAAGTATTCTTTGAGACAATAAGAGCACCTTCAGTAGAACTTCTTGAAAGAGCAGTGCTCAATATATCTCCTGTTCATAGTGAAGATTGGAGGACTGAGATTATATCTTTTCTCCAAGGTAACTGCCTTTCAGATGACGAAGCTTATAATAAGAGAATGAAGGCAAGAACAAGACCATATGTAATAATAGAAGGGGAGTTATACAAACATGGAGTCTGCTCTCCACTTCTCAAGTGTCTATCCAGAACCGAAGGTATAGAGCTGATGAAGGAAATACATGCAGGCTTGTGTGGATCCCACATTGGATCTAGGCCTTTGCTGGGGAAGGTCTTCAGACAAGGATTTTATTGGCCGAAGGCAGCTTCGGATGCAACGGATCTGATCCAAAAGTGCGAAAATTTTCAAAAATGTGCAAGAGACCAGAAGCAACCTTCATCGCTAACTCAGCTAATACAACCAACCTGGCCATTTCAAAGATGGGGCTTGGATTTGTTAGGTCCACTTCCACCAGCACTAGGCAATTTAAGATATGTTGTGGTTGCTGTAGAATATTTTTCCAAGTGGATTGAAGCGAAGCCTTTAGCCACAATAACTTCGGTCACAGTCCAGAAATTCTTTTGGCAAAACATTATTTGTCGCTTCGGCGTACCAAAGGCTATAACTGTGGACAACGGAACACAGTTTGATGCTGAAGCTTTCAAGGAATTCTGTGGTCAAATTGGCATGAAGATTCACTTTGCCTCAGTCAGACATCCAGAGTCAAATGGACTTGTCAAAAGAGCAAATGGTATTATAATGACAGGAATAATGAAGTTAATTTTTAATCAACCCAGAGGAAAGTGGCCAGAAGAATTGATTAAAGTGGTGTGGAGCAACAATACAACTGTATCAAGATCAACAGGTTTTACGCCATTCAAGTTATTATTTGGTGACGAAGTTATAACCCCGGAAGAAGCTAAAACGGGGTCAATAAGAACAACAGCTTCGACTGAAGACGAAGCTGATTATCATGTGGCAAAAGACACTATAGAAGGGGTCAGACTTCAGGCTGTGGAGAATATAAATAAATATCAAGCCAAAACAATAAAATGGCGCGACATATAAGTCCGACTAAAAAATATCAAGCCAGGGCATTTGGTGCTTCGAAGAGTGGCTAATCCAGACACAGTATGCAAGCTACAGCTGAAGTGGGAAGGACCTTTTCTGGTAGTATCTTTGTCAAGGCCCGGTTCTTACAGATTAAAGGATATGGATGGCAATGACATTACTAGATCTTGGAACGTGGATGAGCTTCGACGGTATTATGTATAGATTGATGTAATCTTTTTCATTTTTCTATGGCACCCTTTTCCTTTCCAAAGGGGGAGAAAGGTTTTTAATGGGGCCATAGTTTGTAATTTTTTCTTTTCTTATTCAGCTCCATGAGAGCAAAATCCCCAAAATATGTAAATGTAAAATCTGAGCATGCACCATGGAGTGCAGAGAAAAAGAAAAACAGGGAGAAGCTCGAAAGTCTTCCCTAAGGGGATGCAGAGCATGACGAAGCTACAAAAAGCCGTTCCTAAGGGAGCGCGGCGTAAGTTTTCTGCTCAAAAGTCATTCCTAAGGGAATGCAGAGCCAAATACCGCCAAAATATAAGGCGAAGCGCGAAAAGTCAACGCGAATACTACCGAAATAGAAGGCGAAGAAGTTCAAAAGACGTTCCTAAGGGGATGCAGAACTTACACCGAAAAATAAGCGGTGCAGCCGAAAAATAAACGGCAAAGAGATTTCATTATTCCTAAGGGAATGAAGGTTGTGGATGAAGCTTCGAATGTGTGTGTTTGGGCATTCATTTGCACGATACATTACATCATACATTGCATTCATAAACATTCATTTAGACATACATAGGATCATCATCATCATATCATACAGATATAGGCAATTGCTTCGGCCCTAAGCATACAGCTTCAAAAGCAGATTCATGCTTCGTTGTGTACGAAAAGAAGGGAAGGTGTTTTTCGCCTTCAGCTCAAAAAATACAAGTTTCATCCACATCAAAGCATTTCATACATCGATGGAAAGGTAAAAATATATTACAAGGTATGGACAAATTTACAGAGTAGAATCTGATTCTTAAGTTACAATATTCTTTATAAAGGTTAATACAAGAGTTTTCTTAGAATTTTTCCACAGCAAGGTATTCGAGCTTCTTCATCATCTGTTGAGCTTCAGATCGTCTTCTAAGCTTCGGCTCTAAGTTCTTCGGCTTCGTCACCCTGTACATATCAAAGTATTATAAGAAAAATTCAAGTTTCGAGGAAAAGGTAAACACAAGGTATGATTTTATTACTGGCTTGAGATGACTACGAGCTTCGTCACCAGCTAGGCTTCGCCCACCCTTCGTCCATATTTGCTTTATAAATCTATTTCCTATGCTTCGAGCTAGGCTGGGGATATCAATCAGATCTGCTAGTGATAAGTTGAAGTTTGGTCTATTAACAATCTTTCCATGCGTGCAACCAGACTTCATAAAGGCAACAGCTGTTGTCGGTGTTTTGGGTCCGACCGCGCACCCGGGGTTGCCCCTCGAGGTGCTTTTTGGAGTAGGACGGTGTTACCGACTATAGCTCGATGGTTCGCGCTGGATGCACGAGAGACAGTGGACAGTTTTGTATAGGTTCGGGCCGCTTTGAGATGCGTAACACCCTACGTCCTGGTGTGAGTACTTTATGTGGTGGATTACAAGGAGGCTCTCTAGTGTCCAGGATGTTAGAGAACCGAGTGGATGGCTAAGTAGTGGAATGCTTTCGAGGGGGTGCCCCCTAGGCCTTATATACTCGACCGTGGGGCGTTACATGTGGATATGATAAACGCGAGCCTAAGTAATAGTAAACCGACTGAGTCTATCTCCCTATAATTCAGCCGACCTACCCCTGCTCTATTCCGATGTATGAGGCCCCTGCGCGGGAAGGTCGGGTCTCTGTTGCGGTTGCAATTCAAACTCGTTGGGCCATCTAGGCCTGCGTCGATCCAGTTTTGTGTCAAACTGCTTCACTAGATGTTCCTCCCCAGGCCCACGAAGGAATGACCATGTGAATTATTGGGCCCACAGGCCTTTCGTGAGGTCTTTTATCCTTCCGGTGGACCCGGGGGATATCCGTCCCCCACAAGCCCCCGATCTTTGGGTTGATTTTGAAATAACCGACCCAAAGATCCTAGGTCCAGCTTGCAGTTTTTTGATTTTGATAAGGAATGCTTTGAAAATAAGTCTGTCGGGCCACTGCTTCTGAACTCTGAGTGATCCGGTAAAAACGATCTGTTATTGTCTTCTTCCGCTATTATTCCTCAAAACTCGGTGTTCTATCTCGGGTTTATGCTTTGGAGGTCAGCATTTTGCTATTTAGAACTTCAAAATTCATTGGGTGCACGGGTGTAGCGCCCGAGCTTCGAGTGGATTTTTGTAAATAATCCACTCGAAGGTCTTCATTTCAAGTCTTCTCAGAAATCACTTTTATCTTCCACTTGTGCTTTTAGAAGTCAGCCTTGTCTTAGTTTCGTCTTATGCTTTAGAAGTCAGCATTCTGTCTCTTGGGGTTGATGATCCATTGGGTGCACCAAAGGTGCACCTAATGGGTGTAGCCCCCGAGCTTTGAGTGAATTTTTGAAAGTAATCCACTCGAAGGTCTTCATCTCATGCTGTTTTTCAGAAACCATCCTTTCCTTTTGTCGAATGCTTTAGAGATCAACATTATATCATCAACATTATGCTTTAGAGGTCAGCATACATTTTTGTCTTTGAAATCGAGCACGCGATCTGCCCATATCTTGTTAGGTCTTGCAATTTATTTGATCTGCGACTGATTGGACGTTCGGTAGATGGCTTTTGGCTAGTCTTCATATCACTTCGTGCTTCAATGCTTCTGTTGATTAGACTTGTACCTCATCGGCTATATTTGGCTTTCCTCTGATCTCTGTTGATATCTTCCTTCTGTCTTGAGGTATTCATTGTGTATACTGTATGGATGTGACTGCTTGGGAAAATCTATTGAAAATTCCTGGATGTCCCCCCCCAATGGGTGTAGGCAAGGGATGGCTTGGTGTGCTGAGTGTTTAGCAAACTGCTTCTGAGTAATAACTTGACATGACCGCGGGTGTAATCATATCGCCCAAGCAGTTGACTGGAGTCCAAATGGGTGTCGTGTTACGTGGAACGGCGCTAGCCGCTTGACGTGTTTCCAGACGGTTTGAATTGCATATTGAATTTTTGCGACTGTTAGGCCGTGGTAGGAGGTGAGCGGTTGCCTTCTTCTTCTATAAATAGTGTGCTTGCTTCTCCGGCATCTTCACATCTCTTACTGTCGCTTGTTGCTTACTCTCTTCACTTCCCTTCTACTCCACCATGGGCAAGAGCAAGAAATGTGGGAGTTCCTCACACCATTCCGGCGATAAGCAGAAACGCGAGCCGACTTCTCCCTCGGAGGACTTTGGCGACTTGGAGTACTCGTAGGAGGAGTTCTCCTCCGAGTCAGAGGGCTCGCCGGTCCATGCCTCTCCCCCGGCGTCGTCTGATGATTCAGACGACTCCCAGGAGATTGCCGCAGAGGTATGGACCTACATCCGGGTCGTCGAGCGCGTCGGGCTCGAGGGCTCGGATGAGTCGGAGGTCTCCTCGGATTTGTCTGAGGAGGGCGGCGGTGACGGCGATGGTGAGAGCGACGGCAACGACGGCGATGGCGACGGCGACGACGGCGAAGGTGGCGGCAAGGGCGGCAGCGGTGACGGCAGGGACGGCAGCAAGGGCAGCAGCAAGGGCAGCAACAAGGCCAGTGGCTAGACGCCACTGGTTTTAAATGTTAGTATAGATTAGTAGTAGAAGTAGTATTAGTGAAATAATGTAGTAATAGTTAGTAGTATAGTGTAGTGAAATGTAATGTAGTAGTGTAGTGTATCGAACAGTGGGAAGAAGACCAACTCATAATGAGTTGGTTTTTAAGTTTGGTAATACTTCCCCTCCCTTTATAATGAAGAAGATTTCATCCCATTTGACGTGCGTTTCTTTGTTTTCCCATCGCTCCTTTTCCAGTCGATCGGCCAATCGTGTTTATGCTTAATGCAGTCGTTGTTCTTGGATGTAATGCTTGAGTAATGACTTGGAATCGTCGAGTCGCATTTTTGATTTGCCTGCATATTCGTAGAGAAAAAACGGCTGATTTACTGTTAGTATTTTGAAGGGTGGTAACCGAGTGGTTCTTTTTGCGACGCCGGCGTTTTAGAGGTAACAACCGAGTCCTTTTGAGCCACGTTGTCGTTTTAGAAATAACGGCCGAGTGATTACTTGCGACATCAGCGTTTTAGAAATAACAGCCGAGTGATAACGGGCCACGTCGGTGTTTTAGAAATAACGACCGAGTGATAATGGGCCACGTCGGTGTTTTAGAAATAACGACCGAGTGAAGACTGGTAACGTCAGCGTTTTAGAAATAACAGCTGAGTTACATTGGGCCACATCGGTCGTTTTGGAAATAACAGCCGAGTGATGACTTGGCATGTCAGCGTTTTAGAAATAACAACTGAGTTGTATTGGGCCATGTCGGCGTTTATGGAATCAACGACCGAGTGATGACTGGGCACTTTTTAGAAATGGCATCTGGCCCGGGAAAACCCCATTTGTACCGCGCTGTCGCATGCCTCTGCATTCTGAGCCCTAGCCCTGCTTTTCTGCATCCAGACCTTCTCTGCTTCCTTAAAACCTTGCTTCCGCTCAGTTTGCCAGCGAGATTGAGATGGCGCCCAAGCGGAAGAATCAGAGTTCATCTGCCGCGACTATTCCTCACATCAATCCCAACAGCCAGTTGCCTTTCGCAGGTAACCACATGTCTGTTATTTCTGAGTCTGACCTTCTTCACCTTGTCTCCGTCGGAGTTCTTCCTCCAAAAGAACTTTGTTCTTAGCGGATCTGCCGTGGGGTCACTGTCCCGACAGAGGACACCCACGAATCTGTTATTTATATTCCTTTTCTCATCCGCGGCTTTGCTCTTCCTATTTCTCCTTTCTTTCGCGATCTCCTTGATTTCTATCATTTGAATCTAACTCATCTGAATCCCAATTCTATTCTGCAAGTTTCCGTTTTTGTTCATTTGTGTGAAGCCTACCTTGGTATTCTGCCACATTTTGGCTTGTGGAAATACTTGTATCACTGTCGGCCTGGGATGGCCGGGGGACAGCACCAGCTCGTGGGTGGTGCGAGTTTAGAGATGTGCCGTGGGAGGAAGACAGAGTACCTCGACATCCCACTCAAGGACAGCATCAAGGGATGGCGCCTGGAATGGTTTATTGTAGAGAATCACGACAATTCTCTACCCCCTCGGTCTGGGAGACAGCCGGATGTTCGCGCTCCAAGTTGGACTGAATCCCCCACGGACTTGGAGATAGCCGAGGCCAGAGTTCTGCTTGCCGAGGTTGGCTTGTTGAAGGAGAAAGGTCTGACAGCTGAAGCTGTGGTCGCCGATTTTGTTTTTAAGAACATTCATCCACTGAAAGACAGAGCGTACCCAGCTTATCTGTATCATGGCATCACTGACTTGACCCAGGTTACCAACAGAAGGATTCCTGCTGTGGATCTGGTAAGCCGGCTTGAGATGATTCTTAGAGGCAAGGTGCCGAATATCGGTGCTCTTGTTGCGTATTCAGCCTGGAACCTGCCTCCTTCCAAGACTTTCATCAGTTTTGTGTCAAATCCTCCTGATGGTGACAGTGGTTTGGGCCTTAGAGTGCGACCCTCTCCCGAAGAGGTTGAAGCTTTGATTGTTTCTCTTGGTGAAATCCCCAATGACGAGAGGCAGGTTCATTTTGAGATGCCTATAAACCTGAGCGACGCAGAAATAAGTGCTATGCTGGACATGTCGGCTGAGGATTCCTCAGATTTGGTCCCTGCTGAAACACTAGCTGTAGCACCTATCCCAGAGCCTGGAAAGACCTTGAACATTCAAAGATCTGATAGCACTCATTCGAAGCGTCTTCGCCCGACCAGTCATCCAGCTTCTTCTGCTGAGGGGAAGAAAAAGAAAAAGAGACGGCTTCAGCGAGTGTCATGCTTGAATCAGGATGCCGGCCCTTCTGCTCCTGCTGCCGAGGAAGTGCCGGTGGAGATTTTTACTGTTGATGATCCCAATGGGTGTGACCTGGCTGTTGCTGACCCCAATGGGTGTAACCTTGATGACGCTGAACCTAATGGGTGCAATCCGGCCAGAGCTGAACCCAATGGGTGTGTTGTTCGTATTATTGACGAGGATGAGGAAGAGGAGGAGGAAATCCCCTTAATTCGGAAGAACAGTCGTCGTTACATAGCTAGTGGGGAGAGTAGTGGTGTTCCTTCTCCAGCTTTGTCTGCTCTCGTTGGTCTGCAAGAATTGTCTCTGGCAAATTTTGATCAGACTCTCGAAGATATGGTCCCTGAGGATCTGCTGTCCAAGCCGTTAGATGGTGGAATGATGGAAGTTTGCTCTGATATGCCTGATGTCGGGTTAGAGTTAACCCGAGCAGCGTCTCGTGCCTCATCGACTTTGGGGCGCGGTCTTAAGAGTCAAGAGGATGATTTAGATTGCTCCGTTCCCATGGAAGTGGTTGGAGATCCTTCAGCCTTAGAGGTGGCTGCTACGGAGAACCCGGTCCCTGAGGATGGCGCTGGCATTTACCCAGCCCCCGAGGGTGTTGCCGGTGATGATCCGGCTTAGGTGGGCAGCGCGAGCTATGACCCAGCCCCCGAGGGTGTCCGAGCGGGTTCCCCTTCTCATACTTCCATGGATGTCCATGTCGGGTCTTCTCCTCCACACTCTGGTTGCATGGCTGCAGCACGTGCTTCGGGTCAGGAAGTCGCCTTAGAGGCCGACGCATCTGACGCTAGAGTTTTGGTTTCTACCGGTGATGCTGAATTGGTCCCCAATGATGCTCTGTAGATTGCTTCAGTTGGTAATCCTTCGTCAAGTTACCAACTGACTTCCCATGATTTGGGGCTTCCTTCGTTCTTCTCCAATCTCCAAGTAATTTGGCTTTCCTTGATCTAACTATACTCCGGGTGAAATGTTGTCCTTGCACTCATTTGTTTCCAATGTCAGGCTTTGGTTGATGAGATGACTGGTCAGCTGAGATCGCAAGGTGCCTCTGTCCTGGAAGGAGCTCTGTCTCTAACACATTGGAATCCCGTGCTGCTTCATCAGCGAGTATCTGAGTTGGAGATGGCAAATGTTGGTTAGTGCCCTTTGTTTCCTCATTGGCTACTTGATTAATCTGCTTTTTGGCTGAATATCCTTGTTTAACCGTTTCTTGCTAGACATGGTTCGACGGTACTCTGATCTTGAAAAGAAACATTCTCAAGGTCAGACGGACATGGCCCGGGTTTCTGCTTCCCTAAATGATGCCAACATGTTGAATTCCTCTCTCAATGCTCAGCTTGACTCTGAAAAGGTGGCCAATGAATTAAGCTTTTCTTGACTTTCTCTGTTGTGTTCCTACTGCCTGCATGATGTTTAAGAACTGATTCTTGTCTGCAGGAGGAAAAACGTGCTCTTGCAACTTCTCGTGACAACCTTGACAAGTTGTATCGTGATGCCAGCAATGCTTTGACTATCTTGGAGAGGAGCCATCGGTTCACCATGGAGGACTTGGATAATCACTGTTACAAGCTACAAGAGTCCCTGGACGATATGATTCATCTTAGGCAGTTGGTGTTGAGCAAAGATTCTATCATCAAGGATCTGCGTGCTTCTAAGAGATCAATCGTCCAAGAGCTAGAAGATGCTCGGCTGGCTGTCAAGGCTGCTGAAGACGCTTCCGCTGCTCTAAAGGCCCAGCGCGACAAGGCTATGGACAAAGCCATTCATGCAGGGCGAATCTTGATGAGGAGACCCAGTGTAATTGTTCCTGACGACATAGTTGCAGATGTGAATGCTGCTCCTGATTCTTCGAGTCGCCCTTCTTCATCGGTCGCTCCTGAGAAAAACATTACCAAGTAGAAACACTGAATGCATTGTGTATGTGGTTAGTGTGCTCGAATATTCTGTCAGAAAGTGTTTTCAGTACTGAATGCCATTATTATTTTCCTGTTGTTAGAATCCAAAAGTAGTTATAATTGCAGAGGCAAATGCAGTGTGATGATTTTGAAATTTCTTATTTTTCGCGAGGCATAGAGATCGCCCTAGGATGAGTAATCGCAAACGTGCTTGTGTTGGGTCAAGTAGACGTGAGCGCGTCGTGCCGATTTAAGTCACTACCGACTTAAACCGACTGCTCTATTAGTAGGGTATAGTGGTCACCCTGAGTTGCGCGTGAGCATGTCACACCGTCTTAAGTCATCGCCAACTTAAGTCGATTGCTCCGTTAGTAGGGTATAGTGGTCACCCTAAGTTAAGTAAGCGTGAGCATGTCACACCGCCTTAAGTCGTCGCCGACTTAAGTCGATTGCTCCGTTAGTAGGGTATAGTGGTCACCCTAAGTTAAGTAAGCATGAGCATGTCACACCGCCTTAAGTCATCGCCGACTTAAGTCGATTGCTCTGTTAGTAGGGTATAGTGGTCACCCTGAGTTAAGTAAGCATGAGCATGTCACACCGCCTTAAGTCGTTGCCGACTTAAGTCAATTGCTCCGTTAGTAGGGTATAGTGGTCACCCTGAGTCGAGTAAGCGTGCAGGTTGACAGTAAACAGTTTGAGTGCCTTTGAGAATGGAGTCTATTTATTGATGATGCATTTCCCAATTTACAGAATACAAGGTCGTCCCAATAGCTTTTGAAATCTAGCTAGGGGTAAAACTTCCTGAGATGTTCTATATTCCATGAGTTCCTAATTTCCGTGCCGTCCATTTGAGTAAGACGATATGATATAGGCCGAGTGACTTCTGCTACTATGAATGGCCCTTTCCATAGTGGCAACAAATTGTGTCGTCCCTCCCCCGTTAGAATTCAATAGAGGACGAGATCTCCCACTGCGAAGGATCGATGTCGTATGGCCTTATCATGATAGTGCCTCAGAGTTTGCTGATACCGGGCTGACTGAATCACCATATTCAACCGTTACTCTTCTAGTATATCAACATCTTCCAGCCTAGTAGCTTCGGCTTCAGCTATGTTTTCGAAGATCAAACTTGGTGCCCCAAACTTGAGATCAGTAGGTAGCACTGCCTCCGAGCCATATACCATAAAGAAATGAGTGTTTCCATGCAAAGCTCGGCTAGGTTGAGTTCTTAGGCTCCAGACAACATATGGCAACTCTCTGATCCACTTTCCTGTGAACTTTTCATTCTTGTCGAAGACTTTCTTTCTGAGCGCCTCCAATATCATCCCGTTGGCTCTTTCTACTTGCCCGTTGGCTCTTGGGTGCGCCACCGAGGCATATTTGATCTGAATGCTTTTTTGTTCATAGAAATCGAAGAACTCTGAGCTTGTGAAATTGGATCTCAGGTCGGTTATGATGCTATTCGGTATTCCGAACCTGAATATTATGTCATGTATGAATTCCACTGCCTTAGCTGAAGTTAGAGAAGCAATGGGTTTGAACTCTATCCACTTAGTCAATTTGTCGATAGCAACTAGTACATGAGTGTATCCTCCTTGAGCTTTCTTGAAAGGTCCAATCATATCTAGTCCCCAGCACGCGAATGGCCAGGTTACAAGTATGGTTTCTAGTTGCTGTGCTGGTAGATGCTGCTGTTTTGATAAGTACTGACAAGCTTCGCACCTCTGGACTAACTCGGCGGCATCACTCTTTGCCGTGGGCCAGTAGAAACCAGACCTAAAGACCTTCCCAACCAAAGTCCTGGATGCTACGTGTATCCCGCATTGCCCAGCATGGACCTCATCTAGCAGTTGCTTCCCAGTAGCTGAAAGAATGCAGTTCATGAGGACTCCTGATGCGCCCCTTCAGTATAGTGTTTCCCCAATGAGAGTGTAATGAGCTGACTGCCTTGCAATGCGCTCTGCTGCATTTTTTATCCGGCTCCTCCTCATTCTTTATGTATCTGATGATTGGCTCTCTCCAGTCATCAGAATCTGACTCTGGTTGGCTCAGAATATTGCATTCCTCTACCCGATCTAGTGAGATGCTCGGGTGAAGTACTTCTTGGACAAAAACTCCGGGTGGGACCTGAGTCTGACTGGATCCTAGTTTCGACAATGCATCGGCTGTCGTGTTGCGGTCTCTCTCCACATGATGAAATTCCAAACATTCAAACTTGTCTTCCAGCTTTTGGACGGCGGAGCAGTATTTCCCCATGGAGTCATTCGAGCAATCCCACTCTTTGTTTATCTGACTTATGACCACCAGAGAATCCCCATATACCATCAGTCTCTTGATGCCCAGTGACATGGCAATGTTCAGTCCATGAATCAAAGCTTCGTACTCTGCTGCATTGTTGGACACTGGGAATAACAATTGAAGAGCATATTTGAGTTGTTCACCTCCAGGTGCAATGAAAAGGATCCCTGCACCTGCTCCCTGCAGCTTCAACGAGCCATCGAAATACATTCGTCATACTTCTGCAATTTCCGGGTTATCGAGTACTTGTTGCTCGGTCCATTCTGATATGAAGTCAACTAGTGCTTGAGTCTTGATTGCAGTGCAAGGTCGAAACTCGATGTCATGAGCTCCCAGTTCATAGGCCCACTTGGCTATTCTTCCGATGGCTTCTTTATTGTGGAGAATATCCCCTATTGGAAATCCAGTGACTACTATGACTTTGTGATCGTCGAAGTAGTGACGGAGCTTGCGTGCAGTTAAAAGTATTGCATACAATAGTTTCTGAACTTGGGGGTATTTCTTCTTCGAGGGACCCAGGACTTCACTGATGAAATAGACAGGATGTTGCACTGGGTACGCGTGTCCTTCTTCTGCTCGCTCGACTACTAACGCGGTGCTCACCATGTGAGTCGTGCAAGAGATGTATAACAGCAGATCTTCAGCCAGTTGACTCGGCGTGCCTCGGCGCGGCGGTTTTTAGCACTGGTGGTGTTGTCAGGAATTTCTTCAGTGCGTCTAGAGCTTCCTGAGCCTCTGAAGTCCACTGGAATTTGTCTACCTTCTTGAGCAACTTATAGAACGGTAGGCCTTTTTCTCCCAGCCTTGATATGAAATTGCTTAGGGCTGCCATGCATCTGGTAAGTCTTTGTACTTTCTTCTGTGATCGTGGTGCTTCCATTCTCATGATAGCTTCGATCTTTTCTGGAATGGGCCTCAATTCCTCGGTGGCTGACAATAAACTCGAGTAATTTTCCTGCTGGTACTCCGAAGACGCATTTTTCAGGATTAAGCTTCCATCGATATTGCCGTAGACTATTAAAGACCAGCTGTAAATCTTCAATGAAATTTTCTGAGTTTTCTGTCTTGATGACCACATCATCCACATAAGCTTCCACACGCTTGCCCCAGTGGTCGGCTAAGCATGTCTGAATAGCCCTCTAGTAAGTCGCTCCAGCGTTTTTGAGGCCAAACGGCATGGAGGTATAACAGAAGGCTCTGAACGGGGTGATGAATGCTGTTTTTTCCTCGTCTTGTTTTGCCAGGCTGATCTGATGATACCCGGAGTAGCAATCCAAGAAAGATAACATAGAACATCCGGCGGTCGAGTCTACCACCTGGTCTATTCTAGGAAGTCCGAAGGGATCCTTTGGACAGTGCTTGTTAAGATCCATATAGTCGACGCACATGCGCCAATCCACTTTATTCTTTTTTAGTACAAGAACAAGATTTGCTAACCACTCAGGGTGTAACACTTCTCTAATGAATTCGGCCGCGACCAAGCGAGCCAACTCTGCACGGATGGCTTCTCTCTTGTCGGGCATGAAGCGACGTAATTTTTGTCGGATCGGCCTCGCGTGGGGGTAGACCTTCAATTTGTGCTCGGCCAGTTCTCTCGGGACTCCCGACATATCCACAGGTTGCCATGCGAATACGTCTCAGTTATCTTGCAGGAACTGGACGAGCGTGCCTTCCTATTTGTCATCCAGGCTGGAACTGATGATGGTCGTCTTGCGCTCATCGGCGAACCCGAGGTTGATTCTCTTGGTTTCTTTGGTCGGCCGCATAGAGGTCACGGCTTGAGCTTCATTCACGGGTACCGCAAGGTCTTCCTCAGGCTTTGAGATCGCCTGCGCAGAAGAAGTCGCCGACGGTTTGGTGGTGAGGGCCGCCTAAATGGCCACTCGGAAACATTCTACGGTGCCTTGGAAGTCAGCGCGCACAGTTATGATTCCTTGTGGTCCTGGCATCTTCAATATCATGTACATATAATGTGGAATGGCCATGAACTTTGCCAATCCTGGCCTGCCGATGATGGCGTTGTACCCGCAGTCGAAGTTTGCCACCTCGATCCTCAGAAACTCGGTTCTGTAGTTTTCCGGAGTTCCAAAGGTGACCGACATGTAGATGTGTCCCAGTGGATATTCTCCTTCAGTCGGCACGATGCCAAAGAAAGGAGTGTCCGACTCATGGAGCTCTTTGAGGAGAACTCCCAAGCCTTGGAGCGTCCGGGGAAAGGTGACGTTGATGCTGCTTCCCCGTCCACTAGTACCTTTTTTACCCTGCTTTCTCGGATCACCGGATCGACGAGGAGCGGGTAATTGCCCGGGTGGTCAAAGTTGAGCCACTGATCCGTCCGAGTGAAGGTGATCGGGTGCTCGGACCATCGATACGGGGCGGGAGGTCCAACGGTTGCCACCAATATCTGACGGTCGTTGAGCTTTTGTTGCCTCTTGCTTTCTTGTGACCCATGTCCACCGAAGATGATGTTGACTTCTCCGTCGACGTGTGGGAAGGCTCCTCCTCCTCCCCCCTCCTGCTGTTGGGGTTGTCGAGGTTCTCCAGGTCCTCGTGGTGGGGGAGGCGGCAGAGGTTGGAAGGGTCGGTCGTTCCCCACGGAATGCCTGAAGTCTCTGCAGTTCCGAAGGGTGTGGCGCATGTCCTTGTGGTACGGGCATTGGGCGTCGAGGATGTCGTCCAGCGTGCGTTCGCCTTCGTGAGGTCCTCCTCGGGCGCGAGAGGTGGGTGGTCCGGCGGCGTGGACTTCTTCACGAGGCCTCTTTTCCCAACGTTTGTCGGGTTGTTGGTTCGTGTCGCGTTGCGGTGCCGCCGGCGTAGGCTTTGTTCCTCCGATGAGGTCCTGAGCTTGTTCGTCGGCGGTGATGTAGAGGTCGGCTTCCCAGAACAGCTGCTCGGAGGTAGTCGGCGCTTTCTGCAGTATGGCGCGGATGAAGGCCGAGTCATTAGATCCCCGGTAGAAGTCCTCGATCACTGCTGCTTCTGCAACCTCGGGGATACGATTCCTCATGGTCTGAAATCTTTTGAGGTATGACCGGAGAGTCTCATCCCCTTGGCGCTTGATGGATTTGAGGTCCCATGGCTGCGCCGGTTTGTCAGAGAGAGATTTGAAGTTGGCGGTGAAACGCCGACTGAAATCGCTCCAGTCGTCGATGCAGTGTCGGGGTAGGTGTCGCAGCCCCATTGCAGTGCATCCTGCCCGAGAACGATAGGCAAGTATGCGGTCATCACATCTTCGGTTGCCCCAGCGGCTCGGGCGGCGGTGGTGTAGACGGCTAGCCAGCCTCCCGGATCCTGCTTAGGCTCGTACTTGTCGACGTTGGAGACATTGAAGTTAGGGGGCCATTGAATGGCCCTAAGGCGTGGAGTGAGTGCCGATACTCCACATGTGTCCTCCTGTCGTCGATGATGATGCCTGTCCCGGGGAGGGGAGTTGTTGTCGTGGTGCCTCGACAGTCCCCGGGTCGTGCCACCAGTCGAAGCCGTTGTCGACTCAGTTCTAGTGGCCTGACTCCGCGCAGGGATGTCGTGGTCCCGGTCATATTCTTCCCGGCGCCGAATCTCGTTCTCGTGTCATCGTTCGCGTGAGGCGTTGATGGAGCTTCGTGCGTCTCGCCGACTGTTGATGGCATGTCGTAGGTCGCTCGGTGGATGAGCGAGAGGTAGAAGGTGGTTGGCCGCCTGAGTGAACAGCCGCCGATAGCCCTCGGCGTCTGGAGTCCGGGGGAGGCCATCGGCTATCCGAGCCAATACTCCACCAACTTCGCTAGGTGTGTTCATGGCTCGGGCGAAGTCGGGGTTCAGGTTGCGTCCGAAAAGTGGATTTTATCGATGTTGCCTCGCTTCCTGCTCAACCTGCTCTTGAGCTTGCCGACGGTCACGTCGTCGGGAATGTGGCGGAACCGCCCGAATTATTCCAGCTTAAGTGCCCAAGTCGCACCCTTAAGGGCAGCAACACACTTAAACAGGAATAACCCGTCAGTCCCTCGGATCTAGTCCGATAAAGCCACTTACCAGGATCGAATACCACTAGCTCACACGAAGGTGAGGCATAGAGAAATACAATAAAACATAATACCACAAATTTAATAAGTATCATTAGTGATTACATTATCGGAGTTTCAGAAATAATAATCATAAATTTTAATGCAGCGGAATAACTAACGGAGAAAACCGAGCAACATGGCGAAGCCTGGCCACGCTACTCCTCCTGGTCCTCTCCTGCGGAAGCAATAACCCACTCGACCATCTATCCCAGTGGCAGGGACGAAGGCCAAGTCACACCAACAACCAATCATCCTAAGGAGTACCTGCAAAAAATTATGCCACAAGCAAGGCTGAGTATACTAATACTCAGCTAGACTTACCCAGTGTGAGGAGTCTACTCCTCTACCTCTAGACATGCAGCTGCTTGGCTAAGGGGTTTGGTTTGCCAAAAGCACTAGCTGAGTCTAAAATCAAGTTTTAGCTTTTCAAGTTCTAGAATAATAACTTAGACTAGATGAGAACCTATCTATTCATACATGATATAAAACATTATATCAATCAAAATCTTTTCCAGTCATCTCATTTCCACTTATTACTCAATGCAGTACAATGGATCAAGCAGTCTCATTAGCTGCAAGAAGCAGACGATTCGAATCGAGTTTTAACATTGCAAGGTAAACCTAAACACACGACATGTCAGGGTACTCCGACCTCGCACATGACAACCGTCCCCATCGATTCCCCGTTCGCTCCAGGCCTCACTGCCTTGGCATACAATGCTCCACTGACCCCGACTGTCGTCGTGCAGTGGACGCACTTGTACCCACCATATCTAGAATGGGAGACCAAGTCTCAGGTCGCATGAGGGATAAAGTCCACGCCCGGCTTCACTCAGGTACTAGGTTTACCGGTTACCATTTTTCCCGACATGTGTTTAGTACATTCAAACGCTTGACACAGGTATCCGCACGTTAATCCTTATTCCAATTTTTGTCTCATAGACAACGCATCCCCATGGATCCGTGTCCACATACCATCATTATTCTATTATCAAAGTGGATACAACCAATTCCTGACCTCGCGCGAGTGCTAGAAAAATCACTCGACTTCTACCGAGATCCCTAATTGGCAAAGCAACTACTCGACCTAGCATATTAGTATCCATCTCAAAGGAATTCCTGAGGTAATGCAACTAGGGTTTCAGGCAACTCCTACACTTAAGTGCACAATACAAGCCTACAAACATTAAGTGTAGTAAAATAGCATATATAAACGGTTATGCATATAATCGGGGCTTGCCTTTAATTTAACACTTAGGTAGTGTTTGCTGGGGGAGGTGCTCGCTTGGCGAGCATCCACTGGGTAAGTCCATCATTCTTCAGGTCGTCCACCAACTGCATCTTGTTGTTGGCACCACATCACTTGCACGATCGTCATCTCTCGGTCCTAAATGAGATGCAGGATGCATATGTATGAATTTGATGAAATATATCACAAGATAATCCCAAAATGGACGGTAGCGAACTAAACATTAAATTGTAAGACACCGCGACAACTGTACGCAAGCGCTAGTTATCTATACGTCATCGGGCATAAGTAGTCAATCATCACTGGAAAACAACCAACACTTCCTATAATTATTTATTGCAAACACAACATCATAAGTACAAGCATTTACCATATTCACTTTAATCGTTCATTGGCTACTTATGATTAAACTAGTTAAGTACACATAATTTACGATGACTTACACATAGACTCACTTAGTTAAAAAAGGAATAGTTGCTTAATCGGGTTTTACAATCATTCACAACCTTCTACTGCAAGCATATACCTCAGAGAACACACATGAGGAGATAGTTTATTCACAATTACAAATTGTTTTACTTTAATGACGTTGGTTACTTAGTAGTATTAGCAGAAAGCCAAAGACATGACATTATTCATTTTGTTTCCCTAATTTATAACTGCATTTGCTAACTTTTGATTAAGCTAAGCTACTTATTGGGCCTTAACCAATTTAGTTCACTAACTTAGTGAGACGTGTACTACTTACTTATATATAACCCCAATTATACTAGTCACTTATTATTATTACTTATGTTCACTTAAAACCAAAACAAGCAAGAAATCACTCAAGTCAAACACAATAGAGTAGAGCAATCAATCACTTCTAACATATTTAGGACAGCAGCACAGTAGTTTTTGTTTTAATCATAACTCTTCAAATATTAGTTCAAAATTATCAAACTAGGATTTTCTGGAAAGTTTAAAAAGTGTTCTACAACTTTGATATTTTTACCTCAGCATGATTAGACTCTTAGCAAGGCCGAATTGCGCTAACACAGCAGCTCTGTCCAGATTTGGACAGATTCAGACTTGCGACTTTAATAATCCATAACTACAGGTTCAGACATCCAAACAAATTGATCCTATATTTTCCGGAAAGGTAATAAAATTATCTACATATCATTTATAAATATCTTAAGGTGATTCAATATTTAACTAAGGATAACAGACACTAGAAGGCTTTGCTGTCCAGAATTGGATAGATTCAGTCTTCAGACTTTAAACATCCATAACTTAATATTCAGATCACCAAAAAGAGTGATCCAAGACTTTTTGGAAAGATTAGCAAAAGTACTACATGAATTTTATAATCACCAAGAAGTGATTCTATGTTGAACTAAATCAAACAATTCAGTTTTTGAAATCTGTTCTGTCAGTGGACAGAACACAGCAACCATTTTGTAAAATTCATAATTCCCAAACTGTCAGGCCTATGGTTGTGAAATTTTAACACAAGCAAGATAAGAAAAGCATTTACAACTTTTTTATAATGACCATAAACAGATTGTAACATTAGCTTAAGCAAACAATTCACTCTCTGAAATCTGTACAAAGATTGGACAGATTCAGTTACTGAATTTGCGAAAAGCACAACCTCTAAACGATCAGACTTATGGCTGTAAAATTTTAACACAAGTAAGATAATAAAGTTATCTACAACTTTCTTATATGGCTTTTCTACAGAAAACCTAATTTAGTTCATCAAACAAACAGCACGACGAAAACAGTACGTGCAGCCCAAAACAGCAACCAATAAAATTCAGCTCCTATTCACTTCAAAAATTGCCGCGTTCTAGAGACTTGAATCATTTTAACACTTTACCATTTGTTGGAGTTGAAATAATCACATTAGGACCAACAAGTAGACTTACTAACTTTTTATCTAAGTTATTTCGTGTGCTAGAATTACCACACAATTAACAAACACATTCACCAAAATAAAACACTTCGGCACACATGTCCGACATCACACAAAATCATGATGAAGCACTATTAATATTTATCTTTAGAACACCATGACATAACCATTAGATCTCTAATTAGTTTTAAGGTATAACTCAAGCATTCCATGAACATGCATGATTTTATTTACTCCTAATTTTTCACTAAGTCTTGCAATTATAAAATAGGTGTTATTTTAGCACCAAATGAAACTATCTAATTTGGGGCTGGAATTTTTAAGAGGCATAGGTAATGACCAATTATGAATAATGTATAAATTTCACATGCTCAGATTTTATATTGCATTTACTACAAAAATAATAAATTGTTAATGCAATAAAGCATGTGAGAGCAAGTTAAATCTAAAACTAATTATTTTCTGTGGATGCATGACCATATTAAGTTTTCTTAGGCTACTATAATATCACGCAAGGACAGTGGAACACCATTTTCCATTTTTACATCCATATATTATTTATAAATCATTTAAAACTACTTAAGGTGCATTAAACAAGTTAAATGACTAACTTAATCATACATGCACAATAATTCATGAAATTTTTATCAGTCACCACGCATCACACCAAGAGTCTACTGTAAACATTTCAACCCATTTGGAGCACTGGAGCTACAGATCCAAAAATAACAAGCAAATAAATCTTCTTTTTCTTATTTAACATGATTTAATTATCATACCAAGAAAATAGTGAACAACATATAAGTTTTATATTTTTCCTTGATGGAGTATGACAACATCTAACTAACAAAATAGGTTTCATCATTTTTGGATTTTTATAAATAAAATTATGGAGAGAAGCAAGTTCGTTTATTCTCTAAACCAGTTTTTAAATACGAATTTCTACAGAACAACTTTTCCACTAAAACATACCAACATATAGATCCAATAGTTAGAGCATTTCATAAGGAAGCAAACAAAACAAGTTTCGTGATTTATGGAGCTCTAAACCTCAAGATATGAATTTTAGAAGACGTCACAAGAATCTGCAAATTTCAGTACAAGAACATGACACAAGGGCCCGCATGTCATAGACATATAAGGGTTTCTTCTACCTTGGACTGCTTGGACGTCTGCTTCTTTTGGTCGATGGCTGAAATTGTGAAGCGATGCCAGGAGCGAGATTGATTAAGGCTCTGGCCAGCAGCGTGGAGGTAAGGTCATGCGTCCTGGAGGAGCTGGACGGTGGCTGCACAGACTGACAATGCGGCTGCTCGTCCTCAACGACATGGAGCAGGGCGCCACGGGAGGAGCTCGGAGCAGGGGGTGTCGACGGGGAAGATGTTGCTGGGGAGAGGGACGCCATGGGGAGGAGAGGATGCTCCTGCGCTGAACCAGAGGGGAGGAGGAAAAGTGGCGTGGGGAGAGGAGAAGAGCTGGTGCTACCATTTATAGAGCAGAGCTCTGCACATGTCAGACTGCACCAGCAGGTGGCAGGTGGAAATGTATGGACATTGGGCGGCCATTTTTAGCGTCTTCCTCTTGGAATCGGACCTTGGCCACTGCACGAAATATCTTCCTTGATGTACACTCTATAAATCGTGTATAGAAATTGAGGTGATTCGGGCACTGGTTAGAAAGTTATATACCCACAAAAACTGGTTTGTCAGTGGGTTAGAAAACAGTGGAAACTCGCGAAAACTGAATGTCAAAGCATGTCAAACGGAATCGGATGAATGCCATATTTTAATATGTTGTGCCCCTATTAGTTATTAACAACTTTTATATTTGGGAAAACTTGAGTTGTTCAACAAAAATTTGGGAACGCGAGACGTCGACCCGAACGATGCTGATTTCAGACTTAGAAGAATTCGAATTCTGAAATCAGATTTTTATTCTGTCTTGATGGTACTTTTTGAGATACTTAGAGGTTGAATCAAGACTTGGTTTAAATATAATATTTGTTGTATAACACCTGTTCTCCAACTTTTATTAAAAGTCAAACCTCATATCTTGAATATAAGTTAAAGTTTCACTTTGGTCAAGGTAGCATTATTATAAAGCTTCAAACTATATTTTTAAGGCAATCGGGGTATTTTCTCGACATTTTCTTGGCATTTTCTCTACATGAACCCTTAATAACTTTTGTTGTAAAGTTGATATAGAGTTGTTTGAGCAAGATGACAAGGTTTTGATGAATTTCAAAATTCGCATTTGTTCGGACGAGCAGTTTCAAGCATGTATAGGATTTATCTTTTCATGTGTGTATTTGATTCGAACTTCTAGAAATCTTTAGATACACTTGATAGATAGAGATGAATGATGACATAGAGAAAACAATTCGATTTGCATAAGAATTAATTAGAGGTTCACACAATGAGATCCTGCGGGAGAATGCGAATTCGGATTAAGTATTTGGACGTAGACCGACTATCGAGACAGTGGATTCGGACATAGATCGGATAATATCACAACTGTTAAGAGTCCAAATAAATGAGTCTGGATGGGAGTTGCGAGACGATATTGACTTTTTAATTTGCATTTGCTCCGAGAAATAAAAGTTTTAACAGGCTCCAAATTTGGCTGTTCTTGAGATCGAATAATTCCAAACTTGGTGAAACATTCATGAGTAACTTGATGATTGGAGATAGATGTGATCGAGAAATAGAAATTTTCACTGAGCATCCGACATTAGGATGAATCTCCCGACATAACACGAAATAGACACCTGGGGTGTCACAGCCTTCCCCCTTAAAGGAATCTTGTCCCGAGATTCGAATGAGGATCTTCAAGGGTGGAGAAGCATGTAACTCCCAAGCTGATAGTTGATGCCAATCCATAAGATGCAATCAGACATGATACTGAAGATATATTTGGATAGAACATCGCGACATCTTGAGACAAAATGCCACGATCACTCTGAGAGAATATCCACAAAAGATATCACATCAGTATAGTCTCATAATGGATCACGACCATTAACCGCAATACCAGCGCGTGCCGAGCAGCTCAACCATGTGTGCACCATAGTAGGCTCTCGGTTTCGTCGCGGCACCATCAATCGTTAGTCATAATACCATTACCAAACATAACCCATGAGAAATCCACATAGCATAGATAGATGGAGCCCATGAGAGTATGGCTCAGAAAATAAGAATGTGATCGAAGTTGAAGCAGAGATTGCTGGCAAAAGAGCATCACATGAGAATTTTCTTCAACTCAGAGAATTATTTTATGATTGCACGGAGATTATCAGGTCAGAGATTTATACGAGAGTGGATATGAGGGGAACCAACCATGAGATCAAGATTGGCAACATGCTGAAACATTAAAGAACTAAAGACAACAGTATAATCCAATGAACCAAATGGATACACCGCTTAGAGGTAGAATCGATAAAACAACGTCATGATCCTCAGAGAAGAGTATGAGAACGATCATAATGAGATATTAGATTGATCCACATTTGATACATGAGAACAGGTTATAGCAGATAACCAGATAACGGGGCAAGATCATTAAGGGATCCAGAGATTCGGATGATAAAGTCGCAACATGATTCACAAGGAAAAGATTACTAGATCCGGGTGAGAGGAGAGGTCATCAACCTACAGGGCTTCTGGGTTGAGCAGAGGAGAATTTAATGAGGATTTTGGACAAGGCTTCCAAGAAGAATTTGGGGCTGGATATTGTTTTGCGCAATTAAACACCAACCAAAAGTTTTTTTTGACAGAAACAAGTGCACAAGGAGGCTTTAGTCGAGCTAGTGGTCAAGCTAAAGAGATCTACAAGTTGTGTAGGTGTAAATTCAAGGGTAAACACACGAGGGCTAGAAAACACCAACGCCATCATGATTTTTTTAAGAGGTTTCACTTGCTAAACTCAAGGTTGTTTGGATTGGGGTCTTTTTATGAACAGAACAGACAACATTTTTTTGTAAAAAGGGTTGAACAATTACAATACCACCTAGATAGCAAGACAAGATAAACACATAGCATGACCTAACAAGACTTACCAATCTGACACGAGGTAAGGCATTTCTAACATAGCAGTACATCACATTATTCACAAGTTCTTATTATTGGAATAAGGGTAAGGGAAGCATGTTGGTGCACAAGAGACAATGAAAATGCGACAATCATGATGCATGCTCATTCTAGTCGTCTTCTCAGACCTAACTACTTTTTCGGGTGCTTCTACAACATCCTTATTAATGGTAGTAGTAGCCTTTATGGCCTAAATAAATAGCCACCTAGCTACCCATCTATTCCTAGGGCTTCACGTCCTAGGTCTATTCTTATCGTCCTGACAATCTATCCAACATTGGTTTCTAAGCAAATTTAACTTTAGAAAAGGTTGGTAATCATGACTTATTGACTTCTCTGTACTGGTATTCGCTCTGATACCAGCTGTGGCGGAACCGCCCGAATTATTCCAGCTTAAGTGCCCAAGTCGCACCCTTAAGGGCAGCAACACACTTAAACAGGAATAACCCGTCAGTCCCTCGGATCTAGTCCGATAAAGCCACTTACCAGGATCGAATACCACTAGCTCACACGAAGGTGAGGCATAGAGAAATACAATAAAACATAATACCACAAATTTAATAAGTATCATTAGTGATTACATTATCGGAGTTTCAGAAATAATAACCATAAATTTTAATGCAGCGGAATAACTAACGGAGAAAACCGAGCAACATGGCGAAGCCTGGCCACGCTACTCCTCCTGGTCCTCTCCTGCGGAAGCAATAACCCACTCGACCGTCTATCCCGGTGGCAGGGACGAAGGCCAAGTCACACCAACAACCAATCATCCTAAGGAGTACCTGCAAAAAATTATGCCACAAGCAAGGCTGAGTATACTAATACTCAGCTAGACTTACCCGGTGTGAGGAGTCTACTCCTCTACCTCTAGACATGCAGCTGTTTGGCTGAGGGGTTTGGTTTGCCAAAAGCACTAGCTGAGTCTAAAATCAAGTTTTAGCTTTTCAAGTTCTAGAATAATAACTTAGACTAGATGAGAACCTATCTATTCATACATTATATCAAACATTATATCAATCAACATCTTTTCCAGTCATCTCATTTCCACTTATTACTCAATGCAGTACAATGGATCAAGCAGTCTCATTAGCTGCGAGAAGCAGACGATTCGAATCGAGTTTTAACCTTGCAAGGTAAACCTAAACACACGGCATGTCAGGGTACTCCGACCCCGCACATGACAACCGTCCCCATCGATTCCCCGTTCGCGTCCAGGCCTCACCGCCTTGGCATACAATGCTCCACTGACCCCGACTGCCGTCGTGCAGTGACCGCACTTGTACCCACCATATCTAGAATCGGAGACCAAGTCTCAGGTCGCATGAGGGATAAAGTCTGCGCCCGGCTTCACTCAGGTACTAGGTTTACCGGTTACCATTTTTCCCGACATGTGTTTAGTACATTCAAACGCTTGACACAGGTATCCGCACGTTAATCCTTATTCCAATTTTTGTCTCATAGACAACGCATCCCCATGGATCCGTGTCCACATACCATCATTATTCTATTATCAAAGTGGATACAACCAATTCCTGACCTCGCGCGAGTGCTAGAAAAATCACTCGACTTCTACCGAGATCCCTAATTAGCAAAGCAACTACTCGACCTAGCATATTAGTATCCATCTCAAAGGAATTCCTGAGGTAATGCAACTAGGGTTTCAGGCAACTCCTACACTTAAGTGCACAATACAAGCCTACAAACATTAAGTGTAGTAAAATAGCATATATAAACGGTTATGCATATAACCGGGGCTTGCCTTTAATTTAACACTTAGGTAGTGTTTGCTGGGGGAGGTGCTCGCTTGGCGAGCATCCACTGGGTAAGTCCATCATTCTTCAGGTCGTCCACCAACTGCATCTTGTTGTTGGCACCACATCACTTGCACGATCGTCATCTCTCGGTCCTAAATGAGATGCAGGATGCATATGTATGAATTTTGTCGGCGTTTCGAGACAGGGGGTCCCTAAGCCGACAAGTGAGTGTGCTGCGTGCCCCAGCCCAGATGGGTTGAGCGCGTGGGCGAGCGCGAAGGGGGGAGAGGCGAGGTGGCCGGAGTCGGGCGTGAGAGAGGTGGAAGTCCCGCGGCCTTCGTGTTCGTCCCGCGCCCAGGTCGGGTGCGCTTGCAGTAGGGGGGTTACAAGCGTCCACGCGGGTGAGGGAAGCGAGTGGCCCCAAGAGAGCGCCTGTCCCGTCCTCGGTCCCGCGCGGCCAACCTTCTCTAAGAAGGCCCTGGTCCTCCCTTTTATAGTCGTAAGGAGAGGATCCAGGTGTACAATGGGGGGTGTAGCAGAGTGCTACGTGTCTAGCGGAAAGAGAGCTAGCGCCCTAGGTACATGCCAATGTGGCAGCCGGAGAGGTCTTGGCACCTTGCTGGCGTGATGTCGTGGCTGTCGGAGGAGCGACGGAGCCTGGCGGAGGGATAGCTGTTGGAGCGGTCGAGTCCTTGCTGACGTCGCCCTGCTTCCGTAAGAGAGCTGAGGACCGCCGTCGTCACAGAGCTCGTGGAGCGCCATCATTGCCCATCCGGCGGAGCTGGCCGGATGGGACGCCGGTCTTGTTCTCCGTGACCCGAGTCGTTTCGGGGTAGGATGATGATGGCGCTTCCTGTTGACGTGGCGGGCCTGTGCCCTAGGCAGGGCGGCGTGGGGGCTCCTCCGAAGCCGAGGTCGAGTCTGTCTTCCGTTGCCGAGGCCGAGCCCGAGCCCCTGGGTCGGGAGAGGCGGAGATCGTTTGGCCGAGGCCAGGGCGGAGTCCGAGTCCTTGGGTCGGGCGAGGCGGAGTTTCGTCGTCTTCCGGGTCTTAGCCCGAGTCCGAGCCCTGGGGTCGGGCGGAGCGGAGTTCGTCGTCTTCCGGGTCTTAGCCCGAGTCCGAGCCCTGGGGTCGGGCGGAGCGGAGTTCGCCGTCTTCCGGGTCTTAGCCCGAGTCCGAGCCCTGGGGTCGGGCGGAGCGGAGTTCGCCGTCTTCCGGGTCTTAGCCCGAGTCCGAGCCCTGGGGTCGGGCGGAGCGGAGTTCGCCGTCTTCCGGGTCTTAGCCCGAGTCCGAGCCCTGGGGTCGGGCGGAGCGGAGTTCGCCGTCTTCAGGGTCTTAGCCCGAGTCCGAGCCCTGGGGTCGGGCGGAGCGGAGTTCGCCGTCTTCCGGGTCTTAGCCCGAGTCCGAGCCCTGGGGTCGGGCGGAGCGGAGTTCGCTATGGCGCCTTTGGCAAGGCCTGACTGCCTGTCAGACTCACTCTGTCGAGTGGCACTGCAGTCGGAGTGGCGCAGGCGGCGCTGTCCTTCTGTCAGACTGGTCAGTGGAGCGGTGGAGTGACGGCGGTCACTTCGGCTCTGCCGGGGGGCGCGTGTCAGGATAAAGGTGTCAGGCCACCTTTGCGTTAAATGCTCCTGCAACTTGGTCAGTCGGTGTGGCAATTTAGTCAGGGTTGCTTCTGAGCGAAGCCAAGGCCTCGGGCGAGCCGGAGGTGCGTCCGCCGTAAAAAGGGGGGCCTCGGGCGAGACGGAAGTCTCTCGAGGTCGGCTGCCCTTGGCCGAGGCTAGGCTCGGGTGAAGCGTGATCGAGTCACTCGTGTGGACTGATCCCTGACTTAATCGTACCCATCAGGCCTTTGCAGCTTTATGCTGATGGGGGTTACCAGCTGAGAATTAGGCGTCTTGAGGGTACCCCTAATTATGGTCCCCGACAAATTTGATGAAATATATCACAAGATAATCCCAAAATGGACGGTAGCGAAGTAAACATTAAATTGTAAGACACCGCGACAACTGTACGCAAGCGCTAGTTATCTATACGTCATCGGGCATAAGTAATCAATCATCACTGGAAAACAACCAACACTTCCTATAATTATTTATTACAAACACGACATCATAAGTACAAGCATTTACCATATTCACTTTAATCGTTCATTGGCTACTTATGATTAAACTAGTTAAGTACACATAATTTACGATGACTTACACATAGACTCACTTAGTTAAAAAGGAATAGTTGCTTAATCGGGTTTTACAATCATTCACAACCTTCTACTTCAAGCATATACCTCAGAGAACACACATGAGGAGATAGTTTATTCACAATTACAAATTGTTTTACTTTAATGACGTTGGTTACTTAGTAGTATTAGCAGAAAGCCAAAGACATGACATTATTCATTTTGTTTCCCTAATTTATAACTGCACTTGCTAACTTTTGATTAAACTAAGCTACTTATTAGGCCTTAACCAATTTAGTTCACTAATTTAGTGAGACATGTACTACTTACTTATATATAACTCCAATTATACTAGTCACTTATTATTATTACTTATGTTCACTTAAAACCAAAACAAGCAAGCAATCACTCAAGTCAAACATAATAGAGTAGAGCAATCAAATACTTCTAACATATTTAGGACAGCAGCACAGTAGTTTTTGTTTTAATCATAACTCTTCAAATATTAGTTCAAAATTATCAAACTAGGATTTTATGGAAAGTTTAAAAAGTGTTCTACAACTTTGATATTTTTACCTCAGCATGATTAGACTCTTAGCAAGGCCGAATTGTGCTAACACAGCAGCTCTGTCCAGATTTGGACAGATTCAGACTTGCGACTTTAATAATCCATAACTACAGGTTCAAACATCCAAACAAATTGATCCTATACTTTCCAGAAAGGTAATAAAATTGTCTACATATCATTTATAAACATCTCAAGGTGATTCAATATTTAACTAAGGACAAAAGACACTAGAAGGCTTTGCTGTCCAGAATTGGACAGATTCAGTCTTCAGACTTTAAACATCCATAACTTAATATTCAGATCACCAAAAAGAGTGATCCAAGACTTTTTGGAAAGCTTAGCAAAAGTACTACATGAATTTTATAATCACCAAGAAGTGATTCTATGTTGAACTGAATCAAACAATTCAGTTTTTGAAATCTGTTCTGTCAGTGGACAGAACACAGCAACCATTTTGTAAAATTTATAATTCCCAAACTGTCAGGCCTATGGTTGTGAAATTTTAACACAAGCAAGATAAGAAAAGCATCTACAACTTTTTTATAATGACAATGAACAGATTGTAACATTAGCTTAAGCAAACAATTCACTCTCTGAAATCTGTACAAAGATTGGACAGATTCAGTTACTGAATTTGCGAAAAGCACAACTTCTAAACGATCAGACTTATAGCTGTAAAATTTTAACACAAGTAAGATAATAAAGTTATCTACAACTTTTTTATATGGCTTTTCTACAGAAAACCTAATTTAGTTCATCAAACAAACAGCACGACGAAAACAGTACGTGCAGCCCAAAACAGCAACCAATAAAATTCAGCTCCTATTCACTTCAAAAATTGCCGCGTTCTAGAGACTTGAACCATTTTAACACTTTACCATTTGTTGGAGTTGAAACAATCACATTAGGACCAACAAGTAGACTTACTAACTTTTTATCCAAGTTATTTCGTGCGCTAGAATTACCACACAATTAACAAACACATTCACCAAAATAAAACACTTCGGCACACATGTCCGACATCACACAAAATCATGATGAAGCACTATTAATATTTATCTTTAGAACACCATGACATAACCATTAAATCTCTAATTAGTTTTAAGGTATAACTCAAGCATTCCATGAACATGCATGATTTTATTTACTCCTAATTTTTCACTAAGTCTTGCAATTATAAAATAGGTGTTATTTTAGCACCAAATGAAACTATCTAATTTGGAGCTAGAATTTTTATGAGGCATAGGTAATGACCAATTATGAATAATGTATAAATTTCACATGCTCAGATTTTATATTGCATTTACTACAAAAATAATAAATTGTTAATGCAATAAAGCATGTGAGAGCAAGTTAAATCTAAAACTAATTATTTTCTGTGGATGCATGACCATATTAAGTTTTCTTAGGATACTATAATATCACGCAAGGACAGTGGAACACCATTTTCCATTTTTACATCCATATATTATTTATAAATCATTTAAAACTACTTAAGATGCATTAAACAAGTTAAATCACTAATTTAATCATACATGCACAATAATTCATGAAAATTTTATCAGTCACCACGCATCACACCACGAGTCTACTGTAAAAATTTCAACCCATTTGGAGCAATGGAGCTACAGATCCGAAAATAACAAGCAAATAAATCTTCTTTTTCTTATTTAACATGATTTAATTATCATACCAAGAAAATAGTGAACAACATATAAGTTTTATATTTTTCCTTGATGGAGTATGACAACATCTAACTAACAAAACAGGTTTCATCATTTTTGGATTTTTCATAAATAAAATTATGGAGAGAATCAAGTTCGTTTATTCTCTAAACCAGTTTTTAAATACGAATTTCTACAGAACAACTTTTCCACTAAAACATACCAACATATAGATCCAATAGTTAGAGCATTTCATAAGGAAGCAAAAAAAACAAGTTTCGTGATTTATGGAGCTCTAAACCTCAAGATATGAATTTTAGAAGACGTCACAAGAATCTGCAAATTACAGTACAAGAACATGACACAAGGGCCGGCATGTCATAGACAGATAAGGGCTTTTTCTACCTTGGACTGCTTGGACGTCTGCTTCTTTTGGTCGATGGCTGAAATTGTGAAGCGATGCCAGGAGCGAGATTGATTAAGGCTCTGGCCAGCAGCGTGGAGGTAAGGTCCTGCGTCCTGGAGGAGCTGGACGGTGGCTGCGCAGACTGACAATGCGGTTGCTCATCCTCAACGACATGGAGCAGGGCGCCATGGGAGGAGCTCGGAGCAGGGGGCGTCCCCGGGGAAGATGTTGCTGGGGAGAGGGACGCCATGGGGAGGAGAGGATGCTCCTGCGCTGAACCAGAGGGGAGGAGGAAAAGTGGCGTGGGGAGAGGAGAAGAGCTGGTGCTACCATTTGAAGAGCAGAGCTCTGCACATGTCAGACTGCACCAGCAGGTGGCAGGTGGAAATGTGTGGACATTGGGCGGCCATTTTTGGCGTCTTCCTCTTGGAATCGGACCTTGGCCACTGCACGAAATATCTTCCTTGATGTACACTCTATAAATCGTGTATAGAGATTGAGGTGATTCGGGCACTGGTTAGAAAGTTATATATCCACAAAAAACTGGTTTGTCAGTGGGTTAGAAAACAGTGGAAACTCGCGAAAACTGAATGTCAAAGCATGTCAAACGGAATCGGATGAATGCCATCTTTTAATATGTTGTGCACCTATTAGTTATTAACAACTTTTATATTTCGGAAAACTTGAGTTGTTCAACAAAAATTTGGGAACGAGAGACGTCGACCCGAACGATGCTGATTTCAGACTTAGAAGAATTCGAATTCTGAAATCAGATTTTTATTCTGTCTTGATGGCACTGTTTGAGATACTTAGAGGTTGAATCAAGACTTGGTTTAAATATAATATTTGTTGTATAACACCTGTTCTCCCACTTTTATTAAAAGTCAAACCTCATATCTTGAATATAAATTAAAGTTTCACTTTGGTCAAGGTAGCATTATTATAAAGCTTCAAACTATATTTTTAAGGCAATCGGGGTATTTTCTCGACATTTTCTTGGCATTTTCTCTACATGAACCCTTAATAACTTTTGTTGTAAAGTTGATATAGAGTTGTTTGAGCAAGATGACAAGGTTTTGATGAATTTAAAAATTCGCATTTGTTCGGACGAGCAGTTTCAAGCATGTATAGGATTTATCTTTTCATGTGTGTATTTGATTCGAACTTCAAGAAATCTTTAGATACACTTGATAGATAGAGATGAATGATGACATAGAGAAAACAAGTTGATTTGCATAAGAATTAATTAGAGGTTCACACAATGAGATCCTGCGGGAGAATGCGGATTCGGATTAAGTATTTGGACGTAGACCAACTATCGAGACAGCGGATTCGGACATAGATTGGATAATATCACAACTGTTAAGAGTCCAAATAAATGAGTCTGGATGGGAGTTGCGAGACGATATTGACTTTTTAATTTGCATTTGCTCCGAGAAATAAAAGTTTTAACAGACTCCAAATTTGGCTGTTCTTGAGATCGAATAATTCCAAACTTGGTGAAACATTCATGAGTAACTTGATGATAGGAGATAGATGTGATCGAGAAATAGAAATTTTCACTGAGCATCCGAGATTAGGATGAATCTCCCGACATAACACGAAATAGACACCTGGGGTGTCACAGGGAATTCCTCCTTTCCCTGAAGACCCGTTCTTCTGGAGTTTCTCTTATCTCCGAGACCTCGTCTCGTGATACAGGCTGCGCCGGGTCCCGCTCTTCGGCCTCGTGATGTCACCGAATATTTCGGCGTCGGTTCCTTCGTCGGTGGGATTCCCGCTGAGGAGGTTCTTCCCCGGGCGCAGTTGGTTCATCGTCAGAGATGGGGGCGACTCCACTCTCCCGATGAAGAGGACGTCAGGGTAGAATGGAATTGTCGTTGTGACGAGCTTCTTTCCGTTCTCCTTTGAGGACGGAGGCACCGAAAGAGCAGTTTAACAATCCTTTACCTTGTTCACTTCCTTTTTCCTTGTGATCCGTGTCCATTTTTTCGTCGGAGAGGTGGACAACGGAGTTCTCCGGGTAGGCGGACCCTCGGCTCCTAGCTTGCTGAAGGTGGTCTTTGCTCGGAGCGCTGGAGGTTGCGCTTTTTCCTGTTTCGCTTCGACTTTCCCGGAGATTTTTGAGGAAGATTTTCTCTCCGACGGATCCGCGATACGATGTAGAGTTCCTTCTTCATCTACTACGAACGAAATGGTTCCAAAGCAGAACATGGACCCGGGGCGGAGGACGATATTGTGCTGGAAAGTGACGACCATTGAGCTAGCTTGGATCAGTGACACACCCCCTACCTGGCGCGCCAGCTGTCGGTGTTTTGGGTCCGACCGCGCACCCGGGGTTGCCCCTTGAGGTGCTTTTTGGAGTAGGACGGTGTTACCGACTGTAGCTCGATGGTTCGCGCTGGATGTACGAGAGACAGTGGATAGTTTTGTACAGGTTCGGGCTGCTTTGAGATGCGTAACACCCTACGTCCTGGCGTGAGTATTTTATGTGGTGGATTACAAGGAGGCTCTCTAGTGTCCAGGATGTTAGAGAACAGAGTGGATGGCTAAGTAGTGGAATGCTTTCGAGGGGGTGCCCCCTAGACCTTATATACTCGACCGTGGGGCGTTACATGTGGATATGATAACAACACGAGCCTAAGTAATAGTAAACCAACTGAGTCTATCTCCCTATAATTTAGCCGACCTACCCCTGCTCTGTTCCGATGTATGAGGCCCCTGCGCGGGAAGGTCGGGTCTCTGTTGCGGTTGCAATTCAAACTCGTCGGGCCGTCTGGGCCTGCGTCGATCCGGTTTTGTGTCAAACTGCTTCACTAGACGTTCCTCCCCAGGCCCACGAAGGAATGACCTTGCGAATTATTGGGCCCACGGGCCTTTCGTGAGGTCTTTTATCCTTCTGGTGGACCTGGGGGATATCCGTCCCCCATAGCTGTGCCCCGAGAAGCTAACAAGGCACATAAATCACCGTGTCCAGCTATAACTTCATCAAGAGCATCAACTTCGCCCTCAATGTGTTCGAAGGTCCCTGGCAGGTCTTCAACCGAAGGACTGATTTTCTCAGAGCTGGCTCCAACCGAGTTGAAGACCTGCTTTAGCCGTTGCACGCATCGGTTGCTGAACTCTAGACATTTATCTTGAAGCTCTTTCAATGATTTTTGCAAATTTGAACTTTTTTCGACCTCAGCCTCAAACTTCGTATCAAATTTCTGTTTTTCTTGTTCGAAGCTTTATGATTTTGAGAGAAGCTCCTTGTCCAACTTTGCAATTTTGGCTTCAGCTTCTGCCAGTAAACCTTCCATTGTCTGAAGTTCGAAATCTTTCTTTTCAAGAGCAGCTGCTCGATCTTTTATTTTGCTTTCTAAACCTTCAATTATAACTTCATGCTTTTTATCTTCAAGGTCTTGTTGCATCCTCAAAGCTTTACTCAATAACATACTCTGTAACAGAAGCAACCTTCGTTAGAAAACACCTTCGTTGTTAAAAACAATGCAAAGTCAAAGAAAAGTTTTTACCTTGAAGTTAGAATAGAATAAACTACCGACAATATGATGTCGTCGGTAGCGGCTGATATCGGTCTCAAGCTTCGGGAAACCAATACTCTTCGACAGAGTACCGACGACCTTCGCTCCAGTCCGGTCTCGGAGACAACCTAAGCTTTCACCGTCGATACCGCTAAAGAGTAGTGCCCCTGGTTGATAACCGCAGGATATGGCATAGTCTCTCAATTCTTCTTTCTTAGCCTTTGACAATTCTTGTCAAATTAAGTTTTGAATGTTGAAATTTTCTTCTTCTGAAGTATCTTCGGTTATTTCCTTCTCTTTCCCAGGCACTGTGGCCATGTTCTCTTCGGCGGCTGTAGCAGCTTCTTCTGCGGCCATATCCAGAAGTATTTTATCTATATCAGAAAGTGTACTTTCTAAGTTTGCATCCTTGGCCGTTGCAGCTTCGGCAATTGCGGCTTCGGCAGGTGCAGCTTCGGTAGCTGTAGCGCTCTTGACAGCTGGTGCCTTTGACGCCGAAGCTGGCGGCGGTGTTTCTTTAATGGCCTCTGTCACAGTAATAATTCTTCGTTTTTTCAGCCCACCATACTTCTTCGCTGTCGAGGGCTCCTTCTTCTTCTGTAAAAGCTTCATCAGATGTGGCCCTAGCGGACTTAGATTGATAGGCAAGGATTCAGTCATTACCTTTAGAATTTCTTCCACGTCGGCAGCAGAAGGTGTTGAAGGAGTCTCTTCTTCCATATCAGTCGACTTCTGCTTCGGAGCCGCAACTTTCCTTTTCTTTGGAGCAGCTGCCTTCGGCTCAGGGCTCAATTTTCTCTTCTTCAAGATTTCTTCATCTTCCTTCACCATTCTAGCAGCTTGTCTGCCCACAACACTAACAATTCTTTTTCTTTTCTGTCCTTCGGCGCCCTTGTTCAATCGCTCATAGTCTGGATATTCAAAATTCAGGGCATCCATTACCAGATTCAATCTTCGCTTCGGTCGGGTGCTGAAGGCTGCAGTCATCAACTGATCTTCTTTTCTTGTATAATTTCCCAAAATCTCGTTGCACATAACTTCAATTGTACCGAACCATTCTTGGCAGGGTTATTTGAAGTGTTTCTTGAACTTGAAATGATAGGGCAGCCGAACGAGTTCATTCTTCTTCTTCTCTTTTTCAAGCTTCGGCATACCCCATTCCCTCAGCGTTGGAAATACCCGGTTGGCCAAGTATTCTTGAACTAAATCCCTAGTTCCAATGTGTTCAGATACAACTCTAAACTCATACACAACATCTAGGCATGGTGCCCCTAGCGTCATGTTGCACTGAGGCCTAGTTAGCCCGAAGGTTAACTCCAGCGGGCTCTGCACTAGCTTCTCCTTTTTCTCATCAATCTTGACATAAAACCATTCAGATTTCCAATCGGTCGGCCATTTAGTGCGATAGCTGACCACCGGTGTCTTCATGTCTTTGCGATAAGAAAAGTAATAGCAACCAAAGTTCTCATGCAGTCTGTCTTCCCTGGCCTTCGTCTGATAGTGAAGTTCATGTACTCGGCAGAAGGCTTCGGCGAGCGGCTCCACCCCTTGACTTCGGAGGGCCCAGATGTAAACACTGAGCCTAACAATGGCATTAGGGGTCAGCTGATGAAGGTAAATCTCAAAATTTTCCAAGACATCTGCAATCATCCCGTGCAGAGGAAATCTCAACCCTACTTTGAAGAAGCTCTTAAAAACCACCACTTCATCATTTTTTGGTTTCGGGATAGCCTCTTCCCTGCCAAAGCGAATCAAACCCTTATTGGCTTCTCTGAAGTAGCCTAGCTTCATCATCATAGCCATATCAGCCTCAGACACAATTAACTTCCGAAAATCCAAATGGCTGGGCTTCGATGGCATAGCGGTGTTATAATCAATTTCATCTTCACCAATATCGCCCTCTTCAACATCTGTCTGCTCAGTTTCAGTAACAGGGGCGCCTTCGTCAGGAACGCCCTCCGTCACAACTAGTCCTGACCGCCTCATAACTTTGGAGATTGGAGCAGTTTCAGTAGTTTCGGTTTCCTCTCTGTCGTGTGTAACCCTAGCTGTTGAGCGCACTCTGTCCATTTGATGTTGAATTTCTTGCGTTTTAACGAAGTTGAGTATTTTTGACGAAGCTCCCTCTTCTCACGAAGCTAGAGCAAAGTGATCCTTTGACTGAGAATACGGTGAATAAGCTTCGACGGTGGTCAAATTTTTGGGCAGCACAACAATACAATAGCAGTAAATGTTGTGGTAACTTGACAACTACTCGTCTGTTTATATAGTGCTGCAGGTGGGAAGATGAATCGTCAAGTCGCTCGCACCCACTGAACAGTCACCCGCACTCGCTGAATGGTGGACCATAGCGCCCAAGAAGCTGAATCACCAGATCGCGCGTACCCGTTGCATGGTGGGATCATCCTTCACTCGGAATATTTAAATCATTTCTCGGCAACGAGCTCAAGGAAGGTGTTTTTCGGACCTTCGGCATTCTGAAGCCTGAGAGAGTTTTTCACGGGTCGAGCTCGTTACGAAAAACGATCTGGCACCGTGAAGGGCTACTGTTGGCGGCATTCTTCGTCGCTGAAGGTCCCATAAGAAGAAACACCTTCGGAAGATTGACACAAAGTCGAAGCTATCAATCAGAGAGCTTCGTAGTACATTTCCAAATGCACCGACTTAAAGATGAAATGACCATTCGGCCCGTGATAACTTGTATTATGATTGTAAACCTTTGTAAAGGGCATGGATGTAATTTCTCACAGGCTGCGTCCTGTGCCTATAAATAGATGAACAGTACCCCTATGCTGTTCACATTATCTTGTATTCGCTCGGGCACAACACTCGGATTTTTGCCTTCTGTCAAGCCGAATCATTTGAGAACAAGTCCCCAACAAGGAACATCTGAGATTGGTGCTACAGAAGCTGCGAGATAATCAACTCTACGCCAAGTATAACAAATGCGAGTTCTGGATTGATGATGTGCCATTCCTTGGACATATCATTTCTAATGGAGGGATATCAGTGGATCCTGCTAAAGTCAAGGAGATAGTGGCGTGGAGCATACCCACTACAGTTACTGAGGTCCAGAGTTTCTTGGGACTTGTAGGATATTATCGGAGATTTATTGAAGGATTTCCTAAGGTTGCTAAGCCTATGACCTCACTTCTGGAGAAGAGAAGAGAGTTTAAGTGGAACGAGAATTGCCAAGATAGTTTTAACCAACTGAAGTTGAGATTGATGTCACCCCAGTATTGGTTATGCCAGATCTACAGAAGGGATTTGACATATATTGTGTTGCATGCGACCAAGGCATGGGATGTGTACTTATGCGAGAAGGACACGAGATCGCCTACGTGTCTCGTCAGTTGCGGAAACATGAGTTGAACTACCCCACTCAAGACTTAGAACTGGCAGCCGTAGTGCATGCGCTAAAGATATGGAGGCATTATGTCATGGGAACCAAGTGCCAAGTGTACATGGATCATAAGAGTTTGTAGTACGTATTCACTCAGAAGGATCTCAATCTTAGGCAACGCCGATGGTTGGAGCTTATTAAGGATTATGATTTGGAAATTCACTATCACCCGGGCAAGGCAAATTTGGTTGCAGATGCCTTGAGTCGAAAGGAGCACGTTCATTCAGCTATTGTTGCCCAGCTACCCGATGAGATTATTGAGGATTTCAGGAGACTTAACCTGGGGATAGTTACTCACATTGAAGGAGTTACTATTGATGTGGAACCTACCTTGGAGCAAGAAATCCGCAAAGGACAGACTGGCGATGCTAGGATACAAGAGATCAAGGATCTTATTACTGAAAGTAGAGGTCTGGAATTCACGGAGGATGAGCAAGGCACCGTATGGTTCAAGGACAGGATATGTGTTCCTGAGATTGATAACCTTCGTGAGACTATACTAAAGGAAGCCCATAACTCAGATTATTCTATTCATCCTGGGAGTACCAAGAAGTATCAGGATTTGAAGCTAAAATACTGGTGGTATGGATTGAAGAGAGATGTGGTTGCACATGTGGCCATGTGCAATGTGTCAAAGAGTTAAGGCTGAACACTAGAGGCCAGCTGGACTACTGCATCCACTAAAGATACTCGAGTGGAAGTGGGAAGAGATTGGTATGGACTTCATTACTGGATGGCCTCGCACCACGAAAGGATATGATTCTATATGGGTTATTGAGGATAGACTAACCAAAGTGACTCATTTCATTCCGGTCAAGACTACTTATAAGGGATCTCAATTGGCAGAGTATATATGGCTTGGATTGTGTCTCTACACGGTGTACCGAAGAAGATCGTTTTGGATAGAGGATCACAATTTACCTCCAGATTTTGGAAAAGTTTTCATGAGAATATGGATGCGAAGTTGAATTTTAGTTCGGCCTACCATCCTCAGACTGATGGACAGACTGAAAGGACTAATCAAGTATTGGAGGACGTGTTGAGAGCTTGTGCCCTTCAGCATGGTAGTAGTTGGGACAAGAGTCTACCTTATGCTGAGTTCTCATATAATAATAGTTACCAGGCCAGTCTGAAGATGTCACCATTCGAGGCTCTATATGGCAGTAAGTGCAGGACTCCTCTATATTAGGACCAGACTGGAGGAAGACAGTTCTTTGGACCTGAACTTATTCAAGAGGTAGAAGAACAAGTCTGTATAATCAGGGAGAACTTGAGTGTAACTCAGACCAGGCAAAGGAGCTACGCGGATAATAGAAGAAAACCACTGGAGTTTGAGGAAGGTGATCATGTGTACCTCAAGGTGTCACCACTTAGGGGAATGAGGAGATTTAAAGTCAATGGCAAAATGTCCCCTCACTATATTGGACCATTCAGAGTTTTTAGGCGAGTTGGAGATGGCCTATCAACTCGAGCAAACTGATAATCTATCTGATGTGCATAATGTATTCCACGTGTCACAACTGAAGAAATGTCTCAAGGTACCTGAAGAGCAGCTATCAATGGAGGATCTTAGTGTTCAAGATGATCTGACTTATGATGAGTATCCTATCAAGATTCTTGATACTCTGACTTGAGTTAAATAAACAAGGTGATAAATATGTGCAAAGTACAATGGAGTCACCATGGTGAAGATGAGGCTACTTGGGAGAGAGAAGAAGACTTCGCATAGATTTTCCCCATCTTTTCCCTAGTCCTTCCTAAATCTCGAGGACGAGATTCTTTGTAAGGGGGGTAGGATTTGTAATACCTAAGATTTTAAATTATAAGAAGAGATAATGTCTTTAGGTGTATTAACTGTACCTATTATCACATGTGAATAAACACCATCAAAAAGGGGATTAAATAACCAAAGGCACCTAAATATTATGCATCATGCTGGGTTTTACTTGATTTTGCATTTGTGGATAATAAAATAAATGTGTCATTAACAATATATTAATGGACCCATGGAATTTAACCTTTAATTTAAAAACAAAACCATGAAAATAGAGGAGAGAAAGAAATATTATTCAATATAAAATAATATTATAATTGAATATCTTCACCACAAGATGGTATGACCAAATTTCATAGTTAATATGAATTTAAACTTGCACTTAAGTTGAATTCAAAATTTAGATTCAAAAGAATTAAGCATAAAAGAAAACAGAAAATAAAAAAAAGAAAAAGGGAGAAAGCTTACCTAGGCTGTGGACCATCGTGTTCGGCCCAGTAAACTGCCACCGCGCGCGGCCCAGCTGTGTACAATCGTGCGCCCTGCACACCTCACGTGCGGGCCCAGCTACCAGCCATCCCACTGCTCCGCGCGAAAGCCGTCGAGCTCCTCCTCCCTGCGCGCATGGCGGGCATGCCATTGCCAACTAACCGCCGCGTTTACCGGGGAATCGGGTAGAGATTTGCCCCCCTCGACCTGGGTATAAGGCCCTTGGGCGCATCCGCTACCCCTACCTATCCCCACGTGAGCAGTGTCGAGATCGGTACAACCGGAGAGAATAGGTTCGGAGATCGCCGCCATGGCCGACATTGTCTACACTCTCAGCCAACCAGTGCCTGGGCCTCGGTTGGTCGTTGTGGGGTACCCACGGCGGAATCCGCGCGTCTTCATGGCCTTGTTGGATTTGATCGGTGACCAGGTCGCCCTGATTTCCTTCCCGGAGTTGAGGTCATCCGCCAGTGTTGCTCCGCTCCATGGTCGGCCTCGTTGTTGCCTTGCCTCCGGTAATCTACTGCTCCTTAGGTTAGCCCATCGTCTTCTCTTTCCTCTGCACGAGCTCCTGCACTGTGTGCGCTGTGGTGCTAGGGCGGGTTTGTCACTGGAATTTGGCGCCACCGTGGCTGGAACTGCGCTGCCACGGTTGGAGACTAGAGGTGGAAGAGGTCGTGTCCGCCGTCACCTGTTTGATGGGCGGCTCAGATTAATTCATGCCAGACCGATTCGACAAATGGCACGATTGCCGTTGGATCATACATCAACAGTATGGATTTGATCGGGACATGGACAGTAGATGAGCGTTGATTTGTGATCGTACGGCTCCGATGGTGATTGAGCGCACCGCTTCAGCGAGATCTAATCCAGGCCACAGGATCTGGATCGTCCGGCCCACAATAGAAGATACCCCTTCGCCCTGTCGTTCTTACAAAAGAGATCGCCTGTTATTTTAGATTGAACCCGCCGTCCGCGCCAGGCACATTCTGTGTCTTGGAACACTTTGCGCCAGGGCCCCTGCACTCCTGAGAATTTGACGCTCAGTCCAGAGGAGAATAAAAATAGAGAATTAAATATAGAAATTGGTTTTAATACAAGATAAATGCTAGAAACTTAGAAAATTCATATTTGATTCATTTTAATTCCAAATTACTCCATTCCAGTTTCTAAAATTTTGTAATATTATTCTCTATCACTTAGAGTCTTTGTTTTGACATGAAAACAGTAAGAAAAATAATTTCTCACTTAATCCTATTTCAAGCACATAAAACCTTTGGAAATTCATATCTTAAAATCTATAACTCCAAAAATTATGGTTCCTGTTCCTAGGATTATATTCTAATGTGTAGATTATTATTATGTATTTTGTTTACATGTTTGATGTGATGTTAATTTTCTCTATATACTATGCTTGTTTGTATTGTGGCGAGTAGAAGAGCCTGTGACAGAGGATCCAAGTGACCATCAGATAGAAGTAGCTGAGCAGAAGCTCATTGAAGGCAAGTTGTGCCCTTTATCACTTTTGTTACCCAATAATGTTCTTTATAATCATTTACCATGCATAGGCTTAATTTTGATGGGACCCGATAGGTCACCCTATATTGTTTATCTCTTTACCTTGTTATCCCTGAATCACTTGGGTAGTTTTGCTATTGCTTTACATGGTTTTGGGATAATATTTAGTTATATCCATGTTCCAGTTATTTTGTTATTCTATTTATGTTCATGTCAAGATCATTAATGTTAATTGGAACATGGAGCTTAACTTGAGAAACACGTGCCACCACAAGGGTAGTATGGGATGCCCTTGGCTGACTAATTAGGAAAGCTAGTGGAAGACTACCTTACTCGAAAGGGGCAAGGGCAGTAGGGGAGTTGCATGCAAGGAGGTTCTCGGGTTGATTTTGCTGCGATGGCGGTGAGACGGGAGATTCTTGCAAGTGCTCTTCCCATAAACTGTAGCGGGTTTTCGGAAGCTAGTGGAACTTTGTAAAGACTTCGTAGTGTTGCCCTGCCTCGCTTTCGGTGTTTTGGGTCCGACCGCACACCCGGGGTTGCCCCTCAAGGTGTTTTTAGGAGTAGGACGGTGTCAACGACTGTAGCAAAATGGTTCGTGCCGATCGCACGAGGGACAGTGGACAAGATTTGCAGGTTCGGGCCGCTTAGAAGTGCGTAACACCCTACGTCCTGGTGGGTATACGAGTGTGGTTACAAGAGGGCTCTCTGGATTGAAAGCACAGAGAGTTTACGTGGGTGGCTAAGTAAAATAGGGTCGGTCCATCTGAAGGGGTGCCCCCTAGGCCTTATATACTCGACCGTGGGGCAGTACACGTGGATATGATAACAACAAGTAGCTGAAAGATAGTGAACCTCTTGAGTTTATCCCTACGTAACCCTTGCCGACTTATCCTCGCATGGCTCTGTTGCATGGGGGCTTCAGCGCGGGAAAGTCGGGTCTCTGTTGCGATTTACTCGTTCGACGTTGTGGGCCATCCGGGTTTGCTTCAATCCGGTCTTACGTCTTCTCTGCTTTGTTGGTTGTCTTTCCCCAGGCCCACGAAAGAATGACTTTACGATTTATTGGGCCCTTGGGCCTTTCGTGAGGTCTTTTACTTCTTTAGTGGACCCGGGGGATATCTATCCCCCATAAGCCCCCGATCTTTGGGTTGATTTAGAGGTAATCAACCCAAAGATCCAAGGTCCAAGAAACGACTTCCTGCTGTCTTCTCTTGCTCCGATCACTCGTTCGACCGAAGTTTAGTTTTGTGCTTGTGCCTTAGAGGTCGACATTTTGATTTGTAGGATTCTGGACTTCATTGGGTGCACCGGAGGTGCACCCAATGGGTGTAGCCCCCGACCTTTGAGTAGATTTTAGAAGATAATCTACTCGAAGGTCTTCCCCAGAAATTACCTCCATTTGCGCTTCTGCATCTCGGTTGGGGATTGGTCTTTTTAATCTTGTCCCACGCCTTAGAAGTCGGCACCATCTTGGCTTGGAATGATAATCCATGGGGTGCACCGGAGGTGCACCCAATGGGTGTAGCCCCCGACCTATCCGGCATATCTGTATAGAGGGCTAGCCGACTCGACTCGGGTTACCAATAGGAGAATTCCTTCTGTAGATTTGGTAAGCCGACTTGAGATGATTCTCAGAGGTAAGGTTTCAAATGTTGGTGCTCCAGTGGCATACTCGGCCTGGAACCTACCTCCTCCCAAAGCTTTCACCCTTTTTGTGTCAAATCCGCCTGTGACTGATAGCAATTTGGGCCTTAGAGTGCGACCCTCTGCTGAAGAAGTCAGTACTTTGGTTGCTTCGCTCGGGGAGATTCCTGATGATGAACGACAGGTTTATTTTGAAGTGCCTCTGAACCCTAGTGATGCAGACATAAATGATATGCTTGATCTGTTAGCTGAGGATTCATCCGATGCTGCTCCTGATGGTATGTTGGCAGTGATGCCCCTTCCAGAGGTTGATACAACTTTGGATGCCCCGAAACCTGTCAGTACTCGCCCGAGGCGCCCTAGCCGAACCAGTCAACCCGAGCTTTCTGCTGATGAGCAAAAGAAGAGAAGACGCCTCCGGCGAGTATCCAGTTTTGATGAGGACACCGGTACCTTGGCTCCTGCTGCTGAAGAAGTGCCTACAACTGGCCTTACTGATGCTGACCCCAATGGGTGTGCCCAGACTGCTGTTGATCCCAATGGGTGTGCTCCATCAGCTGCTGACCCCAATGGGGGCGCTTCATCTGTTGCTGATCCCAATGGGTGTGCTGCTTGCGTTGTTACTGTGGAAGATGAGGAGGAAGAAAATGAAGCTCCTTTAACTCGGAAAAACAGTCGGCAGTTCATCGCCAGCGGTGGAAGTAGTGGAGTTCCTTCTCCTGCTTTGTCTGCCCTCATCGGTCTGCAAGAGCTGTCCCTGACCAACTTTGATCAAACTCTAGAGGATATGGTCCCAGAGGACTTGTTATCAGAGCCTGTGGATGATGATGCAACAGAGATTTGCGCTGCCGTGCCTGATGCTGGGTTGAGGTCATCCCGTGCCTCTTCGACCTTAGAGCACGATCTCGAGGGTCGGGATGCTGACTTGGATTGTTCTGATCCCATGGAAGTAGCTGGGGGCCCGTCAACCTTAGAGGTGGTTACTGCAGAGAGCCTGGACCCCAAGAATAGTGCTGGCACGTGCCCAGCCCCCGAGGATGTCGCTGGGGAAGACTTAGCTCAGGTGAAGAGTATAAGCCACTGCCCAGCCCCCGAGGGTGTTGCCGGGGATGATCCGGCTCAAGTGGGCAGTGCCAACTGTGACCCAGCCCCCGAGGGTGCCCGAGCAAGGTCTCCTTCCTACACTTCCATGGACGTTCATGCGGGTTCACCTCCACACTCTGGCGGCATGGTGGTGGCCCAAACTTTGGATCAGGGAGTCGCTTTAGAGGGCAGCGTCCTCGCTGGTCTGGCGTTTGGCTCTGCTGAAGGCGCTGAGCTCATTCCTACTGGTCTGTTGCAAGCTGCTTCGGGTGGTGGTCTGGCATCTGGTTATCAGCTGATTTCTCCTGATTTGGGGATCCCTTCGTTCTTTTCCAACCTCCAGGTACTGTGCTGTACTTTTAGCTTAATCTTTGCGTTGCATGAGCTTTTGTCATTATGTTCATATGTTCTTTTTATCAGGCTTTGGTGGATGGGATGGCCAGCCAGCTGAGATCGCAGGGTGCTTTCATCCCAGAAGTCGCTTCGTCTCTTGAGCATTGGAATCCAGTGTCGCTTCATCGTCGTGTATCCGAGTTGGAGGCAACTAACGCTGGTTAGTGCCCTTTTTCTTCTTCTTCTTTGCCTTTGTTCGTGGACTGTTTTACCTTCTGACCTCGGTTTGTTTGATTGCTTCTCGCTAGGAATGACTCGGCAGATTGCAATTCTTGAAGTAAAACATTCCCAAGATCAGGCTGAAATGGCTCGACGGTGCGCTGACTTCGAGGAGAAGTATTCTCAGAGCCAGACTGAACTAAATCAGGTCTCCGCTGCTTTGGATGACGCCAACGCTCTGAGTTCTTCTCTTCATGCTCGGCTTGACTCTGAAAAGGTAACTTACAAAACTGTGCCTCGCCTTGCTATGCTCTTATTACTTGCTTGGATTCTGAAGGAGTTGATTTTTGTTTGTAGGAAGAAAAACGTATCCTTGCTGCTTCTCGTGACAATCTGGATAGATTGTATCGTGATTCTAGCAATTCGCTGACCATCTTGGAGAGGAGTCACCGTTTTACAATGGAAGAATTGGACAATCAGCGTTGTAGGCTGCAAGAATCTACGGAGGAAGTGACCCGCCTTAAGCAATTGATATCAGCAAAGGATGCCACCATCAAGGGACTCCGAGCTTCTAAGAAATCCATCGCTCAGGAGTTAGAAGCTGCTCAGCTGGCCGCTAAAATTGCCGAAGAAACTGCTGTTACTCTCAAAACCCAGCGCGATAAGGCCATGGACAAGGCTATTCGGGCGGGACGAATCTTGATGAGGAGGCCCGGCGTGGTTGTCCCTGAAGACATAAAAGCCGATGTGAATGCTGCCCCTGATTCTTCGAATCGCCCTTCTTCGTCGGTCGTTCCTGAGAAAGACATTGGAAAATAGAGAAACATTTTGCGTGCTCTGAGCGCGCGGTTAGCATGATCAAGTATTCGTTAGAAAATATCAGCTTATCATTCAAGTGACATAATTACTCTCTTATTGTAATTTATTGATTCGTAAGTTTGTGGTGACGTCGTATGTTGATTATGATGTTTGTTTGCGGGATATGGAAGTCATCCCCTGAATTGCGTAAGCGCGAGTATGCTGCGCCGGCTTAAGCCACCACTGACTTTAGCCGATAGCTCCGTTAGTAGGGCATAGTGGTCACCCTGGGTTAAGTAAGCGTGAGCATGTTGCACCGCCTTAAGTCGTTGCCGACTTAAGTCGATTGCTCCGTTTGTAGGGCATAGTGGTCACCCTGGGTTAAGTAAGCGTGAGCATGTTGCACTGCCTTAAGTCGTTGCCGACTTAAGTCGATTGCTCCGTTTGTAGGGCATAGTGGTCACCCTGGGTTAAGTAAGCGTGAGCATGTTGCACCGCCTTAAGTCGTTGCCGACTTAAGTTGATTGCTCCGTTTGTAGGGCATAGTGGTCACCCCGAGTTAAGTAAGCATGAGCATGTTACACCGCCTAAAGTCGTTGCCGACTTAAGTCGATTGCTCCGTTTGTAGGGCATAGTGGTCACCCCGAGTTAAGTAAGCGTGAGCATGTTACACCGCCTTAAGTCGTTGCCGACTTAAGTCGATTGCTCCGTTTGTAGGGCATAGTGGTCACCCCGAGTTAAGTAAGTGTGAGCATGTTGCACCGCCTTAAGTCGTTGCCGACTTAGTTGATTGCTCCGTTTGTAGGGCATAGTGGTCACCCCGAGTTAAGTAAGCGTGAGCATGTTACACCGCCTTAAGTCGTTGCCGACTTAAGTCGATTGCTCCGTTTGTAGGGCATAGTGGTCACCCCGAGTTAAGTAAGTATGCGAGTCAATCGTAAATAAGCTGAGTATCTTTGTAATCTCTCTTTATTGATGACACATTTCCACTTTACAGAATACATTGTCGCCCCAGCAGTTTTGAAATACAGCCTAGGGATAAAACTTTCTAAGGTGCTCTATGTTCCAGGAGTTCCCAACTTCTGTGCCATCCATCTGAGTGAGGCGATATGATCCGGGCCGAGTGACTTCTGCCACTATGAAAGGTCCTTCCTATAAGGGTGATAACTTGTGCCGTCCCTCTCCCGTTAGAATTCGGCGGAGGACGAGGTCTCCTATCGAAAAGAACCGTTGCCGCACAGCCTTGTCGTGATAGCGCCTTAGAGTCTGCTGGTACCATGCTGATTGGATTACTGCATTCAGTCGCTCTTCCTCAAGTACATCAACGTCCTCCAGCCTGGTGGCCTCGGCTTCTGCTATGCTTTCGAAGATTAGTCTTGGCGCCCTAAACTTGAGATCAGCAGGTAGCACTGCCTCCGATCCATAGACCATGAAGAAAGGAGTGTTTCCATGCAGGGCTCGGCTAGGTTGGGTTCTTAAGCTCCAAACGACATAAGGCAGTTCTCTTATCCATTTTCCTGCAAATTTTTCATTCTTATCGAAGACCCTTTTCCTGAGTGCCTCCAATATCATTCCGTTGGCTCGCTCAACTTGCCCGTTGGCTCTTGGATGTGCTACAGATGCGTACTTGATCTGAATGCTCTTTTGCTCGCAGAAGTCAAAGAATTCCGAACTGGTGAAATTGGATCCCAAGTCAGTGATGATACTGTTTGGTATCCTAAATCTGAATATTATGCCTTGTATGAATTCCACGGCTTTAGCAGAGGTTAGAGAAGCAATGGGCTTGAACTCTATCCATTTAGTGAATTTGTCAATCGCCACCAATACATGGGTATATCCCCCTTGAGCTTTCTTGAAAGGTCCAATCATATCCAGTCCCCAGCATGCGAAAGGCCAGGTTACTGGTATGGTCTGTAGCTGCTGTGCTGACATATGCTGTTGCTTTGACAAGTATTGGCAAGCTTCGCATCTCTGAACTAATTCGGCTGCGTCGTTCTTCGCCGTCGGCCAATAGAATCCTGACCTGAAAACCTTCCCGACTAGTGTTCTGGATGCTGCATGTATCCCACATTGCCCTGCATGGACTTCCTCTAGAAGTTGTTTCCCGGTGGACGAGAGAACACACTTCATGAGGATGCCTGACGCGCCCTTCTGTACAGTTCCTCCCCAATGAGTGTATAGTGAGCCGACTGCCTGGCAATGCGTTCTGCCGAGTTCTTGTCGTCTGGTTCTTCTTCATTCTTTATATACTTAATAATCGGTCTTCTCCAGTCGTCGGAATCTGACTCGAGTTGATTTATGATGTTGCACTCTTCTGTTTGATCCATTGAGATACTCGGCTGCAGAATTTCTTGTACGAAGACTCCGGGTGGGACCTGAGTTCGACCGGATCCGAGCTTGGACAGTACATCGGCCGCCGTGTTCCGATCTCTTTCTATATGATGAAATTCCAGACCCTCGAATTTATCTTCCAGCTTTCGTACGGCAGCGCAGTATTTTCCCATTGAATCACTTGAACAATCCCATTCCTTGTTTATCTGGCTGATGACTACCAGAGAATCTCCGTATACCATCAATCTCTTGACGCCCAGTGACATGGCGATGTTCAATCCGTGTATCAAAGCTTCGTACTCGGCTGCATTGTTAGAGGCCGGGAATAGCAACTGGAGAGCGTACTTGAGGTGCTCGCCTCCAGGTGCGGTGAAGAGAATCCCTGCTCCTGCTCCCTGCAGCTTCAGCGAGCCATCAAAATACATTCGCCATACTTCCGCAGTTTCTGGATTGTCTGGTACTTGCTGTTCTGTCCATTCTGATACGAAATCAACCAGTGCTTGAGTTTTGATGGCAGTGCGAGGTCGGAACTCGATATCATGGGATCCCAGCTCGCAAGCCCACTTGGCTATTCGGCCAATGGCTTCCTTGTTGTGAAGAATGTTCCCTATTGGAAAACCAGTGACTACTATGACTTTGTGGTCGTCAAAGTAGTGACGCAGCTTGTGGGCAGTTAGAAGTACTGCATATAATAGCTTCTGAACCTGAGGATACTTTTTCTTCGAGGGGCCTAGAACTTCACTGATGAAGTAAACAGGATGTTGTACTGGATAGGCATGTCCTTCTTCTACTCGCTCGACTACCAACGCGGTGCTTACCACGTGAGTCGTGCAAGAGATATACAGCAACAAATCTTCAGCCGGTTGAGTCGGCGTAGCTCGCCGGGGTGGTTTCAGTACTGGTGGTGTTGTCAAGAATTTCTTCAGTGCGTCTAGAGCTTCTTGTGCTTCTGAAGTCCATTGAAACTTATCCACCTTCTTGAGTAGCTTGTAAAATGGCAAACCTTTTTCTCCCAGCCTGGATATAAATCTGCTCAGAGCTGCCATACATCCAGTGAGTCGCTGAACCTTCTTTTGTGACCGAGGAGCTTCCATCTTCATGATAGCTTCGATCTTATCTGGATTAGCCTCAATTCCCCGGTGGCTGACGATAAACCCGAGCAACTTTCCTGCTGGTACCCCGAAAACACACTTTTCAGGATTGAGCTTCCATCTATATCTTCTCAGGCTGTTGAAAACCAGCTGTAAGTCTTCGATGAAGTTTTCCGAATTCTCTGTTTTGATCACCACATCATCTACGTAAGCCTCCACCCGCTTGCCCCAGTGATCGACTAAGCATGTTTGAATGGCTCTCTGATAAGTCGCTCCAGCGTTTTTGAGGCCGAACGGCATGGAGGTATAACAGAAAGCACCAAACGGAGTGATGAACGCCGTTTTTTCCTTGTCTTCTTTTGCCAAACTAATCTGATGATACCCGGAATAGCAATCTAAGAAAGACAGCACAGAACATCCAGCGGTGGAATCCACCACCTGATCTATCCTTGGGAGCCCGAAGGGATCCTTCGGACAGTGTTTGTTGAGATCAGTATAGTCGACGCACATGCGCCAATCCACTTTATTCTTTTTGAGTACAAGAACAGGGTTGGCTAACCACTCGGGGTGTAATACTTCTCTAATAAATCCAGCCGCGACCAAGCGAGCTAACTCGGCACGAATGGCCTCTCTTGTCGGGCGTGAAACGACGTAGCTTTTGCCGGATCGGCCTCGCCTGGGGATAGACCTTCAATTTGTGCTCGGCCAGTTCTCTTGGGACTCCCGGCATATCCGCAGGTTGCCATGCGAATACGTCTCGGTTATCTTGTAGGAACTGGACGAGCGCGCTTTCCTATTTGTCGTTCAAACTGGAGCTGATGATGGCCGTCTTGCGCTCATCAGCGAACCCCAGGTTGATTCGCTTGGTTTCTTCAGTCGGCCGCATAGAGGTCACGGCCTGAGCTTCATTTGCCGGTACTGTGAGGTCCTCCTCAGGCTTAGAGTTTGCCAGTGTAGAAGGAACCGTTGACGGTTTGGTGGTGAGGGCTGCTTGGATGGCCACTCGGAAACATTCTGCGGCGCCTTGGAAGTCGGCGCGCACAGTTATGATTCCTTGCGGTCCTGGCATCTTCAGTATCATGTATGTATAGTGCGGAATGGCCATGAATTTGGCCAGTCCCGGCCTCCCGATGATGGCGTTGTACCCGCAGTCGAAGTTCGCCACCTCGAACCTCAGGAACTCGGTTCTGTAGTTCTCCGGAGTTCCGAAGGTGACCGACATGTAGATGTGGCCTAGCGGGTATTCCCCTTCCGCCGGCACGATGCCGAAGAAAGGAGTGTCCGACTCGTGGAGCTCTTTGAGGTGAACTCCCAAGCCTTGGAGTGTCCGGGGGAAAGTGACGTTGATGCTGCTCCCCCCGTCCACTAGCACCTTCTTTACCCGGCTCTCTCGGATCATCGGATCGACGAGGAGCGGGTATTTGCCTGGATGGTCGAAGTTGAGCCATTGATCCTCCCGAGTGAAAGTGATTGGGTGCTCCGATCACCGGTATGGGGCGGGAAGACCGGTGGTCGCCACCAGTATCTGGCGGTCGTTGAGCTTTTGTTGTCTTTTGTTCTCCTGCGACCCATGTCCGCCGAAGATGACGTTGACCTCCCTGTCAACGCGTGGGAAAGCTCCTCCTCCCCCCTCCTCCTGCTGATGGGGCTGTCGTGGTTCATCTGGTCCTCCCCTCGGCGGAGGAGGCGGTAGAGGTTGGAAGGGTCGGCCGTGCCCGACGCAGTGCTTGAAGTCCCGGCAGTTACGAAGAGTGTGGCGCATGTCCTTGTGGTACGGGCACTGGGCGTCGAGGATGTCGTCCAGCGTGCGCTCGCCTCCACGAGGTCCTCCTCGGGTGCGAGAGGCGGGTGGTCCGGCGGCGTGTACTTCTTCACGAGGCCTCTTCTCCCAGCGTTTGTCGGGTGGTTGGTTCGCGTCACGTCGTGGTGCTGCCGGTGCAGGCTTTGCTCCTCCGATGAGATCCTGGGCCCGCTCGTCGGCGGTGATGTAGAGGTCGGCTTCCTGGAACAGCTCCTCGGAGGTAGTCGGCGCCTTTTGTAGTATGGCCCGGACGAAAACCGAGTCATTGGATCCTCGGTAGAAGTCCTCGATCACGGCCGCCTCCGTGACCTTGGGGATGCGGTTTCTCATGGTCTGGAACCTTTTGAGGTATGACCGGACAGTCTCATCCCCCCGGCGCTTGATGGATTTGAGGTCCCATGGTTGCGCTGGCTTGTCGGAGAGGGACTAGAAGTTGGCGGTGAAACGTCGACTGAAGTCTCCCCAGTCGTCGATGCAGTGTCGGGGTAGATGTCGTAGCCACTGCAGCGCATCTTGCCCAAGGACAATGGGCAGATACGCGGTCATGACGTCCTCAGATGCCCCGACAGCCCGAGCAGCGGTGGTGTAGACGGCTAGCCACCCCCCTGGATCCTGCTTTGGTTCATATTTGTCGACATTGGATACCTTGAAGTTGGGAGGCCATTGGATGGCCCTAAGGCGTGGAGTAAGAGCGGATACTCCGCATGTGTCCTCCTGTCGTCGGGGACGACGTCTGTCCCGGGGAGGGGAGTGGTGGTTGTGGTTCCTCGACCGTCCCCGGGTGGTACCGCCAGTTGAAGCTGTTGCTGACTCAGTCCTGGTGGCCTGGCTTTGAGTCGGGAAGCCATGATCTCGGTCATACTCCTCCCGACGGCGAATTTCGTTTTCATGCCGCCGTTCGCGCGAAGCATTGATAGAGCTTCGCGCGTCTCGGCGACTGTTGATGGCGTGTCGCAGATCGTTCGGCGGGTGAGCGAGTGGTAGAAGATGGTTGGCTGCCTGAGTGAACAGGCGTCGGTATCCCTCGGCGTCGGGAGTCCGAGGAAGTCCGTCAGCTATCCGAGCTAGTACGCCTCCGACTTCGCTTGGCGTGTTCATAGCTCGGGCGAAGTCGGGGTTCAGGTTGCGCCCGAAGAGCGGATTCTCCCGGCGTTGCCTCGCATCTTGCTCGGCTTGCTCCTGAGTCCGTCGGCGATCACGTCGTCGGGAGTTCCTTCGTTCTCTGAAGACGCGTTCTTCCGGAGTTTCTCCTATTTCCGAGACCTCGTCTCGCGAGACAGGCTGCTCCGGATCTCATTCCCCGGCCGCGTGATGTCGTCGAACGTTCCTGCGTCGGTTCCTTCGTCGGCGGGACTCTCGTTGAGGTGGTTCTTCTCCAGGCGCGGTCGGTTCGTCGTCAGAGACGGCGGGCGACTCCACTCTCCCGATGAAGAGGACGTCGGGGTAGAATGGTGCTGCTGTCGCGGCGACTTTCTTTCCGTTCTCCTTTGAGGTCGGAGGAACGGAAAGAACGACTTGCCTTTCCCTGGTCTCCTTCTTCCTCGCGATCCGTGTCCATTCTTTCGTCGAGGAAGTAGACAGCGGAGTCTCCCGGGTCAGCGAGCTTCCGACTCCAGCCTCTCCGGAGACGATCTTTTTCCGAAGAGCCGGAGGTTGTGTCTCTCCAGCATTTTCGGAGTTCGTTGGAGGAGACTTCTTTTCCGGCGGATCCGCGATGCGGTGTAGAATTCCCTCTTCATCTGCTACAGATGAGATTGTCCCGAAGCAGAATACAGATCCGGGACGCACGGTGATCTTGCTGTGGAAGGTGACGGCCATTGAGCTAGCTTGGATCGTCGACACACCCCCTACCTGGCGCGCCAGCTTTCGGTGTTTTGGGTCCGACCGCACACCCGGGTTGCCCCTCAAGGTGTTTTTAGGAGTAGGACGGTGTCAACGACTGTAGCAAAATGGTTCGTGCCGATCGCACGAGGGACAGTGGACAAGATTTGCAGGTTCGGGCCACTTAGAAGTGCGTAACACCCTACGTCCTGGTGGGTATACGAGTGTGGTTACAAGAGGGCTCTCTGGATTGAAAGCACAGAGAGTTTACGTGGGTGGCTAAGTAAAATAGGGTCGGTCCATCTGAAGGGGTGCCCCCTAGGCCTTATATACTCGACCGTGGGGCTGTACACGTGGATATGATAACAACAAGTAGCTGAAAGATAGTGAACCTCTTGAGTTTATCCCTACGTAACCCTTGCCGACTTATCCTCGCATGGCTCTGTTGCATGGGGGCTTCAGCGCGGGAAAGTCGGGTCTCTGTTGCGATTTACTCGTTCGACGTTGTGGGCCATCCGGGTTTGCTTCAATCCGGTCTTACGTCTTCTCTGCTTTGTTGGTTGTCTTTCCCCAGGCCCACGAAAGAATGACTTTACGATTTATTGGGCCCTTGGGCCTTTCGTGAGGTCTTTTACTTCTTTAGTGGACCCGGGGGATATCTATCCCCCACACTCGCTTCCTAGGTAGAGGTGTATGGGAGTCGCGATCCTTTGGCAGATGGGTAACATGACTTGTGGGTACAGGGTACAACCTCTGTAGAGTGTAAAACTGGTATACTAGCCGAGCTCATGGTCAAGAGCAGCTCAGGACTCTCACATGATTAATTTGGGATTATCTATTAATTTTGTTCTATTGTTTATTATGGTTTGGTATTTACTTACATTTAGTAATTGCTAATAAAATTTGGACCAACTAATTAAAAGCAATGCTCAGCTTTAATCCCTACTGTTGATTAGCCTTACACATCACATGAACTCCCACCTTTGGTGAGTTCATGCACACTGGTTCCCCACAACTTGTTGAGCTATGATCATGTGTGAGCTCACCCTTGTTGTCTCACACCCCCCACAGGAGAAGAACAGGTGGTTCAAGTGGAGCCACATTCTGAGGAGTTCGTTTGGATCTAGGTGGCGTTTCCCAGTTGACTTGTGCCAAGGACGATCCTTAGTTTGTTTTATATTTACCTTTTATTTTGTAAGACTTCCGCTATGTAATAATTACACTGAATATATTTATCTATATACACTCTATTATTATATATGTTGTCTTCTTTGGCGCATGTATGAGATGCACCCGGCTTTGTCCCTTAAAGCTCGGGTGTGACAAGGAGCCAACACCAGAGCCTGCCACCGAGGATCTCCCCGCCCCAGCTTTTGAAGGCTTGTACCATGCACTTAAGTTTAGGAGTTGCCTAAAACCCTAGTTGCATGAACTCAGGATTCCTTTTGAGATGGATACTAGTATGCTAGGTCGAGTAGCTGCTTTGCTAATTATGGATCTCAGTAGAAGTCGAGTGATTTTTCTAGCACTCACGTGAGGTCAGGAATTGGTTGTATCCATTTTTGATATCGGAATGATGATGGTCTGTGGACACTGATCAATGGGGATGCATTGTCTCGAGACGAAATTGTAATAAGGATTAATGTGTGGTACCGTGTGTCAAGCGTTTGAACGTACTAAACACATGCCGAGAAATATGGTAAAATCCATAAGCCTAGTACTTGAGTGAACCTGCCCACAGACTTCTCTCTTCACTCGTCCTGAGACGTGGTCTCCCAATCTGGATATGGTGGGTACAAGTGCTGTCACTACACGGCAGCAACCGAGGTCAGTGGAGCATTGTATGCCAAGGCGGTGGGCCCTGTTCTATTGCTAGGCATTCAATGGGGACGGTTGACGTGTGTGGGGACGGAGTGCCTCTCCACGCCGTGTGTTTAGGTTTACCTTACAAGGTTAAAAACTCGATTCGAATCGTCTTCTTCTCGCAGCTAATGAGACTGCTTGATCCATGCTGTTGCATCGAGTAAGAAGTGAAATGAGGTTTTCTTGAGAAAACATGTTGATTATACTAAATTATTGTTACCATGTATGCTTAAAAAGGAGCAAACCTAGATTAACTAAATATGCTAGAACTGGAAAAGCCAAAACTGTTTTTAGAATCAGCTAGTGTTTTGGCAAACCAAACCCCTCAGCCAAACAACTTCATGGTCTAGAGGTAGAGGAGTAGACTCCTCACACCGGGTAAGTCTAGCTGAGTATTAGTATACTCAGCCTTGCTTGTGGCACAATTTTACAGGTACCTTGGATGACATGGTTGCTGGAGTGACTTGGCCATCTACCCTGCCACCGGGCTGGACAGTCGAGTGGGACCCTGCCTCAGCAGTAGAGGAGCATGAGGAGTGATGGGCCAGGCTTCGCCATCCTCCCTTTCTTTTATTGTTAGTTAATTTCCGCTGCATCGAGAAAAATGGTTTCTACTTTCGAAACTACGATGATGATGTAATAACATTAAGTACTCTTTTAAATTGTGGTACTATGCTTTATTGTATTTCTCTGTGTCTCACCTTCGAGTGAGCAAGTGGTACTCGATCCTGTTAGTGGCTTTATCAGACTAGATTCGAGGGACTGACAGTTTATTCGGATTTAAGTGTGTTGTTGCATCTAAGGCGGGACTCGGGCACTTAAGTTGGAATAATCTAGGTGGTTCCGCCACAACTGATCTTTCCATGAGCTCGACCGAAGGTGCTTTTATTGTTTCAAAAAATACTTCCGAACATGAGGGGAGCCCCTGTGCCGCTGATTTAGCTAATAAGTCTGCATGTTCATTCTCTCCCCTTGGGATATTTTTTATAGAAAAACTTCAAAAGAGAATTCCAACCATCGGTCTGCATCTAAATACTTTTCGAGCTTCGAGTCTCTTGCCTTACTGCTTTTGTCCACATGGCTCGAGATAACTTGCGAATCAGTTTTGAGGATTGCCCTTCTTATTCCCATTGCCTTTAGCTTCCGAAGCCCCAAGAGAAGAGATTCATACTCAACAATATTATTTGTAAAGCTGAAGTACAACTTTATTGCATAACATGTTCTAACTTTGGAATGTGCAACTAGGACAGCATCTGCCCCTGCACCGAAGGTCCCCCAAGACCCATTGCAAAATATCGTCCAAGCTTCAACATCTTTTATTGTTTCTTCATCCTGAGCCCCTGGCGTCCATTCAACAATGAAGTCTGCTAATGCCTGAGATTGTATTGAAGATCTATGTACATAGTCAATGGTGAATTCATTGAGTTCCGCAGCCCATTTTCCGACCTTTCCAGTAGCTTCTCTGTTACTCATTATGTCCTTCAAGGGTTGTGATGAAGGCACTATTATGTGATATGCTTGGAAGTAGTGTCGAAGCTTTCTGGAGGCCATCAATACAGCAAACAGAACCTTCTCTAATTTTGTGTAATTTTTCTTTGATGGGCGGGGTACTTCAGAGACGAAGTATACCAGTGCTTGCTTTTTTATTTGGCCATCTTGCTTCTCCTGTACAAGTGCCATACTAACTGCTGCATGGGAGGCAGCCACATATAGAAGTAATGGGGTCCCTGATGAAGGTGGGGTTAGAGTTGTTAAATCTATCAAGTACTACTTCAGCTCCTCGAAGGCTTTCTGCTGAGCTGGACCCCATTGGAAGACTTCAGTTGATTTCAATATTTCAAAGAAAGGTAGATTCCTCTCTGCTGATCTTGAAATGAATCTGTTTAATGATGCTAGCCTTCCTACTAACCGTTGAGCCCCCTTTTTGAATTTGGCGGCTCCATCCAAAGGATAGCTTCGATTGTGCTAGGGTTAGCTTCAATACCCTTTGTCGATACCAGGCAACCAAGAAACTTGCCCTTCTTCACTCCGAAGACACATTTTTCTAGGTTTAACTTAAGACTAGCTTGTCTGAAATTAGCAAATGTCTCATGCAAATCAGCGACATGGTTTTCTTGCTTTGTGCTTTTTACTATGATACCATCAACATATGTCACAACATTCTGCCAATTTGGGAGTGAAGAACTTTGGCAGTCATTCTGCTGAAGCTTCCTCCCGCATTTTTGAGCCCCTCAGGCATCCGAAGATAGCAATAGGTGCTACTAGGAGTTATGAAGCTTGTCTTCGGCTCATCCTCCTTTTTCATCCAGATTTGGTGATAGCCTGAGTAGCAATCCAATAATCTCATGAGTTCCGAAGTAGCTGCTGTACCTACAAGGGAATCTATTCTTGGCAATGGGAATTCATCCTTCGGACATGCCTTGTTGAGATCTGTAAAGTCAATACACATCCTCCATTTTCCGTTGGCTTTCTTTACCATGACTGTGTTGGCCAGCCACTCTAGGTATGTTACCTCCCTAATAACACCAGCACTTAGAAGCCTTTTCACTTCATTTCATGCACCTTCGGCTTTGTCATCGGACATTTTCTGAAGTTTCTGCTTCCTTGGTCTTAAGGACGAGTCTACATTGAGTGAGTGCTCGATGATGTCCCTATTAACACCATAGAGATCATTGGTTGTCCAAGCAAAAACATATTTGTTGTTAAACAAGAATCGTAGCAAAGTCTTTTCCTGCTCATCAGATAACTGAGACCCCAGAAGCACTTTTTGCTATACTATGTCTTCACACAAAAGCATAGGCTTTGGTTGATCTGCCGAAGCAGCTTTTTCTCTTTTATGCTTAAACTGCTGATAGGCTTCAGTTTCATCTATGTTATGAATAGCCTTCGAATTCGTCCAACTTCCTTCGGCTCTCCTAGCAGCTTCGTGCAAAGGTATGCTGGATGGAGTATAGCTTCGAAGGCATTGAGCGTCCCTCGACCAATGATTGCATTGTATGGGTACTCCATATCAACAATATCGAAGACAACCTGCTCTATCCTTATGTTGTGAACGTAGCCGAAGGTGACTGACATTGTTATCTTGCCAAGTGCCACAATATGTTTTCCTCCAAAACCACAAAGAGGGTGTGTCGCATCATGTATGTTGTCATCTGGCTCTTGCATTTGCCTAAAAACCTTTGCAAAGATGATATCTGCTGCAGTGCCTGTGTCTACCAGGACATTGTGAACTAGAAATCCCTTGATAACACAAGATATGACCATTGCATCGTTGTGAGGAAAATTTTTAAGCTGAAGGTCTTCCTGAGAGAAGGTGATTGAAATATGAGACCACTTGGACTTTATGAAGGGTCCTTGCACCCCAACATGATGTACCCTTCTCTGTGCTTCTTTCTTCTGCCTCTTGTTATCTGGTTCAGAAGTTGAACCGCCTGTGATCGGGAGCACTAGCTTCGTAACCGAAGGTTGGTTGCTTTGCAGTGCCATCGTCACAGTTGTGGAAGTGAGTTCACCGGAGGTGGGCGCCAATGTTGGTCACTTGTTCTCAAACGCTATAAATCAAGAACAAGGCAACACAATTGTTAATAGTTAAAGACCTTCGTCCTTCGAAGCATTATTTCCTTTCGGTTATAATGATCTTCAGACGAAGGTCATGAAGAACATACCTTCCTCATTTTATCATATAATTATAAATATAAATAAGAATGCAAAAGAACATTAAATAATATAGACCCTCACAGTTTATTTATATTTATATCCATAGACAAGAATTAACATTAATAATATTTATAGTACAATAATACCTTGGGTTTGCTAGAATGTGTTAATGCAAAGATGACGTCAGAGAGAGAGATTACAATCCAGCGTGAACAGTACGAGGGTACTATTCATCTATTTATAGGCGCGGGACGCAACCCGGACACAATTACATTTATGTCTCTAACATTTACATGTAATCATAATGCGAGTGATCAAGGAATAAACAGTCTTTTTCCCTTGAGTCGGTGACGACCTTCGGCTTCGTTATAATACTAAGCTGAAGCTTCTTCAGCCATAGCTTCGGCTTCCTTCTGTATCATCATGTCATGTATGTCTTTGTATTATCTTGCCGAAGGTGTTTTTGCCTTGAGGACCTTCGGCGGGGAAGAAGACCGCCAATAGAACTCATCAGCAAGATATCTTGTCACGAGAAGTGAAAAGAAAGAAGTAGCGCTTACTTGGGTCCTTAGAACGTCCAACACCGACGAAAGCTGGGTGACCACAACTTAGACAACGGCTAGTGCGAGACATATGTTGGTTGTGGCTGAGGCGTGTGACACCCCAGGTGTCTATTTTGTGTTATGTCGGGAGATTTATTCTAATCTCGGATGCTAAGTGAAAATTTCTATTTCTCGATTGCATCTATCTCCTTTTATCAAGTTACTTGTGGAGGTTTCACCGATCTCTGATTTTATTCGATCTCGAGAGAGGCCGAATTTGGAGCCTGTTAAAACTTTTGTTTCTTGAAGCAAATGCAAATTCGAAAGTCAATCTCTTCTCGCAACTCCTGTCCAGACTCATTTATTCGGACTCTCGATTGTTGTTATGTTATCCAATCGATGTCTGAATCCGATTTCTTGATATTCGGTCTATGTCCGACTATTTTATCCGGATCCAGACTCTCAAATAGAATGCTCTATTGTGTCAACCTCTAACTAATTCTTATGCAAATCGACTTGTTTTATCGATATCATAATTCATATCTTATCAAGTGTATTCTATAGATTTCTCAAAGGTTGAACCAAATATTCGTATGAAATTATAAATCATACGCTTGCTTGGGACTACTCGATTAAGTAAAAGCAAATTTAGAAATTCAAACAAGTCATGCCAACTTTCCCAAAACATTCTATATCAACTCTACAACAAAAGTTATTAAGGGTTCTTGTAGAGAAAATGCCAAGGAAACATCGAGAAAATACTCTGATTGCCTTAAAAATATAATTTGAAGCTTTATAATGATGCTACCTTGACCAAAGTGAAACTTTAAATTATATTCAAGATATGAGGTTTGACCTTTAATAAAAATTGTCGAACATGTGTTATACAACAAATTTTAAATTTAAACCAAGCCTTGATTCAATCTCTAAGTATCTCAAACAGTTCCATCAAGACAAAATAAAAATCTGATTTTAGGATTCAAATTCTTCTAAGTCTGAAATCAGTGTCGCTCGATTGACGTCTCGCGTTCCCAAATTTTTGTTGAACAACTCAAGTTTCCCCAAATATAAAAGTTGTTAATAACTAAGAGAGGCACAACATATTAAAAGATGACATTCATCCGATTCCGTTTGACATACTTTGACACTCAGTTTTCACCAGTTTCCAATGATTTCTAACCCACTGACAAACCAATTTTCGTGAGTCTATAACTCTCTAACCAGTGCCCGAATCACCTCATGTTTTGTACAACAATTGTAGAGTGTAGATCAAGGAAGATATTTTGTGCAGAAACCAAGATCGAAAACAAGAAAAAAGCGCCAAAAATGGCCGCCCAATGTCGACATTTTTCCACCTGCCGCTGCTCACTGCCACCTGACATGTCCAGAGCTCTCTCTCCATTTATACAGCTCCCCATCTCCAGTCCGGCACTCAAAGCTCTGCCCCCTTCTCCTTCTAGCGCAGGGCGCTCCCCTAGCCCCGGGACAGCTCCTCCATTCGGCGCCCCCTGCTCCAATCCTCTCTACTTCTCCCTCCATGGATGCCGAGACACAAAGCCCCCATGGACGCTAGCCTCCATGGGCCATGGCACTTAGCCCCTTGAGCTCACCTTCCTCAACTCCGGCAGCCCGGGATCCACTTCTCCCTGCCCCCTGCACCTCCCGTCGAGGCCCGAATGAGCAGCAGCCGTGGCCACATGCAGCAGCGGCAAATCTGCCCTGTGCGTGCACGTTTTAGAGGAAAAAGAAGACATCCTTGTGTCTATGACGAGTGGGCTCAAGGCCATGTCTAAAGGTGCACAAAGTTGCAGATTTTTGCTCTTCCTTCAAATATTCATATCTCAAGTTTTATAGCTCCTAAAATCGTGAAATTTATTTTGTTGGCTTCCTTATTAAATTATCTTACTATTGGATCTATATGTTGGTATGTTTTAGTGGAAAAGATTTTCTGTAAAAATTCATATTTAGAAACTGGTTTAGAAAATAAATGAACTTGCTTCTCTCCATAGTTTTATTTATACAAATCCAAAAATGATGAAACTTGTTTTGTTAGTTAGATGTTGTCATACTCCATCTAAGAAAAATATAAAACTTATATGTTGTTCACCGTTTTTTGGTGTGTTAATCAAAACAAGTTAAATAGAGAAAAGATGATTGTTTTGCTTGTTGTTTTCGGATCTGTAGCTCTAGGGCTCCAAATAGGTTGAAATTTTTACAGTATACTCTTGGTATGCGGCTTGGTGACTGGTAAATATTTCATGAATTGTTGTGCACGTATGATTAAGTTAGTGATTTAACTTGTTTAATACATCTTAAATAGTTTTAAATGATTTTAAAAATAATGTATAGATGCAAAAATGGAAAATGGTGTTCCACTGTCCTTGCATGGTATTATAGTAGCCTAAGAAAACTCAACATGGTCATGCATCCACACAAAATAATTAGTTTTAGATTTAACTTGCTCTCACATAGTCACATGCTTTATTGCATTAATAATTTATTATTTTTGTATTAAATAAATATAAAACCTGAGAATGTTAAATTTATACATTAGTCATAATTTGTTATTACCTATGTCTCATAAAAAATCCAGCCCCAAATTAGATAGTTTCATATGGTGCTAAAATGACACACAGTTTATAATTATAAGAACAACTAGTGAAAAATTAGAAGTAAAACAAAAGTGTGCATGTTTATTGAAATGATTAAGTGTCTTGATATAAATTGAAACTTGATAACTAAGTCATAATGATTCGAACTTGACACACATTTTGATTGGTGATTTAGTTAAGTGTTCTTGTGCTAGCAAACTGAAATTCCTACGTGTACAGTTTTGGTTGTGCGTGTAATCTAGTCAAGTAAAATATGTTTTCTGTATAAAAGTCATATAAAAAAGTTGTATATAACTTTATTATCTTGCTCGTCTTAAAATTTGACAGTCATAAGTCTGATCGTTTAAAAGCTATGCTTTTCACAAGTTCAGTAACTGAATCTGTCCAATATCTGAACAGAGTTTAGAGATTGCAATGGTTGCTTAAGTTAATGTTGAAATCAGTTATTGGTGGTCACAATAAAGTTGTAGATAACTTTATTACCTTACTTGTGCTAAAATATTACAGCCACAAACCTGATCGTGTCGAAGTTATGCTTTTCATAAATTCAGTAACTGAACCTGTCGAATTCCTATACAGATTTCAAAGATCACATTGTTTCCTTAAGTTCAGTATACAATCAGTCCTTGTCAATTATAATAAAGTTGTAGATAATTTCCTTATATTACTTTTGTTAAAGTTTCATGACAATAAACCTGATAGTTTCAGAGTTATGAATTTTATAAGAGGATTGTTGTATTCTGTCCACTGTCAGAATAGATTTCGAAAACTGTATTGCTTGATTTGGTTAAACATAGAATCACTTCTTGGTGATTATAAATGTTATGTAGTAAGTTTTCTAAGCTTTCCAAAAAGTCTTGGATCACCCTTTTTGGTGGTGTGAAGATTAAGTTATAGGCGTTTGAAGTGTGAAGTCTAAATCTGTCCAAATCTGCACAGTAAAGCCTTCCTAGTGTATTTTAACCTAGATACACTTTAAATCAACATGAGTTGTTTATAAATGATTTGTAGACAATTTAATTATATTTCCAGAAAGTCTAAGATCAAATGAATTGGATGTCTGAGTCGCTAGTTATGATTTTTTGTAGTCTCAACCCTGAATCTGTCTAAATCTGAACAGAGTTGTCATTTGTCACTATTTAACCTTGTTTAGTACCTAATCACCTTGAGATGACAATACCAAAGTTGTAGAGTGTTTCTTATGTTTTTCAAAAAGTATTTGATCACTATTTTTGGATAAATATCTTGTGAGTTATGACTGAAACAAGTAACTGCTATGCTGTTGTCTTAGTCATGTTGATTGTGATTGATTACTCTACTCTGTTGTGTTTGTCTTGAGTGTCTGCTTGCTTGTTTTGGTTTTAAGTGCATATGAGTAACAATGATAGTAACTAATATAATTGGGTTATGTGTAAGTAACTAGTCCCCATCTCTGTAATTAGTAAATTAACTTATTGAAGTCTAGGAAGTAACCAACTTCAAGTGTCGTTATATGGATAAGAAACACAATAAACGATATGTTACCATTTTTAATACTTGCGTGGAAAATCTAATATTGCTAAATAACCAGCCTCATTAGACTAGTATAAGAAGCAGTGCGATTAGGCCATCGTTTTCTGTGTGTTCTCTGGGTTGTATGCTTGTAGTAGAATGTTGTGAATAATTGTAAAACCCAATTAAGTGATTATTCCCTTTTAACTAAGTTTGTCTATATAGAAGCCATGGCAAATTGATGTGTACTTAACTAGTATAATAATAAAGGAACTAATGAAAAATTAGAGCGAATGTGATAAATGTTTGCACGTGTGATGCCGTGTTGCGCTGGTTAATTCTAGAAAGTATTTGTCCTCTTTCTAATGGTATTGACTACGTACGCCCGATGACGTGTAGATAACTAATGCTAACGTGTGGTTGTTTATGGTGTCTTACAATTAGATGTTTAGTTCGCTATCATGTATTTGAATATCTTGTGCTACTTTCATTATATTCATACATATGCATCTTGCATCTCATTTAGGATCGAGAGCTGATGATGGTGCAAGTGATATGGTGCCAACAACAAGATGCAGTTGGTGGACGACCCAAAGAAGGATGGACTTAACCAAGTGGATGCTCGCCGAGCGAGTGTCATCTAGCAAACACTAAGTGTTAAATTCCAGGCAAGTCCCGGTTTATGCATAACCGTTTATATATGTTATTTTACTACACTTAATGTTTGTAGGCTTGTACCGTGCACTTAAGTGTAGGAGTTGGTTGAAACCCTAGTTGCATGAAATCATGATTCCTTTTGAGATGGATACTAGTATGCTAGGTCTAGTAGCTGCTATGCTAAATCAGGATCTCGGTAGAACTCGAGTGATTTTTCTAGCACTCGCGCGAGGTCAGGAATTGGTTGTATCCATTTTTGATAAAGGAATGATGATGGTCTATGGACACGGATCCATGGGGATGCGCTGTCTATGAGACGAAATTGGAATAAGGATTAACGTGCGGATACCTGTGTCAAGCGTTTAAACGTACCAAACACATGTCGGGAAATATGATAACTGGTAAGCCTAGTACATGAGTTAAGCCGGATGCGGACTTTTCTCCTCACTCGTTCTGAGACGTGGTCTCCCATTCTAGATATGGTGGGTACAAGTGCAGCCACTGCACGGCGGCAGCCGGGGTCAGTGGAGCGTTGTATACCAAGGCGGTGAGCCCTGGCCGTGAACAGGGGATCGATGGGGACGGTTGATATGTGGGGGAACGGAGTGCCCCTACATGTCATGTGTTTAGGTTTACCTTGCAAGGTTAAAACTCGATTTGAATCATCTGCTTCTTGCAGCTAATGAGACTGCTTGATCCATTGTACTGCATTGAGTAATAAGTGGAAATGATATACTGGCAAAAGATGTTGATTGATATAATGTTTGATACCTTGTATGAATAGATAGGTTCTCATCTAGTCTAAATTATTATTCTAGAACTTGAAAATCTAAAACTTGATTTTGGACTCAGCTAGTGCATTTGGCAAACCAAACCCCTCAGCCAAACATCTTCATGGTCTAGAGGTAGAGGAGTAGACTCCTCACATCGGGTAAGTCTAGCTAAGTATTAGTATACTCATCCTTGCTTGTGGTATAATTTTTGCAGGTACCTCCTTGTTTTGGTTGATGGTGTGACTTGGCCTCCATCTCTGCCACCGGGATATACGGTCGAGTGGGTTGCTGCTTGCACAGGAGAGGACCAGGAGGAGTAGCGTGGCCAAGCTTCACCATGTTACTTGGTTTCCTCCGTTAGTTATTTCCGATGCTCTAAAAACTATTGTTACTGCTTTTGAAACTCCGATAATGTAATCACTAATGATACTTTCTTAATTTATGGTATTATGCTTTATTGTATTTCTCTGTGCCTCACCTCGGGCGGTTCTGCCACAGCTGGCATCAGAGCGAATACCATTACAGAGATGTCAATAAGTCATGATTACCAACCTTTTCTAAAGTAAAACTTGCTTAGAAACCAATGTTGGATAGATGTAAGGACGATAAGGATAGATCTAGGATGTGAAGCCCTAGGAATAGATGGGTAGCTAGGTGGCTATTTATTTAGGCCATTAAGGCTACTACTACTATTAATAAGGATGCTGTAGCAAGCACCCGAAAAATTAGTTACGTCTAAGAAGACGACTAGAATGAGCATGCATCATGATTGTCGCATTATCATTGTCTCTTGTGCACCAACATGCTTCTCTCACCTTTATTCCAATAATAAGAACTTGTGAATAATGTGATGTACTCCTATGTTAGGAACTATAAGAAATGTCCTACCTCGCGTCGGATTGGTAAGTCTTGTTAGGTCGTGTTATGTGCTTCTCTTGTCTTTCTATCTAGGTGGTATTGTAATTGTTTAGCCCTTTTTGCCAAAAAAATGTTGCTTGTTTTGCCCATAAAAAGACCCCTTCTCCAAATAATCTAGTGGTTCCCTAGTGAAACCTTAAAAAAATCATGTGCTTGTTTTGGTGTTTCTAGCCCTCGTGTGTCTACCCTTGAATTTACACCTGCACAACTTATAGACCCCCATAGCTTGACCGCTAACCAAACCAAAGCTTCCTTGTGCACTTGTTTATGTAAAAAAGTGGTTTACTGTCTGTTCACGCAAACCATGTCTAGCCTCAAATTCTTTTTGGAAACCTTGTCCAAAATCCTCATCAAATTCTCCTTGGCTCAACCTAAAAGCCATCTGGGTTGATGACCTCTCCATTCACCTGGATCGAGTAAACCGTTACCTTTGTGAATCATGTTGGCTTTATCATCTGAATCTCCGGATCCCTTAATGATTCTTTCCCGTTATCTGGTTATCTGCTATAACCTGTTCTCATGTATCAGATGTGGATCTGCCTAAATCTCTCAATTCTGGTCATCTCATACCCCCTTCTCCGAGGATCATGACGTTGTTTTATCAATTTTATCTTTAAATAGTGTATCCATTTAGTTCAATGGATGTTGTTGTTGTCTTTGGTTCTCTGATGTCTCTAAAAGCTCATCAATCCTGATCTCATGGTTGGTTCCTCCTCATACCAAATATCATACTAGTCTCTTGCCTGATAATCTCCATGTTGATCATAAAATAGTTCTCTGAGTTGAAGAAAATTCTCATGTGATGCTCTTTTGCCAACAATCTCTGCTTCAACTCCGGTCACATTCTTATTTTCTAAGCCATACTCTTATGGGCTCCGTCTATCTGTGCTATGTGGATTTCTCATTGGTTGTGTTTGGTAATGGTGTTATGACTAACGACCGATGGTGCCACGACGAAACCGAGAGCCTCCTATGGGTGCACACAAGGTTGAGCTGCTCGGCACGCGCTGGTATCGCGATTAATGGTTGTGATCCATTGTGAAACTATACTGATGCACTATCTTTTATGAATATTCTCTCAAAGTGATCGCTGCATTTTATCTCAATATGTCACAATATTCGGTCCAAATCTATCTTTCGTATCGTGTCAGATACCATCTCATGAAATTGCATCTATCATCAGCCTGGGAGTTACATGCTTCTCCACCCTTAAAGATCCTCATTCGAATCTCGGGACGAGATTCTTTTAATGGGGGAAGGCTGTGACACCCCAGGTGTCTATTTCGTGTTATGTCGGGAGATTTATTCTAATCTCGGATGCTCAGTGAAAATTTCTATTTCTCGATCGCATCTATCTCCTTTTATCAAGTTACTTGTGGAGGTTTCACCGATCTCTGATTTTATTCGATCTCGAGAGAGGCCGAATTTGGAGCCTGTTAAAACTTTTGTTTCTTGAAGAAAATGCAAATTTGAAAGTCAATCTCGTCTCGCAACTCCTGTCCAGACTCATTTATTCGGACTCTCGATAGTTGTTATGTTATTCAATCGGTGTCTGAATCCAATTTCTTGATATTCGGTCTATGTCCGACTATTTCATCCGGATCTGTACTCTCAAATAGAATGCTCTGTTGTGTCAACCTCTAACTAATTCTTAGCAAATCGACTTGTTCTCTCTATATCATAATTCATCTCTAACTATCAAGTGTATTCTAAAGATTTCTCAAAGGTTGAACCAAATATTCGAATGAAATTATAAATCATACACTTGCTTGAGACTGCTCGATTAAGTAAAAGCAAATTTAGAAATTCAAACAAGTTATGACAACTTTCCCAAAACACTCTATATCAGTTCTACAACAAAAGTTATTAAGGGTTCATGTAGAGAAAATGCCAAGGAAATATCGAGAAAATACTCTGATTGCCTTAAAAATATAATTTGAAGCTTTATAATGACCTTGACCAAAGTGAAACTTTAAATTATATTCAAGATATGAGGTTTGACCTTTTATAAACGTTGTAGAACCTGTGTTAAATAACAAATTTTATATTTAAACCAATCCTTGATTCAATATCTAAGTATCTCAAACAGTTCCATCAAGACAGAATAAAAATCTGATTTCAGGATTCGAATTCTTCTAAGTGTGAAATCAGTGTCGTTCAGGTTGACATCTCGCGTTCCCAAATTTTTATTGAACAACTCAAGTTTCCCAAAATATAAAAGATGTTAATAACTAAGAGAGGCACAACATATTAAAAGATGACATTCATCCAATTCCGTTTGACATACTTTGACACTCAGTTTTCACCAATTTTCACTGATTTCTAACCGACTAACAAACCAATTTTCTTGGGTCTATAACTCTCTAACCAGTGCCCGAATCACCTCAAGTTCTGTACAACAATTGTAGAGTGTAGATCAAGGAAGATATATTGTGCAGCAACCAAGATCTGAAAAACAAGCAGAAAACGCCAAAAATGGCCGCCCAATGTTGACATTTTTCCACCTGCCACTGCTCACTGCCACCTGACATGTCCAGAGCTCTCTCTCCATTTATACAGCTCCCCATCTCCAGTCCGGCACTCAAAGCTCTGCACCCTTCTCCTAGCGCAGGGCGCTTCCCTAGCCCCGGGACAGCTCCTCCATTCGGTGCCCCCTGCTCCAATCCTCTCTGCTTCTCCCTCCATGGACGTCGAGACGCAAAGCCCCCATGGCCGCTAGCCTCCATGGCACTTAGCCCCTTGAGCTCGCCTTCCTCAACTCTGGCAGCCCGGGATCCACTTCTCCCTGCCCCCTGCACCTCCCATCGAGGCCCGGATGAGCAGCAGCCGCAACCACATGCAGCAGCGGCAAATCTGCCCTGTGCGTGGACGTTCTAGAGGAAGAAGAAGACCTCCCTGTGTCTCTGACGAGTAGGCCTAAGGCCAAGTCTAAAGGTGCACAAAGTTGTAGATTTTTACTCTTCCTTCAAATATTCATATTTCGACTTTTATAGCTCCTAAAATCGTGAAATTTATTTTGTTGGCTTCCTTATGAAATTATCTAACTATTGGATCTATATGTTGGTATGTTTTAGTGGAAAAATTGGTCTGTAAAAATTCGTATTTAGAAACTAGTTTAGAAAATAAATGAACTTGCTTATCTCCATAGTTTTATGATGAAACTTGTTTTGTTAGTTAGATGTTGTCATACTCCATCTAAGAAAAATATAAAACTTATATGTTGTTCACTGTTTTCTTGGTGTGTTAATTAAAACAAGTTAAATAGAGAAAAGATGATTGTTTTGCTTGTTGTTTTTGGATCTGTAGCTCTAGTGCTCCAAATGGGTTGAAATTTTTACAGTAGACTCTTGGTGTGCTTCTTGGTGACTGGTAAACATTTCATGAATTGTTGTGCAAATATGATTAAGTTAGTGATTTAACTCGTTTAATGCACCTTAAGTAGTGTTAAATGATTTAAAAATAATGTATAGATGCAAAAATGGAAAATGATGTTCCACTGTCCTTGCATAGTATTATAGTAGCCTAAGAAAACTCAATATGGTCATGCATCCACAGAAAATAATTAGTTTTAGATTTAACTTGCTCTCACATGCTTTATAGCATTAACAATTTATTATTTTTGTATTAAATAAAATATAAAACCTGAGAATATGAAATTTATACATTAGTCATAATTTGTTATTACCTATGCCTCATAAAAATTCCAGCCCCAAATTAGATAGTTTTATATGGTGCTAAAATGACACACATTTTATAATTATAAGAACAACTAGTGAAAAATTAGAAGTAAACAAAAGCGTGCATGTTTATTGAAATGATTAAGTGTCTTGATATAAATTGAAACTTGATAACTAAGTCATAATGATTCGAACTTGAGAAATTGGTGGTAGTATCTCTCTATGAGTTTGCTTGGTGATTTAGTTATGTGTTCTTGTGCTAGCAAACTAAAATTCCTACGTGTACAGTTTTGGTTGTGCGTGTAATCTAGTCAAGTAAAATATTTTTTCTGTATAAAAGTCATATAGAAAAGTTGTACATAACTTTATTATCTTGCTCGTGTTAAAATTTGACAGTCATAAGTCCGATCGTTTAGAAGCTATGCTTTTCACAAGTTCAGTAACTGAATCTGTGCAATTTCTAAATAGAGTTTAGAGATTGCAATGGTTGCTTAAGTTAATGCTGAAATCAGTTATTGGTGGTCATAAAAAAGTTGTAGATAACTTTATTACCTTACTTGTGCTAAAATAGTACAGTCATAAACATGATCGTTTAGAAGTTATGCTTTTCATAAATTCAGTAACTGAATCTGTCCAATTCCTATACAGATTTCAGAGATCACATTGTTTGCTTACGTTCAGTTTAGAATCAGTCCTTTTCAATTATAAGAAAGTTGTAGCTAATTTCCTTATATTACTTGTGTTAAATTTTCATGACAATAAACTTGATAGTTTGAGAGTTATGAATTTTATAAGAGGATTGTTGTATTCTATCCACTGTCAGAACAGATTTCAAAAACTGTATTGTTTGATTTGGTTAAACAAAGAATCACTTCTTGGTGATTATAAAAGATATGTAGTAAGGTTTCTAAGCTTTCCAAAAAGTCTTGTATCAGCCTTTTTGGTGGTCTGAAGATTAAGTTATAGGCGTTCGAAGTGTGAAGTCTAAATCTGTCCAAATCTGGACAGCAAAGCCTTGCTAGTGTATTTTAACCTTTATACACTTTAAATCAACCTGAGTTGTTTATAAATGATTTGTAGAAAATTTATTTATATTTTCAGAATGTGTAAGATCAAATGAATTGGATGTCTGAGACGCTACTGATGAATTTTTGTAGTCGCAACCCTGAATCTGTCTAAATCTGAACAGAGTTGTCGTTTGTCACTATTTAACCTTGTTAAGTGTCTAATCACCTTGAGATGACAATACCAAAGTTGTAGAGTGTTTCTTATGCTTTCCAAAAAGTATTTGATCACTATTTTTGGATAAATATCTTGTGAGTTATGACTGAAACAAGTAACTGTTATGCTGCTGTCTTAGTCATGTTGATTGTGATTGATTACTCTACTCTGTTGTGTTTGCCTTGAGTGACTGCTTGCTTGTTTTGGTTTTAAGTGCATATGTGTAACAATGATAGTAACTAATATAATTGGGTTATGTGTAAGTAACTAGTCCCCGTCTCTCTAATTAGTAAATTAAATTGTTGAAGTCTAGGAAGTAATCAGCTTCAAGTGTCGTTATATGCATAAGAAACATAATAAACTAGATGTTACCATTTTTAATACTTGCGTGGAAAATCTAATATTGCTAAATAACCAGCCTCATTAGACTAGTATAAGAAGTAGTGCGATTAGGCCATCGTTTTCTATGTGTTCTCAGGGTTGTATGCTTGCAGTAGAATGTTGTGAATAATTGTAAAACCCGATTAAGTGATTATTCCCTTTTAACTAAGTTTGTCTATATAGAAGCCATGGAAAATTGATGTGTACTTACTAGTATAATAATAAAGGAACTAATGAAAAATTAGAGCGAATGTGATTAATGTTTGCACGTGTGATGCCGTGTTGCGCTGGTTAATTCTAGAAAGTATTTGTCGTCTTTCTAATGGTATTGACTACGAACGCCCGATGACGTGTAGATAACTAATGCTAACGTGTGGTTGTTTATGGTGTCTTACAATTAAATGTTTAGTTCGCTATCATGTATTTGAATATCTTGTTCTACTTTCATTATATTCATACATATGCATCTTGCATCTCATTTAGGACCGAGAGCTGATGATGGTGCAAGTGATATGGTGCCAACAACAAGATGCAGTTGGTGGACGACCCAAAGAAGGATGGACTTAACTAAGTGGATGCTCGCCGAGCGAGTCATCTAGCAAACACTATCTGAGTGTTAAATTCCAGGCAAGTCCCGGTTTTATGCATAACCGTTTATATATGCTATTTTACTACACTTAATGTTTGTAGGCTTGTACCGTGCACTTAAGTGTAGGAGTTGGTTGAAACCCTAGTTGCATGAAATCAGGATTCCTTTTGAGATGGATACTAGTATGCTAGGTCTAGTAGCTACTATGCTAATCAGGGTCTCGGTAGAAGTCGAGTGATTTTTCTAGCACTCGCGCGAGGTCAGGAATTGGTTGTATCCATTTTTGATAACGGAATGATGATCTATGGACACAGATCCATGAGGATGCGCTGTCTATGAGACGCAATTGGAATAAGGATTAATGTGCGGATACCTGTGTCAAGCGTTTGAATGTACTAAACACATGTCGGGAAATATGGTAACTGGTAAGCCTAGTACCTGAGTGAAGCCGGGCGCAGACTTTTCTCCTCACTCGTCCTGAGACGTGCTCTCCCATTCTAGATATGGTGGGTACAAGTGCGGCCACTGCACGGCGGCAGCCGGGGTCAGTGGAGCATTGTATGCCAAGGCGGTGAGCCCTGGCCGCGAACGAGGGATCGATGGGGATGGTTGATATGTGTGGGGATGGAGTGCCCCTACATGTCGTGTGTTTAGGTTTACCTTGCAATGTTAAAACTCGATTCGAATCGTCTGCTTCTCGCAGCTAATGAGACTGCTTGATCCATTGTACTGCATTGAGTAATAAGTGGAAATGAGATACATGCAAAAGATGTTGATTGATATAATGCTTGATACCATATATGAATAGATAGGTTCTCATCTAGTCTAAATTATTATTCTAGAACTTGAAAATCTAAAACTTGATTTTAGACTCAGCTAGTGCTTTTGGCAAACCAAACCCCTCAGCCAAACAACTTCATGGTCTAGAGGTAGAGGAGTAGACTTCTCACACCGGGTAAGTCTAGCTGAGTATTAGTGTGCTGAGCCTTGCTTGTGGCATAATTTTTGCTGGTACCTCCTTGTTTTGGTTGATGGTGTGACTTGGCCTCCATCCCTGCCACCGGGAACATAAGTAATCACTAATGATACTTTCTTAATTTATGGTATTATGCTTTATTGTATTTCTCTGTGCCTCACCTTCGAGTGAGCTAGTGGTATTTGATCCTGGATAAGTGGTGTTGGGGGCCTTCGGCTTCCGAAGGTCCTCAAAAACATAATTTGACAATGTTTTCCAAGTAAAATATGTGAACAGGCATCTTCTGAATCGGGTCATGAGTATACAAGAGCATGGTCAGGACGAAGCCTGAGCGAGACGAAAGGCGATTATGACGAAGGATAAGGTGATCACGAAGCTATGCGTAGAAAAGCTTCGGCATAACAGTAGAGAAGGGGAACCGACTTAAAGATGAAAAGGCAAATTATACCTCGAAGAATTACTATAGAGTTATTGATAAATGTAAAGGGCATGAATGTAATTCTACATGGGCTGCGTCCCGTGCCTATAAATAGATGAACAGTACTCCCGTACTGTTCACGCTGACTCTGCATTTTGCCCTCGTGTCACACTTGTACTCTTGCCTTCCTTCAAACCGAAGGTACATTCATAATTTGTTATTATTTGTACAAATGTCGTAAATAAAAATAAATTGATAATAAGGTTTAAAGTGATTATACCATTGTTTCCATATTCTGTATATAAATCTTTCTTCATCATTTATCGTGCTTATGAAGGTATGTCTTTCATAACCTTCGTCCGAAATTCATTATATCCGAAGGGAGATAATGTTTTGAAGGACGAAGGAATTTAATATTTAACACTTTTTATGTTGCCTTGTTCTTAATTATTAGCTTTTTGAGAACAAGTCTCCAACATTGGCGCCCACCTCCGGTGAACTCACGTCCATTTTTTGAGTTTTGAACACCTTCGGCAAGCATCACCTTCGTCATGCCACAGAAGAAAGCTTCAGCAACAGGGGCTGCCACTCTGCAGCCGCTGGATCCCAATCAGGATGTCCTTTCTCTTACGGAGGCCCGAAGCCAGAAGAGGAAGGCCACCAGTCCAACGCCTCCGGAGGACGACTTGGATCAAGAAATCCAAAACTTGGAGATGCTCCATCAACAGGTCCAACGGAAGAAGGAAAAGATGGCTCGTCTAGCTGACCTACAAAGGCAGATAGACGAAGCCTCTGAAGAAGTTCGTCATCTTGCTCAAGATGACCAGAACCGAAGGCCTCCGCACAGAGAGCTTCATCAGGAGGACTTCTACAACGAGGACGACTGGTATGAAGATTTCCATCATGGAAATTTTGCTTTTGATGATACTTCTCCTCTGTCAACAGAACTGCAGGCTACACCTTGGCCCCAGTCTTACAAGCCACCCCAGCTCCCCATGTACGACGGTCATTCAGACCCGAAGCAATTCTTGATGAGTTATGAAGCAACCATATCTTCGTATGGTGGCAATACTGCAGTCATGGCAAAGTCTTTTGTCATGGCTGTCAAGAGTGTTGCACAAACCTGGTACTCCTCTCTTCGGCCAGGAACGATCACCTCATGGCAAAAGCTGAAGGACATGCTGATAACCAGCTTCCAAGGGTTTCAAACGAAGCCGGTCACTGCTCAAGCTTGATTCCAGTGCACCCAAGACCACGAAGAATACCTTCAGGCGTATGTCCAAAGGTTCCTGCGTCTGAGGGCACAGGCACCAACGGTGCCCAATGAAATTGTCATTGAGGCCATGATTAAGGGGCTTCGGCCGGGACCTTTAGCTCAATACTTTGCCAGGAAGCCTCCTCAAACTTTAGAGAAGCTGCTCCAGAAGATGGACAAATATATTCGAGCTGACAATGACTTCCGCCAAAGAAGGGAGGAAGCATACAGGTTCTCTGAAATGACCAGGGGCTTCGGAGGAAGATTCCATCCGAGGCACGTCAGGTCAATTCACAACTCTGCTCAGAGTGATGATAGAGGGAGTCAACAGCAAAGGCCACAGTACTCCTCGCAAGCTTCGGGGCAGCAGCAAAGCTCTTTCCGACCGCCAGCTCCAAGGGGCAGAGGCGCCAGGGGCTTCGGAGGAAGATTTGGGGACCAGCCAAGGAAAATCTATTGTCTATTCTATGGTGAGGACAAGGGCCATACCACCAGGATGTGCCATGTTACCATCCAGAAGCAAAAGGAGATAGCAGAAGCTGCAGCGCAACAGAGTCAGTCAAAGCAAGTCATGCATACTGCTTCGTACCATTCACCTTATATTCCAGAATATGTAGGCAACCATCCTGCAGCTTCTGTTGCTTCGGCAAGCCAACCCCAAGCATCTTGGCAACAGCCTCCACCTCCACCACCAATGCAACGAGGCCAGCAGCCAGAAGGGAGTCAGCACACTCACCTTCAACGGGACTTTAGAGAAGAGTCCGAAGCACGCACAGTCAATAGCACTGTGCCAGAGTCGAAGCACATTTACTAACAAATATCCTACCCCGACATCAGTTCTTTCGCATTCAGTATTATTTTCTTTTTTAATAAGGAACAATTATGAGAGGCTTAAGTGTTTTTTGTCGTTTTAATCTCTTGTAAGAGTTTCGCTTTTTACCATAATAAAAATATATCTTCTACATAGGCTTAAGTTGCTGAAGCATAAGAATTTATTGTGGCAAGGAGGACCTTCGAATTATCAAAAATTTTGTTCTAAGGAACGCAGTGTAATTTCTTCGAAGCAGCAAAAAGTCGTTCCTATGGGAGCGCAGTGTAAGTTTTCTGCTCGAAAGTCGTTCCTAAGGGAGCGCAGTGTAAGTTTTCTGCTGGAAAGTCGTTCCTAAGGGAGCGCAGTGTAAGTTTTCTGCTCAAAAGTCGTTCCGAAGGGAATGCAGAGCTTACAGCGAAAAATAAACGCAGATTCCGCTGAAAGTAAAAGGCGAAGAAGCTCCTAAGGGAGGCTTACAACGAAAAATAAACGCTGATTCCGCTGAAAGTAAAAGGCGAAGAAGCTCCTAAGGGAGGCTTACAGCGAAAAATAAACGCTGATTCCGCTGAAAGTAAAAGGCGAAGAAGCTCCTAAGGGAGGCTTGCAGTGAAAAAGCATCGACCTTCGGCAAATATCATTTTGCATAACATCATATCATTACATCATTTGCATAGCATAACATCATACATCATGTTGCATCAACAACGCAAGAAGGGAATCTCAGTATTGATATTCGAAAATTGTTTCGAAGAAATAGTGACAAGGCACAAAAAATAGCTATTGAAGATTTATACCTTCGTCAAACTCTAAAATGGAAAGATCTATTGGTTATTGACTCTACGAGGATTGGTTACTGATCTTATGAGAGCACGGATATTGTTTACGAAGCATGAAAAGAAGGGAAGGTGTTTTTTCGCCGAAGGCTCAAAAACGGTATGTATAAGAAATTTCATGCATCGTAAAGAATAGAACCATAAACAGCTAATATATTACATTCAAAGTTACAAAATATTACACATGTTTCTCAACAAACATTACATTCTAAATGTTTTTGCAACAGCATCTAATCTTCCCTTAGAACTACTTCTGCAGCTTCATTTAGTAGTTGATCGACAACCTTATCCATGATGGCTTCGGCCATTTTCCTAATTTCGTCATCCCCCTTCGCGTGGGGGTCCGCAGATGGCTCAGCAGGTTCTGAGGGAGGAGAAGATACGGCTATATTACTATTACAAACTGTAAACAAGTTCGAAATCAAAAAATTACAACAGAGCCAAAAATCACTAGTTAGTACCTATTTGCCCTTCGAGCTCTACACTTTTCTCAGTGGCCTCTGCTACTTTTCTAGCGTCATGGATGCCTTTTTCGCTTTTTCGTATAATTTCTTGGGCCATTTCCCGACCACCGTTGTCCCAGATGTCGGTGAAAAATTTTCCACCAACCAGGCTTGCTTCGGCCAAGGGGTCTTTTATATCTTCGGAGGATAAGGCGGCTTCGGATTGCGCCAGAAATTTCACATGCTCACAGCCCTTCCTCTCCAAAATGGTAGCAATCCCCCTAGCACCTGAAAAGGCACATATGTCTCCGCGGCTATTCAAAATTTCTTCAAAGGCCTCAGCTTCGTGGCTGATCCATTCGATTGGGCCTTCGGGGTCACCCCTTATGAAGTTCTCTTCACTTGAAAAAGCGCCAACGCTGGCGAAGCTGGTTTTTACTTTCTTAACACATTCTATAGATTTTTCATAGCATCTTTTCTTAGATGCACGAAGCTCTTCAACATTTTTCTCCAAATGATTTGCCCATTGCTCACTGATTTCTCGTTTTATTTCTTCAAGTGTACGCTCCTCTTTAGCCCTGGCAAGTTGTTTTCGAAGATCTTCAATTTCACGCTTCTGAGCCTCAGCTTGAGCTTTAAAAGTAGCTTCGTCTTCTTTTATTCTATCTATCAGTGAATATAATATTTTATCTTTTTCGAGACCTTCGTTCCTTAGTTCAATTACTTCGGAACGAAGGTTGCTCAGGGCCATAACGCACCCTTCGTCTTCAGCATCTTTTTGAGCCCTGAGGGCATTGCTAAGTATAAGACCCTGCAAAAAGTTTGGTTTCAATAAGCTTAAACAAATGAAAAATTTTGATTTCAGGAAATAATACAAAAACCTCATTTTCGCACCTTTAAGCTATTATACGCCAGGCTGTTGGCTAGCTGGTCTTTTGATAATACCGAGAGCCCGTTTTCTAGTGTTGGGAATCCAAAGCTCTTGCTCATCTCCCGACAGACAGAAATCTCCTTGTTGTCCGGGAGACAATACAAAAAGTCTTCTTCTCCACTGCCGTTGAATATCAACGCCCCCTTTGGATATTTCAGTTTTTGGGCGTAAAATCGGGCCTCTTGCTTTTCTTTTTCTGTCAATTTTTTCCCCGAAGCATGACGTAAAATATAATCGAAGGCTTCGGAAGAAGCTTTGGGGGCGGTAGTACCAGTTTCTTCAGCCGAAATTTGTTCTGTTAATTCTGTTTCTGTGGCTTCCAAGGATTTCAATATACCGTGGCCGGTGAGTAAGAACCTTTATCTTTTTTCTCTCCGGCGCTGGCTCACTGGGAGCGGCTGAAGCCACTTCCTTTGCTGAAGCAGTATTTTTTCTCTTCTGACCCCGTGTTGGATAACGGTAGTCAGGGTAGACAAACCCAATTGCATCAAATACTCGGTTAAGTCTCTTCCTCTTTTGGCCTCCGAAGGCCGCTGATAGTGCATTATCTTTGGCCTTAGAGTATGACCCAAGCAATTCATCACTTATGGCCTCAATACTCTTCAGCCAGTCGTCATCCGGCTCGACGAACTTATCTCCGTATTTGAATGTGTATTTTAGTCTAACTAGTCCACCTTCGTCAGGTTCCCTGACGGTTTCCTTCGGCATTTCCCATTTATTTGCAAGCGGCCATACTCTGAAGGCAATATGTTCTTGCATCAAATCCCTTGTCCCGATAAAAGAGCAAACCGCGCCGAAGGCTCTCTGGCATTCTTCGGCTGCTTCATCCATTTCCACCTTCGGCCTTCGGAGGCCAAAGCGTTGCCATATAGGGCGCATAATGATATCTTTAATATCTTCCCGTGTTTTCAAATCATTCTTCACGTAAAACCATTCCGTCATCCAGTCGCCGGGCCATCTCTTTCGAAAGGTTGGCACGGGACAACTTGACCCAGATCGAGCACCGAAGCTGTAGCAGCCAAAATTGTTGTGATACTGCTCTTTACCCCAGGGTTTTATCTCATACAATAGCTCATGTATGTTGCAGAAACTTTTTGCATTTGGTTCTAAACCTTGGCTCCTCACGACCCAGACGAAGATGCCCATCCTTATGATTGCTTCGGGAGTAATTTGATGAAGGCAGATTTCAAATATCTTCAGTACCTCCACGACAAAACTGCTCAAGGGAAACCGCAGTCCAGCCTTTAAGAAGCTTCGGAATATCACGACTTCATTTCTTCGGGAGTTGGGCAAGTTTTCTCTCCTTCGTCAGCCCTCACGATAGACAAGTCCCGAAAATATCTACCCCTCATATTGACAAGATGGCTTTGTTTAATACTTGATTTACCAAAAACCGCATGGCTTGGTCGCCAAGGTCGATCTTCGGAGTTTTCACCACCACTATCCACATCATAACTGTCACTGTCGCCAGTGTCTTCAGATAAACCCTCCAAAATCTCCCTAGTAATCTTCTCTACATTGGTCTTTGCCATTGATTGAAGAAAGCCGAGATGCATCTCCTCAGAAAGGCTCAGCTTCGATTCAGCAACAACTTTCTTATCTTCAGACATCTTCGCAAATGCTGAGAAAAGTGCTCTCGAACCCGAAGCTTAAAAATTTAAGAAAGCCAAGCAAGTGTTGTTGTGCACAGGCTAAAAGTCGAGTGAGCAAGAGCAGATGGCTAGAAAGCGTGCCAAATAAACTCGTGGTGAGCTCTTATTTATACACCTAGTACGTTGAAAACTGGAGGGTCCCGCTTGTCAATGATTGTTGCTATTCTAGCAAAGGGAAGGTGTTTTTTCGGACCTTCGGCTTAAGGCCTTCGTCCATGTCGCAATATAAATTTATCATTCTAGTAAATTAATATTGCGAGGGGCTACTGTTGGGGGTCTTCGGCTTCCGAAGGTCCTCAAAAACATAATTTGACAATGTTTTCCAAATAAAATATGTGAACAGGCATCTTCGGAATCGGGTCATGAGTATACAGAGCATGGTCAGGACGAAGCCTGAGCGAGACGAAAGGCGATTATGACGAAGGATAAGGTGATCACGAAGCTGTGCGTACAAAAGCTTCGGCATAACAGCAGAGAAGGGGAACCGACTTAAAGATGAAAAGGCAAATTAGACCTCGAAGAATTACTATAGAGTTATTGATAAATGTAAAGGGCATGAATGTAATTCTACATGGGCTGCGTCCTGTGCCTATAAATAGATGAACAGTACTCCCGTACTGTTCACGCTGACTCTGCATTTTGCCCTCGTGTCACACTTGTACTCTTGCCTTCCTTCAAACCGAAGGTACATTCGTAATTTGTTATTATTTGTACAAATGTCGTAAATAAAAATAAATTGATAATAAGGTTTAAAGTGATTATACCATTGTTTCCATATTCTGTATATAAATCTTTCTTCATCATTTATCGTGCTTATGAAGGTATGTCTTTCATAACCTTCGTCGAAATTTATTATATCCGAAGGGAGATAATGTTTTGAAGGACGAAGGAATTTAATATTTAACACTTTTTATGTTGCCTTGTTCTTAATTATTAGCTTTTTGAGAACAAGTCTCCAAAAAGTGGCTTTATCGGACTAGATCCGAGGGACTGACGGGTTATTCCGATTTAAGTGTGTCGTTGCCTCTAAGGTGAGACTTGGGCACTTAAGCTAGAATAATTCGGGTGATTCCGCCACAAGGCGGGCAAGGCTGCGCCTTCAGCCACAACTGCTGTGGCGGCGGCTGCTCCTGCTATGGCTGCAGTTGATGCTCTAGTTGTTGTTGCTGCTACGATAATGGTTACTTATGTTCCAGCTCCTACTTTGGCTGTTGCGACAGCGGTGGTGGTGGTTGCCACTATTCCTATTGTTGCTACTGCTAGGGGCGATCGCGCCCAAGCGATGGTGGCGGTCACGGAGGTAGTGGGCCAGCAGGCGCCTGCATGATATGGATCTAGGAGCTGCCTTGTGCCTCCACCCTCGTGGTTCTTAGATGCTTTGCGGTGGGCTCTGTGGCAAAAGACCCATAGTCATAGCACAGCCCGCACCACCTTTCCTCTTTCGTTCCCCTAAAGTCACTAGGGGTGGAGCTTTTACCCTCGAGCTACTTACCCTTGCCCGATGGACTAGAGACTGTTCTACTAGGCCGAGACCCCATTGAGATACACCTAGGATCTGGATCCCATGGTTGGGGTCGCCTCCGGTCTATCGGACCACCAAACCGATGTCATCGAGGGTTGGTAGGGACGCCATGATTATCGTCCTCAGGTTCTAGTCGTTGTAGAGTGTTGTGATGTCCTGGGGGAGGATTAGCTCTTTCGGAATGAAGGTCTCCCCAGTCAATCTGTGCACCATGAACTTCAGAGCTTCCTGAGTTAGATAAGCGTCAGGCCTACAAAGGATCCTACATCAATCATTTGGGCCAGTGAACCAGTAGACCATACGTGACCTCTGGTATAGGGGAACAATCTGGCGCTTCAAGAAGTCACTAATTGTATGCATCGATGTATAACCACCCACTGCCAGAGTCTCGATCCTGTCTAGCATGGGGTCGAGCTCTAATGGTAGGGGTGTTTGGTTCTCTAGTGCTTGCGATCGAGGGTGGGCCCACTAGATGGCAGCTTAAGGCGCTCGTTGGCCTCAATGCTAGCAAACACCTAGTCATTGCGCTAGTCTTCCCACCTCCCACCGGCAAGGCTGGGGATGTAGGATGTCAACGGTTTTGACCTTGTCTAGAAGTAGTAGGCACCAATTGCGTCCTTGCTCTTTCCAGATCCAACCAGTACATAAAAGAGGCAGAAAAGAGAGATGTGTGGTCATACGACCATGAACATCTCGCACAGGTGAACAAAATTCACCACCTGGAGGATGGAGAGAGGCGTGCAAGGAGCAAGGATGCGCGAAGACGAAGGGGCACATGAGCTTGGGAGAGAAGGCGAATGCAAAATGGTAACCACTATCTGCGGCGGAAGCCTTTATTAAGTTTGACTCACCCATGTGCCCCGAAGCATTGGGCAGAAGACCAAGAGACACTCACACCAAGTGCTGGCGACCCATACCATGACATGGGGGGCCAAACCACCCATTCATGTGTAGTGGGTGGCAGGCATAGGTGTCAAAAGGCGGGATTTGAACAGCCGATCGCGCAGGGACACGGGCAAAAATCACCTTTTCGGGAACTGCTACGGTGGTAAAAGTCATTTTTACTACCACAATGGTGTTGAATGTTATGCGCATAACTGGGCATACCAACAGGCGCGGGGCCACTTGTTAGTGAGCTATAGAAGAATGAGTGACATTAGGTGATCTGATGGATGGTACGATGTAGGGCAACATTCTCGTAGAACGAACCACTATGCACTAGTCACAACTTGGTTGCTCAAAATGAGATCGCGGTTGTGGCCCTACTTGCGGGTTCGTAACCTCTCCCAAGGTGGGCTTGAGGGCCACTGTTGGTACCCTGTAACTGGGTACCTTCTCCTACTGTTTCAAGGCCAAATACTTGTGTGGTTGCTTGTAACCATGTACTAAGGAACTGAGCGGTCGGCCCCAGGGGTCTGGACCCTTCTGACGGGGGCATTGGCTTCCGGACCCGCACCCCGCTCATGGACAGGTTCGGTGTCGTCACGTGTCCTAGGGGTGAAAATGCTCAGGGACTACTACCTTGAATTCATACCCTCACGATTGGGTCCTAGACCTCCACGTATGCTAGCCAGACCATCACAAGTGGGTCCCAGACCTCCACGTATGCCATCCAGACTCTAGGCAAGGTGAGCTAAGGGAATGTTTGGTTCCCTGCCTAACTTGCCAAACTTTGCCTAACTTTTCTACCTAAGTTTAGTTTTTCAATTTGAACGACTAACCTTAGGCAAAGTGTGGCATAGTTAGCCATGAACCAAACATGCCCTAAGTCTTCAAGCCAGCATGCACTCTTGGCCCCTTCTGTCCGCTCGGGTAGAGTACTAATGCCGCCACGTGGCCCATAGGCACGTGGCACAAATCTTTGGATGTAAGCATGATCGCCTGCCTGCATTTAATCTAGATTGCTGAGCAATGCACTAGCGCAAGCCATGGGTCAGCTTTTGATAGACTGTGCAGGCTCGAATGACCGCACAGTAAGCCACACGTTACCAAGATGGGTAGTTGTGTCTCAACACCACAAACATGGATGGCGCCCCGTTGTGAATCATCTAGGCCCCTAAGTGGTGTTTTGGTAATTAATGACAACTGACTATGGACTAACAATTCTTGGAGAAATAAGAATGTAGGACTGGACCACAGGATACAATAAAGTCTTTGGGGACTCATAACCATTGATTGTGGATCAAGTTAAGGCAAAGGTAAAACATAGGTTTTTGCTTTTGCAGGTTAGCAGGTGTTTAGAGAAGAAATTGACCGGATTAATTAGATAGACAGTCGTACTATTAAAAGGGGTCAATGAACTTGAATGGTGTAAAACTTAGTGCCTCTTAGATGTAACACCCTTATTGTGGGGGTATAAAATTTCTTTTCTAATATCCATCAAATTCAGGTGTTACCCTCTCTTTTCCTTGATTTTTTATTTTTCCTAAATAGTGGAGAGTTATTTTGTGTGTGTGTATATATATATTAAGTGTAGTAAAATAAAACCCTAGAAAAAACTTTGGTTGTTGCATTTCATGCCGAAGCACAATTTTTGTTTGCTATCGCATTTATGCTAGTTAGTCACGATCTAAAATAAACAAATACATTCATATGTATATAAATATATATCTATATCTAAATAAAAGGGGTAAATAGAAAAGGAAAAGAAGGAAACATACCCACTCCCCATCGTGCTCACCTCCCCACGAAACTGCCGCCGTCGTGCCGCGTGTTCGCCGCTCGCGGTGTCGCGCCCTCGCCTCACCGGAGCAGTCCCCAAAGCCTCGTCGCGTCCGTGCTCCGCCCTCGCTATCCAAGGTGAGTTCCTTCCCTCGTCTACTCTCTCCCTCTCGCCATACACCATCTACCCCCTGCACCGGCGAGCCACTGTCTCGCGCAATTGTCTTTTTCGCTCGGTCGCGGTCACCTCATTTTGCCTCGCCCCACACGTCGTGCGCGCAACTGCCTTGCACACCCCTCCTCTATATATACGCACACATCCCTCCTCGCCACCCCTCCACTTTCCCCAGATCAGATCCAGATCAGACAGAGTAGACGTCCCTTCGGTTACCGATCGTCATACAAGGTGAGTACTCTTCTTCTCCCTTCGTCCCCCACACGACACACCTCCTACTTCGTTGCTTCCCTACGCGGCGGCCAGCCCTGCTCCCACCGACCTTGGACCTCCGACGAGCCCCCTACTCCCAGCCCCTTGACACGGTGGCGTAGTTCCCCTCGACGCGCCCAGCCCTTTCCTTGCCGTGCAGATCCTCGCTTCACCGTGCTCCGAGCAACCATGGCTGGCGCTGTTTCTCGTCATGTAGCCCCACCCATCTCCTCTCTCCCTGAGCCCGCCCCCCTGCTGTGCATCCCACCCCCGGTGCCAGGGCACGCCCCAACCTCCCTCTCGCCGTGTCGTCTTCTCCCCCCGTTGTGCGTGCTGCCCGGCGAGCCTGCAGCGCGGCACGCAGCCAGCACGCGGCCATCACGGCCAGCCCCGGCGTGGCCTGCCCTAGGCCAGTGCGGCCACCACCGGCTGCCCTCTTCCCATGGCCACGTCACCTCCTCCCTCCCCTTGTTGTTAATTCCATGGAGAAATATGGATGAAGGGAGGAGAACGTTCGTGCAGAGGAAGGAGATGCTAGCCAAATTTGATCCCACTCACTTTGACCAACTGTGGTTGAGATCCATGTGGCCCTTCATGTGGCTTCGCTTTGACCAATAGAATCGCGCCACGTAATTTAAATTCGAGAAATGCTATTTATTTAATATAAATTGCGTCGTAAACCCGTCACGACTCGTTCCAGTCGCGTTAACTCCGTAACAACATCAATTTCGTATTAGTCACGTTATTTTGGTTTGTCGCATGTCTTAAGTAATTAATTTTTTGTTCATTCGATAGTGGTTGAAGAACGACTTTTCAATTCAAACTAATTTATAGTTCTAACTTGCGCTTTACAAATACTCGTTAATTTGATTAATTCCAACTCAAATATTTTACATTAATACTCACTTAGTGTTTGCGCGTCACCTATTTAGATATTTCATGTATGTCACGCATGTTGTTCCTCACGCGATGGCGTGCTGGGTCGCGCGTGCTAATCGTGCGCATCGCCGCGCGTTGTCCACGCGCTGAGTCACGTATGTCACGCGGCGTCTCCGCGTGATAATAAATTGTTTTCGCTTATAAACACTTATGTTAATAATGATAATTTGTTTGTTCGCGTATTTTAGATAGTTAACTTAAGGTTTGCTCGACTAATAATTGTTAGATTAATATTCTGATTAGATTAAAAGTGTAGTGTTCAACTTGCGCTTTGATAATAAACATTAACATGGTTAATATTAGCTTAAATACTTTTTATTTATTTAATACTTGTTTAGTTTAAGCACGACATCTAATTAGTTTTTCTCCGCCCGTCGCGTGGCCTGTTCCGCATGCGGTGGCACGCTGTTTCGTGTGTCATTCACGTGCTGCTTGTACGTCGTCGTCGTTCGTTAGCGCGCGTCGTCACGCGTTAGTCACACATGGTCACGTGTTGCCGCGCGTGCTGTCCGTGTGCTCCTTCGCGCGTGTCGCACGGTTGTTTCACGTGTCGTCGTGCGTGCTAATTCACACGATGTTTGCTCGCGTTGCCGCTTGCATAAATCGCTCGCTTTGATAAAATCGCTTCGCCGCATCGTTCATGTTAAATAATTAATTTCTTGTTTAGCGCTGGTTAGTTAAAATAATAGTTCGATCAAACCTGTTAAGCGATTATACCGACTTAGACATTATATTCAATATTCGATTAATATAAAACGATATAATTTAGTGGTACTCGTATGTCATGTCGTTTATAAATTTATTATATGTTTAAACATAGTGAGTCTTGTGCGTCGTGTTCATGAATATAGTCCGACCAGTTTAAAAAACGCGGTTTCCAATCAAATTACAATCTCGATTGATGCCACATTAGGTATTTCTTTAGAGTATCTTCCGCAAATTATTTATATTAATTAGAATCGACCTAGAACATAGTACACGTTTATTAGGCAAACCTTCTGAAAACCATACCGTCTCAACCATAGTTTCGATTTCAGCGCTTATTTCCTCGCGTGACTTTAGAAGCGATCTCTATTTTATAGTACACGTTTTTATAATGGTTTCCTTTATATGGTGTAATGTTCTTATGTAGTATATGTTTGTTTGTCTATGTCTATTCATATTCGCTGCGCGTCGTGAATAGATTGCGATCTGTTTCCGAGCTTCGAGGAATCGATGATCAAGATTCGGTGAACCACTGGTCTTGAGATCAAGCTCTTCGAGTTCTACGAGATTGAAGACCCTGAGCATCTATTTGGTGAAGGCAAGTGTCCTCTGACCTAATATGACCTACATACTTATAATTCATTGTCCCACGCGCATTACATTATTGAAACCTAAGGATTGACTAGTCTATATTTACCTCATCCTTGTTTACCATTTGGGTTATCATGGTTAGCTTTATGCTATTGCTTGACTTTAATCAATAAACATGATGTGATTACTTATGATACGATGATGATCCTGTGATACTTTAGGGGACTCAGGTGGTTTCCTGAGTACCTCTCCGTAAGCACCTGTTCGGTGAGCGACACCCCAGGAAAACAGTGCAACCATGAGGGTGGTATGGGACACCATTGGCCAAGTAATTAGGGAAGTCTTATGGTGGGTGCTGGTTTTTGGTCATTGGGAAACGGAGGCATCTGTTATGGCTCCTATATGCTCGCTCAGGGATCTGGGTATGGGCATCGTCCCACAGCTTTATCCTGAGGGCAGAGGTATAGGTTTTGGGACGTCAAATGGACTTTATGCAATGGACATTTCCAACATTCGCATAGTGAGGACCCTAGGGAAAAGCCACGTAGTGAGACCCAGCTAGTTCACCTTGGAAGTGATCAATGGGGAGTCACGATCCTCGGGCAGAAAGGGAATCACGGCTCATGGGTAAAGTGTGCAACCTCTGCAGAGTGTTATGAAACTGATATATCAGTCGTGCTCACAGTTATGAGCGGCCTTGGGATCCTTTTGATTAGAGATACAGATGATCTAAGATTCAATGGTTCTATTAATGATTTTGGTTCGATGATGATAATGATGTTCCTCGATGAGGAAATGATTCACGGGTTGGTTATATGATAAAACTTGGCTTCCACTAATAATAAATATCTGACCAACTAAAAGCAACAACTTTGACCCTAACCCCACATAAACCTAGTCCACATCATCCAAATGGGACATTTGCTGAGTACATTGATGTGTACTCACCCTTGCCTTCACAAAACACCAGGTTGCCTTTGGTGCAATCTATGCTCAGGTATAGCAGGAGAAGAAGGCGTCGAGGCGGATCTCCTAGAGTTCCAGGACTTCGACGAGTTCGAGAATTAGGCTAGCGACCTCCCCCAGTCAGCTGCCTGTGGTGGGTTTATTTATATTGGCTACGTTTCGATTTTGTGTACTTTGATTTATATTATGTAAATGACTCTAGTCTTTAATATTATTACTTATTCTTTATTGTATTCGAAGCATTGTGCTATGATGAGTCATTTATGTAATCGCTGTGTACATGAATTTCTGATCCTGGCACGTACATGGTTCGCATTCGGTTTACCTTCTAAAACCGGATGTGACAGTAGAGCATAAACAGTAGCATTTGCATGAGGGCTCATAATGCTTCGGGTTTCAAAATTAAAATTCTTTTGAACTAGCGCAAAATCTTTTTTTCGCTGTGGTCAGCAGACCATTCGGGCCAGAAGGCCGGACCGTCCATGACTCTGCCAGAGAGGTCTGCTGGTCGTCTGTCTCTGTCTCCCCTTGGCGGACTGTCCGGGCCAGGACGGCGGACCGTCCGCATAAGTTGATTTGAGTTTGAGAAGGGACGGTGTGTTTTTGTGTCCTTGTACTACGGACCGTCCAAGGTTTTTTGCCAGACGATAAGTGGTCCATTTGTGGACCATCCGGCCATGAATGGCGGACAGTCCGCTCGAATTACTCTGACTGAGCAGCGCCCTGGTTGTCAGGTTCCGGACCGTCCGGTCGTGACTTTTTTGACAGCTCTGATAGGTTTCAAATGGTCAATATAGCCAATACTGGTACGGCGGACCGTCCGGCCATGGGGCACGGACCGTCCGCGTGTGCGCAGAAGCTGTGCTAGTTGCACATAACGGCTCTGTATGTGTTGAGGGCTATAAATAGAAGTGGAGCTCGTATGTGAGGGTTCTCTTGGCCACTCCTAGCACACATTGAGCTCATTTGTGATCCTCCCACTCAAATACTCACTAGTTGATTGAGATCGCATTCTAGTGAGTGATTGTGACGCTCTAGTGCATTTGCATTCGTTGTGATCTTCTGAGGCACTAGGTGGTACACCGGGCAAGCATCATCGACTTATTACTCTTGGAGGTTCCTGCCTCTTAGACGGCTCGGGTGTTGTCCCGTCGAGCTCTCCGTGAAGATTGTTGAGGAGCCGCAGGATTGATTGTGAGGGGTTCACGCCCACCTCACCGGAGCAGCAAAGGCAACGCTAGTGAAATCGAGGTATTGAGTGTCTTCTTATCCACTTGGCTCAAAGATCAAGCTGTGTCTTGGTAGAGGAGCAAGTGAGAGCTTGAATTCCACCTCAACGTGGATTAGGGGTGAACAGCAAATCTCCAATACCACGGGATAAATTTTGGTGTCTCTCTCTCAACCTTTATACATTACTTACAAGTAGTTGGTAATTTGTATATTGTCTACCTTTTGTGGTGTTAGCTTAAATTTCTCATTATATTTTGTTGTCTCCTCAAGGCTAGTAATTTTTATATCTCTTGTCGATTTGATTAAATTTCTCTAGTGTATTTTATTTTAGTCAAAACCGTCTATTCACCCACCCTCTAGTCAGTGTCCTAGATCCTACAAGTGGTATCAAAGCCAAGGATTCCATTGATTGTGGATTTTATTATCCCGGAGTTGGACAAAATGGCTAGTAACAACAATGTGCACATTAGGAAGCCGCCTCATTTTGATGGGAACAATTATGACTATTGGAAAATAAGAATGTCAATGCATCTTAAAATTATGGGAGGAAAGATTTGGCCTATTGTTAGAGATGGATTTATTGTATTAAAGGAAGATGAACCTTCACTCAATGATCATGAAATGTTCTAACCAATGATCAAGCTATGAATGTATTCTATGATGCATTAGACATAAATGAGTTCAACCGCATCAAAAATCTCACAACGGCTCATGAGATTTGGACAAAGCTAATGGAAATTCATGAAGGAACCACAATTGTGAAGAGTGTAAAGTTGTATGTATGCAAAGGTAAGTTTGAGCAATTTCTCATGAAGGAAGATGAAAGTGTGTCCAACATGTTTAATCGCTTAAATGAGATAGTGAATGAGCTCAAGGGACTTGGTTTTAATGTACCGGATGTGGATTTCACTCACAAGTTCATTAGATCTCTTCCGGAAAAATATGACACTATTGTGACCATGTTAGCAAGGAGTGATTTGACCACTACCTTCTTAACCAATGTTTTGGGAGAAATTCTTACTCAAGACATATTCAAGAAATCTCAAGTCAAAGCTGTGAGTTTGGCTAAAAAGGTGAAAGGGGAATCAATAGTTCTCAAAGCTAAATTTTCAAAGGCAATTAAAAAGGAAGAAAGTGAAGATGAAGGAAATGGAAGTGAAAGTGATGAGGAATTAGCTCTTTTGTGAAGAAATTTAACAAGTTCATGAGGAAAAAGAAGGGTCAGCCTAGAAGGGGACAAACATAAAAAAGAAATGCCTTCAATGATAGAAAAGGTTTTGAGTGTGGGGAACCCGGTCACATTGCCATGAATTGTCCAAGCAAGAAGAACAAGGGTAAGGATGGAGATGATAAGAAGAAAAAGAAGTTCTAACACAAGAAGAGGGATGGCAAATCCTATCTAGTTGAATGGGATTCGGATGCAAGCTCGGATGATGATGATGATTCTTCATCTAAACTAAATGCCGGAATTGCTATCAAGGAGGCTCCCTCACTTTTCTCATCTCCTCATTGTCTTATGGCAAAAGGAGATGCTAAGGTAAAAATCATAACCAATTTAAATGACATTGATGATATTGATGATGATGGATATTCTTATGATGATATTGTTAGAATGTTGGGTGAGGCCGATTACTACATGCACAAAGAAAAAGAAAAATTTAGGACCTTGAAGGAACTATACAAAAACCTTCAAGTGTATTTTGAGGAGCTCAAGATATCCCACAACAATCTAAAAGAAACTTGTGAGAGCCTTGTGGAGTCTCAAAACTCACCTCTTGTGCATGAAGTCATGGTGGTCACCAAAGATGTTGGAATCACTTGTGACTTACTTGATAGCTCTACAAGTGATTCACAACCTACGAGTTTCATTTGTGACAAATGTAAAATTTCTCTTGAGAATGATGATATCGGTTGTGATGAATCAAACATCATTATTGAATATGAAGCTTTGGTAGGAAGAGTAAAAGCTCTAACTCATGACTTAGAGAAAGCATATGGTGGAAAAGCTAAACTAGATTTTATCTTGGGAAGTCAACATTGCTCTCTTAATCATGAGGGTCTTGGGTATCTTCCTAAGAAAGGAAAGAATGCATTTTAAAGCAAAAGACCATGTTTGTGAAAGAATGTGACGAAGTATGTCACAAATGCCACAAGAAGGGACATGTCAAGAAAAATTGTCCTAAATTCAAAAATGTATCCTTACCATGTTTTGAGCATTGCTATGTCCTTTCACATAATGCAAAAGGTGTACATGCTAAGTTTGTTGGCACTTCAATTGTTGGTATCGAAAAGAAAGAAATTTGGGTACCAAAATCCTTGGTCACTAACATCTGAGGACGCAAACAAATTTGGGTAAAGAGATTGATTTCCTTTTGTAGGTAAATTACAAGGCAGGAGGAAAGCATTGGGTGTTGGATAGTGGTTGTACTCAACATATGACCGGTGATATGAGGATGTTCACCGAAATGAGTGAGGAAGGTTGCTCAACCTATGATAGCATCACTTTTGGAGATAATCGCAAAGGAAAAGTTAAAGGTTTGGGTAAAATTGCTATTTCAAATGACCATTTCATTTCAAATGTTCTCTTATTTGAATCTCTTAACTTTAATTTGCTATCCGTAGCTCAGCTATGTGATTTGGGTTTTAGTTGCAACCTTACTGTTGATGATGTTCTCATCTCAAGTGTTGATGGTAGCAATCTAATATTCAAAGGTTTTAGACATGAAAATCTTTATCTTGTTGAATTTTCATCTAATGAGGCGAAGCTTACAACTTGTCTATTCTCTATGGCTTCACTAGGTTGGCTATCGCATAGAAGACTTGGTCGTGTTGGTATGAGACAATTGAATCAATTATCCAAGCATGATTTAGTTCGATGGTTGAAGGATGTGAAATTTGAAAAGAACAAATTGTGTAGTTCATGTCAAGCCGGGAAGCAAGTGGCAAATACTCAATCCAACAAAAGTCAAATGTCTACTCATAGACCATTGGAATTACTTCACATGGATCTTTTTGGACCAACATCTTTTATGAGTATTGGGGGGTAATTCTTATTGTCTTGTAATTGTGGATGATTATTCTAGATTTACTTGGGTCTATTTTCTTCGAGATAAATCAAATGTATTTGAAACATTTAAGTAATTTGCTATATTGGCCCAAAATCATTTTGATTTTGACATCAAGAAAGTTAGAAGTGATAATGGGTCAGAATTAAAAAATGCTAGAATTGATGAATATTGTGATGACAAGAGTATTAAACATGAATTCTCTTCCAAATATACACCGGAATAAAATGGAATTGTTGAAAGGAAAATAGGTCTCTTATTGATATGGCTAGGTCTATGTTAGCCAAATATAATGTGCCAGACTCTTATTGGGCCAAAGCCATTAATACTGCTTGTCATGCATCAAATAGATTATATTGCCACAAGCTCTTGAAAAAGACTCCCTATGAATTGCTTATTGGAAGAAAGCCAAACATTTCTTATTTTAGGGTGTTTGGTTGCAAATGCTATATTTTGAGGAAGGGTAGTCGACTCTCTAAATTTGAAAAAAATTGTGATGAAGGCTTTCTCCTTAGATATTCATCAAATAGCAAGGCATATAGAGTGTTCAACAAAATTCATGGGATCATTGAAGAAGCATATGATGTAGAGTTCGATGAAACAAATGGTTATCGAGATGAAAATGAAAACCTTGATGATGTTGGTGGAGTTCATTTGAGAAACGCTATTAAAACTATGGCTATTGGTGAAATAAAGCCAAAGGAAGACGATGATGATAGTATGGTTGTCATTCCATCCTCTTTAACCATAAATGAGGGAACTCAACAAATCGAACATAATGATGAAATTGAGAATGATCATGTTCAAGATATCTCGAGTCATTCGATCCCTCCTCAAGCTTCAACTAGTGGTGTTCAAATTACTTCAAGAATTCATCATTCAATCATAAAAGATCACCCACCAAATCAAATTGTGGGTGATATAAGTAAGGGTGTTCAAACTCGATCACGTATTGCTTCATTTTGTGAACATTTCTCTTTTGTATCTTGCATTGAACCTAACCGTGTAGATGAAGTTATACTTGATGTTGATTGGGTGAATGCAATGCATGAGGAATTAAATAACTTTACCCATAATGAAGTTTGGGAGCTTGTTGAAAGACCAAAGAATCACAATGTCATTGGAACCAAATGGGTATTTCGAAACAAGCATAGCGAAGATGGTTTGGTGGTAAGAAACAAAGCAAGACTAGTGGCACAAGGTTATACTCAAGTAGAAGGATTAGATTTTGGTGAGACATTTGCACCCATGGCAAGATTGGAAGCCATTCAAATCCTTCTTGCCTATGCTTGTGCTCATAATATCAAGCTTTACCAAATGGATGTTAAGAGTGCCTTCTTAAATGGTAAGATTAGTGAACTAGTGCACGTGGAACAACCTCCCGGTTTTGAGGATCCCAAAGACCTAACCATGTGTACAAGCTCTCTAAGGCTCTCTATGGGCTTAAGCAAGCTCCACGCGTTTGATATGAAAGGATTAGGGATTTCTTGCTTTCCAAAGACTTCAAAATTGGAAAAGTTGACACTACTCTATTCACGAAAATAATTGGTAAAGATTTATTTGTTTGTCAAATTTATGTTGATGATATCATTTTTGGATCAACTAATGAGCTATTTTGTGATGAGTTTGGCAAAATGATGTCGAATGAGTTTGAAATGTCCATGATTGGAGAATTGAGCTTCTTTCTCGGTCTTCAAATCAAACAATTCAAAGATGGAATCTTTGTAAGTCAATCTAAATATTTGAAGGATATGCTCAAAAAGTTTGGATTGGAAAATGCAAAATTCATTAAGACTCCTATGGCAACAAATGGTCATCTTGATTTAGATGAGGGAGGCACAATTTGTCACACCCGGTTTTAGAAGGCAAACCGAATGCGAACCATGTACGTGCCAGGATCAGTTATTCACGTACACAGCAGTTACATAATATGGACATCATCACACAGTGCTCAAAATAGTATTAATAAGGGAAATAGTCGATTACATCATACGTCTGAGACGTCCATATAGTTCTTACAATAAATCAAAGTGCGGAAAAGAAACGTAGATAACGCGGCCTTCACAGGCAGCCGACTGGGGGGTTGCCGCTAACCCACACCTAGAACTCGTCGTAGTCTTGGAACTCCTGGAAGTCTCCTTCCACAGCTTCATCTTCGCCTGAGCAGTGGTTGCAATGCTGACAACCTGGGGGGGGTTTGGTGTGTAGAGCAAGGGTGAGTACACATCAACATACTCAGCAAGTATCCTGTTTGGCTGTAGTGGACTAGCTTTATGTGGGGATAAGTCAAGCAGTTGCTTTTAGTTGGTCAGGTTATTACTTACTAGTAGAAAGCCAGGTTTTAACATTAACCCAAGTTATTAGCCCAATGTATCCTTTCCAAACGGAAAGAATACCACTTACCAATACCATAATCGTAACCAAAACCATCAATCTCAGCACGAGCGGGGGAACCACCATCCAAATAACGACGTTCCGCGCGCTCAGCCCGCAACAGGGCGATCTCAGCACGAGCCCTACTCAGCTCGTCTAATGCATGGCCCTACTCTTGCATGGCTGCCTCAGCTGAGTCCCGTTCAGAGATAGAATAGTGCTCTGAACAGGCCTCCGCACCCTGGAGACTGTCCTCAGGGCAGCGCACCAAGCAAGTCGCCTCCCAGCGGTCCGGGTAGACCCCGCGACTGTGCTGGTAGACCACACAACGATACTCGACGGACCAAGTATGCCGGTCAAATGCCCGACGTAGCAGGGTGTCGAGCGCATCGTGGAAGTGACACCCGCGAGCAGCGTCGCGAGTGATGGGTCGAGCAACCCATCCTTCCGGCTCAGGGTTAGCAGAGAAGTCGGTGTCGTGGCTCGAGCTGTCGTCGCCATCTCCGTCGTCTGGGTCTCCTCCAGCAGCTACTCCAGAAGCTGGGGCGCCCAGTGGTGGTGCAGGGGGCGGCTCCAGAGGAAGCACAGGAGAGCAGCTCCTCACAGACTCTATCTCCTGGTGGAGCGAGAAGGAAGAGCTCTGCTGCTCCTGTCGTCGACGCTCCTGCTCCTCACGCAGGCGGTGGTGTAGTCTCTCCAAGTGGCTGGACTGTCCGGCCACGGGACGGCGAAGCGGACGCTCAGCAAGGCGGGAGGGTAAGAAGGGGATGACTGACTTTCGTGCAGTGTGTCTAAGTCGAGCCATCTACAAAAGACATCGCAAGCAAAAGGGTGAGAACAGAATTAATATGACCAGCAAGTAATAAGTAAATGAAGGATCAGAATGAAACACAATTTTTTTGGCAAGGTATAATATATAGTAGAACATAGGTTTGGTCGGTATGACCAACTTTTGAAGGGATATCAAAGTCAAGGCAGAGACAGAGGTCTATAGTCCTTAGAACGACCATTCTACTCTAGGTTAGCGGTCCTACAGTCAGCACGGCTTTGATACCACTTATGTCACACCCGGTTTTAGAAGGCAAACCGAATGCGAACCATGTACGTGCCAGGATCAGTTATTCACGTACACAGCAGTTACATAATATGGACATCATCACACAGTGCTCAAAATAGTATTAATAAGGGAAATAGTCGATTACATCATACGTCTGAGACGTCCATATAGTTCTTACAATAAATCAAAGTGCGGAAAAGAAACGTAGATAACGCGGCCTTCACAGGCAGCCGACTGGGGGGTTGCCGCTAACCCACACCTAGAACTCGTCGTAGTCTTGGAACTCCTGGAAGTCTCCTTCCACAGCTTCATCTTCGCCTGAGCAGTGGTTGCAATGCTGACAACCTGGGGGGGGGTTTGGTGTGTAGAGCAAGGGTGAGTACACATCAACATACTCAGCAAGTATCCTGTTTGGCTGTAGTGGACTAGCTTTATGTGGGGATAAGTCAAGCAGTTGCTTTTAGTTGGTCAGGTTATTACTTACTAGTAGAAAGCCAGGTTTTAACATTAACCCAAGTTATTAGCCCAATGTATCCTTTCCAAACGGAAAGAATACCACTTACCAATACCATAATCGTAACCAAAACCATCAATCTCATTGTCACCTGTACCAAAGTATCTCTGATCAAGTATCACTAATCTCTGATCAAGTATCACTAATCTCTGGAGCTCCCTTGGCCGCTCATAACCGCGAGCACGGCTGATATATCAGTTTCATAACACTCTGCAGAGGTTGTGCACTTTACCCACAAGTCGTGATTCCCTCTCTGGCCCGGGCTTGCAAGACCCTTATTCACTCCCGAGGTGAATGGCCAGGGATTCACTACGAAGCCTTTACAAAGATTCCCCGGGACTGTAGCCACCCGTTAGGTTTCCTAAATGCACCGCACTCCTCCCCAAGGGGCGAACCCAAACTTGGCAGAGCGAGCCGCATACACCGAGCCCCATTGACGGCACGACGGCTAAGTGAACTACACCCCGGATCCTCTAATTATTCAGCTAAGGGCACCCCATTCCACCCTCATGGTTGCACTGTTTTCCCGGGCGGTCATCCATAGAACAGGTCCTTACGGAGAGGCACTCGAGAAACCGCTCGAGTCCCCTTAAATGCCACAAGTATAATCATAAATAAGAACGGGAAAACAGCGTATCATAGATAACCACATCATGTTCATTGATTAAAGTTGAGCAATAGCATCAAACTAAGCAGTAATAATCCGACCCAAATAGGTAAACAAGGACATGGATAACAAAAAGCTAGTCAATCCTTAGGTATAAATGTGTGATGCGGGAGGTGAATTAAAGAATGATTAGGACAGAGATAGGTCAAAGGACACTTGCCTCCACCAAACGACTGCTGCTCAGGGGCTTCTCCTGCGAATTCCTCGGGCTCTTCGACCGACTCGTTCTCTATGCGAGCGCAAACATACATACATCCACATATTTAATACAAAAGAACAGTACACCATACAAGGGAACAAATAAAGCGAATATGCATCAAGTATGACATTCCATATCGCATTCATTATGGTTAGAAAGAAACGGGGAAAGGGTTTCGCAGGGGGTTAAATCTTATGCACTAACGATCAATTACAATTGGTTCTTAACAAAAGAATTCTGTTACATATACACTAATGGAAACCTAATCATTTTAAGTTGATCAACATTGAACGAGATAAACAGTTAATCACATGAATCAATTAGCGTAACGGAATTTTAAATTAAACTTCCTATTTCAATAACATTAACAATGATTAGCCTACCTAAAATAAAATAACTATGATCACAGAAAGTAAATAAAATAAAATAAAAATAAATAAAAAACAGAGGGGGGGGGGGGGGGCGGTTGAACCGGCCCTAGGGGCGGTTGAACCGGGCGCGGGCGCGGACGGCGAGCCAGGCGGCCGGGGCGGCTGAGCCGGCCCGGTTGAACCGGTGGCCAGGCGAGCGCGCGGGGGGGGTCGGGCTGGCCAGGCGGCCGAGCACGCAGGGGCGGGGGCGCGGCCGGGCGGGCGGCCAGGGCGCGGCCAGGCGGCGCGCCGGCCAGGGCGGCCAGGCGGCCAAGGGGCCGGGCGGGCGGACGGCCGGGCGGCCAGGGGGCGCGCCGGCTGGGGGAACGGCTGGGGGGGGGGGCGGGCCGAGCCGGCCATGGCGGCGGCCATGGCGCCGAGTGGCGAGGGGAAAGGGGAGGGGGGATGGGGGAGGGAGGAGAGAGGGAGGAGGGGGGGGCTCACCGGCGTTGGGGAGCGACGGCGAGGGGCGGCCGGCAGGGGGCGGCGGCCGAGCAGGGGGCGGCGGCGGCTTAGGGCAGGGGCGGGTAGGGGCGGCGCTAGGGGAGAGAGAGGGAAAATGAGAGAGAGGGAGAGGGATTGGGGGTTTTGGGGAAAAATAAAGGGAGGGGGGGCGGCATGGGCCAATTGAGCCCAAAGGGGGGCGCCAGGGGCGGCTGGGCCGGCCGGGGTCGGCCCACGGCGCGGGAGAGAGAGAAAAAGAGGAGAGAGAAAGAGAGAGAAAAAAGAAAGAAAAGATCTTCTCCTCATTTTCGAAATCCGATCTTTCTACATGAATGCATTTGCACTTTCAAAGCAATCAAAAGAAATGCAAGGTTCGGCATGGTGCATCAAACAACATAAAGTATTTAGGGTTTTTCTTACACGGGAAATCCAAACCGAATCCCGCTAGAACTTTGGAAAAGGTCAAGGTTTAGCGAGGGGAAAACGAAAAGGAAAAGGTAACGCCCGAATTTTGGCGAGTAAAGAAAAGAAAAAATTCAACTGCAAAATTCGGGGCGTTACAAACCTATCCCCCTTAAAAGAATCTCGCCCTCGAGATTCAGGGCTGGCTAGCAAAGAGCTCTGGGTACTTGGCCATCAAATCATCTTCACGCTCCCAGGTTGCTTCTTCCTCAGGGTGGTGATTCCATCTGACTTTGCACATTCTGATGGTCTTCCTTCGGGTGACTCTATCTGCAACCTCAAGGATCTGAGCTGGCTTCTCAACATAGGTCAAGTCCTCCTGGACTTCCAGACCTTCCACTGGCAACTGCTCTTCTGGCACACGCAAGCACTTCTTCAACTGAGACACATGAAAGACATTATGCACAGCAGACAAATTCTCTGGTAGGCTGAGCTGATAAGCCACTTCTCCTCGTCTTGCAAGAATCTGATACGGACCAATGTAGCGGGGTGCTAGCTTGCCTTTCACTCCGAATCTTCTGACTCCTCTGATCGGTGACACTTTCAGATAGACAAAATCTCCGACTTCAAAACTCAGCTCTCTTCTTCTTGTGTCTGCATAGCTTCGCTGCCTCGATTGCGCTATCTTCAGATTCTCTCGAACCATCTTGATGTTCTCTTCGGCTTCGAGCAAAATGTCTGGCCCAAACACTTGCTGTTCTCCAGGCTGATCCCATTGCAACGGAGTTCTACAACTCCTTCCATAAAGCGCTTGAAACGGTGACATCTTCAAACTGGCCTGGTAACTGTTGTTATAGGAAAACTCTGCATAAGGCAATCGCTTGTCCCATCCGGACTGATCTTGCAACGCACAGGCTCTCAACATGTCTTCAGTGCGTGAACCACTGCTGCCAACTCTAGATCATGGATTGGGTAATTCTTCTCATGAACCTTCAACTGTCGGGACGAGTAAGCCACAACTCTTCCCTCTTGCATCAACACACATCCCAAACCTGTGTAGCAAGCATCACAATACACCGAGAAGGGCTTGTGCACATCAGGCAAGACTACGACAGGCGCTGTAGTCAACTTCTCTTTCAGCGCTTCAAAGGCCTCTTGGCATTTCTAGGTCCACTTGAACTCAACTTTGTTGCCTAGCAACACTGTCATTGGTTTCGCAATCTTCGAGAACCCTTCAATGAATCGCCGATAATATCCGGCCATTCCAATGAAACTCTTGATTCCTCTAGCATCTGTTGGCGCTTTCCAGTTCAAAATGTCTGCCACTTTCTTCGGATCCACAGCCAATCCTTCTTTGTTGATTATGTGACCCAAGAACAGGACTTCACTGATCCAGAACTCACATTTACTCAACTTTGCATACAACTGGTGCTCTCGCAATCTCTGCAACACCATCCTCAAATGATCTGCGTGCTCTTCTTCGCTTTGGGAATAAACCAGAATGTCATCAATGAATACCACCACAAACTTATCAAGGTAATCCATGAATACACTATTCATCAAGTTCATGAAGAATGCTGGCGCATTGGTGAGACATCGCAAGCAAAAGGGTGAGAACAGAATTAATATGACCAGCAAGTAATAAGTAAATGAAGGATCAGAATGAAACACAATTTTTTTGGCAAGGTATAATATATAGTAGAACATAGGTTTGGTCGGTATGACCAACTTTTGAAGGGATATCAAAGTCAAGGCAGAGACAGAGGTCTATAGTCCTTAGAACGACCATTCTACTCTAGGTTAGCGGTCCTACAGTCAGCACGGCTTTGATACCACTTATGTCACACCCGGTTTTAGAAGGCAAACCGAATGCGAACCATGTACGTGCCAGGATCAGTTATTCACGTACACAGCAGTTACATAATATGGACATCATCACACAGTGCTCAAAATAGTATTAATAAGGGAAATAGTCGATTACATCATACGTCTGAGACGTCCATATAGTTCTTACAATAAATCAAAGTGCGGAAAAGAAACGTAGATAACGCGGCCTTCACAGGCAGCCGACTGGGGGGTTGCCGCTAACCCACACCTAGAACTCGTCGTAGTCTTGGAACTCCTGGAAGTCTCCTTCCACAGCTTCATCTTCGCCTGAGCAGTGGTTGCAATGCTGACAACCTGGGGGGGGTTTGGTGTGTAGAGCAAGGGTGAGTACACATCAACATACTCAGCAAGTATCCTGTTTGGCTGTAGTGGACTAGCTTTATGTGGGGATAAGTCAAGCAGTTGCTTTTAGTTGGTCAGGTTATTACTTACTAGTAGAAAGCCAGGTTTTAACATTAACCCAAGTTATTAGCCCAATGTATCCTTTCCAAACGGAAAGAATACCACTTACCAATACCATAATCGTAACCAAAACCATCAATCTCATTGTCACCTGTACCAAAGTATCTCTGATCAAGTATCACTAATCTCTGATCAAGTATCACTAATCTCTGGAGCTCCCTTGGCCGCTCATAACCGCGAGCACGGCTGATATATCAGTTTCATAACACTCTGCAGAGGTTGTGCACTTTACCCACAAGTCGTGATTCCCTCTCTGGCCCGGGCTTGCAAGACCCTTATTCACTCCCGAGGTGAATGGCCAGGGATTCACTACGAAGCCTTTACAAAGATTCCCCGGGACTGTAGCCACCCGTTAGGTTTCCTAAATGCACCGCACTCCTCCCCAAGGGGCGAACCCAAACTTGGCAGAGCGAGCCGCATACACCGAGCCCCATTGACGGCACGACGGCTAAGTGAACTACACCCCGGATCCTCTAATTATTCAGCTAAGGGCACCCCATTCCACCCTCATGGTTGCACTGTTTTCCCGGGCGGTCATCCATAGAACAGGTCCTTACGGAGAGGCACTCGAGAAACCGCTCGAGTCCCCTTAAATGCCACAAGTATAATCATAAATAAGAACGGGAAAACAGCGTATCATAGATAACCACATCATGTTCATTGATTAAAGTTGAGCAATAGCATCAAACTAAGCAGTAATAATCCGACCCAAATAGGTAAACAAGGACATGGATAACAAAAAGCTAGTCAATCCTTAGGTATAAATGTGTGATGCGGGAGGTGAATTAAAGAATGATTAGGACAGAGATAGGTCAAAGGACACTTGCCTCCACCAAACGACTGCTGCTCAGGGGCTTCTCCTGCGAATTCCTCGGGCTCTTCGACCGGATCGTTCTCTATGCGAGCGCAAACATACATACATCCACATATTTAATACAAAAGAACAGTACACCATACAAGGGAACAAATAAAGCGAATATGCATCAAGTATGACATTCCATATCGCATTCATTATGGTTAGAAAGAAACGGGGAAAGGGTTTCGCAGGGGGTTAAATCTTATGCACTAACGATCAATTACAATTGGTTCTTAACAAAAGAATTCTGTTACATATACACTAATGGAAACCTAATCATTTTAAGTTGATCAACATTGAACGAGATAAACAGTTAATCACATGAATCAATTAGCGTAACGGAATTTTAAATTAAACTTCCTATTTCAATAACATTAACAATGATTAGCCTACCTAAAATAAAATAACTATGATCACAGAAAGTAAATAAAATAAAATAAAAATAAATAAAAAACAGAGGGGGGGCGGTTGAACCGGCCCTAGGGGCGGTTGAACCGGGCGCGGGCGCGGACGGCGAGCCAGGCGGCCGGGGCGGCTGAGCCGGCCCGGTTGAACCGGCGGCCAGGCGAGCGCGCGGGGGGGTCGGGCTGGCCAGGCGGCCGAGCACGCAGGGGCGGGGGCGCGGCCGGGCGGGCGACCAGGGCGCGGCCAGGCGGCGCGCCGGCCAGGGCGGCCAGGCGGCCAAGGGGCCGGGCGGGCGGACGGCCGGGCGGCCAGGGGGCGCGCCGGCTGGGGGCACGGCTGGGGGGGGCAGGCCGAGCCGGCCATGGCGGCGGCCATGGCGCCGAGCGGCGAGGGGAAAGGGGAGGGGGGGGGGATGGGGGAGGGAGGAGAGAGGGAGGAGGGGGGGCTCACCGGCGTTGGGGAGCGACGGCGAGGGGCGGCCGGCAGGGGGCGGCGGCCGAGCAGGGGGCGGCGGCGGCTTAGGGCAGGGGCGGGTAGGGGCGGCGCTAGGGGAGAGAGAGGGAAAATGAGAGAGAGGGAGAGGGATTGGGGGTTTTGGGGAAAAATAAAGGGAGGGGGGGCGGCATGGGCCAATTGAGCCCAAAGGGGGGCGCCAGGGGCGGCTGGGCCGGCCGGGGTCGGCCCACGGCGCGGGAGAGAGAGAAAAAGAGGAGAGAGAAAGAGAGAGAAAAAAGAAAGAAAAGATCTTCTCCTCATTTTCGAAATCCGATCTTTCTACATGAATGCATTTGCACTTTCAAAGCAATCAAAAGAAATGCAAGGTTCGGCATGGTGCATCAAACAACATAAAGTATTTAGGGTTTTTCTTACACGGGAAATCCAAACCGAATCCCGCTAGAACTTTGGAAAAGGTCAAGGTTTAGCGAGGGGAAAACAAAAAGGAAAAGGTAACGCCCGAATTTTGGCGAGTAAAGAAAAGAAAAAATTCAACTGCAAAATTCGGGGCGTTACACAATTGTTGATCAAAAACTTTTCCGTTCAATAATTGGTAGTTTGCTCTACATTATGTGTGCTCGGTTTCAAGGATCACCCAGAGAGGTTCACTTAAAGACCGCTAAAAGAATTCTAAGATATCTGAAACATACCCCCAATATTGGTCTATGTTATCCCAAAGGTGCTCAATTTGAATTAATTGGTTATTCGGATTCGGACTATGCGGGTTGTAAGGTTGATAGGAAGAGCACATCAGGATGTTGTCAATTTCTTGGAAGGTCTCTTGTTTCATGGTCATCCAAGAAATAAAACTCGGTTGCTCTTTCTACCGCCGAGGCGGAATATATATCGGCCGATAATTGTTGTGCTCAATTATTATGGATGAAACAAACCTTATTGGATTATGGGATTTCATTCAAAAATATTCCTCTCATGTGTGACAATGAAAGTGTCATAAAATTGGTTACAAATCCCGTTCAACACTCAAGAACAAAGCACATTGATCTCTCGAATGTTCGCAAAGGAGATATCTCTGTCTATTCTATCGGCATATATGATCAACTGGCGGATATATTTACAAAGCCGTTAGATTAAGCAAGGTTTTGCAAATTGAGAAGTGAAATGAATATAATTGATCTCTCGAATGTTGCTTGAAGATGAATTCACATGTGTTCCATTCGGTTTGATATTTATCTCCTATTTTTGATCATTTATTCTTATTACCTAATGGAAATTCTATGTATGCAATTGACTAGACACTCAAGTCAATTATATATGAACTCATAGATACTAACCATTGGATTGATAAGATTGTCTATTTTCTGAGGTCAGAATCTATGTTGAAACTCGTTTTCGATAAATGAAAAAGGTTTGGCAAACTCTCTGTCATGCCGCGAACCGTCCGCCCCCTAACCGCGGACCGTCTAGCACATCAGTTGTTGGAATGTCCGGTGGACAGAGCAGACAATCTGCGGCCACCAGGTCGCGGACCGTCTGCGAGTGGGTTTTAAGTCAGTCGAGGCCGCTAGCAGCACTCCTTTCTCTATCACCTCTTGCTCTCTTTCTCACTTTCTCCTCATTTGAAAACTATTTTCTGTGATTGCTGTCGTTTCGAAGCGCGGATTGTTCGAGAGTCTTCTTGGTGATCAACTACGATGTCTTCTTTCGGTATTCACATTCTCCATGAAATTTATTCACATTTTTTATAATTTTAGGGTTTATATATATTGGTCTCTAATTTGTTTTTGGATAGATCTTTCATCAAATTGTTTGGTGGCATTTGTTATAGTTATCATCATGAACTAACTACAAAAATTTTGTCTCACTATCTTGAATATCTTGCTCTAATTTTGAGATTGAATGTTTCGAGCATTTTGGGGTTGAAAATTGCCCCTGGTCTGTCGCGGACCGTCCACCGGTGTGGCATGGACTGTCCGACCCTACGTGCGCAGACCGTCAGGTATCCTAGAGCGGATGTGTGGCGGAACTGCCCGAATTATTCCAACTTAAGTGCCTAAGTCCCACCTTAGAGGCTAGACCACACTTAAATAGGAATAAAACGTTAGTCCCTCGGATCTAGTACGACAAGGCCACGAATAGGATCACGTACCACCTACTCACTCAAAGGTGAGGCACAGAGAAATTACAATAAAGCATAAAACCATAATTTAGAGAAGTACTTAAGGTTATTACAACATCATCGAAGTTTTGCAAAAGTAGTAATCATTGTTCAGGATACAGCGGAAATTAACTAACGGTAAACAAAAGGGAGGATTGGAAAGCCTGACCCATCACTCCTCATGGTCCTCTCCTGCTGAGGTAGGGTCCCACTCGACTGTCCAACCCGGTGGCAAGGTAGACGGCCAAGTCACTCCAGCAATCATATCCTCCAGAGAACCTGTAAAAATTATGCCACAAGCCAGGCTGAGTATACTAATACTCAGCTAGACTTACCCGGTGTGAGGAGTCTACTCCTCTACCTCTAGACATGCAGCTGTTTGGCTGGGGGGTTTGGTTTGCCAAAAGCATTAGTGTGACACCCCAGGTGTCTGTTTCGTGTTATGACGGGAGATTTATCCCAATCTCAGATGCTCAGTAAAAATTTCTATTTCTCGCTCGCATATGTCTCTGATTATCCAGACTATTCATACATATTTCACCGAATTCGGAATTATTCAGTCTCACAGAAGACTGAATTCAGAGCCTGTTAAAACTTTTATTCTCGGAACGAATGCAAACTCGATAGTCAATTTCGATTTATAAATCTTATCTGAAGCTCATTTAATAAAACCCTCGATGGCTGTTATTTGATCTATGTCCGAATCCAACTCCTCGAACTTCGATCGATGTCCGACTATTTTAATCCGAGTCCGTACACTCAGACGAAATACTCAATATGTCGTCCTCTGATTAATTCTTACTTGACTCAGCCAAATATCTCATGTCCGAACCGAATTCAAAATCCCGTATCGACAGCGATTTTAAAATGCCACGATTCACCTATTTCGACTAAAAATCCGAAAGCCGATCAAATCTCAGGACGATTTATTTTCGAATCACGCGTAGGTAATTATTTCCGAGCAAATTCAAATCAAACTCTCGGTCGAATTAATCGCTCAATCGTCCGTTCGCCAAAGCTTTTAATCGCTCTGTTCTCTGTAGAAATGAATTCAGCGGGAGCATTTTTATTCGGAAAAATAATTTAGCGCGACCCGAGTACGTGTTTTGGGCCAAGCCCATTCCAGCCCAACCCAGTCTATTTGGCCCACTAAGGAACCCTAACCCTAGTGCCCTTCTATAAATAGGAGCCCTCTCCCTTGCAAATTTGAAATTTTCCATTCCCCCCCTAGCCGCCACTTCTCTTCCACCAGCCGCCTTTTTTCCCACGCACCTTCTTCCTCCCTGCTTCACGGCAGCAACCATGGAGCTTGGCTCTCTCCCCATGGCCGGACCTCTGCTCCTCTTCCTGGCGAGCAGCGGCGCCTTCCTCCCTCGCTCGGCCGTCCTCCTCCTTCTCTCCGGCCATCAGCAGCCAGCGCCACCTTTTCCTCCTCCCTCGTTTCCACGGCTGCCAGCAGGTACTCCTCCCATGGCGCTGGCCACCCTCCCATGTCCGAGCCCCTGCGACCTCCATGTACGCCCCCTGTTTTATTCTTCGCGCAGCAGCAGGGAACCCCTGCTCGGCCAGCTGCCATGGCGTTCATGTTTTCTACGCAGCAGTGCCGATTCAAAAAAAACAGCAGCCTTGGATCCCCTCCGCACCGCGTGCTCCGCTCGATCTGCGCAGTCCCGACCCGCGCCGTCGCGATGGTGTTTGAGACAGCCCCGTGCCGCGTCGTCGATCTGTGCAGCGCTTGCGAGCCGTCGTCAAAAATCTTTGGTGAGCCCCTCGCTAGTATCCCACTGTTTTTGGATCTCAAGTGCTTGATAAAATGTTTGAACCATTGGGTGTTGTTAATCGCAGCTAGATGTTGCCGCTGCGCCTCGCGCGATGCATGATTCGGTGAAGCACCTAAACCATGGACGCATGCGCGACTCGAATCCGAGATGACAGGTTGATGGATTTATAATTTACTATTGATGTGATTCGGTTAATGGCATGCATATAGATATGGTGTATATTGGTGTTGAATATGTGTGACTGCGATAGTTCATTTACGTGTCGCGAGGGTAGTTCGCCGATATATTAATTGATTGTTAAAATGCTTCGTCGTAAAATAATGTGTTTGTGCGGCAAATTTAATGAAGCGTAAATCATACTTGGTGGTTTCCGCAATCGGCTAATGAGTTGATCTAGGAAAATTATATTTATGTATTCATCATTGGTGTAGGTTAAATTAGGTGAAAATGTAAATTAAGTGACATTTAATTGGTGTCGGAAGGTGAGATAGGTTAATTTAGAAAGGTGAGTTATTAAACATGTGTATATCGAAGTGCATTATAGTGGTAATTGCTTTTAAGTTAATCGGTAGTGTCTCGAGTGCACGCCATAATATGGTTGTATGCGAGACATAGTAAAATAAGGTGTGCTCGATGGGGATATTCAGCCGTTGTAGGTGGAAATTGTCTTTGCTTAAATTGAGAGATGGTGACATGCCGAAGTAGTCATCGCTTCCTCTATGTTTATATGTCGAGTCAAAATGCGGGGTACTAGTGGTACGCTAAGTGGTGCTCCAAATAAATTAATCAGTTAAGGCGGAATCTGTCATGCGTGATTTATTGTTGGTGAATAGTTTGAATTACGAGTTATATGAGGATTACGTTAGAAACTAGTATGCGGCGTGTAACTGTGCTCGTGATGTGAATAACATATCAATAGGTATTGTTGGTGTCATTAGCAAGTGTGATGATTTTGGTTGTGCGATAAATTTTGAAGGGCGAAGAACATGTCTAGTGTGTCGATCAGGTTAACCGATAGGTTCCGTAATATGCTTGTGATGCTTTTATGTGCATGATAAGCTCGATGCCTTGTCGTCGTAGTCTCAGGAAATTTTCTGAAATATGCTAGTGCTCCACTGATGGGTTGAATGAACTTGAGATGTATTACAATAGCTGTGTGTCGTGCCGGTTATCCAAAAATGGCGAAAGGTGGTGTGTGATGGTAATTGGGAAATAGTCACGTCATTAGTCAACTCATGTTAGGCAGGAGTTGATTGTGTTAAGTGATTGTTATATATGTTGTGTCTCGAATTGTGATAATAATAGGCAAGCCGACGTGTATGCTGTCTAGCGGGTTGTGTTGTTGCTCTGGTTAATCAACTTGTTAGATGGCCTTAGTTAAGCTCGTAATCCTGGTGATTTGCTTGTTTTGGTCTAGATACGCATGATTATGGTCGCGGGTAAAAAGTAGTAGTGATCATGTGATGTCTAATTTAAAACACAAATTGTTGGGTGATCATCGTGAAGAATGCGTTGTTAATTGGTTGTAGTAATTTTAGTGCACTAAATGATTTGGATAAAATTTGTAAGCCTACTTGCTAGTCCTCATTTAATTAATTTAACTCTAAGAAGTGGTAAAGTGCTAGAATGATTCAAGTCTCTAGAATGCGGTAATTCTTGAATTATATAGAAGCTAGAATTTATTGATTGCTGTTTTGGGCTGCACGCATTGTTTTTGTTGTGTTGTTTGTTTGATAAACCAAATCATGTTTTTTATAAAAAAGTCATATAGAAGAGTTGTAGATAACATGATTATCTTGCTTGTACAAAAAATTGACAGCCATAAACCTGATCGTTTAAGAGTTGTGCTTTTCACAAGCCCAGCACCTGAATCTGTCGAATTTCTGAACAGATTTCAGAAATTGCAATGGTTGCTTAAGTTAATGTTGAAATAAGTTATTGGTAGTCACAAGAAAGTTGTAGATAACTCTATTATCTTACTTGTGTTAAAATTTGACAGCCATAGGTCTGACAGTTTAGGAGTTATGCTTTTTACAAATTCAGTAACTGAATCTGTCCACTTTCTGTACAGATTTCAGAAGCTGCATTGTTTGCTTAAGTTAATTTTAGAATCAGCCCTTGTCGATTATAAGAAAGTTGTAGAGGCTTTTCTTATCTTGCTTGTGTTAAAATTTCATAACTATAGGCCTGACGGTTTAAGAGTTATGAATTTTACAAACTGGTTGCTGTGTTCTGTCCACTGTCAGAACAGATTTCGAAAACTGTAATGTTTGATTTAGTTAAACCTGGAATCACTTCTTGGTGATTACAAAAGTTATATAGTACTTTTGCTAAGCTTTTCAAAAAGTCTTAGATCACTCTTTTTGGTGGTCTGAAGCTTATGTTATGAATGTTTCAATTATGAAGACTGAATCTGTCCAGTTCTGGACAGCAAAGTCTTTTAGTGATGTTTATCCTTAGTTAAATATTAAATCACCTTGAGATGTTTATAAATGATATGTAGACAATTTTATTACCTTTTGAGAAAGTCTAGGATCAATTTGTTTGGATGTCTGAATCTTCAGTTATTAATTTTTAAAGTCACAAGTCTGAATCTGTCCAAATCTGGACAGAGCTTCTGTGATTGCACTTTTTGACCTTGCTATGTGTTGAATCAGGTTGAGGTGAAAATACCAAAGTTATAGTTCACTTTTTAAGCTTTCCAGAAAGTCCGAGTTTTCTATTTTTGGATTAATATTTGAAAAGTTATGATTAAAACAAGTAACTGCTGTATTGCTGTCCAAAAAAACTTCTGCTAGTGCTTATTTAATTGTTAGTTCACCCTTTTGGCTAAAAATGGTTGGTTAGCACTAAATTAATATAGACTTGCCATGACTAAGCGTAATAATGCATGTGTGTCATGTTTTATATGTTTCTTCTTTAGTTGATTGTGATATAGAATTTCCATAGACATTGATGCCTATGCCATCGGTTAAACTTGTGTTGGATGCTTTTGTGTGATAAATAGAAGAACTAATGAAAAGCCGTAGCAAATTAAATAAACGCTTGTACTTATGGGGTCGTATTTGTGTTGTGTAAATATACAAAATGTTTGTCGTCTTTTAGTGGTGTTAACGTTGTGCGCTCGATGATAGGTAGTTAGCTAACGCTAGTGTGTGTGGTTGCTTGTGATGTCTCGCTACTTGGTGTTTAATTCGCTAGCGTGTACTTAAAGTATCTTGTGCTATTTCATTATATTCATAAATATGCATCTTGCACCTCATATATGACCGAGAGATGATGATCGAGCCAGTGATGTGGTGCCAACCACAAGACACAGTTGGTGGACAACCTGAAGAATAGACTTAACCAGTGGATGCTCGTCGAGCGAGTACCCAACCCAACAAACACTATCTAAGTGTCAAATTAAAGGCAAGCCCCGGTTTTATGCATAACCTGTTCTATATGCTATTTTACTACACTTAATGTTTGTAGGCTTGTATTGTGCACTTAAGTGTAGGAGTTGATTGAAACCCTAGTTGCATGAACTCAGGAATCCTTTTTGAGATGGATACTAGTATGCTAGGTCGAGTAGCTGCTTTGCTAATTAGGGATCTCGGTAGAAGTCGAGTGATTTTCTAGCACTCGCGCGAGGTCAGGAATTGATTGTACCCACTTTCAGATCCTATTGATATTGGTCTGTGGACACGGATCCATGGGGATGCGTGGTCTACGAGATGAAATTGGAATAAGGATTAACATGCGGATACCTGTGTCAAGCGTTTGAATGTACTAAGCACATGCCGAGAAATATGGTAAATCGGTAAGCCTAGTACCTGATTGAACCTGCCAACAGACATATCCCCTCACGCGACCTGAGACGTGGTCTCCCATTCCGGTTATGGTGGGTACAAGTGCGGTCACTGCACGACGGCAGTCGAGGTCAGTGAGGCATTGTACGCCAAGGCGGTGAGCCCTGATCTGTTACCAGGGAATCGATGGGGACGGTTGATGTGTGTGGGGACGGAGTGCCTCACCACGTCGTGTGTTTAGGTTTACCTTGCAAGGATAAAAACTCGATTCGAATCGTCTGCTTCTCGTAGCTAATGAGACTGCTTGATCCATTGTACTGCATTGAGTAATAAGTGGAAATGAGTTGACTGGCAAAAGATGTTGATTGCTAAAAATGTTTGATACCATGTATGAGTAGCTAGGTACTCATCTAGTTTAAAAAGGAGCATACTAAAACTTGAAAAGCTAAATCTTGATTTTAGACTCAGCTAGTGCTTTTGGCAAACCAAACCCCCCAGCCAAACAGCTGCATGTCTAGAGATAGAGGAGTAGACTCCTCACACCGGGTAAGTCTAGCTGAGTATTAGTATACTCAGCTTGCTTGTGGCATAATTTTTGCAGGTACTCCTTAGGATGATTGGTTGCTGGTGTGACTTGGCCTTCATCCCTGCCACTGGGATAGATGGTCGAGTAGGTTACTGCTTCCGCAGGAGAGGACCAGGAGGAGTAGTGTGGCCAGGCTTCGCCATGTTACTCGGTTTTCTCCGTTAGTTATTTCCGCTGCATTAAAATTTATGGTTATTATTTCTGAAACTCCGATAATGTAATCACTAATCATACTTTCTAAATTTATGGTATTATGTTTTATTGTATTTCTCTGTGCCTCACCTTCGTGTGAGCTAGTGGTATTCGATCCTGGATAAGTGGCTTTATCGGACTAGATCCGAGGGACTGACAGGTTATTCCTGTTTAAGTGTGTTGCTGCCCTTAAGGGTGCGACTTGGGCACTTAAGCTAGAATAATTCGGGCGGTTCCGCCACAGCTGGTATCGGAGCGAATACCATCACAGAGAAGTCAATAAGTCATGATTACCAACCTTTTATAAAAGTAAAACTTGCTAGAAACCAATGTTGGATAGATCGTCAGGACGATAAGGATAGACATAGGACGTGAAGCCCTAGGAATAGATGGGTAACTAGGTGGCTATTTATATGGGCCATAAAGGCTACTACTACTATTAATAAGGATGTTGTAGAAGCATCCGAAAAATTAGTTAGGTCTGAGAAGATGACTAGAATGAGCATGCATCATGATTGTCGCATTATAATTGTCTCTTGTGCACTAACATGCTTCTCTCACCTATATTCCAATAATAAGAACTTGTGAATAATGTGGTGTACTGCTATGTTAGAAATGCCTTACATCGTGTCAGATTGGTAAGTCTTGTAAGGTCGTGCTATGTGTTTCTCTTGCCTTGCTATCTAGAAGGTACGATAGTTGTTCAGTCCATTTTGCCTCAATTTTTTTTGCCTATTTTGCCCATACAAGGACCCCCTATTGCAAACAATCTAGTGGTTCCCTAGTGAAACCATTAAAAACACACATGCTTGTGTTGGTATTTTCTAACCCTTGAGTGTTTTACCCTTGAATTTACACTTGCACAGCTTATAGACCCCCACAGCTTGACCGCTAGACCAACCCAAGTCTCATTATGCACTTGTTGTGTCAAAATTTTTTTTTTGGTGTCTAGTTGCGCCAACCCTATGAAGGCCATGTTTCTTTCCATAAATCCTTGCCCCCAAAACTTCATAGTGTTCCTATTGATCATCCAGCTGATCTTGTTGCCTACCTCTCCTTTCGCATGGATCTGGTGATCTTTTACCTTTATGAATTATGTTGTGACTTTATCATTCGAATCTCTGGAACCCTCATTGATTTTGCCCCGTTATCTGGTTATCTGCTACAACCCGTTCTCAAGTATCGGATGTTGATCTGCCTAAATCTCTCATTTCTGATCATTCTCATACTCGTTCTCAGTGGATCATGACGTTGTTTTACCAAATCTATCTATTAACGGCATATCCATTTGGTTCAATAGATGTTGTTGTTGTCTTTGGTTCTCTAATGTCTCTAAAAGCTCATCAATCCTGATCTCATGGTTTGTTCCTCCTCGTATCAAATATCATACTAGTCTCTTGCCTGATAATCCCCGTGATGATCATAAAATAGTTCTCTGAGTTGAAAAAAATTCTCATGTGATGCTCTTTTGTCGGTAGACTCTGCTTCAACCCCGATCACATTCTTATTTTCTGAGCCATACTCTCATGGGCTCCTTCTATCCGTGCTATGTGGATTTCTCATTGGTTGCGTTTGGTAATGGTATTATGGCTAACAACTGATGGTGCCGCAACGAAACTGAGAGCCTCCTGTGGGCGCGCACACATGGTTGAGCTACTCGGCACGCGCTGGTATCACGGTTAATAGTCGTGATCCATTGCGAGACAATACTGATGTGCTATCTTTTGTGGACACTCTCTCAGAATGATCGCTGCATTTTGTCTCGATATGTCGCGATATTCTAACCAAATCTGTCTTCAGTATCTTGTCCGATACCCTCTCATGAATTTGCATCTATCTCCGGCCTAGGAGTTACATGCTTCTCCACCCTTGAAGATCCTCATTTGAATCTCGGGACGAGATTCTTTTAAGGGGGGAAGGCTGTGACACCCCAGGTGTCTGTTTCGTGTTATGACGGGAGATTTATCCCAATCTCAGATGCTCAGTAAAAATTTCTATTTCTCGCTCGCATATGTCTCTGATTATCCAGACTATCCGTACATATTTCACCGAATTCAGAATTATTCAGTCTCACAGAAGACCGAATTCGGAGCCTGTTAAAACTTTTATTCTCGGAACGAATGCAAACTCGATAGTCAATTTAGATTTATAAATCTTATCTGAAGCTCATTTAATAAAACCCTCGACGGCTGTTACTTGATCTATGTCAGAATCTAACTCCTCGAACTTCGATTGATGTCCGACTATTTTAATCCGAGTCCGTACACTCAGACGAAATACTCAATATGTCGTCCTCTGATTAATTCTTACTCGACTCAGCCAAATATCTCATGTCCGAACTGAATTCAAAATCCCGTATCGACAGTGATTTTAAAATGCCACGATTCACCTTTTCCGACTAAAAATCCGAAAGCCGATCAAATCTCAGGATGATTTATTTTCGAATCACGCGTAGGTAATTATTTCTGAGAAAATTCAAATCAAACTCTCGGTCGACTTAATCGCTCAATCGTCCGTTTGCCGAAGCTCTAAATCGCTCTGTTCTCTGTAGAAACGAATTCTACGGGAGCATTTTTATTCGGAAGAATAATTTAGCGTGACCCGAGTACGTGTTTTGGGCCAAGCCCATTCCAGCCCAACCCAGCCTATTTGGCCCACTAAGGAACCCTAACCCTAGTGCCCTTCTATAAATAGGAGCCCTCTCCCTTGCAAATTGGAAATTTTCCATTCCCCCCCTAGCCGCCACTTCTCTTCCACCAGCCGCCTTTTTTTTCCCACGCACCTTCTTCCTCCCTGCTTCACGGCAACAAGCATGGAGCTTGGCTCTCTCCCCACGGCCGGACCTCTGCTCCTCTTCCTGGCGAGCATCAGCCCCTTCCTCCCTCGCTCGGTCGTCCTCCTCCTTTTCTCCGGCCATCAGCAGCCAGTGCCACCTTTTCCTCCTCCCTGGTTCCCACGGCTGCCAGCAGGTACTTCTCCCATGGCGCTGGCCACCCTCCCATGGCCGAGCCCCTGCGACCTCCATGGACGCCCCCCTGTTTTCTTCTTCGCGCAGCAGCAGGGAGCCCCTGCTCGGCCAGCTGCCATGGCGTTCAAGTTTTCTACGCAGCAGTGCCGATTAAAAAAAAAACAACAGCCTTGGATCCCCTCCGCACCGCGTGCTCGGCTCGATCTGCACAGTCCTGACCCGCGTCGTCGCGATGGTGTTTGAGACAGCCCCGTGCCGCGTCGTCGATCTGTGCAGCGCTTGCGAGCCGTCGTCAAAAATCTTTGGTGAGCCCCTCGCTAGTATCCCACTGTTTTTGGATCTCAGGTGCTTGATAAAATGTTTGAACCATTGGGTGTTGTTAATCGCAACTAGATGTTGTCGCTGCGCCTCGCGCGATGCATGATTCGGTGAAGCACCTAAACCATGGACGCATGCGCGACTCGAATCCGAGATGACAGGTTGATGGATTTATAATTTACTATTGATGTGATTCGGATGATGGCATGCATATAGATATGGTGTATATTGGTGTTGAATATGTGTGACTGCGATAGTTCATTTACGTGTCGCGAGGGTAGTTCGCCGATATATTAATTGATTGTTAAAATGCTTCGTCGTAAAATAATGTGTTTGTGCGGCAAATTTAATGAAGCGTAAAGCATACTTGGTGGTTTCCGCAATCGGCTAATGAGTTGGTCTAGGATAATTATATTTATGTATTCATCATTGGTGTAGGTTAAATTAGGTGAAAATGTAAATTAAGTGACATTTAATTGGTGTCGGAAGGTGAGATAGGTTAATTTAGAAAGGTGAGTTATTAAACATGTGTATATCGAAGTGCATTATAGTGGTAATTGCTTTAAGTTAATCGGTAGTGTCTCGAGTGCACGCCATAATATGGTTGTATGCGAGACATAGTAAAATAAGGTGTGCTCGATGGGGATGTTCAGCCGTTGTAGGTGGAAATTGTCTTTGCTTAAATAGAGAGGTGGTGACATGCCGAAGTAGTCATCGCTTCCTCTATGTTTATATGTCGAGTCAAAATGCGGGGTACTAGTGGTACGCTAGGCGGTGCTCCAAATAAATTAACCAGTTAAGGCGGAATCTGTCATGCGTGATTTATTGTTGGTGAGTAGTTTGAATTACGAGTTATATGAGGATTACGTTAGAAACTAGTATGCGGCGTGTAACTGTGCTCGTGATGTGAATAACATATCAATAGGTATTGTTGGTGTCATTAGCAAGTGTGATGATTTTGGTTGTGCGATAAATTTTGAAGGGCGAAGAACATGTCTAGTGTGTCGATCAGGTTAACCGATAGGTTCCGTAATATGCTTGTGATGCTTTTATGTGCATGATAAGCTCGATGCCTTGTCGTCGTAGTCTCAGGAAATTTTCTGAAATATGCTAGTACTCCACTGATGGGTTGAATGAACTTGAGATGTATTACAATAGCTGTGTGTCGTGCCGGTTATCCAAAAATGGTGAAAGGTGGTGTGTGATGGTAATTGGGAAATAGTCACGTCATTAGCCAACTCATGTTAGGCAGGAGTTGATTGTGTTAAGTGATTGTTATATATGTTGTGTCTCGAATTGTGATAATAATAGGCAAGCCGACGTGTATGCTGTCTAGTGGGTTGTGTTGTTGCTCTGATTAATCAACTTGTTAGATGGCCTTAGTTAAGCTCGTAATCCCGGTGATTTGCTTGTTTTGGTCTAGATACGCATGATTATGGTCGCGGGTAAAAAGTAGTAGTGCTCATGTGATGTCTAATTTAAAACACAAATTGTTGGGTGATCATCGTGAAGAATGCGTTGTTAATTGGTTGTAGTAATTTTAGTGCACTAAATGATTTGGACAAAATTTGTAAGCCTACTTGCTAGTCCTCATTTAATTAATTTAACTCTAAGAAGTGGAAAGTGCTAGAATGATTCAAGTCTCTAGAATGCGGTAATTCCTGAATTATATAGAAGCTAGAATTTATTGATTGCTGTTTTGGGCTGCACGCATTGTTTTCGTTGTGTTGTTTGTTTGATATACCAAATCATGTTTTTATAGAAAAGTCATATAGAAGAGTTGTAGATAACATGATTATCTTGCTTGTACTAAAAATTGACAGCCATAAACCTGATCGTTTAAGAGTTGTGCTTTTCACAAGCCCAGCACCTGAATCTATCGAATTTCTGAACAGATTTCAGAAATTGCAATGGTTGCTTAAGTTAATGTTGAAATAAGTTATTGGTGGTCACAAGAAAGTTGTAGATAACTCTATTATCTTACTTGTGTTAAAATTTGACAGCCATAGGTCTGACAGTTTAGCAGTTATGCTTTTTACAAATTCAGTAACTGAATCTGTCCACTTTCTGTACAGATTTCAGAAGCTGCATTGTTTGCTTAAGTTAATGTTAGAATCAGCCCTTGTAGATTATAAGAAAGTTGTAGAGGCTTTTCTTATCTTGCTTGTGTTAAAATTTCATAACTATAGGCCTGACGGTTTAAGAGTTATGAATTTTACAAACTGGTTGCTGTGTTCTGTCCACTGTCAGAACAGATTTCGAAAACTGTAATGTTTGATTTAGTTAAACCTGGAATCACTTCTTGGTGATTACAAAAGTTATATATTACTTTTGCTAAGCTTTTCAAAAAGTCTTAGAGCACTCTTTTTGGTGGTCTGAAGCTTAAGTTATGAATGTTTCAATTATGAAGACTGAATCTGTCAAGTTCTGGACAGCAATGTCTTTTATTGATGTTTATCCTTAGTTAAATATTGAATCACCTTGAGATGTTTATAAATGATATGTAGACAATTTTATAACCTTTTCAGAAAGTCTAGGATCAATTTGTTTGGATGTCTGAATCTTCAGTTATGAATTTTTAAAGTCACAAGTCTGAATCTGTCCAAATCTGGACAGAGCTGCTGTGATTGCACTTTTTGACCTTGCTATGTGTTGAATCAGGTTGAGGTGAAAATACCAAAGTTATAGTTCACTTTTTAAGCTTTCTAGAAAGTCCGAGTTTGCTATTTTTGGATTAATATTTGAAAAGTTATGATTAAAACAAGTAAATGCTGTATTGCTGTCCAAAAAATTCTGCTAGTACTTATTTAATTGTTAGTTCACCCTTTTGGCTAAAAATGGTTGGTTAGTGTTGGGGCGAAGGCGAAGACGCCATCCTTCGCTCGAGGCCTTCGCCGTACTCGCTGCACCAACGGTGACAAGACAACGGGCAGACTTACCCTTCGTCTCATACGCCGCCGGACGAAGACCTGTGACGAGGTCGTCTCATCTTGCGACCTCGTCCAGAATAAAGACCCGCGCTGGATCCGGCCCATTGTAACAGGCCCTGCGTGGCCATTGCGCGTTACGGGCCTAATTTGTAAAGGCCTCCCTGTAATTATGGTCTGTAACCCCGCTTTATGGGAATATTCCGGGGATAACCTAGGTGTCTGAGGGCACATGCGTCCTTAACACGGGACGCTGGGCACCCGGATACCTATAAATACCCCCGCACAGTGCCCTTGAGAGGCTAGATTAACAGAGCTATTGCCATCTCATGCGAAAACCCTGTTTACGTCACTACACACCCCCGTTGGATCATCTTGCACCGGAGAGCAAGTTCCAACATTTGGCGCCCACCGTTCGTGCTACGAAAAAACCACCCGCGATGGCACCCAAGAAAGCTAGCTCGAAGGCTGACAAGGCTGCGAAGGCAGCACTGCTGGCCGCAAAAAGGGCAAGGCCCTCGCCCTCACCCACTCCACCCACCAAGAGGCTACTGAAGATGACGCTCTCCGCACCTGTGGCCCTGAAGGCCAGCCGCAACCTCCCCCAGGCTTCGCTCCACCAGAGGGCACGGACTTCACCGAGGACGGTGAAATCATCGGCGTCTCAGCGGAAGAACAGCTATAGTTGCGCGCCTTGCGCATCAAGAACCGCAATCTCCAGAGGCAAAAAGAGATACTTGAGGCCAAGCGCCAACGTGTGTCTGCACTAGCCAAGGTGCGGCAAATGATACACGACGAAGAGCAGAAGGCCCAGGACCTCGAGCAGGAGATCGCGCTGATGCAGCGCGAAGGCCACCTCGGCCTGCAGCACGGGCCACCCCTGCAACAACGCGCACAACTGGAAGACACACGCGAAGGCCACCTCGGCCTGCAGCACGGGCCACCCCTGCAACAACGCGCACAAATGGAAGACCTACACTTCCCCCAGCGCGACCACGCCTTCCCACACGCCGCGCCATTCCAAGGGGTCAACTACCTCGACGAGCGAAGTCCCCTGGCGCCACACCTGCAAGTGACACCCTGGCCCGCCAACTTCCGGGCAGGGACCTATCCCAAGTACAACGGCAGCACTGACCCAGCACAGTACATCATGAGTTATCAGGTCGCCGTTGCATCTTCCGGAGGGGACGACGCCACGATGGCCAAGTCTTTCATCATCGCCCTCGAAGGCCCAGCTCTCACCTGGTTCACCAGGTTGCCCCCGCTGTCCATTGACTCCTGGAGAAGCCTCCGGGACAAATTCCTGCTCAACTTCCAAGGGTACCGCCCAGACACCGACGCCTTGGCCGAACTCTCATTCTGCAAGCAGCTGGAAAAAGAGACTCTGCGGGAGTATTACCGCAAGTTTCTAACACACAAGTCACAGCTGCCCTCAGTCGATGACCAGATCGCCATCCACTACGCCATCAGTGGCCTTCGCGCTGGCGTCCTTTACAGCCACTGCATCAGAGATCCGCCCAAGAACCTCCAGGAATTATATCAGCTATTTGAAAAATACGCCAAATTCGAAGAAATCCACCAGCGCAAGGTTGAGTCTCAGAGGAAACACAAAGATGCTCCATAGTCCAGCCGCACGTGGACGAGAATTCCGCAGCCAGACTCCGGCCGAGACGGCCGCAATCAGCAGCAGGTGCACAACATCGCCAACCAGCACCCCGCTGGTGACGCCCCTCGCCGCCAGGAATATCCCCCCAGGGCCGCGGAAATGGAACTCGCGGTAGGGGTCGGGGACGTGCGCAGCCACCACGCTGATTCTACTGTCTTTTTCACGGTGAAGACTGCGCCCACCAAACCAGAGACTACCCAGAGACGAAGGCCACCAAAGACAGGATGGCACGGGCGCAGCCAACCGACAACCCTAGAGTTGTCGCGCACACTTATCAGCAACCCCCTCCACCATACATCCACGCCCCCGCCCCGCATCCACCGCACCACGCATACCAACACCACCAGGAAGTACAAATCGTACCTCCCCCACCCCCACCTCCACACCAGCAACAACAAAACATCCCCCACCCCCACGCCCCAAAGCAAGAAGACTTCGCCGATCAGCCGTATCGCGGAGTCATTCATATGATCACTGGGGGGTCCAGTACCGACTTCGACACAAAGCGGTAGAAGCGGGACCACTACCGCAGCATCAACCACGTCGCCATCACCGGTCCAGTTGTGCAGACGAAGTGGTCCCATGTATCGCTAACCTTCGACGCCTGAGACGTCGACCTACGCAGCGCCCCCCACATCGATGCCATGGTTATCCACTGCAGCGTGGCAGGCTGGGACCTGCACAAAGTCCTAGTCGACAATGGCAGTCAAGCAGACATCATTTTCCTCCATGCCTTCGACCGCATGGGCATAAGCCACAGCCTGCTCAAGCCTTCGGACAACCCGTTGTATGGCTTCGGCGGCAAGGGCACTTTTCCTGTCGGCAAAATAGAATTGCCTCTCTCCTTCGGTGTAGCACCCAATGCCCGAAGTGAGCAAATAACCTTTGATATCGTCGATATCGTGTATCCGTACAACGCCATCATGGGCCGGGGCTCCATCAACAAGTTTGAAGCAGCCATTCACAGACTGTACCTGTGCATGAAGATACCAGGTCCGTTAGGCGCCATCACGGTCTACGACAATCAGCAGACTGCGTGCAACATAGAGCGGGACTTCGTCCCCGGGCAAACAAATGTGCACTGCCTCATGGCCCAGCGCAAGGTCCCTGCGTCCGCCAGCCCAACCGACAAAGAACACGACAAGGCACAGCTGCAGAGCAACGACGGGACCAAGACTGTTCCCCTCAACCAGGCCACGCCCAAGCAGACAGTCACCATCAGCGAAGACCTCACTTCGCATGACGAGGAGAAACTCCTATGCTGCTTGTCCAAGAACAAAGACGTCTTCGCCTGGTCTGCCCTCGACCTGGTTGGGGTCAGCCGATCCATAATTGAGCATAGCTTGGGAATCGACTCTTCGGTGAGATCGAAAAAACAGCGGCTCCGCAAAATGTCAGACGAGAAGACAGAAGCCGCCAAGGCCGAGGTACATCGCCTCCTGGAAGCCAAATTTATCGAGCCAGTGGCTTACCCCACGTGGCTCTCCAACGTTGTGATGGTGCAGAAAAAGAGCGGCAAGTGGCGAATGTGCATCGACTTCACCAGTCTCAACAAGGCCTGCCCAAAGGACAACTTCCCGCTGCCTCGGATCGACAAAATAGTCGATAGCGCGGCCGGGTGCGAAGTCATGTCACTCCTTGACTGCTTCTCCGGTTACCATCAAATATATATGAAGGAGGAAGACAAGGCCAGCACCAGCTTCATAACACCCTTCGGCACATATTGCTTCATCAGAATGCCGGAGGGACTCAAGAACGCCGGGTCCAGTTTCTCCCGGCTTACCAAAACAGTGCTCGAAGGGCAGGTCGGCAGAAATATATTCACATATGTGGACGACATCGTCGTCGCCAGCAGAAGCAAGGAGGATCATCTTGCCGACCTCGCCGAAACATTTGCGAACATGCGGGACGCACGTCTTCACCTAAACCCCGAAAAGTGCGTCTTCGACGTTCGCCAGGGAAAAATATTGGGCTACCTGGTGTCGCATCGCGGAATCGAGGCCAACCCGACCAAAATTCAGGCCATCATCAACATGACGCCCCCGCAATCAGCCAGAGACGTCCAGCGCCTAACAGGCAGGTTGGCCACCCTCAACAGATTCATCTCCAAGTCCGCAGAGCGAAGTCTCCCCTTCCTCCAAACTCTTCGTGGCGCAAAAGACTTCGCCTGGGGACCAGAGCAGGCAGCGGCCTTCGCCTCATTAAAACAGTACCTGTCAGAGTTGGCAGTCCTTACAAGCCCCGACTCTTCGCTACCCCTGTTGCTCTATGTTGCGGCTTCGCCGCATGCGGTCAGCGCGGCACTGGTGCAGGAGCAGACAGTTGAGGGCGTGATCAGGCAGTGCCCAGTTTATTACGTCTCCGAAGTGCTAACACCATCAAAATGTAACATGACAGAACTGGAGAAGATTGCCTATGCAGTTGTTATGTCTTCGCACAAATTGCGCCACTATTTTGAAGCATTCAAGGTCCGGGTCACCTCAGATAGGGGACTAGGCGAATTGTTTAGAAACCCGGAGGCATCGGTCAGGATTGCCAAGTGGGCGGCCGAACTCTCCGGCTACCACATCAATTTCGAGCCCGGGACAACCATCAAGTCACAAGTTTTGGCAGACTTCATCATCGACTGGACTGGGCCAATAACACAGTCGGACCCGTCCACAGAGAAGGTTTGGACGATCCACTGCGACGGTGCATGGTGCCATGCGAGGGCAGGCGCCGCTGCAGTCATCACCTCACCCGCCGGGGTCAAGCACAGATACGCGGCACGCCTCAGCTTCGCTCTGGAATCTGACAGATGCACAAACAACATAGCAAAATACGAAGCCGTCATCCTCGGCCTCCGCAACCTGAGGGCCCTTGGTGTCACCACCTGCATCGTCAGAACAGACTCCAAGGTAGTCGTCGGCCAAGTCGAGAAAGACTATGCAGCAAAGGACCCCGCACTTATGCAATACCTCGCGGCCATCCGAATTCTCGAGAGACAATTCAAGGGATTCACCTTGCAGCATGTGGACCGGGCCAAGAATGAAGAAGCCGACGCATTGGCCAAGGCTGCCGCCAGAGGCGAGTCCCTGCCTTCCGATGTGTTCTACCATGTTATTGGCACGCCAGCCGTTCAGAGCCTCGAAGGGCTCCAAATAACCAATGACAGGGAGGGCCACCACATAGTCAACCTTATTATGACTGAAGACTGGCGGGCACCAATAACCCTGTTCCTACAGGGGTACTACCACCCAACCGACATCAACGAGGCCAAGCGCCTCAAACATCGAAGCCGGCACTTCGCACTAATTGAGGGCCAACTCTACAAGAAGGGGGTTAGTCAGCCAATGCTTAAATGTGTCACCGAGACCGAAGGCGTCCAAATCCTGCGCGAAGTCCACAGTGGTACTTGCGGCTCTCACGCAGGGCCAAGGGCCCTAGCCGCAAAGGTGATCCGCCAAGGTTTCTACTGGCCCGCAATGATCTGTGCCGCAAATCGGGTCACAAGGTCCTGCGAAGCCTGCCAGAAGTTTTCTCCTCGATCAGGCAGCCCCTCGCAATTCACAAAACTGATCGCCCACACATGGCCTCTCCAGCGCTGGGGCCTGGACATCGTCGGGCCCCTGCCCACGTCTCAGGGGAACCTCAAGTTCACCTTCATCGCTGTCGAGTATTTTACCAAATGGATCGAGGCGAGGGCTGTTTCCACAATAACATCAAAGATTGCACAAAAATTCTTCTGGCAAAACATTTTTTGCCGCTTCGGAGTACCGTCTGAACTCACAGTTGACAACGACACGCAGTTTGACAGCCAAGACTTCAAGGATTTCTGCTTCTCCATTGGCACCAAGCTTGCCTTCGCCTCAGTATATCACCTGCAGTCCAACGGAGTTGTGGAACGTGCCAATGGAAAAATTTTCACAGCTGTCAAGAAGATGCTCCTCGACGAAAAAGGGCAGGTGGGCCGACTTGTTACCTGAAGCGGTCTGGGCGCTGAACACGACTGAGTGCAGGGCGACTGGGTTCACCCCTTTCCGCCTTCTATATGGATCGGAGGCCATGACCCCACAAGAAATAAAGCATGGGTCCCCGCGAACAGTTGCGTCAGCTGTCCCCGACGTGGACGAACCCACTTCGAAGGATCTTATCGATGGAGAGCGCGTCTTCGCTCTACAGGCTCTAAATAAATACCAAGCCCAGACAAAAGCATGGCGCGACCTCACAGTCATCCCGCGGGAATTCGGCGAAGGGGACCTCGTACTCATCCGAACAGCTCGGACAGAGTCCAGGGGCAAGCTGGAGCCCAAGTGGGAGGGCCCTTTCATTGTCAAGACGAAGGCCTCCCCCAGCGCATACAGGCTCGCAACGCCAAACGACGAAGACTTGGAGCATTCCTGGAACATCGATAATCTCCGCAAATTTTTTGTTTGACTCATCAGGGCTAGCTCGCCCTTGTAATTCGCAAAAACAATTTTATTCTGGCCCGCACTCTTTTCCTCCCGGGGGTGAGGTTTTTAACGAGGCGGAGTCATGTAATATACAAGTGAAAAATCCCCCGCAAAAATCTACGTCGAAAGAAGACCGCGCCGACGGTCTCCGACATTCGACCAATACAAAGTCACCGCGAGGCCGAGCGCTAGCTACCCTCCCGTGCGACACTCCGCGCAAAAGTCGCCTAAGGGTGCAGCCGGACTAGCACAAAGTGCGGAAAATCGAAGTCTTCCGCGAAGACTATCCGTGCAAAAGTCGCCTAAGGGTGCAGCCGGACTAGCACAACAAGTGCGAAAAATCGAAGTCTTCCGCGAAGACTATCCGTGCAAAAGTCGCCTAAGGGTGCAGCCGGACTAGCACAACAAGTGCGAAAAATCGAAGTCTTCCGCGAAGACTATCCGTGCAAAAGTCGCCTAAGGGTGCAGCCGGACTAGCACAACATGTGCGAAAAATCGAAGTCTTCCGCGAAGACTATCCGTGCAAAAGTCGCCTAAGGGTGCAGCCGAACTAGCACAACAAGTGCGAAAAATCGAAGTCTTCCACGAAGACTATCCGTGTGAAAGTCGCCTAAGGGTGCAGCCGGACTAGCACAACAAGTGCGAAAAATCGAAGTCTTTCCGCGAAGACTATCCATGCAAAAGTCGCCTAAGGGTGCAGCTGGACTAGCACAACAAGTGCGAAAATCGAAGTCTTCCACGAAGACTATCCGTGCAAAAGTCGCCTAAGGGCGCAGCCGGATCAAGCACAACAAGTGCGAAAAAGACTACACCAAACTGTCCGCGCAAAGACCGACTACATACGCGTCAGACCGACATAACAAATACACCAGACCAAGTGCGCAACGCCTTCGTAAGCACAGCCGAATGTGCGAAGGCACACAACCTCATCATACAAGCCATTATATATGTACAAGCGAGGGCATCACACTTTACATCGGCTCAACCTTCGGAATAATTCCCATCTCCCTATAGTTAAATAGCATTATCCTCAGCTCCTCACCCGCAAAAAGACTTCGCAGCTCCCCCTCACCTGCAATCGCAGCGGCCGGCAAGGACAACAGCTCCTGCCTGCCAACCCTGCCCACACGAAGCCGACCGCCGTCCGCCTCACTCACTCTACGCTTCGCAACCACCCTTCGCTGCCTGCGCCCAACACTTGGACCAGGCACAACTTCAGCATCCACAGCACGCAGCGAAGCCTCCGCCGCTGCCACATCCAAGGCCGCAAAGTAATCCAAGTCCTCATCCGACGACTCTTCAGTCCACTCAACCGAAGTCCCAGAGTCACCAAAATCAGAAAACTTAGACGCAGATCCAGTGCGAAGGTGGGACTTTGCACCTGCATCCCACCACGTGAAGGCATCTGGCGAGGGCATACTTCGCCCAGTGCCCAGCCATGCGCCAAAGGCCACACCCCATACGCCACAAACTCCTCAACCAAATCGCGCCCGCTGCTCAGGTCGGCCGCGCACCGAAGGGCCCCTTCGTCTGCATCCTCCTCCGCCACTTCAAACTGCGGGTATGCTAAGTAATAATGCGAGCACATCTCAGCCACGGGGAGCCCCGGATGGTCTTCGACTGTGCCCTCCGCAACGTAGAACCAAAACTCATGCCAGTTGCCCCATTTATTGCGGGCGCAAGGAACCAACTCAACTACCTCCATCGAGGTCTTGCCAGTCTTCGGCGTAAATGTACAGGACCCAAACTGAGCAACCTTATTTCCGATCATCCTTTTCTACCAATGCAGGCAATAGTACTTCGCGAAGACTTCGACCGATGGTTGTCCGCCGTACGAAGTCGTCGCCCAGACATATTTCGACAGAGCCACCATGGCATTCGAAGTCAGCTGGTGGATCTGGACGTTAAATCTGCGCAGGACTTCTCCCACGAATCGGTGCGCAGGCAGGGAAAGACCAGCGGCAAAGAACGCCTCGAAGACAACCAACTCGCCTTCTGGCTCGAGGACCTCCTCCGTTCCCGAGACACGAGCGACTCCGCCGCCAAAGTAACCAAGCTGCTGCATATCTTGCACGCGGACCGAGGACATCTGCGACACACCGAAATCCACCTTGTCGCCGGCGCGCAACTCCTCCGCCGCCACAGTGCTCAGCGTCTCCTCAGACGACGCGTCGGCCGGCGGCGTAGCGGCAGCAGAAGAAGAAGAGGTCGGCATCACTACGTACCGTCGGCGGCGGCGGGCGGTCTGCTTCACACGGGCCAGATCTCCGGCGAACAAGAGCAAGGAGGGCACACGAGCAGCAAGAGGTTTGAGAAGGCGGTTAGGGTTTTCGCGGAGCGCAGAAAGATAAAGTCCAAAACGCACCGCCCCCCATCCCCTTTTATACACAGGGCGCGGCGCTTCAGGAAACCCGCAATCCAACAGTACGGCATCAATCAACGGTCATGTCAAAAACCCCCGCGGAACCATTTCGAGCGAGGGCAGCATCTCCGCCATCTACCGACGTCTTCGGCACCAGGTGACTTAGTCGAACTGGTCCCTCGGAGGGCAAATGTTGGGGCGAAGGCGAAGACGCCACCCTTCGCTCGAGGCCTTCGCCGTACTCGCTGCACCAACGGTGACAAGACAACGGGCAGACTTACCCTTCGTCTCATACGTCGCCGGACGAAGACCTGTGACGAGGTCGTCTCATCTTGCGACCTCGTCCAGAATGGAGGCCCGCGCTGGATCCGACCCATTGTAACAGGCCCTATGTGGCCGTTGCGCGTTACGGGCCTAATTTGTAAAGGCCTCCCTGTAATTACAGTCTGTAACCCCGCTTTATGGGAATATTCCGGGGATAACCTAGGTGTCTGAGGGAACATGCGTCCTTAACACGGGACGCTGGGCACCCGGATACCTATAAATACCCCCGCACAGTGCCCTTGAGAGGCTAGATTAATAGAGCTATTGCCATCTCGTGCAAAAACCCTGTATACGTCACTACACACCCCCGTTGGATCATCTTGCACCGGAGAGCAAGTTCCAACAGTTAGCACTAAATTAATATAGACTTGCCATGACTAAGCGTAATAATGCATGCGTGTCATGTTTTATATGTTTCTTCTTTAGTTGATTGTGATATAGAATTTCCATAGACATTGATGCCTATGCCATCGGTTAAACTTGTGTTGGATGCTTTTGTGTGATAAATAGAAGAACTAATGAAAAGCTGTAGCAAATTAAATAAACGCTTGTACTTATGGGGTCGTCTTTGTGTTGCGTAAATATACAAAATGTTTGTCGTCTTTTAGTGGTGTTAACGTTGTGCGCTCGATGATAGGTAGTTAGCTAACGCTAGTGTGTGTGGTTGCTTGTGATGTCTCGCTACTTGGTGTTTAATTCGCTAGCGTGTACTTAAAGTATCTTGTGCTATTTCATTATATTCATAAATATGCATCTTGCACCTCATATATGACCGAGAGATGATGATCGAGCCAGTGATGTGGTGCCAACCACAAGACGCAGTTGGTGGACAACCTGAAGAATGGACTTAACCAGTGGATGCTCGTCGAGCAAGTACCCACCCCAACAAACACTATCTAAGTGTCAAATTAAAGGCAAGCCCCGGTTTTATGCATAACCTGTTCTATATGGTATTTTACTACACTTAATGTTTGTAGGCTTGTATTGTGCACTTAAGTGTAGGAGTTGATTGAAACCCTAGTTGCATGAACTCAGGAATCCTTTTTGAGATGGATACTAGTATGCTAGGTCGAGTAGCTGCTTTGCTAATTAGGGATCTCGGTAGAAGTCGAGTGATTTTCTAGCACTCGCGCGAGGTCAGGAATTGATTGTACCCACTTTCAGATTCTATTGATATTGGTCTGTGGACACGGATCCATGGGGATGCATGGTCTACGAGATGAAATTGGAATAAGGATTAACGTGCGGATACCTGTGTCAAGCATTTGAATGTACTAAGCACATGCCGAGAAATATGGTAAATCGGTAAGCCTAGTACCTGATTGAACCTGCCAGCAGACATATCCCCTCACGCGACCTGAGACGTGGTCTCCCATTTCGGTTATGGTGGGTACAAGTGCGGTCACTGCACGACGGCAGTCGGGGTCAGTGAGGCATTGTTCGCCAAGGCGGTGAGCCCTGATCTGTTGCCAGGGAATCAATGGGGACGGTTGATGTGTGTGGGGACGGAGTGCCTCGCCACGTCGTGTGTTTAGGTTTACCTTGCAAGGATAAAAACTCGATTCGAATCGTCTGCTTCTCGCAGCTAATGAGACTGCTTGATCCATTGTACTACATTGAGTAATAAGTGGAAATGAGTTGACTGGCAAAATATGTTGATTGCTAAAAATGTTTGATACCATGTATGAGTAGCTAGGTACTCATCTAGTTTGAAAAGGAGCATACTAAAACTTGAAAAGCTAAAACTTGATTTTAGACTCAGCTAGTGCTTTTGGCAAACCAAACCCCCCAGCCAAACAGCTGCATGTCTAGAGGTAGAGGAGTAGACTCCTCACACCGGGTAAGTCTAGCTGAGTATTAGTATACTCAGCCTTGCTTGTGGCATAATTTTTGCAGGTACTCCTTAGGATGATTGGTTGCTGGTGTGACTTGGCCTTCATCCCTGCCACCGGGATAGATGGTCGAGTGGGTTACTGCTTCCGCAGGAGAGGACCAGGAGGAGTAGTGTGGCCAGGCTTCACCATGTTACTCGGTTTTCTCCGTTAGTTATTTCCGCTGCATTAAAATTTATGGTTATTATTTCTGAAACTCGGATAATGTAATCACTAATCATACTTTCTAAATTTATGGTATTATGTTTTATTGTATTTCTCTGTGCCTCACCTTCGTGTGAGCTAGTGGTATTCGATTCTGGATAAGTGGCTTTATCGGACTAGATCCGAGGGACTGACAGGTTATTCCTGTTTAAGTGTGTTGCTGCCCTTAAGGGTGCGACTTGGGCACTTAAGCTGGAATAATTCGGGCGGTTCCGCCACAATTAGCTGTCTAAAATCAAGTTTTAGCTTTTCAAGTTTTAGTATGACCCTTCTTAAACTAAGTGAGTACCTAGCTACTCATACATGGTATCAGACATTTTTAGCAATCACATCTTTTGCCAATCAACTCATTTCCACTTATTACTCAATGTAACAGCATGGATCAAGCAGTGTCATTAGCTGCGAGATGCAGACGTTTCGAATCGGGTTTTTAAACCTTGTAAGGTAAACCTAAACACACGACGTGGCGAGGCACTCCGTCCCCACACAAATCAATCGTCCCCATCGATTCCCCGTCAACAGAACAGGGCTCACCGCCTTGGCGTACAATGCCTCACTGACTCCGACTACCGTCGTGCAGTGACCACACCTGTACCCACCATAACCGGAATAGGAGACCATGTCTCAGGTCGCGTGAGGGATAAAGTCTGTTGCCAGGTTCACTCAGGTACTAGGCTTACCGATTTACCATATTTCTCGACATATGCTTAGTACGTTCAAACGCTTGACACACGGTACCACACCTTAATCCTTATTCCAATTTCTGTCTCGTAGACAACGCATCCCCATGGATCGTTGTCCACAGACCATCATCGTTCCGATATAAAAATGGATACAATCAATTCCTGACCTCCCGCGAGTGCTAGAAAAATCACTCGACTTCTACCGAGATCCTGATTTAGCAAAGCAACTACTCGACCTAACATACTAGTATCCATCTCATAAGGAATCCTGAGTTCATGCAACTAGGGTTTCAGGCAACTCCTACACTTATGCGCACAGTACAAGCCTACAATCATTAAGTGCAGTAAAATAGCATATATAAGGGTTATGCATAAAACCGGGGCTTGCCTTCAAAAGCTGGGGTAGGTAGGTCCTTAGTAGCAGGCTCGGGTGCTAGCTCCTGGACTACCTCCTAAGCAACTCCTTGCTCTGGAATGAGGACGTACTCTCCGTCAGCGAGATTACAATCTATCGAATGCAATGAATAAGATCTATGCATATTAATGACATGTAAAATTTGTAAATGCTACGCATGGTGAAACAATATTAAAACCGTGGGTAAACTAGGGTTTCTTAATCGGATGGGGTCTTAAGTGTTCCACATACACATATCTTAGGGCCTTGAGTGAACTTAAAACTTTTAATCACCTCTTTTATGTTTTATGGGACTCTTAGAGAAATTTAGTTGTATAATCTTAATTTCTTCCACAATTCACCTTTTTCTCTTTATTTATGCCTATTTTTGGGTGCTCTTGAACTACCATGGTCATTTAGACTTTTCCAAAAATGTTGCAAAAATTACAGTGGTTAAACATTGGTCTCTGTAGTTTATTCTAAAAATTTGTGGTTAGAATTAGTTCAGATAGACCTAGTGCAAAAATAACAAAAGTGAGGGGTAGATAGTCACTTTGTACTACAACTCTAATTTAGGTGAGGGTTCTGTACTAATTTTTATTTTTGCCAAGATTTATGGGGGATAATAGGTGTCTGTACCAAAAATCACAGAAAGTGACCTAATGGTTATTTTGTTGTGATTTTATAAAGTTTTATTGTCAAAAAGGCACTCATAACTAGCTTGTTGTTTGAAAAATATCAAACAATAGAACTTATATTTTTTCCTAGATTCATACTAGCATATTATTTGTTATCCCAAGGATTGGGGGGGGGGTTCTCCTTAGGGTTACTTTTCTAGGATTTTTCTAAGTTCTTATTGTTTTTATGAAATAAAATGTGGCGCATTTCCTTTGTACTAACAGAGGGTTCAACAAAATTTTCCTGTGAACTATATTACTTAAGGAAGCTAGGAAAAATGTGGTTGCCCTCTGGTTCTTATTTTAAATCCACTTTTTCATTTTCTCAATGTTTGGGTAAATGCAAGTTTTAATGGTTAATCCCTCCTAAATCTGGTGTACTTAGGAGTTTAACATTTTTAAACAGGGTAGTTAGTAGTTAAGTATATCTCCAACTTTTCTTAACCTCAGTCCAAAAGTATTTCTATTTTTCCTCTATTTATTTAGTTTTGGGCAATACACTTAATTAAATTAAAACTCTAAAAGTCTTGCAGTACTCAGGGTGTTTGTTATTTTTCCTAAGTAGTTTATAATATTTAGGACCTAGCAAAATTGGTTTAACCAAATTTGGTAGGATAAAATTCGAGTTATGAATTTTGCAAGTTTTGTATTCATTTAAAGGAATAAAACTTAAAAGGTTTAAAGAAAACAGGTTTGCACCGAGGCCCCTGGGGTTTCCTCTAACTATTTCTTTCAACGGTGCCCCTGCGGAACTATTTCCCTGAGTCACTGACCTCGCAAAACCCCCTGGCTTTTCTTTCTTTCAACACGGGCTCCTTCCCCATTGTAACAGTGACCGCGGAGAGGAAAAAGGGTGGTGCGGCTTACCGACGGCGAGGGAGGTCCGGTGAAGGGCCGGGTGAGGTCCAGGAGGTCCTGGCGGTCACGTCGAGGTGTAGATCGTCGACGGTGATGGTCGGAATAGGGCTGACCACGTGTGTAGGCGGTCGGGCTCGTTGGCGGCGTGTGCTCCGGCCTGCTCATGGCGGTAGGGTTCAATCAAATGGCATAGGGAGCTTCACTGGATGCTAAGGATGCTATAGGTACAAGGAATCTATGAATGGCTTACCGTGGGGCTCGGTCTACGTGCGACAGCGGCCGGTTGAAGTCCGGCGACGTCGATCCTGTGTCTCCGGTGAGGTATTGTTCAATCCTCGGCTCGGGGAGCTTCACTTAGGTCCCGAGAAGCTATCCCAAGGGTCGGACGGGGTGGAGGATGGCTGGCTTGGCTGGTCTACGGTGGCCGTGGCTTGCGCGGCCGCTGGCACGAGGTTCTCTGGGCAAACGCCGGCGAACTCATGCTTGGGCTGGGTCAGGGATGCACGGGGGTGTACGGTCGACACCGAGGTGGGCTTTATAGCCGCGGGCGTGGGTGTGGGTGCGGGGTTGACACGGCGCGGGGCTGCGCGCGCAGGCTGAGTGCCGAGGGCGTGCTCTGGCGTTGCCAGGGCACGTCGAACACGTGGCCGTGTTCATATGCCCAAGTTCTTGCGCCTGCAGGGGTCACAAACGTGTGAATCTCACCAAAGGTCTTGTGCAAGATTTCTTCCTGGCACCTAGGGCTAGCTAGTTCGTGTAAGTTCCAAGGAAAGATCTGCCCTAGCTTAGAAGATATGGGGGCGCCAAGGCTTGTATGTTTGCACTGCTCACCAACGACAAAAAGAATGCCAAACCATGTCAAATGACCTTGGTTTGGTTTCAAATTTTTTCAGGGGTGTGCCTTGGGTAGTTTGGCCACTTTTTGTTCATTGATCCAAGTGGTTTTGGCGCCAGCACAAGGGTGAACACATCTGATCTTTAGGCTAGGGTTGATTTGGGACTTAGAGAAATTTTTGATGGCTCTAGTGTGCCTTCCACTTAGTGAATTGATTTGGGGTTTTTTGGGGGGCCTTTTTGCAATATTTTCCTTCCTAAATCTTATAGTTTTAGTAACTTACTTCATCTTTTGTAAATGTTTCATTTCTTGATTTGGCTATTTTCATATCCTTTCCCCTTTTATCCTATGTTTAGGGTTTAATGGCTTAAGAGGGAAATTAGGGTTTCAGAACCTTTGTCATGAGTGAGAATGTATGAAGGCTAGGGTGTCTCTTTTATTAAGATTAATACTTAGCTTAGCCATGATTCTTAAAACTTTTAGTGCCTTTACTTTCCAATTTAGCATATAGGATAAGTAGGACATAAGTGTGTTCATTGAGCTAGGGCCTTGGGTAACACCTGGGGTGTTACAGCCCTCCCCCCTTAAAGGAAATCTCGTCCCGAGATTGGGTAGGGATCCTTTAGCGGGGTGCTAAGAAGGTGCGTGTTGGTGTAGTGTGGTTCCTTTTGGTCAAGATTCTCTAGTAAACTGCTATTCGAATGTCATTCTCTTTGCAACTTCAAAAGGAAGTCCTTCTAGAATTTGTTTCACAATTTACTAGGTTCTCATTAACTAGGTTTCTCTTATACTTAGATTCAAAGGGCAGGTGGGGGTGGGTGTTTTGGGTAACGTACCGATTCCTTTAGGCAAAAAATCGGGGAAGTGAGAGCGTAGAAAACCCTCAGTTTCCCAAGTAGCCTCTTCTTCTGAATGGTTGCTCCACTAAATCTTACACATTCGGATTGACCTTGCTCGAGTTGACCTTTCCTTTTGGTCCAATACCTTGACAGGATGCTCTTGATATGACAAGTCTAGTTCTATCTCCAATTCAGGCTCAGGGAGTACTTCCGTGGGTTAGCGGACACACTTCCTTAGCTGAAATACGTGAAACACATCATGAATTGCTGACATATAAGGTGGCAACTTCAACTGGTATGCTACAGGTCCACAAGTCTCGTTGATTTCATAGGGCCCAATATAGCGAGGAGCTAATTTGCCCTTGATCCCAAATCTCTGAACACCTTTGCTGGGTGACACTTTGAGATATACATGATCCCCCATTTTGAATTGTAGAGGTTTCCTTCTTTTATCATAGTAGCTCTTCTGTCTGGCCTGAGCAGCTTCCAAGTTCTTCTTAATGACTCTGACTTTATCCTCGACTTCAAGCACCAGGTCAGGTCCAAATATTTCCTCTTTCTCACGCTTGTGACCAATTTAGCGGTGTCCTACATCTTCTCCCATACAAGGCCTAGAAAGGTGTCATCTTTAGGCTGGATTGGTAACTGTTATTGTAATAGAATTCTACCAGAGAAAGGCACTTATCCCAGTCCTTGCCATAATGTAACACACATGCTCTCAACATGTCCTTAAGAATCTGATTTACTCTTTCCATCTGGCCATCAGTTTGAGGATGGTATGCTGAGCTTCTTATCACCTAGGTTCCAAGTGACTCTTGCAGTTGCTCCCAGAAACATGCTACGAACGGTGCTCCTCTGTCTGACACGATAGGCCTTGGTATTCCATGCAAACGCACTATTTGGTCAATATAGATTTCTGCATAATTTTTCTACCCTGTGGGTGGTATGTACTGGCAAGAAATGAGTTGTCTTGGTTAGCCTATCCACAATGACCCAAATAGAATCATGGTGCCGGGAGGTGTTGGGCAAACCCACAATGAAATCCATGCTGAGGTCCTCCCATTTCCAAGATGGTATGGGGAGAGGTTGTAAGGTACTACCTTCAATGACTAGCCTTGATTCTTTGGCAAGTGTCGCACTTAGATACATACTTAGCAATTTCCCTTTTCATCCTGGTCCACCAATATAAGGATCTGAGGTCATGATACATCTTGTTACTTCCGGGGTGCATGGAAAACTTGGAAATATGAGCTTCGTCCAATATTTTCTTTCGGAGCTCTGGGTTCTTGGGAACAAACAATCGGTCTTCAAACCATAGAACACCCTTACTGTCTTGACGGAAAAATTTGTACTTATCCACCTTTTGTTCGAGCATTTCCTTAATGACTTGAACACCCTTGTCACCAATTTGTGTCATGATTATCTGCTCTTGTAAAGTTGGCTCTACTGAGATATAATCCAAGGTACCTGGCGAAACAACTTCCATGTTCAGTTTGCGCAACTCGTCACACAGAGTGGCGATCTAAGAGTCCATGGTTACACAGTTGCACTGGGCTTTTCGACTTAATGCATCTGCCACCACATTTGCCTTGCCAGGATGGTAATACACTTCAAGATCATAATCCTTGATCAATTCCATCCACCTTCTCTGCCTCATATTAAGATCAGCCTGAGTGAAAATATACTTGAGACTCTTGTGGTCAGTATAGATATTACAATGAGCTCCCATTAGGTAATGTCTCCATATCTTTAGAGCATGAACTACTATTGCTAACTCCAGATCATGCGTGGGGTAATTTTGCTTATGAGGCCTGAGTGCTCTAGATGCGTAGGCAATAACTCTATTGTCTTGCATCAAAACACAACCCAGTCCAGTGCCCGAAGCATCGCAATACACATCAAAAGATTTGGTGTTGTCGAGCTGTGCTAGCACGAGTGCTGTCGTCAAATGCTGCCTCAATGCATGAAAGGCATCCTCACATTTCTGAATCCATTCAAAATTTACTCCCTTCTTTAACAATTCAGTCATTGGTTTAGCAATCCAGGAGAAATCCGGAATGAAACGCCGATAGTATCCTGCCAATCCCAGAAAACTCCTAATCTGTCGCACTGTGGTGGGAGGTTTCCAATCCATCACCTCTTGCACTTTCTCAGGATCAACTGATATCCCATCCTAAGAAATGGTGTGACCCAAGAACTTAATCTCCCTTAGCCAGAAATCACATTTGGACAATTTAGCATATAAGTGATGATCCCGCAGTCGCTGAAGTACGATGTGCAAATGCTCGGTATGCTCATCTGCATTCTTTTAATAGACCAAGATATCATCAATGAAGACCACCACAAACTTGTCTAGCTCTGGCATAAACACTGAATTCATCAAATACATGAAATATGCCGGGGCGTTGGTCAGCCGAATGACATTACCATGTACTCATAAAGTCCGTATCTGGTGGAGAAAGTCGTCTTCGGAATATCGCTGGCCCTGATCTTGATCTGATGATAGCCAGAGCGAAGGTCTATCTTCGAAAATACCTTGGCTCCCACCAACTGATCAAACAAAACATCAATGCTGGGCAAAGGATATTTATTTTTAATAGTTACCGCATTGAGAGGACGGTAATCCACACACAATCTCAGACTCTCATCCTTCTTCTTTACGAACAAGACCGGGCATCCCCATGGTGAAGTACTTAGGTGAATGAACCTCTTGTCCAATAATTCTTGTAACTGCTTCTTTAGTTCAGCTAACTTTGCTGGAGGCATACTATAGGGTCTCTTGGATATAGGTGCGGTTCCGAGTTGCAGCTCAATTGCAAACTCTATGTCTCTGTCGGGTGGCATCCCCGGCAATTCGTCTGGGAAAACATCAGGGTACTCACAGACCACTGGAATCCTCTCTACAGGGGACTCTATCATGGTGAGTGCAGAAGAATGGGTACAACCCTGGTTAGGCAAGTACAATGTGATGTCTCCACAAAAAGGTGAGTGTATTTCAATGGCTCTTGCTGCGACATCAATTAATGCATGATGTCGGGATAACCAGTCAGTTCCCAAGATGATATCCACGCTCTCGAAGCCCATGATAAGGAGGGTGGTTTTAAATACAAGACTACCCAATTTTATTGGCACTCGCCGGTTGAGTTGATAGGTGGCAACCTTGCCTCCCGGAGTTGAAATTGTAATACCCCATTCGTGTGGTAAAAGGTTAGCTGACATTTGGCACTAAATTTTGTGCTGATGAAGCCGCGTGAGTCACCAGAATCAAAAAGAATGATAGCAGGGTAATTCAAAATAGAAAAGATACCAGTCATGACGGGTGCTCCCTCTGGAATGTCAGCCAAGGTAGTGAAGTTCAGCCTGCCCTGCCTCACTTGCACCTTCTGCCTCTTGCCTTAATTCTGATTTGAAATCTGCCCCTGCCTTTACTGGATCTTGGGACAATTCTTGGCATAATGTCCGGTGCTGCCACAAGTGAAACACCTGTTGTCATTTCTCTGATGGTACTGCTGTTGTGGCTGGTTGTTGCTCCTCTGAACTGGGGGTTGAGAGCGGTTGGGTGTCTGCTGCTGCTGTTGATGAGGTCAGATCAGCCATCGTCCCTGCTGCTGCTGAAGTCCCCTGCTCTGAGTGTCGGACACAATCCTGAAGCGCTGAGGCTAAGCTGAAGGTCCTGCCACAAGGGTCTTCCTCTTCTTTTCTGCCTGACGGGCTGTGATGCAATCCTCTTGAGATATGGCCATGTTGACCAACTCATTGTAGCTGTTGGCCCTTACTGTGTTAAGACGGTCCAGAGCTTAGTACTGAGGCCCCTCCTGAATCTGTCTCTCTTCTTCTCATCCGTGTCAGCATGATAGCCCGCGTACTGACATAGGTCAATGAAAGCTTGGGCGTACTACAACACTGTACGACCTCCCTGAGTGAGTGCCCAAAGTTCATTGAGCTTGCGGTCCATGATGCCTGTGGGTATGTGATGTCCTCTGAATGCTGCCTTGAACTCTCCCCACTCAACCATGTAGTCAACCAGCTGCATAGCGAGGAAATGGTCCCACCGTGTCCGCACGGGCCCATGAAGCTGCTAGGTGGCAAAACGGACCTTGGTCACATCTGAACAATCTCCATTAAGTAGTGGGAATTTGGATTCCACCACCCTGAGCCACACACATCAGCATCAAGTGGGTCTTCTGCCCGAGTGAACAATGGCGGCTGAGTACTGAGAAACTCCTGATAGGTGGCCGCTGCTGGGGGACGCTGATTATGATCACCACCCCCATAGTGCTGAGGCGGTGGCTGATGCTGGGCTAGCTGTCGCAGAATCTCATTCTGCTGAGCCATCAGCTCCTGCATGGTAGGAGGCTGCGGCGGGGGTGGAGGAATGCGCTCATTCTGTCCACGGCGCGCTCTTCCTGCCATATGAAATTTAGGACGTTCTTAATATCATACTTTGAAATCCATGATTGCACATGATAAAAGATCTTAAATAACAAGGTTTTTAAGATTCCAAATATTTCCTTTCTTTTCACAATTTGTACCAACATGATATAATTTCATTCATAAACTTAAAAATAGGAACCATCTATCATTCATCTTGCCAAAAGAGTTTCCACAGTTACAGCAGTGCTCAAAATACTCAACTCTCTCTAGCCTAGTCCCTCCAAGGTGCAAAAGCTAAGCTAGTCTCGAGGATTTCTACTGCCTCACACTTCTATCCTAACTCTGAAATCTAATGAGCAAACGAGGCAACGCTAGACTCGGGGGAAGGTGGTCTTCCTGAGCCAGCAGTGTCCAAGCTGGATGCAGGCTCCGGCTCATCTCCTCCCTCGATGTCTACATCCTCATCGGCCCCTTCCGCCTCCATCTCCTCAATCTCTTGATGGTGTAGATCCAAATGTTGGATGGCTTCCTCAAGCTGTTGCTGGGTAGTTTGAAGCTGATCTTCCAGAACCTCGATAGTGTTTTCCCTGGCCTCCACCTGATCTTCAAGCTCTTGGATTTGAGTAGCCATTTGCTCTACCTGGAGATCCTTTTCCACCAGCTCAGTGGACAAGTCTACAGCAAGGTCCTCCCTGTTATCTAGAGTGATCTTGGTAGACTCCACTAGACCCACGAGCTGGGACATCGCCTCACCTCGCAAGGCACCGAACCGTCAGGTGAGCGGTATGTCCAGGGTAGAGAGCCCACACATCCTTGGCATGCTCAACCCGATCCTTCCACATTGGGTCATCCTCCTTCTCAGAGGGGAACAAGCCAATGGGGTGTGTTGATAGCTCCAAGGGGTGAAAGCCGCAGAAGGTTGTCAGCACGTGCAGAGCCGTGGACTCAATAGTATCCTCAGCCATGAAACCGAAAGACTCGAAGTCCAATGAACGTCAGCCTGGCTGCAAGGGATGAGGATCCAAAGTCATCCTCACCCTACAGCGGGGTACCCGGTGCTCCTCGAACAACTGTACCGCGTACTGGGGAGGCGTAGCATAACCGGCTCCCTGCAGTACCTCCCAGAAAATGCGGGGAAAACCCTCTCGTGCAAGCCCGTCTGTGTGGGAATGTGCGTTCCCTCCTTCCGTGGATACGTGAGAAGCCATCTGTGTAAGGGCAAGTGTAAGCGAAAAAGAATCCCAAAAATAAAAGGAAGCTAGTGCTTGGCTTTTCCCATGGTTAAGTCGAGATCTTCGATGTAGACTTAATTTCTTATTATGGGTGTCTCTTTGATTATGTAGCCTTTTATTAATATTGATATTTTACTAAGTAGCTAGAAAAATAATGCATGCATGCTCATCCTAAGCGACCTCACATCAAGTACAAGGGGGTATAGGAATTTCCCACCTATATTGTAGCAGCCTGTACGACATATTCAAATAGCCACCTAGCTACCCATCTAGTATCCTAAGGCTTCACGTCCTAGGTCTAACCTTCTCGTCCTGATGATCTATCCAACATTGGTTTCTAAGCAAGTTTTACTTTTGAAAAGGTTGGTAATTACGATTTATTGATTCCTCTGTGGTGGTACAAGCTCCGATACCAGCTATGGCGGAACCGCCCGAATTATTCCAACTTAAGTGCCTAAAGCCCACCATACAGGCTAGACCACACTTAAATAGGAATAAAACGTTAGTCTCTCGGATCTAGTCCGACAAGGCCACGAACAGGATCAAGTACCACCTACTCACTCGAAGGTGAGGCACAGAGCAATTACAATAAAGCATAAAACCATAATTTAGTCTCTCGGAGTTTTGCAAAAGTAGTAATCATTGTTCGGGATGCAGCGGAAATTAACTAACGGTAAACAAAAGGGAGGATTGGGAAGCCTGGCCCATCACTCCTCATGCTCCTCTCCTGCTGAGGTAGGGTCCCACTCGACTGTCCAACCCGGTGGCAAGGTAGACGACCAAGTCACTCCAGCAACCATATCCTCTAGAGAGCCTGTAAAAATTATGCCACAAGCAAGGATGAGTATACTAATACTCAGCTAGACTTACCCGGTGTTAGGAGTCTACTCCTCTACCTCTAGACATGCAGCTGTTTGGTTGAGGGGTTTGGTTTGCCAAAAGCATTAGTTGAGTCTAAAATCAAGTTTTAGCTTTTCAAGTTTTAGTATGACCCTTCTTAAACTTAGTGAGTACCTAGCTACTCATACATGGTATCAGACATTTTTAGCAATCACATCTTTCGCCAATCAACTCATTTCCACTTATTACTCAATGTAGCAACATGGATCAAGCAGTCTCATTAGCTGCGAGAAGCAGACGATTCGAATAGGGGTTTTAAACCTTGCAAGGTAAACCTAAACACACGACGTGGCGAGGCACTCCGTCCCCACACACATCAACCGTCCCCATCGATTCCCTGTCAACAGAACAGGGCTCACCGCCTTGGCGTACAATGCCTCACTGACCCGACTGCCGTCGTGCAGTGACCGCACTTGTACCCACCATAACCGGAATGGGAGACCACGTCTTAGGTCGCGTGAGGGATAAAGTCTGTTGCTAGGTTCGCTCAGGTACTAGGCTTACCGATTTACCATATTTCTCGGCATATGCTTAGTACGTTCAAACGCTTGACACATGGTACCACACCTTAATCCTTATTCCAATTTCCGTCTCGTAGACAACGCATACCCATGGATCGTTGTCCACAGACCATCATCATTCCGATATAAAAATGGATACAATCAATTCCTGACCTCGCGCGAGTGCTAGAAAAATCACTCGACTTCTATCGAGATCCTGATTTAGCAAAGCAGCTACTCGATCTAGCATACTAGTATCCATCTCAAAAGGAATCATTAGTTTATGCAACTAGGGTTTCAGGCAACTCCTACACTTAAGTGCACAAGACAAGCCTACAATTATTAAGTGCAGTAAAATAGCATATATATAAGGATTATGCATAAAACTGGGGCTTGCCTTCAAAAGCTGGGGCAGGCAGGTCCTCAGTAGCAGGCTCGGGTGCTGGCTCCTAGACTACCTCTTGAGTAACTCCTTGCTCCGGAATGAGGACGTACTCTCCGTCAGCGAGATTACAATCTATCGAATGCAATGAATAAGATCTATGCATATTAATGACATGTAAAATTTGTAAATGCTACGCATGGTGAAACAATATTAAAATTGTGGGTAAACTAGGTTTTCTTTATCGGATGGGGTCTTAAGTGTTCCACATACACTTATCTTAGGACCTCAGTGAACTTAAAACTTTTAATCATCTCTTTTATGTTTTATGGGACTCTTAGAGAAATTTAGTTGTATAATCTTAATTTCTTCCACAATTCACCTTTTTTTCTCTTTATTTATGCCTATTTATGGGTGCTCTTGAACTACCATGGTCATTTAGAATTTTCCAAAAATGTTGCAAAAATTACAGTAGTTAAACATTGGTCTCTGTAGTTTATTCTAAAAATTTGAGGTTAGAATTAGTTCAGAGAAACCTTGTGCAAAAATAACAAAACTTAGGGGTAGATAGTCACTTTGTACTACAGCTCTGATTTAGGTGAGGGTTCTGTACTAAATTTTATTTTTGCCAAGATTTATGAGGGATAATAGGTCTCTGTGCCAAAAATCACAGAAAGTGACCTAATGGTTATTTTGTTGTGATTTTCTAAACTTTTAATGTCAAAAAGGCACTCATAACTAACTTGTTGTTTGAAATATATCAAACAACAGAACTTATACTTTTCCTAGATTCATACTAGCATATTATTTGTTATCCCAAGGATTGGGGGGTTTCTCCATAGGGTTATCTTTCTAGGATTTTTCTAAGTTCTTATTGTTTTTATGAAATAAAATGTGGCGCATTTCTTTTGTACTAACAGAGGGTTCAACAAAATTTTCTTGTGAACTATATTACTTAAGGAAGCTAGGAAAAATGTGGTTGCCCTCTAGTTCTTATTTTAAATCCCCTTTTTCATTTTCTCAATGTTTGGGTAAATGCAAGTTTTAATGGTTAATCCCTCCTTAATCTGGTGTACTGAGGAGTTTAACATTTTTAAACAGGGTAGTTAGTAGTTAAGTATATCTCCAATTTTTCTTAACCTCAGTCCAAAAGTATTTCTATTTTTCCTCTATTTATTTAGTTTTGGGCAGTACACTTAATTAAATTAAAACTCTAAAAAGTCCTGTAGTACTCAGGGTGTTTGTAATTTTTCCTAAGTAGTTTATAATATTTAGGACCTAGCAAAATTGGTTTGACCAAATTTGGTTTGATAAAATTCGTGTTATGAATTTTGCAAGTTCTATATTCATTTAAAGGATTAAAACTTAAAAGGTTTAAAGAAAACAAGTTTGCACCGAGGCCCCTGGGGTTTCCTAACTATTTCTTTCAATGGTGCCCCTGCGGAACTATTTCCCTGAGTCACTGACCTCGCAAAAACCCCCTGGCTTTTCTTTCTTTCAACCCGGGCTCCTTCCCCATTGTAACAGTGACCGCAGATAGGAAAAAGGGTGGCGCGGCTTACCGGCGGCGAGGGAGGTCCGGTGAAGGGCTGGGTGAGGTCCGGGAGGTCCTGGCGGTCACGTCGAGGTGCGGATCGTCGACGGTGATGGCCAGAACAGGGTTGACCGCGTGCGCAGGCGGTCGGGCTCGTCGGCAGCGTGTGCTTTGGCCTGCTCACGGCGGTAGGGTTCAATCAAATGGCACAGGGAGCTTCACTGGATGCTAAGGATGCTATAGGTACAAGGAATCGACGAATGGCTTATCGTGGGGCTTGGTCTACGTGCGACGGCGGCCGGTTGAAGTCTGGCGACGTTGATCCGGTGTCTCCGGTGAGGTATTGTTCAATCCTCGGCTCGGGGAGCTTCACTGAGGTCCCGAGAATCTATCCCAAGGGTCGGACGGGGTGGAGGATGGCTGGCTTGGCCGGTCTACGGTGGTCGTGGCTTGCGCGGCCGCTGGCACGGGGTTCTCTAGGCAAACGCCAGCGAACTCGTGCTCGGGCTGGGTCAGGGACGCGCGGGGGTGTACGGTCGAGAGCGAGGTGGGCTTTATAGCGGCGGGCGCAGGCGTGTGCGCGAGGTTGACACGGCGCGGGGCTGCGCGCACGGGCTGAGTGCCGAGGGCGTGCTCTGGCGTTGCTAGGGCGCGTCGAACACGTGGTCATGTTCATCTGCCCAAGTTCTTGCGCCTGCAGGGGTCACAAACGTGCGAATCTCGCCAAAGGTCTTGTGCAAGATTTCTTCCTAGCACCTAGGGCTAGCTAGTTCGTGTAAGTTCCAAGGGAAGATCTGCCCTAGCTTAGAAGATATGGGGGCACCAAGTCTTGTTTGTCTGCACTGCTCACCAACGACAAAAAGGATGCCAAACCATGTCAAATGACCCTGGTTTGGTTTCAAATTTTTTCAGGGGTGTGCCTTGGGTAGTTTGGCCACTTTTTGTTATTTGGTCCAAGTGGTTTTGGTGCCAGCACAAGGGTGAACACATCTGATCTTTAGGCTAGGGTTGATTTGGGACTTAGAGAAATTTTTGATGGCTCTAGTGTGGCTTCCACTTAGTGAATTGATTTGGGGTTTTTTGGGGGGCCTTTTTGCAATATTTTCCTTCCGAAATCTTATAGGTTTACTAATATACTTCATCTTTGGAAAGGTTTCATTTCATGATTTGGCTATTTGCATAACATTTTCCCCTTTTATCCTATGTTTAGGGTTTAATGGCTTAAGAGGGAAATTAGGGTTTCAGAACCTTTGTCATGAGTGAGAATGTATGAAGGCTAGGGTGTCTCTTTTATTAGGATTAATACTTAGCTTAGCCATGATTCTTAAAACTATTAGTGCCTTCACTTTCCAATTTAGCATATAGGATAAGTAGGACATAAGTGTGTTCATTGAGCTAGGGCCTTGGGTAACACCTGGGGTGTTACAGGACGGTCCGCCCTCTGGCAGATTGTTGTCAATTTTTTTCAGGTTATGCTCTCTTTATTGGGATTCATTACACTCTTTTTTCAGTGGATTCGGTGGTCTGAAGAAGAAGCTTGCAGTGCGGTTTATGTCCAAACTCTGTCGGGCAGATGATTCTGACTATAACCCTGCCACAGACTCTGAGGCCCAATCATCAGTTGGAGACAGTGTTTCGTTGGATACTGAAGATGCTCCCCACTCTCATCCAGACTATCCTATTGACATTACAGGATGGACATATCCCAAGATGCGATTTTCCATGGCTGAATATTACTCTAGGAAGACTGTGGATCAATTCTCTCTACCCAATGACAAAAACATCCAATACTTCCATACTCAGTTACAGTTTGATGTTTTCTAGGGCACTCTAATGGACATAAAATTTCATAAGCATCAAGTTATTGACTGGGACTATATGCAGGGTCAAATAGTTATGGAAGGATTACTCGCTAAGTTCCAGGCATGTGGTTTGTATGAGTTCATATGTCAACGGACTGACTTCAATGAACTGACTGTCAAGCAGTTTTTTGCAACTACTGAAATCAATATTGAAGATCAGCTAATTGTCTAGATGACTGGGTTTAAACGGCATGTGGCTACATTTGCTGAATTTGCAGCGGCTAAAAGTCTGGATTATGCCATTATCTCTCAGGGAGTAGATCTTTACACTGAGGACCAGTTTGAAGATTTTGCTCAGTATTATGAACCTGCCAGGCTGGGTATACCTAGGTGTTTCGGCGAGACTCCAGGCCTGCGGCATCATCTTGCCGTCATCAAGAAAATTGCTAGAGTCACTATTATTCCAAAGAGTGGGGACAAAAGTAGGAGGATCTGGGACAAATTCTAGAATATTATTGATCATGTCATGAAGGGGAGGTCATGAGTGTTGTTCTCTTTATGATGCATCAGTTAAATGATCTGAAGATGGACAAGAACCAAAATCTAGCATATGCTCCATATATTATGGCTCTGATTAAAACCAAAACTAGATTCAAAGGGTGGTGTGAAACTGCTCACACTCCATTCAGGCCATTCAAGAATGAAATTGGTTTTCTCACTAGGCCTCTCACACCGTTTGCTAATGATGAGGGAGCTCAGGGAGATGCTTTTCCTGCTCAACCTGAAGCTCATCCCGCTCAACAAATGCCACCACCTCCACCTCCACCGCAACAAGGACAATACTGGTAGCCTGCACCTGGATATTTTGATCCTTATTTTCAACAAATGCATCAATGGCTCCAGACTCATATAGATGGTCAGTTTCAGGGCATGATGTCATATGTCGATGACCGGTTTGATCACATGCAATCCACATTTGAGGGTCAATTCTTTGATTTGCATGATCGATTTACAGTTGTTGACTCTTAGCTAGATGGGGTTCATACATAGTTCACTAATCTTCATTCTCATTCAATCTACTGTGCATGATCCAATTATGAGCAGAATGAACAACATGCAACAAAGCTTTCAAGATAATATGGGTACTTTGTCCAACCAATTTGAATCTCTGTCTACCAGTGACAACATTCACTCACTAGATGCAAGACAGCAACAACTTCAAAATGATTTCAGTCAGTTCACTTCTATATTTGACAGCTTCAACTCTCACTTTTACAATATGTATCCTTGTCCTCCACCTGGTGCGCAGTGATGTTCCCTTTGTGGAAATTGATGCCAAAGGGGGAGAGAAGTGATGATTCAGGGGGGAGCTTGAGAAATGAAGATTCAAGATTCAAGGGGAGCTTGCTGCATATGTATGCTGCATCTGTGTTTTATGTTTATGCTACTTTGAACTATGGTTGAATTTTTCTCTTTAAGACTATATCCGTTTGAATTCTTAATGGTTAATCGAAGTAGTATTTCTCTTGCTGCTTTCATTTTTTACATACTATTATTTCCATGCGCCTCGATAACCAAGATTATAGGAAGGTCTCCACTAAAACTCTGATATACTATGTGTGTGATTTCGTGATCTGGATATTCTCTATGCACACATATAGGGTAGTTATTCCTATTCTCTGAGTTTTTCTGTGCTGACATATCATCATTTTAGATGAACCTCAAAATCAAGATAAGTCACTCAAAACTCATCTCAAATCTTTCTTATACCCAAAATGTAAGAAAGGTTTGCAAACAAAATCTACTCTTCTCTAAAATATGCGATGTTGTCATCAATTACCAAAAAGTGGAAGATTGTGAATCATCTAGGCCCCTAAGTTGTGTTTTAGTAATTAATGACAACTGACTGTGGACTAACAATTTTTGGAGAAATAAGAATACAGGACTGGACCACATGATACAGTAAAGTCTTTGGGGACTCATTACCAATGATTGTGGATCAAGTGAAAGCAAAGGTAAAACATAGGTTTTTGCTTTTGCCGATCAGCAGGTGTTTAGAGAAGAAATTGACCGGATTAATAGGATAGACAATCGTACTATTAAGAGGGGTTAGTGAACTTGAATGTTGTAAAACATAATGCCTCGTAGAGCATAAACGGTAGCATTTGCAGGAGGGCTAACAACGCTACGGGTTTCAAAATTAAATTCTTTTGAACTAGCGCAAAATCTTTTTTTCTCTATGGTCGACGGACCATCCGGGCCAGAAGGCCGGACCGTCCGTGACTCTGCCATAGAGGTCTGCTGGCCATCTGTCTCTGTCTCCCCTTGGCGGACCATCCGGGCCAGGAGGCCGGACCATCCGCATAAGATGATTGGAGTTTAGGCAAGGACGGTGTGTTTTTGTGTCCTTGTACTACGGACCGTCTGGGGTTTTTAACCGGACGGTAAGTGGTCCATGTGCGGACCGTCCGACCATGAATGGTGGACAGTCTGCTCGAATTACTTTGACTGACCAGTGCTCTGTTATTCCAAGTTGTCAGGTTTCGGACCGTCCGACCATGACTTTTCTGATAGCTCTGGCATGTTTCAAACGATCAATATAGCCGTTACTGGTATGGCATACTGTCCATCCGTGGGGCGCGGACCGTCCGCGTGTGCGCAGAAGCTATGCTAGTTGCACATAATGGCTATGTATGTGTTGAGGGCTATAAATTGAAGTGGAGCTCGTGTGTGAGTGTTCTCTTGGCTAGTCCTAGCACACATTGAGCTCATTTGTGATCTTCCCACTCAAATACTCACACTAGTTGATTGAGATCACATTCTAGTGAGTGATTGGGACGCTCTAGTGCATTTACATTCGTTATGATCTTTTGAGGCACTAGGTGGTACACCGGGCAAGTGAAAAGGCCAAAGATTGGTAGAAGAAAATAAAAATAAAATAATGAAGTAAATAAACAAATTTAAAGATTAAGATTTAGGGATTTTTGAAACCTTTGTAATTTCTCGTTTATTGGATGTCATGAGCAAAGTAAGAGAAAGGAATAAATACACATAAATATATTTCTGCATTCATGCTGGAGATTTTGGTTGTTACAAATTTATATTTGGATAATTAAACTTTTGAATCTGAATTCTAGGATAATTAAATAAAGAATTTCATCCGATAAATGAATTGCATCTCCATCCACTATATGTTGAGAAACACCTATTATAAATAACTAAATAAAATATATTACATATCATGATAGATTTTGAATTGTGAATTTAATTTGAATTTGAAAACCCAACTCAGGACTGCATTTGAAAATTTGCAAATCTGAAAAAATAGGAAATAGAAATGGAAATAGAAAAGGAAAATAAAAGAAAGAAAACTCGCTTGGGCTCGACTCCCTGCTTCTGGCCCATCTTACCTTTCCCTCCCCTCGGCCCATCACGACCGGTCGACCCCCCCCCCCCCCCGCTCACCATTTTTGCGTCGTGACTCTGGTTTCTGGGCCCGCTCGTCCAGTGTCGCGCTCGCGCGCGCGGGTGCCTCCCTGGGCGACTGCGGCGTGGGCCCTAGACAGCAGCCTCCTCCCTTATGCGCAGGTCACGGCTCGAGGGGGATTGACTGGCGGGCCCCACGGGTCATCTTCCTCAGCCGCACGCGTCGGCTTCAATGGACCACGGAAAGCGCGGGCGCTTCACCGCCTCGTGTGGCGTTCTGTTCCGGCGGCTCCGGGGAAGACTCTATATAACTTGACGACCTTACCCTCCCGATCGCATAACCCATCTGGAGCCGAGCGAACCGCAGGAACTGTGGGCCGTGAGCACCTCGCCGATATAGAGAGAAGGCCGTGAGAGGGTGAGCAGGAATGGAGCCACCGTGTGTGGGCTTCGGTTCGCCGCGACCGAAGAACCGGTCTGCGCTCGGCGCCAGCCATATCCCCGCCGAGAGAGACCGAGGCAAGAGAGATAGAGAACGACCGGTGCTGCGGATCTTCATCGTGTGTGGTGTAATGGTGGTTGGACTCCGTTCGTCGCTCGCCGGGGGAGTAGCCGTCGATGTAAGACTTCATCCACGCCATCGTCGGGGGCGCAGTAGACTTTCGTGGAGCCTCGTCAAGCACGGTGGCCAACCCGGAGCTACTGAATTGCTCACCGAAGCAATGGCAGCGCCTCAGATCCGCGAGCCGCCGTGAGCAACACCAACTGCGTCTCGATCGCCAGTAAGTGCACGATTATCGGATTCGCCTTCACTTCCTTTTCGCACAGCGCACGGTTAATTGAGATTTGGGGCGCTGGGTCACCATGCGGGGGTCCGGCAAGGCCTCTGTCGTCGGAAGACCCGTTCACCGCCATGTCCGATTGCTCGGGTGGGGACGATGGGTGGTTGCCGCTGATCCGTTAACCAGCGGTCCCAATTAGAACCTAAGTGGACCGCTTCGGGGGGGCAACATCGCTACCGCCACCCTATCCAAGTAAGCTCCACTGTAATCAGTTCAATATGCTCCGTAGAACGTGTATTACCTATCGGCACTGGAAATCGTGCTCTGGGGCGTTGAGCGCGTGCTCACAGGCGCGGTGCCCCTGCGCCGTCGCTGGGTACGGCCAGGGGAAGAAGAAAGTGGTCTGGCCGTTGGATCAGCGGTATTTGGCTAGGATTAGATCTAGCTCGTATTGGCCTTCAATCGTTGATCATGCGTTGAACGGCCCAGATCAAATCCCGGCGCATCCCTTCAAATCATTAAATCTGGACCGTCGATCCTCAATCCTGTGGCCCAGAAAACCTACTGGTTCAGTGTTTGGCTGAACTAATCCTAGCCCTCGATTTCTAATCCTGTGGCTCGGATCCTAGCATACCCCTTCGGCCTTGGATAATTGCATAAGGGCCCCTGTAGTTGTGTTAAAACAACCCGCAGTCCACACTGTGGGAGTTCTGAGTCTTGGTGTCTTTTGCGCAGACCCCCTAGGTTTCTGTTAAATAGTGGCCGTAGTCCAAGTAACTCAGAAAACTATTAGATTTAATTCAGAAATTCTTTTAATGCAAAATAATATCCCAAACTTAGGAAATTCATAGTTAATTCATTTTAACTCCAAATTGAGTCATTCTAGTTGCAATAATTTTGTATTAATATTGTTTATCACCTAGTACCTTTGTTTAACCATGAAACTTGAATTAAAATTGCTCAATTGAATTAATCTATTCTAGGTGCTAAATGATTTTAGAAATTCATAACTCAATATCCGTAGGTCCGAATTTAGGGGTTCTTGTTTCTACGATCTTGTAGCAACGCGTAGATCATAATTATACAGTTTATCCTTATGTTTGGTGAAATGTTAATTTTGCCTATACACTGTTTGTTTGTAATGCTACGACTAGCGTGAGGACACGTGTCATCTGAAGAGCAAGTTGGTACGTGGAATCTCAAGTCCCAGGAAAGTTGTGCCCTTGATCACTTCTTTTTACCGACTCATGTTCTAATTAATCATAATGATCTGCATAGGTTAATTTTGATGGGACCCAATAGGTTACCCTAGTTTGATTATCTTTATACCTTGTTTACCACTGAACTTTTTGGGTAGTACTTGCTAGTGCTTTATGTGGTTTTGGGTATGAAGATACATTATTCATGATTATACTTTTGTTATCCGTTGTTATTTACTGTTCATGATAAGATCATTATGTTAATTGGAACATGGAGGGACCACCCGGGAAAACAGTGCTACCACAAGGGTTTATGGACGCCCTTGGCTGATTAATTAGGAAAGCTAGTGGAGGACTACCTTACCCGAAAGGGGCAAGGGCAGTAGTGGAGTGGTCAGTGTAGGGAGGTCCTTGGTTGATTTTGCTGCGATGGCGGTCAGGCAAGGGATCCTTGCATTGAAGCTTCCTATAAACTGTAGCGGGTTTTCTGAAGCTAGTGGAACTTTGTAAAGGCCTCGTAGTGTTACCCTGCCTCGCCTCCTCGGTAGAGGTGTATGGGAAGTCGCGATCCCTTGGCAGATGGGTAACATGACTTGTGGGTAAAGATGTGCAACCTCTGTAGAGTGTAAAACTAGTATACTAGCCGTGCTCACGGTCATGAGCAGCTCGGACCCTCACATGATTAATTTATGGAACTTAAATTCAATTTGTCATATGCATTGCATCGCAGGTGATGTTGTTACTTCTGTTCTACTACTTAATTGGGTTGGTATTTACTTATACTTAGTAATTGCTAATAAAATTTTGACCAACTTTAAAAGCAATGCTCAGCTTCAACCATCTCCGTTGGTAAGCCTTACACTTCACGTGAGCTCCCACCTTTGGCGAGTTCATGCACATTATTCCCCACAACTTGTTGAGCGATGAACGTATGTGAGCTCACTCTTGCTGTCTCACACCCCCCACAGGTCAAGAACAGGTACCATAGGTTGAGGCGCATGGAGGATGCTGCGATTTGTTCGTGAGAGGTCTAGGTCGTCGTCTCCTAGTCAACTTTGGGTTGCTGGACCATTATCTCCTTATAATGTAATTATTTATTTATTTATTTTATATAGAACTCTTATTATATAGTAAAGATGTGACATTCGATCCTGTGCCATGATTCATCATATGTGTGAGACTTGGTCCCAGCACACCTGGTGATTATGTTCGCGCCTGGGTCTTGGTGCCCCTAAAACCCGGGTGTGATAGAAGTGGTATCAGAGGAATGTTGACTGTAGGACGAAACCTAGATAGAACTGGACAACCATTATCTACTTACCTTACTCTGATTCTTTTCTAAACTTATCTTAATCTACTCTCATCTATTTCCGCTTTACTCTGATTACTCTTACCTTTTTCTTCTAAATACAAATGTGGATTTCACACTTTGAAATCATGTGCCTAAAGTGACCTTTAGGAATAGGAGACCTATTCTTAGGAACAAAATCAAAACTATTTTTGTATATATTTGTATGCTTGAATGTTTGTTCTTGTGATACATGTCTGATTTGGATCTTTGATTGAGTGTGATTAGTTGTGGAGTAATGTTCACAATTACATCTGCATATACATATAGGAAAAAAATGCTTATAAAAGTAACTAGACAAATTAGATTATCCGTCATTAAAAAAATGTATCTAGCTTGATAGATTCATCCTATCTTAAAAGATTCTATCCTACACTCATAGATCTATCTTATCTCAAAAGATCCTAACTTATCCTAATGTATCTAGATCCATCTTATCTTGAAAAGATTTTATCTCATCTTAATAGATCTAGCTAACCTCAAAGGATTCTACCTTATCCTTATGGATTCCTCTTGCCCTAATTAGCATATTTATCCCACTCTAGAATAACAACCATGAGCTAATCCAAAATTTATTTAGATCTTATCTAGTCTAAAATAGTCATATCGATTTATTCTAGATCTGATCCAACCTAATAGGTTAATCTAACCTGATGAAGTCTAACCTTAAGTTGAGCTAACCTAAGGATAGTCCCTTAACAAGTTAACACTAGTAAAATAAACTGGATCCTACTCCTATAAATCTTGTTCTCTCCTCATGCACTTAAACCTAAAATTAGTGCATTAGACCAACTCTACCGTGAACATAAGAGCTAACCCAACCAATAGTGTCATGATGGATTGCATAATCTGTCTATTCCCACTTAACATCAAATGAACTTTAGACCTACATCATGTAGCCTATCTCATCCAAATCTATCTTAACCACATTCCCCCACCCCCGATGATATGCACTCACCGCGAATCAATGAGCTCAAGACCGGAGAAGAAAATATCAACCTCGTCAAGGAAAGAGAGGAGTCAAACACGATCTTCAGATGCATTACCACTCAACACGGAATTCTTTCACATCATAAACTTGCTTACCCTAGGCTATATTTGCCCTAACCTATCTTTTATCCTACACAATAAGGTGACTATACACACCCATGCTTTCATAACCACTTTCTAAATAACATGAAACTTCTTGTTCATAAACTAATTAGAAGTTAAAGGCCAAACTATAAATAAACCTTTTTACATCCCTGTTCTTACAAATCTTGAGGACGAGATTTCCGTTAAGGGGGTAGGATTTGTAAAGGCCAAAGATTGGTAGAAGAAAATAAAAATAAAATAATGAAGTAAATAAATAAATTTAAAGATTAAGCTTTAGGGATTTTCGAAACCTTTGTAATTTCTCATTTATTGGATGTCATGAGCAAAGTAAGAGAAAGGAATAAATACACATAAATTATATTTCTGCATTCATGCTGGAGATTTTGGTTGTTACAAGTTTATGTTTGGATAATTAAACTTTTGAATCTGAATTCTAGGATAATTAAATAAAGAATTTCATCTGATAAATGAATTGCATCTCCGTCCACTATATGTTGAGAAACACCTATTATAAATAACTAAATAAAATATATTACATATCATGATAGATTTTGAATTGTGAATTTAATTTGAATTTGAAACCCCAACTCAGGACTGCATTTGAAAATTTGCAAATCTGAAAAAAATAGGAAATAGAAATGGAAATAGAAAAGGAAAATAAAAGAAAGAAAACTCGCTTGGGCTCGACTCCCTGCTTCTGGCCCATCTTACCTTTCCCTCCCCTCGGCCCATCAGGACCGGTCGACCCCCCGCTCACCATTTTTGCGCCGTGACTCTCGTTTGTGGGCCCGCTCGTCCAGCGTCACGCTCGCGCGCGCGGGTGCCTCCCTGGGCGACTGCGGCGTGGGCCCTAGACAGCAGCCTCCTCCCTTATGCGCAGGTCACGGCTCGGGGGGATTGACTGGCGGGCCCCACGGGTCATCTTCCTCAGCCGCACGCGTCAGCTTCAACGGACCATGGAAAGCGCGGGCGCTTCACCGCCTCGTGTGGCGTTCTGTTCCAGCGGCTCCGGGGAAGACGTCCCTATATAACCCGACGACCTTACCCTCCCGATCGCATAACCCATCTGGAGCCAAGCGAACCGCAGGAACTGTGGGCCGTGAGCACCTTGCCGATAGAGAGAGAAGGCCGTGAGAGGGTGAGCAGGAATGGAGCCACCGTGTGTGGGCTTCGGTTCGCCGCGACCGAAGAACCGGTCTGCGCTTGGCGCCAGCCACATCCCCGCCGAGAGAGACCGAGGCGAGAGAGATAGAGAACGGCCGGTGCTGCAGATCTTCATCGAGCGCGATGTAATGGTGGTTGGACTCTGTTCATCGCTCGCCGGGGGAGTAGCCGTCGATGTAAGACTTCATCCACGCCATCGTCGGGGGCGCAGTAGACTTTCGTGGAGCCTCGTCAAGCACGGTGGCCAACCCGGAGCTACTGAATTGCTCACCGAAGCAATGGCGGCGCCTCGGATCCGCGAGCCGCCGTGAGCAACACCAACTGTGTCTCGATCGCCAGTAAGTGCACGATTATCGGATTCGCCTTCACTTCCTTTTCGCACAGCGTACGGTTAATTGAGATTTAGGGCGCTGGGTCACCATGCGGGGGTCCGGCAAGGCCTCTATCGCCGGAAGACCCATTCACCGCCGTGTCCGATTGCTCGGGTGGGGACGATGGGTGGTTGCCGCTGATCCGTTAACCAGCGGTCTCGATTAGAACCTGAGTGTACCACTTCGGGGGGCAACATCGCTACCGCCACCCTGTCCAAGTAAGCCCCACTGTAATCAGTTCAATATGCTCCGTAGAACGTGTATTACCTATCGGCACTGGGAATCGTGCTCTGGGGCGTTGGGCGTGTGCTCACCAGCGCGGTGCCCCTGCGCCATCGCTGGGTACGGCCAAGGGAAGAAGAAAGTGGTATGGCCGTTGGATCAGCGGTATTTGGCTAGGATTAAATCTAGCTCGTATTGGCCTTCAACCGTTGATCATGCGTTGAATGGCCCAGATCAAATCCCAGCGCATCCCTTCAAATCATTAAATCTGGACCGTCGATCCTCAATCCTGTGGCCCAGAAAACCTACTAGTTCAGTGTTTGGCTGAACTAATCCTAGCCCTCGGTTTCTAATCATGTGGCTCGGATCCTAGCATACCCCTTCGGCCTTGGATAATTGCATAAGAGCCCCTGTGCTTGTGTTAAAACAACCCGCAATCCACACTGTGGGAGTTCTGAGTATTGGTGTCTTTTGCGCAGAACCCCCTAGGTTTCTGTTAAATAGTGGCCGCAGTCCAAGTAACTCAGAAAACTATTAGATTTAATTCAGAAATTCTTTTTAATGCAAAATAATATCCCAAACTTAGGAAATTCATAGTTAATTCATTTTAACTCCAAATTGAGTCATTCTAGTTGCAATAATTTTGTATTACTATTGTTTATCACCTAGTACCTTTGTTTAACCATGAAACTTGAATTAAAATTGCTCAATTTAATTAATATATTCTAGGTGCTAAATGATTTTAGAAAATCATAACTCAATATCCGTAGCTCCGAATTTAGGTGTTCTTGTTTCTACGATCTTGTAGCAACGCGTAGATCATAATTATACAGTTTATCCTTATGTTTGGTGTAATGTTAATTTTGCCTATACAATGTTTGTTTGTAATGCTACGACTAGCGTGAGGACACGTGTCATCTGAAGAGCAAGTTGGTACCTGGAATCTCAAGTCCCAGGAAAGTTGTGCCCTTGATCACTTCTTTTTACCCACTCATGTTCTAATTAATCATACTGATCTGCATAGGTTAATTTTGATGGGACCCAATAGGTTACCCTAGTTTGATTATCTTTATACCTTGTTTACCACTGAACTTTTTGGGTAGTACTTGCTAGTGCTTTATGTGGTTTTGGGTATGAAGATACATTATTCATGATTATACTTTTGTTATCCGTTGTTATTTACTGTTCATGATAAGATCATTATGTTAATTGGAACATGGAGCGACCACCCGGGAAAACAGTGCTACCACAAGGGTTTATGGACGCCCTTGGCTGATTAATTAGGAAAGCTAGTGGAGGACTACCTTACCCGAAAGGGGCAAGGGCAGCAGGGGAGTGGTCAGTGTAGGGAGGTCCTTGGTTGATTTTGCTGCGATGGCTGTCAGGCAAGGGATCCCTGCATTGGAGCTTCCTATAAACTGTAGCGTGTTTTCTGAAGCTAGTGGAACTTTGTAAAGGCCTCGTAGTGTTACCCTGCCTCGCCTCCTCGGTAGAGGTGTATGGGAAGTCGCAATCCCTTGGCAGATGGGTAACATGACTTGTGGGTAAAGATGCGCAACCTCTGCAGAGTGTAAAACTGGTATACTAGCCGTGCTCACGGTCATGAGCAGCTCGGACCCTCACATTATTAATTTATAGAACTTAAATTCAATTTGTCATATGCATTGCATCGCAGGTGATGTTGTTACTTCTGTTCTACTACTTAATTGGGTTGGTATTTACTTATACTTAGTAATTGCTAATAAAATTTTGACCAACTTTAAAAGCAATGCTCAGCTTCAACCATCTCCGTTGGTAAGCCTTACACTTCACGTGAGCTCCCACCTTTGGCGAGTTCATGCACATTATTCCCCACAACTTGTTGAGCGATGAACGTATGTGAGCTCACTCTTGTTGTCTCACACCCCCCCCACAGGTCAAGAACAGGTACCACAGGTTGAGGCGCATGGAGGATGCTGCGATGTGTTCGTGAGAGGTCTAGGTCGTCGTCTCCCAGTCAACTTTGGGTTGCTGGACCGTTGTCTCCTTATAATGTAATTATTTATTTATTTATTTTGTATAGAACTCTTATTATATAGTAAAAATGTGACATTCGATCCTGTGCCGTGATTCATCATATGTGTGAGACTTGGTCCCAGCACACCTGGTGATTATGTTCGCGCCCGGGTCTTGGTGCCCCTAAAACCCGGGTGTGACAGCAAGCAGCATCGACTTGTTACTATTGGAGGTTGCTGCCTCCTAGACAGCTCAGATGTTGTCTCTGTTGAGCTCTCCGTGAAGATTGTGGATGAGCCGCGGGATTGATTGTGAGGGGTTCGCGTCCACCTCGCTGGAGTGGCAAAGGTGACACAAGTGAAATCAAGGTATTGAGTGAGTTCTTGTCCACTTGGCTCAAAGATCAAGCCGTGTTTTGGTAGAGGAGCAAGTGAGAGCTTGAATTCCACCTCAACGTGGATTAGGGGTGAACGGCAAATCACCGATACCACGTGATAAATTTCGGTGTCTCTCTCTCAACCATTATACATTACTTACAAGTAGTTGGTAATTTGTATAATTTCTATCTTTTGTGGTGTTAACTTAAATTGCTCATTATATTTTGTTGTCTCATCAAGGCTAGTAATTTTATATCTCTTGTTGTCACACCCGGATTTAAGGGATAAAGTCTGGCGCATCTCATATATGCGTCAAAGAAGACAACACATATAATAACAGTGTGTATAGAGATAAATGTCACAATACCATAAAAGTACTTATGACATAGAGGAAGTCCTACAAAAAAAGAGATAAATATAAACCGAACTGAAGTGCATCCTTGGCGCCATAAAGTCAACTAGGAGACGCCACCTAGATCAAGTCAAACTCCTCGTTGTGTGGCTCCACTTGAACCACCTGTTCTTCTCCTCTGGGGGGTGTGAGATAGCACGGGTGAGCTCACACATGTTCATCGCTCAACAAGTTGTGAGGAATAATATGCATGAACTCACCAAAGGTGGTATTTCATGTGATGTGTAAGGCTGATCAACAATAGGGGTTAAAGCTGAGCATTGCTTTTAATAAGTTGGTCAAATTTTATTAGCAGTTACTAAATAGAACAAAATTAATAAATAATCCCATGCAATGCATATGACAAATTGAATTTAGTTCCATAATTTAATCATGCGAAAGTCCTGAGCTGCTCATGACCGTGAGCTCGTCTAGTATACCAATTTTACACTCTGCAGAGGTTGTACCCTGTACCCACAAGTCATGTTACCCATCTGCCACGGTGTTGTACGTGTGACAGAACCTCCCAAGTCATTAGGCCCACCTACAGTTGTCTTTGTCCATCAGACTTCAGACAACCCTGCAGGTGCATCTGATCACTTGACAAGTTCGGTATCTGTGTTCTTTACCTTGCCCAAGAGTGTTTTACCCGTCATGCAGATATTACAACACATCGGAGGTACGAGTATGCGGAAGCAGTTACAATAACTTACTTTATATTAAAGTACAGAAAGAGTAGTATTATTACAGACCAGTAAACTATAAGAGTGCTGAAGTAATATTATTACATATCTTAGGAGGCAAAAACCCCTCCCGATTAACAGTAAACAGTTTATAAAGGAGGACACTTCCTCCCAAGGCTTCAGTCTTGGTTTTCTTCCTTAGGCACCACCTTGGAACAAAAGCAACAAAAATTTGCTGCTTCCTCACCTACAACAACATGGGTTCGAAAACCTTGAGTATGGAGTGTACTTTCACAAGTCTTACCCGTCAAAATAAAAGACTCTCAATGATATGCTGTCTTTTTGGGAGACAAGGTAAGGCTTAATCAAGACTTTGTTTGCAGAAATGCTTACTAATAGTGGATCCTTAAAAATCCAGTTTTACTTGTCAGGTTAAGTAAAGTTATCTGCATCTAGAGTTCTTTCTTTCATAGTTCAAGCACTTGGCCTATTCTAGCCAATTTCTTATCAACCCTTCTTATTCACTGGAATGCTACGTGTAAGTCAGTGACCAAGTCTTCATGTCCGAAAAGTAAAGGCGATCCGAATCGATTAATACTCAGCTGAGGATCTCCAATCACACGACATATGTAGCACTTAACCCTTGCATATGTCAACTCGCCACCGGGGTTCTTAAGACCAGATCAGGTTCACCCCAACCGAGAGCACAGATACACCATCGTCTAGCCTCTTTCCATGGAGGGTACACGCTACTCTCGCCATCTCTCCACTCCCATTGCGTGTTATCTTATTCTGGTATTAGTCTGCCCGAGGCAAAGCTTACCCATGATGAGGCATGTGACCAGTTAAAGGGTCCTCGATCAGCAGGCCTACATCGACATGGTCCTTAATCGACTTAGACGGAGACACTACACCGAGACTCTCTTCTCGTGCAAGTCACCCACCCGGTCTCAGCTTAATCATTTCAAACCCAAAGTTTGGTACCTGAGAGAGGTACATCTTTTCTGATGTTGAACCCATCATGGCCATGATGGATCCACCATCAAGTTTTATTTTGAAAACATCCCACCCACTTGAAGCATCATCTTTTGTCAAAACAAAACATTTTGTTTTTCTAGAGCAAAGCTAAGCATAAGAAAGACCTTTTTGTAAAATAGGGGATCAAGGAAAGGTAATCAAATTCTCAAGGAAGGAAATGCATCAATTTGTTTAGCACGCAACTCCTATTACCTAATGCATCAAGCAAGTGAGAAAGATTTAAAAATAGCAAGGAGGTGGCAAATGCACCGGGTCTTGCCTTGTGTTATAGGTGAGTCGGGTTCTGCTCCACATATGTCAAAATAAAAGCAGTTCCCAGCCTCAGGTTCTTCAGGTCGTGGTGGCGGTGTAGCTCTTGCTTCTTCAACTTCTATCTCTTCTTCGTTTTCTATATATAACCATGTAATGCTCATGTAATGCTCATGTAATGCTTATGCTCATATAAACCGTGGTGGCGGTTTAGGGTTTTCTATATATAACCATATATAATCATGAATGCTCATGTAATGCTTATGCAAATACAAAGATAATAAAAGTACATTATCTTAGGTCTTGAATATAATTTTCCTTCACGGAACTCTAGGAAAATATGGTTTTTGGAGTCAGAACCGAAGTTCCTAGGGCAGGCATCACTAGAAGACTAGGGTTTTGAGTTTCTAGGTACCAAACATGGTACAGATCATACCAAACTTTACCCAAGGTTTTTGGAATTATTAATTAATTTCTAAAATTCCAGGGGTATGGGTTTTGGCTATTTTAAATACTCCATAATTCCCTATTTGGAATAAAAATCATAAAACTATTTTTATTAACTACTGTAAAAAATTAGGAACCTAGCAAAATTGGTCTTGATTTTTTAGCATTTTTCTATAATTTTCTAGAAATTATTTAATCCTGGCAGAAAAAGAAAAAGGAAAAACAATGAATATTATTAGGCTGAATTCAGCCCAACTGGCCTGCAGAAGGGAAGAACCCGCGCGTGCCCGCGCCCGCGGTGTCGACTATGCGAATAGGCCCCTGCTTAACCAAATAACTGGCGAAGAATCCCTAGCCACTATTCATTGTCTCACTGACAAATGCACAGAGGTCCCCTAGCTTTTGTTTCTTCTCTAAATTGATCCAAGCCCACGGCGTGCTCACCGTCAACCGCTCTGCTGCTCGGACCGGCCAAGATTGGCGATGGCTGCCCAAATTAACTACTGGGCAAGCATTACTGACCCGAGGTGAACCTAGAACAGGCTTTAGTTGGGTTAATCCGACCCTGACTACACACGACCACGACGACGGCGAACACCGAACACAATCCCAAGCGTTCCGGTTGATTGAGTGTGGTTAAGCATAAAGGGTCGAGCTGATGAGTATCACGAGCACGTACGGGTGCTAAAACATGATCAAAGAGAGCGGGAGTAGACCTGGGAATGGCTGGCCACGGTGAGGTCTCTTTCACGGTGGCGGAAACCCGATTTGGGGAAAGTCTCGAATTGGCGAGCTCTGGTGGCCGATTTGGGGTACGAGTTGGTGTTTTGGTTGCTTGACTACCATGTGGAGCCGACTGCACACTCAATTTATAGATTCCAGGGGTGGTGGCGCCTGAATTGGAGATGGCGCGGTGGCGGCCGGAGAGGAAAGAGGTCACTGGCGCAAGTAAATCGTGGATGCTATCGTGGCAAGACCACCGGCGACGAGTGGATACACCAAGGCAATGTAGTGCGACGTGGTTAAGGGCCTGGGGCGTGGCACAATCGCCGTGAAGGACGCAAACTCTAGTGACGGCCGTTAGGCCACATCGCCAGCGCAAATGGTCGAGGGATAGCGTGGCCACAGTGTTCCGAACTCATCTGTGACGAGATCTTTTTACGGCCGAACGCAATCCACCTCCCAGCGACACGAATCACGGTGATCAACGCGAATCTGAGCGCACGGTTAACCGGCGGCGAGGTGCACTGCACCTGATCTCATTCAGTGCACTGTACCATCGCGAGGCCATTCAGTTGGTCTGACAGAGCTTGTTTAGGGCGAATTTTCTCCAAATTTCGTGTGGCGACTAGATCAATACTCTGCATCAAAGTTGTAGCATATCAATCCAGCTTTAACTGTGTCACAGGGATTTTTGCTAAACATCCATTAAACCGAGCTACACATGGTCCCAAAGTTGATCCTACACACTGTTAATCCGAATTCAGACTTTAGGCTGACTAACAGCCCAACTTTGGGCCTAATTATCTCCAAAATTTTCATGGCACCAAGGCTTAACCCCTTTAGCAAAATTGTACTCCTATAGTAGTTTTACAAGTTTGGTGTGTTGACCCTAGGCAAAATCTTTGTATTTTTAGATCTACAGGGTTCCAAAGTCAGCCTTCTTCAATGATTTTCAGACTTTGCCAAACATGACCACTAGAGTGGCCTTTTTGCAATTAGGCCCAAATATCTTGGTTTCATTTGCAAATCTTCAAATATGTGAACCCTAATTCCATGGTTTTTGCACTTAGGTCCAAAAGTGTGCAAAATTTACATATAACCCCTTAGGGTTTTTGTCCAGGGTTTTCTAGGGGTCTATTTAGGGTTTTTGGTACTTCTAGGGTTTGGGTGCTACTTAAGTCCATTAATGGTCATATTTTATGACCATTTCTAATGAGTTTTGAGGTTTTCTCTCATTTAGGATTTGTTTATCCTAGGGTTTCACCCATGACTAGTCCCATCAATACAACTTATTTGAAATTTTTGCCTAGTGAATGCATTCTAAGTGTAACAAGCACATGATATGCTAATGCTCATGATGTTATGCTCAAGTTTTAGTGACAGTAACACCAGGGGTGTTACAGTACAGGCCCCATACACCTCTACCAAGGAAGCGAGGCAGGGTAACACTATGAGGCCTTTACAAAGTTCCACTAGCTTCCGAAAACCCGCTACAGCTTCTCGGAAGAGCAATGCAGGAATCCCTCGTCTGACCGCCATCGCAGCAAAATCAACCCGAGAACCTCCCTACACACTTACCCCTATTGCCCTTGCCCCTTTCGGGTAAGGTAGTCTTCTACTAGCTTTCCTAATTAGTCAGCCAAGGGCATCTCATTCCACCCTTGTGGTGGCACGTGTTTCTCAAGTTAAGCTCCATGTTCCAATTAAAGATAATGACCTTGACATGAACATAAATAAAATAACAGAATAATTGGAACATGGATATAATGAAATATTATCCCAAAACCATATAAAGCAATAGCAAGACTACCCAAATGATTTAGGGGTCAGCAAGGTAAAGGATAAACAGACTAGGGCAACCTATTGGGTCCCATAAAAATTAAACCTATGCATGAATAAGTGATATTAAAGAACATTATTGGGTAAAAAGTGGTCAAGGGCACAACTTGCCTTTAATGAGCTCCTACTCATCATCTTCTATCTGCTGAACACCGGGATCCTCAGCCACTGGCTCTTCTACTCGCCACAATACAAACAAGCATAGTATAAAGGAGAAATTAACATCACACCAAACATGTATACAAAATACATATTAATAATCTAAATATTAAAACCCTAAACCCTAAACCGGCACGGCGAAGGGGTATGTTCTAATCTGGACCGTCCGATCAACGATGGGTGGTGCAGATTAGATATGACTTTAACCGAAACAGTACGTGCTATTAGCCACTGGACCCGAGATCCACGACCATGGTTTAATGAAACCAGATCTAATCTGAGCTGAGGGATCGCAGATCTACGGTGCATGTTTAATCGTGTGAATGGGTAAGGGATTACCTAATCTCGACCATTGCGCAGGAGATCAACGGGCTGCAGCGCTCCGGTGCACGCGCCACCCCTAACGCCTACACGCACGGCGGCGCCAGAGTGCCTGCAGTGGCGCCATGGCCGGTGTAACACCCCTGGTGTTACTGTCACTAAAACTTGAGCATAACATCATGAGCATTGACATATCTTGTGTTTGTTACACCTAGAGTGCATTCACTAGGTAAAAATTTCAAAGAAGTTGTAATGATGTGACTTGATATGTGATTAACCCTAGGGTAGAGTGCTTAACCCTAAATTAGGGCTTATGGATATAAGTGAAGCCAAATAAGTTTAAATCTCAAAAGACATGAGAAATGATCATAAGGTACCAAAACCCTAATGTGCCTCAAACCCCAAAAACAAACCCTAGAAACCTAAAATGAAACCCTAGGGGGTTAATTGTAAATTTTGTGCACTTTTAGACCCAAGTGCAAATACCAAAGTAATAAAACACTACAAATCATGAGTTTCCTATATTTGAGAATTTGCAAGTCAAATAGTGGGATTTGGACTTAATTGCAAAAAGCACCCCATGCACTCCATATGCCTAAGTCTGAATTTAGTTGAATGGGGTCAACTTTGGAGCTCCATATCTCAAAATTCTTGGGGATTTTGCTCTTGGTCAACATAGCAAACTTGAAGATCTATGTTAGGAGTACAAGTTTTATTAAGTGACTAAGCACAGGTGCTGTAAAAAAAATTGGAGATAAATGGACCTAAAGTAATACTGTCAGTCACCCATACATCCTGATACTGGTCTAACAGTGAGTTCTGATAAACTTTGGACTTGATTCAAGGTCGATGGAATAAGTAAATGAGCAAGGTATCTATAGTCGAATTGTAGCTAGTTTATAGAGCTACAACTTTGATACATGTGGATGGATGAGTTGCTCCCAAATATGCTCTGTCATGCGCTCTGATAAGGATCTTGATGGTAAAGTGTGTGCAAAAGTATCCCAGAATCAGCCCCCCTCGCCGCCGGTGACCTTGCGCTCGGATTCACGCCGGCGCCGCAATTCACGCCCAGTTAAACGCAGATAACGATCCCCGGGTGAAAAGATTTCGCCATGGATGAACTTGGAGCACAGTAGTCGCTCTGTCGCTCATCTACTTGCAGGCGACGTGGCCGCGCAACCATCACCGTCGTGCCGTCGTTCCTCGCGGTTATGCCACACCGTCAGCCATCTTACCACGTCGCAATTGATCCCAATACACAACCCATCTATCGCCTAAGGTGTTGCCACGGTAACAGCCACGGTCACCGCGCTAGTGACTTAGTCCCTCTCTCCAGCCGCCGCGCGTCTTCTCAAAATTAGCGGCCACCGCAGATAGCACCTATAAATTGTCGCCCCAGTGAGCTCCACTAAGTAATCACACACCCAACGCACCTGCCCGTGCCTCAGATTGTCCACCAGAGCGCTCTAATTTTGAAGTTCCCCAAATCAGTTAGAACTCCACCGTGAGTGAGCTCGCCATGGCTAGCTCTCTGCAGGTCCGTTCACGCCCTCCTTGCTCTCGTTTCAATAACCATGTATGCTATAGATGCTCATCGGCCCAGCCAATTGAACTAGACCTAGGTAGATCACCGGGAATACCTCGGATTATCCTCGGTATGCGCCATCACCGTGGATAGAGAGTTTTCGACCTGGAATTGTGCAATTAGTTGAGGGATTCCTATCGCCGGGATTAGAATTAGGGGTCGAGCAAATAAGGAGCCTAGCCGTTGCGTTTTCCGGCTAGGGTAAGCTCGCCGGAGCCACTGCTCCGCCGTCCATGGTCGGGGACCTCAACCTACGAAGGAATAGAAAGGGAGGGGCCTCGGTGCAAATGTAAGTGACACAAAGAAATAGTGCGCAGGACTCTTAACCAGTTTTTCAAATGGCAAGGGTCCTCTGTGCAAACCTGGCAACGCAGGCGCGTTTCGCCTATCGTGGGCCGGCTCGGGTTAGATTGAGCTCGTTACTATTTATGCTTTCTCTTTTTCTTTTTCTGCCAGACTTAGGAAATTCATAAGAAATTATAGAAAAATAATAAAAATATGAGACCAATTTTGTTGGACTCCTAAATTTTTCTAGTATTTAATAAAAATAGTTCCAAGAGTTTTAGTCCAAACTAGGAGTTATGTAGTATTTAAGAAGGCTTAAACCTAGTCTCTTGGAATTTTAGAAAATATTTAATAACTCCAAAAATCACCAAACTTTTTGGATAAGCCTAATATGATGTTTAGATCCCATGAGTGAAGTTTGACTTGTTTCGGACATTGTTTGATTCCCAAACCCGAAACCCTAGTCTCCTAGGTAGTATTTGCCTTATGAAAATGAAGTATTGACTCCGAAAACCCTAGTTTTCCCCGGTGTACCGTGAAGGAAAGTTGTATTCAAGATACAACTTAATGTATCTCTTCTATCATTGCATTTTCATAAGCATTACATGAGCATTCATGGTTATATATGGTTATGTATAGAGAACAAGGAAGAAATAATTGTTGAAGAAGAGGAGACTGCTCCATCAACAGAAAATCCACCTGCTAGAAACTATTTTTACTTTGACATCTCTGGAACAGAGCCCGACTCTCCTACAACACAAGGCAAGCCCCGGTGCATTTGCCACCTCCTTGCTATTTTAAAATCTTTATCACCTTATATGATGCATTAGGTGATCGGAGTTGTGTGCTAAACCAATGGCTGCATTTCCTTCCTTGGAACTGATTACCAATCCTTGATTACCTGTTTTATTAAAAAGCTTTTTCTGATGCTTAGTCCTGCCTTAGAAAAACAAATGTTTTGTTTTAAACAAAAGATTTCAATGAAGACTTGGTCACTGCGCTACATGTAGCATTCCAGTGAACTAAAAAGGGTTGATAAAAGGATGGCTAGTATAGGCCAAGTGCTTGAACTAGGGTAGAAAGAACTCTAGTGATAGGTAATGACTTAACTTGCTAATAAAACTAGATTTTTAAGGATCCACTATTAGTAAGCATTTTTGCAAACAGATTCTTGATTCTTGGTTAAGCCTTACCTTGACTCCCTTAAGCCAGCATATCCTTGAGAGTCTTTTGTTTTGACGGGTAAGACTTGCAAAAGTACACTTTGTACTTAGGGTTTTCGAACCCATGTTGTTGTAGGTGAGGAAACAACAGCTTTTGTTGTTTTTGCTCTAAGGTGGTGCCGAAGAAGAACCTCAACAGTGAAGCAGCGGGAGGATGTTGGCATCCCACTTGAAAAACTTTATACTTTTATGCGGGAGGGGTTTTTGCCTCCCAAGTCTGTAACATTAATACTTATGCACTCATACACCCTGGTTTTGTAATAACTATAACACCCTCTCTATATTTTGATGAATGTAAATTAAGTTATTGTAATTTGCTTCCGCTTATTCGTTCCTCCGGTGCGATGTAATATCTGTGTGACGGGTGAAACGCTCTTGGGCGAGGAAATAAGGATACAAATACAGAACTTGTCGAGTAATTATGTGCATCTACAGGGTTGTCCAAGGTTTATTGGACAAGGACAACTGTAGGTGGGCCTAATAACTTGGGAGGTTCTATCATAGCTGGTATCGGAGTGAAGCCCATCTCAGATATTACGAAGCATTTCAAAAAGAATTTTCAAATACTTATCTAGAAATATTCTTTCCTTCTTACCTTGGCACTTTCTGGAAGATCTCATCTTGTAAGACCAGGTAATAGAGTGTAGTATATAGGAAAATGGTAATCAACGGGGGTTGATTCCATAATTATTGGGTTATGCATGCATCATGTTTAAAAATTATACTAATAAATCTTCCCCTCTTATGGAGATATGACACATACGAGGAAAACCTCGCGCAAGTCCACTGGACCTATTTGTGTGCCTCATCATCAGTCGGCTTCCAGACAACAAGGGAGCAGCAGCGGCAGCAACGATCCAATCAGAGACTTGAAAGCTAAAGTGGAACAGCTTCAGACAGAACTATGTCACCAAAATAGGGTGTGGGCACAGGACGGTCAGCTTATTGCTGAGTTGGCAGCTGACGTTAGACGCTTGCAAGACGAGCTTTCTGAACGAGATCTGGCGGTTGATTGGGCCATCAACTCACGTTCGATTGCCTGGGACCGCGAAGCCAAAGCTCGTGCTCGTGTGACTGAGCTTAGTGCGGCCCTTGACAACCTGCAAGTATACTGCAATACTTTACATGAGGAAGTACATGTACTGTATGCTCGACTACACCCAGACGTGCCTTCCAACACCGTCAGGAACAACAAAAGAAGGACTTGATGGGGAGTTGGACCTTTTCCAGCCTCCTCCTTCCATGAACCTGGCTGACGATCGGTCTCCTGCAGCAAGAAATGAAGAAACCAAGGACAACGAAGACTAGACTAGCATAGTTTAGAGACTATGCCTATGTAAAATGAGTAATGAAGTCATGTTGTACGCTTGAGTCTGTATAATTACATTTTGGAAATGTAATATGATGGTATGTACTGGCATGTTATATTTTACCCAAATGTTTCTTTGCCTCAGATGCCATCGCAGACTCGTGCGCACGACGGTGCGGGGACTTCCCATGGTCGGGAAGATACTCCTAATCCGCCACCAGTACCACCAACATTGGCCGAGGCTATCGCTGCCTTGGTCGATGCTACTGTAGATAATACCCGCTTCTTACGTGAGATGGCGGGTAATCAATTTCAGCAACATGGCGGAAGAGCTCCTCCACAAGGACCGCGTGAAACCTCATATCTGGAATTCTTGGAGACGCGTCCTCCGCTCTTTGTTAAAGCCGAAGACCCTCTTGAAGCTGATGAGAGGATAAGGGTAATGGAGCAGAAGTTCAGATTAGTCTGTTGCACAGAAACACAAAAGCCATTATTTGCTGCCCAACAACTGAGAGGCCCTGCCAGTACCTGGTGAGGAAATTTATAACAGTTCAACCAGCCGGATATCAGGTCACTTGGGATGAATTTAAGCTAGCATTCCGTGAACACTATGTTCCAGAGGGAGTGCTTCACATGAAACAAGAGGAGTTCATTCGACTAAAACAAGGGGGAGATACTGTAATGCAGTATCTCAACAAGTTTAACCATTTATCCCAATACGTTATTGACCAAGTGAACACTGACCTAAAGAAAAATAATTGCTTCATGAGGGGACTCAACGACCGGCTCAAACGGGAAATGGCCACCTGCCTGGATCTTACTTATAGCAGGGCTGTCAGCACGACGCTGGCAGTAGAAGCCAAGAACACAGGCCAGGGAAAATCAAAGGGATTTGGAGGTGACAGGTCCAATCAGGGACCTGAGAAGCGAACCAGGTTGGTAATCCGACCTTTTAATCAGAATCATTCTTCGCCTCGTCCACCCTCCTATCTGTTCAAACAACCGGATTTCATTCGTCCTACCACTGCCCCTACTTCTACAAATCAGTCGAGTGCCCCTAGTGCTTGTTTCCCGGCACTCCCTAGTTCCTTCATTGGATGCTTAAATTGTGGAAAGTCTAGTCATTTTATCAAAGACTATTCATATCCGAAGCAGAATAAGTTCAACAATCAACAGAACTCTGGGAGCTCCAATGAAGGCAAAGGGAACATGGCTAATAATTCAGCAGGCAAAAATGTCAAGAAGACTGGGCGAATTTATTATACTCAAGTGGCCACTACACTGGAAGGAGAGCCGGTAATGATGGGTACGTTCCTTGTGGCCAATTACCCAGCAGTTATTCTCTTTGATTCTGGTGCTTCACATACATTCATAAGCAAGAAATTTGTGGAAAAGCATTGCATTCCTAGCACTGAATCAAGGGAAGGATTTATTATCCATTCACCTAGGGGACAAATATTTACTAATGAAGTAGTCTTCCATGTGCCAGTAACATTGGCTGAATGGGAATTTCCCACCAACATGATTGTTTTAAAAGGCCAAGACATAGATGTAATTCTGGACATGAATTGGTTAGCCCAGCATAAAGCTATCCTCAACACTGACTTAAGGACTATCAAGTTGAGCCATGGCCATGAATAGGTTCTCTTGCCCATCCCTGTAGCTATTCCAGCCAAACCATTTGGATGGGTCTATGAAGCTGTCGTGCCAGAAATCCAAGATATTCCGGTAGTACGTGAATTCCCGGATGTCTTTCCTGAAGATTTGCCTGGATTGCCTCCAGAAAGGGATGTAGAGTTTGTGATCAAACTGAAGCTCGGTACAGCTCCTATTTCTAGAAGGTCGTACCGGATGCCACCAAATGAATTGGTGGAGCTCAAGACTCAATTACAAGATTCGCTTGAGAAGGGATTCATTCGGTCCAGTTCGTCACCTTGGGGATGTCCCGCAATTTTTGTTAAGAAGAAGGATCAAACACTTCGAATGTGCGTGGACTACAGACCCCTTAATGAGGTCACCATTAAGAACAAGTACCCTCTTCCCCAGATCGATATCTTGTTCGATCAACTTACTGGAGCGCGGGTATTCTCCAAGATTGACCTCAGATCAAGTTATCATCTGATTCGTATTCGACCCGAAGATATACCCAAGACCGCATTTACTACGCGGTATGGATTATTTGAATATTTGGTTATGTCCTTCGGATTGACAAATGCTCCAGCCCACTTCACATATCAAATGAACTCGGTGTTTATGCCCGAGTTAGATAAATTTGTGGTGGTCTTCATTGATGATATTTTGATCTATTCCAAGAATGAAGAGGAGCATGCTAAACATTTATGGATCGTGTTAACGCGCTTAAGGGAACACCAATTATATGCTAAATTCAGCAAATGCACGTTTTGGTTGGAGGAAATCCAATTTTTGGGACATGTAATGTCTGCAAATGGGATTGCGGTTGATCCCAGCAAGGTCAAGGATATTCTAGAGTGGAAACCACCAACCACTGTACATCAAGTTTGAAGTTTCCTTGGGCTAGCTGGCTATTACCGCAGATAGATTCCAGATTTCTCCAAGATTGTGAAACCAATCACAAGTCTGTTAAAGAATGATACAAAATTCAACTGGTCCTCAAGATGCAACGAAGCCTTCGAGTAGCTGAAGGTATTATTGACCACTACTTCGGTATTGGCTCAACCGGACATTGAAAATCCTTTTGATGTGTAGTGTGATGCATCAGGTAGTGGTCTCGGATGTGTCTTAATGCAGGAGGGCCGAGTCATAGCATATGCTTCAAGATAGTTGCGCCGACATGAGGAGCATTATCCAACTCATCACTTGGAATTAGCTGATGTGGTTCATGCCCTTAAAATATGGTGTCATTATCTGCTGGGAAACATCTGCCATATATATACTGATCATAAAAGTTAGAAATATATTTTTACCCAGTCAGAACTAAACATGAGACAGAGGAGGTGGCCTGAGCTGATTAAGGATTATGATTTAGAAATCCACTATCACCCAGGAAAAGCCAATGTGGTGGCAGATGCACTGAGTCACAAGGCTTCCTGCCATTGTTTTACAGTAAGGACTCCGGACACCACGTTATGTCAAGAAATGGAGAAATTAAAACGGGGAATGATACAACATGGAACTTTGACCCATTTGAAGCTTGAGTCAATTCTTCTGCAAAAGATTGTTGATGCCCAAAGAAGTGAAAAGGGTATGAAACATATTCATGAGAAAATAGAAGCCGACAAAGCAAATTGTTTTAGAAAGGATGATCAAGGCATAGTATGGTTTAATAATCGCATAGTTGTGCCTAAAGATACTGATGTCCGCCAACAAATTTTGGATGATGCTCATCTTAGTCGATGTTTCATTCATCCCGGAAGCACTAAGATGTATCAAGATTTAAAGAAACACTATTGGTGGACAAAAATGAAGATTGAAATTGCACGCTATATGGCAAGATGTGACACATGTCGAAGTGTCAAAGCCATACATGTGAAGACCGCTGGACCATTGCAATCTTTGCCCATCCTGACTTGGAAATGGGAGGCCATCAGTATGGACTTCATTGTGGGATTACCCAGAACAACTAAAGGTTTTGACTCTATCTGGGTTATAATTGATCGACTTACAAAGATCGCCCACTTTCTTCCGATCAAAGTCAAGTATATAGTGGCCACATATGCGGAACTTTACATTGCTCGTATTCTCAGTCTGCACGGGGTCCCAAAAACAATTGTGTTGGATCATGGACCGCAATTTGTATCCAAGTTTTGGGAAGAACTACATAAGTCCCTGGGTACTAAGTTGCTCCACAGTTCGGCATATCATCCTCAAACAAGTGGACAGACAGAGAGTAAATCAAATACTTGAAGACATGTTGAGGGCATGTGTTATGGAATTCCCACAAAAATGGGATGGATTTTTATCATTGGCAGAGTTTTTGTATAACAATAGTTATCAAGAAAGTATTAAGATGGCACCATTTGAAGCATTATATGGATGACGGTGTCGTACCCCCTTGAATTGGTCTGAACCAGGAGAAAGGTGGTTTTTCAGGCCTGACATGTTGAAAGAGATGGAAGAAAAGGTTCAACGAATCATACATAACTTGAAAGAAGCACAAGCTCGACAAAAGAGTTATGCAAACAAACGACGCCAACCCTTGTACTTTCAAGTCAAAGATTATGTGTACCTGAAAGTATCACCAATGAAGGGTGTAACCCGTTTCGGTGTAAAAGGAAAGCTTGCACCCCGATACATTGGTCCGTTTCTGATTCTTGAAAGATGTGGACCAGTGGCGTACTGACTCCAACTACCCGAAACATTGTCTGTAGTGCACAATGTGTTCCATGTATCCCAATATAAGAAGTGTCTTCGGGTTTCAGATCGAATCATTGATGTGGTGGATGTTACCTTGGAACCAGAGTTAACATATTCAAAACATCCCATTCGAGTTCTGTATCAAAAGGACAGGGTTACCCGAAGAAGAACTCTTAAATTCTATAAGATACAATGGAACCTACATACTGAAGATGAAGCTACGTGGGAGACTCAAGACTTCTTGGAAAAGAATTTTCCAAGTTTTTTAGCTTCATGTAACTTGTGAGATATGTGCATTTGTTTGTAAAAAGGAATAGACCCCATGCCACCCCCTGCTTTGTAAGACAGTTAAGGAAATAAAAATGTGATGTGTTTCCTTTTTTACTACTCACCCTAGGACTTTAAATCTCGGGATGAGATTCTTTTATGGGGGAAGGATGTAACACCCCTGGTGTTACTGTCACTAAAACTTGAGCATAACATCATGAGCCTTGGCATATCATGTGTTTGTTACACCTAGAGTGCATTCACTAGGTAAAAATTTCAAACAAGTTGTAATGATGTGACTTGATATGTGATTAACCCCAGGGTAGAGTGCTTAACCCTAAATTAGGGCTTATGGATATAAGTGAAGCCAAATAAGTTTAAATCTCAAAAGACATGAGAAATGATCATAAGGTATCACATTTGATGGACTTTGGTGGCACCAAAACCCTAATGTGCCTAAAACCCCAAAAACAAACCCTAGAAACCTAAATTGAAACCCTAGGGGGTTAATTGTAAATTTTGTGCACTTTTGGACCCAATTGCAAATACCAAAGTAATAGAACACTACAAATCATGAGTTTCCTATATTTGAGAATTTGCAAGTCAAATAGTGGGATTTGGACTTAATTGCAAAACGCACCCCATGCACTCCATATGCCTAAATCTGAATTTAGTTGAATGGGGTCAACTTTGGAGCTCCATATCTCAAAATTCTTGGGGATTTTGCTCTTGGTCAACATAGCAAACTTGAAGAGCTATGTTAGGAGTACAAGTTTTATTAAGTGACTAAGCACTGGTGCTGTACAAAAATTGGAGATAAATGGACCTAAAGTAATATTGTCAGTCACCCATACAGCCTGATACTGGTCTAACAGTGAGTTCTCATAAACTTTGGACTTGATTCAAGCTCGATGGAGTAAGTAAATGAGCAAGGTCTTTATAGTCTAATTGTAGCTATTTTATAGAGCTACAACTTTGATACATGTGGATGGTTGAGTTGCTACATGAATTTTGAAGCAAATCACCCCCAAATATGCTTTGACAGGCGCTCTGATAAGGATCTTGATGGTACAGTGTCTACAGAAATATCCCAGATTCAGCCCCCCTCGCCGCCGGTGACCTTGCGCTCGGATTCATGCTGGCGCCGTGATTCACGCCCAGTTAAACGTAGATAACAATCACCGGGTGAAAAGATCTCGCCGTGGATAAACTTGGAGCACAGTAGTCGCTCTGTCGCTCATCTACTTGCCGGCGACGTGGCCGCGCGACCATCACCGTCGTGCCGCCGTTCCACGAGGTTATGCCACGCCATCAGCCATCTTACCATGTCGCAATTGATCCCAATACACAGCCCATCTATCACCTAAGGCCTTGCCACGGTAACAGCCACGATCACCGCGCTAGTGACTCAGTCCCTCTCTCCGGCCGCCTCGCGTCTTCTCAAAATTAGACGCCACCGCCGATGGCACCTATAAATTGTCACCCCAGTGAGCTTCGCTAAGTAATCACACACCCAACGCACCCGCCCGTGCCTCAGATTGTCCACCAGAGCGCTCCAATTTTGAAATTCCCCCAAATTAGTTAGAACTCCACCGTGAGTGATCTCACTGTGGCCAGCTCTCTGCAAGTCCGTTCACGCCCTCCTTGCTCTCGTTTCAATACCCATGTATGCTATAGATGCTCATCGGCCCAGCCAATTGAACTAGACATGGGTAGATCACTGGGAACACCTAGGATTACCTTCAGTATGCGCCATCACCATGGACAGAGAGTTCTCGACCTGGAATTGTGCAATTAGTTAAGGGATTCCTGTCACCGGGATTAGAATTAGGGGTCGAGCAAATAAGGAGCCTAGCCGTTGCGTTTTCCGGCTAGGGTAAGCTCGCCAGAGCCACTGCTCCGCCGTTCATGGTCGGGGACCTCAACCTGCGAAGGAATAGAAAGGGAGGGGCCTCGGTGCAAATGTCAGTGACACATAGAAATAGTGCGCAGGACTCTTAACCAGTTTTTCAAATGGCCAGGGTCCTCTATGCAAACCTGGCAACGCGGGCGCACGCGCGGGCGCGTTTCGACTGTCGTGGGCCGGCTCGGGCTAGATTGAGCCTGTTACTATTTATGCTTTCTCTTTTTCTTTTTCTGCCATACTTAGGAAATTCATAAGAAATTATAGAAAAATAATAAAAAATATGAGACCAATTTTGCTGGACTCCTAAATTTCTCTAGTATTTAATAAAAATAGTTCCAAGATTTTTAGTCCAAACTAGGAATTATGTAGTATTTAAGAAGGCTTAAACCTAGTCTCTTGGAATTTTATAAATTATTTAATAACTCCAAAAATCACCAAACTTTTTGGATAAGCCTAATATGATGTTTAGATCCCATGAGTGAAGTTTGACTTGTTTTGGACATTGTTTGATTCCCAAACCCAAAACCCTGGTCTCCTAGGTAGTATCTGCCTTATGAAAATGAAGTACTAACTCCGAAAACCCTAGTTTTCCCCAGTGTACCATGAAGGAAAGTTGTATTCAAGATACAACTTAATGTATCTCTTCTATCATTGCATTTTCATAAGCATTACATGAGCATTCATGGTTATATATGGTTATGTATAGAGAACGAGGAAGAAATAACTGTTGAAGAAGAGGAGACTGCTCCATCAACAGAAAATCCACCTACCGGGAACTGTTTTTACTTCGACATCTGTGGAACAGAGCCCGACTCTCCTACAACACAAGGCAAGCCCCGGTGCATTTGCCACCTCTTTGCTATTTGAAAATCTTTTATCACCTTATATGATGCATTAGGTGATAGGAGTTGTGTGCTAAACCAATTGTTGCATTTCCTTCCTTGGAACTGATTACCAATCCTTGATTACCTGTTTTATTAAAAAGGTTCTTCTCATGCTTAGTCCTGCCTTAGAAAAACAAATGTTTTGTTTTAAACAAAAGATGATGCTTCAAGTGGATTGGGATGTTTTCAAAATAAAACTTGATGGTGGATCCGTCATGGCCATGATGGATTCAACATCTGAAAAGATGTACCTCTGCCAGATACCGAACTTTGGGTTTAAAATAATAAAGCTGAGACCGGACGGGTGACTTCCACGAGAAGGAAATCTCGGTGTAGTGTCTCCGTCTGAGTCGATTAAGGACCGTCTCGATGTAGGCTTGCTGATTGAGGTCCTTTTAACTGGTCACATGCCTCGTCATGGGTAAGCTTTGCCTCGGGCAGAATAATACCAGAAAGGCCAACATGCAATGGGAGTGGAGAGATGACGAGAGTAGTGTGTACCCTCCGTGGCAAGAGACTGGACGGTGGTGTATCTGTGCTCTCGGTTGGCGTGAACCCGGTCTGGTCTTAAAAAACCCGGTGGCAAATTGACATATGCAAAGGTTGAGATCCTTCTGAGTGAATATGTACTTCAAGCTCTTGTGATCGGTGTACACTTGGCACTTGGTTCCCATAATATAATGTCTCCATATCTTGAGCGCATGCACTACGACTGCTAGTTCTAAGTCATGAGTGGGGTAGTTCAACTCATGTTTTCGTACCTGACGAGACGCATAGGCAATCACGTGTCCTTCTTGCATAAGAACACATCCCAGGACTTGGCCACATGCATCACAATAAATATCAAATCCCTTCTATAGATCTGGCATAACCAACAATGGAGGTGACATCAATCTCATCTTTAATTGATCAAAGCTATCTTGGCACTTCGAGTCCCACTTGAACTCTCTCCCCTTCTCTACAAGTGAGGTCATAGGCTTAGCAATCTTAGAAAACCCTTCAATAAATCACTGATAATAGCCTGCAAGTCCCAAGAAACTCCGGACCTCAGTAACTGTAGTGGGTATTTTCCACGCCATTATCCACTGATATCCCACCATTAGAAATGATATGTCCAAGGAATGCCACTTCATCAATCCAGAACTCGCATTTGCTATACTTGGCATAGAGTTGATTATCCCGTAGCTTTTGTAGCACCAATCTCAGATGTTCCTCATGATCACTATCATTCTTGGAATAAATAAGAATATCGTTGATGAAAACCACGACAAATCTGCCAAGATACTCCATGAACACCTTATTCATCAGATTCATAAAATAGGCTGGTGCATTAGTTAGTCCAAATGACATAACTGTGAATTCATATAAACCATATCGGGTTGAGAAAGCCGTCTTGGGAAAATCAGATGGCCTAATCTTCATTTGATGGTAACCCGATCGGAGATCAATCTTCGAGAATACCCTTGCACCTCTCATCTGATCAAATAAATCCTCAATGTGGGGTAACAGATACTTGTTCTTCACAGTAACATAATTAAGGGATCTATAATCCACACACATCCTTTGCGATCCATCTTTCTTCTGTACAAACAGAACCGGCGCTCCCCAAGGTGAGGAACTCGGACGAATGTACTCAGCCTCTTGGAACTCTGTTAACTTCTTCTTAAGTTCTTTTAACTCTTCTACGGACATCCTGTATGGCCGTTTAGAAATAGGAGCAGTCCCAAGTAAGAGGTAGTTACTGCAATTTCAACCTCAAATCTTTCTCCTTTAGGGCTGGTGAGTTCTATAGTGCCCCTACCACATTGTATAATGGCCTTAGCCTTTCTTAACCATGACATACCAAGGATCAGATCTATACTGCTTTCCTCGAATATTATAGGGGTAGCCCATAATTCTCTTCCCATAATTGTCAATGTCAATCTATGTGTCATATAATTTGCCTCAACATGCCCTTTAGGTGTAATTACTATCATTGGTGTTTTGATATTTTGCAGTGGTAACTCATTTGTGTTGGCATATCGAGCAGACATAAATGAATGTGTAGCACTAGAATCAAATAATGTTGTTGCAGGAATTGCATTAATATAAAGCATACCAAGTGCGATGTCAGCTCCTTCAGCAGTAGCATCAGTGCTGACTTGATTAACCCTGGCAATAGTGACTCCCTTGCCATATCCTGGAGTCTGCTGCTTGTTCTGCACGGGTGTAGTAGCAATCCTCTGTGGACAAGCATTAGCATAATGCCCAGTCTTACCACACTTATAGTATGTGGTACCAGCACTCTGTCCTGAAAATTTCGCTGGGGTGCTAGTGGGGGTAGCCTGACGAGTCGGTGGAGTCCCCTGAGGTGTGTGCTGAGCTGGACGCTGGCCTCCTCCAGTGTGAACTGGTGTACCTTGGGGTGCAACGTAGCGAGGACGAACGTTGTTGTTTCACTGACCCTGGGATATTGCCTTCCTCTTGAAATCTCCCAGCTGAACATGCTTGTGTTCAATAGCTAGGGCCTTATCAAGCAGCCTCTGGAATGACAGAAATGTGTGAGTCACTAAAGCATACTGTAGTGGCCCATTGAGTCCCTCAATGAAGTGTTCCTACTTCCTCTCATCTTCAGCCACTTCATCTGGTGCATATCTTGAGAGCTAAATGAATCGGTCACGGTACTCGCTGACTGACATGCTCCCCTGCTTCCGCGACAGAAACTCTTTCTTCTTGATCTTCATCAGTCCAGCAGGTATGTGGTTGTTCCTGAACTGAGTAGCAAACTCCGCCCATGTGATAGTATTAGCAGCATCGTGGGCAGCAGTGTAAGATTCCCACTAATCAGCAGCAGGACCAGTTAGACGACAAGAAGCATAGAGAACCTTCTCTTGGTCAGAGCATTGGGCAATAATCAACATCTTCTTCATAGACTTTAGCCAATCATTAGCGTGCAGAGGATCTGGAGAGCTGGCAAACGTTGGTGGCTTATGGCTCATGAACTCTCGGTGCTTGTCCCGGGGTGGAACTAGTGGTGGTGGTGGAGGTGGCAGTGGTGCTTGCTGCTGTTGCACCCTTCGCTCCTGGCACATCTCCACCCTCTCTTAACGCATCTCCTGACGTTCCTGCCGCATCTGCGCGTGCATATCCGCCATAGTATCAGCCATTTGTTGCATTATCCGCATCTAGGCTGCAACTACTGGATCAGCTCCGATTGGTGGAGGATTTGGAGGATTCGGAGGATTCATCTCGGCTTGCTGTTGTTGTCTAAGTATCCTTACATTGTGTCGATTGGGAGGTAGATCAATTCCACCACCCTTCCTGGTATTGACCATCTGAGTTTGAAACATATGGTAAGATAGATTTGTAGACAAGGCAAGTAATTATGAATCATGTTACTTTGGGGGATTTATTAGCTAAGTAGATTTATGTTTTACCTACTAAAGCTAATACATTACCATATGGTGGTACATGCTAAGATGCCCGACTATAATGTTTCAATCAATCAAAGAAGCAAATCAGGCATTATCATCAAAACAATCAACCAACATTTTTAAATAGAGAAAATAGTTTTAATTTTGTCTTAGGTCACCTATCTCTTAAAGAGGTCATAAATGTAGGACTCCAAAGTGTGAAATCCATCTTGTCTTAGAGTAGAAAAGATAAGATTAATCAGAGTAGATCAGCAAAAAGGTGAGATAGGATCAAGATAAGTATAGAAAGAATCAGAGTAAGTTAAGTAGGTAATGGTTTTGTCCATCTCTATCTAGGTTTCGTCCTACATTCAACATTTCCTCTGATACCACTTCTGTAACACCTGGATTTAAGGGATAAAACCGGGTGCATTGTAATATCCCAGCAAAAACATGTTGACCAAAAGTTGATCTTCGGTGTGTGGATGTGAGAAAGGGTTGTGGGCCGTTGGATGCTAAGTCTGAAGTCATCTCAGGCGTCGTTTCTTTTCTCCCACAAAAACCCTAGGTGCCCCCCGCTTTTCCACTTCCTGGCCGCCCCTCCCCTCCCTGGAGCCACCCCCTCTCCTTCCCATTGCAGCTGCCCTCTACCCTCTCCACTGCTTCCTCCTCCCTATAAATCTCCTCCATGCAGCAAGGATCGAGAAGAGAAGGAGCAAGTTGGATTGAAGAGGAAGATAGGATAAAGGAGATGTTCTATCCCCATCTCTTCTTGCAGATTTTCTTGGGGAAACCCTAGGTAAGGATGGGATCCTTGTTCCTCCCTGTAATTAAGTGTTTTTGGAGGTTTCGGATCCCGGGGATTAAAGGATTAGAGGTTGGATTAGATGTGGGGTTAGATTTTGATCTCGAATTTTGTCTCTGTAGAATGGCAGATTCGACAGTTTATGTGCATGCCAGTTTTCCGTGGTCTTAGTTGCCTCAAAAAAATAAAAAGACTATCTATGAGTCGTAGATAATTTGTAGATCTTTCCATGGTTGCAAAGAACACCTCAATCGGACATCAGATCAGAGAGTAATTGCAGTTTGATTATAGCAGTTTTTCAGACTCATAATTCTGTGCAGAATCTGTTCTCTTAAGATTTAGTCAATTCAATCAACAGAATTAAACTTTAGGTTAGTAAAAGAAATTGTAGATAATTTCATAAGCTTTCCAGATTGATAAAGATTGTATTCATATGAATTTTGAAACTCCAGTTATTTTTGTTTTACTGTGGTTGTTCATGTTTGCCTAGCAAAAAATGAACTGGTCTGTTCATTGGTGGGTTTCATCTAGTAAATAGCAGAATTGGCTCTTCCAACTATAGAGACGTTTGTAGAGGGATAAAAGTTCTTACTACCAGCAGAATTTCATAATTTTTGGTTGAGTAGTTTGGGAGATATCGAATTTTGAAGTTAACTATTCTGTTGTCTGAAACATATTCAGTCAGTTATCTTGTCAGATGTTTTAGAACTTATAGATGGCAATATTTAATTATCCATTGAATACCAAAGTTGTAGAGTATTTTGTGTAGATACTCCTATAGTATTTGTTTGATATCACCAATGTTGGGGACTTGTTCTCAAATGCTATGAATTAAGAACAAGGCAACACAAAATGTTAAATGTTAATGCCCTTCGTGCTTCGAAGCATTATTTCCCTTAGGATATAACGATCTTCGGACGAAGGTTATGAAGGACATACCTTCATAAATTTGACATGTATAACCAAAGGATGAAGCTTATAAAACACAGGAAAATAATATAAATAATAATATAACAGCATAAACATTTATTATTGAACTAATCTTGAATACATGAAAACTATATCAAATTACATTTGTATCTTGAGCTTGACAGAAGACCAAGGCAAGAGTAAGATGCGAAAAAAAAGTGTGAAGAGTACGGGGTACTGTTCATCTATTTATAAGCACAGGACGTAGCCTGTGAGAAATTACATTCATGCCCTTTACAAATGGTTACAATCACAACACAGGTTATCATGGGCCAGTTAGTCATTTCATCTTTAAGTCGGTGCATCGGGAGATACGCTACGAAGCTCCCTAACTGGTAGCTTCGGTATTGTGTTCTAGCCTTCCGAAGGTGTTTCTTCTCTCAAGACCTTCGGCGACAAAGTAGCCCACCAACAGTAGCCCCTTCATGGTGCCAGGTCATTTTTCGTAACGAGCTCGACCCGTGAAAAAATCTTTTAGGCTTCGGAATGCCGAAGGTCTGAAAAACACCTTCCCTGAGCTCGTTGTCGAGAAACGATTTAAATATTCCCAGTGCAAGGTGGTCCCACCACAGGGCGGGTACGCACGTGTTGGGGGCCTTCGGCTTCCGAAGGTCCTCAAAAACATGATTTGACAATGTTTTCCAAGTATGCGAGCAGGTATCTTCGGAATCAGGTTACGGGTATACAAGAGCATGGTCAAGACGAAGCTTGACTGGGATGGAAGGCGATCATGACGAAGGATAAGACGATCACGAAGCTATGTGCAAAAAAGCTTCGGCATGACAGCAGAAAAGGGGAACTGACTTAAAGATGAAAAGCCAAATTAGACCTCGAAGAATTACTATAGAGTTATTGATAAATGTAAAGGGCATTAATGTAATTTTACACGGGCTGCGTCCCGTGCCTATAAATAGATGAACAGTACTCCCGTACTGTTCACGCTGACTTGGCATTCGCTTTTTGCATCACGCCCGTACCTTTACTTTTCATCAATCCGAAGGTACATTTATAATTTGTTTTTATGGATTTGATAATAAAAAGAAGTTGATAAAAATATCTGTATTATTATTTGTATTTGATATATGTGTCCTTCTTCATCATCTATCGAAGTTACGAAGGTCTTTTTCTTCATAACCTTCGTCCAGAATTCATTATATCCGAAGGGACATAATGTTTATAAGGACGAAGGACTTTAACATTTAACACTTTTTATGTTGCCTTGTTCTTAACTCGAAGCATTTGAGAACAAGTCCCCAACATTGGCGCCCACCTCCGGTGAACTCACGTCCATTTCTTGAGTTTTGAACACCTTCGGCAAGCATCACCTTCGTCATGCCGCCGAAGAAAGCTTCAGCCACAGGGGCTGCCACTCTGCAGATGCTGGATCCCAATCAGGATGTCCTTTCTCTTAGGGAGGCCCGAAGCCAGAAGAGGAAGGCCACTAGTCCGACGCCTCCGGAGGATGATTTGGATCAAGAAATCCAAAACTTGGAAATGCTCCACCAACAGGTTCAACGAAAGAAGGAAAAGATGGCTCGTCTAGCTGACCTACAGAGGCAGATAGATGAAGCTTCGGAAGAAGTTCGTCATCTTGCTCAAGATGACCAGAACCGAAGGCCTCCGCGCAGAGAGCTTCATCAGGAGGGCTTCTACAACGAGGACGACTGGTATGAAGATTTCCATCATGGAAATTTTGCTTTTGATGATGCTTCTCCCCTGTCTACAGAACTACAGGCTACACCATGGCCCCAGTCTTACAAGCCCCCCAGCTCCCCATGTACGATGGTCATTCAGACCTAAAGCAATTCTTGATGAGCTATGAAGCAACCATATCTTCGTATGGTGGCAATACTGCAGTCATGGCAAAGTCCTTCGTCATGGCCGTCAAGAGTGTTGCACAAACCTGGTACTCTTCTCTTCAGCCAGGAACAATCACTTCATGGCAGAAGCTAAAAGACATGTTGATAACCAGCTTCCAAGGGTTTCAAACCAAGCCGGTCACTACTCAAGCCTTATTCCAGTGCACCCAGGACCACGAAGAGTACCTTCAGGCGTATGTCCGAAGGTTCCTGCGCCTGAGGGCACAGGCACCAACAGTGCCCAATGAAAGTGTCATTGAGGCCATGATTAAGGGACTTCGGCCGGGACCTTCAGCTCAATATTTTGCCAAGAAGCCTCCCCAAACTTTGGAGAAGTTGCTCTAGAAGATGGACGAGTAAATTCGAGCTGACAATGACTTTCGCCAAAGAAGGGAGGAAGCATTCAGGTTCTCTGAAATGACCAGGGGCTTCGGAGGAAGATTCCATCCGAGGCACGTCAGGTCAATTCACAATTCTACTCAAACTGATGATAGAGGGAGTCAACAGCAAAGACCACAATACTCCTCACAAGCTTCGGGGCAGCAGCAAAGCTCTTTCCGACCGCCAGCGCCAAGGGGCAGAGGCGCTAGGGGCTTCGGGGGAAGATTTGGGGATCAGCCAAGAAAAATTTACTGCCTATTCTGTGGTGAAGACAAGGGCCATACCACCAGGATGTGCCATGTTACCATCCAGAAGCAAAAGGAGATAGCAGAAGCTGCAGCACAACAGAGTCAGCCGAAGCAGGTCATGCATACTGCTTCGTACCATTCGCCTTACATTCCAGAATATGTAGGCAATCACCCTGCAGCTTCTGTTGCTTCGGTAAGCCAACCCCAAGCATCTTGGCAACAGCCTCCACTGCCACCACCAACACAACGAGCTCAGCAGCCAGAAGGGAGTCAGCACACTCACCTCCATCGAGACTTCAGAGAGGAGTCCGAAGCTCGCACAGTCAATAGCACTGTGCCAGAGTCGAAGCACATTTACTGACAAATATCCTACCTCGACAGCAGCTTTTCGCATTTTCGCATTCAGTATTACTTTCTTTTTAGTAAGGACCAATTATGGGAAGTTTAAGTGTCTTTTATCGTTTTTCAATCTCTTGTAATAGTTTCGCTTTTTATCATAATGAAAATATATCTTCTCCATAGGCTTGAGTTGCCGAAGCATAAGAATTTATGGTGGCATGGAGGACCTTCGAATTATAAAAAATTCGTTCTAAGGAACGCAGTGCAACTTCTTCGAAGTAGTAAAAAGTCGTTCCTAAGGGAGCGCAGTTTAAGTTTTCTGCTCAAAAGTCGTTCCGAAGGGAATGCAGAGCTTACAGCGAAAAATAAACGCTGATTCCGCTGAAAGTAAAAGGCGAAGAAGCTCCTAAGGGAGGCTTACAGCGAAAAATAAACGCTGATTCCGCTGAAAGTAAAAGGCGAAGAAGCTCCTAAGGGAGGATTACAGCGAAAAATAAACGCTGATTCCGCTGAAGTAAAAGGCGAAGAAGCTCCTAAGGGAGGCTTACAGTGAAAAATAGATGTCGACCTTCGGCAAATACCATTTTGCATAACATCACATCATTACATCATTCGCATAGCATAACATCATACATCATAGTGCATCAACAACGCGAGAAGGGGGGGTCTTGTTATTCGAAGAATCGTTTTTGAAGAAATAGTGACACGGCACAAACAATAGCCATTGGGGAGTTATATCGTCGTCAAAACTCTGAAATGGAAAGATCTATTGATTATTGATTTCACGAGAATTGGTTACTGATTTTATAAGAACACGGATATTATTTACGAAGCATGAAAAGAAGGGAAGGTGTTTTTTTCGCCAAAGGCTCAAAAACGGTATGTATCTAATGTTTCATGCATCGTAAAGAATAGAATTATAAACAGCTAATATATTACATCCAAAGTTACACAATATTACACATGATTCTCAACAAGCATTACAATCTAAATGTTTTTACAGCACCATTTAATCTTCCCTTAAGACTACTTCTGCAGCTTCGTTTAGAAGCTGATCAACAACTTTATCCATTATGGCTTCGGCCATCTGTCTAATTTCATCATCCCCCTTCGTGTGGGGGCCCGGAGATAGCTCAGAAGGTTCTGAGGGAAGAGAAGATACAGATATATTACTATTACAAACCATGAACAAGGTCGAAATCAAAAAATTACAACAAAGAGTCAAAAACCACTAATTAATACCTATTTGCCCTTCGGGCTCTGCGCTTTTCTCAGCAACCTCTGCTACTTTTCTAGCATCATGGATGCCTTTTTCGCTCTTTTGAATAATTTCTCAGGCCATTTCCCGGCCGCCATTGTCCCTGATGTCGGTAAAAAATTTTCCACCGACCAGGCTTGCTTCGACTGAGGGGTCTTTAATATCTTCGGAGGATAAGGTAGCTTCGGATTGTGCTAAAGATTTTACATGCTCGCAGCCTTTCCTCTCCAAAATAGTAGCAATCCCCCTGGCACCCGAAAAAGCGCATATGTCTCCGCGGCTATTCAAAATTTCCTCAAAGGCCTCAGCTTCGTGACTGATCCATTCAATCGGGCCTTCGGGGTTACCCCTTGTGAAGTTTTCCTTGCTCGAGAATGCGCCAACGCTGGCGAAGCTAGTTTTTATTTTCTTAGTGCATTCTATAGATTTGTCATAGCACCTTTTCTTGGATGCCCGAAGCTCTTCAACGTTTCCTTCTAAATGATTTGCCCACTGATCGCTAAGTTCTCGTTTCGTCTCTTCAAGTATGCGCTCTTCTTTAGCTCTGGCTAACTGTTTCCGAAGATCTTCAATTTCGAGCTTCTGAGCCTCAGCTTGAGCCTTAGAAGTAGCTTCGTCTTCCTTTATCTTATCCACCAATGTAAGCAGAATTTTATCTTTTTCCAAAGCTTCGTTTCTTAGCTTAATAACCTCTGTTCGTAGGTTGTTAAAAGCAATATTATAGCTCTCGTCTTCAGCATTCTTTTGCGCTCTCAAAGCATTGCTAAGTATTAAACCCTATATGAAAAGAATTAGTATAAGAATAAAAGAATAATTCAAAAATTATAAATTTCCAAATATACAATTTTCATACCTTCAGACTATTATATGCAAGGCTATCTACAAGATCGTCCTTTGTCATAGCGCAGAGGCCAGCTTCAAGCTTCGGGAACCCCATACTCCTGGCCATCTCCCGGCAGACAGATAATTCTTTGTTGTCTGGGAGGCAGTATAAGAAGTCATCTTCGTCTGTGCCATTGAATACTAAGGCCCCCTTTGGATACTTCAATTCTCGAGCATAATGATTAGCTTCAAAAATCTCTTCTTCAGATAATCTTTTTCCCGAAGCATGTCGTACAATATAATCAAGGGCTTTGGAGGATGCTTCGGGGGCAGCAGTGTCAGTTTCTTCAACCAAAGTTGGCTCTGCCATTTTTGTTTCTTCGGCTTCCAAGGATTTTACCTTGGTGGGCTCTGAAGGCCCAGCTTCAGTTTCAGATTGTTGCTTTGAAGCTTCGGCGACAAAGGCTCCAGTATGTACTTCAAAAGTTTTCACAGTTTGCTTCGGAGTTGTTGTTGAAGATTTAATTGACTCCAAAACATCCAGCACATTAACCATCCTTTTTCTTTTCGAGGTCACTGCTGGACCCTTTTGGCTTTTTACTGCCTCAATTTTTGCTGAAGGACTTAAAACTTTTGACGCTTTAGTTTCTTCAGTCCTTGGTTCTCCTATCTTTTCTGTCGCTGGCACTTGGCCAGATCATCGATTTTCGGCAGCGGAATTGGTTCTTTAGCTTCGGTGGCCGAAGAGGTCTTACCGACAAACTCAGGCACTGTGGCTGGTTCAATATAACGTGGCCGGTGTGTGAGAACCTTTACCCTTTTTCTCTTCGGCGCCGGCTCGCTAGGAGCGGCTGAAGCAGTTTCCTTCGCAGAAGATGTATTCTTTCTTTTTTGACCCCGCGCTGGATAACGGTAGTCGGGGTAGACAAACCCAATTGCATCAAATACCCAGTTGAGCCTCTTCCTCTTTCGGCCTCCGAAGGCCACCGATAATGCAGTATCTTCGGCCTTTGAGTATACACCAAGCAATTCATCACTGATGGCCTCAATACTTTTCAACCAGTCATCATCCGGCTCAACAAATTTATCTCCGTATTTAAATGTGTATTTCAGCCTGACTAGTCCACCTTCGTTACTTTCTTTAATGGTCTTCTTCGGCATTTCCCATTTTTCTGCAAGTGGCCATACTCTGAAGGCAATGTGTTCTTGGACCAAATCCTGTGTCCCAATAAAAGAGCAAACAACACCGAAGGCTCTCTGGCATTCTTCGGCTGCTTCATTCATTTCCACCTTCGGCCTCCGCAGGCTGAAGCGTTGCCAGATAGGACGCATAATGATACTTTTAATATCTTCCCATGATTTCAAGTCATTCTTCACGTAAAACCATTCCGTCATCCAGTCGCCGGGCCACCTCTTTCGAAAGGTTGGCACGGGGCAGCTCGACCCAGACCGGGCGCCGAAGCTGTACCAGCCAAAATTGTTGTGATACTATTCTTTACCCCAGGGTTTTGTCTCATACAATAACTCATGCATGTTGCAGAAACTTTTCGCATTAGGTTCCAAACCTTGGCTCCTCACGGCCCACACAAAGATGCTCATCCTTATGATTGCTTCGGGGGTAAGTTGGTGAAGGTAGATTTCAAATATCTTTAGTATTTCCACAACAAAACTGCTCAAGGGAAATCGTAATCCAGCCTTTAAGAAGCTTCGGAATACCACGACTTCATTTTCCTCAGGAGTCGAACAAGTCTTCTCTCCTTCGTCAGCCCTCACAACGGACAAGTCCCGAAAATATCTGCCCCTCATATTGACAAGATGATTTTCTTTAATACTGGATTTACCAAAAATCGCATGGCTTGGTCGCCAAGGTCGATCTTCGGAGTCTTCACCACCACTATCCACATCATAACTGTCACTGTCACCAGTATCTTCAGATAAACCCTCCAAAATCTCCTTAGTAATCTTCTCTGTATTAGTCTTTGACATTGATTGAAGAAAGCCCAGATGCATCTCCTCAGAAAGACTTAGCTTCGAATCACCAACAGCTTTCTTATCTTCAGACATCTTTGGAAACGCTGAGAAAGTGCTCTCGAAACCGAAGCTTAAAAATCTAAAAAGCCAAGCAAGTGTTGTTGCGCGTAGGCTAAAAGTTGGGTGAGTAAAAGCAGATGGCAAGAGAGCGTGCCAAATAAACTCGTGGTGAGCTCTTATTTATACACCTAGTGCGTTGAAAACTGGAGGGTCTCGCTTGTCAAAGACTGTTGCTATTCTAGCAAAGAGAAGGTGTTTTTTCGAACCTTCGGCTTAAAGCCTTCGTCCATATCGCAATATGAATTTATCATTCCAGCAAATTAATATTGCGAGGGGCTACTGTTGGGGGCCTTCGGCTTCCGAAGGTCCTCAAAAACATGATTTGACAATGTTTTCCAAGTATGCGAGCAGGTATCTTCAGAATAAAGTTACGGGTATACAAGAGCATGGTCAAGACGAAGCTTGACTGGGATGGAAGGCGATCATGACGAAGGATAAGACGATCACGAAGCTATGTGCAAAAAAGCTTCGGCATGGCAGCAGAAAAGGGGAACCGACTTAAAGATGAAAAGCCAAATTAGACCTCGAAGAATTACTATAGAGTTATTGATAAATGTAAAGGGCATTAATGTAATTTTACACGGGCTGCGTCCCGTGCCTATAAATAGATGAACAGTACTCTCGTACTGTTCACGCTGACTTGGCATTCGCTTTTTGCATCACGCCCGTACCTTTACTTTTCATCAATCCGAAGGTACATTTATAATTTGTTTTTATGGATTTGATAATAAAAAGAAGTTGATAAAAATATCTGTATTATTATTTGTATTTCATATATGTGTTCTTCTTCATCATCTATCGAAGTTACGAAGGTCTTTTTCTTCGTAACCTTCGTCCAGAATTCATTATATCCGAAGGGACATAATGTTTATAAGGACGAAGGACTTTAACATTTAACACTTTTTATGTTGCCTTGTTCTTAACTCGAAGCATTTGAGAACAAGTCCCCAACAACACGATCTGGTGTTTCCTCTTCTCACGCCCAGCGGTCCACCATCCAGTGAACGCGAGCGGCTGTTCGGCGGGTGTAGGTAGCTTGACGATTCACCTTCCGACCTGCGGCACTATATAAACAGACGGGTAGGTGTGAAGTTACTACAACATTCATTACTATCGTACTGTTGTGCTGCTGAAAAATTTGACCATAGCCGAAGCTTATGCTTCGTATTCTCAGTTAAAGCATCGCCTTGTTTTTAGCTTCGTCAAAAGAGAGAGCTTCGGCAAAATCAAAAAGTAATCAACTTCATCAAAACCGGAAGAGTTTCAGCATCAAATGGCTAGGGTGCGTTCAACTGCAAGGGTGACTCGTCAGGGAGAAGATACCGAGGTCACCGAGACGGCACCAATTTTCGAAGTCATGAAACGATCGGGTCTAGTTGTGACAGAGGGAACTACTGACAAAGGTCCACCTGCTGCCAAAACCGAGCAGGCAGATATTGAAGAGGGCGATACTGGTAAAGAAGAGATTGATTATAACACCATTATGCCATCCAAGCCCAGCCATTTGGATTTTGGGAAGTCGACTGTCTCTAAAGCTGATATGCCCATGATGACGAAGCTAGGCTACTTTGGGGAAGCCGAAAAGAAGTTGATTCTCTTTGGCGGGGAAGAGACCATCCCGAAACTAGAAAATGATGAAGTGGTAGTTTTTAAGAGCTTCTTCAAAGCAGGGTTGAGGTTTCCCATGCACGGAATGATTGCAGATGTGTTGGAAAATTTTGAGATTTATCTTCATCAGATGACTCCTAACACTATCGTTAGGCTCAGCATTTTTTTCTGGGCTCTTTGAAGCCAAGGAGTGGAACCACTTGCCGAAGCCTTCTGCCGGGTGCACGAACTTCACTATCAGACGAAGGCTAGAGAAGATGGATTGCATGAGAACTTTGGCTGTTATAATTTTGCATATCGCAAAGACATGAAGACACCGGTGGTTAGCTACCACACCAAGTGGCCAACCGGTTGGAAGACTGAATGGTTCTATGTTAAGATAGATGAGCAAAAGGAGAAGCTAGTTCAGAGCCTGCTGGAGCTAACCTTCGGGTTGACTAGGCCTCAGTGCAACATGACGCCGGGGGAACCATGCCCGGATGCTGTGGGCGAATTTAGAGTTATATCTGAACATATTGGTACTAGGGATTTAGTTCAGGAATACCTAGCCAACAAGGTATTCCCAGCGCTAAAGGAATGGGGTATGCCGAAGCTTAAAGGTGAGAAGAAGAAGAATGAACTCGTTCGGCTACCCTATCATTTTAAGTTCAAGAAACACTTCAAAGAACCCTACCAAGAATGGTTGGACACAATTGAAGTTATGTGCAACGAAATGTTGGGCAACTATACGAAAAAGAAGATCAATTGATGACTGTAGCCTTTGGCACCCGACCGAAGCGAAGGTTGAATCGGGTGATGGATGCCCTGAATTTTGAATATCCTGACTATGAGCGATTGAACAAGGGTGCCAAAGGGCAAAAAAGAAAAAGAATTGTTAGCATTCTGGGTAGAGAAGCTGCTAGAATGGTGAAAGAGGATGAATAAATTCTGAAGAAGAGAAAATTTAGCCCTGAGCCGAAGGTAGTTGCTCCGAAGAAAAGGAAAGCTGTGGCTCCGAAGCAAGAAGCGACTAATATAGAGGAAGAGACTCCTTCAACACCTTCTGCTGCCGACGCGGAAGAAATTCTAAAGGTAATGACTGAATCTTTGCCTATCAAGCTAAGTCCACTAGGGCCACATCTGACGAAGCTTTTACAGAAGGAAAAGGAGCCCTCGGCAGCGAAGAAGCCTGCTGGGCTGAAAAAACGTAGAATTATCCATGTGATTGAAGCCATTAAAGAAACACCACTGCTGGCCTTGGCGTCAAAAACACTAGCTGTCGAGAGCGCTACTGCTGCCGAAGCTGCACCCACCGAAGCTGGAACTACCGAAGCTGGGACTGCCGAAACTTCAACGGCCGAAGATACAAATCTAGAGAGCACATTTTCTGATATTAACAAAATGCTCCTAAATATGGCCGCGGAAGAAGCTGCTACAGTCACTGAAGAGACCCTGGCCACAGTGCCTCGAAAAGAAAAGGAGAAAGCCGAAGATACTTCGTAGGAAAAGGACTTTGATTTCCAAAACATAATTGGTCAGGAGTTATCTGAAGCTGAGAAAGAAGAGTTGAAAGATTACGCTATATCATGTGGTTACAAACCAGGAGCACTGCTCTTCGGCGGCATTGACGATGAAAGCTTAGGTTGCCTCCGAGACCAAACTGGAGCGAAGGTTACCAGTACTCTGTCGAAGAGTATTGGTTTCCCGAAGCTTGAGGCCGATATTAGCCGCTACCGATGACAGCATATCGTCGGTAGTTTGTTCTATTCTAATTTCAAGGTAAAAACTTTTCTTCGGCTTTTCATTGTTTTAACGACGAAGGAGTTTTCTGACGAAGGTTGTTTTTGCACAGAGTATGCTATTAAGTAAGGTTTTGAAGATGCAATAGGACCTTGAAGACAAAAAACATGAGGTTATAATTGAAGGTTTAGAGAGCAAAATAAAAGATCATGCAGCTGCTCTTGAAAAGAAAGATTTCGAACTTCAAATAGTGGATGGTTTACTGGCAGAAGCTGAAGCCAAAATTGCAAAATTGAATAGTGAACTCCTCTCAAAGTCAGAAGGCTTCAAACAAGAAAAGCATAAATTTGATGCGAAGTTTGAGGCTGAAGTCGAAAAGAGCTCAAATCTGCAGAAATCACTGAAAGAGCTTCAAGATAAATGTCTAGACTTCGACAACCGATGCGTGCAGCGGCTAAAGCAGGTTTTCAACTCGGTTGGAGCCAACTCTGAGAAATTCAATCCTTCGGTTGAAGACCTGCCAGGGACCTTCGAACACATTGAGGGCGAAGTTGATGCTCTTGATGAAGTTATAGATGGACACGGCGATTTCTGTGCCCTGCTAGCTTCTCGGGGCACAGCTGTTGCCTTTATGAAATCTGGTTGCACGCATGGGAAAATTGTTAATAGACCAAACTTCAGCTTATCACCAGTAGATTTAACTGATATCCCCAGCCTGGCTCGGAGCATAGGAAATAGATTCATAACACAAATCTGGACGAAGGGCGGGCGAGACATGGCTTGCGACGAAGCTCGAAGCCACCTTAAGTCGGTAAGAAATGTGTGCCTACTGCTTTACCTTCTCCTCGAAATTTGCACTTTTCTCATACCGCTTTGATATGTACAGGATAACGAAGTTGAGGAACAGTGAGCCGAAGCTTGACAAGTGATCTGAAGCTTAATGATGATGAAGCTGAAGACCTTGCTGCGAAAAAACTCTAGAAAAAATATTGTATTATCCTTGTAAAAAATATTGTAATTTAAGACTCAGATACTTATTCTATAAATTTGTCCATACCTTGTAATATATTTCTACCTTTTCGTCCATGTATGAACTGCTTTGATGTGGACGAAACTTGTATTTTTTGAGCCGAAGGCGAAAAACACCTTCCCTTCTTTTCGTACACAACGAAGCATGAAACTGCTTCTTTTCTTTTTGTCGAAGCCTTATCCTTATAGCCGAAGCATCTGCCTGTGTCTGTATGATATGATGATGATGATCCTATGTATGTCTAAATGAATGTTTATGAATGCAATGTATGATGTAATGTGACGTGCAAATGAATGTCCAAACACACACATACGAAGCCACAACCATAACCTTCATTCCCTTAGGAATGACTGAAGTCTCTTTGCCGCTTATTTTTCGGCTTCACCGCTTATTTTTCGGTGTAAGTTCTGCATCCCCTTAGGAACGTCTTTTGAACTTCTTCGCCTTCTATTTCGGCAGTATTAACGTTGACTTTTCGCGCTTTGCCTTATATTTTGGCGGTATTTGGCTCTGCATTCCCTTAGGAACGACTTTTGAGCAGAAAACTTACGTTGCGCTCCCTTAGGAACGGCTTTTTGTAGCTTCGTCGTGCTCTGCATCCCCTTAGGGACGACTTTCGAGCTTCTCCCTGTTTTTTCCTTTTTCTCTGCACTCGATGGTGCACGCTCAGATTTTACATTTACATATTTTGGGGGATTTTGCTCTCGTAGAGCTGAATAAGAAAGGAAAATTTACAAACTATGGCCCCATTAAAAACCTTTCTCCCCCTTTGGAAAGGAAAAGGATGCCATAGGAAAAATGAAAAAGATTACATCAAGTTACACATAATATCGCTGAAGCTCATCCGCATTACAAGATCTAGGAATGTCGTTGCCATCCATATCCTTCAATCTGTAAGAACCGGGTCTTGACGAAGATACCACCAGAAAGGTTCCTTCCCACTTCAGCTGTAACTTGCCTACTGTGTCTGGGTTGGCCACTCTCCGAAGTACCAAATGCCCTGGCTTAATGTTTTTTAGCCGAACTTTTCTGTCACGCCATTTTATTGTTTCGGCTTGGTATTTATTGATATTCTCCACAGCCTGAAGTCTGGTCCCTTCTATAGCATCTTTTGCCACAGAATAATCAGCTTCGTCCTCTGCCGAAGCTACTGTTCTAATTGACTGTCACACCCGGTTTTAGAAGGCAAACCGAATGCGAACCATGTACGTGCCAGGATCAGTTATTCACGTACACAGCAGTTACATAATATGGACATCATCACACAGTGCTCAAAATAGTATTAATAAGGGAAATAGTCGATTACATCATACGTCTGAGACGTCCATATAGTTCTTACAATAAATCAAAGTGCGGAAAAGAAACGTAGATAACCGCGGCCTTCACAGGCAGCCGACTGGGGGTTGCCACTAACCCACACCTAGAACTCGTCGTAGTCTTGAAACTCCTGGAAGTCTCCTTCCACAGCTTCATCTTCGCCTGAGCAGTGGTTGCAATGCTGACAACCTGGGATGGGGGGGGTTTGGTGTGTAGAGCAAGGGTGAGTACACATCAACATACTCAACAAGTATCCTGTTTGGCTGTAGTGGACTAGCTTTATGTGGGGATAAGTCAAGCAGTTGCTTTTAGTTGGTCAGATTATTACTTACTAGTAGAAAGCCAGGTTTTAGCATTAACCCAAGTTATTAACCCAAAGTACTCTTTCCAAATGGAAAGAATACCACTTACCATTACCATAAGCATGATCATAACCATCCTCATCATCATCTGTAAACCAACCATCTCTGATCAAGTACCACTAATCACTGGAGCTCCCTTGGCCGCTCATAACCGCGAGCACGGCTGATATATCAGTTTTCAAACACTCTGCAGAGGTTGTGCACTTTACCCACAAGCCGTGATTCCCATTCTGCCCGGAGAGAGCTACTCCCCATTGACCACTACCTAGGTGGCCTAGCAGGGCATCACTACGTAGCCTTTACAAAGATTCCCCGGGGCTGTAGCCACCCATTAGGTTTCCTAAATGCACCGCACTCCTCCCCAAGGGGCGAACCCAAACTTGGCAGAGCGAGCCGCATACACCGAGCCCCATTGACGGCACGACGGCTAAGTGATCTACACCCCGGATCCTCTAATTATTCAGCTAAGGGCATCCCATTCCACCCTCATGGTTGCACTGTTTTCCCGGGCGGTCATCCATAGAACAGGTCCTTACGGAGAGGCACTCGAGAAACCGCTCGAGCCCCCTTAAAGGCCACAAGTATAACATCATCATAAGAAAGGGGAAAACAGCGTATCATAGGTAATCTCATCATGTTCATTGATTATAGTTGAGCAATAGCATAAAGCTAAACAGTAATAATCCAACCCAAATAGGTGAACAAGGACATGGATCACAAAAGCTAGTCAATCCTTAGGCATAAATGTGTAAAGCGGGAGGTGAATTAAATAATGAATAGGACATAGATAGGTCAAGGGACACTTGCCTCCACCAACCGACTGCTGCTCAGGGGCTTCTCCTGCGAGCTCCTCGGGCTCTTCGACCGGATCGTTCTCTATGCGATTGCAAGCATACATACATTCATCCATTCAAATTGGGAAACAAACAGTACATCATACAAGGGAATAAATAAAGTGAATATGCATCAGGTATGACATTCGATATCGCACTCATTATGGTTAGAAAGAAACGGGAAAAGGTCTCGCGGGAGGGGGGGGGGTTAAAGCTTATGCACTAATGATTAGTTACAATTGGTTCTAACAAAAGAATTCAGTTATATGCACTAATGGAAACCTAGTCGTTTTTAGTTGATCAACATTGGACTGGATAAACAATTAATTGTATGAATAACTAGCATAACGAAATTCTAAATTAAGTTTCCTATTTCAATAATATGAACAATGATTAACCTACCTAAAATAAAATAAGTAACAGTAATGAAAGAAAATATAATAAAAAAAATAAAAAAAAGGGGGGGGCGGTTGAACCGGCCAGGGGGCGGTTGAACTGGCCTGGGGCAGGGGCGGGGGGCGGCCGAGCCGGCGGCGCGCAGGGGCGGCTGGGCAGGGGCGGGCGGGCGGTTGGGCCGGGGCCGGGGCGGCCGAGGCCGGGCGGCCACAGGGGCGGCCGAGCCGGGCGGGCACGGGGCAGGGCGCGCGGGGGCGGCCGAGCCGGCCATGGCGGCCGAGCTGGGCGGCGGCGGCCGAGCGGCGAGGGGAAAGGGGGAGGGGAGATGGGGGAGGGAGGAGAGGGGGAGGGGGACCTCACCGGGGACGGGGACGGGCGGCCGAGCGACGGGGTGGCCGAGCTGCAGGGGGGTGGCGGCTAGGGCAGGGGGGCGGCGGCTTGGGTGGGGAAGAGAGAAAATGAGAGGGAGGGAGAGGGATTGGGGAATTGGGGGGCAATTGGGGGGGGGAAGGGAGGGGGCGGCTGGGCCAAAGGGCCCAAAGGGGCGCGCGGGGGGCGGCTAGGGCCGGCCAGGGGCGGCCCACGGCGCGGGAGAGAGAAAGAGAGGAGAGAGAGAAAGAAAAAGAAAAAGAAAGAAAAGGTTTTTCTCCTTTTCGAAATCCGATCTTTCTAGATGAATGCACTTACATCTCTAAGCAATCAAAGAATGCATAGTTCGGCATGGTGCATCAAATAACATAAAGTAATCTAGGGTTTTTCTTTACACGGGAAATCCAAACCAAGTCCCGCTATAACTTTGGAAAAGGTCAAGGTTTAGCGAGAGAACGAGAAAAGAAAAGAGTAACGCCTGAATTTGGTGAGAGAAAAGAAGAAAAAATTCTACCCCCAAATTCAGGGCGTTACAAACCTATCCCCCTTAAAAGAATCTCGCCCTCGAGATTCAGGGCTGGCTAGCAAAAAGCTTAGGGTATTTAGCCATCAGATCATCTTCACGCTCCCAGGTTGCTTCTTCCTCAGAGTGGTGATTCCATTTGACTTTGCACATTCTGATGGTCTTCCTTCGGGTGACTCTGTCTGCAACCTCAAGGATCTGCACTGGCCTCTCAACGTAGGTCAAGTCCTCCTGGACTTCAAGACCTTCCACTGGCAACTGCTCTTCTGGCACACACAAGCACTTCTTCAACTGAGACACATGAAAGACATCATGCACAGCAGACAAATTCTCTGGCAGACTGAGCTGATAGGCCACTTCTCCACGTCTTGCAAGGATCTGATACGGACCAATGTAGCGGGGTGCTAGCTTGCCTTTCACTCCGAATCTTCTGACTCCTCTGATCGGTGACACTTTTAGATAGACAAAGTCTCCGACTTCGAAACTCAGCTCTCTTCTTCTTGTGTCTGCATAGCTTCGCTGCCTTGATTGCGCTATCTTCAGATTCTCTCGGACCATCTTGATGTTCTCTTCGGCTTCAAGCAAAATGTCTGGCCCAAACACTTGCTTTTCTCCAGGCTGATCCCATTGCAACGGAGTTCTGCAACTCCTTCCATAGAGCGCCTGAAATGGTGACATCTTCAAACTGGCCTGGTAACTGTTGTTATAGGAAAACTCTGCATAAGGCAATCTCTTGTCCCATCCGGACTGATCTTGCAACGCACAGGCCCTCAACATGTCTTCAAGAATTTGATTGGTCCTTTCGGTCTGACCATCTGTCTGCGGGTGATAAGCTGAGCTGAAATTCAGATGCGTGCCCAAAGCTTCATGCAACTGCTGCCAGAAATGAGAGGTGAATTGCGTTCCTCTGTCTGACACTATTTTCTTTGGCACACCATGAAGACAAACGATCCGAGACATATACAATTCTGCCAATACTGCACTGCTGTAGTTGGTCTTGACATGTATGAAGTGGGCTGACTTGGTCAAACGGTCCACTACTACCCAGATGGAATCGTAGCCGGCTCGAGTGCGAGGCAATCCGACTATGAAATCCATACCAATTTCATCCCATTTCCACTGAGGGATCTGCAACGGTTGCAACAATCCAGCAGGTCTCTGGTGCTCTGCCTTAATTCTTCGGCAACTATCGCACATAGCCACATGCTCTGCGATTTCCCTCTTCATTCCGTACCACCAGAATTTCTTCTTCAGATCCTGATACATCTTCTCACTGCCAGGGTGAATCGAATAGGCTGTCTCATGAGCTTCCTTAAGGATCAACTCCCGAATGGGCTGGACATTGGGAACACACAAGCGGTCTTTGAACCATATAACGCTTTCTGCATCTTCTCGAAAATCTTTGCCTTTGCCATCTAGAATCAGTCGCCGGATCTCACTAATCTTCTCATCATTATTCTGCGCTTCTTTGATTTCGCGCTCCAAGGTAGGTTCCAACTCAACTGTGACTCCTCGCGAATTGTTCAGAAATCTGAGACTCAACCTGTCGAACTCCTAGGCCAACTCATAAGGCATCGGACGAGCGACCATCAGATTGACTTGACTCTTTCTGCTCAAAGCATCTGCCACTACATTTGCTTTGCCTGGATGGTAATGAATCTCCAACTCATAATCTTTGATCAACTCTAACCATCTTCGTTGCCTCATGTTCAACTCTGACTGAGTGAATATGTACTTCAGACTCTTGTGGTTTGTGTAAACATCACATTTCTGTCCATACAGATAGTGCCTCCATGGCTTCAGTGCGTGAACCACTGCTGCCAACTCTAGATCATGGATTGGGTAATTCTTCTCATGAACCTTCAACTGTCGAGACGAGTAAGCCACAACTCTTCCCTCTTGCATCAACACACATCCCAAACCTGTGTAACAAGCATCGCAATACACCGAGAAGGGCTTGTGCACATCAGGCAAGACTAGGACAGGCGCTGTAGTCAACTTCTCTTTCAGCGCTTCAAAGGCCTCTTGGCATTTCTGGGTCCACTTGAACTCAACTTTGTTGCCTAGCAACGCTGTCATTGGTTTCGCAATCTTCAAAAATCCTTCAATGAATCGCCGATAATATCTGGCCATTCCAATGAAGCTCTTGATTCCTCTAGCATCTGTTGGCGCTTTCCAGTTCAAAATGTCTGCCACTTTCTTCGGATCCACAGCCAATCCTTCTTTGTTGATTATGTGACCCAAGAACAGGACTTCACTGATCCAGAACTCACACTTGCTCAACTTTGCATACAACTGGTGCTCTCGCAATCTCTGCAATACCATCCTCAAATGATCTGCATGCTCTTCTTCGCTTTGAGAATAAACCAGAATGTCATCAATGAATACCACCACAAACTTATCAAGGTAATCCATGAATACACTGTTCATCAAGTTCATGAAGAACGCTGGCGCATTGGTCAAACCAAAAGACATCACTGTGAACTCGTACAAACCATACTTGGTGATGAATGTCGTCTTCGGAATGTCCGAAGGTCGGATCCTGAGCTGATGATAACCTGACCTCAGATCAATCTTGGAGAACACACTGGCTCCTCTCAACTGGTCGAACAGATCTTCAATCCTGGGCAAGGGATACTTGTTCTTGATCGTGACCTCATTCAAAGCTCGATAATCAATACACATCCTTTTGGTGCCATCTTTCTTCTCCACAAATAGGACAGGGGCGGCCCAAGGCGAGGTGCTTGGCCGGATGTAACCTTTTTCTGACAGTTCATCAATCTGCTTCTTAAGCTCAACCAACTCTGGTCCAGATATTCTGTAAGCTCTCTTAAAGATAGGGGTGGTTCCAGGAAGAAGCTCTATGGCAAACTCAACTTTCCGCTCTGGTGGCATACCCGGTAAGTCCTTTGGAAACACATCTGGGAACTCGGACACAATCTTGATCCTCTCAATTGGGTCTGCTTCACTGCTATCAACAGCTATCTGATAACAACTTCCTTTCTTTGGCTCAGGCGGGACTAACTCAGTCACCACTTCTTCTCCTAGTGGGGACACCAACTTGATTGTCCTCTTATCACAACTGATAACTGCCTGATACTTATCTAGCCAATTCATCCCTAGGATGACATCTATTCCCTGAGTACCCATTACTATAAGGTTGGCGGGAAACGCTATCCCCCTTATTTCCACACTTATATTCAAACAAATGCTATCGGCTCGAATTCTACCACCGGCTGAGTCAATTTGAATGGGGGTTGACATGGTAGTAATTGGAAGATTATGTGCTTCTACCCATGATGCAGTAATGAAAGAATGTGTTGCTCCAGTATCAAATAACACTTCTGCAATATGGGAGTCGACTGGGAACATACCTACTATCATGTCGGGGGTCTCCTGAACTGCTTCCGCCTCCAAGTGATTCAGTCTTCCATGATTATAGCGCGGCTGAGAGCGATTGCCTGCTCCAGGCTGAGGCACATTCTGCTTTGCTGGGGCATTGGGGCCTGACTGCTGCTGGGCTGCTTTCTTCGGACATTGCATCACCCAATGGCCTTGCTCTCCACAGTGGAAACATGCCCTGTTTCCAACCTGAGCTGGTGCTGCCTGATTGCTCTGCTGGTTTGCTGGGGCAGGAAGGCGAGGTGCCTGCTGATTCTGCCTCTGAAACTGACCTCCTGACTGATTGTTCTGACGGTTCTGGTACTGGTGCTGAGGATACTGCCTTTGAAACTACTGATGCTGCTGAGGTGGACGCTGGTTCTGCCTGAACTGCTGAGGTTGATTGCCTGAGAAACGAGGACGATTGCTGCTTCCAGGCTGGGGTCCACTGATCTTGCGTTTACGATCTTCCATCTCCTTACGCTTCCTCTCTGTCATGATTGCTCTGTCAATCAGGTGCTGGAATGTCGGGAAGGTGTGATTCATCAGTTGGTACTGCAGAGGGTCAACCAAGCCTCTCAGGAAACGGTACTATCGCTTGGTGTCGGTGTTGACATCTTCAGGAGCATAGCGAGACAGCTGCAGAAATCTGTCCCGGTACTCACTGACAGACAATGGCCCTTGCTTGAGAGCCAGGAACTCCTCCTTCTTCACTGTCATCAGACCTGCAGGAACATGGTACTGACGAAAGCTACCTCTGAACTCTTCCCAGGTGATGGTGTCAGGGTGGGCATGGGTGGCGAGGTAAGACTCCCACCATGATTGGGCTGCTCCTCTCAACTGACGGGGACCATACAGAACTTTCTCCCTGTCATCGCACTGAGCGGTATGCAACTCCCGCTCCACAGTGCGCAGCCAGTCTTCAGCATCCATGGGGTCAGAAGAATGAGCGAACGTTGGTGGATGACCTCTCATGAATTCAGCACGCTTGTCTCTGGGCATCTGAGGCATCTGAGGCTGAGGTGGGGCCTGCTGCTGCTGCTGCTGCTGAATGGCGGCCAAAGTCTGACCGATGGCTTGAACTGCCTGAGTCTGCATCAGAAACATCTGCTCGATGGACATCGGGGGCGGGGGCGGCAGGTGCTGCTGCTGGGGCACCTCCTCCTGTTGAGCGGCTCGCTCCTGCTGAGCACGCCTTCCTCCTCTACGCCTGTTCTCTGACATCTGCAGAATGCAACCACACATCAGAACTGATCTGGCAAATCTTGCAGCATAAGGAAAGAGAATAGAATTCTTCAACAGCACTGAACAGATGAGCATCTTCACTGATCTCCAACACAGACCACACAACTTCTCAGATAAAGAGGAGAGTGGAATAAAAGGTTTCCCAACTATATAACTAACTCCATTAACATAATAGGCAAACCAAAATGCAGGGGATACCCACACTCTGGTGACTGTCATTACAAAGATCCAAACCAAACATAGTTCATCATGACAAACATAAATGCACAGGATATAGCAAACTACCCTGTCTAACTAAGACTAACTAAGACTGAGACTAACGCTAAGACTGAAGCTTCTAGGTATATATATTTCGTATTAATTACAAGATCCAACTCTAACGAGCTATGGTTCTAGAGTTATCTTGGTCTTGCAGGCGGGATTGCCATGAGACTGGTGTCCACGCTGAGGTGAGCGGTACGGGTGCTGAGTCCCGACGGGAGCGGGGGAACCACCATCCAGGTGACGACGTTCCGCGCGCTCAGCCCGCAGCAGGGCGATCTCAGCACGAGCCCTACTCAGCTCGTCTAGTGCATGGTCCAGCTCCGTGTTTAGCACGGCGGCTAGGTTGACTGTGCTGCTCAACCTAGGATTGCCCTCACCAACAGGTGAGACAATCACGCCTCCTGTGCTGCCAGATGGACGGCGGGGGTAATACTTCAGGTCAAGACCGTCAGCTGCCCCACCGAAAACCGAGCAGTAGTGCGAAAGCGCACGCCGTGCAGCATCTTGCATGGCTGCCTCAGCTGAGTCCCGCTCAGAGATAGAATAGTGCTCTGAGCAGGCCTCCGCACCCTGGAGACTGTTCTCCGGGCAGCGCACCAAGCAGGTTGCCTCCCAGCGGTCCGGGTAGACCCCGCGACTATGCTGGTAGACCACACAGCGATACTCGACGGACCAAGTATGACGGTCGAATGCCCGACGTAGCAGGGTGTCGAGCGCATCGTGGAAGTGACACCCGCGAGCAGCGTCGCGAGTGATGGGTCGAGCAACCCATCCTTCCGGCTCAGGGTTAGCAGAGAAGTCGGTGTCGTGGCTCGAGCTGTCGTCGCCACCTCCGTCGTCTGGGTCTCCTCCAGCAGCTACTCCAGAAGCTGGGGCGCCCAGTGGTGGTGCAGGGGGCGCCTCCAGAGGAAGCACAGGGGAGCAGCTCCTCACAGACTCTATCTCCTGGTGGAGCGAGAAGGAAGAGCTCTGCTACTCCTGTCGTCGACGTTCCTGCTCCTCACGCAGGCGGTGGTGTAGTCTCTCCAAGTGGCTGGACTGTCCGGCCACGGGACGGCGAAGCGGACGCTCAGCAAGGCGGGAGGGTAAGAAGGGGATGACTGACTTTCGTGCAGTGTGTCTAAGTCGAGCCATCTACAAAAGACATCGCAAGCAAAAGGGTGAGAACAGAATTAATATGACCAGCAAATAATGAATCATAAGTAAATGAAGGATTAGAATAAAACATGATTTTCAGCAAGGTATAATATATAGTAGAACATAGGTTTGGTCGGTATGACCAACTTTTGAAGGGATATCAAAGTCAAGGTAGAGACAGAGGTCTATAGTCCTTAGAACGACCATTCTACTCTAGGTTAGCGGTCCTACAGTCAGCACGGCTTTGATACCACTTATGTCACACCCGGTTTTAGAAGGCAAACCGAATGCGAACCATGTACGTGCCAGGATCAGTTATTCACGTACACAGCAGTTACATAATATGGACATCATCACACAGTGCTCAAAATAGTATTAATAAGGGAAATAGTCGATTACATCATACGTCTGAGACGTCCATATAGTTCTTACAATAAATCAAAGTGCGGAAAAGAAACGTAGATAACCGCGGCCTTCACAGGCAGCCGACTGGGGGTTGCCGCTAACCCACACCTAGAACTCGTCGTAGTCTTGAAACTCCTGGAAGTCTCCTTCCACAGCTTCATCTTCGCCTGAGAAGTGGTTGCAATGCCGACAACCTGGGGATGGGGGGGGGTTGGTGTGTAGAGCAAGGGTGAGTACACATCAACATACTCAACAAGTATCCTGTTTGGCTGTAGTGGACTAGCTTTATGTGGGGATAAGTCAAGCAGTTGCTTTTAGTTGGTCAGATTATTACTTACTAGTAGAAAGCCAGGTTTTAGCATTAACCCAAGTTATTAACCCAAAGTACTCTTTCCAAATGGAAAGAATACCACTTACCATTACCATAAGCATGATCATAACCATCCTCATCATCATCTGTAAACCAACCATCTCTGATCAAGTACCACTAATCACTGGAGCTCCCTTGGCCGCTCATAACCGCGAGCACGGCTGATATATCAGTTTTCAAACACTCTGCAGAGGTTGTGCACTTTACCCACAAGCCGTGATTCCCATTCTGCCCGGAGAGAGCTACTCCCCATTGACCACTACCTAGGTGGCCTAGCAGGGCATCACTACGTAGCCTTTACAAAGATTCCCCGGGGCTGTAGCCACCCGTTAGGTTTCCTAAATGCACCGCACTCCTCCCCAAGGGGCGAACCCAAACTTGGCAGAGCGAGCCGCATACACCGAGCCCCATTGACGGCACGACGGCTAAGTGATCTACACCCCGGATCCTCTAATTATTCAGCTAAGGGCATCCCATTCCACCCTCATGGTTGCACTGTTTTCCCGGGCGGTCATCCATAGAACAGGTCCTTACGGAGAGGCACTCGAGAAACCGCTCGAGCCCCCTTAAAGGCCACAAGTATAACATCATCATAAGAAAGGGGAAAACAGCGTATCATAGGTAATCTCATCATGTTCATTGATTATAGTTGAGCAATAGCATAAAGCTAAACAGTAATAATCCAACCCAAATAGGTGAACAAGGACATGGATCACAAAAGCTAGTCAATCCTTAGGCATAAATGTGTAAAGCGGGAGGTGAATTAAATAATGAATAGGACATAGATAGGTCAAGGGACACTTGCCTCCACCAACCGACTGCTCCTCAGGGGCTTCTCCTGCGAGCTCCTCGGGCTCTTCGACCGGATCGTTCTCTATGCGATTGCAAGCATACATACATTCATCCATTCAAATTGGGAAACAAACAGTACATCATACAAGGGAACAAATAAAGTGAATATGCATCAGGTATGACATTCGATATCGCACTCATTATGGTTAGAAAGAAACGGGAAAAGGTCTCGCGGGAGGGGGGGGTTAAAGCTTATGCACTAATGATTAGTTACAATTGGTTCTAACAAAAGAATTCAGTTATATGCACTAATGGAAACCTAGTCGTTTTTAGTTGATCAACATTGGACTGGATAAACAATTAATTGTATGAATAACTAGCATAACGAAATTCTAAATTAAGTTTCCTATTTCAATAATATGAACAATGATTAACCTACCTAAAATAAAATAAGTAACAATAATGAAAGAAAATATAATAAAAAAAATAAAAAAAAGGGGGGGGCGGTTGAACCGGCCAGGGGGCGGTTGAACCGGCCTGGGGCAGGGGCGGGGGCGGCCGAGCCGGCGGCGCGCAGGGGCGGCTGGGCAGGGGCGGGCGGGCGGTTGGGCCGGGGCCGGGGCGGCCGAGGCCGGGCGGCCACAGAGGCGGCCGAGCCGGGCGGGCACGGGGGCGGCCGAGCCGGGCGGGCACGGGGCAGGGCGCGCGGGGGCGGCCGAGCCGGCCATGGCGGCCGAGCTGGGCGGCGGCGGCCGAGCGGCGAGGGGAAAGGGGGAGGGGAGATGGGGGAGGGAGGAGAGGGGGAGGGGGACCTCACCGGGGACGGGGACGGGCGGCCGATCGACGGGGTGGCCGAGCTGCAGGGGGGCGGCGGCTAGGGCAGGGGGGCGGCGGCTTGGGTGGGGAAGAGAGAAAATGAGAGGGAGGGAGAGGGATTGGGGAATTGGGGGGAATTGGGGGGGAAGGGAGGGGGCGGCTGGGCCAAAGGGCCCAAAGGGGCGCGCGGGGGGGCGGCTAGGGCCGGCCAGGGGCGGCCCACGGCGTGGGAGAGAGAAAGAGAGGAGAGAGAGAAAGAAAAAGAAAAAGAAAGAAAAGGTTTTTCTCCTTTTCGAAATCCGATCTTTCTAGATGAATGCACTTACATCTCTAAGCAATCAAAGAATGCATAGTTCGGCATGGTGCATCAAACAACATAAAGTAATCTAGGGTTTTTCTTTACACGGGAAATCCAAACCAAGTCCCGCTATAACTTTGGAAAAGGTCAAGGTTTAGCGAGAGAACGAGAAAAGAAAAGAGTAACGCCTGAATTTGGTGAGAGAAAAGAAGAAAAAATTCTACCCCCAAATTCAGGGCGTTACATTGACCCTGCTTTAGCTTCTTCTGGAGTTATAGCTTCGTCACCAAACAATAACTTGAATGGTGTAAAGCCTGTTGACCTTGATATTGTTGTGTTGTGACTCCACACCACTTTAATCAACTCATCTGGCCACTTTCCTCTGGGCTGATTGAAGATTAACTTCATTATTCCCGTCATTATAATGCCATTTGCTCTTTCGACAAGTCCATTTGACTCTGGATGTCTGACTGATGCAAAATGAATCTTTGTGCCAATCTGATCACAGAATTCCTTGAAAGCTTCGACATCAAATTGTGTTCCATTGTCTACAGTGATAGCCTTCGGCACGCCGAAGCGACAAACAATGTTTTGCCAGAAGAATTTTTGGACTGTGACCGAAGTTATTGTGGCCAAAGGCTTCGCCTCAATGCACTTGGAAAAATATTCTACCGCCACCACAACATATTTTAAATTGCCTTGTGCTGGTGGAAGTGGGCCTAGCAAATCGAGGCCCCATCTTTGCAACGGCCAAGTGGGCTGTATTAACTGAGTGAGAGATGAAGGTTGCTTCTGGTCTCTTGCACATTTTTAACAGCCTTCACATTTTTGGACTAGCTCTGCTACATTCGAAGCTGCCTTCGGCCAGTAAAATCTTTGTCGAAAAACTTTTCCCAGCAAGGGCCTAGATCCAATGTGAGATCCACACAGACCTGCGTGTATCTCTTTCATTAATTCAATACCTTCAGCTCTTGATAAACACTTGAGGAGTGGGGAACAGACTCCATGTTTATACAATTCCCCTTCTATTATCACATATGGTCTTGTCCTTGCCTCCATTATCTTGTTATAAGCTTTGTCACTTGAAAGACAATTGCCTTGGAGGAAAGATATAATTTCAGTCCTCCAATCTTCATTGTGTACTGGAGAAATAGTAAGTACTGCTCTCTCCATGAGTTCAACCGAAGGTGCTTTTATTGTTTCAAAAAATACTTCCAAAGGTAAAGGGAGCCCCTGAGCGTCCGATTTGGCTAGCAAATTTGCTTGCTCATTTTCACCTCTTGGAATATTCTTGACAGAAAAACCTTCAAAAGAAGCCTCCAACCTTCGAACTGTATCCATATATCTTTTGAGCTTCGGATCTCTTGCCTTGCTACTTTTGTCCACATGGCCCAAAATAACTTGAGAGTCAGTCTTTAGGATGACCCTTCTTATTCCCATTGCCCTTAACTTCCGAAGCCCCAACAGAAGTGCTTTGTACTCAGCAATATTATTTGTGCAACTGAAATCCAATTTGGCTGCATAACATGTTTTGACTTTTGAAGGTGCCACTAGGACCGCAGCTACTCCTGCACCGAAGGTTCCCCAAGAACCATCGCAGAACACTGTCCAAGCTTCGGTATCTTTGTTTATTTCTTCTTTGTGAGCCCCTGGCGTTCAATAAGCGATGAAGTCTGCTAACTCTTGGGATTGGATTGAAGATCTATGCATGTAGTCAATGGTGAATTCATTAAGCTCCGCGACCCCACTACAGGAAACGCCTAAATTTTCGTGGGCCAAAAACCCACGAAAATAAGCCTAAACCGACGAAAATAGATAATTTTCGTCGGCAGGCCGACGAAAATAGCCGCCGAAAATAAGTTCGACGAAAATAGGCGGGTATTTTCGTCGGTACCGACGAAACTAATCGATTTTCGTCGGCCTTGCTAAAACCGACGAAAATAGTGCGTCGACCATTTATTTTTGTCGGCCGTTTGTGGCCGACGAAAATACGCCAGGATATTTTCGTCGCCCTCGGTGGTGGCCGACGAAAATAGCCTGGGAACATATTTCGTCGGCCCCGGTGGTGGCCGACGAAAATAGCCTGGGAACATATTTTCGTCGGCCACCACCGAGGCCGACGAAAATTGATGGTCCCCCCCCCAAAACAGATTTTTCTGCACCTATTAATAATTCACAGCAATATACACAATATCACAATTCACATATACAGATTCACAAGCCTAATACATAATTCACAAAACACATTCACATATACATAATAAGTCTAGAGTATCCATAAGTCCAAAAGTCCATTGTCCATTCAAATACACAATTCACAAAACTCTAGTCCATAAGTCTAGAGTCCATAAGTCCATAAGCTACTAACTACTCACAACTCACTCCTCACTGATCACTCCGGCGGGCTGTGGGAGTTTTGGCCACTCCCTCCTCCGCCACCAGGAAGGTGGCCACTCCCTCCAGCACCATGGACGAGGAAGTCTTGGACGTTGACACCACCCTCCGATCCATGAGCATGTGACGCTGAACCCTGCAATTCATCAATCATTCAAATAAGGTTGTATACATATACATTGCTGTGTTTGGTCAATATTTGCATAAAACTAAACATGGAATGTCACCTGTGATCCATGGTGAGGAGGAGGTTGTGCATGCATCCACGGGTACTGTTGTGCTGGCCACCCCATAGGTGGTGGCACCCACCCCGTCGGTGGCGGTGCCATCCACGCTTGAAATGGCTGAGAGCCCGCCGGTGGCTGGGAGACCGGTGGCACCCATCCCGGGACTGGCTGCGATCCTTGGGGTGGAGGCGTCCAAGTGCCTGGAGGTGCCTGCGTCCACCCAACACCGGTCCACTGTGGCTGCGACGCTGGAGCTTGTCCTGGCCACTGTCCCCATCCTTGTGCCTGCGAGCCATTTTTGATAATAAAGAAAGAGTTGCTATGGAATTGAAGTGTTCAGATAGTGTTACCTGGGGAGGGCGAAAAGCGGGCAAGTTCATATCAGGGCCGAGTCGAGTAGTCATTTCCTGCAAATGGATGCAACGTTAGAATCGCAACATTATACTTTGAATTCAAAGACGACACGTGATGAGATAGACGAATTACCTGAAAATAAGAAGCCATATATTGCGTCAGCTGCCCAACCTGCTCCTGCGCTGCTCGAGCCTGCTCCTGTGCTGCTCGAGCCTGCTCCTGTGCTGCCCGAGTCTCCTCCTCCAGCTGAGCCTCTCGAGCAGACCTGGAGGAGCGAGAACTCCCTCCCGAAGACGATGCCTTCCCTTGACCTATAGTCCTGTTGTACTCCACAACGCCGGTGCCAAAGGCAAACCTGCATGATACACATAGTTGAGCAATTAAGTGGACACATTCTTGTTAATGAAATCGTCGAATCAAACACAAACACCTCACCTGCCATGCTTTCTACCCCCACCACTATGGTACAACGCCGAGGCATCTAAGTCTGAATGCATCCAGTCGAAGTCAGGCCCATGGCGTTGAGTCATTTCCTCCCCATATGCATTATGCAAAGAAAGTTGGAGTTAGACACAAAACATGCAATTTAATTCGTAAATACAAACTTGTTTACCATTTTCTCCCTTGCCGCCTCGCTGCATAGCACATCAGGGTTCGCCGGATCAGGGCCATGGTGACCACGGACGTAAACCTCCATAAAACTTGGAGCAACTCCACTTTCAGCTTCCTGCATGAAAAAGAAGAGTTAAACCATATAATTTTCATAGATGTAACATACAAGTTTGATTTATATACTTACCATGCGGCGTGCGGTACCAAGGTGTCCATCGGCGCCGTACCTGTGCCCTGGTCCTTCAGTGCCACGGTTGGCACGGTGCTTGTTGGACTCTGCAATCCACTCAGGCGACGCCCATCTCTTAGCCAACCACCTCCAGGCTTCCATGTCCTTGGACAGCCAATCCACAACGCTCTCCAGGTACTGCTCCTCTGTGAGGTAGATCTCATTGGCCCCTAATGCTTTGCTCATTTTCTGACCCTTTATCTTCTTGTAGTAGTAGTTGACGGCCGCGATGCGAGCATTGTACATGGCATCCTTAATTATCTTATCAGCGCACTTCCGAAAGTGCCTCTTCACACGTGTCCACTGAGCCTGATCCTCCTCGATGTCATCCGGCAATTGGAACCTCCCCTACATATCAATGGAGAAGTTAAGTTAAAGTAAGATTAGGTGAAGCAATAATTCAATGAATTGCTTATATACGAAAGTAAACTCACCCAGAACTCGTCCCACACAGCCACCTGACAAGTCCTTCGTTTTTTTTCCGAACTTCCCCCTCCGCTACTGCTTTCCCCTGACTCCCCTGGCTCGACATAGTCCTTTAGACCCCAGTCAGCCCACTGCATAGCCGCGAACCTCTCGCCATTGAGCTCCACCATGCCAGGGTAGTAGAAGCGACAGAGGCTACCCAACACCGCGTTCACCTTGGGACGTCTGCCTGTACCGTCCCAAGTCAAGTCTTCCCATGACCTACAAAAATTAATAAAACAAGTAAACTAGTGCAATCACGTTCACATTAAAAAATTAACAAAACAGAAATAAGCCCCACCATTCTCCATGCGGCCGGATGAGCCTCCTCTCGGCAGGTCTCGGACCAAGCGCATTGCTCTTCTTATACCTAAGTATACAAGTAAATTCAATATGATGAAATGATTAGAAACTAATATCAATTAAAGTAATATGCATAATAATACCTGAAGGACGTAGAACCATCTGACGCGTCGCCCGCGCTGCCTGCCCCCATTGGGTCAACCTCCTCATCCTGCTCACCCTCGTCATCCTGCTCACCCTCCTCACCCTGCACATGAGCATCCTGCTGAGGAGTCTCCTGCTCACCCTCCTCACCCTGCACTTCGTCTAGACAGTCGAGAAGTTGTTGCTGCCTCTGTCGGCTCTGTGAGGTGCCCTGAAAAAGCCCACTGCCCGAGCTGTCCTCGCTGGCCGCGCTGCCCCCACTCCTCCTCGATCTCCTATGCTTGAACATGTTCAACTGTAGATAAATTAATGTCAAACCACAGTATATGAAACAAATAATATGAAAATTAATAATGTGGAAATTGGAATACATAGCTTAATTGATTAACTAAAAGAAACATACTAATCAAAAGTCATCCGCATCCGATGATGCTTCTTCGGCTCGTTGTTTATTCATACGCTCTTGATTTTGTTGGATCCTTACTGATCTTCTAACGACGACAGGTCGTTTGCGCTTTGACCTAGGTTCTTCAATTAAGTCGCTTGAATTGCAACAGAGATTTTCAAGTCCTTCTCCATTGGTCACATGGAATCGGTGAGCTATGTCTTGATTCGACGCCGCTTCTGGTTGAAAAACAGCATCATCGTTGTCCCTGATTGTACTCACGTAGTCAGCACTCTCTGGAGCGACGACTTGTGGGTTGACTTTGATTGCAACCCACCAAGCCCTAAGGCTTGGGTGAGGATATGGCAGGTAGTACACCTGTTTTGCCTGATTTGCAAGGACAACATCGCTCATACTGCTCGGAATCCTAGAGCTATGCTTCACCTCGACATTACCATACTTGTCGACACGAGTCCCACTATGAGCATCAAACCAGTCGCACTCGAAAAACACGACTTTAAGTTCTTTGGGGCCATCGAAAATCAACTCTACAATGTTTTGAAGAACACCGTAATAGTCCACTACTTTGTCATCGTCAACATATGAACTTGCCAACACACCACTATTGGTGGTGGCTGCCAATGGTCGACTCTTCTCCAATTTCGCGGTTCGGAAGCGATATCCATTTACATCATAGCGAGTATAGTTTCGGACGGACACAGAGGTATGTGCCATTTGCTGCAAGTCCGGGTGCACAGAGTTTTTGGAAACCTATACAAGTAATTAGTATATGCATTATATCTTCCAAGTCCAAAATTCAAAGATTAAGTATGGACAATGAGAGAACGACAATTACTAACATAATTACGAAACCACTGCACGAAGTTTGGTCCACCTTTCAACCCATCACGTCGAAGATTTTCTAATTGGATGGCCGTAGGTTTACTAGTAGATTTCCAACATTCTTCATCAAACATGCTGGACATATTACAAACATGGAGATTACACACTATAGAAATTATGAGATGAGAAAATGGACGTAACAATGAGGAAAACTTACTCGAACGCCTCCTGTGTGCTGTCAATATTGCTATACATATATAGCATTAGCGTGTTCAAATCTGATGCTTCAATGTGACGTACACTCCCTTTTCCAACTGCTTTACCCGGATTCGCAAAAATTTGAAGGGTGCTTTGGGGTGATTCATTATCGACATGAAGTCACACTGAAGGCGCAAACACATTGTTGGCTCGAGCGAAATACCTGGTTGAGAATTGAGATATCTCCTTAAGGGCAAAAGCCTCCGCAATACACCCTTCGACTCTAGCCTTGTTCCGAACAGACGCCCTGAGCTTTTTCAACGCCCTTTCTATAGGATACATCCACCTGAATTGCACTGGTCCGCCTACCAAAGCTTCCCAAGGCAAATGCACAATTAGATGTTGCATCACATTGAAGAATCCTGGCGGGAAAACCTTTTCAAATTTACAAATAAAAATTGGAATTTCTTTCTCAAATTTCTGCATCAACCTCTTCGATACCGTCTTTGCGCATACTTCCCTATAGAAGTAACTCAACTCTGCAAATATGCTCCAAAGCTCATCCTTAAAATAGCCTCGAAACATCACGGGCATCAGCCTCTCCATAATAATATGGTAGTCATGGCTTTTCAAACCGATCAATTTACCGGTCTTCAGATTGACTGCCCATTTCAGATTTGCCGCATACCGATCTGGAAATTTCAGATTCTTCAACCACTTAAATATTTCTTTCCTTTCATCCGGCTTGAGGCAGTAATCAGCTCGCGGCCTACTTTCATGCCCTTTATCGCTTACTTTCAACTCGAGCATCGGCCTCTTACAAATTTCAGCCATGTCCTTTCTTGCCTTCATATTATCTTTCGTTTTATCAGTCACATCGAAACATGTGCTTATGATGCTTTCAGCAACGTTACGCTCTTGGTGCATCAAGTCTATGTTGTGCGGCATGATCAAGTCTTTTGCATACGGAAGCTCCCATATTGATGAAATATGGGTCCAGTTATGGTCCTCCCCGTAGCCTTGGAACCTATCATTTTCTCCTTGCTTCAGACAAGCATGCCATGCCATTATCTGCGGTGCAGTTTGCCTCTTTGGTGGCCCATTTCTGATTTTGGCTCCACCTCTGAATGCAGTAAGCGAATTCCTAAAATCATGCTTGAATGGAGTCCAACGTCGATGAGCATCAAAGAATGACACTTTCCCACCATGCTTCAATCTGAATGCATCCGTATCATTCATACATATGGGACAGCACAACCGACCATGGACACACCATCCAGACCAATCTCCATACGCCAGCAGATCATGCACTGACCACAAATAAGCAGCGCGCATGGTAAACTCCTTTTCAGTATGGCTGTCATAAGCCTTCACACCTCTCCACAATTGTTTTAGCTCTTCGATTAAAGGGCGAACAAACATATTCAGCTTTGGCCCTGGATGCTCGGGGCCTGGGATGACTAGTGCAAGGAACATGAACTCTTCTTTATTGACCAACTCAGGAGGAAGATTATATGGCACAATGAAGACAGGCCAACACGAGTAAGGGCTTGCACTGGTATTGAAAGGTGTGAATCCGTCCGTCGATAGACCAAGCCGTACACTCCTAGGGTCGTTTGCAAATTCGGGATCAAACTCGTCAAATGCCTTCCACGCATCACCGTCCGACGGATGGACCATTATGTCTGGATCAGTGACGAGACGTACACCATTCTTTGGCCACGTCATATGCAGAGCTATTTCCTTGTTGAGGAACAGCCTTGAAAGCCGAGGAATGATGGGCAACCGACGAAGTTGCTTAGCTGCGACCTTCGTAACTACCAATTCACCCTCATCATTTGTCACCTCGACATATCTAGAAGCTTCACAATGCTTACAACGGTCCAGCTTGTCATCCTCCTCAAAGAATAGCATGCAACTGTTGGGACACACGTCGATCTTCTCATATGTCATCCCAAGACCAGCCAACATCTTCTTTGCGAAGTACATATTCTTTGGCAACTTATGATTCTCCGGGAGAACCTCGCCCATAAGTTGGACGATGTCGTTGTAAGCACTGTTTGAAATGTTGTGCTTCGACTTTATCGCCATTAGTCTTGTGAGAGTCCCAAGAACTGACATCTGAGTGTGCTCGTGCAGTCTCTCTTCTCCCGCGGCGAGTAGCCGGAAGAATTCTTGAGCATCGCGTGGAAGCTGCCCCGGCTCCTCAGCGTTCATTTCAACCTCCCTACCAAGATCATGCAACATATCGTCCATCCTATCATGATCGTCATCAAGCTCCACCTCCGCGTCAACGTGTCTAATAGACTCTCCATGCCGGTACCATACAAGGTAGTTCGGCATAAACCCACTTTTGCAAAGGTGTTTCTCCATTTCTTCCTTCTTCTGAGGCCACTTGTTCTCGCAGCGATTGCAAGGACACTTCACTAGACGACCAGTTGCATCTTTGAAAGCGTGCTCAAGAAAAGCCTTTGTTACACCCATCCATTCATTCGAATGTGCCCCATCCTTTCTCCACCCGTCATACATCACCCTCCGATCACCGTCCATTTTAAAGGCTAAACAAAAGTCAAAGAACATCAACGATCGTCCGTGGCTTAATTAGGTGAACTCCCTATTAGGTAAAGGCCCTAAACCCACCCAAGAGTGTAGGCTGATGCTTGTGATTTATGACGTGTAGCCTACGATTGTCGCTAAATTTCAGCAGCATAACCCCGCTGCTCTCCAAGCACACGCCTGAACATGGTGTGTTGGAGAACAACTGGGTTACACAACCGAAATTCCGCGTCAATCGTAAGGCACATGTCACAAATCACAAGCATCGGCTTACACTCTCAGGCTGTCCAAAATACGTGGACAATTCCGGAACGGCGAACCTCACAAGCCAATGTGACGTTCGCCGTTCCCGAACGGGTGACGCATACGGTTCGCTACGGTTAACGATTAAAACTGAGAATAATGTATACCTGAGAAATTACGAAAACAATGTATACCTGAGAATAATGTACGAGTCTAGCTAACGGTGGAGAAGGTCAAGTCGGAAGAACACCTATGTACAAAAAATATTATTGTCAGTAAAAAATTCGGCAGCACCTCCCCTATAAACTGATGTTTCTAAAACCTGCAAATAAACGACAACACGATGGTTGCCAACACAGAAAACTACACGATAGCTACATAATAAACAATATGCTGACCAGTATATGCTAAACAATATGCTACAAGTATATGCTAACTATATAGTCACTAACTTTCCTACCAGTATATGCTAAACAATATGCTACAAGTATATGCTAACTATATACTCACTAACTTTCCTACAAGTATATGCTAACTATATACTCACTAACTATATACTCACTTTACCATGTGCTAAGTAACTAAAAAAATTTAAAATTTTACCTGTCGGACTAGGAGGCGAGGCGGAGCTCGGTGCGGTGGAGAGAGCCGGTGCCCGAGGCTCTCGGGCCGAGGGCGGTGGTGGGGGCGAGGCTGCCGCACAGTGGGTGCCCCTTCGAGAGGCGAGGGCGCGAGGCGAGGGCGGCGCGGCGGGCGCGCAGCGGCGCGGCGGGCGCGAGGCGGGCGCGCTGCGGCTCGGCGGGCGCGAGCCGGCGACGCAGCGGCTCGGCGGGCGCGAGGCGGGCGCGTAGCGGCGGGCGCGCGGCGGCGACGGCGGGCGCGCAGCGGCGACGGCGGGCGCGCAGCGGGTGAGGGCGCGTGAGGATGGGCGGCGTTGCGGCTCGGCGAGGGCGCGAGGCGAGGACGCGGGGCGGGCTACGACAACGGCGCGGCGACGGAGGTCGGGCGGGCGGCGGCGCGAAGAGTGACTGCCGAGCGAGAGAGAGAAACTTCGCGCTGAGGCCGATTAACGGACCACTATTTTCGTCGTCCTCACTGAGGCCGACGAAAATAGTGGTCAGTTAATGCCGTATTTTCGTCGGCCGGGAGAAGACCAACGAAAATACATGACTTATGTTCGTCGGCCTGGCGTGGACCGACGAAAATAAACCTCATTTTCGTCGGTCTCGGGGCCCACGAAAATGTCGTTCCTATTTTCGTGGGCAGGCCGACGAAAATAGGTACGGGCCCACGAAAATAAGGTGTATTTTCGTCGGTTCCGTAGGCCGACGAAAATAACTATTTATTTTCGTGGGCCGACCGACGAAAATATCTAGGCCCACTTTCCAATCCTTTCAGTAGCTTCTCTGTTTCTCATAATATCCTTCAGAGGCTATGATGAAGGAACAATTATGTGCTATGCTTGAAAATAATGTCGAAGCTTCCTGGAGGCCATTAACACTTCATACAACACCTTTTCCAATTCTGTATAGTTTTTCTTTGATAAACCTAGAACTTCGGAGACGAAGTATACTGGGACTTGCTTTTTAGTTTGTCCTTCAAGCTTCTCCTGTACAAGCGCCGCACTCACTGCAGAGTGCGAAGCTGCCACATACAATAGCAATGGAGCCCCTAGCACAGGTGGAGTTAATGTTGTTAAATCAATCAAGTATTGCTTCAGCTCTTCGAAGGCTTTCTGTTGAGCTGGGCCCCTTTGAAAAACTTTGGCTGACTTTAGTACTTCAAAGAATGGTAAGTTTCTTTCTGCTGATCTAGATATAAATCGATTCAAAGATGCCAGTCTTCCTGTCAGCCGTTGAGCCCCCTTCTTTGAGCTTGGCGGCTCCATCCGAAGGATAGCTTCGATCTTGCTTGGGTTAGCTTTGATCCCCTTCGTTGAAACTAGACAGCCAAGGAACTTCCCTTCTTCACTCCAAAGACACAGTTTTCTGGATTTAATTTCAGGCCAGCTTGCCTAAATTTAGCAAATGTTTCCTGCAAATCAGTAATATGATTTTCTTGCTTCGTGCTTTTTACTATGATATCATCAACATATGTTAGCACATTTCTGCCTATCTGAGAGTCAAGGACCTTGGCTGTCATTCTGCTGAAGCTTCCTCCAGCATTCTTGAGCCCCTCAGGCATCCGAAGATAACAATAGGTGCCACTAGAGTTATGAAGCTAGTCTTCGGCTCATCCTCCTTCTTCATCCACATCTGATGATATCCGGAGTAGCAATCTAGCAGACTCATAAGCTCTGAAGAAGTTGCTGCATCTACAAGAGAGTCTATTCTTGGTAATGGAAACTCGTCCTTTGGACAGGCCTTGTTAAGATCTGTGAAGTCAATACACATTCTCCATTTGCCATTGGCCTTCTTCACCATAACAGTATTGGCTAGCCACTCTGGATATTTTATCTCTCTGATGACACCAGCACTGAGAAGTCTTTTTACTTCATTTCGAGCACCTTCGGCTTTATCATCAGACATTTTCTAAAGCCTTTGCTTTCTGGGCCTGAAGGATGGATCGACATTGAGTGAATGTTCAATGACGTCCCTGTTGACACCACATAGATCATTGGCCGACCATGCTAAAACATCTTTGTTGTTGAATAAAAACCTTATCAAAGTTTTCTCCTGCTCTTCAGATAATTGAGACCCCAGCAATATCTTCTGCTCTGCTATGTCTTCACATAGAAACATGGGCTTCGGCTGATCAGCCGAAGCAGCCTTCTCTCTTCTGTACTTGTACTGTTCACAAGCTTCGGCTCCATCTATATTGTGGATCACTTTTGAGTCTGTCCAATTTCCCTCAGCCTTTTTGGCAGCTTCCTGACTTCCATGAATAGCAATAGGCCCTTGTTCCAGAGGTATCTTCATGCATAGATATGCTGGATGAAGTATTGCTTCGAAAGCATTAAGTGTCCCACGACCAATGATTGCATTGTAGGGGTATTCCATGTCAACAATATCAAACACAACCTATTCAGTCCTTGTATTGTGAACAAATCCGAAGGTCACTGGCATTGTGATCTTGCCAAGTGCTACAATCTGCCTTCCTCCAAAGCCACAAAGAGGGTGTGTAGCATCATGAATCTTGTCCTCTGGCTCTTGCATCTGTCTGAAGGCCTTAGCAAATATGATATCCGATGCACTGCCTGTATCAACCAGAACATTATGGACCACAAATCCCTTGATGACACAAGATATGACCATAGCATCATTGTGAGGGTAATCCTTGAGCTGAAGGTCCTCCTGGGAGAAGGTGATTGGGATGTGGGACCATTTTGATTTGATGAAGGGTCCCTGCACCCCAACATGTTGTACCCTTCTCTAAGCCTCCTTCTTCTGCTTCTTGTTGGCCGGTTCTGAGCATGAACCGCCTGTTATTGGGAGCACTAGCTTCGTAGCCGAAGAAACTTCAGCTTGATTGTTGAATGAAGCCATCAGCTCAAAAGTGGAAGTGAGTTCACCGGAGGTGGGCACCAATGTTGGGGACTTGTTCTCAAATGCTATGAATTAATAACAAGGCAACACAAAATGTTAAATGTTAATGTCCTTCGTCCTTCGAAGCATTATTTCCCTTAGGATATAACGATCTTCGGACAAAGGTTATGAAGGACATACCTTCATAAATTTGACATGTATAACCAAAGGATGAAGCTTATAAAACATAGGAAAATAATATAAATAATAATATAACATCATAAACATTTATTATTGAACTAATCTTGAATACATGAAAACTATATCAAATTACATTTGTACCTTGAGCTTGATAGAAGACCAAGGCAAGAGTAAGATGCGGAAAAAAAAAAGTGTGAACAGTACAGGTACTGTTCATCTATTTATAGGCACAGGATGCAGCCTGTGAGAAATTACATTCATGCCCTTTACAAATGGTTACAATCACAACACAGGTTATCATGGGCCAGTTGGTCATTTCATCTTTAAGTCTGTGCATCGGGAGATACGCTACGAAGCTCCCTGACTGGTAGCTTCGGTATTGTGTTCTGGCCTTCCGAAGGTGTTTCTTCTCTCAAGACCTTCGGCGATGAAGCAGCCCCCCAACAACCACTGTTATAATTTTAAAGATACAAAATTAACAAACAACGTTGCTGCTGTTTGGCATGTGGTTTAGGGTAGGAGTCTTTCCACCGGGTCTTGGTTTCAAGTGTAGGAGTGATTTGTTGATTGTTGGCAAATGTTTATGAAATATTTGTACTAAGTTTTATGCCCCGAAACAGGTGGCTACACTCCGAATCATGCCTAGTACATTTTTCTTCTTCGATGAAGGCAAGTGAATGTAGCGGTGGTTGCTACCATTTTGACTTGTTATTTTTATCGCCTACACTCTAATATTCAGAATTATTGAATTCTTTCATAATTGAACTCTATGATGATGATTTACTTGAGTGTATTATATTGATGCTCAATTATGTATTGATGATGATTATGGTTCGAGTATGACCCATGAGATTAATTCACACCCCTGAAGGAAGATGAAGTATTATTTGAGGTTTGTATTGTATCTGAAGGAAGATGAAGTATTATTTGAGGTTTGTATTGTATCTGAAGGAAGTGAAGTATATTGATAAATGCAGCATGCCATATGCATTGCATGATTCATTTGCATCTGAAGTTTTGTCGTGACCTATGGTACAACCGTACCGGTACAACTTAGCATCGTACGTTGCCCGAGGAGGGGTACGATGCAGCTTCATACCCTCAGAGGTATGAAGGTAGAGGACATATGCATTGCATTCATATGCATTCATTGAAGTGATATTTGCAGATATTGTTGACGCAGGGAAGTGTTATACAACCTATTGTGGTTGTTCGAGGAAATGAGATGGTATTGGTTATACTGGGACTATTGAGTTCTATATCTACAAGTATTTCTGATCTTAATTGTGATTCCTTTAAAATGTTGATTAATTCAACTTGTGGTTTAAATATCTCGTCAAAACAATTTGCTTGCTGAGATGTTTCATCTCACTCGTGCATTACTCAATGCAGGTGCTTGATGCTTATCAAGGGGAGTGGGAAGTAGCGGCACGTTGCACGCATTGCTTAAAGAACCAAATAATTAGCTTGGGTTATTGACTTTTGAGGTTCATACTTTAAAGTATGATGTAGGCATAAGCTGGTTCATTCGTGTAATCGTCCTTGATGAGAATTATATCATACTAGTATGATTCATTTCGTATTGATATATCTTTTTTTCTTCTGCGATGCTTATAAATACAAAGGAGACGCTACCAAATTATATTTTGCTTAGTGTTCGGCTGTTGGTAGTGAAGTCTAGTAGCATCTCGGGATGTTTGTGGATCACGGGGTGTTACATGCATCTCATATATACGCCAAAGAAGACAACACATATAATAACAGAGTATATACAGATAAATGTCACAATATCATAAAAGTACTTATTACATAGCGGAAGTCTTACAAAATAAGAGATAAATATAAAACGAACTAAAGTCCATCGTTGGCGCCATAAAGTCAACTGGGAGACGCCACCTAGATCAAGTCAAACTCCTCGTTGTGTGGCTTCTCTTGAACCACATGTTCTTCTCCTATGGGAGGTGTGAGACAGCAAGGGTGAGCTCACACATGTTCATCGCTCAACAAGTTCTGAGGAATAAAGTGCACGAACTCACGAAAGGTGGGAGTTCATGTGATGTGTAAGGCTGATCAACAATAGGGGTTAAAGCTGAGCATTGCTTTTAATGAGTTGGTCAAATTTTATTAACAGTTACTAAATGTAAGTAAATACCAAACCATAATAAGAATAGAACAAAATTAATAAATAATCCCATGCAATGCATATGGCAAATTGAATTTAGTTCCATAATTTAATCATGCGAGAGTCCTGAGCTGCTCATGACCGTGAGCTCGGCTAGTATACCAGTTTTACACTCTGCAGAGGTTGTACCCTGTACCCACAAGTCATGTTACCCATCTGCCACGGGGTTGTACGGGCCCCATACACCTCTACCAAGGAAGCGAGGCAGGGTAACACTACGAGACCTTTACAAAGTTCCACTAGCTTCCAAAAACCCGCTACAGTTTCTAGGAAGAGCAATGCAGGAATCCCTCGTCTGACCGCGATCGCAGCAAAATCATTCCGAGAACCTCCCTACACGCCTACTCCCTTACTGCCCTTGCCCCTTTCGGGTAAGTTAGTCTTCCACTAGCTTTCCTAATTAGTCAGCCAAGGGCGTCCCATTCCACCCTTATGGTGGCACGTGTTTCTCAAGTTAAGCTCCATGTTCTAATTAAAGATAATGATCTTGACATGAACATAAATAAAATAATAGAATAATTGGTACATGGATATAATGAAATATTATCCCAAAACCATATAAAGCAATAGCAAGACTACCCAAATGATTCAGGGGTAAACAAGGAAAAGGATAAACAGACTAGGGAAACCTATTGGGTCCCATCAAAATTAAACCTATGCATGAATAAGTGATATTAAAGAACATTATTGGGTAAAAAGTGGTCAAGGGCACAACTTGCCTTCAATGAGCTCCTACTCAGCAACTTCTATCTGCTGAACACCGGGATCCTCTAGCACTGGCTCTTCTACTCGCCATAATACAAACAAGCATAGTATAAAGGAGAAATTAGCATCACACTAACCATTTATACAAAATACATAATAATAATCTACATATTAAAATAAGATCTTAGGAACATGAATCATTAATTTTGGAGTTATAGATTTTAAGTTATGAATTTCCAAAGATTTTAAGTGTTTCATACAAGATTAATTAGGATATAAATTTTAATGTGGCTTTCATGTCAAAACAGTGGCACTATTTGATAAACAATAATATTACAAAATAATATAAACTGGAATGGGTCAATTTGGACTTAATATGAATTTTCTAGGGTTTAAGCAAGTTTCTGCAATTAATTTAATACTAAAAATCATTTTCTAATTGATTTTCTTAGGTTTTTTATTTCTCTGGTCGTGCACAAAATTAAACCGAAAGCCAAGGGTTACAGCGCAAGAAAACCCAAGACTTAGGGCACTATGCGCAGGACTGCGGGTTGAATCTCAATAAACCTAGGGCATCTTTTACAAAACCGGCACGACGAAGGGGTATGTTCAAATCTGGACCGTCCAATCAACGATAGGTGGCACAGATTAGATATGACTTTAACCAAAATGGTACGCACTATTAGCTACTGGATCCAAGATCCACGACCATGATTTAATGAAACCAGATCTAATCTGAGCCGAGGGATCGCAGATCTATGATGCCTGTTTAATCGTGTGAACGGGTAAGGGATTACCTAATCTCGACCGTTGCGCGGGAGATCAACAGGCCGCAGCGATCTGGCGCACGCGCCAACCCTAACGCCTACGCGCACGGTGGCGTCATGGCCGGCATTCGCCAAAATTCGCCACACACTCCCAAACTTCGAATAATTTGCGGTAATACGTAGAGAATGACCGTACTATGAAAGGGGAAGGTCGCTCACCGCGATTTCGGAAGTACCCTGATCCACCCACGTGGCGCGACGGATCCGATTGCGTGGTGATGAAATTCCGGCCACCCAGTGGTCGGTTTCTCCCTCTCCGGCCCCGAGCGATCCACCAGCAACCCTCGAAGCACCCTGCGGACCCCCGGACGCAAGCCGTGGCGAGGACAACACCAGCGACCACCTGGTTCACGGCACCCTCCCTCTCTCTTCTGAGTTATCTGCTTCACCGGTCGCAGTGGTCACCGTATGGCTTGGGAAACGAAGGGGGAGGAAGGAACAACGCACTGGTTCTTATGTACGAGGCCGGGGCTCCCTAGCGATCCACAGGTAAGGTGCGGAAGTGGTTGGGAAGGTCCGGCATCTCCGGCGAAGGACCTAGTTCGTGCGACGTGATGAGGTGGGGAGGAGCGGACCGAATGGGGACACCAGTCAACGCAACAAAAGACGGGCGTAGGTCTGGCAAAGCGGGCCCAGTGGTTCATTGGAAGAGCGAGACGCGGTGCGCGGAAGAGAGGCTGTCCCGTGGGATCCACCAGTCGGTGTAAGAGGAGAAGGAGGCAAGCGTGCGCGACTAACGAAGCGGACCCACCTGTCGGCGCCGTCCATTGCCCTGGGCCGCGCGGAAGGAAACCTCTAGTGGGCCGAATTGGCGCAAGGAGCCCACATACTCCTTTCTTTTCTTTTTCCTTTTCTGTTTTCTTTTCCCTTTTTGTTTTTAGAATTCAAATTTGGATTTAAATTTGGTTATGAGATCCATCAATGATCAAAGTGTACCAAATTCTAATTTTGGAGTAAAGAAATATATTATTATTTATATATTTTATTTTACCTCATTTGTTTAGTATTTTCTTCTCTTTTCTCAAATTCTAAAATTTATTTTACATCTTAAATTCCAATTTGGGCATTAATATATTTCTTTTTACATTATTTTTTATATTGTCACAAAATGCACACAAAATGAAATCCTAGCATGATGCACATATTGTTTTTGGTGTCAATAATTAATTAATGGCCTTTTGATGTGATTATTCACATGTTACAACAAATGAAGGCAAACATATATTTGTAAAACATCTATATCTTCTCTTCCTTTCCTCTTTTCATATTTTTCAAATTCTCCTAAATTTCATTTTGGGGTTTATTTCAAATCTTCATTATATTTTATTAATATCATTGTTATTATTTTCAAATGTACAATCAAATAAACTCCAACATGATGCACTTGTTATTTATATGTTCTTGGCTAATTTCATACTTTGATAATGTTGTTCACATGTGATGGTAAATAGAGATGTCACATATAAGGGAAATAATGTCACCTTTAATATTTTCTTACAAATTGGGTATTACACTTGTCGATTTGATTAAATTTCTCTAGTGTATTTTATTTTAGTCAAAACCGTCTATTCACCCCCCCCCCCCTCTAGCTGGTGTCCTAGATCCTACACCCGTCATGAATAATCACTGACTAGGGCAAAACGCTCTCTGCAACACTGATCATAGATGACAACTCGGGTCTATGATCATAAATCCAGTGCACGTCAGCATAGCCAACTCCCACTCCACAGCACTCGCGTGGGTATGACGGGACAAAGACACGTCCTATCAAAAGACCCGCACGAAGGCCAATGGCAAAAATATCCACCTGCCATAACATGTAATACTCTATGATGTACGTTATTTGATGCTAAATAGGTGGGCCACCTATTGGGACCCAGCACCCCTTTACGTGCCCCTTGGACTATAAAAGAGAGGGTACACGCGATATAAATTCGAGGGCAAATATACCCTTAGACTAGATGGTAGGTGTTGGGGACTTGTTCTCAAATGCTATGAGTTAAGAACAAGGCAACACAAAATGTTAATGGTTAAAGACCTTCGTCCTTCGAAGCATTACCTCCCTTAGGATATAATGATCTTCAGACGAAGATTATGAAGGACATACCTTCATCATCTCGGTATATAATAATGAAAGTAGAAGCATATGAAACATGGAAAATAACATGAACAATCATATTGAATCGTTAGATTATTCACATTCTCATCAACTCATCATGGATAAACATTAATAACAGTAAATTACATTTGTACCTTCGACTTGACAGAAGGTGCGAGCTCAAGTATGACGTGTGAGTGAATACAAGACAGCGTGAACAGTACGGTGTTACTGTTCATCTATTTATAGGCACAGGACGCAGCCTGTGTAATATTACATCCATGCCCTTGATATTTACTATTAACTTAAGGACAATCTATCGAGGACTAGATAGCCTTTTCCTCTTTAAGTCGGTTTCAATTTCCACCGCTAAGCCGAAGCTTCTCCACGTGTAGCTTCGGAACTGGTTCATCCTTCTTTCGGACCACGCTTTTCATATCGTTTACAGCTTTATCCCAAGGCCAAAGGTCCCTATGAATGTATTATACTTGGAAAATATGTTAGTCTTCCGAAGGTCCCCAATAGTAGCCCCTCGCAGTATTAATTTGTTGTAACAACGAATTCAGACTGCGACGTGAACGAAGGCCTTAAGCCGAAGGTCCAAAAAAACACCTTCCCTTCGCTAGAATAGCGAAAGTCAATGACAAACGGGGCCCGCCAAGTTGCAAAGCGCTAGGCGTATAAATAGGAACCCACAACGACAGCATTTGATACGCCATTTCTGTTGTTTGCGTTATTTTCTCAAATTTTTAACTCTTGCTTACCAGCTCTTGCTTGATTTTCGAGCTTCGGTTTAAAGATGTGCTTGCTCCATATCTGAGGAGAAGAAGATGACTGAAGAGTAGAAGATGACTGAGGAGAAGAAGATAACTGAGGAGAAGAAGCTGTATGAGGAGAAGAAAGTTGTGGATCCTTTTATTGCTGGGTTTTATGAGTCTATGGCAAAAACGAATACAGAGAAAATTACTAAGGAGATAATGGAGGGTTTGTCTGAAGATTCTGATGACATTGATAGTTATGATGTGGAAAGTGGAGATGAAGATTCTAAGGACCGGCCCTGGCGGCCAAGCCATGCCTGTCGGTGTTTTGGGTCCGACCGCACACCCGGGGTTGCCCCTCAAGGTGTTTTTAGGGGTAGGACGATGTCGACGACTGTAGCAAAATGGTTTGTGCCAATTGCACGAGGGACAGTGGACAAGGTTTACAGGTTCGGGCCGCTTAGAGATGCGTAACACCCTACGTCCTGGTGAGTATGCTGAGTGAATGAGGTTACAAGAGAGCTCTCTGAATTGAGAATGCAGAGAGTCGAAGTGGGTGGCTAAGTAATAGGGTCGATCGTTCTGAAGGGGTGCCCCCTAGGCCTTATATACTCGACCGTGGGGCAATACACGTGGATATAATAACAATGTGTAGCTAAAAGATAGTGAACTGTTTGAGTTTATCTCCCTGCAGTTCTGCCGACCTATCCTCGCATGGCTCCGTTGCATGGGGGCTCCAGCGCGGGAAAGTCGGATCTCTGTTGTGGTCGCTCGCTCGACGTTGTGGGTCGTCCGGGTTTGCACCAATCCGGCCTCGTGTCAACCTGCTTTGCTGATTGTTCCTCCCCAGGCCCACGAAAGAATGACCTTACGATTTATTGGGCCCTTGGGCCTTTCGTGATGTCTTTTACTCTTTTAGTGGACCCGGGGGATATCTGTCCCCCACAAGCCCCTGATCTTTGGGTTAATTTAGAGGTAATCAGCCCAAAGATCTCAGGTCCAGCTTGCAGGCGATTTGAAGAGAACGACTTCTTACTGTTTCCTCCTGCTTTGATCACTCGTAAACCGAAGCCTTGTTTCGTGCTTGTGCCTTAGAGGTCAGCATTTCGTTTTGTAGGATCCTGAACTTCATTGGGTGCACCGGAGGTGCACCCAAATGAGTGTAGCCCCCGAGCTTCGAGTAGATTTTAGAAAATAATCTACTCGAAGGTCTTCACCAGGAATTATTTCCATCTTTACTCCTGCGTTTTGGTTGAGGGCCAGCCTTGTTTTTAATCTTGTCCCATGCCTTAGAAGTCGGCACTATCTTGGCTTGGAGTGATGATCCATGGGGTGCACCGAAGGTGCACCCAATGGGTGTAGCCCCCAACCTTCAAGTGGATTTTTGAGGATAATCCATTCGAAGGTCTTCCTTTTGCGTCTTTTTGCTGAAGATTATCCTTTCTGCTTGTAAAAATCGGCATGATGCCATCCGCATTATGCTTTGGAGGTCAGCATTATGTCATCAGTATTATGCTTCAGAGGTCAGCATGTATTTTTTCTTTTGCAGCCGAGTTCGCAATCCATCCATATTTTGCTAGGTAGTGTAATTTATTTGCTCTGCGACTGATTGGACATTTGATGGACGTTCTCTGTCTAGTCTCCATGTCGCTTCTATCGGCCATATTTTGTACTTCACTGGCTATATTTGGCTTTCCTCTGATCCTTACTGATATCTCATTTTTGTCTTGAGGTATTCACTGCATGCCCTGCGCAGATGTGACCGTTTTGAAAAATATACTGATAATTCCTGGGCGTCCCCCCCCCCAATGGGTGTGGGCAAGGGACGGCTTGGTACGCTGAGTGTTTTAGCTGGCTGCTTCTGAGTAGTAATGTGATGTGACGGCGGGTGTAATCATATCCTCCGCACTGTTGACTGGAGTCCCAATGGGTGTTGTGTTGCGTGAAACGGCGTCAGCCGCCTGACGTGTCTTCAGACGGGTTGAAGTGCTTATTGAATGCTTTGCGACTGTTCAGTGACCGCGGTTGGAGGTGAGCGGTTGCCTTCTCCTTCTATAAATAATGTCGTTGTCTCTCCGGCTTTTTCACATCTCTTGTTGTTCTCTGTTGCTTGCCTTTCTTCTCTCCCTTTCGCTTCCACCATGGGCAAGAACAACAAGCGCAAGCGTGAGCCAACTCCTCCATCGGAGGATTTTGGTGACTCGGAGTACTCAGAGGAGGAGTTCTCCTCTGAGTCTGAGGGGTCTCCGACTCCCATCCCCCTGCGTGAGTCGTCTGACGACTCAGACGACTCCCAGGGGCTCGCGGCGGAGGTCTGGACGTACATCCGGGCCGTTGAGCGCTCCGGGCTCGAGGGCTCGGATGAGTCGGAGTACTCCTCGGATGAGGAGGACTCGGACGGTGGCGGCGAGGACGAGGACGACGACGACGACAACGATGACGACGACGACGAAGGCGGTGGCGGCGGTGACGGCAGCGGCAGGGGCAGTGGCAGCGGCAGCAAGGACGGTGACGGCGGCGGCAGCAGGGGCGGCAGCGGCGGTGGCGGCAGCAGCAGAGGCAGCAACAGGGGCGGCAGCGGCGGCGGCAGCAACAGGGCCAGAGGCTAGATGCCACTGGTCTTTTAGATGTTAGTATAGTATAGTTAGAATAATGTAGTAGTATTTAGTAATGTAGAGTAGTATAGTGTAGTGTAGTAGTAGTAGCAGTAATGTAATGTAATGTAGTAGTAGTAATAGGGAAGTATCAACTCATAATGAGTTGATTTGTAAGTATGATATCTTCCCTTTAATGATGAAATGAAGTTAGCTTCTCTGTGATGATTGCTCTTCGATATTCATAACTCAAAAGTTCTTGAATCATTTATCTTCCCGCCTTTTTCGTGAAGTTGATTCCTTTGAAACAGTAAGTGAATAACTCGGGCATCATACTGATGCTTTTAGAAGTAGCTGCCGAGCGACTTGTAGGTGATGTCGGAGTTTTAGAGATAACTGCCGAGTAACTTGAAGACGACGTCGGCGCCTTAGAGGTAACTGCCGAGCGACTGAAGACAACGTCGGCGTTTTAGAGGTAACGCCGAGCGACTGAACACGATGTCGGAGTTTTAGAGATAACTGCCGAGTGACCTGAGGGCGATGTCAGCGTTTGAGAGGTAACGCCGAGCGACTTGAAGACGATGTCAGCGTTTTAGAGGTAACGCCGAGTGACTGGAGGGCGACGTCAGCGTTTTAGAGGTAACGCCGAGCGACTGGAGGGCGACATCAGCGTTTTAGAGGTAACGCCGAGCGACTTGAAGACGACGTCAGCGTTTTAGAGGTAACGCCGAGCGACTTGAGGACGACGTCAGCGTTTTAGAGGTAACGCCGAGTGATAGCGGGCTGCGTGGGCCACTTTGAGGATAATAGCCGAGTGATGATGTGGCGCACCGGTGTTCTAGAAATAACTGTCGGGTGATCACGTGGCACGCCGGTGTTTTGGAAATAACCGCCGGGTGCTGACTGGGCGCTTTTTGAAACGGTATCTGGCTCGGGAATATCCCATAAGTGCTGCGCTTTTAGCCGCCTCTGCTTTCCGTGCCCTAGTTCTTGCTTTCTTGCTTCCGAATCCTCTCTGCAATTCGCCTCCCACTCTGCTCGCCGGTAGAATCGAGAAGGCGCCCAAGAGGAAAGCCTCGAGTTCGTCTGCCGTGGTGATTCCTCCAATCGACCCCAACAGCCAGTTGCCTTTCGCAGGTAACCACATGTTCGTCATCTCTGAGCCCGAACTTCTCCACCTCGTGTCCATCGGGGTTCTTCCTCCGAGGGAACTCTGTTCTTGGCGGATTTGCCATGGGGTTACTGTCCCAACTGAGGATACCCATGAGTCCGTGATTTATGCTCCTTTCCTTCTCCGCGGCCTCGGTCTTCCCATTTCTCCCTTTTTCCGCGGCCTCCTTGATTTCTACCATCTTAACTTGACCCATCTGAATCCCAATTCTATCCTACAAATCTCCATTTTCGTTCATTTATGCGAAGCCTTTCTTGGCGTGCTGCCACATTTCGGGTTGTGGAAGTACTTGTATCACTGTCGCCCTGGGATGGCCGGGGGACAACATCAGTTGGTTGGTGGTGCCAGCTTGGAGATACGCCGCGGGAGGAAGACTGAGTATCTCGAAATCCCTCTCAAAGATAGTATCAAGGGATGGCGCTTGGAGTGGTTCATAGTTGAGAATTATGGAAACTCTCTCCCCCCTCGGTCGGGAAGACAGCCGGATGTTCGCACCCCAAGCTGGACCGAGTCCCCCACAGATCAGGAGGTAGCCGAGGCAGGTGCTTTGCTGGCTGAAGTTGGATTGCTGAAGGAGAGGGGTCTGACTGCTGAGGCTGTTGTTGCTGATTTTGTCTTCAAGAATATTCAGTCGTTGAAAGACAGGGCGTACCCGGCTTATCGGTATCGAGGCCTAGCCAACTCAACTCGGGTTACCAACAGAAGAATTTCCTCTGCAGACTTGGTGAACCGACTTGAGATGATCCTTAGAGGCAAGGTGTCAAATATTGGTGCCCCAGTGTCATACTCGGCCTGGAACCTGCCTCCTCCCAAAGCCTTCACCCTTTTTGTGTCGAATCCACCTGTCCCTGATGGCAGTTTGGGCCTTAGAGTGCGACCCTCTGCTGAAGAAGTTAGTGCCTTGGTTGCCTCGCTCGGGGAGATTCCTGATGATGAACGGCAGGTCCATTTTGAGGTGCCCCTAAATCCTAGCGATGCGGAGATAAGTGCTATGCTTGATTTGCTGGCTGAGGACTCTTCTGATGCTGCTCCTGCTGGGACATCGGTGGTGGCGCCCCTCCCAGATGCTGGTACGACCTTAGATACTGAGAAGCCTGCCAGTACTCGCCCGAGGCGCCCTTGCCGAGCCAATCAACCTGATCCTTCTGCTGATGAGCAGAAAAAGAAAAAGAGACGTCTCCGGCGAGTATCCAGTTTGGATCGGGACGTTGGTACCTCGGTTCCTGCTGCTGAAGAAGTGCCTGTGACTGAATTTACTGATGCTGACCCCAATGGGTGTACCCAATCCGCTGCTGATCCCAATGTGGGTGCTCCATCTATTGTTGATCCCAATGGGGGTGCTGCCTGTGTTGCTAATGTGGACGACGAGGAGGAAGAAGATGAAGTTCCTTTGACTCGGAAAAACAGTCGGCATTTCATCGCTAGCGGTGAAAGTAGTGGAGTTCCTTCTCCTGCTTTGTCTGCTCTCATTGGTCTGCAAGAACTATCCCTGGCCAACTTTGATCAGACTCTTGAGGATATGGTTCCAGAGGATTTGTTATCGGAGCCAGTGGATGATGGTGTGATGGAGGTTTGTGCTGATGTGCTTGATGCTGGGTTGAGGTCATCCTGTGCCTCGTCGACCTTGGAGCGCGATCTCGAGGGTCGGGAGACTGACTTGGATCGTCCTGGTCCCATAGAAGTAACTGAGGGCCCGTCAGCCTTAGAAGTGGCTACCGCAGAGAACTTGGACCCCAAGGATGGTGTTGACACATGCCCAGCCCCCAAGGATGTCGCCGGGGATGACTTGGTTCGGGTGGGAAGTGTAAGCCACTGCCCAGCCCCCGAGGGTGCTGCCGGGGATGATCCGGCTCAAGTGGGCAGTGCAAACTATGACCCAGCCCCCGAGGGTGTCCAAGCGGGGTCTCCCTCCTGTACTTCCATGGACGTTCATGCGGGATCGCCTCCACACTCCGGCTGTATGGTGGTAGCCCAAGCCTTGGACCAGGGAGTCGCTTTAAAGGGCAGCGTCCCCGCTGACCGAGTGTTGGGCTCTGTTGATGGCACCGAGCTGATTCCTGCTGGTTTGTTGCAAGCTGCTTCGGGTGGTGGCCTTACGCCTGGTTATCAATTGATCTCTCCTGATTTGGGGATCCCTTCGTTCTTTTCCAACCTCCAGGTATTGTGATGTATTTTAGCTTGGTTTTTACATTGCATGAATTGCTGTCATTACACTCATCTGTTCTCCTCATCAGGCTTTGGTGGATGGGATGGCTAGCCAGCTGAGGTTACAGGGTGCTTCTGTCCCAGAAGTAGCTTCATCTCTTGCGTGTTGGAATCCAGTGTCACTTCAACATCGTGTCTCTGAATTGGAGGCGACCAACGCTGGTTAGTGTTTTTTTGCTTCTCTTTGTCTCCACTGTAGACTGCTTTACATCCTGACCCCTTTTTGTTTGATTGTCTCCTGCTAGGAATGACTCGGCAGATTTCCACTCTTGAGGAAAAACATTCCCGAGATCAGGCTGAATTGGTCCAGCGGTGCACTGACTTTGAGGAAAAGTACTCTCAGAGCCAGATTGAACTGGGTTAGGTCTCCGCTGCCTTAGATGACGCCAATGCACTGAGTTCTTCTCTTCACGCTCAGCTCAATTCTGAAAAGGTGATTTATGGAACTGTGCTTTGCCTTGTTGTGCTCCTATTACTTGCTTGGTGTTTGAGGGAGTTGACTTTTGTTTGCAGGAAGAAAAATGTATCCTTGTTGCTTCTCGTGACAGTCTCGACAGATTGTATCACGATTCTAGCAACTCGCTGACCATCCTGGAGAGGAGTCATCGCTTCACCATGGAAGAGTTAGACAACCAACGCTGTAAGCTGCAGGAATCCACGGATGAAGTGACCCGGCTCAAGCAGTTGATATCAGCGAAGGACGCTACTATCAAAGAACTCCGAGCTTCCAAGAAATCCATCGCCCAAGAGTTAGAAACTGCTCGGCTGGCTGCCAAGGTCGCTGAAGAAACTTCTGTTACTCTCAGAGCCCAGCGCAATAGAGCCATGGACAAGGCTATTCGGGTGGGGCGAATCTTGATGAGGAGACCCGGCGTGGTTGTTCCCGAAGATATAAGGGCTGACGTGAGTGCTGCCCCTGATTCTTCGAGTCGTCCTTTCTCATTGATTGCTCCTGAGAAAAATATCACAAAATAGAGAAACATTTTGCGTGCTTTGAGCGCGCGGTTAGCATGGTCAGACATTTGTTAGAGGACGTCATTTCAGTACTTAAACGACATTGTTATTCTCATATTGTTTCAGAATTCATCAGTTCGTAAATTTGCAGTAGTAAAATGATGCGCGATGGTTTTGAGATTTGTTTGCGGGATATAGAAGTCATCCTTATATGAGTAATTGTAATCACGTTAGATCGCCTTAAGTCGCTGCTGACTTAAGTCGATTGCTTTTGTTAATAGGGCGTAGTGGTCACCCTGAATTGCGTAGGTGTGAGCATGTTGCACCGGCTTAAGTCGCTGCTGGCTTTAGCCGATTGCTCCGTTAGCAGGGCATAGTGGTCACCCCGAGTTAAGTAAGCGCGAGCATGTTGCACCGCCTTGAGTCGTTGCCGACTTAAGCCGATTGCTCCGTTAGTAGGGCATAGTGGTCACCCCGAGTTAAGTAAGCGTAAGCATGTTGCACCGCCTTAAGTCGTTGCCGACTTAAGCCGATTGCTCCGTTAGCAGGGCATAGTGGTCACCCCGAGTTAAGTAAGCGTGAGCATGTTGCACCGCCTTAAGTCGTTGCCGACTTAAGCCGATTGCTCTGTTAGCAGGGCATAGTGGTCACCCCGAGTTAAGTAAGCGTGAGCATGTTGCACCGCCTTAAGTCGTTGCCGACTTAAGCCGATTGCTCCGTTAGCAGGGCATAGTGGTCACCCCGAGTTAAGTAAGAATGCAAGTCAATCGTGAACAAACTGAGTATCTTTGAAACCCCTTTTTTATTGATGACATATTTCCATTTTACAGAGTACATCGTCGTCCCAATAGCTTTTGAAATACAGCTAGGGATAAAACTTCCTGAGGTGTTCTATGTTCCAGGAGTTCCCAACTTCCGTGCCATCCATCTGAGTGAGACGATATGATCCGAGCCGAGTGACTTCTGCTACTATGAAGGGTCCTTCCCATAAGAGCGATAACTTGTGCCGTCCCTCCCCCGTTAGAATTCGGCGGAGGACGAGATCTCCTACTGAGAAGGATCGCTGTCTCACAGCCTTGTCGTGATAGCGCCTTAGAGTCTGCTGGTACCGTGCTGATTGGATTACCGCATTCAGCCGTTCTTCTTCAAGTATATCAATGTCCTCCAGCCTGGTGGCCTCGACTTCTGCTATGTTTTCGAAGATCAACCTTGGCGCCCCGAACTTGAGATCGGCGGGTAGCACTGCCTCCGACCCATAGACCATGAAGAAAGGAGTGTTTCCATGCAGAGCTCGGCTAGGTTGGGTTCTTAGGCTCCAAACGACATAGGGCAATTCCCTTATCCACTTTCCTGCGAATTTTTCATTCTTATCGAAGACCTTTTTCCTGAGTGCCTCCAATATCATCCCATTGGCTCGCTCAACCTGCCCGTTGGCTCTTGAATGTGCTACAGATGCATACTTGATTTGAATGCTTTTTTGCTCGTAGAAGTCGAAAAACTCTGAACTTGTAAAGTTGGATCCTAGGTCAGTTATGATACTGTTTGGTATCCCGAATCTGAATATTATGTCTTGTATGAATTCCACGACCTTAGCTGAGGTTAAAGAAGCAATGGGCTTGAACTCTATCCATTTAGTGAATTTGTCGATTGCTACCAATACATGAGTGTATCCTCCTTGAGCTTTCTTGAAAGGTCCAATCATATCCAGTCCCCAGCATGCGAAAGACCAAGTTACTGGTATGGTCTGTAGTTGCTGTGCTGGCAGATGTTGTTTTTTTGACAAGTATTGGCAAGCTTCGCACCTCTGAACTAACTCGGCTGCATCACTCTTCGCTGTTGGCCAATAGAATCCTGACCTGAAGACCTTCCCGACTAGTGTTCTGGATGCTGCATGTATTCCACATTGCCCAGCATGGACCTCCTCCAGAAGTCGCTTCCCAGTAGATGGGAGAATGCACCTCATGAGGACGCCTGATGCACCCCTTCTGTACAATGTCTCCCCAATGAGTGTGTAGTGAGCCGACTGTCTGGCAATGCGCTCGGCTGAATTCTTGTCATCTGGTTCCTCTTCATTCTTTATATACTTGATGATTGGCCTTCTCCAGTCATCAGAGTCTGACTCGGGTTGATCTATAATATTACACTCTTTTGTTTGATCCATTGAGATGCTCGGCTGTAGTATTTCTTGCACAAAGACTCCAGATGGGACCTGAGTTCGACTGGATCCTAGCTTGGACAACACATCGGCTGCTGTGTTCCGATCTCTTTCTACATGATGAAATTCCAGGCCCTCAAATTTATCTTCCAGCTTTTGGACGGCAGTGCAGTATTTTCCCATTGAATCGCTTGAACAATCCCACTCTTTGTTTATTTGGCTAATGACTACCAGAGAGTCTCCGTACACCATCAATCTCTTGATGCCCAATGATATGGCGACGTTCAATCCATGGATCAGAGCTTCATACTCGGTTGCATTGTTGGAGGCCGGAAATAGCAACTGGAGGGCATATTTGAGGTGCTCGCCTCCAGGTGCGGTGAAGAGAATTCCTGCTCCTGCTCCCTGCAATTTCAGCGAGCCATCAAAATACATTCGCCACACTTCTGCAGTCTCTGGGTTATCTGGTACTTGCTGTTCAGTCCACTCTGATACGAAATCAACCAGTGCTTGAGTTTTGATGGCAGTACGAGGTTGGAACTCGATGTCATGAGATCCCAGCTCACAAGCCCACTTGGCTATTCGGTCAATGGCTTCCTTGTTGTGAAGAATATCCCCTATCGGAAAACCAGTGACTACTATGACTTTGTGGTCATCAAAGTAGTGACGTAGCTTGTGGGCAGTTAGAAGTACTGCATATAATAGCTTCTGAACCTGAGGATACTTTTTCTTTGAGGGGCCCAGAACTTCACTGATGAAGTAAACATGATGTTGCACTGGGTAGGCATGTCCTTCTTCTGCTCGCTCGACTACCAACGCGGTGCTTACCACGTGAGTCGTGCAAGAGATATACAGTAGCAGATCTTCAGCTGGTTGAGTTGACGTAGCTCGTCATGGTGGCTTCAGTACTGGTGGTGTTGTCAAGAATTTCTTCAGTGCATCTAGAGCTTCCTGTGCCTCTGAAGTCCACTGAAACTTATCCACCTTCTTGAGTAGCTTGTAAAATGGTAAACCTTTTTCCCCCAGCCTGGATATAAATCTGCTCAGAGCTGCCATACATCCAGTAAGTCTCTGAACCTTCTTTTGTGATCGAGGTGCTTCCATCTTCATGATAACTTCAATTTTATCCGGGTTAGCCTCAATTCCCCGGTGGCTGACAATAAACCCGAGTAACTTTCCTGCTGGTACCCCGAAAACACATTTTTCGGGATTAAGCTTCCATCTATACCGTCTCAGACTATTGAAAACCAGTTGTAAGTCTTCGATGAAGTTTTCCGAGTTCTCCGTTTTGATTACCACATCATCTACGTAGGCCTCCACACGCTTGCCCCAGTGATCGGCTAAGCATGTTTGAATGGCTCTCTGATAAGTCGCTCCAGCGTTTTTGAGGCCGAACGGCATGGAGGTATAACAGAAAGCACCAAACGGAGTAATGAACGCTGTTTTTTCTTCGTCTTCCTTTGCCAAGCTAATCTGGTGGTATCCGGAATAGCAATCCAGGAAAGACAACACAGAACATCCGGCGGTGAAGTCCACCACCTGATCTATCCTCGGGAGCCCGAAGGGATCCTTCGGACAGTGTTTGTTGAGATCAGTATAGTCGACGCACATGCGCCAATCCACTTTATTCTTTTTTAGTACAAGAACAGGGTTGGCTAACACTCAGGGTGTAATACTTCTCTAATAAATCTAGTCGTGACCAAGCGAGCTAACTCGGCGCGAATGGCCTCTCTCTTGTCAGGCGTGAAACGTCGTAGTTTTTGCCAGATTGGCCTCGCCTTGGGATAGACTTTCAGTTTGTGCTCGGCCAGTTCTCTTGGGACTCCCGGCATATCCGCAGGTTGCCATGCGAATACGTCTCGGTTATCTTGCAGAAACTGGACGAGCGCGCTTTCCTATTTGTCGTCCAGGCTGGAGCTGATGATGGTAGTCTTGCGTTTATCAGCGAACCCCAGGTTGATCCTTTTAGTTTCCTCAGTCGGTCGCATAGAGGTCGCGGCCTGAGCTTCGTTTGCCGGTACTGCAAGGTCTTCCTCAGGCTTAGAGTTCGCCTGTGTCGAAGAAATCGTCGATGGCTTGGTGGTGAGGGCTGCTTGGATGGCCACTCGGAAACACTCTGCGGCGCCTTGGAAGTCAGCGCGCACAGTTATGATTCCTTGCGGTCCTGGCATCTTCAGTATCATGTACGTGTAATGCGGAATGGCCATGAATTTGGCCAATCCCGGCCTTCTGATGATGGCGTTGTACCTGAAGTCGAAGTTCGCCACTTCGAACCTCAAGAACTCGGTTCTGTAGTTCTCCGGAGTTCCGAAGGTGACAGGCATGTAGATGTGGCCCAGCGGGTATTCCCCTTCAGTCGGCACGATGCCGAAGAAGGGACTGTCCGACTCATGGAGCTCTTTGAGGTGAACTCCCAAGCCTTGGAGTGTCCGGGGGAAGGTGACGTTGATGCTGCTTCCCCCGTCCACTAGCACCTTCTTCACCCGGCTCTCTCGGATCACTGGATCGACGAGGAGCGGGTATTTGCCTGGATGGTCGAAGTTGATTCATTGATCCTCCCGAGTGAAAGTGATCGGGTGCTCCGACCACCGGTATGGGGCGGGAGGACCGGTGGTCGCCACAAGTATCTGGCGGTCGTTGAGCTTTTGTTGTCTTTTGTTCTCCTGCGACCCGTGTCCGCCGAAGATGACGTTGACCTCCCTGTCAATGCGCGGGAAAGCTCCTCCTCCTCCCTCCTCCTGCTAATGGGGTTGTCATGGTTCATCTGGTCCTCCCCTCGGCGGAGGAGGAGGTAGAGGTTGGAAGGGTCGGCCGTGCCCGACGGAGTGCTTGAAGTCCCGGCAGTTACGAAGAGTGTGGCGCATGTCCTTGTGGTACGGGCACTGGGCGTCGAGGATGTCATCCAGCGTGCGCTCGCCTCCGCGAGGTCCTCCTCGGGCGCGAGAGGCAGGTGGTCCGGTGGCGTGCACTTCTTCGCGAGGCCTCTTCTCCCAGCGTTTGTCGGGTTGCTGGTTCGCGTCGCGTCGTGGTGCTGCCGGTGCGGGCTTTGCTCCTCCGATGAGGTCCTGGGCCCGCTCGTCGGTGGTGATGTAGAGGGCGGCTTCCCGGAACAGCTCCTCGGAGGTAGTCGGTGCCTTCTGTAATATGGCTCGGACGAAAGCCGAGTCATTGGATCCTCGGTAGAAGTCCTCGATCACGGCCGCCTCCATGACCTCGGGGATACAATTTCTCATGGTCTGGAACCGTTTGAGGTACGACCAGAGAGTTTCGTCCCCCCGGCGCTTGATGGATTTGAGGTCCCATGGTTGTGTCGGTTTGTCGGAGAGGGACTGGAAATTGGCGGTGAAGCGTCGACTGAAGTCGCCCCAGTCGTCGATGCAGTGTCGGGGTAGATGTCGCAGCCATTGCAGCGCGTCTTGCCCAAGGACAATGGGCAAGTACGCGGTCATCACGTCTTCGGACGCCCCGGCAGCTCGAGCAGCGGTGGTGTAGACGGCTAGCCAACCCCCTGGATCCTGCTTAGGTTCATATTTGTCGACATTGGATGCCTTGAAGTTGGGAGGCCATTGGATGGCCCTAAGGCGCGGAGTAAGAGCAGACACTCCGCATGTGTCCTCCTGTCGTCGGGGATGATGTCTGTCCCAGGGAGGGGAGTAGTTGTTGTGGTTCCTCGACCGTCCCCGGGTAGTACCGCCAGTTGAGGCCGTTGCCGACTCAGTTCTGGTGGCCTGGCTCCGAGCTGGGATGCCATGATCCCTATCGTACTCCTCCTGGCGGCGGATCTCGTTCTCATGCCGCCGTTCACGCGAAGCATTGATGGAGCTTTGCGCATCTCGACGACTGTTGATGGCGTGTCGTAGATCGTTCGGCGGGTGAGCAAGCGGTAGAAGATGGTTGGCTGCCTGGGTGAACAGTCGTCGGTAGCCCTCGGCGTCGGGAGTCCGAGGGAGTTCATCAGCTATCCGAGCTAGTACTCCTCCGACTTCGCTCGACGTGTTCATGGCTCGGGCGAAGTCGGGGTTCAGGTTGCGCCCTAAGAATGGATTCTCCCGGCGTTGCCTTGCATCTTGCTCGGCTTGTTCCTGAGCCCGGCGGCGATCACGTCGTCGGGAGTTCCTTCGTTCTCTGAAGACGCGTTCCTCCGGAGTTTCTCCTATCTCCGAGACCTCGTCTCGCGAGACAGGTTGCTCCAGATCCCGTTCTCCGGCCGCGTGATGTCGTCGAACGTTCCTGCGCCGGTTTCTCCGTCGGCGGGATTCTCGTTGAGGTGGTTCCTCTCCGGGTGCGGTCGGCTCGTCGTCGGAGACGGTAGGCGACTCCACTCTCCCGATGAAGAGGACGTCGGGATAGAATGGCGCTGCTGTCGTGGCGACCTTCTTTCCGTTCTCCTTTGAGGGCGGAGGAATGGAAAGAACGACTTGCTTCCCCTTGGTCTCCTTCTTCCTCGCGATCTGTGTCCATTCTTTTGTCGGGGAAGTAGACAGTGGAGTTCTCCGGGTCAGCGGGCCCTCGGCCCCTGACTTTCCGGAGACGATCTTTTTTTGGAGAGCTGGAGGTTGCGCTTCTCCGACATTTTCGGAGTTTGTTGGAGGAGACTTCTTTTCCGACGGATCCGCAATGCGGTGTAGAGTTCCCTCTTCATCTGCTACGGATGAGATTGTTCCGAAGCAGAATACGGATCCGGGACGGAGGGTGATCTTGCTGTGGAAGGTGACGGCCATTGAGCTAGCTTGGATCGTCGACACACCCCCTACCTGGCGCGCCAGCTGTCGGTGTTTTGGGTCCGACCGCACACCCGGGGTTGCCCCTCAAGGTGTTTTTAGGGGTAGGACGATGTCGACGACTGTAGCAAAATGGTTCGTGCCAATTGTACGAGGGACAGTGGACAAGGTTTACAGGATCGGGCTGCTTAGAGATGCGTAACACCCTACGTCCTGGTGAGTATGCTGAGTGAATGAGGTTACAAGAGAGCTCTCTGAATTGAGAATGCAGAGAGTCGAAGTGGGTGGCTAAGTAATAGGGTCGATCGTTCTGAAGGGGTGCCCCCTAGGCCTTATATACTCGACCGTGGGGCAATACACGTGGATATGATAACAATGTGTAGCTAAAAGATAGTGAACTGTTTGAGTTTATCTCCCTGCAGTTCTGCCGACCTATCCTCGCATGGCTCCGTTGCATGGGGGCTCCAGCGCGGGAAAGTCGGATCTCTGTTGTGGTCGCTCGCTCGACGTTGTGGGCCATCCGGGTTTGCACCAATCCGGCCTCGTGTCAACCTGCTTTGCTGATTGTTCCTCCCCAGGCCCACGAAAGAATGACCTTACGATTTATTGGGCCCTTGGGCCTTTCGTGAGGTCTTTTACTCTTTTAGTGGACCCGGGGGATATCTGTCCCCCACAATGCCATCTTCGGAAAAATGACCATTAAACAAAGTCATATTGACACCATGAGAGGGAGATATTTTCGCGACATGTCTATTGTGAGGGTTGGAGGAGACAACACTGCTCGTGCTCCGGAGGAAAATGAAGTTGTTATTTACCGAAGCTTCTTGAAGGCAGGCCTTCGGTTCCCGTTGAGCAAATTTGTGGTTGAAGTGTTAAAGATATTCCAGATCTTTCTTCATCAAATTACCCCCGAAGCTATAATTAGGATGGGTAAGTTTGTCTGGGCTGTAAGAAGCCAGGGGCTGGAGCCGAGCGCGAAGTGCTTCTGCAATATGCACGAGCTATTATACGAGACGCAGGCTACCGGCAAAGAACAGTACCACAACAACTTCAATTGTTATGGATTCATTGCTCGCTCTAATGCAAGCTACCTAGTGCCAACATACCGGAAAAGATGGCCCGATGTCTGGATGGAGGAATGGTTTTATGTTAAAAATAATCTGACTGAAAGAGAGGATATTAAGGAAATTATCCAGCGCCCCATCTGGTCTCGTTGCGGCCTCCGAAGGCCAAAGGTGACTATTGAAAGTGACGTCGAAGCGTGCCAGAAGGCCTTTAGCAATGTTTGTGCTTTCATTGGCACAAGAGATATAATCCAGGAGCACATAGCCTATTGGGTGTGGCCACTTGTGAATAGCTAGGAAATGCCGAAGGAGACTACTGCTGAATCCAGTGAAGGTGGCTTAGTTCGATTGAAATATACCTTTAGATTCAGAGAGAAGTTTGACAAACCAAATGATGACTGGTTGAAATGCATTGAAGCTACCAGCGACGAGCTGCTTAGGACATATTCCAAGGCCGAAGATGATGCCTTGTCCGCAGCCTTCGGGGGTCGGGGCAATAAAAGATTAAATAGGGTTTTTGACGCAATTGGCTTCGTATATCCTGATTATTGCTACCCCTTGAGGAAAGGAAAAAAGAGGAAAACTGCCGCTTCGGCCGCCACTACTGTGCCGAAGGGCAAGAAAATGAAGGTTTTGACGCACCGACCTCGATATATTGAAACGACCGTAGTGCCTGAATTTGGTGAGGGGACCTCCTCCACTACCGAAGCAAAACAAACTGCTCCCGCTGCTCGGAGAGCTGAAGGGTCTACTGTAGTGCCGAAGGTGCCTACATTCGGGCCAACCGAAGCCAAAGATGATGCGGCCGAAGAGCCAAAATTGGAAAAAAAAACTGTGATAATGCCAGAAATTCTGAGCCCACCAGCAGAGGCAGAATTGCCAAAAGTGCAAAAGGCTCTTGCAGCAACTCCCAAGAGAAGGAGGATGGCCAGCATGCTAGACACTTTCATGGAGACCATAAAGGCCTTGAGCCCTGCTCCTACTAAGAAAGTTGTCGAAGCTGTCAAAGTCCAGGCCGAAGCCGAAGCTGGGCCTTTAGTGCCCATTGAGACGAAGGTTGTGGCGCCTGAGGATAAAGCTGAGCAACAAACTTCAGATACCGGCATGGCAGCGGGGCAAGATATGATAGAAAAAGCAAAATCTCCTGCCCCCGAAGCTCCGGCCGAAGATGTTGATCACATTATTCGACATGCTTCGGGGAAAAAATAATCCAAAGAAGAAATCTTAGAAGCCAGACACTATGCCCAGAAACTAAAATATCCGAAGGGGGCCTTAGTGTTCAATGGCACTAACGAAGATGATTTCATGTACTGTTCCCGGACAACAAAGAAATATTCGTTTGCCGGGAGATAGCCAAAAGTATGGGATTTCCGAAGCTTGAGGAAGGCCTTTCGGCCATGTCGAAGAATGATCTTGCTGATAGCCTTGCGTACAACAGTATAAAAGTATAGAAGTAGTTAACTTTAAAGTTGGAAACGAAGTATTTCACTGTTATGCTTAATTCTTTCTTTTTCTTTTGCAGGGCTTAATTCTTAGTAATGCCTTGAGGGCACAAAAGAACGCCGAAGACGAAAGCTGCACAATAGCTCTCAGCAACCTTCACTCAGAGGTAATTGAGATGAGAAATGAAGGTTTGGAGAAAGACAAGATTTTAATTTCATTGGTGAGTAAAATGAAAGAAGACAAAGCTAAATACAATGCTCAGGCCGAGGCCCAAAAAGCCGAGGTTGAAAACCTTCAGAAGCAACTTGCCGAAGCCAAAGAAAATTGTGAAGTCGCAAAGGCCAGCGGAGAAATAAGTGAATGGTGCAAGGCTAGGCTAGAGAAGAATATTGAGGAGCTTCGCGAATCCAAGGAAAGATGCTTTGAAAAATCCTTAGATTGCGTGAAAAATTTGAAAAACAACTTTGCAATGGTAGGTGCTTACTCCTCTGAGGAGAACTTCGTTCGAGGCGACCCCGAAGGCGTCATTGAATTGATAAGCGGGGAAGCCGAAGCTTTTGAGGAAATTTTGAACGATCGTGGAGATATTTGCGCTTTCTGCGGCGCCTAGGGAATCGCGGCTATTCTGGAGAAGGCTGGATGCGATCACGTGAAAACTGCAGCTCAGGCCGAAGCCGCCTTCTCCATAGGCAACACAAAGGACCCTTCAGCCAAAGCAAATTTAGTGGGCGGAAAGTTTTATTCTGATGTCTGGGTAAACGATGGCCAAGAATTGGCCCACGAAATTATAAAAAAGAATGAAAAAGACACCCATGATGCCCGAGAAGAAGCTAGGCAAACTGAAGAGGCTGGTGAACGCGAAAGACGCATAGGTATTGTTTTTGAACTTTAACTTCGGTACTTGCTTTGTGGCTTCGAACTAATAGTTTACCTACTACAGCTGAGCTATCACCGCTGCCGAAGCCGTACAATCCCCTGGCTGATCCAGAGATGAAGGAAGCGTTGGATGTTATAAGCATTGCAAACTCTATTATCGACGAAGTTGTCGACAAGCTATTAAACGAAGCCGCAGAAAAGATCCTTAGAGAAGAGTAGACTTTGTTGTAATAATACTTTGTAACTTTATTGTATGAATACTTTGTAATGTTTGATGTATGGAACAATTGATGAGACATGTAAATTACTGTAATATATTTCTTTACGATGCGTGAAATTTGCACACATACCGTTTTTGAGCCTTCGACGAAAAAACACCTTCCCTTCTTTTCATGCTTCGTAAAGAAAGAGCCCTTATATGGCAAGTCTGATAAAACTGTATTTCTCGGAGCTTACTTTGTGCCTCAGCACATTTTCATTTTGACAAAGCATTTGTCGAAGTCTTGCTTCGTATTAAATTTTTGTGTCGTTAATGCAATATGATGTATGATGTAATGTTATGCGAAATGATATGATATGATGCAAAATGATGACGATGTCGAAGACACACACCCACGCGCCCACACTGGAATACACAAGACTCTGCATCCCCTTAGGAACGTCTTTTGAGTCTTTAAGCTCTGCATCCCCTTAGGAACGACTTTTGAGCTTCTTCACCTTATATTTCGGTGGTATTTGGCTCTGCATTCCCTTAGGAACGACTTTTGAGTAGAAAACTTACACTGCGCTCCCTTAGGAACGACTTTTGAGCAGAAAACTTAAGCTGCGCTCCCTTAGGAACGACTTTTGAGCTTTGGAATTTTACTCCGCTTTCTTAGACACATCTTTCAAGCTTCCATGAGGAAGATATATTTCACTCTAGTGCAGGCACAATTAATACAAGAAATTGAAATTAAGTCCTTCATTACTTGTTTCTCACACAAAAAATAAAATGGCATAAAAGATAAAAGTACATCAAAAGTAGGATATTCCTCAGTATATATGCTTCGATTCTGGTACAGTGCTATTGACTGTACGAGCTTCGAACTCCTCCTTGAAGTCGCGCTGCTGTTGGGCGTGCTAGTGCCCTTCTAGCTGCTGGCTTCGGGTATGAGTAGGTGGCAATGGTGGTTGTAGTGGGAGTTGGGGACAGGAAGCTTGTGAATGACTTGCCGAAGCAACAGAAGCTGTAGGTTGATTACCTACGTATTCTGGTATATAGGGAGAGTAGAATGAAGCAGTATGTAAAACCTGCTTCGGCTTATTCTGCCGCGCTTCTGCTTCGGCAATCTCTTTTTGCTTCTGAATGGTGACCTGGCATGTTCTTGTAGTATGGCCCTTGTCTTCACCATAGAATAGGCAATAGAGTTTCCTAGGCTGGTCCCCATATCTTCCTCCGAAGCCCCTGCCGTCTCTGCCCCTTGGAGCTGATGGCATGAAAGAGCTTTGTTGTTGCCCTGAAGATTGTGAGCTATGATGTGGCCTCTGAAACTGGCTTCCTCTGTCATCACTCTGAGTGCAGTTGTGGATTGATCTGACATGCCTGGATTCTTCCTCCGAAGCCCCTAGTCATCTCAGAAAACCTATAAGCTTCTTCTCTTCTTTGGCGGAAGTTATTATTGGCCCGGATGTACTCATCCATCTTCTGAAGCAGCTTCTCCAGAGTCTGAGGGGGTTTCCTGGCGAAGTATTGAGCCATAGGTCCTGGTCGAAGCCCTTTGATCATGGCCTCAATGATGATTTCATTGGGCAATGTGGGCGCTTGTGCTCTCAGACACAAGAACCTTTGAACATACGCCTGGAGGTATTCTTCGTGGTCTTGCGTGCACTAGAACAAAAGCATGAGCAGTAACCGGCTTCGTCTGGAACCCTTGGAAACTGGTGATTAGCATGTCCTTGAGCTTCTGCCATGATGTGATTGTTCCTGACCGAAAAGAGGAGTACCAGGTTTGTGCAACATTTTTGACTGCCATGACGAAGGATTTCGCCATAAATGCAGTATTGCCCCCATATGAAGATATGGTTGCTTCGTAGCTCATCAAAAACTGCTTCAGATCTGAGTGGCCATCATACAAGGGGAGCTAGGGTGGCTTGTATGATGGGGGCCATGGAGTAGCTTGCAGTTCTGCTGACAGAAGAGAAGCATCATCAAAAGAAAAATTTCCATGATGGAAATCATCATACCATTCGTCATCATCGTAGGAATTGTCCTGACGAAGCTCTCTGCGTTGAGGTCTTCGGTCCTAGTCATCTTGAGTGAGATGACGCATTTCCTCAGCAGCCTTATCGATCTTCTTATGTAGATCGGAGAGACGAAGCATCTTCTCCTTCTTCCTCTGGACCTGTTGATGGATGGCTTCGAGGTCCCTTATTTCTTGGTCCAGCTCCTCCTCTTGAGGCGTTGGACTTGTAGCCTTCCTTTTTTGGCTTCTGGCTTCGCGTAGTGTTTCTTGGTTAATGTCCAGTGGCCGCAGTGCAGCCCCTAGCCCTAAAGACTTCTTCGGCGGCATGACGAAGGTCACAACTTTGTCGAAGGTGGTTAAATGAGTTCACCTTATGTGGGCGCCAATGTTGGGGACTTGTTCTCAAATGCTATGAGTTAAGAACAAGGCAACACAAAATGTTAATGGTTAAAGACCTTCGTCCTTCGAAGCATTATCTCCCTTAGGATATAATGATCTTTAGACCAAGATTATGAAGGACATACCTGTTACACCCCTGGTGTTTATATTCCGCTCGACAACGAATATGGATTTAAGCACGTAATATCAGTGGATAAAACGGATGCTAAATTTTAATCATCTTCGCCTATCGCGATTTTAATATCGCATCTGTTTTGTCTGTCGCGAGTTCGACATTGTTTTTATTTTTATCTATCCGTGCTCTTCCTAAATTTTCGTGATGTTCGGAACATAGTTGTTCCGGAGATCGGCGAGTCTGGTGATTATTTAATATTCATCGCTCGCGCAAATACGATTTTGGAAATTTAGTCCAGTCCTCCGATTGCATCCCAAACAAATTAAGTATAACTCAATGACAAGAGTATTAACACAAAATTAAATTGGATCAAGATAATTAGAGCTGATATTGGGTATTCATAATTCATCTATTTTCCTGTTCTGACTGTGGATAAAATTTTCCGGTTCCAAATCAAATCTAGCACAGTCTAAAACCGTGAAGATAATGACGTAGGCCCTGTTTGGCACAGCTTATTTTCAGCTTCTTCACAAATTTAAGCAGAAGTTTTGCCAAACAGCTAGCTTCTGCAGCAGCTTATCAGTTCAGTTACTTCTCAGAATACACTAAAAGCAGCCAACAAGCAGAAACTGTTTTTCAACAGCTTATCAGATAAGCTGTTTTTTCAACAAGCAGTAGCTGTACCAAACAGGGCCGTAGTCTAGTGCCAGTTTAAAATTAATCGAATAATGCGGCTTGGAAACGTCACCGCTCTATTTCGCTCTCGTTCGAGCAATATCTACGAATTCGGTAGCCATAATATTAAGGGTAGGCTGTTAAAATGAACTGAACCCAAACTAAACGAAACCAGAACAATTATTAGCCGATTCGATTTCCTATTTCAAAGTCCAAGAAAATAATGTGTAGCCTCAAATGTTGTTGTGATCTGTTCTGATTGTCTCTTTCCCAAATCATAAGCCTAGAACTCTGATTAGATTTTCGCGGCTCGTGTTACAATAATTCGGATGCTATGTGTCTGGATTGAAAGGAAATGAGAAGAAAATTTTACTTTCCCCTGCTCACGTCGACCACAAGGCTTCTAGCCTTTTCATTTGGCAGTCTTATCTCCTGGAGATTTTTCCATCCGATGCCTCTTCTTAGTTCTTATCCCCTCTCCTCTACATTTCTTACGTAGCGCAGGCACTCATCTCCTTGGGATATTTCCAGCCGCCGCCCAGTCTTCGTCTTCTTCCCCACGCGCGTCCTCCCTGGTGCCGAGTCTCTCTCTGCCAATCGCCCATGGCGCCCAGCCGCTTGGCCTCTCTGGTACTCGCTCTCCCTCAGTGCCCTGGCTCCTGCTTCCCTCGCCGGCGCGCTCCAATCCCCTGCACGCGGAGCTTCTCCTCTACCGGTGCTCCTCCGTGTGCGCGCGCTCCATCTCTCTCGCGTCGCTCGGTCTGCGCGTCCCTGCGTCCGGATCCTCTCCCTCCAGCTCGGCGCCCATCCCTGCCGCGTTGCCCTCTCTCTCATCTCCAAGCCGAGACCCCAGCCATGAAGCTCCCTGGAGCCTCCTCACCGGGTGCCCAGCCGTAGAGTTCCCCTGCGCGCGGAGCTTTTCCCTCCCTGCTCGGACCGTGTTCTTGGCTCCAGCTCAGCTCTGTCTTGTGCCGGCGTCCTCTACTCCATCTTTTTCCCCAGCGCGCGCTGGTATTCGCTCGCTGCTGCGCGCGCTCTCCCCTGCCTGCTTGTCGTGGACACGGGTCGCTGCCCATGCCGAGCTCCCTGTGCGCACAACCATGTCCTTTGTATGTTGTGGCCGGTTCCCAACTCGCGCCGCGGTTCTCTCCTAGCCCCATGTGCACGCCTCTGTTCATGGTCGTGGTGAGGTTGTGGCGTGGCGACGTCGTGTGCGTTGCGGCAGCCGTCCTGGCCACGGGGCAGTCCGCGCCATAGAGTTCGCCCGACCACGACCTCACTTTACTCCTCGCGTCAATGTTCGCCGAGTCTTTTCCCAGTCCGCGATCTCTCCCTGCCCGTTGTTGCGTCCTTCGTCATCGTGTCGTGTGTGCAGCAACGTGATTCCTCCATAGTGCCTGTCGACGAACTTCGCTACATCGGTTTCTCGCCTTCGGTTCAGGTCATGTATGCACGCCGAACGCGTTCGCCGCTTAACCCTGTGTCGCTAGAGCTCGTGACCTCGCTGTCATCGGAGTCCTCACTGAATTCGTGTCCTCGCCAGAGCTCGCGCTAACCTGCTCGACCATACCTCGCCAGCTCGCTCCAGAATTATCTCGTTGTCGTTTTGTGCATCCTCAAAAAAAAAACAAAGCGTCGGGTGAAGACAAAGCTAGCAGTGTGACGTTCACCAAGTACTCGACGCAAGGGCTGAACCAAAATCCTTGTCGTATTCGTGGATAGCGCGTCAGATTTAGTATGGTAAGCCAATTTATATTTCTGTTAGCTTAATTATTGAATTAGTTCGATGAATGCGATGTGATTATTTTCATGATTTTGGAGTAGTCGCGTTGGGTAGATTTGAGATGATAATTATGTGACGTATGGTAAATTAGTGAATGGAGTTTAAATTTAGTATTTTAAAATGTCTAAACAATAATATTATTAGTATTAATTATGACAAATTATAATTGTTTGATAAAATTAATGGTAGGCTATATATGATAACTTAGAGTGGTATGTAATTTAATCCAGTCGTGTAGTCTAAAAAGTGATTTGCTTTTATTCCTGTTCTAGATTTAAATTCCTTAGACCACTGAGTCTAGAATTTAATTAATTAACTGATAATTTGTGTTTAGGCTAATCGTGTTAAATGTGTATAGTTTGTTGTTTCGTGATGTTTGCGTTAGATTCGGTTAATCTAGAGAAGCGTAATCATTACACTTAGTCGTCTGTCGATAACTAGTGTTTCCATATGAAACGGTACAACGCCTTGCCGCTAGGTATTTAATTCGCTATCGCGTAGCACTATTTAGGCTTGTGATGTTCCTATCTATATGCATTCATGTGCATAATGCAAATCATTTAAGTACGTTGATTAACCATGTGATGCGGAGAACCTGAGCCTAGTCAACCCCAAGCGCGGGCTATTCCGCATGGTGATACTGATGGACGAATCTGAAGATGGATAACTGAACGAGTACCAAGACCAAGGCTGCTCGTCAAGCATACATCGTCTAACAACACTAACCTAGTGTTACCAAGGCAAGCCCCGGTGCATGCAACCCCTTCTTTATGTTTTTAAATAATTTTTACACACTTTAAGTCTAGCGAAATGTGCATTAGGTTTATAGGAGTTGCTTGGAAACCCTTTGATGCATTGGCTACCTTGAAATCCATTGCTTTTATAGATACTTCTGGTGAAGTATCAAATATGATTTACAAAATTGCTTAGCCCTACATAGAGGTAAATCTTGTGGATAGAGTTTGTCCTTTGCACTAATGCCTAGCTCAGGTTTATCCTAAGGAAGGATGGCTTCTACCTGCAAGAATATTTTCATTGGGAGCGTGGTGGGATCTTACTGCAAAGTTCCCTATAATGCTCTTTTCATCCTAAGGAACACAAATAATCCTAAGGATGGAAGTACTTAAATCGGGACTTGGGCTAGGAACAGGTGATGTTCTACCCAGGTTGATTATTGATTATAGAGAATGTAGCCCTGCTGACTGAAGACCTTTTAACTGGTCACATGCCTCATCATGGGTAAGCTTTGCCTCGGGCAGACTAATACTAGAATAAGACAACACGCAATGGGAGTGGACAGATGACGAGAGTAGTGTGTCCCTTCCGTGCCAACAGGTTGGACGGTGGTGTATCTGTGCTCTCAGTTGGCGTGAGCCTGATCTGATCTTAAGAACCCCGATGGTGAGTTGACATATGCAAGGGTTAAGTGCTACATATGTCGTGTGATTGGAGATCCCCAGCTGGGTATTAATCGATTCAGGATCGCCATTACTTCTCGGATATGAAGACTTGGTCACTAACTTGCAATCTAAGTCATGGATGGAATCATAATGAGCAAAAATCATGTGGTATTGATTAATGTGATGATGAAATTAGACTAGATGCAAACAAGGTCTATTAATACTTAATCAAGCATTAAAACGTTGAAAGTAAGGACTCATTTTAGTAAGCGCCTTTCCTTGATTTCCAAATCCAGCATATCCTTGAGAGTCTTTTTCCTTAGTTGGGTAAGACTTGCGAAAGTACACTCCTTATTCAGGGTTTTCTGTAACACCCTAATTTTGGGGGTATAAAATTTCTTTCTAATTATCACCCAAAATCATGTGTTACTCTTCTTTTTCTCACTCTAGGTTTTCTCTCTCTAGATTCATTCTCCCTTTCTCTTTTTTAGAGATAGCCTAAACTAGTGGAGGTTAATTATTTATTTTTGCCAAAACCTTATGAGTCATGACATGTTGCATCATGATGAGCTTAGAATATTCTTTGAGGTGTTGCACAAGTTTGAATTTATTTGAATTTGAAACCTAGTTTGAATTTGGATTTGAAAACCCTATAGAAAAAAGAAATAGAAAAGGAATTAGAAAATCCAGAGAAAAAGAAAAGGAGAAAGCAGCCCAACCGGCCCAGCTCAGCCCAGCCAGGTCGCGCGCCCGCGCCGCATGACAGGCGGACCCCGCCTGTGAGCGGCGGTTCTCCCTCGTGCGCGCCCTCCCTCTCTCGCTCGCTGCCCAGTGGGGCCGACCTGTCGACGCCAGTTTCCTTCGCCCGCTCTCTCTCTATCTCTGTGTGCCTCGCGGGCCCAGTTCGCCAGTTGTCGAGCTGTTGCCCCGCGCGTCCCCTTTTCTCTTTCTGCGCTGTGGGCCTGCCTTGTCAGTTCCACCTTCTTCGCGCTCGCTGTGGACCTGCGCGTGCGCACTCGCACACGTCGCCGGGTTTCTCGACCATGACGCCCGCCCACGCGCCCAGCTCCCTTTTTAGAGCCCTGCCAGTGCCTCGCGCACACCCCTCACCTCATTTCACACACCCTCGCCCTCTCTCGCGCTCTGCTCTCGTCGCCAGACGCCGCCGGAGATCCGCGCCCGCGTTCCCGACCATCCAGCTCGCCGGAGACCGCGCCAAGCCTCCCCGAGCTCCGCCTCGAGGTGAGACACCCATCCCCGTGCCCAATTTCCCTTATTGCGTCTTGTGTTCATCCAATTTCGCCTTCGCCGGTGCTCGACCACGGCGGTCCGCCATTCTCGCGCGGTGGCTGGCCGATTTAGCCCGGTCTATTTCACCAGAGTAGTTTTCTGTGTCACCCCTGCCTCTGTTGAACCCAACCCAGGCCTTAGCGCGCCTTAAGTCCCCTCCCCGTGGCCGGAATCGCTCACCGGAGTTGCTCTGGCCCGCCTGAGACCTTCTCACCGCCGTTCTCCCCTCTCTGCCCGTGGATTCGTGGCCTCTTCCCCGCCATTGAGTTCGCCGTGGCGCCCTCTTCCTCTCTGCCCAACTTCGGTGACCCCGGAGCCACCGTAGCTCGCGCCTACCTCAACTCCGGTGACCTCACCGCCGCGGAGAGGAGTGGCGCCGCCCGCAGCCGTCTGTGTTCCCCGGTCTGATCCCCTCCGTCCAATTCGGATCAAACGGCTCGGACCGCGGGTACCGCTTCGCGCACGTCTGTTTCCCCGGTCTGATTTCCCCCGTCCGATCTTGATCGAATGGCTCAGACCCCTTCGGACCCCTTTGGACCCCCTCGGACCCCTCCCTCCGTCCGATCTTGATCGAACGGTTCGGACCCCCTCGGACCCCTGTAGCCGTCCGTTTCCCCTCTGGCGCTGGACCTGCTCGGTCAGTGTGCTCTCCCCCTCTGTCGCTGACGCCCCTGGCCCGCTTGTCAGCCACGCCTGCTCGCCCGCGCGATCTAATCTCAGCCGTCGATTTCTGATCCAACGGTTGAGGGAGCCCGATACCCCTTCGCGTGGCTGTTTTGCTTAAGAAACCCCCTAGTTTTAGGAAATCAACCCGACGTCCCTGGTTTTTGCGCGCAGACCCCTGTAATCTTGCAGATTTAGCCCTGGACTTTTAAATATTCACAGAATTAGCCTAATTTCACATTTTGAATTCCCAAACTTGTTTATTTCATAACTTTTGCATATGAACCCCAAATTTAGTGATTCAAATTGCAAAATGTTCATAGAATTATTCTCTATTTAAATAAAATGTTTCACTTACTGTCTGCACACTCTAATTTTTAGGATTGAATATGAACTAATGTAGATGTAGTTTTATTTATTTAATAAAATAAATAAATGGAGAACCTTAGAGATTTAAACTGGTTTAAGTTTGTGAGATTAGTAATATGTATTACATAAGTTCTTCTCTGTTCTAAATTTTAGGTCACCATATCATAAATTGATCTATGATTTTGTACTTGTAAATAACACTTAGGAGAAATAGTAATCTATTTTCAAACAAAGTTAAATGTAGGTTATAGTTCATGTCCCACTTTGAATTCATTAACCCTTATGTAGTATTATGTCTTTCTAAGATGTGTTCCAATGTTTGTACATGTTTGGTGTGATGTTCATTTGTACTTTCTAAATGTATTGAATGCATGCTCGCTTTATTTAGACAACGAGCAGTCCGAGGTTCCTGAGTGTGTTGTTGGAGACCTCCCTGAGCAACAACCTGGTGAAGGCAAGTGTCCTCTAACCCATTATGTCCTACATACATTATGATTCACTGTCTCGCATTACTTAATAAAACCTAAGGATTGACTAGTCTGTATTCACTTATCCTTGTTTACCTTTTGGGGTTATCATGGTTAGCATGTTGCTACTGCCTTAACTTAATCAATGAACATGATGTGAACATTTATGATACGATATTGTTATCCTGATTATGTGGATGATTTTGTGGTACCTTAGGGGGCTCAGGCCTTTTTCCTGAGTACCTCTCCGTAAGGACCTGTTCGTGGAGTGACCACCAGGGATAACAGTACAACCACGAGGGTGGAATGGGACGCCCTTAGCTGATTAATTAGATAAACCTGGGGGTGTAGTTGGCTTCGCAGGAGGGCCGTCAATGGGGGCCGAGGCGTAGTGCTCGCTCTACCAAGGTTGGGGTGCAGAGGTTCTTTCGATTTGGTTTTGTTAGTCACCCACCTTGGGGAGGTATACTGCGTTTGTACGACTAGCAAAACCTAACGAGCAGCTATGCACCAGGGGAGTCTTTGTAAAGGCTACGTAGTGTATCCCTAACCATTCACCTTGGTAGTGAAGATCAGGTCTGTACAACCCAGGCTGGAAAGGGATCACGACTTGTGGGTACAGTGTACAATCTCTGCAGAGTGTTAAAAACTGGTATATCAGCCGAGCTCACGGTTAAGAGCAGCCTTGGGATCCTCTTTGATTAGAAGAACTTTGGATACTCTTATGATGATGGTTAATAATGATATTGTAAAATCTAATCTCTAGTATTTCCTCATTTGAGGAGGTACTTTTGGGTAATAACTGGGTTATTACTAAAACTTGGCTCTACTAATAATAATAAATACTTGACCAACTAAAAGCAATTGCTTAACCTCAAACTCCACATACAGTTAGTCCACGTTAGTCAAACGGGACCTTTGCGGAGTACGTTGATGTGTACTCACCCTTGCTTTACAAACCACCCCACCCCAGGTTGTCCCCACTGTTTCCAATGCTCAGGAGGTGATGCTGGCAACATGGATGACTTCGAGGAGTTCCAGGAATATAACGGGTTCTAGTTCTTTCTTAGTGGCAAACCCCCAATCAGCCGCCTGTGTAGGCTTAGCATCTACGTTTCATATTTCCGCACTTTGATAATTATGTTGAACAATGGTTATATAATAGACTCTGTGGATGTCTTGGACATCTTGATGTAATAAAATACCTTTCCACTATTTATTTCGAGCATTGTGTGATGATGTCCAATTATGTAATCCCTGTGTACGTGAGTTTCTGATCCTGGCACGTACATGGTTTGCATTCGGTTTACCTTCCAAAACCGGGTGTGAAATAAGTGGTATCAAAGCCCTTGCTGACTGTAGGACCGCTAACCTAGACTAGAATGGTCGACCTAAGGACTATAGACCCTTACTCTTACCTTGACCTTAGAGTCTTTTCAAAAGTTGGTCATCTTGGCCTACTCTATGTTATTTACTCATCTCAAAAGTTTTGTCTCACTTTTCTATCTGTTTATTTCCTAGTCTCATAGTTCTACTCTTACTCTTGTGCTCACGATGTCTTTTGTAGATGGCCCGTCTTAGGTGCACTGCACGTAAGTCTATGATCCCCTTTTTGCCTTCTCGCCTGGCGGAGCGCCCACTACGTTGTACAGTGTCAGGTCAGTCCAGTCACCTGGAGAGACTGCATTGTCGCCTGCACGAGGAGCAGGAGCGCTGACGCCAGGAGCAGGAGCAGGACCAGGAGTAACATGACTCTTCCTCCTTGCCTCAGCGAGAGGTGGAGTCTGAGAGGCTGCCTTCCCCTGCACCTCAGCCAGAGATGCCCCCTGCACCACCTCAGGGCATACCGGCTGATGAAGGAGACCCTGACGGAGACGGAGAGGACAATGACGCCGATGGCAGTTTGAGCCACGGCACGGAGCTTTTGGAGGAGCCAGAGCCAGAGGGATGGATCGCTAGACCCATCACTCGTGACGCCGCTCGCGGGTGTCACTTCCACGACGCTCTCGATACCCTGCTGCGTCGGGCCTTCGACCGACACACATGGTCTATCGAGTACCGTTGTGTATGTGGCGGAACCGCCCGAATTATTCCAACTTAAGTGCCTAAGTCCAACCTTAAAGGCTAGACCACACTTAAATGGGAATAACACGTCAGTCCCTCGGATCTGGTCCGACGAGGCCACTAACAGGATCAAGTACCACGTACTCACACGATGGTGAGGCATAGAGCAAACACAATAAAACATAAAACCATACATTAAGGAGTATTTAAATTTTATTACAACATCATCGGAGTTTAGCAAAAGCAGTGATCATTGTTCGAAATGCAGCGGAATAAAACTAACGATAAATAAACGGAGAGATGGGGAAGCATGTCCCATCACTCCTCATGCTTCTCCTCAGCCGAGGTAGGGTCCCACTCGACTGTCCAACCCGGTGGCAAGATGGACGGCCAAGTCACTCCAGCAACCATGTCCTCTAGAGAACCTGTAAAATTATGCCACAAGCAAGGCTGAGTATACTAATACTCAGCTAAACTTACCCGGTGTGAGGAGTCTACTCCTCTACCTCTAGACATGCAGCTGTTTGGCTGAGGGGTTTGGTTGCCAAAAGCACTAGCTGAGTCTAAAAATCAAGTTTTAGCTTTTTCAAGTTTTAGTGTGACTCTCTTAAGACTAAATGTGTACCTATCTAATCATTCATGGTATCAAACATTTAGTAATCAACAACTTTTGCCAAGTCATCACATTTCCACTTGTTACTCAATGTAGCAGCATGGATCAAGCAGTCTCATTAGCTGCGAGAAGCAGACGATTCAAATCGAGTTTTTATCCTTGCAAGGTAAACCTAAACACACGACATGGCGAGGCACTCCGTCCCCACACACATCAACCGTCCCCATCGATTCCCCGTCAACAGATCAGGGCTCACCGCCTTGGCGTACAATGCCTCACTGACCCCGACTGCCGTCGTGCAGTGACCGCACTTGTACCCACCATAACCGGAATGGGAGACCACGTCTCAGGTCGCGTGAGGGGCAAAGTCTGCTGCCAGGTTCAATCAGGTACTAGGCTTACCGATTTACCATATTTCTCGGCATATGTTTAGTACGTTCAAACGCTTGACTCACGATACCACACCTTAATCCTTATTCCAATTTCCATCTCGTAGACAACCAATCCCCACGGATTGTTGTCCACAGACCAACATCATTATGATAAGAAAGTGGAGACAACCAATTCCTGACCTCGCGCGAGTGCTAGAAAAATCACTCGACTTCTATCGAGATCCCTAATTAGTAAAGCAACTACTCGACCTAGCATACTAGTATCCATCTCAAAAGGAAATCCTGAGGTAATGCAACTAGGGTTTCAGGCAACTCCTACACTTAAGTGCACAATACAAGCCTACAATCATTAAGTGTAGTAAAATAATATATAGAACTGGTTATGCATAAAACAAGGGCTTGCCTTCCAAAGCTGGGGCAGGCAGATCCTCGATGGCAGGTTCTGGTGCTGGATCCTGGGCTACCTCCTGAGCAACTCCTTGCTCCGGCACGAGGATGTACTCTCCGTGAGCGAGGTTGCAATCTATCGAATGCAATGAATAAGATATATGTATGCTATGATATGCAGAATTTAGTAACCATTATGCATAGTAAAGAAAAACTAAGTTAGTTGATAACTTAGGGTTTCCTTGTTATAAGAAGCTCTTAGTGGTTTATGCTTAGCAACCTAGGTTTGAGGTTTTGCTTAGAGGTAAACGTAGTGGATTAAGACTTGGATTGCCCCATAAAGGTTTTAGTAGGTACTCAAGGGGTTTTTCTAGGTTGGTTAGGGTAACATTAATCTCCACTACTAATTCCCCTTTTCATTTTCTATTTATGCTCTTAAGGTGGGTTTGAACTACAACAGTGATTTCAAATTTCCCAAATATTCTGTTAAAATTACAGTGGGTTAATATTGGTCACTGTAGTCTGTCCTATAAGTTTGAGGTCAAAAATGAATAGAATATGTCCTGGACAAAAATAACAAAAGCTGGGGCAGAGGGGTCACTTTGCACTACAATTCTTATCTAGGTGTGGGTTCTGTACTAAGAGTTATTTTTCCTGGTATCTATGAGTAATAACATGTTTCTATGCCAAAAATCAAAGAGGGTTACTTAGTGGTTATTTAGTTATGATTTTCTAAAGTTTAATGCCAAAAATACACTTATAACTTAGGCATTCCTAGGTTCTTCTTAGCACAAGAGCAGTCATTCCTAAGGTAGGGGTGTTTTCTCCTTAGGATTATTTTCTTATGACTTTTCAAAGTTTTCTTTGTTTTTCATGAATAAATGTGAGTGCAATTTCTTTTCATTGGACTATGGTTCAACAGATTTTTCTTGTGAACTACATCACTTAGGCATGCTAGGAAAAATATGGTTGCCCTCTGGTTTCCATTTTCAACCCCTTTTCTTCATTTTCCTAAGTTTGAGCATAAACAAGTTTTAGTGAATAAATCTTCCATAACCTTGTATACTGGGGTGTTTATTAAATTTAAACTGTGTAACTACTAGGTTAGTGTCTCCACTATTTTTCTCAACTGTGGCCTAACAACATTTCTATCTTTTCCTTTATTATTAAGTTTTGGGCAGTTTTCTTATTTAAATCAAAACTCTATAAAACATTACAGGAACTATGGGGTTTACTATTTTTGCTTGATAGTTTATATTTCACAAAGTCTAGCAAAATTGGTTTGACTAAATTTGGATGATTATTCTTCAAGTTATGTATTTATCAAGTTTTCTGCAATATTTAAAAGAAAAGTAAATTCGAAATGGGAAAAGAAAAACAGATTTGCGCTGAAGTCCCTGGGTTTTCTTCCCCCTTTTCCCTCACAAATCAGCCCTCGGTCTACTATTCACATGAGTCACTGACCTTACGCATAACCCCCTGGACTTATCCTATTTCTAACCCGCGATCCTTGGTTGGCTGGAACAGTAACCGGGGCAAAGATCACGGTGGCGAGGCTTACCGGTGGCAGTAGAGCTCCGGTGGGGTGGTCGGTGACGTCGGGGAGGTCACGACGGTCACGACGGTGTGCGGGTCGACGTCGGAGGTGGCTGGAGCTGCTCTAGCCAAGAGCGTAGGCGGCGGAGGTCGTCGGCGGCACCTGCTCCAGCCAAATCACGGCGGTAGGGTTCAATCAAGTTGCACGTGGAGCTCCACTGGGTGATGTAGAGGCTATGCGCGCAAGGAATCGAGAAATGGTTCAGTGGATTACCCGGTCCACGTGCTCCGGCGGGGTCACGAACTCCGGCGAGCGTGATCTCACTGTTCCGGTGGGGCTGGTCCTCGGCTCAAGCTTGGGAAAGCTTCACGGCCTCCCGAGGAAGCTATCCACGGGCTCGGATCGAGCGGATGTGGGCGAGAATGGTTTGGCCACGGCAGGCGGCTCTGGCGGGTCGCGGGGAGGTCCCCGGAGCTGCGGGCTGGCTCGGGAAAGCTAGGCGCGGTGCAGAGGAGGTAACAGGGAAGATGGCTGTGCATGAGGGCGGGCTGTATAGCCACTCGCGGGCACGACACGAGTGTGGGCACGGGGGTAGCCGAGGGCGCGGGGGGGCGTGCGTGCGAGCGTGCTCTGGGCGTGTTCCCGAGTGCCTGTCCACGTCGAACACGTGGTGGTTTGCTTCTGCCGGTGTTCAAAGGCCTGTTTGGTCGCCTTAGCGTGTAGATCTCAGCAAAAATCCCGTGTAAGGTATCTTCTCTGCACCATATCCTATCTTTTCCATGTGAGTTCCAAACAAAGATATGATCGGGGTTGAGAGATATTGTGGTGTGAAGTTGGCTCTGTCCGAGCTGTCTAGCCCGAGACAAAAACTATGTCAAGTCGTGCCAAACGACTTAGGGTGGGATTGAAATTTTTCTAGGGTGTTCTAGGGGTCTTTAGGCGCCATTTTGTTAATTGGGCCCTATGGTTTTGAGGTTTGGAAAAATGTGAACATGTTTGATCTTTGAAAGAGGGCTGGTTTTGAAAGTGAGAAAAATCTGATTTTTCTTTTATGCCCTTTACTTTGGTGACCTTTTTTGGGGTTTTTCTGAAACCTTTGTGGGGTCACTCTCTTACTATTTTTTGTAGGGTATTAAGTGTACTACAACTTTTATAATTAGCCCAAGTCATGATAATATGGTTTACATAGCCTTTTTGCTATACTCCCCTCTAGGGCTCCATTTGCCTAAAGGGATTTGAATTAGGGATTGAGCCATTATCTCCTCTTTAGGTGCATGATAAGGCCAAACATGATTTCTAAGATGGGTTACACCTACTTAGGATCTTGACCCCCAAGTTTGGTGTCTTTTGCTCAAATTAAACTACATGTGATGATGGGTTCACTAGTGTAGGCTTGAGTGAAAACCCTAAGTAACACCTGGGGTGTTATAGTGTAGTCTACCAGCATCATCGCAGGCTATACCCGGACCAGTGGGAGGCTACTTGGTTGGTGTGCCGTTCGGACGATGGTCTCCGGGGTGCAGAGGCTTTCTCAGAGCACTATTCTATTACTGAGAGGGATACTGCCGAGGCAGCCATGCAAGATGCAGCACGACGAGCGCTTTCTTAGTATTGCTTGTTGTTCAGCGGGGTAGCTGACAGCCTTGACCTGAAGTACTACCCTCGTCGTTCGACAGACAGTGCTGGAGGTGTGATTGTCTCGCCAGTAGGTGAGGGCAATCCTAGGCTGAACAGCATGGTCAACTTGGTCGCCGTGCTCAACACAGAGTTGGACTATGCCCTTGACGAGTTGGGCAAGGTTTGGGCGGAGGTTGCGGAATTGCGTGTTGAGTGCGCAGCACACCACTATCTAGATGGTGGTTCTCCCGCCCCTGTCGGGATTCAGCACCCTTACCGTTTACCGCCCCGTGGTTGCTTCGACTATGGTACCCCAGACTGCAGGACCCGGATAGATTTGGATCCCTAGATCGACAGAGTCGGAGTCTGTAATAATTCTTAGTTCATTGTCTCAGTCTAATGAGTCTTAGTTCAAGTTAGTTTGCTTATCTTACGTTGGATGCTTGTTATGATGGACATGTACTAAAGTTGGATCTTTGTAAGTCACCAAGGTGTGGGTATCCCCTGCAACTTGGTCTAGTTATTATTAAATTCAGTTATTTATTTGGGTAATCCATCTATTTCCACTTTCCTCCTTATCTGAGAAGCTGTCAGTGAAGATGATGAATTGTTTAGTGCTATGGAGATTTTCTATACATCTTTTCTTATGCGGAAAGACTGCAGAGTCAGATTTGAAATATGTGTGTGATTTCTACATATGTCTGAGAACAGGCGCAGAGGTGCGAGGCGTGCTCAGCCTGAACAGCAGGCACCCCAAGAGGAGGCAGCTCCGCAGCAGTAGCTACCACTGCCACCACCGATGACTATCGATCAGATGTTCTTGATGCAGACCCAAGCAGTTCAGGCAATTGGTCAGACATTAGCAGCCATGCAGCAAGTGCAGCAGCAGCCACCACCGCCTCAGCCTCCAGTGCAAGTCCAGATGCCACAAATGCCCAGGGACAAGCAGGCCGAATTCATGAGGGGCCATCCTCCTGTCTTTGCCCATTATGCTAATCCCATGGACGCGAAAGATTGGTTGCGTACCGTGAAGCATGAGATGCACACTGCCCAGTGCAACGATCGTGAGAAGGTGTTGTATGGTCCTCGACAGCTGAGGGGAGCAGCACAGTCTTGGTGGGAGTCCTACCTCGCCACCCATGCCAACCTTGAAGCCATCACTTGGGAGGAGTTCAGGGATAACTTCCATCGCTACCATGTGCCCGAGGGACTAATGATAGTGAGGAAGGAGGAGTTTCTCGCCCTGAAGCAAGGTCCCCTGTCCATCAGTGAGTACAGGGACAAGTTTCTGCAGCTGTCGCGTTATGCCCAGAGGATGTCAATACGGATGCCAAGAGACAGTACTGCTTCTTGAGAGGATTGGTTGATCCCCTCCACTATCAGCTGATGAACCACACCTTCCCTACCTTCCAGCATCTAATAGACAGAGCAATCATGACAGAACGGAAACATTGGGAGATGGAGGACATGAAATGCAAGATTGGTGGACCTCAGGTTGGGAGTAGTAGCCGTCCTCGCTACTCAGGCAACCCACCTCAGCCATTCAAGCAAGGTCACCAGCATCAGCATCAGCGTCAGAACCAGCCGTAGCAGTACCAGAGGCAGTTTCCTCAACAGCAGCAGTACTGTCAAAACAACCAGCAAGGAGGAAATCAATACCAGCGTCAGAGCAACGAGGCAACCCGTCTTCCTACCCCAGCAACTAACCAGAACAATCAAGCAATGTCAGCGCAAGGAGGAAGTCGTGCATGTTTCCACTGTGGGGAACAAGGTCATTGGGTGAATCATTGCCCAAAGAAAGCAGCTCAGCAGCAGCCAGGTCTCAATGCCCCACTCAGACAGAATGCAATGCAGCAAGGAGGCAACAATCATGGGCAACCTTGTGCCCAGTATGAAAGGTGAACCACTTGGAGGCTAACACAGTCCAGGAGACTCCAGGAGTGGCACTAGGTACGTTTTCAGTCGAATACCATTCTGCAAATGTCTTATTTGATACTGGAGCAACGCATTCTTTTGTGACTGCATCATGGGTAGAATCACATAATATACCAGTAGCACCCATGTACCCACCTATGAGGGTTAGTTCAGTTGGTGGAAGGACCCAAACTGGTAGATTTTGCCCTAGTGCAAAGGTTCAAATAAGGGGGATAGATTTCCCCGCTAATTTAATAGTTATGAGTAACCAAGATACAACTATAGATGTCATCCTAGGGATGAATTGGTTAACCAAGTACCAAGCCAGTCTTAGCTGTGACAAGAGAACAGTGAAGTTAGTGTCCCTATCAGGAGAAGAAGTGTTAGTGGAGTTGGTCTTGTTAGGACCAAGGAAAGGGAGTTGTCACCAAATCACCGCTCATATTGAGGAGATTAAACCATCAGAGGCTATCAGTGTAGTATTAGAATTCCTAGATGTGTTTCCCGAGGAGTTACCCGGTATGCCACCTGAAAGGAAGGTTGAATTTGCCATAGAGCTTATTCCAGGCACCGCCCCTATTTCCAAGAGAGCCTATCGAGTGTCCGGACCAGAGTTGGTGGAACTCAAGAAGTAGATTGATGAGTTGTCAGAGAAAGGTTACATCAGACCGAGTACCTCGCCTTGGGCAGCCCCAGTGCTATTTGTGGAGAAAAAGGATGGAACAAAGAGGATGTGCATTGACTACAGATCCTTGAATGAGGTTACTATCAAGAACAAGTACCATTGCCCAGAATTGAAGATTTATTCGATCAGTTGAGAGGAGCCAGTGTGTTCTCAAAGATAGATCTGAGGTCAGGTTACCATCAGCTCAGAATCCGACCTTCAGATATACCAAAGACAACATTTATCACCAAGTATGGACTGTATGAGTTCACGGCCATGTCATTCGGTTTGACGAATGTGCCAGCTTACTTCATGTACTTGATGAACAATGTGTTCATGGACTACCTCGACAAGTTCGTAGTAGTGTTCATTGATGACATTCTTATATATTCCTAGAATGAGCAAGAACATGAAGAGCATTTGAGGAAAGTACTGCAGAGGCTACGAGATTGTCAGCTGTATGCCAAGCTTAGCAAGTGCGAGTTCTGTATCAGTGAAGTCCTATTCTTGGGTCACATTATAAACCGAGAAGGATTGGCTGTAGATCCAAAGAAGGTAACAACTATCTTGGACTGGAAAGCACCGAAAGATGTTCGAGGAATCAAGAGTTTCATCGGAATGGCCGGTTATTATCAGCGTTTCATTGAGGGTTTCTCTAAGATTGCCAGGCCAATGACAACATTATTGGCAAAGAAGGTTGAGTTCAAGTGGACCCCAGCATGCCAGAAGTCATTTGAGACATTGAAGGAGAAGTTGACAACGATGCCGGTACTGATTCTGCCAGATGTTCACAAGCCATTCTCAGTGTATTGCGATGCTTCGTATACCGGACTGGGATGTGTGTTGATGCAGGAAGAGAGAGTAGTGGCATACTCGTCCCGACAGTTGAAGATTCATGAGAAGAATTATCCTACTCATGATCTGGAATTAGCAGCTGTGGTTCATGCATTGAAGACCTGGAGACACTATCTTTATGGGCAGAAGTGTGATATCTACACGGATCACAAGAGTCTTAAATACATATTCACTTAGTCAGAGTTTAACATGAGACAGCGAAGATGGCTAGAGTTGATCAAAGATTATGAGCTGGAGATTCATTACCACCCAGGCAAAGCAAATGTAGTTGCAGATGCTCTGAGTAGAAAGAGTCAAGTCAATATGTTGGCCGCTCACCTGATGCCATATGAGCTAGCGAAGGAGTTCGACAGATTGAGTCTCGGATTTCTGAACAACATCCAAGGAGTGACAATTGAGCTAGAGCCCACTCTAGAGCAAGACATTAGAAAAGGTCAGAAGGATGATGAGAAGATCAACGAGATCCGGCAGCTGATCATAGATGGGAAAGTTCTAGATTTCCATGAAGATGCAGAAGGAGTGGTATGGTTCAAGGATAGACTGTGTGTTCCCGACATCAAATCGATCCGGGAACTGATTCTCAAGGAAGCTCATGAGACAATATACTCTATACACCCTAGTAGTGAGAAAATGTACCAGGATCTGAAGAAGAGATTCTGGTGGTACGGTATGAAAAGAGAGATAGCAGAATATGTGGCAAGATGCGACAGTTGTCAGAGGATCAAGGCAGAACATCAGAGACCTGCAGGTTTGTTGCAACCGTTGCTGATTCCTCAGTGGAAATGGGATGAGATCAGAATGGACTTTATAGTTAGTGTGCCCCGCACTCGTACTGGTTATGACTCCATCTGGGTAGTAGTGGACCGTTTGACAAAGGCGGCCCATTTCATACCAGTCAAGACCACTTACAACAGTGCAGTGTTAGCCGAACTATACATGGCTCGGATTGTGTGCTTGCATGGCATTCCGAAGAAGATAGTATCAGATAGAGGCACCCAATTCATCTCTCATTTTTTGCAGCAGTTGCATGAAGCTTTCGGCACACACTTGAAGTTCAGCTCAGCTTACCACCCGCAGACAGACGGTCAAACAGAGAGAACCAATCAGATTCTTGAAGACATGTTGAGGGCTTGTGCTTTGCAAGATAAGGTAGGTTGGGATAAGAGATTACCATATGCAGAATTCTCTTACAACAATAGCTATCAGGCCAGTCTGAAGATGTCACCATTTGAAGCGCTCTATGCGAGGAATTGCAAAACTCCATTGCATTGGGATCAACTTGGTGAAAGGCAGGTGTTTGGTCCAGATATTTTGCTTGAAGCCGAAGAGAACATCAGAATGGTCCGAGAGAATTTAAAGGCAGCATAGTCCAGACAGCGAAGCTATGCTGGCACCCGAAGAAGCGAAACTATGTCTACTTGAAGGTGTCACCCATCAGAGGAACTAAAAGGTTTGGAGTCAAAGGCAAGCTAGCACCTCGCTAGATTGGGCCTTATCAGATTCAAGTCAGACGTGGAGAAGTGGCTTATCAACTCAGTTTACCAGAGAATCTGTCCGCTGTTCACGATGTCTTCCATGTGTCACAGTTGAAGAAATTCTTAAGAGTGCCAGAAGAGCAGTTGCCAGCAGAGGATCTTGAAGTTCAAGAAGATCTGACTTATATTGAGAAGCCAACTCAAATTCTGGAGACAGCAGATCGGGTCACTCGGAGGAGTACCATTAGGATGTGCAAAGTCAAATGGGGTCATCACTCAGAAGAAGAAGCAACCTGGGAAAGAGAAGACGATTTAAAAGTCAAGTACCCTGAGCTCTTTTCTAGCCAGCCCTGAATCTCGAGGGCGAGATTCTTTTAAGGGGGATAGGTCTGTAACACCCTGATTTTGGGGGTATAAAATTTCTTTCTAATTATCACCAAAATCATGTGTTACTCTTCTTTTTCTCACTCTAGGTTTTCTCACTCTCTAGATTCATTCTCCCTTTCTCTTTTTTAGACATAGCCTAAACTAGTGGAGGTTAATTATTTATTTTTGCCAAAACCTTATGAGTCATGGCATGTTGCATCATGCTGAGCTTAAAATATTATTTGAGGTGTTGCACAAGTTTTAATTTATTTGAATTTGAAACCTAGTTTGAATTTGGATTTGAAAACCCTATAGAAAAAAAGAAATAGAAAATGAATTAAAAAATCCAAAGAAAAAGAAAAGGAGAAAGCAGCCCAACCGGCCCAGCTCAGCCTAGCCAGGCCGCGCGCCGCCTGACAGGCGGACCCCGCCTGTCAGCGGCGGTTATCCCTCGTGTGCGCCCTCCCTCTCTCGCTCGCTGCCCAGTGGGGCCGACCTGTCGGCGCTAGTTTCCTTCGCCCGCTCGCTCTCTCTCTACCTCGCGGGCCCGGTTCGCCAGTTGTCGAGCCGTTGCCCCGCGTGTCCCCTTTTCTCTCTCTGCGCTGTGGGCCTGCCTTGTCAGTTCTGCCTTCTTCGCGCTCGCCGTGGACCGGCGCGTGCGCACTCGCGCACGTCGCCGGGTTTCTCGGACACGACACCCGCCCATGCGCCCAGCTCCCTTTTTAAAGCCCTGCCAGTGCCCCGCGCACACCCCTCGCCTCATTTCACACACCCTTGCCCTCTCTCGCGCTCTGCTCTCACCGCCAGACGCCGTCGGGGATCCGCGCCCGCGTTCCCGACCATCCAGCTCACCGAAGACCACGCCAAGACTCCCCGAGCTCCGCCCCGAGGTAAGACACCCGTCCCCATGCCCAATTTCCCTTATTGCGTCATGTGTTCGTCCAATTTCGCCTTCGCCGATGCTCGACCGCGGCGGTCTGCCGTGCTCGCGCGGTGGCTGGCCGATTTAGCCCAGTCTAATTCACCGGAGTAGTTTCCTGTGTCACCCCTGCCTCTGCTGAAGCCAGCCCAGGCCTTAGCGTGCCTTAAGTCCCCTCCCCGTGGCCGGAATCGCTCACCGGAGTTGCTCTGGCCCACCCGAGACCTTCTCACCGCCGTTCTCCCCTCTCTGCACGTGGATTCGTGGCCTCTTCCCCGCCATTGAGTTCACCGTGGTGCCCTCTTCCTCTCTGCCCAACTTCGGCGACCCCGGAGCCACCGTAGCCCACGCCTACCTCAACTCCGGCGACCTCACCGCCGCGGAGAGGAGCGGCGCCGCCTGCAGCCGTATGTTTCCCCGGTCTGATCCCCTCCGTCCGATTCGGATCGAACGACTCGGACCACGGGTACCGCTTCACGCACGTCTATTTCCCCGGTCTGACTTCCCCCGTCCGATCTTGATCAAACGGCTCGGACCCCTTCGGACCCCCTCGGACCCCTCCCTCTGTCCGATCTTGATCGAACTGTTTGGACCCCCTCGGACCCCTGTAGCCGTCCGTTTCCCCTCTGGCGCTGGACCCGCTCGGTCAGTGCGGTCTCCCCCTCTGCCGCTGACGCCCCTGGCCCGCTTGTCAGCCACGCCTGCTCGCCCGCGCGATCTTATCTCAGCCGTCGGTTTCTAATCCAACGGTTGAGGGAGCCCGATACCCCTTCGCGTGGCTGTTTTGCTTAAGAAACCCCCTAGTGTTAGGAAATCAACACGCCGTCCCTGGTTTTTGGGCGCAGACCCCTATAATCTTGCAGATTTAGCCCTGGACTTTTAAATATTCACAGAATTAGCCCTAATTTCACATTTTGAATTCCCAAACTTGTTTATTTCATAACTTTTGCATATGAACCCCAAATTTAGTGATTCAAATTGCAAAATGTTCATAGAGATATTCTCTGTTTAAATAAAATGGTTTCACTTACTGTCTGCACACTCTAATTTTTAGGATTGAATATGAACTAATGTAGATGTAGTTTTATTTATTTAATAAAATAAATAAAAGGAGAACAATAGAGATTTAAACTGGTTTAAGTTTGTGAGATTAGTAATACGTATTACATAAGTACTTCTCTGTTCTAAATTTTAGGTCACCATAACATAAATTGATCTATGATTTTGTACTTGTAAATAACACTTAGGAGAAATAGTAATCTATTTTCAAACAAAGTTAAATGTAGGTTATAGTTCATGTCCCACTTTGAATTCATTAACCCTTATGTAGTATTATGTCTTTCTAAGATGTGTTCCAATGTTTGTACATGTTTGGTGTGATGTTCATTTGTACTTTCCAAATGTATTGAATGCATGCTTGCTTTATTTATACAACGAGTAGTCCGAGGTTCCTGAGTGTCTTGTTGGAGACCTCCCTAAGCAACAACTTGGTGAAGGCAAGTGTCCTCTGGCCCATTATGTCCTACATACTTTATGATTCACTGTCCCGCATTACTTTATGAAACCTAAGGATTGACTAGTCTGTATTCACTTATCCTTGTTTACCTTTTGGGGTTATCATGGTTAGCATGTTGCTACTGCCCTAACTTAATCAATGAACATGATGTGAACATTTATGATACGATACTGTTATCTTGATTATGTGGATGATTTTGTGATACCTTAGGGGGCTCAAGCCTTTTCCTGAGTACCTCTCCGTAAGGACCTATTCGTGGAGTGACCACCCGGGATAACAGTACAACCATGAGGGTGGAATGGGACGCCCTTAGCTGATTAATTAGATAAACCTGGGGTGTAGTTGGCTTTGCCGGAGGGCCGTCAATGGGGGTCGGGGCGTAGTGCTCGCTCTGCCAAGGTTGGGGTGCAGAGGTTCTTTCGATTTCGTTTTGTTAGTCTCCCACCTTGGGGAGGTGTACTATGTTTGTACGACTAGCGAAACCTAACGAGCAGCTATGCACCAGGGGAGTCTTTGTAAAGGCTACGTAGTGTATCCCTGTCCATTCACCTTGGTAGTGAAGATCGGGTCTATACAACTCAGGCTGGAAAGGGATCACGACTTGTGGGTAAAGTGTACAACCTCTACAGAGTGTTAAAAATTGGTATATCAGCAGAGCTCACGGTTAAGAGCAGCCTTGGGATCCTCTTTGATTAGAAGAACTTTGGATACTCTTATGATGATGGTTAATAATGATATTGTAAAATCTAATCTCTGGTATTTCCTCGTTTGAGGAGGTACTTTTGGGTAATAACTGGGTTATTACTAAAACTTGGCTCTACTAATAATAATAAATACTTGACCAACTAAAAGCAATTTCTTAACCTCAAACTCCACATACAGCTAGTCCACTTTAGCCAAATGGGACATTTGCTGAGTATGTTGATGTGTACTCACCCTTGCTTTACAAACCACCCCACCCCAGGTTGTCTCCAATGTTCCCAATGCTCAGGAGGTGATGCTGGCAACATGGATGACTTCGAGGAGTTCCAGGAATATGACGAGTTCTAGTTCTTTCTTAGTGGCAAACCCCCAGTCAGCTGCCTGTGTAGGCCTAGCATCTACGTTTCGTATTTCCGCACTTTGATAATTATGTTGAACAATGGTTATGTAATAGACTCTGTGGATGTCTTGGACATCTTGATGTAATAAAATACCTTTCCGCTATTTATTTCGAGCATTGTGTGATGATGTCCAATTATATAATCATTGTGTACGTGAGTTTCTGATCCTGACACGTACATGGTTCGCATTCGGTTTACCTTCCAAAACTGGGTGTGACATTTTCGAACCCATGTTGTTGCAGGTACTAGAATTGTGATGTTGTGGTTGGTGTTAAGCGCCGGTGGGCACGACCTTCTTATAAGTCTAAGTAACTCTTCTATACTTCTTATTGAGGATGGTCACTTGAGCTAGCATATATTTCAAAACTATAAATAGTTTATATAGTTCGAAGTTATTTCTTTGAATCACATTTGTAATCACTCCGATAAACCATGTAAATTTGTTGTAACTTGTAACTTTGTAATAAAGATTTCCACTGCAAAATGTTGGTGTGTGATTTGTGTTTACTCAATCCTGCGGTCCTGGTTGTAAGTGGTTTATCCGAGGTCCTTGGGACACTCGGACAGATCCTGTTAAGTTATCTGGTGCACATGCATAGCCATCTGAGGTCTTTGAGACAAGGACAGGTGCATGTGGGCCCAATAACTTGGGAGGTTCTGTCACAATACATTCATCATCTCGGTATATAATAATGAAAGTAGAAGCATATGAAACATGGAAAATAACATGAACAATCATATTGAATCGTTAGATTATTCACATTCCCATTATCTCATCATGGATAAACATTAATAACAGTAAATTACATTTGTACCTTCGACTTGACAGAAGGTGCGAGCTCAAGAATGACGTGTGTGTGAATACAAGACAACGTGAACAGTATGGTGTTACTGTTCATCTATTTATAGGCACAGGACGCAGCCTGTGTAAAATTACATCCATGCCCTTGATATTTACTATTAACTTAAGGACAATCTATCGAGGACTAGATAGCCTTTTCCTCTTTAAGTCGGTTTCAATTTCCACCGCTAAGTCGAAGCTTCTCCACGCGTAGCTTCGGAACTGGTTCATCCTTCTTTCGGACCACGCTTTTCATATCGTATACAGCTTCATCCCAAGGCCGATGGTCCCTGTGAATGTATTATACTTGGAAAATATGTTAGTCATGTTTTTAGGACCTTCGGAAGACGAAGGCAGCTAAAACTTGATTTTAGACTCAGCTAGTGCTTTTGGCAAACCAAACCCCTCAGCCAAATAGCTGCATGTCTAGAGGTAGAGGAGTAGACTCCTCACACCGGGTAAGTCTAGCTGAGTATTAGTATACTCAGCCTGGCTTGTGGCATAATTTTACAGGTTCTCTAGAGGACATGGTTGCTGGAGTGACTTGGCCGTCCATCTAGCCACCGGGTTGGATAGTCGAGTGGGACCCTACCTCAGCAGAGGAGGAGCATGAGGAGTGATGGGATAGGCTTCCCCATCTCTCCGTTCATTTACCGTTAGTTATATTCTGCTGCAATCCGAACAATGATCACTACTTTTGATAAACTCTGATGATGTTGTAATAAATTAAGTACTCCCTAATGTATGGTTTTATGCTTTATTGTATTTGCTCTGTGCCTCACCTTCGAGTGAGTACGTGGTACTTGATCCTGTTAGTGGCCTTGTCGGACTAGATCCGAGGGACTGACGTTTTATTCCTATTTAAGTGTGGTCTAACCTTTAAGGTGGGACTTAGGCACTTAAGTTGGAATAATTCGGGCGGTTCCGCCAAAATTTCTTCTCCGTTCACTCAAACCTCCGCCCCTACCCGAGCGCTGTCGCCCCTGCCCAAGCGCCGCCCTGCCCGAGACCGCCGCCGAGGCCGCCCCCGCCCGAGCCTCCGCCCTGCCCGAGCGGCGCCCTAGCCGAGCGCTGCCGCTGCCGCCGCCGCCGCCCGAGTGCCGCCATGCCCCCGAGCGCCGCCGCCGCCCTGCCCGAGGCCGCCCTGCCCGAGCACCGAGGCTGCCCTACTCGAGCGCCGCCGCTGCCCCCGGCCCGCCCCGGAGCACCGCCGCCCCCGCCCGAGTGCCACCCTGTAACACCCCGTCCAATCCTTGGACCGGCGGTACTTACTCTTGGCAGCTCTCTAGGATCATATATTGTCCCCACAGACCAACACGAGTCTTTTGTGCGCACTTTGTCCTCACTCATGCGCACCCGAGAAAACTTCCCGGTCGGTCACCCATCCCAAATTGCTCCAAGCCAAGCACGCTTAACTTGGAGGTTCTTTCGAGATAGGCTTCCGAAAAAGAAGATGCACCTTGTTGGTATGATTACACTATTAATTCTATTAAGCCTTGGGCCAGGACATCCCATCCCAGGGGCCAGGATATCACACACCCCAAGCCCCCGAGCTCCTTGTACCCCGAGCGTCGTCGTGCCCAGCCCGCCGTCGTCCACCGTCCGCCCGTGCCCCGATGCGTCAGTCAGACACTGAGGTATAATCCTACCTATATGTAAATAAATATGTGATTATTTTCGTCGGTTTTTTGTGGCCGACGGGAGTTAACTTTCATGTGATTAGAGTTAGTTTAAAATTGTTAATTGATAGTGTTCTTAGTTTTCATATGACTTTATGCATTATTGAATGTAAATGCGAGTGCGATTGTTGAATGTAAATGCGAGTGCGATTGTTAAATATGTGTATACATGCTTATTTTCGTCAGTTTTTTTGGCCGACGGAAGTTAACTTTCATGTGATTAGAGTTAGTTTAATATCACATGTGATTATAGTGTGCTTAGAGTTAGTTTAATATCACATGTGTGGCTTGATGTTAGGTAAGTATTAATTCTATTATTATAATAGATTTAACTTATGCTATTAAATTGTTGAATTTGATGTTATTTAATAATTAGATTTAACTTATAATATTAGGTTGTATGAAGGTTTCGATATTTATAAAGTTAATGTTATTTATGTATATATATATAGTTATTTATGTATATATATTTATCTATAGTTTTACTACTTACCTATAGATGTATGTGTGACGTGTAGAAACTTGATTGTCTCACACGCACTCTTTACTCGTACACACAGCCACAATAATGGGTGATAGACGTGATTGGATGTATGAAGGTTTCAAGAAGGGTGGGTGTCACACAAGTGAATGGTTTTCCAAGACGCAAATATTTCTGGACCATGCAGATGCTTTGTCACAAATAGATAATATTAGATGTCCATGGAATAAATGTAGAAATATGACGAGCCACACCAAGAGGCAGGTCACACTACCCCTGTGCTCACATGGTTTCATGCTAGGCTATAAGGTCTGGTATCTCCACGGTGAAGATGTTGAACGAGCAGCAGAAGTAGAAGTTGATGATGGTGAAGATGTTGATAGGATGGACCAGATGCTTGAGGATCTACAGCCTGAACTGGCCCCAGATCATCATGATTCATCTACACTGGAGGTTCAGAAGTTCTTCGACCTCCTCAAAGCGTCAGAAGAGCCTCTTCACGGGCATACTGACGTGACCGTCCTCGAATTCGTGACCCGGCTGATGTCATTTAAGTCTAAGTTTGCATTCTCAATTAATTGTTACAAGGAGCTTGTGGATTTGATTAGCAAGGTTCTTCCTACGGGTCACAAGATGCCCAAAGACATGTACCAGTCCAAGAAATTGCTTGAAGGTCTTGGTATGGAGTATGAAAAGATTGATGTTTGCTAGGACAATTGTATGTTTTTTTGGAAGGAACATGGCAGATAGCATAAATGCTTAAAATGTGGGAAGTCGAGATACGTGGAGCTTGTAAATGAAGATGGGGAGAAGGTGGTGACAAAGGTTGCAAATAAACAGCTTCGGTACATGCCTCTCACTCCTAGAGTGAAATGTTAGTTTCTCTCGAGGAAGACCGCTATGCACATGAGGTGGCATAAAGATTGTACGGACAGACAAGATGGGTTAATGGTGCACCCATCAGATGGTGATGCATGGAAGGCTCTTGACAACTTTGATCTAGATTTTGCCAGCGATGCAAGAAACGTTCGTATCGGCTTGGCAACTGATGGTTTCACGCCGTTCAATATGAATGCTGCATCGTATTCATGTTGGCCTGTCATTGCCATACCGTACAACGTTCCACCTGCTCTTTGCATGAAATATGAGTTTATGTTCCTATGTCTTGTTATACCTGGGCCTGATCATCCTGGCGTACGCCTCAATGTGATGCTTCAACCACTGATTGAAGAGTTAAAGAAGCTATGGCAAGGTGTGGAAGCCTATGACTGCTTCAAGAAGCAGAAATTCAATCTTCGTGTTGCATATCTGTTCTCGGTTCATGATTTTATGGCGTATGGTATTTTCTCTGGATGGAGCATGCATGGTAGATTGACATGTCCTTATTGTGCTAAAGATATAGATTGTTTTCGTCTTAGTGCTGGTGCCAAGATATGTTACTTTGATTGCCATAGATGTTTTCTACCCTTCAATCACCCCTTTAGAAGGCAGAGAAAGGAATTTAGGAAGGGCACCATCGTCACGAAGGGACCGCCCAAGCGACGTAGTGGGATAGAAATTACAGAAGAGCATAGGAAACTTGTCCTAGATGAGAGTGGAAAAAGGTATCAAGGTTTTGGTGAGGAGCATAACTGAACTCACATATGTGGCGTGTGGGAGCTTCCTTATGCTAAGTCATTGATTTTGATGCACAACTTCGACGTCATGCATCAAGAGAGTAACTTTTGCCAAGCCCTCATAAATACATGCATGGATTTCCCTGATAAAACGAAAGAAAATGACAAGGCACGCATGGACTTAGCAGTGATATGTGATCGTCCAACCCAAGTGCTTAGAGAAAACGGAGGCAAACCAAAAGCTGACTATTGTCTGAAACCTAAGCAACGGAAATAAGTGATGAAGTGGATGAAGGATATTAAATTCCCTGATGGTTATGCTGCTGGTTTTAGAAGATCTGTGAACTTGAAGACAATGAAGATGAATGGACTGAAGAGCCATGACTTCCACATAATTATGGAAAGGCTCATGTCTGTAATGTTTCGTGGGTACATTTCCAAAGCTGTGTGGAAAACGTTAGCTGAAGTTAGCTATTTCTACAGACAGTTGTGTGCTAAAGAAATCAGAAGAGATGTGATGGAACAGCTGGAGAAAGAGGCACCAGTGCTTTTGTGCAAATTGGAAAAATATTTCCACCGGGTTTCTTCAATCCTATGCAACATCTCTTTATACATCTTCCATATGAGGCTAAGGTCGGTGGTCCTGTTCAGTACATGTGGATGTTTCATATAGAAAGAGCATTAAAGAAGCTTAGAGCAATGGTGGGCAATAAGGCAGGAGTTGAAGAATGTATTGTGGAACAATTTAAACTGAAGGAGGTAGCACACTTCGCAAGTTGTTACTTTGCAGAAGAACATAATGTATTTGCTCGAAAGAAAAGGTACCAGGATGATGAACGAGAGATGCCTCCGTGTAGTGATCTTTCGATTTTTCAGACAAACGGCAAAGTCGTTGGTCCACCCAAGGTATATCACCTCACTATGGAAGAACGGAAGTCTGCTTTACAGTACATGTTAACGAATATGCCTGAGGTGGAGAAATACTTTGTGTAAGACTTATTTCCTTAAATTGTTCATATGTGAATTAGTTTATGTTATCAAATATCTCATGTCATACAATATTATTTGATAGCGAGTTTGATGAATAAAACATGAGGTGTCTCGGTAGGCCAATAGCGAGAGACATAGACAAATTGCGACAACATGGTATGCATGGGCGACCTAATTTCATTATGTGGCTTCGGGACCGTGTAAGACTTAATTATGTGGCTCCGAGACCTAATTTTAGTTAACTAATATTACAGAATTTGCTAATGCTTTGTGGCATAAATGATAGTTTGGGGAGGAAATGAATTCGAATGATGACTTACGTCAGTTATCTATTGGAAGCGTAACTGCCAAAAGCTATGGACGTTACGACGTCAATGGATATCGCTTTCATTCAAGCATTTTCGAATCAAGTCATCCTATGGCCGCCACTCAAAATAGTGGAGTCGTTACTAGGGCAACCGACATGGAAGGACATGAAGCCTGCTATTACGGGAAAATCAAAAATATAATCGAGATTACATTTGCTGGAAATAAGCCTTTAGCGCTAGTTTTCTTTTAGTGTAAATGGTATGACCCGAAGTATTATAGGACCGAATTTGGGATGACACAGATCCAACCTGAAAAATTGCTTCAAGGACACGACATGTATATCCTTGCCCATCAAGCAGACCAAGTTTATTTCTCGACATATCCATGCAAAAAGTTGTCTACATGGAGGGTTGTGTACAATGTAAATCCCCGCGAACGCCTATACACTCCTGGTGAGGACGAATATCAATTTGGTCACATTGAGCAAGTTGATCAGGTGTTTCAAGAAGAAGAGTTGCCAACTAGTTTCATATTGATCCTGCACCAGCATTAGATTCACTAGTTGCAGACGTTAACGACTTATCTTTTCCCAAGAGACGGAGAAGACAACCTGTTATGAGAAAAGTTACATGGCGACCTCTGCATAGAAGAGAACAAATAGATCCTGATTTTGATGATATTTCACAAGTAAAGTTGTTTTGTTATTTCATTTGTTTCTATTTTTAAGGATTATGTCATTTTTTATGCACTAATGAATAATTTCTTATTTTTGATGAAGGATGCCGCCAAAGTCAAAGAAGTCAGTGAAGGGGCTTTTCAAGGGCCTGGGCCTTTTTCAGGCCAGTTCTTCGAGCAGTAGCAGACGTCGAGAGCTATTGAGCGCTGTACATGGAGATGAGGTAACATATCTTGTACAAATAAATTTGTTTACATGTTTACAAATAAATCTTGAGTTGTATGTACAGGATGAGCAACACACTGAGGAGCAGAGCATTGAGGAGGAGGAGCACAATGAGGCTGAGCAGCACAATGAGGAGGTGGAGCACGCGACATGGGACCAGGCCGCGCAGCATCACCAGCCATGGGACCAGTGGGACCACAAGAGAGAGCAGCAACAGGCGTGGGACCAGTGGGGCCAACAGACCGAACCGGTTGACAACCCGATGGATGATGGCTCTGGAGGCTCTTCAGCGACATGCACACGTCGCTCAAGAAAAAGCCACTCAGTAAAGCCTCGTCACTCAATAGAGAGAGAGGCTGATAGGATCTTAATCATGCCACATGGAGATCGGTGAGTGTAATATATTAACTTATCTCATATAACTATTATGTGTATTGTTAATGTTTTTGTGTAATGCAGGAATTGGGAGGACCTGTCCTTTGACGGCAAGGGACACCACACTCAGGTAACCTTACGTTGGGTTCTCTTTGCCGCCTTCACTACCCTGGTATAGTGAAGGTGTCAAACGGTGATACCGAGGATGAGGTGCTCGTCAGTACCTGGGACGAGTACAAGTTTAAAAAGGAACGAAACCACACCGACAGACAGGGACTTGTGCGTAATAACTTTTGGGTAAGAATTCTTTATTGTTTTTGTTATGTTTCTTAATATTGTAATTCTATGACTTATACCATTGTATTTGTATTCTTTATGTTGTAGCTTCGATATCGGTTGCCAGACTGTGGCGAAACCGCCCGAATTATTCCAGCTTAAGTGCCTAAGTCACGCCTCAGGGGCCATAACACACTTAAATCAGAATAACCCGTCAGTCCCTCAGATCTAGTCTGATAAAGCCACTTAACTAGGATCAAATACCACAAACTCACTCGAAGGTGAGTCACAGAAGGAATACAATAAAACAGGAAAACCTCAAATTAAAGTACTGAGTTATTACATAAATCAGAGTTTTTCAAATAGCTGATATAACTTCACAAAATAAAATGCAGCAGATAATCGATATCGTCGATAGCGAGGAATTGGGCAAGGCCTAGCCTACTACTCCTCCTGCTCCTCTCCTGTCGGAGCAGCATCCCACTCGACCATCCAACCCTGTGGCAGGGTGGTAGGCCAAGTCACACCATCAACCATATCCTGAAGCGTACCTGCAAAAATTATGCCACAAGCAAGGCTGAGTATACTAATACTCAGCTAGACTTACCCGATGTGAGGAATCTACTCCTATACCTCTAGACTATGCAACTGTTTGGCTGAGGGGTTTGGTTTGCCAAAAGCACTAGCTGAGTCTAAAATCAATTTTTAGCTTTTCCAATTCTAGTATTATTAATTTGGCTAAGTTTGCTCTTTCTAAGCATACATGGTAACAATCATTTAATACAACCAACATGTTATCTCATGTAATCCGTGTTTCACTTCTTACTCAATGTAGTACAAGGGGTCAAGAAGTCTCATTACCTGCGAGAAGCAGACGATTCGAATCGAGTTTTATCCTTGCAAGGTAAACCTAAACACACGACATGTCAGAGCACTCCGTCCCCACACACGTCAATCGTCTCCATCGATTCCCCGTTCGTGGCCAGGCCTCACCGCCTTGGCATACAATGCTCCACTGACCCCGGCTGCCGCCGTGCAGTGGCCACACTTGTCCCCACCATAGCTAGCATGGGAGACCCAATCTCAGGTCGCGTGAGGGGTAAAGTCCGCGCCCGGCTTCACTCAGGTACTAGATTTACCGGTTACCATATTTCCCGACATGTGCTTAGTACATTCAAACGCTTGACTCAGGTATCCACACATTAATCCTTAATTCCTTTTCCCATCTCATGGACAAGGCATCCTCCCTGGATCCAAGTCCATAGACTAACATAGATCCCGTTATCAAGATGAATACAATCAATTCCTGACCTCGCGCGAGTGCTAGAAAAATCACTTGACTTCTACCGAGATCCTGATTAGCAAAGTAGCTACTCGACCTAGCATACTAGTATCCATCTCAAAAAGAAATCCTGAGTTCATGCAACTAGAGGTTTAAAGAAAATCCTACACTTAAGTGCACATCACAAGCCTACAAACATTAAGTGTAGTAAAGTAGCATATCTAGATACGGTTATGCATAAAACCGGGGCTTGCCTTCAATTGCTGGGGTTGCGGGGAGATCCTCGATGGCAGTCTCGGGAGCTTGCTCCTGGTCTTCCTCGTGGACAGCTCCTTGCTCAGGGATGAGCACGTACTCTCCGTCAGCGAGATTACAATATAATGAATGCAATGAGTGAGATACATGCATGGCATGATATGCAATTTAGCAATTAAGATTGATGGGGGTGGATTAATTTAACATGGTAGAGCTTAATCTTACTACTGAAGGTTTCTGTGGTACACTTAGCAAATTAGGGTCAAGCTTGGTTAAGCTAATTGGTAAGTTCATTTTGGTGTTCCACTGATTTATTTTTATTGTCTTAGTGAGAGTTTATTAAGATTTTTAGCTGAGTCCATTGGAGTGAGATTTATTTTCCCTCTCTTTCTTTCTATTTCTTTTATGCTTTTAAGGTGGTTTGAACTACAAGATAGGTTAATAAATTTCCAACAATTCTGCAAAAATTACAGTGGCTTCTTACCGGTGTATAGTTCTCTATCTCAAAATTTAGGGCTTAAAAAGTGAGGGGTTCTCTCTATATAAAATTATCAAATATTAGGGCAGAAGGGGTGTTTTGAACTACAACTCCCTTTTAACAGCAGGTTATTCTTTAAGACATATTTTTGCTGGCATTTAGATGTTATAACATGACTTTATACAAATTTTCAGCCACTAATACGTATTAGTTATTTTGTTATGATTTTCTAAAGTTTCTAGCCAAAGGGGTTCTTTCTACTACCACTATACTTGAAAAATGTCAAATAACAGATTTCCAATTTTTCCTATCTTCTTCTTTATGCAAGAGTAATCATTTTGAAGTTTGGCAACTTTTTACTTAAGGGAAGGGTGGTAGGGATTTCTTGAACTAAATGGCCTTTTTCATGAAGTAGGGGCAATGGGTATTACTTTGTAGCTTTGAATGGGTTTTGCATTTTTCTCTGTTGGTTTATTCCATTAATAATCTGGTAAAAATTTATTTGCCCACTATTGCACACTTTTTGGCTTGCTTATGATTTAATTGAAATATGGCTCAATATCAAGTTCTATTTGTTCACCCTACTTAAAATGATGGACTGGGGTACTTATCATTTTTGTAGTGGTGTCCTAGTGGTTACAAGTCTACTGAAATTCTCTTAACAATTTTGAACTTGTTTTCATAATTCTAATAATTGTCTTTCTAGTTTGGTTAGTGCCTAATAAAACATTTCACCTTGAATTTGTTGTGGACTAGGGCTCCCTTTATTTTTCCTAGGTTCTCTATTACTTAAGTGGACTAGGAAAAATATTTGCACTCACTGTTCATTATTTTCCAGTGCCTTTCTCATATTATTAAGTTTTGGGCAAACATAGCTTTTAATAGATAACCTTGTTTAAATCTTCAATACTGGGGTTCTCATTATTTTTAAATAGTGCCTATGTGGGGTTTACACTTCTACAAATTTTCTTAAGTTCAGCACAGAAGCATAACACATTTTCTTTATTTTAATAAGGTTTGGTCAATTTCCTTAATTAATTCCAAACTTTAAAATTTAAAACAGAAAGCACAAGGTTCACTATTTTTATATGACAGTTCATAATATTCTGAGTCCAGTAAAATTGGTTTGACTAGATTTGGTTAAATATTTCTCAAGATATAAATTTCCTAAGTTCTCTGCTGAATTTAAAAAGAATAAATAGAAATGGATAAAGGAAAAATGGTTTGCACTGGGGTCCCTGGCGAAAGGTTTTAAATGTATTACATACAGGTCCTCGGTTCACTATTCATCTGAGTCTATGACTCTATAGAAAACCCCATAGGGTTTACGAAATCGAACCCGCAATCCTTCCCCTAATGGAACAGTGACCGCAGCGGAGAAACAGGGCGGAGGGGCTTACCGGAGACGAGGTTGCTCCGGTGAGGGGTCGGGTGAGGTCTGGGACTCTGGCGATCACGTCGAGGTGCGGATCGCCGACGATGGTGGTCGGAGTAGGTCGGTCCACGTGCGCAGGCGGGGGAGCTCTTCGGCGGCGAGGAATCCGGCCTAACTAGGGCGCGATAGATCAATTAAATGGGTCAGGAAGCTTCACTAGAGATCAAGGAAGATGTGTGCGCAAGGAATTTGAGAATGGCTCACCGGATTGCTCAGTCTACGCGCGGCCGCGGGCGACCAAAGTCCGACGAAGGTGATCTTGGGTCTCCGGTGAGGTTCTGTCGGGGCCGAGAGCTTGGAAAGCTTTATGGGCCACTAGCAAAGCTAACCAGGGGACAGGCGCAACTTGGACGCGACTGGAGCGAGTTGGCCGAGGTGGCCGAGGCTTGGGCAGTGATGGCGGGCGCAGGAGAGCTCGCTGGAGCTAATGAGAGGTGTCTGGCCAGCGAGGGTGAGCGCGGGGTGAGGTGAGGCGCGCCCGGGGGAGGTTTTAAAGGCGCGAGCGAGCGCAGCCGAGGGGAGGCTCTGACAAGCGCTCAGGGCGTGCGCGGGCGAGCGCCAGTGCGCGCTCTGGCGTCTGGCACAGCGTCGAGCACGAGGCAGCGTAGAGAGAGGTCGTGTTCAAGCGCGGATTGGCTCCAAATCTTTGAGATTATGGCCATGATCCCGTTGAGAGATCTCTTCCCCTAACATTCCTTTTTCGTTTGTGTGTGGAGGCTTGCAGGTTTTGCTGACTGGATCAAGAGATATGGAGGGGTGAAGTTGGGTTTGTCTCACTGCCGAGCATAGGGAGAAGATCCCGAGTTTGATGTGTCCAGGTCACGCGTCGCAATGCCATCTTCTGGTATGAGATAGAGGGGTTAGTTAGACACATTTTTTGTCAATGAGAGCTTAGAGTTTTGAGATAGAGATCAAGGTGAACACGTTCGGTTTTGGTTCAAAGGCTGAAAATTCAGAAATCTGAATTTCAGATTTCCCCCATTGAACCTCCACTTGAATGGCTTGTTTGGAGTTTTTAACAAACTATTTTGGCCATGTAACACCTTTGGTGTTTATATTCCGCTCGACAACGAGTATGGATTTAAGCACGTAATATCAGTGGATAAAATAGATGCTAAATTTTAAATCATCTTCGTCTAGCACGATCTTTATATCGCATCTGTTTTGTCTGTCGTGAGTTCAACACAATTTTTATTTATCCGGGCTTGTCCTAAATTTTCGTAATGTTCGGCACATCGTTGTTCCGAAAATCGGTGCGTACGATGATTATTTAAAATTTGTCGCTCGCGCGAATACGAATTCGGAAGCCCGACCCACTCGGATGATTTTTATTCCGGGCAAATTAATTCGCACTCGATGACTAAGATTTTCGGTGCAAATGATTTTGTTTCCACTCGTCAACCGAGACAGCTCGTCCAAGAATTTATAATTGAAATTTATTCATTTATTAAATTATCTTCTCTAAATTAAATCAAGCGCAATCTAAATTGTTGAAGCCGAAATCCGTTTAATTCAGTCCATTGCTTCTCGCTTCGGTCTAAATCTTCAAAAGTGAATTAACAGTACAATTTTGTCCAAGTTCAGAGAATTCACCAAATCAAATCGTTAGTCCTCGGATTTCCGTTTCGAAATTCGGGGAATGGAATGCGTAGTTGAATAGTGTATCGATCCAGTGTACATTGCTAAAAATCTGGACTCAAAAATATCTACGATTTTCTGTAAAGAAAATGAAGAAAGAAATTAAAAAAAATAGGAAATATCCTACAACCGCTCGCCCGTTCCTATCTCCACGCCGCCCTCCCTCCAAATATCTTCTCCACCGCGCTGGAATTCTCCTGAAGTCGTTCCTCTCCCTTATCTCCTCCCAGTCGACCGGGCGCTTGTGGGATTTGTAGCAGCTGTAGCACCTGCTTCCCCCAGCTCGTCTCTCCCAATCTCTAGATTTTTCTTCATGGAGCTTATCCCCTTCCCCGCGCGCTTGAGCTCCTCCTGCGTCGCACACTCTGCCCGGTGTCCGACGCTCGGACCGCGGCGTCCCTGCTCGGAGCTCCCTGGTGCCGAGCCCATCTCCCAGTCCATGGCTGCGCCCAGCTTCTGTGCTTTGTGCGCGCGCCATGCTTCTCTGCCGGCCGGAACTCCCTGCTCGGCGTTCCTCTGCTTGTCCATCTTCCCTGTGTCCAGCCATGGCGTCCGGTCGCGTCTTCTTCCCTGGCGTCCGCGCGCTGCGAAGCCCCACGGCGCTCATCTCTCTCTGCTCGTCTTCTCCCTGCTCTTGCTCGCGTCCAGCCATGGCGCCTCCTGTCCTTTCCATGGACGTCAGCCGTGCCCCCTTCTCGTCGTAGAGCTTGCTGCGCCCTTCTAGTTCCCTCTGCCCGTTGCCATGGCAGCCGTCCGGCCGAGCTCCATCCCTGCCCATCTCCCTGCGTCGCCCATCTCCTCGCTCCGGCTTGCCGCACGCGCAGCTGCTCCCTCTGCCCAGCCGCCCCGGATCTGGCTCGGCCGCAGCTCTTCGTCTGGTGCGCGCGCCCCTGTTCTTCATTCCAGGCCGCCGAGTTCCCTTTTCCTGTGGTGGCTAGCTCCCTCCGAGCTCACGCCGGCCCCTTACTTTCCCATGGCTGGAGCTTTTCCCTAGCCCGGATTTCGTTCAGTCGCCCTGCTCGGACTGCGTTTGCCCTGCTGCGCGTGTTGAGCTCCTCTGTTGTGTGCGCGAAGTTCTCTGCTTACCACGGCGCGTCGAGCTCCCGCGCCGAATCCTTTTTCAGCTTGTCAGTGACGCGCGCATGATGGACGTGATGTAGTCGCTGCGTGTGTTTACGTCCGAGCCCGCCCGGCCGCAACCTTGCTTTGCTCTCCGCGTCGCTGCTCGCCGAATCTAGCCCCTTGTTGACGCGTCCCTGTTCCAGCTTGCCGTGCCGCGTCGTCATCGCTTCCGGTCGTGAGCTCGATCTCCCCGTCCTACCATCTAGCTACTATGCTAGGAGGATATATGCCAATCCCACAATCTCCCACGCCGGGTGCGCGGTTGTCTTTTCACATATGGAATAGCCGGGTTCAAGCTTACCCTATCCCATACCAGGGCATGTGGCTAGTTGCAAAGTCTCAACTGCAACAGACCAGTCAAATGTACAATCCATAATCGATGCAGACGGGCGACCATGTTAGCTCAGCGTCTGGTCCCGATTTATTCAAACCATTTCCCCATTTTTGGTACTCTACAGGGGTACTCTTTTCGGATGATGAGACCACCTGGGCCCTAATGGACTCACCATCATAAGTTTTCTTTGATTTTTCAAACAAAAAACCCATAACCAGTGTTTCACATCATTCATTTTGAAAATAAACGATTTATCAGTTTCTAAACAGGGCTAAGCATTATCAGTTCTTTTTTATAAAATAGGTATCAAAGAATAGTAATCAAATTACAAGGTATGGTAATGCATCGATTATTTATCACACAACTCCAATCACCTAATGCATCATATAAGGTGATAAAGCATTTAAAATACAAGGGGCAAATGCACCGGGTCTTGCCTTATTATAGGAGGAGATCTAAGATATTCTATTACGGTAAGCAATTAGATGGAATCCACCACTGGATCAACATCATTGAAGCAGGCTCCTTCATAGACCACTTCTTATCTTTGCTATTTAGATAATGACACGACAACGGCTTGGTGTGACCAAGCGGGAAGTCGGCGTGGTTCAACGAGTAGAGCACACAACGATGCAAGCACGATGGGAAGGAGCTTGAGACGCGCAGAGCAGTCACGACAATGAGTAGACCGGAGGGCGCAGGGACTTTAAGGAAAATAGACCCCGGGTCATTTGTCTCAATAGGTTTTAGCATTTGATGATCAACATAACCTGTGGACTAATGTGTTTGCTAGTGTTTGTGTTTGTAGTTCACAGGATGCTAAAGTTACTTGGACCAAGGCATTGAGGAAAGCAACACCTCAAAAGAAGACATTATGAAGATCAAGTGAAGTCCAAGAAACAAAGGAAGTGTTGCATGTGGACTATATGGTCTGGAGCACCGGACTATCCGGTGGCACACCAGACTGTCCGGTGCACTAGGGAACAGTAGCCACAATGGCTAGTTTCAGGTGGCACTGTGGAGAGAAGACCACCGGACTATCCGGTGTGACATCCGGAGTGTCCGGTGTAAAAAGCCTGTGCGCCAACTGTGGCGGAACCGCCCGAATTATTCCAACTTAAGTGCCTAAGTCCCACCTTAAAGGCTAGACCACAGTTAAATGGGAATAAAACGTCAGTCCCTCGGATCTAGTCCGATGAGGCCACTAACAGAATCAAGTACCACGTACTCACTCGATGGTGAGGCATAGAGCAAATACAATAAAACATAAAACCATACATTAAGGAGTATTAAATTTATTACAACATCATCGGAGTTTAGCAAAAGTAGTGATCATTGTTCGGAATGCAGCGGAATACAACTAACGGAAAATAAACGGAGAGATGGGGAAGCCTATCCCATCACTCCTCATGCTCCTCCTCTGCCGAGGTAGGGTCCCACTCGACTGTCCAACCCGGTGGCAAGATGGACGGCCAAGTCACTCCAGCAACCATGTCCTCCAGAGAACCTGTAAAAATTATGCCACAAGCAAGGCTGAGTATACTAATACTCAGCTAGACTTACCCGGTGTGAGGAGTCTACTCCTCTACCTCTAGACATGCAGCTGTTTGGTTGAGGGGTTTGGTTTGCCAAAAGCACTAGCTGAGTCTAAAATCAAGTTTTAGCTTTTTCAAGTTTTAGTGTGACTCTTTTAAGACTAAATGTGTACCTATCTAATCATACATGGTATCAAACATTTAGCAATCATCAACTTTTGCCAAGTCATCACATTTCCACTTGTTACTCAATGTAGCAGCATGGATCAAGCAGTCTCATTAGCTGTGAGAAGCAGACGATTCAAATCGAGTTTTAAACCTTGCAAGATAAACCTAAACACACGACGTGGCGAGGCACTCCGTCCCCACACATATCAACCGTCCCCATCGATTCCCCGCCAGCAGATCAGGGCTCACCGCCTTGGCGTACAATGCCTCACTGACCCCGACTGCCGTCGTGCAGTGATTGCACTTGTACCCACCATAACCGGAATGGGAGACCACGTCTCAGGTCGCGTGAGGGGTAAAGTCTGCTGCCAGGTTCACTCAGGTACTAGGCTTACCGATTTACCTTATTTCTCGGCATGTGCTTAGTACGTTCAAACGCTTGACACATGGTACCACACCTTAATCCTTATTCTAATTCCCATCTCGAAGACAACCAATCCCCATGGATTGTTGTCCACCGACCAATGCCTGACCTCGCGCGAGTGCTAGAAAAATCACTCGATTTCTACCGAGATCCCTAATTAGTAAAGCAGCTACTCGACCTAGCATACTAGTATCCATCTCAAAAAGGAATCCTGAGTCATGCAACTAAAGTTCCAAACAACTCCTACACTTAAATGCACATTTCAAACCTACAAACAATAAGTGTAGTAAAATAGCATAATAAGTAGGTTATGCATAAAACCGGGGCTTGCCTTCCACAGCTGGGGCAGGCAGATCCTCGATGGCAGGCTCTGGTGCTGGATCCTGGGCTACCTCTTGAGCAACTCCTTGCTCCGGCATGAGGATGTACTCCCCATCAGCGAGATTACAGTCTATCGAATGCAATGAATAAGATGTATGCGTATTAATGACATGATAAATTATAGGGGTTATGCATGGTAAAACAGTACTAAGTGTAGTGGTACTCTAGGGTTTCTTTTGGGTATACTTAAGGGTTTTATACTTTCACCTTTGAGATTTTGAATGAAGTTACACTTTTTAATTATATGTTTATGTTCCATGAGGTACTTGAAAGGTTTTGGTTGTACATTATCTTATTATCCCAACATTTTCCTTTTACTTTCCATTGTGCTTCTAAATAAGCATTTTGAACTATCATGGTCAGATTACATTTTTCAAAAATGTCATAAAAATTACAGTGGGTAAACATTTACTATTGTGGGTTATTCTAGGAGTTTGAAGCTGAAATCAATTCAGACACTACTTGTGTAAAATTATCAAAAGTAAGGGGAAAAAGGGCACTTTATACTATAGCTCTAACTTAGGTGAAGTCTCTGCACTAAATTTTATTTTTATCAAGATTCATAGGTGATATTAGGCCTCTGTTTTAAAAATCACAGAAAAAGACTTACTGAATATTTAGTTGTAATTTTCTAAAGTTTAATGCCAAAAAGGTACTTATAACTAACTTGTTTGAAAAATATCAAACAACAGAACTCATATTTTTCCTATATTCATAATAACAAAATATTAGTTATCCCAAGGTTTGGGGTGTTTTCTCCTTAGGATTATTTTTCTAAGATTTTTCTAAGTTTTCAATGTTTTCATAAAATAAAAGGTAATGCATTTCTTTTTTACTAAACAAGGGTCCAACAAAATTTTCCAGTGAACTATACTGAATAAGTGAGCTAGCAAAAATGTGGTTGCTCCCTGGTTCTTATTTTAAAATACCTTTTCTATTTTCTTTAACTTTGAGCTAAAAAAGGTTTAAATAGTAAACCCTTCCTTACTTTGGTGTACTGAGGGGTTTACTATTTTTAAACAGATTAGGGAGTGATTAAGTACGTCTCTAATTTTTCTTAACCTCAGTCTAACAGTGTAACTATTTTTCCTTCTTTTATTTAGCCTTTGGCCAGAACACTATTTAATTCCAAACTTTAAATTATTCTGCAACACTTAGGATGTTTTGTATTTTTCCTAAGTAGTTTACATTATTCAAAACCTAGCAAAATTGGTTTGACTCAATTTGGTTGAATAAAACTGAAGCTATGAATTTTACAAGCTCTGTTTGTATTAAATGAGAAATGTTTAAAAGGTTTTCTGGAAAACCAGTTTACACCGAGGACCCTGGGCTTTTCCTAAAACAATCCTTCAACTTATACCCCTGTGCAACTATTCATATGAGTCTCTGACAATTCAAAACCCCCCTCGACTTCTATTCCTTCTTCCCGGAGGTCCCTCCCCCCTTTTAACAGTACCCACGGAAGTAAATAGGGTGGCGCGGCTTACCGACGGCGAGGGAGGTCCGGCGAAGGGCGGGGTTGGCTCCGGGAAGTCCTTGTGGTCACGGCGAGGTACGGCTCGACGACGGTGATGGCCGGAATCGGCCGGTCCATGTGCGCAGGCGGGCGAGCTCATCGGCGGCGGGTGTTCCGGCCTATCCACGGCGATATAGTTCAATCCAAGGGCACGGAAAGCTTCACGGGGTGCTAAGGAGTCTACCCGTGCAAGGAATTGAAGAAAGGCTCACCGTGGAGGTTGGTCCACGTTCGCCGGCGGTCGGGTGAAGTCCGGTGACCTTGATTCGGTGTCTCCGGCGAGGCAGAGCTCGATTCCTCCCTCTGGGAGCTTCACCGAGGCACGCAGAGTCTCTCTCGAGGGTCGGACGGGGCCGGGGATGCCTCAGTTGGCCGGTCTACGGTGGTGGGTGCTCGGGCGGCCGCTGGCACGCTGTGCGCCGGGCAAACGCCGGTGATCTTACGCTCCGGCAAGGTCGAGAGCGAGCGGGGGCGTACAGTTGAAGCCTTGGCTGGCTTTATAGGCGCGGGCATGGGCTCGGCTTGGCGCGCGGTGTCAGGCGCCGGGCGTGCTCTGGCGAGTTCAGGGCGCGTCGAACACGTGGAGGTGTGTTTCTGCCCTTGTTCAAAAGCTTGCTGAGATCGCAAACGTGCGAATCTTGGCAAAAATCCAGCACAGACCTCTTCCTGGCACCTAGGGCTGTCTCTTGTATGTGAGTTCCAATGGCAGATATGCCCTAGGTAGGGAGATATGCGGACGCCAAATCTGGGTTGTCTCACTGTTCACCCCGAGACAAAAGTGGTGTCAAATCAAGTCAAACGAATTTGGCTCGGGTTCAAATTTTTCCAGTGGGTTCCTTAGGTAGTTTGGCTCCTTTTTGATATTCAAGCCAAGTGGTCTTGGCGCCATTTACTAAGTGAACACGTCTGATCTTTAAACTAGGGTTTAGTTTTGACTTAGAGAAGATTAGAGAGCTCTAGTGTGCTTGCTACTTAAGGAATGGATTTAGGGTCTTTTGTGGCGGAACTGCCCGAATTATTCCAACTTAAGTGCCTAAGTCCCGCCTTAGAGGCTAGGCCACACTTAAATGGGAATAACCCGTCAATCCCTCGGATCTAGTCCGACACGGCCACTGACAGGATCAAGTACCACAATCTCACTCGATGGTGAGTCACAGAGCAAATACAATAAAGCATAAAACCATGCATTAAAGAGTATTAAATTATTACATCATCATCGGAGTTTCGCAAAAGTAGTCATCATTGTCGAAGTGCAGCGGAATAAAACTAACGGTAAATAAACAGAGAGATGGGGAAGCCTGTCCCATCACTCCTCATGCTCCTCCTCAGCCGAGGTAGGGTCCCACTCGACAGTCCAACCCGGTGGCAAGATGGACGACCAAGTCACTCCAGCAACCATGTCCTCCAGAGAACCTGTAAAAAATTATGCCACAAGCAAGGCTGAGTATACTAATACTTAGCTAGACTTACCCGGTGTGAGGAGTCTACTCCTCTACCTCTAGACATGCAGCTGTTTGGCTGTGGGGTTTGGTTGCCAAAAGCACTAGCTGAGTTTCTAAGTCAGTTTTAACTTGTCAAATTAAGTGTGACTCTCTTAAGGCTAAATGTGTACTATCTACTCATACATGGTAGCAAACATTATTAGCAATCAACATCTTATATCAACTCATCATATTTCCACTTGTTACTCAATGCAGTACAATGGATCAAGCAGTCTCATTAGCTGCGAGAAGCAGACGATTCGAATCGAGTTTTTATCCTTGCAAGGTAAACCTAAACACACGACGTGGCGAGGCACTCCGTCCCCACACACATCAACCGTCCCCATCGATTCCCTGGCAACAGATCAGGGCTCACCGCCTTGGCGTACAATGCCTCACTGACCCTGACTGCCGTCGTGCAGTGACCGCACTTGTACCCACCATAACCGGAATGGGAGACCTCGTCTCAGGTCGCGTGAGGGGATATGTCTGCGGGCAGGTTCACTCAGGTACTAGGCTTACCGATTTACCATATTTCTCGGTATGTGTTTAGTACGTTCAAACGCTTGACACAGGTATCCACACGTTAATCCTTATTCCATTTTCCCATCTCGTAAACAACCAATCCCCATGGATTGTTGTCCACAACTAAAATCATGATAGTATGAAAGTGGGTACAACCAATTTCCTGATCTCGCGCGAGTGCTGGAAAAATCACTTGTCTTCTACCGAGATCCTAATTAAATAAGCAACTACTCGACCTATCATACTAGTGTCCGTTTCAAAAGGATTCCTGAGATCATGCAACTAGAGTTTCAAACAACTCCTACACCTAAGTGCACAATCAATCCTACAATCATTAAGTATAGTAAAATAGCATAAATAACAGGTTATGCATAAACCGGGGCTTGCCTTCCAAAGCAGTGGTAGGCAGGTCCTCTGGTGCAGGCTCTGGTGCTGGATCTAGGGCTACCTCCTGAGCAGCTCCTTGCTCCGGCACGAGGACGTACTCTCCGTCAGCAAGGTTACAGTCTATCGAATGCAATGAACAGGTATGTCATGATTACGCAGGATTTAATAACATTATGCTAAGAAGAAAACTAAGTTAAGGAGTAACTTAGGGTTTCTTGGTCGTGCGGGGCTTTTAGTGGGTTATGCTTATCACTTTTAGGTTTAGGTTTTTGTTGAGGATAAACATAGGGAATTGGTATTGCCTTTATATACTTCAGTGGACAAGTTATAAAGAGTTTTTAGGATGACACTAATTTCCTATTATTCACCTTTCCCTTCCTTTATTTTCTACTTATGGTTTCTAGTGTAGGTTTGAACTACGACAGTGGTTTCATATTTTCCAAAAATTCTGTAAAAATTACAGTGGGTTGCCATTTGCTATTCTAGCCTGTTTTAAGAATTTGAGGCTTAAAATATAAAGGCTATGCTTTAGACAAAAATAACAAGAGTGGTGTAAAATGGGCCACTTTACACTACATCTCTTAATTAGGGGTGAGTTCTGCCCTAAGGGTTATTTTTGTTGGCATCTAACAGTAATAATAGGCTTTTGTGTTAAAAATCACAGAAAGCTAAGGGATGGTCATTTAGTTATGATTTTCTAAAGTTAAATGCCAAAAGGCACTTTCTACTACATTGTTATTTGAAAAATGTCAAACAGCAGATTTCATATTTTTTCTAAGTTTTTATTAACAAAACATTAGTTATCCTAAGGGTTGGGGTGTTTTCACTTTGGGGTTATTTTTGTAGGGTTTTTCTAAGTTTTCCTTGTTTTATTAGAATAAAAGGTATCTTACTTATTTTATACTAAACCAGGGTATGATAGATTTTTCCAGTGAACTACATTGAATAAGTATCCTAACAAAAATAGGGGTGCCCTCTGGTTCATTATTTAAATCACATTTTCTATTTTTCTTAACCTTAAGCATATTGTAAAATAAGGGGTAAAAACTAACTTAATGGGGTGGACAGAGAGGTTTAGCATTTTTAATTAGGTCAGTAGGTGGACATAAACTTCTCCAAATATTTTTAACCCCAGCCAAATAGCACAACTATTTTTCTTTCTATTATGGAGCTTTTGGCCAAAACTATAATTAAATCAGAACCTTAAAGTTTTCTATAGTACATAGGAGGTTTTATATTTTTCTTAAGTAGGTTACATTATTTAGAGTCGGACAAAATTTGTTTGACCAAATTTGGATGAACTAAACAGAAGTTATGGATTTTCAAAGTTTCTGTTCAAGTTTAAAATCAGGTTTAATAAGGTTTTCTGAAAAAGCAGTTTACACCGAGGTCCCTGGGTTAAAACTAAATTAACCCACTCAAATCTACCCCTGCGCCACTATTCCCCTGAGTCGCTGACAGTTCAAAAAGCCCCCTGACCTTCCCTTCTTCTTCCCCGAGGTCCTTCCCCTAATGTAAACAGTACCCGCGGGAAAGAAAAGGGCGGCGCGACTTACCGGCGACGAGAGAGGTCCGGCGAGGGGCGGGGTTGGCTCGGAGAGGTTCTGGCGGTCACAGCGATGTACGGCTCGACGACGGGGATGGCCGGAATCGCTCGGTCCTCGTGCGCAGGCGGGTGTTCTCGTCGGCGGCGGGTGTGCCGGCCAAATCACGACGATCTGGTTATATAGAAGGGCACGGTGAGCTTCACGGGGTGACATAGAGACCGTGTGCACAAGGAATCGGAAAATGGTTCAGTGGATTACCCGGTCCACGCACTCCGGCGGGGTTGTGAACTCCGGCGACCGTGGACTGGCCTCTCCGGCGAAGCAGGCTTCGATTCCTTGCTCGGGGAGCTTCACTGGGGCATGCACACTCGCCTCAGAGGATTGGACAGGGTTGGGAAGGGCTGGGCTGGCCGGTCTACGACGGCAGTGGCTCGAGTGGCCGCGGACACGTCGCGCACGGGCAAACGACGGTGAACTGAGCTCCGATGAGGTTTGAGCGTGCGCGGAAGAGTGTAGTCGACGCCTGAGTGGGCTTTATAGGCGCGGGCGCGGGCCATGGCGTCGGCTGGCCGTTGGCGCGACGCGGGGCGCGCGCGGGCGTGCTCTGGCGCACATAGAGCGCGTCGAACACGTGGATCTTTCCTTCTGCCCGTGTTCCACAACTCACCCAAGTCGCAAACGTGCGAATCTTGGCAAAAATCCGGCGCGAGTCTTTTCCTGGCACCTAGGGCTATCCTTCATCTGTGAGCTGCCATGGCAGATATGGCCTAGGTAGGGAGATCTTCGGTCGCCAAATCGGGTGTGTCACACTGCCCACCTCGCGACAAAAACCATGCCAAGGCATGTCAAACGTCAGGGTCTCGGGCTCAGCTTTTTCCAGTGGGTGCCCTAGGTGGTATGCCACATTTTTTGTATAGAACATAGGTGGATTTGGTGCCAGCTTCGAGGTGAACACGACTGATCTTTAGTGTAGGTGTAGTTTTTAACTTAGAGAGAATTAGAGAGCTCTAGCTCTCTCTCTACTTAGGGAATGTATTTGGGGTTTCTCCAGGGGCCTTTTTGCAATATTTACATCCCCTAATTGCTGGTTATAAGGTTACTTAAGGTTTGGTTAAAGGTTACTCATGTTTTGCACAATTGCTCACCCTCTCCCCCCTCTTATCCATGGCTTTGGGAGATAGGGTTCAAGAGAGGTCTAGGGTTTTCTCCCCCCTTGTACAAAGTGATAGTTGCACTCAAATAGGGTAATGCTTTTGGTCATTCACATCTCTTGGTTAAAACCTAGTTTCCAAAGCCCTTACACTTTTGCTCCTTAAGTTTCTTCCACATGTGATCATAGTCCCAAGCACCAAGGTGTGCTCTAGCCATGGTAACACCTGAGGTGTTACAGCCCTCCCCCTTAAAGGAATCTCGTCCCGAGATTTTAGGTAGAGTCCCTTGGAGGGGTGCTTGAAGGTGTGTTGGTGCTACTCTTTCTTTATACTCAAGTTTCTCTTGTTAACTGCTCTTCGAATGTCATTCTCTTTGCAACTTCAGAAGGAAGCCCTTTTTAAGTTAAATCCACAACTTAGACTATCCTTGCTATCTAAGTTTTTCTTATAATTGTATTCAAAGGGCAGGTGGGGGTGGGGTTTTGGGGTTACGTACTGACTCATTTGGGTAGAAAGTCGGGGAAGCGGGAGCGTAGAAAATCCTCAGTCTCCCATGTAGCTTCTTCTGCTGAATGGTGACTCCACTGAACCTTATACATTCTTACTGATCTTGCCCGAGTTGATCTCTCCTTCAGATCTAATACCTTGATGGGGTACTCTTGATAGGACAAGTCTGGTTCCATCTCAATGTCTGGTTCTGGCAGCACTTCAGTGGGTAGGCGAACACATTTCCGCAGCTGAGATACATGGAACACATTGTGAACTGCTGACATGTGAGGTGGCAATTCCAATTGATAGGCCACGGGTCCACAACTTGCTTTGATTTCATAGGGTCCAATGTAGCGAGGAGCTAACTTGCCCTTGATCCCGAATCTCTGGACACCCTTGGTGGGTGATACCTTAAGATAAACATGATCTCCCACCTCAAACTGTAGAGGCTTCCGCCTCTTGTCATGATAGCTCTTTTGCCTGGCCTGAGCAGCTTCTAAGTTCTTTGTAATAACCCTGACCTTTGCCTCTGCCTCAAGCACCAAGTCTAGCCCAAAAATTTCCCTCTCTCCTGCTTGAGACCAATTCAGTGGGGTCCTACACCTTCTCCCATATAAGGCTTCAAAAGGTGCCATCTTCAGACTGGACTGATAGCTGTTATTGTAAGAAAACTCTGCCAAGGAAAGACACTTGTCCCAATCCTTTCCGTAGTGCAGTGCACATGCTCGCAACATGTCTTCCAAAATCTGATTCACCCTTTCTGTCTGGCCATCTGTTTGGGGATGGTATGCTGAGCTTCGTATTACTTGGGTCCCAAGTGATTCTTGCAGCTGCTCCCAAAAGCGTGCCACAAACAGTGCTCCTCTGTCAGATATAATGGTCTTTGGAATACCATGCAATCGCACTATTTGATCAACATAATTTTCTACATACTTCTCTGTCTTGTGGGTGGTGTGCACTAGCAAGAAGTGAGCGGTCTTGGTCAACCTGTCCACAATAACCCAAATGGAATCATGGTGCCTGGAGGTATTGGGCAATCCTACGATAAAATCCATGCAAATGTCCTCCCATTTCCAAGATGGTATGGGAAGGGGCTGCAAAGGGCCTGCTGCCTTCAAGTGACTAGCTTTGATTCTCTGGCAAGTGTCACACTCAGATATGTACTTGGCAATTTCCCTCTTCATTCTGGTCCACCAATATAAAGATTTGAGATCATGGTACATCTTGTTGCTACCAGGGTGCATGGAAAATTTCGAAAGATGAGCTTCGTCCAGTATCTTCCTTCTGAGCTCCGGGTCCTTGGGAACAACCAATCGATCTTCAAGAATTCCCTTGCTGTCCTGACGGAAGCACTTGTATTTTTCTGCCTTTTGCTTGATCATTTCCTTGATCATCTGAACACCCTTATCTTCAATCTGTGCCCTGACTATTTGCTCTTGCAATGTGGGTTCCACCGAGATGTAGCCTAAGTCACCTGAAGAAACAACTTCCAGGTTCAGCTTGCACAGCTCATCGCACAGGGTGGTAACTCTTGCATCCATGCTCATACAATTGCACTGGGCCTTTCTGCTCAAGGCATCTGCCACAACATTGGCTTTGCCGGGATGGTAATGCACCTCCAAATCATAGTCCTTGATTAACTCCAACCATCTCCTTTGCCTCATGTTTAGATCTGCCTGAGTGAAGATGTATTTGAGACTCTTGTGATCAGTGTAGATGTTACAGTGAGCTCCCATCAAGTAGTGTCTCCATATCTTAAGAGCATGAACCACAGCCGCCAATTCCAGATCATGTGTAGGGTAGTTCTGCTCATGGGGCCTGAGTGCTCGGGAAGCATAAGCAATGACTCTGTTCTCTTGCATTAAGACACATCCCAATCCCGTACCAGAAGCATCACAATAAACTTCAAATGGCTTGGTGTTGTCAGGTTGAGCCAGCACTGGGGCTGTTGTCAAATGCTGCCTCAAAGTATGAAAGGCATCTTCACACTTTTGGCTCCAATCATACTTGACTCCTTTCTTCAATAGTTCAGTCATTGGTTTGGCAATCCTGGAGAAATCCGGAATAAATCGTCGATAATACCCTGCCAAACCCAGAAAACTTCGAATTTGCTTCACTGTAGTCGGGGGTTTCCAATCCATCACCTCTTGTACCTTCTCCGGATCAACTGATATCCCATCCTGAGAAATTGTGTGACCCAAGAATTTAATCTCCTTCAGCCCGAATTCACATTTAGACAACTTGGCATACAACCGATGGTCACACAGTCTCTGAAGTACAATATGCAAATGTTTTGTGTGCTCAGCTTCATTCTTGGAATAAACCAGAATATCATCAATGAAAACGACCACAAATTTATCCAACTCTGGCATAAATACTGAGTTCATCAGGTACATGAAATAAGCCGGGGCATTGGTCAGCCCAAAAGACATTACCAAAAACTCATAAAGTCCATATCTGGTAGAGAAAGCCGTCTTGGGAATATCGCTGGCGCGGATCTTGATCTGATGGTAACCTGAGCGAAGGTCTATCTTGGAGAATACCTTGGCTCCTACCAACTGATCAAACAGAACATCAATGCGGGGCAGTGGGTATTTGTTCTTGATAGTCACCGCATTGAGAGGGCGGTAGTCAACACACATTCTCAAACTCTCATCCTTTTTCTTCACAAATAATGCTAGACATCCCCATGGTGAAGTACTTGGGCGAATAAACCCCTTGTCTAACAACTCTTGCAATTGCTTTTTCAGTTCTGCCAATTCCGCGGGAGGCATCCTATAGGGTCTCTTGGAGATAGGAGCAGTCCCGGGTTGTAACTCGATTGCAAACTCAATGTCTCGGTCAGGTGGCATCCCTGGCAATTCATCTGGGAAAACATCTGGGTAGTCACAGACCACTGGGATCTTTTCTACCGGGGATTCTAGCATGACGAAGGCACAGGAACGGGTACAACCTTGGTCAGGCAAATAGAGTGTGGTTTCACCACAAGTTGGTGAGTGCACCTCAATGGCCCTAGCTGTAATATCCATCACAGCCTGATTTCTGGTCAACCAGTCAGTTCCCAATATGATATCCACACTATCCAACCCCAAAATGAGGAGGTTGGTTTTAATTATCAGACTACCAAACTTTATAGGCACATTCTTGTTAATTTGGTAAGTGGCAACCCTGCCTCCTAGTGTTGAAATTGTGATACCCCCATTGGTGTGGTGAAAAGGTAATTGGCACTTGGCACTAAATTTGGCACTGATAAAACTATGCGATGCACCAGAATCAAAAAGAATAATGGCAGGATAATTCAAAACTGTAAAGATACCGGTCATGACGGGTGTTCCCTCTAGAATATCAGCCATGGTGGTGAAGTTTAGCCTGCCTTGCTTCACTTGCACCTTCTGCCTCTTGCCTTGGTTCTGATTAACATTCTGCCCCTGCCTCTGCTGGTTCCTGGGGCAATTTTTGGCATAATGTCCGGTGTTGCCACATGTGAAACACCTGTTATCATTTGCCTGGCGGTACTGCTGCTGCTGCTGGTTGTTCCTTTGAGCTGGAAATTGGGTACGATTGGGTGCCTGCTGCTGTTGTTGTGGTCGGATCACCCACCTCCCTTGCTGCTGCTGGGGTCCCCTGCTCTGAGTGTCGGACACAATCCTGAAGCGCTGTGGCTGAGCTGAGGGTCCTGCCACAGGGGTCTTCCTCTTCTTTTCTGCCTGTCGAGCTGTAATGCAGTCCTCCTGGGAGATAGCCATGTTGACCAACTCATTGTAACTATTGGCCCTGACGGTGTTGAGACGGTCATGGAGCTTAGTGCTGAGCCCCCTCCTGAACCTGTCTCTCTTCTTCTCATCCGTATCTGCATGATATCCAGCATACTGGCACAAGTCATTAAAAGCCTGGGCATACTGCAACACTGTCCTGTTGCCCTGAGTGAGTGCCAGAAACTCATTGAGCTTTCGGTCCATAATCTCGGCTGGTATGTGGTGTCCCCTGAAAGCTTCCTTGAACTCCCTCCATTCCACCTCTCGATCCTCTGGCTACATGGCAAGAAAATGGTCCCACCAAGTCCTTGCGGGTCCGTGAAGCTGCTGGGTGGCGAACCTGACTTTAGTGACCTCTGAGCAAGCTCCATGGAGTAGCGGGAATTTGGATTCCACCACTTGCAACCACACATCTGCATCAAGTGGGTCCTCTGCCCTTGTGAACAATGGAGGCTGAGTACTGAGGAACTCCTGGTAGGTAGCTGCCGCGGGGTGACGCTGATGGTCTCCACCACCATAGTGCTGAGGTGGTGGCTGGCGCTGAGCTAGCTGCCTCAAGATCTCATTCTGTTGAGCCATTAGCTCATGCAGAGTGGGAGGCGGTGGCGGCAGTGGAGGAACGCGCTCATTCTGGCCACGATGCTGCCTCCCGGCCATCTGAAAAACCACATATATACTTAACACCATATCTTCAAGTTCAAGGTTTAATCGCGGCAAAAAGAGTCAAAAACAAAATGATAGATTCCAACTTAAACAAAAAGGATTTAAAAAGGCATAAATTTTTTTCCTTCCAAATTTAAAACTGATAACAGCATCCATCAATCATGCTTCCAAGAGAGTTTATCACGGTTACATCATTTGTCCCAAAAAGACTCAACTCTATCTAGCCTAGTACCCCAAGGGTGCAAAAGCTAAGCTAGCTGCGAGGAGTCCTACCATCACCGACGTCTAACTCTATCCCGGACACCTAGTGAGCGAACAAGGCAACACTCGACTCGGGGGAAGGTGGTCTCCCTGAGCCAGCAGTGTCCACACTAGAGGCAGGCTCCTCTCCTCCCTCGATGTCGACGTCCTCGTTGGCCTCCATATCCTGGATCTCCTGGTGATGCATATCCAAGTGCTCATTAGCCTTGGCAAGCTGCTGCTGGGTGTTAATGAGCTGATCCTCGAGAACCTCGATGGTGTTCTCCCTGGTGCCCACTAATTCCTCCAACTCTTGGATATCAGTGGATAGCTGCTCCACCTGCAAGTCCTTTTCCACCATTTCAGTGGACAAATCAACCACGAGCTCCTCCCTGTTGTCCAAAGTAATCTTTGTCGCCTCCAATAGTGCCATCAGATGGGACATCGCCTCACCGCGCATCACATGCAGACGGTACAGAGCATTCATGCACCGTACGGTCAAGTGCGCAGTCTGTCCTGGGTAGATGGCCCAGATATCCTTGGCATGCTCCACCCGATCCTTCAACATTGGGTCGTCCTCCCTTTCGGCGGGGAACAAGCCAATGGGGTGGGTAGCCAGCTCCAAAGGATGGAATCCGCAGAAAGTGGTCAACCCGTGCAGAGCGATCGCCTCGATCGTGTCCTCAGCTCGGTATCCAAAAGACTCGGAGTCCAATGAGCGCCAGCCTGGCTGCAGGGGATGAGGCTCCAAGGTCATCCTCACCCTACAGCGGGGCACTCGGTGCTTCTCGAACTGCTGCACCGCGTACTGAGGGGGTGTCGTGTATCCGGACCCCTGAAGTACCTCCCACAAAATGCGGGGAAAGCCCTCTCGTGCAAGCCCGTCAGTGTGGGACAGTGCATTTCCGTCCTCTGAGGATCCGTGGGAAGTCATATGTGTACGGTTAAGCGTAAGTAAAAGAAAAAGAATTTAAAAAAAAAGAACAAGAAAAATAAAAAAAACTCAGCCTTTCTCTAGTTAAATAAAATGGTACTGGGGACTTAGTTTGTTATCATCTTGTTTTTAAGTCTTTACTCAATTATCCATTTGTTTAAATTAGCAATGCATGCATGCTCGTCCTGAACAACCTCACCAATATAAGGGGATAGGGAAGAACTCCCATCCCTTAAGGTGGCCTATAGGGCCTAATTACGTAGCCACCTAGCTACCCTTCTATCACCCTAAGGCTTCACGTCCTAGGTCTATCCTGCTCGTTCTACTATCTATCCAACATTGTTTCTATCAAGTTTTATTTTGGAAAATGATGGTATTCACATTTTATTGATTCCTCTGTGGTGGTACAAGCTCCGATACCAGCTGTGGCGGAACTGCCCGAATTATTCCAACTTAAGTGCCTAAGTCCCGCCTTAGAGGCTAGGCCACACTTAAATGGGAATAACCTGTCAATCCCTCGGATCTAGTCCGACACGGCCACTGACAGGATCAAGTACCACAATCTCACTCGATGGTGAGTCACAGAGCAAATACAATAAAGCATAAAACCATGCATTAAAGAGTATTAAATTATTACATCATCATCGGAGTTTCGCAAAAGTAGTCATCATTGTCGAAGTGCAGCGGAATAAAACTAACGGTAAATAAACAGAGAGATGGGGAAGCCTGTCCCATCACTCCTCATGCTCCTCCTCAGCCGAGGTAGGGTCCCACTCGACAGTCCAACCCGGTGGCAAGATGGACGGCCAAGTCACTCCAGCAACCATGTCCTCCAGAGAACCTGTAAAAAATTATGCCACAAGCAAGGCTGAGTATACTAATACTCAGCTAGACTTACCCAGTGTGAGGAGTCTACTCCTCTACCTCTAGACATGCAGCTGTTTGGCTGTGGGGTTTGGTTGCCAAAAGCACTAGCTGAGTTTCTAAGTCAGTTTTAACTTGTCAAATTAAGTGTGACTCTCTAAAGGCTAAATGTGTACTATCTACTCATACATGGTAGCAAACATTATTAGCAATCAACATCTTATATCAACTCATCATATTTCCACTTGTTACTCAATGCAGTACAATGGATCAAGCAGTCTCATTAACTGCGAGAAGCAGACGATTCGAATCGAGTTTTTATCCTTGCAAGGTAAACCTAAACACACGACGTGGCTAGGCACTCCGTCCCCACACACATCAACCGTCCCCATCGATTCCCTGGCAACAGATCAGGGCTCACCGCCTTGGCGTACAATGCCTCACTGACCCCGACTGCCGTCGTGCAGTGACCGCACTTGTACCCACCATAACCGGAATGGGAGACCTCGTCTCAGGTCGCGTGAGGGGATATGTCTGCGGGCAGGTTCACTCAGGTGCTAGGCTTACCGATTTACCATATTTCTCGGTATGTGTTTAGTACGTTCAAACGCTTGACACAGGTATCCGCACGTTAATCCTTATTCCATTTTCCCATCTCGTAAACAACCAATCCCCATGGATTGTTGTCCACAACTAAAATCATGATAGTATGAAAGTGGGTACAACCAATTTCCTGATCTCGCGCGAGTGCTGGAAAAATCACTCGTCTTCTACTGAGATCCTAATTAAATAAGCAACTACTCGGCCTATCATACTAGTGTCTATTTCAAAAGGATTCCTGAGATCATGCAACTAGAGTTTCAAACAACTCCTACACCTAAGTGCACAATCAATCCTACAATCATTAAGTATAGTAAAATAGCATAAATAACAGGTTATGCATAAACCGGGGCTTGCCTTCCAAAGCAGTGGCATGCAGGTCCTCTGGTGCAGGCTCTGGTGCTGGATCTGGGGCTACCTCCTGAGCAGCTCCTTGCTCCGGCACGAGGACGTACTCTCCGTCAGCAAGGTTACAGTCTATCGAATGCAATGAACAGGTATGTCATGCTTATGCAGGATTTAATAATATTATGCTAAGAAGAAAACTAAGTTAAGGAGTAACTTAGGGTTTCTTGGTCGTGCAGGGCTTTTAGTGGGTTATGCTTATCACTTTTAGGTTTAGGTTTTTGTTGAGGATAAACATAGGGAATTGGTATTGCCTTTATATACTTCAGTGGACAAGTTATAAAGAGTTTTTAGGATGACACTAATTTCCTATTATTCACCTTTCCCTTCCTTTATTTTCTACTTATGGTTTCTAGTGTAGGTTTGAACTACGACAGTGGTTTCATATTTTCCAAAAATTCTGTAAAAATTACAGCGGGTTGCCATTTGCTATTCTAGCCTGTTTTAAAAATTTGAGGCTTAAAATATAAAGGCTATGCTTTAGACAAAAATAACAAGAGTGGTGTAAAATGGGCCACTTTACACTACATCTCTTAATTAGGGGTGAGTTCTGCCCTAAGGGTTATTTTTGTTGGCATCTAACAGTAATAATAGGCTTTTGTGTTAAAAATCACAGAAAGCTAAGGGATGGTCATTTAGTTATGATTTTCTAAAGTTAAATGCCAAAAAGGCACTTTCTACTACATTGTTATTTGAAAAATGTCAAACAGCAGATTTCATATTTTTCCTAAGTTCTTATTAACAAAACATTAGTTATCCCAAGGGTTGGGGTGTTTTCACCTTGGGGTTATTTTTGTAGGGTTTTTCTAAGTTTTCCTTGTTTTATTAGAATAAAAGGTATCTTACTTATTTTATACTAAACCAGGGTATGATAGATTTTTCCAGTGAACTATATTGAATAAGTATCCTAACAAAAATAGGGGTGCCCTCTGGTTCATTATTTAAATCACATTTTCTATTTTTCTTAACCTTAAGCATATTGTAAAATAAGGGGTAAAAACTAACTTAATGGGGTGGACAGAGAGGTTTAGCATTTTTAATTAGGTCAGTAGGTGGACATAAACTTCTCCAATTTTTCTAACCCCAGCCAAATAGCACAACTATTTTTCTTTCTATTATTGAGCTTTTGGCCAAAACTATAATTAAATCAGAACCTTAAAGTTTTCTATAGTACATAGGGGGTTTTATATTTTTCTTAAGTAGGTTACATTATTTAGAGTCGGACAAAATTTGTTTGACCAAATTTGGATGAACTAAACAGAAGTTATGGATTTTCAAAGTTTCTGTTCAAGTTTAAAATCAGGTTTAATAAGGTTTTCTGAAAAAGCAGTTTACCCCGAGGTCCCTGGGTTAAAACTAAATCAACTCACTCAAATCTACCCCTGCGCCACTATTCCCCTGAGTCGCTGACAGTTCAAAAAGCCCCCTGACCTTCCCTTCTTCTTCCCCGAGGTCCTTCCCCTAATATAAACAGTACTCGCGGGAAAGAAAAGGGCGGCGCGGCTTACCGGCGACGAGAGAGGTCCGACGAGGGGCGGGGTTGGCTCGGGGAGGTTCTGGCGGTCACAGCGATGTACGGCTCGACGACGGGGATGGCCGGAATCGCTCGGTCCTCGTGCGCAGGCGGGTGTTCTCGTCGGCGGCGGGTGTGCCGGCCAAATCACGGCGATCTGGTTCAATCCAAGGGCACGGTGAGCTTCACGGGGTGACGTAGAGACCGTGTGCACAAGGAATCGGAAAATGGTTCAGTGGATTACCCGGTCCACGCACTCCGGCAGGGTTGTGAACTCCGGCGACCGTGGACTGGCCTCTCCGGTGAAGCAGACTTCGATTCCTTGCTCGGGGAGCTTCACTGGGGCATGCACACTCGCCTCAGAGGGTTGGACAGGGTTGGGAAGGGCTGGGCTGGCCGGTCTTCGGTGGCAGTGGCTCGGGTGGCCGCGGACACGTCGCGCACGGGCAAACGACGGTGAACTGAGCTCCGGTGAGGTTTGAGCGTGCGCGGAAGAGTGTAGTCGACGCCTGAGTGGGCTTTATAGGCGCGGGCGCGGGCCATGGCTTCGGCTGGCCGTTGGCGCGACGCGGGGCGCGCGCGGGCGTGCTCTGGCGCACACAGAGCGCGTCGAACACGTGGAGCTTTCCTTCTGCCCGTGTTCCACAGCTCACCCAAGTCGCAAACATGCGAATCTTGGCAAAAATCCGGCGTGAGTGTTTTCCTGGCACCTAGGGCTGTCTCTCATCCATGAGCTGCCATGGCAGATATGGCCTAGGTAGGGAGATCTTTGGTCGCCAAATCGGGTGTGTCACACTGCCCACCTCGCGACAAAAACCATGCCATGGCATGTCAAACGTCAGGGTCTCAGGCTCAGCTTTTTCCAGTGGGTGCCCTAGGTGGTATGCCACATTTTTGGTATAGAACATAGGTGGATTTGGTGCCAGCTTCGAGGTGAACACGACTGATCTTTAGTGTAGGTGTAGTTTTTAACTTAGAGAGAATTAGAGAGCTCTAGCTCTCTCTCTACTTAGGGAATGGATTTGGGGTTTCTCCAGGGGCCTTTTTGCAATATTTCCATCCCCTAATTGCTGGTTATAAGGTTACTTAAGGTTTGGTTAAAGGTTACTCATGTTTTGCACAATTGCTCACCCTCTCCCCCCTCTTATCCTTGGCTTTGGGAGATAGGGTTCAAGAGAGGTCTAGGGTTTTCTCCCCCCTTGTCCAAAGTGATAGTTGCACTCAAATAGGGTAATGCTTTTGGTCATTCACATCTCTTGGTTAAAACCTAGTTTCCAAAGCCCTTACACTTTTGCTCCTTAAGTTTCTTCTACATGTGATCATAGTCCCAAGCACCAAGGTGTGCTCTAGCCATGGTAACACCTGAGGTGTTACATCTTTAAGGGGCCTTTTTGTAATGTTTCCCCTCTGCATTTTGTAGACTATAATGTTACTTAAACTTTGGTTAAGGGTTAACTCATAATTTGCACATTTGCCTAACCTTTCCCTTAAACCAGGGTTTTGGGAGTTAAGGGCTCAAGAAGGGTCTAGGGTTTAATCTTCTCTTGCCCAAGGTGACAATTGCTCAAAACATTTGGGTGAAGCTTTTGTCATTAACATTCTTAGTTAACCCATGGTTCCAAGGTTTTGGAGCTCCCTCTCCTCCACTTAACCACATGAGATAACATGTCATGAGTACAAGTAGGGAGTTAGGGCCTTGGTAATCACCTAGGGTGTTACACCAACAGTCGGCTGCAGTGTCAGACCAATGGCTAGGTGCACCGGACAGTGAACAGTGCACTGTCCGGTGCACCACCGGACTGTCTGGTGTTCCGCAGAGAGCACAGCTTTTTCCCAACGACTAGTTTTGTGTTGGGGGCTATAAATACACCCCAACCGGCCATTCCAAGGTGTGAGAGCCCAAGCAACATACCAAGGCATATAGTAGACATTCCCAAGAGCTCATAAACCCAAGTGCTTAATAGAATCACTTGGTGATTAGCGTAGGTGCTTCGCGAAGTGCTTAGGTTAATTAGACCGCTTTAGCGCTTGCTCTAGGTGAACCCTAGTTAGTTAGCGAGTTTTGTAAAACCACACAACCCCTCGGCTCTTACGCGATCCATTGTAATTGTACCAGTGGTGCGAGAGTCTTGTGAGACCGTGCCAACCGAGTTTGTATCACGGCCACCACCGTGTACTAGAGGGAACGAGGCTCGCGGCGTTTTGGCCAGAAGCTCGATAGTGGAGACGATGGGGAGCGTCCGAGAGGAGCCGGAAGCGAAGCTCCACTTGCGCGTGGAGAAGGCCCGCAGCTCTCTATGGAGTCAGTCGACCGTGGTGCTTGGCCCTCACATGGGCTTCTCTTTGCATAGGGGCACCAACGAGGATTAGTCAGAACCTTGTGTGGTTCTAGATACCTCGGTAAAAATACCGGCATCATCCATGAGAGTTTGCATCTCTACCTTGCTCCTTAGTTTCCGCACTTACATTAAGCATTTAAGTTTCAATCTTGTCTTTATATTTATATTGTTGTATATTGAAATTTAGCCATTGCGGTAGAGATAACAACACTTAGACAAAACCTAGTTTGCACATCTAGATTTATTAATTGCATAGGTTTTGCTCTAGGGATTTATTTGTGGCCTAGTTTAGAGAATGTTTTAGAAGTCCTAATTCACCCCCTATTAAACGTCACATGTTTCTTTCAATTGGTATCAGATCCTGGTTTGGCTCATTTGAAACACTTTAGCTTCACCGCTAAAAAAGTCGACACTTTTTAAAGGAAGGGATGGATAACCATAGGCCACCACACTTCGACGGTACTAACTTCCCATATTATAGTGCTAGAATGGCTTGTTACCTAGAGGTCGTTGATCTAGGTGTTTGGAGAGTCACTCATGACGGGATAAAACCACCCAAGAACCCCGATAAACCCACCACAAGTGAGGAAAAAGAAATCCATTTAAATGCTAGAGCTAAAAATTGTTTGTATGAATCTCATAACATGGATATTTTTAATCAAGTTTTTACATTAAAAACTGCTAATGAGATTTGGCTAAAATTGCATGAGCTCCATGACGGCACATCAAATGTCCATGAGCAAAAACATTGCCTAGTCTTAAATGAGAATAATTCTTTTGCCATGAAAGATAATGAGCTTGTTAGAGACATGTATTCTCATTTGAATCTAATTATCAATGAGCTCAATTCTATTGGCATTAATAAGCTAGGTGATGCGGACATTGTGAGGAATATTATCTCCCTGCTACCACAACAAAGATGTGGGAGCATCATCACTATTCTTCACAACATGGAAGACTTGAGTACAATGACCACGACCATTGTGATGGGGAAAATCGAGGCCTTTGAGATGTCTCAAAAAATGTGTCGGGGAGAGGAGCCAACTTTCACAAGGCCATATGCTTTTGCATGTGATGAATGGAAGGGTAAAAAGAAGGCTCCCACTCCAAGTTCCTCAAGTGAAGAAGAGGAGGAAGAAGAAAGTGATGATGAAGAAGATAATCAACCGTCAACATCATCCTCCGAGGACGAAGAAACAATCTAACGTGTCGGAAAGGTAATGAGGATGATCCGCAAAATTAATCTAATGGGTGTGCCCCTGCATGTAGAGGATCTTCTCTTTAACATTGACAGGAAAAAGCAAAGAAAGAGAGGATGCTTCACATGCAGGGAGAAGGGCCACTTCAAGGACAGCTGTCCAACTATGGCCAAACCCAAAAAGGAGAGGAGCAAAGGCAAGGCGCTAACAAGTGTCAAAACTTGGAACGATTCTTCAAGCGAAAATGAACCTCCAAGGATGCGCATGTAACACCCCTGGTGTTACTGCCACTAAAACTTGAGCATAACATCATAAACATTGGCATATCATGTGATTGTTACACTTAGAATGCATTCACTAGGCAAAAAGTTCAAACAAGTTGTATTGATATGACATGTTATAAGTGAAACCCTAGGAAACAGTGCTTAACCCTAGATTGGGCTTAATAGAGCAAACAAGGACTAATAAGACAAAATTTCAAAACACAATTGAAATATTCATAAAATGTCACCATGAATAGACTTAAATGGTATCCAAACCCTAGAAGTATCAAAAACCCTAAAAAGAACCCTGGAAAACCCTAGACTAAAACCCTAGGGGGTTAAGTGCAAAATTAGTGCACTTTTGGACTAAAGTGCAAAAACCATGAAATTAAGGCATCTTAACTCATGTTGTTCACAAGTATGTGGATTTGCAACCTAAACCCTAAGATTTGGACCTATTTGCAAAAAGCCACATTTGAGCTCTATTGGGTTAAGTTTGAAATTCAGTGGGATTGGCTCAACTTTGGGGCCCTATATCTTCCAAATTATAAAGTTTTTGCCCTAGGTCACCACATCAAGTTCGGAGAGCTATGAAAGGAGAACAATTTTGCTATAGAGATCAAGTCCTGGTATTATGAAAAGTTTTGAGAAAATTGGATTCAAAGTTGGGCTGTCAAGCTGTCCTAAGTCTGAATTCAGACTGACAGTGTGATTGAGCAAACCTTGAACTGGGATTCGACCATGATCCAGTAGGAATTTGACTATAGATGCTATAGTAAAAATGAAGATAGATTATAGGTCTATAACTTTGATGCAGATGAATTATGAGGTTATCACATAGAATTTGGAGAAAATCGGCCCTAATTTTGCTCTGTCAGTCGTTCTGAAGAAACTATGTGATGGTACAGTATCCCGATCGGATTGCAAGCTCAGTAAGCTCACCGCCGGTGATCCACGCGTCCAGATTTGCGCTGGTCGTCGTGATTCGTGCTTGGCACGCAGAGGATATCCAAGGGAAGGTAAAAGATCTCACGAGGGAATGGATTTGATCGTGGATTGAAGTTTATCACCGTGCCTGTAGCCGTTGCGACGTGGCCGGACCGCCAGCATCGCCGTTGAAGCTCCGGTGACCTCGGTTGCGCCACGCCGTAGCTTGTTACTGTGCGGTAGTAATCGTGGCACCCTTAGGAGTATAATCCTTGAGCCTTTGCACCGGTGAACGCCACGGTCATAGCCACCCGTGTTCTTCCCTATCTCCGGCCGCCAGCACGCCGTGGCCAAATTGAGAGCCACCGACCCCGAATCCTATAAATTGAGCGTGCCCTTGGCTCCACCATGTAGTCAAGCACTCAACGCACCCACCCGTGCCTCCGATTAGTCACCAGAGAACTCCAATTTGGGATTCTCCCCAAATCGGTCAAGAACACCGCAGAAGTGAGCTCACCGTGGCCAGCTCTCCACAGGTCCGATCGTGTTCCCCTCGCTCTTGTTCTAGCATTCCTGTGTGATCTTAAAGCTCATTGGCCTGACCAATTGCTCTAAACCAGAGTAGATCGATGGGAACACTTTGATTTGTCCCCGGATTGCGCGGTCACCGTGGACAGAGTGATTAGGAATTAGAATCTTGCAATTAGGTGAGGGGAAATGATTGCCAGGGGTAGAATTAGGTGCCAGCCGAGCCTAGGGTCCGGTCCTTGCGTATCTCGGCCGGCACAAGCTCGCCGGAAGCTCTGCGCGTCGCCGTACACCGTCGTGGACCTCGTAGTGTGAAGGGATAGAAACGCAGGGGTTTATTTGCAAATGTCAGCGACTGCAGCAAATAGTGTCTTGGACTCTTTTGAGATATTCAAAAAGACAGGGTCCTCGTTGCAATGTTTTCACACGGGCGTGCGCGGGCGCATTTTCGCCAGCTTGTGGGCCGACTCAGGCCAGTTTAAGGCCAATTCTGTAGCGCCTTTTTCTTTTTCTTCTGGACTTAGAAAATTCCTAGAAAATTGTAGAAAATGCTAAAAATACCAAACCAATTTTATTAGGCTCCTAATTTTCCATAGAATTTAACAAAAATAGTTTCATGATTTTTAGTTCCAATAGGGAATTTTGGGACATTTAAAATAGCCAAAATCCATACTTCTGGAATTTTAGGGAATAATTTGTAATTCAAAAATTCACCAAACTTTTTAGGTAAACTTTAAATATTATTTAGAAACCTTGGGTAAAGTTTGGTATGATCTGGACTACGCTTAATACTTAGAACCCAAAACCCTAGCCCCCTGCTCTATGAACTTCACTTTTGACTCCGAAAACCTTAGTTTCTCGGAGATCCGTGAAGGAAAATTGTACTCAAGACTTTAGATAATAAACTTTTATTATCTTTGCATCTTCATGAGCATTCATGATTATATACGGCTATATATATAGAAAACGAAGAGGAAATAGAAGTCGAAGAAGCAAGGACTTCACCACCACCACCTGAAGAACATCAGGCAGGAAACTGTTTTTATTTTGATATCTGCGGAACAGAACCTGATTCACCAGTAACACAAGGAAAGCCCCGGTGCATTTGCCACCCCCTTGTTCCTTTTAAAATCTTTCTCACTTGCTTGATGCATTAGGTGATAGTAGTTGTATGCTAAACCAATTCCTGCATTTCCTTCCTTGGATTTGATTACTTCTCCTTAAATCCTTGTTTTACAAAAGGTTTTTCTTATGCTTAGCCCTGCTCTAGAAAAACGAAATGTTTTGTTTTCACAAAAGATGATGTTGCAAAGTGGGTGGGATGTTTTTCAAAAACAAAACTTGATGGTGGATCCATCATGGCCATGATGGGTTCAACATCGGAAAAGATGTACCTCTGCTAGGTACCAAACTTTGGGTTGAAATGATAAAGCTGAGACCGGGCTGGTGACTTGCACAAGAAGAAAGTCTCGGTGTAGTGTCTCCGTTTGAGTCGATTAAGGACCGTGTCGATGTAGGCTTGCTGACCGAGGACCCTTTAACTGGTCACATGCCTCATCATGTGTAAGCTTTGCCTCGGGCAGACTAATACCAGAATAAGATAACACGAAATAGGAGTGGAGAGATGGCGAGAGTAGCGTGTACCCTCCATGGCAAGAGGCTGGACGGTGGTGTATCTGTGCTCTCGGTTGGCGTGAACCTGATCTGGTCTTAAGAACCCTGGTGGTGAGTTGACATATGCAAGGGTTAAGTGCTACATATGTCGTGTGATTGGAGATCCTCAGCTGAGTATAATCGATTCAGATCGCCGTAACTTCGCGGATATGAAGACTTCGTCACTGCCTTATACGTAGCATTCCAGTGAATAAGAAGGGTTGTTAAGAAATTGGCTAGTATAGGTCAAGTGATTGAACTAGGGTAGAAAGAACTCTAGCTGTAGGTAATTTTACTTAACCTGACAAATAAAACTGGATTTTTGAGGATCCACTATTAGTAAGCATTTCTGCAAATAGAGTCATTGATTATTGATAAGCCTTACCTTGACTCCCTTAAAGCCAGCATATCCTTGAGAGTCTTTTATTTTGACGGGTAAGACTTGCGAAAGTATACTTCGTACTCAGGGCTTTGTCCCATGTTGTTTTAGGTGAAGAAGCAACAAACTTTTGTTGCTTCTGTTCCAAGGTGGTACCAAAAGAAGAGAATCAAGACTAAAGCTGCGGGAGGAAAGGTCCTCTGTTAAGAAAAACTTTTACTGTTTATTTGGGAGGGGTTTTTGCCTCCCATGTTATGTAATAATAATACTCAGCACTCATATATTTTGTTCTGGTCTGTAACTATATAACTCTGTCTTACTTTTCAATAAAGTAAGTTATTGTAACTGCTTCCGCATTTTCGCACCTCCGATGTATTGTAATGTCTGCGTGACGGGTGAAACGCTCTTGAGAAAGTAAGGAATTCAGATACCGAACTTGTCAAGTGATCAGGTGCACCTGCAGGGTTGTCTGAGGTCCGTTGGACAAGGACAACTGTAGGTGGGCCTAATGACTTAGGAGGTTCTATCACAGCACATCCACCAAACCTCATCACGCTTATCATGGTCATCACGCAAGTGCCTTATGGCAAGAGATAAAATGAGTATTAACTAAGGTATAGAAGGTGTGAATCAACTAAGGTTGATTCTGTAATTTTACATGCATCATGCTAAAAACTATGCTAATAATATTTTCCCCTCATGGAGATATGCCGCCGCGCACATGAAAAACCGCGCGCAAGTCTACCGGACCCATTGGCGTACCCCGCCATCAACTAGCTCCAAGGCATGAAGACAGTAGTAGTGGTAGCAATGATCCAATCGGGGATCTGGAAGCTCAAGTTGAACAGCTTCGATTAGAGCTCCGTCACAGGAACGATATATGGGTCGAGGATGGTTTGAGAATAAACAAATTGAGAACAAACATCCGCCACCTGCAAGACCAACTTGCTGAACGAGATTTAGCGCTCGATTGGACTGTTAACTCTCGTTCACTTGCTTGGGCCAAGGAAGCCAAAGCTCGAGCCCGCGTGGAGGAGCTTAGCACTGTCGTGGACAACTTGCAAGTTTATTGTAATACACTACATGAGGAAGTTCTTGTATTGTATTCACAACTGTACCCTAACATACCTGCGGATCCTGTCGGGATGGGAGCCGGACCATCTGGAGCAGTAGGCGAAGCCCTTGGTGGGGAACTGGACCTTTACAGGCCCCCTCCTTCAATGAATTTGGTCAACGAATGGTCTCCTACACCCGACAGCGAGGCTACCAAAAGTGATAAGAAGCTAGAGTAGTGTAGTATAGAAGTAGTGATAATGTGTAATAGGTAATGTAATCCTGTTGTAAATTCGAGTCTGTAACATTACCATTTTATGTAATGTAAAATGGATGGTTTGCTTTGGCATATTATATTTCTCCAAATGTTCTTTGCCTCAGATGTCGTCCAAGACTCGCGCACAGGATGGGGCAGGAACCTCTCGTGGGAGGGAAGCAACTCCTAATCCACCCCCAGTACCTCCAACATTAGCTGAGGCCATCGCTACCTTAGTTAATGCCACGGCCGACAACACCCGCTTTCTGCGGGAAATGGTGGGGCAACAAATGCAACAGCAAGGCGGACGAGCGTATCCGCAAGCACCCCGCGAAACTTCGTATCTGGATTTCTCAGAGACACGTCCCCCATTATTTGTCAAGGCGGAAGATCCTCTGGAAGCAGATGAGTGGATCCGAGTTATCGAACAGAAGTTCGAGCTTCTCCGATGTACGGAGACTCAAAAGTCTTTGTTTATGGCACAACAGTTGCGAGGCCCTGCCAGCACATGGTGGGGAAATTATGTTGCCGTTCAGCCGGCCGGCCATCAAATTACATGGGACGAGTTCAAACTGGCTTTCTGGGAGCACTATATTCCTGAAGGGGTGCTCCATATGAAGCAGGAGGAATTTATGAAGCTCAAACAAGGTGGGGATACTGTCACTCAGTATCTCAACAAATTCAACCACTTGTCCCAATATGCCATCGATCAAGTCAATACTGATCTAAAGAAGAGAAATTGTTTGATGAGAGACCTTAATGACCGAATGCAATGAAAGATGGCCACCTGCATTGATCTTTCTTACGGAAGGGCTGTCAGCACGACACTGGCAGTTGAAGCCAAATATGCAGGCCTAGGAAAATCAAAGGGGAATGGAGGCGACAGGCCCAATCAGGGGTCTGAGAAAAGACAAAGGTTGGTAATCCGACCTTTTAACCAGAATCATTCTTCACCACGTCCACCCTCCTACCCATTCAAACAACCGGTTTTTATCCGTCCTGCCACTGCCCCCACCTCAACAAATCAGCCGGGTGCCCCTAGTACTTGTTTACCCGCCCTCCCAAGCTCTTCAACAGGCTGCTTTAATTGTGGAAAGTCCGGACATTTTATCAAGGACTGTCCATACCCGAAGCAAAATAAATCAAATAATCAACAGAGTTCTAGGAGTTCCACTCAAGGCAAGGGAAATGCGGCAAACAATATCGCGGGCAAAAATATGAGGAAAACGGGGCGGATTTATTATACTCAAGTGGCCACGACACCGGAAGGCGAACCGGTTATGATGGGTACGTTTCTCGTGGCCAATCACCATGCAGTTATTCTTTTTGATTCTGGCGCTTCACATACATTCATAAGCAAGAAGTTTGTGGAGCAAAATTGCATTCCATACAATGAATCAAGGGAAGGGTTTATAATTCATTCGCCTGGGGGACAAATATTTACTAAAGAGGTGGCTTACCTTGTGCCCGTAACATTGGTTGAATGGGACTTTCCTACAAACATGATTGTTCTAAAAGGCCAAGATATAGATGTAATTTTGGACATGAATTGGTTAGCCCAGCATAAAGCAATCCTCAACCCTGATCTGAGAACCATTAGGTTGAGTTATTGCCAAGAAGAGGTACTTTTGTCCATCCCCGTAGCTATTCCAGCTAAACCATGTGGCAGAGTATATGAAGCCATCATACCGGAGATCCAAGATATTCTGGTAGTATGTGAATTTCCGGACGTCTTTCTGGAAGATCTGCCTGGATTGCCTCCAGAAAGAGATGTAGAATTTGTGATTGAATTGAAGCCCGGTACAGCTCCTATTTCTAGAAGGTCGTACCAAATGCCTCCGAATGAATTGTCAGAACTCAAGACCCAATTACAAGATCTACCTTAAAAAGGATTCATCCGACCAAGTTCATCACCTTAGGGTTGTCCAGCCATCTTTGTCAAGAAGAAGGACCAAACACTATGGATGTGCGTGGATTATAGACCCCTTAATGAGGTCACCATCAAGAATAAGTACCCTCTTCCTCGGATTGACATTCTATTTGATCAACTTACCGGAGCTCGGGTATTCTCCAAGATTGACCTCAGGTTGGGTTATCATCAGATCCGTATCCGACCCGAAGATATACCAAAGACCGCATTCACCACGCGGTATGGATTATTTGAATACCTGGTTATGTCTTTCGGACTAACAAATGCTCCTGCCCACTTCACATATCTGATGAACTCGGTATTTATGCCCGAGTTGGACCAATTTGTGGTGGTATTCATTGACGATATCTGAATATACTCCAAGAATGAAGAGGAGCATGCTCGACATTTGCGAATCGTATTAACGCGCTTAAGGGAACACCAATTATATGCTAAGTTTAGTAAGTGCGCATTCTGGCTGGAGGAGATCCAATTTCTGGGACATGTATTATCTACCAAGGGGATTGCGGTGGATCCCAGCAAAGTCAAGGATATTTTGGAGTGGAAACCCCCAACCACTGTACATCAAGTCCGAAGTTTCCTTGGACTGGCTGGTTATTACCGTCGATTCATACCAGATTTTTCCAAGCTTGTGAAACCAATCACAAGTTTATTGAAGAATGATACTAAATTTAATTGGTCTTCAAAATGTAATGAAGCCTTTGAGCAGCTGAAAGTATTATTGACCACTGCTCCGGTATTGGCTCAACCGGACATTGAAAAGCCCTTTGATGTATATTGTGATGCATCAGGCAGTGGTCTCGGTTGTGTTCTAATGCAAGAGGACCGAGTGATAGCCTACGCTTCAAGGCAGTTGCGCTGGCATTAGGAACATTATCCAACTCATGACCTGGAGTTAGCTGCGGTGGTTCATGCCCTAAAAATATGGCGTCATTATCTGCTGGGGAATGTTTGTCACATTTATACAGATCATAAAAGTTTGAAGTACATCTTTACCCAGTCAGAGCTTAATATGAGACAAAGGAGATGTCTCGAGCTGATAAAGGATTATGAATTAGAGATTCACTATCACCCAAGCAAAGCTAATGTAGTGGCAGATGCGTTAAGTCATAAGGCTTTCTGTCATTGTCTTACCATGAAGACCTCTGACATTACGTTATGCCAAGAAATGGAAAAGCTAAACCTGGGAATGATTCAGCATGGAACTTCAAATCACTTGAAGCTTGAGTCAGTCATCCTGCAAAGAATAATTGACGCACAAAGAAATGATGAGGGAATGAAACACATTCATGAGAAAATAGAGGCCGGTAAAGCCAACTGTTACAGAAGAGATGACCAAGGTGTTGTATGGTTTAACAACCACATAGTTGTGCCCAAAAATGATGAGATCCGCCAGCAAATTTTGGATGAAGCACATCTTAGTCGCTATTCTATTCATCCCGGAAGCACTAAGATGTATCATGATCTAAAACAGCATTATTGGTGGACAAAGATGAAGATCAAAATCGCACGATATGTGGCAAGATGTGACACTTGTAGACGTGTCAAGGTCAAACACATGAAAGTTGCTGGTCCATTATAATCTTTACCTATCCCTACATGGAAATGGGAGGATATTAGTATGGACTTTATTGTGGGATTGCCCAGGACCGCCAAAGGGTATGATTCTATTTGGGTCATTGTTGATCGACTTACAAAGATCGCCCACTTCCTTCCAGTTAGGATGGGGCAGGAACCTCTCGTGGGAGGGAAGCAACTCCTAATCCACCCCCAGTACCTCCAACATTAGCTGAGGCCATCGCTACCTTAGTTAATGCCACGACCGACAACACCCGCTTTCTGCGGGAAATGGTGGGGCAACAAATGCAACAGCAAGGCGGACGAGCGTATCCGCAAGCACCCCGCGAAACTTCGTATCTGGATTTCTCAGAGACACGTCCCCCATTATTTGTCAAGGCGGAAGATCCTCTGGAAGCAGATGAGTGGATCCGAGTTATCGAACAGAAGTTCGAGCTTCTCCGATGTACGGAGACTCAAAAGTCTTTGTTTATGGCACAACAGTTGCGAGGCCCTGCCAGCACATGGTGGGGAAATTATGTTGCCGTTCAGCCGGCCGGCCATCAAATTACATGGGACGAGTTCAAACTGGCTTTCTGGGAGCACTATATTCCTGAAGGGGTGCTCCATATGAAGCAGGAGGAATTTATGAAGCTCAAACAAGGTGGGGATACTGTCACTCAGTATCTCAACAAATTCAACCACTTGTCCCAATATGCCATCGATCAAGTCAATACTGATCTAAAGAAGAGAAATTGTTTGATGAGAGACCTTAATGACCGAATGCAATGAAAGATGGCCACCTGCATTGATCTTTCTTACGGAAGGGCTGTCAGCACGACACTGGCAGTTGAAGCCAAATATGCAGGCCTAGGAAAATCAAAGGGGAATGGAGGCGACAGGCCCAATCAGGGGTCTGAGAAAAGACAAAGGTTGGTAATCCGACCTTTTAACCAGAATCATTCTTCACCACGTCCACCCTCCTACCCATTCAAACAACCGGTTTTTATCCGTCCTGCCACTGCCCCCACCTCAACAAATCAGCCGGGTGCCCCTAGTACTTGTTTACCCGCCCTCCCAAGCTCTTCAACAGGCTGCTTTAATTGTGGAAAGTCCGGACATTTTATCAAGGACTGTCCATACCCGAAGCAAAATAAATCAAATAATCAACAGAGTTCTAGGAGTTCCACTCAAGGCAAGGGAAATGCGGCAAACAATATCGCGGGCAAAAATATGAGGAAAACGGGGCGGATTTATTATACTCAAGTGGCCACGACACCGGAAGGCGAACCGGTTATGATGGGTACGTTTCTCGTGGCCAATCACCATGCAGTTATTCTTTTTGATTCTGGCGCTTCACATACATTCATAAGCAAGAAGTTTGTGGAGCAAAATTGCATTCCATACAATGAATCAAGGGAAGGGTTTATAATTCATTCGCCTGGGGGACAAATATTTACTAAAGAGGTGGCTTACCTTGTGCCCGTAACATTGGTTGAATGGGACTTTCCTACAAACATGATTGTTCTAAAAGGCCAAGATATAGATGTAATTTTGGACATGAATTGGTTAGCCCAGCATAAAGCAATCCTCAACCCTGATCTGAGAACCATTAGGTTGAGTTATTGCCAAGAAGAGGTACTTTTGTCCATCCCCGTAGCTATTCCAGCTAAACCATGTGGCAGAGTATATGAAGCCATCATACCGGAGATCCAAGATATTCTGGTAGTATGTGAATTTCCGGACGTCTTTCTGGAAGATCTGCCTGGATTGCCTCCAGAAAGAGATGTAGAATTTGTGATTGAATTGAAGCCCGGTACAGCTCCTATTTCTAGAAGGTCGTACCAAATGCCTCCGAATGAATTGTCAGAACTCAAGACCCAATTACAAGATCTACCTTAAAAAGGATTCATCCGACCAAGTTCATCACCTTAGGGTTGTCCAGCCATCTTTGTCAAGAAGAAGGACCAAACACTATGGATGTGCGTGGATTATAGACCCCTTAATGAGGTCACCATCAAGAATAAGTACCCTCTTCCTCGGATTGACATTCTATTTGATCAACTTACCGGAGCTCGGGTATTCTCAAAGATTGACCTCAGGTTGGGTTATCATCAGATCCGTATCCGACCCGAAGATATACCAAAGACCGCATTCACCACGCGGTATGGATTATTTGAATACCTGGTTATGTCTTTCGGACTAACAAATGCTCCTGCCCACTTCACATATCTGATGAACTCGGTATTTATGCCCGAGTTGGACCAATTTGTGGTGGTATTCATTGACGATATCTGAATATACTCCAAGAATGAAGAGGAGCATGCTCGACATTTGCGAATCGTATTAACGCGCTTAAGGGAACACCAATTATATGCTAAGTTTAGTAAGTGCGCATTCTGGCTGGAGGAGATCCAATTTCTGGGACATGTATTATCTACCAAGGGGATTGCGGTGGATCCCAGCAAAGTCAAGGATATTTTGGAGTGGAAACCCCCAACCACTGTACATCAAGTCCGAAGTTTCCTTGGACTGGCTGGTTATTACCGTCGATTCATACCAGATTTTTCCAAGCTTGTGAAACCAATCACAAGTTTATTGAAGAATGATACTAAATTTAATTGGTCTTCAAAATGTAATGAAGCCTTTGAGCAGCTGAAAGTATTATTGACCACTGCTCCGGTATTGGCTCAACCGGACATTGAAAAGCCCTTTGATGTATATTGTGATGCATCAGGCAGTGGTCTCGGTTGTGTTCTAATGCAAGAGGACCGAGTGATAGCCTACGCTTCAAGGCAGTTGCGCTGGCATTAGGAACATTATCCAACTCATGACCTGGAGTTAGCTGCGGTGGTTCATGCCCTAAAAATATGGCGTCATTATCTGCTGGGGAATGTTTGTCACATTTATACAGATCATAAAAGTTTGAAGTACATCTTTACCCAGTCAGAGCTTAATATGAGACAAAGGAGATGTCTCGAGCTGATAAAGGATTATGAATTAGAGATTCACTATCACCCAAGCAAAGCTAATGTAGTGGCAGATGCGTTAAGTCATAAGGCTTTCTGTCATTGTCTTACCATGAAGACCTCTGACATTACGTTATGCCAAGAAATGGAAAAGCTAAACCTGGGAATGATTCAGCATGGAACTTCAAATCACTTGAAGCTTGAGTCAGTCATCCTGCAAAGAATAATTGACGCACAAAGAAATGATGAGGGAATGAAACACATTCATGAGAAAATAGAGGCCGGTAAAGCCAACTGTTACAGAAGAGATGACCAAGGTGTTGTATGGTTTAACAACCACATAGTTGTGCCCAAAAATGATGAGATCCGCCAGCAAATTTTGGATGAAGCACATCTTAGTCGCTATTCTATTCATCCCGGAAGCACTAAGATGTATCATGATCTAAAACAGCATTATTGGTGGACAAAGATGAAGATCAAAATCGCACGATATGTGGCAAGATGTGACACTTGTAGACGTGTCAAGGTCATACACATGAAAGTTGCTGGTCCATTATAATCTTTACCTATCCCTACATGGAAATGGGAGGATATTAGTATGGACTTTATTGTGGGATTGCCCAGGACCGCCAAAGGGTATGATTCTATTTGGGTCATTGTTGATCGACTTACAAAGATCGCCCACTTCCTTCCAGTTAGGGTAAAGTATACAGTGGCCACATATGCAGAGTTATACATTGCCTGTATTCTCAGTTTGCATGGTGTTCCGAAGACCATAGTGTCAGATCGTGGACCACAATTCATGTCCAAATTTTGGGAAGAACTTCACAAGGCTTTGGATACTAAGTTGCTCCATAGTTCGGCCTATCATCCTCAAACTAGTGGGCAGACTGAGAGGGTAAATCAAATACTTGAAGACATGTTGTGAGCATGTGTTCTGGAATTCCCACAGAAATGGGATGATTGTTTACCATTAGCGGAGTTCTCATATAATAATAGCTATCAAGAGAGCATCAAAATGGCACCCTTTGAAGCCTTGTATGGACGACGATGTCGTACTCCGTTAAACTGGTCTGAACCAGGTGAAAGAAATTTCTTCAGGCCTGATATGGTAAAGGAAACAGAAGAGAAAGTTCAACGAATAATTCATAATTTGAAGGAAGCCCAAGCCCGACAGAAGAGTTACACCGGATACCCTTGTACTTTCTAGTTGGAGATTATATGTCTACCTGAAAGTTTCACCAATGAAGGGTGTATCACGTTTCGGGGTAAAAGGGAAGCTTGCACCCCGGTATATTGGTCCTTTTCCTATCCTTGAACAATGTGGACCAGTAGCATACCGACTTCAGTTACCCGAAACCTTGTCTGCAGTACATAATGTGTTCCATGTGTCTCAATTGAAGAAGTGTCTTTGGGTTCCCGATCGAACCATTGAAGTAACAGATGTTGCCTTAGAACCAAACTTGACATATTCAGAACATCCTATTGAAGTCTTGGATCAAAAGGACAGGATTACCCGAAGAAAAACTCTCAAGTTTTACAAGATACAGTGGAACCAACATTCAGAAGATGAGGCTACATGGGAAACTCGAGACTTTTTAGAAAAAATTTCCTAGGCTTTTTAGCCTCATGTAATTTGTAAAGTATGTGCAATTGTTGTAATAAAGGAATGAGCCCCAAACCACCCCTGCCTTGTACCAAAAATAAGGAAATAAAGATATGTCGTGTTTCCTTTTCCATTACTTGCCCTAGGACTTTTAATCTCGGGACGAGATTCTTTTATGGGGGGAAGGATGTAACACCCCTAGTGTTACTGCCACTAAAACTTGAGCATAACATCATAAGCATTGGCATATCATGTGATTGTTACACTTAGAATGCATTCACTAGGCAAAAAGTTCAAACACGTTGTATTGATGTGACATGTTATAAGTGAAACCCTAGCAAATAGTGCTTAACCCTAGATTGGGCTTAATAGAGCAAACAAGGACTAATAAGAGAAAATTTCAAAACTCAATTAAAATAGTCATAAAATGTCACCATGAATAGACTTAAATGGTATCCAAACCCTAGAAGTATCAAAAACCCTAAAAAGAACCCTGGAAAGTCCTAGACTAAAACCCTAGGGGGCTAAGTGCAAAATTAGTGCACTTTTGGACTAAAGTGCAAAAACCATGAAATTAAGGCATCTTAACTCATGTGGTTCACAAGTATGTGGATTTGCAACCTAAACCCTGAGATTTGGACCTATTTGCAAAAGGCCACATTTGAGCTCTATTGGGTTAAGTCTGAAATTCAGTGGGATTGGCTCAACTTTGGGGCCCTATATCTTCCAAATTATAAAGTTTTTGCCCTAGGTCACCACATCAAGTTTGTAGAGCTATGAAAGGGGAACAATTTTTCTATAGAGATCAATTCCTGGTACTATGAAAAGTTTTGAGAAAATTGGATCAAAGTTGGGCTGTCACGCTGTCCAAAGTATGAATTCAGACTGACAGTGTGATTGAGCAAACCTTGAACTGGGATTCGACCATGATCCAGTAGGAATTTGAATAGAGATGCTATAGTAAAAAAGAAAATAGATTATAGGTCTATAACTTTGATGCAGATGAATTATGAGGTTATCACATAGAATCTGGAGAAAATCAGCCCTGATTTTGCTCTATCAGTCGTTCTGAAGGAACTATGTGATGGTACAGTATCCCGATCGGATTGCCAGCTCATTAAGCTCACCACCGACGATTCGCGCGGCCAGATTTTCGCTGGTCACCATGATTCGTGCTTGGCACGCAGAGGATATCCACGGGAAGGTAAAATATCTCACGGGGGAATGGATTTGATCGCGGATTGAAGTTTATCACCGTGCCTGTAGCCGTTGTGACGTGGCCGGACCGCCAGCGTCGTCGTGGAAGCTCCGGTGACCTCTGTTGTGCCACGCCGTAGCTTGTTACTGTGCGGTAGTAATCGTGGCACCCTTAGGAGTATAATCCTTGAGCCGTTGCACCGGTGAACGTCACGGTCACAGCCACCCGTGTTCTTACCTATCTCCGGCCGCCAGCACGTCATGACCAAATTGAGAGCCACCAACCCCGAATCCTATAAATTAAGCGCGCCCTCGGCTCCGCCATGTAGTCAAGCACTCAACGCACCCACCCATGCCTCCAATTAGTCTCCAGAGAACTCCAATTTGGGATTCTCCCCAAATCGGTCAAGAACACCACAGAAGTGAGCTCACCGTGGCCAGCTCTCCACAGGTCTGATCGTGTTCCCCTCGCTCTTGTTCTAGCATTCCTATGTGTTCTTAAAGCTCATCGGCCCGACCAATTGCTCTAAACAAGAGTAGATCGACGGGAACACTTTGATTTGTCCCCGGATTGCACGGTCACCGTGGACAGAGTGATTAGGAGTTAGAATCTTGCAATTAGGTGAGGGGAAATGATTGTCAGGGGTAGAATTAGGTGCCAGCAAAGCCTAGGGTTCGGTCCTTGCGTATCTCGGCCGGCATAAGCTCGATGGAAGCTCTGCGCGTCGACGTCCACCGTCGTGGACCACGTAGTGTGAAGGGATAGAAACGCAGGGGTTTATTCGCAAACGTCAGCGACTACAACAAATAGTGTCTTGGACTCTTTTGAGTTATTCAAAAAGACAGGGTCCTCGTTGCAATGTCTGCACGCGGGCGCGCGTGGGCACGTTTTCGCCAGCTTGTGGGCCGATTCAAGCCAGTTTAAGCCCAATTCTGTAGCGCCTTTTTCTTTGTCTTTTTCTTCTGGACTTAGAAAATTCCTAGAAAATTGTAGAAAAATGCTAAAAATACCAAACCAATTTTATTAGGCTCCTCATTTCCATATAATTTAATAAAAATGGTTTCATGATTTTTAGTTCCAATAGGGAATTTTGGGACATTTAAAATAGCCAAAATCCAATCTTCTAGAATTTTAGGGAATAATTTATAATTCCAAATTCACCAAACTTTCTAGGTAAACTTTAAATATTATTTACAAACCTTGGGTAAAGTTTGGTATGATTTGGACTAAGCTTAATACTTAGAACCCAAAACCCTAGCCACCCATGCTCTATGAACTTAACTTTTGACTCCGAAAACCTTAGTTTCTCGGAGATCCGTGAAGGAAAATTGTACTCAAGACTTTAGATAATAAACTTTTATTATCTTTGCATCTTCATGAGCATTACATGAGCATTCATGATTATATATGGCTATATATATATATAGAAAACGAGGAGGAAATAGAAGTCGAAGAAGCAAGGACTTCACCACCACCACCTGAAAAACATCAGGCAGGAAACTGTTTTTATTTTGATATCTGCGGAACAGAGCCTGATTCACCAGTAACACAAGGCAAGCCCTGGTGCATTTGCCACCCCCTTGTTTCTTTTAAAATCTTTCTCACTTGCTTGATGCATTAGGTGATAGGAGTTGTATGCTAAACCAATTCCTGCATTTCCTTCCTTGGATTTGATTACTTCTCCTTAAATTCCTGGTTTACAACAGGTTTTTCTTATGCTTAGCCCTGCTCTAGAAAAACGAAATGTTTTGTTTTCACAAAAGATGATGTTGCAAAGTGGGTGGGATGTTTTTCAAAAACAAAACTTGATGGTGGATCCATCATGGCCATGATGGGTTCAACATCGGAAAAGATGTACCTCTGCCAGGTACCAAACTTTGGGTTGAAATGATAAAGCTGAGACCGGGCGGGTGACTTGCACGAGAAGAGAATCTCGTTGTAGTGTCTCCGTATGAGTCGATTAAGGATCGTGTCGATGTAGGCTTGCTGACCGAGGACCCTTTAACTGGTCACATGCCTCATCATGGGTAAGCTTTGCCTCGGGCAGACTAATACCAGAATAAGATAACACGCAATGGGAGTGGAGAGATGGCGAGAGTAGCGTGTACCCTCCATGGCAAGAGGCTGGACGGTTGTGTATCTGTGCTCTCGGTTGGTGTGAACCTGATCTAGTCTTAAGAACCCCGGTGGTGAGTTGACATATGCAAGGCTTAAGTGCTACATATGTCGTGTGATTGGAGATCCTCAGCTGAGTATAATCGATTCAGATCATCGTAACTTTGCGGATATGAAGACTTGGTCACTGCCCTATACGTAGCATTCCAGTGAATAAGAAGGGATGTTAAGAAATTGGCTAGTATAGGTCAAGTGATTGAACTAGGGTAGAAAGAACTCTTGTTGTAGGTAATTTTACATAACCTGACAAATAAAACTGGATTTTTAAGGATCCACTATTAGTAAGCATTTCTGCAAACAGAGTCATTGATTATTGGTAAGCCTTACCTTGACTCCCTTAAAGCCAGCATATCCTTGAGAGTCTTTTATTTTGATGGGTAAGACTTGCGAAAGTACACTTCGTACTTAGGGCTTTGTCCCATGTTGTTTTAGGTGAAGAAGCAGCAAACTTTTGTTGCTTCTGTTCCAAGGTGGTACCAAAAGAAGAGAATCAAGACTAAAGCTGCAGGAGGAAAGGTCCTCCATTAAGAAAAACTTTTACTGTTTATTTGGGAGGGGTTTTTGCCTCCCATGTTATGTAATAATAATACTCAGCACTCATATATTTTGTTCTGTAACTATATAACTTTGTCTTTCTTTTCAATAAAGTAAGTTATTGTAACTGCTTCCGCATTTTCGCACCTCCGATGTATTGTAATGTCTGCGTGACGGGTGAAACGCTCTTGGGAAAGGTAAGGAATTTAGATACCGAACTTGTCAAGTGATCAGGTGCACCTGCAGGGTTGTCTGAGGTTCGTTGGACAAGGACAACTATAGGTGGGCCTAATGACTTGGGAGGTTCTGTCACAGCGCAGCCACCGAACCTCATCACGCTTATCATGGTCATCACGCAAGTGCCTTATGGCAAGAGGTAAAATGAGTATTCCATCCTCTAGTGATGAAAGTGGTAGTGATGATGAAAGTGGGGGAAAGCCCTCCGTAGATGAGCTTGCAGAAGCCATTAAATTTTTTCACCATGTATGCACTAAACAAAAAGCTCAACTTAAAACTTTGAAAAATAAGTTGATTAGCTGTCAAAATAATTATAAAGGTTTGCTAGAAAAAATTGAAGCATTTGCAAATTTGAATTGTGAGCTATCAACTAAAATTGAGCAATTAGATTCTAGTGCTTCATCCACAGCTACCGATGATGGCCATATTAAAAAGAACGAAAAACTTAAGGCTAAGTTAGCTAGCTCACAAGAAGCTATTGAAAAATTGCTAGGGAAAATGGGAATTCTTAGCATACACAATAATGAGCTAACTACTAAGCTAGAAAACATTGGTAGAACCCCAGAAGTGTCTTTAGTTGAAATACCTAAAAATTTTAAGAAAGATGCTTCTACTTCCTGCTTTGATTTATTTGATGACTCTAACCCCTGCAATCAAGTTCTTGTTAAGAATGTTATTATAGAAACTTTTTCGGATGAGATTGCAATGGAAAATAAGCAATTAAAGCAAGAAGTGGCTCGCCCTGGAAAAGCCTTATATGACAAAAAAGGCAAAGCCAAACAAATCCAACCTCCACAGGATAACACCACTGCGGGAGTGAACAAGCCTGTGGAGGGCGAAATTGGGATTTGTAGGCTATGTCACAAAGAAGGCCACAAGTCTTTCCAATGCAAGGTGAAGACCGGGGATAAGCAAAAGCCAGCAAGCAAAATCTCCAACACCTACATAAAAAAGGTGGATAAAAAGGCTGCTACACCATATTTAATCAAAAAGAAAAAGAATGGAAAGGTGATAGCAATTAAGGCCAACAAGCATGCAAGCAAAGGGAAAGGAGCCAAACGCATCTGGGTGCCAAAAGAAATAATTTCAACCATGAAAAGCACCAAGAAGGTTTGGATCCCGAAAGAGAAATGAGGAGTCCAAAGGACAACGGGGAATTTGGAGACTTGGCAAATTTGGGATGTATATCATGGGATACATCATATTGGATCAAGTTTATTGCCAAGTGGGTTAGTGAATATTTTGGACCCAAATTTCCCCACCCATGACTAAGGTAACTAGATTTATTGCATTTCTTATTTTTAGATATGCGTATCTATTTTCTTGTATCTAGTTTTACCTGTCATACCTAGTATTTCAATTGATATTTATTTTTGTTTAAATGTATGCATACTAGGTAAATCATATGGTAGGATTGCTCATTTTCAATTCATATTCGTGAGCAAACCTACTGTCACACCCGAATTTAAGGGACAAAACTGGGTGCATCTCATACATGCGCCAAAGAAGACAACATATATAATAACAGAGTGTATAGTGATAAATGTCACAATAACATCATAGTACTTATTACATAGAGGAAGTCTTACAAAAATAAAAGATAAATATAAAACGAACTAAATCCATCCTTGGCGCCAATAAGTCAACTGGGAGACGCCACCTAGATCAGATCAAACTCCTCGTTGTGTGGCTCCTCTTGAACCACCTGTTCTTTTCCTATGGGAGATGTGAGACCGCAAGGGTGAGCTCACACATGATCATAGCTCAACAAGTTGTGGGGAAACCAGTGGGCATGAACTCACCAAAGGTGGGAGTTCATGTGATGTCTAAGGCTGATCAACAACAGGGGTTAAAGCTGAGCATTGCTTTTAATAAGTTGGTCAAATTTTATTAGCAGTTACTACGTGTAAGTAAATACCAAACCATAATAAATAATAATAGAACAAAATTAATACATAATCCCATGCAAATGCAAATGACAAATTGAATTTAAGTTACATAAATTAATCATGTGAGTGTCCGAGTCGCTTATGACCGTGAGCACGGCTAGTATACCAGTTTTACACTCTGCAGAGGTTGTACCCTGTACCCACAAGTCATGTTACCTATCTGCCAAGAGACGGCCAATCCCATACACCTCTACCGAGGAGGCGAGGTAGGGTAACACTACGAGGCCTTTACATAGTTCCACTAGCTTCAGAAAACCCGCTACAGTTTATGGGAAGAGCACTTGCAAGAATCCCCCGTTTGACCGCCATCGCAGCAAAATCAACCCGAGAACCTCCCTGCATGCAATGCCTCTACTGCCCTTGCTCCTTTCGGGTAAGGTAGTCTTCCACTAGCTTTCCTAGTTAGTTAGCCAAGGGGTCCCATTCCTCCCTTTTGGTGGCACATTTTCCCGGGTGGTTCTCCATGTTCCCATTAACATAATGATCGTATCATCAACATAAATAACATAACAGAATAATTGGAACTTGGATGTAATGAAATATTAACCCAAAACCATATAAAGCAATAGCAAAACTACCCAAGTGATTCAGGGGTAAATAAGGTAAAAAGGATAAACAGACTAGGGTTACCTATTGGGTCCCATCAAAATTAACCTATGCAGATCATCATGATTAATAAGAACATGACTGGGTAAAAAGAAGTGATCAAGGGCACAACTTGCCTTCAGTGAGCTCCTGCTCAGCAACTTCTATCTGCTGGGCACCAGGATCCTCAATAGCTTGCTCTTCTACTCGCATCAATACAAACATACATGGTATAGCAACAATTAACATCACACCAAACATGTATACAAAATACATAATGATAATCTACACATTAAAATAAGGTCATAGGAACAGAAATCATTAATTTTGGAGTTATGGATTTTAAGTTATGAATTTCCAAAGGTTTCATGTATTTAATACAAGATTAAGTAAGAGATAAATTTTTAATGTGTTTTTCATGTTAAAACAGTGGTACTGGGTGATAAACAATATTATTACAAAATTATAGAAACTGGAATGAACTAAAAATGATTTAATATGGCGATGCACAGTGCATACACCGAAGCGGTATCCTCCAATTAATCTAGACCGCCCAGGGAACATCCGACGGTCCGCGACCATCTTCCCCAATCCGGCCTCGGACGCGGCGACGTGGTACTCCCGCGGCGGCGCAGTTCACTGTCGCGCGGCAATCAAGCGACCCAAGTGCCAAAATTTCTACCCGAATCACCCGATTCCTAGAGCAGCTCTAACCAAATTTAAAGGTGTAGCATACCAGTGTTCGTTGTCGCCGGTGTAGGCCAACCACGAGGATGGGCGGATCCGCGGCGACTGAGATCGTTGGCGAGAAATTGTGGCGGAGTTGGCCACCAACCGCGAATGGCACGGCCTTGGACGCCCTCCCCCAAATCTGGTGAAAGCCCCGGACACCAACGACGGTGAGGGCCACGGCCAAAATTGATGTTCCCCCAGCGGCGGCCCTCTATCTCTCTCCTCGTCGGGTAATGGCGCGCTGCTTTCTCTCTCTTGGGGCGATGGTGCTACGAGTATATATGGTCTACGTCCGTGCACGCGCGGGGGGGGGGGGCATGCGCGGAGGTCGTTGGCGATTACCGGGGCAGGGGCAGCGGAAGACTCGTCCGACTAGGTTCGCCCAGACGTCCACGGTGTGTGATCCTCGTGAAGACGAAAACCAGGCGAGGAAGGGCCCACTAGCAGAGAAGAAGAAGCTGCGAGAGGCCGCTGCCTTGCGGGGTCCAGAGGCCAGCCATCCATGCGCGTGCGTGTGAAATTGGCAGGCTGACAGGTATGGCCCGCACGTCGGTGCCGTCTCATGGTGATGGGCCGAGTTCAAGCTTGAGCCGGCCCAGGTTTCTAGTTTAGATTTTTCTTTTTCCTATTTTCCTTTTCTCTATTTCCAAATTCAATTTGAATTCAAATTTAATTTAAACTTTTGTGGCTCATCATTACAAATTGTATTTGTGAAATTAGAGGTACTAATTCTGGAGATATTTATTTATATATATTATTTATTTATTCATATCCTTTATCTTTTTCTTTTCTCCACATTTCTAGAATTCCCTTTAAATCTTAAATTCCCATTTAGGTATTAATATATTTCTCTTTATTTTATTTTTGTATTGCCACAAAATGCACACAAAATAAAGTCCAGCATGATGCATAATTTAGTGGCATATCTTTTATTATTTATTGATTTTTAAATATAGTGTTCACATGTGATGGTAAATAGATACAACACACACATATAAATAAAGGAAAATATTTTTTTCTCCTTTTATATTATCTCTTACAAATTGGGTATTACACCTACATGGTTTAAAATGTTTAGTTAAGCACGACACATAGCTTATTGAACATTCCTAAGTAAATGACACTAATGCTTTAAAAGCTTATATCCTATAATTGATATCATTTAACTTATATGTGCCAAAGCTCATATTATAGATAATTTGCCCCTCTTGATACCAAATCAAAGTGCATGTCTCCTACAAGTATTCAAAACTTGTATGCATATTTTTAGGGGGAGGTTACTCTATAATCTAAGACTTTGAGACTAATACCTTTTTTGAGTCTATTTCATGTAGTAGTCTCATTGTAAGGAAAATGAAGTCCCTGGAGAAAGACAACAAGCTTCCACTACAAATCTACAAGAATTGTTATGTCTCACAAGCCTACCATTTGTCTTCAAATGGTGCGCCATTGATTTTCAATTGGTAACTCTAAGACTACATTTGCCATCATTTACATGTCTTCTCCAATATTTGGTTAGACTATATTTCATATCTTATACTCCCCATGTTGTTATACATGCATAAGTGGTTAAATCATATTATGTTACCTATTTATAAGGGAAGTTAGTCTAATCAAATCATGTCTTGCACCTCTATTTTCACATGCTTTTTCCTAAGTAGAAGGTCTCTGTCAGGGGGAGTATTTCTTCGTCTCTAAAGGGGGAGAAAATTCTTTCTAAAGGAGAACACTCATTTAGGGGAAGTTATAATGTCCAATTCTTTCAATTGGTTTTACTTGATAAATCTTTTATGAGGGCAAGTCCTATTTGCTTCCTACATGCTTTTAATGTCTTCCTTTTCGGTGGTTGATGCCAAAGGAGGAGAAGTTTTGGGACCAAAGCAATGAAAATTGTATCAAAAACCAAACACCACCAAATTAAACATTTTCAATTCTTGTTCCTTGAAAGTGGTTTTGGTTCTTTGGTCTAAAATAGGATGTAAGTGAATTATACAGTTAGGGGGAGGCTTAAGTCCATAATATCACATTGTGGGGACAAAATGCATCCTAGCAAGTAGATTGCATATTTTCATTCAAATGTTTGTTACATTTGCTTGCTTTGGTTGTGTTGTCATCAATCACCAAAAAGGGGGAGATTGTAAAGAAAATGGACCTAGGGCCATTTGGCTCAACAGGTTTTGGTGTTTGATGATCAACATAACATGTGGACTAATGTGTTTGCTTGTGTTTATGTTTGTAGTTCAAAGGATGATAAGGTTACTTGGCCCAAGGCATTGAGGAAAGCAACACCTCAAAAGAAGACATTATGAATATCAAGTGAAGTCCAAGAAACAAAGGAAGTGTTGCCTACGGACTGTCTGGGCTGGAGCACCGGACTATCTGGTGCACCAGGGAACAGTAGCCCCAACGGCTAGTTCTAGGTGACACTATGGAGAGAAGATCACCAGACTGTCCGGTGTGACATCCTGAGTGCCCGGTGTAAAAAGCCTGCATGCCAATGGTCGGCTGCACTGTCAGACCAACGGCTAGGCGCACCGGACAGTGAACAGTGCACTGTCCAGTGCACCACTAGACTGTCTGGTGTGCCGTAGAGAGCACAACTTTTTCCCAACGACTAGTTTTGTGTTGGGGGCTATAAATACACCCACAACCGGCCATTCCAAGCTGTGAGAGCCCAATTAACATACCAAGGCATATAGAAGACGTTCCCAAGAGCTCATACACCCAAGTGCTTAATAGAATCACTCGGTGATTAGCGTAGGTGCTTTGCGAAGTGCTTAGGTTAGTTAGACCACTTTAGCGCTTGCTCTAGGAGAACCCTAGTTAGTTGAGTGAGTTTTGTAAAACCACATAACCCCTCGGCTCTTGTGTGAGCCGTTGTAATTGTACCGAGTGGGGTGAGAGTCTTGCGAGACCGTGACAACCGAGTTTGTATCACGGCCGCCACCGTGTACCGGAGGAAACGAGGCCCACGGCGTTTCGGCCGGAAGCTCGATAATGGCGACGGCGGGGAGCGTCCGAGAGGAGCCAGAAGTGGAGCTCCACTTGCGTGTGGAGAAGGCCCGCGACTCTCTACAGAGTAAGTCGACCGTGGTGCTTGGCCCTCGTGTGGGCTTCCCTTTGCATAGGGGCACCAACGAGGATTAGTCGGAACCTTGCGTGGTTCCGGATACCCCAGTAAAAATACCGGCATCATCCATGAGAGTTTGCATTTCTACCTTGCTCCTTAGTTTCGCACTTACATTAAGCATTTAAGTTTCAATCTTATCTTTATATTTATATTGTTATAGATTGAAACTTAGCCATTGCGGTAGAGATAGAAACACTTAGACAAAACCTAGTTTGCACATTCTAGTTTGATTAATTGCATAGGTTTTTCTCTAGGGATTTATTTGTGGCCTAGTTTAGAGAATGTTTTACAAGTCCTAATTCACCGCCGCTTAGGCGTCACCTGTTTCTTTCAGGGACCACGAGCACTGGTCGTTGGCTGTGACCAGAATGCGGCGTGGTGGAGCAGCTTGGAGACGTTGCGGCTGTTGGGGGTCTTCTTCTCTGCCGAAGGTCCTTAAGAAAAAGACACCATTGGCAAAGTGATACTGAAGACTTCCCTCCTTCTGTCGAAGGTTCTCAAGATGAAGACCTCTCTTAGAAGCAGCGATGCCAAGTGCCGAAGCTACCATCAGCTTTGGTTTATATCAAGAAGAGGATGAAAAGACCAGATAGACCCTAGTGATTTAAGTTATGCTTGTAAACAAATGTTGAGGGTCATGAATGTAATTTTACCCGGGCTACGTCCCATGCCTATAAATAGATGAACAGTGGCACCGTACTGTTCACACTGGATTGTAATCACTCTCTCGCGTCACGACCTTCAAGCAAGCCGAAGGTATCAATGTAACATATATTCTCTCAATACTCTTATAAGTTTTAAGAAATGCTAATATTAATGAATCAGTGACTTGTATCTATTAAACTTGTATTTAAGTATTTCAATTTATTTATAACATGATGAAGGCATGTCCTTCACGAGTCACGACCTTCATCCGATGATCATTGAATCCAAGAGGAAACAATGCTTCGAAGGATGAAGGTCCTTTATCTTTAACAATTGTGTTGCCTTGTTCTTGATTCATAGCATTTGAGAACAAGTGAGCAACATTGGCACCCACCTCCGGTGAACTCACTTCCATGACAGTGACAATGGCTTCGCAAGGAACTCAAACTTGGCATCTTTGGCTACGAAGTTGGTGCTCCCAATCATGGGCGGTTCAAGTTCTGAGCCAGCTAACAAGAAGCTGAAGAAAGAGGCACAAAGAAGGGTACAACATGTTGGAGTACAAGGAACCTTCATCAAGTCCAAGTGGTGACACATACCAATCACCTTCTCTCAGGAGGACCTTCAGCTCAAGGATTATCCTCATAATGATGCAATGGTTATATCTTGTGTCATCAAGGGGTTTCTGGTATATAATGTCCTTGTAGACACAGGTAGTGCAACAGATATTATCTTTGCAAAAGCTTTCAGGTAGATGCAAGAGCAGGATGATAAGATACATGATGCAACACATCCCCTCTATGGCTTCGGAGGAAGGCAGATAGTGGCACTTGGAAAGATAACAATGCTACCTTCGGCTATGTTCACGATACAAGGACAAAGCAAGTTGTCTTTAACATTGTTGATATGTAATATCCTTACAAAGCAATCATAAGTCGAGGAACATTAAATGCCTTCGAAGCAATACTTCATCCAGCATATCTATGCATAAAGATATTGTTGGGACCATGCTTCGTCGCCGAAGGTCTTGCGAAAAGAAACAGCTTCAGCTGAAGTTGCTTGAACATGATGCCGAAGATACCGTTCATGAAGCTTCGGAACTACAGCATATTCGAAGACGAAGGATCGAACCGACTTAAAGATAAAATGACCTTTTAGCCTTCAATGGTCTGAGTCATTGTTGTAAACTTTTATGAGGGGCATAATTGTAATTCTTCATGAGCTATGTCCTGCGCCTATAAATAGTGAACAGTATTCCTTTACTGTTCACGCATTCCTGTAATTGCTAATGCATCACTCGGGAATTATTGCTTGTCAAGGCAAAGGTATAAATGTATTTAAACGTTGTATTCAAACATCTTAAATTCATATAATAATATATGTGAATAAGATCATTTGTTTTTCAATACATTTATCTTTAATGTTTCATGTTTTAACTTTACTTTATGTTATCTTTATAAGCTTAATTACGAAGGTGAAACCTTCGTAATACTATGTTCGTGACCTTCGTCCGAAGTTCATCAAATCCTTATGGAGATAATGTTTCGCCGGACGAAGGGCATTTATATTTAACATTTTATGTTGCCTTGTTCTTAATTCATAGCATTTGAGAGCAAGTCCCCAACATTGGCGCCCACCTCCGGTGAACTCACTTCCACTTTTTTGAGCTGATGGCTTCGTTCAACATTCAAGCTGGAGCTGCTTCGGCTCCGAAGTTGATACTCCCGATAACAGGCGGTTCATGCTCAGAGCCAGCCAACAAGAAGCAGAAAAAGGAGGCACAGAGAAGGGTACAGCATGTCGGAGTGCAAGGACCCTTCATCAAGTCAAGATGGTCTCACATTCCAATTACCTTCTCCCAAGAGGATCTTCAACTCAAGGATTACCCACACAACGATGCTATGGTTATCTCTTGTGTGATCAAAGGGTTTCTGGTCCATAATGTTTTGGTTGATACAGGCAGCGCAGCTGATATCATATTTGCTAAAGCCTTCAGACAGATGCAAGAGCCTGAAGATAAAATTCATGATGCCACACATCCCCCATGCGGCTTCGGAGGAAGGCAGATTATAGCACTCGGCAAAATCACAATGCCAGTGACCTTCGGGTTTATCAACAACACAAGGACTGAACAAGTTGTGTTTGATATTGTTGACATGGAATACCCTTACAATGCAATCATTGGTCGTGGTACTCTCAATGCCTTCGAAGCAATTCTTCATCCAGCTTATCTTTGCATGAAGATACCTTCGGACCAAGGGCCCATTGCTATTCATGAAAGTCAGGAAGCTGCCAGAAGGGCCAAAGGAAATTGGACAGACTCAAAAGCAATCCATAATATAGATGGAGCTGAAGCTTGTGAGCAATACAAGTTCAGAAGGGAAAAAGCTGCTTCGGCTGATCAGCCGAAGCCCATGCTCTTATGTGAGGACATAGCAGAGCAGAAGGTGTTATTGGGATCTCAACTGTCCGAAGAACAAGAGAAAACCTTGATAAGGTTTTTGTTCAACAATAAAGATGTTTTTGCTTGGTCAGCTAATGATCTTTGCGGGGTTAACAGGGATGTCATTGAGCACTCGCTCAATGTTGATCCATCCTTCAGACCAAGAAAGCAAAGTCTTCGGAAGATGTCTGATGATAAAGCCGAAGGTGCTCGGAACGAAGTGAAAAGACTCCTCAGTGCCGGAGTTATCAGAGAAGTAAAATATCCAGAATGGTTGGCTAACACTGTTATGGTAAAGAAGGCCAATGGTAAATGGAGAATGTGTATCGATTTTACTGATCTCAACAAGGCCTGTCCGAAGGACGAGTTTCCATTGCCAAGGATAGATTCCTTAGTCGATGCAGCAGCTTCATCAGAGCTTATGAGTCTGCTGGATTGCTATTCAGGCTATCACCAAATCTGGATGAAGAAGGAGGATGAACCGAAAACCAGCTTCATAACCCCCAGTGGAACATATTGTTACCTTCGGATGCCTGAGGGGCTTAAGAATGCCGGAGGAAGCTTCAGCAGAATGACAACGAAGGTCCTCCATTCTCAGATAGGCAGGAATGTGCTAACTTATGTTCATGATATCATTGTAAAAAGCACGAAGCAAGATAATCACATTGCTGATCTGCAGGAGACCTTCGCTAATTTTAGACAAGCTGGTTTAAAGCTGAATCCAGAAAAATGTGTCTTCGGAGTGAAGAGGGGGAAATTTCTTGGTTGCCTAGTTTCAACAAAGGGCATTGAGGCTAATCCAAGCAAAATCGAAGGTATACTTCGAATGGAACCACCAAGTACAAAGAAGGGGGCTCAAAGATTGACAGGAAGGCTGACATCTCTCAACAGATTCATATCTAGATCAGCAGAGAGAAATTTACCATTTTTCGAAGTGCTGAAGTCAGCCGAAGTTTTTCAATGGGGACCAGTCCAGCAGAGAGCCTTCGAAGAACTGAAGCAATATTTGATAGATCTAACAACATTAACTCCACCAACGCCAGGGGCTCCTTTGTTATTATATGTGGCAGCTTCGCACTCAGCGGTAAGTGCAGCACTTGTCCAGGAGAAGCTTGAAGGCCAAGCCAAGAAAAAGGCCCCAATATATTTTGTATCTGAAGTTCTTAGTTTATCAAAGAAAAATTATACAGAATTGGAGAAAGTACTATATGCTATTTTGATGGCCTCCAGGAAGCTTCGACATTATTTTCAAGCTTACAACATAATTGTTCCTTCTTCACAACCTTTGAAGGAAATTATGAGAAACCGAGAAGCTACTGGAAGGATTGGAAAATGGACCGCAGAGCTCAATGAATTTTGTATTGATTATGTCCACAGATCTTCGATTCAGTCCCAAGCGTTGGCAGACTTCATTGCTGACTGGACGCCAGGGGCTCAGGAGGAAGAAATGAATAAAGATGCCGAAGCATGGACAGTGTTTTGCGATGGGTCTTGGGGAACCTTCATAGCAGGAGCAGCTGCTGTGTTGGTTTCACCTTCCAAAGATAAAACTTGTTATGCGGCGGGACTTGATTTCAGTTGTACAAACAATATTGCTGAATACGAAGCTCTTCTCTTGGGTCTTCGGAAGTTAAAGGCAATGGGGATCAGAAGGGCCATTCTTAAAACTGATTCCCAAGTTATTTCTGGTCATGTTGACAAGAGCTATAAAGCAAGAGATCCGAAGCTTGAAAAATATCTAGATACAGTCCGAAGGATCGAGGTTTCCTTTGAAGGATTCTCTGTTAAAAATATTCCTAGTGGAGAAAATGAATATGCTGATCTATTGGCCAAGTCAGCAGCACAGGGGCTGCCTTTACCTTCGGAAGTATTTTTTGAAACAATAAAAGCACCTTCGGTCGAGCTTCTTGAAAGAGCGGTCCTCAATATATCCCCTGTCTATAGTGAAGATTGGAGAACTGAAATCATCTCTTTCCTTCAGGGTAATTTTCTTTCAGACGACGAAGCCTACAACAAAAGAATAGAAGCAAGAGCTCGACCATATGTCATAATAGAAGGGGAGCTGTACAAGCGAGGGGTCTGTTCCCCATTGCTCAAGTGTTTATCCAGATCCGAAGGTATAGAATTAATGAAGGAAATACACGCAGGCCTGTGTGGATCTCACATTGGATCTATGCCTTTGCTTGGGAAAGTTTTTCATCAAGGATTTTATTGGCCAAAGGCAGCTTCGGATGCAGCGGATTTAGTCCAAAAGTGTGAAGGTTGTCAGAAATGTGCAAGAGATAAAAAACAACCTTCGTCTTTAACTCAATTAATACAACCCACTTGGCCGTTGCAGAGGTGGGGCCTTGATTTACTAGGTCCATTACCACCAGCACAGGGAAACTTAAGATATGTTGTAGTGGCAGTAGAATATTTTTCCAAGTGGATTGAGGCAAAGCCGCTAGCCACAATAACTTTGGTCACTATTCAAAAGTTTTTCTGGCAAAATATTGTTTGTCGCTTCGGAGTGTCGAAGGCCATTACTGTGGATAATGGGACACAGTTTGATTCTGAAGCTTTCAGAGAGTTTTGTGATCAAATTGGCACGAAGATCCATTTTGCATCAGTTCGACATCCGGAGTCAAACGGACTTGTCGAACGAGCCAACGGGATCATAATGACAGGAATAATGAAGTCAATCTTCAATCAGCCCAGGGGAAAGTGGCCAGACGAGTTAATCAAAGTGGTGTGGAGCCATAACACAACCATGTCAAGATCAACAGGCTTTACACCTTTCAAACTATTGTTTGGGGATGAAGCAATAACCCCGGAAGAGGCCAAAGCATGATCAATAAGAACGGTAACTTCGGCAGAAGGTGAAGACGAAGCTGATTGCTCTGTGGAAAAAGATGCTATAGAAGGGATCAGACTTCAGGCTGTGGAAAACATCAATAAATATCAAGCCGAAACAATAAAATGGCGAGACATAAAGGTTAAGCTGAAGAACATTGAACCAGGACATCTGGTGCTTCGAAGAGTAGCTAACCCAGAGACAGTTGGCAAATTACAGCTGAAGTGGGAAGGACCTTTTTTGGTAGTATCTTCGTCAAGACCCGGTTCCTATAGATTGAAGGATATGGACGGCAACGACATCCCTAGGTCATGGAATGCGGATGAGCTTCGGCGATATTATGTTTAATTTGATGTAATTTTTTCTATTTCTTTTTTGTGGCACCCTTTTCCTTTCCAAAGGGGGAGAAAGGTTTTTAATGGGGCCACAACTTGTAATTTTTCTTTCCTTATTTCGGTTCTATAAAAGTGATATCCCCCAAAAAATGTAAATGTAAAATGCCAAGGGAGAAGAAAAGAAAGCAGGGAGAAGCTCAAAAGTCGTTCCTAAGGGAATGCGGAGCTTACAGCGAAAAGTCAACGCTGATTCCGCTGAAAGTAAAAGGCGAAGAAGCTCCTAAAGGAGGCTTACAGCGAAAAGTCAACGTTGATTCCGCTGAAAGTAAAAGACGAAGAAGCTCCTAAGGGAGGCTTACAGCGAAAAGTCAACGCTGATACACTGAGAAGTAAACGATGAAGCTGAAAAGTGAAAAGATTTGAATCATTCTCAATATTCATCTCCACAATACATTTCATCATGTCATTTGCATTCATAAACATTCATTTAGACATATATAGAATCATCATCACATCACAGATTCGGCAATGAGGAGAGACTTTGAAAAAGGAAAATTTTTTATGCTTCGTTATGTACGAAAAGAAGGGAAGGTGTTTTTCGCCTTCGGCTCAAAAAAGAAGTTTCGTCCACAACAAAGCAGATTGTACACAGATAGCGGAAACAAAATATATTACAAGGTATGTACAAATTTACATGAGTTTTTCCATAATAATATTACAAAAGTCTTCCCAGAATTTTTGTAGGAAAGAATATTGCAGCAACTATCAAGCTTCAGCTTTGTCATGCTTCAGCTTCGTTATACTTCAGCTTCCTTATACTTCAGCTTCGTCATCCTACGAATATTAAAGAACAGAATAAGAAAGGTGCAAATTTCAAGGAGAAGGTAAAAGTAACAAATATAAGCTTCTTACCGGCTTAAGATGACTTCGAGCTTCGTCACCCGCCATTTTCCGCCCGCCATTTACCCAAATCTGGGTCATAAATCTATTTCCAATACTTCGAGCTAGGCTTGGAATATCTATCAGATCTGATGATGATAAGCTGAAGTTAGGCCTATTAACAATCTTTCCATGCGTGCAGCCATCCTTCAGAAAAGCGGTAGCTGTGCCCCGAGAAGCTACCAGGGCGCAGAAGTCAGCATGGCCACCAATAACTTCATCAAGAGCGTCAACCTCGCCTTCAATATATTCTAATGTGCTGAGCAAGTTTTCAGCTGAAGGTGTAAATTTTTTAGAGCTGGCTCCAATAGAATGAAACACGTCCTTCAGCCGCTGCACGCATCGGCTGCCGAATATTAGACATTTCTCTTGAAGCTCCTTCAAGGATTTTTGCAAATTTGAATTCTTTTCCATCTCAGTTTTAAGACTTGCTTCAAGCTGTTTCTTCTCCTGTTCAGATTTTTCTAGTTGTTTGAGCAATTCATCCTTTAAACTGTTATTCTCAGCTTGGACCTCAGCCAAGGAGCCTTCCATAGACTGAATAACAAAGTCTTTCTTCTCTAATGCACCTTCGTGTTCCTTAGTCATCATTTCAAGGTCCTGGATGGTGAAGTCTTTCTTTTTCAGAACAGCTTCATAATCTTCAACTTTTTCTTCCAAATCTTTGATGATAGTTTTAGTCTTCTCTTCTTCGAGATCTTGTTGCATTTTTAGAACCTTACTCAATAGTATACTCTGCCAAAACAATCTTCGTCAGTAAATGACCTAAAACATAAATAAAACAATAATAATAAAATTTGTTACCTTAAAATTAGCATAAAGCAGGCTTCCGGCGATATGGTGTCGTTGATATCTGCAGAGGTCAGCTTCTAGCTTCGGTAGGCCAACGCTTTTGGAGAGGGTTCTAACAACTTTAGCCTCAGTGCGGTTCCGAAGGCATCTTAACTTCCCTTCGTTGACCCCACCAAATAGCGTAGCCCCTGGCTTATACCCGCAAGATATGGCATATTTTTTCAACTCTTCCTTTTCGGCAACTGTTAGTTCTTGTCCAAGCAAGTCTTGAAAGTTAAAATTTTCTTCTTCTAAAGTGTCATCGATCTGCTCCTTTCCCTTTCCAGTTGCAGTGGTTACCGCAGCCACAGCAGCTTCTTCCTCAGCCATTTTCAGGAGAATATTGTCAATAACTTCAAGTGTAGTTTCCAGATTCGAACCTTCCGTGGTCCCATCTTCGGCCCCAGCAGCTTCGGCGTCGCCGGTTTCAGCTTCGGTGGTCTCCACTCTGGAAGCTTCGGCTGCGGCGCCTTCGGCTTCAGCGGTCTCGACAAAAGCAATTTTCGACACTGTTGCCGGTGGCGGCGTCTGATGAATCACATCTGCTATTTGAATAATTCTTCATTTTTTCGGCAGTACAGGACTTTCTTCTGCCGAAGCTGCTTTGTCCCTCTGAAAAAACTTCGTCAGTTCTGGCGCCAACGGACTTAGCTTGACAGGCAAGGGTTCAGTCATTACCTTCATAATCTCTTCTACTTCGGCAGCAGAAGGTGTCGCAGGAGTTTCTTCTTGAACCAATGCTTCCGGTTCCGGAGATGCAGTTCTCCTTTTTCTTGCAGCAGCCACCTTCGGCTCAGGGCTCAACTTTTCAGAAGTTTCCTTTTTCTTTTTGGCCACTTTGGTGCTTTCTTCGTCAACAGCGCTGGCGATTCTTTTTCTCTTCGGGCCTCCACCATCTCCGCCCAATCGACCATAGTCAGGATATTCAAAGCCTATAGCATCAAGTACTCTGTTTAGCCTTCGTTTCGGCCGGGTGCCGAAGGCTGCTGTCATCAATTGGTCCTCCTTTTTAGAGTAATTTCCAAGAATCTATGTGCTCATTATTTCGATTGTTTCGAGCCATTCTTGGCAGGGTGCTTTAAAGTATTTCTTGAATTTATAGTGATAGGGTAACCAGACAAGCTCCCCCTCTTTCTTCTCTCCTTTAGGCTTCGGCATAGCCCATTCCTTCATAGTTGGAAATACTTTGAAAGCCAGAAATTCCTGCACCAAATCCCTAGTGCCAATGTGCTCTGCAATAATTCTGAATTCAGCCAACGTCGTTTGGGTTGGACCTTCTGGTGTCATATTGCACTGAGGTCGGGTTTCTCCGAAGATTAGTTCAAGCGGACTCTGCACAAGCTTCTCCTTGTCGTCATCAACCTTGACGTAGAACCATTCCGATTTCTAGCCTGCCGGCCACTTGCTTCGATAGCTGATCACAGGAAATTTTGTGGTTTTCCGATATGCAAAGTTGTAACAACCAAAATTTTCATGTAGCCCATCCTTTCTGGCCTTAGTTTGGTAGTGTAGCTCGTGTACTCGGCAGAAACCTTCGGCAAATGGTTCCACTGCTTGGCTTCGGAGAGCCCAAATATAAACACTAAGCCTAACAATAGCGTTAGGAGTTAGCTGGTGAAAATAGATCCCAAATTTCTTCAGCACATCGGCAATCATCCTATTCAGAGGAAATCTCAGACCAGCTTTGAGGAAACTCTTAAAAATCACTATTTCATCTTTTTGTGGCTTCGGGGTAATCTCTTCTCCACCAAAGCGAATCATCTTCTTCTCATCTTCGCTGAAGTAGCCCGACTTCACCATCTTTGGGAAATCAGCCTTAGAGATAGTCGACTTTCCGAACTCCAGGTGACTAGGCTTGCTCGGTACTGCGATATTGTAATCATCGTCAGTACCAGCCTGCTCAATATCTGCTTGTTCTGCTTCAGCAGCAGGGATGTCTTCTGATGTCATCAATCCAGATCGCTTCATTGCTTCAGAGATAGGAACAGTTTCCGCACCTTCGGCTTCGTCTCCCTCGCGCTCAACTCTAGCAGTAGAGCGCACTCTGGCCATTTAATTTTGAATTTCTTGAAAAAATTCTTGGAAAATAATAGTCTTCTCTTCCGAAGCTATTCTTCTGACGAAGCAAATTCTAAATTGGAGCTTCGTTTGAATGCGAAAGTTAAGCTTCGGCTATGGTTGAAAATTTTAGCAGCAAAACAGTGCAATAGCAATGAATGCTGTGCTAACTTCACACCTACCCGTCTGTTTATATAGTGTTGCAGGTAAGAAGGTGAATCGTCAGGATTTTTACACCAGGCAAACAGTTGCTCGCATCCGCTGAACGGTGGGCCGCAAAAACCAGAACAGTGAATCTGCATGGTGGGACCGCTGCACGCTTGAAAGTTGTATCGTTTCTCGACAACGAGCTCAGGGAAGGTGTTTTTCGGACCTTCGGCTTCCAGAAGCCTAAGAGACTTTTTTTTCACGGATCAAGCTCGTTACGAAAAACGATCTAGCACCGTGAAGGGGCTACTGTTGGGACCATGCTTCGTCGCCGAAGGTCATGCGAAAAGAAACAGCTTCAGATGAAGCTGCTTGAACATGATGCCGAAGATACCGTTCACGAAGCTTCGGAACTACAACATATTCGAAGACGAAGGATCGAACCGACTTAAGATAAAATGACCTTTTAGCCTTCAATGGTCTGAGTCATTGTTGTAAACTTTTATGAGGGGCATAATTGTAATTCTTCATGAGCTGTGTCCTGCGCCTATAAATAGTGAACAGTATTCCTTTACTGTTCACGCATTCCTGTAATTGCTAACGCATCAATCGGGAATTATTGCTTGTCAAGGCAAAGGTATAAATGTATTTAAACGTTGTATTCAAACATCTTAAATTCATATAATAATATATGTGAATAAGATCATTTGTTTTTCAATACATTTATCTTTAATGTTTCATGTTTTAACTTTACTTTATGTTATCTTTATAAGCTTAATTACGAAGGTGAAACCTTCGTAATACTATGTTTGTGACCTTCGTCCGAAGTTCATCAAATCCTTATGGAGATAATGTTTCGGCGGACGAAGGGCATTTATATTTAACATTTTATGTTGCCTTGTTCTTAATTCATAGCATTTGAGAGCAAGTCCCCAACAGATATCATCAGACCAAGGTCCCATAGCTGTGCATGGAAGTCAAGAGGCTGCTAGAAGGGCTGAAGGGAATTGGATAGATTCAAAGGCTATCCATAACATAGATGAAGCCGAAGCTCATCAACAATATAAGCATAAAAGAGATAAAGTTGTCTCAGCAGACCAACTGAAGCCCATGCTTCTATATGAAGACATAGCCGAGCAGAAGGTGTTGCTGGGATCTCAATTGTTTGATGAATAAGAAAAAACTTTGTTGAGGTTTATGTTAAACAACAAGGATGTCTTTGCTTGGTCAGCCAATGATATTTGTGGTGTCAACAAAGATGTTATCAAGCATTCACTTAATGTAGATCCGGCTATCAGGCCAAGGAAGCAGAAGCTTCGGAAGATATCCGATGACAAAGACGAAGGTGCCAGAAATGAAGTCAAAAGGCTTCTGAGTGCCGGAGTAATCAGGGAGGTAACATATCCAGAGTGGTTGGCCAACAATATGATGGTGAAGAAGGCTAATGGAAAGTGGAGAATGTGCATTGATTTTAGAGATCTCAATAAGGCATGTCCGAAGGAAGAGTTCCCTTTGCTAAGAATAGACTCCCTTGTGGATGCAGCAGCTACCTCGGAGCTCATTAGTCTATTGGACTGCTATTCAGGCTACCATCAAATTTGGATGAAGAAAGAAGATGAGCCCAAAACAAGCTTCATAACCCCTAGTGAGACCTAATGCTACCTTCAGATGCCTGAGGAACTCAAGAATGCTGGAGGAAGCTTCAGCAGGATGACTGAAAGGGAAATGTGCCTTTGGGCCATTTCTATAATGTTTTCGTAATTTAGTGTCCAACACATATTAAGTGAGTTGATTATGTGCCAAACAAGTAAGAAGTGCAAATCATGTAACAAGTTACGTTTCTAGACTTAGTACATTGTTTTGAGTACTAACATATTCTGTCTAAGTGCTAGAAACAGGAAAAGAAAGAAATGCAAAAGACTTGGCTTGGTACAGCCAAAGTCCAGCTCGGCTTGGCACACTGGACTGTTCGGTGGTGCACCGAACAGTGTCCGGTGCGCCAGGTCAGCCTCCGGTGAACAGGCCACTCTCGGGAAAAATTGGCGGCGTACGACTATAATTCACCGGACTGTCCGGTGGTGCACCAGACTGTCCGGTGAGCAAACGGCCGCCAGTGCAACGGTCAGTCGCGCAATCCGCGGGCGACGCGTGGCCCGCACAAACGGTCGGCAGGGGGCACCGGACTGTCCGGTGCGCCAACTGCCACGAATCTGCAACGGTCGTCTGCGCCAGAATAGGAAGGAGATCCGCACCGGACCGTCTATAGTGACTTTCCGGTGGTGCACCAGACTGTCCGGTGGTGCACCGGACAGTCCGGTGCACCACCCGATAGAAGGCAACTTTGGCCTTCCTTGTTGGCCTCCAACGGCTCCTAGCTGCCTTGGGGCTATAAAAGGGACCCCTAGGCACATAGAGGAGTTACCCCAAGCATTCAAGAAACATTCTAAGCCTCCAAGACTCCAACTTCACGCATTTGATTCTTTGAGATAGTGAATTGAGCTCCATTTGAGTTGTGAACTCCGAGAGATGTGTTTTGAGCTCAAGTTGTGACTTGTGTGCGTGATTGTGCTGTGATTTGAGTCTTGTGTGTGTTGCTCTCCCCTTCCTTACTTTCGTACATCTTTTGTGATCTTCATTGTAAGGGCGAGAGGCTCCAAGTTGTGGAGATTCCTCGCAAACGGGAGAAAGATAAAGAAAGGAAAAACTGTGGTATTCAAGTTGATCATTGGATCACTTGAAAGGGGTTGAGTGCAACCCTCGTCCATTGGGATGCCACAACGTGGAAGTAGGCAAGTATTACTTGGCCGAACCACGGGATAAAAATCGCGTGTCTCTTGTGTGATTTACCTTTGATTATCTATGTTCACAAGAACTCGCTTCAAGCTACTTAGCTGTTCTAACTTACATAACAAAGTTTTGTGGCTATTAGTGTTGAATTTTACAGGATCACCTATTCACCCCCTCTAGGTGCTCTCAATTGGTATCAGAGTCGTTCTCTTCATTTAAGGGACTAATCGCCCGAAGAGATGGATCCTAAGGGAAAGGGGATGGTGGTCAACGACAAGGAGAAGGAGTCCCTTTTCAACGAGCCAAGGGACGACAAGCCCACTGACTCATGATCGAGTCACAAGAAGAGGGACGGGAAGAAGAAGAGGCGGATCCAGAAGATCATTTACTACGACAGCGATGCCTCCTCTTCTTCACCAAGAGACGACAACGACGATGACTCGTCTAAAAAGAAACCGGTTAATCAAAACTATTCTTTTGATTACTCTCGTATTCCGTTCAATTCCAATGCTCATTTGCTTTCAATTCCTCTTGGTAAACCTCCACACTTTGATGGAGAAGACTACTCTTTTTGGAGTCACAAAATGCGTAGTCACTTATTTTCTCTCCATCCTAGTATTTGGGAGATAGTTGAAAATGGAATGCATTTCGATAGTTCGGATAACCCGGTGTTTATTAACGAACAAATTCATAAGAATGCACAAGCTACCACTGTTTTGCTAGCATCTTTGTGCAGGGATGAATACAACAAGGTGAGCGGCTTGGACAATGCCAAGCAAATTTGGGATACCCTCAAGATATCACACGAGGGAAACGACGCCACCATGATCACCAAGATGGAGTTGGTGGAAGGCGAACTGGGAAGATTCGCAATGATCAGGGGAGAGGAGCCAACACAAACATACAACAGGCTCAAGACCCTGGTCAACAAAATTAGAAGCTATGGAAGTACAAGATGGATGGACCATGACGTCGTTCGACTAATGCTAAGGTCATTTACGGTAATTGACCCCCATCTTGTCAACCTTATTCGTGAGAATCCCAGGTACACCAAGATGACGCCCGAGGAGATTCTTGGGAAGTTTGTGAGCGGGCGCATGATGGTGAAAGAGGCTCGATATGTGGACGATGCTCTAAACGGTCCACTACCCGTCCACGAGCCTCAAACCATTGCCCTCAAAGCAACCAGCAATAGGGAGATGCTACCAAGCAAGGTGGCACAAGTGGAGGCCGTGGGCCTCAACGAAGATGAGATGGCGCTTATCAGCAAGCGCTTCAAGACCACATTGAAAGGACGCAAGCAGTACCCCAACAAGAGCAAAGCAAGGGGAAAGCGCTCCTGCTTCAAATGCAGCAAGACTGGTCATTTCATAGCACAATGTCCTGATAATGATGACCAGGAACAAGAAAAGCATGGGAAGAGGGAAAAGAAGAAGGTCTACAAGAATGTGAAGGGCAAGGCGCACCTTGGTAAAGAATGGGATTCAGACTGCTCTTCATCCGACTCCGACGATGAAGGACTGGCAGCCTCAGCCTTCAACAAATCTTCACTCTTCCCAAACGAACACCACACCTGCCTCATGGCCAAGGAAAAGAAGGTGAGTGTTCGAGATTCCCCTAAGTACTCTACTTCTAGTGATGAGGATTCTAGTGATGATGAAGTAGATTACTCTAGCTTGTTCAAAGGATTAGATAGAGCTAAAGTAGAAAAGATTAATGAACTAATTGATGCTTTAAATGAAAATAATAGACTTTTAGAAAAGCAAGAGGATATTTTGTATGAAGAGCATGATAAGTTTATTAGTGTTAAAAAATCTCTTGCTCTAGAGATTAAAAGGAATGAAATGCTATCTTCTGAGTTATCTGCCTGCCATAAAACTGTGTCTAGTTTAAAGAGTGTAAATGATGATTTAAATGCTAAGCTAGAAAAAGCAAATAAATCTAGTTCAAGTATAGAGCATGTTAGTATTTGTAATAGATGTAAGGATTTTGATGTTGATGCTTGTGATGAACACCTTATGTCTATTACTAAATTAAATGATGAGGTGGCAAGTCTTAATGCTCAACTTAAGACTTACAAGGTTGATTTTGATAAGTTAAAATTTGCTAGGGATGCCTACACCATTGGTAGACACCCCTCAATTAAGGATGGACTTGGTTTTCGAAAGGAAACCAAGAACTTAACAAGCCAAAAGGCTCCCGTTCTCAACAAGGAGAAAGGGAAGGCTCCTATGGCTAGTAGTTCTAAAAAATGTCATGCTTACATTTATGCTAGAAAATTTGCTAGAAATGCTCATTATAATAGGAGTTATGATGCATTTAATTCACATGCTATGTTTGCTTCTAGCTCTACTTTTGTGCATGGTAGAAGTAAGCCTAGGAGAAATCATGTTGTGCATCATGTGCCTAGGAAAGTATGTAATGAACCTTCTACTATTTACCATGCTTGCAATACTTCTTTTGCAATTTGTTGTAAGAATGAAAAAGTAGTTGCTAGGAAGTTGGGATCCAAATGCAAGGGAGATAAGACTTGTATTTGGGTTCCAAAGGCTATTGTGACTAACCTTGTAGGACCCAACAAGAGTTGGGTACCTAAAACCCAAGTGTAAATTACCTTGCAGGTTTATGCATCCGGGGGCTCAAGCTGGATTATCGATAGCGGATGCACAAACCACATGACGGGGGAGAAGAAGATGTTCACCTCCTACGTCAAGAACAAGGATTCCTAGGATACGATCATCTTTGGAGATGGGAATCAAGGCAAGGTCAAAGGCTTGGGCAAGATAGCACAACAATTGTTTGTTTAAACGTATTTCTAGTAGAGTCGCTTGGTTACAATCTCTTGTCTGTAAGTCAATTGTGCCACATGGGCTACAATTGTTTGTTTAAAAATGTTGATGTTTCTGTCTTTAGAAGGAGTGATGGTTCATTAGCATTTAAGGGTGTATTAGACAACAAACTCAGTTGATTTTTCGAAAGAGGAGGCCGATCTAGATGCATGCTTAATAGCTAAGACTAGTATGGGCTGGCTGTGGCATCGCCGTCTAGCACATGTTGGGATGAAGAACCTTCATAAACTTCTAAAGGGAGAACATGTGTTAGGACTAACCAATGTCTGCTTCGAAAAAGATAGACCTTGTGCAGCTTGTCAGGCAGGGAAACAGGTGGGAAGCACTCATCACAGCAAGAATGTGATGACAACATCAAGACCACTGGAGCTTCTTCACATGGACCTCTTCGGACCCGTCGCCTACCTTAGCATCGGGGGAACTAAGTATGATCTTGTAATTGTAGATGACTTTTCCCGCTTCACTTGGGTGTTCTTTTTGTAGGATAAATTAGAAACCCAAGGGACCCTAAAGTGCTTTCTAAGGAGGGCTCAAAATGAATTTGAGCTCAAGGTGAAAAAGATAAGGAGCGACAACGGGTCCGAGTTCAAGAACTTACAAGTTGAGGAGTATCTTGAGGAGGAAGGTGTCAAGCATGAGTTCTCCGCTCCCTACACACCACAGCAAAATGGTGTGGTAAAGAGGAAGGATAGGACACTTATCGACATGGCGAGGACGATGCTTGGAGAGTTCAAGACGCCCGAGCGGTTTTGGTCTGAAGCTGTGAACACAGCTTGCCACGCCATAAACATGCTCTATCTACATCGTCTCCTCAAGAAGACCTCCTACGAACTCCTTACCCAGAAGAAGAGGCCTTGCAAGATCCGGACTGGGTGTTGGCCATGCAGGAAGAGCTCAACAACTTCAAGAGGAATGAAGTTTGGAGCCTGGTGCCACATCCAAAGCAAAATGTTGTGGGAACCAAGTGGGTGTTCCGCAATAAGCAAGACGAGCACGGGGTGGTGACAAGAATCAAGGCTCGACTTGTGGCAAAAGGTTATGCCCAAGTCGCAGGTTTGGATTTCGAGGAGACTTTTGCTCCTGTGGCTAGGCTAGAGTCTATTAGAATATTATTAGCCTATGCCGCTCACCACTCTTTCAGGTTGTTTCAAATGGATGTGAAGAGCGCTTTCCTCAATGGGCCAATAAAGGAGGAGGTGTACGTAGAACAACCCCCTGGCTTTGAGGATGACAGGTACCCTGACCATGTGTGTAAGTTGTGACACCCCAGGTGTCTGTTTCGTGTTGTGACGGGAGATTTATCCTAATCTCGGATGCTCAGTGGAAATTTCTATTTCTCGATCGTGTCTATCTCTGTTTATCCAGATTTCTCATTCACATTTCATCGAATTCAGAGTTACTCAGTCTCACAGAAGGCCAATTTTGGAGCCTGTTAAAACTTTTAATTCTTGGGACGAATACGAACTCGATGATCCATCTCGAATTATAAATCTCATCTGAAGCCATTTAATCAAACTCTCGACGGCTGTTATTTGATCTGAGCCCGAGTCTAATTCCTCGAACCCCGATCGATGTCCGACTGTTTTAATCCGAGTCCGTGTTCTCAAACGGAATACTCAGTATGTCGTCCTCTAATTAATTCTTATCCGACTCGGCTTAACACCTCTGTGCCCAATCCGATTTCAAAATTCAACATCGGCGACGATTTTAAATGTCACGATTTGTCTCTTTTAATCATAAATCCGAAAGTCGGTCGTATCCCGAGACAATTTACTTTCAAATCACACATAGGGAATTATTTTTGAGCGAAATCCAATCAGACTCCCGGCCGAGTTAATCGCTCGATCGTCCGTTCGTCCGAACTCTATTCGCTTTGTTCTCCATAGAAACAAATTCCGCAGGAGCAGTTTTATTCCGGGAAATAATTTAGCGCGACCCGTTTGAGTGTTTTGGGCCGAATCCAGTCCAGCCCGTTTGGCCCATTTAAAACCCTAGCCCTAGAGCTCTTCTATAAATAGAAGGACCCCTCACTTGCACTTGGCTTTTATTCATCTACCCCCCTAGCCGCCACTTTGTTTTTCTCCCTGTCTTCTTCTCCCACATGGCAGCAGCCCACACCTTCTTCCTCCCTGCGCCCAGCCTTCCCCAAGCTCTAGCGCGCAGGGCAGCAGCGCCCCTTCTGCTCCATGGCCGCCTGCAGTCCCCATGGTCGACGCCTCTGCTCGGCCAGCAGCCATGGACGCCCAGGCCAGGAGCGCCTTGAGCTCGCCCCTGCTGCTCCGGTTGCTCATCTTCCCCGACGCCGTCAGCCTCCTCCAACGTCGGCCCCTTTCTAGCTCGACGCCTCCAGCACCCATGGTCGGACCTTTGCCCTTCTCTGGCTCGCGCCCTCTGTTGCAGACCGATGCCTCCGCTCGGCCAGCCGCCAGGGCATCCGAAGTTCCCTGTGCTCGGCGCCCCTTCCTGCGTAGCTCCCTCCTCCCTCTGTCCCTTGCCACAGGAGCTCCCTGGGCGCAGCCGACGCCCTGCACAGCAGCGCCCCTGCTCCATTTTTTTCCCTCTGCTCTCGGTCGCTAGCAGCCATGGTGCTGGCCTCTGCTCCCTGTGCGGCATGCTCTGCTCGCCGGTGAGTTCATGTGCTCACGGCACCTCTCCCTGCCTTCTCTCTGTCCCCAGCGACCAGCAGCAAGGACAACCCCCTTCCCTCGCTCCTTTTCGATGTGCGCGAGGTGTTCGACACAATGCCTGCGAGGAAGATATATTGTCACAGCACCATCGACGCTCGCCGGGTATTTGCTGTTTTTGCGCAACCCCAAACATCGACGTCGTTCACCCCGGTGAGACCGTGACGCTCCTTGTTCGATTCCGCATCGGTGTTATTTTCATATTACTAATTGTGAATGTGTGCTGTTTTGTTTTTGTTTTGTGGAGGAGAGGCACCCCGTGTTTTGCGAGGAGAAGGCAAGCCGCTCAACGCTCGTCGGATGTTCGTAGCGATGCACAAATCGGAATCACCATCGTCCTCACAAACACCGATTGAGTTTGTTTATGGTGAGCCGATGCATGTCGTTCTCGCTCGATTCGTTTAATTAATTTGAATGGATGTGTGTAAAATGTTTTGGTTATATGTAGTGGCAAGGTCGCATTCACGTTTTGGTAAACAAATGTGTCATAATTGTTTTATGTGATGAGTAAGTCTGGAAATACAAGTTATATGAGGATTGAATTAGTACGCGTATGTGTGTGTGTGTCGTGGTGTATTATAGTGATGGTGGCGTAAGATATTTGATTGAGGTGTGTGGGTATATGCCGTAATATGGTTATACTCGCAACAAAGAAATATGTATGTCTTGTTAACACAACGTTTAGGTTGATGTCGTATAACCGTGTGAAGAATGCTCCCGATGGTCATGTGACTAAAGGGTGATGTAGTGGCAAGCGAGAAGTAAGTTCAATATTTTTTAAACGATTAGTTGATAGCACATATCGGCTTCGTCATGATTTTTGTTGTATGGCGGATCGAAGCCTTGTCGTCGTAGTCTCGGGGATTTTTTGGAAGTGTGCTGGTGCTTTACTGATGGGGTTGTATGTACTTGTGATGTATTACAATAGCTGTGTGTCGTGCAAGTATCCACAAATGGTGAAAGGTGGTGTATGTTGGTAATTAGAAAATGGTCACTTCGTTAGCCAATAGCCAAGCTTATGCCGAGATTTAAAATATGGGCAAGTTAAATTGAAATCATGCTTATCTAGGCGTGTGGTTAAATAATAATAACTTTGGCTTGTGTAGTGAGGTGGTGACATGCCGAAGTAGTCATCGCTTCCTCTGTGTTTTTAAGTCGAGTCAAAATATGGGGTACTAGTAGTACGCTAGGCAGGCGGTGTTCCAAATAGATAAATCAAGTAATGTGGTAGTTGTCAAGCATGATAGAGGTTGAGTCACTTAGGTTATAAATTGATGCTCGACATGTGAGGTCTCCTAAAATATGGTGTTTTAAGTGACTTGTGTGTTGTTCAGTTTAAGTTGAGAAAATGGTTAAGAAAAACTAATTAACCTTCTCCCACCTATGTTTTTGAGTTGCGAAGTCTAAAATACTTTGCTAAGTGTTATACCGGTTAACCAACTTGTTAGATGACTTTAGTTAAGCTCGTGGTCACGATGATTTGCTTGTTGTAGTCTAAATACGTATGGTTGTGGTCGCGGATGAAAAGTATTAGTGCTCATGTGAGGTCTAAGTTAAAATGCAAATTATGGTGTGAACAGACTTCGATATCGATTATCGGGGAGAATGCGTTGTTAATTAAATATGGTACTTCTACTGCTCATAATGACACGGATAAAATTTGTAAGTCTACTTGTTAGTGCTCATTTGATTAATTTAACTCTAACAAATGGTAAAGTGTTAGAATAACTCAAGTCTCTAAAACATGGCAATTCTTGAATTATATAGAAGCTGAAATTTAGTAATTGCTGTTTTGGACTGCACGCAGCGATTTCCCCGTACTGTACGTTTGACGAACTAAATGGTGTTTTCTTTAGATATGTGCTATAGAAAAGTGGTAGATAACTTTATTATCTTGCTATTGTTAAATTTTGACAGCCATAAGTCTCATCGTTTAAGAGTTATGCTTTTTACAAATTCAGTAACGGAATCTGTCCAAATTCTGTACAGATTTCAGAAGCTTCATTGTTTGCTTAAGTTAACGTTAGAATCAGTCCTTATCCATTATAAGAAAGTTGTAGAGGCTTTTCTTATCTTGCTTGTGTTAAAATTTCATAACTATAGGCCTGACGGTTTAAGAGTTATGAATTTTACAAACTGGTTGCTGTGTTCTGTCCACTGTCAGAACAGATTTCGAAAACTGTAATGTTTGATTGAGTTAAACCTGGAATCACTTCTTGGTGATTATAAAAGTTATGTAGTGCTTTTGCTGATCTTTTCAAAAAGTCTTGGATCACTATTTTTGGTGGTCTGAAACTTAAGTTATGAATGTTTCAAATATGAAGACTGAATCTGTCCAGTTCTGGACAGCAAAGTCTTTTAGTGATGTTTATCCTTAGTTAAATAGGGAATCACCTTGAGATGTTTATAAATGATATGTAGACAATTTTATTACCTTTCCAGAAAGTCTAGGATCACCTTGTTTGGATGCCTGAATCTGTCCAAATCTGGACAGAGCTACTGTGTTTGCACAATTCGACCTTGCTAAGAGTCTAATCATATTGAGATGATAATACCAAAATTGTAGAACAATTTCTAAGCTTTCCAGAAAGTCCTAGTTTAATATTTTTGAACTAATAATTGAAAAGTTATGATAAAAACAAGTGACTGCTGTGTTGCTGTCCCGAAAATCTGCAAATGCGTTTTTAATTGTTTAGTTCACCCTTCTCGCTAAAAATGCTTGGTTTGCTTTTAAATAATGTAGATTTGCCATGGCTAAGCTAGAGATGACATGTGTGTCTTGTTTTATATGTTCTTTTATATAGTGGTGCGATATAGGAGTTCCTTAGACATTGACGCTTATGTCCTCTATTGAATTTGTGTTGTCGATGATGCTTGTGCACGATCAATAGGAGAACTAATGAAAAGCCGTATCCAAATAAATAAAATGCGCGTACCTGTAATGTCATAGTTGTGTTGCGTAAATAAATAATATGTTGTTGTCTTTTTAAAGGTGTTAATATTGGTCGTCGATAACGTGTAGATAACTAATGCTAGCGTATGGTTGTTTACGGTGTCTTCTCATTTAATGTTTAGTTCGCCGCTGTGTCTTTGTATATCTTGTGTTACTTTCATTATATTCATACATATGCATCTTGCATCTCATATAGGACCGAGAGATGATGATCGAGCAACTGATGTGGTGCCAACCACAAGATGCAGTTGGTGGACGACCTGAAGAATGATGGACATGACCAGTAGATGCTCGCCAAGCGAGTACCTCCCCCAACAAACACTATCTAAGTGTTAAATTAAAGGCAAGCCCCGGTTTTATGCATAACCGTTTATATATACTATTTTACTACACTTAATGTTTGTAGGCTTGTACTGTGCACTTAAGTGTAGGAGTTGACTGGAACCATAGTTGCATGAACTCAGGATTCCTTTTGAGATGGATACTAGTATGCTAGGTCGAGTAGCTGCTTTACTAATTAGGGATCTCGGTAGAAGTCGAGTGATTTTTCTAGCACTCGCGCGAGGTCAGGAATTGGTTGTATCCATTTTGATATCGTAATGATTGTGGTCTGTGGACAACGGTCCATGGGGATGCGTTGTCTACAAGACAGAAATTGGAATAAGGATTAAGGTGTGGTACCGTGAGTCAAGCGTTTGAACGTATTAAGCACATGCCGAGAAATATGGTAAATCGGTAAGCCTAGTACCTGATTGAACCTGGCAGCAGATTGCCCTCCTCACGCGACCTGAGACGTGGTCTCCCATTCCGGTTATGGTGGGTACAAGTGCGGTCACTGCACGATGGCAGTCGGGGTCAATGAGGCATTGTACGCCAAGGCGGTGAGCCCCTCTCTGCTGACGGGGAATCGATGGGGACGGTTGATGTGTGTGGGGACGGAGTGCCTCGCCACGTCGTGTGTTTAGGTTTACCTTGCAAGGTTTAAAAACTCGATTCGAATCGTCTGCTTCTCGCAGCTAATGAGACTGCTTGATCCATGCTGCTACATTGAGTAACAAGTGGAAATGTGTTGTTTTGGCAAAAGATGTTGATTGATAAAATGTTTGATACCATGTATGATTAGCTAGGTACTCATCTAGTTTAAAAAGGATCATACTAAAACTTGAAAAGCTAAAACTTGATTTTAGACTAAGCTAGTGCTTTTGGCAAACCAAACCCCTCAGCCAAACAGCTGCATGTCTAGAGGTAGAGGAGTAGACTCCTCACACCGGGTAAGTCTAGCTGAGTATTAGTATACTCAGCCTTGCTTGTGGCACAATTTTTGCAGGTACTCCTTAGGATGATTCATTGTTGGTGTGACTTGGCTTTCATCCCTGCCACCGGGATTGATGGTCGAGTGGGTTACTGCTTCCACAGGAGAGGACCAGGAGGAGTAGCATGGTCAGGCTTCGCCATGTTACTTGGTTTTCTTCATTAGTTATTTCCGCTGCATTAAAATTTATGGTTATTATTTCTGAAACTCCGATAATGTAATCACTAATGATACTTATTAAATTTGTGGTATTATGTTTTATTGTATTTCTCTGTGCCTCACCTTCGTGTGAGCTAGTGGTATTCGATCCTGGATAAGTGGCTTTATCGGACTAGATCCGAGGGACTAACGGGTTATTCCTGTTTAAGTGTGTTGCTGCCCTTAAGGGTGCGACTTGGGCACTTAAGTTGGAATAATTCGGGCGGTTCTGCCACAGCTGGTATCGGAGCGAATACCACCACAGAGGAATCAATAAGTCATGATTACCAACCTTGTCTAAAGTAAAACTTGTTAGAAACCAAAGTTGGATAGATCGTCAGGACGATAAGGATAGACTTAGGACGTGAAGCCTTAGGAAATAGATGGGTAGCTAGGTGGCTAGTTATTTAGGCCATAAAGGCTAGTACTACTATTAATAAGGATGCTGTAGCAAGCACCCTAAAAATTAGTTAGGTCTGAGAAGACGACTAGAATGAGCATGCATCATGATTGTCGCATCATTGTCTCTTGTGCACCAACATGCTTCTCTCACCTTTATTCCAATTAATAAGAAATTGTGAATAATGTGCTGTATTGCTATGAACTGCAAAAAAAATGTCTTATCCTGTGTGTCATGATAGTCTTGACTAGGTTGTGTTATGTGCTTCTCTTGTCTTGCTATCTAGGTGGTATTGCATTTGTTTAACCCTTTTTGCCAAAAAAATGTTGCTTGTTTTGCCCATAAAAAGACCCCCCACTTTAAACAACCTAGTGGTTAGCAAGTGAAACCAAAAAAAATCACCTGCTTATGTTAGTTTTTCTAGCCCTTGTGAGTTTATCCTTGAAATTACACCTGCACAGCTTGTAGACCCCCATAGCTTGGCCGCTATACAAACCCAAGTCTCCTTGTGCACTTGTTACGTCAAAAAAAATCGTTGTTTGGTGTCTAGTTGCGCAACCCCTATCAAGGCCATGTTTCTTTCCATAAGTCCTTGCCACTAAAACTTCATAGCGTTTATGTTGATCATCCAGCTGATCTTGTTGCCTACCTCTCCTTTCACATGGATCTCGTGATCTTTTTACTTGTGAATCATGTGGTGGCTCAATCATCCGAATCTCTTGATCCTTTAATGATTCTGCCCTATTATCTGGTTATCTGCTGTAACCCGTTCTCAAGCATCAGATGTTGATCTGCCTAAATCTCTCATTTCTGGTCATTCTCATACCCCCTTCTCCGAGGATCATGATGCTTGTTTTATCAACTTATCTCTAAACGACATATCCATGTCGATTAATGGATGTTGTTGTTATCTTTGGATCTCTCATGTCTCTAAAAGCTTATCAGTCTCGATCTCATGGTTGGTTCCTCCTCATATCCACTCTCATATAAATCTCTGACCTGATAATCTCCGCATTAATCATAAAATAATTCTCTGAGTTGAAGAGTTCTCATGTGATGCTCTTTTTGTCAGCAGCCTCTGCTTCAACTCCGGTCACATCCTTAATTTCTGAGCAATACTCTCATGGGCTCCATCTATCTATGCTATGTGAATTTCTTATTAGTTGCGTTTGGTAATGATGTCATGACTAACGACTGATGGTGCCGCGACGATACTGAGAGCCTACTATGGTGCACACATGGTTGAGCTGCTCGGCACGCGCTGGTATCACAGTTAATAGTCATGATCCATTACGAGACTATACTGATGTGCTACCTTTTGTGAACATTCTCTCAGAGTTATCGCTGCATTTTGTCTCAACATGTCGCGATATTCTATCCAAATCTATCTTCAGTATCTTTTCAGATACCCTCTCATGAAATTGCATCTATCTTCAGTCTGAGAGTTACATGCTTCTCCACCCTTAAATATCCTCATCTGAATCTTGGGACGAGATTCTTTTAAGGGGGAAGGCTGTGACACCCCAGGTGTCAGTTTCGTGTTGTGATGGGAGATTTATCCTAATCTCGGATGCTCAGTAAAAATTTCTATTTCTCGATCGTGTCTATCTCTGTTTATCCAGATTTCTCATTCACATTTCATCGAATTCAGAGTTACTCAGTCTCACAGAAGGCCAATTTTGGAGCCTGTTAAAACTTTTAATTCTTGGCACGAATACGAACTCGATGATCCATCTCGAATTTTAAATCTCATCTGAAGCCATTTAATCAAACTCTCGACGACTGTTATTTGATCTGAGCCCGAGTCTAATTCCTCGAACCCCATTCGATGTCCGACTGTTTTAATCCGAGTCCGTACTCTCAAACGGAATACTCAGTATGTTGTCCTCTAATTAATTCTTATCCGACTCGGCTTAACACCTCTGTGTCCAATCCAATTTCAAAATTCAACATCGGCGACGATTTTAAATGTCACGATTTGTCTCTTTTAATCATAAATCCGAAAGCCGGTCGTATCCCGAGATAATTTAATTTCAAATCACACATAGAGAATTATTTTCGAGCGAAATCCAATCAGACTCTCGGCCGAGTTAATCGCTCGATCGTCCGTTCGTCCGAACTCTATTCGCTTTGTTCTCCATAGAAACAAATTCCGCAGGAGCAGTTTTATTCCGGGAAATAATTTAGCGCGACCCGTTTGACTGTTTTGGGCCGAATCCAGTCCAGCCCGTTTGGCCCATTTAAAACCCTAGCCCTAGAGCTCTTCTATAAATAGAAGGACCCCTCACTTGCACTTGGCTTTTATTCATCTACCCCCCTAGCCGCCACTTTGTTTTTCAACCTGTCTTCTTGTCCCACACGGTAGCAGCCCACACCTTCTTCCTCCCTGCGCCCAGCCTTCCCCAAGCTCTAGCGCGCAGGGCAGCAGCGCCCCTTCTGCTCCATGGCCGCCTGCAGTCCCCATGGCCGACGCCTCTGCTCGGCCAGCAGCCATGGACGCCCAGGCCAGAAGCGCCTTGAGCTCGCCCCTGCTGCTCCGGTTGCTCATCTTCCCCGACGCCGTCGGCCTCCTCCAACGCCGGCCCCTTTCTAGCTTGACGCCTCCAGCAGCCATGGCCGGACCTTTGCCCTTCTCTGGCTCGCGCCCTCTGTTGCAGACTGATGCCTCCACTCGGCCAGCCGCCAGGGCATCCGAAGTTCCCTGTGCTCGGCGCCCCTTCCTGCGTAGCTCCCTCCTCCCTCTTTCCCTTGCCATAGGAGCTCCCTGGGCGCAGCCGACGCCCTGCACAGCAGCGCCCCTGCTCCATTTTTTTCCCTCTGCTCTCGGCCGCTAGCAGCCATGGTGCTGGCCTCTGCTCCCTGTGCGGCATGCTCTGCTCGCCGGTGAGTTCATGTGCTCACGGCACCTCTCCCTGCCTTCTCTCTGTCCCCAGCGACCAGCAGCAAGGACAACCCCCTTCCCTCGCTCCTTTTCGATGTGCGCGAGGTGTTCGACACAATGCCTACGAGGAAGATATATTGTCACAGCACCATCGACGCTCGCCGGGTATTTGCTGTTTTTGCGCAACCCCAAACATCGATGTCGTTCACCCCGGTGAGACCGCGACGCTCCTTGTTCGATTCCGCATCTGTGTAATTTTCATATGACTAATTGTGAATGTGTGCTGTTTTGTTTTTTTTTTTGTGGAGGAGAGGCACCCCGTGTTTTGCGAGGAGAAGGCAAGCCGCTCAACGCTCGTCGGATGTTCGTAGGGATGCACAAATCGGAATCACCATCGTCCTCACAAACACCGATTGGGTTTGTTTATGGTGAGCCGATGCATGTCGCTCTCGCTCGACTCGTTTAATTAATTTGAATGGATGTGTGTAAAATGTTTTGGTTATATGCAGTGGCAAGGTCGCATTCACGTTTTGGTAAACAAATGTGTCATATTTGTTTTATGTGATGAGTAAGTCTGGAAATACAAGTTATATGAGGATTGAATTAGTACGCGTATGTGCGTGTGTGTCGTGATGTATTATAGTGATGGTGGCGTAAGATATTTGATTGAGGTGTGTGGGTATATGCAGTAATATGGTTATACTCGCAACAAAGAAATATGTATGTCCTGTTAACACAACGTTTAGGTTGCTGTCGTATAACCGTGTGAAGAATGCTCCCGATGGTCATGTGACTAAAGGGTGATGTAGTGGCAAGCGAGAAGTAAGTTCAATATTTTTTAAATGATTAGTTGATAGCACCTATCGGCTTCGTCATGATCTTTGTTGTATGGCGGATCGAAGCCTTGTCGTCGTAGTCTCGGGGATTTTTTGGAAGTGTGCTGGTGCTTTACTGATGGGGTTGTATGTACTTGTGATGTATTACAATAGCTGTGTGTCGTGCAAGTATCCACAAATGGTGAAAGGTGGTGTATGTTGGTAATTAGAAAATGGTCACTTCGTTAGCCAATAGCCAAGCTTATGCCGAGATTTAAAATATGGGCAAGTTAAATTGAAATCATGCTTATCTAGGCGTGTGGTTAAATAATAATAACTTTGGCTTGTGTAGTGAGGTGGTGACATGCCGAAGTAGTCATCGCTTCCTCTATGTTTTTAAGTCGAGTCAAAATACGGGGTACTAGTAGTACGCTAGGCAGGTGGTGTTCCAAATAGATAAATTGAGTAATGTGGTAGTTGTCAAGCATGATAGAGGTTGAGTCACTTAGGTTATAAATTGATGCTCGACATGTGAGGTCTCCTAAAATATGGTGTTTTAAGTGACTTGTGCGTTGTCCAGTTTAAGTTGAGAAAATGGTTAAGAAAAACTAATTAACCTTCTCCCACCTATGTTTTTGAGTTACGAAGTCTAAAATACTTTGCTAAGTGTTATACCGGTTAACCAACTTGTTAGATGACTTTAGTTAAGCTCGTGGTCACGATGATTTGCTTGTTGTAGTCTAAATACGTATGGTTGTGGTCGCGGATGAAAAGTATTAGTGCTCATGTGAGGTCTAAGTTAAAATGCAAATTATGGTGTGAACAGCACTTCGATATCGATTATCGGGGAGAATGCGTTGTTAATTAAATATGGTACTTCTACTGCTCATAATGACACGGATAAAATTTGTAAGTCTACTTGTTAGTGCTCATTTGATTAATTTAACTCTAACAAATGGTAAAGTGTTAGAATAACTCAAGTCTCTAAAACATGTCAATTCTTGAATTATATAGAATCTGAAATTTAGTAATTGCTGTTGTTAAATTTTGACAGCCATAAGTCTGATCGTTTAGGAGTTATGCTTTTTACAAATTCAGTAACTGAATCTGTCCAAATTCTGTACAGATTTCAGAAGCTTCATTGTTTGCTTAAGTTAACGTTAGAATCAGTCCTTGTCGATTATAAGAAAGTTGTAGAGGCTTTTCTTATCTTGCTTGTGTTAAAATTTCATAACTATAGGCCTGACAGTTTAAGAGTTATGAATTTTACAAACTGGTTGCTGTGTTCTGTCCACTGTCAGAACAGATTTCGAAAACTGTAATGTTTGATTTAGTTAAACCTGGAATCACTTCTTGGTGATTATAAAAGTTATGTAGTGATTTTGCTGAGCTTTTCAAAAAGTCTTGGATCACTATTTTTGGTGGTCTAAAACTTAAGTTATGAATGTTTCAAATATGAAGACTGAATCTGTCCTGTTCTGGACAGCAAAGTCTTTTAGTGATGTTTATCCTTAGTTAAATAGGAAATCACCTTGAGATGTTTATAAATGATATGTAGACAATTTTATTACCTTTCCAGAAAGTCTAGGATCACCTTGTTTGGATGCCTGAATCTTCAGTTATGAAATTTTAAAGTCACAAGTCTGAATCTGTCCAAATCTGGACAGAGCTGCTGTGTTTGCACAATTCGACCTTGCTAAGAGTCTAATCATATTGAGATGATAATACCAAAATTGTAGAACACTTTCTAAGCTTTCCAGAAAGTCCTAGTTTAATATTTTTGAACTAATAATTGAAAAGTTATGATCAAAACAAGTGACTGCTGTGTTGCTGTCCCGAAAATCTGCAAATGCGTTTTTAATTGTTTAGTTCACCCTTCTCGCTAAAAATGCTTGGTTTGCTTTTAAGTAATGTAGATTTGCAATGGCTAAGCTAGAGATGACATGTGTGTCTTGTTTTATATGTTCCTTTATCTAGTGGTGCGATATAGGAGTTCCTTAGACATTGACGCTTATGTCCTCTATTGAATTTGTGTTGTCGATGATGCTTGTGCACGATCAATAGGAGAACTAATGAAAAGCCGTATCCAAATAAATAAAATGCGCGTACCTATAATGTCATAGTTGTGTTGCGTAAATAAATAAAATGTTGTTGTCTTTTTAAAGGTGATAATATTGGACGTCGATAACGTGTAGATAACTAATGCTAGCGTATGGTTGTTTACAGTGTCTTCTCATTTAATGTTTAGTTCGCCGCTGTGTCTTTGTATATCTTGTGTTACTTTCATTATATTCATACATATGCATCTTGCATCTCATATAGGACCGAGAGATGATGATCGAGCAACTGATGTGGTGCCAACCACAAGATGCAGTTGGTGGACGACCTGAAGAATGATGGACATGACCAGTAGATGCTCGCCAAGCGAGTACCTCCCCCAACAAACACTATCTAAGTGTTAAATTAAAGGCAAGCCCCGGTTTTATGCATAACCGTTTATATATACTATTTTACTACACTTAATGTTTGTAGGCTTGTACTGTGCACTTAAGTGTAGGAGTTGACTGGAACCATAGTTGCATGAACTCAGGATTCCTTTTAAGATGGATACTAGTATGCTAGGTCGAGTAGCTGCTTTACTAATTAGGGATCTCGGTAGAAGTCGAGTGATTTTTCTAGCACTCGCGCGAGGTCAGGAATTGGTTGTATCCATTTTGATATCGTAATGATTGTGGTCTGTGGACAACGGTCCATGGGGATGCGTTGTCTACAAGACGGAAATTGGAATAAGGATTAAGGTGTGGTACCGTGAGTCAAGCGTTTGAACGTACTAAGCACATGCCGAGAAATATGGTAAATCGGTAAGCCTAGTACCTGATTGAACCTGGCAGCAGATTGCCCTCCTCACACGACTTGAGACGTGGTCTCCCATTCCGGTTATGGTGGGTACAAGTGCGGTCACTGCACGACGGCAGTCGGGGTCAATGAGGCATTGTACGCCAAGACGGTGAGCCCCTCTCTGCTGACGGGGAATCGATGGGGACGGTTGATGTGTGTGGGGATGGAGTGCCTCACCACGTCGTGTGTTTAGGTTTACCTTGCAAGGTTTAAAAACTCGATTCGAATCGTCTGCTTCCCGCAGCTAATGAGACTGCTTGATCCATGCTGCTACATTGAGTAACAAGTGGAAATGTGTTGTTTTGGCAAAAGATGTTGATTGATAAAATGTTTGATACCATGTATGATTAGCTAGGTACTCATCTAGTTTAAAAAGGATCATACTAAAACTTGAAAAGCTAAAACTTGATTTTAGACTAAGCTAGTGCTTTTGGCAAACCAAACCCCTCAGCCAAACAGCTGCATGTCTAGAGGTAGAGGAGTAGACTCCTCACACCGGGTAAGTCTAGCTGAGTATTAGTATACTCAGCCTTGCTTGTGGCACAATTTTTGCAGGTACTCCTTAGGATGATTCATTGTTGGTGTGACTTGGCTTTCATCCCTGCCACCGGGATTGATGGTCGAGTGGGTTACTGCTTCCACAGGAGAGGACCAGGAGGAGTAGCGTGGCCAGGCTTCGCCATGTTACTCGGTTTTCTTCATTAGTTATTTCCGCTGCATTAAAATTTATGGTTATTATTTCTGAAACTCCGATAATGTAATCACTAATGATACTTATTAAATTTGTGGTATTATGTTTTATTGTATTTCTCTGTGCCTCACCTTCGTGTGAGCTAGTGGTATTCGATCCTGGATAAGTGGCTTTATCGGACTAGATCCGAGGGACTAACGGGTTATTCCTGTTTAAGTGTGTTGCTGCCCTTAAGGGTGCGACTTGGGCACTTAAGTTGGAATAATTCGGGCGGTTTTGCCACATAAGCTCTCTAAGGCGCTCTATGGACTTAAGCAAGCCCCAAGAGCATGGTATGAATGCCTTAGAGAATTCTTAATTGCTAATTCTTTCAAGGTTGGGAAAGCCGATCCCACTCTTTTCACTAAGACTTGTGACAGTGACCTTTTTGTGTGCCAAATTTATGTCGATGACATAATATTTGGTTCTACTAATCAAAAGTCTTGTGAGGAGTTTAGCAGGGTGATGACTCAAAAGTTTGAGATGTCAATGATGGGCGAGTTGAACTATTTCCTTGGGTTCCAAGTGAAGCAACTCAAGGATGGCACTTTCATCTCCCAAATGAAGTACACTCAAAATCTTCTCAAGCGGTTTGGGATGAAGGACACCAAGCCCGCAAAGACACCGATGGGAACCGACGGGCATGTCGACCTCAACAAAGGAGGTAATTCTGTTGATCCAAAGGCATACCGGTCTATGATAGGGTCTTTACTTTATTTATGTGCTAGTAGACTAGATATTATGCTTAGCGTATGCATGTGTGCTAGATTTCAATCCGACCCAAGGGAATGTCACCTTGTGGCCGTTAAGCGGATTCTTAGATATTTAGTTTCTATGCCTTGCTTCGGGATCTGGTATCCAAAGGGGTCTACCTTTGACTTAATTGGATATTCAGACTCCGATTATGCTGGATGCAAGGTTGATAGGAAGAGTACATAAGGGACGTGCCAATTCCTAGGAAGGTCCCTGGTGTCTTGGAGTTCAAAGAAATAAACCTCTGTTGCCCTATCCACCGCTGAGGCCGAGTATGTTGCCGCAGGACAGTGTTGCGCGCAACTACTTTGGATGAGGCAAACCCTCCAGGACTTTGGCTACAATCTGAGCAATCCGCATGGCGGATAATCCTGTTGAACACAGCCGCACTAAGCACATAGACATCCGGCATCACTTTCTAAGAGACCATCAGCAAAAGGGAGATATCGAGGTTTTCCATATTAGCACCGAGAACCAGCTAGCTGATATCTTTACCAAGCCTTTAGATGAGAAAACCTTTTGCAGGTTGCGTAGTGAGCTAAATGTCTTAGATTCGCGTAACTTGGATTGATCTATAGCATACATGTGTTTTGTGCCTTTGATCATGTTACTCTATGCATTTATGAAATTTGTTGCTTATTTATGGTGCTCAAGTTGTGCAAGGAATCCCCGGACCTCACAAGTCCATGTGTGAATGATGCACACATTTAGGGGGGAGAAGTGCTACAACTTGACCCTTTGAGACTAACCTTTGTGTTTGAGTATACTTGATGAAGTTTCAAAGGTGAATGGAAAGGGAAAAGGTGAACTTGGACCATGCAAAGACTTCCACTGCACTCCGGTATTAGTGTACTCACCTCCAAGTTCATTATTATGCTCTTATTGCCTTTTGCTCTTAATTGACAATTTTGGTGAGGCAATAGGGTTAAAGGGCAAAAAATGATCCCGTTTTGGTGCTTGATGCCAAAGGGGGAGAAATTAAGGCTAAAGCAAATGGATCAGCTACCACTTGAGAATTTTTGAAAACAATAGAGTTAGAACTTTTGATTTGTCAAAATACTCTTATTGCAAAAATTGGTCTCTTGTGGGGAGATTCTATGATTATGGGAAAAAGGGGGAGTTTTTGGATCTTGAACAATTTTTCGATTGGAATATCTCTCTTTGTGCCTAAACAAGTGTGTTTGACTTAGAGATAGGAAAATGAATTTGATTTGCAAAAACAAACCAAGTGGTGGCAAAGAATGATCCAAATATGCCAAATTAGAATCAAAAACAATTTGGTCTTCAATTTGAATCAATGTTGCATGTTTTGCATTGCTTTTTGATGTGTTGGCATAAATCACCAAAAAGGGGAAGATTGAAAGGGAAATGTGCCTTTGGGCCATTTCTATAATGTTTTGGTAATTTAGTGTCCAACACATATTAAGTGAGTTGATTATGTGCCAAACAAGCAAGAAGTGCAAATCCTGTAACAAGGTACGTTTCTAGACTTAGTACATTGTTTTGAGTACTAACATATTGTGTCTAAGTGCTAGAAACAGGAAAAGAAAGAAATGCAAAAGACTTGGCTTGGTACAGCAAAAGTCCAGCTCGGCTTGGCACACCGGACCGTCCGGTGGTGCACCGGACAGTGTCCGGTGCGCCAGGCCAGCCTCCGGTGAACAGACCACTCTCGGGAAAAATCGGCGGCGTACAACTATAATTCATCGGACTGTCCGGTGGTGCACCAGACTGTCCGGTGAGCCAACGGCCGCCAGCGCAACGGTCGGCCGCGCAATCCGCGAGCGACGCGTGGCCCACACCAACGGTCGGCAGGGGGCACCGAACTGTCCGATGTGCACCGGATAGTGTCCGGTGCGCCAACTGCCACGAATCTGCAACGGTCGTCTGCGCCAGAATAGGAAGGAGATCCGCACCGGACCGTCTAAAGTGACTGTCCGGTGGTGCACCGGACTGTCCGGTGCACCACCCGACAGAAGGCAACTTTGGCCTTCCTTGTTGGCCTCCAATGGCTCCTACCTGCCTTGGGGCTATAAAAGGGACCCCTAGGCGCATGGAGGAGTTACCCCAAGCATTCAAGAAACATTCTAAGCCTCCAAGACTCCAACTTCACGCATTTGATTCTTTGAGATAGTGACTTGACCTCCATTTGAGTTGTGAACTCCGAGAGTTGTGTTTTGAGCTCAAGTTGTGACTTGTGTGCGTGATTGTGCTGTGATTTGAGTCTTGTGTGTGTTGCTCTCCCCTTCCTTACTTCCGTACATCTTTTGTGATCTTCATTGTAAGGGCGAGAGTCTCCAAGTTGTGGAGATTCCTCACAAATGGGAGAAAGATAAAGAAAGGAAAAACTGTGGTATTCAAGTTGATCATTGGATCACTTGAAAGGGGTTGAGTGCAACCCTCGTCCATTGGGACGCCACAACGTGGAAGTAGGCAAGTATTACTTGACCGAACCACGGGATAAAAATCGCGTGTCTCTTGTGTGCTTTACCTTTGATTATCTATGTTCACAAGAACTCGCTTCAAGCTACTTAGTCGTTCTAGCTTACATAACAAAGTTTTGTGGCTATTAGTGTTGAATTTTACAGGATCACCTATTCACCCCCCCTCTAGGTGCTCTCAATGACTACTAAAGTTCTTTGCTCATAAATTGGCAAGAATGTTCTAACATATGTCGATGATATCATAGTCAAAATACCAAGCAAGAAAATCACATCGCTGATCTACAAGAAACATTTGCCAATTTTAGAAAGGCAGGCCTCAAGCTCAACCTAGAAAAATGTGTTTTCAGAGTTAAGAAGGGGAAATTTCTTGGGTGTCTCGTCTCAACAAAAGGAATTGAGGCTAACCCAAACAAGATAGAAGCTATACTTCGGATGGAGCCACCGAAGTCAAGAAAAGGTGCCCAAAGGTTGACAGGAAGGTTGGCCTCATTGAACAAATTATTTCAAGATTGGCAGAAAGGAACTTGCCATTATTTGAAGTATTGAAGTCAGCCGAAGTCTTCCAGTGGGGACCAACTCAGCAAAAGCCTTTCGAAGAGCTGAAGCAATACTCAATAGAACTGAAAACATTAACCCCACCTTTGTCAGGAGCCCCATTGTTGTTGTATGTAGCTGCTTCTCACGCTGCAGTTAGTGCAGCGTTGGTGCAAGAAAAGCAAGATGGTCAAGCGAAGAACCAAGTGAAAGTGTACTTCGTCTCTGAAGTACTTAGTTCATCAAAAAAAAATTACATAGAGATGGAGAAGGTACTATATGTTGTATTGATGGCCTCCAAAAAGCTTCAGCATTATTTCCAGTCATACCATGTCATGGTACCTTCTTATCAGTCTCTCATGGATATAATAAGGAACAGAGAAACCACAGGAAGAGTTGGGAAATGGGCTCTAGAGCTGAATGAATCCATCATAGATTATGTTCATAGGTCTTCAATCTAATCTCAGGCATTAGCGGACTTTATTACTGATTGGACGCCAGGGGCTCAGAACGAAGAAAAAACAAAAGACGACGAAGCTTGGATAGTCTTTTGTGATGGGTCATGGGGAACCTTCGGCGCAGGAGCTGCTGCCATTCTAATTTCACCATCTAAGATTCAAACCTGCTACGCAGCAAGGCTGGAGTTCAAATGCACAAATAACATTGCAGAGTACGAAGCCCTTCTCTTGGGGCTTCGAAAACTTAAGGCAATGGGAATAAGAAGGGCAATTTTCAAATTTGACTCACAAGTTATCACTGTCCACATCGATAAAAGTATCAAAGCAAGAGATCTGAAGCTTGAGAAATATCTCGATATAGTCTGAAGAATGAAAGCCTCTTTCGAAGGCTTCTCTATAAGGAATATCCTAAGAGGAGAAAACGAACATGCAGACCTATTAGCCAAGTCAGCGGCACAGGGGCTCACTTTACCTTCGGAAGTATTTTTTGAAACAATAAAAGCACCTTCAGTCGAGTTCAAAGAGCGAGCAGTGCTTACAATCTCACCAGTGCGCAATGAAGATTGGAGGACTGAGGTTGTATCCTTCCTACAAGGAAATTATCTTTCGGAATGGAAGCTAGGAAAAGGCCCTACATAATCATAGAAGAAGAATTGTATAAACAAGGAGTTTGCTCTCCATTGCTAAAATGTTTGTCTAGAACCGAAGGTCAGGAGCTAATGAAGGAAATACATACAAGGCTATGCGGAGCTCATATTGGGTCTAGGCCTTTACTTGGAAAAGATTTAAACAAGGATTTTATTGGCCGAAGGCAGCTTCGGATGCAGCAGATTTAGTTCAAAAATGTGAAATCAGCCAGAAGTGTGCCAGAGACCAAAAACAACCTTCGTCTCTAACTTAGCTAATCCAGCCCACCTAGCCATTGCAAAGGTGGTGTCTAGATTTATTAGACCCACTTCCACCATCGTAAGGAAATTTAAAATACGTTGTAGTAGCGGTGGAATACTTTTCAAAGTGGATTGAAGCTAAACCTCTAGCTACAATCACTTCGGCCATGGTTAAAAAAAATCTGGCATAATATTGTTTGTCGCTTCGGTGTGCCGAAGGCCATTATAGTTGATAACGAAACTCAATTTGATGCCAAAATGTTCAAAGATTTTTGTGACCAAATCGGTACAAAAATACATTTTGCATCAGTGAGACATCCATAATCAAATGGACTGGTAGAATGAGCTAATGGAATCATAATAACATGGATAATGAAGTCAATCTTCAATTAGCCTAAAGGAAAGTGGCCAGATGAGTTAATAAAAGTGGTATGGAACCACAACATTGTTGTCTCAAGGTCAACAGGGTTTACCCCATTCAAGCTTTTGTTCGGTGACGAAGCAATAACACCGGAGGAAGCAAGAACAGGTTCAATAAGAACCCTAGCTTCGGCACTAGATGAGGAGGATTATAAAATAACAAAATACACCATAGAAGGAACCAGACTTCAGGCAATAGATCACATCAATAAATATCAAGCTGAAACAATTAAATGGCGTGATCAGAAGGTAAGACTGAAAAACATCAAGACATGACACTTGGTACTTCGGAGAGTGGTCAACCTCGATACAGTGGGAACATTTTAGCTCAAATGGGAGGGTCCTTTCTTGGTGGTATCTTCGTCAAGACCTGGATCATACAGGTTGAAGGACATGGATGGTAATGACATTCCAAGATCGTGGAATACAGATGAGCTTCGAAGATATTATGTGTAAACTTTGTAATTTTCTTATTTTGTCCTTATGGCACCCTTTTCATTTCAAAGAGGGGAGAAAGGTTTTTAATGGGGCCATAGGTTGTAATTTTTATTTTTTGTGCTGTCCTATGCAATACAATGGCCAAATTCCACCACATGTAAAATGTAAGGATCTGGATTACACCATCGAGTGTAAAAAAGTTTGAAGAAGCTCCAAAGTTGTCCCTAAGGCGATGCAGAGCTTAAATGCCACCTAAGTAAAAGGTGAAGAAGCTCCAAAATCGTTCCTAATGGGATGCAGAGCTTAGCTCCAAAGTCATTCCCAAGGGAATGCAGAGCTGAATAACCACCTAAGTAAAAGGTGAAGAGACTCCAAAGTCGTTCCTAAGGGGATGCAGAGTCTGGGTGTGTATTTGCGTGAGATTTTTACCTTTGGCATACATGTGCATACTTCATCACATTGTTGGAACTTGCTCTCCTAGGCAAGTTGATCCAACGGGGGAATAGAGAGAATGCAAACAAGGTTTAACTCAAGATGGTGATTGCTCTGTTAATCTAGCCTCTCAAGGGCAGTGTACGGGGGTATTTATAGGTGCCTGAGTGCCCAACGTCTTGATGTAAGGATGCATGTACCCTCAGGCACCTGGACTATCCCCAGAATATTCCTATAAAGGAGGGTTATAGACTGTCATTACAGAAAAGCCATTACAAATCAGGCCCATAACACACTTCTCCGTTCGGGGCCTGTTACAATGGGTCGAATCCCACGTGGGCCTTCAGGTCGGGTGAGGACGTGGGACGGGGCGACGCCGTCGTAGGCCTTCGTCTTGTAGTGTAGAAGACGAAGGGCGGACCTCGCCGGTCGTTTTGCTTCTGTTGATGCAGCGAGATAGACGAAGGCTGGAGCGAAGGGTAGCGTCTTCGCCTTCGCCCCAACATTTGCCCTCCGAGGCACCAGTTCGACTAAGTCATCTGGTGCCGAAGACGTCGCTAGATGGTGGAGACGCTGCCCTCGCTCGAAGTGGTTCCGCGGGGGTTTTTGATGTGACCGTTGACGGACGCGGTACTGTTGGACTGCGGGTTTCCCGAAGTGTCGCGTCCTGTGTATAAAAAGGGGGTGGGGCGGCGCGGGTCAGGTTCTCTTTCTGTGCGCCGCAAAACCCTAGCCTCCTTTTGAAAGCGTTCGCCCGCTCGCTTGCCCTCCTTGCTCCTGCGTCAAGCAGACCGCTCGCCGCCGCCGACGGTACGTAGCCATGCCGTCTTCTTCCTCGTTTGCTGCAAATACGTCGTCGGCCGACGCGTCGTCCGAGGATACCTTGAGCAACGTGGCGGCGGAGGAGCTACATCCGGGTGATACGGTGGAGTTCGGCGTTTCACGGATTTCCTCGGTCCGTGTTCAGGATATGCAGCAGCTTGTATATTTTGGCATCGGAGTGGGGCGTGTCCCGGGGGCGGAGGAGGTTCCCGAGCCCGAGGGCGAGTTGGTTGTGTTTGAGGCGTTTTTAACCGCTGGCCTTCGTCTGCCTGCACATCGCTTTGTGGCGGAGGTCCTGCAGAGATTTGAGGTCCAGGTCCACCAGATGACTCCGAATGCCGTGGTGGCCCTGGCAAAGTATGTCTGGGCGGTGACCTCGTATGGAGGTCAGCCTTCTGTGGAGGTCTTCGCCAAACATTATTGACTGCATTGGCAGAAAAGGAAAATTGGACATAAGATTGCACAGTTCGGATCGTGCACGTTTACTCCGAGGATCGGAAAGACTTCGATCGAAGTCGTGGAGTTAGTTCCATGTGCCCGCAATAAGTGGGGCAACTGGTGGGATTTCTGGTTTTGTGTTTCCGAAGGCGAAGTCAAAGACCACCCAGGGCTCCTCGTGGCCGTGATGTGCTCGCATTATTGTGTGGCGTACCCGCAATTTGAGGTGGCAGAGGATGATGAAGACGAAGGAGCCCTTTGGTGCGTGGCCCGCATGAGTAGCAGGCGCGATTTAGTTAAGGAATTTATCGGGTATGGGGTATGGCCCTTGGCACATGGCTGGGCGTTGGGCGAAGTATGCCCTCGAGAGATGCCCTCCCTAGGCGGGCAGCGGGCGCGAAGTCCAGCCTTTGCGTTGGATCTGCATGGCCGGGATCCCACCGTATTTGTGCGTGAAGTGGAAGACGGTGCAGCGAGGATTGTGGGGCGCTATGTGCCGAGGACAGAGGGTCTGAGGAGCTAGGATATTCGTGGGTCCAATGTTAGATTGAACCAGGTCTTCGAATTGAACTGCTTGCCATACGGAGGTTATCCCGGGGACGACGCTGCCAACCGCCACGGGAATAAACCGGTGGACGTGACCGAGGAAGGGCCTTCACAGGAGGCTGCCCGGCCACTAAGAAGAGAAAATTAGGTACTGCAATGGGGTGGGGATCTCTGAAAGTTTTGTTGTGGATTTGATAGGGACGTGTGCAGCCCTCGGGGGAAGGATGTCTTCGCCCGAGCTCCGGGAGTCTTCGGCGCGAATGCTGGAGGTTACCGGGGGTCGATGGCCCAAGAATGTTCTGATCCCCCGTGTGGCTGGCGAAGACTTTTTACGTCTCGCATGGCTCGTGACTTGAAGGTTTTTCCTTACGGGCGGAATATTGCTGCTGTTGTGTCGGCAGTGATGGAGAGGGAACGTCAAGATGCTGCGCAGAAACACCGAGCGGTTGTCAGGATCGCGGATCCTATGTGCGAGGCAAAAAAGGTGCGGGGGAGCGCGAAGGCTGCTACCTCTGGCGGTAGCAAGCCGGTGGCGGCTGCGAAACCGGCCGCCCCCGGGCACAGCAAGGCGGCGGCGAGTGCGAAGGCTGCCACCCCTGGCGGGAGCAAGCCACCCCCGGGCGGGCTTAGGAAAGGACGAAGGCCGCTTTCGTCGGCGCGATGGATTGCCGACTTCGGCAAGGACATCATTGTCGAGGATTATCTTGTCGGTAAGTTAAAACCTCTTTTTTTTGTTTTTTTTGTTTTTTTTCCGACGAAGTCTTTAACCAGTATCATGGTGCAGGTTTGGGTGAGGGGCAACTGACTGTTGTCCCGCCTCTGGTGGCGACCACTTCGCCAGCAGCGGTGGTGGGGGCGAAGGGTGCTGCGCGGGACCCGTGGGCCACTTTCTGCGCAAGCGGCGAGATTTTGTCGGCCGCTGCCGCTAAGGACGTGGCGCGCTCCATGTCTCAGCGACTGAGGGAAGCGTCGCAGCAGCTGTCACAGCAGCTGAAGCAAGTAAGTTGTGTTGGACTTCGATATTTGTTGTTTTTATGAGGATTCGGGTTTCATGGGTTTATGTGTCAGGCGGCCGACTTCGCCGATCTCGTCGCGTTGGGTGCCTTGACTGCGGACGTTGCTGCCGAGGTCGAGCGTCTCCGGGCACAGCATGCGGATGCTGTGCGGGAGAAGTCGGCTGCGGAAAGCAAGAACAGCAGGCTGTCAAAGAAGGTGGCCACCATGGAGGCCGAGAAGACGGATCTTCGGCGCCAGCTGGCGGAGGAGAGGAGGGAGACGAACAAGGCCATTGCTGATGCGCAGGCTACGCAGGCCGAAGCCAAAGTGGCGCGGGCGGAGGGCAGTCTCGCCCGCCAACACGCCGAGGAGCGGGAGGCGAGGTTCAACGCCCTGCGCAGCCGCGTGGACAAGGCCGAGTCCTCGACGCGCGCGGAGGTCGAGCGGACGCACGTGCAGTTTGTGGACGCTTACCACGAGCTGGGTGCGTGGACTGCTGACTTCGAAGTGCCTGGCCAAGAAGCGGGCCTTCGCTTCCTTGAATGGTTGTAGGAGGAGCTGCTGGTGCTCCCGACCATTGTGACAGGTTTCATGTCCTTCGCCTCCCTCGTCACCTGCGAGGGGGCCATGAATGCTTTGTCCCGCGAGGGGTGCAGGCATTACGAGGTCTTCGACCAAGCGGACGAAAACTTTGAACGTGAAATCTTCAAGGTCGAAGACCCTGTGGTGAAGCAGTCGGCGAGGGCACTCTTCGATAGGATGTGGGGTCCGCACGGCCGGGAGGCGGTCAGGGATCGGCCCAATCGAGCGATAGAGCAGGTAAAGGCTATTTTTGTGTGGTTGTATGTGTGGGTATGTGTGGTTTTGCTAAATGAGTGTGCTGTTGCTGTAGATGGTGCATGCCGAAGACGTCGAGGACCTTGTTGGTCTGGACGGCGCGCTGCCCGAGGCCGCGGAGGTCGGTCTGGTGCCGCCGTCGGATGCCGGTGAAGGCACCTCGGCGATCCCTGTGCCCGCTGCGGCCAACAAAGACCCCACACCAGCCCCTGCGCCAACGGGCGAAGCCGCCCCGAAGGTGGTGGCCGAGCCGGCTACCGAGCCGGCAGCCGAAGACCCCACAGCCGTGGCCGGGCCTTCGCAGGTGGCTAAATAGGTGTTGATGAGTTTGTAAATTTTGTCTGTGTGATACTGAACCTCGGTTGCTGCGCAGGTTCTTGGGTTTGGGCCTGCGCACGCAACCGCTACTGACAATGATATTTTTGTGGCGGCTTCGACCGTGGCTGCTGATGATGATTCGTTTGGCTCTGTGTCTAAGAGTTTTGAGTCTGATGATTCTGGGAGTTTGATTGCGTGGATGGAGGAGTCTTCAGATGAGGACTTGGATTATTTTGCGGCGTTGGATGTGGCTGCAGCGGAGCCTTCGCCGCGCGCGGATGGTTCCGAGGAACTCCTGAGCGTGAGTACTGGGTATAGGCGGCGAAGGGGCGGTGGCGAAGCGGAGAGTGAGTGAATTGTCGCGAAGTGGTAGGCGTTATCGTGGCGAGGTGGAGAGTGGTCGTCTTCGCGTGGACGGGACTGGTAAGCGGGAATTGTTGTCCTCGCCGATTGGGGTGAGTGTAGGTGAGGGAGAGCTGCGAAATCTGTTTGAGGATGAGGAACTGAGGATAATGCTGTTCAACTACAGGGATATGGGTATCATCCCAAAGGTTGAGCCAATGTAATATATGATGCCCTCGTTGTGTGTATGTAACCGCTGTTTGTATGATAAGGTTGCGCGCCTTCGTTAATCTGGCCGCGCCCATGGGCGACTTCTGCACTGAGAGTCTTTTGGGAAAGGCTTCGATTTTGCGCGCCTAATATTCCGGCTGCACCCTTAGGCGACTTTTGCATGGAGAGTCTTTTGGGAAAGACTTCGATTTTGCGCACTTTTTATTCCGGCTGCACCCTTAGGCGACTTTTGCATGGAGAGTCTTTTTGAAAAAGACTTTGATTTTGCGCACTTATTGTGCTTAGTCCGGCTGCACCCTTAGGCGACTTTTGCACGGAGAGTCTTTTTGGAGAAGACTTTGATTTTGTGCACTTATTGTGCTTAGTCCGGCTGCACCCTTAGGCGACTTTTGCACGGAGAGTCTTTTTGGAAAAGACTTTGATTTTGCGCACTTATTGTGCTTAGTCTGGCTGCACCCTTAGGCGACTTTTGCGCGGAGAGTCTTTTTGGAAAAGGCTTCGATTTTGCGCACTTATTGTGCTCAGTCCGGCTGCACCCTTAGGCGACTTTTGCGCGGAGTGTCGCACGCGAGGGTGGCCAGCGCTGCCCCTCGCGATGACTTCGGTGTGGTCGAATGCCGAAGACCGTCGATGCGGTCTTTTTCGACATATTGTGTCTTAGTTTTAGCGGGGGATTTTTGCGTGTATATTACATGGCTCTACCTCATTAAAAAACTCACCCCCCGGGAGGAAAAGAGTGCGGGCTGGAATGATACTGTTTGGTGAATTACAAGGGCGTGTTAGCCCTGAGGATTCAAACAAAAAATTTACGGAGATTATCAATATTCCACGAATGCTCTAGGTCCTCACCGGATGGCGTTGTTAACCTGTACGCGCTGGGGGACGCCTTTGTCTTGACGATGAAGGGACCCTCCCACTTTGGCTCCAGCTTGCCCCGTGACTCTGTCCGAGTTGTCCGGACGAGTACGAGGTCCCCTTCGTTGAATTCTCTTGGGACGACTGTGTGGTCGCGCCATGCCTTTGTTTGAGCTTGATATTTGTTGAGGGCCTGCAGGGCGAAGACATGGTCTCTGTCGATGAGGTCCTTGGAAGTTGGTTCGTCTACGTCGGGGACGACTGAAGTGCTTGTCCGCGGTGACCCATGTTCTATTTCCTGCGGGGTCATGGCCTCCGATCCATATAGCAGGCAGAATGGAGTGAATCGAGTCGCCCGGCACTCGGTTGTGTTCAGCGCCCATACTGCTTCAGGTAGCAGGTCGGCCCATTTACCCTTCTTGTCGTCGAGAAGCATTTTCTTGATGGCCGTAAAAATTTTGCCGTTGGCACGCTTCACGACGCCGTTAGATTGTGGGTGATATACGGAGGCGAAGGCTAGCTTGGTGCCAATGGAGAAGCAGAAGTCCCTGAAGTCCTGGCTGTCAAACTATTTGTCGTTGTCAACTGTGAGCTCAGACGGGACTCCGAATCGGCAAACAATGTTTTGCCAGAAGAATTTCTAGGCAGTCTTTGATGTTATTGTGGATACAGCCCTTGCCTCGATCCACTTGGTGAAATACTCGACGGCGATGAAGGTGAACTTGAGGTTCCCTTGGGCCGTGGGTAGTGGCCCGACAATGTCCAGGCCCCAGCGCTGAAGGGGCCATGTGTGGGCAATCAGCTTTGTGAATTGCGAAGGGTTGCCCGAACGGGGGGAGAACTTCTGGCAGGCTTCGCACGACCTCGTGACTCGATTCGTGGCGCAGATCATAGTGGGCCAGTAGAAGCCTTGACGGATCACCTTGGCAGCAAGGGCCCTAGGCCCCGCGTGAGAGCCGCAAGTTCCGCTGTGGACTTCGCGCAGGATTTGGACGCCTTCAGTCTCGGTGACGCATTTAAGCAAGGGTTGGCTGACCCCCTTCTTGTAAAGCTGGCCTTTAATGAGTGCGAAGTCCTGGCTTTGGTGCTTGAGGTGCTTGGCCTCGTTGATGTCGCTTGGATGGTAATATCCCTGCAGGAACAGGGTGATTGCTGCTCGCCAGTCTTCGGTCATGATGAGATTGACTATGCGGTGGCCTTCGGTGTCGTTGGTTATTTGTAGGCCCTCTAGGATGCGGACGGCTGGCATGCCGATGACATGGTAGAACACGTCGGAGGGCAAGGCCTCGCCTCTGGCGGCTGCTTTGGCCAATGTGTCGGCCTCCTCGTTCTTGGCTCGGTCCACGTGCTGCAAGGTAAAGCCCTTAAATTGTCTCTCAAGACTGCGGATAGTCGTGAGATACTGCATGAGTGCGGGGTCTTTTGCTGCATAATCCTTTTCGACTTGACCGACAACCACTTTGGAGTCTGTTTTGATTATGTAGGTAGTGACACCAAGTGCCCGTAGCTTGCGAAGGCCGAGGATGATAGCTTCGTACTCTTCTACATTGTTGGTGCATCTGTCGGACTCCAAAGCAAAGCTGAGACGTGCTGTGTATCTGTGTTTGACCCATGTAGGTGATGTGATGACCGCAGCTGCGCCTGCCCCCGCATGGCACCATGCGTCGTCGCAGTGGATGGTCCACACCTTCTCTGCAGGCGCGTCCGGCTGTGTTATTGGCCCTGTCCAGTCAACGATGAAGTCTGCCAGGACTTGCGACTTGATGGTTGTCCTGGGCTCGAAGGTGATATGGTAACCGGAGAGCTTAGCTGCCCATTTGGCGATCTGGACAGACGCCTCAGAATTTCTGAATAATTCGCCGAGTCCCCTGTCCGAGGTGACCCGCACCTTGAACGCTTCGAAATAGTGGCGCAACTTGCGCGATGCCATAACGACTGCGTAGGCAATTTTTTCCAACTCCGTCATGTTGCATTTGGAGGTCGTGAGGACTTCGGAGACATAAAAAACAGGACACTGCCGAGTTGTGCCCTCTCTGTCCTCCTCTTGGACTAACGCTGCGCTGACTGTGTGTGGCAAAGCTGCGACGTAGAGCAACAGAGGTAGCAAGGGGTTGGGGCTTGTAAGAGTTGCCAACTCTGACAGGTGCTGCTTTAGTGATGCGCAGGCCACCGCTTGCTCTGGTCCCCATGCAAAATCTTTTGCGCTGCGTAGCGTTTTGAGGAAAGGTAGGCTTTGCTCTGCGGACTTGGAAATGAATCTATTGAGGGCGGCCAATCTGCCTGTCAGACGTTGGACGTCTCTGGCTGACTGCGGAGGCGTCATGTTGATGATGGCCTGGATCTTGGTCGGGTTGGCTTCGATCCCACGGTGCGACACCAGGTAGCCCAGTATCTTCCCCTGGCAAACGCCGAAGACACACTTCTCGGGGTTTAGGCAAAGTCGTGCGTCCCGCATGTTCGCGAATGTTTCTGCGAGGTTGGCCAGATGGTCCTCTTTGTTTTTGCTGGCGACGACGATGTCGTCCACATACGTGAATATGTTCCGGCCGACTTGGCTCTCGAGCACTGTCTTGGTGAGGCAAGAGAAGGTGGACCCAGTGTTCTTTAGTCCCTCCGGCATTCTGACGAAGCAATACGTGCCGAAGGGTGTGATGAAACTGGTACTGGCCTTGTCTTCCTCCTTCATATATATTTGGTGATAGCCAGAAAAGCAGTCAAGGAGTGACATGACTTCGCATCCGGCCGCACTATCGACGATCTTGTCGATCCGAGGCAGCGGGAAATTATCCTTGGGGCAGGCCTTGTTGAGGCTAGTGAAATCGATGCACATCTACCACTTGCCACTCTTCTTTTGCACCATGACTACGTTAGCGAGCCACGTAGGGTAGGCAACTGGTTCGATGAAATTGGCCTCAAGCAGGCGGTGTACCTCGGCTTTGGCGGCTTCTATTTTCTCATCAGACATTTTGCGCAGCCTCTGCTTCTTCGGCCGCACCGAAGGGTCGATGCCCAGACTGTGCTCGATGATAGTGCGACTGACTTCGACCAGGTCGAGGGCAAACCAGGCGAAGACGTCCTTATTTCTGGAAAGACAGGAGATGAGTCTCTCCTCGTCTTGCGAAGTCAGGTCTTCGCTTATGATGATCGTTTGCCTTGGCGTTGCTTGGTCAAGGGGAACTGTCTTCGTTCCATCGTTGCTCTGCAGCTGTGCCTTTTCATGCTCGTTGGCGGATGGGCGGGTAGCAGTGGGGACTTCGCGCTACGTCGTAAGGCAGTGCACGTTCCGTTGCCCTGGAATGAAGTCTCTTTCAATGTTGCACGTAGTCTGCTGGTTGACATAGACTGTGATCACGTCTTGCGGACCCGGGATTTTCATGCACAAGTAAAGTCTGTGAATGGCTGCTTCAAACTTGTTGATGGAGCCTCGACCCATTATGGCGTTGTACGGGTATACCATGTCGACGATGTCGAAGGTGACCTGCTCACTTCGTGCATTGGGTGATACACCGAAGGACAAGGGTAGCTCTATCTTGCCCACAGGAAAGGTGCCCTTACCGCCGAAGCCATATAAGGGGTTGTCTGAAGGCTTGAGTAGGCTGTGGCTGATGCCCATGCGGTCGAAGGCATGGAGGAAAATGATGTCCGCCTGGCTGCCGTTGTCAACTAAGACTTTGTGCAGGTCCCAGCCTGCCATGCTGCAGTTGATTACCATGGCGTCCATGTGGGGTGCGCTGCGCAGGTCGACATCTCTAGCGTCGAAGGTCAGCGGCACGTGGGACCACTTCGTTTGCACGACTGGGTCGGTGACGACAACGTGGTTGATGCTTCGGTAGTGGTCCCTCTTCTGTCCCTTCGTGTCGAAGTCGATGCTGGACCCCCCAGTGATCATATGAATGACTCCACGATACGGCTGATCAGCGAAGTCTTCTTGTTTTGGTGCTTGGGGGTGATTTGGGTGGTGGATGTTTGGCTAATGCGGGTGCGGAGGCAGAAGTGGGGGTGGTACGACTTGTACCTCCTGGTGGTGCTGGTATGCGTGATTAGGTGGATGTTGGGCGGGGCCGTGGTTGTATGGTTGTGGGAGGTGGTGTTGATATGTTTGGGCGACAACTCTTGGGTTGTCGGCGGGTTGTTCCCGGGACATCCTGTCTCTGGTGGCTTTCGTTTTCGGGCAGTCCCTCGTCGGGTGCGCGCAGTCTTCGCCGTGAAATAGGCAGTAAAACCTGCGCGGTTGCTGTGCCCGTCCTCGACCCCGACCATGCGTGCCATTGTCGTGGCCCTAGGGGGGTAATCTTGACGGCGAGGGGCCTCGCCAGCAGGGTGCTGGTTGGCAATATTATGCACCTGCTGCTGACTGCGGCTGTCCCGACCGGAGTCTGACTACGAAGGTCTTGTCCACGTTCGGCTAGACTGCGGAGGGTCCTTGGGCTTCCTCTGGGACTCGACCTTGCGCTGGTGGAGCTCTTCAGATCTGGCATATTTTTCAAACAGCTGATAGAGCTCCTGGAGGTTCTTTGGTGGGTCCCTGATGCAGTGGCTGTAGAGGACGCCAGCCCGAAGGCCACTGATGGCGTAGTGAATGGCAATTTGTTCGTCGACCGAAGGCAGTTGTGACTTGAGAGTCAGGAACTTGCGGTAGTACTCTCGTAGAGTTTCTTTCTCCAGTTGCTTCAAAGTGACAGTTCGGCAAAGCATCGGTGTCTGGGCGGTACCCTTGGAAGTTGAGCAGAAATTTGTCCCGGAGACTTCTCCAGGAGTCGATGGACAACGGGGGCACCCTGGTGTACCAGGTTAGGGCCGGACCTTCGAGGGCGATGATGAAGGACTTGGCCATCGTGGCGTCGTCCCCTCCGGACGATGCGACAGCGACTTGATAGCTCATGATATACTGTGTTGGGTTGGTGCTGCCGTTGTACTTGGGGTAGGCCCCTGCCCTGAAGTTGGCGGGCCATGGTGACGCTTGCAGTTGCGGCGCTAGGGGACTCTGCTCATCAAGGTAGTTGACGCCTTGGAATGCTGTGGCGTGTGGGATGACGGGTTCGCACTGAGGAATGAATAGGTCTCCGATTGGTGCGCGTTGTTAGAGGGGCGGACCGTGCTGCAGATCATGTTGGCCTTCGCGCTGCATGAGCGCAATCTCTTGCTTGAGTTCCTGAGCCCTCTGCTCCACGTCGCGTATCATCTGGCGCACCTTGGCCTGCGTAGAGACACGTTGGCGCTTGGCCTCGAGGATCACTTTCTGCTTCTGGAGGTTACGGTTCTTGATGCGCAAGGCCCACAACTGTAGCTGTTCCTCTGCTGAAATGCCGATGACTTCGCCATCCTCTGTGGCGTCCTCGCACTCTAGTGGAGCGAAGCCTGGGGGTGCTTGCGGTTGTCCTCCGGAGCTGCAGGTCCGGAGGGTGCCTTCAGGAGTTGGTTGATCATTGCGATGTCTCTTGCTGAGTGCGTCGTCTTCGCAGGCTTCTTGGTGGGTGGTGTCTGTAAGGGCCTTGCCCTTTTTCACGGCCAGCAGCGCTGCCTTCGCTGCTTCGTCAACGGATGGGGCTGCCTTCGAGCTAGCTCTCTTGGGTGCCATCGCGGGTGGTTTTTTCGTAGCACGAACGGTGGGTGCCAAATGTTGGAACTTGCTCTCCTGGGGAAGTTGATCCAACGGGGGAATAGAGAGAATGCAAACAAGGTTTAACTCGAGATGGCGATTGCTTTGTTAATCCGGCCTCTCAAGGGCACTGTACGGGGGTATTTATAGGTGCCTGAGTGCCCAACGTCTCGATGTAAGGACGCATGTACCCTCAGGCACCTGGACTATCCCCGAAATATTCCTATAAAGGAGGGTTACAGACTGTCATTACAGAAAAGCCATTACAAATCGGGCCCGTAACACGTGGGCCTCCAGGTAGGGTGAGGACGTGGGACGGGGCGACGCCGTCGTAGGCCTTTGTCTTGTAGTGTAGAAGACACGAAGGGTGGACCTCGCCGGTCGTTTTGCTTCCGTTGATGCAGCGAGATAGACGAAGGCTGGAGCAAAGGGTAGCGTCTTCGTCTTCGCCCCAACACACATCATCTTTTGCATTCATACATGTGACACCCCAGGTGTCTGTTTCTTGTTATGTCGGGAGATTTATCCTAATCTCGGATGCTCAGTGAAAATTTATATTTCTCGCTCGTGTATGGCTCTGATTATCCAGACTATTTGTACACATTTCACCGAATTCGGAATTATTCAGTCTCACAGAAGGCCGAATTTGGGGCCTGTTAAAACTTTTAATTCTCGGCACGAATGCAAACTCGATAATCAATCTCAATTTATCAATCTCGTCTAAAGCTCATTTAATCCAGCGCTCGACAGTTGCTAGTCGAGCCGTGTACGAATCTGATTCCTCGACCTTCGATCTATGTCCAAACTTTAATCCAAATCCGTACTCTCAAATGGAATACTCAGTATGTCGTCCTCTAATTAATTCTTACTCGACTCAGCATAGTATCTTATCTCTGAACCGAATTCAAAACCCACTCCGATAGCGATTTTAAAAATGTCACGATTTGCCTTCTCCGACTAAAAATCCAAAGTCGACCAAAAGTTGAGAGAAACATTTGTTTCTAAAATAGAGCGCGAGAAAATTTCAAAGCGGAATCTCCAATGCGTTATCCTCAAATAAATTCTTATCCGACTCGGCTTAATACCTCTGCGTTCGATCCGAAAAATTGAAAATCAACACCGGCAATGATTTTTATTAACCCGACCCAATTGATCTCGATCACGAATCCGAAACTAATCGGTCTCAATTCATTTTGTTCCTAATTGGGTGCGAGGAATTATTTTCCGAGCAACGCTAAACAAATCAAATTCCTAGTACGGATAATCCTTCGTTCTGTCCGACTGAGCACCAGCTCGCTCTATCTTTGCACAGACGAATTCCGCAGGAGCATTTTTTATTCCGGAAAATAATTCGTGAAGCCGGTTTTGGATTTTGGGCCAAGCCCAACCTAGCCCATTTGGCCCATTTAAAACCCTAAGCATAGGACTCCTCTATAAATAGAAGTGCCTCCCCTTGCAAATTGGAAATTTTCCACTCCCACCCCTCCATTTTTCAAGCCGCCACAACCACTTCTTCCTCCCAAATTCTTCCACGCAGCAAGGTGCAGAGGCACCTCTCCATGGCGCCCTCCTTCCTGGCTTCCCTTGCGTAGGGGCAGAAGCTTCCATGTATGCCTCCCTCCCCAAGCTCCAGAGCGCACAGGACAGCAACACTTTCATTCCCCTTGGATCCATGGTGCTGGGAGGATTTTCCCCATTGCTGGAATTCGATGCAGCCTTCCCATGGCACAGGTTCCACCCATGGCCGACGCCCCTACCCTTGTTACCTTCCTCCCTGTGTTCGGCACCTCTCCCCATAGCAGCAGCTCGCTGGCACCCTTCCTTGGTCCGGCATGGAGGAAGCTCCACATTGGCGTCCTTTCCTCTCCCCATGGAGCCCTCCCTCTGTTGCTCCTCCCTGCTGCATGCGCTCCACTCCTCCACGGACACGCCCCCCCTGCTCGCATCAAGGTCTCAGCAAGCAGCAGCTTGCCCGAACCTCCTGTTGTTTCCTCGTCGGCCGAGCTTGCTGAGAGCAGGCCCTATGCAAAGCTTGCTTCCTCGCTGCCAGCGCTGCGTGAGTGCCAAGTGTTTGACGAAATGCCCAAGCGAGGTGTTGTGTCGTGGACAGCTCCATGGCTGTTCCCTGTGTCCTCGCTACTCGCTGCACAGCCTCGCCGTGCTCGCTGTTCTTCCGTCCCCTAGACCCAGCAAGCAGGTCGAGTCATCCCTCGCTGCTCCTCCCTTTTTTCCTTCTCCGGCGTTCCATGTTGCTGCTCCCTCGCCAGCAAGCAGCGGCGGGCGCTGTCAAGCCCCTCCAACCCGCCCTCGCTGATGCTCGCAGCCGAGCTCCATCTAGTGGTGCCAACACTTCGGCCCTGCAGCACACGCTCGGCTTCATCGTCGGCGCTCCTCCGCATGCTCAACATGTCGACTGTTTGTGCAACCTAGCTGTTGTGTTGTTGCCACGTCGCTGCGCGTCTGCACTATGCAACTGCGCCGTGTCGTGGCATGGCCATTGCAGCACCATGCTCGTCGTGTGCAGCAGGCCCGGCCGAGTCCCTCCGCTATGCTGCGCCATCGCTGCACGCCGCCACCACCAAAGTTCGCAGCCCCATGGAGTCATTCAGCGAGCCACGTCCTTCAACTTCGTTTCGGTCTCCCGTTCGCGACGATGCGTTCGTATTCACGCCGCATGTGCAGCAACCATGACTGAGGTTTGATATGGTGAGCCGAAATGTTACTTTGTTGTTGGATTGGATAGATATGTGGTTTCAATGGTCCATTTATGTGTCGTAGGGATTGGTCGCGAATGTATAAATTGTTTGTTAAAATGCATCATCGTAAAATAGTGTGTTAGTGTGGCAAAAATTTGATAAATCCTAAAGCTTGCTTGGTGACTTCCGCACTCGGCTAATGAGTTAGTCTACGGTAATTATAATTATGTATTCATCGTTGGTGTAGGTTAGAGCAGGTTGAAAATGTAAATTACGTGACATATAATTGGTGTTTGGAAGACGAGATAGGTATGGCTAGAAAGGTGTATTATCAAACATGTGTGCCGAAGTGCGTTGTAGTAGTGATTGCGTTAAGTTGAACCGAATTGTCTCAAGTGCATGGCCCTGATATGGTTGTATTTGAGATAGTAAATTATAAGTGTTGTGTGATCTGAGGTCCGATCGATGTAGTTAATATTGATTTGGTCTGTAGAGAGGTGGTGACATGCCGAAGTACTCATCGCTTCCTCTGCGGTTAAGTCGAGGTCATGTGTGATGATGCTAATTACATGGTGAATGTGTTTGTTAAATGTATATGGTAATTTTAGTGCACGAAATGACTTCAATAAAATTTGCAAGTCGACTTGTTGTTACTCATTTGGTTGTTTTAACTCTAACAAATGGTAAAGTGTTAGAGTAATCCCAATCTCTAGAAAATGGCAATTCTTGAATTATATAGGAGCTGAAATTTATTAGTTGCTGTTTTGGACTGCACGTGCTGTTTTCGCCGCGCTGTTTGTTTAATGAACCAAATCATGATTTCTGTAGAAAAGCTCTATAGAAAAGTTGTAGATAACTTATCTCACTTGTGTTAAAATTTGAAAGCCATAAGTCTGATAGTTTAGGAGTTATGCTTTTTACAAATTCAGAAACTGAATCTATCCAATTTCTGTACAAATTTCAGAGATTGCACTGTTTACTTAAGTTAAGGTTACAATCTGTTCATGGTCGTTATAAGAAAGTTGTAGATTCTTTTCTTATCTTGCTTGTGTTAAAATTTCACAACCATAGGTCTGATAGTGCAAGAGTTATGAATTTTACAAACTGGTTGCTGTGTTTTGTCCACCGTCAAAACAGATTTCGAAAACTGAATTGTTTGATTTGGTTAAGCATAGAACCACTTCTTGGTGATTATAAAAGTTATGTAGTACATTTGCTAATTTTTCCAAAAAGTCTTGGATCACTCTTTTTAGTGGTCTGAAGATTACGTTACATGCGTTTGAAGTGTGAAGTCTGAATCTGTCCAATTCTGGACAGCAAAGCCATCTACTGTCTTTTATCCTAAATTGCATATTGAATCACCTTGGAATGTTTATAAATGATTTGTATAACATTTCATTAGCTTTCCAGAAAATCTATAATCACTTTATTTTGATGCCTGAATTTCTAGTTACGGATTTTTAAAGTCGCAAGTCTGAATCTGTCCAAATCTGGACAGAGCTGCTGTGTTAGCACTTTTTAACCTTGCTAAGTGTTGAATCTTGTTGAGGTAAAAATACCAAAGTTATAGTTCACTTTTTAAGATTTCCAGAAAGTCCTAGTTTGCTATTTTTGGATTAATATTTGAACAGTTATGATTAAAAGGAGTGACTGCTGTGTTGCTGTCCCAAAAATCTATAAGTGCGCATTTGATTGTTTGGTTCACCCTTTTTGCTAAAAATGTTTGGTTAGCTCTAAATTAATGTAGACTTGCCATAGCTAAGCTTGAGATGACATAGGTGTCGTGTGTTATATGTTTCTTTCTCTAGTTGATTGCGATATAGGAGTTCCATAGACATTGATGCATAGGCCCTCTGTTTAACTTGTGTTTGGGATGCTTTTGTGTGATTAATAGAAGAACTAATAAAAAGCCGTAGCAAACTAAATAAATGCTCATGCTTGTGAGGTCATGTTTGTATTGGTTAAGTAAAGTAAGTGTCCTCATCTTTCCAGTGGAAGTGACTACGTAGGCCCGACGACGCGTAAATGACTAAAGCTAACATGTGGTTGTCTATGATGTCTTCCAATTTAATGTTTAGTTCGCCACTGTGTCTTTGTATATCTTGTGCTACTTTTGTTTTACTTTCATTATATTCATACATATGCATCTTGTATCTCATTTAGGACCGAGAGATGATGATCGTGCAAGTGATGTGGTGCCAACCACAAGATGCAGTTGGTGGACGACCTGAAAAATGATGGACTTAACCAGTGAATGTTTGCCAAGCGAGTGCCAACCAGCAAACACTATCTAAGTGTTAAATTCAAGACAAGCCCCGGTTTTATGCATAACCATTATATATGCTATTTTACTACACTTAATGTTTGTAGGCTTGTACTGTGCACTTAAGTATAGGAGTTGTCTGAAACCCTAGTTGCATGAACTCAGGATTCCTTTTGAGATAGATACTAGTATGCTAGGTCAAGGAGCTGCTTTGCTAATTAGGGATCTCGGTAGAAGTCGAGTGATTTTCTAGCACTCGCGCGAGGTCAGGAATTGGTTGTATCCATTTTATATTGAAATGATAATGGTCTGTGGACAACAATCCATGGGGATGCGTTGTCTACGAGATGAGAAATTGGAATAAGGATTAAAATGTGGTATCGTGTGTCAAGCGTTTGAACGTACTAAACACATGCCGAGAAATATGGTAAATCGATAAGCCTAGTATCTGAGTGAACCTGCCCGCAGACTTTACACCTCACATGACCTAAGACGTGGTCTCCCATTCTGGTTATGGTGGGTACAAGTGCGGTCACTGCACAACGGCAGTCGGGGTCAGTGAGGCATTGTACGCCATGGCGGTGAGCCCTGTTCTGTTGCTAGGGAATCGATGGGGACGGTTGATATGTGTGGGGACGGAGTGCCTCGCCACGTTGTGTGTTTAGGTTTACCTTGCAAGGATAACAACTCGATTTGAATCGTCTGCTTCTCACAGCTAATGAGACTGCTTGATCCATGCTGCTACATTGAGTAATAAGTACAATGAGTTAACTGACAAAAGGTGTTGATTGCTAAAAATGTTTGATACCATGTATGAGTAGCTAGGTACACATCTAGTCTCAAGGATTCTACTAAAATTTATAAAGCTAAAACTTGATTTAGACTCAGCTAGTGCTTTTGGTGAACCAATCCCCTCAGCCAAACAGTTGCATGTCTAGAGGTAGAGGAGTAGACTCCTCACACCGGGTAAGTCTAGCTGAGTATTAGTATACTCAGCCTTGCTTGTGGCATAATTTTTGCAGGTACCTCCTTGATTTGGTTGATGGTGTGACTTGGCCTCCATCCCTGTCACCGGGATAGACGGTCGAGTGGGTTACTGCTTCCGCAGGAGAGGACCAGGAGGAGTAGCGTGGCCAGGCTTCGCCATGTTACTCGGTTTTCTCCGTTAGTTATTTCCGCTGCATTAAAATTTATGGTTATTATTTTTGAAACTCCGATAATGTAATCACTAATGATACTTTCTTAATTTATGGTATTATTCTTTATTGTATTTCTCTGTGCCTCACCTTCGAGTGAGCTAGTGGTATTCGATCCTGGATAAGTGGCTTTATCGGACTAGATCCGCGGGACTGACGGGTTATTCCGGTTTAAGTGTGTTGCTGCCTTTAAGGGTGCGACTGGGGCACTTAAGTTGGAATAATTCGGGCGGTTTCGCCACAGCTGGTATCGGAGCGAATACCATTACAGAGAAGTCAAAAAATCATTATTACCAACCTTTTGTAAAGTAAAACTTGCTTAGAAACCAAAGTTGGATAGATATCTGGTCGATAAGGATAGACCTAGGACGTGAAGCCTTAGGAAATAGATGGGTAGCTAGCTGGCTATTTATATAGGCCATAAAGGCTACTACTACTACTAATAAGGATGATGTAGCAAGCACCCGAAAAGTAGCTAGGTCTGAGAAGACGACTAGAATGAGCATTCATCATGATTGTCGCATTATAATTGTCTGTTGTGCATCAACATGCTTCTCTCACCTTTATTCTAATAATAAGAAATTGTGAATAATATGATGTATTGCTATTTATGAACTGCTAAAAAATGACGCATCCTGTGTTGTTTTGATAGTCTTGTTAGGTTCTGATTTCTCTTGTCTTGCTATCTAGAAGGTGCGGTAACTGTTCAGTCCTTTTTCCTTAACCAATAAAAAATGTTGCATGTTCTGCTCATGAAAAGACCCCCCCCACTTTAAACAACCTAGTGGTTAGCAAGTAAAACCTAAGAAAATAAATAAATAAATATCCTATGCTTGTGTTGGTATTACCAGCCCATGAGTGTTTCACCCTTGAAGTTACACCTGCACAACTTGTAGATACCCATATCTTGACCGCTAGACTAACCCTAGTTTCCTTGTGCACTTGTGTCGAAAAAATTGGTTTATTGTCTGTTCACGCAAACCATGTCCGGCCTCAAATTCTTTTTGGAAACCTTGTCCCAAATTCCTCATTAAATTCTCTTCTACTCAACCTAGAAGCCATCTGGGTTGATGACCTCTCTTTTCACCTAGATCTAGTAAATCTTTACCTTTGTGAATCGTGTTGTGGCCTTATCATCCAAATCTTCGGATCCTTTAATGATTCTGCCCTATTATCTGGTTATCTGTTATAACCCGTTCTCAAGTATCTGATATGGATCAGTCTAATATCTTATTTCTGGTCAATCTCATACTCTTTCTCCAGGAAGCATGACGTTGTTTTATCAATTTTATCTTTAAACAGTGTATCCATTTGGTTCAATGGATTTTTACTGTTGTCTTTGGTTCTCTCATGTCTCTACAAGTTCATCAACTTGATCTCGTGGTTGCTTCGTTCTCATATCAAATCTCGTGTAAATCTCTGACTTGATAATCTTTGTGGTGATCCTAACAAGTTCGCGGAGTCGAAGAGTTCTCATGTGATGCTCTTTTTGTTAGCAACCTCTGCTTCAACTCCGGTCACATCCTTATTTTCTGAGCCATACTCTTATGGGCTCCATCTATCTGTGCTATGTAGATTTCTCATTGGTTGTGTTTGGTAATGATATCATGACTAACGACTGATGGTGCCGCGATGAAACCGAGAGCCTACTATGGTGCACACATGGTTGAGTTGCTCGGCACGCGCTGGTATCACGGTTAATAGTCGTGATCCATTACGAGACTATATTGATGTGCTATCTTTTGCGAACATTCTCTCAGAGTGATCACTGCATTTTGTCTCAACATGCCACGATATTCTACCCAAATCTATCTTCAGTATCTTGTTAGATCCCATCTCCTGAATTTGCATCTATCTCCAGCCTGGGAGTTACATGCTTCTCCACCCTTACAGCTCCTCATTCGAATCTCGGGACGAGATTCTTTTAAGGGGGGAAGGCTGTGACACCCTAGGTGTCTGTTTCTTGTTATGTCGGGAGATTTATCCTAATCTCGGATGCTCAGTGAAAATTTCTATTTCTCGCCCGTGTATGGCTCTGATTATCCAGACTATTTGTACACATTTCACCGAATTTGGAATTATTCAGTCTCACAGAAGGCCGAATTTGGGGCCTGTTAAAACTTTTAATTCTCAGCACGAATGCAAACTCGATAATCAATCTAAATTTATCAATCTTGTCTAAAGCTCATTTAATCCCGCGCTCGACAGTTGCTAGTCGAGCCATGTACGAATCCGATTCCTCGACCTTCGATCTATGTCCAAACTTTAATCCAAATCCGTACTCTCAAATGGAATATTCAGTATGTCATCTTCTAATTAATTCTTACTCGACTCAGCCTAGTATCTTATCTCTGAACTGAATTCAAAACCCACTCCGGTAGCGATTTTAAAAATATCACAATTCGCCTTCTCCGACTAAAAATCCAAAGCCGATCAAAAGTTGAGAGAAACATTTGTTTCTAAAATAGTGCGCGAGAAAATTTCAAAGCGGAATCTCCAATGTGTTGTCCTCAAATAAATTCTTATCCGACTCGGCTTAATACCTCTGTGTTCGATCCGAAAATTCGAAAATCAACACCGGCAATGATTTTTATTAACCCGGCTCGATTGATCTCGATCATGAATCCGAAACCAATCGGTCTCAATTCATTTTGTTCCTAATTGGGTGCAAGGAATTATTTTCCGAGCAACGCTAAACAAATCAAATTCCTATTATGGATAATCCTTCGTTCTGTCCGACCGAGCACCAGCTCGCTCTGTCTTTGCACAGACGAATTCCGTGGGAGCATTTTTTTATTCCGGAAAATAATTCGTGAAGCCGGTTTTGGATTTTGGGCCAAGCCCAACCTAGCCCATTTGGCCCATTTAAATCCCTAACCCTAGGACTCCTCTATAAATAGAAGTGCCTCCCCTTGCAAATTGGAAATTTTCCACTCCCACCCATCCATTTTTCGAGCCGCCACAACCACTTCTTCCTCCCAAATTCATCCACGCAGCAAGGTGCAGAGGCACCTCTCCATGGCGCCCTCCTCCCTGGCTTCCCTTGCGTAGGGGCAGAAGCTTCCATGGACACCTCCATCCCCAAGCTCCAGAGCGCACAGGGCAGCAACACTTTTATTCCCCTTGGATCCATGGTACTGGGAGGATTTTCCCCATTGCTAGAATTCGATGCAGCCTTCCCATGGCACAGTTCCACCCATGGCTGACGCCCCTACCCTTGTTACTTTCCTCCCTGTGTTCGGCACCTCTCCCCATAGCAGCAGCTCGCTGGCACCCTTCCTTGGTCCGGCATGGAGGAAGCCCCACATCGGCGTCCTTTCCTCTCCCCATGGAGCCCTCCCTCTGTTGCTCCTCCCTGTTGTGTGCCCTCCACTCCTCCACGGACACGCCCCCTGCTCGCATTAAGGTCTCAGCAAGCAGCAGCTCACCCGCACCTCGTGTTGTTTCCTCGCCGACCGAGCTCGCTGAGAGCAGGCCCTATGCCGAGCTTGCTTCCTCGCTGCCAGCGCAGCGCGAGTGCCAAGCGTTTGACGAAATGCCCAAGTGAGGTGTTGTGTCCTGGACAGCGCCATGGTTGTTCCCTGTGTCCTCGCTACTCGTTGCACTGCCTCACCGTGCTCGCTGTTCTTCCATCCCCTAGGCCCAGCAAGCAGGCCGACGCATCCCTCGTTGCTCCTCCCTTTTTTTCCTTCTCCGACGTTCCTTGCTGCTGCTCCCTCGCCAGCAAGCAGCGGCGGGTGCTGTCAAGCCCCTCCAACCCGCCCTCGCTGATGCTCGCAGCCGAGCTCCATCTAGTGGTGCCAACACTTCGCCCCTGCAGCACACGCTCTGCTTCATCGTCGGCGCTCCTCCGCACGCTCAACATGTGGACAATTTGCGCAACCTAACTGCTATGTTGTTGCCACGTCGTTGCGCGTCTGCGCTAAGCAACTGCGCCGTGTCGTGGCATGGCCATTGCAGCACCATGCTCGCCGTGTGTAGCAGGCCCGGCCGAGTCCCTCCGTTGTGCTGCGCCATCGCTGCAGGCCGCCACCACCAAAGTTCACAGCCCCATGGAGTCTTTCAGCGAGCCACGTCCTTCAACTTCATTTCAGTCTCCCGTGCGCGACGACGCGTTCGTATTCACGCCGCATGTGGAGCAACCACGACTGAGGTTTGATATGGTGAGCCGATATGCTACTTTGTTGTTGGATTGGATAGATATGTGGTTGCGGTGGTCCATTTATGTGTCGTAGGGATTGGTCGCGGATGTATTAATTGTTTGTTAAAATGCTTCATCATAAATAGTGTGTTAGTGCGGCAAAAAATTGATAAATCCTAAAGCTTGCTTAGTGACTTCCGCACTCGGCTAATGAGTTAGTCTACGATAATTATAATTATGTATTCATCGTTTGTGTAGGTTAGAGCGGGTTGAAAATGTAAATTACGTGACATATAATTGGTGTTTGGAAGACGAGATAGGTATGGTTAGAAAGGTGTGTTATCAAACATGTGTGCCGAAGTACGTTGTAATAGTGATTGTGTTAAGTTGAACTGAAGTGTCTCAAGTGCATGCCGTGATATGGTTGTATTTGAGATAGTAAATTATAAGTGTTGTGTGATATGAGGTCTGATCGATGTAGTTAATATTGATTTGGTCTGTAGAGAGGTGGTGACATGCCGAAGTAGTCATCGTTTCCTCTGCGGTTAAGTCGAGGTCATGTGTGATGATGCTAATTACATGGTGAATGCGTTTGTTAAATGTATATGGTAATTTTAGTGCATGAAATGACTTGAATAAAATTTGCAAGTCGACTTGTTGTTGCTTATTTGGTTGTTTTAACTCTAACAAATGGTAAAGTGTTAGAGTAATCCCAATCACTAGAACATGGCAATTCTTGAATTATATAGGAGCTGAAATTTATTAGTTGATGTTTTGGACTGCACGCGCTGTTTGTTTAATGAACCAAATCATGATTTCTGTAGAAAAGCCCTATAGAAAAGTTGTAGATAACTTTATTATCTTACTTGTGTTAAAATTTGACAGCCATAAGTCTGATCGTTTAGGAGTTATGCTTTTTACAAATTCAGTAACTGAATCTGTCCAATTTCTGTACAGATTTCAAAGATTGCATTGTTCACTTAGGTTAAGGTTACAATATGTTCATGATAGTTATAAGAAAGTTGTAGAAGCTTTTCTTATCTTGCTTGTGTTAAAATTTCACAACCATAGGTCTGATAGTGTAAGAGTTATGAATTTTACAAACTGTTTGTTGTGTTTTGTCCACCGTCAGAACAGATTTCGAAAACTGAATTGTTTGATTTGGTTAAGCTTAGAACCACTTCTTGGTGATCATAAAAGTTATGTATTACATTTTCTAAGCTTTCCAAAAAGTCTTGGATCTCTCTTTTTGGTGGTCTGAAGATTAAGTTACATGCGTTTGAAGTGTGAAGTCTGAATCTGTCCAGTTCTGGATAGCAAAGTCTTCTAATGTCTTTTATCCTAAATTGCATATTGAATCACCTTGGAATGTTTATAAATGATTTGTATAAAATTTAATTAGCTTTTTAGAAAATCTAGGATCACTTTATTTGGATGCCTGAATCTCTAGTTATGGATTTTTAAAGTCGCAAGTATGAATCTGTCAAAATCTGGACAGAGCTGCTGTGTTAGCACTTTTTGACCTTGCTAAGTGTTGAATCTTGTTGAGGTAAAAATACCAAATTTGTAGTTCACTTTTTAAGTTTTCTAGGAAGTACTAGTTTGCTATTTTTGGATTAATATTTGAAGAGTTATGATTATAACGCGTGACTGCTGTATTGCTGTCCCAAAAATCTGCAAGTGCGCATTTGATTGTTTGGTTCACCCTTTTTGCTAAAAATGTTTGGTTAGCTCTAAATTAATGTAGACTTGCCATGGCTAAGGTTGAGATGACATAGGTGTCATGTGTTATATGTTTCTTTCTCTAGTTGATTGTGATATAGGAGTTCCATAGACATTGATGCATAGGCCCTCTGTTAAACTTGTGTTTGGGATGCTTTTGTGTGATTAATAGAAGAACTAATGAAAAGCTGTAGCAAACTAAATAAATGCTCATGCTTATGAGGTCATGTCTGTATTGGTTAAGTAAAGTAAGTGTCGTCATCTTTCCAGTGGTATTGACTACGTAGGCCCGACGACGCGTAGATGACTAAAGCTAACATGTGGTTGTCTACGGTGTCTTCCAATTTAATGTTTAGTTCGCCACTGTGTCTTTGTATATCTTATGCTACTTTTGTGCTACTTTCATTATATTCATACATATGCATCTTGCATCTCATTTAGGACCGAGAGATGATGATCGTGCTAGTGATGTGGTGCCAACCACAAGATGCAGTTGGTGGACGACCTGAAGAATGATGGACTTAACCAGTGGATGCTTGCCAAGCGAGTGCCACCCAACAAATACTATCTAAGTGTTAAATTCAAGGCAAGCCCCGGTTTTATGCATAACCATTATATATGCTATTTTACTACACTTAATGTTTGTAGGCTTGTACTGTGTACTTAAGTGTAGGAGTTGTCTGAAACCCTAGTTGCATAAATTCAGGATTCCTTTTGAGATGGATACTAGTATGCTAGGTCGAGTAGCTGCTTTGCTAATTAGCGATCTCGGTAGAAGTCGAGTGATTTTTCTAGCATTCGCGTGAGGTCAGGAATTGGTTGTATCCATTTTTATATTGAAATCATAATGGTCTATGGACAACGATCCATGGGGATGTGTTGTCTATGAGATGAGAAATTGGAATAAGGATTAAAGTGTGGTACCGTGTGTCAAGCGTTTGAACGTACTAAACACATGCCGAGAAATATGGTAAATCGGTAAGCCTAGTACCTGAGTGAACCTGCCCGCAGACTTTACCCCTCATGCGACCTGAGACGTGGTCTTCCATTCCGGTTATGGTGGGTACAAGTGCGGTCACTGCACGACGACAATCGGGGTCAGTGAGGCATTGTACGCCAAGGCGGTGAGCCCTGTTCTATTGCCAGGGAATCGATGGGGACGGTTGATATGTGTGGGGACGGAGTGCCTCGCCATGTCGTGTGTTTAGGTTTACCTTGCAAGGATAACAACTCGATTCGAATCGTCTGCTTCTTGCAGCTAATGAGACTGCTTGATCCATGCTGCTACATTGTGAAAGGGAAATGTGCCCATGGATGGGCAATTTCCATAAGTATTTTGGTGATTACATGCCCAACACACATTAATTGAGTCCCTATGTGCTAAATTTGTGAAAAGTGCAAATCAAAGTACAAGGTATGTTTCCAGACTTAGTATATTATTTTGTATACTAATGTGATTGTATAAGTTCTAGAAACAGGGCCAAGAGAAGAACAAATGCAATGGAACAGTCTTGGCTGTGTGCAGTCAAACTCCAGCTCGGTCTGGCACATTGGACCGTCCGGTGGTGCACCGGACAGTGTCCGGTGCACCAGGCTGGCCGATGGTGAACTGGGTGCTCTCGGGAAAACGGCCAAGGCGTACGGCTAAAATTCACCAGACTGTCCGGTGAGCCAAAGGCGCTCGCGGCCAACGGTCGGCTGCGCAATCCGCGGGCGACATGTGGCCCGCAACAACGGTCGGCTGGGCACACCGGACTGTCCGGTGCGCCAACCAGCCCCGAGGACCAACGCTCGGATGCGCCCGACATGGAAGGAGATCGCACACCGGACATGAATAGTGGTTGTCCGATGGTGCACCGGACTGTCCGGTGCACCACTCGACAGAAGGCATGAATTGACTTCCAAGTTGGTCTCCAACAGCTCCTAGCTGCCTTAGGGCTATAAAAGAGACCCCTAGGCGCATGGAGGAGTCATCCAAGCATTCTCTAACATACTAAGGCATCCAGCAGAGCCTCCCCATTCCTGCCTACTCGAATTTGCCTCTCCCTCTAGCACTCCTCGCTCATCGCTAGTGCCGTTGTCGTTCGTCGCCGGAGTGTGTCGTTCGTCGCCGGAGTTCACCGGAGCCACGCACTCGCTGTCCGTAGTCGAGCCCCGCTCTCCGTCTAGTCGAAACCTGTCGATTCATCCCCGTCACACGCACGAACCCAAGGTTGATGACGACCCAAATTTATTTTATGTATTTTATAAAGTGCTTTTTGATTCGATTCATGAGTTGTATATTTTGTTTGTTGTAATATGAACACATGTGATTCCGATTTATGTATATATGAGCGTTATGGAATTGTTTGGTAGATTCATGCGATTATTAGCACCGTGTTATGTCATGTTAGTCGTGGCGTTGAATTTTGGATTAGAGAAATATGACAACATTTAGTAGTCACACGTTGGCAATAAAAATGCTAGATAGGAATTTTTGTAGTTAAATTTGGTCACAATAAATTTTAGAAACTATTTGGAGAATTATAGGTGCATTTTAAATGGATTTGGAAAATGGTATAGATGTCATATGAATATTATAGGATTTTTAGATGATTTATCTAATTATTTTATTAGCATTTTCTTTTTAGAAAGAAAAGAGAAAAGATCACCAGTAGTGTGGTAAATAGATTTTTGCTAGTTAAATAATCTTGTTCGCAAATTGAGCACTTAGATTTTTGGATTAAACAAAATACTAGTTTATGTCAGAATATCCTCACTTGTTTTATAAAAAGTACAATTACCAATTTATGTAGACTTTTAGAATATTAATATTATTAGATTCATTTTTGGTCATACTAAACAATTTGAGTTAGAAATAATAAAAGGTATTAATTCATTTATTAGTATTAAAAGATGATAATTATCATTTAATGTTATTAATGATGTTAAAATATATTAATACTAGTTAAAACTGTATTTATTGCACCCACCCATAAATTCACCATTAGGACTCACAATAATAGCCACAATTGAATTAATAAGTATTTACGCGATTAGTACGTAATTAAGATATGATTAGTGCGATAGGTTAATGTGTGCTTAATGATGTATTGGTGTATGTTTATGAATGGTGCATGTTTATTTATTGGTGTATGTTTTATTTTTGTATGTGCGCTATGCGACCCTATTAGAAGCGGATTGTGCGGTAGGCGATCCGAACTCGTTCGAGGACGATCCGCAGGACTCGCTTGAGCAAGGCAAGTGGATTCTCCCTCTGCATATTCTATTTGTACCTATTCATTGCATATAATAATGTTTACGTTTTGATATATTGCATAATTTGATGGGATAACCTAATTAAGGATTTCCTAGAGTTACTACATGTATTCCTTGTTTAACCTGGGAAAATTGTTAAGCTGTGCAAGATTTATGCTACCGCCCAACTTAATGATTTTTAATGTCACTCATTAATTGGTTTTAATGTTCCAAAAATTCAATTGGCAATTATGACATTAACTCGATGGTTAAGATAACATTGTTACAAATTTAATTGGAACATGGAGTGACCACCCAGGATAACAGTGCAACCACGAGTGCTATCATGGCTCTGGCTTTGGTAATTAGCTCTATATGCTTAGTGCCTAGCAACCTTACCTGAAATATGGGCAAGAGGGGGAGCGGTAGGTGCTGGCAGCCCACGTTAACATGGGGACGTATTCTTGGCTAAGGTACCTCACCCAGGGGGCCACCACCATCGTCTTTAGAAACCTTAGCGGGTTGCTTCGTATTAAGGTATTTTGTGAAAGCCTCATAATGGATCCCTAGCCATTCACCTCGGCAGTGTTTAAGGGTCCGATCAACCCGGGCTAGATGGGATACATGGCTTGTGGGTAAAGTTGTACCACCTCTGCAGAGTGTAAAACTGATATATCAGTCGTGCTCCCGGTTATGAGCGACCTGGACTCCTCACATGATAATTGAACTTGAAGATGGAATTAAATTGAGATCCGATGATCTGCCAATAATTTGCTTAAGTGGTTTCACTTAAGTGTTTTTGTTATATTCATATTCCTTTGTTTAATGGGATATTTGGGATTCACACTTATTAGTAAGACAGGTGTTGTTAATAAAATGTTGACCAACTAAAATGCTTACTACTCAACCTTAGCCTCACCTTGTTATACCTGCATTAGTTTTTCCCCCACTTGCTGAGCCCCGACCATAAGTGAGCTCACCCTTGCTAATATTTTGATCAGAGGGTGATGCTGGAGACTTTGATGGAGATTTTATCGACGACGATGAATTCTAAGTCTAACGATGCGCCGGTCATCTTCCTGTGGGAGATTGCCCAGTTGTTTATTTCCGCTTTACTTTGATGTGATACTTGTTAAAGATACAATGTTTCAGATGATGTAATAAAGTATTATACTCTCTTTACGCCTTTATTGCATTGTCTTTTGATATATTACACTTGTGACGTCAACATATGTGTGGAAATGGATCCTGGCACACATATGGTATGCGCTCGGTTCTACCCCCTGGAACCGGGTGTGACACATCAACAGCAAAGATTGAGCACAAAGCAAATCTTCGATAATAACTTGATGAATGAAAGAGTACTGAGGCACGAAGCAAACCTTCGACAAATACAATCATACCTGGAAAGCCTGTTAACAATGTCACACAACGGCTTTACTATAAAAGGGCTCTTTTCTTTACGAAGCATGAAAAGAAGGGAAGGTGTTTTTTCGCCGAAGGCTCAAAAATGGTATGTGCGTAAATTTCATGCATCGCAAAGAAATATATTACATTAATATACATGTTTGTTAATTGTTTCATACACAAATATTACATTGTATCATTACAACAAAATCCTAGTCTTCTTTGAGAATTTTCTCGGCGGTCTCATTCAGCAGTCTATCGACGACTTCGTCGACGATGGTATTGCAACACTCATCACATCCAGCGCCTCTTTTATAACGGGATTGGCCTAGGGGTCATATGGCTCGGGTAGCGGTGAAAGTTCAGCTGTAGTAAACAAGTTGTTAGTCCGAAGCCAAAAAACAAACGTCGAACCTAAAAATTCAATAATAATACATATACGCCTTGCTCGCTCGGCAGCTTCTTCGGCTCGCTTAGCTTCTTCTCGGGCATCGTAGGATTCTTTTTCATTTTTCTTTATAATTTTGCTGGCCATTTCCCGGTTTCCTTTCATCCAGACATCAGAATAAAATTTCCCGCCTATTAAACTAGCTTCGGCCGAGGGGTCCTTCGTGTCGTCTGTGGAGAAGACGGCTTTGGTCTGGGCCACAGCCTTAATGTGGCCACAGCCAGCCTTCTCCAGAATTGCTGCAACCCCTCGAGCGCCGGCGAAGGCACAAATATCCCCACGATCACTAAGGATCTCTTCAAAAGCTTTGGTCACTTCACCTATCCAATCAATGACTCCCTCGGGGTCACCTCGAATGAATTTTTCTTCCGAAGAGTATGCACCCACCTTGGCAAAGCTGATTTTCAGTTTTCTTACGCAATCCAAGGATTTCTCAAACCATCTTTCCTTGGATTCACGAGGCTCCTCAACATTCTTTTCTAGTCTAGCATTCGACCATTCACTTATTTCTTGCTTTGCTTTCGCAAGTGCAAAATTTTCACTAGCTTCGGCAAGTTTTTTCTGTAGGTTCTCAACTTCGGCCTTATGGGCTTCGAATTAAGCATTAAATTTTGCTTCGTTTTTCTTTACTCTATCCACCAATGAAAGCATAATTTTATATTTCTCTAAGGCTTCATTCCTCAGTTTGATAACCTCCGACCGAAGGTTACCGAGGGCTATCTGGCAACTTTCATCTTCAGCATTCTTCTGTGCTCTCAAAGCGTTGCTAAGAATTAAGCCCTGCAAAAAGAATGGAGACAAAGGATTGGCACGAGAATAAAAGACAAAAGATAATCTATTTATAATTCCATAACTTCAGTACCTTCAGATTATTATACGCAAGGCTGTCTACGAGGTCATCCTTTGACATGGCAGAAAGGCCAACTTCAAGCTTCGAAAACCCCATGTTTTTTGCCATCTCTCGGCAAACAGATATTTCCTTGTTGTCCGGGAGACAGTATAGAAAATCATCTTCATCGGTTCCATTGTACACCAAGGCCAGCTTCGGGTACTTCAGTTCCCGGGCATAGTGTTTAGCTTTCGCGATTTCTTCCTCAGACAACCTTTTACCCGAAGCATGTCGAATAATAAAATCAAGATCTTCAGAAGGCGCTTCGAGAATAGGCGATTTAACTTTTTTGGGCGCGTCTTTCTTCTCCAGGGCAAAACCAGCATCTGAAGATCCTTGTTCAGTTCTCTGCTCAGTTCCAGTAGGCTCTGCTTCAGTGGGCACTGAGGGCCCAGCTTCGGTTTCAACGCGAACTGTAGCAGCTTCGACAGTCTCTTTTGCAGGGGCAGGAGTCAATGCCCTTGTCGACTCCAAGACGGCGTCCAACACGCTAGCCATCCTTCTCCTCTTGGGAGTTATTGCAGGAGCCTTTGACACCTTCGGCAATTCTGGCTCAGAGGGCGGGCTCAAGATTTTTGCCAGCTCTACCGTTTCCCCTAGCTCTGGCTCTTTGGCCACTTTTTCTTGGGCTTCGCCACCATCTTTTGGTGTTTTGATTAACCCAGTTATAGGAACCTGAGAGCACCTAGAGGGGGGGTGAATAGGTGATCCTGTAAAAACTTAAAACTTAACACCACAAACTTGATTAGGAGTTAGAACAATGAAATCAAGTGATTAGAGAGGAGAGTTCTTGTGAAGCACAATAGACACAGTAAGAACAAGCACAAGAGACACGAGGATTTATCCCGTGGTTCGGCCAAGTACAAAACTTGCCTACTCCACGTTGTGGCGTCCCAACGGACGAGAGTTGCACTCAACTCCTCTCAAGTGATCCATGTTCTTCTTTACTTTACTCTTTCCCGTTTGTGAGGAATCTCCACAACTTGGAGTCTCTCACCCTTACAATAAGAAAAAATGAAGCACTAGAGTAAGGGAGGGAAGCAACACACTCAAATTCACAGCAAATACGCACACACAAGGCCAAGACTTGAGCTCAAAAGAATATCACGAGGTTCTCACTAGAACGGAGCTCAAATCACTAAGAATGTCGAACAAGAGCGCAAGAATGGAGTATGAATGATCAACAATGCTCAAAGGATGCTTGGTGTGCTCCTCCATGCGCCTAGGGGTCCTTTTTATAGCCCCAAGGCAGCTAGGAGCCGTTGAGAGCATTCCAGGAAGGCAATTCTTGCCTTCTGTCGACTGGCGCACCGGACAGTCCGGTGCGGATTTCTTTCCTGTTTTGGCGCAGCCGACCGTTGGTGATTTGGAGCCGTTGGCGCACCGGACACTATCTGGTGCACACCGGACAGTCCGGTGCCCCCTTCAGGCCGTTGGCCCGGCCACGCGTCACACGCGGATTGCGCGGCCGACCGTTGGCTCAGCCGACCGTTGGCTCACCGGACAGTCCGGTGCACCACCGGACAGTCCGATGATTTATAGCCGTACGCCGCCGACGAATTCCCGATAGCGGCCTTTTCACCAAAGCCAGCCTGGCGCACCGGACACTGTTCGGTGCACCACCGGACAGTCCGGTGCTCCCAGACTGAACTATTTTTGGCTGAACAAAGCCATCTCTTTTCCAAATTGATTTCTCCTATTTCCAGTACTTAGACACAATACATTAGTCCTTAAAACAAAGTACTAAGTCTTAGAAACATACCTTTATGTTGAGTTTTCACTTTGTCCATCATTTGGCATAGATTAACACATGAACACTTGTGTTGGCGCTCAATCACCAAAATACTTAGAAATGGCCCAAGAGCACATTTCCCTTTCAATCTCCCCCTTTTTGGTGATTTATGCCAACACGACAAAAGCAATACACAGATGTGCAACATCAATGCAAATAATAACACAGATTTGTTTTGAATCAAATTTGGCATATTTGGATCATTCTTTTCCACCACTTGATTTTGTTTTTGCAAATCAACCTCAATTTCCTATCTCTAAGTCAACCACACTTGTTGAGACATAAAGAGAGTTGTTCCAAGAGAAATTGATCAAAGATTTCAAAAACTCCCCCTTTTTCCCATAATCAACCATTCTCCCCACAAGAGGCCAACTTTTGACAAGAGAGACAATAAGAGAGTTTTGACAAACCAAAAGCTCTATTCTACTATTTTCAAAATTCTCAAGTGGTAGCTGATCCATTTATTGCTTTGGCCTTAATTTCTCCCCCTTTGGCATCAAGCACCAAAACGAGATCATTTTTGGCCCTGGAACCCCATTGCCTCACCAAAATCTTCAATTAAGAGTGAAAGGGCAATAAGAGCATGGAGATGAACTTGGAATAAGTTACCCTCTCATCGGAGTGCAGTGGAAGTCTTTCATGGTCCAAGTCCACCTTTCCCTTTCAAACCTCCTTTGAGACTAAATTAAGAAAACTCAAGCACATGGTTAGTCTCAAAGGGTCAAGTTGTAGCACATCTCCCCCTAAATATGTGCATCACTCACACATGGACTTTTGAGGTCCGGGGAGTGTTTGTACAACTTGAACACCATAAATAAACAACAATATGCATAAAGGAACATGATCAAAGGCATAAAACATATGTATGCTATAAATCAATCCAAGTTCCGTGAATCTAAGACATTTAGCTCACTACACAGCCTGCAAAAGGTCTTCTCATCTAGAGGCTTGGTAAAGATATCGGCTAGCTGGTTCTCGGTGCTAACATAAAACACTTTGATATCTCCCTTTTGTTGGTGATCTCTCAAAAAGTGATGCCGGATATCTATGTGCTTTGTGCGGCTGTGTTCAACAGGATTATCCGCCATGCGGATAGCACTCTCATTATCACATAGGAGTGGGACTTTTCTCAAATTGTAGCCAAAGTCCCTGAGGGTTTGCCTCATCCAAAGTAGTTGCGCGCAACACTGTCTTGCGGCAACATACTCGGCCTCAGCGATGGATAGGGCAACGGAAGTTTGTTTCTTAGAACTCCACGACACCAGGGACCTTCCTAAGAATTGGCACGTCCCCGATGTACTCTTCCTATCGAACTTACATCCAGCATAGTCAGAGTCTGAATATCCAATCAAGTCAAAGGTAGACCCCTTTCGATACCATATCCCGAAGCAAGGCGTAGCGACTAAATATCTCAGAATTCGCTTAACGGCCACTAAGTGGCACTCCCTTGGATCGGATTGAAATCTAGCACACATGCATATGCTTAGCATTATATCCGGACTACTAGCACATAAATAAAGTAAAGACCCTATCATAGACCGGTATGCTTTTTGATCAACGGACTTACCTCCTTTGTTGAGGTCGACATGTCCATCGGTTCCCATTGGAGTCTTTGCGGGCTTGGCGTCCTTCATCCCAAACCGCTTTAGCAAGTCTTGCGTGTACTTCGTTTGGGAGATGAAGGTGCCATCCTTGAGTTGCTTCACTTGGAACCCAAGGAAGTAGTTCAACTCGCCAATCATCGACATCTCAAATTTTTGAGTCATCACCCTGCTAAACTCTTCACAAGACTTTTGGTTAGTAGAACCAAATATTATGTCATCGACATAAATTTGGCACACAAATAAATCGCCATCACATGTCTTAGTGAATAGAGTTGGATCGGCTTTCCCAACCTTGAAAGCATTAGTGATTAAAAAGTCTCTAAGACATTCATACCATGCTCTTGGGGCTTGCTTAAGTCCATAGAGCGCCTTAGAGAGCTTACACACGTGGTCGGGGTACCGTTCATCCTCAAAGCCAGGGGGTTGCTCTACGTACACCTCCTCCTTGATTGGCCCGTTGAGGAAAGCGCTCTTAACATCCATTTGGTACAACCTGAAAGAATGGTGAGCGGCATAGGCTAACAAAATACGAATCGACTCTAGCCTAGCCACAGGAGCAAAAGTTTCCTCAAAGTCCAAACCTGCGACTTGGGCATAACCTTTTGCCACAAGTCGAGCCTTGTTCCTTGTCACCACCCCGTGCTCGTCTTGTTTGTTGTGGAACACCCACTTGGTTCCCACAACGTTTTGCTTGGGACGAGGCACCAGTGTCCAAACTTCGTTTCTCTTGAAGTTGTTGAGCTCTTCCTGCATGGCCAACACCCAGTCCGGATCTAGCAAGGCGTCTTCTACCCTGAAAGGCTCAATAGAAGAGACAAAAGAGTAATGCTCACAAAAATTAGCTAATCTAGAGCGAGTGGTTACTCCCTTGCTAATGTCACCCAAAATCTGGTCGACGGGATGATTCCTTTGAATCGTCGCTCGAACTTGAGTCCTAAGGGCTTGAGGTGCTTCTTCCTCCATAGCGTGATCATCTTGTGCTCCCCCTTGATCACATGCCTCTTCTTGATGAACTTGTTCATCATCTTGAGTTGGGGGTTGCACCATTGTTGAGGAAGAAGGTTGATCTTGTTCTTGGTGTTCCTGTGGTCGCACATCTCCAATCGCCATGGTGCGTATTGCGGCCGTTGGAACATCTTCTTCATCTACATCATCAGGATCAACAACTTGCTCTCTTGGAGAGCCATTAGTCTCATCAAATACAACGTCGCTAGAGACTTCAACCAAACCCGATGATTTGTTGAAGACCCTATACGCCTTTGTATTTGAGTCATAACCTAACAAAAACCCTTCTACTGCTTTGGGAGCAAATTTAGAATTCCTACCTTTCTTCACTAGAATGTAGCATTGACTCCCAAATACACGAAAGTATGAAACATTGGGTTTGTTACCGGTTAGGAGTTCGTAGGAAGTCTTCTTGAGGAGTCGATGAAGGTAGACCCGGTTTATGGCGTGGCAAGCTGTGTTCACAGCTTCCGACCAAAACCGCTCGGGCGTCTTGAATTCTCCAAGCATTGTCCTCGCCATGTCTATGAGCGTCCTGTTCTTCCTCTCTATCACACCATTTTGCTGTGGTGTGTAGGGAGCGGAGAACTCGTGCTTGATTCCTTCCTCCTCAAGGTACTCCTCCACTTGAAGGTTTTTGAGCTCGGGCCCGTTGTCGCTCCTTATCTTCTTCACCTTGAGCTCAAACTCATTTTGAGCTCTCCTTAGGAAGCGCTTGAGGGTCCCTTGGGTTTCAGATTTGTCCTGCAAAAAGAATACCCAAGTGAAGCGGGAAAAATCATCAACAATTACTAAACCATACTTACTTCCCCCGATGCTGAGGTAGGCAACAGGTCCGAAGAGGTCCATATGCAACAGCTCCAGGGGTCTTGATGTGGTCATCACATTCTTGCTGTGATGCGCACTTCCCACTTGTTTACCTGCTTGCAGTGGCGGGCCCAGGATTTAGAGTGTCGGTATTCGAATTTTTTTATAAGATGGTTTTTTGGAAGATTAAAACATGTCTATTGACATATATAGTTAATTATATGTATAACCTAAAATTAAGCACATACGCTATGGTCATAACTGATTCAATAACTAGTCTACTATACTCAGATTTCATACAACTATTTCAAAAAAATTAAATCTAAATGCATCTGTTGGTTGTTGCTCAGTTGTTGGCTGACTGCTTGTCCTCTTTGTCATTTTCCAATCGCTAATGCCCCATCTGCAGCCCAGTACTGCAAGCAGCAAAGCAGAGGAGGCTAGGTCGGGTGACCACTGCTGGGGTAGGCTTGGACATTGGCACGATACGACCTTGCCCCTAGTTGTCTGTCCTGGCACGTGGTGACGCCCTGACTATGTTGGATTGAAGGCTCGGACGACGAATGACATACGACGCAACAACGAGGCCAGATGCAACACAATGACAGTTAGTCGATCAAGTCTAGGCACCTAGCTGTGCCGCGGAGCCACGATGTCTCAACGGAGGTGCTGGTGTCTCCATGGCACGTGGGGCTGCAAGATGTGACCACGACTTGGTGGCTGGTGTATCTGGTGGCTCTGCCATGTTGCGACTACAATAAAATTTAGTGATTTTTTTTGTCGTGAGATACTAAGATGTGCTTTGTCGCTTTGTTGGGCTTCATGGTCCACGACAAACGATTGAATTAGTTAGGTACGAGAGGTAGGAATGAGATATTTTAGTCCAAATTAACAGAATACATTTATTTATTTGATTTATTTTTCATTTTCTATGCATATACACTATATACATGTATATATATTAAAATTCTTTTGCCAAAAATAATGGGTATTCATTTGAATACCCTTGAATTGAATTGGGCCCGCCCCTGCCTGCTTGACAAGCTGCACAAGGTCTATCTTTTTCGAAATGCACATTTTTTAGTCCTAACACATGTTCTCCCTTTAGAAGTTTATGAAGGTTCTTCATCCCCACATGTGCTAGACGGCGATGCCACAGCCAGCCCATGCTAGTCTTAGCAATTAAGCATGCATCTAGACCGGCCTCCTCCTTTGCAAAATCAACTAAATAGAGTTTGTCGTCTAGTACACCCTTAAAAGCTAATGAACCGTCACTCCTTCTAAAGACAGACACATCTACATTTGTGAATAAGCAATTATATTCCATATTACATAATTGACTAACCGACAAAAGATTATAACCTAGTGACTCTACTAAAAATACATTGGAGATAGAGTGATCATTTGAGATGGCAATCTTGCCTAAGCCTTTAACCTTGCCTTGATTCCCGTAACCAAATATGATTGAATCTTGGGAATCTTTATTCTTGACGTAGGAGGTGAACATCTTCTTCTCCCCCGTCATGTGGTTTGCGCATCCGCTGTCGATAATCCAGCTTGATCCCCCGGATGCATAAACCTGCAAGGCAAATTAGGCTTGGGTCTTAGGTACCCAACTCTTGTTGGGTCCTACAAGGTTAGTAACAATTGCCTTAGGGACCCAAATGCAAGTTTTATCTCCCTTGCATTTTGCCCCTAATTTTCTAGCAACCACTTTCTTATCCTTTCTACAAATAGCAAAGGAAGCATTGCAAGCATGGTAAATTGTAAAATGTTCATTACTTACTTTCCTAGGTACATGAACAACATTTTTTCTAGGCATATGATGAACAACATTTTTACTAGCAAAATTTCTATCATGCATAATAGAAGAACTTGAAGCAATCATGGCATGAGAATCAAAAGCATCATAACTTCTATGAACATTCCTAGAATATCTCTTATCATGGTACATGAAAGCATGGTTCTTTTGAGCACTATTAGCCATAGGGGCCTTCCCTTTCTCCTTGGCAGAGATGGGAGCCTTATGACTTGTTAAGTTCTTGGCTTCCCTCTTAAAGCCAAGTCCATCCTTAATTGAGGGGTGTCTACCAATCGTGTAGGCATCCCATGCAAATTTTAGTTTATCAAATTCACTTTTGCTAGTCTTAAGTTGAGCATTAAGACTAGCCACTTCATCATTTAACTTTGCAATAGAAACTAGGTGTTCACTACAAGCATCAATATTAAGATCTTTACACCTATTGCAAATCACAACATGTTCTACACAAGAGTTAGATCTATTTGCTACTTCTAGTTTAGCATTTAAATCATCATTAACACTTTTTAAACTAGAAATGGTTTCATGGCAAGTAGATAGTTCACAAGAAAGCATTTCATTCCTTTTAACTTCTAAAGCAAGAGATTTTTGTGCCTCTACAAATTTATCATGTTCTTCATACAAAAGATCCTCTTGCTTTTCTAACAATCTATTCTTATCATTCAAAGCATCAATCAATTCATTGATCTTATCGATTTTAGTTCTATCTAAGCCCTTGAACAAACTAGTGTAGTCTATTTCGTCATCGCTAGATTCATCATCACTAGAAGAGGCATAAGTAATAGCATTTTGAGTACTCACCTTCTTCTCCTTTGCCATGAGGCAGGTGTGATGCTCGTTGGGGAAGAGAGATGATTTGTTGAAGGCGGTGGCGGCTAGTCCTTCGTCGTCGGAGTCGGACGAAGAGCAATCCGAATCCCACTCCTTTCCAAGGTGTGCCTCGCCTTTAGCCTTCTTGTAAACCTTATTGTTCTCTCTTTTCTCATTCTTTTCTTGTTCCTGGTCACTATCATTATCGGGACAGTTAGCAATAAAGTGACCAATCTTACCACACTTGAAGCAGGAGCGCTTTCCCTTCGTCTTGCTCTTTTTGGGATGCTCCTTGCGACCCTTTAGCGCCGTCTTGAAGCGCTTGATGATGATTGCCATTTCTTCCTCATTGAGCCCCGCCGCCTCAACTTGTGCCACCTTGCTGGGTAGCGTCTCCTTGCTATTTGTTGCCTTGAGAGCAATGGCTTGAGGCTCATGAATTGGACCATTCAACGCCTCATCGACGTATCTTGCCTCCTTGATCATCATCCGCCCGCTTACGAACTTTCCAAGTATTTCTTCGGGCGACATCTTGGTGTACCTAGGATTTTCACGAATATTGTTTACAAGATGTGGATCAAGGACAGTGAAAGACCTTAGCATTAGGCGGACGACGTCGTGGTTCGTCCATCGCGTGCTTCCATAGCTCCTTATTTTGTTGACGAGGGTCTTGAGCCTGTTGTACGTTTGGGTTGGCTCCTCCCCCTGATCATCGCGAACCTTCCTAGTTCGCCTTCCACCAACTCCATCTTGGTGAGCATGGTGACGTCGTTCCCCTCATGTGAGATCTTGAGGGTGTCCCAAATTTGCTTGGCGTTATCCAAGCCGCTCACTTTATGATATTCATCCCTACACAATGAGGCTAACAACACAGTAGTAGCTTTTGCATTTTTATGAATTTGTTCATTAATAAACAAGGGACTATCCATACTATCAAATTGCATTCCATTTTCTACTATCTCCCATATACTTGGATGGACAGAGAACAAGTGGCTACGCATTTTGTGACTCCAAAATCCGTAGTCCTCTCCATCAAAGTGAGGAGGTTTACCAAGGGGAATGGAAAGCAAATGAGCATTTGAACTTTGCAGAATATGAGAATAATCAAAAGAAAAGTTTGAATTTACCGTTTTCTTTTTCTCGTAGTCATCGTCGTCCTTTTGGGAAGAGGAAGATTCGTCGCTGTCGTAGTAGACTATCTTCTTGATGCGGCGCCTCTTCTTCTTCCCGTCTTTCTTCTTGTGACTTGAGCCCGAGTCAGTGGGCTTGTCATCTTTTGGCTCATTGAAGAAAGACTCCTTCTCCTTATCATTGACCACCATCCCCTTGCCCTTAGGATCCATCTCTTTGGGCGATTATTCCCTTACGTGAAGAGAACGGCTCCGATACCAATTGAGAGCACCTAGAGGGGGGTAAATAGGTGATCCTGTAAAAACTTAAAACTTAACACCACAAACTTGATTAGGAGTTAGAACAATGAAATCAAGTGATTAGAGAGGAGAGTTCTTGTGAAGCACAATAGACACAGTAAGAACAAGCACAAGAGACACGAGGATTTATCCCGTGGTTCTGCCAAGTACAAAACTTGCCTACTCCACGTTGTGGCGTCCCAACGGACGAGAGTTGCACTCAACTCCTCTCAAGTGATCCAATGATCAACTTGAATACCACGGTGTTCTTCTTTACTTTACTCTTTCTCGTTTGTGAGGAATCTCCACAACTTGGAGTCTCTCACCCTTACAATAAGAAAAAATGAAGCACTAGAGTAAGGGAGGGACGCAACACATTCAAATTCACAGCAAATACGCACACACAAGGCCAAGACTTGAGCTCAAAAGAATATCATGAGGTTCTCACTAGAACGGAGCTCAAATCACTAAGAATGTCGAACAAGAGCGCAAGAATGGAGTATGAATGATCAACAATGCTCAAAGGATGCTTGGTGTGCTCCTCCATGCGCCTAGGGGTCCCTTTTATAGCCCCAAGGCAGCTAGGAGCCGTTGAGAGCATTCCAGGAAGGCAATTCTTGCCTTCTGTCGACTGGCGCACCGGACAGTCCGGTGCACCACCGGACACTGTCCGGTGCGGATTTCTTTCCTGTTTTGGCGCAGCCGACCGTTGGTGATTTGGAGCCATTGGCGCACCGGACACTGTCCGGTGCACACCGGACAGTCTGGTGCCCCCTTCAGACCGTTGGCCCGGCCACGCGTCACGCGCGGATTGCGCGGTCGACCGTTGGCTCGGCCGACCGTTGGCTCACCGGACAGTCCGGTGCACCACCGGACAGTCCGGTGATTTATAGCCGTATGCCGCCGACGAATTCCTGAGAGCGGCCTTTTCACCAGAGCCAGCCTGGCGCACCGGACACTGTCTGGTGCTCCCAGACTGAACTGTCTTTGGCTGAACAAAGCCATCTCTTTTCCAAATTGATTTCTCCTGTTTACAGTACTTAGACACAATACATTAGTCCTTAAAACAAAGTACTAAGTCTTAGAAACATACCTTTATGTTGAGTTGTCACTTTGTCCATCATTTGGCATAGATTAACACATGAACACTTGTGTTGGCACTCAATCACCAAAATACTTAGAAATGGCCCAAGAGCACATTTCCCTTTCAGAACCTTCGGCAATTCAGGCAATTCTTCCCTGGGGATGGCAAGAGCAGGCTGCCCTGGCTCAGCACTGGAAGTTGTCTCTTCACCAAACTTTGGCGTTGTGGCCATTTCAATATATCTAGGTCGGTGCGTTAAAACTTTGATCTTTTTGCCCTTCGGTGCAACAGATATGGCCGAAGTGGCAGCTTTCCTTTTCTTTCCCTACTTTTGCGAGGGATAAGCATAGTCTGGGTACACGAAGCCAATAACGTCGAAAACTCTATTTAACCTCTTCTTGCCTCTTCCTCCGAAGGCTGAGGTCAAGGCATCATTTTCGGCTCTCTTGTACGCCCCAAGCAACTCATCGCTAGTCGCCTCAACACAGATCAGCCAGTCATCATTCGGCTCGTCAAACTGATCTCTGTATCTGAAGGTGTATTTTAAATAAACCAAACCGCCTTGGCTGGACCCGGCAGCAGTCTCCTTCGGCATCTCCCAGTCATTCACAAGAGGCCACACTCTGTAGGCTATGTGTTCCTGGACTAGGTCTCTCGTGCCAATAAAGGCGCAAACATTGTTGAAAGCCTTTTGGCATGCTTCGATATCGTTACCAAGCGCAGTAGCCGGTCTCCTGATGCCGAAGCGAGACCAAATAGGGCGTTGAATGATCCCCTTTATGTCCTTCCTTTCAATCAGATTATTCTTTACATAAAACCATTCCTCCATCTAGGCCCCTGGCCACCTTTTTCAAAACGTTGGAACTGGATAACTCACATCAGAGCAAGGCACAAAGCCATAACAACCAAAGTTGTTGTGATACTGCTCCTTGCCTGAAGCCTTCGTCTCATACAACAGCTCGTGCATGTTGCAAAAACATTTTGCGCTTGGCTCTAGCCCTTGGCTTCTCACGGCCCAAACAAAAACCCCCATCTTTATAATGGCTTCAGGAGTAATCTGATGAAGCAAAGTCTCGAAGGTCTTCAGCACTTCAACCAGGAATTTGCTAAACGGGAACCGAAGCCCTGCCTTCATGAAGCTCCTATAAACAACCACTTCATCTTCCTCGGGAGCAGGGGCGGCGCTATCCCCTCTAGCTCTCACAATGGGCATATCCCAGAAATATCTTCCCTTCATAGCATCAATTTGACTCTGCTAAATGGATGATTTTTTGAAGATGGTATGGCTCGGCCGCTAGGGCTGATTTTCGGCATCTTTGTCTTCACTTTCCACATCAAAGCCTTCGCTATCATCAGAATCTTCAGACAAATAAGCTAACATTTCATTTGTAATCTACTATGTGTTTGTCTTCTCCATAGCCTCGTAAAAACCAGCTAGTGCAGGATCAACAACCTTCTCGTCAGCCATTTGATGGGCACTTGGACAGATGCCGAAGCTCACAAAACAAGCGAAATCTGACAGCAAGAAAACTAAAACTTGAAAAAATAGCACAAGTGATTGAGATGGCACAACAAATGATGTCGTTGCGGGTTCCTATTTATATGCCCAAGTGCATTGCAACTTGGTGGGCCCTATATGTCATTGACTTTTGCTATTCTAGCGAAGAGAAGATGTTTTTTCGGACCTTCGGCAAAAGGCCTTCGTTCACGTCGCAGTCTGAATTTGTTAAATGCAAAAACAAATTAATACTGCGAGGGGCTACTGTTGGGGGCCTTCCTCTTTCGAAGGTCCTAAAAAAACTTAACTAACATGTTTTCAGTATAACATAGACTGTTACAGGAGGCTTCGACTTTGAGATGAAGGTGTGTGTGATATGAAGGTGCAGTCTGAGCGAAGGACGAGCCAGCTCCGAAGCTGTGGCTGGAGGAGCTTCGGCTCAGCACGTTGACGATGGTGAAAGGAGAAACCGACTTAAAGGGGTAAAGACCGCTTAATCCTCGATAGCTTGCCTGATAATCAACAGTAAATGTCAAGGACATGAATGTAATTTTATCCAGGTTGCGTCCTGTGCCTATAAATAGATGAACAGTAACACTGTACTGTTCACGCTAACTTGTAATCACTCTCGAGTCACTCCCGCTTTTTCACCTTCTGTCAAGCCGAAGGTACAAATGTAATATAAATATCGTTGATGTTTATTCATGTTTATATAAAATAAGAATATGAATAGTCTAATGATTTGAAATGATTATTCATATTCTCTTTGTGCTTCGTATGTTTCTGTTTACATTCTCGCTTACTGAGATGATGAAGGTATGTCTTTCATGACCTTCGTCTGAAGATCATTATATCATATGGGAAATAATGCTTCGAAGGACGAACGTCTCTAATCATTAACAGTTGTGTTGCTTTGTTCTTGGTATTTAGCATCTGAGAACAAGGACCAACAACGACCTAGACCACTCACGAACTCATCACCGCATCATTCATGTGCCTAATCCTGTGGTACCTGTTCTTGACCTGGGGGATGTGAGTATAGCAAGGGTGAGCTTACATACATTCATCGCTCAACAAGTTGTGGGAAATAATATGCATGAACTCACCAAAGGTGAGAGCTCATGTCAAGTGTAAGGTTTACCAAAGAAGATGGTTAAAGCTGAGCATTGCTTTTAAAGTTGGTCAAAATTTTATTGGCAGTTACTAAGTATAAGTAGATACCAGCCCGATTAAATAAGAGATCAAAATTAATAATAACACCCATAATGCAATGCATATGACAAATTAAGTTTAGTTCCATAAATTACTCATGTGAGGGTCCGAGCTGTTCATGACCGTGACCACAGTTGATATACCAGTTTTATACTCTGCAGAGGTTGCACATATTTATCCACAAGTCGTGTTATCCATTTGCTAAGGGATCACAACTTCCCATTCATCTCTACCAAGGAGACGAGGCAGGGTAGCACTACGAGGCCTTTACAAAGTTCCACTAGCTTTAGAAAACCCGCTACGGTTTCTGAGAAGGGCAATATCGTCCGAAAAGCCATCGCAGCATGATCGACCCAAGAACCTACCTATACGTAGGTCCTCTACCGCCCTTGCCCCTTTCGGGTAACGTAGTCTTCCACTAGCTTTCCTAATTAGTCAGCCAAGGGTGTCCCATACCACCCTTGTGGTAGCACTGTTTTCCCGGGTGATTCTCCATGTTCTAATTAACATGATGATCTTATCATGAACAGTAATTAAAACAACAATATAATTGGAAAATGGTCATAATAAAACATTAATTTACCAAAACCAGGTAGAGCAATAGCAAATCTAACCAATAGTTCATCTATTTGCAAGGTGGGGGTAACAATGCTAGGGAGCAAATCTAACCAATAGTTCATCTATTTGCAAGGTGGGGGTAACAATGCTAGGGAAACATATTAGGTCCCATCAAATTAACCTGTGCATATCACAGTGATTAACATGACCATTATTAGGTAAAGAAAAGTGATCAGGGGCACAACTAGCCTTAGACTCGAGATTTCCGGGTACCAACTTGGTCTTCAAGTGACTCGTAACCTCGCTGATGTTCGTAGCAATACAAACAAACATGGTATAGGCAAAATTAACATTACACCAAACATAAGAATAAACTGCATAATGATGTTCTACACGTCGTAACTAGATCGTAGGTTCGAGAACCAATAAATTCAGAGTTACGGTTATAAAGTTATGATTTTCCGAAGGTTTAAGTGTTGATGTAAAACAAATTAAGTGCAGAATTTTAACCTATGTTTCATGATAAAACAGGGTTACCAGATGATAAACAATATTAGTATGAATTTAATGCAACTGGAATAGATCAAAAAGGAGTTAAAATGAATTAAATATGAATTAAACAAGTTTCTAGAATTATTTTTATACTAAAATCCTTTTCTTTATTAATTTATTCGGTTTATTTAATCTCTAGACTACGGCCACTATTCCTGAGAAGCTCAGGGTCTAATTTGCAAATACCAGAACATATGCGTAATACTCTTTCAATACCAGGGGACGTCGGGTTTATTTATCAAAAACTCGGGGTCTCTTATGCGAAAGCGCCACGACGAAGAGGTATGGGCTAATCACAGCCGTTGGATCAGAGACCACCGGCCACGATTAGATTTTCATAACACCGAACTAGTCTCAATCGTACCTGTTGGATTCGCGACCGGCGATCGAGGAGTCGCCATGCCACATCCACAATCTACCCTCGGATGAACGACCCACGGTTCGGATCTAAAGCACGAAGGGGTATGACATCTAGAGATGGCAATGGGTACCCGCGACCCGATATCCGATGGATATTTACTCCATTAGGGTATGTATGTGGGCTAAATATTTTACCTGTGGGTCTGTTATTGGGCAAAAATCTTCACCCAATGGGTAAACGAGTATTAGAACGTTCCACCTTCACCCATACCCGTTAACCCGTGGGTATAAAATACCCAATATAAACTTAGCCCAAGCATGAACTTGGAGTTTAGTCATCCATCTTTTTTACTATGTAACAACCTTTTAGGCCATAATGTCATAGAAGGCTTAACGACCATGTAATGTGCTATGTAGTACTATCCAAGTGTTACTACTTTATCCAATTATCTTTGGTGTGTTGAATGGATGGTTAAATGATGCTAGAAATTTTGTAATGGTATTTATATGGATATACTTGACATTTGTATACTATAATATTTTGATAGATGTTTAATTTTTGTGGGTACGGGTGACCCGATGGTTAACCCATACCCACTTGGGTATGGGAATGGGGGTAAATACATACCCACCAGTGTATATGGGTGACCCGATGGGGTTATTTTTGCGTCGTGGGTATGGGTATGGGGTAGTAATACCCGGTGGGTATTTACCCATTGCCATCTCTTGACATCTTCTAATCCCAGCCGTTCAAAACGCATCGCATGGCAACGGGGCCATCTTCTTCCTCACGACGCTAGGCCGAGCTGGGCACCCATGCTCATGCCGGTGAGCTCGTCGGAGCACACCGACCCGGCGTTCCCGAGGCCGATTAGCCAGGCGACGGGGTGCAAAGCAATACGAACATCCAGACGAAACAATTAGGAAGGAACTCACCGTAGATGCCACGCACAGGAGCTTTGCACACAGGGTTAGGCGAATCGGCGGCAGCCCGACAGCACCGATGAGCAATTTCCCCCACACCGGTCACCCCCGATGCACAATGAAGCACTAAGGATATGCGGCCCGATCTAACGCTCCTCCCTGCACCCACCGTTCGAGCACCACGACGACGTGAGGTCCGAATTTTTTGTATTTTAGCCCCTAAACCGAATTAAATTTACGTTTAGACCTAAAAAAATTTTAAATGCAGTTTTGGACCCTTTGCTCGGCGCCATAGGCCGTGGCGCCGAGCTAACACAGCTCGGCGCCATAGCCTATGGCGCCGAGCTTCGTGACGTGGCAGCCCGCGTGGCACACCTAGCTCGGCGCCACAGATCTTGGCGCCGAGCTAGGGAACTTAACCGAAACGCCTTTCCTCTTCGTTTCTTCTCTGTTTCGCTCGCGGCTTCATTTTCCTACGGCCGAGTTCGCCGCTCGCCGCCTGCCAGCCCGCCGCCGCCAGCCCGCCGCCGCCAGCCCGTCGCCGCCAGCCCGCCGCCGCCGAGCTAGCCGCCCGCCCGCAGCCCGCCGAGCGCGCCCGGCGAGCGCGCCGCCCGCCCGCAGCCCGCCGAGCTCGCCGCCGAGGTCGCCGCTCGACCGGCGCCCGCCTCTCCCGCCGAGCTCGCCGCCGAGCTCGCTCGACTCCGGCCGCCGCCTGCTCTCCTCCGCCTGCCGCTCTCCCTCCGGCCTTCCAGCTGACAAGGTAATAATTTTTTATAATTATTACTTAATATTTTTGTATTTAGTTGGTATTACCTAGTTATTTAGTGTTTAGTTGTTCGTTAGTGGTTAGTTAGTATTTAGCTTTTAGCATTTTAGGGTTTAGTGTTTAGGGTTAGTGGTTACATTAGTGTTTAGCATTTAGTTAGTATTTATTTAGTTTAGTATTTAGTATACTAGCTAGCCATTTACTTGTAAATTGTTTAGTAAATTGTTAGCTCTTGTTCGTGTTTAGTAAATTGTTAGCATATTGTTAGTGTTTAGTAAATTCTTAGTGATTATATAGTTACCATTTTGTTTAGCGCATTGGTATTACATGTTTTCTGTGTTGGCAACCATCGTGTTGTCGTTTATTCGCAGGTTCTATAAACATCACTTTACAGGGGAGGTGCTGCCAAATTTTTTACTGACAATAAGTTTTTTTGTACGTAGGTGTTCGTCCGACTTGACCTTCTCCACCGTTAGCTGGAGTCGTACGCGTTCTCAGGTATACATAGTTTTCGTACATTATTTATAGATTATGTAATTTCGTTTGATGTGTTTATTTAATATTTATTGTATAGTTATTAGTTAGTATATATTTATTACTTAGTAAGTTAGTAGGCTTAAGTATGTAGCCATTATTGAGTTAGTAATCCATTTTTGAAATAGATGGACAGCCTAGTAACACTATACCATGGAGGAAGGGTGGAGATAGATGCTTATGGGAGTGTTACTTTTGATGGTATGAAGATCGTGACCATGTTGTTCGTTGAAAGACCAACTTTTGACCAGCTTTTGGCTCGAGCTTGTGAGGAGATTAGTTGCGACATAAACGACCCTAGAATATCAATTCAGGGTTTGTTGTCCCATATTACATATGGAACAGTTGTCCGACGGTTGATCTCCATTACCTCAGAAGATGATTGGGTGATATATTTAAGAATTGTGAAGACGATGGTTCCACCATGTTTGGATGTGGTTGTTCAAAAGTTACCTGTTAGTCATTGCGGAGGTCCAGTCGGGTTGTCTCCACAAATGCCAAATGCATCTCGTATTGAAGCTCCTTTGGTAGAGCTTCATGAAGAAGTCGTTGTTGTGCCCGATGCTCAATCGGGTCCGCACGAGTATGGGATTTCTCGTCCTATTCCCGGCGTTTGTGGGGCTTCTAATGCGGTGGTACCCCCCCAAGAGATCCCATTGACCCAGGATCCAGTTGACGATCATCCTAGTAAGTGTCTTCGACACATTGTTCGTATCCATCATTATTTCGTTTGATTAGACTTTTTAATGTGGTTTTTCTTGCTCCGACCCGATGCAGGATCTCCACATATCAATAATGCTGATGTTCAGATTGATGTGCCTGTGTCATATAATATGGACAACATATGCAGGGCATCCAATAGTGTTGATGTTCAGATTGAGGATGAGGAGGAGCCATATGAGGCTGCACGGGCCGTAGATTCTGATGATGACCGTCCGGTTCAAGAAATGACCGAGCAAGAAATTGAACTCATAAGACGTTTGTGTCCGGAGCGAGACCCTGCAGTACATGAATTTAGCAGTTTAAGTCATTCCACCCGTGCGTATGCTGAAGGACGTGACGATGAACTGCTAGAGGCTCCGGATAACGCCGACAGCATTGAGATTAAGGTTGGCTTACTTTTCAAGGATCTGCCTACACTGAGACGATGGCTACAGGAATATTCTGTGAACCGGAAGAGGCCGTTCAAGGTGAGACATTCGTATGCACAGCGTCGTTACACTGTTGTGTGCGAGGTGCCAGAATGTAATTGGAGGGTATGTGCCCGAAGGCAGAAGGACACCGGAAAGTTTAAGATCACCAAAATTGTAGGTCCACACACTTGTGCCCAGACAGAGCTGAGCTCTAAGCATCGTCAGTTGACATCTACCCTGATTGCGAAAAGGATATTGGGGATATTGAAGGGTCAGCCAAACTTGAAGGTGAAGTCAATTATGACCATGACTTCGGAGCTGTTTGGTTACAGGATCAAATATGGGAAAGCATGGAGGGCAAAGCAGCGAGCATGGAAGATGATATACGGGGATTGGGAGGAGGGTTACGAGAAGTTACCAGCATTGTTCAATGCAATGAAAGCAAAAAACCCAGGCATGCATTACGAGTACATCCCCAAACCTAATGAATGGAGGAACGGCAAAGAGATATTTTATCGTGCTTTCTGGTGTTTCTCGCAGTGCGTAGAGGCCTTCAGGCATTGTCGTCCCGTGCTCTCTATTGATGGTACTTTTCTTCTTGGGAAGTATAAGGGCACATTGTTGGTTGCCATATCATGCGACGCAGATAACTCACTGGTTCCTTTGGCATTTGCTTTGGTGGAGAGGGAGAACAGAGATAGTTGGTCTTGGTTCTTGCGGCTTGTACGCATCCATGTCGTAGGCCCTGGACGCGAGGTTGGTGTCATATCTGACAGACACCAAGGTATTCTTAATGCAGTGCAAGAGCAGATTACTGGCTACGCACCCATGCACCACAGATGGTGCACTCGACATCTAGCAGAAAATCTTCTTCGAAAGGATCATAGCAAGGCTAACTTCCCCCTTTTTGAGGAGGTATGTCGTCAGTTGGAGGTTTCGTTTTTCGAGGATAAGTTGAAGGAACTACAAGATGCAACAAATGCTGAAGGTAAGAACTGGATTGCTGGATTGCTGAGGGAACCGCACAAATGGACAAGGGCCTACGACGAAGGTGGCTGGCGGTTCGAGTTTCAGACTAGCAACATGGCCGAGTCATTTAACAGTGTGCTCAAGGGTATACGGGGCATGCCAGTCAATGCTATAGTAACATTCACTTTTTATAGGCTTGTGGCTTGGTTTAATGATAGACACGCGCAGGCCAAGGCAATGCAGACCCGAGGGCAGAGATGGGCACCTAAACCAACATCACACCTTAATAATGCAAAGGAACGTGCCCATAGACATGAGGTACAATGCTTTGATGAGGAGCTGGGTAAATACGAGGTAACAACACTAGGCGGCATAACTTCGGACGGTGAGGTGCGACCTTCGAGGACACATGTCGTGTTACTTGATGCATTCTGGTGCGGATGTGGTAAACCTAGACAATACCATTTTCCATGTTCTCATTATGTTGCGGCCGCACGTCATCGTAACTTTGCATTTGAGAGCAGAATACCTTCTGAGTTCAGTGTAGAGAGCTTAGTACGTACCTGGAGCCCTCGTTTTGAGCCATTTCTTGATGAGTCACAATGGCCAACGTACACCGGTCCGGTATACGTTGCTGATCCAGCGCATCGATGGGACAAACGTGGTAGTAGGAAAAGGAGCCGGTGCAACATGGTTATGGATCAGGTTTCCGGTCGCAGTAGGAGAGGACGAGCGTCCCCCTTTCTCGTGGACCCAGAGCAGAATGAATGCGGAAAATGCGGTAGACTTGGCCACAACTCACGTACATGCATTTGGACACTTAGTCAGGTGTGATATATTTTTTTATACACAAATTTTATTCTAATATGTCGATGTTTTTGTTACACTTTGTACACAACTTATATTCTAATATGTTGATATCTTAATTTGCAGGATGGCGCAGTTCCACTTGCTGGACCCTCACTACGACGAGCACCACAGGGGCCGTCTCACCGCAGAGGGAGAGGTAATATTTTGTTTGCTATATTTGCGACCTATATTTGAATTAATATATGCGACCTATATTTGACTAATGAAAAATCTTTTGATTGCTAGGTGTTGCCCGTTCTACGGGTCCGGACCCACGACCGGTTTCTGGAGGAGATGAGGTACGATGAGAGGTACACTCCTCTCCTACAGAGGGCTGGCTTGGACGTCTTATCGTACCAGGTCCGCCGTGGGCTGCCCACTTTCAACCCAGCGGCGTTGACGGCTCTGGTCGACAGGTAAAGACTTCTCTAGTTGTTTAATATTTACAATTATCAAATCTACTTTGCATACTAATGATTTTTGTATTCTTTTGTCTTCCAATAGGTGGCGGCCAGAGACTCACACTTTCCACCTTCCCTGCGGTGAGATGACTGTGACGCTTGAAGATTGCCAGAAGATTCTTGGTCTCAGCATTATGGGTCGTCCAGTGACCGGTCAGGCATCACCAGGCGGTTGGAGGCAGAGGGTGGAGGCCTTTCTTGGGAGACTGCTTCCGGATGAGCTACGAGGTAGCCACAACACCGGAGTCCCACTGACCTGGCTTAGGCAGAGCTTTGGGCAGTGTCCACCTGGTGCAGATGAGCAGACAGTTGGATACCATTGTCGAGCTTGGATTCTCCATCTCTTTGGTTCAGTTCTTTTTCCAGACGCAACAGGCGACAGCGCGTCATGGATGTTTCTGCCCTGCCTGACTGACTGGGATACGACCGGAGGTTACAGCTGGGCTTCAGCAGTGTTGGCCTTCCTGTACAGGCAACTTTGCGAGGCTTGTCGTCGTTCGTCGAGGACCGCCAGCTTAGGTGGATGTGTCTACCTACTACAGCTGTGGATGTGGGCACACATACCCGTCGGGCGACCCAGAGAGTTTCCTCCTCGTGAGTGGTTCGTGGTAGCCGGACATCGGCTTAAGCCCACGGCTGCTTACCGCTGGGACCAGGTCGAGGAGCCATTCGCACGACACCAGCGTGCTTACGTGGAGTACTCAAACGAGCTCGACGCACTTACTCCATCGATGGTGAGTTGTCTCCTTTTTTCTTTTTACATGTCCTTTCTACTTTTATCACACGACACCAGCGTGCTTACATGGGCTTTCTAAAACTTTTGCAGGTGACTTGGCAACCGTATCTTGATCCATATTTCGCCAGCATACAGTTGAGAACGTGGCCCAGGACGACGACGATGACGACGACGACGACGACGATGACGACGACGACGATGACGATGACGACGACGACGATGGCGCTGGCGCTGGCGCCGCAGGTCAGGTGGAGATTGGACCATCTCAGTTGCAGGATGCTCCTACAACTCAGGCATCACAGCTGACACCACGTAGAAGGCGTCCACGAGACCCTTACACTCCAGGCACCGACGCTCTTGGGGCCAAGGGCAAGGGTAAGACTAGGAGGAAATGAATACTTTTGTGATATGGACTGTGTGATTTGGACTTATGCTGGAGACGGTTGTAATATGAACTATGTTTTGTGTTTTGGACTATGTGTTGGGGAACTTGTATTTTGGACTTTGTTTGTGGACATTATATGAAGAACTATGTTCTGTGGATGTATTTATATTCGATGTGATTTTGTGATGTATTATATGTTGAAATGCTTATATGTCTTATAATATGTGATTATTTGAACTGTGGTTGTTAATAAAACAAGGGGAACTCTTGCAAAATTTTTTTGTGAATCGTAAAAAACATAATAATCAATAAGTAACGCATCTTTAGAGTTCTAAATTATTTTTGATACGTAAATACTACATAATAGGCTACAATTCTTCAGTCTGAATCACAATCTATGAGTAACTCATCTTCGGAGTCATCCGTCTCGCAATCCTCAACAACAACCTCATTCCACTTGCTGCATTGTCCTGCATCACACTTGTCACCAGTTCTTTTGTAATAATTGGCTTCTGCTTCATCTGCAGCTTGGGAGAATAGCTCATCCTCAGCCTCAGCCTCATCAGACTTCTTCTTGTAATAAGCTGCCTCTACCTCTGCGGCGGCCTGTGACAGAAACTCATCCTCTTCCTCTTGAGCACGTAATCCTGCCTCAGCTAGTGCTATGAGCTCACTCAACCTTGACATGTCGTCCTCCTCTTCTTTATGTAATCCGGCCTCTGCGAGGGCGATAAGCTCACTCAATCTAGATGTGTCGTCGTCCTCCTCCTCCATCAGCTCAACCGTTGCCATTTTATCCTGAACATATCTCGCATGCGCCTCATCGGCCAAATAGTTTACGCCGCTTCCAATCTCTGCAAATATAATGAGAAAATTAAGTTAGCAAAGTCAGGATAAATAAATTGTACTAACATAATTATAATATCATTTATCTCACTTACTTCCCTTGAGGCGATCAGCAAGATTATCCAACATCTGTTTCTCGGCTTGAGCCGCTTCCCATTCCCTTGCATCCTGTGCTCTCTTCTCATCTGCCGCCTTCAACCTCCTATACTCTGCACGCTTCGGGCTATCATAAAAGGCAGACTTTGCTTCCCTACGCATGTCGCGTATGCGATCGTTAATGTACGAATCAACGAGCTGAGATCCACAACGCATCTTCTGTCCCATTATTCTCTTGGACTCTATTGTCCGCATCACCTCTCCTTTGTCGTCGTAACTCTCCCAACTGCATTTCCTCGTCTCCTACAAAAAAATAGTAAGTACCGCTATAACATTACATCTGGTGCAAAAAAAAAATACCAACCTCATCGTAATCGACCATATGTCCACAAAAATATCCAACACCAAGCTCCGAAGGAACTAATCCATACTTAGCTTCAATACCGCATTTGCAGAGTACTGGATCAAATTTGACCTCTTCTGCCGCCCACCCCATGTATCTCTTTTCCTTTACCTCTGGCTCTGGCCAATGGGACAAAGGACCATACAACCACTCTCTGAAACGACACTTACGCCACCCGTATGGCTGCAGGAGAAAAAATTAGTAATTTATTGTAAATAAAAACTAGTTCATATATTTAGCGTATCAATGGGCTCACATAATCAATGTTCGGACAACAGAACTGCTTGTCATAGTCTTCGTCGATGACAGCACGGTCTCCACAATCGCATCGAGGCGGTGAGTCCATCCGTCTTTCTGTTGCTACCTCCTTCTCTGCATCCGTCATTGGTGGAGGATTCGGGGGAGGAGGTACCCAACGCTTAAAACGCTCATGACTGGTCCTTCCACTCAACCAATTAACGAAAAGAAGATATCGAGGGTCAAATTTATCAGGACCATCGATCCACTGGAAAAAGAAACACCTCTGATGTCCCTAAAATAATGGAAAGATGCACTATTACATATCTACAAAATAATGAACGCGAACAAAGTTAAGTGACAAGTCATAAGCTACGTACGTCCAAAGTGCCACAAAGGTAGTAGCAGCGAGCAGCCGTGTCTGGATGTTGTGATTGATGTACCCAAGCCAGTCTGCCACAGTCACAGTTAGGCACGGGGAGTTCAGGAGGAACAGGAGCATCCTTACTAGATACGTCCGGATATAACTCCCGAGGACGACCTCTCTTCTGCCACAACGCCTCTCGGTACATGTCTTTCATCTAATAAACGATTATAATTATCACTTGTACCTATTATGCTTTATAATAAGTCTACACAAACTAATATTCGAAATAATAATATAATAGGTGTATACAAATTATTTAACTAACAACCCAATATACAAAACGAATCAGTTCGAAATCATACCTTGGCCTACGAAGTGAACCAACTCAAATCTTTGAATCCAGCAATTTTTGACGAAGTTTGGAAATGGGATGAAATGAGCTGCTCTCGGCCAGCCGCGCGGGCGTTTTTATAGGCATTCGTACCTCGGCGCCAAGATCTGTGGCGCCGAGCTACGAGGCCGCGCCGCCGCCACGTCGGAGCCAGGTAAGCCCTGGACGCAACTAGCCGTTGCGGCCACGTCAGAGCTCGGCGCCATAGGCTGTGGCGCCGAGCTGTGTTAGCTCGGCGCCACGGCCTATGGCGCCGAGCAAAGGGTCCAAAACTGCATTTAAAATTTTTTTAGGTCTAAACGTAAATTTACTTCGGTTTAAGGGCTAAAATACAAAAAATTCGGACGTGAGGTCGGTTCAGCGGTGGCGGCTCAAAATTTCCCCCACGGCTTGGTCGGCAGTCTATGGCGCTCCACAAATGATGGACAGGGGGTGTTCAGGGTCCCACGCTTTATATCCTAAAGTCTGAATCGCGTGCCAAGGCGAAGGAGGATGTAACGGACCGTGAGTTCTGCAGCAAGCCAGCTATCCTGGCGCTGGCGGCGGAACCACGCAGAGGAGTCGTTCGGGAAGATGTATAGGGTCGGCTGACAAGCCGAGCCCACCAGTCAGCCAAGCATACGCGCGGTGGAAAAACTCGGGAGTTCTGCCCGTCCGGGCCCTGGTGGCAGTGCTACGAGGGCGCGCGGGGGGTCGATAGGAGCGGCCCGCCTGTCGGCGGCACCCAGCGCACAGGTCGTTTGTGTTGGGCCGGTTTAGTGAATTCGGCCGAGCGAAGGTAAGCTTTTCCTTTTCTTTTTTTCTTTTTTCTTTTTCTTTTTATATTTCAAATTAGAATTTGATTCAAGTTTACCTCAAATTTTGAAAATGCTCAGAACATGTTTTTGCATAAATATTTCATTTATTCTCTTTTTTCTGTATTTGTTTATTCATGAATATTTTAAACTACACAGTTAATGAAAGAAACATCCCACTTGTTTTAAAACACATGAGAAATCTTCTTGTTATTATATATCTAAATCATATGTTTTAAAGAACACAATTAAATAAATTTTATACTAAGGGATAGTTTTATCTCAACCTATCCAAAGAATATTTCCAATTATTTTATCAAAAAGAAAAGTCTAACACATAATTCTTCTATATCTAATCCAAACCAAGTATAATTTAATTTTTAAGTATCTTTTATTTTAGTCTTTTGTTTGAACAATATATTCATTTTGGGACATTTTTAATTGTTAAAGTTATAAATTCCAAAATAGAATTTTGGGTGTTACAGATTTCCTATGCCACTAGTTGAAGAGATTCTAGATGAGTTATTAGGCACACAATTCTTTACCAGTCTTGATCTTACAGTTGGGTATCATCAGATTCGAATGGGTGAGACAGATGAATTCAAGACAGCATTTAAAACTCATCAAGGTCATTACCAATTTAGGGTCATGCCTTTTGGTCTCACTAATGCGCGTTCAACTTTTCAGTGTGCTATGAACTCAGTGTTAGCACCCTTTCTTCGTAAATTTGTCTTGGTATTCATTGACGATATATTGATCTATAGTGCATCTTGGGCTGATCATTTACAGCATTTGAGACTGGTGTTTGAGAAGTTGAAGGAACACAAGTTCTTTTTAAAGTAATTGAAGTGTGTTTTTGGGAAGTTGGAGTTGTTGTATCTAGGGCATATTATTTCTCAGAAGGGAGTATCCACCGATCCTTCTAAAACTGAGGTTATGGAGAAGTGGCCTACACCTACCAGTGTGACTGAGTTGAGAGGTTTTTTTGGTTTAACAGGGTATTATAGGAGATTTGTGAAGGATTATAGAATCATTGCTAAACCTCTCACTAACCTTCTCAAACATAAGGCATTTCACTAGAGTCAAGGTGCTTAAACAACTTTCCAGCAGTTGAAACAAGCTATGTGTGAGACACCAGTGCTAGCTTTGCCTAATTTTGAAGAAGTATTTATGGTAGAAACTGATGCCTGCATGGATGGGATTGGGGCAGTTTTAATGCAAAGAAACAGACCCATTGCATTTCTTAGCAAAGCTCTATGTGAGAAAAATCAGATGCTATCCATTTATGACAAGGAATTCTTGGCTCTTTTAATGGCAGAGGAAAGGTGGCGTCAATATCTACAAAGAGCTGAATTTGTGATTCGAACAGATCACAAGGCATTGAGTTTTCTAAATGAGCAAGTATTGCAGTCGAAATTGCAAAAGAAGGCCATGGCTATATTAATGGGACTACAATACAAAATTGTCTATAAACAAGGTAAAGAGAATATTGCTGCTGGTGCTTTGTCTAGAGTTGGGCATTTTATGGCACTGCAGACTTTGACAGAAGTGAAGCCTTTGTGGGTACAAGAGGTGCTTAACTCTTATGTGACTGATGATGAAGCTCAGAGATTATGAGCTGTCATTCATAGTCCCAATGAACAAGGGTTTTCAGTGCAGAAAGGTGTGATTAGAAAACGGAATCAGATTTGGGTTGCTCAGAACTCAGCTCTCAGAACAAAGATTATTGCTGCACTACATGACAGTATGGTGGGAGGCCATTTTGGCAGCCTGGCAACTTATCACAGAGTGAAGAGGTTGTTTTGGTGGAAAGGGTTGAAAACTGATATCAAATTGTTTGTGCAGCAGTGTTTAGTATGTCAACATGCTAAATCTGAGAGAGTTCTCTCACCAGGATTGCTACAACCTTTACCTATTCCTTAGGGTGCATGACATGACTTGACTATGGACTTCATTGAAGGCCTTCCAATGTCAGAACGGTGTGATACTATTTTGGTGGTGGTTGATAGATACTCCAAGTATGCACACTTCTTTGCTTTGAAACACCCTTTCTCGGCAGCAACTATGGCACAAGTGTTTTTGGATAATGTGGTGAAACTTCATCATTGGTTTCAGACAGGGATAAGATTTTTACTAGCCATTTTTGGAAGTCCTTATTTCAATCTTTGGACACAAAGTTGGCTCTGACCACTGCTTATCATCCTCAATCTGATGGCCAATCAGAAAGGGTTAATCAATGCTTGGAAATGTACTTAAGGTGTGCCATTCATGATTGTCCTGCTAAGTGGAAAAGGTGGCTTCCATTAGCAGAATTCTGGTACAATTCATCCTATCACACTGCTCTTGGATTTTCTCTTTTTAAGGTGCTATATGGGTATGATCCAATGTTTGCTGCAGCACCAGTGTTGTCTGAGGAAAAGGATCAATCAGTCCATGATTTGTTGATGGAAGACAATAGTGTTCAGAAATATTGAAGTCTCGGTTAGCAGCAGCACAGAATCGAATGAAAATTCAAGCTGATAAGAGAAGGTCTGATCGAGTGTTTCAAGAAGGGGAATTGGTTCTGCTCAAATTGCAACCTTATGTACAAAGTTCAGTGGTTAATCATCCTTGCCCTAAACTAGCCTATAAGTACTTTGGGCCATTCAAGGTGTTGAAGAAGATTGGGTTAGTGGCATATTATTTGGAACTGCCCGAGAATTCTTTGGTACTTCCAGTATTCCATGTTTCATAGTTGAAAGCTTTCACACCAAATGCAGCTCCTGTGTTTTCGGATCTGTCTCAGTTGGTGGATCTGTCTCAAGTAGAGGTCAAGCATTTGTACATTGTGATTATCGCATGGTGAGAAAAGGGAGTCATGTTGTGATTCAAATTCGTGTGGTGTGGTCTCATTTACTATAAGATGCAGCTACTTGGGAAGACTATGAGGTGATGAAGAAGCGCTTCCCAGACGCACTTGATTGTGGACAATCAAACTCTAGCGAGGGGGTAATGTTAGGAATGGCACTACTTGATTGTTGGGTAATCAGCTGTAATCAAGATGTAATCTGTGAGTAATAGGCCTATTGTGGCCATTTTACTAGTGGGTTGTATTAGTCTAGTGTTGTACTATATATACTGGACAAATACTAGATAAGAGGACAAAAAAAAGAATTGCAGAAAGTATTCCACCGTTTCTACCTGTTGAAGCGCATCCGGAAGTTTGCTTCCGCCTGGCAACAGCTCACGACGGTGGCTTGCGCTCCACCGTCCCAGGGTTGTGACACCGCACAGTAAAAGGAAGTGAGTGACTGGGAACTGAGGACCACCCGACGTGCGACTGCTGTGGCCCGGAGGCGGCTACAAGGATGAGGAGCGTTGCGCTGGTTCTCATTTTCGTGAGAAGAAACATAAACTAGACGTAGCAAGCGGTCTGAAGAAGTAGACGTCGGCTCTATCTTCAACTCAAGGCTGGGGCAATGACTGATAGCAAGCAGCCACGTGGCATCGTGGGCCACGCGGCGCCCCAGGCTGTGCGCACGCGAGCGCGGCTCGCTCGCAAGTAGGCGTGAAGCTCAAGTCCAACACCACGCGGCACCACAGGCACAGCAAGGCATCGAGCTTGGGCAAGCAACGCAGCTAGAGACCAGGCAGATAAGGACTCCACCGCAGATACTTTGAACCTCCCAGGGCACTCTCTAACCAAACCAACCAAGCAATGTCGGCATAATCGTGGGGCTGAGATCTTTCCTTTTCTCCATATCATGAATCAGCTTCGGCCACCAGAACCTGCACTCAAACTTTTGCCTCTTTCTACTACCGACGCCGAGCACACAGGAAACAAGCAAGTAAGCAGAAGCCTGCCCAAACTGAGACAAATTCAGTTAACTGACAATTCTTCAGTTACCTACAACTAAACTTACACCACCGAACTGAACTTGCATCTCGACTACCACCTAATCCCATGATTTTAAATGGTAATGCGGGATCAACCTTAATGCCAATTGTTTACCAAACTATCCCCTAACAATTAGCTACAGGTACTGCAGGTCAGAACACCACTAAATAGTCACAACAAAGCTCTAAGAATCGAATGAAACATTGAAACCCGTTTCAGCTGCTGATCAAAATTCAGTACACATCTATCTGACAGAGCAACTTAGAGACCGATTTAATTACAATTTTCTGTGCTAACAGGGAGATCTCCGTTAACCAAACTTGTTGACAACATGTATCTCTACAAACTTAGTGCAGCAACCTAAGGTCGAAAGCTCACAAATTGAGAGCTATAGAGCTCCAAAGTTAGGTGAAAATACGGCAACTCGGCTTCAGCTAACTGAAAATGAACTGAACGCAACAACATAGAAGATTGCAGCACACATTTCTCCACATTTTACACAGTAGCAAGCCTCACTCCTCTCATGAAACTTGTTCACCTTCATCTGGTATTTGACTTTGCTATACAACTTGTAGCCCAAAACCTCATGAATTGGTCACAGGAGAGCTCCAAACCGAGCAATCTGCTGCAATTCAGTTTTCAGCTAATTTGAACAAAAATTCAGTCATTGCAAACTGACAGTCCATTTTTGGGCAGGTTTTACTCTATTTTTCCGTGCATCCCCAAGCCAAATCTACTTGAGGAGATTGATTCACCAATATATGGTATTCAATTCTTCTAGAGAAACTACAACCCAAAGCATTATAGATTAACCACAATTAAGCTCCAAAATTGTACTCATAACACTAAAATTAAGTTTCAGGTTATTGCACAAAGTCTGAAATCCACAATTTCTATCAGCTCCTGTTTGGGCCACTTTTTCTCCTGATTCCATATGGTTTTAGGGCTGCAACACTTAATAAAAACTGCTCTTTTATAGTGTCTCTGCAAGTTTGCTATAGCAACCTTTTTCAAAATACTCATGGATTAAATGTTACAGTAATTCAAAAACAGGTAAACCAAACTGTTTTGGGCTGATTTCAAACTGACCCAAATCTAAACTTTTGCAAATTACTTCAAATTCTCCCATTGGAGAGCTCCAAATATGAAAATTGTTCACTTTTCCAATCTCCACAACTTTGATATATGTACTTTTAGCAAAACATAGCTAGATCTTAAAATCCACTTTTGGGCTAGTTTAAAGTTGAAATTAAACTTGATCTGCTTCAAATCTTTCATCAACTTATTGTATCCTACTAAAAACAAGGTTATTCTTAAGCTCAAACCCAACTTTGGAGTATGGATCTCATGTCTAAATTGCCATTGGTTTAAAAGTTGTTTGCTTGTAGTAGATTTCAAACAAAGCCTAACTTCTCTTGCTTTTTTCGAAACGACACGACCTCACCTTTTTACAAATTTGTTATCCTAGTAAATGTTAAGATGATATGCCAAGGTTTTAGTTCTCGTAACACCAGCTGTTATAGTTTTGATGTTTTCTTATGTCCGTGAATCTAGTTTTCATCCATCCCAAGCTTCGACGTTTATATTCATGGTGCATGTTTCTGATGGCGGTTTTCTGTTCTACATCTGTTAAGTGTGAGATACTCGATTATGTGATGATTATTGATTCTTTATTTGAATCCGGAACTCCAAACAAATTTCAGAAATATTAGCAGCACAGGATCAATGGTTGAATTTGGCTCTGCAGTGAAATGTATTCAAGCATCACAATATTGTCTTACGCTATATTTGGAAGTTCAATGCTCAGAGCACGCCGGCCTGTGCACAAACTAAAAACACCCTACACTTTATTATGGCCAATTGGCCATGAAACACAGAATTAGAAAAACACATCCAATACGTTCAAATTTAAAAAATACATATTCAAATCAAGAGTATTGAGACAAAAATATGATTGTCTGCATTTTGGACGCATCCGAGTGGAATGCCCATAAGATAATTCTAGCATAATACAAACACCGAACATGATTAAAATATACTTTGCAGGATCAAATATCCTGCTCCTGCACCGGCCTTGTTTGTTTCATCCCATGATTATATAATCCAACTAACTTATAAATTATATAAACACCTAATGACATGCTTATGAATTATCATAATTTAGATATCTAGATTATATAATCCAGTTTAAATAAGTTAAGAGACAAACAAACAACATAGATTTATTAGATGGATTATGTAATCAAGAGAGTAAAAAGGGCCTCAACATCGGTCCACACGCTCGGTGGTAAAAAGAATGGTAATTCTATACATTAGAATGAAAAGACAACTAGCTCCATACAACAATTGGGTACTACCTAGTATTTCAAAATACTAGCATTACAATAAATGTGCGTTTGATATATCAAAAACTAGGCACGGATGCGGTTAGCGATCAACGAACTCGACTTGATAGAATAGAACAAAAACTAGACCGGATAATAGCTAGAACCCCTCCAAAAATACATTTCTGGTTCTTACTTTGACCACCTACTAACTTTCACAACTATGCAATCAAATCTCATCTCCACTGAAGCTTTTCTTATAGCCTCAAAGCACCAAACACCGATAATGAATCCCATATTCCATCTTCACCAATCCTGTGTTATCCAGTGATTACTAACAGACGAGGAGCAGTCAGCAATCAGTGACTAAACAAACCTTATTTCTGTGGTTGAAGTTTTCCAATTGAGTGCAGGTACACTGAGACGGAAACAACTCTGAAAGTTTCGCATATTGCAATATTCTATCATGAGTTTGAAAGCTCTGATCAGCAGAAGCTGCAACAAAATTATCATTAACACTTACGTGGATCCAAGGAAGAATGCGAGGGATAAATGGAAGTTGAACAAGAAGACAGATACAACTGCTGTCAGAAGCATTGCAACTGAAGTTGAATAGACCTGTAAATACATATTGTCAGTAAAGACTGCTGTGATATTTAACTACATCGAAGCACACCAAGAAGACCAAAATTATTCTAGTGTTTGCTTCATGGGATGAGGCAGGACAGGACACAATAGGAGGGGGCACATTTAGTTAACAACTTAACATCCAAATAAAAGATGCATCTGGTTTAAAGCACATATATGACTGATGTTTGGGAGTATCTAAATCTGTTCTCCTGGAGGCCAATAATAACAGCCTTTTAGTCCCAACCAAGTTTGGGATAGACTAGAGATAAAATCCCCTTTTTCCAATGCCAAAGATAAATTCAAGTGCTTTAAATTAATACTATTTAAGCTAATGATCTAGGTATTTGGTAAACTTAGAGTAGATGTATTGCTTCCAGAAAGATTAAGCAAACATATGCATGTTTGAAACAATGGGAAAACAGTAAAATGCATGCACCAATAATGTACCAAGTATCGTTTTCAGTGCCATTTAGAATTATTGTGCATATAATTAAAAGAACTTTACTGTTCCTAGCTACTTCTCTGAGATGATCTAATTCAAACCGAAGCCTCAATTTGTGACCCTCAAGGCAGCGACTCAGTCCAGGGAGTTAGCAGGATGGTGGATACTTAGACGGTGTTAAGTCATATTAGATGTTTGAATGTCTTTTACGAGTATTAAATATAGTCAAATTATAAACTAATTATACAGCTGAAGACTAAACGGCAAGGCAAATTTATTAAGCCTAATTAGTTCGTCTTATCGTTTAGTCCTCATCTGTGTGATTAGTTTTGTACTTAGACTATATTTAATACTTCTAACTAGCATCCAAACTGAAAGACAGTGTATTGGGAAAATGTTGAATGGTTAATAGGAGCAAAGGCTCGAGTACATATAGGCAAGGATGTTCACAGGAATAGGAAACTATCCTGGACAATGGGAAACTATCTTTAGACAATAGGAAACAATCCTAGACAATCCAATCAGGAAGATCCTTGCCTATTACAACCAAATAACTAAAACTAGGAGAGGGCGCACAAGGCAACATGCCTATGCAGCCGCACTACCTAAAACACAAGGGTCCTGCCTACTATAGCCCATGCTAACACCCTCGGCAGTCAGATCGTCAGCCACTGCACACGTTCAGACTAATCCTAAATTCAGTGAATACTAAGGGATGCCCTTGGTGAAGATGTCCACATACTGTGATGTCATTGGCACATGCAGGACACGAAGATCACCGGCAGCAACCCGTTCTCGGACGAAGTGAAGATCAATCTCGATGTACTTGGTGTGTTGATGCTGGACAGGGTTGGAGGACATGTAGACAGCACTGATGTTGTCACAATACATCAGTGTGGCGCGACGGAGAGGGGTGTGGAGTTCTAAGAGGAGCTGGCGCAGCCATGTAGCTTCTGCAACTCCATTTGCCACAGCGCGATACTCAGCTTCAGCACTAGACCTCGAGACGGTGTTCTGACGCTTGGAGGACCAGGAGACGAGGTTGTCACCAAGGAACGCAGCATAGCCCAAGGTGGACCTGCGCGTATCCAGGCAACCTGCTTAATCAGCATCAGTGTAGACCACAAGATCAGTCGATGTAAATGGTTGCAGCAGTAGGGCAAGATCAAGGGTGTGGCGAATGTATCAAAAAATCCGCTTCAGCGCAGCAAGATGTGGCTCCCAGGGAGCATGCATGTGAAGGCAAACTTGCTGAACAGCATAGGCAATGTCAGGCCGAGTGAATGTGAGCCACTGTAATGCACTAGCAAGATTGCAAAAATCCCAAGTGTCAGTCACCGGTGCACCCTCTGCTGAGGCAACCTTCGGGTTGGTGTCAACCGGTGTCAGGCAGGGCTTACACTCTGACATCCCAGCGCGATCAAGGAGCTCCACCATGTACTGCTTTTGAGAAAGAAGACTCGCATGAGGGCTGAACATGCATACCATGTAAGTGATGCAGCACACCGAGATCCTTCATTGAGAACTCCTGTTGCAGGACCAAGATGATCCAGCGCAGGAGAGCAGTCGAGGAAGCAGTGAGGACAATGTTGTCGACATAGAGCAACAAATAAGCAGTGTCAGGTCCACGCTGAAATACAAAGAGTGATGTGTCTGACTTGGCCTCAACAAAACCGAGGGAGTAAATATGTAGCAAATTTGTTGAACCATGCACAAGGAGCCTGCTTCAACCCGTAGAGAGACTTGTTCAATCAACAAATAAGATTTGGATGTGCAGGGTCTTCAAATCCGGATGGTTGAACGCAGTACACAGTCTCGGGCAAAGTGCCATGCAGAAAAAGCATTCTTCACATCAAGCTGGTGCGCGGGCCACCTCTGGGATAGAGCCAGGGAGAGGACTGTGCGAACCGTAGCTTGGCTTCACCACAGGACTTAATGTCTCATAGAAATCCACACCAGGACACTGGATGAAACCTCGAAGAACCCAGCATGCCTTATACCACTCTAGTGTCCCATCGGCATTGAACTTATGCTTGAAGACCCATTTGCCTGTCACCACGATGGCTTGAGGTGGCCGAGGCACGAGATCCCAAGTGTGGTCTTGGGCACCGAGGAGAGTTGTGTAGCATGGAACAGCACCGGAATGTGAATATGCTTAGCGTGCGTCGCCATCGGGTGTTGGTTGGTCACTGGCTGGACAGCAGCAGCACCGTTGAGAAGCGACGTAGGAGATGATGCGGGTGGTGCCGGAACAGGATCAGTGTGTTCCCGACACGTGTAGATGTTGGTGATGACGCGCGCCGGAGCCTGAAGAGGTGGAAAGCCCGGCAGTGGGCCGCGCGTGGCGGCGCCCGGGGACACCTGCGCCATGGAAGGTGCTGGCAACGTGCAAGCGGGGCGCAGGTACACATCAGGCGATGTCGACAAAGTCACATGTGGCACGGGAAGGGGCGTCGAGGCCACGCGTGGCACGGATAAATTCAGCGGTGCCACAAGGTCCTCGAGCGCAAGCACGGAGGTGCCTGTTGTAGCTACTGTCGATCCAAGGTCGTCGGGGAGAGTTCCTAAAGAATGTGTTGTGGTCCAATAGGACTAGGCACAGTGTCAGGAGCATCAAGAATCTCCAAAGTTGAAGGAGAGCCTGGTCCATCGCGATCACCAAAGGGAAAAGCATTTTCATCAAAGATGACATGCCTCGAGATGATGATGCAATTGGAAGAAAGATCAAGGCAGCGGTAACCTTTGTGATGGTCGGAATAGCCAAGGAAGACACACAGGGCAAACCTGAGAGCTAGTTTGTGGGGAGCTGTGATAGACAGGTTGGGATAACACTTGCAATCGAAAACCCGTAGATGATCATACACCGGTGGAGTGCCATGCAAAGCAAGATGCGGCGTAGAGAAAGCAAGGGTCTTAGTTGGCAAGATGTTAATCAGCCTTGTTGCAGTGGATATAGTGCCTCGACCCAATACGAGGGGGCATGGATGCCTGGAACAATAGAGAGCGAACAACATTATTGACTGACTGAATGATGTGTTCAGCTTTACCGTTTTAAGGCGAGGTGTAGGCACAGGACATCCAGAGTGGATGCCCTAGCTGAGACGTAAGGTACGGGCGCTAGAGTTATCAAACTCACGCCCATTGTCGCATTGGATGGCCTTCACAGAGGCGCATAACTGAGTGGAGGTGTAGGCAATGAAGGTCGTGAGCGTGCTGAAAGTGTCAGATTTAATACGAAGAGGAAAAGTCCACAAATAATGTGCAATCATCAAGGATGACCAAATAATATTTATAACTAGACACACTGACAATTGGAGATGTCCAGAGGTCACAATATATAAGATCAAACTTATTAGACACACGGGAGGTAAACGCATGAAAGGGCACATGGCACCCGAGCTGACAAGCATGACATAAGGTGGAGCAGTCCTGTAAATGAGTGGAGACACTAGACGCGAGCTTCAACAGAGCTTCATGACCAGGTTGACCGAGACGGCGGTGCCACAGGGGAGAGGTGGTCATGGCGACCAAAGACTGTGCTAGAGGAAGGTGCAGGGGGTACAGGGCCCTGGAGCTATTGTACCTGACGATCACGTTCCGAGTTTGCAGATCCTTCACAGAAAAACCACTAGGGTCAAACTCAACAGAGCAATTGTTGTCGATAGTAAATTGTCGAACTAAAATAAGATTCTTAATAATTTGTGGAGACACAAGTATAATATTAAGAAATAAAGAGTGGGGGTAGTGTTGTTATTGCTATTAGAAGTGTTGGTTTGGAGATTGATCTTTGGGTTTTGGTTGGTGCAAAGAAGCTGTCCTTGCTTACTGCCCCCATCCCAGGTCTCCATGTTAGCTAGATAGTTGTAGTGCTGTTTTTTAGTAGTATTTTTGTCATGGATGGGTTCATTTATGCTTGTTATTGGCCGCCGTAGAGGAGGCCTTATCTGTATCTTGGGGTCCTTCTGGACCTTTTTCTCCTTAATATATTTCGCGCAGTTCTCTTGCGCTTTCGAGAAAAAAAGAGTGGGGTAATTCAGTAGAGCCAGTGCTGACCACAGGAAGCAGGGAGCCATTACCGACAACAATAGATGGAGTAGGATACCGTGGCGAAAAAGTGTGTGAAAGATTGCTAGAAGACGTCATGTGGGAACTAGCACCTAAGTCGAAGTACCACTCAGTGGACGGGGGTTGCTGCAGCGTCTCCGTGCTGAACGCAGAGGCCAACGACTGACCCAAGAGGGTAGGCTGGCCATGGGGTGATAGAACCCTGGCGAAGCCCACTGACTGACCCCCTCCTCGGCCGCGGCACGAGCCTCCTCCTCGGCCGCGGCGAGGCAGGCAACATCCGCATCGTAGGCCCTCTGGTGTTCCAGGGCGACAGCACTGGTCGTTTCCGTGGCTTGGCGGGTAGCTCATCTTGTTGAACGCGGGTGAGGGTGGCCGAGGCGGACAAGTCAACAAGGTCGACGGCGGTAGCAACCACCTTGTCCTGGGCGGTGGCGCCCTTGGGCGATGGAGGCGCAGTAGCGGACATGGTGCCTCACAGGAGGGAGGCCGGTGCGCGAGAGCTGCATGGCAAGGAGGTGGTGGCGCTATAAGGCAGAGAGGCCGACGCGCTTAGTGGGGCAGAAATGAAAAAAATCTGAGGTGGAACCCGGACTCTTGATACCACGAAAGACTCTGTATTGGGAAAATGTTGAATGATTAATGGGAGCAAAGGCTCGAATACATATAGGCAAGGATGTTCACAGGAATAGGAAACTATCCTAGACAATGGGAACAATCCTAGACAACAGGAAACAATCCTAGACAATCCAATCAGGAAGATCCTTGCCTATTACAACCAAATAACCAAACTAGGAGAGAGCGCACAAGGCAACATGCCTGTGCAGCCGCACTACCTAAAACCCAAGGGTCCTGCCTACTGTAGCCCATGCTAACACAAACATCCGATGTGACAGAGACTAAAATTTAGTGAGGGAAACAAAACGGGGCTTAGACTAGACTTCTTTCACATTTCTATTTGCTTAATTCAAATGATGACAGTGACCTCACGTGTAGGTGCTAGGGACTAGGTCTAACTCATGAAATATTCAAAAGAGAACACCTTAATGACAGCAACTAAACAAAACAAATTATCTAATTTGGAAGCTAACAAACATATCCAACCTAATCCTAACTAACGCAGTCACCATACTCACGAGTTACTGCTTAGCCATTTATTGGCTACAATGCCACATATAAACCGTAGTCAGGCTCTAGTGGACAGCACATATACAACTGAATCAACAGTAGCATCATCTATCATGCTCATGCATAAATTTACATGCTAGTGCCACATGCCTTGACTATGTTATCAGCATATTTCATCACCATTGAAACAGCAATTCCACTGCACAGCAAATGAAACCACTGTCAGTTGCTTGATTAAGTCACCAAGTTAAACTGTTAGTGTTTGGTACCTCAGTGCGTGGTTCAGAATCATCAAAACTGTGATGAATGAATACCCATGGAAAAAGCCTCTGCGTCAGATATCATAGGTTAGTGTTAAATCCATAACTTATACTGAAGACGACATAATAGTTTAGTAGTTTCCGTGTGCACTAACTTATTCATGACTGCATCATAATCCTGAACACAAATTGCAACTAGATTGAAGATCACCCCAAATATGTATAGCCAAAAGTTCTGCACGTTGATGTTTCTTGATGGCCGTTTTTTAATGATAGCCTGCAGTGTTCAAAGATAAATAAAAACATTCCAACTGTCTTACACCCCCAATGAATTCACTTGACAGATAAATGTATATAAGAGAACATAAACAAAGAGTAACAAGACGTACTTCTGTATACACCCCAGCAAAACCACTCAAAAGAGCCATCACCTGCATGAGAATGACCAATTCAGCAACGTGGGTGAAGACGCTTCCAACAGTAAACTTAATGAAACTGTATACATCTATTACAACTCACAATTGCCATCATCCAACCTTGAATAGGAGTTTGAAGCACATGGTCAGACCTAAATAAGGACAGATAACATTTCAACTAATCAAAACTCATGTTTAACTAAATGACCAAATGATGACTAGATAACGAGAGAGAATCGAAGTGGAATATCATTTAGTGCTTACGAAGGATTAAGTTGAGCTGTTGTGCAACCAGCACATAGAAGAACAAATGCTGCCCACTGAATTTCACTTAGCCTAAAAGGGACAGGGGGGAAACTGAATATACATACACAGAGTGAAAGACTGCAGAACAGCGAACAGGTACTGATGAAATAAAGATTGTAAGACATCCTAGGAAGGAAACAAAACTTGTGGTCCACTAGAAGGCCAGTCACACAGAGCTATAGTTCTTTTTCTGTCAGGTCTGGTATCTGTCAGACTCATGGCCTAAAAGACTTGAAATTCCGATTCTGCTTCTATCCAAGTCAAACAATAATCAACAAAATAAATTGTGACCATGATCCTTGGAGTTCCACTCTTAGAGTAAAGTAAATCTGTAAAGATAATTTCCAATTGCTCAAAAGATACTAACTTTTTCTTCAAAATGATGCGGTACAAAACACCTGTGCTGATGATATTTAGGTTCTTCAAGATTTGATAAGCTGGTGCATCCACGTAGACAAAGATATAGTACTGGCAGATAACAGCAAATGGCCATGTCAAAATGCTTAAACATCATGAAATTAAATTGGCCATATTACAGAAGTACCACTCGCACCTGCAATAAGTTCTTTACCATGTAAAGAACAGCAGGAATCGGATATACACCAACTTCATCAAAAGATGTGGTTAATCTGAAAACAGCAAAAATAAATGGTTGATGACAAAGTTAACAGAAGCAACAGTTTGTATATTGCAAATTTGCAATTGCAAGTCTCAGTTTCCCATATACACAGCAAAATTCATAACATGTTGTAAATTTCTTTGAAACATAATTCCCATGTTAATGATTGGAATTGGTAAAACAAATTTATAATAGTTGACTATAGCTTCATCTGAAAGTAAAATTATACACTCATGCTAGAAATGTAGGAACTAGGTCTATATAGCACAGTTGCCAAATGCAGTCCTCACCTATTATCATCAGTGACACCATGGCAGTTCCACGTCCTAAAAAGAGCAGCTAGTGATAGAAGGCATTTTAAAGCCTCCACCTAGACATATACAAACAAATATTACTAAAATAAGATGTATTGAAAAAACAAAAGGAATAATCTGGCAACACAGTCTACATGCTAGTTCATGCAAATTGGTGGGCAATCTAACGTATATGTAATAAACATCTTGAGACATTTTCTCACCGAAAAATTAGCTGTTGTGACACTATATTCATATTTTCCAGCTCTTTTTGACCACACAATTAATATTGCCTGAGAACTTGTTAGCAATGTCAATGCAAGAGTAACAACAGACCTGTCGCAAATATAAGGATAGGAGATATAATAAAATTCAAGAAAGTATGTGGTCAAAAAATAAGGTCAATACTTAAGAGGAAACTGACACCTACTTTAGCTTCCAACTAGAGTTGGCTTTTGCGCCTCCTGCAGAAGCGGGACCAATAGCTGTAGCTGGTGGAATCCATAATTAGTTCCACAATGTTAAAATAAGAAGGGATCATTTCTACAATGTATCAATAACTTACTATTGGCACTAGATAGTGTCCTCCCACTCAGGCTTTCCACATCCTTCTGAGATAAATCATCATAAATCTCCTTAGGGACAGAAGATATGTTAGAGACTGCTCTAGAGATAAAATACAGGGCTGGCATAGTGAATAAACAAACAAAAGCAACATGCAGGCTAGATATTACTAGCTTTTCTTTTTATGTGGATACTTCTGGGAGATAGGGACTGGACCAAAGCTGGTCTAGTCAAAACCATACTTATCAAGAACGGCACAAACTGGTCCAGTGTAGTTCACCCTGTAAGAGTTAAGTAACACATATACCATTTTGTGAACCATGAGTTCAGTCTTCAGCTCCTTGTTTTAAAGGCGTCGCCTAGGCGTCCAGGCGCCCGAAAGATCCAAGGCGTCCCCGTCGCCTAGGTAAAAAATCAGCAAGAGGGAGGGCATAGGGCAGAGGGGAAGGGGAAGGGGCGGCGCCGTTTCGGGGTGGCAACGCCGAATCGGGAGCAGCGGAGGCCAAATCCAGGGCGGCGGAGGCTGCATCGGAGGCCAAATCCAGGGCGGCGACATCCGAATCGTTGGAGGCAGCGTCCAAATCGTCGGCGGCGGCGGCGAAGCTGAGGCGGCGGCGGCGAAATCGGGGGCAGCAGCAGCTGAATGGTGGGGGAGAGAGGCAACCTAGGGTTGCCAGAAAAAGGACTATATGGGCTGGCTGGTGGGCTGGGCCTCCTACCCCTTCCTTCTCCTTTTTTCTTTTTCTTCCTCCTTCATGGGGTTGTTTTGCTGATTCTCAGGTTGATAAGGCGTCGCCTTGCTCGCCTTAGGCGTCGCTTAGGCATCGCCTTAGGCGTCGCTTAGGCATCGCCTTAGGCGTCGCTTAGGCATCGCCTAGGCGTCTAGGCGGTGGTCCAGCGCCTTATCTCGCCTTAGCGCCTTAAGAACCATGCTTCAGCTTATGCTTGAAGCAGTTTGGATACAAGTTCCCATAAACGATGTACACCACAGAACAGCATTCGAGAGCAAGATGAAGGAAAAAGGATGTTATTTAAACTGCAGATGTTCCATGTTGGTTGAGTCATCAATAACATGAGTCAGTCGAACAACCAAGCTGAATCACAATGTGTTTAAATTTGGAGTGTGTTTGGACAGTTTTGATTGTGCAAGCAGCAGCCAATTATCAGATAGCAAATTATTTTTTTACTCTCTACAGCAGCTGTGCCGGAAGCACCAAACTGAACTTGGTTGCACAGGATGACAGGAAGCTTCACCCTAGGCCCAAAACAGCATTCTACGACCAAAACAAGCCTCTGCAGTTCAAACTGTCTCCCAAGTTAACCAATATATGCCACAATCTGGGTCCATTGAGCTAAAACCAAAACGAGTGCTGACGTTGTCGACAGCATGATCAATCTGAGTAAACAACAGTCATAAACTTCGATGTCCTTGCCAATACCAACTAGCCAGCATATGAAACATGGTCAGTCCCCCAAAACAGATGCAAGCATGTCAATCTCACACACATTCAACATGGCACTCACTGCGGCGACCAGATTAGCAACCCTATTCATCTGATATCTACAAACAGAGAAAAGGTGTGATTTCAACGTATGGCCATCTGCATCATGTGGAATTTGTGGAAGGAACAAAACCACAGAATTTTTTACAAGAAATTATCCACACCCACCCAGGTAGCAGGCCTAACTAATGAAGATCTGGAGCAATACAGAGGGCTCAAATACATATGCAGAGTTAGCGCACCACTCAATGTCCCTTTGGGCTATCAGACCGTGTAATTACCTCCGAGACCGAGAAGCATTCTTGTATAGAAAACTTCCTTTCCTACTTTTAATTGAAAGGCACAGCTCCTGTCATTGCGTTCAAAATACTTACAAACAACGACAGATACAGTACAGATAGATTGTACGAACCCTAGGTAAAGACAATGCCGCAGGAACTTTGGGTGATAGTTCCGGAAAGGGAGAGATTCTTCCTAGATCGAAGAGGCAGCCGACCGCGACCTAAATCTGAGGAGCGCATTGAATCTGATAAAGTTCTCTAAGGGTTAGAGGCTTCTGCAATCGCTATTCTAGACACGGGTTTTACCTGATCCTTCACCCTCCTGTACTCCATAGCCACCTCACCGCTCCGCCTTGGAATCGCTTAATCGAGTGGCGGCTCGACTTTGAGAGACGAGGAGGAGCTGCCGCTCGCTGCGTGTTGGGAGACTGGTGAGTGGGCCCCGGCGGTCGATGACACGAGCACGGGAACCGAGGAGCGTGGAGCAGGACGGTAGTGAGCCGGTGAGCGGTGGAAGCGTCGAGTACTCGAGGGTGAGTTGGCGAGTGGGATTTTAAATGCTATGAGTCCAACACAGAAAGAAGTTAATGGTTAATATCTTTCGTCTTTTAAAGCATTATTTTTCTTTAGAATATAACAATTTTCGGACGAAGGTCGTGAAAGACGTACCTTCGTCATCACAGTTTACATTGATAAAAGAATAAACATATGAAACATAAGAAATAACATGATAATCATATAATATCATTTATATGTCCTTATTATATAAATCATAGATGAATAAGAACAATATTGAATTATATTTAGGGCCTGTTTGTTTAGTCGGAATTGGGTTGAATTAGAATTTGATTCCTGCCAAGCTTGTTTGGCTGTACCTGGAATTGGAAATCAACTTTCCACTCACTTTCCTAGCCTGCATATTAAGTCCACGAGTGATTCCAGCCTCTAAACATGGAATTGGGCTCCCATCGATCCTCCAGCCAGAGGGATCCCCCATCGATCCTCCAATGGGTGAGCAACAGGCTCACGTCTGAGACGCGGGGCGGGTGGACTCGTCGATCGGCCTGCGGTACGCAAGCGAGTGCCGCGTTGAGACTGCTACGGGCGCGCTCGAGGTGGGAGCGAGCTGCGGTGAGATGGGACAGTGCAGCGCCGGACGGCCATCGCTGTTATGTATGTGCGTCTGTATCTGCATCTATCTGTTCATCTTTCTATTCAGGTGAGCGAGCTGTATGTGCTATGTATGTTCAGCCATCTGTCTGTTCAGCCATCGCTGTTCAGCCATCTGTATGTACATCTCTAATTCATGTTAGGTGAGAATTAGAGGGGGGGTAAAATGAAGCATGCACCTGATTCAAGAATGGTCTGGCTCATCTCTGAACCATCGAATGCACACAATGAGAGCTTCCCGGATTCCATGTGCCTTTCTTTAACCGACAGCAACACAGTTACAGAGATCTTACCTATTTCCAGTACTGTTGGAAAAAATGGGAAAGGTCTTGACTCTTGTATAAGCCATGCAACTAGCGCAGTCAACTTAGAATTACCTGTTTCCCGGATTCCATCGTTGTTTCAGATTTTCTTTTTTCAAACAGCTATGCATTCAATCTTATAAATCGTATCCATATGTTTTCTCAAGTGTTATTCAATATCTAGAATCTTGTATAACTACCCAAACAGGATATTGAATTTGATTCATGGAAATAATTCCATTAGCATCCAAACAAAAAAATTGAATTGAATCAAATTCTAAGGAATTACTTTCTTTAGAAATCCAATATCTAGAATGTTATTCATGGAATGAGTTTCATTTCCAATAAAACAAACGACCCCTTATACTTTCGGCTTAACAGAAGGCAAAAGTATAAGCTTGACGCACGAACAAGTATAGGTCAGCGTGAACAGTATGGGGGTACTGTTCATTTATTTATAGGCACAGGGCACAGCCTGTGCAAAATTGCATTCATGCCTTTTATGTTTGTTATTGACTTAAGGACAACCCATCGAGGACTAGATAGCCTTTTCCCCTTTAAGTCGGTTCCTCTTTCTTCCGTTGAGCTGAAGCTCCCTTGCGCGTAGCTTCGGAACTGCATCGACCTTCGTCTCGACCATGCTTTCCATATCGTGTACAGTTTTATTCCAAATCTGAAGATACATGTATATTATACTTGGGAACATTGTTAAATCATGTTTTTGAGGACCTTCAGAAAATGAAGACCCCCAACAGTAGCCTGTCGCAGTATTAATGTGTTATAATCAACGAATTCAGACTGCGACATGAACGAAGGCCTTAAGACGAAGGTCCGAAAAACACCTTCCCTTTTGCCAGAATAGCAATAGTTACTGACAGATGGGGTCTACCAAATTGCAAGGCACTGAGCGTATAAATATGAACCCAGACCGGCAACATTTGATACGCCATTTCTAGCATTCACGTTATTTTCTCAAACTTTTTAACTCTTGCTCACTAGCTCTCGCCTGGTTTTCAAGCTTTTCGAGCTTCGGTTTAAAGACGTGCATTCACCATGTCTGGGGAAAAATGGTTGAGGAAAAGAAGATGACTGAGGAAAAAAGGATGACTGCGGAGACAAAGCTGGCTAAGGAGACGAAGCTGTTCGAAGAAAAGAATGCTATGGATCCTTTCATCACCGGGTTTGAAAGGGAAATAGGGTCAAACCTTTTCCTAAATGATTTTGGTGGTTGAATTACCCAACACAAATAATTGGACTAACTAGTTTGCTCTAAATGTTAAGTTCTACAGGTGCCAAAGGTTCAACACAAACCAATAAAAAGTCCAAAAAAGGGTTTAAAAGAAAGGAGCAAAAGACAACCGAAGGCTGCCCTGGTCTGGCGTCCGGTGCACCAGGGAGATCCACTCCGAACTGCTCAGCTTCGGGTTTCTGGGGAGCCACTCCGCTATAATTCATCGGACTGTCTGGTATAGCACCAGACTGTCCGGTGTGCCAGCGGAGCAACGGTCGCCAGCGCAACGGTCGGCTGACAACGCTACAGTGTGAGAATTGTGCGCGCAGAGTCAGAGCAGGCGCCAGAAGGCGCACCGGACTGTCCAGTGGCCCCACATGTCAGAGCTCTAACGGTCGAACCCTAACGGTTGGGTGACGTGGCTGGCGCACCGGACTGTCCGGTGCGCCCATCAACAAGAGCCTTCCCCAACGGGCACTTTGGTGGTTGGGGCTATAAATAACCCCCAACCACCACACTTCAAGGCATCCAAGTTTTTCAGCCAACACATTCAATACAAGAGCTAGTGCATTCAATACAAGACACAATTAGATTGAATCAAAGCCTCTCCAAGTCCCAATTCCACTCAAAGCAATTAGTGACTAGAAGAGAGAGTTTTGCCCATGTTCTTTGAGCTCTTGCGCTTGGATCGCTTTTCTTCTTTCTCTATTCTTGTTCCCAAGACTTTTGTAATCAAAGCAAGAGACACCAATTGTGTGGTGGTCCTTGTGGGGACTAAGTGTCCCAATTGATTGAGGAGAAAAGCTCACTCGGTCTAAGTGACCGTTTGAGAGAGAGAAAGGGTTGAAAGAGACCCGGTCTTTGTGACCACCTCAACGGGGAGTAGGTTTGCTAGAACCGAACCTCGGTAAAATAAATCACCGTGTCATCCGCTCTATTTCTTTGGTTGATTTGTTTTCGCCCTCTCTTTCGGACTCGATTATATTTCTAACGCTAACCCCGACTTGTAGTTGTGCTTAAAGTTTATTAATTTTAGATTTGCCTATTCACCCCCCTCTAGGTGACTTTCAATTGGTATCGGAGCCTGGTACTTCATTAGAGCCTAACCGCTTGAAGTAATGTCGGGAGTGAAAGCATCTAGGCCCCTGGTTGGTTTTAGTGATTAATGACAACGTAATATTATATGTGACTAACGTGTGTTTTGCAGAGACAAATGGTAAGTTAGGTCGCATGACAGGTAGAAGTACTACAACCGTGAAAACAATCCCGGAGATAAAAACTCGAAGCGACGGCTAAAACGACGGAACAAAAGGTGAAGGTCTAAGGAGTCCGAGTGTCAAGGAGATGTGGACACTCGCGATTTAGTTAGGTCTTTTATTCTCTTTTAGTCGTACTATAAAGAGGGGTTGTCGATGAGTAGTTTGACCAAGAGAGTTCTAGTGTAGTGTTGGTGCACAATCACACTCATATACAGTGCTAGGTGTCACTCTAGAACTCACACACAAGTTAGAGCGAAAACCGATTTGAAAATCAGCTGAAAAACAAGACTTAGAGTTTCTGGCTTTGGGGCACCGGACTGTCCGGTGTGCACCGGACTGTCCGGTGCACCCTCCGCCAGGTGGGGCCAGGCTGGTCCACAGCAGAGTCTTCCCAGTCGCAGAAATCCGAGAGCGCAGCCTTCGGAGATGAATTTTAGTGGCACACCGGACACCGCACCGGACTGTCCGGTGTGCACCGGACAGTGGACTGTTCACTGTCCGGTGCGCCATGAGTCCAACGGCTAGCTGTCAGAACTAGCCGTTGGAAGTGACCGTTGGCGCACCGGTGGCGCACCGGACTGTCCGGTGCGCCATCGCGCAGTAAAGTGCCTGTAACGGCTAGTTGGTGGGTGAGGGCTATTTATACCCCCTCCACCCACCATATTCAATGTCTTGCACTCCACATTTATTCCAGCACCTTGGTAGAGTATTGCAAGCACCAAAAGCCTAGTGAGGAGATTAGAGAATCATAATCCGGGCTTGTTCCTCATTAGCGCTAGTGAGAGCCACCTAGAGCACACACCACTTGCATTAGGCTTCTCTTGGTCAAGCGAAAGTCTATGGCTTGTTACTCTTGGTGATCGGCATCACCTAGACGGCTTGGTGGCGTTGGGAGCTCGGTGATCACCGTGAAGATCTTGTTGGTGACCCGACTAAAGTTTGTAAGCGGTCTCGAGGGATCCACCATGCCGGAGTGGCAAAGGATCATCTCGTAGTGAGCACTTGGTTCTTGCGAGGACCAAGGGGGAGCGATACCCTTGCGCGGGTGCTCCAACGAGGACTAGTGGAGAGTGCCGACTCTTCGATACCTCGGGAAAAATTGGAGGAGTCTTCTAAACTTTGCTTTACATTCCGCACTTAATTCAAGCACTTTACATTGTGTATTTGTTTAGCAAGTATTTGAAGTATTATCTTAGCTTTGTTACATTTCTAGTATTATATTCTTAGTGCTAGTTGTTGGGGTGAAGTTGGGCTTTTGTTTAGCTCTTGCTTAGGTTTTAATTAGTATTGATTTTTAGAAAAGCCCAATTCACCCCCCCTCTTGGGCATCGTGATCCTTTCAATTGGTATCAGAGCCTTGTTGCTCATAGATTAGCTTAACTGCTAGAGTTACGATGTCCGGTGGGGATGGACCTCCTCCCGTTTTTGATGGTGACGATTTTTCTTATTGGAAAATTCGTATGGAAGCATACTTAGAGGCTATAGACATTGGTGTCTATAAAGCCGCCACACAAGGGTTTCCCCAACCTAGAGATCCCACAAATCTAGTAGGTGATGAGTTCAATTATGAGAAATGGAATGCGAAGGCCAAAAACACCCTTTTTAGAGGCCTTTGCAAAGATGTGTTCAATAGAGTTCGGAATCATAAAAATGCTCATGATTTGTGGATAGACATTTGTGCTCTACATGAAGGAACTAGAAGTGAACGTGAGGAAAGATATCACATAGCCATGCGAAAATTAAATTCCTTTGAAATGCTTACTAATGAAAATGCAAATGCTATGTACTCACGACTTAATATTCTTGTAGAGGAAGTCAATGGATTGGGGCTTACTCAAATCTCACAACCAGATGTTGTGAGGAAGATTCTCAGTGTCCTCCCAATAGACAAATATGGACACATTGTCACTGTGCTACATCAAATGGATCTTTCAGTTACCACACCTACACAAATTTTGGGAAAGATCAATGCCCATGAAATGTACATGCACATCAACAAAGAAGAATCATCTTCCAAAAGAAAGGATTTGGCTCTCAAAGCAAATCATGAAAGAAAAGGAAAAGCAAAAATCCAAGTTGAGGAAGAATCCTCAAGTGATGATGACCTTGATGCAAATATTGCCTTGATGGTAAGGAAGACCACCAAGATGTTGAAGAAGCTAAATAGAGAAGGCATCAAATTTGATTCAAGAAAGAAGAAGTTCTTTTCCAACAAAAGAAAGCCCATTTCTGAGATGGACTGCTACAACTGTGGTGAGCTTGGTCATCTTGCTCATCAATGCAACAAGCCCAAGAAGAACAAGTTCAAGGGCAAGAAAGAAGATGACAGCGATGATGAAAAGAAGGAAAAGAAATTCTTTAAGAGGAAGGATGGGAAGCAAAAGAGGTTCCACAAGAAGAAGAATGGAAAGGCATATATTGTTGGCGACTGGCTCACCGACATCGAATCATCAAGTGGGTCTTCTTCAAGTGAAGAAGAAAATGATGAAAAAGTTGCGGCCATCGCCGGGGACTTCTCTTCACCACCACCATCGCCATCATCCACTTCTCACCTATGCCTCATGGCTAGGGGTGAACAGAAGGTACAAAATGATATTAATATTGATGATGATAGTGATAGTGACAGTGATGAAGAATTTGCTTCACCTTCATATGATGAGTTAGCTGACTTACTTAAAGAATATACTCAAATCATTAGAAAGTCAAAAGCTAAATGTGATAGGTTGAAAAATGAAAATGAATCTTTAAATGCCAAGTATGACATAGTTATAAAGGCTAGTGATGAAATAAAAGAAGAAAATAAAACTATGTCATCAACTGTAAATGAGCTTACAAACTCCCTAAAAGATGCTAAGGAAAAATATGACAAATTAAATGAAGCTAATAGGGAGTTGCAAAATAGACTAGTAAAGATCAAGGAAGACTATACTCAAATTAAATTTGATCATGACAATCTTCTTGTTGAAAATGAACTTTTATCTTGCAAAACACATGAGGCTATTAACCCTGTTGTTAAGCTTGATGTAGCAACCTCATGTGATGACTTGATTCAAGAAGAGCAAACTAGTCTACATGCTGAATTGACTGAAAAAGTTGAAGTCCTGACTTTAGACAACCAAAAATTGAAGAATTACTTGACTGATGCAACTACTAGAGGAAAAGTTGCTATTGAGAACAATGATTTCAACAATGAGTTGGCAGTGGATAATCAAAGGCTTAAGAATGAGGTCAAGAAACTAAAAAGTGAAAATGAACATCTTGCAACAAGTGTGCAAAAGTTCAACAAGGGTCAATATCTCCAAAATGAGTTGCTTATGAACACTGTTATGAAAAATAACAAGAGTGGTATTGGATACAATGCTTTTGTGCAAAAGAAAGCTATCACTCAATACAAGCCAAAGCAGACACACAAGCCTATCAAATGCTTTGAGTGTGGAAATGAAGGTCATTTTGCCCACAACTGCAAAGCTAAACCACCAACTCCCTTGCCTAAGCACTCAAGACCATTTGCTTTCAATGCTCACTATGTTCTAAGAAAGGCTGCAAATGGAAAGATTAAGGTTACATTCCTAGGTCCACCAAATAAGAGTAGACCTAAACAAATCTGGGTGGCAAAGTCCTTAATTGAGAGAGTCACTGGTCCTATGCAATATAGGGCCCTCAAAACTCAAGCTTGAATTGTCTGTGAATGTAGGTGAACTACAAGACCGGTGGGAGCCATTGGGTTATTGACAGTGGATGCACACAACATATGACAGGCAACCCACGGATGTTCACCTCATTAGATGAGAATGTTGATGGTCAAGATAAAATCACATTTGGAGACAACTCAAAAGGAAAAGTACAAGGACTTGGCAAGGTGGCAATCTCAAATGACTTATCAATATCAAATGTTCTCTTAGTTGCACCTTTGAGCTTCAATTTATTATCAGTGGGACAACTCTGTGATCTTGGACTTCAATGCTTATTCACTCCATCAGAGGTTATTGTAACAAAAATGGATGATGAATCAATGGTATTCAAGGGATTTAGATACAACAACCTCTACTTAGTGGATTTCACTTCAGAAGATGCAGACTTAAGAACTTGCCTCTTCACCAAAGCTTCTCTTGGATGGCTTTGGCATAGGAGGCTTGCACATGTTGGGATGAGCACACTCAAGAAGGTATTAAAGAAAGATATGGTTAGAGGATTAAAGGATGTGGTATTTGAAAAAGACAAGCCATGCAGTGCATGTCAAGCTGGAAAGCAGGTTGCTAATACACATCCCACTAAAGCTTTCATGTCAACATCAAGGCCACTGGAACTACTTCATATGGATTTATTTGGACCTACAAATTATGTCAGTGCCGGTGGCAACCTCTACTGTCTAGTGATTGTTGATGACTTCTCAAGATACACTTGGGTGTTCTTTCTCCATGACAAATCTGAAGTTGCATCTATATTCAAGAAGTTTGCCAAGAAAGCACAAAATGAATTTGATTGCAAGATTAAGAAGATTAGAAGTGACAATGGCAAAGAATTTGACAACACCAACATTCATGAGTACTGTGATGAAATTGGGATCAAGCATGAAGTATCTGCCACATATACACCTCAACAAAATGGAGTTGTTGAAAGGAAAAATAGGACCTTGATCACCCTTGCAAGAACAATGATTGATGAGTATAACACACCGGAGAGGTTTTGGGCCGAAGCTGTCAACACTGCTTGCTATGCATCAAACAGGCTATTTCCTCACCGACTACTTGCGAAGACTCCTTATGAACTGCTAAATGGGAAAAAGCCAGACGTCTCCTTCTTCCGGGTGTTTGGGTGCAAATGCTACATCTACAAAAAACGCCATCATCTAGGGAAGTTTCAAAGACGTTGTGATATTGGTTTTCTTTTGGGTTATTCATTAAAGTCCAAAGCATATCGAGTATTCAACCATGCCACTGGCGTGGTAGAAGAAACATATGATGTGGAATTTGATGAAACTAATGGCTCCCAAGGAGCACTTGAAAATCTTGATGATGTAGGTGATGAGCCACTTAGGGAAGCAATGAAGAACATGCCTATTGGAGCTATCAAACCAAAAGAAGATGAAGAAGAGGTGCAAATCATTGACAAGCCTTCTTCATCAAATGTACCACAAGATGATGAAAAAGATGAGAGGCATGCAAATGAAGATACATTTGTCTCTCATGAACAAGCAAGGGTACAAGCCGAAGATGTTGATGCTCCAGGATCTTCTTCCCAAGTGGTTGACAGGAGAAACTCATCACTACTTCAAGCTCATCCACAAAACCAAATCATCGGGAGTCCTTCACAAGGGGTTATTACTCGATCACATAGACATGCTAATTTTATTGAACATCACTCTTTTGTTTCTTGTGTTGAGCCTACTTGTATAGATGAGGCGCTACAGGATCCGGACTGGGTGAATGCCATGCATGAAGAACTTAACAACTTCACCCGTAACGATGTTTGGACCCTGGAGAAGCCCCCACAAGATGCAAGAATCATTGGAACAAAGTGGGTGTTCAGAAACAAACAAGATGATCAAGGTGTGATTGTAAGAAACAAGGCAAGACTTGTCGCAAAGGGATTCTCTCAAGTTGAAGGCTTAGATTTTGGAGAGACCTTTGCACCGGTTGCTCGACTGGAAGCCATCCGTATCCTACTTGCATATGCATCATGCTATGATATAAAACTTTATCAAATGGATGTAAAAAGTGCATTTTTAAATGGCTTCATAAATGAACTTGTATATGTTGAGCAACCGCCTGGATTTGAAGACCCTAGATATCCTAACCATGCTTACAGGTTGTCCAAGGCGCTATATGGGCTAAAGCAAGCTCCAAGGGCTTGGTATGAGCGTCTTCGCGACTTCCTCATCGAAAAGGGCTTCAAAATCGGGACCGTCGACACAACTCTCTTCACAAAGAAACATAACGGTGATATTTTCATTTGTCAAGTATATGTTGATGATATAATCTTTGGCTCGACAAATGACTATCATTGCAAGGAATTTGGTGAGTTGATGTCGAAGGAGTTCGAGATGTCAATGATTGGTGAGCTAACATACTTCCTCGGCTTTCAAGTCAAGCAAATGAAAGATGGTAACTTTCTCTCTCAAGAGAAGTATACCAAAGACTTGTTGAAAAGATTCAACATGGAGAAGTGCAAACCAATCAAGACCCCCATGCCTACAAATGGACATCTCGACTTAGATGAGGGAGGTAACCCGGTTAATCAAACTCTCTACCGTTCTATGATTGGTAGTTTATTATACCTTACCGCATCTAGGCCCGACATTATGTTTAGTGTCTGCATGTGTGCTAGATTTCAATCTAATCCTAAGAAAGCTCATCTTCGCGCTGTTAAGAGAATTCTTAGGTATCTCAAGCACACCACAAGCGTTGGTCTGTGGTATCCCAAAGGAGCTACTTTTGATTTAATTGGCTATTCCGATTCGGATTATGCTGGTTGCAAAATTGATAGGAAAAGTACTTCTGGGGGATGCCATCTGCTTGGTAGATCACTAGTTTCATGGACATCCAAAAAGCAAAATAGTGTTGCCTTGTCAACTGCCGAAGCGGAATACATCGCCGCAGGTGCTTGTTGCACACAGATTTTATACATGAAGCAAACTCTTCTAGACTATGGCGTAGTTCTAGAAAAAGTACCTTTGTTGTGTGATAATGAGAGTGCTGTTAAAATTGCTAATAATCCTGTACAACACTCTCGCACCAAGCACATTGATATCCGTCATCACTTCCTTAGAGATCATGTTGCTAAAGGAGATATCATTTTAGAAGGAGTGAGGTCGGAAGATCAATTAGCGGATATTTTCACTAAGCCACTTGATAAGACCCGCTTTTGCATGTTGAGGAATGAACTAAATATACTTGATCTCAGAAATTTTATGTGAAATGTCAAATGGTGTTGTCAAGCTTGCATTGCATATTTAAATTCCTTGTATTGCATCTAGGGCTTGTCTAACCTAGTTGAGATAACCGCCAATAAAGCGAGTGAAAAAGCTTAACTCGGGTCAAACTTGACAAGTCTTAGTTTTTAAGCTTTTAGCACTTAAATTCTTACTTTTCATGCAATTATTGGTTCTTGAAATATGCATGAGGTACTGCACTTAGGGGGAGTATTCAAAACTCAAATCACTCTTGAAAACCCCTAGTGCTAGCCAAAATGCAAATTTCACCATTTGCCTATTTTCTCTAAAAATTATCTAGCCTATGGCAAAATATTTTGAAAAGTATATGAGGGTGCCAATACCTGTCCCAACAAGTGTTGTTTTGTGTGATTATAAGTTGGGATTTGGTTTGGTTAGGAGTTAGAAAAATTCAAAAATTTCCAAACTCCCCTCTGTCTGGGCTCACCGGACAGTCCGGTGTGCACCGGACACTGCACTGTGCAATGTCCGGTGCACCGGCAGCCGCACGCTATAATCCAATTCTCCTGTGCGCTGTCCGGTGGTTCACCAGACAGCTACTGTGCGCTGTCCGGTGTGCACCGGACAGGCGCTGTAGACTGTCCGGTGTGCCCATCTCGCGTTTTAAAAAACCGCCCCCAGCCCGACCGGGCCAGAGGCATTCTTTTCCTGGCCGCGCGCTCTGTCTCCACCTCTGTCTCTGGCGATTTCCCAGCGCCCGCCGACGACCTCCTCTCTCCGGCGACCTCCGTGCTCCGGTGATCGTGTGCCCGGGCTCGCCTTCTCCCTCTCGGTGAGCAGCCCATTCATCTGTCTCTTTCCCTCTGTCCCTTTCCCTGCTGTGTTACAGTAACCACCCTTTTCCACCTCTTGTGATTCTCTTCAAAACCTGTGAAATCTTGTGAATCCAAACAGTGGAATGTGTTCAATTGTCCCCATTATGTCTCCCTGTAGGTTCTTAGCTCCTTCGGGAGGGTTTTCCCACCTCAAATAGCCGTTTCACCGAAACCCTAATCCTTCGCACGCCACGTGCTCGGTGAAATGCCCAAACCAGCCAAACTTGCTCCAATTGAACCCAAATTTTTCAGGCACCTTCACCACACTTCCAGTAACCTACTTGCCAAATTTCACACCAATCCGAGATCCCAGGCTCAAATTTCACCAAAATTCCCGTTTTGAGCGATCGTTTCCGAGCCGAGTGCCCTAATTCCTTTTTCTTCGCCTAAATTCAAACCAAGCACACACTTCACTCATATTTACCTATATAAACCTATTCGTGAAGTATCGGCTCAATTCCATATCATTTCGTGCCCCATTTCAAATTCCAAACCTCCTATGTCACTATTTATCTATCAAATGTCGTTTTCACGTCTTTTGACCTCTTGAACGTCCCGTCTCGTGCCATATCTCTCTGCGTATGTATTTATTCACATTTCATATGCTTATGACTATGTGACTAATACGTGCTCACCTCTTCTGTCATTTCAGTGACCGTGTGTGATCGTGTGCCGTCTCCCGTCCTGCCTGGATCGTCACCTCTCGTGTGAGCTTTCCAGGTAGACATCTCACTCTTTGCTAATTCTATCGGTCACTTTTGCTCTGTGCTTAGTCTCTCTATCTCATTTGCAGACTTTAGTTCAGGATGCCGCGCACGAAGAATGCGTCGGCATCAGGGGGTGGCGACGATGAGGACCCTCGTCGCCCCTTCAGGCAGGTGAAGGGCAAGACTGTCTTTTTGGAGCAGCAGGAAGGCCGCAAGAAGCGGCGTTCGGACAGAGAGGCTCGTGCAGCAGCAGCAGCTGCAGCAGCCGCTGCGCAGGCAGCACTTGGAGATCAGCCGGATGTTCCATCAGATCAGATTGCTTTCCGTGCTCGTCGTCTCGCCTCCCGGTCTCGCTCCTCCACTCACACCTCCGCTTCCACTCCGCCACCCACCCTGCCTGCTCCCGTCACTCCTATTGCTCCATCCACCTCCACAGCCATACCCACTACCAGCACTACGTCTGCTTCCACTGCTACCCCTGCTCCCGCTCCCGCTTCAGCTCCACCTGTCCCTCCACCTCGCTTCCGGGAGCGTGATGAGACTGAGGTCCGTCCTCTGGTTTCGGATCCTCGTCTGTTTGATCTTCAGCGTGCTACTGCAGCACGGGTACGTCGGTTCAGGTACGTACCCGTGGAGTCTTGGCTACCTGCTCAGAGAGACCCAGCAGCAGGTGTTCTTTTCAGCACACGGATTTAGGAGTCATTCTTCAGGGCTCAGATGTCTGCTCAGATAGCACTGCGAGTGCACCGCCTCTTGGATCTTCCAGCTTTTCTGCTTGCAGCCGGTGCTGAGTCTGAGGCGCATCTCACCTATCTGCCTGGCCTTCTGTCCCTTCTGACTATCAGCGGCAGATATGTTGAGGAGTGGGTCCGCGTCTTCTATGCCTCTGTTTGGATTGACCCGGATCATCATTGGATGAGGTTCCGCTTTGAGCGCGAGGATGTCACGATCACTGCCAGTCAGATCCGACAGCTATTTGGATTCCCTGAGTCGACGACTCGCCTTCACAGCCTCTGCTACGGCACTTCAGATCCTCCTCGTCGCCCTCACGGCGGTGTTGCTCCAGGGACAGCTCACGTCGCGGCTCTGTTCCGCCCGCCTTTCACAGATGGGTCGCGACGTTCTCCAGCAGACTTCACTACAGCAGCAAAGTACTTATATGAGCTCGTCAGACGGACACTCCTGCCGAGGATGGGATACAGGGAGGCTACCACTCACAACAACACTGTAGATCATTTTCGGCGGCCCGTGTTATTTTCGGCGGCCAGGGTACAGCCGCCGAAAATAAGAAGTTAATTTCGGCGGCCCGCGCATGCCGCCGAAAATAGTACTAATTTCGGCGGCCTATGAGGCAGCCGCCGAAAATAGCCCTAATTTCGGTGGCCACCTGTCTCGGCCGCCGAAAATAGACCTAATTTCGGCGGCCACCTGTCACGGCCGCCGAAAATTAACCATTAAAAACTGCATTCCCTCGGTTCTCCGTCTTTCTCTCTCTCAATCCCGCGCGCTGCTATAGCCGGTCGTCCGCCGCCGTCGCCGCCAGCCCCTGTCGCGCGCGCTCCCGCCCCTCGCCGGCCACCGCGCCTCGCCGGCCACCGCGCCGTGGACGCCGGCCGGCCGCCCCCGCCCTCGGCCCCCGCCGGCCGACCGCCCAGCGCCCCCACCGTCGGCCTCCGGCGCCGGCCGCCCGAGCGCGCGCGCGGTCCGCCCTCGTCGGCCGCCGCCCCGCCGCGCCGTGGACGGCCGCCAACCGTCGTCCGCCCCCGCCAGCCACCCGCGCCGTCCGCCCCCGCCAGCCACCCCCGCCCGTCCGCCCCCGCCGCGTCGTGTGGACGTCCGGCCGCACGACAGCGCCGCCGGCCCGCCAACAGCCAAGCCGCGCTGCCCGCGCCGCTCACAGCCACGTCGTCAGTGCCTCGCCGACGCGCCGCACGCAAGCCCGGACGTTCGGATCGACCTCGACTCCATTAAGGTATTGTTTTTGTCTATTTTATTTCTTATTTTCGACGGCCTTTTATTTAATTGCCGCCGAAATTAGTATATCGTTGTAATTGTGTTTGTTGATTAGTGCGTTTGATTAATACTATTGTTTAGTATATTTTTGAAATTATATGGTGTATTTTTGGCCATATTTTATTGTATAATATGTGGTTTATTAATGTATTAGTGGTTTATATATATGTGTTTGTTGATTAATTATATATGTGTTTGTTGATTAGTATTATATGTGGTTTATGTCGTTTAGGAAAGACATATGTACGTGGTATATGTGGTTCATTCTTATATTGTTTAGTGGCAGCGAGGTCATGCTGCCGAATTTTTTTTGGTCCTGCTAGCTTGCTGTGGGTTTAGAACCTATTCTTGCCTATACATATATATAGGACCGAAACCATTAACGTAGTTGAATAATGTTTTCACGATATGATTCGGTTTAACAGTCTCAGGCATGGTTGAAGATCGTGCATGGATGTACAATGGCTGGAGTAGGAATGGGCGTCATTCTGATGAGTGGGTAGCCAAGACCAAAGATTTTGTGGACCACGTATTCGCTTTGTCCTTAACCGGCACTGTCAGATGCCCTTGTAGGCGTCACGAAAACAGTATATTTCTTAATAAGGAAAGAGTTAGCCTAGATCTTTGTCAGTTTGGATTTATGCCCGGATATGAGGTGTGGGAACATCATGGTGAGGTAGTACCCAACCGGAATGTAGAAGAGGAGGAGAACAATGATTGGGCTGGCGATGATGCGATGCATGAGATGGTAGATTCGCTACGTCCAGAATTCAACCTAAGCTCCGAGGATCCTGCCACACCAGAGGTTTCCAGATTTTTTAAACTACTAAAAGACTCTGAAGAGCCGTTGCATGAACACACAGATGTGAGTATACTCGCTTTTGTGACTCGGCTCATGGCCATTAAGTCCAAGTACTTTTTCTCGAACAATTGTTACAATGAGATTTTAAAGTTATTAGGAGATGTGCTCCCAAAGCCCAATAAGTTGCCTAAAGACATGTACCAATCAAAGACAATTATCAAAGGTCTCGGTATGGATTATGAGAAGATTGATGTGTGCAAAAATAATTGTATGCTTTTCATGAAGGAGCATGCGGAAGAGAAAAAATGTCTGAAATGTGGACAATCTAGATTTGTGGAAGTTGTTAATGATGAGGGTGAAAAGGTGATGACAGATGTTGCACATAAGCAGCTCCGCTACTTGCCACTAACTCCTCGAGTGAAACGAATGTTTCTATCTAAAAAAAACCGCTATGCACATGCGATGGCACAAAGAAGGTGTCCGTGATAACGATGACCTAATCGTGCACCCTTCAGATGGGGATGCATGGAAGGCTCTCGACACGTTTGATCCTGAGTTTGCAGCTGATCCGAGGAATGTTCGAATCGGCCTCGCGACCGATGGCTTCACACCTTTTGGTCAAATGGCATCATCATACTCATGTTGGCCCGTCTTTGTTATTCCATACAACCTTCCACCTTCTCTTTGTATGAAATATGAATTTATATTTCTTTGCTTAATTATTCCTGGCCCAGACTATCCTGGAAAGAACCTCAATGTCATGTTAAAACCCTTGATTGAAGAGTTGAAGGAGCTTTGGAAAGGTGTTGAAGCATACGATGTTTTTACAAAACAGATATTCAAACTTCGAGTTGCGTATTTGTGGTCGGTGCATGACTTCATGGCGTATGCTATTTTTACCGGTTGGAGTACACATGGTAGATTGACATGTCCATATTGCGGTTCAGATACAGATTGCTTCCGTCTTGCTCATGGTGGAAAGATCACTTACTTCGATTGTCATCGACGCTGGTTGCCCAGGAAACACCCCTTTAGGAGCGATAAGAAAAACTTTATAAAGAACACTGTGGTCACCAAAGGTCCGCCTAAACGTCTTAACGCGGCAGAAATATATGCTCAGCTGAACAACCTTGTCCTAAATGAAAAGGGGGACAAGTACGAAGGATTCGGAGTGGACCACAACTGGACACATATATGTGGTCTCTGGGAGCTCCCTTATATGTCGTCATTGATTCTTGTGCACAATATTGATGTCATGCACCAAGAAAGTAATGTTGCTGAAGCCCTCATACACACCTGCATGCATTTTGACAAAACAAAGGACAATCTGAAAGCTCGAAGAGATCTAGCAATGCTTTGTGACCGACCAACCCAAGTGCTCAATGACAACGGTAGGCCGCCCCGTGCCTTGTTCTGTCTTACCTCTAAAGACAAGATCGAGGTAATGAGATGGATGAAAAAAATTAAATTTCCCGATGGTTATGCTGCGGGCTTGAAAAGAGCTGTGAATTTGAAAACGGGAAAACTAACTGGGTTAAAGAGCCATGACTTCCATATATTAATGGAGAGGATTATCCCTGTCATGTTTCGTGGTTATATGCCCGATGCCATGTGGCAAGCAATAGCTGAGCTAAGTTATTTCTACAGGCAGATCTGTGCTAAAGAAATAAGTAAAAATATGATGGAGAAGTTGGAGAAACAAATACCAGTGTTGTTATGCAAGCTAGAAAAAATATTCCCACCTGGATTCTTCAATCCGATGGAGCATCTACTTATTCACATTCCATATGAGGCAAAGGTTGGTGGACCTGTACAATATAGGTGGATGTATCACATTGAACGTGCACTCAAAAACCTGCGAGGCATGGTTCGAAATAAGGCTAGAGTAGAAGGATGCATCGCTGAAGCTTTTTTGCTAAAGGAGGTTTCATACTTCACGAGTGTGTATTTCGCAGAGGAACATAATGTCTATGCTGCTACCATGCGATACAATGTCGATGAGGAACCTCCTGTCAGTGATCTAAACATTTTCCAATGGAGAGGCACAAGTACTAGTAAGGGCACGTTCTACCACCTTAGCATGGATGAAAGAATGTCCGCATTGCTATACATGTACTCTAATATGGAAGAGATGGAGCCATATTTCATGTAAGTCTTTATTTTACCCCTTAATTTCTTTACCAAAGGAGCCATATTTAATTACTTATTTGTCGTACAGTAAGTTCGACGAGGAAAATTGGACTTATTCCCATCAGCCTACAAGCAAACAACTAGATACTATGCGACGACATGGGAGGCAAGGAAGACCTAATTTTGTTGACTGGTTTCGCGAGCATGTAAACTCTCTATATTCCTTACTTTCATGTCATTTAGCCTTTTACGCGAGGTAGTCATTTGAACTGTATATTATTTGCAGTGCACAAAGACTCCTAACATACACGAGGACTTGAGACAGCTATCTTATGGGACGGTCACTTGCAGAACATTTGGTCGATACGATGTGAATGGCTTTCGTTTTCGTTCAGACCAATTTGAAAAGTCTCGTCCTCGTGCAGCCACACGTAACACTGGAGTTCTGACTAGGGCACTCGATGCACTCGGCAGAGAAACTAATTATTATGGCATCATTCAAAACATCCTAGAGTTTAATTTTGCAGGGAACAAACCTTTGAAATTAGTATTCTTTCTATGTGATTGGTTTGACAGCACTAATGGTATTAGACAAAGTCAATATGGTATAACTGAAGTAAAGCACAAGGAACGACTTCGAGGCCATGATAATTTTATCCTTGCACACCAGTGCGAGCAGGTCTACTATATGTCATACCCAAATCCGAAGTTTGAAGCATGGTGGGTAGTTCATAAGGTGAACCCTAGGGAACGTTTACATACTCCTTGCACTGCTGGTTATCAATTCGAAGATGAACAGGCCGATGATGTTTATCAAGAAGAAGAATTGCCAACTACTTTTACTATCGATGAGGGTGTTGCACTGAACTCACTAGTCGGAGACCGTAACGATGTCACTACTGATGAGTGTATTGCACCGAAACGAAAACGAAATCCAAGGAACAAAAAAGCCACATTGCGAGCTTTGGATCGAAGAAGACTCCTTGATCGTGATTCTGATGAATTTTGATGTGTAATGCAAAATTTCATATTATGTGATGTATTATTTGATTTTTTATTAGTTCACTTAATTTTATGGAGCTAATACATTTAATGTTTTTCTATTGAACAGGATGAGTGGTAGGAATAAACCAAAGCGCACTGCTAGGGGGTTTCTTAATGCGGCTAGCAGGATACTCCCTGGTGCACGTTCCCTTTTCCAAGGGAGTTCTTCTAGCCAGAGCAGACAGGAGGCGTTGCTGAGACACGCTCGGCCAGAACTACGTGATACACCTATCGCTCTACAACGGAGTACCGATGTAAATGTTTATGTAATTGATCTTATTTGTCAGTCACTTGTGTAATTGATCTTATGTAAATGTTTATGTAAATTTTTACGTGTCTCTATTTCATGTGCATAGGAAGAGGAGGACGACGAGGAGGAGGTGCAACACCATGAGGAGGAGGACGAGGACGAGCAGGCCCATGAGGAGGATAACGAGGAGGACGAGCAGGCCCATGAGGGCATAGATGCTGAGGCGGATGACGATACCACCGAGGCTCCTGTCGTTCGACGAAGGGGCACTCGGAAGGGCCACTTTGTCCTACCTCCGTCAGCGCCTGCACAATCTGAAGCTCGAGTACTGATCATCCCGGTTGGTGATAGGTACTCACGTTTGGCCACTTTGTTCTTACTTATTTGTTTATTTTACACTATATATATGACATGACTTTCTTGTTTTTTGTCATGCAGCCAATGGGAAGACACGTCATTTGACGGTCGAGGTCACCATAGACAGGTTAATCAAGTCTTAGGTAACCTCTGTCGTCTACATAACCCAGGAATTGTCACCGACCCGAAAGGTGTGGTGGTTCCTTGCACTAGCTGGTCGCACTTCGCACTAGCTCCACATGCTACATATGGAACAGCTCAAGGCGCCGTCAAGCACGACTTTTGGGTAATTTTTTCGAACTAACATTTATTAGTTGTTTCAACCTAACATTTATTAGTTGCTTTTGAACTAATTTTATTTTCGATGTTGGACAGAGACGCTATCGTGTGGAACCTGAGGCTCAAGAGCATGCAGACCGAGTATTAGAGAAAAATGCGAAAAAGGTGTGCAGGGATGCATTTTCCAATGCTCGTCTACAGGTTGTGAACGCGTACATGAAGCGCCGAGGTCATTCTATCAACAACTTTCGACAATATTCAGATGTCTACTTGACTGTAGACCAGTACATGGAGGTAAAAATCTAATTTAACAACTCATTCAGATGTGAATGTAATTTTGAGCTAACGCTTTATATGCAGGTAACTCTTCCATGGATGGAACACCGGCCGCAGGCTTACAAGGCTTTGTGTGAGATATGGGCTTCGCCCGAGTGGATTGAGAAGTCAAACAGAAATCGACATAGGCAGCGCCATCAGCAGGACGAGGACGATGATGAGGTCGTAGTCAACCATACCTATGGGGCTGATGGACACATTCGGTTGGCTAAGCGAATGGTGAGTATGTAGTATTCTGTTTTACTCAGAAATGAAACAGGATTGAACTCATATATTTGCAGGAGGCTCAAACTGGAGTTGTCCCGAGCCCAATCGATGTTTATAGGAGAGGGCATCGAGCGAAAAACAGTGAAATCTCCGATGAGCTGTGTAGTCAAGCGGCCGTTGAGCGTATGGTTAGTTGTTGTTATGATTAATGTTTTCTTCCCATATAGCTATAAATTACATGTGTGCTGAACCTTCATATTGTATTGCAGGAGACATACGGGCAGGAGATGGTTAAGAAGTATGGAGAAGACTACGATTGGCGAGGAGCGCCTACCATCGACGCTGAGGTTGTGCATTCACTTGGAGGCAAGGCGCATGGACGGTATGAACTTGTGAATTGTTTTCAATAATATTGGAACTACGACCGAATAGCTAATTTTCTTGTTCTTCAAGATATTCTATGTTTACCGGTGTTATCGATTCGACGGAGTTGCGTTCTCGTGGCGGCTCTTCGTCGCAGGCGGGCTGTGGTAGTAGCAGCCGTAGTCGCCGCTCTGTATCTAGCATGGAGGAAGCTATGAGGGAGCAGCAAGAAAAATTTCGTGAAGAGATGCGGCAACAACAAATGGCATTTCTCCAACAGCAATCAGAGTACATGGCTGCTTACAACGCACAGGCGCAACAAGCAATGAACGTGAGTGTCTTATTTATTCTCAACACGCTCGATATTGGTTCTATAACTAATATATTATATTTGCAACAGTCTTGGTTTCCACAGCAGGCACAGCAGCAACCATTTGTTTTCCCTCAATTTCAGCCGCCGATGCCTCAGTGGGGATTACATGCTCCGCCACCTCCACCTCCACCTCAGGTTATTCAATTTAGTTAAGACTTGTCGTTTGTATCAACCTAATTGTCAAATCTTTACTAAACTTGATTTTGTAGGGATCCGGGGTCATGGGCCACAACACGCCACCACCGGTCATACCAGCACCAGGAGGAGCTTATGCAGGGGAGGGAGCTTATGCAGGAGAGGTTAGTTTGAGAAACAATTTGTTTGAATAGTCGTTATACATGTAACTGTAGCCGTTATTAATGTCATCTTTTTTTTAGGATCCAAACCCGTTACACAACTTCGTCGACCAGTTATTGGCTTCTGGAGGTAGTGGACACAACTCCAACGACCCCAATGTGTGATTAAGTTAGCTTTGTGCCGCACTGTGTTGTAATGAACTATTTGTGGACTTTATGTTTGTATGGACTATTTGTGGACTTTATATTTGTATGGACTCAAGTTTTATGTTATGAACTCAAGTATGAATTTTCTGTTATTGTATGGAATTTCTGTGATTGTATGAATTTTGTATAAAATTCTGTTATTTTTCGTTTTTTTTTCAATTTTTTTTGCTCTGAAATTAGTCATTTTCGGCGGCCCCCCTGGCCGCCGAAAATAAGGGTTTTATTTTCGGCAATTTTTATTTTCGGCGGCTGTCTCCCTGGCCGCCGAAAATAGCTTACTTTCGGCGGCCACGAAGCCAGCCGCCGGAAATAAGCTATTTTCGGCGGCCAGGCCCTGGCCGCCGAAAGTAAAGCTTTATTTTCGGTTAGTTTTTTTTGGCGGCCAGAAGCCGCCGAAAATAAGCCTTTTGCCGCCGAAAATAGCTTATTTTCGGCGGGAACTGGCTTATTTTCGGCGGCTTCTGGCCGCCGAAAATGACTGTAGCTGTTGTAGTGACTCATATTCAGCTTTGGCTCCTTGGTGCCCTGGTATCCCACTCACAGTTTGATGTTGTGGACTTCCTGATCTGTGAGATCGAGGACACTGTTCTGGATGGGATTCGTGCTCGACGGCAGCTACCTTATGCTCACTACTTATGCCACATCTTTGCGCAGCTGATTCAGCCACCTCGTTTTCAGAGCACCCTTGAGGCCCCACGCCTTGTATTTGGATCTTACCGTCCTGCTCCTGAGATTCCAGTGCCAGCTTATGCTCCTGTGTTTGACTCTCAGGCCGAGGATGCAGCACTTCGACAGTTTGACACCCAGGGTACATCAGCTGATGATGATGATGATGATGATTTTGGGGTTCCTCCTCCGCCTCCGCCTCCTATGCCTCCACGCTCACATGATCATGAGGCTGGGAGTTCTCGTGCTGCCCCTGCTCCTCCTCCAGCTTTGGACCCTGCTCTTGCGGCGATTCTGGCCAACCTGGCAGCCGAGCAGGCCCGGTTATCCGAGACGATGCTCTCGATGTTTCAGAGCATGCAGGACAGGCAGGATGCTCTTCAGCAGCAGCTTATTCAGGACAGGGCAGAGAATAGGGCATTCATGGCCCTCATGCTTCAGCATTCTGGTATCTCAGCACCTCCGGTTCAGTCTGCTCCGCCTCCTCCGCTTCACGCTCCAGTGGTGCCTTCGATCTTGTCTGGACCCCCTGCTGGTACCTCTCCGCTCCGGCCGGTCACTTTGGCGTTCACCTCTCCGGCTCTCAGCTCTATCTGTCCGCAGCCGCCAGTGCCACCAGCATCTGCTGTTACCACTACCGCTGTGGCAGTATCTGTGACCACTTCTGTTCCGGTAGCTCCTGCAGCGCGGCCTCCGTCCAAGTCAGTACCAGCTCCAGCTTCTACCGCAGATCCTGGATCCGAGACTGACTCTGACCCTCCGTCGGCGTTCGCTCTGCTACCTCGACCTCGACCGGACGCGCCCCCGCCTCCTCCTCCTGCTTCAGATGTTTAGGTTCAGGTCCCTTTTGGTGTTTGACGCCAAAGGGGGAGAGATATGAGTTGTGAGAGCTAGGGGGAGTTCGAGAGTTAGTAGAGAGTCAGAGTCATTTTGATGTAATATATGTGCTTGCTACTCTCTGTACTAGCTTTATGTTTTTGGCTCACAAACTCGTCATATACTCTCGTTGCGTATGTTTGACTGTGTGTACTATGTTTTCACCTTATATCATATCACCAGTCTTCTAGCTCTTGTTTCATTAATTTACTTTCTCTTTTATATGAACAAGAATCTTATGATGTGTATGCGCTCACTCTTATTATTATGGTACACATTCTTTCTGTCAAAGATTACTGAGTATAACTAACCATTCTCTCTATTGACAGAATCTTCAAAACAAACTACTCTCACAAAACTTGTAGGGTTGTCATCAATCACCAAAAAGGGGGAGATTGAAAGCATCTAGGCCCCTGGTTGGTTTTAGTGATTAATGACAACGTAATATTATATGTGACTAACGTGTGTTTTGCAGAGACAAATGGTAAGTTAGGTCGCATGACAGGTAGAAGTACTACAACCGTGAAAACAATCCCGGAGATAAAAACTCGAAGCGACGGCTAAAACGACGGAACAAAAGGTGAAGGTCTAAGGAGTCCGAGTGTCAAGGAGATGTGGACACTCGCGATTTAGTTAGGTCTTTTATTCTCTTTTAGCCGTACTATAAAGAGGGGTTGTCGATGAGTAGTTTGACCAAGAGAGTTCTAGTGTAGTGTTGGTGCACAATCACACTCATATACAGTGCTAGGTGTCACTCTAGAACTCACACACAAGTTAGAGCGAAAACCGATTTGAAAATCAGCTGAAAAACAAGACTTAGAGTTTCTGGCTTTGGGGCACCGGACTGTCCGGTGTGCACCGGACTGTCCGGTGCACCCTCCGCCAGGTGGGGCCAAGCTGGTCCACAGCAGAGTCTTCCCAGTCGCAGAAATCCGAGAGCGCAGCCTTCGGAGATGAATTTTAGTGGCACACCGGACACCGCACCGGACTGTCCGGTGTGCACCGGACAGTGGACTGTTCACTGTCCGGTGCGCCATGAGTCCAACGGCTAGCTGTCAGAACTAGCCGTTGGAAGTGACCGTTGGCGCACCAGTGGCGCACCGGACTGTCCGGTGCGCCATCGCGCAGTAAAGTGCCTGTAACGGCTAGTTGGTGGGTGAGGGCTATTTATACCCCCTCCACCCACCATATTCAATGTCTTGCACTCCACATTTATTCCAGCACCTTGGTAGAGTATTGCAAGCACCAAAAGCCTAGTGAGGAGATTAGAGAATCATAATCCGGGCTTGTTCCTCATTAGCGCTAGTGAGAGCCACCTAGAGCACACACCACTTGCATTAGGCTTCTCTTGGTCAAGCGAAAGTCTATGGCTTGTTACTCTTGGTGATCGGCATCACCTAGACGGCTTGGTGGCGTTGGGAGCTCGGTGATCACCGTGAAGATCTTGTTGGTGACCCGACTCAAGTTTGTAAGCGGTCTCGAGGGATCCACCGCGCCGGAGTGGCAAAGGATCATCTCGTAGTGAGCACTTGGTTCTTGCGAGGACCAAGGGGGAGCGATACCCTTGCGCGGGTGCTCCAACGAGGACTAGTGGAGAGTGCCGACTCTTCGATACCTCGGGAAAAATTGGAGGAGTCTTCTAAACTTTGCTTTACATTCCGCACTTAATTCAAGCACTTTACATTGTGTATTTGTTTAGCAAGTATTTGAAGTATTATCTTAGCTTTGTTACATTTCTAGTATTATATTCTTAGTGCTAGTTGTTGGGGTGAAGTTGGGCTCTTGTTTAGCTCTTGCTTAGGTTTTAATTAGTATTGATTTTTAGAAAAGCCCAATTCACCCCCCCTCTTGGGCATCGTGATCCTTTCAGGGAGCTCACGCCAAGAAGGAGATGGTGACCGGCGACAAGTCTGCCACAAGCCACGAGAAGGTTCCATCGGGAGAGTCCGGCAATAAGAAGCGGGAGGAATCACCTCCCCGCGTCAAGTTGCACCGGAGTGGCGACAAGAAGAAGAAAATGAAGAAAGTGGTCTACTACGAGACCGATTCTTCGTCGCCTTCCACCTCCGGCTCCGACACGCCGTCCATCACTTCTAAGCGCCATGAGCGCAAGAAGTTTAGTAAGATCCCCCTACGCTACCCTCACATTTCTAAACATACTCCTTTACTTTCCGTTCCATTAGGCAAACCACCGACTTTTAATGGTGAAATTTATTCTAGGTGGAGTGAAATGATGAAATATCACCTAACCTCACTCCACACAAGCATATGGGACATTGTTGAATTTGGAGCACATGTACCATCTGTAGGGGATGAAGATTATGATATGGACGAAGTCGCCCAAATCCAACACTTCAATACCCAAGCAACTACTATACTCATCACCTCTCTAAGTCGAGAGGAGTATAATAAGGTGCAAGGGTTGAAATGTGCCAAAGAGATATGGGACGTACTAAAGACCGCGCACGAAGGAGACGAGGTGACCAAGATCACCAAGATGGAAACGATCGAAGGGGAGCTCGGTCGGTTCATGCTCAACCAAGGAGAGGACCCACAAGCCATGTACAACCGGCTCAAGACCTTGGTGAACCAAGTGCGCAACCTCGGGAGCACAAAATGGGATGACCATGAAATGGTCAAGGTTATTCTTAAATCACTCATTTTTCTTAATCCTACTCAAGTACAATTAATTCGTGGTGATCCTAGATATAAACTAATGTCTCCCGAGGAGGTTATAGGAAAGTTAGTGAGCTTTGAGTTGATGATCAAATGCTCAAAAACAAATCATCAAGTGAGGCGCCACCTACACACCCGAGGTGCAACCCGTCGCATTCAAAGCGACGGAGGAGAAGAACGAAGAATCTACGTCAAGTAGGCTCCCCATCGACGCCTCCAAGCTCAACAATGAGGAGATGGCGCTAATCATCAAAAGCTTTCGCCAAATCCTCAAGCAAAGGAAGGGGAAAGACTACAAACCCCGTTCCAAGAAAGTTTGCTACAAGTGTGGTAAGCCCGGTCATTTTATTGCTAAATGTCCATTATCTAGTGATAGTGACAGGGGCGACGATAAGAAGGGAAAGAGAAGAGAAAAGAAGAGGTACTACAAGAAGAAAGGCGGTGATGCCCATGTTTGTCGGGAGTGGGACTCCGATGAGAGCTCCACCGACTCCTCCTCCGACGAGGACGCCGCAAACATCGCCATCAACAAGGGTCTCCTCTTCCCCAACGTCGGCCACAAGTGCCTCATGGCAAAAGACGGCAAAAAGAAGAAGGGTTTGTAACGCATGTCAGGCAGGGAAGCAAGTTGGTGTTCATCATCCACACAAGAACATCATGATGACCGACAGGCCACTTGAGCTACTCCACATGGACCTATTCGGCCCGATAGCTCACATAAGCATCGGCAGGAGTAAGTATTGTCTTGTAATTGTGGATGATTATTCTCGCTTCACTTGGGTGTTCTTTTTGCACGAAAAATCACAAACCCAAGAGACCTTAAAAGGATTCTTGAGACGGGATCAAAATGAGTTCGGATTGAGAATCAAAAAGATTAGAAGTGACAAAGGGACAGAGTTCAAGAACTCTCAAATTGAAGGCTTTCTTGAGGACGAGGGCATCAAGCACGAGTTCTCTTCTCCCTACACACCACAACAAAATGGTGTAGTGGAAAGGAAGAATAGAATTCTACTTGACATGGCGAGGACCATGCTTGATGAGTACAAGACTTCGGACCGGTTTTGGGCGGAAGCAATCAACACCGCTTGCTACGCCATCAACCGACTCTACCTTCACTGAATCCTCAAGAAGACATCTTATGAACTCCTCATCGGTAAAAAGCCCAATGTTTCATATTTTAGAGTCTTTGGTAGCAAATGCTTTATTCTTGTTAAAAGAGGTAGAAAATCTAAATTTGCTCCTAAGGCTGTAGAAGGCTTTTTACTTGGTTATGATTCAAACACAAGGGCATATAGAGTCTTTAACAAGTCCACTGGACTAGTTGAAGTTTCTTGTGACATTTGTTTGATGAGACTAACGGCTCTCAAGTAGAGCAAGTTGATCTTGATGAGCTAGATGATGAAGAGGCTCTGTGCGTCGCGCTAAGGAACATGTCCATTGGGGATGTGTGTCCTAAGGAATCCGAAGTGCCTCCACAAGCACAAGATCAACCATCTTCTTCCATGCAAGCATCTCCACCAACTCAAGATGAGGATCAAGCTCAAGATGATGAAAATGAAGATTAAGAAGAGCCACCTCAAGAGGAGGACAATGATCAAGGGGGAGATGCCAATAATCAAGACAAAGAAGATGATAAGGGTCCAAGACCGCCTCACCCAAGAGTCCACCAAGCGATACAACGCGATCACCCCGTGAACTACATCCTCGGCGATATTCATAAGGGGGTAACCACTCGATCTCGTGTCGCTCATTTTTGTGAACATTACTCTTTTGTGTCTTCTATTGAGCCATACAGGGTGGAAGACGCATTAAAAGATTCGGATTGGGTGTTGGCAATGCAAGAGGAACTCAACAACTTCACAAGGAATGAGGTATGACATCTTGTTCCACGTCCTAATCAAAATGTTGTAGAAACCAAGTGGGTCTTCCGTAACAAGCAAGATGAGCATGGTGTGGTGACAAGGAACAAAGCCCGACTTGTAGCCAAGGGATATTCACAAGTCGAAGGTTTGGATTTCGGTGAAACCTATGCACCCGTAGCTAGGCTTGAGTCAATTCGCATATTACTTGCGTATGCTACTTACCATGGCTTCAAGCTTTATCAAATGGACGTGAAGAGTGCCTTCCTCAATGGACCAATCAAGGAAGAGGTCTATGTTGAGCAACCTCCCGGCTTTGAAGATAGTGAGTACCCTAACCATGTGTGTAAACTCTCTAAGGCGCTTTATGGGCTCAAGCAAGCCCCAAGAGCATGGTATGAATGCCTAAGAGATTTCCTTATCGCTAATGGCTTCAAAGTCGGCAAAGCCGATCCTACAATCTTTACTAAAACAATTGCAAATGATTTGTTTGTATGCCAAATTTATGTTGATGATATCATATTTGGGTCTACTAACAAATCTACATGTGAAGAGTTTAGTAGGATCATGATTCAAAAATTCGAGATGTCTATGATGGGGGAGTTGAAGTATTTCCTAGGATTTCAAGTAAAGCAACTCCAAGAGGGCACCTTCATCAGCCAAACCAAGTACACTCAAGATATACTTATCAAGTTTGGAATGAAGGATGCCAAGCCCATCAAGACACCCATGGGAACCAATGGGCATCTCGACCTCGACACGGGAGGTAAATCCATAGATCAAAAGGTATACCGGTCGATGATAGGATCTTTACTCTATTTATGTGCATCTCGACCGAATATTATGCTTTCTATATGCATGTGTGCAAGATTCCAAGCCGATCCTAAGGAAGTTCACCTTAGGGCCGTGAAAAGAATCTTGAGATATTTAGTTCATACACCTAAGTTTGGTCTTTGGTACCCCAAGGGATCCACTTTTGATTTAATAGGTTATTCAGATGTTGATTGGGCAGGGTGTAAAATTGATAGAAAGAGCACATCGGGGACTTGTCAGTTCTTGGGAAGATCCCTGGTGTCATGGGCTTCAAAGAAACAAAACTCAGTAGCTCTTTCAACCGCCGAAGCCGAGTACATTGCCGCATGCCATTGTTGCGCGCAATTGCTTTGGATGAGGCAAACCCTTAGGGACTATGGTTACAAATTAACTAAAGTCCCTCTCCTATGTGATAATGAGAGTGCAATCCGCATGGCGGATAATCTCGTTGAGCATAGCCGCACTAAGCACATAGCCATTCGGTATCACTTTTTGAGGGATCGCCAACAAAGGGAGGATATCGAGATAGCCTATGTGAGCACCAAAGAACAATTAGTCGATATCTTCACCAAGCCATTAGATGAGAAAACCTTTACCAAACTTAGGCATGAGCTAAATATTCTTGATTCTAGGAATTTTGATTGATATTTTGCACACATAGCTCATTTATGTACCTTTGATCATCTCTCTTTCATTTGCTATGACTAATGTGGTTTTCAAGTGTATCTCATGCTAAGTCATAGATTGAAAGGGAAATGGAGTCTTCGGCGAAGACAAGGCTTCCACTCCACTCCATCATATTATTTTTCCTTCGCCGTCACTCCGCATCGCTCTCCACTTTGGTATAATCCTTCACTCATATATTATTTGCCAAAGGGGGAGAAAGTTTGAATAAGGGCTCTAATGACTCCGTTTTTGGCGGTTAATGCCAAAGGGGGAGAGAGTATTAGCCCAAAGCAAAAGGACCGCACCACCATGCCAATTTCAAAAGTTTTAAATGTTGTTTTTCAATTGGTATTGTATTTGTGATATTTCAAAAATTGGTATCTTTGAAATTAGTTTTCCTCTAAGAAATTCTATCTCAATTGATATCTAAAACATTTGATCTTCTTTCAATTTCAAAAACCCTCTTGAACACTAAGAGGAGAATTTCATTATGGGGGAGTTTTGTTGAAAGAAAAGCATTTGAAACAGGGGGAGAAAATTTCAAATCTTAAAATGCTTCTCGAAATCTTATTCATATACCTTTGACTATTTGCAAAAAGACTTTGAAAAGAATTTCCAAAAGAATTTGCAAAAACAAAACAAGTGGTGCAAGCGTGGTCCAAAATATTAAAATGAAGAAAGCAATCCATGCATATCTTATGAAACTATAAATTAGGTTTAATTCCAAGCAACCTTTGCACTTACCTTATGCAAACTAGTTCAACTCTGCACTTATATATTTGCTTTGGTTTGTGTTGGCATCAATCACCAAAAAGGGGGAGATTGAAAGGGAAATAGGGTCAAACCTTTTCCTAAATGATTTTGGTGGTTGAATTACACAACACAAATAATTGGGCTAACTAGTTTGCTCTAGATGTTAAGTTCTACAGGTGCCAAAAGTTCAACACAAACCAATAAAAAGTCTAAGAAAGGGTTTAAAAGAAAGGAGCAAAAGACAACCGAAGGCTGCCCTGGTCTGGCGCACCGTACTGTCCTGTGTGCCACCGGACAGTGTCCGGTGCACCAAGGAGATCCACTCCGAACTGCTCAGCTTCGGGTTTCTGGGGAGCCACTCCGCTATAATTCATCGGACTGTCCGATATAGCACCAGACTGTCCAGTGTGCCAGCGGAGCAACGGTCGCCAGCGCAACGGTCAAGTTCAACGGTCGGCTGACAACGCTACGGTGTGCGGACTTTGCGCGCAGAGTCAGAGCAGGCGCCAGAAGGCGCACCGGATAGTGAACAGTACCTGTCCGGTGCACCACCGGACTGTCCGGTGGCCCCACATGTCAGAGCTCCAACGGTCGAACCCTAACGGTTGGGTGACGTGGCTGGCACACCGGACTGTCCGGTGCGCCCATCAACAGCAGTAGGGCTGGAAAAAATGCTCGAGCTCGACGAGCTGGCTCGGGCTCGCAGCAGCTCGGCTCGGCTCGGACCGGCTCGACGCTTAGAACGAGCCCGAGCCGAGCCTATTTTTGTGGCTCGTGAAAAGAGCGAGCCAACTCGGCTCGGCTCGGTGCAGCTCGCGAGCTGGCTCGTGGCTCGACCCAACAACAATTTGTTATATAAAATCTTAATTAGCATATAATATTAGTACCGAGTAGATAATAATTTATGTTATTTGAGATTACTATACAAAAATAATCTATTTTCTATATTATATTAGTGATATATCTATTTTACTAATTTAAAATATGTTATTTAAAATATTTTTAAGATTTTATATTATAATTTAGAGAGCAGATTTATATTTATGGCTAGGCTCGTTGGCTCGGCGAGCCGGCTCGCGAGCCCGGAGCGAGCCGAGCCGAGCCTCTTTTCCGAGCTCGCCAGATGGACGAGCCGAGCCGAGCTCGGCTCGGCTCGTTTCCACCCCTAAACAGCAGCCTTCCCCAACGACCACTTTGGTGGTTGGGGCTATAAATAACCCCCAACCACCATACTTCAAGGCATCCAAGTTTGTCAGCCAACACATTCAATACAAGACACAATTAGATTGAATCAAAGCCTCTCCAAGTCCCAATTCCACTCAAAGCAATTAGTAACTAGAAGAGAGTTTTGCCCGTGTTCTTTGAGCTCTTGCGCTTGGATCACTTTTCTTCTTCCTCTATTCTTGTTCCCAAGACTTTTGTAATCAAAGCAAGAGACACCAATTGTGTGGTGGTCCTTGTGGGGACTAAGTGTCCCAATTGATTGAGGAGAAAAAGCTCACTCAGTCTAAGTGACCGTTTGAGAGAGGGAAAGGGTTGAAAGAGACCCGTTCTTTGTGACCACCTCAACAGGGAGTAGGTTTGCAAGAACCGAACCTCGGTAAAACAAATCACCGTGTCATCCGCTCTATTTCTTTGGTTGATTTGTTTTCGCCCTCTCTTTCGGACTCGATTATATTTCTAACGCTAACCCTGGCTTGTAGTTGTGCTTAAAGTTTATAAATTTCAGATTTGCCTATTCACCCCCCTCTAGGCGACTTTCAGGGTTTATTGAGTCTATGTCAAAAACAAACACCGAGAAGATTACTAAAGAGATACTGGAAGGTTTGTCTGAAGATACTGATGACAGTGATAGTTATGATGTGGAAAGTGGGGATGAAGATTCCGAAGATCGACCCTGGCGACCAAGCCATGTTGTCTTCGAAAAACTATTAAGCAGAGTCATCTTGACAACATGAGAGGAAGGTACTTTCATGACATGTCTATCGTGAGAGTTGGCGGAGACAACATTGTCCCTGCCCCTGAGGAAAATGAAGTTGTTATCTATCGAAGCTTTTTTAAGGCTAGACTCCGGTTTCCTTTGAGCAAGTTTGTAGTTGAAGTATTGAAGACATACCAGATTTTTCATCATCAGATCACCCCCAAAGCTGTGATGAGGATGGGGATTTTTGTGTGGGCTATAAGAAGTCAAGGGCTGGAGCCGAGCGTGAAGTGCTTATGCAGTATGCACGAGCTCTTGTATGAGACGAAGGCTACCGGCAAAAAACAGTACCACAATAACTTCGGTTGTTATGGATTTATCGCTCGCCCCAACGCAAGCCACCCGGTGCCAACATTTCGGAAGAGATGGTCCGGAGCCTGGATGGAGGAATGGTTTTATGTGAAGAATGATTTAAAGGCAAGGGAAGACATTAAAGAGATCATCCAGCGCCCTATCTGGTCACGATTCGGCCTTCGAAGGCCGAAGGTGGAAATTGATGACGCTGTCGAAGCGTGTCAGAGGGCTTTCAACACTGTTTGCTCCTTCATTGGCACAAGAGATTTGATTCAAGAACATATAGCCTTCAGGGTATGGCCGCTTGTGGAAAGCTGGGAAATGCCGAAGGAGACCATCACTGACTCTAGTGAGGGTGGTCTAGTCCAACTGAAGTATACCTTCAGATTTAGGGAGAAGTTTGATGAGCCAAACGACGACTGGCTGAAGTGTATTGAAGCTACGAGTGATGAGCTACTTGGAGGATACTCCAAGGCCGAAGATAATGCTCTGTCCACAGCCTTTGGAGGTCGGAGCAAGAAAAGATTAAACAGGGTATTCGATGCTATTGGCTTCGTATACCCTGACTATCATTACCCGCTACAAGGGCAAGAAAAGAAAAGAAAAGTCGCCGCTTCGGCCATCATTGTTGTGCCGGCTGAGCTGAAAAGTAAGAAAATAAAAGTTCTAACCCATTGGCCGTGATACATTGAACCAGCCGTAGTGCCTGAATTTGGCGAAGGGGGCTCCTCAACTGCCGAAGCAAGACAGGCTGCTCCAATTGCACAGAGCATTGAAAAGCCAACTGTAGTGTCGAAGATGCCTATAGTTTGGCCCGCCGAAGCTGAAGATGATAAAGCCGAAGAGCCACAAGTGGAAAAATCGATAAAAAAGTCATAAATCCTGAACCCGCCAACAGAGGCAAAACTGCCTAAGATTCAAAAGGCTTTGAAAGTCGACTAGAGGGGGGTGAATAGGCAAATCTGAAATTTATAAACTTTGAAAGCCGTTGGGGAGAGCTGTTGTCGATGGGCGCACCAGACAGTCTGGTGCGCCAGCCACGTCACCCAACCGTTAGGGTTCTGAAGGTTTCGACCGTTGGAGCTCTGACATCTTGGTGCACCGGACAGTCCGGTGTTGCATCGGACAGGCACTGTTCACTGTCTGGTGCGCCTTTTGGCGCTGCTCTGACTTCTGCCGCGAACTGTAGCTCTGTTAGGGCACTGTGCAGTCGACCGTTGCGCTGGTAGCCGTTGCTCCGCTTGGTACACCGGACAGTCCGGTGAATTATAGCGGAGTGCGCCTCGAGAAACCCGAAGGTGAAGAGTTTGAAGTCGATCCACCCTGGTGCACCGGACACTGTCCGATGGCACACCGGACAGTCCGGTGCGCCAGACCAGGGTTCTCTTGGTTTCTTTTGCTCCTTTCTTTTGAACCCTAACTCGTATCTTTTTATTGGTTTATGTTGAACCTTTGGCACTTGTAGAACTTATAATCTAGAGCAAACTAGTTAGTCCAATTATTTGTGTTGGGCAATTCAACCACCAAAATCATTTAGGAAAAGGTTTGACCCTATTTCCCTTTCAATCTCCCCCTTTTTGGTGATTGATGCCAACACAAACCAAAGCAAAAATATAAGTACATAATTGAACTAATTTGCATAAGGTAAGTGCGAAGGTTGCTTGGAAATAAACCAATTTATACTTTCATTAGATATGCATGGATTGCTTTCTTTCTTTTTAATATTTTGGACCACACTTGCATCACTTGTTTTGTTTTTGCAAATATTTTTGGAAATTCTTTTCAAAGTCTTTTTGCAAATAGTCAAAGGTATATGAATAAGATTTCGAGAAGCATTTTCAAGATTTGAAATTTTCTCCCCCTGTTTCAAATGCTTTTCCTTTGACTGAACAAAACTCCCCCTTAATGAAATTCTCCTCTTAGTGTTCAAGAGGGTTTTTACCAATTGAAAGAAGATCAAATACCAATTTTTGAAAAAAAACTCCTCCTTAAAATATAGGTACCAATTGAGATAGAATTTCTTAGAGGAACCAATTGAAAACTAGATTTCGAAAGTTTTTGAAATTGGTGTGGTGGTGCGGTCCTTTTGCTTTGGGCTAATACTCCTTCCCCCTTTGGCATTAATCGCCAAAAACGGAGTCTTTAGAGCCCTTTTTCTTTCTTCCCAATGGTATGAGTAATAAGAGTGAAGATTATACCAAAGTGGAGAGCGGTTCGGAGTGACGACGAAGGTTAAATAATACCGATAGAGTGGAGTGGAAGCCTTTTCTTCGCTGAAGACTCCATTTCCCTTTCAATCTATGACTTAGCATAAGAATTTACTTGAAAACACATTAGTCATAGCACATGAAAGAGATATGATCAAAGGTACATAAATGAGCTATGTGTGCAAAGTATCAATCAAAATTCCAAGAATCAAGAATGTTTAGCTCATTCCTAAGTTTGGTAAAGGTTTTCTCATCTAATGGTTTGGTAAAGATATCGGCTAATTGTTCTTTGGTGCTAACATAAGCAATCTCGATATCCCCCCTTTGTTGGTGATCCCTCAAAAAGTGATACCGAATGACTATGTGCTTAGTGCGGCTGTGTTCAACGGGATTATCCGCCATGCGGATTGCACTCTCATTATCATATAGGAGAGGGACTTTGCTCAATTTGTAGCCATAGACCCTAAGGGTTTGCCTCATCCAAAGCAATTGCGCGCAACAATGGCCTGCGACAATATACTCGGCTTTGGAGGTAGAAAGAGCTACTAAATTTTGTTTCTTTGAAGCCCAAGACACCAGGGATCTTCCCAAGAACTAACAAGTCCCTGATGTGCTCTTCCTATCAATTTTACACCCTGCCCAATCAGCATCGGAATAACCTATTAAATCAAAGGTGGATCCCTTGGGGTACCAAAGACCAAACTTAGGTGTATGAACTAAATATCTCAAGATTCTTTTCACGGCCCTAAGGTGAACTTCCTTAGGACCGGCTTGAAATCTTGCACACATGCATACGAAAAGCATAATATCCGGTCGAGATGCACATAAATAGAGTAAAGATCCTATCATCGACCGATATACCTTTTGATCTACGGATTTACCTCCCGTGTCGAGGTCGAGATGCCCATTGGTTCCCATGGGTGTCTTGATGGGTTTGGCATCCTTCATTCCAAACTTGGTAAGTATGTCTTGAATGTACTTCGTTTGGCTGATGAAGGTGCCCTCTTGGAGTTGCTTCACTTGAAATCCTAAGAAATACCTCAGCTCCCCCATCATAGACATCTCGAATTTTTGAATCATTATCCTACTAAACTCTTCACAAGTAGATTTGTTAGTAGACCCAAATATGATATCATCAACATAAATTTGGCATACAAACAAATCATTCACAATGGTTTTAGTAAAGAGAGTAGGATCGGCTTTACCGACTTTGAAACCATTAGTGATAAGAAAATCTCTTAGGCATTCATACCATGCTCTTGGGGCTTGCTTGAGCCCATAAAGCGCCTTTGAGTGTTTATAAACATGATTAGGGTACTCACTATCTTCAAAGTCGGGAGGTTGCTCAACATAGACCTCTTCCTTGATTGGTCCATTGCGGAAGGCACTCTTCACGTCCATTTGATAAAGCTTGAAGCCATGGTAAGTAGCATAGGCAAGTAATATGCGAATTGACTCAAGCCTAGCTACGGGTGCATAGGTTTCACCGAAATCCAAACCTTCGACTTGTGAATATCCCTTGGCCACAAGTCGGGCTTTGTTCCTTGTCACCACACCATGCTCATCTTGCTTGTTGCGGAAGACCCACTTGGTTCCTACAACATTTTGGTTAGGACGTGGAACTAAATGACATACCTCATTCCTCGTGAAGTTATTGAGCTCCTCTTGCATTGCCAACACCCAATCTGAATCTCTTAATGCGTCTTCCACCCTGTATGGCTCAATAGAAGACACAAAAGAGTAATGTTCACAAAAATGAGCGACTCAAGATCGAGTGGTTACCCCCTTATGAATATCACCGAGGATGGAGTTCACGGGGTGATCTCTTTGAATCGCTTGATGGACTCTTGGGTGTGGCCATCTTTGACCCTGAATTTCTTGCTCATCTTCCTTGTCCTTATTGACTTGATCTCCCCCTTGATCATTGTCCTCCTCTTGAGGTGGCTCATCCTCTTGATCTTCATTTTCATCATCTTGAGCTCGATCCTCATCTTGGGTTGGTGGGGATGCTTGCATGGAAGATGATGGTTGATCTTGTGCTTGTGGAGGCTCCTCGGATTCCTTAGGACACACATCCCCAATGGACATGTTCCTTAGCGCGACGCATAGAGCCTCTTCATCATCTAGCTCATGAAGATCAACTTGCTCTACTTGAGAGCCATTAGTCTCATCAAACACAATGTCACAAGAAACCTCAACTAATCCAGTGGATTTGTTGAAGACTCTATATGCCCTTGTGTTTGAGTCATAACCAAGTAAAAAACCTTCTACAGCCTTAGGAGCAAATTTAGATTTTCTACCTCTTTTAACAAGAATAAAACATTTGCTACCAAAGACTCTAAAATATGAAACATTGGGCTTTTTACCGGTGAGGAGTTCATAGGATGTATTCTTGAGGATTTAGTGAAGGTAGAGCCGATTGATGAAGTAGCAAGCAGTGTTGATTGCTTCCGCCCAAAACCGGTCCGAAGTCTTGTACTCATCAAGCATGGTCCTCGCCATGTCAAGTAGAGTTCTTTTCTTCCTCTCCACTACACCATTTTGTTGAGGTGTGTAGGGAGAAGAGAACTAATGCTTGATGCCCTCCTCCTCAAGAAAGTTTTCTATTTGAGAGTTCTTGAACTCTGTCCCGTTGTCGCTTCTTATCTTTTTAATCCTTAATCCGAACTCGTTTTGAGCTCATCTCAAGAATCCCTTTAAAGTCTCTTGGGTTTGAGATTTTTCCTGCAAAAAGAACTCCCAAGTGAAGCGAGAATAATCATCCAGAATAACAAGACAATACTTACTCCCGCCGATGCTTATGTAAGCGATCGAGCCGAATAAATCCATGTGGAGTAGCTCAAGCGGCCTGTTGGTCGTCGTGCTGTTCTTGTGTGGATGGTGGGTATCAACTTGCTTTCCTGCTTGACATGTGTTACAAACCATGTCTTTCCCAAAATGAACATTTGTTAGTCCTAAAATGTGCTCTCCCTTTAGAAGCTTGTGAAGATTCTTCATCCCAACATGGGCTAGTCGGCGATGCCAAAGCCAACCCATATTATTCTTAGCAATTAAGCAAGTGTCGAGTTCAGCTCTATTGAAATCAACTAAGTATAGCTGACCCTCTAACACTCCCTTAAATGCTACTGAATCATCACTTCTTCTAAAGACAGTAACACCTACATCAGTAAATAGACAGTTGTAGCCCATATTGCATAATTGAGAAACAGAAAGCAAATTGTAATCTAAAGAATCTACAAGAAAAACATTGGAAATAGAATGGTCAGGTGATATAGCAATTTTACCAAGTCCTTTGACCGAACCTTGATTTCCATCCCTGAATGTGATAGCTCTTTAGGGGTCTTTGTTTTTCTCATAGGAGGAGAACATCCTTTTCTCCCCTGTCATGTGGTTTGTGCACCTGCTATCAATTATCGAACTTGAGCCCCCGGATGCATAAACCTACAAAACAAATTTAGGCCTTGTTCTTAGGTACCCAAACATCTTGGGTCCTTTAACATTAGAAACAAGCACCTTGGGTACCCAAACACAAGTCTTTGAACCCTTGTGTTTGCCCCCAACATATTTGGCAACTACTTTGCCTGATTTGTTAGTAAGCACATAAGAAGCATCAAAAGTCTTAAATGAAACATTAGGCTCATTTGATGCAACAGGAGATTTCTTTTTAGGCGTTTTAACATGGGTAGAATGCCTAGAACTAGATGTCTCATTCTTATACATAAAAGCATGATGAGAACTAGAATGAGACTTCCTAGAATGAATTCTCCTAATTTTGTGCTCAGGATAACCAGCTGGGTATAAAATGTAACCCTCGTTATCCTGTGCCATGGGAGGCCTTGCCCTTAACAAAATTGGACAATCTCTTAGGGGCATTAAGCTTGACATTGTCTCCCTTTTGGAAGCCAATGCCATCCTTAATGCCAGGGCGTCTCCCATTATAAAGCATGCTACAAGCAAATTTAAAATTTTCATTTTCTAGTTCATGCTCGGCAATTTTAGCATCTAGTTTAGCTATATGATCATTTTGTTGTTTAATCATAGCAATGTGATCATGGATAGCATCAACATTAATGTCTCTACATCTAGTACAAATAGTAACATGATCAACACTAGATGTAGAGGGTTTGCAAGCATTTAATTCATCAATCTTAGCATGTAACATTGTATTTTCGTTTCTAAGATTGGAAATAGCAATATTCAAACATTTAAATCTTTAGCCTTAGAAATTAGTTTATCATTCTCAATCTTAAGGCTAGAAATTGATTCATTCAACTTGTCAATTTTAGCAATCAAACTAGCATTATCATTTTAAGGTTGACAAGAGAATCATCACAACCAATCATCACAACCATTTAATTTCTCAACCTTAGCAATTAATTTGGCATTTTCAATTCTAAGGTTAGAGATGTTGTCATGGCAAATGCTAAGTTCACTAGTTAATTTTTCACATTTTTCTACTTCCTGAGCATAGGCATTTTTTACTTTAACATGCTTTTTGTTCTCCTTAATAAGAAATTCCTCTTAGCTATCCAAGAGTTCATCCTTCTCATGAATAGCTCCTATCAATTCATTTAATTTTTATTTTTGTTGCATGTTAAGGTTGGCAAAGAGGGCAAGCAAATTATCTTCATCATCACTAGAACTACCCTCATCACTAGATGTAGTATACTTGGGGTGGTTCTAGCTTGTACCTTCTTTTTCTTGCCGTACTTTGCCATGAGGCACTTGTGGCTGACATTGGGGAAGAGGAGGCCCTTGTTGACGGCGATGTTGGCGGCATCCTCGTCGGAGGAGGAGTCGGTGGAGCTCTCATCGGAGTCCCATTCTCGACATACGTGGGCATCGTCGCCCTTCTTCTTGTAGTACTTCTTCTCCTTCCTTCTTCCCTTCTTGTCATCACCCCTGTCACTATCACATGATAATGGACATTTAGCAATAAAATGACCGAGCTTACCACATTTGTAGCAAACTTTCTTGGAGCGGGGTTTGTAATCATTCCCCCTCCTTTGCTTGAGGATTTGGCGGAAGCTCTTGATGATGAGCGCCATCTCCTCGTTGTCGAGCTTGGAGGCGTCGATGGGGAGCCTACTTGACGTAGACTCTTCTTTCTTCTCCTCCGTCGCTTTGAATGCGACGGGTTGCACCTCGGGTATGGAGGTGGCGCCTCGCTCGATGATTTGTTTGGAGCCTTTGATCATCAATTCAAAGCTCACAAACTTTCCTATAACCTCCTCAGGAGACATTAGCTTGTATCTAGGATCACCATGAATTAATTGAACTTGTGTGGGATTAAGAAAAACGAGTGATCTTAGAATAACCTTGACTATTTGATGGTCATCCCATTTTGTGCTCCCGAGGTTGCGCACTTTATTCACCAAGGTCTTGAGCCGGTTGTACACGGCTTGTGGCTCCTCTCCTTGGTTGAGGACGAACCGACCGAGCTCCCCCTCGATTGTCTCCCGCTTTGTGATCTTTGTCACCTCATCCCCTTTGTGCGCGGTCTTGAGTACGTCCCAAATCTCTTTGGCACTCTTCAACCCTTGCACCTTATTATACTCCTCTCGACTTAGAGAGGCGAGGAGTATAGTAGTGGATTTGGAGTTGAAGTGCCGAATTTGGGCAATTTCGTCCGAATCATATCCTTCATCCCCTACGGATGATACCTGCGCTCCAAACTCAATAATGTCCCAAATGCTAGAGTGGAGTGAGGTTAGGTGATGCCTCATTTTATCACTCCACATACAATAATCTTCACTGTCAAAAACTGGTGGTTTGCCTAATGGGATGGAAAGTAATGGAGTACGTTTAGAAATGCGAGGGTAGCGTAAGGGGATCTTACTAAACTTCTTGCGCTCATGGCGCTTAGAAGTGACGGACGGTGCGTCGGAGCCGGAGGTGGATGGCGACGAAGAGTCGGTCTCGTAGTAGACCACTTTCTTCATCTTCTTCTTCTTGTCGCCACTCCGGTGCGACTTGACGCGGCGAGGTGATTCCTCCCTTTTCTTTGAGCCGGACTCCCTTGATGGAGCTTTCCCGTGGCTTGTGGCCGTTTCCACCTCCCTCTTAGCGGATCCTCCCGACATCACTTCGAGTGGTTAGACTCTAATGAAGTACCGGGCTTTGATACCAATTGAAAGTCGCCTAGAGGGGGGGCGGGGGTGAATAGGCAAATATGAAATTTATAAACTTTAGGCACAACTACAAGCCGTTGTTAGCGTTAAAAATAAAACCGAGTCCGAAAGAGAGGGCGAAAACAAATCACAAGCAAATGAAGCGGATGACACGGTGATTTGTTTTACCGAGGTTCGGTTCTTGCAAACCTACTCCCCGTTGAGGTGGTCACAAAGACCGGGTCTCTTTCAACCCTTTCCCTCTCTCAAACGATCACCTAGACCGAGTGAGCTTACTTCCTTGATTTCCTGGGTCACTTAGACCCCGCAAGGACCACCACACAATTGGTGTCTCTTGCTTCACTTACAAGGCTTTGAGAGTAAGAATGAGAGAAATAAGAAAGCCAACCAAGCAACAAGAACAACAAAAGAACACAAGTCAATCTTCTCACAAGTCCTAAAAACTAGAGTTGAATTGTGGACTTTGATTTGATTGGAGGCTTTGATTTGTGTCTTGGAGTGTTGTGTATTGCTCTTGTATTGAATGAGGAGTAGTGAATGCTTGGATGTCTTGAATGGTGGTGGTTGGGGGGGGTATTTATAGCCCCAACCACCAAAACAGCCGTTGGGGAGGGCTGCTGTCGATGGGCGCACCAGACAGTCCGGTGCGCCACCTGACATTGCCTGGTGCGCCAGCCACGTCACCCAACCATTAGGGTTCTGATGGTTTCGACCGTTGGAGCTCTGACATGTTGGTGCACCAGACAGTCCGGTGCCGCACCGGACAGGCACTGTTCACTGTCCGGTGCGCCTTCTGGCGCTGCTCTGACTTCTGCCGCGAACTGTAGCTCTGTCAGGGCACTGTGCAGTCGACCGTTGCGCTGGTAGCCATTGCTCTGCTTGGTTCACCGGACAGTCCGGTGAATTATAGCGGAGTGCGCTTGGAGAAACCCGAAGGTGAAGAGTTTGAAGTCGATCCACCCTGTTGCACTGGACACTGTCCGGTGCGCCAGACCAGGGTTCTCTTCGGTTTCTTTTGCTCCTTTCTTTTGAACCCTAACTCGTATCTTTTTATTGGTTTGTGTTGAACCTTTGGCACATGTAGAACTTATAATCTAGAGAAAACTAGTTAGTCCAATTATTTGTGTTGGGCAATTCAACCACCAAAATCATTTAGGAAAATGTTTGACCCTAATGCTCTTTCAGGCTTCTGCTGCAACTCCCAAGAGGAGGAGGATGGCCAACGTGCTAGACGCTGTGCTGGAGACTACGAAGGCCTTGAGCCCTGCTCCTACAAGGAAAGTTGCTGAAGCTGCCAAGGCGCAAGCCGAAACTGATACTAAGCAAGCAAAAGTCGAAGCTACAAAAACTCGGGCTGAAACCGAAGCTGGGCCTTTAGCGCCCGCCGCGACGAAGCCTATCGCGCCTGAGGAAGAGATGGCAGGGCAGACTGCACCTGAAAAGGTCGAGACTGCCGCTCCCGAAGCTCCAATTGAAAATATCGACTACATCGTTCGACATGCTTCGGGGAAGAAATTGTCCGAAGATGAAATCGCTGAAGCAAGGCATTATGCTCAAAAACTGAAATATCCGAAAGGAGCCTTAGTTTTTAACGGAAGCAATGAAGATGACTTCTTATACTATCTCCCGGACAACAAAGAAATATCTGTTTGTCGGGAGATAGGCAAAAGCATGGGATTCCCGAAGCTGGAAGATGGTCTTTCAATTTTGTCGAAGGATGATCTTGCCGACAACCTAGCCTACAACAGTATAAAGGTATAAAGGTTAACTTTGAATTTGAGAATGAAGTATTTTATTTGTCATACTCAATTCTTTCCTCCTCTTGCAGGGCTTAATTCTTAGTAATGCCCTTAGGACGCAAAAGAATATTGAAGACGAAGGCTATACAGTGGCTCTGAATAACCTTCGTTCAGAGGTGATCGAATTGAGAAACGAAGGTCTTAAAAAAGAGAAAATCTTAATTTCATTGGTAAACAAAGTGAAGGAAGACGAAGCTAGTTTCAAAGCTCAGGCCGAAGCTCAAAAGAATGAAATTGAAGACCTTCGGAGACAGCTGGCCGAAGCTAAGGAAAACTGCGCACTCGCGCAAGCTAACAAGGAAATTAGCGAATATTGGAAAAATCATCTGAAGAAAAATGTTGAAGAACTTCGCACATCCAGGGAAAGGTGCTTTGAAAAAATCCTTGGATTGCATGAAGAAAATAAAAGCTAGCTTCACCAAAGTGGGTGCCTACTCTGCTGAAGAAAACTACATACGAGGCGACCTCGAAGGCGTTGTTGAATGGATAAGTGGAGAAGCCGAGACCTTCGAAGAAATTTTGAGTGATCGCGGGGATGTTTGCTCATTTTTCGGTGCGTGGGGAATTTCAGCCATCTTGGAGAAGGCGGGATGTGATCACATTAAGACCATGGCCCAGGTCGAAGCTGCCTTCTTCGTAGATGATGCGAAGGATCCTTCAGCTGAAGCAACCTTGATGGGCGGGAAATTTTACAATGATGTCTAGATGAATAGTGGCCAAGAGATGGCCCATGAAATTATAAAGAAAAGTGAAAAAGACACCCATGACGCCCGAGAAGAAGCAAGGCGAGCTGAAGAAGCTGCTGAAAAGCGTATAGGTATTATTTTTTGGTTTTTAGCTTCGGCATTTGTTTTTGTGGCTTCAGACTGATTAATTTTTCTACTTCAACTGAATTATGTCCACCGCCGAAACCGTTCGATCCCCTAGCTGATCCAGAAATGAAGGAAGCGCTAGACATCATAAACATGGCTGAATCCATCGTCGATGAAGTCGTCAACAAATTGCTGAATGAAGTTGCAGAGAAAGTTCTTAAAGAGGAATATATTTTATTGTAATAATTTTTTTTGAAAAGCTTGATGTATATAACAAATGAAGGAAGATTAGGTTTCTACTGTAACAAAGCTATGTAATATTTGGAGTGTGCAATGTTGAATTGAATATGTAAATTATTGTAGTTTATTTCTTTGCGATGTATGAAATTTACACACATACTGTTTTTGAGCCTTCGGCGAAAAAACACCTTCCCTTCTTTTCATGCTTCGTAAAGAAAAAGATCTATGCTTCGTAAAGAAAGATATCCATGCTTTGTAAAGAGAGATGCCTTCTTGTGACAAGGCTGATAAAACTGTATCTCCCAAAACTTACTTCGTGCCTTAGCACCTTTTTATTTTGACGAAGCATTTTCCGAAGATGAGCTTTGTATTCAATCCTCGTGTCATTGATGCAATATGATGTATGATGTGATGTTATGCAAAATGATGTGATGATATGATGCAAAATGATGAGGATGCCGAAGACACACACCCACACGCCCACACTGGAACACACAAGCTCTGCATCCCCTTAGGAACGACTTTTGAGCTTCTTCACCTTCTATTTCGGTGATATAAGTTCTGCATCCCCTTAAGAACATCTTTTGAACTTCTTCGCCTTCTATTTCGGCGGTATAAGTTCTGCATCCCCTTAGGAACGACTTTTGAACTTCTTTGCCTTATATTTTGGCGGTATTTGGCTCCGCATTCCCTTTGGAACGACTTTTGAGCAGAAAACTTACGCTGCGCTCCCTTAGGAACAACTTTTTTGTAGCTTCGGCAAATTTAGCTTTGCATTCCCTTAGGAACGACTTTTGATCTTCGTAACTTAAGCTGCGCTCCCTTAGGAACGACTTTTTTGTAGCTTCGGCAAATTTAGCTTTGCATTCCCTTACGAACGACTTTTGAGCTTCGTAAATCTATGAAGGAGATATATTTCATTCTGATAGAAGCAAAATCATTACAAGAAATTAAATCTACATTTACATTGTTTGTTCCTTATTAAAAAAGAAAAATGGCATAGAACATAAAAGAATTTCAGAAGCAGGATATCATTCATTATATGTGCTTCGATTCTGGTACAGTACTATTGACTGTACGAGCTTCAGATTCCTCTCTAAATTCACGTTGTTGTTGGTAGTGCTGGCGCCCTTCTGGCTGCTGGCTTCGAGAGTAAGTAGGTTACAGTAGTGGTGGCGGTGGGAGCTGAGGCCAAGAAGCATGTGAATGGCTTGCCGAAGCAACAGAAGCTGTAGGTTGGTTGCCCACATATTCTGATATGTAAGGAGAATGGCACGAAGCAGTATGTAGGACTTGCTTCGACTGATTCTGCTGAGCTTCTGCTTCGACAATCTCCCTTTGCTTCAGGATGGTGATCTGGTAGGTTCTTGTAGTGTGACCTTTGTCCTCTCCACAGAATAAGCAATAGATTTTCCTGGGCTGATCCTCATATCTTCCTTCGAAGCCCCTGGCGCCTCTGCCCCTTAGAGCTGGCAGCCTGAAGGAGCTTTGCTGCTGTCCCGAAGACTGTGAGGTGTGTTGTGGCCTCTGAAGCTGGCTTCCTTTGTCATCATTCTGACTGGAGCTATGGATTGATCTGACATGCCTAGGGTGGACTCTCCTTCTGAAGCCCCTAGTCATCTCAGAAAATCTGTAAGCTTCCTCCCTTCTTTGTCGGAAGTCATTGTCAGCCCGGATGTACTCATCCATTTTCTGAAGCAACTTCTCTAGAGTTTGGGGAGGTTTCCTGGCGAAGTATTGGGCTGTATGTCCTAGCCGAAGACCCTTGATCATGGCCTTAATGACAATTTCATTGGGCACTGTGGGCGCTTGTGCTCTCAGTCGCAAGAATCTTTGGACATATGCCTGCAGGTATTCCTCATGGTCTTGTATGCACTGGAACAAGGCTTGAGCTGTGTCTGGCTTCGTCTGAAAGCCCTGAAAACTGGTAACCAGCATGTCCTTGAGCTTCTGCCATGACGTGATTGTCCCTGGCTGAAGAGAAGAGTACCATGTTTCGGCCACGTTTTGGACCGCCATGCCGAAGGATTTTGCAATAACAACTCTATTGCCTCCATATGAGGATATTGTTGCCTCATAGCTCATCAAAAATTGCTTTGGGTCTGAGTGCCCATCATACATGGGTAGCTGAGGTGGCTTGTAGGATTGTGGCCATGGGATAGCCTACAATTCTGCTGACAGGGGAGAAGCATCATCAAAAGCAAAGGTACCATGATTAAAACCATCGTACCATTCATCTTCGTTGAATGAGCCCTCTTGACGAAGCTCCCGGTGTTGGGGCCTTCGGTCATGATCATCTTGAGTAAGATGACACACTTCCTCATTAGCTTTGTCGATCTTCTTCTAAAGGTCGGCCAGCCGAGCCATCTTCTCCTTTTAACTTTGCACCTGCTGGTGAATGATTTCAAGGTCCCTAATTGTAACACCCCAGGTGTTACTTACGGTTTTCACTCAAGACTATACAAGTAAGCCCATCATCACATGTGACTTAAGTTGGGAAAAGTACACCAAATTTGGAGCTCAAGTTCCTAAGTAAGTGCAACCTATCTTAGATGTCATGCCTTGGCTTACCATGTACATAGAAGGGGGAGAAATTGCCCAAAACCCTAATGCACCCTCTGTGGACAATTGGAGTACTATGGGTAAGTATGACCAAAAAGTTATGAAAACCACTTGATCATGTTTTGGGCCAATTATAATAGTAAGAAAGTAACCCAAAAAGATTTCAGAAAAACCCCAAAAGGTTCACCAAAGGGTTGAACACAAAAGAAAAATCAAAATTTTTCTAAGTCCAAAACCAACCCTTGGCCAATGATCAAACATGTTCACCCTCATTCAAACTTCAAAACCATTTGACCCAATTGACAAAGTGGCTCCAAAATACCTCTAGAATACCCTGGAGAAAGTTGAACCCCACCCCAAGTTGTTTGACATGGCTTTTGTCCTGGTTTGGACAGCTAGGACAGAGGCAACTTCTCACCTCTATATCTCCCTACCCCGACCGTATCTTGGCTTGGGACTCACATAAAAAAGGTAGGATATGGTGCAGGGAATAGACCGTACACAGTGGTTTTGCCAAGATCTGCATGCTAAGGTGCTCCAATCGGCCGTTGAACCATGGCAGAAGCAAACACACACGTGTTCGACGCGGGCTGACACTCGGGGGCGCGCTCAGAGCACGCCCGTGCGCGAACCCCCGCGCGTCCGCGGCCACCCGTGACCACGCCCGCGCCACGGCTATAAAGCCCGCCCCAGTGCCCGGCTATCTTCCCCGTTGCATCCTCTGTCCCGCGCCAAACGCCCCGGAGCTCGCCCATAGCTCCGGCGACCTCTCCGCGACCCGCCAGAGCCGCCCGAGGACCACCACCGTGGCCGAACCGTTTCCCTCCCTCCTCCGCTCGATCCAAGCCTCTAGGTAGCTTCCCTAGGAGGCCGTGAAGCTTGTCAGAGCTTGAACCAGGGACCCCGCCACCGGAAAGGCGCAATCACGCTCGCCGGAGTTCGGAACCCCGCCAGCGCACGTAGACCGAGTAAGTCTCTGCGCCATTTTCCGATTCACTGCACACATAGCCTCTACGTCATCCCGTGGAGCTCATCGTGCCGCTTAATTGAACTAGATCGCCGTGGTTAGGCCGAAGCTCTCGCCGCCGACGTGTTCACCCGCCTGCGCACGTGGACCAGTCGATTCCGGCCATCCCCGTCGTCAAGTCGTACCTCGCTGTGACCGCCAGGACCTCCCGAAGCCAACCCCGCCCCTCGCCGGACCTCTCTCGCCGCCGGTAAGCCGCATCGCCCTTTTCCTTTCTGCGGTTACTGTTTACATAAGGGGAGGGACCTCGGGGGAGAAGAAGAAAAGGCTAGGGGGTTTTGTGCGCTGTCAGCGACTCAGGGGAATAGTAGCGCAGGGGTATAACTGAAAGGATTAGTTTAGAAAGAACCCAGGGTCTTCGATGCAAAGTTGATTTCCAGGAAGCCTTTTTAAATATTCTGATTAAATCCAAACAGAACTTGAAAAATTCATAACTTCAGTTTGGTTTACCCAAATCGAGTCAAACTAATTTTGCCAGATCCTAAATGATGTAAACTACCTAGGAAAAATATAAAACCCCTAAGTGTTACAGCAAACTTTAAAGTTTTGATTTAAATGAGTAACTGGTCAAAAGCTAAAAGAAATAAGGAAAAATAGCTACACTATTATACTGGGGTTAATAAAATTTAGAGAAGTACTTAATCACTTCCTAACCTGTTTAAAAATAATAAACCCCTCTGTACACACCATTAAGGTAGAGTTTGCCATTTAAATCCATTTTTGCTTAAAGTTGAAGAAAAATATAAAAGGTGATTTAAATAAAGAACCAGGGAGCACCCATATTTTTGTTAGCTTTCTTGTTCAGTATAGTTTACTAGAAAAATTTATTATACCCTTGTTTAGTGCAAATGAAAGGAGATACCTTTTAATTTAGAAAAACAAGGAAACCTTAGAAAAACCCTAGAAAAATAACCCTGAGGAGACAACACCCCAAACCTTGGGATAACTAATGTTTTGTTATTATGAACATAGGAAAAATATGAAATCTGTTGTTTGACATTTTTCCAATAACAAGTTAGTAGTAAGTGCCTTTTTAACATTAAACTTTAGAAAACCACAACTAAATAACCACCAAATAACCTTCTGTGATTTTTGGCACAGGAGCATGTTATTACCTTTAGATAACAGCAAAAATGACCTTTAGGGGAGAACCCACCTCTAGTTAAGAGTTGTAGTGCAAAGTGACCTCTTTCCCCCAACTTTTGTTATTTTTGCCCAGGGCATATTCTATTTATTCTGGACCTCAAATTTATAGGACAGATTACAGTGACAAATAGTAACCCACTATAATTTTTACAGAATTCTTGGAAAAGGTTAAATCACTGTTGTAGTTCAAACCCACACTAGAATTCATAAATAGAAAATGAAAAAGGGAAATTAATAGTGGAGACTAATGTTACGCTAACCCAACCAGCAAAACCCCTTAAATGCCTACTAAAACATCTAAGGGAAATCCAAGTTTCAATCCACTATGCTTATCCCTAGACAAAACCCACACCTAAATTGATAAGCACAAACCACTAAGAGCCCCGTGTAACCAGGAAACCCTAAGTTACTAACTAACTTAGTTTTTCTTCACTTAGCATAATGATTACTAAATCCTGCATAATCATAGCATACATGTTCTTATTCATTGCATTCGATAGATTGCAACCTCGGTGACGGAGAGTACGTCCTCGTGCCGGAGCAAGGAGTTGCTCAGGAGGTAGCCCCGGATCCAGCACCAGAGCCTGCCCCAGCTTTGGAAGGCAAGCCCCGGTTTTATGCATAACCTGTTCTATATGATATTTTACTACACGTAATGTTTGTAGGCTTGTATTGTGCACTTAAGTGTAGGAGTTGATTGAAACCCTAGTTGCATGAACTCAGGAATCCTTGTTGAGATGGATACTAGTATGCTAGGTCGAGTAGCTGCTTTGCTAATTAGGGATCTCGGTAGAAGTCGAGTGATTTTTCTAGCACTCGCGCGAGGTCAGGAATTGGTTGTACCCACTTTCATATCATATTGATGATTGGTCTGTGGACACGGATCCATGGGGATGCGTGGTCTATGAGATGAAATTGGAATAAGGATTAACGTGCGGATTCCTGTGTCAAGCGTTTGAATGTACTAAACATATGCCGAGAAATATGGTAAATCGGTAAGCCTAGTACCTGATTGAACCTGCCGCAGATTGCCCTCCTCACGCGACCTGAGACGTGGTCTCCCATTCCGGTTATGGTGGGTACTAGTGCGGTCACTACACGACGGCAGTCTGGGTCAGTGAGGCATTGTACGCTAAGGCGGTGAGCCCCTTTCTGTTGCCAGGGAATCGATGGGGACGGTTGATGTGTGTGGGGACGGAGTGTCTCGCCACGTCGTGTGTTTAGGTTTACCTTGCAAGGATAAAAACTCGATTCGAATCGTCTGCTTCTCGCAGCTAATTAGACTGCTTGATCCATTATACTGCATTGAGTAACAAGTGGAAATGTGATTATGTGGCAAAAGATGTTGATTGCTAAATTTCTTGATACCATGAATGAGTAGATAGTACACATTTAGTCTTAAGAGAGTCACACTAAAACTTGACAAAGCTAAAACTTGATTTTTGGACTCAGCTAGTGCTTTTGGCAACCAAACCCCTCAGCCAAACAACTGCATGTCTAGAGGTAGAGGAGTAGACTCCTCACACTGGGTAAGTCTAGCTGAGTATTAGTATACTCAGCCTTGCTTGTGGCATAATTTTACAGGTTCTCTGGAGGACATGGTTGCTGGAGTGACTTGGCCGTCCATCTTGCCACCAGGCTGGACAGTCGAGTGGGACCCTACCTCGGCTGAGGAGGAGCATGAGGAGTGATGGGACAGGCTTCCCCATCTCTCTGTTCATTTATCGTTAGTTTTATTCCGCTGCATTCCGAACAATGATGACTTCTTTTGCAAAAACTCCGATGATGATGTAATATATTTAATACTCCTTAATGTATGGTTTTATGTATTATTGTATTTGCTCTGTGCCTCACCATCGAGTGAGTACGTGGTACTTGATCCTGTTAGTGGCCTTGTCGGACTAGATCCGAGGGACTGACGTGTTATTCCCATTTAAGTGTGGTCTAGTGTCTAAGGCGGGACTTAGGCACTTAAGTTGGAATAATTCGGGCGGTTCCGCCACAGCTGGTATCGAAGCTCGTACCACCACAGAGGAATCAATAAACTATAAATACCATCCTTTTTTTTCAAAGTAAAACTGGTTAGAAACAATTGTTGGATAGATCGTCAGGACGATAAGGATAGACCTAGGACGCGAAGCCTTAGGATAATAGAGGGGTAGCTAGGTGGCTATTTGAGTAAGCCCTACCGGCTACTATAAGGGATGGGAGTTCTTCCCTATTCCCTCTAAGTTGATGTGAGGTTGTCCAGGATGAGCATGCATGCATTCTTAATTAAACTATTTAATAATTAGGTAAGAACTTTAATATACAATGATGACAGATTAAGTACACCCAGTGCCTTTATCGTGGTTGTAGAGAGGCTTAGTTGTGATCCCTTTTTATTTTATAATTCTTTTTCTTTTTACTTACGCTTAACCGTACACAGATGACTTCTCACGGATCCTCGGACGAAGGGAATGCACAGTCCCACACGGACGGACTTGCACGAGAGGGTTTCCCCCGTATCTTGTGGGAGGTCTTTCAGGGAACTAGTTATACGACGCCTCCCCAGTACGCAGTGCAGCTGTTTGAGAAGCACCGAGTGCCCCGCTGTAGGGTGAGGATGACCCTAGAGCCTCATCCCCTGCAGCCTGGATGGCGTTCGTTGGATTCTGAGTCTTTTGGATACCGGGTCGAGGATACTATGGAGGCAATTGCTCTTCACGGACTGACCACCTTCTGCGGATTCCACCCCTTGGAGCTATCCACTCACCTCATTGGTTTGTTCCCCGCGGAGAAGGAGGACGACCCAATGTGGAAGGACCGAGTGGAGCATGCCAAGGATATCTGGGCTATTTACCCAGATCAGACTGCTCACTTGACGGTGCGGTGCATGAATGCCCTGTATCGTCTACAAGTGATGCGTGGAGAGGCAATGTCCCATCTGATGGCATTGTTGGAGGCGACCAAGATCACTTTGGATAACAGAGAGGAACTTGTGGTTGACTTGTCCACTGAGATGGTGGAAAAAGACCTACAAGTGGAACAATTGTCAAATGAGATCCAAGAGCTTGAGGAGCTAGTGGAAACCAGGGAGAACACCATTGAGGTTCTCGAGGATCAGCTTATCAACACTCAGCAACAACTCGCGGAGGCTAACCAGCATCTGGATATGCACCACTAGGAGATCCAGGACAAGGAGGCCAATGATGATGTCGACATCGAGGGAGGGGAGGAGCCTGCCTCCAGTTTGGACACTGCTGGCTCAAGGAGACAACCTTCCCCCGAGTCGAGCGTTGCCTCGTTTGCTCACTAGGTCGCCGAGATAGAGTTAGAAGTCTGTGGCGGTAGAACTCCTAGAAGCTAGCTTAGCTTTTGCACCCTTGGGGTACTAGGCTAGATAGAGTTGAGTCTTTTGAGTTACTGATGTAATAATGACAAACCCTTTTGGAAGCATGGATGATGAATGATGCCAGTTTTAATTTGAGAAGAAAAGTTTATGCCATGTGGAATCTTTTATAATTATGCAAGAATATATTGGTTTTACCCTTTTGACTCTTTCGCCACGATTGAACCTTGAACATCAGAAATGTTATATTGAGAATATACATGATTTTTCAGATGGCGGGAAGAGCGCGTCGTGGTCAGAATGAGCGCGTTCCTCCACCACCGCCACCGCCTCCTACTCTACAAGAGTTGATGGCTCAACAAAACGAGATCTTGCGAGAGCTAGCTCAGCGTCAGCCACCACCTTAGCACTATGGTGGTGGTGATCATCAGTGTCACCCCCAGCAGCAGCAAGGACGTTGGGTGATTTGACCCCAACAACAGCAGCAGGCACCCAACCGCTCTCAGCCCCCAGTGCAGAGGAGCAATCAGCAGCAGCAACAGTACCGTCAGGCCAATGACAACAGGTGTTTCACTTGTGGTAACACCGAACATTATGCTAAGAATTGCCCCAGAAACCCACAGCAGCAGGGACAGAATGCCAACCAGAACCAAGGGAAGAGGCAGAAGGTGCAAGTGAGGCGAGGCAGACTGAACTTCACCACCATGGCTGACATTCCCGAGGGAGCACCCGTCATGACTGGTATCTTTTCAGTTTTGAACTATCATGCTATTATTCTTTTTGATTCTAGTGCATCACATAGTTTTATCAGTGCCAAATTTAGTGCCAAGTGCCAATTACCTTTTCACCACACTAATGGGGGTATTACGATTTCGACACCAGGAGGCAGGGTTGCCACCTACCAAATCAACAGGCAAGTGCCTATAAAATTTGGTAGTCTTGTGATTAGAACCACCCTTCTCATCTTAGGATTGGATAGCGTGGACATTATATTGGGAACTGATTGGCTATCCAGGCATCAGGCAGTATTGGATATTGCAGCAAGGGCCATTGAGATTCACTCCCCTACTTATGGCGAGACTACTTTATACTTGCCTGATTAGGGTTGTACCCGTTCTTGTGCATTCACCATGCTAGAGTCACCGGTTGAAAGAATTCCTGTGGTCTGTGACTACCTAGATGTTTTTCCGGATGAATTGCCAGGGATGCCACCCGACAGAGACATCGAGTTCGCGATTGAATTGCAACCCGGGACTGCTCCTATATCCAAGAGACCCTATAGGATGCCTCCCGCGGAATTAGCGGAGTTGAAAAAGCAGCTACAAGAGTTGTTGGACAAGGGGTTCATTCACCCAAGTACTTCACCTTGGGGATGCCCAGCCTTGTTTGTAAAGAAGAAGGATGAGAGTCTGAGAATGTGTGTCGATTACTGCCCTCTCAATGCGGTGACCATCAAGAACAAATACCCACTGCCCCGCATTGATGTTTTGTTTGATCAGTTGGTGGGAGCCAAAGTGTTCTCCAAGATAGACCTTTGCTCGGGTTACCATCAGAAGATCCGTGCCAGTGACATTCCCAAGACGGCTTTCTCTACCAGATATGGGCTCTATGAATTTTTGGTGATGTCTTTTGGGCTGAACAATGCCCCGACTTATTTCATGTACCTGATGAACTCAGTATTCATGCTAGAGCTAGACAAATTTGTGGTGGTTTTCATTGATGATATTCTGGTCTATTCCAAGAATGAAACCGAGCACGCTAAACATTTGCATACCGTACTTCAGAGACTGCGTGACCATCAGTTGTATGCTAAGTTGTCTAAATGTGATTTCTGGCTGAGGGAAATTAAATTTTTGGGTCACACAATTTCTCAGGATGGGATATCAGTTGATCCTGAGAAGGTACAAGAAGTAATGGATTGGAAACCTCCTACCGCAGTGCGGCAGATTCAGAGTTTTCTGGGATTGGCAGGGTATTATCGACGATTTATTCCGGATTTCTCCAGAATTGCTAAGCCAATGACTGAACTGTTGAAGAAGGGAGTCAAGTATGAATGGAGCCAGAAATGTGAGGATGCCTTTCACACACTAAGGCAGCACTTGATAACAACACCAGTACTAGCTCAACCTGATAACACCAAGCCCTTTGAAGTTTATTGTGATGCTTCCGGTACTGGATTGGGATGTGTCTTAATGCAAGACAACAAAGTAATTGCTTATGCCTCCCGAGCACTCAGACCCCATGAGCAGAACTACCCCACACATGATCTGGAGTTAGCAGCTGTGGTTCATACTCTCAAGATATGGAGACATTATTTGATGGGAGCTCACTGTAACATTTACACTGATCATAAGAGTGTCAAATATATCTTCACCCAGGCTGATCTTAATATGAGGCAGAGGAGATGGTTAGAGCTAATCAAGGACTATGATTTGGAGGTGCATTACCATCCTGGCAAGGCCAATGTTGTGGCATATGCTTTAAGTAGGAAAGCCCAGTGCAATTGTATGAATATGGATGCAAGAGTCACCACCCTATGTGATGAGTTGTGCAAGTTGAAAATAGAAGTCGTTTCCTCCGGTGCCTTGAGTTATATCTCAGTGGAGCCCACTTTACAAGAACAAATAGTCATGGCACAGATTGGAGACAAGGGTGTTCAAGTCATTAAGGAAATGATCAAACAGAAGGTGGAAAAATACGAATGCTTCCGTCAGGACAACAAAGGAATTCTATGGTTTGGAGACCGACTGGTTGTCCCCAAGAACCCTGAGCTCAGAAAGAAGATATTGGATGAAGCTCACCTTTCAAAATTTTCCATGCACCCCGGCAGTAACAAGATGTATCATGCTCTTAGATCTTTATACTGGTGGACCAGAATGAAAATGGAAATTGCTAAGTATATATCCGAATGCGACACCTACCGGAGAGTCAAGGCTGGTCATTTGAAGGTAGCAGGTACCTTGCAGCCCCTCCCCATACCATCTTGGAAATGGGAGGATATTTGCATGGATTTTATCGTGGGATTGCCCAATACCTCCCGGCACCATGATTCTATTTGGGTCATTGTGGATAGGTTGACCAAGACCGCTCATTTCTTGCCAGTGCATACCACCCATAAGACAGAGAAATATGCAGAAATCTATGTTGATCAAATAGTGCGTTTGCATGGCATTCCGAAGACCATTGTATCTGACAGAGGAGCACTGTTTGTGGCACGCTTTTGGGAGCAGCTACAAGAATCACTTGGGACCCATGCAATAAGAAGCTCAACATACCATCCGCAGACTGATGGCCAGACAGAAAGAGTGAATCAAATCCTTGAAGACATGTTGCGAGCCTGTGTGCTACACTATGATAAAAATTGGGACAAGTGTCTTTCTTTGGCAGAGTTTTCTTATAATAACAGCTATCAGTCCAGTTTGAAGATGGCACCTTTTGAAGCCTTATATGGGAGAAGATGTAGGACCCCGCTGAATTGGTCACAAGCTGGAGAGAGGGAAATATTTGGACCGAACTTGGTACTTGAAGCAGAGGAAAAAGTCAGAGTTATTAAGAAGAACCTAGAAGCTGCTCAGGCCAGGCAAAAGAGCTATCATGACAAGAGGAGGAAGCCTCTACAGTTTGAAGTGGGAGATCATGTTTATCTTAAGGTGTCACCCACCAAGGGTGTCCGGAGATTTGGAATCAAGGGCAAGTTAGCTCCTCGCTACATTGGACCCTATGAGGTCAAAGCAAATTGTGGACCCGTATCCTATCAATTGGAGTTGCCACCCCACATGTCAGCAGTTCATAATGTGTTCCATGTATCTCAGCTACGGAAGTGTGTCCGCTTACCCACTGAAGTGCTACCTGAACCAGAAATTGAGATAGAACCAGACTTGTCTTATCAAGAGCACCCCGTCAAAGTGCTGGATCAAAAGGAGAGATCAACGCGGGCAAAGTCGATCAGAATGTATAAGGTTCAGTGGAGTCACCATTCAGTAGAAGAAGCTATGTGGGAGACTGAGGATTTTCTACGTTCTCGCTTCCCCGACTTTCCCCAAAGGAGTCGGTATGTAATCCAAAACCCCACCCCCACCTGCCCTTTGAATTCAAATATAAGAAAAACTTAGATGCTAAAGGTGTGGTAAGCTTTAGAAATGACTCAAAAAGGACTTCTTTCTGAAGTCGCAAAGAGAATGACATTCGAAGAGCAGTTAACTAGAGACACTCGAATAATGGAAGGAGCCACACACCAGCACACCTTCATGGCACCCCCTCCAAAGGACTCTACCTAAAATCTCGGGACGAGATTCCCTTAAGGGGGGAGGGCTGTAACACCCCAGGTGTTACTTAGGGTTTTCACTCAAGACTATACAAGTAAGCCCATCATCACATGTGACTTAAGTTGGGAAAAGTACACCAAATTTGGAGCTCAAGATCCTAAGTAAGTGCAACCTATCTTAGATGTCATGCCTTGGCTTACCATGTACATAGAAGGGGGAGAAATTTCCCAAAACCCTAATGCACCCCCTGTGGACAATTGGAGTACTATAGGTAAGTATGACCAAAAAGTTATGAAAACCACTTGATCATGTCTTGGGCCAATTATAAAAGATGTAGTGCACTTAATACCCTACAAATAATAGTAAGAAAGTAACCCCAAAAAGATTTCAGAAAAACCCCAAAAGGTTCACCAAAGGGTTGAACACAAAAGAAAAATCAAAATTTTTCTAAGTCCAAAACCAACCCTTGGCCAATGATCAAACATGTTCACCCTCATTCAAACTTCAAAACCATTTGACCCAATTGACAAAGTGGCGCCATAATACCTCTAGAATACCCTGGAGAAAGTTGAACCCCACCCCAAGTCGTTTGACACGACTTGGCATGGCTTTTGTCCTGGTTTGGACAGCTAGGACAGAGGCAACTTCTCACCTCTATATCTCCCTACCCCGACCGTATCTTGGCTTGGGACTCACATAAAAAAGGTAGGGTATGGTGCAGGGAAGAGACCGTACACAGTGGTTTTGCCAAGATCTGCACGCTAAGGTGCTCCAATCGGCCGTTGAACCATGGCAGAAGCAAACACACACGTGTTCGACGCGGGCTGACACTCGGGGGCGCACTCAGAGCACGCCCGTGCGCGAACCTCCACGCGTCCGCGGCCGCCCGTGACCACGCCCGCGCCATGGCTATAAAGCCCACCCCAGTGCCCGGCTATCTTCCCTGTTGCATCCTCTGTCCCGCGCCAAACTCCCCGGAGCTCGCCCATAGCTCCAGCGACCTCTCCGCGACCCGCCAGAGCTGCCCGAGGACCACCACCGTGGCCGAACCGTTTCCCGCCCTCCTCCGCTCGATCCAAGCCCCTAGGTAGCTTCCCTAGGAGGCCGTGAAGCTTGTCAGAGCTTGAACCAGGGACCCCCGCCACCGGAAAGGCGCAATCGCGCTCGCCGGAGTTCGGAACCCCGCCGGCGCACGTAGACCGGGTAAGTCTCTGCGCCATTTTCCGATTCACTGCACACATAGCCTCTATGTCACCCCGTGGAGCTCATCGTGCCGCTTAATTGAACTAGATCGCCGTGGTTAGGCCGGAGCTCTCGCCGCCGACGTGTTCACCAGCCTGCGCGCGTGGACCGGTCGATTCCGGCCATCCCCGTTGTCAAGCCGTACCTCGCTGTGACCGCCAGGACCTCCCGAAGCCAACCCCGCCCCTCGCCGGACCTCTCTCGCCGCCGGTAAGCCGCGCCGCCCTTTTCCTTTCCGCGGTTATTGTTTACATAAGGGGAGGGACCTCGGGGGAGAAGAAGAAAAGGCTAGGGGGTTTTGTGCGCTGTCAGTGACTCAGGGGAATAGTAGCGCAGGGGTATAACTGAAAGGATTAGTTTAGAAAGAACCCAGGGTCTTCGATGCAAAGTGGATTTCCAGGAAACCTTTTTAAATATTCTGATTAAATCCAAACAGAACTTGAAAAATTCATAACTTCAGTTTGGTTTACCCAAATCGAGTCAAATCAATTTTGCCAGATCCTAAATGATGTAAACTACCTAGGAAAAATATAAAACCCCTAAGTGTTACAACAAACTTTAAAGTTTTGATTTAAATGAGTAACTGGTCAAAAGCTAAAAGAAATAAGGAAAAATAGCTACACTATTAGACTGGGGTTAAGAAAATTTAGAGAAGTACTTAATCACTTCCTAACCTGTTTAAAAATAATAAACCTCTCTGTACACACCATTAAGGTAGAGTTTGCCATTTAAATCACTTTTTGCTTAAAGTTGAAGAAAATATAAAAGGTGGTTTAAATAAAGAACCAGGGAGCACCCACATTTTTGTTAGCTTTCTTGTTCAGTATAGTTCACTAGAAAAATTTATTAAACCCTTGTTTAGTGCAAAAGAAAGGAGATACCTTTTAATTTAGAAAAACAAGGAAACCTTAGAAAAACCCTAGAAAAATAACCCTGAGGAGAAAACACCCCAAACCTTGGGATAACTAATGTTTTGTTATTATGAACATAGGAAAAATATGAAATCTTTTATTTGACATTTTTCCAATAACAAGTTAGTAGTAAGTGCCTTTTTAACATTAAACTTTAGAAAACCACAACTAAATAACCACCAAATAACCTTCTGTGATTTTTGGCACAAGAGCATGTTATTACCTTTAGATACCAGCAAAAAATGACCTTTAGGACAGAACCCACCCCTAGTTAAGAGTTGTAGTGCAAAGTGACCCCTTTGCCCCAACTTTTGTTATTTTTTCCCAGGGCATATTCTATTTATTCTGGACCTCAAATTTATAGGACAGATTACAGTGACAAATAGTAACCCACTGTAATGTTTACAGAATTTTTGGAAAAAGTTAAATCACTGTTGTAGTTCAAACCCACACTAGAATTCATAAATAGAAAATGAAAAAGGGAAATTAATAGTGGAGACTAATGTTACCCTAACCCAACCAGCAAAACCCCTTAAATGCCTACTAAAACATCTAAGGGAAATCCAAGTTTCAATCCACTATGCTTATCCCTAGACAAAACCCACACCTAAATTGATAAGCACAAACCACTAAGAGCCCCGTGTAACCAGGAAACCCTAAGTTACTAACTAACTTAGTTTTTCTTCACTTAGCATAATGATTACTAAATCCTGCATAATCATAGCATACATGTTCTTAATCATTGCATTCGATAAATTGCAATCTCGTTGAAAGAGAGTACGTCCTCGTGCCAGAGCAAGGAGTTGCTTAGGAGGTAGCCCCGGATCCAGCACCAGAGCCTGCCCCAGAGGATCTGCCTGCCCCAGCTTTGGAAGGCAAGCCCCGGTTTTATGCATAACCTATTCTATATGATATTTTACTACGCTTAATGTTTGTAGGCTTGTATTGTGCACTTAAGTGTAGGAGTTGATTGAAACCCTAGTTGCATGAACTCAGGAATCCTTGTTGAGATGGATACTAGTATGCTAGGTCGAGTAGCTGCTTTGCTAATTAGGGATCTCGGTAGAAGTCGAGTGATTTTTCTAGCACTCGCGCGAGGTCAGGAATTGGTTGTACCCACTTTCATATCATATTGATGATTGGTCTGTGGACACGGATCCATGGGGATGCGTGGTCTACGAGATGAAATTGGAATAAGGATTAACGTGCGGATACCTGTGTCAAGCGTTTGAATGTACTAAACATATGCCGAGAAATATGATAAATTGGTAAGCCTAGTACCTGATTGATCGTGCCCGCAGATTGCCCTCCTCACGCGACCTAAGACGTGGTCTCCCATTCCGGTTATGGTGGGTACAAGTGCGGTCACTGCACGACGGCAGTCGGGGTCAGTGAGGCATTGTACGCCAAGGCAGTGAGCCCCTTTCTGTTGCCAGGGAATCGATGGGGACGGTTGATGTGTGTGGGGACGGAGTGCCTCACCACGTCGTGTGTTTAGGTTTACCTTGCAAGGATAAAAACTCGATTCGAATCGTCTGCTTCTCGCAGCTAATGAGGCTGCTTGATCCATTGTACTGCATTGAGTAACAAGTGGAAATGTGATGATGTGGCAAAAGATGTTGATTGCTAAATTTCTTGATACCATGAATGAGTAGATAGTACACATTTAGTCTTAAGAGAGTCACACTAAAACTTGACAAAGCTAAAACTTGATTTTTGGACTCAGCTAGTGCTTTTGGCAACCAAACCCCTCAGCCAAACAGCTGCATGTCTAGAGGTAGAGGAGTAGACTCCTCACACCGGGTAAGTCTAGCTGAGTATTAGTATACTCAGCCTTGCTTGTGGCATAATTTTATAGGTTCTCTAGAGGACATGGTTGCTGGAGTGACTTGGCCGTCCATCTTGCCACCAGGCTGGACAGTCGAGTAGGACCCTACCTCGGCTGAGGAGGAGCATGAGGAGTGATGGGACAGGCTTCCCCATCTCTCTGTTCATTTATCGTTAGTTTTATTCCGCTGCATTCCGAACAATGATGACTTCTTTTGCAAAAACTCCGATGATGATGTAATATATTTAATACTCCTTAATGTATGGTTTTATGTTTTATTGTATTTGCTCTGTGTCTCACCATCGAGTGAGTTTGTGGTACTTGATCCTGTTAGTGGCCTCGTCGGACTAGATTCGAGGGACTGACGTGTTATTCCCATTTAAGTGTGGTCTAGTCTCTAAGGCGGGACTTAGGCACTTAAGTTGGAATAATTCGAGCGGTTCTGCCACATTGATCTCCTGGTCCAACTCCTCCTCCTGAAGTGTTGGACTGGTGGCCTTCCTCTTTTGGCTTTTGGCCTCTCAGAGAGAGAGAGTGTCTTGGTTTGTGTCCAGTGGCTGCAGTGCAGCCCCTGGCGCTGTTATCTTCTTCGGCGGCATGACGAAGGTTGATGCTTTGCCGAAAGTTGTAGAAGTGAGTACACCGGAGGTGGACGCCAATGTTGGGGACTTGTTCTCAAATGCTACGAGTTAAGAACAAGGCAACACAGAAAGAAGTTAATGGTTAACGCCCTTCGTTCTTCGAAGCATTATTTCCCTTAGGATATAACGATCTCCGGACGAAGGTTGTGAAAGACGTACCTTCGTCATCACAATTTACATTGATGAAAGAAGAAGCATATGAAACATGAGAAATAACATGAATAATCATATAACATCATTTATATGTCCTTATTATATAAATAATAGATGAATAAGAACAATATTGAATTACATTTGTACCTTCGGCTTGACAGAAGGCAAAAGTACAAGCGTGACACACGATGTGGCGGAACTGCCCGAATTATTCCAACTTAAGTGCCCAAGTCCCGCCTTAGAGGCTAGACCACACTTAAATGGGAATAACCCGTCAATCCCTCGGATCTAGTCCGACACGGCCACTGACAGGATCAAGTACCACAATCTCACTCGAAGGTGAGTCACAGAGCAAATACAATAAAGCATAAAACCATACATATCACAATGTTAAATTATTACATCACCATCATCATCATCGGAGTTTTTTTTTGCAAAAGTAACCATCATTGTTCGAAGTGCAGCGGAATAAAACTAACGATAATTAAACAGAGAGATGGGGAAGCCTGTCCCATCACTCCTCATGCTCCTCCTCAGCCGAGGCAGGGTCCCACTCAACAGTCCAACCCGGTGGCAGGGTGGTCGGCCAAGTTATCCCAGCAACCATCTCCTCCAGAGAACCTGTAAAAAATTATGCCACAAGCAAGGCTGAGTATACTAATACTCAGCTAGACTTACCCGGTGTGAGGAGTCTACTCCTCTACCTCTAGACATGCAGCTGTTTGGCTGTGGGGTTTGGTTGCCAAAAGCACTAGCTGAGTTTCTAAGTCAAGATTTTAACTTAGTCAAGTTAAGTGTGACTCTCTTAAGGCTAAAAGTGTACTATCTATTCATACAAAGTAGCAAACATTTTAGCAATCAACATCTTATATCATCTCCGCATCATTCCACTTGTTACTCAATGTAGCAGCATGGATCAAGCAGTCTCATTAGCTGCGAGAAGCAGACGATTCGAATCGAGTTTTTATCCTTGCAAGGTAAACCTAAACACACAACATGCAGGGGCACTCCGTCCCCACACACATCAACCGTCCCCATCGATTCCCCGTCAGCAGAGAGGGGCTCACCGCCTTGGCGTACAATGCCTCACTGACCCCGACTGGCCGTCGTGCAATGACCGCACTTGTACCCACCATAACCGGAATGGGAGACCTCGTCTCAGGTCGCGTGAGGAGGGCAATCTGCTGCCAGGTTCAATCAGGTACTAGGCTTACCGATTTACCATATTTCTCGGCATGTGCTTAGTACGTTCAAACGCTTGACTCACGGTACCACACCTTAATCCTTATTCAAATTTTTATCCCGTAGATAACCAATCCCCATGGATTGTTGCCCACAACCCAACATCATTATGATACGAAAGTGGATACAATCAATTTCCTGACCTCGCGCGAGTGCTAGAAAAATCACTCGACTTCTACCGAGATTCCTGATTAATAAAGCGGCTACTCGACTTAGCATACTAGTATTCATCTCAATGGGATTCCTGAGATCATGCAGCTAGGGTTTCAGTCAACTCCTACACCTAAGTGCACAATCAATCCTACAATCATTAAGTATAGTAAAATAGCATAAATAACAGGTTATGCATAAAACCGGGGCTTGCCTTCCAAAGTAGTGGCAGGCAGGTCCTCTAGTGCAGGCTCGGGTGCTGGATCTGGGGCTACCTCCTAAGCAGCTCCTTGCTCCGGCACGAGGATGTACTCTCCGTCAGCAAGATTACAGTCTATCGAAATGAAATGAACATGTATGTCATGATTATGCAGGATTTAAGAACAATAAGCTAAAGAAACTAAGTTAAGAAGTAACTTAGGGTTTCTTAGTCATGCGGGGCTTCTAGTGGTATATATATATAGATACCTAGACTTATGACCCTTTTAAGTTTAGGTTTTCTTTTAGGATAACATAGTGGAATTTGCATTGTCTTTATAGAACTTAGTAGACCATTTTACAAAGGTTTTAGTATGACCTTAAATTCCCTTATCCATTTTCCTTTCTTTAATTTCCATTTAGGGTTTCTAGTGTAGGTTGAACTACAACAGGGTTTTAATAATTTCCAAAAATTCTGTAAAAAATTACAGTGGGTTGCCCTTTGCTATTCTAACTTGTTTTAAGAAGTTGAGGCTTAAAGTATAAAAGTTAGGCTTTAAACAAAAATAACAAAAGTTAGGCAAAATGGGCCACTTCCCACTACACCTCCTAGTTAGGGGTAGGTTCTGCCCCAAAAGTTATTTTTGTTGGCATCCTCTGGTAATAATAGGCCTCTGTGCTAAAAATCACAGAAAACTAAGGGGTGGTTATTTAGTTATGATTTTCTTAAGTTTAATGTCAAAAAGGCACTTTCTACTACCTTATTATTTGAAAAATGTCAAACAGCAGATTTCATATTTTTCTTAGGTTCTCTCTAATAAAACAGTAGTTATCCCAAGGGTGGGGGTGTTTTTACCTTGGGGCCATTTTTGTAGAGTTTTTCTAAGTTTCACTTGTTTTATTAAAACAACAGGGATCTTACTTAGTTTACACTAAAACAGGGTATGATATATTTTTCCAGTGAACTACATTGAATAAGTAGCCTAACAAAAATAAAGGTACCCTCTGGTTCATTAATTTAATTACATTTTCTATTTTCCTTATCCTTAAGCATATTATAGAATAAGGGGTAAAACTAACTCAAATGGAGTGGACAGAGAGGTCTAACATTTTTAAACAGGTTAGTAGGTAAATATAAACTTCTCCAAATTTTCCTAACCCTAGTCAAATAGCCTAACTATTTTTCTTACTATTATTTAGCTTTTGGCCAAAACTAACATTAAATCAGAACTTTTAAGTTTTCCACAGTACCAAAGGGGTTTTATATTTTTCTTAAATAGGTTACATTAATTTGAGTCTGACAAAATTGGTTTGACCAAATTTGGATGATTTAAACAGAAGTTATGCATTTTCAAAGTTGCTGTTCAATTTAAAACAGATTTAATTAAGGTTTTCTGGAAAAACAGTTTACACCGGGGTCCCTGGGTTTAAACTAAATCCACCCTCACAAATCTACCCCCACGCCACTATTCCCCTGTGTCGCTGACATTACACAGAACCCCCTGACCTTCTTCCCTCTCACCCGCAGTCCTTCCCCTCACTGAAACAGTAACCGCGGGAAAGAAAAGGGCGGCGCGGCTTACCGGCGGCGAGGGAGGTCCGGCGAAGGGTGGGGTCGGCTTGGGGAGACTCTGGCGGTCACGTCGAGGTACGGCTCGGCGTCGGAGGTGGCCGGAATCGCCTGGTCCACGCGTGCAGGCGGGTGTCCTCGTCGGCGGCGAGTATACCGGCCAAACTACGGCGAACTGGCGCAATCCAAGGGCACTGTGAGCATCACGGGGTCACGCAACGACTGTGTGCACAAGGAATCGAAGGATGGTGGAGTGGCTTACCCGGTCCACGTGCTCCGGCGGGGGTGAGAGCTCCGGCGAGCGTGGACTGGCTTCTCCGGCGAAGGGAACTCCGATTCCTTGCTCGGGGAGCTTCACAGAGGTGTGCACAAGCTTTTCCGAGGGCAGGACGGGGTTGGGGATGGCTCTGCTGGCCGGTCTACGGTGGCAGAGGGGTTGGGCGGCCGCGGGCTCGCTGCGCACGGGCAAACGACGACGAGCAAACTCCGGTGAGGTGTGGAGGGTGTGCGGAAAGGTGTAGCCGAAGCCTGGGAGGGATTTATAAGCTCAGGCGCGGGCCACGGCGCGGGTTTGGCTCGGGCGCGGCGCGGGGCATGCGAGGGCGCGCGCGAGCATGCTCTGGCGCGGGCAGAAGGCGTCGAACACGTGGCAGTGAGTTTCTTCCAATGTTCAAACGCTTCCAGAGATCGCAAACGTGCGAATCTCGCCATGAATCCGGCGCAGACCTCCTCCTGGCACCTAGGGCTATCTCACATGTGTGAGTTCCAAGGGATGATACGCCCTAGATAGGGAGATAGACGGGCACCAAATCTGGCTTGTCTCCCTGCCCGCGCAGCGACAAAACTGATGTCAAGTGTTGTCAAACGTCTGAGTCTCGGTCTCAAATTTTTCCAGGGGGTGCCTTAAGTGGTATAGCACATTTTTGGTATAGAACCCAAGTGGTTTTGACGCCATCTTCAAAGTGAACACGGCTGGTCTTTGGGTTAGGGCTAAAATGTGACTTAGAGGGAAATAGAGAGCTCTAGCTCTCTCTCCACTTGGAGATTTGAATTGAGGTTTCTCCAGGGGCCTTTTTGCAATATTTCCCTCCCTTAATTGATGGTTACAATGTTGCTTAGGGTTTGGGCAAAAGTTACATACACTTGCACCCTTGTTCACTCTCTTTCCCCCCTTTTACTTAGGGTTTTGGAAGGTAGGGCCTTTGAGAGGCCTAGGGTTCTTCTCCCCTTATTACCCAAGGTAGCAAGTGTGCAAGGATTAGGGTAATGCTTCTTATGTCATTGGCCACTTGATTAGCACAAGAGCTCCAAGGTTCTCATGTGGTGCCCTAAGTCTTTACCTTTGTGAAAATAGCTTCTAGTGCCAAGGTGGCTCTAGCCAAGGTAACACCTGGGGTGTTACAGCCCTCCCCCCTTAAAGGAATCTCGTCCCGAGATTTAGACAGAGTTCCTTGGAGGGTGCTTGAAGGTGGGGTGGTGCTGTTTTTCCTTTACTCTTAAGTTTCTCTTATTAACTGCTCTTCGAATGTCATCCTCTTTGCAACTTCAGAAGGAAGCCCTTCTTAAGTTAAATCCACAACTTAGACTATCCTTGTTATCTAAGTTTTTCTTATAATTGGATTCAAAGGGCAGGTGGGGGTGGGGTTTTGGGGTTACATACCGACTCCTTTGGGTAGAAAGTCGGGGAAGCGAGAGCGTAGAAAATCCTCAGTCTCCCATGTAGCTTCTTCTGCTGAATGGTGACTTCATTGAACCTTATACATCCTGACCGACCTTGCCCGAGTTGATCTTTCCTTTTGATCTAGCACCTTGACGGGGCACTCTTGGTAGGATAAATCTGGTTCTATCTCAATGTCTGGTTCTGGGAGTACTTCAGTGGGTAGACGAACGCATTTCCGCAGCTGAGATACATGGAACACATTATGAACTGCTGACATGTGAGGTGGCAATTCCACTTGATAGGCTACGGGTCCACAAGCTTCCTTGATCTCGTAGGGTCCAATATAGTGAGGAGCTAACTTGCCCTTGATCCCGAATCTCTGAACACCCTTGGTGGGTGATACCTTAAGGTAGACATGATCTCCCACCTCAAACTGTAGAGGCTTCCGCCTCTTATCATGATAGCTCCTTTGCCTGGCCTGAGCAGCTTCTAAGTTCTTGGTAATAACCCTGACCTTTGCCTCTGCCTCGAGTACCAAGTCTGGCCCAAAAATTTCCCTTTCTCCTGCTTGAGACCAATTCAGTGGGGTCCTACACCTTCTCCCATACAATGCCTCAAAAGGTGCCATCTTCAAACTGGACTGATAGCCGTTATTGTAAGAAAACTCCGCCAAAGACAGACACTTGTCCCAATCCTTTCCATAATGTAGTGCACATGCTCGCAACATGTCTTCCAAAATTTGATTCACCCTTTCTGTCTGGCCATCTGTTTGGGGGTGATATGCTGAGCTTCGGATGACATGGGTCCCAAGTGACTCTTGCAATTGCTCCCAAAATCGTGCCACAAATGGTGCTCCCCTGTCAGATATAATGGTCTTGGGAATACCATGCAACCTTACTATTTGATCAACATAAATTTCAGCGTACTTCTCTGCCCTGTGGGTGGTATGCACTGGCAAGAAATGAGCAGTCTTGGTCAACCTGTCCACGATAACCCAAATAGAATCATGGTGCCTGGAAGTATTGGGTAATCCCACTATAAAGTCCATGCAAATGTCCTCCCATTTCCAAGATGGTATGGGAAGGGGTTGCAAAGGGCCTGCTGCCTTCAAGTGAGTAGCCTTTATCCTCTGGCAAGTGTCACACTCGGATATGTACTTGGCAATTTCTCTTTTCATTCTAGTCCACCAATATAAAGATCTGAGGTCATGGTACATCTTGTTGCTACCAGGGTGCATGGAGAATTTGGAAAGGTGAGCTTCATCTAGTATCTTCTTTCTGAGCTCAGGGTCCTTAGGAACAACCAATCGATCTCCAAACCATAGAATTCCCTTGCTGTCCTGTCGGAAACACTTGTATTTCTCTGCCTTTTGCTTGATCATATCCTTGATAACCTGAACACCCTTATCCTCAACCTGTGCCCTGACTATCTGTTCTTGCAATGAGGGCTCCACCGAGATATAGCTTAGGTTACCCGAAGAAACAACTTCCAGGTTCAGCTTGCACAACTCATCACACAGGGTGGTCACTCCCACATCCATGCTCATACAATTACACTGGGCCTTTCTGCTCAAGGCATCTGCCACAACATTGGCCTTCCCTGGATGGTAATGCACCTCCAAATCATAATCCTTGATCAACTCTAACCATCTCCTCTGTCTCATGTTCAGATCTGCCTGAGTGAAAATGTACTTGAGACTCTTGTGATCAGTGTAGATGTTACAGTGAGCTCCCATCAGGTAGTGTCTCCATATCTTAAGAGCATGAACTACACCTGCCAATTCTAGATCATGTGTAGGGTAGTTCTGCTCATGGGGCCTGAGTGCCCGGGAAGCATAAGCAATCACTCTGCTCTCTTGCATCAAGACACATCCCAAACCAGTACCAGAAGCATCACAGTAAACTTCAAATGGCTTGGTATTGTCGGGTTGAGCTAGCACTGGGGCTGTTGTCAAATGCTGCCTCAAGGTATGGAATGCACCTTCACACTTTTGGCTCCACTCAAATTTGACTCCCTTCTTCAACAGTTCAGTCATTGGTTTGGCAATTCTGGAGAAGTCCGGAATAAATCGTCGATAATACCCTGCCAATCCCAGAAAACTCCGAATTTGCTTCACTGTAGTCGGGGGTTTCCAATCCATTACCTCTTGTACCTTCTCAGGATCAACTGATATCCCATCTTGAGAAATTGTGTGACCCAAGAATTTGATCTCCTTCAGCCAAAACTCACATTTGGACAACTTAGCATAAAGATGATGATCGCGCAGTCGCTGAAGCACGATGTGCAGGTGCTCAGTATGTTCGTCTTCATTCTTGGAATAGACCAGAATATCATCAATGAAGACGACCACGAACTTATCCAATTCTGGCATAAACACTGAGTTCATCAGGTACATGAAATAAGCCGGGGCATTGGTCAGCCCAAAAGACATCACCAGAAACTCATACAGTCCATATCTGGTAGAGAAAGCCGTCTTGGGAATATCGCTGGCACGGATCTTGATCTGATGGTATCCCGAGCGAAGGTCTATCTTGGAGAATACCTTGGCTCCAACCAACTGATCAAACAGAACATCAATGCGGGGCAGCGGGTATTTGTTCTTAATAGTCACCGCATTGAGAGGGCGGTAATCAACACACATCCTCAAACTCTCATCCTTTTTCTTCACAAATAATGCTGGACATCCCCATGGTGAAGTGCTGGGACGAATAAACCCCTTGTCCAACAACTCTTGCAATTGCTTCTTCAATTCTGCCAATTCCGCGGGAGGCATCCTATAGGGTCTCTTGGAGATCGGAGCAGTCCCGGGTTGCAACTCAATTGCGAACTCAATGTCTCGGTCAGGTGGCATCCCTGGTAATTCTTCCGGAAACACATCCGGGTAGTCACAGACTACTGGGATCTCTTTCACTGGGGACTCTAACATAACAAAGGCACAAGATCGGGTACAACCCTGGTTGGGTAAATACAAAACAGTCTCGCCATAAGCAGGGGAATGGATTTCAATGGCTCTGGCTGCAATGTCCAATACTGCCTGATGCCTGGTCAACCAGTCAGCTCCCAAAATAATATCCACGCTATCCAATCCTAAGATGAGAAGGGTGGTTCTAATCACCAGACTACCAAATTTTATAGGCACTTGCCTGTTGATTTGATAAGTGGCAACTCTGCCTCCTGGTGTTGAAATTGTAATGCCCCCATCGGTATGGTGAAAGGGCAACTGGCATTTGGCACTAAACTTGGCACTGATAAAACTATGCGATGCACCCGAATCAAATAAAACAATAGCAGGATAATTCAAAACTGTAAAGATACCAGTCATGACGGGTGCTCCCTCTGGAATGTCAGCCATTGTGGTGAAATTCAGCCTGCCCTGCCTCACTTGCACCTTCTGTCTCTTGCCTTGGTTCTGATTGACATTCTGCCCCTGCCTCTGCTGGTTCCGGGGGCAATTCTTGGCATAATGCCCAGTGTTGCCACATGTGAAGCATCGATTGTCATTTGCCTGGCGGTACTGCTGCTGCTGGTTATTCCTCTGTGCTGGAAACTGGTTGCGGTTGGGTACCTGCTGCTGCTGCTGCTGCTGAGGTCGGATTACCCATCGCCCTTGCTGCTGCTGGGGCCCCCTGCCCTGGGTGTCGGACACAATCCTGAAGCGCTGTGGCTGAGCTGAGGGTCCTGCCATGGGGGTCTTCCTCTTCTTCTCTGCCTGTCTAGCTGTAATGCAGTCCTCTTGGGAGATAGCCATGTTGACCAGCTCATTGTAGCTGTTAGCCCTGACGGTGTTGAGACGATCCCGGAGCTTAGTGCTGAGCCCCCTTCTGAATCTGTCCCTCTTCTTCTCATCTGTATCCGCATGATATCCCGCATACTGGCACAAGTCATTAAAGGCCTGAGCGTACTGCAACACTGTCCTGTTGCCCTGAGTGAGTGCCAAGAACTCATTGAGCTTCCTGTCCATGATCCCGGCTGGTATATGGTGTCCTCTAAAAGCTGCCTTGAACTCCCTCCACTCCACTTCTCGGTCCTCTGGCTGCATAGCAAGAAAATGATCCCACCAAGTCCTTGCAGGTCCGCGAAGCTGCTGGGTGGCGAACCTGACTTTGGTGACTTCTGAGCAAACTCCATGGAGTAGTGGGAATTTGGATTCCACCACTCGCAGCCACACATCTGCGTCAAGTGGGTCCTCCGCCCTTGTGAACAGTGGAGGCTGGGTGCTGAGGAATTCCTGATAAGTGGCCGCCGCGGGGTGACGCTGGTGGTCTCCACCACCATAATGTTGGGGTGGTGGCTGACGTTGAGCCAGCTGCCTCAGGATCTCATTCTGCTGAGCCATGAGCTCCTGCAGAGTGGGAGGTGGGGGCGGCGGTGGAACGTGCTCGTTCTGGCCACGACGCTGCCTCCCGGCCATCTGAAAAACCACATACTTACTTAACACCACAGTTCCAAATTTCAAGATTTTTATCACGGGGACAAAGTCAAAACAGCATGATAGATTCCGACTTCAACAAAAGGGATTTTAAGAGGCATAAATTCTTTCTTCCAAATTTAAACTGATAAAAGCATCCATCAACCAAGCTCCCAAGAAAGTTTAACACGATTACATCAAATTGTTCCATAATGACTCAACTCTACCTAGCCTAGTACCCCAAGGGTGCAAAAGCTAAGCTAGCTACGAGGAGTCTGACTATCCAACTTCTAAGTTTATCCTGAACACCTAGTGAGCAAACGAAGCGACACTCGACTCGGGGGAAGGTGGTCTTCCCGAGCCAGCAGTGTCCACACTGGAGGCAGGATCATCTCCTCCCTCAATGTCCACGTCCTCGTTGGCCTCCTGGTCCTGGATCTCCTGGTGGTGCATGTCCAGGTGCTCGTTAGCCTCAGCAAGCTGCTGCTGAGTGTTAATGAGCTGATCCTCGAGGACCTCGATGGTGTTCTCCCTGGTACCTACCAGCTCCTCCAACTCCTGAATATCAGTGGATAGCTGCTCCACCTGCAAGTCCTTCTCCACCATTTCCTGAGATAGGTCAACCACGAGCTCCTCTCTGTTATCCAGCGTGATCTTTGTTGCCTCCAGCAGTGCCATCAGATGGGACATTGCCTCACCGCGCATCACCTGCAGACGGTACAGAGCATTCATGCACCGTACTGTCAAATGCGCAGTCTGACCTGGGTAGATGGCCCAGATATCCTTGGCATGCTCCACCCGATCCTTCCACATTGGGTCGTCCTCCTTCTCAGCGGGGAACAAGCCAATGGGGTGGGTAGCCAGCTCCAAGGGATGGAATCCGCAGAAGGTAGTCAATCCATGCAGAGCGATCGCCTCGATCGTGTCCTCTGCCCGGTACCCGAAAGACTCGGAGTCCAAGGAGCGCCATCCTGGCTGCACGGGATGAGGTTCCAAGGTCATCCTCACCCTACAGCGAGGCACTCGGTGCTTCTCGAACTGCTGCACCGCGTACTGAGGGGGTGTCGTGTATCCGGCCCCCTGAAGTACTTCCCACAAAATGCGGGGAAAGCCCTCTCGTGCAAGTCCGTCAGTGTGGGTCAGTGCATTTCCGTCATCGGAGGATCCGTGGGAAGTCATCTGTGTACGGTTCAGCGTAAGTAAAAGAAAAAGAATTATAAAAAGAACAAGGAAAGGTAAAACTCAGCCTTTCTCTAGTTAAGTAAAAAGGCACTAGGGACCTAGTTGGTTGTTATCTTGTTTTTAAGTCCTTTACTCAGTTATCCATTGCTTAATTATGAATGCATGCATGCTCGTCCTGAACGACCTCACAACAAGATAAAAGGAATAGGGAGGAACTCCCACCCTGTAAAAGTGGCCTGTAGGGCCTAGTTTCTTAGCCACCTAGCTACCCTTCTATTATCCTAAGGCTTCACGTCCTAGGTCTATCCTGCTCGCCCTACTATCTATCCAACATTGTTTCTATCAAATTTTACTTGGAAAATTGATGGTATTTACATTTTATTGATTCCTCTGTGGTGGTACAAGCTCCGATACCAGCTGTGGCGGAACTGCCCGAATTATTCCAACTTAAGTGCCCAAGTCCCGCCTTAGAGGCTAGACCACACTTAAATGGGAATAACCCGTCAATCCCTCGGATCTAGTCCGACACGGCCACTGACAGGATCAAGTACCACAATCTCACTCGAAGGTGAGTCACAGAGCAAATACAATAAAGCATAAAACCATACATATCACAATGTTAAATTATTACATCACCATCATCATCATCGGAGTTTTTTTTTGCAATAGTAACCATCATTGTTCGAAGTGCAGCGGAATAAAACTAACGATAATTAAACAGAGAGATGGGGAAGCCTGTCCCATCACTCCTCATGCTTCTCCTCAGCCGAGGCAGGGTCCCACTCAACAGTCCAACCCGGTGGCAGGGTGGTCGGCCAAGTTATCCCAGCAACCATCTCCTCCAGAGAACCTGTAAAAAATTATGCCACAAGCAAGGCTGAGTATACTAATACTCAGCTAGACTTACCCGGTGTGAGGAGTCTACTCCTCTACCTCTAGACATGTAGCTGTTTGGCTGTGGGGTTTGGTTGCCAAAAGCACTAGCTGAGTTTCTAAGTCAAGATTTTAACTTAGTCAAGTTAAGTGTGACTCTCTTAAGGCTAAAAGTGTACTATCTATTCATACAAAGTAGCGAACATTTTAGCAATCAACATCTTATATCATCTCCGCATCATTCCACTTGTTACTCAATGTAGCAGCATGGATCAAGCAGTCTCATTAGCTGCGAGAAGCAGACGATTCGAATCGAGTTTTTATCCTTGCAAGGTAAACCTAAACACACGACATGCAGGGGCACTCCGTCCCCACACACATCAACCGTCCCCATCGATTCCCCGTCAGCAGAGAGGGGCTCACCGCCTTGGCGTACAATGCCTCACTGACCCCGACTGGCCGTCGTGCAATGACCGCACTTGTACCCACCATAACCGGAATGGGAGACCTCGTCTCAGGTCGCGTGAGGAGGGCAATCTGCTGCCAGGTTCAATCAGGTACTAGGCTTACCGATTTACCATATTTCTCGGCATGTGCTTAGTACGTTCAAACGCTTGACTCACGGTACCACACCTTAATCCTTATTCAAATTTTTATCCCGTAGACAACCAATCCCCATGGATTGTTGCCCACAACCCAACATCATTATGATACGAAAGTGGATACAATCAATTTCCTGACCTCGCGCGAGTGCTAGAAAAATCACTCGACTTCTACCGAGATTCCTGATTAATAAAGCAGCTACTCGACTTAGCATACTAGTATTCATCTCAATGGGATTCCTGAGATCATGCAACTAGGGTTTCAGTCAACTCCTACACCTAAGTGCACAATCAATCCTACAATCATTAAGTATAGTAAAATAGCATAAATAACAGGTTATGCATAAAACCGGGGCTTGCCTTCCAAAGTAGTGGCAGGCAGGTCCTCTAGTGCAGGCTCGGGTGCTGGATCTGGGGCTACCTCCTAAGCAGCTCCTTGCTCCGGCACGAGGATGTACTCTCCGTCAGCAAGATTACAGTCTATCGAAATGAAATGAACATGTATGTCATGATTATGCAGGATTTAAGAACAATAAGCTAAAGAAACTAAGTTAAGAAGTAACTTAGGGTTTCTTAGTCATGCGGGGCTTCTAGTGGTATATATATATAGATACCTAGACTTATGACCCTTTTAAGTTTAGGTTTTCTTTTAGGATAACATAGTGGAATTTGCATTGTCTTTATAGAACTTAGTAGACCATTTTACAAAGGTTTTAGTATGACCTTAAATTCCCTTATCCATTTTCCTTTCTTTAATTTCCATTTAGGGTTTCTAGTGTAGGTTGAACTACAACAGGGTTTTAATAATTTCCAAAAATTCTGTAAAAAATTACAGTGGGTTGCCCTTTGCTATTCTAACTTGTTTTAAGAAGTTGAGGCTTAAAGTATAAAAGTTAGGCTTTAAACAAAAATAACAAAAGTTAGGCAAAATGGGCCACTTCCCACTACACCTCCTAGTTAGGGGTAGGTTCTGCCCTAAAGGTTATTTTTGTTGGCATCCTCTGGTAATAATAGGCCTCTGTGCTAAAAATCACAGAAAACTAAGGGGTGGTTATTTAGTTATGATTTTCTTAAGTTTAATGTCAAAAAGGCACTTTCTACTACCTTATTGTTTGAAAAATGTCAAACAGCAGATTTCATATTTTTCTTAGGTTCTCTCTAATAAAACAGTAGTTATCCCAAGGGTGGGGGTGTTTTTACCTTGGGGCCATTTTTGTAGAGTTTTTCTAAGTTTCACTTGTTTTATTAAAACAACAAGGATCTTACTTAGTTTACACTAAAACAGGGTATGATATATTTTTCCAGTGAACTACATTGAATAAGTAGCCTAACAAAAATAGAGGTACCCTCTGGTTCATTAATTTAATTACATTTTCTATTTTCCTTATCCTTAAGCATATTATAGAATAAGGGGTAAAACTAACTCAAATGGAGTGGACAGAGAGGTTTAACATTTTTAAACATGTTAGTAGGTAAATATAAACTTCTCCAAATTTTCCTAACCCTAGTCAAATAGCCTAACTATTTTTCTTACTATTATTTAGCTTTTGGACAAAACTAACATTAAATCAGAACTTTTAAGTTTTCCACAGTACCAAAGGGGTTTTATATTTTTCTTAAATAGGTTACATTAATTTGAGTCTGACAAAATTGGTTTGACCAAATTTGGATGATTTAAACAGAAGTTATGCATTTTCAAAGTTGCTGTTCAATTTAAAACAGATTTAATTAAGGTTTTCTGGAAAAACAGTTTACACCGGGGTCCCTGGGTTTAAACTAAATCCATCCTCACAAATCTACCCCCACGCCACTATTCCCCTGTGTCGCTGACATTACACAGAACCCCCTGACCTTTCTTCCCTCTCACCCGCAGTCCTTCCCCTCACTGAAACAGTAACCGCGGGAAAGAAAAGGGCGGCGCGGCTTACCGGCGGCGAGGGAGGTCCGGCGAAGGGTGGGGTAGGCTTGAGGAGACTCTGGCGGTCACGTCGAGGTACGGCTCGGCGTCGGAGGTGGCCGGAATCGCCCGGTCCACGCGTGCAGGCGGGTGTCCTCGTCAGCGGCGAGTATACCGGCCAAACTACGGCGAACTGGCGCAATCCAAGGGCACGGTGAGCATCACGGGGTCACGCAACGACTGTGTGCACAAGGAATCGAAGGATGGTGGAGTGGCTTACCCGGTCCACGTGCTCCGGCGGGGGTGAGAGCTCCGGCGAGCGTGGACTGGCTTCTCCGGCGAAGGGAACTCCGATTCCTTGCTCGGGGAGCTTCACAGAGGTGTGCACAAGCTTTTCCGAGGGCAGGACGGGGTTGGGGATTGCTCTGCTGGCCGGTCTACGGTGGCAGAGGGGTTGGGCGGCCGCGGGCTCGCTGCGCACGGGCAAACGGCGACGAGCAAACTCCGGTGAGGTGTGGAGGGTGTGCGGAAAGGTGTAGCCGAAGCCTGGGAGGGATTTATAAGCTCGGGCGCGGGCCACGGCGCGGGTTTGGCTCGGGCGCGGCGCGGGGCATGCAAGGGCGCGCGCGAGCGTGCTCTGGCGCGGGCAGAAGGCGTCGAACACGTGGCAGTGAGTTTCTTCCAATGTTCAAACGCTTCCAGAGATCGCAAACGTGCGAATCTCGCCATGAATCCGGCGCAGACCTCCTCCTGGCACCTAGGGCTATCTCACATGTGTGAGTTCCAAGGGATGATACGCCCTAGATAGGGAGATAGACGGGCGCCAAATCTGGCTTGTCTCCCTGCCCGCTCAGCGACAAAACTGATGTCAAGTGTTGTCAAACTTCTGAGTCTCGGTCTCAAATTTTTCCAGGGGGTGCCTTAAGTGGTATAGCACATTTTTGGTATAGAACCCAAGTGGTTTTGGCGCCATCTTCAAAGTGAACACGGCTGGTCTTTGGGTTAGGGCTAAAATGTGACTTAGAGGGAAATAGAGAGCTCTAGCTCTCTCTCCACTTGGAGATTTGAATTGAGGTTTCTCCAGGGGCCTTTTTGCAATATTTCCCTCCCTTAATTGATGGTTACAATGTTGCTTAGGGTTTGGGCAAAAGTTACACACACTTGCACCCTTGTTCACTCTCTTTCCCCCCTTTTACTTAGGGTTTTGGAAGGTAGGGCCTTTGAGAGGCCTAGGGTTCTTCTCCCCTTATTACCCAAGGTAGCAAGTGTGCAAGGATTAGGGTAATGCTTCTTATGTCATTGGCCACTTGATTAGCACAAGAGCTCCAAGGTTCTCATGTGGTGCCCTAAGTCTTTACCTTTGTGAAAATAGCTTCTAGTGCCAAGGTGGCTCTAGCCAAGGTAACACCTGGGGTGTTACACACGAGTGAGTACAGGTCAGCGTGAACAGTACGAGGCTACTGTTCATCTATTTATAGGCACATGGCGCAGCCTGTGTAAAATTACATTCATGCCCTTTATGTTTGCTATTGACTTAAGGACAGTCCATCGAGGACTAGATAGCCTTTTCCCCTTTAAGTCGGTTCCTCTTTCTGCCATTGAGCCGAAGCTCCCTTACGCGTAGCTTCGGAACTGCATCGACCTTCGTCTCGACCATGATTTCCATATCGTGTACAGTTTTATTCCGAATCCGAAGATACCTATATATTATACTTGGAGAACATTGTTAAATCATGTTTTTGAGGACCTTCGAAAGATGAAGGCCCCCAACAGTTCTAATGGCAAATCTGTAATTTATTGGGCTCCTCTAAGGGCCTCTTTGGGAGTGAAATATCTTTACACTACCATTTTATGTCATAAATTGTTTGGTTGCAATTCTGAAAACTATGTTTTCAAAATTATGGTATTCTAGATACCATGGTATTTTTTATATTAAAAACTCCAGTCCAACTCAAAGTTTTCAAAGCATGGCTAGCTTTTGCTTAATACCATGGTTTACAATGTTGTATCCAAACAATGTTTCTAAAAACCATGGTATTTTGGAACTGCTAATACTACGGTGTTGTCATGACAATTGTAAAATATAGTATTGTAAAATTATAGGTCTGAGAAACATTGTTGCCAAATAGACCCTAAGTTTTGTCAAAAATGTAGTCCAAACGAAATAAAGGGGGTGTTTGGTTCACTTCCTAGGCGTGCCTGGCTCGCACTAGCTCAGCCAGGCTACAATTGGCCTGATTGAGTGCATACAACACAACTTGTTTAGTTGTTTGTTCGTGTCAAGTTTGATTCACGATAGATGTTGTTTGGTTGCTTGCATAAATATTTGTTGCATGAGTTAAAAAATTGTTAAATAAATGAAAATGTATTAATAGACATTGATTATATGTGAAAATTATTTAATAGACACTAATTACATGTTAATAGACATTAATTACATGCTAATCCTAAAACGTAATTTTTTATTTGGAAAATGCATATCATGTGTGGTCTAGTTTCATTTAGGAACATAAATATGAAATTGGTTCGGTGATTAAATCTTTTAATTAGAAGATATAATCGAAAACCAATAACAAAGTGTCTCGATTTGTGTGCACAAGTTAAGCAGCTAGCGTGGCTCAGCATGGCTGCGCGCGTGAGACCACCCGTGAGCATGCTGGTGGTGCTTTAAGTTTCATGCCAGCTTGTCTCTGAACATGCAACCAACCAAACAAACACCGCTTTTTACCAACGGATGCAACTGCATCTCTAGAAAAGACAACCAAACGCCCTAAAGCTATTGTGCATAAAGCTGTTTGGTTTGAACAATTTTAAAATAGGTTTGCCGTTAAATGAATAGTGGGTGTTTTTTGTTAAATGAATAAATTAAAGTTTGCTTTGCCTCATTCCATCCAAGACCAGTGGTTGGATTCTTGAACTCCATGAACCATGTGTGCGAACACAAGATTGATTTGTCCCTTGTGGTTTGGATTGATGATGAGTGATTGTTAATATAAATAGTACTTTGGTGTTAGTGGATTAACCAGAGTATGAGATTATGTGTGTACAACCATGTCTCTCGGCTTGTGGTGTGATGTGGAGCACAGGGACGGTGGTCGACGACAAAGGTGAAGGTCATGCAGGTTCATGTCGTTGGGCCGAGAGTGGCAAATGACGAGCGTAGGGACTTGACCAAAGGACCGGAGAAGCAGGATGACTAACCGTGGTGGATGACATCTGGGACACGCACCAGCACAAGGACGTGTGAAAGCGGATCGTGTGGCCAAACCTTTTCGTTGTCTTTGGTTGCTTCCCTATGACTTAGACAAACATAGTTAGCAATTAATCCAACTAACTAAGTGTAGGAAAGATACATTTTCTCCTTGGCTTCTCCACTTTTCTTGTAGAAATGAGTTAGTAGCCAAAATGCACTTTTCATTGTCTATAAAATAGCCAAAGATTTGCTGTTATGGGCCTCACAGAACTGGTTAGCCAAAGTCATGAAATGTTGCATCATGTTGAGCCTAGATTACTCTTTTGTTTGATGCACATGTTGGAATTATTTGAATTTGGGGCATGTTTGAATTTGAATCCAAAAGAGAAAAACAAAAGGAAAAGGAAGTATGAAGTTCAGAATAAAAGAAAAAGGTAAAAAAGCCCAGTCCGCTCCCCCTTCCTGGCCTTTTGGCCCACCAGGCCTAGTCCACCCCCGCGCGTCCGCTCGCCCTCTCCCGCTGACAGGTGGGTCCCACCTATCGGCGCCGTGCCTCGCTCGCTCGCTCGCTCTCTCCCTCTCTGCCTAGTGGGGTCATCACATCAGCACCATTCGGCTACTCGCCCGCGCGCCCCCTCGCTGACTCACGGGCCGTGCCCATTAGACCCATCCCCTCCCCTCGCAACCGTCGCGCCCGCGCCCATGGTGTGCGCTCCACGCGGTCAAACCGCGCCCACGCCCCACGACTCACCCACGCACATCGCCCGAGCACCTAGGTGAAGACTCGGCGACCCCCTCAGCTCGCCCATGTCCCTCATTCGCTCTCTCCCTGCCCTCATACTCACCCAGCTCGCATCGCCGCCCCTACCTTTGCCCCACTATTTCGCCATCGTCGTCGAGCCTCTGCCATCGCCTCAACACGGTGAGCTTCGCCTGAGCTCTGTGCATCGAGAACCCGTTGTGGTTTCCCCTTTCACTAACCCCTCTACCTGGTCCGCACCTAACCTCTCCCCTACGCAGGCCAGAGTTCACCGTCGCCACGATTCCTCTTCGTCCGGCCAACCGAAGTCCCCACGCGTCGTGCCAAGCTGACCCGAGCGCCGCCTCTAGGTAAGGAACCTCCCCCTGCCCTTCTTGTGCGTTAATTTTGTCTCCTCGTGAGGAATTTGGTCTCGTCGGAGCCACTCCTCGTCGGGCCGTCGTGCCTTCACGGTGTTCGGCCAGTACAGTCCCTCCCAGTGCCCAAACCTAGGCGTAGAGTACTCCTACCCCCCTCACCGAAGCTCATGCCGGCCTTGGTGCACTGGATTGTCCCCCATCACGGTGGGTATGGCTCGCCGTAGTGTTCTTCAGTCCACCCGAGACCCTCCTCCGTCGTCTGCCCGCATCGGCCCCGTCCTCACGACCCAAGCTTCGCCATAATGCTCGCAAGGCCCTCCCTAACCTCCTTGGCCTACCCAGACCACCCCAACACCCCTAGAACCCTGGCCTGCCTTGCCTCCAGCATCTATGCCGCCGTGGGTGCAAGTAGTGCTGCACTGGCTGGCCAGGGACTGTTAAGCCCCTGGACGCCCGATCCTGGCCGCTCACCCCTGATCTGATGGCCCAGGTTTTTGGATAACGGTTCTCGTGGTTCATTGAACTAGGGCCGTTGATCTAAGATCTGGTGGCTAGAGCGCCCTGCGCCCTCAGCGCGTCGTTGTCACGTGGGCCACGCGCGTCAGCGTCGCGTCCCACCCTGAGCCCCACCTATCAGGCGCCCACGTCCATGCGCCCGCACACCGTCCGCCAGTTCTAATCTCATCTGTCGATCCGAGATCTAACAACTGAAAAGGTCTGATACCCCTTCGGTTTGTCGTTTTGTTAAAAGAACCCTCGGTTCTCGGGTATTAGAAGTTGTTGTCCTTATTTCTTTTAGATGTGCCCCTGGTTTATTGCAAAGAGGACCCTAGGCTTGATGAGGACATCACTTCTATACATACAATGAATGGACCGATAACACGATCGCGTGCACGACAACTAAATCTCCAGGTACGTTCTACCCTAGTCAATTGTGTTTCAGAGCTTACGCTTGGGGCCATGGATGTTTTGATGATTACGAACTTTGGAGAGGACCAAAAAGGACTTGGGAAAGGCCCAGGTGTTGAGAAGGAGTAGCAAGGGCGCCACAACAGGAAGGAATCATGTCCGACTCGGCTGCGACTCCATCTCGGGTTCCAGGACCAGTCTGCACTAAAATGGACGCCCAAGATGCATCTGGACTCCTATTGCGACGGACTTGATATAGTTGGAAAGATAAGGAGATTATCTAACCAACCCAACTGATTCCACCCTAAAATTCGTTCGGAGTCAACGGGAATCGTCAAAACAAGTCAGAGTTCAGATTCTGTTTTGGTGCTGCGACACCGTCTGTTGGGCCGTTGGCCCGTGTATCGCGTCAGAGCCCATTAGAGGCGAGTCCAGGGGTCACGCATGCCCTAATACTCTATTTATTCAGCAGCCGCCGTCACATTAGGGTTGGGTTTTGCTTAAGTTTAGATCTGTCAAGAACAGTCGCCGTAGATCGGTTTGTGAGACCCCAACTTGTGAGCTTAATCATTCATCTGCAATATTCTAGATTGTGTTCTTTCTTGTTCTTGCTTGTGTCTTCGATTTGTAGGCAAGGATTAGCCTTCGTGGTGAGGTCAATCGCGCAGCGCACGGTTGATAACCAGAGGAGAAGTGGTGTTGCGATTGCGGGGTTCTAGTCGTGTTGATTGGAAGCCGGATCGTCTGTGTGACATCTCCACCAAATCGATAGTTATCTTCACCCGACGGAAGATCGGGCACCCCGTTCCTATCAGGGCTTGTATTTAATCACAGAAATAGGTTTAGTTTAGGGTTTTAAATTCCAAAACTTGTGAATCTCATATCTTTTGCATATGAACTCCAAATTGGATGGTTCAAATTGTAAAATGTTCATAATATTATTCTCTATCTGTTTAAATTATATTCACCCATTGTCTGCATGTCTTAATTTTGTGGCTAGACTCTAGGTTGATTTAAGTAATAGGATATTTATTAAAGAATAAAATAAAAGGGTAAAGCCCTAATGAATATTCAAGTGTGTAGTTTTGTAAACTTAAATTAATTTAGTGTAACCCCATCCCCGGAATAACTTTATTTAAGCAAGGAATTTATTGAGATAAACATAGTTAGATAATATTAGACCCTTAAACATAGTGGTCCACCATAGAACCTAGAGTTCACTTGTGTATCTGTACTTTCCTACTGAACCTATGTTTGATCTGTTACATAAGTTTGGTGTGATGTTCTTTGTTATTCCCCAAGTGTGCTGAATAAATGATTGCTTTGCGTAAACAACGAGCAGTCCGTAGTTCCCGAGTGTATTGTAGGAGACTTCCCTGAGCAGCAACCTGGTGAAGGCAAGTGTCCTCTAACCCATTATGTCCTATTCACTTTATAATTCAATGTCCCGCATACCATGATCAACCTAAGGATTGACTAGTATTTGTTGGTATCTTGTTTATGATTGCTAAATCACAAAACAAGGCAACATAAGTATTATATGAAAAGGACCTTCGTCCTTCGAAGCATCAAATCCCTTCGGGCTTGATGATTCTCGAACAAAGGTTATGAAGAACAAGTTTTCATCATCCATAAATACAGAAATGTATCTTCAAATGTAACATTATAATAATTATCTATATCATATTAAACATTAGATAACATTGAAGTTTATATCATATATTAACAAAGTAATATATGATATATATTTATTGTATTGATACATTCGACTTGCTCAAAGGAGAAAATGAGAGTGCATCTCAATTCTACAAGAATAGTATAGGGGGACTGTTCATCTATTTATAGGCACGAGACGCAGCCTAGATAAAAATACATTTATGACCCTAACATATACACATAATCCTAATACAAGACATTAGGGTTTAACTAGTCTTTTCCTCTTCGACTCAACATCGTGTTTGACGACATTCGTAACCTCCTTAAGCCGAAGCTACCATCCTGTAGCTTCGACATTCAATCTTATTGCTTATAGACAATTTCTCTGTCTTGATGACCTTCGGCAGAGAAGGTGACCCCCAACAGTAGCCCCTTCGTGGTGCTAGGTCATTTTTTCATAATGAGCTCGATCCGTGAAAAACACGAAGGCTTCTGAATTCCGAAGGTCAGAAAACCCCTTCCCTAAGCTTGTTATTAAAAACGAATAAAAATTTACGACCTTTGCCGGTCCATCGATCAATCAGTATGCGTTACGGCGGTTCACCTTCTTCACCTACAGGGCTATATAAACAGATGAGTTGGTGAGAAGTTACCGCAACATTCATTGTTATTACATCGTTGTGCTGTTGAAAAAAATACTAAAGCCGAAGCTTTCTGTTTTCTGTGCACTTGCTGTGTAAGCTTTGGAAAAACGTTAAGTTAGTTGAATTTAGCTTCATTTTAAGGACTGAAATGGCTAGGATCAGGTCTACTGCTAGAGTAGCAAACAAAGGTGAGGATACTGAAGCAACTGAGACGACCCTGATCTCAGAAGTAATGAAACGTTTCAGGTTCGTTGTTCAAGAGGGAGAAGAGGTTATCCTGGATAAGGATGATGCTATTGCCGAAGCTACTAGTGATGACGAAGAAGATGATGGCATTTTGAGCCCAAGCAAGCCTAGCCATATTAAATTTAGAAAATCTACTATTAAGGCAGAAGATTTGGTTTTAATGAAGAAGTTAGGATATTTTGGAAAAAATGTTGATGAATTAATATGGTTTATTGGGGAAGAAGTAGTTCCAGAGCCAAGAAATGATGAAGTCGTTGTTTTTAAGAGCTTCTTCAGAGCGGGACTTCGGTTCCCTCTGTACAAAATGATCGGTGAAGTTTTGAAGAAGTTTGAAATATATCTTCATCAACTAACTCCAAACACTATAGTCAGGCTTAGTGTATACAATACATATGGGCTTATGAAGTAAAGGAAAAAGTGCTAATGCTGAAGGATTCTGCAGAGTACACAAGCTTCATTATCAAACCAAAGCAAGGGCAGATGCTTACATAAAAACTTCGGATGCTACAATTTCGCATACCGGAAAGACACAAAGGCTCCAGCGATTGTCTATCGCACCAAGTGGCCTATCGGTTGTACAAATGAATGATTTTATGTAAAAGCTGATGAGAAGAAAAGGGAAAACTTATGAGCATGGTAATGAGTCCCTTGAAATTAAGCTTCGGTATGACGAGGCCATTGTGTAACATGTAGCTCGGCTCCCCATGCCAATTGGCCCAAGTGGAATTTAGAGTTGTGACAGAGCACATTTGTACTCGAGATTTGGTGGAAGAATATCTGGCTAACAAAACCTTTCCAACATTTGGTGGATGGGGAATGCCGGAGAAGATGGAAGAAGGGAAAAAATTTGAGCTTGTTCGATTGCCATACCGGTTCAAGTTTTAGAACACTTTCAGCGACCGCTGTGCCTAATGGTTGGAAATGATAGAGAAAATGTGCAATGAGATCCTTGGGAACTATACGAAGAAAAAGGATCAATTGATGACAGCTGCCTTCGGTACTCGGCAGAAACGAAGGCTGAACCGGGTAATGGACACCCTTGGCTTTGAGTATCCGGACTATGAAAGGCTTGATGAAGAAGCTGGGGGAGCAAAGAAAAAGAGAATTGTAAGCATTTTGAAAAGGCAAGCAATGCGATAAATTGAAAAAGACAAACAGAGGGCTGCTTCCAAGAAACAAAAAATTCAGCGGATCTGAAGCTTTCGGCTCCCAAAAAGAGAAAGTCCTCAACTTTGGCCCCTATCAAGGCGAAGGTACAAGATCCACCAGACAAGATTGCTGGCACCTCTTCGTCCTCTTCTATCGGCGTTACAGAAATCCTAAAGGTAATGATTGAACCCTTACTGTTTGCTATGCTAAGTCCCCTAGGGTCAGATCTGACTAGCTTATTGCAGTCAAAGGAAAAAGGGGTTGAAAAAGGTGCGGAAGAGGAGAAGAAGACTACTTCGGCGACTAGGGGAAATGAGGGTGGTCAGAAGAAACGTCGCATGATGGCTGTGATGAGGGCTATCCATAAGACCCCACCCCCGGTCTCGACAGAAAAATTGCTGCCCCATCGATGCCAAAGCTCATTAAACGACCGCTGAAGCTGAAAATAGCGAAGGCCCTCTTGGAACCATAATGTCGGAGATTGACAAGATTATAGCTGATGTGGATCCTGAGAGGGAAATGGCTAAAGTGACGCTGGTAGAGCTTTTCCCTTAAAGATGAAAGAATTAGAAGGAGTTTCTTCGGAGAACAAGAGTTGGACCTACGTCACTTGGGTGGCTAGGAACTCTCCGAAGAAGATATCTCTGAGCTGAAAGAATTCGCTATTGCTGGCGGCTACAAGCCTGGATACGTGCTCTTTGGTGGTGTTGACGAAGAAATTCTAGGGTGCATCCCTGATCGTGCCGGAGCAAAGATTGTCAATACTTTATCAAAGAGCATCAGATTCCCAACACTCGAACGAGATCTAAGCAACTATAGGAGGCAACATATTACTGGAAGCTTGTTCTATTCAAATTTTAAGGTGCAAATTTCAATGTTTACCTCTTTATTTTATTAATTTTTAAATTTCAATAGTTTCAGGCTAATGTAGCTTCGACTTTTTCAACAGAGCCTACTACTGAGCAAAGCTTTGAAGCCGCAACAGGAAAATGAACATAGAAAGAACGAGCTTGTTGTCAGTAACTTGGAAGAAAAAGTGAAAGAACTTGAAAATCTTCTGGAAGAAAAGGATTCTAAGATTAAAACTGCCGAAGCGGACCTGGCCGAAGCTCACCTTCGGATTGAAAACCAAGCTTCTCAAATTTCTGATCAAGACAAACAGCTGAAAAGGCTGAACATAGAGCTTGAAAAGTGAATTCAAATTTATAAGAAGCTGGAATTTGCTATGAGCACGAAATTAAAGAACTTAAAGATGAATTCAAAGCCAAAGCGGAGAAAAGTTCTAAACTATATGAAGCCCTAAGAATGCTTCGGGACACCTGCTCCGGCTTCTCAACTCGGTGCTCCCTTCGTCTGCGTGAAATTTTCAATTCGGTCGGGGCAATGTCAGGAGAAGCGAATTATTCTACCGACGATATTCCAAAGGCTCTTGAGTTTGTCGAGAAAGAAGTCAATGAATTTAACAAAGTGATGGTGGGGCATGGAGATTTTTGCGCCCTAGTGGCTGCCTGAAGGACTGCTACTATATTTGCAAAAGCTAGGTGTAAACACTTGAAAAAGCAGCCGGAAATTTGGACGAAGCGTGGGTAACAGATTTATTACCCAAATTTGGACGAAGGGTGGCCGAGAAGTAGCCGGAAACAAAGCTCGGGCTCTCCTTGACGAAGTATGAAAAACATCCTTACTCTCCCCGTCTGTTTTTCCCGCTTCATACTACTAAACATTTTATATGATAAATTTTTTAGGTTGATATTGACGAAGAGTGAAGAACCGAAGCTGAAGGATTTTGGTGTAATCTTAGAGAAATTCTTGTAACTTTTGTACAAAAAAGTATTTAGGTAAAAAAATTAATGTAATGGAAACAATGAAAAGTTGGCTTGTAATATACCATTACCTTTGCAATCTTACCTTCGTCTGCTATCGTTCGCTTTGGTGTGGACGAAACCACCTTGTTTGTTTTGAGCTGAAGGCAAAAAATACCTTCCCTTCTTTTCGTTCACATCAAAGCATTTTCAGGACAAAGTAAAAAACATCTTTTTTATTCATAAGAGAGCATTTTGGAGCCAAAGGCAAAAAAGTGCCTTCCCTTAGTGTCTTTTGCGATGCGCCATGATGTGATGAAGCTACAGATGTCTAATGCATGTTTGTATGAATGCAAAATATGATGTGATGAAATGTGCAAGTGTATGCCGAAGATAGAAAACTCACACAAATACACACCAAGATTCTGCATCCCTTTAGGAACGACTTTGGAGTCTCTTCATCTCTTACTTAGGTGGTATTTTAGCTCTGCATTCCCTTAGAAATGACTTTGGAGCTAAGCTCTACATTGTAACACCCCAGGTGTTACCTTGGCTAGAGCCACCTTGGCACTAGAAGCTGTGTTCAATGGTGAAGACTTAGGGCACCACATAGGAACTTTGGAGCTCTTGTGCTAATCAAGTTGCCAATGACATAAGAAGCATTACTTTAATCCTTGCACACTTACTACCTTAGGTAATAAGGGGAGAAGAACCCTAGACCTCTCCAAAGCCCTACCTTCCTAAAACCCTAAGTAAGGGGGGGAAAGAGAGTGAGCAAGTGGGCAAAGCATGTGTAAATTTTACCCAAACCCTAAGCAACATTATAACCATCAATTAAGGGAGGGAAATATTGCAAAAAGGCCCCTAGAGAAACCCCAATTCAGATCTCCAAGTGGAGCGAGAGCTAGAGCTCTCCATTTCCCTCTAAGTCACATTTTAGCCCTAATTCAAAGACCAGCCGTGTTCACTTTGAAGATGGCGCCAAAACCACTTGGGTTCTATACCAAAAATGTGCTATACCACTTAAGGCACCCCCTGGAAAAAGTTGAGACCGGGACTCAGACATTTGACAACACTTGACATCAGTTTTGTCGCTGAGCGGGCAGTGAGACAAGCCAGATTTGGTGCCCGTCTATCTCCCGATCTAGGGCGTATCATCCCTTGGAACTCACACATGTGAGATAGCCCTAGGTGCCAGGAGGAGGTCTGCGCCGGATTCATGGCGAGATTCACACGTTTGCGATCTCTGGAAGCGTTTGAACATTGGAAGAAACTCATCGCCACGTGTTCGACGCCTTCTGCCCGCGCCAGAGCACGCTCGCGCGCGTCCCCGCATGCCCCGCGCCGCGCCCGAGCCAAACCCGCGCCGTGGCCCGCGCCCGAGCTTATAAAGCCCTCCCAGGCTTCGACTACACCCTTCCGCGCACCCTCCACACCTCACCGGAGTTAGCTCGTCGCCGTTTGCCTGTGCGCAGCGAGTCCGCGGCCGCCCAACCCCTCTGCCACCATAGCCCGGCCAGCAGAGCCATCCCCAACCCCGTCCTATCCTCGGAGAAGCTTGTGCACACCTCCGTGAGGCTCCCCGAGCAAGGAATCGAAGTTTCCTTCGCCGGAGAAGCCAGTCCACGCTCGCCGGAGCTCTCTACCCCGCCGGAGTACATGGACCGGGTAAACCACTCCACCACCCTTCAATTCCTTGTGCACACAGTCGCTGCGTGACCCCGTGATGCTCACCGTGCCCTCGGATTGAACCAGTTCGCCGTGGTTTGGCCGGTATACTCGCCGCCGACGAGGACACCCGCCTGCACGCGTGGACCGGGCGATTCCGGCCACCTCCAACGCCGAGCCGTACCTCCACGTGACCGCCAGAGTCTCCCCGAGCCAACCCCACCCTTCGCCGGACCTCCCTCGCCGCCGGTAAGCCGCGCCGCCCTTTTCTTTCCCGCGGTTACTGTTTCAGTGAGGGGAAGGACTGCGGGTGAGAGGGAAGAAAGGTCAGGGGGTTTTGTGTAATGTCAGAGACACAGGGGAATAGTGGCGTGGGGGTAGATTTGTGAAAGTAGATTTAGTTTAAACCCAGGGACCTCGGTGTAAACTGTTTTTCCAGAAAACCTTAATTAAATCTGTTTTTAAATTGGACAGCAACTTTGAAAATGCATAACTTCTGTTTAAATCATCCAAATTTGGTCAAACCAATTTTGTCAGACTCCAATTAATGTAACCTATTTTAGAAAAATATAAAACCCCTTGGTACTGTGGAAAACTTAAAAGTTCTGATTTAATGTTAGTTTTGGCCAAAAGCTAAATAATAGTAAGAAAAATAGTTAGGCTACTTGACTAGGGTTAGGAAAAATTGGAGAAGTTTATATTTACCTACTGACCTGTTTAAAAATGTTAAACCTCTCTGTCCACTCCATTTAAGTTAGTCTTACCCCTTATTCTATAATATGCTTAAGAATAAGGAAAATAGAAAATGTAATTTAATTAATGAACCAGAGAGTACCTCTATTTTTGTTAGGTTACTTATTCAATATAGTTCACTGGAAAAATATATCATACCCTGTTTTAGTGTAAAATAAGTAAGATCCCTGTTGTTTTAATAAAACAAGTGAAACTTAGAAAAACTCTACAAAAATAGCCCCAAGGTAAAAACACCCCCACCCTTGGGATAACTATTGTTTTATTAGAGAAAACCTAAGAAAAATATGAAATCTGCTGTTTGACATTTTTCAAATAATAAGGTAGTAGAAAGTGCCTTTTTGACATTAAACTTAAGAAAATCATAACTAAATAACCACCCCTTAGTTTTTTCTGTGATTTTTAGCACAGAGGCCTATTATTACCAGAGGATGCCAACAAAAATAACCTTTAGGACAGAACCTACCCCTAACTAGGAGGTGTAGTGTGAAGTGGCCCATTTTGCCTAACTTTTGTTATTTTTGTTTAAAGCCTAACTTTTATACTTTAAGCCTCAAATTCTTAAAACAAGCTAGAATAGCCTGTGACAACCCACTGTAATTTTTACAGAATTTTTGGAAATTATTAAAACCCTGTTGTAGTTCAACCTACACTAGAAACCCTAAATGGAAAATTAAAGAAAGGAAAATGGATAAGGGAATTTAAGGTCATACTAAAACCTTTGTAAAATGGTCTACTAAAATTGTATAAAGACAATGCAAATTCCACTATGTCATCCTAAAGGAAAACCTAAGTCTAAAGGGTAATAAGTCTATCTATATACCACTAGAAGCGCGCCCCGCATGACTAAGAAACCCTAAGTTACTTCTTGGCTAGTTTCTTTAGCTTAATGTTCTTAAATCTTGCATAATCATGACATACATGTTCATTGCATTTCGATAGACTGTAATCTTGCTGACGGAGAGTACATCCTCGTGCCGGAGCAAGGAGCTGCTCAGGAGGTATCCCCAGATCCAGCACCCGAGCCAGCACCCGAGGACCTGCCTGCCACTGCTTTGGAAGGCAAGCCCCGGTTTTATGCATAACCTGTTATTTATGCTATTTTACTTCACTTAATGATTGTAGGTTTGATTGTGCACTTAGGTGTAGGAGTTGTTTGAAACCCTAGTTGCATGATCTCAGGAATCCCTTTGAGATGAATACTAGTATGACAGGTCGAGTAGTTGCTTTATTTAATTAGGATCTCGGTAGAAGACGAGTGATTTTTCTAGCACTCGCGCGAGATCAGGAAATTGATTGTACCCACTTTCACATTGTCATGATACTAGTTGGTGGACAACAATCCATGGGGATTGGTTGTTTACGAGATGGAAAATGGAATAAGGATTAACGTGCGGATACCTGTGTCAAGCGTTTGAACGTACTAAACACATACCGAGAAATATGGTAAATCGGTAAGCCTAGTACCTGAGTGAACCTGCCCGCAGACTTTACCCCTCACACGACCTGAGACGAGGTCTCCCATTTCGGTTATGGTGGGTACAAGTGCGGCCACTGCACGACGGCCAGTCGGGGTCAGTGGGGCATTGTACGCCAAGGCGGTGAGCCCTGATCTGTTGCCAGGGAATCGATGGGGACGGTTGATATGTGTGGGGACGGAGTGCCCCTGCATGTCGTGTGTTTAGGTTTACCTTGCAAGGATAAAAAAACTCGATTCGAATCGTCTGCTTCTCGCAGCTAATGAGACTGCTTGATCCATTGTACTGCATTGAGTAATAAGTGGAAGTATGATGAGTTGAGATAAGATGTTGATTGTTAATAATGCTTGCTACCATGTATGAGTAGATAGTTCACTTTTAGCCTTAAGAGAGTCACACTTAACTTTGATTAAGTTAAAATCTTGATTTAGAAACTCAGCTAGTGCTTTTGGCAACCAAACCCCACAGCCAAACAGCTGCATGTCTAGAGGTAGAGGAGTAGACTCCTCACACCGGGTAAGTCTAGCTGAGTATTAGTATACTCAGCCTTGCTTGTGGCATAATTTTTTTATAGGTTCTTTGGAGGAGATGGTTGCTGGGATAACTTGGCCGTCCACCTTGCCACCGGGTTGGACTGTTGAGTGGGACCCTGCCTCGGCTAAGGAGGAGCATGAGGAGTGATGGGACAGGCTTCCCCATCTCTCTGTTTGATTACCGTTAGTTTTATTCCGCTGCACTTCGAACAATGATGGTTACTTTTGCAAAAACTCCGATGATGATGATGGTGGTGTAATAATTTAACATTGTGGCATGTATGGTTATATGCTTTATTGTATTTGCTCTGTGACACACCTTCGAGTGAGATTGTGGTACTTGATCCTGTCAGTGGCCGTGTCGGACTAGATCCGAGGGATTGACGGGTTATTCCCATTTAAGTGTGGTCTAGCCTCTAAGGCGGGACTTGGGCACTTAAGTTGGAATAATTCGGGCAGTTCCGCCACAGCTGGTATCGGAGCTTGTATCACCACAGAGGAATCAATAAAATGTAAATACCATCAATTTCTAAATAAAACTTGATAGAAACCCGGTTGGATAGATAGTAGGACGAGCAGGATAGACCTAGGACGTGAAGCCTTAGGATAATAGAAGGGTAGCTAGGTGGCTAAGAAACTAGGCCCTACAGGCCACTTTTACGGGATGGGAGTTCCTCCCTATTCCTTTTATCTTGTTGTGAGGTCGTTCAGGACGAGCATGCATGCATTCATAATTAAGCAATGGATAACTGAGTAAAGGACTTAAAAACAAAATAACAACCAACTAGGTCCCTAGTGCCTTTTTACTTAACTAGAGAAAGGCTGAATTTCACTTTTTCTTTTTCTTTTATAATTCTTCTTCTTTTACTTACGCTTAACCGTACACAGATGACTTCCCACGGATCCTCCGATGATGGAAATGCACTGACCCACACTGACGGACTTGCACGAGAGGGCTTTCCCCGCATTTTGTGGGAGGTACTTCAGGGGGCCGGATACACGACACCCCCTCAGTACGCGGTGCAGCAGTTCGAGAAGCACCGGGTGCCCCGCTGTAGAGTGAGGATGACTTTGGAGCCTCATCCCCTGCAGCCAGGCTGGCGCTCCTTGGACTCCGAGTCTTTCGGGTACCGGGCAGAGGACACGATCGAGGCGATCGCTCTGCATGGATTGACTACCTTCTGCGGATTCCATCCCTTGGAGCTGGCTACCCACCCCATTGGCTTGTTCCCCGCTGAGAAGGAGGACGACCCAATGTGGAAGGATCGGGTGGAGCATGCCAAGGACATCTGGGCCATCTACCCAGGTCAGACTGCGCATTTGACAGTACGGTGCATGAATGCTCTGTACCATCTGCAGGTGATGCGCGGTGAGGCAATGTCCCATCTGATGGCACTGCTGGAGGCAACAAAGATCACGCTGGATAACAGAGAGGAGCTCGTGGTTGACCTATCTCAGGAAATGGTGGAGAAGGACTTGCAGGTGGAGCAGCTATCCACTGATATTCAGGAGTTGGAGGAGCTGGTAGGCACCAGGGAGAACACCATCGAGATTCTCGAGGATCAGCTCATTAACACTCAGCAGCAGCTGGCTGAGGCTAACGAGCACCTGGACATGCATCACCAGGAGATCCAGGACCAGGAGGCCAACGAGGACGTCGACATTGAGGGAGGAGATGAGCCTGCCTCCAGTGTGGACACCGCTGGCTCGGGAAGACCACCTTCCCCCGAGTCAAGTGTTGCTTCGTTCGCTCACTAGGTGTCCAAGGTAGGCTTAGAAGTTGGACAGTCGGACTCCTCGCAGCTAGCTTAGCTTTTGCACCCTTGGGGTACTAGGCTAGGTAGAGTTGAGTCATTTTGGAACAATTTGATGTAACCGTGTTAAACTCTCTTGGGAGCTTGTTTGATGGATGCTATTATCAGTTTAAATTTGGAAGGAAGAACTTATGCCTCTTTAAAACCCCTTTTGTTGAAGTCAGAGTCTATCATGTTGTTTTAACTTTTTCTCCGTGATAAAGATCTTGAATTTGGAACTGTGGTGTTAAGTAAGTATGTGGTTTTTCAGATGGCCGGAAGGCAGCGTCGTGGCCAGAACGAGCGCGTTCCTCCACCGCCACCACCACCTCCCACTCTGCAGGAGCTCATGGCTCAGCAGAATGAGATCCTGAGGCAGCTGGCTCAACGTCAGCCACCACCTCAGCATTATGGTGGTGGGGACCACCAACGTCACCCCGCGGCGGCCACCTATCAGGAATTCCTCAGCACCCAGCCTCCACTATTCACAAGGGCGGAGGACCCACTTGACGCAGATGTATGGCTGCGAGTGGTGGAATCCAAATTCCCACTACTCCATGGAGTTTGCTCAGAGGTCACCAAAGTCAGGTTCGCCACCCAGCAGCTTCGCGGACCTGCAAGGACTTGGTGGGATCATTTTCTTGCTATGCAGCCAGAGGACCGAGAGGTGGAGTGGAGGGAGTTTAAGGCAGCTTTTAGAGGACACCATATACCCGCCGGGATCATGGACCGGAAACTCAATGAGTTCTTGGCACTCACTCAGGGCAACAGGACAGTGTTGCAGTATGCCCAGGCCTTTAATGACTTGTGCCAGTACGCGGGATATCATGCAGATACAGATGAAAAGAAGAGGGACAGATTCAGAAGGGGGCTCAGCACTAAGCTCCGGGATCGCCTCAACACCGTCAGGGCCAACAGCTACAATGAGTTGGTCAACATGGCAATCTCCCAAGAGGACTGCATTACAGCTAGGCAGGCAGAGAAAAAGAGGAAGACCCCTGTGGCAGGACCCTCAGCTCAGCCACAGCGTTTTAGAATTGTGTCCGACACCTAGGGCAGGGGACCCCAGCAGCAGCAAGGGCAATGGGTAATCCGACCTCAGCAGCAGCAGCAGCAGGCACCCAACCGCACCCAATTTCCAGCTCAGAGGGGCAATCAACAGCAGCAGCAGTACCGCCAAGCCAATGACAACAGGTGCTTCACTTGTGGCAACACTGGGCATTATGCCAAGAATTGCCCCAGGAACCAGCAGAGGCAGGGGCAGAATGTCAATCAGAACCAAGGCAAGAGACAGAAGGTGCAAGTAAGGCAAGGCAGGCTTAACTTCACCACCATGGCTGACATTCCAGAGGGAGCACCCGTCTTGACTGGTATCTTTACAGTTTTGAATTATCCTGCTATTGTTCTTTTTGATTCTGGTGCATCACACAGTTTTATCAGTACCAAATTTTGTGCCAAGTGCCAATTGCCTTTTCACCACACCAATGGGGGCATTACAATCTCAACACCAGGAGGCAGGGTTGCCTCCTATCAGATCTGTAGGCACGTACCAATTAAGCTGGGTAGTCTCATTTTCAAAACTACCCTAATGATAATGGGGTTGGATAGCGTGGATATTATATTGGGAGCTAACTGGTTGACCAGGCACCAAGCAGTTATGGATATTGCAGCCAGAGCCATTGAGGTGCACTCACCAACTTGTGGTGAGACCACCCTATTCTTACCTGACCAGGGTTGTACCCGATCTTGTGCCTTTGTTATGTTAGAATCCCCGGTGGAAAAGATTCCAGTAGTCTGTGACTACCCCGATGTTTTTCCAGATGAATTGCCAGGGATGCCACCTGACCGGGATATTGAGTTCGCCATCGAATTGCAACCCGGGACTGCTCCTATCTCCAAGAGACCCTATAGGATGCCTCCCGCGGAATTGGCAAAGTTGAAGAAACAATTGCAAGAGTTGTTGGACAAAGGGTTTATTCGCCCAAGCACTTCACCATGGGGTTGTCCAGCCTTATTTGTGAAGAAAAAAGATGAGAGTTTGAGGATGTGTGTTGACTACCGTTCTCTCAATGCGGTGACTATAAAGAACAAATACCCGCTGCCCCGCATTGATGTTCTGTTTGATCAGTTGGTAGGAGCCAAGGTATTCTCCAAGATAGACCTTCGCTCAGGATACCATCAAATAAAGATCCGTGCCAGCGATATTCCCAAGACGGCTTTCTCTACCAGATATGGACTGTATGAGTTTCTGGTGATGTCTTTTGGGCTGACCAATGCCCCGGCTTATTTTATGTACTTGATGAACTCAGTATTCATGCCGGAGTTAGACAAGTTCGTGGTCGTTTTCATTGATGATATACTGGTTTATTCCAAGAACGAAGCCGAACACACTAAACACTTGCATACTGTACTTCAGAGACTGCGTGATCATCAGTTGTATGCTAAGCTGAGTAAGTGTGAGTTTTGGCTGAAGGAGATCAAATTCTTGGGTCACACAATTTCTCAAGATGGGATATCAGTTGATCCTGAGAAGGTGCAGGAGGTGATGGATTGGAAACCCCCGACCACAGTAAAGCAGATTCGGAGTTTTCTAGGATTGGCAGGGTATTATCGACGATTTATTCCGGATTTCTCCAGAATTGCTAAGCCAATGACTGAACTGTTGAAGAAGGGAGTCAAATTTGAGTGGAGCCAAAAGTGTGAAGGTGCATTCCATACCTTGAGACAGCATTTGACAACAGCCCCAGTGCTAGCTCAACCTGACAACACCAAGCCATTTGAAGTTTATTGTGATGCTTCGGGTACTGGTTTGGGATGTGTCTTGATGCAAGAGAACAGAGTGATTGCTTATGCTTCCCGGGCACTCAGGCCCCATGAGCAGAACTACCCTACACATGATCTAGAATTGGCAGCTGTGGTCCATGCTCTAAAGATATGGAGACACTACTTGATGGGAGCTCACTGTAACATCTACACTGATCACAAGAGTCTCAAGTACATTTTCACTCAGGCAGATCTGAACATGAGGCAAAGGAGATGGTTGGAGTTAATCAAGGACTATGATTTGGAGGTGCATTACCACCCAGGAAAGGCCAATGTTGTGGCAGATGCCTTGAGCAGAAAAGCCCAGTGTAATTGTATGAACATGGATGTGGGAGTGACCACCCTGTGTGATGAGTTGTGCAAACTGAACCTGGAAGTTGTTTCTTCGGGTAACCTAAGCTATATCTCGGTGGAGCCCACATTGCAAGAACAGATAGTCAGGGCACAGGTTGAGGATAAGGGTGTTCAGGTTATCAAGGATATGATCAAGCAAAAGGCAGAAAAATACAAGTGCTTCCGACAGGACAGCAAGGGAATTCTATGGTTTGGAGATCGATTGGTTGTTCCTAAGGACCCTGAGCTCAGAAAGAAGATACTAGATGAAGCTCACCTTTCCAAATTCTCCATGCACCCTGGTAGCAACAAGATGTACCATGATCTCAGATCCCTATATTGGTGGACTAGAATGAAAAGGGAAATTGCCAAGTACATATCCGTGTGTGATACTTGCCAGAGGATAAAGGCTAGTCACTTGAAGGCAGCAGGCCCTTTGCAACCCCTTCCCATACCATCTTGGAAATGGGAGGACATTTGCATGGACTTCATAGTGGGATTACCCAATACCTCCAGGCACCATGATTCAATTTGGGTTATCGTGGACAGGTTGACCAAGACTGCTCATTTCTTGCCAGTGCACACCACCCACAAGACAGAGAAGTATGCTGAAATTTATGTTGATCAGATAGTGAGATTGCATGGTATTCCCAAGACCATTATATCTGACAGGGGAGCACTGTTTGTGGCACGCTTTTGGAAAAAACTGCAAGAATCACTTGGAACCCAAGTAATCCGAAGCTCAGCATATCACCCACAAACAGATGGCCAGACAGAAAGGGTGAATCAGATTTTGGAGGACATGTTGCGGGCATGTGCACTACATTATGGAAAGGATTGGGACAAGTGTCTGTCTTTGGCAGAGTTTTCTTACAATAACAGCTACCAGTCCAGTCTGAAGATGGCCCCTTTTGAGGCATTATATGGGAGAAGGTGCAGGACCCCACTAAACTGGTCTCAAGCAGGAGAAAGGGAAATTTTTGGGCTAGACTTGGTACTCGAGGCAGAGGCAAAGGTCAGGGTTATTACCAAGAACTTAGAAGCTGCTCAGGCCAGGCAAAGGAGCTATCATGATAAGAGGCGGAAGCCTCTACAGTTTGAGGTGGGAGATCATGTCTACCTTAAGGTATCACCCACCAAGGGTGTCCAGAGATTCGGGATCAAGGGCAAGTTAGCTCCTCGCTACATTGGACCCTATGAGATCAAGGCAAGTTGTGGGCCCGTGGCCTATCAAGTGGAATTGCCACCTCACCTGTCAGCAGTTCATAATGTGTTCCATGTATCTCAGCTGCGGAAATGCATTCGTCTACCCACTGAAGTGCTACCGGAGCCAGACATTGAGATAGAACCAGACTTGTCCTACCAGGAGTACCCCGTCAAGGTACTAGATCAAAAAGAGAGATCAACTCGGGCAAGGTCGGTCAGGATGTATAAGGTTCAGTGGAGTCACCATTCAGCAGAGGAAGCTACATGGGAAACTGGGGATTTTCTACGCTCTCGCTTCCCTGACTTTCTGCCCAAAGGAGTCGGTATGTAACCCCGAACCCCACCCCCACCTGCCCTTTGAATTCAATTATAAGAAAAACTTAGATAACAAGGATAGTCTAAGTTGTGGATTTAACTTAAGAAGGGCTTCCTTCTGAAGTTGCAAAGAGGATGACATTCGAAGAGCAGTTAACAAGAGAAACTTAAGTGTAAAGGAAAAACACCACCATCACACCTTCAAGCACCCCTCCAAGGGACTCTACCTAAATCTCGGGACGAGATTCCTTTAAGGGGGGAGGGCTGTAACACCCCAGGTGTTACCTTGGCTAGAGCCACCTTGGCACTAGAAGCTGTGTTCAATGGTGAAGACTTAGGGCACCACATAGGAACTTTGGAGCTCTTGTGCTAATCAAGTTGCCAATGACATAAGAAGCATTACTTTAATCCTTGCACACTTACTACCTTGGGTAATAAGGGGAGAAGAACCCTAGACCTCTCCAAAGCCCTACCTTCCTAAAACCCTAAGTAAGGGGGGGAAAGAGAGTGAGCAAGTGGGCAAAGCATGTGTAAATTTTACCCAAACCCTAAGCAACATTATAACCATCAATTAAGGGAGGGAAATATTGCAAAAAGGCCCCTGGAGAAACCCCAATTCAGATCTCCAAGTGGAGAGAGAGCTAGAGCTCTCCATTTCCCTCTAAGTCACATTTTAGCCCTAATTCAAAGACCAGCCGTGTTCACTTTAAAGATGGCGCCAAAACCACTTGGGTTCTATACCAAAAATGTGCTATACCACTTAAGGCACCCCCTGGAAAAAGTTGAGACCGAGACTCAGACATTTGACAACACTTGACATCAGTTTTGTCGCTGAGCGGGCAGTGAGACAAGCCAGATTTGGCGCCCGTCTATCTCCCGATCTAGGGCGTATCATCCCTTGGAACTCACACATGTGAGATAGCCCTAGGTGCTAGGAGGAGGTCTGCGCCGGATTCATGGCGAGATTCGCACGTTTGCGATCTCTGGAAGCGTTTGAACATTGGAAGAAACTCACCGCCACGTGTTCGACGCCTTCTGCCCGCGCCAGAGCACGCTCGCGCGCGTCCCCGCATGCCCCGCGCCGCGCCCGAGCCAAACCCGCGCCGTGGCCCGCGCCCGAGCTTATAAAGCCCTCCCAGGCTTCGACTACACCCTTCCGCGCACCCTCCACACCTCACCGGAGTTAGCTCGTCGCCGTTTGCCTGTGCGCAGCGAGTCCGCGGCCGCCCAACCCCTCTGCCACCATAGCCCGGCCAGCAGAGCCATCCCCAACCCCGTCCTATCCTCGGAGAAGCTTGTGCACACCTCCGTGAGGCTCCCCGAGCAAGGAATCGAAGTTTCCTTCGCCGGAGAAGCCAGTCCACGCTCGCCGGAGCTCTCTACCCCGCCGGAGTACATGGACCGGGTAAACCACTCCACCACCCTTCAATTCCTTGTGCACACAGTCGCTGCGTGACCCCGTGATGCTCACCGTGCCCTCGGATTGAACCAGTTCGCCGTGGTTTGGCCGGTATACTCGCCGCCGACGAGGACACCCGCCTGCACGCGTGGACCGGGCGATTCCGGCCACCTCCAACGCCGAGCCGTACCTCCACGTGACCGCCAGAGTCTCCCCGAGCCAACCCCACCCTTCGCCGGACCTCCCTCGCCGCCGGTAAGCCGCGCCGCCCTTTTCTTTCCCGCGGTTACTGTTTCAGTGAGGGGAAGGACTGCGGGTGAGAGGGAAGAAAGGTCAGGGGGTTTTGTGTAATGTCAGAGACACAGGGGAATAGTGGCGTGGGGGTAGATTTGTGAAAGTAGATTTAGTTTAAACCCAGGGACCTCGGTGTAAACTGTTTTTCCAGAAAACCTTAATTAAATCTGTTTTTAAATTGGACAGCAACTTTGAAAATGCATAACTTCTGTTTAAATCATCCAAATTTGGTCAAACCAATTTTGTCAGACTCCAATTAATGTAACCTATTTTAGAAAAATATAAAACCCCTTGGTACTGTGGAAAACTTAAAAGTTCTGATTTAATGTTAGTTTTGGCCAAAAGCTAAATAATAGTAAGAAAAATAGTTAGGCTACTTGACTAGGGTTAGGAAAAATTGGAGAAGTTTATATTTACCTACTGACCTGTTTAAAAATGTTAAACCTCTCTGTCCACTCCATTTAAGTTAGTCTTACCCCTTATTCTATAATATGCTTAAGAATAAGGAAAATAGAAAATGTAATTTAATTAATGAACCAGAGAGTACCTCTATTTTTGTTAGGTTACTTATTCAATATAGTTCACTGGAAAAATATATCATACCCTGTTTTAGTGTAAAATAAGTAAGATCCCTGTTGTTTTAATAAAACAAGTGAAACTTAGAAAAACTCTACAAAAATAGCCCCAAGGTAAAAACACCCCCACCCTTGGGATAACTATTGTTTTATTAGAGAGAACCTAAGAAAAATATGAAATCTGCTGTTTGACATTTTTCAAATAATAAGGTAGTAGAAAGTGCCTTTTTGACATTAAACTTAAGAAAATCATAACTAAATAACCACCCCTTAGTTTTCTGTGATTTTTAGCACAGAGGCCTATTATTACCAGAGGATGCCAACAAAAATAACCTTTAGGACAGAACCTACCCCTAACTAGGAGGTGTAGTGTGAAGTGGCCCATTTTGCCTAACTTTTGTTATTTTTGTTTAAAGCCTAACTTTTATACTTTAAGCCTCAAATTCTTAAAACAAGCTAGAATAGCCTGTGACAACCCACTGTAATTTTTACAGAATTTTTGGAAATTATTAAAACCCTGTTGTAGTTCAACCTACACTAGAAACCCTAAATGGAAAATTAAAGAAAGGAAAATGGATAAGGGAATTTAAGGTCATACTAAAACCTTTGTAAAATGGTCTACTAAAATTCTATAAAGACAATGCAAATTCCACTATGTCATCCTAAAGGAAAACCTATGTCTAAAGGGTAATAAGTCTATCTATATACCACTAGAAGCCCTGCATGACTAAGAAACCCTAAGTTACTTCTTGGCTAGTTTCTTTAGCTTAATGTTCTTAAATCTTGCATAATCATGACATACATGTTCATTGCATTTCGATAGACTGTAATCTTGCTGACGGAGAGTACATCCTCGTGCCGGAGCAAGGAGCTGCTCAGGAGGTATCCCCAGATCCAGCACCCGAGCCAGCACCCGAGGACCTGCCTGCCACTGCTTTGGAAGGCAAGCCCCGGTTTTATGCATAACCTGTTATTTATGCTATTTACTTCACTTAATGATTGTAGGTTTGATTGTGCACTTAGGTGTAGGAGTTGTTTGAAACCCTAGTTGCATGATCTCAGGAATCCCTTTGAGATGAATACTAGTATGACAGGTCGAGTAGTTGCTTTATTTAATTAGGATCTCGGTAGAAGACGAGTGATTTTTCTAGCACTCGCGCGAGATCAGGAAATTGATTGTACCCACTTTCACATTGTCATGATACTAGTTGGTGGACAACAATCCATGGGGATTGGTTGTTTACGAGATGGAAAATGGAATAAGGATTAACGTGCGGATACCTGTGTCAAGCGTTTGAACGTACTAAACACATACCGAGAAATATGGTAAATCGGTAAGCCTAGTACCTGAGTGAACCTGCCCGCAGACTTTACCCCTCACGCGACCTGAGACGAGGTCTCCCATTCCGGTTATGGTGGGTACAAGTGCGGCCACTGCACGACGGCCAGTCGGGGTCAGTGGGGCATTGTACGCCAAGGCGGTGAGCCCTGATCTGTTGCCAGGGAATCGATGGGGACGGTTGATATGTGTGGGGACGGAGTGCCCCTGCATGTCGTGTGTTTAGGTTTACCTTGCAAGGATAAAAAAACTCGATTCGAATCGTCTGCTTCTCGCAGCTAATGAGACTGCTTGATCCATTGTACTACATTGAGTAATAAGTGGAAGTATGATGAGTTGAGATAAGATGTTGATTGTTAATAATGCTTGCTACCATGTATGAGTAGATAGTTCACTTTTAGCCTTAAGAGAGTCACACTTAACTTTGATTAAGTTAAAATCTTGATTTAGAAACTCAGCTAGTGCTTTTGGCAACCAAACCCCACAGCCAAACAGCTGCATGTCTAGAGGTAGAGGAGTAGACTCCTCACACCGGGTAAGTCTAGCTGAGTATTAGTATACTCAACCTTGCTTGTGGCATAATTTTTTTACAGGTTCTTTGGAGGAGATGGTTGCTGGGATAACTTGGCCGTCCACCTTGCCACCGGGTTGGACTGTTGAGTGGGACCCTGCCTCGGCTGAGGAGGAGCATGAGGAGTGATGGGACAGGCTTCCCCATCTCTCTGTTTGATTACCGTTAGTTTTATTCCGCTGCACTTCGAACAATGATGGTTACTTTTGCAAAAACTCCGATGATGATGATGGTGGTGTAATAATTTAACATTGTGGCATGTATGGTTATATGCTTTATTGTATTTGCTCTGTGACTCACCTTCGAGTGAGATTGTGGTACTTGATCCTGTCAGTGGCCGTGTCGGACTAGATCCGAGGGATTGACGGGTTATTCCCATTTAAGTGTGGTCTAGCCTCTAAGGCGGGACTTGGGCACTTAAGTTGGAATAATTCGGGCAGTTCCGCCACATACATACCCTTAGGAACGACTTTGGAGCTTCTTCACCTTTTACTTAGGTGGCATTTTAGCTCTGTATCCCCATAGGAACGACTTTGGAGCTACTTCACCTTTTACTTAGGTGGTATTTTAGCTCTGCATCCCCGTATGATCGACCTTGGAGCTTTTTCATATTTTACACTCGATGGTGTAATGTCATATCTTTACATTTTACATATGGGGGAAACTGTCCCTTGTATTAGACATGGCTGCGAAAAAGAAAATAAAAATTACAACCTATGGCCCCATTAAAAACCATTCTCCCATCTTGAAAGGAAAGGGTGATGTTGGGGGTCTTCTTCTCCACAGATGGTCCTCAAGACAAAAACACCTTCGGCAAGATAATACAAAGGCTCGCCGAGGCTATCATCAACCTCGACTTTGCTTCTCGAGACGAAGACCCTATATACAAGCAATGTTACAGAATGCCGAAGGACGATAGCTTCGGCTCGGTCCAAGCAAAGAAATAAAAGACTAAATATACCTTATTAGCTTTAGTTGCTTGTAAATAAGCATTTGAGGGTATGGATGTAATTTTGCTTGGGCTGCGTCTCGTGCCTATAAATAGATGAAGAGTAGCCCCGTACTGTTCATGCTGGATTGTATTCACTCTCTCGCATCCACACCTTTGAGCAAATCGAAGGTATCAATGTAATGTTAACATTGTTGATATTCATTTTGTTTTATGGTATATAAGAGAAAAATCAATTAATGAGATGCAGTTGTCATATTTATCCTTTCACATTCCTACTTGCATATTAAATGACGAAGGTATGTCCTTTTTGACCTTCGTCTAACGGAGCTTTATCTTCATGAGGAGATAATCCTTCGTATGGACGAAGGTCCTTAATGTTTAACAATTGTGTTACCTTGTTTTTGATTCATAGCATTTGAGAACAAGTGACCAACATTGGCGCCCACCTTCGGTGAGCTCACTTCCACAATTGCGTCAATGACTTCGCAAGGCAACCAAGCTATGGCACCTTCGTCTACGAAGCTGGTGCTTCCAATCACAGGCGGCTCAAGTTCTGAACCAGCCAATAAGAAGCAGAAGAAGGAAGCACAGAGAAGGGTACAACATGTTGGAGTGCAAGGACCCTTCATCAAGTCCAAATGGTCTCTGTTGGGGGTCTGCTTCGTCGCCGAAGGTCTTTTAAGAAGAAACACCTTCGGAAGATCAAGCATAGAAGCAAATATAGCGTGAATGTACACGCCGAAGCTACCATCTAGGGAGCTTCGACATAGCGACATGCCTTGAGACGAAGGGCTGCACCGACTTAAAGAGGAAAATACCAATCAGCTCATGGTAATTTGTGTCATGATTGTAACTAGTTGTAGAGGACATAAATGTAATTTTGACCGGGCTGCGTCCCATGCCTATAAATAGGTGAACAGTACCCATGTACTGTTCACGTTAATTGGTATTCGCTCGTGCGTTACGCTTGGACTTTTACCTTCTGTCAAGCCGAAGGTATAAATGTAATTCAATATTGTTCTTATTCATCCATGATGATATAATAAAGATATACTCATAATGTCATATTATTATTCATGTTATATCTCATGTTTCATATGCTTCTTCTTCCATTAACATATACTATGATGATGAAGGTACGTCCTTCATGACCTTCGTCCGAAGATCGTTATATCCTAAGGGAAATAATGCTTTAAAGGACGAAGGGCATTAACCATTAACTTTTTTTGTGTTGCCTTGTTCTTAACTCATAGCATTTGAGAACAAGTCCCCAACATTGGCACCCACCTCCGGTGAACTCACTTCACTTTTGAGCTGATGGCTTCGTTCAACAACCAAGTGGTAGCACCTTTGGCTACGAAGCTGGTGCTCCCGATAACAGGCGATTCAAGCTCAGAGCCGGCTAACAAGAAGCTGAAGAAAGAAGCGCAGAGAAGGGTGCAGCATGTTGGGGTGCAGGGACCCTTCATCAAGTCAAAATGGTCCCACATCCCAATCACCTTCTCCCAGGATGACCTTCAGCTGAAAGATTACCCTCACAATGATGCTATGGTCATATCTTGTGTCATCAAGGGATTTCTGGTCCATAATGTTCTGGTTGATACAGACAGTGCAGCAGATATCATATTTGCTAAGGCCTTCAGACAGATGCAAGAGCCAGAAGACAAGATTCATGATGCTACACACCCTCTTTGTGGCTTCAGAGGAAGGCAGATTGTAGCACTCGGCAAAATCACAATGCCAGTGACCTTTGGCTTCGTCCACAACACAAGGACTGAACAGGTTGTCTTTGACATTGTTGACATGGAGTACCCCTATAATGCAATCATTGGTCGAGGGACACTTAATGATTTCGAAGCAATACTTCATCCAACATATTTATGCATGAAGATACCTTCGGAACAAGGACCCATTGCTGTCCATGGGAGTCAAGAAGCTGCCAGAAGGGCCGAAGGAAACTGGACAGATTCAAAGGCAATTCATAATATAGATGGAGCCGAAGCCTATCAGCAGTATAAATACAAAAGAGAGAAGGCTACTTCGGCAGATCAGTTGAAGCCTATGCTTCTATGTGAAGACATAGCAGAACAAAGGGTACTGCTGGGGTCTCAGCTATCTGAAGAGCAAGAGAAGACTTTGCTAAGATTTTTATTCAACAACAAAGATGTCTTTGCTTGGTCAGCTAATGATCTCTGTGTTGTCAACAGAGATGTCATTGAACATTCACTCAATGTGGATCCATCCTTCAGGCCAAGAAAACAAAGGCTTCGGAAAATGTCTGAAGACAAAGCTGAAGGTGCTCGGAACGAAGTGAAGAGACTTCTTAGTGCTGGTGTTATCAGAGAGGTGAAATACCCAGAATGGCTAGCCAACACTGTTAGGGTGAAGAAGGCCAATGGCAAATGGAGAATGTGCATTGATTTTACAGATCTCAACAAAGCTTGTCCAAAGGACGAGTTCCCATTGCCAAGAATAGACTCTCTAGTAGATGCAGCAGCTTCTTCAGAGCTCATGAGTCTACTAGACTGTTACTCATGCTATCATCAAATTTGGATGAAAAAGGAAGATGAGCCGAAAACTAGCTTCATAACCCCTAGTGGCACATATTGCTATCTTCGGATGCCTGAGGGGCTTAAAAATGCTGGAGGAAGCTTCAGCAGAATGACAGCCAAGGTCCTTCATTCTCAAATAGGCAGGAATGTACTGGCCTATGTTGATGATATCATAGTGAAAAGCACGAAGCAAGAAAATCACATTGCTAATTTGCAAGAGACATTTGCCAATTTCAGGCAAGCTGGCCTAAAGTTAAATCCAGAAAAGTGTGTTTTTGGGGTGAAGAAGGGCAAGTTTCTTGGTTGTTTAGTATCAATGAAAGGAATTGAAGCCAACCCGAGCAAGATTGAAGCCATCCTTCGGATGGAGCCGCCAAGCACAAAGAAGGGGGGCCCAACGGCTGGCAGGAAGGCTGGCATCATTAAATAGATTCATATCCAGATTAGCAGAAAGAAATCTACCATTCTTTGAAATACTAAAGTCAGCCGAAGTTTTTCAATGGGGTCCGGCTCAACAAAAAGCCTTCGAAGAGTTGAAGCAATACTTGATTGATTTAACAACACTAACTCCACCTTCGCCAGGGGCTCCATTGCTCTTATATGTGGCAGCCTCACACTCTGCAGTTAGTGCGGCGCTTGTGCAGGAGAAGCTAGATGGTCAAGTCAAAAAGCAGGCTCCAGTGTACTTCGTCTCCGAAGTTTTAAGATTATCAAAGAAAAATTATACAGAGTTGGAGAAAGTGTTGTATGCTGTGTTAATGGCCTCCAGGAAGCTTCAACATTATTTTCAAGCATATCACATAATTGTTCCTTCGTCACAGCCTCTGAAGGACATAATGAGGAACAGAGAAGCTACTGGAAGGATTGGAAAATGGGCTGCGGAGCTTAACGAATTCACTATTGACTATGTGCATAGATCCTCAATTCAGTCCTAGGCGTTAGCAGACTTCATCGCTGATTTGACGCCAGGGGCTCAGGAAGAAGAAACAAATAAAGACGCTGAAGCTTGGACAGTGTTCTGCGATGGTTCCTGGGGGACCTTCGGTGTAGGAGCGGCTGATGTCCTAGTTGCGCCTTCAAAAGTCAAAACATGTTATGCAACAAGGCTTGACTTTAGTTGCACAAATAATATTGCTGAATACGAAGCACTTCTGTTGGGGCTTTGGAAGTTAAGGGCAATGGGAATAAGAAGGGCCATCCTGAAAACTGATTCTCAAGTCATTTCTGGCCATATAGACAAAAGTAGCAAGGCAAGAGACCCGAAGCATGAAAAATATCTGGATACAGTTCGAAGGTTGGAGGCTTCTTTCGAAGGTTTTTCTGTTAAGAATATTCCAAGAGGAGAAAATGAGCATGCAGATCTGCTAGCCAAGTCAGCAGCACAGGGGCTTCCTCTACCTTCGGAAGTATTTTTTGAAACAATAAAAGCACCTTCGGTTGAACTCATGGAGAGAGCAGTGCTTACAATTTCCCCAGTACATAGTGAAGATTGGAGGACTGAAATTATATCTTTCCTCCAAGGTAATTGTCTTTCGGATGACGAAGCTTATAATAAGAGAATGGAAGCAAGGACAAGATCGTATGTGATAATAGAAGGAGAATTATATAAACATGGAGTCTGTTCTCCACTCCTCAAGTGTTTATACAGAGCTGAAGGTATTGAATTAATGAAGGAGATACATGCAGGTCTGTGTGGATCTCATATTGGGTCTAGGCCCTTGCTGGGAAAAGTGTTTAGACAAGGATTTTACTGGCCGAAGGCAGCTTCGGATGCAGCAGAGCTAGTTCAGAAATGTGAAAATTGTCAAAAATATGCAAAAGACCAGAAACAGCCTTCATCTCTTACCCAGCTAATACAGCCTACTTGGCCATTGCAAAGATGGGGCCTGGATTTGTTAGGCCCACTTCCACCAGCGCAAGGTAATTTGAAATATGTTGTGGTGGCTTGTAGAATATTTTTCTAAGTGGATTGAAGCAAAGCCTTTGGCTACAATAACTTCGGTTACAGTCCAGAAACTCTTCTGGCAAAATATTGTTTGTCGCTTCAGCGTGCCGAAGGCCATAACTTTAGACAATGGAACACAGTTTGATGCTGAAACGTTCAAAGATTTCTGTGACCAAATTGGCACGAAGATTCATTTTGCGTCAGTAAAGCACCCAGAATCAAATGGACTGGTAGAAAGAGCAAATGGCATTATAATGATAGGAATAATGAAGTTAATCTTCAATCAGCCCAGAGGAAAGTGGCCAGATGAGTTGATTAAAGTGGTGTGGAGCCACAATACAACCATATCAAGATCAACAGGTTTTACACCTTTTAAACTATTATTTGGTGACGAAGCTATAACCCCAGAAGAAGCTAAAGCAGGGTCAATAAGAACAGCAGCTTTGGCAGAAGACGAAGCTGATTATCACATAGCAAAAGATACTATAGAAGGGACCAGACTTTAGGCTGTGGAGAACATCAATAAATACCCAGCCGAAACAATAAAATGGCGTGACAGAAAAGTTCAGTTGAAAAATATTAAGCCAGGGCATTTGGTGCTTCGGAGAGTGGCCAATCCGGACAAAGTAGGCAAATTGCAGCTAAAGTGGGAAGGACCTTTTCTGGTGGTATCTTCGTCGAAGCCCGGTTCTTACAGATTGAAGGATATGGACGGCAATGACATACCTAGATCTTGGAACGCGGATGAGCTTCGACGATATTATATGTAATTTGATGTAATCTTTTTTCATTTTTTCTATGGCACCCTTTTCCTTTCCAAAGGGGGAGAAAGGTTTTTAATGGGGTCATAGCTTGTAATTTTTCCTTTCTTATTTAGCACTATGAGAGCCAAATCCCCCCAAAAAGAATGTATAATGTAAAATCTGAGCATGCACCATCGAGTGCAGAGAGAAAAAAAGGAAAAAAGCAGGGAGAAGCTCAAAAGTCGTCCCCAAGGGGATGCAGAGCACGACGAAGCTACAAAAAGTCGTTCCTAAGGGAGCGTAGCGTAAGTTTTCTGCTCAAAAGTCGTTCCTAAGGGAATGCAGAGCCAAATACCGCTGAAATATAAGGCGAAGAAGTTCAAAAGTCGTTCCTAAGGGGATGCAGAACTTATACCGCCGAAATAGAAGGCGAAGAAGTTCAAAAGACGTTCCTAAGGGGATGCAGAACTTATACCACCGAAATAGAAGGTGAATAAGCTCAAAAGACATTCCTAAGGGGATGCAGAGCTTAAGACTCTAAAGACGTTCCTGAGGGGATGCAGAGTCTGGGTGTGGCTTCATATGCGTGTGTTTGAACATTCATTTGCACATTACATCACATCATTCATTGCATTCATACACATTCATTTAGACATTCGTAGGATCATCATCATCATAACATAGAGTACAAACAGATGCTTCGGCTGTGATGACAAGGCTTCGATGAGTATAAAGAAGCAAAGTTATGCTTCGTTGTGTACGAAAAGAAGGGAAGGTGTTTTTCGCCTTCGGCTCAAATAATACAAGTTTTGTCCACATCAAAGCAATTCATACACAGATGGAAAGGTAAAAATATATTACAAGGCATGGACAAATTTACAGAGCAATGTTTCATTCCTAAATTACAATATCTTTTACAAAGATAATTCAAATTTCTCTAGAGCTTTTTGCAGCAGCTTCATCAGTATCCGTCAAGCTTTGGATCATTGACCTTCAGCTTCGTCATCCTGTGCTTCGGGCCAGGCTGGGGATGTCAGTTAAATCCGCTGGTGATAGGCTGAAGTTTGGCCTGTTTACAATCTTTCCGTGCATGCAACCAGCCTTCATAAAAGCTACAGCTGTGCCGCGAGAAGCTAGCAGGGCACATAAGTCACCATGCCCAGCTATAACTTCGTCAAGCGCCTCAACTTCACCCTCAATAGGTTCGAAGGTGCTTGGCAGGTCTTCAACCGATGGTTCAAATTTTTCAGAACTGGCTCCCATTGAGTTGAAGACCTGTTTCAGCCGTTGCACGCACCGGTTGCCGAAGTTTAGGCATTTGTCTTGAAGCTCCTTCAAGGATTTTTGCAAATTCGAACTTTTTTCGACTTCGGCTTAAAGCTTCGCATCAAAATTCTTCTTTTCTTGCTCGAAGCTTTCTAATTTTAAGAGGACTTCACTATTTAATCTAGCAATTTCGGCTTGGGCTTCTGCCAGTGAACCCTCCATTGTTTGAAGAAGAAAAACTTTGTTTTCAAGAGCAGCTTCATGATCTTTGATTTTACTTTCCAAGCCCTCAATTATAACCTCATTCTTCTTATCTTTGAGGTCCTATTGCATCCTCAAGGCTTTACTTATTAGCATACTCTATGCAAAATAACCTTCATCAGAAATCACCTTCATCGCAAAACAATAAAAAGTTGAGGGATAAACCTTACCTTAAAATTAGAATAGAATAAGCTGCTGACGATATGCTGTCGACGGTAGCTGCTGATGTCAGCTTCAAGCTTTGGAAAACCAACACTCTTCGACAGAGTGCTAATAATCTTCGCCCCAGTTCGATCTCGAATACATCCTAAGGCTTCTTCGTTAATTCCGCCGAAAAGCATGGCTCCTGGCTGGTAGCCACAGGATATAGCATATTCCTGTAGCTCCTCCTTCTCAGCCTTGGATAATTCTTGACCAATTATATTTTGAAAGTTGAAGCCCTTTTCTTCCGAAATGTCTTCGGCAATTTCCTTCTCTTTCTCAGGCACTATGGCCAGAACTTCTTCTGTAGCCGCAACAGTCTCCTCCGCAGCCAAATCTAAGAGCACTTTATCAATAGCAGATAATGTACTCTCCAGATTGGTAGCTTCGACAGTGGCAGCTTCGGCAGAAGCAACAACTTCGGCAGCTGGTGTTATTTTTGATGCTGAGGCTAGCGGTGGCGTTTCCTCAATAGCTTGCATAACAGTAACAATTCTTCGCTTTTTTGGCCCAACCGCCTTTTTCGCTGCCGAAGGCTCGTCCTTCTTCTGTAAGAGCTTCGTCAGTTGCGGCCCCAGTGGACTTAGCAGCTTGATAGGTAAGGATTCGGTCATTACCTTTAAAATTTCTTCTACTTCGACAGCAAAAGGTGTCGAAGGAGCTTCCTCTTCTATCTCAGCCATCTTCGGCTCTGGAGTTGCAGTTTTTCTCTTCTTCGAGGTCGCCACCTTCGGCTCAGGGCTGGATTTTTTATTTTCAAAGTTTTTTCGTCTTCTTTTACCATCCTAGCAGCCTGTCTGCTCATAACACTGACAACTCTTTTTCTCTTTGGCCCTTCGGCACCCTTGCTTAGTTGTTCATAGTCAGGGTATTCAAAGTTTAAAACATCCATTACCCGATTCAACATTCATTTTGGTCGGGTGCCGAAGGCTGCAGTCATCAGTTGATCTTCTTTTTTAGTATAATTGCCCAAAATTTTGTTGCACATAGCCTCAATCATTTCTAGCCACTCTTGGCAAGGCTCTTTGAATTGTTTCTCAAACTTGAAGCGATAGGGCAATCGAACAAGTTCATTCTTCTTCTTTGTTCCTTTCATCTTTGGCATACTCCATTCACTCAACGTTGGAAATACCCTGTTGGCCAGGTATTCTTGCACTAGATCTCTAGTGCTAATCTGTTCAGCCACCACCCTGAATTCTGTTACAGCTTGTTGGCATGGTGACCCCGACGTCATGCGGCATAGGGGCCTAGTCAGTCCGAAGCTTAAACTCAGTGGGCTCATGACCATCGTCTTCAGCTTCTCCCTCTTCTTCTCATCGGCCTTGATATAGAACCACTCACTTTTCCAACCGGTTGGCCACTTGGTGCGATAGCTGAGCACCGGAGCCTTCGTATCCTTGCGATACACGAAGTTATAACAGCCAAAATTTTCATGTAGCCCATCTTCTTTGGCCTTCGTTTGGTAATGTAGCTCATGCACTCGGCAGAAAGCTTCAGCATTTGGGTCCATTCCTTGGCTTCGAAGGGCCCAAATGAAGATGCTGAGCCTAACGATAGCGTTAGGGGTCAGCTGATGAAGAGAGATTTCATAATTATCCAAAACTTCTCCAATCATCTCGTGAAGCGGAAATCGCAATCCAGCTTTGAAAAAGCTTTTGAAAACTACTACTTTGTCATTTTTCGTCTTTGGAGTGGTCTCCTCTCCGGCAAAACGAATAAGCTTCTTCTCAGCTTCTCCGAAGTAACCTAACTTCATCATCATAGGCACGTTGGCCTTAGACACAGTAGATTTTTCAAAATCCAAGTGGCTGGGCTTCGTTGGGATCAGAGTTATAGTCTTCCTCTTCTTCATCAACATTTTCTTCTTCGATGTCAGCTTGTTCAGCTTCGGCAGTAGGTGCACCTTCGTCAATAGCCCCCTCCGTCACAACTAATCCCGATTGTCTCATGACTTCAGAGATCGGGGCTGTCTCGCTGGCTTCGGCCTCCTCTCCTTCACGGGTCACCCTTGCAGTTGAACGTACTCTGGCCATGTGATGATTGAATTTCTTGCAGTTTTTACAAAGTTGATGTTTTTTACAGTTTTTTGACGAAGCTCCCTCTTTTGACGAAGCTAATCCAAGATGATGGTTTGCTCAAGAATGCAGTGAAAAAGCTTCGGCTATGGTTAAATTTTTCAACATCACAACAGTGCAATGGCAATGAATGCTGTGGTAACTTCACACCTACCCGTCTGTTTATATAGTACTACAGGTGGGAAGGTGAATCACCATGTTGCCCGCACCAACTAAACAGTTACCCGCCCCCGCTGAATGGTGGACCACTCGACGCTTGGGAGGTGAATCGCCAGACCGTGCATACCCGCTGCATGGTGGGCCACCTCATGCTCGGAATATTTTAATCGTTTCTCGGCAACGAGCTCAGGGAAGGTGTTTTTTGGACCTTCGGCATTCTGAAGCCTTGGAGATTTTTCATAGATCAAGCTCATTACAAAAAACGATCTAGCACCGCGAAGGGGCTACTGTTGGGGGTATGCTTCGTCGCCGAAGGTCTTTTAAGAAGAAACACCTTAGGAAGATCAAGTACAGAAGCAAATATAGCGCGAAGGTACACGCCGAAGCTACCATCCAGGGAGCTTTGGCATAGGGATATGCCTTGAGATGAAGGGCTGCACTGACTTAAAGAGGAAAATACCAATCAGCCCATGGTAATTTGTGTCATGATTGTAACTAGTTGTAGAGGACATAAATGTAATTTTGACCGGGCTGCGTCCTGTGCCTATAAATAGGTGAACAGTACCCCTGTACTGTTCACGCTGACTGGTATTCGCTCATGCGTTACGCTTGGACTTTTACCTTCTGTCAAGCCGAAGGTTTAAATGTAATTCAATATTGTTCTTATTCATCCATGATGATATAATGAAGATATACTCATAATGTCATATGATTATTCATGTTATGTCTCATGTTTCATATGCTTCTTCTTCCATTAACATATACTGTGATGATGAAGGTACGTCCTTCATGACCTTCGTCCGAAGATCGTTATATCCTAAGGAAAAAATGCTTCAAAGGACGAAGGGCATTAACCATTTACTTCTTTTTGTGTTGCCTTGTTCTTAACTCATAGAATTTGAGAACAAGTCCCCAACAGTCTCATATACCAATCACCTTCTCCCAGGAAGACCTTCAGCTCAAGGATTATCCTCACAATGATGCAATGGTCATATCTTGTGTCATTAGAGGGTTCTTGGTCCATAATGTCCTAGTGGACACAAGCAGTGCGGTAGACATCACCTTTGCGAAGGCTTTCAGCCAAATGCAAGAGCCAGATGACAAGATACATGATGCAACGCACCCCCTCTACGGCTTCGGAGGAAGACAGATTGTGGCGCTCTGCAAGATAACTATGTCGATCACCTTCGGCTATGTTCACAATACAAGGACAGAACAAGTTATCTTTGATATTGTCGATATGGAGTACCCCTACAATGCAATTATTGGTGGAGGGACGATGAACACCTTCGAAGCAATACTCCACCCAGCATATCTTTGCATGAAGATACCTTCTGACCAAGGGCCCATCGCTATGCATGGAAGCCAAGAGACTGCAAGGAGAGCCGAAGGGAACTGCACGGATTCGAAAGCCATCCATAATATAGACGAAGCCAAAGCTCATCAACAATTCAAGCATAAAAGAGAAAAGGCTGCTTTAGCAGATCAACCAAAGCCCATGCTTTTGTGCGAAGACATAGCCGAGCAGAAGGTGCTGTTGGGATCCTAATTATCTGATGAATAAGAGAAGAATTTGTTGAAATTCCTGTTCAACAACAAGGATGTTTTTGCTTGGTCAGCCAATGATCTCTGTGGTGTCAATAGAGATGTCATTGAGCACTCACTCAATGTAGGCCCGGCCTTTAGGTCAAGAAAGCAGAGGCTTCGGAAAATGTCCGATGATAAAACCGAAGGTGCACGAAAAGAAGTAAAAATGGGTTTGAGTGCCGGTGTTATCAGAGAAGTAACATACCCAGAATGGCTCGCCAATACTATGATGGTAAAGAAAGCTAATGGAAAATGGAGAATGTGCACCGACTTCATAGATCTCAATAAGGCATGTTCGAAGGATGAATTCCCATTGCCAAGAATAGATTCCCTTGTAGATGCAGCAGCTACTTCAGAGCTTATGAGCTTATTGGACTGCTACTCAAGATATCATCAAAAATGGATGAAGGAGGAGGATGAGCCTAAGACAAGTTTCATAACCCCTAGTGGGACCTATTGCTACCTTCAAATGCTCGAGGGGCTCAAGAATGCTGGAGGAAGCTTCAGCAGGATGACTGCCAAAGTCCTTCACTCTCAAATTGGCAGAAATATGCTGACATATGTTGATGATATCATAGTAAAAAGCAAGAAAATCATGTTTCTGATTTACAAGAAACATTTGCTAACTTTAGACAGGCCGGTCTTAAACTAAATCCAGAGAAATGTGTCTTCGAAGTGAAGAAGGGCAAATTTCTTGGTTGCTTGGTATCAACAAAGGGTATCGAAGCTAATCCAAGTAAGATAGAAGTTATACATCGGATGGAGCCACCAAAGTCAAGAAAGGGTGCCCAGAGGTTGACAGGAAGGCTGACATCATTGAACAGATTTATCTCAAGATCAGCAGAGAGGAACTTGCCATTCTTCGAAGTGTTGAAGTCAGCCGAAGTCTTTCAATGGGGACTAACTTAGCAAAAAGCCTTCGAAGAATTGAAACAGTACTTGATAGAGCTGACAACTTTAACTCCACCTTCGTCAGGAACTCCATTGTTGCTGTACGTAGCTGCTTACCACGCTGCGGTTAGTGCAGCACCTGTACACGAGAAGCAGGATGGCTAGGCAAGAAAACAAGTGCTAGTGTACTTCGTTTCTGAAGTACTTAGTGCATCAAAGAAAAATTATACAGAGTTAGAGAAGGTGTTATATGTTGTATTAATGGCTTCCAGGAAGCTTCAGCATTACTTCCAAGCATACCATATCATAGTATCTTCTTCACAACCCCTCAAGGACATAATGAGAAATAGAGAAGCCACAGGAAGGGTTGGAAAATGGGCTGCAAAATTGAACAAATTCACTATCGATTTCATTCACAGATCTTCAATCCAATCTCAAGCGTTAGCAGACTTCATTGTTGATTAGACGCCAGGGGCTCAGGATAAAGACAAAACAACCGATGCCGAAGCCTGGACAGTATTTTGTGATGGGTCCTAGGGAACCTTCGGCGCAGGAGCAGCGCCTATTTTAATTTCACCATCAAAAATCAAAACCTTCTATGCAGCAAGATTGGACTTCAACTACACAAATAACATTATAGAATACGAAGCCCTTCTCTTGGGGCTTAGAAAGCTTAAGGCAATGTGGATAAGAAGGGCAATACTCAAATCCGACTCATAGGTTATCTCAGGTCACATTGACAAAAGTAGCAAAGCAAGGGACCCGAAGCTAGAAAAATATCTAGATGCAGTCCGAAGGATGGAAGCCTCTTTCGAAGGTTTCTCTGTAAAAAATATCCCGAGAGGAGAAAACGAGCACGCATATTTGCTAGCTAAATCAGCCGCACAGGGGCTTCTGCTACCTTCGGAGGTATTCTTCGAAACAATAAAAGCACCTTCGGTCGAGCTTATGGAAAGAGCGGTGCTCACAATCTCACCAGTGCACAGTGAAGATTGGAGGACTAAGATTGTATCTTTCCTACAAGGCAATCATCTTTCGGATGATGAAGCTTACAATAAAAGAATGTAAGCAAGAGTACGACCATATGTAATTATAGAAGTGGAGTTATACAGACAGAGAGTCTGTTCTCCATTGCTCAAATGCTTGTTCTGAACCGAAGGTCAAGAATTGATGAAGGAAATACATGCAGGATTGTGTGGAGCTCATATTGGGTCTAGGCCTCTGCTAGGGAAGGTTTTCAGACAAGGATTTTATTGGCCGAAGGTAGCTTCTGATGCAGCAGATTTAGTTCAAAAATGTGAAAATTGCCAAAGATACGCCAGAGACCAAAAACAACCTTCGTCTTTAACCCAGCTGATACAACCTACTTGGCCACTACAAAGGTGGGGCTTAGATTTCTTAGGTCCACTTCCACCAGCACAAGGCAACTTGAAATATGTTGTAGTGGCAGTGGAGTACTTCTTTAAGTGGATCAAAGCAAAGTCCTTAGTGTTGGGGGCCTTCTTCTCCGCCGAAGATCCTCTAAGCAAAAACACCTTCGGCAAGATGACATGCAAACATGCGTGACATGAAGCTGTAGGCCGAAGCTACAATCGAAAGAGCTTCGGCATGATGACGCGCTTGAGACGAAGGGTGGCACAGACTTAAAGAGGAAAAGACTGCATAGTCCCTGATAGTTTGTGTTGTAATCATAATTAGTTATCAAGGGCATGAATGTAAATTTGTCCGGGCTATGACCCGTGCCTATAAATAGATGAACAATACCCCCGTACTGTTCATGCTGACTTGTATTCACTCACACATCACTCTTGGATTCTTACCTTCTGTCAAGCCGAAGGTATAAATGTAACTCAATATCATTAATGTTTATTCATGTTCATATAATGAGAATATAAATAATCTAATGATTTGATATGACTATTCACATTCTTTATATGTAACATATGTTCCTGCTTTTCATTACATATAGAGATGATGAAGGTATGTCCTTCATAACCTTCGTCTGAAGATCATTATATCCTAAGGGAGATAATGCTTCGAAGGACGAAGGTCTTTAACCATTAACATTTGTGTTGCCTTGTTCTTAACTCGTAGCATTTGAGAACAAGTGACCAACATTGGCGCCCACCTCCGGTGAACTCACTTCCACTGTTGTGACAATGGCTTCGTACAACGACCAAGCTGAAGCACCTTCGGTCACAAAGCTGGTGCTCCCAATCACAGGCGGTTCAAGCTCAGAGACAGCTAACAAGAAGAAGGAGGAGGAGGCACAGAAAAGAGTGCAACATGTTGGGGTGCAAGGACCCTTCATCAGATCCAAGTGGTCTCATATCCCAATCACCTTCTCCGAGGAGGATCTTCAGTTTAAAGACTATCCTCACAATGACGCCATGGTTATATCTTGTTTCATCAAGGGATTTCTAGTTCACAATGTTTTGGTTGACATAGGCAGTTCAGCGGACATTATATTTGCAAAGGCCTTCAGACAGATGCAAGAGTCAGAAGACAAGATTCATGATGCTGCGCACCCTCTTTGTGGCTTCGGAGGAAGACAGATTGTGGCACTTGGTAAAATGACAATGTCAGTTACCTTCGGTTACATCCACAACACAAGGTCTAAACAAGTTGTCTTTGACATTGTTGACATGGAATATCCATACAATGCAATCATTGGTCGAGGGACGCTTAATGCCTTCGAAGCTATACTCCACCCAGCATACTTATGCATGAAGATACCTTCGGAACAAGGACCCATTGCCAGGAGGGCTGAAGGGAGTTGGACAGCTTCAAAGGCGATCCATAACATAGATGGAGCCGAAGCTTGTCAACAATATAAACACAAAAGAGAGAAGGCCGCTTCGGTAGATCAGCCGAAGCCTATGCTCCTTTGTGAAGATATAGCAGATCAAAGGGTACTACTGGGATCTTAGTTATCTGATGAACAAGAAAAGAGTCTGCTAAGATTTTTGTTCAATAAAAAAGATGTTTTCGCTTGGACAGCTAATGATCTCTGTGGTGTCAACAGAGATGTCATTGAACATTCACTCAATGTGGATCCATCTTTCAGGCTAAGGGAACAAAGACTTCGGAAAATGTCTAAAGATAAAGCCGAAGGTGCTCGGAATGAAGTAAAGAGACTTCTCAGTGCTGGCGTTATCGGAGAAGTAACATATCCAGAATGGCTAGCCAACACTGTTATGGTGAAGAAGGCTAATGGGAAATGGAGAATGTGTATTGACTTCATAGAGCTCAACAAGGCATGTCCGAAGGACGAGTTCCCTTTACCAAGAATAGACTCCCTTGTAGATGCAGAAGCTTCTTTGGAACTCATGAGTCTATTGGACTGCTACTCGGGCTATCACCAAATTTGGATGAAGAAAGAAGATGAGCCAAAGACAAGCTTCATAACTCCCAGTGGTACTTATTGTTACCTTCGGATGCCTGAGGGGCTCAAGAATGCTGAAGGAAGCTTCAGCAGAATGATAGCCAAGGTCCTTCACTCTCAAATAGGCAGGAACGTGCTGACTTATGTTGATGACATCATAGTAAAAAGCACGAAGCAAGAGAATCATATGGCTGACTTGCAAGAGACGTTTGCCAATTTCAAGCAAGCTGGTCTTAAGCTAAATCCAGAAAAGTGTGTTTTTGGAGTAAAGAAGGGCAAGTTCCTTAGCTGTCTGGTATCAACGAAGGGAATCGAAGCTAACCCAAGTAAGATCGAAGCTATCCTTCGGATGGAGCCGCCAAATTCAAAGAAGGGGGCTCAACGATTGGTAGGAAGGCTGGCATCGTTAAATAGATTTATATCAAGATCAGCATAAAGGAATCTGCCATTCTTTGAAATACTGAAGTCATCCGAAGTTTTTCAATGGGATCCAGCTCAACAAAAGGCTTTCGAAGAGTTAAAACAATACTTGATAGACTTGACAACTCTAACTCCACCTTCACCAGGGACTCCATTACTCCTGTATGTGGCAGCCTCCCACTCTACAGCCAGTGCGGCACTAGTGCAGGAGAAGCAAGATGGTCAAGTAAAAAGACAAGCACCAGTATACTTCGTCTCTAAAGTATTCAGTTTATCAAAGCAAAATTACACAGAGTTGGAGAAGGTGCTGTATGCTGTGCTAATGGCCTCCAGAAAGCTGCGACATTATTTTCAAGCCTATCATATAATTGTGCCTTCATCACAACCTCTAAAGGACATAATGAGAAATAGAGAAGCTACAGGAAGAATTGGAAAATGGGCTGCGGAACTCAATGAATTCACTATTGATTATGTACATAGATCCTCAATTCAGTCCTAGGCGTTAGCAGATTTCATTGATGATTGGACGCTAGGGGCTTAGGGAGAAGAAGCAATAAAAGACGCTGAAGCCTGGACAGTATTCTGTGATGGTTCTTGGGGAACCTTCGGCGCAGTAGCGGCTGCTGTTCTAGTAGCGCCCTCTAAAGTCAGGACATGCTTTGCAGCAAGGCTGGACTTTAGTTGTACAAATAACATTGCTGAATACGAAGCCCTTCTGTTGGGGCTTCGGAAGCTAAAGGCAATGGGAATAAGAAGGGAGTCCTTAAAACTGATTCTCACCTTATTTCTAGCCATGTAGACAAGAGCAGCAAGGCAAGGGATCCAAAGCTTGAAAAATACTTGGATACAGTCCGAAGATTGGAGGCTTCTTTCGAAGGATTTTTTGTAAAAATATTCCAAGAGGGGAAAATGAGCATGCAGATCTGCTAGCTAAGTCAGTGGCACAGGGGCTCCCTCTACCTTCGGAAGTATTCTTTGAGACAATAAAAGCACCTTTGGTTGAACTTATGGAGAGAGCAGTACTTGCAATATCAGATGTACATAGTGAAGATTGGAGGACTGAAATTATGTCTTTCCTCCAAGGTAACTGTCTTTCAGATGACGAAGTTTATAATAAAAGAATGGAAGCAAGGACAAGACCATATGTGATAATAGAAGGGTATTTATACAAACATGGAGTCTGCTCTCCACTACTAAAGTGTTTATCCAGAACCGAAGGTCAAGAGCTGATGAAGGAGATACATGTAGGTTTATGTGGACCTCATATTGGGTCTAGGCCTTTGCTGGGGAAGGTTTTCAGACAAGGATTTTATCGGCCGAAAGCAGCTTCGGATGCACCAGATCTGGTCCAAAAGTGTGAAAACTGTCAAAGATGTGCAAGAGACCAGAAGCAACCTTCATCTCTAACCCAGTTAATACAGCCAACCTAGCCACTACAAAGGTGGGGTCTGGATTTGTTAGGTCCACTTCCACCTACACAAGGAAATTTGAAATATGTCATTGTAGCAGTGGAATATTTCTCTAAGTGGATCGAAGCAAAACCTTTAGCTACAATAACTTCGGCCACAGTACAGAAGTTCTTTTGGCAAAACATTGTCTGCCGCTTCGGCGTGCCGAAGGCAATAACTGTGGACAATGGAACACAATTTGATGCCGAAACATCCAAAGATTTCTGTGACCGAATTGGTACAAAAATTCATTTTGCATCAGTAAGGCATCCAGAATCAAATGGGCTAGTATAAAGAGCAAATGACATTATAATGATAGGAATAATGAAGTTAATCTTCAATTAGCCCAGAGGAAAATGGCCAGATGAGTTAATTAAAGTGGTGTGGAGCCACAACACAATTGTGTTAAGGTCAACAGGATTTACACCCTTCAAACTCCTGTTTGATGACGAAGCAATAACACCAGAAGAAGCAAAAACAGGATCAATAAGAACAACAGCTTTGGCGAAAGATGAAGCTGATTATCAATCAACAAAAGATACTATAGAAGGGACCAAACTTCGGGCTATAGAACACATCAATAAATATCAGGCCGAAACAATAAGGTGGCGTGATAGGAAAGTTCGATTAAAAAACATCAAGCCAGGGCATCTAGTGCTTCGGAGAGTGGCCAACCCAGATACAGTGGGCAAGTTACAACTGAAGTGGGAAGGTCCTTTTCTGGTTGTATCTTCGTCAAGACCTGGTTCTTACAGATTGAAGGATATGGATGGCAACAACATACCCAGATCTTGGAATGTGGATGAGCTTCAACGGTACTATGTGTAATTTGATGTAATCTTTTTTCATTTTTTCTATGGCAGCACCCTTTTCCTTTCAGGAGGGGAGAAAGGTTTTTAATGGGGCCATAGCTTGTAATTTTTTCGTTCTTATTTAGCCCTACATAATACAAGGGCCAAAATCCCCCAAAGATGTAATATGTAAAATCAGAGCTTGCACCATCGAGTGCAAAAAGAAAAAAACAAGGAGAAGCTCAAAAGACGTCCCTAAGGGGATGCAGAGCATGACGAAGCTACAAAAAGTCGTTCCTAAGGGAGCGCAGCGTAAGTTCCGAAGCTCAGAAGTCATCCCTAAGGGGATGCAGAGCATGACGAAGCTACAAAAAGTCATTCCTAAGGGACCGCAGCGTAAGTTTCGAAGCTCAAAAGTCGTCCCTAAGGGGATGCAGAGCATGACGAAGCTACAAAAAGTCGTTCCACTGCTCAAAAGTTGTTCCAAAGGGAATGCAGAGCCAAATACCACCGAAATAGAAGGTGAAGAAGCTCCAAAGTCGTTCCTAAGGGGATGCAGAGCTTAAATGCCACCAAAATATAAGGTGAAGAAGCTCCAAAGTCGTTCCTAAGGTGATGCAGAGCTTAAAGACTCAAAAGTCGCTCCTAAGGGGATGCATAGTCTAGGTGCGGCTTCATGTATGTTTGGGACATTCATTTGCACATTACATTACATCATTCATTGCATTTATACAAACATTCATTTAGACATTCGTAGGATCATCATCATCATAACATGAAGCACGAACAGAAATACTCCATTTTCGATGACAGTGCTTCGATGAATACAAAGAAGCTTCATTTCAAACGTATACATGTCATGCAACGACATGTTTCGTTGTGTACGAAAAGAAGGGAAGGTGTTTTTCGCCTTCGGCTCAAAAAATACAAGTTTCATCCACAACAAAGCAACTTGTACATGGATGAAAAGGTAAAAATATATTACAAGGTATGGTCAGTTATACATAGCATTGTTCAATCCTCGATTACAATTTTTTCTACAAAGTTAATACAAATGTTCCTAAGCTTTACATAGGCATGCCTAAAGAGAAGCTTCAACAACCTTCGGAACGCACTTCGTATCATCAATCCTCGGCACCATCATCCTGTAAACAAACAAACGGTATAAGGTAAAAAGTAATTACAAGAGAAGGCAAGCAAAAGGAATAAGTTCCATACCGGTTTGAGTAAGTTCCCGGCTTCATCACCAGCCAACTCTCGCCCACCCTTAGCCCAAATCTGTGTTATAAATCTGTTCCCTATGCTCCGGGCTTCACTAGGGATATCAACCAAGTCTGTTGGAGACAGACTAAAGGTTGGTCTATTTACTGTTTTTGCGTGCATACAACCAGCCTTCATAAATGCTGCAGCTGTGCCGCGAGAAGCTAGCAAGGCACAAAAGTCACCGTGCCCGGCTATACTTTCATCAAGCGCCTCAACTTCGTTTTCAATATGTTCGAAGGTGTTTGGTATGTCTTCAGCTGAAGGGGTAAACTCTTCAGAGCTGGCTCCAACCTAGCTGAAGACCCTTTTCAATCCTTGCACGCAGCGGTTGCCAAAGTTCAAACATATGTTCCGAAGCTCTTTCAAAGATTGTTGTAGCTTTGTATTTTTGTCAGCTTCGGCTTCGTATTTTGTTTGCAAATAATTTTTCTCTTGTTCGAAGCTCTCTGATTTTTGGAGGAGTTCCTCGCTTAATTTAGCATTTTTGGCTTGAATTTCTGCAAGTGAACCCTCCATTGCTTGAAGCAGAAAGTCTTTTTTCTCTGGAGAAGCTTCATAGTCTTTAACCTTATTTTCCAAGCCCTCGATTATGATTTCGTTTTTCTTGTCTTCGAGGTCTTGTTGCATCCTTAGTGCCTTACTCAACAACATACTCTATAGAAATAAGCCTTCATCAGAAAACTATGCTTCATCATAAAATTAAAAGAAACTTAGCAAAAGGAATTTTACCTTGAAATTGGAGTAGAACAGACTGCCGATGATATGTTGTCGCCGGTAGCCGCTAATGTCAGCTTCAAGCTTCAGAAATCTGACACTCTTCGAAAGAGTGCCGATTATCTTTGCTCCGACGCGTCTCGAATACATCCTAGGCCCCTTCATCGATTCAACCAAAGAGCATGGCTCCTGGCTGGTAGCCACATGATATACCATATTCCTGTAGCTCCTTCTTTTCAGCCTCGGATAATTCTTGACCGACCAGGTTCCGAAGGTCGAAGTCCATTTCTTCCGAAGTGGCATCGACAATCTTTTTCCCTTTGCCAGGCACTATGGCCATGGCCTTCTCTGCAGCCGCAGCTATTTCTTCCGCAGCCATACCCAATAGCATTTTATCAATTCCAGACAGTGTGCTCTCAAGGTTGGCAGCTTCGGTGGCAGCTACAGCTTCGGTAGAGGTTTTTGCTTCGGCAACGGCCTCGGCGCTTGCAATGGGTGTTATTTTGGATGCCGAGGCCGAAGGTGGCGTCCGTTCAATGGCTTGCATAACTGTAACGATTCTTCGTTTTTTCTACACATCTGCCTTCTTCTTTGTAGCCGAAGGCTCATCCTTCTTCTGTAAAAGTTTCATCAGTTCTGGCCCCAGAGGAGTTAGCAGCTTGACGGGTAAAGATTCAATCATTACCTTTAAAATTTATGTTATTTCGGCAGCAGGAGGCGTCGAAGGAGTCTCCTCTGCTACCTCAGTTATCTTCGGCTCTGGACTTTCAACCTTCCTCTTCTTCGCACCAGCAGCCTTCGGCTCTGGAGTGGTTTTTCTTTTCTTTGAAGCCTTTTCATCCTCCTTCTCCATTCTAGCAGCTTGCCTGCTCAGAATACTGACAACTCTCTTTCTTTTTACACCTTCAGCACCCTTATCAAGTCTTTCATAATCAGTGTATTCAAATTTCAAGGCATCCATCACCCGGTTTAACCTTCATTTTGCCCGGGTGCCGAAGGCTGCTGTCATCAATTGATCTTCTTTCTTTGTATAATTCCCAAGTATTTCATTGCACATTGTTTCAATCATGTCTAGCCATTCTTGGCAAGGTTCTTTAAACTACTTTTCAAACTTGAAACGATAAGCTAGTCAAACAAGTTCATGCTTCTTCTTCATTTCATTCATCTTCGGCATTCCCCAGCCGCTTGATGTTGGATATGTCTGGTTAGCTAGATATTCTTGCATCAGGTCCCTGGTACTGATTTGCTCAGCTACCACTCTGAACTCCACTTTAGTCAGCTGACATGGCGACCCCAGCAGCATGTTGCATAGAGGCCTAGTCATTTCGAAGCTGAGAGACAGCAGACTCATGATCATCGTCATCAGTTTCCCTCTCTTTTTCTCATCAGCTTTTATGTAAAACCACATTTTTCCAGCCAGTCGGCCACTTTGTACGGTAGCTGACGACTAGTGCCTTCGTATACTTGCGATACGCAAAGTTATAGCATCCAAAAATTTCGTGAAGGCCATCTGTTCTGGCCTTCGTCTGGTAGTGCAGCTCATGCACTCGGCAGAAGGCTTCAGCATCTGCGCTCATCCCTTGGCTTCGGAGGGCCCAGATGAAGACGCTGAGCCTAACGATAGCGTTAGGAGTCAGCTGATGAATATGTATTTCAAAATTCTTAAGCACTTCCCCTATCATCTCGTTCAGAGGAAATCACAGTCCTGCTCTGAAGAAGCTCTTAAAAACCACTACTTCATCATTCTTCGGTGTAGGAGTAGTCTCTTCTCTGGCAAATCAGACAAGTTTGCTTTCATCTTCCCTAAAATAACCTAGTTTTATCATCATGGGCATGTTGACTTTGGACACAGTGGATTTCTCAAAATCTAAATGACTGGGCTTTGTTGGGATCAAAATACTGTAATCCTCACTTTCATCAACATTTTCTTCAACAACATTTTGTTCAGCTTCGGCATCAGGAGCACCTTCGTCATTAGCTCCCTCTGTCACAACTAGACCTGATCGTTCCATGACTTCTAAAATTGGTGCTGTATCAGTAGCCTCGGTCTCTTCCCCGTCACGAGACACCCTTGCAGTTGATCGCACTCTGGCCATTTGGCTGATTTTTACAATCTGACAAAGCTAACTCGTCTGACGAAGTTTACTTTAAATGATGAAGTGCTCGCTTGAGAGCCCAGCGTAGAAAGCTTTGGCTATGGTTAAATTTTTTAACAACACAATAGTGCAATGGCAATGAATGTTGTGGTAACTCCTCACCAACCCGCCTATTTATATAGTGCTGCAGGTAGGAAGACGAACCGCCAGGTCGCCCGCACTCGCTGAACGGTGGACCACTCAGTGCTCGGAATATTATAATCGTTTCTCGGCAACGAGCTCAGGGAAGGTGTTTTTCGGACCTTCGGCATTCCGAAGCCTTCGAGTTTTTTCGTGGATCGAGCTTGTTACGAAAAACGATCTAGCACCGCGAAGGGGCTACTGTTGGGGGCCTTCTTCTCCACCGAAGGTCCTCTAAGCAAAAACACCTTCAGCAAGATGACATACAAACAGGCGTGACGTGAAGTTGTATGTCGAAGCTACAATCGAAAGAGCTTCGGCATGATGACGCGCTTGAGACCAAGGGTGGCACCGACTTAAAGAGGAAAAGACTGCATAGTCTGTGATAGTTTGTGTTGTAATCATAATTAGTTATCAAGGGCATGAATGTAAATTTGTCCGGGCTATGACCCGTTCCTATAAATAGATGAACAGTACCCCCGTACTGTTCACACTGACTTGTATTCACTCGCACGTCACTCTTGGATTCTTACCTTCTGTCAAGCCAAAGGTATAAATGTAACTCAATATCGTTAATGTTTATTCATGTTCATATAATGAGAATATAAATAATCTAATGATTTGATATGACTATTCACATTCTTTATATGTAACATATGTTCCTGCTTTTCATTACATATAGAGATGATGAAGGTATGTCGTTCATAACCTTCGTCTGAAGATCAGTATATCCTAAGGGAGATAATGCTTCGAAGGACGAAGGTCTTTAACCATTAACATTTGTGTTGCCTTGTTCTTAACTCGTAACATTTGAGAATAAGTGACCAAGAAAAAGTGACCAACACTTAGCTACAATAACTTTGGCCACAGTACAGAAATTCTTTTGGCAAAATATTGTTTGTCGCATCGGTGTGCCAAAGGCTATCACAGTTGACCATGGAAGTCAATTCTATGCTGAAACATTCAAAACCTTTTGTGACCATATTGGTACAAAAATACACTTTGCATCAGTGAGACATCCGGAGTCAAATGGATTAGTAGAAAGAGCAAACGTAATCATACACTACAGGAAACGCCTAAATTTTCGTGGGCCGAGATATTTTCGTCGGCCGGCCCACGAAAATACAGACGTTATTTTCGTCGGTCCCTAGGCCGACGAAAATAATGCGTATTTTCGTGGGCCCATCGATATGTTCGTCGGCAGGCCGACGAAAATACAAAAACGTATTTTCGTCGGTCACTAGGCCGACGAAAATAACGCTTATTTTCGTGGGCCATGGCCAAACCGACGAAAATACATCATTAACCGTACTCTATTTTCGTCGGCCTAGTGAGGCCGACGAAAATAGAGGCCCAACATCGTCGTCCTCGGCCCCGCTCGTTTCAATCGCGCGTCACTCGTTTCACCCAACGCCGCCGCCCCACGCTCGCCCTCCCCTCGCCGCGCCACCGCCCGCCGCCCGCCGGTGCCCGCGCCGACGCGCCACGCCGCCGCCCCGCGCGCTAAGGGAGCCCGCCGGTGCCCGCGCCGCCGGTGCCACCTCGCCCGCCGGTGCCCGCGCCCGCCCGCCGGTGCCCGCGCCGCCGGTCCCCGCGCCGTCGGTGCCACGCTGCCGCCCCGCGCGCTAAGGGAGCCCGCGCCACCGAGCCCACGCTCACCGCGCCCCTGCACGCCGCCGAGGCCCACGCCCGCCCCTGCACGCCGTGCCCCTACCCCTACACGCTGCGCCCCTCGCCCGTGCACGCCTGCCGAGCCCCACGCCCGCCCCGCCGAGCCCCACGCCGCTGCCCGCACGCCCGTCGTCCGAGGCACCCCGCCCGTCCCTCGCCGCGCCGTCGTCCCGCCCGAGGCGCGCTGCACCGCATCGCGACGGCCTCCCTGCGCCGTGCCGCCGCCCACACGCCCGCCCGCTCCGTCGCGAAGGTCTCCCAGCTGCGTCGTCGCCCGCCTCGACTCGCCCGCATTTGCGCCATCAGGCAAGTATAATTGCCGAGGCTCCGAGGTCATTAATTTATATTAGTCATCTTGTCGTGTTGTGATTAGTTTAACTGTTTATTGCTTTAATTCAAATTCATATTTTGTCTCCGAGTTATGTTTTAATGTTTAGAGTTTAGTTTTAATCGTTAACCGTAGCGAACCGTATGCGTCACCCGTTCGGGAACGGCGAACGTCACATTGGCTTGTGAGGTTTGCCGCTCCGGAATTGTCCACGTATTTTGGACAGCCTGAGAGTGTAGGCCGATGCTTGTGATTTGTGATATGTGTCTTACGATTTACGCGGAATTTCGGTTGTGTAACTCAGTTGTTCTCCAACACACCATGTTCAGGCGTGTGCTTGGAGAGCAGCGGGGTTATGCTGCCGAAATTTAGCGACAATCGTAGGCTACACGTCATAAATCACAAGCATCAGCCTACACTCTTGGGTGGGTTTAGGGCCTTTACCTAATAGGGAGTTCACCTAATTAAGCCACGGACGATCGTTGATGTTCTTTGACTTTTGTTTAGCCTTTAAAATGGACGGTGATCGAAGGGTGATGTATGACGGGTGGAGAAAGGATGGGGCACATTCAAATGAATGGATGGGTGTAACAAAGGCTTTTCTTGAGCACGCTTTCAAAGATGCAACTGGTCGTCTAGTGAAGTGTCCTTGCAATCGCTGCGAGAACAAGTGGCCTCAAAAGAAGGAAGAAATGGAGAAACACCTTTGCAAAAGTGGGTTTATGCCGAACTACCTTGTATGGTACCGGCATGGAGAGTCTATTAGACACGTTGACGCGGAGGTGGAGCTTGATGACGATCATGATAGGATGGACGATATGTTGCATGATCTTGGTAGGGAGGTTGAAATGAACGCTGAGGAGCCGGGGCAGCTTCCACGCGATGCTCAAGAATTCTTCCGGCTACTCGCCGCGGGAGAAGAGAGACTGCACGAGCACACTCAGATGTCAGTTCTTGGGACTCTCACAAGACTAATGGCGATAAAGTCGAAGCACAACATTTCAAACAGTGCTTACAACGACATCGTCCAACTTATGGGCGAGGTTCTCCCGGAGAATCATAAGTTGCCAAAGAATATGTACTTCGCAAAGAAGATGTTGGCTGGTCTTGGGATGACATATGAGAAGATCGACGTGTGTCCCAACAGTTGCATGCTATTCTTTGAGGATGATGACAAGCTTGACCGTTGTAAGCATTGTGAAGCTTCTAGATATGTCGAGGTGACAAATGATGAGGGTGAATTGGTAGTTACGAAGGTCGCAGCTAAGCAACTTCGTCGGTTGCCTATCATTCCTCGGCTTTCAAGGCTGTTCCTCAACAAGGAAATAGCTCTGCATATGACGTGGCCAAAGAATGGTGTACGTCTCGTCACTGATCCAGACATAATGGTCCATCCGTCGGACGGTGATGCGTGGAAGGCATTTGACGAGTTTGATCCCGAATTTGCAAACGACCCTAGGAGTGTACGGCTTGGTCTATCGACGGACGGATTCACACCTTTCAATACCAGTGCAAGCCCTTACTCGTGTTGGCCTGTCTTCATTGTGCCATATAATCTTCCTCCTGAGTTGGTCAATAAAGAAGAGTTCATGTTCCTTGCACTAGTCATCCCAGGCCCCGAGCATCCAGGGCCAAAGCTGAATATGTTTGTTCGCCCTTTAATCGAAGAGCTGAAACAGTTGTGGAGAGGTGTGAAGGCTTATGACAGCCATACTGAAAAGGAGTTTACCATGCGCGCTGCTTATTTGTGGTCAGTGCATGATCTGCTGGCGTATGGAGATTGGTCTGGATGGTGCGTCCATGGTCGGTTGTGCTGTCCCATATGTATGAATGATACGGATGCATTCAGATTGAAGCATGGTGGGAAAGTGTCATTCTTTGATGCTCATCGACGTTGGACTCCATTCAAGCATGATTTTAGGAATTCGCTTACTGCATTCAGAGGTGGAGCCAAAATCAGAAATGGGCCACCAAAGAGGCAAACTGCACCGCAGATAATGGCATGGCATGCTTGTCTGAAGCAAGGAGAAAATGATAGGTTCCAAGGCTACGGGGAGGACCATAACTGGACCCATATTTCATCAATATGGGAGCTTCCGTATGCAAAAGCCTTGATCATGCCGCACAACATAGACTTGATGCACCAAGAGCGTAACGTTGCTGAAAGCATCATAAGCACATGTTTCGATGTGACTGATAAAACGAAAGATAATATGAAGGCAAGAAAAGACATGGCTGAAATTTGTAAGAGGCCGATGCTCGAGTTGAAAGTAAGCGATAAAGGGCATGAAAGTAGGCCGCGAGCTGATTACTGCCTCAAGCCGGATGAAAGGAAAGAAATATTTAAGTGGTTGAAGAATCTGAAATTTCCAGATCGGTATGCGGCAAATCTGAAACGGGCAGTCAATCTGAAGACCGGTAAATTGATCGGTTTGAAAAGCCATGACTACCATATTATTATGGAGAGGCTGATGCCCGTGATGTTTCGAGGCTATTTTAAGGATGAGCTTTGGAGCATATTTGCAGAGTTGAGTTACTTCTATAGGGAAGTATGCGCAAAGACGGTATCGAAGAGGTTGATGCAGAAATTTGAGAAAGAAATTCCAATTCTTATTTGTAAATTTGAAAAGGTTTTCCCGCCAGGATTCTTCAATGTGATGCAACATCTAATTGTGCATTTGCCTTGGGAAGCTTTGGTAGGCGGACCAGTGCAATTCAGGTGGATGTATCCTATAGAAAGGGCGTTGAAAAAGCTCAGGGCGTCTGTTCGGAACAAGGCTAGAGTCGAAGGGTGTATTGCGGAGGCTTTTGCCCTTAAGGAGATATCTCAATTCTCAACCAGGTATTTCGCTCGAGCCAACAATGTGTTTGCGCCTTCAGTGCGACTTCATGTCGATAACAAAGTAGTGGTGTGTTGGCAAGTTCATATGTTGACGATGACAAAGTAGTGGACTATTACGGTGTTCTTCAAAACATTGTAGAGTTGATTTTCGATGGCCCCAAAGAACTTAAAGTCGTGTTTTTCGAGTGCGACTGGTTTGATGCTCATAGTGGGACTCGTGTCGACAAGTATGGTAATGTCGAGGTGAAGCATAGCTCTAGGATTCCGAGCAGTATGAGCGATGTTGTCCTTGCAAATCAGGCAAAACAGGTGTACTACCTGCCATATCCTCACCCAAGCCTTAGGGCTTGGTGGGTTGCAATCAAAGTCAACCCACAAGTCGTCGCTCCAGAGAGTGCTGACTACGTGAGTATAATCAGGGACAACGATGATGCTGTTTTTCAACCAGAAGCGGCGTCGAATCAAGACATAGCTCACCGATTCCATGTGACCAATGGAGAAGGACTTGAAAATCTCTGTTGCAATTCAAGCGACTTAATTGAAGAACCTAGGTCAAAGCGCAAACGACCTGTCGTCGTTAGAAGATCAGTAAGGATCCAACGAAATCAAGAGCGTATGAATAAACAACGAGCCGAAGAAGCATCATCGGATGCGGATGACTTTTGATTAGTATGTTTCTTTTAGCTATGTATTCCAATTTCCACATTATTAATTTTCATATTATTTGTTTCATATACTGTGGTTTGACACTAATTTATCTACAGTTGAACATGTTCAAGCATAGGAGATCGAGGAGGAGTGGGGGCAGCGCGGCCAGCGAGGACAGCTCGGGCAGTGGGCTTTTTCAGGGCACCTCACAGAGCCGACAGAGGCAGCAACAACTTCTCGACTGTCTAGACGAAGTGCAGGGTGAGGAGGGTGAGCAGGAGACTCCTCAGCAGGATGCTCATGTGCAGGGTGAGGAGGGTGAGCAGGATGACGAGGGTGAGCAGGATGAGGAGGTTGACCCAATGGGGGCAGGCAGCGCGGGCGACGCGTCAGATGGTTCTACGTCCTTCAGGTATTATTATGCATATTACTTTAATTGATATTAGTTTCTAATCATTTCATCATATTGAATTTACTTGTATACTTAGGTATAAGAAGAGCAATGCGCTTGGTCCGAGACCTGCCGAGAGGAGGCTCATCCGGCCGCATGGAGAATGGTGGGGCTTATTTCTGTTTTGTTAATTTTTTAATGTGAACGTGATTGCACTAGTTTACTTGTTTTATTAATTTTTGTAGGTCATGGGAAGACTTGACTTGGGACGGTACAGGCAGACGTCCTAAGGTGAACGCGGTGTTGGGTAGCCTCTGTCGCTTCTACTACCCTGGCATGGTGGAGCTCAATGGCGAGAGGTTCGCGGCTATGCAGTGGGCTGACTGGGGTCTAAAGGACTATGTCGAGCCAGGGGAGTCAGGGGAAAGCAGTAGCGGAGGGGGAAGTTCGGAAAAAAAAACGAAGGACTTGTCAGGTGGCTGTGTGGGACGAGTTCTGGGTGAGTTTACTTTCGTATATAAGCAATTCATTGAATTATTGCTTCACCTAATCTTACTTTAACTTAACTTCTCCATTGATATGTAGGGGAGGTTCCAATTGCCGGATGACATCGAGGAGGATCAGGCTCAGTGGACACGTGTGAAGAGGCACTTTCGGAAGTGCGCTGATAAGATAATCAAGGATGCCATGTACAATGCTCGCATCGCGGCCGTCAACTACTACTACAAGAAGATAAAGGGTCAGAAAATGAGCAAAGCATTAGGGGCCAATGAGATCTACCTCACAGAGGAGCAGTACCTGGAGAGCGTTGTGGATTGGCTGTCCAAGGACATGGAAGCATGGAGGTGGTTGGCTAAGAGATGGGCGTCGCCTGAGTGGATTGCAGAGTCCAACAAGCACCGTGTCAACCGTGGCACTGAAGGACCGGGGCATAGGTACGGCGCCGATGGACACCTTGGTACCGCACGCCGCATGGTCAGTATATAAATCAAACTTGTATGTTACATCTATGAAAATTATATGGTTTAACTCTTCTTTTTCATGCAGGAAGCTGAAAGTGGAGTTGCTCCAAGTTTTATGGAGGTTTACGTCCGTGGTCACCGTGGCCCTGATCCGACGAACCCTGATGAGCTATGCAGCGAGGCGGCAAGGGAGAAAATGGTAAACAAGTTTGTATTTACGAATTAAATTGCATGTTTTGTGTCTAACTCCAACTTTAACTTTCTTTGCAGAATGCATATGGGGAGGAAATGACTCAACGCCATGGGCCTGATTTCGACTGGATGCATTCAGACTTAGATGCCTCGGCGTTGTACCATAGTGGTGGGGGTAGAAAGCATGGCAGGTGAGGTGTTTGTGTTTGATTCGACGATTTCATTAACAAGAATGTGTCCACTTAATGGCTCAACTATGTGTATCATGCAGGTTTGCCTTTGGCACCGGCGTTGTGGAATATAACAGGACAATAGGTCAAGGGAAGGCATCGTCTTCGGGAGGGAGTTCTCGCTCCTCCAGGTCTGCTCGAGAGGCTCAGCTGGAGGAGGAGACTCGGGCAGCACAGGAGCAGGCTCGAGCAGCACAGGAGCAGGCTCGAGCAGCGCAGGAGCAGGTTGGACAGCTGACGCAATATATGGCTTCTTATTTTCAGGTAATTCGTCTATCTCATCACGTGTCGTCATTGAATTCAAAGTATAATGTTGTGATTCTAACGTTGCATCCATTTGCAGGAAATGACTACTCGACTCGGCCCTGATATGAACTTGCCCGCTTTTCGCCCTCCCCAGGTAACACTTTCTGAACACTTCAATTCCATAGCAACTTTTTCTTTATTATCAAAAATGGCTCGCAGGCACAAGGATGGGGACAGTGGCCAGGACAAGCTCCAGCGTCGCAGCCACAGTGGACCGGTGTTGGGTGGACGCAGGCACCTCCAGGCACTTGGACGCCTCCACCACCCCAAGGATCGCAGCCAGTCTCGGGATGGGTGCCACCGGTCTCCCAGCCACCGGCGGGCTCTCAGCCATATCAAGCGTGGATGGCACCGCCACCGACGGGGTGGGTGCCACCACCTCTGGGGTGGCCACCACAACAGTACCCGTGGATGCATGCACAACCTCCTCCTCACCATGGATCACAGGTGATGTTCCATGTTTAGTTTTACGCAAATATTGACCAAACACAACAATGTATATGTATACAGCCTTATTTGAATGATTGATGAATTGCAGGGTTCAGCGTCACATGCTCATGGATCGGAGGGTGGTGTCAACGTCCAAGACTTCCTCGTCCATGGTGCTGGAGGGAGTGGCCACCTTCCTGGTGGCGGAGGAGGCAGTGGCCAAAACTCCCACAGCCCGCCGGAGTGAGGAGTGAGTAGTGAGTGTGTACTATGGACTGTTTATGGACTTATGGACTATTTATGGACTCTGGACTGGACTTATTTGAATGGACTATGGAATGTGTTTTGTGAATTATGTGAATGTGTTTTGTTAATTATGTATTTTGCTTGTGAATGTGTATATGTTAATTGTGATAATGTTTATTTTGCTGTGAATTATTAATAGGTGCAGAAAAATCTGTTTTTGGGGGGGGGGGACATCAATTTTCGTCGGCCTCGGTGGTGGCTGACGAAAATAAGTTCCCAGGCTATTTTCGTCGGCCTCAGTGTTGGCCGACGAAAATAACCTGGGAACTTATTTTCGTCGGCCACCATCGGGCCGACGAAAATAGTTGGTCCACTCACTATTTTCGTCGGCTCTGGGAAAGCCGACGAAAATAGCTATTTTTCGTCGGGACCGACGAAAATAGTTGCCTAATTTCGTCGAATTTATTTTCGGCGGCTATTTTCGTCGGCCTGCCGACGAAAATATTCTATTTTCGTCGGTTTAGGCTTATTTTCGTGGGTTTTTGGCCCACGAAAATTTAGGCGTTTCCTGTAGTGATAATAACAGGAATAATGAAGTCAATTTTCAACCAACCTAAAGGAAAGTGGCCAGACGAACTAATAAAGGTGGTGCGGAACCACAACATTGTCGTTTCAAGGTCAACAGGATTTACTCCATTCAAGCTTCTGTTTGGTGACGAAGCAATAACACCGAAAGAAGCAAGAAGGGGCTCAATAAGGACCTTGGCTTCGACAGAATATGAAGTGGGTTGCAAAATAACAAAAGACACCATAGAAGGGACTAGGCTTCAAGCAGTAGACCACATCAATAATTAGCAAGCTGAAACAATCAAATGGCGCAACCGCAAGGTAAAATTGAAGAATATCAAGCTAGGACATTTGGTGCTTCGTAGAGTGGCCAACCCAGATATAGTGGGGAAGCTTCAGCTCAAGTGGTAAGGCCCCTTTTTGGTGGTATCTTTGCTGAGACTTAGATCTTACAGGCTGAAAGACATGGATGGCAATGATATACTAATGTCTTGGAATGCGAATGAGCTTCGAAGATATTACGTGTAAACTATGTAATTTTCTTATTTTTTCCTATGGCACCCTTTTACTTTCAAGAGGGGAGAAAGGTTTTCAATGGGGCCATAGGTTGTAATTTTCATTTTTGTAACCTTGTGCAATACAAGGGCCAAATTCCCCCACATGTAAAATGTAAAATCTGGGACTACACCGTCGAGTGTAAAAGAGGTGAAGAAGCTCCAAAGTCGTCCCTAAGGGGATGCAGAGCTAAGATGCCACCTAAGAGGTGAAGAAGCTCCAAAGTCATCCCTCAAGGGACGCAGAGTAAGTCACGAAGCTCCAAAGTCGTTCCTAAGGGAATGTAGAGCTAAAATACCACCTAAATCAAAGGTGAAGAAGCTCCAAAGTCGTTCCTAAGGGGATGCAGAGCTTAAATTCCACCAAAGTAAAAGGTGAAGAGACTCAAAAGTCGTTCCTAAGGGCATGCAGAGTCTGGGGGTGTTTTTAGCATACATTTTCATATTTCATCACATCATCTTTTGCATTCATACAGACATACATTAGACATTCGTAGGCTCATCATCATGGCATAAAGCATAGATATTAACGGGAAAAACAAGAGATGCCTGTCTTCGATGAGAAAATGTTTCTAAGATGCTTCGTATCAAATGAAACTTCGTTGTATATGAAGATGCTCCATCTCAAATGAAATCTGGTTGCATATGAAAATGCTTCGATGTGAACGAAAAGAAGAGAAAGTGTTTTTTGCCTTCGGCTCAAAAGGTTACCAGCATTTGTTTCGTCCACAGCAAAGCAGTTCATACATGAAGCAAAAGGTAAAATGGTATTACAAGATATTTACAAGTATTTACAATAATTTGTTCACTGTCAATTGCAACTTTTTGTTATATGGTGCAAAGGATTTTCAAATGTTCCTATAGATGACTACGAAAGGAGATTCTAAGGTCTTCTTCGGCATTTCAGAGTTAGCTTCGACTCATCGACCTTTGGTGCCATCATTATGCAGAGTAGCAAAGTACAAGGTAATCAGAAATCTAACAAGAGAAAATCAAGGCAAAAAACAAAGTAAAATTCCATACTGAGTTAAGCAGCTTCCGGGCTTCGTCTCCAGCTAATTCATGCACGCCTTTAGCCCAAATTTGAGTAATAAATCTATTCTCTATACTCTAGGCTTCGGCTGGAACGTCAACCAAATCTAATGATGAAAGATTGAAATTTGGTCCGTTGATAGCTCTCGTGTGATTACAACCGGCTTTTATGAAGGCGACAGCTGTACTATGAGAAGCTACCAGCGCACAGAAGTCTCCATGGACGGTTATGACTTCGTCGAGGACATCAACCTCCTTTTCAATACATTCGATTGCCCCGGGTATATCTTCGGTAGAGAGGCTGCTTTCCTCGAACGCAGCTCCAACTGAATTGAAAATACTTCTCAGCCGAGTGGTACATTAGCTTGCAAACTCAAAGCATCTCTCCTTCAGAGCCCTCAGCGCCTCACTGAGCTTCGTATTTTTCTCAGTCTCAACCTTAAGTGTTGCTTTCAAAGCTTTGTTTTCCTGGTTGAATCGATTAGAGTTTTCATTCAAAAGTGCCTGAGCGTCTGACAGGTTTTTGCTTAACTTCTTGTTCTGAGTTTGCGCTTCGCCAAGGGACCCTTCGACTAAACGTAGCATTTTGTCTTTCTCCATCAAAGAATCTTCGAGTTCTTTGACCTTATCCTCTAAACCTTTGATAATAACTTCGTTTTTCCTATCTTCGTCGTCTTGTTGAATATTTAAAACTTTGCTTAGTAATAAACTCTGTAAAAGCAAATCCAAACTTAGAACATTTAAGCTAATACAGGCGCATCAAGGATAACTTAAAAGAGGGAACTTACTTTAAAGTTGGAATAAAACAGGCTCCCTATGATATGCTGGCGCCTATAGCAGCTGATATCATTCTCAAGCTTCATGAATCTGATGCTCTTTGATAGGGTGCCTATAATTTTTGCACCAACACGATTGCGGATGCATCCTATAACTTCTTTGTCCACCCCACCAAAGAGCATGGACCCCGACTAGTAGCCGCAGTTGATAGCAAAATCCTTCAACTCTGCCATATCCTCTTCGGAAAGCTGCTGGCCACCCAGGTGCCGTAGGTCGAAGTCTGCCTCTTTCGAAGAGATTTCTTTAGCCTCCTTCCCCTTGTCTGAAACTTCTGCGGCCACCTCCTTCTCCACAGCCACGTCTGATATAATTTTGTCAATATCGGACATGGTAGCTGTGAGATCCCGCCTTCAGTTACAGTGGTAGCTTCAGCATCAGTAGGTTTGACAGTCTTGTCTGCCAAAGCTAGGGGCGGGGTTTGCTCAATCGCTTGCATTATGTTCATCATACGTCGTTTTTTCTGTCCCTCGTATCTTCCATCGGTAGCCGAAGGGATTTCCTTTTTCTGAAAAAGGTTTGTCAGTTCCAATCCAAAGGACTTAGTAGCTTGAATGGTGGGGATTCAGTCATTACTTTCAAAATTTCTAACACTTCGGCAACAGAAGGTGACAAAGGGCTTGAAATTTTCTCCGGCGCATCATGTACCATCGGTTCGACAGAAGGCATCATGTCAAGAATCTATTTCTTAGGAGCTAGTGCCTTCGACTCTGACGTTGTTTTCATTTTCTTCATAGCCTCTTCGTCTTCCTTCATAGACCGGACAACTTGCCTATTCAAGATGCTGACAACCCTTTTCCTTTTTGCTCCCCTGACCCCTTCGTCAAGTCTATCATAGTCTGGGTACTCGAAGTTCAGGGCATCCATTACCCGATTTAACCTTCGTTTCGGCCGGGTGCCGAAGGCAAAAGTCATAAGTTGATCTTCTTTCTTTGTGTAGTTCCCATGAATTTCATTACACATGGTCTCTATCATCTCTAACCATTCAGTACATGGTTTCTTGAATTGCTTCTCAAATTTGAAGCGGAAGGGGAGTCGAACAAGTTCATATTTCTTTCCCCCTTCCTTCTTCTTCGGCATCCCCCAGCCGCTAGAAGTTGGAAATGTTTTATTCGCCAGGTATTCCTGCACCAAGTCCCTAGTGCTAATTTCAGCAGCCACCACTCTGAATTCGACTTCGGCCACCTGGCATAGGGAGCCGAGTTGCATATTGCATAATGGCCTTGTCATCCCGAAGCTCAACCTCAGAGGACTCATAACCATAGTGATGAGTTTTCCCTCTTTTCCCGTCAGCTTTCACGTAGAACCATTCATTTGTCCACCCGGTCGACCACTTGGTGCGGTAGCTGATTACCAGGGCCTTGGTGTCCTTTCGGTATGCAAAATTATAGCATCCAAAGTTCTTGTGAAGACCATCCGCTCCGGCCTTCGTCTGATAGTGCAACTTGTGCACTCGGTAGAAACCTTCGGCATTGGCACTTCTGCCCTGGCTTCGGAGAGCCCATATGTAGGCGCTCAACCTGACAATGTCATTTGGTGTCAAATTGTCGAGTACCGTAATTAGGGGTACCCCCAATACTCCTAAACACGGCTGGTAACCACCATCAGCACAAGCTGCAGAGACTGATGGGCATGATTCAGGTCAAGGCTTCGTCTACTCAAGGGACATGATCCTACCTCACCCGAGCCCAGCCTCGGGCGGGAACATAAGTCCCAGACGAATTCTCGCCTCGCCCGAGGGCCTCCTCAAGCAACGGGCACACCCTCGACTCGCCCGAAGCCCAGCTCGGGCAGGCTTCGTAGTGAAGCAACCTTGGCCAAATCGCCTCACCAACCGACCGCATCGCAGGCGCATTTAATGCGAGGATCGCCTAACACCTTATCCTGATACACGTGCCTCAGTCGGCAAGGTTGAAGTGACCACAGTCACTTCGCCCTTCCACTGACCGACCTGACAGGAAAACAGCGCCGCTCGCCCCTCTCTGACTGCTGTGCCACCCGCCAGGGTGAGGCTGACAACAGCTAAGTTCAGCCTCAGGCGCAACAGGAAGCTCTGCCTCGCCCGACCCTAGGGCTCGGCCTCAACCTCGGCCTCGGAAGGAGGACTCCGCCTTGCCCGACCCCAGGGCTCGGCCTCAACCTCGGCCTCGGAAGGAGGACTCCGCCTCGCCCGACCCCAGGGCTCGGCCTCAACCCCGACCTCAGGAGGAGGTCTCTGCCTCGCCCGACCCCAGGGCTCGGCCCCCGCCTCGGCCTCGGAAGGTGGTCTCCGCCTCGCCCGACCCTAGGGCTCAGCCTCAACCTCGATCTCGGGAGGAATCACGTCTTCGCCCGACCTCGGCCTCGGCCTCAGGAGGAGTCTCCGCCTCGCTCGACCTTGGGCTCGGACTGACCGCGCCACGGGGGATACATCATTACCCTACCCCTAGCTAGCTCAGGCTACGGGGGAACAAGACCGGCGTCCCATCCAGGCTCGCTCCGGTAACAAGTAATGATGGCTCCCCGCGTGCGTCCATGACGATGGTGGTTCTCAGCCCCCTACAGAAGCAAGGAGACATCAGCAAGGTCCCAGCAGCCCCGACAGCTATACTTCTATAGGGCTCAAGCGCTCCTCCGACGGCCACGATACCGCGTACACAGGGCTCTAGCACCTCTCCGACAACCACGTTGGCATGTACACAGCGCTCAGGCACCTCTCTGCCGGACACGTTAGCGCATAGCTACACCCCCATTGTACACCTGGACCCTCTCCTTGCAACTATAAAAGGGAGGTCCAGTGTAACACCCCTGGTGTTACGAGAACTAAAAATTTGGCATGTCATCATATGCACTCGCATTAACTTGCTTGATACACTTAGAATGCATTCACTAGGATCCAAAATAATCTAAGTACGATGTTGTGATTAGTGAAGAGTGAAGGACCTAGTTTTGAAAATCTCAATTTAGAGCTCCAAAAGTGGAACTTGTGATTTGGCAATAATTTTCCAAAAGGTCAAATTACCAAAGTTATAGAGTTCTTCAACCCAAACCACTTTCAGGTATAGATATTTCCATGTTTTATAGGAAGGAGTGGAGAAAACTCAAAAATTAACTTTTTGGACCTAAGGTTGGATGGCTGGAAACAATATCAAGTAGCTGTCTTTGAATCTTCATAACTTTTGATATATAGGCAATTTGAAGATGGTCACAGTAGCAAAGCTGTAGAGCTACACTAGATGTGTAATTTTGTTTAAGCTACTTAACCCTAAGTTTATATGTAACTAGGTGGAAAACTGGTCCAAATTGGGAATATTAGAATCTGAATTTCAGATTTAGTGCACAATTCAGCACTGCAGTTTTTGTATTCCGAAGAAAACTTGGAGCCTGTTGGTGGCTGATCTATACCGTGATTGGTTAAAGATTTTGTACCAAAGTGAAAGACCACATGTTGATGTATAAATTTGGTTAATGGTTATAGCCCTAAAGCTATTTGGAACTTGGAGTAAAACTGGTCCAAAATAAAGCTGTCAGAAATTGTGGATTTCAGACGTAATAAATTTAGAGTCTGAACTTCTGTGTTTTTGTGCAAACTTTGGGTTCTTGTAGTTTGGAATCCAGGAGTATTTGGCTATGGGTCACTATATAAAACTTTTAGAGTAACTGTTGGAGAACAATCCTTATTAAGTGTGATAGCCCTAAAACTATATGCTACTAGTAGAAAAGATAGTCCAAAGAGGGGTTAACAGATCTTTGCATTTTCAGATTCAGAACAGTGCACTAAGTCTGAAATTGCAGTGTTTTGGCTGATTTTGGAACTCATTTGTGCCTAATACATAGGGTGTTGAGCTGTGGAGTATATATAGAAGTTAAAGACCATAGGTTGGTGAGAAAAAGTATTTAATATTGGAGGGTTTGATCCTGCACAAAAATTGGAGAAAAGGTTGCTCAAAGTTGGACTATCAGATGTTGGTGACTGAGTTTAGTTCAGAAGCTGAAACTGAATTTTTGTGAAGTTGGTTCAACTTTGAAATACTGTAACTTTTAAACCATGAGTCTCTAGTTATTTGTCATTATAGAAACATTGTAGGGATATTGTAGTAGTGCAAACTTGGTTAAGCTATTTGACCCTAGAGCTACATGGAGCTAGGTGTAAAGATTGCTCAAAGTGGTGCTGTCAGGCAGTGATGCACTGAACAAGGTTCAGATTAACCAAGTCTGAGTTCAGTTCTTTTGGCTCAACTTTGGTGGATTCTTGAGACTATTTTAGGGCGTTGTGGGTCATGCTTTATATAACAAAGTGGTAGACCAAAGTAAAAGGAACAAATTTCCTAAAGGGCGACGGACTTGGTGCTACATAAAAATAGGAGTAAAATTGGTCCCAACCTTCCCTGTTCGGCTGAGGGTGGTCTGAATTTGGTTGTATTGTCTGCAGTTCAATCAGTGCGTGAGTCCCAGTTTGGAGTTATTTTGTGACCAGTGCATGAGGATTTGGACTAGAAATTCCAGAGCAAAGTGTTAGAGGGCAGTGTGTTGAATAATTTCCATTAAGGTTCATCTCCTTGATCTTGTTTAGAAAGGGGAGAAAATGCTACTCCAAGTCGCTCTGTCAGACATTGGTGTGCTGAACCAAATTCAGCTAGGCTGAATTGTTGAGTTCGCTGGTGCTGCCTCAACTTTGGTGCTCGATAACTTGAGGTCAGTTGAGCCTTTGCTAGTAACCATTAAAACAAACTTGAAGACTGAGTATAAGTGAGCAATCTTGGTACAGGTCGGTTGTATGTTGCTGCACTGGTGTTGGAGTAAATCTCGTTTAAAGATGGACTGTCAGGTTTTGCTCAAAGACATGTTAACTGAAAAGTGAATTTCAGTATTTTTGCCTCTTTGAAGCCCCATAACTTTTGATATGTGAGTCTTTGGCCTAGGGCTATTGCAGAAAACTTGTTGAGCTTGGTTTTGTGAACAAATTTTGTGAACCAACGTCGACCTATGACCACTGATAATTGGGAGAATCCTTTGCTCCAAGTCGTGGTCAGGCATGCTGTGTAACCAAACGTTGCTTCAGTTTGGACAAAGAGGAAGGGGCTGGCGTGCTCAATTTGCATGTCGCCTACTGCTGCTTGCTTACTTCCTATAGTTGAGTGTCGAGCTGTGCATGGCCATAAGGTTGGAGGGACACGCAGGGGTGGACGTGGCATCGATGGCTGAAAATTGAGCTCAGTTTCTGGTGACCGAAGCTTGGGTTAGTCCTTGGGAGCATAAGAGTTTCCACGCTGCTGTGCTCCACGTGCATCAGGCAAGTTGATGCTTGAATGGATTGGTACGTAAGGCCGAGTGAGTTCGGTGCTTCCAGTCCTAAGTGGTGAATGCGATGGTTATCCAGAGTTGGAGACCTCCCTGACAGCTTGTCTCTTGTCTGGGCAATGCGTGTCCAAAATTTACCGCTTTGCTGAAATTCAGTTATCCATGCGCCGTTGCATTGCGGCCACGTGCCTTGTTTTGCTTGGAGCTGGCACCCTCGAGAGCGTTCCCCGTCGCGATATGGGCATGCAGCTGGCGGCCTTTGTTTTCTCCAGTGCCATATTGCTCGGCTTAATGAAGCCTTTCGCCACCTTGTGCTCACTAGGCTAGGCTCGCTGTGGGTCTCTCTCGCTCATGCCCTCATAATCAGTAATGGTCCGGTTTCGCCATCCATTTTGCCTAAGTCTGTCGCGCGTTATCTTCTCCTTGTCTGGTGACCATGCCATCGTCCCACCACATCGCCATGGCCGGACCACCTCAGAAGTTTGCAGGCCTGTATAATACATGTTCCAAGTTCTCTTTGGATCACTAGAGCTCTCTATGTTGGCAGCGTTAACCCTACCGAGCTCCGTTGTGCAGAACGTGTTTGCAATGTTGCGGAGCGCCGTCAAGAACTATCCCATCATCGACCGGAGAACCCCGTTTTCCCAAGCTATTTTGCGCGGGCACCAAGGTTCAGGTAAACCAGTGATACTCTCCACGCGTTTGATTAAGGCTCTACTGTATGGCGGCCTCGATATCGCGCTTGCCGAGCCGATGCTTCACTTATGTCGTGGCCAGCGAAGGCAGGTGTTCGGCTCGAGCAGCGAAAGGTTGTAGTCTATTACTACTAGCTATGGGCACGTGTAGTAGTGGTCGGTAAGCGCTGAGGGTCAGTGTCGACGCGGTCATGGGCGCTAGGTCACCGGACTAGCACGACGGGCATCGGGTCCGAGTTCTTGTGAAAGAGACGAAGCTGAGGGGCTTAAATGAGTGTGTCAGTGACTCAGCCCAACAGTGACGAGGGCTCGGGTGGAATCCATCTGAGCATAGGGTTTTTTTTACAAAATCTCAGGTGCGGGCTCCTCAGCGTGGGCCGGCCGTGCTTGGAATTTGGGTCGTGTCAATGGTTTAGGTCCAGGACTTTTTAGGATTTTGCCTTTTCTTTTATTAGAGATCTTGGAAACTGTACTAAAAACCATAGAAAAATCCAAAAATCATGGGACAAATTTTATTGGGTGTATAAAAACAAAAGCTCTCTAGTAAAGTTGGTTTTTGGATTTTTAGGTCGGTTACCAAATATTAAGGGATTTAAAAGGTGCTTTTGGGAGGACTGTTTGGGTTTTAGAAATAAAAGCACAATGTCAAAAATTATGGAAATTTTTGAGTAACCTTGTTTTGGACAGTGGAGGGTGTGGTAAAAGTTTGAGGCTGTTTGGAAACCAGTTGCTCTGGAAAACTTGTAAGTCCCAAAATTAAATGGTTAATCCCTAATCAAGTGTGGGTTAGTGCTTTGGAAACAAGATAAGTTTATCTAGAGGAGAGATGCAGTTGCTTAAGAAGTTTTAAGCTTTTGTATGAGATCTAAGATGGATTAGTTCTCTGGTTTGCCTAGGTGAATCCGATTTGGCCACTTCTAGCAAGTGTTGATGGTGTAGAACCATGTGTATACTTGTTAGGTACTTTAGTTTGTGGTGTTTATGTTCGCCACCTCTCCTTGTGAGAGTTTGCATTTCATCTCATAACATAAGCATACATGTATTTGTAATTGACTTGTAGAACACCTAGAGGAAGTGGTGTTTGAAGGAGTCTACTCCAATGCCTGCTTATCAAGTGGATGGAGCTATTTAACTAAAGGTTGGGTAGAAGGATTTTGGGATCTTCTCCTGCAACAAGGCAAGCCCCGGTGCATTTGCCACCCTCCTTGTATTTACAAAATTTTATCACTTATATGATGCATTAGGTGATAGGAGTTGATTGATTAAACACTTGATGCATTACCATTCCTTGAAAGAATTGATTACCACACCTTGTCACCTGTTTTATAAAAGCTAGAGATGCTTAGTCATGCTGATAGACTAAGAAAAATATTTTTGATCTGTGACTCATGTTTTTACAAAAAGAAAATGGGCTTGGGATAATGAAGGCATCAAGACGTTGATAAATTCATTATCCAGGCATGGCCCCTCTGTCAGGCGCCAAAGTTTTGAAATAGCTTAAAATGGGACCAGACGTTGAGCAGGAAAGGTCGCCCGTCTGTGTCGATTAAGGACCGTACCGATTGTTGGCCTGATGATCTAGGACCTTTTAACTGGCCACATACCTCGTCATGGGTAAGCCTGAACCCGGCTATTCCATACGTGAAAAGACAACCGCGCACTGGGCGTGGGAGATGGTGGGAGTAGCAGTTACCCTCCTGGCAAGAGGCTGAATGGTAGGGTAATGTGCTCCCGGGTAGCGCGGACCAGTTCATGTAGTGGAGGATCCGTGGGAATGGTTGACATATGCAAGGGTTAAGTGCTACATATGTCGTGTGGTTGGAGATCCCCAGCTGGGTATTAATCGATTCGGATCGCCGTTACTTCTCGGATATGAAGACTGGATCGCTGCCCTTCATCGTAGATAATAAACGAAACAAAATTTGGATTTTAAAAGCAACCTAGTGTAGGTCAAGTGAATGATCTAGATTAGGAAAATGCTAGATTCAGGCTAGAAGATTCAGGTAATAAACTAACTTGTGAAATAAAACTTGGCTTAAGGACCCACTTCTAGTAAGCTTTTCTGCAAAATGAGTCCTTGAACTTTGATGAGCTTTACCTTGATTCCCAAAAGCCAGCATACCCTTGAGAGTCTTTTCTTTAGTCGGGTAAGTCTTGCTGAGTAATTGGGTACTCAGGGTTTTATCCCTTGTTGTTTTTGTAGGAGAAGTTTTATTCCCTTATCTTCGGGTTAGTTACTTCATGTGGATGACTTGAAGCTTAGAATGTTTATGTATATACCTTATGGAAAGGCTTCACCCTTCCAATTATTGTAATAAGTTATGCACTTCGAGTACTATCAGGACTTGTAATAAATACATCTCTTTCTACCATGTAAAACTTGAGTTCTGGAATGTAAAGTGTACTTTGTAAAAGTCTTCCGCTCTATCTCCAATGTGTGTGTATCAAATGTGATTACTGTAATATACCTGTTATGTGGGAGATCCTTGGGATGATGAGTTCCAGTTGGCGAACTCGATAGCCTTGTTAAGTTACCCGGTACACGTGCACAGCCATCTGAGGCCATTAAGGCAAGGATTGGTGCATGTGGGCCTGATAACTTGGGAGGGCTGTCACAGCGTGGTATCGGAGCGATCCCCCATTAGCATGGATATTAAAGTAATCCTTTGATAAACTTCAAAATGATTTTTATAAACTTAAGAATCTATAATCAAGGCCTGATAGTAGAAGTGCAAATAATATGTGGTTAAAACTAAGGACTATCAGGTGGCTTAGTTTAAGATGCTAACCACTAACCCATAACCTGGGAAGGGTAATGCATACATGTGTAATGTTATTTTTAGTGCCATTCAGTTTTGAATGGATCGACGCTCAGGTAAAGGTGAGATGTGAGAGCATGACCGAACAACCGTCGGTCTAGGGGAGAGTATAAAAAGCGCTTGATTATATACATGTTTTACATATGTATATATGAAGGCTGCGATGTGGAGTAATTACTTTTTCGGGAATTCAGTACCCCATGGATGTGTATGGGTATACAAACATGGAAGTGCTGAGAAGTGTAATGAATAGTTACCACAATGGGCTGCCCTGTGGTTAAAAGTGTGGCAGCGGCGCCTATGCGTGGCTCGGCGCTTAATGAGGAACTGGCCTCCATATAGAAATATATGGAGTATAAACTGTGACCAAATGTGTGAATTGCATCATGGGGTTTGGGTTGTAATGGAATTTTCTGCAGGTACACTGACTAAACTCTAGGAAATTACGACTAGTTAACCCCGGAGTGAGTAGGTATGCCACCGCCATAGAGCGTGCAAGCCACTGAGTTGGCAAGAATTGTGAGGATGAATAGGCCGAGCATGCATCATGACATATAACTTTAAGTTAAACCCCCTATGTAGTAGCTTTAGTATGTGTTTCGTCTACACTGTTCATGCTATCTGTCTTTGCCTTTCTATGTTACATTTCCCTGTTTTTGAAGACTGGAAGCCAAGTTTAGTTGGTGGGCAGAATACCTTGCGCTGCAGCCAGAAGGACGTTAAGTTCTCGGGTTGAGTTCGGTGAGGTATTTCGAGAACGTCATGTTCCAGAAGCCCCTATGTAAATAAAGTTCAAAGCGTTTTTGGATCTAAAGCAAGGTGAAGAAGCGAGTGTAATGGACTATTTTAGAGGTTTACTCGCCTATCCCAGTATGTTTTGGAGTATGTGGATGCCAGTGAAAAAAAAGAAAAAGAAAAAAAGAGTAATACATCCTGCGTGATCTTAATGTGAAACTTTAGCTCCTGATGGAATTAGTTTGGTTGAAGGATATAAGGAAATGGTCAGTCAGGCTATTCTAGGAAATAATAAGATTCGTCTACATCAGGAGTTTAAGTGAAAGAAGTAAAGGATATACCTGATGTGAGGGAGTTCTCGGATGTGTTCCTCGAAGATTTGACTAGTTGCCTCAGAAAGGGATGTGGAATTGCGATTGGGTTGCAGTCCGGGACTCCATTCACCCTAAAGGTAGCAATAGGTACCAAGGTTTGAAACAGAGATTTTGGTGGACCTATAGCTTATAAGGTACAGTTGCCAAAAGGACCTTCAACAGTGCACGACGTGTTCCACGTGTCCAAATGGAAGAAATGTCTTCGAGTCCCCAAATATGTTATTGAGATTTTATATGTTAACCATAAACCAGGTTTAACCTCCTCGGAATATCCCATAAATGTGTTAGATCAAAAGGATCGGGTCACTCAAAGAAAAGATATCGAGTTTTACGAGATACAGTGGAACTAACACCCGGAAGATAAAGTCATGTAGTGGTTAGAGAAGTATTTGGAAAACTATATTCCTGAGTTCCTAGTGTCTTGTAAACCCTAGGTTTGTATAAGTTGTCTTTGGTATAAACCAATGGGGGCACACCCCCTGCCTTGTAGGAGTAATTAGGAAATAAACCGGTGACACATTTCCTTTTCCATTACTTGACCTACAATTTTAATCTCGGGACGAGATTCCTTTTTAGGGGGAAAGGATGTAACACCCCTGGTGTTACGAGAACTAAAAATTTGGCATGTCATCATATGCACTCGCATTAACTTGCTTGATACACTTAGAATGCATTCACTAGGATCCAAAATAATCTAAGTACGATGTTGTGATTAGTGAAGAGTGAAGGACCTAGTTTTGAAAATCTCAATTTAGAGCTCCAAAAGTGGAACTTGTGATTTGGCAATAATTTTCCAAAAGGTCAAATTACCAAAGTTATAGAGTTCTTCAACCCAAACCACTTTCAGGTATAGATATTTCCATGTTTTATAGGAAGGAGTGGAGAAAACTCAAAAATTAACTTTTTGGACCTAAGGTTGGATGGCTGGAAACAATATCAAGTAGCTGTCTTTGAATCTTCATAACTTTTGATATATAGGCAATTTGAAGATGGTCACAGTAGCAAAGCTGTAGAGCTACACTAGATGTGTAATTTTGTTTAAGCTACTTAACCCTAAGTTTATATGTAACTAGGTGGAAAACTGGTCCAAATTGGGAATATTAGAATCTGAATTTCAGATTTAGTGCACAATTCAGCACTGCAGTTTTTGTATTCCGAAGAAAACTTGGAGCCTGTTGGTGGCTGATCTATACCGTGATTGGTTAAAGATTTTGTACCAAAGTGAAAGACCACATGTTGATGTATAAATTTGGTTAATGGTTATAGCCCTAAAGCTATTTGGAACTTGGAGTAAAACTGGTCCAAAATAAAGCTGTCAGAAATTGTGGATTTCAGACTTAATAAATTTAGAGTCTGAACTTCTGTGTTTTTGTGCAAACTTTGGGTTCTTGTAGTTTGGAATCCAGGAGTATTTGGCTATGGGTCACTATATAAAACTTTTAGAGTAACTGTTGGAGAACAATCCTTATTAAGTGTGATAGCCCTAAAACTATATGCTACTAGTAGAAAAGATAGTCCAAAGAGGGGTTAACAGATCTTTGCATTTTCAGATTCAGAACAGTGCACTAAGTCTGAAATTGCAGTGTTTTGGCTGATTTTGGAACTCATTTGTGCCTAATACATAGGGTGTTGAGCTGTGGAGTATATATAGAAGTTAAAGACCATAGGTTGGTGAGAAAAAGTATTTAATATTGGAGGGTTTGATCCTGCACAAAAATTGGAGAAAAGGTTGCTCAAAGTTGGACTATCAGATGTTGGTGACTGAGTTTAGTTCAGAAGCTGAAACTGAATTTTTGTGAAGTTGGTTCAACTTTGAAATACTGTAACTTTTAAACCATGAGTCTCTAGTTATTTGTCATTATAGAAACATTGTAGGGATATTGTAGTAGTGCAAACTTGGTTAAGCTATTTGACCCTAGAGCTACATGGAGCTAGGTGTAAAGATTGCTCAAAGTGGTGCTGTCAGGCAGTGATGCACTGAACAAGGTTCAGATTAACCAAGTCTGAGTTCAGTTCTTTTGGCTCAACTTTGGTGGATTCTTGAGACTATTTTAGGGCGTTGTGGGTCATGCTTTATATAACAAAGTGGTAGACCAAAGTAAAAGGAACAAATTTCCTAAAGGGCGACGGACTTGGTGCTACATAAAAATAGGAGTAAAATTGGTCCCAACCTTCCCTGTTCGGCTGAGGGTGGTCTGAATTTGGTTGTATTGTCTGCAGTTCAATCAGTGCGTGAGTCCCAGTTTGGAGTTATTTTGTGACCAGTGCATGAGGATTTGGACTAGAAATTCCAGAGCAAAGTGTTAGAGGGCAGTGTGTTGAATAATTTCCATTAAGGTTCATCTCCTTGATCTTGTTTAGAAAGGGGAGAAAATGCTACTCCAAGTCGCTCTGTCAGACATTGGTGTGCTGAACCAAATTCAGCTAGGCTGAATTGTTGAGTTCGCTGGTGCTGCCTCAACTTTGGTGCTCGATAACTTGAGGTCAGTTGAGCCTTTGCTAGTAACCATTAAAACAAACTTGAAGACTGAGTATAAGTGAGCAATCTTGGTACAGGTCGGTTGTATGTTGCTGCACTGGTGTTGGAGTAAATCTCGTTTAAAGATGGACTGTCAGGTTTTGCTCAAAGACATGTTAACTGAAAAGTGAATTTCAGTATTTTTGCCTCTTTGAAGCCCCATAACTTTTGATATGTGAGTCTTTGGCCTAGGGCTATTGCAGAAAACTTGTTGAGCTTGGTTTTGTGAACAAATTTTGTGAACCAACGTCGACCTATGACCACTGATAATTGGGAGAATCCTTTGCTCCAAGTCGTGGTCAGGCATGCTGTGTAACCAAACGTTGCTTCAGTTTGGACAAAGAGGAAGGGGCTGGCGTGCTCAATTTGCATGTCGCCTACTGCTGCTTGCTTACTTCCTATAGTTGAGTGTCGAGCTGTGCATGGCCATAAGGTTGGAGGGACACGCAGGGGTGGACGTGGCATCGATGGCTGAAAATTGAGCTCAGTTTCTGGTGACCGAAGCTTGGGTTAGTCCTTGGGAGCATAAGAGTTTCCACGCTGCTGTGCTCCACGTGCATCAGGCAAGTTGATGCTTGAATGGATTGGTACGTAAGGCCGAGTGAGTTCGGTGCTTCCAGTCCTAAGTGGTGAATGCGATGGTTATCCAGAGTTGGAGACCTCCCTGCCAGCTTGTCTCTTGTCTGGGCAATGCGTGTCCAAAATTTACCGCTTTGCTGAAATTCAGTTATCCATGCGCCGTTGCATTGCGGCCACGTGCCTTGTTTTGCTTGGAGCTGGCACCCTCGAGAGCGTTCCCCGTCGCGATATGGGCATGCAGCTGGCGGCCTTTGTTTTCTCCAGTGCCATATTGCTCGGCTTAATGAAGCCTTTCGCCACCTTGTGCTCACTAGGCTAGGCTCGCTGTGGGTCTCTCTCGCTCATGCCCTCATAATCAGTAATGGTCCGGTTTCGCCATCCATTTTGCCTAAGTCTGTCGCGCGTTATCTTCTCCTTGTCTGGTGACCATGCCATCGTCCCACCACATCGCCATGGCCGGACCACCTCAGAAGTTTGCAGGCCTGTATAATACATGTTCCAAGTTCTCTTTGGATCACTAGAGCTCTCTATGTTGGCAGCGTTAACCCTACCGAGCTCCGTTGTGCAGAACGTGTTTGCAATGTTGCGGAGCGCCGTCAAGAACTATCCCATCATCGACCGGAGAACCCCGTTTTCCCAAGCTATTTTGCGCGGGCACCAAGGTTCAGGTAAACCAGTGATACTCTCCACGCGTTTGATTAAGGCTCTACTGTATGGCGGCCTCGATATCGCGCTTGCCGAGCCGATGCTTCACTTATGTCGTGGCCAGCGAAGGCAGGTGTTCGGCTCGAGCAGCGAAAGGTTGTAGTCTATTACTACTAGCTATGGGCACGTGTAGTAGTGGTCGGTAAGCGCTGAGGGTCAGTGTCGACGCGGTCGTGGGCGCTAGGTCACCGGACTAGCACGACGGGCATCGGGTCCGAGTTCTTGTGAAAGAGACGAAGCTGAGGGGCTTAAATGAGTGTGTCAGTGACTCAGCCCAACAGTGACGAGGGCTCGGGTGGAATCCATCTGAGCATAGGGTTTTTTTTTACAAAATCTCAGGTGCGGGCTCCTCAGCGTGGGCCGGCCGTGCTTGGAATTTGGGTCGTGTCAATGGTTTAGGTCCAGGACTTTTTAGGATTTTGCCTTTTCTTTTATTAGAGATCTTGGAAACTGTACTAAAAACCATAGAAAAATCCAAAAATCATGGGACAAATTTTATTGGGTGTATAAAAACAAAAGCTCTCTAGTAAAGTTGGTTTTTGGATTTTTAGGTCGGTTACCAAATATTAAGGGATTTAAAAGGTGCTTTTGGGAGGACTGTTTGGGTTTTAGAAATAAAAGCACAATGTCAAAAATTATGGAAATTTTTGAGTAACCTTGTTTTGGACAGTGGAGGGTGTGGTAAAAGTTTGAGGCTGTTTGGAAACCATTTGCTCTGGAAAACTTGTAAGTCCCAAAATTAAATGGTTAATCCCTAATCAAGTGTGGGTTAGTGCTTTGGAAACAAGATAAGTTTATCTAGAGGAGAGATGCAGTTGCTTAAGAAGTTTTAAGCTTTTGTATGAGATCTAAGATGGATTAGTTCTCTGGTTTGCCTAGGTGAATCCGATTTGGCCACTTCTAGCAAGTGTTGATGGTGTAGAACCATGTGTATACTTGTTAGGTACTTTAGTTTGTGGTGTTTATGTTCGCCACCTCTCCTTGTGAGAGTTTGCATTTCATCTCATAACATAAGCATACATGTATTTGTAATTGACTTGTAGAACACCTAGAGGAAGTGGTGTTTGAAGGAGTCTACTCCAATGCCTGCTTATCAAGTGGATGGAGCTATTTAACTAAAGGTTGGGTAGAAGGATTTTGGGATCTTCTCCTGCAACAAGGCAAGCCCCGGTGCATTTGCCACCCTCCTTGTATTTACAAAATTTTATCACTTATATGATGCATTAGGTGATAGGAGTTGATTGATTAAACACTTGATGCATTACCATTCCTTGAAAGAATTGATTACCACACCTTGTCACCTGTTTTATAAAAGCTAGAGATGCTTAGTCATGCTGATAGACTAAGAAAAATATTTTTGATCTGTGACTCATGTTTTTACAAAAAGAAAATGGGCTTGGGATAATGAAGGCATCAAGACGTTGATAAATTCATTATCCAGGCATGGCCCCTCTGTCAGGCGCCAAAGTTTTGAAATAGCTTAAAATGGGACCAGACGTTGAGCAGGAAAGGTCGCCCGTCTGTGTCGATTAAGGACCGTACCGATTGTTGGCCTGATGATCTAGGACCTTTTAACTGGCCACATACCTCGTCATGGGTAAGCCTGAACCCGGCTATTCCATACGTGAAAAGACAACCGCGCACTGGGCGTGGGAGATGGTGGGAGTAGCAGTTACCCTCCTGGCAAGAGGCTGAATGGTAGGGTAATGTGCTCCCGGGTAGCGCGGACCAGTTCATGTAGTGGAGGATCCGTGGGAATGGTTGACATATGCAAGGGTTAAGTGCTACATATGTCGTGTGGTTGGAGATCCCCAGCTGGGTATTAATCGATTCGGATCGCCGTTACTTCTCGGATATGAAGACTGGATCGCTGCCCTTCATCGTAGATAATAAACGAAACAAAATTTGGATTTTAAAAGCAACCTAGTGTAGGTCAAGTGAATGATCTAGATTAGGAAAATGCTAGATTCAGGCTAGAAGATTCAGGTAATAAACTAACTTGTGAAATAAAACTTGGCTTAAGGACCCACTTCTAGTAAGCTTTTCTGCAAAATGAGTCCTTGAACTTTGATGAGCTTTACCTTGATTCCCAAAAGCCAGCATACCCTTGAGAGTCTTTTCTTTAGTCGGGTAAGTCTTGCTGAGTAATTGCGTACTCAGGGTTTTATCCCTTGTTGTTTTTGTAGGAGAAGTTTTATTCCCTTATCTTCGGGTTAGTTACTTCATGTGGATGACTTGAAGCTTAGAATGTTTATGTATATACCTTATGGAAAGGCTTCACCCTTCCAATTATTGTAATAAGTTATGCACTTCGAGTACTATCAGGACTTGTAATAAATACATCTCTTTCTACCATGTAAAACTTGAGTTCTGGAATGTAAAGTGTACTTTGTAAAAGTCTTCCGCTCTATCTCCAATGTGTGTGTATCAAATGTGATTACTGTAATATACCTGTTATGTGGGAGATCCTTGGGATGATGAGTTCCAGTTGGCGAACTCGATAGCCTTGTTAAGTTACCCGGTACACGTGCACAGCCATCTGAGGCCATTAAGGCAAGGATTGGTGCATGTGGGCCTGATAACTTGGGAGGGCTGTCACATCCAGGGCCTTCATGCGAGAGGGTCGCGCGGGAGAATGAGCTGACGAACAGGCTCACTCTCTCTCTCGCGAACGCTTGTAACCCCTACTGCAAGCGCATCCCCCTGGCGCAGGATAACACGAGCCGCGTTTTCCCCCTTGTGTTCCATCTCGTGCCAACCCATCTGGGCTAGGACACGCAGCAACAATTTTACTCGTCGGTCCAGGGACCCCCCAGGGTCGAAACGCCGACAATTGGCGTGCCGGGTAGGGGCCTACTGCGTGTTGACGAACAACTTCCCGTTGAGTTCCAGATGGGTAGTCTCCAACAACCTCTTCAGCCCGGGACGCTGCTCCATTTCGGGAGTCTCGAGTTCATGTCCCTCGACGACAGCTACGACATGGTACTCCTTCCCCTGCAGCGTGGTGGCGACAATGACGGCCGTCGGCTCGCCCGGCGGCGGCGGACTCGACGACGTCTTCCCCCCGTGGTGGAAGAGCAGCATTCGGGTTTGTCCCATCACCTTCCTCGCCGCAGGAGGAGGAGATGGGGCAATCGTGGCCAGGCAGGAGGTAGCATCTCGTCGGTTGTCGAGCGAGTCGACTACGCCAGCACCCCAGCGGGGGACATGTCGGGCGTTGTCCTCGCGCCTGAGACGACGACGAGTGTCGTTTCCCCACAACATGCCAACCCCAAGCGGACAGATGACGCCAGCACTCTCGTGGAGGGCTTGCTGGGCGTTGGCCTTGTACCTGAGATAACGGTGCAGTCCGTCCCCGACGCGACTTCGTCACCATCCATCGATCGAGAGGTACCGTCCGTTTTCCACCCTGTGCCTTTTAGATTCAGCTTCGATCCACCAAGCGACCCCGCTTCGGTGAGCGCTTTCATAAAGGCATATCCTAACCTTCCGGGGCACCATATGTGGTCAACCTGGGACCGACTGACGGCCGTCTCGACCTACAGGCCCTTGGGTTCCAAGGAAGAAGACGAGCCCGACTCTTGTTGGGATTTCTTCAGGCTCGGTAATGTGACGGAACCTCCCAAGTAATTAGGCCCACCTACAGTTGTCCTTGTCCAACGGACCTCAGACAACCCTATAGGTGCCCCTGAACTACTTGACAAGTTCGGTATCTTTCCTTACCTTTCCAGGAACGTCTCACCCGTCTTGCAGACATTACAGAACATTGGAGATAAAGAAATGCGGAAGAGATTACATAAACTTACATTTATTAAAAAGTAAGATCAAGTTGTTTATTACAGACCAGAAATATAAGCGAGTGCCGAGTAGTATTATTACATAACTAAGGGAGGCAAAAACTCCTCCCGATAAGTTTTCACAAAAGTTTTCTATATGGAGGACCAAGTCCTCCCGCATCTTCACTCTTGTTTCTCCTCCTTAGGAACCACCTTGGCACAGAAGCAAAAGAAATCTGCTACTTCCTCACCTAAAAACAACGAAGGGATAAACCCTGAGTATGGAATTAGTCAGCAAGTCTTACCCGACTAAAGAAAAGACTCTCAAGGGTATGCTGGTTATATGGGAGTCAAGGTAAGGCTTTTCAATAATCAAAGACTCTGTTTTGTAGAAATGCTTACTAAAGTGGATCCTTAAAAAATCCAATTTTATTTGTCAAGTTAAGTTCAATTACCTGCAACTAGAGTTCTTTCTACCCTAGTTCAATCACTGGTCCTGCACTAGCCAATTTCTTAACAAAAACCCATCATCTTTAGTGGAATGCTACGTGTAGGGAAGTGACCAAGTCTTCATAACCGCGAAGGTACGGCGATCCGAATCGATTATACTCAGCTGAGGATCTCCAATCACACGACATATGTAGCACTTAACCCTTGCATATGTCAACCCGCCACCGGGGTTCTTAAGACCAGATCAGGTTCACGCAAACCGAGAGCACAGATACACCACCGTCTAGCCTCTTGCCATGGAGGGTACACGCTACTCTCGCCACCGCTCCACGCCCATTTCGTGTTATCTTATTCTGGCCTTAGTCTGCCCGAGGCAAGGCTTACCCATGACGAGGCATGTGACCAGTTAAAGGGTCCTCGATCATCAAGCCTACATCGAGACGGTCCTTAATCGACTCAGACGGAGACACTACACCGAGACTCTCTTCTCGTGCAAGTCACCCGCCCGGTCTCAACTTAATCATTTAAACCCAAATCTTGGTACCTGGCAGAGGTACATCTTTTCCGATGTTGAACCCATCAGGGCCCTGATGGATCCACCATCAAATTTTATTTTCGAAAACAACCCTCCCACTTTGCCAAACATCTTTTGTAAAACAAGTACTTTTGTTTTTCTAAAGCAATACTAAGCATAGAAAAACCTTTTTGTAAAAACAGGGTTTCAAGGAAGGTAATGCAGGAATTGTTTAAGCAATCAACTCCTATCACCTAATGCAGCAAGCAAGTGAGAAAGATTTTAAAAACATCAAGGGAGGTGGCAAATGCACCGGGGCTTGCCTTCGTTAACAGGTGAGTCTGGCTCGGATCCACAAATATCAAAGTAGAAGCAGTTGCCTGCCTGAGAATCCGAGGGTGGTGGTGTCCTTTCTTCGGTGACTTCCACTTCTTCTTCGCGTTCTAACATAACCATATATATACATATATAAGAATGAATGCCATGTAATGCGCATGAGAGTGCGAAGATAATAAAGATTTATTATCTAAGTCTTGAATATAACTTTCCTTCACGGAACTCCGAGAACTTAGGGTTTCCGGAGTCGGTAAAGGAGCTCATAAAGCAGGGGGGTTTTGGGTTCTAGTTATCAAACATGGTCCAAATCAATTCAAACTCTACCCAAGGCTTCTAAATAATGTGGGGAGTTTATATAAAAATTTTGAACATTTTTGGTATTACTATTAATTCTCTAAAATTCCAGAACTATTTCTTTAAGCCATTTTAAATGCCCTAAAATTCCTTATTTCCTCTAAAAATCACAAAACTATTTTTATTAAATTCTAGGGAAAATAACAAGCCTAGGAAAATTAGTTTCACAATTTAGGATTTTTCTATAATTTTCCATGGATTTCTAAGGCTCTGCTGAAAAAAAGGAAAAAGAGTGAATAGTCCTGGGCTGGTTTCAGCCCAGGCGGCCCAAGCCCACGCAGAACGCGCGCGCGCCCGCGAGGGGAACTTTGTGGAAAAGCCCTCAGCTAACTGGATAACTGGAAGCGGGGTCATGGCACTATTTGAATGAGTCGCTGACCATTGCAGAAAGACCCCTATGGTTCTATTTCTTTGCACGATGAGGTCCCCGACGGCGCACCCAACCGGGGGCCGAGCTCCAGCGAGCCGGACTGGCCGGAGGGAGTCAGGACCGGTGCTCCCAAGTGGCGGACACCAAATTTGACCTACCCTAAACATTTCCCCCAAGTTAATTGCATAGTTGGTGAGCTATCAAGCTCTGTCCGTGTGAACCGAATGGGTGGCGAACAGATGAGCGTGTTCCCGGTGACCAGAGGGTTCTTAGCGCAATTACGTGGGTCAGCAAGCATCGTGGAGTTATAAGGAAACTCAAACGAGGGTAAGGGGAGGCTGAACTGACTGGAATGGGGCTGGCCGCGGTTAGCAGTTCCTTGCGGTGGCGGAAACTTGATTTGGGGGGAATTGGAAATTCGCGCGTGCTGGTGGATGATCGAGGGTGGGAGCGGGTGCTACAGATTCACGACGACATGGCGCAGCTACGGGCGAGGTCAATTTATAGAGCCCTCAAGCGGTGGTGGCCAATTTGGTCGAGCAATGCTGGCAGTCGGAGATGGGGAAGAACCTGGCGCGGTGAGTTCGTGTCCATCGCCGTGGCAACCTCACCGGCGACGATCGGACAGCCGTAGCGAGTCACGGCGTCGCGGTGGAAAGTAAAGCCACGCGGCACAAGGTCGGACGGCGGCGGTCGTCGGCGTTCTTATCGGTTCCACCGCGGTGAACACGGTACGGCGGCCGGGATACTTTAATGGCCGGGCTTATCCACGGCGGTGTGTTCCGAGCGTTTATCAAGTCATCCTGAGCACGAATTGAGACGGCGGCGGCGCGAATCTTAGCGCAGGGAGGGTCACCGGCGGTGAGCAAGCCGCGCTGGCGTCCTGATCCACTCGAGCTACTGTACCATGGCGATCCCCCCATTCAGTTGCCTGACAGCCCATGTTTAGGTCACATTTTCTCTAAAATTTGCATGTGAACTTCATCAAACCTCTGTACCAAAGTTGCAGAGTTACAAACCAGCTACAATTCGACTATAGGACTTGAACACATTTGAGTACTAAATCAAGGTTGAATTCATACTCAAAGTTGGCTCCATTACACTGAACCTCTGAATTTCAGACTGAATCAGCCTGACAACTAATCTTTAGGCTTGATTATCTCCAATATTTCCTTAACAACAATGCTCACACTCTTAAGCAAAGTTGTTCTCCTATAATTGGGCTTCAATTTTGATGTGGTGACCTAGGGCAAATTCTCAATAATTTGGAAGATGTAGAGCTCCAAGGTTGAGCCAATATCACTGAAATCAGACTTAAGACTATTAAGGACTTAAGAGGTGTGTTTTGCAAATAAGCCCAAAACTTAGGGTTTAACTTGCAAATGCACATACTTGTGACCCAAATGACTTAAGACACTTATTTAACTTGGTTTTTGCACTTTAGTCCAAAAGTGGACTAATTTTGCACATAAGCCCCTAGGGTTTGGTTTTAGGGTTTTCCAGGGTTCCAATTAGGGTTTATGATATCCCAGGGGTATAAATGGGATTCAACTTTATTTTTGGGGATATTTTATGACTATTTCCCTAAAGCTTTTAGGGTTTCTCAATTTGGGTTATGTTTTACCCCTTTAATCTCTAATTAGGGTTAAGTTCCCTATCCAGGGTTCTATTTGCAAAAACACTTAAACAATACAACTTGTTTGAAATTTTTGCCTAGTGAATGCACTCTAGGTGTATCAAACATATGCAATGCCAATGCTTATGATGCCATGCTCAAGTTTTAGTTATAGTAACACCAGGGGTGTTACATCCTTCCCCCCATAAAAGAATCTCGTCCCGAGATTAAAAGTCCTAGGGTAAGTAATGGAAAAGGAAACACGGCATACTTTTATTTCCTTATTTCTGGTACAAGGAAGAGGTGGTTTGGGAATTTACTCCTTTATTACAACAGCTATACAGGTTTTACAATTTACAAGAGGCTAAAAAGCCTGGGAAATTCTTATCTAAAAAGTCTTGAGTTTCCCATGTAGCCTCATCTTCGAAATGCTGGTTCCACTGTATCTTATAAAACTTGAGAGTTTTTCTCCGGGTAACCCTGTCCTTTTGATCCAAGACTCGAATAGGGTGCTCAGAGTATGTCAAGTCCGGTTCAAGGACAACATCTGTCACTTCAACGGTTCGATCAGGAACCCGAAGACACTTCTTCAATTGTGACACGTGGAACACATTATGCACAGCAGACAAGGTTTCGGGTAGTTGGAGTCGGTATGCCACTGGCCCATATCTTTCCAGAATAAGAAAAGGACCAATATATCGTGGTGCAAGCTTCCCTTTAACCCCAAAACGCGATACTCCCTTCATTGGTGAGACCTTCAGGTAGACATAGTCTCCTTCCAGGAAATATAAGGGCATTCGCCATTTGTCTGCATAACTCTTCTGACGAGCTTGTGCTTTCTTCATATTATGAATAATTTTCTGAACCTTATCCTCGGCCTCCTTCACCATATCAGGCCTAAAGAAGCACCTTTCCCCAGGTTCAGACCAATTTAGCGGAGTACGACATCGTCGTCCATATAAAGCTTCGAAGGGTGCCATCTTGATACTTTCTTGATAGCTATTATTATATGAAAACTCCGCCAAAGGCAAACATTCATCCCATTTCTGCGAGAAGTCCAGAACACATGCCCGCAGCATATCTTCAAGTATCTGGTTCACTCTCTCAGTTTGTCCACTGGTTTGAGGATGATAGGCCGAACTGTGGAGCAGTTTAGTACCCAGGGATCTATGAAGTTCTTCCCATAATTTGGATACAAATTGTGGTCCACGATCCGACACTATAGTCTTCGGAACACCGTGCAAACTGAGAATGTGGGCAATGTATAACTCCGCATAGGTAATGACAGGATATTTTACTTTGACAGGGAGGAAGTGGGCGATCTTGGTAAGTCGATCAATGATAACCCAAATAGCGTCATACCCTTTTGCGGTCCTGGGTAATCCCATAATGAAGTCCATACTTATGTCTTCCCATTTCCATGTTGGTATTGGTAGTGACTGTAATGGACCGACAACTTTCAAATGTATGGCCTTGACACGTCTGCAGGTGTCACATCTAGCCACATAGCGTGCAATTTCGATCTTCATCTTTGTCCACCAGTAATGTTGCTTCAAGTCTTGGTACATCTTAGTGCTTCCGAGATGAATAGAGTAGCGGCTAAGATGTGCTTCATCAAGAATTTGCTGGCGGAGCTCTTCATTCTTTGGCACCACTATGCGGTTATTAAACCATACAATACCTTGTTCATCTTCTTTGAAGCATTTGGCTTTTCCAGCCCTTAACTTCTTACGAATGTGTCTCATGCCCTCATTATCCTTTTGGGCATCAATTATCCTTTGCAAGAGGACTGACTCAAGCTTTAGCTGATTCAAAGTTCCTTGTTGGACCATTTCCAGGTTTAGCTTCTCCATCTCTTGACATAAAGTGTTCTCGGAGGTCTTCACCGTAACAAAATGATAGGAAACCTTACGGCTTAGTGCATCTGCCACAACATTGGCTTTGCCCGGGTGATAATGAATTTCCAGTTCATAGTCCTTAATAAGCTCAAGCCATCGCCTCTGCCTCATGTTCAATTCTGACTGGGTGAAGATGTACTTCAAGCTTTTATGATCTGTATAAATATGACAGACATTTCCCAGCAGATAGTGATGCCAAATTTTCAGAGCATGAACCACAGCAGCTAGCTCCAGATCATGAGTTGGGTAATGCTCCTCATGTCGGAGTAACTGCCGTGAAGCATACGCAATTACTCAGCCTTCTTGCATTAGCACGCAGCCGAGTCCACTGCCAGATGCATCACAATATACATCAAAAGGCTTGGTGATGTCCGGTTGAGCCAATACCGGAGCAGTGGTCAATAATGTCTTTAATTGTTCAAAGGCTTCATCACACTTCGAAGACCAATTGAATTTAACATCATTCTTCAATAAACTTGTGATTGGCTTCACAAGCTTAGAAAAGACTAGTATAAATCTGCGGTAATATCCAGCCAGTCCAAGGAAACTTCGGACCTGATGAACAGTGGTCGGGGGTTTCCACTCCAAAATGTCCTTGACTTTTCTGGGATCTACCGCAATCCCTCTGGCAGATAGAACATGTCCCAGAAATTGAATTTCCTCCAGCCAAAATGCGCATTTGCTGAACTTGGCATACAACTGATGTTCCCTCAGGCGCGTTAACACGATCCGTAAATGTTGGGCGTGCTCCTCTTCATTCTTGGAGTATATCAAAATGTCATCAATGAAGACCACCACAAACTTGTCTAGCTCGGGCATGAACACCGAGTTCATCAAATATGTGAAGTGGGCCGGAGCATTTGTTAACCCGAAAGACATTACCAGATATTCAAATAATCCATATCGCGTAGTGAACGCGGTCTTTGGTATATCTTCGGGCCGAATACGGATCTGGTGATAGCCCGATCAGAGATCAATCTTTGAAAATACCCTTGCTCCAGTTAATTGATCAAATAGAATGTCAATCCTTGGAAGAGGGTACTTGTTTTTGATGGTGACCTCATTCAAGGGTCGATAATCTACGCACATTCGTAAGGTTTGATCCTTCTTTTTGACGAATATGGCTGGACAACCCCATGGCGATGAGCTTGGCCGGATAAATCCTTTCTCCAGGAGATCTTGTAATTGAATCTTCAATTCAGCCAACTCATTAGGAGGCATACGGTACGATCTTCGAGATATTGGAGCCGTACCGGGCTTCAACTCTATTACAAACTCTACATCCCGTTTAGGTGGCAGTCCCGGCAAATCCTCAGGAAAGACATCGGGAAACTCACATACTACCGGGATATCCTTGATTTCCGGTGTCATGACTTCATAAACTCTGCCAGTAATTTTGTTTGGAATAGGGATGGGCAAAAGAATTTCTTCTTGATTATGACTCAACCTGATGGTTCTTTGATCAGTATTGAGTGTTGCTTTATGCTTGGCCAACCAATTCATACCCAAAATAACATCTATGTCTTGGCCTTTTAGGACGATCATATTGGTAGGAAAGTCCCGTCCGGCCAATGATACGGGCACTTGATAGGCCACTTCTCTAGTAAAAATTTGTCCCCCAAGTGAGTGTATTTTAAATCCCTCTTTTGATTCATGGCATGCAATGTGATGTTGCTCCACAAATTTCTTGCTAATAAATGTATGCGAAGCACCAGAATCAAAAAGAACAATTGCAGGGTGACTGGCCACGAGAAACGTACCCATCATCACCGGTTCTCCTTCCGGTGTAGTGGCCACTTGAGTATAGTATATCCGCCCCGTCTTCTTGAAATTTTTGCCCTTAACATTTCCCTTGCTTTGTGATGAATTCCCCAATCCTTGCTGATTATTTGCTTGATTCTGCTTGGGATATGGGCAATCCTTGATGAAATGTCCAGACTTGCCACAATTAAAACATCCGGTTGAAGAGCTAGGCAAAGCAGGGAATCGAGTGCCCGGGGCACCCGACTGACTTGGGGCAGTGGGGGCTTTATTGGGACGAATAATTATCGGCTGCTTGAAAAGGAAGGATGGTGCACGTAGAGGAGTCTGGTTAGAAGGCCGGAGAATAAACCGTTGCCTTTTTGCCTGGCCCTGATTAGACTTCTCACCACCAAATCCCTTGTTCTTTCCGGAACCTACATATTTTGCTTCAACAGATAGGGCTGTGCTGACAGCCTTTCCATACGTGAGATCTATGCAGGCGGCCATTTTTCTCTGCAATCGATCATTTAATCCTCTCATAAAGCAATTTCTCTTTTTCAGATCAGTGTTCACCTGATCAATTGCATATTGTGATAGATGATTGAACTTGTTGAGATACTGATTGACAGTATCTCCTCCTTGTTTTAGCTTCATGAACTCTTCTTGCTTCATATGCAGAACACCTTCAGGTATATAATGCTCACGGAATGCCACTTTGAATTCCTCCTAGGTTACTTGATGATTGGCCGGCTGAACGGCCACAAAATTACCCCACCAAGTACTGCCAGGGCCGCGTAGTTGTTGCGCTGCGAACAAAGGCTTTTGTGTCTCTGAACAGCACAGAAGACCAAATTTTTGCACAATAACCTGTATCCATTCATCGGCTTCCAGTGGATCTTCAGCTTTCACAAATAGTGGTGGACGGGTTTCCGAGAAGTCCAGATAAGAAGTTTTGTGGGGGCCTTGTTGATAGCCCCGCCCACCAGGCTGCTGGAACTGTTGGCCCGCCATTTCTCTCAGAAAGCGGGTATTGTCAGCAGTTGCGTTCACTAAGACGGCAATCGCCTCAGCCAATGTTGGAGGAACAGGAGGTGGATTGGGTGTAGATTCCCTCCCTCGGGAGGTACCAGCTCCGTCCTGAGCTCGAGGCTTGGAAGGCATTTGTGGCAACAACATTTGGAAACAATATGATATGCCAAAGAAAAAGCCATTCCATTTTACATTACCAAAAGTAATGTTACAGACTCAAGACTCTTACAACAAGATACAATACCTAGTATACAATAGCATTACCTATTATACACCAGTACAACCTACAATACACTACACTACTTCCACTATACCACTAGTCCTGCTTCCCATTACTCTTGGCGGCCTCGTCGTCAGGTGTGGGAGTCCATACGTCAACCAACCTCATGGAAGGAGGGGGCTCAAAAAGGTCTAACTCCGCACCCAGCGCGTGTCCCGCAGCATGGGAGGGTCCAGCTTCCGCCTCAACAGGGTGCGTAGGTGCACTAGGGTGTAATTGCGAATACAGTACATGGACTTCCTCATGTAACGTATTGCAATAGATCTGCAGGTCGTCGACAATTGAGCTAAGTTCCTTAATTCGGGCTTGAGCCCTTGCTTCCTTAGCACAAGCCAGCAAACGGGACTGGACTGCCCAGTCGAGCGCCAAGTCCCGATCAGCAAGCTGATCCCGCAGGTGACAGATATCTCTTCTTAGCTCATTTATTCTATCTCCGTCTGCAACCCAAGCGTTGGTCCTGTGTTGCAACTCCGCTTGAAGTCGACTTACTCGGGCTTCAAGATCTCCTATTGGGTCATTGCTCCCGCTGCTACTGTTCTCATGTCGAGGGGCCAGTTGATGTCGGGGCACACCGATTGGTCCAGTTGACTTGTGCGCCGTTTGCCTTGTGCGCGGCGGCATCTTTCTAAGGGGGAAAACTTTATTAGTATAATTCTTAGCATGATGCATGTGTAAGTACAGAATCAACCTTAGTCGATTCAACCTTCTATACATTGCACTCTTCCTATCTAGTCTTTAAGATAGACTCTTCAGAATACTTAGGTAAGAAGAGAAGAGAGTTTCTAGGTAAGACTTTTAGAAAATCCTTTTGAAGATGCCTCATAATATCTGCAAAGAAGGGCTACACTCCGATACCAGCTGTGACGGAACCTCCCAAGTAATTAGGCCCACCTACAGTTGTCCTTGTCCAACGGACCTCAGACAACCCTGTAGGTGCCCCTGAACTACTTGACAAGTTCGGTATCTTTCCTTACCTTTCCAGGAACGTCTCACCCGTCTTGCAGACATTACAGAACATTGGAGATAAAGAAATGCGGAAGCGATTACATAAACTTACATTTATTAAAAAGTAAGATCAAGTTGTTTATTATAGACCAGAAATATAAGCGAGTGCCGAGTAGTATTATTACATAACTAAGGGAGGCAAAAACTCCTCCCGATAAGTTTTTCACAAAAGTTTTCTATATGGAGGACCAAGTCCTCCCGCATCTTCACTCTTGTTTCTCCTCCTTAGGAACCACCTTGGCACAGAAGCAACAGAAATCTGCTACTTCCTCACCTAAAAACAACGAAGGGATAAACCCTGAGTATGGAATTACTCAGCAAGTCTTACCCGACTAAAGAAAAGACTCTCAAGGGTATGCTGGTTATATGGGAGTCAAGGTAAGGCTTTTCAATAATTTTGCAGAAATGCTTACTAAAGTGGATCCTTAAAAAATTCAATTTTATTTGTCAAGTTAAGTTCAATTACCTGCAACTAGAGTTCTTTCTACCCTAGTTCAATCACTGGTCCTGCACTAGCCAATTTCTTAACAAAAACCCATCATCTTTAGTGGAATGCTACGTGTAGGGCAGTGACCAAGTCTTCATAACCGCGAAGGTACGGTGATCCGAATCGATTATACTCAGCTGAGGATCTCCAATCACACGACATATGTAGCACTTAACCCTTGCATATGTCAACCCGCCACCGGGGTTCTTAAGACCAGATCAGGTTCACACAAACCGAGAGCACAGATACACCACCGTCCAGCCTCTTGCCACGGAGGGTACACGCTACTCTCGCCACCGCTCCACGCCCATTTCGTGTTATCTTATTCTGGCCTTAGTCTGCCCGAGGCAAGGCTTACCCATGACGAGGCATGTGACCAGTTAAAGGGTCCTCGATCATCAAGCCTACATCGAGATGGTCCTTAATCGACTAAGACGGAGACACTACACCGAGACTCTCTTCTCGTGCAAGTCACCCGCCCGGTCTCAGCTTAATCATTTAAACCCAAATCTTGGTACCTGGCAGAGGTACATCTTTTCCGATGTTGAACCCATCAGGGCCCTGATGGATCCACCATCAAATTTTATTTTCGAAAACAACCCTCCCACTTTGCCAAACATCTTTTGTAAAACAAATCCTTTTGTTTTTCTAAAGCAATACTAAGCATAGAAAAACCTTTTTGTAAAAACAGGGTTTCAAGGAAGGTAATCAAGTTCAAGGAAGGTAATGCAGGAATTGTTTAAGCAATCAACTCCTATCACCTAATGCAGCAAGCAAGTGAGAAAGATTTTAAAAACATCAAGGGAGGTGGCAAATGCACCGGGACTTGCCTTCGTTAACAGGTGAGTCTGGCTCGGATCCACAAATATCAAAGTAGAAGCAGTTGCCTGCCTGAGAATCCGAGGGTGGTGGTGTCCTTTCTTCTGTGACTTCCACTTCTTCTTCGCGTTCTAACATAACCATATATGTACATATATATGAATGAATGCCATGTAATGTGCATGAGAGTGCGAAGATAATAAAGATTTATTATCTAAGTCTTGAATATAACTTTCCTTCACGGAACTCCGAGAACTTAGGGTTTCCGGAGTCGATAAAGGAGCTCATAGAGCAGGGGGGTTTTGGGTTCTAGTTATCAAACATGGTCCAAATCAATTCAAACTCTACCCAAGGCTTCTAAATAATGTGGGGAGTTTATATAAAAATTTTGAACATTTTTGGTATTACTATTAATTCTCTAAAATTCCAGAACTATTTCTTTAAGCCATTTTAAATGCCCTAAAATTCCTTATTTCCTCTAAAAATCACAAAACTATTTTTATTAAATTCTAGGGAAAATAACAAGCCTAGGAAAATTAGTTTCACAATTTTAGGATTTTTCTATAATTTTCCATGGATTTCTAAGGCTCTGCTGAAAAAAAGGAAAAAGAGTGAATAGTCCTGGGCTGGTTTCAGCCCAGGCGGCCCAAGCTCACGCAGAACGCGCGCGCGCCCGCGAGGGGAACTTTGCGGAAAAGCCCTCAGCTAACTGGATAATTGGAAGCGGGGTCATGGCACTATTTGAATGAGTCGCTGACCATTGCAGAAAGACCCCTATGGTTCTATTACTTTGCACGATGAGGTCCCCGACGGCGCACCGAACCGGGGGCCGAGCTCCGGCAAGCTGGACTGGCCGGAGGGAGTCAGAACCGGTGCTCCCAAGTGGCGGACACCAAATTTGACCTACCCTAAACATTTCCCCCAAGTTAATTGCATAGTTGGTGAGCTATCAAGCTCTGTCCGTGTGAACCGAATGGGTGGCGGACAGATGAGCGTGTTCCCGGTGACCAGAGGGTTCTTAGCGCTATTACGTGGGTCAGCAAGCATCGTGGAGTTATAAGGAAACTCAAACGAGGGTAAGGGGAGGCTGAACTGACCGGAATGGGGCTGGCCACGGTGAGCAGTTCCTTGCGGTGGCGGAAACTTGATTTGGGGGGAATTGGAAATTCACGCGTGCTGGTGGATGATCGAGGGTGGGAGCGGGCGCTACAGCTTCACGACAACATGGCGCAGCTACGGGCGAGGTCAATTTATAGAGCCCTCAAGCGGTGGTGGCCAATTTGGTCGAGCAACGCTGGCAGTCGGAGATGGGGAAGAACCTGGCGCGGTGAGTTCGTGTCCATCGCCGTGGCAACCTCACCGGCGACGATGGGACAGCCGTAGCGAGTCACGGTGTCGCGGTGGAAAGTAAAGCCACGCGACACAAGGTCGGACGGCGGCGGTCGTCGGCGTTCTTATCGGTTCCACCGCGGTGAACACGGTACGGCGACCGGGATACTTTAATGGTCGGGCTTATCCACAGCGGTGTGTTTCGAGCGTTTATCAAGTCATCCTGAGCACGAATTGAGACGGCGGCGGCGCGAATCTTAGCGCAGGGAGGGTCACCGGCGGCGAGCAAGCCGCGCTGGCGTCCTGATCCACTCGAGCTACTGTACCATGGCGATCCCCCCATTCAGTTGCCTGACAGCCCATGTTTAGGTCACATTTTCTCTAAAATTTGCATGTGAACTTCATCAAACCTCTGTACCAAAGTTGTAGAGTTACAAACCAGCTACAATTCGACTATAGGACTTGAACACATTTGAGTACTAAATCAAGGTTGAATTCATACTCAAAGTTGGCTCCATTACACTGAACCTCTGAATTTCAGACTGAATCAGCCTGACAACCAATCTTTAGGCTTGATTATCTCCAATATTTCCTTAACAACAATGCTCACACTCTTAAGCAAAGTTGTTCTCCTATAATTGGGCTTCAATTTTGATGTGGTGACCTAGGGCAAATTCTCAATAATTTGGAAGATGTAGAGCTCCAAGGTTGAGCCAATATCACTGAAATCAGACTTAGACTATTAAGGACTTAAGAGGTGTGTTTTGCAAATAAGCCCAAAACTTAGGGTTTAACTTGCAAATGCACATACTTGTGACCCAAATGACTTAAGACACTTATTTAACTAGGTTTTTTTCACTTTAGTCCAAAAGTGGACTAATTTCGCACATAAGCCCCTAGGGTTTGGTTTTAGGGTTTTCCAGGGTTCCAATTAGGGTTTCTGATATCCCAGGGGTATAAATGGGATTCAACTTTATTTTTGGGGATATTTTCTGACTATTTCCCTAAAGCTTTTAGGGTTTCTCAATTTGGGTTATGTTTTACCCCTTTAATCTCTAATTAGGGTTAAGTTCCCTATCAAGGGTTCTATTTGCAAAAACACTTAAACAATACAACTTGTTTGAAATTTTTGCCTAGTGAATGCACTCTAGGTGTATCAAACATATGCAATGCCAATGCTTATGATGCCATGCTCAAGTTTTAGTTATAGTAACACCAGGGGTGTTACAGGTAATCCTAGTGCCATGTGAGACTTCATGACCGCATGTGACTACTGCCTCTCCGATTGCTCCAATGATGGCCACAGCCTTGACGACGAGGGTTGTGGCCCAAGTCGCGAATGTTTCCACGTCGATCTAGGGGGTCACGACGAAGGCAACCACCTTGGTATGCTGGAGGGTGACGATCCCCCTGGGCCTGCGCCTCGCGTTGACATCCTGCGGGAGCTAGATGTGGTCCCAGTCCCTACGGGGGGTCAGGACACATAGCTCGAGCAAATCCGCGAGATGCAGGCCAGGCTCGACGAGGAAGCAGGACAACTTGTACAGCTCCGGCAAAACATCGAGCAAGAGTGGGCAGGCCGAGCACTCGCCGGAGAAGCACGTCATCAGGCACGGGGCGTCCAGCGCCGTATCGCTTACGATGCCAGGGCAAGGCTGCCCTGGGCCTCCAGTGAGGTCGGCCAGAATCTGGCTGCAGCTGCAATACTGCTCCGAGCGATGCCGGAGCCATCCACCACCGAGGGGCGGCGTATCCAGGGAGAACTCAAGAATCTCCTGGAGGACGCCGCGGTCCGACGGGCCGAGAGCTCTGCCTCCCGAAGGCAAGGGTGCCCCCGGAGCATCGCGCAGCGACTTCCCGATTCATGCGGGAAGCCTCGGTCCACACCGGGAGCACGCGGGACGCAACGCCTGCAGCCCCGGGTCGCCTCGGCAACGAGCACCACCGCCGCGACCGTCGAGCCCGCCTCGACGAGAAGGTGCGCCGAGGCTACCACCCCAGGCGTGGGGGACGCTACGACAGCAAGGAGGATTGGAGCCCCTCGCCCGAACCACCAGGTCTGCAAGCCTTCAGCCGGGCCATACGACGGGCGCCGTTCCCGACCGGGTTCCGAGCCCCGACTACCATCACCAAGTACTCGGGGGAAACAAGGCCGGAACTGTGGCTTGCGGACTACCGACTGGCCTGCCAGCTGGGTGGAATGGATGATGACAACCTCATCATCCGCAACCTCCCCCTGTTCCTCTCTGACGCCGCCCAAGCCTAGCTGGAGCATCTGCCTCCTGCGCAGATCTCCAACTGGGACAACCTGGTCAAAGCCTTCGCTGGAAACTTCCAGGGCACGTACGTGCACCCTGGGAACTCTTGGGATCTCCGAAGCTGCCGCCAGCAGCCAGGGGAATCCCTGCGAGACTACATCCGATGGTTTTCAAAGCAGCGCACCGAGCTATCCAACATCACCGACTCGGATGTCATCGGGGCGTTCCTCGCCGGCACCACTTGCCGCGACCTTGTGAGCAAACTGGGTCGCAAGACTCCCACCAAGGCGAGCGAGTTGATGGACATCGTCAGGAGGCGATCGAAGCCATCTTCCGGAAGGACAAGCAGCCTCAGGGACACCAGCAGGAAGACGTCCCCTAGGCGTCCGCCCAGCGTGGCACGAAGAAGAAGGCCAAGAAGAAGGCGCAGGCGAAGCGCGATGCCGCTGATGCGGATCTCGTCGCTGCTGTCGAGCACAAAAACCCTCGGAAGCCTCCCGGAGGGGCCAACCTGTTCGACAAGATGCTCAAGGAGTCGTGCCCCTATCACCAGGGCCCCGTCAAGCACACCCTTGAGGAATGCGTCATGCTTCGGTGCTACTTCCATAAGGTCGGGCCCTCGGCGGAAGGTGGCAAAGGCCAAGACAATGACAAGAAGGAGGGCGACAAGGCAGAGGAGTTCCCCGAGGTCCACGGCTATTTCATGATCTAGGGTGGGCGAGTGGTGAACGCCTCGGCTCGGCACCGCAAGCAGGAGCGCCGGGAGGTCTGCTCGATAAAGGTGGCGGCGCCAGTCTACATAGACTGGTCCGACAAGCCCATCACCTTGGACCAAGGCGACCACCCCGACTGCGTGCCAAGCCCAGGAAAGTACCCGCTCGTCGTCGACCCCGTCATCGGCAACACCAGGCTCACTAAGGTCCTCATGGACAGAGGCAGCAGCCTCAACATCATCTACGCCGAGACCCTCGAGCTCTTGGGGATCGACCTGTCCACTATCTTGGCCGGTGCGGCGCCCTTTCACGGGATCATCCCCGGGAAGCGCGTCATGCCCCTTGGACAACTCGATCTACCTGTCTGCTTCGGAACTCCCTCCAACTTCCAAAAGGAAACTCTCACGTTCGAGGTGGTCCAGTTCCAAGAAACCTACCACGCGGTGTTGGGGAGACCGTGCTACGCCAAGTTCATGGCCGTCCCCAACTACACCTACCTCAAGCTCAAGATGTCGGGCCCCAACGGGGTCATCACCGTCGGATCCACGTACCGACACGCGTACGAATGCGACGTGGAGTGCGTGGAGTACGCTGAGGCCCTCGCCGAGTCCGAGGCCCTCATCACCGACCTGGAGTGCCTCTCTAAGGAGGTGCCCAATGCGAAGCGCCACGCCGGCAACTTCGAGCCAGCAGAGGCGGTTAAGTCCGTCCCTCTCGACCCCAGCAACGACACCTGCAAGTAAGTCCGGATCGGCTCTGAGCTCGACCCCAAATAGGAAGCAGTGCTCGTCGACTTTCTCCGCGCAAACGCCGAAGTTTTTAGGTGGAGTCCCTCGGACATGCCAGGCATACCAAGGGATGTCACCGAGCACTCGCTGGATATCCGAGCTAGAGCCTGACCCGTGAAGCAGCACCGGCGCTGCTTCGACAAAGAGAACCGCAGGGCCATAGGCGAGGAGATCCACAAGCTGATGGCTGCAGGGTTCATCAAAGAGGTATTCCATCCTGAATGGTTAGCCAACCCTGTGCTTGTGAAAAATAAAGTGGGAAATGAAGGATGTGCGTAGACTACACTGGTCTAAACAAGGCATGTCCGAAGGTTCCCTACCCTCTACCTCGCATCGATCAAATTGTGGATTCCACTGCTAGGTGCGAAACCCTGTCATTCCTCGACGCCTACTCAGGGTATCACCAAATCAAGATGAAAAAGTCCGACCAGCTCGCGACTTCTTCCATCACACCTTTTGGCATGTACTGCTATACTACTATGCCATTTGGTTTGAGGAATGCAGGTGCGACATACCAAAGGTGCATGAACCATGTGTTCGGAGAGCACATCGGCCGAACGGTCGAGGCTTACGTCGATGACATCGTAGTCAAGACGAGGAAAGCCCTCGACCTCCTCTCTGACCTTGAAACGACATTCAAGTGTCTAAGAGCGAAGGGCGTGAAACTCAATTTCGAGAAGTGTGTCTTCGGAGTCCCCCGAGGCATGCTCCTGGGGTTCATCGTCTCTGAGCGGGGCATCGAGGCCAACCCAGAGAAAATCGCGGCCATCACCAACATGGGGCCTATCAAAGACTTGAAAGGAGTACAGAGGGTCATGGAATGCCTTGCGGCTCTGAGCCGCTTCATCTCGCGCCTCGACGAAAAAGGCCTACCCTTGTACCGCCTCTTAAGGAAGACCGAGCACTTCACTTGGACCCCCGAGGCCGAGGAAGCCCTCGGAAACTTAAAGGCGCTCCTTACAAACGCGCCCATCTTGGTGCCCCCCCGCTTCGGGAGAAGCCCTCTTGATCTATGTAGCCGCAACCACTCAGGTGGTCAGCGCCGCGATTGTAGTCGAGAGACGAGAAGAAGGGCATGCGCTGCTCGTCTAGAGGCCTGTCTACTTCATCAGTGAAGTGCTATCCGAGACCAAGATCCGCTACCCGCAAATTCAGAAGCTACTGTACGCAGTAATTCTGACGCGGCGAAAGTTGCGACACTACTTCGAGTCTCATCTGGTGACTGTGGTGTCATCCTTCCCCCTATGGGAGATCATCCAGTGCCGAGAGGCCTCGGGTAGGATAGCAAAGTGGGCAGTGGAGCTCATGGGCGAGACAATCTCGTTCGCTCCTCGGAAGGCCATCAAGTCCCAAGTCTTGGCGGACTTCGTGGCTGAATGGGTCGACACCGAATTGCCAACAACTCTGATCCAACCGGAACTCTGGACCATGTACTTCGACGGGTCGCTGATGAAAACAGGAGCAGGTGCTGGCCTGCTCTTCATCTCACCCCTCGGGAAGCATCTCCGCTACGTGCTGCGTCTCCATTTCCTGGCGTCAAACAATGTGGCCGAGTACAAGGCTCTGGTTAATGGGTTGCGCATCGCCATCGAGCTAGGGGTTCGGCGCCTCGACGCTCGTGGCGACTCGCAGCTTGTCATTGACCAAGTCATGAAGAACTCTCACTGCCGCGACCGGAAGATGGAGGCCTACTGCGACAAAGTTCGACGCCTGGAAGACAAGTTCTACGGGCTGGAGCTCAACCACATCGCTCGACGATACAACGAGACTGCGGATGAGCTGGCTAAAATAGCCTTGGGGCAGACAACGGTTCCCCCGGACGTCTTCTCCAGAGACATACATCAACCCTCCGTCAAGACCGACGACACGCCCGAGCCCGAGGAGGCCTCGACCCAGCCCAAGGAGGCCTCGGCCCAGCTCGAGGTATCCTCGGCCGCCGAGGGTGAGGCACTGCGTGTCGAGGGAGAGCGGAATGGGGTCACGCCTAGTCGAAACTGGCAGACCCCATACCTGCAATATCTCCACTGAGGAGAGCTACCCCTCGACAAGGCCGAAGCTCGGCGACTGGCGCGGCACGCCAAGTCGTTCGTCTTACTGGGTGATGAAAAGGAGCTCTACCACCGCAGCCCCTCAGGCATTCTCCAACGATGCATATCCGTCGCCGAAGGACAGGAGCAATTGCAAGAGATACACTCGGGGGCTTGTGGTCACCATGCAGCACCTCGAGCCCTCGTTGGGAACGCCTTCCGACAAGGCTTCTACTGGCCGACCACGGTGGCCGACGCCACTAGGATTGTGCGCTCTTGCCAAGGGTGTCAATTCTACGCGAGACAGACACACCTGCCCACTCAGGCCCTACAGACAATACACATCACCTGGCCGTTTGCTGTGTGGGGTATGGACCTCGTCGGTCCCTTGCAGAAGGCACCCGGGGGCTTCTCGCACCTGCTGGTCGCCATCGACAAATGCTCCAAGTGGATCGAGGTCCGACCCCTAACAAGCATCAGGTCTGAGCAGGCGGTGGCGTTCTTCACCAACATCATCCATCGCTTTGGGGTCCCGAACTCCATCATCACCGACAATGGCACCCAGTTCACTGGGAAGAAGTTCCTGAACTTCTGCGAGGACCACCACATCCGTGTGGACTACGCCGTCGTAGCTCACCCGTCGACGAATGGGCAGGTGGAGCGTGCCAACGGTATGATTCTGCAGGGACTTAAACCGAGGATCTACAACGACCTCAACAAGTTCGGCAAGCGGTGGATGAAGGAGCGACCCTCGGTAGTTTGGAGTCGGAGGACGACGCCGAGCCGGGCCACGGGTTTCTCACCATTCTTTCTAGTCTATGGGGCCGAGGCTATCTTGCCCACAGACTTAGAATACGGTTCCCCAAGGACAAAGGCGTACGACGACCGAAGAAATCAGACCAGCCGAGAAGACTCACTGGACCAGCTCGAAGAGGCTCGAGACGTGGCCTTACTACACTCGGCACGGTATCAGCAGTCTCTGCGACGCTACCACGCCCGAGGGGTTCGGCCCCGAGGCTTCCAGGTGGGAGACTTGGTACTTCGGCTGTGCCAAGATGCTCGAGGGCGCCACAAGCTTACTCCTCCCTGGGAAGGGCCGTTCATCATCGCCAAGATTTTGAAGCCCGGGACATACAAGCTGGCCAACGATCAAGGCGAGGTCTACAACAACGCTTGGAACATCCAACAGCTACGTCGCTTCTACCCTTAAGATGTTTCAAGTCGTTCATATACCTCGTTTCTCTTTACATACACAAATAGAGTCTAACCGTCAAGGAAGGGTCAGCCTTGCATCGGCAAAGCCCGACCCTCCCTCGGGAGCTAGAAGGGGGGAACCCCCTCTGCGTCAAAATTTTCCTCGGAAAAGTTTTCTACCAAAACGACTTTCGTGCTTTCCGACTATATCGATAACAGAATCCTGCAAAACGAGTAAGAGCGCACGTAAGTGGCAAGGCCGACCGAGCCGAGGGACTCCTACGCCTCCGGGATACGAATACCTCACTCGTCACCTTCCGCGAAAAGTAACTCTTGCTCGGATAAGCGATTCTGCTACTGACGAACAAGTCCAGATACTCAAAACGAGAGGAAAAGAAACGCAGATTTATAACACGACAATAAGGTGTTTAGGCCTCGGCGGCCGTGAAAAACACATGCATGCTCCAAACAGACTGCTCCGGCAGAATCAGACATCGCCCGGGGGAGGAGCGGCACCCTCGGCATCATCTCCACCCTCGGCGCCGTCTCCACCCTCGGCGAGATCTGGCCCGGCCCCAGATGGCGACGCGAGCGGAAGGATCTCCACCTTGAAGGAGGACGCCAGCACCGCGCTTGGGCCCGCGACGGCCACGTCAAGCCTCTGAACCTCGGCTAAGGTAGCCTCATCTTCGTCGGGTAGACAGTACCCCTCGCTGACCCGCTCCAGATCCACGTCGTAGTGGGAAGCGAGCACGACGAAGGCCTGCCTAACACCGTGATGCAGCGCCCCGCGGAGTCTGCTATGCACATGGCCGCCCAAGGCCCGCAGACGACTCTGGGGGGAGCTGCCCGAGGGGACGTCATCGAGGCCAAAGATCTAGCAGAAGGCCGAGATAGCCTCAGACATGGCCACGCGGTCGGCCTCCTTCTGCTTAGCCGCCTGGGCAAGTGCCTTGACGGACTCGTTTAGAGCTGTCTCAAACTCTGCAGACAGCCAAATTGAATTCTTCAGACACAAGTTGCAGAATGAAGCTGAATCAAAGTCACAAAGTGGCCGAAACATACCTTCAGCTCGGGCACGCTGCTCCGAGGCTGTGGCTTGGGCGGACTGAGCAGACCCGACGGCCACGGCCAGGTCCTTCGCAAGGGCTCCGGCCCGAGCAAACACCTCGGCTAGCTGACCCCCAAGGGCCTCAGCCCGGCCTACAGCCTCGTCAGCCTGGCTCCGAGATTGGTCCCGCTCGCCAATGACCTAGCCAAGCTCCAGCCGCCGCTGCTGTGCCTCCATCCGTGCTGACGCCGCCTCTGCCTGCGCCGCCGCTGCCTCCACCTCCAGCTCACCACAGAGCAGCCGAAGGTCCGCCACCTCGGTGCTCCATTGGGCGAGGTGGTCATTAGCCTCGGCAAGCGCGGCCCTCAGGAACCGCAGCGAACCCCAGACGTCGGTCTCGCGGCGGATGAACAGCGACTTGGCGGTGCTCACATCCATCAGTTCCTGAGGAAGGGAAGCAGGGTGTTACAAAGAATGCTCTGGTCGCGCAAAAGGTATGCCTAAAGTCCTTACCTGGAGGACCCTGGGAATGTCCCTAGAAAGGATCTCCATGGTCGACCGAAGCGACCCCATCGCCGCCTCGGCATACTCACGGAGCTCATCCCGAGACTGCTCCTCCCGCTCATCGTCAAGGACGAAGAGGGGTTTCGAGGCGCCGCAGGCCCAGAACCGGAGCGCCTGCCCACACCACTCATTGGGGTCACACCGCGCGGGGATAAGGTCGTCGCTCCCTAAGACGGGCCGTGGTTCTGCACGCCCCTCCTCCAAGGCGTCGGGACCCTCTTGCAGTCGACGCATCAGGTACCATCGCTGACGACGTATTGGACCTCCCCTCGGCTAAGGAGGCGGGCTTCCGATCACCGACCTCGGCAACGGCAGCCGCCCTCTCCTTATGGCCGAGACTGGGGAGGTCGGAGACGACCTCGAGCAGCGGCACCTCAGCCATCCCAGCATCAGCGGTGACGAGTGGCTCCACGGGCAAAACAGCGACGGCCTCGGCAGGAGCTAGTGCCGGCACCGGCAACACGTCAGGTGGGCTCGGGGCCGCAGCCACGCCAGCAGCCTCCCCCGGCACGATGGCCGCCCCGATGGAGGGGTCAGCCTGGGAGGCTTGCCCCATGGCAACTCGTGCCGCCTGAGCCCCCCGCTCGAGGGCGTCTTGTGCGGAGGCTAGCCAACCGGTGTGGCGTGCTGCGGCACTGGCTGCAGAAGCCTGCACTGTCTTAAGGGCCTTCCGGGGGGCAGACCGGCCGAGCCTTGCCTCCGTTTGCTGAAAGGAAGAGATAAAGCAGGATCAGGGCACACGGAGAAAGAGCCAAAACAGAGGTATCCTCAGATACTTACCCGCTCCGGACCAAGGCCAATCGTGCCTGCGGGGAGGCCCCTCGGGCCTCGTTCCCCGCAGGCGCTACCGAGGATTGCCCCGCTGCCGACTTCGGTGCCATTCCCGCCTCGGGCTCCCGATGCGCCGAAGGGACGACCTGCCCAGGCGCCGTCACGACGGCCCGAGGATCAACCTCCTGTACAGCCAGCACAGGCGACTGTTCTTGGGGGACAGGCGGATCGGCCTAACTCCCTGGAGTCACCTCAACTACCTCGGCCAAGGGGTCAAGTACCCCCTCGGCCTGTCCCCGCTCCTCGGACTGGGACCTTGATGTCCCAGCCCCAGATACCGACGGCGCCAGCCCACTTGGAGGCTGGCTCGACGACCCCTGGCCCAGCCTCAGATCCGGGCTAAGGCCAAGATGGGCCGCCATGTCATCGTCCTCGTCATCATCGTCATCATCATCGTCGTCAGGCGTCTCCAGCGACGGCTCCCTCGGGAGCCCGTCCCTCTCCTGACTCCGACGGCGCCTCTCCAAGGCATCCCGAGCCCGCATCCGCTCGCGGGCCTGGGCCTTTTCCGCGTCCTTCTTCTTCTTCGCGGCGACCCTCCGCGCTGCTCGGTCCACCGCGTCCTCCGGGACCGGTGGCAGGGAGGGCTTGTAAAACCCCAACCCCTGGAGACGAACGGAAATCCCGACGGTAAGAATCAAAGGCAACCCGGCGCAAGATAGGAGAAGGAGCGGACACTCACCAGGGACACGTACCCACGCTCGGGACGCATCACGGGCTGGGTAAGGGCACCGGCATCCAGCCTCCCTACCGTGCCCACTACCCGCCTGAGGAGGTCGCCGGCGGAGAGGGAGGCCGAGAACGCCTGCGAACCCTCCAAGTCAACCCCCGGCTTCATCTCCGAAAGCGGCAACCGTCGCTCTACCAAAGGAAGCACCCTCCGGCGATGGATGGCGGCAACCACCCCCGCGGCGGTGAGCCCCCCATCTCGTAACCTCTGCAAGGCCTCCAGAAGGGGCTGGAGTTTCTCCTGTTTCTCGCGCGTGGCCCCCCAGCGCCAGTTGCTGCAGGCGGCAGTCACCACTCATTGAGAAAACGACGGGAGCCTTCCGTCGTCGTTCCGGAGGTAAAACCACCGGCGCTGCCACCCCTTGTTTGAAGACACAAGGATGGCAGGGATGTACTACTGTGCGCGCCCCTGCCTCAACTAGAGGGTGCAGCCATCGGCCCGCACCGCCATGCGGACCTTCTTTTCCCCCGTCGTCAAGGCAAAAAGCTCCGCGGAGAAGAGATGGGTCCACAGATCCTAGTGGGTGTCAATCCCCAAAAAACCCTCGCAAACCACCGCGAAGATGGCCGCTTGCGCAATGGAGTTGAGGTTGAAGTTGTGCAGCTCCACCCCGTAATAGTGCAGGAGCGCCCGCATGAAACGGCTCGCTGGCACTCCGAACCCCCGCTCGTGGAAGAAGACGAAACTAACCACATACTGTGGGGGACAGATATCCCCCGGGTCCACTAGAAGGATAAAAGACCTCACGAAAGGCCCAAGGGCCCCATAATTTGTAAGGTCATCCCCTCGTGGGCCTAGGAGGAACGACTAGTGGACCGGATTAGCACAAGGCCGGGTCGACGCAAGCCCAGACGGCCCAACAAATTCGAGCAGTGATCGCAACAGTGACCCGACCTTCCCGCGCAGGGGCCCCGTACATCGGAACTGAGCGAGGATGAGTCGGCTGAACTATAGGAAGATAGACTCAGTTAGTTCGCTATTACTTTGGCACACGTTGTTATCATATCCACATGTAGTGCCCCACGGTTGAGTATATAAGGCCTAGGGGGCACCCCTTCAAGACGACTGACATCATTCATCACTTAGCCATCCACCCCGCTCTCTACATTTTCCAGCACTAGAGAACTCCCTTGTAACCCATCGCATAAAGCATTCCAGCCAGGACGTAGGGTGTTATGCATCTCAAAGCGGCCCGAACCTGTACATCATTGTCTACTATTTCTCGTGCGCCCAGCACGAACCATCGAGCTACAGTCGGTAACACCGTCCTACTCCTAAAAGCACTTTGGGGGGTAACCCTGGGTGCGCGGTCGGACCCGAAACACAGACAGCTGGCGCGCCAGGTAGGGGGTGTGTCATCGATCCAAGCTAGCTCAATGGTCGTCACCTTCCAGCACAAGATCATCCTCCGCCCCGGATCCATATTCTGCTTCGGTACTATCTCATCTGTAGCGGATGAGGAGGGAACTCTGCATCGCCTCGCGGATCCGCCAGAGAGAAAGCCTTCCTCAGAAATCTTCGAGAAAATTGGGGCGAGGCAGGGAAAAGCGCAACCTCCAGCGCTCCTAAAAAAGATTACCTCCAGCAAGCTAGGAGCTGAGGGTCCTTCAGCCCGGAGAACTCCGCTGTCCACCTCTCCGACGAGAGAATGGACACGGATCACAAGGAAAAAGGAAGCAAAGGATCATCAAGCTGATCTTTCTGTGCCTCCGCCCTCAAAGGAGAACAGAAAGAAGATCGCCTGACAGCTACTCCATTCTACCCTGACGTCCTCTTCATCGGGAGAGTGGAGTCGCCCCCCATCTCCGACGACGAGCCGACTGCACCCGGAGAGGAACCTCCTCAGCGGGAATCCCGCCGACGAAGGAACCAACGCCGAAATATCCGGCGACATCACGAGGCCGGAGAGCGGGACCCGGCGCAACCTGTATTGCGAGACGAGGTCTCAGAGATAGGAGAAACTCCGGAGGAACGTGTCTTCAGGGAACGAAGGAATTCCCGACAACGCGATCGTCGACGGGCTCAAGAACAGGCCGAGAAGGAGACAAGGCAACGTCGGGAAAATCCACTCTTCGGGCGCAACATGAACCCCGACTTCGCCCGAGCCATGAACACGCCGAGTGAAGTCGGAGGGGTGTTGGCTCGGATAGCTGATGGCCTCCCTCGGACTCCCGACGCCGAGGGCTATCGGCGGCTGTTCACTCAAGCAGCCAATCACCTTCTACCCCTCGCTCACTCGCCGAACGATCTACGACACGCCATCAACAGTCGCCGAGACGCGCGGAGCTCCATCAATGCTTTGCGTGAACGACGACACGAGAACGAGATCCGTCGCCGAGAAGAGTACGACCGGGACCATGGCATCCTAGCACGGAGCCAGGCTACCAGGACCGAGTCGGCCACGGCTTCAACTGGTGGCACCACCCGGGGACGGTCGAGGCACCACGACGACCACTCCCCTCCCCGGGACAGACTACATCATCGACGACAGGAGGATACATGTGGAGTATCAGCACTTACTCCGCGCCTCAGGGCCATTCAATGGCCCCCTAACTTCAAGGTATCCAACGTCGACAAATATGAACCTAAGCAGGATCCGGGAGGCTGGCTGGCCATCTACACCACCGCTGCCCGAGCTGCTGGGGCGACCGAGGAAGTAATGACCGCGTACTTACCTATCGTCCTCGGGCAAGACGCGCTGCAATGGCTGCGACACCTACCCCGACACTGCATCGATGACTGGAGCGACTTCAGTCGGTGCTTCACTGCCAACTTTCAGTCTCTCTCCGATAAACCGGCGCAACCATGGGACCTCAAATCCATCAAGCGCCGAGGGGACGAAACTCTCCGATCATACCTCAAAATGTTCCAAACCATGAGAAATCGTATCCCCGAGGTCGCGGAGGCGGCAGTGATCGAGGACTTCTACAGGGGATCCAATGACTCGATCTTCGTCCGAACCATATTACAGAAGGCGCTGACTACCTCCGATCAACTGTTCCGGGAAGCCGACCTCTACATCACCGCCGACGAGCGAGCTCAGGACCTCATCGGAGGAGTGAAGCCAGCACCAGCGGCACCGCGACGCGACACCAACCAGCAGCCCGACAAGCGTTGGGAGAAGAGGCCTCGCGAAGAAGTCCACGCCACCGGACCACCTGCCTCTCGCGCCCGAGGAGGACCTCATGGAGGCGAACGCACGCTGGACGACATCCTCGACGCCCAGTGCCTGTACCACAAGGACATGTGCCACACCCTTCGGAACTGTAGAGACTTCAAGCACTCCGTCGGGCACGGTCGACCCTTCCACCCTCTACCTCCTCCTCCGCCGCGAGGAGGACTAGGAGAACCGCGACAACACCAGCAGCAGGAGGAGGGAGGAGGTGGAGCCTTCCCGTGCGTCGACAGAGAGGTCAATGTCATATTCGGCGGACACGGATCGCAGGAGAACAAGAGACAACAAAAGCTCAACGATCGTCAGATACTGGTGGCGGCTACCGGTCCACCCGCCCCATACCGATGGTCAGAGCATCCGATCACCTTCACCCATGCAGACCAGTGGCTCAACTTCGACCACCCAGGCAAATACCCGCTCCTCGTCGATCCGGTGATCCGAGAGAGCACGGTAAAGAAGGTATTAGTGGACGGGGGGAGCAGCATCAACGTCACTTTCCCCCGGACACTCCAAGGCTTGGCAGTTCACCTCAAAGAGCTCCACGAGTTAGACACTCCTTTCTTCGGCATCGTGTCGACTGAAGGAGAATACCCGCTGGGCCACATCTACATGCTGGTCACCTTCGGAACTCCGAACAACTACAGAACCGAGTTCCTAAGGTTCGAAGTGGCAAACTTCGACTGCGGGTACAACGCCATCATCGGGAGGCCTGGATTGGCAAAATTCATGGCCATTCCGCATTATACATACATGGTATTGAAGATGCCAGGGCCGCAAGGAATCATAACTGTGCACGCTGATTTCCAAGGCGCCGCAGAATGTTTCCGAGTGGCCATTCAGGCGGCCCTCACCACCAAACCATCGGTGACTTCTTCTGCACAGGCGAACTCAAAGCCTGAGGAAGACCTCGCGGTACCCAAGAACGAGGCTCAAGCCGCGACCTCTATGCGGCCGACTGAACAAACCAAAAGGATCAACCTTGGGTTCACTGATGAACGCAAAACCGCCATCATCAGCTCTAGCCTGGATGACAAATAGGAAGGCGCGCTCGTCCAGTTCCTGCATGATAACCGAGACGTATTCGCATGGCAACCTGCGGATATGCCGGGAGTCCCAAGAGAACTGGCCGAGCACATATTGAAGGTCTACCCCCATGCGAGGCCGATTCGGCAAAAATTACGTCGTTTCACGCCCGACAAGAGAGAATCCATCCGCGCTGAGTTGGCTCGCTTGGTCGCGGCTGGATTTATTAGAGAGGTGTTACATCCCGAGTGGTTAGCCAACCCTGTTCTTGTACTCAAAAAGAATAAAGTGGATTGGCGCATGTGCGTCGACTATACGGATCTCAACAAACACTGTCCAAAGGATCCCTTTGGGCTTCCTAGGATAGATCAGGTGGTAGATTCCACCGCTGGATGTTCTGTGTTGTCCTTCTTGGATTGCTACTCTGGGTATCATCAGATTAGCCTGGCGAAAGAAGACGAGGAAAAACAGCATTCATCACTCCATTCGGAGCTTTCTGTTATACCTCCATGTCGTTCGGCCTCAAAAACGCTGGAGCGACTTATCAGAGAGCTATTCAAACATGCTTAGCCGATCAATGGGGCAAGCATGTGGAAGCTTATGTGGATGATGTGGTGATCAAAACAGAAAATTCAGAAAATTTCATTAAAGATTTACAGCTGGTTTTCAACAGTCTACGGTGATATCGATAGAAGCTTAATCCCGAAAAATGTGTTTTCGGAGTGCCAGCAGGAAAGTTACTCGGGCTTATTGTCAGCCACCGGGGGATTGAAGCTAATCCAGAAAAGATCGAAGCTATCATGAGGATGGAAGCACCACGATCACAGAAGAAAGTTCAAAGACTCACCGGATGTATGGCAGCCCTGAGCAGATTTATATCCAGGCTGGGAGAAAAAGGCTTACCATTTTATAAGTTACTCAAGAAGGTGGACAAATTTCAGTGGACTTCAGAAGCACAGGAAGCCCTAGAGGCATTGAAAAAGTTCTTGACGACACCGCCAGTGCTGAAACCACCGCATCGAGCCACGCCGACTCAACCAGCAGAAGATCTGCTGTTATATATCTCTTGCACGACTCACGTGGTGAGCACCGCGTTGATAGTCGAGCGAGCAGAAGAAGGACATGCATACCCAGTATAGCATCCTGTTTATTTCATCAGTGAAGTTCTGGGTCCCTCGAAGAAGAAATACCCTCAAGTTCAGAAGCTATTATACGCAGTACTTCTAACTGCACGCAAGCTCCGTCACTACTTCGACGACCACAAAGTCATAGTAGTCACCGGATTTCCAATAGGAGATATTCATCACAACAAAGAAGCCATCGGGAGAATAGCGAAGTGGGCCTGCGAGCTGGGATCTCATGACATTGAATTTTGATTTCGCACTGCCATTAAAACTCAAGCACTGGTTGATTTCGTATCAGAGGGGACCGAACAACAAGTACCGGATAACCCAAAAACCACGGAAGTATGGCGAATGTATTTCGATGGCTCGTTAAAGCTGCAGGGAGCAGGCGCAGGGATCCTCTTTACTGCACCTGGAGGCGAACACCTCAGATATGCCATTCAGTTGTTATTTCCAGCCTCTAACAATGCAGCAGAATATGAAGCTCTGATTCATGGACTGAACATTGCTATATCACTGGGCGTCAAGAGACTGATGGTATATGGAGATTCTCTGGTGGTCATAAGTCAGATAAACAAAGAATGGGATTGTTCGAGCGATTCCATGGGAAAATACTGCACTGTTGTCCGGAAACTAGAAGACAAATTTGAAGGCCTGGAATTTCACCATGTAGAGAGAGATCGAAACACGACAGCCGATGTATTGTCCAAGCTAGGATCTAGTCGAACTTAGGTCCCGCCTGGAGTTTTTGTTCAAGAAATATTACATCCAAGCATTTCACTGGATCGAGCAGAGGAATGTAATACTCTGAGCCAACCAGAGTCAGATGCTGATGACTGGAGGGGGCCGATCATCAAATATATAAAGAATGAGGAGGAGCCAGATGACAAGAATGCAGCCGAGTGCATCGCAAGACAGTCAGCTCACTATACACTCATTGGGGAAACACTATACAGAAGGGGCACATCAGGAGTCCTCATGAAATGCATTCTCTCAGCTACTGGAAAGCAACTTCTAGATGAGGTCCATGCTGGGCAATGTGGAGTACACGCAGCATCCAGAACCCTAGTCGGGAAGGTCTTCAGGTCAGGTTTTTACTGGCCAACAGCAAAGAGTGATGCGGTCGAGTTAGTCCAGAGGTGTGAAGCCTGCCAGTACTTGTCAAAACAGCAGCATCTACTAGCACAACAGCTGCAGACTATACCCATAACCTGGTCGTTCGCATGCTGGGGATTGGATATGATTGGACCTTTCAAGAAAGCTCAAGGAGGATACACTCATGTACTGGTGGCTATCGACAAATTCACTAAATGGATAGAGTTCAAACCCATTGCTTTTCTAACTTCAGCTAAGGCAGTGGAATTCATACAAGATATAATATTCAGGTTCGGGATACCGAATAGCATCATAACTGACCTAGGATCCAACTTCACCAGTTCAGAATTCTTCGATTTCTGCGAGCAAAAGAGCATTCAGATCAAATATGCCTCGGTGGCGCACCCAAGAGCCAACGGGCAAGTAGAAAGAGCCAACAGGATGATATTAGAAGCACTCAGAAAGAAAGTCTTCGACAAGAATGAGAAGTTCGCAAGAAAGTGGATCAGAGAGTTGTCGTATGTGGTTTGGAGCCTGAGAACTCAACCTAGCCGAGCTCTGCATGGAAATACCCCCTTCTTTATGGTTTATGGTTCGGAGGCAGTGCTACCTACTGATCTCAAGTTCGGGGCACCGAGGTTAATCTTTAAAAACATAGCAGAAGCTGAGGCTACTAGGCTGGAGGACGTTGATGTACTCGAAGAAGAGCGACTGAATACGGTGTTCAATCAGCGCGATATCAGCAAACTCTGAGGCGCTATCATAATAAGGCCATACGGCATCGATCCTTCGCAGTGGGAGATCTCGTCCCCCGCCGAATTCTAATGGGGGAGGGACGGCATAAATTGTCACCTCTATGGGAAGGACCATTCATAGTAGCAGAAGTCACTCGGCCGGGACCATATCGTCTCACTCAGATGGACGACACAGAAATTGGGAACTCATGGAACATAGAACACCTCAGGAAGTTTTACCCCTAGCTACATCCCAGAAGCTCTCGAAACGACGATGTACTCTGTAAATCGAGAAAAATATCATCAATAAAAAGGTTTCAAAGGCACTCAGATTGTTCACTGTCAATTGGCACGCTTACTTAACTCGGGGTGACCACTATGCCCTACTAACGGAGCAATCAGCTTAAGTCGGCAATGACTTAAGGCGGTGCGACATGCTCACGCTTACTAAACTCGGGGTGACCACTATGCCCTACTAGCGGAGCAGTCGGTTCAAGTTGGCACTGATTTAAATTGGCACGGCACACTTGGCACGTTTGCAATCACCCATCTTAGGGCAACTTCTATGCCCCATGATGAAATTTCAAAACCATCAACCCGCATTTACTTCTACAATAGTAAACACTGTTGAATTCTAAACAATGGGAAAACAATAGTAGCATTCAGTACTAAAAAGTGTTCTCTAACAAAACATCCGAGCACATTAACTATCCGTGTTCAAAGCATGCAGTGTTTTCTATTTGGCAATGTTCTTCTCAGGAGCAACCGACGAAGAGGGGCGACTTGAGGAATCAGGAGCGACGTTCACATCTGCCATTATGTCGTCGGGAACAACCACACCAGGTCTCCTCATCAGGATCCGCCCCACGCGAATAGCTTTATCCATAGCTTTATCGCGTTGGGCCCTCAGAGTAGCAGAAGTCTCTTCAGCAGCCTTGACAGCCAACCGAGCGGTTTCTAGCTCCTGGGCGACGGATTTCTTGGAAGCACGCAGATCCTTGATGACAGCATCTTTGGTCGACACCAACTGCCTGAGGCGAATCACATCATCCAAGGACTCTTGCAGCTTATAACGATGATTATCTAACTCCTCCCTGGTGAAGCGATGACTCCTCTCCAGGATGGTCAACGAATTGCTGGCGTCGCGGTATAGCTTGTCAAGGTTGTCATGAGAAGTAGCGAGGGCACGTTTTTCTTCCTACAGACAAGAATCAGTCTCTCCAAACGTCAAGCAAGCAATAAGAACACAGCAAACAAAGCCAAGATTCACAGGTCACCTTTTCAAAGTCGAGCTGAGCATGGAGAGTAGAGTTCAGCGTGTTAACATCATTCAGAGAAGCAGAAACCCGGGCCAGTTCAGTCTGACCTTGGGAATATTTTTCTTCAAGATCAGAGCACCGCCGGGCTAGTTCAGTCTGACCTTGAGAATATTTTTCTTCAAGATCAGAGTACTGCCGAGCCATATCTGTCAAGAAACAGTCAAGCAAAGGTGTTAAAATAAAAAGCAGATTAATCAGGTAGCCAAAAAAGGAAGCAAAAGAGCACTGATCGGCATTTGCCACCTCCAAATCAGATACACGCCGCTGAAGCAGCACTGAATTCCAACGCGCCAGAGACAAAGCTCCTTCTGGGACAGAGGCACCCTGCAACTTCAGCCGACTAGACATCTCATCAACCAACGCCTGGCATTAAAAACAGACAAGCATGAGAACAATTATCTGCCTGGGTAAAGTCAGACCAGAAGAAACCAAAATACCTGGAGGTTGGAGAAGAATGAGGGAACCCCCAAGTCGTGAGAGGTAAACTGATGGCTTGGCGAAGGATCACCAACCAGAACAACTCGCAACGAATCAGCAGGAACCAATTCAGTGTCATCAGCAGAAGCCAGAACTCTGTCATCGGGTGCGCTAGCCTCTAAAGTGACTCCTTGACCGAAGGCTTGGGCTATCGCCATACAACCAGAGTGTGGAGGAGAAGACCCTACGTGAACATCCATGGAAGTGTGGGAGGGAGAACCCACTCGGACACCCTCGGGGGCTGGGTCACAGCTCGTGTTACCCATCCGAGCCGGATCATCTCCGGCAACACCCTCGGGGGCTGGGTAAGCGCTAGCGCCATCCATGGGGGCCGAGTTCTCTGCAACAGCCACCTCTAAGGTTGAAGGACCCTCAGTCACTTTCGTGGGGGCAGAGCAATCCAGACCAGCCTCCTGACCCTCAAGACCGCGCTCTAAGGTCGATGAGGCGCGGGACGCTGCCCAGGATGACCCCAACTCGACATCGGGCACATCAGCACAAACAACCATCGTGCAACCATCTGCCAGCTCTGACAACAGATCTTCTGGAACCATGTCTTCAAGAGTTTGATCAAAGTTAGCCAGAGATAATTCTTGCAGACCAATGAGGGCAGACAAAGCAGGAGAAGGAACACCACTACTTTCCCCACTAGCTATGTAACGCCGGCTGTTCTTCCGAATCAGAGGGATTTCATCCTCTTCTTCATCATCTTCATCAACAACACAGACAGTACACCCATTGGGGTCAGCTTCAGCAGGATTACACCCATTGGGGTCAGCATCAGTCGGGTCACATCCATTGGGGTCAGCTTCAGCAAATTCAGGCACTGGCACTTCCTCAGCAACAGGAATAGAAGGACCGGCACCCTGATCCAAGCTAGACACTCGACGAAGACATCTCTTCTTCTTCTTCTGCCCCTCAGCAGGAGAAGTGGGTTGATTGGCTCGGCGAGAATGTTTCGGGCGAACATTGTCAGACCTCTGAGCGTCCAAAGCTTTGCCGGCCTCAGGGATGGGCACCACCACCAGTGTTTCAACAGGAGCGGCATCAGAAGAATCCTCAGCTAACATATCCAGCATGACACTTATCTCTACGTCACTTGGATTCAAAGGCACCTCAAAATGAACCTGCCTCTCGTTGTCAGGAATTTCTCCGAGTGAGGCAACCAAAGCACTAACTTCTTCGGGAGAGGGTCGCATTCTAAGGCCCAAACCGCTATCACCAGCAGGAGGATTTGACACGAAACTGGTAAAGGCCTAGGAAGGAGGCAGATTCCAGGCCGAGTATGCAATAGGAGCACCGATGTTAGACACCTTGCCTTTGAGCATCATCTCGAGCCGGCTCACCAAGTCCATAGCAGGAATTCTTCTGTTGGTCACCCGGGTTGAATCAGCCTGGCCTCGATACAGATAGGCCGGATACGCTCTGTCTTTCAGCGGCTGAATGTTCTTGAAAACAAAGTCAGCGACCACAACTTCTGCAGTCAGACCCCTTTCTTTCAACAATCCAACTTCAGCTAGCAGAGCCCCTGCCTCAGCCACCTCCTGGTCTGTGGGGGATTCGGTCCAGCTCGGAGTGCGGACATCCGGCTGTCTCCCTGACCGTGGGGGGAGGGAATTCCCATGATTCTCCACGATGAACCATTCCAGGCGCCATCCCTTGATGCTATCCTTGAGTGGGATGTCGAGGTAGTCAGTCTTCCTCCCACGGCGCATCTCTAAGCTCGCACCCCCCACCAGCTGGTGCTGCCCTCCGGCCATCCTAGGCCGACAGTGGTACAAATACTTCCAAAGGCCAAAGTGGGGCAAAACACCAAGAAAGGTTTCGCATAAATGAACAAAAATAGAAACTTGAAGAATGGAATTAGGGTTCAGATGGGTCAGATTCAAGCGATAGAAATCAAGGAGACCGCGGAAGAAAGGAGAAATGGGAAGAGCAAGTCCGCGGATAAGAAAAGGAACGTAAATGACGGATTCGTGGGTGTCTTCTGTCGGAACAGTGACCCCACGGCAGATCCGCCACGAACAGAGCTCCTTCGGAGGAAGAACTCCAATAGAAACGAGATGAAGAAGGTCAGATTCAGAGACAACGGACATATGGTTACCTGCGAAAGGCAACTGACTGTTGGGATCGATAGGGGGAATGATTGCGACAGATGAACTCGAAGCTTTCCGCTTGGGCGCCATCTCAACCTTGCTAGCGAACGGAGCGGAAGCAATATTGCAGGAGAGCAGAGAAAGCCTGGATGCAGAAAAGCAGAAACTAGGGCACGGAACGTGGAGGCGTGCGACAGTGCAGTACATATGGGGTTTTCCCGAGCCAAACGCCATTTCTAAAAAGTGCCCAGTCATCACCTAGCCGTTATTTCTAAAACGCTGGCGTGCCATGTCATCACCCAGCCGTTATTTCTAAAACGCTGGCATGCCATGTCATCACTCGGCCGCTATTTCCAAAACGGCCGACGCGGCCCAAATTGACCCAGCTGTTGTCTCTAAAAACGCTGGTGTTATCTGACTTCACTCGGCCACTACTTTCAAAGCGGCCGACGTGGTCCGTTATCACTCGGCTGTTACTTCTAAAACACCGACGTCGCCAGTAATCACTAGGTTGTTATTCCTAAAACAGTGACATGACTACAGAAGATTCGGCTGTTACCTCTAAAACGCCGTCGTCGCCAGTAACCGCTTGGTCGTTATTTCTAAAACACCGACGTGGCCCGCTATCGCTCGGCTATCACTCCTAAAAGCCCTAACATCACTGATAATCACTCGGCTACCACTACTAAAGCGTTGGCATCGTGAAGAAGGCAGTCCGAAGCACGGCTCAATGATTCTAAGTCGCTACTCAAGCATTATTGTGACGGAACCTCCCAAGTTATTGGGCCCACATGCACCTGTCCTTGTCTCAAAGACCTCAGACAGCTATGCATGTGCACCAGATAACTTAACAGGATCCGTTCGATTGCCCCAAGGACATCGGATAAACCACTTATAACCAGGACCGCAAGATTAAGTAACACAAATCACACACACCAATATTTTTGCAGCGGAAATCTTATTACCAAATTTTACAAGTTACAAAAATTTTACATTATTTTATCAGAGTGATTACAATAGTGATTCAAAGATATAAACTTTGAAATGTTATAAATTATTTATAAGTTTAAAATAAATGCTAGCTCAAGTGACCATCCTCAATAAGAAGTATAGAAGAAGTACTTAGACTTATAAGAAGGCCGAGCCCACCGGCACTTAACACCATCAACAGCAGGACAAAATTATATCCTAAAAACAACAGGGAATAAAACCCTGAGTACGCAATTACTCAGCAAGACTTACCCGACTAAGGAAAAGACTCTCAAGGATATGCTGGCTTGTTGGGAATCAAGGTAAGGCTTATCAAATTTCAAAGACTCATTTTGCAGAAGAGCTTACTAGTAGTGAATCCTTATGCCAAAATTTTACTTCACAAGTTAAGTACTTTTCCTGAATCTAGATTTGCCTAATCTAGAGCATTCACTTGTCCTACACTAGCTTCCTTGTAACCAAATCACAATCATGTTTCACTTATTAAACTACGATGAGTGGTCAGTGAGTCGAGTCTCCATAACCGAGGAGCAACGACGATTCGAACCGATTATACCTAGCTGGGGATCCCTAACCACACGACATATGTAGCACTTAACCCTTGCATATGTCAACTGTTCCCATAGATCCTCCACAACGTGAATCGGTCCGCGCTACCCGGGAGCACAGTACTCCTCCATCCAGCTTCTAGCCAGGAGGGTACATGCTACTCCCACCATCTCCCATGCCCAGTGTGCGGTTGTCTTTTCACGTATGGAATAGCCAGGTTCAGGCTTACCGGAGCATGTGGTTAGTTGCAAAGTCTCACCTCATCAGGCCTACATCGAACGGTCCTTAATCGACACAGACGGGCGACCATGTCTGCTCAACGTCTGGTCTAGATGTATTCGAACCATTTTCCCATTTTTGGTACCCGGCAGGGGTACTCTTTTCCAAATGATGAACCCACTCCGGCCGAAGTGGAATCATCACCATAAGTTTGCTTTGATTTTTGAAACGAAAAGCCCATAACCAATGTTCCACAATCATTCTTTTTGAAAACAAATGATTTTTCAATTTCTAAGCAGGGCTAAGCATTATCAATTCTTTTTATAAAACCGGGATTAAGGAGTTGCCAAGGAATGGTAATGCATCAATTGTTTATCACACAACTCCTATCACCTAATGCATCAGATAAGGTGAAAAAGCATTTAAAACACAAGGAAGGGGCAAATGCACCGGGGCTTGCCTGGAATAACACTACGTTAGTGTTTGTTAGACGATGTCGGCTTGACGAGTATCCCTCGACCGAGCACTTGCTTAATTTAACCATCTTCAGGTTGGTCCATCAGCTTCATCCTGCGGATTCAGCCCGTGCTTGGGGTCGACTTGGCTTGTCTTCCGCATCACGTGATTATTTATCATACCTCATGAGATGCACGATGCACATGTATGAGCACAAGTAGAACGAGTATAAGATAGATACTCTATACTAAAAAGGATGAAACGCTTAAAATCAAGCATTAAGCACCATGGATATCACAGTAGAGCATCGACTACATTCATTAACTAAATTGACCTAATAACACTAGAAAATCTATTTTTATTCCTAGCTTTTTATTAACTCTCTAAACTGTGTAACTTAATTACTTGATTTAGCGAGCTATCTAAATCGATCATCACAATATACGCATGCTAAATTAATAATATTTACTGTGACCAACAATTCTATTTAATCTATTTATAGACCTAGTTAACGGGAATACGAATCAACTTACCCTGACTAATTCGACGCGATAGTCGCAAGCACGACGATGGTTTCCGGTTGACGTCATCCAGGGGTCTTCTTTTCTTCGGTAATCAATTGCTGAAGATCTTTTCCTCGACTGAATAATTTTGACGAACCGAACTTGAGTTGCGTCGGATGTCCGAGCTTTTTGTCGCGCACTTAGTGAACACCACGCTGCTAGCCTCGTCTTCACCCGATTCCTGGAATTTCTTGCTGACGCGCGGAAAGACGACGACTTTCGATTGAAGTTTGGAGCGAGCTGGTGAGGACATGAATCCAGTGAAGACTTTGGCGACGACGAAGTCACGAGCAAGGGAGGACGGGTTTAACGTCTCAATGACAAACGCGAGCACATGTGAAGCCCGTTGGACGAAGAGCGAACACACGGATGGATCGAACTGGGACTAGAGGACGACGAACTTTATCGGTGAAATCCGGCAAACGCCATAACGAGATGGAGACCGGATCTAACAGCAGCATTGTACCAGGGCGGGCTAGAGATGGCCTAGGGGGGTCATGGGCACGGTAGAGCAAAATAGGACGCCATAGTAGCGCGACACAACGATTCCCTCACTGTCACGCATGAGCCCCATATCGAATCACCAAGCAGAGCACCAGGACGATAGCGAGGTGGGTCGACAGAGCGACACCATGAAATGAAAGTCGTGCACTGCTCGCTGAGCTAAAACCTGGGCACGGCCACGACACTGAAGGCGAGCGCGAGACCGACCAGATAGTAGCGTGGATCAGGGAATAGTGGCACTACGAAGACTGATGACGCGCGCATCGGGGCATAACCTGGCGTGACAGTGGTTTAGCGGATAACAGGGACCAAAGCTGATCGGTGATCGCGACAAAAGGAGCACAGGGAGACGCGAGAGCGTGGCAACCAGAGCCACCGCGCACACGAGTCCTGCAGCATACTGGTGAGTTGAAGAGAATAACCACGACCAACACGTGAGGGCGCTAGAAACGTTGGGCTGGAGACCTGTAGAGCGTGGACGGCGAACAGGGAGCCGGCGCGCCAGCAGGGAAGCAGGACCGCGCACGCGAGGGCTTGGCAAGGGCGCGGCGAGGGATCTCCATGGCGAGGTCCGAGCAGAAGAAAAGGACGCAGCACCGGGGAAGGAGCTACCCGTAGCCGGGGAAAAAATCAGAGGGGAGCTGCAGGCCGGCGAGCTCCATGGCTTGGTGCAGAGAGGAAGAAAGACAGGCGCGGCTGAGAGGAGTGCACAGGGAGATGGACGCCGAGAGCTTGAAGCAGACTGGAGCACGCGCGCAGGAAACCGGCTGGGGATGAAGAGGGACTCGGCAGGGAGAGCTCCGGGCTGGGGCAGAGCTCCGCTGGACGGCTGCCATGGCTGGGAGCTGGGCGCGGTCTGCTGGGAGATGGAGAGAAGGAGACGAGCGGCAGAGGGAGGAAGCGAGCTGCGCGCGGAGAAGAAGTTGGGCGCCGCTACCGGGAAACTTCAGAGGCCGAGCAGGGGAAGGGCTCCGGCAAGCGTACGGCCGGCGAGCTGCGCGCATATAAAACGAACAGGGCGGCGGCAAAAATATCATGCAGTCAGGTACGGTGGCTGGGGAGAGGATGAGAACGACTGAGACACAGGAAAATCTTGCGCCGGTTGAACAGATAGATGAGCGGCTGGAAGATTTTTTTGAAGCAGAGCGCGCGCTGGGAATTGCAGCTTGCCGGCGAGCAGAACACAGAGGAAGATACCAGATAAGGCCTCCATGCTTCCATCGGCGGCGTAAAAAAAATCAGATGAAGAGATAAAAACGTGAGAGCGCACAGCGGATAGGAAGAAGAAATGGATATTTGCAGATTTCTCTCTTTTTTTAATTATTTCTTTAGCCGAAAAATCATAGATATTTAGGGTTCTAGTATTTGGATTTGAGAGATATTTAAAAGGTTGAACCAAAACAAGTTCGACAGAATGTTTGAGAAAGATTTGATTTGATGACTAGTCTGGAGTCAGATGAATTCGTATTTGTTAATTCACTTTTGAGATTTAAATTGAGGCGAGAAACAAATGGACCGAACCAATATAATTTTGGCTTCGACAAATTTAGACTGCATTTGATTCAGTTGACTTCAGATGATTTCCGTTCCCTACTCGAACACTCGACTAGAGGACAATTTAATTAAACATCCATAGACGTGATATCACGGATGACAAAAAGGGGATTAAATTATTTTATACTGAAAGTTTAGTCGTCGATTTCTTCTTAATCTGTTCGGGATAAAATCATCTGAGTTAGTCGGGCTTTCGAATTCGTATTCGCGCGAGCGATGGATTTTTAAATAATCACTGGACGCACCGATTTTTCGGAACGACGATGTTCCAAACATTACGAAAATTTAGGAAGAACCCGGATAGATGGAAATAAAAACGATGTCGCGCTCGCGACAAACGAAACAGATGCGATATGAAAATCGCGATAGACGGACAATTAGATCTTAGTGTCTGTTTTATTTACTGATATCATGTGCTTAAATCCCATACTCGTTGTCGAGCGGAATATAAACACCAGGGGTGTTACAATTATGTTCAGAAACAGCCTCTGCAGAATGCATTAACACGATCGACGATCAGCAATAAGGCAAAATGATACACACGAGATGGAGCGAAATCATTCTTCATTATACGGGAAGCACTACCGAACTTACAAATCAACTCATTATGAGCTGATGGTTTCCCTACTACTACATTACTACTAGCTACAACTACATTATTTCGCTGATACTATTTCTACTACTAATCTACACTAACATCTAAAACCAGTGGCGTCTAGCCACTGGCCTTGTTGTTGCCCTTGCTGCTGCCCTTGCTGCCGCCGCTGTCGTCACCGCTGCCACCCTTGCCGCTGCCGTCACCGCCCTTGCCGCTGTCGCCGCCACCGTCACCGTCGCCTCTGTCGTCGTCGCCGTCGCCGTCGCCGCCGCCACCCTCCTCGGACGAGTCGGAGGAATTCTCCTCGTCCGAGGAGTACTCCGACTCATCCGAGCCCTCGAGCCCGGCGCACTCGACGGCCCGGATGTAAGTCCATACCTCCGCGGCGATCCCCTGGGAGTCGTCTGAATCATCAGACGACGCCGGGGGAGAGGCAGGAGCCGGAGAGCCCTCGGACTCGGAGGAGAACTCCTCCGAGTACTCCGAGTCGCCGAAGTCCTCCGAGGAAGGAGTCGGCTCGCGCTTGCGCTTGTCGCCCGAGTGATGCGAAGAGCCACCACCTTTCTTGCTCTTGCCCATGGCGGAGTGGAAGGAAGGAGAGGAGATGAAATAGCAAGCAGTAGCAAGAAATGTGAAAACACCGAAGAAGCAAGAGCACTATTTATAGAAGAAGAAGGCAACCGCTCACCTCCTACCACGGTCACCGAACAGTCACAAAAATTCAATATGCAATTCAAACCGTCTGAAGACACGTCAGGCGGCTGACGCCGTTTCACGTAACACGACACCCATTGGGACTCCAGTCAACTGCACGGGCGATATGATTACACCCGCGGTCACATCAAGTTACTACTCAGAGGCAGTCTGCTAAACGCTCAGCATACCAAGCCGTCCCTTGCCTACACCCATTGGGGGGGACGCCCAGAAGTTATCAGTATATTTTCCAAAACTGTCACATCCGTACGGTACATGCAATGAATACTCCAAGACAGAAGAGAGATACCAGCAAGGATCAAAGGAAAGCTAAATATAGCCGATAAGGTACAAGTCTAATCAACAGAAGCATCAAAGCACGAAGTGAGATGAAGACTAGTCAAGGGCCATCTATCGAACGTCCAATCAGTCGCAGATCAAATAAATTGCAGGACCTAGCAAGATATGGGCAGATCGCGTACTCAGCCTCAAAGACAAAAATATGTGCTGGCCTCTAAAGCATAGTGTTAATAATATAATGTGGATCTCTGAAGGCATTCCCAGAAAAAGGCACGGAATGATGACCTTCGAGTGGATTATTTTCAAAAATCCACTCGAAGCTCGGGGGCTACACCAATTGAATGCACCTTTGGTGCACCCAATGAATCATTCTCCCCGAAGAAGCAAAATGCTAACCTCTAAAGCACAAGGCAAAATTAAGACAAGGCTGACCTCTGAAAAAGCACAAGTGGAAGATGAAAGTGGTTCCTGATAATACTTGAAGTGAAGAACATCGAGTGGATTGTGTGCAAAAATCCACTCGAAGCTCGGTGGCTACACCCATTAGGTGCACCTTCGGTGCACCCAATGAAAATCGAAGTCCAACAGTGCAAAATGCTGACCTCAGAAGCATGAACCTGAGACAGAACACCAAATTTCGAAGAATAATAGCAGAAGAAGACAGTAAAAAGAAAACGTGTTAACCGGATCACTCAGAATTCAGAAGAAGTGGCCTGGCAGACTTATTTCCAAAGCATTCCCTGTTAAAATCAAATACTGCAAGCTGGACCTAGGATCTTTGGGTCGTTTATTCCAAAATCAGCCCAAAGATCGGGGGCTTGTGGGGGATAGATATCCCCCGGGTCCACTAGAAGGATAAAAGACCTCACGAAAGGCCCAAGGGCCCCATAATTCGTAAGGTCATCCCCTCGTGGGCCTGGGAGGAACGACTAGTGGAACGAATTAGCACAAGGCCGGGTCGGCGCAAGCCCAGAATGCCCAACAAATTCGAGCAGTGATCGCAACAGTGACCCGACCTTCCCCCGCAGGGGCCCCGTACATCGGAACTGAGCGAGGATGAGTCGGCTGAACTATAGGAAGATAGACTCGGTTAGTTCGCTATTACTTTGGCATACGTTGTTATCATATCCACATGTAATGCCCCCACAGTCGAGTATATAAGGCCTAGGGGGCACCCCTTCAAGACGACCGACATCATTCATCACTTAGCCATCCACCCTGCTCTCTACGTTTTCCAGCACTAGAGAACTCCCTTGTAACCCATCGCATAAAGCATTCCAGCCAGGACATAGGGTGTTACGCATCTCAAAGCGGCCCGAACCTTTACATCATTGTCTACTATTTCTCGTGCGCCCAGCACAAACCATCGAGCTACAGTCGGTAACACCGTCCTACTCCTAAAAGCACCTTGGGGGGTAACCCTGGGTGCGCGGTCGGACCCGAAACACCGACACATACCCTCGCGGCGGAGTCGGGTCAGCCTCGCTCGTAGGGGCCATCCACTCCGGCTGCGGGTCACCGGAGAGGGGACGGAGCAAACCATCGGCGACGAGGGCCTCCAGATCATCCACCGTGACGGTGGAGAAAGGCCACGGATCGCGCGGCGGAACGACGGTCACCTTGTCGGCCATCGCCGAACGAAGGGGGTGGAGGCAGAGCAAAAAAGGTGCGCGGTTTTCTTTTCTCTGGCTATTCTCTTAGGTTGCCGAAACCAAAGCAGAAGGCGAGCAGCAGAGTAAAGAACCATCGCCTGCCCCTCTTCCGGGTATATAAAGGCCCGGGCGAGATCCGTTCAACACTTCGCCCGAACCCGCCGCGAAATTCAAACTCGAAGGCGAAACGCCCGTTCCTCGAACAACTCGCGCACGAGCAACGGCCGCCCCGCGAATCGCTCGTCCCGTCGCATTAACTCCTCGGCAGGGCAAGCGACGCTTTTGGCAGGCGAAGCGGGCGTTGTTTCACCTCCGCCATGATGACCGCGTCAAAAAAGGTGCGCCACACCATTTAAATTCATATCCTTTTCCTCCTCCCCTTTCTCTCTCTTGCTACAGGGACCAGGAAAGGGGATATTCTGAAAGGGATCCTTCTCCACGAAGGAAGCGGGCCCCGAGCCCTCCTACTGATCAGGGGTTCGAAGGCTGGCCCCTCGGAAGGGTTTGACGGCCGCCCCAGAGCACACGGGCTTCAAGCTCATTACTAATCAGGGGTTTGAAGGCTGGCCCCTCGAAAGGGTTCGATAGCCGCCCTAGAGCACTCGGGCTCCACGCCCACTACTGATCAGGGGTTCGAAGGTTGGCCCCTCGGAAGGGTTCGACAGTCGCCTCAGAGCACGCAGAGCGAGGGATGACTCTGGGTACGTCCAATACATGGCCGAGGCTCGGGCTACGCTCCCGAGGTACCCTACGACATTTCCGAGACCAGCAGGAGCGATTTTGTAACGGAATCCCATCAGAAGGAGGCATCGATCCCTCGGACCCTATCGAACGGGACCGGGTCCGGCAAATCACCTGCAGGTACTTTTGGAGTGCGCCTCTGGGCCACTAGCCGACCCTTATCGAATGGGTCACGGGCGTCCACTCGGATCACCCGTTAGCAACTCGCTGGAGACACCATGTTCGGCGCCCTCCGAGGGCAACATGGCGCTTTCCCCCCTTCCTCCTTGCAGAAAGGCGACGAAGGGGCGTATGATAAAAGTCGAGATAGTCCTTGATCGTCCTCTCGCTCCATGCAGAGGCTCGGGGGCTGCTCTCGCAAACCCGGCTACGGCCAAACCGTTGACAGCGTCAACAAACCAGCCTAAAAACTTGGAACCTGACCATGCTACCGGGCTACGATCAGGTCGCATGAGGGAACAACCAGGCCGGCCAAGGCATCACGAAAGGTATTAAGACCTTAGAGAAGTCAAACCACTCCTCCGAGGCCTCGGGGGCGACACCCGGGGGGTGTGCTCGCGCGCACCCACCGGAACAAATTGTAACCGAGAAAGGCCGGTCCCCTCGCAAAAAAGTGCGACAAAGCCTCCAAGCGAGTACCAACACTCCCTTTGAGGCTAGGTGGCTACTGTCGGGTACCGTAATTAGGGGTACTCCCAATACTCCTAAACACGGCTGGTAACCACCATCATCATAAGCTGTAGAGACTGATGGGCACGATTCAGGTCAAGGCTTCGTCTACTCAAGGGACGCGATCCCGCCTCGCCCGAGCCCAGCCTCGGGCGGGAACATAAGTCCCAGACGAATTCTTGCCTCGCCTGAGGGCCTCCTCAAGCAACGGGCGCACCCTCGACTCGCCCGAAGCCCTGCTCGAGCAGGCTTCGTAGTGAAGCAACCTTGGCCAAATCACCTCACCAACTGACCGTATCGCAGGCGCATTTAAAGCGAGGATCGCCTGACACCTTATCCTGACACACGTGGCTCAGTCGGCAAGGTCGAAGTGACCGCAGTCACTTCTCCCTTCCACTGACCGACGTGACAGGAAAACAGTGCCGCTCGCCCCTCTCCGACTGTTGTGCCACCCGCCAGTGTGAGGCTCACAACAGCTAAGTTCAGCCTCAGGCGCAACAGGAAGCTCCGCCTCGCCCGACCCTAGGGCTCGGCCTCAACCTCGGCCTCGGAAGGTGGACTCCGCCTCGCCCGACACCAGGGCTCGGCCTCAACCTCGGCCTCGAAAGGAGGACTCGGCCTCGCTCGACCCCAGGGCTCGGCCTCAACCCTGACCTCAGGAGGAGGTCTCTGCCTCGCCCGACCCCAGGGCTCGGCCCCCGCCTCGGCCTCGGAAGGTGGTCTCCGCCTCGCCCGACCCCAGGGCTCGGTCTCAACCTCGACCTCGGAAGGAGGACTCTGCCTCGCCCGACCCTAGGGCTTGGCCTCAACCTCGGCCTCAGAAGGAAGACTCCGCCTCGCCCGACCCCAGGGCTCGGCCTCAACCCCGACCTCAGGAGGAGGTCTCCGCCTCGCCCGACCCCAAGGCTCGGCCCCCGCCTCGGCCTTGGAAGGTGGTCTCCGCCTCGCCCGACCCCAGGGCTCGGCCTCAACCTCGACCTCGGGAGGAATCGCGTCCTCGCCCGACCCCGGCCTCGGCCTCAGGAGGAGTCTCCGCCTCGCCCGACCTTGGGCTCGGACCGACCGCGCCACGGGGGATGCATCATTACCCTACCCCTAGCTAGCTCAGGCTACGGGGCAACAAGACCGGCGTCCCATCCAGGCTCGCCCCGGTAACAAGTAATGATGGCTCCCCGCGTGCGTCCATGACGATGGTGGTTCTCAGCCCCCTGCGGAAGAAAGGAGACGTCAGCAAGGTCCCAGCAGCCCCGACAGCTGTACTTCTACAGGGCTCAAGCGCTCCTCCGACGGCCACGATACCGCGTACACAGGGCTCTAGCACCTCTCCGACAGCCACGTTGGCATGTACACAGCGCTCAGGCACCTCTCTGCCGGACACGTTAGCGCATAGATACACCCCCATTGTACACCTGGACCCTCTCCTTGCAACTATAAAAGGGAGGTCCAGGGCCTTCATGCGAGAGGGTCGCGCAGGAGACCGAGCTGACGAACAGGCTCACTCTCTCTCGCGCGAACGCTTGTAACCCCTACTGCAAGCGCATCCCCCTGGCGCAGGATAACACGAGCCGTGTTTTCCCCCTTGTGTTCCATCTCGCGCCAACCCATCTGGGCTGGGACACGCAGCGACAATTTTACTCGTCGGTCCAGGGACCCCCCGGGGTCGAAACGCCGACACAACTGATGAAGATATATTCCAAACCTTTTCAAAACTTCTCCTATTATATCATATAGAGGAAACCAGAGCCCTGCCCCGAGGAAACTTTTAAATACAACAACATCATCATCCTTCGGCTCCGGAATCACTTCCTCGCTAGCAAAGCGAATAAGTTTGCTCTCACCTTCCCCAAAATAGCCAAGCTTCGTCATCATAACCAGGTCCTATTCTGACACGGTAGATTTTCCAAATTCAATATGGCTAGGTTTTGATGGGCTTAAAATATTGTTGTCTTCTTCGATTTCATCATCACTCCTGTCAACTACAGTCTGCTTAGCCTCGGCAGTTTCACCTTCGGCAATAGCTTCTTCCGACACAACTAGACCTAATCGCCTCATCACTTCTGATATTGGCGCTGTCTCTATCACTTCAGACTCATCTCCCTCATGAGAAACTCTGGCAGTGGATCTAACTTAGGCCATTTCAATAGCTGCGGTTCCTTAAGATGAAGTTAACTTCGAATGACGAAGAGCGTGTTTGGAAAGCACGATCCAGAAAGCTTCGGCTTTGGTTAAAATTTTCAACACCATAATAGTGCAATGGCAATGAATGCTGTGGTAACTCCTCACCAACCTGTTTGCTTATATAGCGCTGCAGGGAAAGAAGGCGGATCGCCAGACCGTCTACACTGACTGAGCGGTGGACCGGCCGATGCTCGGAATATTTTAATCGTTTTTTCAACAACAAGCTCAGGGAAGGTGTTTTTTGGACCTTCGACATTCCAAAGCCTTTGTGTTTTTCGCGGATAGAGCTCGTTACGAAAAACGATCTAGCACCACGAAGGGGCTACTATTGGGGGTCTTCTTCTCCACTGAAGGTCCTCAAGACAAAAACACCTTCGGCAAGATAATACAAAGGCTTGCCGAGGCTATCATCAACCTCGACTTTGCTTCTCGAGACAAAGACCTTGTATACAAGCAACGTTGCAGAATGCTGAAGGACGATAGCTTCGGCTCGGTCCAAGCAAAGAAATAAAATGCTAAATAGACCTTATTAGCTTTAGTTGCTTGTAAATAAGCATTTGAGGGTACATATGTAATTTTGCTCGGGCTGCGTCCCGTGCCTATAAATAGATGAACAGTAGCCCCGTACTGTTCATGCTGGATTGTATTCACTCTCTCGCATCCATACCTTCGAGCAAACCAAAGGTATAAATGTAATATTAACATTTTTTATATTCATTTCTGTTTTATGGTATATAAGAGAAAAATCAATTAATGAGATGCAATTGTCATATTTATCCTTTCGCATTCCTACTTGCATATTAAATGATGAAGGTATGTCCTTCTTGACCTTTGTCTAACGGAGCTTTATCTTCATGAGAAGATAATCCTTCGTATGGACGAAGGTCCTTAATGTTTAACAATTGTGTTGCCTTGTTCTTGATTCACAACATTTGAGAACAAGTGACCAACAGGTGTCGTAGAAAAAAGAAAGAAAATTACATGGTTGCTACACAGAGTATATTCAAAGCTCGTCTGTATTCCAGGATCTTGGAATATCATTCCCATCCATGTCTATTAACATGTACGATCCAGGTCTTGACAAAGATACTACCAAGAAGGGGCCCTCCCACTTGAGTTGTAGCTTTCCTACTATTTCTGGGTTGGCTATTCTTTGAAGCACCAAATGTCCTGGCTTAATATTCTTTTGTCTCACTTTCTTGTCCCACCACTTAACTATTTCGGCTTGGTATTTATTGATATGATCTATTGTTTGAAGTCTGACCCCTTCTATGGTGTCTTTTGATACTTTGAAAGTGTCTTCATCCTTTGCCGAAGCTAGAGTCCTTATCGATCCTATTTTTGTTTCTTCCGGTGTTATTGCTTCGTCTCTGAACAAAAGCTTAAATGGAGTGAAGCATGTTGATCTCGAGACAATAGTGTTATGATTCCACACTACTTTCACCAATTCGTCTCGCCACTTTCCCTTTGGTAAATTAAAGATTGATTTCAGTATCCCTGTGATGATGATTTTGTTTGCACGTTCTACCAAACCATTGGATTTAGGATGTCTCACTGATGCAAAGTGTATCTTCGTTCCAATCTGATCACAAAGGTTTTAAATGCTTTAGAGTCGAATTGTGCTCCATTGTCAATATGATAGCCTTTGGCACACCGAAGCGACAAATGATGTTCTGCTAGAAAAACTTTTGAACTGTGGCCGAAGTTATCGTAGCTAGTGGTTTAGCCTCGATCCATTTTGAAAAATATTCCACTTCTACCATGACATATCTCAAATTCCCTTGGGCTGGTGGAAGTGGGCCTAATAAGTCTAGTCCCCATCTTTGCAATGGCCAAGTGGGCTGAATCAGTTGTGTTAGAGATGAAGGTTATTTCTGATCTCTGGCACACTTCTAACAAATTTCACATTTTTGTACCAGATCCGTTACATCCGAAGTAACCTTCGGCCAATAGAATCCTTGTCTAAAAACTTTGCCAAGGAGTGGCCTGGATCCAATGTGGGTTCCACATATTCCTGAGTGTATTTCCTTCATCAGCTCTTGACCTTCGGCTCTGGATAGACATTTTAGTAATGGGGAGCAAACTCCTTGTTTGAACAATTCCCCCTCTATAATCACATATGTCCTTATTCTAGCATGCATCCTTTTTATGTAAACTTCATCATCCGAAGGATAGTTGCCCTGAAGGAAAGGTACAATTTATGTTCTCCAATCTTCGCTATGCACAGGTGAATTGTAAGCACCACTTGTGGGGGACAGATATCCCCCGGGTCCACTAAAAGAGTAAAAGACCTCACGAAAGGCCCAAGGGCCCAATAAATCGTAAGGTCATTCTTTCGTGGGCCTGGGGAGGAACAATCAGCAAAGCAGGTTGACACGAGGCCGGATTGGTGCAAACCCGAACGGCCCACAACGTCGAGCGAGCGACCACAACAGAGATCCGACTTTCCCGCGCTGGAGCCCCCATGCAACGGAGCCATGCGAGGATAGGTCGGCAGAACTGCAGAGAGATAAACTCAAACAGTTCACTATCTTTTAGCTACACATTGTTATCATATCCACGTGTATTGCCCCACGGTCGAGTATATAAGGCCTAGGGGGCACTGTCGGTGTTTTGGGTCCGACCGCACACCCGAGGTTGCCCCTCAAGGTGTTTTTAGGAGTAGGACGGTGTCAACGACTGTAGCAAAATGGTTCGTGCCGATCGCACGAGGGACAGTGGACAAGATTTGCAGGTTCGGGCCGCTTAGAAGTGCGTAACACCCTACGTCCTGGTGGGTATACGAGTGTGGTTACAAGAGGGCTCTCTGGATTGAAAGCACAGAGAGTTTACGTGGGTGGCTAAGTAAAATAGGGTCGGTCCATCTGAAGGGGTGCCCCCTAGGCCTTATATACTCGACCGTGGGGCAGTACACGTGGATATGATAACAACAAGTAGCTGAAAGATAGTGAACCTCTTGAGTTTATCCCTACGTAACCCTTGCCGACTTATCCTCGCATGGCTCTGTTGCATGGGGGCTTCAGCGCGGGAAAGTCGGGTCTCTGTTGCGATTTACTCGTTCGACGTTGTGGGCCATCCGGGTTTGCTTCAATCCGGTCTTACGTCTTCTCTGCTTTGTTGGTTGTCTTTCCCCAGGCCCACGAAAGAATGACTTCACGATTTATTGGGCCCTTGGGCCTTTCGTGAGGTCTTTTACTTCTTTAGTGGACCCGAGGGATATCTATCCCCCACAAGCCCCCGATCTTTGGGTTGATTTAGAGGTAATCAACCCAAAGATCCAAGGTCCAAGAAACGACTTCCTGCTGTCTTCTCTTGCTCCGATCACTCGTTCGACCGAAGTTTAGTTTTGTGCTTGTGCCGTAGAGGTCGGCATTTTGATTTGTAGGATTCTGGACTTCATTGGGTGCACCGGAGGTGCACCCATTGGGTGTAGCCCCCGACCTTTGAGTAGATTTTAGAAGATAATCTACTCGAAGGTCTTCCCCAGAAATTACCTCCATTTGCGCTCCTGCATCTCGGTTGGGGATTGGTCTTTTTAATCTTGTCCCACGCCTTAGAAGTCGGCACCATCTTGGCTTGGAATGATAATCCATGGGGTGCACCGGAGGTGCACCCAATGGGTGTAGCCCCCGACCTTCAAATGGATTTTTTAAGGATAATCCATTCGAAGGTCTTCCTTTTGCTTGTAAAAATTGGCATGAAGCTATTTGCATTATGCTTTGGAGGTCAGCATTATGTCATCAATATTTTGCCGCAGAGGTCAGCATATATTTTGTCTTTAGCAGCCGAGTTTGCAATCCATCCATATCTTGCTAGGTAGTGCAATTTATTTGCTTCTGCGACTGATTGGACGTTTGACGGACGTTCTCTGTCTAGTCTTTACGTCGCTTCTGTCGGCCATATCTTGTACTTTGCTGGCTATATTTGGCTTTCCTCTGATCCTTACTGATATCTCATTTTTGTCTTGAGGTATTCACTGCGTGCCCTGCACGGATGTGACCGTTTTGAAAAATATACTGATAATTCCTGGGCGTCCCCCCCCCAATGGGTGTGGGCAAGGGACGGCTTGGTACGCTGAGTGTTTTGGCCGGCTGTTTCTGAGTAGTAATGTGATGGGACGGCGAGTGTAATCATATCCTTTGCGCTGTTGACTGGAGTCCCAATGGGTGTAGTGTTGCATGAAACGGCGTCAGCCGTCTGACGTGTCTTCAGATGGGTGGGAGTGCTTATTGAATGCTTTGCGACTGTTCAGTGACCGCGGTTGGAAGTGAGCGGTTGCCTTTCCCTTCTATAAATAACGCCCTTGCTCCTCTGGTTTTTTCACATCTCTTCGCTGTTCTTTACTGCATTCTCCTCCTCTTTCCTGTCTGCTTCCGCCATGGGCAAGAGTAACAAGCGCAAGCGCGAGCCGACTCCTCCGTCGGAGGACTTCGGCGACTCGGAATACTCGGAGGAGGAGTTCTTCTCCGAGTCCGAGGGATCTCCGGCTCCCGTCTCTCCCCCGGCGTCGTCTGATGATTCAGACGACTCCCAGGGGATTGCCGCGGAGGTCTGGACGTACATCCGGGCCGTCGAGCGCTCCGGGCTCGAGGGCTCGGATGAGTCTGAGTTCTCCTCGGACGAGGAGGACTCGGACGGCGGCGAGGACGAAGATGACGACGATGACGACGGCGACGACGACGATGGTGGCGACGGCGACGGTGACGGCAGCAACAGCGGCGGGGGCAGCGGCGGCAAGGGCAGCACCAGAGGCGGCAGCAGCACGGGCAGCACCAGAGGCGGCAGCAGCAAGGGCAGCACCAGGGGCGGCGGCGGCAAGGGCAGCAGCAACAAGGCCAGTGGCTAAACGCCACTGGTCTTTAGATATTAGTATAGTGTAGTTAGAATAATGTAGTAGTAATGTAGAGTAGTATAGTGTAGTTTAGTAGTAGTAGTAATGTAGAGTAGTATAGTGTAGTTTAGTAGTAGTAGTAATGTAGAGTAGTAGTAGGGAAGCACCAACTCGCGAAGAGTTGGTTTGTAAGCTTTTATCTTCCCTTTAATGAAAAAAATGACGTTTGCCCCTTATCAATGACTTGCTTTTCCTTATTATAGAACTGATTCTTTTGAGACAGTAGATGACTCGCCGAACGATTGAAGGTCGACGTCAACATTTTAGAGATAGTACCGAGCAATCGAACACGAGATCAGCGTTTTAGAGGCAACACCGAGTGAGTGAAGTTTGACGCCGGCATTTTAGAAGTAATGCCGAGCGATTGAGTACGAGGTCAGTGTTTTTAGAGGCAACGCCGAGTGATTGAAGGTTGGCGTCGGCATTTTAGAAGTAATGCCGAGCGATTGAACACGAGGTCAGCGTTTTAGAGGCAACGCCGAGCGGTTGAAGGTCGGCGTCGGCATTTTAGAAGTAATGCCAAGCGATTGAACACGAGGTCAGCGTTTTAGAGGCAACGCCGAGTGATTGAAGGTCGGCGTCGGCATTTTAGAAGTAATGCCGAGCGATTGAGCACGAGGTCAGCGTTTTAGAGGCAACGCCAAGTGATTGAAGGTCGGCGTCGGCATTTTAGAAGTAATGCCGAGCGATTGAATACGAGATCAGCGTTTTAGAGACCACGCTGAATGATTGAAGGTCGACGTCGGCATTTTAGAAGTAATGCCGAGCGATTGAATACGAGATCAGCGTTTTAGAGACCACGCCGAATGATTGAAGGTCGACGTCGGCATTTTAGAGGTAATGCCGAGCGATAGAGCACGGGGTCAGCGTTTTAGAGGCAACGCCGAGTGATTGAAAGTCAGCGTCGGCATTTTAGAAGTAATGCCGAGCGATTGAATACGAGGTCAGCGTTTTAGAGGCAACGCCGAGTTATAGCCGGTCGCACGAGTTATTTTGTGGATAATAACCGAGTGATGAAGTGGCACGTCGGCTTTTTTGGAAATGACTGCCAGACGGCCACGTGGCATGCTGGGGTTTCGGAAATAACCGCCGGGTGATGACTGGGCACTTTTTGAAACGGTATCTGGCTCGAGAATATCCCATAAGAGTTGCGCTTTTAGCCGCCTTTGCTTTCCGTGCCCTAGTTCTTGCATTCCCGCATCTGAATCTTCTCTGCCACTCGCCTCCTACTCTGTTCGCTGGTGAAAAGCAAGATGGCGCCCAAGAGGAAAACTGCGAACTCGTCTGCTGCGGTGATCCCTGCAATCGACCCCAACAGTCAGTTACCCTTCGCAGGTAACCATATGTCCGTTATTTCCGAAGCTGAGCTTCTCCGCCTCGTCTCCATCGGGGTTCTTCCTCCGCGGGAACTCTGTTCTTGGCGGATTTGCCACGGGACTACTGTCCCAACAGAGGATACCCACGAGTCTGTAGTTTACGCTCATTTTATCCTCCGCGGCCTCGGCCTTCCCATCTCTCCTTTTTTCCGCGGCCTCCTTGATTTCTATCACATCAACTTGACCCATTTGAACCCTAATTCCATTCTGCAAATCTCCATTTTCGTTCACCTATGCGAAGCCTATCTCGGCGTGCTGCCGCATTTCGGTTTATGGAAGTATCTGTATCATTGTCGCCCTGGGATGGCTGGGGGACAACATCAGTTGATCGGAGGTGCCAGTTTGGAGATGCGCCGTGGGCGGAAGACTGAGTATCTTGAGATTCCCCTCAAAGATAGCATTAAGGGGTGGCGTCTAGAGTGGTTTATAGTTGATAATTATGGAAATTCTCTCCCCTCCCGGTCGGGAAGACAGCCAGACGTTCGCACTCCGAGTTGGACTGAGTCTCCCACAGATCAGGAAGTGGCTGAGGCAGGTGTGTTGCTGGCTGAAGTTGGACTGCTGAAAGAGAGAGGTCTAACTGCCGAAGCTGTGGTTACTGATTTTGTTTTCAAGAACATTCAGCCACTGAAAGACAGGGCCTATCCGGCATATCTGTATAGAGGGCTAGCCGACTCGACTCGGGTTACCAATAGGAGAATTCCTTCTGTAGATTTGGTAAGCCGACTTGAGATGATTCTCAGAGGTAAGGTTTCAAATGTTGGTGCTCCAGTGGCATACTCGGCCTGGAACCTACCTCCTCCCAAAGCTTTCACCCTTTTTGTGTCAAATCCGCCTGTGACTGATAGCAATTTGGGCCTTAGAGTGCGACCCTCTGCTGAAGAAGTCAGTACTTTGGTTGCTTCGCTCGGGGAGATTCCTGATGATGAACGGCAGGTTTATTTTGAAGTGCCTCTGAACCCTAGTGATGCAGACATAAATGATATGCTTGATCTGTTAGCTGAGGATTTATCCGATGCTGCTCCTGATGGTACGTTGGCAGTGATGCCCCTTCCAGAGGTTGATACAACTTTGGATGCCCCGAAACCTGTCAGTACTCGCCCGAGGCGCCCTAGCCGAACCAGTCAACCCGAGCTTTCTGCTGATGAGCAAAAGAAGAAGAGAAGACGCCTCCGGCGAGTATCCAGTTTTGATGAGGACACCGGTACCTTGGCTCCTGCTGCTGAAGAAGTGCCTGCAACTGGCCTTACTGATGCTGACCCCAATGGGTGTGCCCAGACTGCTGTTGATCCCAATGGGTGTGCTCCATCAGCTGCTGACCCCAATGGGGGCGCTTCATCTGTTGCTGATCCCAATGGGTGTGCTGCTTGCGTTGTTACTGTGGAAGATGAGGAGGAAGAAAATGAAGCTCCTTTAACTCGGAAAAACAGTTGGCAGTTCATCGCCAGCGGTGGAAGTAGTGGAGTTCCTTCTCCTGCTTTGTCTGCCCTCATCGGTCTGCAAGAGCTGTCCCTGGCCAACTTTGATCAAACTCTAGAGGATATGGTCCCAGAGGACTTGTTATCAGAGCCTGTGGATGATGATGCAACAGAGATTTGCGCTGCCGTGCCTGATGCTGGGTTGAGGTCATCCAGTGCCTCTTCGACCTTAGAGCACGATCTCGAGGGTCGGGATGCTGACTTGGATTGTTCTGATCCCATGGAAGTAGCTGAGGGCCCGTCAACCTTAGAGGTGGTTACTGCAGAGAGCCTGGACCCCAAGAATAGTGCTGGCACGTGCCTAGCCCCCGAGGATGTCGCTGGGGAAGACTTAGCTCAGGTGAAGAGTATAAGCCATTGCCCAGCCCCCGAGGGTGTTGCCGGGGATGATCCGGCTCAAGTGGGCAGTGCCAACTGTGACCCAGCCCCCGAGGGTGCCCGAGCAAGGTCTCCTTCCTACACTTCCATGGACGTTCATGCGGGTTCACCTCCACACTCTGGCGGCATGGTGGTGGCCCAAACTTTGGATCAGGGAGTCGCTTTAGAGGGCAGCGTCCTCGCTGGTCTGGTGTTTGGCTCTGCTGAAGGCGCTGAGCTCATTCCTACTGGTCTGTTGCAAGCTGCTTCGGGTGGTGGTCTGGCATCTGGTTATCAGCTGATTTCTCCTGATTTGGGGATCCCTTCGTTCTTTTCCAACCTCCAGGTACTGTGCTGTATTTTTAGCTTAATCTTTGTGTTGCATGAGCTTTTGTCATTATGTTCATCTGTTCTTTTTATCAGGCTTTGGTGGATGGGATGGCCAGCCAGCTGAGATCGCAGGGTGCTTTCATCCCAGAAGTCGCTTCGTCTCTTGAGCATTGGAATCCAGTGTCGCTTCATCGTCGTGTATCCGAGTTGGAGGCAACTAACGCTGGTTAGTCCCCTTTTTCTTCTTCTTCTTTGCCTTTGTTCGTGGACTGTTTTACCTTCTGACCTCGGTTTGTTTGATTGCTTCTCGCTAGGAATGACTCGGCAGATTGCAATTCTTGAAGTAAAACATTCCCAAGATCAGGCTGAAATGGCTCGACGGTGCGCTGACTTCGAGGAGAAGTATTCTCAGAGCCAGACTGAACTAAATCAGGTCTCCGCTGCTTTGGATGACGCCAACGCTCTGAGTTCTTCTCTTCATGCTCGGCTTGACTCTGAAAAGGTAACTTACAAAACTGTGCCTCGCCTTGCTATGCTCTTATTACTTGCTTGGATTCTGAAGGAGTTGATTTTTGTTTGTAGGAAGAAAAACGTATCCTTGCTGCTTCTCGTGACAATCTGGATAGATTGTATCGCGATTCTAGCAATTCGCTGACCATCTTGGAGAGGAGTCACCGTTTTACAATGGAAGAATTGGACAATCAGCGTTGTAGGCTGCAAGAATCTGCGGAGGAAGTGACCCGCCTTAAGCAATTGATATCAGCAAAGGATGCCACCATCAAGGGACTCCGAGCTTCTAAGAAATCCATCGCTCAGGAGTTAGAAGCTGCTCAGCTGGCCGCTAAAGTTGCCGAAGAAACTGCTGTTACTCTCAAAACCCAGCGCGATAAGGCCATGGACAAGGCTATTCGGGCGGGACGAATCTTGATGAGGAGGCCCGGCGTGGTTGTCCCTGAAGACATAAAAGCCGATGTGAATGCTGCCCCCGATTCTTCGAATCGCCCTTCTTCGTCGGTCGTTCCTGAGAAAGACATTGGAAAATAGAGAAACATTTTGCGTGCTCTGAGCGCGCGGTTAGCATGATCAAGTATTCGTTAGAAAATATCAGCTTATCATTCAAGTGACATAATTACTCTCTTATTGTAATTTATTGATTCGTAAGTTTGTGGTGACGCCGTATGTTGATTATGAAGTTTGTTTGCGGGATATGGAAGTCATCCCCTGAATTGCGTAAGCGCGAGTATGCTGCGCCGGCTTAAGCCACCACTGACTTTAGCCGATAGCTCCGTTAGTAGGGCATAGTGGTCACCCTGGGTTAAGTAAGCGTGAGCATGTTGCACCGCCTTAAGTCGTTGCCGACTTAAGTCGATTGCTCCGTTTGTAGGGCATAGTGGTCACCCTGGGTTAAGTAAGCGTGAGCATGTTGCACCGCCTTAAGTCGTTGCCGACTTAAGTCGATTGCTCCGTTTGTAGGGCATAGTGGTCACCCTGGGTTAAGTAAGCGTGAGCATGTTGCACCGCCTTAAGTCGTTGCCGACTTAAGTTGATTGCTCCGTTTGTAGGGCATAGTGGTCACCCCGAGTTAAGTAAGCGTGAGCATGTTACACCGCCTTAAGTCGTTGCCGACTTAAGTCGATTGCTCCGTTTGTAGGGCATAGTGGTCACCCCGAGTTAAGTAAGCGTGAGCATGTTACACCGCCTTAAGTCGTTGCCGACTTAAGTCGATTGCTCCGTCTGTAGGGCATAGTGGTCACCCCGAGTTAAGTAAGTATGCGAGTCAATCGTAAATAAGCTGAGTATCTTTGTAATCTCTCTTTATTGATGACACATTTCCACTTTACAGAATACATTGTCGCCCCAGCAGTTTTGAAATACAGCCTAGGGATAAAACTTTCTGAGGTGCTCTATGTTCCAGGAGTTCCCAACTTCTGTGCCATCCATCTGAGTGAGGCGATATGATCCGGGCCGAGTGACTTCTGCCACTATGAAAGGTCCTTCCCATAAGGGTGATAACTTGTGCCGTCCCTCTCCCATTAGAATTCGGCGGAGGACGAGGTCTCCTATCGAAAAGAACCGTTGCCGCACAGCCTTGTCGTGATAGCGCCTTAGAGTCTGCTGGTACCGTGCTGATTGGATTACTGCATTCAGTCGCTCTTCCTCAAGTACATCAACGTCCTCCAGCCTGGTGGCCTCGGCTTCTGCTATGCTTTCGAAGATCAGTCTTGGCGCCCCAAACTTGAGATCAGCAGGTAGCACTGCCTCCGATCCATAGACCATGAAGAAAGGAGTGTTTCCATGCAGGGCTCAGCTAGGTTGGGTTCTTAAGCTCCAAACGACATAAGGCAGTTCTCTTATCCATTTTCCTGCAAATTTTTCATTCTTATCGAAGACCCTTTTCCTGAGTGCCTCCAATATCATTCCGTTGGCTCGCTCAACTTGCCCGTTGGCTCTTGGATGTGCTACAGATGCGTACTTGATCTGAATGCTCTTTTGCTCGCAGAAGTCAAAGAATTCCGAACTGGTGAAATTGGATCCCAAGTCAGTGATGATACTGTTTGGTATCCCAAATCTGAATATTATGCCTTGTATGAATTCCACGGCTTTAGCAGAGGTTAGAGAAGCAATGGGCTTGAACTCTATCCATTTAGTGAATTTGTCAATCGCCACCAATACATGGGTATATCCCCCTTGAGCTTTCTTGAAAGGTCCAATCATATCCAGTCCCCAGCATGCGAAAGGCCAGGTTACTGGTATGGTCTGTAGCTGCTGTGCTGGCATATGCTGTTGCTTTGACAAGTATTGGCAAGCTTCGCATCTCTGAACTAATTCGACTGCGTCGTTCTTCGCCGTCGGCCAATAGAATCCTGACCTGAAAACCTTCCCGACTAGTGTTCTGGATGCTGCATGTATCCCACATTGCCCTGCATGGACTTCCTCCAGAAGTTGTTTCCCGGTGGACGAGAGAACGCACTTCATGAGGATGCCTGACGCGCCCCTTCTGTACAGTTCCTCCCCAATGAGTGTATAGTGAGCCGACTGCCTGGCAATGCGTTCTGCCGAGTTCTTGTCGTCTGGTTCTTCTTCATTCTTTATATACTTAATAATCGGTCTTCTCCAGTCGTCGGAATCTGACTCGAGTTGATTTATGATGTTGCACTCTTCTGTTTGATCCATTGAGATACTCGGCTGTAGAATTTCTTGTACGAAGACTCCGGGTGGGACCTGAGTTCGACCGGATCCGAGCTTGGACAGTACATCGGCCGCTGTGTTCCGATCTTTTTCTATATGATGAAATTCCAGACCCTCGAATTTATCTTCCAGCTTTCGTACGGCAGCGCAGTATTTTCCCATTGAATCACTTGAACAATCTCATTCCTTGTTTATCTGGCTGATGACTACCAGAAAATCTCCGTATACCATCAATCTCTTGACGCCCAGTGACATGGCGATGTTCAATCCGTGTATCAAAGCTTCGTACTCGGCTGCATTGTTAGAGGCCGGGAATAGCAACTGGAGAGCGTACTTGAGGTGCTCGCCTCCAGGTGCGGTGAAGAGAATCCCTGTTCCTGCTCCCTGCAGCTTCAGCGAGCCATCAAAATACATTCGCCATACTTCCGCAGTTTCTGGATTGTCTGGTACTTGCTGTTCAGTCCATTCTGATACGAAATCAACCAGTGCTTGAGTTTTGATGGCAGTGCGAGGTCGGAACTCGATATCATGGGATCCCAGCTCGCAAGCCCACTTGGCTATTCGGCCAATGGCTTCCTTGTTGTGAAGAATGTCCCCTATTGGAAAACCAGTGACTACTATGACTTTGTGGTCGTCAAAGTAGTGACGCAGCTTGCGGGCAGTTAGAAGTACTGCATATAATAGCTTCTGAACCTGAGGATACTTTTTCTTCGAGGGGCCTAGAACTTCACTGATGAAGTAAACAGGATGTTGTACTGGATAGGCATGTCCTTCTTCTACTCGCTCGACTACCAACGCGGTGCTTACCACGTGAGTCGTGCAAGAGATATACAGCAACAAATCTTCAGCCGGTTGAGTCGGCGTAGCTCGCCGGGGTGGTTTCAGTACTGGTGGTGTTGTCAAGAATTTCTTCAGTGCGTCTAGAGCTTCTTGTGCTTCTGAAGTCCATTGAAACTTATCCACCTTCTTGAGTAGCTTGTAAAATGGCAAACCTTTTTCTCCCAGCCTGGATATAAATCTGCTCAGAGCTGCCATACATCCAGTGAGTCGCTGAACCTTCTTTTGTGACCGAGGAGCTTCCATCTTCATGATAGCTTCGATCTTATCTGGATTAGCCTCAATTCCCCGGTGGCTGACGATAAACCCGAGCAACTTTCCTGCTGGTACCCCGAAAACACACTTTTCAGGATTGAGCTTCCATCTATATCTTCTCAGGCTGTTGAAAACCAGCTGTAAGTCTTCGATGAAGTTTTCCGAATTCTCTGTTTTGATCACCACATCATCCACGTAAGCCTCCACCCGCTTGCCCCAGTGATCGGCTAAGCATGTTTGAATGGCTCTCTGATAAGTCGCTCCAGCGTTTTTGAGGCCGAACGACATGGAGGTATAACAGAAAGCACCAAACGGAGTGATGAACGCCGTTTTTTTCCTCGTCTTCTTTTGCCAAACTAATCTGATGATACCCGGAATAGCAATCTAAGAAAGACAGCACAGAACATCCAGCGGTGGAATCCACCACCTGATCTATCCTTGGGAGCCCGAAGGGATTCTTCGGACAGTGTTTGTTGAGATCAGTATAGTCGACGCACATGCGCCAATCCACTTTATTCTTTTTGAGTACAAGAACAGGGTTGGCTAACCACTCGGGGTGTAATACTTCTCTAATAAATCCAGCCGCGACCAAGCGAGCTAACTCGGCACGAATGGCCTCTCTCTTGTCGGGCGTGAAACGATGTAGCTTTTGCCGGATCGGCCTCGCCTGGGGATAGACCTTCAATTTGTGCTCGGCCAGTTCTCTTGGGACTCCCGGCATATCCGCAGGTTGCCATGCGAATACGTCTCGGTTATCTTGTAGGAACTGGACGAGCGCGCTTTCCTATTTATCGTTCAAACTGGAGCTGATGATGGCCGTCTTGCGCTCATCAGCGAACCCCAGGTTGATTCGCTTGGTTTCTTCAGTCGGCCGCATAGAGGTCACGGCCTGAGCTTCATTTGCCGGTACTGCGAGGTCCTCCTCAGGCTTAGAGTTCGCCAGTGTAGAAGGAACCGTTGACGGTTTGGTGGTGAGGGCTGCTTGGATGGCCACTCGGAAACATTCTGCGGCGCCTTGGAAGTCGGCGCGCACAGTTATGATTCCTTGCGGTCCTGGCATCTTCAGTATCATGTATGTATAGTGCGGAATGGCCATGAATTTGGCCAGTCCCGGCCTCCCGATGATGGCGTTGTACCCGCAGTCGAAGTTCGCCACCTCGAACCTCAGGAACTCGGTTCTGTAGTTCTCCGGAGTTTCGAAGGTGACCGGCATGTAGATGTGGCCTAGCGGGTATTCCCCTTCCGTCGGCACGATGCCGAAGAAAGGAGTGTCCGACTCGTGGAGCTCTTTGAGGTGAACTCCCAAGCCTTGGAGTGTCCGGGGGAAAGTGACGTTGATGCTGCTTTCCCCGTCCACTAGCACCTTCTTTACCCGGCAGACTCTAAGGCGCTATCACGACAAGGCTGTGCGACAGCGATCCTTCTCAGTAGGAGATCTCGTCCTCCGCCGAATTCTAACGGGGGAGGGACGACACAAGTTATCGCCCTTATGGGAAGGACCCTTCATAGTAGCAGAAGTCACTCGGCCCGGATCATATCGTCTCACTCAGATGGATGGCACAGAAGTCGGGAACTCCTGGAACATAGAACACCTCAGGAAGTTTTATCCCTAGCTGTATTTCAAAAGCTATCGGGACGACGATGTACTCTGTAAAATGGAAATATGTCATCAATAAAAAAGGGGTTTCAAAGATACTCAGTTTGTTCACGATTGACTTGCATTCTTACTTAACTCGGGGTGACCACTATGCCCTGCTAATGGAGCAATCGACTTAAGTCGGCAACGACTTAAGGCGGTGCAACATGCTCACGCTTACTTAACTCGGGGTGACCACTATGCCCTGCTAACGGAGCAATCGGCTTAAGTCGGCAACGACTTAAGGCGGTGCAACATGCTCACGCTTACTTAACTCGGGGTGACCACTATGCCCTGCTAACGGAGCAATCGGCTTAAGTCGGCAACGACTCAAGGCGGTGCAACATGCTCGCGCTTACTTAACTCGGGGTGACCACTATGCCCTGCTAACGGAGCAATCGGCTTAAGTCGGCAATGACTTAATACGGTGCAACATGCTCACGCTTACTTAACTCGGGGTGACCACTATGCCCTGCTAACGGAGCAATCGGCTAAAGCCAGCAGCGACTTAAGCCGGTGCAACATGCTCACGCCTACGCAATTCAGGGTGACCACTACGCCCTATTAACAAAAGCAATCGACTTAAGTCAGCAGCGACTTAAGGCGATCTGACGTGATTACAATTACTCATATAAGGATGACTTCTATATCCCGCAAACAAATCTCAAAACCATCGCGCATCATTTTACTACTGCAAATTTACGAACTGATGAATTCTGAAACAATATGAGAATAACAATGTCGTTTAAGTACTGAAATGACGTCCTCTAACAAATGTCTGACCATGCTAACCGCGCGCTCAAAGCACGCAAAATGTTTCTCTATTTTGTGATATTTTTCTTAGGAGCAATCGATGAGGAAGGACGACTCAAAGAATCAGGGGCAGGACTCACGTCAGCCCTTATATCTTCGGGAACAACCACGCCGGGTCTCCTCATCAAGATTCGCCCCGCCCGAATAGCCTTGTCCATGGCTCTATCGCGCTGGGCTCTGAGAGTAACAGAAGTTTCTTCGGCGACCTTGGCAGCCAGCCGAGCAGTTTCTAACTCTTGGGCGATGGATTTCTTGGAAGCTCGGAGTTCTTTGATAGTAGCGTCCTTCGCTGATATCAACTGCTTGAGCCGGGTCACTTCATCCGTGGATTCCTGTAGCTTACAGCGTTGGTTGTCTAACTCTTCCATGGTGAAGCGATGACTCCTCTCCAGGATGGTCAGCGAGTTGCTAGAATCGCGATACAATCTGTCGAGACTGTCACGAGAAGCAGCAAGGATACGTTTTTCTTCCCGCAAACAAAAGTCAACTCCCTCAAACACCAAGCAAGTAATAGGAGCACAACAAGGCAAAGCACAGTTCCATAAATCACCTTTTCAGAATTGAGCTGAGCGTGAAGAGAAGAACTCAGTGCATTGGCGTCATCTAAGGCAGCGGAGACCTGACCCAGTTCAGTCTGGCTCTGAGAGTACTTTTCCTCAAAGTCAGTGCACCGCTGGACCAATTCAGCCTGATCTCGGGAATGTTTTTCCTCGAGAGTGGGAATCTGCCAAGTCATTCCTAGCAGGAGACAATCAAACAAAAAGGGGTCAGGATGTGAAGCAGTCTACAGTGGAGACAAATAGAAGCAAAAAAACACTAACCAGCGTTGGTCGCCTCCAATTCAGAGACACGATGTTGAAGTGACACTGGATTCCAACACGCAAGAGATGAAGCTACTTCTGGGACAGAAGCACCCTGTAACCTCAACTGGCTAGCCATCCCATCCACCAAAGCCTGATGAGGAGAACAGATGAGTGTAATGACAGCAGTTCATGCAATGTAAAAACCAAGCTAAAATACATCACAGTACCTGGAGGTTGGAAAAGAACGAAGGGATCCCCAAATCAGGAGAGATCAATTGATAACCAGGCGTAAGGCCACCACCCGAAGCAGCTTGCAACAAACCAGCAGGAATCAGCTCGGTGCCATCAACAGAGCCCAACACTCGGTTAGCGGGGATGCTGCCCTCTAAAGCGACTCCCTGGTCCAAGGCTTGGGCTACCACCATACAGCCGGAGTGTGGAGGCGATCCCGCATGAACGTCCATGGAAGTACAGGAGGGAGACCCCGCTCGGACACCCTCGGGGGCTGGGTCATAGTTTGCACTGCCCACTTGAGCCGGATCATCCCCGGCAGCACCCTCGGGGGCTGGGCAGTGGCTTACACTTCCCACCCAAACCAAGTCATCCCCGGCGACATCCTCGGGGGCTGGGCATGTGTCAACACCATCCTTGGGGTCCAAGTTCTCTGCGGTAGCCACTTCTAAGGCTGACGGGCCCTCAGTTACTTCCATGGGACCAGGACGATCCAAGTTAGTCTCCCGACCCTCGAGATCGCGCTCCAAGGTCAACGAGGCATGGGATGACCTCAACCCAGCATCAAGCACATCAGCACAAACCTCCATCACACCATCATCCACTGGCTCCGATAACAAATCCTCTGGAACCATATCCTCAAGAGTCTGATCAAAGTTGGCCAGGGACAGTTCTTGCAAACCAATGAGAGCAGACAAAGCAGGAGAAGGAACTCCACTACTTTCACCGCTAGCGATGAACTGCCGACTGTTTTTCCGAGTCAAAGGAACTTCATCTTCTTCCTCCTCGTCGTCCACATTAGCAACACAGGCAGCACCCCCATTGGGATCAGCAACAGATGGAGCACCCACATTGGGATCAGCAGTGGATTGGGTACACCCATTGGGGTCAGCATCAGTAAATTCAGTCACAGGCACTTCTTCAGCAGCACGAACCGAGGTACCAACGTCCCGATCCAAACTGGATACTCGCCGGAGGCGTCTCTTTTTCTTTTTCTGCTCATCAGCAGAAGGATCAGGTTGACTGGCTCGGCAAGGGCGCCTCGGGCGAGTACTGGCAGGCTTCTGAGTATCTAAGGTCGTACCAGCATCTGGGAGGGGCGCTGTCACACCCGGTTTTAGAAGGCAAACCGAATGTGAACCATGTACGTGCCAGGATCAGTTATTCACGTACACAGCAGTTACATAACATGGACATCATCACACAATGCTCAAAATAGTATTAAAAGGGGAAATAATAGTCGATTACATCATACGTCTGAGACGTCCATATAGTTCTTACAATAAATCAAAGTGCGGAAAAGAAACGTAGATAACCGCGTCCTTCACAGGCAGCCGACTGGGGGTTGCCGCTAACCCACGCCTAGAACTCGTCTTGGAACTCCTGGAAGTCTCCTTCCACAGCTTCATCTTCGCCTGAGCAGTGGTTGCAATGCTGACAACCTGGGGATGGGGGGGTTTGGTGTGTAGAGCAAGGGTGAGTACACATCAACATACTCAGCAAGTATCCTGTTTGGCTGTAGTGGACTAGCTTTATGTGGGGATAAGTCAAGCAGTTGCTTTTAGTTGGTCAGATTATTATTACTAGTAGAGAAAGCCAAGTTTTAGATTTAACCCACGTTATTAACCCAAACTTACTCCTTTCCAAACGGAAAGAGTACCACTTACCAGCACCATAGTCATAACCAAATCCATCTATCTCATAGCCACCGGTACCATAATGTCTCTGATCAAGTATCACTAATCACTGGAGCTCCCTTGGCCGCTCATAACCGTAAGCACGGCTGATATATCAGTTTTCAAACACTCTGCAGAGGTTGTGCACTTTACCCACAAGCCGTGATTCCCTTTCTGCCCGGAGAGAGCTACTCCCCATTGACCACTACCTAGGTGGCCTAGCAGGGCATCACTACGTAGCCTTTACAAAGATTCCCCGGGGCTGTAGCCACCCGTTAGGTTTCCTAAATGCACCGCACTCCTTCCCAAGGGGGCGAACCCAAACTTGGTAGAGCGAGCCGCATACACCGAGCCCCATTGACGGCACGACGGCTAAGTGAACTACACCCCGGATCCTCTAATTATTCAGCTAAGGGCATCCCATTCCACCCTCATGGTTGCACTGTTTTCCCGGGCGGTCATCCAAAGAACAGGTCCTTACGGAGAGGCACTCGAGAAACCGCTCGAGCCCCCTTGAAGACCACAAGTACAACATCATAATAAGAGAAGGGAAAACAGCGTATCATAGATAATCTCATCATGTTCATTGATTAGAGTTTAAGCAATAGCATAAAGCTAAACAATAATAATCCAACCCAAATAGGTAAACAAGGACATGGTTAACAAAGCTAGTCAATCCTTAGGCATAAATGTGTAAAGCGGGAGGTGAATTAAATAATGAATAGGACGGAGATAGGTCAAGGGACACTTGCCTCCACCAACCGACTGCTGCTCAGGGGCTTCTCCTGCGAGTTCCTCGGGCTCTTCGACCGGATCGTTCTCTATGCGATTGCAAGCATACATACATACATCCATTCAAATTGGGAAACAAACAGTACATCATACAAGGGAACAAATAAAGTGAATATGCATCAAGTATGACATTCGATGTCGCATTCATTATGGTTAGAAAGAAACGGGAAAAGGTCTCGCGGGGGGGTTAAAGCTTATGCACTAATGATTAGTTACAATTGGTTCTAACAAAAGAATTTAGTTATATGCACTAATGGAAACCTAGTCATTTTTAGTTGATCAACATTGAACTGGATAAAAAAATTGATTGTATGAATTAACTAGCGTAACAGAATTCTAAATAAAGTTTCCTATTTCAATAACATGAACAATGATTATCCTGCCTAAAATAAAATAAGTAACAGTAATGAAAGAAAATAAAATAAAAAAATAAATAAAAAAAGGGGGGCGGTTGAACCGGCGGGGGCGCGGGGCAGGGGGCGGCCGAGCCGGCCATGGGGCGGGGCAGGGCGCGCAGGGGCGGCCGAGCCGGCCAGGGGCGGGGCAGGGCGCGCAGGGGCGGCGGCGGCCGAGCCGGCCATGGGGCGGCCGAGCTGGGCGGCGGCTAGGGCAGGGGGCGGCGGCTAGAGAGAAAATGGGAGAAAGGGAGGGAGAGAGAGGGATTTGGGGGAGAAGAGGGAGGGGCGGCTGGGCCAGCTGGGCCCAAAGGGGGCGCGCGGGGGGGCGGCTGGGCCGGCCAGGGGCGGCTGGGTCGGCCGGGGCGGCCCACGGCGCGGGAGAGAGAAAAAGAAGGAGAGAGAGAAAGAAAAAGAAAAAGAAAGAAAAGGTTTTTTCTCCTTTTCGAAATCCGATCTTCCTAGATGAATGCACTTACATCTCTAAGCAATCAAAGAATGCATAGTTCGGCATGGTGCATCAAACAACATAAAGTAATTTAGGGTTTTTCTTTACGCGGCAATTCCAAGCCAAACCCCGCTATAACTTTGGAAAAGATCAAGGTTTAGCGAGGGAACGAGAAAAGAAAAAGGGTAACGCCTGAATTTGGTGAGAGAAAAGAAGAAAAAATTCTACCCCCAAATTCAGGGCGTTACAGGCGCCACCACCGATGTCCCAGCAGGAGCAGCATCAGAAGAGTCCTCAGCCAGCAAATCAAGCATAGCACTTATCTCCGCATCGCTAGGATTCAGGGGCACCTCAAAATGGACCTGCCGTTCATCATCAGGAATCTCCCCGAGCGAGGCAACCAAGGCACTAACTTCTTCAGCAGAGGGTCGCACTCTAAGGCCCAAACTGCCATCAGTGACAGGTGGATTCGACACAAAAAGGGTGAAGGCTTTGGGAGGAGGCAGGTTCCAGGCCGAGTATGACACTGGGGCACCAATATTTGACACCTTGCCTCTAAGGATCATCTCAAGTCGGTTCACCAAGTCTGCAGAGGGAATTCTTCTGTTGGTAACCCGAGTTGAGTCGGCTAGGCCTCGATACAGATAAGCCGGGTACGCCCTATCTTTCAACGGCTGAATATTCTTGAAGACAAAATCAGCAACAACAGCCTCAGCAGTCAGACCCCTCTCCTTCAGCAATCCAACTTCAGCCAGCAAAGCACCTGCCTCGGCTACCTCCTGATCTGTGGGGGACTCGGTCCAGCTTGGGGTGCAAACATCCGGCTGTCTTCCCGACCGAGGGGGGAGAGAGTTTCCATAATTCTCAACTATGAACCACTCCAAGCGCCATCCCTTGATACTGTCTTTGAGAGGGATTTCGAGATACTCAGTCTTCCTCCCGCTACGCATCTCCAAGCTGGCACCACCAACCAACTGATGTTGTCCCCCGGCCATCCCAGGGCGACAGTGATACAAGTACTTCCACAACCCGAAATGTGGCAGCACGCCAAGAAAGGCTTCGCATAAATGAACAAAAATGGAGATTTGCAGGATAGAATTGGGATTCAGATGGGTCAAGTTAAGATAGTAGAAATCAAGGAGGCCGCGGAAAAAGGGAGAAATGGGAAGACCGAGGCCGCGGAGAAGGAAAGGAGCATAAATCACGGACTCATAGGTATCCTCAGTTGGGACAGTAACCCCATGGCAAATCCGCCAAGAACAGAGTTCCCTCGGAGGAAGAACCCCGATGGACACGAGGTGGAGAAGTTCGGGCTCAGAGATGACGGACATGAGGTTACCTGCGAAAGGCAACTGGCTGTTGGGGTCGATTGGAGGAATCACCACGGCAGACGAACTCGAGGCTTTCCTCTTGGGCGCCATCTCGATTCTACCGGCGAGCAGAGTGGGAGGCGAATTGCAGAGAGGATTCGGAAGCAAGAAAGCAAGAACTAGGGCACGGAAAGCAGAGGCGGCTAAAAGCACAACACTTATGGGATATTCCCGAGCCAGATACCGTTTCAAAAAGCGCCCAGTCAGCACCCGGCGGTTATTTCCAAAACACCGGCGTGCCACGTGATCACCCGGCAGTTATTTCCAGAACACCGGTGCGCCACATCATCACTCGGCTATTATCCTCAAAGTGGCCCACGCAGCCCGCTATCACTCGGCGTTACCTCTAAAACGCTGACGTCGTCCTCAAGTCGCTCGGCGTTACCTCTAAAACGCTGACGTCGTCTTCAAGTCGCTCGGTGTTACCTCTAAAACGCTGATGTCGCCCTCCAGTCGCTCGACGTTACCTCTAAAACGCTGACATCGCCCTCCAGTCACTCGGCGTTACCTCTAAAACGCTGACATCGTCTTCAAGTCGCTCGGCGTTACCTCTAAAACGCTGACGTCGCCCTCAGGTCACTCGGCAGTTATCTCTAAAACTCTGACATCATGTTCAGTCGCTCGGCGTTACCTCTAAAACGCCGATGTTGTCTTCAATCGCTCGGCAGTTACATCTAAGGCGCCAACGTCGTCTTCAAGTTACTCGGCAGTTATCTCTAAAACTCCGACATCATCTACAAGTCGCTCGGCAGCTACTTCTAAAAGCATCAGTATGATGCCCGAGTTATTCACTTACTGTTTCAAAGGAATCAACTTCACGAAAAAGGCGAGAAGATAAATGATTCAAGAACTTTTGAGTTATGAATATCGAAGAGCAATCATCACAGAGAAGCTAACTTCATTTCATCATTAAAGGGAAGATATCATACTTACAAATCAACTCATTATGAGTTGATACTTCCCTATTACTACTACTACATTACATTACATTACTGCTACTACTACTACACTACACTATACTACTCTACATTACTAAATACTACTACATTATTCTAACTATACTATACTAACATCTAAAAGACCAGTGGCATCTAGCCACTGGCCCTGTTGCTGCCGCCGCCGCTGCCGCCCCTGTTGCTGCCTCTGCTGCTGCCGCCACCGCCGCTGCCGCCCCTGCTGCCGCCGCCGTCACCGTCCTTGCTGCCGCTGTCGCCGCCCCTGCCGCTGCCGTCACCGTCACCGCCGCCACCGCCTTCGTCGTCGTCGTCGTCGTCGTTGTCGCCGCCGTCCTCGTCCTCGCCGCCACCGTCCGAGTCCTCCTCATCCGAGGAGTACTCCGACTCATCCGAGCCCTCGAGCCCGGAGCGCTCAACGGCCCAGATGTACGTCCAGACCTCCTCCGCGAGCCCCTGGGGTCGTCTGAGTCGTCAGATGACTCACGCAGGGGGATGGGAGCCGGAGACCCCTCAGACTCAGAGGAGAACTCCTCCTCTGAGTACTCTGAGTCACCAAAATCCTCCGATGGAGGAGTTGGCTCACACTTGCGCTTGTTGTTCTTGCCCATGGTGGAAGCGAAAGGGAGAGAAGAAAGGCAAGCAACAGAGAACAGCAAGAGATGTGAAAAAGCCGGAGAGACAACGGCATTATTTATAGAAGGAGAAGGCAACCGCTCACCTCCAACCGTGGTCACTGAACAGTCGCAAAGCATTCAATAAGCACTTCAACCCGTCTGAAGACACGTCAGGCGGCTGACGCCGTTTCATGCAACACAACACCCATTGGGACTCCAGTCAACAGCGCGGAGGATATGATTACACCCGCCGTCACATCACATTACTACTCAGAAGCAGCCGGCTAAAACACTCAGCGTACCAAGCCGTCCCTTGCCCACACCCATTGGGGGGACGCCTAGGAATTATCAGTATATTTTTAAAAACGGTCACATCTGCGCAGGGCATGCAGTGAATACCTCAAGACAAAAATGAGATATCAGTAAGGATCAGAGGAAAGCCAAATATAGCCAGTGAAGTACAAAATATGGCCGACAGAAGCGACGTGGAGACTAGACAGAGAACGTCCATCAAATGTCCAATCAGTCGCAGAGCAAATAAATTACACTACCTAGCAAGATATGGATGGATTGCGAACTCGGCTGCAAAAGACAAAATACATGCTGACCTCTGAAGCATAATACTGATGACATAATGCTGACCTCCAAAGCATAATGTGGATGGCATCATGCCGATTTTTACAAGCAGAAAGGATAATCTTCAGCAAAAAGACGCAAAAGGAAGACCTTCGAATGGATTATCCTCAAAAATCCACTTGAAGGTCGGGGGCTACACCCATTGGGTGCACCTTCGGTGCACCCCATGGATCATCACTCCAAGCCAAGATAGTGCCGACTTCTAAGGCATGGGACAAGATTAAAAACAAGGCTGGCCCTCAACCAAAACGCAGGAGTAAAGATGGAAATAATTCCTGGTGAAGACCTTCGAGTAGATTATTTTCTAAAATCTACTCGAAGCTCAGGGGCTACACCCATTGGGTGCACCTCCGGTGCACCCAATGAAGTTCAGGATCCTACAAAACGAAATGTCGACCTCTAAGGCACAAGCACGAAACAAGGCTTCAGTTTACGAGTGATCAAAGCAGGAGGAAACAGTAAGAAGTCGTTCTCTTCAAATCGCCTGCAAGCTGGACCTGAGATCTTTGGGCTGATTACCTCTAAATTAACCCAAAGATCGGGGGCTTGTGGGGGACAGATATCCCCTGGGTCCACTAAAAGAGTAAAAGACCTCACGAAAGGCCCAAGGGCCCAATAAATCGTAAGGTCATTCTTTCGTGGGCCTGGGGAGGAACAATCAGCAAAGCAGGTTGACACGAGGCCGGATTGGTGCAAACCCGGACGACCCACAACGTCGAGCGAGCGACCACAACAGAGATCCGACTTTCCCGCGCTGGAGCCCCCATGCAACAGAGCCATGCGAGGATAGGTCGGCAGAACTGCAGGGAGATAAGCTCAAACAGTTCACTATCTTTTAGCTACACATTGTTATCATATCCACGTGTATTGCCCCACGGTCGAGTATATAAGGCCTAGGGGGCACCCCTTCAGAATGATCGACCCTATTACTTAGCCACCCACTTCGACTCTCTGCATTCTCAATTCAGAGAGCTCTCTTGTAACCTCATTCACTCAGCATACTCAATTCAGAGCTCTCTTGAAGCCACAAAAGGACAGCTTCATATTCTATGTCGAAGGTTCCCCATGATCCATCACAAAATATTGTTTAGACTTCGGTATCTATCGGGTGTACTTCTTCATGAGCCCCAGGTGTCCAATCGACAATGAAGTCTGCTAGTGCTTGAGATTGAATCGAAGATCTATGAACAAAGTCAATGGTGAACTCGTTCAACTCTGCAGCCCACTTGCCAACCCTTCCTGTAACTTCTCTGTTTCTTATGATATCGTTTAGAGGCTGAGACGAAGGTACTATGATGTGGTAGGACTGGAAATAGTGCCAAAACTTCCTAGAGGCCATCAGTACAGCATAGAGTACCTTCTCCAACTCTGTGTAGTTTCTTTTCGATGGACTTAGTACTTCGGAGACAAAGTAAATTGGGACTTGTTTCATTGTTTGTTCATCATGTTTTTCTTGCACCAGCGCTGCACTAACTGCTGCAAGGGAAGTAGCTACATACAATAGCAATGGGGCTCCTGATTAAGGTGGAGTCAAAGTTGTCAACTGTATAAGATATTGTTTGAAATCTTCAAAGGCCTTTTGATGTACTGGCCCCAATTGAAAGACTTGAATGACTTTAGTACTTCGAAGAATAGCAGATTCCTTTCTGCTGATCTTGAAATAAACCTATTTAATGATGCCATCCTGCCTATCAATCTCTGAGCACCTTTTCTTGACTTTGATGGTTCCATACGAAGTATAACTTCTATTTTGTTTGGGTTAGCTTCGACCCCATTTGTTGATACTAGACATCCAAGGAATTTTCCTTTCTTTACCCCGAAGACGCATTTTTCTGGGTTTAACCTGAGGTCAGCCATTCTGAAATTGGCAAATGTTTCTTGAAAATCAACAATGTGATTTTCTTGCTTCGTACTTTTGACTATGATATCATCAACATATGTCAAAACATTCCTGCCAATTTGAGTGCAGAGAACTTTGGAAGTCATCCCGCTGAAAATTCCTCCAGCATTGTTGAGCCTCTCAGGCATCCGAAGATAGCAATAAGTTCCACTATGAGTTATGAAGCTTGTTTTGGCCTCATCTTCTTTCTTCATCCAAATTTGATGATAGCCTAAGTAACAGTCCAGCAGGCTCATAAGCTCCAAAGTGGTTGCCGCATCTATGAGGGAGTCTATTCTTGACAAAGGAAATTCATCCTTTGGAAATGCCTTATTGAGATCTGTGAAGTCAATGCACATTCTCCACTTTCCATTGGCCTTCTTCACCATCACAGTGTTGGCTAGCCATTCTGGGTATGTCACCTCTCGGATCACCCCAGCACTGAGGAGTCTTTTAACTTTGTTTCTTGCACCTTCGACTTTGTCATCTGACATCTTCCGAAGCTTCTGCTTCCTCGGTCTGATGGTTGGGTCTACATTGAGAGAGTGCTCGATGACATCTCTGTTAACACCACAAAGATCATTGGCTGACCAAGCAAAGACATCCTTGTTATTGAACAAAAACTTTAACAAAGCCTTTTCTTGTTCCTCAGATAACTAGTATCCAAACAACACTTTCTGTTCAACTATGTCTTCACACAAAAGCATAGACTTTGGTTGATCCACCGAGGTAGCTTTATGTCGGTCTGATGGTTGGGTCTACATTGAGAGAGTGCTCGATGACATCTCTGTTAACACCACAAAGATCATTGGATGACCAAGCAATGACATCCTTGATATTGAACAAAAACATTAACAAAGCCTTTTCTTGTTCCTCAGATAACTGGTATCCAAACAACACTTTCTGCTCAACTATGTCTTCACACAAAAGCTTAGACTTTGGTTGATCCGCCAAGGCAGCTTTATCTCTTATGTATCTATGCTGCTGGTGAGCTTCGGCTTCGTCTATATTGTGAATGGCCCTGGAATACATCCAATTCCCTTTGGCCCTTCTAGCAGCCTCTTGGCTTTCATGCACAGCAATAGGACCCTGGTCTCATGGTATCTTCATACACAAATATGCTGGATGAAGTATTGCTTCAAAGGCATTCAATGTCCCTCACCCAATGATTGCATTGTAAGGGTAATCCATGTCTACAATGTCAAATACAACTTGCTCTGTTCTGGTGTTGTGCACATAGCCAAAGGTGATTGGCATTGTTATCTTTCTGTAGCACCCTAAAATCATGCCTTGAATTACTGGTAAAGGTTCTTCAAAGTATTTAGATTAAAATGTCTTTTAATAAGGATTTTATTGGTTTGGGATCATTTTCTTAAAATTAGTAATACTAAATTCTACTTTGGTTATTCAAAGCTAAGAGTAGATCTAGAAACTAGAATATGAATTAGGAAGTACATAAAGATAGATGAGAGTAGCATTAAATTTTGATATCTCGAATATAGAATTGACCTTTTAAAGTTAATATTTCAAACTCAGAATGAGGTGATAGAAAGATTTATTAAGTTTGAGTAAAACTATCCTTTCATGAATTATATGTCACACCCGGATTTCAGGGGCACCAAGACCCGGGCGCGAACATAATCACCAGGTGTGCTGGGACCAAGTCTCACACATATGATGAATCATGGCACAGGATCGAATGTCACATCTTTACTATATAATAGGAGTTCTATACAAAATAAATAATTACATTATAAGGAGACAACGGTCCAGCAACCCAAAGTTGACTGGGAGACGACGGCCTAGACCTCTCACGAACTCGCCACAGCATCCTCCATGCGCCTCATCCTGCGGTACCTGTTCTTGACCTGTGGGGGGGTGAGACAGCAAGAGTGAGCTCACATACGTTCATCGCTCAACAAGTTGTGGGGAATAATGTGCATGAACTCGCCAAAGGTGGGAGCTCACGTGAAGTGTAAGGCTTACCAAAGAGGATGGTTGAAGCTGAGCATTGCTTTTAAAGTTGGTCAAAATTTTATTAGCAATTACTAAGTATAAGTAAATACCAACCCAATTAAATAGTAGAACAAAAGTAACAACATCACCTGCGATGCAATGCATATGACAAATTGAATTTAGTTCCATAAGTTAATCATCAGAGAGTCCTGAGCTGCTCATGGCCGTGAGCTCCGCTAGTATACCAGTTTTACACTCTGCAGAGGTGGTACCCTTTACCCACAAGTCATGTTACCCATCTGCCAAGGGATCGCGACTTCCCATACACCTCTACCGAGGAGGCGAGGTAGGGTAACACTACGAGGCCTTTACAAAGTTCCACTAGCTTCAGAAAACCCGCTACAGTTTATAGGAAGCTCTAATGCAGGGTTCTTGCCTGACCGCCTTCGCAGCAAGATCAACCAAGGACCTCCCTACACTGACCACTCCCCTACTGCCCTTGCCCCTTTCAGGTAAGGTAGTCCTCCACTAGCTTTCCTAATTAATCAGCCAAGGGCGTCCATAAACCCTTGTGGTGGCACGTGTTTCTCAAGTTAAGCTCTATGTTCCAATTAACATTAATGATCTTGACATGAACAGTAAATAACAACGGATAACAAAAGTATAATCATGAATAATGTGTATCTCAATGCCCAAAGCCACATATAGCACTAGCAAGTACTACCCAAAAAGTTCAGTGGTAAACAAGGCATAAAGATAGACAAACTAGGGTAACCTATTAGGTCCCATCAAAATTAACCTATGCAGATCATTATGATTAATTAGAACATGAGTGGGTAAAAGAAGTGATCAAGGGCACAACTTGCCTGGGACTTGAGATTCCAATTACCAGGGTAATTCTTCGGATCCTCGTGACCTCACGCTAGTCGTAGGAATACAAACAAACATGGTATTGATAAAATTAACATCACACCAAACATAAGAACATATTGCATAATAATGATCTAGGCGTCGCTACGAGATCGTGGGATCGAGAACTACTAAGATTGAAGTCGTGGTCATCAAGTTATGATGTGATTGAATGATTAACATCGGGTTCTATGTTTGTTTTTATAATTCCAAAGAAAAGATAACCAAAATAGTAATTAATTCAACTTTAATCTAAGTTATAAATTGGCCATAAATTATATTTTGGTAGATTATAGTGGTAAGCAGATTAACAAAACTAACCAACATAAGTTAAATAAAGATCTAATATAAAAGAATAAAACATGGTATAATAAATGTTGCTACTGCGTATTAAATACTTATACGAAACTAACGCAACTGGAATGAGTCAAATCGGAGTTACGAATTGTGAGGTATGAGTTTCCGAAGGTTTTATGTGTCTGGCCTAAGATTAATAAAGGAATAAATTTTATTACTGTTTTCATGACAAAATAGAGACACTAAGTATCAAACAATACTAATACAAAATTATAGGAACTGGAATGGGTCAATTTGGACTTCAAATGAATTTTCTAAGGATTAAATAAGTTTCTGTAATTAATTTTGCATTGAAAATCCTTTCTAAAGTGAATTTATCTGTCTCTGGTCCGCGCACACTAATAAACGAAATTCCAGGGGCCTCAGCGCAAGTGTTCCCAAGACACAGAAAACTCCTGCCAGGACTGCGGGTTGTTTATGTGAAAGCTGAGGGGCTCATGTGACAAATGGTTTGGGCGAAGGGGTATCGGCGTAACTGAGCCACCCGATCAAAAATCGAGGGCTCAGAATAGATCTTAGGCTTCGCGTGAACCGGTACGTGCGATAATCGCACGATCATGATCCAGTGGTCTAGATTTTATCAATCTAAGTCTAATCCCACACGTTCACAGCCAATCCAAGGGACGCGAATCATCAAGCCGAATCACTACGTCTCTTCTAATCTCCATCGTCCGCCACTATATCGACGGTGAACAGAACATAATACGACTCTCTCTTCCCCAACCCTGCACACGGCGGCGCAGAGTGCCCCAGGCAATGCCATGGCCGGCGTTCGGCCAATCCCAGGGTTAGGGCCCTAATAACTCAATTCCTACGGACTACGCATTGCCCCTAGCGCAACTAACTGGATGCGCTACTCACCGAGGTTGGAGGCGACAGCAGCGACGCTACCCACGGCGAAAGTCGGCTCCACGGCGGATTTGGTTCGATGGCGAGCAATTGATCGGCTCCGAGCGGTCCCCCAAGCTTCCTCGATATCCGCAAGCCCGCGACGAGGTTCTTCCTTACTCCACAGGATTCCGAGGGCACGACCCGAGCCAACGGACGCAACACGAATCGATGGCGGTGGCGGATCTCAACACGGCGCTCTCCCTCCCCAAATCTTTCCCTGCATGCGGTAGTGTTGACGGCTTTGCACAAGGGTAGGCAGGAGAGGAGGATAAAGGCAAGCCCGACCAACGCTTAAATCACTGGCGGAGCTCGGTTCCGAATCCACTACCTACCGGACCGCGATTGGCGCGGGTAGTTGAGCTCCGAGGAAGTCGCCTAGGTGGTTGCAGTGGCGGCTGGGTGAGGATTTCGGCGGCTCTACCGTGATGGAAGCCAACACCGAGGACGCAACCCACCCGATGGTTATAGCCCGAGCCCGGACACGGTGGCCCGCGCAGCCAGGGGCTCCTGCACGTGCGGCGTCTGTTAAGATCCGCCCGCCATTATCGCGCGCGGAAGTGCGGCTCCGTGAAGAAGGTGGCCGAAAACCCAGGCGGATCCATCGGATTACGAAGAATCAATTGCATCGGTGCTTCGGGTGGTCAGCTCCGTCCATGGAGCGATATTCGCGCGAGGAAGACGACCGACTCAAAGGGCCCACGTGGCGGTGACTAGCGACCAGAACTGGAGTGGCCATGCGATGGGATTGGTAAGCTGTTAGCGCGGGCCCGGTCCGTCACCGTGACAGCAACCAGCGCGCGCTAGTAGTGAGGCTGGCGGCTAGGGTTTCGCGGCGTAGGGAGTGGGAACACGCGCGCGGGGGAGTAGAAGATGGGCCGGCTGCGTGGTAGAGAAGGAGGACATGGGCCGAATTGGTAGTCGCAGCCCAGTTAAGCTTCCTTCATTGTTTTCTTTTTCTGATTTTCATTTTCCTTTCATTTTAAATTCACAATTTGAATTCAACCTTGGATGTGAATTTGTACTCAACTTAAATGTATAAAATAAACATACTAGTATGGTAGTATTTTATTTATCCATATATTTTGTTTTTATCTTGTTTAGTGTTTTTCCTTCTTTTCTCTTTATTTCCTTTTTGACTTTCAAAATTCAGATTCCAAATTATAATTTAGGATATGGTTTAAAAATTCAAACTTAATACATACTCAATCAATTATGGAGCAATATATATATATATATATATATATATATATATATATATTTAATGATTTATTTATTTGATAAATGTTTGAAATATGGGTCACACTCATAAGGTTCCTTTCTTTTTAGGAAAATGGTATTTTCATTATGGGACATGAATTCAAAAATACTTTAAGGTTAAATATTCATGAAAGTGATTGCTTATGGTGCATTATTTCATGAAATTCATAGTCATTTAGTTGATTAGAAAAATTTCCTTTTACTCTTTTTCTAAAATAGTTCTTGATTTTTTTCAAAATTCACTCCTCACATTTATTGCTCAAGTATAAGTTTAGATACCCGAATTTGCTATTTTATTTCTTCATATATTTATTTTATTATATTTTTATACACATTTTGGGCATTACATTATACATGGACAAGTTGTGCCTAAATAAATAAAATAACTAACATGTATAGATATATGACTTTGCATTACATGCTGAATTTTATTTGATGGTACATTATGCGTGAGTTTGAAATTTATTCAAATCTGAAAATTTATTATTGATTTGAATCAAGGAAATTTAAAATAGAAAAGAAAACAAAAAGGGGTCTCTGATAAAGATCTAATACAAGCATGCATATACGATTTTAATTGATCCTTATTCAAATATATACATATTTGTAAATACTGTCTACAAAGTATTTTTATACATTAGAAATTATCTTTTAAAAGATACCTATCTTTGTGGGTATGCATCGCATATTTGGAACAAATGCCTAAATAAATGACTAAAAATTTAGATTCTTCAATCATGCTGAAGGATTTTTGTTTGTGCATTTAAACATGTGTGAAGTTTGAACTTATTCGAAATTTGAACTTTGGTTTGAAAAGAAAACAAAAGAAATAGGAAAAAGAAAAAGAAAACCATTCATATTGGGCCGACTTCCCCGTCCTCGGCCCACTAACCACCCACCTAGCCGGCCCGTGCTCCACTTGCGCCTTGTTTCACCAACGCATGGGCCCGCTCAACTGGCCTCCCCCTTCCACCACACCAAGTCACTCGCGCGTTGGGGCCACTGGTCAGTCCACCTCCTGCCACTTCCACACGGGCCCACTTTGTCAAATTCATCCTCTCCCCTGAACGAAATCCGCGGGTCCTTCATGTTGGGGACTCGTTCTCAAATGCTATGAATTAAGAACAAGGCAACATAAAATGTTAAACGTTAATGCCCTTCGTCCAACGAAGCATTATTCCTTTAAGGATTAATGAACTTCGGACGAAGGTTTAAGACGATACGATTACGAAGGTTAAATCTTCGTAATTGAACTCTAATAGATTATATAAAATAATACGAAATACGAAACATTAAAGACAAATAAATTATAAATGAACAACATCACTTTTATATTATCTCAATTCAATGTGTCCAAATATTAAATACATTTATACCTCTGCCTTGACAAAGATTAATTCCCGATTGACGCGATTGCAATTACAGAAAAGCGTGAACAGTTGTAATACCCAAATTGTAAGGAGGATTAAATGGAGAAATTGTTTTCCCGTAAATATGTGTGTGTATCTCCAATTATCATCACATGTGACTACTCATGTTTAAAAAATGAGTAAATCTTTACTAAGACACAAATAAACCATTGCATCATATTGGGTTTTGCTTGATTGTGCATTTCAAACAATAATGACATGGATAAAAAAAATATATTACTATGAGTAGAAGCTTTGGATTAAACCCTAAATTGGAATTGGATTCGAAAATAGAAAATAAAGAAAAATATTATAAAATACAAAATAAATTCAGGAATAAATAAATCCTATATTGGTATATTGAAATTGAATATAGAGCCCGAGAATAAACCTGCCACCAAGTCAGTAAATTTAAATTGGAATTGAATTGAAATATGAATTTGGAATAGAAAGAAAACAAAAAAAAGAAGAGAAATAAATGAATAGGGCTAGCGTGCGCCTGGGCCTGATTCCGCCTCCGGCCCACTCTACCAATCTAGCCTCCGCGCGGCCCATCCACCTCCGCTGGAGCACGCTGGCACGTGGGGCGGGCCCACTTGTCATTTGCTCCGCCTCGTGCCCTCCTACGCCGTTTCGTTCTGCCATGTGGGACCGAAGGGCGACGACTCCCTCCAGCTGAGTCCATGGCGGCCGCCGCATCTTCTGGGCAGCGCAACAGATTCTCCGCAATTGGTGCGCTCCAACTGAATCCGCAGATGGGCGGGCACGATCTGACTGCGGGGTGATAAAACCGGTCGTCCTCATCTTTCTTGTGCCCTCTGCTCCGTTGAATTTGCTCTAGCCTGGCCACCAGAGACCACCATCGCTGCCGTGCGAAGTGAGTTTATGAGTGTCGCCGCATATCACCTTGCCGCTGGTACCACCTGTGCCCGACCCGAAGGGACTCAGTGGTCCGCCAGGGTCCGTTGAAGGGGCAGGGGCCATTGGCGAGCTTGGAACCCGTCTGTGGTGCGCGTAATTCGTTATCGTCGCCAGGCGTGGCCGCGGTGCCGCAACGTCGCGCGGGCAGCGCTGGTACCGCACCACACCAAGGTAATTCGAGCCCCATCATGTTCGCCGTACCCTCCTCCACGTTATGCTTTACTGAATTGAGGAATAGCGTAGCCGAGCTCTAGGAACGCTGCGTAGTTATGGCGCCGCCGTGCCGGAGCTGGCGCTCCGCCGCGGCTTGGGTCGGGTATGAGCGAACGCGCCAGGACCGTTTGATCGTGCGTGTGCGGGCAAGATTAAAAGTGGCTTACCGCTTCGCTTGTAACGTTGGATCGGCGATGGATGGATAGGATTAGCTCCCTGTTTCATTAAATCTTGGCCGTCGATCTCGGATCTGACGCGATGGGTGAAACCAGTTGCTGCTTGGTGTGGATCTAATCTCGGCCATCGAGTACCAATCGGACGGCCAGATTCCCACCATACCCCTTCGGTCTGGCATTCTTACATAAGAAACTCTAGGCTTTTTGAAATAGAACCCGCAGTCCACCTGGTGGGTTTCCTGTGTCTCGGTTGCATTTGCGCCAGGGCCCCTGACGTTTCTGGGATTCGAGGCCCAGTCCAGTCAACTCGAAATTCAGATAAAAATAAATTAGAAATAGATTTTTAATGTATAGAACTTGTTTAATTTGTAGAAAATGCATATGAACTCCAAATTGGTCCATTCCAGTTTCTAAATTTTCATAATATTATTGTCTATCTATTTGTGCCACTGTTTTGGCATGAAAAACACATTAGAATTATTCTATTACTTAATCTTGTATTAAGCACATAAAATCTTTAGAAATTCATATCTTAAAATCTGTTACTCCAAAATTAATAATTCCAGTTCCTATGATCTCATTTTAGTGTCTAGATTATTACTGTGCACATTATTTACATGTTTGGTGTAATGTTAATTTTTGCTATACTATGTATGTAATGTGTTGATGCGAGTAGACGAGCAAGCTACAGAGGATTATGAGGTTCATCAAGTTGAGATAGCTGAGCAGGAGCTCGTTGAAGGCAAGTTGTGCCCTTGATCACTTATTTTTACCCACTCATGTTCTAATTAATCATAATGATCTGCATAGGTTAATTTTGATGGGTCCCAATAGGATACCCTAGTTTGTCTATCTTTATACCTTGTTTACCACTGAACTTTCTGGGTAGTACTTGCTAGTGCTATATGTGGTTTTGGGTATGGAGATACCTTTTATTCATGAGTATATCTTTGTTATCAGTTGTTATTTACTGTTCATGATAAGATCATTATGTTAATTGGAACATGGAGAACCACCCGGGAAAACAGTGCTACCACAAGGGTTTATGGACGCCCTTGGCTGATTAACTAGGAAAGCTAGTGGAGGGCTACCTTACCCGAAAGGGGCAAGGGCATTAGGGGATTGGTCAGTGTAGGGAGGTCCTTGGTTGATTTTGCTGCGATGGCGGTCAGGCAAGAACCCTGCATTGGAGCTTCCTATAAACTGTAGCGGGTAGTCTGAAGCTAGTGGAACTTTGTAAAGGCCTCGTAGTGGTACCCTGCCTCGCTTCCTTGGTAGAGGTGTATGGGGTCTGATCAACTCCGTGGCAAATGGGTAACATGACTTGTGGGTAAAGATGCGCAACCTCTGCAGAGTGTAAAACTGGTATACTAGCCGTGCTCACGGTCATGAGCGGCTCGGACACTCACATGATTAATTTATGGAACTTAAACTTAATCTGTCATTTCATTGCATTTGGGATTATTTTATTATTACTTTTACTTATTATTATAATGGTTTGGTATTTACTTACACTTAGTAATTGCTAATAAAATTTTGACCAACTTATAAAAGCAATGCTCAGCTTCAGCCTTTATCTCATTGATCAGCCTTACACTTCATGAACTCCCACCTTTGGTGAGTTCATGCCACATTATTCCCCACAACTTGTTGAGCGATGAACGTATGTGAGCTCACTCTTGCTGTCTCACACCCCCCCCCCACAGGAGAAGAGCAGGTGGTTCAGGAGGAGCCACAAGGCGAGGAGTATGATCTGATCTAGGTGGCGTTTCTCAGTCGACATTAGCGCCGACGATCCTTAGTTCGTTTTATATTCATTATTTTATTTTGTAATAAGTCTTCCGCTATGTAATAAACACTCTGATGATTTATGACATTTATCTCTATACACTCTGTGATTATATATGTTGTCTTCTTTGGCGCATGTATGAGATGCACCCGGCTTTGTCCCTTAAAGCCCGGGTGTGACAGAAGTGGTATCAGAGGAAATGTTGACTGTAGGACGAAACCTAGATAGAAATGGACAACCCTTACCTACTTACCTTACTCTGATTCTTCTATACTCATCTTGATCTTGTCTCGCCTTCTACTGTTCTACTCTGATCACTCTTACCTTTTCTACTCTAAGACAAGATGGATTTCACACCTTGGAATCCTACCATTATGATCTTTTTAAGAGACAGGGAACCTAAGACAAAAAAAATAAAACTATTTTCTCTATTAAAAATGTTGGTTGATTGTTCTGATGATCAATGCCTGATTTGCTTCTTTGATTGATTGAAATAGTATAGTTGGACATCTTAGCATGTTCCACCATAAGGTAATGTATTAGCTTTAGTGGATAACACACTAATCTACTTAACTAATAAATCCCCCGCAGTAACATTTCTCGTAATTACTCGCCTTGTCTACAATTCTTCCTTTCTTACCCTGTATTTCTAACCTAGATGGGCTACCCCTATAGTGTTAGAAGAGAGCACTATAGACGTGATCCTTGGTATGTCATGGTTAAAGAAAGGCAAAGACAGTATATACACCATGCTAAGGGAACCATAGAACTCACCAGTTCCAAAGGACAAAGATTTGAAGTTTAAGTTGCAGTAACTACCACCATCAAACTAGCAGCATTCTTAGTAGATGGGAAGTTTATTGGTGACAACATCCGTGTGGTTAGGTATTTTCCGGATGTCTTTCCAGAGGAGTTACCAGGAATGCCACCAGATAGGGAAGTTGAGTTTGTGATTGATCTTCTACCTGGAACTGTCCCTATTTCTAAACGGCCTTACAGGATGTCTGTAGAAGAATTAAAGGAGCTGAAAAAGCAGTTAACTGAGTTACAAGAGGCTGGGTACATTCGTCCGAGTTCCTCACCTTGGGGAGCGCCGGTTCTGTTTGTACAGAAGAAGGATGAATAACAGCGGATGTATGTGGATTATAGGTCCCTTAATGATGTTACTGTGAAGAACAAGTATCTGTTACCCCGTATTGAGGATTTATTTGATCAGATGCGAGGTGCTAGAGTATTCTCGAAGATTGATCTCCGATCCGGTTACCACCAGATGAGGATTAGACCATCGGATATTCCCAAGACGGCTTTCTCGACTCGATATGGATTATATGAGTTTACTGTTATGTCATTTGGATTAACCAATGCACCGGCTTATTTCATGAATTTGATGAATAAGGTGTTTATGGAGTATTTGGACAGATTCGTCGTGGTGTTCATCGACGATATTCTTATCTATTCTAAGAATGAAAGTGATCATGATCAACATCTAAGGTTGGTGCTACAGAAGTTGCGAGATAATCAACTCTATGCTAAGTTCAGCAAGTGCGAGTTTTGGATTGACAAGGTGCCATTCCTTGGTCATATTATTTCTAATGGAGGAATAGCAGTGGATCCTGCTAAAGTGAAGGAGATAATGGAGTGGAGAGTGCCCACTACGGTTACTGAGATTCGGAGTTTCTTAGGGCTTGCAGGATATTATCGGAGGTTTATTGAAGGATTCTCTAAGATTGCCAAGCCTATGACATCGCTTCTGGAGAAAGGAAGAGAATTTAAGTGGGATGAGAAATGTCAAGAGAGCTTTGATCAATTGAAGGAGAGATTGATGTCACCTCCAGTGTTGGTAATGCCAGACTTACAGAAAGGATTTGATATCTATTGTGATGCATGTGGCCAAGGATTGGGATGTGTGCTCATGCAAGAAGGACATGTGATCGCCTATGCATCTCGTCAGTTGCGGAAGCATGAATTGAACTACCCCACTCATGATTTAGAGCTGGCAGCAGTTGTGCATGCTCTTAAGATTTGGAGACATTACATTATGGGAACTAAGTGCCAAGTATATACGGATCATAAGAGTTTGAAGTATATATTCACTCAGAGGGATCTTAACCTTAGGCAACGCCGTTGGTTGGAGCTCATTAAGGATTATGATTTGGAGATTCACTATCACCCGGGCAAGGCAAATTTGGTTGCAGATGCCTTGAGTCGGAAGGAGCATGTTCACTCCGCTTTTGTCGTCCAGCTACCCGATGAATTAGCAAAAGACTTTGAGAGACTCAATTTGGGAATTGTTACTCACACTGAAGGAGTTACCATTGAGTTGGAACCTACCTTGGAGCAAGAGATTCGTAAAGGTCAGGTTGGTGATGCTAAGATTCAAGAGATTAAGGATCTGATCACGGATGGTCGAGTTCTAGAATTCACGGAGGATGAGCAAGGTATTATATAGTTCAAAGATCGGATATGTGTCCCTGATATTGAAAGCCTTAGTGAGGCTATATTGAAAGAAGCTCATGATTCTGATTATTCTATCCACCCTGGTAGCACTAAGATGTATCAAGATTTGAAGCAAAAGTATTGATGGTATGGACTGAAAAGAGATGTTGCTACTCATGTGGCTAAGTGTGATGTGTGTCAAAGAGTTAAGGCCGAACATCAAAGACCAGCTGGACTATTGCACCCGTTGAAGATACCCGAGTGGAAATGGGAAGAGATTGGTATGGATTTTATTGTTGGACTACCCCGCACCCCTGCTGGGTATGACTCTATTTGGGTGATTGTAGACAGATTGACAAAAGTAGCTCATTCCATACCTGTGAGGACTAATTACACGGGAGCCAAGCTAGCAGAATTGTATATGACTCGGATAGTTTGTCTACATGGTGTGCCTAAAAAGATCGTGTCGGATCGAGGATCACAATTTACTTCTCGGTTTTGGAAGAAGTTGCATGAGAGTTTGGATACAAAGTTGAATTTTAGTTCAGCCTACCATCCCCAGACTGATGGACAGACAGAGAGAACTAATCAAGTGCTGGAAGATATGTTAAGAGCTTGTGCTCTCAAGCATGGTGGCAGTTGGGAGAAGAGCTTACCATATGCTGAGTTTTCTTATAATAATAGCTACCAGGCCAGTTTGAAGATGTCACCATTCGATGCTTTATATGGCAGGAAGTGCAAGACTCCCCTATATTGGGATCAAACTGGAGAAAGACAGTTCTTTGGACCTGAACTTATACAAGAGGCAGAAGAACAAGTTCGAATGATAAGAGAAAATTTGAGAATTGCACAATCCAGGCAAAAGAGCTATGCTGATAATAGGAGAAGACTACTGGAGTTTAAGGAGGGTGATCACGTGTATCTGAAGGTGTCACCGATCCGAGGTATGAGGAGATTTAAAGTTAAAGGAAAGTTGTCCCCTCGCTTCATTGGACCTTTCTTGATCTTAAAGCGAGTGGGAGAAGTTGCATATCAACTGAAGCTACCCGATCACCTGTCAGATGTACATGATGTGTTTCATGTGTCCCAGCTAAAGAAGTGCCTCAGGGTACCTGAGGAGCAGTTACCAATGGAGGACCTTAGTGTTCAAGATGATCTGACCTATGTTGAGTACCCTATCAAGATCATGGACACGTTGACTCGAGTTACAAGAAATAAGGTGATAAAGATGTGCAAAGTACAATGGAGTCACCATGGTGAAGATGAAGCTACTTGGGAGAGAGAAGAAGGGCTTCGCATAGATTTTCCCCATCTTTTCCCTAGTCCTTCCTAAATCACGAGGACGAGATTCTTCTTAAGGGGGGTAGGATTTGTAATACCCAAATTGTAAGGAGGATTAAATGGAGAAATTGTTTTCCCGTAAATATGTGTGTGTATCTCCAATTATCATCACATGTGACTACTCATGTTTAAAAAATGAGTAAATCTTTACTAAGACACAAATAAACCATTGCATCATATTGGGTTTTGCTTGATTGTGCATTTCAAACAATAATGACATGGATAAAAATATATATTACTATGAGTAGAAGCTTTGGATTAAACCCTAAATTGGAATTGGATTCGAAAATAGAAAATAAAGAAAAATATTATAAAATACAAAATAAATTCAGGAATAAATAAATCCTATATTGGTATATTCAAATTGAATATAGAGCCCGAGAATAAACCTGCCACCAAGTCAGTAAATTTAAATTGGAATTGAATTGAAATATGAATTTGGAATAGAAAGAAAACAAAAAAAACAAGAGAAATAAATGAATAGGGCTAGCGTGCGCCTGGGCCTGATTCCGCCTCCGGCCCACTCTACCAATCTAGCCTCCGCGCGGCCCATCCACCTCCGCTGGAGCGCGCTGGCACGTGGGGCGGGCCCACTTGTCATTTGCTCCGCCTCGTGCCCTCCTACGTCGTTTCGTTCTGCCATGTGGGACCGAAGGGCGACGACTCCCTCCAGCTGAGTCCATGGCGGCCGCCGCATCTTCTGGGCAGCGCAACAGATTCTTCGCAATTGGTGCGCTCCAACTGAATTCGCAGATGGGCGGGCACGATCTGACTGCGGGGTGATAAAACCGGTCGCCCTCATCTTTCTTGCGCCCTCTGCTCCGTTGAATTTGCTCTAGCCTGGCCACCAGAGACCACCATCTCTGCCGTGCGAAGTGAGTTTATGAGTGTCGCCGCATATCACCTTGCCGCTGGTACCACCTGTGCCCGACCCGAAGGGACTCAGTGGTCCGCCAGGGTCCGTTGAAGGGGCAGGGGCCATTGGCGAGCTTGGAACCCGTCTGTGGTGCGCGTAATTCGTTATCGTCGCCAGGCGTGGCCGCGGTGCCGCAACGTCGCGCGGGCAGCGCTGGTACCGCACCACACCAAGGTAATTCGAGCCCCATCATGTTCGTTGTACCCTCCTCCACGTTATGCTTTACTGAATTGAGGAATAGCGTAGCCGAGCTCTAGGAACGCTGCACAGTTATGGCGCCGCCGTGCCGGAGCTGGCGCTCCGCCACGGCTTGGGTCGGGTATGAGCGAACGCGCCAGGACCGTTTGATTGTGCGTGTGCGGGCAAGATTAAAAGTGGCTTACCGCTTCGCTTGTAACGTTGGATCGGCGATGGATGGATAGGATTAGCTCCCTGTTTCATTAAATCTTGGCCGTCGATCTCGGATCTGACGCGATGGGTGAAACCAGTTGCTGCTTGGTGTGGATCTAATCTCGGCCATCGAGTACCAATCGGACGGCCAGATTCCCACCATACCCCTTCGGTCTGGCATTCTTACATAAGAAACCCTAGGCTTTTTGAAATAGAACCCGCAGTCCACCTGGTGGGTTTCCTGTGTCTCGGTTGCATTTGCGCCAGGGCCCCTGACGTTTCTGGGATTCGAGGCCCAGTCCAGTCAACTCGAAATTCAGATAAAAATAAATTAGAAATAGATTTTTAATGTATAGAACTTGTTTAATTTGTAGAAAATGCATATGAACTCCAAATTGGTCCATTCCAGTTTCTAAATTTTCATAATATTATTGTCTATCTATTTGTGCCACTGTTTTGGCATGAAAAACACATTAGAATTATTCTATTACTTAATCTTGTATTAAGCACATAAAATCTTTAGAAATTCATATCTTAAAATCTGTTACTCCAAAATTAATAATTCCAGTTCCTATGATCTCATTTTAGTGTCTAGATTATTACTGTGCACATTATTTACATGTTTGGTGTAATGTTAATTTTTGCTATACTATGTATGTAATGTGTTGATGCGAGTAGACGAGCAAGCTACAGAGGATTATGAGGTTCATCAAGTTGAGATAGCTGAGCAGGAGCTCGTTGAAGGCAAGTTGTGCCCTTGATCACTTATTTTTACCCACTCATGTTCTAATTAATCATAATGATCTGCATAGGTTAATTTTGATGGGTCCCAATAGGATACCCTAGTTTGTCTATCTTTATACCTTGTTTACCACTGAACTTTCTGGGTAGTACTTGCTAGTGCTATATGTGGTTTTGGGTATGGAGATACCTTTTATTCATGAGTATATCTTTGTTATCAGTTGTTATTTACTGTTCATGATAAGATCATTATGTTAATTGGAACATGGAGAACCACCCGGGAAAACAGTGCTACCACAAGGGTTTATGGACGCCCTTGGCTGATTAACTAGGAAAGCTAGTGGAGGGCTACCTTACCCGAAAGGGGCAAGGGCAGTAGGGGAGTGGTCAGTGTAGGGAGGTCCTTGGTTGATTTTGCTGCGATGGCGGTCAGGCAAGAACCCTGCATTGGAGCTTCCTATAAACTGTAGCGGGTAGTCTGAAGCTAGTGGAACTTTGTAAAGGCCTCGTAGTGGTACCCTGCATCGCTTCCTTGGTAGAGGTGTATGGGGTCTGATCAACTCCGTGGCAAATGGGTAACACGACTTGTGGGTAAAGATGCGCAACCTCTGCAGAGTGTAAAACTGGTATACTAGCCGTGCTCACGGTCATGAGCGGCTCGGACACTCACATGATTAATTTATGGAACTTAAACTTAATCTGTCATTTCATTGCATTTGGGATTATTTTATTATTACTTTTACTTATTATTATAATGGTTTGGTATTTACTTACACTTAGTAATTGCTAATAAAATTTTGACCAACTTATAAAAGCAATGCTCAGCTTCAGCCTTTATCTCATTGATCAGCCTTACACTTCATGAACTCCCACCTTTGGTGAGTTCATGCCACATTATTCCCCACAACTTGTTGAGCGATGAACGTATGTGAGCTCACTCTTGCTGTCTCACACCCCCCCCCCCCACAGGAGAAGAGCAGGTGGTTCAGGAGGAGCCACAAGGCGAGGAGTATGATCTGATCCAGGTGGCGTTTCTCAGTCGACATTGGCGCCGACGATCCTTAGTTCGTTTTATATTCATTATTTTATTTTGTAATAAGTCTTCCGCTATGTAATAAACACTCTGATGATTTATGACATTTATCTCTATACACTCTGTGATTATATATGTTGTCTTCTTTGGCGCATGTATGAGATGCACCCGGCTTTGTCCCTTAAAGCCCGGGTGTGACAACAGTAAAGGAATAATGTTCACTATTTATAGGCACGGGACACAGCCTGTGAGGAATTACAATTATGCCCCTCATAAAAGTTTACAACAACGACTCAAACATTTATGGACTAAAAGGTCATTCTACTTTTAAGTCGGTTTGTAATTCCGAAGCTTCATGAAGAGGAACCTTCGGTCATCACATGCGGACAGCTTCAGCCGAAGCTGTTTCTCCCTGCAGGACCTTCGGCGACGAAGCATAGTCCCAACAGTAGCCCCTTCGCAGTGCTAGATCGTTTTTCGTAACAAGCTTGATCCGTGAAAAAAGTCTCTTAGGCTTCGGGAAGCCAAAGGTCCGAAAAACACCTTCCCTGGGCTCGTTGTCGAGAAACGATTCAGTTTCCGAGCGCGTAGCGGTCCCACCCTGCAGAGTTACTATTTGGTCTCTGCGGTCCACCGGACAGCGGGTGCAAGCAGCTGTTCGCCTGGTGTAAAAATTCTGACGATTCACCTTCTTACCTGCAGCACTATATAAACAGACGGGTAGGTGTGAAGTTACCACAGCATTCATTGCTATTGCACTGTTTTGTTGCCAAAATTTTTAACCATAGCCGAAGCTTGACTCTCGGAATCAAAACGAAGCTCCAGTTTAAAGCCTACTTCGTTAGAAGAAAAAGTTTCAAAAGAAAAAGCTTTTAGTTCCCCAAAAAATTCAGAATTAAATGGCCAGAGTGCGCTCTACCGCTAGGGTTGAGCGTGAGGGAACCGAAGCTGAAGGATCGGAGACTGTTCCCATCTCCGAAGCGATGCAACGATCCGGACTGGTAACCTCGGAAGGAATTCGTACTGCTGAGACAGAGCAGACTGTTGCCGAGACAGAACAAGTTGCTGCCGAAGCAGAAGAAGGAAATATTGAGGAAGCTGATCCCGATGATGATTACCATATTGTCGTGCCAAGCAAGCCCAGCCACTTGGACTTCGGAAAGTCGACTGTCTCTAAGGCTGATCTCTCCAAGATGGTGAAGTCGGGTTATTTCAGTGAGAATGAGAAGAAGCTACTTCGCTTCGGGGGGGAAGAAACTACCCCGAAGCCAGAAAAGGATGAAATAGTCATTTTCAAGAGCTTCCTAAAGGCTGGGTTGAGATTTCCCTTAAATAGGATGATCTCTGACGTGCTGCAACAATTTGGCATCTATTTTCACCAACTGACTCCCAACGCGATTGTCAGGCTCAGCGTCTATATCTGGGCTCTCCGAAGCCAGGCGGTGGAGCCATTTGCCGACAGCTTCTGTCGAGTTCATGAGCTGCATTACCAAACAAAAGCCAGAAAAGATGGATTGCATGAAAATTTTGGTTGCTATAACTTTGCCTATCGGAAAACCACGAAGTTTCCCGTGATCAGCTACCGAAGCAAATGGCCGGTAGGCTGGAAATCAGAATGGTTTTATGTTAAAGTTGACGAAGATAAAGAGAAGCTGGTTCAGAGCCCTCTTGAACTAACCTTCGGAGAAACAAGACCCCGATGCAGAATGGAAGTAGAAGGTCCAACTTGGGCTGCACTGGGCGAATTCAAAATTATTGCAGAACATATTGGCACTAGAGATTTAGTGCAAGAATTCCTGGCCTTCAGGGTTTTTCCAACTATGAAAGAGTGGACGATGCTGAAGCTTAAAGGGGAGAAGAAAGAGGGGGAACTCGTCCGACTGCCCTACCATTATAAATTCAAGAAATACTTTAAAGTACCCTGCCAAGAATGGCTTGATACAATTGAAATAATGAGCAATGAAATTCTTGGGAATTACTCTAAAAAAGAGGACCAACTGATGACAGCGGCCTTCGGCACTCGGCCGAAACGAAGGCTGAACAGAGTACTTGATGCCATAAGATTTGAATATGCTGACTACGGTCGACTGGGCGGAGATGCTGGGGGCCCGAAGCGAAAAAGGATTGCTAGCACTACTGACGAAGAAGTCGTCAAGGCAGCAAAAAAGAAAAAGAAGGATTCTGAAAATCTTAGCACTGAAGAGTTAAATCCTGAGCCGAAGGTGGCTACGCCAAAAAAGAGAAAAAGTGCATCCCCAGAGCCGGAAACGCCGGTTCGAGAAGAAGATACTCCTGCTTCTCCTTCTGCTGTTGAAGTAGAAGAAATTATGAAGGTAATGACTGAACCTTTGCCTTTCAGGTTAAGTCCGCTGGCACTGGAACTGACGAAGTTTTTTCAGAAGGACAAGGCAGCTTCGGCAGTAGAAAGTCCTGCGAAGCCCAAAAGGCGGAGAATTATTCAAGTAACAGATGTGATCCATCAGACGCCGCCACCGGCCACGGTGTCAAAAATTGTTTTTGCTAAAACTGCCGAAGCCGAAGCTATTGGAATGAAAACTGCTGAAGCTGAAACCGGCGAAGCCGAAGCTACCGGGGCCGAAGCCGGGGCCACCGAAGAGTCGAACCTGGAAACCACATTTGAGGTTATTGACAATATACTGCTGAAAATGGCTGAAGAGGAAACTACCGTGGCTACAGTGAGCATGGCAACTAAAAAGGGGAAAGAGCAAATTGATGAAATTTCGGAAGAAGATTTTAACTTTCAAGACTTGCTTGGAGAAGATTTAACAGACGCTGAGAAAGAGGAGTTGAAAAAATATGTCGTATCTTGCGGATACAAATCAGGGGCTATGTTATTTGGTGGGGTGAATGAAGGGAAATTAAGGTGCCTTCGGAACCGCACCGAGGCCAAAATTGTCAGAACCCTTTCCAAAAGCATTGGCTTGCCGAAGCTGGAAGCGGACTTGTGTCGTTATCAACGACACCACATCGCTGGAAGCTTGCTTTATGCTAACTTCAAGGTAACGAATGTTTTTGTTATTTTATTGCTATTATTATTATTTTTTGGGTCGTGTTCTAACGAAGATCATTTCGACAGAGCATATTATTAAGCAAGGTTCTAAAAATGCAGCAAGATCTGGAGGAAGAGAAAAACAAAGCTGTCATCGAAGATTTGGCTGAAAAAATTGAAAATCACGAAGCCAATCTGAAAAAGAAAGATTTCGTAATTCAAGACCTTGAGTTCATGGTCAAAGAGCACGAAGGTGCACTAGAAAAGAAAGATTTTGTTATTCAGACCATGGAGGGCTCTTTGGCCGAAGTACAAAGTGAAAATGACAAATTAAAGAATGAATTGTTCCAACAATCGGAAAAATTCGAGCAAGAAAAGAAATATTTTGAAGCAAGCCTGAAAGCTGAAGTGGATAAATACTCAAATTTGCAGACATCCTTTAAAGAGCTTCAGGAAAAATGCTTGAGCTTCGGCAGCCAATGTGTGCAGCGGCTGAAGGACGTGTTTCATTCTGTCGGAGCTAGCTCTTCGAAATTTACACCTTCAGCTGAAAATCTGCCAAGAACATTAGAACATATCGAAGGCGGAGTTGATGCCCTTGACGAAGTTATTGGTGGGCACGCTGACTTCTGCGCCCTGGTAGCTTCTCGGGGCACAGCTGCTGCTTTTTTGAAGGCTGGCTGCACACATGGAAACATTGTGAACAGACCAAACTTCAGCCTGTCAGCTTCAGATTTGTTAGATATCCCAAGCTTAGCCAGAAGCATCGGAAATAGATTCATGACCCAGATCTGGGTAAGTGGCGGGCGGAAAATGGCAGGCGACGAAGCTCGAAGCCATCTTAAGCCGGTAAAAAACTTATGTTTGTTGCTTTTACCTTCTCCTTTGAAATTTGTACCTTTCTTAGTGTGTTGTTTGATATATACAGGATGACGAAGCTAAAGATTGACAGTGCTGAAGTTTGACAAAACTGAAGACGAAGCCTTAGCTGAAGCTTAAAATTGCTTATAATGTGATTTCCTGCAAAAATTCTTGGAGAAACTTCTGTAATATAGATATAGAGTAACTTATGTAAATTTGTACATACCTTGTAATATATTCTGTCTCCTTTAAGCGCATCCAGTCTGCTTTGCTGTGGACGAAACTTCTCTTTTGAGCCGAAGGCGAAAAACACCTTCCCTTCTTTTCGTACACAACGAAGCATAGAAAATTTTTCCTTCGAATCTTTTTCCCTTCTCTTTTTTTTCTGAAGCACCGAACTTTTTTGTGTAGCATGATGATGATTCTATATATGTCTAAATGAATGTTCATGAATGCAAATGACATGATGATATGTTATGTGCAATTGAATATTAGGACACATGCTCAAAAAATCATAAGCACGGCCCTTCGTCCCCTCAAGAATGATAAAAATGTTTTTGCCGTTTACTTTTCGGCTTCACCGTTTACTTTTCGGTGTATCATCGTTGACTTTTCGCTGTAAGCCTCCCTTAAAAGCTTCTTCGCCTTTTACTTTCAGCGGAATCAACGTTTATTTTTCGCTGTAAGCCTCCCTTAGGAGCTTCTTCGCCTTTTACTTTCAGCGGAATCAGCGCTTATTTTTCGCTGTAAGCTCTGCATTCCCTTAGGAACGACTTTTGAGCTTCTCCCTGTTTTCTTTTCTTTCTTTTTGCACTCGAGGGTGCGTTCTCAGCTTTTACATTTACATTTTTGGGGGATATCAGTCTTATAGAATTGAAATAAGGAAAAGAAAAATTACATGTTGTGGCCCCATTAAAAACCTTTCTCCCCCTTTGGAAAGGAAAAGGGTGCCACGAAAAAGAATATAAAAAATTACATCAAACTAAACATAATATCTCTGAAGCTCATCCGCATTCCACGATCTGGGAATGTCATTGCCGTCCAAATCCTTCAACCTGTAGGAACCAGGTCTTGATGAAGATACTACCAAAAAGGGGCCTTCCCACTTCAGCTGTAATTTGCCTATTGTTTCAGGGTTAGCTACTCTTTGAAGTACCAGGTGCCCTGGTTCAATGTTCTTCAACTTGACCTTTCTATCTCGCCATTTTATTGTTTCAGCTTGATACTTATTGATGTTTTCCACAGCTTGGAGTCTGATCCCTTCAATAGCATCTTTTTATATGGAGCAATCAGCTTCGTGTTCACCTTCTGTCGAAGCTACTGTCCTTATTGATCCTGTTTTAGCCTCTTCTAGGGTTATTGCTTCGTCACCAAACAATAGTTTAAAGGGTGTAAAGCCTGTTGATCTCGAGATGGTTGTGTTATGACTCCACACCACTTTGATTAACTCGTCTGGCCATTTTCCCCTTGGCTGATTGAAGATTGACTTCATTATTCTTGTCATTATGATCCCATTGGCTCTTTAAACAAGTCCATTTGATTCTGGGTGTCGGACTGATGCAAAATGGATCTTCGTACCGATTTGACTACAAAATTCTCTGAAGGCTTCAGAATCAAACTGTGTCCCATTGTCCACAGTGATAGCCTTCGGCACTCCGAAGCGACAAACAATGTTCTGCCAGAAAAACTTTTGAACAGTAAATGAAATTATTGTGGCTAAGGGCTTCGCCTCAATCCATTTGGAAAAATATTCCACTGCCACCACCACATATCTTAAGTTCCCCTGTGCTGGTGGTAATGGACCTAGCAAATCCAGACCCCATCTTTGCAATGGCCAAGTGGGTTGTATTAATTGAGTTAAAGACGAAGGTTGTTTTTGATCTCTTGCACATTTATGACAACCTTCGCACTTTTGAACTAAATCCGCTACATCCGAAGCTGCCTTTGGCCAATAAAATCCTTGGCGAAAAACTTTCCCAAGCAAGGGCCTAGATCCAATGTGAGATCCACACAGACCTGCATGTATGTCCTTCATTAACTCTATACCTTCGGATCTGGATAAGCACTTGAGTAATGGGGAACAGACCCCGCGCTTGTATAACTCCCCTTCTATTATAACATATGGTCGAGCTCTTGCTTCTATTCTCCTGTTATAAGTTTCGTCGTCTGAAAGAAAATTACCCTGAAGGAAAGAGATGATCTCAGTTCTCCAATCTTCACTATAAACAGGAGATATGTTAAGGATTGCTCTTTCAAGAAACTCGACCGAAGGTGCTTTTATTGTTTCAAAAAATACTTCTGAAGGTATAGGCAGCCCCTGGGCTGCTGACTTAGCCAATAGATCAGCGTATTCATTTTCTCCACGAGGAATATTTTTGACAGAGAAACCTTCGAAGGAAGCCTCAATCCTTCGGACTGTATCTAGATACTTTTCAAGCTTCGGGTCTCTTGCTTTGTAACTTTTATCAATATGACCAGAAATAACTTGGGAATCAGTTTTAAGGATGGCCCTTCTGATTCCCATTGCCTTTAATTTCCGAAGACCCAAAAGCAGAGCTTCATACTCGGCGATGTTATTTGTGCAACTAAAATCAAGTTTTGCCGCATAACAAGTTTTAACTTTGGAAGGTGAAACCAACACAGCAGCCGCTCCTGCTTCGAAGGTTCCCCAAGACCCATCGCAAAACACTGTCCATGCTTCGGCGTCTTTATTTGTTTCTTCCTCCTGAGCCCCTGGCGTCCAGTCAGCAATGAAGTCTGCTAAAGCCTGGGACTGAATCGAAGATCTATGAACATATTCAATACAAAATTCATTGAGCTCTGCAGCCCATTTTCCAATCCTTCCAGTAGCTTCTCGGTTCCTCATAATGTCCTTCAGAGGTTGTGAAGAAGGAACAATTATGTTGTAAGCTTGAAAATAGTGCCGAAGCTTCCTGGAGGCCATCAAGACAGCATACAGTACCTTCTCCAGCTCTGTATAATTTTTCTTTGACAAACTAAGAACTTCGGAAACAAAATATATTGGTGCCTGCCTCTTAACTTGGCCTTCAAGCTTCTCCTGAACAAGTGCTGCACTTACCGCTGAGTGCGAAGCTGCCACATATAATAACAAAGGAGCCCCTGGCGTAGGTGGAGTTAGTGTTGTCAAATCTATCAAATACTGTTTCAATTCTTCAAAGGCCTTCTGCTGGATTGGTCCCCATTGAAATACTTCGGCTGACTTCAGTACTTCGAAGAATGGTAAGTTTCTTTCTACAGATTTGGATATAAATCTATTGAGAGATGCCAGCCTTCCTGTCAATCTTTGAGCCCCTTTTTTTGTACTTGGTGGCTCCATTCGAAGTATAGCTTCGATTTTACTTGGGTTGGCCTCAATTCCCTTTGTTGAAACTAAGCAACCAAGAAATTTCCCCTTCTTTACTCCGAAGACACATTTTTCTGGATTCAGCTTTAGACCAGCCTGTCTAAAATTAGCAAAGGTCTTTTGTAAATCAGCAATGTGGTTATCCTGCTTCGTGCTCTTTACAATGATATCATCAACATAAGTTAGTACATTCCTGCCTATCTGAGAATGGAGAACCTTTGCTGTCATTCTGCTGAAGCTTCCTCCAGCATTCTTAAGCCCTTCAGGCATCCGAAGGTAACAGTATGTCCCACTAGGGGTTATGAAGCTGGTTTTTGGTTCATCCTCCTTCTTCATCCAGATTTAATGATAGCCCGAATAGCAATCCAGCAAACTCATAAGTTCTGATGAAGCTGCTGCATCGACTAGAGAATCTATCCTTGGCAATGGGAACTCATCCTTTGGACAGGCCTTATTGAGATCAGTAAAATCGATGCACATTCTCCATTTACCATTGGCCTTCTTCACCATAACAGTGTTAGCCAACCATTCTGGGTATTTTACCTCTCTAATAACTCCGGCACTGAGGAGTCGTTTCACTTCATTCCGAGCCCCTTCGGCCTTGTCATCAGACATCTTCCGAAGCCTCTGTTTCCTGGGTCTGAAGGATGGATCCACGTTGAGCGAGTGCTCAATAACATCCTTGTTAACTCGGCAAAGATCATTAGCTGACCAAGCAAAAACATCTTTATTGTTGAACAAAAACCTTATCAAGGTTTTCTCCTGCTCTTCGGACAATTGAGATCCCAATAGCACCTTCTGCTCTGCTATATCCTCACATAAGAGCATGGGTTTCGGCTGGTCAGCCGAAGCAGCTTTTTCCCTTCTGAACTTGTATTGCTCACAAGCTTCAGTTCCATCTATATTATGGATTGCTTTTGAGTCTGTCCAATTCCCTTCGGCCCTTCTGGCAGCTTCTTGACTTCCATGAATAGCAATGGGCCCTTGGTCCGAAGGTATCTTCATGCAAAGATAAGCTGGATGCAGAATTGCTTCGAAGGCATTAAGAGTGCCACGACCAATGATTGCATTGTAAGGGTACTCCATGTCAACAATATCAAACATAACTTGCTCAGTCCTTGTGTTGTTGATGAATCCGAAGGCCACTGACATTGAGATTTTGCCAAGTGCTACAATTTGCCTTCCTCCGAAGCCGCAGAGGGGATGTGTGGCATCAAGAATTTTATCTTCGGGCTCTTGCATCTTTCTGAAGGCCTTAGCAAATATGATATCAGCTGCACTGCCTGTATCAACCAAAACATTGTGGACCAGAAATCCTTTGATAACACAAGAGATAACCATAGCATCATTGTGTGGGTAATCCTTGAGCTGAAGGTCCTCTTGGGAGAAGGTAATAGGAATGTGAGACCATCTTGACTTGATGAAGGGTCCTTGTACCCCGACATGTTGTACCCTTCTCTGTGCTTCCTTCTTCTGTTTCTTGTTGGCTGGCTCTGAACATGAGCTGCCTGTTATCGGAAGTACCAGCTTTGGAACCGAAGCAGCTCCAGCTCGAATATTGAACGAAGCCATCAGTTCAGAAAAGTGGAAGTGAGTTCACCGGAGGTGGGCGCCAATGTTGGGGACTCGTTCTCAAATGCTATGAATTAAGAACAAGGCAACATAAAATGTTAAACGTTAATGCCCTTCGTCCAACGAAGCATTATTCCTTTAAGGATTAATGAACTTCGGACGAAGGTTTAAGACGATACGATTACAAAGGTTAAATCTTCGTAATTGAACTCTAATAGATTATATAAAATAATACGAAATACAAAACATTAAAGACAAATAAATTATAAATGAACAACATCACTTTTATATTATCTCAATTCAATGTGTCCAAATATTAAATACATTTATACCTCTGCCTTGACAAAGATTAATTCTCGATTGACGCGATTGCAATTACAGAAAAGTGTGAACAGTAAAGGAATATTGTTCACTATTTATAGGCACGGGACACAGCCTGTGAGGAATTACAATTATGCCCCTCATAAAAGTTTACAACAACGACTCTAACATTTATGGACTAAAAGGTCATTCTACTTTTAAGTCGGTTTGTAATTCCGAAGCTTCATGAAGAGGAACCTTCGGTCATCACATGCGGACAGCTTCAGCCGAAGCTGTTTCTCCCTGCAGGACCTTCAGCGACGAAGCATAGTCCCAACACTTCACCTCCTGGATCTCCGCTCGGTCATTGGGGCCGGTTCCGTGGCGCATATGATGTGGACCCCTAGCTATAAAGCATCCAGCCGCGACCCCCCTCTCACCGTTCATCTGTGGTCGCGCCAAAGGCCTCCTCCTCCATCTCTCGTGCCCCCGAGTTCTTCCGTTGCCGGCGCCTGGTGCCAACGACGAGCTTGTGGAGAGAAGAGATTCAGGTCTTCAGAATCGGACTAGTGAGCCTCTATGTCGCACGGAATACATTCGTTACCTCGCTTGGGTGGATTCACGTCCTGTGCCGCCAGAATCTTTCGCCGTGTTCGTCCTCCGTCGTGGATCCGCATCACGCCGTGGGCAGCGATCTGCGCTACGTAACCATCGGTGAGACTTCCCTCATTAGGTTTGCTTCGATCCCGGCATTGCGTAGGATCACTGGGTAGGCGCGTGGGGTACAGGAACATCGGACCGGGTGTCTCCGGCCATGGCACCACCGCGGGGCGCAAGCGCGCCGCCGCTTGGCCACCGCTGGGTTGGGTGATGGAACCGATCGTCGGATCCGGATCTAACGGCGCTGTTTAGATCTGCATACCCATTCGGCTGGACTCGATATGGACCATTGATCTGGCGATGTGCGAGTAATAATGCATCACGTTCATTTTAAATCATGTTCGTCCATCTCAGATTCTGCGGCGGGGATCGGATCTGGTCATCGTGAGTTTTGGGCCGTGGATCCTAGATCTGGCGGCCTCAGTTTAGTATCAGTTCAGTTAGGTCTTATATCTAATCTGATCCACTAATTTCTGATCGGACGACCCTGCATGCTGCGTACCCCTTCGTCGTGCCTAGTTTGCAAAAGAGACCCTGTATTAATAGTTTATCAACCCGTAGTCCTGAGCCATAGATAAATCATCGCATTTGGGCCCTAGAAATTATGAGTTGGCCCCTGCAGTGTCGGGAATTATTGCCCGCGGTCCAAGGATTGAAGAGAATGAGTAAAATTAATAAGAAAAGGGATTTTTAGTGTTAAAATAATTCCAGAAACTTGTTTAATTCATATCTAATCTATTTTAATTTCTTTTTGACCCATTTCAGTTGCAATAAATTTATGATAATATTGTTTATCATCTAGTAACCTTATTTTAGTATGAAACATATGGTTAAATTTATGCGCTTGATTTGTTTTGTGTCTACCACTTAAAACTTCGGAAAATCATAACTAATTCATTTTAACTCCGATTTGGTCTGTTTAAGTTGCGTTAGCTTCGTATAAATATTTACTACACAGTAACAACATTAATTATACCATGTCACATACTTTTATAGTTAGATATTTATTTATCCTATGCCTACTAGATTAACTGTTCTAAACCAAAGCTAACCTATCCATAATTATAATTTGATTAAAATATGATCTCTAGTCAAGTTATAATTAAGATTAAGGTTGAGTTAATTATTCATAGAATATTCTCTCATAAGGTGTATACTAATCAATTTATAATATAGTTTTATATTTGGACCACATAGATCTCCCATAAATCATAACTCTGTAACCATAACTTCGATCTTGGTGGTTCTCGATCCCACGACCTTGTAGCAATGCGTAGATTATTATTATGCAGTTTGTTCTTATGTTTGGTGTTGTTGGGGGTCTTTCTCTTCCGAAGGTCCTCAAAAACTTAACTAACATGTTTTCCAGTATAACATAATGCCTCAGGAAGCTTCGGCTTTGAGATGAAGTTGTGTATGGTATGAATGGCGTGGTCTGGAGGAAGGATGAACCAGCTCCAAAGTCGTGGCTGGAGTAGCTTCGGCTTAGCACAAGGACGATGGTGTAGGATGAAACCGACCTAAAGGGTAAAAGATTGCTTAGTCCTCGACAACTTGCCTTTTGGCTAACAGTAAATGTCAAGGACATAAATGTAATTTTGTCCAGGCTGCGTCCTGTGCCTATAAATAGATGAACAATAACACCATATTGTTCACACTAACTTGTAATCACTCTCACGTCACTCCCGCTTTTTCACCTTCTATCAAGCCGAAGATACAAATGTAATATAAATATTATTGATGCTTATTCATGCTTATTAAATAAGAATATGAATAGTCCAATGATTTGAAATGATTATTCATATTCCCTTTGTGTTTCATATGTCTCTGTTTACATTCTTGCTTATTGAAATGATGAAGGTATGTCCTTCATGACCTTCGTCTGAAGATCATTATATCCCAAGGGAGATAATGCTTCGAAGGACGAAGGTCTCTAATCGTTAACAATTGTGTTGCTTTGTTCTTGGTATTTAGCATCCGAGAACAAGGACCAACATTGGCGCCCACCTCTGATAAACTCATTTGACCACCTTCGGCAAGCATTAACCTTCGTCATGCTGCCGAAGAAGACAGCAGGGCCAGGGGCAGCACTGCAGCCACTGGACGTTAATCAGGAGATGCTACGCGAAGCTAGGAGCCAGAAGAGGAAGGCTACCAGCCCAACACCTTAGGAGGAGGAACTAGATCAAGAAATCAGGGACCTCGAAGCTATCCATCAATAGGTTCAAAAGAAGAGAGAGAAAATGCTTCGACTCGCCGATCTCCAGAGAAAGATTGATGAGGCCACCGAGGAAATGCGTCACCTCACCCAGGATGACCAAGACCGAAGGCCCCAGCATAGAGAGCTTCGTCAAGAGAATTCATACAACGATGATGAATGATATGGTGATTTTCATCATGGAAATTTTGGTTTCGATGATGCTTCTCCTTTGGCAGCAGAATTGCAGGCTACCCCATGACCCCCATCATACAAACCACCTCAGTGTGGCAGAACCGCCCGAATTATTCCAATTTAAGTGCCTAAGTCCTGCCTTAGAGGCTAGACCACGCTTAAATAGGAATAAACCGTGAGCCCCTCGGATCTAGTCCGACAAGGCCACTAACAGGATCAAGTACCACATACTCACTCGAAGGTGAGTCACAGAGAAAATGCAATAAAGCATATAACCATAAAGAAGTACTTAGTGTTATTACAACATCATCATTGGAGTTTTTGCAAAAGCAGTGACCATTGTTCTCGATGCAGCGGAAATTAACTATCGGTAAATATAACGGAGGATGGGGAAGCCTGGCCCATCACTCCTCATGCTCCTCTTCAACCGAGGTAGGGTCCCACTTGACTGTCTAGCTCGGTGGCAGGATGGACGACCAAGTCACTCCAGCAACCATATCCTCCAGAGAACCTGTAAAAAATTATGCCACAAGCTAGGCTGAGTATACTAATACTCAGCTAGACTTACCCGGTGTGAGGAGTCTACACCTTTACCACTAGACATGCAGCTGTTTGGCTGAGGGGTTTGGTTTGCCAAAAGCAATAGCTGAGTCTAAAATCAAGTTTTAGCTTTTCAAGTTTTAGTATGATCCTTTTTTTAAACTACATGAGTACCTAGCTATTCATACATGGTATCAAACATTTTTATCAATCAACATCCTTTACGAGTCACCTCATTTCCACTTATTACTCAATGTACCAGCATGGATCAAGCAGTCTCATTAGCTGCAAGAAGCAGATGATTCGAATCAAGTTTTAACCTTGCAAGGTAAACCTAAACACACGACGTGGCGAGGCACTCTGTCCCCACACATATCAACCTTCCCCATCGATTCCCCGTCAACAGAACAGGGCTCACCGCCTTGCGTACAATGCCTCGCTGACCCTGACTGTCGTCGTGTAGTGACCACACTTGTACCCACCATAACCAGAATGGGAGACTACGTCTCAGGTCGCGTGAGGGGTAAAGTCTGCGGGCAGGTTCACTCAGGTACTAGGCTTACCGGTTTACCATATTTCTCGGCATGTGTTTAGTACGTTCAAACGCTTGACACACGGTACCACACTTTAATCCTTATTCCAATTTCTCATCTCGTAGACAACCCATCCCCATGGATTCACTATAGGAATCCAATTAATTCCCGTCGGCTAAAAACCGACAGGAATAACCTATAAACCGATGGGAATAACTAATTCCCGTCGGTAACTGGCTAACTCCCGTCTGTAACACCCCTGGTGTTACTGTCACTAAAACTTGAGCATAACATCATGAGCATTAGCATATCATGTGTTTGTTACATTTAGAGTGCATTCACTAGGCAAAAATTTCAAACAAGTTGTATTGATGTGACTTAGTATGTTAGTAACCCTAGGTTAGGGTACTTAACCCTAAAACAGGCTTAGGAGTGTCAATAAAGCCAAATGAGAGAAAACTTCAAAATTCATAAGAAATAATCATAAGATATCCCACTTAATGGACTTAAGTGGCACCCAAACCCTAGAAGTGCCAAAAACCCTAAACAAACCACTAGAAAAAACCCTGGATTAAGACCCTAGGGGGTTATATGTAAATTTGGCATACTTTTGGACCCAAGTGCAAAAACCATGGAATTAGGATACCTAAAGTATAAGGTTCACACATTTGAGGATTTCCAAGTCAAAAGATGTGAATTGGGCTTATTTGCAAAAAGCCACTCTAGAGCTCATGTGTGACTAAGTCTGAAAACTAATGAGCTAGGCTGACTTTGGAGCTCTGTATTTCTAAAAATACAAAGATTTTGCCTAGGGTCAACACATCAAAAGTCTAGAGATACTATAGGAGTACAACTTTGCTTAAGGGATTAAGCATTGTTGTTATACAAAAAGTGGAGATAATTGGCCCTAAAGTCTGGCTGTCTGATAGTAGACGCGGCCCGATCTTCCGTGAGATACGATAACTTGATTGAGTGGAGATCTCGACGTTGATGATCCAAGGTTACGAGCGAACGGTTCCTCACAATCACTACACCACATCTCCGTTGGTTATCACCCGTGGCACACGAATGACCTCGCCACGAAGGCTTATCACTGCGAGTGCAATCAAGAACACAAGCAAGAATAGGAAAAAAACGCAACCAAAATTGTATTGATTACAGGATGGGGTCTCACAAACCGATGACGGCGATATTGTTCGATGACAGAATTGATCTAAGCAAAACCCCAAAACCTAATGTGGTGGCGGCTGCTGAATAAATAGAGTATTAGGGCGTGCGTGACCTCTGGACTCGCCCCTAATGGGCTTCGACGCGATACACGGCCCAACGGCATAACAGACGGTGTCACAGCACCAAAACAGAATCTGAACGCTGAATTGTTTCGACGATTCCTGTTGACTCCGGACGAATTTTAAGGTGGAACCAGTTGGGTTGGTTAGATAATCTTCTTATCTTTCCAACCATATCAAGTCCATCGCAATCGGAGTCCGGATGCATCCTGGGCGTCCATTTTAGTGCAGACTGGTCCTGGAACCTGAGATGGAGTCGCAGACGAGTCGGACTTGATCTCCTTCCTGTTGTGGCCGCCCTTGCTGCTCCTCCTCAACACCTTGGCCTTTTCCAAGTCCTTGCTGGTCCTCTCCAAGGTACCTAATCGTCAAAACATCCATGGCCCCAAGCATAAGCTCTGAAACACAATTGACTAGGGTAGAACATACCTGGAGATTTAGCTGTCGTGCAGGAGATCGTGTTATCGGTCCATTCATTGTATGTATAAAAGTGATGTCATCATCCTCCTCCTCCTCTTGAATTGGAGTCGTCCTCGACTCGATCTCATCTTCATCACCCATATATGGCTTCAAATCTGAAATGTTAAAGGTGGAACTAACCCGAAAATCTGGAGGCAACTCAGGTGGTAATCCAGGGGGGTATCTTAGAGGGAAACACATTCATATACTCTTGAAAAAGGTTAGCAATAGCCGGTGGCAAAGTAATAGACGTATCATCAATGGAATAGAAAACATTTTTGCACACTAAGGCATAACAAAGTCCAACAGAGGCATGTAACTCATCAAGATCAGATTTAGTGGCTAGCAAAGTAGGAGTTTTTAACTTAATAGTTTGCTGATTTTCAGAGTTCAAAACACCTTTTTGCTTAGCATTAGTCTTTTTCTCATGTTCAAAGTGGACCATTTCAGTGGGAGTCATAGGAAGCAACACAATTTTCTTTCCCTTATGCATGAAAGTATATTTATTAGATCTACCATGGTGAATAGCATCAGTATCAAACTCCCAAGGATGTCCCAGTAAAAGAGAGCAAGCATCCATACTCACCATATCGAAATCAGCAAAGTCATGGTAAGAGCCAATAGAAAATGCACCCTTGCTGTTTTTGTTACCTTGAACTTACCGTTGTTGTTAAACCATTGAATGTGATAAGGGTGGGGATGCTGTCGTGTGGTCAAGCCAAGCTTCTTGACCACCTCAACGTTCACCAAGTTGTTGCAGCTACCACCGTCAATGATGGTATGTACACGGCAGTCCTTGACGATGAGGAACATGTTGAAGAGGTTGTGGTGCTGTCTGTTGTCTTCGTCACTAGCCGTGGCACTCAAAGCTCGTTGCACAATCAAGGCCTTATAGGTCTCGGTCGCTGTTGTACCAAGAACCTCTTCATCACCATCATAAGTCTCTGCAATGTTAGCTCCAACAGTATCTTCATCTTCCACATTAGAAGCACTAACATACCCACCATCACTAGTAGCAATGTATGCCCGTTTGCTGGGGCAATCTCACTGAATATGCCCAAGTCCCTGGCAGCGGTGGCACTTGATATCGGAGGAGCGGCCTGTGGAAGAGGTGGTCATAGCAGGTTTTGCTGCAACACCCGAAGGCACCAAGGACTTGTTGTTGTCATGTCCCTGTGATGTCGAAGGTGAGGTGCTGCGTTTGCCGCTGGTGGAGGAAGATGTGGACGTCCGTACACCCGAAGAGGATGACGCCTTGGCTGGCGCCGGTGGCTGGTGTGGCACGAAAGTGCTGCTCCTCCGCTGTTGCGAACCTGGAATTCTTTTTCTGCCAACATAGAAAGATGGAACAAGCGTTGTATAGAATGATATTCTTTATAATCAATAATATCCTGAATCTCCCACCTCAATCCCCCATAAAACCTAACCATTTGATCCTCCGGATCCTCAACTACCCCACATCGTAGCATACCTTTCTGAAGCTCTTGGTAGTATTCCTGTACCGACATGTCTCCCTGATCTAAGCGTTGCAATTTCGAAGATCACGTCTATAAGAAGGGGGAACAAAGCAAGCTCGCATCTCCTCTTTTAACGCATTCCATGTTTGTGGTGCAGCATGTGTGTTAACAAGTTCATTCCACCAAATGATAGCAAAATCTCTAAATTCACTAGTGGCTTGTCTAACCCTATGCTGCTCAGGAACAAGATGGGAATTAATTTTTTGTTCTACCGTCATCTCCCAGTCTAAGTAAGCTTCAGCATCATAAGAACCCATGAACGGTGGAATAGAGAACTTAATCTTAGCAAATGGATCATGTTCTGTTTCAGGATTATGACGACGTTTACCATACCTCCCATACCTTGTCGATTACGTGTGAGGCGTTGTCGCAGCGGTGCATAAACATCGTCGTCATCGTCGCCGTCGTCCACAGGAGAGTGAGCTGGGGCTGGAGTTGGAGTTGGTGGTGGGGGACGAGCCTCCAGTACGTCCATGCATGTAACAAGTTCAGCAACTCGTCGATCAAGCTGCTCATAGGATGTCGCCGCAGAGTCCTGGTATTTTTAAAAGCTTCAGTCATCGCGCGCATCATCTCCTTCAATTCCATCTGAGAGACACACTCATCGTCGTTAAGCTTAGGCCCCTTGTCCTTGTCCATTTGATTCTTTGGTCCTGTCATTGTTAGCACAAAACAGAGACAAAAAGACAACAAACAATGTGAACCCTACAACTATCTCTCAGGGTGGTGGTGATTGTGGAATACAAATTATGAAGTGTCTTACCCCGCTCTTACAACGTTCTTACCAGCACTGTAGGTGGCAAACAGTGACCGGTGTGAGTGTCCAACGAGCGTGAGTGTGATTGCAAAGGAGTATCTGTTCTGCTCGAGAGAAAGCTGGAGTTCTGGGAAGGCTGACTAAATATATATATGTGGCACACAAGTCAGTAACAGATAGCAATGCTGAATAAGTGTTCCAAGTACTCGTCCTAGTTGCTGGCCTAGAAAATGTAATAGAACAGTTGGACCAAGGCACAAGAAAGGAGGTACAAGTATATGGGTGCAGCAAGAAAACAGGCTTGGGCAAAATAATCACAGAGGTGCACAGAACACTGGCGTTTCCGGTTATGTGCTACCCTTCCTTTTTTTGCGATTTTTTTCAAATATTTTTTTATATTTTTCTATTTTGTAGCAGCACATAAGAAGATAACACACCAAGTTTCAGTTTTTTTTGTGCAATGACGCGTCCTCTGAAATTTCTGCAAGTTTGCCCTAAAATCGAAATAAATGTTTGGAAAATGAAAAATCCTATTTCCAAGCCGAATTTGGGAATTTTAAAAACAGCAAATCCGGCAAAGCCGTAAAGAATCGGATGCAAAATTTAATTCTGTGTTATTTGAAAAAAAATGGGCCCGATTCGAGTTCCGAGGCGAAAGTTATGGCCGTTTTAAGTTTGGACTCCGAATCAGGGTTTCTGGCGAGGTGTTGGAAGGGTGGGGGGTTCGGTTGTTTTTGGATAGGGTCGGTTTTAGATATAGGATCTATTTTGTGGATAGGATTGGTTGTAGAGATAGGATTTATTTTTTGGATAGGGTCGGTCTTAGAGATAAGATTTGTTTTGTGGATATGGTCGGTTTAGATACATGATCTGTTTTGTGGATATGGTCGGTTTAGATATAGGATCTGTTTTGTGGATAGGGTTGGTTTTAGAGATAAGATCTGTCTTGTGGATAAGGTCGGTTTTAGAGATAGGATCTGTTTTGTAGATATGGTCGGTTTTGTAGGATGGAAGCGGATGGGCAGAATCAAACTGAACCAAAACAAATCTAAATCAGCAACCAAACTCAACCTAGAACACGAACTCAGAACTACGGACTCTAAAACTGAATTGTGCAAAGGCTAAGGCGATGGTTTTAGGTCGGAATAACCTGATCGTAATTATATATTTTTTTGGCTTTTTGTGGACTATGGGACAAAATAAAACTGATAGTAGGATTATACCTCATGAGCAACCTGGAAATCTGATACCAGTTGATAATAGACGTGGCCCGATCTTCCATGAGATACGATAACTTGATTGAGTGGAGATCTCGACGTTGATGATCCAAGGCTCTGAGCGAACGGTTCCTCGCAATCTCTACACCACGGCTCCATTGGTTATCACCCGTGACACACGAATGACCTTGCCACGAAGGCTTATCCCTGCGAGCGCAATCAAGAACACAAGCAAGAACATGAAAGAAACGCAACCGAAATTGTATTAATTACAGGATGGGGTCTCACAAACCGATGACGGCGATACTGTCCGATGCTAGAATTGATCTAAGCAAAACCCCAAAACCTAATGTGGCGGCGGCTGCTGAATAAATAGAGTATTAGGGCGTGTGTGACCCCTGGACTCGCCCCTAATGGGCTTCGGCGCGATACACGGCCCAACGGCCCAACAGACGGTGTCGCAGCACCAAAACAGAATCTGAACGCTGAATTGTTTCGACGATTCCCATTGACTCTGGACGAATTGTAATGTGGAACTAGTTGGGTTGGTTAGATAATCTTCTTATATTTCCAACCATATCAAGTCCGTCGCAATCAGAGTCCGGATGCATCCTGGGCGTCCATTTTAGTGCAGACTAGTCCTGGAACATGAGATGGAGTCGCAGCCGAGTCGGACTTGATCTCTTTCCTGTTGTGTCCGCCCTTGCTGCTCCTCCTCAACACCTTGTCCTTTCCCAAGTCCTTGCTAGTCCTCTCCAAGGTACCTAATCATCAAAACATCCATGGCCCAAAGCGTAAGCTCTGAAACACAATTGACTAGGGTAGAATGTACCTGGAGATTTAGCTGTCGTGCACGAGATCGTGTTATCGGTCCATTCATTGTATGTATAGAAGTGATTTCCTCATCACTGTCAGACTAAGGTTCCCTGATATTCAGAGAAAGCAGTAGATTGGATCAACTTTGGGACCATGTGGAGCTCGAATTGATGGATATTTAACCAAAACCTCTATGGCAAAGTTAGAGCTGGTTTGTTAGGCTACAACTTTGATATAGTGAGATGATCAAGTCACTGCATAAATTTTGGAACAAATCTCCCTGCCATTCGCTCTGTTAGGCTGACTGAAGAAGTTCTTGATGGTACAGTAAGCAAAAAGATCTGCTGGTTCAGTGAACTTGCCGCTGGCGACCCCCGTGCGTGGATTCATGCCGCCGAGGTGATTCGTGCTCACTGGTGCCCGGATAAAGCCACGGGGTGGAAAGATCTTCACCGCTATTGAGCTTAAGGCACTGTTCCGCCCCGGTCGCCGTGTCCGCTTGGCTCACGGCCGAATTCAGATAAGTTCACCGGAGTTAGCCGCCTGCCACTCGGATGACACGTGCCTAGACGCAGTACTTCATCATAGTGACTCGCTCTAGCACATCCAGTCATCGCCGATGAGCCCGCCATGGTAAATGCCACTAATCGCTTGTGCCAGAGCACCTCCTTCTCTCCAGCCGCCGCGCGTCTCCTTCAAATTAGCCGCCACCGCTCAAGGGCCCTATAAATTGAGCACACCCTTGGCTCCGTTAGGTATTCAAGCATCCAATCCACCCGCTCGTGCCTCCAATTACTCACCAGATAGCCCCAATTTGGGATTTCCCCCAAATCGGTCCGAAACACCGCGCATAGTGACCTCGCCGTGGCTATCTCGTTCCAGGTCTGTTCATGCTCTCTGCTCTTCCGTTTCAGTGTCCTTAGGTTCTCCTGATGCTCCTCGACCTATTCAATTGAGCTAAACCGTGCTAGATTGTCGGGAACACTTCTGTTCATCCGTAGTTCGCACTGTCTCCGTGGACAGGGCGATTTAGGGCTCAGATTGTGCAATTGAGCGAGGGGAAACGTTTGTTAGGTGTTGAATTAGGCCTCAACCAAGTTAGGGCATCGATAGTTGCTTATCTTGGCTGGTACAGGTTCGCCAGAGCTTGGTTCTTCGCCGCTCGCCGTCGAGGACCTCAGGTTGTGAAGAATTAGCACGTGGAGGCCTTCGGTGTAAGTGTGAGTAACTGAAGCAATAGTGTCGCAGACTCTTTTGGGTTGTTTAAAAGTCAGGGTCTTTGGTGCAAAACCACCACGCGAGCACGCGCACATGGGCACGTTTACCTGTTCTCGGGCTGACTCGGGCCAGTTTCGGTCCAGTAATGTTGGCTCTTTTTCTTTTTCTTTTTCTGCCAGGGTTAGAGAATTCATAGAAAATGGTAGAAAAATGCTAAAAATATAAGATCAATTTTGCTAGGTTTCTAATTTTCTATAGTATTTAATAAAAATAGTTTTATTATTTTTAGTCCAAATAAGGAATTATGGAGTATTTAAAATAGCCAAAACCTATACTCCTGGAATTTTAGAAATTGATTAATAACTCCCAAAAATCACTAAACTTTTTGGATAAGCTTTAAATGATATTTAGAAGCCTTGGGTAAAGTTTGGTATGATTTGGACAACGTTTGGTACCTAAATCCCAAAACCCTAATCTTCTAGTGATACCTGCCCTAGGAACTTCAGTTCTGACTCCAAAAACCTTAATTTCCTGGAGTCCCATGAAGAAAAATTGTATTCAAGACCTAATATAATATATCTTTATTATCTTTGCATTTTCATAAGCATTACATGAGCATTCATGGTTATATATGTGATATATAGAAAACAAAGAAGAAGTAGAAGTTGAAGAAGCAAGAGCTACACCACCACCACCTGAAGAACCACCGGTCGGGAACTGCTTTTATTTTGACATTTGTGGAGCAGAGCCCGACTCCCCTATAACACAAGGCAAGCCCCGATGCATTTGCCACCTCCTTGCTATTTTAAAATCTTTCTCACTTGCTTGATGCTTAGGTGATAGGAGTTGTGTGCTAAACAAATTGCTGCATTTCCTTCCTTAAGAATTTGATTACCTTTCCTTGATCCCCTGTTTTACAAAAAGGTTTTTCTTATGCTTAGTCTTGCTCTAGAAAAACAAAATGTTTTGTTTTGACAAAAGATGATGCTTCAAGTGGGATGGGATGTTTTCAAAATAAAACTTGATGGTGGATCCATCATGGCCGTGATGGGTTCAACATTGGAAAAGATGTACCTCTGTCAGGTACCAAACTTTGGATTAAATGATAAAGCTGAGACCGGGCGGGTGACTTGCACGAGAAGGGAGTCTCGATGTAGTGTCTCCGTCTGAGTCGATTAAGGACCTTGTCGATGTAGGCTTGCTGATCGAGGACCTTTTAACTGATCACATGCCTCATCATGGGTAAGCTTTGCCTCGGGCAGACTAATACCAGAATAAGATAACACGCAATGGGAGTGGAGAGATGGCGAGAGTAGCGTGTTCCCTCCATGGCAAGAGGCTGGACGGTGGTGTATCTGTGCTCTCGGTTGGCGTGAACCTGATCTGGTCTTAAGAACCCCAGTGGCGAGTTGACATATGCAAGGGTTAAGTGCTACATAAGTCGTGTGATTGGAGATCCTCAGCTGAGTATTAATCAATTCAGATCGCCGTTACTTCTCGGACATGAAGACTTGGTCACTGCCCTACACGTAGCATTCCAGTGAATAAGAAGGGTTGATAAGAAAATGGCTAGTATAGGCCAAGTGCTTGAACTAGGGTAGAAAGAACTCTAGAATTCAGGTAATGACTTAACTTGCTAATAAAACTGGATTTTTAAGGATCCACTATTAGCAAGCATTTTTGCAAACAAGAGTCTTGATTATTGATTAAGCCTTACCTTGACTTTCTTAAGCCAGCATATCCTTGAGAGTCTTTTATTTTGACGGGTAAGACTTGCGAAAGTACATTCCATACTCAGGGTTTTCGAACCCATGTTGTTGTAGGTGAGGAAGCAGCAAATTTTTGTTGCTTTTGTTCCAAGGTGGAGCCTAAGGAAGAAAACCAGGATTGAAGCCTCGGGAGGAAGTGTCCTCCTTTAAAAACTTTTTACTGTTTATCGGGAGGGGTTTTTGCCTCCCAGGGTTGTAATAATATTACTCCATCACTCTTATGTTTTACTGGTCTGTAATAATACTACTCTTTCTATACTTTAATATAGAATAAGTTGTTGTAACTGCTTCCGCATACTCGTTCCTCCGATGTGTTGTAATATCTGCGTGACGGGTGAAACGCTCTTGGGCAAGGTAAAGAATTCAGATACTGAACTTGTCAAGTGATCAGGTGCATCTATAGGGTGGTCCGAGGTCCGATGGACGAGGACAACTGTAGGTGGGCCTAATGACTTGGGAGGTTCCGTCATAGCTAGTATCGGAGCGAAGCCCATCTCTGTAGATATTATGAGGCATTTTTAAAAAAGAATTTTCAAAGACTCATCTAAGAAAATTTCTTTCCTTCTTATCTAACTACCTTCTGAAGTACTTATTTTAAGACCAGATAGTAGAGTGCAACGTATAGAAGGTTGTGAATCAACTAAGGTTGATTCTGTAATTATGCATGCATCATGTTAAAAACTATACTAATAAAGTTTCCCTCCTTATGGAGATATGCCGCCACGCACGAGGAAAACTGCGCGTAAGTTCACTGGACCGATTGGCATGCCTCGCCATCAGCTGGCTCCAAGGCATGAGGAGAGCAGCAGCGGCAACAATGACCACATTGGAGATCTAGAAGCCCAGGTGGAGCAGCTTCGAACGGAGTTACGTCACAGAAACAGTGTGTGGGTTGAGGATGGTCAGCGTATAAATGAGTTAAGAACTGACATCCGACATCTGCAAGACGAGCTTGCCGAACGGGATTTGGCACTCGACTGGGCTGTCAACTCATGTTCCATTGTTTGGGACCGGGAAGCCAAAGCTCGAGCCCATGTGGAGGAGCTTAGCACGGCCATCGATAACTTGCAGGTGTACTGCAATACATTACATGAGAAAGTTCATGAATTGTATTCGCGACTGCACCCCAACGTACCTGCTGACCCTGTCGGAATGGGAGTCAGACCTTCTGGAACAGCAGATGAAGCACTTGGTGGGGAATTGGACCTTTTCAAGCCCCCTCCTTCTATGAACCTGGCTGACAAATGGTCCCCTACAACCGACAACGAAGCTACTAAGGATGATAAATACTAGCAGTAGTATAGATGAGAAATAGTGTTAATGTAAAATAGGTAATGAAGTCATGTTGTACATTGAGTCTATAACATTACATCTTAAGTAATGTAAAATGATGGTATATATCAGCATGTTATATTTATTCCAAATATTTCTTTGCTTCAGATGCCATCTCGAACCCGTGCACATGACGGCGCGGGAACGTCCCGTGGTCAAGATGATACACCCAATGCACCGCCGGTACCGCCCACGCTGGCCGAGGCTATCACTGCCTTGGTCACCGCGACCGTTGACAACACCCGCTTCCTACGTGAAATGGCGGGACATCAACTTCAGCAGCAAGGTGGGAGGGCTTATCCGCAAGGACCCCGCGAAACTTCGTACATGGATTTCTCAGAAACCTATCCCCCACTATTCGTCAAAGCTGAAGATCCCCCTCGAAGCTGACGAATGGGTTCGGGTCATTGAGCAGAAATTTGGACTCATCCGATGCACGGAGACCCAGAAGCCATTATTTGCGGCTCAGCAGTTAAGAGGCCCTGCCAGCACCTGGTGGGGATATTATGTGGCCATCCAGCCCGCCAGACATCAAGTCACATGGGACGAATTTAAACTGGCGTTTCGTGAGCACTACATCCCAGAAGGAGTGCTCCATATGAAGCAGGAAGAATTCATGAGGCTTAATTAAGGGGGAGATAGTATTGCGCAGTATCTCGACAAATTCAATCATTTGTCCCAGTACACAATTGACCAGGTCAATACACTACTAAAAAATCACCCTAATGCCACGACAGATATTGCAACACGAATATTTTTGTTGCATTAGATGTTATTTATTGCCATGACCTTTAAAAGTGGTTGCAATATATGGACCGTTTTGCCACTTTTTTTGTGCTTTGCGATAACCATGACTTTCGTTGCAAGAGAAAGGTGTTATTGCGACCACTAGAACATTTGTTGCAAAATCACCCTAATGCCACGACAAATATTGCAACAACAATATTTTTGTTGCATTAGATGTTATTTATTGCCACGACCTTTAAAAGTGGTTGCAATATATGGACCGTTTTGCCACTTTTTTGTGCATTGCGATAACCACTACTTTCATTGCAAGAGAAAGGTGTTATTGCGACCACTAGAACAGTTGTTGCAAAATTACTCTAGTGTCACACTGGATATTGCAACAACAATAAAGTTGTAGCATTAGGTGTTAGTTATTGCCAGAGTCTTTAATAGTGGTTGCAATTTACACACCTTTTTTGCCACTTTACTTGTGCGTTGCAATAATCATGACTTCGTAGCAAGAGAAAGATGTTATTGCTACCACTAGAATAGTTGTTGCAAAATGTCCCTAGTGGCTCACCAGATATTACAACATCAGTAAAGTTGTAGCATTACGTGTTAGTTATTGCCACAACCTTTAAAAGTGGTTGCAATATATGCACCTTTTTGCCACTTTATTTGTGCGTTGCAATAATCATGACTTTCGTTGTAAGAGAAAGATGTTATTGCTGTCACTAGAACAGTTGTTGCAAAATGTCCCTAGTGGCTCACTGGATATTACAACATCAGTAAAGTGGTAGCATTAGTAGCAGTGTAGAGCGAGACGCGGCATGTGCGTAGAATTCCTTTTTTTCTTCCAAACCGACCGGGCGTGCAGGGAGGGTGAGGCCACCCTGTGTCATATACTCTCATGTCTGCGCAAGGCCAAGGGAATCATAGTATATACGGACCTGTCGTGCGCGACATGTCTAAGCCGTGATCCAACTTTGCGTTCTGTTTCTGGATCGCGATGGGGGGAGCATCCAAAGAATTACAGGGGACGGCGGCAACATGTAGCCCAAGTTCTGTCGTCCGTCCTGGGACTGTTGGAGGGAGATATATATGTCGAGATATATATTTCGAGATGTTGGATAACACACAAAGAGGGTAATAAGACAATATCCCCATCTGGAGACATCATAGCACATGCCAAAATAGGAACAATCTGTTGCTTGTACATACACACATATAATATATTCAATTTATTGATACGTTACAGGAAAAATACAAAGAACAATCTAGACGTTTCTGTTCTCTCAGACACACATCAATAAAACACGCAGGTGAATAAAATACAAGGAAAAGGATCACACGAATCTTCTAAAATCTGATATATATATAACCAACAATAGAGAAGAATACAAGGAAAAGGATCACAAGAATCTTCTAAAATCTGATATATAACCAACAATAGAAAAGAATACAAGGGAAATGATCACATGAATCATACAATTTCCAATTGTTGTCTGCATGCCTATACTAGTGCATATTACAGCCGCCAGTGCCTACAAGGGACTCAAACTGCCGCCCGTTAGGACACACAACAACCAGCGGCCAGGGACTCCACGCCTTCAGGTGATCCTTATTCAAGCACACCTTCGCCAACCCGATCCAACAGTCAGCTTTAGACGGTTTGCACTACAACAGAAAATAGGAGACAACCATCAGGTGATCCTTATTCTTAATCACAACAATGTAACTAGTTTAGACAAGTGATCCATGCACAGTTGCACCATGATTCCTGAGAGTTTCCGCCATTTCAGGTTCTGGCCAAATAATATTCAGTTTTATGGATGTTGTACCTGCAAAAAAAATTACACATTGTGTTTAGGTTCAACACAAAAGGGGCTATATTTCAACTCACTTGACAAAATCAGATGGAGTTCCTATCGAGCATTACAAGACTTAGTGTTGTTTTCGCAGAATCTATGTAAAGAAGAGATGATATGGGGTCACCAAATTTCCCCAAAACATCACAAGGCACTTTATTAAATGTTCATTGATCGCTGAATGTGTATTAAGAATTATACGAAAGAAATATAAGTAGGCTATGTTGGGGGCCTTCGGCTTCTGAAGGTCCTCAAAAACATGATTTAACAATGTTTCTGGAGTATAATATATGAGCAGGTACCTTCGGACTTGGATCCTTCGGACTTGGATCAAAACCACAGTGTGAAGAAGTACAAGGAATACGAAAGATGGCGCAGAGCCAAAGATATGCGTAAGGGAGCTTCGGCATGATAGCAGAGAAGGAAACCAACTTAAAGATGAAAAGGCTATTTAGACCTCGATGGATTGCTATAGAGTTATTAGCAAATGTAAAGGGCATGGGTGTAATTTTACATGGGTTGTGTTCTGTGTCTATAAATAGATGAACAGTGCTCACGTACTGTTCACGCTGACTTGGCACTTGCTTTTGCGTCACGCTTGTACTTTTACCTTCTTTTCAAGCCGAAGGTACATTTGTAATTTGTTACCATTTCTATTTTTCTATAATAATAAAATAGAAATGAGTTGATAATAATACATAACTGTTTATGTTATCTTTTGTATTTCGTATGTTTCCCTCTTCATTATTTATATGTTGTATTGATGAAGGTACGTCCTTCATAACCTTCGTCCGAAAATCATTATCTCTCAAGGGAAATAATGCTTCGAAGGACGAAGGACTTTAATGTTTAACATTTTCTGTGTTGCCTTGTTCTTAACTCATAGCATTTGAGAACAAGTCCCCAACATTGGCGCCCACCTCCGGTGAATCCTTTTCGACCACCTTCGGCAAGCATTGACCTTTGTCATGCCACCGAAGAAAGCTTCAGCAACAGGGGCTGCTGCTCTGCAGCCACTGGACCCAAACCACGAGACCCTTTCTCTTCGAGAGGCCTGAAGCCAGAAGAGGAAGGCCACCAGTCCAACGCCCCAGGAGGACAAGTTGGACCAAGAGATCAGGAATATGGAGATGCTTCATCAACAAGTGCAAAAGAAGAAGGAAAAGATGGCTCGGCTAGCTGACCTACAAAGGCAGATTGATGAAGCCACTGAAGAAGTACGTCATCTTACTCAAGATGAGCAAAACCGAAGACCCCAGCACAGAGAGCTACACCAAGAGGGCTTCTTCAACGAGGATGAATGGTATGAAGATTTCCATCATGGAAATTTTGCTTTTGATGATGCTTCTCCTCTGTCAGCAGAACTGCAGGCTACACCTTGGCCCCCGTCTTACAAGCCGCCCCAGCTCCCCATGTATGATGGGCACTCAGATCCGAAGCAGTTTCTGATGAGCTACGAAGCAACTATATCTTCATATGGTGGCAATACCACAGTCATGGCGAAATCTTTTGTCATGGCAGTCAAGAATGTTGCGCAAACCTGGTACTCTTCTCTTCGGCCAGGAACAATCACATCATGGCAGAAGCTGAAGGACATGCTGATCACCAGTTTCCAAGGCTTTCAGACGAAGCCGGTCACTGCTCAAGCTTTGTTCCAGTGCACACAAGATCACGAAGAATACATGCAGGCGTATGTCCGAAGGTTCTTGCGTCTGAGGGCACAAGTGCCAACAGTGCCCAATGAAATTGTCATTGAGGCCATGATCAAGGGGCTTCGGCCAGGACCTACGGCCCAATACTTTGCCAGGAAACCCCCTCAGACCCTGGAGAAATTGCTTCAAAAGATGGATGAATACATCCGCGCTGATAATGACTTTCGGCAAAGAAGGGAGGAAGCTTACAGATTCTCCGAGATGACCAGGGGCTTCAGAGGGAGAATCCATCCAAGGCACGTCAGATCAATCCACTTCGCCCAGAATGACGACAGAGGAAGTCAACAACAAAGGCCACAATATTCCTCGTAGGCTTCGAGGTAGCAACAAAGCTATCCTAGGCCGCCAGCACCAAGGGGCAGAGGCGCCAGGGGCTTCGGAGGAAGGTTTGGGGATTAACCCAGGAAAATTTATTGCCTATTCTGCGGTGAGGACAAGGGCCATACTACAAGGATGTGCCATGTCACTATTCAGAAGCAAAAGGAGATAGCAGAAGCTGCAGCCCAACAGAACCAGCCAAAGCAGGTTATGCACACTGCTTCGTATCACTCACCATACATACCAGAGTATGTGGGTAACCATTCTGCAGCTTCTGTTGCTTCGGCTAGCCAACCACAGGCATCTTGGCAACAGCCCCCACCTCCACCACCAATACAACCCGCATATTCCCAAGGCCAGCAGCCAGAAGGGAGCCAGCATAATCACCAGCAGCGGGACTTCAGGGAGGAGTCCGAAGCTCGCACAGTCAACAGCACTGTGCCAGAATCGAAGCACATCTAGTAGAAGATATCCTACCTCTGAAACAGTTTTTGCATTCGTCAACATTTTCTTTTTTAATAAGGAACAGTCATTGAAAGCTTAGTTCTTTTGTTGTTTTCAATTTCTTGTAATAGCTTCGTCATTATCATAGCATAATTTACCTTCTTCACAGACTCACCAAGTTCAAAAAGTCAGTGAAGCACAAAAGTTGTTTTCAAGGGAATGCGGGCTTCAAAATTACATTACAAGTTCTACCGAAGCAACAAAAAGTCGTTCTAAGGAACGCAGTGTAAGTTTACCGAAGCAACAAAAAGTCGTTCTAAGGAACGCAGTGTAAGTTTGCCGAAGCAACAAAAAGTCGTTCCTAAGGGAGCGCAGCGTAAGTTTTCTGCTCAAAAGTCGTTCCAAAGGGAATGCAGAGCTTACAACGAAAAGTCAACGCTGATTCCGCCAAAATATAAGGCGAAGCACGAAAAGTCAACGTGAATACCGCCGAAATAGAAGGCGAAGAAGTTCAAAAGACGTTCCTAAGGGGATGCAGAACTTACACCGAAAAGTCAACGCTGATACACCGAAAAATAAGCGGTGAAGCCAAAAAATAAACGGCAAAGTGATTGAGTATTCCACTGTGGGAATGTGTGTGTATCTTCGGCACAAATATCATTTTGCATAAGCATAACATCATCATATCATTCGCATAGCATAACATCATACATCATATTGCATCAATGGCACAAGAAGGGGATACAATGTTGATCTTCGGAAATTGTTTCGAAGAACTTGTGCCAAGGCACAAAATAAGTTTTGAAGAAGTACAGCTTCATCAACTCTAATATGAAAGGAGATCTATTGCTTACGAAGCATAATGTTTTTACGGAGATTGGATGTTTATTTTTTACGGAATATGGATATTCTTCACGAAGCATGAAAAGAAGGGAAGGTGTTTTTTCGCCGAAGGCTCAAAAATGGTATGTACGTAAAGTTTCATGCATCGTAAAGAATTGAGTTACAAACAACTTATATATTACATTCAAAACTACAAGATGTTACACACTTTGTTCAGCAAATATTACATTCCAAATGTTTTTACAATAACAGCTATTCTTCTTTTAAAACTGCTTTTGCAGCTTCGTTTAGTAGTCGAGTAACAACTTCGTCCATAATAGCTTCGGCCATCTTAGTAATTTCATCTTCCTTCTTTGCCTCGGGGTCGGCCAATGACTCAACGGGCTCTAGGGGAGGAGACAGTTCGGCTGCGATATAAAACGTAAATAAGTTCAAAGTCACAAAAATAAAACATAAAGTTAAAAGCAATTAGGCAATACCTATCTGCCTTTTGAGTTCTGCAGTCTTTTCAGCTGCCTCTGCTACTTATCTTGCATCGTGAGAATCTTTTTCGCTCTTTTTATTATCTCGTGGGCCATCTCTCGGCCGCCATTCTCCCAGATGTCAGTAAAGAATTTTCCGCCAACTAAGCTCGCTTCAGCCGAGGGGTCCTTCGTGTCATCAATAGATAAAGTAGCTTCGGCTTGGGCCAAAGCTTTCACATGATCGCAACCTGACTTCTCCAAAATGGCCGCAATTCCTCTGGCACCTGAGAAGGCACAGACATCCCCACGACCGCTCAAAATTTCCTCAAAAGCTTCGGCTTCGTTGCTGATCCAGTCAATTGGGCCCTCAGGATCGCCTCTTACGAAGTTATCCTCGCTGGTGTATGCGCCAACATTGGTGTTGGGGACTTGTTCTCAAATGCTTCGAATTAAGAACAAGGCAACACAGAAAATGTTAAGTATTAAGGTCCTTCGTCCTTCATGACGATATATCCCTTCGGGATATATAGCATCTCGGACGAAGGTTATAAAGAACATACCTTCGTAAGCATAACAATGAAGAATAAAGCATTCATATAAATCATGAAATAAACATGTAAATATTATCATAGAATTATCTCTACTTGTATTGATGAATATAAATGACTTTGAAGTACAAATGTACCTTCGGTCTTGCGGAAGGCAAAAAGTACGAATGTGATGCGAAGGCAAAAAGCAGGTTCGCGTGAACAGTACAGAGGTACTGTTCATCTATTTATAGACACAGGTCGCAGCCTGTGACAAATTACAATTATGCCCCTTGCGGAAGTTTACAACATTGACTCGGACATACATGTATAAAAAGGTCATTCTGCCTCTATGTCGGTTTAAAACGCCGAAGCTCCATGAAAAGGGACCTTCGGCCATCTCTTAGAAACGGCTTTGGCCGAAGCTGCTTCTTCGTGTGAGACCTTCGGCGTACCGAAGCACGACCCCAACAGTAGCCCCTTTTGCGGTGCTAGATCGTTCTTCGTAACGAGCTTGGCCCGTGAAAAAAAAAAAAAAAAACCTCTTCAGCTTCGGGAAGCCGAAGGTCCAAAAAACACCTTCCCTGAGCTCGTTGCGGAGAAACGATCCGACTTCCGAGCGCGTGCCAAGCCCACTTTGTAGAGTTACTGTTTGGTCTTTGCGGTCCACTGCACAGCGGGTATGAGTTACTGCGCGCCTGGTGTAACAGTTCCATCGCTTCGCCTTCCTACCTGCAGCACTATATAAACAAACAGGTGGGTGCGAAGTTACCACAGCATTCATTGCTATTTGCACTGTTTCGCTGCCAAAATTTTTCACCATAGCCGAAGCTTAAGTCTCAGAATCGAACGAAGGTGCTCCTCAACGTCCGCTTCGTCAGAAAGAAGAGCTTCGGAGAAAAGAAAAAAGGAAAAAAGTTTTTGACTTCCCAAACTTAGAATCAAATGGCGAGAATACGATCTACTGCCAAAGTTGTACGTGAGGGAGACGAAGCCGAAGGTTCAGACACTGTGCCCATCTCCGAAGCAATGCAGCGTTCCGGTCTACTGACTACAGAAGAAATGCCTGCTGCTGAAGCAGGCCCAACAACTGCCGAAGGAAAAGAAAACATTGAAGGGACTGACTCCGAAGATGACTATCACCTTGCTACGCCCAGCAAGCCCAGTCATCTGGATTTTGGGAAATCAACTGTTTCAAAAGCTGACCTTTCGAAGATGGTGAAAGCAGGTTATTTCAATGAGGACCAGAAGAAGCTACTCCGCTTCGGGGAAGAAGAAACCACCCCGAAGCCAAGGAAGGATGAGATTGTTATTTTCAAGAGTTTTTTAAAAGCTGGGCTTAGATTCCCTCTCCACGATATTGTTGCGGAGATACTAAGGAGGTTTGGTATCTACTTTCATCAATTGACTCCTAACGCCATCGTTAGGCTCAATGTTTATATCTGGGCCCTCCGAAGCCAAGCTGTGGAACCATTTGCTGACAGCTTCTGCCGAGCTCACGAATTACATTACCAAACAAAGGCCAGAAAAGATGGGCTACATGATAATTTCGGTTGCTATAATTTTGCCTACCGGAAGACAACAAAGTGTCCTGTCATCAGCTACCGAAGCAAATGGCCAGCAGGTTGGAAATCTGAGTGGTTTTATGTAAAAGTCGATGAAGACAAAGAAAAATTGGTACAAAGCCCTCTGGAGTTAATCTTCGGAGAGACAAGGCCACAATGCCACATTGGCGACCTAAAAGGTCCCACCTGGGCTGCTCTGGGTGAATTTGAAATTATCTCAGAACATATTGGCACCAGGGATCTAGTTCAAGAGTTCTTGGCATTCAGAGTTTTCCCTACTCTAAAAGAGTGGGAGATGCCGAAGCTGGAGGGAGAGAAGAAGAAGGGGGAGCTTGTCCGGCTTCCCTATTACTTCAAGTTCAAGAAGTTCTTCAAAAAACCCTGCAAAGAATGGTTAGACACTGTTGAGGTGATGTGCAACGAAATCCTGGGGAATTACTCCAAAAAAGAGGATCAACTAATGACAGCAGCCTTCGGTGCCCGACCGAAACGAAGGCTGAACCGAGTGTTTGACGCCCTAGGCTTCGAATACCCAGACTACGAACAATTGAACAAGGGCGCCGAGGGCCTCAAAAGAAAAAGAGTAGCCGAAGCTCTGATCAGGGATGAAGAAATACCAGCAAAGGAGAAGAAAGTTCTCAAGAAAAGAAAAATATCTGCTCCGAAGCACAAATCACCCGAAGAAGAGGAGACCCCCACACCGCCTTCTACCAGCGACGTGGAGGAAATTTTAAAGGTAATGACTGAACCCATGCCTACGAAGCTAAGTCCACTAGGGCTCCAACTGACGAAGCTTTTTGAAAAGGTGGACGAGCCGGATCAACCGAAGATAAACAAACCCAAACGGCAAAGAATTATTGCGGTAACTGAGGTTATCGACAAAACTCCACCTAGGTTGTCAATTCAGAAAACGGCAGCTGCTGAAGGTAGAGCTTCGGAAGTCGCGGCTACCGAAGCTGCCACACCCGAAGATGTAAATTTAGAAACTACTCTTGAAAATATTGACAAAATTTTGACAGAAAACATTGAAGAAGCTGCCACCGTTACTGAAGAAATCCTGGCCACAGTGCCAGGGAAAGGGAAAGAAATAGTCGAAGAAACTCCGGACGACGAAGCCTATTCTTTCCAGAATCTAATTGGGCAGAAACTGACGAAGGACGAAATAGAAGAACTCAAAGACTATGCCAAATCTTGCGGCTACAAGCCAGGAGCCCTTCTATTTGGGGGTGTAGATGATGAAAAACTAGGCTGTATTCGAGACCAGACTGGAGCTAAGGTAATCTGTACTCTATCGAAGAATATCGGTTTTCCGAAGTTAGAGACAGACATCAGCCGCTACCGACGACAACATATCGTCGGCAGCTTGTTTTATTCTAACTTCAAGGTAAACAACCTTTTTCTCTGGTTTTTATTGCCGTTAACAATGAAAATATTACTTAACATAAGTTGTTTCTGTTCAGAGCATGCTACTGAGCAAAGCTCTGAAGATGCAACAAGACTTGGAGGACAAAAAGCACGAAGCTATAATTGAAAACTTGGAAAGCAAAATAAAAGAGCAATCTGCCATCATTGAAAAGAAAGACTTCGAGCTCCAATCGACCGAAGGCTTGCTGGCTGAAACTGAGGCTAAAATATTAGAGTTAAATTCGAAGCTTATCAATCAATCAAAACAATTTGATCAGGAGAAGCTAGAACTGAATTCGAAGCTTAAAGCCGAAGTCCAGACCAGCTCAGAATTGAAGAAAGCATTAACAAGCCTTCAAGACAAATGCTTGAACTTTGGCAATAATTGTATTGGACGATTAAAGAAGATATTTTACTCTGTTGGAGCCAGCAGTGTGAAATTTAACCCTTCGGCGGAAAATTTACCCCAGGCCTTCGATCATATTGAAGCTGAAATCGAAGAGCTTGACGAAGTTATAGCCGGGCACGGCGACTTCTGTGCCTGGGTAGCTTCTCGGGGTACCGCTGCTGCATTTCTGAAGGCCGGCTGCGAACATGGAAAGGTTGTCAACAGGCCCAACTTCACCTTATCTTCATCAATCCTGGATGATATGCCCGACCTCGCCCGAAGTATCTCCAATAGATTTATAAAAATGGTATGGACAAAGGGCGGGCGAGAGAAAGCTGGAGACGAAGCCCGAAGTCATCTTGAACCAGTAAGAAATGACATTTCGTGCTTACCTTTTCCTTTGGGCTTGATTCTTATGATTCCTTGACTCATGTAGGATGACGAAGGTGAAGATGATGCCTAGGATATGTCGCCGAAGTTGTCGTCGAAGCTGAAGCTTAATGAAGACTAGCAGAAGTGTGCTTTAGAAAAACTCAGGATAATTTTGTAACAACTCTTGTAAATAGAATTAAACTGTTCTTCAAGGAACTTTGTACATACCTTGTAATATATTCTTACCCTTCGATTGAGGTGCTTTGATGTGGACGAAATCAGTTTTTTGAGCCGAAGGCGAAAAAACACCTTCCCTTCTTTTCGTACACAACGAAGCATAAAAGGCCGCTTCCTCTTTTTGCCGAAGCCTTTCCTTACATAACCAAACATAAAAGACTGCTACTCTTATCTGCCGAAGCTTTTATTTACATAACAAAACATAAAAGACTGCTACTCTTATCTGCCGAAGCTTTTATTTACATAACAAAACATAAAAGACTGCTACTCTTATACACAACGATTCATAAAAAACCACTTCTTCGAAACCTTTCTTTTACATAACGAATCATAACAAACCATTTATCCGAAACTTTTCTCTGTGCCGAAGCAACCATTTAGGAACACAAATGCTATGAATGAATGCTTATGCATGCAAATGCCATGATGTAATGTGCAAATGAATGTCCGAAGCGTATGTCCGAAGCCACACTCATCCATCATTTTCTTAGGAGCAAACACACGTCAGCTCTGCATTCCCTTAGGAACGACTTTGGAGCATCTTTGCCTTTTACTTAGGCAGTATCAGCGTTGACTTTTCGCTGTAAGCTCTGCATCCCCCTAGGGACGTCTTTGGAGCTTCTTCGTCTTTTACTTAGACGGTATAAGCTCTGCATTCCCTTAGGAACGACTTTGGAGCTTCTTCGCCTTTTACTTTCGGCGGAATCAGCGTTGACTTTTCGCTGTAAGCTCTGCATCCCCTTAGGGACGTCTTTGGAGCTTCTTCTCTTTTTTAGTTTCGGCACTCGATGGTGCGCTCTCAGCTTTTACATTTACATTCTTTGGGGGATTTTGCTCTTATAAAACTAAAAAGGAAATTACATATGATGGCCCCATTAAAAACCTTTCTCCCCCTTTAGAAAGGAAAAGGGTGCCATGAAAAAGAAAAGAAAAGTCAAAATTACATCGAGTTATACATAAAACCGCCGAAGCTCATCCGCATTCCAAGATCTTGGAATTTCATTGCCATCCATGTCCTTCAGTCTGTACGAACCAGGCCTTGACGAAGATGCTACTAAGAAAGGCCCTTCCCATTTCAGTTGCAATTTGCCCACTGTATCCGGATTGGCCACTCTCCGAAGCACCAAGTGTCCTGGCTCAATATTTTTTAGCCGGACCTTTCTATCTCGCCATTTAACTGTTTCAGCCTGGTATTTATTGATATTCTCCACGGCCTGAAGCCTGATCCCTTCTAAGGCATCTTTTTCCACGAGACAAGTATCTTCAGGACCTGATTCTGCCGAAGCTACCACTCTTATTGATCCAGCTTTGGCTTCTTCCGGGGTTATTGCTTCGTCACCAAATAACAACTTAAATGGGGTAAAGCCTGTAGATCTTGATGTTGTTGTGTTATGGCTCCATACCACTTTGGTAAGCTGATCTGGCCACTTTCCCCTTGGTTGATTAAAGATTAGCTTCATTATTCCTGTCATTATGATGCCGTTGGCCCTTTCAACAAGCCCATTCGACTCCGGGTGCCTGACTGACGCAAAGTGGATCTTCGTGCCAATTTGATCACAAAAATTTCTGAATTCTTCGGAGTCAAATTGTGTTCCATTATCTACAGTTATAGCCTTCGGCACTCCGAAGCGACAGACAATATTCTGCCAGAAAAATTTTTGGACGGTGGCCGAAGTTATTGTAGCTAATGGCTTCGCCTCAATCCACTTGGAAAAATATTCCACAGCAACTACAACATATTTCAGATTGCCTTGAGCCGGTGGTAATGGGCCCAGCAAATCGAGGCCCCACCTTTGCAATGGCCAGATGGGTTGTATTAGCTGTGTCAAAGACGAAGGTTGTTTTTGATCTCTTGCACATTTCTGACAACCTTCGCACTTTTGAACTAACTCAGCTGCATCCGAAGCTGCCTTCGGCCAATAAAATCCTTGACGGAACACTTTTCCAAGTAACGGCCTGGATCCGATGTGGGATCCACAAAGGCCTGCATGTATCTCCTTCATCAACTCTATACCTTCGGCTCTAGACAAGCACTTGAGCAGCGGGGCACAAACTCCATGCTTGTATAACTCCCCTTCTATAATGATATACGGACGAGCTCTTGCCTCTATTCTTTTATTATAAGCTTCGTCATCTGATAGGAATTTGCCCTGAAGGTAAGAAATTATTTCAGTTCTCCAATCTTCACTGTACACAGGAGAAATAGTAAGAACTGCTCTTTCAAGTAACTCCACTGAAGGTGCCTTTATTGTTTCGAAGAATACATCCGAAGGTAGCGGCAGCCCCTGTGCTGCAGACCTGGCTAACAAATCAGCATGTTCATTTTGCCCTCGAGGGATATTCTTAACAGAGAATCCTTCGAAGGAAGCTTCGATCCTTCGGACTGTGTCTAGGTATTTTTCAAGCTTCGGGTCTTTAGCCTTGCAACTTTTGTCAATATGACCCGAAACAATCTGAGAATCAGTTTTAAGGATCGCCCTCCTGATCCCCATCGCCTTTAGTTTCCGAAGACCCAGGAGCAAGGCTTCGTACTCAGCAATATTATTTGTGCAGCTGAAGTCCAGTCTTGCTGCATAGCAAGTTTTAACCTTGGACGGTGAAACCAAAACAGCAGCTGCTCCTGCTCCGAAGGTTCCCCAGGAGCCATCACAAAACATTGTCCATGCTTCGGCATCTTTATTCGCTTCTTCGCCCTGAGCCCCTGGCGTCCAGTCGGCAATAAAATCTGCCAATGCTTGAGACTGGATCGAGGATCTATGCACATAATCAATGTAAAATTCATTAAGCTCCGCAGCCCATTTTCCAATTCGGCCAGTAGCTTCTTTATTTCTCATGATATCTTTCAACGGCTGCGAAGAAGGAACAATAATATTATATGCCTGAAAATAATGCCGAAGCTTCCTGGATGCCATTAGAACGGCATACAACACCTTCTCCAGTTCTGTATAATTTTTCTTTGAGACACTAAGGACCTCAGATACAAAATATACTGGGACCTGCTTCTTGATTTGTCCATCAAACTTCTCCTGCACAAGTGCCGCACTTACTGCTGAGTGCGAAGCTGCCACATACAACAACAGAGGAGCCCCTGGCATTGGTGGAGTTAATGTTGTTAGATCTATCAGGTATTGCTTGAGTTCTTCGAAAGCTTTTTGTTGAGCTGGGCCCCATTGAAAGACTTCAGCTGATTTTAGCACCTCGAAGAAGGGTAGATTTCTTTCCGCTGATCTGGATATAAATCTGTTAAGAGATGCCAGTCTTCCTGTCAATCTTTGGGCCCCCTTTCTTGTGGTTGGTGGCTCCATTCGAAGTATAGCTTCGATTTTATTTGGGTTAGCTTCAATTCCCTTTGTTGAAACCAAGCATCCAAGGAACTTACCCTTCTTTACTCCGAAGACACATTTTTCTGGATTCAGCTTCAGACCAGCTTGTCTGAAGCTGGCGAAGGTCTCCTGCAGATCAGCAATATGGTCTTCTTGCTTCGTGCTTTTTACAATAATGTCATCAACATAGGTCAACACATTTCTGCCTATCTGAGATTGGAGAACCTTCGCAGTCATCCTGCTGAAACTCCCTCCAGCATTCTTAAGCCCCTCAGGCATCCGAAGATAGCAATATGTACCACTTGGGGTTATGAAACTAGTCTTCGGCTCATCCTCCTTTTTCATCCAGATTTGATGATAGCCTGAGTAGCAATCCAGGAGACTCATGAGTTCCGAAGAAGCTGCTGCATCAACTAAAGAGTCTATCCTTGGCAGCGGGAACTCATCCTTCGGACAAGCCTTGTTGAGATCTGTGAAATCAATACACATTCTCCACTTTCCATTGGCCTTCTTCACCATAACAGTGTTAGCTAGCCATTCTGGATACTTCACTTCTCTGATAACTCCTGCACTTAGGAGTCTTTTTACTTCGTTGCGAGCCCCTTCGGCCTTGTCATCAGACATTTTCCGAAGCCTCTGCTTGCGGGGTCTGAAGGATGGGTCAACATTGAGCGAATGTTCAATAACATCCCGATTCACTCCACAAAGATCATTGGCTGACCATGCAAAAACATCTTTATTGTTGAATAAAAACCTTATCAAGGTTTTCTCTTGATCTTCAGATAATTGCGAGCCCAATAGCACCTTCTGTTCTGCTATATCCTCACACAGCAGCATGGGCTTCGGCTGATCAGCCGAAGCTGCTTTTTCCCTCCTGAACTTGTACTGTTCACAAGCTTCAACTCCATCTATATTATGGATTGCCTTGGAATCAGTCCAGCTTCCTTCGGCCCTTCTGGCAGCTTCCTGACTCCCATGAATAGCAATAGGCCCTTGGTCCGAAGGTATCTTCATGCAGAGATAAGCTGGGTGAAGAATTGCTTCAAAAGCATTTAGGGTACCACGACCAATGATGGCGTTGTAGGGGTATTCCATGTCAACAATATCAAACACAATTTGCTCAGTCCTTGTGTTATTAACAAATCCGAAGGTTACCGGCATGGTAATCTTCCCGAGTGCCACAATCTGCCGCCCTCCGAAGCCACAAAGAGGGTGCGTAGCATCATGAATCTTGTCTTCAGGCTCTTGCATCTGTCTGAAGGCTTTGGCAAATATAATGTCAGCTGCACTGCCTGTGTCAACTAGGACATTGTGAACCAGAAACCCTTTGATCACACAAGAAATGACCATAGCATCATTGTGAGGATAGTCCTTGAGCTGAAGATCTTCCTGAGAGAAGGTAATTGGAATGTGAGACCATTTTGACTTAATGAAGGGTCCCTGTACTCCAACATGCTGCACCCTTCTCTGAGCCTCCTTCTTCTGCTTTTTGTTAGCTGGCTCTGAGCAAGAACCGCCTGTTATCGGGAGCACCAGCTTCGAAGCCGAAGCAGCTCCAGCTTGAGTGTTGAACGAAGCCATCAACTCAGAAAGGTGGAAGTGAGTTGACCGGAGGTGGGCGCCAATGTTGGGGACTTGTTCTCAAATGCTTCGAATTAAGAACAAGGCAACACAGAAAATGTTAAGTATTAAGGTCCTTCGTCCTTCATGACGATATATCCCTTCGGGATATATAGCATCTCGGACGAAGGTTATAAAGAACATACCTTCGTAAGCATAACAATGAAGAATAAAGCATTCATATAAATCATGAAATAAACATGTAAATATTATCATAGAATTATCTCTACTTGTATTGATGAATATAAATGACTTTGAAGTACAAATGTACCTTCGGTCTTGCGGAAGGCAAAAAGTACGAATGTGATGCGAAGGCAAAAAGCAGGTTCGCGTGAACAGTACAGAGGTACTGTTCATCTATTTATAGACACAGGTCGCAGCCTGTGACAAATTACAATTATGCCCCTTGCGGAAGTTTACAACATTGACTCGGACATACATGTATAAAAAGGTCATTCTGCCTCTATGTCGGTTTAAAACGCCGAAGCTCCATGAAAAGGGACCTTCGGCCATCTCTTAGAAACGGCTTTGGCCGAAGCTGCTTCTTCGTGTGAGACCTTCGGCGTACCGAAGCACGACCCCAACAATTGGTGAAGCTAGTTTTTATTTTTCCCACACATTCTATGGATTTTTCATAACATTTTTCTCTTGAAGAGCGAAGTTCTACAACCGTTTTCTCCCAATAGTTTTTCCAGTAATCACTGGCGTCTCGGTCAGCTTCGGCGATAGCACATTTTAATCTTGCTTCTAAAAGTTGTTTCCGAAGATCCTCAATTTCGCATTTCTGAGCTTCAGCTTGGGCTTTGGAAGTAGCTTCGTCTTCTTTTATTTTATTCACCAATGAATGTAATATTTTATCTTTTTCAAGACCTTCGTTCCTTAGTTCAATTACTTCGAAACGAAGGTTGTTCAAAGCAATAGTGCATCCTTCGTCTTCAGCACTTTTCCGCGCCCTGAGGGCGTTACTAAGAATGAGACCCTGCGAAAGGAGTGCGGTATTAAGTATAAGCAAATAAAAAATCTTTTGTTTTTAAGTGCAAAAAACACATTCACATACCTTTAAGCTATTATATGCTAAGTTGTCCGCCAGTTCATCTTTCGATAGCACCGAAAGCCCATCTTCTAGCGTCGGGAAACCGAAGCTTTTGCCCATCTCCCGGCAGACAGAAATCTCCTTGTTGTCTCGGAGACAATACAAGAAATCTTCCTCTCCGCTGCCGTTGAATATCAATGCCCCCTTTGGATATTTCAATTTTTGGGCATAGAATTGAGCTTCTCGCTTTTCTTTTTCAGACAGCCTTTTTCCCGAAGCATGTCGTACAATATAATCGAGAATTTCGGAAGATGCTTCAGGAGTAGGAGTGCCAGTTTGTTTAGACAGAATCTATTATGTAGCTTCTCTTTCCGTTTCTTCGGTTTCCAGGGATTTCTCCTTGGCGGGCTCTGAAGGCCTAGCTTCGGTCTCGGCATGACTCTTTGCAGCTTCGGCTTCAGTTTGTTTTGTTTCAATTCGCGTTTTTTAGGCTTCGGCTGTTTTTCCTGGAGTAGAGCTTGAAGTTTTTATTTTCTCCACTACATCTAGTACGTTGACCATCCTTTTCCTCTTGGGGGTCGTTGTAAGATCTTTTTGCGCCTTCGGCACTGTCACCTCTGCCGGAGGGCTTATAACTTCTAATATTTTTGTTCTTTCGACCTCTGCCTCTTCAATATTAATGGCCTTTGGCTCACCTGATTTGGCTGGTGATGCCTTCGGCATTGCAGACGGCTCTTCAGTTTTCTGCGTAACCGCAGGTTCTTTGGCTTCAGTAGCCGAAGAGGTTTCACCGCCAAATTCAGGCACTATGGCCGGTTCAATGAAGCGCGGTCGGTGAGTAAGGACCTTCACCTTTTTCCTCTTCGGCGCGGGCTCGCTTGGAGCAGCTGAAGCATCACCTTTCCCAGAAGTTGCACTTTTTCTTTTTCGCCCCCGTGACGGGTAGCAGTAGTCAGGGTACATGAACCTAATAGCATCAAAACTCTATTCAGTCTCTTCTTTTTCCGGCTTCCGAAGGCCGCAGATAGCTCATTATCTTCCGCTTTGGAGTACGGCCCAAGCAATTCATCACTTGTAGCTTCGACACACTTTAGCCAATCGTCGTTTGGCTCAATAAATTGGTCTCCAAATTTGAAGGTATATTTCAGTCGAACCAAACCAACTTCGTGGGGATTGCTGATGGCCTCTTTCGGCATCTCCCAGTTGACTACCAATGGCCATATCCTGTAGGCCACGTGTTCTTGGACTAAGTCCCTCGTCCCGATGAAAGAACAAACTATGCCAAAGGCCTTTCGGCATTCTTCGGCTGCTTCATCAATTTCTACCTTTGCTTTCCGGAGGCCGAAGCGCTGCCAGATAGGACGCATGATGATCTCTTTAATATCCTCCAGTACCTTTAAATCATTTTTCACATAAAACCATTCCTTCATCCAGTCTCCGGGCCATCTCTTCCGAAAGGTTGGCACGGGGCAGCTTGACCCAGAGCGAGCAACGAAGCTATAACAGCCAAAATTGTTATGATACTGCTCTTTACCCCAGGGCTTCGTCTCATATAAAAGTTCATGCATACTGCAGAAACTTTTTGCACTTGGCTCCAAGCCCTGACTCCTCACAGCCCATACGAAGATTCTCATTCTTATAATGGCATCGAGAGTAATCTGGTGAAGAAAAATCTGGAATATCTTTAAAACCTCAACCACGAAGCTGCTTAGGGGGAACCGAAGCCCAGCCTTGAAGAAGCTTCGAAAGATCACAGCCTCATTTTCTTCGGGAGTAGGAGAAATCTTGTCTCTGTTGTCAGCCTCACAATAGACACATCTCGAAAGTATCTTCCCCTCATATTGTCGAGATGACTTTGTTTAATAGTTGATTTTCCAAAAACTGCATGACTTGGTCGCCAGGGTCGATCTTCGGAGTCTTCCCCGCCACTTTCCACATCATAACTGTCACTATCACCGGTGTCTTCAGATAAACCTTCTAAAATCTCCCTAGTAATCTTCTCTGTATTTGTCTTTGATATTGATTCAATAAAGCCAAGATTCTTCTCCTCAGAAAGGCTCAGCTTCGTTTCAGCAACAGCTTTTTATCTTGAGACATCTTCGGAAATGCTGAAAAAGTGCTCTCAAAGCCGAAGCTTAGAAAATTTAAAAACCAAGCAAATGTTGGTGCGCAAGAGCTATAAATTGAGCAAGCAAGATCAGATGGCAAAAAAGCATGCCAAATGAGCTCGTGGTGTGCTCTTATTTATACGCCTGGTACGTTGAAAACAGGAGGGCCCCTCTTGTCATTGACTGTTGTTATTCTAGCAAAGGGAAGGTGTTTTTTGGACTTTTGGCTTAGGGCCTTCGTTCGTATCGCAATCTGAATTTATCATTCTAACAAATTAATATTGCAAGGGGCTACTGTTAGGGGCCTTCGGCTTCCGAAGGTCCTCAAAAATATGATTTAACAATGTTTCTGGAGTATAATATATGAGCAGGTACCTTCGGACTTGGATCCTTCGAACTTGGATCCTTCGGACTTGGATCAAAACCACAGTGTGAAGAAGTACAAGGAATACGAAGGATGGCGCAGAGCCGAAGATATGCGCAGGGGAGCTTCGGCATGATAGCATAGAAGGAAACCGACTTAAAGATGAAAAGGCTATTTAGACCTCGATGGATTGCTCGAGTTATTAGCAAATGTAAAGGGCATGGGTGTAATTTTACATGGGTTACGTTCCGTGCCCATAAATAGATGAACAGTGCTCCCGTACTGTTCACGCTGACTTGGCACTTGCTTTTGCGTCACGCTTGTACTTTTACCTTCTTTTCAAGCCGAAGGTACATTTGTAATTTGTTATCATTTCTATTTTTCTATAATAATAAAATAGAAATGAGTTGATAATAATACATAACTGTTTATGTTATCTTTTGTATTTCGTATGTTTCCCTCTTCATTATTTATATGTTGTATTAATGAAGGTACGTCCTTCATAACCTTCGTCCGAAAATCATTATCTCTCAAGGGAAATAATGCTTCGAAGGACGAAGGACTTTAATGTTTAACATTTTCTGTGCTGCCTTGTTCTTAACTCATAGCATTTGAGAACAAGTCCCCAACAGGCTATATGATGAACATTGTAATTTTTATCATCAACAAGAAAGCCTTCCATTCCCAAGCTAGTTGGGTTGGCTACATCCTACATATGAGACCAACATGAGACACAAAAATTGAGGATATAAAATCTAAAGCGGTACAATATTAAAGCCTAGTCTTCTAAGAAGAAATGTGAATCTTGTCAAGTATATAATATAGAATACCCAAAATTTTGGGGCCCAGTAAGCATCGCATAGGCGCTGGTAGTAACTAGTAATTCCCAAAATTGTTGTGTATGACTAACTATCAATTCAATGATACGCGTTGGTAGTAACTAGTAATGCCACATTTTTCTTCCTCCTATAAAAGAACCCTAACCTATTGTGTAGTAAGTTCGCAAGGGCCAGCACACAGTTGTCTTCAAACAATGATCTTATTCAATCGTACAACTTCTGGGACACTTTGTTAAATATTAGTCATACACTATTGCTAATACTAGTAATCTATGTTAGTTCATCTGTCCAGAATTATGTGGAACATGTTTTACAGTTTATTTCTAGGTATTTATTATTGTGTGTGACCACACATCAAAGGTACATTGCACTCATGAATCATGTACCTTGGTAAAGAAGCATGCTCTCTTTGCAGTGTAGAACCTCTTTCTCCTTCTCACTATGATGCTCCTCAAGATGTGCAAACTGCCTTTTGAACGGATGAACTACACTGCACAAATATATTAGTATTAACGATCCTTTTTTAAAAAATGGATGTGAAACTGTGATTCTGAAACTACGATTCTGCAAAGGGAAAATTCTGAAACTGCTATTAGCGTCGGCACCAAAATAATTCTAGGCATGTCAGCACCAAAATGTTTCCTAGTGTGACTGATAGCAAGAAATGTTGAGATGTGCACATTGCTTCAAACAAATGCCTATGCACAACACACTTAATTATTTTCTCTCAATGCAATTCAGCACACATTACTTCAAACAAATGGTTGTGCACATTCCAGTTTTATTAGTATGGCTAAGAAAGCAGCACAAAAGAGCCAAGCATATTGCATGTATTAGTAACTTATCATTAAACTTTAAAGATCAATACTGATTATGACTGAAAATCTATTTAACTTTGATTTGTTTTGTTACAGGACTCGACTGGTGATTTGAATCTTTGACTAGAAAGCCATGTCTCAAAATAATAGGAGTTGGATGCGCATGCACTTCACAACAAATGAGTGGCAAACAAATTTCAGAAAGTTCATACAAACTACATTTGGTGGCACTGCTAGAGGAGAAACTGCACCATGTCCATGTTCAAGATGTCGATGAATGTCCTACAGAACACAATCTCAGGTTCAGAGTCACTTGGTTATTAGAGGGTTTGATGAGAGCTTCATCGAAGAAGGAAACCAAGCAAATGATTCAGATGAGGGCAATGCTGCAGCGGTTGTCAATGATGATGAAACAGGTGACAGTGGTTCTGTGGCCGAACTAGTTTCAACGCTAATCAGTGGTGCTATACATGAAGACATCATAGGAAATATTAATGAAGAGCCAAATGAAAAAGCAAAGGCATTCTTTAATCTATTAATAGAGGCGAAGAAGGAATTGTATCTAGGTTGCAAGGAGGTCACTAAGGTATCTTTTATAGTAAGGCTCTTTCAGATTAAATGCATGTTTGGTCTTAGTAAAAGTGCATTAGTGGCCATACTTCAGTTGTTCCAGCTTGTTCTCCTAGAAGGCCACTGTGTACCGGACACATTGGATAAAGTACAAAAGGTTATTCATGATCTTGGCCTTGACTACCAAAAGATACATGCATGTGTCAATGATTGTTTGTTGTTTCAGAAAGAATATGCAGCCATGGATACATGTCCAACATGTGGTGAGTATAGATGGCAACCAACGGTTTCTATGCATCACGAGGAGGCAACCAACAAGCGTGCCCCACGGAAAATCCTAAGATATTTCCTAGTTATTCCTCGATTGCAAAGGTTGTATATGAATTCGACCACATCTGAATATATGAGTTGGCACAAGGAGGGCTTAGTCCAAGATAACAAAATGAGGCACCCTGCTGACTCTAAGGCATGGAAGCATGTAGATAACATATACAAAGATTTTGCTTCTGATCCTCGTAACATTCAGTTGGGTCTTGCATCTGATGGCTTCAATCCATTTGGGATGGTCAATGTTGCATACACTATATGGCCTGTCATTTTAATCCCTTACAACTTGCCACCTTGGTTGTGTTTGAAACAACCTTTCTGGATGTTGTCAATGTTGATACCCGGTAAAAACTCTCCAGGAAACAATATTGATGTATATTTGCAGCCTCTGATTGATGAGCTCAAAGACCTTTGGGGAAAAGGTGTTGAGACATGGGATGCCAAGGAGAAGAAGAATTTTAATTTGAGAGCAATTCTTCTCTGGACAATTAATGACTTCCCAACATATGTGACGTTATCTGGTTGGAGCACAGAAGGCAAGTTTGCATGTCCATACTGCCACAAGGATACCGACTTCTTATGGTTGAAATGTGGATCCAAGCATTGCTACATGGGACATCGTCGGTTTCTGCCTATGGATCATAAGTGGCGCAAGAACAAGGCCAGTTTCAACAATACTATGGAAACAAGGGAGCCTCCAGTGCCATTGAGTGGTGAAGGGTTCTGCAACATTATGAAAGTTTTGAGCAAATCACTTTTGGGAAGTCTTCAAGGAAAAGGAAGCAGCGTGAGGAAGAAACTAGATGGCATAACTGGAGGAAAAAGAGTATTTTTTGAACTACAATACTGGGAAAAATTGCTCATAAGGCATAATTAGGATGTGATGCACATTGAGAAAAACATTTGTGACAGCATATTGGGGACTTTGCTAGGTATGGAAGGGAAATCTAAGGATAGCGAGAAGGCTCGACTTGACATGGAGCATTTAGGCATCAGGAAGGATCAACACATTGTGCTCGGGAATGGAAAATACACCTTGCCAATAGCACTTTACACATTGGGTAAGGATGAGATGACATGGTTATGCCAATTCCTAGAAGGTGTGAAGATGCCTAATGGTTATGCCTCTAACGTTAAGAGGAGTGTGGATGTGAACAAGTGTAAGGTATCTGGTCTAAAAACTCATGACTGTCATGTTATTTTTCAGAAACTATTACCCATTGCAGTTCACAATGTTTTGCCAGAAAATGTTGCTCTTCCATTGATTCAACTTAGTAGGTACTTGTAAGACCTAGAATTACATTTTGGTGATTTAGTAAAATTATCCAAAGATTTTGAATTAAAATATCTTTTATAAGGTTTTTCTTACTTTTAAAGATTTCATCTCCTAAAGCAGATATAGTTACTAATAAATATAAAAAAATTAAAATTTAAAGCATATCTTTATCATACACTAGAAGTTATTTTTGCCCTGAAATACCTATTTATGTGTGTACGAATTTCATATTTAAAAGTATTTTCTTAATTGCGATAATAAATGAGTAATTAATATAAATACTATAAATATTTGCATTGGCATGCTGGATATTTTTGATTGTGCATTTAGTTTAAATTTAAAACTCAACTCAGAATTAAATTCAAAAATTGTAAATTTAAAAAAATACAAAACATAAAATAAATAAATAAAATATATAACTTTGCATACATGCTAGGATCAGTTGAATTCTTAAACTCAGATTTGAATAGGAATATTTGAAAACAAGATAAAATAAAAATAAGACGTAAGGAAAAACAAAAAAAGGAAATAAGCAGAAGCTTACTGGACGAGTCGTTTCTCCTGGCCAAAATCTTCACCACGATTGTCCTGGTCGATCGACCAGCATGGTGCAGCTCGACTTGGTGGCCACGTTCCCTCCTGCTAGTTTTTCTTTCTTTTTTTAATCCCCTAGCCAGAGATGACATCACCACGACGTCAGGGCTGACTTCATCTATATTTCAATGGCGCGTGGGGCCACAATCCTAGAATCTTCTCACAGCCGTTTCGCTGTGATCCGAACGCGTAAATGTTGGGTCGTTCATCGCGGCTCCGCTCGGAGTTGCCTTGGCTTCTGTGTATATATTCGGCCCCCAGGCCCGGGGCATCGAGCTCATAACGTCGGAGAACTTCGTTTGCCGCGCGGTGCTCGTCGTGCTTGGCTGCCACCTCACCAAGAAGTACTCTGAGGGCCCCCGGGTGCTCGCTACTACGGCGGGAATCAGCACATCAATGCCATCGTGCGGCTCTGCCATGTGCGCGCCCGCAACATTGCAACAGAAAAGAGAGGAGAGAGAATTGGTGTGCGCGGGGTAGGATCTGGGTCTCGACGTGGCTTTCTCGGCGAGCAGTTGTTGCGGGTCGTGCAGAGAAGGCACGGTTCGAGCAAAGGCTCATCAGGTTCTGCCCAGCATCACCAGGTCGTACCGTGGACATCTCTGTCCTCATCTTTGTCGGTAGATAGGTACTTTAACTCGAGTTCGTTCTTACTTCCGCTTTAATTTCAACCCGGTTGCTTTTGGATTAATTTGCTAGGGGGCGGCGACACGGCCGTCGCCGGCATGCCCGCCATCGCGGTTGCACTGGGCGGCGCAGCCTGGTCACTAGCAGGAGGTAGGTGAAGGGGTGATGGCTGTTGATCGCTTGCTAAACGGTGAGGATTAGATCTCCTGTTGTCACATTGAAGCCGAGATCTAAGCCATTCATTTGGAGTTCAACGGATATGATTAGACCGTAGGTGAGTTGTTCGGTTAAATAGATCCGGGCCTTTGGATTTCGATCCAACAGTTGGCGCTGCATACCAGTTTAGAGTTATGAAGATTTAATCTGGGCCATTGAATCAGATCCAACAGCCAGAATTCGTGGATACCCCTTCGGCTCTACGATTTGCATATAAGCCCCTATATTTCTAATAAACCAACCCGCCGTCCTCGCGGGAGTAGTCTGAGTCTGGTAGAGTTTTGCAAATTTAACCCTAGTCTCTCTGATATTAGTGTCCTCGGTCCAGAACACTTAGGATATTCAGAAATTAATAAAGAAATAGGTTTTTAGTATAAAAATAAATCCATAAACTTGTTTAATCCATATTTAACTCCGAATTGACCCATTCTAGTTTCTATAATTTTGTATTAATATTGTTTATCACCTAGTACCTTTGTTTAATCATGAAACTCGAATTAAAATTTCTCAATTGAATTAATCTATTCTAGGTGCTAAATAATTTCAGAAATTCATAACTCAATAATCGTAACTTCATTATGATCCATTCTAGTTGCATGAGTCTCACAATAATATTTATTATCATCTGATAACTTTGTTTTGTCATGAAATATGGGTTAAAATGTTGCACTTAGTCTATTCTATATTTAACCACGTGGATCTTCGAAAAACCATAACTCGATAACTGTAGCTCTGATTTTAGTGGTTCTCGAACCCACGATCTCGTAGCAGCGAGTAGATTACTATTACGCAGTTTATTCTTATGTTTGGTGTGATGTTAATTTTGTCCATACCATGTTTGTTTGTATTGCTACGTTTAGCAGTGAGGACACGAGTCACCTGAAGAGCAAGTTGGTACCTAGAATCTCAAGTGCCAGGCAAGTTGTGTCCTTGATCACTTCCTTTTTACCCAGTCATGTTCTTATTAATCATAATGATCTGCATAGATTAATTTTGATGGGACCCAATAGATTACCCTAGATTTGACTATCTTTATACCTTGATTACCACTGAACTTTTGGGTAGTACATGCTATTGCTTTATGTGGTTTTGGGTATGGAGATACACATTGTTCACGATTATATTTTTATTATCTATTTATTATTTACTGTTCATGTTAAGATCATTATGTTAATGGGAACATGGAGAACCACTCGGGAAAACAGTGCTACCACAAGGGTTTAATGGACGCCCTTGGCTGATTAACTAGGAAAGCTAGTGGATGACTACCTTACCCGAAAGGGGCAAGGGCAGTAGGGGAGTGGTCAGTGTAGGGAGGTCCTTGGTTGATTTTGCTGCGATGGCGGTCAGGCGAGGGATTCCTGCATTGGAGCTTCCTATAAACTGTAGCGGGTTTTCTGAAGCTAGTAGAACTTTGTAAAGGCCTCGTAGTGTTACCCTGCCTCGCCTCCTCGGTAGAGGTGTATGGGATTGGCCGTCTCTTGGCAAATGGGTAACATGACTTGTGGGTAAAGATGTGCAACCTCTGTAGAGTGTAAAACTGGTATACTAGCCGTGCTCACGGTCATGAGCAGCTTGGACACTCACATGATTAAATTATAGAACTTAAACTCAATTTGTCATATGCATTGCATCGCAGGTGAGGTTGTTACTTTTGTTCTACTACTTAATTGGGTTGGTATTTACTTATACTTAATAATTGCTAATAAAATTTTGACCAACTTTAAAAGCAATGCTCAGCTCTAACCATCCTCTTTGGTAAGCCTTACACTTCACGTGAGCTCCCACCTTTGGCGAGTTCATGCACATTATTCCCCACAACTTGTTGAGCTATGAACGTATGTGAGCTCACCCTTGCTGTCTCACACCCCCACAGGTCAAGAATAGGTACCACATGATGAGGCGCATGGAGGATGTTGTGACGAGTTCGTGAGAGGTCTAGGTCGTCGTCTCCCAGTCAACTTTGGGTTGCTGGACCGTTGTCTCCTTATATTGTAATTATTTATTTATTTTGTACAGAACTCCTATTATATAGTAAAGATGTGACATTCGATCATGTGCCATGATTCATCATATGCGTGAGAGTTGGTCCCAGCACACCTAGTGATTATGTTCGCGCCCGGGTCTTGGTGCTCCGAAACCCGGGTGTGACAGTACTTTAATGCAATATGTTCAAAGGAGCTGAGTGCTGAAGATTTAGTGCAGTTGAGCACCTCGATTCCTGAAACCCTTTGTCGGCTTGAGATGATTTTCCCACCAGCCTTTTTTGATATAATGATCCATTTGCCGATTCATCTAGCTAAAGAGGCTAAACTTGGTGGACTAGTGTGCTATAGATGGATGTATCCAATTGAGAGATATCTACGTACTCTTAAAGCCTATGTTCGGAACAAAGCGCACCCTGAAGGCTCGATGGCTGAGGGATATATATTAGACGAGTGCATGACATTTTGCAGTCGCTTCTTGCAAGACGTGGAAACCAAGCTTAATCATGCAGACCGTCATGAAGCTGATGCTGTGAATGAACCACCATCTGGCCTAAGCATATTTGCCAACATTGACTACACTAAGAAAGAATTCATTGTCGAGTCACTTTCTAGGAGTGAGCTGCAGCGGATGAGGCACTACATATTACAAAATTGTGATGAGGCTACTCCATGGATAAAGTAAGATCTTATTTCAAAATCTATATTTTGATACTATGCATTGGCATGTTTCATAGAATTTGAATTACCTGAAGCCCTCTTTTAAAATATTGTAGCGAGCATATGGACGAACTAAAAAAATTAAGTACACGGAATGTTGATCAAAGGCACAAGGAACAATTTGTAGGTTGGTTTGAGCGAAAGGTAGGTTGTGAGTAATTTGTTTTATTTGTAATCTCATCCACTAACTGCTGCTCCATATTATATTTGCAAATAACTTAAACATATTTCGTTGGCTGCAGATCAGCAAACTAAATCAACAATGGAAGACAAGTGACCTGCTCTACACACTTTCACAAGGACCAGACCATCGGGCTCGTGTTTTCAACAGATGGTTCATCAATGGATTTCTTTTTCGTACAGAAAAAATAGAGCAGAACCTATGCACACAAAATAGTGGTGTTGTTGTGAAAGGAGATGAAAGCTTCGGTAATATTGACTGGTATGGTGTGATTAAAAAAATTATTGCACTAGATTTTCCTCAAGGAAAGGAAGTTGTCCTCTTTCAGTGCAACTGGTTCCATGTTCCTACCGCCAAGAACAAAGGAAGAGGCTACCAAAGGGATCAGTATGGAATTGTTGATATTGATAAAACTCGGTTGTGCTATTTAGATGAGCCTTATATTCTTAGTTCACAAGCTGAGCAGGTATTTTATGTCAATGGTACAAAGAAAAAAGATTGGTGCACTGTTGTAAGATTGAAACCCCGAAATCTGTTCGCCATGCCAAAATCTGAAAAATCAGAAATTGATCTTGATTCAATAGATGTGGGATTGGAAGGCATGAGTGTTTTAAGCAGTGATGAAGTATTGGTGAAGTGGAGAAGGTCTGACATGGAAGGTGTAACCAGTGATGCTTGTGTCATTGAGAAAGCGCTTGATGAATTTATAGAAGAAACGTATGATATTGGGTTAGAAGATGAGGAGGATGAATAAGACAACACATACATTGATGATGGATATGTAGCACCTATGGACTCATCATGAGACTCAAATGATGATGATTTTTTTGTTTAAAAGAAAAGTCACAGACTATTGGCACACACTGAATTGAGGCAAACACGTACAATCGTGTAACTATTATATATTTCATTTGTAATGATCTTACAATCACGTACCTCTTATTTTTATATTCTTAATAATGTATGCACCAACTTATCTATATGTGTTGGGCCTATGCTTCGTCGCCGAAGGTCTTACAGGAAGAAGCGGTCTTCAGCTGAAATTGTTTGTATAAGATGGCCGAAGGTTCCTCTTCGTGGAGCTTCGGTATTACAAACCGACTTAAAGATAGAATGACCTTTTAGTCCATAAAGGTCTGAGTCAATGTTGTAAGCTTTTATAAGGGGCATACTTGTAATTTCTCACAGGCTGCGTCCTGTGCCTATAAATAGTGAACAGTATTCCTTTACTGTTCACGCATTCTGGTAATTACCATCGCATCTTCTGGAATCCAACCTTTGTCAAGGCAGAGGTATTATTGTATTCAATGATTCAATATATTAAGTAAATATAATATAATTCGTTTATGATTTATTTACCCCTTTTTATACCTTTAATTTTATGTTGTCTCACAATATGTATTGAAATTTTATTACGAAGACTTAAGCTTCGTAATTTTACTCTCATCAACCTTCGTCCAAGGCCCATTATCCTCAAGGGAATAATGTTTCATGGACGAAGGACGTTAACATTTAACACTTTATGTTGCCTTGTTCTTAATTCATAGCACTTGAGAACAAGTCCCCAACATTGGCGCCCACCTCCGGTGAACTCACTTCCACTTTTTGAGCTGATGGCTTCGTTCAACGATCAAGCTGGAGCTGCTTTGGACCCGAAGCTGGTGCTCCCGATCACAGGTGGTTCGTCCTTAGAGCCAGCTAACAAGAAACAAAAGAAGGAAGCACAGAGAAGGGTACAGCATGTTGGGGTGCAAGGACCCTTCATCAAGTCAAGATGGTCTCACATTCCTATTACCTTCTCCCAAGAGGACCTTCAGCTCAAGGATTACCCACACAACGATGCCATGGTTATCTCTTGTGTTATCAAAGGATTTCTGGTCCACAATGTCCTGGTTGACACAGGCAGTGCAGCTGACATCATATTTGCTAAGGCCTTCAGACAAATGCAAGAGCCAGAAGATAAGATTCATGATGCTACACATCCTCTCTGTGGCTTCGGAGGAAGACAGATTGTAGCACTGGGCAAGATCACCATGTCAGTGACCTTCGGGTTCATCAACAACACTAGAACTGAGCAAGTTGTGTTTGACATTGTTGACATGGAATACCCTTACAATGCAATTATTGGTCGTGGCACCCTCAATGCTTTCGAAGCAATTCTTCATCCTGCCTATCTTTGCATGAAGATACCTTCGGATCAAGGACCCATCGCTATCCATGGAAGTCAGGAAGCTGCCAGAAGGGCCGAAGGCAATTGGACTGACTCAAAAGCAATCCATAACATAGATGGAGCTGAAGCTTGTGAACAGTACAAATTTAGAAGGGAGAAAGCAGCTTCAGCAGATCAGCCGAAGCCTATGCTCTTATGTGAGGACATAGCAGAGCAGAAGGTGCTGTTAGGCTCTCAATTATCCGAAGAGCAGGAGAAAACCTTGATAAGGTTTTTGTTCAACAACAAAGATGTTTTTGCATGGTCAGCTAATGATCTCTGCGGAGTAAATAGGGATGTTATTGAACACTCGCTCAATGTTGACCCATCCTTCAGACCCAGAAAGTAGAGGCTTCGGAAAATGTCAGATGATAAGGCCGAAGGTGCTCGTAACGAAGTCAAAAGACTTCTCAGTGCAGGAGTTATCAGAGAAGTAAAGTACCCAGAATGGCTAGCTAACACTGTTATGGTAAAAAAGGCCAATGGTAAGTGGCGAATGTGTATCGATTTTACAGATCTTAACAAGGCTTGTCCGAAGGATGAATTCCCATTGCCAAGGATAGACTCTTTAGTTGATGCAGCAGCTTCTTCAGAGCTCATGAGTCTGTTAGACTGTTATTCAGGCTACCATCAAATCTGGATGAAGAAGGAAGATGAGCCGAAGACTAGCTTCATAACTCCAAGTGGCACATATTGCTATCTTCGGATGCCTGAGGGGCTCAAAAACGCTGGAGGAAGTTTCAGCAGAATGACTGCGAAGGTTCTCTAGTCTCAGATAGGCAGAAATGTGCTAACTTATGTTGATGACATCATTGTAAAAAGCACGAAACAGGAGAATCATATTGCTGATCTGCAGGAGACCTTCGCCGGTTTCAGACAAGCTGGTTTAAAGCTGAATCCAGAAAAATGCGTCTTCGGAGTAAAGAAGGGGAAATTTCTTGGATGCTTGGTTTCAACAAAGGGAATTGAAGCTAATCCAAGTAAAATTGAAGCTATACTTCGGATGGAGCCACCAACTACAAAGAAGGGGGCTCAAAGATTGACAGGAAGGTTGGCATCTCTCAATAGATTCATATCCAGATCAGCAGAAAGAAACTTACCATTCTTCGAAGTGCTGAAGTCAGCCGAAGTCTTTCAATGGGGACCAATTCAGCAGAAGGCCTTCGAAGGGCTGAAACAGTATTTGATAGATCTAACAGCACTAACCCCACCTACGCCAGGGGCTCCTTTGTTATTATATGTGGCAGCTTCGCACTCAGCGGTAAGTGCAGCACTTGTCCAGGAGAAGCTTGATGGCCAAGTCAGGAAGCAGGTCCCAGTGTATTTTGTATCTGAAGTTCTTAGTATATCAAAGAAAAACTACACAGAATTGGAGAAGGTGTTATATGCTGTTTTGATGGCATCCAGGAAGCTTCGGCACTATTTTCAAGCTTACAATATAATTGTTCCTTCTTCACAACCTCTGAAGGATATTATGAGGAACCGAGAAGCTACTGGAAGGATTGGAAAATGGGCTGCAGAGCTCAACGAATTTTGTATTGAATATGTTCATAGATCTTCGATTCAGTCCCAGGCGTTAGCAGACTTCATTGCTGACTGGACGCCAGGGGCTCAGGAGGAAGAAACAAATAAAGACGCCGAAGCATGGACTGTGTTTTGTGATGGGTCTTGGGGAACCTTCGGAGCAGGAGCGGCTGCTGTGTTGGTTTCACCTTCCAAAGTTAAAACTTGCTATGCGGCAAAACTTGATTTTAGTTGCACAAATAACATTGCCGAGTACGAAGCCTTGCTTCTGGGTCTTCGGAAGCTAAAAGCAATGGGAATCAGAAGGGCCATACTTAAAACTGATTCCCAGGTTGTTTCGGGTCATATTGACAAGAGTTGCAAGGCTAAAGATCCGAAGCTTGAAAAATATCTGGATATGGTTCGAAGAGTTGAAGCTTCCTTCGAAGGATTTTCTGTCAAAAATATCCCTCGAGGACAAAATGAGCATGCTGATCTGCTAGCTAAGTCAGCAGCACAGGGGCTGCCCTTACCTTCGGATGTATTCTTCGAAACAATAAAGGCACCTTCGGTGGAACTTCTTGAAAGAGCAGTCCTCAATATATCTCCTGTTTATAGCGAAGATTGGAGAACTGAGATCATCTCTTACCTTCAGGGAAAATTCCTTTCAGATGATGAAGCTTATAACAGGAGGATAGAGGCAAGAGCTCGTCCATATGTCATGATAGAAGGGGAGTTGTTCAAGCATGGAGTTTGTGCTCCGCTACTCAAGTGTTTATCCAAAACCGAAGGTATAGAGTTAATGAAAGAAATACATGCAGGACTGTGTGGATCTCACATTGGATCTAGGCCGTTGCTTGGAAAAAATTTCCGCCAAGGATTTTATTGGCCGAAGGCAGCTTCGGATGCAGCGGAATTAGTCCAAAAGTGCGAAGGTTGTCAGAAATGTGCAAAAGATCAAAAACAACCTTCGTCCTTAACACAACTCATACAACCCATTTGGCCATTGCAAAGGTGGGGCCTTGACTTGTTAGGTCCGTTACCACCGGCCCAAGGGAATCTAAGATATGTTGTAGTGGCGGTGGAATATTTTTCTAAATGGATTGAGGCAAAGCCTTTAGCCACAATAACTTCGGCCACCGTCCAAAAGTTTTTCTGGCAGAATATTGTTTGTCGTTTCGGGGTACCAAAGGCTATTACTGTGGACAATGGAACACAGTTTGACTCCGAAGCTTTCAGGGATTTCTGTGATCAAATTGGTACGAAGATCCACTTTGCATCAGTCAGACATCCGGAGTCAAATGGACTCGTTGAAAGAGCCAACGGCATTATAATGACAGGAATAATGAAGTTAATCTTCAATCAACCCAGGGGAAAGTGGCCAGATCAGTTAACCAAAGTGGTGTGGAGCCACAATACGACAACATCAAGGTCTACAGGCTTTACTCCATTCAAGTTATTATTCGGTGACGAAGCAATAACTTCGGAGGAAGCTAAAACCGGATCAATAAGGGTAGTAGCTTCGGCAGAATCAGGTTCCGAAGCTGCTAATTCTGTGGAAAAAGATGCTTTAGAAGGGATCAGGCTGCAAGCCGTGGAGAACATCAATAAATATCAAGCCGAAACAATCAAATGGCGAGATAGAAAGGTTCGGCTAAAGAATATTGAGCCAGGACACTTGGTGCTTCGGAGAGTGGCCAACCCAGAAACAGTGGGCAAGTTGCAGTTGAAATGGGATGGACCTTTCTTAGTAGCATCTTCGTCAAGACCCGGTTCATACAGATTGAAGGATATGGACGGCAATGACATTCCTAGATCTTGGAATGCGGATGAGCTTCGGCGATATTATGTATAACTTGATGTAATTTTTCATATTTTTTATTTTTCTTTCATGGCACCCTTTTCCTTTCCGAAGGGGGAGAAAGGTTTTTAATGGGGCCATCACATGTAATTTCCTTTTTTAGTTCTATAAGAGCAAAATCCCCCAAGGAATGTAAATGTAAAAGCTGAGAGTGCACCATCGAGTGCCGAAAAGTAAAGGCGAAGAAGCTCCAAAGTCGTTCCTAAGGGAATGCAGAGCTTACAGCGAAAAGTCAACGCTGATACCGCCAAAAGTAAAGGCGAAGAAGCTCCAAAGTCGTTCCTAAGGGAATGCAGAGCTTACAGCGAAAAGTCAACGCTGATTCCGCCAAAAGTAAAGGCGAAGAAGCTCCAAAGTCGTTCCTAAGGGAATGCAGAGCTGAGGTGTGATTGTTTTGGCTATGAGTATGGCTTCGGATACGCGCTTGGACATTCATTTGCACATCACATTACATCATAGCATTTGCATTCATAGACATTCATCCAGGCATATGTAGGATAATCATCATCATGGCATAAATGCTTGCTTTGGCAAAAAGAAAAGAGCTTCGTGTACAAAAAGGAAAGCTTCGGGAAGAAGGGAAATGTTGTTTTCTATGCTTCGCTGCGTACGAAAAGAAGGGAAGGTGTTTTTTTCGCCTTCGGCTCAAAAAAGAACATTTCGTCCACATCAAAGCACTTCTCATACATCAATGGAAGGATAAGGATATATCACAAGGTATGAACAGAACTCATTAGAGACAAGTTTTAGTTACATTTACAAAAGTTATCTCAAAACTTTCTCAAGTACTGTCTACAGTCTACTATTTAATCTCCAAGGAGCTTCAGCTTCGGCGTCATTTTTTAATCATCGGCTTCGGCTTCGTCATCCTACATGAATAAGGTCGTTGTAAGTCAAAATCGGGCTTGCAGGAAAAGGTAAGCACAAGGTATGGTTTCTTACTGGTTCAAGGTGGCTACGAGCTTCGTCTCCAGCCTTTTCTCGCCCACCTTTTGTCCATATCATTTTTACAAATCTGTTAGAGATACTTCGGGCGAGATCAGGAATGTCATCTAGGATTGATGGTGATAAAGTGAAATTTGGCCTATTGACAATCTTTCCATGATCGCAGCCGGCTTTTAGGAAAGCTGCAGCAGTGCCCCGAGAAGCCACCCAGGCACAGAAGTCACCGTGCCCAGCTATGACTTCGTCGAGCTCGTCAATCTCACCCTCAATATGTTCGAAGGTCCTCGGTAGATCTTCGGCTGAGGGGGTGAATTTTTCACTGCTGGCTCCAACTGAGTGGAAAATTTTTCTTAATCGTTGAATGCATTTGTTGCTAAATTCCAAACATTTTTCTTGAAGGCTCGTCAATAAATTTCTCAAATCTGAACTTTGTTGAGCTTCGGCTTCAAGTTTTGCATTAAGATCTTGCTTTTCTTGTTCGAACTGCTCAGATTGGCGGAGAAGCTTCGTGTTCAGTTCTGTTATTTTTGCTTCAGCTTCCGCCAATAAACCTTCGGTTGCCTGGAGCTCAAAGTTCTTTTTCTCGATAGCATCTGAGTGCTCCTTTATTTTGCTTTCCAAATTTTCAATTATAACTTCGTGCTTCTTATCTTCAAAATCTTGTTGCATTTTCAAGGCTTTGCTCAACAGCATACTCTGCACGAAAACAACCTTCGTCAGACATGTTTTTATTATTAGAAACAATAAAAGTTAAGGGAAAAGTAGTTCACCTTGAAATTGGAGTAAAATAAACTACCAACGATATGTTGTCGTCGGTAGCGGCTGATGTCTGTCTCTAGCTTCGGAAAACCGATACTCTTTGACAGAGTACCGATAACTTTGGCTCCAGTTTGATCTCGAATACAATCTAATTTTTCATCATCAATGCCTCCGAAGAGGAGTGCTCCAGGTTTGTATCCGCAGGATTTGGCATACTCTCTAAGCTCTTCTATTTCAGTTTTCGATAGTTTTTCCCCAACTAAATTCTGGAACATGAAGGCTTCGTCTTCTGAAGCTTCATCAGCAATTTCCTTCCCTTTCCCCGACGCTGCGGTCGCGGCCTCTTCGGCGGCGGTGGTAGTTTCTTCTGCAGCCATGTCTAGCAGTATTTTGTCAATGTGTTCGATTGTGCTCTCCAGGTTCAAATCTTCAGCTGAGGCAGCTTCGGCAGCTGCGACCTCCGAAGGTGTAATTTCAATATTTGTCCCTTCCGCAGCCGCTGGTGTTTTCTGAGCTGAAGCTCTTGGCGGTGTCTTGTCAATTACTTCTGTCACAGTGATAATTCTTTGTCTCTTTGCTTTGATTATTTTCTTCGATTTTTCGGGCTCCTTGTCCTTCTGAAAAAACTTTGTCAGTTGGGGCCCCAGTGGACTTAGCTTCGCAGGTAAGGATTCAGTCATTACCTTCAGAATTTCCTCAACGTCAGCGGCAGAGGGTGATGCGGGGGTTTCTTCTTCGTCGGATATTTTACGCTTCGGAGAAGACGCTTTCTTCCTCTTCGGAATTTTCTTCTTTGGTAGTTCTTTTTCATCTTCATTTAAGGCTTCAGTTATCCTTTTCCTTTTTTGGCCTCCGGCACCTTTGTTCAGATTTTCGTAATCAGGGTATTCGAAACCCAGGGCGTCCAGCACTCGGTTTAGTCTTCGCTTCGGACGGGTGCCGAAGGCTGCGGTCATCAACTGATCTTCTTTTTTAGAATAATTGCCAAGTATTTCATTGCACATCACTTCAATCGTATCCAGCCACTCTTGGCAAGGTGTTTTAAAGTATTTCTTAAACTTGAAGTAGTAAGGTAAACGCACAAGTTCACCTTCTTTCTTCTCCCCTTTCAGCTTCGGCATTTCCCACTCTTTTACACTAGGAAAAACCTGGAAAGCCAAAAACTCCTGAACCAGGTCCCTTGTACTGATATGCTCTGCAACTATTCTGAATTCATACATTGCTTTTTGAGTTGGACCCTCTGGTGTCATGTTGCAGTGGGGGCGGGTTTCTCCGAAGGTTAGTTCAAGTGGACTTTGCACAAGCTTTTCCTTATCGTCATCAACCTTGACATAGAACCACTCCGATTTCCAGCCTGCTGCCCATTTGCTTCGGTAGCTGATCACAGGAAACTTTGTAGTTTTCCGATAAGCAAAATTATAGCAACCAAAATTGTCATGTAATCCATCCTTTCTAGCCTTCGTCTGATAGTGCAGCTCGTGAACTCGGCAAAAGCTGTCCGCAAACGGCTCCACCGCTTGGCTTCGGAGTGCCCAGATATAAACACTAAGCCTAACGATAGCGTTAGGGGTCAGCTGGTGAAAATAGATACCGAACCTCTTCAGTACCTCTGCAATAATCCCATGTAGGGGGAATCTTAACCCAGCCTTTAGGAAGCTCTTGAAAATAACAATTTCATCCTTCTCCGGCTTTGGGTAGTCTCTTCTCCCCCGAAGCGTAATAGCTTCTTCTGATTTTCAGTAAAAAAGCCTGACTTTACCATCTTGGACAGATCAGCCTTCGAAACAGTAGATTTCCCGAAGTCCAAGTGGCTGGGCTTGCTTGGCATGGCAATGCGATAATCATCTTCGGGATCAGTTTCCTCAATATCTTCTTCTCTTCAGCGATTGCTTGTTCTGCTTGTTCTGCATCATCACTAGGGATCTTTTCCGAAGTCACCAGCCCGGATCGTTGCATGGCTTCGGAGATGGGAACACTCTCCGAAGCTTCAGTTTCGCCCCCCTCACGCTCAACCCTGGCGGTAGAACGCACTCTGGCCATTTAATTATGAATGTGTGGAAATTTAATACTTTCTTCTTCCGAAGTTTTTTCTGACGAAGCAGGCTTCAAACTGGAGCTTCGTTTGATTCCGACAGACAAGCTTCGGCGATGGTTAAAAATTTTGGCAGCAGAACAGTGCAAATAGCAATGAGTGCTGTGGTAACTTCACACCTACTCATCTGTTTATATAGTACTGCAGGAAAGAAGGCGAAGCGCCAGGATTTTTACACCAGGCGGAAACCCGCTTGCACTCGCTGTGCGGTGGACCGCAGAGACCAAACAGTAACTCTGCAAGGTGGGACCGCTACGCGCTGGGAAATTGAATCGTTTCTCGACAACGAGCTCAGGGAAGGTGTTTTTTGGACCTTCGGCTCCCCGAAGCCTAAGAGACTTTTTTCACGGATCAAGCTCGTTACGAAAAACGATCTAGCACCGCAAAAGGGGCTACTGTTGGGCCTATGCTTCGTCGCCGAAGGTCTTACAGGAAGAAGCGGTCTTCGGCTGAAATTGTTTGTATAAGATGGCCGAAGGTTCCTCTTCGTGGAGCTTCGGTATTACAAACCGACTTAAAGATAGAATGACCTTTTAGTCCATAAAGGTCTGAGTCAATGTTGTAAGCTTTTATAAGGGGCATACTTGTAATTTCTCACAGGCTGCGTCCTGTGCCTATAAATAGTGAACAATATTCCTTTACTGTTCACGCATTCTGGTAATTACCATCGCATCTTCTGGAATCCAACCTTTGTCAAGGCAGAGGTATTATTGTATTCAATGATTCAATATATTAAGTAAATATAATATAATTCGTTTATGATTTATTTACCCCTTTTTATACCTTTAATTTTATGTTGTCTCACAATATGTATTGAAATTTTATTACGAAGACTTAAGCTTCGTAATTTTACTCTCATCAACCTTCGTCCAAGGCCCATTATCCTCAAGGGAATAATGTTTCATGGACGAAGGACGTTAACATTTAACACTTTATGTTGCCTTGTTCTTAATTCATAGCACTTGAGAACAAGTCCCCAACAATATGTATGCGCCAGCTGACACATACTTGGATGTAATCTTTTTATTCTGCTAATCATCCCAAATACACTAAGGATTTGAAAAATTGAGACAACTATGGTTTACGAGACCGACAACAACATCACCATAGACTTTAGTTACCTGAGGCCCACCATAGGCGCCTGGCTGCTTTGGGGTGTCCATGAGAAAATGGCACCACCAATTCTGAAGCTGAAACCTCATTAAGAGGCAAATGGCTGAAAGCATTGGAAATGAAAGAGGAACAATTAGCTGCTAGAAAAAGAAATGGGAACAAGAAGCCATTACACATAGAAAAAAATAACAACACATACATTTCTAAACGATGATGATTTTTAGAACACATAGAAAAGAAATGGGAATAAGAAGCCATTGCTGAACATATACATTTTCAGAACTGTCACAATTACACCTTATGTACAAGTATTTTCAGAACTGAAACTAAAAAGGTAAAACCAAGCACAATTGTCACAATTCTTTTAGACATAAAAGCTATGGCGCATAACCTATAAACTGATTATTCATGCACATACATAAATTAGGCTAGAAATGGGGAACAGTGGGACAGGCGAAGGGATAGGGTTCGGGGACTTGCCTAGACCCTGGAGAGAGGAAGCTGCTGATGGGACGTCGAGCTCGGCACGCGAGTTGTGAAGCATCTGTTGGACCTTCTCGTCGAGGACGGCGGATGGATAGGGTTCGCGTACTGGCATTTTTCTTCGTCCACTATCTCGACAAAACTATCAACTGAAGGCGCCTTCAAATCTCCAAAAAAAGAAGAGCCAGATCAGCAGACTACACAAGTAACAAACCACATCTCGGCTATGGGGGACTAGCGATACTCACGCGCGCGGATCTGGCAGTAGAGCGAAGCATTCTTGTGCGTGACGACGAGTGGCGCCTCGGCCGCGGAGGCATTGGCGGCGAGGACGACGAGGGTGATGCGCGCTTATTCAGCTCCTTCCCTTAGTCCAGATGTTGCGATTTTGGGATGGATACGCTACCTCCTCGCTGGATCTTTGACGGCAGTCTTCAAATCTGCCCTGAGTTTCCCACCAGGCAAGGAATTGCTACGGAAACACATCTGTGGAATATAGGAGCTAGTGGCCGTATGGGGATGGCATTAACCGGGAGACGGAGCGAGCAGATGAGGAGGGAAGAATGGGGTTGGCTCCGTATCCCTAGTAAGGAATCTCTGGTAGATGCCCACAGACGTGTCGAACGGCTTAGAGATGACTCACAGACAGACAGCCTCATACTCACTCACCGAGACAATGTTTAGTTAAGCACAACACATAGCTTATTCATCATTCCTAAGTAAACGATACTCCAATTGGTATTTACACATAATATACTTCAATGCTTCAATTGGTATCATTTAACTTATATGTGCCAAAGTTCGGATTATAAATAATTTGCCCCTCTTGATTTCAAAATCAAAGTGCAAGTCTCCTACAAGTATTCAAAACTTGTATGCACACTTCCAGAGGGAGGTTACTCTATAATCTAAATCTTTGAGACTAATGTCTGCTTTCAAGTCAATTATATGCAGTAGTCTCATTGAAAGAAAATGGAGTCCCCAGAGAAAGACAATAAGCTTCCACTACAAATCTACAAGTATTCTCATGTCTCAAAAGACTACAATTGGTATCATTTACATGTCTTCTCCTATGTTTGTTTAGACTATATTTCATATCTTACGCTTCCCATGTTGCTATAAATGCATATGTTGTCAAAATATATCTTTTACCTATGCATAGGGGGAGTTAGTCTAATAAAACCAGGGGGAATATTTCTTCGTCTATGACAAAGGGGGAGAATATTCTCTTAAAAGGAGAATACTCTTGTAGGAGGAGTAATCTTTTAGAACTTCAATTGACAAATCTTTTAGAGGGCATGTCTTAATTTGCTTCCTATATGCTTTTAATGTCTTCCTTTTTAGTGGTTGATGCCAAAGAGGGAGAAGTTTTATGGACCAAATCATGAAAAATATCAAACACCAAACACCACCAAATTTATTTTTTTAAATCTTTGATCTTACAAGTGGTTTTGGTATTTCAAGTACCTTTGGTCTAAAATAGGAAGTAAGTGAATTATGGAGTTACGGGTAGGCTTAAGTCCATAATCTCACTTTGAGGGGACACTCATGCACCTAGCAAGTAGATTGCATATTTTCATTGAAATGTTTGTTATATTTGCATGCTTTGGTTGTGTTGTCATCAATCACTAAAAAGGGGGGAGACTGTAAGGAAAATGTACCCTGGGCTATTTGGCTAAAAGAATTTTGGTGTTTGATGATCAACATAACCTGTGGACTAATGTGTTTGTATTTATAGTTCACAGGATGCGAAGAGGATTGGACTAAGGCACTAAGGATGCAACATCTCAAAAGAAGACATAAAAAGAAGTGTAGAAGTCCAAGACCCAAGAACAAAAGAAGCCCAAGGAATCAGCAAAGAAATCCATGAAGAGGGCAGTCAACCAGCGCACTCGTGGTGCACCGGACAGTGAACCGTAACCTGTCCGGTGGGACACCAGGCAGTCTGTGTAGAGAGGCCCACAACGGGTGCTCTCAGGCTGTAGCATCGGACTGTCCGATGTACATTGGACAATCTGGTAACAGTCAGATCCAACGGTCGACTGCTACAGACCACAACTGTCGACTGACGTGGCAGAGCACTGGACATTGAATAGTGCTTGTCCGGTGCGCTCGTTGACAGAAAGCTACTGCTTCTGTCCAACGACTATAATTGTGGGGGAAGGCTATAAATACCCCCCAACTGGTCATTTCAAGGTGTGGGAGCCCAAGCAACATACCAAGGCATATTGTAGACATTTCCAAGTGCTCAAACACCCAAATCTTAATAGAATCACTCGGTGATTAGCGTAGGTGTTTTTGCGAAGTGCTTAGGTTAGTTAGACCAATTATGCGGTTGCTCTAGGTGAACCCTAGTTAGTTGAGCGAGTTTAGAAAAACCACATAACCCCTCAGTCTCTTGCGTGGGCCGTTGTAATTGTACCAAGTGGGGCGAGAGTCTTGCGAGACCGTGACAACCGTGCTTGTGTCACGACTGCCACCGTGCACCGGTGGGAACGAGGCACGTGGCATTTCAGCTGGAAGCTCGATAGTGGAGACGACGAGGAGCGTCTGACAGGAGCCGCAAGCGGAGCACCACTTACACGTGGAGAAGGCCCGTGGCTCTCTACGGAGTTACTCGACCGAGATGCTTGGCCCTCGCATGAGCTACCCTTTTGCATAGGGGCACCAACGAGGATTAGTCGGAACCTTGCGTGGTTCCGGATACCTCGGTAAAAATACAGGCGTCATCCATGAGAGTTTGCATCTCTACCTTGCTCTTTACCTTTCACATTTATATTAAGTATTTAAGTTTCAATCTTGTCTTTATAGTTAGATTATTTAGAATTGAAACTTAGACTTTGCGATAGACAGTGGCGGACGCAGAACAAAATTCTAGGTGGGGCCGACAGCGCAAAAGACAAATCACCAAACTAGACCACTAGATAAATGTAGACTGATGATAATAACATGAATGTTAAATGATAATATCTAGTTTTTCCAAAATGATATGAATACCAAAAAAACCTTTTTGGCTACCTAAAGGAGAGCTGGAGAGAGAAAATAGGTGGACTGGCTGAGAACGAGGCATTGGAGCGGAGCAGCCGCATCGGTGCGTCATTGTGGCGAGTCGTTGAATATGTCGTGAGATGGCGTTGATGAGGCGGCAACAGGTGGGAGGACTGAGGGCAGGAGGCAAGGCAGCGATAGATGTCGATGGTGACAAGTGCAGCCAGTGTCGTGTTGCGACGGCACGGGACCCTAGTGAGTTAGCGAGAGACAGATGATGCCACGGTCCCACCAATTGCTTGCCCATCTATTGATGTGGACTAGGAGGCAAAGTATCAACATTGAATGCAGGATCCCGACAAGGCGATGAGCTGACGAGTAATGAGGAGGTAAGGTGGCGCTGCAGTGGGCGAGTTAGGTCACCGACTAATCAGCCAGTCGATGACTGAAGAAACGAGTGAGCCACGAGTGGGCTTGCACTAGAGAAGAGAATCGAATGGCTCATGTGAAGAGTGGACTGAGCAGTGAAGCGTCGAGAGAAAAATATGTCAAAACCTAGTTTATATTTGATTTGTCCATGTTTACTATATAAAAGTTTCTTTATTTTTGTGTGTACCTAAACCTAGATATAAGGGTTAAAAAAATTGAGGTGGGGCCATGGCCCACCTTGCCCACCCCTTGGATCCGCCCCTGGCGGTAGAGATAGCAATACTTAGACAAAACCTAGTTTGCACATTCTAGATTGTTTATTTGCATAGGTTTTGCTCTAGGGATTTAATTGTGGCCTAGTTTAGAGAAAGTTTTAGAAGTCTTAATTCAACTCCCTCTTAGGCATCACCGTTTCCTAAGTGGTATCAAAGCCTGGTTTGGCACATTTGAAACCCTCTCGCGCACTATTTTGAAAATAAAATTTTAACTCAAGGTTTTGATTGGCTTCCGGATTTACAATCAGAAAAAGGCGAGTCGTGACATTTTAAAATCATTGCCGATGTTGGTTTCGAATTTGGATTGGATATAGAGATATCGGGTCGGGTTGGATATGAATCAATTAGAAGCCGACACATTAAAGATTATGCTTGAGAATACGAATTCGGATAAAATATTTGGACATGGATCAAATATCGAGGAATCGTACATGGACACAGATTGGATGACTTCGGTCGAGAAGTTCGAATAAATGAGTTTGGGCAATAATTGCAAGACTGGATTGACTTTCGAATTTTGCATTCGTTTCATTAAATAAATTTTAACATGCTCTAGATTTGGCATTTCTCAAGACCGAATAATTCCGAATTTTGTGAAACTTTTATGAATGAACTTGATAAATGGCAATAGCAGCGATCGAGAAATCATTATCTCCACAAATGATCCGTACTGAGGTCAAATCTCACGACTTAACATGAGATAAACACCCAGAGTGTTACATAGAGAGTTGCAGATCTTAGGGGGAGAATTTTCATAATCTCGTAAATAAACCCTCAAATATTAAGTTTAAGTCCATCAGGGGATCTTGAAGATCATTTGAAACTTAGGTGAATACTCTTTTCCCTTATGTGAGTTTTCATGAAAATTTCTAACTTAAGGTTTTTAACGAAGTAAAATGTACAACACCATGAGCGTGAACGATGTACCTTTTCTTCAATATTTTTTCTTAGTGATTCTATGGAGTTTTGCAAGCATTGCATCTTGCCGCACAGACCCAAGAGGAGTATTGAGAAACCCTATAGCCCAACAAGGCTTATGTGACCATATATTTTAAACCCTAGCTTTTGTATATAAATAAGAAAAATCCCATCGTTTATTACAGACTTGAGTGAAGCAACCAACAAATATAAATAAACATATTCCTCTACCATTTATCTTTTATTTATTTTGTTTATATCCTACCTTCACACCACACTAAGGTACGTTTCATTCTGCTTTTAGTAACTGCTTCTACTTTGAAAAAGAAGAAAACTGAACCAAAGACCTCCCACTCAGTCCCTGCTTTCCCCATTACATTAGCTTTTTCGTAGTTCAACTTACGAAGCAGTCAAACCCCTTATTTTTCTAGTGAACTAAATTCAGAAAAATACTCACCTACCATCAGATAAGAGAGTATCGAACCATTATTTCTCTTTTTTCTCAGCAGAAAACAATTTTTTCACAACTGACAACACAAAAAACTTTTAGGCGCGCTCCAAGGATTCCCTCGATATCGCCCTCCCTTTATTTGGTGTACTAGTGTAAGGTGCTCTCCAACTACGTCCTCTCTTTCACCCCATCGCGAGGGTGAGAATGTTTGCTCACTATGTACATGAGGATTTCAAAGCTCCCCTTTTCATTAATGAATGCTCTTAATGGATAAATTAATTATTTTCAATTTTAATTACCATATAACAATGTGTATTATGTTATTACAAATATTGTATAGTTTTTTGAACTCCAGAAATGATGTATAAAAGTCAAATACTTCAGTTAAAGTGTAAAGAGGACGTGAATAAGGGAAATGGTTGGAGAAGAGAAAAAAATAGGGGATGAATGAAATAAGAGAAAGTATTGAAAAATCTCTTACCACGACTTCACCCTCCTCAAGCCCAGCGCCCGCAAAAAATAGTGCAGAACGAGCACTTGAACCCCATATAACAATGTGTATATTATGTTATTACAAAGTTTTTTGAACTCCAGAAATGATGTATAAAAGTCAAATACTTGAGTTAAAGTGTAAAGAGGAGGTGAATAAGGGAAATGGTTGGAGAAGAGAAAAAATAGGGGATGAATGAAAGAATAGAAAGTATTGAAAAATATCTACTATCTATTAAGAACCTAACGTGGGCACTGGTGCTACCACGACTTCACCCTCCTCAAGCCCAGCGCTCGCAAAAAATAGTGCAGAACAAGCACTTGAACACATACCCCTCTACTCTAGAAATTTGTGACTAACCACTATACCATACATACCTTAGTGTTTACAAAACAAAAAATATATTTGTAGTTTAGACGTCGCTCCCCACGCTCCTACGCCTCGTGGCAACGTATGGACACATACCTAATGAATAAATAATAAGAATAGAGAGAGAAGTAGACGTGGTAATGTATTCATAATATGATATGACCCTTAATAAAGTTTAGTTAAAAAATGAATGGTAATATAACCTGGTTTTAGTCTGATGTGACACTTAAATTTTATAGTATAAAATTTAGAATTCATTATCACCCCTAATGAGAAGAGACAAGAATGATTAGACTATCTTTAGCAGCTTACCTGTCCTCATATACATATTCAAACTTCACTCTATTAATATTATAATTTACAGTGTAAAATAATGTTTTAGATGACCAGATACGTAAATTGTTAGACATAGTCTTAGGATAATCCATAGCCTGCAAATGTTGTTTGCACACCCATTGCGTCACTACTTCCGAAAACCGCGCGCCAAAAGCTCCCTTCCCGCCTCCTCACCCTTTGGAATTTGGAAACTGCCCTTCCCGGCTTCCCCAAAAAGCATTTCCCCAACAAAAACAAGTTCGCAAACCCAGCACCTCGTATCCTCCCGTCGCCGCCTCGCCTTCCCCTGCGCTACCACCGCCGCTATCTGAACCCCAGCGCCTATCCGGTGAGCCGGAGGGGACCGCCGAGGATGTTTTACTCGCACACGATCCTCGCGCGGAAGAGCCCGCTGGGCACCGTGTGGATCGCCGCCCACCTCGAGCGCAAGATCAAGAAGCCGCAGATCGATGGCATCGACATCCCCACCTACGCAGGTCCGTCGGCTCCGCCCTCGCTTGCCCAAAGGCGCGTTTTTTCTTCTCTCTGTCGTCCGCCGGTAGAAAAAACTGGATCTTTTTCTCCTCCCATTCTTTTTTTTTTGGCGAGGGATTTTTGGAAGCATCTGGTGGAGGGTTAAAGGTGCGGTGTTCCCTGTGGCGCATTCGGTGCAAATGTGATGGAATCATGCGACAGAAGGTCAGTTGCGCGATAATTTGGTCCCCAACCGGCATTCTGCAAGTTAAACGGAGAAGGGGGCTTCTTTGGGTTTTAGTTCAGAACTGCGTATATGATATTCCCAATTAGGGTTCGCTGCCGGTATTTCCGTAGTGATTATGAATTTCCCGTAAGGAACGGTTATTGTCACAGTTTATGCAGAAACGCAAAAGGAAAAAGTACTTTAGCGCATAGGCTGTTTGCGCAGAAGATATGGCTTATTTATGGCCAAATATATGGCCTCAGCGTTGAGCCAGGAATGTACTTGTGAGATTATTTGGCAAACTATTGTGTCTTTTGCCTCATTTATTAGTCCTGGAACAGAACACGTGAAGTTATGCAGTGTTTGAAGTCGGCCGTGTTTGTTTGTAAGAGGTAGATCATCCTTATTTTCATTTAGTTGGACTGACGACTAAGGACAATTGGCAAAATCTTTGTGATTTGGTGAGCCCTAGGTTGGGCGTTTGGAAGAGTGGATGTGATTGAGTGATTTGTCTGTTGTGGTTGCTGCAAGTTAGCACCTCTCATTTCACTCTATTGTTTTGGATTTATTCTATAATGACCATCTCCAGTTCTAATTTCCTTAGAAAAGATGTTTCTTAGTATGTTTTGTATCTATATGTACCCTCTTGATTCTATACTACATTTAGGATTTCTGATGTCTTTTCGCTGTGATTTATTCTGTAAATCCTTCCCTAGTCTTCTAATGAATATCTTTTGCCTTTCCAGAAAGTATAATGTTCCCTGAAGTTCCAATTGCTCTAAGATTATCAGGGCATCTTCTTCTAGGTCTAGTTCGCATTTATTCATGGAAGGTGCAATATCTGTTTCAAGATTGTAATCGAATGCTAACTACAATGAGAACTTCATTCGCTTCTGTCCAAGTCGATCTTCCAATTGATGCAGACTGTGCTCCATTTGAGTCCATTACACTACCATCAACACTAAATCTTGACGCCTTGAACTTGGATGACGCAATTTCTCTGATGGAGTAAGTAATGATGTTCTTCATCATTGTTTTATATCATGCAATGCAAATGCTACCTATGTAATTTTCTTCTTAAACTTTGTGCAGTACGCCAGATAATCATCAGAAGACTCTTGATCAGATTACCTTGCCTGGTAAAGAAAGTTCACGATAGTGAATACTTGTTTATTCTTTTTTGAAGCAACCACCTGAGTCGAACCCCTAACTTAGTTTTTATTTTGATCGATAAACAATGTTCAACCATCAGAAGGAGAATATGTGATGATAGAACTTGATGAGGTATTCATACTATCCTACTGTGTTTTTTCTCTTCTTTTTTTTCTTGTTCATTAATATTTTACTTCACTGTGCAGGATGCCAGAGTAGAGCAATCAGGTCCTGCTCCATCATTACACATGGGACCTACAGCAATCGAGGATGAGTATGTCTCTTTAATATGTTTCCTCTCTTTCCTACTTGTGGATTCATGTCTCCTTTTCAATCATGTTCAGGACGTCCCCTCCATTTCATGATGGTTTTGGAGCTAATAACGATCCTAATGAAGAAGCTCCCATAGATCGTCCCATAGGCAATTCACCAGTGAATTCCAACATAGCAAATCTGACAGATGGAGCACTAGATCCACCTGAAAAAATGCGTGAAGCTCCACATGAGTTTCCTCACCTGAAATTAACAGAGTCCATCCTTGGAAATGATGACCCCATGGATTTGGACCATGATTCTTCACCTTTTGTGCAAAACAAGGCTATCACCCCTCCAGTTATTGATGAAACAACTTCTGCTGGTCGACAAGTACCTGGGAGATCCATTTCCAATTTACGTGCACCAAACACCTTTGATGCTTTTGCAGATGATGCACCCCTAAATTTTGGTTAGTATTTGTCTTGAAACATTACGTACCTGAAGTATTTGTTTGTTTGTCCAACTCTTGACACATTTCTTTTTACTTCTCTGGTTTTAGACATTCAGTTACCTGAATTTCGGCTTGAGCCATCTCCACGTCCAGTACAAGAGAACAAGGATAATAGAAGACCAAAAGCACAAGTTAGCAATAGAAATAGGAAGAGAGGGATGAAATTTGATTACAAAATTGTGCTCTCCAATGAGTAAGTTTTAATTGAGCCTCAACTTTGGCATGCAAGATTCTTTCAATGTGGAATAATTTGGAACAATGATTAATGTGATTTCTATTTTAACAGAAAACAATTGCTTCTTGCAGTTTCAATTGTTTGTGTGAAAGGGCCTCTAGTTGAGTTGGTTAGCTGGTCTGAGTAGCACTTCTTAGGTCTTGATTTCGACTCCCCATGGGAGTGATTTTTAGTTTGGAGTTAGAAAATTTCTCTTGTCTGTTAGATCCATAGTCACAGTTTTCGGATCGATAGGGTCGAGGAACGGGGTCGAGAAACGTGGTATGCTACCTGTGACCCCGCGTTTCCGGGTCGGGGACGACGTTTTCGGGTCGCTGCCACTGTACCCGTTTCTTGTGACTGGTCAGGTCTAAGGGCTGGTTTTGGTCCTGGTTCTAGTTCTCAAATGAGCTACAATACCACTATGTATATGTAGTATAAGGGTTCGATGGTTTTCTTGATCTGCGTAGGTATTCTTAATATAATACCTAGGGACTATCGGACTGTCTTACTCTCTGTAGGTCGAGTTTGCTTAGTTTTAATTGGGTACAGGGTAAAGTCTGTATCAGACTCTCGTCTGTTCTTAATATGATGATACATAACTCTTTTGTGTATTCGAGCAAAAAAGAAGATATACCTATGTTCTTGAAAGTCTGCATGCTAATATCCAGTGCTAGCTTTCTAAAGGCAGGGTCCTGAGTTTTCATAGTCTTTGATGTCCAATGCATTGCATACATGATACTTCATGATACACGGCGCTACCTTCGGGATGCAGTCAAGTCAAGAACAAACAGTGATCAGGCTTCTATTTTTATACATTTACATCTTTATGATTTATCAAGCAAACTTTTATGTTTTATGTTGTTTTGTGGTCTATGGTACATTGGTACATGTAGTTGTTGACACTATTCTACACCTGCATGTAGGGTAGCTATTTTGGTTTGCACAACTCAATACCGGTGAACATTTTAGGATCCATTCCATTACACAAATATATCATTCATATATTTTTACCATATAAAATGGTGCATTTGGTATGATAAATTCCGCATGCTGTAATTTTAATTGAGGTACTCTGATACCTGTGGCAATTCCATCTTTTCTTGCGCAGCTGTATGAGAAAGCAAATTGATGGTGCTGAACTAGATGAGTTGATCTGCAAGAGGAGAAAATTACCCCAGACAGCCCTTGATGTGTGGAGATTCAGCAGAACTAACAGACAGGGCAGCTTCTTGCTTGAACCTCTGCTGCATGGTAAGCTTACACCCTTTGATTTTCTTGGAGGCGTGTAGTTTGTTCAATCTCAAGAAGCCATTTCATTGTTCCTTTTCAGGGACGTGCAGTGATCTTCAAGAAACCTATGAGAGAAACTTCCCTTGTGTCAGTGGCCTTGATGCTGAGTGTAGCAATGTGGCTGGTGTAGCAAATGATGATCCGGATGCATCACTTGAACGGCAGCTAAGCCCAAATGTTCCTAGAACTGCGGAGCTGTCTTACCATGAGCTCACCCCAACGTCTCCAGGAAATGCAGAGGCACAGCCTGAACCACCTCTGCCAACCCTAAAGTCACCAGGAGCTGCAGGTGCAGTGCCAGACGATGATATGTTGCCTGAGTTGCCCCGGTTCTCACCAATAGATGTGCCATCTTCAATAAGAGGAAATGATACTCCTTACAAAACTCCTGGCGGAACTCCATCTTGGCTCGGAGGATCTGCTGTTTCTGAAATACCATCATCTGATGGGAACTATTCATTACCTGGACAAAGTACTCGTGACTCTGATAACATGTCATTCCTTTTTCCAATCAATGAAGATGATGAACACCCAGAGATCCCTGGTCTCATGAGTACACCTGGAGGGGTATCTAGTGTAGCTACTGGAACTACCGGATTAGGAAGCATGTCGGCTAGGACAAGGTAATGAGATGCGTTTCAGCTGATTGTATCTTCTTATTTGAGTGGAAGTTGTGACTTTTCATTCTGGTGTTGTAGGGCTGTTGCACTTTTCTTTAAGGATCATGCGTCTTCACCCTCAGATGATCAGCCTGGAAAATTCAGTTTGAACAAAATTTTGGAAGGGAAAACAAGGAAACAGGCTGCAAGGATGTTCTTTGAGACAACGGTAACATACCTGGCATGCAATTTCTATATTTACATGTTATATCTGCAGTTTGTCTCTCTTTTGTTATTTGGAGCTTTATTTTGAAGATCTATTTGTTTTTCCTATAGGTTCTGAAGAGTTATAATTACATTGATGTGCAACAAGAGGATCCATATGGAGCCATTGAAATTTTAGTTAAACCCTTGCTGTCAGCTGCCAAACTGACATAAGTTACTTGGAATCATCTGCAGGACCTCTTGTCCATCTGCAAAAAGATAGAATCCCCAAAGGCTACCTGAATATTGTTTCCGGGTGATCCTGGAGAAGGGGTCAAATGGGCGTAAACTTCTGTTAAATGTCGGCTAGGGACTAAGTTAGCTTAGTGAATATCAGTGCGAATACTAGTGTGACATCTTATACATGTTTATGTCTATTACTTTTCCTTTTCGTCCATTAAGAAGGTTTTCATGATATTCTGTAATATGACCTGTTTGGTCGCTGCCTAGCTTGCCACATTTTACCTAACTTTTCTGCTTAATGTTAGTTCTTTAATTCGAACGACTAACCTTAGCCAAAGTGTGGCACAGTTAGCCACGAACCAAATAGACCCATAATCCTTCTGTTTGGTTGGCGTGGGCAGCCATGCGACAAATTAAAGCGTATGCTGTTTGGTTCACTTTGGTCATGTTTGGTTCAACTTTTTTCTAACCAGCTTTTATGAGAATCTGCCTGTGGAGAATATATGTATTGTAGCAAGAAGATGAAGTGGACTAAAGTTTTCATGATCTAGAAAGCAATGAATTTTTACTATCATGATGACTCGACCGATTCTGTGTTCATATTGATTTTCGATGGTTTTTATCAAAATGATTTTTATAGAAGCGGACTGAAAAACTAGAGCGTTTGATAGTCCGTAACAGTTTTGGTTGCCAGAAGCTAAAATATCTCAAACAAACAGGACCAAATGTCTGATGTATAGGCTGAGCGGAAGCAAATTGAAGGGTGTGGCTAGGCTCAGGACCTAAGCCAAGGCGCTGCTCATGCAGCTGCACACAAACCAAGACTTTTTTTATGTTTCATTACATCTTCTAGTTAAAAGATCTAGTCACCAAATCGATTTTATATTAGTGTTTTTGGGATTTTTGGAACAAAACTGACCACACATGTTGTATAAGATTTAAAAATTTATTTATGCACTCTTCTCTTAGCACGTTTTAATGCAGACAACTAAACACGAGCCTGTCTTAAATACACAAAATGCAAGTAACTAATTAGAAGCATATGCACAAGTCTAACATGTGCATAAGGAGCAGTTCCTCACGTACGGGCCAGGCTACCACTGTGCAACAACCAGTCACACGGAATATGGCTGGTTCTAATTGGCGCCATCTGATTGTTTGGGTTTAAGTCTTATTAAAACCAACGAATTTCGTCGAAGTACACTTATACAACAGACAACTAGAAACATGACATTTCATCCATCCAATAGATGCCCAAACTGGTTGGGCTTATCGGATGGCCTGTGGTATGGTATGGCTTTAGCTTGGTAGCACTTGTCATCATGTTGTGCTTGGATTGAAGATGTGGCATGACTGTTCCCTTGGGCACGACATGTTTAGAGAATTTAATTTATACTCTATAGGACCGGAGAAGCGACCAAGAGTGGAGGGGTGAATGGGAGCCACTAAAAATTCTCGTCCTGTGAGTACGTGACTTTAATCCGGAAAATCAACCCGTATGACCCTCTAGGGACTTAGAGCAGCAGATCAGAGCGCAACACAAACCAGTGTCGTTTGTATACACCAAAAAAACATAAGAACTGTAAGCCAAACTCTAGAAATTGCCAGAGTTAAAATCACCAGAAAAGTCAGAGCGGCAGTGCCGACCTTAGGTCCGGCAGTGCCAGTCGTTTAGGTCCAGCAGTGCCGGGTACGACAGTGCCTCGCACACAGGCAGCAGTGTCGGGCAAAGAAAAATGCCTAGAACGATCTCAGATTTGACAGACAGTTTGTGCAGGGTGTAAGAAGTTCTCTGGTGGAGTATGAACCCGAACAAACAAAAGATCAAGTCGCAGATCGGAAAACCCGAGAAGGATGGGGTTTTGATGGGGTTTTTTCAAAACGAACTCAAACGAGAATCAACTCAGATCACGACCAAGAACTGCTCCGTGACGGCGTATGCAGTGATCCAAAGAGTATCTCTACCCAAATCAAACTCCAACAGTACCCGTGTCACATGAACTCAAAGTTTATCCACAAATCCATAAGAGAAAGGGAAGGGAGAAACCAAGAACACAAACTTCCGAATTTCAGCAAGTATTCAAAACTGAGATTGAGAAGTGACAAAAACCTGTGGGCTGTACCGACGACCCTTCCTTAGATTAAACTTGAAGAACACAAATACAGTCGAAGTACAAAATCTCTGTGGATCCTTGGCTAAAACTAGAGACGTCTACAAATGGGAAATATGAGTGCTAAAGCCCTAAGCCAAAACAAATGGCAGCCAAGTGATACTAGACTAACCAACCCTCCCCTCTATTTATAGAGGGTTATTATCACTTTCTAAACTACACATATTTACACAGAGCCTATCCACTCCATCAGAGGCTAAATGGACCAACTCCTGGGATTTTGATCTAATGGGCACGTCCTTCACACGGAGTTGCTTCACCTTGACGCACCCTCTGCGATCACGCCACGTGCCGCCACCGGTTCCCTTCGGAACCGTTGTCGCCGAGTTTTGAGGTCCAAACTCAACAAAACCCACCATCCGTAGCGCTGGGTGGTTTTGAGGCCCAAACCACCAAACCCACCGTGAGCATCACACCTCGTGCACGTCCTCCACGACCAGACACGTGTCCCGTCAGTCCTCGACCACGCCGGCAACACGGTCCACTCCACCACATCCTCGCACGAGTGCGTATCCCAGGTGTCAGCCACCATGGCTGGTCACCCCGACTGCTTTGGTCCATCAGTCAAGACCTAGCACTCGCCCTTCACCACTGCGGGTCCATCAGCACGAGCCCGCATGACCTTCACCTCAACCAACAATCACCATCCCTGTGCTTGTCACACCCAGATTTAAGGGCAAACCCGGGCATGAATCAAATGTGTGCTAGGATCAAGTCTCACACATATGATGATTCATGGTACAGAAATGAATGTCACATCTTTACTATATAATAGGAGTTCTGTATAAAATAGCTAAAAAATTACATCACATGACGACAACGATCCTCCACAACCATAGTTGACTAGGAGACAACGACCTAGACCCCTCATAAATTTATCGCGGCATCCTTCATGCTCCTTATCTTGTGGTACCTGTCTTTGACTTGGGGGGGATGTGAGTACAACAAGGGTGAGCTCACATACGTTCATCGCTCAGCAAGTTGTGAGGAATAATGTGCATGTGCTCATTTACGGTGGGGGCACATGTGAAGTGTAAGGCATACCAAGAGAAATTGTTAAGCATTGCTTTTAAAGTTGGTCAAAATTTTATTAGCAGTTACTAAGTATAAGTAGATACCATCCCAAATAAATAAGAGATCAAAATTAATAATAAACCCACGATGCAATGCAAATGACATATTAAGTTTAATTCTGTAAATTAATCAAGCGAGAGTCCTGAGTCGCCCTTGACCGTGAGCACAGTTGATATACCAGTTTTACATTCTGCAGAGGTTGCACTTCTTTACCCACAAGACGTGTTTCCCGTTTAGCTAGAGATAGCTAGACCCTTAGACACTTCCAAGGTGAATGGCTAGGGATCCACTGCGAGGCCTTTACAAAGTTCTACTAGAGGAGAGAACCTGCTACAGATTTCGGGCCGAAGGCGATGTAGGGATCCCTCGTCCAGAAAGCTGAAAACACAGTTCGACCCGAGGACCTCCCTACACCTGTGTAACTCCACCCCACTTGCCCCTTTCGGGAAGGGATTAACTTGCACTAGCTTTCCTAATTATTCATCCATGGGCGTCCCATTCCACCCTTGTGGTAGCACTGTTATCTCAAGTTAAGCTCCATTTTCCAGTTAACACAATAGTCTTACTGTAACACTCCAAAATCATATCTTGGTTAATTAAGAAAAAAATCCCTAAAGATTTAAAACTTCAAGCGTAATATAACGAAGTTATGAATTGAGACTTTCTTCCCTAAAATTTAATAAATAGTAAATATAAAACGTTGGTTATATAAAGATATAATAAATAGAATAGTGAGTTATTCTATATAAATTATTCCTATTGGGTTATATAACTATGTGAATTCCATGCTTATTAAATTTTATGCATACAGATACTTATTTGAGCAAAGTAAATAAGGAGTAAATAAATGTAAAATATTTGCATTCATGTTGGTGTTTTGCATACAAATATAGTTTCAAAATTTAAAATCAGATTTGAATTGGGATAATTAAAATCTGGAAATAAAAAACAGGGAAAAAAGAATAGCAAGTAATAGGCTTACCTATTCAGCCACTTAAGGAACACACCCCACGTGAGTTTTTCCACCTATTTTTTTATTCCACTTGTCGGATCTTGCATCACTGTTACCTATTCTAGATTTGAGTTTGTTAGAGTTCCTAATAGATAGGATATGATTGTAACAAATAAGTACCCAATTAGATCTATCATGTAATATATTTGGTTTCGAGTTTGTTAGAGTTCCTAATATATAGGATATGGTTGTAATAGATAAGTAACATATTAGATCTATCATGTAACCACCCACCTCCCAGCCTATATAAATACATGCCACCATAACACCTCAAGCCATCAATCAAAGACTCATCTCATCCATAGCCTCGCAGCAGCCACCGCTCGCCTGTGGGCCTTCCACCGCGGGCAGGATGCCGCAGCCCCGTTCCGGCGTGAACATGATCACGCGGGGAGAAACAGCCCTGGCCGTCGACCCAGTGATGAGCGCTCACGATCAAATCTCAAATACCCCATTGTGATCGAAAATCGTAGCCGTTGATCTCGGATCTGTTGGCCGAGATTAGACCACGAGATCATTTAATCTCGAGCGTTGATTTTAGATCCGACCGCTGTGATAGAATACCGGTTCAGGTGAGATAATGAGAGCACCTAGAGGGGGGGGGGGTGAATAGGTGATCCTGTAAAATCAAACACTAAATAGCCACAAGACTTAGTTTATTAGAGAGTTAGTGCGACTAAGTAGCTTTGAAGTGAGTTCTTGTGAACACAACAATCACAGAGAAGGTAACACAAGAGACACGTGATTTTTATCCCGTGGTTCGACCAAGTAACACTTGCCTACTTCCACGTTGTGGCGTCTCAATGGACGAGGGTTGCACTCAACCCTTTTCAAGTGATCCGATGATCAACTTAAATACCACGGTCTTTTCCTTTAGAGTCTTTTCCCATATGCGAGGAATCTCCACAGTTTGGAGTCTCTTTCCCTTACAATAGAGATCACAAAGAAAGCACAGAGTAAGGTTGGGGAGAGCAACACACGTAAGACTCCAATCCGCAGCACAACCACGCACACAAATCACGACTTGATCTCGAAACACAACACACAGAGTTTGCAACTCAAATGGAGCTCAAATCACTAACACAGAGAATCAAATGCGTGGAGTCGAAGTCTGGGAGTCTTAGAATGTTTCTTGAAAGCTTGGTGTAGTGCTCCATGCGCCAGGGGTCCCTTTTATAGCCCCAAGGCAGCTAGGAGCCGTTGGAGATCAATTTGGAAGTCCATTCTTGCCTTCTGTCGAGTGGTGCACCGGACAGTCCGGTGCACCACCGGACAGCCACTGTTCATGTCCAGTGCGCGATCTCCTTCCATATCGGGCGCATCCGACCGTTGCTCCTCCGAGCCCGTTGGCGCACCGGACACTGTCCGGTGCACACCGGACAGTTTGGTGTGCCCAACTGACCGTTGGAGCAAGACACGCGTCACCCGCAGATTGCGCAGCCGACCGTTGGCCGCGAGCAAAGTTGGCTCACCGGACAGTCCGATGCACATCGGACGGTCCGACGAATTATAGCCACGTCGCCCTTATCTTTTCCCGAGAGCGCCCAGTTGACGCCGAGCCAGCCTGGCGCACCGGACACTGTCCGGTGCACCAACAGACAGTCCGGTGTGCCAGGCCGAGCAGACATTTGGTTGTTCACAGCCAAATCTTTTCCAATGCATTTCTTCTTTTGTTGGCCCTATTTCTAGCACTTAGACAAACACATTAGTATATAAAGTAATATACTAAGTCTAGAAACATACCTTGTACTTTGATTTGCACTTTTCACACATTTAGCACATAAGGACTTAGTTAATATGTGTTGGGCATCTAATCACCAAAATACTTATAGAAATTGCCCAAGGGCACATTTCCCTTTCAATCTCCCCCTTTTTGGTGATTTATGCCAACACATCAAAAAGCAATAAAAGAAGTGCAATATCAATGCAATTGACGACCAAATTGTTTTTGCTTATGATTCGACATATTTGGATCACTCTTTGCCACCACTTGGTTTGTTTTTTGCAAATCAAATTCTTTTTCCTGTCTCTAAGTCAAATGCACTTGTTTGGGCAAATAGAGAGATGTCCCAAGAGCGAAATTGATCAAGTGCCAAAAACTCCCCCTTTTTCCCATAATCAAAATTCTCCCCCACAAGAGACCAAATTTTGTAATAAGAGTATTTTGGACAAATCAAAAATTGTAACTCTATTATTTTCAAAATTCTCAAGTGGTTGGCTGATTCATTTGCTTTGGCCTTAATTTCCCCCCCTTTTGCATTAAGCACCAAAATGAGATCATTCTTGGCCCTTTAACCCCATTGCCTCACTAAAAATGTCAACTAAGAGCAAAAAGGCAATGAGTGCAACAGTATGAACTTGGAATTAAATACACTAATACCGGAGTGCAGTGGAAGTCTTTGCGTCATCCAAGTTCAGTTTCCCTTTCAATGTACCTTTGAGACTACATCAGGTGTACTTAAACAAACATGTTAGTCTCAAAGGGTCAAGTTGTAGCACATCTCCCCCTAAATATGTGCACCATTTGTATATGGACTTGTGAGGTCCGGGGAGGACTTGTACAACTTGAGCACCATAAATATACAACGAATAATGTAAATGCTCAAAGTAACATGATCAAAGGCATAAAACACATGTATGCTATAGATCAATCCAAGTTACGCGAATCTAAGACATTTAGCTCACTACGCAACCTGCAAAATGTTTTCTCATCCAACGGCTTGGTGAAGATATCGGCTAGCTGGTTCTCGGTGCTAATATGATAAATATCGATATCTCCCTTTTGCTGATGATCCCTCAGGAAGTGATGTCGGATGTCTATGTGCTTAGTGCGGCTGTGTTCAACAGGATTATCCGCTAAGCGGATTGCACTCTCATTGTCACATATGAGTGGGACTTTGCTCAGATTGTAGCCAATGTCCCGGAGGGTTTGCCTCATCCAAAGTAGTTGCACGCAACACTGTCCTGCGGCAACATACTTGGCCTCAACGGTGGATAGGGCAACGAATGTCTGTTTCTTGGAACTCCAAGACACCAGGGACCGTCCTAGAAATTGGCATGTCCCTGATGTACTCTTCCTATCAACCTTGCACCCGACATAATCAGAGTCTGCGTATCCAATTAAGTCAAAGGTAGACCCCTTTGGATACAAGATCCCGAAGCACGACATAGCAACCAAATATCGAAGAATTCGCTTAACGACCACAAGGTGACACTCCTTGGGGTCGGATTGATATCTAGCACACATGCATACACTAAGCATAATGTCTGGTCTACTAGCACAAAGATAGAGTAGTGAACCTATCATTGACCGGTATGCCTTTTGATCAATGGACTTACCTCCTTTGTTGAGGTCAACATGCCCGTCGGTTCCCATCGGTGTCTTTGCGGGCTTGGCGTCCTTCATCCCAAACCTCTTGAGAAGATCCTGAGTGTACTTCGTTTGAGAGATGAAAGTGCCATCCTTGAGTTGCTTCACTTGGAACCCAAGGAAGTATGTCAACTCGCCCATCATCGACATTTCGAATTTTTGCATCATCACCCTGCTAAACTCCTCACAAGACTTTTGGTTAGTAGAACCAAATATTATGTCATCGACATAAATTTGGCACACAAAGAGATCACCATCACAAGTCTTGGTAAAAAGAGTGGGATCAGCTTTCCCATCCTTGAAAGCATTAGTAATTAAGAAATCTCTAAGGCATTCATACCATGCTCTTGGGGCTTGCTTAAGTCCATAGAGCGCCTTAGAGAGCTTATACACGTGGTCGGGATACCTGTCATCCTCAAAGCCAGGGGGTTGTTCCACGTATACCTCCTCCTTGATTGGCCCATTTAGGAAAGCGCTCTTCACGTCCATTTGAAACAGCCTAAAAGAGTGGTGAGCGGCATAAGCTAATAATATTCGAATTGACTTTAGCCTAGCCACAGGAGCAAAAGTCTCCTCGAAATCCAAACCTACGACTTGGGCATAACCTTTTTCCACAAGTCGAGCCTTGTTTCTTGTCACCACCCCATGCTCGTCTTGCGTGTTGCGGAACACCCACTTGGTGCCCACAATGTTTTGCGTTGGACGTGGCACCAGGCTCCAGACTTCATTTCTCTTGAAGTTGTTGAGCTCTTCCTGCATGGCTAACACCCAGTCCGGATCCTGCAAGGCCTCTTCTACCCTGAAAGGCTCAATAGAAGAGACAAACGAGTAATGCTCACAAAAATTAGCTAAACGTGAGCGAGTAGTTACTCCCTTGCTGATATCACCCAGAATTTAATCGACGGGGTGATGTCTTTGGATCGATGCTCAGACTTGAGTTGAAGGGGCCCGAGGTGCTTCTTCCTCCATCATTAGATCTTCCTGTGCTCCCCCTTGATCCTTCCCTTCTTCTTGAAGTACTTGGTCATCTTCATGAGTTGGGGGATGCACCGTTGTAGAGGAAGATGGTTGATCTTGCTCCTGTGATCGCACATCACCTATCGCCATTGTGCGCATTGCGACCGTCAGAACTTCATCCTCATCTATGTCATCAAGATCAACTTGCTCTCTTGGAGAGCCATTAGTCTCATCAAATACAATGTCGCTAGAGACTTCAACTAATCCTGATGATTTGTTGAAGACCCTATACACCTTTGTATTTGAGTCATACGCTAGTAAAAACCCTTCTACTGCCTTGGGAGCAAATTTAGAGTGTCTACCTTTCTTCACTAGAATGTAGCATTTTCTCCCAAATACACGAAAGTAAGAGACATTGGGTTTGTTACCAGTAAGGAGTTCGTAGGAGGTCTTTTTGAGGAGGCGATGCAGATAGAGCCGATTTATGGCGTGGCAGGCTGTGTTCACAGCTTCCGACCAAAACTGCTCAGACATCTTGTACTCTCCAAGCATTGTTCTCGCCATGTCAATCAGCGTCCTGTTCTTCCTGTCTACCACACCATTTTGCTGTGGTGTGTAGGGAGCGGAGAACTCGTGCTTGATGCCTTCCTCCTCATGAAACTCTTGGACTTGTAGATTCTTGAACTCGGACCCGTTGTCGCTCCTTATCTTTTTCACCTTTAGCTCAAATTCATTTTGAGCCCTCCTTAGAAAGCGCTTTAGGGTCCCTTGAGTTTCTGATTTGTCCTGCAAAAAGAACACCCAAGTGAAGCGGGAAAAATCATCAATAATTACAAGACCATACTTACTTCCCCCGATGCTTAGATAGGCAACGGGTTCGAAGAGATCCATATGAAGGAGCTCCAGTGGTCTTGATGTTGTCATCACATTCTTGCCGTGATGAGTGCTTCCCACCTGTTTCCCTGCCTGACAAGCTGTACAAGGTCTGTCTTTCTCAAAACAGACATCGGTTAGTCCTAACACATGATCTTCCTTTAGAAGTTTATGAAGGTTCTTAATCCCAACATGTGCTAGACGACGATGCCAAAGCTAGCCCACATTAGTCTTAGCTATTAAGCATGCATCTAGATCAGCGTCCTCTTTCGAAAAATCAACTAAGTAGAGTTTGTCGTCTAATACACCCTTAAAAGCTAATGAACCATCACTCCTTCTAAAGACAGATACATCAACGTTTGTAAATAGACAATTGTAACCCATGTGACACAATTGACTTACAAATAGAAGGTTGTACCCAAGCGACTCTACTAGAAATACATTCGATATTGAGAGCTCGTTAGTGATGGCAATCCTGCCCAAGCCTTTGACCTTGCCTTGGTTCCCATCTCCAAAGATGATCGTATCCTGGGAATCCTTGTTCTTGACGTAGGAGGCTGTAACACCCCAGGTGTTACCAAGGCCCTACTTGTACCCCTGACTTGTTATCACATGTGTTAAGTGGAGGAGAGGGAGCCCCAAGACCTTGGAAAACCTTGGGTTAGCTAAGAAATGTTAAGGACAAAAGCATTACTCAAGCATTTATGCAATAATCACCTTGGGCAAGGGAGAATTAAACCATAGACCCTTCTTGAGCCCTTAACTCCCAAAACCCTAGTTTAAGAGGAAGGTTAAGCAAATGTGCAAATCATAAGTTAACCTTAACCAAAGTTTGAGTAACATTATAATCTACAAAATGCAGGGGGAAACATTTCAAAAAGGCCCCTCAAAGACCCCAAATCCAATCCTTAAGTAGAGAGCACACTAGAGCTCTCTAATCTTTTCTAAGTCAAAATTTAACCCTAATTTAAAGATCAAACGCGTTCACTTAGTAAATGGTGCCAAAACCACTTGGTCGGAATACCAAAAAGGTGCCAAACCACCTAAGGCACCCACTAAAAAAATTTGAACCTGAGCCAAATTCGTTTGGCATCACTTTTGTCGTGAGGTGGACAGGGAGACAAGCCAGATTTGGCGTCCGCAAATCTTCTGACCTAGGGCTTATCTTCCCTTGGAACTCACATACAAGAGATAGCCATAGGTGCCAAGAAGAGGTCTGCGCTGGATTTTTGCCAAGATTCGCACGTTTGCGATCTCGGCAAGTTGTTGAACATGGGCAGAAGAACACCTCCACGTGTTCGACGCGCCCTGAACGCGCCAGAGCACGCCCAACGCCCGACCCCGCGCGCCCCATGCCGCGCCAAGCCACGCCCGTGTCCCCTGCCCGCGCCTATAAAGCCGGCCAGGGTTTCAGTCGTACGCCCCCGCGCGCTCTCGACCTCACTGGAGCACGAGATCGCCGGAGTTTGCCCTACACACGGTGTGCCAGCGGCCGCCCGACCCCCCGCCACCGTAGACCGGCCAGCAGAGCCATTCCCAGCCCTGTCCAACCCTTGGAGGAGACTCTACGTGTCTCGGTGAAGCTCCCAGTGAAAGGAATCGAGCCCTACCTCGCCGGAGAAACCAAATCAAGGTCACCGGACTTCAAATGACCGCTGGTGAACGAAGACCGAGCTCCACGGTGAGTTATTCTGTGATTCCTTGCACGAGTCGACTCATTGGCACCCCGTGAAGCTCCCCGTGCCCTTGGATTGACCTATATCGCCGTGGATAGGACGGAGCACTCGCCGCCGACGAGCTCGCCCGCCTGCGCACGTGGACCGGCCGATTCCGGCCATCACCGTCGTCGAGCCATACCTCGTTGTGACCACAAGGACCTTCCGAAACCAATCCCACCCTTCGCCGGACCTCCCTCGCCGCCGGTAAGCCGCGCCGCCCTTTTTCCTTTCGCGGGTACTGTTCAAAAGGGGGGAGGGACCTCGGGGAAGAAGGAATAGAAGTCAGGGGGGTTTTTGAACTGTCAGAGACACAGATGAATAGTTACGCAAGGGTATAAGTTGAAGGATTGGTTTAGGAAAAGCCGAGGGTCCTCGGTGTAAACTGGTTTTCCAGAAAACCTTTTTAATATTTCTAATTTAAATACAAACAGAGCTTGTAAAATTCATAACTTCAGTTATATTCAACCAAATTTGGTCAAATTAATTTTGCCAGATTCTAAATATAGTGAACTACTTAGGAAAAATACAAAACCCCCTTAGTATTGCAGAAGAATTTAAAGTTTGGAATTAAATAGTGTTCTGGCCAAAAGCTAAATAAAAGAGGAAAAAATAGTTACACTGTTAGACTGAGGTTAAGAAAAATTAGAGAAATACTTAATCATTCCCTAATCTGTGTAAAAATAGTAAACCCCTCAATACACCAAATTAAGGTAGGTTTTACTATTTAAAATCATTTAGCTCAAAGTTAAAGAAAATAGAAAAGGGAGTTTAAAATAAGAATCAGGGAGCAACCACATTTTTGTTAGCTCACGTATTTAACATAGTTCACTGGAAAATTTTGTTAGACCCTCTGTTAGTGCAAAAGAAATACCTTTCCTTTTATTTTAGGAAAACAATGAAAACTTAGAAAAATCTTAGAAAAATAATCCTGTGGAGAAACCACCCCCAGCCTTGGGATAACTAATATTTTGTTATTATTCACATAGGAAAAATATGAGTTCTGTTGTTTGATATTTTTCAAATAACAAGTTAGTTATAAGTACCTTTTTGGCATTAAACTTGAGAAAATCACAACTAAATATCCAGTAGGTCTTTTTCTGTGATTTTTAACACAAAGGGCTAATATCACCTATGAATCTGGACAAAAATAAAATTTGGTACAGAGACCTCACTTAAATCATAGCTATAGTGTAAAATGCCCCTTTACACTTGTTTTTGTAAATTTTGCACAAGTAGTATCTAAATTAATATCCACCTTGAATTTTTAGGAGAACCCACAAATGTTAATATTTACCCACTGTAATTTTTATAACATTTTTGGAAAATGTTGACTAAACCTGATAGTTCAAAACTGCTTAATAAAAAGCAATAGAAAGAGAAAGGGGAACTGTGGGGAGAAATAGATGAAAATACAAAACCCTTAAGTATATCCAAAAAGAAACCCTAGAAAAACACTAAACTTAATGCTGTTTTACGATGCATAACTTTTACAAATGATCATATAATTTTTATGCATATATCTTATACATTGCATTCGATAGACTGTAACCTCGCTGACGGGGAGTACATCCTCGTGCCGGAGCAAGGAGTTGCTTAGGCGGTAGCCCAGGATCCAGCACCAGAGCCTACCATCGAGGATCTACCTGCCCCAGCCTTGGAAGGCAAGCCCCGGTTTTATGCATAACCTACTTATTATGCTATTTTACTACACTTATTGTTTGTAGGTTTGAAATGTGCACTTAAGTGTAGGAGTTGCCTGAAACCCTAGTTGCATTAACTCAGGATTTCCTTTTGAGATGGATACTAGTATGCTAGGTCGAGTAGCTGCTTTACTAATTAGGGATCTCAGTAGAAGTCGAGTGATTTTTCTAGCACTCGCGCGAGGTCAGGAAATTGGTTGTATCCATTTTCATATCATAATGATGATGGTCTGTGGACAGCAATCCATGGGGATTAGTTGTCTACGAGACGGAAATTGGAATAAGGATTAAGGTGTGGTACCGTGTGTCAAGCGTTTGAACGTACTAAACACATGCCGAGAAATATGGTAAATCGGTAAGCCTAGTACCTGATTGAACCTGACAGCAGACTTTGCCCCTCACGCGACCTGAGGCGTGGTCTCCCATTCCGGTTATGGTGGGTACAAGTGCGGTCACTGCACGACGGCAGTCGGGGTCAGTGAGGCATTGTACGCCAAGGCAGTGAGCCCTGATCTGCTGGCGGGGAATCGATGGGGACGGTTTATATGTGTGGGGACGGAGTGCCTCGCCACATCGTGTGTTTAGGTTTACCTTGCAAGGATAAAAACTCGATTCGAATCGTCTGCTTCTCGCAGCTAATGAGACTGCTTGATCCATGCTGCTACATTGAGTAACAAGTGGAAATGAGTTGATGTGCAAAAGTTGTTGATTGCTAAATGTTTGATACCATGTATGATTAGATAGGTACACATTTAGTCTTAAGAGAGTCACACTAAAACTTGAAAAAGCTAAAACTTGATTTTTAGACTCAGCTAGTGCTTTTGGCAAACAAAACCCCTCAGCCAAACAGCTGCATGTCTAGAGGTAGAGGAGTAGACTCCTCACATCGGGTAAGTCTAGCTGAGTATTAGTATACTCACGCTTGCTTGTGGCATAATTTTACAGGTTCTCTAGAGGACATGGTCGCTGGAGTGACTTGGCCGTCCATCTTGCCACCGGGTTGGACAGTCGAGCGGGATCCTACCTCGGCTGAGGAGGAGCATGAGGAGTGATGGGACAGGCTTCCCCATCCTTCCATTTTATTTCTCGTTAGTTTTATTCCGCTGCATTCCGAACAATGACCACTGCTTTTGGTAAAACTCCGATGATGTTGTAATAAATTTAATACTCCTTAATGTATGGTTTTATGCTTTATTGTATTTGCTCTGTGCCTCACCATCAAGTGAGTACGTGGTACTTGATCCTGTTAGTGGCCTCGTCGGACTAGATCCGAGGGACTGACGTGTTATTCCTATTTAAGTGTGGTCAAGCCTCTAAGGTGGTACTTAGGCACTTAAGTTGGAATAATTCGGGCGGTTCTGCCACAGCTGGTATCAGAGCTTGTACCACCACAGAGGAATCAATAAACTATAAATACCATCCTTGTCAAAAGTAAAACTTGTTAGAAACCAATGCTGGATAGATCGTAAGACGATAGGTATGGATATAGAGCGTGAAGCCTTAGGGAAATAGAAGGGTAGCTAGGTGGCTAATCGAGTGAGCCCTACAGGCTACTATAAGGGATGGGAATTTCCCTAATCCCTATAAGGTGATGTGAGGTCGTTTAGGACGAGCATGCATGCATCATTTAATCAAAACTACTTGGTAATTAGTTAAGATCTTTGAAATGTTATGAGAAATGACAACAAAAAAATTAAGTACACTCCATGACCTCAACACAACCTTAGAAAAGCCAGGCATTGATTCCCTTTTATTTTTGTAATTCGTTTTCTTTTTCACTTACGCTTAACCGTACACAGATGACTTCTCACAGATCCTCGGACGGAGGGAACACACATTCCCACACAGACGGACTTGCACAAGAGGGTTTTCCCCGTATCTTGTGGGAGGTACTTCAGGGAGCAGGTTACACGACGCCTCCCCAGTACACGGTGCAGCTGTTCGAGAAGCACCGGGTGCCCCGCTGTAGGGTGAGGATGACCCTGGAGCCTCATCCCTTACAGCCAGGCTGGCGTTCGTTGGACTCTGAGTCTTTCGGATACCGGGCTGAGGATACTATCGAGGCCATTGCTCTCCACGAGCTGACCACCTTCTGCGGTTTTCACCCCTTGGAGCTGTCTACTCATCCCATTGGCTTGTTCCCCGCTGAAAAGGAGGACGACCCAATGTGGAAAGACCGAGTGGAGCATGCCAAGGATATATGGGCTCTTTACCCAGGACAGACTGCTCACTTGACGGTGCGATGCATGGATGCCCTGTATCGTCTGCAAGTGATGCGAGGAGAGGCAATGTCTCATCTAATGGCATTGTTGGAGGCTACCAAGATCACCTTGGATAACAGAGAGGAACTGGTGGTAGACCTATCCACTGAGATTGTGGAAAAGGACCTGCAGGTGGAACAGATGTCCAACGAGTTCTAGGAGCTTGAGGAGCTAGTGGGAACCAGGGAGAACACCATTGAGGTTCTCGAGGATCAGCTAATCAATACTTAACAGCAACTTGCGGAAGCTAACCAACATTTGGATATGCACCACCAGGAGATCCAGGACATGGAGGCCAACGAGGATGTCGACATCGAGGGAGGAGAGGAGCCAAAGCCTGCATTCAGCTTGGACACTGCTGGCTCAGGGAGACCACCTTCCCTCGAGTCGAGCGTTGCCTCGTTTGCTCACTAGGTTGCAGGGATAGAGTAGAAGTGTGTGGCAGTAGAACTCCTCAGAGCTAGCTTAGCTTTTGCACCCTTGGGATACTAGGCTAGATAGAGTTGAGTCTTTTGGATCAGTGATGTAATCGTAAATAACTCTTTTGGAATCATGAATGGTGAATGATGTCAGCTTTAATTTATGAAGAAAAGTTTTATGCCATGTAGAATCTTTTATGAGTTATGCAAGAAAATATTGGTTTTACCCTTTCAAATCTTTCACCACGTATGAAACCTGACATCAGAAGTATGATATTGAGAGCATCCTTGATTTTTTAGATGGCAGGAAGAGCGCGTCGTGGACAGAATGAACGCATTCCTCCACCACCGCGACTGCCTCCTACCATGCAAGAGTTGATGTCTCATCAAAACGAGATTCTGCGATAGTTGGCTCAGCGTCAACCGCCACCTCAGCACTATGGTGGTGGTGACCACCATCAGTGTCCCCCAGCAGCAGCTACTTATCAGGAGTTCCTCAGTACACAACCGCCGTTGTTCACTCGGGCAGAGGATCCGCTCGATGCTGATGTATGGTTCAGGGTAGTGGAATCCAAATTCCCACTACTCAATGGAGTCTGTTCAGATGTGGCTAAGGTCAGGTTCGCCACCCAGCAGCTTCGCGGACCCGCGCGAACATGGTGGGATAATTTCCTCGCTATGCAGCCAGTCGACCATGTGGTGGAATGGAGAGAGTTCAAGGCAGCCTTCAGAGGGCATCACATACCAGCAGGCATTATGGACCGCAAGCTTAATGAGTTTCTTGCATTTACTTAGGGGAATCGCACTGTGTTGCAGTACGCTCAGGCCTTCAATGACCTGTGTCAGTATGCCGGATATCATGCAGACACTGATGAGAAGAAGAGGGATAGGTTCAGGAGGGGGCTCAGCACTAAGCTCCGCGACCGTCTCAACACCATCAGGGCCAACAATTACAATGAGTTAGTCAACATGGCCATTTCCCAGGAGGACTGCATCACATCCCGTCAGACAGCAAAGAAGAGAAAGACCCCTGTGGCAGGATCATCAGCTCAGCCTCAGCGCTTCAGAATTGTATTCGACCCTCAGAACAGGGGACCTCAGCAGTAGCAAGGACGTTGGGTGATTCGACCACAGCAGCAGCAGCAGCAGGAACCCAAACGCTCCCAACTCCCAGTGCAGAGGAACAACAATCAGCCACAACAGCAGTACCGTCAGGCCAATGACAACAGGTGTTTCACTTGTGGTAACACTAGACACTATGCCAAAAATTGCCCCAGAAATCAGCAGAGGCAGGGACAAAATTCTAATCAGAATCAAGGCAAGAGGCAGAAGGTGCAAGTGAGACAAGGCAGGCTGAACTTCACCACCATGGCTAATATTCCAGAGGGAGCACCCGTCTTGACTGGTATCTTTTCAGTTTTGAATTATCCTGCAATCATTCTTTTTGATTCCGGTGCATCACATAGTTTTATCAGTACCAAATTTAGTGCCAAGTGCCAGTTACCTTTTCACCACACAAATGGGGGTATTACAATTTCTACACCTGGAGGCAGGGTTGCCACCTATCAGATCAATAGACACGTACCAATCAGGTTGGGTAGCTTCATATTTAAAACCACTCTCCTGATCATGGGATTGGATAGTGTGGATATCATCCTGGGGACTGATTGGTTATCACGACACCATGCGGTAATCGATGTCGCGGCCAGGGCCATAGAGATCCACTCCCCACCGGATGGAGAAATTACCCTGTATCTACCCGACCAGGGATGTACCCGTTCCTGTGCCTTCACTATGATAGAGTCACCTGTTGAGAGAATACTAGTGGTCTGTGACTACCTAGATGTTTTCTCGGATGAACTACCAGGGATGCCACCCGATAGAGACATAGAGTTCGCGATTGAATTACAACCCGGAACTGCCCCTATATCCAAGAGACCTTATAGGATGCCTCCAGCAGAATTGGCGGAGTTGAAAAAGCAGTTGCAAGAATTGTTGGACAAGGGGTTTATTCGCCCAAGTACTTCTCCATGGGGATGTCCCACCTTATTTGTGAAGAAGAAAGGTGAGAGTTTGAGGTTGTGTGTTGACTACTGCCCTCTCAATGCGGTGACCATCAAGAATAAGTATCCATTGCCCGCATTGATGTATTGTTTGATCAGTTGGTGGGAGCCCAGGTATTTTCGAAGATAGACCTTCGTTCCGGCTACCATCAGATCAAGATCCGGGCCAGTGATATTCCAAAGACGGCCTTCTCTACCAGATATGGGCTTTATGAGTACTTGGTGATGTCTTTCGGGCTGACCAATGCCCCGGCTTATTTCATGTATTTGATGAACTCAGTCTTTATGCCAGAGCTAGACAAGTTTGTGGTGGTCTTCATTGATGACATTCTGGTTTATTCAAAAAATGAAGCTGAGCATGCTGAGCATCTACACATCATACTACAGCGACCACGCGATCATCGTCTATATGCTAAGCTGTCCAAATGTGATTTCTGGTTGAAGGAGATAAAATTTTTGGGTCACACCATCTCTCAGGATGGGGTATCAGTTAATCCTGAAAAAGTACAAGAAGTGATGAATTGGAAACCTCCTACCACTGTACGGCAGGTTCGGAGTTTTCTGGGATTGGCAGGGTATTATTGACGATTTATTTCGGATTTCTCCAGGATTGCCAAGCTAATGACTGAATTGTTGAAGAAAGAAGTCAAGTATGAATGGAGCCAGAAATGTGAGGATGCCTTTCATACACTAAGGCAACATTTGACAACAGCACCCGTATTAGCTCAGCTTGACAACACCAAACCCTTTGAGGTTTATTGCGATGCTTCAGGTACTGGATTGGGATGTGTCTTGATGCAAGACAACAGAGTCATTGCTTATGCCTCCCGAGCACTCAGGCCTCACGAGCAGAACTACCCCACTCATGACCTGGAGTTAGCAGCCATAGTTCATGCTCTAAAGATATGGAGACATTACTTGATGGGAGCTCATTGTAATATCTACACTGATCATAAGAGTCTCAAATATATCTTCACTCAGGCTGATCTTAATATGAGGCAGAGAAGATGGTTAGAATTAATCAAGGACTATGATTTGGAAGTGCATTACCATCCTGGCAAAGCCAATGTTGTGGCAGATGCCTTAAGTCGGAAGGCCCAATGCAACTGTGTGAATATGGATGCAAAAATCACCACCCTGTGTGATGAGTTGTGCAAGCTGAATATAGAAGTTGTTTCCTCCGGTGCTTTAAGTTATATTTCAGTGGAGCCCACCCTACATGAGCAAATAGTCATGGCACAGATTGGTGACAAGGGTGTTCAAGTCATTAAGGAAATGATCAAACAAAAGGTGGACAAATACAAATGCTTCCGTCAGGACATCAAAGGAATTCTATGGTTTGGAGACCAATTGGTTGTTCCCAAGAACCCCGAGCTTAGAAGGAAGATATTGAATGAAGCTCACCTTTCCAAATTCTCCATGCATCCCGGCAGTAACAAGATGTATCATGATCTCAGATCTTTGTACTGGTGGACCAGAATGAAAAGGGAAATTGCTAAGTATATATCTGAGTGCGACACTTGCCAGAGAGTTAAGGCCAGTCATTTGAAGGTGGCAGGCACTTTACATCCCCTTCCCATACCATCTTGGAAATGGGAGGATATTTGCATGGATTTTATTGTAGGATTGCCCAATACCTCCCGGCACCACGATTCTATTTGGGTCATTGTGGATAGATTGACCAAAACAACACATTTCTTGTCAGTACATACCACCCACCAGATAGAAAAGTATGCAGAAATTTATATTGACCAGATAGTTCATCTGCATGGAATACCAAGGACTATTGTGTCCGACAGAGGAGCACCATTTGTAGCACGTTTCTGGGAGCAATTGCAAGAATCACTTTGGACCCATGTAATAAGAAGCTCAACATAGCACCCTCAAACAGATGGTCAGACAGAAAGGGTGAATCAGATTTTGGAAGACATGTTGAGGGCATGTGTGCTACACTATGGGAAGGATTGGGACAAGTGTCTTTCATTGGCGGAGTTCTCTTATAATAATAGCTACCAGTCCAGTTTAAAGATGGCACCTTTCGAAGCCTTGTATGGGAGAAGGTGTAGGACAACGCTAAATTGGTCACAAGCTGGAGAAAGGGAAATATTTGGACCTGACTTGGTACTTGAAGCAGAAGAGAAGGTCAGAGTCATTAAGAAGAACCTAGAAGCTGCTCAGGCCAGACAAAAGAGCTATCATGGCAAGAGGAGGAAGCCTCTACAGTTTGATGTGGGAGATCACGTTTATCTTAAGGTGTCACCCACCAAAGGTGTTCAGAGGTTTGGAATCAAGGGCAAGTTAGCTCCTCGCTACATTGGGCCCTATGAGATCAAGGAGACTTGTGGACCTATGGCATATCAATTGAAGTTGTGACCCCATATGTCAGCAGTTCATGATGTGTTCCACGTATCTCAGCTACAAAAGTGTGTCCGCTTACCCACAGAAGTGCTACCTGACCCAAAATTGGAGATAGAACCAGACTTGTCCTATCAAGAGCACCCTATCAAGGTCTTGGATCAAAAGGAGAGATCAACGTGGACAAGGTCGATCAGGATGTATAAGGTTCAGTGGAGTCACCATTCGGTAGAAGAGGCTACGTGGGAGACTGAGGATTTTCTACGTTCTCGCTTCCCCGACTTTCTGCCAAAGGCGTCAGTACGTAATCCAAAAAAACCCCACCCACCTGCCCTTTTGAATCTAAATATAAGAAAAACTTAGATGTTAAAGGTATAGTAAGCTTTGGAAATAACTTTAAAAAGACTTCCTTCTGAAGTTGCAAAGAGAATGACATTCGAAGAGCAGTTAACTAGAGAAACTTGGCTAAAGGAAAATGCAACACACCAGCACACCTTTTTGGTACCCCTAAAGGATCCCTACCCAAAATATCGGGGTGAGATTCCTTTAAGAGGGGAGGGCTGTAACACCCCAGGTGTTACCAAGGCCCTACTTGTACCCCTGACTTGTTATCACATGTGTTAAGTGGAGGAGAGGGAGCCCCAAGACCTTGGAAACCCTTGGGTTAGCTAAGAAATGTTAAGGACAAAAGCATTACTCAAGCATTTATGCAATAATCACCTTGGGCAAGGGAGAATTAAACCCTAGACCCTTCTTGAGCCCTTAACTCCCAAAACCCTAGTTTAAGAGGAAGGTTAAGCAAATGGGCAAATCATAAGTTAACCTTAACCAAAGTTTGAGTAACATTATAATCTACAAAATGCAGGGGGAACATTTCAAAAAGGCCCCTCAAAGACCCCAAATCCACCCCTTAAGTAGAGAGCACACTAGAGCTCTCTAATCTTTTCTAAGTCAAAATTTAACCCTAATTTAAAGATCAAACCTGTTCACTTAGTAAATGGCGCCAAAACCACTTGGTCTGAATACCAAAAAGGTGCCAAACCACCTAAGGCACCCACTGGAAAAATTTGAACTCGAGCCAAATTCGTTTGACATGATTTGGCATCTCTTTTGTTGCGAGGTGGATAGGGAGACAAGCCAGATTTGGCGTCCGCAAATCTTCTGACCTAGGGCTTTTCTTCCCTTGGAACTCACATACAAGAGATAGCCACAGGTGCCAGGAAGTGGTCTGCACCGGATTTTTGCCAAGATTCGCACGTTTGCGATCTCGGCAAGCTGTTGAACATGGGCAGAAGAACACCTCCACGTGTTCGACGCGCCCTGAACACGCCAGAGCACGCCCAGCGCCCGACCCCACGCTCCCCGCGCCGCGCCAAGCCACGCCCGTGTCCCCTGCCTACGCCCACGCCTATAAAGCCGGCCAAGGTTTCAGTCGTACGCCCCCTCGCGCTCTCAACCTCACCGGAGCACGAGATCGCCGGAGTTTGCCCTGCACACGGCATGCCAGCGACCGCCCGATCCCCCGCCACCGTAGACCGGCCAGCAGAGCCATTCCCAGCCCCGTCCAACCCTCGGAGGAGACTCTACGTGTCTCGGTGAAGCTCCCAGTGAAAGGAATCGAGCTCTGCCTCGTCGGAGAAACTAAATCAAGGTCACCGGACTTCAACCGACCCGCCGGCGAACGTAGACCGAGCTCCACGGTGAGTTATTCTATGATTCCTTGCACGAGTCGACTCATTGGCACCCCGTGAAGCTCCCCGTGCCCTTGGATTGACCTATATCGCCGTGGATAGGCCGGAGCACTCGCCGCCGACGAGCTCGCCCGCCTGCACACGTGGACCGGATGATTCCAACCATCATCGTCGTCGAGCCGTACCTCGTTGTGACCGCAAGGACCTCCCGAAGCCAATCCCACCCTTCGCCGGACCTCCCTCGCCGCCGATAAGCCGCACCGCCCTTTTTCCTTTCACAGGTACTATTCAAAAGGGGGGAGGGACCTCGGGGAAGAAGGAATAGAAGTTGGGGGGGGGGGGGGTTGAACTGTCAGAGACTCAGATGAATAGTTACGCAAGGGTATAAGTTGAAGGATTGGTTTAGGAAAAGCCGAGGGTCCTCGGTGTAAACTGGTTTTCTAGAAAACCTTTTTAATATTTCTAATTAAAATACAAACAGAGCTTGTAAAATCCATAACTTCAGTTATATTCAACTAAATTTGGTCAAACCAATTTTGCCAGATCCTAAATAATGTGAACTACTTAGGAAAAATAGAAAACCCCCTTAGTATTGCAAAAGAATTTAAAGTTTGGAATTAAATAGTGTTCTGCCCAAAAGCTAAATAAAAAAGGAAAAAATAGTTACACTGTTAGACTGAGGATAAGAAAAATCAGAGAAATACTTAATCACTCCCTAATCTGTGTAAAAAAAGTAAACCCCTCAATACACCAAATTAAGGTAGGTTTTACTATTTAAAATCATTTTAGCTCAAAGTTAAAGAAAATAGAAAAGGGAGTTTAAAATAAGAATCAGGGAGCAACCACATTTTTGTTAGCTCACTTATTTAACATAGTTCACTGGAAAATTTTTATTATACCCTCTGTTAGTGCAAAAGAAATACCTTTCCTTTTATTTTAGGAAAACAATGAAAACTAGGAAAATCTAAGAAAAATAATCCTGAGGAGAAACCACCCTACGGCTTGGGATAACTAATATTTTGTTATTATGAACATAGGAAAAATATGAGTTCTGTTGTTTGATATTTTTCAAATAACAAGTTAGTTATAAGTACCTTTTTGGCATTAAACTTGAGAAAATCACAACTAAATATCCAGTAGGTCTTTTTCTGTGATTTTTAACACAGAGGCCTAATATCACCTATGAATCTGGACAGAAATAAAATTTGGTACAGAGACCTCACTTAAATCATAGCTATAGTGTAAAATGCCCTTTTACACTTGTTTTTGTAAATTTTGCACAAGTAGTATCTGAATTAATATCCACCTTGAATTTTTAGGAGAACCCACAAATGTTAATATTTACCCACTGTAATTTTTATAACATTTTTGGAAAATGTTGACTAAACCTGATAGTTCAAAACTGCTTAATAAAAAGCAATAGAAAGAGAAAGGGGAACTGTGGGGAGAAATAGATGAAAATACAAAACCCTTAAGTATATCCAAAAAGAAACCCTAGAAAAACACTAAACTTAATGCTGTTTTACGATGCATAACTTTTACAAATGATCATATCATTTTTATGCATATATCTTATACATTGCATTCGATAGACTGTAACCTCGCTGACGGGGAGTACATCCTCGTGCCGGAGCAAGGAGTTGCTCAGGAGGTAGCCCAGGATCCAGCACCAGAGCCTACCATCGAGGATATGCCTGCCCCAGCCTTGGAAGGCAAGCCCCGGTTTTATGCATAACCTACTTATTATGCTATTTTACTACACTTATTGTTTGTAGGTTCGAAATGTGCACTTAAGTGTAGGAGTTGCCTGAAACCCTAGTTGCATTAACTCAGCATTTCCTTTTGAGATGGATACTAGTATGCTAGGTCGAGTAGCTGCTTTACTAATTAGGGATCTCGGTAGAAGTTGAGTGATTTTTCTAGCACTCGCGCGAGGTCAAGAAATTGGTTGTATCCATTTTCATATCATAATGATGATGGTCTTTGGACAGCAATCCATGGGGATTGGTTGTCTACAAGACAGAAATTGGAATAAGGATTAAGGTGTGGTACCGTGTGTCAAGCGTTTGAACATACCAAACACATGCCGAGAAATATGGTAAATCGGTAAGCCTAGTACCTGATTGAACCTGGCAGCAGACTTTGCCCCTCACGCGACCTGAGACGCGGTCTCCCATTCCGGTTATGGTGGGTACAAGTGCGGTCACTGCACGACGACAGTCGGGGTTAGTGAGGCATTGTACGCCAAGGCGGTGAGCCCTGATCTGCTGGCGAGGAATTGATGGGAACGGTTGATACGTGTGGGGACGGAGTGCCTCGCCACGTCGTGTGTTTAGGTTTACCTTGCAAGGATAAAAACTTGATTCAAATCGTCTGCTTCTCGCAGCTAATGAGACTGCTTGATCCATGCTGCTACATTGAGTAACAAGTGGAAATGAGTTGATGCGCAAAAGTTGTTGATTGCTAAATGTTTGATACCATGTATGATTAGATAGGTACACATTTAGTCTTAAGAGAATCACACTAAAACTTGAAAAAGCTAAAACTTGATTTTTAGACTCACCTAGTGCTTTTGGCAAACCAAACCCCTCAGCCAAACAACTGCATGTCTAGAGGTAGAGGAGTAGACTCCTCACACCGAGTAAGTCTAGCTGAGTATTAGTATACTTAGCCTTGCTTGTGGCATAATTTTACAGGTTCTCTAGAGGACATGGTCGGTGGAGTGACTTGGCCGTCCATCTTGCCACCGGGTTGGACAGTCGAGTGGGATCCTACCTCGACTGAGTAGGATCATGAGGAGTGATGGGATAGGCTTCCCTATCCTTCCATTTTATTTCTCGTTAGTTTTATTCCGCTGCATTCCGAACAATGACCACTGCTTTTGGTAAAACTCCGATGATGTTGTAATAAATTTAATACTCCTTAATGTATGGTTTTATGCTTTATTGTATTTGCTTTGTGCCTCACCATCGAGTGAGTACGTGGTACTTTATCCTGTTAGTGGCCTCGTCGGACTAGATCCGAGGGACTGACGTGTTATTCCTATTTAAGTGTGGTCAAGCCTCTAAGGTGGGACTTAGGCACTTAAGTTGGAATAATTCGGGTGGTTCCGCCACAGAGGTGAACATCTTCTTCTCCCCCGTCATGTGGTTTGTGCATCCGCTGTCGATTATCCAGCTAGAGCCCCCAGATGCATAAACCTGCAAGGAAATTTTAAGCTTGGATTTTAGGTACCCAACTCTTGTTGGGTCCTGAAAGGTTAGTCACAATAATTTTTGGAACCCAACTACAAGTCTTATCTCCCTTGCATTTGGATCCTAACTACCTAGCAACTACTTTTTAATTCTTACATAAAAGTACAAAAGAAGTGTTGCAAGCATGAAAAACAGTAGTGGGTTCATTGCACATTTTCCTAGGCACATGAGGCACAACATGATTTCTCCTAGGCCTACTTCTACCATGAGCAAAAGTAGAGCTAGAGGCAAACATAACATGCGAATCATTATAAGCAGTATGAACATAACTGTCATTATAATGAGAACGGCTAGCAATTTTCCTATCATGCATAAAGGCATGGTTCCTTTGAGGACTACTCGCCATAGGGGCCTTCCCTTTCTCCTTGTTGAGAACGGGAATCCTTTGGCTTGTTAAGTTCTTGGTTTCCTTTCGAAAACCAAGTCCATCCTTAATTGAGGGGTGTCTACCAATAGTGTAAGCATCCCTAGCAAATTTTAATTTATCAAAATCAATTTTGCAAGTCTTAAGTTGACCATTAAGACTTGCCACCTCATTATTTAATTTAGTAATAGAGATAAGATGTTCATCACAGGCATCAACATCAAGGTCCTTACATCTATTACAAATACTAACATGCTCTACACATGAACTTGTTTTACTAACTTCCTTTAGCTTAGCATTTAATTCATCATTTAAATTCTTTAAACTAGAGATAGATTCATGGCATGCAGATAGCTCAGCAGATAGCATTTCATTTCTCTTAGTTTCTAAAGCAAGAGATTTTTGTACACTAACATTGTCATGTTCCTCATACAAAATGTCCTCTTGCTTTTCTAGCAGTCTATCTTTTTCATTTAGAACATCAATTAATTCATTAATTTTCTCTACTTTGGCTCTATCTAAACCTTTAAATAAACCAGAGTAATCTACTTCATCATCGGAGGATTCCTCATCACTAGAAAAAGAGTACTTAGGGGAATCTCGAATAAGTACCTTCTTCTCCTTGGCCATGAGGCAAGTGTGACGTTCATTGGGGAAGAGTGAAGACTTGTCAAAGGCCGAGGCAGCCAATCCTTCATCGTTGGAGTCAGATGAGGAGCAGTTAGAATCCCACTCCTTTCCAAGGTGTGCCTCGCACTTCGCCTTCCTGTAGTTCTTCTTCTTTTCCCTCTTCCCGCTCTTTTCTTGTCCCTGGTCATTATCATTATCGGGGCATTTTGCAATGAAATGACCAGTCTTACCGCATTTGAAGCAGGATCACTTTCCCTTTGTTTTATTCTGGTTGGAGTACTCCTTGCGTCCTTTAAGCACGGTCTTGAAGCGCTTGATGATAAGTGCCATTTCATATTCATTAAGCCCAACAGCCTCTACTTGTGCTACCTTGCTTGGTAGCGCCTCCCTGCTGCTGGTTGCTTTGAGAGCAACAGGTTGTGGCTCATAGACGGGTAGTGGACCGTTTAGTGCATCGTCCACGTATTGAGCCTCCTTCACCATCATGCGACCGCTCACGAATTTTCTGAGGATCTCCTCGGGTGTCATTTTGGTGTACCTAGGGTTTTCACGAATAAGATTCACAAGATGGGGGTTAATTACAGTAAATGACCTTAACATGAGTCGGACGACATCATGATCCGTCCATCTTGTGCTTCCGTAGCTTCAGATCTTGTTGACCAGGGTTTTGAGCCTGTTGTAGGTCTGAGTTAGCTCCTCTCCCCTGATCATCACGAACCTCCCCAGCTCGCCTTCCACTAGTTCTAGCTCCTCCTCATGTGATATCTTGAGGGTATCCCAGATTTGTTTGGCATTGTCCAAGCCACTCACTTTATTATACTCGTCCCTGCAAAGAGATGCTAACAACACAATACTAGCTTGGGCATTTTTATGGATTTGCTCATTAATAATCATAGGATTATCAGTGCTATCAAAATGCATCCCATTTTCTACAGTTTCCCATATGCTAGGATGGAGAGAGAATAAATGACTACGCATTTTATGAATCCAAAACGAATAGTCCTCTCCAACAAAGTGTGGAGGTTTTCCAAGGGGAATTGAAAGTAGATGCACATTTGAATTATAGGGAATGCAAGAGTAATCAAAAGAACAATTTTGATTAACCGTCTTTTTCTTTTACGAAGAGTCGTCGTCGTTGTCGTCCCTTGGTGAAGAAGATGATGCATCACTGTCGTAGTAGATGATCTTCTTGATGCGTCTCTTCTTCTTCCCGTCCCTCTTCTTGTGACTCGAGCTTGAGTTAGTGGGCTTGTTGTCTCTTGGCTCATTGAAGAGGGACTCCTTCTCCTTATCGTTGACCACCATCCCCTTACCCTTATGATCCATCTCTTCGGGCGGTTAGTCCCTTAGATGAAGCGAACGGCTCCGATACCAATTGAGAGCACCTAGAGGGGGGGGGGGGTGAATAGGTGATCCTGTAAAATCAAACACTAAATAGCCACAAGACTTAGTTTATTAGAGAGTTAGTGCGACTAAGTAGCTTTGAAGTGAGTTCTTGTGAACACAACAATTTTATCCACAGAGAAGGTAAAACAAGAGACACGCGATTTTATCCCGTGGTTCGGCCAAGTAACACTTGCCTACTTCCACGTTGTGGCGTCCCAATGGACGAGGGTTGCACTCAACCCTTTTCAAGTGATCCGATGATCAACTTGAATACCACGGTCTTTTCCTTTAGAGTCTTTTCCCGTATGCGAGGAATCTCCACAGTTTGGAGTCTCTCGCCCTTACAATAGAGATCACAAAGAAAGCACATATTAAGGTTGGGGAGAGCAACACACGTAAGACTCAAATCTTCAGCACAACCATGCACACAAGTCACGACTTGAGCTCGAAACACAACACACGGAGTTTGCAACTCAAATGGAGCTCAAATCACTAACATAGAGAATAAAATGCGTGGAGTCGAAGTATGGGAGTCTTAGAATGTTTCTTGAAACCTTGGTGTAGTGCTCCATGCGCCTAGGGGTCCCTTTTATAGCCCCAAGGCAGCTAGGAGCCATTGGAGATCAATTTGGAAGTCCATTCTTGCCTTCTGTCGAGTGGTGCACCAGACAGTCCGGTGCACCACCGGACAACCACTCTTCATGTCCGGTGCGCGATCTCCTTCCATATCGGGCGCATCCGACCGTTGCTCCTCCGAGCCCGTTGGCGCACCGGACACTGTTCGGTGCACACCAGACAGTCCGGTGTGCCCAACTGACCGTTGGAGCAAGACACGCGTCACCCGCAGATTGCGCAGCCGACCGTTGGCCACGAGCGATGTTGGCTCACCGGACAGTCCGGTGAATTATAGCCACGTCGCCCTTCTCTTTTCCCAAGAGCGCCCAGTTGACACCGAGCCAGCCTGGCGCACCGGACACTATCCGGTGCACCACCGGACAGTCCGGTGTGCCAGGCCGAGCAGACATTTGGCTGTTCACAGCCAAATCTTTTCCAATGCATTTCTTCTTTTGTTGGCCCTGTTTCTAGCACTTAGACAAACACATTAGTATATAAAGTAATATACTAAGTCTAGAAACATACCTTGTACCTTGATTTGGACTTTTCACACATTTAGCACATAAGGACTTAGTTAATATGTGTTGGGCATCTAATCACCAAAATACTTATAGAAATTTCCCTAGGGCACATTTCCCTTCCAGATAAGTCTCTGATCCCTATCGTCGGATTTGGACCCCACAACTAGCAATCCACCGTACCCCTTCGTCATGTTTATTTTCTAAACGAGACCTTAGGGAATGAGCTAAATAACTCGCCAGCCACCCCTAGGATATTATCCTTATAGTTAGGTCCTAAGTTTTGCGTTTTAGACCCTAATCTCTCTGGTATTTATGGCCGAAGTCAAATAAATCTCTGGTTTAATAAAATAAACCAGAAAATGATTTCTAGTATAAAAATAATTTCATAAACTTGTTTAATTCATAAGTAATTCATTTTAACTCCTTTTTAATCTGTTCCAGTTGCATTAGTCTCATATTAATGTTGTTTATCATCTAGTAACCTTATATTACTATGAAATTGTAGGAAACGGGTGACACCTAAGAGGGTGGGGGTGAATTAGGACTTCTAAAACTTTCGCTAAACTAGGCCACAAATAAATCCTTAAAGCAAAACCTATGCAAATAATCAAACTAGAATGTGCAAACTAGGTTATGTCTAATTGTTGCTATCTCTACCGCAATGTCTAAGTTTCAATCTACATTGTATAAGCATGAATACAAGATTGAAACTTAAATGCTTAATATAAATGCAGAAACTTAAAGAGCAAAGTAGAGAAGCAAACTCTCGTGGATGACGCCGGTATTTTTACCGAGGTATCCGGAACCGCGCAAGGTCCCGACTAATCCTCGTTGGTGCCCCTACGCAAAGGGAAGCCCACGCGAGGACCAAGCACCTCGGTTGAGTAACTCCGTAGAGAGCCGCGGGCCTTCTCCACGTGCAAGTGGTGCTCCGCTTCCGGCTCCTCTTGGACGCTCCCCGCCGTCTCCACTATCGAGCTTCCGGCCGAAATGCCGCGGGCCTCGTTCCCTCCGGTACACGGTGGCGGCCGTGACACAAACACGGTTGTCACGGTCTCGCAAGACTCTCGCCCCACTCGGTACAATTACAATGGCCCGCGCAAGAGCCGAGGGGTTGTGTGGTTTGTCTAAACTCACTCAACTAACTAGGATTCATCTAGAGCAAATGCTAATGCGGTCTAAGTAACCTAAGCACTTCGCAAAGCACCTACGCTAATCACCGAGTGATTCTATTAAGCACTTGGGTGTTTGAGCACTTGGAAATGTCTACAATATGCCTTCGTATGTTGCTTGGGCTCCCACAGCTCCAAATGGCCGGTTGGGTGAAGTATATATAGGCCCCAACTCAAATATAGCCGTTGGAAAGCAGTTCTGCAACTTTCTGTGGCACACCGGACAGGTGCACCGGACTGTCCGATGGTGCACCATATATGCCACGTGTACTAGCCGTTAAAAGTAGCCGTTGGAGCTTCCGAAGATGGTGCACCGGACATGGCGCACCGGACGGTCCGGTGTGCACCGGACAACCCATGTCCGCTTGTCTTATTTTGGCCATAACTTTTAGCTCCGAACTCCGATTTCGATGATCTTGTACTTTTTGGAAAGCTTATGAAATTATCTACATCCCAGAGTTGAAGCCATATCAGTTTCACTAAATTTAGCACACCGGACAGGCCAGTGTGCATCGGACATCCCATATGCTACTACAGTTTTTCAGCAATTCTGACTTTGTACTGTGGGCATAACTTTTAGCTCCGAACTCCGATTTTGATGATCTTGGACTTTTTGGAAAGCTTATAAAATTATGTACATCTCAGAGTTGAATCCATGTCAGTTTGAGTAGATTTGATTTTGTGAAACACTTCCAATTCAGTCAGCCCTTCATCTCAACTTTGTCAAGTTCACTTTTGTTTTGCATCTTTGTATCTCACTTCTACTTCTTGATGTGTTGGACTCTTAGCATGTATAAAGTGTCTTCAATATGACTTTAATGTATTATATGGGTATTATAGTGTCTTCTTTGAGGTGTTGCATCCTCAGAGCCTCAGTCCAATCCACTTCGCATCCTGTGAACTACAACACACAAACACTTGGAAAATACATTAGTTCACATGTTGTGTTAATCATCAAACACCAAAATCTGTTAAGCCAAATGGCCCGAGATCCATTTTTCTTACAATCTCCCCCTTTTTGGTGATTGATGACAACACAACCAAAGCAAGCAAATATTACAAACATTTGAATATAAATATACAATCTACTTGCTAGGATGCATGTTTGTCCCCATAATGTGAGATTATGGACTTTAACCACCGAAAAGGAAGACATTAAAAGCATATAGGAAGCAAATAAGACTTGCCCTCTCTAAAGAATTATCAATTAATATCAATAGAAGCACTAAAAGATTACTCCCCCTAAATGAGTGTTCTCCTTTAGAAAGAATTTTCTCCCCCTTTAGAGGCGAAGAAAAACTCCCCCTGATAGAGATCTTCTACTTAGGAAAAAGCATGCAAGAAATAGAGGTGCAAGACACAATTTGAATAGACTAACTTCCCTTATGCATAGGTAACAAAATATGACTTAATAGTATATGCATTTATAGCAACATGAGAAGTATAAGATATGAAATATAGTCTAATCAAATATTGGAGAAGACATGTAAATGATACTAAATGTAGTCTCAAGGATAACAATTGAAAGTCAATTGCGGACCAATTGAAGACAATGGCAGGCTTGTGAGAGATAAGAATTCTTGTAGATTTGCAGTGGAAGCTTGTTGTCTTTCTCTGGGGACTTCATTTTCCTTACAATGAGACTACTACATGAAATAGACTTGAAACAGGTATAAGTCTCAAAGACTTAGATTATAGAGTAATCTCCCCCTGAAAGTGTGCATACAAGTTTTGAATACTTGTAGGAGACATGCACTTTGATTTGATGTCAAGAGGGGCAGATTATCCATAATCCGAGCTTTGGCACATATAAGTTAAATGATACCAATTGTAGGATATAAGCTTTTGATGCATTAGTGTCATTTACTTAGGGATGTTAAATAAGCTATGTGTTGTGCTTAATTAAACATTTTAAACCATGTAGGTTTGCTCAAGAATATGAATTGAAAGCAAGCAATCCTACCATGTGATTTACCTAGTATGCATAATTTTAAAACAAAAGTAAATACTAGGCATGAAAGATAAACTAGATACAAGGTAATTAGATACGCATATCTAAAGATAAGAAATACAATAAATCTAGTTACCTTAGTCATGGGTGGGGAAATTTGGGTCCAAAATATTCACTAACCCACTTGGCAATAAACTTGATCCAATATGATGTATCCCATGATATACATCCCAACTTTGCTGAGTCTCCAAATTTCCCGTCTTTCTTTGGACTCCTCACTTCCCTTTTGGGATCCAAACCTTCTTGGTGCTTTTCATGGTTGAAATTATTTCCTTTGGCACCCAGATGCGTTTGGCCCCTTTCCCATTATTGGCTTGCTTGTTGGCCTTGATTGCTATCACCTTTCCATTCTTTTTCTTGATCAAATATGGTGTAGCAACCTTTTTATCCACCTTTTTGATGTAGGTGTTGTAGATTTTGCTTGTTGGATTTTGCTTGAGCTTTTCCTTTTGTTTATCCCTGGTCTTCGCTTTGCATTGGAAAGACTTGTGTCCTTCTTTGTGACATAGCCTACAAATCACAGATTCGCCCTCCACAGGCTTGTTCACTCCCGCAGTGGTGTTATCCTGTGGAGGTTGGATTTGTTTGGCTTTGCCTTTCTTGTCATACAAGGCTTTTCCAAGGCGATCCACTTCTTGCTTTAATTGCTCATTTTCCTTTGCAACCTCATTCGAACATGTTTCTACAACAATATTCTCAACAAGAACTTGGTTGCAAGAGTTAGAATCATCAATTAAATCAAACCAGGAAGAGGAAGCATCTTTCTTAATAATTTCAGGTATTTCAACCAAAGATACTTCTGGGGTGCTACCAATGTTTTCTAGCTTAGTAGTTAGCTCATTATTGTGTATGCTAAGAATTTCCATTTTCCCTAGCAAATTTTCAATAGATTCTTGAGAGCTAGCTAACTTAGCCTTAAGTTTTTCATTCCTTTTAATAAGGCTATCATCGGTAGCTGTGGATGTAGCACTAGACTCTAGTTGCTCAATTTTAGTTGATAGCTCACAGTTTAAATTTGCAAATGCTTCAAATTTTTTAGCAAACCTTTATAATCATTTTGAGAGCTAATCAACTTATTTTTCAAAGTTTTAAGTTGAGCCTTTTGTTTAGTGCATACATCTTGAAAAAATTTAACGGCTTCCGCAAGCTCATCTACGGAGGGCTTTCCCTCACCTTCATCATCACTACTACTTTCATCACTAGAGGATGGAATGCTCATTTTACCTCTTGACATAAGGCATTTGTGTGATGATCGTGATGAACGTGATGAGGATCGGTGGCTGCGCATCCTTGGAGGTTCATCTTCGCTTGAAGAATCATCCCAAGTTTTGACACTTGTTAGCGCCTTGCCTTTACTCCTCCCCTTTTTGGGTTCGGCCATAGTTGGACAGTTGTCCCTGAAGTGGCCCTTCTCCCCACATGTGAAGCATTCTCTCTTTCTTTGCTTTTTCCTGTCAATGTTAAATAGAATATCCTCTACCTGCAGGGGCACACCCATTAGATTAATCTTGCGGATCATCCTCATTACCTTTCCAGCGCATCAGATTGTTTCTTCGTCCTCGAAGGATGATGTTGATGCTTGATTATCTTCACCATCATCACTTTCTTCTTATTTCTCTTCTTCACTTGAGGAACTTGGTGTGGGAGCCTTATTTTTACCCTTCCTTTCATCACATGCAAAAGCATATGGCCTTGAGGAAGTTGTCTCCTCTCCTCGACACATTTTTCGCGACATCTCGAAGGCCTCGATTTTTCCAATCACGATTGTTGGGGTCATTGTACCCAAGTCCTCCATGTTGTGAAGAATAGTGATGATGCTCCCATATCTTTGTTGTGGTAGTAGGAAGATAATCTTCCTCACAATGTCCGCATCACCTAGCTTATTAATGCCAATAGAATTGAGCTCATTGATAATTAGATTCAAACGAGAATACATATCTCTAACAAGCTCATTTTCTTTCATAGCAAAAGAATTATACTCATTTAAGACTAGCCAATGTTTTTGCTCACGGACATTGGATGTGCCGTCATGGAGCTCATGCAATTTTAGCCAAATCTCATTAGCAGTTTTCAAAGTAAAAACTTGATTGAAAATATCCATGCTAAGAGATTCATACAAGCAATTTTTGGCTCTAGTATTTAAATGAATTTCTTTTTCCTCACTCGTGGTGGGTTTCACGGGATTTTTGGGAGGTTTCATCCCGTCACGAGTGACTCTCCAAACACCTAGATCAACGGCCTCTAGGTGACAAGCCATTCTAGCACTATAATATGGGAAGTTAGTGCCGTCGAAGTGTGGTGGCCTATGGGTATCCATCCCTTCCTCTAAAAAGTGTCGACTCTTTTAGCGGTGAAGCTAAAGCGTTTCAAATGAGCCAAACCAGGCTCTGATACCACTTGTAGGAAACGGGTGACGCCTAAGAGGGGGGGGGGGTGAATTAGGACTTCTAAAACTTTCGCTAAACTAGGCCACAAATAAATCCTTAAAGCAAAACCTATGCAAATAATCAAACTAGAATGTGCAAACTAGGTTTTGTCTAAGTGTTGCTATCTCTACCGCAATGTCTAAGTTTCAATCTACACTGTATAAGCATGAATACAAGATTGAAACTTAAATGCTTAATATAAATGCAGAAACTTAAAGAGCAAAGTAGAGAAGCAAACTCTCGTGGATGACACCGGTATTTTTACCGAGGTATCCGGAACCGCGCAAGGTCCCGACTAATCCTCGTTGGTGCCCCTACGCAAAGGGAAGCCCACGCGAGGGCCAAGCACCTCGGTTGAGTAACTCCGTAGAGAGCCGCGGGCCTTCTCCACTTGCAAGTGGTGCTCCGCTTCCGGCTCCTCTCGGACGCTCCCCGCCGTCTCCACTATCGAGCTTCCGGCCGAAATGCCGCGGGCCTCGTTCCCTTCGGTACACGGTGGCGGCCGTGACACAAACACGGTTGTCACGGTCTCGCAAGACTCTCGCCCCACTCGGTACAATTACAACGGCCCGCGCAAGAGCCGAGGGGTTGTGTGGTTTGTCTAAACTCACTCAACTAACTAGGATTCACCTAGAGCAAATGCTAATGCGGTCTAATCGCAGTGAAGCAACCATGGCCAGATCGCCTCGCCAACCGACCGTATCGTAGGAGCATTCAATGCAAGGATCGCCTGACACCTTATCCTGATGCGCGTTCCTCAGTCGGCAGGGCCGAAGTGACCGCAGTCACTTCGCCCCTCCACTGACTGACCTGACAGGAAAACAGCGCCGCCTGCCCTGCTCCGACTGCTGTGCCACCCGCCAGGGTGAGGCTGACAGCAGCCGAGTCTAGCCTCAGGCGCCATAGGAAGCTCCGCCTCGCTCGACCCCGGGGCTCGAACTCAACCTCGACCTCGGAAGACGGTCTCCGCCTCGCCCGACCCCAGGGCTCGGACTCAACCTCGACCTCGGAAGACGGTCTCCGCCTCGCCCGACCCTAGGGCTCGGACTCAACCTCGACCTCGGAAGACGGTCTCCGCCTCGCCCGACCTTGGGCTCGGACCGACCACGTTACAGGGGGGTACATCATTACCCTACCCCTAGCTAGCTCAGGCTACGGGGAACAAGACCGGCGTCCCATCTGGCTCGCCCCGGTAAACAAGTAATGATGGCACCCCGCGTGCTCCCATGACGACGGCGGTTCTCAGCCCCCTACGGAAGCAAGGAGACGTCAGCAAGGTCCCGACAGCCCCGACAGGTGTGCTTCTACAGGGCTCAAGCGCTCCTCCGACGACCACGACATCACATGCACAGGGCACTAACACCTCTCCGACAGCCACATCGTCATGTACATAGGGCTCTGGCTCCTCTCTGTCGGACATGTTAGCATATTGCTACACCCCCCATTGTACACCTGGACCCTCTCCCTACATATATAAAAGGAAGGTCCAGGGCCCTCGTACAGGGGGTGGCCGCGTGGGAGGATGGGCTGACGGACAGGCTCTCTCTCTCTCCCTCGCGAACGCTTGTAACCCCCTACTGCAAGCGCATCCACCCTGGGCGCAGGACAACACGAAGCCGCAGTTTTCCCCCTCCTTGTGTTCCGTCTCGCGCCGACCCATCTGGGCTGGGGCACGCAGCAACAATTTACTCGTCGGTCCAGGGACCCCCCGGGGTCGAAACGCCGACAGTTGGCGCGCCAGGTAGGGGCCTGCTGCGTGTTGATGAATAGCTTCCCGTCAAGCTCCAGATGGGTAGTCTCCAGTAACCTCTCCAACCCGGGACGCTGCTCCGTTTTGAGAGTCTCGAGTTCATGTCCCTCGACGGCAACTACGACATGGTACTCCTTCCTCCACCGCGCGACAACGACAACGACGACCGTCAGCCCGCCCCGCGGCGGCGGAATCGGTGACGTCTTCCCCCCATGGCGGAAGAGCAGCATCTGGGCCTGTCCCGTCACCTTCCTCGCCGCGGGAGAAGGAGGCGGGGCAACCATGGCCAAGCAGGAGGCGACACCTTGTTGGCTGTCGAGCGAGTCGACGACGCCGGCGCCCCAGCGGGGGACACGTCGGGCGTTGACCTCACGTCTGAGACGAAGACGAGCGTCGTTTCCCCGCAACACGCCAACCCCAAGCGGACGGATGACGCCAGCACGCTCGCGAAGGACTTGCTGGGCGTTAGCCTCGTACCTGAGATAACGGAGCAGTCCGTCCCCGACGCGACTTCATCACCATCCGTCGATCAAGAGGTACCGTCCGTTTTCCACCCTGTGCCTTTTAGATTCAGCTTTGACCCACCAAGCGACCCCGCTTCAGTGGATGCTTTCATAAAGGCATATCCTAACCTTCCGGGGTATCATATGTGGTCAACCTGGGACTGACTGACGACCGTCTCGACCTACGGGCCCCCGGGTTCCGAGGAAGATGACAAGCCTAACTCTGGTTGGGATTTCTCCGGGCTCGGTAACCCCAGTGCCATGCGAGACTTCATGGCCGCGTGTGACTACTGCCTCTCCGATGACTCCGATGGTGGCCACAACCTTGACGATGAGGACTGTGGCCCAAGTCGTGAATGTTTCCACGTCGATCTAGGGGGTCTCGACGAAGGCAACCACCTTGGTATGCCGGAGGACGGCGATCCCCCTAGGCCTGCGCCTCGCATTGACATCCTTCGGGAGCTAGCTATGGTCCTAGTCCCTGCGGGGGGTCAGGACACACAACTCGAGCAAATCCGCGAGATGCAGGCCAGGCTCGACGAGGAAGTAGGACAACTTGTGCAGCTCTGGCAGAACATCGGGCAGGAGTGGGCAGGCCGAGCACCAGCTGGAGAAGCGCGTCATCTGCCCCAGGACGTCCAGCACCGCATCGCTGACAATGCCAGGGCAAGGCTGCCCCCGGCATCCAGTGGGGTTGGCCAGAACCTGGCTGCAGCAGCAATACGACTCCGAGCGATGCCGGAGCCATCCACCACCGAGGGGCGGCGTATCCAGGGAGAACTCAAGAATCTCCTGGAGGATGCCGCGGTCCAACGGGCCGAAAGCTCTGCCTCCCGAAGGCAAGGGTACCCTCCGGAGCATCGCGCCGCGACTTCCTGATTCATGGGGGAAGCCTTGGTCCACACCGGGCGCACGCGGGACGCGATGCCTGCAGCCCCGGGTCGCCTCGGCAACGAGCACCACCGCCGCGACCGTCGAGCCCACCTCGACGAGAAGGTGCGTCGAGGCTACCACCCCAGGCGTGGGGGACGCTACGACAGTGGGGAGGATTGAAGTCCCTCGCCTGAACCACCCGGTCCGCAAGCTTTCAGCCGGGCCATACGACGGGCGCCGTTCCCGACCCAGTTCCAAGCCCCGACTACCATCACCAAGTACTCGGGGGAAACAAGGCCGGAACTGTGGCTCGCGGACTACCGGCTGGCCTGCCAGCTGGGTGGAACGGATGATGACAACCTCATCATCCGCAACCTCCCCCTGTTCCTCTCCGACGCCGCCCGAGCCTGGCTGGAGCATCTGCCTCCTGCGCAGATCTCCAACTGGGACGACCTGGTCAAAGCCTTCGCCGGAAACTTCCAGGGCACATACGTGCGCCCTGGGAACTCCTGGATCTCCGAAGCTGCTGCCAGCAGCCAGGAGAATCCCTGCGGGACTACATCCGGCGATTTTCGAAGCAGCACACCGAGCTGCCCAACATCACCGACTCGGATGTCATCGGTGCGTTCCTCGCTGGCACCATTTGCCGCGACCTGGTGAGCAAGCTGGGACGCAAGACTCCCACCAGGGCGAGCGAGCTGATGGACATCGCCACCAAGTTCGCCTCTGGTCAGGAGGCTGTCGAGGCCATCTTCCAGAAGGACAAGCAGCCTCAGGGACGCCAGCAGTAAGACGTCCCCGAGGCGTCCGCTCAGCGCGGCACAAAGAAGAAGGGCAAGAAGAAGTCGCAAGCGAAACGTGACGCCGCCGACGCAGATCTTGTCGCCGCCGCCGAGCACAGGAACCCTCGGAAGCCTCCGGAGGGGCCAACCTGTTCGACAAGATGCTCAAGGAGTCGTGCCCCTATCATCAGGGTCCCATCAAGCACACCCTTGAGGAGTGCGTCATGCTTTGGCGCTACTTCCATAAGGACGGGCCCCCGGCGGAAGGTGGCAAAGGCCATGACAACGACAAGAAGGAGGGCCACAAAGCAGAGGAGTTCCTCGAGGTCCACGACTGCTTCATGAACTACGGTGGGCAAGTGGCGAACGCCTCGGCTCGGCACCGCAAGCAGGAGCGCCGGGAAGTCTGCTCGGTGAAGGTGGCGGTGCCAGTCTGCCTAGACTAGTCCGACAAGCCCATCACCTTCGACCAAGGCGACCACCCCGACCGCGTGCCGAGCCCAGGGAAGTACCCGCTCGTTGTCGATCCCTTCATCGGCAACGTCAGGCTTACCAAGGTCCTCATGGACGGAGGCAGCAGCCTCAACATCATCTACGCCAAGACCCTCGGGCTCTTGCAGATCGATCTGTCCACGATCCGGGCCGGTGCGACGCCCTTTCACGGGATCATCCCCGGGAAGCGCGTCCAACCCCTTGGGCAACTCAATCTGCCCGTCTGCTTCGGGACTCCCTCCAACTTCTGAAAGGAAACCCTCACGTTCGAGGTGGTCGGGTTCCGAGGAACCTACCACGCAGTGCTGGGGAGACCATGCTACGCCAAGTTCATGGCCGTCCCCAACTACACCTACCTCAAGCTCAAGATGCCGGGCCCCAACGGGGTCATCACCGTCGGATCCACGTACCGACACGCGTACGAATGCGACGTGGAGTGCGTGGAGTACGCTGAGGCCCTCGCCAAATCCGAGGCCCTCATCGCCGACCTGAAGCGCCTCTCCAAGGAGGTGCCAGATGCGAAGCGCCACGCCGGCAACTTCGAACCAGCAGAGGCGGTTAAGTCCGTCCCTCTCGACCCCAGCAATGACGCCTCCAAGCAAGTCCGGATCGGCTCCGAGCTCGACCCCAAATAGGAAGCAGTGCTCGACGACTTTCTCCGCGCGAACGCCGATGTTTTTGCGTGGAGTCCCTCGGACATGCCTGGCATACCGAGGGATGTCACCGAGCACTCGCTGGATATCCGAGCTGGAGCCCGACCCGTGAAGCAGCCTCTGCGCCGATTCGACGAAGAAAAGCGCAGAGCCATAGGCGAGAAGATCCGCAAGCTGATGGCTGCAGGGTTCATCAAAGAGGTATTCCATCCCGAATGGCTAGCCAATCCTGTGCTTGTGAAAAAGAAAGGTGGGAAATGGAGGATGTGTGTAGACTACACTGGTCTAAGCAAAGCATGTCCGAAGGTTCCCTACCCTCTGCCTCGCATCGATCAAATAGTGGATTCCACTGCTGGGTTAGAAACCCTGTCATTCCTCGATGCCTACTCAGGGTATCACCAAATCATGATGAAAGAGTCCGACCAGCTCGCAACCTCTTTCGTCACACCTTTTGGCATGTACTGCTATATTACTATGCCATTTGGTTTAAGGAATGCAGGCGCGACATACCAAAGGTGCATGAACCACGTGTTCGGAGAGCACATTGACCGAACGGTCGAGGCTTACGTCGATGACATCGTAGTCAAGACGAGGAAAGCCTCCGACCTCCTCTCTGACCTTGAAACGACATTCAAGTGTCTCAAGGCGAAAGGCGTAAAACTCAACCCCGAGAAGTGTGTCTTCGGAGTCCCCCGAGGCATGCTCCTGGGGTTCATCGTCTCCGAGCGGGGCATCGAGGCCAACCCGGAGAAAATCGTGGCCATCACCGACATGGGGCCTATCAAGGACTTGAAAGGAGTACAGAGGGTCATGGGATGCCTTGCGGCTCTGAGCCGCTTCATCTCGCGCCTCGGCGAAAGAGGCCTACCCCTGTACCGCCTCTTAAGGAAGACCGAGCGCTTCACTTGGACCCCCGAGGCCGAAGAAGCCCTCGGGAATTTAAAGGCGCTCCTTACAAGCGCGCCCATCCTGGTGACCCCCACTGCGGGAGAAGCCCTCTTGATCTACATAGCCGCAACCACTCAGGTGGTCAGCGCCGCGATCGTAGTCGAGAGACGAGAAGAAGGGCATGCATTGCTCGTCCAGAGGCCGGTCTACTTCATCAGTGAAGTACTGTCCGAGACCAAAATCCGCTACCCGCAAATTCAGAAGCTACTGTACGCGGTAATTCTGACGCGGCGAAAGTTGCGACACTACTTCGACCAGTGACTGTGGTGTCATCCTTCCCCCTGGGGGAGATCATCTAGTGTCGAGAGGCCTCGGGTAGAATTGCAAAGTGGGCGGTGGAGATCATGGGCGAGACAATCTCGTTCGCTCCTCGAAAGGCCATCAAGTCCCAATTCTTGGCGGACTTTGTGGCTGAATGGGTCGACACCCAGCTTCTGACAGCTTCGATCCAACCGGAACTCTAGACCATGTATTTCGACGGGTCGCTGATGAAAACAGGAGCGGGTGCGGGCCTGCTCTTCATCTCACCCCTCGGGAAGCAGCTCCGCTACGTGCTGCGCCTCCATTTCCCGGCGTCAAGCAACGTGGCCGAGTATGAGGCTCTAGTTAACGGGTTGCGCATCGCCATCGAGCTAGGGGTTCGGCGCCTCGACGCTCGTGGCGACTCGCAGCTTGTCATCGAACAAGTCATGAAGAACTCCCACTGCCGCGACCCGAAGATGGAGGCCTACTGCGACGAGGTTCAGCGCCTGGAAGACAAGTTCTACGGGCTCGAGCTCAACCACATCGCTCGACGGTACAACAAGACTGCGGACAAGCTGGCTAAGATAGCCTCAGGACGGACAACGGTTCCCTCGGACGTCTTCTCCCGAGACCTACATCAACCCTCCGTCAAGACCGACGACACGCCCGAGCCCGGGAGGCCTCGGCCCAGCCCGAGGCACCCTCGGCCGCCGAGGGTGAGGCATTGCGCGTCGAGGAAGAGCGGAATGGGGTCACGCCTAATCGAAACTGGTAGACCCCGTACCTGCAATATCTCCACCGAGGAGAGCTACACCTCGACAGAGCCGAAGCTCGACGACTGGCGTGGCGCGCCAAGTCGTTCGTCTTGCTGGGTGACGAAAAGGAGTTCTACTACCGCAGCCCCTCAGGCATCTTTCAGCGATGCATATCCATCGCTGAAGGTCAGGAGCTATTGCAAGAAATACACTCGGGGGCTTGCGGTCATCACGCAGCACCTCGGGCCCTCGTTGGAAACGCCTTCCGACAAGGTTTCTACTGGCCAACCGCGGTGACCGACGCCACTAGGATTGTACGCACCTGCCAAGGGTGTCAATTCTACGCAAGGCAGACACACCTGCCCGCTTAGGCCCTGCAAACAATACCCATCACCTGGTCGTTTGCTGTGTGGGGTCTAGACCTCGTCGATCCCTTGCAGAAGGCACCCGGGGGCTTCACGCACCTGCTGGTCACCATCGACAAATTCTCCAAGTGGATTGAGGTCCGACCCCTAAATAGCATCAGGTCCGAGCAGGCGGTGGCATTCTTCAAAAACATCATCCATCGCTTTGGGGTCCTGAACTCCATCATCACCGACAACGGCACCCAGTTCACTGGCAGGAAGTTCCTGGACTTCTGCGAGGACCACCACATCCGGGTGGATTGGGCCAACGTAGCTCACCCCATGACGAATGGGCAGGTAGAGCGTGCCAACGACATGATTCTGCAGGGACTTAAGCCGAGGATCTACAACAACCTCAACAAGTTCGGCAGGCGATGGATGAAGGAACTCCCCTCGGTGGTCTGGAGTCTGAGGACGACGCTAAGCCGAGCCACGGGCTTCACACCATTTTTTCTAGTCTATGGGGCTGAGGCTATCTTGCCCACAGACTTAGAATACGGTTCCCCGAGGATAAGGGCATACGATGACCGAAGCAACCAGACCAACCTAGAGGACTCACTGGACCAACTGGAAGAGGCTCGGGACATGGCCTTACTACACTCGGCACGGTATCAGCAGTCTCTGCGACGCTACCACGCCCGAGGGGTTCGGTCCCAAGACCTCCAGGTGGGGGACTTGGTGCTTCGGCTATGATAAGACGCCCGAGGGCGCCACAAGCTCACACCTCCCTGGGAAGGGCCGTTCATCATCGCCAAGATTTTGAAGCCCGGAACATACAAGCTGGCCAACAGTCAAGGCGAGGTCTACAACAACGTTAGGAACATCCGACAGCTACGTCGCTTTTACCCTTAAGATGTTTTCAAGTCGTTCATATACCTCGTTCTCTTTACATACACAAATAGAGTCTAACCGTCAAGGAAGGGTCAGCCTTGCCTCGGCAAAACCCGACCCTCCCTCGGGGGCTAGAAGGGGGGAACCCCCTCTGCGTCAAATTTTTCCTCGGAAAAAGTCTTTCTGCCAAAACGACTTTCGTGTTACCCGACTATATCGATAATAGAATCCTGCGGACGAGTAAGAGTACACGTAAGCGGCGAGGCCGACCGAGCCGAGGGACTCCTACGCCTCCGGGATACGGATACCTCACTCATCACCTTCCGCGATTAGTAACTCTCGCTCAGATAAGCAATTCTGCTACCGACGACCAAGTCCTGATACTCGAAACAAGAGGAAAAGAAACACAGCTTTATAACACGACAATGATATGTTTGGGCCTCGACGGCCACAAAAAACATACGCATACTACAGACAAACTGTTCCTGCAGGTTCAGACATCAATAGGGGGAGCAGCAGCACCCTCGGTGTCGACTCCACCTTCGGCGGAATCTGACCCGACCTCGGACAGCGACACGGTCGGAGGATCTCCACCTTGAAGGAAGATGTCAGCACCGCGCCTGGGCCATCGCCGCCAGGGTCTCCTCCAGTAACCCGGCCCGAGCAGATGGCTTGACAGGCCGCTCCGTAGCCTCAGCCAGCTGTCCCTCGAGCACATCAGCCCGGCTCATGGCCTTGGCAGCCCGACTCCGGGGTTGGTCCCGCCAGTGGACGACCTGGCCAGGTTCCAGCTGCCGCTGCTACGCCTCCTCGGCATGGGAAGTCACCTGCTCCTGGGCCGACGAAGCTTCTTCTCGAGCCGACTCCGCCTCTGTCCACGCTGACGCCGCTGCCTCCAGCTCCGGCTCATCGCAGAGCGGCCGAGGGTTTCTTTAACTAAGCAAGAGAAGCCTTGGGTGGCATGGCCGACCGAGCCGAGGGACTCCTACGCCTCCGGGATACGGATACCTCACTCGTCACCTTCCGCACAGGGCAACTCACACTTGGTTAAGCGGTCTAGCTAGCCGACAGATGAGTCCTGGTGCTCGAAATGAGGAAGAAACATGATATTGCGCTCAAATACCTTGATGTTCAGGCCCCGACAGCCACAATGAACAGACACCGACACTCAAGGTGCCATTACAAACGGAACTCCGATTCCACTCCCGCGGGTATGAACAACCTCCACATCGGGGGGCCTGCGGGACAACAAACTCCAGTTGGCTCGCTGCCGCCCGCTCCATCAGCAGCGACAACGACCTCCGCTCCGGGTGGCTAAACAGCAGCAGCGATGACCTCAGGGCAGACGTTGCTGCGACAAGGCCCTCGCCCGCGTCCCCACTCGAGGGGCGAGGACAAACTAAAAAAGCCAAAGAGCCGGAGGTCAGTCCGTGGGTGGCGCTGACGGTCTCGTCGGTGGGGAAGCCTTCTCCGACTGCCACCACCTCAGCACCGACGACGGCAGCCACCTGCCCACCGGCAGATCCCCACTCAAGTCCACCCGGACGGGCGAGCATCGACCTCCACGTGGAGGCGTCGTGCCGGAGCGAGGGCGGGACAACCCAAGTACACAAACGCCGCCCTAGCGGCATGCGACGTCTTGGGCGGTTCCCCGGTGCGCGCGACGCAATAGCCGCCCGTACGGCGGGCAGATAGCCACACTCCGCCTAGCGGTGGGAGGTGGCACCGGAAGCTGCGCCAGAGCCAGCTGAGCCAGCGAACCAGGCATGCTGGAGCTGACGACGCTTGCGGCCGATCGGCCCCGCATTGTCGAAGTCCGCCCCCTCCGCTAGGCCGGTGAGCGCCCTCTCCCCTGAATGCTGAAGGAAGAGGTGGCCCGTCGGCCCGTACGGGAGGTAGAGCTCCGGCTCGGCTCGCCTCCCGCCCCAGCAAGGATGATGAAGATCCTTGAAGCTGAGGGCGGGGCAGAGGCCGCAGCCTGGCTTGCTTCTCCCCACCATCGAACCAGTGGTCACCCTCCTGCGTGACCATTGGTGAGGGGATGCGGCCGGGCTGCCTGATGAAAATCCTTGAAGCCGAGCAATGGCTGAAAGGTGCCAACCTCCATGAAGTTGCGCTCCTCCAACAGCAGCAAGACGAAAGCGACGCGGGCACTCCCCATCTGGGGCTCGGAAGGTGGAAGGGCACAATGCATAAGGGGAGTGCGAAGGCGTGGCTACCACCCAGGGGGTCGATCCCTTTTTAAAGGCGACTCTCCCCACTCGCGTCCTCAGGCGTCGCGGACTAAGTCTTCACCGACGCACTCCAGGGTCCTCCCCCTACGACACGGGGGCTGGGTCCCACACATCATGCAAGCTGGCCCGGACAGAAGAAGCCAAACCGCCGCGCGCGGAGCGTGTAACCGCCCAGCGGTTACAAGCACTCCTCCATCTTCGCCTAAACCAGCGGGTGAAAGGGCGGACCGCCATGCAGGTGGCATGCAACTGCACCACGGGGACGAACCCTTTCGACTTCGACGCATCCAGCACGGAGGCCCAGGCCCACACGTCATGTAACCGACGCGTCGATTACTACATGCGAAAAACTGCACCGCCACTTGCGCCAGTACCGCGCCTTCTCGACTGCGGAACCGGTGTCGCGACTCGAGGAAACCCTGTGCATGGGCCAACAGTGCCAACCAAGCACATCGGTCGCAGGTCAGTCAGCCGCGGGAGAAGGTACGACGGTCGATATGGCCAAAAGTGGGCCGACAGTAATGGCGGCAGCAGGCGGGCAGAAGCAGCAGTCAAATCGTCTGCAGGCTCACGTCCCCTCCTGGAGCGGCAGGGGAGCTCTCTCCCACGGCTTGAAGACGACGCGCCCGTGTTCCGTCCCTCGAACGGTTCGCACAACGGCTGCCCCGCGAACCACCCGTCCCGTCGCATTAACTTCGCGGCAGGGCAGGCGACACCTTTGGCAGGTGAAGCGGGCGATGTTTCACCTCCGCCATGATGACCGCATCAAAAAAGGTGTGCCACATCGTTTAATTTCGTATCCTTTTCCTCTTCCCCTTTCTCTCTCTTGCTACAGGGACCGGGAAAGGAGATACTCCGAAAGGGATCCTTCTCCGCGAAGGAAGCGGGCCCCGAGCCCTCCTACTGATCAAAGGTTCGAAGGCTGGCCCCTCGGAAGGGTTCGACAGCCGCCTCAGAGCACTCGAGCTCCGCGCCCACTACTGATCAGAGGTTCGAAGGCTGGCCCCTCGGAAGGGTTCGACAGCCGCCTCAGACCACTCGGGCTCCGCACCCACTACTGATCAGGGGTTCGAAGGCTGGCCCCCTGAAGGGTTCGACAGCCGCCCCAGAACACGCAGAGCGAGGGATAACTCTGGGTACATCCGATACATGGCCGAGGCTCGGGCTACGCTCCCGAGGTACCCTAGGACATTTCCGAGACCAGCAGGAGCGATTCTGTAACGGAATCCCATCAGAGGGAGGCATCGAGCCCTTAGACCCTATCAAACGGGACCGGGTCCGGCAAATCACCTGCATGTACTTTTGGAGCGCGCCTCTGGGCCACTAGCCGAACCTTATCGAACGGGGCACGGGCGTCCACTCGGATTACCCGTTAGCAACTCACTGGAGACACCATGTTCGGCGCCCTCCGAGGGCAACATGGCGCTTCCCCCCCTCCTCCTTGCGGAAAGGCGACGAAGGGGCGTATGATAAAAGCCGAGTCAGTCCTTGACCGTCCTCTCGCTCTGTGCAGAGGCTCGGGGGCTGCTCTCGCAAACCCGGCTCCTGCCAAACCGTTGACAGCGTCAACATACCAGCCCGAGAACTCGGAACCTGACCATGCACCCGGGCTACGATCAAATCGTATGAGGGAACAGCCAGACCGGCCGAGGCGTCACGAAAGGCACTAAGACCTCGGAGGAGTCAAACCACTGCTCCGAGGCCTCGGGGGCTACACCCGGTGGGTGTGCTCGCGCGCACCCACCGGAACAAAATGTAACCGAGAAAGGCCGGTCCCCTTGCAAAAAACTGCGACAAAGCCTCCAAGCGAGTACCAACACTCCCTTTGAGGCTCGGGGGCTACTGTCGGGGACCATAATTAGGGGTACCCCCAAGACTCCTAAACTCGGCTGGTAATCACCATCATCACAAGCTGCAAAAGCCTGATGGGCGCAATTCAGGTAAAGGCTCCGTCCACTCAAGGGACACGATCTCGCCTCGCCCGAGCCCAGCCTTAGGCAGGAACAGTAGACCCAGGCGGATTCACGCCTCGCCCGAGGGCCTCCTCAAGCAATGGGCGCACCTTCGACTCGCCCGAGGCCCAGCTCGGGCAGGCTTCGCAGTGAAGCAACCTTGGCCAGATCGCCTCGCCAACCGACCGTATCGCAAGTGCATTCAATGCAAGGATCGCCTGACACCTTATCCTGACGCGCGTTCCTCAGTCGGCAGGGCCGAAGTGACCGCAGTCACTTCGCCCCTCCACTGACTGACCTGACAGGAAAACAACGTCGTCTGCCCTGCTCTGACTGCTGTGCCACCCGCCAGGGTGAGGCTGACAGCAGCCGAGTCCAGCCTCAGGCGCCATAGGAAGCTCTGCCTCACCTGACCCCGGGGCTCGGACTCAACCTCGACCTCGGAAGACGGTCTTCGCCTCGCCCGACCCCAGGGCTCGGACTCAACCTCGACCTCGAAAGACGGTCTCCACCTCGCCCAACCCTAGGGCTCGGACTCAACCTCGACCTCGGAAGACGGTCTCCGCCTCGCCCGACCTTGGGCTCAGACTGACCACGTTACAAGGGGTACATCATTACCCTACCCCTAGCTAGCTCAGGCTACGGGGAACAAGACCGGCGTCCTATCTGGCTCGCCCCGGTAAACAAGTAATGATGGCACCCCGCGTGCTCCCAAGACGATGGCGGTTCTCAGCCCCCTACGGAAGCAAGGAGACGTCAGCAAGGTCCCGACAGCCCCGACAGCTGTGCTTCTACAGGGCTCAAGCGCTCCTCCGACGGCCACGACATCACATGCATAGGGCACTAACACCTTTCCGACATCCACGTCGACATGTACAAAGGGCTCTGGCTCCTCTCTGCCGGACACGTTAGCATATTGCTACACCCCCCATTGTACACATGGACCCTCTCCTTACATCTATAAAAGTAAGGTCCAGGGCCCTCGTACAGGGGGTGGTCGCGCGGGAGGACTGGCTGACGGACAGGCTCTCTCTCTCTCTCTCTCCCTCACGAACGCTTGTAACCCCCTACTGCAAGTGCACCCACCCTAGGCGCAGGACAACACGAAGCCGCGGTTTTCCCCCTCCTTGTGTTCCGTCTCGCGCCGACCCATTTGGCTGAGGCACGCAGCGACAATTTACTCGTCGGTCCAGGGACCCCCCGGGGTCGAAACGCCGACAAAAGGTATACCAGTCGATCATAGGATCTTTACTCTACTTATGTGCAAGAAATTCGAGATGTCTATGATGGGGGAGTTGAAATATTTTCTAGGATTTCAAATCAAGCAACTCCAAGATGGCACCTTCATCAGCCAAACAAAATACATTCAAGACATACTTAAGAAGTTTGGAATTAAGGATGGCAAACCCATCAAGACACCCATGGGAACCAATGGGCATCTCGACCTCGACACAGGAGGTAAATCCGTAGATCAAAAGGTATACCGGTCGATGATAGGATCTTTACTCTACTTATGTGCATCTCGACAGGATATTATGCTATCTGTTTGCATGTGTGCCAGATTCCAGGAAAATCCTAAGGAAGTTCACCTTAGGGCCATGAAAAGAATCATGATATATCTAGTTTACACTCCTAAGTTTGGGCTTTGGTACCCCAAGGGATCCACTTTTGATTTAATAGGATATTCCGATGCCGATTAGCTAGGGTGTAAAATTGATAGGAAGAGCACATCAGGGACTTGTCAGTTTCTGGGGAGATCCCTGGTGTCATGGGCTTCAAAGAAACAAAACTCTGTAGCCCTTTCCACCGCCGAAGCCGAGTACATTGCCACAGACCATTGTTGTGCGCAATTACTTTGGATGAGGCAAACCCTTAGGGACTATGGCTAAAAATTGAGCAAAGTCTCTCTCCTATGTTATAATGAGAGTGCAATCCGCATGGCAGATAATCCCGTTGAACACAGCCGCACTAAACACATAGACATTCGGTATCACTTTCTGAGAGATCACCAACAAAAGGGGGATATCGAAATAGCTTATGTAAACACCAAGAACCAATTAGCCGATATCTTTACCAAGCCACTAGATGAGAAAACTTTAAGCAAACTTAGGAATGAGCTAAATATACTTGATTCTTGGAACTTTGATTGAAACATTGCACACATAGCTCATTTATGTACCTTTGATCATGTCTCTTTCATTTGGTGCAAATGCATATTTCTTATTATTCTTGTACCAAGGCTACGACTAATGTGTTTTCAAGTGTATTTCTATAACTAATTCGTAGATTGAAAGGGAAATGGAGTCTTCGACAAAGCACAAGGCTTCCACTCCACAACTCTGACGGTATCATCTACCCTTTGCCGTTGTTCCTGCACACTCTCAATTGGTATAATCCTTCACTCATATTTATATTACCATTTGGGAGAACGATGCAAGAGGGCTCTCAAAGTCTCCGTTTTTGGCGATTAATGCCAAAGGGGGAGAAAGTATTAAGCCCAAAGCAAAAGGACCGCACCACCACCATTTCAAATTTTTTCGAAATGAAGTTTTAATTGGCATTTTCTCAATTGGTATCTATTTCAATTGATGTAATCCCAAATTAGTATTTGATATCAATTGGTATCTATGTTTCACTTGATTTGTGAAAGTAATATATCAAAACCCTCTTGAAAGCTAAGAGGAGAATTTTATTCAGGGGGAGTTTTATTTAGTCAAAGAAAAAGCATTTGAAACAGGGGGAGAAATTTCAAATCTTAAAAATGCTTCATGCAATATCATTTCTATACCTATGACTATTTGTACAAAGATTTTGAAGATTTTCCAAAAAGATTTGCAAAAACAAAACAAGTGGTGCAAAAGTGGTCCAAAATGTTAAATAAAAGAAAAAAGCAATCCATTCATATCTAGTGAGATTTTCAATTGGTTTTACTTCAAGTAACCTATGCACATTTCAAATGCAAACTAGTTACATTTCTGCACTTTACATTTGCTTTGGTTTGTGTTGGCATCAATCACCAAAAAGGGGGAGCTTGAAAGGGAAATAGGGTTAACCTTTTCCTATTATTAATTTTGGTGGTTGATAGTCAACACAAACACATGGACTAACTAGTTTGTTCTAGAATTCATGTATTACAGGTGCATAAGGTTCAACACAAACCAATAAAAGATTCAAGTTAGGGACACAATTTTAAAGGAGCAAAAGGACTTGAGTGTGCTAAATAATGGCGCACCGGACAGTGTCCGGTGCACCAGGACCGTACATGTGTCAACTAGCCACTCTCGAGAAAATGAAGGCACGCTCCGCTATAATTCATCGAACTGTCCGGTGAGCCAGTGGAGCAACGGCTATCTGCGCGCAACGGTCGATTCTGACAGAAGAATAGTGTCGCGGAAGAAGTCAGAGCAGGAAGTCAGAAGGGCACCGGACTGTCCGGTGTGGCACCGGACTATCCGGTGCCGCAAGAGGACAAAGCCTCCAACGGTCGACCAGCTCCGAACCCTAATGGTTGGGTGACGTGGCGGCGCACCGGACAAGGAACAGTGCCTGTCCGGTGGCGCACCAGACTGTCTGGTGCGCCCTTCGCCAGCAGCCTCCCCAACAGCTATGCAAGTGGTTGGGGGCTATAAATACTCCCAACCACCTCATTCATAACCATCCAAGCATTCCAAACATCTCATTCAATACAAGAGCAAAAGACTCCACTCCAAGACACATCAAATAGATTTAATCCTCTCTAAGCCTCAAAATCAACTCAATTCCATTAGGGACTTGAGAGAGGGTGTATTTGTGTTCTTTGTTGCTCTTGTTGCTTGGATTGGCCTTTTTTCATTCTTATTCTCAAGTGCTTTGTAAGCGAAGCAAGAGACACCAAGTGTGTGGTGGTCCTTGCGGGGTCTTAGTGACCCGTGAGATTAAGGAAGAAGGCTCACTCGGTCTAAGTGACCGTTTGAGAGAGGGAAAGGGTTGAAATAGACCCGGTCTTTGTGACCTCCTCAACGGGGACTAGGTTTGTTTGGAACCGAACCTCGGTAAAACAAATCACCGTGTTCACTCGCCTTATTTCTTGGTTGATTTGTTTTCCCCTCTCTTTTGGAATTGAATTTAACTCTAAAGCTAACCCCGACTTCTAGTGTGTGTTTAAAGTTATAAATTTTAGGTTTCTCCTATTCACCCCCCTCTAGGCGACTTTCAGACGCCCTTGGCTGACTAATTAGGAAATCTAGTGGAAGACTACCTTACCGGAAAAGGGCAAGGGCAGTAGAGGAGCTGCGTATAGGGAGGTTCTCGGGTCGATCATGCTGCAATGGCTTTTCGGACGAGGGATTCCTATATTGCCCTTCTCAGAAACCGTAGCGGGTTTTCAGAAGCTAGTGGAACTTTGTAAAGGCCTCGTAGTGGTACCCTGCCTCGTCTCCTCGGCAGAGATGGATGGGAAGTCACGATCCCTTGGCAAATGGGTAACATGACTTGTGGGTAAAGATACGCAACCTCTACAGAGTGTAAAACTGGTATATCAGCCGTGCTCACGGTCATGAGCGGCTCAGACACTCACATGATTAATCTATGGAATTAAACTTAATTTGTAATATGCATTGCAGTGTGGGTGTTGTTATTAATTTGATCTCTTATTTATTTGGGTTGATATCTACTTAAACTTAGTAATTGCTAATAAAATTTTGACAAACTTTAAAGCAATGCTCAGCTTTAACCATCTCCTTTGGTAAGCCTTACACTTCACATGAGCTCCCACCTTTGGTGAGTTCATGCACATTATTCCCCACAATTTATTGAGCGATGAATGTATGTGAGCTCACCCTTGCCATACTCACACCCCCAGGTCAAGAAAAGGTACCACTAGATGAGGCGATTGAAGGATGTTGTGATGACTTCGTGAGTGGTCTAGGCCGTCATCTCCCAGTTAACTAGGGTTGCTAGATCAATGTCTTCATATGATGTAATTATTTATTTTTTTTGTACAAAACTCCTATTATATAGTAAAGATGTGACATTCGTTTCTGTACCATGAGTCATCATATGTGTGAGACTTGGTCCCAGCACACTTGGTGATTATTTCGCGCCCGGGTTTTGGACCCATAAACCCGGGTGTGACACTTATCATGAACAATAATTGAACCAATAATAACAGTGGAACATGATCAAAGTTCTGTACGGCATTAATCCCAAAACCAGGTTGAGCAATAGCAAGTCTACCAACAGTTCATTTGTTTGCAAGGTGTGGGGTAAACAAACTAGGGAAACCTATGAGGCCCCATCAAATTAACCTGAGCATGTCGCAGTAATTAACATGAACATTATTAGGTAAGGAAGAGTGATCAAGGGCACAACTTGCCTATGACTTGAGATTCCAGGTACTTATCCAATTTAGTCTTCAGGTGACACATGACCTTGCTTCTACTCGTAGCAATACATACAATCAAGTAAATAATGGATATGGTAACGTTACACCAAAGCATATAAACAAACAACATAAGAATATTCTACGCGCTGCTACATGATCGTAGGTTCGAGAACGACTAAAATCGGAGCTACGGTGGAAAAGATATGGTTTTCTAAATATCTATGCGATTAAACATTAACCTATGTTATTTTGATTAATATAAACCTTCTGATAAAATATATTACAAATAAATAACTCATCTAGGTTATAAGTTGATTAGAGGTCATATTTTAATCCAATTATAATTATAGTCAGCTTATCCTTGATTAGAGGAGTTAATCCAATAGATATATGTTACACAATATCTAATTATAAAGATATGTGATGTGGTATAAATAAGGTTGTTACTACGTAGACAATAGTATTATGAAACTAATGCAACTGAAATGGATTGAATCGTGGTTAAAATGATTAAAATATGAATTTTAGAAGTTTTAGATTAATTCTGATATAAATTTTATACTACAAACTGTAACTAGGGACCCATTTGCAAATACCAAGGTTGTTTTGTAAAAACCAAGGAGCCAACTGTTGTTTCCTATGAACTGGGTGGATGGCGGGTTGGTTATTGAAAACGTAAGGGTCTCTTTTGTAAAAGAGTCGCAGCGACGGGGGTCAGGGTTTTTCTGGTTGTCCGATCAAAATCTGACCGTCCTGATTAGATTCGGTATTAAATGACCCGTTATGCTATCAGGGCCTTCGTATCTCGATCTGATGGTCTGATCTGAAGCATCCCCAACATTCTTCTCATCAGCTCGATGCGATCTCAGCGGCTAGGACTTTATGTAACGAACCGATAACAGATGATGTAATCTCGTGCGTCCTTCGGATATCCAATGGTCAGCGGAGCTCCTGCCCACCCGACAGCCAAGCGCGGCGGTAGTACACCGCCCGTGGCGGAGGTCTTCGGCGAGCCCTACCAGATGGCGCTCTAGTGCCCCAAAAGCTAATCCAAAGGCATCAACTCGAATACTAGGAGATGACTAATATTATAGGAGTAGTCTTTCCGGCGTTTGAGGTAGAAATCACTGCTGCCCATGATGCACGACGGAGTAGGTGCTCCAGTGAGCAACTTTGTGTTCTACCGCCACCGGAGCCACCCACTGAGGCCACGACCATCCTCCTCGTGACATAGGGAGCATTCCTGGTCGGTCGTCGAGGTCTCGCCACCGGAGTATGCATAGGTCAACGACGATGACACCATTCTCTCACTCTCCCTTGCACGGCAATGGCGGCACAACGATGTCCTTCTCTCAGCCACCCTGCTTGGCTTTGTTGGTGATGGCACAAATGTGTGGGCGCCATATATACCTAGGGAGGGTCGGGTCCAAGGCTCACAGGATAATACACAGCGGGATTGAGTGAATACACAGCGGATCTAATACACAGCGGGATTGAGTGAATCCATGTCATGTCACATAAACCATGTGTGTTTTCGTTACGGCTGGGATTTAATACGTGGCTTATTTTTCACTATTCGCTTATACCACATGGATACAAATGTATTAGCTGTGAATTGTTCGCTTCCACACTAGTATAGTGAAGTCCATTTTTTTAAATGCAGTCCATGTTCGCTTAGACACTAGTACAGTGAAGTCCATTTTTTTTGCAAAATGTAGTCCATGTTCGCTTCACTCTAGTATAGTAAAGTTCATGTTTTTTGCAAAATGCAGTCCACGTTCAACAAAATGTAGTTCAATGCAGAAGCATGAACAACAGAAGCATGTACAACTGATCTAGTTCTAGTTGTAACGTATTTCAGTTTAAAGCAGTTTAAAGCATGAACAAAATGCAGTTATCCAATGATCTAGTTCTGAAATAGGTAACTGGCTGTTGACCAATGGAATGGGGATTTCCAATGTTACAGTAGAGTATCTGCCATTAAAATAAATAGGTGTAAGTGTAACATAAACTCCATTGACCATCGGAAGCAATAAGCAAAGAGAGATGCAGCTAGTAGCTAGCTCATGGGATCCAAAATACAAACCTCATCAAAAGGAAGCGATTCTGGATTTCTCTGCAGTCCTTGTTGTAATTTCTGCACAAGGAAATCAAGATCATAACCGAGTCAAACAGAATCGTTTTAGAAACAATTCCCTCGTAGTGAACTCCTCTTTCAAATAATAAATGTAAGGTTGTATAATGTCATCGTCAGCATATACAGACAGGATCGACTTCTAGCCTAACCCTGGACTCCCAGCAAGAAGTAGTATGGGAAATAATAAATTAAGTCATGAGGCAGATATGTTCAATTACTTTGATTCAACATGTCATGGCATAAAGAATGAGACATATATGCTCAATTACTTTGATTTCGACATGCCCTGTCATAGAATGAGAGAAGAGGGGAAGGAAGAGAGCATACCAGCTAAGCCATCTCGTTTCTCAACCAAATCAGTGCAGACTCAGCATCATCATCGCAGGCACTCAAGAAAATTTGCCTATTGTCAAGGTCTTTGAAGGCATTGTAGGCTTTTGCTTTTTCCTCCTTTGTAACTTCCATTGTACCAAGAATGGATATGCACTTCTTGATTGAGAAGTCTGCAGCTTGACTCACTTCCTTTTCCTCCCTCTCTTTTGCTAGATGTGTGGCTTCTTCCTCAGCTTGCTTCATTCTCATGTCAATGTATCTTCCCATTATTCCTTCTAGGTTATCGCCCTTTTTATGCCTCTTTGTCCTCATTTCCTCATTGTTCCCTCTTGCAGCAGTAGTCCTTCTCTGTGGCGTCGGATCATGCCTTTCACCGGTTGCATCTCCTGCCTTAACTACATGGACATCATCTTCTTCATGTGCAGGCAAGATTTCTTCCAATTCATCTTGTTCATGTTCTATGTTGAGAAATTCATCTCCATTTCCTACTTGAGTAAGATCTGGAAGTTGGGTGGAGGTGTAGTTGTAGGTCCCTTCAGCTGTTTGCCCTGCACAATGAAGTTTTACTAAAAAAAAGGGTAGACAACATAACATATTGGAAAAGCATGCACATTGTAATGAGACTAACCATCATAAAGCTCCCCCAAGGCCTCATATAGAGGAAAAGACTTGTTGCGGAACTTTTTAGCCTTAGGATGAGAAGTCAGTATATTTTTCCATAAAGCTGGGTCAGCCGTAATCCTCCCTATCTTCTCATCAAAATGAGCTCCACTTTGATTCTTTGCATCCTTTAGCAACCTATAGTCCCCTTTCAGCTCTCTTTCCTTATCTTGTATTTGTGTCTTTGTGAAATAGACATACTGTTCCCTCTGATGAAATTCCTTGACAATTTTGTTCCATGCTTCTGTTGTCCATCCATTTTGACCCCTATAATCAGCTGTTTTGTGCTCATGCAAGAGGTCCACAAGAGTTTTCTCTAGAGTTGAGTTCCAAGCGGCTCTTAATTTCTCTACATAAGACAAGGAAGAAACACCAGTTGCAGAATTCCAAGAGGCTCTTAATTTCTCTTGATTTGTCTATTTGCATACCTTTTGGAGAACCTCCATGCTTTTTTGGATCACCAGCTTTAGGAGAAGGCTTCTTTGTTGCACTTTTTGATAAGAGCATGTTGATTCTTGGAGAACCCCTTCCAAACATGTTAACTAATATTATATAACACAGTATTAAACCAAATTTCTATGCTGAAAACAGTTAGCTGAAATTTCTATTCTGAAATTGGAACTAAAGGAACAAAGAAAATTTATATTATGAAAACAATTAGATGATATTATGTTTCAGGATACTAAACAATGAGAAATGGATTAAACCAAATATTGAGAGAGGTAACAATGTGACAGTAAATAAAATGTAGAACAGAGCAACATATGGTCTATTCCAAACTAAAACAGAATACATGAGGGCTAATAGATGTGCCAATTTTTTAGACAAATGTGCCACTAATTTCTATGCTCTTGGTAATCATTCCACATTTCTTGTGCTATTGCATCTCTAAGATTATTTCCTTGGACATTTACTTGATCGTTGCCTTGATCGCCATCCGGTAGATCAACAAAGTTTTGTGGCGAAATATTATCTGGTTGATTATCTAACCATTCCTCATCCCCTTTGAGTGACCGAATAATATTGTGAAGTACAACAGCTGCTACTGGTATCTTCACTTGATTCCTTATTTTGTGAAATGTGGCAGCTTTTAGGATGGGAAAGCGCTTCTTCACAACCCCCAAAGTCCTTTCAACATGATTCCTCAGTATGGCATGGCGATGGTTAAATAACTCCTTGTAGTTCTGAGGTCTACGGTGACCTTGCCCATATTCCTTTAGATGGTATCTAACTCCACGATAAGGTGCAAGGAATGACGTGGTGTTAGCATACCCACCATCAACCAAATAGAACTTTCCTGGAGGTACATGGAATCCATTGTTCATTGCAGATCGAAGAACTCTAGCATCTGTAGCGGATCCCTCCCATCCAGTAGACATGAAAGTGATATTTAGGTCGAAATCACAAGCTACCATCACGTTTTGGCTGAGAGTCCCCTTCCTGTTTCTAAAAGGAGCAGCTTTGTCAGGTGAAATTGTAATGGGCACATGAGTGCCATCAATTGCACCGATGCAGTTCTGCACAAGAAAACTATATGTGAATTTTTAAAATATGGAAGAAAATGAATAGATATTGGGCAAGGATAGAAATGCCATCACCTTGAAGTAAGGATAGAACCTAGGATTCCTTTCAATTTTCAAATGTACTTGCATTGGAGAAGGAGGCTTCAAAAATCGTTTGGCGAGGGAAGGGACAACTATGTCAAAAAAATGTTTTATATGATGGTGGAATGTGTCACTACTATGCCCGAACTCTTCTTGCAGATCTTCGAATGAAGCGTTATGGCTTATCATGTATAGAAAGAAGCCGAGCTTCTCCTCAACTTTTATCCTTGTGTCACGTACCAACCTTTCCTTCCTAAGATAGCTGGCTAGGGCTCTAAAAATTTCAGGTTCCATTCTGAATGCTACTCGGCAGTTCTTGACATGCCCTTCAAGCAACTCTAAAACATGCTCCTCGCCACTTAGCTTGGATGTGTGTCGTCGCTTCTTAACCCTCCTCCCTTTAAGAGAACTAGAACGCAACAAATGTAATGCGGGAAGGAAGAACATCATCATATCATCATCATCCTCATGTCTTCTCTTCCTAATGCGCTCCATTAACCCCATACTCATTGCAAAAAAATGGGGGTACCGGGTCCCAAGAAGTACCTCTCGGGGATGGTACCGGGTCCCAAGACGGCGGGGGTTGGTCTTCTCCAACTCTAACCGGTGCAGGTACAATCTACAAAGAAAAGGTAGAATATTCAAATTAGTAATATTCAATGTTGATAGATCACGTCATTCACAATACAACATGTCCTATAAGTGAAACAGGATATATTGAAATTTATAGATTACAAGAATATATTGAAAGGAAAAGGACAAATTTACAGATTTACAGATTACAGATTACACGAATATATTGAATGTCCTATAATTGATAAATTAAGCAAACCAAATTTGGGAGGAAAGGAAAAGAACAGCGAACTAGAATATATTGAATTTTACAGATTACAAGAAGCAAAAATGTAACTGAAAAACATCTGTACATTCTAATTGCTATTTTCAATCACGTTATCTTGAAGGTGACGATCTCTTCTGGGAGCAAAGGGCAGCCGAACTCCAAGAAAAAGATAAAAAGCTGAGGGGCAGCCGAACTCCAAGAAAAATGTTTGCCAGGAACAGGAAGAAGTAGAGGAAAACACCTACTACAAAGGAGGAAACTGAGGGCACACTGTCGCTTGCAAATACCGTAACTGAGAGTCTGTCATCTGCTGTAGGAAAGCAAAAAATGGGGGCACATGCTCTGCTATGACAGGGCCAAAAAATTCTGCTAGTAACAGGGCCAAAAAATTCTGCTAGTAACGAGCCTGCAGACACAAAGGAGCATGGATCTAGGATCTCGATCTCAGCATGGATGAGGCAGAGAACTAGGAATCCATCCTCAGCAATGAAGAAGAAGTAACCTCGTCCATAACTGCAAAGAAGCGTGGATCTGGCTGGAAACACGTCCTCAGCATCGAAGGAGCAGAAAACTGGGAAGGGGTTCTCAGTGCTGAGGAAGCAGGAAGCCGGAAGCTCGTATGCAGTTGCAAATAAGGAGGCTGTGACGAATAGCTCAAGACGCCGGTGGAGGCAACAGAGTGAGGTCTGGGTTTGGGGTAGAGGCCGTGGCAGACGCCGCCGCGGAGGTTGAGGTGGTGCAGTAGGCAAGGGGGTGAGAGGCTGGGAGAGGAATTGCTCGTGAGGACTGCCACAGACAGGGGCGACAAGGAGGAAAGGACAAGCTCACCGGGGAAAAGGTCGCTGTCGACGATGGTGGCGGGCGGCGGGAGGGACCATGCGTCGCCGTCGTCGCTACTCTGAATCACGCGCCGCCGCCGTCGCTTCCATACCCAGGAGGCCGGGAGGAGTTCCACGACTACGCATTCGTGGGTCGTTTCCACGTCCGAAACAGGGGGTTTCGCAGGGATTCCATCGGGTTCGAAAACAGGCCTGGGTTAAACGAATACCTATTTCATCATGGGCCGGTATTGGATCCACATCCAAACAATACATGTGGAACAGCCCGTGATACCGGTCAATACATGCCCAACCGAACAAGGCCTAACGGATGCGAGAGGAAACCCGGTGGGAGGTGCGGCCTCCATGGGTTTGGTTGTAACAAACTTGGGATAGGGACGATACTAACCAATGGGGCCTACACGACAGAGGCACAACTTGTATTCGTGCGCGCGCGTGCCTAAAGCTGAGAGGCTGGCGGGTGGGGCGCACAGGTCAGAGAAATGCATGCACGCTGTCAACACGATGGATACTGAGTCAAAGAGCAGGGCACAGACAAGAGTGGACCGACTGTGCGGGGGTGGAAAGCTGGGCTAGCTGACGAGGAAGTGGGTCGGGGTGAGGGGTTTCGGCCTAAGCAACTAGTTCCTCTCCTTTATTTGTTTTTCTTATTTCCTATTTCTGCTTTTCAATTTAATTTGCCAATTCCCAATTCAAGTTTGATTCTGGTTTCAAATTTCAGTTTCAAATTTGATTTCAACTCAATGTTTAAATTTCACATCACACTTATATGCACTTCCAAAAGTCCATCATCATGCATAGTTTATTTTTATTTATTTATTTATCTTGTTTTATTCATTAGATAAATGCTCTCAATAGGGAGTTTATATACACAAAAGATGCTTATTCTGAGAGAACCATTTCTCATATATTATTTTAAATAGTTTAATGAATATTCCTAAATATCTATTCTACTACGAGAAGGTCCCTCGACACCTAATTTTATCATGGATAGTTTTGCTAACTTTCTATGTTTTCCCTTCTTCCTCAAGTTCTGGTTTGAATTTTTAACTCTAACTTTGAACTAACAAAATTTTATTTTTTTACTACTTCTTTTCTTCAAGGATTTTACACTTTTAGAAAGGAGTCTATTATTAAAGACATTTTAACTTGATTCTTTTGGAGAAACTTTTATATAAATCCCAAAATAGAATTTTGGGTATTACAAATTCTACCCCCTTAAAATAATCTCGTCCTCGAGATTAGTAGAAAAGGGATGCAGAAAGCTTTGTATGTAGTTTTAACCTTTAGTTTCCAATTAATTTTAATGCTTTCAAAAGTTCCTCATCATTACCAAACATGGGCATATTTTGTTTTAGCTAATAGGTAGTATTAAAGAAGATTTATGATAGTAGAAGGTTTTAGGTAAGAGGAGCTTCTATCCCGGATGGTGGATCCTGTCTTATTTGGAATCTTGTTTGGCTTCTATCGTTCCTTGACGAGGTTGATCTATCCCGTCTCTTGTCTTGGTGTCTTTAATCGGGTTAGAGACATAAGGTTACTGGAAGGATTGGAAAATGGGCTACAGAGCTTAATGAATTCACCATTGATTATGTGCATAGATCTTCAATTCTGTCCCAGGCGTTAGCAGACTTCATCGCTGACTGGACGCCAGGGGCTCAGGAAGAAGAGATAAATAAAGATGCCGAAGCTTGGACATTGTTCTTGCGATGGTTCTTGGGGAACCTTCGGCGCAGGAGCAGTTGCTGTTCTAGTAGCACCTTCAAAAGTCAGAACATGTTATGCAACTAAGCTAGACTTTAGTTGTACAAATAATGTTGCCGAATACGAAGCACTCCTGTTGGGGCTTTGGAAGTTAAGGGCAATGGGAATAAGAAGGGCTATTCTAAAAACTGATTCTCAAGTCATTTCTGGCCATATAGATAAAAGTATCAAGGCAAGAGATCCGAAACTTGAAAAATATCTGGATACAGTTCCAAGGTTGGAGGCTTCTTTCGAAGGTTTCTTTGGCAAGAACATTCCAAGAGGCGAAAATGAACACGCAGATCTGTTAGCCAAATCAGCGGCTCAGGGGCTCCCTTTACCTTCGGAAGTATTTTTTGAAACAATAAAGGCACCTTCGGTTGAACTCATGGAGAGAGCAGTGCTCGCCATTTCTCCAGTACATAGTGAAGATTGGAGGACTGAAATCATATCTTTCTTCCAGGGTAATTGCCTCTCGAACGACGAAGTTTATAATAAAAGAATGGAAGCAAGAACAAGACCGTATATCATAATAGAAGGGGAATTACACAAACATGGAGTTTGCTCCCCCCTTCTCAAGTGTTTATCCAGAACCGAAGGTATAGAACTAATGGAGATACATGCAGGATTGTGTGGATCTCATATTGGGTCCAGGCCTTTACTGGGAAAGATTTTTAGACAAGGATTTTACTGGCCGAAGGCAGCTTTGGATGCAGCGGATCTGGTCCAAAAGTGCGAAAATTGTCAAAAATGTGCAAGAGACCAAAAACAACCTTCATCATTAACTCAGTTAATACAACCAACCTGGCCATTGCAAAGATGGGGCCTGAACTTATTAGGCCCACTTCCACCAGCACAAGGTAATTTGAAATATGTCGTGGTGGCTGTAGAATATTTTTCTAAGTGGATTGAAGCAAAGCCTTTGGCTACAATAACTTCGGTTACAGTCCAAAAATTCTTCTGGCAAAATATCGTTTGTCGCTTCGGCGTGCCGAAGGCTATAACTGTGGACAATGGAACACAGTTTGATGCCGAAACTTTCAAAGATTTCAGCGACCAGATTAGCACGAAGATTCATTTTGCATCAGTCAGGCACCCAGAGTCAAACAGGATGGTCGAAAGAGCAAATGGTATTATAATGATGGGAATAATGAAGTTAATCTTCAATCAACCCAGAGGAAAGTGGCCAGATGAGTTGATTAAAGTGGTGTGGAGCCACAATACAACTATATCAAGGTCAACAGGTTTTACACCGTTCAAGTTATTGTTTGATGACGAAGCTATAACCCTAGAAGAAGCTAAAGCAGGGTCAATTAGAACAGTAGCTTCGGCAGAGGACGAAGCTGATTATTCTGTGGCAAAAGATACTATAGAAGGGACCAGACTTCAGGTTGTGGAGAATATCAATAAATATCAAGCCAAAACAATAAAATGGCATGACAGAAAAGTTCGGCTGAAAAACATTAAGCCAGGGTTGGAGACCTCCGGTGAACTCTTTCGACCACCTTCGGCAAGCACTGACCTTCGTCATGCCGTCGAAGAAAGCTTCAGCGACAGGGGCTGCTGCACTGTAGCCACTGGACCCAAACCAGGAAACTCTTTCTCTCCGAGAAGCTCGAAGCCAGAAGAGGAAGGCCACTAGTCCAACAGTCCAGGAGGAGGAGTTGGACCAAGAAATCAGGGACATGGAAATCACTCATCAGCAAGTACAAAGGAAGAAGGAGAAGATGGCGCGACTGGCTGATCTTCAAAGGAAGATCGACGAAGCTACTGAAGAAATATGTCATCTTGCTCAAGATGAACAAGATCGAAGGCCCCAACACAGAGAGCTTCGTCAAGAAGGCTTATTCAACGAAGATGGATGGTCTGATGATTTTAATCATGATGCCTTTACTTTTGATGATGCTTCTCCCTTGGCAGCAGAACTGTAGGCTACCCCATGGCCCCCGTCATACAAGCCACCTTAGCTTCCCATGTATGATGGGCACTCAGATCCAAAGCAGTTTCTGATGAGCTACGAAGCAACTATATCTTCGTATGGGGCAATACTGCAGTCTTGGCGAAGTCCTTCGTCATGGCAGTCCGGAATGTAGCCTAAACATGGTACTCTTCTCTTCGGCCAGGGACTATCATGTCGTGGCAGAAGCTTAAGGACATGCTGGTGACCAGTTTCCAAGGCTTTCAGACGAAGCCACTCATAGCTCAGGCCCTATTCCAATGCACACAAGACCATGAGGAATACCTCCAGGCGTATGTCCGAAGGTTCTTGCGATTGAGGGCACAAGCGCTCACATTGCCCAATGAAATTGTCATTGAGGCCATGATTAAGGGCCTTAGGCCAGGACCTACGGCTTAGTACTTCACCAGGAAGCCCCCACAAACTATGGAGAAGCTGCTTCAAAAGATGGATGAGTACATCCGGGCTGACAACGACTTCCGCCAAAGAAGGGAGGAAGCTTACAGATTCTCGGAAATGACCAGGGGCTTCAGAGGAAGAATCCACCCGAGGCATGTCAGGTCAATTCATAATTCCACTCAGAGTGACGACAAATGAAGTCAGCCTTAGTGGTCGCAATACACCTCACAATCTTCAGGGCAACAACAAAGCTCTTTCAGGCCACCAGCTCCAAGGGGTAGAGGAGCCAGGGGCTTCGGGGGAAGATTTGGGGATCGGCCTAGAAAGATCTACTGCCTATTCTGTGGTGAGGACAAGGGCCATACTACAAGAATGTGCCAAATCACCATTCAGAAGCAAAAGGAGATAGCAGAACCCGAAGCTCGGCAGAATCAGCCGAAGCAGGTCTTGCACACTGCTTCGTGTCATTCTCTCTACATACCAGAGTATGTGGGCAATCATCCTGCAGCTTTTGTTGCTTCGGCTAGCCATTCACAGGCTTCCTGGCCACAACTCCCACCCCCACCACCACTACAACCGACCTATTCCCGAAGCCAACAGCTAGAAGGGCGCCAACATTCTCAACAGCAACGGGAATTCAGGGAGGAATCCGAAGCTCGCACAGTTAACAGTACTATGCTTGAATCAAAGCTCATTTATTGAGAGATATCCTACCCCTGAAATATTTTTACGTCCTATGTCATTTTGTTTTTCAATAAGGAACAAGTAATGTAAATTTAGTTTTAATTCCTTGTAATAGTTTTGTTTCTATTAAAATGAAATATATATTCTTCACAGATTTACGAAGCTCAAAAATTGCCGAAGCTCAAAAGTCGTTCCTAAGGGAATACATAGCTAGATAAATACCGAAGCTATAAAAAAGACGTTCCTAAGGGAGCGCAGCGTAAGTTTTGACGAAGCTGCAAAAAAGTCGTTCCTAAGGGAGCGCAGTGTAAGTTTTCTGCCCAAAAGTCGTTCCAAAGGGAATGCAGAGCCAAATACCGCCAAAATATAAGGCAAAGAAGTTCAAAAGACGTTCCTAAGGGAATGCAGAACTTACACCGAAAAGTCAACGGTGATACCGCCGAAATAGAAGGCGAAGAAGTTCAAAAGACGTTCCTAAGGGGATGCAGAACTTGCACCAAAAAATAAGCGGTGAAGCCGAAAAATAAACGGCAAAGAGGTTCCAATCATTCCTAAGCGGACGCTGAGATTGTATGTTCCAGTGTGGGCGTGTGGGTGTGTGTCTTCGGCATTAGCATCATCCTTCGCATCATATCATCACATCATCCCGCATAGCATCACATCATACATCATATTGCACCGATGACACGAATTGAATACGAAGTCGACCTTCGGAGATTGCTTTATAAAAAATGAAAATATGCTAAGGCACAAAGTAAGCTGAGAAATACAACTTCATTGGTTCCATTGCAAAAGAAGGGATCCTTTGTTTACGAAGCTAGGATGTTCTTACAAAGCACAGATATTTTCACGAAGCATGGATCTTTTTTCTTTACGAAGCAAGAAAAGAAGGGAAGGTGTTTTTTCGTCGAAGGCTCAAAAACGGTATGTATGTAAAAGTTTCATGCATCGCAAAGAAGTAAATTACGAATAATTTATAGATCAGATTCAAAATTATACACATCAAATATTACAGTCTTGTTGTAGCAAAGTTTCATTGATCGTCTAAAAATGTTTTTACAAAAAGTACTAGTCTTCCTTCAGGACCTTCTCCGCAACTTCATTTAGCAATTTGTTAACGACTTCGTCAATAACAGATTCAGCTATATTGATAACCTCCAGTGCTTCCTTCGCTTCTGGATCGGCCAAAAGATTGAGTGGTACCGACTGCGGAAATAATTCAGCTGAAGAAAGAAAAAATTAATCAGTCCGAAGATATAAAAACAAATGCTGAAGTTAAAAATCACGACATAATACCTATATGTTTTTCACGCTCTGCAGCTTCTTCAGCTTGTCTTGCTTTGGCTCGGGTCTCATGGATGTCCTTTTCACTCTTTTTCATAATTTCGTGAGCCATTTCTCGGCCACCATTTTCTCAGATGTCGTTATAAAATTTCCCGCCTATTAAACTTGCTTCAGCTGAGGGGTCCTTCGTATCATTTACGGAGAAGGCAACTTCATCCTGGGCCATTGTTTTGATATGGTTGCATCCCGCCTTCTCCAAGATAGCCGAAATTCCTCGCCCAGCGGAGAACGTGCATACATCCCCACGGTCACTTAGAATTTCTTCAAAGGCTTCGGCCTCCCCACTTAACCATTCAGTAACGCCTTTGGGGTTGCCTTGTATGAAGTTTTCTTCGGAATAATAGGCGCCCACGTTGGCAAAACTGGTTTTTATTTTCTTCACATAGTCCATAGATTTCTCAAAGCATCTTTCCTTGGATGTGCGAAGTTCTTCAACGTTTTTCTCTAAATGATTTGTCCAGTATTCACTAATTCCTCGTTTAGCTTCTGCGATTGCGCATTTCTCTTTAGCTTCGGTTAGTTTCTTTCGAAGGTCTTCAATCTCAATTTTTTGGGCTTCGGATTGGGTTTTGAAGCTAGCTTCATCGTCTTTTACTTTATCCACCAATGAAAGTAGAATTTTGTCTTTTTCCGTGGCTTCATTTCTCAGCCTGATAACCTCTGATCGAAGGTTGTTGAGAGCTATAGTGCAGCTCTCGTCTTCAGCATTCTTTTGCGCCCTTAGGGCGTTGCTAAGTATTAAGCCCTGCAAGAAAGAATAAAGGATTAACATGAGAATAAAAGACTTCATTTCAGAGTCCATAAACTTCAAAATTCACAACTTTTGTACCTTCAGACTGTTGTATGCAAGACTATCTGCGAGATCGGCCTTCGTCATGGCACAAAGGCCAGCTTCAAGCTTCGGAAAACCCATACTTCTGGCCATCTCCCGACAGACGGATAATTCTTTGTTGTCTAGGAGGCAGTACAAAAAGTCATCTTCATTTGTACCATTAAACACTAGGGCCCCCTTCGGATACTGCAATTCCCGGGCATAATGTTTGGCTTCAGAAATTTCTTCTTCGGATAGTCTTTTTCCCGAAGCATGTCTAACGATATAATCAAATCTTTTGGAGAGTACTTCAGGAGTAAGGGATTCGACTTCTTTGGCCACACTTTTCTCAAAAGCTATATTAGTATCTGGAGTTATTCCTTCAGCCCTCTGCTCGGTTGTGGCAAGCTTCGTCTCAGCAGGCACTTTGGGCCCTGCCTCGGTTTCAGCCTAGGTTATTGTAGCTTCAACTTCTATTTGCTTAGTATCAGCTTTGGGTTGCGTTTTGTCAGCTTCGGCAACCTTCCCTGTGGGAGCGGAACTTATGGAGTCGGTTGTTTCCAATACATCTAATACATTTACCATCCTTCTCCTTTTAGGAGTCACGATAGAACCTGTTTGTACCTTCGGTACCGTCGCCCTTGTTGGAGCGTTCAAAATATCTGGCATTTTCGTTATTTCTTCAATGTCTGGTTCATCAACCTTATCAACCTTCGTTTCAACTTCCTTGGCTATAGGCACCTTCGGCATTACAGCCGACTCTTCAGTACTCTATGTAGTTGAAGCAGTTTCTTTTCTTTCGGTAGCAGAAGATGTCGCTGCGCCAAACTCAGGAACCACGACCGGTTCAATGTAACGCGGCCAGTGGGTAAGAACCTTCAATTTTTTGCCCTTCGGCACAGGCTTATCTGGGCTGTCCAGAGCATAAGTTTTCCTCTTTTCCCCTTGTTCTCGCAGCGGGTAGCGGTAGTCAGGGTATACGAAGCTGATGGCGTCGAAAGCTCTGTTTAATCTTTTCTTTTTCCAGCCACCGAAAGCTGCAGACAAGGCATTATCCTCGATTTTGGAGTACGCCCCAAGTAACTCGTCGCTAGTAGTTTCAATGCACTTCAGCCAATCATCATTTGGTTCATCAAACTTATTTCCAAACCTGAAGGTGTATTTCAGCTGGACCAAATCACCTTCGCAAGAATCATTGATGGTTTCCTTTGGCATTTCCCAGCCTTCCAGAAGCGGCCACACCCTGAAAGCTATGTGCTCCTGAACTAAATCTCTTGTGCAAATAAAAGTGCCGAAGGCCTTCTGACACGCTTCTGCAGCATCATCAATTTCAACCTTCAGCCTTCGGAGGCCGAAGCGGGACCAAATGGGACGCATAATGACTTCCTTAATATCTTCCCTTGCCTTCAAATCATTCTTCACGTAAAACCATTCCTCCATCCAAGCTCCGGGCCACCTTTTCCGAAATGTTGGCACCGGGTGGCTTGCGTTGGGGCAAGCAATAAATCCATAATAGCCAAAATTGTTATGATATTGTTCTTTGCCCATGGCCTTCGTCTCATATACAAGCTCGTGCATACTGCAAAAGCATTTCGCGCTTGGCTCTAGCCCTTGGCTTCTTACAGCCCAGACAAAAATTCCCATTCTAATAATAGCTTTCAGGGTTATCTGATGAAGGTAAATCTGATATATTTTCAGCACTTCAACCAAAAACCTGCTCAGTGGGAACCGAAGCCCAGCTTTGAAGAAGCTTCGGTAAATCACAACTTCGTTTTCCTCGGGGGCAGGGACGTTGTTGTCTCCACCAGCTCTCACAACAGACATATCCCGAAAGTACCTTCCTCTCATATTGTCAAGATGACTCTGTTTAATTGTTGATTTCCCAAAGATTGTATGACTTGGTCTCCAGGGCCGATCCTTAGAATCTTCGCCCCCACTTTCCGCATCATAACTATCACTGTCACCAGTATCTTCAGACAGGCCTTCCAGTATCTCTTTAGTAATCTTCTTTGTATTTGTTTATGCCATTGACTCGATAAATCCAGCAATGTAAGGATTCACAGCTTTCTTCTCCTCAAAAAGCTTCTCCTCTTCAGTCAGCTTCGTCTCAGCAGCAACCTTCTTGTGTTGAGACATTTCTCCTTCAGAAATGACGAAAATGCGTCTTTTTAACCGAAGCTCAGAAAGCTTGAAAAACTAGCAAGCGTTAGTGAGCAAAAGCTATGAAATTAAGGAAGTAAAGCAAATGGCACAAGCAGCGTATCAAATATAGCTGGTGTGAGTTCTTATTTATATGCTCCGCACGCTCCAAATTGGGGGGCCCCGTCCGTCATTGACTGTTGCTATTCTAGCAAAGGGAAGGTGTTTTTTCGGACCTTCGGCTTAAGGCCTTCGTCCATGTCGCAGTCTGAATTCATTACCTTAAACAAATTAATACTGCGAGGGGCTACTGTTGGGGGCCTTCGTCCTCCGAAGGTCCTCAAAACGTGATTTAACAATATCTTCCAAGTGTGACATATGAACAGGTACCTTTGGACTCGGGTTAAAAGCATATACGATGTAAGAAGCATGATCGTGACGAAGGTTGGAGTTGCTCCGAAGCTACGCGCAAGGGAGCTTCGGCTAAATAACGGAAAAAGGAACCGACTTAAAGGGGAAAAGGCTATCTAGTCCTCATAGATTTGTCTATAAGTCAATAGTAAATATAAAGGGCATGAATGTAATTCCTCACAGGCTGCGTCCTATGCCTATAAATAGATGAACAGTACTCCCGTACTGTTCACGCTGACTTGTATTCGCTTGTGCGTCATGCCTATGCTCTTACCTTCTATCAAGCCGAAGGTACATTTGTGATTCAATATTGTTTCTGTCTTTCCAGGATAATATAATGAGAATGAATTAATAATGTTATATGATTGTTTATGTTGTTTCTTATATTTCATATGCTTATTTTATTAACATATATCGCGTTGATGAAGGTATGTCCTTCATAACCTTCGTCTGAAGATCATTATATCCTAAGGGAATTAATGTTGGGGACTTGTTCTCAAATGCTACGAATCAAGAACAAGGCAACACAAAATGTTAAAGGTTAAGGCCTTTGTCCTTCGAAGCATTATTTCCCTTAGGACATAATGATCTTCAGACGAAGGTCATGAAGGACATATCTTCATGATTGCAGTATACATTAATGAAAGAAGAAGCATGCAAGACATAGAAAACAACGTGAATAATTATATAACATTATTAATTCTTCTTCTATTATATACCGTGAATAAGGAGGAATAATACATAATTACATTCGTACCATCGACTTGACAGAAGGAAATAGTACAAGCGTAATGCACGTGCGAATCCAAGTCAGCGTGAACAGTACAAGGATACTGTTCATCTATTTATAGGCACAGGACGCAGCCTGTGTGGATTTACATTCATGTCCTTTATAACTGATTACAATCATGACACAGATTATCATGGGCCAATCTGTCTTTTCATCTTTAAGTCGGTGCCACCCTTCATCTCAAGTCGAGTCACTATGCCGAAGCTCCCCGTATGGTAGCTTCAGCTTTGCTTCTGTGTTGATCTTCCGAAGGTGTTTCTTCATACAGGACCTTCGGCGACGAAGCAGACCCCCAACAACAGCCCCTTCACGGTGCCAGATCGTTTTTCATAACGAGCTCGACCCGTGAAAAATTCTCTTAGGCTTCGGAATGCCGAAGGTCCGAAAAACACCTTCCCTGAGCTCGTTGTCGAGAAACGATTAAATATTCCGAGTGCGAGGTGGTCCCACCATACGACAGGTACGCGCTGTGGGGGATAGATATCCCCCGGGTCCACTAAAGAAGTAAAAGACCTCACGAAAGGCCCAAGGGCCCAATAAATCGTAAAGTCATTCTTTCGTGGGCCTGGGGAAAGACAACCAACAAAGCAGAGAAGACGTAAGACCGGATTGAAGCAAACCCGGATGGCCCACAACGTCGAACGAGTAAATCGCAACAGAGACCCGACTTTCCCGCGCTGAAGCCCCCATGCAACAGAGCCATGCGAGGATAAGTCGGCAAGGGTTACGTAGGGATAAACTCAAGAGGTTCACTATCTTTCAGCTACTTGTTGTTATCATATCCACGTGTACTGCCCCACGGTCGAGTATATAAAGCCTAGGGAGCACCCCTTCAGATGGACCGACCCTATTTTACTTAGCCACCCACGTAAACTCTCTGTGCTTTCAATCCAGAGAGCCCTCTTGTAACCACACTCGTATACCCACCAGGACGTAGGGTGTTACGCACTTCTAAGCGGCCCGAACCTGCAAATCTTGTCCACTGTCCCTCGTGCGATCGGCACGAACCATTTTGCTACAGTCGTTGACACCGTCCTACTCCTAAAAACACCTTGAGGGGCAACCCCGGGTGTGCGGTCGGACCCAAAACACCGACAGCTGGCGCGCCAGGTAGGGGGTGTGTCGACGATCCAAGCTAGCTCAATGGCCGTCACCTTCCACAGCAAGATCACCGTGCGTCCCGGATCTGTATTCTGCTTCGGGACAATCTCATCTGTAGCAGATGAAGAGGGAATTCTACACCGCATCGCGGATCCGCCGGAAAAGAAGTCTCCTCCAACGAACTCCGAAAATGCTGGAGAGACACAACCTCCGGCTCTTCGGAAAAAGATCGTCTCCGGAGAGGCTGGAGTCGGAAGCTCGCTGACCCGGGAGACTCCGCTGTCTACTTCCTCGACGAAAGAATGGACACGGATCGCGAGGAAGAAGGAGACCAGGGAAAGGCAAGTCGTTCTTTCCGTTCCTCCGACCTCAAAGGAGAACGGAAAGAAAGTCGCCGCGACAGCAGCACCATTCTACCCCGACGTCCTCTTCATCGGGAGAGTGGAGTCGCCCGCCGTCTCTGACGACGAACCGACCGCGCCTGGAGAAGAACCACCTCAACGAGAGTCCCGCCGACGGAGGAACCGACGCAGGAACGTTCGACGACATCACGCGGCCGGGGAACGAGATCCGGAGCAGCCTGTCTCGCGAGACGAGGTCTCGGAAATAGGAGAAACTCCGGAAGAACGCGTCTTCAGAGAACGAAGGAACTCCCGACGACGTGATCGCCGACGGACTCAGGAGCAAGCCGAGCAAAATGCGAGGCAACGCCGGGAGAATCCGCTCTTCGGGCGCAACCTGAACCCCGACTTCGCCCGAGCTATGAACATGCCAAGCGAAGTCAGAGGCGTACTAGCTCGGATAGCTGACGGACTTCCTCGGACTCCCGACGCCGAGGGATACCGACGCCTGTTCACTCAGGCAGCCAACCATCTTCTACCACTCGCTCACCCGCCGAACGATCTGCGACACGCCATCAACAGTCGCCGAGACGCGCGAAGCTCTATCAATGCTTCGCGCGAACGACGGCATGAAAACGAAATTCGCCGTCGGGAGGAGTATGACCGTGATCATGGCTTCCCGACTCAAAGCCAGGCCACCAGGACTGAGTCAGCAACAGCTTCAACTGGCTGTACCACCCGGGGACGGTCGAGGAACCACAACCACCACTCCCCTCCCCGGGACAGACGTCGTCCCCGACGACAGGAGGACACGTGCGGAGTATCCGCTCTTACTCCGCGCCTTAGGGCCATCCAATGGCCTCCCAACTTCAAGGTATCCAATGTCGACAAATATGAACCAAAGCAGGATCCAGGGGGGTGGCTAGCCGTCTACACCACCGCTGCTCGGGCTGCCGGGGCATCTGAGGACGTCATGACCGCGTATCTGCCCATTGTCCTTGGGCAAGATGCGCTGCAGTGGCTACGACATCTACCCCGACACTGCATCGACGACTGGGGAGACTTCAGTCGACGTTTCACCGCCAACTTCCAGTCCCTCTCCGACAAGCCAGCGCAACCATGGGACCTCAAATCCATCAAGCGCCGGGGGGATGAGATTCTCCGGTCATACCTCAAAAGGTTCCAGACCATGAGAAACCGCATCCCCGAGGTCACGGAGGCGGCCGTGATCGAGGACTTCTACAGAGGATCCAATGACTCGGTTTTCGTCCAGGCCATACTACAAAAGGCGCCGACTACCTCCGAGGAGCTATTCTGGGAAGCCGACCTCTACATCACCGCCGACGAGCGGGCCCAGGATCTCATCGGAGGAGCAAAGCCTGCACCGGCAGCACCACGACGTGACGCGAACCAACCACCCGACAAACGCTGGGAGAAGAGGCCTCGTGAAGAAGTACACGCCGCCGGACCACCCGCCTCTCGCACCCGAGGAGGACCTCGTGGAGGCGAGCGCACGCTGGACGACATCCTCGACGCCCAGTGCCCGTACCACAAGGACATGCGCCACACTCTTCGTAACTGCCGGGACTTCAAGCACTCCGTCGGGCACGGCCGACCCTTCCAACCTCTACCGCCTCCTCCGCCGAGGGGAGGACCAGATGAACCACGACAGCCCCATCAGCAGGAGGAGGGGGGAGGAGGAGCTTTCCCACGCGTTGATAGGGAGGTCAACGTCATCTTCGGCGGACATGGGTCGCAGGAGAACAAAAGACAACAAAAGCTCAACGACCGCTAGATACTGGTGGCGACCACCGGTCTTCCCGCCCCATGCCGGTGGTCGGAGCACCCAATCACTTTCACTCGGGAGGATCAATGGCTCAACTTCGACCATCCAGGCAAATACCCGCTCCTCGTCGATTCGGTGATCCGAGAGAGCCGGGTAAAGAAGGTGCTAGTGGACGGGGGGAGCAGCATCAACGTCACTTTCCCCCGGACACTCCAAGGCTTGGGAGTTCACCTCAAAGAGCTCCACGAGTCGGACACTCCTTTCTTCGGCATCGTGCCGACGGAAGGGGAATACCCGCTAGGCCACATCTACATGCCGGTCACCTTCGGAACTCCGGAGAACTACAGAACCGAGTTCCTAAGGTTCGAGGTGGCGAACTTCGACTGCGGGTACAACGCCATCATCGGGAGGCCGGGACTGGCCAAATTCATGGCCATTCCGCACTATACATACATGATACTGAAGATGCCAGGACCGCAAGGAATCATAACTGTGCGCGCCGACTTCCAAGGCGCCGCAGAATGTTTCCGAGTGGCCATCCAAGCAGCCCTCACCACCAAACCGTCAACGGTTCCTTCTACACTGGCGAACTCTAAGCCTGAGGAGGACCTCACAGTACCGGCAAATGAAGCTCAGGCCGTGACCTCTATGCGGCCGACTGAAGAAACCAAGCGAATCAACCTGGGGTTCGCTGATGAGCGCAAGACGACCATCATCAGCTCCAGTTTGAACGACAAATAGGAAAGCGCGCTCGTCCAGTTCCTACAAGATAACTGAGACGTATTCGCATGGCAACCTGCGGATATGCCGGGAGTCCCAAGAGAACTGGCCGAGCACAAATTGAAGGTCTATCCCCAGGCGAGGCCGATCCGGCAAAAGCTACGTCGTTTCACGCCCGACAAGAGAGAGGCCATTCGTGCCGAGTTAGCTCGCTTGGTCGCGGCTGGATTTATTAGAGAAGTATTACACCCCGAGTGGTTAGCCAACCCTGTTCTTGTACTCAAAAAGAATAAAGTGGATTGGCGCATGTGCGTCGACTATACTGATCTCAACAAACACTGTCCGAAGGATCCCTTCGGGCTCCCAAGGATAGATCAGGTGGTGGATTCCACCGCTGGATGTTCTGTGCTGTCTTTCTTAGATTGCTATTCCGGGTATCATCAGATTAGTTTGGCAAAAGAAGACGAGGATAAAACGGCGTTCATCACTCCGTTTGGTGCTTTCTGTTATACCTCCATGCCGTTCGGCCTCAAAAACGCTGGAGCGACTTATCAGAGAGCCATTCAAACATGCTTAGCCGATCACTGGGGCAAGCGGGTGGAGGCTTACGTAGATGATGTGGTGATCAAAACAGAGAATTCGGAAAACTTCATCGAAGACTTACAGCTGGTTTTCAACAGCCTGAGAAGATATAGATGGAAGCTCAATCCTGAAAAGTGTGTTTTCGGGGTACCAGCAGGAAAGTTGCTCGGGTTTATCGTCAGCCACCGGGGAATTGAGGCTAATCCAGATAAGATCGAAGCTATCATGAAGATGGAAGCTCCTCGGTCACAAAAGAAGGTTCAACGACTCACTGGATGTATGGCAGCTCTGAGCAGATTTATATCCAGGCTAGGAGAAAAAGATTTGCCATTTTACAAGCTACTCAAGAAGGTGGATAAGTTTCAATGGACTTCAGAAGCACAAGAAGCTCTAGACGCACTGAAGAAATTCTTGACAACACCACCAGTACTGAAACCACCCCGGCGAGCTACGCCGACTCAACCGGCTGAAGATTTGTTGCTGTATATCTCTTGCACGACTCACGTGGTAAGCACCGCGTTGGTAGTCGAGCAAGTAGAAGAAGGACATGCCTATCCAGTACAACATCCTGTTTACTTCATCAGTGAAGTTCTAGGCCCCTCGAAGAAAAAGTATCCTCAGGTTCAGAAGCTATTATATGCAGTACTTCTAACTGCCCGCAAGCTGTGTCACTACTTTGACGACCACAAAGTCATAGTAGTCACTGGTTTTCCAATAGGGGACATTCTTCACAACAAGGAAGCCATTGGCCGAATAGCCAAGTGGGCTTGCTAGCTGGGATCCCATGATATCGAGTTCCGACCTCGCACTGCCATCAAAACTCAAGCACTGGTTGATTTCGTATCAGAATGGACAGAACAACAAGTACCAGACAATCCAGAAACTGCGGAAGTATGGCGAATGTATTTTGATGGCTCGCTGAAGCTGCAGGGAGCAGGAGCAGGGATTCTCTTCACCGCACCTGGAGGCGAGCACCTCAAGTACACTCTCCAGTTGCTATTCCCGGCCTCTAACAATGCAGCCGAGTACGAAGCTTTGATACACAGATTGAACATCGCCATGTCACTGGGCGTCAAGAGATTGATGGTATACGGAGATTCTCTGGTAGTCATCAGCCAGATAAACAAGGAATGGGATTGTTCAAGTGATTCAATGGGAAAATACTGCGCTGCCGTACGAAAGCTGGAAGATAAATTCGAGGGTCTGGAATTTCATCATATAGAAAGAGATCGGAACACGATAGCCGATGTACTGTCCAAGCTCGGATCCGGTCGAACTCAGGTCCCACCCGGAGTCTTCGTACAAGAAATTCTGCAGCCGAGTATCTCAATGGATCAAACAGAAGAGTGCAACATCATAAATCAACTCGAGTCAGATTCCGACGACTGGAGAAGACCGATTATTAAGTATATAAAGAATGAAGAAGAACCAGACGACAAGAACTCGGCAGAACGCATTGCCAGGCAGTCGGCTCACTATACACTCATTGGGGAGGAACTGTACAGAAGGGGCGCGTCAGGCATCCTCATGAAGTGCGTTCTCTCGTCCACCGGGAAACAACTTCTGGAGGAAGTCCATGCAGGGCAATGTGGGATACATGCAGCATCCAGAACACTAGTCGGGAAGGTTTTCAGGTCAGGATTCTATTGGCCGACGGCGAAGAACGACGCAGCCGAATTAGTTCAGAGATGCGAAGCTTGCCAATACTTGTCAAAGCAACAGCATATGCCAGCACAGCAGCTACAGACCATACCAGTAACCTGGCCTTTCGCATGCTGGGGACTGGATATGATTGGACCTTTCAAGAAAGCTCAAGGGGGATATACCCATGTATTGGTGGCGATTGACAAATTCACTAAATGGATAGAGTTCAAGCCCATTGCTTCTCTAACCTCTGCTAAAGCCGTGGAATTCATACAAGGCATAATATTCAGATTTGGGATACCAAACAGTATCATCACTAACTTGGGATCCAATTTCACCAGTTCGGAATTCTTTGACTTCTGCGAGCAAAAGAGCATTCAGATCAAGTACGCATCTGTAGCACATCCAAGAGCCAACGGGCAAGTTGAGCGAGCCAACGGAATGATATTGGAGGCACTCAGGAAAAGGGTCTTCGATAAGAATGAAAAATTTGCAGGAAAATGGATAAGAGAACTGCCTTATGTCGTTTGGAGCTTAAGAACCCAACCTAGCCGAGCCCTGCATGGAAACACTCCTTTCTTCATGGTCTATGGATCGGAGGCAGTGCTACCTGCTGATCTCAAGTTTGGGGCGCCAAGACTGATCTTCGAAAGCATAGCAGAAGCCGAGGCCACCAGGCTGGAGGACGTTGATGTACTTGAGGAAGAGCGACTGAATGCAGTAATCCAATCAGCACGGTACCAGCAGACTCTAAGGCGCTATCACGACAAGGCTGTGCGGCAACGGTTCTTTTCGATAGGAGACCTCGTCCTCCGCCGAATTCTAACGGGAGAGGGACGGCACAAGTTATCACCCTTATGGGAAGGACCTTTCATAGTGGCAGAAGTCACTCGGCCCGGATCATATCGCCTCACTCAGATGGATGGCACAGAAGTTGGGAACTCCTGGAACATAGAGCACCTCAGAAAGTTTTATCCCTAGGCTGTATTTCAAAACTGCTGGGGCGACAATGTATTCTATAAAGTGGAAATGTGTCATCAATAAAGACAGATTACAAAGATACTCAGCTTATTTACGATTGACTCGCATACTTACTTAACTCGGGGTGACCACTATGCCCTACAAACGGAGCAATCGACTTAAGTCGGCAACGACTTAAGGCGGTGTAACATGCTCACGCTTACTTAACTCGGGGTGACCACTATGCCCTACAAATGGAGCAATCGACTTAAGTCGGCAACGACTTAAGGCGGTGTAACATGCTCACGCTTACTTAACTCGGGGTGACCACTATGCCCTACAAACGGAGCAATCAACTTAAGTCGGCAACGACTTAAGGCGGTGCAACATGCTCACGCTTACTTAACCCAGGGTGAGCACTATGCCCTACAAACGGAGCAATCGACTTAAGTCGGCAACGACTTAAGGCAGTGCAACATGCTCACGCTTACTTAACCCAGGGTGACCACTATGCCCTACAAACGGAGCAATCGACTTAAGTCGGCAACGACTTAAGGCGGTGCAACATGCTCACGCTTACTTAACCCAGGGTGACCACTATGCCCTACTAACGGAGCGATCGGCTAAAGTCAGTGGTGGCTTAAGCCGGCGCAGCATACTCGCGCTTACGCAATTCAGGGGATGACTTCCATATCCCGCAAACAAACTTCATAATCAACATACGGCGTCACCACAAACTTACGAATCAATAAATTACAATAAGAGAGTAATTATGTCACTTGAATGATAAGCTAATATTTTCTAACGAATACTTGATCATGCTAACCGCACGCTCAGAGCACGCAAAATGTTTCTCTATTTTCCAATGTCTTTCTCAGGAACGACCGACGAAGAAGGGCGATTCGAAGAATCGGGGGCAGCATTCACATCGGCTTTTATGTCTTCAGGGACAACCACGCCGGGCCTCCTCATCAAGATTCGTCCCGCCCGAATAGCCTTGTCCATGGCCTTATCGCGCTGGGTTTTGAGAGTAACAGCAGTTTCTTCGGCAACTTTAGCGGCCAGCTGAGCAGCTTCTAACTCCTGAGCGATGGATTTCTTAGAAGCTCGGAGTCCCTTGATGGTGGCATCCTTTGCTGATATCAATTGCTTAAGGCGGGTCACTTCCTCCGCAGATTCTTGCAGCCTACAACGCTGATTGTCCAATTCTTCCATTGTAAAACGGTGACTCCTCTCCAAGATGGTCAGCGAATTGCTAGAATCGCGATACAATCTATCCAGATTGTCACGAGAAGCAGCAAGGATACGTTTTTCTTCCTACAAGCAAAAATCAACTCCTTCAGAATCCAAGCAAGTAATAAGAGCATAGCAAGGCGAGGCACAGTTTTGTAAGTTACCTTTTCAGAGTCAAGCCGAGTATGAAGAGAAGAACTCAGAGCGTTGGCGTCATCCAAAGCAGCGGAGACCTGATTTAGTTCAGTCTGGCTCTGAGAATACTTCTCCTCGAAGTCAGCGCACCGTCGAGCCATTTCAGCCTGATCTTGGGAATGTTTTACTTCAAGAATTGCAATCTGCCGAGTCATTCCTAGCGAGAAGCAATCAAACAAACCGAGGTCAGAAGGTAAAACAGTCCACGAACAAAGGCAAAGAAGAAGAAGAAAAAGGGCACTAACCAGCGTTAGTTGCCTCCAACTCGGATACACGACGATGAAGCGACACTGGATTCCAATGCTCAAGAGACGAAGCGACTTCTGGGATGAAAGCACCCTGCGATCTCAGCTGGCTGGCCATCCCATCCACCAAAGCCTGATAAAAAGAACAGATGAACATAATGACAAAAGCTCATGCAACACAAAGATTAAGCTAAAAGTACAGCACAGTACCTGGAGGTTGGAAAAGAACGAAGGGATCCCCAAATCAGGAGAAATCAGCTGATAACCAGATGCCAGACCACCACCCGAAGCAGCTTGCAACAGACCAGTAGGAATGAGCTCAGCGCCTTCAGCAGAGCCAAACGCCAGACCAGCGAGGACGCTGCCCTCTAAAGCGACTCCCTGATCCAAAGTTTGGGCCACCACCATGCCGCCAGAGTGTGGAGGTGAACCCGCATGAACGTCCATGGAAGTGCAGGAAGGAGACCTTGCTCGGGCACCCTCGGGGGCTGGGTCACAGTTGGCACTGCCCACTTGAGCCGGATCATCCCCGGCAACACCCTCGGGGGCTGGGCAGTGGCTTATACTCTTCACCTGAGCTAAGTCTTCCCCAGCGACATCCTCGGGGGCTGGGCACGTGCCAGCACTATTCTTGGGGTCCAGGCTCTCTGCAGTAACCACCTCTAAGGTTGACGGGCCCTCAGCTACTTCCATGGGATCAGAACAATCCAAGTCAGCATCCCGACCCTCGAGATCGTGCTCTAAGGTCGAAGAGGCACGGGATGACCTCAACCCAGCATCAGGCACGGCAGCGCAAATCTCTGTTGCATCATCATCCACAGGCTCTGATAACAAGTCCTCTGGGACCATATCCTCTAGAGTTTGATCAAAGTTGGCCAGGGACAGCTCTTGCAGACCGATGAGGGCAGACAAAGCAGGAGAAGGAACTCCACTACTTCCACCATTGGTGATGAACTGCCGACTGTTTTTCCGAGTTAAAGGAGCTTCATTTTCTTCCTCCTCATCTTCCACAGTAACAACGCAAGCAGCACACCCATTGGGATCAGCAACAGATGAAGCGCCCCCATTGGGGTCAGCAGTTGATGGAGCACACCCATTGGGATCAACAGCAGTCTGGGCACACCCATTGGGGTCAGCATCAGTAAGGACAGTTGCAGGCACTTCTTTAGCAGCAGGAGCCAAGGTACCGGTGTCCTCATCAAAACTGGATACTCGCCGGAGGCGTCTTCTCTTCTTCTTTTGCTCATCAGCAGAAAGCTCGGGTTGACTGGTTCGGCTAGGGCACCTCGGGCGAGTACTGACAGGTTTCGGGGCATCCAAAGTTGTATCAACCTCTGGAAGGGGCATCACTGCCAACGTACCATCAGGAGCAGCATCGGATGAATCCTCAGCTAACAGATCAAGCATATCATTTATGTCTGCATCACTAGGGTTCAGAGGCACTTCAAAATAAACCTGCCGTTCATCATCAGGAATCTCCCCGAGCGAAGCAACCAAAGTACTGACTTCTTCAGCAGAGGGTCGCACTCTAAGGCCCAAATTGCTATCAGTCACAGGCGGATTTGACACAAAAAGGGTGAAAGCTTTGGGAGGAGGTAGGTTCCAGGCCGAGTATGCCACTGGAGCACCAACATTTGAAACCTTACCTCTGAGAATCATCTCAAGTCGGCTTACCAAATCTACAGAAGGAATTCTCCTATTGGTAACCCGAGTCGAGTCGGCTAGCCCTCTATACAGATATGCCGGATAGGCCCTGTCTTTCAGTGGCTGAATGTTCTTGAAAACAAAATCAGTAACCACAGCTTCGGCAGTTAGACCTCTCTCTTTCAGCAGTCCAACTTCAGCCAGCAACACACCTGCCTCAGCCACTTCCTGATCTGTGGGAGACTCAGTCCAACTCGGAGTGCGAACGTCTGGCTGTCTTCCCGACCGGGAGGGGAGAGAATTTCCATAATTATCAACTATAAACCACTCTAGACGCCACCCCTTAATGCTATCTTTGAGGGGAATCTCAAGATACTCAGTCTTCCGCCCACGGCGCATCTCCAAACTGGCACCTCCGACCAACTGATGTTGTCCCCCGGCCATCCCAGGGCGACAATGATACAGATACTTCCATAAACCGAAATGCGGCAGCACGCCGAGATAGGCTTCGCATAGGTGAACGAAAATGGAGATTTGCAGAATGGAATTAGGGTTCAAATGGGTCAAGTTGATGTGATAGAAATCAAGGAGGCCACGGAAAAAAGGAGAGATGGGAAGGCCGAGGCCGCGGAGGAGAAAAGGAGCGTAAACTACAGACTCGTGGGTATCCTCTGTTGGGACAGTAGTCTCGTGGCAAATCCGCCAAGAACAGAGTTCCCGCGGAGGAAGAACCCCGATGGAGACGAGGCGGAGAAGCTTAGCTTTGGAAATAACGGACATATGGTTACCTGCGAAGGGTAACTGACTATTGGGGTCGATTGCAGGGATCACCGCAGCAGACGAGTTCGCAGTTTTCCTCTTGGGCGCCATCTTGCTTTTCACCAGCGAACAGAGTAGGAGGCGAGTGGCAGAGAAGATTCAGATGCGGGAATGCAAGAACTAGGGCACAGAAAGCAAAGGCGGCTAAAAGCGCAACTCTTATGGGATATTCTCGAGCCAGATACCGTTTCAAAAAGTGCCCAGTCATCACCCGGCGGTTATTTCCGAAACCCCAGCATGCCACGTGGCCGTCTGACAGTCATTTCCAAAAAAGCCGACGTGCCACTTCATCACTCGGTTATTATCCACAAAATAACTCGTGCGACCGGCTATAACTCGGCGTTGCCTCTAAAACGCTGACCTCGTATTCAATCGCTCGGCATTACTTCTAAAATGCCGACGCTGACTTTCAATCACTCGGCGTTGCCTCTAAAACGCTGACCCCGTGCTCTATCGCTCGGCATTACCTCTAAAATGCCGACGTCGACCTTCAATCATTCGGCGTGGTCTCTAAAACACTGATCTCGTATTCAATCGCTCGGCATTACTTCTAAAATGCCGACGTCGACCTTCAATCATTCGGCGTGGTCTCTAAAACGCTGATCTCGTATTCAATTGCTCGACATTACTTCTAAAATGCCGACGCCGACCTTCAATCACTTGGCGTTGCCTCTAAAACGCTGACCTCGAGCTCAATCGCTCGGCATTACTTCTAAAATGCTGACGCCGACCTTCAATCACTCGGCGTTGCCTCTAAAACGCTGACCTCGTGTTCAATCGCTCGGCATTACTTCTAAAATGCCGACGCCGACCTTCAACCACTCGGCGTTGCCTCTAAAACGCTGACCTCGTGTTCAATCGCTCGGCATTACTTCTAAAATGCCGACGCCAACCTTCAATCACTCGGCGTTGCCTCTAAAAACGCTGACCTCGTACTCAATCGCTCGACATTACTTTTAAAATGCCGGCGTCAAACTTCACTCACTCGGCGTTGCCTCTAAAACGCTGATCTCGTGTTCGATTGCTCGGTACTATCTCTAAAATGTTGACGTCGACCTTCAATCGTTCGGCGAGTCATCTACTGTCTCAAAAGAATCAGTTCTATAATAAGGAAAAGCAAGTCATTGATAAGGGGCAAACGTCATTTTTTTCATTAAAGGGAAGATAAAAGCTTACAAACCAACTCTTCGCGAGTTGGTGCTTCCCTACTACTACTCTACATTACTACTACTACTAAACTACACTATACTACTCTACATTACTACTACTACTACTAAACTACACTATACTACTATACATTACTACTACATTATTCTAACTACACTATACTAATATCTAAAGACCAGTGGCGTTTAGCCACTGGCCTTGCTGCTGCTGCCCTTGCCGCCGCCGCCCCTGGTGCTGCCCTTGCTGCTGCCGCCTCTGGTGCTGCCCGTGCTGCTGCCGCCTCTGGTGCTGCCCTTGCCGCCGCTGCCCCTACCGCTGTTGCTGCCGTCACCGTCGCCGTCGCCACCATCGTCGTCGTCGCCGTCGTCATCGTCGTCATCTTCGTCCTCGCCGTCGTCCGAGTCCTCCTCGTCCGAGGAGAACTCAGACTCATCCGAGCCCTCGAGCCCGGAGCGCTCGACGGCCCGGATGTACGTCCAGACCTCCGCGGCAATCCCCTGGGAGTCGTCTGAATCATCAGACGACGCCGGGGGAGAGACGGGAGCCGGAGATCCCTCGGACTCGGAGGAGAACTCCTCCTCCGAGTATTCCGAGTCGCCGAAGTCTTCCGACGGAGGAGTCGGCTCGCGCTTGCGCTTGTTACTCTTGCCCATGGCGGAAGCAGACAGGAAAGAGGAGGAGAATGCAGTAAAGAACAGCGAAGAGATGTGAAAAAACCAGAGGAGCAAGGGCGTTATTTATAGAAGGGAAAGGCAACCGCTCACTTCCAACCGCGGTCACTGAACAGTCGCAAAGCATTCAATAAGCACTCCCACCCATCTGAAGACACGTCAGACGGCTGACGCCGTTTCATGCAACACTACACCCATTGGGACTCCAGTCAACAGCGCAAAGGATATGATTACACTCGCCGTCCCATCACATTACTACTCAGAAACAGCCGGCCAAAACACTCAGCGTACCAAGCCGTCCCTTGCCCACACCCATTGGGGGGGGGACGCCCAGGAATTATCAGTATATTTTTCAAAACGGTCACATCCGTGCAGGGCACGCAGTGAATACCTCAAGACAAAAATGAGATATCAGTAAGGATCAGAGGAAAGCCAAATATAGCCAGCAAAGTACAAGATATGGCCGACAGAAGCGACGTAAAGACTAGACAGAGAACGTCCGTCAAACGTCCAATCAGTCGCAGAAGCAAATAAATTGCACTACCTAGCAAGATATGGATGGATTGCAAACTCGGCTGCTAAAGACAAAATATATGCTGACCTCTGCGGCAAAATATTGATGACATAATGCTGACCTCCAAAGCATAATGCAAATAGCTTCATGCCAATTTTTACAAGCAAAAGGAAGACCTTCGAATGGATTATCCTTAAAAAATCCATTTGAAGGTCGAGGGCTACACCCATTGGGTGCACCTCCGGTGCACCCCATGGATTATCATTCCAAGCCAAGATGGTGCCGACTTCTAAGGCGTGGGACAAGATTAAAAAGACCAATCCCCAACCGAGATGCAGGAGCGCAAATGGAGGTAATTTCTGGGGAAGACCTTCGAGTAGATTATCTTCTAAAATCTACTCAAAGGTCGGGGGCTACACCCATTGGGTGCACCTCCGGTGCACCCAATGAAGTCCAGAATCCTACAAATCAAAATGCCGACCTCTAAGGCACAAGCACAAAACTAAACTTCGGTCGAACGAGTGATCGGAGCAAGAGAAGACAGCAGGAAGTCGTTTCTTGGACCTTGGATCTTTGGGTTGATTACCTCTAAATCAACCCAAAGATCGGGGGCTTGTGGGGGATAGATATCCCCCGGGTCCACTAAAGAAGTAAAAGACCTCACGAAAGGCCCAAGGGCCCAATAAATCGTAAAGTCATTCTTTCGTGGGCCTGGGGAAAGACAACCAACAAAGCAGAGAAGACGTAAGACCGGATTGAAGCAAACCCGGATGGCCCACAACGTCGAACGAGTAAATCGCAACAGAGACCCGACTTTCCCGCGCTGAAGCCCCCATGCAACAGAGCCATGCGAGGATAAGTCGGCAAGGGTTACGTAGGGATAAACTCAAGAGGTTCACTATCTTTCAGCTACTTGTTGTTATCATATCCACGTGTACTGCCCCACGGTCGAGTATATAAGGCCTAGGGGGCACCCCTTCAGATGGACCGACCCTATTTTACTTAGCCACCCACGTAAACTCTCTGTGCTTTCAATCCAGAGAGCCCTCTTGTAACCACACTCGTATACCCACCAGGACGTAGGGTGTTACGCACTTCTAAGCGGCCCGAACCTGCAAATCTTGTCCACTGTCCCTCGTGCGATCGGCACGAACCATTTTGCTACAGTCGTTGACACCGTCCTACTCCTAAAAACACCTTGAGGGGCAACCCCGGGTGTGCGGTCGGACCCAAAACACCGACACACGCGATCTGGTGATTCACCTTCTCATGCACTGTGGTCCACCGTTCAGTGGGTGCAGGTGACTGTTCAGCTGGTGCGAGCGGCTTGACGATTCACCTTCCCACCTGCAGCATTATATAAACAGACGGGTAGGTGTGAAGTTACCACAACATTTATTACTATTGCACTGTTGTGCTGCTGAAAAATTTGACCATAGCCGAAACTTATTCATTGTATTCTCAATTAGAGCATCGTCTTGGTTTAGCTTCGTCATAAGAGGGAGCTTCGGCAAAATTGCAAAAAGTCATCAACTTCGTCAAAACCGTAAGAAATTCAGTATCAAATGGCCAGACTGCGTTCAACTGCTAGAGTTACACGCGACTGAGAGGAGGCCAAAGCTGCCGAGACCACCCCAATCTCCGAAGTAATGAAGCAATCAGGACTGGTTGTGACAGAGGGTGCTTCTTACGAAGGTGCACCTGCTGCCGAAGCTGATCAGGCTGACATTGAAGAGGGTAATGCTGACGAAGAAGAGATAGATTATAACACTGTCATGCCATGCAGACCTAGCCACTTGGACTTTGGAAAGTCTACTGTTTCTGAGGCTGATATGCCCATGATGATAAAGCTAGGCTACTTCGGGGAAGCCGAGAAGAGGCTGATTCGTTTTGGCAGGGAAGAAACCACTCCGAAGCCAGAAAATGATGAGGTGGTAGTTTTCAAAAGTTTCTTCAAAGCAGGATTGAGGTTTCCTTTACATGAAATGATTGGGGATGTTTTGGAAGATTTTGAAATTTATCTTCATCAGCTGACTCCTAACGCTATCGTTAGGCTCAGCGTCTTTATCTGGGCTCTCCGAAGCCAAGGAGCGGACCCGCTTGCCAAAACTTTCTGCCGGGTGCACGAGCTTCATTATCAGACAAAGGCTAGAGAAGATGGGCTACACGAGAATTTCGGCTACTACAACTTTGCTTATCGCAAAGATATGAAGACTCCGGTGATCAGCTATCGCACCAAATGGCCAACCGGTTGGAAAAATGAGTGGTTCTATGTTAAGGTTGATGAGAAAAAGGAGAAGATAGTCCAGAGTCCACTGGACCTAACCTTCGGGTTAACTAGGCCCCTGTGCGACATGCTGCAAGGGTCACTGTTGGGGACTTGTTCTCAATTGCTTCATGAATTAAGAACAAGGCAACACAAAATGTTTAAGGTTAAGGCCCTTCGTCCTTCGAAACATTATCTCCCTTAGGGCGTAATGATCTTCAGACGAAGGTCATGAAGGACATACCTTCATGATTGTATTATATAATAATGAAAGAAGAAGCATGTAAGACATAGAAAGTAACGTGAATAATTATATAACATTATCAATTCAACTTTATTATATCATGAATAAATAGTAATAATATAGAATTACATATGTACCTTCGGCTTGACAGAAGGAAATAGTACAAGCGTAATGCACGAGTGAGTACAAGTCAGCGTGAACATTACAGGGGTACTGTTCATCTATTTATAGGCACAGGACGCAGCCTGTGAAAAATTACATTCATGCCCTTTACATTTATTATTGACTTATAGATAATTCTATAAGGACTAGATAGTCTTTTCCACTTTAAGTCGGTTCCTTTTTCCGCCATTTAGCCGAAGCTCCCCTGCGCGTAGCTTCGGAGCAACTCCAACCTTCGTCACGATCATGCTTTTAGCCCGAGTCCGAAGGTAGCTGTTCATATGACACACTTGGAATATATTGTTAAATCACGTTTTTGAGGACCTTCGGAGGACGAAGGTCCCCAACAGTAGCCCCTCGCAGTATTAATTTGTTTAAGATAACAAATTCAGGCTGTGACATGGACGAAGGCCTTAAGCCGAAGGTCCGAAAAAACACCTTCCCTTTGCTAGAATAGCAACAGTCAATGACGGATGGCCCCCCTCGATTTGGAGCATATTGAGCGTATAAATAAGATCTCGCACCAACCACATTTGGTACGCTGCTTGTGCCATTTGCTTTATTTTCTCAATTTCATAGCTCTTGCTCACTAACGCTTGCTAGTTTTTCAAGCTTCCTAAGCTTCGGTTAGAAAGACACATTTTTGTCATTTCTGAAGGAAAAAATGTCTCAAGACAAGAAGGTTGCTGCTGAGACAAAGCTAACTGAAGAGGAGAAGCTCTTTGAGGAGAAGAAGGCTGTGAATCCTTACATAGCTGGGTTTATCGAGTCAATGGCAAAATCAAATACAGAGAAGATTACTAAGGAGATACTGGAGGGCCTGTCTGAAGATACTGGTGACAGTGACAGTTATGATGCAGAAAGTGGAGGCGAAGATTCCGAGGATCGAACTTGGAGACCAAGTCATGCAATTTTCGGAAAATCGACCATCAAGCAAAGTCACCTCGAAAACATGAGGGGAAGGTACTTTCGAGATATGTCTATTGTGAGGGCTGGCGGAGACAACAACGTTCCTGCGCCTAAGGAGAACAAAGTTGTGATTTTCCGAAGCTTCTTCAAAGCTGGGCTTCGGTTCCCACTGAGCAGGTTTGTGGTTGAAGTGTCTGACAACTCTTTTTCGCTTTGGCCCTTCGGCGCCCTTGCTTAACCGTTCATAGTCAGGGTATTCAAATTTTAGGGCATCCATTACTCGATTCAGCCTTCGTTTCGATCGGGTGCCGAAGGCCGCGGTCATCAATTGATCTTCTTTCTTAGTATAGTTGCCCAAAATTTCATTGCACATAACTTCAATCATTTCCAACCATTCTTGGCAAGGCTGTTTGAAATGTTTCTTGAACTTGAAGTGATAGGGCAGTCGAACAAGTTCATTCTTTTTCTTTTCTCCTTTAAGCTTCGACATATTCCATTCCTTTAACGTTGGAAATACTCTATTGGCTAAGTATTCCTGCACCAAATCTCTAGTACCGATATGCTCAGACACAACTCGGAATTCACCCACAACTTCTCGGCATGGTGACCCTTGCAGCATGTCGCACAGCGGCCTAGCTAACCCGAAGGTTAGGTCTAGTGGACTCTGGACTATCTTCTCCTTTTTCTCATCAACCTTAACATAGAACCACTCATTTTTCCAACCGGTTGGCCATTTGGTGCGATAGCTGATCATCGAAGTCTTCATATCTTTGCGATAAGCAAAGTTGTAGCAGCCGAAATTCTCGTGTAGTCCATCTTCTCTAGTCTTCATCTGATAATGAAGCTCGTGCACCCGGCAGAAAGCTTCGGCAAGCGGGTCCGCTCCTTGGCTTCGGAGAGCCCTGATAAAGACGCTGAGCCTAACGATAGCGTTAGGAGTCAGCTGATGAAGATAAATTTTGAAATCTTCCAAAACATCCCCAATCATTTCATGCAAAGGAAACCTCAATCCTGCTTTGAAGAAACTTTTGAAAACTACCACCTCATCATTTTCTGGCTTCGGAGTCGTTTCTTCCCCGCCAAAATGAATCAGCCTCTTCTCGGCTTCCCCGAAGTAGCCTAGCTTTATTACCATGGGCATCTCAGCCTCACAAACAGTAGACTTTCCAAAGTCCAAGTGGCTGGGTTTGGATGGCATGACAGTGTTATAATCTATCTCTTCTTCATCAGCATTACCCTCTTCAATGTCAGCCTGATCAGCTTTGGCAGCAGGTGCACCTTCATCAGAAGCACCCTCTATCACAACCAGTCCCGATTGCCTCATTACTTCGGAGATTGGGGCGGTCTCGTCAGCTTCGGCCTCCTCTCCGTTGCGTGTAACTCTGGCAGTTGAACGCACTCTGGCTATTTGATACTGAATTTCTTACGGCTTTGATGAAGTTGATGACTTTTTGCAATTTTGCCGAAGCTCCCTCTTATGACGAAGCTAAACCAAGACGATGCTCTAATTGAGAATACGATGAATAAGCTTCGGCTATGGTAAAAAATTTTCAGCAGCACAACAGTGCAATAGTAATAAATGTTGTGGTAACTTCACACCTACCCGTCTGTTTATATAGTGCTGCAGGTGGGAAGGTGAATCGTCAAGCCGCTCGCACCCGCTGAACAGTCGCCCGCACCCACTGAACGGTGGACCACAGTGCACGAGAAGGTGAATCACCAGATCGCGCGTACTCGTCGTATGGTGGGACCACCTCGCACTCGGAATATTTAATCGTTTCTCAACAACGAGCTCAGGGAAGGTGTTTTTCGGACCTTCGGCATTCCGAAGCCTAAGAGAATTTTTCACGGGTCGAGCTCGTTACGAAAAACGATCTAGCACCATGAAGGGGCTACTGTTGGAGGTCTGCTTCGTCACCGAAGGTCCTGTAAGAAGAAACACCTTCGGAAGATCAACACAGAAGCAAAGCCGAAGCTACCATACGGGGAGCTTCGGCATAGTGACACGACTTGAGACGAAGGGTGGCACCGACTTAAAGATGAAAAGACAGATTGGCCCATGATAATCTGTGTCATGATTGTAATCAGTTATAAAGGACATGAATGTAAATCCACATAGGCTGCGTCCTGTGCCTATAAATAGATGAACAGTATCCCTGTACTGTTCAAGCTGACTTGGATTCGCTCGTGTATTACGCTTGTACTATTTCCTTCTGTCAAGTCGAAGGTATGAATGTAATTCTGTAATATTCCTGCTTATTCACGGTAATATAATAGAAGAAGAATTAATAATGTTATATAATTATTCACGTTGTTTTCTATGTCTTACATGCTTCTTCTTTCATTAATGTATACTGCAACCATGAAGGTATGTCCTTCATGACCTTCATCTGAAGATCATTATGCCCTAAGGGAAATAATGCTTCGAAGGACGAAGGGCCTTAACCTTTAACATTTTGTGTTGCCTTGTTCATGATTCATAGCATTTGAGAACAAGTCCCCAACATTATTATTTCCCTTAGGGCATAATGATCTTCAGACGAAGGTCATGAAGGACATACCTTCATGATTGCAGTATACATTAGTGAAAGAAGAAGCATGTAAGACATAGAAAACAAAGTGAATAATTATATAACATTATTAATTCTTCTTCTATTATATTACCGTGAATAAGCAGAAATAATACAGAATTATATTCGTACCTTCGACTTGACAGAAGGAAATAGTACAAGCGTAATGCACGAGCGAATCCAAGTCAGCGTGAACAGTACATGGATACTGTTCATCTATTTATAGGCACATGACGTAGCCTGTGTGGATTTACATTCATGTCTTTTATAACTGATTACAATCATGACACAGATTATCATGGGCCAATCTGTCTTTTCATCTTTAAGTCGGTGCCGCCCTTCGTCTCAAGTCGTGTCACTATGCCGAAGCTCCCCATATGGTAGCTTCGGCTTTGCTTCTGTGTTGATCTTCCGAAGGTGTTTCTTCTTACAGGACCTTCGGCGACGAAGCAGACCCCCAACATATACTTCTCTGTCTTCTGATGGAGGTTCTCCTTAATGATTTGCACTCCCTTGTCACTGAGTTGGGCCATAATTATCTGGTCCCGCAAAGTTGGCTCAACAGAAATGTGAGACAAAGCACCAGAAGGAATCACTTCGATCTTCATTTTGCTCAACTCATCACATAGGGTGTTGATGTGAGAATCCATCATAACACAGTTGCACTGCGATTTCCGACTCAAGGCATCAACTACTACATTGGCTTTCCCTGGGTGGTAGTGTACCTCCAAGTCGTAGTCCTTGATCAGCTCTAGCCATCTTCTCTGCCTCATGTTGAGATCAGCCTGAGTAAAGATATAATTGAGGCTCTTATGATCTATGAAGATGTTGTAGTGGGTTCCCATCAAGTAGTGTGTCCACATCTTCAATGCATGAACCACGACTGCTAACTCCAAGTCATGAGTGGGATAATTCTGCTCATGAGGCATGAGTGCTCTTGATGTGTAGGCAAAGACTCGGTTGTCTTGCATCAGCACACAACCCAGTCCAATGCCAGAGGCATCACAGTACACATCAAATGGCCTGCCATTGTCAGGTTGCGCTAACACTGGTGCTGTGGTCAGATGCTGCCTCAAGGTGTGGAAAGCATCTTCGCACTTCTAACCCCAAACAAACTTGGCTTCTTTCTTCAACAATTCAGTCATGGGCTTCACAATTCGAGAGAAATCCAGAATGAATCTTCTATAATACCCGACCAATCCCAAAAAACTTCAAATCTGACGGACAATTTTTGGCGGCTTCCAGTTCATCACTTCTTGCACCTTATCCGGATCAACAACTATGCCTGCTTGAGAGATAGTGTGACCCAAGAATTTGATTTCCTTTAGCCAAAAATCACATTTAGACAGTTTGGCATAAAGATGGTGCTCTCGCAGATGTTGAAGCACTACATGCAAATGACCGACATGCTCTTCTTCGTTCTTTGAGTACACCAAGATATCGTCGATGAAAACTACCACGAACTTGTCCAGTTCAGGCATGAAGACAGAATTCATCAGATACATGAAGTATGCTGGCGCATTAGTTAGCCCAAATGACATCACCAAATACTCATACAACCCATATCTGGTTGAGAAGGCCGTCTTCGGAATATCACTTGCTCGTATCTTGATCTGATGATAGCCGGAGCGAAGGTCTATTTTGGAAAACACTTTGGCTCAGACCAATTGATCGAAAACAACATCAATACAAGGCAAAGGATACTTGTTCTTGATAGTCACCGCATTAAGTGGGCGGTAATCTATAAATAGCCTCAAGCTTTCATCCTTCTTCTTTACAAACAAGGTCGGACATCCCCAAGGCAAAGTACTTGGGCGGATGAAACCCTTGTCTAACAATTCTTGCAATTGCTTCTTCAATTCTGCCAATTCAGCGGGTGGCATCCAGTAAGGCCTCTTGGAAATAGGTGTCGTTCCCGGTTGCAACTCGATGGCGAATTCAATATCTCGGTCTGGTGGCATTCCTGGCAATTCATCAGGAAAAACATCTGCATACTCACAGACCACCGAAATCTTCTTCAAGGGCAACTCTATCATAGCAAAAGCACATGATCAAGTAGAATAATGGCTGGGTAGATACAATGCAAGGTCTCTGAAGGTAGGAGAACGGGTTTCCAGAGCTCTGGTAGCTACATCCAACACCACTCGGTGTTGAGTCATCCAGTCAGCTCCGAGAATGATGTCCATACCCTCTAATCCTAAAATCAGGAGTGTGGTTTTAAAGATCTTACTTCCCAGTGAGATAGGCACACTTCGATTTAATTGGTTGGTTGCAATTTTACCCCCAGGTGTTGCTATCATGAAGGACCCTTTTGTATGATAGAAAGGCAGTTGACATTTAGCACTGAACTTCTGGCTAACGAAGCTATGAGATGCACCAGAATCAAACATAATTAATGGAGGTTGATTAAAAACTGAAAAGGTACCAGTCATGATGGGGGATCCTTCAGGTAACTCCTCCAGAGTAGTGAAGTTGAGCTTCCCTTGCCTGACTCGCACCTTCTACTTTCTTCCTTTATCATGATTTGGTGCTGACATCTGCCTCTGCTCATTCCTTGGGCAATTCTTGGCATAATGGTGTGACACCCCAGTGTCACCTAGGGTTTCTTCTTAGAGCTGACTCAAAACCATTATCACATGTGAACCAAATTGAGGAATGAACATCAAAAATTAAGAACAAAGATTTAAGTAAGTCTTTTTCATCTTAAGAAATTCTCCTTAATCATGCCATGCACCTCAAGGTAAGAAAAACTCACAAACCCTAAATAATCCTAAGTGGGCCATTTAAGCACATAAAGGGAATTGGAGAAAAGACTTGGGGAAAAATACAAAATTTTGATATGAACCAAATAACAAAGTTTTAGTATACTAAATAAACTACAAAATGTAGTAAGGAAGTTTGGTCATTTGAATTTTCCAAAATCCCCAAATCAGCCCATGGACTAAGGCCCTACGGGAAAATTCAAAAATCAGAAATTTGAATTTCAGAACCCTTTCCCAAGTTTAGATGTGTTCCCTATTTTCTAAAACTCAAATCCATAAAGTCCAAATAAAAAAGTGGCGCCAAATTTCCTTGAACATGCTCTGGTAAAGTTTGAACTAAAAAAAACTGTTTGACAAGATTTTGGCGCAGTTTGTTCTCGGGACTTGGCTATCTGACACTGGCAACTTGGCGACGTTACAACTCCCTGTCCCTAGCCTAAAACCGTGCAACATCCACACACAAACGACAAAGCACAGTCAGGAGAACAAATCCTTCACAATGATCTTGCCAAATTCATGAAGATTTGCGCCCATTCGACGTTAGAACATGGGCAGAAGAAACGGCTCCACGTGTTCGACCGCGGCTGACACGCCCGGTTCACGCCAGTTCGCGCACCCGCGCCCAGCCGTGCACGCCCGCGCGCCCTCGCCGATCCACGCTCGCCCGTGCACCGCACCGTGCCTATAAAGCAGCCCAAGGCCTCGGCCGTACCTCCCCACGCGCTCTCGGTCCTACCCAAGCCAAAGTTCACCGGACTTCGCCAGCCAAGCACGCCGCGCCACCGCCCGCCAAGCCACCCGAGCCTCAGCCACCACGGCCAGCTCACTCTGGTCACCCCGAGGCTGCGCAGTCGCTCGGTTAGCTTCGCTAGAGGCCCGTGAAGCTTCCCAAGTCCTCGGACCCGGCAAAGCCTCACCGGAGACCCCAAATCACCCTCGCCGGACTTCGGTCACCCGCCGCCGCGCGTGAATCAAGCTAACCAGTAAGCCATTTTCCAATTCCTTGCACCCATGTCATCCCTAGCATCTGGTGAAGCTATCTGACCCATTCAATTGAACTATCGCGCCGAGAGCAGGCCAGATTCCTCGCCGCCGACGAGCTCGCCCGCCTGCGCACGTGGACCGACCTACTCCGACCACCACCGCTGACGATCCGCACCTCGACGTGATCACCAGAGGCCCCCGGACCTCGCCCGACCCTTCACCGGAGCAACCTCGCCACCGGTAAGCCCCTCCGCCCTTTTCTTTCGCCGCAGTCATTGTTCTATTAGGGGAAGGACTGCAGGTGCGATATAGCAGAACCCAAGGGGGTTTTCTGCAAAGTCATAGACTCAGATGAATAGTAAACCGATGACCTGTCTGTAAGACACTTAGAACCTTTCACGAGGGACCCAGATACAAAACCATTTTCCTTTAAACCATTTATGTTTATTCTTTTTAAATTAAGCAGAGAACTTAGGAAATTTGTATCTTGAGAAATGTTCAACCAAATTTAGTCAAACCAATTTTACTGGATTCAAAATATTATGAATTATCAAATAAAAATACTGAACCCTGTGCTTTCTGTTTTAAATTTTAGAGTTTGAAATTAATTAAGGAAACTGCCCAAACCTTATTAAAATGAAGAAAAATAGTTATGCTTTTGTGCTGGACTTAATAAAATTTGTAGAAGTCCAAACCCAACTTAGACACTATTTAAAAATATTAAGCACCCCAGTATTGAAGATTTAAACAGGGTTATCTATTAAAATCCATAATTGCCCAAAACTTAGAAAAATGAAAAAGGCACTAGAAAATAATGAACAGTGGATGCAAATATTTTTCCTAGTCCCCTTAAGTAATGAAGAACCTAGGAAAAATAAAAAGAACCCTAGTTAACAAATTCAAGGTGAAATGTTTTATTAGGCACTAATAAAACTAGAAAGGCCATTATTACAAATATAAGAACAATTTCAAAATTGGTAAGAAAAATTCAGTAGACTCCTAACTACTAGGACACCACTACAAAAATGATAAACACCCCATCACATCATCTTGAGTGGGTTAAACAAATAAAACTTGGTATTTAGCCATATTCCAATTAAATCATAAGCAAGCCAAAAAGTATGCAATAATGGGCAAATAAAATTTTTACTAGATTATTAATGAAGTAGGCCACCGGAGAAAAATGCAAAACCTATTCAAAACTACAAAATAACACCCATTACCCCTACTTCATAAAAAAGGCCATTTAATTCAAGAAATTCCTACCACCCTTCCCTTAAGCAAAAAGTTACCAAATTCTAGAATGATTGCTCTTGCGCAAAGAAGAAAATAGGAAAAATTAGAAATCTATTGCTTGATATTTTTTCAAGTATAGTGGTAGTAGAAAGCACCCCTTTGGCTAGAATCTTTAGAAAATCATAGTAAAATAACTAATAAGTATTAGTGGATACAAATTTGTACAAAGTCATGTTATAACATCTAAATACCAGCAAAAATAAGTCTTAGAGAATAACCCACTGTTAAAAGGAAGTTGTAGTTCGAAACACCCCCTTTGCCCTAACACTTGATAATTTTGTACAGAGAGATCCCCTTACTTTTTAAGCCCCAAATTTTGAGACATATAGTTATACACCAGTGAGAAGCCACTATAATTTGTACAAAATTTTTAGAAATTTGTAAAACTATCTTGTAGTTCAAACCCACCTTAAAGGCATAAAAGAAAAAGGTAAAGAAGAGATAAATTAGAAGGAATAATGAATCTCACCCTAATGAATTCAGCTAGGAATCTTAATAAACTCTCACTAAGACATTAAAAGGAAATCAGTGGAACACTAAAATAAACTTACCAATTAGCTTAACCAAACTTGACCCTAATTTGCTAAGTGTACCACAAAAATCTCCAGTAGTAAGATTAAGTTGTACCTTATTAATTTGATCATTCACCATCAACATTTAATTGCTAAATTGCATATCATGCCATGCATGTATCTTACTCATTGCATTCATTAGATTGCAATCTCGCTGACGGAGAGTACGTGCTCACCCCTGAGCAAGGAGCTGTCCACGAGGAAGATCAGGAGCAAGCTCCCGAGACTGCCATCGAGGATCTCCCCGTAGCCCCAGCATTTGAAGGCAAGCCCCGGTTTTATGCATAACCGTTTATATATATGCTACTTTACTACACTTAATGTTTGTAGGCTTGGAATGTGCACTTAAGTGTAGGAGTTGCTTGAAACCTTTAGTTGCATGAACTCAGGATTCCTTTTTGAGATGGATACTAGTATTGTAGGTCGAGTAGCTACTTTGCTAATTTAGGATCTCGGTAGAAGTCGAATGATTTTTCGAGCACTCGCGCGAGGTCAGGAATTGATTGTATTCATCTTGATAACGAGATCTATGATGGTCTATGGACTTGGATCTAGGGTGGATGCCTTGTCCATGAGACGGGAAAAGGAATTAAGGATTAATGTGTGGATACCTAAGTCAAGCGTTTGAACGTACTAAACACATGTCGGGAAATATGGTAACCGGTAAACCTAATACCTGAGTGAAGCTGGGCGCGGACTTTTCTCCTCACTTGTCCTGAGACTGGGTCTCCCATGCTAGCTATGGTGGGTACAAGTGCGGTCACTGCACGGCGGCAGCCGGGGTTAGTGGAGCATTGTATGCCAAGGCGGTGAGCCCTGTCCGCGAACGAGGAATCGATGGGGACGGTTGACGTGTGTGGGGATGGAGTACCCCTACATGTCGTGTGTTTAGGTCTACCTTGCAAGGTTTAAAACTCGATTCGAATCGTCTGCTTCTCACAGCTAATGAGACTGCTTGACCCCTTGTACTACATTGAGTAAAAAGTGAAATGAGGCTTTACATGAGATAACTTGTTGATTGTATTAAATGATTGTTACCATGTATGCGTAGAAAGAGCAAACTTAGCTAAAATAATGATACTAGAAAAGGAAAAAGCTAAAAGTTGACCTTAGATACAGCTAGTGCTTTTGGCAAACCAAACCCCTCAGCCAAACAGCTGCATGGTCTAGAGGTAGAGGAGTAGTTTCCTCACACCGGGTAAGTCTAGCTGAGTATTAGTATACTCAACCTTGCTTGTGGCATAAATTTTGCAGGTACGCTTCAGGACATGGTTGATGGTGTGACTTGGCCTACCACCTTGCCACCGGGTTGGACGGTCGAGTGGGATATTGCTCCAGCAGGAGAGGAGCAGGAGGAGTAGTGGGCTAGGCCTTGCCCTATTCCTCACTTTCAACGATATCGATTATCCTTTGCAATCTATCTTATGAACTTATTTCAGTTTACTTGAGAAACTCCGATTTATGTAATAACTATAGTACTTAATTTGAGGTTTCCTGTTTTATTGTATTTCCTCTATGACTCACCTTCGAGTGGGTTAGTGGTATTTAATCCTAGATAAGTGGCTTTATGAGACTAGATCTGAGGGATTGATGGGTTATTCTGATTTAAGTGCGTTGCGGCCTTTAAGGCGTGACTTGGGCACTTAAGCTGGAATAATTCAGGCGGTTCTGCCACAAATGGCCCACATTGCCACAAGTGAAGCACTTGTTCCCATTCCCCTGGCGGAATTGCTGCTGCTGCTGAAGTTAATTGTTCCTTGGAGCGGGAGCTGGAAAACGGTTGGGTGCTTGCTGTTGCTGAGGTGGCCTGATCACCCATCTGCCTGCCTGCTGCTAAAATCCTCTGCTCTGATTGTTGGAAACAATCCAAAACCTCTGGGGTGGAGCTGAGGGTCCTGACATTGGTGCCTTCCTCTTCTTCTCTGCTCGGTGAGCTACAATGCAGTCCTCCTGTGAGATGGCCAGGTTGACCAACTCATTGAAGCTATCAGCCCAAACAGTGTTGAGACGCTCACACAACTTAGTGTTGAGACCCCAGCGGAAGCGGTCTCTCTTCTTCTCATCAGAGTCAGCATGATACCCCGCGTACTGACACAGGTCGTTGAAGGACTAGGCAAACTGCAACACAGTACGAGTTCCTTGATTGAGTGCCAGGAACTCATTCAACTTGCGGTCAAGAATCCCAGCTAGAATGTGGTGTCGTCTAAAGGCAGCCTTGAATTCCTCCCAAGAAACTTCATGACCAGCAGGTAGCATGGCGCGGAGGTGATCCCACCATGTCCGAGCAAGTTCGCGAAGCTGCTGCGCGGCGAAACGAGCCTTGGTGTCATCAGGGCAGTCTTTCGTGAGGAGGGGAAACTGTGGCGGAACCGCTATTATTCCAACTTAAGTGCCTAAGTCCCGCCTTAGAGGCTAGACCACACTTAAATAGGAATAACACGTCAGTCCCTCGGATCTAGTCCGACGAGGCCACTAACAGGATCAAGTACCACGTACTCACACGATGGTGAGGCACAGAGCCAATACAATAAAGCATAAAACCATACATTAAGGAGTATCAAATTATTACATCAACATCGAAGTTTTTGCAAAAGTGGAGATCATTGTTCGGAATGTAGTGGAATAAAACTAACGATAAGTAAACAGAGAGATGGGGAAGCCTGTCCCATCACTCCTCATGTTCCTCCTTGGCCGAGGTAGGATCCCACTCGACTGTCCAACCCGGTGGCAAGATGGACGGCCAAGTCACTCCAGCAACCATGTCCTCCAGAGAACCTGTAAAAATTATGCCACAAGCAAGGATGAGTATACTAATACTCAGCTAGACTTACCCAGTGTGAGGAGTCTACTCCTCTACCTATAGACATGCAGCTGTTTGGCTGAGGGGTTTGGTTGCCAAAAGCACTAGCTGGGTCTACAAATCAAGTTTTAGCTTTTTCAAGTTTTAGTGTGACTCTCTTAAGACTAAATCTGTACTGTCTACTCATTCATGGTATCAAGCAATTTAGCAATCAACATCTTTTGCCAAATCATTACATTTCCACTTGTTACTCAATGCAGTACAATGGATTAAGCAGTCTCATTAGCTGCGAGAAGCAGATGATTCGAATCGAGTTTTTATCCTTGCAAGGTAAACCTAAACACACGACGTGGCGAGGCACTCCGTCCCCACACACATCAACCGTCCCCATCGATTCCCCGTCAGCAGATCAGGGCTCACCGCATTGGCGTACAATGCCTCACTGACCCCGACTGCCGTCGTGCAGTAACCGCACTTGTACCCACCATAACCGGAATGGGAGACCACGTCTCAGGTCGCATGAGGGGTAAAGTCTACTATCAGGTTCAATCTGGTACTACGCTTACCGATTTACCATATTTCTCGGCATGTGCTTAGTACGTTCAAACGCTTGACACAGGTATCCGCACGTTAATCCTTATTCCAATTCCATCTCGTAGCCCACGCATCCCCATGGATCCGTGTCCACAGACCAACATCAATATGATATGAAAATGGATACAATCAATTTCCTGACCTCGCGCGAGTGCTAGAAAAATCACTCGACTTCTACCGAGATCCCTAATTAGTAAAGCAGCTACTCGGCCTAGCATACTAGTATTCATCTCAAAGGAAATCCTGAGGTAATGTATGTTGGGGACTTGTTCTCAAATGCTTCGAATTAAGAACAAGGCAACATAGAAAATGTTAAATAATAATGCCCTTCGTTCGCTGAAGCATTACATCCCCATGGATTTAATGAACTTCGAACGAAGGCCACGGACAAGATACCACAAAGGTTATACCTTCGTGGTTAAACATGCATTAATGTGAAATAAAATATATAAATAATAGACATTATAGGAAATACAAACTACATTATTTATATATTTCATAATATAAATTTAAATGTCAAAACAATATTTAGGTACATTTATACCTTTGTCACTGACAGAAAATGATTCTAGTGTAATGCGTTAGCGACTACAGGATGGTGTGAACAGTGCTGGGGTACTGTTCACCTATTTATAAGCACATGGTGCAACCTGCGTAAAATTACCTTTAAGTCCTTTACAATTGACTACAATAATGACACAAAACATCATGGGTCTTTAAGTCAATCCATCTTTAAGTCGGTTCGGCCCTTCGTCTTGAGATCTATCATTGTGCCGAAGCTCTCTAAGTAATAGCTTCGGTGCTTGCTCCTGAGAGGGTTTGTCGAAGGTGTTCTCTTTCTTTAGGATCTTCGGCTACGAAGCATACCCCCAACAGTAGCCCCTTCGCGGTGCTAGATCGTTTTTTGTAATGAGCTTGATCCGTGAAAAGTCTTCTAGGCTTCAGGATGCCGAAGATCCAAAAAACACCTTCCCTGTGCTCGTTGGCGAGAAACAATTAAAATAATTCGCGCTCGAGGTGGCTCCATCTTGCAGCAGTTACGCGTGCCCTGGCGATTCACCCTCTCGGACCCTGTGACCCACCGTTCAGTGAGTGCGGGTGACTGTTTGTTCGGTGCGGGAGACCTTGACGATTCACCTTCCCACCCGCGGCACTATATAAACAGACGGGTAGGTGTGAAGTTACCACAGCATTCATTGCTATTGCACTATTTTGCTGCCAAAATTTTAGTCATAGCCGAAGCTTAATCATCGTGCTCAAACGAAACCCCGCTTTTGATTCTGCTTCGTCACAAAAGGAAGAGCTTTGGTAAAATCAGAAAAGTCATCAACGAAAAATTTCAAGAAAGTCATATTCAAATGGCCAGAGTTCGCTCGACTGCTAGGGTTGATCGTGAGGGAGATGAGACCGAAGCTGTTGAGACTGTTCCGATTTCCGAAGCCATGAAGCGGTCTGGGCTGGTAACCTCGGAGGACATCCCTGCCGCTGGAGCAGAGCAAGTTGATGTTGAGGAGACCGATTCTGAGGATGATTATAGCAGCGCGGTGCCGAGCAAACCCAGCCATCTGGATTTTGGAAAATCCACAGTCTCCGAAGGTGAGCTACCTAAGATGTTAAAATTGGGCTATTTCAATGAAGAAAAGAAAGAGCTGGTTCGCTTTGGTGGAGAGGAAACTACTCCGAAGCCAGGAAAAGATGAAATAGTAGTTTTTAAGAGTTTCTTCAAAGCTGGTTTGAGATTCCCTTTGAATAAGATGATTGCTGATGTGCTGAAGAAGTTTGGGATCTACTTTCATCAGCTAACTCCTAACGCTATCGTTAGGCTTAGCGTTTACATTTGGGCTCTCCGAAGCCAAGGGGTAGAACCGTTTGCCGAAGGTTTCTGCCGAGTGCATGAGCTGCATTACCAAACCAAGGCCAGAAGAGATGGGTTACATGAAAACTTCGGCTGCTACAATTTTGCCTACCGGAAGACTACAAAATTTCCCGTGATCAGCTACCGAAGCAAGTGGCCGGTAGGCTGGAAATCGGAATGGTTCTACGTCAAAGTTGACGATGATAAGGAGAAGTTGGTCCAGAGCCCGTTAGAGCTGATCTTCGGAGAGATCAGACCTCCGTGTAATATGACACCAGAGGGTCCAACCCAAATTGCACTGGCTGAATTCAGGATTATCGCAGAGCACATCGGCACTAGGGACTTAGTGCAGGAATTTTTGTCTTTCAAAGTGTTTCCAACTATGAAAGAGTGGGCCATGCCGAAGCTTAAAGGAAAATAGAAGGAGGGAGAACTTGTCCGGCTGCCCTATCACTACAAATTCAAGAGACATTTCAATGTACCCTGCCAAGAATGGCTGGATACAATCGAAGTAATGTGCAACGAAATTCTTGGAAATTATTCTAAAAAAGAAGATCAATTGATGACGGCGGCCTTCGGCACCCGTCCGAAACGAAGGCTAAACCGAGTGATGGATGCTATAGGTTTTGGATATCCTAACTACGAGCGGTTGGACAAGGGTGCTCAAGGTGAGAAAAGAAAAAGAGTAGCTAGTGCTCTTAACAAGGACGATGAAGATCAATCAAAGAAGAAAAAACAAGAGTCTGAGGCGAAAACAGTTGCTTCGAAGAAAAGAAAGGCTTCAACTCCGAAGCAAAAATCAATTGATGAAAAAGAAAGGACTTCTGCGACATCCTCTGCTACTGAAATAGAAGAAATCTTAAAGGTAATGACTAAAACTTTGCCTGTCAAACTAAGTCCATTGGGGCTACATCTGATGAAGTTTTTTCATAAGGAAAAGGAGCCCATAAAAATGAAGGCACCTAGGCCAAAGAGGCAAAGAATTGTTACTGTGACAGAAGTCATTGAAGCAACACTACCAAGGGCTTCAGCTCCGAAGGTGCCGGCTATTGAAAGCACGACAGCTACTGAAGCTGTGCCTTCGGAGGCTGCCGCAGAAGAGGCCAGAGCCGAAGATGCCAAATCCGAAGATATTAATTTAGAGAGCATAGCTGCTGACATAGACAAAATGCTACTAAACATAGCCGCGGAAGAAGCTGCTGCAGCCACCGAAGAGACTACGGCCGCAAAACCCGAGAAGGAAGAGATGACCGAAGATACTTCAGAAGATGAAACCTTTGAGTTTCAAAACTTAGTTGGCCAATAGCTGACAAAAGCTGAGAAAGAGGAATTAAAGGAATATGCTATATCCTGCCGGTATCGGCCGGGAGCGCTTCTCTTCGGTGGCATTGATGACGAAAGGTTGGGCTGCATACGAGATCAGACTGGCGCGAAGGTTATCGGTACTCTATCAAAGAGTATCGGTTTCCCGAAGCTCGAAGCAGATATCAGCCGCTACCGACGACAACACATTATCGGTAGTTTATTCTATTCCAATTTTAAGGTAAACATCTTGTGCCTAACCTTTACTATTTTTAATAACATAAATATTTTCTAACGAAGGTTATTTGTCCTTAGAGTATGCTTTTGAGCAAGGCTTTAAAAATGCAGCAGGACTTAGAGCATAAAAGGCACGAAGTTATAATTGAGAACTTAGAAAACAAGATAAAAGAGCAATCGACTGCCATCGAAAAGAAAGACTTCGAGCTTCAAACAACCGAAGGCTTATTAGCGGATGTTGAAGCCAAAATAACAGAATTAAATTCGAAGCTTCTTTCCCAATCGGAAAATTTTGAACAGGAAAAGCTGGAACTTGATGCAAAGCTTAAGGCCGAAGTCCAAAAAAGTTCAGAGCTGAAAGAATCATTGACAAGTCTTCAGAATAAGTGCCTGGAGTTCAACAATCGATGCATTCAACAGTTGAAGCAGGTGTTCCATTTTGTTGGAGCCAGTAGTGAGAAGTTCACTCCTTCGGCGGAAGACCTGCCTGGTGCCTTTGAGCATATTGAAGGTGAAATTAATGATCTTGATGAAGTTATAGCTGGGCATGGCGACTTCTGTGCCCTGGCAGCTTCTCGGGGCACAACTGTTGCCTTTTTGAAGTCTGGCTGTGAACACGGAAAGATTGTTAATAGACCCAACTTCAGCCTGTCACCAGCAGACTTAGATAACATTCCCAGCCTGGCCCGAAGTATTGCGAATAGATTTATAAAATTAGTATGGACAAAGGGTGGACAGAGCAAAGCTGGTGACGAAGCTCGAAGCCACCTTAAGCTGGTAACAAAATCATACCTTATGCTTACCTTTTCCTTTGAATTTTGAATTTAGCTTATAATACTTACTTACAGGTTGACCAAGCCAAAGCTGAAGCTGCAGAGTAAAAAGTCAAAGCTCCATGAATGGTGTCGAAGCTCGAATAGTCTGTAGAAATAACTCAAAAAACTCCTGTGATAACTTGTATATGATGTAATTAAATTTCACTTTGTGGACTTTATCCATACCTTGTAATATAATCTTACCTTTCTGTCAATGTATAAAGTGCTTTGGTGTGGACGAAATTAATATTTTTGAGCCGGAGGCGAAAAACACCTTCCCTTCTTTGCGTACACAACGAAGCATGAAATTGCATCTTTTTCCCTTTTTTCCGAAGCCTTCTCTTTCAAAGCCGAAGCAAGTTTGTATGTTATGATGATGATGATCCTATGTATGTCTAAGTGAATGTTTATGAATGCAAATGTATGATGTAATGTATCGTGCAAATGAATGTTCAAAGACACATACGAAACCATAATCACAACTCTTATTCCCTTAGGAATAACAAATCTTTGCCGTTTATTTTTCGGCTTCACCGCTTATTTTTCGGTGTATCAGCGCTGACTTTTCACTGTAAGCCTCCCTTAGGAGCTTCTTCGCCTTTTATTTCGGTGGTATTCGCGTTGACTTTTCGCGCTTCACCTTATATTTCGGCGGAATCAGCGTTGACTTTTTGCTGTAAGCTCTGCATTCCCTTAGGAACGACTTTTGAGCAGAAAACTTAAGCTGCGCTCCCTTAGGAACGACTTTTTGTAGCTTCGTCGTGCTCTGCATCCCCTTAGGGACGTCTTTCGAGCTTCTCCCTATTTTTCCTTTTTCTCTTTGCACTCCATGGTGCATGCCCAGTTTTTACATTTACATCTTCGGGGGATATTGCTCTTGTAGAGCTGATATAAGAAAAAGAGAAATTACATGCTATGGCCCCATTAAAAACCTTTCTCCCCCTTTGGAAAGGAAAAGGGTGCCATAGGAAAGAATAAAAAAGATTACATCAGGTTACACATAATACCGCCGAAGCTCATCTGCATTCCAAGATCTAGGAATGTCGCTGTCGTCCATATCCTTCAACCTGTAGGAACCGGGTCTTGACGAAGATACTACCAGGAAAGGCCCTTCCCACTTCAACTATAGCTTGCCTACTGTATCTGGGTTGGCAACTCTCAGAAGTACCAAGTGTCCTGGCTTAATATTTTTTAACCGAACCTTTCTGTCACGCCATTTTATTGTTTCGGCTTGATATTTATTGATATTCTCCACATCCTGAAGCCTGATCTCTTCTATAGCATCTTTTGCCACAGAATAATCAGCTTCGTCCTCTGCCGAAGCCACTGTTCTTATTGATCCCGCTTTAGCTTCTTCTGGGGTTATTGCTTCGTCGCCGAACAACAATTTGGTTGGTGTAAAACCTGTTGACCTTGACATTGTTGTGTTGTGGCTCCACACCACTTTGATTAATTTGTCCGGCCACTTCCCCCTGGGCTGGTTGAAGATTAACTTCATTATTCCTGTCATTATAATGCCATTAGCTCTTTCGACAAGTCCATTTGACTCCGGATGCCGAACTAATGCAAAATGAATCTTCGTGCCAATTTGTTCACAAAACTCTCTGAAAGCTTCGGCATCAAACTGCTTCCATTGTCCACGGTAATGGCCTTCGGCACTCCGAAGCGACACACAATATTTTGCCAGAAAAACTTTTGAACAGTGACCGAGGTTATTGTGGCTAAAGGCTTCGCCTCAATCCATTTAGAAAAATATTCTACTGCCACTACAACATATCTTAAATTCCCTTGTGCTGGTGGAAGTGGGCCTAGCAAATCAAGGCCCCATCTTTGCAATGGCCAAGTGGGCTGTATTAATTGAGTTAGAGACGAAGGTTGTTTTTGATCTCTTGCACATTTTTGACAACCTTCGCATTTTTGGACTAATTCTGCTGCATCCGAAGCTGCCTTCGGCCAATAGAATCCTTGACGAAAAACTTTACCCAACAAAGTCCTAGATCCGATGTGAGATCCACACAGGCCTGCATGTATTTCTTTTATCAACTCTATACCTTCAGTTCTAGATAAACATTTGAGTAATGGAGAACAAACTCCATGCTTGTATAACTCCCCTTCTATTATTACATATGGACGGGCTCTTGCCGCTATTCTCTTATGATAAGCTTCGTCATCTGAAAGGAAATTGCCCTGAAGAAAATACATGATCTCAGTTCTCCAATCTTCGCTATAAACAGGAGATATATTGAGCACTGCTCTTTCAAGAAGGTCAACCGAAGGTGCTTTTATTGTTTCAAAGAATACTTCTGAAGGTAATGGCAGCCCCTGTGCCGCTGACTTGGCTAGTAGATCAGCGTGTTCATTTTCTCCTCGTGGAATATTCTTGACAGAAAACCCTTCGAAGGAAGCTTCAAGTCTTCGAACTGTATCCAAGTATTTCTCAAGCTTTGGATCTCTTGCTTTGAAACTTTTGTCAACATGGCCAGAAATAACTTGGGAATCAGTTTTGAGAACCGCCCTTCTTATCCCCATTGCCTTCAACTTCTGAAGACCCAAAAGCAAAGCTTCGTATTCAGCAATATTATTTGTACAACTAAAATCAAGTTTCACTGCGTAGCATGTTCTGACTTTGGAAGGTGCAATTAAAACAGCAGCTGCACCTGCCCCAAATGTTCCCCAGGAACCATCGCAGAATACTGTCCAAGCTTCGGCATCTTTACTTGCTTCTTGTTCCTGAGCCCCTCGCGTCCAGTCAGCGATGAAATCTGCTAGCGCCTGGGACAGAATCGAAGATCTATGCACATAATCAATGCAGAACTCATTGAGTTCCGCATCCCACTTTCCAATCCTTCCAGTAGCTTCTCTGTTTCTCATAATATCCTTCAAAGGCTGTGATGAAGGAACAATTATATGGTATGCTTGAAAATAATGTCGAAGCTTCCTGGAGGCCATTAAAACATCATACAGCACCTTCTCCAATTCTGTATAGTTTTTCTTTGATAAACTGAGAACTTCAGAAACAAAGTATACCGGAGCCTGCTTTTTCAATTACCCTTCAAGCTTCTCCTGAACAAGCGCCGCACTTACTGCAGAGTGCGAAGCTGCCACATACAGCAGCAGAGGAGCCCCTGGCGCTGGTGGAGTTAGAGTTGTTAAATCTATCAAATACTGTTTCAGTTCTTCGAAGGCTTTTTGCTGAGCTGATCCCCATTGAAAAACTTCGGCTGACTTCAGCACTTCAAAGAATGGTAAATTTCTCTCTGCCGATCTGGATATAAATCGATTCAAAGATGCCAGTCTTCCTGTCAGCCGTTGAGCCCCTTTCTTTGTGCTTGGCGGCTCCATCCGAAGGATAGCTTTGATTTTATTTGGATTAGCTTCGATCCCTTTTGTTGAAACCAAACAACCAAGGAATTTCCCCTTCTTTACCCCGAAGACACACTTTTCTGGATTCAGCTTCAGACCAGCTTGCCTAAAATTAGCGAATGTCTCCTGCAGATCAGCAATGTGATTTTCTTGCTTTGTGCTTTTTACTATGATATCATCAACATATGTTAGCACGTTTCTGCCTATCTGAGAATGAAGGACCTTTGCTGTCATTCTGCTGAAGCTTCCTCCAGCATTCTTGAGCCCCTCAGGCATCCGAAGGTAACAATATGTACCACTGGGGGTGATGAAGCTGGTTTTTGGCTCGTCTTCTTTCTTCATCCAGATTTGATGGTAGCCTGAATAACAATATAGTAAACTCATGAGCTCTAACGAAGCTGCTGCGTCTACCAGAGAATCTATCCTTGGTAATGGAAATTCATCCTTCAGACAAGCCTTGTTGAGATCAGTAAAATCAATGCACATTCTCCATTTACCATTGGCTTTCTTCACCATAACAGTGTTAGCTAGCCATTCTGGGTATTTTACTTCTCTGATGACTCCAGCGCTGAGGAGCCTTTTCACTTCATTCCGAGCACCTTCGGCTTTGTCATCAGACATCTTCCGAAGCCTCTGCTTTCTGGGTCTGAAGGATGGGTCAACATTGAGCGAGTGTTCAATAACATCCCTGTTGACACCACATAGATCATTAGCTGACCATGCGAAGACGTCTTTGTTGTTGAACAGGAACCTTATTAGGGTTTTCTCCTGCTCTTTAGACAATTGAGATCCCAATAGCACCTTATGTTCTGCTATATCGTCACATAAGAGCATGGGCTTCGGCTGATCAGCCGAAGCAACCTTCTCCCTTCTGTACTTGTATTGCTCACAAGCTTCGGCTCCATCTATGTTATGAATTGCTTTTGAATCTGTCCAATTTCCTTTGGCCTTTCTGGCAGCTTCCTGACTTCCATGAATAGCAATAGGCCCTTGATCCGAAGGTATCTTCATACAAAGATATGCTAGGTGAAGAATTGCTTCGAACGCATTGAGTGTTCCACGACCAATGATTGCGTTGTAAGGGTATTCCATGTCAACAATATCAAACACAACTTGTTCAGTCCTTGTATTGTTGATAAATCTGAAAGTTACTGGCATCGTGATCTTGCTGAGTGCTACAATCTGCCTTCCTCCAAAGCCACAAAGGGGATGTGTAGCATCATGGATCTTATCTTTGGGCTCTTGCATCTGTCTGAAGGCCTTAGCAAATATAATATCCACTGCACTTCCTGTGTCAACCAAAACATTATGGACCAGAAATCCTTTGATAACACAAGAAATAACCATAGCATCGTTGTGAGGGTAATCCTTGAGCTGAAGGTCCTCTTGGGAGAAGGTAATTGGGATGTGGGACCATCTTGACTTGATGAAGGGTCCATGCACCCCGACATGTTGTACCCTTCTCTATGCCTCCTTCTTCTGCTTCTTGTTGGCTGGCTCTGAGCATGAACCGCCTGTTATCGGGAGTACCAGCTTCGGAGCCGAAGCAGCTCCGGCTTGGTTGTTGAACGAAGCCATCAGCTCAAAAAAGTGGAAGTGAGTTCACCGGAGGTGGGCGCCAATGTTGGGGACTTGTTCTCAAATGCTTCGAATTAAGAACAAGGCAACATAGAAAATGTTAAATAATAATGCCCTTCGTTCGCTGAAGCATTACATCCCCATGGATTTAATGAACTTCGAATGAAGGCCACAGACAAGATACCACGAAGGTTATACCTTCGTGGTTAAACATGCATTAATGTGAAATAAAATATATAAATAATAGACATTATAGGAAATACAAACTACATTATTTATATATTTCATAATATAAATTTAAATGTCGAAACAATATTTAGGTTCATTTATACCTTTGTCTCTGATAGAAAATGATTCCAGTGTAATGCGTTAGCGACTACAGGATTGCGTGAACAGTGCCGGGGTACTGTTCACCTATTTATAGGCACAGGGTGCAACCTGCGTAAAATTACATTTAAGTCCTTTACAATTGACAACAATAATGACACAAAACATCATGGGTCTTTAAGTCAATCCATCTTTAAGTCGGTTCGGCCCTTCGTCTTAAGATCTATCATTGTGCCGAAGCTCTCTAAGTAATAGCTTCGGCGCTTGCTCCTGAGAGGGTCTGCCGAAGGTGTTCTCTTTCTTTAGGATCTTCAGCTACGAAGCATACCCCCAACAATGCAACTAGGGTTTCAGGCAACTCCTACACTTAAGTGCACAATACAAGCTTACAATCATTAACTGTAGTAAAAATAATATATAGAACTGGTTATGCATAAAACCGGGGCTTGTCTTCCAAAGCTGGGGTAGGCTCTGGTGCTGGATCCGGGGCTACCTCCTGAGCAACTCCTTGCTCCGGCACGAGGATGTATTCTTCGTCCGCGAGGTTATAATCTATCGAATGCAATGAATAAGATATATGTATGCTATGATATGTAGAATTTTAGTAACAATTATGCCTAGTGAAGAAAAACTAAGTTAGTTAATAACTTAGGGTTTCCTTGTTATAAGAGGCTCTTAGTGGTTTATGCCTACCAATTTAGGTTTGAGATTTTGCCTAAGCATAATGGATTAAGACTTGGATTGCCCCTTAAATGTTTTAGTAGGCACTCAAGGGGTTTTACTGGTTTGGTTAGGGTAACATTAGTCTCCACTATTAATTCCCATTCCCATTTTCTATTTATGATTTTAGGGTGGGTTTGAACTACAACAGTGATTTAATTTTTTCCAAAAAATCTATAAACATTACAGTGGCTTACTATTTGTCACTGTAGTCTGTCCTAAAAATTTGAGGTCCAGAATAATTAGAATATGCCCTGGACAAAAATAACAACAGTTGGGGCAAAGGGGTCACTTTGCACTACAACTCTTATCTAGGGGTGGGTTCTGTTGGGGCGAAGGCAAAGACGCTACCCTTCGCTCGATGCCTTCGCCAGTCTCGTTGTACCAACAGAGACAAGACGACTGGCTGCCTCCACCCTTCGTCCAATACGCTGCAAGACGAAGGCCTACGACGAGGTCGCTCCGTCTCGCGGCCTCGTCCAACGCGAAGGCCACATAGAATTCGACCCATTGTAACAGGCCCCGCGCGGCCGCTGCGCATTACGGGCCCGATTTGTGAGGGATTTTCTGTAATGACAGTTTGTAACCTTGCTTTATGGGAATATTCCGGGGATGACCTAGGCGCCTGAGGGCACATGCGTCCTTAATCCACGACGCTGGGCACTCAGGCACCTATAAATACCCCCGCACAGTGCCCTTAAGAGGATAGTTAACAGAGCAATTGCCTTCTTGAGCTAAAACCTTGTTGGCATTGCTTTCACTCCCCCGCTGGATCATCTTGCTCCGGAGAGCAAGTTCCAACATTTGGCGCCCACCGTTCGTGCTACAAAAAACCACCCGCGATGGCACTCAAGAGAGCTAGCTCGAAGGCAGCCCCATCCGTTGACGAAGCTGCGAAGGCAGCGCTGCTGGCTGAGAAAAAGGGCAAGGCCCTTGTCGACACCAGCCACCAAGAAGCCTGCGAAGACGACGCACTCAGCAAGAGACAGCGCAATGAACAACTCACACCCGAAGGCAGTCTCCGCACCTGCAGCTCCGGAGGACAACCGCAACCTCCCCCAGGCTTCACTCAACCGGAGGGTGCGGACGCCACCGAGGACGGCGAAGTCATCGGCGTTTCAGCAGAGGAACAACTACAGCTGCGTGCCCTGCGCATCAAGAACCGCAACCTCCAAAAGCAAAAATAGATCCTCGAGGCCAAGCGCCAACGTGTGTCTGCACAAGCCAAGGTGCGCCAGATGATACGCGACGAAGAGCAAAAGGCTCAGGAGCTTGAGCAAGAGATCGCGCTCATGCAGCGCGAAGGCCAACTTGGTCTGCAACACGGGCCACCCCTCCAACAGCGCGCGCAAATCGAAGACCTGTTCATCCCTCAGCGCAGACACGCCATTCCGCACGCCGCAACATTCCAAGGTGTCAACTACCTTGACGAGCGGAGTCCCTGGCGCCCCACCTGCAAGTGTCACCATGGCCCGCCAACTTCAGGGCAGGGACCTATCCCAAGTACAACGGCAGCACTGACCTAGCACAATATATCATGAGCTATCAGGTCGCCGTTGCATCATCTGGAGGGGACGACGCCACGATGGCCAAGTCATTCATCATCGCCCTTGAAGGCCCGGCCCTCACCTGGTACACCAGGTTGCCCCTGCTGTCCATCGACTCCTCGAAAAGTCTCCGAGACAAATTCCTGCTCAACTTCCAAGGATACCGCCCAGACACCGATGCCTTGGTTGAACTTTCACTCTGCAAGCAGCTGGAAAGGGAAACTCTGCGAGAGTACTATCGCAAGTTTCTGACTCTCAAGTCACAACTGCCTTCGGTTGATGACCAAATCGCTATTCACTACGCCATCAGTGGCCTTCGGGCTGGCGTCCTATACAGCCACTGTATCAGAGATCCGCATGGGAACCTCCTGGAGTTGTATCAGCTATTCGAAAAATACGCCAGATCCGAAGAGCTCCACCAGCGCAAAGTTGAGCCCCAGAGGAAACCTAAAGACCCTCCGCAGTCCAGCCGTACGTGGACGAGGCCTTCGCAGGCAGACTCCGGTCGGGACGGCCGCAGTCAGCAACAGGTACACAACATCACCAACCAGCACCCCGCTGGTGAGGCCCCTCGCCGCCAGGAGTATCCCCCCAGGGCCGCGGAAACAGAACTCGTGGTCGGGGCCGGGGACGTGCGCAGCAGCCGCGCAGATTTTACTGCTTATTCCACGGCGAAGACTGTGCGCACCCTACAAGAGACTGCCCAGAGACGAAGGCCACCAGAGACAGGATGGCACGGGCGCAACCAGCCAATAACCCCAGAGTTGTCACGCATACATATCAACAACCCCCTCCGCCATACAACCACAGCCCCGCTCCACATCCACCCCACCGCGCATACCAACACCACCAGGAGGTACAAATCGTACCTCCCCCACCCCACCTCCACATCCGCAATAACAAAACATCCACCACCCCCATCACCCCCAAGCCCCAAAGCAAGAAGACTTCACCGATCAGCCGTATCGCGGAGTCATTCACATGATCACTGGGGTGTCCAGCGTCGATTTCGACACGAAGCGACAGAAGAGGGACCACTACTGCAGCATCAACCACGTCGCCGTCACTGGTCCAGTCGTGCAGACAAAGTGGTCCCATGTGCCATTAACCTTCGACGCCCGAGACGTCGACCTGCGCAGCGCACCCCACATCGACGCCATGGTTATCAACTGCAGCGTGGCAGGCTGGGACCTGCAGAAAGTCTTAGTCGACAATGGCAGCCAGATGGATATCATTTTCCTCCATGCCTTCGACCGCATGGGCATCAGTCACAGCTTGCTCAAGCCTTCGGACAACCCACTGTATGGCTTCGGCGGCAAGGGCACCTTTCCTGTCGGCAAAATAGAGTTACCCCTCTCCTTTGGTGTAGCGCCCAATGCACGAAGCGAGCAAGTCACGTTCGACATTGTCGACATGGTGTACCCATACAATGCCATAATGGATCGGGGCTCCATCAACAAGTTTGAGGCAGCCATTCACGGACTTTACATGTGCATGAAAATCCCAGGTCCGCAAGGCGCGATCACAGTCTACGGCAACCAGCAGGCCACGCGCAACATAGAAAGAGACTTCGTTCCTGGGCAAAGGAATGTACACTGCCTCACGGCCCAGCGCGAGGTCCCCGAGTCTGCCAGCCCAACCGCCAAAGAACATGACAAGGCACAGCTACAGAGCAATGATGGGACCAAGACTGTTCCCCTTGACCAGGCAACGCCCAAGCAAACAGTCACCATCAGCGAAGACCTCACTTCGCACGATGAGGAGAGACTCCTCTGCTGTCTGTCCAAAAATAAAGACGTCTTCGCCTGGTCTGCCCTCGAACTGGTCGGAGTCAGTCGCTCCATCATCGAGCACAGCTTGGGAATCGACCCTTCGGTGAGGCCGAAGAAACAGCGGCTGCGCAAGATGTCTGATGAGAAGACAGAAGCCGCCAAGGCCGAGGTACATCGCCTGCTTGAGGCCAAATTTATCGAGCCAGTCGCCTATCCCACATGGCTCGCCAATGTAGTGATGGTACAAAAGAAGAGCGGCAAATGGCGGATGTGCATTGACTTCACCAGTCTCAACAAGGCCTGCCCCAAGGACAACTTCCCGCTGCCTCGAATCGACAAAATCGTCGATAGTGCGGCTGGGTGCGAAGTCATGTCTCTCCTTGATTGCTTCTCCGGCTACCATCAAATACATATGAAGGAGGAAGACAAGGCAAGCACCAGTTTCATAACACCCTTCGGCACGTACTGCTTCATCAGAATGCCGAAGGGACTTAAGAACGTCGGGTCCACATTCTCTCCGCTCACCAAAACGGTGCTCGAGAGCCAAGTTGGCAGAAACATATTCACATATGTGAACGACATCGTCGTCGCTAGGAGAAGCAAGGAAGACCATCTGGCTGACCTCGCCGAAACGTTTGCGAACATGCGGGACGCACGACTTCGCTTAAACCCCGAAAAGTGCGTTTTCGGCGTTCGCCAGGGGAAAATATTGGGCTACCTGGTGTCGCACCGTGGGATCGAAGCCAATCCGACCAAAATACAAGCCATCATCAACATGACGCCCCTGCAGTCAGTAGAGATGTCCAACGACTGACAGGCAGACTGGCCGCCCTCAACAAATTCACCTCCAAATCCGCAGAGCGAAGTCTCCCTTTCCTCAGAACACTCCGCGGCGCAAAGGACTTCGCATGGGGACCAAAGCAAGCGGTGGCCTTTGCTTCATTAAAGCACTACCTGACAGAGTTGGCGATTCTTACAAGCCCCAACCCTTCGCTACCCCTATTACTATACATCGCGGCTTCGTCACATGCGGTCAGTGCAGCACTGGTTCAAGAGTAGGACAGAGAGGGCACGATCAAGCAATATCCAGTTTATTACGTCTCCGAAGTACTCACGACATCAAAATGCAATATGATGGAACTGGAAAAAATCGCCTACGCAGTTGTTATGGCTTCGCGCAAATTGCGCCATTATTTTGAAGCGTTCAAGGTCCGAGTCACCTCAGATAGGGGACTCGGCGAACTGTTTAGAAACCCGAAGGCATCAGTTTGGATTGCCAAATGGGCAGCCGAACTCTCTGGCTACCATATCACATTCGAGCCCAGGACAGCCATCAAGTCACAAGTCCTGGCAGACTTCATCGTCGACTGGACTGGGCCAATAACACAGCTGGACCCGTCCGCAGAGAAGTTGTGGACAATCCATTGCAACGGCTCATGGTGCCATGCGGGGGTAGGCGCCGCTGCAGTCATTACTTCACCCACAGGGGTCAAGCACAGATACGCAGCACGCCTCAGCTTTGCTTTGGAGTCTGACAGATGCACCAACAATATAGCAGAATACGAAGCTGTCATCCTAGGCCTTCGCAAGCTAAGGGCACTTGGTGTCACCACCTGCATCATCAGAACAGACTCCAAGGTAGTCGCCGGCTAAGTCGAGAAAGACTACGCAGCGAAGGACCCCGCACTTATGCAGTACCTCGCGGCTATCCGCAGTCTCGAACGACAATTCAAAGGTTTTACCTTGCAGCATGTGGACCGTGCCAAGAATGAGGAGGCCGACGCATTGGCCAAGGCAGCCGCCAGAGGCGAGGCCCTACCCTCCGACGTATTCTACCATGTCATCGGCACACCAACCGTCCGTAGCCCAGAGGGGCTCCAAATAACCAATGACAGCGAGGGCCACCGCATAGTCAACCGCATCATGACTGAGGACTGGCGGGCACCAATAACCTTGTTCCTGCAGGGGTACTATCATCCAACCGATATCAATGAGGCCAAGGGCCTCAAACATCGAAGCCGGGACTTCGCACTAATCGAAGGTCAGCTTTACAAGAAGGGGGTCAGTCAACCCATTCTTAAATGTGTCACCGAGACCGAAGGCATCCAAATCCTACGCGATGTCCACAGCGGGACTTGCGGCTCTCACGCAGGGCCTAGGGCCCTAGCCGCAAAGGTGATCCGTCAAGGTTTCTACTGGCCTGCCATGATCTACGCCGCGAATCGGGTCACAAGGTCCTGCGAAGCCTGCCAGAAGTTTTCTCCACGCTCGGGAAGCCCTTCGCAATTCACAATGCTAATCGCCCACACGTGGCCTCTTCAGCACTGGGGCCTGGACATTGTCGGGCCCCTACCCAGGGCCCAAGAGAACCTCAAGTTCACCTTCGTCGCCGTCGAGTATTTTACCAAATGGATCGAGGCGAGGGCTGTATCCACGATAACATCGAAGGCTGCCCAGAAATTCTTCTGGCAAAACATTGTTTGCCGCTTCGGAGTCCCGTCCGAGCTCACAGTTGATAATGTCAAGCAATTTGACAGCCAAGATTTCAAGGATTTCTGCTTCTCCATTGGCACCAAGCTTGCCTTCGCCTCAGTATACCACCCGCAATCCAACGGAGTCGTGGAACGCGCCAATGATAAAAATTTTACAGCCGTCAAGAAAATGCTCCTCGACGACAAGAAAGGCAAATGGGCCGACCTGTTACCTGAAGCGGTCTGGGCGCTGAACACGACTGAGTGCAGGGCGACTGGGTTCACCCCTTTCCACCTTCTATATGGATCGGAGGCCATGACCCCGCAAGAGATAAAACATGGGTCACCACGGACAGTCACGCCAGCCGTCCCCGATGTAGACGAGCCTACTTCGAAGGACCTCATCGATGGAGACCGCGTCTTCGCCCTACAGGCTCTAAACATATACCAAGCTCAAACAAAAGCATGGCGCGACCACACAGTCATCCTGAGGGAATTCAGCGAAGGAGACCTCGTACTCGTCCGGACAGCTCGGACAAAGTCCCTGGGCAAGCTAGAGCCAAAGTGGGAGGGCCCTTTCATCGTCAAGACGAAGGCGTCCCCCAGCGCGTACAGGCTAACAACACAATCTGGCGAAGACCTAGAACATTCCTGGAACATAGACAACCTTCGCAAATTTTTTGTTTGACTCCACAGGGGCAACTCGCCCTTGTAATTCCCCAAATAGTTCTATTCCGGCCCGCACTCTTTTCCCCCCGGGGGGTGAGGTTTTTAATGAGGCGGAGCCATGTAATATACACGCAAAAAATCCCCCGCAAAAAATTACAACGTCGAAAAAAGACCGCATCGACGGTCTTCGGCATTCGACAAACACGACATCACCGCGAGGGGCAGCGCTGGCTACCCTCGCGTGCGACACTCCGCGCAAAAGTCGCCTAAGGGTGCAGCCGGACTAGCACAACAAGTGCGCAAAACCAGTCTTCCTCCAAAGACTATCCGTGAAAAAGTCACCTAAGGGTGCAGCCGGACTAGCACAACAAGTGCACAAAACCGAAGTCTTCCTCCAAAGACTATCCGTGCAAAAGTCGCCTAAGGGTGTAGCCGGACTAGCACAACAAGTGCGCAAAACCGAAGTCTTCCTCCAAAGACTATCCGTGCAAAAGTCGCCTAAGGGTGCAGCCGTACTAGCACAACAAGCGCGCATAATCGAAGTCTCTCTCAAAAAGACTACCCGTGCAAAGACCAACTACAGGTGCAGCCGGACCGACATAATAAACGCGCTAGACCTAGTGCACAAGTCCCCTACGGGCACGGCCGGATCAGCGAAGGCACACAGCCTCATCATACAAATTATAGTTACATACGTACAGCGAGGGCATCACACCTTACATTGGTTCAACCTTCGGGATGATACCCATCTCCCTATAGTTAAACAACATTATCCTCAGCTCCTCACCCTCAAAAAGACTTCGCAACTCCCCCTCACCTACACTCGCCCCAGCTGGCGAGGACAACAATTCCCGCTTGCCAGCCCTGTCCACACGAAGACAACCACCCTCCACCTCACTCACTCTGCGATTCGCCACCACCCTTCGCTGCCTACGCCTAGCACTCGGACCGGGAACCTCAGCACCCATCACACGCGGCGAAGCCTCCGCCGCAGCCACATCCAATGCCACAAAATAATCCAAATCCTCATCCGAAGACTCTTCCGTCCACACCACCAAACTCCCAGAATCATCAGACTCAAAAATCTTAGACACAGAATCACCCGAATCATTTTCCGCAACCACGGTCGAAGCCGCCACAAAATTAGCACTTTCAGTAGCGGTTGCGTGCGCAGGCCCAAAACTCTGAACCTGCGCAGCAACTGAGGTTCAGTAACACGTAGACAAAATTTACAACCCCCCTGCACCTATTCAACTACTTAGCCACCTGTGAGGGCGCGTCCGCGGCCGTAGGGCCTTCGACTGCCGGCTCCGCACCACCTCCTGAGCGCCTTCGACCGTCGGCACAGGGGCCGACACAGGGTCTTCGCCGGTAGCAGCAGGCACGAGCACGTCCGATGGGCCTTCACCAGCATCCGAGGGCAGCACCGGTTTGCCCTCCGCAGCCTCGGGCGGCGCGTCGTTTAGACCTCCGAAGTCCTCGACGTCCTCGGCACGCTCCATCTGCAGCAACAACACATTCATTCAGCAAACACCACACACACCAATGCGCAACAAAACACAGAAAAACAATATCTGTCACCTGCTCTCTCACCCGGTCGGATCGCTCCCTAACAACCTCCCGACCATGCGCCCCCACATCCTATCAAAAAGTGCCCCAGCTGACTGCTTCACAACGGGGTCTTCGGCCTTAAAGATCTCGCGTTCAAAGCTCTCGTCTGTTTGGTCGAAGACCTCGTAGTGTCTGCAGCCCTCGCGAGACAGTGCGTTCATGGCCCCTTCGCAGGTGACGAGGGAGGCAAAGGACATGAAACCCTCCACGATGGTCGGGAGTGCCAGCAATTCCTCTTGCAGCCACTCGAGGAAGCGAAGGCCCGCCTCTCGGTCAGGCACCTCGAAGTCAGCAGTCCGCGCACCCAGCTCGTGGTACGAGTCCATGAGCTGTGTGCGCGTCCGCTCAACTTCCGAGCGCGTAGAGGCCTCAGCCCTCTCCACTAGGCCGCGCAGAGCGTTGAACCGCACCTCCCATTCCTCGACGCGTTGGCTGGCGAGACTTCCCTCCGCCCGCGCCAATTTGGCCTCCGCCTGCATAGCCTGCGCCTCGATGATGGCCTGGTTGGCCTCCCTCCTTTCCTCCACCAGCTGGCGCCAGAGGTCCGTCCTCTCGGCCTCTAGGGCGGCCACCTTCTCCGCCAGCCTGCGGCTCTTGCTCTCCGCAGCCGACTTCTCCCGGACAGCGTTCGTGTGTTGCACCCGAAGTCTGTCGACTTCGGCAGACACATCTGCCGTAAGGGCACCCGACGCCACGCGGTCGGCGAAGTCGGCCGCCTAACAGAAACACATGAGACCACAATCCCCATGAAAGCGGCAAACACCGAAGTCCAGCTCAACTTACTTGACTTAGCTACTGTGACAGCTGCTGCGATGCCTCCCTCGGCCGACGGGACATGGTGCCCGCCTCGTCCTTGACGGCAGTGGCCGACGAAATCTCGCTGCCAGCGCAGAAAGCGCCACCCTTCACCCCAAGCATCGCGGTTGACGCCGTGGTTGCCACCGTAGACAGGACAACAACCAGTTGCCCCTCACCCGACCCTGCAACATATCACCGGTCAAAAAAAAAACTTACCGACGAAATAGTCGTCCACGCTAATATTCGTGGCGAAGTCGGCAACGCGTTTCCCCGGCGAAGGCAGCTCCCGGACCTTCGCAGCTTCACCCGGGGTGGACTTGGTTCCGCCGGAGACGACGGCCTTCGTGCTCTCTGGCACATTGCTAGATCCGGGTGCGGCCGGTTTCGCGGCCAGCGTCGGTTGGCTACCGCCGGGGGTGGCAGCCTTCACGCTCCCCCGCGCCCTCTTCGCTTCACGTCTAGGATCGGGGAGCCTGATGACCGCCCGACGCTTCTACACAGCATCCTGGCGATCCTTGTTCATCACTGCCGACACAACAGTAGCAATATTCCATCCGTAAGGGAAAATCCTCAATCCACGAGCTATACGAGATGTAGACATGTCTTCGCCCTCTGCCCAGGGGATCGGAAGATTCTTTGGCCACTGACCCCCAGTATCCTCTAGCATTCGCGCCAAAGACTCCCGGAGCTCGGGCGAAGACATCCTTCCCCCGGGGGCCGCACATGTCCCCATCAACTCCACAGCAAAATTATCAGACACCCCTTTCCCCACTATAGTACCTAATTTTCTCTTCTTAGTGGCCGGGGCAGCCACCTGCGAAGTCCCTTCCTCGGTCCCACCGATCGGTTTCTTCCCTCGGCGGTCGGCGGCGTCTTCCCCGGGATAACAACCGTACGGCAAACGGTTCAATTCGAAGACCCGATTCAGCCTATCATTGGACCCACGGATATCCCAGCTCTGCAGACCCTCTGTCTTCGGCACGTAGCGCCCCACGATCCTCACCGTACCGTCTTCCGCTTCACGCACGAATGCGGCGGGATCTCGGCCATGCAAATCCAGTGCGAAGGCAGGACTCCGCACCAGCATCCCGCCAAGGGAGGGCATCTGGCGAGGGCATACTTCGCCCAGCGCCCAGCCATGCGCCAAGGGCCATACCCCATACCCGACAAACTCCTCAACAAGGTCGCGCTCGCTACTCATGCGGGCAGCGCTCCGAAGGGCCTCTTCGTTTTCATCATCCTCCGCCACCTCAAACTACGGGTACACTGCGTAATAATGTGAGCACATGACAGCCACAGGGAGCCCTGGATGGTCTTCGACTGTGCCTTTGGAAACGTAAAACCAAAATTCCCACCAGTTGCCCCATTTATTGCGGGCGCAGGGAACCAACTCCACGACTTCCATCGAAGTCTTGCCGGTCTTCGGTGTAAATGTGCAAGATCCAAATTGTGCAATCTTATGTCCAATTTTCCTTTTCTGCCAATGCAGACAATAATGCTTCGCGAAGACTTCGACAGAGGGCTGCCCGCCGTACGAAGTCGTCGCCCAGACATATTTTGCCAGGGCCACCACAGCATTCGGTGTTAGCTGGTGAACCTGGACCTCGAATCTACGCAGGACTTCCACCACGAATCGATGCGCAGGCAGACGAAGGCCAGCGGCAAAAAAGGCCTCGAAGACAACCAACTCGCCTTCTGGCTCGGGGACATCCTCCACCCCCAGGACATGATCCACTCCGCCGCCAAAATATCCAAGTTGTTGCATGTCTTGCACGCGGACCGAGGACATCCACGACGCGCCGAATTCCACTGTGTCGCCAGGATGCAACTCCTCTGCCGCCACGTTGCTCAGCGTGTCCTCGGACGATGCGCCAGCCGGCGGTGTATCGACAGCAGAAGAGGAAGAGGACGGCATGGCTACGTACCGTCGGCGACGGCGGGCGGTCTGCTTCACACGGGCCATATCTCTGACGAGCAGGAGCAAGGAGGGCAGGCGAGCGGCCAAATGGTTTCAAAAGGAGGCTAGGGTTGCGGCGCGCAGGAAGAGTACCAAACCCGTGCCGCCCCGCCCCCTTTTATACACAGGACGCGGCGCTTCGGGAAACCCGCAATCCAACAGTACTGCGTCCGTCAACGGTCACATCAAAAACCCCCGCGGAACCACTTCGAGTGAGGGCAGCGTCTCCACCATCTAGCGACGCCTTCAGCACCAGATGACTTAGTCGAACTGGTCCCTCGGAGGGCAAATGTTGGGGCAAAGGCGAAGACGCTACCCTTCGCTCGATGCCTTCGCCAGTCTCGTTGTACCAACGGAGACAAGACGACGGGCTGCCTCCACCCTTCGTCCAATACGCTGCAAGACAAAGGCCTACGACGAGGTCGCTCCGTCTCGCGGCCTCGTCCAACGCGAAGGTCCACGTAGAATTCAGCCCATTGTAACAGGCCCCACGCGGCCGCTGCGCATTATGGGCCCGGTTTGTGAGGGCTGTTCTGTAATGACAGTTTGTAACCCTGCTTTATGGGAATATTCCGGGGATGACCTAGGCGCCTGATGGCACATGCGTCCTTAATCCACGACGCTGGGCACTCAGGCACCTATAAATACCCCCGCACAGTGCCCTTGAGAGGCTAGATTAACAGAGCAATTGCCTTCTTGAGCTAAAACCTTGTCGGCATTACTTTCACTCCCCCGCTGGATCATCTTGCTCCGGAGAGCAAGTTCCAACAGGTTCTGTACTAAGAGTCATTTTTGCTGGTATCTATAGGTAATAACATGCTTCTGTGCCAAATATCACAGAGGGCTACTTAGTGGTTATTTAGTTAGGATTTTCTAAAGTTTAATGCTAAAAAGACACTTACAACTAACTTGTTATTTGAAAAATGTCAAACAACAGAAATCATAATTTTTCTATGTTTATAATAACAAAACATTAGTTATCCCAAGGTTTGGGGTGTTTTCTCCCCAGGGTTATTTTTCTCGGGTTTTTCTAAGTTTTCCTTGTTTTCCAAAAATAAAAGGTACCTCATTTCTTTTGTACTAAACAAAGGTCTAACAAAATTTTCTAGTAACCTACACTGAATAAAGAAGCTAAAAAAATGTGGGTGCTCCCTGGTTCTTATTTTAAACTATCTATTATATTTTATTTAACTTTAAGCTGAAAATGATTTAAATGGCAAACTCTACCTTAATTTGGTGTACTGAGGGGTTTATTATTATTAAATAGGTTAGGAAGTGGTTAAGTACTTCTCTGAATTTTCATAGCCCCAGTCTAACAGTGTAGCTATTTTTCCCTATTTCATTTAGCTTTTGACCAGATAATCATTTAAATCAAAACTTTGAAGTCTTCTGCAACACTTAGGGGTTTTATATTTTTCCTAAGTAGTTTACATTATTTAGTATCTGGCAAAATTGGTTTGACTCGATTTGGGTGAACAAAACTGAAGTTATGAATTTTTCAAGTTCTGTTTGTATTTAAATCAGAAATATTAAAAAGGTTTTCTGGAAAACCAATTTGCATCGAAGACCCTGGGTTCTTTCTAAAACAATCCCTTCATTTATACCCCTGCGCCACTATTCCTTTGAGTCGCTGACACTTCAAAAACCCCCCTAGCCTTTATCTCTTCTCCCCCGAGGTCCCTCCCCTTATTTAAATAGTACCCACGGGAGTAAACAGGGCGGCGCGGCTTACCGGCGGTGAGGGAGGTTCGGCGAAGGGCGGGGTTGGCTCCGGGAGGTTCTTGCGGTCACAGCGAGGTGCAGCTCGACGGCGGTGGTGGCCGGAATCGGCCGGTCCACGTGCGCAGGCGGGTGAACTCGTCGGCGGCGAGTGCTCCGGCCTAACCACGGTGAAACAGGTCAATCCAAGGGAACGGGGAGCTTCACGGGATGTCAAGCAATCGACTCGTGCAAGGAATCGGAGAATGACTTACCGTGGAGCTCGGTCTACGCTTGCCAGTGGTCGGATGAAGTCCGACGACCGTGAACTGGCTTCTCCGGTGAGGCAAAGTTTGATTCCTCGCTCGGGGAGCTTCACCGAGGCACGCAGGGTCGGACGAGGTTGGGAAAGGCACTGCTGGCTGGTCTACGGTGGCGGGGGATCGGGTGGCCGCGGGCACGCCGTGCGCGGGGCAACGCCGGTGATCTAGTGCTCCGGTGAGGTCGAGAGCGTGCGGGGGAGTACGGTCGGAGTCTCTGGTGGCTTTATAGGCGCGAGCGCGGGCAACAGCGCCGGCTCGTCTTGGCGCGACGTGGGGCACGTGGGGGCGGGCGTCGGGCGTGCTCTTGCGAGCTCAGTGCACGTCGAACACGTGGAGGTTTGTTTCTGCTCTTGTTCTATCCCCTGATGAGCAGCCAAATGTGCGAATCTTGCCCTAAGAACTTTGAGAGATCTCTTCCCTGCACCTAGGGCTACCTAGTTCATGTGAGTTCCAAGGGGAGATGTGGTCAGGTTTGAGAGATATGGGGGTGGGAAGTTGGCTCTGTCCTAGCTGTCCACACCGAGACAAAACTTGTGCCAAGTCATGTCAAACGACTTAGGGTTGGGTTCAAACTTTTCCAGGGTGTTCTAGTGTCTTTAGGCGCCACTTTGTCAATTGGGTCAAGTGGTTTTGAAGTTTGAAAAAGGGTGAACATGTTTGACCTTTGGAAGAGGGTTGGTTTTGGACTTAGAAAAATTCTGATTTTTCTCTTAGGTTTTTCCCTTGAGTGAACCTTTTGGGGTTTTTCTGAAACCTTTTTGGGGTCACTTTCTTACTATTTTTTTGTAGGGTATTAAGTGTACTACAACTTTTATAATTGTCCCAAGTCATGATCATGTGGTTTTCATAGCCTTTTGGTCATACTCACTTCCAGGGCTCCAATTGTCCAAAGGGGTTTGAATTAGGGTTTGGGCAATTCTCCCCACTATATGTGTATGATAAAGCCAAGGCATGACTTCTAAGATGGGTTGCACTTACTTAGGATCTTGATTTCCAAGTTTAATGTCATTTACTCAATTCAAGTCACGTGATTATGGGCTTTACTTGTGTAGTCTTGAGTGAAAACCCTAAGTAACACCTGGGGTGTTACAGCCCTCCCCCCTTAAAGGAATCTCGTCCCGAGATTTTTGGTAGAGTCCTTTGGAGGGGTGCCATGAAGGTGTGCTGCTGTGTTGCTCCTTCCTTTATCCAAGTTTCTCTAGTTAACTGCTCTTCGAATGTCATTCTCTTTGCGACTTCAGAAGGAAGTAATTTTAGAGTCATTTTCAAAGCTTATAATACCTTCAACATCTAAGTTTTTCTTATATTTAGATTCAAAGGGCAGGTGGGGGTGGGCTTTTGGATTACGTACCGACTCCTTTAGACAGAAAGTCGGGGAAGCGAGAACATAGAAAATCCTCAGTCTCCCACGTAGCTTCTTCTACTGAATGGTGACTCCACTGAACCTTATACTTTCTGATCGACTTTGCCCGCGTTGATCTCTCCTTTTGATCCAACACCTTGACGGGGTGCTCTTGATAAGACAAGTCTAGTTCTATCTCAATTTCCGGTTCAGGTAGTACTTCAGTGGGTAAGCGAACACACTTCCGTAGCTGAGATACATGGAACACATCATGAACTACTGACATGTGGGGTGGCAACTCCAATTGATATGCTACGGGTCCACAATTTGCTTTGATCTCATAAGGTCCAATGTAGTGAGGAGCTAACTTGCCCTTGGTTCCAAATCTCTGAACACCTTTGGTGGGTGACACCTTAAGATAAACATGATCTCCCACTCCAAACCGTAGAGGCTTCCTCCTCTTGTCATGATAGCTCTTCTACCGGGCATGAGCAGCTTCTAGGTTCTTCTTAATGACTCTGACCTTCTCCTCTGCTTCAAGTACTAAGTCAGGCCCAAAAATTTCTCTCTCTCCAACTTGTGACCAATTTAGCGGTGTCCTACACCTTCTCCCATACAAGGCCTCAAAAGGTGCCATCTGCAGACTGGACTGGTAGCTGTTATTATAAGAAAATTCTGCCAAGGAAAGGCACTTGTCCCAATTTTTACCATAGTGTAGCACACATGCTCGTAACATGTCTTCGAGGATTTGATTCACTCTTGCTGTCTGACCATCTGTCTGCGGATGGTATGCTGAGCTTCTTATTGCACGGGTCCCAAGTGATTCTTGGAGTTGCTCCCAAAAGCGTGCCACAAACAGTGCTCCCCTGTTAGACACAATGGTCTTTGGAATTCCATGCAAACGCACTATTTGATCAATATAGATTTCTGCATACTTCTCTGTCTTGTGGGTGGTATGTACTGGCAAGAAATGAGCTGTCTTGGTCAACCTATCCACGATGACCCAAATAGAATCATGGTGCCGGGAGGTATTGGGCAATCCCACGATAAAATCCATGCAAATATCCTCCCATTTCCAAGATGGTACGGGAAGGGGCTGTAAGGTGCCTGCTACCTTCAGATGTCTGGCCTTGACTCTCTTGCAAGTGTCGCATTTAGATACATACTTAGCAATCTCCCTCTTCATTCTGGTCCACCAGTACAAGGATCTGAGGTCATGATACATCTTGTTACTGCCGGGGTGCATGGAGAATTTTGAAAGGTGAGCTTCATCCAATATTTTCTTTCTGAGCTCGGGGTTTCTGGGAACAACCAATCAGTCTCCAAACCATAGGATCCCTTTGCTGCCCTGACGGAAGCATTTGTATTTTTTCGTCTTCTGTTCGATCATTTCCTTGATAACTTGAACACCCTTGTCACCAATCTGTGCCATGACTATTTGTTCATGTAAGGTGGGCTCCACTGAAATATAACTTAAAGCACCGGAGGAAACGACTTCTATTTTCAGCTTGCACAACTCATCACATAGGGTGGTGATCCTCGCATCCATATTCATACAATTGCACTGGGCTTTCCTGCTTAAGGCATCTGCCACAACATTGGCTTTGCCAGGATGGTAATGCACCTCCAAATCATAGTCCTTGATTAGTTCTAACCATCTTCTCTGCCTCATATTAAGATCAGCCTGGGTGAAGATATATTTGAGACTCTTATGATCAGTGTAAATATTACAGTGAGCTCCCATCAAGTAATGTCTCCAAATCTTGAGAGCATGAACCATGGCTGCTAACTCCAGGTCATGTGTTGGATAGTTCTTCTCATGGGGTCTAAGTGCTCGGGAGGCATAAGCAATGACTCTGCTGTCTTGCATCAAGACACATCCCAATCCAGTGTCGGAAGCATCGCAGTAAACCTCAAAGGGTTTGGTGTTGTCAGGTTGAGCTAGCACGGGTGCTGTTGTCAAATGCTGCCTTAGTGCATTAAAGGCATCCTCACATTTCTGGCTCCATTCATACTTGACTCCCTTCTTTAACAATTCAGTCATTGGCTTGGCAATCCTGGAGAAATCCGGAATAAACCGCCGATAATACCCGGCCAATCTCAGAAAACTCCGAATCTGCCGTACTGTGGTAGGAGGTTTCCAATCCATTACTTCTTGTACCTTCTCAGGATCAACTGATACCCCATCCTGAGAAATGGTGTGACCTAAAAATTTAATTTCTCTTAGCCAGAAATCACATTTGAACAATTTAGCATACAACTGATGATCGCACAGTCGCTGAAGCACGATGTGTAGATGCTCAGCATGCTCATCTTTATTCTTGGAATAGACCAGAATATCATCAATGAAAACCACCACAAATTTGTCCAGCTCTGGCATGAATACCGAGTTCATCAAATACATGAAGTAAGCTGGGGCATTGGTTAGCCCAAAAGACATCACCAAATACTCATAAAGCCCATATCTGGTAGAGAAAGCCGTCTTCAGAATATCACTGGCCCTGATCTTGATTTGATGGTAGCCCGAGCGAAGGTCTATCTTGGAGAATACTTTGGCTCCCACCAACTGGTCAAACAATACATCAATGCGGGGCAATGGATACTTATTCTTGATGGTCACCGCATTGAGAGGGCGGTAGTCAACACACAACCTCAAACTCTCATCTTTCTTCTTCACAAATAAGGCTGGACATCCCCATGGTGAAGTACTTGGGCGAATGAACCCTTTGTCCAACAACTCTTGTAGTTGCTTTTTCAATTCTGCCAATTCTGCTGGAGGCATCCTATAGGGTCTCTTGGATATAGGTGCAGTTCCGGGTTGCAATTCAATTGCGAACTCTATGTCTATGTCGGGTGGCATCCCTGGCAATTCATCAGGAAAAACATCTGGGTAGTCACATACTACAGGGATTCTCTCAACCGGGGACTCTATCATGGTGAATGCACAGGAGCGGGTACAACCCTGATCGGGCAAATATAACGTGGTTTCACCACAAGTAGGGGAGTGCACCTCAATGACCCTAGCTGCAATATCAATTACTGCCTGATGTCTTGTTAACCAGTCAGTTCCCAATATGATATCCACGATATCCAAACCCAAAATGAGGAGGGTGGTTTTAATTATCAGAATACCAAACTTTATAGGCACATGTCTGTTGATTTGATAGGTGGCAACCCTGCCTCCTGGTGTAGAAATTGTAATACCCCCATTGGTGTGGTGAAAAGGTAACTGGCACTTGGCACTAAATTTTGTACTGATAAAACTGTGTGATGCACTAGAGTCAAAAAGAATGATTGCAGGATAATTCAAAACTGAAAAGATACCAGTCATGACGGGTGCTCCCTCCGGAATGTCAGCCATGGTGGTGAAGTTCAGCCTGCCTTGCCTCACTTGCACCTTCTGCCTCTTGCCTTGATTCTGGTTGGAATTCTGTCCCTGCCTCTGCTGGTTTCTGGGGCAATTCTTAGCATAATGTCCGGTGTTACCACAAGTGAAACACCTGTTGTCATTTGCCTGATAGTACTGCTGTTGCGGTGGCTGATTATTGTTCCTCTGAACTGGGGGCTGAGAGCGGTTGGGTGCCTGCTGCTGCTGTTGTGGTCGAATCACCCAACGTCCTTGCTGCTGCTGGGGTCCCCTGTTCTGAGTGTTAGATACAATCCTGAAGCGCTGAGGCTGAGCTGAAGGTCCTGCCAAATGGGTCTTCCTCTTCTTTTCTGCCTGACAGGCTGTGATACAGTCCTCGTGAGAAATGGCCATGTTGACTAACTCATTATAGCTGTTGGCCCTGACTGTGTTGAGACGGTCGCGGAGCTTAGTGCTGAGCCCCCTCCTGAATCTGTCCCTTTTCTTCTCATCGGTGTCTGCATGATATCCGGCATACTGGCACAGGTCATTGAAGGCCTGAGCATACTGTAACATTGTCCGGTTTCCCTGATTGAGTGCCAGAAACTCATTGAGCTTGCGGTCCATAATGCCTGCTGGTATATAATGCCCTCTGAAAGCTGCCTTGAACTCTCTCCAGTCCACCACATGGTCAATTGGCTGCATAGCGAGGAAGTGGTCCCACCATGCCTGTGCGGGTCCGCGAAGCTGCTGGGTGGCGAACCTGACCTTAGTCTCATCAGAACAAACTCCATTGAGTAGCGGGAATTTGGATTCCACTACCCTGAGCCATACATCAGCATCAAGTGGATCCTTCGCCCTGGTGAACAACAGTGGCTGGGTACCGAGGAACTCTTGATAAGTGGCTACCACTAGGGGACGCTGATGGTGGTCACCACCACCATAATGCTGAGGTGGCGGCTGCCGCTGAGCCAACTGTCGTAGAATCTCATTCTGCTGAGCCATCAGTTCTTGCATGGTAGGAGGCGGTGGAGGTGGTGGAGGAATGCGTTCATTCTGTCCATGACGCACTCTTCCTGCCATATGAAAAATCATGGATATTCTCAATATCATATTTCTGAGGTTCAAGGTTCAATCGTGGTGAAAGAGTCAAAGGGGTAAAACCAATATATTCTTGCATAATTTATAAAAGGTACCATGTGGCATAAACTTTTCTTCTTAAATTAAAGCTGACATCATTCATCATCCATACTTCCAAAAGAGTTTATCACGATTACATCAGTAACTCAAAAGACTCAACTCTATCTAGCCTAGTACCCCAAGGGTGCAAAAGCTAAGCTAGCCTCGAGGAGTTCTACCGCCACAGACTTCTAACTCTATCTCTGCGACCTAGTGAGCAAACAAGGCAAACGCTCGACTCGGGGGAAGGTGGTCTCCCTGAGCCAGTAGTGTCCAAGCTGGAGGCAGGCTCCTCTCCTCCCTCGATGTCGACATCCTCGTTGGCCTCCATGTCTTGGATCTCCTGGTGGTGCATATCCAGATGCTGGTTGGCCTCCGCAAGTTGCTGCTGAGTGTTGATTAGTTGATCCTCGAGAACCTCGATGGTGTTCTCCCTGGTTCCCACTAGCTCTTCAAGTTCTTGGATCTCATTTGACATTTGTTCCACTTGTAGGTCTTTTTCCACCATCTCAATGGACAAGTCTACCACAAGTTCCTCTCTGTTATCCAAGGTGATCTTGGTAGCCTCCAACAATGCCATCAGATGAGACATTGCCTCTCCTCGCATCACTTGCAGACGATACAGGGCATTCATGCACCGCACCGTCAAGTGAGCAGTCTGACCTGGGTAGATAGCCCATATATCCTTGGCATGCTCCACTCGGTCCTTCCACATTGGGTTGTCCTCCTTCTCCGTGGGGAACAAACCAATGGGGTGAGTGGACAGCTCCAAGGGGTAGAAACCACAGAAGGTGGTCAGTCCGTGAAGAGCAATCGCTTCGATAGTCTCCTCAGCCCTGTATCCAAAAGACTCGGAATCCAACGAACGCCAGCCTGGCTATAAGGGATGAGGCTCTAGGGTCATCCTCACCCTACAGCGGGGCACTCGCTGCTTCTCAAATAGCTGCACCGCGTACTGGGGAGGCGTCGTGTAACCAGCTCCCTGAAGTACCTCCCATAAGATACGGGGGAAACCCTCTCGTGCAAGTCCGTTTGTGTGGCACTGTGCATTCCCTTCGTCCGAGGATCCGTGAGAAGTCATCTGTGTACGGTTAAGCGTAAGTAAAAAGAAAAAGAACTATAAAATAAAAAGGGATCACAACTCAGCCTCTCTATAACTACGACAATGGCACTAGGTGTACTTAATCTGTCATTATTGTGTATTAAAGTTCTTACCCAATTATCAAGTAGTTTAAGTAAGGATGCATGCATGCTCGTCCTAGACGACCGCATTTCAATTTAGAGGGATTAGGGAAAACCCCCATCCTTTATAGTAGCCAGTAAGGCTTACTCAAATAGCCACCTAGCTACCCCTTCTATTATCCTAAGGCTTCACGGCCTAGGTCTATTCTTATCGTCCTGACGATCTATCCAACGTTTGTTACTATCAAGTTTTACTTTTGAAAAGGATGGTATTTACAGTTTATCGATTCCTCTATGGTGGTACGAGCTCCGATACCAGCTGAGGCGGAACCGCCCGAATAATTCCAACTTAAGTGCCTAAGTCCCGCCTAGAGGCTAGACCACACTTAAATAGGAATAACACGTCAGTCCCTCGGATCTAGTCCGACGAGGCCACTAACAGGATCAAGTACCACGTACTCACTCGATGGTGAGGCATAGAGCAAATACAATAAAGCATAAAACCATACATTACGGAGTATCAAATTATTACATCAACATCGGAGTTTTTGCAAAAGTGGAGATCATTGTTCGGAATGCAGCGGAATAAAACTAACGATAAGTAAACAGAGAGATGGGGAAGCCTGTCCCATCACTCCTCATGTTCCTCCTCGGCCGAGGTAGGATCCCACTCGACTGTCCAACCCGGTGGCAAGATGGACGGCCAAGTCACTCCAGCAACCATGTCCTCCAGAGAACCTGTAAAAATTATGCCACAAGCAAGGCTAAGTATACTAATACTCAGCTAGACTTACCCGGTGTGAGGAGTCTAATCCTCTACCTCTAGACATGCAGCTGTTTGGCTGAGGGGTTTGGTTGCCAAAACCACTAGCTAGGTCTACAAATCAAGTTTTAGCTTTTTTCAAGTTTTAGTGTGACTCTCTTAAGACTAAATGTGTACTGTCTACTCATTCATGGTATCAAGCAATTTAGCAATCAACATCTTTTGCCAAATCATTACATTTCCACTTGTTACTCAATGCAGTACAATGGATCAAGCAGTCTCATTAACTGTGAGAAGCAGACGATTCGAATCGAGTTTTTATCCTTCCAAGGTAAACCTAAACACACGACGTGGCGAGGCACTCCATCCCCACATACATCAATCGTCCCCATCGATTCCCCGTCAGCAGATCAGGGCTCACTGCCTTGGCGTACAATGCCTCACTGACCCCGACTGCCGTCGTGCAGTGACCGCACTTGTACCCACCATAACCGGAATGGGAGACCACGTCTCAGGTCGCGTGAGGGGTAAAGTCTACTGCCAGGTTCAATCAGGTACTAGGCTTACCGGTTTACCATATTTCTCGGCATGTGCTTAGTACGTTCAAACGCTTGACACAGGTATCCGCACGTTAATCCATATTTCAATTCCATCTCCTAGCCCACGCATCCCCATGGATCCGTGTCCACAGACCAACATCAGTATGATATGAAAGTGGATACAACCAATTTCCTGACCTCGCGCGAGTGCTAGAAAAATCACTCGACTTCTACCGAGATCCCTAATTAGTAAAGCAGCTACTCGGCCTAGCATACTAGTATTCATCTCAAAGGAAATCCTAAGGTAATGCAACTAGGGTTTCAGGCAACTCCTACACTTAAGTGCACAATACAAGCCTACAATCATTAAGTGTAGTAAAAATAATATATAGAACTGGTTATGCATAAAACTGGGGCTTGCCTTCCAAAGCTGGGGCAGGCAGATCCTCTGGGGTAGGTTCTGGTGCTGGATCCGGGGCTACCTCCTGAGCAACTCCTTGCTCTGGCACGAGGATGTATTCTCCGTCCGCGAGGTTACAATCTATCAAATGCAATGAATAAGATATATGTATGCTATGATATGTAGAATTTTAGTAACAATTATGCCTAGTGAAGAAAAACTAAGTTAGTTAATAACTTAGGGTTTCCTCGTTATAAGAGGCTCTTAGTGGTTTATGCCTACCAATTTAGGTTTGAGATTTTGCCTAAGCATAATGGATTAAGACTTGGATTGCCCCTTAAATGTTTTAGTAGGCACTCAAGGGGTTTTGCTGGTTTGGTTAGGGTAACATTAGTCTCCACTATTAATTCCCCTTTTCATTTTCTATTTATGATTTTAGGGTGGGTTTGAACTACAACAGTGATTTAAATATTTTCAAAAATTCTGTAAAAATTACAGTGGCTTATTATTGGTCACTGTAGTCTGTCCTAAAAATTTGAGGTCCAGAATAATTAGAATATGCCCTGGACAAAAATAACAACAGTTGGGGCAAAGGGGTCAGTTTGCACTACAACTCTTATCTAGGGGTAGGTTCTGTACTAAGAGTCATTTTTGCTGGTATCTATAGGTAATGACATGCTTCTGTGCCAAATATCACAGAGGGCTACTTATTGGTTATTTAGTTAGGATTTTCTAAAGTTTAATGCTAAAAAGACACTTACAACTAACGTGTTATTTGAAAAATGTCAAACAATAAAACTCATAATTTTTCTATGTTTATAATAACAAAACATTAGTTATCCCAAGGTTTAGGGTGTTTTCTCTCCAGGGTTATTTTTCTAGGGTTTTTCTAAGTTTTTCTTGTTTTCCTAAAATAAAAGGTACCTCATTTCTTTTGTACTAAACAAAGGTCTAACAAAATTTTCTAGTGAACTATGCTAAATAAGGGAGCTAACAAAAATGTGGGTGCTCCCTGGTTCTTATTTTAAACTACCTATTATATTTTATTTAACTTTAAGCTGAAAATGATTTAAATGGCAGACTCTACCTTAATTTGGTGTACTGAGGGGTTTATTATTTTTAAATAGGTTAGGAAGTGGTTAAGTACTTCTCTGAATTTTCTTAACCCCGGTCTAACAGTGTAGCTATTTTTCCCTATTTCATTTAGCTTTTGACCAGATAATCATTTAAATCAAAACTTTGAAGTCTTCTGCAACACTTAGGGGTTTTATATTTTTCCTAAGTAGTTTACATTATTTAGTATCTGGCAAAATTGGTTTGACTCGATTTGGGTGAACAAAACTGAAGTTATGAATTTTTCAAGTTCTGTTTGTATTTAAATCAGAAATATTAAAAATGTTTTCTGAAAACCCAATTTGCATCGAAGACCCTGGGTTCTTTCTAAAACAATCCCTTTATTTATACCCCTGCGCACTATTCCTTTGAGTCGCTGACACTTCAAAAATCCCCCTAGCCTTTATCTCTTCTCCCCCGAGGTCCCTCCCCTTATTTAGATAGTACCCGCGGGAGTAAACAGGCTGCGCGGCTTACCGGCGGCGAGGGAGGTCCGGCGAAGGGCGGGGTTGGCTCTGGGAGGTTCTTGCGGTCACAGCGAGGTGCGGCTCGACGGCGGTGGTGGCCGGAATCGGCCGGTCCACGTGCGCAGGCGGGTGAACTCGTCGGCGGCGAGTGCTCCGGCCTAACCATAGCGATACAGGTCAATCCAAGGGCACGAGGAGCTTCACTGAGGCACACAGGGTCTACTCAGAGGGTCGGACGTGGTTGGGAAAGGCACTGCTGGCCGGTCTGCGGTGGCGGGGGATCGGGTGGCCGCGGGCACGCCATGCGCGGGGCAACGCCGGTGATGTAGTGCTCCAGTGAGGTCGAGAGCTTGCGGGGGAGTACGGTCGGAGTCTCTGGTGGCTTTATAGGTGCGGACGCAGGCAACGGCGCTGGCTCAGCTTGGCACGACGCGGGGCACGCGGGGGCGGGCGTCGGGCGTGCTCTGGCGAGCTCAGTGCACGTCGAACACGTGGAGGTTTGTTTCTGCTCTTGTTCTATCCCCTGCTGAGCAGCCAAGCGTGCGAATCTTGCCCTAAGACCTTTGAGAGATCTCTTCCCTGCACCTAGGGCTACCTAGTTCATGTGATTTCCAAGGGGAGATGTGGTCGGGTTTGAGAGATATGGGGGTGGGAAGTTGGCTCTGTCCTAGCTGTCGACACCGAGACAAAACTTGTGCCAAGTCATGTCAAATGACTTAGGGTTGGGTTCAAACTTTTCCAGGGTGTTCTAGAGGTCTTTAGGCGCCACTTTGTCAATTGGGTCAAGTGGTTTTAAAGTTTGAAAAAGGGTGAACATGTTTGATCTTTGGAAGAGGGTTGGTTTTGGACTTAGAAAAATTCTGATTTTTCTCTTAGATTTTTCCCTTGAGTGAACCTTTTGGGGTTTTTCTGAAACCTTTTTGGGGTCACTTTCTTACTATTTTTTGTAGGGTATTAAGTATACTACAACTTTATAATTGGCCCAAGTCATGATCATGTGGTTTTCATAGCCTTTTGGTCACACTCACTTCTAGGGATCCAATTGTCCAAAGGGGTTTGAATTAGGGTTTGGGCAATTCTCCCCACTATATGTGTATGATAAAGCCAAGGCATGACTTCTAAGATGGGTTGCACTTACTTAGGATCTTGATTTCCAAGTTTAGTGTCCTTTACTCAATTCAAGTCACATGTGATGATGGGCTTTACTTGTGTAGTCTTGAGTGAAAACCCTAAGTAACACCTGGGGTGTTACAGAAACTTGGACTCCACGACGCGTAACCATACGTCAGCGTCCAACAGATCCTCTGCCTTGGTGAACAAGGGCGACTACATGCTCAGGAACACCTGGTAGGTCGCTGCGACCGGAGGTCGCTGCGGCTGGCCTCCACCATGCTGCTGGGGGTGGGCCTGGTGCTGCAAGAGCTGTCACAGAATTTCGTTCTGTTGAGCCATCAACTCCTACACCGTAGGAGCTGGAGGAGGTGGCGGGGAAAGTGCTCGTTTTGCCCGCGACGCTGCCTAGCTGCCATCTGAAAACAGAGATTGCCGCCATTGTTATCCCAATTGATAAATCCGAACAGTATGCTTTATATCATATGGAAAGAAAATTTCATACATAACATTAATTCGAACGAGGATAACATGGTTACAATCACTTCATCATTCGCAAAAGTTCTCATGGGTTACATCAATTTTAGGGGATAGTACCCGTAAGCCTAGTTCAAAATCTGATGTCAACTAAGCTCGCGTGGGTTTCCATCCTCCTAAGGCGTCAAAATGACTCATCAACCCTGAGTAGTGGAAGCGACACTAGATATGGGTGAAGGGGGCATCTCGGAGGCAGTCGCATTGGTACCAGGGGTTGGTCCTAACTCCTCGGGAGCCTCTTCTCCCTTGCTTCTGGTCTCATTGGCCTCCATCTCCAGGTGGTGCATGTCCAGGTGGTCGTTAGCTTCCTCAAGCTCCTGCTGCACATCGTGGAGCTGGTTTTCTAGGACATCAATGGTGTTGTCCCAGATCTCCACCTGCTGCTCCAGGGTGGTGATGCGCTGGCTCAACCGTTCCACCTGTAGGTCTTTTTCCACCAACTCTGAGGACAAGTCGACCACGAAGTCCTCTCAACTGTTGAGGGTGAGCTTGGTGGTCTGACCGAGGTTAGCAAGGTGTGCCATAGCGTCGCTCTACAGGGCCTTTAGGCGGTACAGTGCGCTCATGCACTGAACAGTGATCCTCCCAACTAAGTCGGGATACATAGCCCACACGTCCTTCACATGGCTCACACGGTTGCACCACATGGGGTCATCCCTCTTCTCAGCGGGGAAGAGTCCAAGTGGGTGCATCACCATCTCCAGGGGATGGTAGCCGCAGAAAGTCGTCAGGGTCTTCATAGCTACCGCTTCAGTGGTGTCGTCCGTCCTGAATCCAACAGTCTCGGAGTCAAGGGAACACCAACCCGGCTGAAGGGGGTGTGTACCTCCAACGTTAGCCAGACTCGGCAATGTGGCACCCGATGCTCCTCGTATAGCTGCACCGTGTACAAAGGGGGCGTAGGGTAACCGGCGGAGTTGAGCACCTCCTACAAGATGGAAGGAAAACCCTCGTGAGAAAGGAAATCAGAATTGAAACGAGTGTCTCCTCCATTTGCGGGGGTGGGTGAAGTCATCTGTGGAAGAGGATCAGATGTAAAGGTTATGGTGGAAGAAGAAAAAATGAAAGAGCTTGGGTGGTTAAAGGGAAACGGGTCAGATCAAATTTTTACTCCTTTAATTTCTAATCCTTTTAGTTTTATAATGCATGCATGCTGAAAATAATGTCTCCTCACCGAATCAGAAGGGTGCTTTTTAGGCCATCCTTAAAATCTTATACTGGCCCAGAGGGCCTACTTATTTAGTCACCTATTTTCCCACTATTCCTAAGGCCTTTCTTCCTAGGTCTAGCGTTCTAGTCCTGACGATTCCAATGCTGGTTTCTAAGCAAGTTTTAGATTTTGAAAAGTTGGTATTCATGATTTATTTCTTTCTCTGTGGCGGTATTTGCTCCGATACCAGCTGTGGCAGAACCGCCCAAATTATTCTAGCTTAAGTGCCCAAGTCACGCCTTAGAGGTCGCAACACACTTAAATCGGAATAACCCGTCAGTCCCTTAGATCTAGTCTGATAAAGCCACTCATCCAGGATCAAATACCACTAACCCACTCGATGGTGAGTCACTGAGGAATACAATAAAATAGGAAACGTCAAATTAAAGTACCGGAGTTATTACATGAATCGGAGTTTTTCAAGTAAACTGAAATAAGTTCATAAGATAATTTGCAGCGGATAGTCGATATCGTCGAAAGATGATGAATAGGGTAAGGCCTATCCCACTACTCCTCTCCTGCCGGACCAGCATCCCACTCGACCGTCCAACCTGGTGGCAGGGTGGTAGGGCAAGTCACACCATCAACCATATCCTGAAGCGTACCTGCAAAATTATGCCACAAGCAAGGCTGAGTATACTAATACTCAGCTAGACTTACCCGGTGTGAGGAATCTACACCTCTACCTCTAGACCATGCAGCCGTTTGGCTGAGGGGTTGGTTTGCCAAAAGCACTAGCTGAGTCTAAAATAAATTTTAGCCTTTCCAATTCTAGTATCATTACTTTTAGCTCAGTTTGCTCCTTCTAAGCATACATGGTAGCAGTCATTTAATACAATCAACACATTATCTTAAGTAAAACCTCATTTCACTTCTTACTCGATGCAGTACAAGGGGTCAAGCAGTCTCATTAGCTACGAGAAGTAGACGATTCGAATCGAGTTTTAACCTTGCAAGGTAAACCTAAACACATGACATGTAGGGGCACTCCGTCCCCACACATATCAACCGTCCCCATCGATTCCCCGTTCGCGGCCAGTGCTCACCGCCTTGGCATACAATGCTCCATTGACCCCGGCTGCCGCCGTGCAGTGACCACACTTGTACCCACCATAGCTAGCATGGGAGACCCAGTCTCAGGACAAGTGAGGGGGAAAGTCCGCGCCCGGCTTCACTCATGTACTAGGTTTACCTGTTACCATATTTCCCGACATGTGTTTAGTACATTCAAACGCTTGACTTAGGTATCCACACATTAGTCCTTAGTTCCTTTTTCCAGTCTCATGGACAAGGCATCCACCCTGGATCCAAGTCCATAGACCATCATAGATCGAGTTCTCAAGATGAATACATTTAATTCTTGACCTCGCGCGAGTGGTAGAAAAATCACTCGACTTCTACCGAGATCCTAATTAGTAAAGCAACTACTCGACCTAGCATACTAGTATCCATCTCAAAAAGGAATCCTGAGTTCATGCAACTAAGGGTTTCAAGAAACTCCTACACTTAAGTGCACATTACAAGCCTACAAACATAAAGTGTAGTAAAATAGTATATATAAAACTGGTTATGCATATAACCGGGGCTTGCCTTCAATTGCTGGGGCTGTGGGGAGATCCTCGATGGCAGGCTCGGGAGCTGGCTCCTGGTCTTCCTCGTGGACAGCTCCTTGCTCAGGGATGAGCACGTACTCTCCGTCAGCGAGGTTGCAATCTAATGAATGCAATGAGTAAGATACATGCATGGCATGATATGCAATTTAGCAATTTAAATTTGATGGTGAAAGATCAAGTTAATGAGGTATGGCTTAATCTTATTACTGGAAATTCTGGTGGTACACTTAGCCAATTAGGGTCAAGTTTGTTAAGATTATTTTAGTGTTCCACAGATTTTCCTTTTTATGTTTTAGTGACATATTAATAAGATTCCTAGCTGAATTCATTGGTGTGAGATTCATTATTCTTTCTAATTTATCTCTTCTTTTCCTTTTCTTTTGTGCCTTTAAGGTGGGTTTGAACTACAAGCTAGTTTTATAAATTTCCAAAAATGCTGCAAAAATTACAGTGGCTTCTCACTGGTGTATAACTCTCTGTCTTAAAAATTGGGTCTTAAAAAGTGAAGGGTTCTCTCTGTACAAAATTACCAAATCTTAGGGCAGAGGGGGTGCTTTGAACTACAACTCTCCTTTAACAGTGGGTTATTCTCTAAGGCTTATTTTTGCTGGCATTTAGATGTAATAACATGACTTTGTACCAAATTTAGCCACTAATACTTATTTTTTATTTTACTGTGATTGTTTAAAGTTTTAGGCCAAAGGGGGTGCTTTCTACTACCACTATACTTGAAAAATATCAAACAACAGATTTCTAATTTTTCCTATCTTCTTCTTTGTGCAACAGCAACCATTCTAAAATTTGGCAACTTTTTGCTTAAGGGAAAGGGTGGTAGAAATTCTTGGATTATATGGCATTTTTCATGGGGTAGGGGGTAATGGGTGTTACTTTACATTTTTAACTAGGTTTCATATTTTTCTCTGGTGGTCTACTTCATTAATAGTTGGGTAAAATTTTATTTGCCTAATGTTGCACAATTTTTGGCTTTCTTATGATTTAATTAGAACATGGCCAAAATCAAGTTTTATTTGTTCAACCCACTTGTTATGATGGGTTGGCATGTTTATTATTTTTGTAGTGGTGTTCTAGTAGTTAGGAATCTACTAAATTTTTCTTACCATTTTTGAAATGGGTATTATATTTTTAATCCTAGTTTTCCTTGATTCCTTGTTGCCTAATAAATTATTTAACCCTGGATTAGTCTTGGACTAGGGTTCTCTGTATTTTTCCTAAGTTCCTCATTACTTAAGGAGACTAGGAAAAATATGTTCATCCTCTGTTCATTTATTTCTATTGCCTTTCTTAATTTCCTATGTTTTGGACAGATATAGTTTTTAATAGATAATCCTGAGTTAATCTTGTATACTTGGTGCTCAATATTTTTAAACAGTGCCTAAGTTGGGTATTTTTAAACAGTGCCTAAGTTGCGAAGAATTTGACTATGGCTTACCGGTTAGTCGTGGCCACGCGCGCCGGCCGGGAGAACAACTCTGACGAGGGTGGAACGGCTTCTCCGGAGAAGTAGTGTCCGTTTTCTTGCTTCGGGGAGCTATACGGGGCTCTGGGGAAGCTAGCCGAGGCACGGGATTGAGTGGAGGTGGCCGGGAGTGGTCTGATCACGGTGGCCGAGTGCTCGGGCTGCTTGGCGGGCGACGCAGAGCTCGCTGGAGCTAAGTGCTGGGCCTAGGGAGTCAGGTGAGGCGCGGAGGGAGTATGGCCGAGGCTTCCCTGCTCTTATAGGCACGACGCGGTGCACGGGCGGGCGTGGACCAGCGGGGGCGCGTGGGCGCGCACGACTTGGCACTGGTGCGAGGGCTGGCGTGCACCGGGCATGTTAGCTGCGGTCGAGCACGTGGCACCATTGCTTCTGCCCGTGTTCTAACACCGATAGGGCACAGATCTTTGCGAATTTGGGCAAGATCACCGTGTAAGTTTTGTTCCCTCGACTGTGCTCTGTCGTTTGCGCGTGGAGCCAAGCGATTTTGGGTCAAGGGCAGAGAGTTGTCGCCTCGTCAATGTGCTAGTGTCACAAGGCCGAGTTCCGAGGTAAATCCCTGTCAAGATCATGTCAAATGGCCGAGTCTTGCTCCCAAACTTTTCCAGGGCATGTTCAAGGTAGTTTGGTGCCATCTTTATATTTGGACTTATTTGATTTAAGTTTTGAAAAACAGAGAACACGGTTGATCTTTGAAAAGGGGTTGAAATTTAGATTTCTGAATTTTTTCCATAGGACATTACTTCATGGGCTGATTTGGAGATTTTCGAAAATTCAAATGCCCAATCTTTCTTACGACATTTTGTAGGTTATTTAGTGCACTAAAACTTTTTAAATTGGTCCATATCAAAATTTTGTATTTTTTTCCCATGACTTTTCTCCAATTCCCTTTATGTGCTTAAATGGCCCATTTGAAAGGTGTTAGGGTGTGTTTAGAGTGTGGCCTTTGAGATGAAAGAGACTTAACTTAAGTTTTAGTTCCTTAAGTTTGATGTTTCTTGCTTAATTAAAATCACATATGATAATGGTCACAAGTTGGGGCACTGGGGCAAACCCTAGGTAACACTTGGGTGTTACATTCGAGGATTTTATGTAATGAACATGTAACAGATGATGTAATCTCGTGTGTCCATCGGATATCCAACGGTCAGTGGAGCTTCTCCACACCTGATGGCCAAGCGCGGCGACAGTACACCGCCCGGTGGTGGTATCTGGCGAGCCCTACCCGATGGCGCTCTAGTGCCCCAAAAGCTAATCCGAAGCCATCAACTCGAATACTAGGAGACAACTAATATTATAGGAGTAGTCCTACCGGCGTTTCAGGCGGAAATCACTGCTGCCCTCGATGCACGATGTAGGTGCTCCAGTGAACAATTCCGCATTCTCCCTCCATCGGAGCCACCCATTGAGTCCACATCCATCCTCCATGTGCCACATGGAGTGATCCTGGTCGGTGGTCGAGGTCTCACCATCGGAGTATGCAAAGGTCTGCGACAGCGACACCTTTCGCCCACTCTCCCTTGCACGACAATGGCGGCACAAAAATTTCCTTCTCTCAGCCACCTTGCTTGGCTTTGATGGTGTTGGCGCAAACGTGCGGGCGCCATATATACCTAGGTAGGGTCGGGTCCGAGGCTCACAGGTAACGGATGCGAGAGGGATACCTGACGGGAGGTGCAACCTCCATTGGTTTGGTTGTAACGGACTTGGGATAGGGACGATACTGACCAATGGGACCCGCACGACAGAGGCACACCTCGTATTCGTGCGCACGTGTGGCTTAAGGTTGAGAGGCTAGCGGGTGGGGCACACGCGTGAGAGAATTGCATGTGCGCAGTCAACCAGCTGGATACTAGGTCAAGGAGCAGGGCGCGAACAGGAGTGGGCCGGTTGTGCGAGGGCGGAAAGCTAGGCCGGCTGATGAGGAAGTGGGTCGGGGTGAGGGGTTTCATCCTAGCCGACCAGTTCCTCTCCTTTATTTGTTTTTCTTATTTTATATTTCTACTTTTCAATTTAATTTGCCAATTCCCAATTCAAGTTTGATTTTGGTTTCAAATTTCAGTTTTCAAATTTGATTTCAACTTAGTGTTTAAATTTCACATCACACTTATATGCACTTCCAAAAGTCCATCATGATGCATAGTTTAATTTTTATTTATTTATTTATTTATTTATCTTGTTTTATTCATTAGATAAATGCTCTCAATAGGGAGTTTATATACACAAAAGATGGTTATTCTAAAAGAACCATTTCTCATATATTATTTTAAATAGTTTAATGAATATTCCTAAATATCTATTCTACTACGAGAATGTCCCTCGGCACCTAATTTTATAATGGATGGTTTTGCTAACTTTCTATGTTTTCCCTTCTTTCTCAAGTTCTGGTTTGATGTTTTAACTCTAACTTTGAACTACCAAAATTTTAATTTTTTTACTACTTCTCTTCAAGGATTTTACACTTTTAGAAAGGAGTCTATTATTAAAGACATTTTAACTCGAATCTTTTGGAGAAACTTTTATACATCTCAAAATAGAATTTTGGGCATTACAATGCTCCACACCTGCACACCACAAGCCAACCGACATGGTTGCACAATCATAATCTCACACTCTGGTCAGTCCACTAACTACCCCAGACTGCTACCCATTGACAATCACTCATCATCAACCCGAACCACAAGGGACAAGTCAACCTTGTGTTCGCAATCTCCCCCTTGATGAGTGCATTGTCAACACCACCATATAAGCATATGTAAACAGAAAGAAGAAGAAAAAAGAGAAACTCACTCAAATGACCAAAAGCCACACAAGTCATTTAGAGTAAGGAAAAACTTGGTCCCCAAAGAAATGGACAATGCTCAACACGACCAAGTAAGAAAAAGAGGCTAGCGCTCAATAAGAGGCAAAAGTAGGTCTCAATACCACTAGCTAGAAGCCAAAATCTCATCGGACGACAAGAACCAATTCAGAGCATAAAATCAGCACAAAATCTAAAATCAAAGCTAGTTCCTCTGGAAACAGGCAAACAACTCAACTCAACTAGCAAAACCTCAAAAAGACTCAATTTTCCTCCCACTGTCACAATACTCCCAAAAATCTCTCCTAGAGACCAATAGCTTCAATTAACACATCTCTCCCCCTTGGATGAGAGGAATCCCGAAAGACCAAATTTCTCCCCCTTGATATAGGAACCAGGAAATCTCAAAATCTCTCCCCCTAGCTTGTTGACAAGTGAACTCATAAAGCATAAACAAGAGAAACAAGAAAAACTCCCCCTCGACAAGAGAACTCCCCCTGAGAAAAAGCAGAAATGCAACATAATGTAGTAAATGGAGAAAATGCAGGAGCTTCAAGAGTATACGAGTCAGAAGGTAAACATGCTATAAGTGGTGCTGTGCTAAGTGTGCAGTAATAAATGCACATGCTAGTAGATGCTCAAACTGATCATATGCACAAGATATGTGAAGTGTAATCATTTTGATTCAATTTTAAGCATTTCAAAGAGGTGTTCACCACAACGACAACATAAGCATATACTAAGCAGGAAATCAACTAAGTGCCAGTCACAGGTAAACAAGGTGAACTACCCCAAACAAGGATCACTCATCATGCTAGAAACATATCTAAAATAGATATCATGTGAAATTTTCAAGGTTTGTCGGATTTTACAGTGGATTCCAAATTTCATGGAAAAGCATGTGAGTGCGAAAGGTTGTAAGCATTGTCTTTGTCTAACTTTTCAACCGGTTTGTAGCCTATGCAGAAAAGCAATTAGAAGCTAAAGACACCAGTTTCGATCTTCCACTACACTGCTCAAGTTCATCCAAAAGTGCAAATGGAAGCAGTCTTGATACAATTATCACTTATCTTGATTTTGAATGTTTAGCACATAATGAATAAATCAAGAGAAGTGAATTACTCAAAGCATGAGACATTGCCACCTAGCACACTAGTAATAGCTAAAAGGATTTCAATGCATCCTACTCATGCTAGGTGCCCATCTCAACGGTTAATAGTTATAGACTAAGCAAGTAATAGTCAAGTTCAGAATTAGGAAAACAGCTTAGCTCAGCAATATTGTATCAATATGAGAAAAAGGAGCCTAAGCATGCCATAACATCATCATGTACACAAAGAACATACTACTAGGAGCATAATCACATTCTAGCAGTTATACAAGTGAAGCTCAATATAACATGATATGCAGATATGATACAAAAGAAAATAAAGACTAAAATCTACATGAAAAAGCATAAGAGAAGAAGAAAAGACAAAAAAGGGGGCCCTCAAATCAAAAAGGGAAACAAACACCCAATTCCCCTCGCAAATGTACAAATGTTTTTTTTGATCAAGGTGTTTGGTCAAAATGTCAGCAAGCTAGCGAGTAGTATAATTGTGGTGCAATTCGATGTCACATTTCTCGTAATGATCACGAAGAAAGTGAAATCGAACATCAATGTGCCTGGTCCTTGAATGCAACACAATATTCTTGGCAACACTTATGGCACTCGAGCTATCGCAAAGTTGAGGCACATGATGAAAATCCAAGCCAAAATCCCATAAGGTAGCCATCATTCTAATCAACCGTGAAAAACAGCTAGCGGCAGTGATATAATCGGCCTCCGTGGTAGATGTACAAGGCAACACTAGACTGTATTCGAGAAGGCCATGAAACCAATGAAGTCCCCAAAAACTGACAAGTCCCAGAAGTATACTTGCGCTCCAAAAGGCAACCCGCAAAACCAGCATCAAAGTAACCACACAAAGATAGAACGGACGATGAGGAATACGACAAACCAAACTCAGGAGGGAAACATAGGTACCTCATAATCCACTTCACAGCCTTTTGTGAGATGTGCGTGGGGAAGCCTAGAAATGAGCGCACAAACACACTGCGAAATGTATGTTCGATCTCGTCGCAGTCAGGTACATGAGAGAGCCAATCAGGCTCATGTACTCCTTCTAGTCCATGGGTTCGCCGTCCTCATCAGTGTCAAGCGTCGATGTGGTGGACATAGGCGTCAAAATAGGCTTGCCCTCACCCATGTCAAACTTCTTCAGGACGTCCATTGTATATTTGCCTTGATGCACAAAGGTCTCGTCTTGGGTCTGCTTGATTTGCAGCCCAAGAAAGAAGTTCAGCTCACCCATCATGCTCATCTCAAATTCCTTGCTCATAAGATATGAAAATATAGACACAAGAGCATGAGAAGAACACCAAAGATGATATCATCCACGTAAATCTGGACTAAGAGGGTGTCATTATCATGCTTGAGGAGAAAATGAGTTTTGTCCACACAACCCATTTTAAAACCTTTTGAAAGCAGAAAAGATTTCAAACGCTCATACGAGGCTATAGGGGCTTGTTTCAAACCATACAAAGCTTTTTGGAGTTTAAACACATGGTTAAGAAACTTGGAACTCTCAAAACTAGGGGGTTGCCTAACATATACCTCTTCCTCTATATATCCATTTAAAAAGGCACTTTTGGCATCCATTTGAAAAAGCTTAAAACCCTTTGAAGCAGCAAAGGCTAAAAGGATCCTAATGGCCTCTAAACGCGCAATAGGGGCAAAGGTCTCCTCATAATCAATTCCCTCTTTTTGGCAATACCCTTGGGCAACCAACCTCGCCTTGTTTCTCCCGGACTGAAGCCACCATGTGGGACCGCATCGTCTGCGCTTCACCCACATTCCTGAGTCGCTTTCACGCCATGAGAATCCTGCTAGTGGGGCCCGCACAACAGTCTAACCTCTAGCCTGTGCATGCACTTGAGCCATAGACTAATGGGTCTGCCTTTGTAACACCCCAGGTGTTACTAGAGTTTCTGCTAAGCACTTCCACAAAACCTTGTCATCACATATAGGTAAAATGGAGCAAGCAGTGCCACAATTAGGAATTAAGGCCCTAAGTAAGTATCAAGTTATCATGATAGAGTCACCCTAACTACTGAAAGGAATCAATGCCACTAGTTCTTCTGTTTGGTTCTTATTGCCAAAGGGGAGAAATTAAGGACAAAGCAACTGGATCAGCTAACACTTGTGATTTTTTCAAAATTCTAAGTGTAAGTATACTCGATTTTTTATCAAAACCCTCTTATTGCAAAAAACTACTCTCTTGTGGGGGAGAAATTTGATTATGGGAAAAAGGGGTGCCTCTGGCTTTTGATCAAAACTAGTCTTGAAAGTTATTTTGATTTGCCAAAGCAATGTGTTTTGACATAGAGATAGGAAAATGATTTCGTTTTGCGAAAACAAACCAAGTGGTGGCAAAAAATCATCCAAATATGCCAAATCCTATGATAATTTTATTGGTCTTCAATTTGACATCAATTTGCACTTTTTAGCTCGCATTTGGATATGGTAGTGCATCTTGAGTTGCTTTTGATGTGTTGGCATGAATCACCAAAAAGGGGGAGATTGAAAGGGAAATGTGCCCTTGGGCCATTTCTATAGTGTTTTGGTGATTAGATGCTCAACACATTATGTTTAGAGTAACATGACAAATGAGCAAAGGTACATGAAGCAAATTGAGCTTGGAAGAGGACATAGTGCAAATCTATACAGACCAAGTAAGAAGGTAAGCTCTAGACACTTAGTGAATTGTTTCGTGTGCTTATCATATTTGTCTAAGTGCTAGGGACTTTATGAAGTCAAGACAAAAGGAACAAAAGAGAACAAGAAAGAAAAAGGAGAAAGTGTGCTGGACTACGTAGCACCAGACAGTCCGGTGCACGATCCAGCCAACTGCCTGCTCTCGGGAATTCTAGCCAACATCGGCTATAATTCACCGGATCGTCCGCGTGGAGCGCCGAACAGCCCGTGTGCCAGCTAGCCAATGGCTAGTGGCCACATCAGCTGGAGGACAAGAGTCACTTGGAGCACCGGACAATTCGGTGCCCTTCACCGAACAGTCCAGTGCCCCCAGAACAAGAAACCAGCCAATCACGCGATTCTCTACCCAAACACTGTTCACTGTCCGGTGCACCCGCAGAAAGAAGGCAACCAGGGCCTTCCAATTGGAGCTCCAACGGCTCCTAGGTCTCTTGGGGCTATAAAAGGGACACCTAGGCGCATGGTGCACTACACCAAGCACCCATTGAACATCCTACAACGCCGAGACTTCCCAATCACGCCATTGTTTCATTGAGATAGAGATTTGAGCGCGTCTTTGAGCTATGACTGTTGTGTTGTTTTGTGTGCTCTTTTCTTGACTTGTGTGCGTGTTGTTGCTGCAACTTAAGTTCTTGTGTGTGTTTCTACTGCCCCTTACTCTTGTGTTCACCGTAGATCAAATTGTGTAAGGCGTGAGAGATTCCAAATTATGGAGATTCCTCACAACGGGATATTCTTAAGATAAAGAGAGAACTGTGGTATCCAAGATGATCTTTGGATCACTTGAAAGGGGTTGAGTGCAACTCTCGTCCATTATGACACCATAACGTGGAGTAGACAAGTATTCTATACTTGACCGAACCACATGATAAAAATCACTGTGCCACTTGTCTTTATCTTATTGCGTTTCTCTCTATCTAGCCCATTCACTTCACTTACAAAATTGCTCTAAGTTTAATACTCAATTTGTGAGGAGCGATTAAGTGAAGAAGTCTTCTCCTCGTATTCTCTTCATTCGGACTTGGCTCTTGATATCTCTAATCGATATTAGACCAAGTTTGTTTTCTTGAGTTATTTTTATAGGATTGCCTATTCACCACCTAGGTGATGTCAACTACCCCATGAAAGTAAAAAAGGGAAAAGAGGTAACCAAGACTCCAAACATCTCACCTTGGCCAAAGGAAAGGAATTAACTTAAACACTAGACAAAAACTATTTAAAACCACTCTGTTATTATTGGACCATTGACATAAAAGGGTAGCACACCAAATTAACTACAAAAATCAGTAAACAAACACCACAAAAAAGGATGGTTAAAATCCACAAACAAGCTACAAAAGATGAAGAAGTAAATAAAGTTTCAGAGTACCTCTACTTTGAAAAATCAGCCCTCTGATCAAACATCTCCATGTTCATTAAGTTTTAGACCTTAAAACTAATGGGTTCAATTGACAAAGTCATGCCTAATTAACTACCCTAACATCCCCCAGGAAGATGGCATTGGGACTCTAAGTCTGGATAAGACAAAACAAAGAGTTTGTCTCGGTTCTACCCCCTTCGATAGACCAAACTTAAGCCAAGGATAACTCAGTGTCTTTGACACAAAATCCTTGGGGTCTGCACCAAGTGACGAAGAGAGGAGAGGAGATCATATGAGCGGATTTTGTTCAAATTTGCCCGGATTTGCGACCTATGGGCATTTGAAAATGACTAAACACCAACAACCAACCGTTCGACCGCAGGCTTGAACCATGCGCGCGCCAACCCACGCTCGTTTTCATGCCCTGCGCTGTGGCTAGGAGACGCAGCGTCGCGCGTGCCTGCGCCTATAAGTAACGGCGCGACCTCGGCCTTTTCCTCCCCTACCATTGCCAAGCCATCCCCGTCGGGATTTCACCGCAGCCGAGCACACCACCGCCTGCCTTGCCACCCGAGCGCCGGCCACCGTAGTCCTACCAACGCAACCACCCTACTACCACGCAAGCTTCCCTGAGTCGCAGTGAAGCTCCTCGGCCAGCCCATTCATCCCCTACTCCCCTCCAGCAACATGCCACCGCTCGCCGGACTTCACCCGAGCGCAGGTAAACGTGGCCACAACCAACCCATGCACTACTACTCGATTCCTTGCACCAGTAGTACCCTCGACTTCTCGTGAAGCTCCCTAGCTCATGGAGTCAAACTGTACCATCATGGTTGATCAGAATTTGGTGCCGCTGCCGGCCTTCGCCAGAGCTCTACCATTGCCGGTAAGCCCTGCCGCTCCATTCTTTGTCTCTGGCAATGTTCCGATGCAAATTGGACCTCGGGTTTTGATTCTAGAAAACCAGGGCATTTTTAGTTAAGCCCATGACTCAGGTAAATAGTGCCTCGAGGACATTCTTTTAAAGAAGGGAAGGAAGAAAGCACAGGGACCTCAGCGCCAAATGGACATTTTGCTATTCATTTTGAAATTCAAATTTAAATCCTGCAGAGATCTTGAAAAAGACATAACTTGAGAGATATTTGTTCAAATTTGAGAAAACAAATTTTAATCTAAGTTTTTAATAAATAAGTTATAATAATGATAAAATAATAGGACCTTTGCACTAGGGCTAAGAATTTTTTTATAGATGCTTATCCAACAGTAGACCACTACAAAGATGTTGTGCACCCCAGATCATCAAGTGAAGTACAATATATAAATAAATTTGATATTCTGCATTTTTCTTTAGAAAATAAAAATAGGAACCAAAAGGTATTAAACAGTAGGCAGATTTATTTTTCCTACTATACTTGAGTGGCATACCTCAAGGAAAAATCTAAAAAGGGTATAATTCCACAGTAGATTATGGTCCTCCCTGCCACATGAGAATTTTATAGAAAACATTTGGAATTTTTAGAAACCTTTCCTAATAGACAAAAATTCTCAACTTTAGGAATGATTGCCCTTGCGCAAAGAACAATCTAGGAAAATTGTGAAATCTGTTGTTTGACATTTTCAAAAAAGAAAGTTAGTTATAAGCACCTTTTATCCTCAAAACTTTAGAAAATCACCATTAAATATATACTAGGCATCCTTACGTGAAACTTGGCACATAGACATGTTATTGCACAAAGATACTAGTAAAAATAAGCCTTAGGGAAGAAGCCACTTCTATATATGAGGTATTGTTCAAAGTGCCCTCTTTGCCCTAGCCCTTGTCATTTTTGTCCAAGGTAGAGCACACTTCCTCTGAACTCCAAATTCATAGGACAATTTATTTAAGTTAGTAAAAGTCCTCTGTAAGTTTTATAGAGTTTTTGAAAAATCCTAGGATAGAGGTGTAGTTCAACTCACCCTTTAAAAGCTTATTTAAGATAGAGAAAAGAAGAAATAAAAGAGATAATCCTTAAGTTTAAAAGAAATAAACAGTGAACCTAAAGCATGTCCAAAACTTTGCTGCAAATAACCAAAGTAATCATCTACTCTAAATTAATCCTCGTTAAAAGCCATTTCCTACAAGTTAACAAGAAAAGGATTTTCAACCCCAACTAAAAAGACTTAGTGTTACTAAGTATCATAACAAGTTGCATATCATAGCATTATATAAATATATATCTTATGCATTGCATTTGTTAGATTGAAACCTTGTGGATGGAGAGTACGTGTTGATTCAGGAGCAATGAAAGCAAGAAGAAGCGAGGAGCCAGCTCCCGAACCTGTCATCGAAGAACTCCCCGCTGCACTAGCATCTGAAGGCAAGCCCCGGTTTTATGCCTAACCTTTAATATGCTATCTTTCTACAACTATTGTTTGTAGGTTTGTACTGTGCACTTAAGTGTAGGAATTGATTGAAACCGTAGTTGTATGAACTTAGGGATTCCTTTTATGAGATGAGTACTAGTTTGCTAGGTCGAGTAGTGGCTTTGCTAATTTAAAGGATCTCTGTAGAAGTTGAGTGATTTTTCTAGCACTCGCGCGAGGTCAAGAATTGATTATACTTAGGTTGATAACGAGAATTATGATTGTATATGGACACAGACCCTAGATGGATACTCTGTCTATGAGACGGAAATGGAATTAATGATTAATGTGTGGTACCATGAGTCAAGCGTTTGAACGTACTAAACACATGTTCGGAAATATGGTAATCGATAAGCCTAGTACCTTATTGAACCTGCCCACAGAATTTACTCCTCATTAGACCTGAGATGGAGTCTCCCATGCTAGATATGATGGGTACAAGTGCGGCCATTGCAGAGCGGCAGCTGTAACACTTCAAAACCACCAACTAAAATAATGCATTTAGATTCTTAGTGGTAATTATAGTAAAGAATTTATCTTTCAAGTGTTTGATCTTATTTACCTTTAGAATATTTTTTTGCTCATATTTGATTGATGGTTGTTTTTGTGGAATTTATTTTATATTGAAAACCCAATTAATTGATATGAGAACTTTGGTCCAATTAATGGTAATATTTTTCGGTATAATTATTATGAATTTTTAGAAATATTTAAAAATATATTCATTTATTTTTTTGGGAAATAGGGATAAAAGAAAAAAAACAAAAAGATCAAACCCTAACCTAGCCGCGTGACCAATTCAGCGCATCAGGGCCCAACCGCGCGCCCTCTCACTTTGTCACACCCGGTTTTGGAAGGTAAACCGAATGCGAACCATGTACGTGCCAGGATCAGAAAATCACGTACACAGTGATTACATAATTGGACATCATCACACAATTCTCGAAATAAATAGCGGAAAGGTATTTTATTACATCAAGATGTCCAAGACATCCACAGAATCTATTACATAACCATTGTTCAACATAATTATCAAAGTGCGGAAATACGAAACGTAGATGCTAAGCCTACACAGGTAGCTGACTGGGGGTTTGCCACTAAGAAAGAACTCGAACTCGTCATATTCCTAGAACTCCTCGAAGTCATCCATGTTGCCAGCATCACCTCCTGAGCATTGGGAACAGTGGGGACAACCTGGGGTGGGGGTGGTGTGTAAAGCAAGGGTGAGTACACATCAACATACTCAGCAAATGTCCCATTTTGCTAAAGTGGACTAGCTGTATGTGGAGTTTGAGGTTAAGCAATTGCTTTTAGTTGATCAAGTATTTATTATTATTAGTAGAGCCAAGTTTTAGTAATAACCCGGTTATTACCTAGAAGTCCCTCCTCAAAAGAGGAAATACCAGAGATCAGATTTTATAGCATCATCGAAGAGGATCCCAAGGATGCTCTTAACCGTGAGCTCGACTGATATACCAGTTTTTAACACTCTACAGAGGTTGTACACTTTACCCACAGGTCGTGATCCCTTTCCAGCCTGGGTTGTACAGACCCGATCTTCACTACCAAGGTGAATGGCCATGGATACACTACGTAGCCTTTACAAAGACTCCCTTGGTGCATAGCTGCTCGTTAGGTTTTGCCAGTCATACAAACGCAGTACACCTCCCCAAGGTGGGTGACTAACAAAACCAAATTGAAAGAACCTCTGCACCCCAACCTTGGTAGAGCGAGCACTACGCCCCGGCCCCCATTGACGGCCCTCCGGCAAAGCCAACTACACCCCTAGGTTCATCTAATTAATCAGCTAAGGGCGTCCCATTCCACCCTCATGGTTGTACTGTTATCCTGGGTGATCACTCCACGAACAGGTCCTTACGGAGAGTTACTCAGGAAAAAGGCCTGAGTCCCCTAAGGTATCACAAGATCATCCACAGAATCAGGATAACAGTATCGTATCATAAATGTTCACATCATGTTCATTGATTAAGTTAAGGCAATAGCAACATGCTAACCATGATAACCTAAAAGGTAATCAAGGATAAGGTAAATACAGACTAGTCAATCCTTAGGTTTCATAAAGTAATGCGGGACAGTGAATTATAAAGTATGTAGGACATAATAGGTCAGAGGACACTTGCCTTCACTAGGTTGTTGCTCAGGGAGGTCTCCAACAACACACTCAGGAATCTCGGACTGCTTGTTGTCTAAATAAAGCGCGCATGCATTCAATACATTTGGAAAGTACAAATGAACATCACACCAAACAAGTACAAACATTGGAACACATCTTATAAAGACATAATACTACATAAGCGGTAATGAATTCAAAGTGGGACATGAACTATAACATGAATTAACTTCATTGAAAATAGATTACTATTTCCCTAAGTGTTATTTACAAGTACATAATCTTAGATCCATTTACTTTATTGTGACCCAAAATTTGAATAGAGATGAACTCATGTAATACGTATTACTAATCTCACATGCTTAAACAAGTTTAAATCCCTAAAGTTCTCCTTTTATTTATTTTATTAAATAAATAAAACTACATCTACATTAGTTCATATTCAATCCTAAAAATTAGAGTGTGCAGACAGTAAGTGAAACCATTTTATTTAAACACAGAATAATTCTATGAGCATTTTGCAATTTGAATCACTAAATTTGGAGTTCATATGCAAAAGTTATGAAATAAACAAGTTTGGGAATTCAAAATATGAAATTAGGGCTAATTCAGTGAATATTTAAAAGTCTAGGGCTAAATCTACAAGATTACAGGGGTCTGCGCGCGAAAACCGGGGACGGCGGGTTGATTTCCTAAAACCAGGGGGTTTCTTTAAGAAAACTACCGCTCGAAGGGGCATCGGGTGAATCTAACCGCTAGATCAGAAACCGACGGCCGAGATTAGATCTGCGGCCGAGGACGCGCACGTGCGGGCGGGCGAGCGCTGAAAAGCGGGCCAGGGGTGTCAGCGACCGAGGGGAAGAGCGTGTTGACCGAGCGGGTCCAGCGCCAGAGGGGAAACGGACGGCTACAGGGGTCCGAGGGGGTCCGAGCCGTTCGATCAAGATCAGATGGGGGAAGGGGTCCGAGGGGGTCCGAAGGGGTCCGAGCCGTTCGATCAAGATCGGACGGGTGAAAATCAGACAGGGGAAACAGACGTGCGTGAAGTGGTACCCGCGGTCTGAGCCATTCGATCTGAATCGGATGGAGGGGATCAGACCGAGGGGGTTGAATGGCTTGTGACACCCTAGTGTCACCTAGGGTTCTTCCCTAAGCTAACCCCAACCTATTATCACATGTAAACCTAGTAAAGGGTTGAACATCAAAAGAAAAATTTAGAGCAAGGGTTTAAAATGAATCTTCTTAAACTCTCCTTAATCTTGTCATGAACCTTGAGAGAGGAAAACTCTCAAACCTTAATAAATCCTAAGTGAGCCAATTTAAGCATAAAGGGTAATTGGGAGAAGTCATGGGGGAAAATGCAAATTTTAGATTTGACCAAATTACAAAGTTTTAGTTCATCAAATTACTAACAAATCATAGTAAGAGACTTTGGCCATTTGGTTTCTTTAAAATTCCCAAATCAGCCCTTGAACTATGATCCCTTTGAGAAATTCAGATTTCTGAATTCTGAATTTCAGACCCCTTTCCAAGGATCAACTGCGTTCTCTGTTTTTCGAAACTCAAAACCAGGAGATCCAAATATCAAACTTGTGCCAAATTCCCTTGAACACGCCCTGAAAAAGTTTGAACTCAAACCAAATTCATTTGACACAGTTTTGGCGCAGTTTGACCTCGGGACCAGACATTCTGACACTGGCACCTTGGTGACGCTACAACTCCCTCTCCCTAGCCTGAAACCGCGCGACGTCAATACACAAAAGACAAAGCAAGGTCAGGTGAACAAATCCTTCACAGCAATCTTGCCCAAATTCGTGAAGATTTGCACCCAATCAACGCTAGAACTTGGGCAGAGGCAACGGTTCCACGTGTTCGACCATGGCTGACACCTCCGGTTCACGCCCGTTCGCGCACCCGCGCCTCCCAGTGCACGCCCACGCGCGCTCACCGGTCCACGGCCGCCCGTGCACCGCGCCGTGCCTATAAAGCCGCCCCAAGCCTCGGCCATTCCTCCCCGCGTACTCTCAAGTCTTGCCCAAGTCAGAGATCACCGGAAATTGCCCCGAGCACGCCGCGCCACCGCCCGCCAAGCTTTCAGAGCCTCGGCCGCCGTGGCTAGCTCTCTCCATTCGCGTCCAAGTCGCGCCAACGCTTCGGTTAGCTTCGCCATTGGCCCGTGAAGCTTTCCAAGTCCTCGGACCCGGCAGAACTTCACCGGAAGCCCGAGATCACCCTCGCCGGACTTTGGTCGCCCGCCCCCGCGCGTGGACCGAGCTCTCCGGTAAGCCATTGTCAAATTCCTTGCACCCATGTCTTCCCTAGCACCCAGTGAAGCTCTCTGACCCGTTGAATCAGTCAATTGTGCCCTGGATAGGCCGGACTCCTCGCCGCCGACGAGCTCCCCAGCCTGCGCACGTGGACCGGCCGACTCCGACCATCCCCGACGGCGACCCGGACATCGTCGTGACCCTCAGGACCTCCGCTACACCCTCGACCACCTCACCGGAGCAGTCTCGCCGCCGGTAAGCCCCTCCGCCCTTTCTTCCACCGCAAGTACTGTTTAAATTGGGGGAAGGACCTCGGGTTAGGATTAGAAGAATCCAGGGGGTTTTCTGAGATGTCAGTGACTCAACTGAATAGTAGCCCAGGGACTAGTCTGTAAGGAAACTTGAAAACACCCGCCAGGGACCCAGTTGCAAAGTAGTTTTCCATTTAACCATTTCTGTTTAATCTTTTTAATGAATAGAGAACTTAGGAAATTCATAACTTAAGAAATACTTAACCAAAAATTGTCAAACCAATTTTGCTAGATTCTAAAAATTATGGACTATCAATTAAAAATACTGAACTCTATGCTTTTTGTTCTAATTTTTAGAGTTTAAAATTAAATACAGAAAATGACCAAACCTTGTTTAATTAAGAAAATTTGTTATGCTTCTGTGCTGAACCTAAGAAAATTTGTAGATGTTCAAACCCCATTTAAACACTATTTAAAAATAGTGAGAACCCCAGTATTGAAAAATTTAGTGGAGATATCTATTAAAAGCCATTTTTGCCCAAAACTTAGGAAAATCAGAAAGGCCTTAGAAATTAATGACCAATGGATGAAATTATTTTTCCTAGTCTACTTAAGTAACAAAGAACCTAGGAAAAATAAAGGAACCTCTAGTCCAGATTAGATTCAAAGTGAAATGTTTTATTTAGCATTATTCTAACTAGAAATCAATTATTAGAATTATAAAACCAGACCCAAAATTGATAATAAAAATCCAGTGGACTTGTAACCACCAAAACCCCTCTGCAAAAATAATAAACACCCCAGCCCATCATTTTAAGAAGGGTAAATAAATAGAACATGATAATGAGTCATAGTTCAATTAAATCATGAGTAACCCAAAAAATTGCAATATTGGACAAATAAAATTATGCTAAGTCAATAATGAGTTAGGCCACCAGAGAAAAATGCAAACCCATTTTAAAGATGCACAATAATGCCTATTGCCAATACTTCATGAAAAATGCCATTTTATCCAAATAATTCCTACCACCTCTTCCCTTAAGCAAAAAGATGCCAAACTTCAGAATGATTGCTCTTGCGCAAAGAAGAAGCTAGGAAAATCAGAAATCTGTTGTTTGATATTTTTCAAATACAGTGGTAGTAGAAAGCACCCCTTTGGCTACAAACTTTAGAAAATCCTAGTAAAATAACTAATAAGTATTAATGGCTAGAAATTTGTGCCAAGTCATGTTATAGCATCTAAATGCCAGCAAAAATAAGTCCTAGAGAATTACCTACTATTGAATGGTAGCTGTAGTTTCAAATCACCCCTTCTGCCCTAAAATTTGGTAATTTTGTCCAGAGAAAACTATTCACTTCTAGAACCTTAAATTTTGAGACAGAGAATTATACACCAGTAATAAGCCACTGTAATTTTTACAGAATCTTTGGAAATTTATTAAGATGACTTGTAGTTCAAACCCACCCTAAAACCATAAAGAAAATCAAGGGAAAGAGAGGAAAGATAAACCTCACTCCAATAAGTCCAACTTGAATTCTTGGCAATTCTCACTAAGACTTTAAAAAGAATTCAGTGGAACCCCAAAAAGAACCTACCACTTAGCTTAGCTGAGTTTGATCCAAATTACCACGTATACCACCAAAAATCTCGTATAAGCAAGATTTAACTCTATCTAACTCAAGTCGATCATACACCATCAAAAGTTTAATTACTAAAGCACATACCATATCATGCATATATCTTACGCATTGCATTCATTAGATTGTAATCTCGCCGACGGAGAGTACGTGCTCATCTCTGAGCAAGGGACTTTCCAAGAGGAAGACCAGGAGCAAGCTCCTGAGGCTGCTATCGAGGATCTCCCCGCAGCCCTAGCTATTGAAGGCAAACCCCGGTTTATATGCATAACCGTATTATTATATGCTACTTTACTACACTTAATGATTGTAGGGTTGTAATGTGCACTTAAGTGTAGGAGTTGCTTGAAACCTCTAGTTGCATGAACTTAGGATTCCTTTGTGAGATGGATACTAGTATGCTAGGTCGAGTAGCTGCTTTGCTAATCAGGATCTCGGTAGAAGTCGAGTGATTTTTCTAGCACTCGCGCGAGGTCGGGAATTGATTGTATTCATCTTGACAACGGGATCTATAATGGTCTATGGACTTGGATCCAGGGAGGATGCCTTGTCCATGAGACGGGAAAAAGGAATTAAGGATTAATGTGTGGATACCTGAGTCAAGCTTTTGAACGTACTAAGCACATGTCGGGAAATATGGTAACCGGTAAACCTAGTACCTGAGTGAAGCCGGGCATGGACTTTATCCCTCACGCGACATGAGACTGGGTCTCTCATGCTAGCTATGGTGGGTACAAGTGCGGTCACTGCACGGCGGCAGCCGGGGTCAGTGGAGCATTGTATGCCAAGGCGGTGAGGCCTGGACGCGAACGGGGAATCGATGGGGACGGTTGGCATGTGTGGGGACGGAGTACCCTGACATGTCGTGTGTTTAGGTTTACCTTGCAAGGATAAAACTTGATTCGAATCGTCTGCTTCTCGCAGCTAATGAGACTGCTTGACCCCTTGTACTACATTGAGTAAGAAGCGAAATGAGGTTACATGAGATAATTTGTTGATTGTACTAAATGCTTGTTACCATGTATGCTTAAAAGAAGCAAACTTAGCTAAGTTAATGATGCTAGAACTTGAAAAGCTAAAAATTGATTTTAGAAACAGCTAGTGCTTTTGGCAAACCAAACCCCTCAGCCAAACAACTGCATGGTCTAGAGGTAGAGGAGTAGACTCCTCACACCGGGTAAGTCTAGCTGAGTATTAGTATACTCAGCCTTGCTTGTGGCATAATTTTTGCAGGTACGATTCAGGATATGGTTGATGGTGTGACTTGGCCTACCACCCTGCCACCGGGTTGAACGGTCGAGTGGGATGTTGCTCCGGCAGGAGAGGAGCACGAGGAGTAGTGGGCTAGGCCTTGCCCATTTCCTCGATACCGACGACATCGATTATCCGATGCATTTTATTTCGTGAACTCTTATTTGCTACTCGAAAAACTTTGATGTATGTAATAATTCGGCACTTAATTTGAGGTTTCCTGTTTTATTGTATTTCTTCTGTGACTCACCTTCGAGTGAGATTGTGGAATTTGATCCTGGTTAAGTGGCTCTATCAGACTAGCTCTGAGGGACTGACGGGTTATTCGGATTTAAGTGTGTTGCGGCCCCTGAGGCGTGACCTAGGCACTTAAGCTGGAATAATTCGGGTGGTTCTGCCACAGCTGGTATCAGAACAAATTCCACCACAGAGAAGGACAATAAACCATGAATACCAATTTCAAAATCTAAAACTTGCCTAGAAACTGCTACGAATCGTCAGGACTAGACCGCTAGACCTAGGACGAAAGGCCTTAGGCATAAAGGGAGAAATAGGTGGCTAATTAGGTAGGCCCCGTGGGCTAGTACTTAGACTTTTAAGGATGCCCTAAGAGCACCCTATTATTTGGAGAGGATACGTTACTTCCAGCATGCATGCATTATAAACACAAAAGGGAATTAAAACTTGAGCTAACCCACTTCCTTTAAAAAACCATCCGGGCTCTTTTATTTTTTTCCTTCCACCATAATCTTTACCTTTCATACCCTTCCGCAGATGAATTCACCCACCCCCGCCAGTGGAGGAGATACTCGTTTCAGCGCTGACTTCCTTTCTCATGATGGCTTTCCTTCCATTTTGTGGGAAGTGCTTAACTCCGCCGGTTACCCTACGCCCCCTTTGTACATGGTGCAGCTGTATGAGGAGCATCGGGTACCTCGTTGTCGGGACTGGCTGACTTTGGAGGCTCATCCCCTTCAGCCGGGTTGGCGTTCTCTTGATTCGGAGATGGTTGGATTTAGGACGGACGACACCACTGAAGCGGCAGCCATGAAGACTCTGACGACTTTCTGTGGCTACCATCCCCTGGAGATGGTGATGCACCCCTTGGGACTCTTCCCTGCTGAGAAAAAGGACGACCCCATGTGGTGTAACCGCGTGAGCCATGTGAAAGATGTGTGGGCAATGTATCCTGACTTGGTTGGGAGGGTCACTGTTCAGTGCATGAGTGCGCTGTACCGCCTTCAGGCCCTGCAGAGTGACGCTATGGCACACCTTGCTAACATCGCTCAAACCACCAATCTCACTCTCGACACTCGAGAAGATTTTGTGGTCAATTTATCCTCTGAGTTGGTGGAGAAGGATCTGCAGGTGGAAAGGCTGAGCCAGCGCATTACCACCTCGGAGCAACAGGTGGAGATCCGAGACAACACTATTGATGTCTTGGAGAACCAGCTCCACGATGTGCAGCGGGAACTTGAAGAAGCGAATGACCACCTGGACATGCACCACTTGGAGATGGAGGCCAATGAAGCCGGAAGCGAGGGAAAAGAGGCTCCCGAGGAGCTAGGACCAGCCCCTGGTGCCAATGGGACTACCTTCGTGATGCCTCCCTCACCCGTATCCAGTGTCGCTTCCACCGCTCAGGGTTGATTAGTCACTTCGACGCTTTTAGGCGGATAGAAACCCATACGAGCTTAGTTAATGTCAGATTTTGGACTAGGCTTACGGGTACTTTCCCCTGATTGATGTAACCCTGTGAACTTTTGAATTCTATGGGATGTTTTGTAACCCTGTTATCTTCATTTCAAAATTCATATTATGATTATGGCATTATTCCTTCCATATGAGATAATGGCTTATCGTTGAGATTATGAGATGGGATAACAATGGCGACAATCTCTCTTTTCAGATGGCAGCTAGGCAGCGTCGCGGGCATAACGAGCAGGTTCCCCCGCAACCTCCTCCATCTCCCACAGTGCAGGAGCTGATGGCCCAGTAGAATGAGATTCTGCGATAGCTCTTGCAACGCCAGCCCCACCCCCAGCAGCATGGTGGAGGCCAGCATCAACGACCTCCGGCAGCGGCAACCTACCAGGAGTTCCTGAGCACGTAGCCACCCTTGTTCACCAAGGCAGAGGATCCGTTGGACGCCGACGTATGGCTCCGCGTCGTTGAGTCCAAGTTTCCCCTCCTCACAGGAGACTGCCCTGATGAAGCCAAGGCTCGCTTCGCCGCGCAGCAGCTTCGCGGCCCTGCTCGAACTTGGGGGGACCACTTCCGTGCTATGCTCCCCGCTGATCGTGAAGTGTCTTGGGAGGAATTCAAGACTGCTTTCAGAGGGCACCACATCCCAGCTGGCATTCTTGATCGTAAGCTGAATGAGTTTCTAGCACTCAATCAAGGAACCCGCACTGTATTGCAGTACGCGCAGGACTTCAACGACCTATGCCAGTATGCAGGTTACCATGCTGATTCTGATGAGAAGAAGAGAGACCGCTTCCGCAGGGGTCTTAACACCAAGCTGCAGGAACGACTCAGCACTGTCCGGGCTGATAGCTTCAATGAGTTGGTCAACCTAGCCATCTCCCAGGAGGACTGTATTGTAGCTCACCGGGCAGAGAAGAAGAGAATGGCACCAATGGCAGCACCATCCGCTTAGGCCCAGAGGTTCAGGATTGTTTCTCACAATCAGAGCAGGGGTTTCCAGCAGCAGGCAGGTAGATGGGTGATCAGGCCACCTCAGCAGCAGCAGCCGACACCCAACCGCTTTCCAGCTCCCGCTCCAAGGAACAATCAGCCTCCGCAGCAGCAGCAGTTCCACCAGGGCAATGGGAACAAGTGATTCACTTGTGGCAATGTGGGCCACTATGCCAAGAATTGTCCCAGGAACCAGCAAAGGAAGATGCCAGCACCAAGTCAAGACAAGGGAAGAAAGCAGAAGGTACAAGTCAGGCAAGGGAAGCTCAACTTCACTACTCTGGAGGAAGTACCTGAGGGAGCTCCCATCATGACCGGTATCTTTTCAGTTTATAATCAACCTGCTTTAATTCTGTTTGATTCTGGTGCATCTCATAGTTTCATTAGCCAAAAGTTCAGTGCTAAATGTCAAGTGCCTTCCTATCGCTCAAAAGGGTCATTTATGATAGTCACACCTGGGGGTAAAATTTCAACTAATCAATTAAACCAAAGTGTGCCTATTCAACTGGGAAGCCACATTGTCAAAACCACTCTTCTTGTTTTGTGTTTGGAAAATGTGGACATTATTCTGGGAGCTAATTGGATGACCCTGCACCAAGTTGTGCTTGATGTAGCCAACCGTATCATGGAAATCAATTCTCCGTTCTGTGGGAACTTCACCTTAATTCTGCCCAGTCAAGGTTCTACTCAGTCATGTGTTTTCTCTATGATGGAGTTACCTCTGAAGAAGATCCCAGTAGTCTGTGATTATGCAGATGTCTTTCCTGATGAATTGCCGAGAATGCCACCAGACCGGGATATTGAATTTGCCATCGAGTTGCAACCGGGAACGGCACCAATTTCCAAGAGGCCTTACCGAATGCCACCCGCTGAGTTGGCAGAATTGAAGAAGCAATTGCAGGAGTTGCTGGATAAGGGATTTATTCACCCAAGTACTTCGCCTTGGGAATGTCTAGCCCTGTTTGTGAAGAAGAAGGATGAAAGCTTGAGGTTGTGTATAGATTACTGCCCTCTTAATGCGGTAACTATCAAGAACAAGTATCCTTTGCCTCGTATTGATGTCCTTTTTGACCAGTTGGTCGGGGCTAAAGTGTTTTCCAAAATAGACCTTCGCTCCGGCTACCATCAGATCAAGATACGAGCAAGCGATATTCCGAAGACAGCATTCTCAACCAGATATGGGCTATATGAATTCTTGGTGATGTCTTTCGGGCTGACTAATGCACCAGCATATTTCATGTATCTGATGAATTCTGTCTTCATGCCTGAATTGGACAAATTCGTAGTGGTGTTCATCGATGATATCTTGGTGTACTCTAAGAACGAAGAAGAACATGCCGGGCATTTGCATGTAGTGCTTCAACGTCTGCGAGAGCACCACCTTTATGCCAAGTTGTCAAAGTGTGATTTTTGGCTAAAGGAAATCAAATTCTTGGGTCACACTATCTCTCAGGCAGGAATAGCTATTGATCCTCATAAGGTGCAAGAGGTGATGAACTGGAAGCCACCAACGACTGTCCGTCAGATTCGGAGTTTTCTGGGATTAGCTGGTTATTACCAAAGATTTATTCCGGATTTCTCTTGAATTGCGAAGCCTATAACTGAGCTGTTGAAGAAAGAAGCCAAGTTTGTTTAGAGTAAGAAGTGCGAAGATGCCTTCCATGCATTAAGGAAACATCTGACCACAACCCCGGTGTTAGCGCAACCTGACAGTAGCAAGCCTTTTGATGTGTATTGTGATGCCTCTGGCACTGGACTAGGTTGTGTCTTGATGCAAGACAACCGAGTCATTGCTTACGCCTCAAGAGCACTCAGGCCTCATGAGCAAAATTATCCCACTCATGACCTTGAGTTGGCAGCAGTGGTTCATGCATTAAAAATGTGGAGGCACTATTTAATGGGAACCCACTGCAACATCTTCACTGATCATAAGAGCCTTAAGTACATATTTACTCAGGCTGATCTCAACATGAGGCAGAGAAGATGGCTAGAGCCGATCAAGGATTATGACCTGGAGGTACATTATCACCCAGGGAAAGCCAATGTGGTAGCAGATGCCTGGAGTCGGAATTTGCAATGCAATTGTATTCTGATGGATTCTCACATCAACACCTTATGTGATGAGTTGAGCAAGATGCAGATTGAAGTGATTCCTTCTGGTGCTTTGTCTCACATTTTTGTCGAGCCAGCTTTGCAAGACCAGATCATCATGGCCTAGCTCAGTGACAAGGGAGTGTAGATTATCAAGGAGAATCTCCATCAGAAGGTTGAGAAGTATAAATGTTTCCGCCAAGATGAAAAGGGTGTATTATGGTTCAAAAGCAGATTGGTGATTCCTAAAAACAAGGACCTCAAGAAGAAAATCTTGGACAAGGCTCATCTCTCCAAATTCTCTATGCATCCGGGAAGCACCAAAATGTACCATGATCTGAAGCCTTTGTATTGGTGGACCAGAATGAAGAGGGAGATAGCCCAGTATGCATCGGAATGTGACACCTGTCATAGGATAAAGGCAAGCCACATGAAATCAGCTGGAGCTTTGCAACCCTATCTATACCTTCGTGGAAATGGGACGACATCAGCATGGATTTCATCGTGGGTCTGCCCAACACCTCTCGACATCATGATTCGATTTGGGTTATTGCGAACCGACTAACGAAAGTGGCACATTTTCTCCCTGTGCACACCACTGATAAGGCTCAAAAGTATGCAGAGTTGTACTGACCAGATCGTGTGTTTGCACAGATTGCCTCGGACCATTGTTTCTGACCGAGGAGCCCAATTTGTTGCCAGATTTTGGGAACAATTGCAGGAGTCCTTGGGAACCAAGCTAATTAGAAGTTCAGCTTACCACCCACAGAATGATGGTCAGACTGAAAGGGTAAACCAAATTCTGGAGGATATGCTGAGAGCTTGTGCAATTGATTGTGGCAAGAACTGGGATAAGCACCTCTCCTTGGCAGAGTTTGCTTATAACAACAGTTATCAATCCAGCCTAAGGATGGCACCTTTTGAACCCTCTATGGAAGAAGGTGTAGGACACCGCTCAATTGGTCTCAGCCTGGAGAAAGAGAAGTTTTCGGACCTGACTTAGTGACTGAAGCCAAAAGAAAGGTCAAACTAATCAGGAAAAATCTAGAAGCTGCTCGGGCCAGGCAGAAGAGTTACCATGATAAAAGAAGGAAACCTCTCTAGTTCAAGGTGGGAGATTTCGTTTACCTCAAGGTATCACCCACCAAGGGAGTGTAGAGGTTTGGAATCAAAGGCAAGCTAGCCCCTCGTTACGTTGGACCTTATGAAATCATAGAAGCATGTGGACCCGTGGCATACAAATTGAAGTTACCTCCAAAAATGTCTGCCATTCAAGTGTGTTCCATGTATCTCAGCTGAAAAAGTGTGTTCGATTGCCGACCGAGATCGTAGCAGAGCCAGAATTGGAGATAGAGCCAGATCTATCGTACCAAGAGTACCCTTCCAAGATTCTAGATTGCAAAGAAAGATCAACTCGGGCTAAATCGATCAAGATGTATAAGGTCCAGTGGAGTAATCACTCAGAGGAAGAGGCTACTTGGGAGACTGAGGAATTCTTGCGATCCAACTTCCCCGATTGCCTACCTAAGGAAATTTGTACGTAATCACACCCAACCCCTCCTCCTGCCCTTCGAATCTAAAATTCAGAAATATGATCTTAAATCAGAATGAAGTAATCATGGAACAAAATTTAAAAAGGACTGCCTTCTGAAGTTGCAAAGAGAATGACATTCGAAGAGCAGATTGCCCTAATAATAAGAGCACCCACTTCATATAAGTCTCACCCTTCGCTTCACCCCGGGAGGACTCTGACCCGAATCTCGGGACGAGATTCCTTTAAGGGGGGAAGGTTGTGACACCCCAGTGTCACCTAGGGTTCTTCCCTAAGCTAACCCCAACCTATTATAATGAATCTTCTTAAACTCTCCTTAATCTTGTCATGAACCTTGAGAGAGGAAGACTCTCAAACCTTAATAAATCCTAAGTGAGCCAATTTAAGCATAAAGGGTAATTGGGAGAAGTCATGGGGGAAAATGCAAATTTTAGATTTGACCAAATTACAAAGTTTTAGTTCATCAAATAACTAACAAATCATAGTAAGAGAGTTTGGCCATTTGGTTTCTTTAAAATTCCCAAATTAGCCCTTGAACCATGATCCCTTGGAGAAATTCAGATTTCTGAATTCTGAATTTCAGACCCCTTTCCAAGGATCAACTGCGTTCTCTGTTTTTCAAAACTCAAAACCAGGAGATCCAAATATCAAAGTTGTGCCAAATACCCTTGAACACGCCCTAGAAAAGTTTGAACTCAAACCAAATTCATTTGACACAGTTTTGGTGCAGTTTGACCTCGGGACCAGACATTCTGACACTGGCACATTGGTGACGCTACAACTCCCTGTCCCTAGCCTGAAACCACGTGACGTCCATACACAAAAGACAAAGCAAGGTCAGGTGAACAAATCCTTCACAGTGATCTTGCCCAAATTCGCGAAGATTTGCACCCAATCAGCGCTAGAACTTGGGCAGAGGCAACAGTTCCACGTGTTCGACCGTGGCTGACACCTCCGGTTCACGCCCGTTCGCGCACCCACGCCTCCCAGTGCACGCCCGCATGATGCAACATGTCATGACTCATAAGGTTTTGACAAAAATAAGTAATTAATCTCTACTAGCTTAAGCTATTTCTAATCAAAAAGGAAAAAGGAGGGAGGATCTAGAGAGAGAGAAAGCCTATAGTCAGAAAAAGGAAGAGTAACACATGATTTTGCGTGATAATTAGAAAGAAATTTTATGCCCCCAAAATCAGGGTGTTACAGACCTATCCCCCTTAAAAGAATCTTGCCCTCGAGATTCAGGGCTGGCTAGAAAAGAGCTCAGGGTACTTGGCTTTCAAATCATCTTCTCTTTCCCAGGTTGCTTCTTCTTCTGAGTGGTGACCCCATTTGACTCTGCACATCCTGATGGTACTTCTCTGAGTGACCCAATCTGCTGTCTCCAGAATTTGAGTTGGCTTCTCAATATAAGTCAGATCCTCTTGAACTTCAAGATCCTCTGCTGGCAACTGCTCTTCTAGCACTGTCAAGCATTTCTTCAACTGTGACACATGGAACACATCGTGCACGGCGGACAGATTCTCTGGTAAGATGAGTTGATAAGCCACTTCTCCACGTCTTGCTTGAATCTAATATGGGCCGATATAGCGAGGTGCTAGCTTGCCTTTTACTCCAAACCTTTTGGTTCCTCTGATGGGTGACACCTTCAAGTAGACATAGTCTCCCACTTCAAAACTGAGTTCCCTTCTTCTAGTATCAGCATAGCTTCACTGTCTGGACTGCGCTGCCTTTATATTCTCTCGGAACATTCTGATGTTCTCTTCGACTTCAAGCAAAATATCTGGACCGAACACCTGTCTTTCACCAGGTTGGTCCCAATGCAAGGGAGTCCTGCAATTCCTCCCATAGAGCGCTTCAAATGGTGACATCCTCAGACTGGCTTGGTAGCTGTTGTTGTAAGAGAATTCTGCATATGGTAATCTCTTGTCCCAACCTATCTTATCTTGGAAAGCACAAGCCCTCAACATATCCTCCAGAATCTGATTGGTTCTCTCTGTTTGACCATCTGTCTATGGGTGGTAAGATGAGGTGAACTTCAAGTGTGTGCCCAAAGCTTCATGCAACTGCTGCAAAAAATGAGAGGTGGACTGGGTGCCTCTATCTGATACTATCTTCTTCGGAACGCCATGCAAGCACACAATCCGAGCCATATATAGTTCGGCCAACACCGCACTGTTGTAGGTGGTCTTGACTGGTATGAAATGAGCCGCCTTTGTCAAACGGTCCACTACTACCCAGATGGAGTCATAACCAGCTCGAGTGCAGGGCAAACCGACTATAAAGTCCATTCCGATCTCATCCCATTTCCACTGAGGAATCTGCAATGGTTGCAACAAACCTGTAGGTCTCTGATGTTCTGCTTTAATCCTCTGACAACTGTCACACACAGCCACATACTCTGCTATTTCTCTTTTCATACCGTACCACTAGAATCTTTTCTTCAAGTCTTGGTACATCTTCTCACTACCAGGGTGTATAGAGTATGCTGTCTCATGAGCTTCCTTGAGAATTAGTTCCCGGATCGATTTGATATCAGGAACACACAATCTGTTCTTGAACCATACCACTCCTTCTGCATCTTCATGGAAATCCTTGCCTTTCTCATCTATGATCAGCTGCCAGATCTCATTGATCTTCTCATCATCCTTCTGACCTTTTCTGATGTCTTGCTCTAGAGTGGGTTCCAACTCAATTGCCACTCCTTGAATGTTGTTCAAAAATCCGAGACTCAATCTGTCGAACTCCTTCGCTAGCTCATATGGCATCGGGTGAGCGGCCAACATATTAACTTGACTCTTTCTACTCAAAGCATCTGCAACCACATTTGCTTTGCCTGGATGATAATGAATCTCCAGCTCATAATCTTTGATCAACTCTAGTAATCTTCGCTGCCTCATGTTTAACTCTGACTGAGTGAATATGTACTTGAGGCTCTTGTGGTCCGTGTAGATATCACACTTCTACCCATAAAGATAATGCCTCCAGGTCTTCAATGCATGAACCACTGCTGCTAGCTCCAAATCATAAGTAGGATAATTCTTCTCATGAATCTTCAACTATCGGGACGAGTATGCCACTACTCTCCCTTCCTACATCAACACACATCCCAGTCCGGTATACGAAGCATCGCAATACACTGAGAACGGCTTGTGAACATCTGGCAGAATCAGTACTGGCGCCATTGTCAACTTCTCCATCAATGTCTCAAAGGACTTTTGGCATGCTGGGGTCCACTTGAACTCAACCTTCTTTGCCAATAATGTTGTCATTGGCCTGGCAATCTTAGAGAAACCCTCAATGAAACGCTGATAATAACCAGCCATTCCGATGGAACTCTTGATTCCTCGAACATCTTTTGGTGCTTTCCAGTCCAAGATAGCTGTTACCTTCTTTGGTTCTACAGCCAATCCTTCTCGGTTTCAAATGTGACCCAAGAATAGGACTTCACTGATCCAGAACTCGCACTTGCTAAGCTTGGCATACAGCTAACAATCTCATAGCCTCTGCAGTACTTTCCTCAAATGCTCTTCGTGCTCTTGCTTATTCTGGGAATATATAAGAATGTCATCAATGAACACTACTATGAACTTGTTGAGGTAGTCCATGAACACACTGTTCATCAGGTACATGAAGTAGGCTGGCACATTCGTCAAATCGAATGACATGACCGTGAACTCATACAGTCCATACTTGGTGATGAAAGTTGTCTTCGGTATATCCGAAGGTCGGATTCTGAGTTGATGGTAGCCTGACCTCAGATCTATCTTCGAGAACACACTGGCTCCTCTCAACTGATTGAATAAATCTCAATTCTGGGCAGGGGGTACTTGTTATTGATAGTAACCTCATTCAAGGATCTATAGTCAATGCACATCCTCTTTGTTCCATCCTTTTTCTCCACAAACAATACTGGGGCTGCCCAAGGTGAGGTACTCGGTCTGATGTAGCCTTTCTATAACAACTCATCAATCTGCTTCTTGAGTTCCACCAACTCTAGTCCAGACACTCGATATGCTCTCTTGGAAATAGGGGCGGTGCCTGGAATAAGCTCTATGGCAAATTCAACCTTCCTTTCAGGTGGCATACCTGGTAACTCCTCGGGAAACACATCTGGGAAATCTGATACTACATTGATAGCCTCTGATGGTTTAATCTTCTCAATATGAGCGGTGACTTGGTGACAACTCCCTTTCCTTGGTCCTGACAAGAGCAACTCTACTAACACTTCTTCTCCTGATAGGGACACTAGCTTCACTGTTCTCTTGTCATAGCTAAGACTGGCTTGGTACTTGGTTAACCAATTCATCCCTAGGATGACATCTTTAGTTGTATCCTGGTTACCCATAACTATTAAATCAACGGGGAACTCTATCCCCCTTATTTGAACCTTTGCACTAGGGCAAAATCTATCACTTTGGGTCCTTCCACCAACTGAACTAACTCTCGTAGCTGGATACATGGGTGCTACCGGTATATTATGTGATTCTACCCATGATGCAGTCACAAAAGAATGTGTTGCTCCAGTATCAAATAAGACACTTGCAGAATGGTACTCGACTGAAAACGTATCTAGTGCCACTCCTGGAGTCTCCTGGACTATGTCGGCCTCTAGGTGGTTCACCTTTCCATACTGGGCACGAGGTTGCCCACGGTTGTTGCCTCCTTGCTGCATTGCATTCTGCCTGACTGGGGCATTGGGAGCTGGCTGTTGCTGAGCTGCTTTCTTAGGGCAATGATTCGCCCAATGGCCTTGTTCCCCATAGTGGAAACATGCACGACTTCCTACTTGTGCTGGGGCTGCTTGGCCATTCTGGTTGGTTGCTCGGGCAGGAAGACGAGCTGCCTGGTTGCTCTGACGCTGGTATTGATTTCCTCCTTGCTGGTTGTTCTGACGGTACTGCTGCTGCTGAGGAAACTGCCTCTGGTACTACTGCGGCTGGTTCTGACGCTGATGCTGGTGACCTTGCTTGAATTGCTGAGGTGGGTTGCCTGAGTAGCAAGGACGGCTGCTACTCCCAACCTGAGATCCACCAATCTTGTGTTTCCTATCCTCCATCTCCTGATGCTTCCTTTCTGTCATGATTGCTCTGTCTATCAGATGCTGGAAGGTAGGAAAGGTGTGGTTCATCAGCTGATAGTGGAGGGGATCAACCAATCCTCTCAGAAAGCGGTACTGCCTCTTGGCATCCGTGTTGACATCCTTTGGGCATAACGCGACGGCTGCAGAAACTTGTCCCTGTACTCACTGACGGACATGGGACCTTGCTTCAGGGCGAGAAACTCCTCCTTCCTCCTATCATCAGTCCCTCGGGCATATGGTAGCGACGGAAGTTGTCTCTGAACTCCTCCTAAGTGATGGCTTCAGGGTTGGCATGGGTGGCGAGGTAGGACTCCCACCAAGACTATGCTGCTCCCCTCAGCTGTTGGGGACCATACAACACCTTCTCACGATCGTTGCACTGGGCAGTGTACAACTCACGCTCCACGGTACGCAGCCAATCTTCAGCGTCCATGGGATCAGTAGAGTGGGAAAAGACAGGGGGATGTCCCCTCATTAATTCTGTCCGCTTGTCCCTAGGCACTTGAGGCATTTGGACTTGCACTGGAGGCTGCTGTTGAGCCTTCTGCATCGCTGCTAATGTCTGACCAATTGCTTGAACTGCCTGGGTCTGCATCAAGAACATCTGATCAATGGTCATCGGGGGTGGCGGTGGCTAATGCTGCTGCAGGGCTGCTTCCTCTTGGGGTGTCTGCTGTTCTGGCTGAGCACGCCTCGCACCTTTGCACCTGTTCTCAGACATCTGTAGAAATCACACACATATATCAAATCTGACTCTGCAGTCTTTCAGCATAAGAAAAGATATATAGAAGATCTTCATAGAACTGAACAAGTGACCATCTTCAGTGACAGCTTCTCAGATAAAGAGGAAAGTGGAGATAAATGGATTACCTAACTAAATAACCAACTTTATTAATAACTACACCAAGTTGTAAGGGATACCCACACCTTGGTGACAATCATTACAAAGATCCAACTTCATTACATGTTCATCATGATAATCATTTCAACATACGATAAGCAAACTAACTCGAATTAAGACTAACTAGACTAAACACCGAACTAAGCATTATTATAGACTCCGACTCTGTCGATCTAGGGATCCAAATCTATCCGGGTTCTGCAGTCTGGGGTACCATAGTCGAAGCGACCACGGGGCGGTGAACGGTAAGGGTGCTGAATCCCGACAGGGGCAGGAGAACCACCATCAAGATAGTGGCGTGCCGCACATTCAGCATGCAATTCCGCAACCTCAGCCCGAACCTTGCCCATCTCGTCAAGGGCGTGGTCCAACTCTATGTTGAGCACGGCGACCAAGTTGACCATGCTGTTCAGCCTGGGATTGCCCTCACCAACTGGTGAGACAATCACACCTCCAACACTGTCGGTCGAACGGCGAGGGTAGTACTTCAGGTCAAGGCCTTCAGCTACCCCGCTGAACAACAAGCAATACTGAGAAAGTGCCTATCGTGCTGCATCTTGCATGGCTGCCTCGGCAGTATCCCTCTCGGTAATAGAATAGTGCTCTGAGAAGGCTTCTGCACCCCGGAGATCATCGTCCAGACGGCGCACCAAGCAAGTAGCCTCCCACTGGTCCGGGTATAGCCCACGACGATGCTGGTAGACTACACAACGGTACTCAATAGACCATGTGTGCCGGTCGAAGGCCTGACACAACAGGGTATCGAGAGCGTCATGGAAGTGACACCCGTGAGCGGCGTCATGAGTGATGGGTCTAGCGATCCATCCCTCTGGCTCCAGCTCCTCCGAAAGCAACGTGTCGTGGCTCGAACTGCCACCAGCGTCATCATCATCTCTGTCTCCGTCTTCGTCAGGGTCTCCTCCAGCAGCCGGGATGCCCTGAGGTGGTGCAGGGGGCATCTCTAGCTGAGGTGCAGGGGAAGGAGGCCTCTCAGACTCCACTCCCCACTGAGGCGAGGGGGAAGAGTCCTGCTGCTCCTGCTCCTGCTCCTGGCGTCGGCACTCCTGCTCCTCGTGCAGGCAACGATGCAATCTCTCCAGATGATTGGACTGACCTAACACCGTGCGACGCAGGGGACGCTTCGCCAGGCGAGAAGGCAAAAAGGGGATCACAGACTTACGTGCAGTGCACCTGATACGTGCCATCTACAAAATACATCATAAGCACAAGAGTAAGAGTAGAACTATGAGACCAGAAAGTAAGCAGAAAGAAAAGTGAGACAAAACGTTTTGAGATAAGTAGATAACATAGAGTTGGTCAAGATGACCAACTTTTGAAAGAACTCTAAGGTCAAGGTAAGAGTAGAGGTCTATAGTCCTCAGGGAGACCATTCTAGTCTAGGTTAGAAGTCCTACAGTCAGCAAGGATTTGATACCACTTATGTCACACCTAGTTTCGGAAGGTAAACCGAATGCGAACCATGTACGTGTCAGGGTCCGAAACTCACGTACACGGTGATTACATAATTGGACATCATCACACAATGCTCGAAATAAATAGCGGAAAGGTATTTTATTACATCAAGATGTCCAAGACATCCACATAATCTATTACATAACCATTGTTCAACATAAGTATCGAAGTGCAGAAATACGAAACGTAGATGTTAAGCCTACACAGGCAGCTGACTGGGGGTTTGCCACTAAGAAAGAACTAGAACTCGTCATGTTCCTGGAACTCCTCGAAGTCATCCATGTTGCCAGCATCACCTCCTGAACATAGGGAACAGTGGGGACAACATGGGGTGGGGGTGGTGTGTAAAGCAAGGGTGAGTACACATCAACGTAATCAGCAAATGTCCCGTTTGGCTAAAGTGGACTAGACGTATGTGGAGTTTGAGGTTAAGCAATTGCTTTTAGTTGGTCAAGTATTTATTATTATTAGTAGATCCTAGTTTTAGGAATAACCCAGTTATTACCCAGAAGTACCTCCTCAAAAGAGGAAATACCAGAGATCAGATTTTGTAGCATCATTGTTAATCATCATCATAAAAGTGACCATTGTTCTTCTAATCGAAGAGGATCCCAAGGCTGCTCTTAACCGTGAGCTCGGCTGATATACCAGTTTTAACACTCTGCAGAGGTTTTACACTTTACCCACAAGTCATGATCCCTTTCCAGCCTGGGTTGTACAGACCCGATCTTCACTACCAAGGTGAATGATGTTATGTTATGCAAAATAATATTTTCGGCTTCACCGCTTATTTTTCGGTGTATCAGCGCTGACTTCTCGCTGTAAGTTCTGCATTCCCTTAGGAACGTCTTTTAAACTTCTTCGCCTTCTATTTCGGCGGTATTCGTGTTGACTTTTCGCGCTTCGCCTTATATTTCGGCGGTATTTGGCTCTGCATTCCCTTTGGAACGACTTTTGAGCAGAAAACTTACACTGCGCTCCCTTAGGAACAACTTTTTGTATCTTCGGCAAACTTACGCTGTGTTCCTTAGAATGACGTTTTTTAGCTTCGGTGATACTTGTAATGTGATTTTTAGCCCTGAGTTCCCTTAGGAACGACTTTTGTGCTTCAGCGACTTTTTGAACTTCGTGAGTCTGTGGAGAAGATATATTTTACTATGGCAAGAACGAAGCTATTACAGGAAATTGAAAATGACAAAAGAACTAGGTTTTCAATAATTGTTCCTTAAAACAAAATGACAGCGTATGTAAAAACTGTTTCAGGGGTAGGATATCTCTTAGTAGATATGCTTCAATTCTGGCACAGTACTGTTGACTGTGCGAGCTTCGGACTCCTCCCTGAAATCTCGCTGCTGATGGGTCTGTTGGCTCCCTTCTAGCTGCTGACCCCGTGAATATACAGGTTGTAGTGGTGGCAGAGGTGGGGGTTGTGGCCAAGATGCTTGTGGCTGACAAGCCGAAGCAACAGACGCTGCAGGATGGTTACCCACATACTCTGGTATGTAGGGTGAATGATACGAAGCAGTATGCATGACCTGCTTCGGCTGGTTCTGCTGAGCTGCGGCTTCTGCTATTTCCTTTTGTTTCTGAATGGTGACATGGCACATCCTTGTAGTATGGCCCTTGTCCTCACCACAGAATAAGCAATAAATTTTCCTGGGCTGATCCCCAAACCTTCCTCCGAAGCCCCTGGCGCCTTTACCTCTTGGAGCTGGCAACCGGAAAGAGCTTTGTTGCTGCCCTGAAGCTTGCGAGGAATATTGTGGCCTCTGTTGTTGACTTCCTCTGTCGTCACTCTGGGTGGAGGGGATTGACCTGACATGCCTTGGGTGGATTCTTCCTCCGAAGCCCCTGGTCATCTCAGAGAACCTGTAGGCTTCCTCCCTTCTTTGGCAAAAGTCATTGTTAGCGCGGATGTATTCATCCATCTTTTGAAGCAGCTTCTCCAAAGTCTGTGGAGGCTTTCTAGCAAAATACTGGGCAGTAGGTCCTGGACGAAGCCCCTTGATCATGGCCTCAATGACAATTTCATTGGGCACTATAGGCGCTTGTGCTCTCAAACGCAAGAACCTTCGGACGTATGCCTGGAGATACTCCTCATGATCTTGTGTGCATTGAAACAGAGCCTGAGCTGTGACTGGCTTCGTCTGAAAGCCCTGGAAACTTGTCACCAGCATATCCTTGAGCTTCTGCCATGAAGTAATAGTTCCTGGCCGAAGAGAAGAATACCACGTTTGGGCCACATTCTTAACTGCCATGACGAAGGACTTGGCCATGACAGCTGCATTGCCTCCGTATGAAGATATAGTTGCTTCATAACTCATCAAAAACTGCTTCGGGTTTGAATGTCCATCATACATGGGGAGCTGAGGTGGCTTGTATGATGGAGGCCATGGAATAGCCTACAGTTCTGCTGCCAAGGGAGAAGCATCGTTAAAGGTAAAGGTATCATGATTGAAGTCATCATACCATCCATCCTCGTTGAAGAAGCCTTCTTGATGAAGGTCCCTATGTTGGGGCCTTCGCTCTTGTTCGTCTTGAGCAAGATGGCGTACTTCAGTGGCTTCGTCAATTTGCCTTTGAAGATTAGCTACTCGGGCCATCTTCTCTTTCTTCCTTTGTACTTGTTGATGAAGCATCTCCATGTTTCTGATTTCTTGGTCCAACTCCTCCTTGAGTGTTGGACTAGTGGCCTTCCTCTTCTGGCTTCGGGCCTCTCGAAGAGAAAGGGTCTCCTGGTTTGGGTCCAGTGGCTACAGAGCAGCAGCCCCTATCGCTGAAGCTTTCTTCGGTGGCATGACAAAGGTCAGTGCTTGCCGAAGGTGGTCGAAAAGGATTCACCAGAGGTGGGCGCCAATGTTGGGGACTTGTTCTCAAATGCTATGAGTTAAGAACAAGGCAACACAAAAAATGTCAAACGTTAATGCCCTTCGTCCTTCGAGACATTATTTCCCTTAGGATATAATGATCTTCAGATGAAGGTCATGAAAGACATACCTTCATCATTCGATATGCGATAATAAAAGGAGAATCATATAGAATGTAAGAGATAACATGAATAATTATGTAATATTATCTGCTCATTTTTACTTTATTATCATGGACAAATATAAATGATATTACATTACAAGTGTACCTTCGGCTTGATAGAAGGTAAAAATACAAGTGTGACGCACGAGCAAATACAAGTCATCGTGAACAGTATGGGGGCACTGTTCATCTATTTATAGGCACGGGGCGCAGCCCATGTAAAATTACACCCATGCCCTTTACATCTACTAATGACTCTATAATGATCCATCGAGGTCTAAATGGCGTTTTCCCTTTTAAGTCGGTTCCCTTTTCTGCTGTCATGCCGAAGCTCCCTTGCGCGTAGCTTCGGCGCTACGTCAACCTTCGTATTCTTTGTGCTTCTCACACTGTGATTCTGGTCCGAGTCCGAAGGTACCTGTTCATGTATTATACTTGTTGGGACCATGCTTCGTCGCCGAAGGTCCTGCGAAAAGGAAACAGCTTCGGCTGAAGCTGCTTAAACGTAATGTCGAAAGTATCATTCATGAAGCTTCAGTATTACAGCATGTTTGAAGATGAGGGATCGAACCGACTTAGAGATAGAATGACCTTTTAGTCCATAAGGGTCTGAGTCAATGTTGTAAACTTTTATGAGGGGCATGATTGTAATTCCTCACGGGCTGTGTCCTGTGCCTATAAATAGTGAACAGTATTCCTTTACTGTTCACGGATTCCTATAATTGCTAACGCATCACTCGGAAATTATTGTTTGTCAAGGCAAAGGTATAAATGTACCTAAACGTTGTATTCAAATATCTTAAATTCATATAATAAGATATGTGAATGATGTCATTTATTTTCAATGTATTTATCTTTAATGTTCCATGTTTCACTTTACTTTGTATTATCCTTATAAGTTTAATTACGAAGGTGAAACCTTCGTAATATTATGTTCGTGGCCTTCGTCCGAAGTTCATTAAATCCTTGTGGAGATAATGCTTCGGCGGACGAAGGGCATTGATATTTAACATTTTATGTTGCCTTGTTCTTAATTCATAGCATTTGAGAACAAGTCCCCAACATTGGCGCCCACCTCCGGTGAACTCACTTCCACTTTTTTGAGCTGATGGCTTCGTTCAACAATCAAGCTGGAGCTGCTTCGGCTCCGAAGCTGGTTCTCCCGATAACAGGCAGTTCATGCTCAGAGCCAGGCAACAAGAAGCAGAAGAAGGAGGCACAGAGAAGGGTACAACATGTCGGGGTGCAAGGACCCTTTATCAAGTCAAGATGGTCTCACATTCCAATTACCTTCTCTCAAGAGGATCTTCAACTCAAGGATTACCCACACAACGATGCTATGGTTATCTCTTGTGTGATCAAAAGATTCCTGGTCCATAATGTTTTGGTTGATACAGGCAGCGTAGCTAATATCATATTTGCTAAGGCCTTCAGACAGATGCAAGAGCCCGAGGACAAAATCCATGATGCCACACATCCCCTTTGTGGCTTCGGAGGAAGACAGATCGTAGCACTTGGAAAAATCACAATGCCAGTAACCTTCGGATTCATTAACAACACAAGGACTGAACAAATTGTATTTGATATTGTTGACATGGAATACCCTTACAATGCAATCATTGGTCGTGGTACTCTCAATGCCTTCGAAGCAATTCTTCATCCAGCATATCTTTGCATGAAGATACCTTCGGACCAAGGGCCCATTGCTATTCATGGAAGTCAGAAAGCTGTCAGAAGAGCCGAAGGAAATTGGACAGATTCAAAAGCAATCCATAATATAGATGGAGCTGAAGCTTGTGAGCAATATAAGTTCAGAAGGGAAAAGCTGCTTCGGCTGATCAGCCGAAGCCCATGCTCTTGTGTGAGGATATAGCAGCGCAGAAGGTGCTCTTGGGATCTCAACTGTCCGAAGAGCAGGAAAAAACCTTGATAAGGTTTTTGTTCAACAACAAAGATGTTTTTGCTTGGTCAGCTAATGATCTTTGCGAAGTCAACAGGGATGTTATTGAACACTCGCTCAATGTTGATCCATCCTTCAGACCCAGAAAGCAGAGGCTTCGGAAGATGTCTGATGACAAGGCCGAAGGTGCTCAGAATGAAGTGAAAAGACTCCTCAGTGCCGGAGTTATCAGAGAGGTAAAATACCCAGAATGGTTGGCTAACACTGTTATGGTAAAGAAGGCCAATGGTAAATGGAGAATGTGTATCGATTTTACTGATCTCAATAAGGCCTGTCCGAAGGACGAGTTTCCATTGCCAAGGATAGATTCCCTAGTTGATGCAGCAGCTTCATGAGAGCTTATGAGTCTGCTGGATTGTTATTCAGGCTATCACCAAATTTGGATGAAGAAGGAGGATGAACCGAAAACCAGCTTCATAACCCCTAGTGGAACATATTATTGTTACCTTCGGATGCCTGAGGGGCTTAAGAATTTTGGAGGAAGCTTCAGCAGAATGACAACGAAGGTTCTTCATTCCCAGATAGGCAGAGATGTGCTAACTTATGTTGATGATATCATTGTAAAAAGCACGAAGCAAGATAATCACATTGCTGATCTGCAGGAGACCTTCGCTGATTTTAGACAGGCTGGTTTAAAGTTGAACCCAGAAAAATGTGTCTTCGGAGTGAAGAAAGGGAAATTTCTTGGCTGTCTAGTCTCAACAAAAGGGATTGAAGCTAATCCAAACAAAATCGAAGCTATCCTTCGAATGGAGCCACCAAGTACAAAGAAGGGGGCTCAAAGATTGACAGGAAGACTGGCATCTCTCAATAGATTTATATCTAGATCAGCAGAGAGAAACTTACCATTTTTCGAAGTACTGAAATCAGCTGAAGTTTTTCAATGGGGACCAGTTCAGCAGAAAGCCTTCGAAGAGCTGAAGCAATATTTGATAGACCTAACAACACTAACTCCACCAACGCCAGGGGCTCCTCTGTTATTATGTGTGGCAGCTTCGCATCAGCGGTAAGTGCAGCACTCGTCCAGGAGAAGCTTGAAGGCCAAGTCAAAAAGCAAGCCCCAATATACTTCGTATCGGAAGTTCTTAGTCTATCAAAGAAAAATTATACGGAATTGGAGAAGGTACTATATGCTATTTTGATGGCCTCCAGGAAGCTTCGGCATTATTTTCAAGCTTACAATATAATTGTTCCTTCTTCACAACCATTGAAGGACATCATGAGAAATCGAGAAGCTACTGGAAGGATTGGAAAATGGGCTGCAGAGCTCAATGAATTTTGTATTGATTATGTGCATAGGTCTTCAATTCAATCCCAAGCGTTGGCAGACTTCATTGCTGACTGGACGCCAGGGGCTCAAGAGGAAGAAACGAATAAAGATGCCGAAGTATGGATAGTGTTTTGTGATGGGTCTTGGGGAACCTTCGGAGCAGGAGCAGCTGCTGTGTTGGTTTCACCTTCCAAAGTTAAAACTTGTTATGCGACAAGACTTGATTTCAATTGCACAAACAATATTGCTGAGTACGAAGCTCTGCTCTTGGGTCTTCGGAAGTTAAAGACAATGGGAATCAGAAGGGCCATTCTTAAAACTGATTCCCAAGTTATTTCTGGTCATATTGACAAAAGCTACAAAGCAAGAGATCCGAAGCTTGAAAAATATTTAGATACAGACCGAAGGATTGAGGCTTCCTTCGAAGGATTCTCTGTTAAAATTATTCCTCATGGAGAAAATGAATATGCTGATCTATTAGCCAAGTCAGCAGCACATGGGCTGCCCTTACCTTCGGAAGTATTTTTCGAAACAATAAAAGCACCTTCAGTCGAGCTTCTTGAAAGAGCAGTCCTCAACATATCCCCTGTTTATAGTGAAGATTGGAGAACTAAGATCATCTCTTTCCTTCAGGGCAATTTTCTTTCAAATGACGAAGCTTATAACAGGAGGATAGAAGCAAGAGCTCGACCATATGTCATAATAGAAGGGGAATTATACAAGCGGGGGGTATGTTCCCCGTTACTCAAGTGTTTATCCAGAGCCGAAGGCATAGAATTGATGAAGGAAATACACGCAGGCCTGTGTGGATCTCACATTGGATCTAGGCCTTTGCTCGGAAAAGTTTTTCATCAAGGATTTTATTGGCCAAAGGCAGCTTCGGATGCAGCGGATTTAGTTCAAAAGTGCGAAGGTTGTCAGAAATGTGCAAGAGATCAAAAACAACCTTCGTCTTTAACTCAATTAATACAACCCACTTGGCCGTTGCAAAGGTGGGGCCTTGATTTGCTAGGTCCATTACCACCAGCACAGGGGAACTTAAGATATGTTGTAGTGGCAGTGGAATATTTTTCTAAGTGGATTGAGGCAAAGCCTTTAGCCACAATAACTTCGGTTACTATTCAAAAGTTTTTCTGGCAAAATATTGTTTGTCGCTTCGGAGTGCCGAAGGCTATTACTGTGGATAATGGGACACAATTTGATTCTGAAGCTTTCAGAGAATTTTGCGATCAAATTGGCACGAAGATTCATTTTGCATCAGTTCGACATCCGAAGTCAAACGGACTTGTTGAAAGAGCTAATGGGATCATAATGACAGGGATAATGAAGCTAATCTTCAATCAGCCCAGGGGAAAGTGGCCAGAAGAATTAATCAAAGTGGTGTGGAGCCATAACACAGCAGTGTCAAGATCAACAGGTTTTACGCCATTCAAACTATTGTTTGGTGACGAAGCAATAACCCCGGAAGAAGCCAAAGCAGGATCAATAAGAATAGTAGCTTCGGCAGAAGGCGAATATGCAGTTGATCACTCTGTGGAAAAAGATGCTATAGAAGGGATCAGGCTTCAAGCTGTGAAAAACATCAACAAATATCAAGCTGAAACAATAAAATGGCGTGACAGAAAGGTTAGGCTGAAGAACATTGAGCCAGGACACTTGGTGCTTCGAAGAATAGCCAACCCTGAGACAGTAGGCAAATTGCAGCTGAAGTGGGAAGGACCTTTTTTGGTAGCATCTTCGTCAAGACCCGGTTCCTATAGATTGAAGGATATGGACGGCAACGACATTCCTAGATCATGGAATGCGGATGAGATTTGGCGATATTATGTTTAGCTTGATGTAATTTTCTTTTTCTATTCTTTTTTGTGGCACCCTTTTCCTTTCCAAAGGGGGAGAAAGGTTTTTAATGGGGCCACAACATGTAATTTTCCTTATTTTAATTCTATAAGAGTGATATCCCCCAAAAATGTAAATGTGAATGCAAAGGAAAAAAGAAAAGAAAACAGGGAGAAGCTCAAAAGTCGTTCCTAGGGGAATGCAGAGCTTACAGCGAAAAATAAACGCTGATTCCGCCGAAAGTAAAAGGCGAAGAAGCTCCTAAGGGAGGCTTACAGCGAAAAATAAACGCTGATTCCGCTGAAAGTAAAAGGCGAAGAAGCTCCTAAGGGAGGCTTACAGCGAAAAGTCAACACTGATACACCGAAAAGTAAACGGCCAAAAGATTTGAATCATTCCCAAGGGGATGAAGGGCTATGATTATGGTTTTTGAATATATGTTTCGGTATTCATTTGCACGATACATTACATCATGTCATTTGCATTCATAAACATTAATTTAGACATATATAGAATCATCATCATATCACACAAAAAAGACAGATGCTTCGGCAATGAGGAAAAATTTCGAAGAAAGAGAAAATTTTTCATGCTTCGTTGTGTACGAAAAGAAGGGAAGGTGTTTTTCGCCTTCGGCTCAAAAAGAGAAGTTTCGTCCACAGCAAAGCAGATTGTACACGGATAAAGGAGACAAAATATATTACAAGGTATGTACAAATTTACATAAGTTTTTTCCATAATTATATTACAAAGATCCCTTCAGAATTTTTTGTAGGAAAGTCTATTATAGCAACTATCAAGCTTCAGGCCGTCATACTTCAGCTTCGTCATACTTCAGCTTCGTCATCCTGCACATATTAAAGAGCAGAATAAGAAAGGTGCAAATTTCAAGGAGAAGGTAAAAGTAACAAATATAAGTTTCTTACCGGCTTAAGGTGACTTCGAGCTTCGTCACCAGCCATCCTTCGCCCGCCATTTACCCAAATCTGGGTCATAAATCTATTTCCGATGCTTCGGGCTAGGCTCGGGATATCAATCAAGTCTGCTGCTGACAAGCTGAGGTTTGGTCTATTCACAATTTTTCCGTGCGTACAGCCAGCCTTCAGAAAAGCGGCAGCTGTGCCTCGAGAAGCTACCAGGGCACAGAAATCGGCATGCCCACCAATAACTTCGTCAAGAGCATCAACCTCGCCTTCAATATGTTCCAAGGTGCTGGGCAGGTTTTCGGCTGAAGGTGAAAAATTTTCAGAACTGGCTCCGATATAGTGAAATACATCCTTGAGCCGCTGCACGCATCGGCTGCCGAAATTTAGGCATTTCTCTTGGAGATCCTTCAATGATTTTTGCAAATTTGAATTTTTCTCGACCTCAGTCTTGAGACTTGCTTCAAGCTTCTCCTTTTCTTGCTCATATTTTTCTGACTTTTTGAGTAGTTCATTCTTTAAACTGTCATTTTCGGCTTGGACCTCAGCCAAGGAGCGTTCCATAGACTGAATAATAAAGTCTTTCTTCTCTAAAGCACCTTCGTGTTCTTTAGCCATAATTTCAAGATCTTGAATGGCGAAGTCCTTCTTCTTCAGAACAGCTTCGTAATTTTCAACTTTTTCTTCTAAATCTTTGATGATAGCTTTGTTCTTCTCCTCTTCAAGATCTTGTTGCATTTTTAGCACTTTACTTAATAATATACTCTGCCAAAACAACCTTCGTCAGAAAAACACATAAAAAATAATAACAATAATAAAATAATAATAATATTTTTACCTTAAAATGCGCATAGAGCAAGCTGCCGGCGACATGATGTCGCTGGTACCTGCAGAGGTTTGCTTCTATCTTCGGCAGGCCAACGCTTTTGGAGAGGGTTCTAACAATTTTGGCCTCGGTGCGATTAGGAAGGCATCTTAGCTTCCCTTCGTTGACCCCACCAAATAGCGTAGCCCCTCATTTATATCCGCAAGATATGGCATATTTTTTGAACTCTTCTTTTTCGGCGTCTGTTAACTCTTGTCCAAGCAAATCTTGAAAGTTAAAATCTTCTTCCTCCGAAATTTCATCAATCTGCTCTTTCCCCTTTTCAGTTGCCGTGTTCACCGCAGCCACAGCAGCTTCTTCAGCCATTTTCAAAAGAATATTGTCAATAACTTCCAGTGTGGTTTCCAGGTTTGAATCTTCGGTGGCCTCGGCTTCGGCTCCAGTAGCTTCGGCTCCGGTAGCTTTGGCTCCGGCAGATGCAATTTCAGTGATTTCAGCCCCGGTAGCTTCGGCTGCGGCGGCTTCGGCTTCGGCGGTTTCGGCAACAACAATTTTTGACGCCGATACCGGTGGCGGCGTCTGATGAATCACATCTGTCACTTGGATAATTCTGCGTTTTTTCGGCTTTGCAGGACTTTCTGCTGCCGAAGCTTCTTTGTCCTTCTGAAAAAACTTCGTCAGTTCCGGTGCCAGCGGACTTAGCTTGACAGGCAAAGATTCAGTCATTACCTTCAGAATTTCTTCTACTTCGGCAGCAGAAGGTGTCGCAAGAACTTCCTCATCTCGGACCAATCTCTCTGGTTCTGGAGATGCAGGCTTTGGAGATGCAGGCTTTGGAGATGCAGCTTTTCTTTTTCTTGGAGCAACTACCTTCGGTTCAAACTTTTCTTTCTTCTTTTTTGGTTGATCTTCATCGTCTTTAATTAAAGTGATAGCTACTCTTTTCCTTTTCTGCCCTTCGGCACCCTTGTCTAGCCGCTCGTAGTCAGGGTATTCAAAGCCTATAGCATCAAGCACTCTGTTTAGCCTTCGTTTCGGCCGGGTGCCGAAGGCTGCTGTCATCAATTGATCCTCTTTTTTAGAATAATTACCAAGAATTTCAGTACTCATCACTTCGATTGTTTCGAGCCATTCTTGGCAGGGTGCTTTAAAATATTTCTTGAACTTATAGTGGTAGGGCAGGCGGACAAGCTCCCCATCCTTCTTCTCTCTTTCGAGCTTCGGCATAGCCCATTCCTTCATAGTTGGAAATATTTTGAATGCCAGAAATTCCTGCACCAAATCTCTAGTGCCAATGTGCTCTGCAATAATCCTGAATTCAGCCAATGCGATTTGCGTTGGACCTTCTGGTGTCATACTGCATCGGGGTCTGGTTTCTCCGAAGATCAGTTCAAGCGGACTCTGTACCAGCTTCTCCTTGTCATCATCAACTTTGACGTAGAACCATTCCGATTTCCAGCCTGCCGGCCACTTGCTTCGGTAGCTGATCACAGGAAATTTTGTAGTTTTCCGATAGGCAAAATTGTAACAACCAAAATTTTCATGTAACCCATCCTTTCTGGCCTTGGTTTGGTAATGTAGCTCGTGCACTCGGCAGAAACCTTCGGAAAACGGTTCCACCCCCTGGCTTCGGAGAGCCCAAATATAAACACTAAGCCTAACAATAGCGTTAGGAGTTAGTTGATGAAGATAGATCCCAAACTTCTTTAGCACATCAACAATCATCCTATTCAAAGGAAATATCAAACCAGCTTTGAGGAAACTCTTGAAAATCACTATTTCATCTTTCTGTGGCTTCGGGGTAGTCTCTTCTCCACCAAAGCGAATCAACTTTTTCTCATCTTCGCTAAAATAGCCCGAATTCACCATTTTAGGAAAATCGGCCTTAGAGATGGTTGACTTTCCGAAGTCCAGGTGGCTAGGCTTGCTTGGTACTGCGATACTGTGATCACCTTCAGAATCAGTCTCTTCAATATCTGCTTGTTCTGCTTCGGCAGCAGGGGTGTCTTCCGATGTCACCAACCCAGATCGCCTCATTGCTTCCGAGATGGGAACAGTTTCCACAGCTTCGGCTTCGTCTCCTTCACGCTCAGCCCTAGCAGTAGAACACACTCTGGCCATTTGATTTTGAATTTCTTGAAAATTTCTTGGAAATTAACAACTTTTCTTTCGAAGCTCTTCTTCTGACGAAGCAGAAACTAAACTGGAGCTTCGTTTGAATGCGAAAGTCAAGCTTCGGCTATGGTTAAAATTTTTGGCAGCAAAACAGTGCAATAGCAATGAATGCCGTGGTAACTTTACACCTACCCGTCTGTTTATATAGTGTTGCAGGTAAGAAGGTGAATCGTTAGGATTTTTACACCAGGCAAATAGTTGCTCGCACCCGCTGCACGGTGGGCCGCAAAAACCAAAATAGTGAACCTGCATGGTGGGACCGCTACGCGCTCGAAAACTGTATCGTTTCTCGACAACGAGCTCAGGGAAGGTGTTTTTCGGACCTTCGGCTTCCTGAAGCCTAAGAGACTTTTTTCACGGATCAAGCTCGTTACGAAAAACGATCTAGCACCGCGAAGGGGCTACTGTTGGGACCATGCTTCGTTGCCGAAGGTCCTGCGGAAAGGAAACAGCTTCGGCTGAAGCTGCTTGAACGTAATGACGAAAGTACCATTCATGAAGCTTCGGTATTACAGCATGTCCGAAGATGAGGCATCGAACCGACTTAGAGATAGAATGACCTTTTAGTCCATAAGGGTCTGAGTCAATGTTGTAAACTTTTATGAGGGGCATGATTGTAATTCCTCACGGGCTGTGTCCTGTGCCTATAAATAGTGAACAGTATTCCTTTACTGTTCACGGATTCCTGTAATTGCTAACGCATCACTCGAAAATTATTGTTTGTCAAGGCAAAGGTATAAATGTACCTAAACATTGTATTCAAATATCTTAAATTCATATAATAAGATATGTGAATGATGTCATTTATTTTCAATGTATTTATCTTTAATGTTCCATGTTTCACTTTACTTTGTATTATCCTTATAAGTTTAATTACGAAGGTGAAACCTTCGTAATATTATGTTCGTGGCCTTCGTCCGAAGTTCATTAAATCCTTGTGGAGATAACGCTTCGGCGGACGAAGGGCATTGATATTTAACATTTTATGTTGCCTTGTTCTTAGTTCATAGCATTTGAGAACAAGTGCCCAACAATACTCCAGAAGCATTGTTAAATCATGTTTTTGAGGACCTTCGGAAGACGAAGGCCCCCAACATGTGCAGACAGTGAGTGAAACCATTTTATTTAAATAGAGAATAATTCTATGAGCATTTTGCAATTTGAATCACTAAATTTGGAGTTCATATGCAAAAGTTATGAAATAAACAAGTTTGGGAATTCAAAATATGAAATTAGGGCTAATTCGGTGAATATTTAAAAGTCCAGGGCTAAATCTGCAAGATTACAGGGGTCTGCGCACGAAAACCAGGGATGACAGGTTGATTTCCTAAAACCAGGGGGTTTCTTTAAGAAAACTACCGCGCGAAGGGGTATCGGGTGAATCTAACCGCTAGATCAGAAACCTAGATCTGTGGCTGAGGACGCGCGCGCGGGCGGGCGAGCGCTGACAAGCGGGCCAGGGGTGTCAGCGACCGAGGGGAAGAGCGCGCTGACCGAGCGGGTCCAGCGCTAGAGGGGAAACAAATGGCTACATGGGTCCGAGGGGGTCCGAGCCGTTCAATCAAGATCGGACGGGGGAAGGAGTCCGAAGGGGTTCGAGCCGTTCGATCAAGATCAGACAGGGGAAATCAGACCGGGGAAACAGACGTGCGCAAAGCGGTACCCGCGGTCCAAGCCGTTCGATCTGAATCGGACGAAGGGGATCAGGCCGAGAGGGTGGAATGGCTGCAGGCGGTGCTGCTCCTCTCTGCGGCGGTGAGGTCACCGGAGTTGAGGTAGGCGCGGGCTACATTGGCTCTGGGGTCGCTGGAGTTGGGCAGAGAGGAAGAGGGTGCCACGGCGAACTCTGTGGCGGGGAAGAGGCCATGAATCCACAGGCAGAGAGGGTAGAACGGCAGTGAGAAGGTCTTGGGCAGGCCAGAGCAACTCCGGTGAGCGATTCCGGCCACGGGGAGGGGACTTAAGGCGCGCTAAGGCCTTGGCTAACTTCAGCAGAGGCAGGAGCAACACAGGAAACTACTCCGGTGAACTAGACTAGGCTAAATCGGCCGGCCACCACGCGAGCATGGTGGACCGCCACGACCGAGCACCGGCGAAGGTGAAATTCGACGAACACAGGGCGCAATAAGGGAAATTGGGCATGGGGACGGGTATCTCACCTCAGGACGGAGCTCAGGGAGGCTTGGAGCGGTCTCCGGCGAGCTAGATGGTCGAGAACACGGGCGCGGATCTCCGGCGGCATCTGGCGGCGAGAGCAGAGCGCGAGAGAGGGCGGGGTGTGTGAAATGAGGCGAGGGGTGTGCGCGGGGCACTGGCGGGGCTCTAAAAAGGGAGCTGGGCGCGTGGGTGGGCGTCGTGGCCAAGAAACCCGACGACGTGCGCAAGTGCGCACGTGTCGGTCCACAGCGAGAGCGGAGGGGGCGGAATTGACAAGGCAGGCCCACGACGCAGAGAGAGAAAAAGGGACACGCGGGGCAACAGCTCGACAACTGGCGAACCGGGCCCGCGAGGCAGAGAGAGAGAGAGTGAGCGGGTGAAGGAAACTGGCGCCGACAGGTCGGCCCCACTGGGCAGCGAGCGAGAGAGAGAGGGCACGAGCGAGGGAAAACTGCCGCTAACAGGCGGGGTCCGCCTGTCAGGCGGCGCGGGCGCGCGGGCGTGCGGCCTGGCTGGGCTTAGCTGCGCCGACTGGGCTGCTTTCTCCTTTTCTTTTTCTCAGGATTTTCTAATTCCTTTTCTATTTCTTTTCTATAGGGTTTTCAAATCCAAATTCAAACTAGATTTCAAATTCAGATAAATTCAAACTTGTGCAACACTTCAAAGAATATTTTAAGCTCAGCATGATGCAACATGTCATGACTCATAAGGTTTTGACAAAAAATAAGTAATTAATCTCTACTAGTTTAAGCTATTTCTAATCAAAAAGGAAAAAGGAGAGAGGATCTAGAGAGAGAGAAAGCCTATAGTGAGAAAAAGGAAGAGTAACACATGATTTTGGGTGATAATTAGAAAGAAATTTGATACCCCCAAAATCAGGGTGTTACAGACCTATCCCCCTTAAAAGAATCTCGCCCTCGAGATTCAGGGCTGTCTAGAAAAGAGCTCAGGGTACCTGGCTTTCAAATCATCTTCTCTTTCCTAGGTTGCTTCTTCTTCTGAGTGGTGACCCCATCTGACTCTGCACATCCTGATGGTACTTCTCCGAGTGACCCGATCTGCTGTCTCCATAATTTGAGTTGGCTTCTCAATATAAGTCAGATCCTCTTGAACTTCAAGATCCTCTGCTAGCAACTGCTCTTCTGGCACTCTCAAGCATTTCTTCTATGCCACATGGAACACATCGTGCACGGCGGACAGATTCTCTGATAAGCTAAGTTGATAAGCCAGTTCTCCACGTCTTGCTTGAATCTGATACGGGCCGATATAGCGAGGTGCTAGCTTGCCTTTCACTCCAAACCTTTTGGTTCCTTTGATGGGTGACACCTTCAATTAGACATAGTCTCCCACTTCAAAACTGAGTTCCCTTCTTCTGGTGTCAGCATAGCTTTGCTGTCTAGACTGCGCTGCCTTTAAATTCTCTCGGACCATTCTGATGTTCTCTTCGACTTCAAGCAAAATATCTAGACCGAACACCTATCTTTCACCAGGTTGGTCCCAATGCAAGGGAGTCCTGCAATTCCTCCCATAGATCGCTTCTGTCGGTACCCTGAAATAGGGGTACCCCTTATTATTATGGCCGAACCACCCGAATTATTCCAGCTTAAGTGCCCAAGTCGCACCCTTAAGGGCAGCAACACACTTAAACAGGAATAACCCGTCAGTCCCTCGGATTTAGTCCGATAAAGCCACTTATCCAGGATCGAATACCACTAGCTCACACGAAGGTGAGGCACATAGAAAGACAATAAAACATAATACCACAAATTTAATAAGTATCATTAGTTATTACATTATCGGAGTTTCAGAAATAATAACCATAAATTTTAATGCAGTGGAAATAACTAACGGAGAAAACCGAGTAACATGGCGAAGCCTGGCCACGCTACTCCTCCTGGTCCTCTCCTGCGGAAGCAGTAATCCACTCGACCGTCTATCCCGGTGGCAGGGATGGAGGCCAAGTCACACCAGCAACCAATCACCCTAAGGGGTACCTGCAAAAATTATGCCACAAGCAAGGCTGAGTATACTAATACTCAGCTAGACTTACCCGGTGTGAGGAGTCTACTCCTCTACCTCTAGACATGCAGCTGTTTGGCTGAGGGGTTGGGTTGCCAAAAGCACTAGCTGAGTCTAAAAATCAAGTTTTAGCTTTCTCAAGTTTTAGTGTAACTCTCTTAATACTAAATGTGTACTATCTACTCATTCATGGTATCAAGCAAATTAGCAATCAACACTTTTTGCCAAATCATCATATTTCCACTTGTTACTAAATGCAGTACAATGGATCAAGCAGTCTCATTAGCTGCGAGAAGCAGACGATTCGAATCGAGTTTTTATCCTTGCAAGGTAAACCTAAACACACGACGTGGCGAGGCACTCCGTCCCCACACACATCAACCGTCCCCATCGATTCCCTGGCAACAGATCAGGGCTCATCGCCATGGCATACAATGCCTCACTGACCCCGACTGCCGTCGTGCAGTGACCACACTTGTACCCACCATAACCGGAATGGGAGACCACGTCTCAGGTCGCGTGAGGGGATATGTCTACGGGCAGGTTCAATCAGGTACTAGGCTTACCGATTTACCATATTTCTCGGCATATGTTTAGTACATTCAAACGCTTGACACAGGTATCCGCATGTTAATCCTTATTCCAATTTCATCTCGTAGACCACGCATCCCCATGGATCTGTGTCCACAGACCAATCATCAATATGATATGAAAGTGGGTACAACCAATTCCTGACCTCGCGCGAGTGCTAGAAAAATCACTCGACTTCTACCGAGATTCCTAATTAGCAAAGCAGCTACTCGACCTAGCATACTAGTATCCATCTCAACAAAGATTTCTGAGTTCATGCAACTAGGGTTTCAATCAACTCCTACACTTAAGTGCACAATACAAGCCTACAAACATTAAGTGTAGTAAAATATCATATAGAACAGGTTATGCATAAAACCGGGGCTTGCCTTTAATTTAACACTTAGATAGTGTTGGCTGGGTGGCACTCGTTTGGCGAGCATCTACTGGTCATGTCCATCATTCTTCAGGTCGTCCACCAACTGCATCTTGTGGTTGGCACCACATCAGTTGCTCGATCATCATCTCTCGGTCCTATATGAGATGCAAGATGCATATGTATGAATATAATGAAAGCATGAGATATACAAAGACACAACGGCAAACTAAACATTAAATGAGAAGACACCGCAGACAACCACATGTTAGCTTTAGTTATCTGCACTTCATCGAGCGCACAACATCAACACCACTGGAAGGACGACGAATAATACCTATACTTAACCAACGCAACACGACATCACAAGTGCAAGCATTTATTTAGTTGCTACAGCTTTTCATTAGTTCTTATATTAATCACACAAAAGCATCACCGACCACAAAAGTCCAACCAAGACAACGTAAGCTTGAATACGACATAGGCATCACTAACTACGGAACATCTATATCATAATCAACTAGAGCAAGAAACATACAAAACATGACACACGTGCATTACTAAGCTTAGTCATGGCAAGTCTACATTACTTAAGTGTCAACCAAACATTTTTAGCAAATAGGGTGAACTAAACATTCATTTGCTCACATGCAGATTTTTGGACAGCAATACAGCAGTCACTTGTTTCAGTCATAACTCACAAGATATTTAACCAAAAATAGTAAACTAGGACTTTCTAGAAAGCTTGAAAAGTGCTTTACAACTTTGGTATTGTCATCACAGCATGATTAAACACTTAGCAAGGTCAAAAGGCGTTAACACAACAGCGCTGTCCAGATTTGGACAGATTCAGACTTGTGACTTTAAAAATTCACAACTAGAGATTCAGACATCTAAACAAGTTGATCCTAGACTTTTTGGAAAGCTAATTAAATGTTATACAAATTATTTATAAACATCTTAAGGTGATTCAATGTTTAACTAAGAATAAATGACACTAGAAGGCTTTGCTGTCCAGAATGGGACAGATTCAGTCTTCAGACTTTAAACATCCATAACTAAATCTTCAGATCACCAAAAAGAGTGATCTAAGACTTTTTGGAAAGCTTGGCAAAACCACTACATAACTTTTATAATCCCCAAGAAGTGATTCCATGTTGAACTGAATCTAACAATTCAGTTTTAACACAAGCAAGATCAGAAAAGCATCTACAACTTTATTATAACGACCATGAACAGATTGCAACATTAAATTAGGCAAACAATGCAGTTTCTGAAATCTGTACAGAATTTGGGCAGATTCAGTTACTAAATTTGTAAAAAGCATAACTCCTAAACCGTTAGATCTATGGCTGTCAAATTTTAACACCAGTAAGATAATAAAGTTATCTACCACTTTTCTATAGCACATATCTACAGAAAATACAATTTGGTTCATCAAACATACAGCACAACTAAAACAGTGTGTGCAGCCCAAAACAGAAATTAATAAATTTCAGCTCCTATACAATTCAAGAATTGCCATGTTCTAGAGACTTGAATTATTCTAACACTTTGACAATTGTTAGAGTTAAAATAACTAAATGAGAAATAACATGTAGACTTACTAATTTTTATACAAGTTATTTCGCGCGCTAGAACTAACATACACATTTAATCAACGCATTCACCACAATCATCAATTTCGGCATACATGTATATCAAAACGCTTTTCACCCACTAGTTCGCATTTTAGTTTAGACACCATATGAGCACTACAGATTTTTACCCGCGATCATAACCATGCGCATTTAGACTACAACAAGTAAATCACTGTGACTACGATCTTACCCAAAGACATCTATTAATTCGGCTAACTAGCGCAACAACATAGGCCGCTATACATCCTACACGTCGACTTGCCTCTTATTATCGTAATCTGAGACAACACATTTATAACGAACACTTAACGAAATCGACTCCTATTTAACTTGAGCTAGCTAATCATAGTAGAAGACTTAGCGAACCATTTTAGACATCGCAACTCAAAAAATGGGTGGGAGCAGGTTACTTAATGTTTCTTAACCTTTTCTCAACTTAAACTGGACAACACACAAGTCACTTAAAACACCATATTTTAGGGGGTCTAACATAAAGGCTTTAACACCTGGCCTAAAACTCCGTAAGACTTACACTGGCTACTGAAGGACCTACAGCACCCATGTGCATATGTTATCGGACTGTTCTTCAATTTTAGCAAGGATTGACTCATGAACGCTACTCGCCTCCAATAATTATTGGGCTGCGATAACTCTCATATAAGACCTCTAATCGATCAACAAGATATTTATTTATCCAAAGGGAATGGAATGCAATAATTTATAAAGCTAAGCATCGATCTGTCATACAACAAAAATCATGACAACACCGACAGATACTATCCACTATTCGTTGAAAAATTAAACTTACTTCTCGCTTGCCACTACATCACTCCTCGATCACACAACCATCACGAGCATCCTTCAAACGATTATATAATAGCAACCTAAACGTCGTGTTACACAATACATACATCTTTCCTCGCCGCGAGTATAACCATATTTCGGCATATACCCGCGCACCTCAAATAAATATCTCATGCCACCACTACTATATCACACCACGGCACACACACACCTATGTGCACTAATTAAATCCTCGCATCCCCTGTATTTCCAATTTACTCATCACATTAAACAACACAACATGTTTGCTTACCAAAACATGAAGGCAACCTTGCTACGACATATGACCAAAACATTTTATACCCACACACCTTCCAACACCAATGTACATCACATCGACTAAAATATAATTGTACCACTACAAATCGCACACATCAAACAACACATCGCACATATTCCTATCGAAATATAAAAACATTCGAGTTCTTTTCTACTTCTTTTTCCCTCGCCACAAACTTCAATCCATACCAATACATTTTCTTACACATATACACACATGCACAACATCGACCAAAGCTTAAATAGATTAATCCACAAAATACCAAGTGAACAACCTGTACGAACCGAGACTAGTCACATGGGTTGTCCACACGGCTCCGCGTTTCGTTGAACGGGCAAAGCACGAAGCACGGCGTCGACCACTAGCTGCGATTAGACACATACAATAGTTCAACATTTTTACTGAGCACACAAAAAATAGCAGCAAGGGCAGCGGGGGTTTTCTCACCACGGGTTTCGACAGCGTCGCGAATGGGGCTGCGCAGCGAGCATGAGAGTGACGACATGCGATGAGGGAACTGGAGAACGAACGGGAGGGCTGCTGCAGCGCGTGGCTTGCTGCGCATTTTGTCGAACACCTACGGCGTGTCGCTTTTGTGGGGCTGCGGGGAAAACTAGGTTGCGAGGAGCTGCGCTGCAGGGAGATGGGAATAGGGGCACTGTCCTAGGGAGGGAGCCGCTGCAAGGAATTTCTGGGCGCCGTCGAGGAATGAAACTTGGCCGTGCATGCGAACAGGGTGCCATGGCTGCTGGAGAAATGGAGCTGCTGCGTCGCGCCATGGACATGGACCTCGCCGAGGTCGGCCCAGGGAGCTCTTGCGCGCAGGGGAGAAAGGCTCCCTGTTCTGAACGCCATGGAGAAGGGGCGCTGGGCAGAGGAGGGCGCAGGGACTTGGCCACCGTGGCTGCTGGCCGAGCAGGGGTTCCTTGCTGCTGCACTAGGGGGAAAGGAGGGATGACGACGCTGTCTTGAGGAAGAAGAAGGGGGAGGAGGGGTGCGCGCCTATGGAAGGCTGGGGAGCTGCTGCCGTGGGGAGGAAGCGAGGCCGGCCATGGAAGAAGCTCTGCGTACGCACAGGAAACAACGAGGAGAAGAAGAAGTTGCTGGTGGCGGCTAGGATGAATAGAGGGGTGGGAGTGAAAAATTGCCAAGTGCAAGGAAGGAGCACCCCTATTTATAGAAAAATGCTAGGGTTAGGGTTTCTTAGTGGGCCAAATGGGCTGGGTTGGGCTGGCCCAAACACGAAACCGGACCGCGATAATTTATTTTCCGGGATAAAAATGCTCCCGCAGAATTCGTTTGTACGCACAGCGTGAACTAGAGTTCGGACAAACGGACGGTTGCGCGATTAACTCGGCCAAGAGTTGGATTTTATTCCGCTCGGAAATAATTCCTCACGCACTATTTTAGAAATAAATGTTTCTCACAGACTTCTGATCGGCTTCGGATTTTTAGTCGGAGAAATCGGATCGTGACATTTTAAAATCGATGTCGATACGGGGTTTTGAGTTTGGTCCAGACATGAGATATTTGGCCGAGTCGAGTAAGAATTAATTAGAGGACGACATATTGAGCATTCCGTTTGAGAGTACGGACTTGGATAAAATAGTCGGACATCGATCGAAGTTCGAGGAATTGGATTCGGGCACAGATCCACTAACAATAGTCGAGAGTTTTGATTAATTGAGCTTTAGACGAGATTTTATAAGTCGAGATTGGTCAACGAGTTTGCATTCGCGCCGAGAAATAAAAGTTTTAACAGGCTCCAAATTCGGCCTTCTGTGAGACTCAATAACTCCGAATTCGGTCAAATGTGTACGAATAGTCTGGATAATCAGAGACATACGCGAGCGAGAAATAGAAATTTTTACTGAGCATCCGAGATTAGGATAAATCTCTCGACATAACATGAAACTGGCACCTGGGGTGTCACAGCCTTCCCCCCTTAAAAAGAATCTCGTCCTGAGATTCGAATGAGGATCTTCAAGGGTGGAGAAGCATGTAACTCCCAGGCTGGAGATAGATGCAAATTCATGAGAGGGTATCTGACAAGATACCGAAGACAGATTTGGTTAGAATATCGCGACATTTTGAGACAAAATGCAGCGATCACTTGAGAGAATGTCCACAAAAGACAGCACATCGGTATTGTCTCGTAATGGATCACGACTATTAACCACGATACCAGCGCGTGCCGAGCAGCTCAACCATGTGTGCACCATAGTAGGCTCTCAGTTTCGTCGTGGCACCATCAGTCGTTAGTCATGACATCATTACCAAACGCAACCAATAAGAAATTTCACATAGCACAGATAGATGGATCCCATGAGAGTATGGCTCAGAAAATAAGGGTGTGATCGGAGTTGAAACATAGATTTTTGGCAAAAAGAGCAACGCATGAGAATCTTCTTCAACTCCATACACTCTTTTATGATCATCACGAAGATTATTAGGCCAGAGATTAGTACGAGATTTGATATGAGAAGGAACCAACCATGAGATCAAGATTGGCAACTTGCTGAGACATGAGAGAACTAAAGACAACAACATAATCCATTGAACCAAAGGGATACATTGCTTAGATAAAACATCGTCATGATCCTCGGAGAAGGAGTATGAGAATGATCAGAAATAAGAGATTTAGGTAGATCAACATCCGCTGCTTGAGAACGGGTTATAGGAGATAACCAGATAACGGGGCAGAATCAATGAAGGATCAGAGATTCGGATGATAAATCCAACAGGATTCACAAAGGTAAAGATTTACTAGATCGAGGTGAAATGAGAGGTAGTCACATGAGATCGATTAGGATGAGCACGAGAAAGGTTATGAAGATTTGGGGCAGGATCTATGGAAAGAAACATGGCCTTGATGGGGTTTGCGCAACTAGACACCAACAACAAATATATTTTTTTGACACAAGTGCACAAGGAGACTTGTGTTGGTCTAGCGGTCAAGCTGTGGGGGTCTATAAGCTGTGCAGGTGTAATTTCAAGGATAAAACACTCAAGGGCTAGGAAATGCCAACATAAGCATGAATTTTTTTTGTTTTTAAAGAGGTTTCACTTGCTAAGCTCAAGGTTGTTTGGGCGAGGGTCTTTTCATGAGTGAAACAAACAACATTTTATATATATTTTAAAAAAAGGTTTGAACAACTAAAACATTTCCTAGATAGCAAGACAAGAGAAGCACATAACACAACCTAGTCAAGACTATCATGACACACAGGATAAGACATTTTTTGCAGTTCATGGCAATACACACATTATTCACATTTTCTTATTATTGGAATAAAGGTGAGAGAAGCATGTTGGTGCACAAGAGACATTTATAATGCGACAATCATGATGCATGCTTATTCTAGTCGTCTTCTCAGACCTAACTAATTTTTTTGGGTGCTTCTACAACATCCTTATTAATAGTAGTAGTAGCCTTTATGGCCTATATAAATAGCCACCTAGCTACCCATCTATTTCCTAAGGCTTCACGTCCTAGGTCTATCCTTATCGTCCTTACGATCTATCCAACATTGGTTTCTAGCAAGTTTTACTTTTAGAAAAGGTTGGTAATCATGATTTATTGACTTCTCTGTGATGGTATTCGCTCTGATACCAGCTGTGGCAGAACCGCCCGAATTATTCCATCTTAAGTGCCCAAGTCGCACCCTTAAGGGCAGCAACACACTTAAACAGGAATAACCCGTCAGTCCCTCGGATCTAGTCCGATAAAGCCACTTATCCAGGATCGAATACCACTAGCTCACACGAAGTTGAGGCACAGAGAAAGACAATAAAACAGAATACCACAAATTTAATAAGTATCATTAGTGATTACATTATCGGAGTTTCAGAAATAATAACCATAAATTTTAATGCAGCGGAAATAACTAACGGAGAAAACCGAGTAACATGGCGAAGCCTGGCCACGCTACTCCTCCTGGTCCTCTCCTGCGGAAGCAGTAACCCACTCGACCGTCTATTTCGTGGTAGGGATGGAGGCCAAGTCACACCAGCAACCAATCACCCTAAGGGGTACCTGCAAAAATTATGCCACAAGCAAGGCTGAGTATACTAATACTCAGCTAGACTTACCCGGTGTGAGGAGTCTACTCCTCTACCTCTAGACATGCAGCTGTTTGGCTGAGGGGTTGGGTTGCCAAAAGCACTAGCTGAGTCTAAAAATCAAGTTTTAGCTTTCTCAAGTTTTAGTGTAACTCTCTTAATACTAAATGTGTACTATCTACTCATTCATGGTATCAAGCAAATTAGCAATCAACACTTTTTGCCAAATCATCATATTTCCACTTGTTACTAAATGCAGTACAATGGATCAAGCAGTCTCATTAGTTGCGAGAAGCAGACGATTCGAATCGAGTTTTTATCATTGCAAGGTAAACCTAAACACACGACGTGGCGAGGCACTTCGTCCCCACACACATCAACCGTCCCCATCGATTCCCAGGCAACAGATCAGGGCTCACCGCCTTGGCGTACAATGCCTCACTGACCCCGACTGCCGTCGTACAGTGACCGCACTTGTACCCACCATAACCGGAATGGGAGACCACGTCTCAGGTCGCGTGAGGGGATATGTCTGCGGGCAGGTTCAATCAGGTACTAGGCTTACCGATTTACCATATTTCTCGGCATATGTTTAGTACATTCAAACGCTTGACACAGGTATCCGCACGTTAATCCTTATTCCAATTTCATCTCGTAGACCACGCATCCCCATGGATCTGTGTCCACAGACCAATCATCAATATGATATGAAAGTGGGTACAACCAATTCCTAACCTCGCGCGAGTGCTAGAAAAATCACTCGACTTCTACCGAGATTTCTAATTAGCAAAGCAGCTACTCGACCTAGCATACTAGTATCCATCTCAACAAGGATTCCTGAGTTCATGCAACTAGGGTTTCAATCAACTCCTACACTTAAGTGCACAATACAAGCCTACAAACATTAAGTGTAGTAAAATATCATATAGAACAGGTTATGCATAAAACCGGGGCTTGCCTTTAATTTAACACTTAGATAGTGTCGGCTGGGTGGCACTCGCTTGGCGAGCATCTACTGGTCATGTCCATCATTCTTCAGGTCGTCCACCAACTGCATCTTGTGGTTGGCACCACATCAGTTGCTCGATCATCATCTCTCGGTCCTATATGAGATGCAAGATGCATATGTATGAATATAATGAAAGCACGAGATATACAAAGACACAACGTCGAACTAAACATTAAATGAGAAGACACCGCAGACAACCACATGTTAGCTTTAGTTATCTACATTTCATCGAGCGAACACAACATCACAAGTGCAAGCATTTATTTAGTTGCTACGGCTTTTTATTAGTTCTTATATTAATCACACAAAAGCATCACCGACCACACAAGTCCAACCAAGACAACGTAAGCTTGAATACGACATAGGCATCACTAACTACGGAACTCCTATATCATAATCAACTAGAGCAAGAAACATACAAAACATGACACACGTGCATTACTAAGCTTAGTCATGGCAAGTCTACATTACTTAAGTGTCAACCAAACATTTTTAGCAAATAGTGTGAACTAAACATTCATTTGCTCACTTGCAGATTTTTGGACAGCAATACAGCAGTCACTTGTTTCAGTCATAACTCACAAGATATTTAACCAAAAATAGTAAACTAGGACTTTCTAGAAAGCTTGAAAAGTGCTTTACAACTTTGGTATTGTCATCACAGCATGATTAAACACTTAGCAAGGTCAAAAGGTGTTAACACAACAGCGCTGTCCAGATTTGGACAGATTCAGACTTGTGACTTCAAAAATTCACAACTAGAGATTCAGACATCCAAACAAGTTGATCCTAGACTTTCTGGAAATCTAATTAAATGTTCTACAAATTATTTATAAACATCTTAAGGTGATTTAATGTTTAACTTAGAATAAAAGACACTAGAAGGCTTCGCTGTCCAGAATGGGACAGATTCAGTCTTCAGAATTTAAACATCCATAACTAAATCTTCAGATCACCAAAAAGAGTGATCTAAGACTTTTTGGAAAGCTTGGCAAAAGCACTACATAACTTTTATAATCCCCAAGAAGTGATTCCATGTTGAACTGAATCAAACAATTCAGTTTTCGAAATCTGTTCTGTCAGTGGACAGAACACAGCAACCAGTTTGTAAAATTAATAACTCTTAAACTATCAGGCCTGTGGTTATGAAATTTTAACACAAGCAAGATCAGAAAAGCATCTAGAACTTTTTTATAACGACCATGAACAGATTGCAACAATAAATTAGGCAAACAATGCAGTTTCTGAAATCTGTACAGAATTTGGGCAGATTCAGTTACTGAATTTGTAAAAAACATAACTCCTAAACCGTCAGACCTATGGCTGTCAAATTTTAACACCAGCAAGATAATAAAGTTATCTACCACTTTTCTATAGCACATATCTACAGATAACACAATTTGGTTCATCAAACATACAGCACAACTAAAACAGTGCGTGCAGCCCAAAACAAAAATTAATAAATTTCAGCTCCTATACAATTTAAGAATTGCCATGTTCTAGAGACTTGAATTATTCTAACACTTTGACAATTGTTAGAGTTAAAATAACTAAGTGAGAACTAACATGTAGACTTACTAATTTTTATACAAGTTATTTCGTGCGCTAGAACTAACATACACATTTAATCAACGCATTCACCACAATCATCAATTTCGGCATACATGTATATCAAAGCGCTTTTCACCCACTAGTTCGCATTTTAGTTTAGACACCACATGAGCACTACAGATTTTTACCCGCGATCATAACCATGCGCATTTAGACTACAACAAGTAAATCACTGTGACTACGATCTTACCCAAAGACATCTATTAATTCGGCTAACTAGCGCAACAACATAGGCCGCTATACATCCTACACGTCGGCTTGCCTCTTATTATCGTAATCCGAGACAACACATATATAACGAACACTTAACGAAATCGACTCCTATTTAACATGAGCTGGCTAATCACAGTAGAAGACTTAGCGAACCATTTTAGACATCGCAACTCAAAACATGGGTGGGAGCAGATTACTTAATGTTTCTTAACCTTTTCTCAACTTAAACTGGACAACACACAAGTCACTTAAAACACCATATTTTAGGGGGTCTAACAAAGAGGCATTAACACCTGGCCTAAAACTCCGTAAGACTTACACTGGCTACTGAAGGACCTACAACACCCATGTGCATATGTTATCGGACTGTTCTTCAATTTTAGCAAGGATTGACTCATGAACGCTACTCGCCTCCAATAATTATTGGGCTACGATAAAGCTCATATAAGACCTCTAATCGATCAACAAGACATTTATTTATCCAAAGGGAATGGCTTGCAATAATTTATAAAGCTAAGCATCGATCTATCATACAACAAAAATCATGACAACACCGACAGATACTATCCACTAACCGTTGAAAAATTAAACTTACTTCTCGCTTGCCACTACATCACTCCTCGATCACACAACCATCACGAGCATCCTTCACACGATTATATAATAGCAACCTAAACGTCGTGTTACACAATACATACATCTTTCCTCGCCGTGAGTATAACCATATTACAGCATATACACGCGCACCTCAAATAAATATCTCATGCCACCACTACTATATCACACCACGACACACACACACCTACGTGCACTAATTAAATCCTCGCATCCCCTGTATTTCCAATTTACTCATCACATTAAACAACACAACATATTTGCTTACCAAAACGTGAAGGCAACCTTTCTACGACATATGACCAAAATATTTTATACCCACACACCTTCCAACACCAATGTACATCACATCGACTAAAATATAATTGTACCACTACAAATCGCACACATCAAACAACACATCGCACATATTCCTATCGAAATATAGAAACATTCGAGTTCTTTTCTACTTCTTTTTCCCTCGCCACGAACTTCAATCCATACCAATACATTTTCTTACACATATACGCACATGCACAACATCGACCAAAGCTTAAATAGATTAATCCACAAAATACCAAGTGAACAACCTGGACGAACCGAGACTAGTCACATGGGTTGTCCACACGGCTCGGCGTTTCGTTGAACAGGCAAAGCGTGAAGCGCGGCGTCGACCACTAGTTGCGATTAGACACATACAATAGTTCAACATTTTTACTGAGCACACAAAAAAATAGCAGCAAGGGCAGGGGGGTTTTCTCACCACGGGTTTCGACGACGTCGTGGATGGGGCTGCGCAGCGAGCATGAGAGCGACGACATGCGATGAGGGAAGTGGAGAACGAACGGGAGGGCTGCTGCAGCGCGTGGCTTGCTGCGCATTTTGTCGAACACCTACGGCGCGTCGCTGTTGTGGGGCTGCGGGGAAAACTAGGTTGCGAGGAGCTGCGCTGCCGAGAGATGGGAACAGGGGCACTGTCCCAGGGAGGGAGCCGCTGCAAGGAATTTCTGGGCGCCGTGGAGGAATGAAACTCGGCCGTGCATGCGAACAGGGCGCCATGGCTGCTGGAGAAATGGAGCTGCTGCGTCGCGCCATGGACATGGACCTCGCCGAGGTCGGCCAGGGAGCTCTTGTGCGCAGGGGAGAAAGGCTCCCTGCTCTGAATGCCATGGAGAAGGGGCGCTGGGCAGAGGAGGGCGCAGGGACTTGGCCACCGTTGCTGCTGGCCGAGCAGGGGTTCCTTGCTGCTGCACTAGGGGGAAAGGAGGGAGGAGGACGTTGTCTTGAGGAAGAAGAAGGGGGAGGAGGGGTGCGCGCCCATGGAAGGCTGGGGAGCTACTGCCGTGGGGAGGAAGCGAGGCTGGCCATGGAAGAAGCTCTGCGTACACACAGGAAACAGCGAGGAGAAGAAGTTGCTGGTGGCGGCTAGGAAGAATAGAGGGATGGGAGTGAAAAATTGCCAAGTGCAAAGAAGGAGCACCCCTGTTTATAGAATAATGCTAGGGTTAGGGTTTCTTAGTGTGCCAAATGGGCTGGATTGGGCTGGCCCAAACACGAAACCGGGCCGCGATAATTTATTTTCCGGGATAAAAATGCTCACGCAGAATTCGTTTGTACGCACAGCGTGAACTAGAGTTCGGACGAACGGACGGTTGCGCGATTAACTCGGCCAAGAGTTGGATTTTATTTCGCTCGGAAATAATTCCTCGCGCACTATTTTAGAAATAAATGTTTCTCTTAGACTTCTGATCGGCTTCGGATTTTTAGTCGGAAAAGTCGGATCGTGACATTTTAAAATCGCTGTCGATAAGGGGTTTTGAGTTCGGTCCAGGCATGAGATATTTGGCCGAGTCGAGTAAGAATTAATTAGAGGACGACATATTGAGCATTCCGTTTGAGAGTATGGACTTGGATAAAATAGTCGGACATCGATCGAAGTTCGAGGAATTGGATTCGGGCACATATCCACTAACAATAGTCGAGAGTTTTGATTAATTGAGCTTTAGACAAGATTTTATAAGTCGAGATTGGTTAACGAGTTTGCATTTGCGCCAAGAAATAAAAGTTTTAACAGGCTCCAAATTCGGCCTTCTGTGAGACTCAATAACTCCGAATTCGGTCAAATGTGTACAAATAGTCTAGATAATCAGAGACATACGCGAGCGAGAAATAGAAATTTTTACTGAGCATCCGAGATTAGGATAAATCTCTCGACATAATATGAAACTGACACCTGGGGTGTCATAGGTACAGTGTGAAGGCACGGTGCCCCTGCGGCTATCTCTAGTCGCGTGGTAAAAAGCACCCGACCCCATCACGTGGACGGCTCCCGGGTCGCCACGTGGCTAGAGAAGACAAAATCCTCCAAGGTAAAAACAGTGGATCCAAACCCCCATGGGAAAGTGCCAGACCCCTGTATACACAGACCGGACCTCCGGGTGAGGTCCAGGACCTCCACGGGTACAAACCGGACCCATGGGATGGGTCCCGGTCCCCTCTGTGTGGGGTCCGGGCCACTCACAACAGGGTCCCGGGATTCTGGGACAAAGAGTACCCGGACCTTAATCAAGGCCAGACGGGGGTCCGGAGCCGACACGTGTCCGGACCAAACCGCATATGCCTCTCCTCCCCGCTCAGGCGGAGACCCGATGCTGCCACGTGGCCAGCTGCCCGTGACGTTAGCCAGCGGGTGGAGCCTGACGTAAGGCCTCTGGGCCGCGCGTCCTCTGCATTTATTGTGGATAAGGCACGCCGCCTATCAAACTGGCAGGTTATGTGCCGCCTTAGCATTTAATGAGCCCTGTCCACTCCACTGGCAGGCGATGTGCCGCCCAGCATTTAATGAGCCCTGTCCACTCCACTGGCATGCGATGTGCCGCCCTACATTTAATGTGCCCTGTCCACTCCGCTGACGGGCGGCGACCAGGCCACTCTGCGGGCGGCGTGCCTGTCCATTTCGTTGGCAGGCAATACGCCCATGCTGCCGCATGCACTACACTCATCATGACTCGCGCGTTACCAAGGGTGCTGCCCCAAGATATCAATACTGTATGCACTACGGATATGATGGCGCTCAGAGATCTCCCTGGCGTTAGAGGCAGTAGTACCTTCCTTCCATCCATTTGTCCGTGGGCCCACATGTCGGGGCTCAGTATCCTTGTATGTGCCCCCCTTGAGCTATAAAAGGGAGAGCACACTACGTTGCAAGAGAGACCCAACTTAGGCTCAAGCTCACATACTCACTCAAACTCACAAGTTCATAGAAACTCTCAAGCTCAATACATCACACAGTGGAGTAGGGTATTACGCTCCGGTGGCCCGAACCACTCTAAACCATTGTGTGTTCTTGTGTTCTTCCCGACTCCATCTAACAGGCAAAACACTTAGGCTCCTCCTCATCTTAAGATTTAGGGCGGGTGCGTTCGACCACCCGGCCGGATAATTTCCTCTCCGACAGCTTCAAATGGTGACATCCTCAGACTGGCTTGGTAGCTGTTGTTGTAAGAGAATTCTACATATGGTAATCTCTTGTCCCAACCTATCCCATCTTGCAAAGCACAAGCCCTCAACATATCCTCCAGAATCTGATTGGTTCTCTCTATTTGACCATTAGTCTGTGGGTGGTAAGCTGAGCTGAACTTCAAGTGTGTGCCCAAAGCTTCATGAAACTGATGCCAAAAATGAGAGGTGAACTGGGTGCTTCTATCTGATACTATCTTCTTCGAAACGCCATGCAAGCACACAATCCGAGCCATATATAGTTCGGCCAACACCGCACTGTTGTAGGTGGTCTTGACTGGTATGAAATGGGCTGCCTTTGTCAAACGGTCCACTACTACCCAGATGGAGTCATAACCAGCTCGAGTGCGGGGCAAACCGACTATAAAGTCCATTCCGATCTCATCCCATTTCCACTGATGAATCTGCAACGGTTGCAACAAACCAGCAGGTCTCTGATGTTCTTCTTTAATCCTCTGACAACTGTCACACACAGCCACATACTCTGCTATTTCTTTTTTCATACTGTACCACCAGAATCTTTTCTTCAGGTCTTGGTACATCTTCTCTCTACCAGGGTGTATAGAGTATGCTGTCTCATGAGCATCCTTGAGAATTAGTTCCTGGATCGATTTGATATCGGGAACACACAATCTGTCCTTGAACCATACCACTCCTTCTGCATCTTCATGGAAATCCTTGCCTTTCCCATCTATGATCAACTGCCGCATCTCATTGATCTTCTCATCATCCTTCTGACCTTTTCTGATGTCTTGCTCTAGAGTGGGTTCCAACTCAATTGCCACTCCTTAGTGTTGTTCAGAAATCCGAGACTCAATCTGTCGAACTCCTTCGCTAGCTCATATGGCATCAGGTGAGCGGCCAACATATTAACTTGACTCTTTCTACTCAGAGCATCTGCAACCACATTTGCTTTGCCTGGATGATAAAGAATCTCTAGCTCATAATTTTTGATCAACTCTAGCCATCTTCGCTGCCTCATGTTTAACTCTGACTAGGTGAATATGTACTTGAGGCTCTTGTGGTCCATGTAGATATCACACTTCTGCCCATAAATATAATGCCTCCAAGTCTTCAATGCATGAACCACTGCTGCTAGCTCCAAATCATGAGTAGGACAATTCTTCTTATGAATCTTTAACTATCAGGACGAGTATGCCACTACTCTCCCTTCCTGCATCAACACACATCCCAGTCCGGTATACGAAGCATCATAATACACTGAGAACGGCTTGTGAACATCTGGCAGAATCAGTACTGGCATCGTTGTCAACTTTGTAACACCCCAAGTGTTACTTAGGGTTTTCACTCAAGACTACACAAGTAAAGCCCATCATCACATGTGACTTGAATTGAGTAAAGGACACTAAACTTGGAAATCAAGATCCTAAGTAAGTGCAACCCATCTTAGAAGTCATGCCTTGGCTTTATCATACACATATAGTGGGGAGAATTGCCCAAACCCTAATTCAAACCCCTTTGGACAATTGGAGCCCTAGAAGTGAGTATGACCAAAAGGCTATGAAAACCACATGATCATGACTTGGGCCAATTATAAAAGTTGTAGTACACTTAATACCCTACAAAAATAGTAAGAAAGTGACCCCAAAAAGATTTCAGAAAAACCCCAAAAGGTTCACTCAAGGGAAAAACCTAAGAGAAAAATAAGAATTTTTCTAAGTCCAAAACCAACCCTCTTCCAAAGATCAAACATGTTCACCCTTTTTCAAACTTCAAAACCACTTGACCCAATTGACAAAGTGGCGCCTAAAGACCTCTAGAACACCCTGGAAAAGTTTGAACCCAACCCTAAGTCGTTTGACACAACTTGGCACAAGTTTTGTCTCGGTGTGGACAGCTAGGACAGAGCCAACTTCCCACTCCCATATCTCTCAAACCCGACCACATCTCCCCTTGGAACTCACATGAACTAGGTAGCCCTAGGTGCAGGGAAGAGATCTCTCAAAGGTCTTAGGGCAAGATTCGCATGTTTGGCTGCTCAGCAGGGGATAGAACAAGAGCAGAAACAAACCTCCACGTGTTCAACGTGCACTGAGCTCGCCAGAGCACGCCCGACGCCTGCCCCCGCGTGCCCCTCGTCGCGCCAAGCCAAGCCGACCGTTGCCCGTGCCTGCGCCCGCGCCTATAAAGCCACCAGAGACTCCGACCGTACTCCCCCACATGCTCTCGACCTCACCGGAGCACTAGATCACCGGCGTTGCCCCGCGCACGGCGTGCCCACGGCCACCCGATCCCCCGCCATCGTAGACCGGCCAGCAGTGCCTTTCCCAACCCCGTCCGACCCTCGGAGTAGACCCTGCGTGCCTCGGTGAAGTTCCCCGAGCGAGGAATCGAACTTTGCCTCATCGGATAAGCCAGTTCACGGTCGTCGGACTTCACCCGACCGCCGCCAAGCGTAGACCGAGCTCCACGGAAAGTCATTCTCCTATTCCTTGCACGAGTCGATTGCTTGACCTCCCGTGAAGCTCCCCGTGCCCTTGGATTGACCTGTATCGTTGTGGTTAGGTCGGAGCACTCGCCGCCGCCGAGTTCACCCGCCTGCGCACGTGGACCGGCCGATTCCGGCCACCACCGCCGTCGAGCCGCACCTCGCTGTGACCGCAAGAACCTCCCGGAGCCAACCCCGCCCTTCGCCGGACCTCCCTCGCCGCCAGTAAGCCGCGCCACCCTGTTTACTCCCGTGGGTACTATTTAAATAAGGGGAGGGACCTCGGGGGAGAAGAGATAAAGGCTAGGGGGATTTTTGAAGTGTCAGCGACTCAAAGGAATAGTGGCGCAGGGGTATAAATGAAGGGATTGTTTTAGAAAGAACCCAGGGTCTTCGATGCAAATTGGTTTTCCAGAAAACCTTTTTAATATTTCTGATTTAAATACAAACAGAACTTGAAAAATTCATAACCTCAGTTTTGTTCACCCAAATCGAGTCAAACAAATTTTGACAGATACTAAATAATGTAAACTACTTAGGAAAAATATAAAACCCCTAAGTGTTGCAGAAGACTTCAAAGTTTTGATTTAAATGATTATCTGGTCAAAGCTAAATGAAATAGGGAAAAATAGCTACACTGTTAGACTAGGGTTAAGAAAATTCAGAGAAGTACTTAACCACTTCCTAACCTATTTAAAAATAATAAACCCCTAAGTACACCAAATTAAGGTAGAGTTTGTCATTTAAATCATTTTCAGCTTAAAGTTAAATAAAATATAATAGGTAGTTTAAGATAAGAACCAGGGAGCACCCACATTTTTGTTAGCTCCCTTATTCAGCATAGTTCACTAGAAAATTTTGTTAGACCTTTGTTTAGTACAAAAGAAATGAGGTACCTTCTATTTTAGGAAAACAAGGAAAACTTAGAAAAACCCTAGAAAAATAACCGTGGGGAGAAAACACCCCAAACCTTGAGATAACTAATGTTTTATTATTATAAACATAGAAAAATTATGAGTTCTGTTGTTTGATATTTTTCAAATAACAAGTTAGTTGTAAGTGTCTTTTTAGCATTAAACTTTAGAAAAATCCTAACTAAATAACCACTAAGTAGCCCTCTATGATATTTTGCACAGAAGCATGTTATGACCTATAGATACCAGCAAAAATGACTCTTAGTACAGAACCCACCCCTAGATAAGAGTTGTAGTGCAAAGTGACCCCTTTGCCCCAACTGTTGTTATTTTTGTCCAGGGCATATTCTAATTATTCTAGACCTCAAATTTTTAGGACAGACTACAGTGACCAATAGTAAGCCACTGTAATTTGTACACAATTTTAGGAAAAATTTAAATCACTGTTGTAGTTCAAACCCACCCTAAAATCATAAATAGAAAATGAAAAAGGGAATTAATAGTGGAGACTAATGTTACCCTAACCAAACCAGCAAAACCCCTTGAGTGCCTACTAAAACATTTAAGGGGCAATCCAAGTCTTAATCCATTATGCTTAGGCAAAATCTCAAACCTAAATTGGTAGGCATAAACCACTAAGAGCCTCTTATAACAAGGAAACCCTAAGTTATTAACTAACTTAGTTTTTCTTCACTAGGCATAGATGTTACTAAAATTCTACATATCATAGCATACATATATCTTATTCATTGCATTCGATAGATTGAAACCTCACGGACGGAGAATACATCCTCGTGCCGGAGCAAGGAGTTGCTCAGGAGGTAGCCCCGGATCCAGCACCAGAGCCTACCCCAGAGGATCTGCCTGCCCCAGTTTTGTAAGGCAAGCCCCGGTTTTATGCATAACCAGTTCTATATATTATTTTTACTACACTTAATGATTGTAGGCTTGTATTGTGCACTTAAGTGTAGGAGTTGCCTGAAACCCTAGTTGCATTACCTCAGGATTTCCTTTGAGATGAATACTAGTATGCTAGGCCGAGTAGCTGCTTTACTAATTAGGGATCTCGGTAGAAGTCGAGTGATTTTTCTAGCACTCGCGCGAGGTCAGGAAATTGGTTGTATCCACTTTCATATCATACTGATGTTGGTCTGTGGACATGGATCCATGGGGATGCGTGGGCTACGAGATGGAATTGGAATAAGGATTAACGTGCGGATACCTGTGTCAAGCGTTTGAACGTACTAAGCACATGCCGAGAAATATGGTAAATCAGTAAGCCTAGTACCTGATTGAACCTCGCAGTAGACTTTACCCCTCACGCGACCTGAGACATGGTCTCCCATATCGCTTATGGTGGGTACAAGTGCGGTCACTGCACGATGGCAGTCGGGGTCAGTGAGGCATTGTACGCCAAGGCGGTGAGCCCTGATCTGCTGACGAGGAATCGATGGGGACGGTTGATGTGTGTGGGGACGGAGTGCCTCGCCACGTCGTGTGTTTAGGTTTACCTTGCAAGGATAAAAACTCGATTCGAATCGTCTGCTTCTCGCAGCTAATGAGACTGCTTGATCCAAGCATTGAGTAACAAGTGGAAATGTAATGATTTGGCAAAAGATGTTGATTGCTAAATTTCTTGATACCATGAATGAGTAGACAGTACACATTTAGTCTTAAGAGAGTCACACTAAAACTTGAAAAAGCTAAAACTTGATTTGTAGACCCAGCTAGTGCTTTTGGCAACCAAACCCCTCAGCCAAACAGCTGCATGTCTAGAGGTAGAGGAGTAGACTCCTCACACCGGGTAAGTCTAGCTGAGTATTAGTATACTCAGCCTTGCTTGTGGCATAATTTTTATAGGTTCTCTGGAGGACATGGTTGCTGGAGTGACTTGGCCGTCCATCTTGCCACCGGGTTGGACAATCGAGTGGGATCCTACCTCGGCCGAGGAGGAACATGAGGAGTGATGGGACTGGCTTCCCATCTCTCTGTTTACTTATCGTTAGTTTTATTCCGCTGCATTCCGAACAATGATCTCCACTTTTGCAAAAACTCCAATGTTGATGTAATAATTTGATACTCCTTAATCTATTGTTTATGCTTTAATGTATTTGCTTTGTGCCTCACCATCGAGTGAGTATGTGGTACTTGATCCTGTTAGTGGCCTCGTCGGACTAGATTTGAGGGACTGACGTGTTATTCCTATTTAAGTGTGGTCTAGCCTCTAAGGCGGGACTTAGGCACTTAAGTTGGAATAATTCGGGCGGTTCCGCCACAAACTTGTCCTTCAATGTCTCAAAGGACTTCTGGCATGCTGGGGTCCACTTGAACCCAACCTTCTTTGCTAATAATGCTGTCATTGGCCTGGCAATCTTAGAGAAACCCTCAATGAAATGCTGATAATAACCGGCCATTCCGATGGAACTCTTGATTCCTCAAACATCTTTTGGTGCTTTCCAGTCCAAGATAGTTGTTACCTTCTTTGGATCTATAGCCAATCCTTCTCAGTTTATAATGTGACCCAAGAATAGGACTTCACTGATCCAGAACTCGCACTTGCTAAGCTTGGCATACAGCTGACAATCTCGTAGCCTCTGCAGTACTTTCCTCAAATGCTCTTCGTGCTCTTGCTCATTTTGGGAATATATAAGAATGTCATCAATGAACACTACTACGAACTTGTCGAGGTAGTCCATGAACACACTGTTCATCAGGTACATGAAGTAGGCTGGCGCATTCGTCAAACCGAATGACATGACCGTGAACTCATACAGTCCATACTTGGTGATGAATGTTGTCTTTGGTATATCCGAAGGTCGGATTCTGAGCTGATGGTAGCCTGACCTTAGATCTATCTTCGAGAACACACTGGCTCCTCTCAACTGATCGAATAAATCTTCAATTCTGGGTAGGTAGTACTTGTTCTTGATAGTAACCTCATTCAAGGATCTGTAGTCAATGCACATCCTCTTTGTTCCATCCTTTTTCTCCACAAACAATACTGGGGCTGCCCAAGGTGAGGTACTTGGTCTGATGTAGCCTTTCTCTAACAACTCATCAATCTTATTCTTGAGTTCCACCAACTCTGGTCCGGACACTCGATAGGCTCTCTTGGAAATAGGGGCGGTGCCTGGAATAAGCTCTATGGCAAATTCAACCTTCCTTTCAGGTGGCATAACTGGTAACTCCTCGGGAAACACATCTGGGAAATCTGATACTACACTGATAGCCTTTGATGGTTTAATCTCCTCAATATGAGCGGTGACTTGGTGACAACTCCCTTTCCTTGGTCCTAACAAGACCAACTCTACTAACACTTCTTCTCCAGATAGGGACACTAGCTTCACTGTTCTCTTGTCACAACTAAGACTCGCTTGGTACTTGGTTAACCAATTCATTCCTAGGATGACATCTATAGTTGTATCCTGGTTACCCATAACTATTAAATCAGCGGGGAAGTCTATCCCCCTTATTGGAACCTTTGCACTAGGGCAAAATCTATCAGTTTGGGTCCTTCCAACAACTGAACTAACTCTCATAGCTGGATACATGGGTGCTACCGGTATATTATGTGATTCTACCCATGATGCAGTCACAAAAGAATGCGTTGCTCCAGTATCAAATAAGACATTTGCAGAATGGTACTCGACTGAAAACGTACCTAGTGCCACTCCTAGAGTCTCCTGGACTGTGTCGGCCTCCAAGTGGTTCACCTTTCCATATTGGGAACGAGGTTGCCCACGGTTGTTGCCTCCTTGCTGCATTGCATTCTGCCTGACTGGGGCATTGGGAGCTGGCTGCTGCTGAGCTGCTTTCTTAGGGCAATGATTCGCCCAATGGCCTTGTTCCCCACAGTGGAAACATGCACGACTTCCTACTTGTGCTGGGGCTGCTTGGCCATTCTGGTTGGTTGCTGGGGCAGGAAGACGAGCTGACTGGTTGCTCTGATGCTGGTGTTGATTTCCTCCTTGCTGGTTGTCACACCCGGGTTTCGGGGGCACCAAGACCCGGGGCGAACATAAACACCAGGTGTGCTGGGACCAAGTCTCACACATATGATGAATCATGGCACAGGATCGAATGTCACATCTTTACTATATAATAGGAGTTCTATACAAAATAAATAATTACATTATAAGGAGACAACGGTCCAGCAACCCAAAGTTGACTGGGAGACGACGGCCTAGACCTCTCACGAACACATCGCAACATCCTTCATGCGCCTCATCCTGCGGTACCTGTTCTTGACCTGTGGGGGGGTGTGAGACAGCAAGAGTGAGCTCACATACGTTCATCGCTCAACAAGTTGTGGGGAATAATGTGCATGAACTCGCCAAAGGTGGGAGCTCACGTGAAGTGTAAGGCTTACTAAAGAGGATGGTTAGAGCTGAGCATGGCTTTTAAAGTTGGTCAAAATTTTATTAGCAATTACTAAGTATAAGTAAATACCAACCCAATTAAGTAGTAGAACAAAAGTAACAAACTCACCTGCGATGCAATGCATATGTCAAATTGAGTTTAAGTTCCATAATTTAATCATGTGAGTGTCCGGGCCGCTCATGACCGTGAGCACGGCTAGTATACCAGTTTTACACTCTGCAGAGGTTGCGCATCTTTACCCACAAGTCGCGTTACCCATTTGCCACAGAGTTGATCAGACTCCATACACCTCTACCAAGGAAGCGAGGCAGGGTACCACTACGAGGCCTTTACAAAGTTCCACTAGCTTCAGAAAACCCGCTACAGTTTATAGGAAGCTCCAGTGCAGGGTTCTTGCCTGACCGCCATCGCAGCAAAATCAACCAAGGACCTCCCTACACTGACCACTCCCCTACTGCCCTTGCCCCTTTCGGGTAAGGTAGTCCTCCACTAGCTTTCCTAATTAATCAGCCAAGGGCGTCCATAAACCCTTGTGGTAGCACTGTTTTCCCGGGTGGTTCTCCATGTTCCCATTAACATAATGATCTTATCATGAACAGAAAATAATGAACAGATAATAAGAAGTATAAAAATGAGTGATGATTACCTCTTGTTGGGGACTTGTTCTCAAATGCTATGAGTTAAGAACAAGGCAACACAGAAAATATTAATCGATAAAGTCCTTCGTTCTTCGAAGCATTATTTCCCTTAGGATATAATGATTTTCGGACGAAGGTCATGAAGGATATACCTTCATGATTGCAATATATGTTAACAAAAGAAGAAGCAAATGAAATGTAAAAAGGCTACATAAACAATCATATCCCATTATTAATTCATTCTCATTATGTTAACATGGGAAGACAGAAACAATATTGAATTACAAATGTACCTTCAGCTTGAAAGAGAATGAGAGTACAGGTGTGACGCAAGAGCAAATGCCAGATCAGCGTGAACAGTACGGGGGTACTGTTCACCTATTTATAGGCACAGGACACAGCCTATGCAGAATTACATTTATGCCCTTTACATTTGATAATAATTCTATAGTAATCTATCGAGGACTGAATAGCCTTTTCATCTTTAAGTCGGTTTCATTTTTTGCTACCACGCCGAAACTTTCCTGCTCACACCTTCGACGCTGTATCAACCTTCGTATTATTCTGGTCTGCTGTGATACCGACTTGAGTCCGAAGATACCTGTTCACACATTATACTCCAGAAATACTGTTAAATCCTGTTTTTGAGGACCTTCGTAAGCCGAAGGCCCCCAACAGTAGCCCCTCGCAATATTAATTTGTTTAAAATAATAAATTTAGATTGCGACATGGACGAAGGCTTTTACGCCGAAGGTCCGAAAAAACACCTTCCCTTTGCTAGAATAGCAACATTCACTGACAAGCGGGGTCTTTCAATTTTCAACGCATTGGGCATATAAATATGGTCATACCGCAAACTCATTTGGCGCGCTCTCTTGCCATCTGCTCCCGCTCACTCAATTTTTTAGCTCTTGTGCACTAAGATTTGCTGAACTTTTAGTTTTGAAGCTTCGGCTTTGAAAACCGTTTTTAGTGTTTCCGAAGATGTCTGAAGATAAGAAGGCTGCTGCTGAGATGAAGCTGAGTCTTGACGAAGAGAAGAACTTGGGGTTTCTTATAGCGATGTCGAAGACTAATACAGAAAAAATCACCAAGGAGATTCTGGAAGGTTTGTCTGAAGATACTGGTGACAGCGACAGTTATGATGTGGACAGTGGTGGTGAAGACTCCGAAGATCGCCCTTGGCGACCAAGCCATGCGGTTTTCGGCAAATCAACTATCAAAGAAAATCATCTTGTCAACATGAGAGGAAGGTATTTCTGGGATTTGTCCATTGTGAGGGCCGACGAAGGGGAAAAGACTTGTCCACACCCTGAAGAGAATGAAGTCGTAGTGTACCGAAGCTTTTTGAAAGCTGGACTACGATTTCCGCTGAGCGAGTTTGTCGTAGAGGTGCTGAAAATATTCGAAGTCTATCTTCACCAACTTACCCCCGAGGCAATCATAAGGCTGAATATCTTCGTGTGGGCCGTGAGAAGCCAAGGTCTGAAGCCTGATGCAAAAAGTTTCTGCAATATACACGAGTTATCATACGAAACAAAACCTTGGGGTAAGGAACAGTATCACAATAATTTTGGCTGCTACAGTTTCGTTTCTTGGTCCGGGTCAAGCTGTCCCGTGCCAACCTTTCGGAAGAGATGGCCCGGCGACTGGATGACAGAATGGTTTTATGTGAAGAATGACCTGATAGTACGAGAAGATATCAAAGGTATAATTATGCGCCCTATTTGGCAAAGCTTCGGCCTTCGGAGGCCGAAGGTTGAAATGAATGAAGTTGCCGAAGAATGCGAGAGAGCCTTCGGCGTTATCTGTTCTTTTATTGGAACGAGAGATTTGGTACAAGAGCATATTGCCTTCAGAGTATGGCCGCTCGCGGAGAAATGGGAAATGCCGCAAGAAACCATAAAAGAGGCCGACGAAGGTGGACTTATCAGGCTGAAGTACACTTTTAAGTTCGGAGATAAATTCGTTGAGCCAGATGATGACTGGTTAAAAAGCATTGAAAATTTAAGTGATGAACTGCTTGGGGCTTATTCGAAGGCCGAAGATACTGCACTGTCAGCAGCCTTCGGAGGCCGAAAAAAGAAGAGGCTGAATCGGGTGTTTGATGCAATCGGGTTCGTCTACCCTGACTATCGTTATCCCATTCGAGGGCAAAAAAGAAAAAATACAACCTCTGCGAAAGAAGAAGATGCAACTGCTCCTAGCGAGCCAGAACCGAAAAGAAAGAGGATAAAGGTCCTCACACATCGGCCACACTATATTGAACCAGCTTCGGTGCCTGAGTTTACCGGGGAAACTTCTTCGGCCACCGAAGCTGAAAAACCAACCGAGCCAACCTTGCTGCCATAAGTCGCAGAAACGGCCGAAGCGCCAACAAGGATAGAATTGGAAGAACCGAAGATTTTGTTACCAGAAACGAAAAAGAAGGCCGAAGCGCCATCCACAGAAAAAATGGAAGAAGTAAAAGAAGCAACTTAGGGATAAAAAACATCAGAAGTTTTGAGTCCTGCAGCAAATATTGAGACAGTAAAAAACCAAAAGGTGCCAGCAGTGACTCCGAAAAGGAAGAGAATGGTCAATGTGCTAGATGTTCTAGAGACAATTAAATCTTCAAGCACACCTCCGAAGAAGACTGTTGCCATTCCCGAAGCAAAAACTGAAGTCTCTGATACTAAAGCTCCAGAGCAAGAAACTGAAGCCGAAGCTGGGTCCTCAGAACCCACGAAGATAAAATCCCTGGAAATCGAGGAAGAAAAAATAACAAAGCCAACTTTTGTTGAAGAAATCAGTGCTGCTGCCCCCGAAGCATCCCCCAAAGTCCTTGATTATATTGTTCGCCATGCTTCGGGGAAACAATTATCAGAAAAAGAAAACAAGAGGCCCAGCTTTACGCCCAAAAACTGAAGTATCCAAAGGGGGCGTTAATATTTAATGGCAGTGGAGAAGAAGACTTTTTGTATTGTCTCCCTGACAGCAAGGAGATTTCTGTCTGTCGGGAGATGAGCAAGAGCTTCGAATTCCCAACACTGGAAGACGGGCTCTCAGTGCTATCGAAAAATGATTTGGCCGACAGCCTGGCATATAATAGCTTAAAGGTACAACAAATGAGATCTTTGTAATTTTTGTTGAGACTAAAATTTTCGTTTGCTTAAATCTATTGACATTTTTCTTTGCAGGGTCTGATACTTAGCAATGCCCTCAGGGCCCAAAAAGATGCTGAAGATGAAGGGTGCGCTATAGCTCTGAGCAACCTTCGTTCCGAAGTAATTGAACTGAGGAACGAAGGTCTCGAAAAAGATAAAATATTACATTCATTGATAAATAGAATAAAAGAAAACGAAGCTACTTTTAAAAGTCAAGCTGAGGCTCAGAAGCATGAAATTGAAGATCTGCGGAAACAACTGGCCAGAGCCAAAGAAGAACGCATACTTGAAGAAACGAAGCGAGAACTCAGCGACCAATGGGCAAATCATTTAGAGGGAACTGTTGAAGAGCTTCGTTCGTCCAAGAAAAGATGCTATATCAAATCTATAGAATGTGTTAAGAAATTAAAAGCTAGCTTCGCCAGCGTCGGTGCATTCTCGAGCGAGGAAAACTTTACAAGAGGCAACCCCGAAGGTCCCATCGAATGGATCGATCACAAAGCTGAGGCCTTCGAAGAAATTTTAAATAGCCGCGGAGACATATGTGCTTTCTCGGGTGCCAGGGGGATTGCCACCATTTTAGAGAAAAAGGGCTGCGAGCATATAAAGATTTTAGCGCAATCCGAAGCTGCCTTGTCCTTCGAAGATGCAAGGGATCCTTCGGCCGAAGCTAGCATGGTTGGTGGAAAATTTTTCACCGATATCTGGGATAATGGTGGCCGAGAAATGGCCCGAGAAATTATTCGAAAAAGCGAAAAGGGCATTCACGATGCTAGAGAAGTAGCTGAGGCTGCTGAGAAGAGCGCAGAGCCCGAAGGGCAATTAGGTATTAACTAATAGTTTTTATTGTGTTGTAATTTTTGATTTTAAGCTTCGTTTGCAATTTGTAATAGCAATGTAGCCGTATCCTGTCCTACTTTAGATCCTGCTAAAGCGTCTCCGGGCCCTCAACCGAAAGGAGACGACGAAATTAAAAAGATGGCTGAAGCTATTATGGACGAAGTCGTCAATCGGCTCCTGAATGAGGCTACAGAAGTTGTTCTGAGAGAAGATTAAATACTATTGTAAATTAAACTTCTGAAATGTAATATGTGTGACATCTTGTAGCCCTGAATGTAATATACCTGCTTTTATTGTTTAATTCTTTACAATGCATGAAATTTTACATACGTACCGTTTTTGAGTCTTTGACAAAAAAACACCTTCCCTTCTTTTCATGCTTCGTGAAGAATAATTTTCATTTGTCACAACAATATTCGTAGTGCTCTGATGAATGATATCCAAGCTTCGTAAAGATGTTCTCCGAAGCTACACTTCCGAAGATCAATAGTGTATTTGCTTGCAACTTAGCATGATTTTCCCCTTTCGAAACATTCTTCCGAAGATCAATGTCATGTCCCCTTCTTGTGCCATATGCAGCATGATGTATGATGCTTATGCTATGCGAAATGATGCGATGATGTTATGTTGTGTAAGATGGTGTTTATTCCAAAAATACACACACATTCCTGCGATAAAGCACATAATCTTTTGAATCAGCATTGTCTTTTTACTATAAGCCTCCCTTAGGAGCTTCTTCGCCTTTTACTTCAGCGGAATCAGCGTTTATTTTTCGCTGTAAGCCTCCCTTAGGAGCTTCTTCGCCTTTTACTTTCAGCGGTATTCGCGTTGACTTTTCGCGCTTCGCCTTTTACTTAGGCGGTATCAGCGTTGACTTTTCGCTGTATGCTCTGCATTCCCTTTGGAACGACTTTGGAGCAGAAAACTTACACTGCGTTCCCTTTGGAACGACTTTTTGTTACTTCTGCAAACTTACTCTGCGCTCCTTAGAACGACTTTTTGTTGCCTCGAAGAATTTTCGATAATTCGAAGATCCTCTTTGTCACCACAAATCTTTAAACTTTAACAACTTAAGCCTGTGAAGAAAATATATTTTCCTTGTGGCGAACAACGAAACTATTTACATGAAATCTAAACAATGTTCTTTATTACACAGAAAATAAAACTGAATGAAAAAGACTGCTTATTAAGGTAGGATATTTGTCAATAGATGTGCTTTGACTCTGGCACAGTGTTGTTGACTGTGCGAGCTTCGGACTGTTCTCTGAAGTCCCTTTGGTGTGGAGCATATTGGCTCCCTTCTGGCTGCTGGCCTTGTTGCAGCGGTGGTGGAGGCGGAGGCTGTTGCCAGGAAGCTTGAGGTTGACTCGCCGAAGCAACAGAAACTGCAGGGTGATTGCCTACATACTCTGGGATGTAAGGCGAATGATACGAAGCAGTGTGCATGACCTGCTTCGGCTGAGTTTGTTGTGCTACAGCTTCTGCTATTTCCTTTTGTTTCTGGATGGTAACATGGCACATCCTGGTGGTATGGCCTTTATTCTCTCCACAAAACAAGCAAAAGATTCTTCTCGGTTGATCTCCAAATCTTCCGCCGAAGCCCCTGGCGCCTCTGCCTCTTGGAGCTGGTGGTCGGAAGGAACCTTGCTGTTGCCCCGAAGCTTGTGAGGAGCACTGTGGTCTTTGCTGTTGGCTCCCCCTATCATCACTTTGGGTAGAGTTGTGAATTGACCTAACGTGCCTTGGATAGAACCTACCTCCGAAGCCCCTGGTCATTTCAGAAAACCTGAAAGCCTCCTCCCTTCTTTGACGAAAATCATTATCGGCCCGAATATACTCGTCCATCTTTTGGAGCAACTTCTCCAAAGTTTGAGGGGGCTTCCTAGCAAAGTATTGAGCTGAAGGTCCTGGCCGAAGCCCCTTGATCATGGCCTCAATGACAATTTCGTTTGGCACAGTTGGTGCCTGTGCCCTCAAACGCAAGAACCTCCGGACGTATGCCTGAAGGTATTCTTCATGATCCTGGGTGCACTGGAATAGAGCTTGAGCAGTGACCGGCTTCGTCTGAAAACCTTGGAAGCTGGTTAGCAACAAGTCCTTCAGCTTCTGCCATGAAGTAATCGTTCCTGGTCGAAGGGAGGAATACCAGGTTTGAGCAACACTCCTGACAGCCATAACAAAAGATTTGGCCATGACTGCAGCATTGCCACCATACGAAGATACTGTTGCTTCGTAGCTCATCAAAAACTGCTTCGGGTCTGAGTGGCCATCGAATATGGGAAGCTGAGGCGGCTTGTAAGACGGAGGCCAAGGTGTAGCCTGCAGCTCAGCGGACAGAGGAGAAGCATCATCAAAAACAAAATTCCCATGATGGAAATTGTCATACCAGTCATCTTCGTTGGGAAAACCCTCCTGATGAAGGTCTTGGTGCTGAGGCCTTCGGTGTTGCTCATCCTGAGCAAGATGACGAACTTCCTCAGAAGCTTCGTCTATCTGCCTCTGCAGTTCAGCTAGCCTGGCCATCTTTTCTTTCTTCCTCTGCACCTGTTGATGAAGCATCTCCATGTCTCTGATTTCTTGATCTATCTCATCCTCTGGTGGTCTCGGGCTAACAGCCTTCCTCTTTTGGCTTCGGGCCTCTCGAAGAGAGACTGTTTCCTGGTTATGGTCCAGAGGCTGCAGAGCTGCAGCCCCAGTTGCTGAAGCTTTCTTCGGCGCCATAGCGAAGGTTTATGATCGCCGAAAAAACTCAAAGAGTGGAAGTGAGTTCACCGGAGGTGGGCGCCAATGTTGGGGACTTGTTCTCAAATGCTATGAGTTAAGAACAAGGCAACACAGAAAATATTAATCGATAAAGTCCTTCGTTCTTCGAAGCATTATTTCCCTTAGGATATAATGATTTTCGGACGAAGGTCATGAAGGATATACCTTCATGATCGCAATATATGTTAACAAAAGAAGAAGCAAATGAAATGTAAAAAAGGCTACATAAACAATCATATCCCATTATTAATTCATTCTCATTATGTTAACATGGGAAGACAGAAACAATATTGAATTACAAATGTACCTTCAGCTTGAAAGAGAATGAGAGTACAGGTGTGACGCAAGAGCAAATGCCAGATCAGCGTGAACAGTACGGGGGTACTGTTCACCTATTTATAGGCACAGGACACAGCCTATGCAGAATTACATTTATGCCCTTTACATTTGATAATAATTCTATAGTAATCTATCGAGGACTGAATAGCCTTTTCATCTTTAAGTCGGTTTCATTTTTTGCTACCACGCCGAAACTTTCCTGCTCACACCTTCGGCGCTGTATCAACCTTCGTATTATTCTGGTCTGCTGTGATACCGACTTGAGTCCGAAGATACCTGTTCACACATTATACTCCAGAAATACTGTTAAATCCTGTTTTTGAGGACCTTCGTAAGCCGAAGGCCCCCAACACCTCTATACCCAAATCCACATAAAGCAATAGCATGTACTACCCAAAAATTTAGTAGTAAACCAGTGGTGAAACAAGGTATAAAGATAGTCAAATCTAGGGTAACCTATTGGGTCCCAGCAAAATTAACCTATGCAGATCATTATGATTAATAAGAACATGAATGGGTAAAAGAAGTGATCAAGGGCACAACTTGCCTTTAATGAGCTCCTGCTCAGCTATCTCTACCAGCTGAACCTCGGAATCATGTGTAGCTTGCTCGTCTACTCGCATCCACACAATACATACATAGTATAGCAAAATTAACATTACACCAAACATATAAATAAAATACACAGTAATATTCTAGACATTAAAATAAGATCATAGGAACTGGAATCATTAAATTTGGAGTTATAAATTTTAAGTTATGAATTTTCCAATGTATTGTGTATTTAATACATGATCAAGTACTAGATGAATTTTAATGTGCCATTCATGCCAAAACAGAGGCACAAATGGGTAGACAATAATATTATGAAAATTTAGGAACTGGAATGGTCCAATTTGGAGTTTATACGCATTTTCTACAAATTAAACAAGTTCTAACATTTATTTATGCATTAAAAACTAATTTCTGATATTAATTCCTGATTTTTATTATTCTCTGGATTGGGCATCAAATTCCAGAAAGCGCAGGGGTGTTGGTGCAAAAGATCCTAAGACACAGACTAGCCAGGGAAGGACTGCGGGTTGTTTTCTGTTTTAGTCAGGGTTTCTTTAGCAAATTTGACACGGCGAAGGGGTATCGGGGTACAGGAGCCGCCAGATCTAAAATCGTCGGTCTAGATTAGACCGAGACACTCATGAACCAGGGTTCATTCCCACACGTCGGATTCGAATCCTACGCTTCACATTCACCAAGCCCGCGATCTAACAGCCACCCTTTGATCTAACACCAACGGCGCGGATCGCGCTGGCGAAGAGGTAAGTCACTTTTGATCCTGGCCGTCAAAATTCAAATCTACGGCCAGCACATCGTCTTCAATCCCCCGACTACCTCTCTCTCTCCTCTATTTTTTTCCACGGCTGTTCTTCCTAACACCCGCGCGCACCGAGCGGCGAATGCTCCCCACTTCGAGTGCCTTCCACCCCGCACGTCGCCGGTGAGGCCCAGACCCCACGCACGCGCTCTACCCTGCCCCAACGGGTTGTCCAGGAATGCATGGCCCTACGATAACAAGGGAAAGGAGCTTGCTCACCGGGTTCTGGTGCGACGGGAGAAGCGGCTTGCCCACAGTTGACCGGCGACTCGGCCGAGGTAGGGACGCCGGCGACGACACCAGATGGTCCAGGGAGTCCGCGCCTTGGTTCGCCACGTCCCGGTGATGCCACACGGCCCCACGAACCGAAGGTGAGCCGATGCCCACGATCGGCGATGCCCCCACGGTGGCGCTCGGTTCCTCTCCCTTAGCCATCTCTGAACCCTCTCTTGTGCGGCACGACTTCGCTGGTAGATGCGCAGGTGCGGCGTCCGATTTTATAAAAGACGAGCTGAGCGGACTCGGCGGAAATCCCGCGCGTGGAGAACGGCGGATATGTTCGCCCAGGCCCCAGGTCTACGTTGCGGAGTCCGCTCGGGGTGCACGCGAGGAAGACGCCAGAAGGTGGGGCCCACGCGTCAGCTCTCCACGGAAGGCACAGGCGCGAACGCAACCTGTTTTGGCTGCCAAGCGGGACCCGCGGCTTAGTGAGAACGGCAGGGAGGAGTTGGGCCAGGGCAAATTCGGCCCAATACCAGCCCCAACGCTTTTTTTTATTTCCTAATTCTTTTCTATCCTCATTCGAATGCACTTTTAAACTCTACTGTTCAAATTCGAATTCTTTGGTGAGTTTCACACAGAGGTTACATGTTCAATTAAAAATATCATATTGAAAAATTATATTTATTTGTCTATATTTTACTTATAGTGCACATTGCTTTCCTTTTTCTTCCCTATTTTCATGGTTTTATTTTCAAGTTAAACTTTAAATTCTATGGATCCATTGAGATGCTATTAATGGTATATTTATTTTATTAAGCACAAATGCACATCCAAATAAAAACTCAGCATGATGCACAGATTAATTATGTGTTCATTGTTCTATTTATCCACTTTTAACTAGTGTTGAGCACATGCAATAATTAGTAGAGGCCACAAACCATTGAGATTATCTCTATTCTCTTTATTACACTTTTGAGTATTACAAATCCTACCCCCCTTCAAAATAATCTCGTCCTCGAGATTTGTAAGAAGAAAAAAAAAGGATTATACCAAGATTGGTTTGTAATTGAGGTTGTAGTTTCTAATTGATTCAAAAATTAAGAGTCTCTCTTTTTTTTAAAAAAAATATAATTTAGCAAGTACTTAGAAGTGCATGGTATCTTCTAGTTTAGACACACAGTTAGGTAAGAAGAGAGATGGTCAAAGTGAGGTTAGCTGATGGTAAGAAGAACTTGGTAAGGGAAGACTCCATCGAAGGTGGTAAATCTTGAATCATCTCGAGATCTGATTTGACTCCTATTCTTCCATGTCGAGGTTGATCTACTCCTTCTTGCTCTTTGGTGTCTCCATCCGGGTTTGGGACAAGAGGCTAAGATAGATCTGTTATGTAAGTCAAGTTGTTGGGTATGGCCTTATCTTTTGTACCAGCATTAAGTAACTTACTCTAGATTAGATCATAATAGATTAGCTAAAAGCTAGATTAGATTGGATATGACTAGATTAGACTAGTTAAAATCTAACTATTTTTTTTGGATTAGCTTATGGTTGTTATTCTAGAGTGGGATAAATATGCTGATTAGGGCAAGATGGATCCATAAGGATAAGGTAGAATCTTTTGAGGTTAGATAGATCTATTAGGATAAGATAAATCTTTTCAAGATAAGATGAATCTACTGAGATAATAGAGTGTCATTTAAGATAAGATGGATCTTATTAAACTAGATATATTTTAATGGGGGATATTCTTAGTTTGTATAGTCATCTTATTTATTTACATTTATGCCTATATGTATATGCAGATGTAATTGTGGACATTACTCCACAACCCATCACACTCAATCAAAGATCCAAATCAGACAAATATCATAAGAACAAAAATTCAAGTTCATAGATACTTATATAAGAAATTAGTTTTGTTTTTGTTCCTAAGAGTAGGTCTCCTATTCCTAAAGGTCACCTTAAGCACATGATTTCAAAGTGTGAAATCCACATTTGTCTTTAGAAAGAAAAGGTAAGAATAATTAGAGTAAGCGGAAATAGATGAGAAAAGATCAAGATAAGTGTAGAAAAGAATCAGAGTAGCAAAGTTAAGTAAGTATTGGTTGTCCAGTTCTATCTAGGTTTCGTCCTACAGTCAACATTCCTCTGATACCACTTCTGTCACACCCGGGTTTCGGGGGCACCAAGACCCGGGGCGAACATAAACACCAGGTGTGCTGGGACCAAGTCTCACACATATGATGAATCATGGCACAGGATCGAATGTCACATCTTTACTATATAATAGGAGTTCTATACAAAATAAATAATTACATTATAAGGAGACAACGGTCCAGCAACCCAAAGTTGACTGGGAGACGACGGCCTAGACCTCTCACGAACACATCGCAACATCCTTCATGCGCCTCATCCTGCGGTACCTGTTCTTGACCTGTGGGGGGGTGTGAGACAGCAAGAGTGAGCTCACATACGTTCATCGCTCAACAAGTTGTGGGGAATAATGTGCATGAACTCGCCAAAGGTGGGAGCTCACGTGAAGTGTAAGGCTTACCAAAGAGGATGGTTAGAGCTGAGCATGGCTTTTAAAGTTGGTCAAAATTTTATTAGCAATTACTAAGTATAAGTAAATACCAACCCAATTAAGTAGTAGAACAAAAGTAACAAACTCACCTGCGATGCAATGCATATGTCAAATTGAGTTTAAGTTCCATAATTTAATCATGTGAGTGTCCGAGCCGCTCATGACCGTGAGCACGGCTAGTATACCAGTTTTACACTCTGCAGAGGTTGCGCATCTTTACCCACAAGTCGTGTTACCCATTTGCCACAGAGTTGATCAGACTCCATACACCTCTACCAAGGAAGCGAGGCAGGGTACCACTACGAGGCCTTTACAAAGTTCCACTAGCTTCAGAAAACCCGCTACAGTTTATAGGAAGCTCCAATGCAGGGTTCTTGCCTGACCGCCATCGCAGCAAAATCAACCAAGGACCTCCCTACACTGACCACTCCCCTACTGCCCTTGCCCCTTTCGGGTAAGGTAGTCCTCCACTAGCTTTCCTAATTAATCAGCCAAGGGCGTCCATAAACCCTTGTGGTAGCACTGTTTTCCCGGGTGGTTCTCCATGTTCCCATTAACATAATGATCTTATCATGAACAGAAAATAATGAACAGATAATAAGAAGTATAAAAATGAGTGATGATTACCTCTATACCCAAATCCACATAAAGCAATAGCATGTACTACCCAAAAATTTAGTAGTAAACCAGTGGTGAAACAAGGTATAAAGATAGTCAAATCTAGGGTAACCTATTGGGTCCCAGCAAAATTAACCTATGCAGATCATTATGATTAATAAGAACATGAATGGGTAAAAGAAGTGATCAAGGGCACAACTTGCCTTTAATGAGCTCCTGCTCAGCTATCTCTACCAGCTGAACCTCGGAATCATGTGTAGATTGCTCGTCTACTCGCATCCACACAATACATACATAGTATAGCAAAATTAACATTACACCAAACATATAAATAAAATACACAGTAATATTCTAGACATTAAAATAAGATCATAGGAACTGGAATCATTAAATTTGGAGTTATAAATTTTAAGTTATGAATTTTCCAATGTATTGTGTATTTAATACATGATCAAGTACTAGATGAATTTTAATGTGCCATTCATGCCAAAACAGAGGCACAAATGGATAGACAATAATATTATGAAAATTTAGGAACTGGAATGGTCCAATTTGGAGTTTATACGCATTTTCTACAAATTAAACAAGTTCTAACATTTATTTATGCATTAAAAACTAATTTCTGATATTAATTCCTGATTTTTAATATTCTCTGGATTGGGCATCAAATTCCAGAAAGCGCAGGGGTGTTGGTGCAAAAGATCCTAAGACACAGACTAGCCAGGGAAGGACTGCGGGTTGTTTTCTGTTTTAGTCAGGGTTTCTTTAGCAAATTTGACACGGCGAAGGGGTATCGGGGTACAGGAGCCGCCAGATCTAAAATCGTCGGTCCAGATTAGACCGAGACACTCATGAACCAGGGTTCATTCCCACACGTCGGATTCGAAGCCTACGCTTCACATTCACCAAGCCCGCGATCTAACAGCCACCCTTTGATCTAACACCAACGGCGCGGATCGCGCTGGCGAAGAGGTAAGTCACTTTTGATCCTGGCCATCAAAATTCAAATCTACGGCCAGCACATCGTCTTCAATCCCCCGACTACCTCTCTCTCTCCTCTATTTTTTTTCCACGGCTGTTCTTCCTAACACCCGCGCGCACCGAGCGGCGAATGCTCCCCACTCCGAGTGCCTTCCACCCCGCACGTCGCCGGTGAGGCCCAGACCCCGCGCACGCGCTCTACCCTGCCCCAACGGGTTGTCCAGGAATGCATGGCCCTACGATAACACGGGAAAGGAGCTTGCTCACCGGGTTCTAGCGCGACGGGAGAAGCGGCTTGCCCACAGTTGACCGGCGACTCGGCCGAGGTAGGGACGCCGGCGACGACACCAGATGGTCCAGGGAGTCCGCGCCTTGGTTCGCCACGTCCCGGTGATGCCACACGACCCCACGAACCGAAGGTGAGCCGATGCCCACGATCGGCGATGCCCCCACGGTGGCGCTCGGTTCCTCTCCCTTAGCCATCTCTGAACCCTCTCTTGTGCGGCACGACTTCGCTGGTAGATGCGCAGGTGCGGCGTCCGATTTTATAAAGGACAAGCTGAGCGGACTCGGCGGAAATCCCGCGCGCGGAGAACGGCGGATCTGTTCGCCCAGGCCCCAGGTCTACGTTGCGGAGTCCGCTCGGGGTGCACGCGAGGAAGACGCCAGAAGGTGGGGCCCACGCGTCAGCTCTCCACGGAAGGCACAGGCGCGAACGCAACCTGTTTTGACTGCCAAGCGGGATCCGCGGCTTAGTGAGAACGGCAGGGAGGAGTTGGGCCAGGGCAAATTCGGCCCAATACCAGCCCCAGCGCTTTTTTTTATTTCCTAATTCTTTTCTATCCTCATTCGAATGCACTTTTAAACTCTACTGTTCAAATTTGAATTCTTTGGTGAGTTTCACACAGAGGTTACATGTTCAATTAAAAATATCATATTGAAAAATTATATTTATTTGTCTATATTTTACTTATAGTGCACATGGCTTTCCTTTTTCTTCCCTATTTTCATGGTTTTATTTTCAAGTTAAACTTTAAATTCTATGGATCCATTGAGATGCTATTAATGGTATATTTATTTTATTAAGCACAAATGCACATCCAAATAAAAACTCAGCATGATGCACAGATTAATTATGTGTTCATTGTTCTATTTATCCACTTTTAACTAGTGTTGAGCACATGCAATAATTAGTAGAGGCCACAAACCATTGAGATTATCTCTATTCTCTTTATTACACTTTTGAGTATTACACTGGTGTTCTAACAGTACTGCTGCTGTTGAGGAAACTGCCTCTGGTACTGCTGCGGCTAGTTCTGACGCTGATGCTGATGCTGGTGACCTTGCTTGAATTGCTGAGGTGGATTTCCTGAGTAGCGAGGACGGCTGCTACTCCCAACATGAGATCCACCAATCTTGCGTTTCCTGTCCTCCATCTCCCGACGCTTCCTTTCTGTCATGATTGCTCTGTCTATCAGATGCTGGAAGGTAGGGAAGGTGTGGTTCATCAGCTGATAGTGGAGGGGATCAACCAATCCTCTCAGAAAGCGGTACTGCCTCTTGGCATCTGTGTTGACATCCTCTGGGGCATAACGCGACAGCTGTAGAAACTTGTCCCTGTACTCACTGACGGATAGGGGACCTTGCTTCAGGGCAAGAAACTCCTCCTTCCTCACTATCATCAGTCCCTCGGGCACATGGTAGCGACGGAAGTTGTCCCTGAACTCCTCCCAAGTGATGGCTTCAGGGTTGGCATGGGTGGTGACGTAGGACTCCCACCAAGACTGTGCTGCTCCCCTCAGCTGTCGGGGACCATACAACACCTTCTCACGATCGTTGCACTAGGCAGTGTTCAACTCACGCTCCACAGTACGTAGCCAATCTTCAGCGTCCATGGGATCAGCAGAGTGGGCAAAGACAGGGGGATGGCCCCTCATGAATTCTGCCCGCTTGTCCCTGGGCACTTGAGGCATCTAGACTTGCACTGGAGGCTAAGGTGGTGGTTGCTACTGCTGAGCCTGCTGCATCACTGCTGATGTCTGACCAATTGCCTGAACTGCCTGGGTCTGCATCAAGAACATCTGCTCAATGGTCATCGGGGGTGGCGGTGGCAAATGCTGCTGCCGGGCTGCTTCCTCTTGGGGTGCCTGCTGTTCTGGCTGAGCACGCCTCGCACCTCTGCGCATGTTCTCAGATATCTGTAGAAATCACACACATATATCAAATCTGACTCTATAGTCTTTCATCATAAGAAAAGATATATAAAAGATCTTCATAGAACTGAATAAGTGACCATCTTCACTGACAGCTTCTCAGATAAAGAGGAAAGTGGAGATAAATGGATTACCCATCTAAATAACCAACTTTATTAATAACTACATCAAGTTGCAGGGGATACCCACACCTTGGTGACAATCATTACAAAGATCCAACTTCATTACATGTTCATCATGACAATCATTTCAACATACGATAAGCAAACTAACTCGAATTAAGACTAACTAGACTAAACACCGAACTAAGCATTATTACAGACTCCGACTCTGTCGATCTAGGGATCCAAATCTATCCGGGTCCTGCGGTCTGGGGTACCTTAGTCGAAGCGACCATGGGGCGGTGAATGGTAAGGGTTCTAAATCTCGACAGGGGCAGGAGAACCACCATCAAGATAGTGGCGTGCCGCACATTCAGCACGCAATTCCGCAATCTCCACCCGAACCTTGCCCAACTGGTCAAGGGTGTGGTCCAACTTTGTGTTGAGCACGACGACCAAGTTGACCATGCTGTTCAGCCTGGGATTGCCCTCACCAACTGGCGAGACAATCACACCTCCAGCACTGCCGGTCGAACGACAAGGGTAGTACTTCATGTCAAGGCCATCAGCTACCCCGCTGAACAACGAGCAATACTGAGAAAGTGCCTGTCGTGCTGCATCTTGCATGGCTGCCTCGGCAGTATCCCTCTTAGTAATAGAATAGTGCTCTGAGAAGGCCTCTGCACCCCGGAGATCATTGTTCGGACGGCGCACCAAGCAAGTAGCCTCCCACTGGTCCGGGTATAGCCCACGACGATGCTGGTAGACTACACAATGGTACTCGATTGACCATGTGTGTCGGTCGAAGGCCCGACGCAGCAGGGTATTGAGAGCGTCGTGGAACAGACACCCGCGAGCAGCATCACGAGTGATGGGTCTAGCGATCCATCCCTCCGACTCCGGCTCCTCCGAAAGCTCCGTGTCGTGGCTCGAACTGCCACCGGCGTCGTCGTCGTCTCCGTCTCCGTCAGGATCTCCTCCAGCAGCTAGGATGCCCTGAGGTGGTGCAGGGGGCATCTCTGGCTGAGGTGCAGGGGAAGGAGGCCTCTCAGACTCCACTCCCCGTTGAGGCGAGGGGGAAGAGTCCTGCTGCTCCTACTCCTGGCGTCGGCGCTCCTGCTCCTCATGTAGGCGATGATGCAATCTCTCCAGATGATTAGACTGACCTAACACCGTGCAACGCAGGGGATGCTCCGCCAGGCGAGAAGGCAAAAAGGGGATCATAGATTTACGTGCAGTGCACCTGATATGGGCCATCTACAAAAGACATCGTAAGCACAAGAGTAAGAGTAGAACTATGAGACCAGAAAGTAAGCAAAAAGAAAAGTTAGACAACTTTTTGAGATAAGTAGATAACATAGAGTTGGTCAAGATGACCTACTTTTGAAAGAACTCTAAGGTCAAGGTAAGAGTAGAGGTCTATAGTCCTTAGGGCGACCATTCTAGTCTAGGTTAGCGGTCCTACAGTCAGCAAGGCTTTGATACCACTTATGTCACACCCGGTTTTAGAAGGTAAACCGAATGCGAACCATGTACGTGCCAGGATCAGAAACTCACGTACACAGTGATTACATAATTGGACATCATCACACAATGCTCGAAATAAATAGCGGAAACGCATTTTATTACATCAAGATGTCCAAGACATCCACATAATCTATTACAACCATTGTTCAACATAATTATCAAAGTGCGGAAATAAGAAACGTAGATGCTAAGCCTACACAGGCAGCTGACTGGGGGTTTGCCACTAAGAAAGAACTAGAACTCGTCATATTCCTAGAACTCCTCGAAGTCATCTATGTTGCTAGCATCACCTTCTGAGCATTGGGAACAGTGGGGACAACCTAGGGTGGGGGTGGTGTGTAAAGCAAGGGTGAGTACACATCAACGTACTCAGCAAATGCCCCGTTTGGCTAAAGTGGACTAGCTGTATGTGGAAATTGAGGTTAAGCAATTGCTTTTAGTTGGTCAAGTATTTATTATTAGTAGTAGAGCCAAGTTTTAGTAATAACCCAGTTATTACCCAGAAGTACCTCCTCAAAAGAGGAAATACCAGAGATCAGATTTTGTAGCATCATTGTTAATCATCATCATAAAAGTAACCATTGTTCTTCTAATCGAAGAGGATCCCAAGGTTGCTCTTAACCATGAGCTTGGATGATATACCAATTTTTAACACTCTGCAGAGGTTGTACACTTTACCCACAAGTCGTGATCCCTTTCTAGCCTGGGTTGTACAGACCCGATCTTCACTACCAAGGTGAATGGCCAGGGATACACTATGTAGCCTTTACAAAGACTCCCCTGGTGCATAACTGCTCGTTATGTTTCGCCAGTCATACAAACGCAGTACACCTCCCCAAGGTGGGTGACTAACAAAACCAAATCGAAAGAACCTCTGCACCCCAACCTTGGCAGAGCGAGCACTATGCCCCGACCCCCATTGACGGCCCTCCGGCAAAGCCAACGACACCCCCAAGTTCATCTAATTAATCAGCTAAGGGCATCCCATTCCACCCTCATGGTTGTACTGTTATCCCCGGTGGTCACTCCATGAACAGGTCCTTACGGAGAGGTACTCAGGAGAAAGGCCTGAGTCCCCTAAGGTATCACAAGATCATCCACAGAATCAGGATAACAGTATTGTATCAAAAATGTTCACATCATGTTCATTGATTAAGTTAAGGCAATAGCAACATGCTAACCATGATAACCCAAAAGGTAATCAAGGATAAGGTAAATACAGACTAGTCAATCCTTTGGTTTCATAAAGTAATGTAGACAGTGAATTATAAAGTATGTAGGACATAATAGGTCAGAGGACACTTGCCTTCACCAGGTTGTTGCTCAGGGAGGTCTCCAACAACATACTCAGGAATCTCGGACTGCTCGTTGTCTAAATAAAGCGAGCATGCATTCAATACATTTGGAAAGTACAAATGAACATCACACCAAACATGTACAAACATTGGAACACATCTTAGAAAGACATAATACTACATAAGGGGTAATGAATTCAAAGTGGGACATGAACTATAACATGAATTAACTTCATTTGAAAATAGATTACTATTTCCCGAAGTGTTATTTACAAGTACATAATCTTAGATCAATTTACTCTATTGTGACCCAAAATTTAGAACAAAGATGAACTCATGTAATACATATTACTAATCTCACAAGCTTAAACCAGTTTAAATCCCTAAGGTTCTCCTTTTATTTATTTTATTAATTAAATAAAACTACATCTACATTAGTTCATATTCAATCCTAAAAATTAGAGTGTGCAGACAATAAGTGAAACCATTTTATTTAAATAGAGAATAATTCTATGAGCATTTTGCAATTTGAATCACTAAATTTGGAGTTCATATGCAAAAGTTATGAAATAAACAAGTTTGGGAATTCAAAATATGAAATTAGGGCTAATTCGGTGAATATTTAAAAGTCCAGGGCTAAATCTGCAAGATTACAGGGGTCTGCGCGCGAAAACCAGGGACGGCGAGTTGAATTCCTAAAACTAGGGGGTTTCTTTAAGAAAACTACCGTGAGAAGGGGTATCGGGTGAATCTAACCGCTAGATCAGAAACCGACGACCGAAATTAGATCTACGGCCGAGAACGCGCGCGCGGGCGGGCGAGCGCTGACAAGCGGGCCAGGGGTGTCAGCGACCGAGGGGAAGAGCGCGCTGACTTAGCGGATCCGAGGGAGTTCGAGTCATTCGATCAAGATCGGACGGGGGAAGGGGTCCGAAGGGGTCCGAGCCGTTCGATAAAGATCGGACGGGGAAAATCAGACCATGGAAACAGACATGAGCGAAGCGGTACCCGTGGTCCAAGCCGTTCGATCTGAATCGGACGGAGGGGATCAGATCGAGGGAGTTGAATGGCTGCGGGCGACGCTGCTCCTCTCCGCGGTGGTGAGGTCGCCGGAGTTGAAGCAGACATGGGCTACGGTGGCTCCGGGTCGCCGGAGTTGGGCAGAGAGGAAGAGGGCACCACAACGAACTCAGTGGCGGGGAAGAGGCCATGAATCGATGGGCAGAGAGGGTAGAACGGCAGTGAGAAGGTCTCGGGCGGGCCGAAGCAACCCCGGTGAGCGATTCCGGCCACGGGGAAGGGACTTAAGGCGCGCTAAGGCCTTGGCTAACTTCAGCAAGGGCAGGGGCGACACAGAAAACTACTCCGGTGAACTAGACTGGGCTAAATCGGTGGGCACCGCGCGAGCACGGCGGACCGCCGTGGCCGAGCACCGGCGAAGGCGAAATTGGACGAACACAGGGTGCAATAAGAGAAATTGGGCACGGGGACGGGTATCTCATCTTAGGCGGAGCTCGGGGAGGCTTGGAGCGGTCTCCAGCGAGCTGGATGGTTGGGAACACGGGCGTGGATCTCCGGCGGCATCTGGCAGCGAGAGCAGAGCGCGAGAGAGGGCGAGGGTGTGTGAAATGAGGCGAGGGGTGTGCGCGGGGCACTGGCGGGGCTCTAAAAAGGGAGCTGGGCGCGTGGGCGGGCGTCGTGGCCGAGAAACCCGGCGACGTGTGCAAGTGCGCACGCGCCGGTCCACGTTGAGCGCGAAGGGGACGGAACTGACAAGGCAGGCCCACGGTGCAGAGAGAAAAAGGGACACGCGGGGCAACGGCTCGACAACTGGCGAACCGGGCCCGTGAGGCAGAGAGAGAGAGCGAGCGGGTGAAGGAAACTGGCGCCGACAGGTCGGCCCTACTGGGCAGCGAGCGAGAGACAGAGGGCGCACGCGAGGTATAACTGCCACTAACAGGCGGGGTCCGCCTGTGAGGCGGTGCGGGCGCGCGGCCTAGCTGGGCTTAGCTGGGCCGGCTAGGCTGCTTTCTCGTTTTCTTTTTCTCTGAATTTTCTAATTCCTTTTCTATTTCTTTTCTATAGGGTTTTCAAATCCAAATTCAAACTAGGTTTCAAATTCAGATAAATTCAAACATGTGCAACACTTCAAAGAATATTTTAAGCTCAGCATGATGCAAAATGTCATGACTCATAAGGTTTTGACAAAAAATAAGTAATTAATCTCTACTAGTTTAAGCTATTTCTAATCAAAATGGAAAAAGGAGAGCGGATCTAGAGAGAGAGAGAGAGAAAGCCTATAGTGAGAAAAAGGAAGAGTAACACATGATTTTGGGTGATAATTAGAAAGAAATTTTATACCCCAAAAATCATGGTGTTACACACTTCTTTCCCCCACCCCCACTTACCAGCGGGACCCACCCGCATGCCCCTTCTTCCTCCTCGTGTTGCCGCCGCGTCCTGCCCCTGCCCGGTCGAGCCAACTCTGGCCGTGCGCCTGACCCCAGCCAAACCACCACCCAGCACGCACCCTCTCACCTCCCTTTTGGATATGGGCATTTTATATTTTGAAAATAAATAATCTTATGATATTATGATTATAATAACAACCATGTGATGGTGATGTTTGCATAATGTTTGATTTGGATTTTTGCTTGAGTGCAATGATCTTATGGAATGATGGCCATAAGAACATTTAAAATTGACAAACTTGAGTTAAAAACTATCCCCTAGAATTTTTCTCTACTTATCTAAAGAATGCACTTTCTAACCAACCAGATGGTTAACGAACGGCCAGGTCACAGAAACACGCGTAATCAATGTGATGGTCAGCAGTTGCCACCACCACCACCCAACCCAAACATGGAGCAGTCCATTGCCGCTCAAATGCAACTTCTTCAAGGCCTCACTGCTTTAGTGCAGCAAATATAATAGAACCAACAAAACCAACAACAGAATGTAGCCCAAGCTCAGGACAAGCATAAGGATTTTATGAGTCATCATCCCCCTACTTTCTCTCATTTGATTGATCCCTTGGATGCCGATGACTGGCTTAAGGTCATTGGAAAGAAGTTGGACATTACACAGCGCAACGACCGAGAAAAGGTCTTGTATGCCTCTTGAAGACTCGAAGGCGCCACATCCGACTGATGGGATGCCTTCACTGCGGCACATGCAAACATAGACGCTACAACTTGGAAGGAATTTTAGGAGAACTTCCATGCTCACCATATTCCCTCGGGAATAATGAAACTCAAGAAAAAATAATTCTTATCCCTCATGCAAAGAGGTATGACTGTTAGTGAGTATCAGGATCGTTTCACCTAGCTTTGTTGCCATGCACCATAGGAAGTTGACACAGATGAGAAGCGCCAAGAGCGATTCTTAGAAGGTTTGATTGGACCATTGAACTATCAGTTACAGAGCCATAGCTTCCCCAATTTTCAAACTCTACTCAACAAGGCAATTAGCTTAGAAAGCAAGAGAAGGGAATTGTCTGATCATAAGTGGAAATTCCAAGGACAGTCTAGCAGAAACACCCGATAGAACAACTCTCAAGGTTCTCAGTTTCGCTCTGGAAATCAAAGTGGAAACAATAATTATCAAGTGCAATGCTCTGGACAACAAGGACAAAGAAACAATCAGAACTAGCAGAGGAACAATTCTCAGACCAGTCAAAGGTCTAGTGGGCACAAACAAAATCGTCAAGGAAGCTGTTGGTCCTTGTTCTCGAATGCTATACATCAAGAACAAAGCAACACAATTTTTAACAATTAAAGACCTTCGTCTTGTGACACATTATCTCCTTTCGAATATAATGATCTTTAGACGAAGGTCATGAAGGACATACCTTCATCATCTCAGTAAACAAATATAAACAAAAGTACATAAAATACAAAAGAATATAAATAATGATGATATATCAGTAAATTATTTATATTCTCATTTCATAAACATGAATAAATATCCACAATATTTATATTACAATGATACCTTCGGCTTGCCAGAAGTTGAAAATGCGAGAGTGACACAAGAGTGATTACCATCCAGCGTGAACAGTACGGGGGTACTGTTCATCTATTTATAGGCACGGGACGCAGCCCGAACAAAATTACATCCATGTCCCTGATAACTAATTACAATCTATTAAGGACTATATAGTCTTTTCTTCTTTAAGTCGGTATCGTCCTTCACCTTTATCATAATACCGAGCCGAAGCTCTTTCAGTCGTAGCTTCGGCTTTTGTCCGCATCATCTTCGGCTTATATCCTCATGTCGCACCTGCCTTTGTACTGTCTTGCCGAAGGTGTTTTTGCCTTGAGGACCTTCGACGAAGAAGAAGACCCCCAACAGTAGCCCCTTCGCGGTGCTAGATTGTTTTTCGTAACGAGCTCGATCCACAAAAAAATGAAGACTTCGGAATGCCGAAGGTCCAAAAAGCACCTTCCCTGAGCTCGTTGTCGAAAAACGATTATAATATTCTGGACGTCGGACGGTCCACCGCTCAGCCAGTGCGAGCAGTATGGCGGTTCGCCTTCTCCCCCTGCAACACTATATAAACAGACGGGTTGGTGAGGAGTTACCACATCATTCATTACCATTGCACTGTTGTGCTATTAAAATTTTTAACCATAGCCGAAGGTCTCTGTATTGTATTTTCGAGCAAACGCTTTATCACTGGAGATTAGCTTCGTCTTAGAAAAAGCGTAGACACAAATGGCCAGAGTTCGATCCACTGCTAGGGTGTCTCTTGAGGAGGACGAAGCCGATGCTGCCGAAATAGTGCCCATATCAGAAGTAATGAAGCGATCAGGTCTAGTTGTGCCAAGGGAAGTTACTAACGAAGGTGCTTCCAATGCCGAAGCTGGACAAACTGTGGTTGAGGGTGAGAGTAATAATGAAAGCGAAGAGGATAACAACATTCTGAACCCGGCAAAGCCTAGTCATCTTGAATTTGAAAAATCTACTGTAACAGAAGATGACATGACTATGATGAAAAAACTGGGTTATTTCGGGGAATCTGAGAGCAAGCTTGTTCGATTTGCTAGGGAAGAGGTAATTTCGGAGCCGAGGGAGGACGAAGTTATTGTCTTTAAGAGCTTCTTCAGAGAAGGGCTTCGGTTCCTCCTAAATGACATGATAGGGGAGGTTCTAAAGAACATTGAAATATACCTTCATCAGCTAACCCCCAATGCTATTGTTAGACTAAGCGTCTTCATATGGGCTCTCCGAAGCCAAGGAATGGATGCTAATGCCGAAGTTTTTTGTCGGGTGCACGAGCTACACTACCAGATGAAGGCTAGAGCAGATGGCCTTCACAAGAACTTTGGCTGTTATAATTTTGCGTATCGGAAGGATACGAAGGCCCCGATTATTGGCTATCGCACCAAGTGGCCAACCAGGTGGACTAATGAATGATTTTACATGAAAGCTGATGAGAAGAAGAGGGAAAAACTCATGAGTATGGTAATGAGTCCCTTGAAGCTGAACTTCGGCATGACTCGACCCTTGTGCAACATGCTGTTAGGGTCCCCTTGCCAATTGGCTGAAGTAGAATTTAGAGTGGTGGCTGGGCACATTAGTACTAGGGACTTAGTGCAAGAGTACTTATCAAACAGAACATATCCAACTTCTAATGGATGGGCAATGCCGAAGGGAAAGAAGTGGGAAAGAAGCATGAGCTTGTACAGCTCCCCTATCACTTTAAGTTTGAGAAACAATTCAAAAAACCTTGCAAAGAATGGCTAGAGATGATCGAGACCATGTGCAATGAAATACTTGGTAATTATACCAAGAAAGAAGATCAGTTGATGACTGCAGCCTTTGGTACCCAGCCGAAACGAAGATTGAATAGGGTAATGGACGCCTTAAATTTTGAATACCCCGACTATGAAAAGCTTGACAAAGGGGTCGAAGGGGTGAAAACGAAAAGGGTTGTCAGCAACCTAAATAGGCAAGCTGCCCGGCTAATAAAAGAAGATGAGAAAATTTTGAAGAAAGCAAAAACAACTCCTGAGCCGAAAGCGACATCCTCTAAAAAGCGAAGGCTTGATACAACACCCTCTGCTGAGCCAAAGGTGGATGAGACATAAAGAAGCTCCTTCGACACCCTCTGTTGCCGAAGTGGCAGAAATTTTAAAGGTAATGACTGACTCCCTGCCCATCAAGCTGTTAAGTCCTCTGTGACCAGAACTGATGAAATTTTTACAGAAGAAAGAACAACCTTCGGCTGCAAAGGAGAAGGTTGAAGAGAAAAAGAAACGAAGAATAGTCGACGTGATGCAAGCCATCGAGCGAACACCGCCTTTAGCTTCAGCGCCCAAAATAGTGACTGCTGCGGGTGCCGAAGCCGATGCTGCTGCCGAAGCTGAAAAACTCGCAACCACAATGTCTGGAATTGACAAGCTTATATCAGATATGGTTGCGGAGGAGACAGGTGTCGTTGTGGAGGAAAGCATGGCCGCAGTGCCTGATAAAGGGAAGAAAGTTGTTGATACTTCTTCGGGAGAGAAAGACTTTGACCTTTGGCACCTGGGTGGCCAGGAACTGTCCGAGGCAAACAAGGAGGGTTGAAAGAATATGTAATATCTTGCGGCTATCATCTGGGATCTTTGCTCTTCGGCGGGGTTGATGAAGAAATTTTGGGATGTAATCGCGACCGCGCCGGGGCAAAAATAGTCGGCACTCTTTCTAGGTGTGTTGGTTTCCCAAAGCTGGAGTCTGACATCAGTGGTTACCGACGGCAACACATTGTCGGTAGCCTATTTTATTCCAATTTCAAGGTGAAATCTTTGCCTAGATTTTTGTTACCTTCGTGATGGATTAAAATGTTCTAACTTTAACTTGTTTTCGTAGAGCATGCTGCTAAGTAAAGAGCTAAAAATGCAGTAGGATTACGAAGATAAGAAAAATGAAATGATAATTGAAGGCTTGGAGAACAAGATTAAAGATTTTGAAGCTTCTCTAGAGAAGAAAGATTTCCTGCTATAAGCAGCCGAAGGTTTCCTCGCGGAAGCACAAGCTGAAAATACTAAATTGAGCGAGGAACTTGACAAGGCTCAAACAACTTTAAAGAAAGAATCAGAGCGCTTCGAGCAGGAAAGAAAAGAACTACAAGAAAAAAACTGAAGCCGAAGCTGAGAATAATACGAAGCTACAGGAATCACTGAAAGACCTTCGGAATAAGTGCTCGGATTTCGCCACCCGTTGTGTGCATCGACTAAAAGGAATATTCAACTCGGTTGGGGCTAGCTCTGAAGAAAATGCCCCTTCGGCTGAATATATCCCCAAAGCCTTTGAGCATATTGAAAATGAAGTTGATGCGCTCGATGAAGTTATAACAGGGCACATGGATTTCTGTGCTCTATTAGCTTCTCGTGGCACAGCTGCTGCATTTTTGAAGGCCGGATGCACTCATGTCAAAACAGTTAATAAGCCAACCTTCAGCCTCTCGTCGTCAGACCTAGTTGATATTCCTGGTGAAGCTCGAAGCATTGGGAATAGATTTATCACTCAAATTTGGGCTAAGGGCGGTCGCGACCTAGCTGGAGATGAAGCTCGGAAACTGCTCAACTTGGTATGAGACTTTGACCTGTCTTTTCCCTTGGTTTTTCTTTATTGCATTTGTGTTTACCTTATACCGTCATCTATTTGCAGGATGGTGGTGCCGAAGCTTGTTCCGAAGGTCGCTGAGCTGAAGCTTCTTTTTGTAACTACCTGTAGAAAACTTAGAATCTCTTTGCATTATTTAGCAAAAGATTGTAATTGAGAGTTGAACACAACATTGTACATATTTGTCCATACCTTGTAATATAATTTTACCTCTCCGTCCATGTATGAATTGCTTTGTTGTGGATGAAACCCACAGTTACAATTTTTGAGCCGAAGGCGAAAAACACCTTCCCTTCTTTTCGTTCACATCGAAGCATTTTTTCCTTGTACAAAGTGCCTCTTGTCTGAGACGAAGCATCTTCATATTCAATGAAGCATTTTGTCACCAAAGACAGGCAACTTTTTTCTTTCACGTTAACGTATGTGCTTCATGTAATGATAATGTTGATCCTACGAATGTCTAATGAATATTTGTATGAATGCAAAGAATGATGCGATGAAATATGCAAATGTATGACCCGAACACAGACGAAGCCACACCCAGACTCTACATCCCCTTGGGAACGACTTTTGAGTCTCTTCACCTTCTATTTCGGTGGCATTTAAGCTCTGCATCCCCTTAGGAACATCTTTTGAGCTTCTTCACCTTCTATTTTGGTGGTATTTAAGCTCTGCATCCCCTTAGGAATGTCTTTTGAGCTTCTTCACCTTCTATTTCGGTGGTATTTTGGCTCTGCATTCACATAGGAACGACTTTTGAGCTTCAAAACTTACTCTGCGCTCCCTTAGGAATGACTTTTGTAGCTTTGGAACTTACTCTGTGCTCCCTTAGGAACGACTTTTGTAGCTTTGTCACCTTCCGGGTGACATTGTAGCTCTGCATCCCCTTAGGGACGACTTTTGAGCTTTTCCCTGTTCGTTTTGCACTCGATGGTGTGGATTCTGATGTTACATGTTACATTCTTAGGGGAATTTGGCCCTTTGTATTGCATAGGGCTAAACAAAAAATGAAGATTACAACCTATGGCCCCATTAAAAACCTTTCTCACCTCCTGAAAGGAAAAGGGTGCCATAGGAAAAAATAAAAAGATTACATCAATTACACATAATATCGCCGAAGCTCATCCGCATTGCAAGACCTGGGTATGTCATTGTCGTCCATATCCTTCAGTCTATAAGAACCAGGTCTTGACAAAGATACTACTAGAAAAGGGCCTTCGCACTTCAGCTAAAGCTTCCCCACTGTATCTGGGTTAGCTATCCTTCGAAGCACCAAATGGCCTGGTTTGATATTTTTCAATGTCACGCCATTTTATTGTTTCGGCCTGGTACTTATTGATGTGCTCTATGGCCTGAAGTCTGGTCCCTTCTATGGTGTCTTTTGTTATTTGGCAATCAGCTTCATCCTCCATCGAAGCTATGGTTCTTATTGAACCCATTCTTGCTTCTTCTGGTGTTATTGCTTCATCACTAAACAAAAGCCTGAATGGGGTAAAACCTGTTGACCTTGAGACAGCAGTGTTGTGGTTCCACACCACCTTTATTAATTCATCTAGCCACTTTCCTCTGGGCTGATTGACGATTGACTTCATTATTCCTATTATTATAATTCCATTTGCTCTTTCTACTAATCCATTTGATTCCGGATGCCTTACTGACGCAAAGTGTATTTTTGTACCAATCTGGTCACAAAAAGCTTTGAACGTTTCAGTATCAAATTGAGTTCCGTTATCGAATGTAATAGCCTTTGGCACACTGAAGCAGCAAACAATATTCTGCCAGAAGAACTTCTAGACTGTGGCCGAAGTTATTGTAGCTAGGGGTTTAGCTCCGATCCATTTTGAGAAATATTCCACTGCTACCACAACTTATTTCATGTTTCCTTATGCTGGTGGAAGTGGGCCTAACAAATCTATGCCCCATCTCTGTAGTGGCCAATTAGGTTGAATCAGTTGTGTCACAGACGAAGGTTGTTTCTGGTCTCTGGCACACTTCGGACAGTTTTCACATTTTTGGACCAAGTCCGCTGCATCCGAAGCTGCCTTTGACCAATAAAAACCTTGTCTAAAAACCTTTCCCAGTAAAGGTGTGGACCCAATGTGAGCTCCACACAGTCCTGCATGTATCTCCTTCATTAATTCCTATCCTTCATTTCTGGTCAAGCATTTGAGCAACAGGGAGCAAACTCCATGCTTGTATAACTCCCCCTCAATTATTACATAAGGTCTTGTCCTTGCTTCCATTCTCTTGTTAAAAGCTTCGTCATCTGAAAAACAGTTGCCCTGTAGAAAGGATACTATTTTGGTCCTCCAATCTTCACTATGTACAGGTGAGATTGTGAGCACTTCTCTTTCCATGAGCTCGACTGAAGGTGCTTTTATTGTTTCAAAAATACTTCCGAAGGCAAAGGGAGCCCCTGTGCCGCTGATTTAGCTAATAAATCTGCATGCTCATTTTCTCCCCTTGGGATATTTTTTACAGAAAAACCTTCGAAAGAAGCTTCCAACCTTCGGACTGCATCCAAATACTTTTCAAGCTTCAGGTCTCTTGCCTTACTGCTTTTATCCACCTGGCCCAAAATAACTTGCGAATCAGTTTTAAGGATTGCCTTCTTATTCCCATTGCCTTTAGCTTCCGAAGCCCCAAAAGAAGAGATTCGTACTCGGCAATGTTATTTGTACATATGAAGTCTAGCTTTATTGCATAACATATGCTGACTTTAGAAGGTGCGACTAGGACAGCAGCTGCTCCTGCACTGAAGCTCCCCCAAGATCCATCGCAAAATACTATCCAAGCTTCAGCATCTTTTGTTGCTTCTTCATCCTGAGCCCCTAGCGTCCAATCAGCAATGAAGTCTGCTAACGCCTGAGATTGAATTGAGGATCTGTGCATGTAATCAATGGTGAATTTGTTAAGTTCTGTGGCCCATTTTTCGATCCTTCCTGTAGCTTCTCTGTTCCTCATTATGTCCTTCACTGGTTGCGATGAATGCACTATTATGTGATATGCTTGAAAGTAATGCCGAAGCTTCCTGGAGGCCATCAATACATCATACAGTACCTTCTCCAACTCTGTGTAATTTTTCTTTGAAGGTCTTAGTACTTCAGAAATGAAGTACACTGGTGCTTGCTTTTTTGCCTGGCCCTCTTGTTTCTCTTGTACAAGTGCTGCACTAACCGCAGCATGGGAAGCAGCCACATATAGAAGTAATGGAGCTCCAGAAGAAGGTGGGGTTAGAGTTGTCAGATCTATCAAATACTACTTCAGCTCTTCGAAGGCTTTCTGCTGAGCTGGACCCCATTGGAAGACTTCGGCTGATTTCAGTATTTCAAAGAAAGGTAGATTCCTCTCTGCTGATCTTGAAATGAATCTGTTTAACGATGCTAGCCTTCCTGCCAACCATTGAGCCCCCTTCTTTGAATTTGGTGGCTCCATCCGAAGGATAGCTTCGATCTTGCTTGGATTAGCTTCGATGCCTTTTGTTCATACTAGGCAACCAAGAAACTTGCGCTTCTTCACTCCGAAGACACATTTTTCTGGATTTAACTTGAGACCAGCTTGTCTGAAATTGACAAACGTGTCTTGCAAATCAGCAACATGATTTTCTTGCTTTGTGCTTTTCACTATGATGTCATCAACATATGTTAGCACATTCCTGCCAATTTGGGAGTGAAGAACCTTGACAGTCATTCTACTGAAGCTTCCTCCAACAATCTTGAGCCCCTATGGCATCCGAAGGTAACAATAGGTACCACTAGGAGTTATGAAGCTTGTCTTTGGCTCATCCTCCTTCTTCATCCAAATTTGATGATAACCCGAGTAGCAGTCCAATAAACTCATGAGTTCTGAAGAAGATGTTGCATCTACAAGGGAATCTATTCTTGGTAGTGGGAATTCATCCTTCTGACATGCTTTGTTGAGATATGTGAAGTCAATGCACATTCTCCATTTTCCATTATCTTTCTTTACCATGACAGTGTTGGACAGCCACTCTAGGTATGTTACTTCTCTGATAACAACGGCACTTAGAAGTCTCCTCACTTCATTCTGTGCACCTTCGATATCATCAGACATTTTCTAAAGCCTCTGTTTTCTTGGTCTGAAGGACGGGTCCACATTGAGTGAATGCTCAATAACATCTCTATTGACACCACAGAGATCATTAGTTGTCCAAGCAAAGACAACTTTGTTGTTGAACAAGAATCTTAACAAAGTCTTTTCCTGTTCATCAGATAGCTGAGATCCCAGCAATACTTTTTGCTCTGCTATGTCTCACATAAAAGCATAGGCTTCGACTGATCTGCTGAAGCAACCTTCTCTCTTTTATGCTTATATTGCTGATAAGCTTCGGCTTCATCTATATTATGAATAGCATTCGAATCCGTCCAACTCCCTTCAGCCCTCCTGGCAGCTTCTTGACTCCCATGTACAGCAATGGACCCTTGTTCCAAAGGTATCTTCATGCAAAGATACGCTGGATGAAGTATTGCTTCGAAGGCATTAAGCGTCCCTCGGCCAAAGATTGCATTGTATGGATACTCCATATCAACAATGTCAAAGACAACATATTCTGTTCTTGTGTTGTGAACATATCCAAAGGTAACTGGCATTTTTATCTTGCCAAGTGCCACAATCTGTCTTCCTCTGAAGCCACAAAGAGGGTGTGTTGCATCATGTATCTTATCCTCTGGCTCTTGCATCTGCCTAGAAGCTTTTGCAAAGATGGTATCCGCTGCACTGTGTCCACCAGGACATTGTGGACCAAAAATCCTTTGATAACACAAGATATGACCATTGCATCGTTGTGAGAATAATCCTTGAGCTGAAGGTATTCCTAAGAGAAGGTAATTGAAACATGAGACCACTTGGACTTGATGAAGGGTCCTTGCACCCCAACATGTTGTACCCTTCTTTGCGCTTCTTTATTCTGCTTCTTGTTGGCTGGTTCAGAACTTGAGCCACCTGTGATTGGGAGCACCAGCTTCGTGGCCGAAAGTGCCAGAGCTTGGTTGTTTTGCGAAGCCATCGTCACAACTGTGGAAGTGAGTTCACCGGAGGTGGGCACCAATGTTGGTCCTTGTTCTCGAATGCTATACATCAAGAACAAAGCAACACAATTGTTAATGATTAAAGACCTTTGTCTTGTGACGCATTATCTCTTTTCGGATATAATGATCTTTAGACGAAGGTCATGAAGGACATACCTTCATCATCTCAGTAAACAAATATAAACAAAAGTACATAAAATACAAAAGAATATAAATAATGATGATATATCAGTAAATTATTTATATTCTCATTTCATAAACATGAATAAATATCCACAATATTTATATTATAGTGATACCTTCGGCTTGCCAGAAGGTGAAAATGCAAGAGTGAAGCAAGAGTGATTGCCATCCAGCGTGAATAGTACAAGGCACTGTTCATCTATTTATAGGCATGGGACGCAGCCCGGACAAAATTACATCCATGTCCCTGATAACTAATTACAATCATAATGCGAACTATTAAGGACTATATAATCTTTTCCTCTTTAAGTCAGTATCGTCCTTCACCTTTATCATAATACCAAGCCGAAGCTCTTTCAGTCATAGCTTCGGCTTTTGTCCGCATCATCTTCGTCTTATATCTTCATGTCACACCTGCCTTTGTACTGTCTTGCCAAAGGTGTTTTTGCCTTGAGGACCTTTGACGAAGAAGACCCCCAACAGATGCGCCATGAACACACCGGCCAGAAATAACAATACAACTACTCCAGTCCAACCTAGTGGATGTTTTAAGTGTGGTGAACTTGGTCACTATGCCTACAATTGCCCTAAGCGCAACCCATAGACTCCCAGAGGAACAACAATCAAAGAGCTGATCAGAATGCACTCGCTCGTGGAACTGCACAGAACAAGACTCCGCAGAACCAGAATAAGGGAAGAGTTAATCATGTGACAGCAGAAACAGTTCTTGAGGATGCCGACGTAGTGTATGGTATGTTTCTTATTAACTCCATACCTGCATCAGTTTTATTTGATTCTGGAGCATCTCACTCTTTTGTAACAAAGTCATTTGTGGAAAAGCAAAATATATCAAACTATCCTTTGAAGAGTAAACTATTAATTAGATCACAAGGAGGTGAACTTAAAGCCACACACTCATGCCCTTAGACTAAGCTTGACATTAGAGGAATAAGCTTTGTAATAGAGCTGATAATCTTGGAATCAAGTGGAATCGATGTGATACTTGGAATACACTACTTAACCAAGTATGATGGAGTAATATCTTGTGCTTAGAGAATGGTTACATTAACCAGTACACAAGGAGAAAGAATTGAAGTCAATGTTAGTATGCTAGCAACAGCAGAAGCCATGGTAAATCAATTGGAGGAGAAATCTTTAGAACACATCAGACTAGTGTGTGAATACCCAGACATATTTCCAGAGGAATTACCAGGTATGCCACCTGATCATGATATAGAGTTCTCTATTGAATTACTACCCGGAACTGCACCGATTTCAAAAAGACCTTATAGAATGGATGTCAGAGATTTTGTTGAACTGAAGAAACAAATAGAAGAATTACTAGAAAAAGGTTTTATTCACCCAAGTTTATCTCCTTGGGGAGCCCTAGTTCTATTTGTGAACAAGAAAGATGGTTCGAGAAGAATGTGTGTCGACTATGGAAGTTTGAATGAAGTAACAATTAAGAAAAATACCCGTTACCTCGAATTGAAGATTTGTTTGATCAAATGAGGGGAGCAAAGGTATTCTCAAAAATAGATCTAAGATCAGGCTATCATCAGTTGAAGATTCGGACTAAAGATGTACCTAAAATAGCCTTCACTACAAGATATGGACTAAATGAGTTTTTGGTTATGTCATTTGGATTAACCAATGCACCGGCCTACTTTATGAACTTCATAAATAAAGTATTCAAGAAATATCTTGACAAGTTTGTGGTTGTGTTCATCGACGACATACTAGTATACTCAGAATGAAGAAACACATGAAGATCATCCCAGACTAGTTCTGCAGAAGCTTCGTGACAACCAGTTGTATGCGAAATTCTCAAAGTGTGATTTTTGGCTGAAGGAAGTCGCTTTCCAAGGTCATATTATCACAGATGGAGGAATCAAGGTAGACCCCGTTAAAATAAGTGAAATATTAAATTCGAAGCAACCAACAGATGTGTCCAAGATCAGGAGTTTTCTTGGATTAGCAAGATATTACAGAATATTCATTGAAGGCTTCTCCAAAATAGTGAAATCCCTTACTTCACTGCTGGAGAAAGGTAAAGAGTTTAAGTGGGATGAAGCATGTCAAAAGTGTTTTGATGAATTAAAGGAAAAGCTAACCACCGCACCAGTGTTGATAATGCCTGATATCCACAAAGGATTTGAGCTGGTTCATAGCTAGCATGGGAGACCCAGTCTCAGGTCGCGTGAGGGATAAAGTTCGCGCCCGGCTTCACTAAGGTACTATGTTTACCGGTTACCATATTTCCCGACATGTGCTTAGTACGTTCAAAAGCTTGACTCAGGTATCCACACATTAATCCTTAATTCATTTTCCCGTCTCATGGACAAGGCATCCTCCCTGGATCCAAGTCCATAGACTAACATAGATCCCGTTATCAAGATGAATACAATCAATTCTTGACCTCGCGCAAGTGCTAGAAAAATCACTCGACTTCTACCGAGATCCTGATTAACAAAGCAGCTACTCGACCTAGCATACTAGTATCCATCTCAAAAAGGAATCCTAAGTTCATGCAACTAGAGGTTTCAAGCAACTCCTACATTTAAGTGCACAATACAATCCTACAAGCATTAAGTGTAGTAAAGTAGCATATATAAATACGGTTATGCATAAAACCGGGGCTTGCCTTCAATAGCTGGGGCTGCGGGGAGATCCTCGATGGCAGCCTCGGGAGCTTGCTCCTGGTCTTCCTCTTAGACAGTTCCTTGCTCAGGGATGAGCACGTACTCTCCGTCAGCGAGATTACAATCTAATGAATGCAATGAGTAAGATACATGCATGATATGATATGTGCTTTTACAATCAGATAGAGTTTAATCTTGCTACTAAGGATTTTTGGTGGTATACTTAGTATTTTAGATCACACTCAGTTAAACTAAGTTGTAAGTCCATTTTGGTGTTCCACTGAATTCTTTTTTTAAAGCCTTAGTGAGAATTTGTCAAGATTTCTAGTTGAACTTATTGGGGCGAGGTTTATCTTTCATTTCTTTCCCTCTATTTCTTTTATGTTTTTAAAGTGGGTTTGAACTACAAGTTGTCTTAATAAATATCCAAATGTTCTGTAAAAATTACAGTCGCTTCTTACCAGTGTATAATTCTCTGTCCTAAAATTTGGGGCTTAAAATGTGAACTGATCTTTCTAGATAAAATTATCAAACATTAGGGCAGAAGGGGTGTTTTGAACTACAACTACCAGTTAACAGTAGGTTATTCTCTAAGACTTATTTTTTCTGGCATTTAGATGTTTTGACATGACTTTGTACAAACTTTTAGCCACTAATATCCTTTCGTCATTTTACTATGATTTTCTAAAGTTTCTAGTCAAATGGGTGCTTTCTACTACCACTATATTTGAAAAACATCAAACAACAGATTTCTGATTTTTCCTAGCTTCTTCTTTGTGCAAGAGCAATCATTCTGAAGTTTGGCATCTTTTTGCTTAAGGGAAGGGTGGTAGGAATTATTTGGATTAAATGGTCTTTTTCATGAAGTATGGCAATGTGTATTATTTTGCAGCTTCCAATTAGGTTTTGCATTTTTCTCGGGTGGCCTATCTCAATATTGATCTAGCAAAATTTTATTTGCCCATTATTGCACCATTTTTTGGGTTGCTCATGATTTAATTGAAATATGACCCATTATCAAGTTTTATTTGTTTACCCTATCTAAAATGATGGGCTGGGGTGTTTATCATTTTTGTAGTGGAGTTCTAGTGGTTACAAGTCCACTGAAGTTTTATAATTAATTTTGAAATTATTTTTATAATCCTAATAATTGTTTTTCTGGTTCGATTAATGCCTAATAAAACATTTCACTTTGATTCTGTTCTGGACTAGAGGTACCTTTATTTTTCCTAGGCTCTTTATTACTTAAGTAGGCTAGGAAAAATAATTGCACTCACTGTTCATTATTTGGGCAAAAATGGCTTTTAATAAATATCCCTACTTAAATTTTCAATACTGGGGTTCTTACTATTTTTAAACAGTGTTTAAATGGGGTTTGAACATCTACAAATTTTCTTAGGTTCAGCACAGAAGCATAACTAATTTTCTTTAATTTATTAAGGTTTGGTCAGTTTCTGTAATTAATTTCAAACTCTAAAATTTAAAACAAAAAGCATGGGGTTTAGTATTTTTAATTGGTAGTCCATAATGTTTAGAATCCAACAAAATTGGTTTGACAATTTTTGGTTAAATATTTCTCAAGTTATGAATTTCCTAAGTTCTCTTGTTCATTAAAAAGATTAAACAGAAATGATTAAATGGGAAACGACTTTGCACGGGGTCCCTGGCAGGTGTTTTCAATTTCCTTTATAGACTAGTCCTTGGGTTACTATTCAAATGTGCCACTGACAGTTCAGAAAACCCCCTGGGGTTCCACTAATCCTAACCCGAGGTTCTTCCCCCAATTAAACAGTTCCTGTGATGGAGGAAAGGGCGGAGGGGCTTACATGCGGCGAGACTACTCCGGTGAGGTGGTCGAGGTGGTAGGGGAGGTCCTGAGGGTCACGGCGATGTGCGGGTCGCTGTCGGGGATGGTCGGAGTCGGCCGGTCCACGTGCGCAGGCAGGGGAGCTCGTCGGCAGCGAGGAGTCCGGCCTAACCAGGGCACAATTGATCAATCAAATGGGTCAGAGAGCTTCACTAGGGATCAAGGAAGATGTGTGTGTGCGGAATTGAAGAACGACTCACCGGATTTCTCGGTCTACACGCGTAGGTGGGCGGCTGAAGTTCTGCTGTGAAGTTCTGCCGGGTCCGAGAGCTTGGGAAGCTTCACGAGATACCGACGAAGCTAAGCGAGGGGCAGGCACGGCTTGGAAGTGACCGGGGTGGGCTGGCCACGGTGGCCGAGGCTCGGGTGGCAATGGCAGGCGGAAGAGAGCTCGCCAGAGCTAAGGAGGGGCGTCTGGCCGGCGAAGGTGAGCACGGGGTGAGGTGAGGCGCGCCCGGGGAGGCTTTATAGGCGCGAGCAGGCACGACCGAGGGCGAGGCTCTGAGAAGTGCTCGGGGCATGCGCGGGCGAACGCCAGTGCGCGCTCTGGCGGTTGGCACAGCGTCGAGCATGAGGCAGCGCAGAGAGAGGTCGAGTTCAAGCGCAGATTGGCTCCAAATCTTTGAGAGTATGGCCATGATCCCGTTGAGAGATCTCTTCCCCTGACATTCCTTTGTCGTTTGTGTGTGGAGGATTGCAGGTTTTGCTCACTAGATCAAGAGATAGAGAGGGGATGTGGGGGATAGATATCCCCTGGGTCCACTAAAGAAGTAAAAGGCCTCACGAAAGGCCCGAGGGCCCAGTAATTCGTAAGGCCGTTCTTTCGTGGGCCTGGGGAAAGACAACCAACAAAGAAGAGAAGACGTGAGACTGGACTGGTGCAAACCCGGACGGCCCACAACGTCGAACGAATGAATCGCAATAGAGACCCGACTTTCCCGCGCTGAAGCCCCCATGCAACGGAGCCATGCGAGGATAAGTCGGCGAAGGTTACGTAGGGATAAACTCAAGAGGTTCACTATCTTTTAGCTACTTGATGTTATCATATCACATGTACTGCCTCACGGCCGAGTATATAAGGCCTAGGGGGCACCCCTTCAGATCGATCGACCCGGTTTTACTTAGCCACCCACGTAAACTCTCTGCGCCCTCTATCCAGAGAGCCCTCTTGTAACCACACTCATATACTCACCAGGACGTAGGGTGTTACGCACTTCTAAGCGGCCCGAACCTGCAAATCTTGTCCATTGTCCCTCGTGCGATCGGCACGAACCATTTTGCTACAGTCGTCGACACCGTCCTACTCCTAAAAACACCTTGAGGGGCAACCCCGGGTGTGCGGTCGGACCCAAAACACCGACAGCTGGCGCGCCAGGTAGGGGGTGTGTCGACGATCCAAGCTAGCTCAATGGTCGTCACCTTCCACAGCAAGATCGCCGTGCGTCCCGGATCTGTATTCTGCTTCGGGACAATCTCATCTGTAGCGGATGAAGAGGGAATTCTACACCGCCTCGCAGATCTGCCGAAATAGAAGTCTCCTCCAACAAACTCCGAAAATGCTGGAAAGACGCTACCTCCGGTTCTTCGGAAAAAGATTATCTCCGGGAAGGCTGGAGCTGGAAGCTCGCTGACCCGGAAGACTCCGCTGTCTACTTCCCCGACGAAAGAATGGACACGGATCGCGAGGAAGAAGGAGACCAGGGAAAGGCAAGTCGTTCTTTCCGTTCCTCCGGCCTCAAAGGAGAACAAAAAGAAAGTCGCCACGACAGCAGCACCATTCTACCCCGACGTCCTCTTTATCGGGAGAGTGGAGTCACCCGCCGTCTCTGATGACGAACCGACTGCGCCTGGAGAAGAACCACCTCAACGAGAATCCCGCCGACGGAGGAACCGACGCAGGAACGTTCGACGACATCACGCGGCCGGAGAACGGGATCCGGAGCAGCCTGTCTCGCGAGACGAGGTCTCGGAGATAGGGGAAACTCCGGAAGAACGCGTCTTCAGGGAACGAAGGAATTCCCGACGACGTGATCGCCGACGGACTCAGGAGCAAGCCGAGCAAGATGCCAGACAACGCCGGGAGAATCCGCTCTTCGGGTGCAACTTGAACCCCGACTTCGCCCGAGCTATGAACACGCCGAGCGAAGTCGGAGGCGTTCTAGCTCGGATAGCTGACGGACTTCCTCGGACTCCCGACGCCGAGGGATACCGACGCCTGTTCACTCAGGCGGCCAACCATCTTCTACCGCTCGCTCACCCGCCGAACGATTTGCGACACGCCATCAACAGTCACCGAGACGCGCGAAGCTCTATCAATGCTTCGCGCGAACGGCGGCATGAGAACGAAATTCGCCGTCGAGAGGAGTATGACCGAGATCATGGCTTCCCTACTCAAAGTCAGGCCACCAGGACTGAGTCGGCAACAGCTTCAACTGGCGGTACCACCCGGGGACGGTCGAGGAACCACCACCACCACTCCCCTCCCCGGGACAGACGTCATCCCCGACGACAGGAGGACACGTGCGGAGTATCCGCCCTTACTCCGCGCCTTAGGGCCATCCAATGGCCTCCCAACTTCAAGGTATCCAATGTCGACAAATATGAACCTAAGCAGGATCCGGGGGGTTGGTTAGCCATCTACACCACCGCTGCTCGGGCTGCCGGGGCATCCGAAGACGTCATGACCGCGTATCTGCCCATCGTCCTTGGGCAAGATGCGCTGCAGTGGCTACGACATCTACCTCGACACTGCATCGACGACTGGGGAGACTTCAGTCGACGTTTCACCGCCAACTTCCAGTCTCTCTCCGACAAGCCAGCGCAACCATGGGACCTCAAATCCATCAAGCGCCGGGGGGATGAGACTCTCCGGTCATACCTTAAAAGGTTCCAGACCATGAGAAACCGCATCCCCGAGGTCACGGAGGCGGCCGTGATCGAGGACTTCTACAGAGGATCTAATGACTCGGTTTTCGTTCGAGCCATACTACAAAAGGCGCCGACTACCTCCGAGGAGCTGTTCCGGGAAGCCGACCTCTACATCACCGCCAACGAGCGGGCCCAGGATCTCATTGGAGGAGCAAAGCCCGCACCGGCAGCACCACGACGCGACGCGAACCAGCCACCCGACAAACGCTGGGAGAAGAGGCCTCGTGAAGAAGTACACGCCGCCGGACCGCCCGCCTCTCGCGCCCGAGGAGGGCCTCGTGGGGGCGAGCGCACGCTGGACGACATCCTCGACGCCCAGTGCCCGTACCACAAGGACATGCGCCATACTCTCCGTAACTGCCGGGACTTCAAGCACTCCGTCGGACATGGTCGACCCTTCCAACCCCTACCACCTCCTCCGCCGAGGGGGGGACCAGATGAACCACGACAGCCCCATCAGCCGGAGGAGGGGGGAGGAGGAGCTTTCCCACGCGTTGACAGGGAGGTCAATGTCATCTTCGGCGGACATGGGTCGCAGGAGAACAAAAGACAACAAAAGCTCAACGACCGCCGAATACTGGTGGCGACCACCGGCCCTCCCGCCCCATACCGGTGGTCGGAACACCCGATCACTTTCACTCGGGAGGATCAATGGCTCAACTTTGACCATCCAGGCAAATAACCGCTCCTCGTCGATCCGGTGATCCGAGAGAGCCGGGTAAAGAAGGTGCTAGTGGACGGGGGGAGCAGCATCAACGTCACCTTCCCCCGTACGCTCCAAGGCTTGGGAGTTCACCTCAAAGAGCTCCACGAGTCAGACACTCCTTTCTTCGGCATCGTGCCGACGGAAGGGGAATACCCGCTGGGCCACATCTACATGCCGGTCACCTTCGGGACTCCGGATAACTACAGAACCGAGTTCCTGATGTTCGAGGTGGCGAACTTCGACTGCGGGTACAACGCCATCATCGGGAGGCCGGGGCTGGCCAAATTCATGGCCATCCCGCACTATACATACATGATACTGAAGATGCCAGGACCGCAAGGAATCATAACTGTGCGCGCCGACTTCCAAGGCGCCGCAGAATGTTTCCGAGTGGCCATCCAAGCAGCCCTCACCACCAAGCCGTCAACGGTTCCTTCTACACCGGCGAACTCTAAGCCTGAGGAAGACCTCGCCGTACCGGCAAACGAAGCTCAGGCCGTGACCTCTATGCGGCCGACTGAAGAAACCAAGCGGATCAACCTAGGGTTCGCTGATGAGCGCAAGACGGCCATCATCAGCTCCAGTTTGAATGATAAATAGGAAAGCGCGCTCGTCCAGTTCCTGCAAGATAACCGAGACGTATTCGCCTGGCAACCTGCGGATATGCCGGGAGTCCCGAGGGAATTGGCCGAGCACAAATTGAAAGTCTATCCCCAGGCGAGGCCGATCCGGCAAAAGCTGCGTCGTTTCACGCCCGACAAGAGAGAGGCCATTCGTGCCGAGTTAGCTCGCTTGGTCGCGGCTGGATTTATTAGAGAAGTATTACACCCCGAGTGGTTAGCCAACCCTGTTCTTGTACTCAAAAAGAATAAAGTGGATTGGCGCATGTGCGTCGACTATACTGATCTCAACAAACACTATCCGAAGGATCCCTTCGGGCTCCCGAGGATAGATCAGGTGGTGGATTCCACCGCTGGGTGTTCTGTGCTGTCTTTCTTAGATTGCTATTCCGGGTATCATCAGATTAGTTTGGCAAAAGAAGACGAGGAAAAAACGGCGTTCATCACCCCGTTTGGTGCTTTCTGTTATACCTCCATGCCGTTCGGCCTCAAAAACGCTGGAGCGACTTATCAGAGAGCCATTCAAACATGCTTAGCCGATCACTGGGGCAAGCGTGTGGAGGCTTACGTAGATGACGTGGTGATCAAAATGGAGAATCCGGAAAACTTCATCAAAGACTTACAGCTGGTTTTCAACAGCCTGAGAAGATATAGATGGAAGCTCAATCCTGAAAAATGTGTTTTCGGGGTGCCAGCAGGAAAGTTGCTCGGATTTATTGTCAGCCACCGGGGAATTGAGGCTAATCCAGATAAGATTGAAGCTATCATGAAGATGGAAGCTCCTCGGTCGCAAAAGAAGGTTCAGAGACTCACTGGATGTATGGCAGCCCTGAGCAGATTTATATCCAGGCTGGGAGAAAAAGGTCTGCCATTTTACAAACTACTCAAGAAGGTGGATAAGTTTCAGTGGACTTCAGAAGCACAAGAAGCTCTAGACGCACTGAAGAAATTCCTAACAACACCACCAGTACTAAAACCGCCCCGGCGAGCTACGCCGGCTCAACCGGCCGAAGATTTGCTGCTATATATCTCTTGCACGACTCACGTGGTAAGCACCGCGTTGGTAGTCGAGCGAGTGGAAGAAGGGCATGCCTATCCGGTACAACATCCTGTTTACTTCATCAGTGAGGTTCTAGGCCCATCGAAGAAGAAGTATCCCCAGGTTCAGAAGCTATTATATGCAGTACTTCTAACTGCCCGCAAGCTGCGTCACTACTTTGACGATCACAAAGTCATAGTAGTTACTGGTTTTCCAATAGGGGACATTCTTCACAACAAGGAAGTCATTGGCCGAATAGCCAAGTGGGCTTGCGAGTTGGGATCCCATGATATCGAGTTCCGACCTCGCACTGCCATCAAAACTCAAGCACTGGTCGATTTCGTATCAGAGTGGACAGAACAGCAAGTTCCAGACAATCCAGAAACGGCAGAAGTATGGCGAATGTATTTCGATGGCTCGCTGAAGCTGCAGGGAGCAGGAGCAGGGATTCTCTTCACTGCACCTGGGGGCGAACACCTCAAGTATGCTCTCCAGTTGCTATTCCCGGCCTCTAACAACGCAGCCGAGTATGAAGCTTTGATACACGGATTAAACATCGCCATATCACTGGGTGTCAAGAGACTGATGGTGTATGGAGATTCTCTGGTAGTCATCAGTCAGATAAACAAGGAATGGGATTGTTCAAGTGATTCAATGGGAAAATACTGCGCCGTCGTCCGAAAACTAGAAGATAAATTCGAGGGTCTGGAGTTTCATCATATAGAAAGAGATCGGAACACGGCGGCCGATGTACTGTCCAAGCTCGGATCCGGTCGGACTCAGGTCCCGCCCGGGGTCTTCGTGCAAGAAATTCTCCAGCCGAGCATCTCGACGGATCAAATAGAAGAGTGCAACATCATAGATCAACCGGAGTCAGACTCTGATGACTGGAGACAACCGATTATTAAGTATATAAGGAATGAAGAAGAACCAGATGACAAGAACTCGGCAGAGCGCATTGCGAGACAATCAGCTCACTATACACTCATTGGGGTGGTATTATACAGGAGGGGCGCGTCAGGCGTCCTCATGAAGTGCGTTCTCCCGTCCACCGGGAAGCAACTTCTGGAGGAAGTCCATGCAGGGCAGTGTGGAGTACATGCAGCATCCAGAACACTAGTCGGGAAGGTTTTCAGGTCAGGATTCTATTGGCCGACGGCGAAGAACGATGCAGCCGAGTTAGTTTAGAGATGCGAAGCTTGCCAATACCTGTCAAAGCAACAGCACATGCCAGCACAGCAGCTACAGACCATACCAGTAACTTGGCCTTTCGCATGCTGGGGATTGGATATGATTGGACCTTTCAAGAAAGCTCAAGGAGGATACACCCATGTATTGGTAGCAATTGACAAATTCACTAAATGGATAGAGTTCCAGCCCATTGCCTCTTTAACCTCTGCTAAAGCCGTGGAATTTATACAAAGCATAATATTCAGATTCGGGATACCAAACAGTATCATCACTGACTTGGGATCCAACTTCACCAGTTCAGAATTCTTTGACTTCTGCGAGCAAAAGAGCATTCAGATCAAGTACGCATCTGTAGCCCATCCGAGAGCCAACGGGCAGGTTGAGCGAGCCAACGGAATGATATTGGAGGCACTCAGGAAAAGGGTCTTTGATAAGAACAAAAAATTCGCTGGAAAATGGATAAGAGAACTGCCTTATGTTGTTTGGAGTTTGAGAACCCAACCTAGCCGGGCCCTGCATGGAAACACTCCTTTCTTCATGGTCTATGGGTCGGAGGCAGTGCTACCTGCTGATCTCAAGTTTGGGGCGCCAAGATTGATCTTCGAAAGCATAGCAGAAGCCGAAGCCACCAGGCTGGAGGATATTGATGTACTTGAGGAAGAACGACTGAATGCAGTAATCCAATCAGCACGATACCAGCAGACTCTAAGGCGCTACCACGACAAAGCTGTGCGGCAACGTTTCTTTTCGATAGGAGACCTCGTCCTCCGCCGAATTCTAACGGGGGAGGGACGACACAAGTTATCACCCTTATGGGAAGGGCCATTCATAGTAGCAGAGGTCACTCGGCCCGGATCGTATCGCCTCACCCAGATGGATGGCACAGAAGTTGGGAACTCCTGGAACATAGAGCACCTCCGAAAGTTTTACCCCTAGCTGTATTTCAAAACAGCCGGGGCGACCATGTATTCTGTATAATGGAAATACGTCATCAATAAAGAGAGATTTCAAAGATACTTGGCTCGTTTACGATTGACTTGCATTCTTACTTAACTCGCGGTGACCACTATGCCCAACAAACGGAGCAATCGACTTAAGTCGGCAACGACTTAAGGCGGTGCAACATGCTCACGCTTACTTAACTCGGGGTGACCACTATGCCCTACAAACGGAGCAATCGACCTAAGTCGGCAATGACTTAAGGCGGTGCAACATGCTCACGCTCACTTAACTCGGGGTGACCACTATGCCCAACAAACGGAGCAATCGACTTAAGTCGGCAACGACTTAAGGCGGTGCAACATGCTCACGCTTACTTAACTCGGGGTGACCACTATGCCCTACAAACGGAGCAATCGACTTAAGTCGGCAACGACTTAAGGCGGTGCAACATGCTCACGCTTACTTAACCTAGGGTGACCACTATACCCTACTAACGGAGTTATCGGCTAAAGTCATTGACGGCTTAAGCCGGTATAGCATACTCGCGCTTATGCAATTCAGGGGATGACTTCCATATCCCACAAACGACCTTCGTAATTATCGTGCAGCATTACCACAAAACTTGTGAACTAATAAATTCTGATACAATAAGAGAGTGATAATGTCATTCGAATGATAAGCCGATAACCTCTAACGAGTACTTGATCATGCTAACTGCGCGCTCAGAGCACGCGAAATGTTTCTTTATTTTCCAATGTCTTTCTCAGGAACGACCGACGAAGAAGGGCGATTCGAAGAATCGGGGGCAGCATTCACATCGGCTCTTATGTCTTCAGGGACAACCACGCCGGGTCTTCTCATCAAGATTCGTCCCGCCCGAATAGCCTTGTCCAGGGCTTTATCACGCTGAGCTTTGAAAGTGACCGCAGTTTCTTCGGCAACTCTAGTAGCCAGCTGAGCAGCTTCTAACTCCTGAGTAATGGATTTCTTAGAAGCTCGGAGTCCTTTGATGGTGGCGTCCTTTGCTGATAGCAACTGTGTAAGGCGGGTCACTTCGTCCGAAGATTCTTGCAGCCGGCGACGCTGATTGTCCAGTTCTTCCATCGTAAAACGGTGGCTCCTCTCCAAGATGGTTAGCGAGTTGCTGGAATCTCGATACAATCTGTCCAGATTGTCGCGAGAAGCAGCAAGGATGCGTTTTTCTTCCTACAAGCAAAAATCAACTCATTCAGAATCCAAGAGCATGATAAGGCGAAGCACGGTTTTGAAAGTTACCTTTTCAGAGTCAAGCTGAGCATGAAGAGAAGAACTCAGAGCGTTGGCGTCATCCAAAGCCGCGGAGACCTGACTCAGTTCAGTCTGGCTCTGAGAACACCTCTCCTCGAAGTCAGTGCACCGTCGAGCCATTTCAGCTTGATCTTGGGAATGTTTTTCCTCAAGAACTGCAATCTGCCGAGTCATTCCTATCAAGAGGTAATCAAACAAAATGAGGTCAGAAGGTAAAACAGTCCACGGACAAGAACAAAGAAGAAGAAGAAAGGACACTAACCAGCATTAGTTGCCTCCAACTCGGATACACGACCCCGAAGCAACACCGGATTCCAACGCTCAAGAGATGAAGCCACTTCCGGGATGGAAGCACCCTGCGACTTCAGCTGGCTGGCCATTCCATCCACCAAAGCCTGATAAGAAGAGCGGATAAACATAATGACAACAATTCATGCAACATAAAGATCAAACTAAAGCACAGCACAGCACCTGGAGGTTGGAAAAGAGCGAAGGGATCCCCAAGTCAGGAGAAATCAGCTGGTAACCAGGTGCCAGACCACCACCCGAAGCAGCTTGCAGCAGACCAGCAGGAACGAGCTCAGTACATTCAACAGAGCCTAACGCCAGACCAGTGGGGATGCTGCCCTCTAAAGCGACCCCCTGATCCGGAGTTTGGGCCACCACCATACCGCCAGAGTGTGGAGGTGAACCCGCATGAACATCCATGGAAGTGCAGGAAGGAGACCTCGCTCGGACACCCTCGGGGGCTGGGTCAAAGTTGGCACTGCCCACTTGAGCCGGATCATCCCCGGCAACACCCTCGGGGGCTGGGCAGTGGCTTACACTCTTCACCCGAGCTAAGCCTTCCCCGGCGACATCCTCGGGGGCTGGGCACGTGTCAGCACTATTCAAGGGGTCCAAGCTCTCTGCCGTAACCACCTCTAAGGTTGACGGGCCTTCAGCTACTTCCATGGGACCAGGACAATCCAAATCAACATCCCGACCCTCGAGATCATGCTCTAAGGTCGACGAGGCACGGGATGACCTCAACCCAGCATCAGGCACGGCAGCACAAGTCTCTGTTGCATCAACATCCACAGGCTCTGATAGCAAATCCTCTGGACCATATCCTCTAGAGTTTGATCAAAATTGGCCATGGACAGCTCTTGCAGACCAATAAGGGCAGACAAAGCAGGAGAAGGAACTCCACTACTTCCACCGCTAGCGACGAACTGCCGAATGTTTTTCCGAGTTAGTGGAGTTTCATTTTCTTCCTCCTCATCTTCCACAGTAACAGCACAAACAGCATCTTCATTGGGGTCAGCAGCAGGCGGAGCACACCCATTGGGATCAATGTCAGCAAGGCCAGTTGCAGTCATTTCTTCAGCAGCAGGAGCTAAGGTACTGGCATCCTCGTCAAAGCTGGATACTCGCCGGAGGCGTCTTCTCTTCTTCTTCTGCTCATCAGCAGAAGGCTCGGGCTGACTGGTTCGGCTAGGGCGCCTCGGACGAGTGCTGACAAGTTTCGGGACATCCAAAGTTGTATCAACCTCTCGAAGGGGCACCACTGCCAAGGTACCATCAGGAGCAGCATCGGACGAATCCTCAGCTAATAGATCAAGCATGTCATTTATGTCAGCATCACTGGGGTTCAGAGGCACTTCAAAATAAACCTGCCGTTCATCATCAGGAATCGCCCCGAGCGAAGCAACCAAAGTACTGACTTCCTCAGCAGAGGGTCGCACTCTAAGGCCCAAATTGCTGTCAGTCACAGGCGGATTTGACACAAAAAGGGTGAAAGCTTTGGGAGGAGGTAGGTTCCAAGCCGAGTATGCCACTGGAGCACCAACATTTGAAACTTTACCCCTGAGGATCATCTCAAGTCGGCCTACCAAGTCAACAGAAGGAATTCTCCTATTGGTAACTCGGGTTGAGTCGGCCAGCCCTCGATACAGATATGCCGGATAGGCCCTGTCTTTCAGCGGCTGAATGTTCTTGAAAACAAAATCTGTGACCACAGCTTCGGCAGTCAGACCTCTCTCCTTCAGTAATCCGACTTCAGTAAGCAACACGCCTGCCTCGGTTACTTCTTGATCCGTGGGAGACTCAGTCCAACTCGGAGTACGAACGTCTGGCTGTCTTCCTCACCGGGAGGGGAGAGAATTTCCATAATTATCAACTATAAACCACTCCAGACGCCAACCTTTAATACTATCTTTGTGGGGTATCTCGAGATACTCGGTCTTCCGCCCACGACGCATCTCCAAACTTGCACCTCCGACCAACTGATGTTGCCCCCCGGCCATCCCAGGACGGCAGTGATACAGATACTTCCATAAACCAAAATGCGGCAGCACGCCGAGATAAGCTTCGCAAAGGTGAACGAAAATGGAGATTTGGAGAATGGAATTAGGGTTCAAATGAGTCAGGTTGATGTGATAAAAATCAAGGAGGCCACGGAAAAAAGGAGAGATGGGAAGGCCGAGGCCGCGGAGAAGGAAAGGAGCGTAAACTACAGACTCGTGGGTATCCTCTGTTGGGACAGTTGTTCCGTGGCAAATCCGCCAAGAACAGAGTTCCCGTGGAGGAAGAACCCTGATGGAGACGAGGCGGAGAAGCTCAGCTTCAGAAATTACAGACATGTGGTTACCTGCGAAGGGTAACTGACTGTTGGGGTCGATTGCGGGGATCACTGCAGCAGACGAGTTCGCAGTTTTCCTCTTGGGCGCCATCTTGCTTCTCACTGGCGGACAGAGTAGGAGGCGAGTGGCAGAGAAGATTCAGATGCGGAAATGCAAGAACTAGGGCACGGAAAGCAAAGGCGGCTAAAAGCGCAACTCTTATGGGATATTCTTAAGCCAGATACCGTTTCAAAAAGTGCCCACTCATCACCCGGCGGCTATTTCCGAAACCTCAGCATGCCATGTGGACATCTGGCAGTTATTTCCGAAAAAGCCGACGTGCCACTTCATCACTCGGATATTATCCTCAAAATAACCCGCGCGGCTGGCTATTACTCAGCGTTGCCTCTAAGACGCTGACCCCGTATTCAATCGCTCGGCATTACTTCTAAAATGCCGACGCAGACCTTCAAATCACTCAGCGTTGCCTCTAAAACGCTGACCCTGTATTCTATCGCTCGGCATTACTTCTAAAATGCCGACGCCGACCTTCAATCACTCGGCGTTGCCTCTAAAACGCTGAACTCGTGTTCAATTGCTCGGCATTACTTCTAAAATGCCGACGCCGACCTTCAATCACTCGGCGTTGCCTCCAAAACGTTGGTCCTGTGTTCTATCGCTCGGCATTACTTCTAAAACGCCGACGCTGACCTTCAATCACTCGGCGTGGCCTCTAACACGCCGACCTCGTGTTCAATCGCTCGACGTTACTTCTAAAACGCCGACGCCGACCTCCAACCACTCGGCGTTGCCTCCAAAACGCTGAACTTGTATTCTATCGCTCGACATTACTTCTAAAATGCCGACGCCGACCTTCAATCACTCGGCGTTGCCTCCAAAACGCTGAACTTGTATTCTATCGCTCGGCATTACTTCTAAAATGCCGACGCCGACCTTCAGTCACTCGGCGTGGCCTCTAACACGCCGACCACGTGTTCAATCGCTCGGTGTTACTTCTAAAACGCTGATGTCAACCTTCACATCGCTCGGCGTTGTTTCTAAAACGCCGATACCGACTAAGATATTACTCGGCAGCTACTTCTGGAGGCGTCAATATGATGCGCAAGTTATTCATCTACTATATCAAAAGAATCAGTTCAACAATCAGAGAAAGCGAGTCATCGAAAAGGGGGTCAACAACAGTTCTTCATTAAGGGGAAGTTAATAAGTTTACAAACCAACTCTTCACGAGTTGGTGCTTCCCTACTTCTACTCTACATTACTACTACTACTAAACTACACTATACTACTCTACATTACTACTACATTATTCTAACTATACTAATATTTAAAGACCAGTGGCGTTTAGCCACTGGCCCTTCCGCCGCTGCCCTTGCCGCCGCCGCCTCCGGTGCTGCCCACGCTGCTGCCGCCCTTGGTGCCGCCCTTGCCGCCGCTGCCTCCGCCGCCGTTGCCGCCATCACCGTCGCCGTCGCCACCGTCGTCGTCGTCGCCGTCGTCGTCGTCGTCATCCTCGTCCTCGCCGCCGTCCGAGTCCTCCTCGTCCGAGGAGAACTCAGACTCATCCGAGCCCTCGAGCCCGGAGCGCTCGACGGCCCGGATGTACGTCCAGACCTCCGCCGCAAGCCCCTGGGAGTCGTCTGAGTCATCAGACGACTCACGCAGGGGGATGGGAGCCGGAGACCCCTCGGACTCAGAGGAGAACTCCTCCTCTGAGTATTTCGAGTCACCAAACTCCTCCGATGGAGGAGTCGGCTCACGCTTGCGCTTGTTGTTCTTGCCCATGGTGGAAGCAGACAGAAGGGAGGAGAAGAAGGCAGTAAAGAGCAGCGAAGAGATGTGAAAAAAACCAGAGAAGCAAAGGTGTTATTTATAGAAGGGAAAGGCAACCGCTCACTTCCAACCGCGGTCAATGAACAGTCGTAAGGCATTCAATAAGCACTCCCACCCATCTGAAGACACGTCAGACGGCGGACGCCGTTTCATGCAACACTACACCCATTGGGACTCCAGTCAACAGTGCAAAGGATATGATTACACTAGCCGTCCCATCGCATTACTACTCAGAAGCAACCGGCTAAAACACTCAGCGTACCAAGCCGTCCCTTGCCCACACCCATTGGGGGGGGACGCCCAGGAATTATCAGTATATTTTTCAAAACGGTCACATCCGTGCAGGGCATGCAGTGAATACCTCAAGACAAAAATGAGATATCAGTAAGGATCAGAGAAAAGCCAAATATAGCCAGCAAAGTACAAGATATGGCCGACAGAAGCGACGTGAAGACTAGACAGAGAACGTCCGTCAAACGTCCAATCAATCGCAGAAGCAAATAAATTGCACTACCTAGCAAGATATGGATGGATTGCAAACTCGGCTGCTGAAGACAAAATATACGCTGACCTCTGCAGCAAAATATTGATGACATAATGCTGACCTCCAAAGCATAATGCAAAATAGCTTCATGCCAGTTTCTACAAACGAAAGGAAGACCTTCGAATGGATTATCCTTAAAAAATCCATTTGAAGGTCGGGGGCTACACCCATTGGGTGCACCTCCGGTGCACCCCGTGGATTATCATTCCAAACCGATATAGTGCCGGCTTCTAAGGCGTGGGACAAGATCGAAAAGACCAATCCTCAACCGAGATACAGGAACGCACATGGAGATAATTTCTGGGGAAGACCTTCGAGTAGATTATCTTCTAAAATCTACTCAAAGGTCGGGGGCTACACCCATTGGGTGCACCTCCGGTGCACCCAATGAAGTTCAGAACCCTACAAACCAAAACACCGACCTCTAAGGCACAAGCACAGAACTAAACTTCGGTCGAACGAGTGATCGGAGCAAGAGTAGGCAACAGGAAGTTATTTTTTGGACCTTGGATCTTTGAGTAGATTACCTCTAAATCAACCCAAAGATCGGGGGCTTGTGGGGGATAGATATCCCCTGGGTCCACTAAAGAAGTAAAAGGCCTCACGAAAGGCCCGAGGGCCCAGTAATTCGTAAGGTCGTTCTTTCGTGGGCCTGGGGAAAGACAACCAACAAAGAAGAGAAGACGTGAGACTGGACTGGTGCAAACCCGGACGGCCCACAACGTCGAACGAATGAATCGCAACAGAGACCCGACTTTCCCGCGCTGAAGCCCCCATGCAACGGAGCCATGCGAGGATAAGTCGGCGAAGGTTACGTAGGGATAAACTCAAGAGGTTCACTATCTTTTAGCTACTTGATGTTATCATATCACATGTACTGCCTCACGGCCGAGTATATAAGGCCTAGGGGGCACCCCTTCAGATCGATCGACCCGGTTTTACTTAGCCACCCACGTAAACTCTCTGTGCCCTCTATCCAGAGAGCCCTCTTGTAACCACACTCATATACTCACCAGGACGTAGGGTGTTACGCACTTCTAAGCGGCCCGAACCTGCAAATCTTGTCCATTGTCCCTCGTGCGATCGGCACGAACCATTTTGCTACAGTCGTCGACACCGTCCTACTCCTAAAAACACCTTGAGGGGCAACCCCGGGTGTGCGGTCGGACCCAAAACACCGACAGGGGAGAAATCGGGTTTGTCTCACTGCCACGCACAGAGAGAAGATCCCAGGTTTGACGTGTCCAGAGCACGCGTCCCAATGCCATCTTCTGGTATGAGGTAGAGGGGTTAGTTAGGCACATTTTTGTCAATGGGGTCATTAGGATTTGAGCTAGGGATCAAGATGAACACGCTCGGTCTTTGGCTCAAGGGCTGAAATTTAGAAATCTGAAATTCAGAAATCCCTATTGAACCTCCACTTGAAAAGCTTGTTTGGAGTTTTTATTAAACTATTTTGGCCAAGCTTCCATAATCTTTATTGTAGCTTATTTAGTATATTTCAATGTTTATAATTGTCCTAAGCCATGATTTTATATTTTTCATGGCCTTTTACCCTTTTCTTTATCTCTACTTAGATAGCTTCATTAGGGTTGGTGTTAGGGTTTCAACATTTTTCCCTTTTTGAAAATCTTATTTGTTTGGAACATGATTCTTTAGATATACACTTAGTAGATCTTTTATTCTTAAGTTCATTTGATGCTTCAAGCTCAATTTGGCTCACATGAAATGTTGATTCTTTGGTTAGCACTGAGAGAAACCCTAGGTGACACTTGGGTGTCACAGCCTTCCCCCAATAAAGGAATCTCGCCCCGAGATTCGGGTCAGAGTCCTCCCGGGGTGAAGCGAAGGGTGAGAATCACAGGAAGTGGGTGCTCTATTTATTAGGGCAAACTGCTCTTCGAATGTCATTCTTTTTGCAACTTCAGAAGGAAGACCTTTTAAATTTTGTTTCATAATTACTTCATTCTAATTTAAGATCATATTTCTGAAACTTAGATTCGAAGGGCAGGAGGAGGGGTTGGGCATGATTACGTACCAATTCCCTTAGGTAGGCAATCAGGGAAGTTGGATCGCAAGAATTCCTTAGTCTCCCAAGTAGCCTCTTCCTCTGAGTGATTACTCCATCGGATCTTATACATCTTGATCGATTTAGCCCGAGTTGATCTTTCCTTGCAATCCAAAATCTTGGAAGGGTACTCTTGGTACGATAGATCTGGCTCTATCTCCAATTCTGGTTCTGCTATGATCTCGGTCGGCAATTGAACACACTTCTTCAGCTAATATACATGGAACACATTGTGGATGGCAGACATTTTCGGAGGTAACTTCAATTTATATGCCACGGGTCCACATGCTTCTATGATCTCATAAGGTCCAATGTAACGAGGGGCTAACTTGCCTTTGATTCCAAACCTCTACACTCCCTTGGTGGGTGATACTTTCAAATACACGAAATCTCCCATCTTGAGCTAGAGAGGTTTCCTTCTCTTATCATGGTAACTCTTCTACCTGGCCTGAGCAGCTTCTAGATTCTTCCTGATTAGTTTGACCTTTCTTTCGGCTTCAGTCACTAAGTCAGGTCCGAAAACTTCTCTTTCTCTAGGCTGAGACCAATTGAGTGGTGTTCTACACCTTCTTCCATAGAGAGCTTCGAAGGGTGCCATCCTTAAGCTGGATTGATAACTGTTGTTATAAGCAAACTCTGCCAAGGAGAGGTGCTTATCCCAGTTCTTGCCACAATCGATTGCATAAGCTCTCAGCATATCTTCAAGAATTTGATTCACCCTCTCAGTCTGACCATCAATCTGTGGGTGGTAAACTGAACTTCTGATTAGCTTGGTTCCCAAAGACTCCTGCAGTTGTACCCAAAATCTGGCAACAAATTGGGCTCCTTAGTCAGAAACAATGGTCCGAGGAAATCCGTGCAAACACATGATCCGGTCAATGTACAACTCTACATACTTTTGAGCCTTGTCAGTGGTGTGCATAGGGAGAAAATGTGCCACTTTCGTCAGTCAGTCCACAATAACCCAAATCAAATCATGATGACGAGAGGTGTTGGGCAGACCCACGACGAAATCCATGCTGATGTCATCCCATTTCCACGAAGGTATAGAAAGGGGTTGCAAAGCTCCAGCTGATTTCAAGTGGCTGGCCTTTATCCTCTGACAGGTGTCACATTCCGATACATATTGGGGTATCTCCCTCTTCATTCTGGTCCACCAATACAAGGGCTTCTGATCATGGTACATTTTGGTGCTTCCTGGATGCATAGAGAATTTGGAGAGATGGGCCTCATCCAAGATTTTCTTCTTGAGATCCTTGTTTTTAGGAACCACCAATCTGCTTTCAAACCACAATATACCCTTTCCATCTTGGCGGAAACATTTATACTTCTCAGTCTTCTGATGGAGATTCTCCTTAATAATTTGCACTCCCTTGTCACTGAGCTGGGCCATGATGATCTGGTCTTGCAAAGCTAGCTCAACAGAAAGGTGAGACAAAGCACCAGAAGGAATCACTTCAATCTGCATCTTGCTCAACTCATCACACAAGATGTCAATACAAGAATCCATCACAACACAGTTGCATTGCAACTTCCGACTCAAGGCATTTGCTACCACATTGGCCTTTCTTGGGTGATAATGTACCTCTAGGTCATAGTCCTTGCTCAGCTCTAGCCATCTTCTCTGCCTCATGTTGAGATCAGCCTGAGTAAAGATATACTTTATGCTCTTATGATCAATGAAGATGTTGCAGTGGGTTCCCATCAAATAGTGCCTCCACATTTTTAATGCATGAACCACTGCTGCCAACTCCAGGTCATGAGTGGGATAATTCTGCTCATGAGGCCTGAGTGCTCTTGAGGCATAAGCAATGACTCAGTTGTCTTGCATCAAGACACAACCTAGTCCAGTGCCAGAGGCATCACAATACACATCAAATGGCTTGCTGCTGTCGGGTTGCGCTAACACCGGTGCTGTGGTCAGATGTTGCCTCAATGCATGGAAGGCATCTTCGCACTTCTGACCCCAAACAATCTTGGCTTCTTTCTTCAACATCTCTGTTATGGGCTTCGCAATTCGAGAGAAATCCAGAATGAATCTTCGGTAATAACCAGCTAATCCCAGAAAACTCCGAATCTGACGGACAGTCATTGGTGGCTTCCAGTTCATCACCTCTTGCACCTTATGAGGATCAACATCTATTCTTGCCTAAGAGATAGTGTGACCCAAGAATTTGATCTCCTTTAGCCAAAAATCACATTTTGACAACTCGGCATAAAGGTGGTGCTCTCGCAGACGTTGAAGCACTACATGCAAATGCCCGGCATGTTCTTGTTTTTTTCTTTGAGTACACCAAGATATCATCGATGAAAAACACTACGAATTTGTCCAATTCGGGCATGAAAACATAATTCATCAGATACATGAAATATGCTGGTGCATTAGTCAGCCCGAAAGACATCACCAAGAATTCATATAGCCCATATCTTCTTGAGAAAGCTGTCTTCGAAATATCGTTGGCTCGTATCTTGATCTGATGGTAGCCGGAGCAAAGGTCTATCTTGGAAAACACTTTGGCTCCGACCAACTGGTCAAAAAGAACATCAATACAAGGCAAAGGATACATGTTCTTGATAGTCACCGCATTAAGTGGGCGGTAATCTATACACAGCCTCAAGCTTTCATCTTTCTTCTTTACAAACAAGGCTGGACATCCCCAAGGCGAAGTACTTGGGTGAATAAAACCTTTGTCCAGCAACTCTTGCAATTGCTTCTTCAATTATGCCAACTCAGCGGGTGGCATCCGGTAAGGCCTCTTGGAAATAGGTGTCGTTCCCGGTTGCAACTCGATGGCGAGTTCAATATCCCGTTCTGGTGGCATTCCTGGCAATTCATTAGGAAAGACATCTGCATACTCACAGACCACTGGAATCTTCTTCAGAGGTAACTCCGTCATAGAAAAAGCACATGACTGAGTAGAATCTTGACTGGGCAGAATTAAGGTGAAACTCCCACAGAACGGGGAATTGATTTCCACGATGCGGCTGGCTACATCAAGCACTACTTGGTGCAGGGTCATCCAATTAGCTCCCAGAATAATGTCCACATTTTCCAAACCCAAAACAAGAAGGGTGGTTTTGACAATGTGGCCTCCCAGTTGAATAGGCACACTTTGATTTAATTGATTAGTTGCAATTTTACCCCCAAGTGTGGCTATCATAAACGACCCTTTTGAGTGATAGAAAGGTAGTTGACATTTAGCACTGAACTTTTGGCTAATGAAACTATGAGATGCACCAGAATCAAACAAAATTAAAGCAGGTTGATTATAAACTGAAAAGATACCGGTCATTATGGGGGCTCCCTCAGGTACTTCCTCCAAAGTAGTGAAGTTGAGCTTCCCTTGCCTGACTTGTATCTTCTGCTTTCTTCCCTAGTCTTGATTTGGTGCTGGCATCTGCCTCTGCTGATTTCTTGGGCAATTCTTGGCATAGTGGCCCACATTGCCACAAGTGAAGCACTTGTTCCCATTGCCCTAGCAGAACTGCTGCTGCTGCGGAGGCTGATTGTTTCTTGGAGCGGGAGCTGGAAAACCAGTGGGTGCGGGCTGCTGCTGCTGAGGTGGCCTGATCACCCATCTGCCTGCCTGCTGCTGAAATCCCCTGCTCTGGTTGTGAGAAACAATCCTGAACCTCTGGGCCTGAGAGAATGGTGCTGCCATTGGTGCCTTTCTCTTCTTCTCTGCCCGGTGAGCTACAATACAGTCCTCCTAGGAGATGGCCAGGTTGACCAACTCATTGAAGCTATCAGCCCGAACAGTGTTGAGACGTTCCCACAGCTTGGTGTTGAGACCTCTGCGGAAGCGGTCTCTCTTCTTCTCATCAGAATCAGCATGGTAACCTGCATACTAGCACAGGTCGTTGAAGGCCTGAGCATACTGCAATACCGTGCGGGTTCCTTGATTAAGTGCCAGAAACTCATTCAACTTGCGATCGAGAATTCCAGCTGGGATGTGGTGCCCTCTGAAAGCAGTCTTGAATTCCTCCCAAGACACTTCATGATCAGCGGGGAGCATAGCACGGAAGTGGTCCCACCAAGTCCGAGCAGGGCCGCGAAGCTGCTGCGTGGCGAAGCGAGCCTTGGTTTCATCAGGGCAGTCTTCCGTGAGGAGGGGAAACTTGGACTCAATGACGCGGAGCCACACGTCGGCATCCAACGGATCCTCTGCCTTGGTGAACAAGGGTGGCTACGTACTCAGGAACTCCTGGTAGGTTGCCGCTGCCGGAGGTCGCTGATGCTGGCCTCCACCATGCTGCTGAGGGTGGGGCTGGCGCTGCAAGAGCTGTCATAGAATCTCATTCTGTTGGGCCATCAGCTCCTACTCTGTGGGAGCTGGAGGAGGTGGCGTGGGAACTTGCTCGTTATGCCCACGACGCTGCCTAGCTGCCATCTGAAAACAGAGATTGTTGTCATTGTTATCCTAACTCACAATTTCGAACGACATGCTATTATCTCATATGGAAGGGAAATGCCATAATCATAATATTAGGTTTGAATTGAAGATAACATGGTTACAAACATCCCACAGATTTCGAAAGTTCATAAGGGTTACATCAATTAGGGGAAAGTACCCGTAAGCCTAGTCCAAAATCTGTCATTAACTAAGCTCGCGTAGGTTTCTATCCGCCTAAAGCATCAAAGTAACTGATCAACCCTGAGTGGTGGAAGCAACACTGGATGCGGGTGAAGGGGGCATCGTGGAGATAGTCCCGTTGGCACCAGGGGCTGGTCCTAACTCCTTGGGAGCCTCTTCTCCCTCGCTTTCGGCCTCATTGGCCTCCATTTCCAAGTGGTGCATGTCTAGGTGGTCATTTGCTTCTTCGAGTTCTCGCTACACATCGTGGAGCTAGTTCTCCAAGACTTCAATAGTGTTGTCTCAGATCTCCACCTTCTGCTCCAAGGTGGTAATGCGCTGGCTCAGCCTTTCACGTGCAAATCCTTTTCCACCAATTCGGAGGACAAGTCGACCACAAAGTCTTCTCGGCTGTCGAGGGTGAGCTTGGTGGTTTGAGCGATGTTAGCAAGATGTGCCATAGCGTTGCTCTGCAGGGCCTGAAGGCCGTAGAGCACACCCATGCACTGAACAGTGACCCTCACAACCAAGTCAGGATACATTGCCCACACATCTTTCACATGGCTCACATGGTTACACCACATGGGGTCATCCTTTTTCTTAGTAGGGAAGAGTCACAAGGGGTGCATCACCATCTCCAGGGGATGGTAGCCACAGAAAGTTGTCAGAGTCTTCATGGCTGCCGCTTCAGTGGTGTTGTCCGTCCTGAATCCAACCGTCACCGAGTTAAGAGAACGCCAACCCGGCTAAAGGGGATGAGCCTCCAAAGTCAGTCAGACTCAGCAACGAGGTACCCGATGCTCCTCATACAACTACACCGTGTACAAAGGGGCCGTAGGGTAACCGGCGGAGTTAAGCACTTCCCACAAGATGGAAGGAAAGCCATCGTGAGAAAGGAAGTCAGAGCTAAAACGAGTGTCTCCTCCGCTGGCGGGGGTGAGTGAATTCATCTGTGGAAGGGTATCAAAGGTAAAGATTATGGTGGAAGGATGAAAATAAAAGAGCCTGGATGGTTTTAAAAGGAAGCGAGTTAGCTCAATTTTTAATTCCTTTTAGTTTTTATAATGCATGCATGCTGAAATCAACGTCTCCTCTCCGAATGAAATAAAAGGGTGCTCCTAGGGCATCCTTCAAAAGCTAAGGACTAGCCCACAGGGCCTACTTACTTAGCCATCTATTTCCCCTCTATTCCTAAGGCCTTTCGTCCTAGGTCTAGCGGTCTAGTTCTGACGATTCTTATCAGTTTCTAAGCAAGTTTTAGATTTGGAATATTGGTATTCATGGTTTATTGTCCTTCTCTGTGGTGGTATTTGCTCCGATACCAGCTGTGGCAGAACCGCCCGAATTATTCCAGCTTAAGTGCCTAAGTCACGCCTCAAGGGCTGCAACACACTTAAATCGAAATAACCCGTCAGTCCCTCAGATCTTGTCTGATAAAGCAACTTAACCAGGATCAGATACCACATACTCACTCAAAGGTGAGTTACAGAAGAAATACAATAAAACAGGAAACCTCAAATTAAAGTACTGAATTATTATATAAATTAGAGTTTTTCAAGTTGTTGGTAAGAGTTCATAAAAAAAGATGCAACAGATAATCGATGTCATCGATAGCGAGGAAATGGGCAAGGCCTAGCCCACTACTCCTCGTGCTCCTCTCCTGCCGGAGCAGCATCCCACTCGACTGTCCAACCCGATGGCAGGGTGGTAGCCCAAGTCACACCATCAACCATATCCTGAAGCGTACCTACAAAAATTATGCCACAAGCAAGGCTGAGTATACTAATACTCAACTAGACTTACCCAGTGTGAGGAAACTACTCCTCTACCTCTAGACCATGCAACTGTTTGGCTGAGGGGTTTGGTTTGCCAAAAGCACTAGCTGTTTCTAAAATCAATTTTTTAGCTTTTCATATTCTAGCATCATTATCTTAGCTAAGTTTGCTCCTTCTAAGCATACATGGTAACAAGCATTTAGTACAATCAACAAATTATCTCATGTAACCTCATTTTACTTCTTACTCAATGTAGTACAAGGGGTCAAGCAGTCTCCTTAGCTGCGAGAAGCAGACGATTCGAATCGAGTTTTTATCCTTGCAAGGTAAACCTAAACACATGACATGTCAGGGTACTTCGACCCCACACATGTCAACTATCCCCATCTATTCCCCGTTCGCGTCCAGGCCTCACCGCCTTGGCATACAATGCTCCAATGACCCCGGCCGCCGTCGTGCAGTGATCGCACTTGTACCCACCATAGCTAGCATGGGAGACCCAGTCTTAGGTCGGGTGAGGGATAAAGTCCGCACCCGACTTCACTCAGGTACTAGGTTTACCGGTTACCATATTTCCCGACATGTGCTTAGTACGTTCAAAAGCTTGACTCAGGTATCCACACATTAATCCTTAATTCCTTTTCCCGTCTCATGGACAAGGCATCCTCCCTGGATCCAAGTCCATAGACTAACATAGATCTCGTTATCAAGATGAATACAATCAATTCCTGACCTCGCGCGAGTGCTAGAAAAATCACTCGACTTCTACCGAGATCCTGATTAGCAAAGCACCTACTCGACCTAGCATACTAGTATCCATCTCAAAAAGGAATCCTAAGTTCATGCAACTAGAGGTTTCAAGCAACTCCTACACTTAAGTGCACAATACAATCCTACAAGCATTAAGTGTAGTAAAGTAGCATATATAAATACGATTATGCATAAAACCGGGGCTTGCCTTCAATAGCTGGGGCTGCCGGGAGATCCTCGATGGCAGCGTCGAGAGCTTGTTCCTGGTCTTCCTCTTGGACAATTCCTTGCTCGGGGATGAGCACGTACTCTCCGTCAGCGAGATTACAATATAATGAATGCAATGAGTAAGATACATGCATGATATGATATGTGCTTTAGCAATTAAATTTTGATGGTGAATGATCCACTTAAATCAGATAGAGTTTAATCTTGCTACTAAAGATTTTTGGTGGTATACTTAGTATTTTAGATCACACATAGTTAAACTAAGTGGTAATTCCATTTTGGTGTTCCACTGAATTCTTTTTTAAAAGCCTTAGTGAGAATTTGTCAAGATTTCTAGTTGAACTTATTGGTACGAGGTTTATCTTTCATTTCTTTCCCTCTATTTCTTTTATGTTTTTAAAGTGGGTTTGAACTACAAGTTGTCTTAATAAATTTCCAAAAATTCTGTAAAACTTACAGTGGCTTCTTACCGGTGTATAATTCTCTGTCCTAAAATTTGGGGCTTAAAGAGTGAATAGATCTCTCTAGATAAAATTATCAAACATTAGGGCAGAAGGGGTGTTTTGAACTACAACTACCAGTTAACAGTAGGTTATTCTCTAAGACTTATTTTTGCTGGCATTTAGATGTTATTACATGACTTGGTACAAACTTTTAGCCACTAATATCCTTTAGTCAGTTTACTATGATTTTCTAAAGTTTCTAGCAAAGGGGTGCTTTCTACTACCACTATATTTGAAAAACATCAAACAACAGATTTCTGATTTTTCCTAGCTTCTTCTTTGTGCAAGAGCAATCATTCTGAAGTAGTGCATCTTTTTGCTTAAAGGAAGGGTGGTAGGAATTATTTGGATTAAATGGCCTTTTTCATGAAGTATGGCAATGGGTATTATTTTGCAACTTCCAATTGGGTTTTGTATTTTTCTCGGGTGGCCTATCTCAATATTGATCTAGCAAAATTTTATTTGCCCATTATTGCACCATTTTTTGGGTTGCTCATGATTTAATTGAAATATGACTCATTATCAAGTTTTATTTGTTTACCCTACCTAAAATGGTGGGCTGGGGTGTTTATCATTTTTGTAGTGGAGTTCTAGTGATTACAAGTCCACTGGATATTTATAATAAATTTTGAAATTGTTTTTATAATCCTAATAATTGTTTTTCTGGTTTGATTAATGCCTAATAAAACATTTCAGTTTGATTCTGTTCTGGACTAGAGGTCCCTTTATTTTTCCTAGGCTCTCTGTTACTTAAGTAGGCTAGAAAAAATAATTGCACTCACCGTTCATTATTTTCTAATGCCTTTCTGATTTTCCTAAGTTTTTGGCAAAAATAGCTTTTAATAGATATCCCTACTTAAATTTTCAATACTGGGGTTCTCACTATTTTTAAACAGTGTTTAAATGGGGTTTGAACATCTACAAATTTTCTTAGGTTCAGCACAGAAGCATAACTAATTTTCTTTAATTTAATAAGGTTTGGTCAGTTTCTATAATTAATTTCAAACTCTAAAATTTAAAACAGAAAGCATGGGGTTTAGTATTTTTAATTGGTAGTCCATAATGTTTAGAATCCAGCAAAATTGGTTTGACAATTTTTGGTTAAATATTTCTCAAGTTATGAATTTTCTAAGTTCTCTTTCTCATTAAAAAGATTAAACAGAAATGATTAAATGGGAAACGAATTTGCATCGGGGTCCCTGGCGGGTGTTTTCAATTTCCCTTACAGACTAGTCCTTGGGTTACTAGTCAAATGTGCCACTGACAGTTCAGAAAACCCACTGGGGTTCCACTAAACCTAACTCGAGGTCCTTCCCCCAATTAAACAGTTCCCGCGGCGGAGGAAAGGGCGGAGGGGCTTACCAGCGGCGATACTGCTCTGGTGAGGTGGTCGAGGGTGTAGGGGAGGTCCTGAGGGTCACGGCAATGTGCGGGTCGCCGTCGGTGATGGTCGGAGTCGGCCGGTCCACGTGCGCAGGCGGGGGAGCTCGTCGGCGGCGAGGAGTCCGGCCTAACCAGGGCACAATTGATCAATCAAATGGGTCAGAGAGCTTCTCCAGGGATCAAGGAAGGTGTATGTGTGATGATTTGAAGAAGGAGCTACCGGTGAAGCTAACCAAGGGCAGGCGCGGCTTGGAAGTGACCGGGGTGGGCTGGTGTAATACCCAAATTCTATATGAATAGGGAGAGCTAATAATTCTATTAGTATGTAGTTTATTTTTTTAGTGCTCATTTTCGATGAATAGAATAATTAACAAATAAATGTTTCGTAAGCATTCCTTTATAAGTGGGCAATAAAAAATTATTTTTGAATGTGGTTAAAAATATATTCTCTCAAATAAATAATTTGAAAGGATCTTTAAATGGTGCAATTTAATTTGTGGGTAGCTATATGTTTTGGTGCAATTACTTAAAAGAATAGAATAATAATAGAAGTCAAATAAAATATACATTGCATTCATATTTGAATTTATAATCTAAATTTGAAATTTTGAAGTCACAACTTGGTTTTGAATTGAAATTGAAATAGAAAACAAAAATAAAATTAAAAAAACAGCCACTCGGCCTAGCCCCAATTTATCTCCCAGCCGGCCCAGTCATTTTATCCCCACGCGCGCTTCTGTGGCCAATGAATGGTGGGACCCGCGGGTCAGGAGCTTGGTGTTGTGCGCGCGGGACAATGACATAAGGGCCCCACTTGTCTGTAGCTTCCCCCAACTTCGGTCCGTTGCAAACAGCCCCGACAAGTGCGTCCCCAAATCGCGGGAATCCCTCCCCGGTCGGACTTGGTGGTAGTGTATAAATCCTGAACCGTGCCAAACTTGCCCCATCCGCGCCGCACGGAACCGGCCACCGCTACTTCAGCCACCGGGGACCTGCCATATGATGCCCCGGGGGTTCCACTGGGTGGCTCGGATGCTTCATCGGACTGGACGTCGAGATCCATGGCGAGCTCCCTCCCAGCGGCCTCCGCTCGGCGCGCCCCCTCTCTGCTCGACCGTGCCCATGCCGCCACCATCCCCTCCGTTCGGTGTGCCCCTCTCCGCTCCCTCTCCTCCTCGGTCCACGCTCAGCCACCGCCATAGGATCTGGCCGCGCCTCCGCAGAACCTCTGTACGACGCGGGTGGGCTGCTGTCACCCAAATCACCGGTGAGATCACTTCCCATAAGCTTTACTTCGCCTCTGCTTCGTGTTGCCGCATCCGAGGGATGAGCCGTGAAGCACCGTCAAATCCGGAGGAGAGAGATAAACAAAAAACGCTTGGTGTGGATCTTCGTTGGGCGCGAGGTGTAGAGATGGATGGGCTCGGTTCGTTGCTCGCCGGGAGGAACTTTGCCGTGGAGCGCGAACGAGTGGGGATCGCCGGGCGGACCGGTCCCCTGGTCGGCGGACACCACCGCAGGCAGGAGCGACCGCGGCTCCGTCTACCTCGCGTGAAGAAGACAAAGGAGAACCGTTGGATCCGCGATGTTGGGTCGAGGTAAGAGAATTCAAATCGGCCGTTAGATTCTAGTTGAAGGGCAGGGATTGGATCGCACCTTAATAAAATCCTAGCCATCGGATCGTGATCCCACGGCTCAGGTTTGATCATACCCCATCACCTTGGCATTTATTCTAAAGACCCCCTCGGCTTTTCTCAAATCAACCCTCCACCCGAGTCAGTCTTAAGATCATTACAGAGAAGACCTCGGATTTACAAAATAAACCCTGAACTCCTGTTAAATTGAGCCTGCAGTACACTTATTCGCTGGAATTAATAAAATAGACCTAGAAAATGATTTCTTGTGTAAAGGAAATACTAAATGCTTACAAAATTCATAACTTCTACGTTTTACCTCTGATTTGACCCGTTCAAGTTGCGTTAGCTTTGTAATAGAATTATCTACACCTTGGTAACCTTATTTTATCATGAAACATGTTTGTAAGTAATTAATTTGTTTACCCAATGCTCATTGGGTTAACTTACTTAATTTAAAAATTAAAGTAGTATTTTCACTTCCTAGTTGTAATTTGACTAAAATACGTTCTCTAATCAAGTTATAACTTGGATTAAAATTAAATTAATGATTTCTTAGGAATATCTTTCTCACATGATTTATAATAATTGTTGGAACTTGCTCTCCGGTGCAAGCTGATCCAACGGGGGAGTGTAGCAACACAAACAGGGTTTTTGCACGAGATGGCAATAGCTTTGTTAATCTAGCCTCTCAAGGCCACTGTGCGGGGGTATTTATAGGTATCTGAGTGCCCAGCGTCCAGTGTTAAGGACGCATGTGCCCCCAGGCGCCTAGGTTATCCCCGAAATATTCCCATAAAGCAGGGTTACATACCGTAATTACAGGGAGACTTTTACAAAGTAGGCCCGTAACGCGCAGCGGCCACGCAGGGCCTGTTACAATGGGCCGGATCACACGTGGGACTCCATGCAGGACGAGGTCGCGAGACGGGATGACCTCGTCATAGGTCTTCGTCCGGCGGCGTGTCGGGCGAAGGGTAAGTCTGTCCGTCGTCTTGTCTCCATTGATCCAGCGAGGTCGGCGAAGGCATCGAGCGAAGGGTGGCGTCTTCGCCTTCACCCCAACATTTGCCCTTCGAGGGACCAGTTCGACTGAGTCATCTGGTGTCGAAGACGTCGCTAGATGGTGGAGACGCTGCCCTCGCTCGAAGTGGTCCTGCGGGGGTTTTTGACATGACCGTTGATTGACGCGGTACTGTTGGATTGCGGGTCTCCCGAAGCGCCGTGCCCTGTGTATAAAAGGGGGCACGGGGCGGCGCGTTTTGAACTTTATCTTTCCGTGCTCCACGAAAACCCTAACCGCCTTCTCAAATCGCTCGCTGCTCGTCTGCCCTCCTTGCTCTTGCTCGTCGGAGATCTGGCCCATGTGAAGCAGACCGCTCGCCGCCGCCGACGGTACGTAGCGATGCCGTCCTCTTCCTCTTCTACTGCCGCTACACCGCCGGCCGACGCGTCGTCCGAGGAGACGCTGAGCACTGTGGCGGTAGAGGAGTTGCGCGCCGATGACACAGTTGAGTTCGGTGTGTCGTGGATGTCCTCGGTCCGCGTGCAAGACATGCAACAGCTTGGTTATTTCGGCGGCGGAGTGGCACGTGTCCCGGGGACCGAGGAGGTCCCCGAGCCGGAAGGCGAATTGGTTGTGTTCGAGGCTTTTTTCGCTGCCGGACTTCGTCTGCCCGCACATCGGTTTGTGGGAGAAGTTCTGCGAAGGTTCAACGTCTAGGTCCACCAGTTGACGCCCAATTCCGTGGTGGCTCTGGCGAAATACGTCTGGGCAACGACTTCGTACGGCGGGCAACCCTCGGTCGAAGTCTTCACAAAGTATTATTATCTGCACTGGCAGAAAAGGAAAATTGGAAATAAGATTGCTCAATTTGGATCTTGCACGTTTACGCCGAAGACGGGCAAGACGTCGATGGAGGTCGTTGAGTTGGTTCCTTGTGCCTGCAATAAATGGGGCAACTGGTGGGATTTTTGGTTTTATGTTGCCGAGGGCACAGTCGAAGACCATCCGGGGCTTCCCGTGGCCGAGATGTGTTCACATTATTACTCTGCGTACCCGCAGTTTGAAGTAGCGGAGGAGGATGCAGACGAAGGGGCCCTGCGGTGCGCGGCTGGCCTAAGTAGCGGGCGTGATCTGGTTGAGGAGTTCGTCGCATATGGGGTGTGGCCCTTGGCGCGTGGCTGGGCGCTGGGCGAAGTATGCCCTCGCCAGATGCCTTCCCATGGCAGGATGCTGGTGCGGAGTCCCTCCTTCGCACTGGACTTGCATGGCCGAGATCCCGACCCATTCGTGCGTGAGGCGGAGGATGGGGCGGCGCGGATTGTTGGTCGCTACGTGCCAAAGACGGAGGGCCAGCGTAGCTGGGACATACGCGGATCCAATGATCGTTTGAATAGAGTCTTTGAGTTGAACCATCTGCCGTATGGCGGTTATCCCGGGCAGGACGATGTCGACCGCCGCGGGAAAAAACCGGCGGCCGAGACTGAAGATGACCCCGCACTGGCGGCCGCCCCGTCCACCAAGAAGAGGAAGCTAGGTACTGCGATGGGAGGACTGGGGGTCTCCGATAGTTTTGCTATGGAGCTGATGGGGACCTGCGCGGCCCCCGGGGGAAGGATGTCTTCGCCCGAGCTCCGAGAGTCTTCGACACGGATGCTGAAGGTTACCGGGGGTTGGTGGCCTAAGAACGTTCCTATCCCCCGCGCGGCCGGCGAAGACTTTTTTACATCTCGCATGGTTCGTGATATGAGAGTGTTTCCTTATGGACGGAATATTGCTGCTGTTGTGTCGGCAGTGATGGACAAGGATCGTCAGGAGGCTGCGCAGAAGCGTCGGGCAGTCGTCAGGCTGCCCGAGGCTAGACCGAAGAGGGCGCGGGGGACTGCAAAGTCTGCCGCCCTCGGCGGCAGCCAGTTGACGCTGGCGGCGAAGACTGCCGCCCCTGGGTCCAGCAAGGTGCCGGAGGTCGTGAAGGCTACCGGAGTCGGTGGAACCAAGTCCGCCTCGGCCGGAGCCGCGAAGACCCGAGAATTGCCTTCGCCGGCGAGGAGTGTCGCCGACTTCGCCACCGATATTAGCGTGGACGATTATCTTGTTGGTAAGCCGTTAGCCCGAGTTTTGTTTTGACTGTTGATATGTTGCAGGGTCGGGCGAAGGGCAACATGTTGTTGTTCCGCCCGCAGTGGCGGCCGTGGTGTCTGCCGCGGTGTCTGGGGCGAAGGGTATCGCTCTCAGCGCTGGTGGTGAGATTCCAGAGCTCGCTGCCGTCAAGGACGAGGCGGGCGCTGTGTCCCGCTGGCTGAAAGAGGCGTCGCAGCGGCTAAGTCAGGTAAGTTGCGCTTGACTTTGGTTTTTACCGGTTTCGTTGGGATTGTGGCCTTATGTATGTCTTTTAGGCGGCTGACTTCGCTGATCGCGTGGCGTCGGGGTCCCTGACGGCAGTTGTGTCTGCCGAAGTCGAGAGACTTCGGGCGCAGCATGCTGAGGTCGTCCGGGAGAAGTCGGCCGCCGATAGCAAGTGCCGCAAACTAGCGGAGAAGGTGGCCGCGCTGGAGGGCGAGAGGACTGAGCTCCGGCACCAGCTGGCGGAGGAGAGGAGGGAAGCTAATCAGGCCCTCGCCAAGGCGCAGTCTGCGCAGGCGGAGGCCAATGTGGCGTGGGTGGAGGGTAGCCTCGCCAGGCAACGCGCCAAAGAATGGGAGGAGCGGTTCAACGCTCTACAGGCCCGCTTGGAGAGGGCCGAGGCTTCTACGCGCTCGGAAGTTGAGCGGACGCGCAAGCAGCTTATGGACTCATACCACGAGCTGGGCACGCGGACCGCTGACTTCGAAGTGCCTGACCGAGAGTCAGGCCTTCGCTGTCTCGAGTGGCTGCAAGAGGAGTTGCTGGCGCTCCCGACCATTGTGGAGGGATTTATGTCCTATGCCTCCCTGGTCACCTGCGAAGGGGCGATGAACACGCTGTCCAGTGAAGGGTGCCGTCACTATGAGGTCTTCGACCGATCTGATGAGGATTTCGAGTGTGAGATTTACAAGGTTGAGGACCCTGTGGTGAAGGAATCCGCGGGAGCCCTCTTTGACCGGATGTGGGGCCCCCATGGTCGGGAGGTGGTCAGGGAGCGGTCCGACATAGTGAGGGGTCAGGTAATGTTTGACTTTTGTTTAGTGTTGTTGAATGTGGGTTATATGTGGGTTTGCTGAATCTGTGTGCTGTGTTTCAGGCGGCGCGTGACGAGAAAGTGGAGGACTTTGGGGCTTTGAACAACGCGCGTCCTGAGGCGGAGTCGAACCCGGTGGCGGCTGGGCCCGAGGGCGCCCCAGCGCCGCCCCCAGAAACCGTCGAAGGCTCCGTCGATGCCCCCGCAGCTACTGCGGCCGGTGGTGGGTCGCCGCCAACCGCTGTGCCGAGGGCTGAGGATCCCCCGAAGACGGCGACGGGGCTGGCAGCAGAGGATCCCACGGCGACTGGGTCTTCGCAGGTGGCTTAGTGGGTGTGGGTAGTTAGGGAATTTTGTATGTGTTGTTGAACCTTGGTTGCTGCGCAGGTTCAAGATTTTGGGCCTGCGCACGCAACCACTACTGCTAATTTTTTGGCGGCTTCGACCGTGGGTGCTGGGAATGAATCAGATGAGTCTGTGTCTAAGTTTTCTGACTTTGGTGACTCTGGGAGTTCGGTTGAGTGGACGGAAGAGTCGTCGGACGAGGACTTGGATTACTTTGCGGCCTTGGATGTGGTGGCGGCGGAGGCTTCGCCGCGTGCTGCGGATGCTGAAGTTGTGCCTGGTCCAAGTGCTGGGCGTAGGCGGCGAAGGGCGGTTGCGAAGCGTAGAGTGAGTGAGGCGGACGGCGGTCGGCTTTGTGTGGGCAGCGCTGGCAAGCAGGAACTGTTGTCCTCGCCGGCCGTTGCGAGTGTAGGTGAGGGGGAGCTGCGAAGTCTTTTTGAGGGTGAGGAGCTGAGGATAATGCTATTTAACTATAGGGAGATGGGAATCATTCTGAAGGTTGAACCGATGTAAGGTGTGATGCCCTCGCTGTACATATGTAATGGCTTGTATGATGAGGTTGTGCGCCTTCTCACATTCGGCTATGCTCACAAAGTCGTTGCACACTTGGTCTGGTGTATTTGTTATGTCGGTCCGGCGCGCGTGTAGTCGGTCTTTGCGCGGACAATTTGGTGTAGTCATTTTGAGGAAGACTTCGATTTTTCGCACTTGTTGTGCTTGGTCCGGCTGCACCATTAGGCGACTTTTGCACGGATAGTCTTTTTGAGGAAGACTTCGATTTTTCGCACTTGTTGTGCTAGTCCGGCTGCACCCTTAGGCGACTTTTGCACGGATAGTCTTTTTGAGGAAGACTTCGATTTTTCGCACTTGTTGTGCTAATCCGGCTGCACCCTTAGGCGACTTTTGCACGGATAGTCTTTTTGAGGAAGACTTCGATTTTTCACACTTGTTGTGCTAATCCGGCTGCACCCTTAGGCGACTTTTGCACGGATAGTCTTTTTGAGGAAGACTTCGATTTTTCGCACTTGTTGTGCTAGTCCGGCTGCACCTTTAGGCGACTTTTGCGCGGAGTGTCGCACGCGAGGGTAGCTAGCGCTGGACCTCGCGGTGACTTTGTATTGGTCGAATGTCGAAGACCGTCAGCGCGGTCTTTTTCGACGTAGATTTTTGCGGGGGATTTTTCACATGTATATTACATGACTCCGCCTCGTTAAAAACCTCACCCCCCGGGAGGAAAAGAGTGTGGGCCAGAATAAAATTGTTTATTGCGAATTACAGGGGCGAGCTGGCCCTGATGAGTCAAACAAAAAATTTGCGGAGATTATCAATGTTCCAGGAATGCTCCTAGTCTTCGCCGTTTGGCGTTGCGAGCCTGTATGCGCTGGGGGATGCCTTCGTCTTGACAATGAAAGGGCCCTCCCACTTGGGCTCCAGCTTGCCCCTGGACTCTGTCCGAGCTGTTCGGACGAGTACGAGGTCCCCTTCGCTGAATTCCCTCAGGATGACTGCATGGTCGCGCCATGCTTTTGTTTGGGCTTGGTATTTACTTAGAGCTTGTAGGGTGAAGACGCGGTCTCCATCGATGAGATCCTTCGAAGTGGGTTCGTCCACGTCGGGGACAGCTGACGAGACTGTCCGTGGGGACCCATGTTTTATTTCCTGCGGGGTCATGGCCTCCGATCCATATAGAAGGCGGAAAGGGGTGAACCCAGTCGTCCTGCACTCAGTCGTGTTTAGCGCCTAGACCGCTTCAGGTAACAAATCGGCCCACCTGCCCTTTTTCTCGTCGAGGAGCATCTTCTTGATAGCTGTGAAAATTTTGCCATTGGCGCGTTCCACAACTCCGTTAGACTGCGGGTGGTATACTGAGGCGAAGGCAAGCTTGGTGCCAATGGAGAAGCAGAAATCCTTGAAGTCTTGGCTGTCAAACCGCTTGCCATTGTCAACTGTGAGTTCGGACGGTACTCCGAAGCGGCAAACAATGTGTTGCCAGAAGAATTTTTGTGCAGTCTTTGATGTTATTGTGGATACAGCCCTCGCCTCGATCCATTTGGTAAAATACTCGACAGCAACGAAGGTGAACTTGAGGTTCCCCTGAGCCGTGGGCAGGGGCCTGACAATGTCCAGGCCCCAGCGCTGGAGAGGCCGTGTGTGGGCGATTAGTTTTGTGAATTGCAAAGGGCTGCCTGATCGAGGAGAAAACTTCTGGCAGGCTTCGTAGGACCTTGTGACCCGATTTGCGGCGCAGATCATTGTGGCCCAGTAGAAACCTTGACGGATCACCTTTGCGGCTAGGGCCCTTGGCCCTGCGTGAGAGCCGCAAGTACCGCTGTGGACTTCGCGCAGGATTTGGACGCCTTCGATCTCGGTGACACATTTAAGCATTGGCTGACTGACCCCCTTCTTGTAAAGCTGGCCCTCAATCAGTGCGAAGTCCTGGCTTCGATGTTTGAGGCGCTTGGCCTCGTTGATGTCGGTTGGGTGGTAGTACCCCTGTAGAAACAGGGTTATTGGTGCCCGCCAGTCTTCGGTCATAATAAGGTTGACTATGCGGTGGCCTTCGCTGTCATTGGTTATTTGGAGCCCTTCGGGGCTCCAGACGGCTGGCGTGCCGATAACATGGTAGAATACGTCAGAGGGCAGGGACTCGCCACTGGCGAAAGCCTTGGCCAATGCGTCGGCTTCTTCATTCTTGGCCCGGTCCACATGCTGCAAGGTGAATCCCTTGAATTGCCTCTCGAGACTTCGGATGGCCGCGAGGTATTGCATAAGTGCGGGGTCCTTTGCTGCGTAGTCTTTCTCGACTTGGCCGGCGACTACCTTGGAGTCTGTTCTGACAATGCAGGTGGTGACACCAAGAGCCCTTAGCTTGCGGAGGCCTAGGATGACAGTTCCTGCATGCCAGCCCTGCCCACACGAAGCCGACCGCCGTCCGCCTCACTCACTCTACGCTTCGCAACCGCCCTTCGCCGCCTACGCCCAGCACTTGGACCAGGCACAACTTCAGCATCCGCAGCACGCGGCGAAGCCTCCGCCGCCGCCACATCCAAGACCGCAAAGTAATCCAAGTCCTCATCCGACGACTCTTCCGTCCACTCAACCGAACTCCCAGAGTCACCAAAGTCAGAAAACTTAGACGCAGGCTTATCCGATTCATTCCCAGCATCCACGGTCGAAGCCGCCAAAAAATTAGCAGTAGCGGTTGCGTGCGCAGGCCCAAAATCTTGAACCTGCGCAGCAACCAAGGTTCAGCAACACATACAAAATTCCCTAACTACCCACACCCACTAAGCCACCTGCGAAGACCCAGCCGCCGTGGGATCCTCCGCTGCCAGCCCCGTCGCCGTCTTCGGGGGATCCTCAGCCCTCGGCACAGCGGTTGGCGGCGACCCACCACCGGCCGCAGTAGCTGCGGGGGCATCGAGGGAGCCTTCGACGGTTTCTGGGGGCGGTGCCGGGGCGCCCTCGGGCCCAGCCGCCACCGGGTTCGACTCCGCCTCAGGCCGCGCGCTATTCAAAGCCCCGAAGTCCTCCACTTTCTCGTCTCGCGCCGCCTGAAACACAGCACACAGATTCAGCAAACCCACATATAACCCACATTCAACAACACTAAACAAAAGTCAAACATTACCTGACCCCTCGCCGTGTCGGACCGCTCCCTGACCACCTCCCGACCATGGGGGCCCCACATCCGGTCAAAGAGGGCTCCCGCGGATTCCTTCACCACAGGGTCCTCAACCTTGTAAATCTCGCGCTCAAAATCCTCATCAGATCGGTCGAAGACCTCATAGTGACGGCACCTTTCGCGGGACAGCACGTTCATCGCCCCTTCGCAGGTGACCAGGGAGGCATAGGACATAAATCCCTCCACAATGGTCGGGAGCGCCAGCAACTCCTCTTGCAGCCACTCGAGGCAGCGAAGGCCTGACTCTCGGTTAGGCACTTCGAAGTCAGCGGTCCGCGCTGAGGCGAAGGCAAGCTTGGTGCCAATGGAGAAGCAGAAATCCTTGAAGTTTTGGCTGTCAAATTGCTTGACGTTGTCAACTGTGAGTTCGGACGGTACTCCGAAGCGGCAAACGATGTTTTGCCAGAAGAATTTCTGTGCAGCCTTTGATGTTATTGTGGATACGGCCCTCGCCTCGATCCATTTGGTAAAATACTCGACAGCGACGAAGGTGAACTTGAGGTTCCCCTGAGCCATGGGCAGGGGCCCGACAATGTCCAGGCCCCAGTGCTGGAGAGGCCATGACCCCGCAAGAAATAAAACATGGGTCCCCACAGACAGTCTCGTCAGCTGTCCCCGACGTGGACGAACCCACTTCGAAGGATCTCATCGATGGAGACCGCGTCTTCGCCCTACAGGCTCTAAATAAATACCAAGCCCAAACAAAAGCATGGCGCGACCACGCAGTCATCCCGAGGGAATTCAGCGAAGGCGACCTCGTACTCGTCCGAACAGCTCGGACAGAGTCCAGAGGCAAGCTGGAGCCCAAGTGGGAGGACCCTTTCATTGTCAAGATGAAGGCATCCCCCAGCGCATACAGGCTCGCAACGCCAAACGGCGAAGACTTGGAGCATTCCTGGAACATTGATAATCTCCGCAAATTTTTTGTTTGACCCATCAGGGCCAGCTCGCCCTTGTAATTCGCAAAAACAATTTTATTCTGGCCCGCACTCTTTTCCTCACGGGGGGTGAGGTTTTTAACGAGGCGGAGTCATGTAATATACAAGTGAAAAATCCCCCGCAAAAATCTACGTCGAAAAAAGACCGCGCCGACGGTCTTCGACATTCGACCAATACAAAGTCACCGCGAGGTCCAGCGCTAGCTACCCTCGCGTGCGACACTCCGCGCAAAAGTCGCCTAAGGGTGCAGCCGAACTAGCACAACAAGTGCGAAAAATCGAAGTCTTCCTCAAAAAGACTATCCGCTCAAAAGTCGCCTAAGGGTGCAGCCGGACCAGCACAACAAGTGCGAAAAATCGAAGTCTTCCCCAAAAAGACTATCCGTGCAAAAGTCGCCTAAGGGTGCAGCCGACTAGCACAACAAGTGCGAAAAATCGAAGTCTTCCTCAAAAAGACTATCCGCGCAAAAGTCGCCTAAGGGTGTAGCCGGACCAAGCACAAGTGCGAAAAATTGAAGTCTTCCTAAAAAAGACTACACCAAACTGTCCGCGCAAAGACCGACTACATACGCGCCGGACCGACATAACAAATACACCAGACCAAGTGCGCAACGCCTTTGTGAGCATAGCCGAATGTGCGAAGGCACACAACCTCATCATACAAGCCATTACATATGTACAGCGAGGGCATCACACCTTACATCGGTTCAACCTTCAGAATGATTCCCATCTCCCTATAGTTAAATAGCATTATCTTCAGCTCCTCACCCTCAAAAAGACTTCGCAGCTCCCCCTCACCTACACTCGCAACGGCCGGCGAGGACAGCAGTTCCTTCTTGCCAGCCCTGCCCACACGAAGCCGACCGCCGTCCGCCTCACTCACTCTACGCTTCGCAACCACCCTTCGCCGCCTACGCCCAGCACTTGGACCAGGCACAACTTCAGCATCCGCAGCACGCGGCGAAGCCTCCGCCGCTGCCACATCCAAGGCCGCAAAGTAATCCAAGTCCTCATCCAACGACTCTTCCGTCCACCCAACCGAACTCCCAGAGTCACCAAAATCAGAAAACTTAGACGCAGACTCATCCGATTCATTCCCAGCATCCACGGTCGAAGCCGCCAAAAAATTAGCTGTAGCGGTTGCGTGCGCAGGCCCAAAATCTTGAACCTGCGCAGCAACCAAGGTTCAGCAACATATACAAAATTCCCTAACTACCCACACCCACTAAGCCACCTGTGAAGACCCAGCCGCCGTGGGATCCTTCGCTGCCAGCTCCGTCGCCGTCTTCGGGGGATCCTCAGCCCTCGGCACAGCGGTTGGCGACGAGCCACCACCGGCCGCAGTGGCTGCGGGGGCATCGAGGGAGCCTTCGACGGTTTCTGAGGGTGGCGCCGGGGCGACCTCGAGCCCAGCCGCCACCGGGTTCGACTCCACCTCAGGCCACGCACTGTTCAAAGCCCCGAAGTCATCCACCTTCTCGTCACGCGCCGCCTGAAACACAACACACAGATTCAGCAAACCCACATATAACCCACATTCAACAACACTAAACAAAAGTCAAACATTACCTGACCCCTCGCCGTGTCGGACCGCTCCCTGACCACCTCCCGACCGTGGGGGCCCCACATCTGGTCAAAGAGGGCTCCCGCGGATTCCTTCACCACAGGGTCCTCAACCTTGTAAATCTCGCGCTCGAAATCCTCATCAGATCGGTCGAAGACCTCATAGTGACGGCACCCTTCACGGGACAGCGCGTTCATCGCCCCTTCGCAGGTGACCAAGGAGGCGTAGGACATAAATCCCTCCACGATGGTCGGGAGCGCCAACAACTCCTCTTGCAGCCACTCGAGGCAACGAAGGCCTGACTCTCGGTCAGGCACTTCGAAGTCAGCGGTCCGCGCGCCCAGCTCGTGGTACGAGTCCATACGAGCGCGTAGAAGCCTCAGCCCTCTCCACGCGGGCCTGCAGAGCATTGAACCGCTCCTCCCATTCCTCGGCGCGTTGCCTGGCGAGGCTACCCTCCACCCGCGCCACATTGGCCTCCGCCTGCGCAGACTGCGCCTTGGCGAGGGCCTGATTAGCTTCCCTCCTCTCCTCCCCCAGCTGGCGCCGGAGCTCAGTCCTCTCGCCCTCCAGCGCGGCCACCTTCTCCGCTAGTTTGCGGCACTTGCTATCGGCGACCGACTTTTCCCGGACGGCCTCAGCATGCTGCGCCCGAAGTCTCTCGACTTCGGCAGACACAACTGTCGTAAGGGCCCCCGACGCCACGCGGTCAGCGAAGTCAGCCGCCTAAAAGACACAAATAAGACCACAATCCCAACGAAACCGGCAAAAACCGAAGTCTAGCTCAACCTACCTGACTTAGCCGCTGCGACGCCTCCTTCAACCGGCGGGATACAGCGCCCGCCTCGTCCTTAACGGCAGCGAGCGCCAAAATCTCACCGCCAGCGCTGAGAGCGCCACCCTTCGCCCTAGGCACTTTGGCAGACATCGTTGTCGCCACCGCAGGCGGAACAACAACAAGTTGCCCCTCGCCCGATCCTGCGACGTATCAACAGTCAAAAAAAACGGGTCAACGACTTACCAGAGAGATAATCATCCACACTAATATCAGTGCCGAAATCGGCAACGCGCTTTCCCGGCGGAGGCAATTCTCGGGCCTTCGTGGTTCCAGCCGAGGTAGACTTGGCTTCGCCGACGCCGGCTGCCTTCACGACATCTGGCACCTTGTTGGACCCAGGGCCGACCGACTTCGCCGCCAGCGTCGGCTGGCTACCGCCGGGGGCGGCAGCCTTCGCGGTCCCCCGTGCCCTCTTCGGCCTAGCCTCGGGCAGCCTGACGACCGCCCGGCGCTTTTGCGCAGCTTCCTGGCGATCCTTATCCATCATTGCCGACACAACAGCAACAATATTCCGTCCATAAGGAAACACTCTCAAGTCACGAACCATGCGAGATGTAAAAAAGTCTTCGCCGGCCGTGCGGGGGATAGGAACGTTCTTAGGCCACCAACCCCCGGTAACCTTCAGCATCCGCGCCGAAGACTCCCGGAGCTCGGGCGAAGACATCCTTCCCCCGGGGGCCGCGCATGTCCCCATCAACTCCATAGCAAAGCTATCGGAGACCCCCAGTCCTCCCATAGCAGTACCTAGCTTCCTCTTCTTAGAGGATGGGGCGGCCGCCGGCGCAGGGTCGTCTCCGGTCTCTGTCGCCGGTTTCTTCCCGCGACGGTCAACATCGTCCTGCCCGGGATAACCGCCATACGGCAGACGGTTCAACTCGAAGACCCTGTTCAAGCGATCGTTGGACCCACGAATATCCCAACTACGATGGCCCTCCGTCCTTGGCACGTACCGACCAAGAATCTGCACCGCCCCATCCTCCGCCTCACGCACGAATGCGGCGAGATCGCGGCTATGCAAATCCAGTGCGAAGGCGGGACTTCGCACCAGCATCCCACCACGGGAAGGCATCTGGCGAGGGCATACTTCGCCTAGCACCCAGCCACGCGCCAAGGGCCACACCCCATACGTGACAAACTCCTCAACCAGATCGCGCCCGCTACTCAGGCCGGCCGCGCACCACAGAGCCCCTTCGTCTGCATCCTCCTCCGCCACTTCAAACTGCGGGTATGCTGAGTAATAATGCGAGCACATCTCGGCCACGGGGAGCCCCGGATGGTCTTCGACTGTGCCCTCGGCAACGTAGAACCAAAACTCATACCAGTTGCCCCATTTATTGCGGGCGCAAGGAACCAATTCAACGACTTCCATCGAAGTCTTGCCGGTCTTCGGCGTAAACGTACAGGACCCAAATTGAGCAATCTTATCTCCGATCATCCTTTTCTGCCAATGCAGACAATAATACTTCGCGAAGACTTCGACCGATGGCTGGCCGCCGTACGAAGTCGTTGCCCAGACATACTTTGACAGAGCCACCACGGCATTCGGCGTCAGCTGGTGGACCTGGACGTTGAATCTGCGCAGGACTTCTCCCACGAAATGATGCGCGGGCAGACGAAGACCAGCGGCGAAGAACGCCTCAAAGACAACCAACTCACCTTCTGGCTCGGGGACCTCCTCCGCCCCCGGGACACGTGCCACTCCGCCGCCAAAATAACCAAGCCGCTGCATGTCTTGCACGCGAACCGAGGACATCCGCGACGCACCGAATTCCACCGTGTCGCCGGCGCGCAACTCCTCTGCAGCCACAGTGCTCAGAGTCCCCTCAGATGACGCATCGGCCGGCGGCGTAGCGGCAGCAGAAGAAGAAGAGGACGGCATCGCTACGTACCGTCGGCGGTGGCAGGCGGTCTGCTTCACACGGGCCAGATCTCCGACGAGCAAGAGCAAGGAGGGCAGACGAGCAGCGAGCGGTTTGAGAAGGCAGTTAGGGTTTTCACGGAGCGCGGAGAGATAAAGTTCAAAACGCGCCGCCCCCCGCCCCCTTTTATACACAGGGCGCGGCGCTTTGGGAAACCCGCAATCCAACAGTACGGCGTCAATCAACGGTCATGTCAAAAACCCCCGCGGAACCACTTCAAGTGAGGGCAGCGTCTCCGCCATCTAGCGACGTCTTCGGCACCAGATGACTTAGTCGAACCGGTCCCTCGGAGGGCAAATGTTGGGGCGAAGGCGAAGACGCCACCCTTCGCTCGATGCCTTCGCCGTCCTCGCTACACCAACGGAGACAAGACAACGGGCAGACTTACCCTTCGTCCCATACACCACCGGACGAAGACCTGTGACGAGGTCATCTCATCTTGCGACCTTGTTCAGCATGGAGGCCCACGTGTGATCCGGCCCATTGTAACAGGCCCGACGTGGCCGCTGCGCATTACGGGCCTAATTTGTAAAGGCCTCCCTATAATTACGGTCTGTAACCCCGCTTTATGGGAATATTCCGGGGATAACCTAGGTGTCTGAGGGCACATGCGTCCTTAACACAGGACGCTGGGCACTCAGATACCTATAAATACCCCCGCACAGTGCCCTTGAGAGGCTAGATTAACAGAGCTATTGCCATCTCGTGCAAAAACCCTGTTTGCATTGCTACACTCCCCCATGGGATCAACTTGCACCGGAGAGCAAGTTCCAACAATCGCGTGCAAGACATGCAACAGCTTGGTTATTTCGGTGGCGGAGTGGCACGTGTCCCGGGGACCGAGGAGGTCCCCAAGCCAGAAGGCGAATTGGTTGTGTTCGAGGCTTTTTTCGCTGCCGGACTTTGTCTGCCCGCACATCGGTTTGTGGGAGAAGTTCTGCGAAGGTTCAACATCCAGGTCCACAAGTTGACGCCCAATGCCGTGGTGGCTCTGGCGAAATACGTCAGGGCAACGACTTTGTACGGCGGGCAGCCCTCGGTCGAAGTCTTCACAAAGTATTATTGTCTGCACTGGCAGAAAAGGAAAATTGGAAATAAGATTGCTCAATTTGGATCTTGCACGTTTACGCCGAAGACGGGCAAGACGTCGATGGACGTCGTTGAGTTGGTTCCTTGTGCCCGCAATAAATGGGGCAACTGGTGGGATTTTTGGTTTTATGTTGCCGAGGGCACAGTCCAAGACCATCCGGGGCTTCCCGTGGCCAAGATGTGTTCGCATTATTACTCTGCATACCCGCAGTTTGAAGTAGCGGAGGAGGATGCAGACGAAGGGGCCCTGCGGTGCGCGGCTGGCCTAAGTAGCGGGGGCGATCTGGTTGAGGAGTTCGTCGCATATGGGGTGTGGCCCTTGGTGCGTGGCTGGGCGCTGGGCGAAGTATGCCCTCGCCAGATGCCTTCCCGTGGCGGGATGCTGGTGCGGAGTCCCGCCTTCGCACTGGACTTGCATGGCCGAGATCCCACCGCATTCGTGCGTGAGGCGGAGGATGGGGCGGCGCGGATTGTTGGTCGCTACGTGCCAAAGACGGAGGGCCAGCGTAGCTAGGACATAAGCGGATCCAATGATCGTTTGAATAGAGTCTTTGAGTTGAACCGTCTGCCGTATGGCGGTTATCCCGGGCAGGACGATGTCGACCGCCGCGGGAAAAAACCGGCGGCCGAGACTGAAGACGACCCCGCGCCGGCGGCCGCCCCATCCACCAAGAAGAGGAAGCTAGGTACTGCGATGGGAGGACTGGGGGTCTCCGATAGTTTTGCTATGGAGCTGATGGGGACCTGCGCGGCCCCCAGGGGAAGGATGTCTTCGCCCGAGCTCCGGGAGTCTTCGGCGCGGATGCTGAAGGTTACCGGGGGTTGGTGGCCTAAGAGCGTTCCTATCCCCCGCGCGGCCGGCGAAGACTTTTTTACATCTCGCATGGTTCGTGATATGAGAGTGTTTCTTTATGGGCGGTATATTGCTGCTGTTGTGTCGGTAGTGATGGACAAGGATCGTCAGGAGGCTGCGCAGAAGCGTCGGGCAGTCGTCAGGCTGCCCGAGGCTAGGCCGAAGAGGGCGCGGGGGACTGCGAAGTCTGCCGCCCCCGGCGGTAGCCAGTCGACGCTGTTGGCGAAGACTGCCGCCCCTGGGTCCAGCAAGGTGCGTGGACGATTATCTTGTTGGTAAGCCGTTAGCCCGAGTTTTTTTTGACTGTTGATATGTTGCAGGGTCGGGCGAAGGGCAACTTGTTGTTGTTCCGCCCGCGGTGGCGGTCGCGGTGTCTGCCGCGGTGTCTGGGGCGAAGGGTATCGCTCTCAGCGCTGGTGGTGAGATTCCAGCGCTCGCTACCGTCAAGGACGAGGCGGGCGCTGTGTCCCGCCGGCTGAAAGAGGCGTCACAACGGCTAAGTCAGGTAAGTTGCGCTTGACTTCGGTTTTTACCGGTTTCGTTGGGATTGTGGCCTTATGTATGTCTTTTAGGCGGCTGACTTCACTGATCGCATGGCGTCGGGGTCCCTGACGGCAGTTGTGTCTGCCGAAGTCGAGAGACTTCGGGCGCAGCATGCTGAGGCCGTCTAGGAGAAGTCGGCCGCCGATAGCAAGTGCCGCAAACTGGCGGAGAAGGTGGCCGCGCTGGAAGAGGACTGAGCTCCGGCGCCAGCTGGCGGAGGAGAGGAGGGAAGCTAATCAGGCCCTCGCCAAGGCGCAGTCTGCGCAGGCGGAGGCCAATGTGGCGCGGGTGGAGGGTAGCCTCGCCAGGCAACGCGCCGAAGAATGGGAGGAGCGGTTCAACGCTCTGCAGGCCCGCCTGGAGAGGGCCGAGGCTTCTACGCGCTCTGAAGTTGAGCAGACGCGCAAGCAGCTTATAGACTCATACCACGAGCTGGGCGCGCGGACCACTGACTTCGAAGTGCCTGACCGAGAGTCAGGCCTTCGCTGCCTCAAGTGGCTGCAAAAGGAGTTGCTGGCGCTCCCGCCCATTGTGGAGGGATTTATGTCCTATGCCTCCCTGGTCACCTGCGAAGGGGCGATGAACGCGTTGTCCCGCGAAGGGTGCCGTCACTATGAGGTCTTCGACTGATCTGATGAGGATTTCGAGCGCGAGATTTATAAGGTTGAGGACCCTGTGGTGAAGGAATCCGCGGGAGCCCTCTTTGATCGGATGTGGGGCCCCCATGGTCGAGAGGTGGTCAGGGAGCGGTCCGACACGGCGAGGGGTCAGGTAATGTTTGACTTTTGTTTAGTGTTGTTGAATGTGGGTTATATGTGGGTTTGCTGAATCTGTGTGCTGTGTTTTAGACAGCGCATGACGAGAAAGTGGAGGACTTCGGGGCTTTGAACAGCGCGCGGCCTAAGGCGGAGTCGAACCCGGTGGCGGCTGGGCCCGAGGGTGCCCCGGTGCCGCCCCCAGAAACCGTCGAAGGCTCCCTCGATGCCCCCGCAGCTACTGCGGCCGGTGGTGGGTCGCCGTCAACCGCTGTGCCGAGGGCTGAGGATCCCCCGAAGACGGCGACGGGGCTGGCAGCGGAGGATCCCACAGCGGCTGGGTCTTCGCAGGTGGCTTAGTGGGTGTGGGTAGTTAGGGAATTTTGTATGTGTTGCTGAACCTTGGTTGCTGCGCAGGTTCAAGATTTTGGGCCTGCGCACGCAACAGCTACTGCTAATTTTTTGGCGGCTTCGACCGTGGATGCTGGGAATGAATCGGATGAGTCTGTGTCTAAGTTTTCTGACTTTGGTGACTCTGGGAGTTCGGTTGAGTGGACAGAAGAGTCGTCGGACGAGGACTTGGATTACTTTGCGGCCTTGGATGTGGCGGCGGCGGAGGCTTCGCCACATGCTGCGGATGCTGAAGTTGTGCCTGGTCCAAGTGCTGGGCGTAGGCGGCGAAGGGCGGTTGCGAAGCGTAGAGTGAGTGAGGCGGACAGCGGTCGGCTTCGTGTGGGCAGGGCTGGCAAGCAGGAACAGTTGTCCTCGCCGGCCATTGCGAGTGTAGGTGAGGGGGAGCTGCGAAGTCTTTTTGAGGGTGAGGAGCTAAGGATAATGCTATTTAACTATAGGGAGATGGGAATCATTCCGAAGGTTGAACCGATGTAAGGTGTGATGCCCTCGCTGTACATATGTAATGGCTTGTATGATGAGGTTGTGCGCCTTCGCACATTCCGCTATACTCACAAAGTCATTGCGCACTTGGTCTGGTGTATTTGTTATGTCGGTCCGGCGCACGTGTAGTCGGTCTTTGCGCGGACAGTTTGGTGTAGTCATTTTGAGGAAGACTTCGATTTTTCGCACTTGTTGTGCTTGGTCCGGCTGCACCCTTAGGCGACTTTTGCACGGATAGTCTTTTTGAGGAAGACTTCGATTTTTCGCACTTGTTGTGCTAGTCCGGCTGCACCCTTAGGCAACTTTTGCACGGATAGTCTTTTTGAGGAAGACTTCGATTTTTCGCACTTGTTGTGCTAGTCCGGCTGCACCCTTAGGCGACTTTTGCACAGATAGTCTTTTTGAGGAAGACTTCGATTTTTCGCACTTGTTGTGCTAATCCGGCTGCACCCTTAGGTGACTTTTGCACGGATAGTCTTTTTGAAGAAGACTTCGATTTATCGCACTTGTTGTGCTAATCCGGCTGCACCCTTAGGCGACTTTTGCACGGATAGTCTTTTTGAGGAAGACTTCGATTTTTCGCACTTGTTGTGCTAGTCCGGCTGCACCCTTAGGCGACTTTTGCACGGAGTGTCGCACGCGAGGGTAGCTAGCGCTGGACCTCGCGGTGACTTTGTATTGGTCGAATGTCGAAGACCGTCGGCGCGATCTTTTTCGATGTAGATTTTTGCGGGGGATTTTTCACTTGTATATTACATGACTCCTCCTCGTTAAAAACCTCACCCCCTGGGAGGAAAAGAGTGCGGGCCAGAATAAAATTGTTTTTTGCGAATTACAAGGGCGAGCTGGCCCTGATGAGTCAAACAAAAAATTTGCGGAGATTATCAATGTTCCAGGAATGCTCCAAGTCTTCGCCGTTTGGCGTTGCGAGCCTGTATGCGCTGGGGGATGCCTTCATCTTGACAATGAAAGGGCCCTCCCACTTGGGCTCCAGCTTGCCCCTGGACTCTGTCCGAGCTGTTCGGACGAGTATGAGGTCCCCGTCGCTGAATTCCCTCGGGATGACTGTGTGGTCGCGCCATGCTTTTGTTTGAGCTTGGTATTTATTTAGAGCCTGTAGGGCGAAGACGCGGTCTCCATCGATGAGATCCTTCAAAGTGGGTTCGTCCACGTCGGGGACAGCTGACGAGACTGTCCGTGGGGACCCATGTTTTATTTCCTGCGGGGTCATGGCCTCCGATCCATATAGAAGGCGGAAAGGGGTGAACCCAGTCGCCCTGCACTCAGTCGTGTTTAGCGCCCAGACCGCTTCAGGTAACAAATCGGCCCACCTGCCCTTTTTCTCGTCGAGGAGCATCTTCTTGACAGCTGTGAAAATTTTGCCATTGGCGCGTTCCACAACTCCGTTGGAGTGCGGGTGGTATACTGAGGCGAAGGCAAGCTTGGTGCCAATGGAGAAGCAGAAATCCTTGAAGTCTTGGCTATCAAACTGCTTGCCATTGTCAACTATGAGTTCGGACGGTACTCCAAAGCGGCAAACAATGTGTTGCAGAAGAATTTCTGTGCAGTCTTTGATGTTATTGTGGATACAGCCCTCGCCTCGATCCATTTGGTAAAATACTCGACAGCAACGAAGGTGAACTTGAGGTTCCCCTGAGCCGTGGGTAGGGGCCCAACAATGTCCAGGCCCCAGCGCTAGAGAGGCCATGTGTGGGCGATTAGTTTTGTGAATTGCGAAGGGCTGCCTGATCGAGGAGAAACTTCTGGCAGGCTTCGCAGGACCTTGTGACCCGATTTGTGGCGCAGATCATTGCGGGCCAGTAGAAACCTTAAAGGATCACCTTTGCGGCTAGGGCCCTTGGCCCTGCGTGAGAGCCGCAAGTACCGCTGTGGACTTCGCGTAGGATTTGGACGCCTTCGGTCTCGGTGACACATTTAAGCATTGGCTGACTGACCCCCTTCTTTTAAAGTTGGCCCTCAATCAGTGCGAAGTCCCGGCTTCGATGTTTGAGGCGCTTGGCCTCGTTGATGTCGGTTGGGTGGTAGTACCACTGTAGAAACAGGGTTATTGGTGCCCGCCAGTCTTCGGTCATAATAAGGTTGACTATGTGGTGGCCCTCTCTGTCATTGGTTATTTGGAGCCCTTCGGGGCTCCGGACGGCTGGCGTGCCGATAACATGGTAGAATACGTTAGAGGGCAGGGACTCGCCTCTGGCGGCAGCCTTGGCCAATGCGTCGGCTTCTTCATTCTTGGCCCGGTCCACATGCTGCAAGGTGAATCCCTTGAATTGCCTCTCGAGACTTCGGATGGCCGCGAGGTATTGCATAAGTGCGGGGTCCTTTGTTGTGTAGTCTTTCTCGACTTGGCCGGCGACTACCTTGGAGTCTGTTCTGACAATGCAGGTGGTGACACCAAGAGCCCTTAGCTTGCGGATGCCGAGGATGACAGCTTCGTATTCTACTATGTTGTTTGTGCATCTGTCAGATTCCAGAGCGAAGCTGAGGCATGCCGCGTATCTGTGCTTGACCCCGGCGGGCGAGGTGATGACTGCAGCAGTGCCTGCCCCCGCATGGCACCATGCGCCGTCGCAGTGGATTGTCCAAACCTTCTCTGTGGACGGGTCCGGCTGTGTTATTGGCCCAGTCCAGTCGACGACGAAGTCTGCCAGAACTTGTGACTTGATGGCTGTCCTGGGCTCGAAAGTGATGTGGTAGCCAGAGAGTTCGGCCGCCCATTTGGCAATCCTGACCGATGCCTCCGGGTTTCTGAACAATTCGCCTAGTCCCCTATCTGAGGTGACCCGGACCTTGAATGCTTCAAAATAGTGGCGCAATTTGCGCGAAGTCATAACAACTGCATAGGCAATCTTTTCCAGTTCCATCATATTACATTTTGATGGTGTTAGCACTTTGGAGACGTAATAGACTGGACACTGCCTGATCACGCCCTCTACTATCTGCTCCTGAACCAGTGCCGCGCTGACCGCATGCGGCGAAGCCGCAACATAAAGCAACAGGGGTAGCGAAGAGTCGGGGCTTGTGAGGACTGCCAATTCCGATAGGTACTGTTTTAATGAGGCGAAGGCCGCTGCCTGCTCTGGTCCCCAAGCGAAGTCTTTTGCGCCGCGGAGAGTTTTGAGGAAGGGGAGACTTCGCTCTGCGGACTTGGAGATGAATCTGTTCAGGGCGGTCAATCTGCCTGTCAGGCGCTGGACGTCTCTGGCTGATTGCGGGGGCGTCATGTTGATGATGGCCTGAATTTTGGTTGGGTTGGCCTCGATTCCGCGGTGTGACACCAGGTAGCCCAATATTTTTCCCTGGCGAACGCCGAAGATGCACTTTACGGGGTTTAGGCGAAGGCGTGCGTCCCGCATGTTCGCAAACGTTTCGGCGAGGTCAGCAAGATGATCCTCCTTGCTTCTGCTGGCGACGACGATGTCATCCACATAAGTGAATATATTTCTACCGACCTGCCCTTCGAGCACTGTTTTGGTAAGCCGAGAGAAAGTGGACCCGACATTCTTGAGTCCCTCCGGCATTCAGATGAAGCAATACGTGCCGAAGGTTGTTATGAAGCTGGTGCTGGCCTTGTCCTCCTCCTTCATGTATATTTGATGGTAACCGGAGAAGCAGTCGAGGAGTGACATGACTTCGCACCCGGCCGCGCTATCGACTATTTTGTCGATCCGGGGCAACGGGAAGTTGTCCTTTGGGCAGGCCTTGTTGAGACTGGTGAAGTCGATGCACATCCGCCATTTGCCGCTTTTTTCTGCACCATCACAACGTTGGCGAGCCACGTGGGGTAGGCCACTGGCTCGATAAATTTGGCCTCCAGGAGGTGATGTACCTCGGCCTTGGCGGCTTCTGTCTTCTCATCAGACATTTTGCGGAGCCGCTGTTTTTTCGGTCTCACCGAAGGTTCGATTCCCAAGCTGTGCTCGATGATGGATCGGATGACCCCGACAGGTCGAGGGCGGACCAGGCGAAGATGTCTTTGTTTTTGGACAAACAGCAGAGGAGCTTCTCCTCGTCATGCGAAGTGAGGTCTTCGCTGATGGTGACCGTCTGCTTGGGCGTGGCCTGGTCGAGGGGAACAGTCTTGGTCCCGTCGTTGCTCTGCAACTGTGCTTTGTCATGTTCTTTGTCAGCTTGGCTGGCGGACGTGGGGACCTCGCGCTGGGCCGTGAGGCAGTGCACATTTCTTTGCCTGGGGACGAAGTCCCGCTCTATGTTTCGCGCAGTCTGCTGATTGCCGTAGACCGTGATGGCGCCTAGCGGACCTGGTATCTTCATGCACAGGTAAATCCCGTGAATGGCTGCCTCAAACTTGTTGATGGAGCCTCGGCCCATGATGGCGTTGTACGGATACACCATATCGACGATGTCGAAGGTCACTTGCTCACTTCGGGCATTGGGTGCTACACCGAAGGAGAGAGGCAACTCTATTTTGCCGACTGGAAATGTGCCTTTGCCGCCGAAACCATACAACGGGTTGTCCGAAGGCTTGAGCAGGCTGTGGCTTATGCCCATGCGGTCGAAGGCATGGAGGAAAATGATGTTTGCTTGACTGCCATTGTCGACTAGGACTCTGTGCAGGTCCCAGCCTGCCACGCTGCAGTTGATAACCATGGCGTCGATGTGGGGGGCGCTTCGCAGATCGACGTCTTGGGCGTCGAAGGTTAGCGGCACATGGGACCAATTCGTCTGCATGACCGGACCGGTGATGGCGACGTGGTTGATGCTGCGGTAGTGGTCCCGCTTCTGCCGTTTCGTGTCGAAGTCGGTGCTGGACCCCCCAGTGATCATGTGAATGACTCCGCGATACGGCTGATCGGCGAAGTCTTCTTGCTTTGGGGCGTGGGGGTGGTGGATGTTTTGTTGTTGCTGGTGTGGAGGTGGGGGTGGGGGAGGTACGATTTGTACTTCCTGGTGGTGTTGGTATGCGTGGTGCTGTGGATGCGGAGCAGGGGCGTGGATGTATGGTGGAGGGGGTTGCTGATATGTGTGCGCGACAACTCTAGGGTTGTCGGCTGGTTGCACCTGTGCCATCCTGTCTCTGGTGGCCTTCGTCTCTGGGCAGTCTCTGGTTTGGTGGGCGCAGTCTTCGCCGTGAAACAGGCAGTAGAATCGGCGTGGCGGCTACGCACGTCCCCGGCCCCGTCCGCGAGTTCCGTTTTCGCGGCCCTGGGGGGGATATTCCTGGCGGCGAGGGGCTTCACCAGCGGGGGGCTGGTTGGCGATGTTGTGCACCTGCTGCTGATTGCGGCCGTTCCGACCGGAGTCTGGCTGCGGAGTCCTCGTCCACGTGCGGCTGGACTGTGGAGCGTCTTTGGGTTTCCTCTGAGACTCGAATTTGCGCTGGTGGAGCTCTTCGGATTTGGCGTATTTTTCAAATAGCTGATACAACTCCTGGAGGTTCTTGGGCGGGTCCCTGATGCAGTGGCTGTAAAGGACGCCGGCTGTGACGGAACCTCCCAAGTAATTAGGCCCACCTACAGTTGTCCTTGTCCCACAGACATCAGACAACCCTGTAGGTGCCCCTGAACTACTTGACAAGTTCGGTATCTTTCCTTACCTTACCAGGAACGTCTCACCCATCTTGTAGACATTACAGAACATCGGAGATGAAGAAATGCGGAAGCGAATTACATAATCTTACATTTATTTCAAAAGCAAGCTTGAGTTAGGTTATTACAGACCAGACTAAAGTGAGTGCATAGAAGTAATATTATACAAACCAGGGAGGCACCAACTCCTCCCGAGAAGCTAAAAGCAAAAGATTCTTAAGTGGAGGACCGAGTCCTCCCACGCTTCAGTCTTGATTTTCTTCTTTTGGAACCACCTTGGCACAGAAGCAGCAAAAGTCTGCTACTTCCTCACCTAAAAACAACGAAGGGATAAACCCTGAGTATGGAATACTCAGCAAGTCTTACCCGACTAAGAAAAGACTCTCAAGGGTATGCTGGTTATATGGGAGTCAAGGTAAGGCTTTTCAATATTCAAAGACTCTGTTTTGCAGAAATGCTTACTAAAGTGGATCCTTAAAAATCCAGTTTTAATTTGTCAAGTTAAGTAAAATTACCTGCACTAGGGTTCTTTCTACCCTAGTTCAATCACTGGTCCTGCACTAGCCAATTTCTTACAAAAGCCCATTGTCTTTAGTGGAATGCTACGTGTAGGGCAGTGACCAAGTCTTCATAACCGCGAAGGTACGGCGATCCGAATCGATTATACTCAGCTGAGGATCTCCAATCACACGACATATGTAGCACTTAACCCTTGCATATGTCAACCCGCCACCGGGGTTCTTAAGACCGGATCAGGTTCACGCAAACCGAGAGCACAGCTACACCACCGTCCAGCCTCTTGCCACGGAGGGTACACGCTACTCTCGCCACCGCTCCACGCCCATTTCGTGTTATCTTATTCCGGCCTTAGTCTGCCCGAGGCAAGGCTTACCCATGACGAGGCATGTGACCAGTTAAAGGGTCCTCGATCATCAAGCCTACATCGAGACGGTCCTTAATCGACTCAGACAGAGACACTACACCGAGACTCTCTTCTCGTGCAAGTCACCCGCCCGGTCTCAGCTTAATCATTTCAAACCCAAAGTTGGTACCTGGCAGAGGTACATCCTTTCCGATGTTGAACCTATCAAGGCCTTTGATAGATCCATCATCAAGTTTTATTTTCGAAAAACATCCCACCCTCTTTTGCCACATCATATTTTGTAAAAACAAAACCTTTTGTTTTTCTAAAGCAAAGCTAAGCATCAAAAGCTTTTGTAAAACAGGTGATCAAGGAAGGTAATCAAATTCAAGGAAGGTAATGCAGGAATGGTTTTATCAAGCAACTCCTATCACCTAATGCAGCAATCAAGTGAGAAAGATTTTGAAATAGCAAGGGAGGTGGCAAATGCACCGGGGCTTGCCTTCGTTTACAGGTGATTCAGGTTCGGATCCACAGATGTCGAAGTAGAAACTATTCCCGGCCTGAGTGTCCAAAGGTGGTTGTACTTGCTCTTCAGTGACTTCTACCTCTTCTTCACGTTCTACTCATAACCATACATAAGTATAAGAATGGATGCCATGGGATGCTCATGAGGATGCAAAGATAACATAAACTTATTAGTTATGTCTTGAATACAACTTGCCTTCACGGAGTTCCGGGAACTTAGGGTTTCCGGAGTCGGTAAAGGAGTTCATAGGGCAGGGGGGGTGTTTTGGGTTTGGTGATCAAACAAGGTCCAAATCAATTCAAACTCTACCCAAGGCTTCTAAATATTGTATAACACTCATATAAAAATTTTGGGCATTTTAGGACTTACCAATTATTTTCTAAAAATCTATAATCAACATTTTTAACTATTTTAAATACCCTAAAATTTCTTACTTTCACTAAAAATCACCAACTTATTTTTACTAAATTCTAGGGAAAATAAGGAGCCTAGGAAAATTGGTTTCACAATTTTATCATTTTTCTACTGTTTTCTATAATTGTTTTGGCTCTGGAGATAAAAGAAAAAGACAAATTGATGAATAGTACTGGGCTGATTTCGGCCCAAGCGGCCCAGTACAGAGGGGACAGCGCGCTCGCGCCCGCGCGCTCAGGTAGTTTTGCGGATAGGCCCTCAGATTATCGGCTAAACCGAAATAGGTCCATTCACTATTGTACTAAGTCACTGACGATTTGCAGAAATGTCCTCAGGTTTCTATTTCTTCCCCGCGATTGCCCCTGACCGCGCCGCGCACTTGGATCCTTCCAGACGTGGCCCGTACCGGACATGGCCGGCGAGGACTGCTCGGAATAACTAACGGGGAAGCTCAACTGACCTAAAATGGCCTCGGAACACACATCGATTTAACCCGAACACACCGAGAACGACCGGTCCATGTGCATGGCGGAAACCGAGCACGGGAGCACACGTTCCCGCCAAACCATGGTCGACCAGAGCAAACGGACGCCACTGTGAGCAACACAAGCATGGAGAGGTTCGGAAACAACACATGAATTGAATGGCGACTCACCCGAATCGGCTGGCCACGGGAGGGCTATTCTTGATGGTGCGGCGGACTGATTTGGGGAGAAATCGTGCCGCGGCGTTCACGAGTGAAATTGAGGGCTGGGCTTGGGGCTATACGGGCCTAAGGGGTTCTAGTTTTACTGCGCACAATCAATTTGGGTCGAGGGGGAAGAGAGCAGTGGGAATTTCTAGTTGAGCGCGAGCTAACTTGAAGAACAGCGCACACCTCACCGTGAACCCAACGACTATTTATAACCGTGGCGGTCCGGCGATCACCACGCTGCCACGGATAACATTGCTATGGCATGTTGACCACGCCGGTAGGAGGTACAGTAAGGGAGAACTACGGCATGTGCGCCACCGCGGCAGAAACTTACTGAGTCATGGCGGCCGACGGTGAGTAACTCCGGCCGAGTTCAAGGGATGGTGCCACGTACGAGCGACCCCTCCCCGACGCTATCCACTCCCTACTGCCCTCGAATCAGAACGGCGGCGGCACTAATTTTGGCGCAAAAAGGGTCGCCGGTGGTGAGATTCTTTGCCGCGGCCGAGCTGATCCATTTGGTCACTGTACCATGGGGGCCATCAATTAGAGCACCTGACAGACGATGTTCAACTTGAATTTTCTCCAAATTTGCTGTGGTAACCGATTCAATTCTCTGCATCAAGTTTATAGACCTATAGTCCATCTTCAACTTTGCCATGGAGCTTACCATAAAATAGTTACCAAATTCTATTCAAAATCGGGCTCAAAGTTTACCCCATCACACTGTTACTGAAGATTCAGTCCAGTGATTACCTGACAGCCTGACTTTGAGCTTAATTATCTCCAATTTACTATTAACAACTATGCTTACACTCTTAAGCAAAGTTGTTCTCCTATGATTGAGCTACAAACTTGATGTGGTGACCTAGGGCAAAAACCCTATATTCTGAAAGATACAAGGCTCCAAAGTTGAGCCAATATCACTAAAATCCAGACTTAGACTATATAGAGGTCAAGTGGTACTTTTTGCAAATAAACCCAAAACTTAGGGTTTTGCTTTCAAGTCCACATATTTGTGAACCAAAGGACTTAAGATACTTATTTGGCTTGGTTTTTGCACTTTAGTCCAAAAGTGGACTAATTTTGCATATAAGCCCTTAGGGTTTGGTTTTAGGGTTTTCCTGGGTTCCAATTAGGGTTTTTGGTACCTTAGGGGTATAAAAGTAATTCAAGTTTATTTTTGGGGTCATTTTATGGCTTTTACCCTAAAACCTTTAGGTTTTCTTAACTTGGGTTAAATTCTACCCCTTTAACCACTATTTAGGATTAAGTCCATTAACCAGGGTTCTTTTTGCAAAACACTTTAAACAACACAACTTGTTTGAAATTTTTGCCTAGTGAATGCACTCTAGGTGTGTCAAACATATGCAATGCCAATGCTTATGATGCCATGCTCAAGTTTTAGTTATAGTAACACCAGGGGTGTTACATCCTTCCCCCCATAAAAGAATCTCGTCCCGAGATTAAAAATCCTAGGGTAAGTAATGGTAAAGGAAACGCATCACATTTTTATTTCCTTATTTTTGGTACAAGGCAGGGGTGATGTGGGGGTTACTTCTTTATTACACAGCTATACAGACTTTACAATTTACATGAGGCTAAAAAGCCTGGGAAATTCTTATCTAAGAAGTCTTGGGTTTCCCATGTAGCCTCATCTTCCGAATGCTGGTTCCACTGTATCTTGTAGAACTTGAGAGTCTTTCTTTGGGTGACCCTGTCCTTTTGATCCAGAACTCGAATAGGATGTTCCGAGTATGTTAAATCTGGTTCCAGGACAACATCAGTCACTTCAACGGTTCGATCAGGAACCCGAAGACACTTCTTCAATTGTGACACGTGGAACACATTGTGCACAGCAGACAATGTTTCGGGGAGCTGAAGTCGATACGCCACTGGCCCATATCTTTCCAGAATAAGAAAAGGACCAATATATCGTGGTGCAAGTTTTCCTTTAACTCCGAAACGTGATACGCCCTTCATTGGTGAGACCTTCAAGTAGACATAGTCTCCTTCCAGGAAATATAAGGGCATTCGCCGTTTGTCTGCATAACTCTTTTGCCGTGCTTGAGCTTTCTTCATATTATGGATAATTCTCTGAACCTTTTCTTCAACCTCTTTCACCATATCAGGTCTAAAGAAGTATCTTTCTCCAGGTTCAGACCAATTTAGCGGAGTTCGACACCGTCGTCCATATAAAGCTTCAAAGGGTGCCATCTTGATACTTTCTTGGTAGCTATTATTATATGAAAACTCCGCTAAAGGTAAACATTCATCCCATTTCAGTGAGAAATCCAGGACACATGCCCGCAGCATATCTTCAAGTATTTGGTTCACTCTCTCAGTTTGTCCACTGGTTTGAGGATGATAGGCCGAACTGTGGAGCAGTTTAGTACCCAGGAATTTCTGAAGTTCTTCCCAGAATTTAGATACGAATTGAGGTCCACGATCCGACACTATAGTCTTTGGAACACCATGCAAACTGAGAATACGGGTAATGTATAACTCCGCATAGGTAATGACGGGATATTTAACTTTGACCGGGAGAAAGTGGGCGATCTTTGTAAGTCGATCGATGATAACCCAGATGAAGTCAAAGCCTTTTGCGGTTCTGGGCAATCCCACAATGAAGTCCATGCTGATGTCTTCCCATTTCCATGTTGGGATTGGCAAAGATTGCAATGGACCAGCAGTTTTCATGTGTATGGCCTTGACACGTCTGCAGGTGTCACACTTAGCCACATAGCGTGCAATTTCAATCTTCATTTTTGTCCACCAGTAATGTTGCTTTAAATCTTGGTACATCTTAGTGCTTCCGGGATGAATAGAGTAACGACTAAGATGTGCTTCATCCAGAATTTGCTGGCGGAGTTCTTCGGTCTTTGGTACTACTATGCGGTTTTTGAACCATATCACACCCTGATCGTCTTCCTTGAAACACTTGGCTACTCCAGCCTTTATCTTTTCTCGAATGTGCTTCATACCCAGATTATCCCTTTGAGCATCAATTATCCTTTGCAAAATGATTGACTCAAGCCTTAACTGATTTAGAGTCCCTTGTTGGATGATCCCCAGGTTTAGCTTTTCCATTTCCTGACACAAAGTGTTCTCGGAGGTCTTCGCCATAAGACAGTGGCAGGAAGTCTTACGACTCAATGCATCTGCCACCACATTGGCCTTGCCTGGGTGATAATGGATCTCTAGTTCATAGTCTTTAATGAGCTCAAGCCATCGTCTTTGTCTCATATTCAACTCTGACTGGGTGAAGATGTACTTCAAACTTTTATGATCTGTATATATGTGACAGATATTTCCCAGCAGATAGTGACGCCAGATCTTTAGGGCATGAACCACAGCAGCTAGCTCCAGATCATGAGTTGGATAGTGCTCCTCATGTCGGCGCAACTGCCTTGAAGCATACGCAATTACTCGGCCCTCTTGCATCAGTACACAGCCGAGCCCACTGCCAGATGCATCACAATATACATCAAAAGGTTTAGTGATGTCCGGTTGAGCCAATACCAGAGCAGTGGTCAATAGTGTCTTCAATTGCTCAAAGGCTTCATTGCACTTAGAAGACCAATTGAACTTAATGTCATTCTTTAATAAACTTGTGATTGGCTTCACAAGCTTAGAAAAATCTGGTATGAATCTGCGATAATACCCAGCTAGTCCAAGAAAACTCCAGACTTGGTGAACAGTTGTTGGGGGTTTCCACTCCAGAATATCTTTGACCTTGCTAGGATCTACCGCAATTCCTTTAGCTGATAATACGTGCCCCAAAAATTGAATTTCTTCCAGCCAGAATGCGCACTTACTGAACTTGGCATATAGCTGATGTTCCCTGAGGCGCGTCAATACAATCCGTAGATGCTGAGCATGGTCCTCTTCATTCTTGGAATATATCAAGATATCGTCGATGAAGACTACCACGAACTTGTCCAACTCGGGCATGAACACCGAGTTCATCAAATAAGTGAAATGGGCAGGAGCATTTGTGAGCCCGAAAGACATTACCAGGTATTCAAACAATCCATATCGCGTAGTAAACGCGGTCTTCGGTATATCCTCGGGCCGAATACAGATTTGATGATAGCCCGACCTGAGATCAATTTTGGAAAATACCCTCGCCCCAGTCAGTTGATCAAATAAGATGTCGATCCTTGGAAGAGGGTACTTATTCTTAATAGTGACCTCATTTAGGGGTCGATAATCCACGCACATTCTCAAGGTTTGATCCTTCTTCTTAACAAAAATGGCGGGACAACCCCACGGGGACGAGCTTGGCCGGATGAATCCCTTATTCAGTAGATCTTGTAATTGAATCTTCAGTTCCGCCAATTCATTAGGGGGCATACGGTACGATCTTCGGGAGATGGGAGCCGTACCGGGCTTTAGCTCAATTACGAATTCTACATCTCTTTCAGGGGGCAGTCCAGGCAAATCTTCCGGAAATACATCTGGAAACTCACATACTACCGGAATGTTCTTGATCTCCGGTACAATGGCTTCATAGACTCTACCAGAAGCTTTGGCTGGATTGGTTGCGGGGAGAGTTAAGAGAATCTCTTCTTGGTTATAGCTCAACCTGACGGTTCTGAGTTCAGTGTTGAGGATTGCTTTGTATTGGGTTAACCAATTCATTCCCAAAATTACATCTATATCCTGGCCCTTTAGAACAATCATGTTAGCAGGAAAGTTCCGTCCGGCCATTGTTACTGGCACTCCATAGGCCACTTCTTTAGTATAAATATGTCCCCCAGGTGAATGAATTTTAAATCCCTCCTTTGATTCATGGTATGCAATATGATGTTGTTCCACAAACTTCTTGCTAATAAATGTATGTGAAGCACCAGAATCAAAAAGAATAATTGCTGGGTGACTGGCCACGGGAAACGTACCCATCATCACCGGCTCTCCTTCCGGTGTAGTAGCCACTTGAGTATAATACACACGCCCTGTTTTCTTCATATTCTTCCCATAGCATTTCCTTTAGGCTGAACTGATTTCCCAGATCCTTGCGAAGCATTAGGTTGATTTTGCCTAGGATATGGGCAGTCCTTGATAAAATGTCCTGATTTGCCGCAATTAAAACACCCAGTTGAAGAACTAGGCAAGGCAGGGAATCGAATGTCTGGGGCACCCGGCTGTTTTGGGGTAGTGGGAGTATTGTTAGGGCGGATAATGATAGGCTGTTTGAAGGGAAATGAGGGTGGACGAGAAAAAGGGCGATTCTGGTTTGAGGGTCGAATCACAAACCGTGGTTTCTTCGCCTGGCCCTGATTAGGCCTCTCACCACCGAACCCCTTGTTCTTCCCAGAAGTTGTGTATTTGGCTTCCACAGATAAGGCTGTACTGACAGCCTTTCCATATGTGAGGTCTATGCATGTGGCCATTTTCCTTTGTAGCCGATCATTCAGTCCCCGCATAAAACAGTTCTTCTTCTTTAAATCTGTATTCACCTGGTCGATAGCATACTGCGACAGGTGATTGAATTTGTTGAGATATTGAGTAATGGTATCTCCGCCTTGTTGTAACTTCATAAACTCCTCTTGTTTCATATGCAGCACTCCCTCAGGGATGTAGTGTTCACGGAAAGCTGCTTTAAACTCATTCCAGGTAACTTGATGATTATCAGGTTGAATAGCCATGAAATTTCCCCACCAGGTACTGGCAGGACCACGGAGTTGTTGTGCGGCAAACAACGGCTTCTGCGTCTCTGAGCATCGGAGAAGACCAAACTTTTGCTCGATAACCCGAATCCACTCGTCAGCTTCTAAGGGATCTTCTGCCTTGACGAATAGAGGTGGACGAGTTTCCGAGAAATCCAGATAAGTGGTCTCACGGGGACCCTGCGGATAACCTCTTGCTGCTTGCTGCTGAAATTGTTGCTGACCCGCCATTTCCCTAAGGAAGCGGGTATTATCGGCGGTGGCATTCACCAAGGCGGCGATCGCCTCGGCTAACGTGGGAGGAACTGGAGGTGGGTTTGGGGTAGCATCCCGTCCCCCAGAAGTTCCTGCTGCATCCTGTCCTCGAGTCCTGGTCAGCATCTGTGGCAAAACATTTGAAGTAAACATAATGTGCCAGAGAAAACCTTCCATTTTACATTACTATAAAAAGTAATGATACAGACTCGATATTACATAACTGGATACAACACCCATTATACAAAGGTTCAACCTATTAACAGGATACAATACCCATTATACAACAGTACACCCTTTAATACCCTATCATACACTACTCTACTTCTATTACACCCTTATTCCTGCTTGCCATCAGTCTTGGCGGCTTCATCGTCAGGTGTGGGAGTCCAGACATCAACCAACCTCAAAGAAGGAGGGGGCTCAAAAAGGTCTAACTCCCCACCCAGCGCACGTCCCGCAACGTGAGATGGTCCAGCTTCTGCCTCAGCAGGTGGTGCAGGCTCACTTGGGTGTAGTTGTGAGTATAATACATGGACTTCCTCGTGCAACGTATTGCAGTAAACCTGCAGGTCATCGACAGTCGAGCTAAGTTCTTTAACTCGGGCCTGAGCCCTTGCTTCCTTAGCACACATTAGCAAACGAGGCTGTACGGCCCAGTCAAGTGCTAAGTCTCGATCAGCAAGTTGATCCTGCAAGTGTCGGATGTCCCTTCTTAGCTCATTGATTCTATCTCCGTCAGCGACCCAAGCATCAGTCCTTTGTTGCAGTGCTGCCTGAAGTTGACTCACACGAGCTTCAAGGTCTCCGATGGGGTCGTTACTTCCACTACTGCTGCTTTCATGTCGGGGAGCCAATTGATGCCGAGGCACCCCAATTGGTCCCGTGGACTTGCGTGCCGTTAGCCTGGTACGTGGCGGCATCTTTTCTAAGGGGGAAAAATGTTATTAGAATAGTGCTTAGCATGATGCATGTATAATTACAGAATCAACCTTAGTCGATTCAACCTTCTATATGTTGCACTCTTCCTATCTGGTCTTTAAGATAGACTTCTTCAGAATACTTAGGTAAGAGGAGAAAAGAATTTTTAGGTAAGACTCTTAAAAATCCTTTTGAAGATGCCTCATAATATCTGCCAAGAAGGGCTACGCTCCGATACCAGCTGTGACGGAACCTCCCAAGTAATTAGGCCCACCTACAGTTGTCCTTGTCCCACAGACATCAGACAACCCTGTAGGTGCCCCTGAACTACTTGACAAGTTCGGTATCTTTCCTTACCTTACCAGGAACGTCTCACCCATCTTGTAGACATTACAGAACATCGGAGATGAAGAAATGCGGAAGCGAATTACATAATCTTACATTTATTTCAAAAGCAAGCTTGAGTTAGGTTATTACAGACCAGACTAAAGTGAGTGCATAGAAGTAATATTATACAAACCAGGGAGGCACCAACTCCTCCCGAGAAGCTAAAAGCAAAAGATTCTTAAGTGGAGGACCGAGTCCTCCCGCGCTTCAGTCTTGATTTTCTTCTTTTGGAACCACCTTGGCACAGAAGCAGCAAAAGTCTGCTACTTCCTCACCTAAAAACAACGAAGGGATAAACCCTGAGTATGGAATACTCAGCAAGTCTTACCCGACTAAGAAAAGACTCTCAAGGGTATGCTGGTTATATGGGAGTCAAGGTAAGGCTTTTCAATATTCAAAGACTCTGTTTTGCAGAAATGCTTACTAAAGTGGATCCTTAAAAATCCAGTTTTAATTTGTCAAGTTAAGTAAAATTACCTGCACTAGAGTTCTTTCTACCCTAGTTCAATCACTGGTCCTGCACTAGCCAATTTCTTACAAAAGCCCATTGTCTTTAGTGGAATGCTACGTGCAGGGCAGTGACCAAGTCTTCATAACCGCGAAGGTACGGCGATCCGAATCGATTATACTCAGCTGAGGATCTCCAATCACACGACATATGTAGCACTTAACCCTTGCATATGTCAACCCGCCACCGGGGTTCTTAAGACCGGATCAGGTTCACGCAAACCGAGAGCACAGCTACACCACCGTCCAGCCTCTTGCCACGGAGGGTACACGCTACTCTCACCACCGCTCCACGCCCATTTCGTGTTATCTTATTCCGGCCTTAGTCTGCCCGAGGCAAGGCTTACCCATGACGAGGCATGTGACCAGTTAAAGGGTCCTCGATCATCAAGCCTACATCGAGACGGTCCTTAATCGACTCAGACGGAGACACTACACCGAGACTCTCTTCTCGTGCAAGTCACCCGCCCGGTCTCAGCTTAATCATTTCAAACCCAAAGTTGGTACCTGGCAGAGGTACATCCTTTCCGATGTTGAACCTATCAAGGCCTTTGATAGATCCATCATCAAGTTTTATTTTCGAAAAACATCCCACCCTCTTTTGCCACATCATATTTTGTAAAAACAAAACCTTTTGTTTTTCTAAAGCAAAGCTAAGCATCAAAAGCTTTTGTAAAACAGGTGATCAAGGAAGGTAATCAAATTCAAGGAAGGTAATGCAGGAATGGTTTTATCAAGCAACTCCTATCACCTAATGCAGCAATCAAGTGAGAAAGATTTTGAAATAGCAAGGGAGGTGGCAAATGCACCGGGGCTTGCCTTCGTTTACAGGTGATTCAGGTTCGGATCCACAGATGTCGAAGTAGAAACTATTCCCGGCCTGAGTGTCCAAAGGTGGTTGTACTTGCTCTTCAGTGACTTCTACCTCTTCTTCACGTTCTACTCATAACCATACATAAGTATAAGAATGGATGCCATGGGATGCTCATGAGGATGCAATGATAACATAAACTTATTAGTTATGTCTTGAATACAACTTGCCTTCACGGAGTTCCGGGAACTTAGGGTTTCCGGAGTCGGTAAAGGAGTTCATAGGGCAGGGGGGGTGTTTTGGGTTTGGTGATCAAACAAGGTCCAAATCAATTCAAACTCTACCCAAGGCTTCTAAATATTGTATAACACTCATATAAAAATTTTGGGCATTTTAGGACTTACCAATTATTTTCTAAAAATCTATAATCAACATTTTTAACTATTTTAAATACCCTAAAATTTCTTACTTTCACCAAAAATCACCAACTTATTTTTACTAAATTCTAGGGAAAATAAGGAGCCTAGGAAAATTGGTTTCACAATTTTATCATTTTTCTACTGTTTTCTATAATTGTTTTGGCTCTGGAGATAAAAGAAAAAGACAAATTGATGAATAGTACTGGGTTGATTTCGGCCCAAGCGGCCCAGTACAGAGGGGACAGCGCGCTCGCGCCCGCGCGCTCAGGTAGTTTTGCGGATAGGCCCTCAGATTATCGGCTAAACCGAAATAGGTCCATTCACTATTGTACTAAGTCACTGACGATTTGCAGAAATGTCCTCAGGTTTCTATTTCTTCCCCGCGATTGCCCCTGACCGCGCCGCGCACTTGGATCCTTCCAGACGTGGCCCGTACCGGACATGGCCGGCGAGGACTGCTCGGAATAACTAACGGGGAAGCTCAACTGACCTAAAATGGCCTCGGAACACACATCGATTTAACCCGAACACACCGAGAACGACCGGTCCATGTGCATGGCGGAAACCGAGCACGGGAGCACACGTTCCCGCCAAACCATGGTCGATCAGAGCAAACAGACGCCACTGTGAGCAACACAAGCATGGAGAGGTTCGGAAACAACACATGAATTGAATGGCGACTCACCCGAATCGGCTGGCCACGGGAGGGCTATTCTTGACGGTGCGGCGGACTGATTTGGGGAGAAATCGTGCCGCGGCGTTCACGAGTGAAATTGAGGGCTGGGCTTGGGGCTATACGGGCCTAAGGGGTTCTAGTTTTACTGCGCACAATCAATTTGGGTCGAGGGGGAAGAGAGCAGTGGGAATTTCTAGTTGAGCGCGAGCTAACTTGAAGAACAGCGCACACCTCACCGTGAACCCAACGGCTATTTATAACCGTGGCGGTCCGGCGATCACCACGCTGCCACGGATAACATTGCTATGGCATGTTGACCACGCCGGTAGGAGGTACAGTAAGGGAGAACTACGGCATGTGCGCCACCGCGGCAGAAACTTACTGAGTCATGGCGGCCGACGGTGAGTAACTCCGGCCGAGTTCAAGGGATGGTGCCACGTACGAGCGACCCCTCCCCGACGCTATCCACTCCCTACTGCCCTCGAATCAGAACGGCGGCGGCACTAATTTTGGCGCAAAAAGGGTCGCCGGTGGTGAGATTCTTTGCCGCGGCCGAGCTGATCCATTTGGTCACTGTACCATGGGGGCCATCAATTAGAGCACCTGACAGACGATGTTCAACTTGAATTTTCTCCAAATTTGTTGTGGTAACCGATTCAATTCTCTGCATCAAGTTTATAGACCTATAGTCCATCTTCAACTTTGCCATGGAGCTTACCATAAAATAGTTACCAAATTCTATTCAAAATCGGGCTCAAAGTTTACCCCATCACACTGTTACTGAAGATTCAGTCCAGTGATTACCTGACAGCCTGACTTTGAGCTTAATTATCTCCAATTTACTATTAACAACTATGCTTACACTCTTAAGCAAAGTTGTTCTCCTATGATTGAGCTACAAACTTGATGTGGTGACCTAGGGCAAAAACCCTATATTCTGAAAGATACAAGGCTCCAAAGTTGAGCCAATATCACTGAAATCCAGACTTAGACTATATAGAGGTCAAGTGGTACTTTTTGCAAATAAACCCAAAACTTAGGGTTTTGCTTTCAAGTCCACATATTTGTGAACCAAAGGACTTAAGATACTTATTTGGCTTGGTTTTTGCACTTTAGTCCAAAAGTGGACTAATTTTGCATATAAGCCCTTAGGGTTTGGTTTTAGGGTTTTCCTGGGTTCCAATTAGGGTTTTTGGTACCTTAGGGGTATAAAAGTAATTCAAGTTTATTTTTGGGGTCATTTTATGGCTTTTACCCTAAAACCTTTAGGTTTTCTTAACTTGGGTTAAATTCTACCCCTTTAACCACTATTTAGGATTAAGTCCATTAACAAGGGTTCTTTTTGCAAAACACTTTAAACAACACAACTTGTTTGAAATTTTTGCCTAGTGAATGCACTCTAGGTGTGTCAAACATATGCAATGCCAATGCTTATGATGCCATGCTCAAGTTTTAGTTATAGTAACACCAGGGGTGTTACACCGGCCCGAAGGCCACTGATGGCGTAGTGGATGGCAATCTGGTCGTCGACCGAGGGCAGCTGTGACTTGAGTGTCAGAAATTTGCGGTAGTACTCCCGCAGAGTCTCTTTTTCCAGCTGCTTGCAGAGTGAGAGTTCAGCCAAGGCGTCGGTGTCTGGGCGGTACCCTTGGAAGTTGAGCAAGAATTTGTCCCGGAGGCTTCTCCAGGAGTCAATGGACAACGGGGGCAGCCTTGTGAACCAGGTGAGAGCTGGGCCTTCGAGGGCGATGATGAAAGACTTGGCCATCGTGGCGCCGTCCCCTCCGGAAGATGCAACGGCGACCTGGTAACTCATGATGTACTGTGTTGGGTCAGTGCTGCCGTTGTACTTGGGATAGGTCCCTACCCGGAAGTTGGCAGGCCAGGGTGTCACTTGCAGGTGTGGCACCAGGGGACTTCGCTCGTCGAGGTAGTTGACACCTTGGAATGCCGCGGCATGTGGGATGGCGTGGTCGCGCTGGGGGAAGTGCAGGTCTTCGAATTGTGCGCGCTGTTGCAGGGGTGGCCCGTGTTGCAGGCCGAAGTGGCCTTCGCGCTGCATTAGCATGATCTCTTGCTCGAGCTCCTGGGCCTTCTGCTCTTCGTCTCGTATCATTTGCCGCACCTTGGCCTGTGCGGACACACGTTGGCGCTTGGCCTCAAGTATCTCTTTTTGCTTCTAGAGATTGCGGTTCTTGATGCGCAGGGCGCGCAGCTGTAGCTGTTCTTCCGCTGAGACACCGATGACTTCGCCGTCCTCGGTGAGGTCCGCGCCCTCCGGTGGAGCGAAGTCTGGGGGAGGTTGCGGCTGTCCTTCAGAGCCACAGGTGCGGAGAGCGTCATCTTCAGTGGCCTCTTGGTGGTTGGTGTGGGTGAGGGCGAGGGCCTTGCCCTTTTTTGCAGCCAGCAGTGCTACCTTCGCAGCCTCGTCAGCCTTCGAGCTAGCTTTCTTGGGTGCCATCGCGGGTGGTTTTTTCATAGCACGAACGGTGGGCGCCAAATGTTGGAACTTGCTCTCTGGTGCAAGCTGATCCAACGGGGGAGTGTAGCAACGCAAACAGGGTTTTTGCACGAGATGGAAATAGCTCTGTTTATCTAGCCTCTCAAGGGCACTGTGCGGGGGTATTTATAGGTATCTGAGTGCCCAGCGTCCAGTGTTAAGGACGCATGTGCCCCCAGGCGCCTAGGTTATCCCTGTAATATTCCCATAAAGCAGGGTTACCGACCGTAATTACAGGGAGACTTTTACAAAGTAGGCCCATAACGCGCAGCGGCCACGCAGGGCCTGTTACAATGGGCCGGATCACACGTGGGCCCCCATGCAGGACGAGGTCGCGAGACGGGATGACCTCGTCATAGGTCTTCATCCGGCGGTGTGTCGAGCGAAGGGTAATTCTGTCTGTCGTCTTGTCTCCGTTGATCCAGCGAGGTCGGCGAAGGCATCGAGCGAAGGGTGGCGTCTTCGCCTTCGCCCCAACAACTTGCTCTAAGTTGCAAGTTGATCCAACGGGGGAGTGTAGCAATGTAAACAGGGTTTTCGTACGAGATGGCAACAGCTCTGTTAATCTAGCCTCTCAAGGGCACTGTGCGGGGGTATTTATAGGTATCTGAGTGCCCAGCGTCCGGTGTTAAGGACGCATGTGCCCCCAGGCGCCTAGGTTATCCCTGGAATATTCCCATAAAGCAGGGTTACAGACCGTAATTACAGGGAGACTTTTACAAAATAGGCCCGTAACACGCAGCGGCCACGCAGGGCTGTTACAATGGGCCGGATCACACGTGGGCCTCCATGTAGGACGAGGTCGCAAAATGAGATGACCTCGTTATAGGTCTTCGTCCGGCGGCGTGTCGGGCGAAGGGTAAGTCTGTCCGTCGTCTTGTCTCTGTTGATCCAGCGAGGTCGGCGAAGGCATCAAGCGAAGGGTGGCGTCTTCGCCTTTGCCCCAACATTTGCCCTCCGAGGGACCAGTTCGACTGAGTCATCTGGTGCCGAAGACGTCGCTAGATGGTGGAGACTCTGCCCTCGCTCGAAGTGGTCCCGCGGTGGTTTTTGACATGACCGTTGATTGACGCGGTGCTGTTGGATTGTGGGTTTTCCGAAACGCCGCGCCCTGTGTATAAAAGGGGGCGGGGGCGGCTCGTTTTGAACTTTATCTTTCCGCGCTCCGCGAAAACCCTAACCGCCTGCTCAAATCGCTCGCTGCTCGTCTGCCCTCCTTGCTCTTTCTCGTCGGAGATCTGGTCCGTGTGAAGCAGACCGCCCGCCGCCGCCGACGGTACGTAGCGATGCCGTCCTCTTCTTCTTCTGCTGCCGCTACGCCGCCGGCCGACGCGTCGTCTGAGGGGACGCCGAGCAATGTGGCGGCGGAGGAGTTGCGCGTCGGCGACACGGTGGATTTCGGTGCATCGCGGATGTCCTTGGTTCGTGTGCAAGACATGCAGCAGCTTGGTTATTTTGGCGACGGAGTGGCACGTGTCCCGGGGGCGGAGGAGGTCCCCGAGCCAGAAGGCGAGTTGGTTGTCTTTGAGGCGTTCTTCGCCGCTGGTCTTCGTCTGCCCGCGCATCGATTCGTGGGAGAAGTCCTGCGCAGATTCAACGTCCAGGTCCACCAGCTGACGCCGAATGCTGTGGTGGCCCTGTCAAAATATGTCTGGGCAACGACTTCGTACGGCGGGCAGCCATCGGTCGAAGTCTTCGCAAAGTATTATTGTCTGCATTGGCAGAAAAGGATGATCGGAAATAAGATTGCTCAATTTGGGTCCTGTACATTTACGCCGAAGACCGGCAAGACTTCGATGGAAGTTGTTGAGTTGGTTCCTTGCGCCCGCAATAAATGGGGCAACTGGTATGAGTTTTGGTTCTACGTTGTCGAGGGCACGGTCGAAGACCATCCGGGGCTCCCCGTGGCCGAGATGTGCTCGCAATATTACTCAGCATACCCGCAGTTTGAAGTGGCGGAGGAAGATGCGGACGAAGGGGCCCTGCGGTGCGCGGCCGGCCTGAGTAGCGGGCGCGATCTGGTTGAGGAGTTTGTCGCGTATGGGGTGTGGCCCTTGGCGCATGGCTGGGCGCTGGGCGAAGTATGCCCTCGCCAGATGCCTTCCCGTGGTGGGATGCTGGTGCGAAGTCCCGCCTTCGCACTGGATTTGCATAGTCGCGATCCCGCCGCATTCGTGCGTGAGGCGGAGGATGGGGCGGTGCGGATCATTGGTCAGTACGTGCCGAAGACGAAGGGCCAGCGTAGCTGGGATATACGCGGGTCCAACGATCGCTTGAACAGGGTCTTCGAGTTGAACCGTCTGCCGTATGGTGGTTACCCCGGGCAAGACGATGCCGACCGTCGCGGGAAGAAACCGGCGGCAGAGACTGGAGACGACCCCGCGCCGGCGGCCGCCCCATCCTCTAAGAAGAGGAAGATAGGTACTGCTACGGGAGGGCTGGGGGTCTCCGATAGTTTTGCTATGGAGTTGATGGGGACATGCGCGGCCCTCGGGGGAAGGATGTCTTCGCCCGAGCTCCGGGAGTCTTCGGCGCGGATGCTGAAGGTTACCGGGGGTTGGTGGCCTAAGAATGTTCCTATCCCCCTCACGGCCGGCGAAGACTTTTTTACATCTCGCATGGTTCGTGACTTGAGAGTGTTTCCTTATGGAAGGAATATTGCTACTGTTGTGTCGGCAGTGATGGATAAGGATCGTTAGGAAGCTGCGCAAAAGTGTCGGGCGGTCATCAGGCTGCCCGAGGCTAGGCCGAAGAAGGCGCGGGGGACCGCGAAGGCTGCCGCCCCCGGCGGTAGCCAGCCGACGCTGGCGGCGAGGTCGGTCAGCCCTGGGTCCAGCAAGGTGCCGGACGTTGTGAAGGCAGCCGGTGCCGGCGGAGCCAAGTCTACCTCGGCCGGAGCCGCGAAGGCCCGAGAATTGCCTCCGCCGGGGAAGCGCATTGCCGATTTCGGCACTGATATTAGTGTGGAAGATTATTTCACTGGTAAGTCGTTGGCCCATTTTTTTTTGACTGTTGATACATTGCAGGATCGGGCGAGGGGCAACTTGTTATTGTTCCGCCTGTGGTGGCGACAACGGTGTCTGTCACAGTGCCTGGGGCGAAGGGTGGCGCCCTCAGCGCTGGCGGTGAGATTTCGGCGCTCGCTGCCGTCAAGGACGAGGCGGGCGCTGTATCCCGCCGGCTGAAGGAGGCGTCGCAGCGGCTAAGTCAGGTAAGTTGGGCTAGACTTCGGTTTTCACCGGTTTCGTTGGGATTGTGGTCTTATGTGTGTCTTTTAGGCGGCTGACTTCGCTGACCGCGTGGCGTCCGGGAAAAGTCGGCCGCCGATAGCAAGTGCCGCAAACTGGCGGAAAAGGTGGCCGCGCTGGAGGGCGAGAGGACTGAGCTCCGGCGCGTGCTGGCGGAGGAGAGGAGGGAAGCTAATCAGGCCCTCGCCGAGGCGCAGTCTGCGCAGGCGGAGGCCAATGTGGCGCGGGTGGAGGGTAGCCTCGCCAGGCAACGCGCCGAGGAATGGGAGGAGCGGTTCAACGCTCTGCAGGCCCGCATGGAAAGGGCCGAGGCTTCTACGCGCTCGGAAGCTGAGCGGACGCGCAAGCAGCTTATGGACTCATACCACGAGTTGGGCGCGCGGACCGCTGACTTCGAAGTTCCTGACCGAGAGTCAAACCTTCGTTGCCTCGAGTGGCTGCAAGAGAAGTTGCTGGCGCTCCCGACCATTGTGGAGGGATTTATGTCCTATGCCTCCCTGGTCACATGCGAAGGGGCGATGAACGCACTGTCCCGCGAAGGATGCCGTCACTATGAGGTCTTCGACCGATCTGATGAGGATTTCGAGCGCGAGATTTACAAGGTTGAGGACCCTGTGGTGAAGGAATCCGCGGGAGCCCTCTTTGACTGGATGTGGGGCCCCCACGGTCGGGAGGTGGTCAGGGAGCGGTCCGACACGGCGAGGGGTCAGGTAATGTTTGACTTTTGTTTAGTGTTGTTGAATGTGAGTTATATGTGGGCTTGCTGAATCTGTGTGCTGTGTTTCAGGCGGCGCGTGACGAGAAAGTGGACGACTTCGGGGCTTTGAACAACGCACGGCCTAAGGCGGAGTCGAACCCGGTGGCGGCTGGGCCCGAGGGCGCCCCGGCGCCGCCCCCAGAAACCGTCGAAGGCTCCCTCGATGCCCCCGCAGCCACTGCGGCCGGTGGTGGCTCGACGCCAACCGCAGTGCCGAGGGCTGAGGATCCCCCGAAGACGGCGACGGAGCAGGCAGCGGAGGATCCCACGGCGGCTGGGTCATCGCAGGTGGCTTAGTGGGTGTCGGTAGTTAGGGAATTTTGTATGTGTTGCTGAACCTTGGTTGCTGCGCAGGTTCAAGATTTTGGGCCTGCGCACGCAACCGCTACTGCTAATTTTTTGGCGGCTTCGACCGTGGATGCTGGGAATGAATCGGATGAGTCTGCGTCTAAATTTTCTGATTTTGGTGACTCTGGGAGTTCGGTTGAGTGGACAGAAGAGTTGTCGGATGAGGACTTGGATTACTTTGCGGCCTTGGATGTGGCGGTGGCGGAGGCTTCGCCGCGTGCTGCGGATGCTGAAGGTGTGCCTGGTCCAAGTGCTGGACATAGGCGGCGAAGGGCGGTTGCGAAGCGTAGAGTGAGTGAGGCGGACGGCGGTCGGCTTCGTGTGGGCAGGGCTGGCAAGCAGGAACTGTTGTCCTCGCCGGCCGTTGCAAGTGTAGGTGAGGGGGAGCTGCGAAGTCTTTTTGAGGGTGAGGAGCTGAGGATAATGCTGTTTAATTATAGGGAGATGGGAATCATTCCGAAGGTTGAACCGATGTGAGGTGTGATGCCCTCGCTGTACATATGTAATGGCTTGTACGATGAGGTTGTGCGCCTTCGCGCATTCGGCTATGCTCACAAAGGCGTTGCGCACTTGGTCTGGTGTATTTGTTATGTCGGTCCGGCGCGCATGTAGTCGGTCTTTGCGCGGACGGTTTGGTGTAGTCGTTTTGAGGAAGACTTCGATTTTTCACACTTGTTGTGCTTGGTCCGGCTGCACCCTTAGGTGACTTTTGCACGGATAGTCTTTTTGAGGAAGACTTCGATTTTTCGCACTTGTTGTGCTAGTCCGGCGGCACCCTTAGGCGACTTCTGCATGAATAGTATTTTTGAGGAAGACTTCGATTTTTCGCACTTGTTGTGCTTGGTCCGGCTGCACCCTTAGGCGACTTTTGCACGGATAGTCTTTTTGAGGAAGACTTCAATTTTTCGCACTTGTTGTGCTAGTCCGGCTGCACCCTTAGGTGACTTCTGCACGGATAGTCTTTTTGAGGAAGACTTTGATTTTTCGCACTTGTTGTGCTAGTCCGGCTACACCCTTAGGCGACTTCTGCATGGATAGTCACACGCGAGGGTAGCTAGCGCTGGGCCTCGCAGTGACTTTGTATTGGTCGAATGTCGAAGACCGTCGGCGCGGTCTTTTTTCGACGTAGATTTTTGCGGGGGATTTTTCACTTGTATATTACATGACTCCGCCTCGTTAAAAACCTCACCCCCCGGGAGGAAAAGAGTGCGGGCCAAAATAAAATTGTTTTTGCGAATTACAAGGGCGAGCTGGCCCTGATGAGTCAAACAAAAAATTTGCGGAGATTATCAATGTTCCAGGAATGCTCCAAGTCTTCGTCGTTTGGCGTTGCGAGCCTGTATGCGCTGGGGGATGCCTTCGTCTTGACAATGAAAGGGCCCTCCCACTTGGGCTCCAGCTTGCCCCTGGACTCTGTCCGAGCTGTTCGGACGAGTACAAGGTCCCCTTCGCTGAATTCCCTCGGGATGACTGCGTGGTCGCGCCATGCTTTTGTTTGGGCTTGGTATTTATTTAGAGCCTGTAGGGCGAAGACGCGGTCTCCATCGATGAGATCCTTCGAAGTGGTTTCGTCCATGTCGGGGACGGCTGACGAGACTATCCGTGGGGACCCATGTTTTATTTCTTGCGGGGTCATGGCCTCCGATCCATATAGAAGGCGGAAAGGGGTGAACCCAGTCGCCCTGCACTCAGTCGTGTTTAGCGCCCAGACCGCTTCAGGTAACAAATCGGCCCACCTGCCCTTTTTCTCGTCGAGGAGCATCTTCTTGACAGCTATGAAAATTTTGCCATTAGCGCGTTCCACAACTCCGTTGGACTGCGGGTGGTATACTGAGGCGAAGGCAAGCTTGGTGCCAATGGAGAAGCAGAAATCCTTGAAGTCTTGGCTGTCAAACTGCTTGCCGTTGTCAACTATGAGTTCGGACGGTATTCCGAAGCGGCAAACAATGTTTTGCCAGAAGAATTTCTGTGCAGTCTTTGATGTTATTGTGGATACAGCCCTTGCCTCGATCCATTTGGTAAAATACTCGACAGCGACGAAGGTGAACTTGAGGTTCCCCTGAGCCGTGGGCAAGGGCCCGACAATGTCCAGGCCCCAGCGCTGGAGAGGCCATGTGTGGGCGATTAGTTTTGTGAATTGCGAAGGGCTGCCTGATCTAGGAGAAAACTTCTGGCAGGCTTCGCAGGACCTTGTTACCCGATTTGCGGCGCAGATCATTGCGGGCCAGTAGAAACCTTGACGGATCACCTTTGCGGCTAGGGCCCTTGGCCCTGCGTGAGAGCCGCAAGTACCGCTGTGGACTTCGCGCAGGATTTGGACGCCCTCGGTCTCGGTGACACATTTAAGCATTGGCTGGCTGACCCCCTTCTTGTAAAGCTGGCCCTCAATCAGTGCGAAGTCCCGGCTTCGATGTTTGAGGCGCTTGGCCTCGTTGATGTCGGTTGGGTGGTAGTACCCCTGTAGAAACAGGTTTATTGGTGCCCGCCAGTCTTCAGTCATAATAAGGTTGACTATGCGGTGGCCCTCGCTGTCATTGGTTATTTGGAGCCCTTCGGGGCTCCGGACGGCTGGCGTGCCGATAACATGGTAGAACACGTCGGAGGGCAGGGACTCGCCTCTGGCGGCAGCCTTGGCCAATGCGTCGGCTTCCGGCGGCGGCGGGCGGTCTGCTTCACACGGGCCAGATCTCCGACGAGCAAGAGCAAGGAGGGCAGACGAGCAGCGAGCGATTTGAGAAGGCGGTTAGGGTTTTCACGGAGCGCGGAAAGATAAAGTTCAAAACGCGCCGCCCTCCGCCCCCTTTTATACACAGGGCGCGGCGCTTCGGGAGACCCGCAATCCAACAGTACCGCGTCAATCAACGGTCATGTCAAAAACCCCCGCGGGACCACTTCGAGCGAGGGCAGCGTCTCCACCATCTAGCGACGTCTTCGGCACCAGATGACTCAGTCGAACTGGTCCCTCGGAGGGCAAATGTTGGGGCGAAGGCGAAGACGCCACCCTTCGCTCGATGCCTTCGCTGACCTCGCTGGATCAACGGAGACAAGACGACGAACAGACTTACCCTTCACCCGACACGCCGTCGGACGAAGACCTATGACGAGGTCATCCCGTCTCACGACCTCGTCCTGCATGGAGGCCCACGTGTGATCCGGCCCATTGTAACAGGCCCTGCGTGGCCGCTGCGCGTTATGGGCCTACTTTGTAAAAGTCTCCCTGTAATTACGGTCTGTAACCCTGCTTTATGGGAATATTCCGGGGATAACCTAGGCGCCTGGGGGCACATGCGTCCTTAACACTGGACGCTGGGCACTCAGATACCTATAAATACCCCCGCACAGTGCCCTTGAGAGGCTAGATTAACAGAGCTATTGCCATCTCGTGCAAAAACCCTATTTGCGTTGCTATACTCCCCCGTTGGATCAGCTTGCACCGGAGAGCAAGTTCCAACAATAATCAACCTAGAACCTAGTTTTCCTATTTAATCACATAAACCTTTGGAAAATCGTAACTCGATAACCGTAACTCTGAATTTAATGATTCTCGTTCCTACGATCTCGTAGCAGCGCGTAGAATATTAGTATGTGGTTTATTCTTATGTTTGGTGTGATGTTAATTTTGCCTATACATGTTTGTCTGTATTGCTACGTTTAGAAGTGAGGACACGTGTCATCTAAAGAGCAAGATGGTACCTGGAATCTCAAGTCCTAGGCAAGTTGTGCCCTTGATCACTTCTTTTTACACACTCATGTTCTAATTAATCATAATGATCTGCATAGGTTAATTTTGATGGGACCCAATAGGTTACCCTAGTTTGATTATCTTTATACCTTGTTTACCACTGAACTTTTTGGGTAGTACTCAAGTGCTTTATGTGGTTTTGGGTATGAAGATACATTATTCATGATCACACTTTTATTATCTATTTATTATTACTGTTCATGATAAGATCATTATGTTAATTGGAACATGGAGCGACCACCCGGGAAAACAGTGCTACCACAAGGGTTTAATGGGACGCCCTTGGCTGATTAATTAGGAAAGCTAGTGGAAGACTACCTTACCCGAAAGGGGCAAGGGCGGTAGGGTAGTGGTCAGTGTGGGGAGGTCCTTGGGATGATTTTACTGCGATGGCGGTCATGCGAGGGGTCCCTGCATTGGAGCTTCCTATAAACTGTAGCGGGTTTTCTGAAGCTAGTGGAACTTTGTAAAGGCCTCGTAGTGTTACCCTGCCTCGCCTCCTCGGTAGAGGTGTATGGGAAGTCGCGATCCCTTGGCAGATGGGTAACATGACTTGTAGGTAAAGATGTGCAACCTCTACAGAGTGTAAAACTGGTATACTAGCCGTGCTCACGGTCATGAGCAGCTCGGACCCTCACATGATTAATTTATGGAACTAAATTCAATATGTCATATGCATTGCATCGCAGGTGATGTTGTTACTTTTGTTCTATTACTTAATTGGGTTGGTATTTACTTATACTTAGTAATTGCTAATAAAATTTTGACCAACTTTAAAAGCAATGCTCGGCTCTAACCATCCTCTTTGGTAAGCCTTACACTTCACATGAACTCTCACCTTTGGGCGAGTTCATTCACATTATTCTCCACAACTTGTTGAGCGATGAACGTATGTGAGCTCACTCTTGCTGTCTCACACCACCCCCCACAGGTCAAGAACAGGTATCGCAGGATGAGGCGCATGGAGGATGCTGTGCGAGTTCGTGAGAGGTCTAGGCCGTCGTCTCCCAGTCAACTTTGGGTTGCTGGACCGTTGTCTCCTTATAATGTAATTATTTATTTATTTATTTTGTATAGAACTCTTACTATATAGTAAAGATGTGACATTCGATCCTGTGCCATGATTCATCATATGTGTGAGACTTGGTCCCAGCACACCTGGTGATTATGTTCGCGCCCGGGTCTTGGTGCCCCTGAAACCCGGGTGTGATAGCTGGCCACAGTGGCCGACGCTTGGGTGGCAATGGCGGGCGGAAGAGAGCAGTCGGAGCTAAGGAGGGGCGTCTGGCCAGCGAAGGTGAGCACGGGGTGAGGTGAGGCGCGCCCGGGAAGGCTTTATAGGCGCGGGCGGGCACGTCCGAGGGCGAGGCTCTGACAAGTGCTCAGGGCGTGCGTGGGCGAACGCTAGTGCGCGCTCTGGCGCCTGGCACAGTGTCGAGCACGAGGCAGCGCAGAGGGAGGTCGAGTTCAAGCGCGGATTGGCTCCAAATCTTTGAGATTATGGCCATGATCCCATTGAGAGATCTCTTCCCCTGACATTCCTTTATCGTTTGTGTGTGGAGGCTTGCAGGTTTTGCTGACTGGATCAAGAGATAGAGAGGGGACAAATCGGGTTTGTCTCACTGCCGTGCACAGAGAGAAGATCCCGAGTTTGACGTGTCCAGATCACGTGTCCCGATGCCATCTTCTGGTATGAGGTAGAGGGGTTAGTTAGGCACATTTTTGTCAATGGGGTCATTAGGATTTGAGCTAGGGATCAAGCTGAACACGCTCGGTCTTTGGCTCAAGGGCTGAAATTCAGAAATCCCTATTGAACCTCCACTTGAAAAGCTTGTTTGGAGTTTTTATTAAACTATTTTGGCCAAGCTTCCATATTCTTTATTGTAGCTTATTTAGTATATTTCAATGTTTATAATTGGCCTAAGCCATGATTTTATAATTTTCATGGTCTTTTACCCCTTTTCTTTATCTCTACTTAGATAGCTTGATTAGGGTTGGTGTCACGGTTTCAATATTTTTCCCTTTTTGAAAATCTTATTTGTTTGGAACATGACTCTTTAGATATACACTTAGTAGATCTTTTATCCTTAAGTTAATTTGATGCTTCATGCTCAATTTGGCTCACATGAAATGTTGATTCTTGGGTTAGCACTGAGAGAAACCCTAGGTGACACTGGGGTGTCACAGCCATTCACCTTAGTAGTGAAGATCGGGTCTGTACAACCCAGGCTGGAAAGGGATCACGACTTGTGGGTAGAGTGTTAAAAACTGGTATATCAGCCGAGCTCACGGTTGAGAGCAGCCTTGGGATCCTCTTTGATTAGAAGAACTTTGGATACTCTTATGATGATGGTTAATAATGATGTTATAAAATCTGATCTCTGGTATTTCCTCTTTTGAGGGAGTACTTCTGGGTAATAACTGGGTTATTTACTAAAACTTGGTTGTACTAATAATAATAAATACTTGACCAACTAAAAGCAACTGCTTAACCTCAACTCCATATATAGCTAGTCCACTTTAGCCAAACGGGACATTTGCTGAGTATGTTGATGTGCACTCACGCTTGCTTTACACACCACCCCACCCCAGGTTGTCCCCAGTGTACTCAGTGCTCAGGAGGTGATGCTGGCAACATGGATGACTTCGAGGAGTTCCAGGGATATGGCGAGTTCTAGTTCTTTCTTAGTGGCAAACCCCCAGTCAGCTGCCTGTGTAGGCTTATCATCTACGTTTCGTTTCTCCGCACTTTGATATTTATGCTAAATACAATGGTTATGTAATAGACTCTGTGGATGTCTTGGACATCTTGATGTAATCAAATACCTTTCCGCTATTTATTTCGAGCATTGTGTGATGATGTCCAATTATGTAATCGCTGTGTACGTGAGTTTCTGATCCTGACACGTACATGGTTCGCATTCAGTTTGCCTTCCAAAACCGGGTGTGACATGCCCGCAGTCCAGATCTAAATAAAATAGAATAAATTCAAACAGAAAATAGCTTTTAGTATGAAAACAATTCCAAAAACTTGTTTAAATCATAGTAAATCCATTTTAATTCCTTTTTGATTCATTCTAGTTGCATTAATTTTGTATTAATATTGTCTATCACCCGGTAACTCTGTTTATCATGAAACATAGATTAAAACCATTCATTTGGTTTATTCTATATCAACCACTTAAAACATCAGAAAATCATAACTCATTAACTGTAGCTCCGAATTTAGTGATTCTTGAACCTACGATCTCGTTATGATGCACAGAATATTATCATGCATTATAATCCTCTGTATGGTGTGATGTTAATTTATCCTGTACCATGTTTGTTTGTGTTGTTGTGAGTAGACGAGCAAGACACCGAGGACCCCGGTACTCAGCAGGTGGATAATTCTGAGCATGAGCTCGTTGAAGGCAAGTTATGCCCTTGACCACTTTTATTTACCCAATAATGTTCTCTATAATCACTTTGGCATGTTTAGGCTTAATTTTGATGGGACCCAATAGGTCACCCTAGTCTGCTTTACTTTATGCCTTGATCACCACTGAACTTTTGGGTAATCCTGCTATTGCTATATGTGGTTTTGGGTGTTGAGATAAATTTCACACATGATCATTCTTTATTATTACTGTTGATTATTTATTGTTCATGATAAGATTACTATGTTTATTGGAACATGGAGAACCACACGGGAAAACAGTGCTACCACAAGGGTGGAATGGGACACCCTTGGCCATGTAATTAGGAAAACTAGGGAGATATTACCTTAACTGAAAGGGGCAAGCGGGGAGGCATCGCTGCAGATTATAGGGAGGTTCTCGGGTTGGACTGCCTAGGTTTCCGAATGGGGGATTCCTATGCTTCCTTCTTCCTGAATCCGTAGCGAGTTTTCTCAAACTAGTGGAACTTTGGAAAGGCCTCGTAGTGCTACCCTACCTCGTCTCCTCGGTAGAGATAAATGAGACTTCTAGACCCCTTGAAAAATGGGTAGCATGGCTTGTGGGTAAAGATGTGCAACCTCTGCAGAGTGTAAAACTAGTTTATCAGCCGTGCTCATGGTCATGAGCGGCTCGGACACTCACATGATTAATTTATGAAAGTAAATTTAATTTGTCATTTGCATCGCATTGTGGTTTATTATTATTTTTGATCTACTATTACTTTGGGTTGCTATACACTTACATTTAGTAACTGCTAATAAAATTTGGCCAACTTATTAAAAGCAATGCCCAACTTTAACCATTATTTGTTGATCAGCCTTACAGTACACATGAACTCCCACCTTTGGTGAGTTCATGCACATTATTCCCCACAACTTGTTGAGATATGATCTTTTGTGAGCTCACCCTTGCTATATATAACCCCCCACATGTGACTAGCAGGTAGCCCAGGAGGAGGTCTACAACGAGGAGTACGAGCTAATCTAGGTGGCGTCTCCTCGTCAGCTTTATGGCGCCAAGGAATAATTATTAGTTCGCTTTATTGTTATCATTTAATTTTGTAAGACACTTCCGCTATGTAATAATGATTGTGACATTTATCTCTATACACTTGGTCATTATATGTGTTGTTCTTCTTTGGCGCACATATGAGACGTACCCGACTTTATCCCTTAAATCTGGGTGTGACAGAAGTGGTATCAGAGGAAATGTTGACTATAGGACAAAACCTAGATAGACTGTACAAAACATTTACCCACTTACCTTTACTCTGATTCTTTCTATACTTTTCTTGGTCATGTCTCACCTTTGGCTGTTCTACTCTGACAATTCTTATCGTTTCTACTCTAGAAAGACAAGAAGGATTTCACACCTTGGAATCCTACATCTAAGACTCCCTAAAGAGATAGGAGACCTATGAGAAAAATATATTTTTTTCTTTATCTAAAGTGTTTGGATGTTTGTTTTGATGATAAATGCTTGATTTGCTTCTTTGATTGACTGAAATAGTATAGCAGGGCATTCTAGCATGTACCACCATAAGGTAATATATTAGTATTAGTAGGTGACACACTAATCTACTGAGCTAATAATACCCCCAAAAGATCATGTCTCGTAATTACTTGTCTTATCTGCAATTCTATATTACCATGTGTTTCTAACCCAGATGGTCAATACCAGGAAGGGAGGCGGTATCGATCTACCTGCCAACAATCATTGCAGAAGGATTGTCAACCAACCTCAACCAGAGATGAATCCTCCACCGAACCCTCCACCGGATGGAGCAGATCCAGTAGCTGCCACTCAGATGCAGTTGTTGGAACAAATGGCAAACACTATGACAAAAATGCAAGCGCAGATGCAGCAAGAACGTCAGGAGATGCGCCAGGAGCGGCAGGAAATGCGATAGGAACTCTAGCAGGAACGACTGGAACGGCAGCAACAACCACCACTACCTCCTCCGCCACCACCAGCTCCACCCCAGGACAAGCACCATGAATTCATGAGTCACAAGCCACCTCCATTCTCCAACTCTCTAGATCCTCTTCAGGCAGATGACTGGCTGAAGACAATGAATAAAATGCTCAACGTTGCTCAATGTACTGATCGGGAGAAGGTGCTCTATGCATCGGGTCGTCTCACTGGCCTCGCTGCTAATTCGTGGTACTTTTACTATGCTGCCCATGCTACTACTAACACTACCACATGGGCAGAATTCTCTACACAATTTAGGAACTATCATATTCCTGCAGGCTTGACGATAATTAAGAAGAAGGAATTCTTATCACTTAAGCAAGACAGCATGATAGTTATTGAATACCGTGACAAATTTATTCAGCTGTCATGGTATGCTCTAGAGGAGGTTGTTGATGATGAAAGGAAGCAAGAGCAGTTCATGGAGGGACTCATTGGGCCACTCCAATACCAGCTGGTATCTCACACTTTCCCATCTTTCTAAAGGCTTCTGGACAAGGCTATGGCTGTTGAACACAAACGTGTTCAGCTGGGTGAGATGAAGAGGAAGGCTATCACCCAGGGACAGGGGAGCAGTAGCATTCGCCCTCACTATGCTCCACCCTAGGGTACACCAGCTCATCCTAGAGGAGGGCAGCAGTCCGACCAATGACCTGCTCAGCAGACACCACAGGCGACACCATAGACTCTGCATACTCGTCATGCTGCCCCCACTAGCACCCCAGCGAGACCTACTGGCCAGGGCACTGCTACAAGCACCACATGCTTCAAGTGTGGTGAGGTTGGTCCCTATGCTAATATTTGTCCAAAGAGGAACCCCAACACACCGGCTCATGGTAATTCTCAGGAAAAAAGACACAGACTCCATGCATCAACTGTGGTTATAGCATCACCAAGGTTAATCAGATCAATGTTGAAGCTACTGAGGATGGTCCTAACATCGTCATTGGTACTTCTTCATTAATTCAATGACAGCTACTATACTTTTTGATTCTAGGGTTTCGCATTCATTCATATCTGCTCGTTATGTTCATGCAAATAGTCTACCTTACCTTGCCCTGCATAGACCTATGATAGTCATTACACCTAAAGGGGTTTATGAGGCAACATATATGAGTCATAAAATAGAAGTAACAATTTTGGGAAGAAAGTTTTGGGCTATGCATGTAGTGCTAGAAGAGAGTACAATAGACTTAATCCTTGGCATGAACTGGTTAAAACAGTGGAATGATGTAATACATTGTGCTGGAGGAACAATAGAACTTTCTAGTCCTGATGGGGATAGATTTGAAGTCACAGTTGCACCACCCACATCTAACACACCTACTATATACATGATCAACGATAAATTTGTGGGAGATCACATCAAAATTGGTAGAGAGTTCCCAGACGTCTTTCTAGAGGAGTTACCCGGAATGCCACCGGATAGGGAAGTTGAGTTTGTTATTGATCTCTTACCTAGAACCGCTCCTATATCTAAAAGGCCATATAGAATGTTAGTGGAAGAATTAGAAGAACTCAAGAAACAAATAACGAAGTTATAGGAGGCGGGGTACATTTGTCCGAGTTCCTCACCTTGGGGAGCACCGGTTCTGTTTATGCAGAAGAAGGATGGTTCACAAAAGATGTGTGTCGATTACAGATCACCTAATGATATCACAATTAAAAATAAGTATCCCTTATCTCGTATTGGAGATTTGTTTGGTCAGATGAGAGGTGCCAGGGTATTCTCTAAAATTGATCTTAGATCGGGATATCATCAAATGAAGATTAGGCCATCTGATATTCCCAAGACGGCTTTATCTACTCGATATGGTCTATATGAGTTCACGGTCATGTCGTTTGGCCTAACTAATGCACCAGCCTTGTTGGGGACTTGTTCTCAAATGCTTCGAATTAAGAACAAGGCAACATAAAATGTTAAATGTTAATGTCCTTCGTCCGCTTAAGCATTATCTCCCCGAGGATTTAATGAACTTCGGACGAAGGCCATGAGCAGAATATCATGAAGGTCACACCTTCGTGACCAGACTTATAAGACAATGAAAAATAAAATATAAAATATAAAATATAAAACATTAGAGAAAGATATACTAAAAACAGGTAATATTATTCACATATTTTATTATACAAACCTAAATATTAAAATATAATATTTAGGTATATTTATACCTTCATCTTGGCAGAAAATAATAATTCCAGCGTGACGTGTCAGCAATTACAAGATTGCGTGAACAGTACAGGGGTACTGTTCACCTATTTATAGGCACAGGGCGCAGCCTGTGTAAAATTAAATTTATGCCCTTTACAATCGACTACAATAATGACACAAAACATCATGGGTCTTTAAGTCATTTCATCTTTAAGTCGGTTCACCCTTTCGTCTTGAGATCTGTCACCGTGCCGAAGCTTTATAGGTGATAGCTTCGACGCTGCTTCTGAGAGGATCTGCCGAAGGTGTTCTCTTGCTTTAGGATCTTCGGCTACGAAGCATACCCACAACAGTAGCCCCTTCGCGGTGCTAGATCGTTTTTCGTAACGAGCTTGATCCGTGAAAAATTCTTCTAGGCTTCGGGATGCCGAAGATCCGAAAAACACCTTCCCTGAACTCGTTGGCGAGAAACGATTAAAATAATCCGCGCGCGGAGTGGCCCCATCTTGCAGCAGTTACGCGCGCCCTGGCAATTCACCTTCTCGGACTCTGTGGCCCACCGTTCAATGAGTGCGGGTGAATGTTTGTCCGATGCAGAAAACCTTGACGATTCACCTTCCCACCTGCGGCACTATATAAACAGACGAGTAGGTGTGAAGTTACCACAACATTCATTGCTATTGCACTGTTTTGCTGCCAAAATATTGACCAAAGCCGAAGCTATTTACTTTGCTCAAGCTTCGTAAAACGAAAGAGCTTCGTCAAAGTAAAGAAATATTTTCAACTTCATTCAAAAAACAAGAAATTCAATCACCAGATGGCCAGAGTGCGTTCCACAGCTAGGGTTATGCGCGACAGAGAAGAAGCCGAAGGTGCAGAAATTGCCCCAATCTCCGAAGTGATGAAGCGCTCAGGGCTGGTAGCATCGGAGGAAGCACCTGCCACTGAAGCAGAACAAGCTGATGTTGAGGAGACTGAGTCTGAAGATGATTATAGCGCAGTGCCAAGTAAACCCAGCCACCTGGATTTCGGGAAATCCACCATCTCCGAAGATGATGTTGAATTTGGGCTATTTCAATGAAGCGAAGAAAGAGCTGGTTCGTTTCGGTGGGGAAGAGACTACTCCGAAGCCAGGAAAGGATGAAGTAGTGGTCTTTAAAAGCTTCTTTAAGGTTGGTTTGAGATTTCCTTTGAACAAGATGATTGCTGATGTATTGAATAAGTTTGGGATCTACCTTCATCAGCTAACTCCTAACGCTATCATTAGGCTTAGTGTTTATATCTGGGCTCTCCGAAGCCAAGGGGTGGAGCCATTTGGTGAAGGCTTCTGCCGAGTGCATGAGCTCCATTATCAGGCGAAAGCTAGAGGAGATGGGCTACATGAAAATTTTGGCTGCTACAACTTTGACTATCGCAAGACTACAAAATTTCCAGTGATTAGCTACCGAAGCAAGTGGCCAGTTGGCTGGAAGTCTGAGTGGTTCTACGTCAAAGTTGATGAAGAGAAGGAGAAGCTAGTCCAGAGTCCGTTGGAATTGATCTTCGGAGAGACCAGACCCCGGTGCGACATGACACCAGGGAGTCCGAGCCAAATCGCCCTGGCTGAATTTTGAGTTATTGCAGATCATATCGGCACTAGGGACTTAGTGCAAGAATTTTTGGCCTTCAGAGTGTTCCCAACTTTGAAGGAGTGGGAAATGCCAAAGCTGAAGGGGGAAAAGAAGAAGGGGAATTTGTTTGGTTGCCTTACCATTATAAATTCAAGAAACATTTCAAAGTGCCTTGCCAAGAGTGGCTGGACACGATTGAAGTAATGTGCAACGAAATACTCGGCAATTACTCTAAGAAAGAAGATCAGCTGATGACTGCGGCCTTCGGCACCCGTCCGAAGCGAAGGCTAAACCGAGTAATGGATGCTCTGGACTTCGAGTATCCCGACTATGAGCGGTTAGACAAGGATGCCGAAGGGCAAAAGAGAAAGAGAGTGGCTAGTGCTTTGAATAAAGACGATGAAGAACAATTAAAAAAGAAAAAACTGAAGCCTGAGCGAAAAACAGATGCTTCGAAGAAGAGGAAAGCTACATCTCCAAAGCAGAAGGCAACTGATGAAGAAGAAGAAACTGCTGCAACACCCTCTGCCACCGACGTGGAGGAAATTCTAAAGGTAATGACTGAATCTTTGCCTGTCAAGCTAAGTCCACTGGGGCCACATCTGACGAAGCTTTTTCAGAAGGAAAAGGAGCCCGCAAAAACGAAGAGAGCAGTTAGGCCAAAAAAGCAAAGAATCATTACAGTGACAGAAGCCATCGAAGGGACACCACCACAAGCTTCAGCTCCGAAGGCCCCAGCTATTGAGAGCACAACAGCTACCGAAGCTGCACCTTCGGAAGCCACAGCTGCCGAAGATATTCATTTAGAAAGCAAAATTGCTGATATTGATAAGATACTGCTAGACATGGCCGCAGAAGAAGCTGCCACAACCACCAAAGAAACTATGGCCCCGGAGCCAGAGAAGGATAAAGAAATAGCCGAAGACAGTTTGGAGGATGAAATTTTTAACTTTCAAAACTTAGTTGGTCAAGAGCTGACAAAGGCTAAAAAAGAAGAGCTGAAAGAATATGCTATATCTTGAGGATATCGGTCGGGAGCACTTCTCTTTGGTGGCATCGATGACGAAAAGTTGGGCTGTGTCCCGGATCAGACTGGAGCGAAGGTTATCGGTACTCTATCAAAGAGTATTGGTTTCCCGAAGCTCGAAACAGATATCAGCCGCTACCGACGACAGCACATCGTCGGTAGTTTATTTTATTCCAATTTCAAGGTAAACAACTTTTCTCTGACTTTTATTGTTTTTAATAACGAAGATGTTTTCTAACGAAGGTTGTTTATGTGCAGAGTATGCTGCTGAGCAAAGCTTTGAAAATGCAGCAGGATTTGGAAGATAAAAAACATGAGATTATAATTGAGAATTTAGAGAGCAAAATAAAAGAGCAATCAACTGCTATTGAAAAGAAAGACTTCGAGCTTCAGACAACCAAAGGCTTATTGGTAGAAGCTGAAGTTAAAATATCAGAATTAAATACGAAGCTTCTCTACCAATCAGAACACTTTGAACAAGAAAAGCAAGAGCTTAATGCAAAATTTGAGGCCGAAGTCCAGAAAAATTCAGATTTGAAAAAATCATTGACAAGCCTTAAAAACAAATGTTTGGAATTCAGTAATCGATATGTTCAACGGCTGAAGCAGGTCTTCTATTCGGTTGGAGCCAGCAACGAAAAATTTAATCCTTCGTCTGAAGACCTGTCAGGGGCCTTCGAACATATCGAAGGTGAAATTGATGACCTTGATGAAGTTATAGCTGGACATGGTGACTTTTGTGCCCTAGTAGCTTCTCGGGGCATAGCTGTTGCCTTCCTGAAGTCTGGCTGCGAACACGGAAAGGTTATCAATAGACCCAATTTCAGCTTATCACCAGCAGATTTGGATAACATTCCCAACCTTGCCCGAAGCATAGCAAATAGATTTATAAAATTGGTATGGACAAAGGGTGGATGAAGCAAAGCTGGTGATGAAGCTCGAAGTCATCTTATGCCGGTAACAAAATCATACCTTGTGCCTACCTCTTCCTTCAAGCTTAAATTTTGCTTACCATAGTTTGATTCATACAGGATGACGAAACCGAAGCCGAAGCTGAAGAGTAAGAAGACGAAGCCGAAGCTTAACGGATGACGAAGCCTAAGCCGAAGCTCCGTGGATATTGATGAAGCTTGAATAGATGTCTGTAGAAAAGACTCTAAAAACTCTTGTAATAACTTGTGTAAAAAATAGTGTAATTAAATTTTACTTTGTGGACTTTGTCCATACCTTGTAATACATTCTTACCTTTCCATCAATGTATAAAGTGCTTTGGTGTGAACGGAATTAGCATTTTTGAGCCGAAGGCAAAAAACACCTTCCCTTCTTTTCGTACACAGCGAAGCATGAAACTGCTTCTTTTTCTTTTCTGAAGCCTTGTCTTTAGAGCCGAAGCAACTATCTGTGTTATGATGATGATGATCCTATGTATGTCTAAATGAATGTTTATGAATGCAAATGTATGATGTGATGTGCCGTGCAAATGAATGTCAAACACACGCATACGAAGCCACAACCAAAGCCTTCATTCCCTTAGGAATAATCAAAGTCTCTTTGCCGTTTATTTTTCGGCTTCACCGCTTATTTTTCGGTGTATCAACGCTGACTTTTCGCTGTAAGTTCTGCATTCCCTTAGGAACGTCTTTTGAACTTCTTCGCCTTCTATTTCGGCGGTATCGCGTTGACTTTTTGCGCTTCGCCTTATATTTCGGCGGAATCAGCGTTGACTTTTTGCTATAAGCTCTGCATTCCCTTAGGAATGACTTTTGAGCAGAAAACTTACGCTGCGCTCCCTTAGGAGTGGCTTTTTGTAGCTTCGTCGTGCTCTGCATCCCCTTAGGGACGTCTTTCGAGCTTCTCCCTGTTTTTTCTTTTCCCTTTGCACTCGATGGTGCATGCTCGGCTTTTACATTTACATTTTTGGGGGATATTGCTCTTGTGGAGCTGAAATAAGAAAAAGAGAAATTACATGCTATGGCCCCATTAAAAACCTTTCTCCCCCTTTAGAAAGGAAAAGGGTGCCATAAAAAAATAAAAAAGATTACATCAAGCTACACATAATATCGCCGAAGCTCATCCGCATTCCAAGATCTAGGAATGTCGTTGCCGTCCATATCCTTCAATCTGTAAGAACTGGGTCTTGACGAAGATACTACCAGAAAAGGTCCTTCCCACTTTAACTGTAGCTTGCCTACTGTATCTGGGTTGGCAACTCTCCGAAGTACCAAGTGCCCTGGCTTGATATTTTTTAACCAAACTTTTCTGTCACACAATTTTATTGTTTCAGCTTGATATTTATTGATATTCTCCACCGCCTGAAGCCTGATCCCTTCTATAGCATCTTTTGCCACAGAATAATCAGCTTCATCCTCCGCCGAAGCCACTGTTCTTATCGATCCAGCTTTAGCTTCTTTTGGGGTTATTGCTTCGTCACCAAACAGCAGTTTGAATGGTGTAAAGCCTGTTGACCTTGTCATTGTTGTGTTGTGGCTCCACACCACTTTGATTAATTCATCTGGCCACTTTCCCCTGGGCTGATTGAAGATTAACTTCATTATTCCTGTCATTATAATGCCATTAGCTCTTTCGACAAGTCCATTTGACTCCGGATGTCTAACTGATGCAAAATGAATCTTCGTGCCAATTTGCTCACAGAACTCCTTGAAAGCTTCGGCATCGAACTGTGTTCCGTTGTCCACAGTAATAGCCTTCGGCACTCCGAAGCGACAAACAATATTTTGCCAGAAAATTTTTTGAACGGTGACCGAAGTTATTATGGCTAGAGGCTTCGCCTCAATCCACTTAGAAAAATACTCTACTACCACCACAACATATTTTAAATTTCCTTGTGCTGGTGGAAGTGGGCCTAGCAAATCAAGGCCCCACCTTTGCAGCGGCCAATTGGTATGTATTAACCGAGTTAGAGACGAAGGCTGTTTTTGATCTCTTGCACATTTTTGACAGCCTTCGCATTTTTGGACTAATTCTGCTGCATCCGAAGCTGCCTTCGGCCAATAAAATCCTTGACGAAAAACTTTTCCCAGCAAGGGCCTAGATCCGATGTGAGATCCACTCAGGGCTGCGTGTATTTCCTTCATCAATTCTATACCTTCAGCTCTGGATAAACATTTGAGCAATGGAGAACAAACTCCATGTTTGTATAACTCCCCTTCTATTATTACATATGGTCGGGCTCTTGCCTCTATTCTCTTATTATAAGCTTCGTCATCTGAAAGGCAGTTGCCCTGGAGAAAAGATATAATCTCGGTTCTCCAATCTTCACTATGAACAGGAGATATATTGAGCACTGCTCTGTCAAGAAGTTCCACCGAAGGTGCTTTTATTGTCTCAAAGAATACTTCCGAAGGTAAAGGCAGCCCCTGTGCCGCTGACTTGGCTAGCAGATCAGTGTGCTCATTTTCTCCTCGTGGAATATTCTTGACAGAAAACCCTTCGAAAGAAGCTTCAAGCCTTCGAACTGTATCCAAATATTTCTCAAGCTTCGGATCTCTTGCTTTACAACTCTTGTCAACATGACCAGAAATAACTTGGGAATCGGTTTTGAGAACCGCCCTTCTTATCCCCATTGCCTTTAATTTCCGAAGCCCCAAAAGCAAAGCTTCATATTCAGCAATATTATTTGTGCAGCTGAAATCAAGTTTCACTTCATAGCATGTTCTAACTTTGGAAGGTGCAACTAAAACAGCAGCTGCACCTGCCCCAAAGGTTCCCCAGGAACCGTCGCAGAACACTGTCCAGGCTTCGGCATCTTTACTTGCTTCTTCTTCCTGAGCCCCTGGCGTTCAGTCAGCGATGAAGTCTGCTAACGCCTGGGACTGAATCGAGGATCTATGCACATAATCAATACTGAATTCGTTGAGTTCCGCAGCCCACTTTCCAATCCTTCCAGTAGCTTCTCTGTTCCTCATAATATCCTTCAAAGGCTGTGATGAAGGAACAATTATATGGTATTCTTGAAAGTAGTGTCGAAGCTTCCTGGAGGCCATTAAGACAGCATATAGCACCTTCTCCAATTCTGTATAGTTTTTCTTTGATAAACTGAGAACTTCAGAGACAAAATATATTGGGGCTTGCTTTTTAGTTTGTCCTTCAAGCTTCTCCTGGACAAGTGCCACACTCACTGTAGAGTGTGAAGCTGCCACATACAGCAGCAGAGGAGCCCCTGGCGCTGGTGGAGTTAGCGTCGTTAGATCTATCAGATACTGCTTCAGCTCTTCGAAGGATTTCTGCTGAGCTGATCCCCATTGAAAGACTTCGACCGACTTCAGCACTTCAAAGAATGGTAAATTTCTCTCTGCTGATCTAGATATAAATCGATTTAAAGATGCCAATCTTCCTATCAGCCGCTGAGCCCCCTTCTTTGTGCTTGGCGGATCCATCCGAAGAATGGCTTCAATTTTGTTCGGATTAGCTTCGATCCCTTTTGTTGAAACTAGACAACCAAGGAATTTGCCCTTCTTTACTCCGAAGACACATTTTTCTGGATTCAACTTCAGGCCAGCTTGCCTAAAGTTAGCAAATGTTTCCTGCAGATCAACAATGTGATTTTCCTGCTTCGTGCTTTTTACTATGATATCATCAACATATGTTAGCACATTTCTGCCTATCTGAGAATGAAGGACTTTTGCTGTCATTCTGCAGAAGCTTCCTCCAGCATTCTTGAGCCCCTCGGGCATCCGAAGATAACAATATGTACCACTGGGGTTATGAAGCTGGTTTTTGGCTCGTCTTCCTTCTTCATCCAGATTTGATGGTAGCCTGAATAACAATCTAGTAGACTCATGAGCTCTGACGAAGCTGCTGCATCTACTAGAGAATCTATTCTTGGTAATGGAAACTCATCCTTCGGACAAGCCTTGTTGAGATCAGTAAAATCAATGCACATTCTCCATTTACCATTGGCCTTCTTCACCATAACAGTGTTGGCTATCCATTATGGGTACTTTACTTCTCTAATAACGCCAGCACTAAGAAGTCTTTTCACTTCGTTCCGAGCACCTTCGACTTTGTCATCAGACATTTTTTGAAGCCTCTGCTTTCTGGGTCTAAAGGATGGATCAACATTGAGCGAGTGCTCAATGACATCCCTGTTGACACCACAGAGATCGTTGGCTGACCATGCGAAGACATCTTTGTTGTTGAACAAAAACCTTGTTAGGGTTTTCTCCTGCTCCTCAGACAATTGGGATCCCAGCAGCACCTTCTGCTCTACTATATCTTCACATAAGAGCATGGGCTTCGGCTGATCGGCCGAAGCAGCCTTCTCCCTTCTGTACTTGTATTGCTCACAAGCTTCGGCTCCATCTATATTATGGATTGCTTTTGAATCTGTCCAGTTTCCTTCGGCCTTTTTGGCAGCTTCCTGACTACCATGAATAGCAATAGGCCCTTGATCCGAAGGTATCTTCATACAAAGATATGATGGATGAAGAATTGCTTCAAAAGCATTGAGTGTCCCACGACCAATGATTGCATTGTAGGGGTACTCCATGTCGACAATATCAAACACAACTTGCTCAGTCCTTGTATTGTTGACAAATCTGAAGGTTACTGGCATCGTGATCTTACCGAGCGCTACAATCTGCTTTCCTCCGAAGCCACAAAGAGGATGTGTAGCATCATGAATCTTATCCTCTGGCTCTTGCATCTGTCTGAAGGCCTTAGCAAATATAATATCCGCTGCACTGCCTGTATCAACTAGAACATTGTGGACCAGAAACCCTTTGATAACACAAGAAATAACCATAGCATCGTTGTGAGGGTAATCCTTGAGCTGAAGGTCCTCTTGGGAGAAGGTAATTGGGATGTGGGACCATCTTGACTTGATGAAGGGTCCTTGCACCCCGACATGCAGTACCCTTCTCTATGCCTCCTTCTTCTGCTTCTTGTTGGCCGGCTCTAAGCATGAACCACCTATTATCGGGAGTACGAGCTTTGAAGCCGAAGCAGCTCCAGCTTGGTTGTTGAACGAAGCCATCAGCTCAGAAAGTGGAAGTGAGTTCACCGGAGGTGGGTGCCAATGTTGGGGACTTGTTCTCAAATGCTTCGAATTAAAAACAAGGCAACATAAAATTTTAAATGTTAATGTCCTTCGTCCGCTGAAGCATTATCTCCCCGACGATTTAATGAACTTCGGACGAAGGCCATGAGCAGAATATTACGAAGGTCACACCTTCGTGATCAGACTTATAAGACAATGAAAAATAAAATATAAAACATTAGAGAAAGATATACTAAAAACAGGTAATATTATTCACATATTTTATTATACAAACCTAAATATTTAAATATAATATTTAGGTATATTTATACCTTCATCTTGGCAGAAAACAATAATTCCAGCGTGACGTGTCAGCGATTACAAGATTGTGTGAACAGTACAGGGGTATTGTTCACCTATTTATAGGCACAGGGTGCAGCCTATGTAAAATTACATTTATGCCCTTTACAATCGACTATAATAATGACACAAAACATCATGGGTCTTTAAGTCATTTCATCTTTAAGTCGGTTCACCCCTTCGTCTTGAGATCTGTCACCGTGCCAAAGCTTTATAGGTGATAGCTTCGGCGCTGCTTCTGAGAGGATCTGCCAAAGGTGTTCTCTTGCTTTAGGATCTTCGGCTACGAAGCATACCCCCAACAAGCCTACTTCATGAATATGATGAACAAGGTGTTCATGGAGTACCTTGATAGGTTTGTCATGGTATTTATCGACGATATTCTAATTTATTCCAAGAATGATAGTGATCATGAGGAACATCTGCGATTGGTACTACAGAAGTTGAGGGATAATCAACTCTATGCCAAGTTTAGCAAGTGTGAGTTCTAGCTTGATGAAGTACCATTCCTTGGGCATATCATCTCCAATGGTGGAATCTCAGTAGATCCAGTTAATGTAAGGGAGATAGTAGGTTGGAAGATACCAAGTTCAGTCACGGAAGTCCAGAGTTTCCCGGGACTAACGGGTTATTACCGTCGTTTTATTGAAGGATTGTCCAAGATAGCAAAGCCTATGACCTCACTATTGGAGAAGGGAAAAGAGTTTAAGTGGACTCATGAATGCCAAGGGAGTTTCAATCAACTGAGGTTTAAATTGATGTCACCCCCAGTGTTGATTATGGCAGATCTGCAGAAGGGATATGACATATATTGTGATGCATACCGCTAGGGCTTGGGATGTGTCCTTATGCAAGACAGACATGTCATTGCCTACGCGTCTTGCAAGTTGCGGAAACATGAGCTGAACTACCCCACTCATGACTTAGAACTGGCAGCCATAGTGCACGCTCTCAAAATTTGGAGGCATTATATTATGGGGACCAAGTGCCAAATCTATACTGATCATAAGAGCTTAAAGTATATCTTCACTCAGAAAGATCTCAACCTTAGGCAACACCATTGGTTGGAGCTCATCAAAGATTATGATTGGGAGATCCACTATCATCCGAGCAAGGCGAATCTGGTTGCGGATGCCTTGAGTCGGAAAGAACATGTTCATGCAGCTATAGTTACCTAATTGCCTAAGGAGCTTGTTGAAGATTTTGAAAGGCTCAACTTGGGAATAGTTGCACATACTGAAGGAATCACTATAGAAGTGGAACCTACCTTAGACAAAGAGATAAGCAAAGGTTAGATCAGAGATGCTAAGATTCAAGAAATCAAAGATATGATGGAAGAAGGTAGAGGTCTAGACTTCACGGAGGATGAGCAAGGCACAATATGGTTCAAGAACAGGATATGTGTTCCTGAGATTGACAGCCTCTATGAAACCATTTTGAAGGAAGCCCATGACTCTGATTACTCTATTCATCCTGGTAGCACCAAGATGTATCAGGATCTGAAGCAAAAGTATTGGTGGTATGGGCTGAAAAGGGATGTAGGCTAACATGTGGCAGTTTGTGATGTTTGCCAGAGGGTAAAAGCTGAACATCAGAGGCCAGCTAGGTTACTTCAACCGCTAAAGATACCCGAGTGGAAGTGGGAAGAAATTGGTATGGACTTCATCGTTGGTCTACCCCGCACTTCTACATGTTATGACTCTATTTGGGTAATCGTGGATAGACAAACCAAAGTAGCTCATTTCATCCCTATGAGAAATACTTACACGGGTGCCAAGCTAGCTGAGTTGTATATGGCACGAATAGTTTGTCTGCACGGGGTACCTAAGAAGATCGTGTCTCACCGAGGATCCTAGTTCACATCTCGTTTCTGGCAGAAGTTACATGAGAGCTTAGACACAAAGTTAAATTTCAGCTCGGCCTATCATCCCCAAACTGATGGCCAGACTGAGAGAACCAACCAAGTAATTGAGGATATGTTAAGAGCTTGTGCTCTTAAGCATGGAGGCAGTTGGGACAAGAGTCTACCATATGCAGAGTTCTCTTACAATAACAGTTATCAAGCCAGTCTGAGGATGTCTCCATTTGAAGCTTTATATGGCAGAAAGTGCAGGACCCCTTTGTATTGGGATCAGACTGGTGAAAGACAGTTCTTTGGGCCTGAAATTATTCAAGAGGCAGAAGAATAAGTTTGGATAATTAGAGAGAACTTGAGAATAGCACAGACTCGGTAGAAGAGCTATGCTGATAACCGAAGAAGATCACTGGAATTCGAAGAGGGTGATCACGTATACCTAAAGGTGTCACAATTCGTGGTATGCGGAGGTTTAAATTTAAAGGCAAGTTATCCCTCACTTTATTCGACCTTTCCAAATTCTTAAGCGAGTTGGGGAGATGGCCTACCAGCTTGAACTACTAGATCATCTGTCTGATATACATGATGTATTCCACGTATCTCAACTCAAGAAGTGTCTCTGTGTCCCGGAGGAACAGTTGCCAATGAAAGAACTCAGTGTGCACAGTGATCTGACTTACACGAAGCATCCTATCAAGATCCTTGACACCTTGACTCTCGTTACAAGGAACAAAGTGATAAAAATGTGCAAAGTGCAATGGAGTCATCATGGTGAAGATAAAGCTACTTGGGAAAGACAAGAGAAATTGCAAGTAGAGTTTCCCCGCCTTTTTCCTAGCTCTTAGTAATCTCGAGGTCGAGATTATTTTTAAGGGGGTAGGATTTGTAAAGCCCAAAATGTGTGTAAAAAATAAATATAAATAAATATATATTTAAGGGATAATGTTTTGGGAATTATGTGATTTCCTTCCTTTGTGCATACTCATTTAATGGAATTATATTGGTCAATTAACAAATAAATAAATACTAAAATATACATCTCATGCTGGATTTTTATATTGTTCATATAACTGAAGTTTGAATTCAAAACATAATGGAATTCTCTACTACTTATTAAGGCTCTAATAGTAGTCTGCCATTCCCATGTTCTGCCATTTCCGTGTTCTGCCATTCCCATCTGCACACTCCACACACATTCCTCTCGTGAAAACCCATTCCCATCTGCACCCTCAACACACGCCATTCCCATCTGCACACTCCACACACATTCCTCTCGTGAGGAGCCATTCCCATCTGCACCCTCAACACACGCCCTGCACATGTGGGCCCACGTGACAGCCTCTGTCTCTTTTTTCCCGTCGCGGCTCAAACCCATTCCCATGTTCTGCACACCGCATGCCCTACCATATATGGGCCCACGTGACAGTTATTTTTTCGTTGCAGCTCCGTGTCCTCTCGCGCAAAAAATGTTAGGAGTAGAGACCGTCAAGTGCACTTAACCAGAATTACTTTCTCCGAAGCAGCACAGCTTATAAGCCAGTACCACAATTGTTGGCTGGCCAGTATGGTACTAAAATTTGCAAGTCATGGTCACGTGTTATTTGGTGCAGCTTGGTCGGCGTGGGCTATGTTATTTGGTGCGGCCCATGTCGAATGCCCAGCACGCCTCTGGCCCTGGCCCAGCCTAGAGTTCGAGTCTTTCTCTGCCGCTCTCCCTGCCTAGCGGCCCCCTCCACCTCTCCCTGCAAGCGGCCCCTCGCATCGGTCTCCCGAGAGGCCGAGACGCAGCATCCCCTTCCTCCTTGCAACCGCCGCACCATCTTCGGTCCACGCCCGCACGCTCCACCTCCATCCATTCTCCGGATGTCCCATGGAAATTCCAAATGCTAGAGCGGTTCTCCGTGTGAGATGCCCGAGGTGCCACTGCGTTCTCGAGGAGGCCGGCGCCCCTGTGTACCAGTGCGGTGGATGCGGTGCTAGCCTTCAAGGTAAACTCATGTCGTCCCACTCCGATTCATTTAGATGCTTGCTCGTATCAACACCCCCCGGCCCGTGTGCAGATGGGTCACCGGTGGAGAAGCTCCCCCTCCCCTCAAATCATGAATCTGTGCTCCGTCTCCTCCTCCATCGCGAAGCCGCCGTGGGTTGGAACTTGGAACCAACCAGAAATTTCGTTTTGGCATGGAGCGCGTCTTTTCTGTGGAGGAGATCCCCAACCCCTATAGGCCCCACCGCACCCTCAACCAGCGGTTGCCGATAATGTTGCTGCACCAGTCACTAGGTGGAGTAGGAGGAGGGGGGACGCGGCGGACACGATGAACTGGTGCCTGTCGGAGTGGTGCTTCCAGAAATTTCTTGAGGAGCTCGATAGCTTGAGTCCCATCGTTGCCGTAAAGTAGAGGTAGCAATGGAGCTAGAGTCGAGGAGGCGAAGAGCAAGCCACTAGGGTCCATGGCACCGGCGTCAGCCTGGAGATCGGTTGTTGACCCCGTCGAGTACAACATGATGCTCAAGCAGAAGTTGGAGAAGGACCTTGCTGCCATCGCCATGTGTAGGGTACGACCACTTGCCTTTAGTTGCAGCTCACCCGTGTAATCCTGTTTGCTTCAAATGGTCGTGGCTCGTAATAGTTTGTTTGTGTTCTTATGTGAGCAGGTGTATGATGTACATGTATCGCACTGCTTCACATAGAGATTTTTAGTGGTTTAGAGGATAAGAAACAACTAGCAGTCAAGCACAGTATGTCGTAGCTAATCTTTGTGTAATGGGCTAATGGCTACTTACTCATTGTCATAGTTAGTTTATCGGGCATGTTTTGCTACTGCAGGCCTCCAGCTCAGGTGTTTCTGAATGTTGTTACATGTAAAATCCAGTTTCTTTATCCTATTTATTTGGTAATTTCATTTACTGTACACGAAGAAATAGTCCTCAGCCTGCAACTTCTGCAGATGCCTATACAGGTGCGAATCTTTGCGCTTGATAATCTCTATGTTCGAGCTCGAGCACGTGTGGACGCCATAGCCGGAAGAGTTCCCCCGAAAGCGATAACGACCCCGAAGGGAGAAGAAGACTGCGTGCGTGCCAGAGAGCGAGGACGACTGAAATCACATAGAGGTAATCCTCGGATAGGACAACAACTTTTGGACAAGTTCTAGCATTTGAGAATTTTGTGGATGAATTTCTCTTTGTAGTTCTATCTGTATGTCTGTTTATTTATGAAATCAGATGTGTATATATTTTTATGTTGAGAACTAATTACATAGCTTTGTAGTACCGGAGAGCGCATGCTTTATTTTATCATGCCCGTGCGTTGCCACGAACATCCAGTATAATGGTTGCCTTTCATACTTGTAGTGTAACTGCTAAACAGTTCTGGATTTAACTAAACTAGGTGGAGCACAGGCTTCCTTTTCATTGGATTTAATCCATGTTGACATTTTGTCAATAAAAAGTGAAAAGGATGAACCAATTGCTAAAAATATTTTCTCATATAATATTCATATACAATCCCGCATGGATCCTCTCTGCCTTTAGTTCCTCACCTCTTCTCTCTCTTTGCAGGTCTGCGAGGTAGTACCATCGACGAGGCTTCTCCATCCCCTCCGGCGAGCTCCCCTTCCAAAAAAAGTGGTGAGGTATGCCTGCCCTCATTCCTATAAAAAACAGAAACATACTTGTGACAGTCTTGTCAGTAGAAGTATCTGCAGGTTTATTGTCCTTTTCCGATGGATGTTTCAGCTCATATATACCAAAAAGATTTCCCATGGTTAAAAAATAATAGCAGATTAAAGTTGTTCTCATTTATGGATGTATGATTGGTTGCTCTTTTTCTTTCCATAGTTAGATGATATGGTGAATCGAGGATAAGTGACCCAAACTTAGACATATTATGTGTTCTGTACTTTCTTATCGTGAATAGAGGACAAGTGACCCAAACTTTAGACATATAATGTGTTATGTACTTCCTTATCATGTACGTGTGTGTATTGTGGTGTTGTTGTAGCCTTAACAAGGGGTTATACTTTGATAATGTGTAGTAGTTAATGTCATATCTTTGGTTTATGTTCTCCAGGTCATCAAAAACCACATCTTTAAGTTCCTTGCCATGAAATTCCTAATTAATCGAGCCCTAAAAACTGCACGGACACTTGACTTATTTTTTTGGATTGTCATATTTTTATTTTGCTTGTGAGGCTTGTTCTACAAATGTTTCTTATACTATACTCTATTGGTTCAGATCTGAACATTTTGTAAACTTATACTTGAAAAACTAAAAAGAAATAAATTTGTCCTTTCATTGATGTAGTGGTAGGTACATGAACGGAAGAACACAAGACGATCACTATCAAGATCTCAAAGGTCTCGATCCCACTGTAATGGTGAAGCGATTTATAAAAACTAAATGTTAAATTATTTTTTTGTAACCTACTTGGCATGTGAAATATAAAGACACTTAGTCTGAGATACTTCACTGTTGATTTTGTTCCAGATTTTCAGTCATACTATCAATTCTGAACACATACAACTTAACACTACTATTTTCTCTTAATTTTGAAAATATTTAAACTAACAAAACAAACTAAGATCATTTCACTAACTGTAGGTGCTCATTTGTTATGCTGTTTTGGTACATTCGATATAGCTGTTGGACCACTGCATTGGGAGTTGCGACCTATTCGATTGTTAGGCACTTATTGGTTTAAGACTTAAGGGTTATGTTCTGATATAGATTGGAATTTATGGACATAGCTGGCTCTTTGATGTTGTATATCGTTTTCTTATATGTTTGCAGCTCTTGAACACCGAAGCTCCTGGCTTGTACATAAGGCAGAATCCTGTTCCAAATGCCTACACCTTAGCAATCAACGGCAAAAAACCATTCATTGTCGTTCACACAAGCCTTGTGGAGCTGCTTACTCCAAGGGAATTGCAGGTACTGTTGTTTACTCTAAACAAACTCATCGGCTGGTATTGCCTAGATGAACAATCAAAACAAGAATTATTATTTGCTTACCTACTGCCTGAATGCATTGATTACTCATCATATTGGATTTGTTTCAATTAGGTTGTTTTGGCTCATGAGCTGGGTCACCTCAAGTGCGATCATGGTGTTTGGCTCACTTTTGCCAATATACTCACAATGGGAGCATACACTGTCCCTGGTAGACCATCTGACTACTTGAAATCTCATTAGATTGGTGGGCTATGTACCTAAATACACTTCATTTGAACTACATCTCATGGTAAATACATGCACTTTTATCAGGTTTCGGCATGGTTGCTGGCTTTCTGGAAGAGCAGCTATATAGATGGCTACGAGCTGCAGAGCTGACTTGTGACAGGGCAGCTCTTCTTGTGGTGCAAGACCCGAAGGTACCTTTACTGCCTTAACTCTGAAACTACCTCAATTTTTAAATATAAGATTGATTTGTATTGAACATAAGATCTAGCAGAATAAATAGCGCTATTTTTTGTCTTTGCTTTTGCTCTTGAAGTGGATTTTTTGCATGGTCTGTCCACAAATTATATATGACTCCAAGAAAAAGTAGAGGTTTGTGTAGTTTTCAATTCATCTTCCAAGTAACAATCTTTAGTTCATAGAAAGAGCAGCTGTTCTCCAATTTTGAAGAATTAGAGCTGCAGCTTGTAGTTTTAACATATAATGGATACATGCTTACTCTACAAGTTGGTATCATCACCTAATACTAAACTCCTGATTGTCGTGAGGTGGTCATCTCTGTTCTTGGCTGTCTGAAAATAGGAACGCCTTGTTGTGTGTTGTAATGCTTATCCTACAAGTCTGTCATCACTTGATACTTATTCTTGATTGTCAAGAGGTAGTCATCTCTGTTCTGATGAAATTGTCAAGAGGTACTTGTCTGTTCTAAAACACAAAACATCTTGAGATGTTCTTGTTTAACTGAGCATGTTTACCACTCCCTGTTCCTTATAATGTCTACCACTCAGGATGTATCCGTCCAGACTTTATATTTAGTTCCTGAGCAGTCCTGTTATTTATAATTGTATTGTTTTTCTAAGATTTACTTATTAATTACATTGAAACCTATGGCAAAGTAAATCATAACTGAATTTGATGGTACATATCATACTACGAAGCCATAAATAGAACTATGCATTAAATTTTCAGCCCTTCGGCCCTTTTTCGTTTTCCACTGACATGGTACTCAAGTTCACATCTTTATACTTTTGAGTAGTCTAAATTCAAGTATTAATTTACTGTCTATCACTTGGAGTATAAACTTTCCATTGAATACTTATATGATTGTATTTATTATTCATTAGGTTACAGTTTTTTTAGATTCTCCTGCAGCCACGGGATGGTGGCGGCCTTCGCGCGGGCAGCATGGCTCAAGGAGTACCACGAGAAGGTGCTGGTGGAGATCTACAGGTAACCTCTCCTTCTCTCTGCCTAGATCCAGATCCATCCTATACCTCTGCAGCGCCACCCCTCTCTTTGCCTCGACGCAGATATATCCCATACCTCCGCGGCGCCACCCCTCTCCCTCCTCTCCGCTCCTTTCGAGCGGCGTCAGCATGGGCCGTAGATCCTTTTCTCTCCCTTCTCTGTTTTCTCCAGTAAAAAAATCTTTGCTTGCCTGACTTACTCTGCTATTGCGATCTCTTTAAGATCAAATCTTTTTTGAGTGCATACACTTTATTTCATCTTGGTTTCATGGTTGGGTACATGCGGGTGGCCTTCGCCTACGTGTGCGGGCAGCGTACGACCAGGGCCATCAATCCTCATGCCTACACCAATGAGACTGTGTTTGTTCAGGTAAGATTGTAAGAAGTTTGTGATTAGTGTATCCATTGCATTAATAAGGGTCAAGTTAAGCTGATCCTTCTACTGCCTTTAGTTATATGTATTGAGATGCCACCGTTATGCTTGTGTGTTCGTTTTTCTAAGTTGCAGCATCCTTAATTTGTTATTACTCCTTTATAGCATACTATTACAATCTTACGTGAACAAACACAGTTCCATCGGTGTAGGCATGAGGATTGATGGCCCTGGTCAAGTTAAGCTGATCCTTGTACTACCTTTAAACTGCTATGCTTCTGTCTTCGTTTTTCTAAGTTGCAGCATCGTTAATTTGTTATTACTCCTTTATAGCATACAATTTAGGCAGGCTTCTGGATGTTAGGAAGAAATGACCAATTCAGTCAATGATTAGTATAGTATCACTATGGGCTACATATTCTCCCTCAAAATCAGAGAGCAGTATTCAAATATGAAGGGCTTGGCTTGATAGTTGGTACTTAATATCATGACAAAAGAGAAGTCATGTTGCTATATTCTGTTGCATTTCTTCTGAATATTGAAATACAGAGATGGTCGTCCGCGTGCTGGACCGCGAGGGCCAGCACGACACCGTCTGCGCGCTGCTCGACGAAATGCCGCTCCCGCCTGGACGTCCGCGCCTACACCACCGTGCTGCACGCGCTCTCCCGCGCGGGCCGGTACGAGCGCACGCTCGAGCTCTTCGCTGAGCTCCGGCGCCAGGGGGTGGCGCCCACGCTCGTCACCTACAACGTCGTGCTGGACGTGTACGGCCGGATGGGCCGCTCGTGGCCGCGGATCGTCACCCTCCTCGATGAGATGCGCGCTGCCGGGGTCGAGACCGACGGCTTCACCGCCAGCATGGTCATCGCCGCATGTTGCCGCGACGGGCTGGTTGACGAGGCGGTGGCGTCAACCATGTATGGAATATTTCAACATGGGCCTTGATGCATAACTATCCTATTCGTGCTGCTCATTTTTCATGAACTGAAAAATCACTATTTGTTTTGCTCATGTGTACTGAATAACAAAATTAAAGGTACTACATTTTTGTATTTCTGTTCTTTGTATCCTTCTAATAGGAAAAGTGATGGGTAGCAATTAGCAAATGACCACACCTCTTGGTGTATGGAATAGTGTGTAGTTCTTTAGTTTATTTAGCTTGGTAGTACAGGTTTGTGTGGCAGGTTAATGGTTTGGAAGATATTGATATCATGAGATGTTCTTGTTGGTTATGAGAGCACATTGAGATACCCATGTTGCTTTTGTTGTTAAGCTTTCTTTTGATAACTGTTTAATTCTAATTTTGACTGCTGCAGAGAATTGTACATTGAATACCAAAAGGAGCGGGTTCACATGGTGGATGATGCGAGACTAAGCACAGTTCTCTCTAAGGAGGTAACGGCTTAACACACTTCCTCAGTTGCCCATCTGGTGACATTGAGGTATTAGATTGGTATGCCATACATGCAGATGTATGGTCTAGATAAAAGCAGCTTTTATATGGTGCAGCTGCAGTATTGTGATAAATAGACAGGGTCTTAAGCAGGCGCTGAAGATTGAGTGGCCTGAATGACTGCTTACCAACTGCTTTTCCCAATTACCTCAATTTTATTATTGAATACTGTGGTTGAGAAATGACCTTTTGAAATTATCTCATGAACAGGGGATTGAAGTCTGCATGGTACCTTCTGCTGATAGGGTAAGTTTACCAATTTTTACAGTTTTTTCCTTGTGAAAATTGATATCTACTCTCACCTCATATTGTTGTATTTTGTAGCCAGATGATGCCAAATTTGCTGTACCACTTCTGGAGTCTGACTTTGACTTTGCCATTGCCAAACTAACCATTAGATTATCTTCACTTAACGATTTCATTAGTTGTTATTGATCAAATATTTGTAGGGATGTCAAACATGTCAGTATTATCGACTTAAAAGCAGCTAGGGTCTTTGTCAAAGGCACACGATGTTTCTTCATCCTAGGAACACAAATTCGCATTCATGTGTATCATAGGTTTATAACTATCTTTCACGTAGTCTTTATTGTACATTTTGTGGCTACTGATTTTCTTCTTATTTGTTGTCCAATTATGTCCAGAGAATGTTATCGAAAGGAACTTGAATTGAAGCTGTACAGGTGAAATTATTTATAGAAACAACTATCTGAATTGTTCTTGGTAACAACAAGCTTCTATTTTTCGGATTTTCTTGTACGCAGACCACCTCCACCTACATTACGAAGTTAAGTTCACTCCTACCCTGCTCATATCCTCTTGTGGCTATTTTATTTAACAGTTCTGTAAAGGAATTGACTGAATATTCATCATGCACATTAACACCTTTATTTAATAGTTCTAGCAAGGAATCGACTGTGAACATTCATCATGCACATTAACACCTTTATTTAATAGTTCTGGCAAGGAATCGACTGAAATCTTGGAGGCGTGAAGCCTTTCCTACCCCCTCACGCCTTGTTGCTACCTTGGAGGCGTGAAGCCTTTCCTCCCCTCTCTGGCGCAGGAGCAGCAACTGTCTCTGCCTCCGTCCCCTGCCGGACCGCTGAAATCTGCCCGGGTTTGGGCTATTCTGCTGTGATGGTAAGGATGCTCGCCCTTCACTCGCCACTGTGAATGTATCTGTTTAATCATATGTTGAAGGTTGAAGACTCAATTAGAATGTTTAAAAGTATAAGGATCCAAATGAAGCTTAAGTAAAACATGGGACCAATAGCGACATTTATTCAATTAATTTTACCCTCGCCATTGCAATACAACCTAACTTTGTTTCCATACATATATGTGTAAAAAAGACATTTTTAGCTGAAAGAACAATTTAAAAAGACTTGTTCTCATGACTTACATCGAAGATATAAATTGATGGCATGGCTGAGGTAACCAATGCCAGGAATACCAGTTAGAACAGAGGTGATAGGAACAAATTTAAACTAATAGCATTAAGTTTCTTTGGCACTGTTTACATCCATTTTGGAGTGGTTGGGTCGGTATGTTTCTCCTCCCCTCTTCGAACAGGTAAATTGATACTAAGTTATATAAGAAAACAAATACAGCCTTGGTTAATGTTTCAGGGTAGCAAGAAAGGTGCATGTTATTAGGTTGTTGCACTATCCTGAGAAAATCATCAGACACCTGTAACAAAATGAATCAGCTTATCTAAATTTTGGTTTGCCCGTCTTTAGAATATGATAAAAAAGTGCATTTTGTTTGCCCATCTTCAGAATATGATAATCTTGATTTATTCCTATATCCTCAATCTAAATCTATCAAGGCGCAATTTATTAGGTGGTGAGTGTAATGTACCATTTTCTGCTTCAAGGAGTTACTCTGTTTTGGGTCTTTTGGCATCTGTGCGTTTTCTTATCTCAATTGCAGAGTATGATACTGTATAGAACATTGACCAGAAAAATATTTGGATTCCATTTACTGGCTCTGTAGGAATGTGTGCTAACTGGAGTCTATGAGCCTTCTAGGTGCATTGTTTAGACTGGATTAGTAGTTTAGTACATTGTGGGAGGCATCCCTACCTGGGTAATTTCTTCTTCTGCTCATGGTACAAACTAATGGTTGTTCATGAGTTCATCACAATGCGGAACACAAGGGCTGGCATGTTAATTCTCCAAATCTAGGATCCCTGTTACTGGTTGAACACAATTAAAATTGTGTGTGTAGAGGGTGTGGGGAAGGGCATTCTTTCTACTGTACCTTTTAAAGTTGAACAAAGAAATTAGCTCGTTGATGACTTTCTCTTACTAAGATTGTTTAGCTCTGTTCTTCCTAGCCATGTGCCCCTGTTATCACGGATTATCTCTTGTTTATCATATCTAGATAGTGTTTCCTGTAGAAAATTTCTCATTCACTGATTTTACTTTTCACTCAATATGGTGTAGGTTGTTTGTTGGAATGCCAGAGCGGAATATGATGTCCTTCGTCATGCTCGTGCAGGGCTACAACACGCACCTGACATGAATATAGAGCATGATGATGCTTGTGAACACCTGGATGAGAGTTGGGATTCCGTGTCATCGCTATAAACAGCAAGCAACACGGTGCGCGTCGTCTGCATATGTAACCTTTGACTGTCCAACTTCATGGTACATGTGAATTCGTAAATATTTATATACAAACGTGTGTCGGGATTGCTTGGATCTCTTTCAATAAAACTGGCATACTTCGATATTTATTATGATTATTGAGTTGATTCTTACTAGCATTACTAAACAATGGTCTGACATTACTAAACAATGGCCTATGTGTGCACATATACCTGTATATATAATCATAATATTATACGTTCCCGTTGCAACGCACGGGCATTCACCTAGTGATCAAATGAAAACTGAAAAGAAAAAATCTAAAACAAAAAAAAAAGAAAAAAGAGAAAACCTCCATGCGGCTGGGCCCAAAGTCTGCACCTCGGCCCATCACCCCCTCAGCTGCATGGTCCAGTTGGAGAGTCAGCACCGACATTTAGGTCCCACAGGTCATTCGCAGTCGGGTGTCCAACTGGGGAGGAATCGTGCCGACTGCTGGGACCATGGTGTCAGTCTCTTCCTCCACCTCTCCTTTTCCCCCTCGGAGTGACTTACATGCGGGTCTGGTGGGTTGTCAACTCGGCTGGTCCGTGTGGCGCGGCTTCATCACTGGCAGGTGGACCCGATCCGTCAGCCCTCCCTCCAACAACCACGCCGACCATGGTGGAACCTCGCCGTAGGCTCTGGGAGTCAGTTGCAGTCCAACTACCCACACATAAAACTAGTAGTGCCGCGTCCTTCCCATCCATTACTCTGGCTCGCGTCCACTAGAAGGATGTTGTGTGAGAGAGAGGGGAGGCTTGAACCTGTTGTGGCCGAGAAAGAGGATAATCGTCTCCACCGTCGTCCGTCGTGCACGACGCTGATTGGAGCCTTGTGTGCGGCCAGGAGGTTCCGCCCGAGCGCTCGGATCCCGTTGGAGGTGATAACAGGGAAGAGGTGTGATCGGGACGCTACCAATTTGCCGTTGTCGCCACTAATCTGCGGTGCGCCGTGGGTAGACCAAGACACTACTTGGATCATTATAAGGACCCCATCCCCAAATTCGGCGCCTTCTCAATTTCATTTAGCACCAAATGTACTTAGTGGTCGTGCACCGTAGGGCGGCGCGGGTATTCCGGCCATGGCGGGCCGTCGCGGCACCCCTGCAGTGTCACCAGTGTTCACCTAGGGGAGGGAGATGCACAAGAGCGGTTGAAATCTGGATAAACGAGTAGGATTAGAGGTTTATACCAGTTCGTTTCGGCCTGATCTCGACCGTTGATCGGTGTGTGTGCGGTGAATAGGTCTCGTTGAAGGAGAACCATAGATCTCACGCTTTACGGTATAAATTAGATCTCGGGTTCATTGTATCTAGGATCCAAAGTCCACCCAGCGCGCTGGCCGTGTAAACTGTAAGATCTAATCCAGACCGTAGATGCTAGATCAGATGGCTCACATGGCTAGATACCCCTGCGGCCGTGCTACTTTGTAAAAGAGTCCGTGGGAAATCCTGGAATCAACCCGCCGTCCTAGCACAGTTAGAGAACATTTAATTTAGGTCCTGTTTTTAGCAGTTGAATCCCTGCGCTTTCACAAAATGGTGCTCACGGTCCAGAACTAAATAAAATAGAATAAATTCATACAGAAAATAGCTTTTAGTATGAAAATAATTCCAAAAACTTGTTTAAATCATAGTAAATCCATTTTAATTCCTTTTTGATCCATTCCAGTTGCATTAATTTTGTATTAATCTTGTCTATCACCTGGTGACTCTATTTTATCATGAAACATATATTAAAATTATCCATTTGGTTTATTTTATATGAACCACTTAAAACTTTGGAAAATCGTAACTCATTAACCGTAGCTCCGAATTTAGTGATTCTTGAACCTACGGTCTTTTTATGATGCGTAGAATATTATCATGAATTATATTCCTCTATTTGGTGTGATGTTAACTTATCTTGTACCATGTTTGTTTGTATTGTTGTGAGTAGACGTGCAAGCAACCAAGGACCCTGGTACTCAGCAGGTGGATAATTCTGAGCAGGAGCTCGTTGAAGGCAAGTTATACCCTTGACCACTTTTATTTACCCAATAATGTTCTCTATGATCACTTTGGCATGTTTAGGCTTAATTTTGATGGGACCCAATAGGTCACCCTAGTCTGCTTTACCTTATGCCGTGATCACCACTGAACTTTTGGGTAGTCCTGTTATTGCTATATGTGGTTTTGGGTGTTGAGATAAATTTGACACATGACCATTCTTTATTATTACTGTTGATTATTTATTGTTCATGATAAGATTACTGTGTTGATTGGAACATGGAGAACCACCCGGGAAAATAGTGCTACCACAAGGGTGGAATGGGACACTCTTGGCCAAGTAATTAGGAAAACTAGGGAAAGATAACCTTACCTGAAAGGGCAAGAGGGGAGGCATCGCTGCAGAGTATAGGGAGGTTCTCAGGTCGGACAGCCTAGCTTTACGGACGGGGGATTCTTATGCGTCTTCTTCCTGAATCCGTACCGAGTTTTCTCGAACAAGTAGAACTTTGGAAAGGCCTCGTAGTGCTACCCTACCTCGTCTCCTCGGTAGAGATGAATGGGACTTCTAGACCCCTTGGCAAATGGGTAGCATGGCTTGTGGATAAAGATGTGTAACCTCTTCAAAGTGTAAAACTAGTTTATCAACCGTGCTCACGGTCATGAGCGGCTCGGACACTCACATGATTAATCTATGGAAGTAAATTTAATTTTTCATTTGCCTCGCATTGTGGTTTATTATTAATTTTGATCTACTATTACTTTGGGTTGGTATACTCTTACATTTAGTAACTACTAATAAAATTTGACCAACTTATTAAAAGCAATGCTCAGCTTTAACCAGTATTTGTTGATCAGCCTTACACTACACATGAACTCCCACCTTTGGTGAGTTCATGCACATTATTTCCCATAATTTGTTGAGCTATGATCTTTTGTGAGCTCACCCTTGCGATATATAACCCCCCATAGGTGAAGAGCATGTTGCCCAAGAGGAGGTCTACAATGAAGAGTATGAGCTAATCTAGGTGGCGTCTCCTAGTAAGCTTTATGGTGGTAAGGAATAATTATTAGTTTGCTTTATTGTTATCATTTATTTTTGTAAGACACTTCCGCTATGTAACAATGATTGTGACATATATCTCTATACACTTGGTCATTATATGTGTTGTTCTTCTTTGGCGCACATATGAGACGCACCCGACTTTGATGGGACCCAATAGGTGTGGATAATCACTTTGGCATGTTTAGGCTTAATTTTGATGGGACTCAATTGGTAACCCTTGTCTGCTTTACCTTATGTCGTGATCACCACTGAACTTTTGGGTAGTCCTGTTATTGCTACATGTGGTTTTGGGTGTTGAGATAAATTTCACACATGATCATTCTTTATTATTACTGTTGATTATTTATTGTTCATGATAAGATTACTGTGTTGATTGGAACATGGAGAACCACCCGGGAAAATAGTACTACCACAAGGGTGGAATGGGACACCCTTGGCCAAGTAATTAGAAAAACTAGGGAAAGATTGCCTTACCTAAAAGGGGCAAGCGGGGAGGCATCGCTGGAGAGTATAGGGAGGTTCTCAGGTCGGACATCCTAGCTTTACGGATGGGGGATTCTTATGCTTCTTCTTCCTGAATCCGTAGCGAGTTTTCTCGAACAAGTAGAACTTTGGAAAGGCCTCGTAGTGCTACACTATCTCATCTCCTCGGTAGAGATGAATGGGACTTCTAGACCCCTTGGCAAATGGGTAGCATGGCTTGTGGATAAAGATGCGTAACCTCTGCAAAGTGTAAAACTAGTTTATCAACTGTGCTCATGGTCATGAGCGGCTCGAAGACTCACATGATTAATCTATGGAAGTAAATTTAATTTTTCGTTTGCCTCGCATTTTGGTTTATTATTAATTTTGATCTACTATTACTTTGGGTTAGTATACTCTTACATTTAGTAACTACTAATAAAATTTGACCAACTTATTAAAAGCAATGCTCAGCTTTAACCATTATTTGTTGATCAGCCTTACACTACACATGAACTCCCACCTTTGGTGAGTTCATGCACATTATTTCGCATAACTTGTTGAGCTATGATCTTTTGTGAGCTCACCCTTGCGATATATAACCCCCCATAGGTGAAGAGCATGTTGCCCAAGAGGAGGTCTACAATGAGGAGTATGAGCTAATCTAGGTGGCGTCTCCTAGTAAGCTTTATGTGCTAAGGATTAATTATTAGTTTGCTTTATTGTTATCATTTATTTTTGTAAGACACTTCCGCTATGTAACAATGATTGTGACATTTATCTCTATACACTTGGTCATTATATGTGTTGTTCTTCTTTGGCGCACATATGAGATGCACCCGGTTTTATCCCTTAAATCTGGGTGTGACAATTATGATTTGAATATACAATATCACCCAGGAAAAGCAAACGTTGTGGCAGATACTTTGAGCCGTAAAGGTCAAGTGAACAGTATCACTACCTACTTGATGCCACAAGAATTATGTTGGGAAATGGAACAACTCAACCTTGGTATGCTTAATAATATGGAAGCAACAGTAATGGAAGTTGAATCTACTCTGGAACAGGAGATTCGTAAAGGACGGGAATCCGATGAGAAAATCAAGTAAATTAAAGCACAAATTAATTTGGGAAAGACCTCAAATTTCATAGAAGATGAACAAGGCACAATATGGTTTTAAAAGAGAATATGTGTACCAGAAATCGAGCATCTACGCCAAATTATTTTAAGAGAAGCTCACGATTGAGCTTATTCTATTCACCTTGGAAGTACTAAGATGTACCAGGATCTGAAAGAAAAAATATTGGTGGTACGGTTGGAAAAGAGATGTTGCTACTTATGTTGCACTCTATGATGTGTGTCAACGAGTTAAGGCGGGACATCAAAGATCAGCAGTTTGCTACGACCTCTCAAAGTACTTGAATGGAAATGGGGAGAAATCGGTATGGATTTCATAGTTGTATTACCTCGTACTCGTGATGGCTATGATTCCATATGGGTTGTAGTTGACATGTTGACTAAAGTTGCACATTTTATACCTATGAAGACAACTTACTCGAGAGCCCAGTTACCAGAACTATACATGTCAAAGATTGTTTGTCTCCATGGAGTACCAAAGAACATAGTATCAGATTGAGGAACCCAATTTACCTCACACTTTTTGAAAAGATTACATGAGTCCATGGATACCAAGCTAAACATCAACTCAGCTTACCATCCGCAAACAGATGGACAAATGGAAAGAACAAATCAAGTATTGGAAGATATGTTAAGAGCTTGTGCTCTAAAGCATGGTAGAAGTTGGGATAAAAGTTTGCCTTATGCAGAATTCTCGTATAACAATAGTTACCAAGCAAGTCTAAAGATGGCACTATTTCAAGCACTCTGTGGACGGAATGCAGAATGCCGCTATATTGGAATCAAACGGGAGAAAGTCAAGTATTTGGTCTAGAAATTCTCTAAGAAACATAGAAGCAAGTGCAGATCGTCAGAGAGAATTTGAAAACAGCACAGTCAAGACAGAAAAGCTATGCTGACAATAGAAGAAGGGAATTGATCTTTGAAGTTGGAGACTTCGTATATCTTAAGGTTTCACCAATGAGAGGAATGAGAAGATTTAAGGTTAAAGGTAAATTATCTCCTCGCTATATCAACCCATTCAAAACTTTGGAAAGAAATGGTGAAGTAGCATATCAGTTGGAGCTACCTAATAGTTTTTCGGACGTGCATGATGTATTTCATGTATCACAACTTAATAAATGCTTAAGAGTACCGGAGGAATAATTACCTATGGAAGAACTCAACGTTAATGAGGATTTGACTTATTCGGAGTACCCTATCAGAATTCTGGAAACAACTCGCAGAATTACTCGGAGTAAAGTTATCAACATGTGCAAAATTTAGTGGAGCATCATTCGGAAGATGAGGCCACTTGGGAAAGAGAAGATGAACTCAGAGCATAATTCCCCCATCTGTTTTTAGAAGTTCCTTAATCTCGAGGACGAGATTCTTTTAAGGCGGAAGGTTTGTAACAACACAAAACCATCAACTAAAATAATGCATTTAGATTATTAGTGGTAATTATAGTAAATTTTTTTCTTTCAAGTGTTTGATCTTATTTACCTTTAGAATAAGTTTTTTGCTCATATTTGATTGATGGTTGCTTTTGTGGAATTTCTTTTATATTGAAAACCCAATTAATTAATATGAGAACTTTGGTCCAAAAATAAATTCTTTAATGGTAATATTTTTGGGTGTAATTATTATGAATTTTTAGAAACATTTAAAAATATATTTATTTATATTTTTGGGAAATAGCGATAAAAGAAAAGAAAAAACAAAAAGGCCAAACCCTAACCTAGCTGCGTGACCAATTCAGCCCATCAGGGCCCAACCACGCGCCCTCTCACTTCTTTCCCCCCACCCTCACTTACCTGCGGCCCCACCCATAGGCCCCTTCTTCCTCCTCGCGCTGCCGCCTCGTCCTGCGTCCGCGCCCTACCCCTGCCCGGCCAAGCCGACTCCGGCCGTGCGCCCGACCCCGGCCGAACCACCACCCGGCCTGCGCCCTCTCACCTCCCTCTGAGGCAGAAACAGACGGCTCTTCCTCTCCATCCCCCATGCTTTCCCCCCCAAATGACATCGGCGCCATCAATGGCTTTGATAGCCGGCCGACCATCCCTCTCCCCGGGTCCCTTCCCTTCTCCTCTCCCTCTACAAATTGGACAGCCGAGCCCCTGCTCCTCCCCTGCCGAGCTCTCCCAAAACCGCCATCCCTTCTCTCTTCCGCGCTCACGCCCTACTCGCCAGAATTTCGTCCGCGCCGCCGTTCGGACCATCTGCCACCCATCCGAGTCGTGTCGTGCCCCAGCTTCTTGGTCGCGCAGTGTAGTCGGACCGTCTGCGCCACTGTCCATCCCCGGCGACCACCACTGCCCCTGCCCCTTGCTCGGCCGCTCCGCTCCCCCTCACCAAGCTCCCTGCGCACAAAGACTAGCCAAAGATAGAAGATGAATGCCTTTTCATTTTAGTCCATGGATTTGTGTATATTTTGTGCAGATATTTTCCAGTTCAGAAACCATTAAAAAGAGATCCCTGTTTATTTCTTGCTACTCCCTGATGTATACATTTAGTTGTGAACCAGCCCCTGCAACAATTTTTTTGATACGGGCATTTTTATATTCGAAAATAAATAAGTTATGTCACAATTTATTAACTTTGTAATCTAGTACTAGAAACATTTGCGATTAACTTCTCATTTTAGCGCATAAAACAACATTATGTTAGTAGTTGTTTAAGTGTAGTTTTACTGATATAAGAAATTGAAAGAAGTACTAGGCCACATCTTCTTGGTTAGGTTAAAATTGAGATTTTTGCTAGTCATGATACATGTGTTCATACGCATATCACTAGTTCTTAGAATATCTATTTATGTTGAAAAATATATAGCCATGATTATGTTACTAAAGTCCAAAATTAGTAGTTTACATTAGTTCTTAGAATATTAATGTTATGTGATTTATAAATAACATTGTAACGATACGTATAATTTCCATTTCGAAAGAAAGGATAAAACTAAAAGAATATCATTAGTCGTAAAGAAAATAATTAATTGGTAATTTATTTCTGTAGAATTGGTTAAGTCATTTCATCTAAGCTATGTTAGGTAAAATACTTTTGTAGTCGCATGTTCATATAACTTTCATCAGTGACAATTCAAAGTGGATATTTTAGTGGATTAATAAAATAATTATGATCTAGGCACTATTTATAAGTATAGTTTGTGTGGTATAAGATTGTTCATGTAATGGTGAATGTTACCCATGTAATGGTGTATGTTTATTTATTTGGTGTATGTTTTCTTTTGTATGTACGATATGTGAATCGATATTAGAAGCTGACTGTGTGGTAGCCGAACCAAACATGTTCGAAGATGACCCGTAGGACACATTCAAGCAAGGCAAGTGGATTCTCCCTCTACATTTCTGTTTGTACCCAAGTAATGCATATAATAATGTTTATTTTTTGGATATTTGCATAATTTGATGGGATTTTCCTAAATAGAATTTCTTAGAAATTACCAACCCTATTCCTTGATTACCCTGAGATAGATACTATGCTTAGCTATTTGTGCTACAGCTCAACTTGATAATTATGATGTCACTATTTAATGATACTATTGTTCCGGAAATGAAATTTGTATTATGATGTTAACCCGATGGTTAAACAAGATCATTTTGTATTAAATGGAATATGGAGTGACCACCTAGGATAACAGTGCAACCACGAGTGCTATAATGGCTCTAGCTTTGGTAATTAGCTCTATAGACTTAGTGCTTAGCAACCCTACCTGAAAGATGGGCAAGAGGGGGCGGCAGTGGTTTGGTGGCAGCTCATGTTAACATGGGGTGGTAGTCTTGGCTAAGTTACCTCGCCCAGAGGGCCATCAATACTGACGTGGAAACCTTTGCGGTGGCTTTGTACTAAGGATATTTTTGTAACACCCCAGGTGTTACCAGGGTGCTGGCTTCCTAATGGCACATCTACCTATTATCACATGTGGGTAAAACTTGGAGGAGAGGGAGCACTTAAGACCTTGGAAGCATGAGTGAGTTAAGAAATGCCAAGGACCAAAGCATTACCCAAGCCTTTAGGCAATAATCACCTTGGGCAGGGAAGGATTGACCCTTGGGCCCCTCTCTTGAAGCTTTTAGATGAGAGAAAGATTAGGCAAATGCACATTTCATGATTTAAACCCTTAACCAAAGTTTAAGAGTACCAAAATGTTTACAAAAGACAGCAAAGGAACTTTACAAGAAGACCCCTAAAAGACCCCTAAATCAGCCCCCAAGTGGAGAACACTATGGAATCACCCCCATTCCTTCTAAGTCAAAAAGCAACCCTAATCTAGAGATCAGGGGTGTTCACCTAGCTAATGGCACCAAAACCCCAGGGTCTAAATAACAAAAAGGAGCCAAATTATCTAAGGAACCCCCTAGAAGAGTTTGAACCCAAGCCTAGACCGTTTGACACGGGTTGGAACCTATTTTATCTCGGGTTGAACAGTGCAGACAGACAAGACTTGGCGCCACCATATCTTCTAAACCAGACCCGATCTTCCCTTGGAACTTACATGAACTAGGTAGCCCTAGGTGCAGGGATGAAATCTTACACAAGCCATAGGGCGAGATTCGCACGTTTGGCTGCTCAGCGGGCGCAAGAACAAGGGCAGAAAGCAACGGCCACGTGTTCGACGCGCTCTGGGCTCGCCAGAGCACGCCCGACGCGCGCTCCGCGTGCCCTGCGTCGCGCCAAAGTCCAGCCGGCGCCATGGCCCGCGCCTATAAAGCACCCAGGGACCTTGACCGTACCCCTCCGCATGCACTCGACCTCACCGGAGCCCAAAACCACCGGCATTTCCCGTGCACGGCGTGTCCGCGGCCGCCCGATCCCCCTGCCACCGTGGATCGGCCGGTAGAACCCTTCCCAACCCCGTCTGACCCTCGGACAACACTGTGCACACCTCGGTGAAGCTCCCCGAGCGAGGAATCGGAGTTTGCTTCGCCGGAGAGGCCAGTCCACGGTTGCCGGACTCCACCCGACCGCCGGTGAGCGTAGACCGGGTAATCCTCTGCTCCATTCTTCGATTCCTTGTGCACATAGTCTCTACGACACCCCGTGAAGCTCACCATGCCACTGGATTGAACTAGATCGCCGTGGTTTGGCCGGAGCTCCCGCCGCCGACGAGAGCACCCGCCTGCGCACGTGGACCGGACGATTCCGGCCACCCCCGCCGTCGAGCCGTACACCGTTGTGACCGCCAGGACCTCCCGGAGCCAACCCCGCCCCTCGCCGGACCTCTCTCACCTTTGGTAAGCCGCGCCGCCCTTTTCTTTCTTGCGGGTACTGTTTAAACCTAGGGAGGGACCGCGGGGGAGAAGAAGAGAAGGCTAGGGGGTTTTGCGCATTGTCAGTGACTCAGAGGAATAGTAGCGCGGGGGTATAACTGAGAGAGTTAGTTTGGAAAGAACCCGAGGACCTCGGTGCAAAGTGGTTTTTCCAGGAAACCTTTTAATAAATCTGATTTAAATTCAAACAGAACTTGAATAATTCATATCTTCTGTTTTATTCTCCCAAATCAAGTTAAACCAATTTTTCCAGATCTTAAATAATGTAAACTACTTAAGAAAAATATAAAACCCCTAAGTGCTACAGGAAACTTTAGGGTTCTGATTTAATTATTGAATTGGCCAAAAGCTAAATAAGAGGAAGAAAAATAGTTGCACTATTTAACTGAGGTTAAGAAAATTTGGAGAAGTACATGACCACCTACTGACCTATTTAAAAATGATAAACCCCTCTGTACACACCATTAAGGTAGAGTTTGCCATTCATTTTACATTGTGCTTAAGGTTAAAGAAAATAGGAAAGGTAAATTAAATAAAGAACCAGGGAGCCCCCATATTTTTGTTAGTCTACTTATTTAGTATAGTTCACTAGAAAAATCTATTATGCTCTGGTTTAGTACAAAATAATTGGGATACCGTTTATTTTAAGAAAATAAGGAAGACTTAGAAAAACCCTAGAAAAATAACCTCAAGGTGAAAACACCCCAAACCTTGGGATAATTAATGTTTTGTTATGAAGAACATAGGAAAAATATGAAATCTGCTGTTTGACATTTTTCAAATAGCAATGCAGTAGAAAGTGCCTTTTTGGCATTAAACTTTGGAAAATCACAACTAAAAAACCATCCCTTAGCTTTCTGTGATTTTTGGCACAGAAGCTTGTTATCACTGTTAGATGCCAACAAAAATAACCCTTAGGACAGAACCCACCCCTAGTTAAGAGTTGTAGTGCAAAGTGGCCCATTTACACAACTTTTGTTATTTTTGTCTAAAGCATAGCATTTTTATTTTGAACCTCAAATTCCTAGAACAAGCTATAGTGACCAATGGCAACCCACTGTAATATTTTCAGAATTTTTGGAAAAAGTTAAACCACTGTTGTAGTTCAAACCCACACTAGAATTCATAATTAGAAAATGAAAAAGGGGAAATTGATAATAGAAACTTGTGTCACCTAGCCCAACTAGCAAAACCCTTTTTAAATTGCCCACTGAAATATATAAGGGGGAAAAATACAAATCCACTATGCTTATCCTTAACAAAACCTAAACCTAGAGTGATAAGCATAAACCACCAAAAGCCACGTATGACCAAGAAACCCTAAGTTACTAATTCACTTAGTTTTCTTCTTTTCGCATAAAGTTGTTAAATCTTGCATGATCATGACATACATATTCATTGCATTCGATAGATTGCAACCTCACTGACGGAGAGTACGTCCTCGTGCCGGAGCAAGGAGCTGCTCAGGAGGTAGCCCCGGATCCAGCACCAGAGCCTGCACCACAGGATCTGCCTGCAACTGCTTTGGAAGGCAAGCCCCGGTTTTATGCATAACCTGTTATTTATGCTATTTTACCATACTTAATGATTGTAGGATTGAATGTGCACTTAGGTGTAGCAGTTGTTTGAAACCCTAGTTGCATGATCTCAGGAATCCTATTGAGATGAATACTAGTATGCTAGGTCGAGTAGCTGCTTTATTAATTAGGATCTCGGTAGAAGTCGAGTGATTTTCTAGCACTCGCGCGAGGTCAGGAATTGGTTGTACCCACTTTCATATCACAATAATGCTGGCCTGTGGACAACAATCCATGGGATTGGTTGTCTATGAGATGGGAAATTGGAATAAGGATTAACGTGCGGATACCTGTGTCAAGCGTTTGAACGTACTAAGCACATGCCGAGAAATATGGTAAATTGGTAAGCCTAGTACCTGATTGAACCTGGCAGTGGACTTTACCCCTCACGCGACCTGAGACGTGGTCTCCCATTCCGGTTATGGTGGGTACAAGTGCGGTCACTGCACGACGGCAGTCGGGGTCAGTGAGGCATTGTACGCCAAGGCGGTGAGCCCTGATCTACTGACAGGGAATCGATGTGGACGGTTGATGTGTGTGGGGATAGAGTGCCTCGCCACGTCGTGTGTTTAGGTTTACCTTGCAAGGATAAAAACTCGATTCGAATCGTCTGCTTCTCGCAGCTAATGAGACTGCTTGATCCATTGTACTGCATTGAGTAACAAGTGGAAATATGATGAGTTGATACAAGATGTTGATTGCTAAAAATGTTTGCTACTATGTATGAGTAGATAGTACATATTTAGCCTTAAGAGAGTCACACTTAAATTTGACAAAGCTAAAACTTGATTTAGAACTCAGCTAGTGCTTTTGGCAACCAAACCCCATAGCCAAACAGTTGCATGTCTAGAGGTAGAGGAGTAGACTCCTCACACCGGGTAAGTCTAGCTGAGTATTAGTATACTCAGCCTTGCTTGTGGCATAATTTTACAGGTTCTTTGGAGGACATGGTTGCTGGAGTGACTTGGCCGTCCATCTTGCCACCGGGTTGGACTGTCGAGTGGGACCCCGCCTCGGCTGAGGAGGATCATGAGGAGTGATGGGACAGGCTTCCCCATCCCTCCATTTATCCATCGTTAGTTTTATTCCGCTGCACTTCGACACATGATGACTACTTTTGCAAAAACTCCGATGATGATGTAATAACTTGATACTCCTTAATGTATGGTTTTATGCTTTATTGTATTTGCTCTGTGACTCACTATCGAGTGAGATTGTGGTACTTGATCCTGTCAGTGGCCTCGTCGGACTAGATCCGAGGGATTGACGGGTTATTCCCATTTAAGTGTGGTCAAGCCTCTCAGGCGGGACTTAGGCACTTAAGTCGGAATAATTCGGGCAGTTCCGCCACAGCTGGTATCGAAGCTTGTACCACCACAGAGGAATCAATATACTATAAATACCATCCTTTTCCAAAGTAAAACTTGATAGAAACAAATATTGGATAGATCGTAGGACGATCGGGATAGACCTAGGACGGAAGCCTTAGGATGATAGAGGGGTAGTTAGGTGGCTAAGTGACTAAGCCCTATAGGCTATTATAAAGGATGGGAGTTCTTCCCTCTTCCCTTTACGCTGTTGTGAGGTCGTTCAGGATGAGCATGCATACATTCTTAAATTAAACAAATGGATAATTGAGTAAGGACTTTAATACAAAATGATGACCAACTAAGTACCCCAGTACCATTGTTATAATTAGAGAGAGGCTGAGTTGTGTTTCCTTTTTCTTTTTATAATTCTTTTTTTCTTTTACTTACGCTTAACCATACACAGATGACTTCCCACGGATCCTCGGACGAAGGGAATGCACTGTCCCACACTGACGGGCTTGCACGAGAGGGCTTTCCCCGTATTTTGTGGGTGGTACTTCAGGGAGCTGGTTACACTACGCCTCCTCAGTACGCGGTGCAGCAGTTCGAGAAGCACCGAGTGCCCCATTGTAGGGTGAGGATGACCCTGGAGCCTCATCCCCTACAGCCAGGCTGGCGTTCGCTGGACTCTGAGTCCTTTGGATACCGGGCTGAGGATACGATCGAGGCAATTGCTCTGCACGGATTGACCACTTTCTGCGGATTCCACCCCTTGGAGCTGTCCACCCACCCCATTGGCTTGTTCCCCACGGAGAAGGAGGACGACCCAATGTGGAAGGACCGAGTGGAGCATGCCAAGGACATCTAGGCTATCTACCCGGGTCAGACTGCTCACTTGACAGTGCGGTGCATGAATGCCCTGTACTGTCTGCAAGTGATGCGTGGTGAGGCAATGTCCCATCTGATGGCACTGTTGGAGGCAACTAAGATCACCCTGGATAACAGAGAGGAGCTTGTGGTTGACTTGTCCACTGAGATGGTGGAAAAGGACTTACAGGTGGAGCAGCTGTCCAATGAGATCCAAGAGCTTGAGGAACTGGTGGGAACAAGGGAGAACACCATCGAGGTTCTTGAGGATCAGCTTATCAACACCCAGCAGCAGCTTGCCGAGGCTAATGAGCACCTGGATATGCATCACCAGGAGATCCAGGACATGGAGGCCAACGAGGACGTCGACATTGAGGGGGGAGAGGAGCCTGCCTCCAGCTTGGACACTGCTGGCTCAGGGAGACCACCTTCCCCCGAGTCGAGTGTTGCCTCGTTCGCTCACTAGGTATCGAGAGTAGGGCTAGAAGTCGGTAATGGTGGGACTCCTCAAAGCTAGCTTAGCTTTTGCACCCTTGGGGTACTAGGCTAGATAGAGTTGAGTCTTTTGGGCCATTGATGTAATCATGATAAACTCTTTTGGAAGCATGGTTGATGGATGATGTTAGTCTTAATTTGGGAAGAAAAGTTTATGCCTTGTGAAATCCTTTATGTTTATGAAAGAATCTATCAATTTCGCCCTTTGACTCTTTCTTCGCGATTGAACCTTGAACCTTAAAGATGTGTTATTGACAATATATGTGATTTTTCATATGGCCGGGAGAGCGCGTCGTGGTCAGAATGAGCGTGTTCCTCCACCGCCGCCACCGCCTCCCACTCTGCAGGAGCTAATGGCTCAACAAAATGAGATTTTGAGGCAGCTAGCTCAGCGCCAGCCACCACCTCAGCACTATGGTGGTGGAGATCATCAGCGTCACCCGCGGCAGCTACCTACTAGGAGTTCCTCAGCACCCAGCCACCATTGTTCACCAGGGCAGAGGACCCACTGGATGTGGATGTATGGTTGAGAGTAGTGGAATCCAAATTCCCGCTACTCCATGGAGTTTGCTCAGAGGTCACTAAAGTCAGGTTCGCCACCCAGCAGCTTCGCGGACCCGCAAGGACTTGGTGGGACCATTTTCTTGCTATGCAGCCAGATGACCGAGAGGTGGAATGGAGAGAGTTCAAGGCAGCTTTCCGGGGGCACCATATACCAGCCGGTATTATGGACCGGAAGCTCAACGAGTTTCTGGCACTCACTCAGGGAAACAGGACAGTGTTGCAGTATGCTCAGGCCTTTAATGACCTGTGCCAGTATGCTGGGTATCATGCAGATACGGACGAGAAGAAGAGAGACAGGTTCAGGAGGGGGCTCAGCACTAAGCTCCGTGACCGTCTCAACACCGTCAGGGCCAACAGCTATAATGAGTTAGTCAACATGGCCATTTCTCAGGAGGACTGTATCACCGCTCGTCAGGCAGAGAAGAAGAGGAAGACCCCTGTGGCAGGACCCTCAGCTCAGCCACAGCGCTTCAGGATTGTGTCTGACACTCAGAACAGGGGGCCTCAGCAGCAGCAAGGGCGATGGGTGATCCGACCACAGCAGCAGCAGCAGGCACCCAACCGCACCCAGTTTCCGGCTCAGAGGAACAATCAGCAGCAGCAGCATCGTCAGGCTAATGACAACAGATGTTTCACATGTGGCAACACCGGACATTATGCCAAGAATTGCCCCAAGAACCAGCAGAGGCAGGGGCAGAATATTAATCAGAATCAAGGCAAGAGACAGAAGGTGCAAGTGAGGCAAGGCAGGCTGAACTTCACCACCATGGCTGATATTCCAGAGGGAGCACCCGTCATGACTGGTATCTTTACAGTTTTGAATTATCCTGCTATTATTCTTTTTGATTCTGGTGCATCACATAGCTTTATCAGCGCCAAATTTAGTGCCAAGTGTCAATTGCCTTTTCACCACACCAATGGGGGTATTACAATTTCGACACCAGGAGGAAGGGTTGCCACCTACCAAGTCAACAGACATGTGCCCATAAGGTTTGGTAGTCTAATAATTAAAACCACCCTCCTCATATTGGGTTTGGATAGTGTGGATATTATATTGGGAATTGACTGGTTAACCAGGCATCAGGCAGTTATTGACATTGCAGCTAGGGCCATTGAGGTGCACTCACCAACTTGTGGTGAAACCACACTATATTTGCCCGACCAAGGTTGTACCCGTTCTTGTGCCTTTGTTATGATAGAATCCCCAGTGGAAAAGATCCCAGTGGTCTGTGACTACCCAGATGTTTTTCCGGATGAATTGCCAGGAATGCCACCTGATAGAGACATTGAGTTCGCCATTGAATTGCAACCCGGGACTGCTCCTATCTCCAAGAGACCCTATAGGATGCCTCCCGCGGAATTGGCAGAATTGAAAAAGCAACTGCAGGAGTTGTTGGACAAGGGGTTTATTCGCCCAAGTACTTCACCATGGGGATGTCAGGCCTTATTTGTGAAGAAAAAGGATGAGAGTTTGAGAATGTGTGTTGATTACCGCCCTCTCAATGCGGTGACTATCAAGAACAAATACCCACTGCCTCGCATTGATGTTTTGTTCGATCAGTTGGTGGGAGCCAAAGTGTTCTCCAAGATAGATCTTCGCTCGGGTTACCATCAGATCAAGGTCCATGCCAGCGATATTCCCAAGACAACCTTCTCAACCAGATATGGGCTTTATGAGTTTTTGGTGATGTCTTTTGGGCTGACAAATGCCCCGACTTATTTTATGTACCTAATGAACTCAGTATTCATGCCAGAGTTAGAAAAGTTCGTGGTCGTTTTCATTGATGATATTCTGGTCTATTCCAAGAATGAAGACGAACATACTGAGCATCTGCACATCGTGCTTCAGCGGCTACGTGATCATCATCTTTATGCTAAGTTGTCTAAATGTGAGTTCTGGCTAAAGGAAATTAAATTCTTGGGTCACACAACTTCTCAGGATGGGATATCAGTTGATCCTGAGAAGGTACAAGAGGTAATGGATCGGAAACCCCCGACTACAGTGAGGCAGATTCGGAGTTTTCTGGGATTGGCAGGGTATTATCGACGATTTATTCCGGATTTCTCCAGAATTGCCAAACCAATGACTGAACTGTTAAAGAAGGGAGTCAAGTATAATTGGAGCGAAAAGTGCGAAGATGCCTTTCATACACTAAGGCAGCATTTGACAACAGCCCTAGTGCTGGCTCAACCTGATAACACCAAGCCCTTTGAAGTTTATTGTGATGCTTCTGGTATGGGATTGGGATGCGTCTTAATGCAAGATAACAGAGTAATTTCTTATGCCTCCCGAGCACTCAGACCCCATGAGCAGAACTACCCTACACATGATCTGGAGTTAGCAGTCGTGGTTCATGCTCTCAAGATATGGAGACACTACTTGATGGGAGCTCACTATAACATTTACACTGATCACAAGAGTCTCAAATACATTTTCACTCAGGCAGATCTGAACATGAGGCAGAGGAGATGGTTAGAATTAATCAAGGACTATGATTTGGAGGTGCATTACCATCCTGGCAAGGCCAATGTTGTGGCAGATGCCTTAAGCAGAAAGGCCCAGTGCAATTGTATGAGCATGGATGCAAGATTTACCACCCTGTGTGATGAGTTGTGCAAGCTGAACCTGGAAGTTGTTTCTTCAGGTGAATTAAATTATATCTCGGTGGAGCCCACACTACAAGAGCAAATAGTCAGAGCCCAGATTGAAGATAAGGGTGTTCAGGTTATCAAAGCAATGATCAAGAAGAAGGCAGAGAAATACAAGTGCCTCCGTCAGGACAGCAAGGGAATTCTATGGTTTGGAGATCGATTGGTTGTTCCCAAGGACCCTGAGCTCAGAAAGAAGATATTGGATGAAGCTCACCTTTAAAAATTCTCCATGCACCCCGGCAGCAATAAGATGTATCATGATCTCAGATCCTTATACTGGTGGACCAGAATGAAGAGGGAAATTGCCAAGTACATATCCGAGTGTGACACCTGCCAGAGGATCAAAGCCAGTCATTTGAAGGCAGCAGGCCCTTTGCAACCCCTTCCCATACCATCTTGGAAATGGGAGGACATCTGCATGGATTTTATCGTGGGATTGCCCAATACCTCCCGGCACCATGATTCAATTTGGGTTATTGTGGACAGATTGACCAAGACCGCTCATTTCTTACCAGTGGATACCACCCACAAAACAGAAAAATATACAGAAATTTATGTTGATCAAATAGTGCGGTTGCATGGTATTCCAAAGACCATTGTATCTGATAGAGGAGCACTGTTTGTGGCACGCTTTTGGGAGCAGCTACAAGAATCACTTGGGACCCAGGTAATACGAAGCTCAGCATACCATCCTCAAACAAATGGCCAGACAGAGAGAGTAAATCAGATCCTCGAAGACATGTTGCGGGCATGTGTACTACACTACAGAAAGGATTGGGACAAGTGTCTTTCTTTGGCAGAGTTTTCTTATAATAACAACTGCCAATCCAGTTTGAAGATGGCACCTTTTGAAGCCTTGTATGGGAGAAGGTGTAGGACCCCGCTGAATTGGTCTCAAGCAGGAGAGAGGGAAATATTTGGGCCAGATTTGGTGCTTGAGGCAGAGGAAAAGGTCAGAGTTATTACGAAGAACATAGAAGCTGTTCAGGCCAGGCAAAAGAGCTATCATGACAAGAGGCGGAAGCCTCTACAGTTTGAAGTGGGAGAGCATGTTTATCTTAAGGTGTCACCCACCAAGGGTGTCTAGAGATTTGGAATCAAGGGCAAGTTAGCTCCTCGCTACATTGGACCCTATGAGATCAAAGCAAGTTGTGGACCAGTAGCCTATGAATTGGAATTGCCACCCCACATGTCAGCAGTTCACAACGTGTTTCATGTATCTCAGCTGCGGAAATGTGTCCGCCTTCCCACTGAAGTGCTGCCTGAACTAGAAATTGAGATAGAACCAGACTTATCTTATCAAGAGCACCCCGTCAAGGTATTGGATCAGAAAGAGAGGTCAACGCGGGCAAGGTCAATCAAAATGTATAAGGTTCAGTGGAGTCACCATTCAATAGAAGAAGCTACATGGGAAACTGAGGATTTTCTACGCTCTCGCTTCCCCGACTTTCTGCCCAAAGGAGTCGGTACGTAAACCCCAAAACCCCACCCCACCTGCCCTTTTAATACAAATATAAGAAAAACTTAGATGATGAGGGTAGTAGAAGTTGTGGTTTTAACTTAAAAAGGGCTTCCTTCTGAAGTTGCAAAGAGAATGACATTCGAAGAGCAGTTAATAAGAGAAACTTGGATAAAGGAAAGGGTAACTCACCAGTACACCTTCATAGCACCCCCATTAATCTCGGGGCGAGATTCCTTTAAGGGGGAGGGCTGTAACACCCCAGGTGTTACCAGGGTGCTGGCTTCCTAATGGCCCATCTACCTATTATCACATGTGGGTAAAACTTGGAGGAGAGGGAGCACTTAAGACCTTGGAAGCATGAGTGAGTTAAGAAAAGCCAAGGACCAAAGCATTACCCAAGCCTTTAGGCAATAATCACCTTGGGCAGGGAAGGATTGACCCTTGGGCCCCTCTCTTGAAGCTTTTAGATGAGAGAAAGATTAGGCAAATGCACATTTCATGATTTAAACCCTCAACCAAAGTTTAAGAGTACCAAAATGTTTACAAAAGACAGCAAAGGAACTTTACAAGAAGACCCCTAAAAGACCCCTAAATCAGCCCCCAAGTGGAGAACACTATGGAATCACCCCCATTCCTTCTAAGTCCAAAAGCAACCCTAATCTAGAGATCAGGGGTGTTCACCTAGCTAATGGAACCAAAACCCCAGGGTCTAGATAACAAAAAGGAGCCAAATTATCTAAGGAACCCCTTGGAAGAGTTTGAACCCAAGCCTAGACCGTTTGACATGGGTTGGCACCTGTTTTGTCTCGGGTTGAACAGTGCAAACAGACAAGACTTGGTGCCACCATATCTTCTAAACCAGACCCGATCTTCCCTTGGAACTTACATGAACTAGGTAGCCCTAGGTGCAGGGATGAAGTCTTACACAAGCCATAGGGCGAGATTCGCACGATTGGCTGCTCAGCAGGCGCAAGAACAAGGGCAGAAAGCAACGACACGTGTTCGACGCGCTCTGGGCTCGCCAGAGCACGCCCGACACGCGCCCCGCGTGCCCCGCGTCGCGCCAAAGTCCAGCCGGCGCCATGGCCCGCGCCCGCGCCTATAAAGCACCCAGGGACCTTGACCGTACCCCTCCGCACGCGCTCGACCTCACCGGAGCCCAAAACCACCGGCGTTTGCCCGTGCACGGCGTGTTCGCGGCCGCCCGATCCCCCTACCACAGTGGACCGGCCGGCAGAACCCTTCCCAACCCCGTCCGACCCTCGGAGAAGACTGTGCACACCTCGGTGAAGCTCCCCGAGCGAGGAATCGGAGTTTGCTTCGCTGGAGAGGCCAGTCCACGGTCGCCGGACTCCACCCGACCGCCGGTGAGCGTAGACCGGGTAATCCTCTGCTCCATTCTTCGGTTCCTTGTGCACATAGTCTCTACGACACCCCGTGAAGCTCACCATGCCACTGGATTGAACTAGATCGTCGTGGTTTGGCCGGAGCTCCCACCGCCGACGAGAGCACCCGCCTGCGCACGTGGACCGGACGATTCCGGCCACCCCCGCCGTGGAGCCGTACACCGTTGTGACCGCTAGGACCTCCCGGAGCCAACCCCGCCCCTCGCCGGACCTCTCTCACCGCCGGTAAGCCGCGCCGCCCTTTTATTTCTTGCGGGTACTGTTTAAACCTAGGGAGGGACCGCGGGGGAGAAGAAGAGAAGGCTAGGGGGTTTTGCGCATTGTCAGTGACTCAGAGGAATAGTAGCACGGGGGTATAACTGAGAGAGTTAGTTTGGAAAGAACCCGAGGACCTCGGTGCAAAGTGGTTTTTCCAGGAAACCATTTAATAAATCTGATTTAAATTCAAACAGAACTTGAATAATTCATATCTTCTATTTTATTCACCCAAATCAAGTCAAACCGATTTTGCCAGATCTTAAATAATGTAAACTACTTAAGAAAAATATAAAACCCCTAAGTGCTACAGGAAACTTTAGGGTTCTGATTTAATTATTGAATTGGCCAAAAGCTAAATAAGAGGAATAAAAATAGTTGCACTATTTAACTGAGGTTAAGAAAATTTGGAGAAGTACATGACCACCTACTGACCTATTTAAAAATGATGAACCCCTCTGTACACCCCATTAAGGTAGAGTTTGCCATTCATTTTACATTGTGCTTAAGGTTAAAGAAAATAGGAAAGGTAAATTAAATAAAGAATCAGGGAGCCCCAATATTTTTGTTAGTCTACTTATTCAGTATAGTTCACTAGAAAAATCTATTATGCTCTAGTTTAGTACAAATTAATTGAGATACCTTTTATTTTAAGAAAACAAGGAAGAATTAGAAAAACCCTAGAAAAATAACCCCAAGGTTAAAACACCCCAAACCTTGGGATAATTAATGTTTTGTTATGAAGAACATAGGAAAAATATGGAATCTGTTGTTTGACATTTTTCAAATAGCAAGGCAGTAGAAAGTGCCTTTTTGGCATTAAACTTTGGAAAATCACAACTAAATAACCATCCCTTAGCTTTCTGTGATTTTTGGCACAGAAGCTTGTTATCACTGTTAGATGCCAACAAAAATAACCCTTAGGACAGAACCCGCCCCTAGTTAAGAGTTGTAGTGCAAAGTGGCCCATCTACACAACTTTTGTTATTTTTGTCTAAAGCATATCCTTTTTATTTTGAACCTCAAATTCCTAGAACAAGCTATAGTGACCAATGGCAACCCACTGTAACTTTTTCAGAATTTTTGGAAAAAGTTAAACCACTATTGTAGTTCAAACCCACACTAGAATTCATAATTAGAAAATGAAAAAGGGGAAATTGATAATAGAAACTTGTGTCACCTAGCCCAACTAGCAAAACCCTTTTTAAATTGCCCACTGAAATATGTAAGGGGAAAAATACAAATCCACTATGCTTATCCTTAACAAAACCTAAACCTAGAGTGATAAGCATAAACCACCAAAAGCCATGTATGACCAAGAAACCCTAAGTTACTAATTCACTTAGTTTTCTTCTTTTCGCATAAAGTTGTTAAATCCTGCATGATCATGACATACATATTCATTGCATTCGATAGATTGCAACCTCGCTAACGGAGAGTACGTCCTCGTGCCGGAGCAAGGAGCTGCTCAGGAGGTAGCCCCGGATCCAGCACTAGAGCCTGCACCAGAGGATCTGCTTGCCACTGCTTTGGAAGGCAAGCCCCGGTTTTATGCATAACCTTTTATTTATGCTATTTTACCATACTTAATGATTGTAGGATTGAATGTGCACTTAGGTGTAGGAGTTGTTTCAAACCCTAGTTGCATGATCTCAGGAATCCTATTGAGATGAATACTAGTATGCTAGGTCGAGTAGCTGCTTTATTAATTAGGATCTCGGTAGAAGTCGAGTGATTTTCTAGCACTCGTGCGAGGTCAGGAATTGGTTGTACCCACTTTCATATCACAATAATGCTGGCCTGTGTACAACAATCCATGGGGATTGGTTGTCTACGAGATGGGAAATTGGAATAAGGATTAACGTGTGGATACCCGTGTCAAGCGTTTGAACGTACTAAGCACATGCCGAGAAATATGGTAAATCGGTAAGCCTAGTACCTGATTGAACCTGGCAGTGGACTTTACCCCTCACGCGACCTGAGACGTGGTCTCCCATTCCGGTTATGGTGGGTACAAGTGCGGTCACTGCACGACGGCAGTCGGGGTCAGTGAGGCATTGTACGCCAAGGCGGTGAGCCCTGATCTGCTGACAGGGAATCAATGGGGACGGTTGATGTGTGTGGGGACGGAGTGCCTCGCCACGTCGTGTGTTTAGGTTTACCTTGCAAGGATAAAAACTCAATTCGAATCGTCTGCTTCTCGCAGCTAATGAGACTGCTTGATCCATTGTACTGCATTGAGTAACAAGTGGAAATATGATGAGTTGATACAAGATGTTGATTGCTAAAAATGTTTGCTACTATGTATGAGTAGATAGTACATATTTAGCCTTAAGAGAGTCACACTTAAATTTGACAAAGCTAAAACTTGATTTAGAACTCAGCTAGTGCTTTTGGCAACCAAACCCCACAGCCAAACAGCTGCATGTCTAGAGGTAGAGGAGTAGACTCCTCACACCGGGTAAGTCTAGCTGAGTATTAGTATACTTAGCCTTGCTTGTGGCATAATTTTACAGGTTCTTTGGGGGACATGGTTGCTGGAGTGACTTGGCCGTCCATCTTGCCACCGGGTTGGACTGTCGAGTGGGACCCCGCCTCGGCTGAGGAGGAGCATGAGGAGTGATGGGATAGGCTTCCCCATCCCTCCATTTATCTATCGTTAGTTTTATTCCGCTGCACTTCGACACATGATGACTACTTTTGCAAAAACTCTGATGATGATGTAATAACTTGATACTCCTTAATGTATGGTTTTATGCTTTATTGTATTTGCTCTGTGACTCACCATCGAGTGAGATTGTGGTACTTGATCCTGTCAGTGGCCTCGTCGGACTAGATCCGAGGGATTGACGGGTTATTCCCATTTAAGTGTGGTCTAGCCTCTCAGGCGGGACTTAGGCACTTAAGTCGGAATAATTCGGGCAGTTCCGCCACAATTTTGTGAAAGCTTCATAATGGATCCCTAGTCATTCACCTCGACAGTGTTTATGGCTCCGTACAACCCAGGCTCGATGGGATACATGATTCATCCGCCCAAGTACTTCACCTTGGAGATGTCTAGCTTTATTCATAAAGAAGAAAGACGAGAGCCTAAGGTTGTTCATAGATTACCGCCCTCTCAATGCGGTGACTATCAATAATAAGTATCCTTTGCCTTGTATTGATGTTCTTTTTAACCAACTAGTTGGAGCCAAGGTGTTGTCCAAACTAGATCTTCGCTCCAGCTATCATCAAATCAAGATCAAGGCAAGTGACATTTTGAAGACAACTTTCTCAACGAGATATGGGCTTTATGAGTATCTGGTGATGTCATTCGGATTGGCCAATGCACCAGCCTACTTCATGTACTGGATGAACATAGTATACATGCCTGAATTGGATAAGTTCATGGTGGTTTTCATTGATGACATCTTGGTATACTCGAAGCCGAGCATGCCAAGCATCTGCACATAGTGCTCCAACGCCTACGAGACCATCATCTTTATGCTAAATTTTCCAAGTTTGATTTTTGGCTAAAGGAAATCAAGTTCTTGGGGCACACCATCTCCCAAGAAGGAATTGTCGTCGATCTTAACAAGGTGCAGGAGGTAATGAATTGGAAGCCTCCTACTACCGTCCGCCAGATTTAGAGTTTTCTGGGATTGGCTGGATACTATCGCCGATTCATTCCGAATTTCTCTAGGATCACCATACCAATGACTGAGTTATTGAATAAGAGAGTAAAATTTGAGTGGGGTCAGAAATGTGAAGAGGTTTTCCATACCTTAAGGCAACACCTGACCACCGCACCAATATTAGCACAACCGGACAATGCTAGGCCATTTGAAGTGTATTATGATGCTTCAGGCACTCGACTAGGTTGTGTTTTGATGCAAGACAACCGAGTTATTGCCTATGCATCCCGAGCACTAAGGCCACATGAGCAGAATTGTCCTACACATGATCTAGAGTTAGCGTTGTAGTCCATGCCTTGAAAATCTGGAGACACTACTTGATGGGAGCTTACTGCAATAGCTACACTTATCACAAGAGCCTCAAGTATATTTTCACCCAGGCTGATCTTAACATAAGGCAGAGAAGGTGGCTGGAATTGATCAAGGACTATGATTTAGAGGTGCACTACCACCCTGGAAATGCTAACGTGGTAGCAGATGCCCTAAGTCAAAAGGCACAATGCAATTGTTTAACCATGGATTCTCGTGATAATACATTGTGTGATGAGTTGAATAAGTTGAAGATAGAAGTAGTTCCTTCTCGCACCTTGGATTTCATCTCCATTGAACCAACGCTGCTAGACCAAATTTTTATGGCCCAACATAGAGATAAAGGGGTGCAAATCATCATGGAAATGCTAAATCAGAAGATTGAAAAGTATAAGTGTTTTTGCCAAGACAATAAGGGAACATTGTGGTTCAAACATCGATTAGTAGTTGCCAATAATGAAGAAATAAGAAAGAAAATTTTGGACGAGGCTCACCTCTCCAAATTCTCTATACACCCAGGAAGCAACAAGATGTACCATGATCTAAAACCCCTATATTAGTGGACAAAGATGAAGAGGGAAATAGCAAAGTATGTGTCCGAGTGCGACACCTATCAGAGGATTAAAGAAAGTCACCTAAAAGTAGTCAATGCCTTGCAACCACTCCCAATACCTTCTTGGAAGTGTGATGATATTTTATGGACTTTATTGTGGGATTGCCCAATACCTCTCGACACCATGATTTGATATGGGTGACGGTGGACAGACTGACCAAGACAGCTCACTTTATACCAGTGCATTCCATCCTACGAGCAGAAAAGTATGCAAAGATCTACATCGATTAGGTGGTACGATTGCATGGAATACCTAAGACTATCATTTCCGATCGAGGAGCCCAATTAATGGCAGGTTTTTTGGAACAGCTGCAAAAATCTTTAGGAACCAAGCTAATAAGAAGTTCTTCGTACCATCCGTAGACTGATGGCCAAACAAAAAGAGTGAACCAAATTCTTAAAGATATGTTGAGAGCCTTTGCGATCCATTATGGTAAGAATTGGGACAAATGTCTCTCCATAGCAGAGTTCTCATACAACAACAACTATCAAGCTAGTCTGAAAATGGCACCCTTCGAGGCATTGTATGGAAGGAGGTGTCGAACACCCCATAAACTAGTCACAAGTGGGTGAAAGAGAAATCTTTGGACCCGATTTAGTACTTGAAGCCGAAAGGAATGTCAAGATAATCAAAAAGAATCTCGAGGCTGCTCAAGCCAGGCAAAAGAACTACCATGACAAAAGAAGAAAACCTCTACAATTTGAAGTAGGAGATCATGCATATCTAAAAGTCTCACCCACTAAAGGGAACAAAGATTTGGGATTAAGGGTAAATTATCCCATTGTTATATTGGACCTTATGAGATCATCGAATCATGTGGACCAGTGGCTTATAAGTTGAAATTACCGCCAAGTATGTCTGCAATACATGATGTGTTTCATGTCTCTCAACTAAAGAAGTGTGTTCGAGTACCGATAGAAATATTGATTGAACCTGAAGTGGAAATTGAACCCGACCTATCCTACCAAGAACACCATGTCAAGATTCTAGATTGCAAGGAAAGATCCACTCGCAAGAAGGCAACCAGGATGTATAAAATCCAATGGAGTTACCACACGGAGGAAGAAGCTAGATGGGAGACTAAGGACTATCTGGGCAAGAACTACCATGACTTCCTACCTAAAGATGTTGGTACGTAACCATACCTAGTCCCCCTACCCTATGATTCCAAATATAGAGATGATTCTCTTGATAAAATAAGCAATAGATTGTGAAACTAGATGTAGTAGGGCTTCCTTTTGAAGTTGCAAAGAGGATGACATTCGAGGAGCCAGTTCTCTCAAGACCTCTAAATAGGTGAACAACTCTGTTCAACCAGCAGTTACCTACATCCTCACCCCTGAGGATCCCCACACAAATCTCATGACGAGATTCTTTTAAGGGGGAAGGGCTATAACACCCTAGGTGTTACTAGGGTTTCTGCTAAGCACTTCCACAAAACATTGTCATCACATATAGGTAAAATGGAGCAAGGAGTGCCACACTTGGGAATAAAGGCCCTAAGTAAGTCTAAAGTTATCAGGATAGAGTCAACCTAACTACCCCATGAAAGTAGAAAAATGGAAAATCGGTAACCAAGACTCCAAACATCTCACCTTGGGCGAAGGAAAGGAATTAACCTAAACACCAGACAAAAAACTATTTTAAACCACACTGTTATTATTGGACCATTGACATAAAAGGATAGCACACCAAATTAACTACAAAAATTATTAAACAAATACCACCAAAAAGGTTAGTTAAAATCCCCAAACAAGCTACAAAAGAGGAAGAAGTAAGTAAAATTTCAGGCTACCTCTACTCTAAAAAATCAGACCTCTGATCAGACATCTCCTTGTTCATTAAGTTTTAGACCTTAAAACTAATGGCCCCAATTGATAAAGTCATGCCTAATTAACTACCATAACATCCCCAAGAAGATGGCATTGGGACTCTAAGTCTGGACAAGACAAAACGAAGAGTTTGTCTCGGTTCTACCCCCTCCAATAGATCAAACTTAAGACAAGGATAACTCAGTGTCTCTGACACGAAACCCTTGGGGTTTTGCACCAAGTGATAGAGTGAAGAGAGGAGAGGAGAGGAGATCATATGAGCATATTTTGTCCAAATTCGCCTAGATTCACAACCTATGGGCGTTTGAAAATGACTAAACAACATAAACCAACCGTTCGGTCGTAGGCCTGAACTGCAGAGCATGCCATTGGCTGCTCTCTGCGCTTGCCAACCGGCGCTCAAGTTCATGCCCTGCGCAATGGCTAGGAGACATAGTGTCGCGCGCGCCGGCGCCAATAAGTAACGGCCTTCCTTCAGCCTTCTCATCCCCGACCATTGCCAAGCCATCCTCGTCGGGATTTCACCACAGCCGAGCACGCCACCGCCCGCCTTGCCACCCGAGCGCCGTCCACCATAGTCCGACTAGCTCAGCCACCCTACAACCATGCGAGCTCCACCACAATATTCCCTGAGTCACAGTGAAGCTCCTCGGCCAGCCCATTCACCCCCTACTGCCCTCCAGCGACGTGCCATCGCTCGCCGGACTTCACCAGAGCACCAGCCACGTTTGCCGGTGCCAACCACCGCCCGATTCCTTGCACCAGCAACACCCTCGACTTCTTGTGAAGCTCCCTAGCCGATGGAGTCAAACTCTACCATGCTGTTGATAGGAATTTGGAGCCACCGCCAATTATTGCCACTTGCACATGGGGACCGAGCAGCCCCGACCACCACCGGCCACAACCCCGACCGTTGACGTGTTCGCCAAAGCCTCCCCAACCTCACCAACCACCACGTCGAAGCTCTACCATCGCTTATAAGCCCGCCACTCCATTCTTTGCCTCTGGCACTATTCGGGTGGAAACTGGACCTCGAGTTTAGATTCTAGAAAACCAGGGGGTTTTCTGTTAAGCCCATGACTCCAGTAAATAGTGCCTTGAGGACTGTGGCAGAACCACCCAAGTTATCGGGCCCACATGCACCTGCCCTTGTCTCAAAGACCTCAGACGACTATGCATGTGCACCGGATAACTTAACAGGATCCGTCTTAGTGTCCCAAGGACCCCGGATAAACCACTTACAACCAGGATCACAATATTAAGTAAACACAAATCACACACCAACATTTGCAGCGGTAATTCTTTATTACAACATGATTACAAGTTACAATAAGTTTACATTATACAATTATAGGAGTTGATTACAAAAGAAAGTGTTTCAAAAGAGTTACACTTGAATTGTTATAAAATATTTGTAAGTTTGAAATGCATGCTAGCTTAAGTGACAATCCTCAATTAAGAAGCTAAAGATGTGATATACTTATATAAGAAGGCCGAGCCCACCGGCACTTAACATCACTCACAATCAAAGTGACTTGTAACTTGTAGCAACAATGGGAATAAAACCCTAAGTACATAAGTACTCAGCAAGACTTACCCGACTAAAGAAAAGACTCTCAAGGGTATGCTGGTCTTAAAAGGATTCAAGGTAAGGCTAATCAAGTTTCAAAGACTCGTTTTGGCAGAAAAGCTTACTAGTAGTATATCCTTATGCCAAAATTTCACAAGTTAAGTACTTTTCCTGAATCTAGATTTGCCTAATCTAGATCATTCACTTGTCCAGATCTAGCTTTATTTTAGCCAATTCATATTTCACTTGTCAACTACGATGAGTGGTCGGAGGATAGAGTCTCCATGACCGAGGAGCAACGACGATTCGAACCGATTATACCCAGCTGGGATCCATAACCACACGACATATGTAGCACTTAACCCTTGCATATGTCAACCGTTCCCACAGATCCTCCACAACGTGAATCGGTCCGCGCTACCCGGGAGCACAGTACTCCTCCATCCAGCCTCTAGCCAGGAGGGTACACGCTACTCCAACCATCTCCCACGCCCAGGGCACGATTGTCTATTCACGTATGGAATAGCCAGGTTCAGGCTTACCGGAGCATGTGGCTAGTTGCAAAGTCTCCACCACAACAGGCCTACATCGAACTGTCCTTAATCGACACAGACGGGCGAACTTTCCTGCTCAACGTCTGGTCTACATTACATATTATTTCCCAAAACTTGATACCTGAGAGAGGTACCCTACTTGAATGATGAAATCATCGTGGCCACAATGGCTTCATCATCACAAGTCATTTTGTTTCACAAACTCCCATATCCCATGTTACACATAATCTTTTAAAAACAATCATAAATTAATAAGCAGGGCTAAGCATCACTAAATTTTCATAAAACGGGTATTAGGGTTGTTTAATCAAGGAAGGAAATGCATCAACTGTTTGATCACACAACTCCTATCACCTAATGCATCATTCAAGGTGATAAAACTTTTTAAAATAGAAGGAGGTGGGTAATGCACCAGGGCTTGCCTAGGATAACACTAGGTTAGTGTGGTTAGATGATGTCCGCTTGGTGAGCCTCAAAATCATGACACTTGATCAAGTCGTCCATATCGGGATGGGTCCATCAAAGCCACCTTGTGATCCATCCTGATCCATGCCCTCCAATTCGCATAATCATCTAGCGTACCTATTGGAGAGGCATAGTGCATATGAATGAATATAAGAAGAACTAGTACAATACTAGACAATGTTACACGGTCTAGGATTACACACTACTAAAAAGTCATTAGAACTAATTACAAGAAATGCCAGCTGTCGATATAAGACTAACTATAATATTCGCGCTTCTTATGCTTATTCGGTGCTAGCTCAAACATCATGAAACAACACACTGAGCATAAATTTTATAACATTCTTAGCTAACACATAACACCGAAGGCTAACAATACTTAGACGCAACAACCATGGATACCTATAACTTAAGGTGACAAATAGAAATATTTTAACTAGATTTTAGAACTACTAATCTAGCTTACCAGGCATAGCGCATCAACTAAATCAAGCACCAAATAGGTTTATACAACCCAACACAACGATCATGTTTTCCAACTTACCTGAACCTAATCCGAATATTAAGAAACATTATATAAGGCATAAGTTCTATAGTTCTTAGCTAGAGCATCCTACCAAAAGTTTACTCAATTAAATTTACCACTATCGACTCCTAAGAGTAACATATGGATAGACAAACTAATATACTTAACACAATTAGCCTAGACATAACCTATCGGCTAATTAAACTTATCCCTCGCATTATTAATTTTGCTACATCGCTCACAAAGATCTATTTTAATTTTATTTCACACCATTCAAATTTATTCAATCTATCTAACAATTCAGCTAACAGGAATAGCAAAAATGCGTGCCAGTTTTAAGTTCAGCTCGAATCCAGTACATTGATTAATGAATACTAATTCGGGCTTTTCGTCGATTACACGCTAAATATCGCACTAATTTGGTTCTTCGCCAGCTTAATCCAACTAAACCCGCAAATCACTACCAGGAGCCTACGCTAACGAACAATCAAACCATCGCCACAAACACTAGTCATACCACGGTACACACTAAGACATTTCGTCGTGTGATAAATATAACTACGACACGTAGACTTACAACGGGATAATCATCGCGACCAACCTAGGTAGCCAATCCATTTAGCTAATCCATTAATTAAACCCACTAGCAAAAATTATAAATCAGCTTACCAATTCAGGAATGCTTGCGACATAACAGAAAAAGTGTGACGACGATGCTGAAGAGCAGGAGCACGGTGTGGCGGAGATCGACAAGTGGGTGTCGACGAGCACACGGAGTCTAGCAGAGCTGTGTTGCTGAAGATAACGTGGTGACATGCAAACATGTTGCCGAGTGACAACGTTGATGTCCGAGCGCTGCGAGGCAATGGCAGGGTCGACAGTCAGTAGCGCGATCCTATTTGGAAATTAGTGCGCACAAGACCACTGAGGAGGACTGGGGAGGTACGGCCGAGCACAGTAATGCAGAGTCTCGTGACGGTGATGAGCTCGGCAAGGCACAAGGACCGGCGACGGCATCCGCGACCAAGCACAGGGAAGCCGGTGAGCTGTGGACCGGGAGCGGCGTCACGGGATGAGCAGGAAGACAACAACGTGAGCGCACCGAGCAGGGAGAAAACCAGGATGCAAACGACCGCACGGGCGGGCTTTCACCGGCGATGTCCGATCGCAGGAGGAAGAGGAAAAACAGGAAGCTGGGCGCGCGAGCTGGTGACGAGGAAGAGACACCAGGCCTAGGCGGCGCACGACGGTTTGGGGTCAGACTCGGCGAGTTGGAGATGAACGATGCGTGGCTGGGCGTCAATGGCTGGATCCGAGCGCGAGTGAGGAGCTCGACCAGCGAACTGTAGATGGCGTAGGATCTCGGTGCCCTGACCGAGCGACGCGAGCAGCTGAGCCACCATGGCGTCCGCGACCGGAGCGAGCTGGGGGAACGACGCGAGGACTGAAGACGAGCTCATGCGTCGAGCGGGGTCCGACGATGGAGAGCACAAATGGAGAGGAAAGGCAGGAGCTTGGCGCGTCCTTGGAGATGAGAGCAGGGGCGCGACGGACAGCCGGGGCGAGCACACCCCCGACGGCTGGGCAAAAGCTGTGAGGGAGATAGGAGATGGGAGATTTGCAAGCACGAGCTTGGAGGGACACGGTGGAGCAGGGAATTGGGGAAGATGCAGCCCGGCGAGGATGAAGAAGAGGAGCACGATCTGGAGCGGCTCGATGTGCTCTGCGTAGGAGAAGAAACGTGAGCGAGAAAGATATTGTGAACAACGGCGCCTGGAGATTTCAGAGGAACGGCTAGTGGATAAGAGAGAGGAACGGTGAGGAGATTTCAGAGGAACGGCTAGTGGATAAGAGAGAGAGGGCAGTGGGACATGGCCAGGAATTTCACGCCACGCATGGGAGTAAGAATTTAGGATGAGCGGTGAGGAGATTAGGACGAGGGAGATATTTTCTCATGTTTTTTTCTTTTGTTTAACAAAATGAATGGATAATACGGATTCTGGATTAGACTTCAAAAGAGATATAAATGGGTTGGACCTAAACGAGATTGATAACAACATTTAGACAGGATTTAATTTGGTGAATACTCTGTAGTCAAATAAATCAGTTACTTATATTTGAACGTGTTGATCTGAGTGAGAAGCAATAGACTGAATTAAACTGATTTTGGCTTCGATAATTTGCTCTGCCTGATTTGACTGAAGTTAGCCAAAATCTTATTTGCTAAGGTATGCTCGATTTCGTCGCCAAAATAACGTGCTGAAGAAACAATCCGATTTAACATCCTTGAATGCGATTTCTTTGTGAAAGAGCAAGGACTGAATTATTTGGCACTGAAAACTTTAGTCGTCGATTTCTATTGAATCAGTTTGGGATAAAATCAGAGGACTGGTCTAAATTTCCAAATTCGTATTTGCGCGAGCGATAAATTATAAATAATCGCCGGACACACCGATTTTCGGAACAACTATGTTCCGAACATCACGAAACATTTAGGAAGAGCCCGGATAGATAAAAATAAAAACGATGTCGAACTCACGATAAACGAAATAGATTAAGACAGAGAGACTGTTATTCTTATTAATATTCCCGTACTTGGGTCCATATTCGTTGTTTGCGTACAGTAACACCTGGGGTGTTACAGGGACCCCAAAGCTAAATGGTCATTTTACTATTCATTTAGAAATTTAAAATTAAATCCTGCAGAGAACTTGAAAAAGGTATAACTTGAGAGATATTTGATCAAATCCGACCAAACAAATTTTCTTAGGCTATGTATGAGTTAAACTTCAGAATAAAAATAGAAATACCCCTAGTCCAGTACTGTTTATGGATTTAAATTATTTAATTTAAGTTTTGAATAAATAAGTACTAATAATGGTAAAAATAAGAGGATCTTTGCACTAGGGCTAAGAAAATTTTTATAGATGCTTATTAAAAAGTAGACCACTACAAAAATGTTATGCACCCTAGATCACCGAGTTAAGTAGGATATATAAGTAAATTTGATATTCTGCATTTTTTTTAGAAAATAAAAAGTAACTAAAGGTATTAAATAGTAGGCAAATTTATTTTTTCTAGTATACTTGAGTAGCTTACCTTCAAGGAAAAATATAAAAGGGTATAGATCCACAATAGATTATGGTTCCCCCTACCCCATGAGAATTTGTAACACCCCGTCCAATCCCTGGACCGACGGTACTTACTCCTGGCAGCTCTCTAGGATCATATATTGTCCCCACAGACCAACACGGGTCTTTTGTGCGCACTTTGTCCTCATGCGCACCCGAGAAAACTTTCCGGTCAGTCACCCATCCCAAATTGCTCCAAGCCAAGCATGCTTAACTTGGAGATTATTTTGTAATAGGATTCCAAAAAAGAAGATGTACCTTGTTGGTATGGATACTCTATTAATTCTATTAAGCCTTGGGCCAGAATATCACCATCCTAGGGGCCAGGATATCACAATCCACCCCCCTTAGAAGACCGACATACTCGTCGGTCAACCCCAATCCAGGAACCTCCTTCCTTAGCCACGTCTATGTGTCTAGTGATGTCAAATGCCATGCCATGTGACCACTCCAGGCCCACATGCACCATGAGCCATATACCCGAACCCCTAACCCACACACGCCCGTGAAACCACTAGGGTCGGCTCTGATACCACTTGTAACACCCTGTCAAATCCCTGCACCAGCGGTACATACTCCTGGCAGCTCTCTATGATCATATATCGTCCCCACAGACCAACATGGGTCTATTATGCGCACTTTGTCCTCACTCATGAGCATCCGAGAAAACTTCCCGATCGGCCACCCATCCTATAACACCATGATTTTAGGGGTATAAAATTTCTTTCTAAATATCTACCAAAATTTAGGTGTTACCCTTGTCTCTCTCTCTCTCTTTTTCTTTTTGATAGAATTAAGTTAATTTGGAGAGGGATTAATTATTTATTTTATCAAAACAATGTGAGTCATGAAATGTTGCATCATGTTGAGCCTAAATTATTCTTTTGTTTGATGCACATGTTTGAAATGGTTTGAATTTGTATTTGATTTGAAAACCCTAGATTAAATATAATAGAAAAGTAATTGGAAATTCAAGGAAAATAGAAAATCCCATTTTGGCCCAAATCAGCCCAGCTGGCCCAGCCCGCGCCTGCGCCCGCGCACCAGCCCTCCCTGACAGGCGGCCCCCGCCTGTCGGCGCCCTCTCGCGCCCACTCACTCTTCCCTCTCTCCCTCTCGCTGCCTGGTGGGGTCGACTTGTTGGTGCCGAACCCATCCGCGCGCGCTTGCCTCTCTCGCTGATCCGTGGGCCCCGCTCGTCAGCGCAGAACCCCGTTTGCTCGCCCGCCCTCTCGCTGACTCGTGGGTCCCGTCTATCGGACCCTTCCCCTCTGAACCACCGCGCTCTCACCGTGGACACGCCCACTACCTCACGATTCCCGGCCACACCCCCACGCGCCCAAGCCTTTTCTGGACCCCGTCCTCACTCACTCGCCCTCCCTCGCTCTGGTGTGTCCTCAACCGAGCACACTCGCCCTCTCTCTCGCTCTGCGCACGTGCCCAGGAAGTTCCGCTGCTACTCGTCGTAGGCTCACACCCGTTGTGCGGTCGCTGTCGAGCCCTCGCCCTGGCCGTTGCCTCGGTAAGCTCCGCCTTATCACCTGCAACCCGGTACACCCCTCAGTTCGTCCCCTTCCCCTCTGGTTTGCCCGGTCCGTGCTCACCGGTTCATTGCCGTAGCTCCACCGCCGTCGACCCATGTCCTCATCGTGCCCCGGACTCCGTTTGTGACCTCCTGAGTCTTCCCTCAATGTGACCGTCCTAACCTCGCCCCTATTTTCCCCTGTTTTGCACATAGTCACATGCGATTGCTCGCCAGAATGTTCCCTGGTCCGCCAAGGACTCTCCCTCCGCCGTCTGGTCGTCTTAGCCCTGTTCATGCAACCCTTACCCCGCCAAAACGCTTGGTAGGTCATCTCCAACCTCTCCAGCAATCCAGACAGACCCCTAACGCCCTAAGAACCCCGATCTGCCTCGCCTCCGGTGACGGCGCCGCCGTGTCCGCGAGGAGCGCCGCCTCTGGCTCACCAGCGAAGGCAAAATCCCAGACATCCATCTTAACTGCTCATTCCTAATCGGATGGCCCGACTTCAATTAAACCTGATCTAATCATGGCCGTCTCATTCGGATCTGACTGCTTGGATCCGCCTCTCACCCGCGCCCCTGTCGCTGGGCCCGGCCCATCAGTCCTACCTTAGGTCACTAACACCGCGAGCCCACCTGTCAGCGCTCACCATGCGCTCGTGCCTGTGCGCTCATCTGCGGGATCTGATCTCGGCCGTCGATCTGTGATCTGATGGTTGAGATGGTCCGATACCCCTTCGCGTGTGATTTTGATAAAGAATCCCCCAGCTCTTTAGTATTCAACCCGCCGCTCTTTAGGTTTTGCGCGCAGGCCCCTGGATTCTTATAAACAGACCCCTGACCTTTTTATTAATCACATAATTGGGCCTAATTTTGTATTTTAAACGTCAAAACTTGTTTATTTCATATCTTTTGCATATGAACTCCAAATTGAGTGATTCAAATTGCAAAATGATCATAGAATTATTCTCTATTCAAATAAATTAGGATCATTGGGGCATTCTAATTTTATGACTAGGCTATAGGTTAATTTATATAATAATTTATTTGTTTAATAAGATAAATAAAAAGAAACCCTAGTGGTAAATAGATGCTTAATCTTGTGAGATTAAAAATAGATAGTATATGGATTTATCCCTGGTTTAACTCTTATGTCCCATTAAAATGAGTAGAATCAGATTATGTAACCATGGAGATAAGCAACACTTAGAGAATAACAAACTATTAAATGTGGTTAGTTCACCCTATAACCTAAACTCCCTTTTGAGTTTTTACTTTTGCTTTTGAGATGTGTTCCATTGTTTGTACATGATTGGTGTGCTGTTCATTTGTCATTTTCCAAATGTATTGAATGTATGATCGCTTTATTTAGACGACGAGCAGCCTGTGGTTCCTGAGTGTGTTGTCGAAGATCTTCCTGAGCAACAACCTAGTGAAGGCAAGTGTCCTCTGACCTATTATGTTCTACTGACTTAATATTTCACCGTCCCGCATTACTTTATGAAAACCTAAGGATTGACTAGTGTGTATTTACCTTATCCTTGTTTACCTTTGGGTTATCATGGTTAGCTTTACACTATTGCTTTAACATAATCAATGAACATGAGGTGAATATTTCTGATACGATGATGTTATCCCGATGATGATCTTGACATATTTTAGGGGACTCAGGACATTTTCCTGAGTACCTCTCTGTAAGGATCTGTTCATTGAGTGACCACCCGGGATAACAATGCAACCATGAGGGTGGAATGGGACGCCCTTAGCTAAATAATTAGATGAACTTGGGGTGTAGTTGGCTTTGTTGGAGGGCCATCAATGGGTGCCGAGGCGTAGTGCCCGATCTGCTAAGGGGGGTGCAGAGGTTCATTCGATTTGGTTTTGTTAGTCACCCACCTTGGGGAGGTGTACTGCATTTGTACGACTAGCGAAACCTAACGAGCAGCTATGCAATAGGGGAGTCTTTGTAAAGGCTATGTAGTGAGACCCTGCCAGGTCACCTTGGTAGTGATCAATGGGGAGTCATGATCTTCGGGCAGAATGGGAATCACGACTCGTGGGTAAAGTGTGCAACCTCTGCAGAGTGTTAGAAACTGGTATATCAGTCGAGCTCATAGTTAAGAGCAGCCTTGGGATCCTTTTTGATTAGAAGAACTTTGGATACTTTTATGATGATGGTTATAATTATGATCTCTGGTATTTCCTCTTGGAGGGAGTACATTTGGGTGATAACTGGGTTTCTTACTAAAATTTGGCTCTACTATTAGTAATAAATACTTGACCAACTAAAAGCAACTACTTAACCTTAACTCCACATACAGCTAGTCCACTTTAGCCAAATGAGACATTTGCTAAGTACGTTGATGTGTACTCACCCTTGCTTTAAACACCACCCCCACCCTAGGTTGTCTCCACTGTATTCAGTGCTCAGGAGGAGATGCTAGCAACATGGAGGACTTTGAGGAGTTCTAGGACTACGACGAGTTCTAGTTATCTTAGTGGAAAACCCAAGCCAGCTTCCTGTGAAGCTCTTGTCTACTATGTTTCATATTTTGCACTTTGATAATGTTCATGACTATTGGGGGCCTTCTTCCTCCGAAGGTCCTCAAAAATATGACTAACCATATGTTTTTAGTATGACATGGATTATTACAGAGGGTTTCATCTTCGGGATGAAGGTCTTCTCTCATGATAGGGTGAAGATGTAGCTCGAAGGTGATAAGAATGGACGACGAAGCTATAGTCGAAGAGCTTCAGCTTGATGTGATGATGAAGACCAAGTATGATGATAACCGAAAAGGGACAAAGACTACTTAACCCTTAGTAACTTGTATTATGATCATATGTGAATATTGGGGGGCATAAATGTACTTTTACTTGGGTTGCGTCCTAGGCCTATAAATAGATGAACAGTAACACCGAACTGTTCACGCTAATTTGTAATCACTCTCGCGTCTTCACCTTCGAGAAAGCTGAAGGTATCAATGTAATATTAATACTGTTAATGTTCATATATGTTTTATGGAATGCAAATCTAAATGAATTAATGAAATGTAGTTACTTTCTTTATCCTTTCACATTCCTATTCATATATTAAATGATGAAGGTATGTCCTTCTCGACCTTCGTCTGATAAGCATAATACCTATGCGGGAATAATGCTTTGGAAGACGAAGCTCCATAACAATTAACAATTGTGTCGCCTTGTTCTTGACTTACAACATTTGAGAACAAGTGACCAACATTAGCGCCCACCTCCGGTGAACTAAAATGACCACCTTTGGCATGCATTCACCTTCGCCATGCCGCCGAAGAAGACAACAGCGCCAGGGGCTGCCCTGCAACCACTGGACACAAATCAGGAGACACTTTCCCTGCAAGAAGCTAGGAGCCAAAAGAGAAATCCTATTAGCCCAACACCCTAGGAGGAGGAGCTGGACCAGGAGATCAGGGACTTGGAGGCTATTCACCAACAGGTGCAAAGGAAGAGGGAAAATATGCTTCGGCTCACCGACCTTTAGAGAAAGATCGATGAAGCCGCCGAGGAAATGTGTCACCTTACTCAGGATGACCAAGACCGAAGGCCCCAACACAGAGAGCTTCGTCAAGAAAGCCCAATCAATGATGATGAATGGTATGATGATTTTCATCATATTAACTTTGCTTTTGATGATGCTTCTCCTCTAGCAGCAGAGTTGTAGGCTACCCTGTGGCCACCATCTTACAAGCCACCTCATCTCCCCATGTATGATGGGCACTCAGATCCGAAATACATCCTAATGACCTACAAAGAAACCATATCCTCATATGGGGGCAACACTACCGTCATGGCGAAGTCCTTCATCATGGAAGTTAGAAGTGTGGCTTAAACATGGTATTCTTCTCTTCGACCAGGGACAATTACATCGTGGCAGAAGCTAAAGGACATGCTAGTCACTAGCTTCCAGGGTTTCCAGACGAAGCCAGTCACTGCCCAAGCTCTATTCCAATGCACGCAAGACCATGAAGAGTACCTACAGGCGTACGTCCGAAGATTCTTGCAACTGAGAGCTCAGGCGCCTAAAGTGCCCAATGAGATTGTCATTAAGGCCATGATCAAGGGACTCAGACCAGGACCAACGGCACAATATTTTGCAAGGAAACCACTGCAAACCTTGGAGAAGCTCCTCTAGATAATGGATGAGTACATCAGAGCCGACAATGACTTTCGGCAAAGAAGGGAAGAAGCCTACAGATACTCCAAGATGACTAGGGCTTCGGAGGAAGACTCCACCCTAGGCATGTCAAGTCGATTCATAAGCCCAGCTCAAGCGACGACGGGGGGAATCATACCCAAGGACAAAAGCACAACTCTCAACCATCAGGGGCACAACAAAGTTCTTTCAGGCCACCAGCTCCAAGAGGCAGAGGGGGGAGAAGCTTTGGAGGAAGATATGGTAATCAGCCCAGGAGACTATTCTGTCTATTCTGTGGCGAAGATAAGGGACAAACCGACATGCCAAGTCACGATCTAGAAGTAGAAGGAAATCGCTGAAGCCAAGCATGACAGAACCCGCCGAAGCAGGTCTTGCATACTGCTTCGTGCTACTCCATATATCCCGGAGTATGTGGGCAATTAACAGCCTACGACTTCCATTGCTTTGGCGAGTCACTCCCAAGCTTCCTGAGCCAGTTGCCACCACCGCCACCACTGGCGCCTGTCCTGGTTCATAATCAACAGCCAGAAGGGCATCGTTAGGCTCAGCAACAACGCGACCTTCGGGAGGAGTCTGAAGCTCGCACAGTCAACAACACTGTGCCCGAGTCGATGCATATCTACTGAATGTGGCACAACATTTTGGCCAAGGAGTGCCTTAATCCAATGTATTCTTGCTCTTTTTTGCCTCTACATTTTATTTTAAAAAGACAATACAAGAAGCTTTAACCTTCAGTTTGATGTAACAAGTTTGTGGTTACACCATCGAGTGTAACAAAAATGGATCAAAAAGCTCCAAAGTTGTTCCTAAGGGAATGTAGAGCTAAGATACCACCTAAGTAAAAGGTGAAGAAGCTCCAAAGTCGTTCCTAAGGGGATGCAGAGCTTAAATGCCACCTAAGTAAAAGGTGAAGAAGCTCCAAAGTCATTCCTAAGGGGATGCAGAGCTTAGCTCCAAAGTCGTTCCTAAGGGAATGTAGAGCTGAAAAACCACCTAAGTAAAAGGTGAAGAGACTCCAAAGTCGTCCCTAAGTGGATGTAGAGTCCGGGTGTGTACTTGTGTGGGTTTTTACCTTCGACATAAACATCATTCTGCATCATACCATCATATCATATCACATAGCATCATATCATACATCATTTCGCAACAGCAAAAAGCCATGGAGAAGAAGGAAAATTGTTCCTTCGAAAAACACATGTCAGATCATGAAAGAAGGTGCTGTAGCACAAAATATGCCTTCAACAGATATATTTTTACACAGGAGAGGAATCTTCGTCGGCAGTATTACGATGCGGCAATCGTGGCAAAGTATGCATTATTGAATCAACAGAAGGCAAATCTTTTTCTTCGTGAAGCATGAAAAGAAGGGAAGGTGTTTTTTCGCCAGTGGCTCAAAAACGGTATGTACGGAAGTTTCATGCATCACAAAGAAATATATTACATTAATATACACACAAATTGTTTACAAGTGTTTCTTGCAAGACTGGAAATAATGTTCAACAATATTAAACTAGCAAAAATAAAAGTTCTAGTCTGCCATCAAGACCTTCTCGGCAGCTTCGTTTAACAACTTATTCACAACTTCGTCAACAACTTCATTGGCAATTTTGATGGTCTCGAGTGCCTCCTTCAGGAATGGGTCGGCTTCTGGATTGTATGGCTCTAGAGGCGGAGATAGTTCAGCTGCACCGTAGTATATGTTTGTTAGTTCCGAAGTTAAAACAGATTGCAAAGCTAAAACAGATGCATACCTATAAGCCTAGCCCGCTCGGCAGCTTCTTCATCCCTTTTCGCCTCTTCTGAAGCATCATGTGATTCCATTTCGTTCCTTTTGATGGCTTCATCAGCGACTTCTCGCCCGCCCTTCAACCATATCTCGGAGTAAAATTTCCCACCTAGGGTAGTAGCTTCGGCTGAAGGGTTTTTGATATCTTCAACTGAGAAGGCAAAGTTTGACTGAGCCACAGCCTTAGTATGATCACAACCAGCCTTCTCCAAGATGGACGTGGCCCTCCATGCACCAGCAAAGGCATAGAAATTTCCTCGGTCACTAAGAATTTTGTCAAAAGCTTCGGCTTCCCCGCTGATCCATTGGATAACTCCATCAGGGTCACCGCAGATGAACCTTTGCTCAGAGGAATACGCCCCAACCTTAGCAAAGCTGTTTTTTTAATTTCCTAGCGCATTCCAAGGATATTTCATATCATCTTTCTTTGGAAGAATGAAGCTCATCGGCATTCCTTTGCGCTCTTGACCTTTCGATCTCACATACTTCATGCTTCACCGCTTCAACTTTAAATTTTTTGGTTGCTTTAGCAACCTTCCTCGTTAGTTCTTCTACTTCGGCTTTATGAGCTTCGGTTTGAGCGACAAGCTTGGCCTCATTAGATTTCAGTCTATCTACTAAGGAGAGTAATATTTTTTTCTTTTTCAAGAGCTTCCTTTCTTAGCTTGATAACTTCTTAACACAGATTCCCAAGAGCTATGCGATAGCTCTCATCCTCTGCATCCTTCTGGTCCTTCAAAGCTTTGCTTAGAATTAAGCCCTAGAAAACGAAAAGTGAGAATGTAACAGCAGCAAGAAAAGCCATAAAAGTAGACAAGTCAAAGTATAGGCACCTTCAGACTATTATAAGCAAAATTGTCTGCAAGTTGATCTTTCGACATTGCTGTGGCAGAACCGCCCGAATTATTCTAGCTTAAGTGCCCAAGTCACGCCTTAGAGGTCGCGACACACTTAAATCAGAATAACCGGTTAGTCCCTCAGATCTAGTCTGATAAAGCCTCTCATCCAGGATCAAATACCACTAACCCACTTGATGGTCAGTCACAGAGGAATACAATAAAACATGAAACCTCAAATTAAAGTACCGGAGTTATTACATGAATCGGAGTTTTTCAAGTAAATTGAAATAAGTTCATAAGATAAATTGCAGCGGATAGTCGATATCGTCGAAAGATGAGGAATAGGGCAAGGCCTAGCCCACTACTCCTCCTGCTCCTCTCATGCTGGAGCAGCATCCCACTCGACCGTCCAACCCGGTGGCAAGGTGGTAGGCCAAGTCACACCATCAACCATATCCTGAAGCGTACCTGCAAAAATTATGCCACAAGCAAGGCTGAGTATACTAATACTCATCTAGACTTACCCGGTGTGAGGAATCTACTCCTCTACCTCTAGACCATGCAGCTGTTTGGCTGAGGGGTTTGGTTTGCCAAAAGCACTAACTGAGTCTAAAATCAATTTTAGCTTTTCCAATTCTAGTATCATTACTTTTAGCTAAGTTTGCTCCTTCTAAGCGTACATGGCAGCAATCATTTAATACAATCAACATGTTATCTCAAGTAAAACCTCATTTCACTTCTTACTCAATGTAGTACAAGGGGTCAAGCAGTCTCATTAGCTGCGAGAACCAGACGATTCAAATCGAGTTTTTAAACCTTGCAAGGTAAACCTAAACACACGACATGTAGGGGCACTCCATCCCCACACATATCAATCGTCCCCATCGATTCCCCGTTTGCGGCCAGGGCTCACCGCCTTGGCATACAATGCTCCACTGACCCCGGCAGCCGCCATGAAGTGACCGCACTTATACCCACCATAGCTAGCATGGGAGACCCAGTCTCAGGACAAGTGAGGAGGAAAGTCCGCGCCCGGCTTCACTCAGGTACTAGGTTTACCGGTTACCATATTCCCGACATGTGTTTAGTACGTTCAAACGCTTGACTCAGGTATCCACACATTAATCCTTAGTCCCTTTTTCCCGACTCACGGACAAGGCATCCACCCTGGATCCAAATCCATATACCATCATAGATCCCATTATCAAGATGAATACAATCAATTCCTGACCTTGCGCGAGTGCTAGAAAAATCACTCGACTTCTACCGAGATCCTAATTAGCAAAGCAGCTACTCGACCTAGCATACTAGTATCCATCTCAAAAAGTAATCCTGAATTCATGCAACTAAGGGTTTCAAGCCTCTCCTACACTTAAATGCACATCACAAGCCTACAAACATTAAGTGTAGTAAAGTAGCATATATAAATAGGTTATGCATAAAACCGAGGCTTGCCTTCAATTGCTGGGGCTGCAGGGAGATCCTCGATGGCAGGCTCCGGAGCTGGCTCCTAGACTTCCTCGTGGACAACTCCTTGCTTAGGGATGAGCACGTACTCTCCGTCAGCGAGGTTGCAATCTAATGAATGGAATGAGTAAGATACATGCATGGCATGATATGCAATTTAGCAATTAAAATTTGATGGTGAAAGATCAAATTAATGAGGTAAGGCTTAATCTTACTACTGGAAATTTTCGTGGTACACTTAGCCCTTTAGGTCAAGTTTGGTTAGGTGGAATGGCCAGATTATTTTAGTGTTCCACTGATTTCCTCTTGATGCTTTTAGTCAAATTTTTAATAAGATTCCTAGCTGAATTCATTGGGGTGAGATTCTTTATTTTTCTAATTTATCTCTTCTTTTCCTTTCTTTTATGCCTTTAAGGTGGGTTTGAACTACAAGTTGGTTTTATAAATTTCCAAACATTTTGTAAAAATTACAGTAGCTTCTCATTGGTGTATAACTCTCTATCTCAAGAATTGGGGCTTAAAAAGTGAAGGGTTCTCTCTGTACAAAATTATCAAATTTTAGGGCAGATGGGGTGCTTTAAACTACAACTCTCCTTTAACAGTGGGTTATTCTCTAAGGCTTATGTTTGCTGGCATTTAGGTGCTATAGTATGACTGTGTACCAAATTTTAGCCACTAATACTTATTGGTTATTTTACTGTGATTTTCTAAAGTTTCTGGCCAATGGGGTGCTTTCTACTACCACTATACTTGAAAAATGTCAAACAACAGATTTCTAATTTTTCCTATCTTCTTTGTGCAAGAGCAATCATTCTAGAATTTGGCAACTTTTTGCTAAAGGGAAGAGGGGGTAGAAATTCTTGGATTATATGGTCCTTTTCATGGGGTAGGGGGTAATGGGTGTTATCTTGTATTTTTGAATAGGTTTTGTATTTTTCTCTCGTGGTATACTTCATCAATAATTTGGTAAAAATTCATTTGCCTACTGTTGCACAATTTTAGACTTTCTTATGATTTAATTAGAACATGGGCCAAAATCAAGTTTTAATTGTTCAACCCACTTATTATGTTGGGTTGGGGTGCTTATTATTTTTATAGTGGTGCCCAAGCAGTTAGGAGTCTACTAAATTTTTATTATCATTTTTTAAATGGGTCTGATATTTTTAATCATGGTTTTCCTTGGTTTCTTGTTGCCTAATGAATTATTTAACCGTGGATTGGCCTTGCACTAGGGTTTTCTGTATTTTTCCTAGGTTCCTCATTACTTAAGTATACTAGGAAAAATATGTTCATCCTTTGTTCATTAATTTCTATTTGCTTTCTTAATTTTCCAAGTTTTGGACAGATATAGTTTTTAATAGAGAATCTCGAGTTAATCTTATATACTGGGGTGCTCAGTATTTTTAAGCAATGCCTAAGTTGGGTTTGCATTTCTCCAAATTTTCTTAAGCCTAGCATAGGAGTATTTCTATTTTTCTTCATTTTAATAAGGTTTGGGAAATTTCCTTATTTAATTCAAAACTCTAAAAATTGATACAGAAAACATAGGGTTTGCTATTTTGCCTGATAGTTTATATTATTTTGAATCCAGCAAAATTGGTTTGACTAATTTTGGATAAATATTCTTCAAGTTATGAATTTCCTAAGTTCTCTGTTCATTAAAAAGGATATTGAGAAATAGTTAAATGGAAACTAACTTTGCATCGGGGTCCCTGGCGAAAGTTTCTAAGTTTCCTTACAGACTAGTCCTTGGGTCACTATTCAAATGTGCCACTGACAGTTCAAAAAACCCCCTAGCGTTTTGCTAAACCTAACCTGAGGTCCTTCTCCCAATTTTACAGTACCCGTGGCGGAGGGAAGGGCGGAGGGGCTTACCAGCGGCGAGATTGCTCCGGTGAAGTAGCCGAGGGTGTAGGGGAGGTCGTGACGGCCACGCCGATGTGCGGATCGTCTCCGGGGATGGTCGGAGTAGGCCGATCCACGTGCGCATGCGGAGGAGCTCGTCGGCGGCGAGGGCTTCGGCCCATCCAGGGCAGTAGAGTTTAATTAAACTGGTCAGTGAGCTTCACTAGGTGCTGGGGAAGGCATGGGTGCGATAACTTGAAGAATGGCTCACCAGATAGCTCGGTCTACGTGCGGCGGCGGGTGACCGAAGTCCGGCGACAATGATCTTGCTGTTCCGGTGAGGCAGGGCTTCGATTCTCGCTTGGAGAAGCTTCACAGCTCCTCGGGGAAGCTGTCCAAAGGCTCGGTTGAGGCTGAAGGTCTCTAGAAATGGCTGGTCGCGGTGGCCGGCGCTCGGGTGGATCGGGCGGGTGGCGCAGAGCTCACCGGAGCTAAGGGTGGTCTCTGGCCAGCGAAGGTGAGTGCGGAGTGAGGTGAGGCGCGTCTGGGGGTGGTCTTAAAGGCGCGAGCGAGCATGGGTGAGGGGTGGATCTGACATGCGCTTGGGGTGTGCGCGCTCTGGCGCCTGGGCACGGCGTCGAGCACGAGGCAGCGCAGAGAGAGGTCAAGTTCAAGCTTGGATTGGCTCCAAATCTTCGCGATTATGGCCATGATCCCGTTGAGAGATCTCTTCCCCTAACATTCCTTTGTCGTTTGTGTGTGGAGGCTTATGGGTTTTGCTGACTGGATCACAAGATATGGAGGGATGAAGTTGGGTTTGTCTCGCTGCTGAACTCCAAGAGGAAATCCAGGGTTTGACGTGTCTAGGGCACGAATCTCAATGCCATCTTCACAAACGTTGCAGAGGGGTTAGTTTAGAACAATTTTGTCAATGGGGACTTAAGGATTTGAGCTAGGGATCAAGGTGAATGTGCTCAAGTTCAAGGTGAAGGCTGAATTTCAGAAATCTGAACATCAGATTTTCCCTTGGGAGCTTCCACTTGGATGGCCTTTTTGTGGATTTTAATCAACTATTTTGGCCAATCTTTTATAACAATTGTTGTAGCTTAATTAGTGTATTTCAACTTTTATAATTGGCCTAAGCCATGATTCCATGTTTTTCATGGTCTTATTACCAATTTCTTCCTCTCTACTTAAATGGCCTAATTAGGGTTGTTCTAGGGTTTTAACATTTTTCCCATTTTAAATACATGATATGATTTAGGCATGAGTCTTAGGACAAAAGAATTAGTTGAACTTTTATCCTCAAGTTTTTGGTGTCTTTTGCTCAATTTGATTCACATGAAATAATGATTCTTGAGTTAGCACTAAGAAGAACTCTGGGAATTACTGGGGTGTTACAGCCTTCCCCCCTTAAAGGAATATCGTCCCAAGATTCAGGTCAGAGTCCTCCAGGGTGAAGCGAAGGTTAAGGCTTGCTTGAATTTGGTGGTTTGTTTATTAAGGTTCTTTTTAGTAACTGTTCTTCGAATGTCATCTTCTTTGCAACTTCAGAAGGAAGTCTTCTTTGTTTTAGTCTTGCAACTAATTCTTTTTATGTTAACTTCATTTTTCTTATATTTAGACTCAAAGGGCAGGGGGAGGGGTTGGGCATGGTTATGTACCAGTTCCATTAGGTAGACAATCGGGGAAGTTCGAACGTAGAAATTCCTCCGCCTCCCAAGTAGTCTCTTCCTCTGAGTGATTACTCCATTGGATCTTATACATTTTGATCGATTTTGCCCGAGATTATCTTTCCTTGCAATCCAGAACCTTAGAAGGGTACTCTTGGTACAATAGATCTTGCTCTATCTCCACTTCTGGTTCTGCTATGATCTCGATCGGCAATCGAACACACTTCTTCAGTTGGGACACATGGAATACACTGTGGATGGCAAACATTTTTGGAGGTAACTTCAATTTGTATGCCACGGGTCCACATGTTTCCATGATCACATAAGGTCCAATGTAGCGAGGGGCTAACTTGCCTTTGATCCCAAACCTCTGCACACCTTTGGTGGGTGATACTTTCAGATATACAAAATCTCCCACTTCAAACTAGAGAGGTTTTCTTCTCTTATCATGGTAACTCTTTTGCCTAGCCTGAGCAGCTTCTAGATTCTTCCTGATTATCTTGACTTTCCTTTTGGCTTCAGTCACCAAGTCAGTCCAAAGATTTCTCTTTCTCCAGGCTGAGACCAATTGAGGGGTGTTCGACATCTTCTTACATATAGGGCTTCGAAAGGTGCCATCTTTAGGCTGGATTGATAATTGTTGTTATAAGCAAACTCTGCCAAAGAGAGGTACTTATCCCAGTTCTTGCCGCAATCGATCGCACAAGCCCTTAGCATATCTTCAAGAATTTGATTTATCCTTTCGGTCTGACCATCAGTCTGTGGGTGGTAAGCTGAACTTCTATTAGCTTGGTTCCCAAAGACTCTTGCAGTTGTTCCCAAAATCTAGCAATGAATTGGGCTCCTCGGTCAGAGACAATGGTCCGGGGTAACCCGTGCAAACACACGATTCGGTCAATATACAACTCTGCATATTTCTGAGCCTTATCGGTGGTGTGCACAGGAAGAAAATGTGCCACTTTTGTCAATCGGTCCACGATGACCCAAATTGAATCATGATGTCGAGAGGTGTTGGGCAGACCCACAATAAAATCAATGCTGATGTCATCCCATTTCCATGAAGGTATTGATAGGGGTTGCAAGGCACCAGCTGATTTCAAGTGGCGTGCCTTTATCCTCTGACATGTATCACATTCTGATACATATTGGGCTATTTCCCTCTTCATTCTGGTCCACCAATACAAGGGCTTCAGATCATGGTACATTTTGGTGCTTCCTGGATGCATGGGGAATTTGGAGAGATGAGCCACATCCAAGATTTTCTTCTTGAGATTCTTATCTTTAGGAACCACCAATCTGCTTCCAAACCACAATATACCCTTCCCATCTTGGCAGAAACACTTATACTTCTCTGTCTGCTGATGGAGGTTCTCCTTAATGATTTGCACTCCCTTGTCACTGAGTTGGGCCATGATTATCTGGTCTCGCAAAGTTGGCTCAATGGAAATGTGAGACAAAGCACCAGAAGGAATCACTTCAATCTTCATTTTGCTCAACTCATCACACAGGGTGTTGATGCGAGAATCCATCATAACAGAGTTTCATTGCGACTTCTGACTCAAGGCATCAGCTACCACATTGGCTTTTCCTAGGTGGTAGTGTACCTCCAGGTCATAGTCCTTGATCAGCTCTAGCCATTTTCTCTGCCTCATGTTGAGATCAGCCTGAGTAAAGATATACTTGAGGCTCTTATGATCTGTGAAGATGTTGTAGTGGGTTCCCATCAAATAGTGTCTCCGCATCTTCAATGCATGAACCACGACTGCTAACTCCAAGTCATGAGTGGGATAATTTTGCTCATGAGGCCTGAGTGCTCTTGATGCGTAGGCAATGACTCGGTTGTCTTGCATCAGAACACAACCCAGTCCAGTGCCAGAGGCATCACAGTACACATCAAATGGCTTGCCGCTGTCGGGTTGCGCTAACACCGGTGCTGTGGTCAGATGTTGCCTCCATGTGTGGAAAGCATCTTCGCACTTCTGACCCCAAACAAACTTGGCTCCTTTCTTCAACAATTCAGTCATGGGCTTCGCAATTAGAGAGAAATTAGGAATGAATCTTCGATAATAACCGGCCAATCCCAAAAAACTTTGAATCTAACGGACAGTTGTTGGCGGCTTCCAGTTCATCACTTCTTGCACCTTATCCGGATCAACAGCTATGCCTACCTGAGAGATAGTGTGACCCAAGAATTTGATTTCCTGTAACACCCCAGGTGTTTATATTCTGCTCGACATCGAGTATGGATTTAAGCACGTGATATCAGTGAATAAGATGAACACTAAGGTCTAATTATTTTCGCTATCGCGATTTTTATATCGCATCTGTTCCATCTGTCGTGAGTGCGACATCATTTTTATTCGTCCGGGCTCTTCCTGAATTTTCGTGATGTTCGGAACGTCGTGTTCCGAAAATCGGTGCGTTCGGTGAGTATTTAAAAATTCATCGCTCGCATGAACACGAATTCGGAAGCCTGAACTCACTCGAATGATTTTATCCCGAGCTAATTAAATAAAACTCGACGACTAAGCTTTCAATTTAAAATAATTTAATCTATTTTTTGTCATCCGTGACATCGCGTCTACAGATTTTTAATTAAATTGTTTTCTAACCGAGTGTTTGGTCAACGGACGGACTTCGTCTAAAATCAACTGAATCAGATGGTGATTGAAATAACGAAGCCGAAATCCATTTAATTCGTTCTGATTACATCTCTCCCCGATCCAAAACTTTGGATAAATAACGGGTGTAAATGCATCTGATTCCGAAGTATTCCCCAAATCAAATCGTGTCCCATTTATCGTTATCAATCTCATTTGATTCGACCCTTGATTCATCGCTAAAAATCGGAATCCCGAAAATATCCTACCGTTCTAATCTTCAGTCGTCCAGGATATTCCTCTTCTCCATCGCGCGCGTCGTCTTCTCCCTCAGGCTTATCTCCCGCCGCTCCCTTCGTCCGATTTTTTTCCCCAGTCGCCGTTCCTTCGCCCTTATCTGTTCGACCGCGCTGGGTACAAATCCAGCCGCTTCTCCCATCTCCCAGTCGTACTTTCTCTCCCTCGTCTGATATTTCTGCGCGTTTGCTCATCCAGTTGCCTAGCCTCATCCGATCGAGTAACAAAGACCCGGTCGTCTTCATCCTCCTCAAGCGCGCGCATCTTCCCTGTGCGACCCTCCCCAGCTCCCTCTGTTCGCCGGGGAAGCTCCCTCTGCTGTCTGCTTCGCCGCGCGCCAAGCTCCCAGCCGAGGTCTCCTTCCTGCCGTGCTCCAGCCATGGCGCATCTCTGTTCGTTCTCATTCTCCCTGTGCATCACGGAGCTCCCTTGCCGCGCCCTTGCTTCTCCATCGCTGGCTGCACGCCCCTGGCCGGAGCTCCCCTCTACTCGCTCGCGCCCTCCCTGGCTCACGCGCCCAAGCTCCATGGGCGGCTCCCTGGGCTTGGTCTCTGGCTTCTCTGCGACGCACGGCTGCTCTTCTTCTCCAAGCGTCGGCTCCCAGCTCAGCTCTCCAGAGCGTGCGCGCCACCTGCTCCCTCCACGCTCGGCGCCTTGTCCCTGCGCCGCGCCCCTCTACTACTTGCTCTGGTGCTGCATGCGTGTTCTCCCATGGCCGGCTGCAGCTCCCTGCGCGCCTAACTCCAGCTCGCTCTCCAGCCGTTCCTCCCGTGCCGTGGTCTTCCCTGCTCCAGCTCGGCATCCTCTGTTCCTCCACTGCGAGAACGCCAGGCTGCACCAGTTTGTTGGGCGCCTGCGTCGATCTCCAGCCCACCGTGGTCTGTGACCAAGCCGAGCCCCTGATTCTATCGTCGAGTCTAGCCCCATGTTACTGCGCTCTGCGTCCTCGCCGCGTTCGTGAAGCTGCCATGGAATTGCGGTCGTTTCTCTTTGTGTCATGTGTGCAGCATGCCATCGTCTTCATGTTTTTGGCAAGTCCCCTGCTCGCCATCCCCTGCTCGACTTCCCCTGCTCGACCTCGTCGTCGAACTTCGCCTTGCCGGTCGTCGTTCTTCGCTCAGCAAGGTTTCGTTCTAAGCTGCGCCGCCCTTCAAGTTCGCGTCCTTGGCAGACTCGCACCTCTGTGTCATGTCTGCTCGTCCATTCTGTCGGCCCGTTCGGACTCGGGTCTCGCTAGAGTCGCGCTGCCGTCGATGCAACGCGGGTTGTCCCTGAAAGGGAAATGTGCCCTTGGGCCATTTCTAAGTGTTTTGGTGATCTAGTGTCCAACACAAGTGCTTAAGTGTTAAACTATACCAAATGGTGGGCAAAGTGCAAATCAAGTGTAAAGGTATGTTTCTAAGACTTAGTACATTATTTTGGAGACTAATGTATTGTGTCTAAGTGCTGGAAATAGGAGAAATCAAGTTGGAAAAGAGATGGCTTTGTTCAGCCAAAGACAGCTCGGTCTGGGTGCACCGGACTGTCCGGTGCGTCAGGCCGGCGACTGACAACTGGCTGCTCTCGGGAAGAAATTAACGGCGTACGGCTATAAATCACCGGACTGTCCGGTGGTGCACCGGACTGTCCGGTGGTGCACCGGACTGTCCGGTGAGCCAACAGTCGGCCGGGCCAACGGTCGGCCGCAGAATCTGCGCGCGACGCGTGGCAAGAGCCAACGGTCAGAAGGGGCACCGGACTGTCCGGTGTGCACCGGACAGTGTCCGGTGCGCCAACGGCTCGAAATCTGCAACGGTCGGCTTCGCCAAATAAGGAAAGAGATCCACACCGGACAGTGTCCGGTGGTGCACCGGACTGTCCGGTGCGCCAGGCGACAAAAGGCAAGAATTGCCTTCTTGAAATGCTCTCAACGGCTCCTAGCTGCCTTGGGGCTATAAAAGGGACCCCTAGGCGCATGGAGGAGCACACCAAGCAACCTTTGAGCAATGTTGATCATTCACACTCCATTCTTGCGCACTTGTTCGACATTCTTAGTGATTTGAGCTCCGTTCTAGTGAGAACCTTGTGATACTCTTTTGAGCTCAAGTCTTGATCTTGTGTGTGCGTATTTGCTGATTTGAGTGTGTTGCTTCCCTTCCTTACTCTAGTGCTTTATTGTGATTCTTATTGTAAGGGCGAGAGACTCCAAGTTGTGGAGATTCCTCGCAAACGGGAAAGAGAAAAGTAATAAAGAACACCGTGGTATTCAAGTTGATCATTGGATCACTTGAGAGGAGTTGAGGGCAACTCTTGTTCGTTGGGACGCCACAACGTGGAGTAGGCAAGTTTTGTACTTGGCCGAACCACGGGATAAATCCTCGTGTCTCTTGTGCTTGTCTTTATTGTGTCTATTGTGCTTCACAAGAGCTCTCCTCTCTACTCACTTGATTTCATTGTTCTAACTCTTAATCAAGTTTGTGGTGTTAAGTTTTAAGTTTTACAGGATCACCTATTCACCCCCCTCTAGGTGCTCTCAATTGGTATCAGAGCCGTTCTCTTCAAGAAAGGGACTAATCGGCCGAAGAGATGGATCCTAAGGGCAAGGGGATGGTGGTCAATGATAAGGAGAAGGAGTCCTTCGTCAATGGTCCAAAGGATGACAAGCCTACTGACTCAGGCTCGGGCCACAAAAGAAAAGACGGGAGGAAGAAGAAAATAAGGCGCATCAAGGAGATAGTCTACTACGACAGCGACGAATCTTCCTCTTCCCAAAAGGACGACGACACGACTACGAGAAAAAGAAGACGGTTAATTCAAACTTTTCCTTTGATTATTCTCGTATTCCGCAAAGTTCCAATGCTCATTTGCTTTCCATCCCCCTCGGTAAACCCCCCCACTTTGATGGAGAGGACTATGGATTTTGGAGTCACAAAATGCGTAGCCACTTGTTCTCTCTCCATCCAAGTATATGGGAGATAGTAGAAAATGGAATGCACTTTGATAGTACGGATAGTACCATGTTCATTAATGAGCAAATTCACAAAAATGCACAAGCTACTACTGTTCTTCTAGCTTCATTGTGCAGGGATGAATACCATAAGGTGAGCGGCTTGGATAACGCCAAGAAGATCTGGGACACCCTCAAAATCTCACATGAGGGGAACGACGTCACCATGCTCACCAAGATGGAGTTGGTGGAGGGCGAACTTGGGAGATTCGCAATGATCAGGGGCGAGGAGCCAACCCAAACGTACAACCGGCTCAAGACCCTCATCAACAAAATAAGGAGCTATGGAAGCACGCGATGGACGGACCACGACGTCGTCCGCCTAATGCTAAGGTCTTTTACTGTCCTTGATCCACATCTTGTGAACAATATTCGTGAGAATCCTAGGTACACCAAGATGACGCTCGAGGAGATACTTGGAAAGTTTGTAAGCGGGCGGATGATGATCAAGGAGGCAAGATACGTTGACGATGCATTGAACGGCCCAATCCACGAGCCTCAAACCGTTGCTCTCAAAGCAACGAGGAGCAAGGAAGTGCTACCTAGCAAGGTGGCACAAGTTGAGGCGGCGGGACTCAATGAGGAAGAGATGGCCCTCATCATTAAACGCTTCAAGACGGCGCTAAGGGGTCGCAAGGAGCATCCCAACAAGACCAAGACGAAGGGGAAGCGCTCATGCATCAAATGTGGTAAGATTGGTCATTTTATCGCTAATTGTCCCGATAATGATAGTGACTAGGAACAAGGGAACAAGAGGGAAAAGAAGAAGGCTTACAAGAAGGCTAAGGGCGAGGCACACCTTGGAAAGGAGTGGGACTCGGATTGTTCGTCGTCCGACTCCGACAACGAAGGACTCGCCGCTACCGCCTTCAACAAGTCGGCCCTCTTCCCCAACGAGCATCACACCTGTCTCATGGCATGGGAAAAGAAGGTAAGCACACATAATACTAGTACTTACGCTTCCTCAAGTGATGAAGAATCTAGCGATGATGAAATAGACTATTCATGTTTATTCAAGGGCCTAGATAGAACTAAGGTTGATAAGATTAATGAATTAATTGATGCATTGAATGACAAGAATAGGTTATTAGAAAAGCAAGAGGACCTTTTGTATGAAGAACATGATAAGTTTGTAGAAGCACAAAAATCCCTTGATTTAGAAATTAAATGGAATGAAATGCTTTCTTGTGAATTGTCTACATGCCATGACTCTATTTCTAGCTTAAAGAGCATAAATGATGATTTGAATGCTAAGTTAGAAATAGCTAATGAATCAACATCTTGTGTAGAACATGTTGCAATTTGCAATAGGTGTAAAGATTTTAATGTTGATGCTTGTAGTGAACACCTAGTTTCAATTTCTAAATTGAATGATGAAGTGGCTAGTCTTAATGCCCAGCTTAAGACTAGCAAGAGTGAATTTGACAAACTAAAATTTGCAAGGGATGCCTACACGATTGGTAGACACCCCTCAATTAAGGATGGTCTTGGCTTCAAGAGGGAAGTCAAGAACTTAACAAGTCATAAGGCTTCCATCTCCGCCAAGGATAAAGGGAAGGCCCCTATGGCTAGTTGTGCTCAAAAGAACCATGCTTTCATGTATCATGGTAGGAGACATTCTAGGAACGGTTATAGAAGTTATGATGCTTTTGATTCTCATGCCATGATTGCTTCTAGTTCTTCTACTATGAATGATACAAATTTGGCTAGAAAAAATGTTGTGCATCATATGCCTTGAAGAAATATTGTTCATGTTCCTAGGAAAGTAATGAATGAACCTTCTACAATTTATTATGCTTGCAATGCTCCCTTTGCTATTTGTAGAAAGGATAAGAATGTAATTGCTAGGAAATTAGGGGCCAAATGTAAAGGAGACAAGACTTGCATTTGGGTCCCTAAGACTATTGTAACTAACCTTGTAGGACCCAACATGAGTTGGGTACCTAAGACCCAAGCCTAAATTTGCCTTGCAGGTTTATGCATCCGGGGGCTCAAGCTGGATTATCGACAGCGGATGCACAAACCACATGACGGGGGAAAAGAGGATGTTCTCTTCCTACGTCAAGAACAAGGACCCCCAAGATTCAATCATATTCGGTGATGGGAACCAAGGCAAGCTGAAAGGGTTAGGAAAAATTGCTATTTCATCCGAGCACTCTATTTCTAATGTGTTCTTAGTTGAGTCGCTTGGATATAACTTGTTGTCTGTGAGTCAACTTTATAATATGGGATATAACTGTTTATTCACAAATGTAGATGTGTCTGTCTTTAGAAGAAGTGATGGTTCATTAGCTTTTAAGGGTGTACTAGACGACAAACTTTATTTAGTTGATTTTGCAAAAGAGGAGGCCGGTCTAGATGCATGCTTAATTGCTAAGACTAGCATGGGCTGGCTGTGGCATCGCCGTTTAGCACATGTGGGGATGAAGATCCTTCACAAGCTTCTAAAGGGAGAACACGTGATAGGTCTAACTAATGTAACCTTCGAAAAAGATAGACCTTGTGTAGTTTGTCAAGCAGGAAAACAGGTGGGAAGCTCTCATCATGGCAAAAATGTGATGACAACATCAAGACCCCTGGAGTTACTTCATATGGACCTCTTCGGACCCGTCGCCTATCTAAGTATAGGAGGAAGTAAGTATGGTCTTGTTGTAGTTGATGATTTTTCCCGCTTCACTTGGGTATTCTTTTTGCAGGATAAATCTGAAACCCAAGGGACCCTCAAGCGCTTCCTAAGGAGAGCCCAATATGAGTTTGAGCTCAAAGTGAAGAAGATTAGGAGCGACAATGGGTCCGAGTTCAAGAACCTTCAAGTGGAGGAGTATCTTGAGGAGGCAGGAATCAAGCACGAGTTCTCCGCTCCCTACACACCACAACAAAATGGTGTGGTAGATAGGAAGAACATGACGCTACTAGATATGGCGAGAACGATGCTTGGTGAATTCAAGACGCCCGAACGGTTTTGGACGGAAGCCATGAGCACGGCTTGCCACGCCATAAACCGGGTCTACCTTCATCGCCTCCTCAAGAAGACTTCATATGAGCTTCTAACCGGTAACAAACCCAATGTGTCTTACTTTCGTGTATTTGGGAGCAAATGTTACATTCTAGTGAAGAAAGGTAGGAATTCTAAGTTTGCTCCCAAAGTTGTAGAAGGGTTTTTGTTAGGTTATGACTCAAATACAAAGGCGTATAGGGTCTTCAACAAATCATTGGGTTTGGTTGAAGTCTCTAGCGACGTTGTATTTGATGAGACTAATGGCTGTCCAAGAGAGCAAGTTGTTGATCTTGATGATGTAGATGAAGAAGATGTTCCGACGGCCTCAATGCGCACCATGGCGATTGGAGATGTGAGGCCACAGGAACAAAAGGAGCAAGATCAACCTTCTTCCTCAACTATGGTGCATCCCCCAACTCAAGACTATGAACAGGTTCATCAAGAAGAGGCGTGTGATCAAGGGGGAGCACAAGATGTTCATGTGATAGAGGAAGAAGCGCAACCGGCACCTCCAACCAAAGTTTGAGCGACGATTCAAAGGGATTATCCCGTCGATCAGATTTTGGGTGATATTAGCAAGGGAGTAACTACTCACTCTAGATTAGTTAATTTTTGTGAGCATTACTCTTTTGTCTCTTCTATTGAGCCTTTCAGGGTAGAAGAGGTCTTGCTAGATCCGGACTGGGTGTTGGTCATGCAGGAAGAGCTCAACAACTTCAAGAGAAATGAAGTCTGGACACTGGTGCCTCGTCCCAAGCAAAATGTTGTGGGAACCAAGTGGGTGTTCCGCAACAAACAAGACGAGCACGGGGTGGTGACAAGGAACAAGGCACGACTTGTGGCAAAAGGCTATGCCCAAGTCGCAGGTTTGGACTTTGAGGAGACTTTTGCTCCTGTGGCTAGGCTAGAGTCAATTCGCATATTGTTAGCCTATGCTACTCACCATTCTTTCAGGTTGTTCCAAATGGATGTAAAGAGCGCTTTCCTCAACGGGCCAATCAAGGAGGAGGTGTACATGGAGCAACCCCATGGCTTCGAGGACGAACGGTACCCCGACCACGTGTGTAAGCTCTCTAAGGCGCTCTATGGACTTAAGCAAGCCCCAAGAGCATGCTATGAATGCCTTAGAGACTTTTTAATTGCTAATGCTTTCAAGGTTGGGAAAGCCGATCCAACTCTTTTTACTAAGACTTGTGATGGTGACTTATTTGTGTGCCAAATTTATGTCGATGACATAATATTTGGTTCTACTAACCAAAAGTCTTGTGAAGAGTTTAGCAGGGTGATGACTCAAAAGTTTGAGATGTCGATGATGGGCGAGTTAAGCTATTTCCTTGGGTTCCAAGTGAAGCAACTCAAGGATGGGACCTTCATTTCCCAAATGAAGTACACGCAAGACTTGATCAAGCGGTTTGGGATGAAGGACGCCAAGCCCGCAAAGACTCCAATGGGAACCGACGGACACACCGACCTCAACAAAGGAGGTAAGTCCGTTGATCAAAAGGCATACCGGTCTATGATAGGGTCTTTACTTTATTTATGTGCTAGTAGACCGGATATTATGTTTAGCGTATGCATGTGTGCTAGATTTCAATCCGATCCAAGGGAGTGTCACTTAGTGGCTGTGAAGCGAATTCTTAGATATTTAGTCGCTACGCCTTGCTTCGGGATCTGGTATCCAAAGGGGTCTACCTTTGACTTAATTGGATATTCAGACTCCGACTATGCTGGATGTAAGGTCGATAGGAAGAGTACATCGGGGACGTGCCAATTCTTAGGAAGGTCCCTGGTGTCATGGAGCTCTAAGAAACAAACTTCCGTTGCCCTATCCACCGCTGAGGCCGAGTATGTTGCCACAGGACAGTGTTGCGCGCAACTACTTTGGATGAGGCAAACCCTCCGGGACTTTGGCTACAATCTGAGCAAAGTCCCACTCCTATGTGATAATGAGAGTGCTATCCGCATGGCGGATAATCCTGTTGAACACAGCCGCACAAAGCACATTGACATCCGGCACCACTTTTTGAGAGACCACCAGCAAAAGGGAGATATCGAAGTGTTTTATGTTAGCACCGAGAACCAGCTAGCCGATATCTTTACCAAGCCTCTAGATGAGTCGACCTTTTGCAAGCTGCGTAGTGAGCTAAATGTCTTAGATTCGCGGAACCTGGATTGATTTATAGCATACATGTGTTTTATGCCTTGATCATGTTCCTTAATGCATTTTGTTGCCTATTTATGGTGCTCAAGTTGTACAAGCACTCCCCGGACCTCACAAGTCCATTTGCAAGTGATGCACATATTTAGGTGGAGATGTGCTACAACTTGACCCTTTGAGACTAACTATGTGCTTGAGTTTGCTTAATTTAGTCTCAAAGGAGGTTTGAAAGGGAAAAGGTGGACTTGGACCATGCAAGACTTCCACTGCACTCCGATGAAAGAGTAACTAATTCCAAGTTCATCTTTGTACTCTTATTGCCTTTTTACTCTTAGTTGAAGATTTTGGTGAGGCAATGGGGTTAAAGGGCCAAGATTGATCCCGTTTTGGTGCTTGATGCCAAAGGGGGAGAAAATAAGGCCAAAGCAATAAATGGATCAGCTACCACTTGAGAATTTTGTAAATAGTAGAGTTAGAGTTTTTTGTCTAAATACTCTTGTTTGACTCTTATTGTCAAAACATTGATCTCTCATTGGTCTCTTGTGGGGAGAAGGCTTGATTATGGGAAAAAGGGGGAGTTTTTGAATCTTTGATCAATTTCTATTGAAATATCTCTCTTTATATTTCAACAAGTGTGTTTGACTTAGAGATAGGAAATTGAGTTTGTTTTGCAAAAACAAACCAAGTGGTGGCAAAGAATGATCCATATATGCCAAATTTGAATCAAAACAAATTTGAGTTTTCATTTGCCTTGATGTTGCACTTCTCTTAGTTGCCTTTTATTGTGTTGGCATAAATCACCAAAAAGGGGGAGATTGAAAGGGAAATGTGCCCTTGGGCCATTTCTAAGTGTTTTGGTGATCTAGTGTCCAACACAAGTGCTTAAGTGTTAAACTATACCAAATGGTGGGCAAAGTGCAAATCAAGTGTAAAGGTATGTTTCTAAGACTTAGTACATTATTTTGGAGACTAATGTATTGTGTCTAAGTGCTGGAAACAGGAGAAATCAAGTTGGAAAAGAGATGGCTTTGTTCAGCCAAAGACAGCTCGGTCTGGGTGCACCGGACTGTCCAGTGGTGCACCGGACAGTGTCCGATGCGCCAGGCCGGCGACTGACAACTGGCTGCTCTCGGGAAGAAATTAACGGCGTATGGTTATAAATCACCGGACTGTCCGGTGAGCCAACATTCGGCCGGGCCAACGGTCGGCCGCCGAATCCGCGCGCGACGCGTGGCAAGAGCCAACGGTCAGAAGGGGCACCGGACTGTCCGGTGTGCACCGGACAGTGTCCGGTGCGCCAACGGCTCGAAATCTGCAACGGTCGGCTTCGCCAAATAAGGAAAGAGATCCACACCGGACAGTGTCCGGTGGTGCACCGGACTGTGCGGTGCGCCAGGCGACAAAAGGCAAGAATTGCCTTCTTGAAATGCTCTCAACGGCTCCTAGCTGCCTTGGGGCTATAAAAGGGACCCCTAGGCGCATGGAGGAGCACACCAAGCAACCTTTGAGCATTGTTGATCATTCACACTCCATTCTTGCGCACTTGTTCGACATTCTTAGTGATTTGAGCTCCGTTCTAGTGAGAACCTTGTGATACTCTTTTGAGCTCAACTCTTGATCTTGTGTGTGCGTATTTGCTGATTTGAGTGTGTTGCTTCCCTTCCTTACTCTAGTGCTTTATTGTGATTCTTATTGTAAGGGCGAGAGACTCCAAGTTGTGGAGATTCCTCGCAAACGGGAAAGAGAAAAGTAAAGAAGAACACCGTGGTATTCAAGCTGATCATTGGATCACTTGTAGTTGAGTGCAACTCTCGTCCGTTGGGACGCCACAATGTGGAGTAGGCAAGTTTTGTACTTGGCCGAACCACGGGATAAATCCTCGTGTCTCTTGTGCTTGTCTTTATTGTATCTATTGTGCTTCACAAGAGCTCTCCTCTCTACTCACTTGATTTCATTGTTCTAACTCTTAATCAAGTTTGTGGTGTTAAGTTTTAAGTTTTACAGGATCACCTATTCACCCCCCCCTCTAGGTGCTCTCAGTCCCTCTGCTCTACCCAGCTCGTCGAGTCCCAAAAATCTGCACGCACGTCATAGTTGGTGCCCAACATCTTTGTGTCGCCCTTCGTGTGCTGTAACACCCCCTTGCTCCTCGTCGTTGATTCATGTCGTGTCCACGACATGCTCGTCGACCCCGACGATCTATCTTCCAATTACGCGCTACATGTGTTTGAGCTCCGAAGCCCCCTGTCGAGCTCTTCCCCTGGAAGTCGCCTTCGAACACAACCCCTGCCAAGTGTTCGCTGGGAGGTCTGAACCAATACTCATCGTCAATCTGCGATTATCAAATCATTTTGGTCACGATAAGCTGATAATTTATTCAGAATAGTTCGATCGTTGAATAAATTAATGTGTTAGTACGAGGCTCATTAGTGTGCTCAATAAATTGTGTAAGTCACGAAACTCTCGTCGACTTCGCAGTTCTTGCGATTATCGAGCCAAATTCAGTATGGCGAGTTATTTCACTATTTCGGTTAATTAGCTGAATTAATGTACCGAGTAGAATATTAGTAGGCCTGTGTGATAAAGAAATGTTTGAGTAATTGTTGACATGAAAAACATGTGAGGAGTAAAATAAAATTAAAATAGTTCTTTGTGAGCGATGTAGAATAATTCATAAAACGAGGGATTAGTTTAGAATTCAATTAATTAACTGATAAGTTGTGGTTAGGCTAATTGTATTAAAGGTGTATAATTTGTTGTTTTGTGATGTTCGCGTTAGGTTCGGTTAATCTAGAGAAGCGTAATTATTGCGCGTAGTCGTATATTAATAACTAGTGACTCCGTACAAAATTGTACAACGCCTCGTCGCTAGATGTTTAAATTCGCCATCGCGTAGCACTATTTAGGGTTTTTGATATTCCTGTCTATATGCATTCATATGCATAATGCATTTCATTCAGGTGCGATAATTAATCACGTGATGCGGAAGATGACCCAAGTCGACCCCAAGCGCGGGCTAACCCGCAGGATGATGTTGATGGACGGAACCGAAGATGGAAAATCTAGCGAATGTCTAGACAGAAGATGGTCGTCAAGCGAACATCGCCTAACAAACACTAACCTAGTGTTATTCAGGCAAGCCCCGGTGCATGCAACCCCTTCCTTGTGTTTTTAAATAATTTTTGCACACTTTAAGTCTAGTGAAATGTGCATTAGGTTTATAGGAGTTGCTTGGAAACCCTTTGATGCATTGCCTTCCTTGAAATCCATACCTTTATAGATACTTCTGGTGAAGTATCAAAATATGATTTACAAAAATGCTTAGCCCTGCTCAGATCTTGTGGATAGAGGTTGTCTTTTGCGTTAAGGCCTTGCTCAGGGGTTATCCTGAGGAAAGATGGCTTCTACCTGCAAGAATATTTTCATTGAGAGCGTGGTGGGATCTTACTGCAAAGTTCCCTGTGATGCTCTTTTCATCCTAAGGAACACAAACAATCCTAAGTGTGAAAGTACTTAAATCGGGACTTGGGCTAGGAACAGGTGATGTTCTACCCAGGTTGATTAAGGATTGGATGCGTATGTAGGCCTGCTGACCGAGGACCCTTTAACTGGTCACATGCCTCGTCATGGGTAAGCCTTGCCTCGGGTAGACTAAGGCCAGAATAAGATAACACGGAATGGGCATGGAGCGGTGGCGAGAGTAGCGTGTACCCTCCGTGGCAAGAGGCTGGACGGTGGTGTATCTGTGCTCTCGGTTCGCGTGAACCTGATCTGGTCTTAAGAACCCTGGTGGTGGGTTGACATATGCAAGGGTTAAGTGCTACATATGTCATGTGATTGGAGATCCTCAGCTGAGTATAATCGATTCGGATCGCCGTAACTTCGCGGACATGAAGACTTGGTCACTGACCTGCAACCTAAGTCAGGATGTGAACCTCATGAATAAAAATGATGTTGTATTGATGAGATGGAGAAATTAGACCAGATGCACACAGAGTCTATTAATATTTAATCTGGCATTAAAATATTGAAAGTAAGGACTCACTTTAGTAAGATATTTCTGCAAAAGTATCTAAGTTGATTCTTGCTAAAGCCTCTCCTTGATTCCCAAATCCAGCATACCCTTGAGAGTTTTTTCTTTAGTCGGGTAAGTCTTGCTGAGTAATTCCATACTCAGGGTTTTATTCCCTGTTGTTTTTCAGGTTTTAACTTTGTGCTGTTGTTGATGGTGTTAAGTGCCGGTGGGCTCGGCCTTCTTATAAGTCTAAGTAACTCTTCTATACTTCTTATTGAGGATGATCACTTGAGCTAGCGTATATTTCAAAACTACAAATAATTTATAACAGTTCAAAGTTATTTCTTTGAATCACTTTTGTAATCACTCCGATCTTGTACAAAGTAAAATTTTTGTAACTTGTAAAATTTGGTAATAAGATTTCCGCTGCAAACTGTCGATGTGTGTGATTTGTGTTTACTTAATCCCGCGGTTCTGGTTGTAAGTGGTTTATCTGATGTCCTTGGGGCAATCGGACGGATCCTGTTAAGTTATCTGGTGCACATGCATAGCAGTCTAAGGTCTTTGAGACAAGGACAGGTGCATGTGGGCCCAATAACTTGGGAGGTTCTGCCACAGATGGTATCGGAGCAGGATTAAGTATATACAGTCACATACGTATTTTCAAAACAAAAGTTTTGGTTTTAGAAAACCTATTTTCAACTAAAACATTGTTTGGCTTTGAAAAACAGCTTTGAAAAACTATAATGATAGCGACATCCTCTATTAAGCCCTAAGTTAAGGACTATCAGGTGGCTTAGTTGAAAACCACTAACCCATAATCAGGGGTATTGCATACATGTGTATTGTTATTTTTAAGGCCATTCAATTTTGAATGGATCGACGCTCAAGGTAAGGTGAGATGTGAGAGCATGACCGAACAAACGTCGGTTTAGGGAAGAGTGTAAAAAGCGCTTGATTATATACATGTTCCACATATGTATATATGAAGGCCGTGATGTGGAGTATTTAATTTTCTGGGAATTCAGTACCCCATGGATGTCTATGGGTATACAGACATGGGCATACTGAGAAGTGTAATGTACTTGTAACGACGCACCTACGCTCAGGTAAGAAGGTGAGTTACCATAATGAGTTGCCCTATGGTTAAAGTGTGGCAACGACGCCTATGCGTGGCTCGGCGCTTAATGATGAGCTGGCCTCCATATAGCAATATATGGAGTATAGACTGTGATACATTGTCATGTGTGACTTGCATCATTGGGAACTGGGCTATGATGGAATTTTCTGCAGGTACACTAACCTCGAAAATGTATGTGTAGTTGACGACTAGCAAAATACCGTGAGAGTCGCAAGTATGCCACCGATATAGAACGCTATCGCCACATTATGTTGGCAAAATCAGTGAGGACGAATAAGACGAGCATGCATCCTGATTGTTGCATCATGTTTGTCACCTATACACCCAATGCTTCTCTCATCCTTATTCCAGAAACCAGTGATTGTAGATAATCTGGTGTAATGTTGAATTATGAACTTCGATAAAATAGTTGGTCTCCGTTCCTTAGGTATTATGTTTAGATGCTATATGTGTGCTCTTGTGCTTAATGTGTCGATAGAAGGTTAGTGACTTGTTTGCCTAAACCCAAATCTAGGCCATGTTCTTAGTTGGTGAACCATGACCAAAGTTGATTTTTCCGTTACCCCTCCTTGACCCAAATTTATACAAATAAATGCTTATATAATTTCTTCATTGGACAAAAAGGGTACTTAAGCTTAAAATAAGAATCTCGACTCATATTTCCATCTTAGACCATGCCTTAACAATTGGTACAAGCTGATGTACCTTATCCAGTTTGCCTGTTTTTAAGGATCGCCATGTTGCTTTATCAACCTAACCTAAAAAAGACATGTCTGATCATTTTCTTAAGTTTGATGCCTTTGGTTTCCTCATATCTCTCGAAGGCATACCAACTCAATCTTATGATTGTTTTCCGTCCGTATCTAATCAGATACTGATCCTTGACCTTGTAATCTTTGCAATGAGCATAGAAATATGCTTGGGGCTGAATCAACAGTCTCCCCTTGTACTCATTCATCAATAAGTTTAGGTTATGGCCATGCCTTGTTCGTTTTCTCGGGCCATGATCTATTTGGCTCTCTACTTGTAACTATTCATACAGGTGGAGTATCTCTTTGTATATTATCACCCTTGCCCAGTCTATTTGTGTTGTGCGAGATTTCTTATTGGTTATGTCTGGTAATGGTGTTATGACTAAAATCGGTGGTGCCGTGATGAAACCGAGGGTCTTCTGTGTGTGCGCACACATGGTCGTGCTGCTCGGCACGCGCTGGTATCACTGTTAGTAGTTATAATCCATTATGAGACTATATCAATGTGTTATCATGGCACAATCTGTTTTTGCTACATGAGATTGTTATTGGTGCCAGTTCGGTAGTGGTGTCACGATTAAGGACTTATGGTGCCGCAGCGAAACTGAGAGCCCCTTGTGAATGTACACGCAAGGTTATGCTGCTTGGCGCATGCTGGTATCGAGGTCTCTTGTAACACCCCGGGGTCCACAAACACCCTGGAATGCTACTGAACTACACTTCTGACATCTATATAAAATTTTGGCAGCATCTCCTTTGCAAAATTGCATAAATGAGGGGGGGGAGACAACAGTGTATAAACATATATCATGACAAAAACATACCAAGGATTATTAATCGGCTAGCAAAGGGAAGTTAAACATACGACATGAACTGAATTAACCAGTGCGCACGACTAGCAAAAAAATAAACTTCTTTTGACAACAAGTTTCTAATTAAATCATGGCTACGCCTGGGCAGCGCTATTATGAGAGTGAAAGTGGACGTGCTGCTACTCCCCTCATTCCCAACATGTATCAAGTACCTGCATTGAGTAATGCAAGAGTGAGATGACACATCTCAGCAAGTAAAATAATATCAAACTGTTTAACCACATAAGAATATTGTTTTACCACCACTTGATTTCACAACCTTCTTATTACAAAGGTGCAGCACGTATACAACGTACAACACTCCTAGCTACCACACCTCGCAGGTAGAAACCACAATAGTAACATAGTAATGTCACTCTTCATATATATACCTCATGAGTGCAAATGTCTGCAAATGCAAGGATGACTTCTGTCTTCATACCTCTAAGGATATGAAGCCGCATCGTACCCCTCCTCGGGCAACGTACGATGCTAAAAATGTACCGGTACGGTCGGACCATAAGATCACGACATAACTTCAAAATGCAAGATGGATGATGCGATGAGCATGTCATGCCTACAACACTTCATATAACGTGATTCAAAAAAAAATACTTCAACTTCATCCAAGATGTGAATCAACCACATATATCATTACCAAATTATGATCATCCACAATATTAGACAATTGAGAATTAATACTTCCAAACAAATAAACTTCATCATAGAATTCAATGATTAACATAATTAAAATTTATGCATACTCAATGTCAGGGAATAGGATGCAACCCAAACGGTAGCAACCACCACTATATTTACTTGCCTTTACCGGAAGTTTGGGCAGATCCCTAAGTACGATCCGGAAGTCCACCACCTGTTTTTGACACACAACTTAGTGCACCAATTTCACATAACCCGGCTCATAAACGACGCCGCACCTACGCACAAACTCAAACCCCGCCGCGGGTTACATCTCTCCCCACACCCACCAAACTGCAGCGGCGCTGCTTAATAATTTCATAACTTCAAAATTATGACAGCATTGGTAACAACCAAAAACTCCAGAGGCATCTACATAAAATTTCCCACAAGTTTTGTATACAATTTATAATTAAATTCCAACATCTAATTAGCCCAAAACGGTTCACAAGATGAACCCTGTAATCTGTTTTTTTTCTCTTTTGGACAGCGACATACCCGGATTCAAACAGCGATATCTTTTAAAATATAATTCCAATTCAAGCGCATAAGTACTCATTGGAAAGATAAGACAAAGCCATACATGATTATCATACTGGTTAGCACTAATTAACCACGAAAAATTCCCAGAAATTGCTAATACTACTGCTGTTCACCCACCTGAAAAATCTGTTTGTTTGGACAGCAACATACCCGGATTCAAACAGCGATATCTTTTAAAATATAATTCCAAATCAAGCACATAAGTACTCATTGGAAAGATAAGACAAAGCCCTACATGATTATAATACTGGTTAATACTAATTACCCACGAAAAATTCCCAGAAACTGCTAATACTACTGCTGTTCATCCACCTCAAAAATCTGTTTTTTTGGACAGCAACATACCCGGATTCAAACAACGATATCTCCTAAATTATAACTCCGAATCGAGCGCATAAGTACTCGTTGGAAAGGTATGACAAAGCTCTACATGATTATCCCACTGATTCCCACTAATTACCCCACGAAAATTCCCAGAAATCCCTAGAACTACTGCTGTTCACCCACTCACAAAATTCCTGGACAGCACCTCTACCGATTCGCAAAGATAAACACATAATCCAATTGATTGCAGCACAAAAACAACAAAAGTTAATCACAAATTCACCTTAGGTTCTTCCCTTCCTCCTTCCTTCTTCCTCCCTCCAAACTCCAATTGAGATCGCAGCCACACGACGGAGAACCACACGGGAGGGCTGCACCTTGGAGGAGGGGGAGAAATGGGGGGGCTAGGGTTTTGGGTGGTGAGGGCTGCAAAGATTTGAGGAGGAAGAAGATGGGAGAGGGGGGGCATCCAAGAGAAAGGGGAGGGGAAGGGGGCGGCTGCAACAACCCAAGGGGGAAAAAGGGGGGGGCGGCTAGGGTTAGGGGAGGGTTAGTGGGCCGGATTGCGATTCGCGGCCCAACTCGCTTGCACGACAGCTACCGACCAACCACTCTACTGCTATACTGGTGAATGTTTTCCATAAATTCTAAATCCCCAAAGCGCGACACCCGAATAAGAGAAAAAACAAACAAAAAGAATAACCTTCAACTTCTCTTCTTTGCAAACCGGGTATCACACTCTACCCCCCTTAAAAAGAATTCGACCTCGAATTCCGACGCTTCTATCGGAACGACAAGGAAAGATCAGCGACAACAAAAACTCACCCCATAACGAAAAGTTCGGGGTACTTCTGCCGCATCAGCTCCTCGAGCTTCAAGGATTCTAGGATACGCAGCAGACGACACTCTAGAGTCAGGTCTTGCTACATGGGAATCGACTCTAGCTCGATTATTGATATGGATTCCGCAAATACTTTCTCAACATAGAGACATGGAATACATGGCGTACTCTGATCATAGTCTCCGACAATTGCATGTGCTAAGCCAAGCTGCCAACTCGGGCTAAGATAATAGACAGTCCTATATAACCCGGACAAAGTTTTCCTGACACCAAATCAACATTGACACATGCAAGTACTTCAATGAATATATATAATGAAAGCAATACATACTGTGCTCCAATATCCTAAACCAAACCTATCCAAACAAGAGTAACTTCAAAAGATCAATTTAATGCTTGCATATTTCTAGACATCAGCAGAACGGTTAATTGTTTTGCTCATAAACTCACAAAGTATGCATCCAACAGTAGTAAACTAGGACTTTATGGAAAGCTTACAAAGTCCACTATACCCTTGGTATTATCATCACCACAAGATTTGACACTTAGAAAGGACAAACAATGCGAAACGTAAATTTTGTCCAGACTTGGACAGAATTCAACTACTCACTTAAAAAAAACCATAATTGGAGTCTCAGTCATCCAATTTAGGCGCTCCTAGACTTTTTTGAAAGCCAGTAAAATTGTCTATATTTCATTTATAAACATATCAGGTTAATTCAATGCATATCAAGGTCAAAAGACATAAGAAAGGCAGTGCTGTCCAAATTTGGACAGATTCAAAGATTCCACTTAAAACAGCTGTAGCTTAACTTATAGGTCACCAAAAAGGGTGATCCAATATTTGTTGGAAATCTTAAGGAAAGTACTCCACTTCTTTATAATTTATAAGAACTGATTCAAAGTTTAACTTGGGCAAACAAGGTCAGTTTCAAAATCTGTACAGAATCTGGACAGATTCCAAGACTAGACTTGAGAAAATCATAACTCCCAAACTACTAGACCTATGGTCATGAAATTTTACACAAGTAAGATGAAGAAGTTGGCTACAACTTTTATATACAACACCTCTACAGAAAACATGGTTTAATTCATTGAACTAGCTGCATAACCAAAACTGGTCATGTAGTCCCAAACAGCAAGCAATAGATTTATTCAGGTTCTATACTCTTCTAAGATTAAGCGTTCATCGAAGGACTAATAACTTTAGGTTCTTCATTACGAGACACTCAGAGCCAACATAAAGATAGAAGCCATATGCTAACTTTTTTAAATCATTTTAAGCCTTATCTCACATCATGGAAGCAAGAATCGATTTAAGCATACTACGCCTGCCCATATATCCATCCAAGCATATTCTATACATTATATCATTCCATCGAAGAACACTTTTTTTAATTATACTATGCATATATATCCATCCAATAACTCACCCAATCTGCATCTAACAAAATTTTGCAAATACAAACTCATTGGAAAGGTTATAACATTTCCTAAAACTTTTATTATAATGAGTGTCTCAGAATTGGTTTCCAAACCGATAAAACAATGCAACTGCTTTGTTGCAAAAACTGATAGGATAGAAATATTGGACAACTAAAATTCAAAATCCTATAACTCCTGCTATACTCAACTTAAAACTACAACGAACATGCGTTGGAAAAGTTTGGAAATTGTCCACGACTTTTGCAATAAAGTTGCACCCAAATTTATCTTTATAACCCTCAACTCTGCATGACCTACAGCTAAACTCAACCTGAGATACTGCACATCAGAGATTCGACTTATATCCGGACAACCACCTCTCCCAATCTATTTAATAGGCAATTACAAGTAAATACCCATTAAAAGGTACTTAGAAAAACTAAAAGTTTTTCTTAAAGAGAATTCCCAAATTTGGGCTCTGAAACTATCAGAACATGGTCGATTTATTGGTGGTTTTAACGACACCTAAAGTTCAGACACAACGGTGTAACAACTTCAGAGTAGCCTAACTCCAATTATATGCAATGAAAATTACAAACCAATAATCTTTGGAAAGATCATGAAATTACTAAAACTTTCATAATCCAACAAAAACCAAAATTTACCGTCTTCAATGTCTATACTTCCGTACAAAATTAAGGCTGCTATAGGAAACCCATAACTCTCCAATGTTTAGACCAAACTGGGTGATTGAGCAACCTATGCAAAGATGAAGAAGCCTACTACAAAACATTCTAGATAAGTGAAGCCTGATTCAGCCTCCAACTAATTTAAAATGACTCCCAAAACCAAACAACACCTTACCCATAATAAAAAAACAATATAAAATAAAACCCAAGGCATTGGCAGGTGCGATCAACACTAGGATTTTCCACTACCAAATGGGGATGCAACTCCCCAAAGCCGTTAAGCAACACTTTACCTAATAGGTTAGAACACTAAGCACAACAATCAACGAATTAAACAACCTCGTTTGTTAATGCCACTAAGGTCAAACATCCATGTATCGACAATGTATGAAACACCTGACATACCCGTCTCTAGCACTATAAGACATGGTTGTTATTACACTAGAATCCAACTATTAGAGCTCTCCACAACTATTCTGTTGACGTGAAGCAAATGGTGCTCATGTCATGTAACGTCTTTTCCTCCTCTCAAAAGAGATAAAATTTGCAATACTCATAAAGCAATGGAGGGATAACAAAAAGAAAAACTAATGTACTTCTTGACACAGACTCATGCAAAAGCTTCATAAATATTACTTTCAATACTAAAATAGCCACACGATACTATGCTCATCAGGAGTAATTGGATGTCAATAAGACAATCCACATAACCAAACTACCTTGATTAACCTCACATACAACAAAACCTACTATTACTGCACTTGAACAATTTGTACCTCGTGATATCACAGGATGCATTCAAAGTAGTAGACATACATGATCTATCAAACCATCATTCATATAAGAAAAATCTCAATCCGATGCAACAACCCCATCATTAAAGAGATAGATGACTAACAAACATAAGCAACTCCCAGTTAAGCATTGACTTCGTTTAAGATAAAGCGGTCCAAATAATGATTCAACAAGCATGCATAGAGAAACTGATCATAAAAAAAAAATCAAACTACCATACAATGTTGGCAAATAAAAAAAATAAAATGGGTTGTCAATATCGTCCACATGACTAGCCTGCAACAACTAAAAATTATGCATAGCCTTTATGGCTATTGAAACAAACCATAGAAGGAAAACATGCACGACATAAAATCCACTTGAAACCACCCTATTTATTGTTGAAAAAAATAAGGTTGCACATAATAAGAAAACCTATCAGGTAAACATGGTTGGACTTATCAATCTACGTCATCTTACAAATTCACTTGAGTTCTACCAGTCTCAAGATTTCATAGACATTACAATGTTGCCTTTGCTCTATAGAGACAAACCAATTTTATACTAAGATCAAGTTAGCAAGTAGCCACACTAGCCAAAAAAGTGAGGCGCAAAGCATTGCATCCATGGAAATATTACATTGATAAGTTGGGTTGTAACCCAACAGTCAATCAAACTCAACAACACCATAAAACTACATTATATAGTGTTTTCACACTACACCAAGTCGGATTAGACCCACTATAGACAAGCTCAATAAACAATCGGTCCTACAAGTACTAGAACCCAAGAATCCTTTTGGAAAAAAACATCCACAGTCAAGCATATAGAAATATATGATAGTAATAGCTCAGAGATTTGAAAACATTGCATCAAAAAAAACATCATGACAATATGTATATAAAACAAGTACAGTAGTAGCTTCACTTGCATAATATCTTCAATAACAACCACATCAAGAAACCAATATTAAATAGAAATAACATATCATATCCAGCATTACGTCATTAATGACGTACCCCATCAAACCATAAAGGAATTTGGAGTAAGGAAGTTCTAGTCATCTATAAAATAAAGTACTAATATGAAAGATATACGAACCCATACCCTTCCTATATGTGCAAGTGTGTCAAATTTATCTTCAAATTGCGTAGAATCTAAAGCCTATCCTCTGATACCAACTGTAACACCCCGGGGTCCACAAACACCCCGGAATGCTACTGAACTACACTTCTGACATCTATATAAAATTTTGGCAGCATCTCCTTTGCAAAATTGCATAAATGAGGGGGGGGGAGACAACAGTGTATAAACATATATCATGACAAAAACATACCAAGGATTATTAATCGGCTAGCAAAGGGAAGTTAAACATACGACATGAACTGAATTAACCAGTGCGCACGACTAGCAAAAAAATAAACTTCTTTTGACAACAAGTTTCTAATTAAATCATGGCTACGCCTGGGCAGCGCTATTATGAGAGTGAAAGTGGACGTGCTGCTACTCCCCTCATTCCCAACATGTATCAAGTACCTGCATTGAGTAATGCAAGAGTGAGATGACACATCTCAGCAAGTAAAATAATATCAAACTGTTTAACCACATAAGAATATTGTTTTACCACCACTTGATTTCACAACCTTCTTATTACAAAGGTGCAGCACGTATACAACGTACAACACTCCTAGCTACCACACCTCACAGGTAGAAACCACAATAGTAACATAGTAATGTCACTCTTCATATATATACCTCATGAGTGCAAATGTCTGCAAATGCAAGGATGACTTCTGCCTTCATACCTCTAAGGATATGAAGCCGCATCGTACCCCTCCTCGGGCAACGTACGATGCTAAAAATGTACCGGTACGGTCGGACCATAAGATCACGACATAACTTCAAAATGCAAGATGGATGATGCGATGAGCATGTCATGCCTACAACACTTCATATAACGTGATTCAAAAAAAATACTTCAACTTCATCCAAGATGTGAATCAACCACATATATCATTACCAAATTATGATCATCCACAATATTAGACAATTGAGAATTAATACTTCCAAACAAATAAACTTCATCATAGAATTCAATGATTAACATAATTAAAATTTATGCATACTCAATGTCAGGGAATAGGATGCAACCCAAACGGTAGCAACCACCACTGTATTTACTTGCCTTTACCGGAAGTTTGGGCAGATCCCTAAGTACGATCCGGAAGTCCACCACCTGTTTTTGACACACAACTTAGTGCACCAATTTCACATAACCCGGCTCATAAACGACGCCGCACCTACGCACAAACTCAAACCCCGCCGCGGGTTACATCTCTCCCCACACCCACCAAACTGCAGCGGCGCTGCTTAATAATTTCATAACTTCAAAATTATGACAGCATTGGTAACAACCAAAAACTCCAGAGGCATCTACATAAAATTTCCCACAAGTTTTGTATACAATTTATAATTAAATTCCAACATCTAATTAGCCCAAAACGGTTCACAAGATGAACCCTGTAATCTGTTTTTTTTCTCTTTTGGACAGCGACATACCCGGATTCAAACAGCGATATCTTTTAAAATATAATTCCAATTCAAGCGCATAAGTACTCATTGGAAAGATAAGACAAAGCCATACATGATTATCATACTGGTTAGCACTAATTAACCACGAAAAATTCCCAGAAATTGCTAATACTACTGCTGTTCACCCACCTGAAAAATCTGTTTGTTTGGACAGCAACATACCCGGATTCAAACAGCGATATCTTTTAAAATATAATTCCAAATCAAGCACATAAGTACTCATTGGAAAGATAAGACAAAGCCCTACATGATTATAATACTGGTTAATACTAATTACCCACGAAAAATTCCCAGAAACTGCTAATACTACTGCTGTTCATCCACCTCAAAAATCTGTTTTTTTGGACAGCAACATACCCGGATTCAAACAACGATATCTCCTAAATTATAACTCCGAATCGAGCGCATAAGTACTCGTTGGAAAGGTATGACAAAGCTCTACATGATTATCCCACTGATTCCCACTAATTACCCCACGAAAATTCCCAGAAATCCCTAGAACTACTGCTGTTCACCCACTCACAAAATTCCTGGACAGCACCTCTACCGATTCGCAAAGATAAACACATAATCCAATTGATTGCAGCACAAAAACAACAAAAGTTAATCACAAATTCACCTTAGGTTCTTCCCTTCCTCCTTCCTTCTTCCTCCCTCCAAACTCCAATTGAGATCGCAGCCACACGACGGAGAACCACACGGGAGGGCTGCACCTTGGAGGAGGGGGAGAAATGGGGGGGGGGGGGCTAGGGTTTTGGGTGGTGAGGGCTGCAAAGATTTGAGGAGGAAGAAGATGGGAGAGGGGGGGGGGCATCCAAGAGAAAGGGGAGGGGAAGGGGGCGGCTGCAACAACCCAAGGGGGAAAAAGGGGGGGGGGGGGGGGGGCGGCTAGGGTTAGGGGAGGGTTAGTGGGCCGGATTGCGATTCGCGGCCCAACTCGCTTGCACGACAGCTACCGACCAACCACTCTACTGCTATACTGGTGAATGTTTTCCATAAATTCTAAATCCTCAAAGCGCGACACCCGAATAAGAGAAAAAACAAACAAAAAGAATAACCTTCAACTTCTCTTCTTTGCAAACCGGGTATCACATCTCTGGTCATGATCCATTGTGGAACTACACTAATATATTATCTTCCGTAGATCTCTCCCTTGAAACAATTTCTATGTTGTTTGTCGAGTGATCAAGCAACATATATCATCTCCGTTGGATCAAAAGGGCATACCCCTTCATGTGTGGTCTCTTTTCCCTTGACTTTGGTGGTGACTACACACATACAAGTTCCCTTTACGTCCTTTGTGTAAAGGTGAAGCCTTAGAGCTTTTTAGTGTTGAGAAACAACTGATTAGCTCTCAAAATGGAGATTGACTTCTCCTGCTGCTGAGATGCAGGGATTTGTTCATTTGTCCCCTTATTTACTCCACGTACTTTCGAACCAAGTCATTTCATCTCACATGAAGAAACGGATGAACAACATGACCAAATGGATTTCTACCCAAGTGCATAATCTCCTGTTAGCCAATGTGAACTCTCAACCCTTGGCTTACCAATGGTACTGAGAGGATCTGCTCAATGTCAAAAGTAGTTCAACAAGTTTGTTTTACTAACTTGTAACTGCTCAATGAACGAAGGTTGAGTTTAGAGATCGTTTTATCGATTTGCCTGAACTCACTTTGGTTTGACCCACTCAAGAAAGTACTTGCATGAATCAAGATTAAGCCGACTAATAACCACCTAATCATCGCTCTAGTCATGCCTCGATCGCCTCACGTGTGCTTTTCCAGCATGTGTGATCAAGTCGAGCCATGGTTAGTACTTGCTAAAATGGATTGGTTGCAAAGACAACATCTACAGATCCCTCCGCTGGTGATTCTCTCGAATCTATATTACCTTTCAGGGACTTGGATTTTCTGGCTAGCCACGGGTCAACTGTGATGTTATTCGGCATTCACACCCGTCTCGTGTGCTATGAATTTCCTGTAACCACTTGTTGGTAAACCTCTTTCTGTGTGTTTTACCCAAGAGGTTACATCTGATTCTGTTTGGGTAAAGTCACGCATTTACCATTCGCTCAACAGACTCAGATAGTACAGAGTCATCAGGAAAAAAGCAAACTGCACACATGGAACCTTATGTGTTCCTCTGGCAGATATCGTCTCTATTGTTGAACATCTCTAAATTACCTTGTAGCGATACATGCTATATCCACTAGAGAAACCACATCCTGAGATACGCGCCTTCGCTCAGGATTGTCTTATGATTATCGCTGATATGGATATGGGTTACATGCTTCTCTACCCTTAGAAGTCTTTCGCTTCGAATCTCGGGACGAGATTCTTTTAAGGGGGGAGGGCTGTAACACCCTAGGTGTTTATATTCCGCTCGACATCGAGTATGGATTTAAGCACGTGATATCAGTGAATAAGATGAACACTAAGGTCTAATTATTTTCGCTATCGCGATTTTTATATTGCATCTATTCCATCTGTCGTGAGTGCGACATCATTTTTATTAGTCCGGGCTCTTCCTGAATTTTCGTGATGTTCGGAACGTCGTGTTCCGAAAATCGGTGCGTCCGGTGAGTATTTAAAAATTCATCGCTCGCATAAACACGAATTCGGAAGCCCGAACTCACTCGGATGATTTTATCCCGAGCTAATTAAATAAAACTCGACGACTAAGCTTTCAATTTAAAATAATTTAATCTCCTTTTTGTCATCCGTGACATCGCGTCTACAGATTTTTAATTAAATTGTTTTCTAACCGAGTGTTTGGTTAACGGACGGACTTCGTCTAAAATCAACTAAATCAGATGCTGATTGAAATAACGAAGCCGAAATCCATTTAATTCGTTCCGATTACATCTGGCCTCGATCCAAAACTTTGGATAAATAACGGGTGTAAATGCATCTAATTCCGAAGTATTCCCCAAATCAAATCGTGTCCCATTTATCGTTATCAATCTCATTTGATTCGACCCTTGATTCATCGCTAAAAATCGGAATCCCGAAAATATCCTATCGTTCGAATCTTCAGTCGTCCAGGATATTCCTCTTCTCCATCGCGCGCGTCGTCTTCTCCCTAGGCTTATCTCCCGCCGCTCCCTTCGTCCGATTTTTTTCCCTAGCCACCGTTCCTTTGCCCTTATCTGTTCGACCGCGCTGGGTACAAATCCAGCCGCTTCTCCCATCTCCCAGTCGTACTTTCTCTCCCTCCTCTGATATTTCTGCGCGTCTGCTCTTCTAGTTGCCCAGCCTCATCTGATCGAGTAACAAAGACCCGGTCGTCTTCATCCTCCTCAAGCGCGCGCATCTTCCTTGCGCGACCCTCCCCAGCTCCCTTTGTTCGCCGGGCGAAGCTCCCTCTGCTGTCTGCTTCGCCGTGCGCCAAGCTCCCAGCCGAGGTCTCCTTCCTGCCGTGCTCCAGCCATGGCGCATCTCTGTTCGTTCTCCTTCTCCCTATGCATCACGGACCTCCCTTGCCGCGCCCTTGGTTCTCCATCGCGGGCTGCGCGCCCCTGGCCGGAGCTCCCCTCTACTCGCTCGCGCCCTCCCTGGCTCGCGCGCCCAAGCTCTGTGGGCGGCGCCCTGGGCTTGGTCTCTGGCTTCTCTGCGACGCACGGCTGCTCTTCTTCTCCAAGTGTCGGCTCCCTGCTCAGCTCTCCAGAGCGTGCGCGCCACCTGCTCCCTCCACGCTCGGAGCCTTGTCCCTGCGCCGCGCCCCTCTGCTGCTTGCTCTGGTGCTGCGTGCGCGTTCTCCCATGGCCAGCTGCAGCTCCCTGCGCGCCTAACTCTAGCTCGCTCTCCAGCCGTTCCTCTCGTGTCGTGGTCTTCCCTGCTCCAGCTCGGCATCCTCTGTTCCTCCACTGCGAGAACGCCAGGCTGCACCAGTTTGTTGGGCGTCTGCGCTGAACTCCAGCCCGCCGTGGTCTGTGACCAAGCTGAGCCCCTGATTCCATCGTCGAGTCTAGCCCCATGTTACTGCGCTCTGCGTCCTCACCGCATTCGTGAAGATGCCGTGGAATTGCGGTCGTTTCTCTTTGTGTCATGTGCGCAGCACGCCATCGTCTTCATGTTTTTGGCAAGTCCCCTGCTCGCCATCCCCTGCTCGACATCCCCTGCTCGACCTCGTCGTCGAACTTCGCCTTGCCGGTCGTCGTTCTTCGCTCAGCAAGGCTTCGTTCTAAGTTGCGCCGCCCTTCAAGTTCGCGTCCTTGGCGGACTCGCACCTCTGTGTCATGTCTGCTCGTCCATGCTGTCGGCCCGTTCGGACTCGGGTCTCGCTAGAGTCGCGCTGCCGTCGATGCAACGCGGGTTGTCCCTCTGCTCTACCCAGCTCGTCGAGTCCCAAAAATCTGCACGCACGTCATAGTTGGTGCCCAACATCTTTGTGTCGCCCTTCGTGTGCTGTAACACCCCCTTGCTCCTCGTCGTTGATTCATGTCGTGTCCACGACATGCTCGTCAACCCCGACAATCTATCTTCCAATTACGCGCTACTTGTGTTTGAGCTTCGAACCCCCGTCGAGCTCTTCCCCTGGAAGTCACCTTCGAGCACAACCCCTGCCAAGTGTTCGCTGGGAGGTCTGAACCAATACTCATCGTCGATCTGCGATTATCAAATCATTTTGGTCATGGTAAGCTGATAATTTATTCAGAATAGTTCGATCGTTGAATAAATTAATGTGTTAGTACGAGGCTCATTAGTGTGCTCGATAAATTGTGTAAGTCACGAAACTCTCGTCGACTTCGCAGTTCTTGCGATTATCGAGCCAAATTCAGTGTGGCGAGTTGTTTCGCTATTTCGGTTAATTAGCTGAATTAATGTACCAAGTAGAATATTAGTAGGTCTGTGTGATAAAGAAATGTTTGAGTAATTGTTGACATGAAAAACATGTGAGGAGTAAAATAAAATTAAAATAGTTCTATGTGAGCAATGTAGAATAATTCGTAAAACGAGGTATAAGTTTAGAATTCAATTAATTAACTGATAAGTTGTGGTTAGGCTAATTGTATTAAAGGTGTATAATTTGTTGTTTTGTGATGTTCGTGTTAGGTTCGGTTAATCTAGAGAAGCGTAATTATTGCGCGTAGTCGTATATTAATAACTAGTGACTCCGTACAAAATTGTACAACGCCTCGTCGCTAGATGTTTAAATTCGCCATCGCGTAGCACTATTTAGGGTTTTTGATATTCCTGTCTATATGCATTCATATGCATAATGCATTTCATTCAGGTGCGATAATTAATCACGTGATGCGGAAGATGACCCAAGTCGACCCCAAGCGCGGGCTAACCTGCAGGATGATGTTGATGGACGGAACCGAAGATGGAAAATCTAGCGAATGTCAAGACAGAAGATGGTCGTCAAGCGGACATCGCCTAACAAACACTAACCTAGTGTTATTCAGGCAAGCCCCGGTGCATGCAACCCCTTCCTTGTGTTTTTAAATAATTTTTGCACGCTTTAAGTCTAGTGAAATGTGCATTAGGTTTATAGGAGTTGCTTGGAAACCCTTTGATGCATTGCCTTCCTTGAAATCCATACATTTATAGATACTTCTGGTGAAGTATCAAAATATGATTTACAAAAATGCTTAGCCCTGCTCAGATCTTGTGGATAGAGGTTGTCTTTTGCGTTAAGGCCTTGCTCAGGGGTTATCCTGAGGAAAGATGGCTTCTACCTGCAAGAATATTTTCATTGAGAGCGTGGTGGGATCTTACTGCAAAGTTCCCTGTGATGCTCTTTTCATCCTAAGGAACACAAACAATCCTAAGTGTGAAAGTACTTAAATCGGGACTTGGGCTAGGAACAGGTGATGTTCTACCCAGGTTGATTAAGGATTGGATGCGTATGTAGGCCTGCTGACCGAGGACCCTTTAACTGGTCATAGCCAGGCTGGCGTTCACTGGACTCTGAGTCTTTTTGATACCGGGCTGAGGACACAATCGAGGCGATTGCTCTGCACGGGTTGACCACTTTCTGCGGATTCCATCCCTTGGAGCTGTCTACCCACCCCATTGGCTTGTTCCCCGCGGAAAGGGAGGACGACCCAATGTGGAAGGATTGGGTGGAGCATGCCAAGGACATCTGGGCTATCTACCCAGGTCAGACTGCGCACTTGACCGTACGGTGCATGAATGCTCTGTACCGTCTGCAAGTGATGCGTGGTGAGGCGATGTCCCATCTGATGGCCTTGTTAGAGGCAACAAAGATCACCTTGGACAACAGAGAGGAGCTCGTGTTTGATTTGTCCACTGAGATGGTGGAAAAGGACTTGCAGGTGGAGCAGCTATCCAATGAGATCCAAGAGTTGGAGGAATTAGTGGGGACCAGGGAGAACACCATCGAGGTTCTCGAGGATCAGCTCATTAACACCCAGCAGCAGCTTGCCGAGGCTAATGAGCACCTGGATATGCATCACCAGGAGATCCAGGACATGGAGGCCAACGAGGACGTTGACATTGAGGGAGGAGAGGAGCCTGCCTCCAGCGTGGACACTGCTGGCTCAGGGAGACCACCTTCCCCCGAGTCGAGTGTTGCCTCATTCGCTCACTAGGTGTCCGGGATAGAGTTAGAAGTCGGTGATGGTAGGACTCCTCGCAACTAGCTTAGCTTTTGCACCCTTGGGGTACTAGGCTAGGTAGAGTTGAGTCTTTTTGGGACCCTTGATGTAATCGTGATAAACTCTTTCGGAAGCATGATTGATGGATGCTGTTAGTTAAATTTGGAAGGAAAGTTTATGCCTTTTGAAATCCTTTTTGTATATGTCGAAATCTATCGATTCGCCTTTGACTCCTTCACCGCGATTAAACCTTAAACTTGAAGATATGGTATTGAGAATATATGTGATTTTTCAGATGGCCGGGAGATAGCGACGCGGCCAGAATGAGCGCGTTCCTCCACCGCCGCCACCGCCTCCCACTCTGCAGGAGCTAATGGCTCAACAGAATGAGATCTTGAGGCAGCTAGCTCAGCGTCAGCCACCACCTCAGCACTATGGTGGTGGAGATCATCAGCGTCACCCCGCGGCAGCTACCTACCAGGAGTTCCTCAGTATCCAGCCTCCATTGTTCACCAGGGCCGAGGACCCACTTGATGCAGATGTGTGGTTGAGGGTAGTGGAATCCAAATTCTCACTACTCCATGGAGCTTGTTCAGAAGTCACTAAAGTCAGGTTTGCCACCCAGCAGCTTCGTGGACCCGCAAGGACTTGGTGGGACCATTTTCTTGCTATGCAGCCAGAGGACCGAAAGGTGGAATGGAGAGAGTTCAAGGCAGCTTTTAGGGGACACCACATACCCGCCGGGATTATGGACTGAAAGCTCAACGAGTTTCTGGCACTCACTCAGGGCAACAGGACCGTGTTGCAGTATGCTCAGGCTTTTAATGACCTGTGCCAGTATGCTGGGTATCATGCAGATACGGACGAGAAGAAGAGAGACAGGTTCAGGAGGGGGCTCAGCACTAAGCTCCGTGACCGTCTCAACACCGTCAGGGCCAACAACTACAATGAGTTGGTCAACATGGCTATCTCCCAGGAGGACTGCATCACAGCCCGACAGGCAGAAAAGAAGAGGAAGACCCCTGTAGCAGGACCCTCAGCTCAGCCACAACGTTTCAGGATTGTGTCTGGCACTCAGAGCAGGGGACCTCAGCAGCAGCAAGGGCGATGGGTGATCTGACCACAGCAGCAGCAACAGCAGGCACCCAACCGCACCCAGTTTCCAGCTCAGAGGAACAATCAGCAGCACCAGCAGTATCGCCAGGCGAATGACAACAGGTGTTTCACTTGCGGCAACACCGGACATTATGCCAAGAATTGCCCCTGGAACCAGCAGAGGCAGGGGCAGAATGTTAATCAAAACCAAGGCAAGAGGCAGAAGGTGCAAGTGAGGCAAGGTAGGCTAAACTTCACCACCATGGCTGATATTCCAGAGGGAGCACCCGTCATGACTGGTATCTTTACAGTTTTGAATTATCCTGCCATTATTCTTTTTGATTCTAGTGCATCGCATAGTTTTATCAGTGCCAAATTTAGTGCCAAGTGCCAATTACCTTTTCACCACACCAATGGGGTATCACAATTTCAACACCAGGAGGCAGGGTTGCCACCTACCAAATCAACAAGAATGTGCCTTTAAAGTTTGGTAGTCTGATAATCAAAACTAACCTCCTCATTTTGGGCTTGGATAGTGTGGATATCATATTGGGAACTGACTGGTTGACCAGAAATCAGGCTGTGATGGATATTGCAGCTAGGGCCATTGAGGTGCACTCGCCAACTTGTGGTGAAACCACACTATATTTGCCTGACCAAGGTTGTACCCGTTCCTGTGCCTTCGTCATGCTAGAATCCCCGGTATAAAAGATCCCAGTGGTCTGTGACTACCCAGATGTTTTCCCAGATGAATTGCCAGGGATGCCACCTGACCGAGACATTGAGTTCGCAATCGAATTGCAACCCGAGACTGCTCCTATCTCCAAGAGACCCTATAGGATGCCTCCCGTGGAATTGGCAGAACTGAAAAAGCAATTGCAAGAGTTGTTGGACAAGGGGTTCATTCGCCCAAGTACTTCACCATGGGGATGTCCTGCCTTGTTCGTGAAGAAAAAGGATGAGAGTTTGAGAATGTGTGTTGACTACCGCCCTCTCAATGCGGTGACCATCAAGAACAAATACCCTCTGCCCCGCATTGATGTTCTGTCCGATCAGTTGGTAGGAGCCAAAGTGTTCTCCAAGATAGATCTTCGCTCGGGTTACCATCAGATCAAGATCTGTGCCAGTGATATTCCCAAGATGGCTTTCTCCACCAGATATGGGCTTTATGAGTTTTTGGTGATGTCTTTTGGGCTGACCAATGCCCCAGCTTATTTTATGTACCTGATGAACTCAGTATTGATGCCAGAATTGGACAAGTTCGTGGTCGTTTTCATTGATGATATTCTGGTCTATTCAAAGAATGAAGATGAACATACTGAGCATCTGCATATCGTGCTTCAGCGGCTACGCGATCATCATCTTTATGCTAAGTTGTCTAAATGTGAGTTTTGGCTAAAGGAGATTAAATTCTTAGGTCACACAATTTCTCAGGATGGGATATCTGTTGATCCTGAGAAGGTACAAGAGGTGATGGATTGGAAACCCCTGACTACAGTGAGGCAGATTCAGAGTTTTCTGGGGTTGGCAGGGTATTATCGACGATTTATTCCGGATTTCTCCAGAATTGCCAAACCAGTGACTGAACTGTTAAAGAAGGGAGTCAAGTATGATTGGAGCCAAAAGTGCGAAGATGCTTTTCATACTTTGAGGCAGCATTTGACAACAGCCCCAGTGCTGGCTCAACCTGATATTACCAAGCCCTTTGAGGTTTATTGTGATGCGTCTGGTACGAGATTGGGATGTGTCTTGATGCAAGATAACAGAGTAATTGCTTATGCTTCCCGAGCACTCAGACCCCATGAGCAGAACTACCCTACACATGATCTGGAATTAGCAGCTGTGGTTCATGCTCTTAAGATATGGAGACACTACTTGATGGGAGCTCACTGTAACATCTACAATGATCACAAGAGTCAAGAGTCTCAAATACATCTTCACTCAGGCAGATCTGAACATGAGGTAGAGGAGATGGTTGGGGTTAATCAAGGATTATGATTTAGAGGTGCATTACCATCCTGGCAAAGCCAATGTTGTGGCAGATGCCTTGAGCAGAAAGGCCCAATGCAATTGTATGAGCATGGATGCAAGAGTTACCACCCTATGTGATGAATTGTGCAAGCTGAACCTGGAAGTTGTTTCTTCAGGTGCCCTAAGTTTTATCTCGGTAGAGCCCACATTGTAAGAGCAAATAGTCAGGGCACAGATTGAGGATAAGGGTGTTCAGGTTATCAAAGACATGATCAAGCAGAAGGCAGAAAAATACATGTGCTTCCGTCAGGACAGTAAGGGAATTTTATGGTTTGGAGATCGATTGATTGTTCCCAAGGACCCTGAGCTCAGAAAGAAGATACTGGATGAAGCTCACCTTTCCAAATTCTCCATGCACCCCGGTAGCAACAAGATGTACCATGATCTCAGATCCTTATACTGGTGGACCAGGATGAAGAGGGAAATTGCCAAGTATATATCCGAGTGTAACACCTGCCAGAGAATCAAAGCCAATCATTTGAAGGCAGCAGGCCCTTTGCAACCCCTTCCCATACCATCTTGGAAATGGGAGGACATTTGCATGGACTTTATCGTAGGATTTCCCAATACCTCCAGGCACCATGATTCCATTTGGGTTATTGTGGACAGATTGACCAAGACTGCTCATTTCTTACCAGTGCATACCACCCACAAGACAGAGAAGTATGCGGAAATTTATGTTGATCAAATAGTGCGATTGCATGGTATTCCAAAGACCATTGTATCTGACAGAGGAGCACTGTTTCTGGCACGCTTTTGGGAGCGGCTGCAAGAATCACTTGGGACCCAAGTAATACGAAGCTCAGCATACCATCCCCAAACAGATGGCCAGACAGAAAGGGTAAATCAGATTTTGGAAGACATGTTGTAGGCATGTGCACTACACTACGGAAAAGATTGGGACAAGTGTCTTTCCTTGGCAGAGTTTTCTTATAATAATAGCTATCAGTCCAGTCTAAAGATGGCACCTTTTGAAGCCCTATATGGGACAAGGTGTAGGACCCCGCTGAATTGGTCTCAAGCAGGAGAAAGGGAAATATTTGGGCCAGATTTGGTACTTGAGGCAGAGGAAAAGGTCAGGGTTATTACAAAGAACTTAGAAGCTGCTCAAGCCAGGAAAAAGAGCTATCATGACAAGAGACGGAAGCCTCTATAGTTTGAGGTGGGAGATCATGTTTATCTTAAGGTATCACCCACCAAGGGTGTCCAGAGATTCGGGATTAAGGGCAAGTTAGCTCCTCGCTACTTTGGACTCTATGAGATAAAAGCAAGTTGTGGACCCGTAGCCTATCAATTGGAATTGCCACCTCGCATGTCAGCAGTTCACAATGTATTTCATGTATCTCAGCTGCGGAAATGTGTCCGCCTACCCACTGAGGTGCTACCTGAACCAGACCTTGAGATAGAACCAGACTTATCCTATCAAGAATACCCCATCAAGGTATTGGATCAGAAAGAGAGATCAACGCAGGCAAGGTCAATCCGAATGTATAAGGTTCAGTGGAGTCACCATTCAGTAGAAGAAGCTACATGGGAGACTGAGGATTTTCTGTGCTCTCGCTTCCCCGACTTTCTGCCCAAAGGAGTCGGTACGTAACCCAAAACCCCACCCCCACCTGCCCTTTTGAATACAATTATAAGAAAAACTTAGATAAGAAGGATAGTCTAAGTTGTGAATTTAACTTAAAAAGGGCTTCCTTCTGAAGTTGCAAAGAGAATGACATTCGAAGAGCAGTTAACTAGAGAAACTTGAGTATAAGAAAGAGTAGCCCACCAACGTTCCTTCATAGCACCCCTCTAGAGGACTCTGCCTAAAATCTCGGGACGAGATTCCTTTAAGGGGGAGGGCTGTAACACCTCAAGTGTTACCATGGCTAGAGCACACCTTGGTACTAATGACTGTGATCACCTGTGGTAGAAACTTGAGGAGAATATAAGAACCTTGGAGACCATGTGTTAATCAAGATTTGTTAATGACCTAAGAGCATCACTCAAGCTCTTGTGCACTTACTACCTTGGGCAAGAGGAGAGTAAACCCTAAACCTCTCTTGAACCCTATCTCCCAAAACCATGGTTGAGAGGGGGAGAGAATAAGCAAATGTGCACACCATGAGTTAATCTTTAACCAAACTTTAAGTAACTTTATAACCAGCAAATATGGGAAGGTAATGTTACAAAAAGACCCCTTGAGAAACCCCAAATCCCTTCCTTAAGTAGAGAAAGAGCTAGAGCTCTCAAATTCCCTCTAAGTCAAAAAACTACACCTACACTAAAGATCAACCGTGTTCACCTTGAAGATGGCATCAAAACCACCTAAGTTCTATACCAAAAATGTGGCATACCACCTAGGGCACCCACTGGAAAAAGTTGAGCCCGAGACCTTGACGTTTGACATGCCTTGGCATGGTTTTTGTCGCGAGGTGGGCAGAGAGACATACCTGATTTGGCGTCCAAAGATCTCCCTACCTAGGGCATATCTGCCATGGCGACTCACGGATGAGAGACAACCCTAGGTGCCAGGAAAAGACTCGCGCCGGATTTTTGCCAAGATTCGCACGTTTGCGACTTGGGCGAGCTGTGGAACACAGGCAGAAGAAAAGCTCCACATGTTCGACGCGCTCTGTGCACGCCAGAGCACGCCTACGCGCGCCCCGCGTCGCGCCAAAGGCCAGCCGACGCCATGACTCGCGCCCGCGCCTATAAAGCCCACTCAGGCGTCGACCACACTCTTCCGCGCACGCTCAAACCTCACCGGAGCTCAACTCACCGCCATTTGCCCGTGCGCGGCGTGTCCGCGGCCACCCGAGCCCATGCCGCCGTAGACCAGCCAGCCCAGCCTTTCCCAACCCCGTCCGACCCTCGGAGACGACTAAGCACACCTCAGTGAAGCTCCCCGAGCGAGGAATCGAAGTCTGCTTCGCCGGAGAGGCCAGTCCACGGTCGCCGGAGTTCACAACCCCGCCGGAGTGCGTGGACTGGGTAATCCACTAAACCATTTTCCGATTCCCTGTGCACACAGTCTCTACGTCACCCCGTGGAGCTCACCGTGCCATCAGATTGAACTAGGTCACCGTGATTTGGCCGGCACACCCGCCGCCGACGAGGACACCCGCCTGCGCACGTGGACCGAGCGATTTCGGCCATCCCCGCCGTCGAGCCGCACATCGCTGTGACCGCCAGAGCCTCCCCGAGCCAACCCTGCCCCTCGCCGGACCTCCCTCGCCGCCGGTAAGCCGCGCCACCCTTTTCTTTCTTGTGGGTACTGTTTAAACCTAGGGAAGGACCGCGGGGGAGAAGGAAAGAAGTCTGGGGGTTTTGTGAAATGTCAGTGACTCAAATGAATAGTAACGCGGGGGTATAACTGAGAGAGTTAGTTTGGAAATAACCCAGGGTCCTCGGTGTAAACTGCTTTTCCAGAAAACCTTTATTAAATCTGATTTTAAATTTGAACAGAACTTTAATAATTCATAACTTCTGTTTTATTCATCCAAATTTAGTCAAACCAATTTTGTCAGACTTTATATAATGTAAACTACTTAGGAAAAATATAAAACCCCTATGTACTACAGAAAACTTTAGGGTTCTGATTTAATTATTGTTTTCACCAAAAGCTAAATAATAGGATTAAAAATGGTTGCACTATTTGACTAAGGTTAGAAAAATTTGGAGAAGCTTATGTCCACCTACTGACCTGTTTAAAAATGCTAAACCTCTCTGTCCAACCCATTAAGTTAGTTTTTGCCATTTATTTCACAATATGCTTAAGATTTAGAAAAATAGAAAAGGTGATTAAAATGATGAACCAGAGGGCACTCCTATTTTTGTTAGAGTACTTATTCAATGTAGTTCACTAGAAAAATCTATTATACCCTGGTTTAGTATAAAATAAGTAGGATCCCTTTTATTTTAGGAAAACAAGGAAAACTTAGAAAAACCCTACAAAAATGACCCCAGGGTGAAAACACCCCAACCCTTGGGATAATTAATGTTTTGTTATTAAGAACTTAGGAAAAATATGAAATCTGCTGTTTGACATTTTTCAAATAACAATGTAGTAGAAAGTGCCTTTTTGGCATTAAACTTTAGAAAATCATAACTAAATAACCATCCCTTAGCCTTATGTGATCTTTGGCATAAAAGCTTATTATTATTATTAGATGCCAACAAAAATAACCCTTAGGACAGAACCCACCCCTAATTAAGAGATGTAGTGCAAAGTGGCCCATTTTACACAACCTTTGTTATTTTTGTCTAAAGCATAGCCTTTTTATTTTTAACCTCAAATTCCTAGAACAGACTATAATGACCCATGGCAACCCACTGTAATTTTTACAGAATTTTTGGAAAAAAGTTAAACCACTATTGTAGTTCAAACCTACACTAGAAACCATAAATAGAAAATTAAAGAAAGGGAAAAATGAATAATGGGAATTAGTGTCATCCTAAAACCCTTTATAACTTGTCCACTGAAATATATAAAGGCAATACCAATTCACTATGCCTAGCCCTAACAAAACCTAAACCTAGAGTGATAAGCAAAAAACCACTAAAGGCCACGTATGACCCCGAAACCCTAAGTTACTCATTAACTTAGTTTTTCTTCTCCTAGCGTAATGTTAGTAAATCCTGCATAATCATGACATACTTGTTCATTGCATTTCGATAGACTGTAACCTTGCTGACGGAGTGTATGTCCTCGTGCCGGAGCAAGGAGCTGCTCAGGAGGTAGCCCCGGATCCAGCACCAGAGCCTACACCAGAGGATCTGCCTGCCACAGCCTTGGAAGGCAAGCCCCGGTTTTATGCATAATCGTTTATATATGCTATTTTACTACACTTAATGTTTGTAGGCTTGTACTGTGCACTTAAGTGTAGGAGTTGTTTGAAAACCCTAGTTGCATGATCTCAGGAATCCTTTTGAGATGGATACTAGTATGCTAGGTCGAGTAGTTGCTTTATTTAATTAGGATCTCGGTAGAAGACGAGTGATTTTTCTAGCACTCGCGCGAGATCAGGAATTGGTTGTACCCACTTTTCATATCATATTGATAGTTGGTTGGTGGACACGAATCCATGGGGATGCGTGATCTACGAGGTGAAATTGGAATAAGGATTAACGTGCGGATACCTGTGTCAAGCGATTGAACGTACTAAGCACATGCCGAGAAATATGGTAAATCGGTAAGCCTAGTACCTGAGTGAACCTGGCAGTGGACATATCCCCTCACGCGACCTGAGACGTGGTCTCCCATTCCGGTTATGGTGGGTACAAGTGCGGTCACTGCACGACGACAGTCGGGGTCAGTGAGGCATTGTACGCCAAGGCGGTGAGCCCTGATCTGCTGACGGGGAATCGATGGGGACGGTTGATGTGTGTGGGGACGGAGTGCCTCGCCACGTCGTGTGTTTAGGTTTACCTTGCAAGGTTTAAAAACTCGATTCGAATCGTCTGCTTCTCGCAGCTAATGAGACTGCTTGATCCATTGTACTGCATTGAGTAACAAGTGGAAATATGATGAGCTGATACAAGATGTTGATTGTTAAAAATGTTTGCTACTATGTATGAGTAGATAGTACACATTTAGCCTTAAGAGAGTCACACTTAATTTGACAAAGTTAAAAACTTGATTTAGAAACTCAGCTAGTGCTTTTGGCAACCAAACCCCACAGCCAAACAGCTGCATGTCTAGAGGTAGAGGAGTAGACTCCTCACACCGGGTAAGTCTAGCTGAGTATTAGTATACTCAGCCTTGCTTGTGGCATAATTTTTCAGGATCTCTGGAGGACATGGTTGCTGGAGTGACTTGGCCGTCCATCTTGCCACCGGGTTGGACTGTCGAGTGGGACCCTACCTCGGCTGAGGAGGAGCATGAGGAGTGATGGGACAGGCTTCCCCATCTCTCTGTTTATTTACCGTTAGTTTTATTCCACTGCACTTCGAACAATGATGACTACTTTTGCAAAACTCCGATGGTGATGTAATAATTTAATACTCTTACATGCATGGTTTTATGCTTTATTGTATTTGCTCTGTGACTCACCATCGAGTGAGATTGTGGTACTTGATCCTGTCAGTGGCCGTGTCGGACTAGATCCGATGGATTGACGGGTTATTCCCATTTAAGTGTGGTCTAGCCTCTAAGGCGGGGCTTAGGCACTTAAGTTGGAATAATTCGGGCAGTTCCGCCACATTTTGAATGCATGATATGATTTAGGCATGAGTCTTAGGACAAAAGAATTAGTTGAACTTTTATTCTCAAGTTTTTGGTGTCTTTTGCTTAATTTGATTCACATGAAATAATGGTTCTTGAGTTAGCACTGAGAAGAACTCTGGGAATTACTGGGGTGTTACAATTGTAGGGCCAAGTTCTAGCTTCAGATATCCTATATTCTCCATCATTTCCCGACAGACATGTATTTCTTTACTGTCTGGTAGACTGTAAAGGAAGTCATCTTCGCCATTGCAGCCATATACCAAGGACCCTCGGGGGTATTTCAGATCCTTGGCATAGTGTTGCACTTCAGCAACCTTCTCTTCTGATAGCTGCTTTCCCAAAGCATGTCGAACAATGAATTCCACCTCCTTAAGCGGTGCTTCAGGAGCAGGATATTTAGATTTCTCAGGAACACTCTCTTTCTCTAGTGCTATCGGTGCAGTTTCTGAAGGTCCAGCATCGGCATGAGCTTTCAAGCTCTAGCTTCAGTAGGAGCATTGGCTACGCTCGTGACAACAGTTTTTCTTGCATCCTTAATCTATGCGCTGAGAGCTTCAGCAGAGGCAGGAGTTGTTGTCTTTACAGATTCCAAAACAGCGTCTAGCACGCTAGCCATTCTCCTTTTCCTTGGAGTCATTGCGGGAACGCTTGATGGCTTTGGTAATCCTATTGTGCCAGGTGGACTCAACACCTTCAACTGGTATGTCGCCTTCTCTAATTTTGGCTCTTCGGCCGGGTTTGGACTAGCCTCGACTAGCACAACATGACCTAGTTATGTGGCAGAAGGGGCAACTTCTGCACGTTCAATAAGCTCCTGCAAATCAGCTGTCTCAATGCATCATGGTCTACGTGTCAAGATCTTCACTTTCTTCACCTTCAGCGCACTAGAAGATGCCGAAGAAACAATTTTCCTTTTCCCCTTTTGTTTTCGAACAGGAAAACAATAGTCAGGGTAGATAAACCCGATAACGTCGAAAACCCTATTCAGTCTCTTCTTCCCTCGAGCATCGAAGGCGACTGCCATAGCTTCGTCTTCAGCCCTTGAATAGGCTCCAAGCAGCTCATCACTTGTTGCCTCAATAGCATCCAACCAATCATCATTTGGCTCGTCAAACCGATCCCTGAACCGAAATGTGTACTTTAGATAAATCAGGACACTTTGGGTGGAGCCAGCGGTAGCCTCCTTTAGCATTTCCCATCCACTCGCAAGGGGCCATACTCTGTAAGCAATATGCTCCTGGACCAAATCCCTTGTGCCGATATAGGTGCATATATTATTGAAAGTTGTCTGGCACGCTTGCACATCATTTCCGAGTGTGGCTGAAGGTCTTATGATGCCGAAGCGTGACCATATATGACGTTGAATGATGCCCCTTATATCCTCCCTCTGGTCCATGTTGTTCTTCACATAAAACCACTCTTGCATCCAAGAACCCGACCAGTTCTTCCAAAATGTAGGCACAGGATAACTAGCCTCAGAGCGGGGCACAAAGCTATAGCAGTCGGAGTTATTGTGGTATTGTTCTTTCCCAATTGCTTTCATCTAATAGGATAATTCTAGAATATTACAGAAGCACCTAGCGTCTGGCTCTAACCCTTGACTCCTTATGGCCCATACTTTGATAAGAGCCTTGGGGATAAGTTGATGAAGGTATATTTCAAAAGTTTTTAGAACTTCGACCAACATATTATGTAGTGGGAAACAAAGTCCAGCTTTCATGAAGCTTCTGAAAACTACCACCTCATTAGCTTCGGGAATAGGAACAATACTCTCCCCTCCGGCCCTCACAATAGAAATATCACAAAAGTATTTGCCTTTCATTGCGTCGATCTGCCCTTGCTTAACATATGACTTTCCAAAAACAACATGGCTAGGCCTCCACGGCTGATCTTCAACTTCCTCATTCTCGCTCTCTACACCGAAACTCCCGCTGTCTCTGGAATTCTCAAACAACCCAGCCAGCATCTCATTGGTGAATTTTTCTGTATTGGTCTTCTCCATAGCTTTGTAAAAACCAGTCAGCGCAGGGTCAGTGATCTTCTTCTCCTTAGCCATTTAGACGATGGTTGCGCTAATGCGAAGCTCAAAAGTCAATCGGGCTCAAGAAAGCAAAGAAACCCAAAATGGCAAACACAGCGAAACCAGCTAGATAGCACGAAAAATACTCACGTCACAGGCTTCTATATATATACTCAGAACCCCACAGTTCGGTGGATCCCACAATTCTGCGTGATTCGCTATTCTAACAACGGGAAGGTGTTTTTTCGGACCTTCGGCTAAAGGCCATCATTCACGTCGTAGTCTAAATTTGTTACAAAGAAACAAATCAATACTATGAGGGGCTACTGTTGGGGGCCTTGTTCTTTCGAAGGTCCTCAAAAACGTGACTAACCATATGTTTTTAGTCTGACATGTATTATTACAGGGGGCTTCGTCTTCGGGATGAAGGTCTTCTCTCATGGCAGGGTGAAGATGTAGCCCGAAGTTGATAAGAATGGATGACGAAGCTATAGTCGAAGAGCTTCGGCTTGATGTGATGACGAAGACCAAGTATGATGATAACCGAAAAGGGACAAAGACTACTTAACCCTTAGTAACTTGTATTATGCACATATGTGAATATTGGGGGCATAAATGTACTTTTACTCAGGCTGCGTCCCAAGCCTATAAATATATGAACAGTAACACCGTTCTGTTCACGCTGATTTGTAATCACTCTCGCGTCTTCACCTTCGAGCAAGCCGAAGGTGTCAATGTAATATTAATACTGTTAATGCTCATATATGTTTTATGGAATGCAAATATAAATGAATTAATGAAATGCAATTACCGTCTTTATCCTTTCACATTCCTATTCATATATTAAATGATGAAGGTACGTCCTTCTCGACCTTCGTCTAATAAGCATTATACCTTTGTGGGAATAATGCTTCGGAAGACGAAGGTCCGTAACAATTAACAATTGTGTTGCCTTGTTCTTGACTTACAACATTTGAGAACAAGTGACCAACAATGACCATGTTATAGACTCTATGGATGTCTTGGACATCTTGATGTAATAAAGTACCTTTCCACTATTTACTTTGAGCAATGTATGATAATGTCCAATTATGTAATAACTGTGTACATGATTTTCTGATCCTGGCACATACATGGTTCGCATTCGATTTGCCTTCCAAAACCGGGTGTGACATAAATGGTATCAAAGCCCTTGCTGATTGTAGGACCGCTAACCTAGACTAGAATGGTCGCCCTAAGGACTATAGACCTCTACCCTTACCTTGACCTTTTCAAAAGTTGGTTATCTTGACCAATTCTATGTTATATTACTATCTATATTCTCACATTACAAAATTTTTATCTCACTTCTCTTTTTGTTTACTTGTTGGTCTCATAGTTCTACTCTCACTCTTGTGCTTACGATGTCTTTTGTACATGTCCTGTATTAGATGCACTGCACGAAAGTCAGTGATCCCCTTTTTGCCCTCTCGCCTGGCGGAGCGCCAACTACGCCGCATGATGACAGGTCAGTCTAGCCATCTAGAGAGACTGCATCATCACCTGCACGAGGAGCATGAGCACCGATGCTAGGAGCAGGAGTAGCAGGACTCTTCCCCCTCGCCCCAGCATGAGGTGTGTCACACCCGGATTTAAGGGACAAAGCCGGGTGCATCTCATATATGCGCCAAAGAAGACAACACATATAATAACATAGTGTATAGAGATAAATGTCACAATATAATCAGAGTACTTATTACATAGCGAACGTCTTACAAAATAAAAGATAAATATAAAATGAACTAAAGTCCATCCTTGGTGCCATAAAGTCAACTGGGAGACGCCACCTAGATCAAGTCGAACTCCTCATTGTGTGGCTCCTCTTGAACCACTTGTTCTTCTCCTGTGGGGGGTGTGAGACAGCAAGGCTGAGCTCACACATGTTCATCGCTCAACAAGTTATGGGGAATAATGTGCAAGAACTCACCAAATGTGGGAGTTCATGTGATGTGTAAGGCCGATCAACAATAGGGGTTAAAACTGAGCATTGCTTTTAATAAGTTGGTCAAATTTTATTAGAAGTTACTAAATGTAAGTAAATACCAAACCATAATAAGAATAATAGAACAAAGTTAATAAATAATCCCATGCAATGCAAATGACAAATTAAATTTAGTTCCATAATTTAATCATGCGAGAGTCCTGAGCTGCTCTTGACCGTGAGCTCGGCTAGTATACTAGTTATACACTCTGTAGAGGTTGTACTCTATACCCACAAGTCATGTTACCCATTTGCCAAGGGGTCATGAGTCCCATACACCTCTACCAAGGAAACGGGGCAGGTGTAACACCCTGAATTTGAGGGTATAAAATTTCTTCCTTATGATCAACCAAATTCAGGTGTTACTCTTCTCTATCTCACTTTAGTTTCCCTCTCTCTCTAGTTTTCTCTCTTTCTCTCTCTCTTTTAATTAGAGTTAGTTGTATTAGTGAGGGATTATTTATTTTATTTTGCCCAAAACATATGAGTCATGGAATGTTGCATCATATTGAGCCTAAATATTCTTTGAAATGTTGCACATATTTGATTTGGTTTGAATTTGAAACTTGATTTGAATTTGAATTGAAAACCCTAGAGAAAATAAATAGAAAAGGCAATAGAAATTCCAGGAAAATAGGAAAAGCCAATTCAGCCCAAGGCAGCCCATTAAGCCCAGCCCGCGCGCGCCCCTGTGCCTGACAGGTGGACCCAGCCTGTCGGCGCAAACCCGAGCGCCCTCTCTCCCTCGCTCTCTCGCTGCTCCGTGGGACCGACCTGTCGGCGCCGTTGCTCTCGCCCACGCCCGCTTTCCCTCTCTCTACCCCACCAACCCCACCTGTCAGCTCGTCCCTAACCTCCCGCCCACGATCTCCCCGTCGTGGACGCGCCCATGTCCGCGCGTTCTTCGGCTACAACCGAGCCCTCGCGCCCCTTTTGAACCCCACGTCCTGCTCATCTACCTCCCCTCTTCCATTTGCGCCCTCTGCCCAGCTCTCTCGCCCTCTCGCTCGCTCTGCCCACGCGAACCGAGAACCTCCACCACCGTCCGCCGACGTCCACCGCCTGTTCCGTGGCCGCCGTTGCGCCCGTGCCTCGTCCAGTGCCATAGTAAGTGTCGCCTTGCCGTCAGCTACTCGGGACACCCTTCGGTGTGCCCTTCCCCTCTCTGGTCTGTCCGGTCCACGCTCACCGGAGTGGTTCTTGCCCAGCCAGAGCTCCGCCACCGTCGCCCCGTCGCGTCCCTGTGCCTCCGCTGTTGCCCCGTGCCTCCAGCGCTTCCCCTCAAGGTGAGCAACCTCCTCGCGCCCCTATTTCCCTGTGTTCTGCACTTGTTAGCACGCAATTGCTCGCCTGAGTTGCCCCGCGCCGCCTTTAGCCCGCCTCGCCGTGTGCAGCGCCCTCTGGTGCTCCCACGCCGGCGTGGTGCCCTCGGATGAGTCCGCCAGATCCCCCCGTGCGCGCCTAGGCCAACCCCAAGACTCTGGTGCCCCGTTGTGGCTGGCCTACTCGTCTCCAGCGAGATCCCGCCGCGGGACCGAGTGGCGCCACCGCGCCCAAGTCCTCCCCCTGCCGTTACATCTCGGTCGTTCGCCCGAGATCGGACAGTGTAGAGCTAACCCGAGCGGATCTAATCATAGCCGCCCGATCCAGATCCAACTGTCTCTCCTCTCTCCCCCTCACCCGCGTCTCTGCCCCTGGGCCCGGCTGGTCAGCCCGCCCTGGCTCGCTGACGCCCTGGCCCTGCTTGTCAGTCGCGTCCGCGCGCCCGCGCGATCTAATCTGGGTCATCGGTTTCTGATCCGATGGCTGAGATTACCCCGTACCCCCTGGTTTTAGGAAATCAACCCGCTGTTCTCTGTTTTAGCGCATAGGTCCCTGGTTTCTTTAGAATAGCCCCTGGACTTTTATTTAATTACATATGTAGCCTTAATTTCATATTTCAAACTTCAAAACTTGTTTATTTCATATCTTTTTCATATGAACTCCAAATTTAGTGGTTCAAATTGAAAAATGTTCACAAGATTATTCTCTGTTCAAATAAAATATAGTCAACTGTAATCTGCATACTTTAATTTTTACACTTGGAATATAGAGTTAAAGTATATATTTATTTATTTAATGAAATAAATAAAAGAAGAAGCCTAGGAGTAAAGTATATTTAATCTTGTGAGATTAGTGTTATGCATTTTAGGGATTCATTTTTGGTTTATCCTTTAGGCATTAATGACATAAATAGAATTAGGTATGCAATTTTGGATAACACTTAAAGGATAATCAAATTCCTACATAAGAGTAGTTCATCTTACAACTTAATCTTTTCTTGTTTATATTACTACTTAACCTTTTTGAGCTATGTCCCAAACATTTAGAGAGTTATCCATTCCCCAATTAGGATTACTCCATTTTCTTTGTAACTTGATATCATTCCCCTACACTTAATACTATACCTTTTGAGTTATGTGTCAATGATTGTAAATGTTTGATGTGCTGTTCATTTATACTTTTCCAAATATATTGAATGTATGCTCGCTTTACTTAGACAACGAGCAGTCCGAGGTTCCTGAGTGTGTTGTTGGAGACCTCCCTGAGCAACAACCTGGTGAAGGCAAGTGTCCTCAGCCCTATCATGTCCTACTTTACTTTATAATTCACTGTCCCACATTACATCACTGAAACTTAAGGATTGACTAGTTTGTATTTCCCTTGCCCTTGTTTACCTTTTTGGGTTAATCATGGCTAGCCTATGCTATTGCTTAAACTTAATCAATGGACATGATGTGATCTTTTATGAAACGATGATGTCATCCCGATGGGGTCCTTGTGATTACTTTAGGGGGCTTAGGCTCTTTACTAAGTGCCTCCCCGTAAGGTCCTGTTTGGGGAGTGACAACCCGGGATAACAGTGCAACCATGAGGGTGGAATGGGACACCCTTAGCTGATTAAGTAGAGGAACTAGAGGAGTAGTTGGCTTCGCCGTAGGGCCGTCAATGGGGTCCGGGCACAGTACTTGCTCTTCCAGGGTTGGTTGCAGAGGTTCTTTGATTTGGTTTTGTTAGTCACCCTTCCTTTGGGGAGATGTACTGTGTTTATCAAACTGGATAAACCTAACGGGTGGCTATGTCCTCTGGGAAATCTTTGTAAAGGCTACATAGTGAGACCCTGCTAGGTCACCTTGGTAGTGATCAAAGGGGAGGCTAGAACCCCGGACAGAATGGGAATCACGGCTTGTGGGTAAAGTGTGCGACCTCTGCAGAGTGTTAGAAACTGGTATATCAGTCGTGCTCACGGTTAAGAGCAGCCTTGGGATCCTCTTCGATTAGAAGAACAATGGTTACTTTTATGATGATGATTAACAATGGTGATTATAATCCTGATCTCTGGTATTTCCTCTTGGAGGGAGTGCCTCTGGGTAATAATTGGGTTATTACTAAAACTTGGCTCTACTTATAATAATAAAACTTGAGCAACTAAAAGCAACTGCTTAACTCTAAACTCCACATACAACTAGTCCACTTTAGCCAAACGGGACATTTGCTGAGTATGTTATGTGTACTCATCCTTGCTTTAAAAACCACCCCACCCCAGGTTGTCCCCACAGTTCTCAGTGCTCAGGAGGTGAAGCTAGTAACATGGATGACTTCTAGGAGTTCCAGGAATACGACGAGTTCTAGTTTACTCTAGTGGCAAACCCCCAGTCAGCTGCCTGTGTAGGCTTACATTCTACATTTCGTTACTCCGCACTTTGATTTAATGTTAAACACTATAGTTATGTATTAGACTCTGTGGATGTCTCAGACATCTTGATGTAACCAAGTACCTTTCCGCTATTTAATTCAAGCATTGTGTGATGATGTCCAATTATGTAATCGCTATGTACGTGAGTTCTGATCCTGGCACGTACATGGTTCGCATTCGGTTTGCCTTTCAAAACCGGGTGTGACATAAGTGGTATCAAAGCCTTGCTGACTGTAGGACCGCTAACCTAGACTAGAATGGTCGACCTAAGGACTATAGACCTCTACTCTTACCTTGACCTTAGTGTCTTTTCAAAGGTTGGTCATCTTGACCAAGTCTATGTTATTTACTTATCTCAAAAAGTTTCGTCTCACTTTCCTTTCTGGTCTCATAGTTATATTCTTACTCTTGTGCTTATGATGTCTTTTGTAGATGGCCCGTATCAGGTGCACTGCACGTAAGTCGGTGATCCCCTTTTTGCCTTCTCAACTGGGGGAGTGTCCCCTGTGTCGCACGGTGTTAGGTCAGTCCATTCACCTAGAGAGACTGCATCGTCACCTACACGAGGAGCAGGAGCACCGACACCAGGAGCAGGAGCAGGAGCAGCAGGACTATTCCCCCTCGCCTCAGCATGAGGTGGAGTCTGAGAGGCCGCCTTCCCCTACAACTCAGCCAGAGATGCCCCCTACACCACCACAGGGCATCCCGGCTGCTGGAGGAGACCCTGATGGAGATGGAGACGACGACAACGATGTCGACGGCAGTTCGAGCCATGACACGGAGCGCTCGGAGGAACCGGAGCCGGAGGGATGGATCGCGAGAGCCATCACTCATGACACTGCTCGCGAGTGTCACTTCCACGATGCTCTCGATACCCTGTTGCATCGGGCCTTTGATCGACACACTTGGTCTATCGAGTATCATTGTGTAGTCTACCAGCATCGTCGCGGGCTATACCCAGACCAGTGGGAGGCTACTTGCTGGGTGCGCCGTGCGGACGATGATCTCCGGGGTGCAGAGGCCTTCTCAGAGCACTATTCTTTCACTGAGAGGGACACTACTGAGGAAGCCATGCAAGATGCAACACGATGGGCACATTCTCAGTATTGCTCGTTGTTCAGCGGGGTAGCTGATGGCCTTGACCTGAAGTACTACCCTCGCCGTTCGACCGGCAGTGCTGGAGGTGTGATTGTCTCGCCAGTTGGTGAGGGCAATCCTAGGCTGAGCAGCATGGTCAACTTGGTCGTCGTGCTCAACATAGAGTTGGACCATGCCCTTGACGAGTTGGGCAAGGTTCGGGCAGAGGTTGCGGAATTGCGTGTTGAATGCGCGGCATGCCACTATCTTGATAGTGGTTCTCCCGCCCCTGTTGGGATTCAGCACCCTTACCGTTCACCGCCCCGTGGTTGCTTCGACTATGGTACCCCAGACTGTAGGACCCGCATAGATTTAGATCCATAGATCGATGAAATCGGAGTCTGTAATAATGCTTACTTCAGTGTTTTAGTCTAGTCAGTCTTAGTTAGAGTTAGTTTGGTTATCTTTTGTTGGATGCTTGTCATGATGAACATGTAATGAAGTTGGATCTTTGTAATGATTGTCACCAAGGGGTGGGTATCTCCTGCAACTTGGTGTAGTTATTAATAAAGTTAGTTATTTAGTTGGGTAATCCATTTATTTCCACTTTCCTCTTTATCTGAGAAGTTGTCAGTGAAGATGATCAATTGTTCAGTTGCTGTGAAGATTTCCGTATATCTTTTCTTATGCTGAAAGACTGCAGAGTCAGATCTGATATGTGTGTGATTTCTACAGATGTTTAAGAACAGGCGCAGAGGTGCGAGGCGTGCTCAGCCAGAGCAGCATGCACCCCAAGAGGAGGCAGCTCCGCAACAGCATTTGCCACTGCCATCCCCAATGACCATTGAGCAGATGTTTTTGATGCAGACCCAGGCAGTTCAGGCAATTGGTCAGACATTAGCAGCGTTGCAGCAGGTTCAGCAGCAGCCACCACCACCTCAGCCTCCAGTGCAAGTCCAGATGCCACAAGTGCCCAGAGACAAGCGGGCAGAGTTCATGAGGGGCCATCCCCCTGTCTTTGCCCACTCCACCGACCCCATGGACGCGGAAGATTGGCTGCATACTATGGAGCGTGAGTTGCACACTTCTCAGTGCAACGACCGTGAGAAGGTGTTGTATAGTCCCCGACAGCTGAGGGGAGCAGCACAGTCTTGGTGGGAGTCTTACCTCGCCACTCATGCCAACCCTGAAGCCATCACTTGGGAGGAGTTCAGGGACAACTTCCATCGCTACCATGTGCCCGAGGGACTGATGATAGTAAGGAAGGAGGAGTTTCTCACCCTGAAGCAAGGTTCCCTGTCCGTCAGTGAGTACAGGGATAAGTTTCTACAGCTGTCACGTTACGCCCCAGAAGACGTCAACACAGATGCCAAGAGGCAGTACCGCTTTTGAAAGGATTGGTTGATACCCTCCACTACCAGCTCATGAACCACACTTTCCCCACCTTCCAGCATTTGATAGACAGACCAATCATGACTGAAAGGAAGTGTCGGGAGATGGAGGATAGGAAGCGCAAGATTGGTGGACCTCAGGTCGGGAGTAGCAGTCGTCCCCACTACTTAGGCAACTCACCCCAGCAATTCAAGCAAGGCCACCAGCACCAGCACCAGCATTAGCGTCAGCACCAGCACCAGTACTAGAGGCAGTTTTCTCAGCAGCAGCAGCAGCAGTACCGACAGAACACTCAGCCGGGAGGAAATCAGTACCAACGTCAGAACTACCAGGCAGCTCGTCTTCCTGCCTCAGCACCCAACCAGGATGGCCAAGCAGCCCCAACACAAGTAGGAGGTCGTGCATGCTTCTACTGTGGAGAACAGAATCAGTGGGCGAAGAACTGTCCTATGAAAGCAGCTCAACAGCCTCCAGCAGTAAATGCCACGGCAAGACAAGGAGCACCACAACAAGCACCAGGAGTTCATGGTCAGGCCTACAACCATGGAAAGGTGAACCACCTGGAGGCCGAAGCAATCCAGGATGCTCAAGACGTGGCAGTAGGTTTGTTTCCAGTTGAATCCTACCTAGCAAAAGTATTATTTGATACTGGTGCCACACATTCTTTTGTTTCTGCATCTTGGGTAGAATCACATAACATCCCCATAGAACCAATGATCCCACCTTTGAGAGTTAATTCAATTGGGGGAAAAATTCAGTCTGATAGGATTTGTCCAAATCTAAGGATTGAAATAAGGGGGATAGCTTTCCCCGCTAGCCTAGTAGTAATGGGAACTCAAGGGTTAGATGTCATCCTAGGGATGAATTGGCTACACAGAAATCAAGCCACTGTCAGTTGCGACAAGAGAATAGTTAAGATGGTGTCCCCATCAGTAAAGGAAGTAGTAACCAAGATGTACTTACCTGAACTAGAAGAAGTAGCATGTCACCATTTATCAGTAAATGATAAGGAGTCCAACCCGATTGAAGAAATTAGGGTTGTGTCAGAATTTCCCGATGTAATTCCTGAAGAGTTACCAGGCATGCCACCTGAAAGGAAAGTTGAATTTGCCATAGAGCTTATCCCAGGCTCCGCCCCTATTTCCAAGAGAGCTTATCGAGTGTCCGGACCAGAGTTGGTGGAACTCAAGAAGCAAATTGATGAGTTGTTAGAGAAAGGCTACATCAGGCCAAGTACCTCACCTTGGGCAGCCCCAGTATTATTTGTGGAGAAGGATGGCACGAAGAGGATGTGCATCGATTATAGTGCCTTGAATGAAGTCACTGTCAAGAAGAAGTACCCCTGCCCAGAATTGAAGATTTATTTGATCAGTTGAGAGGAGCCAGTGTGTTCTCAAAGATAGATTTGAGGTCAGGTTACCATCAGCTTAGAATCCGACCTGCAGATATACCGAAGACAGCATTCATCACCAAGTGTGGACTATATGAGTTCATGGTTATGTCATTTGGATTGACGAATGCGCCAGCGTACTTCATGTATCTGATGAACAGTGTGTTCATGGACTACCTCGACAAGTTCTTAGTGGTGTTCATTGATGATATTCTTATATATTCCCAAAATGAGCAAGAGCATGAGGAACATTTGAGGAAGGTACTTCAAAGGCTACGAGATTGCCAGTTGTATGCCAAGCTTAGCAAGTGTGAGTTCTAGATCAGCGAAGTTCTATTCTTGGGTCATAGTATAAACCGAGATGGACTAGCTATGGATCCAAAGAAAGTAGCAGCGATTCTGGACTGGAAAGCACCAAAAGATGTCTGAGGAATCAAGAGTTTCATTGGAATGGCCGTTATTATCAGCGTTTCATTGAAGGTTTCTCCAAGATTGCCAGACCAGTGACAACCTTGCTAGCAAAGAAGGTTGAGTTCAAGTGGACCTCAGCATGCCAAGAATCATTTGAAATGTTGAAGCAGAAGTTGATAACAGCACCAGTGTTGGTTTTACCAGATGTTCACAAGCCATTCTTAGTATATTGTGATGCTTCGTACACCGAACTGGGATGTGTGTTAATGCAGCAAGGGAAAGTAGTCGCATACTCGTCCCGACAATTGAAAGTTCACGAGAAGAATTACCCCACTCATGATTTGGAGCTAGTAGCAGTGGTTCATGCATTGAAGACCTGGAGACATTATCTTTATGGGAAAAAGTGTGATATCTACATGGACCACAAGAGCCTCAAGTACATATTCACTCAGTCAGAGTTAAACATGAGGCAGCGAAGATGGCTAGAATTGATCAAAGACTATGAGCTGGAGATTCATTATCACCAAGGCAAAGCAAATGTGTTTGCAGATGCTCATAATTAGCAGGAAGAGTCAAGTCAATATGTTGGCCACTCACCCGATGCCGTTTGAGCTAGCAAAGGAATTTGACAGGTTGAGTCTTGGATTTCTGAACAACACCCAGGGAGTGAAAATTGAGCTAGAGCCCACCCTAGAGCAAGACATCAGAAAAGGTCACAAGGATGACGAGAAGATCAACGAGATCCGGCAGCTGATCATCGATGGGAAAGGTCTAGATTTCTGTGAAGATGCAGAAGGAGTGGTATGGTTCAAGGATAGGTTGTTTGTTCCCAACATCACCTCGATTCGGGAACTGATTCTCAAGGAAGCTCATGAGACAGCGTACTCTATACACCCGGGTAGCGAGAAAATGTACCAAGACTTGAAGAAGAGATTCTGGTGGTACAATATGAAGAGAGAAATAGCAGAGTATGTGGCCAGATGTGACAGTTGTTAGAGGATCAAGGCAGAACATCAGAGACCCGCAGGATTGTTGCAGCCGTTGCAGATTCCGCAGTGGAAATGGGATGAGATTGGGATGGACTTTATAGTTGGTCTGCCTCGCACTCGAGCTGGTTATGACTCCATCTGGGTAGTAGTGGACCGTTTGACAAAGGCAGGCCATTTCATACCAGTCAAGACCACCTATAACAATGCAGTATTGGCAGAGTTATACATGTCTCGGATTGTGTGCTTGCCTGGTATTACAAAGAAGATAATATCGGATAGAGGCACCCAATTTACTTCTCACTTTTGGCAGCAGCTACACGAAGCTTTGGGTACACACTTGAAATTTAGTTCAGCTTATCACCCACAGACAGATGGTCATACTAAAAGAACCAACCAGATTCTTGAGAATATGTTGAGAGCTTGTGCTTTGCAACACCAGTTAGGTTGGGACAAGAGGCTACCGTATGCAGAATTCTCCTACAACAACAGCTATCGAGCCAGCCTGAAGATGTCACCATTCAAAGCACTTTATGGGAGGAATTGCCGAACTCCATTGCATTGGGACCAACCCGGTGAAAGACAGGTATTTGGCCTAGAGATTTTGCTTGAAGCCAAAAAGAATATCTGGATCATCCGGGAAAATCTGAAGGCAGTGCAGTCCAGACAGCGAAGCTATGCCGATACCAGAAGAAGGGAACTCAGTTTTGAAGTGGGAGACTACGTTTACTTGAAAGTGTCACCCATCAGAGGAACCAAGAGGTTTGGAGTCAAAGGCAAGTTAGCACCTCGCTATATCGGTCCATATCAGATTCAAGCGAGACGTGGATAAGTGGCTTATCAATTCATCTTACTAGAGAACCTGTCCGCAGTGCATGATGTGTTTCACGTGTCTCAGTTAAAGAAATTCTTGCGAGTACTAGAAGAGCAGTTGCTAATGGAAGACCTTGAAGTTCAAGAGGATCTGGCATACGTTGAGAAGCCAATGCAAATTCTGGAGACAGCAGATCGAGTCACTCGGAGGAACACCATTAGAATGTGCAAACTCAAATGGGGCCATCACTCAGAAGAAGAAGCAACCTGGGAAACAGAAGATGATCTGAGAGCCAAGTACCCTGAACTCTTTGCTAGCCAGCCCTAAATCTTGAGGGCGAGATTCTTTTAAGGGGGATAGGTCTGTAACACCCTGAATTTGGGGGTATAAAATTTCTTCCTTATGATCATCCAAATTCAGGTGTTACTCTTCTCTATCTCACTTTAGTTTCCCTCTCTCTCTAGTTTTCTCTTTCTCTCTCTCTTTTAATTAGAGTTAGTTGTATTAGTGAGGGATTATTTATTTTATTTTGCCCAAAACATATGAGTCATGGAATGTTGCACCATATTGAGCCTAAATATTCTTTGAAATGTTGCACATATTTGATTTGGTTTGAATTTGAAACTTGATTTGAATTTGAATTGAAAACCCTAGAGAAAATAAATAGAAAAGGCAATAGAAATTATAGGAAAATAGGAAAAGCCAATTCGGCCCAAGGCAGCCCATTAAGCCCAGCCCGCGCGCCCGCGCGTCCCTGTGCCTGAAAGGCGGACCCCGCCTGTCGGCGCAAACCCAAGCGCCCTCTCTCCCTCGCTCTCTCGCTGCTCCGTAGGACTGACCTGTCGGCGCCATTGCTCTCGCCCACGCCCGCTTTCCCTCTCTCTGCCCCACCGACCCCACCTGTGAGCTTGTCCCTAGCCTCCCGCCCACAATCTCCCCACCGTGGACGCGCCCACGTCCCCGTGTTCTCCGGCCACGACCGATCCCCCACGCCCCTTTTGAACCCCGCGTCCTGCTCGTCCACCTGCCCTCTTCCATTTGCGCCCTCTGTCCAACTCTCTCACCCTCTCTCTCGCTCTACCCACGCGAACCGAGAACCTCTGCCACTGTCCGCCGACGTCCACCGCCTGTTCCGTGGTCGTCGTTGCGCCCGTGCCCCATCCAGTGCCACGGTAAGCTTCGCCTTGCCGTCAGCTACTCGGGACACCCTTCGGTGTGCCCTTCACTTCTCTGGTCTGTCCGGTCCACGGTCACCGGAGTGGTTCTTGCGCAGCCAGAGCCCTGCCACCGTCGCCCCATCGCGTCCCTGTGCCTCTGCCGTTGCCCCGTGCCTCCAGCGCTTCCCCTCAAGGTAAGCAACCTCCCCGCGCCCCTATTTCCCTGTGTTCTGCACTAGTTAGCACGCAATTGCTCGCCGGAGTTAGCCTGCCTCGCCGTGTGCAGCGTTCTCTCGTGCTCTCGCGCTGGCATGGTGCCCTTGGCTGAGTCCGCCAGATCGCCCTGTGCGTGCCTAGGCCAACCCCCAAGCCTCTGGTGCCCCGCAGTGGCCGGCCTGCTCGTCTCCGGCGAGTTTCCGTCGTGGGATCGAGCGGCGCCACCGCGCCCAAGTCCGACCCCCTGCTGTTAGATCTCGGTCGTTTGCCCGAGATCGGACAATGTAGAGCTAACCCGAGCGGATCTAATCGTAGCCGCCCGATCCAGATCCAACCGTCTCTCCTCTCTCCCCCTCACCCGCGTCTCTGCCCCTGGGCCCGGCTGGTCAGCCCGCCCTGGCTTGCTGACGCCCTGGCCCCACTTGTCAGTCGCGTCCGCGCGCCCGCCCGCGCGATCTAATCTGGTTCGTCGGTTTCTCATCCGATGGCTGAGATTACCCCGTACCCCTTCGCGTGGTCACTTTGCTTAAGAACCCCCTGGTTTTAGAAAATCAACCCGTCGTCCTCTGTTTTAGCACATAGGTCCCTGGTTTCTTTAGAATGGCCCTGGACTTTTATTTAATTACATATTTAGCCTTAATTTCATATTTCAAACTTCAAAACTTGTTTATTTCATATATTTTTCATATGAACTCCAAATTTAGTGGTTCAAATTGCAAAATGTTCACAAGATTATTCTCTGTTCAAATAAAATATAGTCAACTGTAATCTGCATAATTTAATTTTTACACTTGGAATATAGGGTTAAAGTATATATTTATTTATTTAATGAAATAAATAAAAGAAGAACCCTAGGAGTAAAGTATATTTAATCTTGTGAGATTAGTGTTATGCAATTTAGGGATTCATTTTTTGTTTAACCTTTAGGCTTTAATGACAAAAATAGAGTTAGGTATGTAATTTTGGATAACACTTAAAGGATAATCAAATTCCTACATAAGAGTAGTTCATCTTACAACTTAATCTTTTCTTGTTTAAATTACTACTTAACCTTTTTGAGCTATGTCCCAAACATTTAGAGAGTAATCAATTCCCCAATTAGGATTACTCCATTTTCTTTGTAACTTGATATCATTCCCTTACACTTAATACTATACCTTTTTGAGTTATGTGTCAATGATTGTAAATGTTTGATGTGCTGGTCATTTATACTTTTCCAAATGTATTGAATGTATGCTCGCTTTACTTAGACAACGAGCAGTCCGAGGTTCCAAATAATTTCAGAGATTCATAACTTAATAATCGTAGCTCCGAATTTAGTGATTCTTGTCTCTACGAGCTCGTTACGTAGCGTAGAATATTATTATGTAGTTTGTTCTTATGTTTGGTGTGATGTTATATTTGCCCATACCGTGTTTGTTTGTATTGCTACGACTAGCAGCGAGGTTACGAGTCACCTGAAGATCATCCTGGTACCTGGAATCTCAAGTCCCAGGCAAGTTGTGCCCTTGATCACTTCTTTTTACCCAGTCATGTTCTAATTAATCATAATGATCTGCATAGGTTAATTTTGATGGGACCTAATAGGTTACCCTAGCTTGACTATCTTTATACCTTGTTCACCACTGAATCTTTGGGTAGTACCTGCTATTGCTTTATGAGGTTTTGGGTATAGAGATACATTTTATTCATGATTATACTTTGTTATCAGTTTGTTAATTACTGTTCATGACAAGATCATTATGTTAATTGGAACATGGAGAACCACCCAAGAAAACAGTGCTACCACAAGGGTTTAATGGGACGCCCTTGGCTAATTAACTAGGAAAGCCAGTGGATGACTACCTTACTCGAAAGGGGCAAGGGCAGCAGGGGAGTGGTCAGTGTAGGGAGGTCCTTGGTTTATTTTGCTGCGATGGCGGTCAGGCGAGGGATTCCTGCACTGGAGCTTCCTATAAACTGTAGCGGGTTTTCTGAAACTAGTGGAACTATGTAAAGGCCTCATAGTGTTACCCCGCCTCGCCTCCTTGGTAGAGGTGTATGGGATTTGTCGTCTCTTGGCAGATGGATAACATGACTTGTGGGTAAGGATGCGCAACCTCTGCAGAGTGTAAAACTGGTATACTAGTCGTGCTCACGATCATAAGCAGCTCGGACACTCACATGATTAAATTATGGAACTTAAATTCAATTCATCACATGCATTGCATCACAAGTGATGTTGTTACTTTTGTTCTACTACTTAATTGGGTTTGGTATTTACTTATACTTAGTAACTGCTAATAAAGTTTTGACCAACTTTAAAAGCAATGCTCAGCTCTAACCATCCTCTTTGGTAAGCCTTACACTTCACGTGAGCTCCCACCTTTGGCGAGTTCATGCACATTATTCCCCACAACTTGTTGAGCTATGAATGTATGTGAGCTCACTCTTGCTGTCTTACACCCCCTACAGGTCTAGAACAGGTACCGCAGCATGAGGCGCTTGGAGGATGTTGTGACGAGTTCGTGAGAGTTCTAGGTCGTCGTCTCCTAGTTAACTTTGGGTTGCTGGACCGTTGTCTCCTTATAATGTAATTATTTATTTATTTTGTACAGAACTCATATTATATAGTAAAGATGTGACATTCGATCCCGTGCCATGATTCATCATATGTGTGAGACATGGTCCCAACACACTTGGTGTTTATGTTCGCGCCCTTATCTTGGTGCCCCGAAACCTGGGTGTGACAGAAGTGGTATCAGTGGAATGTTGACTGTAGGATAGAACTAGACAACCAATACTTACTTACCTTTGCTACTCTGATTCTTTCTAAACTTTTCTTAATCTTTTCTCATCTATTTCTGCTCTACTCTGATTATTCTTACCTTTTCCTTGTAAAGACAAATGTGGATTTCACACTTTGAAATCCTGTGCCTAAAGTGACTTTAGGAATAGGAGACCTACTCTTAGGAGCAAAAATAAAAAAACCTATTTTTATAAGTATCTATGTGCTTGAATGTTTGTTCTTATGATACTTGTCTGATTTGGATCTTTGATTGAGTGTGATGGGTTGTGGAGTAATATCCACAATTACATCTGCATATATATAATGCTTATAAAACTAACTAGACAAACTAGATTATCCCTCATTAAAATATCTAGCCTAACCATATCCATCTCGAAAGATTCTATCCTACACTAATTGATCCATCTTATCTTAAAAGATACTCATCTCATCTTGAAAAGATCTTATCTCACCCTAATAGATCTAACTGACCTCAAAGGATTCTACCTTATCCTTATGGATTCATCTTGCCCTAATAAGCATATTTATCCCACACTAGTGTAACCACCATGATCTAATCCAAAGTAATTAGATATTGTCTAGTCTAATCTAGTGATACTAATGTAAGCTAGATCCCATTTAATCTAAAATGATCCAATCTAAAGTGAGATCTTTACAGGTTAGTTAATCTGGTAATATGGGTTAGACATTGCTTCCACAAACATAACTTAACCTAAATTAATGTCTTATACCAACCCGTCTGTAAAGAACAATCTAACCTACATCATAGGTTGCCTAATCCATTTATTCAAAAAGCAAAGTAAAACTCTGTTCAAACCTACCCACCTCGTGTACCCCAGCTTTCCTAACTATATATCCTTAGCCATATAACTCGGATGACAACTCCAAGAATAAAGGCCAAAGAAGACCAACCACGTCTAAGGAGGATAAGCATCAACTCAAGTCTTTAAAGATCAAGTTGGATCGCCAAGGAATCAAGATCCAAGTTCAGGATGAAGTCTTTCCTTATTATACCCTTGCGACAAGCTCTACTTGCCATAACCGTACCTCATCTGACCTAATAAATGTCTAGACATACAATATTCATATCATCTACTAATTGTTATGTAAAAACTTGAACAAAACTTTGATTCCCAAAACCAAATGAGAGACTAAAATTCTAGACCAAACCTATTGTATCCCTTTTCTTACAAATTTCGGGGACGAGATTTCTGTTAAGGGGGGTAGGATTTGTAACACCCTAAATCCTTATTTTTGGGATCTAGAAAAAAAATCATCTGAGGAACTAAATAAAAATGTTATCTAAGAAAAGATGGGAGAAAAGAATCATCGTAAGACTAGAGGTTCTTTTTGAATAAACTATATATAAAATACTTGTAAATAAAAATATCCAACCAAGGTAATTCTTTATATTGGACCTTACTTTTCACAAAAGAAATATATATAATGACTAATTTTGTTCTTCTAAATTAAACTTTTTAACTTTGATCACACATTCAAAATTATTTGTGTATTGCATATGTGAACCAATACTTAGATAAATAAATTGGCAAATTTTATACTAGTGTTTTTGTTTGTGCATTAAAAACCTAAATTTAAAATCTCAACTGCAGATTTGAACTCAATTTTGAAATTGGATACCAAATAAACAAAAAAATAATAAGAAAGGAAAGAAATGGGGGAATTCGCGTGATGGGCCGGACAGCTAGCCCACCTTGGCCCATTCCCGCGTTGGCCATCTCCACCTTCATCCCCCGCGCCAGCCCAGTCCGCGCGTCCAACAGATTGTCACTGACACATCGGGCCCGTGAATCAGCCATCTCACGCTCGCGCCCTCTCCATCACCGTCGTGTGGTCCCGCCTCATCAGTTCGGTCTTCTCCGACTTCATCACGGGCGACAGAAACGATCTCCGCGCAATTGCAGCCGGACTCTGCGCACGCCATCACCAGTACTTGGGCCCCACGGCCGAGATCTCCTCCCAGTTCCGGATCGAAGCGAGCTTCAACAAACGCCACCGTATTCCGTGGTGATCCATCGGGGATTGCTTCGATTGAAACCTCCCTGGATCGGCTACACCCGTTACTATATAAGTTGAACCCGCGGTCACCCCCCTTCCCCTCAAACAAGCTGTCGCAAGCCGCACCACGAGTCAGAATCGAGGAGTTTCCACATCGGTGTTTTTCTGTTGGGTTTGGAGGAGAGAGAAGCTGCCGCTCAGACATTTCACTGGTGTCGCGGTCTCGAGCTTGGCATGAGGGCGGATAGGTCACTTGGACCTCCTGCAACGGGTCAGGCCATCCCGTGTGGAGTCATCGGCCAGGGCATGACGGAATCGCTCGTCGGGCGTACCCACCACCGTGTGGCCGCCGGTACCAATCACCATGCATGGATGCCGCGCCTCGACGAAATTGGACATCCCGGTGGAAAAATCCATGGTAAGGACGCCCCTGTCCAGTTCACCTTCGCTCCCTCCTTGCATCACAACTGTCGGTAGAATAGGAGACTCTCTAGGGGCGTTGGGGCATACTCCAGCAACATCGCTGCCGCGCGGAGTGCTCTGCTCACCGTAGCTCACCATCGAGTAGGAGACAGACTTTTGGCCGTTTGATTAGGTTTGAACGGGTGAGATCAAAGGGGGACGTGTGGGGCTGCCCCGACCTTTGGATCGAGAATTGAGGGTCGTGATAAGATCGGGATCGAACAGGATATGGATCGTTGATCTGGAATGGACGACAGGGATCATACGTGCGTACCCCCCTTCGTTACTTTAAATCTAGACCCTTGGTATTGGATCGGGTGGTCAATCGCATACACCGGTTCAGATTATAATGTGGGTCGTTGGATGGAGATCTGACGAACCACATCACATAATGGTTCGGTTAAAACCACGATTTAATCCGAGCCATCCGGATCGGATCGGACGGCTAGGATCGCCCTATACCCCTTCGTCGCGCCCCTTTTGCTAAAAAGACCCCGAGATAAATAGAATCTAACCCTGGCTCGGATTGGACGGCTAGGATCGCCCTATACCCCTTCGTCGCGCCCCTTTTGCTAAAAAGACCCCGAGATAAATAGAATCTAACCCGTAGTCCACTCGGTGGTTGGCTGTGTCTAGGATATCTTGCGAGTTAAACCCCGACCTTCTCTGTATTAGTGTGCCCAGTCCAGAAACCTAGGAAATTCAGAAAAATAATTTAGGAAATGGTTTTTATGTATAAAAATATATCCATAACTTATTTAATTAATAGAAATTCCATTTTTACTCCTTTTTAACCCATTCCAGTTGCAATAATTTTGTATTAATATTGTCTATCAACTAATAACACTGTTTAGCCATGAAACTTGAATTGAAATTGTTCGTTAGGATTAATCTATTCTAAGTACCAAATAGTTTCGGAAATTCATAACTTAATAAACGTAGCTCTGAATTTAGTGATTCTTGTTTCTACGAGCTCGTTACGCAGCGTAGAATATTATTATGCAGTTTGTTCTTTTGTTTGGTGTGATGTTAATTTTGCTCATACCATGTTAGTTTGTATTGCTACGACTAGCAGTGAGGTTACGAGTCACCTGAAGGTCATCCTGGTACCTAGAATCTCAAGTCCCAGGCAAGTTGTGCCCTTGATCCCTTCTTTTTACCCAGTCATGTTCTAATTAATCATAATGATCTGCATAGGTTAATTTTGATGGGACCCATTAGGTTACCCTAGTTTGACTATCTTTATACCTTGTTCACCACTGAATCTTTGGGTAGTACCTGTTATTGCTTTATGTGGTTTTGGGTATAGAGATACATTTTATTCATGATTATAATTTGTTATCAGTTTGTTAATTACTATTCATGATAAGATCATTATGTTAATTGGAACATGGAGAACCACCCGAGAAAACAGTGCTACCACAAGGGTTTAATGGGACGCCCTTGGCTGATTAACTAGGAAAGCCAGTGGATGACTACCTTAACCGAAAGGGGCAAGGGCAGTAGGGGATTGGTCAGTGTAGGGAGGTCCTTGGTTGATTTTGTTACGATGGCGGTCAGGCGAGGGATTCCTGCACTGGAGCTTCCTATAAACTGTAGCGGGTTTTAAGAAACTAGTGGAACTTTGTAAAGGCCTCGTAGTGTTACCCTGCCTCGCCTCCTCGGTAGAGGTGTATGGGATTGGTGGTGTCTTGGCAGATGGGTAACATGACTTATGGGTAAAGATGTGCAACCTCTGCAGAGTGTAAAACTAGTATACTAGCCGTGCTCACGGTCATGAGCAGCTCGGACACACATGATTAAATTATGGAACTTAAATTCAATCTGTCATATGCATTGCATCAAAGGTGATGTTTTTACTTTTGTTCTACTACTTAATTGGGTTTGGTATTTACTTATACTTAGTAACTGCTAATAAAATTTTGACCAACTTTAAAAGCAATGCTCAGCTCTAACCATCCTCTTTGGTAAGCCTTACACTTCACGTGAGCTCCCACCTTTGATGAGTTCATGCACATTATTCCCCACAACTTGTTGAGCTATGAACGTATGTAAGCTCACTCTTGCTGTATCACACCCCCCACAGCTATAGAACAGGTATCGTAGGATGAGGCACTTGGAGGATGCTATGACGAGTTCATGAGAGGTCTAGGCCGTCGTCTCCCAGTCAACTTTGGGTTGCTGGACCGTTGTCTCCTTATAATGTAATTATTATTTATTTTGTACAGAACTCCTATTATATAGTAAAGATGTGACATTCGATCCTGTGCCATGATTCATCATATGTGTGAGACTTGGTCCCAGCACACCTGGTGTTTATGTTCGCGCCTAGGTCTTGGTGCCCCAAAACCCGGGTTTGACAGGTGCTTAGGATTCATTTATGTGTGAAGGGGTATGCCACATCTAATTTGGGCCGCCCAAAGTCGATCCGACGATCTAGAGATCATCGCTAACCTTAGCTCATGGGGTGGTGCCGCCAAGACATCCCCATGGTGGAGCTGGTCGCCGGTGCCCATCGCGCAACACCCCCAAGCTCATATCCCATGATTACTTGCCCGCGCACAACCACCCGACCCCCCTGAACTCGAAGGCCGACTACAGGTTGCCGATTGACGTGTTTGGCACCACGACCACGGTGACCCGCGGCAAACCAAAGCCGGATAAACACTGGTGAGCAATTCCAGCCCCAATGAGGAGTAATCTCTCCCCCAACGCGACTCTACACCACCGGAATTAGCTACGACACCAACGAAAGCGATCATACCGGAGGATTTGTGGTGATGGGGCAGTCCTCAACGCGGGGCGGAGGAGCGGCGCCTTTGAACACCGGTGAGTGATTCCACTGCTTCCTAACCATGGCCACTACTCCGATCCACGCGTGGAGTGCCATAGATCCCTCAGCTCCACCAGCCCGATCATAGAGCACGAGCACGGTCCTCCCAACCCTCTCTCACCCTTTTTCCTACACTTCGGCGTTCGCGGACGAATGAGAACAAGAGAGGGAAAGTGGAGGCGATGCGGCTCGGATATTTTGTCTTGCACTAAGTCAAGGGGAAGACTTTGCGTATATACGTCACATGGGAATGCCAAAACGGATGGCACGATGGTTGGGCAAGTTGTGGCAGGGAGATCGCGGCGGCTGGCGGCGTTCTGTTAGCGGGAAAGATGGGTAGCACCAGCTGACAGGTGTGGTTGGCTTCGCCCGCCCGAGTCGTGAAGGTCATGGGGAAAACGCAGTCAACGTGGGGCCCGATGTCAGCGGGAGATGGCAGGGCGACATGCGCGAGAGGCCGACCTAGGGTACCCACCAGTTGGTGCACACCAACGGCGCGGGAGGGGAAACGTGGACCTGGGCCGCACAGTGTAATGGTGCGAGCGGGACAGAATCAAGGTTTGCTGCCCACGAGCGATTTTTCTCTTTATATATTTTATTCTTTTCTTTCCTTTTCTATTTCAAAGTTCTCACTTCAAATTCAATTCAAATTCGAACACATGTTTTGAACTTCAACTTTTAAAGTGTCAAAATAATTCTTAATATAAAATTTACTGTTTACAATATTATTTTTCTATTCTTTTCCTTATCATTTATTTATGGAAGGAGTAGATGGTTTTATTAAAAATTCTCTTCTCATTCTCTTTTGATTTCTAAATTTAAAATCCATATCAAAGATAAAGTTTAGGAATTCAGATTTTAATACATACTCAAAGTCAATTATGAAGCAATAGATATATATTTATTTTAATTGATTTATTTGTTTGGTAGATGTTTCAAATATGAAAAGCACGCGTATTGTTTTCTTTCTTTTTTTGAATAATAGTATTTTGAATGTGGGATAAGAATTAAAAGTTACTTCAGAATTAAATATTTATGTAAATAAATGCTTATGGTGCATCATTTAATGTTATGCATAATCATTTAGTTGAATAGAAAACTTTTCTATTACCTCTTTTCTAAAATAATTCTTGGTTTTCAAAATTCAGTCCTCAATTTTCAACACTCAAGTACAATTTGAGACATCTGAATTTGCTATTTTATTTCTTCATATATATATTTTATTATTATTATTTTTCTTATACAAATTTTGGGCATTACAAGGTGGAGTCTGGGAGGCAGCCTTCCCCTGTACCTCAGCTAGAGATATCCCCCGGGTCCACTAGAAGGCGAAAGATCCTTGCATGGGGCCATGGACCAGTTGCCCCACAAGGTCGTCTCGTCTTGGGCCGGACAAAGATAGCAAGTGAAATGGGTCGACCTAAGAAGGCAATGGGCTCTTGCCCAGATCGTCCGTTGGATTACGCACAATTTCAAGGATCTGTCCGTTTTTCCCACGCCCGGCGCCCTCGAAGGTCGGGGATAGATCGGGATGAAGTCGGCGGGTTTTCCTTAAGATTAGCTAAGTTAGTTCACTATTAGCTAGGAGATATACTGGAAGAATGTGATCATTGCGTACGTAGGGAGTGTCCCATGGTCGTGTATATAAGGCCTAGGGAGGACCCCATCATTTTCATCTCAATTAGCCCCTCTCCATTCAGGAGACACCACTTGTAACACACCACACATACAGAGCCACCCTAGGAAGTAGGGTATTACGCCTCTCAAAGCTGCTCGAACCTGCAGAAAATCGTATGTCTCTTTCTTTTACTCTCTCATGCTCCTAGCACGAACCAACGAGCTACGATCAGCAACACCGTCCTACCCAAAAGCACGATGAGGGTATCCCCGGGTGTGCGGTTGGACACTAGACACTGACAGCTGGCGCTCCAGGTTGGGGCTGTGTCATTGATCAAAGCTAGCTCAATAACCATCACCTTCAAGAAGAAGATCACTCTTCGCCTAAGAGCTATGTTCCGCTTTGGAACCATCTCATGCATAGCGAAAAAAGAAGGGACTCTACACCGCATAGCGGATCCGCCCAAGAAGAATACTCGAGGGAAGCCAGAGCAAGACTACGGACAGCGCCCCCGCCCACAGCTCGGGGGAAGATCAGCCCTTGTGCACCGAGGTTCGGGAGCCCTCGAGAGAAGAAAGGTCGATCAGTCTGGGTTTCGCTTACCTGAAAAACTCCGTTGTCCACCTCGCCTAGTAAGGAGTGGACACAGATCACTTGGAAGAAGGAAATAAACATCCCGAGTCAGAGAAGTAGGACACGTCAAGCCACCTTTCCGATACCTCCGCCCTCAAAGGAGGACAGTAAGAAGAACACCGTCGCGCCAGCTCTTTTCTACCCCGACATCCTCTTTATCGAGGGGAGATTGGAGTTAGTGCCCATCTCTGACGATGAGCCTACCATGCAGGGGAGGAACCTCCCCAGCATGATGCCTGGTGATGGAGAAAAAGACACCAGAATGGGCGGCGACATCATGAAGCCGAGGAATGGGATCCGACGCAGCCCGTGCCTCGAGACGAAGCCTCGGAAGTGGGAGAAACTCCCGACAAACCAGTGCATCGAGAAATGCGTAACTCCCACCACCACGATCACCGACAGGCTCAAGATCGGGAGCGAGGGCTAGCCAAACAAGACGCTAGGCTTCGGTGAGAGAACCCTCTCCTCGCTCGAAACTTGTACCCCGATTTCGCTCAAGCACTAAACACGCCGAGTGAAGTTGGAGGAGTACTGGCACCGATAGCCGACGACCTCCCGCGAACCCCAGACGTGGAAGGTTACTAGTGACTACTTACTCAGGCAACTAATCATCTTCTACCCATTGCTCATCTAGTGAACAACCTGTGTCACACCATCAACAGCCGACGAGATGCGCGGAGTACAATCAGCGCTTTGCGAGACCGACGACATGAAAAGGAGATAAGGCGTCGGGAGGAGTACGACCGGGATCACGACGTACCAGCACGAAGTCACGCCACCCGAGTTGAGTCGGCGACAGCCTCATCCAGTGGCCCGTTCAGGGGACGATCGAGACGACCTACTACCGACTCCCCTCCCCGGGACTGACGACATGAACATCGGCAAGAGGACACATGCAGAGTTTCCACGCTCAATCCACATCTCCGGGACATCCAATGGCCTCCCAACTTCAAGGTTTGCAATGTTGACAAGTACGAGCCTAAGCAAGACCCGGGCGGCTGGTTGGCCATCTACACGACTGTCACGCCGGGCTGCTGGGGCAATAGAGGACGTCATGATGGCGTACTTGCCCATTGTCATAGGGCAAGACGCACTATAGTGGCTCCGACATCTACCTTGGCACTTCATCGATGATTGGAGTGACTTCAGTCGCCGGTTTATCATGATCATCTAGTCTCTTTTCGATAAGCCGACGCAGCCATGGGACCTCAAATCCATCAGACGCCAGAATGATGAGACCCTCCAATCGTTCCTCAAAAGATTTCAAACAATGAGGAATTGCATCCCCGAAGTCGCTGAGGCGTCCGTAATTGAAGACTTTTATTGGGGATCCAACGACTCGGCCTTCGTCCGAGCCATACTCCAAAAGGCGCCAGCCACCTCCGAACAATTGTTCCACGAGGCGGACATCTACATCACCGCGGATGAGCGGGCCCAGGACCTCATCGGGGGCATGAAATCTGTGCCACCCGCGTCATGGCGGGACATGAACCAGTAGCCGGACAAGCGCTGGGAGAAAAGGCCTCGCGAGGAGGTGCACACCATCGAGCCGCCTGCCGCTCGAGCCCACGGTGCACCCCTGTAACACCCCGTCCAATCCCTGGACCGATGGTACTTACTCCTGGTAGCTTTCTAGGATCATATATTGTCCCCACAGACCAACATAGGTCTTTTGTGCACACTTTGTCCTCACTCATGTGCACCCGAGAAAACTTCCTGGTCGGTCACTCATCCCAAATCGCTCCAAGCCAAGCACGCCTAACTTGGTGGTTCTTTCGAGATAGGCTTCCGAAAAAGAAGATGCACCTTATTAGTGATTTCCAAAAAAGAAAACTTCCTGGTCGATCACTTTATTAATTCTATTAAGCCTTGGGCCAGAAAATCACCATCCAGGGGCCAGGATATCACAATCCACCCCCCTTAGAAGACAGACGTCCTCGTTGGTTAACCCTAATCCAGGAACCTCCCCTCTTAGCCACATTTGTGTGTCTAGTGTTGTCATATGCCATGCCAAGTGACCACTCTGGGCCCACATGCACCATGCGCCATATACCAGAACTCCCTAACCCACACACGCCTGTGAAACCATGAGGGTCGGCTCTGATACCACTTGTAACACCCCGTCCAATCCCTGGACCGGCAGTACCTACTCTTGGCAGCTCTCTAGGATCATATATTGTCCCCACAGACCAACAAGGGTGTAACACCCCTGGTGTTACTAGCACTAAAACTTGAGCATAACATCATGTGCATTAACATTTCATATTGTTTTTACACCTAGAATGCATTCACTAGGTAAAAATTTCAAAGAAGTTGTGCTGATAAGGCTTGGTGTGCTATAAACCCTAGGGTAGAGTACTTAACCCTGGAAATAAGGCTCATGGATGCAAGTGAAGCCCGACTAAGTAAAAATCTAATAGTTCTTAGAAATGTTCACAAGATATCAAAGTTTATGGACTTTTGTGGCACAAAAACCCTAATGTGCCTAAAACCCTAAAAGCAAACCGTAGAAACCCTAATTGAAACCCTAGGGGGGTAGATGTAAATTTTGTGCACTTTTGGACCAAAGTGCAAATATCAAAGTAAAAGAGCACCTCAAACCAAATATCTTTCATATTGGAGAATTTGCAAGTTAAATAATGGAATTTGGACTTAATTGCAAAATACCCCATGAATACTATGTGGTTAAGTTCTGAAATTTAGTGTTTTGAAGCCAACTTTGGAGCTCTATATCTCTAATTCTACAAGGATTTTGCCCTAGGTCAACACATCAAATTTATAAAGCTATGATAGGAGTATAACTTTGCTTAAGTGATTGAGCATTGATGCTGTACAAAAATTGGAGTAAAATGGACAGAAAGTTCGGCTGTCAATCGACTCAGAAGACTGAATTGTGACTGACAGTGAACACTGAAGAACTTTGGGGTGGATTTGAGCTTAATCCAGTAAGTAAATGGCTAGAGTTTCTATAGTCGAATTATAGTTGGACTATAAGGCAACAAATTCGTTACAGATGGATTAAGTAGTTACTACATGAAAATCAAAGTTCCAGGCTCTTGAAATCGCTCTGTCAGGCACCCTAATGAGAAATCTAATGGTACAGTGTCTGCAGAAAGATCTTCAGATACATCCCCCTCACCGCCGGTGACCCTCGCGCCGTGATCCGTGCTGCCGCCATGATTCGTGCCCTCTGGCGTGGAGATAATCATGGCAGAGTAAAGATCTTGGCACCGGATAGGTTTGGACCCGGTCGCTGGTAAGCTCGCCGTACCCACTTGGACTGTGGCTGGCCGAGATGATCCTCATCGGCGTTAGCCGCTTAACGATCGTGCGCCACACATCTTGGAAGCTTAGCACGTCGTAGTGAACCTGTGTAGCAAGCCCGTCCATCGCCAGAGGACTTGTCACGGTGAGAGCCACGTTTTCACCTACACCAGTGACCTTCCCTCTCTCCGGCCGCTAGCGCTTCTCTTCAAATTTCGGAGCCACCACCCTCGGACACTATAAATTGAGCGTGTCGCTAGCTCCGTTGGGTCATCACGAAGCCAGAGCACCCGCCCTTGCCTCCGATGAGCCACCATAGCTCTCTAATTCCTCTCTTCCCCCAAATCGTGTTTCCGCGCCACCGTGAACGCCGCGTCGTGGCTAGCTCTCTGCAGGTCCGTTCACGCCCACCTCGCTCTTGTTTCGACACCCCTGTGTGCTATAAATGCTTATCGGCCCAGACAATTGAACTAGCCCGTGTTGTATCACCGGGAACACCTCAGATTGTCCTCGGTATGTGCCATCACCATGGACAGAGAGTTTTTGGGCTAGAACTTCACAATTGCTTGAGTGATTAGTGTTGCCGAGGGTGGAATTAGGTGTTAAGCAATGGAGGGGCATAGTCGTTGCGTTTTCCAGCCGGTCTAAGCTCGCCGGAGCCACTGCTCCGCCGTCTGTCGTCGGGGACCTCAACTTGCGAAGGAATAGAAAGGGCGGCCTAACTGCGAATGTCAGTGACACAGAGAAATAGTGCTAAGGCCTCTTTAGTGCTGATTTGGTGAACCGGGATCCTGGGAGGATTGGAGGGGATTGAGGGGAAAATTAGTTTATTTCCCCCTCAATCCCCTCCAATCCTCCTGGTATCCCCTTGTTACCAAATCAACCCTTAAGGGTTTTTCAAATGGCTAGGGTCCTCTGTGCAAACCTGGCAACGCGAGCGCGCGCGCGGGCACGTTTGCCTGTTCATGGGCTGACATGGGCTAGTTTCATCCCATTACTATTGATTTTTTTCCCTTTTCTTTTTCTGCCAGGCTTAGAGAAATCATAGAAAATTCTAGAAAAATTCTAAAAATACAAGACCAAATTTACTAGACTCCTAAATTCCTATTGTATTTAATAAAAATAGTTCCAAGAATTTTAGTTCAAACCAGGAATTATTTAGTATTTAAAAAGGCCAAAACCTAGACTTTTGGAATTTTAAAAATTATTTAATGACTCCAAAAATCATAAAACTTTTTGGATAAACTTAATTTGATAATTAGTACCCATGGGTGAAGTTTGACATGTGTTGGACATTGTTTGATTTCCATACCCAAAACCCTAGCTCCTTAGGGTAAAACTGTCCAACCCTACTAGGGTGTTGACCTAGAAGACCCTAGTTTCCCTAGTAGACCGTGAAGGAAAGTTGTATTCAAGATAGAACTTGATGTATCTCTATTATCATTGCATTTTCATAAGCATCACATGAGCATTCATGGTTATATATGGTTATGTATAGAAAACGAGGAAGAAGTGACTGTTGAAGAAGAGGAGACTACACCAACAACTGAAAATCCACCTGCTAGGAACTGTTTTTATTTTGATATCTGTGGAACAGAGCCCGACTCCCCTACAACACAAGGCAAGCCCCGGTGCATTTACCACCTCCTTGCTGTTATAAAATCTTTATAACTGTGTTTGATGCATTAGATAATAGGAGTTGTCTGCCAAACTATCGTTGCATTTCCTTCCTTGAAATTGTTTACCATTCCTTGATGACTTGTTTTATTAAAAGGTTTTCTGATGCTTAGTCTTGCTTTAGAAAACAAAAAGGTTTTGTTTTAAACCAAAGGTGATGCTTCAAAGGGAAGGGGATGTGTTCAAAAATAAAACTTGATGGTGGATCCATCATGGCCGTGATGGGTTCAACATCAGACAAGATGTACCTCTGCCAGGTACCAAACTTTGGGTTTAAATAATAAAGCTGAGACCGGGCAGGTGACTTGCACGAGAAGAGAGTCTCGGTGTAGTGTCTCCGTCTGAGTCGATTAAGGACCGTACCGATGTGGGCCTGATGATCGAGGACCTTTTAACTGGTCACATGCCTCATCATGGGTAAGCTTTGCCTCAGGCAGACTAATACCAGAAAGGCCAACACGCAATGGGAGGGGAGAGATGGCGAGAGTAGCGTGTACCCTGTGTGGCAAGAGGCTGGACGGTGGTGTATCTGTGCTCTCGGTTGGCGTGAACCCAGTCTGGTCTTAAGAAACCCGGTAGCGAGTTGACATATGCAAGGGGTAAGTGCTACATATGTCGTGTGATTGGAGATCCCCAGTTGGGTACTAATTGATTCGGATCGCCGTTACTTTTCGGATATGAAGACTTGGTCACTGACTTACACGTAACAATCCACTGAACTAAAAGGGTTGATAAAAGATGGCTAGTGCAGGTCAAGTGCTTGAACTAGGGTAGAAAGAACTCAAGTTACAGGTAATAACTTAACATGCTAATAAAACTGGATTTTAAGGATCCACTTTTAGTAAGCATTTCTGCAAAACAGAGTCTTTGATACTTGATCAACCTTACCTTGACTCCCTCAAACCAGCATATCCTTGAGAGTCTTTTCTTTTGATGGGTAAGACTTGTGAAAGTACACTCCGTACTCAGAGTTTTCGAACCCATGTTGTTCTAGGTGAGGAAACAATAGACTTTTGCTGTTTTTGTTCTAAGGTGGTGCCCAAGGAAGAACCTCAGCAGTGAAGTCGCGGGAGGATGTTGGCCTCCCACTTGAAAAACAATATACTTTTATGCGAGAGGGGTTTTTGCCTCCCAAGTCTGTAATAATAATACTTTATGCACTCGTACACCCTAGTTTTGTAATAACAATAATACTCTTTCCTATATTTGAATGAATGTAAATTAAGTTATTGTAATTGCTTCCGCTATTCTTTCCTCTGATGTGATGTAATATCTGAGTGACGGGTGAAGTGCTCTTGGCCGAGGAAATGAGGATACAATACCGAACTTGTCGAGTGATTATGTGCATCTACAGGGTTGTCCAAGGTCCGTTGGACAAGGACAACTGTAGGTGGGCCTAATAACTTAGGAGGTTCCGTCACAGTTGGTATCGGAGCCAAGCCCATATCTTCAGATATTATGAAGCACTTCAAAAAGAATTTTCAAATACTTATCTAGAAGTATTCTTTCATTCTTACCTTGCCACTTTCTGGAAGCTCTCATCTTATAAGACCAGGTAATAGAGTGCAATATATAGGAAGTTGGGGATCAACGAAGGTTGATTCCGTAATTATTGGGTTATGCATGCATCTTGTTTAAAAATTATACTAATAAATCTTCCCCTCTTATGGAGATATGGCACGTACGAGGAAAACCGCGCGTAAGTCCACTGGACCTTTTGGCGTGCCTTGTCATTAGTTAGCCCCCAGACATGAAGAAAGCAGTAGCGGCAGCAACGATCCAATTGGAGACTTGGAAGCCAAGGTGGAATAGCTTCAGACGGAGCTACATCACCGAAATAGGGTGTGGGCACATGACAGTCAGCGCATAGCTGAATTGTCAGCTAACGTCAGACGCTTGCAAGACAAGCTTTCTGAACAGGATTTGGCGGTTGATGGGGCTATCAACTCACGTACAGTTGCTTGGGACCGCGAAGCAAAATCTCGAGCTCGTGTGACTGAGCTTAGTGCGGCCTTCGACAGTCTGCAAGTATACTGCAATACTTTACATGAGGAAGTACATGTACTGTATGCTCGACTGCACCCGAACGTACCTTCCGACACTGCTGCAATGGGAGCCGGACCGTCGTGAACAGCAAACGAAGGACCTAATGAGGAGTTGGACCTTTTTAAGCCCCCTCCTTCCATGAACCTTGCTGACGAACGATCTCCTGCGGCAGGAAATGGAGCAGCAAAGGATGACAAAGACTAGAATAGTATGGTTTAGATGTAATACTTATGTAAAATAAGTGCTGAAGTCAAGTTATATGCTGGAGTCTGTATAATTACATTTTGGTAATGTGATATGATGGTATGTGTTGGCATGTTATATTTTTCGAATGTTTCTTTGCATCAGATGCCATCACGGACTCGCGCGCATGACAGTGCGGGAACTTCTCGTGGTCGGGAAGATACTCCCAACCCGCCGCCTGTACCACCGACACTGGCTGAGGCGCTTCCTTGGTCAATGCTACTGCAGATAATACCCGCTTCTTGCGTGAGATGGCGGGTAATCAGTTTCAGCAGCATGGCAGGAGAATTCCTCCACAAGGACCGCGTGAGACCTCGTATCTGGAATTCTCTGAGACGTGTCCTCCGCTCTTTGTTAAAGCAGAAGACCCTCTTGTTGGGGCGAAGGCAAAGACGCCACCCTTCGCTCGAGGCCTTCGCTGCAGCCGCTGGTCCGACAGAGACAAAGCGGGCAGGGACACCCTTCGCAGGACTCGGCACTTTGACGAAGGCCTGCGGCGACGTCCTACCACGGCGCGTCCTCGTTCAGTCCCAAGGCCCACGTGCGATCTGGCCCATTGTAACGGGCCCCGCGTGGCCGCCTCTGTATTACGGGCCTAACTTGTAAAGGAGTACTTGTAATTACGGTCTGTAACCCTGCTTTATGGGAATATTCTGGGGATAAAATAGGTGTCTGAGGGCACATGCGTCCTTAACACAAGACGCTGGGCACTCAGATACCTATAAATACCCCCGCACAGTGCCCGTGAGAGGCTAGATCAACAGAGCTATTGCCCCCGTGCACGTAACCCTGTTGTCACCACCGTTCACCCTTGTTGGCTTTCTTGCTGCTGAGAGCGAGTTCCAACATTTGGCGCCCACCGTTCGTGCTACGACAAAACCACCCGTGATGGCACCCAAGAGAGCTAACCCCAAGGCTGACGAGGCTGCGAAGGCAGCACTGCTGGCCGCAAGAAAGGGCAAGGCCCTCGCCCTCACCCAATCCACCCACCAATAGCCCACTGAAGACAATGTTCCCCACACCGGCGAAGACGACACCTTCCGCACCTGCGGAACCGAAGGACAGTCACAGCTGCCCCCAGGCTTCGCCCCACTGGAAGGCGCGGACCTCACCGAGGACGGCGAGGTCCTCGGCGTCTCAACAGAAGAACAGCTGCAGCTGCGCGCCCTGCGCCTCAGGAACCGCAATCTCCAGAGGCAGAAAGAGATACTGGAGGCCAAGCGCCAGCGTGTGTCCGCATTAGCCAAAGTGCGGCAAATGATACGCGACGAGGAGCAGAAAGCCCAAGACCTCGAGCGCGAGATCGCGCTGATGCAGCGCGAAGGCCACCTCGGTCTACAGCAAGAGCCACCCCTCCAACAGCGCACACAACCGGAGGACACGCGCGAAGGCCACCTCGGCCGGCAGCATGGCCCACCCCTGCAACACCGGGCGCAGCCGGAGAACCCGCGTTTCCCCCAGCATGACTACGTCTCCCAGCACGGCGCGCCATTCCAAGGGGTCAACTACCTCGACGAGCGAAGTCCCCTGGCGCCACACCTACAAGTGACGCCTTGGCCGGCTAACTTTCGAGCGGGGGCATACCCCAAGTACAACGGCAGCACCGACCCGGCGCAGTACATCATGAGTTATCAGGTCGCCGTTGCATCAGCCGGAGGAGACGACGCCACAATGGCGAAGTCTTTCATCATCGCACTAGAGGGCCCAGCACTCACCTGGTTCACCAGATTGCCTCCGCTGTCCATTGATTCGTGGAGAAGTCTCAGGGACAAGTTCCTCCTCAACTTCCAAGGCTACCGTCCAGACACCGACGCTTTGGCCGAGCTCTCGCTTTGCAAACAGCTGGAAAAAGAGACTCTGCGTGAGTATTACCGCAAGTTCTTAACACTCAAGTCACAGCTGCCCTCTGTCGACGACCAGATCGCTATCCACTACGCCATCAATGGCCTTCGGGCTGGCGTCCTCTACAGCCATTGTATCAGAGATCCACCAAAGAGCTTGCAGGAGCTATATCAGCTCTTCGAAAAATTTGCCAAATCCGAAGAGCTCCACCAGCGCAAGGTTGAGTCACAGCGGAAGCCCAAAGATGCCCCGCAGTCCAGCCGCACCTGGACGAGGACTCCGCAACCAGACTCCGGTCGAGATGGCCGCAGTCAACAGCAAGTGCACAACATCGTCAACCAACAGCCTGCTGCTGATCCCCCTCGCCGCCAGGAATATCCCCCTCAGGGCCGCGGAAACGGAACTCGCGGCAGGGGTCGAGGGCGGGCGCAACAGCCGCCGCGCCGATTCTATTGCCTTTTCCACGGCGAAGACTGCGCCCACCAGACCAAAGACTGCCCCGAGACGAAGGCCACCAGAGACAGAATGGCGCGGGCGCAGCCAGCCGACAATCCCAGAATTGTCGCGCATAATTACCAGCCACCCCCTCCACCATATATCCACGCTCCCGCTCCGCATCCACCGCACCACGCTTACCAACACCATCAGGAAGTACAAATCGTACCTCCTCCACCCCCACAGCCACACCAGCAACACCAAAACATCCCCCACGCCCCAAAACAGGAAGACTTCGCCGATCAACCATATCGCGGAGTCATCCACATGATAACGGGGGGGTCCAGTACTGACTTCGACACCAAGCGGCAAAAGCGGGACCACTACCGCAGCATCAACCACGTCGCCGTCACTGGCCCAGTCGTGCACACGAAGTGGTCCCACATACCGCTAACCTTCGACGCACGAGACGTCGACCTACGCAGCGCCCCCCACATCGACGCTATGGTCATCAATTGCAGCGTGGCAGGCTGGGACTTACACAAAGTCCTAGTCGACAACGGCAGTCAGGCGGACATCATCTTCCTCCACGCCTTCGACCGCATGGGTATAAGCCACAGCTTGCTGAAGCCTTCGGACAACCCGTTGTATGGTTTCGGCGGCAAGGGCACCTTTCCAGTTGGCAAGATAGAGTTGCCCCTCTCCTTCGGTGTAGCGCCCAATGCCCGGAGTGAGCAAGTAACCTTCGACATTGTCGACATGGTATATCCATACAACGCCATCATGGGCCGGGGATCCATCAACAAGTTCGAAGCCGCCATCCACGGGTTGTACCTATGTATGAAGATACCAGGCCCGCTAGGCGCCATCACAGTCTACGGCAACCAGCAGACGGCGCGCAACATTGAGCGGGACTTCGTGCCCGGTCAGAGAAACGTACACTGTCTCATAACCCAGCGCGAGGTCCCTGCGCCGGCCAGCCCAACCGACAAGCAGCACGACAAGGCACAGTTGCAGTGCCAAGACGGGACCAAGACTGTCCCCCTCGATCAGGCCACGCCCAAGCAGACAGTAACTATCAGCGAAGACCTCACCTCACTTGAAGAAGAGAGACTTCTCTGCTGCCTGGCCAAGAATAAAGATGTCTTCGCCTGGTCTGCCCTCGATCTGGTCGGAGTCAGCCGAGCCATAATTGAGCACAGCTTGGGGATTGACCCTTCGGTGCGACCCAAAAAGCAGAAGCGTCGCAAAATGTCAGACGAAAAGACAGAGGCCGCCAAGGCAGAGGTGCATCGCCTCCTGGAGGCTAAATTCATCGAGCCAGTGGCTTACCCCACGTGGCTCTCCAATGTTGTGATGGTGCAGAAAAAAAGCGGAAAATGGCGCATGTGCATAGACTTCACCAGTCTCAATAAGTCCTGCCCAAAAGACAATTTCCCGTTGCCGCGGATCGACAAAATAGTCGATAGCGCGGCCGGATGCGAGGTCATGTCTCTCCTCGACTGCTTCTCCGGCTATCACCAGATATACATGAAGGAGGAAGACAAAGCCAGCACCAGCTTTATAACACCCTTCGGCACCTATTGCTTTGTCAGAATGCCGGAGGGTCTCAAGAATGCCGGATCCACCTTCTCCAGACTCACCAAAACAGTGCTCGAGGGGCAGGTCGGCAGAAATATATTCACATATGTGGACGACATCGTCGTCGCCAGCAAGAATAAGGAGGACCATCTCGCTGACCTGGCAGAAACATTCGCGAACATGCGAGATGCACGACTCCGTCTAAACCCGGAAAAGTGTGTTTTCGGTGTTCGCCAGGGCAAGATATTGGGCTACCTGGTGTCCCACCGGGGCATCGAGGCCAACCCAACCAAGATCCAGGCCATCGTCGATATGTCGCCTCCGCAGTCGGCCAGGGACGTCCAGCGCCTGACGGGCAGGATGGCCGCGCTCAACAGATTCATCTCCAGGTCCGCCGAGCGAAGTCTTCCATTCCTCAAAACACTCCGCGGCGTGAAGAACTTCGCCTGGGGACCGGAGCAAGCAGCGGCCTTCGCCTCATTAAAACAGTACCTGGCGGAGCTGGCCATCCTCACAAGCCCAGACTCCTCGCTCCCCTTATTGCTCTATGTCGCGGCTTCGCCGCACGCGGTCAGCGCGGCACTGGTACAGGAGCAGACAGTTGAGGGCGCGGTCAGACAGTGCCCTGTCTATTATGTCTCCGAAGTCCTGACACCGTCCAAATGCAACATGACAGAGCTGGAGAAGATTGCCTACGCAGTTGTTATGTCCTCGCGCAAGTTGCGCCATTATTTTGAAGCATTTAAGGTCCGTGTCACCTCAGACAGGGGGCTCGGCGAATTATTCAGGAACCCGGAGGCATCAGTGAGGATTGCCAAGTGGGCAGCCGAACTCTCCGGCTACCACATCAGCTTCGAGCCCAGGACAGCTATCAAGTCGCAAGTCCTGGCAGACTTCGTCGTCGACTGGACAGGGCCAATAACACAGCCGGACCCATCCACAGAAAAGGTCTGGACTATCCATTGCGACGGTGCATGGTGTCATGCGGGGGCAGGCGTCGCTGCAGTCGTCACCTCACCAGTCGGAGTCAAACACAGATACGCAGCACGCCTCAGCTTTGCTCTGGAATCTGACAAATGTATAAACAACATAGCAGAGTATGAAGCAGTCATCCTCGGTCCCCGCAAGCTAAGGGCCCTCGGAGTCACCACATGTATCATCAAAACAGACTCCAAGATAGTTGCCGGTCAGGTCGAGAAAGACTATGCAGCAAAAGACCCCGCGCTCATGCAATACCTCGCGGCTATCCGAAGTCTCGAGAGACAGTTCAAGGGATTCACCCTACAGCATGTTGATAGGGCCAAGAACGAGGAGGCCGATGCCTTAGCCAAGGCCGCCGCCAGGGGCGAGCCCCTGCCCTCCGACGTGTTTTTCCACACCATCGGCACTCCAGCTGTCCGGAGCCCCGAAGGGCTCCAGATCACTAATGATAGCGAAGGCCACCGTACAGTCAACCTAATCATGACAGAAGACTGGAGGGCACCAATAACCCTGTTCCTACAGGGGTACTATCATCCAGCCGACGTCAGTGAGGCAAAGCGCCTCAGACATCGAAGCCGGGACTTCGCTCTGATCGAAGGCCAACTGTACAAGAAAGGGGTCAGTCAGCCAATGCTCAAATGCGTCACCGAAACCGAAGGCATGCAGATCCTACGCGAAGTCCACAGCGGCACGTGCGGCTCGCACGCAGGGCCAAGGGCCCTGGCTGCCAAGGTGATCCGTCAAGGGTTTTACTGGCCCGCAATGATCTGCACCGCAAATCGGGTCACGAAGTCCTGCGAAGCCTGCCAGAAGTTCTCCCCTCGGTCAGGCAACCCCTCGCAATATACAAAGCTGATTGCCCATACATGGCCTCTCCAGCGCTGGGGCCTGGACATCGTCGGGCCCCTGCCCACCGCTCAGGGGAATCTTAAGTTCGCCTTCGTGGCTGTCGAATACTTCACTAAATGGATTGAAGCGAGGGCTGTTTCCACAATCACATCAAAGACTGCCCAAAAATTCTTCTGGCAGAACATCGTTTGCCGCTTCGGAGTACCGTCCGAGCTAACAGTCCACAACGGCAAACAGTTCGACAGCCAAGATTTCAAGGATTTTTGTTTTTCCATCGGCACCAAGCTTGCCTTCGCTTCAGTCTATCATCCGCAGTCCAACGGGGTCGTGGAGCGCGCCAATGGGAAAATATTCACAGCTGTCAAAAAGATGCTCCTCGATGAAAGAAAAGGCAGGTGGACCGATTTATTACCAGAGGCAGTCTGGGCGCTCAACACAACCGAGTGCAGAGCGACCGGGTTCACTCCTTTCCGCCTTCTATACGGATCGGAGGCAATGACCCCGCAAGAAATAAAGCATGGGTCCCCGCGTACAGTTCCGTCAGCCGTCCCCGACGTGGATGAGCCAACTTCAAAAGATCTCATTGACGGAGACCGGGTCTTCGCCTTACAGGCCCTGAACAAATATCAGGCCCAGACCAAAGCATGGCGCGACCGTGCAGTCATCCCGAGGGAGTTCAGCGAGGGGGACCTCGTACTCATCCGAACAGCTCGGACGGAGTCCAAGGGCAAATTGGAGCCCAAGTGGGAGGGCCCCTTCATAGTCAAGTCAAAAGCTTCCCCCAGTGCTTACAGGCTCACAACGCCAAGCGGCGAGGACCTAGAGCACTCCTGGAACGTCGACAACCTTCGCAAATTTTTTGTTTGACCCATTTAGGGCCGATTTCGCCCTTGTAATTCGCCACAAACAATCTTGTACCGGCCCGCACTCTTTTCCTCCCGGGGGGTGAGGTTTTTAACGAGGCGGAGCCATGTAATATATGTGAGAAAAAATCCCCCGCAAAAGCATGTGTCGAAAAAAGACCGCAACAACGGTCTTCGGCATTCGACCAATTCGAAGTCACCGCGAGGCTAAGCGCTAGCCACCCTCGCGTGCGACCAATCCGCGCAGAAGTCGCCTAAGGGTGCAGCCGGACTTAGCACAACAAGTGCGCAAAAAACGAAGTCTATCGCGAAGACTATCCGCGCAGAAGTCGCCTAAGGGTGCAGCCGGACTCAGCACAACAAGTGCGCAAAAAACGAAGTCTATCGTGAAGACTATCCGCGCAGAAGTCGCCTAAGGGTGCAGCCGGATTCAGCACAACAAGTGCGCAAAAAACGAAGTCTATCGCGAAGACTATCCGCGCAGAAGTCGCCTAAGGGTGCAGCCGGACTCAGCACAACAAGTGCGCAAAAAACGAAGTCTATCGCGAAGACTATCCGCGCAGAAGTCGCCTAAGGGTGCAGCCGGATTCAGCACAACAAGTGCGCAAAAAACGAAGTCTATCGCGAAGACTATCCGCGCAGAAGTCGCCTAAGGGTGCAGCCGGATTCAGCACAACAAGTGCGCAAAAAACGAAGTCTATCGCGAAGACTATCCGTGCAGAAGTCGCCTAAAAGGTGCAGCCGGACCAAGCACAAACGCGCAAAAATCCGAAGTCTATCGCAGGAACCGCCTAAGGGCGCAGCCAGCACAGTATAACAGAAAGCAGAAACGACAGCAAGACCAATCAATCAATCACACCAGACAAAGTACACAGCGCCCTCGCAGGCACAGGCACGCGAGGGCACACAACTCCATTTTACAAGCCTTTACACATACACAAGCGAGGGCACCACGCCCTACATCGGCTCAACCTTAGGAATAATCCCCATCTCTCTATAATTAAATAACATTATCCTAAGCTCCTCACCCGCAAAAAGGCTTCGCAGCTCCCCTTCCCCTACACCCGAGGCGGCCGGCAAAGACAGCAGCTCCTGCCGGCCAGCCCTACTAACGCGAAGCCGAGCCCCTTCCTCCGCACTAATCCTACGCTTTGCAACCGCCCTTCGTCGTCGGTGCCCGGTGCTAGGACCGGGCACGCCTGGCGCGTCCGCAGCATGTGGTGCAGCCTCCGCCGCAGCCACGTCCAAGGCCGCAAAATAATCCAAGTCCTCCTCCGACGACTCCTCAGTCCACTCAACCGAGCTCCCAGAGTCAGTAACATCAAAAAACTCAGAAACAGACCCACCACATTCATTTCCATCTTCCGCGGTCGAAGCCGCCAAAAACTCAGTGGTAGCGGTTGCGTGCGCAGGCCCAAAATCTTGAACCTGCGCAGCAACCAAAATTCAGTACAACATCCAAAAATCCCTCAACCCTAAACACCACCTATGCCACCTGCGAAGGCCCGGCCGCTGCGGGAGCCTCCGCCGCTGCCTCTGCTGGATCCTCAGCGCTCGGCACAGCAGCTGCGAGGGCATCTGGCGCGCCTTCGGCCACCTTTGGGGGAAGGTCTTCGCCGGCCGCGGCAGATGCAGGAGCGCCCGGTGCATCTTCCGCAGTCTCCGGGGTCGGTCCCGGGGCGACTCCAGTCGCGGCCTCCGCAGGGGTCGTCTCCGGCTCAGGCAGCTCGCTGTTCAGCGCCCCGAAGTCGTCCACCCGCTCGCCGCGCTCCGCCTAAAACAAAACGCACAAAAACTCAGCAAACACACGCACAGACCGCATCCAGCACACGCCGGGCAAACGACAACGTTACCTGAGCCCTCGCAGCCTCGGCCCGCGCCCGGACCACCTCACGACCGTATGAACCCCACATCCGGTCATAGAGGGCCCCGGCGGATTCCTTCACCACGGGGTCTTCGACCTCAAAGATATCACGCCCAAAATCCTCATCCACCTGGTCGAGGGCCTCAAAGTGCCGGCAGCCTTCGCGAGAGAGCGCGTTCATCGCTGCCTCGCAGGTGACCAGGGAGGTGAACGCCATCAACCCCGCCAAGACAGTGGGGAGCTCCTGCAGTTCCTCCTGCACCCATTCCAGACAGCGAAGCCCGGCCTCTCGCTCCGGCACCTCGAAGTCACCCGTCCGCACACCCAGCTCGCGATATGAAGTCATGAGCTGCGTGCGCGTCCGTTCGGCCTCCGCTCGCATCGCGGCCTCGGCCCCCTCCGCGCGGCTCTCCTGGGCAGTAAGCCGCCGCTGCAGCTCTCCGGCGAGCTCCTTGGCGATATTGCCTTCCGCCCGCGCCAGCCTGGCCTCCGCCTGCGCAGCCTGCTCTTTGGCGATGGCTTCGTTGGCCTCCCTCCTCTCCCCCGCCAGCTGGCGCCGGAGGTCAGCCTTCTCCTTCTCAAGGGCGGCCACCTTCTCCGCCAGTTTGCGGCACTTGCTGTCGGAGGCCGACTTCTCACGGACAGCGTCCGCATGTTGCGTCCGAAGTCTCTCGACCTCGGCAGACAACGCTGCCGTAAGGGCCCCCGACGCAGTGCGGCTGGTGAAGTCAGCCACCTGCAGAGCACACGTAAGGTCGTTGTTTAAAAAAAAATGCATAGCTCGGCGGACCTGACTCAGCGCCTCCGTCGCTCGACTCAGCGCCTCCGTCGCTCCCTTCAGCCGACGGGTCGCCACGCCCGCCTCGTCTCTGACCAGCGCGAGGGCAGACACCTCGCCTCCGGCGCCAAGGGTCTCTCCCCCCGCCTTCGGCGCTGGCGCAGCCGTTGCGATCGCCGCGCCAGGCACAACTAGAGCAAGCGGGCCCTCGTCCGACCCTGCAACGCGTCAACAAATTAAAAAAAAAAGAGAAAAAAAAGGCATATATATATTCACATAGACTTACCCCCAAGATAATCATCCACATCAATCTCGGTGCCGAAGTCGGCAACGCGTTTGCCAGGCGGCGGTAGCGATCGGGCCGCCTTCGCAGCCTCCGCCACCCCGCTGACAGACGGCACCACCTTCGACAGCTTGGGGCCTCCGGCGCCCACCGTCGTCTCCGGCGCCTTGCCAGGCGCGGAGGCGCCCACCTTCGTCGGCAGCGGCGGCTTGCCTCCGCCAGAGGCCTCAGCCTTCGCCGTTCCCCGATGCCTTTTCGGCCGGGCTTCGTGAACCCTCACAGTCGCCTGGCGTTTTCGCGCCGCGCCTTGGCGATCCTTGTCCATCACTGCCCACACAACATGACCGATATTTCGCCCATAAGGAAAAACTTTCCACCGATGAACCATACGAGATGTAAAACAGTCCTCCTCAGCCGCGCAGGGGATAGGAATGTTTTTAGGCCAACAACCCCCGGTAACCCTCAGCATCCGAGCCGAAGACTCCCGGAGCTCGGGCGAAGACATCCTCTCCCCCGGGGCCGCACACGTCCTCATTAAATCTCTAGCGAAACTATCAGACACCCCAAGTCTTCCCATCGCAGTACCTAATTTTCTCTTTTTCGAGGAGGCGGCGGCCACCAGCGCAGGGTCGCCTCCAGTCTCCACCGCCGGCTTCTTCCCACGGCGGTCCGCTTCGTCTTGACCAGGGTAACCGTCGTACGGCAGTTGATTTAATTCGAAGACCCTGTTCAAACGTTCATTTGACCCGCGGATGTCAAAGCTGCGCTGGCCTTCCGTCCTCGGCACGTAACGCCCCACGAGCCGCACCGCCAAGCCCTCCGCATCACGCACAAAGGCGGCCGGGTCACGGTTTCGTAAATTCAGTGCGAAGGCAGGACTTCGCACCACCCTTCCTCCGTGAAAGGGCATCTGGCGAGGGCATACTTCGCCCAGCGCCCAGCCGTGCGCCAAGGGCCAGACCCCGTACGCCACGAACTCTTCAACTAAATCTCGACCGCTGCTCTGACCGGCGGCGCACCGAAGGGCCCCTTCGTCTGCATCCTCTTCTGCCACTTCATAAGGTGGATACGCAGAGTAATAGTGAGAGCACATTAAGGACACGGGGAGCCCTTCATGGCCTTCGACAGTAGCCTCAGCAACATAAAACCAAAATTCATTCCAATTGCCCCACTTGTTGCGGGCGCACGGGACCAACTCCACTACTGGCATTGTGGTCTTGCCGGTCTTCGGCGTGAATGTGCATGACCCGAACTGGGCAACCCCGTCCTCAACCATCCTTTTCTGCCAATGCAAACAATAATTCTTCGCAAAAACTTCAACTGACGGCTGTCCGCCGTACGAAGTCGTCGCCCAGACATACTTCGCCAGCGCCACTATGGCGTTCGGTGTCAGCTGATGTATTTGAACGCTGAATCTACGCAGGACTTCGCTGACAAAACGGTGCGCAGGCAAGCGGAGTCCGGCGACGAAGAACGCCTCGAAAACAACCAACTCGCCCTCCGGCTCGGGGACTTCCTCCGTCCCCGGAGCACGGGCGACCCCGCCGCCAAAGTAGCCCAACCGCTGCATATCTTCAATACGGGTTGACGTCATCCGTGACACACCAAATTCAACAGAGTCGCCGGCGCGCAACTCCTCCACCTCCACGTTACTCAACGTCTCCTCAGACGAGGCGGCGGCCGGCGACGCGGCGTCGGCGGAGGAAGAAGAGGATGGCATTGCTACGTACCGTCGTCGGCGGCGGGCGGTCTGCTTCACTCGAGCCAGAACGCCGGCGAGCTAAGGGAGCAGCGGAGGAAAAGGAGCAGCAAGACGGCGGGCGGCTAGGGTTTTACGGAGCGCGGAAGGCAGAGTTCAAAAAGCGCCGCCCCCGCCCCCTTTTTATAGGCGGGGCGCGGCTCTTCGGGAAACCCGCAATCCGATAGGCCACGACGCTTCGGGAAACCCGCAATCCAACAGTACGCCGTCCATCAACGATCACATCAAAAACCCCCGCGGAACCACTTCGAGCGAGGGCAGCGTCTCCGCCATCTAGCGACGTCTTCGGCACCAGGTGACTTTGTCGAACTGGTCCCTCGGAGGGCAAATGTTGGGGCGAAGGCAAAGACGCCACCCTTCGCTCGAGGCCTTCGCTGCAGCCGCTGGTCCGACAGAGACAAAGCGGGCAGGGACACCCTTCGCAGGACTCGGCACTTTGACGAAGGCCTGCGGCGACGTCCTACCACGGCGCGTCCTCGTTCAGTCCCAAGGCCCACGTGCGATCTGGCCCATTGTAACGGGCCCCGCGTGGCCGCCTCTGTATTACGGGCCTAACTTGTAAAGGAGTACTTGTAATTACGGTCTGTAACCCTGCTTTATGGGAATATTCTGGGGATAAAATAGGTGTCTGAGGGCACATGCGTCCTTAACACAAGACGCTGGGCACTCAGATACCTATAAATACCCCCGCACAGTGCCCGTGAGAGGCTAGATCAACAGAGCTATTGCCCCCGTGCACGTAACCCTGTTGTCACCACCGTTCACCCTTGTTGGCTTTCTTGCTGCTGAGAGCGAGTTCCAACACCTCTTAAAGCTGATGAGTGGATAAGAGTAATGGAGCAGGAGTTTGGATTGGTCCGTTGCACGGAAACACAGAAGCCATTATTTGCTGCCCAACAACTAAGAGGGCCTGCCAGTACTTGGTGGGCAAATTTGGTAGCAGTTCAACCGGCTGGACATCAAATCACCTGGGAAGAATTCAAGCTAGCATTCCGTGAACACTATGTTCCAGAGGGAGTGCTTCACATGAAACAAGAGAAGTTCATTCGACTAAAACAAGGGGGAGATACCATAATGCAGTATCTCAACAAGTTCAATCATCTGTCCCAGTATGGCATCGATCAAGTAAATATTGATCTGAAGAAAAAGAATTGCTTCATGAGGGTACTTAATGACAGGCTTCAGAGGAAAATGGCAACTAGTCTGGACCTTACTTATAGCAGAGTTGTTAGCACAACATTGGTCGTAGAAGCCAAGAACACAGGCCATGGAAAATCAAAGGGATTTGGAGGTGACAGGTCTAATCAGGGACCTGAGAAACGAACTAGGTTGGTAATCCGACCTTTTAATCATAATCATTCTTCGCCTCGTCCACCCTCCTATCTATTCAAACAGCCTGTTTTCATTCGTCCTACCACTGCCCCCACTTCTACAAATCAGCCGAGTGCCCCTGGTACTCGTTTCCCCGCTCTTCCTAGTTCTTCCACTGGATGCTTTAATTGTGGAAAGTCCAGACACTTTATAAAGGACTGTCCATACCCAAAGCAGAATAAATTCAACAATCAGCAGAACTCTAGGAGCTCCACTCAAGGAAAGGGGAACATGGCTAGTACTTCAATGGGCAAAAATGTCAAGAAAACAGGACGGATATATTATACTCAAGTGGCAACAACACCGAAGGGCGAGTCGGTAATGATGGGTATGTTCCTTGTTGCCAACCACCCAGCAGTTATTCTCTTTGATTCTGGTGCTTCACATACTTTCATAAGCAAGAATTTCGTGGAAAAGCATTGCATTCCTTGCACTGAATCAAGGGAAGGATTTATTGTCCATTCACCTGGGGGACAAATATTTACTAAGGAAGTAGCCTTCCATGTGCCAATAACATTGGCTAAATGGGAATTTCCCACCAACATGATTGTTTTAAAAGGCCAAGACATAGATGTAATTCTGGGCATGAATTGGTTAGCGCAGCATAAAGCTATCCTCAATACTGATTTAAGGACCATCAAATTGATCCATGGACATGAAGAGATTTTCTTGTCCATCCTTGTAGCTGTCCTAGCCAAACCATTTGGACGGGTTTATGAAGCTATCATACCAGAAATCCAGGATATTCTGGTAGTATGTGAATTCCCGGATGTCTTCCCTGAAGATCTGCCTGGATTACCTCCAGAAAGGGACGTAGAGTTTGTGATTGAACTGAAGCCAGGTACAACTCCTATTTCGAGAAGGTCATATCGAATGCTACCTAATGAATCGGCAGAACTCAAGACTCAACTCCAAGATTTGCTTGAGAAGGGATTCATTAGACCCAGTTCATCACCTTGGGGATGTCCCGCAATTTTCATCAAGAAATGGATCAAACACTTCGAATGTGCGTGGACTACAGACCCCTTAATGAGGTCACTATCAAGAACAAGTACCCTCTTCCCCAGATCGATATTCTATTCGATCAACTTACTGGAGCTCGGGTATTCTCCAAGATTGACCTCAGGTCGGGTTATCATCAGATCCGTATTCGACACGAAGATATACCCAAGACCGCATTTACTATGCGGTATGGATTATTTGAATATTTGGTTATGTCCTTCGGATTGAAAAATGCTCCAGCCCACTTCACATATCTAATGAACTCGGTGTTTATGCCCGAGTTGGATAAATTTGTGGTGGTCTTCATTGATGACATCTTAATCTATTCCAAGAATGAAGAGGAGCATGCTAAACATTTACGGATCGTGTTAACGTGCTTAAGGGAACACCAATTATATGCTAAATTCAGCAAATGCACGTTTTGGTTGGAGGAAATCCAATTTTTGGGACATGTATTATCTGCAAAAGGAATTGCGGTTGACCCCAGCAAGGTCAAGGATATTCTAGACTGGAAACCGCCGACTACAGTACATCAAGTTCGAAGTTTCCTTGGACTAGCTGGCTATTACCGCAGATTTATTCTGGATTTCTCCAAGATTGTGAAACCAATCACATGTTTGTTGAAGAATGATACAAAGTTTGACTAGTCCTCGAAATGCAATGAAGCCTTCGAGCAGCAGAAGATATTATTGACCACTGCTCCGGTATTAGCTCCACCGGACATTGAAAAGCCTTTTGATGTATACTATGACGCATCAGGCAGTGGTCTCGGATGTGTCTTAATGCAGGAGGGCCGAGTCATAGCATATGCTTCAAGACAGTTACGCCGGCATGAGGAGCACTATCCAACTCATGACTTGGAATTAGCTGCAGTTGTTCATGCCCTCAAGATAAGGCGTCATTATCTGCTGGGAAATATCTGCCATTTATATACAGATCATAAAAGTCTGAAGTATATTTTTACCCAGTCAGAACTAAACATGAGGCAGAGAAGATGACTTGAGCTGATTAAGGATTATGATTTAGAAATCCATTATCACCCAGGAAAGGCCAATGTGGTGGCAGATGCACTGAGTCGCAAGGCTTCCTGCCATTCTCTTACAGTAAGGACCCCTGACATCACATTATGTCAAGAAATGGAGAAGTTAAACCTGGGAATGATACAACATGGAAGTTTGATCCAATTAAAGCTTGAGTCAGTTCTTCTGCAAAAGATTATTGATGCCCAAAAAAGTGTCAAAGGTATGAAGCATATTCATGAGAAAATAGAAGCTGTCAAAGCTAATTGTTTTAGAAAGGATGATTAAGGGATACTATGGTTTAATGATCGCATAGTTGTGCCTAAGGATGCGGGAGTCCGCCAGCAAATTTTGGATGAAGCTCATCTTAGTCGATATTCCATTCATCCCAAAAGTACTAAGATGTATCAAGATTTAAAGCAACACTATTGGTGGACAAAAATGAAGATTGAGATTGCACGCTGTGTGGCGAGATGTGACACCTGTAGACGTGTCAAAGCAATACATATGAAGACTACTGGTCCACTGCAATCTTTGCCCATCCCAACTTGGAAACGGGAGGACATTAGCATGGACTTCATTGTGGGATTACCCAGGACGGCTAAAGGTTTTGACTCTATCTGGGTTATAATTGATCGACTTACAAAAATAGCCCATTTTCTACCGGTTAAGACATCCTATCTGGTCCTCACCTATGCCCGGATATATATTGCCCGTATTCTCAGTTTGCATGGAATTCAAAAGACCATAGTGTCGGACACCACAATTTGTATCCAAATTCTGGGAAGAACTTCACAAATCTCTGGGTACTAAGCTGCTCCACAGTTCGGCCTATCATCCTCAAACAAGTGGATGCTTTAATTGTGGAATCGTGCGCCGGGGGCTTGAATCGCGCGCTCGCCGGCGATGGCGTGGCGCGGATGGGGCGGCGCCGCCACGTTAGCTTGGGGGAAGTGGTGGCGCTCGCACACCGTTAGATCAGGATTGGGCGACGGGGATTAAGTTGAGTGTAACTCTTCGGCCACGACTGGTGATGGCCGTTGATCGCTCTCTGGATGGCTGAGATTAGATCTGGATCTCATAAAACCATAGCCGTCAATCTCAGATCCAGCGATCCTGGATGCGTGCCGGTTCGTTTTGGTTCGGATTTAATCTGGTGCGCTCACATCTAATCCAACGGCCGAGATCTGATGATACCCGTTCGCCGTGGTTAAACTGTAAAAGAGACCCTCTGTTTTTGTGAAACCAAACCCGCCGTCCTTCGCCACTATTCCCTATGTCTTGGAAAAGTTACCCCGAGGCCCCTGCCTTTATCAGTATTGATGCGCCTAGTCCAGAACCGTATAGAACTAGAGAAATTAAATTTTAAATGGATTTTTAATATACAAATTAGTGCTAGAACTTGTAAAATTTATAGAAAATTCATTTGTAGTCCAAATCACTCCATTACAGTTCCTAAAATTTTGTAATATTATTCTCTATCACTTAGAGTCTCTGTTTGGACATGACAACAGTAAGAAAAATAATTTCCCACTTAATCCTATGTTAAGCACATAAAACCTTTGGAAATTCATATCTTAAAATCTATAACTCCAAAAATTATGATTTCTGTTCCTAGGATTTTATTTTAATGTGTAGATTATTATTATGTATTTTGTTTACATGTTTGGTGCGATTGTAATTTTCTCTATATACTGTGCTTGTTTGTATTGTGGCGAGTAGAAGAACCTGTGGCCGAGGATCCTGGTGACCAACAGATAGAAGTAGCTGAGCAGGAGCTCATTGAAGGCAAGTTGTGCCCTTGATTCACTTTTGTTACCCTTCCTTATAATCATTTACCATGCATATGCTTAATTTTGATGGGACCCAATAGATCACCCGAGTCTGTTTATCCATTTTACCTTGTTATCCCTGAATCACTTGGCTAGTTTTGCTATTCTTTACATGGTTTTGGGATAATATTTCATTATATCCATGTTCTAGTTATTTTGTCATTCTATTTATGTTCATGTCAAGATCATTAATGTTAATTGGAACATGGAGCTTAACTTGAGAAACACGTGCCACCACAAGAGTTTAATTCAAGCCCCTTTCGGCCTATCATCCTCAAACAAGTGGACAGACTGAGAGTGTGAATCAAATACTCGAAGACATGTTGTGGGCATGTGTCCTGGAGTTTCCACAAAAATGGGATGAATGTTTACCATTGGCAGAGTTTTCATATAACAATAGTTATCAAGAAAGTATTAAGATGGCACCATTTGAAGCATTGTATGGTCGACGGTGTCGGACACCCTTAAATTGGTCAGAACCTGGAGAAAGGTGGTTTTTCAGGCCTAACATGGTTAAAGAGACGAAAGAAAAAGTCCAATGAATCATACACAACTTGAAAGAGGCACAAGCTCGGCAAAAGAATTATGCGGATAAGAGACGACAACCTCTGGTCTTTCAAGTTAATGATCATGTATACCTGAAAGTGTCACCAATGAAGGGTGTGAACCGTTTCGGGATAAAAGGGAAATTGGCACCTCGGTATATTGGCTCGTTCCTTATTCTTGAACGATACGGACCAGTGGCTTACCGACTTCAGCTACTAGAAGCATTATTTGCAGTACATAATGTGTTCCATGTATCTCAATTGAAGAAGTGCCTTCGGATTCCGGATCAAACCATTGATGTGGTGGATGTGGTCTTAGAACCAGACTTGACATATTTAGAACATCCTATTCGAGTCATGGATCAGAAGGACAGGATCACCCGAAAAAGGACTCTTAAATTCTATAAACTACAATGGAACCAGCATACGGAAGATGAAGCTACCTGGGAGACGCAAGACTTCTTGGAAAAGCATTTTCCTGGGTTCTTAGCTTCATGTATCTTGTAAGATATGTACATCAAGTGTAAAGGAGAAATAAACCCCCATACCACCCCTGCCCTGTAAGACAAATAAGGAAATAAAGATGTGACGTGTTTCCTTTTCCATTACTTGCCCTAGGACCTTAAATCTCGGGACGAGATTCTTTTATGGGGGGAAGGATGTAACACCCCTGGTGTTACTAGCACTAAAACTTGAGCATAACATCATGTGCATTGACATTTCATATTGTTTGTTACACCTAGAATGCATTCACTAGGTAAAAATTTCAAAGAAGTTGTGATGATAAGGCTTGGTGTGCTATAAACCCTAGGGTAGAGTACTTAACCCTGGAAATAAGGCTCATGGATGCAAGTGAAGCCCAACTAAGTAAAAATCTCAAAGTTATTAGAAATGTTCACAAGATATCAAAGTTGATAGACTTTTGTGGCACAAAAACCCTAATGTGCCTAAAACCCTAAAAACAAAACCTAGAAACCCTAATTGAAACCCTAGGGGGGTAGATATAAATTTTGTGCACTTTTGGACCAAAGTGCAAATATCAAAGTAAAAGAGCACCTCAAACCAAATATATTTCATATTGTATAATTTGCAAGTTAAAATGGAATTTGGACTTAATTGCAAAATACCCCTTGAATACTATGTGGTTAAGTTCTGAAATTCAGTGTTTTGAAGCCAACTTTGGAGCTCTATATCTCTAATTCTACAAGGATTTTGCCCTAGGTCAACACCTCAAATTTATAGAGCTATGATAGGAGTATAACTTTTCTTAAGTAATTGAGCCTTGATGCTATGCAAAAACTGGAGTAAAATGCACAGAAAGTTTGGCTGTCAGTCGAGTCAAAAGACTGAATTGTGACTGACAGTGAACACTGAAGAACTTTCGGGTGGATTTGAGCTTAATCCAGTAAGTAAATGGCTAGAGTTTCTATAGTCGAATTATAGCTGGACTATAAGGCAACAACTTTGTTACAAATGGATTAAGTAGTTATTACATGAAAATTGAAGATCCAGGCTCCTGAAATCGCTCTGTCAGGCACCCTGATGAGAAATCTGACGCTATAGTGTGTGTAGAAAGATCTTCAGATTCATCCCCCTCGCCGCTGGTGACCCTCACATCGTGATCCGCGCCGCCGCCACGATTCGTGCCCTCTGGCATGGCGATAATCACGGCGGAGTAAAGATCTTGGCACCGGATAGGTTTGGACGCGGTCGCTGGTAAACTCGCTGTACCCACTTGGACTACGGCTGGCCAGGATGATCTTCACCGCTGTTAGCCTCTTAACGATCATGCTCCACGCGTCTTGGAAGCTTAGCACGTTGCAGTGATCCTGTGTAGCAAGCTCGTCCATCGCTAGAGGACTTGCCACGGGGAGAGCCACGATATCACCTGCGCCAGTGACCTTCCCTCTCTTTGGCTGCCAGCGCTTCTCTTCAAAATTCGGAGCCACCGCCCTCGGACACTATAAATTGAGCGTGCCGCTAGCTCATTTGGGTCATCATGAAGCCAGAGCACCCGCCCTTGCCTCCGATTAGCCACCATAACTCTCTAATTCCTCTCTTCCCCCAAATCGGGTTTCCGTGCCACCGTGAACGCCGCGCCGGGGCTAGCTCTCTACAGGTCCGTTCACGCCCTCCTCGCTCTCGCTTCAACACCCCTATATGCTATAAATGCTTATCAGCCCAGCCAATTGAACTAGCCCGTGTTGGATCACCGGGAACACCTCAGATTATCCTCGGTATGCGCCATCACAGTGGACAAAGAGTTTTTGGGCTAGAACTTCGCAATTGCTTGAGGGATTAGTGTCGCCGAGGGTGGAATTAGGTGTTGAGCAACGGAGTGGCATAGTCATTGAGTTTTCCGGCCGGTCTAAGCTTGCCGGAGCCACTGCTCCGCCGTCCGTGGTCGAGGACCTCAACTTGCAAAGGAATAGAAAGGGAGGGGCCTAACTGCGAATGTCAGTGACACAGAGAAACAGTGCTAAAGCCACTTTAAGGGCTTTTCAAATGGCCAGGGTCCTCTGTGCAAACCTGGCAACGCAGGCACGCGCGTGGGCGCGTTTGCCTGTTCAAGGGCCGACTTGGGCCGGTTTCAGCCCATTACTATTCATTTTTTCCCTTTTCTTTTTCTCCAGGCTTAGAGAAATCATAGAAAATTCTAGAAAAATGCTAAAAATACAAGACCAATTTTACTAGACTCCTAAATTCCTATAGCATTTAATAAAAATAGTTCCAAGAATTTTAGTTCAAACTAGGAATTATTTAGTATTTAAGAATGCCAAAACCTAAACTTCTGGAATTTTAAAAATTATTTAATGACTCCAAAAATCATAAAACGTTTTGGATAAACTTAATTTGATAATTAGAACCCATGGGTGAAGTTTGACATGTGTTGGACATTGTTTGATTCCCAAACCCAAAACCCTAGCTCCTTAGGGTAAAACTGTCCAACCGTACTAGGGTGTTGACCTAGAAGACCCTAGTTTCCCTGGTAAACCGTGAAGGAAAGTTGTATTCAAGATACAACTTGATGTATCTCTACTATCATTGCTTTTTCATAAGCATCACATGAGCATTCATGGTTATGTATAGAAAACGTGGAAGAAGTGATTGTTGAAGAAGAGGAGACTGCACCAACAACTGAAAATCCACGTGCCGTGAACTATTTTTATTTTGATATCTGTAGAACAGAGCCCGACTCCCCTACAACACAGGGCAAGCCCCGGTGCATTTGCCACCTCGTTGCTGTTATAAAATCTTTATTACTATGTTTGATGCATTAGGTAATAGGAGTTGTGTGCCAAACTATTGTTGCATTTCCTTCCTTGAAATTGTTTACCATTCCTTGATTACCTGTTTTATTTAAAGGTTTTCTGATGCTTAGTCTTGCTTTAGAAAACAAAAAGGTTTTGTTTTAAACCAAAGGTGATGCTTCAAAGGGAAGGGGATGTGTTCGAAAATAAAACTTGATGGTGGATCCATCATGGCCGTGATGGGTTCAACATCGGACAAGATGTACCTCTGCCAAGTACCAAACTTTGGGTTTAAATAATAAAGCTGAGACCGGGCGGGTGACTTGCACGAGAAAAGAGTCTTAGTGTAGTGTCTCCGTCTGAGTTGATTAAGGACCGTACTGATGTGGGCCTGATGATCGAGGACCTTTTAACTGGTCACATGCCTCATCATGGGTAAGCTTTGCCTCGAGCAGACTAATACCAGAAAGGCCAACACGCAATGGGAGTGGAGAGATGGCGAGAGTAGCGTGTACCCTCCGTGGAAAGAGGCTGGAAGGTGGTGTATCTGTGCTCTCGGTTCTCGTGAACCCGGTCTGGTCTTAAGAAACCCGGTGGCGAGTTGACATATGCAAGGGTTAAGTGCTACATATGTCGTGTGATTGGAGATCCCCAGCTGGGTACTAATCGATTCGGATCGCCGTTACTTCTCGGATATGAAGAATTGGTCACTGACTTACACGTAGCATTCCAGTGAACTAAAAGGGTTGATAAAAGACGGCTAGTGCAGGTCAAGTGCTTGAACTAGGGTAGAAAGAACTCTAGTTACAGGTAATAACTTAACATGCTAATAAAACTGGATTTTTAAGGATCCACTTTTAGTAAGCATTTCTGCAAAACAGAGTCTTTGATACTTGATCGGCCTTACTTTGACTCCCCCAAACCAGCATATCCTTGAGAGTCTCTTCTTTTGACGGGTAAGACTTGCGAAAGTACACTCCGTACTCAGGGTTTTTGAACCCATGTTGTTCTAGGTTAGGAAACAACAGACTTTTGCTGTTTTTGTTCTAAGGTGGTGCCCAAGGAAGAACCTTAGCAGTGAAGTCACGGGAGGATGTTGGCCTCCCACTTGAAAAACAATATACTTTTATGCGGGAGGGGTTTTTGCCTCCCAAGTCTGCAATAATAATACTTTATGCACTCGTACACCCTAGTTTTGTAATAACAATAATACTCTTTCCCTATATTTGAATTAATGTAAATTAAGTTATTGTAATTGATCCCGCTATTCTTTCCTCCGATGTGATGTAATATCTGCATGACGGGTGAAGCGCTCTTGGGCAAGGAAATGAGGATACAGTACCGAACTTGTCGAGTGATTATGTGCATCTACAGGGTTGTCCAAGGTTCGTTGGACAAGGACAACTGTAGGTGGTCCTAATAACTTAGGAGGTTCCGTCACAACGGGTCTTTTGTGCACACTTTGTCCTCACTCATTTCACCCGAGAAAACTTCTCGGTCGGTCACCCATCCCAAATTGCTCGAGGCCAAGCACGCTTAATGTGGCAGAACCGCCCAAGTTATTGGTCCCACATGCACCTGACCTTGTCTCGAAGACTTCAGACGGCTATGCATGTGCACTAGATAACTTAACAGGATCCGTCCGAGTGTCCCAAGGACCTCAGATAAACCACTTACAACCAAGATCGCAAGATTAAGTAAACACGAATCACACACCAACATCTTGCAGCGGAATCTTTTTACAAGGAGTATACAAGTTATAGAATCGGAGTAGTTACAGAAGAATTTCACTTTGAAATACTACAAAACTTTTTGTAAGTTTGAAGTATATGCTAGCTTAAGTGACAATCCTCATAAGAAGATAAATACGGGGTATACTTATATAAGAAGGCCGAGCCCACCGGCACTTAGCACCATTCACAGCAGCACACTTCTATTTTCAGTTCTTTCTCCTGCTTGGGAACCACCCTTGCACAAAAAGAAGCAAAGCTCCATAGGCTCTTCACCTAAAACAACATGGGACAAAGCCCTAAGTATGAAGTGTACTTTCGCAAGTCTTACCCAACTAAGGAAAAAGACTCTCAAGTATATGCTGGATTTAGGAATCAAGGAGAGGCTCTTAGCAAGAATCAACTTAAATACTTTTGCAGAAATAGCTTACTAAAGTGAGTCCTTACTTTCAATATTTTAACGCCAGATTAAATATTAATAGACTCTGGTTGCACATAGTCTAATTTCACCATCCCATCAATACAACATCATTTTTACTCATAATGTTTAGATCCTGACTTAGGTTGTAGGTCGGAGATCAAGTCTCCACTCTCCGGGGATATAACGGCGATCCGAATCGATTTACTCAACTGAGGATCTCTAACCACACGACATATGTAGCACTTAACCCTTGCATATGTCAACCATTCCCACAGATCCTCCACAACGTGAACTGGTCTATGCTAACCAGGAGCATAGTACTCCTCCATCCAGCCTCTAGCCAGGAGGGTACACACTACTCCCACGCCCAGTGCGCGGTTGTCTTTTCACGTATGGAATAGCCGGGTTCAAGCTTACCCTGTCCCATATCCAGGGCATGTGGCCAGTTAAGATAGTCCTTGATCATACAGACCTACATACGTATCCAATCCTTAATTAACCTAGGTGGAGCATCACCTGTTCCTATCCCAAGTCTCGAGTTTAGTACTTCCACCCTTAGTATTGTTTTGTGTTCCTAAGGATGAAAAGAGCATTATACGGAACTTTGCAATAAGATCCCACCATGCTCCCAATGAAAATATTCTTGCAGGTAGAAGCCATCCTTCCTCAGGATAAACCTGAGCTAGGCATAAGTGCAAAGGACAAACTCTATCTGCTTATAAGCAGGGCTAAGCATTTTTTTGTAAATCATATTTTAATACTTCACCAGAAGTATCTATAAAAGGAATGGATTTCAAGGTAGCCAATGCATCAAAGGGTTTCCAAGCAATTCCTATAAACCTAATGCACATTTCACTATACTTAAAATGTGTAAAAATCATTTAAAAACACAAGGAAGGGGTTGCATGCACCGGGGCTTGCCTGGAATAACACTAGGTTAGTGTTTGTTAGACGTCGATCACTTGACGATCAGCCTTTGTTCCGATTCTTGCTTCGTCCATCCATCTTCAGGTTAATCCAACAACATCATCTTGCGGAGAAGCTCACGCTTTCTAGCAATTTGTGGTCGTCTCAGTTCTGGTCCTCCGCGTCACGTGATTAATTATCGTACCTAAATGATTTGCATAATGCACATGAATGCATATAAACAGGAATATCACAAACCTAAATAATGCTACCCGACAACGAATTAAACACCTAGGGGCGAGGCGGTGTATCATTTCATAGGCAACCAGCATGGATCTAACGATATCACACAACGTAATATAACTAAACGACTCAAGTCCGCGAGGACGACGACGAATCCAGTCCGAGCAATCTACTGAATACTTGGCGAACGTCGCGTGGATCTTACCTCATCAAAGCAAAGGTCCCCAGAAAAACATAACCTTGATAGTCTAACGTATTTATACAATTTTAGCACATAGTTCATCAGATTTCGATTGAAATCGGCTCACCGACGCTACTCGTTTCCAAAGAATTTTGAGCTACGACCCACATTTATCCCAGAATATCAACTTAAGTGATCAGCATTCGTCTATGATACCTAGCCGATTAACAACATAATACGACACTATTAAAGCAAATCATTACTTCACCACTACTACATGTGATACATTTTAACAACCATTTAATATAACCACGACCGCATTTATCAGCTATATGAGCGAGACACTAGACTTATTATTCACTTAACCACTCCTCACAACAATAATTATTTTAAACTTGAGTTTCGCTTGACACGACCACGTCATACTTTTGTACACAATCTATTCATCAAACCAATAATTAAGCTAACAGAAAAATGAATTGGCTTACCATACTAAATCTGACGCGCTATCCGCGAACACGGCAAGGATCCTAGTTCAGCCCTTGTGTCGAGCACTTGGTAAATAACACACTGCTAGCTTCATCTTCATCCGACTCTTGAGATTTCTTGATGACACACGGAACGACGACGAGATCGAGTCTGGAGCGAGCTGGCGAGGTGTGGTCGAGCAGGTTAGCATGAGCTCTAGCGACACAGGGTCAAATGGCGAACACGTTCGGCGTGCATACATGAGCCAAACCGAAGGCGAGGAATCGATGAAGTGAAGTTCGTCGACAAGCACCATGGAGGAATCAGCAACGTTGTTGCACACATGGCGCGACGACGAACGACGACAACCGGCATGAAGACCCGACACGACTGAGGAAGGGGTTCGACGGTTCAACGATACCGGCGAGGTCAGCGACGAGCTGACAAAACAAAACTCCATGACGTCGACCGACACACGGACCAGAGAACAATGGCTGGCAGAGGGTGGGCGAGATTCGACGGTGCCCGCGGCCGAACACACAAGGTAACGAGCACACGCTGTGATTTTTGGGGGAAACACGCAGGGGATCCCTATCGACGACGATTGACTGGACCGACGGGCAATGGCCCCAATCAGCAGTGCCGACACATGAAACACCTGTAGGAAACCCTCGCTGCCACAAACGCCACCAAGTGGATCCCCATCCAACCTGGGCGAGCAGGGAGAGCGGAGAAAGGGGGAACTCGCCAAGTCATGGCTGAGGAGAGCACCATGGCCAAGAGGGAAAATCCGAGCGCAGGGGTGAGCAGGGAAGAGCGACCGAGCGGAGCTCGCAGCAGCACGCAGGGAACAGAGCGTGGACGACGGGACCTGGGTGAGCGCAGCAGGGAACCTGATCGCGCGGCCATGATAGGAGCCAAGCGCTGGGACACGGTGGCCAGCGCGCAGGAAGCAAAGCGTGCCATGGGAGGGAGCCGACGAGCTGGAGTATCGGCGAGCCATAGGCGCGGGTGAGCAGAACAGACAGGACACCGGGTGTCAAGGGCTAGCTCCATGGGAGGGAGATCCGTGCTGGGGCAGGGAGGAGCAGAGGCCAGGGCGAACTGTAGGCTGGGCGCGGTCCGAGCGAGGCACATCGGCCATGGCAGGGGAGCAGGGAAAGAGTCCCCTGGCGAGCAGAGAGGGACACTGATCTGGGAGCTCCGGCCATGGGAAGTCAGGGACCGCGGGAGAGGGAGACGGGCGCAGGGAGGAGCGCACAACAGAGGGCGAGCAGGGCGCGTGGAGGAGAAGCCAACGAGCTCGGCTGAGGCTTGTTGAGGGAGAACCGCGACGATGGGGAGGAAGAAGAGCGTGGTGTGGAGGCGAGCTGCCGTGGGCTGCTCAGCCATGGAGATGATGGCCTGTGTTTTGTATTCCCAGCCGAACGTGAGCAGAAGAATATCTACCGAAGAGCGGCGGATGCAGATAACACAGAGAAGATTTTTCTAGTTTCATTTCCCCGTTTCTTAAGAAAATATCGCAGATATTTTGGATCACGATTTTTAGGGATGTATACTGGGTCGACACGCTACACGGATACGCATTTCATTCTCCGAATTTAGCGAACCAAATTATTTACAAATTACTCGCTTTCAGTTCTAGTTACACTAGTCTGGTTTGTGTTGGGGACTTGTTCTCAAATGCTATGAATTAAGAACAAGGCAACATAAAATGTTAAATGTTAATGTCCTTCGTCCGCTGAAGCATTATCTCCCCGAGGATTTAATGAACTTCGGACGAAGGCCATAAACAAAATATCACGAAGGTCACACCTTCGTGATCAGACTTATAAGACAATGAAGAATGAAATATAAAATATGAAACATTGGAGAAAGATATACCAAAAACAGGTAATATAATTCACATATTTTAATATACAAACCTAAATATTAAAACATAATATTTATGTACATTTATATCTTCGTCTTGGCAGAAAACAATAATTCCAGCGTAACGTGTCAGCGATTGCAAGATTGCGTGAATAGTGCAGGGGTACTGTTCACCTATTTATAGGCACAGGGCGCAGCCTGTGTAAAATTACATTTAGGCCCTTTACAATCGGCTACAATAATGACACAAAACATCATGGGTTTTTAAGTCATTTCATCTTTCAGTCGGTTCATCCCTTCGTCTTGAGATCTGTCACTGTGCCGAAGCTTTATAGGTGATAGCTTCGGCGCTGCTTCTGAGAGGATCTACCGAAGGTGTTCTCTTGCTTTAGGATCTTCGGCTACGAAGCACACCCCCAACAGTAGCCCCTTCGCGGTGCTAGATCGTTTTTCGTAACGAGCTTGATCCGTGAAAAAGTCTTCTAGGCTTTGGGATGCCGAAGATCCGAAAAACACCTTCCCTGAGCTCGTTGGCGAGAAACGATTAAAATAATCCGCGCGCGGAGTGGCCCCATCTTGCAGCAGTTACGCACGCCCTGGCAATTCACCTTCTCAGACTCTGTGGCCCACCGTTCAGCGAGTGCGGGTGACTGTTGTCCGGTGTGGAAAACCTTGACGATTCACCTTCCCACCTGTGGCACTATATAAACAGACGGGTAGGTGTGAAGTTACCACAGCATTCATTGCTATTGCACTATTTTGCTGCCAAAATATTGACCAAAGCCGAAGCTATTTACTTTGTTCGAGCTTCATAAAACGAAAGAGCTTCGACAAAGTAAAGAAAAATTTTCAACTTTATTCAAGAAACAAGAAAATCATCAGACGGCCAGAGTGCGTTCCACAGCTAGGGTCCCGCGTGACGGAGAAGAAGCCGAAGGTGCAGAAACTGCCCCAATCTCCGAAGTGATGAAGCGCTCAGGGCTGGTAGCATCGGAGGAAACACCTGCCACTGAAGCAGAACAAGCTGATGTTGAGGAGACTGGGTCTGAGAAGGTGATTATAGCGCAGTGCCAAGTAAACCCAGCCACCTAGATTTTGGGAAATCCACCATCTCCGAAGATGATTTGCTTAAAATGTTGAATTTGGGCTATTTTAATGAAGCAAAGAAAGAGCTAATTCGTTTTGGTCGGGAAGAGACTACTCCGAAGCCAGGAAAGGACGAAGTAGTGGTCTTTAAAAGTTTCTTTAAAGCTGGTTTAAGGTTTCCTTTGAACAAGATGATTGCTGATGTATTGAATAAGTTTGGGATCTACCTTCATCAGCTAACTCCTAACGCTATTGTTAGGCTTAGTGTTTATATCTGGGCTCTCCGAAGCCAAGGGGTGGAGCCATTTGGTGAAGGCTTCTGCCGAGTGCACGAGCTCCATTACCAGACGAAAGCTAGAGGAGATGGGCTACATGAAAATTTTGGCTGCTACAACTTTGCCTATCGCAAGACTACAAAATTTCCAGTGATTAGCTACCGAAGCAAGTGGCCAGCTGGCTGGAAGTCTGAGTGGTTCTACGTCAAAGTTGATGAAGAGAAGGAGAAGCTAGTCCAGAGTCTGTTGGAATTGATCTTCGGAGAGACTAGACCCCGGTGCGACATGACACCAGGGAGTCCGAGCCAAATTGCCCTTGCTGAATTTTGAGTTATTGCAGATCATATCGGCACTAGGGACTTAGTGCAAGAGTTTTTGGCCTTCAGAGTGTTCCCAACTTTGAAGGAATGGGAAATGCCGAAGCTGAAGGGGGAAAAGAAGAAGGGGGAATTTGTTCGTTTGCCTCACCATTACAAATTCAAGAAACATTTCAAAGTGCCTTGCCAATAGTGGCTGGACACAATTGAAGTAATGTGCAATGAAATACTCGGCAATTATTCAAAAAAAGAAGATCAATTGATGACTGCGGCCTTCGGCACCCATCCGAAGCGGAGGTTAAATCGAGTAATGGATGCTCTGGACTTCGAGTATCCCGACTATGAGCGGTTAGACATGGATGCCAAAGGGCAAAAGAGAAAGAGAGTGGCTAGTGCTTTGAATAAAGACGATGAAGAACAATTAAAAAAGAAAAAGCTGAAGCCTGAGCGAAAAATAGATGCTTCGAAGAAGAAGAAAGCTACATCTCCGAAGCAGAAGACAACTGATGAAGAAGAAGAAACTGCTACAACACCCTCTACCACCGACGTGGAGGAAATTCTAAAGGTAATGACTGATCTTTGCCTGTCAAGCTAAGTCCACTAGGGCCACATCTAACGAAGCTTTTTCAGAAGGAAAAGGAGCCCACAAAAACGAAGAGGGCAGCTAGGCCAAAAAAGCAAAGGATCATTACAGTGACAGAAGCCATCGAAGGGACACCACCACAAGCTTCAATTCCGAAGGCCCCAACTGTTGAGAGCACAACAGCTACCGAAGCTACACCTTCGGAAGCCACAGCTGCCGAAGATATTCATTTAGAAAGCACAATTGTTGATATAGATAGTATACTGCTAGACATGGCCGCGGAAGAAGCTGCCGCAGCCACCGAAGAGACTACGACCCCAGAGCCCGAGAAGGAGAAAGAAATAGCCGAAGACACTTCAGAAGATGAAGCTTTTAACTTTCAAAACTTAGTTGGTCAGGAACTAACAAAGGCTGAAAAAGAAGAGCTAAAAGAATATGCTACATCTTGCGGATATCGGCCGGGAGCACTTCTCTTCGGTGGCATTCATGACGAAAGATTAGGCTGTGTCCGGGATTAGACCGATGCGAAGGTTATCGGTACTCTATCAAAGAGTATCGGTTTCCCGAAGCTCGAAACAGATATCAGCCGCTACCGACGACAGCACATCATCAGTAGTTTATTTTATTCCAATTTCAAGGTAAACAACTTTTCTCTGACCTTTATTGTTTTTAATAACGAAGATGTTTTCTAACGAAGGTTGTTTATGTGCAGAGTATGTTGCTGAGCAAAGCTTTGAAAATGTAGCAGGATTTGGAAGATAAAAAACACGAGGTTATAATTGAGAATTTAGAGAGCAAAATAAAGGAGCAATCAACTGCTATTGAAAAGAAAGACTTCGAGCTTCAGACAACCGAAGGCTTATTGGCAGAAGCTGAAGCTAAAATAGCAGAATTAAGTACGAAGCTTCTCTGCCAATCAGAACACTTTGAACAAGAAAAGCAAGAGCTTAATGCAAAATTTGAGGCCGAAGTCCAGAAAAATTCGGATTTGAAAAAATCATTGACAAGCCTTCAAAACAAATGTTTGGAATTCAGTAATTGATGTGTTCAACGGCTGAAGCAGGTCTTCTATTTGGTTGGAGCCAGCAGCGAAAAATTTAATCCTTCGTCTGAAGACCTGCCAGGGGCCTTCAAACATATCGAAGGTGAAATTGATGACCTTGACGAAGTTATAGCTAGACATGGTGACTTCTATGCCCTGGTAGCTTCTCGGGGCACAGCTGTTGCCTTCCTGAAGTCTGGCTACGAACACGGAAAGGTTATCAATAGACCCAATTTCAGCTTATCACCAGCAGATTTGGATAACATTCCCAACCTTGCCCGAAGCATAGCAAATAGATTTATAAAATTGGTATGGACAAAGGGTGGACGAAGCAAAGCTGGTGATGAAGCTCGAAGTCATCTTAAGCCGGTAACAAAATCATACCTTGTGCCTACCTCTTCCTTCAAGCTTAAACTTTGCTTACCATACTTTGATTCATACAGGATGACGAAGCCGAGGCCGAAGCTGAGGAGTAAGGAGACGAAGCCAAAGCTTAACGGATGACGAAGCCAAAACCGAAGCTCCTTGGATACTGATGAAGCTTGAATAGATGTCTGTAGAAAAAACTCTAAAAACTCTTGTAATAATTTTTGTAAAGAATGATGTAATTAAATTTTACTTTGTGGACTTTGTCCATACCTTGTAATATATTCTTACCTTTCCATCAATGTATGAAATGCTTTGGTGTGAACGAAATTAGCATTTTTGAGTCGAAGGCGAAAAACACCTTCCCTTCTTTTCGTACACAGCGAAGCATAAAATTGCTTCTTTTTCTTTTTTCCGAAGCTTTGTCTTTAGGGCCGAAGCAACTGTCTGTGTTATGATGATGATGATCCTATCTGTGTCTAAACGAATGTTTATGAATGCAAATGTATGATGTAATGTACCGTGCAAATGAATGTCCAAACCCACACATACGAAGCCATAACCAAAGCCTTCGTTCCCTTAGGAACAACCAAAGTCTCTTGTCGTTTATTTTTCGGCTTCACCGTTTATTTTTCGGTGTATCAGCGCTGACTTTTCGCTGTAAGTTCTGCATTCCCTTAGGAACGTCTTTTGAACTCCTTCGCCTTCTATTTCGGCGGTATCGCGTTGACCTTTCGCGCTTCGCCTTATATTTCGGTGGAATCATCGTTGACTTTTCGCTGTAAGCTCTGCATTCCCTTAGGAACGACTTTTGAGCAGAAAACTTATGCTGCGTTCCCTTAGGAACGGCTTCTTTGTAGCTTCGTCGTGCTCTGCATCCCCTTAGGGATGTCTTTCGAGCTTCTCCCTGTTTTTTCTTTTCTCTTTGCACTCGATGGTGCATGCTCAGCTTTTACATTTACATTTTTGGGGGATATTGCTCTTGTAGAGCTGAAATAAGAAAAAGAGAAATTACATGCTATGGCCCCGTTAAAAACCTTTCTCCCCCTTTGGAAAGGAAAAGGGTGCCATAGAAAAAATAAAAAGATTACATCAAGCTACACATAATATCGCTGAAGCTCATCCGCATTCCAAGATCTAGGAATGTCGCTGCCGTCCATATCCTTCAATCTGTAAGAACCGGGTCTTGACGAAGATACTACCAGGAAAGGTCATTCCCACTTCAACTGTAGCTTGCCTACTGTATCTGGGTTGGCAACTCTCCGAAGTACCAAGTGCCCTGGCCTGATATTTTTTAATCGAACTTTTCTGTCACGCCATTTTATTGTTTCGGCTTGATATTTATTGATGTTTTCCACAGCCTGAAGCCTGATTCCCTCTATAGCATCTTTTGCCACAGAATAATCAGTTTCTTCCTCTGCCGCAGCCACTGTTCTTATCGATCCTGCTTTAGCTTCTTCCGGGGTTATCGCTTCGTCACCAAACAGTAATTTGAATGGTGTAAAGCCTGTTGACCTTGACATCGTTGTGTTGTGGCTCCACACCACTTTGATCAATTCATCTGGCCACTTTCCCTTGGGATGATTGAAAATTAACTTCATTATTCCTGTCATTATAATGCCATTAGCTCTTTCGACAAGTCCATTTGACTCAGGATGTCTAACATATGCAAAATGGATCTTCGTGCCAATTTGCTCACAGAACTCTTTGAAAGCTTCGGCATCAAACTGTGTTCCGTTGTCCACAGTAATAGCCTTCGGCACTCTGAAGCGACAAACAATATTTTGCCAGAAAAATTTCTGAACCGTGACCGAAGTTATTGTGGCTAAAGGTTTCGCCTCAATCCATTTGGAAAAATATTCTACCGCCACCACAACATATTTTAAATTTCTTTGTGCTGGTGGAAGTGGGCCTAGCAAATCATGGCCCCACCTTTGCAACGGCCAAGTGGGCTGTATTAATTGAGTAAGAGACAAAGGCTGTTTTTGATCCCTTACACATTTTTGACAGCCTTCGCATTTTTGAACTAATTCTGCTGCATCCGATGCTGCCTTCGACCAATAAAATCCTTGACGAAAAACTTTTCGCAACAAGGGCCTATATCCGATGTGAGATCCACACATGCCTGTGTGTATTTCCTTCATCAATTGTATACCTTTAGCTCTGGATAAACATTTGAGCAATGGAGAACAGACTCCATGTTTGTATAACTCCCCTTCTATTATTACATATGGTCGGGCTCTTGCCTCTATTCTCGACGTACTCAACAAATGTCCCGTTTGGCTAAAGTGGACTAGCTTTATGTGGAGTTAAGGTTAAGCAGTTGCTTTTAGTTGGTCAAGTATTTATTACTATTAATAGAGCCAATTTTTAGTAATAACCCAGTTATTACACAAAAGCACTCCCTCCAAGAGGAAATAACAGAGATCAAAATTATAACCATCATTATTAACCATCATCATAAAAGTAACCAAAGTTCTTCTAATCAAAGAGGATCCCAAGGCTGCTCTTAACCGTGAGCACGGCTGATATACTAGTTTTTAACACTCTGCAGAGGTCGTACTTTGCCCACAAGTCATGATTCCCATTCTGCCCGGGGTTCTAGCCTCCCCATTGATCACTACCAAGGTGACCTGGTAGGGTCTCACAACATAGCCTTTACAAAGATTCCCCAGAGGTCATAGCCGCCTGTTAGGTTTCTCCAGTTTGATAAACACAGTACATCTCCCCAAACGAAGGGTGACTAACAAAACCAAATCGAGAACCTCTGCAACCAGCCTCGGTAGAGCAAGTACTATGCCCTGACCCCATTGACGGCCCTACTGCGAAGCCAACTACTTCTCTGGTTCCTCAAATTAATCAGCTAAGGGCGTCACATTCCACCCTCATGGTTGCACTATTATCTTGGGTCGTCACTCCCCAAACAGGTCCTTATTGAGAGGTACTCAGGAAACACGATGAGTCCCCTAAAGTATCACAAGAACATCATCAGGATAACATCATCGTATCATAAGTATTCACATCATGTTCATTGATTAAGGTAAAGCAATAGCATAGAGCTAACCATTATAACCCAAGAGGTAAACAAGGATGAGGTAAATACAGACTAGTAAATCCTTAAGTTTTCAATAATGTAATGTGGGACAGTGAATTATAAAGTAAATAGGACATGATAGGTCTGAGGACACTTGCCTTCACCAGGTTGTTGCTCGGGGAGATCTTCGGCAACGCACTTAGGAACCACGGGCTGCTCATTGTCTAAATAAAGCGACCATACATTCAATACATTTGGAAAGTACAAATGAACATCACACCAAACATGTACAATCAAGTATGCATTAGTTTGACAAGACCTTATGAATATAAAAGGTAGGCTTAAGTGTTAGGGTTTAATATGATTAGAGATCAGTGATTCCCTAGATATTATGAACTATATTGTTTAGTGCCACTAAATTTTAGTGAGACCTAAAATTATACTAGGGATCAATTCATGCACAACATTTCATTAAATGCACAAAATTAAACATCTAAGTGCCATTATCATTTCCTTTTTACTTATTTTCTTAAATTAATGAATCAATTCATAAACTAACTTATAGCTTAGACCAAAATTTAGAGTACACAAACTGTAGATGAACATAATTTATTTGAACAGAGAATATTCCTATGAGCATTTTGCAATTTGAACCACTAAATTTGGAGTTTATATGAAAAAGATATGAAATAAACAAGTTTTGAAGTTTAAAATATGAAATTAAGCCTAATTCTGTGATTATTTAAAATCCTAGGGTTCAATCTGCAAGATTTTAGGGGCCTGCGCGTGAAAACCAGGGACAACAGGTTGATTGCAAACAAACCAAGGGTCTCTTTAACAAAATTACCGCGCGAAGGGTTATCGGGCACTCTGGACCGCACGATCCCGAGCGAACGGCCGAAATTAGATCTCGCGGTCGAGCGCGCGGGCGCGGGCGCGCGGCGAGCGCTGACAGGTGGACTCGGGGCGTCAGCGAACCAGGGCAGGGCTGATAGGCCGTACCCAGCAGCAGGGGCGCAGGTGAGGGAGAGAGTGGAGAACGGTTGGATCTGGATTGGGCGGTCAGGATTAGATTTGGCCTAATTAAATCCAGACCACTAGATCTCGGACGGACGCCCGAGATCCAACGGCAGGCGACCGGTGATGGGTGCGGTGGCGCCGCTCGACCCCGCGGCGAGGTCTCGCCGGAGATGAGGGGGATGGCCACGATGGGGCTCTAGGGGCTTGGGGAAGAGCTTATGCGCGTTTAGGGCGACATGGTAAACTCGACCGTGGGCATCACGCCGGTGTGAGGGCAACAGAGAGTGCGGAATACGGTGAGGCGGGCTAAAGGCAGAGCGGCTCCACTCTGGCAAGGAATTGCGTGGGCTCTATGGCAGTAACAAACGAATTAAGTGCACAGGGAGGTTGCTTACCACGAGTGCGAACTCAGGAGCGCCTGGAGGACGGTGGGGAGGCGGTGAAGCCTCGGGTCAATGGCGACGGGCTTCGGCTACGCAAGAAGTGCTTTGGTGAGCGTGGACCGAACGAACCAGAGAGGGAAAGGATGAACCGAAGGGTGTCCCGAGCTGAGGGTGATGCGGCGGAGCTTACCGAGGGAAAGGGCGCGGCGCGGGCTCAACGACGGTCGCGGAACGGTGGAAGTCTTTGGTGTGCGGCGGCGGAGCTTGTCTAGTTGCGCGCGTAGGGCGAGAGAGGGGGCAAGAGAGCTCGGCTGAAGGCGCAAAGTGAGCTGGGGGGAGTGGGCGAGCGGGGCACGGGGTCTAATGGGGCAAGGGCGTGCGGAGGTGGCCAGAGAACGCGTAGACATGGGCGCGTCCACGGCGAGGGATGTGGACGGGAGGTTAGGGACAGGCTGATGGGTGGGGTCCGCAAGGCAGAGAGAGATAGTGAGCGCGTGCGAAAAAGAAACGGCGCCGACAGGTCGACCCCACAGAGCAGCGAGAGGGAGAGAGGAAGAGAAGAGGTGCGCGGGTTAGCGCCAACAGGCGGGGCCCGCCTGTCAGGGACCGAGGGCACAAGGGCGCGGCGCGCGCTCGTGGGGCTGGGCCTGGTGGGCCGACTGGGCTGAATTGGGTTTTCCATTTTCCAGGGAATTTCTAATTGCTTTTCTATTTATTTTCTCTAGTGTTTTCAATTCAAATTCAAATCAAGTTTCAAATCCAAACCAAATCAAACATGTGCAACAATTCAAAGAATATTTGGAGCTCAACATGATGCAATGTTTCATGACTCATATTGTTTTGACAAAATAAAATAATTAATCCCTCACTAATTGAGCTAAATCTACCCAAAAGAAAAAGAGAGAGAGAGGAACTAGAGAGAGAGAAGAGTAATACCTGAATTTGGTTAGTAATTAGGAAGAAAATTTATACCCCCAAATTCAGGGTGTTACAAACACCTTGCTGTGTCAGACCTTCGGTCGACACACTTGGTCTATTGAGTACCGTTGTGTAGTCTACCAGCATCGTCGTGGGTTATACCTGGACCAGTGGGAGGCTACTTGCTTGGTGCGTCGTCCGGACGATGATCTCCGGTGTGTAGAGGCCTTCTCAGAGAATTATTCTACCACTGAGAGGGATACTGCCGAGGTAGCCATGCAAGATCTTGCACGACGTTCACATTCACATTATTGCTCATTGTTCAGCGGGGTAGCTGACGGCCTTGACCTGAAGCACTACCCTCGTCGTTCGACCGGCAGTGCTGGAGGTGTGATTGTCTTGCCCGTTGGTGAGGGAAATCCCAGGCTGAATAGCATGGTCAACCTGGTCACCGTGCTCAAAATCGAGCTGGACCACGCCCTTGATGAGTTGGGCAAGGTTCGGGCGGAGGTTGTGGAATTGCGTGCTGAGCGCGCAGCGCGCCACTATCAAGATGGTGGTTTTCCTGCTCCTGACGAGATTCAGCACCCTTACCGCTCGCCGCTCCGTGGTCGCTTTGATTATGGCACCCTGACTGCAGGACCCAGATAGATTTAGAGCCATAGATCAACAGAGTCAGAGTCTGTAATAATGTTAATTCAGTGTCTTAGTCTTAGTCAATCTTAGTTAGAGTTAGTTTGCTTATCATAAGTTTTGATGCTTGTCGTGATGAACTTGTAATGAAGTTGGGTCTTTGTAATAATTGTAATCAACGTGTGGGCATCATATGCAACTTGGTTTAGTTATTAATAAAGTTAGTTATTTAGTTGGGTAATCCCTTTATTTCCACTTTTCTCTTTATTTGAGAAGTCGTGTTTGAGAGTCAATGAAGATGATCAATTCTTCAGTGCTATGAAGATTTCCATATATCTTTTCTTATGCTGAAAAACTGTGGAGTCAGATCTGATATGTGTGTGCTTTCTACAAATGTCTGAGAACAGGCGCAGAGATGGAAGACGTGCTCAACAAGAGCAGTAGGCACCCCAGGAGGAGGTAGCTCAGCAGCAGTTGCCACCGCCACCCCCGATGACAATTGAGCAGATGTTCCTGATGCAAACCCAAGCAGTCCAAGCAATTGGTCAGATTCTAGCAGCAGTGCAGCAGGTGCAGCAGCAACCCCCACCTCAACCTCATGTGCAAGTGCAGATGCCACAGGTGCCCAGAGACAAGCGAGCTGAGTTCATGAGGGGCCATCCCCCTGTCTTTGCCCATTCTGCAGATCCCATGGGCGCCGAAGATTGGCTATGTACTGTGGAGTGTGAGTTGCACAGTACTTAGTGCAATGATCGTGACAAGGTTCTATATGGTCCCCGACAGCTAAGAGGAGCAACATAGTCTTGGTGGGAGTCTTACCTCGCCACCCATGCCGACCCTGAAGCCATCACCTGGGAGGAGTTTAGGGACAATTTCCGTCGTCACCATGTGCCTAAAGGACTGATGATAGTAAGGAAGGAGGAATTTCTAGCTTTGAAGCAAGGCCCGCTATCTGTCAGTGAGTACAGGGACAGGTTTCTGCAATTGTCACGCTATGCACCGGAAGATGTCAATACAGATGCTAAGAGGCAGTACTGCTTTCTGAGAGGTTTGGTTGATCCCCTTCACTACTAGCTAATGAACCACACTTTCCCTACCTTCTAGCATTTGATCGACAGAGCCATAATAACTGGAAGGAAGCGCCGGGATATGGAGGACAGGAAACGCTAGATTGGTGGATCTCAAGTCGGGAGTAGCAGCCGTCCCCGCTACTCAGGCAACCCACCCAAGCAGTTGAAGCAAGGTCACCAACACCAGCATGAGCGTCACCAGCAGCAGCAGTATCAGAGGCAAATCCCTCAGCAGCAGCAGCAGTATCGTCAGAACAACCCACAAGGAGGAAATCCATACCATCGCTAGAACAACCAAGCACCTTGCCTTCCTGCCCCAACAACCAACCAGAACAACCAAGTACCACCAGTGCAAGGAGGAGGCCACACATGTTTCCACTGTGGAGAACAAGGCCACTGGGCGAATCATTGCCCAAAGAAAGCAACTCAGCAGCAGCCAGCTCCCAATGCCCCTGCCAGACAGAATGCATCGCAACAAGGAGGCAACAACCATGGGCAGCCTCGTACCTAGTATGGAAAGGTGAACCACTTGGAGGCCGACATAGTCCAGGACACCCCAGGAGTGGCACTAGGTACGTTCTCAATCGAGTACCATTCTACAAATGTGTTATTTGATACTGGAGCAACACATTCTTTTGTGACTGCATCATGGGTAGAATCACACAATATACCAGTAGCACCTATGTATCCACCTATGAGGATAAGTTCAATTGGTGGGAGAACCCAAGCACATAGATTTTGCCTAGTGCCAGATTCCAAATAGGGGGGATAGAGTTCCCCGCTGATCTAGTAGTTATGGGTAACTAGGATGCGACTATAGATGTCATCTTAGGGATGATTTGGCTAACCAAATATCAAGAAAGTCTTAGCTGTGACAAGAGGACGGTGAAGTTAGTGTCCTTATCAGGAGAGGAAGTGTTAGTGGAGTTGGTCTTGTCTGGACCAAGGAAAGGAAGCTGTCACCAAGTCACCGCCCATATTGAGGAAATCGAGCTATTAGAAACTATCAACATAGTATCAGAATTCCCAAATGTGTTTCCTGAGGAGTTACCAGGCATAACACCTGAAAGGAAAGTTGAGTTTGCCATAGAGCTTATACCTGGCACCGCCCCTATTTCCAAGAGAGCCTATCAAGTGTCCGGACCAGAATTGGTGGAACTCAAGAAGCAGATTGATGAATTGTTAGAGAAAGGCTACATCAGGCCAAGTACCTCGCCTTGGGCTGCCCAGTGCTATTTGTGGAGAAGAAGGATGGGACAAACAGGATGTGCATTGATTATAGATCATTGAATGAAGTCCCTGTCAAGAACATGTACTCCTTGCCTAGAATTGAAGATCTATTCGATCAGTTGAGAGGAGCCAGTGTGTTCTCGAAGATAGATCTGAGGTCAGGTTACCATCAGCTCAGTATTCGACCTTTGGATATGTAACACCCCTGGTGTTACTGCCACTAAAATTTGAGCATAGCATCATAAGCATTAGCATATCATGTGACTGTTACACTTAGAATGCATTCACTAGGCAAAAATTTCAAACAAAGTTGTATTGATGGGACATGTCATGAGTGAAACCCTAGGGTACAATACTTAACCCTAAACTGGGCTTAAAAGAGTAAACAAAGCCTATACAAGAGAAAGCTTCAAAACTTATTAGTAATGATCATAAAATGTCACCATTAATGGACTTAAGTGGTATCCAAACCCTAGAAGTACCAAAAACCCTAAATAGACCCCTCGAAAACCCTGGATTGAAACCCTAGGGGGTTGTCTGTAAAAATGTTGCACATTTTTGGACCTAAGTGCAAAAACCATGGAGTTAGGATACCTTAAATCAAATAGTTCACATATTTGGAGATTTACAAAAGAAACCATGAGTTTTGGGCTTATTTGCAAAAAGGCCACCCTAGTGCTCCAATGGTTAAGTCTGAAAACAGTGGCATAGAGCTGACTCTGTATATCCAAAAATATTAAGAATTTGCCTAGGGTCAACACACCAAACTTGTAAAGTTACTATAGGAGTACAATTTTGCTATAGGGATTAAGCCTTGGTGCCATGAATTTTTTTGAGAAAATTGGATCCAAAGTCGGGCTATCAGGCAACCCTAGGCCTGAATTTTCAGAAGCAGTGAGATTGGATGAACTTTGAGCTCAATTTTGTGTAAGATCCTGTAACAAATTGATGATGGACATTATAGCAAAGTTAAAGCTGGTTTATTAGGCTATAACTTTGAAACAGAGAGTTGATCCAGTCACTACATAAAATCTGGAGCAAATTGACCCCAAGTATGCTCTGTCAAACTAACTGAATTGGCTGCACGATGGTACAGTGTACTGATCAGATCGCCAGCTCAGAGACCTCACCGCCGGCGACCACGCGCGTGGATTCGTGCTATCGCCACGATTCACGCCTGAATTAAACGCGGATAACGATCCCCGGGTGAAAGATCTTGTTGCGGATGAGCTTGGAAGTGTGGCGGAACTGCCCGAATTATTCCAACTTAAGTGCCTAAGCCCAGCCTTAGAGGCTAGACCACACTTAAATGGGAATAACCCATCAATCCCTTGGATCTAGTCCGACACGGCCACTGACAGGATCAAGTACCACAATCTCACGCGATGGTGAGTCACAGAGCAAATACAATAAAGCATAAAACCATGCATGTAAGAGTATTAAATTATTACATCACCATCGGAGTTTTGCAAAAGTAGTCATCATTGTTCGAAGTGCAGCGGAATAAAACTAACGGTAAATAAACAGAGAGATGGGGAAGCCTGTCCCATCACTCCTCATGCTCCTCCTCAGCCGAGGTAGGGTCCTACTCGATAGTCCAACCCAGTGGCAAGATGGACGACCAAGTCACTCCAGCAACCATGTCCTCCAGAGATCCTGAAAAATTATGCCACAAGCAAGGCTGAGTATACTAATACTCAGCTAGACTTACCCGGTGTGAGGAGTCTACTCCTCTACCTCTAGACATGCAGTTGTTTGGCTGTGGGGTTTGGTTGCCAAAAGCACTAGCTGAGTTTCTAAATCAAGTTTTTGACTTTGTCAAATTAAGTGTGACTCTCTTAAGGCTAAATGTGTACTATCTACTCATACATAGTAGCAAACATTTTTAACAATCAACATCTTGTATCAGCTCATCATATTTCCACTTGTTACTCAATGCAGTACAATGGATCAAGCAGTCTCATTAGCTGCGAGAAGCAGATGATTCAAATCGAGTTTTTAAACCTTGCAAGGTAAACCTAAACACACGACGTGGCGAGGCACTCCGTCCCCACACACATCAACCGTCCCCATCGATTCCCCATCAGCAGATCAGGGCTCACCGCCTTGGCGTACAATGCCTCACTGACCCCGACTGCCATCGCGCAGTGACCACACTTGTACCCACCATAACCAGAATGGGAGACCACGCCTCAGGTCGCGTGAGGGGATATGTCCACTGCCAGGTTCACTGAGGTACTAGGCTTACCGATTTACCATATTTCTCGGCATGTGCTTAGTACGTTCAATCGCTTGACACATGTATCCGCACGATAATCCTTATTCCAATTTCACCTCGTAGACCACGCATCCCCTTGGATCCGTGTCCACCAACCAACTATCAATATGATATGAAAAGTGGGTACAACCAATTCCTGATCTCGCGCGAGTGCTAGAAAAATCACTCGTCTTCTACCGAGATCCTAATTAAATAAAGCAACTACTCGACCTAGCATACTAGTATCCATCTCAAAAGGATTCCTGAGATCATGCAACTAGGGTTTTCAAACAACTCCTACACTTAAGTGCACAGTACAAGCCTACAAACATTAAGTGTAGTAAAATAGCATATATAAACAGTTATGCATAAAACCGGGGCTTGCCTTCCAAGGCTGTGGCAGGCAGATCCTCTGGTGTAGACTCTAGTGCTGGATCCGGGGCTACCTCCTGAGCAGCTCCTTGCTCCGGCACGAGGACGTACTCTCCTTCAGCAAGGTTACATTCTATCGAAATGCAATGAACAAGTATGTCATGATTATGCAGGATTTACTAACATTATGCTAGGAGAAGAAAAACTAAGTTAATGAGTAACTTAGGGTTTCGGGGTCATACGTGGCCTTTAGTGGTTTTTTTGCTTATCACTCTAGGTTTCGGTTTTGTTAGGGCTAGGCATAGTGAATTGGTATTGCCTTTATATATTTCAGTGGACAAGTCATAAAGGGTTTTAGGATGACACTAATTCCCATTATTCATTTTTCCCTTTCTTTAATTTTCTATTTATGGTTTCTAGTGTAGGTTTGAACTACAACAGTGGTTTAACTTTTTTAAAAAATTCTGTAAAACTTACAGTGGGTTGCCATGGGTCATTATAGCCTGTTCTAGGAATTTGAGGTTAAAAATAAAAAGGCTATGCTTTAGGCAAAAATAACAAAGGTTGTGTAAAATGGGCCACTTTGCACTACATCTCTTAATTAGGGGTGGGTTCTGTCCTAAGGGTTATTTTTGTTGGCATCTAATAATAATAATAAGCTTCTGTGCCAAAGATCACAGAAGGCTAAGGGATGGTTATTTAGTTATGATTTTCTAAAGTTTAATGCCAAAAAGGCACTTTCTACTACATTGTTATTTTAAAATGTCAAACAGTAAATTTCATATTTTTCCTAAGTTCTTAATAACAAAACATTAATTATCCCAAGGGTCGGGGTGTTTTCACCCTTGGGTCATTTTTGTAGGGTTTTTCTATGTTTTCCTTATTTTCCTAAAATAAAAAGGATCCTACTTATTTTATACTAAACCAGGGTATAATAGATTTTTCTAGTGAACTACATTGAATAAGTACTCTAACAAAAATAGGAGTGCCCTCTGGTTCATCATTTTAATCACCTTTTCTATTTTTCTAAATCTTAAGCATATTGTGAAATAAATGGCAAAAACTAACTTAATGGGTTGGACAGAGAGGTTTAGCATTTTTAAACAGGTCAGTAAGTGGACATAAGCTTCTCCAAATTTTTCTAACCTTAGTCAAATAGTGCAACCATTTTTAATCCTATTATTTAGCTTTTGGTGAAAACAATAATTAAATCAGAACCCTAAAGTTTTCTGTAGTACATAGGAGTTTTATATCTTTCCTAAGTAGTTTACATTATTTAAAGTCTGACAAAATTGGTTTGACTAAATTTGGATGAATAAAACAGAAGTTATGAATTATTAAAGTTCTGTTCAAATTTAAAATCAGATTTAATAAAGGTTTTCTGAAAAAGCAGTTTACACCGAGGACCCTGGGTTATTTCCAAACTAACTCCCTCAGTTATACCCCCGCGTTACTATTCATTTGAGTCACTAACATTTCACAAAACCCCCCAGACTTTTTTCCTTCTCCCCCGCGGTCCTTCCCTAGGTTTAAACAGTACCCGCAAGAAAGAAAAGGGTGGCGCGGCTTACCGGCGGCGAGGGAGGTCCAGCGAGGGGCAGGGTTGGCTCGGGGAGGCTCTGGCGGTCACAGCGATGTGCGGCTCAACGGCGGGGATGGCAGGAATCGCTCGGTCCACGTGCGCAGGCGGGTGTCCTCGTCGACGGCGGGTGTGCCGGCCAAATCACGGCGACCTAGTTCAATCTGATGGCACGGTGAGCTCCACGGGGTGACGTAGAGACTGTGTGCACAAGGAATCGGTAAATGGTTCAGTGGATTACCCTGTCCATGCACTCCAGCGGGGTTGTGAACTCCGGTGACCGTGGACTGGCCTCTCCGGCGAAGCAGACTTCGATTCCTCGCTCGGGGAGCTTCACTGAGGTGTGCTTAGTCGTCTCCGAGGGTCGGACGGGGTTGGGAAAGGCTGGGCTGGCCGGTCTACGGCGGCAGGGGCTCGGGTGGCCGCGGACACGCCGCGCACGGGCAAACGGCGGTGAGTTGAGCTCCGGTGAGGTTTGAGCGTGCGCGGAAGAGTGTGGTCGACGCCTGAGTGGGCTTTACAGGCGCGGGCGCGAGTCATGGCGTCGGCTGGCCTTTGGCGCGACGCGGGGCGCGCGCGGGCGTGCTCTGGCGTGGACAGAGCGCGTCGAACACGTGGAGCTTTTCTTCTTCCCGTGTTCCACAGCTCGCCCAAGTCACAAACGTGCGAATCTTGGCAAAAATCCGGCGCGAGTCTTTTCCTGGCACCTAGGGCTGTCTCTCATCCGTGAGTCGCCATGGCAGATATGCCCTAGGTAGGGAGATCTTTGGACGCCAAATCAGGTATGTCTCTCTGCCCACCTCGCGACAAAAACCATGCCAAGGCATGTCAAACGTCAAGGTCTCGGGCTCAACTGTTTCCAGTGGGTGCCCTAGGTGGTATGCCACATTTTTGGTATAGAACTTAGGTGGTTTTGATGCCATCTTCAAGGTGAACACGGTTGATCTTTAGTGTAGGTGTAGTTTTTGACTTAGAGGGAATTTGAGAGCTCTACCTCTTTCTCTACTTAAGGAAGGGATTTTGGGTTTCTCAAGGGGTCTTTTTGTAACATTACCTTCACATATTTGTTGGTTATAAAGTTACTTAAAGTTTGGTTAAAGATTAACTCATGGTTTGCACATTTGCTTATTCTCTCCCCCTCTCAACCATGGTTTTGGGAGATAGGGTTCAAGAGATGTTTAGGGTTTACTCTCCTCTTGCCCAAGGTAGTAAGTGCACAAGAGCTTGAGTGATGCTCTTAGGTCATTAACAAATCTTGATTAACACATGGTCTCCAAGGTTCTTATATTCTCCTCAAGTTTCTACCACAGGTGATCACAGTCATTAGTACCAAGGTGTGCTCTAGCCATGGTAACACTTGAGGTGTTACAGCCCTCCCCCCTTAAAGGAATCTCGTCCCGAGATTTTAGGCAGAGTCCTCTAGAGGGGTGCTATGAAGGCACGTTGGTGGGCTACTCTTTCTTATACTCAAGTTTCTCTAGTTAACTGCTCTTCGAATGTCATTCTCTTTGCAACTTCAGAAGGAAGCCCTTTTTAAGTTAAATTCACAACTTAGACTATCCTTGTTATCTAAGTTTTTCTTATAATTGTATTCAAAAGGGCAGGTGGGGGTGGGGTTTTGGGTTACGTACCGACTCCTTTGGGCAGAAAGTCGGGGAAGCGAGAGCGCAGAAAATCCTCAGTCTCCCATGTAGCTTCTTCTACTAAATGGTGACTCCACTGAACCTTATACATTCGGATTGACCTTGCCCGCGTTGATCTCTCTTTCTGATCCAATATCTTGATGGGGTATTCTTGATAGGATAAGTCTGGTTCTATCTCAAGGTCTGGTTCAGGTAGCACCTCAGTGGGTAGGCGGACACATTTCCGCAGCTGAGATACATGAAATACATTGTGAACTGCTGACATGTGAGGTGGCAATTCCAATTGATAGGCTACGGGTCCACAACTTGCTTTTATCTCATAGGGTCCAATGTAGCGAGGAGCTAACTTGCCCTTAATCCCGAATCTCTGGACACCCTTGGTGGGTGATACCTTAAGATAAACATGATCTCCCACCTCAAACTGTAGAGGCTTCCGCCTCTTGTCATGATAGCTCTTTTGCCTGGCCTGAGCAGCTTCTAAGTTCTTTGTAATTACCCTGACCTTTTCCTCTGCCTCAAGTACCAAATCTGGCCCAAATATTTCCCTTTCTCCTGCTTGAGACCAATTCAGCGGGGTCCTACACCTTCTCCCATATAAGGCTTCAAAAGGTGCCATCTTTAGACTGGACTGATAGCTGTTATTATAAGAAAACTCTGCCAAGGAAAGACACTTGTCCCAATCTTTTCCGTAGTGTAGTGCACATGCCCGCAACATGTCTTCCAAAATCTGATTTACCCTTTCCGTCTGACCATCTGTTTGGGGATGGTATGCTGAGCTTCGTATTACTTGGGTCCCAAGTGATTCTTGCAGCCGCTGCCAAAAGCGTGCCACAAACAGTGCTCCTCTGTCAGATACAATGGTCTTGGGAATACCATGCAATCGCACTATTTGATCAACATAAATTTCCACATACTTCTCTGTCTTGTGGGTGGTATGCACTGGTAAGAAATGAGCAGTCTTGGTCAATCTGTCCACAATAACCCAAATGGAATCATGGTGCCTGGAGGTATTGGGCAATCCTACGATAAAGTCCATGCAAATGTCCTCCTATTTCCAAGATGGTATGGGAAGGGGTTGCAAAGGGCCTGCTGCCTTCAAATGACTGGCTTTGATTCTCTGTCAGGTGTCACACTCGGATATATACTTGGCAATTTCCCTCTTCATCCTGGTCCACTAGTATAAGGGTCTGAGATCATGGTACATCTTGTTGCTACCGGGGTGCATGGAGAATTTGGAAAGGTGAGCATCATCCAGTATCTTCTTTCTGAGCTCAGGGTCCTTGGGAACAACCAATCGATCTCCAAACCATAAAATTCCCTTACTGTCGTGATGGAAGCACTTGTATTTTTCTGCCTTCTGCTTGATCATGTCTTTGATAACCTGAACACCCTTATCCTCAATCTGTGCCCTGACTATTTGCTCTTGCAATGTGGGCTCTACCGAGATATAACTTAGGGCACCTGAAGAAACAACTTCCAGGTTCAGCTTGCACAATTCATCACATAGGGTGGTAACTCTTGCATCCATGCTCATACAATTGCACTGGGCCTTTCTGCTCAAGGCATCTGCCACAACATTGGCTTTGCCAGGATGGTAATGCACCTCTAAATCATAATCCTTGATTAACTCCAACCATCTCCTCTGTCTCATGTTCAGATCTGCCTGAGTGAAGATGTATTTGAGACTCTTGTGATCAGTGTAGATGTTACAGTGAGCTCCCATCAAGTAGTGTCTCCATATCTTAAGAGCATGAACCACAGCTGCTAATTCTAGATCATGTGTAGGGTAGTTCTGCTCATGGGGTCTGAGTGCTCGGGAAGCATAAGCAATTACTCTGTTATCTTGCATCAAGACACATCCCAATCCTGTACCAGACGCATCACAATAAACCTCAAAGGGCTTGGTGTTATCAGGTTGAGCCAGCACTGGGGCTGTTGTCAAATGCTGCCTCAAAGTATGAAAGGCATCTTCGCACTTTTGGCTCCAATCATACTTGACTCCCTTCTTTAACAGTTCAGTCATTGGTTTGGCAATTCTGGAGAAATCCGGAATAAATCGTCGATAATACCCTGCCAACCCCAGAAAACTCCGAATCTGCCTCACTGTAGTCGGGGGTTTCCAATCCATCACCTCTTGTACCTTCTCAGGATCAACAGATATCCCATCCTAAGAAATTGTGTGACCTAAGAATTTAATCTCCTTTAGCCAAAACTCACATTTAGACAACTTAGCATAAAGATGATGATCGCGTAGCCGCTGAAGCACGATATGCAGATGCTCAGTATGTTCATCTTCATTTTTTGAATAGACCAGAATATCATCAATGAAAACGACCACAAACTTGTCCAATTCTGGCATGAATACTGAGTTCATCAGGTACATAAAATAAGCTGGGGCATTGGTCAGCCCAAAAGACATCACCAAAAACTCATAAAGCCCATATCTGGTGGAGAAAGCCGTCTTGGGAATATCACTGGCACAGATCTTGATCTGATGGTAACCCGAGCGAAGATCTATCTTGGAGAACACTTTGGCTCCTACCAACTGATCAAACAGAACATCAATGCGGGGCAGAGGGTATTTGTTCTTGATGGTCACCGCATTGAGAGGGCGGTAGTCAACACACATTCTCAAACTCTCATCCTTTTTCTTCACGAACAAGGCAGGACATCCCCATGGTGAAGTACTTGGGCGAATGAACCCCTTGTCTAACAACTCTTGCAATTGCTTTTTCAGTTTATCCAATTCCGCGGGAGGCATCCTATAGGGTCTCTTGGAGATAGGAGCAGTCTTGGTCAGGTGGCATCCCTGGCAATTCATCTGGGAAAACAGCTGGGTAGTCACAGACCACTGGGATCTTTTCTACCGAGGATTCTAGCATGACGAAGGCACAGGAACGGGTACAACCTTGGTCAGGCAAATATAGTGTGGTTTCACCACAAGTTGGCGAGTGCACCTCAATGGCCCTAGCTGCAATATCCATCACAGCCTGATTTCTGGTCAACCAGTCAGTTCCCAATATGATATCCACACTATCCAAGCCCAAAATGAGGAGGTTAGTTTTGATTATCAGACTACCAAACTTTAAAGGCACATTCTTGTTGATTTCGTAGGTGGCCACCCTGCCTCCTGGTGTTGAAATTGTGATACCCCCATTGGTGTGGTGAAAAGGTAATTGGCACTTGGCACTAAATTTGGCACTGATAAAACTATGCGATGCACCAGAATCAAAAAGAATAATGGCAGGATAATTCAAAACTGTAAATGTAACACCCTAGGGTCCACAAACACCCCAGAATGCTACTAAACAACACTTCTGACATCCATATATAAAATTTCGGCAGCATCCCATTTGCAAAATTGCATAAATGAGGGGGCAACAGTGTATAAACATATATCATGACAAAAACATACTAAGTATTATTAATCGGCTAGCAAAGAGAAGTTAAACATACGACATGATCTGAATTAACTAGTGCGCACGACTAGTTAAAAAAAACAAACTTCCTTTGACAATAAGTTTCTAATTAAATCATGGCTGCGCCTGGGCAGTGTTATTGTGAGAGTGAAAGTGGACGTGCTGCTACTCCCCTCATTCCCAGCATGTATAAAGTACCTGCATTGAGTAATGCAAGAGTGAGATGACACATCTCAGCAAGTAAAATAATATCAAACTGTTTAACCACATAAGAACATTGTTTTACCACCACTTGATTCCACAACCTTCTTATTACGAAGGTGCACACGTATACAACGTACAACACACCTAGTCACCAAACCTCACAGGTAGAAACCACAATAGTAACATAGTAATGTCACACTTCATATATATCTCATGAGTGCAAATGTCTGCAAATGCAAGGATGACTTCTGCCTTCATACCTCTAAGGATATGAAGCCGCATCGTACCCCTCCTCGGGCAACGTACGATGCTAAAAATGTACCGGTACGGTCGGACCATAAGATCGCGACATAACTTCAAAATGCAAGATGGATGATGCGATGTGCATGTCATGCCTACAACACTTCATATAACGTGATTCAAAAAGATACTTCAACTTCATCCAAGATGGGAATCAACCACATATATCATTACCAAATTATGATCATCCACAATATTAGACAATTGAGAATTAATACTTCCAAACAAATAAACTTCATCATAGAATTCAATGATTAACATAATTAAAACTTATGCATACTCAATGACAGGGATTAGGATGCAACTCAAACGGTAGCAACCACCACTGTATTTACTTGCCTTTACCGGAAGTTCGGGCAAATCCCTAAGTACGATCCAGAAGTCCACCACCTGTTTTTGACACACAACTTAGTGCACCAATTTCACATAATCAGGCTCATAAACGACGCCGCACCTACGCACAAACTCAAACCCCGCCGCGGGTTACATCCCTCCCCACACCCACCAAACTGCAGCGGCGCTGCTTAATAATTTCATAACTTTAAAATTATGGCAGCAGTGGTAACAAACAAAAACTCCAGAGGCATCTACATACAATTCCCCACAAGTTTTGTATACAATTTATAATTAAATTCCAACATCTAATTAGCCCAAAACAGTCCACAAGATGAACCCTGTAATCTGTTTTTTTGTCTTTTGGACAGCGACATACCCGGATTCAAACAGCGATATCTTTTAAAATATAATTCCAAATCAAGCGCATAAGTACTCATTGGAAAGATAAGACAAAACCCTACATGATTATCATACTGGTTAACACTAATTACCCACGAAAAATTCCCAGAAACTGCTAATACTACTGCTGTTCACCCACCTGAAAATCTGATTTTTTGGACAGCAACATAACCGGATTCAAACAACGATATCTCCTAAATTATATCTCCGAATCGAGCGCATAAGTACTCGTTGGAAAGGTATGACAAAGCTCTACATGATTCTCCCACTGATCCCCACTAATTTCCTACGAAAAATTCCCAGAAATCCCTAGAACTACTGCTGTTCGTCCACCCACTAAATTTCTGGACAGCACCTCTACCAAATCGCATAGGTACACATGTAACCAATTGGATTGCAGCACAAATACAACAAAATGATCACGAAAATCACCTTGGGTTCCTCCTTTCCTCCTTCTTTTCTTCCTTCTTCCTCCCTCCAAACTCCCATGGAAGACTCGCACCCACACGACGGACACCAAGCGGGGAGGCTCCACCTTGGAGAGGAAGAGGTGGGGGGGGGGGGGGTGGCTACGGTTGAGGGGTGGCGCTGCAATCACTTGGGAAAGAAGGAGATGGATTAGGGCGGCTGCAAGAGTGGAAGAGAGAGGGGGCGGCCAAAGGGGTGGGGGAGTGAGAGGGAGGGGCGGCTAGGGTTAAGGGGGGGAACTAATGGGCTCCCCACCGCCGGATCGAGATCCGCGGCCCAAACTCGCTCTCACGTCTGCTCCCGACCCCAGCGCACAAATCCAACAAGTAATCTACTATTTTACTGGTGAATGCTTCCTAAAAACTCCAACCCCAACTACACAGACCACGAAAGAAAAGGGAAAAATAAATTTAACTTCTTTTCAGAAAATTGGGTATCACACTCTACCCCCCTTAAAAAGAATTCGACCTTGAATTCCGACGCTTCTATCGAAACGACAAGGAAAGATCAATGAATCAACAAAACTCACACATAAAGAAAGGTTTGGGTACTTCTGCCGCATCAGCTCCTCAAGCTCCTAAGATTCTAAGATACGCAACAGACGACACTCTAGAGTCTGGTCTTGCTACACAGGAATCGGCTCTAGCTCGATTTGATGGTCTGGATTCCGCAAATACTTCCTCAACATAAAGACATGGAACACATGGTGTACTCTGATCATAGACTCCGACAATTGTAGGTGCTAAGCCAAGTTGCCAACTCGGGCTAAGATAGTAGACGGTCCTATACAACTCGGACAAAGCTTTCCTGACACCAAATCAACATTGACACATGCAAGTACTTCAATGAATATATATATGAATGCAATACATACTGTGCTCAAATAGCCTAAACCAAACCTATCCAAACAAGAGTAACTTCAAAAGATCAATTTAATGCTTGCATATTTCTAGACAGCAGCACAACGGTTATTTGTTTTCCTCATAACTCACAAAATATACATCCAATAGAAGTAAACTAGGACTTTATGGAAAGCTTACAAAGTCCACTATACCCCTGGTACTATCATCACCACAAGATTTGACACTTAGAAAGGTCAAACAATGCGAAACATAAATTTTGTCCAGACTTGGACAGAATTCAACTACTCACTTCAAAAATCCATAATTGGAGTCTCAGTCATCCCATTCAGGCGCTCCTAGACTTTTTAGAAAGCCAGTAAAATTGTCTATATTTCATTTATAAACCTATCAGGTTAATTCAATGCATATCAAGATCAAAAGACATAAGAAAGGCTTTGCTGTCCAAATTTGGATAGATTCAAAGATTCCAATTAAAACAGCTGTAGCTTAACTTATAGGTCACCAAAAAGGGTGATCCAAAATTTGTTGGAAAGCTTAAGGAAAGTACTACCACTTCTTTATAATTTATAAGAACTGATTCGAAGTTTAACTTGGGCAAACAAGGTAAGTTTCGAAATCTGTACAAAATCTGGACAGATTCCAAGACTAGACTTGAGAAAATCATAACTCCCAAACTACTAGACCTATGGTCATGAAATTTTACACAAGTAAGATGAAGAAGTTGGCTACAACTTTTTATATACAACACCTCTACCGAAAACATGGTGTAATTCATTGAACTAGCGGCATAACCAAAACTGGTCATGTAGTCCCAAACAGCAAGCAATAGATTTATTCAGGTTCTATACTCTTCTAAGATTAAGCGTTCATCGAAGGACTAATAATTTTAGGTTCTTCATTACGAGACACTTAGAGCCAACATAAGGGTAGAAGCAATATGTTTACTTTTTAAATCATTTTAAGCCTGATCTCACATCACGCAAGCAAGAACCGATTTAAGCATACTATGCCTGCCCATATATCCATCCAAGCACATTCTATACATTATATCATCCCACCGAAGAACTCTCTCTTTTTTTAATTATACTATGCATATATATATCCATCCAATAACTCACACAATCTGCATCTCCACCTAGACTTCACACGACGTAACTATTTCATACTTACGCAAACACGCCAAGACCAGAAAACATGGCTTCACAACAATACGTACTGGCCTATTCAAATATCCCTAAATAGAAAATTGACAATCAACAGCACAAATGCTCATTCTGTCTCTACCTCTTTCACTATAAAAGCAATAATAACAAAGAAATATTGTAAAATCATCTAAACTTCATGACCTACAACTTTTGTATTCAAAGGATAAACAAAGTTTAATTTTATCTCCATTTTTTTAATTTGACTTGTAAGGCGACATACATGATCTGCCACAAGAACCTGACGGAACATGACCCATAAATTCAAAACCTCATAACTCTCTGCATCTAACAAAATTTTACAAATATAAACTCATTGAAAAGATTATAACATTCCCTAAAACTTTTATTATAATGAGTGTCTCAGAATTGGTTTCCAAACCAATAAAACAATGCAACTGCTTTGTTGCAAAACTGATAGGTTAGAAACAATGGACAACTAAAATTCAAAAATACTATAACTCCTGCTATACTCAACTTAAAACTACAACGAACACGCGTTGGAAAAGTTTGGAAATTGTCCACGACTTTTGCAATAAAGTTGCACCCACATTTATCTTTATAGCCCTCAACTCTGCATGACCTACAGCTAAACTCAGCCTGAGATACTGCACATCAGAGATTCGACTTATATCCGGACAACCACCTCTCCCAATCTATTTAACAGACAATTACAAATAAATACCCATTAAAAGGTACTAAGAAAAACTGAAAGTTTTTCTTAAAGAGAATTCCTAAATTTGGGCTCTGAAACTATCAAAACGCGGTCGATTTATTAGTGGTTTTAACGACACCTAAAGTTCAGACACAACAGTGCAACAACTTCAGAGTAGCCTAACTCCAATTATATGCAATGAAAATTACAAACCAATACTCTTTGGGAAGATCATGAAATTACTAAAACTTTCATAATCCAACAAAACCCAAAATTTACCGTATTCAATGTTTATACTTCCGTACAAAATTAAGGCTGCTATAGGAAACCCATAACTCTCAAATGTTTAGACCAAACTGGGTGATTGAGCATCCTATACAAAGACAAAGAAACCTACTACAAAACATTCTAGATAAGTGAAGCCTAATTCAGCCTCCAACTAATTTAAAATGACTCCCAAAACAAAACAACACCTTACCCATAATAAAAAAACAATATAAAATAAAACCCAAGGCATTGGCAGGTGCGACCCACACTAGGATTTTCCACTACCAAATGGGGATGCAACTCCCCAAAGCCTTTAAGCAACACTTTACCTAATAGGTTAGAACACTAAGCACAACAATCAACGAATTCAACAACCTCATTTGTTAATGCCACTAAGGTCAAACATCCATGTATTGACAATGTATGAAACACCTGACATACCCGTCTCTAGCACTATAAAACATGGTTGTTATTACACTAGAATCCAACTATTAGAGCTCTCCACAACTATTCTGTTGACGTGAAGCAAATGGTGCTCATGTCATGTAACGTCTTTTCCTCCTCTCAAAAGAGATAAAATTTGCAATACTCATAAAGCAATGGAGGGATAACAACAAGAAAAACTAATGTACTTCTTGACACAGACTCATGCAAAAGCTTCATAAATATTACTTTCAATACTAAAATAATAACACGATACTATGCTAACCAGGAGTAATTGGACGTCAATAAGACAATCCACATAACCAAACTACCTTGATTAACCTCACATACAACAAAACCTACTATTACTGCACTTGAACAATTTGTACCTCGTGATATCACAGGATGCATTCAAAGTAGTAGACATTCATGATCTATCAAACCATCATTCATATAAGAAAAATCTCAATCCGATGAAACAACCCCATCAGTAAAGAGATAGATGACTAACAAACATAAGCAACTCTCAGTTAAGCATTGACTTCGTTTAAGATAAAGCGGTCCAAATAATGATTCAACAAGCATGCATAGAGAAACTACTCATAGAAAAAATCAAACTGCCATACAATGTTGGCAAATAAAAAAAATATAAAACGGGTTGTCAATATCGCCCACATGACTAGCCTGCAACAACTAAAAATTATGCATAGCCTTTATGGCTATTGAAACAAGCCATAGAAGGAAAACATGCACGACATAAAATCCACTTGAAACCACCCTATTAATTGTTAAAAATAAGGTTGCACATAATAAGAAAACCTATCAGGTAGACATGGTTGGACTTATCAATCTACGTCATCTCACAAATTCACTCGAGTTCTACCAGTCTAAAGATTTCATAGACATTACAACGTTGCCTCTGCTCTATAGAGACAAACCAATTTTATACTAAGATCAAGTTAGCAAGTAGCCACACTAGCCTAAAAGAAGTGAGGCGCAAAGCATTGCACCCATGGAAATATTACAATGATAAGTTGGGTTGTTACCCAACAGTCAATCAAACTCAACAACACCATAAAACTACATTATATAGTGTTTTCACACTACACTAAGTCGGATTAGACCCAATATACACAAGCTCAATAAACAATCGGTCCTATAAGTACAAGAACCCAAGAATCCTTTTGGGAAAAAACATCCACAGTCAAGCATATAGAAATATATGATGGTAATAGCTCAGAGATTTGAAAACATTGCATCCCAAAAAAACATCATGACGATATGTATATAAAACAAGTACATTAGTAGCTTCACTTGCATAATATCTTCAATAACAACCACATCAAGAAACCAATATTAAATAGAAGTAACATATCATATCAAGCATTACGTCGTTAACGACATACCCCATCAAACCATAAAGGGATTTGGAGTAAGGAAGTTCTAGGGTCTGTTTGGTTGGGCTGTGGCTGTGAAAAAAGTTGTTGTGAACTGTGAGCTGTGGAAAAAGCTGCTGTAGGCTGTAAGCTGTTAAAAAGCTAAAAACCATTTGGTGGAAACCACTAAAAGTCGTTAAAAATTCTTCGATATATGTTTTCACAGTTCCATCCAAAAAGCCACTAAAAGCAGGTCCAGGGGTGCTTTTAGATTTGCACTACGAGAAAGTCGGCTTTTAGAAAAAGCTGCTTCCTAGATCCAGCCCTTTGGTTGGCTTTTGGCTTTTAGGGGGGCAAAAGCCAAAGGCAAAAGTCAAACCAAACACACCCCTAGTCATCTATACAATAAAATACTAATATGAAAGATATATGAACCCATACCCTTCCTATATGTGCAAGTGTGTCAAATTTATCTTCAAATTGCGTAGAATCTAAAGCCTATGCTCTGATACCAACTGTAACACCCTAGGGTCCACAAACACCCCAGAATGCTACTAAACAACACTTCTGACATCCATATATAAAATTTCGGCAGCATCCCATTTGCAAAATTGCATAAATGAGGGGGCAACAGTGTATAAACATATATCATGACAAAAACATACTAAGTATTATTAATCGGCTAGCAAAGAGAAGTTAAACATACGACATGATCTGAATTAACTAGTGCGCACGACTAGTTAAAAAAACAAACTTCCTTTGACAATAAGTTTCTAATTAAATCATGGCTACACCTGGGCAGTGTTATTGTGAGAGTGAAAGTGGACGTGCTGCTACTCCCCTCATTCCCAGCATGTATAAAGTACCTGCATTGAGTAATGCAAGAGTGAGATGACACATCTCAGCAAGTAAAATAATATCAAACTGTTTAACCACATAAGAACATTGTTTTACCACCACTTGATTCCACAACCTTCTTATTACGAAGGTGCAGCACGTATACAACGTACAACACACCTAGTCACCACACCTCGCAGGTAGAAACCACAATAGTAACATAGTAATGTCACACTTCATATATACCTCATGAGTGCAAATGTCTGCAAATGCAAGGATGACTTCTGCCTTCATACCTCTAAGGATATGAAGCCGCATCGTACCCCTCCTCGGGCAACGTACGATGCTAAAAATGTACCAGTACGGTCGGACCATAAGATCGCGACATAACTTCAAAATGCAAGATGGATGATGCGATGTGCATGTCATGCCTACAACACTTCATATAACGTGATTCAAAAAGATACTTCAACTTCATCCAAGATGGGAATCAACCACATATATCATTACCAAATTATGATCATCCACAATATTAGACAATTGAGAATTAATACTTCCAAACAAATAAACTTCATCATAGAATTCAATGATTAATATAATTAAAACTTATGCATACTCAATGACAGGGATTAGGATGCAACTCAAACGGTAGCAACCACCACTGTATTTACTTGCCTTTACCGGAAGTTCGGGCAAATCCCTAAGTACGATCCGGAAGTCCACCACCTGTTTTTGACACACAACTTAGTGCACCAATTTCATATAATCAGGCTCATAAACGACGCCGCACTTACGCACAAACTCAAACCCCGCCGCGGGTTACATCCCTCCCCACACCCACCAAACTGCAGCGGCGCTGCTTAATAATTTCTTAACTTTAAAATTATGGCAGCAGTGGTAACAAACAAAAACTCCAGAGGCATCTACATAAAATTTCCCACAAGTTTTGTATACAATTTATAATTAAATTCCAACATCTAATTAGCCCAAAACAGTCCACAAGATGAACCCTGTAATCTGTTTTTTTGTCTTTTGGACAGCGACATACCCGGATTCAAACAGCGATATCTTTTAAAATATAATTCCAAATCAAGCGCATAAGTACTCATTGGAAAGATAAGACAAAGCCCTACATGATTATCATACTGGTTAACACTAATTACCCACGAAAAATTCCCAGAAACTGCTAATACTACTGCTGTTCACCCACCTGAAAATCTGATTTTTTGGACAGCAACATAACCGGATTGAAACAACGATATCTCCTAAATTATATCTCCGAATCGAGTGCATAAGTACTCGTTGGAAAGGTATGACAAAGCTCTACATGATTCTCCCACTGATCCTCACTAATTTCCTACGAAAAATTCCCAGAAATCCCTAGAACTACTGTTGTTCGTCCACCCACTAAATTTCTGGACAGCACCTCTACCAAATCGCATAGGTACACATGTAACCAATTGGATTGCAGCACAAATACAACAAAATGATCACGAAAATCACCTTGGGTTCCTCCTTTCCTCCTTCTTTTCTTCCTTCTTCCTCCCTCCAAACTCCCATGGAAGACTCGCACCCACACGACGGACTACAAGCGGGGAGGCTCCACCTTGGAGAGGAAGAGGTGGGGGGGGGGGGGCGGCTACGGTTGAGGGGTGGCGCTGCAATCACTTGGGAAAGAAGGAGATGGATTGGGGCGGCTGCAAGAGTGGAAGAGAGAGGGGGCGGCCAAAGGGGTGGGGGAGTGAGACGGAGGGGCGGCTAGGGTTAAGGGGGGGAACTAATGGGCTCCCCACCGCCGGATCGAGATCCGCGGCCCAAACTCGCTCTCACGTCTGCTCCCGACCCCAGCGCACAAATCCAACAAGTAATCTACTATTTTACTGGTGAATGCTTCCTAAAAAACTCCAACCCCAACTACACAGACCACGAAAGAAAAGGGAAAAATAAATTTAACTTCTTTTCAGAAAATTGGGTATCACAGTAAAGATACCAGTCATGACGGGTGCTCCCTTTGGAATATCAGCCATGGTGGTGAAGTTTAGCCTGTCTTGCCTCACTTGCACCTTCTGCCTCTTGCCTTGGTTTTGATTAACATTCTGCCCCTGCCTCTGCTGGTTCCGGGGGCAATTCTTGGCATAATGTCCGGTGTTGCCGCAAGTGAAACACCTGTTGTCATTCGCCTGGCGATACTGCTGCTACTGATTGTTCCTCTGAGCTGGAAACTGGGTGCGGTTGGGTGCCTGCTGTTGCTGTTGCTGTGGTCGGATCACCCATCGCCCTTGCTGCTGCTGAGGTCCCCTACTCTGAGTGTCAGACACAATCCTGAAACGCTGTGGCTGAGCTGAGGGTCCTGCCACAGGGGTCTTCCTCTTCTTTTCTGCCTGTCGGGCTGTGATGCAGTCCTTGTGGGAGATAGCCATGTTGACCAACTCATTGTAGTTGTTGGCCCTGACGGTGTTGAGACGGTCACGGAGCTTAGTGCTGAGCCCCCTCCTGAACCTATCTCTCTTCTTCTCGTCCGTATCTGCATGATACCCAGCATACTGGCACAGGTCATTAAAAGCCTGAGCATACTGCAACACGGTCCTGTTGCCCTGAGTGAGTGCCAGAAAATCGTTGAGCTTTCGGTCCTAATCCCGGCGGGTATGTGGTGTCCCCTGAAAGCTGCATTGAACTCTCTCTATTCCACCTCTCGGTCCTCTGGCTGCATAGCAAGAAAATGGTCCCACCAAGTCCTTGCGGGTCCGCGAAGCTGCTGGGTGGCAAACCTGACTTTAGTGACTTCTGAACAAGCTCCATGGAGTAGTGGGAATTTGGATTCCACTACCCTCAACCACACATCTGCATCAAGTGGGTCCTCGGCCCTGGTGAACAATGGAGGCTGGGTACTGAGGAACTCCGGGTAGGTAGCTGCCGCGGGGTGACGCTGATGATCTCCACCACCATAGTGCTGAGGTGGTGGCTGACGTTGAGCTAGCTGCCTCAAGATATCATTCTGCTGAGCCATTAGCTCCTGCAGAGTGGGAGGCGGTGGCGGCGGTGGAGGAACGCGCTCATTCTGGCCACGTCACTGTCTCCCGGCCATCTGAAAAATCACATATATTCTCAATACCATATATTCAAGTTTAAGGTTTAATCGCGGTGAAGGAGTCAAAGGCGAATCGATAGATTTCGACATATACAAAAAGGATTTCAAAAGGCATAAACTTTCCTTCCAAATTTAACTAACAGCATCCATCAATCATGCTTCCGAAAGAGTTTATCACGATTACATCAAGGGTCCCAAAAAGACTCAACTCTACCTAGCCTAGTACCCCAAGGGTGCAAAAGCTAAGCTAGCTGCGAGGAGTCCTACCATCACCGACTTGTAACTCTATCCTGGACTCCTAGTGAGCGAACGAGGCAACACTCGACTCGGGGGAAGGTGGTCTCCCTGAGCCAGCAGTGTCCACGCTGGAGGCAGGCTCCTCTCCTCCCTCAATGTCGACGTCCTCGTTGGCCTCCATGTCCTGGATCTCCTGGTGATGCATATCCAGGTGCTCATTAGCCTCGGCAAGCTGCTACTAGGTGTTAATGAGCTGATCCTCGAGAACCTCGATGGTGTTCTCCCTGGTCCCCACTAATTCCTCCAACTCTTGGATCTCATTGGATAGCTGCTCCACCTACAAGTCCTTTTCCACCATCTCAGTGGACAAATCAACCACGAGCTCCTCTCTGTTGTCAAGGGTGATCTTTGTTGCCTCTAACAAGGCCATCAGATGGGACATCGCCTCACCACGCATCACTTGCAGACGGTACAGAGCATTCATGCACCGTACGGTCAAGTGCGCAGTCTGACCTGGGTAGATAGCACAGATGTCCTTGGCATGCTCCACCCGATCCTTCCACATTGGGTCGTCCTCCCTTTCCACGGGGAACAAGCCAATGGGGTGGGTAGATAGCTCCAAGGGATGGAATCCGCAGAAAGTGGTCAACCCGTGCAGAGCAATTTCCTCGATTGTGTCCTCAGCCCGGTATCCAAAAGACTCAGAGTCCAGTGAACGTCAGCCTGGCTGCAGGGGATGAGGCTCCAGGGTCATCCTCACCCTACAGCGGGGCACTCGATGCTTCTCGAACTGCTGCACCGCGTACTGAGGAGGCGTCGTGTATCCGGCCCCCTGAAGTACCTCCCACAAAATGCGGGGAAAGCCCTCTCGTGCAAGCCCGTCAGTGTGGGACAATGCATTTCCGTCGTCTGAGGATCCATGGGAAGTCATCTGTGTACGGTTAAGCGTAAGTAAAAGAAAAAGAATTATAAAAAGAACAAGAAAAATAAGACTCAGCTGCTCTCCAACTATAAAAATGGTATTGGGATACTTAGTTGGTCATCAGTTTGTTTTTAAGTCTTTACTCAATTATCCATTTGTTTAATTTAAGAATGCATGCATGCTCGTCCTAAACGACCTCACAGCAATGTAAAGGGAATAGGGAAGAACTCCCATCCCTTAAAATGGCCTGTAGGGCCTAATCACTTAGCCACCTAGCTACCCTTCTATCATCCTAAGGCTTCACGTCCTAGGTCTATCCTGATCGTCCTACGATCTATCCAACATTGTTTCTATCAAGTTTTATTTTCGGAAAAGGATGGTATATACATTTTATTGATTCCTCTGTGGTGGTACAAGCTCCGATACCAGCTGTGGCGGAACTGCCCGAATTATTCCAACTTAAGTGCCTAAGCCCCGCCTTAGAGGCTAGACCACACTTAAATGGGAATAACCCATCAATCCCTCGGATCTAGTCCGACACGGCCACTGACAAGATCAAGTACCACAATCTCACGCGATGGTGAGTCACAGAGCAAATATAATAAAGCATAAAACCATGCATGTAAGAGTATTAAATTATTACATCACCATCGGAGTTTTGCAAAAGTAGTCATCATTGTTCGAAGTGCAGCGGAATAAAACTAACGGTAAATAAACAGAGAGATGGGGAAGCCTGTCCCATCACTCCTCATGCTCCTCCTCAGCTGAGGTAGGGTCCCACTCGACAGTCCAACCCGGTGGCAAGATGGACGACCAAGTCACTCCAGCAACCATGTCCTCCAGAGATCCTGAAAAATTATGCCACAAGCAAGGCTGAGTATACTAATACTCAGCTAGACTTACCCGGTGTGAGGAGTCTACTCCTCTACCTCTAGACATGCAGCTGTTTGGCTGTGGGGTTTGGTTGCCAAAAACACTAGCTGAGTTTCTAAATCAAGTTTTTAACTTTGTCAAATTAAGTGTGACTCTCTTAAGGCTAAATGTGTACTATCTACTCATACATAGTAGCAAACATTTTTAACAATCAACATCTTGTATCAGCTCATCATATTTCCACTTGTTACTCAATGCAGTACAATGGATCAAACAGTCTCATTAGCTGCGAGAAGCAGACGATTCGAATCGAGTTTTTAAACCTTGCAAGGTAAACCTAAACACACGACGTGGCAAGGCACTCCGTCCCCACACACATCAACCGTCCCCATCGATTCCCGTCAGCAGATCAGGGCTCACCGCCTTGGCGTACAATGCCTCACTGACCCCGACTTCCGTCGTGCAGTGACCACACTTGTACCCACCATAACCGGAATGGGAGACCACGTCTCAGGTCGCGTGAGGGGATATGTCCACTGCCAGGTTCACTCAGGTACTAGGCTTACCGATTTACCATATTTCTCGGCATGTGCTTAGTACGTTCAATCGCTTGACACAGGTATCCGCACGTTAATCATTATTCCAATTTCACCTCGTAGACCACGCATCCCCATGGATCCGTGTCCACCAACCAACTATCAATATGATATGAAAAGTGGGTACAACCAATTCCTGATCTCGCGCGAGTGCTAGAAAAATCACTCGTCTTCTACCGAGATCCTAATTAAATAAAGCAACTACTCGACCTAGCATACTAGTATCCATCTCAAAAGGATTCCTGAGATCATGCAACTAGGGTTTTCAAACAACTCCTACACTTAAGTGCACAGTACAAGCCTACAAATATTAAGTGTAGTAAAATAGCATATATAAACGGTTATGCATAAAACCGTGGCTTGCTTTCCAAGGCTGTGGCAGGCAGATCCTCTGGTGTAGGTTCTGGTGCTGGATCTGGGGCTACCTCCTGAGCAGCTCCTTGCTCCGGCACGAGGACGTACTCTCCGTCAGCAAGGTTACAGTCTATCGAAATGCAATGAACAAGTATGTCATGATTATGCAGGATTTACTAACATTATGCTAGGAGAAGAAAAACTAAGTTAATGAGTAACTTAGGGTTTCGGGGTCATACGTGGCCTTTAGTGGTTTTTTTGCTTATCACTCTAGGTTTAGGTTTTGTTAGGGCTAGGCATAGTGAATTGGTATTGCCTTTATATATTTCAGTGGACAAGTTATAAAGGGTTTTAGGATGACACTAATTCCCATTATTCATTTTTCCCTTTCTTTAATTTTCTATTTATGGTTTCTAGTGTAGGTTTGAACTACAACAGTGGTTTAACTTTTTCCAAAAATTCTGTAAAAATCACAGTGGGTTGCCATGGGTCATTATAGCCTGTTCTAGGAATTTGAGGTTAAAAATAAAAAGGATATGCTTTAGACAAAAATAACAAAGGTTGTGTAAAATGGGCCACTTTGCACTACATCTCTTAATTAGGGGTGGGTTCTGTCCTAAGGGTTATTTTTGTTGGCATCTAATAATAATAAGCTTCTGTGCCAAAGATCACAGAAGGCTAAGGGATGGTTATTTAGTTATGATTTTCTAAAGTTTAATGCCAAAAAGGCACTTTCTACTACAAAACATTAATTATCCCAAGGGTTGGGGTGTTTTCACCCTGGGGTCATTTTTGTAGGGTTTTTCTAAGTTTTCCTTATTTTCCTAAAATAAAAGGGATCCTACTTATTTTATACTAAACCAGGGTATAATAGATTTTTCTAGTAAACTACATTGAATAAGTACTCTAACAAAAATAGGAGTGCCCTCTGGTTCATCATTTTAATCACCTTTTCTATTTTTCTAAATCTTAAGCATATTGTGAAATAAATGGCAAAAACTAACTTAATGGGTTGGACAGAGAGGTTTAGCATTTTTAAACAGGTCAGTAGGTGGACATAAGCTTCTCCAAATTTTTCTAACCTTAGTCAAATAGTGCAACCATTTTTAATCCTATTATTTAGCTTTTGGTGAAAACAATAATTAAATCAGAACCCTAAAGTTTACTATAGTACATAGGGGTTTTATATTTTTCCTAAGTAGTTTACATTATTTAAAGTCTGACAAAATTGGTTTGACTAAATTTGGATGAATAAAACAGAAGTTATGAATTATTAAAGTTCTGTTCAAATTTAAAATCAGATTTAATAAAGGTTTTCTGGAAAAGCAGTTTACACCGAGGACCCTGGGTTATTTCCAAACTAACTCCCTCAGTTATACCCCCGCGTTACTATTCATTTGAGTCACTAACATTTCACAAAACCCCCCAGACTTCTTTCCTTCTCCCCCGCGGTCCTTCCCTAGGTTTAAACAGTACCCGCAAGAAAGAAAAGGGTGGCGCGGCTTACCGGCGGCGAGGGAGGTCCGGCGAGGGGCAGGGTTGGCTCGGGGAGGCTCTGGCGGTCACAGCGATGTGCAGCTCGACGACGGGGATGGCCGGAATCGCTCGGTCCACGTGCACAGGCGGGTGTCCTCGTCGGCGGCGGGTGTGCCGGCCAAATCACGGCGACCTAGTTCAATCCGATGGCACGATGAGCTCCACGGGGTGACGTAGAGACTGTGTGTACAAGGAATCGGAAAATGTTTCAGTGGATTACCCTGACCACGCACTCTGGCAGGGTTGTGAACTCCGGCGACCGTGGACTGGCCTCTCCGGCGAAGCAGACTTCGATTCCTCGCTCGGGGAGCTTCACTGAGGTGAGCATAGTCGTCTCCGAGGGTCGGACGGGGTTGGGAAAGGCTGGGCTGGGCTGGCCGGTCTACGGCGGCAGGGGCTCGGGTGGCCGCGGACACGCCGCGCACGGGCAAACGGCGGTGAGTTGAGCTCCGGTGAGGTTTGAGCGTGCGCGGAAGAGTGTGGTCGACGCCTGAGTGGGCTTTATAGGCGCGGGCGCGAGTCATGGCGTAGGCTGGCCTTTGGCGTGACGCGGGCGTGCTCTGGCGTGCACAGAGCGCGTCGAACACGTGTAGCTTTTCTTCTGCCCGTGTTCCACAGCTCGCCCAAGTCGCAAACGTGCGAATCTTGGCAAAAATCCGGCGCGAGTCTTTTCCTGGCACCTAGGGCTGTCTCTCATCCGTGAGTCGCCATGGCAGATATGCCCTGGGTAGGGATATCTTTGGACGCCAAATCAGGTATGTCTCTCTGCCCACCTCGCGACAAAAACCATGCCAAGGCATGTCAAACGTTAAGGTCTCGGGCTCAACTTTTTCTAGTGGGTGCCCTAGGTGGTATGCCACATTTTTGGTATAGAACTTAGGTGGTTTTGATGCCATCTTCAAGGTGAACACGGTTGATCTTTAGTGTAGGTGTAGTTTTTGACTTAGAGGGAATTTGAGAGCTCTAGCTCTTTCTCTACTTAAGGAAGGGATTTGGGGTTTCTCAAGGGGTCTTTTTGTAACATTACCTTCCCATATTTGCTGGTTATAAAGTTACTTAAAGTTTGGTTAAAGATTAACTCATGGTGTGCACATTTGCTTATTCTCTCCCCCTCTCAACCATGGTTTTGGGAGATAGGGTTCAAGAGAGGTTTAGGGTTTACTCTCCTCTTGCCCAAGGTAGTAAGTGCACAAGAGCTTGAGTGATGCTCTTAGGTCATTAACAAATCTTGATTAACACATGGTCTCCAAGGTTCTTATATTCTCCTCAAGTTTCTACCACAGGTGATCACAGTCATTAGTACCAAGGTGTGCTCTAGCCATGGTAACACTTGAGGTGTTACAGGAAGTACTGTGCGCTCGGTTGTTCATCTGTGCGCACCAGCGACGTGGCCGAGCGGCTGTCACTGGCGTGTTCACCATTCACCGTGAGGGTGCCATGCCTCAGGACGTTTATCGCATCGGCATGAGCCGTAGTAACCATCCAGTGACCGCCATAGTTCAGTTGACCTGCGATTGCCACAGTAGATCACCACAGTGACTCACCCCCTTCTCGACCGCCAGCGCAATCCCGTCGAATTGGACCACACCGCTCACAAACTCTATAAATTGAGCACGCCATGAGCTTCGTAGAGTAATTATCCATCCAAAGCATGAGCACTTGCCACCAATTGTTCACCGGAGCCCCTGAATTGTTCATTTCCCCCAAATCGGTTTTCCGCCACCGTGGAAAGAGTCTCACCGTGGACAGCGTGCTCCACGTCGGTTCATGCTCCCTGCTCTCTTGTTTCAGCATCCTTAGGTTCTCCTGATGCTCCTCGACCAATTCGATTGAGTTAAGTTACCCTAGATCACCGAAAACACGTCTGTTCCTCCATTATCTGCGCTGTCTCTGTGGACCGAATGATTTAGAGCCTCACTAGTGAAATAGAGTGAGGGGAAACACTTGTTAAGGGTCGAATTAGGTCTCAGCCGAATTAGAGTACCGGTCGTTAAGTATTGTGGCCGGTATAAGCTCGCCGGAGCTCGGTTCTCTGTCGTGCGACGTCGTGGACCGGGGATGTGAAGAAGTAGAAGCACATGGGTGTATTTGCAAAGTCAGTGAGACAGAGGAACAGTGGGAAGGACTCTTTATAGAAATTTCAAACCGTCAGGGTTCTCTGTGTAAAATGGATAGCGCGGGCGCGCACGGGCGTGCTTTCGCCTGTGTATGGGGCGGCTCAGGCCAGATTTAGCCCAGAACTGTAGCACCTTTTTCTTTTTCTTCTAGACTTAGAGAATTCCTAGAAAATTGTAAAAAAATGCTAAAAATACCAGACCAATTTTGCTAGGCTCCTGATTTTCTATAGTATTTAATAAAAATAGTTTTAGGATTTTTATTCCAAATAAGGAATTATGGAGTATTTAAAATAGCCAAAACCCATATCTCTGAAATTTTAGAAATTAATTAATAATTCCAAAAATCACCAAACTTTTTAGATAAGCTTTAAATAGTATTTAGAAGCCTTGGGTAAATTTTGGTATGATTTGGACCATGTTTGGTACCTAGAACCCAAAACCCTGATCTCTTGCCTTATGAAGTTCACTATAGACTCCAAAAACCCTAGTTTCCTAGAGATTCGTGAAGGAAAATTATATTCAAGACTTAAAATAATATACTTTTGTTATCTTTGCACATTCATGAGCATTACATGAGCATTCATGATTATATATGGCTATATATAGAAAACGAGGAAGAGATAGAAGTTAAAGAAGCGAGGACTACACCACCACCTGAAGAACCTCAGGCAGGGAACTGTTTCTACTTTGATATCTGTGGAACAGAGCCTGACTCACCTATCACACAAGGCAAGCCCCGGTGCATTTGCCACCTCCTTGTTATTTTGAAATCTTTCTCACTTACTTGATGCATTAGGTGATAGGAGTTGTGTGTTAAACCAGTTGCTGCATTTCCTTCCTTGGATTTGACTACTTCTCCTTAATCCCTCGTTTACAAAAAGGTTTTTATTATGCTTAGCTTTGCTCTAGAAAAACAAAATGTTTTGTTTTAACAAAAGATGATGCTTCAAAGTGCGAGGGATGTTTTCAAAAATAAAACTTGATGGTGGATCCATCATGGCCGTGATGGGTTCAACATCAGAAAAGATGTACCTCTGCCAGGTACCAAACTTTGGGTTTGAAATGATAAAGCTGAGACCGGGCGGGTGACTTGCACGAGAAGAGAGTCTCGGTGTAGTGTCTCCGTCTTAGTCGATTAAGGACCTTCTCGATGTAGGCTTGCTGATCGAGGACCTTTTAACTGGTCACATGCCTCGTCATGGGTAAGCTTTGCCTCGGGCAGACTAATACCAGAATAAGATATCACGCAATGGGAGTGGAGAGATGGCGAGAGTAGCGTGTACCCTCCGTAGCAAGAGGCTGGACGGTGGTGTATCTGTGCTCTCGGTTAGCGTGAACCTGATCTGGTCTTAAGAACCCCCGTGGCGAGTTGACATATGCAAGGGTTAAGTGCTACATATGTGGTGTGATTGGAGATCCTCAGCTGAGTATTAATCGATTCGGATTGCCATTACTTCTCGGACATGAAGACTTGGTCACTGCCCTACACGTAGCATTCCAGTGAATAAAAAGGGTTGATGAAAAGAAATTGGCTAGTATAGGTAAAGTGATTAAACTAGGATAGAAAGAACTCTAGATGAAGGTAACTTAACTTAACCTGACAAGTAAAACTGGATTTTTAAGGATCCACTATTAGTAAGCATTTTTGCAAACAGAGTCTTTGATTATTGAGAAACCATACCTTGATCCCAAAGGCCAGCATATCCTTGAGAGTCTTTTATTTTGACGGGTAAGACTTGCGAAAGTACACTTTGTACTCAGGGCTTTGTCCCATGTTGTTTTAGGTGAGGAAGCAACAAATTTTTGTTGCTTTTGTTCCAAGGTGGTGCCTAAGGAAGAAAGTCAAGACTGAAGCCTCAGGAGGAAGTGTCCTCCTTTAAGAAAAAACTTTTTATTGTTTATCGGGAGGGGTTTTTGCCTCCCAGGTTATGTAATAATATTACTTCAGCACTCCTATATTTGCTCTGGTCTGTAATAATACTACTCTTTCTTACATTAAAATAAAGTAAGTTATTGTAACTGCTTCCGCATTCTCGTACCTCTGATGTGTTGTAATGTCTGCCGTGACGGCTGAAACGCTCTTGGGCAAGGTAAAGAATACAGATACTGAACTTGTCAAGTGATCAGGGGCACCTGCAGGGTTGTCTGAGGTACGTTGGACAAGGACAACTGTAGGTGGGCCTAATGACTTGGGAGGTTCTGTCATAGCTGGTATCTGAGCGAAGCCCATCTCTACAGATGTTATGAGGCATTTTCAAAAAGAATTTTCAAAGATTTATCTAGAAAATTTCTTTCCTTCTTATCTAACTACCTTCTGAAGTACTTATTTTGAAGACCAGATAGTAGAGTGCAATGTATAGAAGGTTGTGAATCAACTAAGGTTGATTATGTAATTATGCATGCATCATGATAAAAACTATATTAATAAGATTTCCCCCCTTATGGAGATATGCCACCGCACACAAGGAAAACCGCGTGCAAGTCTACCGGCCCGATTGGCGTGCCTCGCCATCAACTAGCTCCAAGGCATGAGGATAGTAGTAGCGGCAGCAATGATCCCATCGGAGATCTGGAAGCTCAGGTGGAGCAGCTTCAAACGGAATTGCGTCATAGAAACAATATGAGGGTCGAGGATGGTCAGCGCATAAATGATTTAAGAACTGACATCCGGCATCTGCAAGACCAACTTGCTGAACGAGATTTAGCACTTGATTGGGCTGTTAACTCGCGTTCACTTGCTTGGGCCAAGGAAGCCAAAGCTCGAGCCCGTGTGGAGGAGCTTAGCACAGCCATGGACAACTTGCAGGTGTACTGTAATACACTACATGAGGAAGTTCATGTATTGTATACACGACTGCACCCTAACGTACCTGCAGATCCTATCGAAATGGGAGCTAGACCTTCTGGAACAGCGGGTGAAGCCCTTGGCGGGGAACTGGACCTTTTTAGGCCCCCTCCCTCAATGAATTTGGCTGATGAATGGTCCCCTACACCCGACAGTGAAGCTACCAAAAGAGATAAGAAGCTAGAGTAGAGTAGTATAGATAGGATGATAATGTATAATAGGTAATGTGGTCCTGTTGTAAATTTGAGTCTGTATCATTACCTTTTAAGTAATGTAAATGGATGGTGTGCTTTGGCAAATTATATTTTCCAAATGTTCTTTGCCTCAGATGCCGTCCAAAACTCGTGGACAGGATGGTGCGGGAACCTCCCATGGGAGCGAAACTACTCCTAATCCGCCACTAGTACCCCCAACCTTGGTTGAGGCTATCGCTGCCTTAGTCATTGCAACAGCCGATAACACCCGCTTCCTTCGCGAAATGGCAGGACAACAATATCAGCAGCAAGGCGGGCGAGCTTATCCGCAAGGACCCGCGAAACTTCATATTTGGATTTCTTGGAAACACGTCCCCCACTATTCGTCAAGGCTGAAGATCCCCTTGAAGCGGATTAATGGATTCGGGTTATTGAGCAGAAGTTTGGGCTTCTCCGATGCACGGAGACTCAGAAGCCCTTATTTGCGGTGCAACAGTTACGAGGCCCTGCCAGCACCTGGTGGGGAAATTATGTGGCTATCCAGCCTGCCGGCCATCAAGTTACCTGGGACGAATTTAAACTGGCATTTCGGGAGCACTACATTCCAGAAGGGGTGCTCCATATGAAACAAGAAGAATTCAAGAAGCTTAAACAAGGTGTACACAGTATCTCAACAAATTCAACCATTTGTCCCAGTATGCCATTGATCAGGTCAACACTGATCTGAAGAAGAGAAATTGTTTTATGAGGGGCCTTAATGACCGGTTACAGCGGAAGATGGCCACCTGCCTCGACCTCTCCTACAGCAGGGCTGTCAGCACGGCGCTGGCAATTGAAGCCAAGTATGCTGGCCCAGGAAAGTGAAAGGGCTATGGAGGTGACAGGTCCAACCAAGGGCCTGCGAAGCGACAAAGGTTGGTGATCCGAACTTTTAATCAAAACCGTTCTTCACCACGTCCACCCTCCTACCCCTTTAAACAACCTGTCTTTATCTGCCCTGCCACTGCCCCCACCTCAACAAATCAACCGAGTGCCCCTGGTACTCGTTTCCCTGCACTCCTGAGTTCATCCACTGGTTGCTTCAATTGTGGGAAGTCTGGACACTTCATCAAAGACTGCCCATATCCGAAGCGAAATAACTCCAATAATCAGCAGAACCCGGGGAACTCCAGCCAAGGCAAGGGAAACACAACGAATAATACTGGAGGCAAGAATATGGAGAAAAGTGGGCGAATCTATTATACGCAAGTGGCCACGAAACTAAAGGGAGAACCGGTCATGATGGGTACGTTTCTCGTGGCCAATCACCCTGCAGTCATTATTTTTGATTTTGGTGCTTCACATACATTCATAAGCAAGAAGTTTGTGGAGAAACATTGCATTCCATACAATGAATCAAGGGAAGGGTTTATAATTCATTCGCCTGGGGGACAAATATTCACTAAAGAAGTGGCTTTCCATGTGCCCGTAACATTGGCTGAACGGGACTTTCCCACAAACATGATTGTTCTAAAAGGCCAAGATATAGATGTAATTTTGGGCATGAATTGGTTAGCCCAACACAATGCTATCCTCAACACTGATCTGAGAACCATCAGGTTGAGCTATGGTCAGGAAGAGGTTCTCTTGTCCATCCCCGTAGCTACTACAGCTAAACCATTTGGTAGAGTATATGAAGCCATCATACCGGAGATCCAAGATATTCCGGTAGTATGTGAATTCCCGGACATCTTTCTGGAAGATCTACCTAGATTGCCTCTAGAGAGAGATGTAGAATTTGTGATTGAATTGAAGCCCGGTACGACTCCTGTTTCTAGAAGGTCGTACCAAATGCCTCCGAATGACTTGGCAGAGCTCAAGACACAATTACAAGATCTGCTAGAAAAGGGATTCATCCGACCAAGCTCATCACCTTGGGGTTGTCCAGCCATCTTTGTCAAGAAGAAGGACCAAACACTTCGGATGTGCGTGGATTATAGACCCCTTAATGAGGTCACAATAAAAAATAAGTACCCTCTTCCCCGGATTGATATCTTATTTGATCAGCTTACCGGAGCTCGGGTATTTTCCAAGATTGACCTCGGGTCGGGTTACCTTCAGATCCGTATCCGACCCGAAGATATACATAAGACCACATTCACTACACGGTATGGATTATTCGAATATCAGGTTATGTCTTTTGGATTAACAAATGCTCCTGCCCACTTCACCTATCTTATGAACTCGGTATTCATGCCCGAGTTGGATAAATTCGTAGTAGTCTTCATTGATGATATCTTGATATATAACAAAAATGAAGAGGAGCATGCTCGACATTTGCGGATCGTGTTAACACGCTTAAGGGAGCATCAATTATATGCTAAATTCAGTAAATGCGCGTTTTGGCTAGAGGAGATCCAATTTCTGGGACACGTATTATCTGCCAAAGGGATTGCGGTTGATCCCAGCAAGGTCAAGGATATTTTGGAGTGGAAACCCGCAACCACTGTACATCAAGTCCGAAGTTTCCTTGGACTCGCTGGTTATTACCGCCGATTTATTCCAGATTTTTCCAAGCTTGTGAAGCCAATCACAAGTTTATTAAAGAATGATACCAAATTTAATTGGTCTTCAAGATGCAATGAAGCCTTTGAGCAGCTGAAAGTGTTATTGACCACTGCTCAGGTATTAGATCAATCGGACATTGAAAAGCCCTTTGATGTGTATTGTGACGCATCAGGCAGTGGTCTAGGCTGTGTTCTAATGCAAGAAGGCCGAGTGGTAGCATACGCTTCAAGGTAGTTGCGCCGACATGAAGAACATTATCCAACTCATGACCTAGAATTGGCTGCTGTGGTTCATTGCCCTGAAAATATGGCGTCATTATCTATTGGGGAATATCTGTCATATTTATATAGATCATAAAATCTTGAAGTACATCTTTACCCAGTCGGAGCTGAATATGAGGCAGAGGCGATGGCTCGAGCTGATTAAGGATTATGAATTGGAGATTCATTATCACCCAGGCAAAGCTAATGTAGTGGCAGATGCACTAAGTCGCAAGGCTTCCTGTCACTGTCTTACGATGAAGACTTCTGACATTACAATATGCCAAGAAATGGAAAAGTTGAACCTGGGAATGATTCAACATGGAACTTCAAATCACTTGAAGCTTGAGTCGGTTCTTCTGCAAAGAATAATTGATGCCCAAAGAAATGATGAGGGTATGAAACACATTCATGAGAAAATGGAGGCCGGTAAAGCCAACTGCTTCAAAAGAGATGATCAAGGTGTTGTATGGTTTAACAACCGCCTAGTTGTGCCCAAGAATGATGAGATCCGCCAGCAAATTCTAGATGAAGCACATCTTAGTCGCCATTCTATTTATCCCGGAAGCACTAAGATGTATCATGATCTAAAGCAACATTATTGGTGGACGAAGATGAAGATTGAAATTGCATGCTATGTGGCAAGATGTGACACTTGCAGACGTGTCAAGGCCATACATATGAAAACTGCTGGTCCATTGCAATCTTTACCTATACCAACATGGAAATGGGAGGATATTAGTATGGACTTAATTGTGGGGTTACCCCGGAGAACAAAAGGGTATGATTCCATCTGGGTTATCATTGATCGACTCACAAAGATCGCCCACTTTCTCCCAGTCAGGGTAAAGTATATAGTGGCCACATATGCGGAACTGTATATTGCTCGTATTCGTAGTTTACACGGAGTTCCAAAAACAATAGTGTCAGATCGTGGACCTCAATTTGTATCCAAGTTCTGGGAAGAACTTCATAAATCCTTGGGTACTAAGTTGCTCCACAGTTCGGCCTATCATCCTCAAACTAGTGGGCAAACTGAGAGAGTAAATCAAATACTTGAAGACATGTTGTGAGCATGTGTTCTAGAGTTTCTGCAGAAATGGGGTGACTGTTTACCATTAGCGGAGTTCTCATACAATAATAGCTATCAAGAAAGCATCAAAATGGCACCCTTTGAAGCTTTGTATGGACGACGGTGTCGTACTCTGTTAAACTAGTCTGAACCAGGTGAAAGATGTTTCTTCAGGCCTGATATGGTAAAGGAGACAGAAGAAAAAGTTCGACGAATAATACATAATTTGAAAGAAGCCCAAGCTCGTCAAAATAGTTATGCAGACAAGCGACCCAAACCCTTATACTTTCAAGTTGAAGATTATGTCTACCTAAAAGTCTCACCAATGAAGGGTGTATCACGTTTTGGGGTAAAAGGGAAGCTTGCACCCCGGTACATTGGCCCTTTTCCTATCCTTGAAAGATATGGACTAGTGGCCTACCGACTCCAATTACCCGAAACATTGTCTGTGGTGCACAATGTGTTCCATGTATCTCAATTGAAGAAGTGTCTTCGAATTCCAGATTGAACCTTTGAAGTAACAGACGTTGCCTTAGAACCAGACTTGACGTATTCAGAGCATCCTGTTCGAGTCTTGGATCAAAAGGACAAGATTACTTGAAGGAGAACTCTTAAGTTTTACAAGATATAGTGGAACCAACACACGTAAGATGAGGCTACTTGGGAAACTCAAGGTTTTCTAGAAAAGAATTTCCCAGACTTTTTAGCTTCATGTAAATTATAAAATATGTACAATTGTTGTAAAGAAGGAATAAACCCCGACACCCCTGCCCTGTACAAGAATGAAGGAAATAAAAATATGTCGCGTTTCCTTTTCCACTACTTGCCCTAGGACTATTAATCTCGAGACGAGATTCTTTTATGGGGGGAAGGATGTAACACCCCTGGTGTTACTGCCACTAAAATTTGAGCATAACATCAAAAGCATTATCATATCATGTGATTGTTACACTTAGAATGCATTCACTAGGCAAAAATTTCAAACAAAGTTGTATTGATGGGACATGTCATGAGTGAAACCCTAGGGTACAATGCTTAACCCTAAACTGGGCTTAAAAGAGTAAACAAAGCCTATACAAGAGAAATCTTCAAAACGTTTTAGTAATGATCATAAAATGTGACCATTAATGGACTTAAGTGGTATCCGAACCCTAGAAGTACCAAAAACCCTAAATAGACCCCTAGAAAACCCTGGATTGAAACCCTAGGGGGTTGTTTGTAAAAATGTTGCACATTTTTGGACCTAAGTGCAAAAACCATGGAGTTAGGATACCTTAAATCAAATAGTTCACATATTTGGAGATTTACAAAAGAAACCATGAGTTTTTGGCTTATTTGCAAAAAGGCCACCCTAGTGCTCCAATGGTTAAGTCTGAAAATAGTGGCATAGAGCTGACTTTAGGGATTAAGCCTAGGGTCAACACACCAAACTTGTAAAGTTACTACAGGAGTACAATTTTGCTATAGGGATTAAGCCTTGGTGCCATGAAAATTTTTGAGAAAATTGGATCCAAAGTCGGGCTGTCAGGCAACCCTAGGCCTGAATTTTCAGAAGCAGTGAGATTGGATGAACTTTGAGCTTGATTTTGAGTAAGATCCTGTAACAAATTGATGATGGACATTTTTGCAAAGTTAAAGCTGGTTTATTGGGCTATAACTTTGAAACAGAGAGTTGATCGAGTCACTACATAAAATCTGGAGCAAATTGACCCCAAGTATGCTCTTTCAGACTAACTGAATTGGTTGCGCGATGGTACAGTTTATTGATCAGATCGCCAGCTCAGAGACCTCACCGCCGGCGACCACGCGCGCGGATTCGTGCTATCGCCGCGATTCACGCCCGAATTAAACGAGGATAGCGATCCCCAGGTGAAAGATCTTGTCGCGGATGAGCTTGGAAGTATTGTGCGCTCGGTTGTTCATTTGTGCGCACCGGCGTCGTGGCCGAGCGGCCATCACCGGCGTGTTCACCATTCACCGTGAGGGAGCCACGCCTTAGGACGTTTATCGCGTCGGCATGAGCCATAGTAACCATCCAGTGACCGCCATAATTTAGTTAACCTACGATTGCCACAGTAGATCACCACAGTGACTCGCCCCCTTCTCGACCGCCAGCGCAATCCCGTCGAATTGGACCACACCGCTCACAGAATCTATAAATTGAGCACGCCATGAGCTCCGTAGGGTAATTATCCATCCAAAGCATCAGCACTTGCCTCCAATTGTTCACCAGAGCCCCCGAATTGCTCATTTCCCCCAAATCGGTTTTCCGCCACCGTGGAAAGAGTCTCACTGTGGACAGCGTGCTCCAGGTCGGTTCGTGCTCCCTGCTCTCTTGTTTCAGCATCCTTAGGTTCTCCTGATGCTCCTCGACCAATTCGATTGAGTTAAGTTACGCTAGATCACCGGGAATGTGTCTGTTCCTCCGTTATCTGCGCTGTCTCCGTGGCCCGAATGATTTAGAGCCTCGCTAGTGAAATTGAGTGAGGGGAAACACTTGTTAAGGGTCGAATTAGGTCTCAGCCGAATTAGAGTACCGATCGTTAAGTATTGTGGCTGGTATAAACTCGCCGGAGCTCAGTTATCCGCCGTGCGACGTCGTGGACCGAGGGATGTGAAGAAGTAGAAGCGCAGGGGTGTATTTGCAAAGGTCAATGAGACAGAGAAACAGTGGGAAGGACTCTTTATAGAAATTTCAAACCGTCAGGGTTCTCTGCGCAAAATGGACAGCGCGGGCGCGCGCGGGCGTGCTTTCGCCTCTGTATGGGCCGGCTCGGGCCAGATTTAGCCTAGAACTGTAGCACCTTTTTCTTTTTCTTTTTCTTCTAGACTTAGAGAATTCCTAGAAAATTGTAAAAAATGCTTAAAATACCAGACCAATTTTGCTAGGCTCTTGATTTTCTATAGTATTTAATAAAAATGCTTAAAATAAGGAATTATGGAGTATTTAAAATAGCCAAAACCCATATCTCTGGAATTTTAGAAATTAATTAATAATTCCAAAAATAACCAAACTTTTTAGATAAGCTTTAAATAGTATTTAGAAGCCTTGGGTAAAGTGTGGTATGATTCGGACCAAGTTTGATACCTAGAACCCAAAACCCTGATCTCCTGCCTTATGAACTTCACTTTAGACTCCAAAAACCCTAGTTTCCTGGAGATTCGTGAAGGAAAATTATATTCAAGACTTAAAATAATATACTTTTGTTATCTTTGCACTTTCATGAGCATTACATGAGCATTCATGATTATATATGGCTATATATAGAAAACGAGGAAGAGATAGAAGTTGAAGAAGCGAGGACTACACCACCACCTGAAGAACCTCAGGCAGGGAACTGTTTCTACTTTGATATCTGTGGAACAGAGCCTGACTCACCTATCACACAAGGCAAGCCCCGGTGCATTTGCCACCTCCTTGTTATTTTGAAATCTTTCTCACTTACTTGATGCATTAGGTGATAGGAGTTGTGTGTTAAACCAGTTGCTGCATTTCTTTCCTTGGATTTGACTACTTCTCCTTAATCCCTTGTTTACAAAAAGGTTTTTCTTATGCTTAGCTTTGCTCTAGAAAAACAAAATGTTTTGTTTTAACAAAAGATGATGCTTCAAAGTGGGAGAGATGTTTTCAACACTAAAATTTGATGGTGGATCCATCATGGCCGTGATGGGTTCAACATCAGAAAAGATGTTCCTCTGCCAGGTACCAAACTTTGGGTTTGAAATGATAAAGCTGAGACTGGGCAGGTGACTTGCACGAGAAGAGAGTCTCGGTGTAGTGTCTCCGTCTTAGTCGATTAAGGACCTTCTCGATGTAGGCTTGCTGATCGAGGACCTTTTAACTGGTCACATGCCCCGTCATGGGTAAGCTTTGCCTCGGGCAGACTAATACCAGAATAAGATAACACACAATGAGAGTGGAGAGATGGAGAGAGTAGTGTGTACCCTCCGTGGCAAGAGGTTGGACGGTGGTGTATCTGTGCTCTCGGTTGGCGAGAACCTTTTCTGGTCTTAAGAACCCCGGTGGCAAGTTGACGTATGCAAGGGTTAAGTGCTACATATGTAGTGTGGTTGGAGATCCTCAGCTGAGTATTAATCGATTTGGATCGCCGTTACTTCTCGGACATGAAGACTTGGTCACTGCCCTACACGTAGCATTCCAGTGAATAAGAAGGGTTGATGAAAAGAAATTGGCTAGTATAGGTCAAGTGTGTGGCAGAACCGCCCGAATTATTCCAGCTTAAGTGCCTAAGTCACGCCCCAGGGGCCGCAACACACTTAAATCGAAATAACCTGTCAGTCCCTTAGATCTAGTCTAATAGAGCCACTTAACGAGGATCAAATTCCACAATCTCACTCAAAGGTGAGTCACAGAAGAAATACAATAAAACATGAAACCTCAAATTAAGTACTAAATTATTACATAGATCGGAGTTTTTCGAGTAGCAAATAAGAGTTCACGAAATAAAATGCAGCGGATAATCGATGTCGTCGGTATCGAGGAATCGGGCAAGGCCTAGCCCACTACTCCTCGTGCTCCTCTCCGGCCGGAGCAACATCCCACTCGACCGTCCAACCCTGTGGCAGGGTGGTAGGCCAAGTCACACCATCAACCATATCCTGAATCGTACCTGCAAAAATTATGCCACAAGCAAGGCTGAGTATACTAATAATCAGCTAGACTTACCCGGTGTGAGGAATCTACTCCTCTACCTCTAGACTATGCAGCTGTTTGGCTGAGGGGATTGGTTTGCCAAAAGCACTAGTTGTTTCTAAAATCAATTCTTAGCTTTTCAAATTCTAGTATTATTATTTTAGCTACGTTTTCTCCTTCTAAGCATACATGGTAACAAGCATTTAGTTCAATCAACAAATTGTCTCATGTAAGCTCATTTCACTTCTTACTCGATGTAGTACAAGGGGTCAAGCAGTCTCATTAGCTGCGAGAAGCAGACGATTCGAATCGAGTTTTATCCTTGCAAGGTAAACCTAAACACACGACATGTCAGGGCACTCCGTCCCCACACATGTCAACCGTCCCCATCGATTCCCTGTTCGCGTCCAGGCCTCACCGCCTTGGCATACAATGCTCCACTGACCCCGGCTACCGCCGTGCAGTGACCGCACTTGTACCCACCATAGCTAGCATGGGACACCCAGTCTCAGGTCGCGTGAGGGATAAAGTCCACGCCCGGCTTCACTCAGGTACTAGGTTTACTAGTTACCATATTTCCCGACATGTGCTTAGTACGTCCAAAAGCTTGACTCAGGTATCCACACATTAATCCTTAATTCCTTTTTCCCGTCTCATGGTCAAGGCATCCTCCGTGGATCCAAGTCCATAGACTAACATAGATCCCGTTATCAAGATGAATACAATCAATTCCTGACCTCGCGCGAGTGCTAGAAAAATCACTCGACTTCTACTGAGATCCTGATTAGCAAAGCAGCTACTCGACCTAGCATACTAGTATTCATCTCAAAAAGGAATCCTAAGTTCATGCAACTAGAGGTTTCAAGCAACTCCTACACTTAAGTGCACATTACAACCCTACAAACATTAAGTGTAGTAAAGTAGCATATAATAATACGGTTATGCATATAAACTGGGGCTTGCCTTCAATAGCTGGGGCTGCGGGGAGATCCTCGATAGCAGCCTCGGGAGCTTGCTCCTGGTCCTCCTCTTGGACAGTTCCTTGCTCGGGGATGAGCACGTACTCTCCGTCGGCGAGATTACAATCTAATGAATGCAATGCGTAAGATATATGCATGATATGATATGTGCTTTAGTAATTTAAACTTTTGATGGTGTATGATCTACTTGAGTTAGATAGAGCTAAATCTTGCTTATACGAGATTTTTGGTGGTATACTTGGTAATTTGGATCAAACTGAGCTAAGTTAAGTGGTAGGTTTATTTTTGGGGTTCCACTGAATTCTTTTTAAGGTCTTTAGTGAGGATTGCCAAGAATTCAAGTTGGACTTATTGGAGTGAGGTTTATCTTTCCTCTTTTTCCCTTGATCTTCTTTAGGGTTTTAGGGTGGGTTTGAACTACAAGTCACCTTAATAAATTTCCAAACATTCTGTAAAAATTACAGTGGCTTATTACTGGTGTATAATTCTCTGTCTCAAAATTTAAGGTTCTATAAGTGAATAGTTTTCTCTGGACAAAATTACCAAATTTTAGGGCAGAAGGGGTGATTTGAACTACAACTACCATTCAATTGTAGGTAATTCTCTAGGACTTATTTTTGCTGGCATTTAGATGCTATAACATGACTTGGTACAAATTTCTAGCCATTAATACTTATTAATTATTTTACTAGGATTTTCTAAAGTTTCTAGCCAAAGGGGTGCTTTCTACTACAACTATATTTGAAAAATATCAAACAACAGATTTCTGATATTTCCCACTATATTTTTTGCATCTTTCCAATGGGTTTGTATTTTTCTCTGGTGGCCTATCTCATTGTTGATCTAGCAAAATTTTATTTGCCCATTTTTGCATTATTTTGGGTTACTCATGATTTATTTGGAATATGACTCATTATCATATTATATTTATTTACCCTACTTAAAATGATGGGCTTGGGTATTTATTATTTTTGCAGTGGGGTTTTGGTGGTTACAAGTCCACTGGATTTTTATTATCAATTTTGGGTCTGGTTTTATAATTCTAATAATTGATTTCTAGTTGGAATAATGCTAAATAAAACATTTCACTTTGAATCTGATCTGGACTAGATATTTCTTTATTTTTCCTAGGTTCTTTGTTACTTAAGCAAACTAGGAAAAATAATTTCATCCACTAGTCATTAATTTCTAAGGCCTTTCTTATTTTCCTAAGGCTTGGGCAAAAATGGCTTTTAATAGATATCTCCACTAAATTTTTCAATACTGGAGTTCTCACTATTTTTAAACAGTGTTTAAATGGGGTTTGAACATCTACAAATTTTCTTAGGTTTAGCACAGAAGCATAACTAATTTTCCTTAATTAAACAAGGTTTGGCCATTTTCTGTATTTAATTTTAAAATCTAAAAATTAGAATAGAAAGCATAGGGTTCAATATTTTTAAATGATAGTCCATGATATTTAGAATCCAGCAAAATTGGTTTGACAATTTTTGGTTAAGTATTTCTTAAGTTATGAATTTCCTAAGTTCTCTGTTTATTAAAAAGATTAAACAGAAATGATTAAATGGAAAACTACTTTGCAACTGGGTCCCTGGCGGGTGTTTTCAAGTTTCCTTACAGACTAGTCCCTGGGCTACTATTCAATTGAGTCACTGACATCTCAGAAAACCCCCTGGATTCTTCTAATCCTAACCCGAGGTCCTTCCCCCAATTTAAACAGTACCCGCGACGGAAGAAAGGGCGGAGGGGCTTACTGGTGGCAAGACTGCTCCGGTGAGGTGGTCGAGGGTGTAGGGGAGGTCATGAGGGTCACGGCGATGTGTGGGTCACCGTCGGGGATGGTCGGAGTCGGCCGGTCCGCGTGCGCAGGCGGGGGAGCTTGTCGGCGGCGAGGAGTCCGGCCTATCCAGGGCACAATTGACCGATTGAACGGGTAAGAGAGCTTCACTGGGTCCTAGGGAAGACATGGTTGCAAGGAATTTGACAATGGCTTACCGGAGAGCTCGGTCCACGCGCGGGGGCGGGCGACCGAAGTCCGACGAGGGTGATCTCGGGCTTCCGGTGAAGTTCTGCCGGGTCCGAGGACTTGGAAAGCTTCACGGGCCAATGGTGAAGCTAACCAAAGCGCTGGCGCGACTTAGAGCGACTGGAGAAAGCTGGCCACGGCTGCCGAGGCTCTAAAAGCTTGGAGGGCGGTGGCACGGCATGCTCGGGGAAATTTCCGGTGATCTCTGACTTGGGCAAGACTTAAGAGCACGCGAGGATGAATGGCCGAGGCTTGGGGTGGCTTTATAGGCACAGCGCGGTGCACGGGCGGCCGTGGACCGGCAAGCGCGCGCGGGCGTGCACTCGGAGGCGCGGGTGCGCGAACGGGCGTGAACCGGAGGTGTCTGCCACGGTCGAACACGTGTGCCCGTTGCCTCTGCCCATGTTCTAGCGCTGATTGGGTGCAAATCTTCGCGAATTTGGGCAAGATCGCTGTGAAGGATTTGTTCACCTGACCTTGCTTTGTCTTTTGTGTATGGACGTCGTGCGGTTTTAGGCTAGGGACAGGGAGTTGTAGCGTCACCAAGGTGCCAGTGTCAGAATGTCTGGTCCCGAGGTCAATCTGCTCCAAAACCGTGTCAAATGAATTTGGTTTGAGTTCAAACTTTTCCAGGGCATGTTCAAGGGAATTTGGCACAACTTTGATATTTGGATCTCCTGGTTTTGAGTTTCGAAAAATAGAGAACGCAGTTGATCCTTGGAAAGAGGTCTGAAATTCAGAAATTCAGAAATCTGAATTTCTCCAAGGGTTCATGGTTCAAGGGCTGATTTGGGAATTTTTAAAAAAACAAATGGCCAAACTCTCTTACTATGTTTTGTTAGTTATTTGATGAACTAAAACTTTGTAATTTGGTCATATCTAAAATTTGCATTTCCCCCCATGACTTGTCCCAATTACCCTATATGCTTAACTTGGCTTACTTAGGATTTATTAGGGTTTGAGAGTCTTTCTCTCTCAAGGTTCATGACAAGATTAAGGAGAGTTTAAGAAGATTCATTATAAACCTTTGCTCTAAATTTTCTTTTGATGTTCAACCCTTTACTAAGTTTACATGTGATAATAGGTTGGGGTTAGCTCAGGGAAGAACCCTAGGTGACACTAGGGTGTTACAGCCTTCCCCCTTAAAGGAATCTCGTCCCGAGATTCGGGTCAGAGTCTTCCCAGGGTGAAGCGAAGGGTGACACTTATAGGAAGTGGGTGCTCTTATTATTACGGTAATCTGCTCTTCGAATGTCATTCTCTTTGCAACTTCAGAAGGAAGTCCTTTTTAAATTTTGTTCCATGATTACTTCATTCTGATTTAAGATCATATTTCTTAATTTTAGATTCGAAGGGCAGGAGGAGGGGTTGGGTGTGATTACGTACCAATTTCCTTCGGTAGGCAATCGGGGAAGTTGGATCGCAAGAATTCCTCGGTCTCCCAAGTAGCCTCTTCTTTGAGTGATTACTCCATTGGACCTTATACATCTTGATCGATTTAGCCCGAGTTGATCTTTTTTTGCAATCCAGAATCTTGGAAGGGTACTCTTGGTATGATAGATCTGGCTCTATCTCCAATTCTGGCTCTGCTATGATCTCGGTCGGCAATCGAACACACTTCTTCAGCTGAGATACCTGGAACACAATGTGAATGGCAGACATTTTTGAAGGTAACTTCAGTTTATATGCCACAGGTCCACAGGCTTCTATGATCTCATAAGGTCCAACGTAACGAGGGGCTAGCTTGCCTTTGATTCCAAACCTCTGCACTCCCTTGGTGGGTGATACCTTGAGGTAAACGAAATCTCCCACCTTGAACTGGAGAGGTTTCCTTCTTTTATCATGGTAACTCTTCTGCCTTGCCTGAGCAGCTTCTAGATTTTTCCTGATTAGTTTGACCTTCCTTTCGGCTTCAGTCACTAAGTCAGGTCCGAAAACTTCTCTTTCTCCAGGCTGAGACCAATTCAGTGGTGTCCTACACCTTCTTCCATAGAGGGCTTCAAAAGGTGCCATCCTTAGGCTGGATTGATAACTGTTGTTATAAGCAAACTCTACCAAGGAGAGGTGCTTATCCTAGTTCTTGCCACAATCGATTGCACAAGCTCTCATCATATCCTCCAGAATTTGGTTTACCCTTTCAGTCTGACCATCAGTTTGTGGGTGGTAAGCTGAACTTCTGATTAGCTTGGTTCCCAAAGACTCCTACAGTTGTTCCCAAAATCTGGCAACAAATTGGGCTCCTCGGTCAGAAACAATGGTCCAAGGTAATCCGTGCAAATACACGATCCGGTCAATGTACAACTCTGCATACTTTTGAGCCTTATCAATGGTGTGCACAGGGAGAAAATGTGCCACTTTCGTCAGTCGATCCACAACAACCCAAATCGAATCATGACGTCGAGAGGTGTTGGGCAGACCCACGATGAAATCCATGCTGATGTCGTCCCATTTCCACGAAGGTATAGATAGGGGTTGCAAAGCTCCAGCTGATTTAAAGTGGCTTGCCTTTATCCTCTGACAGGTGTCACATTCCGATACATACTGGGCTATCTCCCTCTTCATTCTGGTCCACCAATACAAAGGCTTCAGATCATGATACATTTTGGTGCTTCCCGGATGCATAGAGAATTTGGAGAGATGATCCTCGTCCAAGATTTTCTTCTTGAGGTCCTTGTTTTTAGGAATCACCAATCTGCTTTTGAACCATAATACACCCTTTTCATCTTGGTGGAAACATTTATACTTCTCAACCTTCTGATGGATATTCTCCTTGATAATCTGCACTCCCTTGTCACTGAGCTGGGCCATGATGATCTGGTCTTGCAAAGCTGGCTCGACAGAAATGTGAGCCAAAGCACCAGAAGGAATCACTTCAATTTGCATCTTGCTCAACTCATCACACAAGGTGTTGATGTGAGAATCCATCAGAATACAATTGCATTGCAACTTCCTACTCAAGGCATCTGCTACCATATTGGCTTTCCCTGGTGATAATGTACCTCCAGGTCATAATCCTTGATCAGCTCTAGCCATCTTCTCTGCCTCATGTTGATATCAGCCTGAGTAAAGATGTACTTAAGGCTCTTATGATCAGTGAAGATGTTGCAGTGGGTTCCCATTAAATAGTGCCTCCACATTTTTAATGCATGAACCACTGCTGCCAACTCGAGGTCATGAGTGGGATAATTTTGCTCATGAGGCCTGAGTGCTCTTGAGGCGTAAGCAATGACTCGGTTGTCTTGCATTAAGACACAACCTAGTCCAGTGCTAGAGGCATCACAATACACATGAAAAGGCTTGCTGTTGTCGGGTTGCGCTAGCACTGGTGCTGTGGTCAGATGCTTCCTTAATGCATGGAAGGCATCTTCGCACTTCTGACTCCAAACAAACTTGGCTTCTTTCTTCAGCAGCTCAGTTATAGGCTTCGCAATTCGAGAGAAATCCGGAATAAATCTTCGGTAATAACCAGCTAATCCCAGAAAACTCCGAATCTGACGGACAGTCGTTGGTGGCTTCCAGTTCATCACCTCTTGCACCTTATCAGGATCAATAGCTATTCCTACCTGAGAGATAGTGTGACCCAAGAATTTGATTTCCTTTAGCCAAAAATCACACTTTGACAACTTGGCATAAAGGTGGTGCTCTCGCAGACGTTGAAGCACTACATGCAAATGCCCGGCATGTTCTTCTTCGTTCTTAGAGTACACCAAGATATCATCGACGAACACCACTACGAATTTGTCCAATTCAGGCATGAAAACAGAATTCATCAAATACATGAAATATGTTGGTGCATTAGTCAGCCCGAAAGACATCACCAAGAATTCGTATAGCCCATATCTGGTTGAGAATGCCGTCTTCAGAATATCGCTTGCTCGTATCTTGATCTGATGGTAGCTGGAGCGAAGGTCTATTTTGGAAAACACCTTAGCCCGACCAACTGGTCAAAAAGGACATCACTACGAGGCAAAGGATACTTGTTCTTGATAGTTACCGCATTAAGAGGGCGGTAATCTATACACAACCTCAAGTTTTCATCCTTCTTCTTCACAAACAGTGTTGGAAATCCCAAGGCAAAGTACTTGGGCGAATAAATCCCTTATCCAGCAACTGTGGCAGAACTGCCCGAATTATTCTGACTTAAGTGCCTAAGTCCCGCCTGAGAGGCTAGACCACACTTAAATGGGAATAACCCGTCAATCCCTCGGATCTAGTCCGACGAGGCCACTGACAGGATCAAGTACCACAATCTCACTCGATGGTGAGTCACAGAGCAAATACAATAAAGCATAAAACCATACATTAAGGAGTATCAAGTTATTACATCATCATCAGAGTTTTTGCAAAAGTAGTCATCATGTGTCGAAGTGCAGCGGAATAAAACTAACAATAAATAAATGGAGGGATGGGGAAGCCTGTCCCATCACTCTTCATGCTCCTCCTCAGCCGAGGCGGGGTCCCACTCGACAGTCCAACCCGGTGGCAAGATGGACGGCCAAGTCACTCCAGCAACCATGTCCTCCAAAGAACCTGTAAAATTATGCCACAAGCAAGGCTGAGTATACTAATACTCAGCTAGACTTACTCGGTGTGAGGAGTCTACTCCTCTACCTCTAGACATGCAGCTGTTTGGCTGTGGGGTTTGGTTGCCAAAAGCACTAGCTGAGTTCTAAATCAAGTTTTAGCTTTGTCAAATTTAAGTGTGACTCTCTTAAGGCTAAATATGTACTATCTACTCATACATAGTAGCAAACATTTTTAGCAATCAACATCCTGTATCAACTCATCATATTTCCACTTGTTACTCAATGCAGTACAATGGATCAAGCAGTCTCATTAGCTGCCAGAAGCAGACGATTCGAATCAAGTTTTTATCGTTGCAAGGTAAACCTAAACACACGACATGGCGAGGCACTCTGTCCCAACACACATCAACCGTCCCCATCGATTCCCTGTCAGCAGATCAGGGCTCACCGCCTTGGCGTACAATGCCTCATTGACCCCGACTGCCGTCGTGCAGTGACCGCACTTGTACCCACCATAACCGGAATGGGAGACCACGTCTCAGGTCGCGTGAGGGGTAAAGTCCACTGCCAGGTTCAATTAGGTACTAGGCTTACCGATTTACCATATTTCTCGGCATGTGCTTAGTACGTTCAAACGCTTGACACAGGTATCCGCACGTTAATCCTTATTCCAATTTCCCATCTCGTAGACAACCAATCCCCATGGATTGTTGTCCACAGGCCAGCATTATTGTGATATCAAAGTGGGTACAACCAATTCCTGACCTCGGGCGAGTGCTAGAAAATTACTCGACTTCTACCGAGATCCTAATTAATAAAGCAGCAACTCGACCTAGCATACTAGTATTCATCTCAATAGGATTCCTGAGATCATGCAACTAGGGTTTCAAACAACTCCTACACCTAAGTGCACATTCAATCCTACAATCATTAAGTATGGTAAAAATAGCATAAACAACAGGTTATGCATAAAACCGGGGCTTGCCTTCCAAAGCAGTGGCAGGCAGATCCTCTCGTGCAGCTCTGGTGCTGGATCCGGGGCTACCTCCTGAGCAGCTCCTTGCTCCGGCACGAGGACGTACTCTCCGTCAGCGAGGTTGCAATCTATCGAATGCAATGAATATGTATGTCATGATCATGCAGGATTTAACAACTTTATGCGAAAAGAAGAAACCTAAGTGAATTAGTAACTTAGGGTTTCTTGGTCATACGTGGCTTTTGGTGGTTTATGCTTATCACTCTAGGTTTAGGTTTTGTTAAGGATAAGCATAGTGGATTTGTATTTTTCCCCCTTACATATTTCAGTGGGCAATTTAAAAAGGGTTTTGCTAGTTGGGCTAGGTGACACAAGTTTCTATTATCAATTTCCCCTTTTTCATTTTCTAATTATGAATTCTAGTGTGGGTTTGAACTACAACAGTGGTTTAACTTTTTCCAAAAATTCTGAAACAATTACAGTGGGTTGCCATTTGTCACTGTAGCTTGTTCTAGGAATTTGAGGTTCAAAATAAAAATGCTATGCTTTAGACAAAAATAACAAAAGTTGCGTAAATGGGCCACTTTGCACTACAACTCTTATCTAGGGGTGGGTTCTGTCCTAAGGGTTATTTTTGTTGGCATCTAACAGTGATAACAAGCTTCTGTGCCAAAAATCATAGAAAGCTAAGGGATGGTTATTTAGTTGTGATTTTCCAAAGTCTAATGCCAAAAAGGCACTTTCTACTGCCTTGCTAATTGAAAAATGTCAAACAGCAGATTTCATATTTTTCCTATGTTCTTCATAACAAAACATTAATTATCCCAAGGTTTGGGGTGTTTTCACCTTGGAGTTATTTTTCTAGGGTTTTTCTAAGTCTTCCTTGTTTTCTTAAAATAAAAGGTATCCCAATTATTTTGTACTAAACCAGAGCATAATAGATTTTTCTAGTGAACTATACTGAATAAGTAGACTAACAAAAATATGGGGGCTCCCTGGTTCTTTATTTAATTTACCTTTCCTATTTTCTTTAACCTTAAGCACAATGTAAAATAAATGGCAAACTCTACCTTAATGGGGTGTACAAAAGAGTTTATCATTTTTAAATAGGTCAGTAGATGGTCAAGTACTTCTCTAAATTTTCTTAACCACAGTTAAATAGTGCAACTATTTTTCTTCTTATTATTTAGCTTTTAGCCAAATCAATATTTAAATCAGAACCCTAAAGTTTTCTGTAGCACTTAGGGGTTTTATATTTTTCTTAAGTAGTTTACATTATTTAAGATCTGGCAAAATTGGTTTGACTTGATTTGGGTGAATAAAACAGAAGATATGAATTATTCAAGTTCTGTTTGAATTTGAATCAGATTTATTAAAAGGTTTCCTGGAAAAACCACTTTGCACCGAGGTCCTCGGGTTCTTTCCAAACTAACTCTCTCAGTTATACCCCCGCGCTACTATTCCTCTGAGTCACTGACAATGCGCAAAACCCCCTAGCCTTCTCTTCTTCTCCCCCGCGGTCCCTCCCTAGGTTTAAACAGTACCCGCAAGAAAGAAAAGGGCGGCGCGGCTTACCGGCGGCGAGAGAGGTCCGGCGAGGGGCGGGGTTGGCTCCGGGAGGTCCTGGCGGTCACAACGGTGTACGGCTCGACGGCGGGGGTGGCTGGAATCGTCCGGTCCACGTGCGCTGGCGGGTGCTCTCGTCGGCGGCGGGTGCTCCGGCCAAACCACGGCGATCTAGTTTGTGGCGGAACTGCCCGAATTATTCCAACTTAAGTGCCTAAGCCCCGCCTTAGAGGCTAGACCACACTTAAATGGGAATAACCCGTCAATCCCTCGGATCTAGTCCAACACGGCCACTGACAGGATAAAGTACCACAATCTCACTCGATGGTGAGTCATAGAGCAAATACAATAAAGCATAAAACCATGCATGTAAGAGTATTAAATTATTACATCACCATCGGAGTTTTGCAAAAGTAGTCATCATTGTTCGAAGTGCAGCGGAATAAAACTAACGGTAAATAAACAGAGAGATGGGGAAGCCTGTCCCATCACTCCTCATGCTCCTACTCAGCCAAGGTAGGGTCCCACTCGACAGTCCAACCCGGTGGCAAGATGGACGGCCAAGTCACTCCAGCAACCATGTCCTCCAGAGATCCTGAAAAATTATGCCACAAGCAAGGCTGAGTATACTAATACTCAGCTAGACTTACCCAGTGTGAGGAGTCTATCCTCTACCTCTAGACATGCAACTGTTTGGCTGTGAGGTTTGGTTGCCAAAAGCACTAGCTGAGTTTCTAAATCAAGTTTTTAACTTTGTCAAATTAAGTGTGACTCTCTTAAGGCTAAATGTGTACTATCTACTCATACATAGTAGCAAACATTTTTAACAATCAACATCTTGTATCAGCTCATCATATTTCCACTTGTTACTCAATGCAGTACAATGGATCAATAAGTCTCATTAGCTGCGAGAAGCAGACGATTCGAATCGAGTTTTTAAACCTTGCAAGGTAAACCTAAACACACGACGTGGCGAGGCACTTCGTCCCCACACACATCAACCGTCCCCATCGATTCCCCGTCAGCAGATCAGGGCTCACCGCCTTGGCGTACAATGCCTCACTGACCCCGACTGCCGTCGTGCAGTGACCGCACTTGTACCCACCATAACCGGAATGGGAGACCACATCTCAGGTCGCGTGAGGGGATATGTCCACTGCCAGGTTCACTCAGGTACTAGGCTTACCGATTTACCATATTTCTCGGCATGTGCTTAGTACGTTCAATCGCTTGACACAGGTATCCGCACGTTAATCCTTATTCCAATTTCACCTCGTAGACCACGCATCCCCATGGATCCGTGTCCACCAACCAACTATCAATATGATATGAAAAGTGGGTACAACCAATTCCTGATCTCGCGCGAGTGCTAGAAAAATCACTCGTCTTCTACCGAGATCCTAATTAAATAAAGCAACTACTCGACCTAGCATATTAGTATCCATCTCAAAAGGATTCCTGAGATCATGCAACTAGGGTTTTCAAACAACTCCTACACTTAAGTGCACAGTACAAGCCTACAAACATTAAGTGTAGTAAAATAGCATATATAAACGGTTATGCATAAAACTGGGGCTTGCCTTCCAAGGCTGTGGCAGGCAGATCCTCTGGTGTAGGCTCTGGTGCTGAATCCGGGGCTACCTCCTGAGCAGCTCCTTGCTCCGGCACGAGGACGTACTCTCCGTCAGCAAGGTTACAGTCTATCAAAATGCAATGAACAAGTATGTCATGATTATGCAGGATTTACTAACATTATGCTAGGAGAAGAAAAACTAAGTTAATGAGTAACTTAGGGTTTCGGGGTCATACGTGGCCTTTAGTGGTTTTTTGCTTATCACTCTAGGTTTAGGTTTTGTTAGGGCTAGGCATAGTGAATTGGTATTGCCTTTATATATTTTAGTGGACAAGTTATAAAGGGTTTTAGGATGACACTAATTCCCATTATTCATTTTTCCCTTTCTTTAATTTTATATTTATGGTTTCTAGTGTAGGTTTGAACTACAACAGTGGTTGAACTTTTTTCCAAAAATTCTGTAAAAATTACAGTGGGTTGCCATGGGTCATTATAGCCTGTTCTAGGAATTTGAGGTTAAAAATAAAAAGGCTATGCTTTAGACAAAAATAACAAAGGTTGTGTAAAATGGGCCACTTTGCACTACATCTCTTAATTAGGTGTGGGTTCTGTCCTAAGGGTTATTTTTGTTGGCATCTAATAATAATAATAAGCTTCTGTGCCAAAGATCACAGAAGGCTATGGGATGGTTATGTAGTTATGATTTTCTAAAGTTTAATGCCAAAAAGGCACTTTCTACTACATTGTTATTTGAAATATGTCAAACAGCAGATTTCATATTTTTCCTAAGTTCTTAATAACAAAACATTAATTATCCCAAGGGTTGGGGTGTTTTCACCCTAGGGTCATTTTTGTAGGGTTTTTCTAAGTTTTCCTTATTTTCCTAAAATAAAAGGGATCCTACTTATTTTATACTAAACCAGGGTATAATAGATTTTTCTAGTGAACTACATTGAATATGTACTCTAACAAAAATAGGAGTGCCCTCTGGTTCATCATTTTAATCACCTTTTCTATTTTTTCTAAATCTTAAGCATATTGTGAAATAAATGGCAAAAACTAACTTAATGGGTTGGACAGAGAGGTTTAGCATTTTTAAACAGGTAAGTAGGTGGACATAAGCTTCTCCAAATTTTTCTATCCTTAGTCAAATAGTGCAACCATTTTTAATCCTATTATTTAGCTTTTGGTGAAAACAATAATTAAATCAGAACCCTAAAGTTTTCTGTAGTACATAGGGGTTTTATATTTTCCTAAGTAGTTTACATTATTTAAAGTCTGACAAAATTGGTTTGACTAAATTTGGATGAATAAAACAGAAGTTATGAATTATTAAAGTTCTGTTCAAATTTAAAATCAGATTTAATAAAGGTTTTCTGGAAAAGCAGTTTACACCAAGGACCCTGGGTTATTTCCAAACTAACTCTCTCAGTTATACCCCCGTGTTACTATTCATTTGAGTCACTGACATTTCACAAAACCCCCCAGACTTCTTTCCTTCTCCCCCGCGGTCCTTCCCTAGGTTTAAACAGTACCCGCAAGAAAGAAAAGGGTGGCGCGGCTTACCGGCGGCGAGGGAGGTCCGGCGAGGGGCAGGGTTGGCTCGGGGAGGCTCTGGCGGTCACAGCGATGTGCGGCTTGACGGCGGGGATGGCCGGAATCGCTCGGTCCACGTGCGCAAGCGGGTGTCCTCGTCGGCGGCGGGTGTGCCGGCCAAATCACGGCGACCTAGTTCAATCCGATGGCACGGTGAGCTCCACAGGGTGACGTAGAGACTGTGTGCACAAGGAATCGGAAAATGGTTCAGTGGATTACCCTGTCCACGCACTCCGGCGGGGTTGTGAACTCCGGCGACCGTGGACTGGCCTCTCCGGCGAAGCAGACTTCGATTCCTCGCTCGGGGAGCTTCACTGAGGTGTGCTTAGTCGTCTCCGAGGGTCAGACGGGGTTGGGAAAGGCTGGGCTGGCCGGTCTACGGCGGCAGGGGCTCGGGTGGCCGCGGACACGCCGCGCACGGGCAAACGGTGGTGAGTTGAGCTCCGGTGAGGTTTGAGCGTGCGCGGAAGAGTGTGGTCGACGCCTGAGTGGGCTTTATAGGCGCGGGCGCGAGTCATGGCGTCGGCTGGCCTTTGGCGCGACGCGGGGCGCGCGCGGGCGTGCTCTGGCGTGCACAGAGCGCGTCGAACACGTGGAGCTTTTCTTCTGCCCGTGTTCCACAGCTCGCCCAAGTCACAAACGTGCGAATCTTGGCAAAAATCCGGCGCGAGTATTTTCCTGGCACCTAGGGCTGTCTCTCATCCGTGAGTTGCCATGGCAGATATGCCATAGGTAGGGAGATCTTTGGACACCAAATCAGGTATGTCTCTCTGCCCACCTCGCGACAAAAACCATGCTAAGGCATGTCAAACGTCAAGGTCTGGGGCTCAACTTTTTCCAGTGGGTGCCCTAGGTGGTATGCCACATTTTTGGTATAGAACATAGGTGGTTTTGATGCCATCTTCAAGGTGAACACGGTTGATCTTTAGTTTAGGTGTAGTTTTTGACATAGAGGGAATTTGAGAGCTCTAGCTCTTTCTCTACTTAAGGAAGGGATTTGGGGTTTCTCAAGGGGTCTTTTTGTAACATTACCTTCCCATATTTGCTGGTTATAAAGTTACTTAAAGTTTGGTTAAATATTAACTCATGGTGTGCACATTTGCTTATTCTCTCCCCCTCTCAACCATGGTTTTGGGAGATAGGGTTCAAGAGAGGTTTAGGGTTTACTCTCCTCTTGCCCAAGGTAGTAAGTGCACAAGAGCTTGAGTGATGCTCTTAGGTCATTAACAAATCTTGATTAACACATGGTCTCCAAGGTTCTTATATTCTCCTCAAGTTTCTACCACAGGTGATCACAGTCATTAGTACCAAGGTGTGCTCTAGCCATGGTAACACTTGAGGTGTTACATAGTTCAATCCAATGGCACGGTGAGCTTCATGGGGTGACGTAGAGGTTAGGTGCACAAGGAATCGAAGAATGGAGTAGAGGATTACCCGGTCTACGCTCGCCGGCGGTCGGGTGGAGTCCGGCGACCGTGGACTGGCCTCTCCGGCGAAGCAAACTCCGATTCCTCGCTCGGGGAGCTTCACCGAGGTGTGCACAGTCTTCTCCGAGGGTCGAACGGGGTTGGGAAGGGTTCTGCCGGCCGGTCCACGGTGGCAGGGGGATCGGGCGGCCGCGGACACGCCGTGCACGGGCAAACGCCGGTGGTTTTGGGCTCCGGTGAGGTCGAGCGCGTGCGGAGGGGTACGGTCAAGGTCCCTGGGTGCTTTATAGGCGCGGGCGCGGGCCATGGCGCCGGATGGACTTTGGCGCGACGCGGGGCACGTGGGGCGCGCGTCGGGCGTGCTTTGGCGAGCCCAGAGCGCATCGAACACGTGGCCGTTGCTTTCTGCCCTTGTTCTTGCGCCTGCTGAGCAGCCAAACGTGCGAATCTCGCCCTATGGCTTGTGTAAGATTTCATCCCTGCACCTAGGGCTACCTAGTTCATGTAAGTTCCAAGGGAAGATCGGGTCTGGTTTAGAAGATATGGTGGCGCCAAGTCTTGTCTGTCTACATTGTTCAACCCGAGACAAAACAGGTGCCAACCCGTGTCAAACGGTCTAGGCTTGGGTTTAAACTCTTCCAGGGGGTTCCTTAGATAATTTGGCTCCTTTTTGTTATTTAGACCCTGGGGTTTTGGTGGCATTAGCTAGGTGAACACCCCTGATCTCTAGATTAGGGTTGCTTTTGGACTTAGAGGGAATGGGGTGATTCCATAGTGTTCTCCACTTGGGGGCTGATTTAGGGGTCTTTTAGGGGTCTTCTTGTAAAGTTCCTTTGCTGTCTTTTGTAAACATTTTGGTACTCTTAAACTTTGGTTAAGGGTTTAAATCATGAAATGTGCATTTGCCTAATCTTTCTCTCAACTTAAGGCTTCAAGAGAGGGGCCCAAGGGTCAATCCTTCCCTGCCTAAGGTGATTATTGCCTAAAGGCTTGGGTAATGCTTTGGTCCTTGGCATTTCTTAACTCACTCATGCTTCCAAGATCTTAAGTGCTCCCTCTCCTCCAAGTTTTACCCACATGTGATAATAGGTAGATGTGCCATTAGCAAGCCAGCACCCTGGTAACACCCGGGGTGTTACAGCAACTCCTGCAATTGCTTCTTCAATTCTGCCAACTCAGCGGGTGGCATTCGGTAAGGCCTCTTGGAAATTGGTGTCGTTCCCGGTTGCAACTCGATGGCAAATTCAATATCCCAGTCGGTGGCATTCCTGGCAATTCATCAGGAAAGACATCTGCATACTCATAGACCACTGGGATCTTCTTCAGAGGTAACTCCGTCATAGAGAAAGCACATGACTGAGTAGAACCCTGACTGGGCAGAATTAAGGTGAAGTTCCCACAGAACGGAGAATTGATTTCCACGATACGGCTGGCTACATGAAGCACAACTTGGTGCAGGGTCATCCAATTAGCTCCCAGAATAATGTCCACATTTTCCAAACCCAAAACAAGAAGGGTGGTTTTGACAATATGGCTTCCCAGTTGAATAGGCACACTTTGGTTTAATTGATTAGTTGAAATTTTACCCCCAGGTGTGACTATCATAAATGACCCTTTTGAGTGAGAGAATGGCAGTTCACATTTAGCACTGAACTTTTGGCTAATTAAACTATGAGATGCACCAGAATCAAACAGAATTAAAGCAGGTTGATTATAAACTGAAAAGATACCGGTCATGATGGGAGCTCCCTCAGGTACTTCCTCCAGAGTAGTGAAGTTGAGCTTCCCTTGCCTGACTTGTACCTTCTGCTTTCTTCCCTTGTCTTGACTTGGTGCTGACATCTGCCTTTGCTGGTTCCTAGGACAATTCTTGGCATAGTGGCCCACATTGCCACAAGTGAAACACTTGTTCCCATTGCCCTGGCGGAACTGTTGCTGCTGCGGAGGCTGATTGCTCCTCGGAGCGGGAGCTGGAAAGCGGTTGGGTGCCGGCTGCTGCTGCTGAGGTGGCCTGATCACCCATCTGCCTGCCTGCTGCTGGAAACCCCTGCTCTGATTGTGAGAAACAATCCTGAACCTCTGGGCCTGAGCGGATGGTGCTGCCATTGGTGCCTTTCTCTTCTTCTCTGCCCGGTGGGCTACAATACAGTCCTCCTGGGAGATGGCCAGGTTGACCAATTCATTGAAGCTATCAGCCCAGACAGTGTTGAGTCGTTCCCGCAGCTTGGTGTTAAGACCCCTACGGAAGTGGTCTCTCTTCTTCTCATCAGAATCAGCATGGTAACCTGCATACTGGCATAGGTCGTTGAAGGCCTGCACGTACTGCAATACCGTGCGGGTTCCTTGATTATGTGCCAAAAACTCATTCAGCTTACGATCAAGAATGCCAGTTGGGATGTGGTGCCCTCTGAAAGCAGTCTTGAATTCCTGCCAAGACACTTCACGATCAGCGGGGAGCATAGCACGTAAGTGGTCCCACCAAGTCCGAGCTGGGTCGCGAAGCTGCTGCGCGGCGAAGCAAGCCTTGGCTTCATCAGGGCAGTCTCCCGTGAGGAGGGGAAACTTGGACTCAACGATGCGGAGCCATACGTCGGCGTCCAATGGATCCTCTGCCTTGGTGAACAAGGGTGGCTGCGTGCTCAGGAACTCCTCGTAGGTTGCCGCTGCCGGAGGTCGCTGATGCTGGCCTCCACCATGCTGCTGAGGGTGGGGCTGGCGCTGCAAGAGCTATCGCAGAATCTCATTCTACTGGGCCATCAGCTCCTGCACTGTGAGAGCTGGAGGAGGTGGCGGGGGAACCTGCTCATTATGCCCGTGACGCTGCCTAGCTGCCATCTGAAAACAGAGATTGTCGCCATTGTTATCCCAACTCACAATTTCGAACGGCAAGATATTATCTCATATGGAAGGAAAAATGACATAATCATAATATTAGGTTCGAAATGAAGATAACATGGTTACAAACATCCCATAGATTTCGAAAGTTCACAGGGTTACATCAATCAGGGGAAAGTACCCGTAAGACTAGTCCAAAATCTAACATTAACTAAGCTCGCATAGGTTTCTATCCGCCTAAAAGCGTCGAAGTGACTGATCAACCCTGAGCGGTGGAAGCGACACTGGATATGGGTGAGGGAGGCATCGCGGAGGTAGTCCCATTGGCACCAGGGGCTGGTCCTAGCTCCTCGGGAGCCTCTTCTCCCTCGCTTCCAGCTTCATTGGCCTCCATCTCCAAGTGGTGCATGTCCAGGTGGTCATTCGCTTCTTTGAGTTCCCACTGCATATCGTGGAGCTGGTTCTCCAAGACATCAATAGTGTTGTCTCGGATCTCCACCTGCTGCTCCAAGGTGGTAATGCGCTGGCTCAGCCTTTCCACCTGCAGATCCTTATCCACCAACTCGGAGGATAAATCGACCACAAAATCTTCTCGACTGTCGAGAGTGAGCTTGGTGGTTTGAGCGATGTTAGCAAGGTGTGCCATAGTGTCACTCTGTAGGGCCTGAAGGCGATACAGCGCACTCATGCACTGAACGGTGACCCTCCCAACCAAGTCAGGATACATTGCCCACACATCTTTCACATGGCTCACGCGGTTACACCACATGGGGTCGTCCTTTTTCTCAGCAGGGAAGAGTCCCAAGGGGTGCATCACCATCTCTAGGGGATGGTAGCCACAGAAAGTCGTCAGAGTCTTCATGGTTGCCGCTTCAGTGGTGTCATCCGTCCTGAATCCAATCGTCTCGTAATCAAGGGAACGCCAACCCGGCTGAAGGGGATGAGCCTCCAAAGTCAGCCAGACCCGACAACGAGGTACCCGATGCTCCTCATACAGCTGCACCGTGTACAAAGGGGGCGTAGGGTAACCGGCGGAGTTAAGCACTTCCCACAACATGGAAGGAAAGCCATCGTGAGAAAGGAAGTCAGAACTGAAAAGAGTGTGTCCTCCACTGGCGGGGGTGGGTGAATTCATCTGCGGAAGGGTATCAAAGGTAAAGATTATGGTGGAAGGAAAAAAATAAAAGAGCCTGGATGGTTTTTAAAGGAAGTGGGTTAGCTCAAGTTTTAATTCCCTTTTGTGTTTATAATGCATGCATGCTGGAAGTAACGTCTCCTCTCCAAATAATAGGGTGCTCTTAGGGCATCCTTAAAAGTCTAAGTACTGGCCCACGGGGCCTACTTAATTAGCCACCTATTTCTCCCTCTATGCCTAAGGCCTTTCGTCCTAGGTCTAGCGGTCTAGTCCTGACGATTCATAGCAGTTTCTAGGCAAGTTTTAGATTTTGAAAATGGTATTCATGGTTTATTGTCCTTCTCTGTGGTGGAATTTGCTCCGATACCAGCTGTGGCAGAACCGCCCGAATTATTCCAGCTTAAGTGCCTAAGTCACGCCCCAGGGGCCGCAACACACTTAAATCGGAATAACCCGTCAGTCCCTCAGATCTAGTCTGATAGAGCCACTTAACCAGGATCAAATTCCACAATCTCACTCGAAGGTGAGTCACAGAAGAAATACAATAAAACAAGAAACCTCAAATTAAGTATTGAATTATTACATAGATCGGAGTTTTTCGAGTAGCAAATAAGAGTTCACGAAATAAAATGCAGCGGATAATCGATGTCGTCGGTATCGAGGAATTGGGCAAGGCCTAGCCCACTACTCCTCATGCTCCTCTCCTGCCGGAGCAACAGCCCACTCGACCGTCCAACCCGGTGGAAGGGTGGTAGGCCAAGTCACACCATCAACCATATCCTGAATCGTACCTGCAAAAATTATGCCACAAGCAAGGCTGAGTATACTAATACTCAGCTAGACTTACCCGGTGTGAGGAATCTACTCCTCTACCTCTAGACTATACAGCTGTTTGGCTGAGGGGTTTGGTTTGCCAAAAGCACTAGCTGTTTCTAAAATCAATTCTTAGCTTTTCAAATTCTAGTATTATTATTTTAGCTATGTTTGCTCCTTCTAAGCATACATGGTAACAAGCATTTAGTTCAATCAACAAATTGTCTCATGTAACCTCATTTCACTTCTTACTCGATGTAGTACAAGGGGTCAAGCAGTCTCATTAGCTGCGAGAAGCAGACGATTCGAATCGAGTTTTATCCTTGCAAGGTAAACCTAAACACACGACATGTCAGGGCACTCCGTCCCCACACATGTCAACCGTCCCCATCGATTCCCCGTTCGCGTCTAGGCCTCACCGCCTTGGCATACAATGCTCCACTAACCCCGGCTGCCGCCGTGCAGTGACTGCACTTGTACCCACCATAGCTAGCATGGGAGACCCAGTCTCAGGTCGCATGAGGGATAAAGTCCGCGCCCGGCTTCACTCAGGTACTAGGTTTACCGGTTACCATATTTCCCGACATGTGCTTAGTACGTTCAAAAGCTTGACTCAGGTATCCACACATTAATCATTAATTCCTTTTTCTCGTCTCATGGTCAAAGCATCCTCCCTGGATCCAAGTCCATAGACTAACATAGATCCCGTTATCAAGATGAATACAATCAATTCCTGACCTCGCGCGAGTGCTAGAAAAATCACTCGACTTCTACCGAGATCCTGATTAGCAAAGCAGCTACTCGACCTAGCATACTAGTATTCATCTCAAAAAGGAATCCTAAGTTCATGCAACTAGAGGTTTCAAGCAACTCCTACACTTAAGTGCACATTACAACCCTACAAACATTAAGTGTAGTAATGTAGCATATAATAATACGGTTATGCATATAAACCGGGGCTTGCCTTCAATAGCTGGGGCTGCGGGGAGATCCTCGATAGCAGCCTCGGGAGCTTGCTCCTGGTCCTCCTCTTGGACAGTTCCTTGCTCGGGGATGAGCACGTACTCTCCGTCGGCGAGATTACAATCTAATGAATGCAATGCGTATGATATATGCATTTCCCCCCATGACTTCTCCCAATTACCCTTTATCCTTAACTTGGCTTACTTAGGATTTATTAGGGTTTGAGAGTCTTTCTCTCTCAAGGTTCATGACAAGATTAAGGAGAGTTTAAGAAGATTCATTATAAACCTTTGCTCTAAATTTTCTTTTGAAGTTCAACCCTTTACTAAATTTACATGTTATAATAGGTTGGGGTTAGCTCAGGGAAGAACCCTAGGTGACACTGGGGTGTCACAAAAATAAATTATATTTGTAGCTTTTCTTGCTGTCATTATGTTCTCATATATTTTTTATTATTAGGGCTTGATTCTAACTAAGGCTTTTAAGGCCCAAAAGGAAGGAGAAGACGAGAGCTATCACATAGCTCATGGGAATCTTCGGTCATAAGTCATTACATTAAGGAACGAAGCTCTCGAGAAAGATAAGATATTGCTTTCCTTCGTGGACAGGCTGAAAACTAGCGAAGCCAAACTTATTGCACAAGCCGAAGCTCACAAAGCCGAAGTTGAAGTTTAAAGAATAAGCTTGCAGAAACAAGCGAAAAATTTGAAGTTGCAATGGTGAAGCACGAGATAAGCGAAATTGAAAAATCAAGGGCACAAAAGAATGCCGACGAGCTCCGTGACTCCAAAGAGAGATGGTATGAAATATCGTTGGAATGCGCCAAGAATCTAAAGAACAATTTTGCAAAGGAGGGAGCATACTCTTCCGAGCCGAGGTTCATCCACGGTGACCCCGATGGAGTCGTCCAGTGGATCAGCGGAGAAGTCAAAGCCATTGACGAAATTTTAAGTGACCGGGGAGTCTTCTGTGCATTCTCTGGCGCACGAGGGGTCGCGCCGATCAAAGAGAAAGCCAGTTGTGAACATGTTAATGCTGCAACTCAGTCGGGAATTGTTTTCTTAGCGGATGACGCCAAAGACCCTTCGGCTGAAGCTTCTTCGCTCGGCGGAAGGTTCTACCCTGATGTGTGGATGAAGGGCGGTCGTGAGATGGCTGACAAAGCGATCAGAAAAAATAAAAAAGAATCTCACGACGCTCGAGAAGAAGCCAAGCGAGCTGAAGAAGCTGCCGAGCGCGCAAAGCTTATAGGTACCTTTACTGAGGTTTAGCGTCGGAGTTCATTTTCAGCTTTGGAACTAACAAACATTTTTTATGATGTAGCTGAACTTTCACCTCCACCGGAGCCATATAACCCTAAAGCTAACCCGGCCACGAAGGAGGTGTTAGACATAATAAGAATCGCTAATGAAGCTGTTGACGAAGCCATCGACAGACTGCTGAATGAAGCTGCTGAAAAAGTGCTGAAGGAAGACTAAATCTTTGTATTCTTCAGAGTGTAATGCTTGTATATAGCTTTAGTATTTTGTGAGAACCAAACATCAAGTTTTTGTATGTATATTAATGTAATATATTTCTTTGCGATGCATGAAACTTTCGTACGTACCGTTTTGGAGCCGTTGGCGAAAAAACACCTTCCCTTCTTTTCATGCTTCACAAAGAAAAACATTCTCCTTATGTCACTGCTGACGAAGATTAGCTTCATGTAGGAAAATATATCTGTCGAAGGCACGTCTTGTGCTATAGTATTCCCTTTCATAATCCGGTCGACTTTTTCCAGAGAGCAACTTTCCTTTGTTTCTCCACATCTTTTTAGTGATGCAAAATGATGTATGATGTGATGCTATGCAATATGATATAATGATATGATGCGAAATGTCACTTGTGCCGAAAGTAAAAAACCACACGGATACACACCTAGACTCTGCATCCCCTTAGGAACGATTTTGGAGTCTCTTCACCGTTTACTTAGGTGGTATTTCAGCTCTTCATCACCTTAGGAACAACTTTGGAGCTAAGCTCTGCATTCCCTTAGGAACGACTTTGGACCTTCTTCACCTTTGATTTAGGTGGTATTTAAGCTCTGCATCCCCTTAGGAACGACTTTGGAGCTTCTTCACCTTTGATTTAGGTGGTATCTTAGCTCTGCATTCCCTTAGGAACGACTTTTGAGCTTCGGAACTTACTCTGCGCTCCCTTAGGAACGACTTCGGAGCTTCGGAATTACTCTGTCACACTCGATGGTGTAACCACAGGTTTATTACATCAAGCTGAAGGTTAAACCTTCCTGTATTGTCTTTTTAGAAGGAAATATAAAAACAGAAAGAGTAAAAAATATAACAAATCAGAGCTCTCTTTCGACCAAACATTGTGCCATCTTCAGTAGATATGCCTTGACTCGGGCACGGTACTGTTAACTATGCGAGCTTCTGACTGCTCCCAAAGGTCACATTGTTGTTGAGGCCGAAGATGCCCTTCTGGCTGCTGCTCATGACTTGGGGCAGGCACCAGTGGTGAGAGTGACTTGCTGATGCAGCAGAAGCCGTAGGCTGTTGATTGCCTATGTATTCTAGGATATATGGAGAGTAGCATGAAGCAGTATGCAAGACCTGCTTCGGCTGATTCTGTCGTGCCTCGCCTTCAGCAATTTTCTTTTTCTTTTGGATCATGACTTGACACGTCCTCGTTGTGTGTCCCTTGTCCTTGCCACAGAACGGGCAGAACAATTTTTCTGGGCTGATTACCTTACCTTCCTCTAGCAAAGCTTCTCCCGCTCTGCCTCTCGGGGCTGGTGGTCTGTAAGAAGTTTGCTGCAATGCCCAAAGATTGTGAGCTGTGTTGACTGCTTTGAACATTATTGGCCCTATCATCGTTGGCATTGGGATTGTGGATTGTCCTGACATGCTTGAGATTAAGTCTCCCTCGAAAGCCCCTAGTCATCTCAGAATACCTATATGCTTCCTCCCTTATTTGGCAGAAATCATTATCAGCTCGGATGTACTCATCCATCTTCTAGAGAAGTTTCTCCAAGGTCTATGGTGGCTTCCTTGCAAAACATTGAGATGTGGGTCCTGGTCGAAGCCCCTTGATCATGGCCTCAATGACAATCTCATTAGGCACTGTAGGCGCTTGAGATCTCAAACGCAAGAACCTTCGGACGTACGCCTGCAGGTACTCCTCATGGTCTTGCGTGCATTGGAATAGGGCCTGAGCAGTGACTGGCTTCTTCTGAAAGCCCTGGAAGCTGGTGACTAGCATGTCCTTTAGCTTCTACCATGACGTAATTGTCCCTGTCCGAAGAGAGGAATACCATGTTTGAGCCACACATCTAACTGCCATGACGACAGTGTTGCCCCCGTACGAGGATATTGTTGCCTCGTAGCTCATCAGGAACTGCTTTGGATCCGAATGCCCATCATACATGGGTAACTAAGGTGGCTTGTAGGATGATGGCCATAGGGTAGCCTGCAATTCTGCTGCCAGAGGAGAAGCATCATCGAAAGCAAAGTTACCATGGTGAAAATTGTCGTACCATTCATCTTTATTGATTGGGCTTTCTTGACGAAGCTCCCTGTGTTGGGACCTTCGGTCTTGGTCATCTTGAGTGAGATGATGCATCTCCTTAGCTGCTTCGTCAATCTTCCTTTGAAGGTTGCCGAAGCATTTCTTCCTTCTTCCTCTGTACTTGTTGGTGAATTGCTTCTAAGTCCCTAATCTCCTGGTCCAGCTCCTCCTCATGAAGTGTTTGGCTAGTAGCCTTTCTCTTCTGGCTCCTAGCTTCTCGCAGGGAGAGTGTGTCCTGATTTGTGTCCAGTGGCTACAAAGCATCCAACTGTTGTCTTCTTCGGTGGCATGACGAAGGTGGATGCTTGTCGAAGGTGGTCATTCAGGTTCACCGGCGGTGGGCGCCAATGTTGGTCACTTGTTCTCAAATGCTATGAATCAAGAACAAGGCAACACAATTGTTAAAGATTAAGGATCTTCGTCTTCCGAAGTATTATCTCCACGTGGATATAATACTGAACATACGAAGATCAAGAGAGATTTGCCTTCATTATTTAGTACACGAATAAGAATACGAAGGGACAAAGATGAAGACTAGATCTTATTAGTTCATTTATATTTGTATTCCATAAAACATAAATGAATATTCAATGGTATTAATATTACATTGGTACCTTCGGCTTGCTCAAAGGCATGAATGTGGGAGAGCGATTACAAATCAGCGTGAACAGTACGGTGTTACTATTCATCTATTTATAGGCACGGTACGCAACCCGGGTAAAATTACATTTATGTCCATTACATTCATCTATTATTATAACACAAAATATTAGGGACTGAATAGACTTTGTCCCTTTTTAGTCTTCAGCATACTTGACCTTTGTCATCTCATCAAAACCGACGATCCTCGGCAACACCTTTGTCGCCCATTCTTATCACCTTTGAGTTACATCTTTACCCTGTTATAAGAGAAATCCTCCATCCCAAAGCCGAAGCCCCCTGCAATGATCCATATCATACTAAAAACATATGGTCAGTCACATTTTTTAGGACCTTCGGAGGAAGAAGGCCCCCAACAGGTACCATATTAACCTAAAACCATTATGTACACTATAAGATTGGGTTAATAATAGAGAAACCCTAACATTACAAAGAGACTTAATGTTACTCAACCTTTCATCATATTTTTCATTTTACATACTATATCATACATGTATCTTATGCATTGCATTCATTAGATTACAATCTTGCTGACGTAGAGTACGTGCTCATCCCCAAGCAAGGAGTTGCCTAGGAGGAAGTTCAGGAGCCAACCCCCGAACCTGGTGTTGAGGAATTTTCTGCTGCCCGAGCAATTGAAGGCAAGCCCCGGTTTTATGCATAGTCGTTTATATATCGTAACACCCTTGGTGTTATGAGAACTAAAATTCTGACATGGCATCATATGCACTGACATTAGATTGCTTGTGATACACCTAGAATGCATTCACTAGGCTACAAATTCAAAACAAAACATGTGATGTGATGCTTGTTGAGTGTATGATTTGGTAAGGATGTTCCTTAATCCTAGGTGGGGGTAAAATTTCTCCAAAGATTAGTAGTATGTGGCCTTATGTTTAAGCACAAAGGAGTAATCTTGCCAAGTTGGGAAGACATGCTTTAAGGGGTAAGGATTAAAAGGGGTAAAGTGCTAAAGGGGGATTAAAGAGCTCCAAGGGCTTTTAATTAGAGACAAAAGTGAAAATCATGATGTAATCACTTTTTGCCAAAAGTATGTATATCAAAGTGGTAGAGTGACAAAAACTAAGCAACTTTTATATTTGGAGGTTTTCATGTTTTGTGGAGTAAATTGGAGTAAAGTGCAAAAGGTTCACATGTGCTCAAGAGTTCAAGTGCTGCAAAACAGTGGTATTGAGCCAACTTCGGGCTCTTGCATCTCTTAATCTATAAGGGATTTGTTGTAGTACACTATGACAAAGTTGTAGGGCTACTATAGTAGTACACATTTGAGTAAGGGACCTAACCCTAGAACCATGTGGAACCTAGTGTAAAATAACCCCAAACCTGGGCTGTCAGACCTGTAGCTCGATTGAGATTGCAATTCCAGTGACATCTCTCCAACTTTGGAGCCATTTTGTGCTTGATGTTGAGCTAATGACTAGAGTCACTATAGTTGAGTTGTAGCCCTATGTTAATGAGCAAACTTTCTACAATGATTTTGACTCTGTGCTGGACAATAATGGGAGTAAAATGCTCCCCAAAACTCCCTATTAGTCTGTCTAAAAGGGGTGTTTAGTGTTAACAGTTAACTGAGGAAGATCGGGTTCGCTGAACCCGGCCGCCCACGAACCTTGTGCCTCAATTCGTGCTCGGTGCTATGATTCCCGCATGGCTAAGGATGAATTCTATGCTAGGGTGAAAAGATCTTAGGGGATGGTGAATCTGGGCAATAGGTGTAACACCCCAGGTGTTACCAAGGCCCTACTTGTACCCCTGACTTGTTATCACATGTGTTAAGTGGGGGGGAGGGAGCCCCAAAACCTTGGAAACAATGGATTAACTAAGAATGTTAAGGACAAAAGCTTGACCCCAAACATTTTGAGCAATTGTCACCTTGGGCAAAAGAGGTTAAAACCTAGACCCTTAAAGCACTAGACTTCCAAGCAAGGGATTAGTGGGCAAGCTAATCAAATGGCCAATTCTTGTTTCTAATCCTTAACCAAGATTTAAGTACACATTAAAATCTATAAAATGCAGAGGGGAAACATTACAAAGAGGCCCCTTAAAGACCCCAAATCCATTCCTTAAGTAGAGAGCACACTAGAGCACTCTAATCTTCTCTAAGTCAAAGTTAAACCCTAGTTTAAAGATCAGACGTGTTCACTTAGTAAATGGCGCCAAAACCACTTGGTCTGAATACCAAAAAGGAGCCAAACTACCTCAGGAACCCACTGGAAAAATTTGAACCCGAGCCAAATTCGTTGGACACAATTTGACACCACTTTTGTTTCGGGGTGAACAGTGAGGCAACCCAGATTTGGCGTCCGCATATCTCCCTAGCTAGGGCATATCTGCCATTGGAACTCACATACAAGAGATAGCCCTAGGAGCCAGGAAGAGGTCTACGCAGGATTTTTGCCAAGATTCGCACGTTTGCGATCTCAGCAAGCGTTTGAACAAGGGCAGAAACACACCTCCACGTGTTCGACGCGCCCTGACCTCGCCAGAGCACGCCCGGCGCTCGAACCCGCGCGCCTCGCGCCGCACCAAGCCAAGCCCATGCCACTGCCCGCGCCCGCGCCTATAAAGCCAGCCGAGGCTTCAACCGTACGCCTCTGCTCGCTCTCGACCTCGCCGGAGCGCAAGATCACCGGCGTTTGCCCTGTACACGGCGTTCCAATGGCCGCCAGAGCACCCAGCCCCGTCCGACCCTCGAGAGAGACTCTACGTGCCTCGGTGAAGCTCCCAGAGCGAGGAATCGAGCTCTGCCTAGCCGGAGACACTAGATCAAGATCACCAGACTTCAACCGACCGCCGGCGAGCGTAGACCAAGCTCCACGGTGAGCCTTTCTTCAATTCCTTGCATGGGTAGACTCCTTAGCACCCCGTGAAGCTTTCCATGCCCTTGGATTGAACTATATCGCTGTGGATAGGCCGGAGCACCCGCCGCCGACGAGATCGTCCGCCTGCGCACGTGGACTGGCCGATTCCGGCCATCACCGTCGTCGAGTCGTACCTCGTCGTGACCGCAAAGACTTCCCGGAGCCAACCCTGTCCTTCGCCGGACATCCCTCGCCGCCGGTAAGCCGCGCCTCCCTTTTTACTTCCGCGGCTACTGTTCAAAAGGGGGAGTGACCTCGGGGAAGAAGGAAAAGAAGTAAGGGGGGTTTTGAATTGTCAGAGACTCAGATGAATAGTTGCGCAGGGGTATAAGTTAAAGAGTTGGTTTAGGAAAAGCCCAGGGTCCTCGGTGTAAACTGGTTTTCCAGAAAACCTTTTAAACATTTCTCATTTAAATACAAACAGAGCTTGTAAATTTCATAACTTCTGTTTTTTTTCAACCAAATTGAGTCAAACCAATTTTGCTAGGTTGAAGAAAAAATACAAAAACTCCTAAGTGTTGAAGAAGAATTTAAAGTTTGAAATTAAATAGTGTTCTGGCCAAAAGCTAAATAAAAGAGGGAAAAATAGTTACACTGTTAGACTGAGGTTAAGAAAAATCAGAGAAACACTTAGCCATTCCCTAACCTGTTTAAAAATAGTACACCCATCAATACACCAAATTAAGGTAGGGTTTACCATTTAAATCATTTTTAGCTCAAAGATAAAGAAAATAGAAAAGGTAAATTAAAATAAGAACCAGGGGACAACCACATTTTTTCTAGCTCACTTCTTTAGTATAATTTACTGGAAAATTTTGTTAGACCCTCTGTTAGTACAAAAGAAATGCATTATCTTTTATTTTATGAAAACAATGAAAACTTAGGAAAATCTTAGAAAAATAATCCTGAGGAGACAACACCCCAAACCTTGGGATAACTAATATTTTGTTATTATAAATGTAGGAAAAATATGATTTCTGTTGTTTGATATTTTTCAAATAACAAGTTAGTTATAAGTACCTTTTTGGCATTAAACTTTAGAAAATCACAACTAATTATCCAGTAGGTCTTTTTCTGAGATTTTTAACACAGAGGCCTAATATCACCTATGAATCTAGACAAAAATAAAATTTAGTGCAGAGACCTCACCTAAACTAGAGCTATAGTATAAAGTGTCCTTTTCCCCTTACATTTGTAAATTTTGCACAAGTAGTATCTGAATTAAATTCAGCCTCAAACTTCTAGAATAACCCATAATGGTGAATATTTACCCATTGTAATTTTTATAACATTTTTAAAAAATGTTAACTGACCACGATAGTTCAAAATGCTTAAATAGAAGCACAATGGAAAGAAAAGGGAAAATGTTGGGAGAATTAGATAATGTACAATCAAAACCTTTAAGTACCTCATGTGGCATAAAAATATGATTATAAAGTGTAACTCCATTCAAAATCTCGAAGATGAAAGTGCAAAACCCTTAAGTATACCCAAAGGAAAGCCTAGAGTCCCACTAAACTTAGTACTAATTTACCATGCATAACCTTTACAATTTATCTTGTCATTATTAAGCATATATCTTATTCATACCATTCGATAGACTGTAATCTCGCTGACGGGGAGTACATCCTCGTGCCGGAGCAAGGAGTTGCTCAGGAGGTAGCCCAGGATCCAGGATCTGCTTGCCCCAGCTTTGGAAGGCAAGCCCCGGTTTTTATGCATAACCTACTTATTATGCTATTTTACTATACTTATTGTTTGTAGGTTTGTAATGTGCACTTAAGTGTATGAGTTGTTTGGAACCTTAGTTGCATGACTCTGGATACCTTTTGAGATGAATACTAGTATGCTAGGTTGAGTAGTTGCTTTACTAATTAGGGATCTCGGTAGAAGTCGAGTGTTTTTTCTAGCACTCGCGCGAGGTCAGGAATTGAATATATCCATTTTTAATCAGAATGATGATGGTCTGTGGACACGGATCCATGGGGATGCATGGTCTACGAGATGAAATTGGAATAAGGATTAACGTGCGGATACCTGTGTCAAGCGTTTGAACGTACTAAACACATGCCGAGAAATATGGTAAATCGGTAAGCCTAGTACCTAAGTGAACCTGCCCACAGACTTTACCCCTCACGCGACCTGAGACGTGGTCTTCCATTCCAGTTATGGTGGGTACAAGTGCGGTCACTGCACGACGACAGTCGGGGTCAGTGTGGCATTGTACGCCAGGGAGGTGAGCCCTGATCTGTTGCCAGGGAATCGATGGGGATGGTTGATGTGTGTGGGGACGGAGTGCCTCGCCACGTCATGTGTTTAGGTTTACCTTGCAAGGATAAAAAACTCGATTTGAATCATCTGCTTCTCGCAGCTAATGAGACTGCTTGATCCATTGTACTGCATTGAGTAACAAGTGGAAATGTGTTGACTTGGCAAAAGATGTTGAATGCTAAATGTTTGATACCATGTATGATTAGATAGGTACACATTTAGTCTTAAGAGAGTCACACAAAACTTGAAAAAGCTAAAACTTGATTTTAGATTCAGCTAGTGCTTTTGGCAAGCAAACCCCTCAGCCAAACAGCTGCATGTCTAGATGTAGAGGAGTAGACTCCTCACACCGGGTAAGTCTAGCTGAGTATTAGTATACTCAGCCTTGCTTGTGGCATCATTTTACAGGATCTCTGGAGGACATGGTTGCTGGAGTGACTTGGTCGTCCATCTTACCACCGGGTTGGACAGTCGAGTGTTACCCTACCTCGGGAGAGGAGGAGCATGAGGAGTGATGGGACAAGCTTCCCCATCTCTCCGTTTATTTATCGTCAGTTTTATTCCGCTACATTTCGAACAATGATCACTGTTTTCGTTATCACTCCGATGATGATGTAATAAATTCAATACTCCTTAATGTTGGTTTTATGCTTTATTGTATTTGCTCTGTGCCTCACCATCGAGTGAGTACGTGGTACTTGATCCCGTTAGTGGCCTCGTCGGACTAGATCCGAGGGACTGACGTTTTATTCCTATTTAAGTGTAGTCTAGCCTTTATGGTGGGACTTAGGCACTTAAGTTGGAATAATTCGACCGGTTCCGCCACAGCTGTTATCAGAGCTTGTACCACCACAGAGGAATCAATAAACTGTAAATACCATCCTTTTCAAAAGTAAAACTTGTTAGAAACGAATGTTGGATAGATCGGTAAGGCGATAGGTATGGACACCGAGCATGAAGCCTTAGGATAATAGATTGGTCGCTAGGTGGCTATTTGAGTAAGCCCTATGGGCTACTATAAGGGATGGGAGTTTTCCCTATTCCCTCTAAGTTGAAATGAGGTCGCTTAGGACGAGCATGCATGCATCCTTTACTTAAACTACTTGGTAATTGGGTAAGAACTTTATCTACATGATAAAGAAAGATTAAGTACACTCAGTGACCTTATCGTAACCTCGATAGGCCAAGCCTTGATCCCCTTTTATTTTTGTAATTCTTTTTCTTTTTTGCTTACGCTTAACCGTACACAGATGACTTCTCACGGATCCTCAGAAGGAGGGAATGCACATTCCCACACGGACGGACTAGCACGAGAGGGTTTTCCCCGCATTTTGTGGGAGGTGTTGCAGGGAGCCGGTTATACGACGCCTCCCCAGTATGCGGTGCGGCTGTTCGAGGAGCACCGAGTGCCCCGCTGTAGGGTGAGGATGACCCTGGAGCCTCATCCCTTACAGCCAGGCTGACGTTCGTTGGACTCTGAGTCTTTCGGATACCGAGCTGAAGACACCATCGAGGCCATTGCTCTCCATGGGCTGACGACCTTCTGTGGTTTTCACCCCTTGGAGCTGTCTACTCATCCCATTGGCTATTCCCCGCTAAAAAGGAGGACGACCCAAAGTGGAAAGACTGAGTGGAGCATGCCAAGGATATATGGGCTCTTTACCGAGGGCGGACTGCTCACTTGACGGTGCGATGCATGAATGCCCTGTACTGCCTGTAAGCGGTGCGAGGAGAGGCAATGTCTCAGCTAATGGCATTGGTGGAAGCTACCAAGATCACCCTAGATAACAGAGAGGAACTTGTGGTAGACCTATCCACTGAGATGGTGGAAAAGGACCTTCAAGTAGAACAGATGGCCAACCAGATCCAGGAGCTTGAGGAGCTAGTGGGAGCCAGGGAGAACACCATTGAGGTTCTCGAGGATCAGCTGATAAACACTCAACGACAACTTGAGGAAGCTAACCAGCACTTGGATATGCACCATCAGGAGATTCAGGACATGGAGGCCAACGAGGATGTTGACATCGAGGGAGGAGTGGAGCCGGAGCCCGCATCTAGCCTGGACACTGCTGGCTCAGGGAGACCCCCTTCCCCCGAGTCAAGTGTTGCCTCGTTTGTTCATTAAGTTACAGGGATAAGGTTAGAAGTGTGTGGCGGTAGAACTCCTCGAAGCTAGCTTAGCTTTTGCACCCTTGGGGTACTAGGCTAGACAGAGTTGAGTCTTTTGGTCGTTGATGTAATCGTAACAAACTCTTTTGGAGTTATGGATGGAGGATGATGTCAACTTTTAATTATGAAGGAAATTTTATGTCTTATGGTATCTTTTATTGAAGTATGCAAGGAAATATTGGCATTTTGCAAATCTTGTCCTTTCACATCTTTTACCACATGTGAACCCTGACATCGCGCGTATGATATTAAAGAACATCCTGAATTTTCAGATGGCAGGAAGGGCGTGCCGTGGACAGAATGAGCGCATTCCTCCCCCACCGCCACCGCCTCCTACCATGCAAGAGTTGATGGCTCAGCAGAATGAGATTCTACGTCAATTGGCTCAGCGTCAGCCGCCACCTCAGCACTATGGTGGTGGTGATCACCATCAACGTCCCCCAGCAGCAGCCACTTATCAGGAGTTCCTCAGCACTCAGCAGCCATTGTTCACTCGAGCAGAGGATCCGCTTGATGCTAATGTATGGCTTAGGGTAGTGGAATCCAAATTCCCACTGCTAAATGGAGTTTGTTCAGATGTGGCTAAGGTCCGGTTCGCCACCCAGCAGCTTCGCGGACCCACGCGGACATGGTGGGACCACTTCCTCGCTATGCAGCCAGTTGACCACGTGGTGGAATGGAGAGAGTTCAAGGCAACTTTCAGAGGGCATCACATACCGGCAGGCATTATGGACCGCAAGCTTAATGAGTTTCTGGCACTCACTCAGGGGAATCGTACTGTGTTGCAGTACGCTCAGGCCTTCAATGACCTGTGTCCGTATGTTGGATACCGTGCAGACACTAACGAGAAGAAGAGGGACAGATTCGGGAGGGGCCTCAGTACTAAGCTCCACGACCGTCTCAACACAGTCAGGGCCAACAGCTACAATGAGTTAGTCAACATGGCCATTTCCCAGGAAGAATGCATCACAGCCCGCCAGGCAAAAAAGAAGAGGAAGACCCTTGTGGCAGGACCTTCAGCTTAGCCTCAGCGCTTCAGGATTGTATCTGACACTCAGAACAGGGGACCTCAGCAGCAGCAAGGACGTTGGGTGATCCGACCACAGCAGCAGCAGCAGCAAGCACCCAACCACTCTCAGCCCCCAGTTCAGAGGAACAATCAGCCACAACAGCAGTACCGTTAGGCCAATGACAACAGATGCTTCACTTGTGGCAGCACTGGACACTACGCCAAGAATTGCCCCAAGAACCAGCAGGGGTAGAATTTCAATCAGAACCAAGGCAAGAGACAGAAGGTGCAAGTGAGACAAGGTAGGTTGAACTTCACCACCATGGCTGATATTACAGAGGGAGCACCCATCATGACTGATATCTTTTTCGTTTTGAATAATCCTACAATCATTCTTTTTTATTATGGTGCATCACACAGTTTTATCAGTGCAACATTTAGTGCCAAATGCCAGTTACCTTTCCATCACACCAATGGGGGTATTACAATTTAAACACCAGGAGGCAGGTTGCCACCTATCAAATCAACAGGCATGTGCCTATAAAGTTTGGTAGTCTGATAACTAAAACCACCCTCCTCACCTTGGGTCTGGATAGTGTGGATATCATTTTAGGAACTGACTGGTTAACAAGACATCAGGCAGTAATTGATATTGCAGCAAGGGCCATTGAGGTACATTCACATACTTGTGGTGAAACCACATTATATTTGCGTGACCAGGGTTGTACCCATTCATGTGCCTTCACTATGATAGAGTCACCAGTTGAGAGAATCCCAGTGGTCTGTGACTACCCAGATGTTTTTCCGGATGAATTACCAGGGATGCCACCCGACAGGGACATAGAGTTTGCAATTGAGTTGCAACCCGGAACTGCCCCTATATCCAAGAGACCTTATAGGATGCCTCCAGCAGAATTGGCGGAATTGAAAAAGCAATTACAAGAGTTGTTGGACAAAGGATTCATTCGCCCAAGTACTTCACCATGGCGATCTCCGGCCTTGTTCGTGAAGAAGAAGGATGAGAGTTTGAGGTTGTGTGTGGACTACCGCCCTCTCAATGCGGTAACAATAAAAAATAAGTATCCATTGCCCCGCATTGATGTATTGTTTGATCAGTTGGTGGGAGCCAAAGTATTCTCCAAGATAGACCTTCGCTCTGGCTATCATCAGATAAAAATCAGGGCTAGTGATATTCCGAAGACGGCTTTCTCTACCAGATATGGGCTTTATGAGTACTTGGTGATGTCTTTCGGGCTGACCAATGCCCTGGACTATTTCATGTATTTGATGAACTCAGTTTTTATACCAGAGCTGGACAAGTTTGTGGTAGTCTTCATCGATGATATATTGGTCTATTCAAATAATGAAGCCGAGCATACTAAGCATTTGCATACAGTACTTCAGAGACTGCGTGATCATCAGTTGTATGCTAAGTTGTCCAAATGTGATTTGTGGCTGAGAGAGATTAAATTTTTGGGTCACACCATTTCTCAGGATGGGGTATCAGTTGATCCTGAGAAAGTGCAAGAAGTGATGGATTGGAAACCTCCTACCACTGTGCGACAGATTCGGAGTTTTCTGCGGTTGGCAGGGTATTATCGACGGTTTATTCTGGATTTCTCTAGGATTGCCAAGCTAGTGACTGAGTTGCTAAAGAAAGGAGTAAAATATGAGTGGAGTCAGAAATGTGAAGAGGCCTTTCATACATTGAGACAGCATTTGACAACAGCACCCGTGTTAGCTCAGCCTGACAACACCAAACCCTTCGAGGTTTATTGCGATGCTTCAGGCACCGGATTGGGATGTGTCTTGATGCAAGACAACAGAGTTATTGCCTATGCATCTAGAGCACTTAGGCCTCATGAGCAGAACTACCCCACTCATGATCTAGAGTTAGCAGCCGTCGTTCATGCTCTGAAGATATGGAGACATTACTTAATGGGAGGTCATTGTAATATCTATACTGATCACAAAAGTCTCAAATATATTTTCACTCAGGCTGATCTTAATATGAGACATAGAAGATGGTTGGAATTAATCAAGGACTATGATTTGGAAGTGCATTACCATCCTGGCAAGGCCAATGTTGTGGCAGATGCCTTAAGCCGGAAGGCCCAGTGTAACTGTGTGAGTGTAGATTCCAAGATTTCCACCCTGTGTGACGAGTTGTGCAAGCTGAACATAGAAGTTGTTTCCTCAGGTGCCTTGAGTTATATTTCAGTGGAGCCCACTTTACATGAGCAAATAGTCATGGCACAGATCGGTGACAAGGGTGTTCAAGTCATTAAGGAAATGATCAAACAGAAGGTGGACAAATACAAATGCTTCCATCAGGATAGCAAGGGAGTTTTATGGTTTGGAGACCGATTGGTTGTTCCTAAAAATCCCGAACTCAGAAAGAAGATATTGGATGAAGCTCACCTTTCAAAATTTTCCATGCACCCCGGCAGTAACAAGATGTATCATGATCTCAGATCTTTGTACTGGTGGACCAGAATGAAGAGGGAAATTGCTAAGTATATATCTGAATGCGACACTTGCCAGAGAGTCAAGGCCAGTCATTTGAAAGTAGCAGGCACCTTACAGCCCCTTCCCATACCATCTTGGAAATGGGAGGAGATTTGCATGGATTTTATTGTGGGATTGCCCAATACCTCTCGGCACCACGATTCTATTTGGGTCATCGTGGATAGATTGACCAAGACAGCTCATTTCTTGCCAGTGCATACCATCCACAAGACAGAGAAATATGCAGAAATCTATGTTGATCAAATAGTGCGTTTGCATGGAATTCCGAAGACTATTGTATCTGACAGAGGAGCACTGTTTGTGGCACGCTTTTGGGAGCAGCTCCAAAAGTCACTTGGAACCACTGTGATTAGGAGCTCAGCATACCATCCTCAGACAGATGGTCAGACAGAGAGAGTGAATCAAATTCTCGAAGACATGTTGAGGACATGTGTGCTACACTATGGGAAGAACTGGGACAAGTGTCTTTCGTTGGCAGAATTCTCATATAATAACAGCTACCAGTCCAGCCTAAAGATGGCACCTTTTGAGGCCTTGTATTGGAGAAGGTGTAGGACACCGCTAAATTGGTCACAAGCTGGAGAAAGGGAAATATTTGGACCTGAACTAGTACTTGAAGCAGAGGAGAAAGTCAGAGTCATTAAGAAGAACTTAGAGGCTGTTCAGGCCAGGCAAAAGAGCTATCATGACGAGAGGAGAAAGCCTCTACAGTTTGAAGTGGGAGATCATGTTTATCTTAAGGTGTCACCCACCAAAGGTGTTCAGAGATTTGGAATCAAGGGCAAGTTAGCTCCTCGCTACATTGGACCCTATGAGATCAAAGAGACTTGTGGACCTGTAGCATATCAATTGAAGTTGCCACCCCATATGTCAGCAGTTCATGATGTGTTCCATGTATCTCAGCTACGAAAGTGTGTCCGCTTACCCACGAAAGTGCTACCAGAACCAGAATTGGAGATAGAACCAGACTTATCTTATCAAGAGCACCACGTCAAGGTATTGGACCAAAAGGAGAGATCAACTCGAGCAAGGTCGATCCGGATGTATAAGGTTCATTGGAGCCACCATTCAGTAAAAGAGGCTACGTGGGAGACTGAGGATTTTCTACATTCTCGCTTCCCCGACTTTCTACCCAAAGGAGTCGGTACGTAATCCAAAACCGCACCCCCCACCTGCCCTTTGAATCTAAATATAATAAAAACCTAGTTGTTAAGAGTAGAGTAAGTTGTGGAAAGAAATCAAAAAGGGCTTCCTTCTGAAGTTATAAAGAGAATGACATTTGAAGAGCAGTTAATTAAAACAACTTGGAAAAAAGGATCTACAACCCAAGCACACCTTCTTGGTACCCCAGAGAAGGATCCCTACCCAAATCTCGGGACGAGATTCCTTTAAGGTGTTACCAAGGCCCTACTTGTACCCCTGACTTGTTATCACATGTGTTAAGTGGGGGGGAGGTAGCCCCAAAACCTTGGAAACCATGGATTAACTAAGAATGTTAAGGACAAAAGCTTCACCCCAAACATTTTGAGCAATTGTCACCTTGGGCAAAAGAGATTAAAACCTAGACCCTTAAAGCACTAGACTTCCAAGCAAGGGATTAGTGGGCAAGCTAATCAAATGGCCAATTCTTGTTTCTAATCCTTAACCAAGATTTAAGTACACATTAAAATCTATAAAATGCAGAGGTGAAACATTACAAAGAGGCCCCTTAAAGACCCTAAATCCATTCCTTAAGTAGAGAGCACACAAGAGCTCTCTAATCTTCTCTAAGTCAAAGTTAAACCCTAGTTTAAAGATCAGACGTGTTCACTTAGTAAAAGGTGCCAAAACCACTTGGTCTGAATACCAAAAAGGAGCCAAACTACCTAAGGAACCCACTGGAAAAATTTGAACCTGAGCCAAATTCGTTGGACACGATTTGACACCACTTTTGTCTCGGGGTGAACAGTGAGACAACACAAATTTAGCGTCTGCATATCTCCCTAGCTAGGGCATATCTGCCATTGGAACTCACATACAAGAGATAGCCCTAGGTGCCAGAAAGAGGTCTGCGCAGGATTTTTGCCAAGATTCGCACGTTTGTGATCTCAGCAAGCGTTTGAACAAGGGCAGGAACACACCTCCACATGTTCGATGCGCCCTGACCTCGCTAGAGCACGCCCAGCGCTAGAACCCGCGCGCCCTACGCCACGCCAAGCAAAGCCCATGCCTCTGCCCCTGCCCCTGCCCACGCTCGCGCCTATAAAGCCAGGCGAGGCTTCAACCGTACGCCCCCGCTCGCTCTGGACCTCGCCGGAGCGCAAGATCACCAGCGTTTGCCCTGTACACGACGTGCTAGCGGCCGCCCGAGCACCCAACACCGTAGACCGGCCAACTAAGCCCTTCCCAGCCCCGTCCAACCCTCGAGAGAGACTCTACGTGCCTCGGTGAAGCTCCTAGAGCGAGGAATCGAGCTCTGCCTCGCCGGAGACACCAGATCAAGGTCACCGGACTTCAACCGACCCGCGGCGAGCGTAGACCAAGCTCCACGGTGAGCCTTTCTTCAATTCCTTGTACGTGTAGACTCATTAGCACCCCATGAAGCTTTCCGTGCCCTTGGATTGAACTATATTGCCGTGGATAGGCCGGAGCACACGCCGCTGACGAGCTCGCCCGCCTCCGCACGTGGACCGGTTGATTTCGGCCATCACCGTCATCAAGCCGTACCTCGTCGTGACCGCAAAGACTTCTTGGAGCCAACCCCGTCCTTCGCCGGACCTCCCTCGCCGCCGGTAAGCCGCGCCGCCCTTTTTACTTCCGCGGGTACTATTCAAAAGGGGGGAGGGACCTCGGGGAAGAAAGAAAAGAAGTCAGGGAGTTTTTGAATTGTCAGAGACTCAGATGAATAGTTGCGCAGGGGTATGAGTTAAAGAGTTGGTTTAGGAAAAGCCCAGGGTCCTCGGTGTAAACTGGTTTTCCAGAAAACCTTTTAAACATTTCTCATTTAAATACAAACAGAGCTTGAAAAATTCATAACTTCAGTTTTATTCAATTAAATTGAGTCAAACCAATTTTGCTAGGTTTTGAATAATGTGAACTACTTAGGAAAAATACAAAACCCCCTAAGTGTTGCAGAAGAATTTAAAGTTTGAAATTAAATAGTGTTCTGGACAAAAGCTAAATAAAAGAGGGAAAAATAGTTACACTATTAGACTGAGGTTAAGAAAAATCAGAGAAACACTTAGCCATTCCCTAACCTGTTTAAAAATAGTACACCCCTCAGTACACCAAATTAAGGTAGGGTTTACCATTTAAATCATTTTTAGCTCAAAGATAAAGAAAATAGAAAAGGTAAATTAAAATAAGAACCAGGGGCAACCATATTTTTGCTAGCTCACTTATTTAGTATAATTCACTGGAAAATTTTGTTAGACCCTCTGTTAGTACAAAAGAAATGCATTACCTTTTATTTTATGAAATCAATGAAAACTTAGGAAAATCTTAGAAAAATAATCCTGAGAAGACAACACCCCAAACCTTGGGATAACTAATATTTTGTTATTATAAATGTAGGAAAAATATGATTTCTGTTGTTTGATATTTTTCAAATAACAAGTGAGTTATAAGTACCTTTTTGGCATTAAACTTTAGAAAATCACAACTAATTATCCAGTAGGTCTTTTTTGAGATTTTTAACAGAGAGGCCTAATATCACCTATGAATCTGGACAAAAATAAAATTTAGTGCAGAGACCTCACCTAAACTAGAGCTATAGTATAAAGTGTCCTTTTTCCCTTACTTTTGTAAATTTTGCACAAGTAGTATCTGAATTAAATTCAGCCTCAAACTTCTAGAATAACCCACAATGGTGAATATTTACCCACTGTAATTTTTATAACATTTTTGGAAAATGTTAACTGGCCATGATAGTTCAAAATGCTTAAATAGAAACACAATGGAAAGAAAAGGGAAAATGTTGGGAGAATTAGATAATGTACAATCAAAACCTTTAAGTACCTCATGGGGCATAAAAATATGATTAAAAAGTGTAACCCCATTCAAAATCTCGAAGATGAAACTGCAAAACCCTTAAGTATACCCAAAGGAAACCCTAGAGTCCCACTAAACTTAGTACTAATTTACTATGCATAACCTTTACAATTTATCATGTCATTAATAAGCATATATCTTATTCATTGCATTCGATAGACTGTAATCTCGCTAACGGGGAGTACATCCTCGTGCCGGAGCAAGGAGTTGCTCAGGAGGTAGCCTAGGATCCAGCACCAGAGCATGCCATCGAGGATCTGCCTGCCCCAGCTTTGGAAGGCAAGCCCCGGTTTTTATGCATAACCTACTTATTATGCTATTTTACTGTACTTATTGTTTGTAGGTTTGTAATGTGCACTTAAGTGTAGGAGTTGTTTGGAACCTTAGTTGCATGACTTAGGATACCTTTTGAGATGGATACAAGTATGCTAGCTCGAGTAGCTGCTTTACTTATTAGGGATCTCGGTTGAAGTCGAGTGATTTTTCTATCACTCGCGCGAGGTCAGGAATTGAATGTATCCATTCTTATATCAGAATGATGATGGTCCGTGGACACAGATCCATGGGGATGTGTGGTCTACGAGATGAAATTGGAATAAGGATTAACATGCGGATACCTGTGTCAAGCGTTTGAACGTACTAAACACATGCCGAGAAATATGGTAAATCGGTAAGCCTAGTACCTGAGTGAACCTGCCCGCAGACTTTACCCCTCACGCGACCTGAGATGTGGTCTCCCATTCTGGTTATGGTGGGTACAAGTGCGGTCACTGCACGACGGCAGTCGGGGTCAGTGAGGCATTGTACGCCAAGGCGGTGAGCCCTGATCGGTTGCCAGGGAATCGATGGGGACAATTGATGTGTGTGGGGACGGAGTGCCTCGCCACGTCGTGTGTTTAGGTTTACCTTGCAAGGATAAAAAAACTCGATTCGAATCGTCTGCTTCTCGCAGCTAATGAGACTGCTTGATCCATTGTACTGCATTGAGTAACAAGTGGAAATGTGTTGACTTGGCAAAAGATGTTGAATGCTAAATGTTTGATACCATGTATGATTAGATAGGTACACATTTAGTCTTAAGAGAGTCACACAAAACTTGAAAAAGCTAAAACTTGATTTTAGACTCAGCTAGTGCTTTTGGCAAGCAAACCCCTCAGCCAAACAGTTGCATGTCTAGAGGTAGAGGAGTAGACTCCTCACACCGGGTAAGTCTAGCTGAGTATTAGTATACTCCGTCTTGCTTGTGGCATAATTTTACAGGATCTCTGGAAGGCATGGTTGCTGGAGTGACTTGGCCGTCCATCTTGCCACCGGGTTGGACAGTCGAGTGGGACCCTACCTCGGCAGAGGAGGAGCATGAGGAGTGATGGGACATGCTTCCCCATCTCTCTGTTTATTTATTGTTAGTTTTATTCCGCTGCATTTCGAACAATGATCACTGTTTTTGTTAACACTCCGATGATGATGTAATAAATTCAATCCTCCTTAATGTTGGTTTTATGCTTTATTGTATTTGCTCTGTGCCTCACCATCGAGTGAGTACGTGGTACTTGATCCTGTTAGTGGCCTCGTCGGACTAGATCCGAGGGACTGACGTTTTATTCCTATTTAAGTGTGGTCTAGCCTTTATGGTGGGACTTAGGCACTTAAGTTGGAATAATTCGGGTGGTTCCGCCACACTAGGCACACTCATTTGCCATGCCCCCTTGCCCACACGGTCGATCGAGATCTCATCTCTGGAGTTCGTCGTGTTCTCGGTGAAGGACACATAGCCGCCTGATTCACCGTGGTGTCGTGGTTGTGGCACCCTCTGCGACGTGCTCATGGTCCAATGAAGGCATGAGCTCCACGGTAAGCTGCTATGAGTTAACTTCACTGTGGTGAGCTCATCCAAAATTGGATCACACCACGGGCGATCTCTTTAAATTGAGTGCCATGCCAGCTCCACCCACCCATTACAAACTTAGTCCACCGCTCGCCTATCCATTTCCTTGGCCATAGCCTAAGAATTTTGGATTTCCTTATAATCGGCTGTGAACGCCGCCGTGATACACCTCGCCGTGGCCAGAGTTATCCAGGTTAGTTCATACCTATCTAGACTGTATTCTAGTGTCCTTATGGTTTGTGGGGGCTTGAATGGGTTCGCTAGGGCATTTGCGCCACCGTCCGTGGTCGGGTACACGGTTATGTGAAGGAGAAAGAAAGGGGAGGGTTTCTTTGAAAGTGTCAGTGACTCAGAGAACAGGGCATAGGATCAGTTTCTAGTTATTTGAATGGCTAGGGGCCTTTGCGCAAAGTCGCGGAGCGGGCAATGACGCGGGCGCTTGTGGCGGAACCGTCCGAATTATTCCAACTTAAGTGCCCAAGTCCCGCCTTAGAGGCTAGACCACACTTAAATGGGAATAATACGACAGTCCCTCAGATCTAGTCCGATGAGGCCACTAACTGGATCAGGTACCACGTACTCACTCGATGGTGAGGCCCAGAGCAAATACAATAAAGCATAAACCATACATTAAGGAGTATCAAATTATTACATCAACATCAGAGTTTTAGCAAAAGTAGAGATCATAGTTCGGAATGCAGCAGAATGAAACTAACGATAAATAAACAGAGAGATGGGGAAGCCTGTCCCATCACTCCTCATGCTCCTCCTCTGCCGAGGTAGGGTCCTATTCGACTGTCCAACCCGGTGGCAAGATGCACGACCAAGTCACTCCAGCAACCATGTCCTCCAGAGAACCTATAAAATTATGCCACAAGCAAGGCTGAGTATACTAATACTCAGCTAGACTTACCCGGTGTGAGGAGTCTACTCCTCTACCTCTAGACATGCAGCTGTTTGGCTGAAGGGTTTGGTTGCCAAAAGCACTAGCTGAGTCTAAAAATCAAGTTTTAGCTTTTGCAAATTTTAGTGTGACTCTCTTAAGACTAAATTTATACCTATCTAATCATACATGGTATCAAACATTTAGCAATCAACAACTTTTGCCAAGTCATCACATTTCCACTTGTTACTCAATGCAGTACAATGGATCAAGCAGTCTCATTAGCTGCGAGAAGCAGACGATTCGAATCGAGTTTTTAAACCTTGCAAGGTAAACCTAAACACACGACATGGCGAGGCACTCCGTCCCCACACACATCAACCGTCCCCATTGATTCCCCGTCAGCAGATCAGGGCTCACCGCCTTGGCGTACAATGCCTCACTGACCCCGACTGCCGTCGTGCAGTAACCGCACTTGTACCCACCATAACCGGAATGGGAGACCACGTCTCAGGTCGCGTGAGGAGTAAAGTCTGCTGCCAGGTTCAATCAGGTACTAGGCTTACCGATTTACCATATTTCTCAGCATGTGCTTAGTACGTTCAAACGCTTGACATAGGTATCTGCACGTTAATCCTTATTCCAATTCCATCTCGTAGACTACGCATCCCCATGGATCCGTGTCCACAGACCAACATCAGTATGATATGAAAGTGGATACAACCAATTTCCTGACCTCGCGCGAGTGATAGAAAAATCACTCGACTTCTACCAAGATCCTTAATTAGTAAAGCAACTACTCGACCTAGCATACTAGTATCCATCTCAAAGGAAATCCTGAGGTAATGCAACTAGGGTTTCATGCAACTCCTACACTTAAGTGCACAATACAAGCCTACAATCATTAAGTGCAGTAAAATAAGATATAGAACTGGTTATGCATAAACCGGGGCTTGCCTTCCAAAGCTGGGGTAGGCAGATCCTCTGGGGCAGGCTCTGGTGCTGGATCCGGGGCTACCTCCTGAGCAACTCCTTGCTCCGGCACGAGGATGTATTCTCCGTCCGCGAGGTTACAATCTATCGAATGCAATGAATAAGATATATGTATGCTATGATATGTAGAATTTAGTAATAATTATGCCTAGTGCAGAAAAACTAAGTTAGTTAATAACTTAGGGTTTCCTTGTTATAAGAGGTTCTCAGTGGTTTATGCTTATCAATTTAGGTTTTGGGGTTTTTTGCCTAAGCATAATGGATTAAGACTTGGATGGCCCCTTAAATGTTTTAGTAGGCACTCAAGGGTTTTTGCTGGTTTGGTTAGGGTAACATTAGTCTCCACTATTAATTCCCCTTTTTATGTTCTATTTATGATTTTAGGGTGGGTTTGAACTACAATAGTGAATTAACTCTTTTTAAAAATTCTGTAAAAATTACAGTGGTTTATTATTGGTCACTGTAGTCTGTCCTATAAATTTGAGCTCCAGAATAATTAGAATATGCCCTGGACAAAAATAACAAAAGTTGGGGCAAAGGGGGTCACTTTGCACTACAACTCTTATCTAGGGGTGGTTTCTGCACTAAGAGTCATTTTTGCTGGTATCTATAGATAATAACATGTGTCTGTGCAAAAAATCACAGAGAGCTACTTAGTGGTTATTTAGTTATGATTTTCTAAAGTTTAATGCTAAAAAGACACTTACAACTAACTTGTTATTTGAAAAATGTCAAACAACAAAACTCATAATTTTTCTATGTTTATAATAATAAAACATTAGTTATCCCAAGGTTTGGGGTGTTTTCTCCTCAGGGTTATTTTTCTAGGGTTTTTCTATGTTTTTCTTGTTTTCTTAAAATAAAAGATATCTCATTTCTTTTGTACTAAACAAGGGTTTAACAAAATTTTCTAGTGAACTATACTGAGTAAGGGAGCTAACAAAAATGTGGGTACTCACTGGTTCTTATTTTAAGCTACCTTTTATATTTTTTTTAAATTTAAGCTAGAAATGATTTAAATGGCAAACTCTACCTTAATTTGGTGTACAAAGGGGTTTATTATTTTTAAACAGGTTAGAAAGTGATTAAGTGCTTCTCTGAATTTTCTTAATCCTAGTCTAATAGTATAGCTATTTTTTTCCTATTTCATTTAGCTTTTGACTACTTAATCATTTAAATCAAAACTTTGAAATTTTCTGCCACACATAGGGGTTTTATATTTTTGCTAAGTAGTTTACATTATTTAGGATCTGGCAAAATTGGTTTGACTCGATTTGGATGAACCAAACTGAAGTTATGAATTTTTTAAGTTCTGTTTGTATTTAAATAAAAAATATGAAAAAGGTTTTCTGGAAAATCACTTTGCATCGTAGCCCCTGGGCTTCTCTTAAAATAATCCCTTCATTTATACCCCTGCGCCACTATTCCTTTGAGTCGCTGACATTGCACAAAACCCCCTGACCCTAACCGAAATCTAACCCGCGCTCCTTGGCTGGCTTAAATAGTACCCGCGGCATAGATTACGGCGGCGAGGCTTACCAGCGGCAGTAGAGCTCCGGCGGGGTTGTTAGTGACGTAGGGGAGGTCACGGCGATCACGTCGGTGTGCGGGTCGGCGTCAGAGGTGGTCGGAGCGATCCTGGCCACGAGTGCAGGCGGCGGAGGTCGTCGTCGGCTCCTGCTCCGGCCAAACCACAGCGGCATAGTTCAATTAAAAGGCACGAGGAGCTCCACGAGGTGACGTAGAGGCTATGTGTGCAGTGAATTGGAAAATGGTGCGGAGACACACCCGGTCCACGTGCTCCGGCGGGGTTCCGAACTCCGGCGAGCACGATTGCGCTATTCCGGTGGCGGGGGTCCTCGGTTCAAGCTCGGGCAAGCTTCACGGCCTCCTAGTGGAGCTATCTAAGGGCTTGGATCAAGCGGAGGAGGGCGGGAAAGGGTTCGGCCAGGGTGGTTGCCCTCGGGCGGCTCTAGCGGGTCGCGGGGAGGTCGCCGGAGCTATGGGCGAGCTCGGGGGAGTTTGGCGTGGTACAGAGGAGGCAACGGGGAAGCTAGCCGGGCACTGGAGAGGGCTTTATAGCCGTGGTGCGGGTGTGGTCACGGGGCGGCCGCGGGCGCGCGGGGGTTCACGCACAGGCGTGCTCTGAGCGCGCCCCCGAGTGTCAGCCCTCGTCGAACACGTGTGGGTTTGCTTCTGCCATGGTTCAACGGCCGATTTGAGCGCCTTAGCGTGCAGATCTTGGCAAAACCCCCGTGTACGATCTCTTCCCTGCATTAAATCCTACCTTTTTGATGTGAGTTCCAAGCAAGGATACGGTCGGGGTAGAGAGATATAGAGGCGACAAGTCGGCTCTGTCAGAGCTGTCCACACCGAGACAAAAGCTATGCCAAGTCGTGTCAAACGACTTAGGGTTGGGTTCAAACTTTTCCAGGGTGTTCTAGGGGTCTTTAGGTGCCACTTTGTCAATTGGGCCAAGTGGTTTTGAAGTTTGAAAGAGGGTGAACATGTTTGATCTTTGAAAAAGGGTTGGTTTTGGACTTAGAAGAATTCTGATTTTTCCCTTAGGTTTCCCCTTTAGTGAACCTTTTGGGGTTTTTCTGAAACCTTTTTGGGGTCACTTCCTTACTATTTTTAGTAGGGTATTAGGTGTACTACAAATGTTATAATTGGCCCAAGTCATGATCATGTGGTTTTTATAGCCTTATGGTCATGCTTACTTATAGTGCTCCAATTGTCCAAAGGGGTTTGCATTAGGGTTTGGGCATGTCTCTCCACTATATGTGCATGATAAAGCCAAGTCATGACTCCTAAGAGGAGTTGCACTTACTTAGGATCTTGATTTCCATGTTTGGTGTACTTTGCTCAAGTTAAACCACATGTGATGATGGGCAGGACTTGTGTAGTCTTGAGTGAAGACCCTAAGTAACACCTTGGGTGTTACAGCGCTTTCGTCTACTCATGGCCCGACCGAGGTTGGTTTGAGCCCAGCACTATTCACGCATTATCCTTTTTCTTTTTAGTGGTAGCTTATGAAATCCATTAAAAATAGTATAAAAATGATAAAATCATGGGACCAATTTTACTATACTCATAAAATCATATAGTATTTAATAAAAATAGTTTCAAGATTTTTATTGCAAATAATGAATTATGTAGCATTTAAAGATACTTATGTAAACCCTATTAGAATTTTAGAAATAGTTTAGTAGTTCCAAATATCATGAAACCTTTTGGGTACGCTTAGCATGTTTGTTTTAACCCTTGAGTGAAGTTTTAACTTGTTTGGACACTGTTTGACCGTGGAATCAATAATAGTCCAAAGAATTAAGCCTTTTTAATACCAAGTGAGTTTAGGGGTAGTTTTATAAGGGAAATTGAAAATAGTAAACTTGCTAGCACTTGTTAGTCTAAGAAGATTAGTTAGGTTAATCTTAAAAGATTATCTAGCTAGGAAGCATTGATGGCTGATGAACACCGTGAAGCAAAGCTGTATTCAAGACACTGCTTTCTATTTTCTTGTTATAAACATGCATATCCATGACATAGAATAAGCATTCATATATGTATTATTACGTGTAGAACACAAAGAAGAGCCTATAATAGAAGAAGAAGTTGTTCCTTCGACTAAGAATCCTCCCGTGGAGAATAATTTTAATTTGACATGTGTGGTGAAGAAGCAGCCACTCCTACAACACAAGGCAAGCCCCGGTGCATACCTTTTCCTTGTATTTAAATGTTTTATCACCCTTGAATGATGCATTAGGTAATAGGAATTGTGTGATAAACTATTGATGCATTTCCTTGATAAATTCCTTGATACCTGATTTACTCCAACAAGGTTTAATAATGCTTAGCCTTGCTTAGAAAACAAAATGTTTTGCTTTGAAAAGTGGATGCTTCACACTGGAATGGGAATTTTTACAAAGAAACTTATGATGGTGAATCCATCACGGTCGTGATTGATTCAACATCTAAAAAGAGTACATCTGACATGTACTAAGCTTTGGGTTATAAATTATAAGATGAGACTAGGCGGGTGACTTGCACGAGAAGGGGAGTCTCGGTGTAGTGTCTCTGTCTGAGTCGTTTAAGGACCGAGTCGATGTAGGCTTGATGATCGAGGACCTTTTAACTGGCCACATGCCTCATCATGGGTAAGCTTTCCCTCGGATGAACCAATATGAGAAAGGATACCATGCAACGGAAGTGGAGAAATGGCGAGAGTAGCATGTACCCTCCGTGGCAAGAGGCTAGATGGTGGAGTATCTGTACTCTCGGTTGGCATGAACCTGTTCTAGTCTTGAGATACTCGGGTGCGAGTTAACATATGCAAGGGTTAAGTGCTACATATGTCGTGTGGTTGGAGATCCCTAGTTGGGTATTAATTGTTTCGGATCGCCGTTACTTCTCAGATATGAAGACTTGGTCACTGCCCTACACCATAGTGACAAGTAAATTCGAAGTTTGATAAAAGATGGCTGGTGTAGGCAAAGTGTTTGATCTAGACTAGGAAAGGAATCTAGCTTCAAGAAATTACTTAATTTGACAAGTAAAAAGAAGTTTTAAGGACCAACTCTAGTAATATTTATGCAAACTTGGTCATTGGTTCTTGCTAAACCTTACCTTGACTCCTAAAGGCCACCATATCCTTGAGAGTCTTTTCTTTTAGTTGGGTAAGACTTGCAAAATATACTCCCTACTCAGGGTTTTTGAACCCATGTTGTTGTAGGTGAAGAGACTGCAGAGTTTTGCTACTTCTGTTCCAAGGTTGTCCCTAAGCTGGAGGATGAAAATTATGTCTGAACTTATGGAAGGTGTCTACCTTCCCGTGATGTAATAAGTAGAAGCACTCAGACCCTTATATTGTAATAATCACTCTTTCTATATTGTTACTTTCACTCGTCAATGTAAATTAAGTTATTGCAACTCTTTCTGCTTTTACATAGATTGTATGTAATGTCTGTGAAATGGGATGTATGCTCTTGGGAGATGTTGAAGATGATACAGGAATCAAGTCCTGTCGAGCTATTGGGTGCATCTGCATGACTGTCTAAGGTCCTTGGGACAAGGACAAATGTAGGTGGGCCTAATATCTTGGGAGGTTCCGTCACAGCTAGTATCGGAGCAGTGCCCATTTCTTAGGACATTACTTAGTGCTTCAAAAGGTTTTCAAACTACTTACCTCTGAATATTATTTCATCCTTACCTTGATACCTTCTTATAGCAACTTGTCTTTTAAGAAGTTGGGTAAAAGACTACATATTATTAGGTTATATGTAGGAACAATGGGATCAATGAGCAGTTGATTTCATGATCTTAGGATCATGCATGCATCATGTTTCAACAATACTAAGTGTTCTCCCCCTTTATAGAGAAATGGCACACACAAAGACCACCCTTCGGAAAGCAACTGGACCTCATGGTGTGCCCCATCATCAGTTGGCTCCTCGTCACGAAGGGAGCAGTAGTGGGAGCAATTGTGACACCCCAGTGTCACCTAGGGTTTCTATCAGTGCTAACCCAAGAATCAACATTTCATGTGAGCCAAATTAAGCATGAGCATCAAACTGACTTAAGAATAAAGGATCCACTAAGTTTATACTTAAAAGCATCATGTTCAAAGCAAATGAGTTTTTCAAAAGAGCAAAATGTTGAAACCCTAATACCAACCCTAATTGAGCTCCTTAAGTAGAATTGAAGAAAAGGGGCAAAAGGTTATGAAAAATATAGAATCATGGCTTAGGCCAAATATAAACATTGAAGTATACTAAATAAGCAACAATTAAGATTATGGAAGCTTGGCCAAAACAATTTAAATAAAACTCCAAACAAGCTTCTCAAGTGGGGATTCAATAGGGAATTCTGAAATTCTGAATTCTGAATTTCAGCCCTTGAGCTAAAGACCAGGCGTGTTCACCTTGATCCCTAGCTCAAATCCTAATGACCCCATTAACAAAATTGTGTCTAACTAACCCCTCTGTTACATGCCAGAAAATGGCATTGGGATGCGAGACCTAGACACGACAAAACCCTGGATTTGCCTCGGGTTCGGGCAGGGAGACAGACCGGATTTCAGGGCTCCAAATCTCCAAAACCAGTAGGCAAAATCCTATGACCCCCACACAAGATCGGTAGCTTATAGGGAGGAGAAGAGGTTTTGTGCACTGACCAAGGCGAGAGCAGGCTCGGATGAATGACCACACGCGCCAGAACTTGGGCAGAACGAAAGTGCACACGTGTTCGACCCTGGTCGGCACGCCGGCGTTCGCCTAACCCGCGCGCGTGCTTGCCCCAGCGTTCAGTCAAGTCCGCCACGCGCCCTCGCCCTCAGCCATGCCCGCCCGTGCCTATAAAGCCTCCCCGGGCGCGCGTCACCTCACCCCGTGCTCACCTTCACTGGCCAGACGCCCCCTAGCTCCGTCGAGCTCTTTTCTGCCCACCATTGCCACTAGAGCCTCGGCCACCGTGGCCAACCCACCCCAGTTGCTTCCAAGCCGCGCCAGCCGCTCGGTTAGCTTCGCCATTAGCTTGTGAAGCTTTCCCATCCCTCGGACCCGGCAGAACTTCACCGGAGAACCAAGATCGTCCTCGCCGGACTTCGGTCGCCCGCCTGCGCGTGTAGATCGAGCAATCCGGTGAGCCGTTCTTCAATTCCTCGCGCACACACCTTCCTTGATCCCTAGTGAAGCTCTCTGACCCGTTTGATTGGTCAATTGTGCCCTAGATAGGCCAGACTCCTCGCCGCCGACGAGCTCCACCGTCGGCGCACGTGGACCGGCCGACTCCGACCATCCCCGACGGCGACCCGCACATCGCCGTGACCCTCAGGACCTCCCCTACACCCTCGGCCACCTCACCAAAGCAGTCTCGCTGCCGGTAAGCCCCTCCGCCCTTTCTTCTGCCGCGGGTACTGTTTAAATTGGGGGAAGGACCTCGGGTTAGGATTAGAAGAACCCAGGGGGGTTTCTGAATTGTCAGCGACTCCATTGAATAGTAGCCCAAGGACTAGTCTGTAAGGAAACTTGAAAACACCCACCAGGGACCCCGTTGCAAAGTAGTTTTTCATTTAATCATTTCTGTTTAATCTTTTTAATGAACAAAGATCTTAGGAAATTCATAACTTGAGAAATACTTAACCAAAAATTGTCAAACCAATTTTGCTGGATTCTAAATATTATGGACTACCGATTAAAAATGCTAAACCCCATGCTTCTTGTTCTGAATTTTAGAGTTTAGAATTAAATATAGAAACTGACCAAACCTTATTTAATTAAGGAAAAATAGTTATGCTTCTGTGCTGAACCTAAGAAAAATTATAGATGTTCAAACCCCATTTAAACACTGTTTAAAAATAGTGGGAACCCCAGTATTGAAAATTTAAGTAAGGATATCTATTAAAAGCCATTTTTACCCAAAACTTAAGAAAATCAGAAAGGCATTAGAATTAATGACCAGTTACTAAAATTATTTTTCCTAGCCTACTTAAGCAACAGAGAACCTAGGAAAAATAAAAAGACCACTAGTCTAGAACAGAATTAAAGTGGAATGTTTTATTTAGCATTATTCCAACTAGAAAACAATTATGGGAGTTATAAAATCTGACCCAAATTTGTTAATAAAAATACAGTGAACTTGTAACCACCAGAACCCCACTGCAAAAAAAATAAACACCCCAGCCCATCATTTTAAGTAGGGTAGATAAATAGAACATGATAATGAGTCATATTTCAAATAAATCATGAGTAACCCAAAATAATGCAATAATAGGCAAATAAAATTTTGCTAGAACAATAATGAGATAGGCCACCAGAGAAAAATGCAAACCCATTTGAAAGATGCAAAATATTACCTATTGCCAATATTTCATGAAAAAGGCCATTTTAATCCAAATAATTCCTACCACCTTTCCCTTAAGTAAAAAGATGCCAAACTTCAGAATGATTGCTCTTGCACAAAATAGAAGCTAGGAAAAATCAGAAATCTGTTGCTTGATATTTTTCAAATATAGTGGTAGTAGAAAGCACCCCTTTTGCTAGAAACTTTAGAAAATCCTAGTAAAATAACTAATAAGGATTCAGGGCTAGAAATTTGTGCCAAGTCATGTTATAACATCTAAATGCCAGCAAAAATAAGTATTAGAAAATTTCCTTCTGTTAAATGGTAGTTGTAGTCAAACCACCCCTTCTTCCCTAGCATTTTATAATTTTGTCCAGAGAGAACTATTCACTTTTTAAGTCCTAACTTTTAGGACAGAGAATTATACACCAGTAATAAGCCACTGTAATTTTTACAGAATTTTTTGAAATTTAATAAGATAACTTGTGGTTCAAACCCACTCTAAAAACATAAAGGGAATAAAGGGAAAGAAAGGAAAGATAAACCTCGCCCCAATAAGCTCAACTTGAAATCTTGGCAATTCTCACTAAAACTTTAAAAAGGAATTCAGTGGAACACCAAAATGAACCTACCACTTAGATTAACTGAGTGTGATCTAAAATACTAAGTATACCACCAAAAATCTTTAGTAGCAAGATTAAACCCTATCCAAATTAAGTGGATCATTCACTATCAAAAGTTTAATTGCTAAGGCACATATCATATCCTGCATGTATCTTACTCATTGCATTCATTAGATTGTAATCTCGCTGACGGAGAGTACGTGCTCATCCCCGAGCAAGGAACTGTCCAAGAGGGAGACCAGGAGCAAGCTCCCGAGGCTGCTATGGAGGATCTCCCCGCAGCCCCAGCTATTGAAGGCAAGCCCCGGTTTTTATGCATAACCGTATTATTATATGCTACTTTACTACACTTAATGCTTGTAGGACTGTAATGTGCACTTAAGTGTAGGAGTTGCTTGAAACCTCTAGTTGCATGAACATAGGATTCCTTTTTGGGATGAATACTAGTATGCTAGGTCGAGTAGCTGCTCTGCTAATCAGGATCTCGGTAGAAGTCGAGTGATTTTTTAGCACTCGCGCGAGGTCAGGAATTGATTGTATTCATCTTGATAACGGGATCTGTGTTAGTCTATGGACTTGGATCCAAGGAGGATGCCTTGTCCATGAGACGGGAAAAAGGAATTAAGGATTAATGTGTGGATACCTGAGTCAAGATTTTGGACATACTAAGCACATGTCGGGAAATATAGTAACCGGTAAACCTAGTACCTGAGTGAATCCGGGCACGAACTTTATCCCTCATGCGACCTGAGACTGGGTCTCCCATGCTAGCTATGGTGGGTACAAGTGCGGTCACTGCACGACGGCAGCCGGGGTCAGTGGAGCATTGTATGCCGAGGCGGCGAGGCCTGGACACGAACGGGGAATCGATGGGGATGGTTGACATGTGTGGGGTCAGAGTACCCTGACATGTCGTGTGTTTAGGTTTACCTTGCAAGGGTAAAAACCCGATTCGCATCGTCTGCTTCTCGCAGCTAATGAGACTGCTTGACCCCTTGTACTACATTGAGTAAGAAGTGAAATGAGGTTACATGAGAAAATTTGTTGATTGAACTAAATGCTTGCTACCATGTATGCTTAGAAAGACCAAACTTAGTTAAAGATAATGATACTAGAACTTGAAAAAGCTAAGAATTGATTTTAGAAACAGCTAGTGCTTTTGGCAAACTAAACCCCTGAGCCAAACAGCTGCATGGTCTAGAGGTAGAGGAGTAGATTCCTCACACCGGGTAAGTCTAGCTGAATATTAGTATACTCAGCCTTGCTTGTGGCATAATTTTTGCAGGTACGCTTCAGGATATGGTTGATGGTGTGACTTGGCCTACCACGCTGCCACCGGGTTGGACGGTCGAGTGGGATGTTGCTCCGACTGGAGAGGAGCATGAGGAGTAGTGGGCTAGGCCTTGCTCATTTCCTCGCTACCGACGACATCGATTATACGCTGCATTTTATTTTATGAACTTTAACCAGCTACTTGGAAAACTCCGATTTATGTAATAACTCAGTACTTTAATTTGAGGTTTCCTGCTTTATTGTATTTCTTCTGTGACTCACCTTCGAGTGAGAGTGTGGAATTTGATCGTTGTTAAGTGGCTTCATCAGACTAGATCTGAGGGATTGACGGGTTATTCCGATTTAAGTGTGTTACAGCCCTTGAGGCGTGACTTAGGCACTTAAGCTGGAATAATTCGGGCGGTTCTGCCACAGATTGTATCGGAGCAAATTCCACCATAGAGGAGAACAATAAACCATGAATATCAATTTTCAAAAATCTAAAACTTGCTTAGAAACAGCTACGAATCGTCAGGACTAGACCGCTAGACCTAGGACGAAAGGCCTTAGGGATAGTGGGAGAAATAGGTGGCTAATTAAGTAGGCCCTATGGGCCAGTACTTAGATTTTTAGAGGATACCATAGAGCACCCTTATAATTCGGAGAGGAGATGTTACTTCCAGCATGCATGCATTATAAAAGCTAAAAGGAATTAAAATTTGAGCTAACCCGCTTCCTTTTAACCCATCCAGGCTCTTTTATTTTCCTTCCTTCCACCATAATCTTTACCTTTGATACCCTTCCGCAAATGAATTCACCCACCCCCGCCAGTGGAGGAGACACTCGTTTCAGCTCAGACTTCCTCTCTCACAATGGCTTTCCTGCAATCTTGTGGGAAGTGCTTAACTCTGCCGATTACCCTACGCCCCCTTTGTACACGGTGCAGTTGTATGAGGAGCATCGGGTACCTCGTTGCCGAGTCTGGCTCTGAGACGGTTGGATTCAGGACGGACGACACCACTGAAGCAGCAGCTATGAAGACTCTGACGACTTTCTGTGGCTACCATCCCCTGGAGATGGTGATGCACCCCTTGGGACTCTTCCCAGCTGAGAAGAAGGACAACCCCATGTGGTGTAACCGCGTGAGCCATGTGAAAGATGTGTGGGCAATGTATCCTGACTTGGTTGGGAGGGTCACTGTTCAGTGCATGAGTGCGTTGTACCGCCTTCAGGCCCTGCAGAGCGACGCTATTGCACACCTTGCTAACATCGCTCAAACAACCAAGCTCACCCTCGACATCCGAGAAGATTTTGGGGTCGACTTATCCTCCGAGTTGGTGGAGAAGGATCCGCAGGTGGAAAGGCTGAGCCAGCGCATTACCACCTTGGAGCAGCTGGTGGAGATCCGAGACAACACTATTGATGTCTTGGAGAACCAGCTCCACGATGTGCAGCGGGAACTCGAAGAAGCAAATGACCACCTAGACATGCACCACTTGGAGATGGAGGCCAATGAGGCCGGAAGCGAGGGAGAAGAGGCTCCCGAGGAGATAGGACCAGCCCCTGGTGCCAATGGGACTACCTCCGCGATGCCCCGTTCACCCGCATCCAGTGTCGCTTCCACCGCTCAGGGTTGATCAGTCACTTTGATGCATTAGGCGGATAGAAACTGATTGTAGACGCGGCCCGATCTTCCGTGAGATACAATAATTTGATTGAGTGGAGATCTCGACGTTGATGATCCAAGGCTCCGAGCGAACGGTTCCTCGCAATCACTACACCACGGCTCCGTTGGTTATCACCCATGACACACGAATGACCTCGCCACGAAGGCTTATCCCTGCAAGTGCAATCAAGAACACAAGCAAGAACAGGAAAGAAACGCAACCAAAATTGTATTGATTACGGGAGGGGTCTCACAAGCCGATGACGACGACACTATTCGATGACAGAATTGATCTAAGCAAAACCCAAACCTAGATGTGGCGGCGGCTGCTGGATAAATAGAGTATTAGGGCATGTGTGACCCCTGGACTCGCCCCTAATGGGCTCCGACGCTATACACGGCCCAACGGCCCAACAGACGGTGTCGCAGCACCAAAACAGAATCTGAACGCTAAGTTGTTTCGACGATTTCCGTTGACTCCGGATGAATTTTAGGGTGGAACCAGTTGGGTTGCTTAGATAATCTCGTTATCTTTCCAACCATATCTAGTCCGTCGCAATCGGAGTCCGGATGCATCTTGGGCGTCCATTTTAGTGCATACTGGTCCTGGAACCCGAGATGGAGTCGCAGCCGACTCGTACTTGATCTCCTTCCTGTTGTGGATGCCCTTGCTGCTCCTCCTCAACACCTTGGCCTTTCCCAAGTCCTTGCTGGTCCTCTCCAAGGTACCTAATCATCAAAACATCCATGGACCCAAGCGTAAGCTCTGAAACACAATTGACTAGGGTAGAACATACCTGGAGATTTAGCTGTCGTGCACGAGATCGTGTTATCGGTCCATTCATTGTATGTATAGAAGTGATGTCCTCATCATCCTCCTCCTCTTGAATTGGAGTCGTCCTCGACTCGATCTCATCTTCGTCACCCATATATGGCTTCAAATCTGAAATGTTAAAGGTGGAACTAACCTGAAAATCTGGAGGCAACTCAGGTGGTAATCCAGGGGGTATCTCAGAGGGAAACACATCCATATACTCTTGCAAAAGGTTAGCAATAGCCGGTGGCAAAGCAATAGACGTATCATCAATGGAATAGAAAACATTTTTGCACACTAAGGCATAGCAAAGTCCAACAGAGGCATGTAACTCATCAAGATCAGATTTAGGGGCTAGCAACGTAGGAGTTTTTAACTTAATAGGTTGCTGATTTTCAGAGTTCAAAACACCTTTTTTCTTAGCATTAATCTTTTTCTCATGTTCTAAATGGACCATTTCAGTGGGAGTCATAGGAAGCAACACAATTTTCTTTCCATTATGCATGAAAGTATATTTATTAGATCTACCATGGTGAATAGCATCAGTATCAAACTCCCAAGGACATCCCAGTAAAAGAGAGCAAGCATCCATACTCACCACATCGAAATCAACAAAGTCATGGTAAGAGCCAATAGAAAAATGCACTACCTTAAACTTACCGCTGTTGTTAAACCATTGAATGTCATAAGGGTGGGGATGCTCTCGTGTGGTCAAGCCAAGCTTCTTGACCACCTCAATGTTCACCAAGTTGTTGCAGCTACCACCGTCAATGATGGTATGTACACGGCAGTCCTTGACGATGAGGAACATGTTGAAGAGGTTGTGGCGCTGTCTGTTGTCATCATCACTAGCCGTGGTACTGAAAGCTCGTTGCACAATCAAGGCCTTATAGGTCTCGGTCGCTATTGTACCAAGAACCTCTTCATCACCATCATAAGTCTTTGCAATGTTAGCTCCAACATTTTCTTGATATTCAACATCAGCAGCACTAACATACCCACCATCACCAGTAGCAATGTATGCCCGTTTGTTGGGGCAATCTCGCTGAATATGGCCAAGTCCCTGGCATCGGTGGCACTTGATGTTGGAGGAGCGGCCTGTGGAAGACGTGGTCGTAGCAGGTTTTGCTACAACACCCGAAGGCACGCCGCTGGTGGAGGAAGATGTGGACGTCTGTACGCCCGAAGAGGATGACACCTTGGTTGGCGCCGGTGGCTGGTGTGGAGAGAAAGTGTTGCTCCTCCGCTGTTGACGACCCTGCAATTCTTTTTCTGCCAACATAGAAAGATGGAACAAGCGTTGTATAGAATGATATTCTTTATAATCAACAATATCCTGAATCTCCCGCCTCAATCCCCCATAAAACCTAACCATTTGATCCTCCGGATCCTCAACTACCCCACATCGTAGCATACCTTTTTGAAGCTCTTGGTAGTATTCCTGTACCGACATGTCTCCCTGATCTAAGCGTTAAATTTTTTTCGAAGATCACGTCTATAAGAAGGGGGAACAAAGCGAGCTCGCATCTCCTCTTTTAACGCATTCCATGTTTGTGGTGCAGCACGTGTGTTAACTAGTTCATTCCACCAAATGATAGCAAAATCTCTAAATTCACTAGTGGCTTGTCTAACCCTATGCTGCTCAGGAACAAGATGGGAATTAAATTTTTGTTCTATCGTCATCTCCCAGTCTAAGTAAGCTTCAGCATCATAAGAACCCATGAACGGTGGAATAGAGAACTTAATCTTAGCAAATGGATCATGGTTTGGTTGAGGATTATGATGACGACGTCTACCATTACCTCACATACCTTGTCGATTACGTGCGAAGCGTTGTGGCAGCGGTGCATAAACATCGTCGTCATCGCCGTCGTCCACAAGAGAGTGAGATGGGGCTGGAGTTGGTGGTGGGGGACGAGCCTCCAGTGCGTCCATGCGTGTAACAAGTTCATCAACTCGTCGATCAAGCTGCTCATAGGATGTCGAGGCAGAGTCCTGGTATTTTTTAAAAGCTTCAGTCATCGCGCGCATCATCTCCTTCAATTCCATCTGAGAGACACACTCATCGTCGTTAAGTTTAGGCCCCTTGTCCTTGTCTATTTGATTCTTTGGTCCTGTCATTGTTAGCACAAAACAGAGACAAAAAGGCAACAAACAATGTGAACCCTACAACTATATCTCAGGGTGGTGGTGGAATACAAATTATGAAGCGTCTTACCCCGCTCTTACAATGTTCTTACCAGCACTGCAGGTGGCAAACGGTGACCGGTGTGATTGTCCAACGAGCGTGGGTGTGATTGCAAAGGAGTACTTGTTTTGCTCGAGAGAAAACTGGAGCTATGGGAAGGCTGACTAAATATATATATATGGCACACAAATCAGTAACATATAGCAATGCTGAATAAGTGTTCCAAGTACTCGTCCTTGTTGCTAGCCTAGAAAATATAATAGAACAGTTGGACCAAGGCACAAGAAAGGAGGTACAAGTATATGGGTGCAGCAAGAAAACAGGCTTGGGGCAAAATAATCACAGAGGTGCACAGAACACTGGTGTTTCTGGTTATGTGCTACCCTTCTTTTTTTGCGATTTTCTTTTTTTTCAAATATTTTTTTATATATTTTTCTATTTTGCAGCAGCACATAAGAAGATAACACACCAAGTTTCAGATATTTTTATGCAATGACGCGTCCTCTGGAATTTCTGCAAGTTTGCCCTAAAATCGGAATAAATGTTTGAAAAATGAAAAGTCCTATTTCCCATCCAAATTTGGGAATTTTAAAAACAGCAAATCCGTCAAAGCCGGAAAGAATCGGATGCAAAATTTAATTCTGTGCGATTTGAAAAAAAAATGGGCCCGATTCGAGTTCCGAGGCGAAAGTTACGGCTGTTTTAAGTTTGGACTCCAAATCAGGGTTTCTGGCGAGGTGTTGGAAGGGTGGGAGTTCGATTTTGTGGATAGGGTCGGTTTTAGAGATAGGATTTATTTTGTGGATAAGGTCGGTTGTAGAGATAGGATCTGGATAGGGTCGGTTTTAGAGATAGGATTTGGTTTGTGGATATGGTCGATTTTAGAGATAGGATCTGTTTTGTGGATATGGTCGGTTTTACAGATAGGATCTGTTTTGTGGATAGGGTCGGTTTTTGAGATAGGATCTGTTTTGTGGATAGAGTCGGTTTTGTAGGATGGAAGCGGATGGACACAATCAAACTGAACCAAAACAAATCTAATCCAGCAACCAAACTCAACTAGAACACGAACTCAGAACTGCGGACTCTAAAACTGAATTGTGCAAAGACTAAGGCGATGGTTTTAGGTCGGAATAAACTGATCGTAATTTTTTTGGCTTTTTGTGGACTATGAGACGAAACAAAACTAATATAAAGGTAGGATTATACCTCACAGGCAACCTGGAAATCTGATACCAATTGATAGTAGACGCGGCCCGATCTTCCGTGAGATACGATAATTTGATTGAGTGGAGATCTCGACGTTGATGATCCAAGGCTCTGAGCGAACGGTTCCTCGCAATCACTACACCACGGCTCCGTTGGTTATCACCCGTGACACACGAATGACCTCGCCACGAAGGCTTATCCCTGCAAGCGCAATCAAGAACACAAGCAAGAACAGGAAAGAAACGCAACCAAAATTGTATTGATTACGGGAGGGGGTCTCACAAGCCGATGACGGCGACACTGTTCGATGACATAATTGATCTAAGCAAAACCCAAACCTAAATGTGGCGGCAGCTGCTGGATAAATAGAGTATTAGGGCATGCGTGACCCCTGGACTCGCCCCTAATGGGCTCCGACGTGATACACGGCCCAACGGCCCAACAGACGGTGTCGCAGCACCAAAACAGAATCTTAATGCTGAGTTGTTTCGACGATTCCCGTTGACTCCGGATGAATTTTAGGGTGGAACCAGTTGGGTTGGTTAGATAATCTCGTTATCTTTCCAACCATATCTAGTCCGTCGCAATCGGAGTCCGGATGCATCTTGGGCGTCCATTTTAGTGCAGACTGGTCCTGGAACCCGAGATGGAGTCGCAGCCGACTCGGACTTGATCTCCTTCCTGTTGTGGATGCCCTTGCTGCTCCTCCTCAACACCTTGCCCTTTCCCAAGTCCTTGCTGGTCCTCTCCAAGGTACCTAATCATCAAAACATCCATGGCCCCAAGCGTAAGCTCTAAAACACAATTGACTAGGGTAGAACATACCTGGAGATTTAGCTGTCGTGCACGAGATCGTGTTATCGGTCCATTCATTGTATGTATAGAAGTGATGTCCTCATCAGAAACCTACGCGAGCTTAGTTAATGTCAGATTTTGGACTAGGCTTACGGGTACTTTCCCCTAATTGATGTAACCCTGTGAACTTTTGAAATCTGTGGGATGTTTTGTAACCATGTTATCTTCATTTCGAACCTAATATTATGATTATGGTATTTTTCCTTCCATAAGAGATAATAGCTTGTTGTTCGAAATTGTGAGATGGGATAACAATGGAGACAATCTCTGTTTTCAGATGGCAGCTAGGCAGCGTCGCGGGCAGAACGAGCAGGTTCCCCCGCCACCTCCTCCAGCTCCCATATTGCAGGAGCTGATGGCCCAGCAGAATGAAATTCTGCGACTGCTTTTGCAGCGCCAGCCCCACCCTCAGCAGCATGGTGGAGGCCAGCATCAGCGACCTCCGGCAGTGGCAACCTACCAGGAGTTCCTGAGCATGCAGCCACCCTTGTTCACCAAGGTAGAGGATCTGTTGGACGCCGACGTGTGGCTCTGCGTTGTTTAGTCCAAGTTTCCCCTCCTCACGAGAGACTGCCCTGATGAAGCCAAGGCTCGCTTCGCGGCCCTGCTCGGACTTGGTGGGACCACTTCCGTGCTATGCTCCCCGCTGATTAGGAAGTGTCTTGGGAGGAATTCAAGACTGCTTTCAAAGGGCACCACATCCCAGCTGGAATTCTTGATCGCAAGCTGAATGAATTTCTAGCACTTAATCAAGGAACCCGCTCGGTCTTGCAGTATGCTTAGGCCTTCAACAACCTATGCCAGTATGCAGGTTACCATGCTGATTCTGATGAGAAGAAGAGAGACCGCTTCCACAGGGGTCTCAACACCAAGCTGCGGGAACGACTCAACACTGTCCGGGCAGATAGCTTCAATGAGTTGGTCAACCTGGCCATCTCCCAAGAGGATTGCATTGTAGCTCACCGGGGACAGAAGAAGAGAAAGGCACCAATGGCAGCACCATCCGCTCAGGCCCAGAGGTTCATGATTGTTTCTCACAGCTAGAGCAGGGGATTTCAGCAGCAGGCAGGCAGATGGGTGATCAGGCCACCTCAGCAGTAGCAGCCGGCACCCACTCGCTTTCCAGCTCCCGCTCCAAGGAACAATCAGCCTCCGCAGCAGCAGCAGCAGTTCCGCTAGGGCAATGGGAACAAGTGCTTCACTTGTGGCAATGTGGGCCACTATGCCAAGAAGTGCCCAAGAAACTAGCAGAGGCAGATGCCAGCACCAAATCAAGACAAGGGAAGAAAGCAAAAGGTACAAGTCAGGCAAGGGAAGCTCAACTTCACTACTCTGGAGGAAGTACCTGAGGGAGCTCCCATCATGACCGGTATCTTTTCAGTTTATAATCAACCTGCTTTAATTCTGTTTGATTCTAGTGCATCTTATAGTTTCATTAGCCAAAAGTTCAGTGCTAAATGTCAACTGCCTTTCTATCACTCAAAAGGGTCATTTATGATAGCCACACCTGGGGGTAAAATTGCAACTAATCAATTAAACCAAAGTGTGCCTATTCAAATGGGAAGCCACATTGTCAAGACCACCCTTCTTTTTTTGGGTTTGGAAAATGTGGATATTATTCTGGGAGCTAATTGGATGACCCTGCACCAAGTAGTGCTTGATGTAGCCAGCAGCATCGTGGAAATCAATTCCCCGTTCTGTGGGAACTTCACCTTAATTCTGCCCAGTCAGAGTTCTACTCAGTCATGTGCTTTCTCTATGACGGAGTTACCTCTGAAGAAGATTCCAGTGGTCTGTGAGTATGCAGATGTCTTCCCTGATGAATTGCCAGGAATGCCATGAGACCGGGATATTGAATTCGCCATCGAGTTGCAACCGGGAATGACACCCATTTCTAAGAGGCCTTACCAAATGCCACCCGCTGAGTTGGCAGAATTGAAGAAGCAATTGCAGGAGTTGCTGGATAAGGGATTTATTCGCCCAAGTACTTTGCCTTGGGATGTCCAGCCCTGTTTGTAAAGAAGAAGGATGAAAGCTTGAGGCTGTGTATAGATTACCGCCCTCTTAATGCGGTGACTATCAAGAACAAGTATCCTTTGCCTCGTATTGATGTTCTTTTTGACCAGTTGGTCGGAGCCAAAGTGTTTTCCAAGATAGACCTTCGTTCCGGCTACCATCAGATCAAGATACGAGCAAGCGATATTCTGAAGACGGCTTTCTCAACCAGATATGGGCTATATGAATTCTTGGTGATGTCTTTTGGGCTGACTAATGCACCAGCATATTTCATGTATCTGATGAATTTTGTTTTCATGCCTGAATTGGACAAATTCGTAGTGGTTTTCATCAATGATATCTTGGTGTACTCGAAGAACGAAGAAGAACATGCCGAGCATTTGCATGTAGTGCTTCAACGTCTACGAGAGCACCACCTTTATGCCAAGTTGTCAAAATGTGATTTTGGCTAAAGGAAATCAAATTCTTGGGTCACACTATCTCTCAAGCAGGAATAGCTATTGATCTTGGTAAGGTGCAAGAAGTAATGAACTGGAAGCCACCCACGACTGTCCGTCAGATTCGGAGTTTTCTGGGATTAGCTGGTTATTACTGAAGATTTATTCCAGATTTCTCTCGAATTGTGAAGCCCATAACTGAGCTGGCTGAAGAAAGAAGCCAAGGTTTGTTTGGAGTCAGAAGTGCAAAGATGCCTTCCATGCATTAAGGAAACATCTGACCACATCACCAGTGTTAGCGCAATCCGACAGCAGCAAGCCTTTTGATGTGTATTGTGATGCCTCTGGCACGGGACTATGTTGTGTCTTGATGCAAGACAACCGAGTCATTGCTTATGCCTCAAGAGCACTCAGGCCTCATGAGCAGAATTATCCCACTCATGACCAAGTTGGCAGCAGTGGTTCATGCATTAAAAATGTGGAGGCACTATTTGATGGGAACCCACTGCAACATCTTCACTGATCATAAGAGCCTTAAGTACATCTTTACTCAGGCTGATCTCAACATGAGGCAGAGAAGATGGCTAGAGCTGATCAAGGACTATGACCTGGAAGTACATTATCACCCAGGAAAATCGAATGTGGTAGCAGATGCCTTGAGTCGGAAGTTGCAATGCAATTGTATTCTGATGGATTCTCGTGTCAACACCTTGTGTGATGAGTTGAGCAAGATGCAGATTGAAGTAATTCCTTCTAGTGCTTTGTCTCACCTTTCCGTTGAGCCAGCTTTGCAAGACCAGATCATCATGGCCCAGCTCAGTGACAAGGGAGTACAAATTATCAAGGAGAATCTCCATCAGAGGTTGAGAAGTATAAATGTTTCCGCCAAGATGGAAATGGTGTATTATGGTTTAAAAGCAGATTGGTGATTCCTAAAAATAAGGATCTCAAGAAGAAAATCTTGGACGAGGCCCATCCCTCCAAATTCTCTATGCATCCGAGAAGCACCAAAATGTACCATGATCTGAAGCCTTTGTATTGGTGGACCAGAATGAAAAGGCACATAGCCCAATATGTATCGGAATGTGACACCTGTCAGAGGATAAAGGCCAGCCACTTGAAATCAGCTGGAGCTTTGCAACCCCTGTCCATACCTTCGTAGAAATGGGATGACATCAGCATGGATTTCATTGTGGGTCTGCCCAACACCTCTCGTCATCATGACTCAATTTGGGTTATTGTGGACCGACTGACGAAAGTGGCACATTTTCTCCCTGTGCACACCACTGATAAGGCTCAAAAGTATGCAGAGTTGTACATTGACCGGATCGTATGTTTGCACGGATTGCCTCGGACCATTGTTTCTGACCGAGGAGCCCAATTTGTTGCCAAATTTTGGGAACAACTGTAGGAGTCTTTGGGAACCAAGCTAATCAGAAGTTCACCTTACCACCCACAGACTGATGGTCAGACTGAGAGGGTAAATCAAATTCTTGAAGATATGCTGAGAGCTTGTGCAATCGATTGTGGCAAGAACTGGGATAAGCACCTCTCCTTGGCAGAGTTTGCTTATAACAACAGTTATCAATCCAGCCTCAGGATGGCACCTTTCGAAGCTCTTTATGGAAGAAGGTGTAGAACACCACTCAATTGGTCTTAGCCTGGAGAAAGAGAAGTTTTCGGACCTGACTTAGTGACTGAAGACGGAAGGAAGGTCAGACTAATCATGAAGAATATAAAAGCTGCTCAGGCCAGGCAGAAGAGTTACCATGATAAGAGAAGGAAACCTCTCCAGTTCAAGGTGGGAGATTTCGTTTATCTCAAGGTATCACCCACCAAAGGAGTGCAGAGGTTTGGGATCAAAGGCAAGCTAGCCCCTCGTTGCATTGGACCTTATGGGATCATAGAAGCCTATGGACCCGTGGCATATAAATTGAAGCTACCTTCAAAAATGTCTGCCATCCACAGCGTGTTCCATGTATCTCAGCTGAAGAAGTGTGTTCGATTGCCGACTAAGATCATAGCAGAGCCAGAATTGGAGATAGAGCCAGATCTGTCGTACCAAGAGTACCCTTCCAAGATTCTGGATTGCAAGGAAAGATCAACTCGGGCTAAATCGATCAAGATGTACAAGGTCCAGTGGAGTAATCACTCAGAGGAAGAGGCTACTTGGGAGACTGAGGAATTCTTGCGCTCCAACTTCCCCGATTGCCTACCTAAGGAAATTGGTACGTAATCATACCCAACCCCTCCTCCTGCCTTTCGAATTTAAATTCTAGGAATATAATCTTAAATCAGAATGAAGTAATTATGAAGCAAAATTTAAAAAGGACTTCCTTCTGAAGTTGCAAAGAGAATGACATTCGAAGAGCAGTTTGCCCTAATAATAAGCACCCACTTCTTGTAAGTCTCACCCTTCGCTTCACCCCGGGAGGACTCTGACCCGAATCTCGGGACGAGATTCCTTTAAGGGGGGAAGGCTGTGATACCCCAGTGTCACCTAGGGTTTCTATCAGTGCTAACTAAAGAATCAACATTTCATGTGAGCGAAATTAAGCATGAGCATCAAATTGACTTAAGAATAAAGGATCCACTAAGTTTATACTTAAAAGCATCATGTTCAAAGCAAATGAGTTTTTCAAAAGAGCAAAATGTTGAAACCCTAATACCAACCCTAATTGAGCTCCTTAAGTAGAATTGAAGAAAAGGGGCAAAAGATTATGAAAAATATAGAAATCATGGCTTAGGCCAAATATAAACATTGAAGTATACTAAATAAGCAACAATAAAGATTATGAAAGCTTGGCCAAAACAATTTAAATAAAACTCCAAACAAGCTTCTCAAGTGGGGATTCAATAGGGAATTCTGAAATTCAGAATTCTGAACTTCAGCCCTAATGACCCCTAATTCTGAATTCTCCAAACAAGCTTCAGAATTCTGAATTTCTCAAGTGGGGATCCAAACAAGCTAAAGACCACGCGTGTTCACCATGATCCCTAGCTCAAATCCTAATGACCCCATTAACAAAATTGTGTCTAACTAACCCCTCTGTCACTTGCCAGAAGATGGCATTGGGACGCGAGCCCTAGACACTACAAAACCCTGGATTTGCCTCGGGTTCGGGCAGGGAGACAGACTGGATTTCAGGGCTCCAAATCTCTGAAACCAGTAGGCAAAATCCTATGACCCCCACACAAGATCGGTAGATTATAGGGAGGAGAAGAGGTTTTGTGCACTGACCAAGGTGAGAGTAGGCTCGGATGAATGACCACACGCGCCAGAACTTGGGCAGAACGAACGTGCACACGTCTTCGACCCTGGTCGGCACGCCGGCATTCGCCCAACCCGCGCGCGCGCTCGCCCCAGCGTTCAGTCAAGTCCGCCACGCGCCCTCGCCCTTGGCCGTGCCCGCTCGCGCCTATAAAGCCTCCCCGGGCGTGCCTCACCTCACCTCGTGCTCACCTTCGCCGGCCAGACGCCCCCCTTAGCTCTGGCGAGCTCTTTTCCGCCCGACATTGCCACCAGAGCCTCGGCCACCGTGGCCAGCCCACCCCAGTTGCTTCCAAGCCGCGCCAGCCACTCGGTTAGCTTCTCCATTAGCTTGTGAAGCTTTCCCAGCCCTCGGACCCGGCAGAACTTCACCGGAGAACCAAGATCGTCCTCGCCGGACTTCGGCCGCCCGCCTGCGCGCGTAGACCAAGCAATCCGGTGAGTCATTCTTCAATTCCTCGCGCACACACCTTCCTTGATCCCTGGTGAAGCTCTCTGACCCGTTTGATTGGTCAATTGTGCCCTGGATAGGCCGGACTCCTCGCAGCCGACGAGCTCCCCCGCCTGCGCACGTGGACCGGCTGACTCTGACCATCCCCGACGGCGACCCGCACATCGCCGTGACCCTTAGGACCTCCCCTACACCCTCGGTAACCTCACCGGAGCAGTCTCGCCGCTGGTAAGCCCCTCCGCCCTTTCTTCTGCCACGAGTACTGTTTAAATTGGGGGAAGGACCTCGGGATAGGATTAGAAGAACCCAGGGGGTTTTCTGAATTGTCAGCGACTCCATTGAATAGTAGCCCAAGGACTAGTCTGTAAGGAAACTTGAAAACACCCGCCAGGGTCCCCGTTGCAAAGTAGTTTTCCATTTAATCATTTCTGTTTAATATTTTTAATGAGCAGAGAACTTAGGAAATTCATAACTTGAGAAATACTTAACCAAAAATTGTCAAACCAATTTTGTTGGATTTTAAATATTATGGACTACCGATTAAAAATGCTAAATCCCATGATTCTTGTTCTAAATTTTAGAGTTTAGAATTAAATACAGAAACTGATCAAACCTTATTTAATTAAGGAAAATTAGTTATGCTTATGTGCTGAATCTAAGAAAAACTGAAGATGTTCAAACCCCATTTAAACACTGTTTAAAAATAGTGGGAACCCCAGTATTGAAAATTTAAGTAAGGATATCTATTAAAAGCCATTTTTACCCAAAACTTAGGAAAATCAAAAAGGCATTAGAAATTAATGACCAGTGAATAAATATATTTTTCCTAGCCTATTTAAGGAACAGAGAACCTAGGAAAAATAAAAAGACCACTAGTCCAGAAAAGAATTAAAGTGGAATATTTTATTTAGCATTATTCCAACTAGAAAACAATTATAGGAGTTATAAAATCAGACCCAAATTTGTTAATAAAATTCCAGGGAACTTGTAACCACTAGAACCCTACTGCAAAAATAATAAACACCCCGGCCCATCATTTTAAGTAGGGTAGATAAATAGAACATGATAATGAGTCATATTTCAAATAAATCATGGGTAACCCAAAATAATGCAATAATGGGCAAATAAAATTTTGCTAGAACAATAATGAGATAGGCCACCAGAGAAAAATGCAAGCCCATTTGAAAGATGCAAAATAATACCTATTGCCAATATTTCATGAAAAGGCCATTTTAATCCAAATAATTCCTACCCAATATCCCTTAAGCAAAAAGATGCCAAACTTAAGAATGATTGCTCTTGCACAAAATAGAAGCTAGGAAAAATCAGAAATCTGTTGTTTGATATTTTTCAAATATAGTGGTAGTAGAAAGCACCCCTTTTGCTAGAAACTTTAGAAAATAATAGTAAAATAACTAATAATGATTCAGGGCTAGAAATTTGTGCCAAGTCATGTTATAACATCTAAATGCCAGCAAAAATAAGTGTTAGAAAATTTCCTTCTGTTAAATGGTAGTTGTAGTTCAAACCACCCCTTCGGCCCTAGCATTTTATAATTTTGTCCAGAGAGAACTATTCACTTTTTAAGATCCAACTTTTAGGACAAAGAATTATACACCAGTAATAAGCCACTGTAATTTATACAAAAGTTTTGGAAATTTATTAAGATAACTTGTAGTTCAAACCCACTCTAAAAACATAAAGGGAATAAAGGAAAAGAAAGGAAAGATAAACCTCGCCCCAATAAGTTCAACTTGAAATCTTGGCAATTCTCACTAAAACTTTAATAAGGAATTTAGTGAAACACCAAAATGAACTTACCACTTAGATTAACTGAGTGTGATCTAAAATACTAAGTATACCACCAAAAATCTTTAGTAGCAAGATTAAACCCTATCCAAATTAAGTGGATCATTCACTATCAAAAGTTTAATTGCTAAAGCACATATCATATCCTGCATGTATCTTACTCATTGCATTCATTAGATTTTAATCTCGCTGACGGAGAGTACGTGCTCATCCCCGAGCAAGGAACTGTCCAAGAGGAAGACCAGGAGCAAGCTCCCGAGGCTGCTATCGAGGATCTCCCCGCAGCCCCAGCTATTGAAGGCAAGCCCCGGTTTTTATGCATAACCGTATTATTTTATGCTACTTTACTACACTTAATGCTTGTAGGATTTGTTGGGGACTTGTTCTCAAATGCTATGAGTTAAGAACAAGGCAACATAGAAAATGTTAATCGGTAAAGTCCTTCGTCCTTCGAAGCATTATTCCCCTCAGGATATAATGATTTTCGGACGAAGGTTATGAAGGGCATACCTTCATAAGTACACTTTACAGTGACGAAGGATGAATTATAAGGAATATAAAGGATAGCATAAACAATTGTATGCTATTATTATTTAGAAACAGAAATAACGTCAAATTACAAATGTACCTTCAACTTGAAGGAGATGAAAGTACAAGCGTGACGCAAAAGCGAATGCCCAATCTGCGTGAACAGTACGGGGGTACTGTTCACCTATTTATAGGCACGGGACACAGCCCATACAAAATTACATTCATACCCTTTACAATTGATAATAATCTATAATAATCTATCGAGGTCTGAATAGCCTTTTCATCTTTAAGTCGGTTTCATTTTCTGCTACCACGCCGAAGCTTTCCTGCTCACATCTTCGGCGCTGTATCAACCTTCGTATTATTCTGGTCTTCTCCTGCTGTGATACCGACTTGAGTCCGAAGATACCTGCTTACACATTATACTCCAGAAATACTGTTAAATCCTGTTTTTGAGGACCTTCGTAGGCCGAAGGCTCCCAACAGTAGCCCCTCGCAATATTAATTTGTTTAAAATAATAAATTTAGATTGCGACATGGACGAAGGCCCTACGCCGAAGGTCCGAAAAAACATCTTCCCTTTGCTAGAATAGCAACATTCACTGACAAGCGGGGTCTTTCAATTTTCAACGCGCTGGGCGTATAAATAAGATCATATCGCAACTCATTTGACACGCTCTCTTGCCAACTGCTCCTGCTCACTCAATTTTTAGCTCTTGCGCACCAAGATTTGCTGAGCTTTTATGTTTTGAAGCTTCGGCATTGAGAACAGTTTTTTAGTGTCTCTGAAGATGTCTGAAGATAAGAAGGTTGTTACCGAGATGAAACTGAGTCTCGATGAAGAGAAAAATCTGGGGTTTCTTATAGCAATGTCGAAGACCAACACAGAAAAAATCACCAAGGAGATTCTAGAAGGTTTGTCTGAGGATACTGGTGACAGCGACAGTTATGATGTGGACAACGGTGGTGAAGACTCCGAAGATCGTCCCTGGCGACCAAGCCATTCAGTTTATGGTAAATCAACTATCAAAGAGAATCATCTTGTCAACATGAGAGGAAGGTATTTCCGGGATTTGTCCGTTGTGAGGGCCGACGAAGGGGAGAAGACTTGTCCACACCCTGAAGAGAATGAAGTCGTAGTGTACCGAAGCTTTTTGAAAGCTGGGCTACGATTTCCCTTGAGCAGCTTCGTCGTGGAGGTGCTGAAAATCTTCGAAGTCTATCTTCACCAACTTACCCCCGAGGCAATCATAAGGCTGAATATCTTCGTGTGGGCCGTGAGAAGCCAAGGTCTGAAGCCTGATGCAAAACGCTTCTGCAATATACACGAATTATCATACGAAACAAAACCTTGGGGTAAGGAACAGTATCACAATAATTTTGGCTGCTACAGTTTCGTTTCTCGGTCCGGGTCAAGCTGTCCCGTGCCAACCTTTCGGAAGAGATGGCCCGGCGACTGGATGACAGAATGGTTTTATGTGAAGAATGACCTGTCAGTACGAGAAGATATCAAAGGTATAATTATGTGCCCTATTTGGTAAAGCTTCGGCCTTCGGAGGCCGAAGGTTGAAATGAATGAAGCTGCCGAAGAATGCTAGAGAGCCTTCGGCGTTATCTGTTCTTTTATTGGAACGAGAGATTTGGTACAAGAGCATATTGCCTTCAGGGTATGGCCACTTGCGGAGAAATGGGAAATGCCGCAAGAAACCATAAAAGAGGCCGACGAAGGTGGACTTATCAGGTTGAAGTACACTTTTAAGTTTGGAGATAAATTCGTTGAGCCAGATGATGACTGGTTAAAAAGCATTGAGAATTTAAGTGATGAACTGCTTGGGGCTTATTCGAAGGCCGAAGATACTGCACTGTCAGCAGCCTTCGGAGGCCGAAAAAAGAAGAGGCTGAATCGGGTGTTTGATGCAATCGGGTTCGTCTACCCTGACTATCGTTATCCCATTCGAGGGCAGAAAAGAAAAAACACAACATCTGCGAAAGAAGAAGCTGCAACTGCTCCTAGCAAGCCAGAACCGAAAAGAAAGAGGATAAAGGTCCTCACACATCGGCCGCGCTATATTGAACCAGCTTCGGTGCCTGAGTTTACCGGGGAAACCTCTTCGGCCACCGAAGCTGAAAAACCAACCGAGCCAACCTTGCTGCCAGAAGTCGCAGATGCGGCCGAAGCGCCAACAAGGATAGAATTGGAAGAACCGAAGATTTTGTTACCAGAAACGAAAGAGAAGGCCGAAGCGCCATCCACAGAAAAAATGGAAGAAGTAAAAGAAGCAACTGAGGGATCAAAGACATCAGAAGTTTTGAGTCCTACAGCAAATATTGAGACAGTAAAAAACCAAAAGGTGCCAGCAGTGACTCCGAAAAGGAAGAGAATGGTCTATGTGCTAGATGTTCTGGAGACAATTAAATCTTCAAGCACACCTCCGAAGAAGACTGTTGTCATCCCCGAAGAAAAAACTGAAGTCTCTGATACTAAAGCTCTAGAGCAAGAAACTGAAGCCGAAGCTGGGTCCTCAGAACCCACGAAGATAAAATCCCTGGAAATTGAGGAAGAAAAAATAACAGAGCCAACTTTTGTTGAAGAAATCAGTGCTGCTGCCCCCGAAGCATCCCCCAAAGTCCTTGATTATATTGTTCGCCATGCTTCGGGGAAACAATTATCAGAAAAAGAAAAACAAGAGGCCCAACTTTACGCCCAAAAACTGAAGTATCCAAAGGGGGCATTGATATTCAATGGCAGTGGAGAAGAAGACTTTTTGTATTGTCTCCCTGACAGCAAAGAGATTTCTGTCTGTCGGGAGATGAGCAAGAGCTTCGGATTCCCAACACTGGAAGACGGGCTCTCAGTGCTATCGAAAAATGATTTGGCCGACAGCCTGGCATATAATAGCTTAAAGGTACAACAAATGGGATCTTTGTAATTTTTGTTGAGACTAAAATTTTCATTTGCTTAAATCTATTGACATTTTTCTTTGCAGGGTCTGATACTTAGCAATGCCCTCAGGGCCCAAAAAGATGCTGAAGATGAAGGGTGTGCTATAGCTTTGAGCAACCTTCGTTCCGAAGTAATTGAACTGAGGAACGAAGGTCTCGAAAAAGATAAAATATTACATTCATTGATAAATAGAATAAAAGAAAACGAAGCTACTTTTAAAAGTCAAGCTGAGGCTCAGAAGCATGAAATTGAAGATCTGCGGAAACAACTGGCCAGAGCCAAAGAAGAACGCATACTTGAAGAAACAAAGCGAGAACTCAGCGACCAATGGGCAAATCATTTAGAGGGAACTGTTGAAGAGCTTCGCTCGTCCAAGAAAAGATGCTATATCAAATCTATAGAATGTGTTAAGAAGTTAAAAGCTAGCTTCGCCAGCGTCGGCGCATTCTCGAGCGAGGAAAACTTTACAAGAGGCAACCCCGAAGGTCCCATCGAATGGATCGATCACGAAGCTGAGGCCTTCGAAGAAATTTTAAATAGCCGCAGAGACATATGTGCTTTCTCAGGTGCCAGGGAGATTGCCACCATTTTAGAGAAAAAGGGCTGTGAGCATATAAAGATTTTAGCGCAATCCGAAGCTGCCTTATCCTTCGAAGATGCAAGCGATCCTTCGGCCGAAGCTAGCATGGTTGGTGGAAAATTTTTCACCGATATCTGGGATAATGGTGGCCGAGAAATGGCCCGAGAAATTATTTGAAGAAGCGAAAAGGGCATTCACGATGCTAGAGAAGTAGCTGAGGCTGCTGAGAAGAGTGCAGAGCCCGAAGGTCAATTAGGTATTAACTAATAGTTTGTATTGTGTTGTAATTTTAGGTTTTAAGATTCGTTTGCAATTTATAATAGCAATGTAGCTGTATCCTATCCTACTTCAGATCCTGCTAAAGCGTCTTCGGGCCCTCAGCCGAAAGGAGACGACGAAATTAAAAAGATGGCTGAAGCTATTATGGACGAAGTCGTCAATCGGCTCCTGAACGAAGCTGCAGAAGTCGTTTTGAGAGAAGATTAAGTATTATTGTAAAAACTTCTGAAATGTAATACATTGTAACATTTTGTAACCCTGAATGTAATATACCTGTTTTTATTGCTCAATTCTTTACGATGCATGAAACTTTACACGTACCGTTTTTGAGTCTTTGACGAAAAAACACCTTCCCTTCTTTTCATGCTTCGTGAAGAAGAATTTTTCTTTGTCACAACAATATCCAGTGTTCTGATGAATAATATCCAGGCTTCGTGAAGATATTTTCCGAAGCTACACTTCCGAAGATCAATAATGTATCTCTTTGTGACATTATGATTTTTCCCTTTTTTCAAAACGTTCTTCTGTAGATTGATATCGTGTCCACCTCTTGTGCCATATGCAACATGATGTATGATTCTTATGCTATGCGAAATGATGCGATGATGTTATGTTATGTGAGGTGATGTTTATTCCGAAGATGCACACGCATCCCTGCAATAAAACACATAATCTTTTATAAGCCTCCCTTAGGAGCTTCTTCGCCTTTTACTTCAGCGGAATCAGCGTTTATTTTTCGCTGTAAGCCTCCCTTAGGAGCTTCTTCGCCTTTTACTTTCAGCGGTATTCGCGTTGACTTTTCGCGCTTCGCCTTTTACTTAGGCGGTATCAGCGTTGACTTTTCGTTGTATGCTCTGCATTCCCTTTGGAACGACTTTGGAGCAGAAAACTTACACTGCGCTCCCTCTGGAGCGGCTTTTTATAACTTCGGCAAACTTACTCTGCGTTCCTTAGAACGACTTTTTGTTGCTTCGAAGAATTTTTGATAATCCGAAGGTCCTCTTTGTTATCACAAGTTTTTAAACTTCAACAACTTAGGCCTGTGAAGAAAATATATTTTTCTTGTGGCAAACAACGAAACTATTTATATGAAATCTAAACAATGTCCTTTATTACACAGAAAAGAAGACTGAATAAGAAAGACTGCTATTAAGGTAGGATATTTGTCAATAGATGTGCTTTGACTCTGGCACAGTGCTGTTGACTGTACGAGCTTCGGACTGCTCTCTGAAGTCCCTTTGGTGTGGAGCATACTGGCTCCCTTCTGGCTGCTGGCCTTGTTGCAGCGGAGGTGGAGGCGGAGGCTGTTGCCAGGAAGCTTGAGGTTGACTCGCCGAAGCAACAGAAACTGCAGGGTGGTTGCCCACATATTCTGGGATGTAAGGTGAATGATACGAAGCAGTATGCATGACCTGCTTCGGCTGAGCTTGCTGTGCTGCGGCTTCGGCTATTTCCTTTTGCTTCTGGATGGTAACATGGCACATCCTGGTGGTATGTCCTTTGTTCTCACCACAAAACAAGCAAAAGATTCTTCTTGGTTGATCTCCGAATCTTCCGCCGAAGCCCCTGGCGCCTCTGCCTCTTGGGGCTGGTGGTCGGAAGGGGCCTTGTTGTTGCCCCGAAGCCTATGAGGAACACTGTGGCCTTTGCTGTTGGCTCCCTCGATCATCATTTTGGGTAGAGTTGTGAATTGATCTAACGTGCCTCGGATAGAACCTTCCTCCGAAGCCCCTGGTCATTTCAGAAAACCTGAAAGCCTCCTCCCTTCTTTGGCGAAAATCATTATCGGCCCGAATGTACTCGTCCATCTTCTGGAGCAGCTTCTCCAAAGTTTGAGGGGGCTTCCTAGCGAAGTACTGAGCTGACGGTCCTGGCCGAAGCCCCTTGATCATGGCCTCAATGACAATTTCATTGGGCACCGTTGGTGCCTGTGCCCTCAAACGCAAGAACCTCCGGACGTACGCCTGTAGGTATTCTTCGTGATCCTGGGTGCACTGGAATAGAGCTTGAGCAGTGACCGGCTTCGTCTGAAACCCTTGGAAGCTAGTTAACAACAAGTCCTTCAGCTTCTGCCATGAAGTGATCGTTCCTGGTCGAAGGGAGGAATACCAGGTTTGAGCAACACTCCTGACAGCCATAACAAAAGATTTGGCCATGACTGCAGCATTGCCACCATACGAAGACACTGTTGCTTCATAGCTCATCAAAAACTGCTTCGGGTCTGAGTGGCCATCGAATACGGGAAGCTGAGGCGGTTTGTAGGACGGGGGCCAAGGTGTAGCCTGCAGCTCAGCGGACAAAGGGGAAGCATCATCGAAAACAAAATTCCCATGATGGAAATTATCATACCAGTCATCTTCGTTGAGGAAACCCTCCTGATGAAGGTCTTGGTGCTGAGGCCTTCGGTGCTGCTCATCCTGAGCAAGATGACGAACTTCTTCAGAGGCTTCGTCTATCTGCCTTTGCAGTTCAACTAGCCTGGCCATCTTTTCTTTCTTCCTCTGCACCTGTTGATGAAGCATCTCCATGTCTCTGATTTCTTGATCTATCTCGTCCTCTGGTGGTGTCGGGCTGACAGCCTTCCTTTTCTGGCTTCGGGCCTCCCGAAGAGAGACAGTCTCCTGATTGTGGTCCAGCGGTTGAAGAGCTGCAGTGCCAGCTGCTGAAGCTTTCTTCGGCGCCATAACGAAGGTTTATGATCGCCGAAGGTGTTCAGAAAACTCAGAGTGTGGAAGTGAGTTCACCGGAGGTGGGCGCCAATGTTGGGGACTTGTTCTCAAATGCTATGAGTTAAGAACAAGGCAACATAGAAAATGTTAATCGGTAAAGTCCTTCGTCCTTCGAAGCATTATTCCCCTCAGGATATAATGATTTTCGGACGAAGGTTATGAAGGGCATACCTTCATAAGTACACTTTACAGTGACGAAGGATGAATTATAAGGAATATAAAGGATAGCATAGACAATCGTATGCTATTATTATTTAGAAACAGAAATAACGTCGAATTACAAATGTACCTTCAACTTGAAGGAGATGAAAGTACAAGCGTGACGCAAAAGCGAATGCCCAATCCGCGTGAACAGTACGGGGGTACTGTTCACCTATTTATAGGCATGGGACACAGCCCATACAAAATTACATTCATACCCTTTACAATTGATAATAATTCTATAATAATCTGTCGAGGTCTGAATAGCCTTTTCATCTTTAAGTCGGTTTCATTTTCTGCTACCACGCCGAAGCTTTCCTGCTCACATCTTCGGCGCTGTATCAACCTTCGTATTATTCTGGTCTTCTCCTGCTGTGATACCGACTTGAGTCCGAAGATACCTGCTTACACATTATACTCCAGAAATACTGTTAAATCCTGTTTTTGAGGACCTTCGTAGGCCGAAGGCTCCCAACAGGATTGTAATGTGCAGTTAAGTGTAGGAGTTGCTTGAAACCTCTAGTTGCATGAACTTAGGATTCCTTTTTGGGATGAATACTACTATGCTATGTCGAATAGCTGCTACGCTAATCAGGATCTCGGTAGAAATCGAGTGATTTTTTACCACTCGCGCGAGGTCAGGAATTGATTGTATTCATCTTGATAACGGGATCTGTGTTATTCTATGGACTTGGATCCAGGGAGGATGCCTTGTCCATGAGACGGGAAAAAGGAATTAAGGATTAATGTGTGGATACCTGAGTCAAGCTTTTGAACGTACTAAGCACATGTCGGGAAATATGGTAACCGGTAAACCTAGTACCTGAGTGAAGCTGGGCGCGGACTTTATCCCTCATGCGACCTGAGACTGGGTCTCCCATGCTAGCTATGGTGGGTACAAGTGCAGTCACTGCACGGCAGCAACCGAGATCAGTGGAGCATTGTATGCCAAGGTGGTGAGGCCTGGACGCGAACGGGGAATCGATGTGGACGGTTGACATGTGTGGGGTTGGAGTACCCTGACATGTCGTGTGTTTAAGTTTACCTTGCAAGGATAAAAACCCGATTCTAATCATCTCCTTCTCGCAGCTAATGAGACTGCTTGACCCCTTGTACTACATTGAGTAAGAAGTGAAATGAGGTTACATGAGACAATTTGTTGATTGAACTAAATGCTTGCTACCATGTATGCTTAGAAAGAGCAAACTTAGTTAAAGATAATGATACTAGAACTTGAAAAGCTAAGAATTGATTTTAGAAACAGCTAGTGCTTTTGGCAAACCAAACCCCTCAGCCAAATAGCTGCATGGTCTAGAGGTAGAGGAGTAGATTCCTCACACCGGGTAAGTCTAGCTGAGTATTAGTATACTCAGCCTTGCTTGTGGCATAATTTTTGCAGGTACGCTTCAGGATATGGTTGATGGTGTGACTTGGCCTACCACCCTGCCATCGGGTTGGACGATTGAGTGGGATGTTGCTCCGATAGGAGAGGAGCACGAGGAGTAGTGGGCTAGGCCTTGCTCATTTCCTCACTACCGACGACATCGATTATCCGCTGCATTTTATTTTATGAACTTTTACCAGCTACTTGGAAAACTCCAATTTATGTAATAACTCAGTACTTTAATTTGAGGTTTCCTGCTTTATTGTATTTCTTCTGTGACTCACCTTCGAGTGAGAGTGTGGAATTTGATCCTGGTTAAGTGGCTTCATCAGAATAGATCTAAGGGACTGAAGGGTTATTCTGATTTAAGTCTATTACAGCCCTTGAGGCGTGACTTAGGCACTTAAGCAAGAATAATTCGTGCGGTTCTGCCACAGCAATGATCCAATAGGAAACTTGGATGCCAGAGTCAAGCATCTGACTGTAGATTTGCGACATGGAGGTAGGGAGCGAATGCGTGCTAGTCGCCACATTGATGAGTTGTCGAGAGAAGTAGAATGCCTGCAACGGGAGTTGGTGGAGCATGATCAAGCTATCGATTGGGCTATGAGTGCCTGATCCATAACCTGGGATTGTGAGGCGACTACCTGAGCTTGGGTAGAAGAGCTGAGTCTAGCTTTGGATAACTTGCAAGTGCATAACAAAATCCTACACGAGGAGGTGCATGTGTTATATGACCAGCTACATCCATACGTACCACCCGAAGTTGCTAAGATAGGTGCTGGCGTAGCGGGAGCTGGTGAAGGAGGACCCTATGGAGGGCTGGACATATTTGGAGCACCTCCTTCTATGAATATCATGGACAGTCGCACTTTTGAAGCGAGTAGCGGATCTAGAGAGACAAAGGACGTTGAGGACTAGAATAATATAGTAGTGTGTCGTTTCTTTTGTTTAGACTTACTAGGAAAAGTGAGTTTGTATGGACTAAATATGTGCAATAAGTAAGAGCTTGGAATAATGTAACAAAGGCCATGTGACCGTATTGTATAATAATAAAGTATGTTTTCATCTCTAGATGCCAATAAGGACCCATGGTCATGATGGGGCAGGGACTTCTCCGGGTAGTGGGGAGGAGACCCCAATCCCACCACCAGCACCTCCAACTCTAGTGGAGGCTACTGCTGCCCTGCTAAATGCTTCCAATGACAATACTCGGTTTCTCCAGGAGATGGTAGGAAATCAGATCCACCAATAAGGAGTCCGAGGCTAGATTCAAGCTCTGAGAGACACTACGTATATGGAATTCTCGGAAACTTGTCCCCCTGTCTTCGTGAAAGCAGAAGAACCTTTAGAGACGGATGAGTGATCCGTGTAATGGAACAAAAATTGGGCTGATCCGATGCAGAGTGACTTCATAGCTCCTGTTTGATGCTCAACAATTGCGAGGCCCCGCTAGTACATGGTGGGCAAACTTCCTAGCAATTCAGCCTGAAGGCCATCTCATCACTTGGGAAGAGTTTAAGAAAGTGTTTAGGGAGCATTACATTCCAGATGGCATTCTTTAGCTAAAGCTTGAAGAGTTTGTTCGTCTGAAAAAGGTGGTGACTCCATGATACAGTACCTTGCCAAGTTTAATCACCTTTATCAATATGCCACAGAACAAGTCAACAAGGACTTAAAGAAGAAAAACTGCTTTATGAGGGGTTTGAGCGACATGTTGCAGCAGAAGATGGCTACCTGTTTGGAACTTACCTTCAATAGGGCCATAAGCACAGTGATATCGGTTTAGGCGAAGAATTCAGGACAAGTGAAGATAAAAAGGTTTGGACGTGAAGGAGGTGAGGGATCCTCTCAAGGATCCAAGAAGCGACCAACGATAGTTATCCATTCCTTCAGCCCAAATCGTGCCTTTCCTTGCCCACCCTCCTACCCTTTTTAGCAACCTGTTTTCATTCGTCCAACTACTGCCCCTACTCTAACCACTCAGCCGGGTGCCCCTGGCACTCGCTTTCCCGCTTTACCTGGTCCGTCTAGTACATGTTTTAATTGGTGGAAGTCCAGTCATTTCATAAAGGATTGCCCTTATCTTAAGCTGAACAAGCAGATCTTCCAAAAGAATTCTAGAAATACTTCTTAGGGCAACGGTAATATGACAAGCAACCAGGCACGCAAGGGCGAGAAGAGGACTAGACGGGTTTATTATACCCAGGTGGCCACTACGCAAGAAGGAGAACCCATGTTGATGGGTACATTTTCTATCGCAAACCATCCCGCACTTGTTCTTTTTGATTCTGGTGCATCACACACTTTCATGAGCAAGGCTTTTGTTGAGAAACATTGACACCCAGTATTTAATCAAGTAAGGGTCTTATTATTCAATCACCTGGGGGTCAAATTTTTACTAAGGAAGTAGTCTTCCATGTACCGACAAAATTAACGGGACATGACTTCCCCACCAATATGATAGTTATAAAAGGGCAGGATGTAGATGTGATTTTGGGCATGAATTGGTTAGCCCAAACTAGACCCATCATCGATACTAGCCAACAAACTATTCAGTTGAACCATGGTCGAGAAGAAGCTAGACTGCTACTTCATATATCTGCTCCGGTTAAGGCAGCTAGGAGAGCCTTTGAAGCTATAGTGCAAGAAGTACAAGATATTCCAGTAGTATGTGAATTTTCGGAAGAATTTCTTGAAGATTTGCCCAGATTACCTCCTTAGAGAGATGTGGAGTTTGTAATCGAGTTAAAGCCGGGTATGGCTCCTATCTCAAGAAGGTCATATCGCATGCCTCCTAATGAATTGGTAGAATTAAAGACACAACTACAAGACCTATTGGAGAAGGGGTTTATCAGGCCAAGTTTCTCGCCATGGGGTTGTCCGACCATTTTTGTTAAGAAGAAAGACCAAACTCTATGAATGTGCGTGGATTATCGGCCCCTTAATGAAGTTACAATCAAGAACAAGTATCCCCTTCCTCAGATTGATCTCTTGTTCGATTAGCTTACTGGACCCCGGGTATTTTCAAAGATTTACCTTAGATTGGGCTATCATCAAATAAGGATTCGCCCGGAGGATATACCTAAGACTGCTTTAACTACATGGTATGGGCTATTCGAATATCTGGTTATGTCCTTTGGGGTTAAGTAATGCTCCAGCTCATTTCACATATCTTATGAACTCGGTGTTTATGTTGGAGTTGGATAAGTTCGTAGTGGTATTTATTGTTGATATCTTGATCTACTCTAAGAATAAAGAGGAGCATACAGAGCATCTTTGGATTGTGTTAACGCGCTTAAGGGAACATCAACTTTATGCTAAGTTTAGTGTCACACCCGGTTTTAGAAGGCAAACCGAATGCGAACCATGTACGTGCCAGGATCAGTTATTCACGTACACAACAGTTACATAACATGGACATCATCACACAGTGCTCAAATAGTATTAAAAGGGAAATAATAGTTGATTACATCACACGTCTGAGACGTCCATATAGTCCTTACAATAAATCAAAGTGCAGAAAAGAAACGTAGATAACCGCGGCCTTCACAGGCAGCCGACTGGGGGTTGCCGCTAACCCACACCTAGAACTCGTCGTAATCTTGGAACTCCTGGAAGTCTCCTTCCACAGCTTCATCTTCGCCTGAGCAGTGGTTGCAATGCTGACAACTTGGGGATGGGGGGGTTTGTTGTGTAGAGCAAGGGTGAGTACACATCAACATACTCAGCAAGTATCCTGTTTGGCTGTAGTGGACTAGCTGTATGTGGGGATAAGTCAAGCAGTTGCTTTTAGTTGGTCAGATTATTACTTACTAGTAGAAAGCCAAGTTTTAGCATTAACCCAAGTTATTAACCCAAACGTACTCCTTTCCAAACGGAAAGAATACCACTTACCAGCACCATAGTCATAACCAAAACCATCAATCTCATAACCACCTGTACCAAAGTATCTCTGATCAAGTACCACTAATCACTGGAGCTCTCTTGGCCTCTCATAACCGCGAGCACGGCTGATATATCAGTTTTCAAACACTCTGCAGAGGTTGTGCACTTTACCCACAAGCCGTGATTCCCATTCTGCCCCGAGATCATGACTCTCCATTGATCACTACCAAGGTGACCCAGCAGGGCATCACTACGTAGCCTTTACAAAGATTCCCCGGGGCTGTAGCCACCCGTTAGGTTTCCTAAATGCACCGCACTCCTCCCCAAGGGGCGAACCCAAACTTGGCAGAGCGAGCCGCATACACCGAGCCCCATTGACGGCACGACGGCTAAGTGAACTACACCCCGGATCCTCTAATTATTCAGCTAAGGGCATCCCATTCCACCCTCATGGTTGCACTGTTTTCCCGGGCGGTCATCCATAGAACAGGTCCTTACGGAGAGGCACTCGAGAAACCGCTCGAGCCCCCTTGATGACCACAAGTACCACATCATAATAAGAGAAGGGAAAACAGCGTATCATAGATAATCTCATCATGTTCATTGATTAGAGTTTGAGCAATAGCATAAAGCTAAACAATAATAATCCAACCCAGATAGGTAAACAAGGACATGGATAACAAAAGCTAGTCAATCCTTAGGCATAAATGTGTAAAGCGAGGGTGAATTAAATAATGAATAGGACATAGATAGGTCAAGGGACACTTGCCTCCACCAACCGACTGCTGCTCAGGGGCTTCTCCTGCGAGTTCCTCAGGCTCTTCGACCGGATCGTTCTCTAAGCGGGTGCAAACATACATACATCCATTCATTGAAATTAGGAAACCAACAGTACACCATACAAGAGAACAGGTAAAGCAAATATGCATAGAATACCACATACGATGATGAATTTACCTTGGTTAGAAAGAAACGAGGGAAGGTCTCGCAGGGGTTAAGGCTTATGCTCGAGGGGCACTACGGGTAAACGAATGACTAGACGTCACGCGCTCTAGTTCCAGTTGGTCCTAACAAAAGGATTAGCTACATGCACTAATGTAAACACGATCACTTTTAGTAGATTAACATTGAATAAGATAGACGATTGACTATACAAATTAACTAACGTAACCAATTTTCAATTTGAGACTCATACCCTATTAATATAAACAACGTGATTAGCGCATATAAGAGACGGGGGGTAGACGGGGCGTCTGGGGGTAGACGGGGCACGACGAGTCGTGCCAAGGCACGCGCACTACGCGGGCACGCGCGCGAGGCCGCATGCACACGCCACGAACTAACCGTGCGCACGTCGGGGCCGTGCGCTAGCCGAGCTCAAAGCCGCGCGCCATAGGCACGCTGGGCCGAACTCAAGGCTACGCCGGGGCCGACACGACGCGAGCAAGGCACGGCGGGGAGGGCGGGCAAGCACGCCGGGGCAAGCGAGCGCGAGCGAGCGAGGACGCGGCCGGACGAGGCCGATCGCGGGGACGGGCGGCCGAACCGGGGCACGGGGGGCGGTTGAACCGGGGGGGGGGGGGGGGGGGGCGACCGAGCTCGCTGGGAGGCGGGCGCGCACGGGCGGCTCGCCGGAGCGGGCGCGAGGGCGGGGCCGAGCGGGGCCGGGCGAGGGCGGCCAAGCCGGGGGCGGGGCCGAGGGGCACGGCCGAGCGCGGGACGGGGCGGGGACTCGCCGGAGCAGCCGGGCGCGGGCTCGCCGGAGGGCGGCGAGGTGTGGCCGGCGCGGGCGCGGGGCTCACCGGAGGCGAGGCGGCCGAGGGCGGCCAAGCCGGGGGCGGGGCCGAGGGGCGCGGCCGAGCGTGGGACGGGGCGGGGACTTGCCGGAGCGGCCGGGCGCGGGCTCGCCGGAGGCGAGGCGGGGCGGCGCGGGGCAGCCGAGCTCGCCGGAGCGGGGTCGGGCGAGGGCAACCGGGGCGGGGAAGGGCCGGGCGAGGGCGGCTCGCCGGAGGGCGGCCGGGGCGGGCGCGGCCGAGGCGGGCCGGGGCGGGCGCGGCCGAGGGCGGCCGGGGCGCGGGGGAGAGGGCGCAGGAGGGAGGGGAGGAGAGGGGGGAGGGGAGGAGAGGGGGGGTCTCACCGGAGGGGAGAACGGCGGCGGCGGCGCCGGGGAGCGGCGGCGGCGCGGGGGCAAGGGGCGGCGGCGGCTAGGGTTAGGGTTAGGGTGAGGGAGGGAGGGAGAGAGAGAGATGAAGGGCGGGGCCCGCGGGGGGGGGGGGATTTTTGGGAAAAAAAGAAAAGGGGTGGGGGGGCGGCTGGGCCGGCTGGGCCCAAAGTGGGGGGAGGGGGCGCGCGGCTGGGCCGGCGCGGGGGGGAGAGGGGAGGGGGCGGCTGGGCCGCCAGCTGGGCCGGCCGAAGGGGGGGGGGGCTGGGCCGAAATGGGAAAGGGAGGGAGGGAGAGAAAAAGAAAAGAGTTTTCTTTTTCTAAAATCTAATTTTCTTTGGATGAATGCTTTTACATTTTTAAACAATCAAAAGTATGCATGGTTCGGCATGGTGCATCACACGAAATAAAGTGTTTTAAGGTTTTGCTTTACACGAGGTCTAAAGCCGAAACCCGCTGCGACTTTGGAAAAGATCAAGGCTTAGTGAGAAGAAAAGGGAAAAGGATAGAGTAACGCCTGAATTTGGTGAGGGAAAAGAAGAAAAAAAATCTACCCTCAAATTCAGGGCGTTACAAACCTATCCCCCTTAAAAGAATCTCGCCCCCGAGATTCAGGGTTGGCTAGCAAAGAGCTCAGGGTACTTGGCCATCAGATCATCTTCACGCTCCCAGGTTGCTTCTTCCTCTGAGTGATGATCCCATCTGACTTTGCACATTCTGATGGTCTTCCTTCGGGTGACTCTGTCTGCAACCTCAAGGATTTGCACTGGTTTCTCAACGTAGGTCAAGTCCTCCTGGACTTCAAGACCTTCCACTGGCAACTGCTCTTCTGGCACACGCAAGCACTTCTTCAACTGAGACACATGAAAGACATCATGCACAGCGGACAAATTCTCTGGCAGACTGAGCTGATAGGCCACTTCTCCACGTCTTGCAAGAATCTGATACGGACCATCTTGACCTTCACTCCGAATCTTCTGACTCCTCTGATCGGTGACACTTTCAGATAGACAAAGTCTCCGACTTCGAAACTCAGCTCTCTTCTTCTTGTGTCTGCATAGCTTCGCTGCCTCGATTGCGCTATCTTCAGATTCTCTCGGACCATCTTGATGTTCTCTTCGGCTTCAAGCAAAATGTCTGGTCCAAACACTTGCTTTTCTCCAGGCTGATCCCATTGCAACGGAGTTCTACAACTCCTTCCATAAAGCGCCTGAAATGGTGACATCTTCAAACTGGCCTGGTAACTATTGTTATAGGAAAACTCCGCATAAGGCAATCGCTTGTCCCATCCGGACTGATCTTGCAACGCACAGGCTCTCAACATGTCTTCAAGAATTTGATTGGTCCTTTCGGTCTGGCCATCTATCTGCGGATGATAAGCTGAACTGAAATTCAGATGTGTGCCCAAGGCTTCATGCAACTGCTGCCAGAAATGAGAGGTGAACTGTGTTCCTCTATCTGACACTATCTTCTTTGGCACACCATGAAGACAAACGATCCGAGACATATACAATTCTGCCAATACTGCACTACTGTAGTTGGTCTTGACAGGTATGAAGTGGGCTGACTTGGTCAAGCAGTCCACTACTACCCAAATGGAATCGTAGCCGGCTCGAGTGCGAGGCAATCCGACTATGAAATCCATACCAATTTCATCCCATTTCCACTAAGGGATCTGCAACGGTTGCAACAATCCAGCAGGTCTCTGGTGCTCTGCCTTAATTCTTCGGCAACTATCGCACATAGCCACATGCTCTGCGATTTCCCTCTTCATTCTGTACCACCAGAATTTCTTCTTCAGATCCTGATACATCTTCTCACTGCCAGGGTGAATCGAATAAGCTGTCTCATGAGCTTCCTTAAGAATCAACTCCCAAATGGACGGGACATTGGGAACACACAAGCGGTCTTTGAACCATATCACGCCTTCTGCATCTTCTCGAAAATCTTTGCCTCTGCCATCTAGAATCAGTCGCCGGATCTCACTGATCTTCTCATCATTCTTCTGCGCTTCTTTGATTTCGCGCTCTAAGGTAGGTTCCAACTCAACTGTGACTCCTCGCGAATTGTTCAGAAATCCGAGACTCAACCTGTCAAACTCCTTGGCCAACTCATAAGGCATCCGACGAGCGACCATCAGATTGACTTGACTCTTTCTGCTCAAAGCATCTGCCACTATGTTTGCTTTGCCTGGATGGTAATGAATCTCCAACTCATAATCTTTGATCAACTCTAACCATCTTCGTTGCCTCATGTTCAACTCTGACTGAGTGAATATGTACTTCAGACTCTTGTGGTCTGTGTAAACATCACATTTCTGTCCATACAGATAGTGCCTCCATGTCTTCAGTGCGTGAACCACTGCTGCCAACTCTAGATCATGGATTGGGTAGTTCTTCTCATGAACCTTCAGCTGTCGGGACGAGTAAGCCACAACTCTTCCCTCTTGCATCAACACACATCCCAAACCTGTGTAACAAGCATCGCAATACACCGAGAAGGGCTTGTGCACATCAGGCAAGATTAGGACGGGCGCTGTAGTCAACTTCTCTTTCAGCGCTTCAAAGGCCTCTTGACATTTCTGGGTCCACTTGAACTCAACTTTGTTGCCTAGCAACGCTGTCATTGGTTTCGCAATCTTCGAAAACCCTTCAATGAATCGCCGATAATATCCGGCCATTCCAATGAAGCTCTTGATTCCTCTAGCATCTGTTGGCGCTTTCCAGTTCAAAATGTCTGCCACTTTCTTCGGATCCACAGCCAATCCTTCTTTGTTGATTATGTGACCCAAGAACAGGACTTCACTGATCCAGAACTCACACTTGCTCAATTTTGCATACAACTGGTGCTCTCGCAATCTCTGCAATACCATCCTCAAATGATCCGCGTGCTCTTCTTCGCTTTGAGAATAAACCAGAATGTCATCAATGAATACCACCACAAACTTATCAAGGTAATCCATGAATACACTGTTCATCAAGTTCATGAAGAACGCTGGCGCATTGGTCAAACCAAAAGACATCACTGTGAACTCATACAAACCATACTTGGAAATGAATGCCGTCTTCGGAATGTCCGAAGGTCGGATCCTGAGCTGATGATAACCTGACCTCAGATCAATCTTGGAGAACACACTGGCTCCTCTCAACTGGTCGAACAGATCTTCCATTCTGGGCAAGGGATACTTGTTCTTGATCGTGACCTCATTCAAAGCTCGGTAATCGATACACATCCTTTTGGTGCCATCTTTCTTCTCCACAAATAGGACAGGGGCGGCCCAAGGCGAGGTGCTTGGCCGAATGTAACCTTTCTCTGACAGCTGATCAATCTGCTCCTTAAGCTCAACCAACTCTGGTCCAGATATTCTGTAAGGTCTCTTGAAGATAGGGGCGGTTCCAGGAAGAAGCTCTATAGCAAACTCCACTTTCCGCTCTGGTGGCATACCCGGTAAGTCCTTTGGAAACACATCTGGGAACTCGGACACAACCTTGATCCTCTCAATCGGGTCTGCTTCACTGCTATCGACAGCCATCTGGTAACAACTTCCTTTCTTTGGCTTAGGCGGGACTAACTCGGTCACCACTTCCTCTCCTAGTGGGGACACTAACTTGATTGTCCTTTTATCACAACTGATAACTGCCTGATACTTATCTAGCCAATTCATCCCTAGGATGACATCTATTCCCTGAGTACCCATTACTATAAGGTTGGCGGGAAACGCTATCCCCCTTATTTCCACACTTATATTCAAACAAATGCTATCGGCTCGAATTCTACCACCGGCTGAGTCAATTTGAATGGGGGTTGACATGGTAGTAATTGGAAGATTATGTGCTTCTACCCATGATGCAGTAATGAAAGAATGTGTTGCTCCAGTATCAAATAACACTTCTGCAATATGGGAGTCGACTGGGAACATACCTACTATCATGCCGGGGGTCTCCTGAACTGCTTCAGCCTCCAAGTGGTTCAGTCTTCCATGATTATAGCGCGGCTGAGAGCGATTGCCTGCTCCAGGCTGAGGCACATTCTGCTTTGCTGGGGCATTGGGGCCTGACTGCTGCTGGGCTTCCTTCTTCGGACATTGCATCACCCAGTGACCTTGCTCTCCACAGTGGAAACATGCTCTGTTTCCAACCTGAGCTGGTGCTGCCTGACTGTTCTGCTGGTTTGCGGGGGCAGGAAGACGAGGTGCTTGCTGATTCTGCCTATGAAACTGACCTCCTGACTGATTGCTCTGACAGTTCTGGTACTGATGCTGAGGATTCTGCCTTTGAAACTGCTGATGCTGCTGAGGTGGACGCTGGTTCTGCCTGAACTGCTGAGGTTGATTGCCTGAGAAACGAGGACGATTGCTGCTTCCAGGCTGGGGTCCACTGATCTTACGTTTACGATCCTCCATCTCCTTACGCTTCCTCTCTGTCATGATTGCTCTGTCAATCAGGTGCTGGAATGTCGGGAAGGTGTGATTCATCAGTTGATACTGAAGAGGGTCAACCAAGCCTCTCAGGAAACGGTACTGTTGCTTGGCGTCGGTCTTGACATCTTCAGGAGCATAGCGAGACAATTGCAGGAACCTGTCCCGGTACTCACTGACAGACAATGGCCCTTGCTTGAGAGCCAGGAACTCCTCCTTCTTCACTGTCATCAGACCCGCAGGCACATGGTACTGACGAAAGCTACCTCTGAACTCTTCCCAGGTGATGGCGTCAGGGTGGGCATGGGTGGTGAGGTAAGACTCCCACCATGACTGGGCTGCTCCTCTCAACAGACGGGGACCATACAGGACTTTCTCCCTGTCATCGCACTGAGCGGTATGCAACTCCCGCTCCACAGTGCGCAGCCATTCTTCAGCATCCATGGGGTCAGAAGAATGAGCGAGCGCTGGTGGATGACCTCTCATGAATTCAGCACGCTTGTCTCTGGGCATCTGAGGCATCTGAGGCTGAGGTGGGGCCTGCTGCTGTTGTTGCTGCTGCTGCTGAATGGCGGCCAAAGTCTGACCGATGGCTTGAACTGCTTGAGTCTGCATCAGAAACATCTGCTCGATGGACATCGGGGGCGGGGGCGGCAGGTGCTGCTGCTGGGGCACCTCCTCTTGTTGAGCGGCTCGCTCCTGCTGAGCACGTCTTCCTCCTCTATGCCTGTTCTCTGACATCTGCAGAATGCAACCACACATCAGAACTGATCTGGCAAATCTTGCAGCATAAGAAAAGAGTATAGAATTCTTCAACAGCACTGAACAGATGAGCATCTTCACTGATCTCCAACACAGACCACACAGCTTCTCAGATAAAGAGGAAAGTGGAATGAAAAGGTTTCCCAACTATATAACTAACTCCATTAACATAATAGGTAAACCAAAATGCAGGGGATACCCACACTCTGGTGACAGTCATTACAAAGATCCAAACCAAACATAGTTCATCATGACAAACACAAATGCACAGGATATAGCAAACTACCCTGTCTAACTAAAACTAACTAAGACCGAGACTAACGCTAAGACTGTAGCTTCTATGTATATATTTCGTATTAATTACAAGATCCAACTCTAACGAGCTATGGTTCTAGAGTTATCTTGGTCTTGCAGTCGGGATTGCCATAAGACTGGTGTCCACGCCGAGGTGAGCGGTACAGGTGCTGAGTCCCAACGGGAGCGGGGGAACCACCATCCAGGTGACGACGTTCCGCGCGCTCAGCCCGCAGCAGGGCGATCTCAGCACGAGCCCTACTCAGCTCGTCTAATGCATGGTCCAGCTCTGTGTTTAGCACAGCGGCTAGGTTGACTGTGCTGCTCAACCTAGGATTGCCCTCACCAATAGGTGAGACAATCACGCCTCCTGTGCTGCCAGATGGACGGCGGGGGTAATACTTCAGGTCAAGACCGTCAGCTGCCCCACCGAAAACCAAGCAGTAGTGCGAAAGCGCACGCCGTGCAGCATCTTGCATGGCTGCCTCAGCTGAGTCCCGCTCAGAGATAGAATAGTGCTCTGAGCAGGCCTCCGCACCCTGGAGACTGTTCTCCGGGCAGCGCACCAAGCAGGTTGCCTCCCAGCGGTCCGGGTAGACCCCGCGACTATGCTGGTAGACCACACAGCGATACTCGACGGACCAAGTGTGCCGGTTAAATGCCCGACGTAGCAGGGTGTCGAGCGCATCGTGGAAGTGACACCCGCGAGCAGCGTCACGAGTGATGGGTCAAGCAACCCATCCTTCCGGCTCAGGGTTAGCAGAGAAGTCGGTGTCGTGGCTCGAGCTGTCGTCGCCACCTCCGTCGTCTAGGTCTCCTCCAGCAGCTACTCCAGAAGCTGGGGCGCCCAGTGGTGGTGCAGGGGGCGCCTCCAGAGGAAGCACAGGGGAGCAGCTCCTCACGGACTCTATCTCCTGGTGGAGTGAGAAAGAAGAGCCCTACTGCTCCTGTCGTCGACGCTCCTGCTCCTCACGCAGGCGGTGGTGTAGTCTCTCCAAGTGGCTGGACTGTCCGGCCACGGGACGGCGAAGCGGACGCTCAACAAGGCGGGAGGGTAAGAAGGGGATGACTGACTTTCGTGCAGTGTGTCTAAGTCGAGCCATCTACAAAAGACATCGCAAGCAAAAGGGTGAGAACAGAACTAATATGACCAGCAAATAATGAATCATAAGTAAATGAAGGATTAGGATAAAACATGATTTTCAGCAAGGTATAATATATAGTAGAACATAGGTTTGGTCGGTATGACCAACTTTTGAAGGGATATCAAAGTCAAGGCAGAGAAAGAGGTCTATAGTCCTTAGAACGACCATTCTACTCTAGGTTAGCGGTCCTACAGTCAGCACGGTTCTGATACCACTTATGTCACACCCGGTTTTAGAAGGCAAACCGAATGCGAACCATGTACGTGCCAGGATCAGTTATTCACGTACACAGCAGTTACATAACATGGACATCATCACACAGTGCTCAAATAGTATTAAAAGGGAAATAATAGTTGATTACATCACACGTCTGAGACGTCCATATAGTCCTTACAATAAATCAAAGTGCGGAAAAGAAACGTAGATAACCGCGGCCTTCACAGGCAGCCGACTGGGGGTTACCGCTAACCCACACCTAGAACTCGTCGTAATCTTGGAACTCCTGGAAGTCTCCTTCCACAGCTTCATCTTCGCCTGAGCAGTGGTTGCAATGCTGACAACCTGGGGATGGGGGGGTTTGTTGTGTAGAGCAAGGGTGAGTACACATCAACATACTCAGCAAGTATCCTGTTTGGTTGTAGTGGACTAGCTGTATGTGGGGATAAGTCAAGCAGTTGCTTTTAGTTGGTCAGATTATTACTTACTAGTAGAAAGCCAAGTTTTAGCATAAACCCAAGTTATTAACCCAAACGTACTCCTTTCCAAACGGAAAGAATACCACTTACCAGCACCATAGTCATAACCAAAACCATCAATCTCATAACCACCTGTACCAAAGTATCTCTGATCAAGTACCACTAATCACTGGAGCTCCCTTGGCCGCTCATAACCGCGAGCACGGCTGATATATCAGTTTTCAAACACTCTGCAGAGGTTGTGCACTTTACCCACAAGCCGTGATTCCCATTCTGCCCGGAGATCATGACTCTCCATTGATCACTACCAAGGTGACCCAGCAGGGCATCACTACGTAGCCTTTACAAAGATTCCACGGGGCTGTAGCCACCCGTTAGGTTTCCTAAATGCACTGCACTCCTCCCCAAGGGGCGAACCCAAACTTGGCAGAGCGAGCCGCATACACCGAGCCCCATTGACGGCACGACGACTAAGTGAACTACACCCCGGATCCTCTAATTATTCAGCTAAGGGCATCCCATTCCACCCTCATGGTTGCACTGTTTTCCCAGGCGGTCATCCATAGAACAGGTCCTTACGGAGAGGCACTCGAGAAACCGCTCGAGCCCCCTTGATGACCACAAGTACCACATCATAATAAGAGAAGGGAAAACAGCGTATCATAGATAATCTCATCATGTTCATTGATTAGAGTTTGAGCAATAGCATAAAGCTAAACAATAATAATCCAACCCAGATAGGTAAACAAGGACATGGATAACAAAAGCTAGTCAATCCTTAGGCATAAATGTGTAAAGCGGGAGGTGAATTAAATAATGAATAGGACATAGATAGGTCAAGGGACACTTGCCTCCACCAACCGACTGCTGCTCAGGGGCTTCTCCTGCGAGTTCCTCGGGCTCTTCGACCGGATCGTTCTCTAAGCGGGTGCAAACATACATACATCCATTCATTGAAATTAGGAAACCAACAGTACACCATACAAGAGAACAGGTAAAGCAAATATGCATAGAATACCACATACGATGATGAATTTACCTTGGTTAGAAAGAAACGAGGGAAGGTCTCGCAGGGGTTAAGGCTTATGCTCGAGGGGCACTACGGGTAAACGAATGACTAGACGTCACGCGCTCTAGTTCCAGTTGGTCCTAACAAAAGGATTAGCTACATGCACTAATGTAAACACGATCACTTTTAGTAGATTAACATTGAATAAGATAGACGATTGACTATACAAATTAACTAACGTAACCAATTTCCAAATTGAGACTCATACCCTATTAATATAAACAACGTGATTAGCGCATATAGGAGACGGGGGGGTAGACGGGGCGTCTGGGGGTAGACGGGGCACGACGAGTCGTGCCAAGGCACCGCACTACGCGGGCACGCGCGCGAGGCCGCATGCACACGCCACGAACTAACCGTGCGCACGTCGGGGCCGTGCGCTAGCCGAGCTCAAAGCCGCGCGCCATAGGCACGCTGGGCCGAACTCAAGGCTACGCCAGGGCCGACACGACGCGAGCAAGGCAAGGCGGGGCGGGCGAGCAAGCACGCCGGGGCAAGCGAGCACGAGCGAGCGAGGACGCGGCCGGACGAGGCCGAGCGCGGGGACGGGCGGCCGAGCCGGGGCACGGGGGCGGTTGAACCGGGGGGGGGGCGACCGAGCTCGCCGGGAGGCGGGCGCGCGCGGGCGGCTCGCCGGAGCGGGCGCGAGGGCGGGGCCGAGGGGCGCGGCCGAGCGCGGTACGGGGCGGGGACTCGCCGGAGCAGCCGGGCGCGGGCTCGCCGGAGGGCGGCGAGGCGGGGCCGGCGCGGGCGCGGGGCTCGCCGGAGGCGAGGCGGCCGAGGGCGGCCAAGCCGGGGGGCGGGGCCGAGGGGCGCGGCCGAGCGCGGGACGGGCGGGGACTCGCCGGAGCGGCCGGGCGCGGGCTCGCCGGAGGCGAGGTGGGGCGGCGCGGGGCAGCCGAGCTCGCTGGAGCGGGGTCGGGCGAGGGCGGCCGGGGCGGGGAAGGGCCGGGCGAGGGCGGCTCGCCGGAGGGCGGCGAGGCGGGGCCGGGGCGGGCGGCTCGCCGGAGGGCGGCCGGGGCGGGCGCGGCCGAGGCGGGCCGGGGCGGGCGCGGCCGAGGGCGGCCGGGGCGCGGGGGAGAGGGCGCCGGAGGGAGGGGAGGAGAGGGGGGGGAGGGGAGGAGAGGGGGGGGTCTCACCGGAGGGGAGAACGGCGGCGGCGGCGGCGGCGCCGGGGAGCGGCGGCGGCGCGGGGGCAAGGGGCGGCAGCGGCTAGGGTTAGGGTTAGGGTGAGGGAGGGAGAGAGAGAGAGATGATGGGCGGGGCCCGCGGGGGGGGGGATTTTTGGGAAAAAAAAGAAAAGGGGTGGGGGGGGCAGCTGGGCCGGCTGGGCCCAAAGTGGGGGGAGGGGGCGCGCGGCTGGGCCGGCGCGCGGGGGAGAGGGGAGGGGGCGGCTGGGCCGCCAGCTGGGCCGGGCGAAGGGGGGGGGGGCTAGGCCGAAATGGGAAAGGGAGGGAGGGAGAGAAAAAGAAAAGGGTTTTCTTTTTCTAAAATCTAATTTTCTTTGGATGAATGCTTTTACATTTTTAAACAATCAAAAGTATGCATGGTTCGGCATGGTGCATCACACGAAATAAAGTGTTTTAAGGTTTTGCTTTACACGAGGTCTAAAGCCGAAACCCGCTGCGACTTTGGAAAAGATCAAGGCTTAGCGAGAAGAAAAGGGAAAAGGAAAGAGTAACGCCTGAATTTGGTGAGGGAAAGAAGAAAAAAAAATCTACCCCCAAATTCAGGGCGTTACATTTAGCAAATGTGCATTTTGGTTAGAGGAAATCCAATTCCTAGGGCATGTCAAGGATATTTTGGAATGGAAATCTCCTACTACATTCCATCAAGTTAGAAGCTTTCTCAGACTAGCCGGCTATTACCGCAGGTGTATTCCAGATTTCTCCAAAATAGTAAAGCCTATTATAGAGCTGCTAAGAATGATGTTAAGTTTAATTGGTCTTAAGTGTAACGTCGCTTTTGAGCTACTGAAAGAGCTATTGACCACTGCACCGGTATTGGCTCAACCAGATATTGTGAAGCCATTTGACATATATTGTGACACGTTCGACATTTGTATTGGGTGTGTCGTAATGCAAGAAGGTCGAGTTATAGCTTATGCCTCAAGACAACTACATCGGCATGAGCGGCATTACCCGACGCATGATTTGGAGTTGGCAACAGTGGTTCATGCCCTTAAGATCTGGAGTCATTATCTGTTGGGAAACGTATGTCATATATATATATTGATCATAAGAGTCTAAAATATATTTTTACCCAGTCAGAATGGAATATGAGACAAATAAGGTGGCTCAAGCTGATAAAGGATTATGATTTAGACATTCACTATCACCCTGGAATGGCTAATGTAGTGGCCGATGCTTTAAGTCGCGAGGCATCTTGTCACTGCCTTACTGCGAGGTTATGTGACACTACCTTATGCTAGGGAATGGAATGTCTCAATTTAGGGATAGTTCAACAAGGAACCTTGATGCATCTAAAGCTTGAGTCTGTCCTTCAACAGAAAATTGTTGATGCTCAAAAGGTTGATAAGGGCATGAAGCATATTCAACAGAAAATGGAAGCCGGTAAAGCCACTTGTTTGAGGAAGGATGACCAAGGAGTGCTATGGTTTAAAGACATTATAGTGCTGCCTAAGGACACTGAGTTCCGCCAACAGATCTTGGATGAAGCTCATCTTACTCGGTATTCTATTCACCTCAGAAGTACTAAGATGTACCAAGATTTGAAACAACATTATCGGTGGACTAAAATGAAGATAGAAATTTCTCTCTATGTGGCAAAGTGTGACACTTGTCAGCGAGTAAAAGCGGTGCACATGAAGACTACTGGACCCCTACAATCGTTGCCCATCCCAACATGGAAATGGGATGACATAAGTATGGATTTTATTGTTGGATTGCACATGACATCCAAAGGACATATTCTATATGGCTTATAGTGGATCGGCTTATGAAGATAGCTCATTTTGTTCCAGTTAAAATTAAGTACCAGTGGTCACATATGCTCAAGTGTATATTGCGTGTATCCTGAGCCTACATGTAGTGCCAAGAACGATAGTGTCAAACTGAGGACCACAATTTATATCCAAATTCTGGGAAGAGCTGCATAAGTCTTTGGGTAATAAGTTGCTCCATAGTTCAACTATCATCCGCAAACAAGCGGACAAACGGAAAGAGTAAATCAAATACTGGAAGATATGTTGAGAGCCTATGTTTTGGAATTTCCACATAAGTGGGATGACTGTTTGCCTCTAGCAAAATTCTCCTACAATAATAGCTATCAAGAGAGCAACAAAATGGCACCATTTGAAGTTATATATGGTCGACAATAGGACACCCTTAAATTGGTCAGAACTAGGAGAGCGATGGTTTTTCACACCTATTTTGGTGAAAGAAACAGAAGAAAATGTTCGATGTATACGACACAATTTGAGAGAAGCTCAAGCACGACATAAGAGTTATGTTGATAAACGACGCTGGCCATTGATTTTTCAAGTATGGGATCATGTATATTTGAAAGTATCGCCAATAAAGGGAGTTAACTGTTTTGGGGTTAAAGGAAAATTAGCACTCCAATACATTGGTCCATTCCCTATTCTCGAACGATGTGAATATGTTCCATACACACTTCAACCACCAGAACCTTTATCTATAACACACAATGTGTTCCACATGTCACAACTAATGAAGTGCCTTCGAGTACCCGACCAAACCATGGATATATCAGAAGTTAACTTGGAACCAGACCTAACTTATTTGGAGTATCCAATCCGAGTTTTGACCCAAAAGGATCAAGCTACTCGAAAAAGGACACTCAAGTTCTATAAAGTACAATGGAACCAACATACAGAAGAAGAGGCCACATGGGAATCTAAAGACTTCTTAGAAAAACATTTTCGTGAGTTTCTAACTTCTTGTAAACCCTAAAGTTTTTTACACTTTATTGTAAAGTTAGTCAGACACACCCACCCACCCCCTTCCTTATAAGAGAAACTAGGAACTAAATTTGTGACGCATGTTGGTCACTTGTTCTCAAATGCTGTGAATCAAGAACAAGGCAACACAACTATTAAAGATTAAGGACCTTCGTCCTCTAAAGCATTATTTTCTTTCAGATATAATGATCTTCAGAGGAAGGTCATGAAGGACACACCTTCATCATTTATGAGAATAAGAATCCATAGAGATAATATATGTTATCCATTCATCCATTCATTCATATATCTATTTCATAATATATATATACATGAACATTAATAGAATTTATATTACATTGTTAGCTTCGGCTTGTTTGAAGGTGTTGACGCGAGAGTGTTGGTGACTTGTTCTCAAATGCTATGAATTAAGAACAAGGCAACACAAAAATAGGTTAATGGTTAATGCCCTTCATCCTTCGAAGCATTGTTTCCCTAAGGATATAACGATCTTCGGTCGAAGGTCATGAAGGACGTACCTTCTTCATCACAGCATATATCAATGAAAAACGAAGCATATGAAACATGAGAAATAACATGGATAATCATATGACACCATTGATATATTTTCTATTATATAATCATGAATGAATAAGAACAATATTGAATTACATTTGTACCTTCGGCTTGACAGAAGGCAAGGGTACAAGTGTGATGCACGAGCGAATACAAGTCAGCGTGAACAGTACGGGGGTACTATTCATCTATTTATAGGCACAAGACGTAGCCTGTGTGAAATTACATTTATGCCCTTCATGTTTACTATTGACTTAAGAACAATATGTTAGGGACTAGATAGCCTTTTCCTCCTTAAGTCGGTTCCTTTTTCTACTACTGAGTCAAAGTTCCCTTGTGCATAACTTCGTTGTTGGTTCAGCCTTCGTTTTGACCCTGTTATCCACGTCGTGTATAGCTTCATCCCGAGTCCAAAGGTTCCTGCACATATATTATGCTTGGGAAATATTGTTAATCATGTTTTTTGAGGACCTTCGGAAGGTGAAGGCCCCCAACAGAGAGCAATTACAATCCAGCGTGAACAATACAGGGGTACTCTTCATCTATTTATAGGCAACCACAATGGTTCACACGCTATTACATTTATGCCCTCAACGATTACATACAGAGTTTACAAAATATTGCAAGGGTAACATCGCCATTTGTATTTAATAACTTGGGCAACACCTTCTCATTACATTATCCCATTGCTTTGTCGTGATGAAGCCTGCTTGATGAAGCATGCTTTGTTGTGCTTCCCTTTCGTTATGCTGAAGCCACGTTGTCTACCCGTTTCACCGTGATGGAGCTTGTCAAACGAAGTTTGCTTCGCTCCTCTTGTGTTATCCCAAAACTTTTATGATTGATGAAGCTCCTGTAATATTCAGTAGTACGCTAGAAGCAAATGGTTAGTCGTGTTTTTGAGGACCTTCGGAAGAGGAAGGCCCCCAACAGTAGCCCCTCGTTGTATTAATTTGTTTCTTTGTCACAAATTCAGACTGCGAGAAGGCCTTTAGCCGAAGGTCCGAAAAACACCTTCGCTTGGCTAGAATAGCGAAACATTCTGCATTGTGGACCCCACCACTCAGTGGTGCTTTGTGTATATATACAAGGGCTTGCATTGAGAATATTTTTTGTGCTATCTAGCTATGTGCTGTGCTTTTCGTTTTAGCTTTCTTCCTCTGTGATCGCAATTGTTTTTTGAGCTTCCGCTTTCTGTTGTAATCAACACTGAAATGGTCGAAGATAAGAAAAGCGTGGAACCCACACTTGCTGGTTTCAACGAAGCCATGGAGAGGACCAACGTTTAAAAAATCACCGATGAAATGTTAGCTGGGCTTTCTGGGGACTCCAGCGACAACAAGAGTTTTGATGTCGAGAGTGAGAACGAAGATGCCGAAGATCAGCCATGGAGGCCAAGTCATGTTGTTTTCGGAAAATCCACTGTTAAGCAAGGGCAGATTGAAGCAATGAAGGGAAAATATTTTCATGATATATCCATAGTCAGGGCTGGGGGAAAGAGTATTGTTCCTCTTCCTGAAGAAGAAATAGTAGTGGTATTCAAAAGTTTTATGAAGGCTGGGCTTCGGTTTCCCTTGCATAAGATGTTAGTTGAAGTACTGAAAACATTTGAAATATGCCTTCATCAGCTTACTCCTGAAGCTTTGATTAAAGCTAGGGTTTTCATTTGGGCTTTGAGGAGCCAAGGGCTGGAGCCAAATGGCAACTACTTTTGCAACATTCACGAATTGTCCTAACAGACGAAGGCAGTTGGGAAAGAGCAATATCATAACAACTTCGGATGCTACAACTTTGTGTACCGGTCTGATGTGAGGTGCCCTATGCCAATTTTTTGGAAAAAAATGGCCAGGCTCTTGGATGAAGCAATGGTTTTATGTCAAGAATGATCTGAGTAAGAGGGAAGATGTAAAGGGCATATCCAGCGCCACATATGATCAGTCTTTGGCATCAGGAGGCCTTCGATTGCAAGTGGAAACAAAGTTCAAGCATGTTTGATGGCCTTCAACTCATTGTGTACTTACATTGGCACCAGGGATTTGGTTCAAGAGCACATTGCTTATAAGGTGTGGCCGCTTGTTAATGACTATGAGACGCCGGAGGAGACCACTGCTGGCTCCAACGAAGGTGGTCTGGTTTATCTGAGATACACCTATCGCTACAGAAGTCTGTTTGATGAGCCGAATGATGATTGGCTTGAAGCCGTTGAGGCGATAAGTGATGAGCTACTGGGGGCTTATAGGAAGGCAGAGGATGAAGCCATGATCACTGTCTTCGGTGCCCGAGGCAATAGGAGACTGAATAGAGTTTTTGATGTGATTGGATTTATTTATCCGGACTATTGTTTTCCCGCTCGAAAGCAAGGGTCGAAAAGGAAAATTGTAACTATGTCCTCTTCCGCCGCACTGAAGCCGAAGAGAGCTAAGGTTTTGACTCTTAGGCCGAAGCTACACTCTTTAGAGAAGACAACTGCATTGCCTGGTACAGAGAAGATGGAGATTGTTGAATGTGTCAAAGCTACCATCTTGGCTCATGAGATAATACCGATGTGACTGCCGAAGCTACTATAGCTCTAGTAGTGGAAACGGAAGCAAAAAGCTCAAAGACAGAGGATCATCCGAAACTGTAGAGTCCCCCAACCACGACGGGTTTGCTAAAGTTATCAACTGCTACAACAATAACTCCTAGGAAAGGGAGGAGAATGGCCAGTGTTTTGGACGCTGATCTGAAATCTTTGAAGGTGCCAACTCCTACTTCTGCTAAGACTTCTAAAGAGAAAATTGAAGATTTGGGAGGAGAAATTGCTGTAAGTGCTTCTCCCGCCTGCGCTAAAGCCGGGCCCTCAGGAATTAAGGCAACAGAGCAAGAAAAGGATGATCTTCCTGAGAAGCTAGCAACGCCTATACCCGAAGCATCTTCTCAAGAGGATTTGGGGTACATTGTTTGCCATGCGTCAGGGAAACGATTATCAGAAGAGTAAATTGTCGAACTGCAATATTATGCAAAGGACCTGAAATATCCTCGGGGTCCTTAGTGTATAGTGGAAGTGACGAAGATTACTTCCTTTACTGTCTACCGGACAACAAGGAGATAAATGTTTGCCGAGAAATGATGGTTAACATGAGTTATCCAAAGCTTGAACTTGGAATCTCTGCAATGACGACGGATCAACTTGCAGACAGCGTTGCTTATAACAACTTAAAGGTTTGCATATTTTATTTTTGTATTTATTAATTTTTGTTAGGTAGGCTTTCGGTGATCGGTTTGTGGTAATGCTTATTATTATTATTATTTATGTGTCTTTCGTTTGTCAGGGTCTTATCCTTAGCAAGGCTTTGAAGGCCCAGAAAGATGCTGAAGATAAGAGCACTCGAATCGCCCTCGGGAACCTACGCTCGGAAGTCATAACACTTCGGAATGAAGCCCTTGAGAAGGACAAAATCCCGCTTTCTTTAGTTGAGAGGTTAAAGTCTAGCAAAGCAAGACTGGCTAGCCTTTCTGAAGTAGAACAGAAAATGGAAAAGTTTGAAAAGAAGAAAGAAGCAGATGCAAAGCATATTGCTGATTTAGAATATGGTCTATTTGTTGAAGTGGGATTGCACAGATCCGAAGAGCAAGGACTAGAGAACAAGCTCGATGAAGTCACTGAAAGTTTTAATGTTGAACAAGCAAAATGTGAGATATCTGATACTGAACGGTTAAGAGTTCAGAAAAATGTCGAGGAGCTTCATTAGACGAAAGAGGAGTGCTACAATGTTGCTGTTGGGGGCCTTCGTCCTCCGAAGATCCTCAAAAACGTGATTTAACAATATCTTCCAAGTATGACATATGAACAGGTACCTTCGGACTTGGGCTAAAAGCATGTACGATGTAAAAAGCATGATCGTGACGCAGGTTGGAGTTGCTTCGAAGCTACGCGCAGGGGAGCTTCGGCTAAATGACGGAAAAAGGAACCGACTTAAAGGGGAAAAGGCTATCTAGTCCTCATAGAATTGTCCATAAGTCAATAATAAATGTAAAGGGCATGAATGTAATTTCTCACAGGCTGCGTCCTGTGCCTATAAATAGATGAACAGTATCCTCGTACTGTTCACGCTGACTTTGTATTCGCTTTCGCGTCACGCTTGTACTTTCATCTTTCATCAAGAAGAAAGTACCTTTTGTGATTCAACATTGTTTCTATCATTCCAGAATAGTATAAAGATAATGAATTAATAATGTTATATAATTGTATATGTTGCCTCTTATATTTCAAACACTTCTACTTATATTAACATATATCACATTTATGAAGGTATGTCCCTTCACAACCTTCGTCTGAAGATCATTATATCCTAAGGGATATAATGCTTCGAAGGACGAAGGACATTAGCATTTAATATTTTGTGTTGCCATGTTCTTAACTCATAGCATTTGAGAACAAGTCCCCAACAATTGCTATGGAATTTTGCAATAAGTTGAAAAATAGTTTTGCTAAAGTTGGCGCATTCTCTACGGAGCAGAACTTTATCTGTGGTGATCCTGATGGGGTTATCTGATGGATTGGTGGCGAAGCCGAAGCTTTTGATGAAATTCTTAGTGATAGGGGAGATTTTTGCGCCTTCGTTAGTGCATGAGGAGCCGTCTCACTCCTTGAAAAAGCTGACTGCGAGCATGCAAAGGCTGTAATTCAGCCAAAATTCTCAGTTTCAGTGAATGATATTAATGTGACACCCGATTTTAAGGGACAAATTAGGTGCATCTCATACATGCACCAAAGAAGACAACATATAAATAACAGAGTGTATAGAGATAAATGTCACAATAATCAGAGTATTTATTACATAGCGGAAGTCTTACAAAATAAAGAATAAATATAAAAGGATCTAAAATCCATCCTTGGCGCCAGAAAGTCAACTAGGAGACGCCACCTAGATCGAATCGAACAACTCGTTGTGTGGCTCCTCTTGAACCACCTGTTCTTCTCCTATGGGGGGATGTGAGACAGCAAGGGTGAGATCACACATGATCATAGCTCAACAAGTTGTGGGGAATAATGTGCATGAACTCCCCAAATGTGGGAGTTCATGTGATGTGTAAGGCTGATCAACAATAGGGGTTAAAGCTGAGCATTGCTTTTAATAAGTTGGTCAAAATTTTATTAGCAATTACTGATGTAAGTAAATACCAAAAAATAATAATAATAGAACAAAACTAATAAATAATCCCATGCAATGCAAATGACAAATTGAATTTAAGTTCCATAAATTAATCATGCGAGATCCTGAGCTGCTCATGACCGTGAGCTTGGTTAGTATACCAGTTTTACACTCTGCGGAGATTGTACCCTGTACCCACAAGTCGTGTATCCATGTCGCCAGGGTTAGCTAGACCCTTAGACACTACCGAGGTGAATGGCTAGGGATCCCCTACGAGGCCTTTACAAAGTTCCACTAGCTTCCGAAAACCCGCTACAGTTTACGGGAAGAGCACTTGCAAGAATCCCTCGTCAGACCGCCATCACAGCAAAATCAACCCGAGAACCTCCTTGCATGCAACTCCCCTACTGCCCTTGCCCCTTTTGGGTAAGGAAGTCTTCCACTAGCTTTCCTAATTAGTTAGCCAAGGGCGTCCCATTCCACCCTTGTGGTAGCACGTGTTTCTCAAGTTAAGCTCCATGTTCAAATTAAAGATAATGATCTTGACATGAACACAAATAACATAACAGAATAATTGGAACATGGATATAATGAAGTATTAACCCAAAACCAATTAAAGCAATAACAAAAACTACCCATGTGATTCAGGGGTAAACAAGGTAAAAGATAATCAGACTAGGGTGACCTGTTGGGTCCCATCAAAATTAAACCTATGCATTGAATAGTGATAATAAAGAACATTATTGGGTAAACAAAAGTGATCAAGGGCACAACTTGCCTAGGACTTGAGATTCCAGGTACCAACTTGCTTTTTCAAATGACTCGTGACCGCACTGCTAGTCGTAGCAATACAAACAGACATAGTATAGACAAAATTAACATCACACCAAACATAAGAACATACTGCATAATAATGATTTACGTGTCGTAACGAGATCGTGGGTTCAAGAATTTCGAAGATCGGGGTTACGATTAAGGAGTTATGATTTTTACGAGAGATCTATGTGATGAAGCAATTAAAACTAGGTCTTGAGTTGATTTTATAAAGATAATTTAATGAAATAATCAATTCACTTTAATCTTAATTATAACTTTACTAAAGACTATATTTTAATCAAATTATAATCATAAGATCAGAATATCATATTAATATTAGAAAAGTTAATCCAATAAACATAGATTGATCCAATTAGTTACTTAATTATAAAAGTATGGGATATCATATAATCAATAATGCTACTGCGTACTAAATATCTATACGAGGCTAACACAACTTGAACGGGTTGAAACGGAGCTAAAATAAATTAGTTATGATTTTCTGAAGTCTGTATGTGTTTGGTACAAAATTAATTAGGTGATCAAATTTAATATGGGTTCATGTTAAAACAGTGGTACTACAAAATTATAGAAACTGGAATGGATCAATTTGGACTCAATATGAATTTTATATGAATTACACAAGTTATAGGAATTGTTTTACACTAAAAATCCATTTCCATATTTATTTATCCCCCATTAAATAGTCACTGGACCGAGAACTAAATCTATAAAAACACGGGGGCGAAATCATAAGTGTTCCCCAGACTCAGCCCAACCCTAGGGTGGACGGCAAGTTAGTTTCCAATTTCTAGGAGGGCTCCACTGTAAAAAGAGCACTACGAAGGGGTACCAAGCCTCCTGAACTGTCCGATCATGACACAAGGGTTCAGATTAGAACCCCACGCTCCCGAACCGGTATACGATTGTGATCATTGATCAACAAATCTATGGCGCAGATTAGGTTTAAAACAACTCGCAACTCATCCCTCCATTTCCCGATCAACGGTCGCGAATCCCCCAGCCGAACAGATACACATGGCCTGATCCGAGCCGTTAGCGGCTGGATCAACAACACAGACATGTTCTCCCCTAACTACGGTGAACCAGGCAGCAGCGCCGCTCACCTGACGATGACAAACACTCCGGAGCGGTGTGCCCCTACCCCCATCTATTTCATATACGAAAGATGCTACACGAACGGGTAACAACGGTGAATCCGGAGAGGAGAATCACACTAGTGATCGTGCAGCACCACAGTCTGGCCACGATCGCACTGAGTTCCACGGCGGCGCCACAAGTCCGGCGATAAATTCTCGATCCACGGGCGCTCTAATGAATACAATGTTCAGTTCTAAGCTACGAGGGGACAGAGGTGAAGGCGCAGAGGGAATCTCACCCGAGGAAGGCTGCGCAAGACTCCGGTCCACGCGATGGCGCATTCTCCGCCACGGTTCCAGGAATCCGGTGAGTAACACACCCGAACTCCGGTGACCCACACCGCTTATCGCCGTGACGCATGCGCTCCCCAACATATGGCGCTTTGTGACAGAACCTCCCAAGTTATTAGGCCCACCTACAGTTGTCCTTGTCCAGCGGACCTCGGGCAACCCTTTAGATGCTTCTAATCACTTGATAAGTTCGGTATCTGTATTCCTTGCCTTGCTCAAGAGAGTTTCACCCGTCACGCAGATATTACAACACATCAGAGGAACGAATAAGCGGAAGCAATTATAGTAACTTAATTTACATTCATAAGATATAGAAAGAGTGTTATTATTACAGACCAGTAGTATATGAGTGCGGAAATATTATTATTACAAACTCGGGAGGCAAAAACCCCTCCCGCTTAAAAGTATAAAGTTTTTAAAAGGAGGACAACATCCTCCCGAGGTTTCACTCTTGAGGTTCTTCCTTTGGCACCACCTTAGAGCAAAAGCAACAAAAGTTTGCTGCTTCCTCACCTACAACAACATGGGTTCGAAAACCCTGAGTACGAAGTGTACTTTCGAAAGTCTTACCCATCAAAATAAAAGAATCTCAAGGATATGCTGGCTTGAGGGAGTCAAGGTAAGGCTTAATCAAGAATCAAGACTCTGTTTGCAATAATGCTTACTAATAGTGGATCCTTAAAAATCCAGTTTTATTAGCAAGTTAAGTCTTTAGCTGGATCTAGAGTTCTTTCTACCCTAGTTCAAGCACTTGGCCTGTACTAGCCATCTTTTTATCAACCCTTCTTGTTCCCTGGAATGCTACATGTAGGGCAGTGACCAAGTCTTCATGTCCGAGAATTAACGGTGATCTGAATCGATTAATACCCAGCTGGGGATCTCCAATCACACGACATATGTAGCACTTAACCCTTGCATATGTCAACTCGCCACCGGGGTTCTTAAGACCAGATCAGGTTCACGCCAACCGAGAGCACAGATACACCACCGTCCAGGCTCTTGCCACGGAGGGCACACGCTACTCTCGACATCTCTCCACTCCCATTGCATGTTGTCTTATTCTGGTATTAGTCTGCCCGAGGCAAAGCTTACCCGTGATGAGGCATGTGACCAGTTAAAAGGTCCTCAATCATCAAGCCTACATCGACAAGGTACTTAATCGACTCAGACGAAGACACTACACCGAGACTCTCTTCTTGTGCAAGTCACCCACCCAGTCTCAGCTTTGTCATTTCATCCCAAAGTTTGCTACCTGACAGAGGTACATCTTTTCCGATGTTGAACCCATCATGGCCATGATGGATCCACCATCAAGTTTTATTTTTTGAAAACATCCCATCCCACTTGAAGGATCATCTTTTGTCAAAACAAAACATTTTATTTTTCTAGAGCAAGACTAAGCATCAGAAAAAACTTTTCATAAAATAGGTGATCGAGGAAAGGTAATTAAACTTCCAAGGAAGGAAATGCATCAATTGTTTAGCACACAACACCTATCACCTAATGCATCAAGCAAGTATGAAAGATTTTAAAATAGCAAGGAGGTGGCAAATGCATTGGGGCTTGCCTTGTGTTATAGGAGAGTCGGGCTCTGATCCACAAATATCAAAATAAAAAGCAGTTCCCGGCAGGTGGGTCTTCAGGTGGTGGTGGTGCAACTCCTTCTTCAACCACTACTTCTTCTTCATTCTCTATATATATCATATATAACCATGAATGCTCATGTAATGCTTATGAAAATGCAATAATAAAGGTACATCATATTAGTACTTGAATACAATTTTCCTTCACGGTTCTCTAGAAAACTAGGGTCGGGCTCTGCTCCACAAATATCGAAATAAAAGCAGTTCCCGGAAGGTGGGTCTTCAGGTGGTGGTGGTGCAACTCTTTCTTCTTCAACCACTACTTCTTCGTTCTCTATATATATCATATATAACCATGAATGCTCATGTAATGCTTATGAAAATGCAATAATAAAGGTACATCATATTAGTTTTTTAATACAATTTTCCTTCGCGGTTCTCTAGAAAACTAGGGTCGGGCTCTGCTCCACAAATATCGAAATAAAAGCAGTTCCCGAAAGGTGGGTCTTCAGGTGGTGGTGGTGCAACTCCTTCTTCTTCAACCACTACTTCTTCTTCGTTCTCTATATATATCATATATAACCATGAATGCTCATGTAATGCTTATGAAAATGCAATAATAAAGGTACATCATATTAGTTCTTGAATACAATTTTCCTTCGCGGTTCTCTAGAAAACTAGGGTTTGTGGAGTCAGTATTTTAGTTGATAGGGCACGCACTACTTAGAAGTTTAGGGTTTTGGGGTTTAGGTATCAAACGTTGTCCAAATCATGTCTAACTTCACCCAAGGTTTCTAAATATCATTTAAAGCTTATCCAAAGAGTTTGGTGATTTTTGGAGTTACTAAATAATTTTTAAAATTCTAGAGGTATAGGTTTAAGCTCTTTTAAATATTACATAATTTTTTGTTTGAACTAAAACTCCTAAAACTATTTTTATTAAATACTATAGAAATTTAGGAGACTAACAAAATTGGTCTCATATTTTTAGCATTTTCCTGGAATTTTCTATGGATTTTCTAATTTTGGAAGAAAAAGAAAAGGAAACAAATCAACAGTGATGGGCTCAATCTAGCCCGAGACGGCCCACGACAAGCAAAAATGCGCCCGCGCGCTCCCGCGGTGTCGGGTTTACACAGAGGGCCCTGACGATTTGAAAAACGAGCAAATAGTCCCTCGCACTATTTGTTTGAGTCACTGACAAATGCAGATAGGCCCTCCTCCTTTTTCTTCATAACTCTCGGTCCTCGACGGCGAACGGCGCCAGGCCAAGCTCCGGCGAGCCTGTACTGGCCAAGACATGTAATGGCCGGTGCTCTAACTTGGTTGATACCTAATTCAACATCTAACAATCGTTTCCCCATGATCAATTGCACGGTTCGAGCTCCCAACCTCTCTGCTCACGGTGACCACACAATCCGGGGACAATTCAAAGTGTTCCCGGTGATCTAATGGGTTCTAGCTTAATTGTTCGGGTCGAGAAGCATCAAGGGCACATAAGGGTACTGAAACAAGAGAGCAGAGGACCTGAACGGACCTGTAGCACGATGGCCACGGCGAGGTGCTCACGCGGCGGTATGTAGACCGATTTGGGGATAATGGGCAATTAGGCAGCTCTGGTGGACAATTAGAGGCAAGTGCTGGTGCGTTGGACGCGTAATTACCTAGCGGAGTTCCCTGAGGCTTCAATTTATAGCACGCAAAGGTGGTGGTGCTCAATTCGGAGGAGAAGTGCCGGTGACCGAGGAGAGGGGTGAGTCACTACGGCGATCAACCGTGGCGATCGCAGGGCAAAGAGCTATGGCGGTCACTAGGCAGTCACTACAGCTCACGATGACGCGATAAATGTCCTAAGGCATGGCGTCCCCATGGTGAATGGCGAACATGCCGGTGATGGCCGCTCGGCCATGTCACCGGTGCGAACAGATGAATAATCGAGCGCATAGTACTTCCAAGCTCATCCGCGGCAAGATCTTTTACCCGGGGATCGTTATCCACGTTTATCCAAGCGTGAATCGCAGCGTTGGCACGAATCCGCGTGCAAGATCACCGGCGGCGAGGTGCACTGCACCTGTGATTATATCCAGTGCACTGTACCATCAGTTTCTCATTCAGTCATCCTGACATACCACTTTGCAGAGCCTAGATCTCAAATTTTCATGTGAGTACTTACTATCCATCTTTAACAAAGTTGTAGCTCAACCAACCAGCTACAAATCGACTATAGTAACTATCCTCAATCGAGCACTAGATCCTATTCCAATTTGACCCAAAAGTCTTGCCAATGTCACTAGTGACCTTAATTCAGTTATGAGTGTGACTTACAGCACAACTTTGAGCTCATTTTTCTTCAAACTTTGTATGTGATCATAGCTTAGTTACTTAAGCAAAGTTGCACTCCTATTATAGCTCTACAAGTTTGATGTGTCGACCCTAGGCAAATTCCATGTATTTTTAAAAATACAAAGCTCCAAAGTCAGCCCTATTCAACTGATTTTAGACTTAGGCATATGGAGTGAATGAGGGGCTTTTTGCACTTAAGTGCAAATCTCATCTTTTGACTTGGAAATCCTTAAATGTGTGAAGCATATGATTTGAGGTGCCCTAATACCTTGGTTTTTGCACCTTGGTCCAAAAGTGCACCAATTTTATACTTAGCCCCCTAGGGTTTTAATTTAGGGTTTTCTAGGGGTCTTTTCAGGGTTTTGGCACTTTTAGGGTTTGGATGCCACTCAAGTCCATTAAATGATATATCTTATGATCATTTCTAATTAGTTTTGAAGTTTTCTCATGCTTGGGCTTTATTGTCACTCCTAAGCCTAGTTTAGGGTTAAGTACCCTACCCTAGGGTTTCACACATAACAAGTCACACCAATACAACTTATTTGAAATTTTTGCCTAGTGAATGCACTCTAAGTGTATCAAACACATGATATGCTAATTCTCATGATGTTATGCTCAAGTTTTAGTGACAGTAACACTAGGGGTGTTACATCCTTCCCCCCATAAAAGAATCTCGTCCCGAGATTATAAGTCCTAGGGCAAGTAGTGGAAAAGGATACGCGACATATTTTTATTTCCTTATTTCTTGTACAAGGCAGGGGGTGGTATGGGGTCTACTCCTCTTTTACAACAATTGTACATATCTCATAAAATACATGAAGCTAAAAAGCCTGGGAAATTCTTTTCTAAAAAGTCTTGGGTTTCCCATGTAGCTTCATCTTCAGTGTGTTGGTTCCATTGTATCTTATAAAATTTGAGAGTTATTCTTTGGGTAACCCTATCCTTTTGATCCAGGACTCGAATAGGATGTTCCGAGTATGTTAAGTCTGGTTCCAAGGTAACATCCATCACCTTAATGGTTCGATCTGGAACCCGAAGACACTTCTTCAATTGGGACACATGGAACACATTGTGTATTGCAGACAATGTTTCAGGTAGTTGGAGTCGGTACGCCACTGGTCCACATTGTTCAAGAATGAGAAATGGACAAATGTATCGAGGTGCAAGTTTTCCTTTTACCCTGAAACGAGATACCCCCTTCATTGGTGATACTTTCAGATACACATGATCTCCGACTTGAAAGTACAAGGGTTGGCGTCGTTTGTCTGCATAACTCTTTTGTCGAGCTTGTGCTTCTTTCAAATTATGTATAATTCATTGAACTTTTTCTTTCGTTTCTTTAACCATATCAGGCCTGAAGAACCACCTTTCTTTGGGTTCAGACCGATTCAATGGAGTACGGCACTGTCGTCCATATAAAGCTTCAAAAGATGCCATCATGATACTTTCTTGATAACTATTGTTATATGAAAATTCTGCTAGTGGTAATCAATCATCCCATTTCTGCGGAAACTCTAAAACACATGCTCGCAACATGTCTTCAAGTATCTGGTTCATTCTCTCAGTCTGCCCACTTGTTTGGGGATGATAGGCCGAACTGTGAATCAACTTAGTACGCAAAGATTTGTGGAGTTCTTCCCAGAATTTGAATACAAATTGGGGTCCACGGTCTGACACAATTGTTTTTGGGATCCCGTGCAGACTAAGAATACGAGCAATGTAAATTTCCGCATATGTGATTACTGGATACTTTACCTTGACTAGAAGAAAGTGGGCAATCTTTGTAAGTCGATCAATGATAACCCAGATGGAATCAAACCCTTTTGCTGTCCTGGCTAATCCCACAATTAAGTCCAGGCTAATGTCCTCCCATTTCCAAGTCGGATGGGCAAAGATTGCAGTGGACCAGCAGTCTTCATGTGTATGGCTTTGACCTGTCTACAAGTGTCGCATCTCGCCACATAGCGTGCAATTTCGATCTTCATTTTTGTCCACTAATAATGTTGCTTTAAATCATGATACATCTTAGTGCTTCTGGGATGAATGGAATATCGACTAAGATGTGCTTCATCTAAAATTTGCTGGCGGACGTCATCATTCTTAGGCACAACTATGCGGTTATTAAACCATACTATGCCTTGATCATCCTTTCTGAAATAGTTTGCTTTACTGGCCTTTATTTTCTCATGAATGTGTTTCACACCCTTATCACTTCTTTGTGCATCAACAATCTTTTGTAGAAGGATTGGCTCAAGCTTCAATTGATTTAAGGTTCCATGTTGAATCATTCTCAGGTTTAATTTCTACATTTCTTGGCATAATGTGATGTCAGAAGTTTTCACTATAAGACAATGGCAGGAAGCATTGCGACTTAGTGCATCTGCCACCACGTTCGCCTTGCCTGGGTGATAGTGAATTTCTAATTCATAATCCTTAATCAGCTCAAGTCATCTCCTCTGCCTCATATTTAATTCTGACTTGGTAAAAATGTACTTCAAGCTTTTATGATCTGTATATATATGGCAGATATTTCCCAGCAGATAATGACGCCATATTTTAAGGGCATGAACCACGACAGCTAATTCTAAGTCATGAGTTGGATAATGTTCCTCATGCCGACGCAACTGTCTTGAAGCATATGCTATTACTCATCCTTCTTGCATTAAGACACAACCGAGACCACAGCCTGATGCATCACAATACACATCAAAAGGCTTTTCAATATCCGGTTGAGCCAATACCGGAGCAGTGGTCAATAATACCTTCAGCTGCTCGAAGGCTTCGTTGCATCTTGAGGACCAGTTAAATTTCATATCATTCTTCAATAGACTTGTGATTGGCTTCACAAGCTTAGAGAAATCCGGGATAAATCGGCGGTAATAGCCAGCCAGCCCAAGCAAACTTCGAACCTGATGCACAGTGGTTGGTGGTTTCCACTCTAGAATATCCTTGACCTTGCTGGGATCAACCGCAATCCCATTTGCAGATAGTACATGTCCTAGAAATTGGATTTCTTCTAGCCAAAATGCGCACTTGCTGAATTTAGCATACAGTTGATGTTCCCTTAAGCGCGTTAATACGATCCGTAGATGCTGAGCATGCTCCTCTTCATTCTTCGAATAAATCAAGATATCATCAATGAAGACCACCACAAATTTGTCCAACTCAGGCATAAATACCGAGTTCATCAAATAAGTGAAGTGGGAAGGAGCATTCGTTAATCCGAAAGACATAACCAAATATTCAAATAATCCGTACCGCGCAGTGAATGCGGTCTTGGGTATACTTTGGGTCGGAAACGGATCTGATGATAGCCCGAACTGAGGTCAATTTTGGAAAATACCCGAGCTCCGGTAAGCTGATCGAATAAGATATCAATCCGGGGAAGAGGGTACTTATTCTTGATTGTGACCTCATTAAGGGGTCTGTAATCCACGCACATCCGAAGCGATTGATTCTTCTTCTTGATAAAGATTGCGGGACAACCCCAAGGTGACGAAATAGGCCGGATGAATCCCTTCTCTAGTAGATCTTGTAATTGAATCTTGAGCTCTACCAACTCATTTGGAGGCATTCGGTATGACCTTCTAGAAATATGAGCCGTACCGGGCTTTAGTTCAATCACAAACTCTACATCTCTTTCGGGAGGTAATCCACGCAGATCTTCCGGAAAGACATCCAGGAATTCACGTACTACCGGAATATCTTGGATTTCCGGCATGATAGCTTCATAGACTCTGCCAAATGGTTTGGTTGGAATGGCTACAGGGATGGACAAAAGAACCTCTTCATGGCCATAGCTCAACCTGATGGTTCTCAGATCAGTGTTGAGGATAGCTTTGTGCTGGGCTAACCAATTCATGCCCAAAATTACATCTATATCTTGGCCTTTCAGAACAATCATGTTGGTGGGAAAGTCCCATTCAGCCAATGTTACGGGCACATGGAAAGCCACTTCTTTAGTGAATATTTGTCCCCCAGGCGAATGAATAATAAACCCTTCCCTTGATTGAATGCAAGGAATGCAATATTTCTCCACAAATTTCTTGCTTATGAATGTATGCGAAGCACCAGAATCAAAGAGAATGATTACTGCGTGATTAGCCACAAGAAATGTATCCATCATAACTGGTTCTCCCTCCGGTGTAGTGGCCACTTGTGTGTAGTATATTCGCCCAGTCTTCTTTATATTCTTGCCCGCTGCATTATTTATCGTAATTCCCTTGCCTTGATTTGAGCTCCCTGAGTTCTGCTGATTGTTGGATCTGTTCTGCCTTGGATATGGGTAGTCTTTGATAAAATGTCTAGACTTCCCACAATTGAAGCAGCCAGTTGAGGAACTAGGGAGGGCGGGAAAATGAGCAATAGGGGCACTCGGCTGAGTTGTTGAAGTGGGGGCAGTGGCAGGGCGAATGAAGACAGGTTGTTTAAATGGGTAGGAGGGTGGACGAGGTGAAGAACGGTTTTGATTGAAAGCTCGGATTACCAACCTTGGTCGCTTTTCAGGCCCCTGATTGGACCTGTCACCTCTGAATCCCTTCGATTTTCCTGGGCTAGTGTTCTTTGCTTCTACTACCAGCATTTTGCTGGCAGCCTTGCTATAGGAGAGATCTAGGCAGGTGGCAATCTTTCTTTGAAGTCGATCGTTGAGGCCTCTCAGGAAGCAATTCCTCTTTTTCAGGTCAGTATTAACTTGATCAATTGCATATTAGGATAAATGATTAAATTTGTTGAGATACTGCATAACAGTATCTCCCCCTTGCTTGAGTCGCATGAATTCCTCCTGTTTCATGTGCAGCACTCATTCTGGAATATAGTGCTCACGAAACGCTAATCTAAATTCATCCCACATGACCTGATGTCCGGCAGGTTGAATGGCCACATAATTTCCCCACCAAGTACTTGCAGGGCCTCTTAGCTGTTGAGCAGCGAACATCGGCTTCTGGGTCTCGGTATAGCGGATTAGTCCAAATTTCTGCTCTATAACCCGTACCCATTCGTCGGCCTCCAGAGGGTCTTCGGCTTTAACGAAGAGTGGGGGATGGGTTTCAGAGAAGTCCAGGTATGAAGTCTCACGTGGTCCCTATGGATAAGCCCTTCTGCCTTGTTGCTGAAATCGATTTCCCGCCATTTCACGCAGAAAGCGGGTATTGTCAGCGGTCGCATTGACCAAGGCAGCGATAGCCTCGGCCAATGTTGGCGGTACATGCGGTGGATTGGCGTGTCTTCCCGACCACGGGAAGTACCGGCGCTATCATGTGCACGAGTCCTGGATGGCATCTGAGGCAAAGAAATATTTGGGAAAATATAACATGCTGATACACACCATCATTTTACATTACCAAGATGTAATGATACAGACTCATATGTACAACATGACTTTATTACCTATTTTACATTAGTATTAGATCTAAACTATACTACTCTAGTTTTTATCGTCCTTGGTTGCTTCACTGTCTGTTGTAGGGGACCGTTCGTCAGCCAGGTTCATAGAAGGAGGGGGTTTAAAAAGGTCCAATTCCCCACCAAGTCCTTCACCTGCTGTTCCAGAGGGTCCGGCTCCCATTCCAACAGGGTCGGCAAGTACGTCTGGGTGCAATCGAGAATACAGTTCATGGACTTCCTCATGTAATGTATTGCAATACACCTGCAAGTTGTCAACGACCGCGCTAAGCTCTGCCACACGAGCACGAGCTTTGGCTTCCCGGTCCGAAGCAATGGAACGTGAGTTGACAGCCCAGTCGATTGCCAAATCCCGTTCAGCAAGCTCGTCTTGCAGATGTCTAACGTCAGCTCTTAACTCATTTATACGCTGACCATCTTCTACCCACACCCTGTTTCTGTGACGTAGCTCCGTCCTAAGCTGCTCCACTTGGGCTTCTAGGTCTCCGATGGGGTCCGTTGCTGCTCTCTTCATGCCTTGGAGCCAGCTGATGCCGAGGTACGCCAATAGGTCCGTTGGACTTACGTGCGGTTTTCCTCGTGCGCGGCGGCATATCTCCATAAGGGGGAAACTTTATTAGTATAGTTTTTACACATGATGCATGCATAATTACGGAATCAACTTTCATTGATTCACAACCTCCTATATATTGCACTCTGTTACCTAGTCTTATACAAGAAGTACTTAGAAAGTGGCAAGGTGAGATTGAAAGAAATTTTCTTAGATAAGGATTTGAAAATTCTTTTTGAAATGCCTTATAATATCTGAAGAGATGGGCTTCGCTCCGATGCCAGCTGTGACAGAACCTCCCAAGTCATTAGGCCCACCTACAGTTGTCCTTGTCCAGTGGACCTCGAGCAACCCTGTAGATGCTTCTAATCAATTGATAAGTTCGGTATCTGTATTCCTTGCCTTGCCCAAGAGCGTTTCACCCGTCACGCAGATATTACAACACATCGGAGGAACGAATAAGCGGAAGCAATTACAGTAACTTAATTTACATTCATAAGACATAGAAAGAGTGTTATTATTACAGACCAGTAGTATATGAGTGCGAAAATATTATTATTACAAACTCGACCGGCAAAAACCCCTCCTGCTTAAAAGTATAAAGTTTTTAAAAGGAGGACAACATCCTCCCGAGGCTTCACTCTTGAGGTTCTTGCTTTGGCATCACCTTAGAGCAAAAGCAACAAAAGTTTGCTGCTTCCTCACCTACAACAACATGGGTTCGAAAACCCTAAGTACGAAGTGTACTTTCGCAAGTCTTACCCGTCAAAATAAAAGACTCTCAAGGATATGCTAGCTTGAGGGAGTCAAGGTAAGGCTTAATCAAGAATCAAGACTCTGTTAGCAAAAATGCTTACTGATAGTGGATCCTTAAAAATCCAGTTTTATTAGCAAGTTAAGTCATTACCTGGATCTAGAGTTCTTTCTACCCTAGTTCAAGCACTTGGCCTATACTAGCCATCTTTTTATCAACACTTCTTGTTCACTGGAATGCTACGTGTAGGGTGTGGCGGAACTGCCCGAATTATTCCAACTTAAGTGTCCAAGTCCCGCCTTAGAGGCTAGACCACACTTAAATGGGAATAACCCGTCAATCCCTCGGATCTAGTCCGACACGGCCACTGACAGGATCAAGTACCACAATCTCACTCGAAGGTGAGTCACAGAGCAAATACAATAAAGCATAAAACCATACATGTCACAATGTTAAATTATTACATCACCATCATCATCATCGGAGTTTTTTTTTTGCAAAAGTAACCATCATTGTTCGAAGTGCAGCGGAAATAAACTAACGGTAAATAAATAGAGAGATGGGGAAGCCTGTCCCATCACTCCTCATGCTCCTCCTCGGCTGAGGCAGGGTCCCACTCGACAGTCCAACCCGGTGGCAGGGTGGTCGGCCAAGTTATCCCAGCAACCATCTCCTCCAGAGAACCTGTGAAAATTTTGCCACAAGCAAGGCTGAGTATACTAATACTCAGCTAGACTTACCCGGTGTGAGGAGTCTACTCCTCTACCTCTAGACATGCAGCTGTTTGGCTGTGGGGGTTTGGTTGCCAAAAGCACTAGCTGAGTTTCTAATCAAGATTTTAACTTAGTCAAAGTTAAGTGTGACTCTCTTAAGGCTAAAAATGTACTATCTATTCATACAAGGTAGCAAACATTTTAGCAATCAACATCTTATATCATCTCCGCATCATTCCACTTGTTACTCAATGTAGCAGCATGGATCAAGCAGTCTCATTAGCTGCGAGAAGCAGACGATTCGAATCGAGTTTTTATCCTTGCAAGGTAAACCTAAACACACGACATGTAGGGGCACTCCGTCCCCACACATATCAACCGTCCCCATCGATTCCCTGGCAACAGATCAGGGCTCACCGCCTTGGCGTGCAATGCCCCACTGACCCCGACTGGCCGTCGTGCAGTGGCCGCACTTGTACCCACCATAACCGGAATGGGAGACCTCGTCTCAGGTCGCGTGAGGGGTAAAGTCTGCGGGCAGGTTCACTCAGGTACTAGGCTTACCGATTTACCATATTTCTCGGTATGTGTTTAGTACATTCAAACGCTTGACTCACGGTACCACACCTTAATCCTTATTCACATTTTATTCCGTGGACAACCGATCCCCATGGATCGTTGTCCACAAACCAGCATCAGTATGATATGAGAGTGGGTACAATCAATGTCCTGGCCTCGCGCGAGTGCTAGAAAAATCACTCGACTTCTACCGAGATCCTACTTTATGAAGCAGCTACTCGTCTTAGCATACTAGTATTCATCTCAAAAGGGAATCCTGAGTTCATGCAACTAAGGTTCCAAACAACTCCTACACTTAAGTGCACAGTACAAGCCTACAAACATTAAGTGTAGTAAAATAGCATATATAAACGGTTATGCATAAAACCGGGGCTTGCCTTCCAAAGCAGTGGCAGGCAGGTCCTCTGGTGCTGGCTCTGGTGCTGGATCTGGGGCTACCTCCTGAGCAGCTCCTTGCTCCGGCACGAGGATGTACTCTCCGTCCGCAAGATTACAGTCTATCGAAATGCAATGAACATGTATGTCATGGTTATGCAAGATTTAAGAACATTATGCTAAAGAAAGTAAGTTAAGAATTTACTTAGGGTTTCCTGGTTCTGTGGGGCTTCTAGTGTATACATAGACTTTGACTTATTACCCTTTAAGCTTAGGTTTTCATTAGGGATAACATAGTGGATTTGCATTGCTTCATAGATTTTTAGGGGGCAAATTTACAAAGGTCTTAGGATGACATCAATTTTCATTATTCATTTTCCTTTCTTTAATTTCCATTTGGGGTTTCTAGTGCAGGTTTGAACTACGACAGTGTTTTAAGAAGTTCCAAAAATTCTGTAAAAATTACAGTGGGTTGTCACTGGCTATTTTAGCTTGTTTTTAGAATTTGAGGCTTAAAGTATAAAAGTTAGGCCTTAAACAAAAATAACAAAAGTTAGGCAAAAAGGGGCACTTTACACTACACCTCCTAGTTAGGGGTAGGTTCTGTTCTAAAGGTTATTTTTGCTGGCATCCTCTGGTGATAATAGGTCTTTGTGCTAAAAATCACAGGAAACTAAGGGGTGGTTATTTAGTTATGCTTTTCTTAAGTTTCATGTCAAAAAGGCTCTTTCTACTACATTACTATTTAAAAAATGTCAAACAGCAGATTTCATATTTTTCCTAAGTTCCTTCTAATAAAACAATAGTTATCCCAAGGGTGGGGGTGTTTTCACCTTGGGGTTATTTTTGTGGAGTTTTTCTAAGTTATCCTTGTTTTATTAATTTAAAAAAAAAATCTTAATTCTTTTATACTAAAACAGGGTATGATATATTTTTCTAGTGAACTACATTAACTAAGTATCTTAACAAAAATAGGGGTGCCCTCTGGTTCAATATTTGTGTCACTTTTCCTATTTTTCTTAAACTTTAAGCATATTTGGAATAAGGGGTTAAAACTAACTTAATGTAATGGACAGAGGGGTTTAACATTTTTAAACAGGTTAGTAGGTGAATATAAACTTCTCCAAATTTTCCTAACCTTAGTCAAATAGCCTAACTATTTTTCTTACTATTATTTATCTTTTGGCCTAAGTTAATATTAAATCAGAACTTTTAAGTTTTCCACAGCACCAAGGGTTTTTATATTTTTCCTAAATAGGTTACATGATTTAGAGTCTGGCAAAATTGATTTGACCAAAAATGGATAAACCAAACAGGAGTTATGGGTTTTTAAAGTTTCTGTTTGAATTTAAATTAGGTTTTAGTTAAGTTTTCCTGGAAAAACAGTTTGCGCCGAGGCCCCTGGGTTTAAAACAATTCAAACCTCGCAGATCTACCCTTAAGGCACTATTCACTTGAGTCTCTGACCTTTCACTTAACCCCCTGGGTTTCTCTCCCTCTCACCCGCAGTCCCTCCCTCCATTGAAACAGTAGCCGCGGAAAAAGAAAGGGCGGCGCGGCTTACCGGCGGCGAGGGAGTTCCGGCGAAGTGTAGGGTTGGCTCGGGGAGGGTCTGGCGATCACGTCGAGGTACGGCTCGTCGTCTGGGATGGCCGGAATCGCCCGGTCCACGTGAGCAGGCGGGCGAGCTCGTCGGCGGCGTGTGCTCCGGCCTATCCACGGCGGCATAGTTCAATCCAAGGGCATAGGGAGCTTCGTGGAGGTCCAAGGAGTCTAACCGTGCAAGGAATCGAAGAGAGGTGCACGGTGTACCTCGGTCCACGGTTGCCGGCGGTCGGTTGAAGTCCGGTGACCTTGGGCCGGCCTCTCCGATGAAGCAGAGCCCGATTCCTCGCTCGGGGAGCTTCACGGAGACGGGCACAGTCTTCTCCGAGGGCTGGACGGGGTTGGGAATGGCTGGGTTGGCCGGTCGACGGTGGCAGGGGCTCGGGTGGCCGCGGGCGCGTCGCGCATGGGCAAACGGCGGCGAACTGAGCTCCGGCGAGGCTTGAGCGCGTGCGGAGGGGTACGGCCAAAGCTCCTGGGCGTTTTATAGCCGCGGACGCGGACCAGGGCACCGGCTTGGCTCGGGCGCGGCGCGGGGCGTGCTCGGGCGTGCTCTGGCGCGGCAGACGGCGTCGAACACGTGGCGGTTTGTTTCTTCCAGTGTTCAAATGTCGCCAGAGGTCGCAACCGTGCGAATCTTTGCAAAGGTCCGGCGCAGACCTCTTCCTGGCACCTAGGGCTGTCACTCAACTGTGAGACGCCGGGGCAGATACGGCCTAGGGAGGGAGATCTTCGGGTGCCAAATCAGGTGTGTCACACTGAGCACTTCGCGACAAAAGCCATGCCATGGCATGTCAAACGTCCGAGTCTCGAGCTCAACTTTTTCCAGTGGGTGCCCTAAGTGGTATTGCACATTTTTGGTATAGAACCCAAGTGGTTTTGGCGCCATTTTTGAAGTGAACACGGTTGATCTTTGATTTAGGGCTAAAATGGGACTTAGAGGGAATTAGAGAGCTCTAGCTCTCTCTCCACTTGGAGATTTGAAATGGGGTTTCCCTAGGGGCCTTTTTGTAATGTTTCCCTCCCCTAATTGATGGTTATAATGTTGCTTAGGGTTTGGGTAAAGATTACCCATGCTTTGCACATTTGCTCACTCTCTTTCCCCTCTTATCCATGGTTTGGGAGTTAGGGTTTAAGAGAGGCCTAGGGTTCTTTCCCCCTCTCCCAAGGTGATAATTGCACACAATTAGAGTAATGCCCTTGGTCATTCCCAACTCTTGGTAAAAACTTAGTTTCCAAAGCCCCTTATACTTTTGCTCCTTAAGTTCTTCCACATGTGATCATAGTCTTGAGTGCCAAAGTGTGCTCCAGCCAGGGTAACACCTGGGGTGTTACAGCCCTCCCCCCTTAAAGGAATCTCGTCCCGAGATTTTAGGTAGAGTCCCTTGGAGGGTGCTGGAAGGTGTGTTGGTGCTACTCTTTCTTTATACTCAAGTTTCTCTTGTTAACTGCTCTTCGAATGTCATTCTCTTTGCAACTTCAGAAGGAAGCCCTTCTTAAGTTAAATCCACAACTTAGACTATCCTTGTTATCTAAGTTTTTCTTATAATTGCTTTCAAAGGGCAAGTGGGGGTGGGGTTCTGGGGTTACATACCGACTCCTTTGGGTAGAAAGTCGGGGAAGCGAGAGCGTAGAAAATCCTCAGTCTCCCATGTAGCTTCTTCTGCTGAATGGTGACTCCACTGAACCTTATACATTCTGACCGACCTTGCCCGAGTTGATCTCTCCTTTTGATCTAACACCTTGACGGGGTACTCTTGATAGGACAAGTCTGGTTCTATCTCAATGTCTGGTTCCGGAAGTATTTCAGTGGGTAGACGAACGCATTTCCGCAGTTGAGATACATGGAACACATTATGAACTGTTGACATGTGAGGTGGCAATTCCACTTGATAGGCTACGGGTCCACAAGCCTCCTTGATCTCGTAGGGTCCGATATAGCGAGGAGCTAACTTGCCCTTGATCCCGAATCTCTGAACACCCTTGGTGGGTGATACCTTAAGATATACATGATCTCCCACCTCAAACTGTAGAGGCTTCCGCCTCTTATCATGATAGCTCCTTTGCCTGGCCTGAGCAGCTTCCAAGTTCTTGGTAATGACCCTGACCTTTGCCTCTGCCTCGAGTACTAAGTCTGGCCCAAAAATTTCCCTTTCTCCTGCTTGAGACCAATTGAGTGGGGTCCTACACCTTCTCCCATACAATGCCTCAAAAGGTGCCATCCTCAGACTAGACTGATAGCTGTTATTGTAAGAAAACTCTGCCAAGGACAGACACTTGTCCCAATCATTCCCGTAGTGTAGTGCACATGCTCGCAACATGTCTTCCAATATTTGATTCACTCTTTCTGTTTGACCATCAGTTTGAGGGTGATATGCTGAGCTTCGGATGACATGGGTTCCAAGTGACTCTTGCAATTGCTCCCAAAATCGGGCCACAAATGGTGCTCCTCTGTCAGATATAATGGTCTTGGGAATACCATGCAACCTTACTATCTGATCAATATAAATTTCAGCGTACTTCTCTGCCCTGTGGGTGGTATGCACTGGCAAGAAATGAGCAGTCTTAGTCAACCTGTCCACGATAACCCAAATAGAATCATGGTGCCTGGAGGTATTGGGTAATCCCACTATAAAGTCCATGCAAATGTCCTCCCATTTCCAAGATGGTATGGGAAGGGGTTGCAGAGGGCCTGCTGCCTTCAAGTGATTAGCCTTTATCCTCTGACAAGTGTCACACTCGGATATGTACTTGGCAATTTCCCTTTTCATTCTAGTCCACCAATATAAAGATCTGAGGTCATGGTACATCTTGGTGCTACCAGGGTGCATAGAGAATTTGGAAAGGTGAGCTTCATCTAGTATCTTCTTTCTGAGCTCAGGGTCCTTAGGAACAACCAATCGATCTCCAAACCATAGAATTCCCTTGCTGTCCTGTCGGAAACACTTGTATTTCTCTGCCTTTTGCTTGATCATATCCTTGATAACCTGAACACCCTTATCCTCAACCTGTGCCCTGACTATCTGTTCTTGCAATGTGGGCTCCACTGAGATGTAGCTTAGGTCACCCGCAGAAACAACTTCCAAGTTCAATCTGCACAATTCATCACACAGGGTGGTCACTCCTACATCCATGCTCATGCAATTGCACTGGGCCTTTCTGCTCAAGGCATCTGCCACAACATTGGCCTTTCCTGGGTGGTAATGTACCTCTAAATCATAGTCCTTGATTAACTCCAACCATCTCCTTTGCCTCATGTTCAGATCTGCCTGAGTGAAGATGTATTTGAGACTCTTGTGATCAGTATAGATGTTACAGTGAGCTCCCATCAAGTAGTGTCTCCATATCTTAAGAGCATGAACTACAGCTGCCAATTCTAGATCATGTGTAGGGTAGTTCTGCTCATGGGGCCTGAGTGCTCGGGAAGCATAAGCAATCACTCTGCTCTCTTGCATCAAGACACATCCCAAACCAGTGCCAGAAGCATCACAGTAAACTTCAAATGGCTTGGTGTTGTCAGGTTGAGCTAGCACTGGGGCTGTTGTCAAATGTTGCCTTAAGGTATGGAAGGCATCCTCACACTTTTGACTCCACTCAAATTTGACTCCCTTCTTCAACAGTTCAGTCATTGGTTTGGCAATTCTGGAGAAATCCGGAATAAACCGTCGATAATACCCTGCCAATCCCAGAAAACTCCGAATCTGCTTCACTGTAGTCGGGGGTTTCCAATCCATCACCTCCTGCACCTTCTCAGGATCAACTGATACCCCATCTTGAGAAATTGTATGACCCAAGAATTTGATTTCCTTCAGCCAGAACTCACACTTACTCAGCTTAGCATACAACTGATGATCACGCAGCCTCTGAAGTACAGTATGCAAGTGTTTGGTGTGCTCGGCTTCGTTCTTGGAATAAACCAGGATATCATCAATGAAAACGACCACAAACTTGTCCAATTCTGGCATAAACACTGAATTCATCAGGTACATAAAATAAGCCGGGGCATTGGTCAGCCCAAAAGACATCACCAGAAACTCATACAGTCCATATCTGGTAGAGAAAGCCGTCTTGGGAATATCGCTGGCACGGATCTTGATCTGATGGTATCCCGAGCGAAGGTCTATCTTGGAGAATACCTTGGCTCCTACCAACTGATCAAACAGAACATCAATGCGAGGCAACGGGTATTTGTTCTTTATAGTCACCGCATTGAGAGGACGGTAGTCAACACACATCCTCAAACTCTCATTCTTTTTCTTCACAAACAATGCTGGACATCCCCATGGTGAAGTGCTGGGACGAATAAACCCCTTATCCAACAACTCTTGCAGTTGCTTCTTCAATTCTGCCAACTCCGCGGGAGGCATCCTATAGGGTCTCTTGGAGATAGGAGCGGTCCCGGGTTGCAATTCGATGGCGAACTCAATATCTCGGTTAGGTGGCATCCCTGGCAATTCATCCGGAAAAACATCTGGGTAGTCACAGACCACTGGGATCTTTTCCACTGGGGAATCTATCATAACGAAAGCACAAGAACGGGTGCATCCCTGATCGGGCAAATATAATGTAGTTTCACCACAGGTTGGCGAGTGCACCTCAATGGCCCTGGCTGCAATATCAATAACTGCTCGATGCCTGGTTAACCAGTCAGTTCCCAATATAATATCCACACTATCCAACCCCAAAATGAGGAGGGTGGTTTTAATTATTAGACTACCAAACTTTATGGGCACGTGTCTGTTAATTTGATAGGTGGCAACCCTGCCTCCTGGTGTTGAAATTGTAATGCCCCCATCGGTGTGGTGAAAGGGCAACTGGCATTTGGCACTAAACTTGGCACTGATAAAACTATGTGATGCACCAGAAGCAAATAGAATAATAGCAGGATAATTCAAAACTGTAAAGATACCAGTCATGACGGGTGCTCCCTCTGGAATATCAGCCATGGTGGTGAAGTTCAGCCTGCCTTGCCTCACTTGCACCTTCTGCCTCTTGCCTTGGGCCTGATTAGCATTCTGCCCCTGCCTCTGCTGGTTCCTGGGGCAATTCTTGGCATAATGCCCAGTATTGCCACAAGTGAAGCACCTGTTGTCATTGGCTTGGCGGTACTGCTGCTGCTGATTATTCCGCTGTGCTGGAAATTGGTTGCGGTTGGGTGCCTGCTGCTGCTGTTGCTGAGGTCGGATTACCCATCGCCCTTGCTGCTGTTGGGGTCCCCTGCCCTGGGTGTCAGACACAATCCGGAAACGCTGTGGCTGAGCTGAGGGTCCTGCCACAGGGGTCTTCCTCTTTTTCTCTGCCTGCCGAGCTGAAATGCAGTCCTCCTGGGAGATAGCCATGTTTACCAACTCATTGTAACTGTTGGCCCTGACGGTGTTGAGACGATCCCGGAGCTTAGTGCTGAGCCCCCTTCTGAATCTGTCCCTCTTCTTCTCATCTGTATCCGCATGATATCCCGCATACTGGCACAAGTCATTAAAGGCCTGGGCGTACTGCAACACTGTCCTGTTGCCCTGAGTGAGTGCCAAGAACTCATTGAGTTTCCTGTCCATGATCCCGGCTGGTATATGGTGCCCTCTAAAAGCTGCCTTAAACTCCCTCCACTCCACCTCTCGGTCCTCTGGCTGCATAGCAAGAAAGTGATCCCACCAAGTCCTTGCAGGTCCGCGAAGCTGCTGGGTGGCGAACCTGACTTTGGTGACCTCTGAACACACTCCATGAAGCAGTGGGAATTTGGATTCCACCACTCGCAGCCACACATCTGCGTCAAGTGGGTCCTCCGCCCTTGTGAACAGTGGAGGCTGGGTGCTGAGGAATTCCTGATAGGTAGCCGCCGCGGGGTGACGCTGGTGGTCTCCACCACCATAATGCTGGGGTGGTGGCTGACGTTGAGCCAGCTGCCTCAGAATCTCACTCTGCTGAGCCATGAGCTCCTGCAGAGTGGGAGGTGGGGGTGGTGGTGGAACGTGCTCGTTCTGGCCACGACGCTGCCTCCCAGCCATCTGAAAAACCACATACATATTTAACACCACAGTTCCAATTTCAAGATTTCAACACGGGGAAAAAGTTAAAAACGGCATGAAAGATCTAACTCCAACAAAAGGGATTCTTTAAGAGGCATAAATTCTTCCTTCCAAGATTAAGCTAATATAAGAGGCATAAATTCTTCCTTCCAAGATTAAGCTAATAATAGCATCCATCCATCAAGCTCCCAAGAGAGTTTAATACGATTACATCAGATTGTTCCAAAATGACTCAACTCTACCTAGCCTAGTACCCTAAGGGTGCAAAAGCTAAGCTAGCGGCGAGGAGTCCGACTGTCCGACTTCTAAGCCTACCCTGGACACCTAGTGAGCGAACGAAGCAACACTGGACTCGGGGGAAGGTGGTCTTCCCGAGCCAGCAGTGTCCACACTGGAGGCAGGCTCATCTCCTCCCTCAATGTCGACGTCCTCGTCGTCCTCCTGGTCCTGGATCTCCTGGTGATGCATGTCCAGGTGCTCATTTGCTTCTGCCAGCTGCTGCTGAGTGTTGAGGAGCTGATCCTCTAGGACCTCAATGGTGTTCTCCCGGGTGCCCACTAGCTCCTCCAACTCATGAATCTCACCAGACAGCTGCTCCACTTGCAAATCCTTCTCTACCATTTCTTGAGACAAGTCGACCACAAGCTCCTCTCGGTTATCCAACGTGATCTTGGTGGCCTCCAGCAGTGCCATCAGATGGGACATGGCCTCACCGCGCATCACCTGCAGACGGTACAGAGCATTCATGCACCGTACTGTCAAGTGCGCAGTCTGACCTGGGTAGATGGCCCAGATGTCCTTGGCATGTTCCACCCGATCCTTCCACATTGGGTCGTCCTCCTTTTCAGCGGGGAACAAGCCAATGGGATGGGTAGCCAGCTCCAAGGGATGGAACCCGCAGAAGGTAGTCAATCCATGCAGAGCGATCGCCTCGATCGTGTCCTCTGCCCGGTACCCGAAAGACTCTGAGTCCAAGGAGCGCCAGCCTGGCTGCAGGGGATGAGGCTCCAAGGTCATCCTCACCCTACAGCGGGGCACTCGGTGCTTCTCGAACTGCTGCATCGCGTACTGAGGGGGTGTCGTGTATCCAGCCCCCTGAAGTACCTCCCACAAAATGCGGGGAAAACCCTCTCGTGCAAGCCCGTCCGTGTGGGTCAGTGCATTCCCGTCATCGGAGGATCCGTGGGAAGTCATCTGTGTACGGTTAAGCGTAAGTAAAAGAAAAGAATTATAAAAAGAACAAGAAAAATAAAACTCAGCCTTTCTCTAGTTAAGTAAAAAGGCACTAAGGACCTAGCTGGTTGTTATCTTGTTTTTAAGTCCTTACTTAATTATCCATTGCTTAATCATGAATGCATGCATGCTCGTCCTAAACGACCTCACAACAAGATAGAAGGAATAGGGAGGAACTCCCATCCTGTAAAAGTGGCCTGTAGGGCCTAGTTACTTAGCCACCTAGCTACCCTTCTATTACCCTAAGGCTTCGCGTCCTAGGTCTATCCTGCTCGTCCTACTATCTATCCAACTTGTTTCTATCAAGTTTTATTTAGAAAATTGATGGTATTTACATTTTATTGATTCCTCTGTGGTGGTACAAGCTCCGATACCAGCTGTGGCGGAACTGCCCGAATTATTCCAACTTAAGTGTCCAAGTCCCGCCTTAGAGGCTAGACCACACTTAAATGGGAATAACCCGTCAATCCCTCGGATCTAGTCCGACACGGCCACTGACAGGATCAAGTACCACAATCTCACTCGAAGGTGAGTCACAGAGCAAATACAATAAAGCATAAAACCATACATGTCACAATGTTAAATTATTACATCACCATCATCATCATCGGAGTTTTTTTTTTTTGCAAAAGTAACCATCATTGTTCGAAGTGCAGCGGAAATAAACTAACGGTAAATAAATAGAGAGATGGGGAAGCCTGTCCCATCACTCCTCATGCTCCTCCTCGGCTGAGGCAGGGTCCCACTCGACAGTCCAACCCGGTGGCAGGGTGGTCGGCCAAGTTATCCCAGCAACCATCTCCTCCAGAGAACCTGTGAAAATTTTGCCACAAGCAAGGCTGAGTATACTAATACTCAGCTAGACTTACCCGGTGTGAGGAGTCTACTCCTCTACCTCTAGACATGCAGCTGTTTGGCTGTGGGGGTTTGGTTGCCAAAAGCACTAGCTGAGTTTCTAATCAAGATTTTAACTTAGTCAAAGTTAAGTGTGACTCTCTTAAGGCTAAAAATGTACTATCTATTCATACAAGGTAGCAAACATTTTAGCAATCAACATCTTATATCATCTCCGCATCATTCCACTTGTTACTCAATGTAGCAGCATGGATCAAGCAGTCTCATTAGCTGCGAGAAGCAGACGATTCGAATCGAGTTTTTATCCTTGCAAGGTAAACCTAAACACACGACATGTAGGGGCACTCCGTCCCCACACATATCAACCGTCCCCATCGATTCCCTGGCAACAGATCAGGGCTCACCGCCTTGGCGTACAATGCCCCACTGACCCCGACTGGCCGTCGTGCAGTGGCCGCACTTGTACCCACCATAACCGGAATGGGAGACCTCGTCTCAGGTCGCGTGAGGGGTAAAGTCTGCGGGCAGGTTCACTCAGGTACTAGGCTTACCGATTTACCATATTTCTCGGTATGTGTTTAGTACATTCAAACGCTTGACTCACGGTACCACACCTTAATCCTTATTCACATTTTATTCCGTGGACAACCGATCCCCATGGATCGTTGTCCACAAACCAGCATCAGTATGATATGAGAGTGGGTACAATCAATGTCCTGGCCTCGCGCGAGTGCTAGAAAAATCACTCGACTTCTACCGAGATCCTACTTTATGAAGCAGCTACTCGTCTTAGCATACTAGTATTCATCTCAAAAGGGAATCCTGAGTTCATGCAACTAAGGTTCCAAACAACTCCTACACTTAAGTGCACAGTACAAGCCTACAAACATTAAGTGTAGTAAAATAGCATATATAAACGGTTATGCATAAAACCGGGGCTTGCCTTCCAAAGCAGTGGCAGGCAGGTCCTCTGGTGCTGGCTCTGGTGCTGGATCTGGGGCTACCTCCTGAGCAGCTCCTTGCTCCGGCACGAGGATGTACTCTCCGTCCGCAAGATTACAGTCTATCGAAATGCAATGAACATGTATGTCATGGTTATGCAAGATTTAAGAACATTATGCTAAAGAAAGTAAGTTAAGAATTTACTTAGGGTTTCCTGGTTCTGTGGGGCTTCTAGTGTATACATAGACTTTGACTTATTACCCTTTAAGCTTAGGTTTTCATTAGGGATAACATAGTGGATTTGCATTGCTTCATAGACTTTTAGGGGGCAAATTTACAAAGGTCTTAGGATGACATCAATTTTCATTATTCATTTTCCTTTCTTTAATTTCCATTTGGGGTTTCTAGTGCAGGTTTGAACTACGACAGTGTTTTAAGAAGTTCCAAAAATTCTGTAAAAATTACAGTGGGTTGTCACTGGCTATTTTAGCTTGTTTTTAGAATTTGAGGCTTAAAGTATAAAAGTTAGGCCTTAAACAAAAATAACAAAAGTTAGGCAAAAAGGGGCACTTTACACTACACCTCCTAGTTAGGGGTAGGTTCTGTTCTAAAGGTTATTTTTGCTGGCATCCTCTGGTGATAATAGGTCTTTGTGCTAAAAATCACAGGAAACTAAGGGGTGGTTATTTAGTTATGCTTTTCTTAAGTTTCATGTCAAAAAGGCTCTTTCTACTACATTACTATTTGAAAAATGTCAAACAGCAGATTTCATATTTTTCCTAAGTTCCTTCTAATAAAACAATAGTTATCCCAAGGGTGGGGGTGTTTTCACCTTGGGGTTATTTTTGTGGAGTTTTTCTAAGTTATCCTTGTTTTATTAATTTAAAAAAAAAATCTTAATTCTTTTATACTAAAACAGGGTATGATATATTTTTCTAGTGAACTACATTAACTAAGTATCTTAACAAAAATAGGGGTGCCCTCTGGTTCAATATTTGTGTCACTTTTCCTATTTTTCTTAAACTTTAAGCATATTTGGAATAAGGGGTTAAAACTAACTTAATGTAATGGACAGAGGGGTTTAACATTTTTAAACAGGTTAGTAGGTGAATATAAACTTCTCCAAATTTTCCTAACCTTAGTCAAATAGCCTAACTATTTTTCTTACTATTATTTATCTTTTGGCCTAAGTTAATATTAAATCAGAACTTTTAAGTTTTCCACAGCACCAAGGGTTTTTATATTTTTCCTAAATAGGTTACATGATTTAGAGTCTGGCAAAATTGATTTGACCAAAAATGGATAAACCAAACAGGAGTTATGGGTTTTTAAAGTTTCTGTTTGAATTTAAATTAGGTTTTAGTTAAGTTTTCCTGGAAAAACAGTTTGCGCCGAGGCCCCTGGGTTTAAAACAATTCAAACCTCGCAGATCTACCCTTAAGGCACTATTCACTTGAGTCTCTGACCTTTCACTTAACCCCCTGGGTTTCTCTCCCTCTCACCCGCAGTCCCTCCCTCCATTGAAACAGTAGCCGCGGAAAAAGAAAGGGCGGCGCGGCTTACCGGCGGCGAGGGAGTTCCGGCGAAGTGTAGGGTTGGCTCGGGGAGGGTCTGGCGATCACGTCGAGGTACGGCTCGTCGTCGGGGATGGCCGGAATCGCCCGGTCCACGTGAGCAGGCGGGCGAGCTCGTCGGCGGCGTGTGCTCCGGCCTATCCACGGCGGCATAGTTCAATTCAAGGGCATAGGGAGCTTCGTGGAGGTCCAAGGAGTCTAACCGTGCAAGGAATCGAAGAGAGGTGCACGGTGTACCTCGGTCCACGGTTGCCGGCGGTCGGTTGAAGTCCGGTGACTTTGGGCCGGCCTCTCCGGTGAAGCAGAGCCCGATTCCTCGCTCGGGGAGCTTCACGGAGACGGGCACAGTCTTCTCCGAGGGCTGGACGGGGTTGGGAATGGCTGGGTTGGCCGGTCGACGGTGGCAGGGGCTCGGGTGGCCGCGGGCGCGTCGCGCATGGGCAAACGGCGGCGAACTGAGCTCCGGTGAGGCTTGAGCGCGTGCGGAGGGGTACAGCCAAAGCTCCTGGGCGTTTTATAGCCGCGGACGCAGACCAGGGCACCGGCTTGGCTCGGGCGCGGCGCGGGGCGTGCTCTGGCGCGGCAGACGGCGTCGAACACGTGGCGGTTTGTTTCTTCCAGTGTTCAAATGTCGCCAGAGGTCGCAACCGTGCAAATCTTTGCAAAGGTCCGGCGCAGACCTCTTCCTGGCACCTAGGGCTGTCACTCAACTGTGAGACGCCGGGGCAGATACGGCCTAGGGAGGGAGATCTTCGGGTGCCAAATCAGGTGTGTCACACTGAGCACTTCGCGACAAAAGCCATGCCATGGCATGTCAAACGTCCGAGTCTCGAGCTCAACTTTTTCCAGTGGGTGCCCTAAGTGGTATTGCACATTTTTGGTATAGAACCCAAGTGGTTTTGGCGCCATTTTTGAAGTGAACACGGTTGATCTTTGATTTAGGGCTAAAATGGGACTTAGAGGGAATTAGAGAGCTCTAGCTCTCTCTCCACTTGGAGATTTGAAATGGGGTTTCCCTAGGGGCCTTTTTGTAATGTTTCCCTCCCCTAATTGATGGTTATAATGTTGCTTAGGGTTTGGGTAAAGATTACCCATGCTTTGCACATTTGCTCACTCTCTTTCCCCTCTTATCCATGGTTTGGGAGTTAGGGTTTAAGAGAGGCCTAGGGTTCTTTCCCCCTCTCCCAAGGTGATAATTGCACACAATTAGAGTAATGCCCTTGGTCATTCCCAACTCTTGGTAAAAACTTAGTTTCCAAAGCCCCTTATACTTTTGCTCCTTAAGTTCTTCCACATGTGATCATAGTCTTGAGTGCCAAAGTGTGCTCCAGCCAGGGTAACACCTGGGGTGTTACATAGGGCAGTGACCAAGTCTTCATGTTTGAGAAGTAACGGCGATCCGAATCGATTAATACCCAGCTGGGGATCTCCAATCACACGACATATGTAGCACTTAACCCTTGCATATGTCAACTCGCCACCGGGGTTCTTAAGACCATATCAGGTTCACGCCAACCGAGAGCACAGATACACCACCGTCCAACCTCTTGCCACGGAGGGTACACGCTACTCTCGCCATCTCTCCACTCCCATTGCGTGTTGTGTTATTCTGGTATTAGTCTACTCGAGGCAAAGCTTACCCGTGATGAGGCATGTGACCAGTTAAAAGGTCCTCAATCATCAAGCCTACATCGACAAGGTCCCTAATCGACTTAGACGGAGACACTACACTGAGACTCTCTTCTCGTGCAAGTCACCCGCCCGGTCTCAGCTTTATCATTTCATCCCAAAGTTTGGTGCCTAACAGAGGTACATCTTTTCCGATGTTGAACCCATCATGGCCATGATGGATCCACCATCAAGTTTTATTTTTTTGAAAACATCACATCACACTTGAAGCATCATCTTTTGTCAAAACAAAATATTTTGTTTTTCTAGAGCAAGACGAAGCATCAGAAAAACCTTTTCATAAAATAGGTGATCAAGGAAAGGTAATTAAACTTCCAAGGAAGGAAATGCATCAATTGTTTAGCACACAACTCCCATCACCTAATGCATCAAGCAAGTGAGAAAGATTTTCAAATAGCAAGGAGGTGGCAAATGCACCGGGGCTTGCCTTGTGTTATAGGAGAGTTGGGCTCTGCTTCACAAATATCGAAATAAACGCAGTTCTCGGCAGGTGGGTCTTCAGGTGGTGCTGGTGCAACTCCTTCTTCAACCACTACTTCTTCTTCGTTCTCTATATATATCATATATAACCATGAATGCTCATTTAGTGCTTATGAAAATGCAATAATAAAAGTACATCATATTAGTTCTTGAATACAATTTTCTTTCATGGTTCTCTAGAAAACTAGGGTTTGTGGAGTCAGTATTTTAGTTCATAGGGCACACACTACTTAGAAGTTTAGGGTTTTGGGGTTTAAGTATCAAATATTGTCCAAATCATGTTTAACTTCACCCAAGGTTTCTAAATATCATTTAAAGCTTATCCAAAAAGTTTGGTGATTTTTAGAGTTACTAAATAATTTCTAAAATTCTAGAGGTATAGGTTTAAGCCCTTTTAAATATTACATAATTCCTTGTTTGAACTAAAAATCATAAAACTATTTTTATTAAATACTGTAGATATTTACGACCCTAACAAAATTGGTCTCATAATTTTAGCATTTTTATGGAATTTTCTATGGATTTCCTAATTCTGGTAGAAAAGGAAAAAGGAAACAGATCAACAGTGGTGGGCCCAATCTGGCCCGAGACGGCCCACGACAGGTGAAAATGTGCCCGCGCGCGCCCGCGGTGTCGGGTTTACACAGAGGGCCCTAACGATTTTAAAACCCAACAAAGAGTCCCCACACTATTTGTTTTAGTCACTAACAAATACAGATAGGCCCTCCTCCTTTTTCTTCACAACTCACGGTCCTCGACGGCGAACGGCGCCAGGCCGAGCTCCGGCGAGCCTGTACTGGCCAAGACACGTAATGGCTTGTGCTCTAACTTGGTTGATACCTAATTCAACATCTAACAATCGTTTCCCTTCGATCAATTGCATGGTTCGAGCTCCCAACCACTCTGTTCACGGTGACCGCGCAATCCAGGGACAATTCAAAGTGTTCCTGGTGATCTAATGGGTTCTAGCTTAATCGGTCGGGTCAAGAAGCATCAAGGGCACATAAGTGTACTGAAACAAGAGAGCAGAGTGTTGGAACTTGCTCTCAGCAGCAAGGAGGCCAACAAGGGTGAACAGTGGTGACAACAAGGTTACGTGCTCGGGGGCAATAGCTACGTTAATCTAGCCTCTCACGGGCACTGTGCGGGGGTATTTATAGGTATCTGAGTGCCCAACGCCTTGTGTTAAGGACGCATGTGCCCTCGGACACCTAGTTTATCCCCTGAATATTCCCATAAAGCAGGGTTACAAGCTGTAATTACAAGTATGCCTTTACAAGTTAGGCCCGTAACACTGAGGCGGCCACGCAGGGCCCGTTACAATGGGCCAGATCACGCGTGGGCCTTAGGACTGAACGAGGCCGCGCCGCGGGAAGACGTCGCCGCAGGCCTTCGTCAAAGTGCCGAATGGAGCGAAGGGTGTCCCTGCCCGCTTTGTCTCTGTCAGACCAGCGACTGCGGCGGAGGCCTCGAGCGAAGGGTAGCGTCTCTGCCTTCGCCCCAACATTTGTCCTCCGAGGGACCAGTTCGACAAAGTCACCTGGTGCCGAAGACGTCGCTAGATGGCGGAGACGCTGCCCTCGCTCGAAGTGGTTCCGCGGGGGTTTTTGATGTGACCGTTGATGGACGGCGTACTGTTGGATTGCGGGTTTCCCGAAGCGTCGCGCCCTGTCGGATTGCGGGTTTCCTGAAGAGCCGCGCCCTGCCTATAAAAGGGGGCGGGGGTCGGCGCTGTTTGAACTTTGCCTTCTGCGCTCCGTAAAAACCCTAGCCGCCCGCCATCTTGCTGCTCCTCTTCCTCCGCTGCTCCTTTTGCTCGCCGGAGTTCTGGCTCGAGTGAAGCAGACCGCCCGCCGCCGCCGACGGTACGTAGCAATGCCATCCTCTTCTTCTTCCGCCGACGCCACGCCGCCGGCCGCCGCCTCGTCTGAGGAGACGTTGAGTAGCGTGATGGTGGAGGAGTTGCGCGCGGGCGACTCTGTTGATTTTGGTGTGTCACGGATGACGTCAGCCCGCGTTGAAGATATGCAGCGGTTGGGTTACTTTGGCGGCGGAGTCGCTCGTGCTCCGGGGACGGAGGAAGTCCCCGAGCCGGAGGGTGAGTTGGTTGTTTTCGAGGCGTTCTTCATCGCCGGTCTCCGCTTGCCTGCGCACCGGTTTGTTGGCGAAGTCCTGCGTAGATTCAACGTTCAAATACATCAGCTGACACCGAACGCCGTGGTGGCGCTGGCGAAGTATGTCTGGGCGACGACTTCGTACGGCGGACAGCCGTCAGTTGAAGTTTTTGCGAAGAATTATTGTTTGCATTGGCAGAAGAGGATGGTTGAGGACGGAGTTGCCCAGTTCGGGTCATGCACATTCACGCCGAAGACCGGCAAGACCACGATGCCAGTAGTGGAGTTGGTTCCGTGCGCCCGCAACAAGTGGGGCAATTGGAATGAATTTTGGTTTTACGTTGCTGAGGCTACTGTCGAAGGCCATGAAGGACTCCCCGTGTCTGAGATGTGCTCTCACTATTACTCTGCGTATCCGCCTTTTGAAGTGGCAGAAGAGGATGCAGACGAAGGGGCCCTTCGGTGCGCCGCCGGCCAGAGCAGTGGGCGTGATTTAGTTGAAGAGTTCGTGGCGTACGGGGTCTGGCCCTTGGCGCACGGCTGGGCGCTGGGCGAAGTGTGCCCTCGCCAGATGCCTTTTCACGGAGGGAGGGTGGTGCGAAGTCCTGCCTTTGCACTGAATTTGCGAAACCGTGACCCGGCCGCCTTTGTGTGTGATGCGGAGGACTTGGCGGTGCGGCTCGTGGGGCGTTACGTGCCGAGGACGGAAGGCCAGCGCAGCTTTGATATCCGCGGGTCAAATGAACGTTTGAACAGGGTCTTCGAATTAAATCAATTGTCGTACGACGGCTACCCTGGTCAAGACGAAGCGGACCGCCGTGGGAAGAAGCCGGCGGTGGAGACTGGAGGCGACCCAGCGCTGGCGGCCGCCCCTCCTCAAAAAAGAGAAAATTAGGTACTGCGATGGGAGGACTTGGGGTGTCTGATAGTTTTGCTAGAGAGTTAATGAGGACGTGTGCGGCCCCGGGGGAGAGGATGTCTTCGCCCGAGCTCCGGGAGTCTTCGGCTCGGATGCTGAGGGTTACCGGGGGTTGCTGGCCTAGAAATGTTCCTATCCCCTGCGCGGCTGAGGAGGACTGTTTTACATCTCGTATGGTTCATCAGTGGAGAGTTTTTCCTTGCGGGCGAAATATCGATGCTGTTGTGTGGGCAGTGATGGACAAGGATCGCCAAGGGGCGGCGCAAAAACGCCAGGCGACTGTCAGGATTCACGAAGCCCGACCGAAAAGGCAGCGCGGAACGGCGAAGGCTGCGGCCTCTGGCGGAGGCAAGCCGCCGCTGCCGGCGAAGGCGGGCGCCTCTGCACCTAGCAAGGCGCCGGAGGCAACGGTGGGCGCCGGAGGCTCCAAACTGACGAAGGTGGTGCCGCCGGCCAGCGGAGTGGCGGAGGCTGCGAAGGCGGCTCGAACGTTGCCGCCACCGGGCAAACGCGTTGCCGACTTCGGCACCGAGATTAATGTGGATGATTATCTTGGGGGTAAGTCTATATATATATATATATATATATATATTTTTAAATTTGTTGACGCGTTGCAGGGTCGGACGAGGGCCAGCTTGCTCTAGTTGTGCCTGGCGCGGCGATCGCGACAGCTGCGGTAGCGCCGAAGGCAAGGGGTGAGACCCTTGGCGTCGGAGGCGAGGTGTCGGCCCTCGCACTGGTCAGGGACGAGGCAGGCGTGGCGACCCGCCGGCTGAAGGGAGTGACGGAGGCGCTGAGTCAGGCGACGGAGGCGCTGAGTCAGGTCCGCTGAGCTATGCCCTCTCCACCCCCCTTCTCTTTTTTTTAAGGCAACGGCCTTACGTGTGCTCTGCAGGTGGCTGACTTCACCAGCCGTACTGCGTCGGGGGCCCTTACGGCAGCTTTGTCTGCCGAAGTCGAGAGACTTCGGACGCAACATGCTGACGCTGTCCGTGAGAAGTCGGCCTCCGACAGCAAGTGCCGTAAACTGGCGGACAAGGTGGCCGCCCTGGAGAAGGAGAAGGCTGACCTCCGGCGCCAGCTGGCGGGGGAGAGGAGGGAGGCCAACGAAGCCATCGCCAAAGAGCAGGCTGCGCAGGCGGAGGCCAAGCTGGCGCGGGCGGAAGGCAATATTGCCAAGGAGCTCGCCGGTCAGCTGCAGCAGCGGCTTACTGCCCTGGAGAGCCGTGCGAAGGGGGCCGAGGCCGCGGTGCGAGCGGAGGCCGAACGGACGCGCACACAGCTGATGGCTACATATCGCGAGCTAGGTGCGCGGACTGGTGACTTCGAGGTGCCGGAGCGCGAGCCCGGGCTTCGCTGTCTGGAATGGGTGCAGGAGGAGCTGCAGGAGCTCCCCACTGTCTTGGGGGGGTTAATGTCGTTCACCTCCCTGGTCACCTGCGAGGGGGCGATGAATGCACTCTCTCGCGAAGGGTGCCGGCACTTTGAGGCCTTCGACCAGGCAGATGAAGATTTTGGGCGAGATATCTATGAGGTCGAAGACCCCGTGGTGAAGGAATCCGTCGGGGCCCTCTATGACCGGATGTGGGGTCTGTGCGGTCGTGAGGTGGTCAGGGAGCGGGCCGAGGCTGCGAGGGCTCAGGTAACGTTGTCGTTTGTTCGGCGTTTGCTGGATGTGGTCTGTGCGTGTGTTCGCTGAATTTTTGTGTGTTTTGTCTTAGGCGGAGCGTGGTGAGCGGGTGGACGACTTCGGGGCACTGAACAGCGCGCTGCCTGACCCGGAGCCGACCCCTGCGGAGGCTGCGACTGGAGTCGCCCTGGAACCAACCCTGGAGACCGCGGAAGGTGCGCCAGGCTTGCCCGGCGCCCCCACATCTGCTGCGGCCGGCGAAGACCTGCCCCCGAAGGTGGCCGAAGGCGCGCCTGATGCCCCCGCGGCTGCTGCGCCGAGCGCTAAAGATCTCGCGGCGGTGGTGGCGGAAGCAGCGGCGGAGCCAACGGTGGAGGCTCCCGCGGCGGCAGGGCCTTCGCAGGTGGCGTAGTGGGTGTTTAGGGTTGGGGAATTTTTGGATGTTGTGCTGAATTTTGGTTGCTGCGCAGGTTCAAGATTTTGGGCCTGCGCACGCAACCGCTACTACTGAGTTTTTGGCGGCTTCGACCGCGGAAGGTGGAAATGAATATGGTGGGTCTGTATCTGAGTTTTTTGACTTTACTGACTCTGGGAGTTCGGTTGAGTGGACTGAGGAGTCGTCAGAGGAGGACTTGGATTATTTTGCGGCCTTGGACGTGGCTGCGGTGGAGGCTTCGCCACACGCTGCGGACGCGCCAGACGTGCCGGGTCCTAGCACCGGGCGCCGACGACGAAGGGCGGTTGCAAAGCGTAGGGTTAGTGCGGAGGAAGGGGCTCGGCTTCGCGTGAGTAGGGTTGGTCGGCAGGAACTGTTGTCTTTGCCGGCCGCCGCGAGCACAGGGGAAGGGGAACTGCGAAGTCTTTTTGCGGGTGAGGAGCTTAGGATAATGTTATTTAATTATAGGGAGATGGGAATTATTCCTAAGGTGGAGCCGATGTAGAGTGTGGTGCCCTCGCTTGTATATGTGTAAAGGGTTGTAAGATGAAGTTGTGTGCCCTCGCGTGCCTGTGCCTGCGAGGGCGCTGTGTACTTTGTGTGGCATGGTTGGCTATGCTGTGCTGGTGTGATTATAGTCGGTCTTAGCGCGGATGGTTTGATGCTGTCGCTTTTGCTTTTGTTGTACTAGTTTGACTGCGCCCTTAGGCGGCGTCTGCGCGGAGTCTTCGCGGTAGACATCGGAACTTTTCGCACTTGATTGCTAAGTCCGGCTGCGCCCTTAGGCGACTTCTGCGCGGATGGTCTTCGCGATAGACATCGGAACTTTTCGCACTTGTTGTGCTAAGTCCGGCTGCACCCTTAGGCGACTTCTGCGCGGATAGACTTCGCGATAGACATCGGAATTTTTTCGCACTTGTTGTGCTAAGTCCGGCTGCACCCTTAGGCGACTTCTGCGCGGATAGTCTTCGCGATAGACATCGGAATTTTTTCGCACTTGTTGTGCTAAGTCCGGCTGCACCCTTAGGCGACTTCTACGCGGATAGTCTTAACGATAGACATCGGAATTTTTTCGCACTTGTTGTGCTTAGTCCGGCTGCACCCTTAGGCGACTTCTGCGCGGACTTGTCGCACGCGAGGGTGGCTAGCGCTTAGCCTCGCGGTGACTTCGAATTGGTCGAATGTCGAAGACCGTTGTCGCGGTCTTTTTTCGACACATGTTTTTGCGGGGGATTTTTTCACATATATTACATGGCTCCGCCTCGTTAAAAACCTCACCCCCCGGGAGGAAAAGAGTGCGGGCCGGTACAAGATTGTTTGCGGTGAATTACAAGGGCGAAATCAGCCCTAAATGGATCAAACAAAAAATTTGCGAAGGTTGTCGATGTTCCAGGAGTGCTCCAGGTCCTCGCCATTTGGCGTTGTGAGCCTGTAAGCGCTGGGGGAAGCTTTTGTTTTGACTATGAAGGGGCCCTCCCACTTGGGCTCCAACTTGCCCTTGGACTCCATCCGAGCTGTTCGGATGAGTACGAGGTCCCCCTCGCTGAACTCCCTCGGGATGACTGCGTGGTCGCGCCATGCTTTGGTCTGGGCTTGGTATTTGTTTAGGGCCTGGAGGGCGAAGACCCGGTCTCCGTCAATGAGATCTTTTGAGGTTGGCTCGTCCACGTCAGGGACGGCTGACGGAACTGTACGCGGGGACCCATGCTTTATTTCTTGCGGGGTCATTGCCTCCGATCCGTATAGAAGGCGGAAAGGAGTGAACCCGGTCGCCCTGCACTCAGTTGTGTTTAGCGCCCAGACTGCCTCCGGTAACAAATCGGTCCATCTGCCTTTTTTTTCATCGAGGAGCATCTTCTTGACAGCTGTGAAGATTTTCCCATTGGCACGCTCCACGACCCCGTTGGACTGCGGATGATAGACTGAAGCAAAGGCAAGCTTGGTGCCGATGGAGAAACAAAAATCCTTGAAATCTTGGCTGTCAAACTGCTTGCCGTTGTCAACTGTTAGCTCGGACGGTACTCCGAAGCGGCAAACAATGTTCTGCCAAAAGAATTTTTGGGCAGTCTTTGATGTGATTGTGGAAACAGCCCTCGCTTCAATCCATTTGGTGAAGTATTCGACGGCTACGAAGGCGAACTTAAGGTTCCCCTGAGCGGTGGGCAGGGGCCCGACAATGTCCAGGCCCCAGCGCTGGAGAGGCCATGTATGGGCGATCAGCTTTGTATATTGCGAGGGGTTGCCTGACCGAGGAGAGAACTTCTGGCAGGCTTCGCAGGACCTTGTGACTCGATTTGCGGCGTAGATCATTGCAGGCCAGTAAAACCCTTGTCGGATCACCTTGGCAGCCAGGGCCCTTGGCCCTGCGTGCGAGCCGCACGTGCCACTGTGGACTTCGCGTAGGATCTGCATGCCTTCGGTTTCGGTGACGCATTTGAGCATTGGCTGACTGACCCCTTTCTTGTATAGTTGGCCCTCAATCAGTGCGAAGTCCCGGCTTCGATGTCTGAGGCGCTTTGCCTCACTAACGTCGGTTGGATGATAGTACCCCTGTAGGAACAGGGTTATTGGTGCCCGCCAGTCTTCGGTCATGATTAGGTTGACTATACGGTGGCCCTCGCTATCATTAGTTATCTGGAGCCCTTCGGGGCTCCGGACGGCTGGCGTGCCGATGGTGTGAAAAAACACGTCGGAGGGCAGGGGCTCGCCCCTGGCGGCGGCCTTGGCTAATGCGTCGGCTTCCTCGTTCTTGGCCCTATCCACATGCTGCAGGGTGAATCCCTTGAACTGTCTCTCGAGACTTCGGATAGCCGCGAGGTATTGCATGAGGGCGGGGTCTTTTGCTGCATAGTCTTTCTCGACCTGGCCGACAACTATCTTGGAGTCTATCTTGATGATACATGTGGTGACTCCGAGGGCCCTTAGCTTGCGGAGGCCGAGGATAACCGCTTCATACTCTGCTATATTGTTTGTACATTTGTCGGATTCCAGAGCGAAGCTGAGGCGTGCTGCATATCTGTGTTTGACTCCGGCTGGTGAGGTGACGACTGCAGCGACGCCTGCCCCCGCATGGCACCATGCGCCGTCGCAATGGATGGTCCAGACCTTCTCTGAGGGCGGGTCCGGCTGTGTTACTGGCCCAGTCCAGTCGACGACGAAGTCTGCCAGGACTTGCGACTTGATGGCTGTCCTGGGCTCGAAGCTGATGTGGTAGCCGGAGAGTTCGGCTGCCCACTTGGCAATCCTCACTGATGCCTCCGGGTTTCTGAATAGTTCGCCGAGCCCCCTGTCTGAGGTGACTCGGACCTTGAATGCTTCAAAGTAATGGCGCAGTTTGCGCGAGGACATAACAACTGCGTAGGCGATCTTTTCCAGCTCTGTCATGTTGCATTTGGACGGTGTCAGGACTTCGGAGACATAGTAAACAGGGCACTGTCTGACTGCGCCCTCGACTCTCTGCTCCTGCACTAGTGCCGCGCTGACCGCGTGCGGCGAAGCCGCGACATAGAGCAATAGGGGGAGCGAGGAGTCGGGGCTTGTGAGGATGGCCAGCTCCGACAGGTACTGTTTTAGTGAGGCGAAGGCCGCTGCTTGCTCCGGTCCCCAGGCGAAGTCTTTCGCTCCGCGGAGTGTTTTGAGGAAGGGGAGACTTCGCTCGGCGGACCTGGAGATGAATCTGTTGAGAGCGGCCAATCTGCCTGTCAGACGCTGGACGTCCCTGGCGGACTGTGGGGGCGACATGCCGACGATGGCCTGGATCTTGGTTGGGTTGGCCTCGATGCCGCGGTGCGACACCAGGTAGCCCAATATCTTGCCCTGACGAACACCGAAGACGCACTTTTCCGGGTTTAGGTGGAGTCGTGCATCTCGCATGTTCGCGAATGTCTCGGCCAGGTCGGCGAGATGGTCCTCCTTATTCTTGCTGGCGACGACGATGTCGTCCACATATGTAAATATATTTCTGCCGACCTGCCCTTCGAGTACTGTTTTGGTGAGTCTGGAGAAGGTGGACCCGGCATTCTTGAGACCCTCCGGCATTCTGACGAAGCAATAAGTGCCGAAGGGTGTTATAAAGCTGGTGCTAGCCTTGTCTTCCTCCTTCATGTATATCTGGTGATAGCCGGAGAAGCAGTCGAGGAGAGACATGACCTCGCATCCGGCCGCGCTATCGACTATTTTGTCGATCCGCGGCAACGGGAAATTGTCCTTTGGGCAGGCCTTATTGAGACTGGTGAAGTCTATGCACATTCGCCATTTCCCGCTTTTTTTCTGCACCATTACAACATTGGAGAGCCACGTGGGGTAAGCCACTGGCTCGATGAATTTAGCCTCCAGGAGGCGGTGCACCTCCGCCTTGGCGGCCTCTGCCTTTTCGTCTGACATTTTGCGAAGCCTCTGCTTTTTGGGTCGCACCGAAGGGTCAATTCCCAAGCTGTGCTTGATTATGGATCGGCTGACTCCGACCAGATCGAGGGCGGACCAGGCGAAGACATCTTTATTCTTGGCCAGGCAGCAGAGGAGTCTCTCTTCTTCAAGTGAGGTGAGGTCTTCGCTGATAGTGACTGTCTGCTTGGGCGTGGCCTGATCGAGGGGGACAATCTTGGTCCCGTCTTGGCTCTGCAACTGTGCCTTGTCATGCTGCTTATCGGTTGGGCTGGCGGGCGCGGGGACCTCGCGCTGGGTCGTGAGACAGTGTACGTTCCTCTGGCCAGGCACGAAGTCCCGCTCTATGTTGCGCGTCGTCTGCTGGTTGCCGTAGATTGTAATGGCGCCTAGCGGACCTGGTATCTTCATACATAGGTACAGCCCGTGGATGGCAGCTTCGAACTTATTGATGGAGCCCCGGCCCATGATGGCGTTGTATGGATATACCATGTCGACAATGTCGAAGGTTACTTGCTCGCTTCGGGCACTGTGCGGGGGTATTTATAGGTATCTGAGTGCCCAACGCCTTGTGTTAAGGACGCATGTGCCCTCGGACACCTAGTTTATCCCCAGAATATTCCCATAAAGCAGGGTTACAAGCTGTAATTACAAGTATGCCTTTACAAGTTAGGCCCGTAACACTGAGGCGGCCACGCAGGGCCCGTTACAATGGGCCAGATCACGCGTGGGCCTTAGGACTGAACGAGGCCGCGCCGCGGGAAGACGTCGCCGCAGGCCTTCGTCAAAGTGCCGAATGGAGCGAAGGGTGTCCCTGCCCGCTTTGTCTCTGTCAGACCAGCGACTGCGGCGGAGGCCTCGAGCGAAGGGTAGCGTCTCTGCCTTCGCCCCAACACAGAGGACATGAACGGACTTGTAGCACGCTGGCCACGGCGTTGTGCTCACGCGGCGGTATTTAGACCGATTTGGGGGAAATGGGCAATTGGGCGGCTCTGTTGGACAATTGGAGGCCCGTGCTGGTGTGTTGGACGCGTAATTACCTAGCGGACTTCCCTGAGGCTTCAATTTATAGCACGCAACGGCGGTGGTGCTCAATTTGGAGGAGAAGCGCCGGCGACCGGGGAGAGGAGTGAGTCACTGCGGCGATCAACCATGGCGATCGCAGGGCAAGGAGCTATGACGGTCACTGGGCTGTAACTACGGCTCACGATGACACGATAAATGTCCTAAGGCGTGGCGCCCCCATGGTGAATGGCGAACACGCCGGTGATGGCCGCTCGGCCACATCGCCGGTGCGAACAAATGATTAATCGAGCACACAGTACTTCCAAACTCATCCGTGGCAAGATCTTTTACCCGGGGATTGTTATCCATGTTTATCCAAGCGTGAATCGCGGAGTTGGCATGAATCCGCGCGCAAGCTCGCCGGTGGCGAGGTGCACTACACCCTTGATTATATCCAGTGCACTCTACCATCAGTTTTTCATTCAGTCATCCTAACAGACCACTTTGCAGAGCCTAGATCTCAAATTTTCATGTGAATACTTACTAATCTGTCTTTAACAAAGTTGTAGCTCAACCAACCAGCTACAAAACGACAATAGTAACTATCCTCAATCGAGCACTAGATCCTATTCCAATTTGACCCAACAGTCTTGCCAATGTCATTGGTGACCTTAATTTAGTTATGAGTGTGACTGACAACACAACTTTGAGCTAATTTTTCTTCAAACTTTGTATGTGATCATAGCTTAGTTACATAAGCAAAGTTGCACTCCTATTATAGCTCTACAAGTTTGATGTGTCGACCCTATGCAAATTCCTTGTATTTTTAAAAATACAAAGCTCCAAAGTCAGCCCTATTCAACTGATTTTAGACTTAGGCATATGGAGTGCATGAGGGGCTTTTTGAACTTAAGTCCAAATCTCATCTTTTGACTTGGAAATCCTCAAATGTGTGAAGCATATGATTTGAGGTGCCCTAATACCTTGGTTTTTGCACCTTGGTCCAAAAGTGCACCAATTTTACACTTAGCCCCCTAGGGTTTTAATTTACGTTTTATAGGGGTCTTTTCAGGATTTTTGGTACTTTTAGGGTTTGGATGCCACTCAAGTCGATTAAATGTGATATCTTACGATCATTTCTAATGAGTTTTGAAGTTTTCTCATGCTTTGGCTTTATTGTCACTCCTAAGCCTAGTTTAGGGTTAAGTACCCTACCCTAGGGTTTCACAAATAACAAGTCACACCAATACAACTTATTTGAAATTTTTGCCTAGTGAATGCACTCTAAGTGTAACAAACACATGATATGCTAATGCTCATGATGTTATGCTCAAGTTTTAGTGACAGTAACACCAGGGGTGTTAAACGCTTCTCCACGATAGATCCCAGAACCCCTCATGCAGGTTTTGGCGGCCGTCACCGACGGCGGATCTCACGCCCTCCGGCCCGATTCGCTTTTTATAGCGAGGGTGACCTTTGGCTATATCATGGGCTCCCTTGAGGGTGGAGAAGAGAAGGTCCTGCGGTCACATTTATAGTCTAGGGAACGAGGTCAAACCGTTGACGAAAATCTCGGTTTGATTCCTTGATCCCAGGGAGGATCCTCGGTAGATGGTTGAAGGAGTCTGTGGGGAGGACGACCAGTGGTAGGGACCCACATGGCAACGGTAGTGCGCGAGGGTTAGGAAGGAGATGAGCGGTAGGGCCCATTCATAAGTGGCCAAGCGCCCAACTGCACTGATTTGGCTGTGCGGGCCGCGTGAGGGAAGACTGACCCAAGCAGTGGAGAGCGGGCCGAGAGAAAAGTGGAGTGGCCCTATCACGGTTTTCCTTTTTCCTTTTTATTTTAGCTTTATTTTCTTTTCCCAATTTAAAACAAATTCAAATCGAAATTGAATTTCAAACTTGATTGGAATGCGCAAGCAAGAATTCAGCAAGGTGCATTTAACAATTATGTATTAGCACTTTTATTCATGCATCAAAGCACATAATTCTTTTCCTTTTTCTCCTCTTTTCTTTTCTATTTCTTTATTTCCTTTCTTGTTTCAAATTCAAATTTGATTCTAGGTCCAAATTCAAACTTCAAAATAAAATCACAGTCAAAATCTAGAATGAGATTCATATATGTTTATTTGTTCTATTATTGTTATTAATCCTTTTATGCGGATGCTTTTAAACATACAAACAGAAAGAAATTATATTATTTAATCCCTAAGGTGTAGTTTTTTTTATTAAAGAATACTCTAACCTTTACATTTTAGAGAACATATATGTTGGGGACTTGTTCTCAAGTGATATGAATTAAGAACAAGGCAACATAAACTGTTAAATATTAATGCCCTTCGTCCATTGAAGCATTATCTCCCCAAGGATTTAATGAACTTCGGACGAAGGCCATGAGCAAAATATCACGAAGATCATACCTTCGTGATTAGAGTTAGGAAATAATGTAAGATGAAATATAAAAAATATAAAACATAAGGGAATGATATACTAAAACACATAAGTCTATTCATATATATTATTATACAAACTCAAATATTAAGACATAACATTTAATTACATTTATACCTTCATCTTGACAGAAGGCAATAATCCAAGTGTAATGTGCCAGCGATTACCAGATTGCGTGAACAGTACAGGGGTACTGTTCACCTATTTATAGGCACAGGGCGCAGCCTGTGTATAATTACATTTATGCCCTTTACAATCGACTACAATAATGACCCAAAATACCATGGGTCTTTAGGTCATTTCATCTTTAAGTCGGTTCACCCCTTTGTCTTGAGACATGTCACTGTGCCGAAGCTTTATAGGCGATAGCTTCGGCACTGCTTTTGAGAGGATCTGCCGAAGGTGTTTCTTTCTTTAGGATCTTCGGCTACGAAGCATACCCCCAACTGTAGCCCCTTCGCGGTGCTAGATCTTTTTTCGTAACGAGCTTGATCCGTGAAAAATTCTTCTAGGCTTCGGGATGCAAAAGATCCGAAAAACACCTTCCCTGAGCTCGTTGCCGAGAAACGATTAAAATAATCCAAGCGCGAGGTGACCCCATCTTGCAGCAGTTACGTGCGCCCTGGCGATTCACCTTCTCGGACTCTGTGGCCCACCGTTCAGTGAGTGCGGGTGGCTGTTTGTCTGGTGCGGAAGACCTTGACTATTCACCTTCCCACCTGCGACACTATATAAATAGACGGGTAGGTGTGAAGTTACCACAGCATTCATTGCTATTGCGCTGTTTTGCTACCAAAGTATTGACCAAAGTCGAAGCTTGCTTACTGCATCCTCAACCGAAGCTATTTATTTTGCTCAAGCTTCGTAACAAGAAAGAGCTTCGGCAAAGTTAAAAAAATTTCAACTTCGTTCAAAAAAACAAGAAATTCAATCATCAGATGGCCAGAGTACGTTCAACAGCTAGGGTTACTCGCGACGGAGAGGAAACCGAAGGTGCGGAAACCGCTCCAATCTCTGAAGTGATGAAGCGTTCAGGGCTAGTAGTATCGGAGGATGCACCTAACGCTGAAGCCGAGCAGGCTGATGCTGAGGAAATTGATTCTGAAGATGATTACAGCGACGTGCCAACTAAACCTAGCCACCTGGCTGATGCTGAGGAAATTGATTCTGAAGATGATTACAGCGACGTGCCAACTAAACCTAGCCACCTGGAGTTTGGGAAATCCACCATTTCCGAAGGTGATATGTCTAAGCTGATGAATTTGGGATATTTTAGTGAAGCAAAGAAGGAGCTGGTTCATTTCGGCGGGGAGCAGATTACCCCGAAGCCAGGAAAGGATGAAGTAGTGGTCTTCAAAAGCTTCTTTAAAGCTGGATTAAGATTTCCTTTAAATGGGATGATTGCTGATGTTTTGAAGAAGTCTGGTATCTATCTTCATCAGCTAACTCCTAACGCTATCGTTAGGCTTAGCGTTTATATCTGGGCCCTCCGAAGCCAGGGGGTGGTACCATTTGCCGAAGGCTTCTACCGAGTGCACGAGGTTCATTATCAAACAAAAGCTAGAGGAGATGGGCTGCAAGAAAACTTTGGCTGCTACAATTTTGCCCATCGCAAGAATACGAAATTTCTAGTTATCAGCTATCGTAGCAAGTGGCCAGCTGGCTGGAAGTCTGAATGGTTTTACGTCAAAGTTGATGAAGAAAAGGAGAAGCTGGTCCAAAGTCCGCTAGGATTAATCTTCGGAGAAACCAGACCCCAGTGCAACATGACACCAGGGAGTCCAAGCTAAATTGCTCTGGCTGAATTTCGAGTTTTTGCGGAGCATATTGGCACTAGGGACTTACTGCAAGAATTCTTGGCTTTTAGAGTGTTCCCAACTTTGAAAGAGTGGGACATGCCGAAGCTAAAGGGAGAAAAGAAAAAGGGGGAACTTATTCGGTTGCCCTTTCAATATAAATTCAAGAAACATTTCAAAGTGCCTTGCCAAGAGTGGTTAGACACGATTGAAGCAATGTGCAACGAAATTCTCAGCAATTACTCTAAAAAAGAAGATCAACTAATGACTGCAGCCTTTGGCTCTCGTCCGAAGCGAAGGTTAAACCGAGTAATGGATGCTCTGGACTTTGAGTACCCCGACTACGAGCGACTAGACAAGGATACCGAAGGGCAGAAGAGAAAGAGAGTGGCCAGTGTTCTGAATAAAGAAGCTACTAAATCGATGAAAGACGATGAAGAAAAATTGAAAAATAAAAAGCTGAAGCCTGAGCCGAAGACAGATGCTTCGAAGAAGAGAAAAGCTACAGCTCCGAAGCAGAAGGCAACTGATATAGAAGAAGAAACTGCTGCAACACCTTCTGCCACCGACGTGGAAGAAATCTTAAAGGTAATGACTGAATCTTTGCCTATCAAGCTAAGTCCACTGGGGCTGCATCTGACGAAGCTTTTTCAGAAGGAAAAGGAGCCCTCGATAACGAAGAAGACGGCTGGGCCGAAAAAACGAAGAATTGTTACTGTGACAGAAGTTATTGAAGGGACACCACCACAAGCTTCGGCTCCGAAGGCACCAGTTGTTGAGAGTACAACAGCGACCGAAACTGCACCTGCCGAAGCTACAGCTGCTGAAGATGTACATTGAGAAAGCACAATTTCAAATATTGATAAGATACTTCTGGACATGGCCACAGAAGAAGCTGTCGCAGCCACTGAAGAAGCCATGGCTACAGTACCTGAGAAGGGGAAGAAAATAGCTGAAGATGCTTCGGAAGAGGAAATTTTCAACTTTCAAAACTTAGTTGGACAAGAGTTAACGAAAGCTGAGAAAGAAGAATTAAAAGAATATGCCATATCCTGTGGATATCAACCAGGGGCACTACTCTTCGGTGGTGTTGACGATGAAAAGTTAGACTGCGTCCGAGATCAAATCGGAGCGAAGGTTATCGGTACTCTATCAAAGAGTATTGGTTTCCCGAAGCTTGAGACCGACATAAGCCGCTACCGACGACAACATCTTGTCGGTAGCTTATTCTATTCTAATTTCAAGGTAAAAGCTTTTATTCGACTTTTTATTGTTTTGAACAACGAAGGTGTTTTCTAACGAAGGTTGCTTGTGCATAGAGTATGCTGCTGAGTAAAGCTTTGAGAATGCAACAAGATCTCGAAGATAAAAAACATGAAGTTATAATTGAGGGTTTAGAAAGTAAAATAAAAGATCAAGTAGCTACTCTTAAAAAAAGGATTTCGACCTTCAGACAATAGAAGGTTTATTGGCAGAAGCTGAAGCTAAAATTGCAAAGTTAAATACGGAGCTTCTCTCGAAGTCAGAAAGCTTCGAACAAGAGAAGCAGAGTTAAATGCCAAATTTAAGACTGAGGTCGAGAAAAGTTCGAATCTGCAAAAATCATTGTCAGATCTTCAAAACAAATGTCTGGAGTTCAGTAGCCGATGCGTACAACAGCTGAAGGAGGTCTTCAATTCGGTTGGAGCCAGCTGCGAAAAATTTAGTCCTTTGGCTGAAGACCTGCCAGGGGCCTTCGAACATATCGAGGGTGAAATTGATGACCTTGATGAAATTATAGCTAGACATGGCGATTTCTGTGCCCTGGTAGCTTCTCGGGGCACAGCTGTCGCCTTCCTGAAATCTGGTTGTACACATGGAAATATTGTTAATAGGCCCAACTTTAGTTTGTCACCAGCAGATCTAGTTGATATTCCCAATCTTGCCCAAAGCATAGGAAATAGGTTTATAAAACTAATATGGACAAAGCGCGGACGAAGCATGGCAGGTGACGAAGCTCGAAGTCATCTTAAGCCGGTAACAAAATCATACCTTGTGCTTAACTTTCCCTTTAAACTTGAATAATTCTTACAATACTTAAATATGTACAGGATGACGAAGCTGAGGAGCAAGTTGACGAAGCTGAAGAGCGTGAAGCTGAAGCTTAATAGGCAATGATGAAGCTTAAATAGATAGCTATGTAAAAGACTAAAAATTCTTGTAATAACCTTTGTGAAGAATATTGTAACTTGAGAATTAGATTTTACTCTGTACATTTTGTCCATACCTTGTAATATATTTTTACCTTTCCATCAACGTATGAAGTGCTTCGATGTGAACAACACTTGTACTTGCATTGATTTGCTTTGCTGTGGACGAAACTAACAATTTTTGAGCCGAAGGCAAAAAACACCTTCCCTTCTTTTCGTACAAAACGAAGCATAAAACTGCTTCTTTTTCTCTTTTTGTCGAAGCCTTACAATTAGAGCCAAAGCATCTGCCTGTGTCTGTATGTTATGATGATGATGATCCTATGTATGTCTAAATGAATGTTTATGAATGCAAATGTATGATGTAATGTGTAGTGCATATGAATGTCGAAACTCACATACGAAGCCACAATCATATCCTTCATTCCCTTGGGAATGACCGAAGTCTCTTTGCCGCTTATTTTTTGGCTTCATCGCTTATTTTTCGGTGTATCAGCGCTGACTTTTCGCTGTAAGTTCTGCATCCCCTTAGGAACGTCTTTTGAACTTCTTCGCCTTCTATTTCGGCGGTATCGCGTTGACTTTTCGCGCTTCGCCTTATATTTCGGCGGAATCAGCGTTGACTTTTCGTTGTAAGCTCTGCATTCCCTTTGGAACGACTTTTGAGCAGAAAACTTACGCTGCGCTCCCTTAGGAATGGCTTTTTGTAGCTTCGTCGTGCTCTACATCCCCTTAGGGATGACTTTTGAGCTTCTCCTTGTTTTTCCCTTTTTGCCTGCACTCGATGGTGCATGCCCAGTTTTACATTTCATTTTTCGGGGATTTTGCTTTCCTAGAGCTAAATAAGAAAAAGAGAAATTACATGCTATGGCCCCATTAAAAACCTTTCTCCCCCTTCGGAAAGGAAAAGGGTGCCATAGGAAAAATAAGAAGATTACATCAGCTAAACATAATATCGCCGAAGCTCATCTGCATTCCAAGATCTAGGAATGTCGTTGCCGCTCATATCCTTCAATCTGTAAGAGCTGGGTCTTGACGAAGATACTACCAAAAAAGGTCCTTCCCACTTCAGCTGTAGCTTGCCTACTGTATCTGGGTTGGCCACTCTCTAAAGTACCAAGTGCCCTGGCTTAATGTTCTTTAACCGAACTTTTCTGTCACGCCACTTTATTGTTTCGGCTTGATATTTATTGATGTTCTCCACTGCCTGAAGCCTGATCCCTTCTATAGCATCTTTTTCCATAGAACAATCAGCTTCGTCCTCTGCCGAAGCCACTGTTCTTATTGATCCTACTTTAGCTTCTTCTGGGGTTATTGCTTCGTCACCAAACAGTAATTTGAATGGTGTAAAGCCTGTTGACCTTGATATTGTTGTGTTGTGGCTCCACACCACTTTGATCAATTCATCTGGCCACTTTCCTCTGGGTTAATTGAAGATTAACTTCATTATTCCCGTCATTATAATGCCATTAGCTCTTTCAACAAGTCCATTTGACTCCGGATGTCTGACCGATGCAAAATGAATCTTCGTGCCAATTTGTTCACAAAACTCTTTGAAAGCTTCAGCATCGAACTGTGTTCCGTTGTCCATAGTAATAGCCTTCGGCACTCCGAAGCGACAAACAATATTTTGCCAGAAAAATTTCTGGACAGTGACTGAAGTTATTGTGGCTAAAGGCTTCGCCTCAATCCACTTGGTAAAATATTCTACCGCCACCACAACATATTTTAGATTTCCTTGTGTTGGTGGAAGTGGGCCTAACAAATCGAGGCCCCACCTTTGCAACGGCCAAGTTGCCGCACTTACTACAGAGTGCGAAGCTGCCACATACAATAGCAGAGGAGCCCCTGGCGTGGGTGGAGTTAGCGTCGTTAGATCTATCATGTATTGCTTCAGCTCTTCGAAGGCTTTCTGCTGAGCTGATCCCTATTGAAAGACTTCGGCTGACTTTAGCACTTCAAAGAATGGTAAATTTCTCTCTGCTGATCTAGATATGAATCGATTCAAAGATGCCAGTCTTCCTGTCAGCTGTTGAGCCCCCTTTTTTGTGCTTGGCGGCTCCATCCGAAGAATAGCTTTGATTTTGTTCGGATTAGCTTCGATCCCTTTCGTTGAAACTAGACAACCAAGGAATTTTCCCTTCTTTACTCCAAAGACACATTTTTCTGGATTTAATTTCAGGCCAGCTTGCCTAAAATTAGCAAATGTTTCCTGCAGATCAGTAATGTGATTTTCCTGCTTCGTGCTTTTTACTATGATATCATCAACATATGTTAGCACATTTCTGCCTATCTGAGAATGAAGGACTTTGGCTGTCATTCTACTGAAACTTCCTCCAGCATTCTTGAGCCCCTCAGGCATTTGAAGATAACAATATGTACCGTTGGAGGTTATGAAGCTGGTTTTTGGCTCATCTTCCTTCTTCATCCAGATTTGATGGTAGCCTGAATAACAATCTAGCAAACTCATGAGCTCTGACAAAGCTGCTGCATCTACTAGAGAATCTATTCTTGGTAATGGGAACTCATCCTTTGGACAAGCCTTGTTGAGATCAGTAAAATCAATGCACATTCTCCATTTACCATTAGCCTTCTTCACCATAACAGTGTTGTCTAGCCATTCTGGGTATTTTACTTCTCTGATGACTCCAGCACTAAGAAGTCTTTTTGCTTCATTCCGAGCACCTTCGGCTTTGTCGTCAGACATTTTCCGAAGCCTCTGCTTTCTGGGTCTGAAGGATGGATCGACATTGAGCGAGTGTTCAATGACATCCCTGTTGACACCATAGAGATCGTGGGCTGACTATGCGAAGACATCTTTGTTGTTGAACAGAAACCTTGTCAGAGTTTTCTCTTGTTCCTCAGACAATTGAGATCCCAGCAATACCTTCTGCTCTGCTATATCTTCACATAAAAGCATGGGCTTCGGCTGATCGGCCGAAGCAGCCTTCTCCCTTCTGTACTTGTACTGCTCACAAGCTTCGGCTCCATCTATATTATGGATTGCTTTTGAATCTGTCCAGTTTCCTTCAGCCTTTCTGGCAGCTTCCTGACTTCCGTGAATAGCAATAGGCCCTTGATCCGAAGGTATCTTCATGCATAGATATGCTGGATGAAGAATTGCTTCAAAAGCATTTAGTGTCCCACGACCAATGATTGCATTGTAGGGGTACTCCATGTCGACAATATCAAACACAACTTGCTCAGTCCTTGTATTGTTAACAAATCTGAAGGTCACTGGCATCGTGATCTTGCCGAGTGCTACAATCTGCCTTCCTCCGAAGCCACAAAGAGGGTGTGTAGCATCATGAATCTTATCCTCTGGCTCTTGCATCTGTCTGAAGGCCTTAGCAAATATAATATCCGCTGCACTGCCTATATCAACCAGAACATTGTGGACCAGAAATCCTTTGACGACGCAAGAAATAACCATAGCATCATTATGAGGGTAATCCTTGAGCTGAAGGTCCTCCTGAGAGAAGGTAATTGGGATGTGGGACCATTTCGACTTGATGAAGGGTCCCTGCACCCCGATATGTTGTACCCTTCTCTAAGCCTCCTTCTTCTGCTTTTTGTTGGCCGGCTCTGAGCATGAACCGCCTGTTATCGGGAGTACCAACTTCGTAGCCGAAGCAGCTTCAGCTTGGTTGTTGAACGAAGCCATCGACTCAAAAATTGGAAGTGAGTTCACCGGAGGTGGGCGCCAATGTTGGGGACTTGTTCTCAAGTGCTATGAATTAAGAACAAGGCAACATAAACTGTTAAATATTAATGCCCTTCGTCCATTGAAGCATTATCTCCCCAAGGATTTAATGAACTTCGGGCGAAGGCCATGAGCAAAATATCACGAAGATCATACCTTCGTGATTAGAGTTAGGAAATAATGTAAGATGAAATATAAAAAATATAAAACATAAGGGAATGATATACTAAAACACAAAAGTCTATTCATATATATTATTATACAAACTCAAATATTAAGACATAACATTTAATTACATTTATACCTTCGTCTTGACAGAAGGCAATAATCCAAGTGTAATGTGCCAGCGATTACCAGATTTCGTGAATAGTAAGGGGTACTGTTTACCTATTTATAGGCACAGGGCGCAGCCTGTGTATAATTACATTTATGTCCTTTACAATCGACTACAATAATGACAAAAAATACCATGGGTCTTTAGGTCATTTCATCTTTAAGTTGGTTCACCCCTTCGTCTTGAGACATGTCACTATGCTGAAGCTTTATAGGCGATAGCTTCGTCACTACTTTTGAGAGGATCTGCCGAAGGTGTTTCTTTCTTTAGGATCTTCGGCTACGAAGCATACCCCCAACAATATCTTATCTCTTAATTTTATATATGGATCTCTTTATATTATATTTTATTTTCTTCCTCCCTTTTTGTGAGAAAATCAAACCTAAGTTTGATTATGTTCAAAGAGTGGTTTCGAAAGAAAGGAAATTTTTATTAGTAAATATTATTATTATTATTTTCTCTAAATCACCAGTTAGAATTTAGGGTGCTACAAATCCTACCCCCTTAACAGAAATCTCGTCCTCGAGATTTGTAAGAAAAGGGATACAATAGGTTTGGTCTAGAATTTTAGTTTCTCATTTGGTTTAGGGAATCAAAGTTTTGCTTAAAGTTTTTTTTATACATGCTAGTAGGTGATTTGGAAAATATGGATATATGTCCAGATTGGGTTACTAGTCGTATAAGGTGAATATCCAAAGGTAGGATAGAATTTTGTCAAGATGAGATAGTCTACATGATGTAGGTTAAAAGTTTGGTTGATGTTAGGTGAGGATAGACAGATTATACAATCCATCATGACTCTATTGGTTGGGTTAAATCTTCTGCTCATGGTTAATCTAATGTGTTAAGTTAAGTTAACACCTGGCTAGAAGGGTCCAAGTATCACTAATCTGTTTAAACAGACCACAATAGATTAGATCACACTAGATTCCATAATCCTATTTAAGAATACTATTTAGTTAAGCATAACAAGTTGACTTTATCTTTATGAAATTCTAGTATATTTTTTTATCTCAGTGAAACCTCCAATTAGTATATATTTTTATACACCTAAAATTCTTCATGCCATTAGCAGATATAGCATAGAAAACAAGGGTACCTAAGGTTTTAGCTATTAGGTAAGTGTAGGCATAGAATGAGGGTACTATGACATAATCGAGCTTCCTTTGAGGTAAGAGAAACTTTTATTCCGGATGGTGGATCTGGATTCATCTGAAGATCTGTTTCTACTTGTATCCTTCATCGTCGTGGTTAACCTTCTTCTTGGGTAGGATTTAGGGACCATCGGTTGTGGTATTGAATGCCATTATCTGACTTGAGATAACAATTGCGGGTACATGGGGTAGGTAGATTAAACAAAGTTTTACTTTGCTTTTGGGATAGATGGGCTAGGCAACCTATAACATAGGTCAAGTTGTGGTTTCACGGACGAGTTGATTCAAGACACCAATTTAGGTTTAAAACCCATTTATATGAATATTGTCTAATCTATGTTCCCAGTATTAAATAACTTGTTTACGTAACTTCCTTTAGATCATATCAAATTAGGTAGGATCTAGGTTAGATTGGATATAACTAGATTAAACTAGTTTAAGTTAGATAAATCTACCAGGGTAGATTAAATATTATTCGGACATGTTAGAATCTTTTGAGATATGACGGATTATATGGGTAGGTAAGTCAGAATCTCGGTTAGGTTAAAACAAAGGGGTTATGCAACCATCAAATGGTTAGGGTAGTTGCATAAGGTCGAGTTGGTCGGTCATTCTTCATTTAGTGCAGGGCGAACTAAGTTAAAACATGCTTTATAGGAGTAGAGTCTAATCTATTTCATCAATATTAACTTTCTTGTTAAGCAACTTACATTAGATTAGCTCAACTTGAGGTTAGCCTTCGTTAGGTTAGATTAATCCACCACATTAGATCAGATCTAAGTATGACTAGCTTCGACTAGACAAGATCCAATTTGGGTTAGATCATGGATGTTATCCCAAAATGAGATAAACAAAGTGGTTGGGATAAGTATACCTACTAGGACAAGATGAATTTATAGAATAAGATATCATCTTTTGAGATTAGTTAGATCTATTGGGATAAGATGAAAATCTTTTCGAGATGAGATGAATCTATTAAGGTAAGAGAGTATCTTTTAAGATAAGAGGGATCTATATAAAATAGATACATTTTAATGGAAGATAATCTAAGTTGTTTAGTTATCTCATGAATTTTATTTATTTATATTTATGCCTATACGTATATGTAGATGTAATTGTGGACATTACTCCACGACTCATCACACTCAATCAAAGATCCAAATCAGACAAATATCATAAGAACAAACACTCAAGCGTATAGATACCTAAAAAATGGTTTGTTTTTGTTCCGAAGAGTAGGTCTCCTATCCCTAAAGGTCACTTTAGGCACAAGATTTCAAAGTGTGAAATCCACATTTGTCTTTAGAAGAAAAGGTAAGAATAGTAAAAGTAAAGCAGAATTAGATGAGAAAAGATTAAGATAAGTTTGGAAAGAATCAGAGTAGCAAAGGTAAGTAGGTATTGGTTGTCTAATTCTATCTAGGTTTCGTCCTACAGTCAACATTCCTCTGATACCACTTCTGTGACACCCGGTTTTAAGGGACAAAGTCGGGTGCATCTCATACATGCGCCAAAGAAGACAACATATATAATAACATAGTGTATAGAGATAAATGTCACAATAATCAGAGTATTTATTACATAGTAGAAGTCTTACAAAATAAAAGATAAATATAAAAGGATCTAAAATCCATCCTTGGCGCCAGAAAGTCAACTGGAGACGCCACCTAGATCGAATCGAACTCCTCGTTGTCTGGCTCCTCTTGAACCACTTGTTCTTCTCCTGTAGGGGGGTGTGAGACAACAAGGGTGAGCTCACACATGATCATAGCTCAACAAGTTGTGGGGAATAATGTGCATGAACTCACCAAAAGTTGGAGTTCATGTGATGTGTAAGGCTGATCAACAATAGGGGTTAAAGCTGAGCATTGCTTTTAATAAGTTGGTCAAAATTTTATTAGCAATTACTAGATGTAAGTAAATACCAAACCACAATAATAATAATAGAACAAAATTAATAAATAATCCCATGCAATGCAAATGACAAATTGAATTTAAGTTCCATAAATTAATCATGTGAGAGTCCTGAGCTGCTCATGACCGTGAGCTCGGCTAGTATACCAGTTTTACACTGTGCAGAGGTTGTACCCTGTACCCACAAGTCGTGTATCCCATGTCACCAGGGTTAGCAAGACCCTTAAACACAATCGAGGTGTGAATGGCTAGGGATCCACTATGAGGCCTTTACAAAGTTCCACTAGCTTCCGAAAATCCGCTACAGTTTATGGGAAGAGCACTAGCAAGAATCCCTCGTCTGACCGCCATCGTAGCAAAATCAACCCGAGAACCTCCTTGCATGCAACTCCCCTACTGCCCTTTCCCCATTCGGGTAAGGTAGTCTTGCACTAGCTTTCCTAATTAGTTAGCCAAGGGTGTCCCATTACACCCTAGTGGTGGCACGTGTTTCTCAAGTTAAGCTCCATGTTCCAATTAAAGATAATGATCTTGACATTAACATAAATAACATAACAGAACAATTGGAACATGGATATAATGAAATATTAAACCGAAACCAATTAAAGAAATAGCAAAAACTACCCATGTGATTCAGGGGTAAACAAGGTAAAAGATAATCAGACTAGGGTGACATGTTGGGTCCCATCAAAATTAAACATATGCATTGAATAGTGATAATAAAGAACATTATTGGGTAAACAAAAGTGATCAAGGGCACAACTTGCATGGGACTTGAGATTCCAGGTACCAACTTGCTTTTTCAGATGACTCGTGAATGCACTGCTAGTCGTAGCAATACAAACAAACATGATATAGACAAAATTAACATCACACCAAACATAAGAACATACTGCATAATAATGATTTACACATCGTAACGAGATCGTGGGTTCGAAAATTACGAAGATTAGGGTTAAGATTAAGGAGTTATGATTTTTACGAGAGATCTATGTGATAAAGCAATTAAAACTAGGTCTTGAGTTGATTTTATAAAGATAATCTAATGAAATAATCAACTCACTTTAATCTTAATTATAACTTTACTAAAGACTATATTTTAATCAAATTATAATCATAAGATCAAAATATTATATTAATATTAGAAAAATTAATCCAATAAACATAGATTGATCCAATTAGTTACTTAATTATAAAAGTATGGGATATCATATAATCAATAATGCTACTGCGTAGTAAATATCTATACGAGGCTAACGCAACTTGAACAGGTTGAAACAGAGCTAAAATATATTAGTTATGATTTTCTGAAGTCTGTATGTGTTTGGTACAAAATTAATTAGAGTGGTACTATGTGATAAACAATAATATTACAAAAATATAGAAACTGAAATGGATCAATTTGGACTCAATATGAATTTTATATGAATTACACAAGTTTTAGGAATTGTTTTTACACTAAAAATTCATCTCCATATTTATTTATCCCCCATTAAATGGTCACTAGACCGAGCACTAAATCTATAAAAACACGGGGGCGAAATCATAAGTGTTCACCAAATACAGCCCAACCCTAGGGTGGACGGCAGGTTAGTTTCCAATTTCTAGGAGAGCTTCACTGTAAATAGAGCACTACGAAGGGGTACCAAGCCTCCTGAATTGTCCGATCGCGACACAAGGGTTCAGATTAGAACCCCACGCTCCCGAACCGGTATACGATTGTGATCATTGATAAAAAATCTATGGCATAGATTAGGTTTAAACCAACTCGCAACTCATCCCTCCATTTCCCGATCAACGGTCGTGAATCCCCCAGCCAAACGGATACACATGGCCTGATTCGAGCCGTTAGCGGCTGGATCAACGGCACAGACGTGTTCTCCCCTATCTACGGTGAACCAGGCAGCAGCGCCGCTCACCTGACGACGACGAACACTCCGGAGCGGCATGCCCCCTACCCCCATCTATTTCATATAAGAAAGATGCTACACGAACAGGTAACAACGGCGAATCCGAAGAGGAGAATCACACTAGTGATCGCGCAGCACCACGGTCTGGCCACGATCGCACTGAGTTCTGCGGCGGCGCCACAAGTGCGGCGATAAATTCTTGATCCACGAGCGCTCTAATGAATACAATGTTCAGTGCTAAGCTACAAGGGGACAGAGGTGAAGGCGCAGAGGGAATCTCACCCGAGGAAGGCAGCGCAAGACTTTGGTCCACGCGATGGCGCATTCTCCACCACGGTTCCAGGAATCCGGTGAGTACGCACACGAACTCCGGTCACCCACACTGCCTATCGCCGCGATGCACGCGCTACCCAACATATGGCGCTTCTCCACGATTGATCCCAGAACCCCGCATGCAGGTTTTGGCGGCCGTCACCGACGGCGGATCTCGTGCCCTCCGGCCTAATTCGCTTTTTACGGCGAGGGTGACCTTTGGCTATATCATGGGCTCCCTTGAGGGTGGAGAAGAGAAGGTCCTGCGGTCACATTTATAGGCTAGGGAACGAGGTCAATCCGTTGACGAAAATCCCGGTATGATTCCTTGATCCCAGGGAGGATCCCCGGTGGATGGTTGAAGGAGTCCGTGGGGAGGACGGCCAGTGGTAGGGACCCACATGGCAGCGGTAGTGCGTGAAGGTTAGGAAGGAGCTGAGTGATAGGGCCCATTCGTAAGTGGCCAAGCACCGAGCTGCGCTAATTTGGCTGTGCGGGCCGCGTGAGGGAAGACAGACCCGAGCGGTGGAGAGTGGGCCGAGAGAAAAGGGGAGCGGCCCAATCACGAGTTTTCCATTTTCCTTTTTATTTTAGCTTTATTTTCTTTTCCCAATTTAAAACAAATTCAAATCGAAATTGAATTTCAAACTTGATTGGAATCCACAAGCAAGAATTCAGCAAGGTGCATTTAACAATTATGTATTAGCTCTTTTATTCATGCACACATAATTCTTTTCCTTTTTCTTCTCTTTTCTTTCTATTTCTTTATTTCCTTTCTTGTTTCAAATTCAAATTTGATTTTGGGTCCAAATTCAAACTTCAGAATAAAATCACAGTCAAAATCCGTAATGAGATTCATATATGTTTATTTGATCTATTATTGTTATTAATCCTTTTATGTGGATGCTTTTAAACATACAAACAGAAAGAAATTATATTCTTTAATCCCTAAGCTGTAGTTTTTTTATTAAAGGATACTCTAACCTTTACATTTCAGAGAACATATCTTATCTCTTAATTTTATATAAGGATCTCTTTATATTATATTTTATTTTCTTCCTCCCTTTTTGTGAGAAAATCAAACCTAAGTTTGATTATGTTCAAAGTGCGGTTTCGAAAGAAAGGAAATTTTTATTAGTAATTATTATTTTTATTATTTTCTCTAAATCACCAGTTAAGATTTAGGGTGCTTCAATTAAGGAACCTTCGGCTGAAGCTACTGCCCTTGGCAGGAAATTTTACTCTAAAGTGTGGATGAATGGTGGAAGGGAGATAGCAGACGCAGCTATGAGACAAAATGAATAAGAAACCCACCGAGCTTCAAAGGAGGTGAGGAGAGATGCCGAGGCTGCAGAGTGGGAAAGGCGTATAGGTATGTTTTTGTCGCATTCTATCTTCGTAAGTGCTTCAGCTTTATATCTGACAAAAGTGCATTTTATGTAGCAGAACTTTCTCCTCCTCCAGAGCCATATGACCTAGAGACCGATCCAGCTTTGAAGGGCGCTCTTGATGTGATTAGGATAGCCAATGAGGTTGTTGACGAAGCTATCAATAGACTCTAGAACGAAGCTGCTGAAAAAATTCTGAAAGAGGATAAATAGATTTTATATTTAAAAACTCCTGTAGAATTTTTTATGTACTACTCTATTATGTAAAAAACAATTGTCAACTTTATATCTCATGCTGTAATATATTTCTTTATGAAGCCTGATATCTTCGTATGTACCGTTTTTTGAGCCGAAGGCAAAAAAACACCTTCCCTTCTTTTCACGCTTCATAAAGAAAAAACCCCCTTTTCGAACGAATCGTTATTATTAGACTTCTAAGGTCTTGCTGTAGATTTTGTTGCCGAATGTATAGATCTTGCATAAGAAATGCCATTGCCGAAGCTGCAGATCTTTGCATAAGAATATTGTTGCTGAAGGCATGGATCTTGCATTGTTAAAACATCCTTTCATAATTCCTTGTCAAAAATAGACCTAACCTCATGAGTTAGCCAACATATTTTGAAGGAGCAGTTTCCCTTCTTTTTTCACTGCTTCGGATGAGGCGAGATGATGAATGATGCGATGGTATGCAGCGTGATGCGATGATATGATGCAACAAATGTTAATGCATAAGTGCTTCATAAAAGTAAGACTCTGTATCCCCTTAGGAACGACTTTGTAGTCTCTTCACCTTTTACTTAGGTGGTATTTTAGCTCTGCATCCCTGTAGGAAAGACTTTGGAGCTAAGCTCTGCATCCCCTTAGGAACGACATTGGAGCTTCTTCACCTTTTACTTAGGTGGCATTTTAGCTCTACATCCCCGTAGGAACGACTTTGGAGCTAAGCTTTGCATCCCCTTAGGAATGATTTGGAGATTCTTCACCTTTTACTTAGGTGGCATTTTAGCTCTCCATGCCTATAGGAACGACTTTGGAGCTTCATCACTTTTTCTGTTACACTCGATGGTTTAACTCCAGATGTATTACAACAGGCCGAAGGTTGTACCTTCTTATATTGTCTTTAGGGTAGAGACATAAAAGCAAGAGAAATAAAGATTACATTGAGTGTGTATGAAAGTTTTTTGATTGAGCCCCTTTGTTGCTTCAGTAAATGTGTCTCGACTCTGGTACAGTGCTATTGACTGTCCGAGCTTTGGACTCTTATCGTGCATCGCGCTGTTGTTGAACTTGGCAGTGCCCTTCTGGCTGTTGATTATGAGACAAAGTTGGAGCCATGAGTGGTGGTGGTGGTGGCAAGGCCCATGCAGTTGGGGAGTGGCTTGCCGAAGCTACTGATACTGTGGGTTGTTGATTGCCCACATACTCAGGAATGTATGGAGAATAGCACAAAGCGATATGTAGGACCTGCTTCGGCTGATTCTATCGTGCTTCGGCTTTAGCTATTTCCTTTTGCTTCTGTGATATCCTGGCCCCTGGGATGGTGATGTCCTGGCCCAAGGCTTAATAGAATTAATAAAGTATCCATACCAACAAGGTGCATCTTCTTTTTCGGAAGCCTATCTCGAAAGAACCTCCCAGTTAAGTGTGCATGGCTTGGAGCAATTTGGGAAATTTGGGATGGGTGACCGTCTAGGAAGTTTTCTCAGGTGCGCATGAGTAAGGACAAACTGCACACAAAAGACCCATGTTGGTATGTGGGGACGATATATGATCCTAGAGAGCTGCCAGTAGTAAGCACCGCCTATCTAGGGATTGGCCTAGTGTTACAAGTGGTATCAGAGCTGACCCTCGAGGTTTCACGGGCATGTGTGGACTAGGGGGTTCGGGTATATGGCGCATGGTGCATGTGGGCCCGGAGTGGTCACATGGCATGGCATATGACGATACTAGACACACAGACGTGGCTAAGAGGAGAGGTTCCTGGATTGGGGTTGACCGACGAGGACGTCGGTCTTCTAAGAGGGGTGGATTGTGATATCCTAGCCACTGCGATGGTGATGTCCTGGCCCAAGGCTTAATAGAATTAATACAGTATCCATACCAACAAGGTGCATCTTCTTATTCGGAAGCATATCTCGAAAGAACCTCCCAGTTAAACGTGCTTGGCTTGGAGCAATTTGGGATGGGTGACCAACTGGGAAGTTTTCTCGGGTGCGTATGAGTGAGGACAAAGTGCGCACAAAAGACTCGTGTTGGTCTGTGGGTACAATATATGATCCTAGAGAGCTACCAAGAGTAAGTACCGTCGGTCCAGGGATTGGACGAGGTGTTACGGCTTCTGTATCGTGACTTGGCATGTCCTCGTTGTATGCCCCTTATCTTCTCCACAGAATAGACAAAACAACCTTCTTGGTTGCGAGCTGAATCTTCCTTCAAAGCTTCTACCTCCTCTGCCTCTTGGGGTTGGTGGCCTGAAGGAACTTTGTTGTGTTCTTGATGATTGAGAGTTGTGTTGATGCCCTTGAGTATGACTTCCCCTCTCTTCACTTGAGCTAGGATTATGGATCGTCCTGACATGCCTTGGGGTGGAGTCTTCCTACAAAGCCATTGGTCATTTCAGAGTATTTGTAGGCTTCTTCCCTTTTTTGCCGGAAGTTGTTGTTGGCTCTAATGTACTTGTCCATCTTCTATAGAAGCTTCTCCAGAGATTGTGGGGGCTTCCTAGCGAAATACTGCACCATTGGTCCTGGTCGTAGCCCCTTGATCATAGCTTCAATAACAATCTCATTTGGTACCATTAGCGCCTAAGATCTGAGACGCAGAAATCTTCAGACATACACCTGCAAGTATTCCTCATGATCCTGTGTGCATTGGAATAGAGCTTGAGCACTCACTGGCTTCGTTTGGAAACCCTGTAAGCTGGTGACTAGCATATCCTTCAGCTTCTGCCATGATGTGATTGTTCCCGACCAAAGAGAAGAATACCAAGTTTGAGCCACACTCCTGACTGCCATGACAAAGGACTTCGCCATGACGGCAGTGTTGCCACCATATGATGATATGGTTGCTTCATAGCTCATGAGGAACTGCTTCGAGTCGGAATGCCCGGCATACATGGGAAGTTGTAGCGGTTTGTACGAAGGTGGCCATGGGGTAGCTTGAACTCTATTGTTAGGGGAGAAGCATCATCAAAAGCGAAGTTACCATGATGGAAATCATCATACCATACATCATCATAGCTTGGGGTTTCCTGACAAAGCTCTCTCTGTTATGGCCTTCGTCCTTGCTCGTATTGTGTGATATGGCGCATCTCTTCGGCAGCTTCATCAATATTCTTCTAGAGTTCAGCTAGCCAAAGTATTTTCTACCTTCTTCTCTCCACTTGTTGGTGGATGGCCTCTAGGTCTCTGATCTCTTGATCTAACTCCTCTTCCTGTGGTGTTGGGCTAATGGCCTTTCTTTTCTAGTTTCGTGCTTCTCTCAGAGGGAGCCCTTCTTGGTTGATGTCCAGCTGTGGAAGGGAAGGCCCTGGCGCTATTGCCTTCTTCGGCGGCATGACGAAGGAGGTTGCTCGAGCTCCTGGTGTCGAAGGTGGTCGTTTGAGTTCACCGGAGGTGGGTGCCAATGTTGGTCACTTGTTCTCAAATGCTGTGAATCAAGAACAAGGCAACACAATTGTTAAAGATTAAGGACCTTCATCCTCCGAAGCATTATCTGCTTTCGGATATAATGATCTTCAGACGAAGGTCATGAAGGACACACCTTCATCATTTATGAGAATAAGAATCCATAGAGATAATATATGTTATCCATTCATTCATATATCTATTTCATAATATATATATATATATATGCATGAACATTAACATAATTATATTACATTGTTACCTTCGGCTTGTTTGAAGGTGTTGACACGAGAGCAATTACAATCTAGCGTGAACAATACAGGGGTACTGTTCATCTATTTATAGGCAAACACAATGGTCCACACGCTATTACATTTATGCCCTCAACGATTACATATAGAGTTTACAAAATATCGCAAGGGTAACATCGCCATTTGTATTTAATAACTTGGGCAACACCATCTCCTTGCATTAACACATTGCTTTGTCGTGATGAAGCCTGCTTGATGAAGCATGCTTTCTTGTGCTTCCCTTTCGTTATGCCGAAGCCACGTTGTCTACTCGTTTGACCGTGATGATGCTTGTCAAACAAAGTTTGCTTCGCTCCTCTTGTGTTATTCCAAAGCTTTTCTAATTGATGAAACTCCTGTAATATTCAGTAGTACGCTAGAAGCAAATGGTTAGTCGTGTTTTTTAGGACCTTGGGAAGAGGAAGGCTCCAAACAAAGCATTTCCATTTCCATTACTTACCAGGAGCTTTAAATCTCAAGATGAGATTCTTTTATGGGGGAGAGGATGTAACACCCCTGGTGTTACAAGAACTAAAACTCTGGCATGGCATCATATGCACTGACATTACATTGCTTGTGATACACCTAAAATGCATTCACTAGGCTACAAATTCAAAACAAAACATGTGATGTGATCCTTGTTAAGTGTATGATTTGGTAAGGATGTTCCTTAATCTAGGCGGGGGGTAAAATTTCTCCAAGGATTAGTAGTATGTGGCCTTATGTTTTATGCACAAAGGAGTAATCTTGCCAAGTTGGGTATACATGCTTTAGGGGGTAAGGATTAGAAGGGGTAAAGTGCTAAAGGGGGATTAAAGAGCTCCAAGGTCTTTTAATTAGAGCCAAAGTGGAAAACATGATCTAATCACTCTCTGCCAAAAGTATGTATTATGAAAGTGGTAGTGACAAAAACTAAGCAACTTTTATATTTGGAGATTTGCAAGTTTTGTGGAATAAATTGGTGTAAAGTGCAAAAGGTTCACATGTGCTCAAGAATTCAAGTGCTACAAAACAGTGGTATTGAACCAACTTTGGGCTATTGCATCTCTTAATCTATAAGGGATTTGCTGTAGTACACTATGACAAGGTTGTAGGGCTACTATAGTTGTACACATTTCAGTCAGGGACTTTGCTCTAGAACAATGTGGAACCTAGTGTAAAATAAGCCCAAACTCGGGCTATTAGACCTGCAGCTCAGTTGAGATTGGAATTCCAGTGACAACTCTCCAACTTTGGAGCCATTTTTTGTTTGATGCGTTGAGCTAATGACTAGAGTCGCTATAGTTGAGTTGGAGCCCTTATGTTGATGAGCAAAATTTCTACACTGATTTTGACTCTGTGTTGTACAATAATGGGAGTAAAATGCTCCCCAAAACTCCCTGTTAGTCTGTTTGAAAGGGGCGTTCATTGTTAATAGTCAATTAAAGAAGATCAGGTTCACCGAACCTACCGCTGATGAACCTTGTGCCGTGATTCGTGCTCGGTGCTGTGATTCGCACACGACTAAGGATGAATTCTATGTCGGGGTGAAAAGGTCTTGGGGGAGGGTGAATCTAGGCACTGAGCAGACACATCTGTCGTGCCCACTTGCCTGCACGGTTAGTCGAGATCTCATCAGTGGAGTTCGTCGTGTTCTCGGTGAAGGACACGTAGTCGCCTTGTTCACCGTAGTGTCATGGTCGTGGCACCCTCTAGGACGTCCTCAATGTTCAGTGAAGGCATGAGCTCCATGGTAAGCCGTTGTGAGTTACTTCGTCGTGATCTCTTTAAATTAAGTGCCACGCCAGCTGTTGGGGACATGTTCTCAAATGCTACGAATCAAGAACAAGGCAACACAAAATGTCAAAGGTTAAAGCCCTTCATCCTTTGATGCATTATCCCCTGTAGGATATAATGATCTTCAGACAAAGGTCATGAAGATCGAGCCTTGATCATCACAGCATATATTAATGAAATAAGAAGCATATGAAACATGAGAGATGACATGAATAATCATACGACATTCTTAATATACCTTTATTATATCATCATGAATAGACATGAACAATATTGAATTACATTTGTACCTTCAGATTGACAGAAGACAAAAGTCCAAGCGTGACGCATGAATGAATACAAGTTAGCGTGAACAGTACGAGGGTATTGTTCATCTATTTATAGGCACAGGGCGTAGCCTGTGTAAAATTACATTCATTCCCTTCATGTTTACTATTGACTTAAGGACAATCTATCGAGGACTAGATAGCCTTTTCCTCCTTAAGTCGGTTCCTTTTTCTGCTACTGAGCCGAAGCTTCCTTGCGTGTAGCTTCGCAGCTGGTTCAACCTTCGTCCCAACCATGCTTTTCATATTGTGTACAGCTTCATTCCGAGTCCGATAGTTCCTGTACATATATTACACTTGGGAAACTTTGTTAATCATGTTTTTGAGGACCTTCGGAAGACGAATGCCCCCAACAGTAGCCCATCGCAGTATTAATTTGTTATAACAACGAATTCAGACTGTGACGTGAACGAAGGCCTTAAGCCGAAGGTCCAAAAAAACACCTTCCCTTTGCTAGAATAGCAACAATCAATGACAGACGAGGCCCTTCAAGTTGTAGCGTACTGGGCGTATAAATATGAACCCACACCGGCAGCGTTTGATACACTGTTTCTGCCATTTGCATTATTTTCTCAAGCTTTTTGTTCTTGTTCACTAGCTCTCGCCAGATTTTCAAGCTTTTTGAGCTTCGGTTTAAAGACACGTTTGCATCATGTCTGGGAAAAAATGACTGAGGAGGTGAAGCTAACTGAGGAGACGAAGCTGTTTGAAGAAAAGAAAGATGCAGATCCTTTTATCGCCGGATTTTTTGAGTCTATGTCAAAAACGAACACAGAGAAGATTACTAAAGAGATACTGGAGGGTTTGTCTAAAGATACTGATGATAGTGATAGTTATGATGCGGAGAGTGGAGATGAGGATTCTGAAGACCGGCCCTAGCGATCGAGCCATGCCGTCTTCGGCAAATCAACTATTAAACAGAGCCATATTGACAATATGAGAGGAAGGTACTTCTGTGACATGTCTATCGTGACGGTTGGAGGAGACAACATCGTCCCTACTCCTGAAGAGAATGAAGTTGTAATCTACCGAAGTTTTTGAAGGCTGGCCTTCGGTTCCCTTTAAGCAAGTTTGTGGTTGAAGTGCTGAAGATATACTAGATTTTCCTTCATCAAATCACCCCCGAAGCTATAATTAGGATGGGAATTTTTGTCTAGGCTGTAAGGAGTCAAGGGCTGGAGCTAAGCGCGAAGTGCTTCAACAGCATGCACGAGCTTTTGTATGAGACGAAGGCTACTATCAAAGAATAGTACCACAACAAATTCGGTTGTTATGGATTTATTGCTCGCCCCAATGCAAGCCACCCAGTGCCAACATTCCGGAAAAGATGGCCCGGAGCCTGGATGGAGGAATGGTTTTACGTTAAAAATGATTTAAAGAAAAGAGAAGATATCAAGGAAGTTATCCAGCACCCCATCTGGTCCCACTTCGGCCTCTAAAGGCCGAAGGTGAATACTGATAGCGATGTTGAAGAGTGTTAGAAGGCCTTTAGCACTGTGTGCTCCATCATTGACACGAGAGATTTAATGCAAGAGCACATAGCTTTCAGGGTATGGCCATTGTGGAAAGCTGGGATATGCCGAAGGAAACCACCGCCGATTCCAGTGAGGGTGGTCTGGTCCGATTGAAGTATACCTTCAGATTTGGGGAGAAGTTTGATAAGCCAAACGATGACTGGCTGAAGTGTATTGAAGCTACTAGCGATGAGCTACTTGGGGCATACTCCAAGGCCGAGGATAATGCTTTGTCCGCAGTTTTTGGGGGTCGGGGTAAGAAAAGATTGAACAAGGTATTTGATGCTATTGGCTTCGTATACCCTGATTACCATTACCCGCTACGAGGGCAAGGGAAAAAGAGAAAGGTTGCCGCTTCGGTCATTACAGCTAAGCCGAAGGGCAAGAAGGTGAAGGTTTTGACCCACCGGTCGCGTTATATTGAACCGGCTGTGATACCTGAATTTGGCGAAGGGACCTCTTCAGCTGCCAAAGTAAAAGAAACTGTTCCGATTGTGTAGAGCGCGGAAGGGCCGACTGTAGTGCCGAAGGTGCCTACAGTTGGGCCAGCCGAAGCTAAGGATGATAAGGCCGAGGAGCCATAGGTGGAAAAAAATGCCAGAAATCCTGAGCCCACCGGCATCGGCAGATTTGCCGAAGATGCCAGAAATTCTATTACAACTCCCAAGAGGAGGAGGATGGCCAGCGTGCTAGACGCTGTTATAGAAACTACGAAGGCCTTGAGACCTACTCCTAAGAAAATTGCTGAAGCTACCAAAGTCGAAGATGTGGCCGAAGCTGGGCCTTCAGCGCCTATCGATACGAAAGCCGTCGCGCCTGAAGATAAAGCTGATCCACAGGCTTCAGACGTTGGCATGGCAGAAGGACCAGACACGGGAGAAAGGGCAAAGTCTCCTGCCCCCGAAGCCGTTGTCAAGGGTGCTGATTATATTTATCGCCATGCTTCGGGGAAAAAGTTGTCCGAAGAAGAAGTTGTGGAAGCCAGACATTATGCGCGAAAATTGAAATATCCGAAGGGAGCTTTAGTGTTTAACAGCTCAAACGATGATAACTTCTTATATTGTCTCCTGGACAACAAAGAAATATCTGTTTGCCAGGAGATAGCTAAGAGTATGGGATTCCCGAAGCTAGAAGATGGCCTTTCGATTTTGTCGAAGGATGATCTTGCTGACAGCCTAACATACAACAGTATAAAGCTATAGAAGTTAACTTTGAATTTGAGAATGAAGTATTTTATTTGTCATGCTCAATTCTTTCCTCCTCTTTGCAGGACTTAATTCTTAGTAATGCCCTGAGGGCGCAGAAGAATATTGAAGACGAAGGCTATACAATGGCCCTTAATAACCTTTGTTCAGAGGTGATTGAACTGCGAAATGAAGGTCTAGAAAAAGACAAAATCTTGATTTCATTGGTGAATAAAGTAAAGGAAGATGAAGCTAATTACAAGGCTCAGGCCGAAGCCCAGAAAACCGAAATTGAAGACCTTCGGAGACAACTGGCCGAAGCTAAGGAGAACTGCGCGCTCGCACAGGCTAATCAAGATATTAGTGAATATTGGAAAAATTATCTAGAGAAAAATGTTAAAGAACTTTGCGAATCCAAGGAAAGGTGCTTCGAGAAATCCTGGGATTGTGTGAAGAAATTGAAAACTAGCTTCGCTAAAGTGGGTGCCTACTCTACTGAAGAAAACTTCATACGAGACGACCCCGAGAGCGTCGTTGAATGGATAAGTGGAGAAGCCAAAGCCTTCGAAGAAATTTTGAGTGATCGCCGGGATGTTTGCGTGTTTTCCGGTGCGCGGGGAATTTTAGCCATCTTAGAGAAGGCTGGATGTGATCATGTTAAAACCATGGCTCTGGCCGAAGCTGCCTTCTCCGTAGATGATACGAAGGATCCTTCAGCTGAAGCAACTTTAATGGGCGGGAAATTTTATAATGATGTATGGGTGAATGGTGGCCGAGAGCTGGCCCATGATATTATAAAAAAGAGCGAAAAGACACCCACGACGCTCGAGCAGAAGCAAAGCGAGCTGAAGAAGCTGCAGAATGCGAAAGACGTATAGGTATTTTTTTTGGTTTTTAACTTCGGTACTTGCTTTGTGGCTTCGAACTAATCAATTTTTCCTACTTCAGCTGAGCTATCTCCACCGCCGGAACCGTACGATCCTCTAGCTGATCCGGAAATGAAGGAGGCGCTGGAAATTATAAACATGGCGGACTCCATTATTGATGAAGTTGCGACAAACTTTTAAACAAAGTTGCGGAAAAAGTTCTCAGAGAAGAATAGACTCCAAAATATTTTTAAATACTCGATGTATGAGACAATGGAATGAACATTAAGCTTTTATTGTAACAAGACTATGTAATATTTGATGTATGTAACTTTGAATCGAATATGTAAATTATTGTAATTTATTTCTTTGCGATGCATGAAACTTACAAACATACCATTTTTGAGCCTTCGGCGAAAAAACACCTTCCCTTCTTTTCATGCTTCGTAAAGAAAGAGATCCCTTCTTGTGACAAGGCTGATAAATTTGTATTTCTCGAAGCTTACTTCGTGCCTTAGCACATTTTCATTTTGACGAAGCATGTGCCGAAGATTGGCTTCGTATTCGATTCTTGTGCCATTGATGCAATATGATGTATGATGTAATGTTATGTGAAATGATGTGATGATATGATGCAAAATGATGAGAATGCCGAAGACACACACCCACACGCCCATACTGGAACACACAAGCTCTGCATCCCCTTAGGAACGACTTTTGAGCTTCTTCACCTTCTATTTCGGTGATATAAGTTCTGCATCCCCTTAGGAACGTCTTTTGCACTTCTTCGCCTTCTATTTCGGTGGTATAAGTTCTGCATCCCCTTAGGAACGTCTTTTGAACTTCTTCACCTTCTATTTCGGCGGTATAAGTTCTACATCCCCTTAGGAACGACTTTTGAACTTCCTCGCCTTATATTTCGGCGGTATTTGGCTTTGCATTCCCTTTGGAACGACTTTTGAGCAGAAAACTTACACTGCGTTCCCTTAGGAACGACTTTTTGTAGCTTCGGCAATTTTAGCTCTGCATTCCCTTAGGAACGACTTTTGAGCACAAAACTTACGCTGCGTTCCCTTAGGAACGACTTTTGTAGCTTCGTTTATGTTGGCTCTGCATTCCCTTAGGAATGACTTTTGAGCACAAAACTTACGCTGCGCTCCCTTAGGAACGACTTTTGTAGCTTCGTTTATGTTGGCTCTGCATTCCCTTAGGAACGACTTTTGAGCTTCGTAAATCTGTGAAGACGATATATTTCATTCTGATAGAAGCAAAATCATTACAAGAAATTAAAACTAAGTTTTCATTGATTATTCCTTATTCAAAAAACAAAATACCCTAGAATATAAAAGTATTTAAGAAGCAGGATATTGCTCAGTATATGTGCTTTGATTCTGGTACAGTACTATTGACTGTACGAGCTTCGGACTCCTCCCTGAAGTCACGTTGTTGTTGGGAGTGCTGGCACCCTTCTGGCTGCTGGCTTCGGGAATAAGTAGGTTGCAGTGGTGGTGCGGTGGGAGCTGAGGCCAAGAAGCTTGTGAATGGCTTACCGAAGCAAGAGAAGCTGCATGTTGGTTGCCCACATATTCTGGTATGTAAGGAGAGTGGCTCGAAGCAGTGTGTAGAACCTGCTTCGGCTGATTCTGCCGAGCTTCTGCTTCGACAATCTCCTTTTGCTTTAGAATAGTGATTTGGCATGTTCTTGTAGTGTGGCCCTTGTCCTCACCACAGAATAAGCAATAGATTTTCCTGGGCTGATCCTCATATCTTCCTCCGAAGCCCCTGCCGCCTCTGCCCCTTGGAGCAGGTGGCCTGAAGGAGCTTTGCTGCTGTCCCGAAGACTGTGAGGTGTGATGTGGCCTCTGAAGCTGGCTTCCTTTGTCATCATTTTGACTGGAGCTATGGATTGATCTGACATGCCTAGGGTGGATTCTCCCTCCGAAGCCCCTAGTCATCTCAGAAAATCTATAAGCTTCCTCCCTTCTTTGTCGGAAGTCATTATCAGCCCGGATGTACTCATCCATTTTCTGAAGCAGCTTCTCCAGAGTCTGGGGGGGTTTCCTGGCGAAGTATTAGGTCGTAGGTCCTGGCCGAAGACCCTTGATCATGGCCTCAATGACGATTTCATTGGGCACTATGGGCACTTGTGCTCTCAGTCGCAAGAACCTTCGGACATACGCTTAAAGGTATTCCTCATGGTCTTGTGTGCACTGGAACAAGGCCTGAGCTGTGATTGGCTTCGTCTGAAAGCCTTGAAAACTGGAAACCAGCATGTCCTTGAGCTTTTGCCATGACGTGATTGTCCCTAGCCGGAGAGAAGAGTACCATGTTTAGGCCACGTTTCGGACTGCCATGACGAAGGACTTTGCCATGACAGCTGCATTGCCTCCATATGAGGATATTGTTGCCTCATAGCTCATCAAGAATTGCTTTGGGTCCGAGTGCCCATCGTAAATGGGTAGCTGAGGTGGCTTGTAGGATTGTGGCCATGGGATAGCCTGCAATTCTGCTGCCAGGAGAGAAGCATAATCAAAAGTAAAGCTACCATGATCAAAATCATCGTACCATTCATCTTCGTTGAATGAGCCCTCTTGACGAAGATCCCAGTGTTGGGGCCTTCGGTCGTGATCATCTTGAGTAAGATGACGCACTTCCTCAGTAGCTTCGTCGATCTTCTTCTAAAGGTTGGCCAGCCGAGCCATCTTCTCCTTTTTTCTTTGCACCTGCTCGTGAATGATTTCTAGGTTCCTGATCTCCTGGTCCAACTCCTCCTTCTGAAGTGTTGGACTGGTGGCCTTTCTCTTTTGGCTTCTGGCCTCTCGGAGAGAGTGTCCTGGTTTGTGTCCAGTGGCTGCAATGCAGCCCCTGGTGATGTTATCTTCTTCGGCGGCATGACGAAGGTTGATGCTTTGCCGAAGATTGTGGAAGTGAGTACACCGGAGGTGGGCACCAATGTTGGGGACTTGTTCTCAAATGCTATGAATCAAGAACAAGGCAACACAAAATGTCAAAGGTTAAAGCCCTTTGTCCTTCGAAGCATTATCTCCTGTAGGATATAATGATCTTCAGACGAAGGTCATGAAGGTCAAGCCTTCATCATCGCAGCATATATTAATGAAAGAAGAAGCATATGAAACATGAGAGATGACATGAATAATCATACGACATTCTTAATATACCTTTATTATATCATCATTAATAGACATGAACAATATTGAATTACATTTGTACCTTCGGCTTGACAGAAGGCAAAAGTCTAAGCGTGATGCACGAATGAATACAAGTCAGCATGAACAGTACGAGGGTACTGTTCATCTATTTATAGTCACAGGGCGCAGCCTGTGTAAAATTACATTCATTCCCTTCATGTTTAATATTGACTTAAGGACAATCTATCGAGGACTAGATAGCCTTTTCCTCCTTAAGTCGGTTCCTTTTTTTCCTACTGAGCCGAAGCTTCCTTGCGCGTAGCTTCGTAGCTGGTTCAACCTTTGCCCCAACCATGCTTTCCATATTGTGTACAACTTCATTCCGTGTCCGGAGGTTCTTGTACATATATTACACTTGGGAAACATTATTAATTATGGTTTGGGGACCTTCGGAAGACGAAGGCCCCCAACACCAGCTCTACCCATCCATTATGAACCCAGTCCACTGCTCGATTATCCAATTCCTCAGCCATAGCCTGAGAATTTTGGATTTCCCTGTAATCAGCCACGAACGCCGCGTGATACAACTTGCCATGGATAGAGTTATCTAGGTTAGTTTATACCTCTCTGGTCTGTGTTCTAGTGTCCTTATGGTATCCTCTTGCTCGTTGACCTACCGGATTGAACTCTACCGTAGTGTGGAACCGAGAACATCATGTCGCTGTCATGGAACGCCATCGAGGACATTCTCCACGTCGACCCACTACTGTATCCCTTTGCATGTCTTCCCGACTGCCGTTTTGAAGTCTCGGTAAGTTGCTTCGGTTCCACTGGTACCCATGGAGCGAGTCCTGGAATAGAAATCCTGTTCGATCTTTAATCCCTAGATTAGCACCAAGAGTTGAATTAGATGTTAGAACAATGTTTGGCTCGGGTTATGGTGTGTGGTGGCTTGAATGGGTTCGCCGGGGCATTTGCGCTATCGCCCATGGTCGGGGACCCAATTATGTGAAGGAGAAATAAAGGTGTCACACCCGGATTTAAGGGACAGATCCGGGTGCATCTCATACATGCGCCAAAGAAGACAACATATATAATAATAGTGTGTATAGAGATAAATGTCACAATATAATCAGAGTATTTATTACATAGCGGATGTTTTACAAAATAAAATATAAATATAGATCGAACTAAATCCATCCTTGGCGCCAGAAAGTCAACTGGGAGACGCCACCTAGATCGAATCGAACTCCTCGATGTGTGGCTCCTCATGAACCACCTGTTCTTCTCCTATGGGGGGTGTGAGACAGTAAGGGTGAACTCACACATGTTCATCGCTCAACAAGTTGTGGGGAATAATGTGTATGAACTCACCAATGGTGGGCGTTCATGTGATGTGTAAGGCTGATCAACAATAGGGGTTAAAGTTGAGCATTGCTTTTAATAAGTTGGTCAAATTTTATTAGCAATTACTAAATGTAAGTAAATACCAAACCACAATAAACATAATAGAACAAATTTAATAATAAACCCATGCAAATGCAAATGACAAATTGAATTTAAGTTCAATAAATTAATCATGCGAGAGTCCTGAGCTACTCATGACCGTGAGCTCGGCTAGTATACCAGTTTTACACTCTACAGAGGTTGTACCCTGTACCCCCAAGTCGTGTATGCCATGTCGCCAGGGTTTGCAAGGCCCTTAGACACTACCGAGGTGAATGGCTAGGGATCCACTATGAGGCATTTACAAAGTTCCACTAGCTTCCGAAAACCCGCTACAATTTATGGGAAGAGCACTTGCAAGAATCCCTCGTCTGATCGCCATCGTAACAAAATCAACCTGAGAACCTCCTTGCATGCAACTCCCCTACTGCCCTTGCCCCTTTTAGGTAAGGTAGTCTTCCACTAGCTTTACTAATTAGTTAGCCAAGGGCGTCCCATTCCACCCTTGTGGTGGCACGTGTTTCTCAAGTTAAGCTCCATGTTTCAATTAAAATATAATGATCTTGACATGAACATAAATAACATAACAGAATAATTGGAACATGAATATAATGAAATATTAACCAAAAACCAATGTAAAGAAATAGCATACTACCCAAATGATTAGGGGTAAACAAGGTAAAAAAAGGATAAACAGACTAGGGTGACCTATTGGGTCCCATCAAAATTAAGCCTATGCATTGGATAATGATAATAAAGAATATTATTGGGTAACAAAAGTGGATCAAGGGCACAACTTGCCTGGCACTTGAGATTCCAGTTATCAGGATGATTATTTAGATCCTCGTGACCTCTCGCTAGTCATAGCAATACAAACAAACATGGTATAGACAAAATTAACATCACACCAAACATAAGAACAAACTGAATAATAATAATCTACGCGTCGCTACGAGATCGTGGGATCGAGAACTACTAAGATCGGAGTCGTGGTCATCAAGTTATGATGTGATTAAATGATTAAACTAGGTTCCATGTTTATTTTATAATTCCAGAGAAAAGATAACCTAAAGTAGTAATTAATTAAACTTTAATCCAAATTATAATTTGACCATAGATCATATTTTAGTAGATTATAATGATAAGCAGATTAACAAGACTAACTCACATAAGTTGAATAAAGATCTAATTATAAAAGAATGAGACATGGTACAATAAATGTTGTTATTGCATAGTAAATGTTTATACGAGACTAACGCAACTTGAACGGACCAGATCGGAGTCACGGATTGTGAGTTATGAATTTCTGAAGATTTTATGTATTTGATATGAGATTAATTAGGAGATCAATTTTATTATTGTTTTCATGTCAAAACAGAGGCAATAGGTGATAAACAACAATATTACAAAATTATAGAAATTGGAATGGACTGAAAAGGAGTTAAAATGCATTTTCTAGGAATTAATTAAGTTCCTATAATTATTTTCACACAAAAATGTATTTTCTAAATGAATTCTTTTGATATTATGTTCTCTGGACTGAGCACACCATTTACAAAAAATGCAGGGGCCTCTACATAAAATTTCCTACACAGAGCGTCCCTGGGTGTACTGCGGGTTGATTTCCTAGTAATCCGAGGGTTCTTTTGCAAATCGGATGGCCGAAGGGGTATCGTGCACACGGAGCCGTCCGATTAAAAGGTGACGGCGCGGATTAGATCATGGCTTTAAACGAACCGGTACAAGACTATAGCCACCAGATCTATCCTAGGGTCTAAATTCTATGAATACCCAATCCCAACACATCCGTTCGATCAGATCCGGACGGCACAGATTGAAACCCCGAAAAGGTATAGCTAGACCTAATCACCACCGTTCATCAGAAAACCAATGATAGAGGCACCCCTTCCATGGATCTAATCTTGGCCACTCTATGAAAAATCTACGGCGCTGGTGCTTCTTTTCTTCCCCGAGGTCGGGCGCGGCGGCAAAGCACGCATCCATGGCAGCGAGCTTACAGGCGTGCAACAGTCCAAGGCCCATGCGCACTAACTCAAGTCTGGCTGGGTGCTACGTGAAGAGGGTGCAAGGGCGAATTTGCTGGTGCCACTAATCCCACAAATCAGCCATGGCCAGAGCCTGCCCACGACAGCGCACCAACCGCGGCGAAAAAACACACCAGCGGAAATTCCCGGCGTACCACGACCCTACGCATCGCAGGACAGGTGCAAATCCAAATCACGGGTTCGGCGGAGACAGGGGGAGTTTATTACCTTCAATGGCAACATGGAGAATCCGGACCACAGCAAAGGGCGGCTTGGCGGCGATGAAGTTCTCCGGTGAGCAATTTACTTCGATTCGGATGCGTATGGCTTGATTCGAGGGCACGGACAGACTTCCCTGGCGTGGGCAACTCGCACGCGACCACGCGCTGAGGATGGAACACCGGCACAGGTGGTTTTCGCCGGCGGCGCGACCTCCGGTCACTTGGTTTGCGGTGCGATGGCGGCGGCGGCATAATACGGGCACAAACCTCATGGCGCTACGACTGCTAGCTTGGTGGGAGGATGAGGCGAGGGCACGTCAGCCATGGCTTATATATCCCAGGAGTTGGAGTTCGGGGTCGTGTGAACCCAACCGAGGCGGAGTAGAACGCGCCGGCCATTGCTCCGGTTTGTTACACGGTTGGAGAAGATTCAGCTGATGCCTGGGGCCTACCAAAAAGAGAGGGAAGGAGAGGCCCGACTGCGGCTGTGTGGTTGACGCGCGGCACCAGAAGTCAGAGAGTGGGGCGCGAGAGCGACCAGGCCAAGCGCGTGTGCCTGAGGTAGGGCTGCGCGATTTCTATGGTGACCTGGGTCGAATAAGCTTTAAGGCCCAAACCGAATTTCTTTCCTCTTTTCTATTTTCCCCCTTTTATTCTCTATTTTCTTTTTATTCCAGATTTGAATTCAAAGTTTTGTGGCAAATTTGCACTAAATTTTGAATGTATAATTTGAGTCATACCTTTATGGAATAAATTTATTTATTAACAAATTTATCTTGTATTTTATAGTGTTTCTCTCTCTTTATTCTCTTTTCTCCATTCAACTCAAATTCAAACTTCCATTTTCAACTTCAAATTCCCAAGTGTCAAAGTTAACCACTAATGTGATTATAACATCTATGGTTTACAATATTATTATTTGCTCTTTTCCTTGTTATTTATTTATGGAAGAAATAAGTAGTTCCATTAAATCCCCCCTTCTTATTTTCTATTTTATTTTCATTTATACTTTGAGGTCCCAAGTTTAAATTATGACTCTTTATTAAGATGTATCCCCACACATTCTTAGGTATAAAATACCTATAGTGCATCATTTAATGAAATGACTAATCATTTAGTTGAACGGAAAACCTTTCTATTACTTCTTTTCTAAAATAATTCTTGATTTCCAAAATTCAGTTCTCAATTTTCAACACCCAAGTATAATTTGAGATATTTGAATCTTCTACTTTATTTCTTCATATATTTATTTTATTATTTTTTATACCACTTTTGGGCCTTACAAATCCTATCCCACTTAACAGAAATCTCGTCCTCGAGATTTGTAAGGAAAGGGTATATAACCATGTTATCTCAAAACACATATGCACAAACAAAACCTCAGCATGATGCACGATTAATTCGCAACACATGGGTCCATTAGACCTTATTATTCCTCCTGAAATAGTATCATACCATTTACTAACTAAAGTAACATTTAGATATTACAAATAGTAGTAATTTATATATATGTTTATGTAGCTTGGTGGAGCTGGCGGTGGTGGTGGAGGTTGTTGTTGTCGTTGTCTTTCCAAACGTGCTTGCCTTATTTCTTGACGTATCTCCAGCCGATCCTGACGTATTTCTTCGCGTTCTTGTCTTATCTGATTTTGCAATTCGGAAACCATGTTTGCCATTTGTTGTATTACCATCATTTGGGTGGCAATCTCTTGATCGATTCCAACCGGTGGAGGATCTGGAGGATTCATTTCTGTTTGTTGTTGCCTGATAATCTTCCCTTCCTGGTATTGACCATGAGAGTTAGAAGCATATAGTAGGATAGTTTTGCAATGGAAAGTATTTGGTAAGCAAAATGAATAGGTCAGTAGCTATTTATGATCTGAAGATTCTTTAGCAGGGCTTAATCTTTGTTTTATGTCTAGATTGGGGTAACTAGTTGTATAAGATGAATATCCAAAGGTAGGATAGAGTTTGTCAGGATAAGACAGTCTACATGATGTAGGTTAAAAGTTTGTTTGATGTTAGGTGGGGACAGATTGATTATACCATTCATCATGACTCTATGGGTCGGGTTAGCTCTTATGCTCATGGTTGAGTTGGTCTAATGTGCTATGTTAAGTTAACACTTGGCTAGAAGGGTCCAGGTACCACTAATCTATTTAAGCAGACCACATTGGATTAGATCACACTAGATTCCATAATCCTATTTAAGAATACCATTTAGTTGAGCATATCCAGCTAACTTTATCTTTATCAAATTCTTGTACATTTTTTATACACCTGAAATGTTCATGCCATTAGCAGGTGTGGCATAGAAAACAATGGTACATCAGATTTTAGTTATTAGTGAAGTATTGACATAGAATGAGTGTACTATGGCATAATCGAGCTTCCTTTGGGTAGGATCAGGTTGATCCAAGATCAAACTGGTTTGTAGGAGCAGGAGTCTAATGTATTTCCTCAGCATTAGCTAATCACGTTTGAGTGACTCACATCAGGTTTGATTATAATAGCTCAGATAGGATTGTGTATGCCTAGAATAGACTAGTTTAAGTTAGATAGATCTACCAGGGTTGGGTAACATATTATTAGGATATGCTAGAATCTTTTGAGATAGGAGGGATTATATGGTCTAGGTAAGTCAGAATCTCTGTCGGTTAAAATAGAGGGGTCATGGAAATATCGGGTGGTTATGGTAGTTGCATATGGCCAGGTTGGACTAAGATTCCAATTTAGATTAAAACATATTTATAAGAGTAGGATCCAATCTTATTTTACCAGTATTATCTAACATGTTTGTCCATTAGGTTAGATCTGATCAGATTAGATGAGATCAGAATTGGTGTAATCAGATTAGACTAGATAAGATCTAGTTATTTTATTTTGGAATAGATCATGTTTGTTACACTGCTATTAGATGAGCAAAGTGGTGGGGATAAGTATGCTCATTAGGACAAGATGAGTCTCTAAGAATAAGATAGAATCTTTTGAGATTAGTTAGATCTATTAGGATAAGGTAAAATCTTTTCAAGATAAGATGAATCTATTAAGGTAAGAAAGAATCTTTTATGATAAGATGGATCTATTAAGATAAGAGAGATTCTTTTAAGATAAGAGTGGTCTATATAAAATATATTCTAGTGGGGGTACTTTTAGTTGGTCTAGTTTATCTTTAAACAATTTAAGAGGATAAGATAAATATTTTTTAACATAAGATGAACCTATTAGGATAAGATGGATTCCTTTAAGTTAAGAGGGATCCATTAAAGTAGATACAATTTAATGGAGGATAAACTAGGTTGTTTAGTTATCTTATGAATTCTATTTATGTTTATATGTATAAGCAGATGCAATTGTGGACACTACTCCAAAACTAATCACACTCAATCAAAGATCCAAATCAGACAAATATTATAAGAACAAACACTCAAGCGTATAGATAACTATAAAAATAGTTTTGTTTTTGTTCCTAAGAGTAGGTCTCCTATTCCTAAAGTCACTTTAGGCACAAGATTTCAAAGTGTGAAATCCACATTTGTCTTTAGAAGGACAACGTAAGAATAGTCAGAGTAAAGCGGAAATAGATGAGAAAAGATTAAGATAAGTTTAGAAAAGAATAAGAGTAAGGTAAGTAGGTAAGGGTGTGTCCATTTCTATCTAGGTTTCGTCCTACAGTCAACATTTCCTCTGATACCACTTCTGTCACACCCGGATTTAAGGGACAAAGCCGGGTGCATCTCATACATGCGCCAAAGAAGACAACATATATAATAACAGATTGTATAGAGGTAAATGTCACAATATAATTAGAGTATTTATTACATAGCGGAAGTCTTACAAAATAAAATATAAATATAGATCGAACTAAATCCATCCTTGGCGCGAGAAAGTCAACTCGGAGACGCCACCTAGATCGAATCGAACTCCTCGATGCGTGGCTCCTCTTGAACCACCTGTTCTTCTCCTGTGGGGGTGTGAGACAGCAAGGGTGATCTCACACATGTTCATCGCTCAACAAGTTGTGGGGAATAATGTGTATGAACTCACCAAAGGTAGGAGTTCATGTGATGTGTAAGGCTGATCAACAATAGGGGTTAAACCTGAGCATTGCTTTTAATAAGTTGGTCAAATTTTATTAGCAATTACTAAATGTAAGTAAATACCAAACCATAATAAACATAATAGAACAAAATTAATAATAAACCCATGCAAATGCAAATGATAAATTGAATTTAAGTTCCATAAATTAATCATGCGAGAGTCCTGAGCTGCTCATGACTGTGAGCTCGGCTAGTATACCAGTTTTACACTCTGTAGAGGTTGTACCCTGTACCCACAAGTCGTGTATCCCATGTCACCAGGGTTTGCAAGGCCCTTAGACACCACCGAGGTGAATGGCTAGGGATCCACTACGAGGCCTTTACAAAGTTCCACTAGCTTCCGAAAACCCGCTACAGTTAATGGGAAGAGCACTTGCAAAAATCTCTTGTATGACCGCCAGCGCAGCAAAATCAACCCGAGAACCTCCTTGCATGCAATTCCCCTACTACCCTTGCCCCTTTCAAGTAAGGTAGTCTTCCACTAGCTTTCCTAATTAGTCAGCCAAGGGCGTCCCATTCCACGCTTGTGGTGGCACGTGTTTCTCAAGTTAAGCTTCACGTTCCAATTAAAATATAATGATCTTGACATGAACATAAATAACATAACAGAATAATTGGAACATGGATATAATGAAATATTAACCCAAAACCAATGTAAAGCAATAGCATACTACCCAAATGATTCAGGGGTAAACAAGGTAAAAAAAGGATAAACAGACTAGGGTGACCTATTGGATCCCATCAAAAGTAAGCCTATGCATTAGATAATGATAATAAAGAATATTATTGGGCAACAAAAGTGGATCAAGGGCACAACTTGCCTGGCACATGAGATTCCGGTTATCAGGATGATTCTTTAGATCCTCATGACCTCGCGCTAGTCGTAGCAATACAAACAAACTTTAATCCAAATTATAATTTGACCATAGATCATATTTTAGTAGATTATAATGATAAGTAGATTAACAAGACTAATCCACATAAGTTGAATAAAGATGTAATTATAAAAGAATGAGACATGGTACAATAAATGCTGCTATTGCATAGTAAATATTTATACGAGACTAACGCAACTTGAACGGACCAGATCAGAGTTACGGATTGTGAGTTATGAATTTATGAAGATTTTATGTATTTGATATGAGATTAATTAGGAGATCAATTTTATTATTGTTTTCATGTCAAAACAGAGGCAATAGGTGATAAACAACATTATTACAAAATTATAGAAATTGGAATGGACTGAAAAGGAGTTAAAATGCATTTTCTAGGAATTAATTAAGTTCCTATAATTATTTTCAAACAAAAATGTATTTTCTAAATGAATTCTTTTGATTTTCTGTTCTCTGGACTGAGCGCACAATGTACAGAAAATGCAGGGGCCTCTACATAAATTTTCCTAAGACACAGAGCGTCCTTGGGTGTACTGCGGGTTGATTTCCTAGTAATCTAAGGGTTCTTTTGCAAATCGGATGGCCGAAGGGGTATCGTGCGCACAAAGCCGTCCGATTAAAAGGTGACGACGCAGATTAGATCTTGGCTTTAAACAAACCGGTACAAGACTGTGGCCGCCAGATCTAAATCCTAAGGTCTAAATTCTATGAATACCCAATCCCAACACATCCGTTCGATCAGATCCGGACGACACGGATTGAAACCCCGAAAAGGTATAGCTAGACCTAATCACCACCGTTCATCAGAAAACCAACGGCAGAGGCACCCCCTTCCATACATCTAATCTTGGCCACTCTATGAAAAATCTACGACGCTGGTGCTTCTTTTCTTCACCGAGGTCGGACATGGCGGCAAAGCACGCATCCATGGCGGCGAGCTTACCGGCGTGCAGCAGTCCGAGGGCCAGGCGCACTAACTCAAGTCTGGCTGGGTGCTACGTGAAGAAGGTGCGAGGGCGAATTCGCCTATGCCACTAATCCCACAAAATCAGCCATGGCCAGATCTTGCCCACGACAGCGCACCAACTGCGGCGAAAAAATAACACCAGTGGAAATTCCCGGCGTACCGCGACCCTACGCATCGCAGAACAGGTGCAAATCTAAATCAAGGGTTCGGCGGAGACAGGGGAGGTTATTACCTTCAATGGCAACGTGGAGAATCCGGACCACGGCAAAGGGCGGCTTGGCGGCGATGAAGTGCTCCGGTGAGCAATTTACTTCGATTCGGATGCGTGCGGCTTGATTCGAGGGCACGGACGGACTTCCGAGGTGCGGGAGATTCACACGCGACCACGCGCTGAGGACGGAACACCGGCGCGGGTGGTTTTCACCGGTGGCGCGACCTCCGGTCACTTGGTTTGCGGCGCGGTGGCGGCGGTGGCATAATACAGGCACAAACCTCACGGCGCTATGGCTGATGGCTTATATATCCCAGGAGTTGGAGTTCGTTGTCGTGCGAACCCAACCGAGGCGGAGTTGAACGCGCCGGCCATTGCTCCGCGGTTGGAGAAGATTCAGCTGACGCCTGAGGCCTACCAAACAGAGCGGGAAGGAGAGGCCCGAGTGCGGCGGAGTGGTTGACGTGCGGGCCCTAGAAGTTAGAGAGCGGGGCGCGAGAGCGACCGGGCCAAGCGCGAACGTACGTGAGGTAGGGTTGCACGATTTCTATGGTGACCTGTGCCGAATAAGGTTTACCGCTCAAACCAAATTTCTTTCCTCTTTTCTATTTTCCCCCTTTTATTCTCTATTTTCTTTTTATTCCAGATTTGAATTCAAAGTTTTGTGGCAAATTTGCACTAAATTTTGAATGTATAATTTGAGTCGTACCTTTATGGAATAAATTTATTTATTTACAAATTTATCTTGTATTTTATAGTGTTTCTCTCTCTTTATTCTCTTTTCTCCGTTCAACTCAAATTCAAATTCAAACTCCCATTTTGTACTTCAAATTCCCAAGTGTCAAAGTTAATCACTAATGTGATTATAACATCTATGGTTTACAATATTATTTGCTCTTTTTGTTGTTATTTATTTATGGAAGAAATAAGTAGTTCCATTAAATCCCCCCTTCTTATTTTCTATTTTATATTCATTTATACTTTGAGGTCACAAGTTTAAATTATGACTCTTTATTAAGATGTATCCCCACACATTCTTAGGTATAAAATACCTATAGTGCATCATTTAATGAAATGACTAATCATTTAGTTGAACGAACAACCTTTCTATTACTTTTCTAAAATAATTCTTGATTTCCAAAATTCAGTTCTCAATTTTTAACACCCAAGTATAATTTGAGATATTTGAATCTTCTACTTTATTTCATCATATATTTATTTTATTATTTTTTATACCACTTTTGGGCCTTACAAAAGGGGAGGGTTTCTTTGTAAGTGTCAGCGACTTAGAGAACAGGGCATAGGATCAGTTTCTGGTTATTTGAATGGCGAGGGGCCTTTGTGCAAAGTCATGGGAGCGGGCAATGACGCGGGCACTTTCGTCTGCTCGTGGGCTGACCCAGGTTGGTTTGAGCCCAGTACTCACTACACGACGGTTGATCTTTAGCGACCCTTATTAGGTACCAACTGTTGGTTGCTAAAGGTTAGGGACCAACGGTCAGTCGCTAAATCCTTTTGTAGCAACGATCGGTTGGTCGCTAAAAATCTAGAAATTTAACAACTTATGGTTGGTCGCTATAGATGTCGTCGAGGACTAGCGGTGGGTCGCTATAGAGCAAGGATCACTATCAAATCTTGTAACACTATAAAAGACATCAACTAAAAATAATAAATTTAGTTATTACGATAAATAGATAGGGTAATAAATTTTTATTCAAATGTTTATTATTTATTTGCATTCGTAATAATTTATTCAAATGTTTATTATTTATTTGGTAAATTTTTTTATGAATTTTTGAATAATTTAAAAATGTATTTCGAAATAAATAAAAAAATAAAACCCTCCCTAACCCTAAGGCCCGCTAGGGGCCCATCTACCTAACCTAGCAGCCGCCGCTGCCTGGCTTCTCTCCCAGCCACAGCCGTCGCCGCCTCCCTTCCCTCTTCTCTCTCCCCTCAACTCTCCTCATTCTCCGCAAGCTGAGCAGCAGCCGCCCCATTCTGCGGTTCAATCACCGCCCACGCAGAACCCCTCCGCCCTCCGCTCCTTCCAGCTCGCTCTCTACCTGCACCAGCCTCGCCCGCCCTTCGCTCGCCGCCGCCATGGGGAGGGGAAAGTTCAAGGGAAAGCCCACCGGCCGCCGCAACTTCTCCACACTAGAGGAGATCGGTGACGAGCCGTGCGATCCAGGAGACGATGCGGGTGGCGTCCATCCTGTCCTTCACCTTCCAGGAGGCCGTGGAGGACGTGGAGTACCAAGGTGAGATGTCGCGTCACAGCCCCGCGCACAGCCACTGTTTCACGTTGGATTGGAGCTCCTTGTCCCTGTCCCTGTCGTGCGCTGCGGATGAACTGGACGGGGGGACGGCTTCCTAATCCTAACCGAAATGAATAGACTAACTCATCGCTGTGCCTGTGCTGGCTGGCTGCAGGGTACCTGATCCCCAAGGGCTGGAATGGGCTGCCGGCCTGGCCTCTGAATCTCTGATGCAGATTGCTCCCAAGCCCAACACGTTCATGCCGTTCATGCCAAAATGCTTCTGAATAGTTGACCATGCTGTTCTTTGTGTGCTGATATTTGAATATTTAAGACAAGCTGAAAAATCATAAACAGGCCATGCCGCAGCTGACTGACAGAACGAAACTTCCCAACATAGTTGACCCAGTGATCAGGGACACGATGGACCCAAAGCATCTGTACCAAGTACTGTCTCGATAGCCTGTTAATGGTCTTTTACTTCATATGAATTTATCCTTCCAATCATCTTGATTGCTATTCTGTACCTCTGCAGGTGGCAGCAGTGGCGGTTCTCTGTGTGCAACTAGAACCAAGTTACAGGCCGCTGATTACTGATGTTCTTGCTTAACTTTATAACTGATGAAGTTTCCAATCACAAGATTTACTTAATTTATACTATTATCTTCTGTTGCAGTATTGATTATAAATGTTGCAAACTTGCAAGTACCAAAGACTCTTTTCAATTAAAATGCTGATTCTATTTTCCATTTCTACTATTTGTATTGTATATTATTTATTTGTATTAATAGTTAATGTAGTTAATGTATTATTCTTAAACTAATGGCATACAGGTACATTTTAGCTGCAGCTTCAATAATTTATTGGCCCTTTTATGTGTAAAATAACAGCTTCCTGGTGTTGATCCCAATGATCCATCTGTTAAAGATTTGCTGGCATCATTGCATTGTTCAGCTTCACCTTGACTAAATAACATAGCATTGTTCAGCTTCACCTTGACTAAATAAGAATAAATATATTATCTATCACCAAATCTTCATGCAAATACACAGTTAGTATATGCAAGCAATGGCTATGCACACCTACAAAAAAAACCATTGCAAGATTTAATAATTGTGGTGCATGTATGCAAATACACGAATCTTGACTAGTCTAGTAATGCATGTATACAAAAAAATACATGAAGGTTTCTTTATTTCTCTTCTTAAACAGGAAGAGAAGAAGGAAGACAAGTCAGACAAAACAGAAGACGAGAAGAACTGCTTCAAGCTGGAGTGATGTCGCTGTGGTGCTTTTGTGACTGATCATCTCTGGAGCTTTTGTGAATGATCTAGCTAGCTATCTGTAATTGATCTAGTTGTGAATGATATTATAATTGTGATACTTTTGTGGATATATAATTGTGGTGCTTTTGTGTTTATGTGATGGATCTGTGACTGTGGTATACTGATTAACTGTGTATGTCTTTATGATTCGTGTATAAAAATCTGTGATTTGTGGTGCTTAATTAAATGTGTATTTTTATTAATAACAACTGTAAAAAGGGCGACTTTCTGTTGGTTGCTAAATGTATAGTATGACGACTTACTGTTGGTTGCTAAATCTATAGTACAGCAACCCACGGTTGGTCGCTAAATATACAATATTAGCAACGGACGGTCGGTCGCTAAAAAGATGTCGGTCGCTAAAGCCTTTAGCGATGGCACTTACAGCGACCATCCTTATGGGTCGCTAAAAGTTTTTAGCGACCAACCGTAGGTCGCTGAAGGCCGTTTTAGCAACCAACCGTAGGTCGCTGTAAGTGAACCGTCGTGTAGTGACTATTCACGCTTTATCCTTTTTTCTTTTTACTAGTAGCTTATGAAATCCATTAAAATAGTAGAAAAACAATAAAATCATGGGACCAAAATTTACTGCACTCCTAAAATTAGATAGTATTTAATAAAAATAGTTTCAAGATTTTTATTGCAAACAAAGAATTATGTAACATTTAAAGATACTTATGTAAAGCCTATTACAATTTTAGAAACAGTTTCATAGTTCCAAATATCATGAAATCTTTTGGGTACGCTTAGCATGTTTGTTTTAACCCTTGAGTGAAGTTTTAACTTGTTGGTACGCTGTTTGACCATGGAATCAATAATAGTCCAAAGAATTAAGCCCTTTTAATGCCAAGTGAGTTTAGGGGTATTTTTATAAGGGAACTTCGAAATAGTAAACTTGCTAGCACTTGTTGGTCAAAGAAGATTAGTTAGGTTAATCTTAAAACATTATTGTCACACCCAGTTTTGGAAGGTAAACCGAATGCGAACCATGTACGTGCCTGGATCAGAAACTCACGTACACAACGATTACATAGTTGGACATCATCACACATTGCTCAAAATAATAGCGAAAATAGTTCTTTATTACATCAAGATGTCCAAGACATCCTTAGAGTCATTAACTTAAGTCATAAACATAATCAAAGTGCGAGTTACAAAACCTAGTACGATAAGGCCTTCACAGGCAGCTGATTGGGGGTTTGCCACTAAACACGACTAGAACTCATCGAAGTCTTGAAACTCCTCCATGTTGCCTTCATCTTCTCCTGAGCACTGATGGCAATGTGGACAACCTGGGGTTGGGGATTTTTAAAGCAAGGGTGAGTGCACATCAACGTACTCAGCAAATGTCCCGTTTGGCTAAAGTGGACTAGATGTATGTGGAGTTAAGCTTAAAGCAGTTGCTTTTAGTTGGTCAGGTATTTATTACTAGTAGAAAGCCAAATTTTAGTAGTAAACCCAAGTTATTACCCAAGTGGCACTCCCTCCAAGAGGAAATACCAAAAGTACCATAAAGATAGTCATCATCATTAATTATCATCATAAAGCATCCAAAATTATTCTAATCAAAGAGGATCATAAGGCTCCTCTTAACCGTGAGCAGGACTGATATACCAGTTTCTGACACTCTGCAGAGGTTGCACACTTTACTCACGAGTCGTGATTCCCTTTCTGCCCGGTGAGCGCTACTCCCCATTGACCACTACCTAGGTGGCTTGGCAGAGTATCACTACGTGTCACATTCGGATTTTAGGGGGCCAAAACCTAGGCACAAAATAATCACCAAGTGTGCTAGGATCTAGTCTCACACATATGATGATTCATGGTACAGAAATGAATGTCACATCTTTACTATATAATAGGAGTTCTATACAAAATAGTTAAATAATTACATCATACGAAGACAACGATCCAGCAACCCAAAGTTGACTGGGAGACGACGGCCTAGACCACTCACAAACTCATCATAGCATCCTTCATGCGCCTCATCCTGCGGTACCTGTTCTTGACCTAGGGGGAATGTGAGTACAGCAATGGTGAGCTCACATACGTTCATCGCTCAACAAGTTTTGGGGAATAATGTGCATGAACTCACCAAAGGTGGGAGCCCATGTGAAGTGTAAGGCTTACCAAAGAGGATGGTTAAAGGTGAGTTTAAAGTTGGTCAAAATTTTATTAGCAGTTACTAGGTATAAGTAGATACCAACCCAATTAAATAAGAGATCAAGATTAATAACAACACCCACAATGCAATGCAAATGACAAATTGAGTTTAATTCCATAAGTTCATCCTATGAGTGTCCAAGCTGCTCATGACCGTGAGCACGATTAATATACTAGTTTTACACTCTGCAGAGGTTGCACATCTTTACCCACAAGTCGTGTTACCCATTTGCCATGGGGTTGATCGGACCCCATACACCTCTACCAAGGAAGCGAGGCAGGGTACCACTACGAGGCCTTTAAAAAGTTCCACTAGCTTCAGAATACCCGCTACAGTTTCTAGGGAGCGCAATATAGGAATCCCCCGTTTGAAAAGCCATCGCAACAAAATCAACCCGAGAACCTCCCTATACCGACCACTCCCCTACTGCCCTTTCTCCTTTTGGGTAAGGTAGTCCTCCACTAGCTTTCCTAATTAGTCACCAAGTGCATCCCATACCACCCTTGTAGTAGCACTGTTTTCTAGGGTGGTTCTTCGTGTTTCAATTAACAATATGATCTTGTCATGAACAATAATTAAACAACATAATTGGAACATGATCATAATAAAACATTAGTTTCCCAAAACCAGGTAGAGCAATAGCAAATTTACCAATACTTCATCTCTTTGCAAGGTGAGGGATAAACAATGCTAGGGAAACCTATTAGGTCCCATCAAATTAACCTGAGCGTATCACAATGATTAATAGCAAACATTATTAGGTAAAAAGGAGTGATCAAGGGCACAACTTGCTTGGGACTCAAGATTCTAGGTACCAGGATGATCTTCAGATTCTCGTGACCTAATTGCTATTGGTAGCAATACAAACAAACATGGTATAGGCATAATTAACTGTTGGGGGCCTTCATCTTCCGAATGTCCTCAAACACAACTAACATGTTTTCCAGTGTAATACCCACTTTGTAAGAAAAGTCTAAAAAGAGAAATTATAGTACTTTATGTCTATATGTGTTGTCAATGTTTATCTTCACACGTGAACACCATCTTTAAAGACAATTAATAAAAATATATATACCAATAAATTGTGCATCATGCTGGATATTGTTTTTGTGTGTGCATTTTGTGACAAGGAATATAGTAAAAAGTCCAAAGTGGAATTCAAAACCTAAAAGAGATGTTATAATTTAGAGAAGAGAAGCAAACAAATATTACGTGATATAAAAAGATATAAATAATATATATAGCTCCAAATTGAAACTTGTCATGACACAATATAAAATAAGGATAAATTTGTCACAATTTTGAATTTAAACTAGAATTTAAATTTGAATTTGGAAAAAAAGGAAAGGGAGAAAAGAAAACAGAAAATGTAACATAAAAGAAAAGAGCAAAAACCTAGCTGGGCCCAACTCCCTCCAATCTGGCCCAGCTCCGCACTCCCCCTCTACGCAGCCCAGGCGAGAGCGTTGCTTGCGCTGTGAGCCACTGACCCGTGGGTCCCGCGTGCAGCCTCACCGCTTCACGCTGCGCGCTACCGGCACCCGCTGACGCGAGGGTCTCACATTGTCATCCCCCACCTCCACCGAGTTCGGAATCGCGCCGCCACGACCGCGTCTGCGGCAATCCGGGGACCCAACGACCCTTCCGTGATTCGCTCGAAGATACCCGACTGAGCTTCACCTTAAATAGCTCGGTCAACCCCTCTTGCCTTTTCCCCTTCATCCCATCTGCACCGTAGCCATCTATCGCCGAAGCCGCCGTAGCCATATACAACCACCGTCGTCCGTCGTGCTCGGCGCCATTTGGAACCTTGCGTGAGGCTAGAGAACTTCGCCCGTGTCCCAGGTTCGCATTGGTGGCGATAGCGGGACAGGTGGGTGACCGGAGTGCGCCCAATTGATCTTCACCGTCACACATCCGCAGTTCGCCATGGACTGACCGAGCCAACGCCGGAGTTAGTGTAAGGACCCGCTCCCCATGTTCGCCTCCTTCCCAATTTCATTTCGCACCTAGTATACCTAGCAATCGTGCACCGTGGGTTAAAGTGAGAATTCCGGCCATGGCGTGCCGCCGTGCGGGTGTTCTCGTCGCCGGCGAGGACTCGTGTCGGGCAGATCTGCGTGCGCCGTCGATTTGGGCAGGAACGACTAGGATTAGGTGTGGCGTACCGCTTCGGTACGTTAAATCAGGGTCGTTAGATTTGATCAGAGGGTTCAGTAGAGATGTGCGCGTGATCGAATCTCGGATCCAACGGTAGAGAGTGAATGGCGGGTGTGACCAGGTTAGGTAGCACCAGGAACGTCAGATTAGGTTCCGGCGGCTATGACCTTAGGGTTTGGCTGATCTAATCGACATCTCAGATTTTAGATCAAACGATCCACATTGATGGATACCCCTTCGGCCTTACACTCTTTCTAAAGAGACCACGAGTAAATCTGAAATAAACCCGCCGTCCAGGGACCCTGTTCTCTGTGTCTTGGATATCTTGCGCATAGCCCCCTAGGTTTCTCTGTATTTGAGGCCCAGTTCAGTACTGGTTTAAATTGATTAAATGAAATGGAAAATGGATTTTTAATATGAAAACAATCACTAGAATTTGATAAATCCATAGAAAATCCATACTTGGTCCAAATTAAGCGATTCCACTTCCTAAAATTTTGTAATATTATTCTCTATCACTTAGAGTCTCTGTTTTGTCCTGAAAACAGTAAGAAAAATAATCTCTCACTTAATCCTATTTTAAGCGCATAAAACCTTTGGAAATTCATAACTTAAAATCTATAACTCCAAAAATTATGATTTCTGTTCCTAGGATTTTATTTTAATGTGTAGACTATTAATGTGTATTTTGTTTATATGTTTGGTGTGATGTTAATTTTCTCTATATACTGTGCTTGTTTGTATTGTGGCGAGTAGAAGAACCTGTTACTGAGAATCCTGGTGAGCAGCAGATAGAAGTAGCTGAGCAGGAGCTCATTGAAGGCAAGTTGTGCCCTTGACCACTTTTTACCCAATAATGTTCTTTAATACCATTTATTCATGCATAGGTTAATTTTGATGGGACCCGATATGTCACCCTAGATTGTTTATCTCATTACCTTGTTTACCCCTGAATCACTTGGGTAGTTTTGCTATTGCTTTACATGGTTTTGGGATAATAATTTATTATATCTATGTTCCAATTCTTTTGTTATTCTATTTATGTTCATGTCAAGATCATTAATGTTAATTGGAACATAGAGCTTAACTTGAGTAACACGTGCCACCAGAAGGGATTAATGGGACGCCCTTGGCTGACTAATTAGGAAAGCTAGTGGAAGACTACCTTACCCGAAAGGGGCAAGGGCAGTAGGGGATTGCATGCAAGGAGGTTCTCGGGTTGATTTTGCTGCGATGGCGGTCAGACGGGGGATTCTTGCAAGTGCTCTTCCCATAAACTGTAGCGGGTTTTCGGAAGCTAGTGGAACTTTGTAAAGGCCTCGTAGTGTTGCCCTGCCTCGCCTCCTAGGTAGAGGTGTATGGGAGTCGCGACCCCTTGGCAGATGGGTAACATGACTTGTGGGTAAAGGGTACAACCTCTGCAGAGTGTAAAACTGGTATACTAGCCGAGCTCACGGTCATGAGCAGCTCAGGACTCTCTAATTATTAAATTATGGAACCTAAACTCAATTTGTCATTTGCATCTGCATGGGATTATTATTAATTTTGTTCTTTTACTTTATTTAAAGTTTGGTATTTACTTACATTTAGTAACTGCTAATAAAATTTTGACCAACTACTTAAAAGCAATGCTCAGCTTTAACCCCTTTTGTTGATCAGCCTTACACATCACATGAACTCACACCTTTGGTGAGTTCATGCCACATTATTCCCCACAACTTGTTGAGCGATGAACATGTGTGAGCTCACCCTTGCTGTCTCACACCCCCCCACAGGAGAAGAACATGTGGTTCAAGTGGAGCCACGTATCAAGGAGTTCGATTCGATCTAGGTGGCGTCTCCCAGTTGACTTTCTGGCGCCAAGGATGGAGTTTAGATCCTGTTATATTTATCTTTTATTTTGTAAGACTTCCGCTTTGTAATAAATACTCTGATTATTGTGACATTTCTCTCTATACACTCTGTTATTATATATGTTGTCTTCTTTGGCGCATGTATGAGATGCACCCGGCTTTGTTACTTAAAGCCGGGTGTGACAGAAGTGGTATCAGAGGAAATATTGACTGTAGGACGAAACCTAGATAGAAATGGACAAAACCCTTACCTACTCATCTTACTCTAATTCATTCTATACTTACCTTACTCTGATTCTCTCTATACTTATCTTGATCATGTCTCACCTTCTACTGTTCTACTCTGATTACTCTTATCTTTTCTACTCCAAGACATGATGGATTTCACACCTTGGAATCCTACCCTTATGATATTTTTAAGAGATAGGAAACCTAAGACAAAATTAAAACTATTTTCTCTATTAAAAAAATGTTGGTTGATTGTTCTGATGATCAATGCCTGATTTGCTTCTTTGATTGATTGAAATAGTATAGACGGGCATCTTATCATGTACCACCATAAGGTACTGAATTAACTTTAGTAGGTGACACACTAATCTACTTAGCTAATAAATACCCTGCAGTAACATTTCTCGTAATTACTCGCCTTGTCTACAATTCTTCCTTTCTTACCCTGTATTTTTAACTCGGATGGGCTACCCCTATAGTGTTAGAAGAGAGCACTATAGACGTGATCTTTGGTATGTCATGGTTAAGAAAGACAAAGGCAGTATATAACTGTGCTAAGGGAACCGTAGAACTCACCAGTTCCAAAGAAGAAAGATTTGAAGTTGAAATTGCAGTAACTACCACCATCAGATTAGCAGCATTCTTAGTAGATGAGAAGTTTGTGGGTGACAACATCCGTGTGGTTAAGGATTTTCCGGATGTCTTTCCAGAGGAGTTACCAGGGATGCCACCAGATAGGAAAGTTGAGTTTGTCATTGATCCCTTACCTAGGAATGTCCCTACTTTCAAACGGCCATACAAGATGTCTGTAGAAGAGTTAAAGGGACTGAAGAAGCAGTTAACGGAATTACAAGAGGCTGGGTACATACATCTGAGTTCCTCACCTTGGGGAGCACCAATTCTATTTGTACAGAAGAAGGATGGATCACAAAGGATGTGTGTGGATTATAGGTCCCTTAATGATGTTATCATGAATAACAAGTATTCGTTGCCCCGCGTTGAGGATTTATTTGATCAGAGGAGAGGTGCTAGGATATTCTCGAAGATTGATCTCCGAACGGGTTATCACCAAGTGAAGATTAGGCCATCGAATATTCCCAAGATGACTTTGTTAACCCGATATGGTTTATATGAGTTTACCGTTATGTCATTTGGACTAACTAATGCACCAGCCTATTTCATGGATCTGAAGAAAAAGGTGTTCACGGAGTATTTGGACAGATTCGTCATAGTATTTATCGACAATATTCTTATCTATTCTAAGAGTGAATGTGATCATGAGGAACACCTGAGATTGGTGCTACAAAAGCTAAGGGATAATCAACTCTACGCCAAGTATAGCAAATGCGAGTTTTGGATTGGCGAGGTGCCATTCCTTGGACATATCATTTCTAATGGAAAGATATCAGTGGATCCTACTAAAGTCAAGGAGATAGTGGTGTGGAGCATACCCACTACAGTTACGGGGATTTAGAGTTTCTTGGGGCTTGTAGGATACTATCGGAGATTTATTGAAGAATTTTCTAAGATTGCTAAGCCCATGACCTCACTTATGGAGAAGGGAAGAGAGTTAAGTGGGACGAGAAGTGCCAAGAAAGCTTTGATCAATTAAAGAAGAGATTGATGTCACCACTAGTGTTGGTTATGCCAGATCTACAAAAGGGATTTGATATTTATTATGATGCATGTGGCCAAGGCTTGGGATGTGTGCTCATGCAAGAAGGTCATGTGATTGCCTACGCGTCTCGTCAGTTGCGGAAGCATGAATTGAACTACCCCACTCATGATTTAGAGCTGGCAGCCGTTGTGCATGCGCTTAAGATTTCACTACTACAAAACATGTTATATGAGACGGTTAATTTTTAGTTCTTAAGACGCTTATGAAGTGTCCAAATTTAATGGAGTCGTAAAAGATGTCCCACATTTAAGATGGTTATAAACCGTCTTAAAAGATATTATATAAGACAATTTTTAATTTATAACCGTCTGAAAAAGGTATTTGTTTAAGTCATTTTGTCCAATAAACCATCTTGAATTAGGTTTTTGTTTAAGGCACTGCTTCTAAAGAACCGTAGAGAATACAAACATTATAAGTCATAAAGTATTTATCAAATTGTCTCAAATATCCTACAATAATAGACGATTACAATAGGAAAACCATCTTATTTAGGTGACTAATAATAGACGTTTTAGAAACTGTCTTATTTCGGAGACTGATATTAGACATGTTGGTGACCATCTTATTAAGATTTAAACGAAATAACTTACACGGTAGTACATTCTTCAATTTATAATCATTTTTCAGATATCATGTTATAATAATTTGAAAGAGAAATATACATACACATATATTGAACAACATTATAATTAATATAATATAAATAAGTATCATTCAATATATCATAAATAAGCATTGTCAAACAACGCATACATAAGTGTACTCTAAATCTAAACTAAAATACAACTGTTTGCACTAATGTTAAGCCTAACTTTATATGAATTCAAGTCTCCACACTTTTGCGGCCACCAAATTAGAATTTCATTCTATGTTTTCCTGTACAACAAATAGGAGAAAACTAGACATAGCAAAAAGCTCCAAACAGCACGTGGATGGTCTCGAAGCTGCCCTTGTGCTTCTCCCTGTTCTTGATCACTGCTACACGCCCGGTGTTCCTCCCGCCGGTCACCATGACCACGTTGCCGACGTCAAACTTGATGAAGTCCATGATCTTGTTGGTCTCCAGATCGATCTTGATGGTGCCATTTCTGCAAACTTTTAGCTATACAGAAGGGAGATTGTGTTTGGAGTAAAGAACGACCAACCTCACCACATATGGACTCAAAGAATAACTTTAGATCTGCTTCAGTGACCTGCGTGTATTAAAATAGAACCATGACAGAATGAATAACTAGGGGTAGTAGCATGAATGGAGGTACCAAACCTTCTTGTCAATGTTTGTGCGGTAGATAGTCCTTGCACACATTTCACGTTCATCGTCAGACTGCAGAGCACAGAAAATAAGTATATATGTCATGTAGGATTGGCAACACAACCTTAGTATCTCAGTTTGGAACAGCAGAAATAGGGTGGCAATAGTATGTTTTGTTTGACAGATCATTTTATATTCCTATTTGCCAAAATGCAAAATTGAGTCTGATGAAATCGAAGAAGTCTAGCCTTTTCTAGAAGTGAAGGGCTAGACCCAGTTTCATATATCAGATTTCATTATTCAAGCATGGTGCAAGTATGTTTAGTGCTACTGCTTTATCAGATAAAATTATCTTATGTACTGGCACTATTGAGAAATGATTAATAATATGATATATGATTAAAAATGTAAATTTACAGACATTAAAACAGATACCGAGGCTTTCAAGTTCTCACCCACCAGATAGACCAAAATATGCTTTCATTTGAGCCACATCCCAATAGGTATTCTCTCCCTTAGATTCCTTAATTGCTTGCTCTAAGAGAGCGCAGGCCGCGATATGTGCTCCTGCTGATTGACCCATCAAGTAGATTCTACAGATTCATCATAAATTCATTTATTAAAAGTTAACAATCAAAATATAGGATCTAAAGTAGAGATGCTCAAAGAACAACCGTAAGTACTACTACTTGCAAACAAATGTCAAAGTATCACTTACTTATTAGGATCCCCTCCAAAGCTAACAACATTGTTACAAATGAATGATATCGCCTCAGAAGCATCACTGACCATGTCGCTTATTGTTCCTTGAGGGAAATTTCTGCCATCCATATTTAAATTTTGCCAATGAAGCAAAAATAAATCATTTAGTCAATACTCAAAATTAATTAAAAAGGTACAGGTTGGAAACATAATGGTGAACTACACATATGTGGTGTATACATCACAAAATTCTTTAAGGCATCAGCACCTATAATCAATACAAGCTACTATAATTCCTCTCTCTGCTAACCGCCTTCCAAGGAGAGCACCCAAGCCTTGTAACTAAATATAAGCCACATCAGTAACAAGGAAAGTCGTCATGAATTAACGCTGTAACGTATTGTGATTCGTGGAAACTGTCACTTACCCAATGATCCAAGCTCCACCGGTTACGAATGCCACTACTGAACTTGATTTGCTATTACCTTTGGGTATGTACAAATCCAACCTGCATAATATCTCTAGATCTACTGTTACAAATGCTCCAGGACGCTATGTAGACATGACTTTATTTAATCTTTACTTACCTATTTCTTGGTTGTTCTCCATAGATTACACTTCTAATAACATGTCTTGAAAAGAAATAGTAGTACCCAACTGGAAACAAACAAAAAAGGGGGTATAAATGTGAGTTGTTAGAACATGTTATGCCGATCATATTAGAACACCATCTATCAGAAGCCTATACGGAAGCAAACTGTTTACCAGGAAAAGGTTTGGAGAAAAATACCCAGGAAAGAGGTAAAGAATATGTAACCACTATATTCCAAGATAAAACTAAATCTCTTACCACACACCTTTTATGAAACTAGGCATGAGTAGAACTGCATAAATAAGGAGTGCAATAAGCTGCGATATCCACCGATAACTAACCCTGAAAAACCACAGAGCATGTTGTAATGAAATGAAGTGAAAAGTATTAAAGATAAGATTATCTAGACACAAACAATGATAGGTATATCAAAGAGAAGCTCACACATTCTCCATCTTCACTCCACCCAGCTTGAACTCTAGTACCAACGACAAACCTATGGGAATGTGAAAGATCATCCACTCCCTGCCACAAGACTGTCAGAGTAGAGTAGGAAAGCAAGCCATTATGTCTTAATATAAGCAATGTAAATTGTAATTAGTCAGGACAATCCCTTTTATCAATGGAACAATTGCCATGTATATATCGCTTATTCAGAATTCCAGCTAAGAAAAGAACCCATCTAACGAGTACCGAAGAATAAAGCTACCTCAGACTGGACTCTAGCTGAATAACCTAGTGGTGATAGACCTACAACATTCTGGGCATTCTCGGTTTGCTTTGCAATTGTCAAAATATCTTGGGCTAACGCTATGACTTGCAATAATCACAAAAAATGATGATAAGCATTATAAACACAAGTAACCTCCTAGTAGTATTAAATATGCGCCAGTATTTCAAGATCCAACTTAGATCAGCAGCACCAACAATGAAATCGGTAGGGAATATAATCTCGCTGAATTTAACCACATACTGAAGGAAGCAGTAAAAATAGAATGATGCTCAACTACTGTGTTTTGTAGAGGAAACTTAGGTTGGATGAAACCAATACACAATTTTGTTGATCTCAAGTCAGACTAAGACTAACATTACCTACTTTCTATTGCTGATTAAAACACCATAAGTCCCTAACTGACAGCAGCTTTATGCAATTCTACATGTCAATATAAAAAATAGAGCAAATCTAATTTATGGACATTGATGGAAGCCGAGCCAAATTTTGTATATGGACAAATTGAGGCGTTTGTTTGGACTCCAGACTCTAACACGACCTAATTCAAATTGTTCTAACCGACGAAGGAAGCAAAGGGTGACCTTCATCTTCCTCTGCCACGACTCGGGTGAGCCTCTTGACCCGTGAAATCCCATCGATTCTGAATCTGCCGGCGAAACCGACCGGGAATGATGAAGGGGAGGGTCGGAAAGGAGACATCAACACCATGACTAAATGAGTACAAAAATTTAGTCAGTACTACTAACTGCATGATCACAAATGAGGCAAGATCTGCTCGCTGCCTCGCTCTCGCAGGACTGGTCGACCGTCTGCGGGGTCGAACGGTGGAGGCTGTACCTGACTGTCTGACTACCTGTAGGCTGTGGACGTAGACGTCGAGTGGCCATGGCTGGCCGGCCTGGTCGCTGACGGCCTGACGGGCGAACTGCACTGGGACTAGCGAAGGCGAACTGCAGATTCAGCAGAAGTGCGGGCGTGCGGCGACTGAGACCGGATCACCGCACCGGACCGCGAAGCACGAAGGGGCCCGGGACCGGATCACCTCACCGGAGCGCTAGCGGCTGGTGCTTGGCTGCTTGCCCTTGCTCGAGCTGGGGCCTGGGACTGGGAGGCTGTGCGGGTGGGGGGCGCGGTGCAAGTGCTCCTGGCGGGCGGGCGGAGGGGGCGGTGCTCCTGGCGGCGGGCGTGGTGCTCCCGGCGGCGGAGTGGCGGCTGGCTCCTGGCTGTGGCTGGTGCCAGCTTGCCCTTGCAGGCTTGGTAAGGTCAGCCCAACTCTCTGGTGAACAACCACTAGTGGCTCGTTAAACACTTTACGGCCCATGTAACTCCTTGAATTGGACTACCGGGTATGGTGGTACGCGATCTAAATGATTCTTCACAAAAGAGTAAAGTCATAAATAAATTTTAGTTTAAAATAAATATAAATAAGGTCTGATTCGATCCTTAAATCTTATAGTGTAAAATTTAGAGCTCATTGTCACATCTACTACCGGGACGTCAGGTCCTGTGGGAACTGAACTCCGGTTTCCCTCGTAAAAAATACTAGTCGGTTACCTGTGCGTTGCGACGGCTTACAACAATACCCACGTAAACTATCCACCAAAAAAATTCAATATTTTTTATTGATTGTCTTCGCTCTCCGTATAATATATTTTTTGATTTGGCTAACTGATGTTATTGTTTACTCCATGCAATATACTTTGGCACAACACGGCCAATAAAGTGAGCGATTAGAAAAGAGTTCACAATGACTCACTGAACGAACAGAAATTATAAAATGATATAATTCCACAATATAAGACGGTTTTATGTTTACACATTTTTTCACAATATGTCTTATCAGAAACATCATACGAGACAGTTTTATGTTTACAAGTTTCTAGTATACTCACTAACATCTAAGACAATTTTGTATAGTCTAGATGACTCTAATAATATCTTTATTTGAGATGGTTTCATATACAGAAGTGTCTATTATACTAACCAAAATAAAAGACACTTCTTGTAAACTTAATGCCTCAAAAGGTATATTTATTTGAGACGGTTTTCAAAATCAAACTGTATTAAATCAATATAAGACATTTCCAACCATATATCTGTCTCAAAAACCTTCTTCATTAAAGACGGATGCCCAATAAACCGTCTTACCTCACTCAGCACCATATGATAAAAGACACTTCTATAAAACGCATTGATATTTGTCTTAAGATGTATGTCTTAAATAAGCATATTTCTAGTAGTGTTTGGAGACATTACATTATGGGAACCAAGTGCCAAGTGTACACGGATCATAAGAGTTTGAAGTATATATTCACTCAGAAGGATCTCAACCTTAGGCAACGCTGTTGGTTAGAGCTTATTAAGGATTATGATTTGGAGATTCACTATCACCCGGGCAAGGCAAATTTGGTTGCAGATGCCTTGAGTCGCAAGGAGCATGTTCATTCAGCTATTGTTGCCCAGCTACCTGATGAGATTGTTGAGGATTTCAGGAGACTTAACCTGGGGATAGATGCTCACACTGAAGGAGTTACTATTGATATGGAACCTACTTTGGAGCAAGAAATTCGCAAAGGACAAATTGGTGATGCTAAGATACAAGAGATTAAGGAACTTATTACTGAAGGTCGAGGTCCGAAATTCACGGAAGATGAGCAAGGCACCGTATGGTTCCAGGACAGGATATGTGTTCCTGATATTGAAAGCCTTCGTGAGACTATTTTAATGGAGGCCCATGACTCGGATTATTCCATTCATCCTAGTAGCACCAAGATGTATCAGGATTTGAAGCAAAAATATTGGTGGTATGGATTGAAGAGAGATGTGGCTGCACATGTGGCTATGTGCGATGTGTGTCAAAGAGTTAAGGCTGAACACCAGAGGCCAGCTGGACTACTGCACCCACTGAAGATACATGAGTGGAAGTGGGAAGAGATTAATATGGATTTCATTACTGGATTGCCTCGCACCCAGAAAGGATATGATGCTATATGGGTGATCGTGGATAGATTGACTAAAGTGGCGCACTTCATTCCTGTCAAGACTACTTATAAAGGTTCTCAGCTGGCAGAGTTATATATGGCTCGGATTGTGTGTTTACATGGAGTACCAAACAAGATCGTGTCTGATCGAGGTTCACAGTTTACCTCAAGATTTTGGAGAAGCTTTCATGAGAATATGAATACAAAGTTGAATTTTAGTACGGCTTATCACCCTTAGACTTATGGACAGACCGAAAGGACTAATCAAGTTTTGGAAGATATGTTGAGAGCTTGTGCCCTTCAGCATGGAGGAAGTTGGGATAAAAGTCTACCTTATGCTGAGTTCTCTTATAATAATAGCTATCAGGCCAGTCTGAAGATGTCACCTATTGAAGCTTTATATGGGAGGAAGTGCAGGACTCCTCTATATTGGGATCAGACTGGAGAAAGACAGTTCTTTGGACCTGAACTGATTCAAGAAGGAGAAGAACAAGTCCGTATAATTCGAGAGAATTTGAGGGTAGCTCAAACCAGGCAAAAGAGCTACACGGATAACAGAAGAAGACCACTGTAATTTGAGGAAGGAGATTATGTGTATCTCAAGGTGTCACCACTTCGTGGAATGAGGAGATTCAAAGTTAAGGGCAAATTATCCCCTCGCTTTATTGGACCATTCCTAATCTTTAGGCGAGTTGGGGAGATGGCATACCAACTCGAGTTACCTGCTAGTCTATCTGATGTGCACAATGTATTCCACGTGTCTCAACTTAAGAAGTGTCTCCGTGTCCCCGAGGAATAGTTACCAATGGAAGAGCTCAGTGTTCAGGGTGATTTGACTTACACGGAGTACCCAATCAGGATTTTGGATACCTTGACTCGAGTTACAAGAAATAAGGTGATAAATATGTGCAAAGTACAATGGAGTCACCATGGAGAAGATAAAGCAACTTGGGAAAGAGAAGAAGAGCTTCGCATAGATTTTCCCCATCTTTTTCCTCGTTCCTCCTAAATCTCGAGGACGAGATTATTTTTAAGGGGGGTAGGTTTTGTAATACCCACTTTGTAAGAAAAGTCTAAAAAGAGAAATTATAGTACTTTATGTCTATATGTGTTATCAATGTTTATCATCACACGTGAACACCATCTTTAAAGACAATTAATAAAAATATATATACCAATAAATTGTGCATCATGTTGGATATTGTTTTTGTGTGTGCATTTTGTGACAAGGAATATAGTAAAAAGTCCAAAGTGGAATTCAAAACCTAAAAGAGATGTTACAATTTAGAGAAGAGAAGCAAACAAATATTACGTGATATAAAAGGATATAAATAATATATATAGCTCCAAATTGAAACTTGTCATGACACAATATAAAATAAGGATAAATTTGTCACAAGTTTGAATTTAAAATAGAATTTAAATTTGAATTTGGAAAAAAAAGGAAAGGGAGAAAAGAAAACAGAAAATGTAACATAAAAGAAAAAAGCAAAAACCTAGCTGGGCCCAACTCCCTCCAATCCGGCCCAGCTCCGCACTCCCCCTCTGCGCAGCACAGGCGAGAGCGTTGCTTGCGCTGTGAGCCACTGACCCGTGGGTCCCGCGTGCAGACTCACCGCTTCACGCAGCGCTATCGGCACCCGCTGACGCGAGGGTCCCACATTGTCATCCCCACCTCCGCCGAGTTCGGAATCGCGCCGCCACGACCGTGTCTGCGGCAATCCAGGGACCCAACGACCCTTCCGTGATTCGCTCGAAGATACCCGACTGAGCTTCACCTTAAATAGCTCGGGCAACCCCTCTTGCCTTTTCCCCTTCATCCCACCCGCACCGTAGCCATCTATCGCCGAAGCCGCCATAGCCATATACAGCCACCGTCGTCCGTCGTGCTCGGCACCAATTGGAACCTTGCGTGAGGCTAGAGAACTTCGCCCGTGTCCCTGGTTCGCATTGGTGGCGATAGCGGGACAGGTGGGTGACCGAAGTGCACCCAATTGATCTTCACCGTCACGCATCCGTAGTTCGCCGTGGACTGACCGAGCCAACGCCGGAGTTAGTGTAAGGACCCGCTCCCCATGTTCGCCTCCTTCCCAATTTCATTTCGCACCTAGTATACCTAGCAATCGTGCACCGTGGGTTAAAGTGAGAATTCCGGCCATGGCGCGCCGCCGTGCGGGTGTTCTCGTCGCCGGCGAGGACTCGGGTCGGGCAGATCTGCGTGCGCCGTCGATTTGGGCAGGAATGACTAGGATTAGGTGTGGCGTACCGCTTTGGTACGTTAAATCAGGGCCGTTAGATTTGATCGGAGGGTTCAGTAGAGATGTGCGCGTGATCGAATCTCGGCCACGGATCTCGGATCCAACGATAGAGAGTGAATGGCGGGTGTGACCAGGTTAGGTAGCACCAGGAACGTCAGATTAGGATGCGGCAGCTGTGACCTTAGGGTTTGGCTGATCTAATCGGCATCTCAGATTTTAGATCAAACGATCCACATTGATGGATACCCCTTCGGCCTTACACTCTTTCTAAAGAGACCCCGAGTAAATCGGAAATAAACCCGCCGTCCAGGGACCCTGTTCTCTGTGTCTGGGATATCTTGCGCATAGCCCCCTAGGTTTCTCTGTATTTGAGGCCCAGTTCAGTACTGGTTTAAATTGATTAAATGAAATGGAAAATGGATTTTTAATATGAAAACAATCACTAGAATTTGATAAATCCATACTTGGTCCAAATTAAGCCATTCCACTTCCTAAAATTTTGTAATATTATTCTCTATCACTTAGAGTTTCTGTTTTGTCCTGAAAACAGTAAGAAAAATAATCTCTCACTTAATCCTATTTTAAGCGCATAAAACCTTTGGAAATTCATAACTTAAAATCTATAACTCCAAAAATTATGATTTCTGTTCCTAGGATTTTATTTTAATATGTAGACTATTAATGTGTATTTTGTTTATATGTTTGGTGTGATGTTAATTTTCTCTATATACTGTGCTTGTTTGTATTGTGGCGCGTAGAAGAACCTGTTACAGAGAATCCTGGTGAGCAGCAGATAGAAGTAGCTGAGCAGGAGCTCATTTAAGGCAAGTTGTGCCCTTGACCACTTTTTACCCAAAAATGTTCTTTAATACCATTTATTCATGCATAGGTTAATTTTGATGGGACCCGATATGTCACCCTAGATTGTTTATCTCATTACATTATTTACCCCTGAATCACTTGGGTAGTTTTGCTATTGCTTTACAAGGTTTTGGGATAATAATTTATTATATCTATGTTCCAATTCTTTTGTTATTCTATTTATGTTCATGTCAAGATCATTAATGTTAATTGGAACATAGAGCTTAACTTGAGTAACACGTGCCACCACAAGGGATTAATGGGACGCCCTTGGCTGACTAATTAGGAAAGCTAGTGGAAGACTACCTTGCCCGAAAGGGGCAAGGGCAGTAGGGGATTGCATGCAAGGAGGTTCTCGGGTTGATTTTGCTGCGATGGCGATCAGACGGTGGATTCTTGCAAGTGCTCTTCCCATAAACTGTAGCGGGTTTTCGGAAGCTAGTGGAACTTTGTAAAGGCCTCGTAGTGTTGCCCTGCCTCGCCTCCTAGGTAGAGGTGTATGGGAGTCGCGACCCCTTGGCAGATGGGTAACATGACTTGTCGGTAAAGGGTACAACCTCAGCAGAGTGTAAAACTGGTATACTAGCCGAGCTCCCGGTCATGAGCATCTCAGGACTCTCTGATTATTAAATTATGGAACCTAAACTCAATTTGTCATTTGCATCTGCATGGGATTATTATTAATTTTGTTCTTTTACTTTATTTAAGGTTTGGTATTTACTTACATTTAGTAATTGCTAATAAAATTTTGACCAACTACTTAAAAGCAATGCTCAGCTTTAACCCCTATTGTTGATTAGCCTTACACATCACATGAACTCCCACCTTTGTTGAGTTCATGCCACATTATTCCCCACAACTTGTTGAGCGATGAACATGTGTGAGCTCACCCTTGCTGTCTCACACCCCCCCACAGGAGAAGAACATGTGGTTCAAGTGGAGCCACGTATCGAGGAGTTCGATTCGATCTAGGTGGCGTCTCCCAGTTGACTTTCTGGCGCCAAGGATGGATTTTAGATCATGTTATATTTATCTTTTATTTTGTAAGACTTCCGCTTTGTAATAAATACTCTGATTATTGTGACATTTCTCTTTATACACTATGTTATTATCTGTGTTTTCTTCTTTGGCGCATGTATGAGATGCACCCGGCTTTGTTCCTTAAAGCCGGGTGTGACATCCAGTATAGTATACTGTCATAGGAAGCTTCGGCTTTAAGATGAAGGCGTGCATGGTATGAAAAGCATGATCTGGAAGAAGGATGGACCGACTCCGAAGCTGTGGCTGGAGAAGCTTCGGCTTAGCACAAGGACGATGGTGGAGTATGAAACCGACCTAAAAGGAAAAGACTGCTTAGTCCTCGACAGCTTACCTTTTGGCTAACAGTAAATGTCAGGGACATAAATGTAATTTTGCCCATGCTGTGTCCTGTGCCTATAAATAGATGAACAGTAACACCGTACTGTTCACGCTGACTTGTAATCACTCGGACGTCATTCTTGGATTTTTACCTTCTGTCAAGCCAAAGTAAGAGCACCTAAAGGGGGGGTGAATAGGTGATCCTGTAAAATTCAACACTAAATTCCAACAAGCTTGATTAAAGAGATATTAGCGCAAGTTAATCAAGTCTATGAGGCGAGCTCTTGCGAACACAAATAATCACAGAGAGAGCAATCACAAGAGACACGCGATTTTATCCCGTGGTTCGGACAAGTAACACTTGCCTACTTCCACGTTGTGGCGTCCCAATGGACGAGGGTTTCACTCAACCCCTTTGAAGTGATCCAATGATCAACTTGAATACCACAGTTTTCTTCCTTACAGTTTTCTTCCCGTTTGCGAGGAATCTCCACAAGTTGGAGCCTCTCGCCCTTACAATATTGATCACACAAAGAAGGCACGAAGTAAGGTTGGGAAGAGCAACACACACAAGACTCAAATAAGCAGCACAACCACGCACACAAGTCACGACTTCAGCTCGAAACACAACGCACGGAGTTCACAACTTAAATGGAGCTCAAATCACTATCACAAAGAATCGAATGCGTGAAGTTGGAGTCTTGGAGTCTTAGGATGCTTAGTGAATGCTTGGGTAACTCCTCCATGCGCCTAGGGGTCCCTTTTATAGCCCCAAGGCAGCTAGGAGCCGTTGGAGACCAACTTGGAAGGCAATTCCTTCCTTCTGTCGAGTGGCGCACCAGACAGGTCCTGTAGCTGTTCGGTGCGCGATCTCCTTCCTTTTCTGGCGCATCCAACCATTGGTCCTTGGGAGCAATTGGCGCACCAGATACTGTCCGGTGCACACCGGAAAGTCCGGTGTGCCCAACCGACCATTGCTGTGGGCCACGCGTCGCCCGCGGATTGCATGGCCGACCGTTGCACTCGCGACCGTTGGCGCACTGGACAGTCCGGTGCACCACCGGACAGTCCGGTGAATTTTAGCTGTACGCCGCTGATCTTTTCCCTAGAGCGGCCTTTTCACCGGAGATCAGCCTGGCGCACCGGACAGTCCGGTGCACCTGACCAGAGCTGCTATTTGGCTGCACACAGCCAAGTCTTTTCCAATTTGTTTCTTTTCTTCTCTGCTCTATTTCTAACACTTAGACAAATACATTAGTATACACAAACCAATTACTAAGTCTAGAAACATACCTTGTTATATGATTTGCACTTCATGCTTGTTTAGCACATAGCAACTCACTCACTATGTGTTGGACACTTAATCACCAGAACATTATAGAAATGGCCCAAGGGAACATTTCCCTTTCAATCTCTCCCTTTTTGGTGATTTATGCCAAAACAACAAAAAGCAACATAAGAAGTGCAACATCAATGCAATTGAAGACCAAATTTCCTTTGCTTATGATTTGGCATATTTGGATCACTCTTTGCCACCACTTGGTTTGTTTTTGCAAATCAAATTCATTTTCCTATCTCTAAGTCAAACACACTTGTTTGGGCAAATCGAGAGATATTCCAAGAGAAGGATTGATCAAGTACCAAAAACTCCCCCTTTTCCCATAATCAAAATTCTCCCCCACAAAAGACCAAATTTTGCAATAAGAGTATTTTGGAGAAATCAAAAATTCTAACTCTATTATTTTCAAAATCACAAGTGGTTGGCTGATCCATTTGCTTTGGCCTTAATTTCTCCCCCTTTGGCATTAAGCACCAAAACAGGATCATTTTTGGCCCTTTAACTCCATTGCCTCACAAAAAATTGTCAATTAAGAGCAAAAAAGGCAATGAGAGCATAAGTATATGAACTTGGAAGAGAGTACACTAATACCGGAGTACAGTGGAAGTCTTTGCAACGTCCAAGTTCACCTTTCCCTTTCAATTCACTTTTGAGACTACATCGAGTATACTCAAACACAAGGATTAGTCTCAAAGGGTCAAGTTGTAGCGTGTCTCCCCCTAAATATGTGCATCACTTGCATATGGACTTGTGAGGTCTGGGGATCACATGTACAACTTGAACACCACAAATAAACAATAATGGATTTAAATGCATAAAGTAACATGATCAAAGCATAGAACACATGTATGCTATAGATCAATCCAAGTTACGCGAATCTAAGACATTTAGCTCACTACGCAACCTGCAAAAAGTTTTCTCATCCAACGGCTTGGTAAGGATATTGGCTAGCTGGTTCTCGGTGCTAACATGGTACACTTCGATATCTCCCTTTTGCTGGTGGTCTCTTAGGAAGTGATGCCGGATGTCTATGTGCTTAGTGCGGCTGTGTCCAACAGGATTATCCGCCATGTGGATTGCACTCTCATTGTCACATAGGAGTGAGACTTTGCTCAGATTGTAGCCAAAGTCTCGGAGGGTTTGCCTCATCCAAAGTAGTTGTGCGCAACACTGTCCTGCGGCAACATACTCGGCCTCAGCGGTGGATAGGGCAACAGATGTTTGTTTCTTAGAACTCGAGGACACCAAGGACCTTCCTAGAAATTGGCATGTCCCTGATGTGCTCTTCCTATCAACCTTGCAACCGGCATAATCGGAGTCTGAGTATCCAATCAAGTCAAAGGTAGACCCCTTTGGATACCAGATCCCGAAGCAAGGCGTAGAAACTAAATATCTAAGAATTCGCCTAACGGCCACAAGGTAACACTCCTTGGGGTCGGATTGATATCTAACACACATGCATACACTTAGCATAATGTTCGGTCTACTAGCACATAAATAAAGCAATGACCCTATCATAGACTGGCATGCCTTTTGATCAACAAACTTACCTCCTTTGTTGAGGTCAACATGCCTGTCGGTTCCCATAGGTGTCTTCGCGGGCTTGGTGTCCTTCATCCCAAACCGCTTGAGAAGATCTTGAGTGTACTTCGTTTGGGACTTGGGAGATGAAGGTGCCGTCCTTGAGTTGCTTCACTTGAAACCCAAGGAAGTAGTTCAACTCGCCCATCATCGACATCTCAAACTTTTGAGTCATCACCCTGCTAAACTCCTCACAAGACTTTTGGTTAGTAGAACCAAATATTATGTCATCGACATAAATTTGGCACACAAAAATATCACCATCACAAGTCTTAGTGAAAAGAGTGGGATCGGCTTTCCCAACCTTGAAAGCATTAGCCATTAAGAAATCTCTAAGGCATTCATACCATGCTCTTGGGGCTTGCTTAAGTCCATAGAGCGCCTTAGAGAGCTTGAACACATGGTCGGGGTACCTGTCATCCTCAAAGCCAGGGGGTTGTTCCATGTACACCTCCTCCTTGATTGGTCCGTTGAGGAAAGCGCTCTTCACATCCATTTGAAACAATCTGAAAGAGTGGTGAGCGGCATAGGCTAATAATATTCGAATAGACTCTAGCCTAGCCACAGGAGCAAAAGTCTCCTCAAAATCCAAACCTGCAACTTGGGCATAACCTTTTGCCACAAGTCGAGCCTTGTTTCTTGTCACCACCCCGTGCTCGTCTTGCTTGTTGCGGAACACCCACTTGGTTCCCACAACATTTTGCTTTGGACGTGGCACCAGGCTCCAAACTTCATTCCTCTTGAAATTGTTGAGCTCTTCCTGCATGGCCAACACCCAGTCCGGATCCTGCAGGGCCTCTTCTACCCTGAAATGCTCAATAGAAGAGACAAACGAGTAATGCTCACAAATATTAGCTAAACGTGAGCGAGTTGTTACTCCCTTGCTTATGTCACATAGAATCTGATCGACAGGGTGATTTCTTTGGATCGTCGCTCGGACTTGAGTTGGAGGGACCCGTGGTGCTTCTTCCTCCATAACTTGTTCTTCTTGTGCTCCCCCTTGATCACGCTCCTCTTCTTGAGGTACCTGTTCATCATCTTGGGTTGGGGGATGCACCTGCGTCGAGGAAGAAGGCTGATCTTGCTCCTGTTGTTCCATTGGTCGCACATCACCAATCGCCATCGTGCGCATTGCGGCTGTTGGAACATCATCTTCATCTATGTCGTCAAGATCAACTTGCTCTGAGGTTTTCTTGAGAAGGCGATGTAGGTAGAGCCGGTTTATGGTGTGGCAAGCTGTGTTCACAGCTTCCGACCAAAACCGCTCTGGCATCTTGAATTCTCCAAGCATCGTTCTCACCATGTCGATAAGCGTCTTGTTCTTCCTCTATACCACACCGTGTTCTTCCTCTCTACCACATTGTTTTGCTGTGGTGTGTAGGGAGCGGAGAACTCGTGCTTGACACCTTCTTCCTCAAGATACTCCTCCACTTGCAGATTCTTGAACTCGGACTCGTTGTCGCTTCTTATCTTTTTCACCTTGAGCTCAAATTTGTTTTGAGCCCTCCTTAGAAAGCACTTTAGGGTCCCTTGGGTTTCTGATTTATCCTACAAAAAAAACACCCAAGTGAAGTGGGAAAAATCATCAACAATAACAAGACCATACTTACTTCCCCTGATGCTGAGGTAGGCAACGGGTCCAAAAAGATCCATGTGAAGAAGCTCCAGTGGTCTTGATGTTGTCATCACATTCTTGCGGTGATTAGTGCTTCCCACCTGTTTTCCTGCCTGACATGCTACACAAGGTCTGTCTTTCTCAAAACAGACATCGGTTAGTCCTAACACATGATCTCTCTTTAGAAGCTTATGAAGGTTCTTCATCCCAACATGTGCTAGACGGCGAAGCCAGAGCCAGCCCATACTAGTCTTAGCCATTAAGCATGCATCTAGATCGGCATTCTCTTTCAAAAAAATCAACTAAATAGAGCTTGTCGTCTAATACACCCTTAAATGCTAATGAACCATCACTCCTTCTAAAGACAGATACATCAACATTTGTAAACAAACAATTGTAACCCATGTGGAACAATTGACTTACAGACAAGAGGTTGTATCCTAATGACTCTACTAAAAATACATTTGAAATATAGTGCTCGCTTGTGATGGCTATCTTTCCCAAACCTTTGACCTTGCCTTGATTCCCATCTCCAAATCTGATTGTATCCTGGGAGTCCTTGTTCTTGACGTAGGAGGTGAACATCTTCTTCTCCCCTGTCATGTGGTTTGTGCATCCGCTGTCGATTATCCAGCTAGAGCCCTCGGATGCATAAACCTGCAAGGAATTTAAGCTTGGGTTTTAGGTACCCAACTCTTGTTGGGTCCTACAAGGTTAGTCACAATAGTTTTTGGAATCCAAATACAAGTCTTGTCTCCTTTGCATTTGGATCCCAATTTCCTAGCCATTACTTTTGCATTCTTACATGAAAGAACAAAAGAAGCATTACAAGCATGGTAAATAGTAGAAGGTCCATTGCACATTTTCTAGGAGTATGAGACACAACATGATTTCTCCTAGGCCTACTTCTACCATGAAAAAAAGTAGAACTAGAGGCAATCATAGCATGTGAGTTATAAGCAGCATGATCATAACTCCTATTGTAATGAGTGCGACTAGCAATCTTCCTATCATAAATAAAGGCATGATTCCTTTGAGGACTACTAGCCACAGGGGCCTTCCCTTTCTCCTTGTTGAGAATGGGAGCCTTTTGGCTTGTCAAGTTCTTGGTTTCCTTTCGAAAACCAAGTCCATCCTTAATGGAGGGGTGTCTACCAGTAGTGTATGCATCCCTAGCAAATTTTAATTTATCAAAATCAATTTTGCAAGTCTTAAGTTGAGCATTAAGACTTGCCACCTCATCATTTAATTTAGTAATAGAAGCAATATGTTCATTACAGGCATCAACATTAAAATCCTTACATGTATTACAAATAACAACATGCTCTACACATGAACTAGATTTATTAACTTCCTCTAGCTTGGCATTTAAATCATCATTTAAACTCTTTAAACTAGAAATAGATTCATGGCAAGCAGACAACTCAGAGGATAGCATTTCATTTCTTTTAAGTTCTAGAGTAAGAGATTTTTGAACACTAATAAATTTGTCATGCTCTTCATACAAAATATCTTCTTGCTTCTCTAGCAATCTATCCTTTTCATTTAGAGCATCAATTAATTCATTAATTTTCTCTACTTTCGCTCTAACTAAACCTTTAAATAAACTAGAGTAATCTACTTCATCATCGGAGGATTCCTCATCACTAGAAGTAGAGTACTTAGGAGAATCTTGAACACTTACCTTCTTCTCCTTGGCCATGAGGCAGGTGTGGCGTTCATTAGGGAAGAGCGACGACTTGTCGAAAGCCGAGGCCGCTAGTCCCTCATCGTCGGAGTCGGATGAGGAGCAGTCGGAGTCCCGTTCTTTTCCAAGATGATCCTCGCCTTTCGCCTTCCTATAGCTTTTCTTCTTCTCCTTCTTCCCATGTCTTTCTTGTCCCTGGTCATTTTAATTATCGGGACATTAAGCAATAAAATGACCAGTCTTACCGCATTTGAAGCAGGAGCGCTTTCCCCTTGTTTTATTCTTGTTGGGGTACTCCTGGCGTCCTTTAAGTGCGGTCTTGAAGCGCTTGATGATAAGTGCCATCTCATCTTCGTTGAGGTCGGTAGCCTCCACTTGAGCTACCTTGCTTGGTAGTGCCTCCTTGATGCTAGTTGCCTTGAGCGCAACGGGCTGCGGCTCGTAGATGGGCAGAGGGCCGTTTAAGGCGTCATCTACATACCTTGCCTCCTTAACCATCATGGGCCCACTTACAAATTTTCTGAGTATCTCCTCGGGCGTCATCTTTGTGTACCTGGGATTTTCACGGATAAGGTTCACAAGATGGGGATCAATAACTGTAAAGGACCTGAGCACGAGTCGAACGACGTCGTGATCCATCCATCTTGTGCTTCATAACTTCTAATCTTGTTGACCAGGGTCTTGAGCCTGTTGTAGGTTTGTGTTGGCTCTTCACCCCTGATCATGGCGAATCTCCCTAGCTCGCCTTCCACCAACTCCATTTTTGTGATCATGGTGGCGTCGTTTCCCTCATGAGATATCTTGAGGGTGTCCCAGATCTGCTTTGCATTGTCCAAGTCGCTAACCTTGTTGTATTCATCCCTGCACAGAGATGCTAGCAAAGCAGTAGTGGCTTGGGCATTTTTATGAATTTGCTCATTAATAAACATGGTATTGTCAGTACTATCAAAGTGCATTCTGTTTTCAACAATCTCCCAGATACTAGGATGGAGAGAAAATAGATGACTACGCATTTTATGACTCTAGAAAGAATAGTCTTCTCCATCAAAGTGGGGAGGTTTTCCAAGAGGAATTGATAGCAAATGAGCTTTAGAGTTGTACGGAATACGAGAATAATCAAATGAACAGTTTTGATTAACCGGTTTCTTCTTTGACAAGGAGTCATCGTCGTCGTCGTGTGGTGAAGAAGATGAGGCATCACTGTCGTAGTAGATGATCTTCTTGATGCGCCTCTTCTTCTTCCCGTCTCTTTTCTTGTGACTTGAGCTTGAGTCAGTTGGCTTGTCGTCTCTAGGCTCGTTGAGGAAGGACTCATTTTCCTTGTCGTTGACCACCATCCCCTTTCCCTTAGGATCCATCTCTTCGAGCGGTTAGTCCCTGAAGAGTATGGCTCTGATACCAATTACTAAGTCTAGAAACATACCTTGTTATATGATTTGCACTTCTTGCTTGTTTAGCACATAGCAACTCACTCACTATGTGTTGGACACTTAATCACCAAAACATTATAGAAATGGCCCAAGGGCATATTTCCTTTTCACAAAGGTACAAATGTAATTTCAATATCATTGATGTTTGTTCATGATTATATAATGACAATGTGAATAATCTGATGATTTAAAAATAATTATTCATGCTCTTTCTGTGTTTCATATGTCCATGTTTATATCTTTGCATATTGAAATGATGAAGGTACGTCCTTCATGGCCTTCGTTCGAAGATCATTATATCCAAAAGGAAATAATGTTACGAAGGACGAAGGTCTTTAATCATTAACATTTGTGTTGCCTTGTTCTTGATCTATACCTTTTGAGAACAAGTGACTAACATTGGCGCCCACCTCCGGTGGACCCACTCGACCACCTTCGGCAAGCTTTGACCTTCGCCATGCCGCCGAAGAAGTCATCAGGGCCAGGGGTTGCACTGCAGCCACTAGACGTTAATCAAGAAACATTACACGAAGCTAGGAGCCAGAAAAGGAAGGCTACCAGTCCAACACCTCAGGAGGAGGAGTTGGACCAAGAAATCAGGGACCTCGAAGCCATCCATCAACAGGTTCACAAGAAGAAAGAAAAGAAGCTTTGTCTCACCGATCTTCAGAGGAAGATTGATGAGGCCGCTGAAGAAATGAGTCATCTTACTCAAGATGACCAAGACCGAAGGCCTCAACACAGAGAGCTTCGTCAAGACAATTCATACAACGATGATGAATGGTATGATGATTTATATCATGGAAATTTTGCTTTTGATGATGCTTCTCCTCTAGCAGCAAAGTTGCAGGCTACCCCATGTGTGGCGGAACCGCAAGAATTATTCCAACTTAAGTGTCCAAGTCCCACCTTAGAGGCTAGACCACACTTAAATAGGAATAAGACGTCAGTCCCTCGGATCCAGTCTGACAAGGCCACTAACAGGATCAAGTACCACGTACTCACTCGAAGGTGAGGCACAGAGCAAATACAATAAAGCATAAAACCAAACATTAAAGGAGTACTTAAGATTATTACAACATCATCGGAGTTTTGCAAAAGTAGTGATCATTGTTCGGAATGCAGCGGAAAATAACTAACGGTAAATAAACGGAGGGATGGGGAAGCCTGGCCCATCACTCCTCATGCTCCTCCTCTCCTGAGGTAGGGTCCCACTCGACTGTCCAACCCGGTGGCAAGATGGACGACCAAGTCACTCCAGCAACCATATCCTCCAAAGAACCTGTACAAAAATTATGCCACAAGCAAGACTGAGTATACTAATACTCAGCTAGACTTACCCGGTGTGAGGAGTCTACTCCTCTACCTCTAGACATGCAGCTGTTTGGCTGAGGGGGTTTGGTTTGCCAAAAGCACTAGCTGAGTCTAAAATCAAGTTTTAGCTTTTCAAGGTTTAGTGTGATTCTCTTAAGACTAAATGTGTACCTAGCTAAACATACATGGTATCAAGCATTTTAGCAATCAACATCTTTTGCCAATCAACACATTTCCACTTGTTACTCAATGTAGCAGCATGGATCAAGCAGTCTCATTAGCTGCGAGAAGCAGACGATTCAAATCGAGTTTTTAAACCTTGCAAGGTAAACCTAAATACACGACGTGGCGAGGCACTCCGTCCCCACACACATCAACTTTCCCCATCGATTCCTTAGCAACAGAACAGGGCTCACCGCCTTGGTGTACAATGCCTCACTGACCCCGACTATCATCGTGCAGTGACCGCACTTGTACCCACCATAACCGAAATGGGAGACCACGTCTCAGGTCGCGTGAGGGGTAAAGTCTGCGGGTAGGTTCACTTAGGTACAAGGCTTACCAATTTGCCATATTTCTCGGCATATGCTTAGTACGTTCAAACGCTTGACACACGGTACCACACATTAATCCTTATTCCAATTTCCGTCTTGTAGACAACGCACCCCAATGGATCATTGCCCATAGACCATCATCATTACGATATAAAAATGGATACAACCAATCCCTGACCTCACGCGAGTGCTAGAAAAATCACTCGACTTCTACCGAGATCCCTAATTAGTAAAGCAGTTACTCGACCTAGCATACTAGTATCCATCTCAAAAGGAATCCTGAGTTCATGCAACTAAGATTCCAGTCAACTCCTACACTTAAGTGCACAGTACAAGCCTACAAATAGGGGTGGAAACGAGCCGAGCCGAGCTCGGCTCGGCTCGGCTCGCTACGGCTCGTTCACGCAACGAGCCGAGTTCGGCTTGGCTCGCTCCGGGCTCGCGAGCCGGCTCGCCGAGCCAATGAGCCCAGCCATAAATGTAAATCTGCTCTCTAAATTATAATATAAAATCTTAAAAATATTTTAAATAACTTTTTTTAAATTAGTAAAATAGATATATCACTAATATAATATAGAAAATAGATTATTTTTGTATAGTAATCTCAAATAACATAAATTATTGTCTACTTTGTACTAATATTATATGGTAATTAAGATTTTATGTAACAAATTGTTGTTGGGTCGAGCCACGAGCCATCTCGCGAGCTGCACCGAGCCGAGCCGAGTTGGCTCGCTCTTTTCACGAGCCACAAAAATAGGATCGGCTCGGGCTCGTTCGGAGCGTCGAGTCGGTCCGAGCTGAGCCGAGCTGCTGCGAGCCCGAGTCAGCTCGTCGAGCTCGAGCTTTTTTTCAGCCCTACCTACAAACATTAAGTGCAGTAAAATAGCATATAAATAACGGTTATGCATAAAACTGGGCTTGCCTTCCAAAGCTGGGGCAGGTAGATCCTCGATGGCAGGCTCTGGTGTTGGCTCCTGGACTACCTCCTGAGAAACTCCTTGCTCCGGAACGAGGATGTACTCTCCGTCAGCGAGATTACAATCTATCGAATGCAATGAATAAGATATATGCATATTAAGGATATGGCAATTTTTAAATGCTACGTATGATGAAATAGTATTAAAACAGTGAGTAAACTAGTGTTTTCTTTGCCGGAGGGTGTGCTAAGGGTTTTAGACACTCATCCAAGGGTCTTGAGTGACCTAAGAATTTTAGTCATCTCTTATATTTGTTTGGGCTCTTGGAGGATTTAAATGTACACTACTAATTTCTCCCATAATTTCATTTTTTTACTTTCTATTATGCTTCTTATTGACTGCTTTTGAACTTCCACGGCAATTTAGATTTTTCAAAAAATGTTACAAAAATTACAGTGGGTAAACATTGACCTCTGTGGTTTATTCTAAAATTTTGAGGTTGAAATTAATTCAGATAGTCCTTTTGCAAAAATAACAAAAGTAAGGGTAATAAGGCACTTTATACTATAGCTCTGATTTGGGTGAGGTTTCTGGACAAAAAATTATTTTGGCTAAGATTCATGGTTGATAATAAGTCTCTGTGCCAAAAATTACAGAAAAAGACCTATTAGGTATTTAGTTGTGATTTTCTAAAGTTCAATGTCAATAAGGTACTTATAGCTAACTTGTTATTTGAAAAATGTCAAACAACAGAACTTATATTTTTCCTAGATTCATATTAGCATATAATTAGTTATCCCAAGGATTGGGGTGGGTTCTCCTTAGGGTTATTTTTCTAAGATTTTTCTAAGTTTTCATTGTTTTCATGAAATAAAATGTGGTGCATTTCTTTTGTACTAACAGAGGGCTCAACAAAATTTTCTAGTGAATTATGTCACTAAAGTAAGCTAGCAAAAATGTGGTTGTCCTCTGGTGCCTATTTTAAACTCCCTTTTTCATTTTCTTTAAGTTTGAATCAAAACAAGTTTTAATGGTAAACTCCTCCCAATTCTGGTGCACTGAGGAGTTTATTATTTTTAAACAGGATAGTTAGTGGTTAAGTATCTCTCTAATTTTTCTTAACCTCACTCCAACAGTATAGCTATTTTTCCCTTCTTTATTTAGCATTTGGTCAGTTTACTATTTAAATCAAAACTTTAAAAAGTCTTGCAATACCTTGGGTGTTTGGTATTTTTCCTAAGAAGTTCATATTATTTAAAACCTAGCAAAATTAGTTTGACCAAATTTGGCTGGATAAAATTTGAGTTATGAATTTTGTAAGCTCTGCCTGCACTTAAAAGAATAATGTTTAAAGGATTAATGAAAATCAGTTTAAACCGAGCCCCCTGGGTTTCCCTTAACTAATTCTTTAAACCATACCCCTGCGGGACTATTCCTCTGAGTCACTGACTACGCAAAAACCCCTCGGCTTCTTCTTCTTTTCAACCGAGCTCCCTCCCCCCTTGAAACAGTAACTTCGGAGGGGAAAAAGGATGGCGCGGCTTACTGGCGGCGAGGGAGGTCCGGTGAAGGGCGGGGTTAGATCCGGGAGGTTCTGGCAGTCACGTCAAGGTGCGGCTCGTCAACGGTGATGACCGGAATCGGTCTGACCACGTGCGCAGGCGGTCGGGCTCGTCGGCGACGTGCGCTCCGGCTTGCTCAAGGCGATATTGTTCAACCAAGCGGCACAGGAAGCTTCACGGGGTGCTAAGGACGCTATAGGTGCAAGGAATCGATCAACGGCTTACCGTGGAGCTCGGTCCACGTGCGATGGCGGTCGGTTGAAGTCCGGCGACGTCGATCCGGCGTCTCTGGTGAGTTAGAGTCCAATCCCCGGCTCTGGGAGCTTCACTGAGGGTCGTAGAAGCTAACCCGAGGGTCGGACGGGACGGGAGTGGCTAGTTTGGCCGGTCTACAGTGCCTGTGGCTTGCGCGGCCGCTGGCACCTCGCTCATGGGGCAAAGTCCGGCGAACTTGAGCTCAGGTTGGGTAAGTGACGCGCGTGGGTGTACGGCCGAGGTCGGGATGGCTTTTATAGCCGTGGGCGCGGGCGTGTGTGCGGGGTTGGCACGGCGCGGGGCTGCGCGCGTGGGCGGAGCGCCGAGGGCATGCTCTGGCGCGCCAGAACGCGTCGAACACGTGTGCGTTTGTTTCTGCCCTTGTTCAAACGCCTGCTGGGATCACAAACGTGCGAATCTCGCCAAGGGTCTTGTGCAAGATTTGTTCCTGGCACCTAGGGCTAGCTAGTTTGTGTAAGTTCCAAGGGAAGGTTTGCCCTAGATCACAAGATATGTGGGCGCCAAGTCAGGTCTGTCGGCACTGTTCATTCCAAGACAAAACTGATGTCAAACCTTGTCAAATTGTCTTGGCTTGGGTTCAAACTTTTCCAGGGTGTGCCTTAGGCAGTTTGGCCACTTTTTGTTATTGGGACTAAGGGGTCTTGGCACCAGCACAAAGGTGAACACCTTTGATCTTTGGGCTAGGGGTGGTTTTGGGACTTAGAGAAATTTTGATGGCTCTAGTGTGCTTTCCACTTAGTGAACTATTTTGAGGTTTTTGTTGGGCCTTTTTGTAATACTTTCCTTAGTAAATTTTGTAGGTTTACTAATACACTTCATCTTTGGTAAAAGGTTTCCTTTTATGATTTGGCCATTTGCACAATCTTTTCCCTTTAATCCCCTGGTTAGGGTTTAAGGGTCTAAGAAGGAATTAGGGTTTTAGAATCTTGTTTGTGGGTGAACATTGTATGAAGGGTAGGGTTTCTTTCTTGTTATGGTAAATGCTTATCTTAACCATGCCTCTAAAACTTTGAGTTCCTTCACTTCCCATTTTAGCATATAGCTTAAGTAGGACACAAATGTGCTTCTTTGGCCAGGGCTTTGTGTAACACCTAGGGTGTTACAGCCCTCCCCCCTTAAAGGAATCTCGTCCCGCGATTGGGTAGGGATCCCCTAGTGGGGTACCAAGAAGGTGTGTGTTAGTGGGTTGTCGTTCCCTTTAATCAAGATTCTCTAGTTAACTGCTCTTCGAATGTCATCCTCTTTGCAACTTCAGATTTATCTTCACATCTTACTCTACATCTTACCCACGGAAGTCCTTTTAGATTTATCTTCACATCTTACTCTACTCTTATTAATTATGTTTTTCTTATATTTAGCTTCAAAGGGTGGGTGGGGTGGGTTTTTTGGGTTACGTACTGATTCCTTTAGGCAAAAAATCAGGGAAGCAAGAGCGTAGAAAATCCTCAGTTTCCCACGTAGCCTCTTTTCTGAATGGTTGCTCCACTGAATCTTATACATGTGGATTGCCCTTACTCGAGTTGATCTTTCTTTTTGGTCCAAAACCTTGACAGGGTGCTCTTGATAAGACAAGTCTGGTTCTATCTCAAATTCTGGTTCAGGTAGCACTTCCGTGGGTAAGCGTACACACTTTCATAGCTGAGATACATGGAATACATCATGAATTGCTGACATATGAGGTGGCAACTTCAACTGGTATGCTACAGGTCCACAAGCCTCTTGGATCTCATAAGGCCCAATATAGCGAGGAGCTAACTTGCCCTTGATTCCAAACCTCCGAACACCTTTGGTGGGTGACACCTTAAGATATACATGATCTCCCACTTAGAATTGTAGAGGCTTCTTTCTCTTATCATGATAGCTCTTCTGTCTGGCCTGAGCAGCTTCCAAGTTCTTCTTAATGATTCTGACTTTCTCCTCGGCTTCAAGTACTAAGTCAGGTCCAAATACTTCTCTTTCTCCCGCTTGTGTCCAATTTAGCGGTGTTCTACACCTTCTCCCATACAAGGCCTCAAAGGGTGCCATCTTCAGGCTGGATTGGTAGCTATTATTGTAAGAGAATTCAGCCAAGGAAAGACACTTATCCCAATTCTTACCATAGTGTAACACACAGGCTCGCAACATGTCCTCAAGAATCTGATTTACTCTTTCTGTCTGGCCGTCAGTTTGAGGATGGTATGCTGAGCTTCTTATCACATGTGTTCCAAGTGACTCTTGCAGCTGCTCCCAGAAATGTGCTACAAATGGTGCCCCTCTGTCTGACACGATAGTCCTTGGTATTCCATGCAAATGCACTATTTGGTCAATATATATCTCTGCATACTTTTCTGCCCTGTGGGTGGTATGTACTGGCAAGAAATGAGCTGTCTTGGTTAGCATGTCCACAATGACCCAAATCGAATCGTGGTGCCGGGAGGTGTTGGGTAAACCCACAATAAAATCCATGCTGAGGTCCTCCCATTTCCAAGATGGCAGGGGAAGAGGCTGTAATGTACCTACTACCTTCAAATGACTAGCCTTGATTCTTTGGCAAGTGTCTCATTCAGATACATACTTAGCAATTTTCCACTTCATTCTGGTCCACCAATACAAAGATCTGAGATCATGATACATCTTGTTACTGCCGGGGTGCATGGAAAATTTGGAAAGATGAGCTTCATCCAATATTTTCTGCCTAAGTTCTAGATTCTTAGGAACAACCAAGCGGTCTTCAAACCATAGAACTCCCTTGCTGTCCTCACAAAAGCATTTGTACTTATCCACCTTTTGTTCGAGCATCTCCTTAATGACTTGAACACCCTTGTCACCAATTTGTGCCATGATTATCTGCTCTTGTAATGTTGGCTCCACCAAGATATAATCCAAGGTACCTGGGGAAATAACTTCCATGTTCAGCTTGCACAACTCGTCACATAGGGTGGCGACTTTATAGTCCATAGTTACACAGTTACACTGGGCCTTTCGACTTAAGGCATCTACCACAACATTGGCCTTACCAGGATGGTAATGCACCTCCAAATCGTAGTCCTTGATCAATTCCAGCCATCTTCTCTGCCTCATATTAAGATCAGCCTGAGTGAAAATATACTTGAGACTCTTGTGATCAGTATAGATGTTACAATGAGCTCCCATTAGATAATGTATCCATATCTTCAGAGCATGAACTACGGCTGCTAACTTCAGATCATGTGTGGGGTAGTTCTGCTCATGAGGTCTGAGGGCTCTGGATGTGTAGGCAATAACTCTGTTGTCTTGCATCAAAACACAACCCAATCCAGTGCCTGAAGCATCGCAATAAACATCAAAAGATTTGGTGTTATCAGGCTGTGCCAGCACAGGTGCTGTTGTTAGATGCTGCCTTAGTGCATGAAAGGCATCCTCACACTTCTGACTCCATTCGTACTTTACTCCCTTCTTCAACAATTCAGTCATTGGCTTTGCAATCCTAGAGAAATCTGGAATGAATCACCGATAATATCCTGCCAATCCCAGAAAACTCAGAATCTGTCGTACGGTGGTAGGAGGCTTCCTATCCATTACTTCTTGCACTTTCTTAGGATCAATTGATACCCCATCTTGAGAAATGGTGTGACCCAAGAATTTGATTTCCCTTAACCAGAAATCACACTTTGAGAGTTTGGCATACAACTGATGATAGCGCAGTCTCTGAAGTACTGTATGCATGTGCTTAGTATGATCCTGTTCAGTTCTTGAATATACCAGAATGTCATCAATGAAAACCACCACAAACTTGTCCAGTTCTGGCATGAACACTGAATTCATCAAATACATGAAATATGCCAGGGCATTGGTCAGCCTGAATGACATTACCAAGTACTCATAAAGACCGTATCTGGTAGAGAAAGCGGTCTTCGGAATATCACTAGCTCTGATCTTGATTTGGTGATAGCCAAAGCGAAGGTCTATCTTGGAAAACACCTTGGCTCCCACCAACTGATCAAACAATACATCAATGCGGGGCAATGGATACTTATTTTTTATTGTCACCGCATTGAGAGGGCGGTAATCAACACACAATCTTATACTCTCATCCTTCTTTTTCACGAACAAGGCTGGACATCCCCATGGTGAATTACTTGGGCGAATGAATCCCTTGTCCAACAACTCTTGTAACTGCTTCTTCAATTCTGCTAACTCTACTGGAGGCATCCTATAGGGTCTCTTGGATATAGGTGCAGTCCCGGGTTGCAACTCAATTGCAAACTCTATGTCTCTGTCGGGTGGCATCCCTAGCAATTTGTCTGGGAAAACATCAGGGTACTCACAGACCACTGGAATCCTTTCTACGGGTGACTCTATCAGGGCGAAGGCACAAGAACGGGTAGAACCCTAGTTAGGCAAATATAGCATGATTTCACCACAAGTAGGTGAGTGTACTTCAATGGCCCTTGCTGCGATATCAATTACTGCCCGATGCCGTGATAACCAGTCAGCTCCTAAGATGATATCCACACTATCCAACCCCAAGATAAGGAGGGTGGTTTTAATTTCAAGACTACCAAATTTTATAGGCACATGCCTGTTGATCTGATAGGTGGCAACCCTGCCTCCCAGTGTTGAAATTGTAATGCCCCCATTTGTGTGATGAAAAGGTAACTGGCATTTGGCACTAAATTTTGCACTGATAAAACTGTGTGATGCACCAGAATAAAAAAGAATGACTGCAGGATAATTCAAAATGGAAAAGATACTAGTCATGACGGGTGCTCCCTCTGGAATGTCAGCCAATGTGGTGAAGTTCAGCCTGCCTTGCCTCACTTGCACCCTCTGCCTCTTGCCTTGGTTCTGATTTGAATTCTGCCCCTGCCTCTACTGGTTCTTGCGGCAATTCTTGGCGTAGGGCCCAGTGCTGCCACAAGTGAAACACCTGTTGTCATTTGCCTGATGGTACTATGGCTGGTTGTTGTTCCTTAGAACAGGGGGTTGAGAGCGGTTGGGTGTCTGCTGCTGTTGTTGTGGTCGGATCACCCATCGCCCTTGCTGTTGAGGTCCCCTACTCTAAGTGTCGGACACAATCCGGAAGCGCTGAGGCTGAGCTGAAGGTGCTGCCATAGGGGTCTTCCTCTTCTTTTCTGCCTAACGGGCTGTGATGCAGTCTTCCTGAGAAATGGCCATGTTGACTAACTCATTGTAGCTGTTGGCCCTTACTGTGTTGAGACGGTCATGGAGCTTAGTACTAAGGCCCCTCATGAACCTGTCCCTCTTCTTCTCATCCATGTCAGCATGATAGCCTGCATACTGACACAGGTCATTGAAAGCTTGGGCGTACTGTAACACTATATGGCTCCCCTGAGTGAGTGCCAGAAACTCATTGAGCTTGCGTTCCATGATGCCTGCTGGTATGTGATGTCCTCTGAATGCTGCCTTGAACTTTCCCCATTCAACCACGTGGACAACCGGTTGCATAGCGAGGAAGTGATCCCACCATATCCGCGAGGGTCCACGAAGCTGCTAGGTGGCGAAACGGACCTTGGCCACATCTGAACAACCTCCATTAAGCAGTGGAAATTTGGATTCCACCACCCTGAGCCACACATCAGCATCAAGTGGGTCCTCGACCCGAGTGAACAACGGTGGCTGCATGCTGAGGAACTCCTGATAGGTGGCTGCTGCTGGGGGACGCTGATGGTGATCACCACCACCATAGTGCTGGGGTGGTGGCTGACGCTGCGCTAACTGTCGCAGAATCTCATTCTGCTGGGCCATCATCTCTTGCATGGTAGGAGGCGGCGGCGGTGGTGGAGGAATGCGCTCATTCTACCCACGGCGCGCTCTTCCAGCCATCTGAAATTTAGGATGTTCTTAATATCATACTTTTGAATTCAGGGATTGCTTATGGTAAAAGATTTTAAATGACAAGGTTTGTAAAATGCCAAACATTTCCTTGCATTTTCACAAGAGATACCACATGATATAATTCCCTCCATAACTTAAAATAGAAACCATCCATCCTCCATCAAACCAAAAGAGTTTTCTAATAGTTACAGCAGTGTCCAAAATACTCGACTCTCTCTAGCCTAGTACCCCCAATGTGCAAAAGCTAAGCTAATTTCGAGGAGTTCTACTGCCGCACACTTCTATCCTAACTTTGAAACCTAATGGGCAAATGAGACAATGCTAGACTCGGGGGAAGGTGGTCTCCCTGAGCCAGCAGTGTCCAAACTAGATGCAGGCTCCGGCTCCTCTCCTCCCTCGATGTCAACATCCTCATCGGCCCCTTCTGCCTCCATGTCTTGAATTTCCTGATGGTGCATGTCTAGATGCTGGTTGGCTTCCTCAAGCTGCTGCTGCGTGGTCAGGAGTTGATCCTCCAGAACCTCGATGGTGTTCTCCCTGGCCCCTACCTGATCCTCAAGCTCTTGGATTTGAGTGGCCATCTGCTCCACCTGGAGGTCCTTCTCCACCAGCTCAGTGGACAGGTCTACCACAAGGTCCTCCCTATTATCCAGGGTGATCTTGGTAGACTCCACTATTCCCATCAGCTGGGACATTGCCTCACCTCGCACTGCTTGCAGACGATATAGGGCATTCATGCACCGCACTGTCAGGTGAACAGTCTGCTCTGGGTAAAGAGCCCACACATCCTTGGCATGCTCCACTCGGTCCTTCCACATTGGGTCGTCTTCCTTCTCAGCGGGGAATAAACCAATGGGATGAGTTGATAGCTCCAAGGGGTGAAAGCCACAAAAGGTCGTCAACACGTGGAGAGCGGTGGACTTGATGGTATCTTCAGCCCTAAAACCGAAGGATTCGGAGTCCAACAAATGCCAACCCGGCTGTAAGGGATGAGGCTCCAAGGTCATCCTCACCCTACAATGGGGTACTCGGTGCTCCTCGAACAGCTGCACCGCGTACTGGGGGCGTAGCATAACCGACTCCCTGCAGTACCTCCCACAAAATGTGGGGAAAACCCTCTCGTGCAAGCCCGTCAGTGTGGGAATGTGTGTTCCCTCCTTCCGAGGATTCATGAGAAGTCATCTGTGTAAGGGTAAGCGTAAGCGAAAACAAAAAAAGAATTACCAAAATAAAAGGAAACCAGTGCTTGGCTTTCCCATGGTTAAGTTAGGATTTTTTATGCCGAATTGAATTCCTATTACGAGTGTCTCTTTGATTTTATAGCTTTTTATTGATATTGTCCTTTTTAGTAAGTAGCTAGGAAAATGATGCATGTATGCTCATCCTAAGCGACCTCACATCAAGCATATAGGGATAGAGAAAACCTCCATCCATTATCATAGCAGCCTGTAGGGCATATTCCAATAGCCACCTAGCTACCCATCTAGTATCCTAAGGCTTCACGTTCTATGTCCATCCTTACCGTCTTACCGATCTATCCAACATTGGTTTCTAACAAGTTTTACTTTTTTTAAAAGGTTGGTAAATACGATTTATTGATTCCTCTATGGTGGTACGAGCTCCGATACCAACTGTGGCGGAACCGCCCGAATTATTCCAACTTAAGTGTTTAAGTCCCACCTTAGAGGCTAGACCACACTTAAATAGGAATAAGACGTCAGTCCCTCGGATCCAGTCCAACAAGGCCACTAACAGGATCAAGTACCACGTAGTCACTCGAAGATGAGGCACAGAGCAAATACAATAAAGCATAAAACCAAACATTAAAGGAGTACTTAAGATTATTACAACATCATCGGAGTTTTGCAAAAGTAGCGATCATTGTTCGGAATGCAGCGGAAAATAACTAACTATAAATAAACGAAGGGATGGGGAAGCCTGGCCCATCACTCCTCATGCTCCTCCTCTCCTGAGGTAGGGTCCCACTCGACTGTCCAACCCGGTGGCAAGATTGACGACCAAGTCACTCCAGCAAACCTATCCTCTAGAGAACCTGTAAAAAAATTATGCCACAAGCAAGGCTGAGTATACTAATACTCAGTTAGACTTACCCGGTGTGAGGAGTCTACTCCTCTACCTCTAGACATGCAGCTGTTTGGCTGAGGGGGTTTGGTTTGCCAAAAGCACTAGATGAATCTAAAATCAAGTTTTAGCTTTTCAAGTTTTAGTGTGATTCTCTTAAGACTAAATGTGTACCTAGCTAAAGATACATGGTATCAAGCATTTTAGCAATCATCATCTTTTGCCAATCAACACATTTCCACTTGTTACTCAATGTAGTAGCATGGATCAAGCAGTCTCATTAGCTGCGAGAAGCAGATGATTCGAATCGAGTTTTTAAACCTTGCAAGGTAAACCTAAACACACAATGTGGCGAGGCACTGCGTCCCCACACACATCAACCGTCCCCATTGATTCCCTAGCAACAGAACAGGGCTCACCGCCTTGGCGTACAATGCCTCATTGACCCCGACTGCCGTCGTGCAGTGACCACACTTGTACCCACCATAATCGGAATGGGAGACCACGTCTCAGGTCGCGTGAGGGGTAGTCTGCGGGCAGGTTCACTCAGGTACTAGGCTTACCAATTTAAAATATTTCTCGGCATGTGCTTAGTACGTTCAAACGCTTGACACATGGTACCACACCTTAATCCTTATTCCAATTTCTGTCTTGTAGACAATGCATCCCCATGGATCGTTGCCCACAGACCATCATCATTACGATATAAAAATGGAAACAACCAATCCCTAACCTCGCGTGAGTGCTAGAAAAATCACTTGACTTCTACCGAGATCCCTAATTAGTAAAGTAGCTACTCGACCTAGCATACTAGTATCCATCTCAAAATGAATCCTGAGTTCATGCAACTAAGGTTCCAGTCAACTCCTACACTTAAGTGCACAGTACAAGCCTACAAACATTAAGTGCAGTAAAATAGCATATAAATAACGGTTATGCATAAAACCGGCGCTTGCCTTCCAAAGCTGGAGCAGGCAGATCCTCGATGGCAGGCTCTGGTGTTGGCTCCTGGACTACCTCCTGAGCAACTCCTTGCTCCGGAACGAGGATGTACTCTCCGTCAGCGAGATTACAATCTATCAAATGCAATGAATAAGATATATGTATATTAAGGATATGACAATTTGTAAATGCTACATATGGTGAAATTGTATTAAAACAATGAGTAAACTAGTGTTTTCTTTGCTAGAGGGTGTGCTAAGGGTTTTAGACACTCATCCAAGGGTCTTGAGTGACTTAAGAATTTTAGTCATCTCTTATATTTGTTTGGGCACTTGGAGGATTTAAATGTACACTACTAATTTCTCCCATAATTTCCTTTTTTTACTTTCTATTATGCTTCTTATTGAGTGCTTTTGAACTACCATGGTAATTTAGAATTTTCCAAAAATGTTACAAAAATTACAGTGGGTAAACATTGACCTCTGTGGTTTATTCTAAAATTTTGAGGTTGAAATTACTTCAGATAGTCCTTGTGCAAAAATAACAAAAGTAAGGGTAATAAGGCACTTTATACTATAGCTCTAATTTGGGTGAGGTTTCTGGACTAAAATTTATTTTTGCTAAGATTCATGGGTGATAATAAGTCTCTGTGCCAAAAATTACAGAAAAAGATCCACTGGGTATTTAGTTGTGATTTTCTAAAGTTTAATGTCAAAAATGTACTTATAGCTAACTTGTTATTTGAAAAATGTCAAACAACAAAACTTATATTTTTCCTAGATTCATATTAGCATATTATTAGTTATGCCAAGGATTGGGGTGGGTTCTCCTTAGGGTTATTTTTCTAGGATTTTTCTTATTTTTTATTGTTTTCATGAAATAATATGTGGTTGTCCTATGGTGCCTATTTTAAACTCCCTTTTTCATTTTCTTTAAGTTTGAATCAAAACAAGTTTTAATGGTAAACTCCTCCCAATTCTGGTGCACTGAGGAGTTTATTATTTTTAAACATGATAGTTAGTGGTTAAGTATCTCTCTAATTTTTCTTCACCTCAGTCCAATAGTATAGCTATTTTTCCCTTCTTTATTTAGCTTTGGGTCAGTTTGCTATTTAAATCAAAACTTTAAAAAGTCTTGCAGTACCCTAGGTGTTTGGTATTTTTCCTAAGGAGTTCATATTATTTAAAACCTAGCAAAATTAGTTTGACCAAATTTGGCTGGTAAAATTTGAGTTATGAATTTTGTAAGCTCTACCTGCACTTAAAAGAATAATGTTTAAAAGGTTTAATGAAAACTCAGTTCACACCAAGGCCCCTGGGGTTTCCCTCAACTAATTCTTTTAACCATACCCCCGCGGGACTATTCCTCTGAGTCACTAACTACGCAAAAAGCCCCCCGGCTTCTTCTTCTATTCAACCGAGCTCCCCCCCCCCTTGAAACAGTAACTGCAGAGGGGAAAAAGGATGGCGCGGTTACCGGCGGCGAGGGAGGTCCGGTGAAGGGCGGGGTTAGATCCGGGAGGTTCTGGCTGTCACATCGAGGTGTGGCTCGTCGACGGTGATGGCCGGAATCGGTCTGACCACGTGCGCAGGCGGTCGGGCTCGTCGGCGGCGTGCGCTCCAGCCTGCTCACGGCGGTATTGTTCAATAAAGTGGCACAGGAAGCTTCACGAGGTGCTAAGGACGCTATAGGTGCAAGGAATCGATGAACGGCTTACTGTGGAGCTCGATCTACGTGCGACGGTGGTCGGTTGAAGTCCGGCGACGTCGATCCGGCGTCTCCGGTGAGTTAGAGTCCAATACCCGGCTCCGGGAGCTTCACTCAAGGCCGTAGAAGCTAACTCGAGGGTCGGACGGGACAGGGAGTGGCTGGTTTGGCCGGTCTACGGCGGCCGTGGCTTGCGCGGCCGCTGGCACCTCGCTCACGGGGCAAACTTCGGTGAACTTGAGCTCGGGTTGGGTCAGTGACGCGCGGGGGTGTATGGCTGAGGCCGGGATGGCTTTTATAGCCGTGGGCGCGGGGTTGGCACGGCGTGGGGCTGCACGCATGGGTGGAGCACCGAGGGCGTGCTCTGGCGCGCCAGAACGTGTCGAACACGTGTGCGTTTGTTTCTGCCCTTGTTCAAACGCCTGCTGGGATCACAAACGTGCAAATCTCGCCAAGGGTCTTGTGCAAGATTTGTTCCAGGCACCTAGGGCTAGCTAGTTCGTGTAAGTTCCAAGGGAAGATTTGCCCTAGATCACAAGATATGTGGGCGCCAAGTCAGGTCTGTCGGCACTGTTCATTCCGAGACAAAACTGATGTCAAACCTTGTCAAATGGTCTTGGCTTGGGTTCAAACTTTTCAAGGTGTGCCTTAGGTTGTTTGGCCACTTTTTGTTATTGGGACTAAGGGGTTTTGGCTCCAGTACAAAGGTGAACACCTTTGATCTTTGGGCTAGGGGTGGTTTTGGGACTTAGAGAAATTTTGATGGCTCTAGTGTGCTTTCCACTTAGTGAACTATTTTGAGGTTTTTGTTGGGCCTTTTTGTAATACTTTCCTTAGTAAATTTTGTAGGTTTACTAATACACTTCATCTTTGGTAAAGGTTTCCTTTTATGATTTGGCCATTTGCACAATCTTTTCCCTTTAATCCCCTTGTTAGGGTTTAAGGGTCTAAGAAGGAATTAGGGTTTTAGAATCTTGTTTGTGGGTGAACATTGTATGAAGGGTAGGGTTTCTTTCTTATTATGGTAAATTCTTATCTTAACCATGCCTCTAAAACTTTGAGTTCCTTCACTTCCCATTTTAGCATATAGTTTAAGTAGGACACATTTGTGCTTCTTTGGCCAGGGCTTTGTGTAACACCTGGGGTGTTACACCATGGCCGCCATCATACAAGCCACCTCAGCTTCCTATGTATGACGGGCACTCAGACCCGATGCAGTTCCTAATGAGCTACGAGGCAACCATATCTTCAAATGGGGGCAACATTGCAGTCATGGCGAAATCTTTCGTCATCGCAGTCAAAAGTGTCGCACAAACATGGTACTCTTCTCTCCGGCTAGGGACAATCACATCATGGCAGAAGCTCAAGAATATGCTAATCACTAGCTTCCAAGGCTTTCATATGAAGCCAGTCACTGCTCAGGATTTGTTTCAGTGCACGCAAGACCACGAGGAATACCTTCAGGCGTATGTCCGAAGGTTCCTGTGTCTGAGAGCACAAGCGCCTACAGTGCCCAATGAAATTGTCATTGAGGCCATGATCAAGGGGCTTCGGCCAGGACCTACGACTCAATATTTTGCAAGGAAACCCCCACAAACCCTGGAGAAGCTTCTTCAAAAGATGGATGAATACATCCGGGCTGATAATGATTTCCGCCAAAGAAGGGAAGAAGCATACATGTATTCTGAGATGACCAGGGGCTTCGGAGGAAGAATTCACCCCAGGCACGTCAGATCGATCCATAATTCCAATCCAAGTGATGACAGAGGAAGTCAACCTCAAAGGCAGCAACATAGCTCCTAGTCTCCAGGGCTACAAGAAAGCTCCTTGAGGCCACCAGCCCCAAGGGGTAGAGGCGGCAGAAGCTTCGGAGGAAGATACGAAGATCTGCCTAGAAGACTATACTGCTTTTTTGCGGTGAATACAAGGGCCACACCACAAGAACATGCCAAGTTACAATTCAAAAGCAAAAGGAGATTGCTGAAGATGAGGCATGGCAGAATCAGCCGAAGCAGGTCCTACATACTGCCTCATGCTATTCTCCCTATGTCCCAGAGTATGTAGGTAATCAACAGCCTACGACTTCTGTTGCTTCGGTGAGCCATTCTGAAGCTTCCTGGGCTCAACTTTCACCACCACCACCGCTACCACCTACTCTGACCTGAAGCCAACAACAAGAAGGGCACCAGCACGCTCAACAGCAGCGTGACTTCCAGGAGGAGTCCGAAGCTCGCACAGTTAACAGCACTGTGCCTGAATCCAAGCACATCTACTAAAGAATATCCTACTCTTGGTGTATCTTTATCTTTCTTGCCATTTTATTTTTTGTAAGAAAAACAAGCCACGAAGGACTGAATTTTGATTTCATGTAATAATTGTGCTCGTATCAATGAGTAAAATGCGCTCTCCTCACAGACTTCCGAAGCTACAAAAGTCATTCCTAAGGGAACACAGAGTAAGTTCTGAAGCTCGGAGGTCATTCCTAAGGGAGCGAAGTAAGTTCTGAAGCTACAAAAGTCATTCCTAAGGGAACGCAGAGTAAGTTCCGAAGCTCGGAAGTCGTTCCTAAGGGAATGCAGAGCCAAAAATTCCACTGAAATATAAGGTGAAGAAGCTCCAAGGTCGTTTCTAAGGGGATGCAGAGCTTAAATACCACCGAAATAGAAGGTGAAGAAGCTCCAAAGTCATTCCTAAGGGGATGCAGAGCTTAGATACCACCGAAATATAAGGTGAAGAAGCTCCAAAGTCGTTCCTAAGGGGATGCAAAGCTTAAAGACGCCAAAGATGTCCCTAAGGGGATGCAGAGTCTTGGGTGTTCCAGTGTGGGTGTGTGTGTGTGTTCCGCATAACCATCATATTGCATCATATAATAGCACCATTCCTCATAACATTACATCATACATCATATCACATCAACAACAAAGATTGGGTACGAAGCAAATCTTCGGCAATAACTTGGATGAAAATGTGCTAAGGCATGAAGGAAACCTTCGGAAAATACAGTTTTATCAGATTTGCCATAAAAGGGGCTTCTTTCTTTACGAAGCATGAAAAGAAGGGAAGGTGTTTTTCGCCAAAGGCTCAAAATGGTATGTGCGTAAATTTCATGCATCGCAATGAAATATATACATTAATTTATATATCTGATTAATTGTCTCATACACAGAATGTTACACTGTATCATTACAATAAAAGCCTAATCTTCCTTAAGAATTTTTTCTGTGGCCTCATTCAGGAGCCTATCGACGACTTCGTCGACGATGGAATTAGCGACACTCATTACGTCTAGCGCTTCTTTCATGACGGGATCGGCCTGGGGTTCATATGTCTCGGGCAGCAGTGAGAGTTCAGCTGTAGTAGACAAGCTGTTAGTCCGAAGCCAGAAAATAAACAACAAAGCTAAAATTCAAGAATAATACCTATACGCCTTGCGCGCTCGGCAGCTTCTTCGGCTCGTTTAGCTTCTTCTTGAGCATCATGGGTTTCTTTTTCATTCTTCTTTATGATTTTGTTGGCCAATTCTCGGCCACCGTTCACCCAGACATCGGAGTAAAAATTTCTGCCCACTAGAGTAGCTTCGGCCGAGGGGTCTCTCGTGTCGTTTGTGGAGAAGACGGCTACGGTCGATGCTGCAGCTTTAACATGGTCACAACCAGCCTTCTCCAGAATTACTGCAACCCCTCAAGCGCTGGCGAAGGCACAAATGTCCCTCGATCACTGAGGATCTCTTCAAAAGCTTTGGCTTCTCCGCTTATCCAATCAATAACACCCTCGGGGTCACCTCAAATGAGATTCTCTTTGTAAGAATATGCACCCACCTTGACAAAGCTAGTTTTCCATTTTCTCACGCAATCCAAGGATTTCTCAAAGCATCTCTCTTTGGAATCGTGAAGCTCCTCAACATTTTTCTCCAGCCTAGTGTTTGACCATTCACTTATTTCTTGCTTCACTTTTGCAAGTTCAAAATTTTCATTAGCTTCGGCAAGCTTTTTCCGAAGGTCTTCAACTTCGGCTTTATGTGCTTCGGTTTGAGCGTTATATTTCGCTTCGTCTTTCTTCACTTTGTCCACCAATGAAAGTAGAATCTTATCTTTCTCCAAGGCTTCATTTCTCAGCTTGTTAACTTCTGACCGAAGGTTGCCGAGGGCTATCTGACAGCTTTCATCTTCAGCATTCTTCTGCGCCCTCAAAGCGTTGCTAAGAATTAAGCCCTACAAAAAGATAGGATGAGCACGAGAATACAAGACAAGATAATCTATTTTTAAGTTCATCACTTCCGTACCTTCAGACTGTTGTACGCAAGGCTGTCTGTGAGGTCATCCTTTGACATGGCGGAGAGGCCAGCTTCAAGCTTCGGAAATCCCATATTTTTTGCCATCTCTCGACAAACAGATATTTCCTTGTTGTCTGGAAGACAATATAGGAAATCATCTTCGTCCGTGCCATTGTACACTAAGGCCCCTTTTGGGTATTTTAGTTCCCGAGCATAGTGTTTGGCTTCTACGATTTCTTCTTCATATAGCTTTTTTCCCGAAGCATGTCGAATAATAAAGTCAAAATCTTCGGACGGTGCTTCGAGAATAGGAGATTTAGCTTTTTCGGGTGCATCCTTCTTCTCCAGAGCCATGACAGTATCTGGAGATTCTTGCTCAGCTCTCTACTCAGTTGCAGCAAGCTCTGCCTCCGTGGGCACTGAGGGTCCGGCTTCGGTTTCAGCAAGAGTCGTAGCAGTTTCGGCAACGTTTTTCGCAGGGGCAGGAGTCAATGCCCTTGTCGTCTCCATAACAGCGTCCAACACGCTAGCCATTCTTCTCCTCTTAGGAGTTGTTGCAGGAGCCTTTGCAACCTTCGGCAATTCTGCCTCTTTTGGAGGGCTCAAGATTTCTGGCAGCACTATTGCTTTCCCTAGCTCTGGCTCTTTGGCTGCCTTTTCTTTGGCTCCGGCACCATGTTTTGGTGTTTCGACTGGCCCGATTGCTGGAACCTTCGGCAATTCAGTCTGTTTTGCCTCAGTAGTGGAAGATGTCCCTTCGCTAAGCCTTGGCACTATGGTCGTTTCAATGTATCTTGGCCGGTGCGTTGAGACCTTGATCTTTTTGTCCCTCGGCACAACAAATATGGCCGAAGCGGCAGTTTTCCTTTTCTTTCTCTGCTTTCATGAGGGATAGGTGTAGTCTGGGTACACAAAGCCAATGACATCAAAAACTCTGTTCAACCTTTTCTTGCCCCGTCCTCCGAAGGCCAAAGTCATTGCATCATCTTCGGCCCTCGTGTATGCCCCAAGCAATTCATCACTGGTTGCCTCTATACTTCTCAACCTCTCATCATTTGGCTCGCCAAACCGGTCTCTATACCTAAAAGTGTATTTCAAGTAAACCAATCCACCTTGGCTAGACCCAGTAGAAGCTTCCTTCGGCATCTCCGATTCATTCACAAGCGGCCATACTCTGTAAGCTATGTGCTCCTGAACTAGGTCTCTTGTGTCGATGAAGGCGCAAACATTGTTGAAGGCCTTCTGGCATGCTTTGGTATCATTCCCAAGCGCAGCAGCCGGCCTTCGAAGGCCGAAGCGAGACCAGATAGGGTGTTGGATAATCCCCTTTATGTCCTCCCTTTCAATCAGATTATTCTTAACATAAAACCATCCTCCATCCAGGCCCCGGGCCACGTTTTTCGAAATGTTGGAACTATGTAGCTTACATCAGAACGAGGAACAAAGCCATAACAACCGAAGTTGTTGTGATATTGCTCTTTGCCAGTGGCCTTCGTCTCGTACAGTAGTTCGTGCATGTTACAGAAGCACTTTGCGCTTGGTTCCAGCACTTGACTTCTCACGCCCAAACAAAAATACCCATCTTGATTATAGCTTCGGGAGTAATTTGACGAAGAAAGATCTTGAATGTCTTCAAAACTTTAACCAAAAATTTGCTCAATGGGAACTGAAGGCCTGCCTTCATGAAGCTTCTATAAACAACTTCATCTTCCTCGGGTGCAGTGGCGGCACTGTCTCCCCCAACTCTCACAATAGACATGTCACGAAAGTATCTTCCCTTCATGGCATCAATCTGACTCTGTTTGATGGACGACTTTCCGAAGATGGTATGACTTGGCTGCCAGGGCCGATCTTCAGCATCTTCATTCCTGCTTTCCACATCGAAGTCATCGCTATCACCAGAATCCTCAGACAGCCTAGCAAATATTTCATTCGTAATCTTTTTCATGTTTGGCTTTTCTATTTCTTCATAAAACCCAGCTAGGGCAGGGTCCACAATCTTCTTCTCCTCATACATCTTCTCTTTAGACGTATAACGAACACTTGTGCAAATGACGAAGCACACAAATCAAGCAAGATCTGACAGATAGAAATTTCAAGCTTGAAACAATAGCACAAGCAACTGAAAAGCACAACAAATGCCATCGTTGCAGGTTTCTATTTATATGCCTAGCGCATCACAACTTGGTGGGCCCCATTTGTCATTGACTTTCTCTATTCTAGCGAAGGGAAGGTGTATTTTCGGACCTTCGGCTAAAGGCCTTCGTTCACGTCGCAGTCTGAATTTGTTAGAAGCAAAAACAAATTAATACTGCGAGGGGCTACTGTTGGGGGCCTTCATCTTCTGAAGGTCCTCAAACAGAACTAACATGTTTTCCAGTATAGTATACTGTCAAAGGAAGCTTCGGCTTTAAGATGAAGGTGCACATGGTATGAAAAAGCGTGATCTGGAAGAAGGATGGACCGACTCCGAAGCTGTGGCTGGAGAAGCTTTGACTTAGCACAAGGACGATGGTGGAGGATGAAACCGACCTAAAAGGAAAATATTGCTTAGTCCTCGACAGCTTACATTTTAGCTAACAGTAAATGTTAGGGACACAAATGTAATTTTGCCCAGGCTGTGTACTGTGCCTATAAATAGATGAACAGTAACACCGTACTGTTCACGCTGACTTGTAATCACTCGCACGTCATTCTCAGATTTTTACCTTCTGTCAAGCCAAAGGTACAAATGTAATTTAAATATCATTGATGTTTGTTCATGATTATATAATGACAATGTGAATAATCTGATGATTTAAAATAATTATTCATGCTCTTTTTGTGTTTCATATGTCCATGTTTATATCTTTGCATATAGAAATGATGAAGGTACGTCCTTCATGACCTTCGTCCGAAGATCATTATATCGAAAAGGAAATAATGTTACGAAGGACGAAGGTCTTTAATCATTAACATTTGTGTTGCCTTGTTCTTGATATATAGCTTTTGAGAACAAGTGACATTGACTGTTGGGGCCTTCATCTTTCGAAGGTCCTCAAACACAACTAACATGTTTTCCAGTATAGTATACTGTCACAGGAAGCTTCGACTTTAAGATGAAGGCGTGCATGGTATGAAAAAGTGTGATCTGGAAGAAGGATGGACAGACTCCGAAGCTGTGGCTGGAGAAGCTTCGGCTTAGCACAAGGACGATGGTGGAGGATGAAACCGACCTAAAAGGAAAAGACTGCTTAGTCCTCGATAGCTTACCTTTTGGCTAACAGTAAATGTCAGGGACATAAATGTAATTTTGCCCAGGCTGCGTCCTGTGCCTATAAATAGATGAACAGTAACACCGTACTGTTCACTCTGACATGTAATCACTCGCACGTCATTCTCGGATTTTTACCTTCTGTTAAGCCAAAGGTAAAAATGTAATTTAAATATCATTGATGTTTGTTCATGATTATATAATGACAATGTGAATAATTTGATGATTTAAAATAATTATTCATGCTCTTTCTGTGTTTCATATGTCCATGTTTATATCTTTGCATATTGAAATGATGAAGGTACATCCTTCATGACCTTCGTCCGAAGATCATTATATCCAAAAGGAAATAATGTTACGAAGGACGAAGGTCTTTAATCATTAACATTTGTGTTGCCTTGTTCTTGATCTATAGCTTTTGAGAACAAGTGACTAACATTGGCGCCCACATCCGGTGAACCCACTTGACCACCTTCGGCAAGCTTTGACCTTCGTCATGCTGCTGAAGAAGTCATCAGGGCCAGGGGCTGCACTGCAGCCACTGGACGTTAATCAAGAAACATTACACGAAGCTAGTAGTCATCACACCAAACATAAGCACAAACTGCATATAGATAATATGATAATTAACGTGGTAACGAGATCGTAGGTTTGAGAACCATTAAATTCGAAGTTACGGTTATAAAGTTATGATTTACCGAAGGTTTAGGTGATTAGATAGTGAGAATATATATCATATGATAATTAATATAAATTTTGTGAGAAAATATTACGAAGGAATACTGATCAATTTGTAATTTAAGTTATAACTTGGGCAGGGATCATATCCTAGTTTGATCATAATTATGGATAGGTTAAACAAGATTAATCTACTATAACATAGGTTAAATAGTATATCTAAAAGTTGTGGGACATGGCCACATAATATTGTTTACTGTGTAGGCAACTTTATCACGAAACTAACGCAACTTGAACGGCTTAAATCAGAGTTAAAACAAATAAGTTATGAATTTTCTATGTTCGTAATATTTATTTTTATACTAAAAATCGTTCTCCATATTCATTTCGTTAATTTTATTTTGACCCATGGCCTTCGGCTACTATTTCCCAAGAGCGCCGGGTTATTTTTACAAATTCGTGGTCATTATGTAATGATCTATACATACGGATGGATTGTGGATTGGTTTTGTAAAAGCACAGGGTCTCTTTTGCAACTTTGCAAAGCCGAAGCGGTATCAACAAATCCTAGTCGTCCGATCCAACGTTAATGGCTCAGATTAAATTTTTAGATTAAACCGACCTAGTATACATTTGTGGCCTTCAGATTACTGATCGACGGTCAAGACCTAGATTCCCAGAGATCTAATCAGGACCGTGTGTGGTCCACTCAATGGTTTGGATTTGTCTCAACGAATCGGTATGGCTAGATCTAATCACAGCCGTTAATCAGAAAACAGACGGGCATGGCCTTTTCTTCTCCCCTCAGTGCGCAGCAGAGGCGGCGCTGAGCTCCCAATAGCGGAGAGTTCGCCGGCAAGCAGCCGCCCCGACACGCTGGTGACCGAACCCCCCATTTCGAAAGACGCTATACGAATAGAAGAACATGGAGAGTTTCATAGGGTAGGTTATTACCAACGTTGTGGCGCGCACGTTGCTGACCACGGTGAGCGGCGGTACGTCGACAAGGTGTAACTCCGGTGAGAAATTCGTCGGTTGCTCCCTCGGCTTCAATCATGCCCAGACATGATCCTTGTATAAAGGCGAGGCCTCCAACCACGCGGCGACCACCGGGCAGTAACGGAGACGAGGAAGGGGCATGGTGGCCCACCTCCTCTCGCTCTGCTCTCTCTCTCCATCTCCGGCGATGGCTTCCTAGTATTGCGGGGATCCAGGGGGGTCACGGAACCTGCTCTTTATAGGGCGGGAGGGGGGAGAAAATGAGACCGGGGTAGTGGCAATGAAGTTAGAAGGATCTCAACCAGCCCCACCACCGGCAGAATCGCAAGGCCGGTACAGGTTTGTTAAGATCCGCGACGAACACGGGAGGTAAGTGATGACAAACAGGCCCCACACGTCATTGGTACGAGGCAACCATCGTGCCCAATGATGGAGACTGCCTAGAGGGTCCCATCTAGTAGTGAGGGGGAAGAAAAATGCGCCTAGGCCCACATGTTGGTGACAGTGTGTGTGCGGGATGCGACTGGGCTGGCTGGGCGCTCATGGGTCACGTGGGTGAGGGACAGGTTGGGCCGAGACGAGGAGGATTTGGCCCAGGCGTCAGTTTGTTCTTTTCTTTTTTTTTCTTTTCTTTCACATTTTCAAGTTCAAACCTGTTTCAATTATCTGTTTTAAATTTCAGATTTCCATTCTCAAACATAATCCTAATGTAAATATAAATCATACTATTTCTAATGCTATTATTTATTCTTCTTCTCATTATTTAATTCTAGAAGTAATAAATGATTTTATTACAAGTTTCTTTCCTCATTTTATATTTAAATTTATAATTTGAGGTCGGATCTAAATTATGATTCCTTATTTCAATAAAATGTATCACCACAAATTCATAAGTATGAGATGCCCATTCCTTTATTCATTAATCGGTTACATGACTATTTTAATATCAGTAATTGATTATGAAAAGGAAGGGTCCTAATAAATTTCCCATGGTTTTCAAGAATTTTCAAAATACTATCATAAATATATTTGTTTATTTGTTTTATTATTATTCTTTTTTTCTTCTACCAATTTTGGGCTTTGCAAATCCTACCCCCTTAAAAGAAATCTCGTCCTCGAGATTAGTAAGAAGAAAAGGATGTATTCCAATCGTGTCCCAAAACATATGCACAAGCAAGAATCTCAGCATTATGCATCACTTATTAGTAAAACATAGGGTCAAATAGACCTTATTATTATCCCTAAAATAGTGAATACTAGGTACTACCTAAGGTATTATTTAGGTCTTACAAATATTACTTCCTAATTATATATATAGGTATATATACACTCTATTCTTGTTGTTCGTTGCCTTTGTCAACGGCTTCTTCTCCTTCAACTGGCACCACTTCCGGGTTTTTGAGTTCACCGGGTTCAGCTTCTACTTCCACAAGGTTGATCTGCCCCCGGTTGATGGTGTAACACCCCGTCCAATCCCTGGACCAATGGTACTTACTCCTGGTACCTATCTAGAATTATATATCGTCCCCACAGACCAACACGGGTCTTTTGTGCGCACTTTGTCCTCACTCATGCGCACCCAAGAAAACTTCTCGGTCGGTCACCCATCCCAAATTGCTCCAAGCCAAGCACGCTTAACTTGGAGGTTCTTTTGAGATAGGGTTCCCAAAAATAAGATGCACCTTGTTGGTATGGATACTCTATTAATTCTATTAAGCCTTGGGCTAGGACATCACCATCCTAGGGGCTAGGATATCACAATCCACCCCGCTTTGAAGACCGACGTCCTCGTCGGTCAACCCCAATCCAGGAACTGTGGCAGAACCGCCCGAATTATTCCAACTTAAGTGCCCAAGTCCCGCTTTAAGGGCAAGACCACACTTAAATAGGAATAACTCGTCAGTACCTCGGATCTAGTCCGACAAGGCCACTAACAGGATCAAAAGTAGTAACCATTGTTCTCGATGCAGCGGAAATTAACTAACGATGAAATAAAGGGAGGATGGGGAAGCCTGGCCCATCACTCCTCATGCTCCTCTCCTGCTGAGGCAGGGTCCCACTCGACTGTCCAGCCCGGTGGCAGGGTGGACGGCCAAGTCATTCCAGCAACCATATCCTTTATAGTACCTATAAAAATTGTGCCACAAGCAAGGCTGAGTATACTAATACTCAGCTAGACTTACCCGGTGTGAGGAGTCTACTCCTCTACCTCTAGACCATGCAGCTGTTTGGCTGTGGGGTTTGATTTGCCAAAAGCACTAGCTGAGTATAAAAACCAATTTTTGCTTTTCAAGTTTTAGTGTAATCCTTTAGACTAGATGAGTACCTAGCTATTTGTTGGGGGCCTTCGGCTTCCGAAGGTCCTCAAAAACATGATTTGACAATGTTTTCCATGTGAAATATGTGAGCAGGTATCTTCGGAATCGGATCATGAGTATACAAGAATGCAGTCAGGACGAAGCCTGAAGGAGACAAAAGATGATTATGACGAAGGTCTAGATGATCACGAAGCTGTACGCAGAAAAGCCTCGGCAGGATAGCAGAAAAGGGAAACCGACTTAAAGATGAAAAGGCAAATTAGACCTCGAAGAATTACTATAGAGTTATTAGCAAATGTAAAGGGCATGGATGTAATTGTACATGGGATGTGTCCCTTGCCTATAAATAGATGAACAATACTCCCACGCTGACTTGGCATTCGCTTTTTGCATCACGCCTGTACTCTTACTTTCCGTCAAGCCGAAGGTACATTTATAATTTGTTATTCTGGATATAGTAATACAAATAAAAATAAGTTAATGATAATGTTTATATTATTTTTTCGTATTTCATATATGAATTTTTCCTTATCATTTATTGTGCTTACGAAGGTTTCTCCTTTACAACCTTCGTCCAGAACTCATTATATCCGAAAGGATATAATGTCTTGAAGGACGAAGGACTTTAATACTTAACATTTTTTATGTTGCCTTGTTCTTAACTCTTAGCATTTGAGAACAAGTCCCCAACATTGGCGCCCACCTCCGGTGAACTCACTTCCACTTTTTGAGTTTTGAACACCTTCGGCAAGCATAGACCTTCGTCATGCCGCCGAAGAAAGCTTCAGCAACAGGGGCTGCCGCTCTGTAGCCACTGGATCCCAATCAGGATGTTCTTTCTCTTAGGGAGGCCCGAAACCAGAAGAGGAAGGCCACCAGTCCAACGCCACAGGAGGACGACTTGGATCAAGAAATCCAAAACTTGGAGATGCTCCAGCAGCAGGTCCAACGGAAGAAGGAAAAGATGGCTCGTCTAGCTGACCTGCAAAGGCAGATAGACAAAGCCTCTGAAGAAGTTCGTCATCTTGCTCAAGATGAGCAGAACCGAAGGCCTCCGCATAGAGAGCTTCATCAGGAGGGCTTCTACAACGAGGACGACTGGTATGAAGATTTCCATCATGGAAATTTTGCTTTTGATGATACCTCTCCTGTGTCAACAGAACTGCAGGCTACACCTTGGCCCCAATCTTACAAGCCACCCCAGCTCCCCATGTACGACGGACATTCAAACCTGAAGAAATTCTTGATGAGTTATGAAGCAACCATATCTTCGTATGGTGGCAATACTGCAGTCATGTCAAAGTCTTTCGTCATGGCTGTCAAGAGTGTTGCACAAACCTGGTACTCCTCTCTTCGGCCAGGAACAATCACCTCATGGCAGAAGCTGAAGGACATGCTGATAACCAGTTTCCAAGGATTTCAAACGAAGCCGGTCACTGCTCAAGCTTTGTTCCAGTGCACCCAGGACCACGAAGAATATCTTCAGGCATATGTCCGAAGGTTCTTGCATCTGAGGGCACAAGCACCAACGGTGCCCAATGAAATTGTTATTGAGGCCATGATTAAGGGGCTTCGGCCAGGACCTTCAGCCCAATATTTTGCCAGGAAATCCCCTCAAACTTTGGAGAAGCTGCTCCAAAAGATGGATGAGTATATTCGAGCTGACAATGACTTCCGCCAAAGAAGGGAGGAAGCATACAGGTTCTCTGAAATGACCAGGGGTGTCGGCGTTTCGAGACCGGGGGGTCCCTGGGCCGACGAGTGAATGTCGCCGCGTGCCCTAGCCCAGATGGGTCGAGCGTGAGGGCGAGCACGAAGGGGGGAGAGCGAGGCGGCCGGAGACCGGCGTGAGAGAGGTGGGAATCCCGCGGCCTTCGTGTTCGTCCCGCGCCCAGGTCAGGTGCGCTTGCAGTAGGGGGTTACAAGCATCCACGCGGGAGAGGGAGCGAGCGGCTCCAAGCGAGCGCCTGTCTCGTCCTCGTCCCCGCGCGGCCAACCCTCTCTAAGAGGGCCCTGATCCTTCCTTTTATAGGCGTAAGGAGAGGATCCAGGTGTACAATGGGGGGTGTAGCAGAGTGCTACGTGTCTAGCGGAGGAGAGCTAGCGCCCTAAGTACATGTCGTTGTGGCAGCCGGAGAGATTTTGGCACCCAGCTGGTGTGATGTCGTGGCCATCGGAGGAGCGATGGAGCCTGGCGGAGGGACAGCTGTCGGAGCGGTTGAGTCCTTGCTGGCGTCCTCTTGCTTCCGTAAGGGGGCTGAGAGCCGCCGTCGTCACAGAGTACGCGGGGCGCCATCATTGCCTATCTAGCGGAGCTAGCCAGATGGGACACCGGTCTTGTTCCCTGCGGCCCGAGTCAGCTCGGGGTAGGGTGATGATGGCGCCTCCTGTTGACGTGGCTGGTCTGCGCCCTAGGTTGGGTGATGTGGAAGCTCCTCCGAAGCCGAGGTCGAGTCTGTCTTCCATGGTCGAGGTCGAGTCCGAGCCCCTGGGTCGGGCGAGGCGGAGTTCGTCGTCTTCTAGGGCTGAGCCCAAGTCCGAGCCCTGGGTCAGGCAGAGCGGAGTTCGTCGTCTTCTGGGGCTGAGCCCAAGTCCGAGCCCTGGGTCGGGCGGAGCAGAGTTCGCCGTCTTCTGGGGCTGAGCCCAAGTCCGAGCCCTGGGTCGGGCGGAGCGGAGTTTGCCGTCTTCTGGGACTTAGCCCGAGTCTGAGCCCTGGGTCGGGCGGAGCGGAGTTCGCCGTCTTCCGGGGCTGAGCCCGAGTCCGAGCCCTGGGTCGGGCGGAGCGGAGTTCGCCGTCTTCCGGGACTTAGCCCGAGTCCGAGCCCTGGGTCGGGCGGAGCGAAGTTCGCCGTCTTCCGGGGCTGAGCCCGAGTCCGAGCCCTGGGTCGGGCGGAGCGGAGTTCGCCGTCTTCCGGGGCTTAGCCCGAGTCCGAGCCCTGGGTCGGGCGGAGCGAAGTTCGCCGTCTTCCGGGACTTAGCCCGAGTCCGAGCCCTGGGTCGGGCGGAGCGGAGCTTCCTATGATGCCTTCGGCAGGGCCTGACTGCCTGTCAGTTTCACTCTGTCAAGTGGCACCGCAGTCGGAGTGGCGCAGGCGGCGCTGTCCTTTTGTCAGGTCGGTCAGTGGAGAGGCGAAGTGACGGTGGTCACTTCGGCTCTGCCAGCTGGGGGGCGCGCGTCAGGATAAAGGTGTCAGGCCACCTTTGCATTAAATGCTCCTGCGATTTGGTCGGTTGGTGCGGCGATTTGGTCAGGGTTGCTTCTTAGCGAAGGCAGGGCCTTGGGCGAGCCGGAAATATGTTCGCCGCTGGAGGGGGGCCTCGGGCGAGACGGAAATCCTCTGGGGTCGGCTGCCCTTGTCTGAGGCTAGGCTCGGGCGAGGCGTGATCGAGTCGCTCGAATGGACTGATCCCTGACTTAATCGCACCCATCAGACCTTTGCAGCTTTATGCTGATGGGGGTTACCAGCTGAGAATTAGGAGCCTTGAGGGTACCCCTAATTATGGTCCCCGACAGTAGCCCCCGAGCCTCGAAGGGAGTGTTAGCACTCGCTTGGAGGCTCTCGTCGCACTTTTTTGCAAGGGGACCAGCCTTTCTCGGTTGCGTTTTGTTCCGGTGGGTGCGCGCGAGCGCACCCGCCGGGTGTAGCCCCCGAGGCCTCGGAGGAGTGGTTTCACTCCTTCGAGGTCTTAATGCCTCGCGTAATGCTTTGGCTGGTCTGGTTGTTCCCTCATGCGAGCTGGCCGTAGCCCGGGTGTACGGTCGGGTCCCAAGTTCTCGGGTTGGTATGTTGACGCTGTCAACGGTTCGGCCGGAGCCGGGTTTGCGAGAGCAGCCCCCGAGCCTCTGCACAGGGCGAGAGGGCGATCAGGGACAGACTCGGCTTTTTTACATACGCCCCTGCGTCGCCTTTCCGCAAGGAGGAGGGATGGGAAAGCGCCATGTTGCCCTCGATGGGCGCCGAACATGGTGTCTCCGGTGAGCTGCAAGCGGGTAATCCGAGTGGACGTCCGTGCCCCGTTCGTTAGGGGTCGGCTAGGGGCCCAGAGGCATGCCCAAAAGTACCTGCGGGTGATCTGCCGGACCCGGTCCCCTGGCGACGGGGTCCGAGGGCTCGATGCCTCCCTCTGATGGGATTCCGTTACAAGATCGTTCCCGCTGGTCTCGGAAATGTCCTAGGGTACCTCGGGAGCGCAGCCCGAGCCTTGGTTATGTATCGAACGTACCCATGGTCATCCCTCGCTCGGTATCTGAGGCGGTTGTGAACCCTTCGGGGGCCAGCCTTCGAACCCCTGATCAGTAATGGGCGCGGAGCCCGAGTAGCCTGAGGCGGCCGTGGGACCCTTCCGAGGGGCCGGCCTTCGAACCTCTGACCAGTAGTGGGTGTAGGGCCCACGCGATCTGAGGCGGCTGTCGAACCCTTCCGGGGGGCCAGCCTTCGAACCTCTGATCAGTAGGGAGGCTCGGAGCCTAGTTCCTTCACGGGTTCAGGATCCTTTTCGGGGTATCCCCCTTTCTCGGTCCCTGTTGTAAGAGAGAGAAAGAGGAAAAAAGGAAAAGGATACGAAATCGAACGACGCGGCGTACCTTTTTTGGCGTGGTTATTATGGTGAAGGCGAAGCGTCGCCTGCTTCTCCTGCCAGAGGCGCCGCCTGTCCTGCCGCGGAGTTAATGCGATGGGGCGGCCGCTGCGCATGCGCGAGCCGTTCGAGGAACGGAACACGGGCGCGTTGTCTTCACGCCGTGAGAGAGGGTTCTCTCGCTGCCCCCGGATGGGACGTGAGCTTGGCTGACGATGCGACTGCTGCTCCTGCCCGTCTGCCACCGTCATTACTGCCGGCCCATTTTTGGCCGCACTGACCGCCGCGCCAGGCTGGCGCTGCTGGGTCGTGCGCTGGGTCGCCTCGAGTCGCGGTATTGGTTCCGCAGTCGAGGAGGCGCGGTGGTGGCGCAAGTGGCGGTGTAGTTGCATGCACGAAGCATTCGGCACGCCGGTTGCATGACACTTGGGCCTGGGCCTCCATGCTGGGCGTGTTGGGAGTCGGAGAAGCGCGCCCACTTGGCGCGGTTGCATGCCGCCTGCATGGCTGCCCGCCCCTTTCGCCCATTGATCTGGGCAAAAGTGGAGGGTCACTTGTAACCGCTGGGCGGTTGTGCGCACCGCGCACGTCGGTTTGGCTTATTCTGTTCTGAGCCGGTTTGCATGACGTGTGGGACCCAGCCCCCGCGCCGCAGGGGAGGACCTTGGAGTGTGTTGGAGAAGACTCAGCCCGCGACGGTTGGGGGCGCAAGTAGGGAGAGTCACCTTTAAAAGGAGGGTGACCCCCTTTGGAAGGCGACCATGTCTTCGCGCTCCCTTATGCATCGTGTCTTTCCACCTTCCAAGCCCCCGGATGGGGGATACCCGCCGTCTTTCCGCCTCATCGTTGGAGGAACGCAACTCCGTGGGAGTTGGTACCTTTCAGCCATCGTTCGGCTTCAAGGATTTTCATCATGCAGCCCGGCTGCACCCCTCCGCCGGCGGTCACCCAAGATGGTGACCTCCAGTTTGATGGTGGGGGAAAGCGAGCCGGGCTGCGGCCTCTGCCCCTCCCTCAGCCTCAAGGATTTTCATCACCAGGGCTGGGGAGGGGAGTGTGTCGAGTTGGGGTCGGCCCCTGCGTGGGCGGTGGCCCGCTCCTTCCCTCAGTGATCGGAGGGAAGGGCGGTCGTCGTCCGTGGCGCCGGCAGCTGCAGCATGCCTGGCTCTCGGGCGCGAGTGGCTTCGGAGCCGCTCGCGGCGCCGGCGTCTGCCACGGCAGCTGGAAGAGGTTCTTCCGCCGACGAGATATCCAGGGCCGCCCACGGACCGACCTCCAACTCTACGGCCTTCTGCCCGTCCTTGCCTCACGAGTTTGGGCATGGGCGGGGGCCTCTTGGCAGCAGCATCCGCCCTGAGGTCAGTGCTGCCGCTGTTTGGCCCCCCGGAGCAGAAGTCATCGTCGTCGCTGCTGCTGGAGCGGGCGACGGCGTGCCGTTCATCGGTCTTCTGTTGCTCCGCAGCCCCCCCCCCATCGAGTGGGGTTGTTCGTGCCTGCGGAGGTGGAACCGGAGTTCCGTTTGTAATGGCACTTTGAATGCCAGTGTTTTTGTTCATTGTGGCTGTCGAGGCCTGAACATGTATGTAATTTTGGCATGGAGCCGTGTTTTTTCCTCATTTTCGAGCACTAAGACTCGCCTGTTGGTTGTCTGAACAGCTTCACCAAGCGTGAGTCGCCCCGTGTCAAGGTGACGAGTGAGGTATCCGTATCCCGGAGGCGTAGGAATCCCTCGGCTCGGTCGGCCTTGTTGTCCGAGGCTTCTCTAGCTTAGTTAAAGCGACCCCTTGGCCGCTCTTCGATGAGCCGAGGCCAGGGGTAGCGATATCAGCATGAACATGGGCAGAGTTGGCTCGAAAATGAAACCTGGTTGGCCGGAGCCTAGCCGGGTCGTCCGTTAGCGGGACCGACGCCGAAGTTGACCAGCCGAGACCTCGGGTCGAGCTGACGTCCTTGGAGGACGGCTGGCCGAGGCCCCGGGGTGACCGGCCGAGCCGCCTGCTCGGGCCGGATTCCCGGAGAAGACCCTGGCAGCGATTGCCCGGGCGTGGCGATGACGTCGTCCTTTAGAGTGGAGATCCTCGGACCGCGTCACCGTCCGAGGCTAGGTCGGACCTCGCCGAAGGTGTCGTCGATGCCGAGGGTGCTGCTGCCCCCTTCCAGCGTCAAGACCCGAGCCTGTAGGATCAGATTGTCTTGTAGCGTGTGTCTCCTGCGGCCGCCGAGGCCAGAACACACCCTCGCTGTGTTGTAAAGCTGCGTCTCTTTTCCTCTCGTTTCGAGTATCTGGACCTTTTTGTCGGTAACAGGGATGTTTGTGCGAGCGAGAGTTGCTTCTCGCGGAAGGTGATGAGTGAGGTATCCGTATCCCGGAGGCGTAGGAGTCCCTCGGCTCGGTCGGCCTTGCCGCTTACGCGCACTCTTACCCGTCCATGGGGCTCTGTCACCGACGCAGTCGAGAAGGCTCGAAGGATCGCTTCGGCAGAAGAGCTTCCGAACGTGAAGACTTGTTCAGTCCGCGGAATCACTTATCCGAACGTGAGTTACTTATCGCAGAAGGTGATGAGTGAGGTATCAGTATCCCGGAGGCGTAGGAGTCCCTCGGCTCGGTCAGCCTTGGCTGCTTACGTGTACTCCGTCGTGTTCAGGATCCACTTTTCGAAGTAGTCAAAAATCACGAAAGACATTCTGGCAGAAAAGATCTTTCTTCGAGGAAAATTTTGACGCAGAGGGGGTTCCCCCCCTTTTAGCCCCCGAGGGAGGGTCGGGCTTTGCCGAGGCGAGGCCGACCCTTCCTTGATGACTAAACTTTGCGTGGGTGCGAGGTATATGAACAACTTGAAAACATCTTAAGGGTAGAATCGACGTAGCTGTTGGATGTTCCAAGCGTTGCCGTAGACCTCGCCTTGACTGTTGGCCAGCTTGTACGTTCCGGGCTTCAGAACCTTGGCGATGACGAACGGTCCCTCCCAGGGGGGCGTGAGCTTGTGCCTCCCTCGGGCGTCTTGTCGCAGCCGAAGCACCAGGTCGCCCACCTAGAGGTCTCGGGACCGGACCCCTCGGGCGTGGTAGCATCGCAGGGACTGCTGGTGCCGCGCCGAGTGTAGTAAGGCCTTGTCCCGAGCCTCTTCCAGCTGGTCCAGCGAGTCTTCTTGGCTAGCTTGGTTGCTTTGATCGCTGTAGGCCCTCGTCCTCGGGGAGCCGTATTCCAGGTCTGTGGGCAAGACGGCCTCGGCCCCGTAGACTAGGAAGAACGGCGTGAAGCCCGTGGCTCGGCTCGGCGTTGTCCTCAGGCTCCAGACCACCGAGGGGATTTCCTTCATCCATCGCTTGCCGAACTTGTTGAGGTCGTTGTAGATCCGAGGCTTGAGCCCTTGTAGAATCATGCCGTTGGCACGCTCTACTTGCCCATTTGACATGGGATGAGCCACGGCGGCCCAGTCTACCCGGATGTGGTGATCCTCGTAGAAGTCCAAGAACTTTCTGCCGGTGAACTAGGTGCCGTTGTCGGTGATGATGGAGTTTGGGACCCCGAAGCGATGGATGATGCTGGTGAAGAACGCCACCGCCTGCTCGGACCTGATGCTGTTCAGAGGTCGGACCTCGATCCACTTGGAGAATTTGTCGATGGCGACCAGCAGGTGCGTGTAGCCCCCAGGTGCCTTCTGCAAGGGGCCGACGAGATCTAGACCCCACACAACGAAAGGCCAGGTGATGGGTATCGCCTGCAGAGCTTGAGCGGGCAGGTGGGTCTGCCTCGCGTAGAATTGACACCCTTCGCAGGTGCGGACAATTCTAGTGGTGTCGGCCACCGCCGTCGGCCAGTAGAAGCCTTGTCGGAAGGCATTCCCAACAAGGGCTCGAGGCGCTGCGTGATGGCCGCAAGCCCCCGAGTCTATCTCTCGCAGGAGTTCCTGACCTTCGGCGACGGAGATGCATCGCTGGAGGATGCCAGAGGGGCTGCGGTGGTAGAGCTCCTTCTCATCGCCCAGCAAGACGAACGACTTGGCGCGCCGCGCCATCCGCCGAGCCTCGGCTCGGTCGAGGGGTAGCTCTCCTTGGTGGAGATATTGCAGGTACGGGGTCTGCCAGTTTCGATCAGGCGTGGCCCCGCTTCGCTCCTCCTCGACGCGCAGTGCCTCACCCTCGGGGGCCGAGGGTACCTCGGGCGGAACCGGGGGCGCCTCGGGCCGGGCTGAGGGTGCCTCGGGCTGTGCCGAGGGTACCTCGGGTCGGGCCGAGGGTGCCTCGGGCCGAGCTGAGGGTGCCTCGGGCCGAGCTGAGGGTGCCTCGGGCCGAGCTGAGGGTACCTCGGGCTGGGCCGAGGGTACCTCGGACTGGGCCGAGGGCGCCTCAGGCTCGGGCGTGTCGTCAATCTTGACGAAGGGTTGATGCAGATCCTGGGAGAAGACGTCCGGGGGAACCGTTGTTCGCCCCGAGGCTATTTTAGCCAGCTCGTCCGCAGTCTCGTTGTAGCGCCGAGCGATGTGGTTGAGTTCGAGCCCATAGAACTTGTCCTCCAAGCGCCAAACCTCATCGCAGTAGGTCTCCATCTTCGGGTCGCGGCAGTGGGAGTTCCTCAAGGGTGTGCTTGACGGGCCCCTGGTGATAGGGGCACGGCTCCTTGAGCATCTTGTCGAAGAGGTTGGCACCTCCGGGGGGTTTCCGAGGGTTCTTGTACTCGGCAGCGGCGACAAGGTCCGCGTCGGCGGTGTCGCGTTTCGCTTGTGACTTCTTCTTGCCTTTCTTCTTGGCGCCGCGCTGAGTCGACGCCTCGGGAGCATCTTCCGATGGGCGGCCCTGGGGCTGCTTGTCCTTTCGGAAGATAGCCTCGACCGCCTCCGGGCCGGAGGCGAACTTAGTGGCGATGTCCATCAGCTCGCTCGCCCTGGTGGGGGTCTTGCGACCCAACTTGCTCACCAGGTCGCGGCAGGTGGTGCCGGCGAGGAACGCGCCGATGACATCCGAGTCAGTGATGTTGGGCAGCTCGGTGCGCTGCTTCGAGAATCGCCGGATGTAGTCCTGGAGAGACTCTCCCGGCTGCTGCCAGCAGCTTCGGAGGTCCCAAGAATTCCCGAGGCGCACGTACGTGCCCTGGAAATTGCCGGCGAAAGCTTGGACTAGGTCGTCCCAGTTGGAGATCTGCCTTGGAGGCAGGTGCTCCAACCAGGCGCGAGCGGTGTCGGAGAGGAACAGGGGGAGGTTGCGGATGATGAGGTTGTCATCGTCCGTTCCACCCAGTTGGCAGGCCAGACGGTAGTCCGCGAGCCACAGTTCCGGTCTCGTCTCCCCCGAGTACTTTGTGATAGTAGTCGGGGGTCGGAACCGGGTCGGGAACGGTGCCCGTCGGATGGCCCGGCTGAAGGCCTGCGGACCGGGTGGTTCGGGCGAGGGACTCCGATCCTCCCCGCTGTCGTAGCGTCCCCCACGCCTGGGGTGGTAGCCTCGGCGCACCCTCTCGTCGAGGTGGGCCCGACGGTCGCGGCGATGGTGTTCATTGCCGAGGCGGCCCGGGGCCGCAGGCGCGGTGTTGCGCGTGCGCCCGGTGTAGACCGAGGCTTCCCGCATGAATCGGGAAGTCGCGGCATGAGGTTCCGAGGGGTATCCCTGCCTTCGGGAGGTAGAGCTCTCGGCCCGTCGGACCGCAGCGCCTTCCAGGAGATTCTTGAGCTCCCCCTGGATTCGCCGGCCCTCGGTGGTTGACGGCTCCGGCATCGCGCGGAGAAGCATCTCTGTTGCAGCCAGGTTCTGGCCGACCCCACTAGATGCGGGTGGCGGCCTGACCCTGACGTCGTCGGCGACGCGGTGCTGGAAACCCTGGGGCAGATGACGTATTTCTCCGGCCGGGGGTTGGCCCGCCCATGCCTGCCCGACGTCTCGGCGGATCGGCTCAAGTGCTCCTGCTCCCTCGTCGAGCCTGGCCTGCACCCCGCGGATTTGCTCGAGCTGTGGGTCATGGCCCCCCGCCTGAACGGGGACCACAGCTAGCTCCCATGGGATGTCAACGCGGGGCACCGGCCTAGGGAGATCACCGTCCTCCGGCATGCCGAGATGATTGCCTTCGGAGGGACCCCCTAGATCGACGTGGAAACATTCGCGGCTTGAGCCGCAGTCCGCGTCGCCGAGGCTGCGGCTACCGTCGGAACAGTCGGAGAGGCAGTAGTCACATGCGGTCATGAAGTCCCGCATGGCACTGGAGTTGCCAAGTCCAGAGAAATCCCAACAGATGCTGGGCTCGTCGTCTTCCTTGGACCCAGAGGGCCCGTAGGTCGAGACATCCGTCAGCCGGTCCCAAGGCGACCGCATGCGAAACCCCAGAGGGTTTGGACTCGCCTCTACGAGAGCGCCCGCCAAAGCGAGGTCGCTAGGCGGTTTGAGGCTGAATTCAAATGACGTGGGATGGGAATCGGTCGGTACCTCTTGGTCGACGAGCGGCGATAAAGTCACGTCGGGGACTGACTGCACCGTCGTCTCAGGTACGAGGGTGACGTCCAGCAAGCTTTTCGCGAGCGCGCTGGCGTCGTCCGCTTGCTCGGGATTGGCGTGTTGCGAGGAGACGGCGCTCGTCTTCGTCTCAAGCGCGAAGTCGATACCCGGTGCGCCCCCCGTTGGGGTGCCGGCGCTGTCGACTCGCTCGACAGCCAACGAGGCGCTGCCTCCTGCTTGGCCTTGGTTGCCCTGCCTTCCCCTCCGTCGGCGGGGAAGAAGGCGGGATGAGCTCGAAGGTTGTTCTTCCACCACGCGGGGAAGACGTCGTCGATTCCGCCGCCGGCGGGCGGGCTGTCGGCCGCCATTGTCGTTGTCGTGTGGCGGTGGAAGGAGTATCATGTCGTAGCCGCCGTCGAGGGACACGAACTCAAGACTCCCGAAACGGAGCACCGTCCCGGGTTGGAGAGGTTGCTGGAGACTGCCCATCTGGAGCTTGACGGGAAGCTGTTCGTCAACACGCAGCAGGCCCCTACCTGGCGCGCCAACTGTCGGCGTTTCGAGACCGGGGGGTCTCTGGGCCGACGAGTGAGTGTCGCCGCGTGCCCCAGCCCAGATGGGTCGAGAGCGAGGGCGAGCACGAAGGGGGGAGAGCAAGGCGGCCGGAGACCGGCGTGAGAGAGGTGGGAATCCCGCGGCCTTCGTGTTCGTCCCGCGCCCAGGTCGGGTGCGCTTGCAGTAGGGGGTTACAAGCGTCCACGCGGGAGAGGGAGCGAGCGGCTCCAAGCGAGCGCCTGTCTCGTCCTCGTCCCCGCGCGGCCAACCCTCTCTAAGAGGGCCCTGGTCCTTCCTTTTATAGGCGTAAGGAGAGGATCCAGGTGTACAATGGGGGGTGTAGCAGAGTGCTACGTGTCTAGCGGAGGAGAGCTAGCGCCCTAAGTACATGTCGTTGTGGCAGCCGGAGAGATTTTGGCACCCAGCTGATGTGATGTCGTGGTCGTCGGAGGAGCGATGGAGCCTGGTGGAGGGACAGCTGTCGGAGCGGTTGAGTCCTTGCTGACGTCCTCTTGCTTCCGTAAGGGGGCTGAGAGCCGCCGTCGTCACAGAGTACGCGGGGCGCCATCATTGCCTATCTAGGGGAGCTAGCCAGATGGGACGCCGGTCTTGTTCCCTGCGACCCGAGTCAGCTCGGGGTAGGGTGATGATGGCGCCTCCTGTTGACGTGGCTGGTCTGCGCCCTAGGTTGGGCGATGTGGAAGCTCCTCCGAAGCCGAGGTCGAGTCTGTCTTCCATGGTCGAGGTCGAGTCCGAGCCCCTGGGTCGGGCGAGGCGGAGTTCGTCGTCTTCTAGGGCCGAGCCCAAGTCCGAGCCCTGGGTCGGGCGGAGCGGAGTTCGTCGTCTTCTGGGGCTGAGCCCAAGTCCGAGCCATGGGTCGGGCGGAGCGGAGTTCGCCGTCTTCTGGGGCTGAGCCCAAGTCCGAGCCCTGGGTCGGGCGGAGCGGAGTTCGCCGTCTTCCGGGACTTAGCCCGAGTCCGAGCCCTGGGTCGGGCGGAGCGCAGTTCGTCGTCTTCCGGGGCTGAGCCCGAGTCCGAGCCCTGGGTCACGCGGAGCGGAGTTCGCCGTCTTCCGGGACTTAGCCCGAGTCCGAGCCCTGGGTCGGGCGGAGCGGAGTTCGCCGTCTTCCGGGGCTGAGCCCGAGTCCGAGCCCTGGGTCAAGCGGAGCGGAGTTCGCCGTCTTCCGGGGCTGAGCCCGAGTCCGAGCCCTGAGTCGGGCGGAGCAGAGTTCGCCGTCTTCCGGGACATAGCCCAAGTCCGAGCCCTGGTTCGGGCAGAGCGGAGCTTCCTATGATGCCTTCGGCAGGGCCTGACTGCCTGTCAGTTTCACTCTGTCAAGTGGCACCGCAGTCGGAGTGGCGCAGGCGGCGCTGTCCTTCTGTCAGGTAGGTCAGTGGAGCGGCGAAGTGACGGCGGTCACTTCGGCTCTGCCAGCTGGGGGGCGCGTGTCAGGATAAAGGTGTCAGGCCACCTTTGCATTAAATGCTCCTGCGATTTGGTCGGTTGGTGCGGCGATTTGGTCAGGGTTGCTTCTTAGCGAAGGCAGGGCCTTGGGCGAGCCGGAAATATGTTCGCCGCTGGAGGGGGGCCTCGGGCGAGACGGAAATCCTCCGGGGTCGGCTGCCCTTGTCCGAGGCTAGGCTCGGGCGAGGCGTGATCGAGTCGCTCGAATGGACTGATCCCTGACTTAATCGCACCCATCAGGCCTTTGCAGCTTTATGCTGATGGGGGTTACCAGCTGAGAATTAGGAGCCTTGAGGGTACCCCTAATTATGGTCCCCGACAAGGAGCTTCGGAGGAAGAATACACCCGAGGCACATCAGGTCAATTCACAACTCTACTAAGAGTGATGACAGAGGAAGCCAACAACAGAGGCCACAGTATTCCTCGCAAGCTTCGGGGCAGCAGCAAAGCTCTTTCCGGCCGCCAGCTCCAAGGGGCAAAGGCGCCAGGGGCTTCGGAGGAAGGTTTGGGGATCAGCCCAGGAAAATTTATTGTCTATGCTGTGGTGAGGACAAGGGCCACAGCACCAGGATGTGCCATGTTACCATCCAGAAGCAAAAGGAGATAGCAGAAGCTGCAGCACAACAGAGTGAGCCGAAGCAGGTCATGCATACTGCTTCGTACCATTCGCCTTATATTACAGAGTATGTAGGCAACCACCCTGCAGCTTCTGTTGCTTCGGCAAGCCAACCTCAGGCATCTTGGCAAAAGCTTCCACCTCCACCACCAACGCAACGAGGCCAGCAGCCAGAAGGGAGTCAGCACACTCACCTCCGACGGGACTTCAGAGAAGAGTCCGAAGCTCGCACAGTCAATAGTACTGTGCCAGAGTCGAAGCATATTTACTGACAAATATCCTACCCCGACAGCAGCTTTTTGCATTCAGTATTATTTTCTTTTTAATAAGGAACAATTATGGGAGGCTTAAGTGTTTTTTGTCATTTTCAATTTCTTGTAACAGTTTCGCTTTTTACCATAATGAAAATATATCTTCTCCATAGGCTTAAGTTGTCGAAGCATAAGAATTTGTGGTGGCAAGGAGGACCTTCGAATTATCAAAAATTTGTTCTAAGGAACGCAATATAATTTCTTTGAAGCAGCAAAAAGTCGTTCGTAAGGGAGCGCAGCGTAAGTTTTCTGCTCAAAAGTCGTTCCGAAGGGAATGCAGAGCTTACAGCGAAAAATAAACGCTGATTCCGCTGAAAGTAAAAGGCGAAGAAGCTCCTAAGGGAGGCTTACAGCGAAAAATAAACGCTGATTCCGCTGAAGTAAAAGGCGAAGAAGCTCCTAAGGGAGGCTTGCAGTGAAAAAACGTCGATCTTCGGCAAATATCATTTTGCATAACATCACATCATTACATCATTTGCATAGCATAACATCATACATCATATTGCATCAACAACGCAAGAAGGGGGTCTCAGTATTGATATTCGAAGATTGTTTCGAAGAAATAGTGACAGGACACAAAAATAGTTTTTGAGGAATTATACCTTCGTCAAACTCTGAAATGAAAAGATCTATTGGTTATTGATTTTACGAGGATTGGTTACCGATTTTATGAGAACACGGATATTATTTACGAAGCATAAAAAGAAGGGAAGGTGTTTTTTCGCTGAAGGCTCAAAAACGGTATGTATATGAAGTTTCATGCATCGTAAAGAATAGAACCATAAACAACTAATATATTACATTCAAAGTTACAAAATATTACACATGTTTCTCAACAAGCATTACATTCTAGATGTTTTTACAACAGCATTTAATCTTCCCTTAGAACTACTTCTGCAGCTTCGTTTAGTAGCTGATCAACAACTTTATCCATGATGTCTTCGGACATTTTTCTAATTTCGTCATCCCCCTTCGCATGGGGGTCCGCCGATGGCTCGGTAGGCTCTGAGGGAGGAGAAAGTACGGCTTTATTACAAAACTTAAACAAGTCCGAAATCAAAAATTACAACAAAGAGCCGAAAACCACTAGTCAATACCTAATTGCCCTTTGGGATCCGCACTTTTTTCAGCAGCCTCTGCTACTTTCCTAGCGTCATGAATGCCTTTCTCACTTTTTCGTATAATTTCCTGGGCCATTTCCCGACCACCATTGTCCCAGATGTCAGCGAAAAATTTTCCACCGACCAAGCTCGCTTCGCCCAAAGGGTCTTTTATATCTTCAGAGCATAAGGCGGCTTTGGATTGTGCTAAGAATTTTACATGGTCACAGCCTTTCCTCTCCAAAATGGTAGCAATCCCCCTGGCACCCGAAAAGGCGCATATGTCTCCTCGACTATTTAAAATTTCTTCAAAAGCTTCAGCTTCGTGGCTGATCCATCCAATTGGGCCTTCGGGGTCACCCCTTATGAAGTTCTCCTCACTTGAGAATGCGCCAACGCTGGCGAAGCTGGTTTTTATTGTCTTAACATATTCCATAGATTTTTCATAGCATCTTTTCTTAGATGCACGAAGCTCTTCATCATTTGTCCAAATGATTTGCCCATTGTTCACTAATTTCTCGTTTTGTTTCTTCAAGTGTGCGCTCCTCTTTAGCTCTGGCTAGTTGTTTTCGAAGATCTTCAATTTCACGCTTCTAAGCCTCAGCTTGAGCTTTAAAAGTAGCTTCGTCTTCTTTTATTCTATTTATCAATGAATACAATATTTTATCTTTTTCGAGACCTTCGTTCCTTAGTTCAATTACTTCAGAACGAAGGTTGCTCAGGGCCATAACACACCCTTCGTCTTCAGCATCTTTTTGAGCCCTGAGGGCATTGCTAAGTATAAGGCCCTGCAAAAAATTTGTGTGTGTGTCAATAAGTTTAAGCAAATGAAAAATTTTGATTTTAAGAAATAATACAAAGACCTCAATTTCGCACCTTTAAGCTATTGTACGCCAAGTTGTCGGCCAGCTCGTCTTTTGATAACACCGAGAGCCCGTCTTCTAATGTTGGGAATCCGAAGCTCTTGCTCATCTCCCGACAGACAGAAATCCCCTTGCTGTCAGGGAGACAATACAAGAAGTCTTCTTTTCCGCTGCCGTTGAATATCAATGCCCCCTTTGGATATTTCAGTTTTTGGGCATAAAACTGAGCCTCTTGCTTTTCTTTTTCAGTCAACTTTTTCCCCGAAGCATGTCGTAAAATATAATCGAAAGTTTTGGAAAATGCTTCGGGGGCGGCAGTGCCAGTTTCTTCAGCCAAAACTTGTTCTGTTGTTTCTGTTTCTTCGGCTTCCAAGGATTTCACCTTGGCGGGCTCTGAAGGCCTAGCTTCAGTCTCAGCTTGGTGCTTTGAAGCTTCGGCACCAAAGGTTTCAATTTGCACTTCGGAGGTTTCAACAATTTTCTTCGAAGTAGTGCTTGAAGATTTTATTGTCTCCAAAACATCTAGTACATTAACCATCATTTTTCTTTTGGGGGTCATTGATGGACCCTTTTGGCTTTTTGGTGCTTCAACTTTTGCTGAAGGACTTAAAATTTCATATGTCCTTGTTTCTGTAGCCTTTGGTTCTTCTATTTTCTCCATTTCCGACATTATGACTAGCTCTTCAACATTCGGCAGGGGGATCGGCTCCTTGGCTTCGGTGGCCGAAGAGGTTTCACTGACATATTCAGGCACTGTGGCCGGTTCAATATAGCGTGGACGGTGCGTAAGAACCTTTATCTTTTTCCTCTCCGGCCCTGGCTCACTAGGAGCGGCTGAAGCAACTTCCTTCGCTGAAGCAGTATTTTTCCTTTTCTGACCCCATGTTGGGTAACGGTAGTCAGGGTAGACAAACCCAATTGCATCAAATACTCGGTTGAGTCTTTTCTTCTTTCGGCCTCCGAAGGCCGCCGATAGTGCAGTGTCTTCGGCCTTCGAGTATGATCCAAGCAGTTCATCACTTATGGCCTCAATACTCTTCAGCCAGTCATCATCTGGCTCGACGAACTTATCTCCTTATTTGAATGTGTATTTTAGCCTAACTAGTCCACCTTCGTCAGGTTCCCTGACGGTTTCCTTTGGCATTTCCCACCTTTCTGCAAGTGGCCATACTCTGAAGGCAATGTGTTCTTGCATCAAATCCCTTGTCCCAATAAAAGAGCAAACTGCGCCAAATGTTCTCTGGCATTCTTCGGCTGCTTCATCCATTTCCACCTTCAGTCTCTGGAGGCCGAAGCGTTGCCAGATAGGGCGCATAATGATATCTTTAATATCTTCCCATGTTTTCAAATCATTCTTCACATAAAACCATTCCGTCATCCAGTCGCCGGGCCATCTCTTTCGAAAGGTTGGCATGGGACAACTTGACCCAGATCGGGCACCGAAGCTGTAGCAGCCAAAATTCTTGTGATACTGCTCTTTACCCCAGGGTTTTGTCTCATACAATAGCTCATGTATGTTGCAGAAACTTTTGGCATTTGGCTCCAAACCTTGACTCTTCACAGCTCATACGAAGATGCCCATCCTTATGATTGCTTCGGGAGTAATTTGATGAAGGCAGATTTCAAATATCTTCAAAATTTACACGGCAAAACTGCTCAAGGGAAACCGAAGTCCAGCCTTTAAGAAGCTTCGGAATATTACGACTTCATTCTCCTCGGGAGTCGGACAAGTTTTCTCTCCTTCGTGAGCCCTCACAATAGACAAGTCCCAAAAATATCTACCCCTCATATTGACAAGATGGCTTTGTTTAATACTTGATTTCCCAAAAATCGCATGGCTTGGTCGCCAAGGTCGATCTTCGGAATCTTCACCACCACTATCCACATCATAACTGTCACTGTCACTAGTGTCTTCAGAAAAAACCCTCTAAAATCTCCCTAGTAATCTTCTCTGTATTTGTCTTTGCTATTGATTGAAGAAAGCCGAGATGCATCTCCTCAGAAAGGCTTAGCTTCGATTCAACAACAGCTTTCTTATCTTCAGACATCTTCGAAAATGCTGAGAAAGTGCTCTCGAAACCGAAGCTTAAAAATTTAAAAAGCCAAGCAAGTGTTGTTGCGCAAGGGCTAAAAGTCGAGTGAGCAGGAGCAGATGGCAAGAAAGCGTGCCAAATAAACTCGTAGTGAGCTCTTATTTATACACCCAGTGCGTTGAAAACTGGAGGGTCCCGCTTGTCAATGACTGTTGCTATTCTAGCAAGGGGAAGGTGTTTTTTCGGACCTTCGGCTTAAGGCCTTCGTCCATGTCGCAATATAAATTTATCATTCTAGCAAATTAATATTGTGAGGGGCTACTGTTGGGGGCCTTCGGCTTCCGAAGGTCCTCAAAAACATGATTTGACAATGTTTTCCAAGTGAAATATGTGAGTAGGTATCTTCGGAATTGGATCATGAGTATACAAGAACACAGTCAGGACGAAGCATGAACGAGACGAAAGATGATTATGACGAAGGTCTAGATGATCACGAAGCTGTGCGCAGAAAAGCCTCGGCAGGATAGCAGAAAAGGGGAACCGACTTAAAGATGAAAAGGCAAATTAGACCTCGAAGAATTACTATAGAGTTATTAGCAAATGTAAAGGGCATGGATGTAATTGTACATGGGCTATGTCCCTTGCCTATAAACAGTACTCCCGTACTGTTCACGCTGACTTGGCATTCGCTTTTTGCATCACGCCTGTACTCTTACTTTCCGTCAAGCCAAAGGTACATTTATAATTTGTTATTCTGGATATAGTAATACAAATAAAAATAAGTTAATGATAATGTTTATATTATTTTTTCGTATTTCATATATGAATTTTTCCTTATCATTTATTGTGCTTACGAAGGTTTCTCCTTTACAACCTTCGTCCAGAACTCATTATATCCGAAAGGATATAATGTCTTGAAGGACGAAGGACTTTAATATTTAACATTTTTTATGTTGCCTTGTTCTTAACTCTTAGCATTTGAGAACAAGTCCCCAACACTATTCATACATGGTATCAAATATTATTGCAATCAACAGCTTTCGAATGTCTCCTCATTCCACTTCTTACTCAATGTAGCAGCATGGATCAAGCAGTCTCATTAGCTGCGAGAAGCAGACGATTCCAATCAAGTTTTTAACCCTTGCACGGTAAACCTAAACAAACGACGTGGTGAGGCACTCCGTCCCCACACATATCAACCGTCCCCATCGATTCCCTGTCAACAGAAACAGGCTCACCGCCTTGGCGTACAATGCCTCACTGACCCCGACTACCGTCGTGCAGACCATAACTGGAATGGGAGACCACGTCTCAGGTCGCGTGAGGAGGTCAATCTGCGGGCAGGTTCACTCAGGTACTAGGCTTGCCGATTTACCATATTTCTCGGCATGTGTTTAGTACGTTCAAATTCTTGACACACGGTACCACACCTTAATCCTTATTTCAATTTCCGTCTCTGTTGGGGACTTGCTCTCAAATGCTTTGGCTTAAGAGCAAGGCAACATAAAGAATGTTAAATGTTAAGGTTCTTCGTCCTTCGAAGCATTATTTCCCTTAGGATATAATGTCTTTCGGACGAAGATTACAAAGAGCATACCTTCGTAAATTTGACGTATAAAAATGAAGAAGGAATTTATATGAAGCAGGAACAGTACGAGCCATAAAATATGTTATTACTATTGTATTATTTTTATTTTATTACCGTGAATAAGTAAAGATAACAATTCATTACAAGTGTACCTTCGGCTTGAAGGAAGATAAAGAGTACAAGCGTGACGCAAAAACAAATGCCAAGTCAGCGTGAACAGTACGAGAGCACTGTTCATCTATTTACAGGCACGGGATGCAGCCCATGTAAAATTACATCCATGCCCTTTACATTTGCTAATAACTCTATAGTAATCCATCGGGGTCTAAATAGCATTTTCCCCTTTAAGTCGGTTTCTTTTTCTGCTATCACGCCGAAGCTCTCCTGCGAACAGCTTCGACAATGCACCATCCTTTGTATTCTTTATGCTTCTTCACACTGTGGTTTTGACCTAAGTCCGAAGGTACCTGTTCATGTATCATACTCCAGAAACATTGTTAAACCATGTTTTTGAGGACCTTCGGAAGCCGAAGGCCCCCAACAGTAGCCCCTCGCAATATTAATTTGTTAGAATAATAAATCCAGATTGCGATATGGACAAAGGCCTTAAGCCAAAGGTCCAAAAAAACACCTTCCCTTTGCTAGAATAGCAATAGTCAATGACAAGCGGGGCCCTGCCACTTGCAACGTATTGGGTGTATAAATAAGAGCGCACCGCGAGCACATTTAGCACGCTTTCTTGCCGTCTGCTCTTGCCTTCCTAATTTTTAGTTCTTTGCACACCAACGCTTGCCTGGCTTTTTAGATTTTCTTTAGCTTCGGCTTTAAGAGCACGCTTTCAACATTTCCGAAGATGTCTCAAGACAAAAAAGCTATTGCTGAAACGAAGCTGAGCCTTTCTGAGGAGAAAAATCTTGGCTTTATTGAATCGATAGCAAAGACAAATACAAAGAAGATTACTAGGAAGATTTTAGAAGGTTTATCTGAAGACACTGGTGATAGTGATAGTTATGATGTGGAAAGTGGCGGAGAAGACTCCGAAGATCGACCCTGGCGACCAAGTCATGCAGTTTTTGGAAAATCAACTATTAAATAGAATCATCTCGATAATATGAGGGGAAGATATATTCGGGACATGTCTACTGTAAGGGCTGATAACGGAGTGAAGACTGTGCCTACTCCCGAAGAGAATGAAGTTGTGATCTTCCGGAGCTTTTTTAAAGCTGGGTTTCGGTTTCCATTAAGCAAATTTGTGGTTGATGTTTTAAAGATCTATCAAGTCTACCTTCATCAAATTACGCCTGAAGCAATCATAAGAATGGGAATCTTCGTCTGGGCCGTGAGGAGCCAGGGCTTGGAGCCAAATGCAAAAAGCTTTTGCAATATGCATGAATTGTTATATGAGACGAAACCCTGGGGCAAAGAGCAATATCATAACAATTTTGGTTGTTATAGCTTTGTCGCTCGCTCTGGCTCGAGCTGTCCCGTGCCAACCTTCCGGAAAAGATGGCCTTGGGACTGGATGAAGGAATGGTTTTATGTGAAAAACGATTTAAAGGCACGAGAAGACATCAAAGATATTCATGTGTCCTATCTGGCAGCGCTTCGGCCTTAGGAAGCCGAAGGTGGAAATCGATGATGCAGCCGAAGAATGCCAAAAGGCCTTCGGCATAGTCTGCTCTTTCATCGGAACCAGGGATTTAGTCCAGGAGCACATAGCCTTCAGAGTGTGGCCTCTTGTAGAGCAATGGGAAATGCCAAAGGAAACCGTCAGCAAGCCTGACGAAGGTGGACTGGTTAGGTTGAAATACACCTTCAGGTACGAGGGTAAGTTTATTGAGCCAGATGATGATTGGCTGAAATGCATCGAAGCTACAAGCGACGAACTGCTTGGACCATATTCAAAGGCAGAAGATAACGCTCTATCTGCGACCTTCGGAGGGCGGAAAAAGAAGAGGCTGAATAGAGTTTTCGATGCTATTGGGTTTATGTACCCTGATTACCGCTACCCGCTGAAAGGGCAAAAGAGAAAAAGCGCAACTTCTGGAAAAGGTGATACTTCGGTTGCTCTAAGTGAGGCTGCGCCAAAGAGGAAAAGAGTGAAGGTCCTTACTCACCGACCACGCTTCATCGAACCGGCCTTGGTGCCCGAATTTGGTGGTGAGACCTCTACTGCTATTGAAGCCAAAGAGCCTACACCTTCGCAGAAAATTGATAAGCTGACTGCAACACCGAAGGCTGAAAGAATTGAAGAGCCAAGAGCTGAGAGGACAAAGACAACAGAAATTTTAAGTCCTTCGGCAGAAGTTGAAGTACCAAAAAGCCAAAAAGGTCCAACAATGACCCCAAAAGAAAAAGGATGGTTAATGTACTGGATGTATTGGAGACAATAAAGTATTCAAGCACTACTCCAAAGAAAATTGCCGAAACTCCCGAAGTGCAAATTGAAACCTTTGGTGCTGAAGCTACAAAGCACCAAGCTGAGACTGAAGCTGGGCCTTCAGAGCCCGCCAAGGTGAAATCCTTGGGAACCAAAGAAACAGAAGCAACAAAACAAACTTTGGCTGAAGAAACTGGCACTACCGCCCCCGAAGCATTCTCCGAAGCTTTCAATTATATTTTACGACATGCTTCGGGGAAAAAGTTGACTAAAAAAGAAAAGCAAGAGGCTCAGTTCTATGCCCAAAAATTGAAATATCCAAAGGGGGCGTTGATTTTCAACGGCAGCGGAGAAGAAGACTTCTTGTATTGTCTCCCAGACAGCAAGGAGATCTCTGTCTGCCGGGAGATGGCAAGAAGCTTCGGATTCCCAACTCTGGAAGACGGGCTCTCAGTTTTGTCAAAAGATGAATTGGCCGACAGCTTAGCGTACAACAGCTTGAAGGTGAGAAAATAAAATTTTTGTGTGCTTAAAAATTCGTGTGCTTATTTTTTAATATCACATTCCTTTTGCAGGGCCTTATTCTTAGCAATGCCCTCAGAGCGTAGAAAAGCGCTGAAGACGAGGGATGTACCATGGCGTTGAATAACCTTTGTTCCGAAGTGATTGAGCTAAGGAACGAAGGTCTTGAGAAAGATAAAATATTAAACTCATTGCTTAATAAAATAAAAGAAGACGAAGCTACTTCCAAGGCCCAAGCTGAAGCCCAGAAGTGCGAAATTGAAAATCTTCAGAAACAGCTGGCTGAAGCGAAATTAAAGTGTGCAACTGCCGAAGCGGACCGAGACGCCAGCGATTATTGGAAAAATCATTGGGAGAAAACAACTGCAGAACTTCGGTCTTCAAAAGAAAGATGTTATGAAAAATCCATGAAATGTGTGGAAACAATTAAGTCTAGTTTCACCAGCGTTGGCGCATACTCGAATGAAGGCAACTTCGTACTGGGAGATCCCGAAGGTCCAATTGACTGGATCAACTGCGAGGCCGAAGCTTTTGAAGAAATTTTGAGTGGGCGTGGGGACATATGCGCCTTCTCGGGTGCTAGGGGATTGCCACTATCTTGGAGAGGAGAGGCTGCGAACATGTGAAGTCCTTGGCGCAGACCGAAGCTACCTTATGCATTGAAGGTATAAAAGATCCCTCGGCCGAAGCAAGCTTGGTTGGTGGAAAATTTTTCACCGACATCTAGGAAAATGGTGGTCGGGAGATGGCTCAAGAAATTATAAGGAAAAGTGAAAAAGGTATTCACGATGCTAGAGAAGTAGCAAAGGCCGCTGAGAAAAGTGCAGATCTCGAGAGGCGAATAGGTATTTAATTAATAGCTTTTGACTTTATGTTCTAATTTTATGACTTCGAACTTATTTACGGTTTGCATCACAGCCGCACTATCTCCTCCCCCAGAGCCCGCCGAGCCATTGGCGGACCCCAAAGCAAAGGAGGATGATGAATGGTCGAAGCTATTATGGATAAAGTTGTTGATCAACTATTAAACGAAGCTGCAGAAGTAGTTTTAGAAGAAGATTAGCTGTTATTGTAAAGACATTTGAAATGTAATATTTGCTGGACAATGTGTGTAATATTTTGAATGTAATATATAAGATATTTATAATTCAACTATTTACGATGCATGAAACTTTACGTACATACCGTTTTTGAGCCTTTGGCGAAAAAACACCTTCCCTTCTTTTCATGCTTCGTGAAGAATATCCATATTTCGTAAAAATATACAGTTTCCGAAAAAACATTATGCTTTGTGAACAATGGATCTCCTTTTCATATCATAGTGACGAAGCTGTATTTCTTGAAAACTTATTTTGTGCCTTGGCACTTCTTCGAAACAATCTCCGAAGCTCAATATTGTAGGTCAACATTGTCTACCTTTCCGAAGGTCAACATTGCATCCCCTTCTTGTGCCATTGATGCAATATGATGTATGATGCTATGCTATGCACATGATGTAATGATGTAATGACATGCAAAATGGTATTTGCGCCGAAGGTCCACACACATTCCCTAGTGGAGCACACAATCTTTTTGCCGTTTATTTTTTGGTGTATCAGCGTTGACTTTTCGCTGTAAGCCTCCCTTAGGAGCTTCTTCGCCTTTTATTTCGGTGGTATCAGTGTTTATTTTTCGTTGTAAGCCTCCCTTAGGAGCTTCTTCGCCTTTTATTTCGGCGGTATCAGCGTTTATTTTTCGCTGTAAGCTCTGTATTCCCTTTGGAACGACTTTTGAGCAGAAAACTTACGCTGCGTTCCCTTAAGAACGACTTTTGTTGCTTCGACAAAAACTTGCAGTACATTCCTTCGTCAAGACCTTTATAGCTTCGTCGATGCTTGAAAAAGGTATATTCATTATGATAATGACGAAGCAATTACAAGAAATTGAAAACAACAAAAGAACTAAGTTTTCAATGATTGCTCTTTATTAAAAAGGTAAATGATAACAAATGTAAGAGCTGTTTCAGAGGTAGGATATATCTTAGTAGATGTGCTTCGATTCTGGCACAGTACTGTTGACTGTGCGAGCTTCGGACTGCTCCCTAAAGTCTCGCTGCTGGTGATTGTGTTGGCTCCCTTCTGGCTGCTGGCCTTGGGGATAAGCGGGTTGCATTGGTGGTGGAGGTGGGGGCTGTTGCCAAGATGCCTGAGGTTGGCTTGCTGAAGCAACAAAAACTGCAGGATGGTTACCCACATACTCTGGAATGTATGGTGAGTGGTACGAAGCAGTATGCATAACCTGCTTCGGCTGGCTCTGTTGGGCTGTAGCTTCTGCTATCTCTTTCTGTTTTTGAATGGTAACATGGCACATCCTGGTAGTATGGCCCTTGTCCTCTCCAAAGAATAGGCAATAAATTTTCCTTGGTTGATCCCCAAACCTTCCTCCGAAGCCCCTGGTGCCTCTGCCCCTTGGAGCTGGGGGCCGAGGATAGTTCTGTTGCTGCCCCGAAGCCTGGGAGGAATACTGCGGTCTTTGCTGCTGACTTCCCCTATCGTCATTCTGAGTAGAATGGATAGATCTGACGTGCCTAGGGTGGATTCTCCCTCCGAAACCCCTGGTCATTTCGGAGAACCTGTAAGCTTCCTCCCTTCTTTGCCGAAAGTCATTATCTGCTCGGATATATTCATCCATCTTCTGAAGCAGTTTCTCCAAGGTCTGAGGGGGTTTCCTGGCGAAGTATTGGGCTATAGGTCCTGGCCGAAGCCCCTTAATCATGGCCTCAATAACAATTTCATTAGGCACCGTTGGCGCCTGTGCTCTCAGTCGTAAGAACCTTCGGACATACGCCTGAAGGTATTCTTCATGATCCTGAGTGCACTGGAACAAAGCTTGAGCAGTGACCGGCTTCATCTGAAACCCTTGAAAGCTGGTGATGAGCATGTCTTTCAGCTTTTGCCACGATGTGATTGTTCCTGGCCGAAGAGAAGAGTACCAGGTCTGTGCAACATTTTTGACTGCCATGACGAAGGACTTCGCCATGACTGCAGTATTGCCACCATATGAAGATATGGTTGCTTCGTAGCTCATCAGAAATTGCTTCGGATCTGAGTGTCCGTCATACATTGGGAGCTTAGGTGGTTTGTAAGACAGGGGCCAAGGTGTAGCCTGCAGTTCTGCTGACAGAGGAGAAGCATCATCAAAAGCAAAATTTTCATGATGGAAAATCCTCATACCAGTCATCCTCGTTGACGAAGCCCTCTTGGTGAAGCTCTCTGTACTGGGGCCTCCGGTTCTGCTTATCTTGCGTAAGATGACGAACTTCTTCAGAGGCCTCGTCTATCTGCCTTTGTAGGTCAGCTAGCCGGGCCATCTTTTCTTTCTTCTTTTGCACTTGTTGATGCAGAATTTCCATGTTCCTGATTTCTTGGTCCAAGTCCTCCTCCTGAGGTGTTGGACTGGTGGCCTTCCTCTTCTGGCTTCGAGCCTCCCGAAGAGAAAGGGTCTCCTGGTTCCGATCCAGCGGCTGTAGAGCAGCAGCCCCTGTTGCTGAAGCTTTCTTTGGCGGCATGACGAAGGTCGATGCTCGCCGAAGGTGGTCGAAAAAGGGTTCACCGGAGGTGGGCGCCAATGTTGGGGACTTGCTCTAAAATGCTTTGGCTTAAGGTCAAGGCAACATAAAGAATGTTAAACGTTAAGGTTCTTCATCCTTCGGAGCATTATTTCCCTTAGGATATAATGTCTTTCAGACGAAGATTACAAAGAGCATACCTTCGTAAATTTGACGTATAAAAATGAAGAAGGAATTTATACGAAGCATGAACTGTACGAGCCATCAAATATGTTATTACTATTGTATTATTTTTATTTTATTACCATGAATAAGTAAAGATAACAATTCATTACAAGTGTACCTTCAGCTTGAAGGAAGATAAAGAGTACAAGCGTGACACAAAAGCAAATGCCAAGTCAGCGTGAACAGTACGAGAGCACTGTTCATCTATTTATAGGCACGGGATGCAGCCCATGTAAAATTACATCCATGCCCTTTACATTTGCTAATAACTCTATAGTAATCCATCGGGGTCTAAATAGCCTTTTCCCCTTTAAGTCGGTTTCCTTTTCTGCTATCACGCCGAAGCTCTCCTGCGAACAGCTTTGGCTCTGCGCCATCCTTCGTATTCTTTGTGCTTCTTCACACTGTGGTGTTGACCTAAGTTCGAAGGTAACTGTTCATGTATCATACTCCAGAAACATTGTTAAATCATGTTTTTGAGGACCTTCGAAAGCTGAAGGCCCCCAACAGTCTTGTAGACAACGCATCCCGATGGATCGTTGTCCACAGACCATCATCATTCCGATATAAAAATGGATACAATCAATTCCTGACCTCGCGCGAGTGCTAGAAAACTCACTCGACTTCTACCGAGATCCCTAATTAGTAAAGCAGCTATTCGACCTAGCATTCTAGTATCCATCTCAAAGGAATCTTGAGTTCATGTAGCTAGGGTTTCAGACAACTCCTACACTTAAGTGCACAGTACAAACCTACAATCATTAAGTGCAGTAAAATAGCATATATAACGGTTATGCATAAAACCGGGGCTTGCCTTCAAATGCTGGGGCGGGGAGGTCCTTTGTGGCAGGCACTGGTGCTGGCTCCTAGACTCCCTCCTGAGCAACTCCTTGCTCCGGAATGAGTACGTACTCTCCGTTAGCGAGGTTACAATCTATCGAATGCAGTGAATAAGATACATGTATGTTAATGATATGCAAATTTAGTAAACACGATGTATGGTGAAGCAACCGTAAGGAAGTGGGTAAACTAAGGTTTCTTTATCGTATGATGTTCTTAGTGTTTTACACTGACCTGGTCTAGGTTTTGAGTGCAATTAAGACTTTGGTCATCCGTTAAAGTTTTAGGGGGCACTTAGAGAGGTCTGGTTGTAGGGGTGTGTGTAAGAGTCCTTCCTTTCACTAATTCTCCTTTTCCTTTTCCACTCATGCTTTTTAAGGTGGGTTTGAACTACCCTAGTGATTTAAACTTCTCTAAATTTTTTGTAAAAATTACAATGGGTTAACATTGGTCACTATAGTCTATTTTATAAATTTGAGGTTAAGAATACTTAGGATGAAATCTAGGAAAAAATAACAAAAGTGAGGGTAGAGGGTTCAACAAATTTTTCTTATGAACTACATCACCTAAGCAAGTTAGGAAAAATATGGTTGCCCTCTGGTCCTCATTTTAAATCCCCTTTTGCATTTTCTTAAGGTTTGGGCCAATACAAGTTTTAATGAATAATCTTTCCTTAACCTAGTATACTGGGGAGTTTAACATTTTTAAACAGTGTAGTTACCAGTTAAATATGTCTCCAATTTTTCTCAGCCCTAGTTCAAAAGTATTTTTATTTTTCCTTTGGTTATCAAGGTTTGGGCAGTTTGCTTAAATAAATCCAAACTAAAAAAGGGTTACAGGAACCATGGTGTTTATCATTTTTGCTGGATAGTTTATGAAATGCAGGTTCTAACAAAATTTATTTGATCAATTTTGGCTGACTACAATTCAAGTTATGAATTTTCTAAGTCTACTGCTTATTTGAAAAAGAATAAATCTAATGGTTTAAAGAAAACAGCTTTGCACTAGGGCCCCTGGGGTTTTCCTTAACCGAATCCTTACATCCATGCCCCTAGGAAACTATTCACCAAAGTCACTGACTTTGCCAATAACCCCCTGGCCTTTTCCTTTCTTAACCCGCACTTCCTCCTCGCCGGAACAGTAGCCGTTGGGATGAAAAGCGGTGGCGCGGCTTACCAGCGGTGGGAGAGGTCCGGTGGAGGGTCGGGTGAGGTCCGGGAGCTCGTGGCGGTCACGTCGTGGGGCGGATCGCCGGCGATGGTGGGCAGAGTAGGGTTGGCCGCGTGCGCAGGCCGTCAGGCTCGTCGGCGGCGCGTGCTCCGGCCTGCTCATGGCAGTAGAGCTCAATCAAAGTGCTCGGGGAGCTCCACGGGAGGTCAGCGGTGTTGCAGGCCCGAGGCATCGAAGGGTGGCTCACCGTGCAGCTCGGTCTACGTGTGACAGCGGTCGGATGAAGTCCAGCGACGTCAATTCGACACCTTCGGTGAAGTAGTGCTTGGTCTGAGGGCTTGGGGAGCTTCACAAAGCTAGTTGAGGGGTGGGATTGGATGGAGGTGGGCCGGAGTGGCCGGTCCATGGTGGTCGGGGCTCGGGCGGCCGCTGGCACGCCGTGCGCAGAGCGAACTCCGACGATCTTGTGCTTGGGCGGGGCTGAGAGCGAGCGGGGGTGTACTGTCAAGGCCTTGGCCGGTTTTATAGGCGTGGGCGTGGGCGTGGGTGCGGGGTCGGGTGTCGCGCGGCGTGGGCGTGCGAGGCCAAGCGCCGGGGCGTGCTCTGGCATGCTAGGGCGGGTCGAACACGTGTTCGTTTCTTTCTACCCGAGTTCAAGCGCTTGCTGAGCAGCCAAGCGTGCGATTCTCCCCAAAAGACTTGTGTAAGATCTCTTCTCTACACCTAGGGCTATCTAGTTTATGTGAGTTCCAAGTGAAGATCTGGTCTGGTTTGGGAGATATGGTGGCACCAAGTCAGGGTTGTCGGCACTGTTCAACCCGAGACAAAACTCGTGTCAAACCATGTCAAACGGTTTTGGTTTGGTTTCAAATTTTTCAGGGGTGTGCCTTGGGTAATTTGGCGCCTTTTTGTCAATTGGACCATATTGATTTGGCACCTGCAAGTACTTGAACATATCTGATCTTTAGAAAGGGGCTGATTTTTGACTTAGAGAAAAATGGGTGGCTCTTAGGTGCTTTACACTTGGGTGCTTAATTTGGGGTTTTTATGGGACCCTTTTGCGATAAATCCCTCACTATTTCTTGTAGAGATTTAAGTGTGCTACAACTTTTGCAAATGGTTTAAGTCATGATTTGGCCATCTACTTAGCTTTTCCACTAATCCAATCTTGGGGCTCTAATGGTTCCACTAGGGTCTAGGGTTTGAGCATTTTTTCCAAATTGGAATACAAGAAAAGCTAGGTTATCCCGTCTGTCATGATCATCACTCAATTAAGCCATGGTTTCTAAATTTTGGTGCTCCTTCTTCCCACTTAAACACATGGGATAATAGGTCATATGTGCAAGTCTTGGGCCAGGGCTTTGGGTAACACCTGGGGTGTTACAGCCCTCCCCCTTAAAGGAATTTCGCCCCGAGATTTGGGGTAGGGACACTTTAGAGGGGTGCTAAGAAAAGGGGTGCTTGAGCGGTGCGGTTTCTTTCGTCAAGGTTCTCTAGTAAACTCCTCTTCGAATGTCATCCTCTTTGCAACTTTAGAAGGAATCCCTTCTTGATTAAGTTTCACAACTTACACGGTTCTTTTTAAGTCTATCTTTCTTGCACTTAGATTCAAGGGGCAGGAGGGGGGATTTTGGATCCGAGTTATGTACCTATCTCTTTAGGTAGAAATTCAGGGTAGTGTGAGCGCATAAAACCCTCAGTTTCCCAAGTAGCTTCCTCTTCTGAATGGTTGCTCCACTGGATCTTATACATTTTGACTGACTTTGCTCGAGTTGATCTTTCCTTACGGTCCAGTATCTTGACGGGGTGCTCTTGGTATGACAAGTCTGGTTCTATCTCCAACTCAGGTTCTGACAGCACTTCTGTTGGTAAGCGAACACACTTCTTTAGCTGAGATACATGGAACACATCATGAATTGCCGACATATGTGGTGGTAGCTTCAATTTGTATGCTACAGGTCCACAAGCCTCATTAATCTCATAGGGCCCAATATAGCGAGGGGCTAATTTGCCCTTAATCCCAAATCTTTGAACACCTTTGGTGGGTGAGACCTTGAGGTACACATGATCTCCCACCTTGAATTGTAGAGGCTTCCTCCTTTTATCATGATAGCTCTTTTGCCTGGCCTGAGCAGCTTCTAAGTTCTTCTTAATGATTCTGACCTTGTCCTCGGCTTCAAGCACTAGGTTAGGTCCAAATATTTCCCTTTCTCCAGCTTGTGACCAATTTAGCGGTGTTCTACACCTTCTCCCATACAAGGCCTCGAAGGGTGCCATCTTCAGGCTGGATTGGTAGCTGTTATTGTAAGAGAATTCTGCTAGAGAAAGACATTTGTCCCAATCTTTGCCATGGTGTATCACACATGCTCTCAACATGTCCTCGAGAATCTGATTTACTCTTTCTGCTTGGCCATTAGTTTGAGGATGATATGTTGAGCTTCTAATCACGGTTGTTCCAAGTGACTTGTGTAGCATTTCCTAGAAACGTGCTACGAAAGGTGCTCCTCTATCTGACACGATAGTCCTTGGGATTCCATGCAAGCGCACTATTTGGTCAATATAGATTTCTGCGTATTTTTGGTCCTGTGTGTGGTATGTACTGGCAAGAAATGAGTTGTCTTAGTTAGCCTATCCACAATGACCCAAATAGAATCGTGTTGCCGTGAGGTGTTGGGCAATCCCACAATAAAGTCCACACAAATGTCCTCCCATTTCCAAGATGGTATGGGGAGAGGATGTAAGTACCCACTACCTTTAAATGACTGGCTTTGATTCTTTGGCAAGTGTCGCACTCAGATATGTACTTAGAAGTCTCTCTCTTCATCCTAGTCCACCAATATAAGGATCTGAGGTCATGATACATCTTGTTACTTCCGGGGTGCATGGAAAATTTGGAGAGATGAGCCTCATCCAAAATTTTCTTCCTGAGTTCTGGATTCTTGGGAACAACCAGTCGGTCTTCGAACCATAAAGTACCCTTGCTGTCTTGACGAAAGCATTTATACTTATCCACTTTTTGATCGAGCATTTCCTTGATGATTTGAACACCCTTGTCACTAAGTTGTGCCATTATTAACTGCTCCTGCAAGGTCGGCTCAACAGAGATATAATCCAGGGTACCTGGGGAAACCACTTCCATGTTCAGCTTGCGCAACTCGTCGCACAAAGCGGTGACCTTAGAGTCTATGGTTATACAGTTGCACTGGGCCTTATGACTCAAGGCATCTGCCACTACATTTGCCTTGCCTGGAGGGTAATGTACTTCCAGGTCATAATCCTTAATCAATTCTAACTATCTCTTCTGCCTCATATTAAGGTCAGTCTGGGTGAAAATATACTTGAGGCTCTTATGGTCAGTATAAATATTACAATGAGCTCCCATTAGATAATGCCTCCATATTTTCAAAGCTTGAACTACAGCTGCTAACTCCAGATCATGTGTGGGATAGTTTTGCTCATGAGGCCTGAGTGCTCTTGGTGCATAGGCAATAACTCGGTTGTCTTGCATCAACACACAACCTAGTCTAGTGCCCGAAGCATCACAATACACATCAAATGATTTGGTGTTGTCAGGCTGTGCTAGTACGAGTGCTGTCGTCAGATGCCGCCTCAAGGTGTGAAAGGCATCTTCGCATTTCTGACCCCAATCAAACTTCACTCCTTTCTTCAACAACTCAGCCATTGGTTTAGCAATCCTGGAGAAATTCGGAATGAATCGTCAATAGTATCCTGCCAATCCCAGAAAACTCCTAATCTGTCGAACGGTGGTAGGAGGCTTCCAATCCATCACTTCTTGTACCTTCTCAGGGTCAACTGCTATCCTGTCCTACGAAATGGTGTGACCCAAGAACTTGATCTCCCTTAGCCAGAAATCACATTTGGAGAGTTTGGCATACAAGCGATGATCGTGCAGTCGTTGAAGTACTATGTGCAAATGCATAGTATGCTCGTCTTCATTTTTTGAATATACTAGAATATCATCAATGAAGACCACCACATATTTGTCCAATTTCGGCATGAGCACTGAATTCATCAAATACATGAAGTATGCCGGAGCATTGGTCAGCCCGAATGACATCACCAAGTACTCATAGAGCCCGTATCTAGTGGAAAAAGTCGTCTTCGGAATATCACTTGCCCTGATCTTGATTTGGTGATAGCCGGAGCGAAGGTCTATTTTGGAAAACACCCTGGCACCGACCAATTGATCAAACAAAACATCAATGCAGGGTAAAGGATACTTGTTCTTAATAGTCACCGCATTGAGAGGGCGGTAATCAACACATAATCTCAAGCTCTCATCCTTTTTCTTTACGAACAAAGCCGGATATCCCCATGGTGATGTACTTGGGCAAATGAACCCCTTGTCTAGCAACTCTTGCAATTGTTTCTTCAGTTCTGCCAACTCTGCTGGAGGCATCCTATATGGCCTTTTAGAAATAGGTGTCGTCCCTGGTTGCAATTCTATGGCAAACTCTATATCCCTGTCGGGTGGCATCCCTGGCAGTCTTGGAAGATGTAAGACCCAAAATTAGTAGGGAAAAAAATAATTATAAAATAAATAAACAAATATAGTATTATAGTGCTCTGGGAATTAGGTAATGAAAAAGGAAATTTGTAATAAAGACAACTATGGTTAGAGACAAATATGAGAAGGAGAATAAACTTGAACTAGTAATATTTAAAGTAATATGGTTTATACTCCCATTTGGATTTCAATTGATACACTGGGAAACCTGAGAAATAAAGGAGTATAAATGTGAGTTTGAATAATTGAATTTGGAATAGGAATAAAAAAAGGGAGTGAAAATATCAACTAAGTCATTTATTCCTTCTCTAAATGAATAACAAGGAAAATGGTAAATAATAGTATGGTAAGTAGTAGAAGTTGTGTTCACTAAGAAATATGAAGTTCAAAAATAAGAAGTTGAATTTGAATTGGATTTTGACTTAGAACTAGAAACAAGTTTGAAGAGAAAACTAGGAAATAAAAACAAAAAGAAAAAATGGACAGCGTCAACCTGGGTCGTTTTCTTCTTTGTGGCCCAGCTCGCTCTGTGGCCCAGTTAGTCAAATCTCTTCCCCGCCGGCCTGCTTTCTCCTATTATTTTATTTTTCTCTACTGGCGCTTACATGTGGGTCCCGCATGACAGATTTCCCTTCATCCCTATCCGAGCGCGCGACGAAGAGCAATAGAGCCGCGCTTAACGCGCGGAATCCGGCACCGGAATCACTGGGGTCAGGGGAACCTCGGGGTTGTTGCAACCACTTGGACCCTCCCCGTTGTGTATAAGTATTGGCGCACAGCATCTCCCTCTCGCCCCTGTTGAACCAGCGCCCGCACCCAAACTCCACCGCGGATGCAAATGAAGAAGTTGGTGCCGCCGTCGTGCGTCTTCATCGTCGGTGTCGACCTCGGTGACCGGGATGGGCTCAGAGCTGAGCATTGCACCTAGGGGAAACGTGCTCCGGTGGGTAATCACGCGCTGGGTCAACCGGAGTGGAGCAATTGCTCACCGGAGCTCGGCGGACAGCTCTGGAACGCATCCTGCCGTGGGCGGGTGCCTTCACGGCCTACTACTCCGGTATAATCCCACCCCTAGCTTTGCCTCCCTCTGCTCCTCGCAATGCCCTAAACCGCATAAGAAATAGCGCTGGGGGACTTCGATTTGGAACTCACTGGCATGAACGCCGCCGTCACGAGCTTGTGCCCCCGCCGTGCTCAATTGTTGCCTCACGGTTGATGATGAAGCCCTCTGCATCGTCCATCTCGGGGTAGACGGTCGAGATCTCATCCATATGCTAGTTTAGGATGATGAAACCGTAGCCGTTGATTCTAGATCGGTCGTATGGGATTAGATAATGGTCGCGTAAAACCTTGACCGTTGATCCATGTGCCAACGTTCTGGATTGGCTTCATTACATGCCACTTCTCTCATCTAATCTGGGCCGTCAGATTTTGATCGGGTGGCTGACATGGGCCGATACCCCTTCGGCATGATTGGTATACAAAAGAGCCCTCAGCTTTTCGATGAATTAACCCGCCGTCCTTGGCCGTGGGAAACCTTTACACTAGTGTCCCTGCAATTCACAAATACGCCCCTAAACTTATATTTTGCTATAAATGTGGCCATAAAACTTGTTTATTCCATAACTCACTCATTTTGACTCCGATTTGATCCGTTCAAATTGCGTTAGCTTCATAAAATTATTGTCTGAACAGTGGCAACGTTAATTGTACCATATAGCGTAGTTTTATAATTAGATATTTGTTTAGCCTATGTTCAGTAGATTATACCTATTAACCAAAGTTAAACTAGATTATGATAGTGATTTGATTATGATACGATTTCTAAGCAAGTTATATCCTGGATTAAATTTTACTTAACTATTATGAGTATATTTCCTCATATGATGTATATTAACTAATTTATAATATAGTTTAACATTTAAATCACAATTATCTCCCATAAATCATAACCCCTTAACCGTAACTCCGAATTTAGTTGTTCTCAAACCCACGATCTCGTAGCGACACATAGATTATTATCACGCAGTTTGTTCTTATGTATGGTGTGATGTTAATTTTGTATATACCAAGTTTGTCTGTATTGCTACGTTTAGCAGTGAGGACACGTGTCATCTGAAGAGCAAGTTGGTACCTGGAAATCTCAAGTCCCAGGCAAGTTGTGCCCTTGATCACTTCTTTTTACCCAGTCATGTTCTGATTAATCATAATGATCTGCATAGGTTAATTTTGATGGGACCTAATAGGTTACCCTAGTTTGACTATCTTTATACCTTGTTCACCACTGAATATTTGGGTAGTACCTGCTATTGCTTTATGTGGATTTGGGTATAGAGATACACATTATTCATGATTATACTTTTGTTATCAGTTGTTATTTACTATTCATGATAAGATCATTATGTTAATTGGAACATGGAGCGACCACCCAGGAAAACAGTGCTACCACAAGGGTTTAATGGGACGCCCTTGGCTGATTAATTAGGAAAGCTAGTGGAAGACTACCTTACCCAAAAGGGGCAAGGGCAGTAGGGGAGTGGTCAGTGTGGGGAGGTCCTTGGTTGTTTTTGCTGCGATGGCGGTCAGGCGAGGGATCCCTGCATTGGAGCTTCCTATAAACTATAGCTGGTTTTCTGAAGCTAGTGGAACTTTGTAAAGGCCTCGTAGTGTTACCGTGCCTCGCTTCCTTGGTAGAGGTGTATGGGGCCCGTACAACCCCGTGGCAAATGGGTAACATGACTTGTGGGTAAAGATGCGCAACCTCAGCAGAGTGTAAAACTGGTATACTAGTCGTGCTCACAGTCATGAGCAGCTCGGACCCTCACATGATTAATTTATGGAACTTAAATTCAATTTGTCAAATGCATTGCATCGCAGGTGTTGTTATTACTTTTGTTGTACTACTTAATTGGGTTGGTATTTACTTATACTTAGTAATTGCTAATAAAATTTTGACCAACTTTAAAAGCAATGCTCAGCTTCAACCATCCTCTTTGGTAAGCCTTACACTTCATGAGCTCCCACCTTTGGCGAGTTCATGCACATTATTACCCACAACTTGTTGAGCTATGAACGTATGTGAGCTCACTCTTGCTGTCTCACACCCACCCACAGGTCAAGAATAGGTACCGCAGGATGAGGCGCATGGAGGATGCTGCGATGTGTTCGTGAGAGGTCTAGGTCGTCGTCTCCCAGTCAACTTTGGGTTGCTGGACCGTTGTCTCCTTATAATGTAATTATTTATTTATTTTGTATAGAACTCCTATTATATAGTAAAGTTTTGACATTCGATCATGTGCCATGATTCATCATATGTGTGAGACTTGGTCCCAACACACCTGGTGATTATGTTCGCGCCCGAGTTTTGGACCCTAAAACTCGGGTGTGACAGTAGTGGTATCAGAGGAATGTTAACTGTAGGACGAAACCTAGATAGAACTGGACAACCCTTATTTGCTTACCTCTGCTACTCTGATTCTTTTCTAACCTTTTCTTAATCTTTTCTCATCTATTTCCGCTTTACTCTGATTACTCTTACCTTTTCTTTCAAAAGACAAATGTGGATTTCACACTTTGAAATCATGTACCTAAAGTGACTTTTAGGAATAGGAGACCTACTCTTAGGAATAAAAACAAAACTATTTTTATATAGATATCTATGAACTTGAATGTTTGTTCTTATGATACTTGTTTTATTTGGATCTTTGATTGAGTGTGATGAATTGTGGAGTAATTTCCACAATTACATCTGCATATACATCTATGCATAAAGGATATTATTTATAAGATAACTAGACAATCTAGAATATCCCCATTAAAATGAATCCAGTATTCCGTATCTATCTCATCTTGACAGATTATATCTTACCTTTGGACATTCACCTTATACGACTAGTTACCCTCAATCTTAACATAAAACAATGGATTAAGCCCTGCCAAGGAATCTTCGGTACATAACCATCTAATAGCTTATTCATTCTGCCTACCAAATGATTCCCTTTGCAAAACTATCTTACCATATGCTTCTAACTCAGATGGTCAATACCAGGAAGGGAGGAGGAATTGATCTACCTGCCAATCCATATAACCGGAGGGTGTTTAGACAACAACAACAAGCAGAGATGAATCCCCCAAATCCTCCACCAGTCTGTGTTGATCCAGTTATTTCAGCCCAGATGCAAATAATGCAGCAAATGGCGGATACTATGGTAGACATGCACGCACAAATGCGACAGGAGCGTCAAGAGATGCGCCAAGAAAGAGAGGATATACGCTGGGAGATGCACCAAGAACGGGAGGAGATACGTCAAGAGAGAAGGGCGCAACAGCAACAACAACAAGCACCACTGCCTCCACCACCACCACCAGTTCCACCTCGGGACAAGCAGCGGGAATTCATGAGCCACAAACCACCAACCTTCTACAACTCCACGGATCCGCTGCAAGCAGATGACTGGCTAAAGTCCGTAGAGAAGATGCTCAACATAGCTCAGTGCTCAGACATAGAGAAAGTACTCTACGCATCAGGTCGTCTTACTGGTCCCGCTGCGGATTGGTGGGATGCGTACTGCGCTGCTCATGGTGCCGTCGACACAATTACCTGGGCAGAATTCTCTACTCAATTCAGGAATTACCATGTTCCTGCTGGGCTCATGAAGATTAAAAGAAAGGAGTTTCTATCCCTCAAGCAAGGAAGTATGTCCGTGAGTGAATATTGGGACAAATTTATTCAGTTATCTCGATATGATCCTAGGGATGTTGAGGATGATGAAAAGAAGCAGGAGCTCTTTCTGGACGGTTTAATTGGACCCTTGCAATATCAACTGGTATCGCACACATTCCCGTCCTTCTAGAGGCTACTTGACAAAGCTATTGCTGTGGAAAACAAGAGGAGTATGTTTGGAGAGAAAAGAAGGGCTGCTAACCAAGGGCAGGCTGGAAGTAGTTCCCGTCCTCGCTATACTACCACTCCAAGTACACCATCTGGTGGCAGTTCCGGACGAAAAACTCAACGGGCACCAACTGCTCCTCCGCAAGCAAGCACCCCAGCAGGACCTGTTGCTCCTAACACATCCACCAACAGGGCATGCTTCAGTGTGGACAACCGGGACACTACGCCAACTACTGTCCCAACAGGGCTGCCTACACTACACCAGCTCCAATGAAGCAAGGTCAGGCTTCGGCAGGAAAGAGTCAGCCCCTATCTATCAACCGGGGACAAAGCCCATCATGCAGAAGTAGAAGCTGAACCAGGTGAACTTGAAATTCAAGAAGAAGATCTAGTTGAAGATGAAGTAGTCGGTGAAGAAGTCAACGAACAACAAGAATAGAGATAAACATAAATGTAGATACATATGTATATTGTACTTTTTGTAAGACCTAAAATTAGTTTAGCCAGTAGTTCGTATTTTACTATTTTAGGAATAATAATAAGGTCGATTTGACCCTTTGTTTTGCTAATAAGTTATGCATCAGGCCAAGATTTCTTTGTTTGTGCATATGTTCCAAGAACAATATGAGTATACATCCTTTTTCTTACAAATCTCGAGGACGAGATTTCTATTAAGGGGGTAGGATTTGTAAGACCCAAAATTAGTAGAGAAAAAAATAATTATAAAATAAATAAACAAATATAGTATTATAGTGCTCTGGGAATTAGGTAATGAGAAAGGAAATTTGTAATAAAGACAACTATGGTTAGAGACAAATATGAGAAGGAGAATAAACTTGAACTAGTAATTTTTAAAGTAATATGGTTTATACTCCCATTTGGATTTCAATTGATACACTGGGAAACCTGAGAAATAAAGGAGTATAAATGTGAGTTTGAATAGTAGAATTTGGAATAGGAATAAAAAAGGGAGTGAAAATCTCAACTAAGTCATTTATTCCTTCTCTAAATGAATAACAAGGAAAATGGTAAATAATAGTATGGTAAGTAGTAGAAGTTGTGTTCACTAAGAAATATGAAGTTCAAAAATAAGAAGTTGAATTTGAATTGGATTTTGACTTAGAACTAGAAACAAGTATCAAGAGAAAACTAGGAAATAAAAACAAAAAGAAAAAAATGGACAGCCTCAACCTGGGTCGTTTTCTTCTCTATGGCCCAGCTCGCTCTGCGGCCCAGTTAGCCAAATCTCTTCCCCGCTGGCCTGCTTTCTCCTGTTATTTTATTTTTCTCTACTGGCGCTTACATGTGGGTCCCACACGACAGATTTCCCTTCGTCCCTATCCGAGCGCGCGACGAAGAGCAACAGAGCCGCGCTTAACGCGAGGAATCCGGCACCAGAATCACTAGGGTCGGGGGAACCTCGGGGTTGTTGCAACCACTTGGACCCTCCTCGTTGTGTATAAGTATTGGCGCACAGCATCGCCCTCTCGCCCCTGTTGAACCAGCGCCCGCACCCAAACTCCACCGTGGATGCAAACGAAGAAGTTGGTGCCGCCGCCGTGCGTCTTCATCGTTGGTGTCGACCGGTGACCGGGATCGGCTCAGAGCTGAGCGCTGCACCTAGGGGAAACATGCTCCTGTGGGTAATCATGCGCTGGGTAAATCGGAGTGGAGCAATTGCTCACCGGAGCTCGGCAGACAGCTCTGGACAGCATCCTGCCGTGGGCGGGTGCCTTCGCGGCCTACTACTCCGGTATAATCCCACCCCTAGCTTTGCCTCCCTCTTCTCCTCGCGATGCCCTAAACCACAAAAGAAATAGCGCTGGGGGACTTCGATTTGGAACTCGCCGGCATGAACGCCGCCGTCACGAGCTTGTGCCCCGCCGTGCTCAACTGTTGCCTCACGGTGGATGATGAAGCCCTCTGCATCGTCCATCTTGGGGTAGACGGTCGAGATCTCATCCGTATGCTGGTTTAGGATGATGCAACCGCAGCCGTTGATTCCAGATCGGGCGTATGGGATTAGATAATGGTCGCGTAAAACCTTGACCGTTGATCCATGTGCCAACGGTCTGGATAGGCTTCATTACATGCCACTTCTCTGATCAAATCTGGGCCACCAGATTTTGATCGGGTGGCTAACATGGGTCGATACCCCTTCGGCATGGTTGGTTTACAAAAGAGCCCTCGGCTTTTCGATGAATTAACCCACCGTCCTTGGCCTTGGGAAACCTTTACACTCGTGTCCCTGCAATTCACAAATACGCCCCTGAACTTATATTTTGTTATAAATGTGGCCATAAAAACTTGTTTATTCCATAACTCACTCATTTTGACTCCGATTTGATCCGTTCAAATTGCGTTAGCTTCATAAAATTATTGTCTGAACAGTGGCAACGTTAATTGTACCATATAGCATAGTTTTATAATTAGATATTTGTTTAGCCTATGTTCAGTAGATTATACCTATTAACCAAAGTTAAACTATATTATGATAGTGATTTGATTATGATACGATTTCTAAGCAAGTTATAACCTGGATTAAATTTTACTTAACTATTATGAGTATATTTCCTCATATGATGTATATTAACTAATTTATAATATAGTTTAACATTTAAATCACAATTATCTCAAATAAATCATAACCCCTTAACCGTAACTCCGAATTTAGTTGTTTTCAAACCCACGATCTCGTAGCGACACGTAGATTATTATTACGCAGTTTGTTCTTATGTATGGTGTGATGTTAATTTTGTATATACCATGTTTGTCTGTATTGCTACGTTTAGAAGTGAGGACACGTGTCATCTGAAGAGCAAGTTGGTACCTGGAAATCTCAAGTCCCAGGCAAGTTGTGCCCTTGATCACTTCTTTTTACCTAGTCATGTTCTGATTAATCATAATGATCTGCATAGGTTAATTTTGATGGGACCTAATAGGTTACCCTAGTTTGACTATCTTTATAACTTGTTCACCACTGAATATTTGGGTAGTACCTGCTATTCCTTTATGTGGATTTGGGTATAGAGATACACATTATTCATGATTATACTTTTGTTATCAGTTGTTATTTACTGTTCATGATAAGATCATTATGTTAATTGGAACATGGAGCGACCACCCGGGAAAACAGTGCTACCACAAGGGTTTAATGGGACGCCCTTGGCTGATTAATTAGGAAAGCTAGTGGAAGACTACATTACCCGAAAGGGGCAAGGGCAGTAGCGGAGTGGTCAGTGTGGGGAGGTCCTTGGTTGATTTTGCTGCGATGGCGGTCAGGCGAGGGATCCCTACATTGGAGCTTCCTATAAACTATAGCGGGTTTTCTGAAGCTAGTGGAACTTTGTAAAGGCCTCGTAGTGTTACCCTGCCTCGCTTCCTTGGTAGAGGTGTATGGGGCCCGTACAACCCCGTGGCAAATGGGTAACATGACTTGTGGGTAAAGATGCGCAACCTCTGCAGAGTGTAAAACTGGTATACTAGCCGTGCTCACGGTCATGAGCAGCTCGGACCCTCACATGATTAATTTATGGAACTTAAATTCAATTTGTCATATGCATTGCATCGCAGGTGTTGTTATTACTTTTGTTCTACTACTTAATTGGGTTGGTATTTACTTATACTTAGTAATTGCTAATAAAATTTTGACCAACTTTAAAAGCAATGCTCAGCTTCAACCATCCTCTTTGGTAAGCCTTACACTTCATGAGCTCCCACCTTTGGCGAGTTCATGCAGATTATTCCCCACAACTGGTTGAGCTATGAACGTATGTGAGCTCACTCTTGCTGTCTCACACCCACCCACAGGTCAAGAACAGGTACTGCAGGATGAGGCGCATGGAGGATGCTGCGATGTGTTTGTGAGAGGTCTAGGTCGTCGTCTCCCAGTCAACTTTGGGTTGCTGGATCGTTGTCTCCTTATAATGTAATTATTTATTTATTTTGTATAGAACTCCTATTATATAGTAAAGTTGTGACATTCGATCCTGTGCCATGATTCATCATATGTGTGAGACTTGGTCCCAGCGACACCTATTGATTATGTTCGTGCCCGAGTTTTGGACCCTAAAACTCGGGTGTGACAGAAGACATCAGGGTACTCACAAACTATTGGAATCCTTTCCACGGGGGACTATACCATGGAGAGGGTACAGGAATGAGTGCAACCCTGGTTGGGTAGGTACAAAGTGATTTCTCCACAAATTGGTGAGTGTATTTCAATGACTCTCGCTGTGACAACAATCAAGGAATGATGCCGCGATAACCAGTCAGTCCCCAAGATGATATCTACGCTCTCTAATCCCATGATAAGGAGGGTGGTTCCAACTATGATACTACCCAATTTTATTGGTACCTGCCGGTTGAGTTGATAGGTGGCAACCCTGCCTCCTGGTGTTGCAATCATAATGGTCCCATTTGTGTGGTGAAAAGTTAGCTGACATTTGGCACTAAATTTTGTGCTGATGAAGCTGTGTGAGGCACCAAAATCAAAAAGAATGACTGCAGGGTAATTTAAAACGAACAAAATACCGGTTATGATGGGTGCTCCCTTCGAAATGTCAGCCATTGTGGTGAAGTTCAGCCTGCCTTGCCTCACTTGCACCTTCTGCCTCCATGTCCTCTATCTCTTGATGGTGCAGGTCCAAGTGCTGGTTGGCCTCCTCTAGCTGATGTTGGGTGTTCTGGAGCTGGTCTTCCAAAACCTCAATAGTGTTCTCCCTAGCTTCCACCTGATCCTCGAGCCCTTGTATGTGGTTGGCCATCTGCTCAACCTGGAGATCCTTCTCCACTAGCTCAGTGGACAAGTCTACTACAAGGTCCTCCCTATTATCGAGGGTGATCTTGATAGACTCCACCAGGCCCATAAGCTGGGACATTGCCTCGCCTCGCAAGGCCTGTAGACGATACAGGACATTCATGCACCGAACCGTCAAGTGAGCGGTGTGTCCAGGGTAGAGAGCCCACACATCATTGGCATGGTCAACCTGATCCTTCCACATCGGGTCATCCTCTTTTTCAGCGAGGAACAAGCCGATGGGATGGGTTGACATCTCCAGAGGGTGAAATCCACAGAAAGTCGTCAACACGTGCATGGCCGTGGACTCTATAGTGTCATCGGCTCGGAAACCGAAAGACTCTGAGTCCAGCGAACGCCATCCTGGCTGTAGGGGATGAGGCTCCAAGGTCATACTCACCCTACAGCGAGGTACCCGGTGCTCCTCGAACAACTGCACCTCGTACTGGGGAGGCGTGGTATAACCTGCTCCCTATAGTACCTCCCACAAGATGAGGGGAAAACCCTCTCGTGCGATACTTTCTGTGTGGGAAAGTGCATTCCCTCCATCAGTGGGCACGTGGGAAGTCATCTGTGCAATGGTAAGTGTAAGAAAAAAAGAAAGATAACCAAAAATAGATGGTGCTAGTGCAAAAGACTAGAAGAATAAATTTCTGAGGATCCGGCCTTCCTAGGGTTAAGTGGAGATCTTCGATATAGATTTAAAATTTTATTTCGGGTGACTCTTTGTTTATGTAGCTTCTCATCAATAATGACATTTTACTAAGAGGGTAGAAAAATGATGCATGCTCGTCCTAAGTGTCCTCACATCAAGTATAGGGATATAGAAATCCCCCATTTATATCATAGCAGCCTGTACGGCATAGTCAAATAGCCACCTGGCTACCCATCTAGTATCCTAAGGCTTCACGTCCTAGGTCTATCCTTATCGTCCTAACTACTATCCAACATGGTTTCTAAGCAAGTTTTACTTTTAAAAAGGTCGGTAATTATGATTTATTGATTTCTCTAAGGTGGTACAAGCTCCGATACCAGCTGTGGCGGAACCGCCCGAATTATTCCAACTTAAGTGCCCAAGTCCCGCTTTAAGGGCAAGACCACCCTTAAAAAGGAATAACTCGTGCTGGGGAGGCGTGGTATAACCTGCTCCCTATAGTACCTCCCACAAGATGAGGGGAAAACCCTCTCGTGCGATATTGTCTGTGTGGGAAAGTGCATTACCTCCATCAGTGGGCACGTGGGAAGTCATCTGTGCAATGGTAAGTGTAAGAAAAAAAGAAAGATAACCAAAAATAGATGGTGCTAGTGCAAAAGACTAGAACAATAAATTTCTGAGGATCCGGCCTTCCTAGGGTTAAGTGGAGATCTTCGATATAGATTTAAAATTTTATTTCGGGTGACTCTTTGTTTATGTAGCTTCTCATCAATAATGACATTTTACTAAGAGGGTAGAAAAATGATGCATGCTCGTCCTAAGCGTCCTCACATCAAGTATAGGGATATAGAAATCCCCCATTTATATCATAGCAGCCTGTACGACATACTCAAATAGCCACCTGGCTACCCATCTAGTATCCTAAGGCTTCACGTCCTAGGTCTATCCTTATCGTCCTAACTACTATCCAACTTGGTTTCTAAGCATGTTTTACTTTTGAAAAGGTCGGTAATTATGATTTATTGATTTCTCTAAGGTGGTACAAGCTCCGATACCAGCTGTGGTGGAACTGCCCGAATTATTCCAACTTAAGTGCCCAAGTCCCGCTTTAAGGGCAAGACCACCCTTAAAAAGGAATAACTCGTGAGTCCTTCGGATCTAGTCTGACAAGGCCACTAACAGGATCAAGTACCACATACTCACTTGAAGGTGAGGCACAGAGAAAAATACAATAAAGCATAAAACCATAATTGAAAGTACTTAAGGTTATTACATCATCATCAGAGTTTCAAAAGCAGTAACCATTGTTCTCGATGCAGCGAAAAATAAATAACGATGAAATAAAGGGAGGATGGGGAAGCCTGGCCCATCACTCCTCATGCTCCTCTCCTGCTGAGGCAGGGTCCCACTCGATTGTCTAGCCCGGTGGCAGGGTGGACGGCCAAGTCACTCCAGCAACCATATCATCCAGAGTACCTGTAAAAATTGTGCCACAAGTGTGGCGGAACCACCCGAATTATTCCAACTTAAGTGCCTAAGTCCCACCTTAAATGCTAGACCACACTTAAATAGAAATAAAACGTCAGTCCCTCAGATCTAGTCCGACGAGGCCACCAACAGGATCAAGTACCACGTACTCACTCGAAGGTGAGGCACAAAGCAAATACAATAAAGCATAAAACCATACATTGAGGAGAATTTAATTTATTACAACATCATTGGAGTTTACCAAAAGCAGTGATTGTTGTTCAGAATGCAGCAGAATATAACTAACGGTAAATAAACGGAGGGATGGGGAAGCCTGGCCCATCACTCCTCATGCTCCTCCTCTACCGAGGTAGGGTCCCACTCGACTGTCCAACCCGGTGGCAAGATGGACGGCCAAGTCACTCCAGCAACCATGTCCTCTAAAGAACCTGTAAAAAATATGCCACAAGCAAGGCTGAGTATACTAATACTCAGCTAGACTTATCCGGTGTGAGGAGTCTACTCCTCTACCTCTAGACATGCAGCTGTTTGGCTGAGCGGTTTGGTTTGCCAAAAGCACTAGCTAAGTCTACAATCAAATTTTAGCTTATCAAGTTTTAGTGTGACTCTCTTAAGACTAAATGTGTACCTAGCTAATCATACATGGTATCAAACATTTAGCAATCAACCTATTTTGCCAAGTCAACACATTTCCACTTGTTACTCAATGTAGCAGCATGGATCAAGCAGTCTCATTAGCTGCGAGAAGCAGACGATTCGAATCGAGTTTTTAAACCTTGCAAGGTAAACCTAAACACACGATGTGGCGAGGCACTCCGTCCCCACACACATCAACCGTCCCCATCGATTCCCTGGCAACAGATCAGGGCTCACCGCCTTGGCGTATAATGCCTCACTGACCCCGACTGCCATCATGCAGTGACCGCACTTGTACCCACCATAACCGGAATGGGAGACCACGTCTCAGGTCGCGTGAGGGGTAAAGTCTGCGGGCAGGTTCACTCAGGTACTAGGCTTACCGATTTACCATATTTCTCGGCATATGTTTAGTACGTTCAAACGCTTGACACACGGTACCACACCTTAATCCTTATTCCAATTTCCGTCTCATAGACAACCAATCCCCATGGATCGTTGTCCACAGACCAACATCATTACTGTATGAAAATGGATACAACCAATTTCTTGACCTCGCGCGAGTGCTAGAAAAATCACTCGACTTCTACCGAGATCCCTAATTAGTAAAGCAGCTACTCGACCTAGCATACTAGTATCCATTACAAGGGAAAACTTGAGTTCATGCAACTAAGGTTTCAGTCAACTCCTACACTTAAGTGCACAGTACAAGCCTACAAACATTAAGTACAGTAAAATAACATATAGAATAGGTTATGCATAAAATCGGGGCTTGCCTTCCAAAGCCGGGGCAGGCAGATCCTCGATGGCAGGCTCTGATGCTGGCTCCTGGGCTACCTCCTGAGCAACTCCTTGCTCCGGAACGAGGATGTACTCCCCGTCAGCGAGATTACAGTCTATCGGATGCAATGAATAAGATATATGCATATTAATGGCATGGTAATTTGTAAAGACTATGCATAGTAGAACAGTACTAAATTTAGTGGTACTCTAGGGTTTCCTTTGGTTCTCCTTAAGGGTTTTATACATTCATTTTAGGGTCTTGAATAAAACTTAAAATTTCAGTCATCCTTTAGAGGTTGGGTTTGGCTCTTGGAAGATTTAAGGTTGCACTCCACTATTCTCTCCACATTCCTTATTTTTACTTTCAATTAAGTTTCTTAGTGAGTGCTTTTACATTGCCATGGCAAGTTAACATCTTCCAAAAATGTTATAAAAATTACAGTGGGTAAATATTGACCTCTGTGGGTTATCCTAAAAATTTTGAGGTTGAAATTATTTCAGATGCTCATTGTGTAAAATTAACAAAAGTAAGGGTAAAAGAGCACTTTACACTATAGCTCTAATTTCTGTGAGGTTTCTGGGTCAACATTTATTTTTGCCAAGATTCCTAGGGAATAATAGGTCTTTGTGTTAAAAATCATAGAAAAAGGTCTACTGGCTATTTAGTTGAAATTTTCTAAAGTTAAATGCCAAAGAGGTACTTATAACTAACTTGTTATTTGAAAAATGTCAAACAACAGAACTTACATTTTTTCTAGATTCATAATAACATATTATGAGTTATCCCAAGGTTTGGGGTGGTTTCTCCTCAGGATTATTTTTCTAAGTTTTCATTGTTTTCATGAAATAAAAGGTATCTCATTTCTTTTGTACTAACCAAGGGTCTAACAAAACTTTCCAGTGAACTATACTAAATAAGTGAGCTAGCAAAAATGTGGTTGCCCCTGGTTCTTATTTTAAACTACCTTTTCTATTTTCTTTAACTTTGGGCCAAAATGAGTTTAAATGGTAAACCCTTCCTTAATTTGGTGTACTGAGTTTATTATTTTTAAACAGGCTAGGTAGTGGTTTAGTACCTCTGTGATTTTTCTTAACCCTAGTCTAACAGTGTAGCTATTTTCCCCTTTTTTATTTAGCTTTTGGCCAATTTACTATTTAAATCAAAACTTTAAAATCTTCTGCAAGACTTAGGGTGTTTTGTATTTTTCCTAAGCAGTTCACATTATTCAAAACCTAGCAAAATTGGTTTGACTAAATTTGGTTGAATAAAACTGAAGTTATGAATTTTACATGTTCTGTTTGTATTTAAATGAATAATGTTTTAAAGGTTTTCTGAAAAGCCAGTTTAGACCGAGGACCCTGGGTTTTTTCCTTAACCAACTCTTTCACTTATGCCCTTGCACAACTATTCCTCTGAGTCTCTAACCATTCAAAAAAAACCCTGACTTCTTTTCCTTCCTCCCCAAGGTCCCTCCCCCTTTTAAATAGTAACCGCGGAAATAAACAAAGTGGCGCGGCTTAACAGCGGCGAGGGAGGTCCGGCGAAGGGTGGGGTTAGCTTCGGGAAGTCCTTGCGGTCACGTCGAGGTACGACTCGTCGTCGGTGATGGCCGGAATCGGTCGGGCCACACGCGCAGGCGGTCGGGCTCGTCGGCGGCGTGTGCTCCGGCCTGCTCACGGCGGTAGGGTTCAATCCAAGGGCACAAGGAGCTTCACGGAGTTCTAAGGAGTCTACCCGTGCAAGGAATCGAAGAAAAACTCACCGTGGAGTTCGGTCTACGTACGCCGGTGATCTGGTGAAGTCCGGCGACGCTGATCTGGTGTCTCCGGCGAGGTAGAGCTCGATTCCTGGCTCCGGGAGCTTCACCGAGACACGTAGAGGCTAGCTCGAGGGTCAGACGGGGCGGGGAATGACTAGGGTGGCTGGTCTACGGTGGTCGGTTCTCGGGTGGCCGCTGGCACGCCGTGCGCAGAGCAATCGCCGGTGAACTGGCTCTCCGGCGAGGTTGAGAGCGAGCGGGGGCGTACGATTGAAGCCTCGGTTGGCTTTATAGGCGCAGGTGCGGGCGGGGGCACGGGTTTGGCTTGGCACGGCATGGTGCACGCAGGGTCGAGCGCCGGGGCGTGCTCTTGCGCGCCAGAACGCGTCGAACACGTGGGCGTTTGTTTATGCCTCTGTTCAAACGTTTGCAGAGATCGCAAATGTGCAAATCTTGCCATGAGTCTTGCGCAGATCTCTTCCTGGCACCTAGGGCTAGCTCTTATGTGTGACTTCCAATGGGAGATACGCCCTAGTTCAGAAGATTTGCGGACGCCAAATCGGGGCTGACACACTATTCACCCCAAGACAAAAGGGATGTGAAATCATGTCAAACGGTTTTGGCTCGGGTTCAAATTTTTCCAGTGGGTTCCTTAGGTAGTTTGGCTACTTTTTTCTATTTTGACCAAGTGGTTTTGGCGCCATTAACTAGGTGAACACTTCTGATCTTTAGATTAGGGTTCATTTTTGACTTAGAGAAAATGTGAGTGACTCTTTAGTGTTCTCCACTTGGGGGCTGATTTTAAGTTCTTTAAGGGATCTTTTTGTAAGGTTTCCCTTGCTAAATTTTGTAGATATGTTAATGTACTTAAACTTTGGTTAAGGGTTTAAGTCATGAAATGTTCATTTGCTTATCTTTTCCATTAATCCAGTGTTTGGGGCTAATGGCTCAAGAAGGGGGGTCTAGGGTTTTAACCTCTTTTGTTCAATGTGATAATTGCATAAAATTCTTGGGTAATGCTTCTATCATGAACCTTTCTTAGTTAAACCCATGGTTTCCAAGGTTTTGGGTGCTCTTCCTTCTTTACTTAAACACATGTGATAACAAGTCATAAGTGTATGTATGGAAGCCAGGGCCTTGGGTAACACCTGGGGTGTTACAGCCCTCCCCCCTTAAAGGAATCTCGTCCCGAGATTTGGGTAGGGATCCTTTAGAGGGGTACCAAGAAGGTGTGTTTGTGTGTTGTAGTTTTTTTAACCAAGTTGTTCTAATTAACTGCTCTTCGAATGTCATTCTCTTTGCAACTTCAGAAGGAAGTCCTTTTAGAGTTATTTTCAAAACTTACTCTACTCTTAACAACTAAGTTTTTCTTATATTTAGATTCAAAGGGCAGGTGGGGGTGGGGTTTTGGGTTACGTACCGACTCCTTTAGGCTGAAAGTCGAGGAAGCGAGAACGTAGAAAATCCTCAGTCTCCCACGTAGCCTCTTCACCTGAATGGTGGCTCCACTAAACCTTATACATCTTGATCGACCTTGCCCGAGTTGATCTCTCCTTTTGGTCCAATACCTTGACGGGGTGCTCTTGATAAGACAAGTCTAGTTTTATCTCCAATTCTGGTTCCAGTAGCACTTTCGTGGGTAAGCGGACACACTTCCGTAGCTGAGATACATGGAATACATCACGAACGGCTGATAGATGAGGTGGCAACTTCAATTGATATGCTACAGGTCCACAAATCTCTTTGATTTCGTAGGGCCCAATGTAGCGAGGAGCTAACTTGCCCTTGATTCCAAATCTCTGAACACCTTTTGTGGGTGACACCTTAAGATAAACATGATCTCCCACTTCAAATTGTAGAGGCTTCCTCCTCTTGTCATGATAACTCTTTTGTCTGGCCTGAGCAGCTTCTAGATTCTTCTTAATGACTCTGACCTTCTCCTCGGATTCAAGTACCAGGTCAGGTCCAAATATTTCCCTCTCTCCAGCTTGTGACCAATTTAGCGGGGTCCTACACCTTCTCCCATACAAGGCCTCAAACGGTGCCATCTTTAGGCTGGACTGGTAGCTGTTGTTATAAGAGAATTCTGCCAAAGAAAGGCCCTTATCCCAATTCTTCCCATAGTGCAACACACATGCCCTCAACATGTCTTCCAAAATCTGATTCACCCTTTCTATCTGACCATCTGTTTGAGGATGGTATGCTGAGCTTCTTATTACATGGGTCCCAAGTGATTCTTGCAGTTGCTGCCAGAAACGTGATACGAACGGTGCTCTTCTGTCTGACACAAGAGTCCTTGGTATTCCATGCAAATGAATTATCTTGTCAATATAAATTTCTGCATACTTCTCTGCCCTGTGGGTGGTATGCACTGGGAAGAAATGAGCTGTCTTGGTCAACATATCCACAATGACCCAAATAGAATCGTGGTGCCGGGATGTGTTGGGTAAACCTACAATAAAATCCATCTAAATATCCTCCCATTTCCAAGCTGGTACGGGAAGAGACTGTAAGGTACCGGCTACCTTCAAATGACTAGCTTTGACTCTCTGGCAAGTGTCGCAATCTGATACAAACTTAGCAATTTTCCTCTTCATTCTGGTCCACCAGTACAAGGATCTGAGATCATGATACATCTTGTTACTGCCGGGTGCATGGAAAATTTGGAAAGGTGAGCTTCATCCAATATTTTCTTTCTGAGCTCGGGATTCTTAGGAACAACCAATCGGTCTCCAAACCATAGAATTCCCTTGCTGTCCTGACGGAAGCATTTGTACTTATCCACCTTCTGTTCGATCATTTCCTTAATGACTTGAACACCCTTGTCACCAATATGTGCCATGACTATTTGCTCATGTAAAGTGGGCTCCACTAAGAAATAACTCAAGGTACCTGAGGAAACAACTTCCATGTTTAGCTTGCACAACTCGTCACATAGAGTGGCGATCTTAGAGTCCATAGTTACACAGTTGCACTGGGCTTTCCGACTTAAGGCATCTGCTACCACATTGGCCTTGCCCGGATGGTAATGCACTTCCAAATCATAGTCCTTGATTAATTCCAACCATATTCTCTGCCTCATATTAAGATCTGCCTGAGTAAAAATATAATTGAGACTCTTGTGATCAGTATAGATATTACAATGAGCTCCCATCAAGTAATGTCTCCATATCTTCAGAGCATGACCTACGGCTACTAACTCCAGATCATGTGTGGGGTAGTTCTGCTCATGAGGCCTGAGTGCTCGGGACACATAGGCAATAACTCAGTTGTCTTGCATCAAGACACATTCCAATCCAGTGCCGGAAGCATCGCAATAAACCTCAAAAGATTTCGTGTTGTCAGGCTGTGCTAGCACGGGTCCTGTCGTCAGATGCTGCCTCAATGTATGAAAGGCATCCTCACATTTATGACTCCATTCGTACTTTACTCCTTTCTTCAACAATTTAGTCATCGGCTTGGCAATCCTGGAGAAATCCGGAATGAATCGCCGATAATATCCTGCCAATCCCAGAAAACTCCAAATCTGCCGTACAGTGGTAGGAGGCTTCCAATCAATCACTTCTTGTACATTCTCAGGATCGACTGATACCCCATCCTGAGAAATGGTGTGACCCAAAAATTTGATTTCCCTCAGCCAAAAATCACATTTGGACAACTTGGCATATAAACGATGATCACGCAGTCTCTGGAGTACTGTATGGAAGTGCTTGACATGATCGTCTTCATTCTTTGAGTATACCAAGATATCGTCAATGAAGACCACTACAAATTTATCCAGCTCTGGCATGAATACTGAGTTCATCAAATACATGAAATAAGCCGGGGCATTGGTCAGCCCGAAAGACATCACCAAGTACTCATAAAGCCCATATCGGGTAGAGAAAGCTGTCTTCGGAATATCACTGGCCCTGATCTTGATCTGATGGTAGCCAGAGCGAAGGTCTATCTTGGAAAATACCTTGGCTTCCACCAACTGATCAAACAATACATCAATGCGGGGCAACAGATACTTATTTTTGATTGTCACCGCATTGAGAGGGCGGTAATCAACACATAATCTCATACTCTCATCTTTCTTCTTCATGAACAAGGCTGGACATCCCCATGGTGATGTACTTGGGCGAATGAATCCCTTGTCCAACAAATCTTGTAATTGCTTTTTCAATTCTACTAGCTCTGCTGGAGGCATCCTGTAGGGTCTCTTGGATATAGGTGCAGTTCCGGGTTGCAACTCAATTGCAAACTCTATGTCTCTGTTGGGTGGCATCCCTGGTAATTCATCTGGAAAAACATCTAGGTATTCACAGACCACTGGAATCCTTTCGACGGGTGATTCTATCATGGTGAAGGCACAGGAACGGGTACAACCCTGGTTAGGCAAATACAACATAATGTCACCACAAGTCGGTGAATGTATCTCAATGGCCCTTGCTGCAATATCAATCACTGCCTGATGCCTTGATAACCAGTCAGTTCCTAATATGATATCCACACTGTCCAATCCCAAAATGAGGAGGGTGGTTTTAATTACAAGACTACCAAATTTTATAGGCACATGCCTGTTGATTTGATAGGTGGCAACCCTGCCTCCGGGTGTTGAAATGGTAATACCCCCATTGGTGTGATGGAAAGGTAACTGGCATTTGGCACTAAATTTTGCACTGATAAAACTGTGTGATGCACCAGAATCAAAAAGAATGATTGCAGGATAATTCAAAATGGAAAAGATACCAGTCATGATGGGTGCTCCCTCTCGAATGTCAGCCATGGTGGTGAAGTTCAGCCTGCCTTGCCTCACTTGCACCTTCTGCCTCTTGCCTTGGTTCTGATTGGAATTCTGCCCCTGCCTCTGCTGGTTCTTGGGACAATTCTTTGCGTAGTGTCCAGTGTTGCCACAAGTGAAACATCTGTTGTCATTGGCCTGACGGTACTGCTGCTGTGACTGATTGTTGTTCCTCTGAACTGGGGGCTGAGAGCGGTTGGGTGCCTGCTGTTGCTGTGGTCGGATCACCCAACGTCCTTACTGCTGTTGAGGTCCCCTGTTCTGAGTGTCAGACACAATCCTGAAGTGCTGAGGCCGAGCTGAAGGTCCTGCCACAGGGGTCTTCCTCTTCTTTTCTGTCTTGCGGGTTGTGATGTAGTCTTCCTGAGAAATGGCCATGTTGACTAACTCATTGTAGTTGTTGGCCCTGACTGTATTGAGACGGTCGCAGCGCTTAGTACTGAGGCCTCTCCTGAACCTGTCCCTTTTCTTATCATCGGTGTCAACATGATAGCCTACGTACTGACACAGGTCATTGAAAGCCTGAGCGTACTGCAACACAATATGATTCCCCTGAGTAAGTGCCAGAAATTCATTTAGCTTGCCGTCCATGATGCCTGCTGGTATGTGATGCCCTCTGAATGCTGCCTTAAATTCTCTCCATTCCACCACATGATCAATTGGCTGCATAGCGAGAAAGTGATCCCACCAAGTCCGCGCGGGTCCGCGAAGCTGCTGTGTGGCGAACCGGACCTTAGCCACATCTGAACAAACTCCATTAACAGTGGGAATTTGGATTCCACTACCCTGAGCCATACATCAGCATCAAGTGGATCCTCTGCCCGAGTGAACAACGGCGGTTGAGTGCTGAGGAACTCCTGATAAGTGGCCGCTGCTGGGGGACGCTGATGGTGATCACCACCACCATAGTGCTGAGGTGGCGGCTGACGCTGAGCCAACTGTCGCAGAATCTCATTCTGCCGAGCCATCAGTTCTTGCATGGTAGGAGGTTGTGGCAGTGGTGGAGGAATGCGCTCATTCTGTCCACGGCGCGCTCTTCCTGCCATCTGAAAATTTAGGATGCTCTCACTATCATACTTTTGACATCATGGTTCATACATGGTAAAAGATTTGAAAAGACAAGGTTTGCAGAATGCCAACATTTTCCTTGCATTTTTCATAAAAGATACGACATGACATAAAACTTTCTTCATAAGTAAAAGTTGACATCATCCATCATCCATAATTCCAAAAGAGTTTGCTACTGGTTACATCAGTGCTCAAAAGACTCAACTCTGTCTAGCCTAGTACACCAATGGTGCAAAAGCTAAGCTAGATTTGAGGAGTCCTATCGCCACACACTTCTAAACTTATCCATGTAACCTAATGAGCAAACGAGGCAACGCTTGACTCGGGGGAAGGTGGTCTCCCTGAGCCAGCAGTGTCCAGGCTGGATGCGGGCTCCGGCTCCACTGCTCCCTCGATGTCAACATCCTCGTTGGCCTCCATGTCCTGAATCTCCTGATGGTGCATATCCAAGTGTTGGTTAGCTTCCTCAAGTTGCTACTGAGTGTTCATAAGCTGATCCTCGAGAACCTCGATGGTGTTCTCCCTAGCTCCTACTAGATCCTCAAGCTCTTGGATCTGGGTGGCCATCTGCTCCACCTGGAGGTCCTTTTCCACCATCTCAGTGGATAGGTCTACCACAAGGTCCTCCCTGTTATCCAGGGTGATCTTGGTAGCGTCCACCAAGCCCATTAGCTGAGACATTGCCTCTCCTCGCACCGCTTGCAGGCGGTACAGGGCATTCATGCATCGCGCCGTCAGCTGAGCAGTCTGCCCTGGGTAAAGAGCCCACACATCCTTGGCATGCTCCACTCGATCCTTCCACATTGGGTCGTCCTCCTTTTCAGCGGGGAACAAACCAATGGGATGAGTGGACAGCTCCAAGGGGTGAAAGCCACAAAAGGTCGTCAGCCCATGGAGAGCAATGGCCTCAATAGTATCTTCAGCCCGGTATCCGAAAGATTCAGAGTCCAATGAATGGCAGCCTGGCTGCAAGGGATGAGGCTCCAACGTCATCCTCACCCTACAGCGGGGCACCCGGTGCTCCTCGAACAGCTGCACCACGTACTGGGGAGGCGTCGTATAACCGGCTCCCTGCAGCACCTCCCACAAGAAGCGGGGAAAACCCTCTCGTGCAAGTCCGTCCGTGTGGGAATGTGTGTTCCCTCCTTCCGAGGATTCGTGAGAAGTCATCTGCGTAAGGGTAAGCGTAAGCGAAAAGAAAAAGAATTATAAAAATAAAGGGGATCAGTGCTTGGCTTTTCTAAGGTTACGTCGAGGTCACGGAGTGCACTTAATCTTTTATTATCGTGCCTCATAGCATTTAAGGTTCTTGACCAATTACCAAGTAGTTTGAAATAATTGATGCATGCGACCTCACATCAACCTATAGGGAATAGGGAAATCCCCATCCCTGATAGTAGCCTGTAGGGCTCACTCCAATGGCCACCTAGCTACCCTTCTATTATCCTAAGGCTTCACACTCTATGTTCATCCCTATCGCCCTGCCGATGTATCCAACATGGGTTGCTAACAAGTTTTACCTTTCAAAAAGATGGTAATTACGGTTTATTGATTCCTCTATGGTGGTACAAGCTCCGATACCACCTATGGCGGAACCGCCCGAATTATTCCAACTTAAGTGCCTAAGTCCCACCTTAAAGGCTAGACCACACTTAAATAGGAATAAAATGTCAGTCCCTCGGATCTAGTCTGACGAGGCCACCAACAGGATCAAGTACCACATACTCACTCGAAGGTGAGGCACAGAGCAAATACAATAAAGCATAAAATCATACATTGAGGAGAATTTAATTTATTACAACATCATTGGAGTTTACCAAAAGTAGTGATTGTTGTTCGGAATGCAGCGGAATATAACTAACGGTAAATAAACGGAGGGATGGGGAAGCCTAGCCCATCACTCCTCATGCTCCTCCTCTGCCGAGGTAGGGTCCCACTCGACTGTCCAACCCGGTGGCAAGATGGACGGCCAAGTCACTCCAGCAACCATGTCCTCTAAAGAACCTATAAAAAAATATGCCACAAGCAAGGCTGAGTATACTAATACTCAGCTAGACTTACCCGGTGTGAGGAGTCTACTCCTCTACCTATAAACATGCAGTTGTTTGGCTGAGGGGTTTGGTTTGCCAAAAGCCCTAGCTGAGTCTACAATCAAATTTTAGCTTATCAAGTTTTAGTGTGACTCTCTTATGACTAAATGTGTACCTAGCTAATCATACATGGTATCAAACATTTAGCAATCAACATCTTTTGCCAAGTCAACACATTTCCACTTGTTACTCAATGTAGCAGCATGGATCAAGCAGTCTCATTAGCTGCGAAAAGCAGACGATTCGTATCGAGTTTTTAAACCTTGCAAGGTAAACCTAAACACACGACGTGGCGAGGCACTCTGTCCCCACACACATCAACCGTCCCCATCGATTCCCTGGTAACAGATCAGGGCTCACCGCCTTGGCGTACAATGCCTCACTGACCCCGACTGCCGTCGTGCAGTGACCGCACTTGTACCCACCATAACCGGAATGGGAGACCACCTCTTAGGTCGCGTGAGGGGTAAAGTCTGCGGGCAGGTTCACTCAGGTACTAGGCTTACCGATTTACCATATTTCTTGGCATATCTTTAGTACGTTCAAACGCTTGACACACGGTACCACACCTTAATCCTTATTCCAATTTCCGTCTCGTAGACAACCAATCCCCATGGATCGTTGTCCACAGACCAACATCATTATGGTATGAAAATGGATACAACCAATTTCCTGACCTCGCGCGAGTGCTAGAAAAATCACTCGACTTCTACCGAGATCCCTAATTAGTAAAGGAGCTACTCGACCTAGCATACTAGTATCCATTACTAGGGAAAACCTGAGTTCATGCAACTAAGGTTTCAGTCAACTCCTACATTTAAGTGCACAGTACAAGCCTACAAACATTAAGTACAGTAAAATAGCATATAGAATAGGTTATGCATAAAACCGGGGCTTGCCTTCCAAAGCTGGGGTAGGCAGATCCTCGATGGCAGGCTCTGGTGCTGGCTCCTGGGCTACCTCCTAAGCAACTCCTTGCTCCGAAACGAGGATGTACTCACCGTCAGCGAGATTACAGTCTATCAGATGCAATGAATAAGATATATGCATATTAATGGCATGGTAATTTGTAAAGGCTATGCATAGTAGAACAATACTAAATTTAGTGGTACTCTAGGGTTTCCTTTGGTTCTCCTTAAGGGTTTTATACATTCATTTTAGGGTCTTGAATAAAACTTAAAATTTCAGTCATCCTTTAGAGGTTGGTTTTGGCTCTTGGAAGATTTAAGGTTGCACTCCACTATTCCCTCCACATTCCTTACTTTTACTTTCAATTAAGCATCTTAGTGAGTGCTTTTACATTGCCATGACAAGTTAACATCTTCCAAAAATGTTATAAAAATTACAATGGGTAAATATTGACCTCTGTGGGTTATCCTAAAAATTTTGAGGTTGAAATTAATTCAGATGCTCATTGTGCAAAATTAACAAAAGTAAGGGTAAAAGGGCACTTTACACTATAGCTCTAATTTCTGTGAGGTTTCTGGGTCAACATTTATTTTTGCCAAGATTCCTAAGGAATAATAGGTCTTTGTGTTAAAAATTATAGAAAAAGGTCTACTGGCTATTTAGTTGAAATTTTCTAAAGTTAAATGCCAAAAAGGTACTTATAACTAACTTGTTATTTGAAAAATGTCAAACAACAGAACTTACATTTTTTCTAGATTCATAATAACATATTATGATTTATCCCAAGGTTTGGGGTGGTTACTCCTCAGGATTATTTTTCTAAGGTTTTTGTAAGTTTTCATTGATTTCATGAAATAAAAGGTATCTCATTTCTTTTCTACTAACCAAGGGTCTAACAAAATTTTCTAGTGAACTATACTAAATAAGTGAGCTAGCAAAAATGTGGTTGCCCGTAGTTCTTATTTTAAACTAGCTTTTCTATTTCCTTTAACTTTGGGCCAAAATGAGTTTAAATGGTAAACCCTTCCTTAATTTGGTGTACTGAGGGGTTTATTATTTTTAAACAGGCTAGGTAGTGGTTTAGTACCTTTCTGATTTTTCTTAACCCTAGTCTAATAGTGTAGCTATTTTTTCCTCTTTTATTTAGCTTTTGGCCAGTTTACTATTTAAATCAAAACTTTAAAATCTTCTACAAGACTCAGGGTATTTTGTATTTTTCCTAAGCAGTTCACATTATTCAAAACCTAGCAAAATTGGTTTGACTAAATTTGGTTGAATAAAACTGAAGTTATGAATTTTACAAGTTCTGTTTGTATTTAAATGAATAATGTTTTAAAGGTATTCTGAAAAGCCAGTTTACACCGAGGACGCTGGGTTTTTTTCCTTAACCAACTCTTTCACTTATGCCCCTGCGCAACTATTCCTCTAAATCTTTGACCATTCAAACCCCCCTCCCTGACTTCTTTTCCTTCCTCCCCAAGGTCCCTCCCCCCTTTTAAACAGTAACCGCAGAAGTAAATAGGGTGGCGCGGCTTACCGGCGGCGAGGGAGGTCCGGCGAAGGGCGGGGTTAGCTTCGGGAAGTCCTTGCGGTCACGTTGAGGTACGACTCGTCGTCGGTGATGGCCGAAATCGGTCGGGCCACGCGCGCAGGCGGTCGGGCTCGTCGGCGGCGTGTGCTCCAGCCTGCTCACGGCGGTAGGGTCAATCCAAGGGCAATCGCCGTGCGCAGAGTAATCGCCGGTGAACTGGCGCTCCGGCGAGGTTGAGAGCGAGCGAGGGCGTATGGTTGAAGCCTCGGTTGGCTTTATAGGCGCGGGCGTGGGCGGGGGCACGGGTTTGGCTTGGCGCGGCGCGGTGCGCGCAGGGTCGAGCGCCGGGGCGTGCTCTGGCGCGCCAGAACGCGTCGAACACGTCGGTGTTTGTTTCTGCCTCAGTTCAAATGTTTGCAGAGATCGCAAACATGCGAATCTTGCCATGAGTCTTGCGCAGATCTCTTCCTGGCACCTAGGGCTAGCTCTTATGTGTGAGTTCCAATGGGAGATACGCCCTAGTTCAGAAGATATGCGGACGCCAAATCGGGGCTGTCACACTGTTCACCCCAAGACAAAAGGGATGTCAAATCATGTCAAACGGTTTTGGCTCGGGTTCAAATTTTTCCAGTGGGTTCCTTAGGTAGTTAGGCTCCTTTTTCTATTTAGACCAAGTGATTTTGGCGCCATTAACTAGGTGAACAGTTCTGATCTTTAGATTAGGGTTCATTTTTGACTTAGAGAAAATGTGAGTGACTCTTTAGTGTTCTCCACTTGGGGGCTGATTTTAAGGTCTTTAAGGAATCTTTTTGTAAGGTTTCCCTTGCTAAATTTTGTAGATATGTTAATGTACTTAAACTTTGGTTAAGGGTTTAAGTCATCAAATGTTCATTTGCTTATCTTTTCCATTAATCCAGTGTTTGGGGCTAATGGCTCAAGAAGGGGGGTCTAGGGTTTTAACCTCTTTTGTTCAAGGTGATAATTGCATAAAATTCTTGGGTAATGCTTCTATCATGAACCTTTCTTAGTTAAACCCATGGTTTCCAAGGTTTTGGGTGCTCTTCCTTCTTTACTTAAACACATGTGATAACAAGTCATAAGTGTATGTATGGAGCCAGGGCCTTGGGTAACACCTGGGGTGTTACAGCAAGCAAGGCTGAGTATACTAATACTCAGCTAGACTGACCCGGTGTGATGAGTCTACTCCTCTACCTCTAGACCATGCAGTTGTTTGGGTGTGGGGTTTGATTTGCCAAAAGCAATAGCTGAGTATAAAAACCAATTTTTGCTTTTCAAGTTTTAGTGTAATCCTTTAGACTAGATGAGTACCTAGCTATTCATACATGGTATCCAACATTATTGCAATCAACAGCTTTTGAATGTCACCTCATTCCACTTCTTACTCAATGTAGCAGCATGGATCAAGCAGTCTCATTAGCTGCGAGAAGCAGACGATTCGAATCATGTTTTTAACCCTTGCAAGGTAAACCTAAACACACGACATGGCGAGGCATTCCGTCCCCACACATATCAACCATCCCCATCGATTCCCCGTCAACAGAAAGAGGCTCACCGCCTTGGCGTACAATGGCTCACTGACCCCGACTGCCGTCGTGCAGTGACCGCACTTGTACCCACCATAACCGGAATGGGAGACCACGTCTCAGGTCTCGTGAGGAGGTCAATCTGCGGGCAGGTTAACTCAGGTACTAGGCTTGCCGATTTACCATATTTCAGGGCATGTGTTTAGTACGTTCAAACGCTTGACACACGGTACCACACCTTAATCCTTATTTCAATTTCCATCTCGTAGACAATGCATCCCCATGGATCATTGTCCACAGACCATCATCATTCCGATATAAAAATGGATACAATCAATTCTTGACCTCGCGCGAGTGCTAGAAAACTCAATCGACTTCTACCGAGATACCTAATTAGTAAAGCAGCTATTCCACCTAGCATTCTAGTATTCATCTCAAAGGAATCCTGAGTTCATACAGCTAGGGTTTCAGACAACTCCTACACTTAAGTGCACAATACAAACCTACAATCATTAAGTGCAGTAAAATAGCATATATAACGGTTATGCATAAAACCGGGGCTTGCCTTCAAATGCTGGGGTGGGGAGGTCCTCAGTGGCAGGCACTGGTGCTGGCTCCTGGACTCCCTCCTAAGCAACTCCTTGCTCAGGAATTAGTACGTACTCTCCGTCAGCGAGGTTACAATCTATCGAAGGCAATGAATAAGATACATGTATGTTAATGATATGCAAATTTAGTAAACACGATGTATGGTGAAGCAACCATAAGGTAGTGGGTAAACTAAGGTTTCTTTATCGTATGATGTTCTTAGTGTTTTACACTGACCTGGTCTAGGGTTTGAGTGGAATTAGGACTTTGGTCATCCCTTAAAGTTTTAGGGGGCACTTAGGAAGGTCTGTTTGTAGCGGTGTGTGTAACAGTCCTTCCTTTCACTAATTCTCCTTTTCCACTCATGCTTTTTAAGGTGGGTTTCAACTACCCTAGTGATTTTAACTTCTCTAAAAAATTCTAAAAATTACAGTGGATTAACATTGGTCACTGTAGTCTATTTTATAAATTTGAGGTTAAGGATAATTAGGATGAAATCTAGGCAAAAATAACAAAAGTGAGGGTAGAGGGTCACTTGGTACTACAACTCTGGTTTAGATGAGGGTTCTGTACTAAAAGTTATTTTTGCTAGCATCTGTGGGTAATAACATGCTTCTGTGCCAAAAATCACAGTGGTGACTCAATGGTTATTTAGTTGTGATTTTCTAAAGTTTAATGCCAAAAAGACACTTATAACTAATTTGCTATTTGGAAAATATCAAACAAAAGAACTTTTATTTTTCCTAGATTCATACTAGCATAATAGTAGTTATTCCTATGGTTGGGGTGGTTCCTCCTTAGGATTATTTTCTATGATTTTTCTAAGTTCTCACTATTTTCATTAAATAAAAGGTGGTGTATTATCTTTGTACTAAGTGAGGGTTCAACAAATTTTTCTTATGAACTACATCACCTAAGCAAGTTAGGAAATATATGGTTGCCCTCTGGTCCTCATTTTAAATCCCCTTTTGCATTTTCTTAAGGTTTGGGCCAATACAAGTTTTAATGGATAATCTTTCCTTAACCTAGTATACTGGGTGTTTAACATTTTTAAACAATGTAGTTACCAGTTAAGTATGTCTCCAATTTTTCTCAGCCGTAGTTCAAAAGTATTTTTATTTTTCCTTTGGTTATCAAGGTTTGGGTAGTTTTCTTAAATAAATCCAAACTACAAAAAGGTTACAGGAACCTTGGTGTTTATCATATTTGTTGGATAGTTTATGAAATGCAGGTTCTAACAAAATTTGTTTGACCAATTTTGGCTGACTACAATTCAAGTTGTGAATTTTCTAAGTCTACTGCTTATTTGAAAAAGAAAAAATCTAAAGGTTTAAAGAAAACAACTTTGAAACGGGGCCCCTGGGGTTTTCCTTAACTGAATCCTTACATCCGTGCCCCTAGGAAACTATTCACCAGAGTCACTGACTTTGCCAATAACACCTAGCCTTTTTCCTTTCTTAACCCACACTCCCTCCACGCCGGAACAGAAGCCGTAGGGATGAAAAGCGGTGGCGCGGCTTCCCGGCAGTGGGAGAGGTCCGATGGAGGGTCGAATGAGCTCCGGGAGCTCCTAGCGGTCACGTCGAGGGGCAGATCGCCAATGGTTGTGGCCGGAGTAGGGTTGGCCAAGTGTGTAGGCGGTCGGGCTCGTCGGTGGCGCGTGCTCTGGCCTGCTCACGGCGGTAGAGCTTAATCAAAGTGCTCGGGGAGCTCCACGGGAGGTCAGTGGTGTTGCAGGCATGAGGAATCGAAGGGTGGCTCACCGTGCAGCTCGGTCTACGTGCGACGGCGGTCGGATGAAGTCCGGCGACGTCAATCCGGCACCTCCTGTGAAGTAGTGCTCGGTCTGAGGGCTTGGGGAGCTTCACGGAGCTCCGGGGAGGCTAGCCGAGGGGTTGGATTGGATGGATGTGGGCCAGAGTGGCCGGTCCACAGTGGTCAGAGCTCGGGTGACCGCTGGCACGCCGTGCACAGAGCGAACTCCGGCGATCTTGCGCTTGGGCGGGGCTGAGAGCGAGCGGGGGTGTACGGTCAAGGCCTTGGCCGGTTTTATAGGCATGGGCGCGGGCGTGGGCGTGGGCGCAAGGTCGGGCGTCGCGCAGCGCGGGCGCGCGGGGCTGAGCACCGGGCGTGCTCTGGCATGCGAGGGCAGGTCGAACACATGTTCGTTTGTTTCTTCCCAAGTTCAAGCGCTTGCTGAGCAGCCAAACGTGCGAATCTCACCAAAAGACTTGTGTAAGATCTCTTCTCTACACATAGGGCTATCTAGTTTGTGTGAGTTCCAAGTGAAGATCTGGTCTGGTTTGGGAGATATGGTGGCACCAAGTCAGGGTTGTCGGCACTGTTCAACCCGAGACAAAACTCGTGTCAAACCATGTCAAACGGTTTTGGTTTGGTTTCAAATTTTTCAGGGGTGTTCCTTCGGTAATTTGGCACCATTTTGTCAATTGGACCATGTTGATTTGGCACCTGCAATTACTTGAACATATCTGATCTTTAGAAAGGGGCTGATTTTTGACTTAAAGAAAAATGGGTGGCTCTTGGGTGCTTTACACTTGGGTGCTTAATTTGGGGTTTTTGTGGGACCCTTTTGGGATAAATCCCTTACTATTTCTTGTAGATATTTAAGTGTGCTACAACTTTTGAAAAAGGTTTAAGTCATGATTTGGCCATCTACTTAGCTTTTCCACTAATCCAATCTTGGGGCTCCAATGGTTCCTCGGGGGTCTAGGGTTTGAGCATCTTTTTCCAAAGTGGAGATACAAGAAAAGCTAGGGTATCCCTTCTATCATGATCATCACTCAATTAAGCCATGGTTTCTAAATTTTGGTGCTCCTTCTTCCCACTTAAACACATGGGATAATAGGTCATAGGTGCATGTGTTGGGCCAGGGCTTTGGGGTAACACCTGGGGTGTTACAGGAACCTCCCCACTTAGCCACGTCTGTGTGTCTAGTGTTGTCATATGCCATACCATGTGACCACTCTGGGCCCACATGTGCCATGCGCCATATACCCAAACCTCCTAGCCCACACACGCCCGTGAAACCTTGAGGGTCGGCTCTGATACCACTTGTAACACCACGTCCAATCCCTGGGCCAGCGGTACTTACTCTTGGCAGCTCTCTAGGATCATATATCGTCCCCACAGACCAACACGGGTCTTTTGTGCGCACTTTGTCCTCACTCATGCGCACCCGAGAAAACTTCCCGGTCGGTCACCCATCCCAAACTGCTCCAAGCCAAGCACGCTTAACTTGGAGGTTCTTTTGAGATAGGCTTCCGAAAAAGAAGATGCACCTTGTTGGCATGGATACTCTATTAATTTTATTAAGCCTTGAGACAGGACATCACCCTCCTAGGGGCCAGGATATCACAATCCACCCCCCTTAAAAGACCGACGTCCTCGTCGGTCAACACCAATCCAGGAACCTTCCCTCTTAGCCATGTTTGTGTCTAGTGTCGTCATATGCCATACCATGTGACCATTCTGGGCCCACATGTGCCATGCGCTATATACCCGAACCCCCTAGCCCACACACGCCCGTGAAACCTCGACGGTTGTTGGAGACTTGTTCTCAAGTGCTATGAATTAAGAACAAGGCAACATAAAGTGTTAAATGTTAACGTCCTTCGTCCATGAAACATTATTCCCTTGAGGATAATGGGCCTTGGACGAAGTTTGATGAGAGTAAAATTACGAAGCTTAAGTCTTCGTAATAAAATTTCAATACATATTGTGAGACAACATAAAATAAAAGGTATAAAAGGGGTAAATAAATCATAAACGAATTATATTATATTTACTTAATATATTGAATCATTGAATACAATAATACCTCTGCCTTGGCAAAGGTTGGATTCCAGAAGATGCGATGGTAATTACCAGAATGCGTGAACAATAAAGGAATACTGTTCACTATTTATAGGCACAGGACGCAGCCTGTGAGAAATTACAAGTATGCCCCTTATAAAAGCTTACAACATTGACTCAGACCTTTATGGACTAAAAGGTCATTCTATCTTTAAGTCGGTTTGTAATACCGAAGCTTCACGAAGAGGAACCTTCGGCCATCTTATACAAACAGCTTCAGCCGAAGACCGCTTCTTCCTTTAAGACCTTCGGCGACGAAGCATAGGCCCAACAGTAGCCCCTTTCGCGGTGCTAGATCGTTTTTCGTAACGAGCTTGATCCGTGAAAAAAGTCTCTTAGGCTTCGGGGAGCCGAAGGTCCAAAAAACACCTTCCCTGAGCTCGTTGTCGAGAAACGATTCAATTTCCCAGCGTGTAGCGGTCCCACCTTGCAGAGTTACTGTTTGGTCTCTGCGGTCCACCGCACAGCGAGTGCAAGCGGGTTTCCGCCTGGTGTAAAAATCCTGGCGCTTCGCCTTCTTTCCTGCAGTACTATATAAACAGATGAGTAGGTGTGAAGTTACCACAGCATTCATTGCTATTTGCACTGTTCTGCTGCCAAAAATTTTAACCATCACCGAAGCTTGTCTGTCGGAATCAAACGAAGCTCCAGTTTGAAGCCTGCTTCGTCAGAAAAAACTTCGGAAGAAGAAAGTATTAAATTTCCACACATTCATAATTAAATGGCCAGAGTGCGTTCTACCGCCAGGGTTGAGCGTGAGGGGGGCGAAACTGAAGCTTCGGAGACTGTTCCCATCTCCGAAGCCATGCAACGATCCGGGCTGGTGACTTCGGAAAAGATCCCTAGTGATGATGCAGAACAAGCAGAACAAGCAATCGCTGAAGCAGAAGAAGAAGATATTGAGGAAACTGATCCCGAAGATGATTATCGCATTGCCATGCCAAGCAAGCCCAGCCACTTGGACTTCGGGAAATCTACTGTTTCGAAGGCTGATCTGTCCAAGATGGTAAAGTCAGGCTTTTTTTACTGAAAATCAGAAGAAGCTATTACGCTTCGGGGGAGAAGAGACTACCCCAAAGCCGGAGAAGGATGAAATTGTTATTTTCAAGAGCTTCCTAAAGGCTGGATTAAGATTCCCCCTACATGGGATTATTGCAGAGGTACTGAAGAGCTTCGGTATCTATTTTCACCAGCTGACCCCTAACGCTATCGTTAGGCTTAGTGTTTATATCTGGGCACTCCGAAGCCAAGCGGTGGAGCCGTTTGCGGACAGCTTTTGCCGAGTTCACGAGCTGCACTATCAGACGAAGGCTAGAAAGGATGGATTACATGACAATTTTGGTTGCTATAATTTTGCTTATCGGAAAACTACGAAGTTTCCTGTGATCAGCTACCGAAGCAAATGGGCAGCAGGCTGGAAATCGGAGTGGTTCTATGTCAAGGTTGATGACGATAAGGAAAAGCTTGTGCAAAGTCCACTTGAACTAATCTTCGGAGAAACCCGCCCCCACTGCAACATGACACCAGAGGGTCCAACTCAAAAAGCAATGTATGAATTCAGAATAATTGCAGAGCATATCAGTACAAGGGACCTGGTTCAGGAGTTTTTGGCTTTCAAGGTTTTTCCTAGTGTAATAGGGTGGGAAATGCCGAAGCTGAAGGGGGAGAAGAAAGAAGGTGAACTCGTGCGTTTACCTTACTACTTCAAGTTTAAGAAATACTTTAAAACACCTTGCCAAGAGTGGCTGGATACGATTGAAGTGATGTGCAATGAAATACTTGGCAATTATTCTAAAAAAGAAGATCAGTTGATGACCGCAGCCTTCGGCACCCGTTCGAAGCGAAGACTAAACCGAGTGCTGGACGCCCTGGGTTTCGAATACCCTGATTACGAAAATCTGAACAAAGGTGCTGGAGGCCAAAAAAGGAAAAGGATAACTGAAGCCTTAAAAGAAGATGAAAAAGAACTACCAAAGAAGAAAATTCCGAAGAGGAAGAAAGCGTCTTCTCCGAAGCGTAAAATATCCGACGAAGAAGAAACCCCCGCATCACCCTCTGCCGCTGATGTTGAGGAAATTCTGAAGGTAATGACTGAATCCTTACCTGCGAAGCTAAGTCCACTGGGGCCCCAACTGACAAAGTTTTTTCAGAAGGACAAGGAGCCCGAAAAATCGAAGAAAATAATCAAAGCAAAGAGACAAAGAATTATCACTGTGACAGAAGTAATTGACAAGACACCACCAAGAGCTTCAGCTCAGAAAACACCAGCGGCTGCGGAAGGGACAGATATTGAAATTACACCTTCGGAGGTCGCAGCTGCCGAAGCTGCCTCAGCTGAAGATTTGAACCTGGAGAGCACAATCGAACACATTGACAAAATACTGCTAGACATGGCTGCAGAAGAAGCTACCACCGCCGCCGAAGAGGCCGCGACCGCAGCGTCGGAGAAAGGGAAAGAAATTGCTGATGAAGCTTCAGAAAACGAAGCCTTCATGTTCCAGAATTTAGTTGGGGAAAAACTATCAAAAGCTGAGATAGAAGAGCTTAGAGAGTATGCCAAATCCTGCGGATACAAACCTGGAGCACTCCTCTTCGGAGGCGTTGATGATGAAAAATTAGATTGTATTCGAGATCAAACCGGAGCCAAAGTTATCGGTACTCTGTCAAAGAGTATCGGTTTTCCGAAGCTGGAGGCAGACATCAGCCGCTACCGACGACAACATATCGTTGGTAGTTTATTTTATTCCAATTTCAAGGTGAACTACTTTTCCCTTAACTTTTATTGTTTCTAATAATGAAAATACGTCTGACGAAGGTTGATTTCGTGCAGAGTATGCTGTTGAGCAAAGCCTTGAAAATGCAGCAAGATTTTGAAGACAAGAAGCACGAAGTTATAATTGAAAATTTGGAAAGCAGAATAAAGGAGCAATCAGATGCTATCGAGAAAAAGAACTTCGAGCTCCAGGCAACCGAAGGTTCATTGGCGGAAGCCGAAGCAAAAATAACAGAACTGAACTCGAAGCTTCTTCGCCAATCTGAGCAGTTCGAACGAGAAAAGCAAGACCTTAATGCAAAACTTGAAGCCGAAGCTCAACAAAATTCAGATTTGAGAAAACTATTGACGAGCCATCAAGAAAAATGTTTGGAATTTAGCAACAAATGCATTCAACGATTAAGAAAGATTTTCCACTCAGTTGGAGCCAGCAGTGAAAAATTCACCCCCTCGGCTGAAGATCTACCGAAGACCTTCGAACATATTGAGGGTGAGATTGACGAGCTCGACGAAGTCATAGCTGGGCACGGTGACTTCTGTGCCTGGGTGGCTTCTCGGGGCACTGCTGCAGCTTTCCTGAAAGCTGGCTGCGATCATGGAAAGATTGTCAATAGGCCAAATTTCACTTTATCACCATCAATCCTAGATGACATTCCTGATCTCGCCCGAAGTATCTCTAATAGATTTGTAAAAATGATATGGACAAAAGGTGGGCGAGAAAAGGCTGGAGACGAAGCTCGTAGCCACCTTGAACCAGTAAGAAACCATACCTTGTGCTTACCTTTTCCTGCAAGCTCGATTTTGACTTACAATGACCTTATTCATGTAGGATGACGAAGCCGAAGCCGATGATTAAAAAATGACGCCGAAGCTGAAGCTCCTTGGAGATTAAATAGTAGACTGTAGACAGTACATGAGAAAGTTTTGAGATAACTTTTGTAAATGTAACTAAAACTTGTTTTTAATGAGTTCTGTTCATACCTTGTGATATATCCTTATCCTTCCATTGATGTATGAGAAGTGCTTTGATGTGGACGAAATTTTCTTTTTTGAGCCGAAGGCGAAAAAAACACCTTCCCTTCTTTTCGTACGCAGCGAAGCATAGAAAACAACATTTCCCTTCTTCCCGAAGCTCTCCTTTTTGTACACGAAGCTCTTTTCTTTTTGCCAAAGCAAGCATTTATGCCATGATGATGATTATCCTACATATGCCTGGATGAATGTCTATGAATGCAAATGCTATGATGTAATGTGATGTGCAAATGAATGTCCAAGCGCGTATCCGAAGCCATACTCATAGCCATTATTTCCTTAAAAACAATCACACCTCAGCTCTGCATTCCCTTAGGAACGACTTTGGAGCTTCTTCGCCTTTACTTTTGGCGGAATCAGCGTTGACTTTTCGCTGTAAGCTCTGCATTCCCTTAGGAACGACTTTGGAGCTTCTTCGCCTTTACTTTTGGCGGAATCAGCGTTGACTTTTCGCTGTAAGCTCTGCATTCCCTTAGGAACGACTTTGGAGCTTCTTCGCCTTTACTTTTCGGCACTCGATGGTGCGTTCTCAGCTTTTACAATTACATTCCTTGGGGGATTTTGCTCTTATAGAACTAAAAAAGGAAATTACATGTGATGGCCCCATTAAAAACCTTTCTCCCCCTTCAGAAAGGAAAAGGGTGCCATGAAAGAAAAATAAAAAATATGAAAAATTACATCGAGTTATACATAATATCGCCGAAGCTCATCCGCATTCCAAGATCTAGGAATGTCGTTGCCGTCCATATCCTTCAATCTGTATGAACCGGGGCTTGACGAAGATGCTACTAAGAAAGGTCCATCCCATTTCAACTGCAACTTGCCCACTGTGCCTGGGTTGGCCACTCTCCGAAGCACAAAGTGTCCTGGCTCAATATTCTTTAGCCGAACCTTTCTATCTCGCCATTTGATTGTTTCGGCTTGATATTTATTGATGTTCTCCACGGCTTGCAGCCTGATCCCTTCTAAAGCATCTTTTTCCACAGAATAAGCAGCTTCAGAACCTGATTCTGCCGAAGCTACTACTCTTATTGATCCGGTTTTAGCCTCCTCCGGAGTTATTGCTTCGTCACCGAATAATAACTTGAATGGAGTAAAGCCTGTAGACCTTGATGTTGTTGTATTGTGGCTCCACACCACTTTGGTTAACTGATCTGGCCACTTTCCCCTGGGTTGATTGAAGATTAACTTCATTATTCCCGTCATTATAATGCCATTGGCTCTTTCAACGAGTCCATTTGACTCCGGATGTCTGACTGATGCAAAATGGATCTTTGTACCAATTTGATCACAGAAATCCCTAAAAGCTTCGGAGTCAAACTGTGTTCCATTATCCACAGTAATAGCCTTTGGTACCCCGAAACGACAAACAATATTCTGCCAGAAAAACTTTTGGACGGTGGCCGAAGTTATTGTGGCTAAAGGCTTTGCCTCAATCCATTTAGAAAAATATTCCACCACCACTACAACATATCTTAGGTTCCCTTGGGCCGGTGGTAACGGACCTAACAAGTCAAGGCCCCACCTTTGCAATGGCCAAATGGGTTGTATGAGCTGTGTTAAGGACAAAGGTTGTTTTTGATCTCTTGCACATTTCTGACAACCTTCGCACTTTTGGACTAATTCCGCTGCATCCGAAGCTGCCTTCGGCCAATAAAATCCTTGGCGGAAAATTTTTCCAAGTAACGGCCTAGATCCAATGTTAGATCCACACAGGCCTGCATGTATTTCTTTCATCAACTCTATACCTTCGGTTCTGGATAAACACTTGAGTAGCGGAGCACAAACTCCATGCTTGTACAACTCCCCTTCTATCATGACATATGGACGAGCTCTTGCCTCTATCCTCCTGTTATAAGCTTTGTCATCTGAAAGGAATTTACCCTGAAGGTAAGATATGATCTCAGTTCTCCAATCTTCGCTATAAACAGGAGATATATTGAGGACTGCTCTTTCAAGAAGTTCCACCGAAGGTGCTTTTATTGTTTCGAAGAACACATCCGAAGGTAAGGGCAGCCCCTGTGCTGCTGACTTAGCTAGCAAATCAGCATGTTCATTTTGTCCTCGAGGGATATTTTTGACAGAAAATCCCTCAAAGGAAATTTCAACTCTTCGAACCATATCCAGATACTTTTCAAGCTTCGGATCTTTAGCCTTGCAACTCTTGTCAATATGACCCGAAACAACTTGGGAATCAGTTTTAAGAATGGCCCTTCTGATCCCCATTGCTTTTAGCTTCCGAAGACCCAAAAGCATGGCTTCGTACTCGGCAATGTTGTTTGTGCAACTAAAATCAAGTTTTGCCGCATAGCAAGTTTTAACTTTGGAAGGTGAAACCAACACAGCAGCCGCTCCCGCTCCGAAGGTTCCCCAAGACCCATCGCAAAACACTGTCCATGCTTCGGCGTCTTTATTTGTTTCTTCCTCCTGAGCCCCTGGCGTCCAGTCAGCAATGAAGTCTGCTAACGTCTGGGACTGAATCGAAGATCTATGAACATATTCAATACAAAATTCATTGAGCTCTGCAGCCCATTTTCCAATCCTTCCAGTAGCTTCTCGGTTCCTCATAATATCCTTCAGAGGTTGTGAAGAAGGAACAATTATGTTGTAAGCTTGAAAATAGTGCCGAAGCTTCCTGGAGGCCATCAAGACAGCATACAGTACCTTCTCCAACTCTGTATAATTTTTCTTTGATAAACTAAGAACCTCGGATACAAAATATATTGGGTCCTGCCTCTTGACTTGACCATCAAGCTTCTCCTGGACAAGCGTTGCACTTACCGCTGAGTGCGAAGCTGCCACATATAATAACAAAGGAGCCCCTGGCGTCGGTGGAGTTAATGTTGTTAGATCTATCAAATACTGTTTCAGCTCTTCAAAAGCCTTCTGCTGGATTGGTCCCCATTGAAAGACTTCGGCTGACTTCAGCACTTCGAAGAATGGTAAGTTTCTCTCTGCTGATCTGGATATGAATCTATTGAGAGATGCCAACCTTCCTGTCAATCTTTGAGCCCCCTTCTTTGTAGTTGGTGGCTCCATCCGAAGTATAGCTTCAATTTTACTTGGATTAGCTTCAATTCCCTTTGTTGAAACCAAGCATCCAAGAAATTTCCCCTTCTTTACTCCGAAGACGCATTTTTCTGGATTCAGCTTTAAACCAGCTTGTCTGAAACTGGCGAAGGTCTCCTGCAGATCAGCAATATGATTCTCATGTTTCGTGCTTTTTACAATGATGTCATCAACATAAGTTAGCACATTTCTGCCTATCTGAGACTGGAGAACCTTCGCAGTCATTCTGCTGAAACTTCCTCCAGCGTTTTTGAGCCCCTCAGGCATCCGAAGATAGCAATATGTGCCACTTGGAGTTATGAAGCTAGTCTTCGGCTCATCTTCCTTCTTCATCCAGATTTGATGGTAGCCTGAATAACAGTCTAACAGACTCATGAGCTCTGAAGAAGCTGCTGCATCAACTAAAGAGTCTATCCTTGGTAATGGGAATTCATCCTTCAGACAAGCCTTGTTAAGATCTGTAAAATCGATACACATTCGCCACTTACCATTGGCCTTTTTTACCATAACAGTGTTAGCTAGCCATTCTGGGTACTTTACTTCTCTGATAACTCCTGCACTGAGAAGTCTTTTGACTTCGTTACGAGCACCTTCGGCCTTATCATCTGACATTTTCCGAAGCCTCTGCTTTCTGGGTCTGAAGGATGGATCGACATTGAGCGAGTGCTCAATAACATCCCTGTTAACTCCACAGAGATCATTGGCTGACCATGCAAAAACATCTTTGTTGTTGAACAAAAACCTTATCAAGGTTTTCTCTTGTTCTTCGGATAACTGAGAGCCCAACAGCACCTTCTGCTCTGCTATATCCTCACATAAGAGCATGGGCTTCGGCTGATCTGCTGAAGCTGCTTTCTCCCTTCTGAATTTGTATTGTTCACAAGCTTCAGCTCCATCTATGTTATGGATTGCTTTTGAGTCAGTCCAGTTTCCTTCGGCCCTTCTGGCAGCTTCCTGACTTCCATGAATAGCGATGGGTCCTTGATCCGAAGGTATCTTCATGAAAAGATAAGCAGGATGAAGAATTGCTTCGAAAGCATTGAGGGTGCCACGACCAATAATTGCATTGTAAGGGTATTCCATGTCAACAATGTCAAACACAACTTGCTCAGTTCTAGTGTTGTTGATGAACCCGAAGGTCACTGACATGGTGATCTTGCCCAGTGCTACAATCTGTCTTCCTCCGAAGCCACAGAGAGGATGTGTAGCATCATGGATCTTATCTTCTGGCTCTTGCATTTGTCTGAAGGCCTTAGCAAATATGATATCAGCTGCACTGCCTGTGTCAACCAAGACATTGTGGACCAGAAATCCTTTCATAACACAAGAGATAACCATGGCATCGTTGTGTGGGTAGTCCTTGAGCTGAAGATCCTCTTGAGAGAAGGTAATAGGAATGTGAGACCATCTTGACTTGATGAAGGGTCCTTGCACCCCAACATGCTGTACCCTTCTCTGTGCTTCCTTCTTTTGTTTCTTGTTAGCTGGCTCTGAGGACGAACCACCTGTAATCGGGAGCACCAGCTTCGGGTCCGAAGCAGCTCCAGCTTGGTCGTTGAACGAAGCCATCAGCTCAAAAAGTGGAAGTGAGTTCACCGGAGGTGGGCGCCAATGTTGGAGACTTGTTCTCAAGTGCTATGAATTAAGAACAAGGCAACATAAAGTGTTAAATGTTAACGTCCTTCGTCCATGAAACATTATTCCCTTGAGGATAATGGGCCTTGGACGAAGGTTGATGAGAGTAAAATTACGAAGCTTAAGTCTTCGTAATAAAATTTCAATACATATTGTGAGACAACATAAAATAAAAGGTATAAAAGGGGTAAATAAATCATAAACGAATTATATTATATTTACTTAATATATTGAATCATTGAATACAATAATACCTCTGCCTTGGCAAAGGTTGGATTCCAGAAGATGCGATGGTAATTACCAGAATGCGTGAACAGTAAAGGAATAATGTTCACTATTTATAGGCACAGGACGCAGCCTGTGAGAAATTACAAGTATGCCCCTTATAAAAGCTTACAACATTGACTCAGACCTTTATGGACTAAAAGGTCATTCTATCTTTAAGTCGGTTTGTAATACCGAAGCTTCACGAAGAGGAACCTTCGGCCATCTTATACAAACAGCTTCAGCCGAAGACCGCTTCTTCCTGTAAGACCTTCGGCGACGAAGCATAGGCCCAACAACGGTCGACTATGATACCACTTGTAACACCCCGTCCAATCCCTGGACCAGCGTACTTACTCCTGGCAGCTTTCTAGGATCATATATCGTCCCCATAGACCAACTCAGGTCTTTTGCATGCAATTTGTCTTCACTCATGCGCACTCGAGAAAAGTTCCCAGTCGGTCACCCATCCCAAATTGCTCCAAGCCAAGCATGCTTAAATTGGAGGTTCTTTTGAGATAGGCTTCCAAAAAAAAGATGCACCTTGTTGGTATGGATACTCTATTAATTCTATTAAGCCTTGGGCTAGGACATCACCATCCCAGGGGCCAATATATCACAGACGGATCAGGACTGACACTTGCCTCCCGAGGTCTGACCTTGCATCATCGAAGCTAGAGTAGTGTAAGCAGCCCTGTTGGGATAGTAGTTAGGATAATGTCGAGCATGTCCACAATTCAAGCATGACCTGTTTGTGGATGTATTAAGAGCAACATGTCTAGCAGGAGTTCTTTCTCCGTGCCTCACCTTTAGGTGAGCTAATGATACTCGATCCTTGGTAAGTGGCTTCAACCATACTAGATCTGAGGAATTGACAATTTATTCTGATTTAAGTGTGTGTCATTGCCCTTGAGGTAAGACCAAGGCACATAAGCTAGAATAATCTGGGTAGTTTTGCCACACCGGCTCCAATACCAATTAAAGGATCAGTGAGGCAACAAGAGGGGGGTGAATGGGAGACATGACAAATTCTCAACTTGCGAGCATGTGACTTCGATCCCAAAGCTCAACCTAGAAACCCTCAGGGACTCAAATCAACAGATCTTAGTACAATGCAAACCAGTGTCGTTTGTTTGTACAAAAACCTGAAGACAAGCATACCTAACTTCATGTGAAAAATCAGAGCAAGAAACACCTAGAACGAAGAGCGGCAGTGCCAGCCTTATGTCCGACGGTGTCGCGGTCCTGTAGTGCCGCGCACACGGGCGTTAGTGCCAGGCAAAAAAAGAATGGCAGAACAAGCTCAAACTTTGCAAATAGTTTGCGCGGGGAAAAGATGTCCACTAATGAAGTATTAGCTCAGGCAACAAAGAAATCAAAGAGCAGATGCAAAAACCCGAGAAGAATGGGGTTTTGCTGGGGTTTTCTAGGACGAACTCAAAACGAGATCGAAGGGGATCACAACCATAAATAGCACCATCTAGGTGTAAGTATTGATCCAAAGAGTAAATCTCATCCACCAACAAATCCCAACAACACCGAAGCAATTAAGAATTCGATGGTTCTCCAAAATCCTCAAGAACAAAGAGATGATGAACTCAAGAACAAAAGACTTAAAAAATCAGCAAGGGTACAAACTGAATTTGAGGCTAACCGAAAGATGTGGGTTGTACTGTGTCCCTTCCTAGGATTAAACTTGCAGATCACAAACACAGTCAACAATTACAAAATCGTTGCGGACCCTTGGCTCAACTGGTGATTACCTAGAGAGAAAACTAGGTGTTCTAAAACAATAAACCTAAAAATGGCAGCCAAGAGATGCTGAACTAACCAGCCATCCTCTCTATTTATAGAGGATTATTTTTATTCCCTAAACTACCCCTATTTACATCGAGTCTATCCACTCTTCGAGGAGCAAAATAGACCAACTCCTAGGTTTTCGATTCGACGGACACACGCTCCACATGAAGTTGCTTCGCCATGACGCACACTTTGCTGCGATGCCACGTGCCACCACCGGTTCCCTTCAGAACCACCGCCACCGACATTTGAGGCTGAAACTCAGCGAAACCCGCCATCCTTAGTGCGGGTGGTTTTGAGGCTCAACCACCAAACCGCCATGAGTATCGCATCGCGTGCACATCCCCCACGTGCTTGTGCCCCAAGTCTGGGATCTGATTGTGCACCTTCCTTAGCTGGCGAGCACTGGACCGGTCCGGTGCACCTCTGGACAAGGTGCCACATTTTCCATATGAAGTTAAGGTTGGTGTTCCTATTTATTATAGGTGGATGTTTCATATAGAAAGAGCATTAAAGAAGATGAGAGCAATGGTGGGCAATAAGGAAAGAATTGAAGGATGTATTATATAACAATTTAAACTTAAGGAGGTAGCACACTTCATAGTTGTTACTTTGCAGAAGAACATAATGTATTTGCTCGAAAGAAGAGCTATCACAATAATGAATGAGAGACGCCTCCATGTAGTGATCTTTCGATTTTTCATAATATGGCAAAACTGTTGGTCCACCCAAGGCATATCACCTCACTATGGAAGAACGGAAGTCTGCTTTATTCTACATGTTCACGAATATGCCTGAAGTGATATCCAAGCCCATGGGATGGTGATATCCTGGCCCAAGGCTTAATAGAATTAATAGAGTATCCATACCAACAAGGTGCATCTTCTTTTTCGAAAGCCTATCTCGAAAGAACCTCCACGTTAGCGTGCTTGGCTTGGAGTAATTTGGGATGGGTGACCGGCCGGGAAGTTTTCTCGGGTGCACATGAGTGAGGATAAAGTGTGCACAAAAGACTCATGTTGGTCTGTGGGCACAATATATGATCCTATAGAGCTGCCAGGAGTAAGTACCACTGGTCTAGGAGTGGACGGGGTGTAACAAGTGGTATTAGAGCCGACCCTCGCGGTTTCACGAGCGTGTGTGGGACAGGGTTCGGGTATATGGCGCATGGAGTGGTCACATGGCATGACATATGATGACACTAGACACAACGACATGGCTAAGAGGGGAGGTTCCTGGATTGGGGTTGACCGATGAGGATGGCGGTCTTCTAAGGGGCGTGGCTTGTGATATCTTGGCCCCTGGGATGGTGATATCTTGGCCCAGGGCTTAATAGAATTAATAGAGTATTCATACCAACAAGGTGCATCTTCTTTTTTTGGAAGCCTATCTCGAAAGAACCTCCAAGTTAAGTGTGCTTGGCATGGAGAAATTTGGGATGGGTGACCGACCGGAAAGTTTTCTCAGGTGCGCATGAGTGAGGACAATGTGCACGCAAAGGATTCATGTTGTTCTATGGGGACGATATATGATCCTAGAGAGCTACCAGGAGTAAGTACAGCTAGTACTGGGATTGGACGGGGTGTTACACCTGAGGTGGAGAAATACTTTGTGTAAGAGTTTATTTCCTTAAATTGAATTAGTTTATGTTCTCAAATATCTCATGTCTTGCAATAATATTTGATAGCGAGCTTGGTGAACAAAACATCAGGTGTCTCTATAGACCGACATCGAGAGACCTAAACAAATTGCAATGTGATGGAATGCATGGGCGACCTAATTTCATTATGTGGCTCCAGGACCATGTAAGTCTTAATTATGTGGCTCTGAGACCTAATTTCATTATTTTAGTTAACTGCATTACACACGTTGCTAATGCTTTATGGGATAATTGATAGTTTGAGAGCAAATGTATAAAAATGATGACTTACATCAGCTATCTATTGGAAGCGTAACTACAAAAAGCTATGGATGTTATGACGTCAATGGATACCGACATGGAATCTAGTCATCCTATGGCTGCCACTCAAAATAGTTGAGTTGTTACTAGGGCAACCGACATGGAAGGACACGAAGCCTGCTATTATGGGACGATCAAAAAATATAATCAAGATTATAGTTGCCGGAAATAAGTCTTTAGCGCTAGTTTTCTTCGAGTGTAAATGGTATGATCCGAAGTATTATAGGACTGAATTTGGGATGCACATGTGCAACCTGAAAAATTGCTTCAAGGGCACAACACATATATCCTTACCCATCAAGCAGACCAAGTTTATTTCTTGACATATCCATGCAAAAAGTTGTTTGCATGGAGGGTTGTGTACAATGTAAATCCCCGCGAATGCCTATACACCTCGGGTGAGGATGAATATCAATTTGAGCACCTTGAGTAGGTTGATGAGGTCTTTTAAGAAGAAGATTTGCCAATTAGTTTTCATATTGATCCTACTCCAGCGTTAGATTCACTAGTTGCAGACATTAAGAACTTAACTTTTCTCGATAGGAGAAGACAACATGTTAGGAGAAAAGTTACATGGCGATCTCTGTATAGAAGAGGACAAATAGATCCTGATGTTGATGATATTTGACAAGTAAAGTATTGTGTTCCTTCATTTGTTTTTATTTTTAATGATTATGTCATTTAAAATTTTTTATTCATTTGTTATTACTTAAACATTGCACTAATGAAAATAATTTCTTATTTTGATGTAGGATGCAACCAACAACATTCATTGCATTTGTTATTATTTAAACTTTCACGGTGCTAGATTGTTTTTTCATAACGAGCTAGATCTGCGAAACATACAAAGGCCTCTGAATGCCGAAGGTCCAAAAAACATCTTCTTTGAGCATGTTATTAAAAATGAATAAAAAAGTCGCGGACTTCATCGGTCCACCGATCAGCCGGTGTGAGTGACGCGGTGGTTCACCTTCTTCAGCTACAGGGCTATATAAACAAATTGGTTTGTGTCAGGTTTTTACAACATTCATTGCACTTGCATCGTTGTGCTGCCAAAAAAATTTACTGCAGCCAAAGGTGTTTCCATTCTTCTCAGCTCTCAACTATGCTTCGTCTTTAGTGCCAAAAAATCTTAGTTTAGCTTTGACTCAACGTTGCAATGGCCATAATTAGATCCAATGTCAGGTTGTCGAATGAGGGTGGGGAAGTAGATGCAACTGATATGGCTCCTATCTCAGAAATTATGAAGGATTATGGGATGATTGCCCAGAGGGAAGATGTGATATCCTGGCCCCTAGGATGGTGATATCCTGTCCCAAGGCTTAATAGAATTAACAGAGTAACCATACCAAAAAGGTGCATCTTCTTTTTTGGAAGCCTATCTCGAAAGAACATCCAAGTTAAGCGTGCTTGGCTTGGAGCAATTTGTGATGGGTGACCGACCAGTAAGTTTTCTTGGGTGCACATGAGTGAGGACAAAGTGCACACAAAAGACTCATTTTGGTCTGTGGGGACAATATATGATCATAGAGAGCTTCCAGGAGTAAGTACCGCTGGTTCGGGAGTGGACAAGGTGTTACAAGTGGTATTAGTGCTGACCCTCGCGGTTTCACGGGTGTGTGTGGGTTAGGGGTTCAATTATATGGTGCATGTGGGCCCAAAGTGGTCATATGGCATGGCATATGACGACACTAGACACACAAATGTGGCTAAGAGTGGAGGTTCCTGGATTGGGGTAGACCGACGAGGATGTCAGAATTCTAAGGGAGGTGGATTGTGATATCCTGGCCCCTAGGAAAGTGATATCCTGGCACAAGGCTTAGTAGAATTAATAGAGAAACCATACCAATAAGGTGCATTTTATTTTTCGGAAGCCTATCTTGAAAGAACCTCCAAGTTAAGTGTGCTTGGCTTAGAGCAATTAGGGATGGGTGACCGACCGGGAAGTTTTATCGAGTGCGCACAAAAGACTCGTGTTGGTCTATATGGATAATATATGATCCTAGAGAGCTGCCAGGAGTAAGTACCGCCGGTCCGAGAGTGGACGGGGTGTTACAGAAGAGAAGGACGCTCTAGAGAAGAACATTTCTGATGCCTAAGGTAACACTGATGGAGATGATGTCGAAGATGATGCCGATATCTTAAGTCCAAGCAAGCCCATCCATATTGAGTTTGGGAAATCCACCGTGAAACATGTTGACTTAGTTTTAATGAAGAAGCTTGGTTATTTTGGAAAGAACAATGATGAATTGGTAAGGTTCGTAGGTGACAAAATAGTTCCAGAGTTGAAGGATGATGAGGTGGTGGCCTTTAAGAGCTTTTTCTGTGCCGAGCTTCGATTCCCGTTGTACGAGATGATTGAAGTATTAAAAAGATTTGAGATATATCTTCATTAGCTGACACCAAATGCGATAGTCAGGCTCAGCATCTACATATGGGCTCTCCGAAGCCAAGGCATGAGTGCAAATGCCGAAGGCTTCTATAGAGTCCACGAACTTCATTATCAAACAAAGGCTAAGGCAGATGGCCTTCACAAAAACTTCAGGTGCTACAACTTTGAATACCGAAAAGAGACCAAGGCTTCCATGATCGGGTATTGTACAAAATGGCCTACTAGCTGGACAACTGAATGGTTTTATATGAAAGCTGATAGGAAAAGGAGGGAGAAGGTTATGGACATGGTGATGAGTCCTCTGAGATTAAGCTTCGACATGACGAGGCCTTTATGTTTTATGCAAATAGGCTCCCCATGCTAGTTGGCCAAATTTATTTTTAGAATTGCGGCAGAGCATATCAGCACTCGTATTTTGGTCCAAGAATATCTGACCAACAGAGTTTTTCCAACACTAAGCGGGTGGGGAATGCTAAAGCTCAAAGGTGAATGAAATAAGTTTGAACTTGTGATACTGCCCTATCACTTTAAGCACCAGGATACCTTCAGCGGCCCCTGTGTCGAGTGGCTAGAAATGATAGAAACAATGTGCAATGAGATTCTTGGTAACTATACAAAGAAAGAAGACCAACTAATGATTGTTGCTTTCGACACCCGAGAGAAACGAAGGTTGAACTGGGTTATGGACACTTAGGCTTCGAGTACCCTGATTATGAAAACATTAAAGAAGAAGCTAGGGGAATGAAGAGGAAAAGGGTTGTGAGCATCATGAAGAGGCAGGCTATGAGGTCCATTGAAGATAAGAAAAGGACACTTTCAAAGAAACGAAAGGTCTCTAGCGAAGCTGAAACTTCTAAGTCAGGGCCAAAATCTTTGAAAGTGAGCCGTGTAGAGAAGAAGATACTTGTTCCCTTAGGACAGGTCCTTGAAACCCCTTCGGCTTCTTCTATCGGCGTGATAGAGATCTTGCAGGTAATGACTCAACCCTTACCCTTTGCTATGCTAAGTCCTCTGGGTTAGACCTGACTAGTTTGTTATAACCAAGGGAGTAAAATACTGAGAAATATGCCAAAGGAGGAACCAAAAAAGATCCTTCGGTGACTGGGGGAAGAAAATGTTCAAAAAGTGATGCATGATGGCTATCATGCAGGCTGTGCACAAAACTCCCCCGTCGGGAGCAAGGAAAAAGACTGCTCCTTCCATAACTGATGAAGCTGTTGAAGCAATCCACAAAGTCAAAAACAGTGGAGGCCCACTCGGGACCACCCTATCAGAGATTGATAGGATTATAGCTAATGTGGTGCCCGAGAGGGAAACTGATGAAGTAGGTGCTGCCGAAACTTCGGCTTCGAAGATGAAGAACATTGAAGTAGGATTATAGCTGAAGTAGGAGCAGGACCTTCGATTTACGGCACTTGGGTGGCCTACAGCTTTCTGAAGAAGATATGTCTGAACTAAGACAATTCGCCATAGCGGGTGGCTACTAACCTGGATCCGTGCTTTTTGGCGGCGTGGACGACAAAATACTAGGATGCATTCCTGATCGTGTTGGGGTAAAAATTGTTAGCGTTGTAACAAAGAGCATTGGATTCCCGAAGCTTGAGAAGGATCTCAGCAGCTATCGAAAACAACACATCACTAGCAGACTAGTGTAGTCGAATTTTAAGGTAAAAACTTTATTACTTTCCCTAATTTACTAGTTTTAAATTTTAACAGTCAAAATCTTATGTATCTTTGGAATTGTGACAGAGTTTTCTACTGAGCAAGGCTTTGAAGGTGTAACAAGAAAGCGAAGACAGAAAAAATGAATTTATTATTAATGACCTAGAGAAGAAGGTTAAGAATCTTGATGATTTATTGAAGGAAAAGGATTCTAGACTTGAGTCTGCCGAGGCAAATCTTGCCGAAGTTCGTCTTCGAAGCGAGAAACAAAACATCCAGATTACAAATCAAAACAAACAAGTTGAAGAATTGAGAAAGCAAAATCAACTTTCCAAGATGATGTGAACCATTTAAACCATGAAGCCGAAGATTTAAAACTAAAAGTCAAAACTGAAGCCGAGGAGAATACTAAACTATTCGATGGTATGAAAAATCTTTGAGATACTTGCTTCCGTTTTGTAATATGATGTTCCTCATGGCTGTGGGATATTTTTAACTCTGTCGGAGCAGCTATGGAAGAGGCAAAACACTCTCCTAATAATAATCCCAAGGAGCTTGAATGGATTGATGTAATACCCAACTGGTGGATAATAAAATAAAAGGATTAATCTTCGTATATGTATTGCCCTCTACTTATTAGAACATATGAATAAATCATATTTAAAGTGGATAATTAACTAATGACACACAAATAATCTATGCATCATGTTGGAGTTTATTTGTTTGTGCATTTAATAATAATAATAGTAATAAAAATATATTAATGTTGAAATTGGGATTAAAACATAATTTGAAATTTAGAATTTGATGATGAAATAGAAAAGAAAAGAGAAGGAGAAGGAAAATAATATACAATATAAAGAGGAATATATATAAATCAAGATAGATCTTCATGCTGGAAATTTGACGTCTACAAAATTCACAATAAAACTTGAATTCAAATTTGAGAATCTAAAAAATAAAAATAAAATAAAACAGAAAAGAAAAAAAGAAAATGGAAAAGAGATCACGTGTTGGGCCACCACCCAGGGTTTCGGCCTGTTTCCCCCTTTCCCTAACCATGCGTGGCCCAGTAAACAGAAGTCAGGCGCCGCTAGGTGGGGCCATCCTGTTAGTCGGCCCGGCTTCCTCTTGCGCTCGTGCTTTGCCGGGCGTCATCCACACTGACTAGAGTGTGGGGCCCACCGATCAGGGTCACTGCCCAACGCCTGCTCCCGCGCGTGCCGACTAGTGGGACCAGACTGGCAGCCGTCCGGACCTATCTCTCGGCATGAGTCAATGACATGTGGGCCCAAGGCCATTGTACATCTTCCTAACAACCCGCGCGATCTCTCCGGAAGCCGGCCAGCTGGCAAATCCGCCGTCCAACCACTCGACCTCCACCCGTACCTCATATATTGTGCCCCGGGATCTCAAGTGACCAACCCAAGCCCTAGCAATCTAACCTCCGCCACAGTGGAGGGAGAGAAGAGGAAGAAAGGAGGCACCGCAGGAAATCCTCAATAGAGTCGTCATTCACGCCTCTAGTGGTGTCCGAGATCTTCTCCAGGCCTAAGGTAAGGGCCTCCATAGCATCGCTGTATGGATTGGCCTCTGCGGCCCCAAAAATTCCTCACCGGAGTTCCTGTCGATGTCCGCGCCACCCCGTGCCATGGTGCGGGTTGTCACCACCGCGAACCCAAGTAAAAACCTGTCCCTCTGGTTCACTTTCACCTTTGCATTAATCGGGACCTGTAGCCGGGGAAGTGTGATGTCGGTGAAGTGGGTGCTAGGTTCCTGTGAGAGCGCCGCTGTGGTTGGGGCCCTGTTCACGCCGTGGTCCGAGCGGGGGTAGGAGGGAATATCGTGAGCCATTGGTTTTGGCTCGGACGGTGGAGATTAGGAAATAACGATTCGACTCACTGCGCGTGTGCGATCAGATCTGGGCCGTTGAGTTAGATCGGTGCGGCTCTGGATGTCTACGTGTTATGACCGTAGATCCACAATCCTACGGTGTAAATCACATACCGTTCATAATAATACAGATCTAATCTTGACTATCTGATCTAGATCGGACCGCTAGGATCACAAGATAACGCTTCGTCGAGGTAGTTTTGTAAATGAGACCCTCAAAAAATTGTTAATCAACCCACTGTCCCCTAGAAGTCAAAAGGAGTCGTGTCAGGGCCCCGGATTTTGCAGAATAGACCCTAGAGAATTCCTAAATGATGCCCGAAGTCCAACTGAATTTCTGATTTAATAAAATAATACCAAAAAGGGTTTTCTAGTATAAAAACAATTCTAGAATCTTGTTTAATTCATAAATAATTCATTTTAACTCTTTTTAACTTATTCCAGTTGCATTAATTTTGTATTAATATTGTCTATCACTGGTAACTCTATTTTATCATAAATCATATATTAAAATTATCCATGTAGTTTATTCCATAACAAACACTTAAAACTTCGGAAAACCATAACTTTTTAACTGTAACTCCGATTTTAATGATTCTCAAACCTATGATCTCGTTGCAATGCGTAGAATATTATCATGCATTTTGTTCTAATGTTTGATGTGATGTTAATTTCTCCTATACCATGTTTCTGTGTGTTGCTTTGAGTAGACGAGCAAGTGACCGAGGACCCCGGTAACCACCAGGTGGAAAATACTGAGTAGGAGCTCATTTAAGGCAAGTTGTGCCCTTGACCACTTTTATTTACCCAATAATGTTCTCTATAATTATCTTAATGGGACTCAATAGGTCACTTTTATTTAAGCATGCTTAGGCTTAATTTTGATGGGACTCAATAGGTCACCCTAGTTTGGTCATCTTTACACCTTGTTTACCCCTGAAGTTTTGGGTAGTCTCTGCTATTGCTATATGTGGTTTTGGGTGTTAAGATAATTATTATTCATGGTCATGTTTTATTATTGTTGTTCTATTCTGTTCATGGTAAGAATATTGTGTTAATTGGAACATGAAGCATAACTTGAGAAACACATGCCACCACAAGGGTGGAATGGGATGCCCTTGGCTGACTAATTAGGAAAGCTAGTGGAGGTCTACCTTACCCGAAAGGGGCAAGGACAATAGGGGAGTGGTCGGTATAGGGAGGTTCTCAAGTTGATTTTGCTGCGATGGCTTTTCAGACGGGGGATTCCTATGTCGCGCTCCCTAGAAATTGTAGCGGGTTTTCTAAAGCTACTGGAACTTTGTAAAGGCCTCACAGTGGTACCCTGCGTCGCTTCCTTGGTAGAGGTGTATGGGGTCCGATCAACCCCGTGGAAAATGGGTAGCATGACTTGTGGGTAAAGGGTACAACCTCTGTAGAGTGTAAAACTGGTATACTAGCCGTGCTCGCGGTCATGAGCAACTCAGGATTCTCGCATGATTAATTTATAGAATTAAACTCAATTTGTCATATGCATCGCATTGTGGTTTTATTATTAATTTTGATCTATCATTACTCTGGTTTGGTATATACTTACATTTAGTAACTGCTAATAAAATTTGGCCAAGTTATTTAAAGCAATGCTCAGCTTTCACCCTTATTTGTTGATCAGCCTTGCACTTCACATGAGCTCCCACCTTTGGTGAGTTCATGCACATTATTCCCCGCAACTTGTTGAGCTGTGATCTTTTGTGAGCTCACCTTTGCGATATATAAACCCCCGACAGGTGAAGAGCAGGTAGCCCAGGAGGAGGTCTACAACGAGGAGTACGAGCTTATCTAGGTGGCATCTCCCAGTCAGCTTGATGGTGCCAAGGAATAATTATTAGTTCGCTTTATTGTTATCATTTATTTTTGTAAGATACTTCCGCTATGTAATAATATTTGTGACATTTATCTCTATACACTTGGTCATTATATGTATTGTTCTTCTTTGGTGCACATATGAGACGCACCCAGCTTTACCCCTTAAATCTGGGTGTGACAATTGGAAAGGAAGTTGAAGATTTTGACGAAATTATGGTGGCACATGGTGATTTCTATGCACTAGTAGCTGCTTGAGGAACTGTTGCTATCTTCACAAAAGCTGGGTGCAATCACTTGAAGACCGTTAACAAACCCACTTTCAGCATTTCTCCGACTGACCTGGGTGACATACCCAGTGAAGCTAAAAGTGTGTGTAATAGATTTGTTACCCATATTTGGATGAAGGGTGGACGAGAAGTCATTGGAGATGAAGCTCGGGCGCTACTTGATGAAGTGCGAAAATTATTGTCTGCTTATTTTCTTCTACCTTCTTCCTGTTTGTTATTGCTCAATATTATACGATGTTGTTTCCAGGCTGATGTCGACGAAGAGTGAATAACCGAAGCTAAAGCTCATGAAGAAATCCTGAAATTTATACTTAAAGACCTTCGTTATGTAACACATTGTATTTGATGGGAAAACAATGAAAGATGTCATGTAAATTTTTATAAATATGTACAAATAACTTGTAATATTACCTTTTGTTGTATCCATTTGCTTTGTTGTGGACGAAACCATGATATTCTTTTTGAGCCAAAAGGCGAAAAACATCTTCCCTTCTTTTTGTTCACAACGAAGCATCATTAGCTTCTCGTTAGTTTTTCATGTGAAATGCGATGAAGGTATAATGTCAATGATGGATGCTTGTATGAATGCAAATTATGATGCCATGTGTTATTGTAACACCCCGTCCAATCTCTGGATTGGCGGTACTTACTCCTGTCTTTTATGCGCACTTTGTCCTCACTCATGCGTACACGAAAAAACTTCCCAGTCGCTCACCCATCCCAAATTGCTCCAAGCCAAGCACGCTTAAATTGGAGGTTCTTTTGAGATAGGCTTCCAAAAAGAAGATGCACCTTGTTGGTATGGATACTCTATTAATTCTATTAAGCCTTGGGCCAGGATATCCCATTCCAGGGGCCAGGATATCACAATCCACCCCCTTAGAAGGCTGACGTCCTCGTCGGTCAACCTCAATCCAGGAACCAACCCTCTTAGCCACATCTGTGTGTCTAGTGTCATCATATGCCATGCCATGTGACCACTCCGGGCCCACATATGCCATACGCCATATACTCAAACCCCTAACCCACACATGCCTGTGAAATCTCAAGGGTCGACTCTGATACCATTTGTAATGCCCCGTGCAATCCCTGGACCGGTGGTACTGACTCCTGGCAGATCTCTAGGATCATATATTGTCCCCACAGACCAACATGGGCCTTTTGTGCGCACTTTGTCCTCACTCATGCGCACCCGAGAAAACTTCCCAGTCGGTCACCCATCCCAAATTGCTCCAAGCCAAGCATGCTTAACTTGGAGGTTCTTTTGAGATAGGCTTCCAAAAAAGAAGATGCACCTTGTTGGTATGTATACTCTATTAATTCTATTAAACCTTGGGCTAGAATATCACAGTTATGCAAGAATGTATGCCTTTGCTGAAGGTAAAAAGAAAAATAGACTCTACATCCCCTTAGGAACGACTTTGGAGTCTCTTCACCTTTATTAGGTGGTATTTTAAGCTCTACATCCCCATAGGAACGACTTTGGAGCTTCTTCACCTTTACTAGGTGGTATTTGAGCTCAGCATCCCCTTAGAAACGACTTTGGAGCTTCTTCACCTTTACTAGGTGGTATTTGAGCTCTACATTCCCTTATGTATGACTTTGGAGCTTTCGCTTTTTCTTCTTTTATACACTCGATGGTCTAATCTCATATCTTACATTTTACATATGGGGGAATTTTCCCTTGTATTGATTAGGGCTGAAAAAATGAAAATTACAAAATATGGCCCCATTAAAAACCTTTCTCCCCACATGAAAGGAAAAAAGGAAACCATACAAATGAAAAAATTACATGATTTTCACACATAGTACCTCCGGAGCTCATCCACATTCTAGGAACTTCGAATATCATTTCCTTCCATGTCTCTTAACCTGTAAGATCCTGGTCCAGCCGAAGATACCACCAAGAAGGGTCCTTCCAACTTGAGCTATAGCTACCATACTGTCCCTGGATTAGCCACCCTTCCAAGCACAAAATGCCCTGACTTGATATTCTTTAGCCTAACTTTTCTGCCTCAACATTTGACTGTTTCGGCTTGATATTTATTAATGTGATCAATTGCCTGAAGTCTGATCCCTTCGATTGAGTCTTTTGAAATTTAACAAGCATATTCATCATCTGCCAAAACTAAGGTTCGTATTGACCCTGTTTTCGCTTCTTCTAGAGTTATTGCTTTGTCCCCAAATAGGAGCTTGAACGGGGTGAAGCCTGTTGTCACACCCGGGTTTCAGGGAGTCTAAAACCCGGGCGCGAAATAATCACCAAGTGTACTCGGATCAAGTCTCACACATATTATGACTCATGGTACAGAAATGAATGTCACATCATTAATATATAACAGAATTCTGTACAAAATAGATAAATAATTACATCATACGAAGACAACAATCCAGCAACCATAGTTTACTGGGAGACGACGACCTAGACCACTCACGAACTCATCACAACATCCTTCATGCGCCTTATCCTGTCGTACATGTTCTTGACCTGGGGGGATGTGAGTATAGCAAGGGTGAGCTCACATACGTTCATCGCTTAACAAGTTGTGGAGAATAATGTCCATGAACTCACCAAAGTTGGGAGCTCATGTGAAGTGTAAGGCTTACCAAAGGAGATGGTTAAAGCTCAGCATTGCTTTTAGAGTTGGTCAAAATTTTATTAGCAATTACTAAGTATAAGTAGATACCAACCCAATTAAGTAAGAGATCACAATTGATAATAACACCCGCGATGCAATGCATATGACACATTAAGTTTAGTTCCATAAATGAATCATGCGAGAGTCCTGAGCTGATCATGACCGCGAGCACGGTTGATATACCAGTTTTACACTCTGTAGAGGTTGCGCCCTTTGCCCACAAGTCGTGTATCCCATCTAGACAGAGTTAGTTAGACCCTTAGACACTTCTGACGTGAATGGCTAGGGATCCACTATGAGGCCTTTACCAAGTTCCACTAGCTTCAAAAAACCCGCTACAGTTTCTAGGGAGCGCAATATAGGAATCCGCCGTCCGAAAAGCCATCGCAGCATGATCGACCCGAGAACCTCCCTATACTGACCACTCCCCTACTGACATTTGCACCCTTAGACACTTAGACACTTTTGAGTAAGGTAGTCCTCGACTAGCTTTCCTAATTAGTCAGCCAAGGGGGTCCCATTCCACCCCTATGGTAGCACGTGTTTCTCAAGTTAAGCTCCATATTCCAATTAACACAATAATCTTGTCATGAACAATAATTAAACAACATTATAATTGGAACATGATCATAATGTAATATTAATCCCAAAACCAGGTAGAGCAATAGCAAAACTACCCAAAAGTTTAGTGGTAAACAAGGTGTGGGATAAACAAGTCTAGGGAAACCTATTAGATCCCATCAGATTAACCTAAGCATGTCACAGTGATTAACAGGAACATTATTAGGTAAAAAAAGTGATCAAGGGCACAACTTGCATTGGACTAGAGATCCCCAGGTACCATGTTGGTCTTTAGATTCTCGTGACCTCACTGCTATTCGTAGCGATACAAACAAACATGATATAGGCAAAATTAACATCACACCAAACATAAGAATAAATTTCATAATAATATTCTATGCATCGTAACTAGATCCTAGGTTCGAGAACCACTAAAATCGGAGTTAGGACTAACGAGTTATGATTTTCTGAAGATTTAAGTGTTGGGTACAAAAGAATTTAAAGTGCATAATTTTAATTTATGTTTCATAAAAAAATAAAGTTACTAGATAATAAACAATATTATTGCGAGATTAATGCAACTGGAATGGATAAAAAAGGAGTTAAAATGTATATTTTTACATTTTTAAAATCGTTTTTCTATACCTTTTTGGACCTCAGGTGAGAAAACCAGAAGTCTGAGGGCTTGTTTTATAAATTTCAAGACCTAGTTGTTAGGTTTTCAGAATATGGTGAATGGCGGGTCGAATCCCCAGAACCCCGAGAACTCATATGCAATTAATCCTGGTCGAAGGGGTACCCTCCCACTAGACCCGCCCGATCTTAATTCAATCACTACACGACGGTTCACTTACAGCGACCTACGGTTGGTTGCTAAAACGACCTTCAGCGACCCACAGTTGGTCGCTAAAAACTTTTAGCGACCCATAAAGATGGTCGTTGTAAGTGTCGTCGCTAAAGGCTTTAGCGACCGACATCTTTTTAGCGACCGACCGTCTGTTGCTAATATTGTATATTTAGCGACCAACCGTGGGTTGCTGTACTATAGATTTAGCAACCAACCGTAAGTCGTCATACTATACATTTAGCAACCAACAGAAAGTCGCCATTTTTATAGTTGTTATTAATAATAATATACATTTAATTAAGCACCACAAATCACAGATTTTTATACACAAATCATAAAGACATACACAGTTAATCAATATACACAAACACAATTATATATTCACAAAAGCATCAGAATTATAATATCATTCACAACTAGATCATTTACAGATAGCTAGCTAGATCATTCACAAAAGCTCCAGAGCTACCCTAATGCTTCAAGCATGATAAAGTTATGAAAATACAGAACCAGGATTATTCTAACAACACTACAGACATAATAGCCATCTAGAGATAGCACCATGGCTTCAAAGCCCAAGTTGGATCACTGCCTCACTGCCAATTCCAGAATCTACCAGCTCCATAGCTTCTAGAGTTGTTTTGTTGCATGTCTTCAAACTGGATGCTGACTAGTGATTTCCTTGTAGCAATATCCAAGGGCAATGGTGAAATCCCAGCAGCTTATCTTGGCGTATATGACATTGGGGTGATAAGCATTTCTTGTGAGACATGAGATTTTCCAACTCTCTGGTTCCTCCAGCAGGATTTGATCCGATGTATCCGAAGAATGCCTATTCAGTGGATGGAAAACAAGGGATCAAACACGTAAAAATTGCACACTGAATAACATGATAGAAGATATAAATGTTTGCTTTTAGATGAGGTGAGAAAAGGGAAGATAACTGGACCATTAGCCATCCTCTTTGGGCCTGAGTTTGTGAGGGACTGGGTGCTTTATAGCAGCATTCCTTGCCAATAAAGATCAACCAAGTGCTACTAATGTGACAGCGACAACCTCTAATTGTCATTTCAGTTCAGTGCCAGGTTAAGCCTTGGGCACGCACAACTCCCTGGCCTTAGCTAAAATAGAAAAAAGAAAACCTTTACATAAAACCTCCATGTAACCTGAAATCTCATGGTGCATGAACATCAATCTCAATACTAGTATTCTGTTTTGTCATGTACTAGTCTTCCAAGAAAAAGTTTTGTTGTACCACGAGAGAGCACTACAAACCTATGAATATGAATTGAATTTCCATTAATTTCTACTATTAAAGGTTACTCGATAGCTGGGAAAAAAGCACAAAGAAACTAAATAGTGTCCCTGTTTCCTGCATTGAAGTAGGTGATTAAGATATATATGTGCTAGGTGCAATGCATCAAAGTACTGAATTCTTACCTCATGATGATAACTAGGGTGTATCTGTAGCTCAAGCCTCTGGGATATTTGGCTCACCAAGGTTCACAAAAGACTCTGCACGCATCATGCATAGAGTGACAGTATGCCAAGAGACAAAATGGTCCATAAAGTTTGTGACATATGTTAGCTTATCATCCTGAAAAGTAGACAAACAAAGAACCATAGAAGTTTTCTGCTAAGCTATAACTAACTTGTCAAAATTCAAACTTAAGTGTTAAGGACCAAAAAAGAGAACTGGAGCACACACCTTGTAGTCTAAGTAGTAAGCGTGCTGGAGATAAAAGAAGAGTCAATATTTGGCACGAACTAAAATCTAAAAACGCATAGTCCATGTCCTTACCTCCCACAAGTCTAGGCTGATGATTGGCTGCAGTTAGAGAATATGGGATGTCATTGCAAAGTTTGTACTCTAAACATTTTAGAAAACACAAAAAGAGGAAAAAGGGAGTCTAGTAAACATACAATGTCACCAAAAGCAAGTGGGGAGATAGCATTTCGCGTATGAACAACCGAAGGCTTTCTCTCATTTCTCTTCACTGCAACAAATATTCAATGGAATATAAACTGAACTCATAAACTTGCTATAGAAAGAGCAATTCAGGAAATTAGTAGCTTGAATCAGTGGTGCCTGTACTTCAGAAAAAATAGAAAGAAACTCACAGACAAGCCAAACCCAACCAGACCCTAACAGTTGTAAGGCTGAGCGGATAAACTCTTCCCTAAAATTAGTAAACGATCCAACATCCTTTTCAATCTGCTGCAGCACACCTCCCTCGGGTTGTCGAGCGGTCTCTGGCGTCCTGGCGAGAGCAGGGGCGCTGGTTCCTGGCGCGGCGGGCGTGGGGCTCAGGTGGCTGCGCTGCTCGGCGGCCGGTTGCCTGGCAGCGGCTGGAGAAGAGGAGGGGAGAGAAGCGAGGGAGGATAGCGCAGGGGCGGCGGCTGGGGAGATGGGCCAAGTGGGCCGGCTAGGTTACGTTAGGTTTTAGTTTTTTTTATTTCTTTTTTTCTATTTCCTTTTGTAAATTCGAATTATATTTTTAAATAACCCTAAATTTCATAATAATCACAACAAAACTATTTATAAATAAAATATTTATTTTTGGACTAATAATTATTATATTACTTATTTGGATTTCCATTTAAGTAGAAATGTTATTAAATGTTAAAAATCAATTATGAGCAAATCAAAAATCATTCCAAATGCAAATAAATGGCACATAATTAAATGAAAAACTTATTACCCTGATTACCAATAAAATTATTAATATACATATTTTCCGAAAACCTTATTTTAGCAATTCATTATTGTTTTGTAAAATGAGATTTTCTTTACAAGATCAAATCCATAAATTGGATTTGCAAAAATCAATTCAAACAAAACATATGCTTCGGCACGAGTGCAACAAACACTTGGTAAAATTTTATCTATTCAAGAATTGTTCAAATTATTTATATTACCCTTTTACTATTAGAAATCATAAGTATTTTTTTCCTTTCTATTGAAAAATAATAATATAAACTAAGTTATCTTCAATTGATGGATTTAGGGTGTTACCTGAGGGAGGTGGGTGACGACGGCGATGTCGGGAGGAGACAAGGACGGCGTGGGAGGGAGAGTTAGGTAGATGGGCCCCTAGTGGGCATTAGGGTTAGGGAGGGTTTTCTTTTCTTTTTTTATTTCGAAATACATTTTTAAATTACTCAAAAATTCATAAAAAATTTACCAAATAAATAATAGACATTTGAATAAATTATTACGAATGCAAATAAATAATAAACATTTGAAACGACTTTCAACTCGAATCTAATATCATATAAGCACAAAGAACACAATTGCATATTATAGTCATGTCCATACATAAACAAACCATGAAATAAACATACAAGCAATATTAAAAAGAAATAAATCACCATGCAATTTAGCGATCAATGTTTACTTGTTTTAATTAATTTTTAGTCACTATCATCTACAGGTACGTTCAGGCTATAAGATTTGATAGTGATCCTTGCTGTATAGCGACCCACCGCTAGTCCCCGACGACATCTATAGCGACCAACCATAAGTTGTTAAATTTCTAGACTTTTAGCGACCAACCGACCGTTGCTACAAAAGGATTTAGCGACTGACCGTCGGTCCCTAACCTTTAGCAACCAACAGTTGGTACCTAATAAGGGTCGCTAAAGATCAACCGTTGTGTAGTGAATGGACCAGATTAAATCCTACCTCAACCGAACCGGTATGCCACGAGGTCCATAGGATCTAGGATGTACGGATCAAAATTTATGAAACGAGATCTATTATTAACCGCTCAGCAATGGATCGACGACTATGATTCCCCAGCCCGAACCAGTACATTCCTCCCCCAATCACGCCCGTTCACCCTACATCCAACGACACAGATCCAACCTAGACCAAATGATATGGTGTTTTGATCTCTACCATACGATCCAATCTTATGGCCCCGGGGTTATCACCCCTACCCTCACCGAGCACAGCACGGTGGCGCACCAGTCCGCGGTCGCGCCCCTCACCGGAGACGGTCGAGAACACATTACCCAACCCTAATCCCCAATTAAGCGAGTGCAACACGTAGATGGAACCAAGGCGAACATGATGAGCTTACTTACTAGTAGACATGGTCACTAGCGCGCATGTTGGTCACTTGTTCTCAAATGCTGTGAGTCAAGAACAAGGCAAAACAATCGTTGATTATAACATATCTTCGTCCTCTGAAGTATTATCTCCTCAAGGGTATAATACTCATCAGACAAAGGTCAACAAGCACAGACCTTCATCATTTTTGGCTTGCTCGAAGGTGAAGATGCGGGAGAGCGATTACAATCCAGCGTGAACAGTACGGGTTTACTGTTCATCTATTTATAGGCACGAGACGTAGCTCGGTTGAAATTACATCCATACCCTCAAACGCTTATTTACAAGTCACTAAAGCTAATAAGTTCTATTTAGTCTTTTACTTCTTTGCTTAATCCGAGCCGAAGCTATCGAGCTTCGGCATTCTAAAACATTGCTTAAATGCAAGGCCTTCGTCTTGAGAAACTAATCCGAAGTTGATGATAGCTTCAGCGGGCTTTTGTATAATCTCACCGAAGGTGTTTTTGTCTTAAGGACCTTCGGCGGAGAAGAAGGCCCCTAACAGTAGCCCCTTCGCGGTGCTAGATCGTTTTTTCGTAACGAGCTCGATCCTCACAAAATACAAAGGCTTCGGAATGTCGAAGGTCCAGAAAACACCTTCCTTGAGCTTGTTGTCGAAAAACAATTAAAATATTCTGAGCGTCGGTCGGTCAACCGCTCAGTCAGTGTAGACGGTCTGGCGGTCTGCCTTCTTCCCCTGCAGCACTATATAAGCAGATAGGTTGGTGAGGAGTTACCACAACATTCATTGCCATAACACTGTTGTGTTGTTAAAAGTTTTAACCAAAGCCGAAGCTTTCGGGATTGTGTTTTCCACAACGCACGCTTTTCGTCATTCGAAGTTAGCTTCGTCTTAAGGAACCGCAACACTTGAAATGGCCCGAGCAAGATCCACTGCTAGGGTGTCCCGCGAGGGAGATGATGTTGAGGTGACAGAAACAACGCCAATATCGGAAATGATGAGGCGATCAGGTCTAGTTGTGCCGGAAGTAGCTGTTGCCGAAGGTGAAATTGCCGAAGCTGAGCAGACTGTAGCTGAGGACAAAAGTGATGACGAAATCGAAGAGGACAACAGTATTCTGAGTCCATCAAAGCCTAGCCATATTGAGTTCAGAAATTTACCGTGTCAGCAGAGGACCTGGTTATGATGAAGAAGCTAGGCTATTTTGTGGAAGATGAGAGTAAACTTATTCGCTTTGCTGTCGAGGAAGTGGTTCCGGAGCTAAAGGAGGATGAAGTTGTTGTTTTTAAAAGCTTCTTCAGGGCGGGGCTTTGATTTCCTCTATATGATATAATAGGAGAGGTTTTGAAGAGGTTTGAAATATATTTTCATCAGCTGACACCAAATGCCATTGTCAGGTTGAGTGTTTACATATGGGCTCTCTGAAGCCAGGGCATGAGTGCTAATGCCGAAGGTTTCTGTCGAGTGCATGAGTTGCATTATCAGATGAACGCCAGAGCAGATGGACTTCACAAAAACTTTGGATGTTATAATTTTGCATACCGAAAATACACCAAGGCCCCGATGATCGGTTACCGCACTAGGTGGTCGACCGGGTGGACAAGCGAATGGTTCTACATAAAAGCTGATGAGAAGAAGAGGGAAAAACTCATGACTATGGTTATGAGTCCTCTGAGGTTGATCTTCGGGATGACAAGGCCATTATGCAATATGCAACTCAGCTCCCCATGCCAGCTGGCCGAAGTTGAATTCAGAGTGGTGGCTGCTGAAATTAGCACTAGAGACTTAGTGCAGGAATACCTGGCAAATAAAACCTTTTCGACCTCTAACGGCTGGGGGGATGCCGAAGAAGAAGGAGGGAGGAAAGAAATATGAACTTGTTCGACTTCCCTTCCGCTACAAGTTTGAAAATCAATTCAAGAAACCTTGTAATGAATGGTTAGAAATGATTGAAACCACGTGTAATGAAATTCTTGGGAATTACACGAAGAAAGAGGACAAATTAATGACCACTGCCTTTGGCACCCAGCCGAAACGAAGGTTAAATCGGGTAATGGATGCCCTAAACTTCGAGTATCCGGATTATGAGAAACTTGACGAAGGGGCCGGGGAGCAAAAAGAAAAAGAGTTGTCAACATTCTAAGCAGGCAAGCTGCCCGGTCTATGAAGGAGGACAAAGAGGCCTTGAAGAGGATGAAAATAGCGTTAGAGCCAAGGCCACCAGCTCCTAAGAAACAGAAACTTGACAAGATACCTTCTACCGAACCGAAGGTACATGAAGCACCGGGAAAAACCTTGAGCCCTCTGTTGCCTTCTGCTGCCGAAGTTTCAGAAATTTTGAAGGTAATGACTGAATCCCCACCATTCAAGCTGCTACGTCCTCTGGGATTGGAACTGACAAATCTTTTACAGAAAAAGGAAATCCCTTCGGCTACCGAAGGAAGAGACGGGGGACAGAAAAAGCGACGTATGATGAACATACTCCATGCAATTGAGCAAACCCCGCCTCCATCTTCGGCAGACAAGTCTGCCAAAACTACTGATGTCGAAGCTGCCATTGCAACTGAAGGCGAAGATCTCATAGCCACCATGTCCGAAATTGACAAAATTATATCAGACGTGGCTGTGCAGAAGGAGGTGGCCGCAGAAGTGTTAGACAAAGGGAAGAAAGCTAAAGAAATCTCTTCGGAAGAAGCAGACTACGACCTACGGCACCTGTGTGGCCAGCAGCTTTCCGAAGAGGATGCAGCTGAATTGAAGGACTTTGCTATCAACTGTGGCTACCAGCCAGGGTCCATGCTCTTTGGTGCGGTGGACGAAGAAGTTATAGGATGCATTCGCGATCGTGCCGGTGCAAATATTATAGGCACCCTATCAAAGAGCATCGGATTCCCGAAGCTTGAAAGGGGTATCAGCTGCTACAGGCGCTAGCATATCATAGGGAACCTATTTTATTCCAACTTTAAAGTAAGTACCCTCTTTTATGATACCCTTGATATGTCTGTATTAGCTTAAACATTCTAAGTTTGGACCTGCTTTTACAGAGTTTACTACTGAGCAAAGCTTTAAAGATGCAACAAGACGATGAAGGCAGGAAAAACGAAATCATTATCAAGGGCTTAGAGGATAAGGTCAAGGAACTCGAAGACTCTTTGATGGAGAAAGACAAAATGCTATGTTCAGCCAAAGGGTCCCTTGCCGAAGCGCAAACTCAAAACAAAAACTAAGTATAGACCTGTCAGACGCCCAAGCACTTTTGAAGGAAAACTCTAATCAATTCGAACAGGAACACAAAGCTTTGAAAGCAAGACTTAAGGTTGAATCTGAGAAAAATTCGAAGCTTAGTGAGGCGGTGAAGGCTTTGAAAGAGAGATGCTTCGAGTTTGCAAGCCAATGCATCGCCCGATTAAGGAATGTATTTAATTCAGTTGGAGCTGCATCCGAAGAAACCAGCCTCTCAGCCAAAGATATACCCAGGGCACTCGAATGTATTGAAAAGGAGGTTGATGTCCTTGACGAAGTCATAACCGGCCACAAAGACTTCTATGGGCTGATAGCTTCTTGTGGTACAGTTGTCGCCTTCATAAAAGCTGGATGTAATCACGCGAAAGCTGTCAACAGGCTGAATTTTAATCTTTCATCATCGGATCTGGTTGACATTCCAACTGAAGCCCGAAGCATAGGGAATAGATTTATTACTCAGATTTGGGCTAAGGGCAGATGTGAATTGGCTGGAGACAAAGCCCGAAAGCTGCTTAACACAGTACAGAATTTTACCTTTGATTTTTACCTTGATCTTCTCTTGCCAAATTTCTGATTACCTTGTACTTTGCTAATCTGCAGAATGATGGCACCGAAGGTCGATAAGCCGAAGCTAATTCTGAAATGCCGAAGAAGACCTTAGGATCTGCTTTTGTAGTCATCTGTAGGAACACTTGAAAATCCTTTGTACCATATGACAAAAAGTTGTGATTGACACTGAACAAATTTTTGTAATCATTTGTAAATATCTTGTAATACCATTTTACCTTTTGCTTCATGTATGAACTGCTTTGCTGTGGACGAAACAAATGCTGGTAGATTTTTTAGCCGAAGGCGAAAAACACCTTCCCTTCTTTTCGTTCATATTGAAGCATTTTTTATGCGACCAGGTTCCCTTTGAAGAGGAAGCATCTTCGTATACAACGAAGTTTCATTTCATATGAAGCATCTTCGAAACGTTTTCTCATCAAAAACATGCATCACCTGTTTTTCCTGTGTTTGTCTATGCTTTATGTCATGATGATGATCCTACGGATGTCTAATGTATGACTTTATGAGTGCAAAAGATGATGGTATGAAATATGCAAATGTATGCAAAAACACACCCAGACTCTGCATCCCCTTAGGAACGACTTTTAAGTCTCTTCACCTTTTACTTAGGTGGTATTTAAGCTCTGCATTCCCTTGAGAACGACTTTGGAGCTTCTTCACCTTTGATTTAGATGGCATTTAAGCTCTACATTCCCTTAGGAACGACTTTGAAGCTTCTTCACCTTTTATTTAGGTGGTATTTTAGCTCTGCATTCTCTTAGGAACGACTTTGGAGATTCGTAACTTACTCTTTGTCCCTTTAGGAACGATTTTGTAGCTTCTTCACCTCTTAGGCGACATTTTAGCTCTGCATCCCCTTAGGGATGACTTCTGAGCTTCTCCATGACCTCTTGCACTCGATGGTGCGGTCCCTGATGTTACATTTTACATGTGGGGGAAATCGGCCCTTGTATTACACAGGGCTAAACAAAAAAACAAAATTACAGGATATGGCCCTATTAAAAACCTTTCTCCCCTCTTGAAAGAAAAATGGTGCCATAGGGAAAAATAAGAAAATTACATAGTTTACACATAATATCGTCGAAGTTCATCCGCATTCCAAGACCTTGGTATGTCATTGCCATCCATGTCTTTCAATCTGTAGGTTCCAGGTCTCGACGAAGATACCACCAAAAAGGGACCTTCCTACTTGAGCTGAAGCTTCCATAGTGTATCTGGGTTGGCCACTCTACGAAGCACCAAATGTCCTGGTTTAATATTCTTCAATTTTACCTTTCGATCACGCCATTTGATTGTTTCGGCCTGGTACTTATTGATGTGTTCTATTGCTTGCAGTCTAGTCCCTTCTATGGTATCTTTTGTTATTTGGCAATCACCTTCATCTTCTGTCGAAGCTAAGGTTCTTATTGAACCCGTTCTTGCTTCTTATGGTGTTATTGCTTCGTCACCAAATAGAAGCTTGAACGGGGTAAATCCTATTGACCTTGACACAACAGTGTTGTGGTTCCACACCACCTTTATTAATTCATCTGGCCACTTTCCTTTGGGCTGGTTGAAGATTGACTTCATTATTTCGGTTGTTATAATTCCGTTTGCTCTTTCTACGAGTCTATTTGACTCTGGATGCCTCACTGATGCAAAGTGTATTTTTGTACCAATCTGGTTACAAAAGGTTTTGAATGTTTTAGCATCGAATTGAGTTCCGTTATCAACAGTGATAGCTCTCGGCACACCGAAGCGACAAACAATATTTTGCCAAAAGAATTTCTGCATTGTGGACAAAGTTATTGTAGCTAAGGGCTTTGCTTCGATCCACTTAGAGAAGTACTCCACTGCCACCACAACATATTTAATGTTGCCTTGTGCTGGTGGAAGTGGTCCTAACAAATTCAGACCTCACCTTTGCAGTGGCCAAGTAGGTTGGATCAGCTAGGTTAAAGACGAATGTTGTTTCTGATCTATGGCACATCTTTGGCAATTTTCACATTTTTGAAGGAGATCTGCTGCATCCAAAGCTGCCTTTGGCGAGTAAAATCCTTGTCTAAAAACCTTCACCAGTAAAGGCCTGGACCCAATATGAGGTCCACACAGTCCTGCATGTATTTCCTTCATCAATTCTTGTCCTTTGGTTTTGGACAAACACTTGAGCAATGGAGAACAGACTCCTTGTTTGTATAACTCCCCTTCTATAATTACATATGGTATTGCTCTTGCTTCCATTCTTTTATTGTAAGCTTCATCATTCGAAAGACAATTGCCTTGGAGGAAAGGTACAATCTCAGTCCTCCAATCTTCACTGTGCACTAGTGAAATTGTGAGTACCGCTCTTTCCATGAGCTCGACCGAAGGTGCTTTTATTGTTTCGAAGAATACCTCCGAAGGTAACGGAAGCCTTTGTGCCGCTGATTTAGCTAGCAAATCTGCGTGCTTGTTTTCTCCTCTCGGGATGTTGTTTACGGAAAAACCTTCGAAAGAGGCTTCCATCCTTTGGACTGCATCCAGATATTTTTCTAGCTTTGGGTCCCTTGCTTTGCTATTTTTGTCAATGTGACCTGAGATGACCTGTGAGTCGGATTTGAGTATTGCCCTTATTATTCCCATCGCCTTAAGCTTCCGAAGTCCCAAGAGAAGAGCTTCGTACTCTGCAATATTATTTGTGCAGTTGAAGTCTAATCTTGCTGCATATCATGTTTTGATTTTTGATGGTGAGATTAAAACAGCTGCTGCTCCTGCGCCGAAGGTTGACTAGGACCCATCACAAAATACTTTCCAGGCTTCGGCATCAGTTGTTTTGTCTTCGTCCTGAGCCCCTGGCATCCAACAATGAAGTCTGCTAACGCTTGGGATTGGATCGAAGATCTATGAACGAAATTGATAGTAAATTCGTTCAATTCTGCAGCCAATTTTCCAACCCTTCCTGTGGCTTCTCGATTTCTCATTATGTCCTTGAGGGGTTGTGAAGAAAGTACTATGATGTGGTACGCTTGGAAGTAATGCCGAAGCTTCCTGAAAGCCATTAATACATCATATAGTACCTTCTCTAACTCTGTATAATTTTTCTTTGATGTACTAAGTACTTCGGAAATGAAGTACACTGCACTTGTTTTCTTGCCTAGCCATCCTGCTTCTCTTGTACGAGCGCTGCACTAATGACAGCGTGGGAAGTAGCTACGTAAAGCAAAAATGGAGTTCCTGATGTGGGTGGAGCTAAGTTTGTTAGCTCTATCAAGTACTGCTTCAGTTCTTCGAAGGCTTTCTGCTGAGTTGGTCCCCATTGAAAGACTTCGGCTGACTTCAGCACTTCGAAGAATGGCAAGTTCCTCTCTGCTGATCTTGAAATAAATCTGTTCAATGATGCCAGCCTCCCTATCAACCTCTAGGCACCCTTTCTTGACTTTGGTGGCTCCATCCGAAGTATAGCTTCTATCTTACTTGGATTAGCTTCGATACCCTTTATTGATACCAAGCAACCAAGAAATTTGTCCTTCTTCACTTTGAAGACACATTTCTCTGGATTTAGATTAAGACCGGCCCTTCTGAAGTTAGAAAATGTTTCTTACAAATCAGCAACATGATTTTCTTGCTTTGTGCATTTTACTATGATATCATCAACATATGTCAGCACATTTCTGCCAATTTAGGAGTGAAGGACTTTGGCAGTTATCCTGTTGAAGCTTCCTCCAGCATTCTTGAGCGCCTCGGGCATCCAAAGGTAGCAATAGGTCCCACTAGGGGTTATGAAACTTGTCTTAGGCTCATCCTCCTTCTTCATCCAGATTTGATGATAGCCTGAGTAGCAGTCCAATAAGCTCATAAGCTCTGAAGTAGCCGCTGCATCTACAAGGGAATCTATTCTTGGCAATGGTAATTCATCTTTCGCGCATGCCTTATTGAGATATGTGAAATCGATGCACATTCTCCATTTTCCATTAGCTTTCTTTACCATCACAGTATTGGCCAGCCACTCTGGGTATGTTACTTCTCTGATAACACTGGCACTCAAAAGCCTTTTTACTTTGTTTCGTGCACCTTCGGCTTTATCGTCGGACATTTTTCGAAGCCTCTGCTTTCTTGGCCTAAAGGTCAGGTCTACATTGAGTGAGTGCTCAATGACATCTCTATTGACACCACAGAGATCATTGGCTGACCAAGCAAAAACATCCTTGTTGTTGAACAGGAATTTCAACGAAGTCTGCTCTTGTTCATCAGATAATTGAGATCCGAACAGTACCTACTCGGCTATGTCTTCGCACAAAAGCATGGGCTTTGGTTGATCTACCGAAGCAGCCTTTTCCCTTTTATGCTTATATTGTTGATGGGCTTCGGCTTCATCTATGTTATGGATGACCTTAGAATCTATCCAGCTACCTTTGGCTTTCCTGGCAGCCTCTTGGCTTCCATGCACAGTGATAGGCCCTTGGTTAGAAGGTATCTTCATGCAAAGATATGCTGGGTGGAGTATTGCTTTGAAGGCATTCAACGTCCCTCAACCAATGATTGCATTGTAGGGATACTCCATATCAACAATGTCAAAGACAACCTGTTCTGTCCTTGTATTGTGAACATAGCCGAAGGTGATCGACATAGCTATCTTGCCTTGTGCCACAATCTGTCTTCCTCTAAAGCCGTAGAGGGGGTGTGTTGCATCATGTATCTTGTCATCCAGCTCTTGCATTTGCCTGAAAGCCTTCGCAAAGATAATGTCTGCCGCACTGCCTGTGTCCACTAGGACATTATGGACCAGGAACCCCTTGATGACACAAGATATGACCATTGCATCATTGTGAGGATAATCCTTGAGCTGAAGATCTTTCTGGGACAAGGTGATTGGTATATGAGACCATTTGGACTTGATGAAGGGTCCTTGCACTCCAACATGTTGCACCCTTCTCTGTGCTTCCTTCTTCTGTTTCTTATTGGCTGGTTCAAAACTTGAGCCACTTGTGATTGGGAGCACCAGCTTTGTACCCGAAGGTGCCACAACTTGGTTGTCTTGCGAAGCCATTGCCGCAATCGTGGAAGTGAGTTCACCGGAGGTGGGCGCGAATGTTGGTCACTTGTTTTCAAATGTTGTGAGTCAAGAACAAGGCAACACAATTGTTGATTATAAAAGACATTCATCCTCTGAAGTATTATGTCCTCATGGGTATAATACTTGTCAGACGAAGGTTAGGAAGGACATACCTTCATCATCTTCGGCTTGCTCCAAGGTGAAGATGAGGGAGAGCGATTACAATCCAGCTTGAACAGTACGGGGTTACTGTTCATCTATTTATAGGCATGAGATGCAGCCCGGTTGAAATTATATCCATACCCTCGAACGCTTATTTACAAGTCACTAAAGCTAATAAGGTCTATTTATTATTTTACTTCTTTGCTTGGTCCGAGCCGAAGCTATCAAGCTTCGGCATTCTGCAACATTGCTTAAACGCAAGGCCTTCGTCTTGAGAAACTAATCCAAAGTTGATGATAGCTTCGGCGGGCTTTTGTATAATCTCACCGAAGGTGTTTTTGTCTTAAGGACCTTCGGCGGAGAAGAAGGCCCCCAACAGCGCGCGGACCACAGAGAGCGGCAGATCGATGGAGGTGATGGTCACCAGTGAAAAATTTTCACCGCACAGAAGACCTGCGTGCCCGCATACTCCCTTGCCGTAAATCTACGAACCTGCCCAAACACCCGAAACCACACTGCGGGCGCTGAGAGGTGATGAAGGCAATGGGCGGCTACCATGGCACCAGCAACGTCCCGGTGGCGGCAGCGGCAATGGTTTCAATGGTGAGATAATGGGAGGAAATTCCGGCGGCTGAGGTCTTTATACCCATGAAGTCCGTGCATGAGCGAGGAACGGTAGGCGAGTATCCAGGGGAAGTCCGTTAGAGCCAGCCTCGGTCGGCAGCAGAGAAATCACGGCCGTTGAGGAGGACGAAGCTGACCACTGGGTCCCACGTGGCGGTGACAAGGCGAATCAGCATGCACACAGCTATGGGAGGCTGGCATAGCGGGCCCCGCGCGCAGTAGCACAGAGAGCTGTATGCGACAGCTTTGACTAGTGACAGGGCCCCAGACCGCAGACACGCACACCAAGAAGGTGAGGCTGACGGCGTGGGGCCCCCATGTCGGTGCCCAAAGCAGTACAGGGCCGTGTGCGATATTGGCCGATTTGGGGATTTTTTGGCCCAAGCGACAGTCTGGTTTATTTTTCTTTTTTTATTTCTTCTTCCATTTTAAATTCTATTTTTTCCAAATTTGAAATAATCAAACCAAATTCAAATTCCTATTTTAAATTTCAATTTCCCAATCTTAATTATATAATCCAAATGCTACTATTTTCAATATTATTATTTATTCTTCTTCTCATTATTTAATTCTAGCAATAAATGACCTTACTACAAATTTCTTTTCTCATTTTATATTTAAATTTATAATTGAGATCAAGTTTAAGTTAAGTTCCTTATTTTAATAAAATGCATCACAACAAATTCACAAGCATGAGATGATCATTTCTTTATTTATTTATCGGGTACTTGACTAATTTAACACCATTACCCGATTATGAGAAAGAAGGGCACTAATAAATCTTAAAAGGCTTCAAAAAAATCCCAAAATGCTAACATAATTATATTTATTTGTTTATATCATTATTTTTCCCTAATCTAAATTTTTGGGCTTTACACCTATTTATCTTGAAACTAAAGTGTTGTGATTACATACCACTATTAGCAACTCCTCTAGCCACTTGCCCTTCGGTAGATTGAAGATTGTCCTCATTATCCCAGTAAGGATGACACCATTTCCTCGTTCCACCAGGCCATTAGATTATGGATGTCTTACTGATGCAAAATGCATATTTGTTCCGATTTGATCACCGAAGGTCTTGAAAACTTTGGAGTCGAATTGCGCTCCATTGTCCACTGTGATATCCTTTGGCACTCCGAAGCAACAAATAATATTTTGCCAGAAAAACTTCTGAATTGTGGCTGATATTATTGTAACCAATGGTTTAGCTTCGATCCTTTTGGAGAAATACTCGATCGCTACCACAACGTATCTTAAGTTTCTCTGAGTTGGTGGTAATGGTCCCAACAAATTCATTCCCCATCTCTGTAATGGCCATGTAGGCTGAATTAGTTCTGTTAGAGATGAAAGCCACTTTTGGTCTCTGGCACATCTCTGGCAGTTGTCACATTTCGGTACGAAGTCTGTTGCATTTGTAGCAGCTTTTGGCTAGTAGAAGCCTTGCCTAAAAACCATACCCAAGAGTGGCCTGGATCCGATGTGAGCACCACATATCCCTAAGGCCCCGTTTGTTTCCTTTCATTTTGAGGAATTGGAATCTTACTAATGGAATATGCTATTTTTTAGAATGTGACATTCCACCACTTTCCAAAGTTATCATATAAGCCTATCTCAAATTCATGGGGTGAGAGATGGGAATTGATTCTATAGATTTACATGCTATTTTTCCGATGTACAACTTATAGTACACTCTTCTACTTGCGCCGCTATAATATAAATGTAGTATATAACTATCTCTCTCATATGATTTAGGATAATATACAAATATATTACATATATAAATATATAAACTTAATTAGTTTTGTCTAAATTATAATTATTAAAATGGAATTCAATTCCAGCGAAACAAACGGGGCCTAAGTGAATTTCTCTCATTAGCTCTTGACGTTCGGTTCTAGATAAACATTTCAGCAATGGTGAACAAACTCCTTGTTTAAACAATTCCCCTTCTATTATCATGTATGTCATTGTCCTAGCCTGCATTATTTTGATATCAGCTTTGTCATCCAAAGGGTAATTGCCCTGGAGAAAAGATATAATTTCTGTTCTCCAATCCTCACTCTGTGTGGGTGATATTGCAAGTACAACTATTTCTATAAGGTCGACCTAAGGTGCCTTAAGGGTTTGAAAAAGACCTATGGGGCACCCTGTGCTACTGACATGGCTAGCAAATCTGCTTGTTCGTTATCTCCTCTTGGAATGTTTTTTTACTGAAAATTCTTCGGAGGAGGCTTCCATCCTTCAGACTGCATCAAAGTATTTTTCTAGATTGGGGTCTCTTCCTTTGCTGCTCTTATCAACATGCCCCATGATCACTTGAGAATCAGACTTTAAGATTGCCCTTCTTACTCCCATGGCTTTGAGTTTTCGAAGCCCTAGCAATAATGCTTCGTACTCTGCAACGTTATTTGTGCACTGGAAGTCTAGTCTGGCTGCGTAAGATGTCTTTATTTTCGATGGCGAGAATAAAACTGCTGCAGCACCTGCGCCGAAAGTTCCCAATGACCCGTCACAAAATATCATCCATATTCTTCATCTAGCATCTGCTCTTCGTCGTGAGCCCCTGACATCCAATCAGTAATGAAATCTGCTAAAGACTGAGATTGGATTGAAGATCGATGAATGAAGTCAATGGTAAACTCATTGAGCTCTGCACCCCACTTTCTAACCCTTCATGTGGCTTCTCTATTTATTATGATGTCCTTCAGGGGCTGTGACAAAGGTACAAGTATGTGATGAGATTGAAAATAATGTTGATGCTTTCTGGAGGCCATAAATACAACATATAGTAACTTTTCCAATTATATGTAGTTTTTCTTAGATGGGTTCAAGACCTCAAAGACAAAGTAAACTAGCATTTGCTTCTTCGTTGGGCCTTCTTGCCTTTCTTGAACTAGTGCTGCACTTACAGCAGAATGAGAGGCAGCTATGTACAGGATAAGTGGGGCTTCGGGCGAAGGTGGAGACAGAGTTGTCAACTGTATAAGATACTGCTTCAGATCTTCAAAAACTTTTTGTTGAGCTAGTCCCCATTGAAATACTTCAGCTGACTATAACACTTTGAAGAATGGTAGATTTTTTTCTGTAGAGCTTGAGATGAAACTATTTAGTGATGCAAACCTCCTGTCAACCTTTGGGCACCCTTTTTGGACTTCGGTGGTTCCATCCGAAGTATTGCTTCTATCTTGCTTGGATAAGCCTCGATTCCCTTAGTTAATACAAGGCATCCAAGGAATTTCCCCTTCTTCACCCCGAAGATGCATTTTTCTAGATTTAACTTGAGACCTGCCTTTCTGAAGTTGGCAAAAATGTTTCTTGCAAGTCTACAATCTTATTTTCTTGATTCATACTTCTGACTATAATGTCATCAACATAGGTAAGAACATTCCTGCTAATTTGGGTACTCAGCACTTTAGAAGTCATCCTGCTGAAGCTTACTCTAGCATTATTGAGCCCCTCAGGCATCCGAAAGAACAATATGTACCACTAGGGGTTATGAAGCTTGTCTTAGGCTCGTCTTCTTTCTTCATCCATATTTGGTGATATCCTGAATAATAATCTAGCATGCTCATGAGCTCCGAAGTGGCTACTACATATATGAGGGAGTCTATCCTTGGCAAAGGAAACTCATCCTTCAGGCGTGCCTTGTTGAGATCTATGAAGTCAATACACATCCTCCATTTTCCATTTGCCTTTTTACCATTATAGTGTTAGCAAGCCATTCTAGGTAAGTGACTTCTCTGATTACCCCAGCACTGAGAAGTCTTTTAACTTTGTTCCTTGCTCCTTCGGCCTTATACTCTAACATTTTCCGAAGCTTATGCTTCCTTGGCCTGATGGTGGGATCTACATTAAGAGAATGTTCAATTATGCTTCTGTTGACACCACATAGGTCATTGGATTACCAAGCAAAGACATCTTTGTTGTTGAACAAGAACTTTGTTAAATTCTTTTGTTGTTCTTTGGTCAACTGAGATCCAAATGACACCTTCTGATCAGTTATATCTTCACATATGATTATGGATTTTGGCTGATCTGCCAAAGCTGCCTTATCACTTACGTGCTTCTGTTGCTGGTGAGTTCAGCTTTGTCTATATTGTGAATATCCTTGGAGTCTGTACAGTTTCATTCGGCTCTTCTCGCAGCCTCTTGAGTTCCATGTATAGAAATTGGACCTTGATTTGACGTTATTTTCATGCACAAGCATGCTGGGTGTAACATAGCTTTGAAGGCATTCAGTGTTCCCCTTCCAATGATTGCATTGTAAGGGTATTCCATATTTCTCAGTTCTAGTGTTGTGTATGTAACCAAAGGTGATTGGCATTGTTATCTTGCCGAGTGTTTCTATTTGTTTCCTTTCGAAGCCACATAGAGGATGTTGTAAGGAAAATGGACCTCGGCCCATTTGGTCCAAAAGGTTTTGGTGTTTGATGATCAACATAACCTGTGGACAAATATGTTTGCTAGTGTTTATGTTTATAGTTCATAGGATGCGAAGAGGATTGGACTAAGACACTAAGGATGCAACACCTCAAAGGAAGACATAAAAAGAGATTAGAAGTCCAAGACTCAAGAACAAGAGAAGCCCAAAGAATGAGCGAAGAAATCCATGAAGAGGACAGTCAGCTAGCGCACTGGTGGTGCCCAGATAGCGAACAGTAACTGTCTGGTGTGCACCGGACTGTCCGGTGGAACAGACGGACAGTCTGTGCAGAGAGGCACACAATGGGCACTCCCGGGCTGTAGCACCGTACTGTCCGGTGTGCACCAGACAGTCTAGATAATGGTTGGATCCAACGGTCGACTGCTACAGACCCCAACGGTCGGCTGACATGGCAAGGCACCAGACAATGAACAGTGCTTGTCCGGTGGGCACTGGACTGTCCGGTGTGCCTGTCGACAGAAAGCTGCTGCTTTCTGTTCAACAACTAGAATTGTGGGGGGAGGCTATAAATACCCCCCAATCAGGCATTTCAGGTGTGGGAGCCCAAGCAACATACCAAGGCATAGTATAGACATTTCCAAGTGCTCATACACCCAAGTGCTTAATAGAATCACTCGTGAATAGCGTAGGTGCTTTGTGAAGTGCTTAGGTTAGTTAGACTGCATTAGCGCTTGCTCTAGGTGAATCCTAGTTAGTTGAGTGAGTTTAGAAAAACCACACAACCCATTGGCTCTTGCGTGAGCCGTTTTAATTGTACTGAGTGGGGCGAGAGTCTTGCGAGACCATGACAACCACGTTTGTGTCACGGCCGCTGCCGTGTACCAGAGGGAACGAGGCCGGCGATGTTTCGGCCGGAAGCTCGATAGTGGATACGGCGGGGAGCATCCGAGAGGAGTCAGAAGTGGAGCACTACTTGCACGTGGAGAAGGCCCGCGGCTCTTTATGGAGTTACTCGACCGTGGTGCTTGGCCTTCGCGTGGGCTACCCTTTTCATAGGGGCACCGACGAGGATTAGTCGGGACCTTACTTGGTTCTGGGTACCTCGGTAAAAATAATGGCATCATCCACGAGAGTTTGCATCTGTACCATGCTCTTTACCTTTCACATTTATATTAATCTAACACTCCAAAATCCTATTCTGGATAAATTAGGAAAACTCATTCCATGATTTAAATAAATGTGTTTTCAAATAATAGATTACCTAAAAGATTTTTATGTGAACTATCCTTTCTGTTAAAGATTTATTCTCCAAAAAAGAATTAAGTTAAACTATCACTTAATATAGATTTTACATAAGAAATTATATCTTTTTAAATAAATATGTGAAGATTATAAATTTATTTTATTGTATTTCTAAAATGTGGCTATGTGTTTGAATTATTTTCTTTAATAATTATTATTGTAAAACATCTTACATAAATTATTTCTACTAATTTTCATTTGCTTAAATGGATAAATTAATTAATAAAAATGCTTTGCATCAATGTTGAGTTTTTGTTTGTTGCAATTTATGCTTGAAATAGAAAATTTAACTCATCTCTAAATTAGACTTGAATTTTAAATTTAAAATAGAAAGCAAAGATAGAAATATAAGCTAATATAATGGATCAATGTATGTTTGGTTGGTTTGTTTGTACAGGACGTTCTTTAGGTAAAGTTGATACAAATTAGGATATCGCAATAAGATATTTAAGAAAATACTCCTTTCAGCTCGCGTGTAACACCCAAAAAATTAATTTAAAATTTTTAATGAAAATATATTCTAAGATTTATTTAAATTGAAGGACTGATATGATTAGTACAAATTAACAACAATATTATTGGAATAAAAGGAGATAAGTTAGAGTTTCTAGCAGATAGGATAAGATTGTAACAGATAAGTACCAGATTAGTTCTGACATGTAACGGATTTGGTTAAGAGTTTGTTAGAGTTCCTAATATATAGGATATGGTTGTAACAGATAAGTATCATATTAGATTTATCATGTAACCACCCACCTCTCAGCCTATATAAATACATGTCACCATAACACCTCAAGCCATCAACCAAAGCCTCATCTTATACATAGCCTCGCAGCAGCCACTGATCGCCGGTGGGCCTGCCACCGCGAGCAGGATGCCGCAGCCCCGTTCCTGCATGAACATGCACTACAGGAATCCTGAAGATTCTCGTCGGCCGGATTAACTCCCATCGGCCAGAGAAAAAGCCAACGGGAGTTAACTAACTCCTGTCGGCTACCTTCCAGCCGATGGGCCTTAAGTTAACTCCCATCGGCCCAGACACAGGCCGACGGGAATAAGTTAACTCCCGTCGGCTCTGACAAAAGCCGATGGGGATTAGCTTATTCCCGTCGGCCTATGCTCTGGCCGACAGGGATTAAAGGTTTATGAACGCCGCGGGCACCCCGTGCGGGCTCATTTCTCTCTTTCCTCTCAAACTGCCGACGTCGCCGCCTTACACGCCGGCCACCACGCTCGCCCGTCTCCGCCGCGCCCGTCCCCGCCACCGTGTCGCGCCCGTCCCCGCCGTTGTGCCCGCTCGTCCCAGCCGCTGCGCCCGCCCATCCACCGCCGCCTTGCCCGCCTCCGCCCGTCCCCGCCGCGCCCCACACCTCCGCCCCCCCTGCCGCGCCTCCCACCGCGCCCACAACCATCGCCGCCGCCACAAGGGCCGACGCCGCCCCCAAGCGCCTCCCGAAGCGTCGTCGCTGCCTTCGACCACCTCCTCGAGCGCCGCCGCCGCGCCCAAGCGCCACCTCCGCCCCCGACCGCCTCTCCGAAGCGACTACGACGCACGTGAGTTAAATATCTTAATGCATGCGATTGTGACTGTTAAATATGTGTGTACATGTTTATTTTCGTCGGTTTTTTATGGCCAACGGGAGTTAACTTTCATGTGATTAGTATTAGTTTAATAACACATGTGATTAAAGTGTGATTAGAGTTAATTTAATATCACATGTGTGGCTTGATGTTAGGTAAGTATTAATTCTATTATTATAGTAGATTTAACTTATACTATTGAATTGTTAAATTTGATGTTATTTATTGATTAGATTTAACTTATAATATTAGGATGTATGAAGGTTTCGATATTGATAAATTTGATGTTATTTATGTATATATATAATTATTTATGTATATATATAGTTTTACTACTTACCTATAGATGTATGTGTGACGTGTAGAAACGTGATTGTCTCACACACACTCTTTACCCGTACACACAACCACAATAATGGGTGATAGACATGATTGGATGTATGAAGGTTTCAAGAAGGGTGGGTGTCACACAAGTGAATGGTTTGCCAAGACACAAATGTTTCTAGACCATGCAGCTGCTTTATCACAAAAAGATAATATTAGGTGTCCATGCAATAAATGTAGAAATATGACGAGCCACACCAAGAGGCAGGTCACACTACACCTGTGCGCACATGGTTTCGTGCCAGGCTATAAGGTCTGGTATCTCCACGGTGAAGATGTTGAACGAGCAACATAAGTAGAAGTTGACCGAACGAGCAGGAGTTGGAGATTATGAGGATGCGTGAAGAGATGAGACAACAACGCGAATTTATGGAGGCTTGCAATGCACATAACCAAGCGATGTATCAAGTGAGTACACATAATACAAACTCTAAATTATTATATTTCAATACAACACCTTCAATAGTAACACATATGTTTACTAGTTAATGCAGCAACAGGGCATGACACCAAATATTCCACCGCCACCACAATAGAGCCAGTTTGCATCCACACCAGCTCCGCCACCACAGTTCAACACCCCTCCGACACATATACCTGCACCTGGAGATAGGGTACGTTTGATAACTCTCGATGAATTTATACACTTGTATACTTTTTGATATTTGCATTTAACGTGTTGATATTTGCTAATTTGCATAGCTTACGCCTGAACCGGGTGGTAGTGGGTCTGATCCCACAGCAGGACTGGATTTGTTGACTCCCTCTTCGCGTTACCTCCTCCTGGTGGTGGTGGCGGCAGCGGTCAAAGCTCTAACCACCCAAGTGGTGGTTATCTTTAAACACTTGAACAATTAATTAGTAACTCGTTGACTGTATGTTTTTCACGAACTAAACACTTGAACTAATGTCGTACTTTCTATTTGAAATATTTGTGTAAACTATGTTGGTGTATGTTATGTTTGTAATGCGTGAATTGAGTATGAATGCATGTGTTTGTAATGTGTCTGTTCTGTGTGATATATATGTTATGTGTGCAATTGTGCAGAAATAGTGACCTAATTTAGTGCTGGTTTTGTAGCAGTATAGGGTAATTCTCGTTGGTCCAGTTAATTCCCGTCGGCCAAGTAACTCCCATCGGCCAGGTAGGGCCAACGGGGATTAATTAGTAACTCTCGTCGGCCCTAACTCCCGTCGGTTGGTCTGGCCGACGGCAATTAACAATAACTCCTGTCGGCTTGTAAGTGGCCGATGAGGATTAATTATTCCCGCCAGCGACCGACGGGAATAATCTTATCCCCCACATCTGACGCCTATCGGCTTACAACCGACGGGAATAAGCCCTAAACCGATGGGAATTACTGATTCCCATCGGTTTAAGGCTTATTCCCGTCGGTTCCTGGCCGACGGGAATTAAGTGTTTTCCTGTAGTGATGATCGTGCGGGGAGAAACAGCCCTGGCCGTCGATCCAGTGATGAGCACTCACGATTGAATATCAAATACCCCATTGTGATCGAAGATCGTAGCCGTTGATCTCGGATTCGTTGGCCGAGATCGGATCGCGGGATCCTTTAATCTCGAGCATTAATTTTAGATCCGACCGCTGTGATAGAATACCAGTTCGTGTGAGATAAGTCTCTGATCCCCGCCGTCGGTTTTCGATCCGATGGCTAGCAATCCACTATACCCCTTCTCCATGTCCATCTTTATAAAGAGGACCTCAGGTTTCTTTCAAATCAACATGTCATCTAACCAGTTAGGAAATAATTAAAATCGAGTCCCCGATATTTATGAATTTAACCCCATGTTTTCTGGAATTAATGCCCACAGCCCACAGGTTAAATAAATTGAGTAAATTACTTCAGAAAATGTTTTCTATTATAGAAATAATTTCAGAAACTTGTTTAATTAATAAATAATTCAATTTAATTCCTTTTTGATTCATTCCAGTTGCATTAATCTCATATTAATATTGTTTATCATCTAATAACCTTGTATTACCATGAAACCTATGGTTAAAATCTAGTACCTCATTTTTTTATAGTAGACACTTAAAACTTCGGAAAATCATAACTTTATAACTGTAACTCTGAATTTAGTGATTCTCAAACCTACGACCTCGTAGCAACACATAGAATACTCTTACGTTGTTTATTCTCATGATTGGTGTAATGTTATTTTTATGTACTCCTTGTCCATTTGTTTGTATTGCTACGAATAGAAGTGATGTCACGAGTCACTTGAAGACCAAGTTGGTGAAGTACCTGGGAATCTCGAGTCTAAGGCAAGTTATGCCCTTGATCACATTTCTTTACCCAATAATGTTCCTGTTAATCACTATGGCATGCTCAGGTTAATATGATGGGACCTAATATGTTTCCCTAGACTTGTTTATTCCACACCTTGTTTACCACTGAACTTTTGGGTAGTTTTGCTATTACTCTACTTGGTTTTGGGATTAATATTACATTATGATCATGTTCTAATTATACTATTGTTTTAATTATTGTTCATGACAAGATCATTGTGTTAATGGGAACATGGAGCTTAACTTGAGATATCTGTGCTACCAGAAGGGTGGAATGGGATGCCCTTGGCTGACTAATTAGGGAAGCTAGTGGAGGACTACCTTACCTAAAAGGAGCAAGGGCAGTAGGGGAGTTGTAGGTATAGGGAGGTTCTCGGGTCGATCATGTTGTGATGGCTTTTCGGATGGGGGATTCCCATATTGCGCTACCTAGACTGTAGCGGGTTTTCTGAAGCTAGTGGAACTTTGTAAAGGCCTCGTAGTGGATCCCTAGCCATTCACCTCAGAAGTGTCTAGGGGTCTGGCTAACCCTGGCTAGACGGGATACACGACTTATGGGTAAAGGGCGCAACCTCTGCTGAGTGTAAAACTAGTATATCAGCCGTGCTTGTGGTCATGAGCGGCTCAGGACTCTCGCATGATTAATTTATGGAACTAAATTTAATCTGTCACACCAGGATTTAAGGGATAAAGCCGGGTGCGTCTCATATGTGCGCCAAAGAAGAACATCACATATAATGACAAAGTGTATAGAGATAAATGTCGCAAGTATCGTTATTACATAGCAGAAGTCTTACAAAAATAAATGATAATAATAAAGCGAACTAAACATTAATCCTTGGCGCCATAAAGCTGACTGGCAGACGCCACCTAGATGAGCTCATACTCTTCATTGTAAGGCTCCTCCTGGACCACATGTTCTTCTCCTGTGGGGAGATTATATATCGCAAGGGTGAGCTCACAAAATATCATAGCTCAACAAGTTGTGGGGAATAATGTGCATGAACTCACCAAATGTGGGAGTTCATGTGAAGTGTAAGGTTGATCAACAAATAAGGGTTAAAGCTCATCATTGCTTTTAATAAGTTGGTCAAATTTTATTAGCAATTACTAAATGTAAGTAGATACCAAACCAGAGTAATAATAGATTAAAATTAATAATAAACCACAATGAGATACAAATGACAAATTGAATTTAATTCCATAAATTAATCATGCAAGAGTCTTGAGTTGCTCATGACCGCGAGCACGTCTAGTATATCAGTTTTACAATCTGTAGAGGTTGTACCCTGTACCCACAAGTTGTGTATCTTGTCTAGCCTTGGTTTGCAAGGCCCATAGACACTGCCGAGGTGAATGGCTAGGGATCCACTATGAGGCCTTTACAATGTTCCACTAGCTTCAGAAAACCCGATATAGTTTCTAGGAAGAGCAATGCAGGAATCCTTCGTCTGACCGCCATCGTAGCAAAATCAACCTGAGAACCTCTCTACAAGCCTACTGCCCTACTGCCCTTGCCCCTTTCGGGAAAGGTAGTCCTCCACTAGCTTTCCTAGTTAGTCAGCCAAGGGCGTCCCATTCCACCCTTGTGGTGGCACATGTTTTTCAAGTTAAGCTCGATGTTCCAATTAACATAATTATCTTATCATGAACAAAAATAGAATAGTAATAAATAATGATCATGTGTAATAGTTATCTCAACACCGAAAACCATATATAGCAATAGCAAAGACTACCCAAAAGTTCAGGGATAATAAGGTGAAAAGATAACCAGACTAGGTTGGCCTATTAGGTCCCATCAAAATTAAGCCTATGCATGATAAAATAATTATAGAGAACATTGTTGGGTAAATAAAAGAGGTCAAGGGCACAACTTGCCTTCAATGAGGTCCTGCTCAGCAACTTCTACCTGTTGAACACCCGGATCCTCTATCACTGGCTCGTCTACTCGCCACAATACAAACAAACATGGTAAAAGGGATAAATTATCATCACACCAAACATGAATACAAAGTACATAATAATAATCTACGTATCGTAACGAGATCGTAGGAACAAGAATCACTAAATTTGGAGTTACAGATTTTAAGTTATGATTTTTCGAAGTTCTTATGTGTTTGGTACTAAATTAATTGGGTGATCAATTCTAATATGGGTTTCATGTTAAAACAGTGTTACCAAATGATAGACAGTATTAGTACAAAATTATAGGAATTGGAATGAATTAAAAAGAAGTTAGAATTAATTTTCTAGGAATTAAACAAGTTTCTGCAATTAATTTTGTACTAAAAATCATTTCCCAAATTAATTTTTTCTGATTTTCCCAATCCTCTGTACTGCGCACCCTATTAACAGAAAGTTCATGGGCTTCTGCGCTTAAGTCCCCAGACTCAAAACCATCTACCGTGGACTGCTGGTTGATTCGTTAATTCCTCGGGGTTTCTTACGCAAAATGGGTAAATCGAAGGGGTACGGGACAATATGCACCGTCCGATTTAGTTCGTACGTGCTAGATTAGATGGGCGTGATTATGAATCGGTACGCAGATGAGAGCCATCGGATTACTAATTGACGGCTCGGATTTAAAGTATCATACATGGCTATAGATGTGCCAGAACGAAATCGACGGTGCGGATCCACCTGGCGAAGGGGTATGCTAGTTCTAATCAGGACCGTCCGTGTACCAACCGATAGCCCTGGTTCCATCCTCTACCTTCCGCCGGGGCTAAGCACAACGGCGGTCAATCCCGTGGTCGGGCTCCCCACCGGAGACAGTCACCGACGGACCAAGCCCTAAACCTAACTTCTGACTAGCGCAGCGTGTAAGGTGAATTAAGGCGAACCGAGCGTGAATCGGTGCTTGGTTCATGGTGGCCACGGCGGGGCACAAGCTCAGCGACAAATTCTACTCCGTCGATAAATTACTTGATCATTGCGCTTCCTTCTTCCCCACAGACCTCTGGAACACTTCCGCCGGACCCCGATGAGGCCTCTCACACATGCAATTGGTTGGGCGACGGAGGTGAGATCCGCCGTGGCGTGCGGCGGAGCGGCACCCAGCACACACGGAATATCGCGACGTTGATGGAAGAAACTATGCCCGAGAGTCGTGTTGGGGTGGTAGAATTCCAGCGGACCTGACCAGTTGGTGCGCGCCGACCTAAATGCATCGTGGGGGCCGATCGGAACGGTCTGCCGATTCCTCCGGCGACGACTGCGTGAGAATCGCGCCACTCAGTAGGGACGGAGGTTCCGGCCCACCTGTTGGTCACTTGTTCCCAAATTCTATGAATCAAGAACAAGGCAACACAAATGTTAATGTTTAAATACTTTCATCCTTCGAATCATTATCTCCCTTAGGTTATAATGATCTTTAGACGAATGTCATGAAGTACATACCTTCATCATTTCGATATGTAAGTATAACTAGAAACATATGAAGCACAGAAAGAGTACAAGTAATTATATTGAATCATCAAATTATTCATATTAACATTATATAATCATGAACAAACATTGATAATATCAAGTTACATTTGTACCTTCGGCTAGACAGAAGGTAAAAATCTGAGAATGATATGCGAGTGATTACAAGTCAACGTGAACAGTATGGTGTTATTGTTCATCTATTTATAGGCACGGGACGGAGCCTGGGCAAAATTACATTCATGTCCCTAACATTTACTATTAGCTAAAAGGTAAGCTGTCGAGGACTAAATAGTCTTTTCTCCTTTAGGTCGGTTTCATTCTCCACCACCGTCCTTGTGCTAAGCCGAAGCTTCTCCATCCACAGCTTTGGAACTGGTTCATCCTTCTTCCAGATCGCGCCTTTCATACCATGTACACCTTCATCTCAAAGCCGAAGCTTCTTGTGACAGTATATTATACTGGAAAGCATGTTAGTCGTGTTTTTGAGGACCTTCGGAAGACGAAGGCCCCCAACAGTAGCCCCTCGCAGTATTAATTTGTTCTTGTATCCAACAAATTCAAACTACGACGTGAACGAAGGCCTTTAGCCGAAGGTGAAAGGGAAATGTGCCCTTGGGACATTTCTATAATGTTTTGGTGATTAAGTGTTCAACACAAAGTGAGTGAAATATTATGTGCCAAACAAGCAAAAGATGCAAATCATGTAACAAGGTACGTTTCTAGACTTAGTACATTGTTTTGAGTACTAACATATGTTGTCTAAGTGATAGAAACAGAGAAAAGAAAAGAACCAAAATACTTGGCTCGGTGCAGCCAAATCTCTGCTCAGTCTGGCACACCGGACTGTCCGGTGGTGCACCAGGCTGGACTCCGGTGAACAGGCCGCTCTCGGGAAAATTTGGCGGCGTACGGCTATAATTCACCGGACTGTCCGGTGGTGCACCGGACTGTCCGGTGAGCCAACGGCCGCCAGCGCAACGGTCGACCGCGCAATCCGCGGGCGACGCGTGGCCCGCGCCAACAGTCGGCAGGGGGCACCGGACTGTCCAGTGTGCATCGGACAGTGTCCGGTGCACCAACTGCCACAGCTCTGCAACGGTCATCTGCGCCATAATAGGAAGGAGATCGCGCACCGGACATGAACAGTGGCTGTCAGGTGGTGCACCGGACTGTCCGGTGCACCACCCGACAGAAGGCAACTTTGGCCTTCCTTGTTGGCCTCCAACGGCTCCTAGCTGCCTTTGGGCTACAAAAGGGACCCCTAGGCGCATGGAGGAGGCACCCAAGCACACTCTAAGCATTCCAAGACTTCTAGTCCTCACTTTCACGTAATCATTCATTGTTTTTGAGATTGGAGCACTTTTCGAGTTGTAAACTCCCATCTATATACCACACACATCCGTTGTGATCCATCCTTCTTCTGTACAAACAGAACCGGCGCTCCCCAAGGTGAGGAAACTCAGACGAATGTATCCAGCCTCTTGTAACTCCATTAACTGCTTCTTAAGTTCTTTTAATTCTTCTATGGACATTCTGTAGGGGCGTTTAGAAATAGGAGCAGTCCCAGGTAAGAGATCAATGACAAACTCAACTTCCCTATCTGGTGGCATCCCTGGCAACTCCTCTGGAAAGACATCCGGAAAATCCCTAACCACACGGATGTTGTCACCAACAAACTTCCCATCTACTAAGAATGTCGCTAGTCTGGTGGCGGTAGTTACTGCAATCCCAACTTCAAATCTTTCTCCTTTGGAACTGGTGAGCTCTATGGTTCCTTTAGCACAGTGTATAAACTTCATTTGCCTTTCTTAACAATGACATACCAAGGATCGCGTCTATACTGCTCTCTTCTAACACTATAGGGGTAGCCCATCTGGGTTAGAAACACAGGGTAAGAAAGAAAGGATGGTAGACAAGGCATGTAACTACGAAGCATGTTACTTCGGGGGATTTATTAGTTAAGCAGATTAATGTTTTACATACTAAAGCTAACTCAATATCTTATGGTGGTACATGCTAAGATGTCCATTTATATTATCTCAATCAATCAAAGAAGCAAATCAGACATTGATCATCAGAACAATCAACCAACATTTTAAAATAGAGAAAATAGTTTTGTTTTCATCTTAGGTTTCCTATCTATTAAAAAGATCATAAGTGTAGGATTCCAAGGTGTGAAATTCATCTTGTCTCAGAGTAGAAAAGGTAAGAATGATCAGAGTAGAATAGTAGAAGGTGAGACAGGATCAAGATAAGATAAGTATAGAATGAATCAGAGTAAGGTAAGTAGGTAAGGATTTGTCCATTTCTATCTAGGTTTCGTCCTACAGTCAACATTTCCTCTGATACCACTTCTATCACACCCAGACTTTAAGGGACAAAGCCGGGTGCATCTCATACATGCGCCAAAGAAGACAACATATTTAATAACAGAGTGTATAGAGATAAATGTCACAATATAATCAGAGTATTTATTACATAGCGGAAGTCTTACAAAATAAAAGATGAATATAGCAGGAACTAAAATCTATCCTTGACGCCAGAATGCTGACTGGGAGACGCCACCTAGATCAAGTCGAAAGCCTCAGAGTTAGGCGGCTCCTCTTCGACCACCTGTTCTTCTCCTGTGGGGGGTGTGAGATAGCAAGAGTGAGCTCACACATGTTCATCGCTCAACAAGTTGTGGGGAATAATGTGGCATGAACTCACAAAAGGTGGGAGTTCATGTGAAGTGTAAGGCTGATCAACAATAGCGGTTAAAGCTGAGCATTGCTTTTAATAAGTTGGTCAAATTTTATTAGCAGTTACTAAATGTAAGTAAATACCAAACCATAATAATATTAAATAAAAATAATAATAAAATAATCCTAGATGCAATGAAATGACAAATTGAGTTTAAGTTCCATAAATTAATCATGTGAGTATCCGAGCCGCTCAAGACCGTGAGCATGGCTAGTATACCAGTTTTACACTCTGCAGAGGTTGCACATCTTTACCCACAAGTCGTGTTACCCATTTGCCACGGAGTTGATCAGACCCCATACACCTCTACTAAGGAAGCGAGGCAGGGTACCACTACGAGGCCTTTACAAAGTTCCACTAGCTTCAGAAAACTCGCTACAGTTTATAGGAAGCTCCAGTGCAGGAATCCCTCGCCTGACCGCCATCGCAGCAAAATCAACCCAAGGACCTCCCTACACTGACCACTCCCCTACTACCCTTGCCCCTTTCGGGTAAGGTAGTCATCCACTAGCTTTCCTAGTTAATCTGCCAAGGGCGTCCCATTAAACCCTTGTGGTAGCACTGTTTTCCCATTGGTTCTCCATGTTCCCATTAACATAATGATCTTATCATGAACAGTAAATAATAAACATATAATAAAAAGTATAACAATGAGTGATGAATATCTCTATACCCAGAGCCACATAAAGCAATAACATGTACTACCCAAAAAATTAGTAGTAAAACCAGTGGTGAAACAAGGTATAAAGATAGTCAAAATCTAGGGTAACCTATTGGGTCCCATCAAAATTCACCTATGCAGATCATTATGATTAATAAGAACATGACTGGGTAAAAAGAAGTGACCAAGGGCACAACTTGCCTTCAACGAGCTCCTGCTCAGCAGTCTCTACCAGCTGATCCTCAGGATCCTCAGTAGCTTGCTCATCTACTCGCATCAACACAATAGATACATAGTATAGCAAAAATTAACATCACACCAAACATGTAATAAAATACACAATAATAATCTGGACATTAAAATAAGGTCATCGGAACTAGAATTATTAAATTTTGGAGTTATAGATTTTAAGATATGAATTTCTGAAGGTTTTATGTATTTAATACAAGATTAAGTACTAGATAAATTTTAATGTGTCTATCATGCCAAAACAGAGGCACTAATGGTTAGACAATAATATTACAAAAATTTAGGAACTGGAATGGACCAATTTGGAGTTCATATGGATTTTCTACAAGTTTTAACATTTATTTATGCATTAAAAATCGATTTCTGTGATTATTTCCTATTTTCCCAAGTATCTGGATCGGGCCTAAAATACAGAGAAGTGTAGGGGCTCTGGCGTAAATTTTACTAAGACTCAGGCGATCACGAGACTGGACCGTGGGTTGTTTTCAATATTTGTCGAGGTCTCTTTAACAAAAACACACGGCGAAAGGGTATGATTGTTTTTCGGCCGTCCAGATCAGATCTAGAGGCCAGAAATGTATCACGGCCGCAGCAAACTGACAAGCGAGTGCGTCCACCCGATCGACGATCGACGACCGCGATTTAATATCGTGAAGGGTTATCGCTGCTTCTAATCGGAGCCGTTACTAGAAGATCCAACGGCTCACATCGCTAACACTACGACCATAGCCCTTCCTGGTGGCCAGACGCGGCGGCGCCCACGCTTCCGTGGCAGCGCCATAACCAGATAATGCCAGTGAGCTCCCATCCGAGCACTAGGGCCCTAAGCTCAGACTTTGAAGACGCTAAACGATGCGCAATGCGAAACGAATGGAATGGATGGGTTCTTACTCCAGGTGGTGGCGCAGAGACCCATGCCCACGGCGATGCGACGAATAGGAACTCCGGCGAGCAATTCCTGGAGTCGCAGAGGCTAATTCCACCCGCGACGTTGCGGAGGACCTTCCCCCAGGCCCGGTGAAGGTCACGGGAATCAAACGAGACGCGGATGACGGCCCTACTAGGAATTCCCCCCGTGACGGCCTTCGTCCTTCACTGTTCTCTCCCTCATGGTGCGACGATAATGGCGGCGGAAATCACCCGGCGTTTGGTCTAGAGTTCAATGCGTGAGTCCCAGAGGTCCCCGACATATATCTCGGGGCGCGTGGAAGGCACCAACACCAGCTCCCCGGCCGATTCGCGTGGAGCCGTTGCAACGACCCTGCCGGATGGGGAGGACGCGTCTGACCAGGAGGGCCCACGAGCCAGGTGGGCGCGAGTAAACAGTGGTTAGTGGCTATCCTGTGGGGTCCGGCTGTCAGCGCGCGGCGGGAGAGGGATGTCTGGGCCGCGCGTGCTTTCAAGGAAAGAGGAGAGTAGGCCGAATAGGGAGTTCTAGGCCCAGTTAGGTCTTTTTCTCTTTTTCTTTTGCATTTTTCTTCTCTCTTTTCCCAAATTCAATTTGAATTCCAATTTAAGTTCAAAGTGTGTGGCGAATTCATCTTCACATTTTTATGTTCAATTACACATAGTATGGTAATTCTTTATTTATTTATAATTTTATTTTGTTTTGTATAGTATTTCCCTCTTTCTATATTATTTCCAATTTTCCCCAATTTGCACTTTTGGGGTTAAATCCAAATTCTCAACTCATTATTATCTTTTATCCAAATTACTATTTTATTAAATTCACAAACAACTAAACTCTAGCATGATGCAAATTATTTTATTTAGTATAGTTATTGGTAGTCAAGGATAATCCTATGATTTGAAATATGCAAATATAAGAATAATAACACAAGTAGTCAATGGAACCCTTTATATTTCTCATTTCATGTACATTTTGCTACTCTTATTATTTGGGTATTACACGAAAGCAGGCAACAAAGAGGAAAACTGCCGCTTCGGCCATCTCTGTTGTGCCGAAGGGCAAAAAGATCAAGGTTTTGACGCACCGGCCGAGATACATTGAGACAGCCGTAGTGCCGAAATTTGATGAAGGAGCATCTTCCACTGTCAAAGCGGAACAAGCTACTCCTGCCGTTCGAAGCGCCGAAGAATCGGCAGCAGTATCGAAGGTTTCTGCAACCGAATCGGCTGAAGTGTCGATACAAACTGTCGAAGCTGAAGAAGAGACAGTCGAGAAGCTAGACCGAGAGGAAAAACAGGACCGTCGCAGGCAGAATTGCCGAAGGTGGCAAAAACTCCCGCAATAACTCCTAAGAGGAGAAGAATGGCAAACGTGCTGGACGCTGTCATGGAGACAACAAGGGCATTAACTCGTGCCCCTGCAAAGAAAATTGTCGTTGTTGCTATAAGTCACGCTGAAACCGAGGCTGGGCCCTCAGTGCCTGCTGATATGGAGCCTGCCGCAACTGAGGATAGAGCTGAGCAAGAATCTCCAGATATTGGCATGGCTATGGAGAAGGATATGGCTGAAAAGGCTAAATCTCCTGCTCCCGAAGCACCTTCCAAAGATCTTGACTTTATTATTCGACATGCTTCGGGAAAAAGACTATCTGAAGAAGAAATTGCAGAAGCCAAACACTATGCCCGAAAACTGAAATACCCGAAGGGGGCCTTAGTGTTCAACGGCACTGACGAAGATGATTTCCTATACTGTCTCCCGGACAATAAAGTAATATCTGTCTGCCGGGAGATGGCCAAAATTATGGGATTTCCGAAGCTTGAAGCTGGCCTCTCCGCCATGTCAAAAGATGACCTTGCAGATAGCCTTGCATACAATAGTTTGAAGGTACAAAAATGATGAATTTAAAAATACATTATTTTGTTTTGTATTCTCGTGCTGATTCTATCTTCTTGTAGGGCTTAATTCTTAGCAACGCTTTGAGGGCGCAGAAGAATGCTGAAGATGAAAGCTGAGCGATAGCCCTCAGCAACCTTCGATCAGAAGTTATCAAGCTGAGAAATGAAGCCTTGGAGAAGGATAAAATTCTACTTTCATTGGTGCATAAAGTGAAAGAAGATGAAGAAAAATTCAACACTCAATCCAAAACTTATAAAGCCGAAATTGAAGACCTTCGGAAAAAAAACTTGCCGAAGCTAATGAGAACTTTGCACTTGCAAAAGCTAGTCAAGAAATTAGTGAATCGTTGATAACTAGGCTAGAGAAAAGTGTTGAGGAGCTTCATGAATCCAAGGAAAGGTGCTTCGAGAAATCCTTGGATTGCATAAGAAAATTGAAAAACAACTTTGCCAAAGTAGGTGCTTATTCCTTCGAAGAGAATTTTATTCGAGGTGACCCCGAGGGTGTTATTGATTGGATAAGCAGGGAAGCCGAAGATTTTGAAGAGATCCTGAGCGATCCCAGGGATATCTGTGCTTTCATTGGCGCTCGAGGTATTACGGCAATCCTGGAGAAGCCTGGTTGCGACCACGTTAAAGCTGCGGCCCAGACTAAAGCCGCCTTCTCCACTAACGACATGAGAGACCCTTCGGCCGAAGCTACTTTGGTGGGTGGAAAGTTTTACTCTGATGTTTGGGTGAACGGTGGCCGAGCATTGGCCAACGAAATCATAAAGAAAAATGAAAAAGAAACCCATGATGCCCGAGAAGAAGCTAGGCGAGCTGAAGAAGCTGCTGAGCGCGCAAGGCGTATAGGTATTGTTTTTGAATTTTAGCTTCGACGTTTATTTTCTGGCTTCAAACTAATAGTTTGCCTATTACAGCTGAACTGTCACCGCTGCCCGAGCCATACAACCCCATGTCCGATCCAGTCATGAAAGAAGCACTGGATTTAATGAGCGTTGCTAACTCCATCGTCGATGAAGTTGTCAACAGGCTGCTAAACGAAGCCACCGAGAAAATACTTAAGGAAGATTAGACTTTTATTGTAATGATACTATGTAACATTTGGTGTATGGAACAATTAATCAGACATGTAAATTATTGTAATATATTTCATTACGATGCATGAAATTTACGCACATACCGTTTTTGAGCCTTCGGCGAAAAAACACCTTCCCTTCTTTTCATTCTTCGTAAAGAGAGAAGCCCCTTTTTATGTTGAATCTGTTGTGATGAAATTGTGTTTTTCGAAGGTTTGCTTCATGCCTCAGCAAATTTTCATTCAACAAAGTATTGCCGAAGATCTGCTTCGTATCCAATCTTTTTGTCGTTGATGCGATATGATGTATGATGTAATGTTATGCAGAATGATGCGATGATATGATGCAATATGATGGTGATGCCGAACACACACACACACACACACACACACACACGCCCACACTGGAACACACAAGACTCTGCATCCCCTTAGGGACGTCTTTGGAGTCTTTAAGCTCTGCATCCGCTTAGGAACGACTTTGGAGCTTCTTCACCTTATATTTCAGTGGTATTTAATCTCTGCATCCCCTTACGAACGACTTTGGAGCTTCTTCACCTTCTATTTCGGTGGTATTTAAGCTCTGCATCCCCTTACGAACGACTTTGGAGCTTCTTCACCTTCTATTTCGGTGGTATTTTGGCTCTGCATTCCCTTAGGAACGACTTTTGAGCTTTGGAACTTACTCTGCTCCCTTAGGAACGACTTTTGTAGCTTCGAAACATACTCTGTGCTCCCTTAGGAACGACTTTTGTAGCTTCGAAACTTACTCCGCTCTCTTAGGAATGGCTTTTTATAGCTTCGGAAGTCTGTTAGGAAGAAGCATTTTACTTAATGATACGGGCACAGTTATTACATGAGACCAAAATTAAGTCCTTCATGACTTGTTTTTCACACAAGAAAGATAAAATGACAGAAAAGAAAAAGATACATCAGGGGTAGGATATTCTTTTTAATAGATATGTTTGGATTCAGGCACAGTGTTGTTGACTGTGCGAGCTTCGGACTCCTCCCGAAAATCACGCTACTGCTGTGCATGTTGGTGCCCTTCTGGCTGTTGGCTTCGGGTCTAAGTAGGTGGTAATGATGGTGGTAATGGTAGCTGGGCCCAGGAAGCTTGAGAGTGACTTGCCGAAGCGACAGAAGCCGTAGGTTATTGATTACCTACGTATTATGGTACATAGGGAGAGTAGCATGAAGCAGTATGTAGGACCTGCTTCGGATGACTCTACCGCGCCTCAGCTTTGGCAATCTCCTTTTGCTTCTGAATTTTGACTTGGCATGTTCTTGTGGTGTGGCCCTTGTCTTCACCAAAGAATAAGCAATATAGCCTTCTAGACTGATCCCAGTATCTTCCTCTGAAGCCCCTACCGCCTCTGCCCCTTGGGACTGGTGGCCTGAAAGAGCTTTGTTGTTGCCCTAAAGATTGGGAGCTGTGTTGTGGCCTTTGAGGCTGGCTTCCTCTGTCATCACTTAGGTTGGAATTATGGATCGATCTGGCGTTCCTGAGATGGATTCTTCCTGGTCATCTCAGAAAACCTGTATGCTTCTTCCATTCTCTGGCGGAAATCATTATCAGCCCGAATGTATTCATCCATCTTCTGTAGAAGCTTCTCCAGGGTTTGCGGGGGTTTCCAGGCAAAATATTGAGCCGTAGGTCCTGCCCGAAGCCCTTTGATCATGGCCTCAATGACAATTTCATTAGGCATTGTAGGCGCTTGTGCTCTCAGACGCAGTAACCTTCGGACATACGCCTGAAGGTACTCCTCGTGGTCTTGCGTGCACTGGAACAAAGCCTGAGCAGTGACTGGCTTCATCTAAAATCCTTGGAAGATGGTGATTAGCATATCCTTAAGCTTCTGCCATGATGTGATTGTCCTTGGCCGGAGAGAAGAGTACCAAGTTTGTGCGACACTTTTGACTGCCATGATGAAGGATTTTGCCATGACTGCAGTGTTGCCCCCATATGAAGATATGATTGCCTCGTAGCTCATTAGGAACTGCTTCGGGTCTGAGTGCCCATCATACATAAGAAGCTGGGGTGGCTTGTATGATGGGGGCCACGGGGTAGCCTACAACTCTACTACTAAGGAGAAGCATCGTCAAAAGCAAAATTACCATGATGGAAATCATCGTACCATTCATCATCGTTGTGCAAATTGTCTTGACGAAGCTCCCTGTATTGAGGCCTTCGGTCTTGGTCATCTTGGGTGAGATGACGCATTTCCTCAACGGCCTCATCAATATTCCTCTGAAGATCGGCGAGACGAAGAATCTTTTCTTTCTTCTTCTGAACCTGTTGATGAATGGCTTCAAGGTCCCTGATTTCTTGGTCCAACTCCTCCTCTTGGGGAGTTGGATTGGTAGCCTTCCTTTTCTGGCTCCTAACTTCGCGTAACGTTTCTTGATTAACATCCAGCGGCTGCAGTGCAGCCCCTGGCCCTGATGACTTCTTCGGTGGCATGACGAAGGTCAAAGCTTGCCGATGGTGGTCAAGTGAGTTCACCGGAGGTGGGCACCAATGTTGGTCACTTGTTCCCAAATTCTATGAATCAAGAACAAGGCAACACAACTGTTAATGGTTAAAGACCTTCATCCTTCGAAGCATTGTCTCCCTTAGGATATAATGATCTTTAGACGAAGGTCACGAAGGACATACCTTCATCATTTTAATATGTAAGTATAACTAGAAACATATGAAGCACAGAAAGAGTACAATTAATTATATTGAATCATGAAATTATTCATATTAACATTATATAATCATGAACAAACATTGATAATATCAAGTTACATTTGTACCTTCGGCTTGACAGAAGGTAAAAATCCGAGAATGACGTGCGAGTGATTACAAGTCAATGTGAACAGTACGGTATCACTGTTCATCTATTTATAGGCACAGGACGGAGCCTGGGAAAAATTACATGCATGTCCCTGACATTTACTATTAGCCAAAAGGTAAGCTATCGAGGACTAAACAGTCTTTTCTCCTTTAGGTCGGTTTCATTCTCCACCACCGTCCTTGTGCTAAGCCGAAGCTTCTCCATCCACAGCTTCGGAACTGGTTCATCCTTCTTCCAGATCGCGCCTTTCATATCATGTACACCTTCATCTCAAAGCCGAAGCTTCCAGTGACAGTATATTATACTGGAAAGCATGTTAGTCGTGTTTTGGAGGACCTTCGAAAGACGAAGGCCCCCAACACCACCCATCAGTGAAGCCACGAGTCACTTACAAACGGGTCCAAGTGTCAGAGGTACGTGTGGTCCCGCAACCAAGCGTGCATGGCTTAATGTGGCTGGCCTGTGGGCAAGTGGTGTCGGCGTGGAGGTTCGCTAGTCAGGCCGTGCGGTGCAGCGCAAATGGGCCAAGGCAAGGTGAAGTCGGCCCAAGCCGTTTTGCTTTTTTCCTTTCTCTTTTTTTTCTTTTTTCTGGTTTCTTTTTCTCAAATTTTAGAATTCAAATTTAAACTCAAATTTTGTAGTGGAGTTCATTCTTGGACCAAATATACAAGTTCATATTTCAGTATGCACAACTGCATTTATTTGCTTATACATATTTTCTTTATATTTATATAGTACTTTCTTCCCCTTCCTTATTCTATTTATTTCAAATTGCTAGATTTAGGCACTCTTATATTTTTATTATAATTATTATTATTTGATGCACAACACATAAACTCCAGCATGATGCACAAATTATTTTAGATGTCACTAGTTAATTGTTCAATTTAAATGTGGGTGCCCACATATTATAGTGAATAGAGAGTAATATATAAGGGAAGACATCTCCTTTCTTTTACAACTTGGGTATTACACTAATCTTAGGAACAAAAACTATTTTTGTAGGTATCTATACGCTTGAATATTTTGTTCTTATGATAACTGTTTGATTTAGTTCTTTGACTGAATGTGATGAGTTGTGGAGTAATGTACACAATTGCATCTGCATATACATATAGGCAAAAATGTGTTTATAAGATAACTAGCCAACCTATATTTTTCCCCATTAAAATATAGCTAGTATCACATATCTATCTTATCCCAATAGATTCATCTTGTCTTGATAAACATACTTATCCCACCCTAACCATGATCTAATTGAAATTAATTAGATCCAATCCGGTCTAAGTCATACCAATCTAATTTAGTTCCCATCTAACCTAATATGATTCAATCTAAAGTAAGTCACTTAACAAGTTAGTTAATCCTAGATAAATAGATTAGACCCTACTCCTATAAACATGTTTTAAACAAAATGGGTAGAGTAGACCAACTCGGCCATGAACAACAACTTGACCTACATAATAGGTTACATAACCTATCCAACCAATCTAGAAGCAAACAACCAAACCGGATTCTGACTAATCTCATTTAACTCATAGCCACCTACTAAACTAGCAGCTCTACCTACTTGTCACCTACAAATCTGTCTTAACCACATATTCCTAACTCGGATGGAGACACCAGGACCCAAGAAGGAAAGAGATTAACCTTATCAACAAAGGATAAAAGAGTCAACTAGATCACGAAAGTAGTCATGATCCACCAACTAGGATGAAGTCTTTCCTTACCCAGTACTTATTATCTTCATCTATCCTTGCTCTAACCAAATCTCATATTGCCTAAAAAGTGGCTAGGCATAGAAGATACCCATGCTTTCCTAATCACTTTCTAATTAACATGAAACTTCTTATTCTTAAACTAATTAGAAACTAAAAGTTAAACTATAAATAAGGCTTTTACATCCTTTTCTTACTAATCTCGAGGACGAGATTATTTTAAGGGGGTACAATTTGTAACACTCCAAAATCCTATTCTGGATAAATTAGGAAAACTCATTTCATGATTTAAATAAATATGTTTTCAAATAATAGATTTTCTAAAAGATTTTTATGTGAACTATCCTTTGTGTTAAAGATTTATTCTCCAAAAAAATAATTAAATTAAATTATCTCTTAATATAGATTTTACATAAGAAATATATCATTTTAAATAAATATGTGAAGATTAAAAATTTATTTTATTGTACTTCTAAAATGTGGCTATTTTTTTGAATTATTTTCTTTAATAATTATTATTGTAAAACATCTTACAAGAATTATTCCTACTATTTTTCATTTGCTTAAATAGATAAATTAATTAATAAAAATGCTTTGCATCCATGTAGAGTTTTTGTTTGTTGCAATTTATGCTTGAATTAGAAAATTTAACTCATCTCTAAATTAGACTTAAATTTTAAATTTAAAATAGAAAGAAAAATTAGAAATATAAGCTAATATAATGGATCAATGTATGTTTGGTTGGTTTGTTTGTACACGACGTTCTTTAGGTAAAGTTGATACAAATTAGGATATCACAATAAGATATTTAAGAAAATACTCCTTTCAACTCGCGTGTAACACCCAAAAAATTAATTTTAAAAATTTAAATAAAAATATATTCTAAGATTTATTTAAATTTAAGGACTAATATGATTAGTACAAATTAATAACAATATTATTGGAATAAAAAAAGATAAGTTAGAGTTCCTAACATATAGGATATGATTGTAATAGATAAGTACCAGATTAGATCTATCATGTAACAGATTTGGTTTCAATTTTGTTAGAGTTCCTAATATACATGATATGGTTGTAACAGATAAGTAGCAGATTAGATCTATCATGAAACCACCCACCTCTCAGCCTATATAAATACATGCCACCATAACACCTCAAGCCATCAACCAAAGCCTCATCTCATACATAGCCTCGCAGCAGCCACCGCTCGCCGGTGGGCCTGCCACCGCGGGTGGATGTCATAGCCCCGTTCCGGCGTGAACATGATCATGTGTGGGAGAAACGGCCCTAGCCGTAGATCCGGTGATGAGCGCTCACGATTGAATCTCAAATACCCATCATGGTCGAAGATCGTGGCCCTTGATCTCGGATCTATTAGCCGAGATCAGATCGCGGGATCCTTTAATCTCGAGCATTGATTTTAGATCCGACCGTTGTGATAGAATACCGGTTCAGGTGAGATAAGACTCTGATCCGTGCCGTCGAATTTGGATCCCATGGCTAGCAATCCACCGTACCCCTTCGCCATGTCCATCTTTATAAAGAGGACCTCGGGTTTCTTTCAAATCAACCTGTCAACCAACCAGCTAGGAAATAATTAAATCCGAGTCCTCGATATTTATGAATTTAACCCCAAGTTTTCTGGAATAAAATGAGTAAATTACTTCAGAAAATGTTTTCTAGTATAGAAATAATTCTAGAAACTTGTTTTATTCATAAATAATTCATTTTAATTCCTTTTTGATCCATTCTAGTTGCATTAATCTCATATTAATATTGTTTATCATCTAGTAACCTTGTATTACCATTAGACATATGGTTAAAATCTGGTACCTCATTTGTTTTATAGTAGACACTAAAAACTTTGGAAAATCATAACTTTATAACTGTAACTCCGAATTTAGTAATTCTCGAACCTACGACCTCGTAGCAACGCATAGAATATTCTTACGTTGTTTGTTCTCATGATTGGTGTAAAGTTATTTTTATGTACCCCTTGTCCATTTGTATGTATTGCTATGAATAGAAGTGAGGTCACGAGTCACTTGAAGACCAAGTTGGTGAAGTACATGGGAATCTCGAGTCTAAGGCAAGTTGTGCCCTTGATCACTTTTCTTTACCCAATAATATTCCTATTAATCATTGTGGTATGCTCAGGTTAATCTGTTGGGACCTAATAGGTTTCCCTCGACTTGTTTATCCCACACCTTGTTTACCACTGAACTTTTGGGTAGTTTTGCTATTACTCTACCTGGTTTTGGGATTAATATTACATTATGATCATGTTCTAGTTATACTATTGTTTTAATTATTGTTCATGACAAGATCATTGTGTTAATTGGAACATGGAGCTTAACTTGAGATATCCGTGCTACCACAAGGGTGGAATGGGATGCCCTTGGCTGACTAATTAGGGAAGCTAGTGGAGGACTACCTTACCCGAAAGAGGCAAGGGCAGTAGGGGAGTTGTCGGTATAGGGAGGTTCTCGGGTCGATCATGCTGCGATGGCTTTTCGGACGGGGGATTCCTATATTGCGCTCCCTAGAAACTATAGCCGGTTTTCTGAAGCTAGTGGAACTTTGTAAAGGCCTCTTAGTGGAACCCTATCCATTCACCTCGGAAGTGTCTGATGGTCTGGCTAACCCTGGCTAGACATGATACATGACTTGTGGGTAAAGGGTGCAACCTTTGTAGAGTGTAAAACTGGTATATCAGTTGTGCTCGCGGTCATGAGCAGCTCAGCACTCTCGCATGATTAATTTATGGAACTACATTTAATCTATCATATGCATTGCATCACAGGTGTTATTATCAATTGTGATCTCTTACTTAATTGGGTTGGTATCTACTTATACTTAGTAACTGCTAATAAAATTTTGACCAACTCTAAAAGCAATGCTCAGCTTTAACCATCTCCTTTGGTAAGAGCCTTACACTTCACATGAGCTCCCACCTCTGGTGAGTTCATGCACATTATTCCACACAACTTGTAAAGCGATGAACGTATGTGAGCTAACCCTTGTTGTACTCACATCCCCCCAGGTCAAGGATAGGAACCACTGGATGAGGCGCATGAAGGATGCTGTGATGAGTTCGTGAGTGGTCTAGACCGTCGTCTCCCAGTCAACTTTGTGTTGCTGGATCGTTGTCTTCGCATGATGTAATTATTTAACTATTTTGTATAGAACTCCATTATATATAAATGATGTGATATTCGTTTCTGTACCATGAGTCATCATATCTGTGAGACTTGGTCCCAGCACACTTGGTGATTATTTCGTGCCTGGGTTTTGGTGCCCCTAGAACCCGGGTGTGACAAATAAGTATTTAAGTTTCAATCTTGTCTTTCTAGTTAGATTATTTAGGTTGAAACATAGCCTTTGCGGTAGAGATAGCAACACTTAGACAAAACCTAGTGTGCACATTCTAGATTATTTATTTGCATAGGTTTTGCTCTAGGGATTTAATTGTGGCCTAGTTAAGAGATGGTTTTTAGAAGTCCTAATTCACCCCCCTCTTAGGCATCACCATTTCCTACAGATGTGTTGCATCATGTATTTTATCTTCTTTCTCTTGCATTTGTCTGAAAGCTTTGGCAAAGATGATATCCGCTGCACTACCTATATTCACTAAAACATTGTGGACCAAGAATCCTTTTATGACACAAGATACGACCATGTCATCATTATGTGGGTAGTCTTTAGTTGAAGGTCCTCTTGAGAGAAAGTTACTGGAACATGAGACAATTTGGATTTGACATAGGGCCCCTGCACTCCAACATGTTGCACCATTCGTTGGTGAAAGGGAAATGGCCTCAATCATTTCCTACAGTCAATTTTGGTGTTAGACGACCATCACAAACCTTATGGACTAATTAGTTTGCCTAGTTGATCTTTTCTCAGGTGCATAAAGTTCATATACATCTATAAGGAAAATGACCCTTGGGCCAATTCTAGAAGTATGGGGCAAGTCAGGATTGCACCAGCATGCGGTGCACCGGACTGTCTGGTGCACACCAGACGGTGTTCGGTGTCCATGCTGGAGCGCCCAACAAACTGGCCGCTCTCAGGAAAACTCAGAGCTCCATGGCTAAAATTCACCAAACTATCCAGACTGTCTGGTGAGCCCTCGGCCAACGATCATCTTTGCCAACGGTCGACTGCCACACGACTGCACCACGTTAGAAACAATAAGAAGTTCAAAAGCAGTCAGCGACGTCAGGTCACACTGGACTGTCCGGTGCGCCACGAGGGCAGACGAATCCAACGGTCAACTCCAACGGGCGACTGACGTGGTAGGCACCGGACACTGAACAATGATGTGTCCGGTGCGCACCGGACTGTTCGGTGCATCCGTCGACAGAAAGCCCAGCCAACGACTAGAATTGTAACACCCCAGGTGTTGCCCAAGGCCCTGGCTTAATATATGCACCTATGGCCTATTATCACATGTGTTTAAATGGGAAGAAAGGGCACCAAAACTTTAGGAAGGCTTAGCTAAGTGATTATCATGATAGGAGGGTAACCCTAGCTTTTCATGTATCTTCACCTATGAAAAAGGTTCTAAAACCCTAGTTCCCCTCTTGAGCCATTAAACCCCCAAGCATTGGATTAGTGAGAAGGGGAAGAAAATGATCATTTCAAGACTTGAACCCTTTACCAAAGTTAAAGTACATTAATATATCTACAAAATATAGTAAGGGAGGTATTACAAAAAGGTCCTACAAAAACCCCAAATCAAGCCCCCAAGTGGAGAGCGCCCCAGAGCAATCCATTTTTCTCTAAGTTAAAAATCAGCCCTAATCTAATGATCAGAAGTGTTCACTTATTTGCTGGCGCCAAAACGACATGGTCCAAATAACAAAAAGTTGCCAAACTACCCAAGGCACACCCCTGAAAAGTTTGAAACCAATCCAGGGTTGTTTGACATGGTTTGGCATTTGTTTTGTCGCGAGATGAACAGTGCAGACAAACAAGACTTGGCGCCACCATATCTTCCAAGCCAGACCCGATCTCCCCTTGGAACTCACATGAACTAGATAGCTCTAGGTGCAGGAAAGAAATCTTACACAAGTCATATGGCAAGCTTCGCATGTTTGGGTGCTCAGCAGGTGCAAGAACTTGGGCTGAATAACACGACCACGTGTTCGACGCACCCTAGCAACACCAGAGCACGCCACGGCGCTCGGCCCTGCGCGCGCCGCGCCGCGTCAACCCCGCGCCCACGCCCGCGGCTATAAAGCCAACCCCGGCCTCGACCGTATGCCCCCGCGCGCTCCAACCCTGCCCGAGCACAAGTTCACCGGCGTTTGCCCTGGGAACGGCGTGCCAGCGGCCGCCCGAGCCCCATCCACTGTAGACCGGCCACTCCAACCCTCCTCCACCCCGTCTAACCCCTCGGCTAGCTTCCTCGGAGCTCAGTGAAGCTCCCCGAGCCCACAGACCAAACACCACCTCACCAGAGACGCCAGATTGACGCCGCCGGACTTCAACCGGCCGCTGTCGCACGTCGACCGAGCTACACGGTAAGCCATTCGTCAATTCCTTGTGCCTACAACATCCTTGACCTCCAGTGAAGCTCCCCGTGCTATTTAATTGGATTCTACCGTCGTGAGCAGGCCGGAGCAAGCATCGCCGACGAGCCCGACTGCCTGCGCACGCGGCCAGCCCTATCCCACCATCACCACCAGTGATCCGCCCCTCGACATGACCGCCAGGACCTCCCGGACCTCTCCTACCGCCGGTAAGCCGCGCCACCATTTTTGCCCTCTACGACTACTGTTCTGGCGAGGAGGGAGCTCGGGTTAAGAGAGAAAGAAGCCAGGGGGTTTTTTGGAAACGTCAGTGACTCTAGTGAATAGTTTCTAGGGGCACGGATTTAAGGATTTGATTAAAAACAACCCTAGGGGTCCCGGTGCAAACCTGCTTTTCATAGGCCTTTAAGATTTATTCTTTTTAAATAAGTAAAGAACTTGAAAAATTCATAATTTGAGTTTTATTCGACCAATTTTGGTCAAACTAATTTTGCTGAGTCCTAAATATTATAAACTATTTAGGAAAAATAATAAACACCCTGATTTCTACAACACTTTTAGAGTTTCAATTTAAATAAGTATACTACCCAAAACTAAATAAATAGAGGAAAAATCGAAATACTTTTGGACTGAGGGTAAGAAAAATTAGAGACATACTTAACTACTAACTACCCTGTTTAAAAATGTTAAAATCTTCAGTATACTAGGTTAAGGAGGGATTAACCATTAAAACTTGTATTGGTCCAAACATTAAGAAAATGAAAAAGGGAATTTAAAGAAAGAACCAGAGGGCAACCTCATTTTTCCTAGCTTGCTTAGGTGATATAGTTCATAAGAAAATTATGTTGAACCCTCTGTTAGTACAAAAGGAATGCACCACGTTTTATTTTATAAAAACAGTAAGAACTTAGAAAAATCCTAGAAAAATAACCCTAAGGAGAAACCACCCCAATCCTTAAGATAACTACTTGTTGGGGACTTGTTCTCAATTACTACGAATTAAGAACATGGCAACACAAAATGTTAAAGGTTAAGGCCCTTCGTCCTTCGAAGCATTATCTCCCTTAAGGCATAATGATCTTCAGACGAAGGTCATGAAGGACATACCTTCATGATTGCAGTATACATTAATGAAAGAAGAAGAATGTAAGACATAGAAAGCAACGTGAATAATTATATAACATTATCAATTCAACTTTATTATGTCATGAATGAACAGTAATAATATGGAATTACATTTGTACCTTCGGCTTGACAGAAGGAAATAGTACCAGCGTAATGCACGAGCGAGTACAAGTCAGCGTGAACAATACGGGGATACTGTTCATCTATTTATAGGCACAGGACGCGGCCTGTGAGAAATTACATTCATGCCCTTTACATTTATTATTGACTTAAAGACAATTCTATGAGGACTAGATAGCATTTTCCCCTTTAAGTCGGTTCCTTTTTCCGCTATTTAGCCGATGCTCCCCTGCGCGTAGCTTCGGAGCAACTCCAACCTTCGTCACGACCATGCTTTTTACATCGTACATGCTTTCAGCCTGAGTCCGAAGGTACCTGTTCATATGTCATACTTGGAAGATATTGTTAAATCACGTTTTTGAGGACCTTCGGAGGACGAAGGCCCCCAACAGTAGCCCCTCGCATTATTAATTTGTTTAGGATAACGAATTCAGGCTACGACATGGACAAAGTCCTTAAGCCGAACGTCCGAAAAAACACATTCCCTTTGCTAGAATAGCAACAGTCAATGACGGACGGGACCCCCCGATTTGTAGCGTGCCGAGCGTATAAATAAGAACTCACACCAACCACATTTGGTACGCTGCTTATGCCATTTGCTTTATTTTATCAATTTCATAGCTTTTGCTCACTAACGCGTGCTAGTTTCTCAAGCTTTCTGAGCCTCGGTTAGAAAGACACATTTTCATCATTTCTGAAGGAAAAAATGTCTCAAGACAAGAAGGTTGCTGTGGAGACGAAGCTAACTGAAGAGGAGAAGCTTTTTGAGGAGAAGAAGGCTGTGAATCCTTACATTGCTGGATTTATCGAGTCAATGGCAAAATCAAATACAGAGAAGATTACTAAGGAGATACTGGAGGGCCTATCTGAAGATACTGGTGACAGTGACAGTTATGATGCGGAAAGTGGGGGCGAAGATTCTGAGGATCGACCCTGGAGACCAAGTCATGCAATTTTCAGAAAATCGACCATCAAGCAAAGTCACCTCGAAAACATGAGGGGAAGGTATTTTCGGGATATGTCTGTTGTGAGGGCTGGCGGAGACAACAACGTTCCTGCGCCTGAGGAGAACAAAGTTGTGATTTTCTGAAGCTTCATCAAAGCTGGGCTTCGGTTCCCACTAAGCAGGTTTGTAGTTGAAGTGCCGAAAACCTACCAAATCTTCCTTCATCAGTTGACCCCCGAAGCCATATTGAGGATGTGAGTCTTCGTCTGGGCAGTAAGAAGCCAAGGGATAGAGCCAAGCGCGAAATGCTTCTGCAGCATGCACGAACTTCTGTATGAGACGAAGGCCATGGGGAAAGAACAGTATCGCAACAACTTCGGTTGTTATGGATTTATCGCCCGCCCCAACGCAAGCCACCCAGTGCCAACATTTCGGAAAAGATGGCCCGGAAATTGGATGGTAGAATGGTTTTATGTGAAGAACGACTTGACAGCGAGGGAGGACATCAAGGAGGTTATTATGTGCCCCATATGGTCCCACTTCGGTCTCCGAAAACCGAAGGTTGAAATTGATGATGTCGTCGAAGCGTGTCAGAAGGCGTTTGGTACTGTCTGCTTCTTCATTGGTACAAGAGATTCAATTCAAGAGCATATAGCATTCAGAGTATGGCCGCTTGTAGAGAGCTGGGAAATGCCAAAGGAGACCATTACCAAGTCTAGCGAAGGTGAACTAGTCCGACTGAAGTATACATTCAGATATGGGGATAAATTCGATGAACCAAACAATAACTGGATAAAATGCATCGAAGTTACAAGTGATGAGCTGCTTGGAGCTTATTCCAAGGCAGAAGATAATGCACTATCTACAGTCTTCAGAGGTCGGGGAAAAAAGAGAATAAATAGAGTTTTTGATGCCATCGGCTTCGTTTACCCCGACTACCACTACCCGCTGTGGGGACAGGGGAAGAAGAGAAAAGCTGCTGCCTTGGCCACCCCAGCTGAACCTGTGCCGAAGGCTATGGGCAAAAAGATGAAGGTACTTACCCACCGGCCGCGTTACATTGAACCGGCTGTGGTGCCTGAGTTTGGCGGGGAGGCTTCTTCAGCTGCTGAATTAAGAGAACCTATTCCTCCCATGCAGAGGACTGAAGAGCCGGCTATAATGCCGAAGGCACCTTCGGCTGAGTTAGTTGAAACAAAGGTTGATAAAGATAAAGCTGAAAGATCAAAAACTGAAGAAGTATCAAAGATGCCAGGGATTTTAAGTCCTCCAACAGAAGCGACAGCGCTGAAGGCACAAAAGAGCTCTGCCACAACTCCTAAGAGAAGGAGGATGGTAAATGTATTAGATATTTTGGAAACAACCGATTCCATAAGCCCCGCTCCCACAGGGAAGGTTGCTGAAGCTGACAAAATGCAACCCAAAGCTGATACTAAGCAAATAGAAGTTGAAGCTACAATAACCCAGGTTCAAACCAAGGTTGGGCCCGCAATGCCTGTTGATACGAAGCTTGCCCCAATCGAGCAGGGGGCGAAGGAATAATATAGTTTTTGAGAAAAGTGTGGCCAAAGAAGCCAAATCCCTTACTCCGGAAGCACCCTCCAAAGGTTTTGATTATATTGTTAGACATGCTTCGGGAAAAAGACTATCCGAAGAAGAAATTTTTGAAGCCAAACATTATGCCCGGGAATTGCAATATCCAAAGGGAGTCCTAGTATTTAATGGTACAACCGAGGATGACTTTTTGTACTGCCTCCCGGACAACAAAGAATTATCCATCTGCCGGGAGATGGGCAGAAGTATGGATTTCCCAAAGCTCGAAGCTGGCCTTTGCACCATGACGAAGGCCGGTCTCGTAGATAGTCTTGCATACAACAGTCTGAAGGTACAGAAATTGTGAATTTTGAAGCCTATGAACTCTGGAATGAATTCTTTTATTCTCATCTTAATCCTTTTATTCTTTCTTGCAGGGCTTAATACTTGTCAACGCCCTAAGGGCGCAAAAGAATGCTGAAGACGAGAGCTGCACTATAGCTCTCAACAACCTTCGAACAGAGGTTATCAAGCTGAGAAACGAAGCCACAGAAAAAGACAAAATTCTACTTTCATTAGTGGACAAAGTAAAAGAAGATGAAGCTAGTTTCAAGGCTCAAGCTGAAATTCAAAAGAATGAGATCGAAGACCTTCGGAAACAGCTGACCGAAAGCAAAGAAAAATTTGGACTCGTAGAGGCCAACCGAGATATTAGTGAATATTGGAAAAACTATTTAGAAAAAACTGTTGAAGAACTCCACGCATCCAAAGAAAGATGCTTCAAAAAATCCCTGGGTTGCATGGAGAAGATAAAGGCTAGCTTCGCCAACGTGGGCGCCTATTCTAATGAAGATAACTTTATACGAGGTGGCCCCGAAGGTGTTATAAAATGGATAAGCGGAGAGGCCGAAGTTTTTGAAGAAATTTTAAGTGATCGCGGGGATGTCTGCGCGTTCTCTGATGTGAGAGGAATTTCAGCCATCTTGGAGAAGGCGGGTTGCGAACATGTCAAAACCCTGGCCCAGGTCGAAGCTGCCTTCTCCATGGATGACACAAAGGATCCCTCAGCCGAAGCAAGCTTAATGGGCGGAAAATTTTACACTGACATCTGGGCAAATGGCGGCCGAGAAATGGCTCACGAAATAATGAAGAAAAGCGAAAAAGATATTCATGAGGCTCGAGAAGCAGCGAAAAAAGCTGAGGAAGCTACAGAACGCGAGAGACGGATAGGTATCGTTTTATGGCCTTTTGCTTCGTCGTTTGTTTCCATGACTTCGAGCTGATTAATTTTTTCTACTACAGCTGAACTGTCTCCTCCACCGGAACCGTTCGACCCCCTGGCCGACCCAGAAGCGAAGAAAGCAATAGAGATCATCAATATAGCCGAATCAATTATTGACGAAGTTGTTAACAAGTTGTTAAATGAAATTGCGGAAAAGGTCCTGAACGAGGAGTAATACTTTTTGTAAATACATTTTTAGATGATTAATGTAGCTTTGCTATATCAAGACTATAATATTCGATGTGCATATTTTTGAATCTAATATGTAAATTATTTGTAGTTCAGTTGTTTGCGATGCATGAAACTTTATATACATACCATTTTTGAGCCTTCGGCGAAAAAACACCTTCCCTTCTTTTCATGCTTTGCAAAGAAGAAAATTCGTGCTTCGTGAAAATAACCGTGCTTCGTAAAGACATCCCAACTTCGTAAATAAAGGATCCCTTCTTTTGCAATAGAGCTAACGAAGCTGTATTTCTCAGCTAACCTTGTGCCTTAGCACATTTTTATTTTTTATAAAGCAGTCTCTGAAGGTCGACTTCATATTCAATTCGTGTCATCGATGCAATATGATGTATGATGTGATTCTATGCGGGATGATGTGATGATATGATGCGAAGGATGATGCTAATGCCGAAGATACGCACCCACACTCCCACACTGGAACACACCATCTCTGCGTCCCCTTAGGAACGATCGAAATCTCTTTGCCGTTTATTTTTCGGCTTCACCGCTTATTTTTCTGTGTAAGTTCTGCATCCCCTTAGGAATGTCTTTTGAACTTCTTCGCCTTCTATTTCGGCGGTATCACCATTGACTTTTCGGTGTAAGTTCTGCATTCCCTTAGGAACGTCTTTTGAACTTCTTCGCCTTATATTTCAGCGGTATTTGGCTCTGCATTCCCTTTGGAACGACTTTTGAGCAAAAAACTTACACTGTGCTCCATTAGGAACGACTTTTGTAGCTTCGACAACACTTACACTGCGCTCCTTTAGGAACGGCTTTTTGTAGCTTCAGCGAAACTTTGGCTACGATTTAGCTCTGCATTCCCTTAGGAACGTCTTTTGAGCTTCAGCAATTTTTGAGCTTCGTAAATATTTGAAGAAGATATATTTCATTCTGATAAAAGTAAAACTATTACAAGGAATTAAAACTAGTTCTACATTGTTTGTACGATATTGAAAAACAAAATGACATAGAACATAAAGTACTTTAGGGGTAGGATATCGCTCAATAAATGTGCTTTGATTCTGGCACAGTACAATTGACTGTGCGAGCTTCGGATTCCTCCCTAACTTCACGTTGCTGCTGAGGGTACTGGCGCCCTTCTGGCTGGCCTCGAGAATAGGTCGGCTGTAGTGGTGGTGGCGGTGGGAGTTGTGGCCAGGAAGCCTGTGAGTGGCTAGCCGAAGCAGCAGAAGTTGTGGGATGATTACCCACATACTCTAGTATGTAGGGAGAGTGGCACAAAGCAGTGTGCAAGACCTGCTTCGGCTGGTTCTACCGAGCTTCGGCTTCTGCTATCTCCTTTTGCTTTTGAATGGTGATTTGGCACATTCTTGTAGTATGGTCCTTGTCCTCACCATAGAATGAGCAGTAGATCTTTCTAGGCTGATCCCCAAATCTTCCCCTAAAGCCCCTAGCGCCTCTGTCCCTTGGAGCTGGTGGTCTGAAAGAGCTTTGTTGTTGCCCCAAAGATTGTGAGGTGTATTGCGACCTCTGAGGCTGACTTCCTTTGTCGTCATTCTGAGTGGAATTATAGATTGACCTGACGTGCCTCGGGTGGATTCTTCCTCCGAAGCCCCTGGTCATTTCCGAGAATCTGTAAGCTTCCACCCTGCTTTGGCAGAAGTCGTTGTCAGCCCGGATGTACTCATCTATCTTCTGAAGCAGCTTCTCTAGAGTTTGTGGGGGCTTCCTGGTGAAGTACTGAGCAGTAGGTCCTGGCCTAAGACCCTTGATCATGGCTTCGATGACAATTTCATTGGGCACTGTAGGTGCTTGTGCCCTCAAACGCAAGAACCTTTGTACATATGCCTGAAGGTATTCTTCGTGGTCTTGCGTGCATTAGAATAGAGCCTGAGCTGTGACCAGCTTCGTTTGAAAGCCTTGGAAGCTGGTAACCAACATGTCCTTAAGCTTCTGCCATGACGTGATAGTCTCTGGTCGAAGAGAAGAATACCATGTTTGGGCTATATTCTGGACTGCCATGACGAAGGACTTCGCCATAACTGCAGTATTGCCTCCATACGAAGATATAGTTGCTTCGTAGCTCATCAGAAACTGCTTTGGATCTGAATGCCCATCATACATGGGAAGCTGAGGTGGCTTGTATGATGGGGGCCATGGGGTAGCCTGTAGTTCTGCTGCCAAGGGAGAAGCATCATCAAAAGTAAAGGTATCATGATTAAAATCATCATACCATTCATCTTCATTGAACAAGCCTTCTTGACGAAGCTCCCTATGTTGGGGCCTTCGATCTTGTTCATCTTGAGCGAGATGACGCACTTCTTCTATAGCTTCGTCGATCTTCCTTTGAAGATCAGCCAGCCGCGCCATCTTCTCCTTCTTCGTTTGTACTTGCTGATGGATTATTTCCATGTCCCTGATCTCTTGGTCCAACTCCTCCTCCTGGAGTGTTGGACTGGTGGCTTTCCTCTTCTGGCTTCGAGCCTCTTGAAGAGAAAGAGTTTCCTGGTTTGGGTCCAGCGGCTGCAGTGCAGCAGTCCCTGGTGCTGAAGCTTTCTTCGACGGCATGACGAAGGTCAGTGCTTGACGAAGGTGGTCGAAAGAGTTCACCGAAGGTGGGCGCCAATGTTGGGGACTTGTTCTCAATTACTACCAATTAAGAACAAGGCAACACAAAATGTTAAAGGTTAAGGCCCTTTGTTCTTCGAAGCATTATCTCCCTTAAGGCATAATGATCTTCAGACGAAGGTCATGAAGGACATACCTTCATGATTGCAGTATACATTAATGAAAGAAGAAGCATGTAAGACATAGAAAGCAATGTGAATAATTATATAACATTATCAATTCAACTTTATTATATCATGAATGAACAGTAATAATATGTAATTACATTTGTACCTTCGGCTTGATAGAAGGAAATAGTACCAGCGTAATGCACGAGCGAGTACAAGTCAGCGTGAACAATACGGGGATACTATTCATCTATTTATAGGCACAGGACGCGGCCTATGAGAAATTACATTCATGCCCTTTACTTTTGTTATTGACTTATAGACAATTCTATGAGGACTAGATAGCCTTTTCCCCTTTAAGTCGATTCCTTTTTCCCCCATTTAGCCGAAGCTCCCCTGCGCGTAGCTTCGGAGCAACTCCAACCTTCATCACGATCATGCTTTTTACATCGTACATGCTTTTAGCCCGAGTCCGAAGATACCTGTTCATATGTCATACTTGGAAGATATTGTTAGATCACGTTTTTAGGACGTTCGGAGGACGAAGGCCCCCAACACTACTATTATGCTAGTATAAATCTAGGAAAAATACAAGTTCTGTTGTTTGATATTTTTCAAATGACAAGTTAGTTATAAGTGCCTTTGTGGCATTAAACTTTAGAAACCAACAACTAAATAACCATTAAGTCACTTTCTGTGATTTTTGGCACAGAGACCTGTCATTACCCATAGATGTTGGCAAAAATAAGTTTTAGTGTAGAACCCCCACCTAAATCAGAGCTATAGTGCAAAGTGACCCTCCACCCTCACTTTTGTTATTTTTGTCTAGGGTTTATCCTAATTATTCTTAACCTCAAAATTGTAGAACAAGCTACAATGCTCAATATTAGCCCACTGTAATTTTTGCAACATTTTTGGAAAATTCTAAATCACTATGGTAGTGCAAGCTCACTTTAAAAGCATAAGTAGAGAATAAAAAGGGGAATTGTGGGAGGAATTAATATTATACAACTAGATCTCTCTAAGTTTCCAATACAACACGAATGAAAGAATTAAATTTTTAATTTCACTCAGAGCCCTACAATAGGTGAGTATAAAACACTAAGAGCATCGTACGATAAAGAAACCCTAGTTACCACTGCCTTAATATTATCTCACCCTACATCATGTTTACTAAATTTTTGCATCTCATTAACATACATGTCTCTTATTCATTGCATTCTATAGATTGTAATCTCGCTGACGGAGAGTACGTCCTCATTCCGTAGCAAGGAGTTGCTCAGGAGGTAGTCCCGGAGCCTGCACCAGAGCCTGCTACTGAGGACCTGTCTGCCCCAACTGTTGAAGGCAAGCCCCGATTTTATGTATAACTGTTATATATGCTATTTTACTGCACTTAATGATTATAGGCTTGTATTGTGCACTTAAGTGTAGGAGTTGTCTAAAACCCTAGTTGCATGAACTCAAGATTCCTTTTGAGATGGATACTAGTATGCTAGGTCGAGTAGCTACTTTACTAATTAGGGATCTCGGTAGAAGTCGAGTGATTTTTTTAGCACTCGCACGAGGTCAAGAATTGGTTGTATCCATTTTTATATCGGAATAATGATGGTCTATGGACAATGATCCATGGGGATGTGTTGCCTACGAGACAGAAATTGGAATAAGGATTAAGGTGTGGTACCGTGTGTCAAGCGTTTGAACGTACTAAACACATGTCGAGAAATATGGTAAATCAGTAATCCTAGTACCTGAGTGAACCTGCCCGCAGATTGCCCTCCTCACATGACCTGAGACGTGGTCTCCCATTCCGGTTATGGTGGGTACAAGTGTGGTCACTGCACGACGGCAGTCGGGGTCAGTGAGGCATTGTACGCCAAGGCGGTGAGCCCCTTTCTGTTGACGGGGAATCGATGCAGACGATTGATGTGTGGGGACGGAGTGCCTCGCCACGTCGTGTGTTTAGGTTTACCTTGCAAGGTTAAAACTCGATTCGAATCGTCTTCTTCTCACAGCTAATGAGACTGCTTGATCCATGCTGCTACATTGAGTAATAAGTGGAAATGAGGTGACTGGCAAAAGATGTTGATTGGCAATAATGTTTGATACCATGTGTGATTAGCTTGGTACACATCTAGTCTAAAGGATTCTACTAAAACTTGAAAAGCTAAAACTTGTTTTTAGACTCAACTAGTGCTTTTGGCAAACCAAACCCCTCAGCCAAACAGCTTCTTGTCTAGAGGTAGAGGAGTAGACTCCTCACACCGGGTAAGTCTAGCTGAGTATTAGTATACTCAGTCTTGCTTGTGGCATAATTTTTTATAGGTTCTCTAGAGGATAGGGTTGTTGGAGTGACTTGGCCGACCACCTTGCCACCAGGTTGGACAGTCGAGTGGGACCCTACCTCAGTAGGAGAGGAGTAGGAGGAGTGATGGGCCAGGCTTCCCCATCCTCCCTTTCATTTACCGTTAATTGATTTCCGCTGTATCGAGAACAATGGTTACTAATTTTGCAAAACTCCGATGATGTTGTAATAACATTAAGTACTTCCTTAATGTATGGTTTTATGCTTTATTGTATTTTCTCTGTGCCTCACCTTCGAGTGAGTATGTGGTACTTGATCCTATTAGTGGCCTTGTCAGACTTGATCCGAGGGACTGACAGTTTATTCCTATTTAAGTGTGGTCTAGCCTCTAAGGTGGGACTTATGCACTTAAGTTGGAATAATTCGGGCGGTTCCGCCACAAGAATAGTGGTTGGGGCTATAAATACCCCCCCACCAACCACCTCCATTCAATGCATCCAAGCTTTCCACTCTCCACACTCAATACAAGAGCAAAGAATACATTCTAAAGACACATTCAAAGCTTACAGTCCTCTCCAAGTCCCACAATTAAGACAAGTGATCAATAGTGATTAGTGACTTGAGAGAGTGAGATTTGTGTTTCATTTCTTGCTCTTGTTGCTTGGTTGTGCTTTCTTCATCTCCTTCTAAACTCTTAAGTGATTTGTAAAGGTAGCAAGAGACACCTAAGTGTGTGGTGATCCTTGCGGTGTCTTTGTGACCCTTGAGATTAAGAAGAAGCACTCAACTAGTCTAGGTGACCGATTGAGAGAGGGAAAGGGTTGAAATAGACCCGGCCTTTGTGGCCTCCTCAACGGGGAGTAGGTTCATTGGAACCGAACCTCGGGAAACAAATCGTCGTTTTCATTTGTGTTGATCTTCACCATTCGATTTGTTTCTTCCCTCTCCCTTCACTCTAAAAGTTCTCTTCCTCATCTTTAAGTTAGCTCCCAAATTATCCGCATTGATTGAGCAACTCATAGCAAGAACAACTATCTTCTGCACTCCATATTCATCCATTGTTTTTTTCTAATCCTAACCTCGGGTAAAGTGCATGTTCAAAGTTTATAATTTACAGGTTTAGCCTATTCACCCCCTCTAGGCGACTTTAAATTGGTATCAGAGCCTAGTGCTTCATTAGACTCCAACAACTCGAAGTAATGTCGGGAGAACACACCAAAACAGAGATAATCACCGGGGAAAAGGCCGGATCTTTGGGGAAGAAGAATGAAGAAAAGACTCCATCAATGGAGGCTGACCATAAGAATAAGGAGGAAAAAGATGAATCCGCTGGCTCCATCAAGTCACATAAGAAGGGCGACAAGAAGAAAAAGAAAATGAAGAAGGTGGTCTACTACGAGACCGATTCTTCCTTGCCCTCAACCTCCGACACCAAGTAGACATCTTTGAAGCACCAAGAGCATAAGAAGTATAGTAAGATTCCTCTTGTCTATCCTCGTATTTCTAAACGTGCTCCTTTACTTTCTGTTCCCTTAGGCAAACCAACATACTTTGATGGTGAAGATTAATGTATGTGGAGTGATTAAATGAGGCACCATCTAACCTCACTCCACAAAAGCATTTGGGATATTGTTGAGTTTGGAGCGCAGGTACCACAAGTGGGCGACGAGGACTACGACTCTGATGAGGCCGCCTAAGTGAGGCACTTCAACTCCCAAGCCACCTCCATACTCCTCGCTTCCTTGTGTAGAGAGGAGTACAACAAGGTGCAAGGGTTGAAGAGTGCCAAAGAAATTTGGGACGTCCTCAAGACGGGGCATGAAGGGGATGAAGTGACAAAGATCACCAAGCGGGAAATGATTGAGGGAGTCCTCGGTTGGTTCATCCTCAACAAAGGAGAAGGGCCACAAGCAATGTACAACCGGATCAAGACGATGGTGAACCAAGTCCGCAACCTCGGGAGCACCAAGTGGGATGACCATGAAATGGTCAAGGTTATTCTAAGATATCTTGTTTTTTGTAACCCCACTCAAGTGCAATTAATCCGTGGAGATCCTTGGTATAAGCAAATGTCTCCTGAGGAGGTGATTGGCATATTTGTGAGCTTTGAACTTATGATCAAAGACTCCAAACACATTGTCAACTTGGAGCAAGGAGCCACCTCCATAGGCGAGGTGCAACCTGTTGCATTCAAGGCAACAGAAGAAAAGAAGGAAGAGCCTACACCAACAAATAGGCTCCTAACTGATGCCTCCATGCTTGACAACGAGGAGATGGATCTTATCACTAAGAGCTTCCGGCAAATCCTCATGCAAAGGAAGGGAAAGGACTACAAACTGAAGGTTGCCTAGAAGGGGGTGAATAGGTGAAACCTGAAATTTATAAACTTTGAACACGCACTATGCCAGGGATTAGTGTTAGAAATAAATCAGAGTGCGGAAGATATTTCTCCTTGCCAAGAGTTGCACAATCAATGTAGATAACCTTGGGAGCAAACTCAAATCAATATGAGCAAGGGAACTTTTAGAGAGAGGAAAGAAGGGGAAAACAAATCAAATGGAGATCAACACAAATGAACATAGTGATTTGTTTACCGAGGTTCGGTTCCAAAGAACCTAGTCCCCGTTGAGGAGGCCACAAAGGTCGAGTCTATTCCAACCCTTTCCCTCTCTCAATCGGTCACACAGACCGATCGAGTGCTTCTCCTTAATCACTTGGGTCACTAAGACCCCGCAAGGATCACCACAAACTTAGGTGTCTCTTGCTAGCTTTACAAGGCACTTAGAAGAATTAGAATGGAAAGGAGAAATCAATCCAAGCAACAAGAGCAACAAAAGAACACAAATGATCCTCTCTCAATTCTCTAAGCAATTGATTTGATTTGGAGCTTGGAGTGGATTGAGTGCTTTGATTGTGTCTTTGGATTGTTTGCCTTTGCTCTTGTATTGAATGAGAAGTGTAGGAGGCTTGGATGGCTTGAATGGTGGTGGTTGGGGGGTATTTATAGCCCCAACCACTATTCCAGTCGTTAGTGTCGATGGGCACACCGGACAGTCTGGTGGTGCACCGGACAGGGTACTGTTCACTGTCCGGTGCCTGCTACGTCAGCAAACCGTTGGGGTTTGGAAAGGTTGACCGTTGAAGTCCTTTGTCCTCTTGCGGTACCAGATAGTCCGGTGGCGCACCAGACAGTCCGGTGCGTTCTGACTTTGCAGTTCATCGCAGTCGACCATTGGGCGCAGTTGATCGTTGCTCCATTGGCTCACCAGACATGTCCGGTGCACACCGGACAGTCCGGTGAATTATAGCGGAGCGTCTCCCAGAGAATCCCAAGAGTGGCCAGTTCGTGGAGTGCTCGGCGTGGGCAGCAGATAGTGTCCAGTGCGCCACTGGCAGCACTATTGCTAGTCTTTGCTCCAATCTTTGTAGACTTTCCAACTTATATTATTTGTTGGTTTATGTTGAACTTTATGCACCTGAGATAAATGATAACTAGTTAAACTGGTTAGTCTATGTGGTTTGTGATGGACGTCAAACACCAAAATCAATTATAGGAAATGTTTTAAACCCATTTCCCTTTCAATCCCCCCATTTTTGGTGATTGATGCCAACACAAACCAAAGCAAATATAAAGTGTAGAAATGTAACTAGTTTGCAATTATGATAGATGTGCATAGGTTACTTAGATTTAAACCAATTGAAAGGATTCCTACATATGTCTAAGTAAATGTGATTGCTTTCTTCTATTATAACATTTTGGACCATATTTGCACCACTGAGGTTGTTTTTGCAAATCTTTTGGAAAAGTCTTTTCAAATCCTTTTGCAAATAGCCAATGGTATAAGAATGTGATTTCAAAAGGCACTTCTCAAGATTTTGAAAATTCTACCCCTGTTTTAGATGCTTTTCCTTTGGCTAACTAAAAGCCCCCCTGAAGAAGTTCTCCCCTTAGCTGTCAAGAGGGTTTTTGCAATTGAAATAATTTCTTCCTCTTTGTGAAATAGTTTTTGAAAATTTTAAAATGAGTGGTGGTACGGTCCTTTTGCTTTGGGCCAATAAATTCTCCCCCTTTGGCATTATTCGTCAGAAACGAAGAATCTTGAGAGCCCTTTGAATCCTCCCCCTTGGATAAAAAAGATATGAATAAATGTTCATACCAATTGGAAGTTTATGAATTAGGAAAATGATAAATGATACCAACAGAGTTGGAATGGAAGCCTTGCCTTTGGCGAATACTCCATTTCCCTTTCGATCTAAGGCTAATCATAGAAGTACACTTGAAAGCTCATTAGTCTTAGCATTGGCACAAGAAGAATAAGAAATATGTATTTGTACCAAATGAAAGAAACATGATCAAAAGTATATATATATATATATAAGCAATGTGTGCAATGTTTCAATCAAAGTTCCGAGAATCTAAGATGTTTAGCTCATTCCTAAGCTTGCTAAAAGTCTTTTCATCTAGGGGCTTGGTAAAGATATTGGCTAATTGGTTATGGGTGTTAACATAAGCAATTTCGATATCTCCCTTTTGTTGGTGATCTCTCAAAATGTGATACCAGATGTCTATGTGCTTAGTGCGGCTGTGTTCAACGAGATTACCACCATGCGGATTGCACTCTCATTATCACATAGGAGAGTGACTTTGCTTAATTTGTAGTCATAGTCCCTAAGGGTTTGCCTCATCCAAAGTAATTGTGCACAACAATGTCCTTCAGCAATATACTCGACTTCGGCGGTGGAAAGAGCTATTGAGTTTTGTTTCTTTGAAGCCCAAGACACAAGGGATCTCCCTAGAAACTGACAAGTCCCTGATGTGCTCTTCCTGTAAATTTTACATCCGGCATAATCGGCATCGGAATACCCAATTAGATCAAAGGTAGATCCCTTGGGGTACCATAGCCCAAGCTTAGGAGTGTAAACTAAATATCTCATGATTCTTTTCACGGCCCTAAGGTGAACTTACTTAGGATTTGCCTGGAACCTTGCACACATGCATACAGAAAGCATAATATCCGGTCGAGAAGCACATAAATAGAGTAAAGAACCTATCATCGACCGGTATACCTTTTGATCTACTGATTTACCTCCCGTGTTGAGGTCGAGATGCCCATTTGTTCCCATGGGTCTCTTGATTGGTTTGGCATTCTTCATTCTAAACTTCTTGAGTATGTCTTGAATGTACTTAGTTTGGTAGATGAAGGTTCCCTGTTGGAGTTGCTTGATTTGAAATTCAAGGAAATACTTCATCAACATAAATTTGGCATATAAACAAGTCTTTTGCAATTGTTTTAGTGAAGAGAGTAGGGTCAGCTTTTCCAACTTTGAAGCCATTAGTGATAAGAAAGTCTCTCAAGCATTCATACCATGCTCTCGGGGCGTGCTTGAGCCCATAAAGTGCCTTTGAGAGCTTATAAACATGATTAGGATACTCACTATCTTCAAAGCCAGGAGGTTTCTCACCATATACTTCTTCCTTGATAGGACCATTGAAGAAGGCACTCTTCACGTCCATTTGATATAACTTAAAGCCACGGTAAGTAGCATAGGCAAGTAATATACGAATTGACTCAAGCCTAGTTACGGGTGCATAGGTTTCATCAAAAATCCAAACCTTCGACTTGTGAATATCCCTTGGCAACAAGTCGGGCTTTATTCCTAGTCACCACACCATGCTCATCTTGTTTGTTGCGGGCAGGTTCAATCAGGTACTCGGCTTATCCGTTACCATATTTTTCGATATTTGTTTAGTACGTTCAAACGCTTGACTCAGGTAGCCACACATTAATCCTTAAGTCCATTCCCGTCTCATAGAGAAAGCATCCACCCAGGATCCATATCCATAGCCCATCAGTTCCCATTATCAAGATGAATACAATTAATTCCTGACCTCGCGTGAGTGCTAGAAAAATCACTTGACTTGTACCAAGCTCCTAAATTATCATAGCAACTACTCGATCTAGCATGCTAGTATCCATCTCAAAAGGGATCCTGAGTTCATGCAACTAGGGTTTCAAGCAATTCCTACAATTAAGTGCACAGTACAAGGCTACAAACAATAATTGCAATAAAATAGCAGATATAACGGTTATGCATAAAACCGGGGCTTGCCTTTAGATGCGGGTGTATCGGGGAGTTCCTCGGTGATAGGCTCAGGAGCTGGCTCCTGGGCTTCTCCTTGCTCAGTTCCTTGCTCCTGGATCAACACGTACTTTCCGTCCACAAGATTGCAATCTAATGAATGCAATGCATAAGATATATATATATCCTTGTATGCATGCTATGATATGAAGTCTTTATTTGATAGTTAGTACATTAAGTTCTCCTTGTTGAGGTTTTAGCTCCTTGTTAGCTTGTGGAAAATGGTTCTTAACTAAGGTTAAATTAGGAATGGGTTCTTACCTACGTTAGGTGAAGCAAGGGTGTTAATTATTCTTTTAGGTTGCTATTGGTTTCCTTCCATATTTAGGATTATCTCTTTCATTCCTTCTTTTCCATATCTTAATTAGACTTTTAAGGGGTGAGTTGAACTACACCTCTACTCTAGAATTTACCAAAAATTCTACAAAAATTACAGTGGATTCTTAATGACCTAATTAAGTTGTCATAAAAATTGGGGGTGCAGAGGAGATGTGTCCTGCCCTGTACAAAAATGACAAGAGTTAGGACAGAGAGGGCACTTTGAACTACATCCCTTGTGTAGAAGTGGCTTCTGCCCTAAGACTTATTTTTTCTCATGTCTATGTGTAATATCATGCCTCTTTGCTAAATTTACTTAAGAAAACTTAGTAGATATTAAATGGTGTTTTTCTAAAGTTTAGGGGCTACAAGGTGCTTATAACTAGCTTTCTTTTTGAAAAATATCAAACAACAAATTTCCCAATTTCTCTAGCTTCTTATTTGTGAAAGAGCAATCATTTCTAGAGTTGGGAATTTTTCTCTATTAGGAAGAGTTTCTCAAAATTCCTTAAATTTTCTATTAAATTCTCATGAGGCAAAGGGAACCATAATCTATTGTGGAACTACATCATTTTTATATTTTTCCCTAACAGTACATTACTTATATGTTCTAGGAAAAATGGAGTTGCTCACTGTTTATCATTTTTTGGTTCCCATTTTTATTTCCTAAGGATAATTGCGTAATCTTAAATTTATTTGTTCAATCTACTTGTCTTGGTGCTCTGATGTGTCTACCATTTTTGTAGTGATCTACCACTGGTTAAGCAGCTGTCATAATTTTCTCAACCTTAGCGCATATGTCCTACTATTTTACCCTTTTCTCCACTTAATCATTCAAGGTCTAAATTAATTAATAAATTCCAGAAAGAGTACTAGATTAGGGGTTTTCCTATTTTTATCCTATAGTTCAATTCAGCCAAAGTTCAACAAAATTTGGTTTACCAAATTTGGATGCCTAACTTACGAGTTATGAATTTTTGAACTTTCTGCTAGTTTAAATAAATATTTAGTTTTAAGGAAAACAGGGAAAACCAGTTTGCACTCGGGTCCCTAGTTACTTCTTTTCTATTCTCTCACACATAAGCCTTTGGTGCACTATTCGAAAGAGTCACTGACGTTGCGAAAACCCCCTAGGTTTATGAACTATCTAACCCGCGCTTCCTGCTTCACCAGAACAGTAACAGAGGCTGAGAAAAGGGCGGCGGGGCTTACTGGCGGTGGTAGAGCTCTGGCGAGATGGTTGGTGAGGTCAGGGAGGTTTCGGCGAAGACGTCGACGGTCAGATGGTGGCCGATGGTGGCCGGAATCGCTCAGTCCATGTCTGTAGGCGGTGGTTGTCAGCAGCGACTTCAATTCCTGACCAACAACGGCGGTCGTGTTCAATTCCACTGGTGAGGAAGCTTCACGAAAGGACGAGGGTGCTACCAGTGCGAGGAATTTGGTGGAGGTGCACTGGTGGTGGCTGACCACATTCACCGTCGATCGGGTGAGGTCTAGCGAGCGGTGGCGCTATCCTGGCGGGGAGTAGAGACAAATTGGGTTGGCCGAGGAGTTTCACTGGGCTCAAGGAAGCTCCTAGTGGCGGTTGCTCGGTGGTTGGGAGGCTGTGCCGGTTGAACCACGGTGGTCGGTGCTCGGGTGGCAGTGCGGCGATGGCGCGCTCGACTGCTGTGAACTCCGACGAAGAAAGGCTGGCAGTGGTCGTGGAGGGAGAGGCCGAGGGCGCACTGATACTTATAGGTGCGAGCGTGCGTGACACTGTGTTTCTCTGGCTGCGGTGCGGGCATGAACACACATGCGGTTGGCGCGTGGCCAGGTGGACAGAGCCCGCTCGGCTTCTGTCAACCGGCGTTGAACACCTAGCACATGTTCGTCTGGCCACTCTCTCAGGCGTATTGTCGCTTGTCCAAGCCCGATCTCAGCAAAATCTCCATCTATGATTTGTTGCTTATACCCTAAGCTAGGGATATTGTTTGGGGGTCGTCGGGTTTCACTCACTAGCTGAGAAGATTTGGCACACTCAAGTGTGATTTGTCCAGCTGGATATTACCGAGGCAAAAGCCATGGTTTGGTCATGTCTTGCTTCGAGTTTTGATGCCACCTTCTAACATGAGTTATGCTAGCTAATTAGCCACGACTTTGTCCATTGGAACCTTTTGTTTTAGGGTTTGTAACCTAATGATCGTTGGTGGTTTAGTTAGAGGGCTGATTTTCAGAATGTGCAAGTTCTGATTTTTACCTACTTCCCTCCTCTTTTGTATCTTGTTTGAGGAAACTTTAGCCACATTTTCTTGCTGAGTTTTGTTGACTAATCTTGGTAGAGAATTGGTGTGTTATCTTCTTTTATGTCATTGGCCCAATGTCATGATAGTATGGTTCAATTGTTTTCTCATTTGATTTCTCTTGCTTAAGGTAGGAGCATCATTGGGGTTTTTGTCACTCCCTTCCCTTGATGACCCCGAGGTAATTAGGGCAATGTCTTAAGCTAACTTGGTATTTACTTCGGGCTTTCCTCTCCAATTGTGACATAATTTGCTATACTTTACCTACATGTGATAACAAGGTTGGTGAAAATGCCAAGCAGAAACCCTAGTAACACCTAGGGTGTTACACATAGAGGGGGGTGAATAGGTGGTACTACAAAAATACCACTAAAACACAAACTTGTTACAAACTTAGGAGTTAGCGCAAATCTAAACCAAGTTTGAGTCATGAAGAAGAGAGAAAAGTCCTCTTCATTTGATTGCTCTTTCAAGATGTAAATTAGATTTAGAGCAATATCACAAGTGAATATAGGGAACATAGAAAAAAAAATAAAATCGCAAGAAAGTAAATGAACAAGAGACACAAGCGATTTTTATCTTGTGGTTCAGCCAAGCCTGAAATGCTTGCCTACATCCATGTTGTGGTGTCCTAACAGACAAGGGTTGCACTCAACCCCTCTAAATTGATCCAAATATCGAACTTTAGTACCAGTGTCTTCCTTATATCAATATAATCCTCTCACCAGGAATGTCCATAAATTGGAGTCTCTTGCAGTCGTACATAAGATCAGAGTTACAACTTTAGCACAAGAGATGAGAGGGAGTACACACAACAGCAAAACACAACAATGTAGCACAAGATAGAAGATCACAAGAGCGCAAAGACACAAAGTCACAAGAACAACTCAAAAACAGTGCTTGGATCTCACTAAATTACTAGAATGTGTTGCAGTAGAGTGTAAGAGGGAGGTGTTGCTCTAGGAGTGCTTGGGTTGCTAAAGAGGTGCACTGTGGGGTCCTTTTGTAGCCCCAAAAGGCCCCATAGCCATTGCCCCTTCCTTGCAAAAACTTGCTAAAATCGGGCTGACTTTGGGCGCACCGGACCGGTCTAGTGCACTACCGGACCGGGTGTTGGAACTGGACCACCGACACATGGCATGTCCATCAGGCTACCCGCACACATGACACACCCACCTAGGCCATCAGGCCGTGACACACGCGCCCGCACGCATATTAGCATGTTTTAGGTCTCTTGGGCCAAAACTCCCCCTAAAAACCTAGCCCATTAGAGGTTTCTACCCTCAACCATAAAAACCATGTTTGCACACCCACAACTCGCAATGTGGGACTATTCCCAACAATGTCTTCCTCACACATTGTGAGCTAAGATCTATTCGAGAATGTATTGGGCCAACCTGAGTCAACCTGGCTTTGATACTAATTGTTGGAACTGGACCACCGACACATGGCGTGTCTATTAGGCCGCCCACACACACGACACGCCCAGCCAGACCGTCAGGTCGCGACACACGCGACCGCACGCATAGCAACAAATTTTAGGTCTGTTTGGCCAACACCTCCAAAAGCTAGCCTATTAAGGGTTTCTACCCTCAACCATATAAACATGCTTGCCCACCCACAACTGACAATGTGGGACTATTCCCAACACCAGGTCAATGTGCCCTGAGTCCAGAATCTGATTGGGCACCTTCCTTAGCTGGCGAGCACCGGACCGGTCTGGTGCACCTCCAGACTGGGTGCCATGTCAGCTAGTCGTTGGCCAGTGCGCGCCCATTGGAGAGTAGCCGTTGGAGGTCTGGTGCCCCACTAGACCGTGAAAAATGAAGGTCCGGTGAAATTTAGAGTAATATTCCCGATAGCTTGCTGTTCAATCGTAAATGCGATCTGGTGCACACCGCACGGTCTGGTGCGCTAGGCCGCTTAAATGACTAAGTCTAGTCCTCTGAGGACCCAGTTCGATTTCCCAGAACAGCCCAATTAAGGCTCCAACTTCTCCAAATCAATTTGGCTAATCATAGGGGCTTCCCTACAATTTAGACAAACACAATTAGAACATAATCCAACTGACTAAGTGAGGAGAACTCACCTTTAACTCGGTCTTTCACCTAGATTAGCAATATGGCTCAAACTAAGTCCTAAAAGTACTTTTCTCATAGAATTGAGTTAGAGTTCAAACAAAAGTGCTAGAAACATAGTATTAGGCATATGCAACTTATCCAAGCACTCAAACCGCATGCTTTTACCCTTTTACTCAAAGTTGCACTTTCTAGCCTCTAGTTCAACCTTTTAGGTCTTAGAACCTTCAATTTGCCTTTGTAGTGGACCTGTGCTCATACTCATACCAAACAAGATAGTCCATGATGTTATGTTGGTCACTTAATCACCAAAACAGGTAGAAATGGCTATCTAGCACATTTCCCTTTCACCCCTCTTAGGCGTCCGTGTCCTTTTCAGAAGATATGGCTATCTAGCACATTTCCCTTTCACCCCTCTTAGGCGTTCGTGTCCTTTTCAGAAGATATGGGTTTAATAGCGGAAAGAGGCATTGCTACACATTACATTAGATGAGGGGCGTGATTCTTGTATACATTGGAGCTATGTTCTTTAGAAATAAAAAGCTTCATATTTTGTTCTCTTATTTGACATGTCTATTTGTTTCATCATGGTAAGAAAATGGTCCTCAACTCTGGCTAATCTATATGTTGTGTGCAGGTCTAAGTAGTTTGTTTGATTTTGTGAGTTATCCAAAGTCGCACCGCAAAGATGAGTACTTTATTTTGTTTTTCCCACCTCATTATACATAATTTGTAAAAGTTATTTGCTTTTTTGTGCATTTTAGCTCTGCTAATATTGGAGTGTTTCTTTGCTTAAACCATGGAGATGTCATATGTCAATTGGACATGGCATTTCAAAGGTTAGTTGTACATGAAAAGTTTTTTACATTCATTTTTATTGTATTATACATACATGTCAATGCATCTTCAAACTAATCAAAATTTTCAATACCTATATGATCTATAGTCTGTCGTAGTTTATGCTTAAACTCCTTACTCATTTCACATTTCCACTGTTCTCCATCAGGTTTTGTTAGTAAATTTGGATGATACATTTTTATATTGTGATATGTATTATATCACAATCATTTAGCCCTAGAATATCAAGTGGAAGAAATGCCAAGGGAAAGTAATCTGCTTGAACAACATAGGCTTTGCTCTAAGGGTACTATACTTTACCTAATCTAATACTAATGCTCTTAAAGCCTTCAATACTTCTGCCTTAAATATTGTACCACAATAGGCTTGAGAAAAAAACTAATAGCATACCATCTTTCATAGATTGGCTGGCTCAATGCAATCCGCGAGTGGCAAGAGTTTGTTGGTAATATGCGTTCTAGGGAATTTGTTGATACCAATGTGAAATTCATAAACATGGATGACGGCAAGGTCCTTGGGGAATTTGACCATATCAAAAGGGGCCTCAAACTTGAGGATCAAGGTTCACTTATGCTCCCTCTTTTCAGTACCTTTTTTCCATTTTAGTTTTTCCTAATTAGCTTACATATTCTGACAATAGGGTTGTTTTACAGAGTTGCGGCGAATGAAAGATGATCCAAGCTATAACAAAAATATTTCTGGTGAGCTTAAGCAAATAGTTAAGGAACTTGGGACAAAAAATATTTTTGTTAAATCCTCCATCAGCTGTCACACTGCCTATTACTCAAAATTATTCAACCATGAAATCGCAAGTTCACAAGTTATGTTATTTCCAAAATATGCATGACAAATTTCACAAGCTCACAATGCTAATCAATTGTGAAAACAGGATGGCGGTAAAAAGATGTATGACAAAGCAAGGAGGAGTGAACAGTGTTGAGCTTTCACCATGACATATCTCAATATACCAATTTGATATTGAGCGCAGTTTGGAAGACAAGTATTCTTACATTCATCTTTTCCTAACTTTGAATTCATAGAAGACAAAAAAATATCTGGTCAGTCTCCGTTACCTACACTCCCTATGTGCGAACAATGTTGATTATTGTTTTCTTTTGGGTTGCATTCTACAGTCAAAATTTGATATTTCGATTTACTTGCTTAAAAGGAACATAATCTTCGGTCCCTATGTGCGAACATGGGTAAAAAGCACTTGGAAGGTTTGCACACCTACTCTTGTGTCAGCATAATTTTCTTTTTTCCTTTCCGTGTGTGCAGTCTGCATTTAATGAACATCAACATGTATAATGTGCTTTAATCTATGTGATACATTGTCAGAATTACACTTAGATTTCCTTTTTAGGTTTCTATAATTGTTTCGGTTGTTGGGATTCAGGAATATTCATTTACTTGCTGCCATCCTTTCATGTGCACATTATAAAACATAAATATTCACTTTATTTACACATGACTACTTTCTTTTGTATGCTAGATGTTTAAATGTCTGGAAGTAAAATTATCTATACTTATGGCTACTTTGGGAACTATATTTTCCCAAGTGATTCCTAATTTCCCAAGAGAAAATGAACTAATTTTTCTTGGAAAAATGAAAATCTATTAGTAAAATGAGGTTTCCAAACTAGCCCTTAAATGTTTATTGTTGTGCTTACAAGTTTCTATACCTCTAGTGCTAGTTTGGCAACTTTATTTTCCAAAGTATTTATATTCTCCCAAAAGAAAATGAAAATCTCTTAGGTCCCATTTGTTTCTTTTCATTTTGAGAAATTGAAATCTTACTAATGCAATAGGCTAATTTTTTAGAATGTGACATTCCACCACTTTCCAAAGTTATCATATAAGGCTATCACAAATTCACGAGGTGAGAGATGAAATTGATTCTATAGATTTACATGTTATGTTTCCGATGTACAACTTATAACACACTATTCTACTTACTTTGCTATAACATAAATGTAATATATAACTACATCTCTCATATGATTTAGAATAATATACAAATATATTACATATATAAATATATGAACTTAATTAGTTTTGTCTAAATTATAATTATTAAAATGGAATTCAATTCCAACTAAACAAACGGGGCATTAGAAAAATGGGTTGTCAAACTAGCCCTTAGTGTTTGATACGAGACCTGATTAGTTCTAGTTATTTGTTGAGTATGTCCTTGCTGATGGTACCTGTTGTGTATGCTACAGGTAATGAACTGCCCAAAAGGTGATTTTTTAAATGTACTTGACAAGGTCACTGCTCGTTGACAGTGTATTTCCACCGGTGCCACTATGTTATTGTCAGCTATAGTAACAATAATATCACCATTTCTATTTAATTAAAGACCTTTACAAATTATCGTCAATAACTTTACATAAACTATATCTTTCTTGTCATAATAACAGCATTATACATGGGATTTTGTCTCACGGCTGATGGCTGTATATGCCAACAGAGGGTTAAAAAAAAGAATTTAGCAATAATCAATCTTTTACTCACACCTGAAAATCTTCACCACCAATAGATATCGTTTAGATCTTCAGTTCTCACGTTATGCACATCACTGCCTGTTGAGACAGATAATTCAGAAGACGCAATCCAACAACCCAAAAGCCAATTACCTCATAGCCTGAAGCTAACAACAATTAAAATCCATCTACAAAAACAATAATAAAAATCCCGTATGATCAAAAATAATGAAAATCCTTCGTTGGCTCACGTATCGTGTGCATTATAGGAAAAACAGGTTTCAAACAAGCAGTCGTGCATTGATTTGGCATGCTACCGAATGTTTCTTAAGTAACATAATAATAACGATGAGGTAAAAAAAGGCCGCAAATTATTGTTTCACCTTTCGTTCATCTCAGAAGAGATGCTATATATTATTATTACAATGCCTGATTAAATAAAGAGCTAATAAAAACAGCAAAAACAAATTTTGCACTGACAGAACTGACCATGGCATTGCTTACACGTTAGGAGTTAATCAAAACTTTTCTAATCGCGACGGCCAAGCCCAAAATCAAGAGGCACCTAAACAGTGACATGGATGCAGCGGCCTTCATCAGAGGTCTAACAACGGTAGTAGCAGAGAAGGTGAGACCACGTACCTCAATGAAATGGTTCATCAGCACGTCAGCCTGCCACTGGTATTGGTAGCTCTGCTCCTTGGAAGACGAAGAACTGTTGCTGCTGCCTCCTCTGGTGGCCTTCTTCAGCAGCAGCTCAGACCTTGGTTCGAAGTTCGTCTGTCGCCGCGGCGTGACGCCGTCGAGCTTTGCGTGGATCTCGGCTAGTATCTGGGAATGTGCGTCTGCCATGGACAAGGTGGATTCTCTTAGCTTTGTGAGGTCGGTGTGGAGAGACAGCACGGTGGCCTTGATCTGCTCGATGTCGGCTTCCAGTGCGGCGTTGCTCTTGCACGATTTCTCGTCTTCCTCGGCGATGATCTCTGGCGAGGCCCGGCCTGCGGAGCGCACGCCACACTGCGCGGAGCAGCACGTCGCGCGCCGGGGGAGGCCGTGGGAGTGTGAGGCCGACCGGTACAGCCTGGGCGTTGGCGCCGTCTGATTGGGTCTCGTCGCCCACTCCTTCTCCCTGCTGATCACCTCGCCGATGTCCGAGACCGTCCTTGCTGGCCTCCGGTCGCCCACCCTCTTCTTGTCGGCGTCCGTGTCGACGACGACGTCGAGCTCCGAGCAGAGCTCCTCCAGGTGTGCCGCCGGGAGGGACGCGTTCCTCCTGGACGCCACGCCGCTCTTGGCCAGCTTCCTCAGCCAGGGGAGATCGACTGCCGGCGAAAGGGGATCGTCCCCGGTGGCGTGGACGGCGAGCAGCCTGCGGTTGAGCGAGCTGATCTCCATCTCCTGGTGGAAGACGACGGCCCTGAGGAAAGCCAGCGTGTCCTCATCATACTGGATCCGCTCCTTGGCCACCCGGTGGAACTGCTCCGCCTCCATACGCTCCGCCGCCTTCTCCGCCTGCAGACGCAGGATCATAGCCAGTGCCTCATCGGCTCCTGACGCCGCCGCCTGCCGCTCCTCCTCCAGCTCCGCCCGCAGCTCCTCCACGGCCTGCACCTGCTGCCTCAGGGCCTCCCGCAGGGCCGCCACCTCGCCTTCTTCCTCAACCCCGGCCATCGATTCGCATCCACGGCCACGGGACCTTCAGAGCGTCTAGTCTCTAGTAACTGATTTCAATCAAGCGATTAAGAGAGGAAAAAGGATTTGCACGGACACAGAAATGTCAAATTCAATACAACAGTGGCTGCACACCTCTGGGAAGAACCGAATCTTCAGAGAAACCAAAAATAAATAAATGATTTAGGCTCAAAGGATTATGACAAATCTTGCTTTTTGGCTGGGTTGTGTAACGTGGAGTTGGTGAGTCCACAAAGTACGGATTACCGTGTGTTTACCCAAATCCGAAAGAAGAAAAAAACGCGACCAGGCAGACAAGGCACCAACCTTTGAGAGAGATAGTGTTGCTGAAGCGGAACGGACGCCGGAAGCTCCGATTTTCCGACGAGGATGTTGAGTGATCTTCAAGCGTCAATAATTGGCAACTTTAGGAGCAAGGAAAGCTATACTTGTTGTATAAACAAATCATTTTGTTAACTGACATTGCGAAAGCGACAAGAAGAAAGCTCAAAGAGAGGCTTTTAATCCATTGCCTCCATACATAAGGTACCCATTCAATTTTGTTTAAATAATTTCCCTGATTTGTTAAATCACATTAGCCAGCACAATTATGTCCCAGTTCCTCCAGAATCTGTCAGCCTGGCCCTAAATAAATTATGAAGAATTTAAATTAAAATAAAAACTGAATCTTAGTCAACTCGGTAGCAACTGTGGGCCTCACATATATTTATCTGTTTCAATGGATTTAGACGGGGCCACTTTGTTTTTAAACGGCCGTCCCAGGTAAACCAAAGCCAAGGCCAAGGGTGGGATGGCCGGCGCGATGGGCCTAAGGATGGAGCCAGCGACACCGATAGACAGTCGGCAACTACCACGTGGCCCTATGTTTTTTTTTCAATTGGAATGCGACCGTGCGTCTCTTGTGTCAGATAAGTGTTTAGTTCGTATGGATAATCAGAATCTAGCTAGTAAATGTAGCAGATTTTTTACCTTAGATAATAGCTCTATTTGTTTGGGCATTTTTTAGCTTCTGACCACTAAAAGTTGTTGCAGACCGCCAAACACCCCATACGAAATCGCTTTGTAAAAACCGTCCAAAATCAACATGAACACAAAATCGGTCGAGTCGTCACGATAGTAGGAATATGTCGCTTTTTAGATCCTGAATTATTTAAACTACTTCATCTTCCTCCGCACGTAATCCCCACGATACTCAGATTCTCCACACAACTAGATTCTCTCAATAGCCAGATTCTCAGAAAAGCTGGTAAAAAAACCTGAGCCAAACAGGCCCAATGTGCTGCTAGAGACTATCCACAAAAATCAAGCTTGAGTTGGATTTTTTTGGATTACGTGTATGGTGCAGATTCTGATAATATGGTGTAACCAAACGCGGTCTAAGTAGGATTGCAGTATAAGTGGTTAGATAGGTCGGGCTAAAGGTATGTTTTGTTCGTGGCTATAAAATGGGTCAGCACGAAACACGACCATTTTTGCACGACAAGAACACGACACAACACGATTAGTATAGTGTCGGACCGGTCAGATGCCATCATGGGGCATACCTGGGCTTAGGAACAAGCCCATTGGACGACCCAAGCATGGCATGATTTATGATGGCCCATTTAGCTCGGTACCTAGCCCGGTTGACCCATTTACCCAGCACGATCCGACACGGCCTGTTTACAGCCCGTATACGGTAAGAACCCACACAACTCGCGAACCAACAAATATCCACGAGAAGACGAGAAACCGAGGAGGCCGCCCATGGCCCACGAGGCACCAGGCTGTAGACTGTAGTCACAGTCGTAGAGCAGTGCATAAATTCCGTGAGACCGTGGGTCAAAAAAACCTAACCCTAATTCCCAACTCCTAGTCCCAACTCGTCCTCGTCCCGAGCGGCTGGCGGCCGACGACCGTCTGCCCGTCCCTGGCGTGGCGTCCAGCACTCCTGCATTATTGTTCCTCTCCCAGGTCCTAGCTCAACGCCTCAGCTCCACACACCTCGTCGAATTCCCGACGTCTACCGCTCGTCCCCCATCGGCACCCGACGGTCTGGACATCCATTCCCCTAGTCCCCAACTCCCCACTTGCCAAAGAGCAGGCCAGCAGTTGTGCAATACCCTACCTGAGTGCCATCGTGCCACCTTCCAGTGAATCCGTCCATCCAAGGCTTCGAGCACTCAGTGGTCGGCGGTCGTCCTTGGGCCTAGACATCGAGCCATAAACAACGACGAGTGGAGTACCCAGGCCTCGGATCGGACTACAGCCAACATCGGCGCCTTGCGTGCTATGCCTGCGCCTTCGCCCTTCGACATGAACACCGACGATGATGAGCAGGGGTGGTGGGATATCTTCCGCCGCACGCAAACAGTCTGCTTGTGCTAGTGTTCAACGATCCGTGAAGCAACTCCACCGTTGTCGCCATCATCGTCTCCACACGGTACATCCACTGCCTTTAGATGAATAGTAGTTGCTTGGGTACTAGCTTTTTGACTTGGGATCAAATCTAGATTACCAATTGCTTTAGAACTGCTAGAGCAACAGATTAGATGAATAGCAATTGCTTTACAACAAATTATATGAACAACAACAAGTTAGTTGTTAATATTTCACTTATCTGGTTATGTATAACAACTCTTTTTAAAGTTTGGTCATCCAAAACTGTGATGAAATCTATTTCATGGAACTGTTATTCTGAAATCTGAACTATGGTTGTTGGCTTGCCGGTTTCTGCTATCCTTCTAAGTCACTAGAATATGTTAATATGTAATATGGTATACCGTTATTATGAATCAAAATTGTGGTTGGTTGATTGCTGCAAGCTCTGTACTCTTGTTGTTCACTTGTTCCTATCGATTACTATATAGCAGACTATACTTCATGCTATTGTTATTCCTGTTATTTTGGATCCTAGATCCTCCTGGCTTCCTCAGCCACTATATGGGACGAGCCTTGGGCCAGCATAGCTCAGCAGCACGACCCGGCACTACAGCCCGGCACGACCCAGATAAGGGTCACAGTGTCGTGCTTGGGCTCATTCTCAGGCCCACGTGCCGGCCTGGTATGGCCCGGTATGTAATAGTGTTGTGCCTCAACCTAACTTAAGTGGCACGACCCATAACGATCTCACCATGACCCATTGACTAATGTGCGAGGCGAGGTGGCATACCAGCGCTATTTGATCATGCTAGAGAGATTAACGCGACTAGACAAATTACTTATAGAAATAAAATTATTCTAATATTATTTCTATAATATTTTCAAAATGATTAAAAAATAAAAAATATTAGCTAATGAGAGTGGATTATTTGAAGATGCTCTAGAAACATCTGAGGAGGTTCATAAACTTGTGAGCTAAGCCAACTTGGATTGAGTTTGGTAGCTTTTATACAAGGGTTGTGCGAGGATTATACAAATGTGTGTACAACCCAAATAAGAAGCCGAAATTCAACTACTGCCACTACACCAAAAACCTACACTTCCTACGGTTTTTTAACTTCCTACAACTTTTTGATAAGATGAATGTGTTACGAGTTAGGAGAGTACAACTCTTCGTCTCTACCTATCTTTTATCGTCCAATCCTAGTATATAATTGCCCCTCTCAAATTATAAGTTATTTTAATTTTTTAAGAGTCAAATCACCTTAGATTTAATCAAAATTACAACAAAATATAAAGGTTTGTTCCATCAAATAGGTATATTACAAAAATATAGTTAATCAATAACCTAATGTTACTTATTTTTATTATAATTTCATCATTTTATTATATAAGTTGTCAAACTTAACATACTTTCACTTTCCATAAAAACCCTAAAATATCTTATAATTTATAAGTGATGTCACCTCTCCATGCTTTATGCTCGCCGATCCATATGTTTAAATGATAAAAATTAAGAGTGGGGGTTTTAATCCATGGTTGTTAGCTCAAACACATTCATACCGACATAGCCAATAGAACACACATGTCTTTGTGTTTTATACTCTATATTCACGCATAATATAGATATTTATATGAAAATAGGGGAACAATAAAATTGAGCTATGTTGGCCCTAGCTCACTGTGCTGCACCTAATACCTACGCACGCCACGTTGATCAGGTCGAGTCGGCACATGCTTGGTGGAAAATGGCCCGAGCTTGCTTAGGCTGGATAAACTTTGCCAGGCAACAGGTCATCCAACAAGTGAGGCCCATCTAGACATGTATACATGTACAATAGTGATGTGCCCACGCATGCACACAGCGACACAAGCTAAATGATTGTCACACCCGGCTTTAGAAGACAAACCGAATGTGGATCATGTACGTGCCAGGATCAGAATTTCATATACACAACAATTACATAACTAGACATCATCACACAGTGCTCAAATAATAACTTAAAGAGGTATTAATTTGATTACATCATGATGTCCGAGACATTCACATAGTCTTAAACATAGATCAAAGTGCGAATACAAAATATAGTAATATAAGGCCTTCACAGGCAGCCGACTGGGGGTGTGCCGCTAACCCATACCTATAACTCATCATAGTCTTGAAACTCCTAGAAGTCCTCCGCCTTCATCTTCTCCTGAGCAGGGGTTGCATTGCGGACAACCTGGTGTTTTGGTGTTTTAAGCAAGGGTGAGTATACATCAACGTACTCAGCAAATGTCCCGTTTGGCTAAAGTGGACTAGTTGTATGTGGGGTGAAGCTCAGAGCAGTTGCTTTTAGTTGGTCAGGTAATTATTACTAGTAGAGAGCTAAGTTTTAGCAATAATCCCAAGTTATTAACCCAAAGGTACTCCCTCCAAAAGGAGAATACCAGAATCTATAGTCATAATCATCACCATTAAAATCATCACCATTAGAACCATTATCCTCATCATCATTTGTAATCATAGTATCTCTAATCAAAGGAGCTCTCAAGGTCGCTCATAACCGTTAGCACGGCTGATATATCAGTTTCTAACCCTCTGCAGAGGTCGCACACTTTACCCACGAGTCATGATTCCCTCTCTAGGCCGGGTTTGCAAGACCCTTGTTCACTCCCGAGGTAAGCAGCTAGGGATTCACTACGAAGCCTTTACAAAGATTCCCCGAAGATGTAGGCAGAGCAAGCCGCGTACACCGAGCCCCATTAACGACACGACGGCGAAGCAAACTACACCTCAGTTCCTCTAATTAATTAGCTAAGGGTGTCCCATTCATGGTTGTACTGTTATCCCAGGTGGCCATCCAACGAACAAGTCCTTACGGAGAGGCACTCGAGAAACAGCTCGAGCCCCCTTCAATATCACCATGCCAAAACCATATCCAAAAGTAAGCATCGTATCATAAATAGTCTCAAATGTTCATTGATTATAGTAGAGCGCTAGCATAGAGCTAATCCAGAAATAATCCAACCCAAATAAGTGATCAAGGACAGGATAAACAAAAGACTAGTAAATCCTTAGGTATAAATTATATAAATGCGGGGAGATGAATTATAAAATGAGTAGGACATAGATAGGTCAGAGGACACTTGCCTTCACCAACCAGTTGCTGCTTAGGGTCTTCTCCTGCAACTTACTCGGACATCGCCAACGGACCGTTATCTATATGAGTGCAAACATACATTCCACATTCTTAACATAGAAGGAAACAATACACCACAAAATGAAACAGATCAATTAAACAGACACATGGCGTAGAGCTCGCATTTACGACTATGCGAGAAAAGAAACTACGACGGTCAAAGCTACGGCCGAGAGACATAGTGATTACACTAAGTGGTTATGGATTAAAATATTTATTACGGTATAATTATATTAATTGATATTCATGCCACGCATAAATAAAATTGCTACTTGGTCGTGATTAGTTTGGTGCTCGATTAACCATCGTTCCACTGTGCACATTAATTAGCAAACACGATTCTAGGTGGATCAGAAGATCATCGCGCGGCAAAGCGCACGACACACAAAAATGGTGTGCACGCTGTGCGAGAAACAACACATGACCCCAGCGAGAATTAAAGCGTTACGGCACGCGCGAAGCACGCCGAGGGCACGCGCGCACTGGGCCTGTGCGCCGAGGCCGCGCCATGGCCGTGCGCCAAGGCAGTGATGAGGTTGTGCGTTGGGCCACGCACTGAGGCAGCCACGCCGAGCGCTGGGCCAAGGGCCATGCGGGGACAAGGAGGTCGCGCCGAGGCAGGGGGCCGCACCGGGGCAGGCCCGCGCCTAGGCAGGGGCGCGTCTGGCAGGGGAGGGGGCCGCGCTGGGACAGGGGTGTGCCGTGCAGGGGAGGGGCCACGCCGGGGAGGGAGGAGGAGAGGGAGGGGGAGGGGAGGGAGCTTACCACGGACGCAACGAATGGTGGCAACCGCAGCCCTCCTGTGATCCGAGCGAGGAACGAGGCAGGGAGAGAGTGCGAGAGGAGGAAGAGGGAGAGGGGGCGGTTTCTCCTCTCCTAGGTCGTGGGCGCGCGCGGGGAGGGGAGGGGGCAGTTGGGCGCGCATGGGGGCGGCTGGGCCGCGCGCTGGCCACTCAAGCGGTCCGCTTTCTCCTCATCTTTCCTTTAATCAATCTCATTTCTTTGTAATTAAATCTATTCATAGGAACAAGCTCCGAATTCAATGGACTAACTCTCGAGAAAAGCATCAAAAATAAAATATATGCAACCAGCATGATGCAACCACCGATATTACCTTAGTGTTTTTCTTACACATGGCATGTACATATATCTTTATATTACTTTGAAAATAGGAGAGGAGCAGAAAAGAAAGAGAGAAAGAAGGTAACGCCTAAATTTGGTGAAGATTGGAGAAGAAATTTTATAACCCCAAACTCAGGGCGTTACAAACCTATCCCCCTTAAAAGAATCTTGCTCTCGAGATTCAGGGTTGGCCAGCAAAGAGCTCGGGATACTTGGCCATCAGATCATCTTCACGCTCCCATGTTGCTTCTTCCTCAGGGTGGTGACCCCACCTGACTTTGCACATTTTGATAGTCTTTGTCCGGGTGACCCTGTCTACAGTCTCCAGAATCTACGTTGGCTTCTCTATATAGGTCAGGTCTTCTTGGACCTCAGGTCATCTACTGGCAACTACTCTTCTAGCACCCACAGACACTTCTTCAACTGGGAGACATGGAAGACATCATGCACCGCTGACAAGTTTTCCGGTAAGCTGAGCTGATATGCCACTTCTCCATGCTTAGCGAGAGCTTGATACAAACCAACATATCGGGGTGCTAGCTTGCCTTTGACTCCGAACCTTCTGACTCCTCTGATAGGCGATACCTTCAGGTAGACAAAATCTTCCACTTCAAAACTCAGCTCTCTTCTTCTTGTGTCCACATAACTTTGCTGCCTTGACTGCTCTATCTTCATATTCTCTCGAACCATCTTGATATTCTCTTCAGCTTCGAGCAAAGTGTCAGGCCCAAACACCTGCTTCTCTCCAGTTTGATCCCAGTGCAACAGAGTTCTACAAGTCCTTCCATAAAGTGTCTGAAACGGTGACATCTTTAAACTAGCCTAGTAACTGTTGTTGTAGGAGAATTCTACATAGGGTAATCTTTTATCCCATCCGGATTTATCTTGCAACGCATAGCTCTCAACATATCCTCTAGGATTCGAAGAGTTCTTTCAGTCTGACTGTCTATATGTGGGTGATAAGCTGAACTGAAGTTCAAATGTGTACCCAATGCTTCATGCAACTGATGCCAGAAATGAGAGGTGAATTGCGTTCCTCGGTCTGACACTATCTTCTTTGGCACAACATGGAGACAAACAATCTGGGACATGTATAGCTCTGCTAATACTGCATTGTTGTAGTTGGTCTTGATGGGTATGAAGTGAGCTGACTTGGTTAAGCGGTCGACTACTACCCAAATTGAATCATAGCTGGCTCGAGTGCGGGGTAACCCGACTATGAAGTCCATGCCGATCTCGTCCCATTTCCATTGAGGAATTTGTAGTGGCTGCAATAGACCGGCTGGTCTTTGATGCTCTACCTTAATTCTCTGACAACTGTCACATATAGCCACATGCTCTACAATCCCTCTTTTCATTCCATACCACTAGAATTTATTCTTTAGATCCTGATACATCTTCTCGCTTCTGGGATGTATGGAATAGGCTATCTCATGAGCCTTCTTAAGGATTAACTCCCGAATGGATTGGACATTGGGAATGCATAGGCGGTCTTTGAACCGTACCACACCTCTGCATCTTCCCGAAAATCTTTGCCTCTTCCTTCTAGAATTAGTTGCCGAATTTCATGGACCTTGTCATCATTCTTTTACGCTTCTTTGATTTCCCGCTCTAAGGTGGGTTCTAATTCAACTGTTACTCCTTACGTGTTGTTCAAAAATCCGAGGCTTAGTCTGTCAAATTCTTTGGCCAACTCATAAGGCATCAGGTGAATGGCCATCATGTTGACTTGACTTTTTCTGCTTAGAGCATCTGCCACCACGTTCGCTTTGCCTGAATGGTAGTGAATTTCCAATCCTTAGTCTTTGATCAGCTCTAGCCATCTTCGTTGCCTCATATTCAGCTCTCACTGGGTGAATATGTACTTCAGACTCTTGTGGTCCGTGTAAACATCATACTTGTGCCCATACAAGTAGTGCCTCCATGTCTTCAATGCATGAACCATCGCTGCCAACTCTAGGTCATAAGTTGGATAGTTCTTCTCATGAACCTTCAGCTGCCGAGACAAATATGCCACAACTCTTCCCTCTTGCATCAATACACATCCCAAGTCGATGTAGGAAGCATCACAATACACCGAGAATGGTTTGCGCACATCAGGCAGAACTAAGACAGACACTGTAGTCAACTTCTCTTTTAGTGTTTGTTGTGGGCCTTCGTCTTCCGAAGGTCCTCAAAAACATGATTTAACAATGTTTTTGGAGTATAATACATGAACAGGTACCTTCGGACTCGGATCAGAACCACAGTGTGAAGAAGCACAAAGAATACGAAGGTTGACGCAGAGCCGAAGCTATGCGCAGGGGAGCTTCGGCATGATAGCAGAAAAGGGAACCGACTTAAAAGGGAAAAGGCTATTTAGACCTCGATGGATCACTATAGAGTCATTAGCAAATGTAAAGGGCATGGGTGTAATTTTACATGGGCTGCGTCCCGTTCCTATAAAGAGATGAACAGTGCTCCCGTACTGTTCACGCTGACTGGGCATTTGCTTTTGCGTCACGCTTGTACCCATACCTTCTTTCAAGCCGAAGGTACATTTGTAACTTGATATCATTTCTATTTTTCTATGATAATAAAATAGAAATGAGTCAATAATAATACATAATTATTCATGTTATCTTTTACATTTCATATGATTCTCTTTTCGTTACCATACGATGCACTGATGAAGGTATGTCCTTCATAACCTTCGTCCGAAGATCATTATATCCTAAGGGAAATAATGCCTCGAAGGACGAAGGGCATTAACGTTTAACATTCTTTGTGTTGCCTTGTTCTTAACTCATAGCATTTGAGAACAAGTCCCCAACATTGGCGCCCACCTTCGGTGAATCCTTTTCGACCACCTTCGGCAAGCACTGACCTTCGTCATGCCACCGAAGAAAGCTTCAGCGACAAGGGCTGCCGCTCTGCAGCCGCTGGACCCGAACTAGGAGACCCTTTCTCTTCGATAGGCCCGAAGCCAGAAGAGGAAGGCCACTAGTCTAGCACCCCAGGAGGACGAGTTGGACCAAGAAATCAGAAACATGGAGATGTTTCATCAACAAGTACAAAGCAAGAAGGAGAAGATGGCTCGACTTGCCGACCTTCAAAGGCAGATTGACGAAGCCACTGAAGAAGTACGCCATCTTGCTCAAGATGAACAAGAACGAAGGCCCCAACACAGGGAGCTTCATCAAGAAGGCTTGTTCGATGATGATGGATGGTATGATGATTTTAATCATGGTACCTTTACTTTTGACGATGCTTCTCCCCTGGCAGCAGAACTGCAGGCTATCTCATGGCCCCCATCGTATAAGCCACCTCAGCTTCCGATGTATGATGGGCATTCAGACCCGAAGCAGTTTTTGAGGAGTTATGAAGCAACTATATCTTCATATGGAGGCAATGCAGCTATCATGGCCAAGTCCTTTGTTATGGCAGTTAAGAATGTGGCTCAAACGTGGTATTCTTCTCTTCGGCCAGGGACTATCACTTCATGGCAGAAGCTCAAGGACATGCTGGTGACAAGTTTCCAGGGCTTTCAGACGAAGCCAGTTACAGCTCAGGCTCTGTTTCAATGCACGCAGGATCATGAGGAGTATCTCCAGGCATACGTCTGAAGATTCTTGTGTCTAAGAGCACAAGCGCCTACTGTGCCCAATGAAATTGTCATTGAGGCCATGATCAAGGGGCTTCGTCCAGGACCTACTGCCCAGTATTTTGCTAGAAAGCCTCCACAGACTTTGGAGAAGCTGCTTCAAAAGATGGATGAATACATCCGCGCTGACAATGATTTTCGCCAAAGAAGGGAGGAAGCCTACAGGTTCTCTGAGATGACCAGGGGCTTCAGAGGGAGGATCCACCCAAGGCATGTCAGGTCAATCCACTCCACCCAGAGTGACGACAGAGGAAGTCAACAACAGAGGCCACAATATTCCTCGCAAGCTTCGGGGCAGCAACAAAGCTATCTTCGGCCGCCAGCTCCTAGAGGCAGAGGCGCCAGGGGCTTCGAAGAAAGGTTTGGGGATCAACCTAGGAAAATTTATTGCTTATTCTGTGGTGAGGACAAGGGCCATACTACAAGGATGTGCCATGTCACCATTCAGAAACAAAATGAAATAGCAGAAGCTGCAGCTCAGCAGAATCAGCCAAAGCAGGTCATGCATACTGCTTCGTATCACTCACCCTACATACCAGAGTATGTGGGTAACCATCCTGCAGTTTCTGTTGCTTCGGCTAGCCAGCCATAGGCACCATGGCAACAGCCTCCACCTCCGCCACCACTACAACCTGTATATTCACGAAGCCAGAAGACAGAAGGGAGCCAACAGACCCATCAACAGCGAGACTTCAGGGAGGAGTCCGAAGCTCGTACAGTCAACAGTACTGTGCTAGAATCGAAGCATATCTACTGAGAGATATCCTACCCCTGGAGCAGTTTTTACATTCATTGCCATTTCCTTTTTTAATAAGGAACAATTATTGAAAACTTAGTTCTCTCGTCATTTTCCATTTCTTGTAATAGCTTCGTTCTTGCCATAGTGAAATATATCTTCTCCCAGACTCACGAAGTTCAAAAAGTCACCGAAGCTACACAAAGTCGTTCTAAGGAACGCGACATAAGTATCACCGAGGCTACAAAAAAAAGTCGATCTAAGGAACGCAGAGTAAGTTGCCGAAGCTACAAAAAGTCGTTCCTAAGGGAGCGCAGTGTAAGTTTTCTGCTCAAAAGTCGTTCCAAAGGGAATGCAGAGCCAAATACCGCCGAAATATGAGGCGAAGCGCGAAAAGTCAACGTGAATACCGCCAAAATAGAAGGCGAAGAAGTTCAAAAGACGTTCCTAAGGGAATGCAGAACTTACAGCGAAAAGTCAGCGCTGATACACCGAAAAATAAGCGGTGAAGCCGAAAAATAAACGGCAAAGAGATTGTGTATTCCACTATGGGGATGTGTGTGTGTCTTCGGCACAAATATCATTTTGCATAGCATAACATCATCACATAATTTTGCATAACATAACATCATACATCATGTTGCATCAATGGCACAAGAAGGGGATACAATGTTGATCTTCGGAGAATGCTTCGAAAGAGTGAAATTGTGCTAAGGCACAAAATAAGTTTTGAAGAAATACAGCTTCATCAGCTCTGATGTGGAGGAAAAAACCCATTGTTGACGAAGCATTAATGTTTTTGCGACGATTGGAGGATTTTTCACGAAGCATAAAAGCTCTTCTTTACGAAGCATGAAAAGAAGGGAAAGTGTTTTTTCGCCGAAGGCTCAAAAACGGTATGTACATAAAAATTTCATGCATCGCAAAGAAATGGATTACAAAACCATTTATATATTACATTCAAAACCCATGAGCACCAAATATTACAAGCATAGTCCAGCAAATGTTACATTCATATTCTGGCAATGTTTTTACAAATAGCTATTCTTCTTCTTTCAAAACTTTATCTGTAGCCTCGACCAGCAGTTGGGTAACAACTGCGTCCATAATAGTTTCGGCCATGCTAATAATTTCTGCTGATTCCTTTGCCTCTGGGTCGGCCAATGACTCGAAGGGCTCGGGGAGAGAAGATAGTTCAGCTGCGGTAGAAAACGTAAATCGGTTCGAAGTCACAAAAATAAACAATAAAGTTAAAACCCATTAAGCAATACCTATCCGCCTTTCGAGTTCCGCAACTTTTTTAGCTGCCTTCGTTGCTTCCCTAGTGTCATGAGTATTTTTTTCGCTCTTCTTTATTATTTCATGGGCCATCCCTCGGCCGGCATTTTCCTAGATGTTAGTAAAAATTTTTCTGCCTACTAAGCTTGCTTCGGCCGAGGGGTCCTTCGTATCGTCAACCGATAAAGCAGCTTCGGCTTGGGCCAAAATTTTCACATGATCGCAACCTGACTTCTCCAAAATAGCTGCAATTCCCCTCACACCAGAGAAGGCAAAAACGTCCCCACGGTCACTCAAAATCTCCTCAAAGGCTTCGGCCTCGCTGCTGATCCAATCAATTGGGACTTCGGGATCGCCCCGTATGAAGTTATCTTCGCTTGAGTATGCGCCAACGTTGGTGAAGCTAGTTTTTATCTCCTTCACACATTCCACAGATTTTTCATAACATCTTTTCTTTTGATGAACGAAGTTCTGCAACTGTTTTTTCCCAATAATTTTTCCAGTAGTCGCTAGCATCTCGGTCAGCTTCGGCAATATCGCATTTCAATTTAGCTTCGGCCAGTTGCTTTTGGAGGTTTTCAATCTCGTTCCTTTGGATTTCAGATTGGGTCTTGTAGTTAGCTTCATCCCCCTTTACCTTGTCTACCAATGTAAGTGGAATTTTATCTTTTTCCAAAGCTTCGTTCCTCAGCTTAATAACCTTTGTTCGAAGGTTATTGAGAGCAATAGTGCAGCTCTCGTCTTCGGCATTCTTTTGCGCCCTTAAGGCGTTGCTAAGTATTAAACCCTATATGAAAAGAATTAGTATAAGAGCAAAATAATAATTCAAAATTTATAAACTTCCAAATATACAATTTTCGTACCTTCAGACTGTTATAAGCGAGGCTATATGCAAGATCGTCCTTCGTCATGGCGCAGAGGCCAGCTTCAAGCTTCGAGAACCCCATACTTCTGGCCATCTCCCGGCAGACATATAATTCTTTGTTGTCTAGGAGGCAGTATAAGAAGTCATCTTCGTCTGTGCCATTGAACACTAAGGCCCCTTTCGGGTACTTCAGTTCTCGGGCATAGTGTTTAGCTTCAAAAATCTCTTCTTCAGATAATCTTTTTCCCGAAGCGTGTCGTATAATATAATCAAGAACTTCGGAAGGTGCTTCAGGAGTAGGAGTGGTAGCTTTTTTAGGCAGAATTTGTTCTACAGCTTCTTTTTCCGTTGCCTTTTCTCCGGTTTCCAAGGATTTCTCCTTGGCGGGCTCTGAAGGCCTAGCTTCGGTCTCGGCCTGGCTCTTTGTAGCTTCAGCTTCGATCAGCTTTGTATCAGTCTGCGCTTTTGAAGCCTCGGCAGTTTTCCCTGGAGTAGAGCTTGAAGTTTTTATCGTCTCCAGCACATCTAGTACACTGGCCATCTTTTCCTCTTGGGGGTCGCTTTAAGACATTTTTGTGCCTTCGGCACTGTCACTTCTGCCGAAGGGCTTAGAACTTCTAATATTTTCATTCCCTCGACTTCTATCTCTTCAATATTATCAGCCTTCGGCTCAGCTAATTTGGCTGAGGATGCCTTTGGCATTGCAGCTGACTCTTCAATCCTCTGCGTAAGCGTAGGTTCTTTGGCTTCAGTAGCCGAAGAGGTCTCACCGCCAAATTCAGGCACTGTGGCCGGTTCAATATAGCGCGGTCAGTGAGTAAGAACCTTCACCTTTTTCCTCTTCGGTGCGGGCTCGCTTGGAGCAGCTGAAGCAACATCCTTCCCAGAAGTTACACTCTTTCTCTTCTGCCCCCATGGCGGGTAGCGGTAGTCAGGGTACATAAATCCAATAGCATCAAAAACTCTATTTAGCCTCTTCTTTTTTCGGCTCTCGAAGGCCGCAGATAGTTCGTTATCTTCAAACTTTGAGTAGGCTCCAAGTAGTTCATCACTAGTGTTTTCAACACACTTAAGCCAGTCATCGTCTGGTTCGATAAATTGGTCTCTAAACCTGAAGGTATATTTCAATCGAACCAATCCACCTTCGTTAGGGTTGCTGATGGTCTCTTTTGGCATCTCCCAGTTGTCTATCAATGGCCATATCCTGTAGGCCACGTGCTCTTGGGCTAAGTCCCTTGTCCCAATAAATGCGCAGAATGTGCTGAAGGCCCTTTGGCATGCTTCGGCTACCTCATCAATCTCTACCTTCGGCTTTCGGAGGCTGAAGCGCGACCAGATGGGGTGCATGATGATTTCTTTAATATCTTCTCTTGCTTTTAAATCATTCTTCACGTAAAACCACTCCTCCATCTAGGCTCCGGGCCATCTCTTCCGAAAGGTTGGTACTGGGTAGCTTGAGCCAGAACGAGCAACGAAGCTGTAGCAACCAAAATTGTTATGGTACTATTCTTTACCCCAGGGTTTCGTTTCATAGCACAATTCATGCATACTGCAAAAGCATTTTGCACTTGGCTCTAGACCTTGACTTCTCACGGCCCAGACGAAGATCCCCATTCTAATAATTGCTTCGGGAGTAATCTTGTGAAGGAAAATCTCATAAATCTTTAAAACTTCAACCACAAATCTGCTTAGGGGGAACCGAAGTCCAGCTTTGAAGAAGCTTCGGTAGATTACGACTTCATTTTCTTCGGGAACAGGAACAGTCCAGTCTCCGTTGTCAGCCCTCACAATAGACATATATCGAAAATACCTTCCTCTCATATTATCAAGATGACTCTGTCTGATAGTCGATTTTCCGAAGACTGCATGACTTGGTCGCCAGGGCCAATCTTTGGAGTCTTCACCCCCACTTTCCACATCATAACTGTCCCTGTCACCGGTATCTTCAGATAAGCCTTCTAGAATCTCCCTAGTAATCTTTTCTGTATTTGTCTTTGCTATTGATTCAACAAAGATAGCAGTCTTCTCCTCAAGGAGCTTCTCCTCCTCGCTCTGCTTCATCTCAGCAACAACTTTTTTTATCTTGAGACATCTTCTCTTCGGAAATGGTGAAAATGTGTTCTTAAAACCGAAGCTTTCAAAGTCTAAGAAACTAAGCAACTGTTGGCAAGCAAGAGCTAAGTAATTAAGTAAAGCAAAGCAGGCGTACCAAATGTGCTCGGGGTGAGTTCTTATTTATATGCCCAGCGCGCTCCAAGTTGGAGGGCCCCGTCTGTCATTGACTGTTGCTATTCTAGCAAAGGGAAGGTGTTTTTTCGGACCTTCGTCCATTTCACAATCTGAATTTGTTATTCTAACAAATTAACCTTGCGAGGGGCTACTGTTGGGGGCCTTCGTCTTCCGAAGGTCCTCAAAAACATGATTTAACAATGTTTCTGGAGTATAATACATGAACAGGTACCTTCGGACTCGGATCAAAACCACAGTGTGAAGAAGCACAAAGAATACGAAGGTTGGCGCAGAGCCGAAGCTATGCGTAGGGGAGCTTCAGCATGATAGCAGAAAAGGGAACCGACTTAAAAGGGAAAAGGCTATTTAGACCTCGATGGATCACTATAGAGTCATTAGCAAATGTAAAGGGCATGGGTGTAATTTTACATGGGCTGCGCCCCGTGCCTATAAATAGATGAACAGTGCTCCCGTACTGTTCACGCTGACTGGGCATTTGCTTTTGCGTCACACTTGTATCCATACCTTCTTTCAAGTCGAAGGTACATTTGTAACTTGATATCATCTCTATTTTTCTATGATAATAAAATAGAAATGAGTCGAAAATAATACATAATTATTCATGTTATCTTTTACATTTCATATGATTCTCTTTTCGTTACCATACGATGCACTGATGAAGGTATGTCCTTCATAACCTTCGTCCGAAGATCATTATATCCTAAGGGAAATAATGCCTCGAAGGACGAAGGGCATTAACATTTAACATTCTTTGTGTTACCTTGTTCTTAACTCATAGCATTTGAGAACAAGTCCCCAATAGCGTTTCAATGGCCTCTTGGCACTTCTGTGTCCACTTGAACTCAACTTTATTTGCTAGCAGAGCTATCATTGGTCTCGCAATTTTTGAAAAACATTCAATGAAACGTCGATAGTATCTGTCCATTCCAATGAAACTCTTGATTCCTCGAACATCTTTCGGTGCTTTCTAGTTCTGGATGTCTGCTACTTTCTTTGGATCCATGGCTAACCCATCTCTGTTTATAATGTGACCCAAGAACAGGACTTCTTGTATCCAAAACTCACCTTTCTCAACTTTGCATATAACTGGTGCTCCCATAGCCTCTACAATACCATCTTCAAATGATCCACATGCTCTTCCTCACTTTGGGAATATATGAGCATGTCGTTGATAAACATCACCACAAACATGTCTAGGTAATCCATGAACACATTGTTCATCAGATTTATGAAGAAAGCTAGCGCATTTGTCAGACCAAAAGGCATAACTGTGTACTCATATAAACCATACTTGGTAATAAAAGCCGTCATCGGTATATCCGAAGGTCAGATCCTAAGTTGATGATAACCTGACCTCAGATCTATCTTTGAGAACATGCTAGCTCCTCTTAGCTGGTCAAACAGATCTTCTATTATGGGCAGGTGGTACTTGTTCTTGATTGTGACTTCATTCAGAGCTCTGTAGTCGATGCACATCCTCTTGGTGCCATCTTTCTTCTCCACGAACAAGACAGGAGCAGCCCAAGATGAGGTACTTGGTCTGATGTAACATTTCTCTGACATCTCATCTATCTGCTTTTTGAGCTCCATCAATTATGGTCCAGATACCCTGTAGGCTCTTTTGGAAATGGGGGCAGTGTCAGGAATAAGCTCTATGGCAAACTCAACTTTCCACTCAGGTGGCATACCTTGTAAATCTTTAGGGAACACCTCCGGAAATTCTGACACAACCTTGATTGCCTCGAGTGGATCGGCCTCCTTGCTAACAATAGTCATCTGGTGGCAACCTTCTTTTCTTGACTTAGGGGAGACAAGCTTAGTCACCACTTCATCTCCTAATGGGTACACCAACTTCACCGTCCTCTTATCACATCCGATAACTGCTTGGTACTTATCTAGCCAATTTATCCCTAGGATAACATGTATTCCCTGAGTGCCATCACTATCAGGTTAGCGGGGAACTATACCCCCCTTATTTCCACACTTACATTCAAGCATATTCTATTGGTTAGGACCTTTCCACCGGCCGAATCAATTTGTATTGGTGTTGTCATGGTAGTTATTGGGAGATTATGCGCCTCTACCCATGATACAATAACAAATGAATGTGTTGCTATAGTATCAAATAACACATCTACAAGGTGGGATTCGATTGAGAACGAACCTACTATCATGCTTGGTGTTTTCCTAGACTGCTTCAGCCTCCCGATGGTTTAGCCTCCCATGGTTGTAGCGTGTCTGACCGTGATTATCTGCTCCCTGCTGAGGTACATTCTGTCTTTCTAGGGCATTGGGGGTTGACTGCTGTTGAGCCATCTTCTTCAGACAATGCATTGTCCAGTGGCCCTACTCGCCACAGTGGAAGCATCCTCTGCCACCTCCTTGCACTGAGACTGCCTGATTGCTCTGATTGGTGGCTGGGACAGGAAGACAGTGTGCCTGATTATCCTGTCTCTGGAACTAACTCCTTCCTGATTGACTGTTCTGACGATACGGCTGCTAATGCTGAGGGTACTACCTCTGGAACTGCTGCTGATGTGAACGCTGGTTCTGCTGCTGAGGGTGACTCTGCTTGAACTACTGAGGTGGATTACCTGAGAAACAGGGGCGATTGTTGCTCCCAGGCTGAGGTCCACCAATCTTGCGCTTTCGGTCTTCCATCTCGCACTTCTTATCAGTAATGATGGCTGAAGGAAACAGGTGACGCCTAAGAGTGGGGGTGAATTAGGCCTTCTAAAACTTTCTCTAAATTAGGCCACAAAAAAATCCCTAGATCAAAACCTATGCAATTAATCAAACTAGAATGTGCAAACTAGGTTTTGTCTAAGTGTTGCTATCTCTACCGCAATGGCTAAGTTTCAATCCTAAACAATATAAGTATAAAGACAAGATTGAAACTTAAAGGCTTAATATAAATGCGGAAGCTAAAGAGCAAGGTAGAGAAGCAAACTCTCGTGGATGACACCGATATTTTTACCGAGGTATCTGGTGCCACTGTCCGGTGTGCCTAGCCATTGGATCTGACACCGCACGTGACCGTTGGCGCACAGGATTTTTACACTGGGCACTCCTGACGTCACACAGGACAGTACGGTGGCTTCTCTCCACCAGTGCCACCTAGAACTAGCTGTTGGGCTACAATTCCCTTGCGCACCGGACATTCCGGTGTGCCAACAGACAGTCCGGTGCCCTCGCACAGATAGTCTGCCTGGCAACACTTGTCTTCGTTTCTTGGACTTGCTTGATACTTGTTGATCTTCACTTGTGATCTTCATAATGCCTTCTTTTGAGGTGTTGCTTTCCTCATTTCCTTAGTCCAAGTAACCTTAACATCCTGTGAACTACAAACATAAACACTAGCAAACACATTAGTCCACATGTTATGTTGATCATCAAACACCAAAACCTATTTAGCCAAATGGCCCGAGGTCCATTTTCCTTACAACCTCCCCCTTTTTGATGATTGATGACAACACAACCAAAGCAAGCAAATATAACAAACATTTGAATGAAAATATCCAATCTACTTGCTAGGATGCATGAGTGTCCCCTTAAGGTGAGATTATGGACTTAAGCCTCCCCTAACTCCATAATTCACTTACTTCCTATTTAGACCAAAGAGCCAAAACCACTTGAAGGATGAAAATTTTTAATTTGCTGGTGTTTGGTGTTTGATACAATTTTCATTGCTTTGGTTCCTAAACTTCTCCCCCTATGGCATCATTCACCGAAAAGGAAGACATTAGGAGCATGTAGGAAGCAAATAAGAACCTCATAAAAGATGTATCAATTAATACCAATTGAAGCACAAAATAAATACTCCCCCCTAAATGAGTGTTCTCTTTTATAAAGAATTGTACCCCCTGTTAGAGACGAAGAAATACTCCCCCTGACAGATCTTCTACTTAGGAAAAAGCATGTGAAAAATAGAGGTGCAAGGCATGATTTGATTAGACTAACTTTCCTTATGCATAGGTAACAAAATATGATTTTACAACTTATGCATGTATAGCAACATGGGAAGTATAGGATATGAAATAAAGTCTAACCAAATTTTGGAGAATACATGTAAATGATACCGAATGTAGTCTCAAAAATAATAATTGAAAGTCAATTGCAGACCAATTGAAGACGAATGGCAGGCTTGAGAGACATAAGAGTTCTTGTAGATTTGCAGTGGAAGCTTGTTGTCTTTCTTCGAGGACTTCATTTTCCTTACAATGAGACTACTACATGAAATAGACTTGAAAACAGGTATTAGTCTCAAAGTCTTAGACTATGGAGTAACCTCCCCCTGAAAGTGCGCATACAAGTTTTGAATACTAGTAGGAGACATGTACTTTGATTTAATATAAATGGAGGCAAATTATCCATAATCCGAGCTTTGGAACATATAAGTTAAATGATACCAATTGAGGCATAATTGAAATATTATACTACTTGAAGGATATGTCATATGAAAATGTCAATTGGTGTATCATTTTTTTAGCAGTATTGAATAAGCTATGTGTTGTGCTTAATTAAACATTTTAAACCATGTAGGTTTGCTCAAGAGTATGAATTGAAAGGGAGCAATCCTACCATATGATTTACCTACTATGCATTCATTTAAACAAAAGTAAGTACCAATTGAAATACTAGGTATGAAAGGTAAAACTAGATACATGAGAATAGATACGCATATCTAAATACAAGAAATACAATAAATCTAGTTACCTTAGCCATGGGTGGGGAAATTTGGGTCCAAAATATTCACTAACCTACTTGGTAATAGACTTGATCCATTATGATGTATCCCATGATATACATCCCAATTTTGCCAAGTCTATAAATTCCCCGACGTCCTTTGGACTCCTCACTTCCCTTTTAGGATCCAAACCTTCTTGGTGCTTTTCATGGTTGAAATAATCTCCTTTGGCACCAGATGCGTTTGGCCCCCTTTCCTTTGTTGGCTTTCTTGTTAGCCTTGATTGCTATCACCTTTTTATTCTTTTCTTCTTGACTAAGTATGGTGTAGCAGCCTTTTTGTCTACCTTGTTGATGTAGGTGTTGGAGATTTGTCTTGTTGGCTTTTGCCTGAGCTTTTGCTTATCCTCGGTCTTCGCCTTTCATTGGAAAGACTTGTCTTCCTTATGGCATAGCCTACAAATCACAGTTTCTCCCTCCACAGGCTTGTTCACTCCCGCAGTGGTGTTATCCTTTAGAGGTCGGATTTGTTTGGCTTTGCCTTTCTTGTCATACAAAGTCTTGCCAAGGCGAGCCACTTCTTGTCTTAATTGCTCATTTTCCTTTGCAACCTCATCCGAACATGTTTCTACAACAATATTATCAACAAGAACTTGGTTGTAGGGGTTAGAATCATCAATTAAATCAAAGCAAGAAGTAGAGGAATCTTTCCTAATAATTTCAGGAATTTCAACTAAGGATGCCACTGGGGTGCTACCAATGTTTTCTAGCTTAGTAGTTAGCTCATTATTATGTATGCTTAGGGTTTCCATTTCCCTAGAAAATTTTCAATAGCTTCTTGGGAGATAGCTAACTTAGCCTTAAGTTTTTCATTCTTTCTAATAAGGGCATCATCGGTAGCAGTGGATGGAGCACTAGACTCTAATTGCTCAATTTTAGTTGATAGCTCACAATTCAAATTTGCAAATGTTTCAAATTTTTCTAGCAAACATTTATAATCATTTTGAGAGCTAATCAACTTTTTTCAAGGTTTTAAGTTGAGCCTTTTATTTAGTGCAATCATCCTAAAAAATTTAACGGCTTCCGCAAGCTCACTAAGGAGGGCTTTCCCTCACCTTCATCATCACTACTACTTTCATCACTAGAGGATGAAATACTCATTTTACCTCTTGCCATAAGGCACTTGCGTGATGACCGTGATGAGCGTGATGAGGACCGGTGGCTTCACGTCCTTGGAGGTTCATCTTCGCTTGAAGAATCATCCCAAGTTTTGACACTTGTTAGCGCCTTGCCTTTGCTCCTCCCCTTTTTGGGTTCGGCCTTAGTTGGACAGCTGTCCCTGAAGTGGCCCTTCTCCCCGCATGCGAAGTGTGACACCCCAGGTGTCAATTTCGCGTTATGTCGGGAGATTTATCCTAATCTCGGATGCTCAGTGAGAATTTCTATTTCTCGATCGCATCTATCTCCATTCATCAAGTTACTCATGAATGTTTCACCAAATTTGGAATTATTCGATCTCAAGAACAACCAAATTTGGAGCATGTTAAAACTTTTATTTCTCAGAGCAAAGGCAAATCCGAAAGTCAATCTCGTCTCGCAACTCCCGTCCAGACTTATTTATTCAGACTCTTGATAGTTGCTAGGTTATCCAATCAGTGTCCGAATCCGCTTTCTCGATAGTCGGTCTACGTCCAAATACTTAATCCGAATCCGCATTCTCCCGCAGAATCTCTTTGTGTCAACCTATAATTAATTCTTATGAAAATTGAGTTGTTATATCTATATCATCATTCATCTCTATCTATCAAGTGTATCTAAAGATTTCTAGAAGTTTGAACCAAATACACACATGAAAAGATAAATCCTATACATGCTTGAAACTACTCGTCTGAACAAATGCAAATTTTGAAATTCAACAAAACCTTGTTATCTTGCTCAAACAACTCTATATCAACTCTACAACAAAATTTATTAAGGGTTCATGTGGAGAAAATGCCAAGGAAATGTCGAGAAAACACCCCAATTGCCTTAAAATATAATTTTAAGCCTTATAATGATACTACTTTGACCAAAGTGAAACTTTAATTTATATTTAAGATGTGAGGTTTGACCTTTAATAAAAGTTGTTGAACCTGTGTTATACAACAATTTTTATATTTAAACCAAGCCTTGATTCAATCTCTAAGTATCTCAAACAATGCCATCAAAACAGAATAAAAATCTGATTTCAGGATTCGAATTCTTCTAAGTCTGAAATAAGTGTTGTTCGGGTCGACGTCTCGCATTCCTAAATTTTTGTTGAACAACTCAAGTTTCCTCAAATATAAAAGTTGTTAATAATTAATAGGGGCACAACATATTAAAAGATGGCATTCATCCGATTCCGTTTGACATGCTTTGACACTCAGTTTTCACAAGTTTCCACTGTTTTCTAAGCCACTGACAAACCAATTTTCGTCGGTCTTTATCTCTCTAACCAGTGCTCAAATCACCTCAAAAGTTGTACAAGATTTGTAGAGTGTACATCAAGGAAGATATTTTCTACAGTAACCTTGATCCGATTCCAAGGGGAAAACGACGAAAATGGACACCCAAAGTCGCTCTGCAATCACCTGCCACCTGCTGGTGGAGTCTGACATGTTCAGAGCTTGGCTCTATAAATGGCAGCCCACCCTCTCCTTTCTCCCACACACCACTCCCTTCCCTTCTCTGTTCGGCTGAGCAGGGAGCTCCTCCTTCTTCCCCATGGCGCCCTCCCCCAGCCATGGCCGTCTCCCCTCCCTGCACCTCCCAGCCCGGCCCCTTCTCTGCTCCCTTGCGTGGAGGAGATGGCTAGAGGTTGAAGAAGACCTCCCTGTGCCTATGACGAGTGGGTCCAAGGCCATAGGTATGGATGCACAAAGTTGCAGATTTCTGTGTTGTGTTCTAAAATTCATATATCAAGTTTAAAGCTCCTAAAATCGTGAAATTTGTTTTGATGGCTTCCTTATGAAATGCTCTAACTATTGGATCTATAGGTTGGCATGTTTTAGTGGAAACGTTTTTCTGTATAAATTCGTCTTTAAAAACTGGTTTACAAAACAAATGAACTTGCTTCTCTCCATAGTTTTATTTATAGAAATCCAAAAATGATGAAACTTATTTTGTTAGTTAGATGTTGTCATACTCCATCTATGAAAAATATAAAACTTATATGTTGTTCACTGTTTTCTTGATGTGTTAATTAAAACAAGTTAAATAGAGAAAATAAAATGTATTTGCTTGGTATTTTTGGATCTGTAGCTCTATTGCTCCAAATGGGTTGAGATTTTAAAGTAGACTCTTGGTGTGATGCTTGGTGACGGGTAACAATTTCATGAATTGTTGTGCATGTATGATTAGGTTAGTGATTTAACTTGTTTAATGCACCTTAAGTAGTTTTAAATGATTTAAAAATTATGTATAGATACAAAAATGGAAAATGGTGTTCCACTGTTCTTGCATGATATTATAGTAGCCTGAGAAAACTTAATATGGTCATGCATCCACAAAAAATAATTAGTTTTAGATTTAACTTGCTCTCACATGCTTTATTGCATTAACAATTTGTTATTTTTGTAGTAAATAACATATAAAACCTGAGCATGTGAAATTTATACATTAGTCATAATTTTTTATTACCTATACCTCATAAAAATTCTAGCCCCAAGTTAGATAGTTTCATATGGTGCTAAAATAACACCTCTTTTATAATTACAAGAGTTAGTGAAAAATTAAGAGTAAACAAAATCATGCATGTTTTATGGAATGCTTGAGTTACACCTTAAAACCAATTAGAGGTTAAATGGTTATGTCATGATGGTCTAAAGTTAAATATTAGTACTTCATCATAATTTTAAGTGATGTCGGACATGTGTGCCAAAATACTTTATTTTGGTGCATGTGTTTGTTAATTGTGTGGTAACTCTAGTGCACGAAATGACTCGGAGGAAATTTGTAAGTGACTTGTTGGTCCTTATTTGATTGTTTTAACTCTAACAAATGGTAAGTGTTAGAATAATTCAAGTCTCTAGAACATGGCAATTCTTGAAGTAAAGAGGGGCTAAAATTTATTAGTTGTTGTTTTAGACTGCACGCACTGTTTTCGTCGTGTTGTATGTTTGATGAACTAAATTATGTTTTCTGTAGAAAAGTCATATAGAAGAGTTGTACATAACCTTATTATCTTGCTTGTGTTAAAATTTGACAGCCATAAGTCTCATCATTTAGAAGTTATGGTTTTCACAATTTCAGTAACTGAATATGTCCAATTTCTGTACAAATTTCAGAGATTGCATTGTTTGCTTAAGTTAATGTTACAATCAGTTCATGGTCGTTATAAGAAAGTTGTAGATGCTTTTCTTATATTGCTTTTGTTAAAATTTTATAACCATAGGGCTGATATTTTAAGAGTTATGAATTTTACAAACTGGTTGATGTGTTCTGTCCACTGTCAGAACAGATTTCGAAAACTATGATGTTTGATTTGATTAAACATGGAATCACTTCTTGGTGATTATAAAAGATGTGTAGTACTTTTGCTAAGCTTTCCAAAAAGTCTTGGATCACTCTTTTTGGTGATTTGAAGATTAAGTTATGGATGTTTAAAATGTGAAGACTGAATTTGTCCAGTTCTGGACAGCAAAGCCTTCGTTGCGTATTTTACCCTTGATACATATTAAACCAGCTAGGGATGTTTATAAATAATTTGTAGAACATTTAATTAGCATTCCAGAAAGTCTAGGATCACTTTGTTTGGATCCATGAATCTCTAGTTATGAATTTTTGAAGTCGCAAGTCTGAATCTGTCCAACTCTGAATAAAACTGTCATTTATCACTATTTAACCTTATTAAGTGTCTAATCACCTTGAGATGACAATACCAAAGTTGTAGGGTGTTTCTTATGCTTTCCAAAAAGTATTTGATCACTATTTGTGGATAAATATCTTGTGAGTTATGACTGAAACAAGTAACTATTGTGCTGTTGTCTTAGTCATGTTGATTGTGATTGACTACTCTACTCTGTTGTGTTTGTCTTGAGTGACTGCTTGTCTGTTTTGGTTTTATAATTGGGTTATGTGCAAGTAACTAGTGCAGTAGTAAATTAAATGGTTGACATCCAGTAAGAAATTAGCTTCGATCAACGTCAAATTTAGCAAGTGTCACTGTATGGACGAGAAACAAAATTAATGAGATGTTACCATATCTAATAATTGTGCTGCTAATCTGAATATTACTAAATAACCAATCTCAATAGATTAGTATAATAAGCAGTGTGATTAAGCTATCACTTTCTTGTGTGCCCTTGGATGTATGTTTGCATTATAGTATTATGAATGATTGTAAGACCCCGATTGAATGACTATCCCTTTCTATCTAAGTCTGTCTAAATATATAAGTCATAGAGAACTTATGTGTACTTAAGATGTTTAATAATAAAGTAACTAATAAATGAATAAAGTGAATGTTGTAAATGCTTGTACATGTGATGTTGTGTTTGCGTTGGTTAATTATAGGTAGCAAATCGTCGTATTTCCACTAGTGTTGATCTTGTGTGCCCGATAACATGTAGATAGCTAACTCTAGCATGTGGTTGTTTACGGTGTCTTACAATTTAATGTTTAGTTCGCCACTATGTCTTTGAATATCTTGTGCTATTTCATTATATTCATACATATGCATCTTGCATGTCATTTAGGACCGAGAGATGATGACCGTGCAAGTGATGTGGTGCCAACAACAAGATATAGTTGTTGGACGACCTGAAGAATGATGGACTTAACCAGTGGATGCTTGCCAAGCGAGTGTCATCTAGCAAACACTATCTAAGTGTTGAATTCCAGGCAAGCCCCGGTCTTATGCATAACCATTATATATGCTATTTTACTGCACTTAATGTTTGTAGGCTTGTACTGTGCACTTAAGTGTAGGAGTTGACTGAAACCCTAGTTGCATGAATTCAGGATTCCCTTTGAGATGGATACTAGTATGCTAGTCGAGTAGCTGCTTTGCTAACTAGGGATCTCGGTAGAAGTCGAGTGATTTTGTTAGCACTCGCGCGAGGTTAGGAATTGGTTGTATCCATTTTTATATCGTATTGATGATGTATGGACAACGATCCATGGGGATGCATTGTCTACGAGACGGAAATTGGAATAAGGATTAAGGTGTGGTACCGTGTGTCAAGCGTTTGAACGTACTAAACACATGTCGAGAAATATGGTAAATCGGTATGCCTAGTACCTGAGTGAACCTGCCCGCAGACTTTACCCCTCACGCGACCTGAGACGTGGTCTCCCATTCCGGTTATGGTGGGTACAAGTGCGGTCACTGCACGACGGCAGTCGGGGTCAGTGAGGCATTGTACGCCAAGGCGGTGAGCCCTGATCTGTTGACGGGGAATCGATGGGGACGGTTGATGTGTGTGGGGACGGAGTGCCTCGCCACGTCATGTGTTTAGGTTTACCTTGCAAGGTTTAAAAACTCGATTCGAATCGACTGCTTCTCGCAGCTAATGAGACTACTTGATCCATGCTGCTACATTGAGTAATAAGTGGAAATGAGGTGACTGTCAAAAAGATGTTGATTGGTAAAAATGTTTGATACCATGTATGACTAGCTAGGTACACATCTAGTTTAAAAAGGATCTTACTAAAACTTGAAAAGCTAAGACTTGATTTTAGACTCAGCTAGTGCTTTTGGCAAACCAAACCCCTCAGCCAAACAGCTGCATGTCTAGAGGTAGAGGAGTAGACTCCTCACACCGGGTAAGTCTAGCTGAGTAATAGTATACTCAGCCTTGCTTGTGGCATAATTTTTGCAGGTACCTCCTTGCTTTGGTTGTTGGTGTGACTTGGCCTTCATCCCTGCCACCGGGATAGATGGTCAAGAGGGTTACTGCTTCCGCAGGAGAGGACCAGGAGGAGTAGCGTGGCCAGGCTTCGCCATGTTACTCGGTTTTCTCCGTTAGTTATTTCCGCTGCATTAAAATTTATGGTTATTATTTTTGAAACTCCGATAATATAATCACTAATGATACTTATTAAATTTGCGGTATTATGTTTTATTGTATTTCTCTGTGCCTCGCCTTTGTGTGAGCTAGTGGTATTCAATCCTGGTAAGTGGCTTTATCGGACTAGATCCGAGGGACTGACGTGTTATTCCTGTTTAAGTGTATTGATGCCCTTAAGGGTGCGACTTGGGCAATTAAGATGGAATAATTCGGGCGGTTCTACTACACGAAGCATCCTCTCTTTCTTTGCTTTTTCCTGTCAATGTTAAAGAGAAGATCCTCTACCTGGAGGGGCACACCCATTAGATTAATCTTGTGGACCATCCCCATTACCTTTCCGACGTGTCGGATGATTTCTTCGTCCTCGGAGGATGATGTTGATGGTTGATTATCTTCATCATCATCACTTTCTTCTTCTTCCTCTTCTTCACTTGAGGAACTTGGAGTGGGAGCCTTCTTTTTACCCTTCCTTTCATCACATGCAAAAGCATATGGTCTTGAGGAAGTTGGCTCCTCTCCTCGACACATTTTTCGCGACATCTCAAAAGCGGCGATTTTCCCGATCACAATTGTCGGGGTCATTGTGCTAAAGTCCTCCATGTTCTGAAGAATAGTGATGATGCTCCCATATCTTTGTTGGGGTAGCATGGAGATAATCTTCCTCACAATGTCCACATCACCTAGCTTAATAATGCCAATAGAATCGAGCTCATCTATGATTAGATTCAAACAAGAATACATATCTCTAACAAGCTCATTATCTTTCATAGCAAAAGAATTATATCCATTTAAGACTTGGCAATTTTTTGCTCACGGACATTGTATGTGCCGTCATGGAGCTCATGCAATTTTAGCCAAATCTCATTAGCTGTTTTTAATGTAAAAACTTGATTAAAAATATCCATGCTAAGAGATTCATACAAACAATTTTTGGCTCTAGCATTTAAAAGAATTTATTTTTCCTCACTTGTGGTGGGTTTCTCAGGATTTTTGGAGGGTTTCATCCCATCACGAGTGACTCTCCAAACACCTAGATCAATGGCCTCTAGGTAACATGCCATTCTAGCACTATAATATGGGAAGTTAGTGTCATCGAAGTGTGGTGGACTATGGGTATCCATCCCCTTTCTCTAAAAGCGTTGGCTCTTTTAGCAGTGAAGCTAAAGCATTTCAAATGAGCCAAACTAGGCTCTGATACCAATTGAAGGAAACTGGTGACCTAACAGGGGGGTGAATTAGGACTTCTAAAACTTTCTCTAAACTAGGCCACAAATAAATCCCTAGAGCAAAACCTATGCAATTAATCAAACTAGAATGTGCAAGCTAGGTTTTGTCTAATTGTTGCTATCTCTACCGCAATGGCTAAGTTTCAATCCTAAACAATATAAGTATAAAGACAAGATTGAAACTTAAATACTTAATATAAATACGAAAGCTAAAGAGCAAGGTAGAGATGTAAACTCTCGTGGATGACGCCGGTATTTTTACTGAGGTATCTGGAACCACGCAATGTCCCGACTAATCCTTGTTGTTTCCCCCACGCAAAGGGAAGCCCATGCGAGGGCCACGCACCTCGGTCGAGTAACTCCGTAGAGAGTCGTGAGCCTTCTCCACGCACAAGTAGTGCTTCTCTTTCGGCTCCTCTCGGATGCTCCCCGCCGTCTCCACTAACGATCTTCCGGCCAAAAACAGCGTGGGTCTCGTTCCCTTCGGTACACGGTGGCGGTCGTGACACAAACTCAGTTGTCACGATCTCACAAGACTCTCGCCCCACTTGGTACAATTACAATGGCTCGCGCAAGAGTCGAGGGGTTGTGTGGTTTTTCTAAACTCACTCAACTAACTAGGATTCACCTAGAGCAAGCACTAATGCGGTCTAACTAACATAAGCACTTCACAAAGCACTTACGCTAATCACCGAGTGATTCTATTAAGAACTTGGGTGTATGAGCACTTGGAAATGTCTATGCTATGCCTTGATATGTTTCTTGGGCTCCCACACCTTGAAATGGCCGGTTAGGGTGGTATTTATAGACCCCAACACAAAACTAGTCGTTGGAGAAAAGCTGGTGCTCTTTGCGGCACACCGGTCAGTCCGGTGGTGCACCGGATAGTCCGGTTCCCCTGCCCGGTGCGCCTAGCCATTGGATCTGACACTGCAGGTGACTATTGGCGCGCAGGCTTTTTATACTGGACACTCCGGACGTCACACCGGATAGTCCGGTGGCTTCTCTCCACCAGTGCCACCTAGAACTAGCCGTTGGGCTACAGTTCCCTGGTGCACCGAACAGTCCGGTGCCCTCGCATGGACAGTCCACCTGGCAACACTTGTCTTTGTTTCTTCTACTTGCTTGATACTTGTTGATATTCACTTGTAATCTTCATAATGTCTTCTTTTGAGGTGTTGGTTTCCTCATTACCTTAGTCCAAGTAACCTTAGCATCCTGTGAACTACAAACATAAACACTAGCAGACACATTAGTCCATAGGTTATGTTGATCAACAAACACCAAAACCTATTTAGCCAAATGGCCCGGGGTCCATTTTCCTTACAATAGCTCTGTCGATCAGGTGCTGAAAGGTGGGGAAGGTGTGATTCATTAGCTAGTAGTGGAGGGGATCAACCAAACCTCTCAGGAAACAGTACTGCCTCTTGTCATCAGTGTTGACGTCTTCAGGAGCATAGCGGGACAGTTGCAGAAACCTGTCTCTGTACTCACTTACTGACATGGGTCCATGCTTTAGTGCTAGAAACTCCTCTTTCTTCACTATCATCAGACCTTCTAAAACATGACACCGACGGAAGTTATCTCCGAATTCTTTCCAAGTAATGGCCTGGGGGTCGGCGTGGGTGACGAGATAGGACTCCCACCAGGACTAAATTGCTCCCCTTAATAGACAGGGACCATATAGAACCTTTTCTTTGTAATCGCATTGGGTGGTGTGCAGCTCCCGCTCCATGGTGCGCAGTCAATCCTCGGCATCCATGGGGTCAGCAGAGTGAGCGAACACATGGGGATGACCTCTCACGAACTCCGCACGCTTATCTCTTGGCATCTGCGAAATCTGCATTTGTGGCTGAGGCTGAGGTTGCTGTTGCACCTGCTGCATGGCTGCTAGGGTCTGGACAATTGCTTGAACTACTTGAGTCTGCATGAGGAACATCTGCTCTATTGTCATTAGAGGTGACGGGAGAGGCAACTGTGGCTGGAGTGCCTCATCCTGCAGGGCTTGCTGCTCTTGCTAGGTGCGTCTCCCTCCTCTGTGACTATGGTAAGACATCTGTGGAAGGCAATCACACATCAGAACTGATCTTGCAAATCTTTCAGCATAAGAAAAGGGTATAGAGTTCTTCACAACACTGAATGAATAAACATCTTCACTAACTCACAACACAGCCAAACACAACTTCTCAGATAAAGAGGAAAGTAGAGGTAAAAGGCTTTCCAACTAAATAACTAATTTCATTAACATTAATAGCTAAACCAAACTGTAGGGGTACCAACATTATGTCGACAATCATTACAAAGATCCAAATCCATCATAAGTTCATCATGACAAGCATAAAAACACAGGATAAGCAAACTATCATGACTAACTAAGACTAACTAAGACTAAGACTCCTAACTTCAGCATTTAATACAAATTCCGACACTAGCGATCTATGGTTCCAAGTTTATCCGGGTCCTGCAGTTAGGGGTGTCGTAGGCATGGTGTCCAGGTGGAGGCAAGCAGTACTTGTGCTGAGTCCCGATGGGGGCCAGTGTCACACCAGATTTAAGGGACAAAGCCGGGTGCATCTCATACATGCGCCAAAAAAGACAACATATATAATAACATAGTGTATAGAGATAAATGTCACAATCACATCAGAGTACTTATTACATAGTAGAAGTCTTACAAAAATAAAAGATAAATATAAAACGAACTAAATCCATCATTGGCGCCAATAAGTCAACTGGGACAAGCCACCTAGATCAGATCAAACTCCTTATTGTGTGGCTCCTCTTGAACCACCTGTTCTTCTCCTGTGGGGGGTGTGAGACAGCAAGGGTGAGCTCACACATGATCATAGCTCAACAAGTTGTGGGGAAACCAGTGGGCATGAACTCACCAAAGGTGGGAGTTCATGTGATGTGTAAGGCTGATCAACAATAGGGTTAAAGCTGAGCATTGCTTTTAAAAAGTTGGTCAAATTTTATTAGCAGTTACTAAGTGTAAGTAAATACCAAACCATAGTAAATAATAGAACAAAATTAATAAATAATCTCATGCAAATGCAAATGACAAATTGGATTAAAGTTACATAAATTAATCATGTGAGTGTCCGAGTCACTCATGAACGTGAGCATGGCTAGTATACCAGTTTTACACTCTGCAGAGGTTGTACCCTATACCCACAATTCATGTTACCCATCTGCCAAGAGACGGCCAATCCCATACACCTCTACCGAGGAGGCGAGGCAAGGTAACACTACGAGGCCTTCATAAAGTTCCACTAGCTTCAGAAAACCCGCTACAGTTTATGGGAAGAGCACTAGCAAGAATCCCCCGTCTGACCGCCATCGCAGCAAAATCAACACGAGAACCTCCCTGCATGCAACTTCCCTACTGCCCTTGCCCCTTTCGGGTAAGGTTGTCTTCCACTAGCTTTCCTAATTAGTTAGCCAAGGGATCCCATTGCTCCCTTGTGGTGGCACGTTTTCTCGGGTGGTTCTCCATGTTCCCATTAACATAATTATCTTATCATGAACATAAATAACATAACTGAATAATTGGAACATGGATGTAATGAAATATTAACCCAAAACCATATAAAGCATTAGCAAAACTACCCAAGTGATTCAGGGGTAAACAAGGAAAAAAGGATAAACAGACTAGGGCTGTGACAGAACCTCCCAAGTCATTAGGCCCACCTATAGTTGCCCTTGTCCAACGGACCTCAAACAACCCCGTAGATGCACCTGATCACTTAACAAGTTCGGTATCTGTATTCTTTACTTTTCCCAAGAGTGTTTCACTCGTCACTCAGATATTACAACACATCGGAGGAATGAATAAGCGGAAGCAATTACAGTAACTTAATTTACATTAAAATATAGAAAGAGTATTGTTATTACAGACCAGTAATATATGAGTGCGGAAATATTATTATTACAGATTTGGGAGGCAAAAACCCCTCCCGCTTAAAAGTATAAAGTTTTTAAAAGGAGGACAACATCCTCCCGGGACTTCACTCGTGAGCTTCTTCCTTTGGCACCACCTTAGAGCAAAAGCAACAAAAGTTTGCTGCTTCCTCACCTACAGCAACATGGGTTCGAAAACCCTGAGTACGAAGTGTACATTCGCAAGTCTTACCTGTCAAAATAAAAGACTCTCAAGGATATGCTGGCTTGAGGGAGCCAAGGTAAGGCTGAATCAAGATTCAAGACTCTGTTTAAAAAAATTCTTACTGATAGTGGATCCTTAAAAATCCAATTTCATTAGCAAGTTAAGTCATTACCTGAGTCTAGAGTTTTTTCTACCGTAGTTCAAGCACTTGGCCTATACTAGCCATCTTTTTATCAACCCTTCTTGTTCACTAGAGTGCTACGTGTAGGGCATTGACCAAGTCTTCATGTCCGAGAAGTAACGGCGATCCGAATCGATTAATATCCAGCTGGGGATCTCCAATCACACGACATATGTAGCACTTAACCCTTGCATATGTCAACTCGCCACCGGGGTTCTTAAGACCAGATCAGGTTCACGCCAACCGAGAGCACAGATACACAACCGTCCAGCCTCTTGCCACGGAGGGTACACGCTACTCTCGCCATCTCTCCACTCCCACTGCGTGTTGTCTTGTTCTGGCATTAGTCTACCCGAGGCAAAGCTTACCCATGATGAGGCATGTGACCAGTTAAAAGGTCCTCGTTCAGCAAGCCTACATCGACAAGGTCCTTAATGGACTCAGACGAAGACACTACACCGAGACTCTCTTCTCGTGCAAGTCACCCGCCCGGTCTCAGCTTTATCATTTCAACCCAAAGTTTGGTACTGACAGAGGTACATCTTTTCCGATGTTGAACTCATCATGGCCATGATGGATCCACCATCAAGTTTTATTTTTGAAAACATCCCATCCCACTTGAAGCATCATCTTTTGTCAAAACAAAACATTTTATTTGTCTAGAGCAAGGCTAAGCATTAGAAAAACCTTTTCATAAAACAGGTGATCAAGGAAAGGTAATCAAACTTCCAAGGAAGGAAATGCATTAATTGTTTGGCACACAACTCCTATCACCTAATGCATCAAGCAAGTGAGAAAGATTTTAAAATAGCAAGGAGGTGGCAAATGCACTGAGGCTTGCCTTTTGTTATAGGAGAGTCAGGTTCTGCTCCACAAATATCGAAATAAAAGCAGTTCCCGGCAGGTGGGTCTTTAGGTGGCGGTGGTGCAACTTCTTCTTCTTCAACCACTACTTCTTCTTCGTTCTCTATATATATCATATATAACCATGAATGCTCATGTAATGCTTATGAAAATGCAATAATAAAGGTACATCATATTAGGTCTTGAATACAATTTTCCTTCATGGTACTCTAGGAAATTAGGGTTTTTGGAATCAGTATTGTAGTTCATAGGGCAGGCACTACTTAGAAGATAAGGGTTTTGGGGCTTAGGTATCAAACTTTGTCCAAACCAAGTCAAACTTCACCCAAGGTTTCTAAATATCATTTTAAGCTTATCCAAAAAGTTGGGTGATTTTTGGAGTTATTAATCAATTTCTAAAATTCTAGGAGTATAGGTTTTGTCTATTTTAAATACTCCATAATTCCTGGTTTGTACTTAAAATCATAAAACTATTTTTATTAAATACTATAGAAATTTAGGAGCCTAACAAAATTGGTCTTATATTTTTAGCATTTTCCTAGAATTTTCTATGAATTTCCTAATTCTGGCAGAAAAAGAAAAAGGAAACAGATCAACAGTGTTGGGCTGAATTCAGCCCGAGACGGCCCACGATAGGTGAAATGTCCTCGCGCGCGTGCCCGCGTAGTGGGTTTTGCAGAAAGGTCCCTACCGGTTCGAAAATCAGAACAACAGTCCATGGCACTATTCACGGGTCTCACTGACATTTATGCTAAGGCCCTCTATTTTATATTTCTTCTCCAGAATAGACCCTGGCCATGATGTGTTTGCCGTCGGCCACCACGTTGCTCAGATTGGTTATGACCGGCGTTGGCTGCCCGAATTAACCAATGGACAAGCATTACTGACCCGAGGCGGTCCTAGAACAAGCCTAAATCGAGTTAATATGGCCCTGGCTTAGCCCGACCACCGCGACGGTGAATACCGAATGCAAATCCAAGTGTTCCGGTTGATTGAGTGTGGTCAAGCATAAAGGGTTGAGCCGATGAGTATCACGAGTATGCATGGGTGCCAAAACATGATCAAGGAGAGCAGGAGCAGACCTAGGAGCGACTGGCCACAGAGCACGGAGAATTTTTGCTCGCTGGTGACTGAGAAGGGGGAAGCGGTGTCGCGACGGGCTCCGGTGGAATTAGGAGGTCATGTTGGGGCTATACGATCGCAAAGTGCTACTGATTCACCGTGCACCATTAATTTGGGGAGAGGTGGAAAGGATTCCGCGAATTTTTTGCTTCAACCGAGCTCACTGGTGAAGTGGTGAGTACCTCGCCGTGGGTGGTGGGGCTATTTATAGGCACGGTGGTCCGGCTAGTGGGCCGCGACCATGGATTGCATTGTCCATGCGTGGCTACCACGTAAGGAAGAGACACAGTGAGGGAGGAGCGAGGCACGAGTGACATGGCGGCGGAATGACTGAGCCACGGTGACCGCCGGTGAAATATCTCCGGTCCGGCTCTGGCTAGGTTCGCGGAATCATGACACGCCCGAAGTTATCTCCCCACGGTCGATCCCTTCCCCAAATCGCTCGAACACATCCAATTCTATAGTGCCCTAGATCTTTGTCAGCGTTCTTCAGATATTTTTAGTGCTCTGATCTTCAGCGTTTTACCGAACCGACCTCCTTTTGCCCTCTGTTTCTCTTGATTCTTGTTAAGAACAGGGTAATCTCCATTAATAAAGATTATTCACTAAACAACAATCTTCAAACTTACTATAGGATCTCTGGGCCAAAACTGAATGGAATCAAAGATATGGTGCTTCCAATTCGGCCCCATTTCACTGTGACCATTTCTTTTCTTGAATTCAGTTTTCAGTAACGCTTCAACAGCTCTACATAGTTTTGATAGAGCAACTTTGGGCTGTTGTTTCTTTAATTTTTGTATAGCAACTAGGGAAGATGAATGTACCAAAGTTACTCCCCTATAAGCCAACTTTAATCTTGTTACAAAGGTCTTAGTCAATTACCCATTAAATCGAGCTCCACATGATCCTGAAGTTGGTCCTATACAACTGATTTCTCTGGACATCATAGAGTCTCATTGTGACAGCCAGACTTCAAACCAATTTAACTCCTAATTTTGTACAATACCAAGGCTTAAGTACTTAAGCAAAGTTGTTCTCCTTTCCTAGCTCTACAAGTTTGATGTGTTGACCCTAGGCAAATTCCTTGTAATTTTAGAAATACAGATCTCCAAAGTCAGCCCTGTTCAACTGATTTTGGACTTAGACACATGAGAGGTATAGAGTGGCTTTTTGCAAATAAGCCCAAATCTCATGGTTTGCTTTGCAAATCCTCAAATGTGTGAAACATATGATTTGAGGTGCCCTAATATCTTGGTTTTTACACTTTGGTCCGAAAGTGTACAAAATTTACACATAACCCCTTAAGGTTTCAATTAAGGGTTTTCCAGGGGTCTTTTAGGGTGTTTAACACTTTAGGGTTTTGGTGCTACCCAAGTCCACTAAATGTGGTACCTTATGATCATTTCTAATAAGTTTTGAGATTTTAACTTGTTTGGGCTTCATTGTCACTCATAAGCCTAGTTTAGGGTTAAGTGTTCTAATCTAGGGTTAACCACACATCAAGTCACACCAATACAACTTGTTTGAAATTTTTGCCTAGTGAATGCACTCTAAGTGTAACAAACACATGATATGTCAATGCTCATGATGTTATGCTCAAGTTTTAGTGACAGTAACACCAGGGGTGTTACATCCTTCCCCCCATAAAAGAATCTCGTCCCGAGATTAAAAGTCCTAAGGCAAGTAATGGAAAACGAAACACGTCATATTTTTATTTCCTTATTTCTTGTACAAGGCAGGGGGTGGCATGGGGTCTACTCCTCCTTTACAACAATTGTACATATCTCATAATTTACATGAAGCCAAAAAGCCTGGGAAATTCTTTTCTAAAAAGTCTTGGGTTTCCCGTGTAGCTTCATCTTCTGTGTGTTGGTTCCATTGTATCTTATAAAATTTGAGAGTTTTTCTTTGGGTAACCCTGTCCTTTTGATCCAGGACTCGAATAGGACGTTCCGAGTATGTTAAGTCTGGTTCCAAGGTAACATCCATCACTTCAATGGTTTGATCTGGAATCCGAAGACACTTCTTCAATTGGGACACATGGAACACATTGTGCACTGCATACAAGGTTTCGGGTAATTGGAGTCGGTACGCCACTGTCCACATTGTTCAAGAATGAGGAATGGACCAATGTATCGAGGTGCAAGCTTTCCTTTTACACTGAAACGAGATACACACTTCATGGGTGAGACTTTCAGGTAGACATAATCTTCAACTTGAAAGTACAAGGGTTGGCATCGTTTGTCTGCATACCTCTTTTGTCGAGCTTGTGCTTCTTTCAAATTATGTATAATTCGTTGAACTTTTTCTTCCATTTCTTTCACCATATCAGGCCTGAAAAACCATCTTTCTCCTGGTTCAGACCAATTTAATGGAGTACGGCACCATCATCCATATAAAGCTTCAAAAGGTGCCATCTTGATGCTCTCTTGATAGCTGTTGTTGTATGAAAACTCCGCCAATGGTAAACATTCATCCCATTTATGTGGGAATTCCATAACACATGCCTGCAACATGTCTTCAAGTATTTGGTTGACTCTCTCAGTCTGCCCACTGGTTTATGGATGATAGGCTGAACTGTGAAGCAACTTAGTACCCAAAGATTTGTGGAGTTCTTCCCAGAATTTGGATACAAATTGTGGTCCGCGGTCCGACACTATTGTCTTTGGAACACCGTGCAAACTGAGAATACGGGCAATATATAGTTCTGCATATGTGGCCACTGTATACCTTTCCTTGATTGGAAGAAAGTGGGTGATCTTGGTAAGTCGATCAACGATAACCAAGATGGAATCAAACCCTTTTGCTGTCTCGAGTAATCCCACAATGAAGTCCATGCTAATGTCCTCCCATTTCCATGTCGGGATAGGCAAAGATTGCAGTGGACCAGCAGTCTTCATGTGTATGGCTTTGACACGTCTGCAAGTGTCACACATCGCCACATAGCGCGCAATTTCAATCTTCATTTTTGTCCACCAATAATATTGCTTTAAATCATGATACATCTTAGTGCTTCCGGGATGAATGGAATATCAACTAAGATGTGCTTCATATAAAATTTGCAGGCGGACATCATCATCTTTAGGCACAACTATGCGGTTATTAAACCATACAATGCCTTGATCATCCTTTTTGAAACAATTTGCTTTACCGGCCTTTATTTTCTCATGAATATGTCTCATGCCCTTATCACTTCTTTGTGCATCAATAATCCTTTGTAGAAGAATTGACTTGAGCTTCAATTGGTTTAAGGTTTCCTGTTGAATCATTCCCAGGTTAAATTTCTCCATTTCTTGGCATAATGTGATGTCAGAAGTCTTTACGGTGAGACAATGGCAGGAAGCCTTGCGACTTAGTGCATCTGCCACCACGTTGGCCTTGCCTGGGTGATAGTGAATTTCCAATTCATAATCCTTAATCAGCTCAAGCCATCTCCTCTGCCTCATATTTAGTTCTGACTGGGTAAAAATGTACTTCAAGCTTTTATGACTGTATATATATGACAGATACTTCCTAGCAGATAATGATGCCATATTTTAAGGGCATGAACCACATCAACTAATTCTAAGTCATGAGTTGGATAATGTTCCTCATGCCGGCGCAACTGTCTTGAAGCATAGGCTATAACTCGGCCCTCTTGCATTAAAACACAGCCTAGACCACTGCCTGATGCGTCACAGTATACATCAAAAGGCTTTTCAATGTCCGGTTGAGCCAATACCGGGGCAGTGGTCAACAATACCTTCAGCTGCTCGAATGCTTCGTTGCATCTTGAGGACCAGTTGAATTTTGTATCATTCTTCAAAAGACTTGTGATTGGCTTCACAAGTTTAGAGAAATCCGGGATAAATTGGCGGTAATAGCCAGCCAGTCCAAGGAAACTTCGAACTTGATGTACAGTGGTTGGTGGTTTCCACTCTAGAATATCCTTGATCTTGCTGGGATCAACCGCAATCCCTTTGGCAAACAATATGTGTCCCAGAAATTGGATTTCCTCCAGCCAAAATGCACATTTGCTAAATTTAGCATATAGCTGATGTTCCCTTAAGCGCGTTAATACGATTCGTAGATGCTGAGCATGCTCCTCTTCATTCTTGGAATATATCAAGATATCATCAATGAAGACCACAACAAATTTGTCCAACTCGGGCATAAATATCGAGTTCATTAGATATGTGAATTGGGCAGGAGCTTTCGTTAATCCGATAGACATAACCAAATATTCGAATAATCTGTACCGCGTAGTAAATGCGGTCTTAGGTATATCTTCGGGTCGGATACGGATCTGATGATAGCCCGACCCGAGGTCAATTTTGGAAAATACCCGAGCTTCGGTCAGCTGATCAAATAAAATATCAATCCGGGGAAGAGGGTACTTATTCTTGATTGTGACCTCATTAAGGGGTCTGTAGTCCACGCACATTCGAAGCGTTTGATCCTTCTTCTTGACAAAGATTGCGGGACATCCCCAAGGTGACGAACTAGGCCGAATGAATCCCTTCTCCAGTAGATCTTGTAATTGAGTCTTGAGTTCTGCCAACTCATTTGGAGGCATTCAATACGACCTTCTAGAAATAGGAGCCGTACTGGGTTTTAGTTCAATCACAAACTCTACATCTCTTTCTGGAGGTAATCCAGGCAGATCTTCCGGAAAGACATCCGAGAACTCACACACTACCGGAATATCTTGGATTTCTAGTATGATGGCTTCATAGACTCTGCCAAATGGTTTAGCTAGAATAGCTACAGGGATGGACAAAAGAACCTCTTCATGGCCATAACTCAACCTGATGGTTCTCAAATCAGTGTTGAGGATAGCTTTGTGCTGGGCTAACCAATTCATGTCCAGAATTACATCTATATCTTGGCCTTTCAGAACAATCATGTTAGTGGGAAAGTCCCGTTCAGCCAATGTTACGGGCACATGGAAAGCCACTTCTTTAGTGATTATTTGTCCCCCAGGCGAATGAATAATAAACCCTTCCCTTGATTCAATGCAAGGAATGCAATATTTCTCCACAAATTTCTTGCTTATGAATGTGTGCGAAGCACCAGAATCAAAGAGAATGACTACATGGTGATTGGCCACAAGAAACGTACCCATCATAACCGGCTCTCCCTCCGGTGTAGTGGCCACTTGTGTGTAGTATATTCGCCTAGTCTTCTTTATATTCTTGCCTGCTGCATTATTTGTCGTGTTTCCCTTGCCTTGATTTGAACTCCCTGAGTTCTGCTGATTGTTGGATTTGTTTTGCCTCGGATATGGGCAGTCTTTGATAAAATGTCCAGACTTCCCACAATTGAAGCAGCCAGATGAGGAGCTAGGGAGGGCGGGGAAACGAGCACCAGGGGCACTCGGCTGACTTGTTGAAGTGGGGGCAGTGGCAGGGCAAATGAAGACAGGCTGTTTGAATGGGTAAGAAGGTGGACAAGGTGAAGAATGGTTTTGATTGAAATGTCGGATTACCAACCTTGATCGCTTTTCAGGCCCATGATTAGACCTGTCACCTCTGAAGCCCTTCGATTTTCCTGAGCCTGTGTTCTTTGCTTCTACTGCCAGCGCTGTGCTGACAGCCCTACTATAGGAGAGATCTAGGCAGGTGGCCATCTTTCTTTGAAGCCGGTCATTGAGGCCTCTCATGAAGCAATTCTTCTTTTTCAGGTTAGTATTGACCTGGTCAATTGCATACTAGGATAAATGATTGAATTTGTTGGGATACTGCATGACAGTATCTCCTCCTTGCTTGAGTCGCATGAATTCCTCCTATTTTGTAACGCCCCGAATTTTGCAGTCGAATTTTTTCTTTTCTTTACTCGCCAAAATTCGGGCGTTACCTTTTCTTTTTCCTTTTCCCTTCGCTAAACCTTGACCTTTTCCAAAGTTCTAGCGGGATTCGGTTTGGATTTCCCGTGTAAGAAAAACCCTAAATACTTTATGTTGTTTGATGCACCATGCCGAACCTTGCATTTCTTTTGATTGCTTTGAAAGTGCAAATGCATTCATGTAGGAAGATCGGATTTCGAAAATAAGGAGAAGATCTTTTCTTTCTTTTTCTCTCTCTTTCTCTCTCCTCTTTTTCTCTCTCTCCCGCGCCGTGGGCCGACCCCGGCCGGCCCAGCCGCCCCTGGCGCCCCCCCCTTGGGCCCAATTGGCCCATGCCGCCCCCCCACCTCCCCTTTTTCCCCAAACCCTCTCCCTCTCCCTCTCATTTTCTCTCATTCTCTCCCTAGCGCCGCCCCTACCCCTGCCCTAAGCCGCCGCCGCCCCCTGCCCCGTCGCCGATCGGCCGCCCCGCTCGGCCGCCCCGCCCCGCCCCGTCCCCGTCCCCGTCGCCGGTGAGGCCCCCTCCCCCTCTCCTCCCTCCCCCCCCCATCCCCCCTCCCCTTTCCCCTCGCCGCTCGGCGCCATGGCCGCCGCCATGGCCGGCTCGCCCTGGCCGCCCGCCCGGCCCGCCTGGCCGCGTGCCCGCCTGGCCGCCCTGGTCGCGCGCTCGCCTGGCCGCTTGGCCGGCTCGGCCGCCTGGCCAGCCCGACCCCCCCTCCCCGCGCGCTCGCCTGGCCGCCGGTTCAACCGGGCCGGCTCAGCCGCCCCGGCCGCCCAGCTCGGCCGCTCTGCCTAGGGCCGGTTCAACCGCCCCTAGGGCCGGTTCAACCGCCCCCCCCCCTCTGTTTTTTATTTTTTTTATTATTTTATTTTATTTACTTTCTGTGATCATAGCTATTTTATTTTAGGTAGGCTAATCATTGTTAATGTTATTGAAATATGAAGCTTAATTTAAAATTCCGTTATGCTAATTGATTTATGTAGTTAATTGTTTATCTCGTGCGCTGTTGAACAACTTAAAATGATTAGGTTCCCACTAGTGCATATAACGGAATTCTTTTGTTAAGAACCAATTGTAATTGATCGTTAGTGCATAAGATTTAACCCCCTGCGAGACCCTTTCCCGTTTCTTTCTAACCATAACAAATGCAATGTCAAATGTCATACTTGATGCATATTCGCTTTATTTGTTTCCTTGTATGGTGTACTGTTCTTTTGTATTAAATATGTGGATGTATGTATGTTTGCGCTCGCATAGAGAACGATCCGGTCGAAGAGCCCGAGGAATTCGCAGGAGAAGCCCCTGAGCAGCAGTCGGTTGGTGGAGGCAAGTGTCCTTTGACCTATCTCTGTCCTATTCATTATTTAATTCACCTCCCGCATTACACCTTTATACCTAAGGATTGACTAGCTTTTGTTATCCATGTCCTTGATTACCTATTTGGGTTGGATTATTATTACCTAGCTTTATGCTATTGCTTAACTCTAATTAATGAACATGATGAGATTATCTGTGATACGCTGTTTTCCCTTCTCTTATTATGATGTTGTACTTGTGGTCTTCAAGGGGGCTCGAGCGGTTTCTCGAGTGCCTCTCCGTAAGGACCTGTTCTATGGATGACCGCCCGGGCAAACAGTGCAACCATGAGGGTAGAATGGGGTGCCCTTAGCTGAATAATTAGAGGATCCGGGATGTAGTTCACTTAGCCGTCGTGCCGTCAATGGGGCTCGATGTATGCGGCTCGCTCTGCCAAGGTTGACTTGTCCCTTGGGGAGGAGTGCGGTACATTTAGGAAACCTAACGGGTGGCTACAGCCCCGGGGAATCTTTGTAAAGGCTACGTAGTGAAACCCTGCCTATTCACCTTGGTAGTGTTTAAGGGTTTGATCGGCCCGAGGCAAGAGGGAATCACGGCTTGTGGGTAAAGTGCACAACCTCTGCAGAGTGTTATGAAAACTGATATATCAGCCGTGCTCGCGGTTATGAGCGGCCAAGGGAGCTCCAGTGATTAGTGGTACTTGATCAGAGACATTGTGGTACAGGTGGTTATGAGATTGATGGTTTTGGTTATGACTATGGTGCTGGTAAGTGGTATTCTTTCCGTTTGGAAAGGGTACATCGGGTTAATAACTTGGGTTAATGCTAAAACTTGGCTTTCTACTAGTAAGTAATAACCTGACCAACTAAAAGCAACTGCTTGACTTATCCCCACATAAAGCTAGTCCACTACAGCCAAACAGGATACTTGCTGAGTACGTTGATGTGTACTCACCCTTGCTCTACACACCAAACCCCCCCCCCAGGTTGTCAGCATTGCAACCACTGCTCGGGCAAAGATGAAGCTGTGGAAGGAGACTTCCAGGAGTTCCAAGATTACGACGAGTTCTAGGTGTGGGTTAGCGGCAACCCCCAGTCGGCTGCCTGTGAAGGCCGCAGTTATCTACGTTTCTTTTCCGCACTTTGATTTATTGTAAGAACTATATGGACGTCTCAGACGTATGATGTAATCGACTATTTCCCTTATTAATACTATTTTGAGCACTGTGTGATGATGTCCATATTATGTAACTGCTGTGTACGTGAATAACTGATCCTGGCACGTACATGGTTCGCATTCGGTTTGCCTTCTAAAACCGGGTGTGACATAAGTGGTATCAAAGCCGTGCTGACTGTAGGACCGCTAACCTAGAGTAGAATGGTCGTTCTAAGGACTATAGACCTCTGTCTCTTCCTTGACTTTGATATCCCTTCAAAAGTTGGTCATACCGACCAAACCTATGTTCTACTATATATTATACCTTGCTAAAAAATTGTGTTTCATTCTGATCCTTCATTTACTTATTACTTGCTGGTCATATTAATTCTGTTCTCACCCTTTTGCTTGCGATGTCTTTTGTAGATGGCTCGACTTAGACACACTGCACGAAAGTCAGTCATCCCCTTCTTACCCTCCCGCCTTGCTGAGCGTCCGCTTCGCCGTCCCGTGGCCGGACAGTCCAGCCACTTGGAGAGACTACACCACCGCCTGCGTGAGGAGCAGGAGCGTCGACGACAGGAGCAGCAGAGCTCTTCCTTCTCGCTCCACCAGGAGATAGAGTCCGTGAGGAGCTGCTCCCCTGTGCTTCCTCTGGAGCCGCCCCCTGCACCACCACTGGGCGCCCCAGCTTCTGGAGTAGCTGCTGGAGGAGACCCAGACGATGGAGATGGCGACGACAGCTCGAGCCACGACACCGACTTCTCTGCTAACCCTGAGCCGGAAGGATGGGTTGCTCGACCCATCACTCGCGACGCTGCTCGCGGGTGTCACTTCCATGATGCGCTCGACACCCTGCTACGTCGGGCATTTGACCGGCATACTTGGTCCGTCGAGTATCGCTGTGTGGTCTACCAGCATAGTCGCGGGGTCTACCCGGACCGCTGGGAGGCAACTTGCTTGGTGCGCTGCCCGGAGAACAGTCTCCAGGGTGCGGAGGCCTGTTTAGAGCACTATTCTATCTCTGAACGGGACTCAGCTGAGGCAGCCATGCAAGACGCTGCACGGCGTGCGCTTTCGCACTACTGCTCGGTTTTCGGTGGGGCAGCTGACGGTCTTGACCTGAAGTATTACCCCCGCCGTCCATCTGGCAGCACAGGAGGCGTGATTGTCTCACCTGTCGGTGAGGGCAATCCTAGGTTGAGCAGCACAGTCAACCTAGCCGCCGTGCTAAACACGGAGCTGGACCATGCATTAGACGAGCTGAGTAGGGCTCGTGCTGAGATCGCCCAGTTGCGGGCTGAGCGCGCGGAACGTCGTCACCTGGATGGTGGTTCCCCCGCTCCCGTTGGGATTCAGCACCCGTACCGCTCACCTCAGCGTGGACACCAGTCTTATGGCAATCCCGACTGCAAGACCAAGATAACTCTAGAACCATAGATCGTTAGAGTTGGATCTTGTAATTAATACGAAATATATATACATAGAAGCTTCAGTCTTAGCGTTAGTCTCAGTCTTAGTTAGTCTTAGTTAGACAGGGTAGTTTGCTATATCCTGTGCATTTATGTTTGTCATGATGAACTATGATTGGTTTGGATCTTTGTAATGATTGTCACCAGAGTGTGGGTATCCCCTGCATTTTGGTTTACCTATTATGTTAATAAAGTTAGTTATATAGTTGGGAAACCCATTATTCTCCTTTCCTCTTTATCTGAGAAGCTGTGTGGTCTGTGTTGGAGATCAGTGAAGATGCTCATCTGTTCAGTGCTGTTGAAGAATTCTATACTCTTTTCTTATGCTGCAAGACTTGCCAGATCAGTTCTGATGTGTGGTTGCATTCTGCAGATGTCAGAGAACAGGCGCAGAGGAGGAAGGCGTGCTCAGCAGGAGCGAGCCGCTCAACAGGAGGAGGCGCCCCAGCAGCAGCAGCTGCCGCCCCCGCCCCCGATGTCCATCGAGCAGATGTTTCTGATGCAGACTCAGGCAGTTCAAGCCATCGGTCAGACTTTGGCCGCCATTCAGCAGCAGCAGCAGCAACAGCAGCAGGCCCCACCTCAGCCTCAGCCTCAGATGCCTAGAGACAAGCGTGCTGAATTCATGAGAGGTCATCCACCAACGTTCGCTCATTCTTCTGACTCCATGGATGCTGAAGATTGGCTGCGCACTGTGGAGCGGGAGTTGCACACCGCTCAGTGCGATGACAGGGAGAAAGTCTTGTATGGTCCCCGTCTGTTGAGAGGAGCAGCCCAATCATGGTGGGAGTCTTACCTCGCCACCCATGCCAACCCCGACACCATCACCTGGGAAGAATTCGGGGGTAGCTTTCGTCAGTACCATGTTCCTGCAGGTCTGATGACAGTGAAGAAGGAGGAGTTCCTGGCCCTCAAGCAAGGGCCATTGTCTGTCAGTGAGTACCGGGACAGGTTTCTGCAATTGTCTCGCTATGCTCCTGAAGATGTCAACACTGACGCCAAGCGACAATACCGTTTTCTGAGAGGCTTGGTCGACCCCCTGCAGTATCAGCTGATGAATCACACCTTTCCGACATTCCAGCACCTGATTGATAGAGCGATCATGACGGAGAGAAAGCGCAAGGAGATGGAAGATCGTAAGCGCAAGATCAGTGGACCCCAGCCTGGAAGCAGCAGTCGTCCTCGTTTCTCAGGCAATCAACCTCAGCAGTTCAGGCAGAACCAGCGTCCACCCCAGCAGCATCAGCAGTTCCAAAGGCAGTACCCTCAGAATCAGTACCAGAACCGTCAGAGCAATCAGTCAGGAGGTCAGTTTCAGAAGCAGAATCAGCAAGCACCTTGTCTTCCTGCCCCAGCAAATCAGCAGAACAGTCAGGCAGCACCAGCTCAGGTTGGAAACAGGGCGTGTTTCCACTGTGGAGAGCAAGGCCACTGGGCGATGCAATGTCCGAAGAAGGCAGCCCAGCAGCAGTCAGGCCCCAATGCCCCAGCAAAGCAGAATGTGCCTCAGCCTGGAGCAGGCAATCGCCCTCAACAGCGCTATAATCATGGAAGATTGAATCACTTGGAGGCTGAAGCAGTTCAGGAGACCCCCGACATGATAGTAGGTATGTTCCCAGTCGACTCCCATATTGCAGAAGTGTTATTTGATACTGGAGCAACGCATTCTTTCATTACTGCATCATGGGTAGAAGCACATAATCTTCCAATTACTACCATGTCAACCCCCATTCAAATTGACTCAGCCGGTGGTAGAATTCGAGCCGATAGCATTTGTTTAAATATAAGTGTGGAAATAAGGGGGATAGCGTTTCCCGCCAACCTTATAGTAATGGGTACTCAGGGAATAGATGTCATCCTAGGGATGAATTGGTTAGATAAGTATCAGGCAGCTATCAGTTGTGATAAAAGGACAATCAAGTTGGTGTCCCCACTAGGAGAGGAAGTGGTGACCGAGTTAGTCCCGCCTGAGCCAAAGAAAGGAAGTTGTTATCAGATGGCTGTTGATAGCAGTGAAGCAGACCCGATCGAGAGTATCAAGGTTGTTTCCGAATTCCCAGATGTGTTTCCAAAGGATTTACCAGGTATGCCACCAGAGCGGAAAGTTGAGTTTGCTATAGAGCTTCTTCCTGGAACCGCCCCTATCTTTAAGAGAGCTTACAGAATATCTGGACCAGAATTGGTTGAGCTTAAGAAGCAAATTGATGAGCTGTCAGAGAAAGGTTACATCCGGCCAAGCACCTCGCCTTGGGCCGCCCCCGTCCTATTTGTGGAGAAGTGGCTTATCAGCTCAGCCTGCCAGAGAATTTGTCGGCTGTGCATGATGTCTTTCATGTGTCTCAGTTGAAGAAGTGCTTGCGTGTGCCAGAAGAGCAGTTGCCAGTGGAAGGTCTTGAAGTCCAGGAGGACTTGACCTACGTTGAGAAGCCAGTGCAAATCCTTGAGATTGCAGACCGAGTCACCCGAAGGAAGACCATCAGAATGTGCAAAGTCAGATGGAATCACCACTCTGAGGAAGAAGCAACCTGGGAGCGTGAAGATGATCTAGTGGCCAAGTACCCAGAGCTCTTTGCTAGCCAGCCCTGAATCTCGAGGGCGAGATTCTTTTAAGGGGGATAGGTTTGTAACGCCCCGAATTTTGCAGTCGAATTTTTTCTTTTCTTTACTCGCCAAAATTCGGGCGTTACCTTTTCTTTTTCTTTTTCCCTTCGCTAAACCTTGACCTTTTCCAAAGTTCTAGCGGGATTTGGTTTGGATTTCCCGTGTAAGAAAAACCCTAAATACTTTATGTTGTTTGATGCACCATGCCGAACCTTGCATTTCTTTTGATTGCTTTGAAAGTGCAAATGCATTCATGTAGGAAGATCGGATTTCGAAAATAAGGAGAAGATCTTTTCTTTCTTTTTCTCTCTCTTTCTCTCTCCTCTTTTTCTCTCTCTCCCGCGCCGTGGGCCGACCCCGGCCGGCCCAGCCGCCCCTGGCGCCCCCCCCTTGGGCCCAATTGGCCCATGCCGCCCCCCCCACCTCCCCTTTTTCCCCAAACCCTCTCCCTCTCCCTCTCATTTTCTCTCATTCTCTCCCTAGCGCCGCCCCTACCCCTGCCCTAAGCCGCCGCCGCCCCCTGCCCCGTCGCCGATCGGCCGCCCCGCTCGGCCGCCCCGCCCCGCCCCGTCCCCGTCCCCGTCGCCGGTGAGGCCCCCTCCCCCTCTCCTCCCTCCCCCCCCATCCCCCCTCCCCTTTCCCCTCGCCGCTCGGCGCCATGGCCGCCGCCATGGCCGGCTCGCCCTGGCCGCCCGCCCGGCCCGCCTGGCCGCGTGCCCGCTTGGCCGCCCTGGTCGCGCGCTCGCCTGGCCGCTTGGCCGGCTCGGCCGCCTGGCCAGCCCGAACCCCCCCCCCCCCCCCCCCCCCCGCGCGCTCGCCTGGCCGCCGGTTCAACCGGGCCGGCTCAGCCGCCCCGGCCGCCCAGCTCGGCCGCTCTGCCTAGGGCCGGTTCAACCGCCCCTAGGGCCGGTTCAACCGCCCCTAGGGCCGGTTCAACCGCCCCCCCTCTGTTTTTTATTTTTTTTATTATTTTATTTTATTTACTTTCTGTGATCATAGCTATTTTATTTTAGGTAGGCTAATCATTGTTAATGTTATTGAAATATGAAGCTTAATTTAAAATTCCGTTATGCTAATTGATTTATGTAGTTAATTGTTTATCTCGTGCGCTGTTGAACAACTTAAAATGATTAGGTTCCCACTAGTGCATATAACGGAATTCTTTTGTTAAGAACCAATTGTAATTGATCGTTAGTGCATAAGATTTAACCCCCTGCGAGACCCTTTCCCGTTTCTTTCTAACCATAACAAATGCAATGTCAAATGTCATACTTGATGCATATTCGCTTTATTTGTTTCCTTGTATGGTGTACTGTTCTTTTGTATTAAATATGTGGATGTATGTATGTTTGCGCTCGCATAGAGAACGATCCGGTCGAAGAGCCCGAGGAATTCGCAGGAGAAGCCCCTGAGCAGCAGTCGGTTGGTGGAGGCAAGTGTCCTTTGACCTATCTCTGTCCTATTCATTATTTAATTCACCTCCCGCATTACACCTTTATACCTAAGGATTGACTAGCTTTTGTTATCCATGTCCTTGATTACCTATTTGGGTTGGATTATTATTACCTAGCTTTATGCTATTGCTTAACTCTAATTAATGAACATGATGAGATTATCTGTGATACGCTGTTTTCCCTTCTCTTATTATGATGTTGTACTTGTGGTCTTCAAGGGGGCTCGAGCGGTTTCTCGAGTGCCTCTCCGTAAGGACCTGTTCTATGGATGACCGCCCGGGAAAACAGTGCAACCATGAGGGTAGAATGGGGTGCCCTTAGCTGAATAATTAGAGGATCCGGGATGTAGTTCACTTAGCCGTCGTGCCGTCAATGGGGCTCGGTGTATGCGGCTCGCTCTGCCAAGGTTGATTTGTCCCTTGGGGAGGAGTGCGGTACATTTAGGAAACCTAACGGGTGGCTACAGCCCCGGGGAATCTTTGTAAAGGCTACGTAGTGAAACCCTGCCTATTCACCTTGGTAGTGTTTAAGGGTTTGATCGGCCCGAGGCAAGAGGGAATCACGGCTTGTGGGTAAAGTGCACAACCTCTGCAGAGTGTTATGAAAACTGATATATCAGCCGTGCTCGCGGTTATGAGCGACCAAGGGAGCTCCAGTGATTAGTGGTACTTGATCAGAGACATTGTGGTACAGGTGGTTATGAGATTGATGGTTTTGGTTATGACTATGGTGCTGGTAAGTGGTATTCTTTCCGTTTGGAAAGGGTACATCGGGTTAATAACTTGGGTTAATGCTAAAACTTGGCTTTCTACTAGTAAGTAATAACCTGACCAACTAAAAGCAACTGCTTGACTTATCCCCACATAAAGCTAGTCCACTACAGCCAAACAGGATACTTGCTGAGTACGTTGATGTGTACTCACCCTTGCTCTACACACCAAACCCCCCCCCAGGTTGTCAGCATTGCAACCACTGCTCGGGCGAAGATGAAGCTGTGGAAGGAGACTTCCAGGAGTTCCAAGATTACGACGAGTTCTAGGTGTGGGTTAGCGGCAACCCCCAGTCGGCTGCCTGTGAAGGCCGCAGTTATCTACGTTTCTTTTCCGCACTTTGATTTATTGTAAGAACTATATGGACGTCTCAGACGTATGATGTAATCGACTATTTCCCTTATTAATACTATTTTGAGCACTGTGTGATGATGTCCATATTATGTAACTGCTGTGTACGTGAATAACTGATCCTGGCACGTACATGGTTCGCATTCGGTTTGCCTTCTAAAACCGGGTGTGACATATTTCATGTGTAACACTCCTTCTGGGATATAGTGCTCATGAAACGTCAACTTACATTCATCCCACGTGACCTGATGTCCGACAGGTTGAATGGCCACATAATTTCCCCACCTAGTACTGGCAGGGCCTCTTAACTGTTGAACCGCGAACAACAGCTTCTGGGTTTCAGTGCAGCGGATGAGTCCAAATTTCTTCTCTATAACCCATACCCATTCGTCGGCTTTCAGAGGATCTTCGGCTTTAACAAATAGCAGAGGACAGGTTTCAGAAAAGTCCAGGTATGAAGTCTCTCGTGGTCCCTGCGGATAAGCCCTTCTGCCCTGTTGTTGAAATTGATTTCCCGCCATTTCACGCAGAAAGCGGGTATTATCGGTGGTCGCATTGACCAAGGCAGCGATGGCCTCGGTCAATGTTGGCGGTACATGTGGTGGATTGGGCGTGTCTTCCCGACAATGGGACGTTCCCGCACCGTCATGTGCATGAGTTCTGGATGGCATCTGAGGCATGCTGATATACACTATCATTTTACATTACTAAGATGTAATGTTACAGACTCGAATGTACAACATGAATTTATTACCTATTTTACATTAGTATTTTATCTAAACTTTACTACTCTAGTTTTTATCGTCCTTGGTTGCTTCACTGTCGGTTGTAGGGGACCGTTCGTCATCCAGGTTCATAGAAGGAGGGGGCTTGAAAAGGTCCAATTCCCCACCAAGTCCTTCACCTGTTGTTCCTGAGGGTCCGGTTCCCATTCCAACCGGGTCGGCAGGTACATCTGGGTGCAGTCGCGAATACAGTACATGGACTTCCTCATGTAATGTATTGAAATACACCTGCAAGTTGTCAATGGCCGCACTATGCTCTACCACGCGAGCACGAGCTTTGGCTTCCCGGTCCCAAGCAATCGATCGTGAATTGACAGCCCAATCGATTGCCAAATCCCGTTCAACAAGCTCATCTTGCAGATGTCTGACGTCAGCTCTTAGCTCATTCATACGCTGACCGTCTTCTACCCACACCCTATTCTGGTGACGTAGCTCCGTCCGAAGCTGCTCCACTTGGGCTTCTAGGTCTCCGATGGGGTCGTTACTGCCGCTGCTGCTCTCTTCATGCCTTGGAGCCAACTGTTGCCGAGGTACGCCAATAGGTCCGGTGGACTTACGTGCGGTTTTCCTCGTACGTGGCAGCATATCTCCATAAGGGGAAAACTTAATAGTATAGTTTTAAAACATGATGCATGCATAATTACAGAATCAATCTTTGTTGATTCCCCACCTCTTATACATTGCACTCTGTTATCTGGTCTTATACAAGAAGTATTCAGAAAGTAGCAAGGTGAGAATGAAAGAAATTTTCTTAGATAAGTATTTGAAAATTCTTTTTGAAAATGCCTCATAATATCTGAAGAGATGGGCTTCGCTCCAATACCAGCTATGACGAAACCTCCCAAGTCATTAGGCCCACCTACAGTTGCCCTTGTCCAACGGACCTCAAACAACCCCGTAGATGCACCTGATCACTTGACAAGTTCAGTATCTGTATTCTTTACTTTTCCCAAGAGAGTTTCACCCGTCAAGTAGATATTACAACACATCCGAGGAATGAATAAGCGAAAGCAATTATAGTAACTTAATTTACATTAAAATATAGAAAGAGTGTTGTTATTACAAACCAGTAATATATGAGTGCGAAATATTATTATTACAGACTCGGGAGGCAAAAACCCCTCCCACTTAAAAGTATAAAGTTTTTAAAAGGAGGACAACATCCTCCCGGGACTTCACTCTTGAGCTTCTTCCTTTGACACCACCTTAGTGCAAAAGCAACAAAAGTTTGCTGCTTCCTCACCTACAACAACATGGGTTCGAAAACCCTGAGCACGAAGTTTACTTTCGCAAGTCTTAACCGTCAAAATAAAAGACTCTCAAGGATATGCTGGCTTGAGGGAACAAGGTAAGGCTGAATCAAGATTCAAGACTCTGTTTGCAAAAATTCTTACTAATAGTGGATCCTTAAAAATGCAGTTTTATTAGCAAGTTAAGTCATTACCTGAGTCTAGAGTTCTTTCTACCCTAGTTCAAGCACTTGGCCTATACTAGCCATCTTTTTATCAACCCGTCTTGTTCACTGGAGTGCTACGTGTAGGGCAGTGACCAAGTCTTCAAGTCCGAGAAGTAACGGCGATCCGAATCGATTAATACCCAGCTGGGGATCTCTAATCACCCGACATATGTAGCACTTAACCCTTGCATATGTCAACTCGCCACCGGGGTTCTTAAGACCAGATCAGGTTCACGCCAACCGAGAGCACAGATACACCACCATCCAGCCTCTTGCCATGAAGGGTACATGCTACTCTCGCCATCTCTCCACTCCCATTGCGTGTTGTCTTATTCTGGTATTAGTTTGTCTGAGGCAAAGCTTACCCATGATGAGGCATGTGACCAGTTAAAAGGTCCTTGATCAGCAAGCCTACATCGACAAGGTCCTTAATCGACTCAGACGAAGACATTACACCAAGACTCTCTTCTCGTGCAAGTCACACGCCCGGTCTCAGCTTTATCATTTGAACCCAAAGTTTGGTACCTGACAGAGGTACATCTTTTCCGATGTTGAACCCATCATGGCCATGATGGATCCACCATCAAGTTTTATTTTTGAAAACATCCCATCCCACTTGAAGCATCATCTTTTGTCAAAACAAAACATTTTATTTGTCTAGAGCAAGACTAAGAATTAGAAAAACCTTTTCATAAGATAGGTGATCAAGGAAAGGTAATCAAACTTCCAAGGAAGGAAATGCATCAATTGTTTGGCACACAACTCCTATCACCTAATGCATCAAGCAAGTGATAAAGATTTTAAAAAGCAAGGAGGTGGCAAATGCACCGGGGCTTGCCTTGTGTTATAGGAGAGTCGGGTTCTGCTCCACAAATATCAAAATAAAAGCAGTGCCCGGCAGGTGGGTCTTCAGGTGGTGGTGGTGCAACTTCTTCTTCATCAACCACTACTTCTTCGTTCTCTATATATATCATATATAACCATGAATGCTCATGTAATTCTTATGAAAATGCAATAATAAAGGTACATCATATTAGGTCTTGAATACAATTTTCCTTCACGGTACTCTAGGAAATTAGGGTTTTTGGAATCAATATTGTAGTTCATAGGGCAGGCACTACTTAGAAGATTAGGGTTTTGGGGCTTCGGTATCAAACATTATCCAAACCAAGTCAAACTTCACCCAAGGTTTCTAAATATCATTTTAAGCTTATCCAAAAAGTTGGGTGATTTTTGGAGTTATTAATCAATTTCTAAAATTCCAAGAGTGTAGGTTTTGGCTATTTTAAATACTCCATAATTCCTGGTTTGTACTAAAAATCATAAAACTATTTTTATTAAATACTATAGAAATTTAGGAGCCTAACAAAATTGGTCTTATATTTTTAGCATTTTCCTGGAATTTTCTATGGATTTCCTAATTTGGCAGAAAAAGAAAAAGGAAACAGATCAACAGTGCTGGGCTGAATTCAGCCCAAGACGGCCCACGATAGGCGAAATGCCCTCGCGCGCGTGAACGCCTAGTGGGTTTTGCAGAAAGGTCCCTACCGGTTTGAAAATCAGAACATCAGTCCATGGCACTATTCACGCGTCTCACTGACATTTACGCTAAGACCCTCTATTTTCTATTTCTTCTCCAGAATATACCCTAGCCACGATGCGTTCTCTGCCGGCCACCATGATGCTCGGATTGGCCATGACCTGGCTGCCCGAATTAACCAATGGGCAAGCATTACTGACCCGAGGCGATCCTAGAACAAGCCTAAATCGAGTTAATATGGCCCTGGCTTAGCCCGACCACGGCGATGGTGAATACCGAATGCAAATCCATGTGTTCCGGTTGATTGAGTGTGGTCAAGCATAAAGGGTTGAGCCGATGAGTATCACGAGTATGCATGGGTGCCAAAACATGATAGGATATTCCGTATACGTCAGATCATCTTGAACACTAAGATCCTCCATCGGTAGCTGCTCTTCAAGTACCCTGAGGCACTTCTTCAGTTGTGACACGTGGAAGACATCATGTACATCCGCAAGATGATTGGGTAGTTCCAGTTGATATGCAACTTCTCCCACTCACTTTAAGATCAAGAAAGGTCCAATGAAGCAAGGGGACAACTTTCCTTTCACTTTAAATCTTCTCATACCCCGGATTGGTGACACATTCAGATACACGTGATCACCCTCCTTAAACTCTAGCAGTCTTCTTCTATTATCAGCGTAGCTCTTTTTCCTGGTTTGAGCTACCCTCAAATTGTCCTAAATTATACGGACTTGTTCTTCTGCCTTTTGAATAAGTTCAGGCCCAAAGAACTGTCTTTCTCTAGTCTGATCCCAATATAGAGGAGCCCTGCACTTCCTGCCATATAAAGCCTCAAATGGTTACATCTTCAGACTGGCCTGGTAGCTATTATTGTAAGAGGACTCCGCATATGGCAAGCTCTTATCCCAACTACCACCATGTTTAAGAGCACAAGCTCTTAACATCCTCCAGCACTTGGTTAGTCCTCTCGGTATGCCACTTTCGTAAGTCTGTCCATAATCACCCAAATGGAGTCATACCCTCTAGGAGTGTGGGGTAGTCCAACAATGACATCCATGCCAATTTCTTCCCATTTCCACTCAGGTATCTTGATGAGGACATCACTTCTATACATACAATGAGTGGATCGATAACACGATCGCGTGCACGACAACTAAATCTCCAGGTACGTACTACCCTAGTCAATTGTGTTTCAGAGCTTACGCTTGAGACCATGGATGTTTTGATGATTAGGAACCTTGGAGAGGACCATCAAGGACTTGGGAAAGGCCTAGGTGTTGAGGAGGAGCAGCAAGGGCGGCACAACAGGAAGGATATCAAGTCCGACTCGACTGCGACTCCATCTCGGGTTCCAGGACCAGTCTGCACTAAAATGGATGCCCAAGATGCATCCGGACTGTGATTGCGACGGACTTGATATGGTTGGAAAGATAAGGAGATTATCTAACCAATCCAACTGGTTCCACCCTAAAATTCATCCGGAGTCAACAGGAATCGTCGAAACAAGTCAGAGTTCAGATTCTATTTTGGTGCTGCGACACCGTCTGTTGGGCCGTTGGGCCGTGTATCGCGTCGGAGCCCATTTGGGGTGAGTCCAGGGGTCACGCACGCCCTAATACTCTATTTATTCAGCAGCCACCACCACATTAGGCTTTGGTTTTGCTTAAGTTTAGATCTGTCGAGAACAGCCGCCGTAGATCGGTTTGTGAGACCCCAACTTGTGAGCTTAATCATTCATCCGCAATATTCTATATTGTGTTCTTTCTTGTTCTTGCTTGTGTCTTCGAATCTCAGGCAGGAATTAGCCCTCGTGCCGAGGTCAATCATGCATTGCACGATTGATAACCAGAGGAGAAGTGGTGCTGCGATTGCGGGGTTCTAGTCGTGTTGATTGGAAGCCGGATCGTCTGTGTGACATCTCCACCAAATCGATAGTTATCTTCACCTGACGGAAGATCGGGCACCCCCATTCCTATTAAGTGGTATTCAAAGACTCAGGTATTACCGTCAGGCTTAACCTAGTTTAGTTTAGGTTTTTTCATCCTATAACTCCAGATAATTGCCATACATAAAAAAATTCCACTGTCCGATAACCCTGTTTAGCCTTGCAATTTCGTTTCAGATTGCTTTGTTGAATTTGTGTCCGTGTTCGAGTCTTGTTGCTGGTTTAGGTCGTGTCGTAATCGTAGTTCAACCGCTCCGTCGTTGTTATTTTTTTCCGCCGCTATCCCATCCACCTTACCCAGATTACAAGTCGAAACACCACATTACTCGATTTGCCCTCGCTTGTCGCCTTGTGTGAATTCTCGCAACGCTAGCCCTAGATTAGGTTGCAAGCCACATTGCATTGCAGCCCCTCCTTGTTTCATCATCCGGCGCTTACCTATTGTTGGTGACTTGTTCTCAAATGCTATGAGTCAAGAACAAGGCAACATAGAAAATGTTAATCGATAAAGTCCTTCGTCCTTCGAAGCATTATTCCCCTCAGGATATAATGGTTTTCGGACGAAGGTTATAAAAGACATACCTTCATAAATACACTTTATAATGACGAAGGATGAATTATAAGGAACATGAAAGATAGCATAGACAATTGTATATTATTATTATTAAGAAACAGAAATAACGTCGAATTACAAATGTACCTTCAACTTGAAGGAGATGAAAGTACAAGCGTGACGCAAAAGCGAATGCCAAATCAGCGTGAACAGTACGGGGGTACTGTTCACCTATTTATAGGCACGGGACACAGCCCATACAAAATTACATTCATGCCCTTTACATTTGATAATAATTCTATAGTAGTCTATCGAGGTCTGAATAGCCTTTTCATCTTTAAGTCGGTTTCATTTTCTGCTACCACGCCGAAGCTTTCCTGCTTACATCTTCGGCGCTGTATCGACCTTCGTATTATCCTGGTCTTCTCCTGCCGCGATACAGACTTGAGTCCGAAGGCACCTGCTCACACATTATACTTCCAGAAATACTGTTAAATCCTGTTTTTGAGGACCTTCGTAAGCCGAAGGCCCCCAACAGTAGCCCCTCGCAATATAAATTTGTTTAAAATAATAAATTTAGATTGCGACATGGACGAAGGCTTTACACCGAAGGTCCGAAAAAACACCTTCCCTTTGCTAGAATAGCAACATTCACTAACAAGCGGGGTGTTTCAATTTTCAACGCATTGGGCATATAAATACGGTCATACCGCAAACTCATTTGGTACGCTCTCTGGCCATCTGCTCCCGCTCACTCAATTTTTAGCTCTTGTGCACTAAGATTTGCTAAGTTTTTAGTTTTGAAGCTTCGGCTTTGAAAACAGTTTTTAGTGTTTCCGAAGATGTCTGAAGATAAGAAGGCTGCTGCTGAGATGAAGCTGAGTCTCGACGAAGAGAAAAACTTGGGGTTTCTTATAGCGATGTCGAAGACCAATACAGAAAAAATCACCAAGGAGATTTTGGAAGGTTTGTCTAAAGATACTGGTGACAGTGACAGTTATGATGTGGACAGTGGTGGTGAAGACTCCGAAGATCGTCCCTGGCGACCAAGCCATTCAGTTTATGGTAAATCAACTATCAAAGAGAATCATCTTGTCAACATGAGAGGAAGGTATTTCCGGGATTTGTCCATTGTGAGGGCCGACGAAGGGGAAAAGACTTGTCCACACCCTGAAGAGAATGAAGTCGTAGTGTACCGAAGCTTTTTGAAAGCTGGGCTGCGATTTCCCTTGAGCAGCTTCGTCGTGGAAGTGCTGAAAATCTTCGAAGTCTATCTTCACCAACTTACCCCCGAGGCAATCATAAGACTGAACATCTTCGTGTGGGCCGTGAGAAGCCAAGGTCTGAAGCCTGATGCAAAAAGTTTCTGCAATATACACGAATTATCATACGAAACAAAACCTTGGGGTAAGGAACAGTATCACAATAATTTTGGCTGCTACAGTTTCGTTTCTCGGTCCGGGTCAAGCTGTCCCGTGCCAACCTTTCGGAAGAGATGGCCCGGCGACTGGATGACAGAATGGTTTTATGTGAAGAACGACCTGACAGTACGAGAAGATATCAAAGGTGTAATTATGCGCCCTATTTGGCAAAGCTTCGGCCTTCGGAGGCCGAAGGTTGAAATGAATGAAGCTGCCGAAGAATGCCAGAGAGCCTTCGGCGTTATCTGTTCTTTTATTGGAACGAGAGGTTTAGTGCAAGAGCATATTGCCTTCAGGGTATGGCCGCTCGCGGAGAAATGGGAAATGCCGCAAGAAACCATAAAAGAGGCCGACGAAGGTGGACTTATCAGGCTGAAGTACACTTTTAAGTTTGGAGATAAATTCGTCGAGCCAGATGATGACTGGTTAAAAAGCATTGAAAATTTAAGTGATGAACTGCTTGGGGCTTATTCGAAGGCCGAAGATACTGCATTGTCAGCAGCCTTCGGAGGCCGAAAAAAGAAGAGGCTGAATCGGGTATTTGATGCAATCGGGTTCGTCTACCCTGACTATCGTTATCCCATTCGAGGGCAGAAAAGAAAAAACACAACCTCTGCGAAAGAAGAAGCTGCAACTGCTCCTAGCGAGCCAGAACCGAAAAGAAAGAGGATAAAGGTCCTCACTCATCGGCCGCGCTATATCGAACCAGCTTCGGTGCCTGAGTTCACCGAAGAAACTTCTTAGGCCACCGAAGCTGAAAAGCCAACCAAACCAACCTTGCTGCCAGAAGTTGCAGAAATGGCCGAAGCGCCAACAAAGATAGAATTGGAAGAATCGAAGATTTTGCTACCAGAAACCAAAGAGATGGCCGAAGCGCCATCCACAGAAAAAATGGAAGAAGTGAAAAAATCGACCGAAGAAAAAACATTAGAAGTTTTGAGTCCTGCAGCAAATGTTGAGACAGTAAAAAATCAAAAAGTGCCAGCAGTGACTCCAAAAAGAAAGAGAATGGCTAATGTGCTAGATGTACTGGAAACAATTAAATCTTCAAGCACACCTCCGAAGAAGGCTGCTGCCATTCCTGAAGCAACAACTGAAATTTCTGATACTAAAGCTCCAGAGCAAGAAAGTGAAGCCGAAGCTGGGTCCTCAGAGCCCGCGAAGAAAAAATCCTTGGAAACTGAGGAAGAAAAAATAACAGAACCAACTTTTGTTGAAGAAATCAGTGTCATTGCCCCTGAAGCATCCTCCAAAGTCCGTGATTATATTGTTCGTCATGCTTCGGGGAAAAAACTATCAGAAAAAGAAGAGCAAGAGGCCCAGCCGTACGCCCAAAAACTGAAGTATCCAAAGGGGGCGTTAATATTCAATGGCAGTGGAGAAGAAGACTTTTTGTATTGTCTCCCTGACAGCAAGGAGATTTCTGTCTGTCAGGAAATGAGCAGGAGCTTCGGATTCCCAACATTAGAAGACGGGCTCTCAGTGCTGTCGAAGAACGATCTGGCCGACAGCCTGGCCTATAATAGCTTAAAGGTGCAACAAATGGGATCTTTGTATTTTTTGTTGAGACCAAAATTTTTCGTTTGTTTAAATCTATTGACGCACACATATTTCTCTTTGCAGGGCCTTATACTTAGCAATGCCCTCAGGGCACAGAAGGATGCTGAAGACGAAGGGTGTGCTATAGCCCTGAGCAACCTTCGTTCCGAAGTAATTGAACTGAGGAACGAAGGTCTCGAAAAAGATAAAATATTACACTCATTGATAAATAAAATAAAGGAGGACGAAGCTGCTTTTAAAGGTCAAGCTGAAGCTCAGAAGCGCGAAATTGAAGATCTTCGGAAACAACTGGCCAGAGCCAAGGAAGAACGCATACTTGAAGAAACAAAGCGAGAACTCAGCGACCAATGGGCAGATCACTTAGAGGGAACTGTTGAAGAGCTTCGTTCGTCCAAGAAAAGATGCTATATCAAATCTATAGAATGTGTTAAGAAGTTAAAAGCAAGCTTCGCCAGCGTCGGCGCATTCTCGAGCGAGGAAAACTTTACAAGAGGCAACCCCGAAGGTCCCATCGAATGGATCGATCACGAAGCTGAGGCCTTCGAAGAAATTTTAAATAGCCGTGGAGATATATGTGCTTTCTCGGGCGCTAGAGGGATTGCCACCATTTTAGAGAAAAAGGGTTGCGAACATGTAAAAATTTTAGCACAATCCGAAGCTGCTTTGTCCTTCGAAGATGCAAGAGATCCTTCGGCCGAAGCTAGCATGATTGGTGGAAAATTTTTCACCGATATCTGGGATAATGGTGGCCGAGAAATGGCCGGAGAAATTATTCGAAAAAGTGAAAGGGGCATTCACGATGCTAGAGAAGTAGCTGAGGCTGCTGAAAAAAACGCAGAGCCCGAAGGGCAAATAGGTATCAACTAATGGTTTTATTATGTTGTAATTTTCGATTTTAAACTTCGTTCGCAATTTGTAATAGCAATGTAGCCGTATCCTGTTCTCCTTCAGATCCTACTAAAGCGCCTTCGGGACCTCCCCCGAAAGGAGACGACGAAATTAAAAAGATGGCTGAAGCTATCATGGATGAAGTTGTTAATCGGCTCCTGAACGAGGCTGCAGAAGTCGTTCTGAGAGAAGATTAAGTACTATTGTAAAAACTTCTGAAATGTGATATATTGTAACATTTTGTAACCTTGAATGTATTATACCTGTTTTTATTGTTCAATTCTTTACGATGCATGAAATTTTACACGTACCGTTTTTGAGTCTTTGACGAAAAAACACCTTCCCTTCTTTTCATGCTTCGTGAAGAAGAATTTTTCTTTGTCACAACAATATCCAGTGTTCTGATGAATAATATCCAGGCTTCGTGAAGATATTTTCCGAAGCTATACTTCCGAAGATCAATAATGTATCTCCTTGTGACATTATGATTTTTCCCTTTTTTCAAAACATTCTTCTGTAGATCGATATTGTGTCCACCTCTTGTGCCATATGCAACATGATGTATGATGCTTATGCTATGCGAAATGATGCGATGATGTTATGTTATGTGAGGTGATGTTTATTCCGAAGATACACACACATCCCTGCAATAAAACACAATCTTTTATAAGCCTCCCTTAGGAGCTTCTTCGCCTTTTACTTCAGCGGAATCAGCGTTTATTTTTCGCTGTAAGCCTCCCTTAGGAGCTTCTTCGCCTTTTACTTTCAGCGGTATTCGCGTTGACTTTTCGCGCTTCGCCTTTTACTTAGGCGGTATCAGCGTTGACTTTTCGCTGTAAGCTCTGCATTCCCTTTGGAACGACTTTGGAGCAGAAAACTTACACTCTGCTCCCTTTGGAACGGCTTTTTGTGACTTCGGCAAACTTACTCTGCGTTCCTTAGAACGACTTTTTGTTGCTTCGAAGAATTTTCGATAATTCGAAGGTCCTCTTTGTTATCACAAATCTTTAAACTTCAACAACTTAAGCCTGTGAAGAAAATATATTTTCCTTGTGGCGAACAACGAAACTGTTTACATGAAATCTAAACAATGTCCTTTATTACACAGAAAATAAGACTGAATAAGAAAGACTGCTATTAAGGTAGGATATTTGTCAATAGATGTGCTTTGACTCTGGCACAGTGCTGTTGACTGTACGGGCTTCGGACTGCTCTCTGAAGTCCCTTTGGTGTGGAGCATACTGGCTCCCTTCTGGCTGCTGGCCTTGTTGCAGCGGAGGTGGAGGCGGAGGCTGTTGCCAGGAAGCTTGAGGTTGACTCGCCGAAGCAACAGAAACTGCAGGGTGATTGCCCACATATTCTGGGATGTAGGGCGAATGATACGAAGCAGTATGCATGACCTGCTTCGGCTGAGCTTGTTGTGCTGCGGCTTCGGCTATTTCCTTTTGCTTCTGGATGGTAACATGGCACATCCTGGTGGTATGGCCTTTGTTCTCACCGCAAAACAAGCAAAAGATTCTTCTTGGTTGATCTCCAAATCTTCCGCCGAAGCCCCTGGCGCCTCTGCCTCTTGGAGCTGGTGGTCGGAAAGAGCCTTGCTGTTGCCCCGAAGCCTGTGAGGAACACTGTGGCCTTTGCTGTTGGCTCCCTCGATCATCATTTTGGGTAGAATTATGAATTGATCTAACGTGCCTCGGATAGAACCTTCCTCCGAAGCCCCTGGTCATTTCAGAAAACCTGAAAGCCTCCTCCCTTCTTTGGCGAAAATCATTATCGGCCCGAATGTACTCGTCCATCTTCTGGAGCAGCTTCTCCAAAGTTTGAGGAGGCTTCCTGGCGAAGTACTGAGCTGACGGTCCTGGCCGAAGCCCCTTGATCATGGCCTCAATGACAATTTCATTGGGCACCGTTGGTGCCTGTGCCCTCAAACGCAAGAACCTCCGGACATACGCCAGAAGGTATTCTTCGTGATCCTGGGTGCACTGGAATAGAGCTTGAGCAGTGACCGGCTTCGTCTGAAACCCTTGGAAGCTAGTTAACAACAAGTCCTTCAGCTTCTGCCATGAAGTGATCGTTCCTGGTCGAAGGGAGGAATACCAGGTTTGAGCAACACTCCTGACAGCCATAACAAAAGATTTGGCCATGACTGCAGCATTGCCACCATACGAAGATACTGTTGCTTCGTAGCTCATCAAAAACTGCTTCGGGTCTGAGTGGCCATCGAATACAGGAAGCTGAGGCGGTTTGTAAGACGGAGGCCAAGGTGTAGCCTGCAGCTCAGCGGAAAAAGGAGAAGCATCATCGAAAACAAAATTCCCATGATGGAAATTATCATACCAGTCATCTTCGTTGAGGAAACCCTCCTGATGAAGGTCTTGGTGCTGAGGCCTTCGGTGCTGCTCATCCTGAGCAAGATGACGAACTTCTTCAGAGGCTTCGTCTATCTGCCTTTGCAGTTCAGCTAGCCTGGCCATCTTTTCTTTCTTCCTCTGCACCTGTTGATGAAGCATTTCCATGTCTCTGATCTCTTGATCTATCTCGTCCTCTGGTGGTGTTGGGCTGACAGCCTTCCTTTTCTGGCTTCGGGCCTCCCGAAGAGAGACAGTCTCCTGATTGTGGTCCAGCGGTTGAAGAGCTGCAGTGCCAGTTGCTGAAGCTTTCTTCGGCACCATAACGAAGGTTTATGATCGCCGAAGGTGTTCAGAAAACTCAGAGTGTGGAGGTGAGTTCACCGGAGGTGGGCGCCAATGTTGGTGACTTGTTCTCAAATGCTATGAGTCAAGAACAAGGCAACATAGAAAATGTTAATCAATAAAGTCCTTCGTCCTTCGAAGCATTATTCCCCTCAGGATATAATGGTTTTCGGACGAAGGTTATAAAAGACATACCTTCATAAATACACTTTATAATGACGAAGGATGAATTATAAGGAACATGAAAGATTGCATAGACAATTGTATATTATTATTATTAAGAAACAGAAATAACGTCGAATTACAAATATACCTTCAACTTGAAGGAGATGAAAGTACAAGCGTGACGCAAAAGCGAATGCCAAATCAGCGTGAACAGTACGGGGGTACTGTTCACCTATTTATAGGCACGGGACACAGCCCATACAAAATTACATTCATGCCCTTTACATTTGATAATAATTCTATAGTAGTCTATCGAGGTCTGAATAGCCTTTTCATCTTTAAGTCGGTTTCATTTTCTGCTACCACGCCGAAGCTTTCCTGCTTACATCTTCGGCGCTGTATCGACCTTCGTATTATCCTGGTCTTCTCCTGCCGCGATACAGACTTGAGTCCGAAGGCACCTGCTCACACATTATACTTCCAGAAATACTGTTAAATCCTGTTTTTGAGGACCTTCGTAAGCCGAAGGCCCCCAACACCTATTGCTTATACCAGGGAGATTTGTGCCCCTGTGCTCTATAGCCGCCGCTACGGTTCCTACCAATTTGTGCCCTTGAAAACCATAACTTGAGGTACCTTCCATAAAACGGGCATAACTTTTCGCTCGGTGCTCCGTTTGAGCTCAAATTTTTACAGCAGATTCCTGACTCCATTATGGGGTGACCCAAACTCGCCTACGGCCTGTTTTGTTCGGTCAAAAAAATTAAAAAAATCGGGAAGATTAGTAAAAAAATTGTTTAAGTGTTTTCAGGAATTTTAGAGATCCTTTGTGATTTTCTCTAGGCCACAATACAACTCTGTTTCAAGTGAAAGTTTGTGTGCTTCCATCAATTGTGATTTTGGATCAGTGATAAAAAATTCAGAATATTTCGAGCTTGTTTGCTGATACTCCTTTGGAAACGCGCCTTTGATTTCTACTAGTGCTGAAAAATCTGCGCTATTTACAGAACTGCCATTTTGCTAGTTTGTTACTTTTTATCTTGTTGTGCTTCGATAGGACACGTCTTAGCCAGCAATTGTGACTTGTAATTTGGACACTTATTGAGCTTCGCTAATCTGCACTCGTTTTTTGCTAATCCTTGATATTAATTTTTGTCCTCCCAAGCTCCACATACTTTCTTCTGATCAATACAGCTGTGACCTTGCAATCGCGGTTTCACTACCTCTTGGTAAGTATCACGAACCAGCCTCCGATTGTACCATCCTTTGCTTGTATTTCGTCAGACACTTGTAAGAGCTTGGTAAGATACATTAGAGTGTGTTCCTGTGTTCCACCTGAGAAGAGCTTGTAGTTAAATTATTAGGGATAACCGTCACCGTTTGTTTCCTGTTTTTGTGTTTCGATGGCAGGCGACGACGAAGAAGCAAGGATCCCTACAGACTTCGATGAATGTGTTAGCCGCCAAGATCTTGAGGCAAACAACAAGCTCCTGAAGGATCAAATGGAGGAAACGGTCCACAAGTCAGTGCATGATGCCTTCATTAACATGGACCTTGGCAGGACTTACAAGAGGCTGGATCAAGGATTGTCCCAGATCATCGACAGACTTGCTGTGTTGGAGACGCAACAACAAGCACCGCCACCACCACCTCCTCGTCCACGTCTTCCCGATGATGCGGTGATTGATGAAGAAGGTAATTATGATGAAGCGGCCACCAGAGATTTGCGCCTCCGTCGTCGTCTTCATCAAAACACAGAAGGTATGCCACACCGCCACCAAGGTAATAACAATCGTGCTCCTGACGACCCTTATGCTAAGATTAAATTTTCTATACCATCTTTTTCGGGTCATTATGATGCTGAGGGATATCTTGATTGGGAGATGACGATAGAACAGAAATTTGTTGCCCACCTTGTACCTGAACGACATCAAGTTAGACAAGCCACTAGTGAATTTAAAGATTTTGCTATTATCTGGTGGACTGGTCTAGTTGGGGATGGTAGAGCACCTACGACTTGGGAAGATCTTAAGGTAGCTATGCGCGATAGATTTGTTCCCCCATCTTATCATAGAGAATTGCGTAAGAAATTGATGTGTTTAGGGCAAGGGGATAAATCTGTTCAAGATTATTATGCTGAGCTTCAGAAGGGATTGCAGCGTTGTGGGATAGTAGAGGGACATGAGGACGCTCTTTGCCGTTTTTATTCAGGTTTGCGGTGTGACATTCAGGACATTGTGGATTACAAAGGATTTAACACTGTCAACAAGTTGTTTCAGTTTGCTATGCTTGCAGAGAAGGAATTGCAGGGACGCCAACATCGACCTAGGGCTACTTTTGGCGCCTCCTCTACATCACAGACGCACACACCTGCCTCGAGTCATACACCTTCCTCGACACCTGCTGCACATGTTGGTAAACTTCCTTTGCAGGTACCTGCTAAGAAACATAATTCACCAGCACCTGCAGCACCTTCCAGTGGTTGTTCTTCGGGTATTGTTTGCCACCGCTGTCATGGGATTGGTCACGTGAAGAAGGATTGCCCGAGTCAGCGAACATATATTGCTACAGATGATGGCTACATTAGTGCTTCCGACGGTGAGGGTGACGATGATGCCTCTAGTGATGTTGCTGCTAATGATGATGCCATGCTTGGTGCTGATGCTACGGCGAACCTTCGAAGCATCATGGTGCATCGTGTTCTTAGTTCTCAGCCTGAATCATCAGAGAAGCAGCAACGCCATAATTTGTTCCAGACTTTCTTCTCCATCGAGAATCAGCGTGCACATGTTATTATTGATGGTGGAAGCTGCAATAATTTGGTGAGTTCAGATTTGGTCAAGAAGCTTGGCTTGACCACACGTCCACGACCACATCCATACCACATTTACTGGATCAATGATTCAGACAAGGTTAAGGTAACACACATGGTACAAGTGAATTTCTCCATTGGTATGTATTCTAATTATGCGGATTGCGATGTAGTACCTATGGAAGCTTGTTCTCTTTTGTTGGGTAGACCTTGGGAATATGATACTGATGCATGTCACCATGGTAGGAGTAATACATACACTTTTAGGCATAAAGATAAAAACATTATTTTGCTACCTTTGACTCTTACTGAAATTGTACAAGCTAATAAAGATAGAGCTGCAAGTACCCATAGGGAACCAACTAATGAGACAAAAATTCAGCAACAAATTAAATTGAAAGCTCATGTCATGCTTGCTACTAAATCTGATCTTCTTGAACCTCATGCTACTGATGCTTGTTGCTATGCTTTGGTTTGCAAAGATGCTTTCTTTTCTATTGATGATATTGCTAGCACTATGCCTGCATCTGTGACTAACCTTTTGCAGCAGTTCCGAGATGTTTTTCCCTCTGAGTTACATCCAGGACTTCCTCCCATTCGTGGGATTGAGCACCAGATTGATTTGATTCCTGGAGGGAGCTTGCCCAACCATGCTGTTGGACCATTTAATATTTCAGATTTAAAGCCATATTTGGGAAAAGAAGATGAGCTTGAGTCGAGGACGACTCCACTTCAAGAGGGGGAGGATGATGAGGACATGGATGTGTTTCCCTCTGAGATACCGCTTGGATTACCACCTGAGTTGCCTCCAGATTTTCGGGTTAGTCCCATCTTTAACATTTCAGATTTGAAGCCATATATGGGTGACGAAAATGAGATCGAGTCGAGGACGACTCCAATTCAAGAGGAGGATGATGAGGACATCACTTCTATACATACAATGAGTGGACCGATAACACGATCGCGTGCACGACAGCTAAATCTCCAGGTACGTTCTACCCTAGTCAATTGTGTTTCAGAGCTTACGCTTGGTACCATGGATGTTTTGATGATTAGGAACCTTGGAGAGGATCAGCAAGGACTTGGGAAAGGGCTAGGTGTTGAGGAGGAGCAGCAAGGGCGCCACAGCAGGAAGGATATCAAGTCCGACTCGACTGCGACTCCATCTCATGTTCCAGGACCAGTCTGCACTAAAATGGACGCCCAAGATGCATCTGGACTCCGATTGCGACGTACTTGATATGGATGGAAAGATAAGGATATTATCTAACCAACCCAACTGGTTCCACCCTAAAATTCATCCAGAGTCAACGGGAATCGTCGAAACAAGTCAGAGTTCAGATTCTGTTTTGGTGCTGCGACACCGTCTGTTGGGCCGTTAGGCCGTGTATCGCGTCGGAGCCCATTAGGGGCGAGTCCAGGGGTCATGCACGCCCTAATACTCTATTTATTCAGCAGCCGCCGCCACGTTAGGGTTGGGTTTTGCTTAAGTTTAGATCTGTCGAGAACACCCGCCGTAGATCGGTTTGTGAGACCCCAACTTGTGAGCTTAATCATTCATTCGCAATATTCTAGATTGTGTTCTTTCTTGTTCTTGCTTGTGTCTTTGATTCTCAGGCAGGAATTAGCCCTCGTGGCGAGGTCAATCGTGTAGTGCACGGTTGATAACTAGAGGAGAAGTGGTGCTGCGATTGCGGGGTTCTAGTCGTGTTGATTGGAAGCCGGATCGTTAGTGTGACATCTCCACCAAATCGATAGTTATCTTCACTTGACGGAAGATCGGGCACCCCCGTTCCTATTATATCTTTAATGGGTGCAATAGTCTAGCTGGTCTTTGGATTTCAGCCTTAACTCTTTGGCACACATCACACATAGCTACATGTGCAGCCACATCTCTCTTCAATCCATACCACCAATACTTCTGCTTCAGATCCTGATACATCTTAGTGCTACCAGGGTGAAAAGAGTAATCAGAATCATGGGCTTCCTTCAGTATAGTCTCACGAAGGCTATCAATATTAGGAACACATATCCGGTTCTTGAACCATACTGTGCCTTGCTCATCGTCCGTTAATTCCGGACCTCTACCTTCCGTAATCAGATCCTTGATCTCTTGAATTTTGGCATTACCAATCTGAGCTTTGTGAATTTCTTGTTCCAAATTAGATTCCACATCAATAGTGACTCCTTCAGTGTGAGCAACTATCCCAGGTTAAGTCTCCTGAAATCCTCAACAATCTCCTCAGGTAGCTGGGCCACAATAGCTGAATGAACATGCTCCTTTCGACTCAAGGCATCAGCAACCAGATTCGCCTTGCCCAGGTGATAGTGAATCTCCAAGTCATAATCCTTTATGAGCTCCAACCATCGGCGTTGCCTAAGGTTGAGATCCTTCTGAGTGAATATATACTTCAAACTCTTAAGATCCGTGTACACTTGGCACTTGGTTCCCATAATATAATGTCTCCATATCGTAAGTGCATGCACTACGACTGCCAGTTCTAAGTCATGAGTGGGATAATTCAACTCATGTTTCTGTAAATGACGAGACGAGTAGGCAATCACGTGTCCTTCTTGCATAAGCACACATCCCAAGCCTTGGCCACATGCATCACAATAAATGTCAAATCCCTTCTGTAGATCTGGCATAACCAACACTGGGGTTGACATCAATCTCTTCTTTAATTGATCCAAGCTATCTTGGCACTTCTCGTCCCACTTAAACTCTCTTCCCTTCTCCAGAAGCGAGGTCATAGGCTTAGCAATCTTAGAAAATCCTTCAATAAATCTCTGATAGTATCCTGTAAGTCCCAAGAAACTCCGGATCTCCGTAACTATAGTGGGTATGCCCCACGCCATTATCTCCTTGACTTTAGCAGGATCTACTGATATCCCTCTATTAGAGATGATATGTCCAAGGAATGACACCTCATCAATCTAGAACTCGCATTTACTGTACTTGGCGTATAGTTGATTATCTCGTAGCTTCTATAGCACCAGTCTCAGATGTTCCTCATGATCACTATCACTCTTGGAATAAATAAGTATATCGTCGATGAATACCACGATGAATCTGTCCAGATACTCCATGAACACCTTATTCATTAAATTCATAAAATAAGCTGGTGCATTAGTTAGTCCAAATGACATAACCGTGAACTCATATAATCCATATCAGGTTGAGAAAGCTGTCTTGGGAATATCAGAAGGCCTAATCTTCATTTGATGGTAACCCGATCCGAGATCAATCTTCGAGAATACCCTAGCACCTCTCATCTGAGAAAATAAATCCTCAATGCGGGGTAACGAATACTTATTCTTCATAGTAACATCATTAAGGGATCTATAGTCCACACACATTTGCTGTGATCCATCCTTCTTCTGTACAAACAGAACCGACGCTTCCCAAGGTGAGGTAGTCGGACGAATGTACCCAGCCTCCTGTAACTCTGTTAACTGCTTCTTAAGTTATTTTAACTCTTCTACAGACATCCTGTATGGCCGTTTTGAAATAGGAGCAGTCTCAGGTAAGAGATCAATGACAAACTCAACTTCCCTATCTGGTGGCATCCCTGGTAACTCCTCTGGAAAGACATCCAGAAAATCCCTAACCACAAGGATGTTGTTTCCAACAAACTCCACATCTATGAAGAATGCCACACATCTGGTACTGTAATTTCAATGTCAAATATTTCTCCTCTAGGGCTGGTGAGTTCTACTGTACCCCTACCACAGTGTATAATGGCCTTTGCCTTTCTTAACCATGACATACCAAGGATTAGATCTATGCTGCTTGCCTCTAATATTATAGCAGTAGCCCCGAGTTCTCTTCCCATAATTGTCAATGTCAATTTATGTGTCATATGATTTGCCTCAACAGGCCCTTTGGGTGTAATTACTATCATTGGTGTTTTCATAATTTTCAGTGGTAACACATTTGTGTTGGCATATCGAGCAGACATAAATGAATGTGTAGCACCAAAATCAAATAATATTATTGCAGGAATTGCATTAATGTAAAACATACCAAGTGCGATGTTATCCCCATCAGGAGTAGCATCAGCGCTGACTTGATTAACCCTGGCAATAGAGAATCCCTTGCCAGATCCCGAAGTTTGCTACTTGTTCTGAACTTGGGTAGTAGCAATCCTCTGTGGGCAAACATTTGCATAATGTCCAGTCTTCCCACACTTGTAGCAAGTAGTGCCTGCACTCTGTCCTGAAAATTTCATCGGGGTGCTAGTGGGGGTAGCCTGACGATTCGGTGGAGTCCCCTGAGGTGAGTGCTGAGCTAGGCACTGGCCTCCTCTAGTGCGAACTTGTGTACCCTGGGGTGAACCGTAGCGACGACGAACACTGCTGCTTCCCTGACCCTGGGATATAGCCTTCCTTTTCAGATCTCCTAGTTGAACACGCTTGTGTTCAATAGCTAGGGCCTTATCAAGCAGCCTCTGGAATGATGGAAATGTATGTGCCACTAGAGCATACTGCAGAGGTCCATTGAGTCCTTCAATAAAGTGCTCCTGCTTCCTCTCATCTTCAGCAACTTCATCCGGCGCATATCTGGAGAGCTGAATGAACTTGTCACAGTACTCGCTGACTGACATGCTTCCCTTCTTCAGCGACATAAATTCCTTCTTCTTAATCTTCATCAGTCCAGCAGGAATATGGTAGTTTCTGAACTGAGTAGCAAATTCCGCCCATGTGATAGTATCAGCAGCATCGTGAGCAGCAGTGTATGAATCCCACCAATCAGCAGCAAGACCTGTCAGACGACCAGAAGCATATAGAACCTTCTCTCGGTCAGAGCATTGGGCAATAATAAACATCTTCTCCACAGACTTCAGCCAATCATCAGCGTCTAGTGGATCAGGAGAACTGGCAAACGTTGGTGGCTTATGGCTCATGAACTCCCGGTTCTTATCTCCGGGTGGAACTGGTGGTGAGGGTGGAGGCAGTGGTGCTTGCTACTCTTGCTGTTATTGTTGTTGCACCCTTCTCACCTAGAGTATCTCCTCTCGCTCTTGGCGCATCTCTTGGCGTATATCCTCTCGCTCTTGGCGCATCTCCTGGCGTTCCTGCCGCATCTGCGCGTGCATATCCACCATGGTGTCTGCCATCTGTTGCATTATCCACATCTGGGCTGCAACTGCGGGATCAGCTCCGGTTGGTGGAGGTTGTGGAGGATCCATCTCAGGTTGTTGTTGTTGTGGTTGTCTAAATATCCTCCGAGTGTGTTGATTGGGAGGTAGATCAATTCCACCACCCTTCCTGGTATTGACCATCTGAGTTAGAAACATATGGTAAGAGAGAATAGTAGACAAGGCAGGTAATTACGAATCATGTTACTTTGGGGGATTTATTAGCTAAGCAGATTGGTGTTTTACTTACTAAAGCTAATTCATTACCTTATGGTGGTACATGCTAAGATGTCCATCTATAATATTTCAATCAATCAAAGAAGCAAATCAGACATTTATCATTAGAACAATCAACCAATATTTTTAAATAGAGAAAATAGTTTTAAGTTTTGTCTTAGGTTTCCTATCTCTTAGAAATGTCTTAAATGTAGGATTCCAAGGTGTGAAATCCGTCTTGTCTTAGAGTAGAAGAGATAAGAATAATCAGAGTATGACAACAAAAGGTGAGACATGATCAAGATAAGATAAGTATAGAATGAATCAGAGTAAGGTAAGTAGGTAAGAGTTTTGTCCATTTCTATCTAGGTTGTGGCAGAACCGCCCGAATTATTCCAGCTTAAGTGCCTAAGTCACGCCTCAAGGGCCATAACACACTTAAATCAGAATAACCCGTCAGTCTCTCAGATCTAGTCTAATAAAGCCACTTAACCAGGACCAAGTACCACATACTCACTCGAAGGTGAGTCACAGAAGAAATACAATAAAACAGGAAAAACCTTAAATTAAGGACTGGAGTTATTACATAAATCGGAGTTTCTCAAGTAAACTGAAATAGTTCATAAGATAGATTTTGCAGCGGATAATCGATGTCGCCGGTAGCGAGGAATTAGGCAAGGCCTAGCCCACTACTCCTCCTTCTCCTCTCCTGCCGGAGCAACATCCCACTCGACCGTCCAACCCGGTGGCAGGGTGGTAGGCCAAGTCACACCATCAACCATATCCTGAAGCGTACCTGCAAAAATTATGACACAAGCAAGGCTGAGTATACTAATACTCAGCTAGACTTACCCGGTGTGAGGAGTCTACTCCTCTACCTCTAGACCATGCAGCTGTTTGGCTGAGGGGTTTGGTTTGCCAAAGGCACTAGCTGTATGGGAGACCCAGTCTCAGGTTGCGTGAGGGGTAAAGTCCGCGCCCAGCTTTACTCAGGTACTAGGTTTACCGGTTACCATATTTCCCGACATGTGCTTAGTACATTCAAATGCTTGACTCAGGTATCCACACATTAATCCTTAATTCCTTTTTCCCGTCTCATGGACAAGGCATCCTCCCTGGATCCAATTCCATAGACCAGCATAGATCCCGTTATCAAGATGAATACAATCAATTCCTGACCTCACGCGAGTGCTAGAAAAATCACTCGACTTCTACCGAGATCCTGATTAGCAAAGCAGCTACTCGACCTAGCATACTAGTATTCATCTCAAAAAGGAATCCTGAGTTCATGCAACTAAAGGTTTCAAGCAACTCCTACAGTTAAGTGCACATTACAAGCCTACAAACATTAAGTGTAGTAAAGTAGCATATATAAACGGTTATGCATAAACTGGGGCTTGCCTTCAATTGCTGGGGCTGCGGGGAGGTCCTCGATGACAGTCTCGGGAGCTTGCTCCTGGTCTTCCTCGTGGATAGCTCCTTGCTCGGGGATGAGCACGTACTCTCCGTCAGCGATATTGCAATCTAATGAATGCAATGAGTAAGATATATGCATGGCATGATATGCAATTATAATTAAGATTTTATGGGGGAAAAAGACCAATTTAATAAGGTAGGGCTTATTTTGCTATTTGAAGATTCTTGGGGTATACTTAACAATTAAGGGTCAAGCTTAGTTAAACTAAGTGGTAAGTCCATTTTGGTGCCTTACTGATTTCCCTTTAATGTCTTAGTGAGAGTTTATTAAGGTTTCTAGCTGAATCATTAGAGTGAGATTTATTATTCCCCCTTTTTCCCTTTTATTTCTTTTATGCTTTTAAGGTGGGTTTGAACTACAAGATAGCTTAATAAATTTCTATAAATTCTGCAAAAATTACAGTGGCTTCTTACTGGTGTATAAGTCTCTGTCTTTCAATTTGGGGTTTAAAAAGTGAGGGGTTCTCTCTGTATAAAATTATTAAATATTAGGGCAGAGGGGGGGTGTTTTGAACTACAACTCCTTTTTAATAGTAAGTTATTGTCTAAGACATATTTTTGTTGGCATTCAGATGTTATAACATGACCTTGTACAAATTTTTAGCCACTAATACTCATTAGCTTTTTTAATTATAATTTTCCAAAATTTCTAGCCAAAGGGGTGCTTTCTACTACCATTATATTTGAAAAATATCAAACAACAAATTTCTGATTTTTCATATCTTCTTCTTTGTGCAAGAGCAATCATTCTGAAATTTGGCAACTTTTTGCTTAAGGGAAGGGTGGTAGGAATTATTTGGATTAAATGGCCTTTTCCATGAAGTATTGACAATGGGTATTATTTTGCAGCTTTTAATTGGGTCTTGCATTTTTCTCTGGTGGCCTATTTCATTATTAATTTGGTAAAAATTTATTTGCCCATTGTTGCACAATTTTTGGCTTGCTCATGATCTAATTGAAATATGGCTCAAAATCAAGTTATATTTGTTTACCCTACTTAAAATGATGGACTAGGGTGTTTATCATTTTTGTAGTGGTGTCTTAGTGGTTACAAGTCCACTGGGTTTTTATTAACAATTTTGAAATTATTTTCATAATTCTAATAATTTTTTCTAGTTTGATTAGTGCCTAATAAAACATTTCTCCTAGAATTTGTTCTGGACTAGGGGTCCCTTTATTTTTTTCTAGGTTCTCTGTTACTTAAGTAGACTAGGAAAAATAATTGCATTCACTGTTCATTATTTTCTAATACCTTTCTTATTTTCTTAAGTTTTGGACAAAAATGGCTTTTAATAGATAACCCTACTTAAATCTTCAATACTGGGATGCTCATTATTTTTAAAAAGTGTCTAAGTGGGGTTTGAACTTTTACAAATTTTCTTAAGTTCAACACAGAAGTATAACTAATTTTGTTTAATTTAATAAGGTTTGGCCAGTTTCTTTAATTAATTCCAAACTTTAAATTTGAAAACAAAAAGCATAGGGTTCAGTATTTTTAATTGATAGTCCATAATATTTTGAATCCAGCAAAATTGGTTTAGTTAAATTTGGTTATAACTCAAGATATAAATTTTCTAAGTTCTCTTCTGAAATTAAAAAGATTAATTAGAAATGGTTAAAGGAAAAACAATTTTGCGGTGGGGTCTCTGGCGAAGGGTTTTGAATGAATTACAGACAGGTCCTCGGTGCACTATTCACATGAGTCTACGGCTCTGCAGAAAACCCCCTAGGGTTTTTTGAAATCGAACCCGCAGTCCTTCCCTAATGGAACAGTGACCGTGGAGGAAGAAAGTTGCAGAGGGGCTTACCGGCGGTGAGACTGCTCCGGTGAGGTGGTCGAGGATGTAGGGGAGGTTTTGAGGGTCACGACGATGTGCAGGTCGCCGTCGGGGATGGTCGGAGTCGGCCGGTCCACGTGCGCAGGCGGGGGAGCTCGTCGGCGGCGAGGAGTCCGGCCTAACTAGGGCACGATAGGTCAATTAAATGGGTCAGTGAGCTTCACCAGAGATTAAGGAAGATGTGTGTGCAAGAAATTTCAGAATGACTCACCGGATTGCTCGGTCCACGCGCGGCCGCGGCGACCGAAGTCCGGCGAAGATGATCTCATGTCTCTGGTGAGGTTCTGTTGGGTTCGAGAGCTTAGAAAGCTCTACGGGCCACTAGCGAAGCTAACCAAAGGGCAGACGCAACTTGAACGTGGCTGGAGTTAGCTAGCCGCGGTGGCCGAGGCTCGGGCGGTGATGGCGGGCGGAGGAAAGCTCGCCGGAGCTAAAGAGGAGCGTCTGGCTAGCAAGGGTGAGCACGGGGTGAGGTGAGGCGCGCCCGGGGGAGGTTTTAAAGGCGCGGGCGAGCACGACCAAGGGGAGGCTCTGACAAGCGCTCAGGGCGTGCGCAGGCGAGCGCCAGGTCGCGCTCTGGCGTCTGGCACAACGTCGAGTACGAGGCAGCGCAGGGAGAGGTCGAGTTCAAGCAAGGATTGGCTCCAAATCTTCCAGATTATGGCCATGATCCCGTTGAGAGATCTCTTCCCCTGGCATTCCTTTGTCATTTGTGTGTGGAGGCTTGTAGGTTTTGCTGACTGGTTCAGGAGATAGTGAGGGGAGAAGTCGGGTTTGGCTCACTGCCGAGCACAGAGAGAAGATCCCGGGTTTGACGTGTCCAGAGCACGCGTCCCGATGCCATCTTCTGGCATGAGGTAGAGAGGTTAGTTAGACACATTTTTGTCAATGGGAGCATTAGGATTTGAGCTAAGGATCAAGGTGAACGTGCTCGGTTTTGGTTCAAAGGTTGAAAATATAGAAATCTGAATTTCAGATTTCCCCATCGAAGCTCCACTTGAAAGGCTTGTTTGGAGTTTTTAACAAACTATTTTAGCCAAGCTTTCAGAATCTTTATTGTAGCTTATTTAGTGTACTTCAATTCTTATAATTGGCCTAAGCCATGATTTCAAGTTTTTCATGGTCTTTCATCCCTTTTCTTCTTTTCTACTTAAATGTCTTATTTAGGGTTGGTATTAGAGTTTCAACATTTTTCCTCTTTTTGAAAACCTCAATTGCTTTAGACATGATTCTTTTAGACTCAATTTAGTGGATCTTTTATTTTTAAGTTGATTTGATGCTTCTTGCTCAATTTTGCTTACATGAAATGATGGTTCTTGAGTTAGCACTGAGAAAAAACCCTAGGTGACACTGGGGTGTCACAACCTTCCCCCCTTAAAGAAATCTCGTACCGAGATTCGGGTCGGAGTCCTCGCGGGGTGAAGCGAAGGGTGAGACTTACTTGAAGTGGGTGCTTTATTTATTAAGGCAACTGCTCTTCGAATGTCATTCTCTTTGCAACTTCAGAAGGAAGTCCTTTTAACTTTAGTTTTAGAATTAACTCATTCTATTTTAAGATCATTTTTTTTGAAATTTAGATTCGAAGGGCAGGAGGAGGGGTTGGGCATGATTACACCAATTTCCTTAGGTAGATAATCGGGAAAGTTGGAACGCAGAAATTTCTCAGTCTCCTAAGTAGCCTCTTCCTCTGAGTGATTACTCCATTGGATCTTATACATCTTGATCGATTTAGCCCGAGTTGATCTTTCTTTGCAATCTAGAATCTTGGAAGGGTACTCTTGGTATGATAGATCTGGCTCTATCTCCAATTCCGGTTCTGCTATGATCTCGGTCGACAATCGAACACACTTTTTCAGTTGGGATACATGGAACACATTGTGGATGGCAGACATTTTTGGAGGTAACTCCAACTTGTATGCCATGGGTCCACATGCTTCTATGATCTCATAAGGTCCAATGTAATAAGGGGCTAACTTGCCTTTGATCCTGAACCTCTGCACTCCCTTGGTGGGTGATACCTTCAGATACACGAAATCTCCCACTCGAACTGGAGAGGTTTCCTTTTCTTATCATGGTAACTCTTCTACCTGGCCTGAGCAGCTTCTAAATTTTTTCTGATTAGTTTGACCTTCCTTTCGGCTTCAGTCACTAAGCCTGGTCCGAAAACTTCTCTTTCTCTAGGCTGAGACCAATCGAGGGGTGTTCTACACCTTCTCCCATAGAGAGCTTCGAAGGGTGCCATCTTTAGGCTGGATTGATAACTGTTGTTATAAGCAAACTCTGCCAGGGAGAGGTGATTATCCCAGTTCTTGCCACAATCTATTGCACAAGCCCTCAACATATCTTCAAGAATTTGATTTACCCTCTCTGTTTGACCATCAGTTTGTGGGTGGTAAGCTAAACTTCTGATTAGCTTGGTTCCCAAAAACTCTTGTAGTTGCTTCCAAAATCTGGCAATAAATTGGGCTCCTCGGTCAGAAACAATGGTCTGGGGAAATCCATGCAAACACACGATTCGGTCAATGTACAACTCTGCATACTTTTGAGCCTTATTAGTGGTGTGCACTGGGAGAAAATGTGCCACTTTCGTTAGTCGGTCCACAATAACCCAAATCGAATCATGATGATGAGAGGTGTTGGGCAAACCCACAATGGAATCCATGATGATGTCAACCCATTTCCACGAAGGTATAGATAGGGGTTGCAAAGCTCCAGCTGATTTCAAGTGGCTTGCCTTTATCCTCTGACAGGTGTCACATTCTGATACATATTGGGCTATCTCCCTCTTCATTCTGGTCCACCAATACAAGGGCTTCAGATCATGGTACATTTTGGTGCTCCCTGGATGCATGGAGAATTTGGAGAGATGGGCCTCATCCAAGATTTTCTTCTTGAGATCCTTGTTTTTAGGAACCACCAATCTGCTTTCAAACCACAATCTAACCTTTCCATCTTGGCAGAAATAATTATACTTCTCGGTCTTCTGATGGAGGTTCTCCTTAATTATTTGCACTCCCTTATCACTGAGCTGGGCCATGATGATCTGGTCTTGCAAAGCTGGCTCAACAGAAATGTGAGACAAAGCACCAGAAGGAATCACTTCAATCTTCATCTTGCTCAACTCATCACACAAGGTGTCAATGCGAGAATCCATCATAACACAATTGCATTGCAACTTCCGACTCAAGGCATATGCTACCACATTGGCTTTTCCTGGGTGATAATGTACCTCCAGGTCATAGTCCTTGATTAGCTCTAGCCATCTTCTCTGTCTCATGTTAAGATCAACCTGAGTAAAGATATACATAAGGCTCTTATGATCAGTGAAGATGTTGCAATGGGTTCCCATCAAATAGTGTCTGCACATTTTCAATGCATGGACCACGGCTGCCAACTCTAGGTCATGAGGTACATTAAGACACAACCCAGTCCACTGCCAGAGGCATCACAGTACACATCAAATGGCTTGCTGCTGTCGGGTTGCGCTAACACCGGTGCTGTGGTCAGATGTTGCCTCAATGCATGAAAGAAATCTTCACACTTTTGACCCCAGACAAACTTGGCTTCTTTCTTCAACAACGCAGTTATGGGCTTCGCAATTCGAGAGAAATCCGGAATGAATCATCGGTAATAACCAGCTAATTCTAGAAAACTCCGAATCTGACGGACAGTCGTGGGTGGCTTCTAGTTCATCACCTCTTGCACCTTATCAGGATCAACATATATACCTGCCTGAGAGATAGTGTGACCCAAGAATTTGATCTCCTTTAGCCAAAAATCACATTTTGACAATTTGGCATAAAGATGGTACTCTCGTAGACGTTGAAGCACTACATGCAAATGTCCGGCATGCTCTTCTTCGTTCTTTGAGTACACCAAGATATCATCGATGAAAACCACTACGAACTTGTCTAATTCAGGCATGAAAACAGAATTCATCAGATACATGAAGTATGTTGGTGCATTAGTCAGCCCAAAAGACATCACCAATAATTCATACAGCCCATATCAGGTCGAGAAGGCGGTCTGCGGAATATCACTTGCTCGTATCTTGATCTGATGGTACCCGGAGCGAAGGTCTATCTTGGAAAACACTTTGGCTCCGACCAACTGATCAAAAAGAACATCAATACGAGGCAATGGATACTTGTTCTTGATAGTCACCGCATTAAGTGGGCGCTAATCTATGCATAACCTCAAGCTTTCATCCTTCTTCTTTACAAACAAGGCTGGACATCCCCAAGGCGAAGTACTTGGGCGGATAAAACCTTTGTCCAGCAATTCTTGCAATTGCTTCTTCAATTCTGCCAACTCAGCGGGTGGCTTCCGGTAAGGCCTCTTGGAAATGGGTGTCGTTCCCTATTGCAACTCGATGGTGAATTCAATATCCCGGTCTGGTGGCATCCCTGGCAATTCATCAGGAAAGACATCTGCATACTCACAGACCACTGGAATCTTCTTCAGGGGTAACTCTGTCATAGCAAAAGCACATGACTGAGTAGATTCTTGACTGGGTAGAAACAAGGTGGAACTCCCACAGATTGGGGAATTGATTTCCACAATGCGGCTGGCTACATCAAGCACTACTTGGTGCCTGGTCATCCAATTAGCTCCTAGAATAATATCCACATTCTCCAAACCCAAAACAAGAAGGGTGGTTTTGATAATGTGGCTTCCCAGTTGAATAGGCACACTTTGGTTTAATTGATTAGTTGCAATTTTACCCCCAGGTGTGGCTATCATGAATGACCCTTTTGTGTGATAGAAAGGCAGTTGACATTTAGCACTAAACTTTTGGCTAATAAAACTATGAGAAGCACCAAAATCAAACATAATTAAAGCAGGTTGATTATAAACTGGAAAGATACCTGTCATGATGGGGGCTCCCTCAGGTAACTCCTCCAGATTAGTGAAGTTGAGCTTCCCTTGCCTGACTTGTACCTTCTACTTCCTGCCCTTGTCTTGATTTGTTGCTGGCATCTGCCTCTTCTAATTTCTTGGGCAATTCTTGGCATAGTGGCCCACATTGCCACAAGTGAAGCACTTGTTCCCATTGCCCTGGCGGAACTGCTGCTGCTGTGGAGGCTAATTGTTCCTTGGAGCGGGAGCTGGAAAGCGGTTGGGTGCTGGCTGCTGCTGCTGAGGTGGCCTGATCACCCATCTGCCTGCCTGCTACTGAAATCCCCTGCTCTGATTGTGAGAAACAATCCTGAACCTCTGGGCCTAAGAGAATGGTGCTGCCATTGGTGCCTTTCTCTTCTTCTCTGCTCGGTGAGCTACAATACAGTCTTCCTGGGAGATGGCCAGTTTGACCAACTCATTGAAGCTATCAGCCCAGACAGTGTTGAGACGTTCCCGCAGCTTGGTGTTGAGACCCCTGCGGAAGCGGTCTCTCTTCTTCTCGTCGGAATCAGCATGATAACCTGCATACTGGCACTAGACGTTGAAGGCCTGAGCGTACTACAATACTGTGCGAGTTCCTTGATTGAGTGTCAGAAACTCATTCAGCTTGTGATCAAGAATTCCAGCTGGGATGTGGTGCCCTCTGAAAGCAGTCTTGAATGCCTCCCAAGACACTTCATGACCAGCAGGTAGCATAGCATGGAAGTGGACCCACCAAGTCCAAGCAGGGCCACGAAGCTGCTGTGCTGTGAAGCGAGCCTTGGTGTCATCAGGGCAGTCTCCAGTGAGGAGGGGAAACTTGGACTCAACGACGCGTAACCACACGTCGGCATCCAATGGATCCTCTGCCTTGGTGAGCAAGGGCGGTTGCATGCTCAGGAACTCCTAGTAGGTTGCCGCTGCCGGAGGTCGCTGTGGCTGGCCTCCACCATGCTGCTGAGGGTGGGGCTGGCGCTGCAAGAGTTGTCGCAGAATCTCATTCTGCTGGACCATCAGCTCCTGCACTGTGGGAGCTGGAGGAGGTGGCGGGGGAACTTGCTCGTTATGCCCGCGACGCTGCCTAGCTGCCATCTGAAAACAGAGATTGTCGCCATTGTTATCTCAATTCACAATTTCGAACGACATGTTATTATCTCTTATGGAAAGAAAATTGCCATAATCATAATATTAGGTTCGAATGAAGATAACACGGTTACAACATCCCACAGATCTCAAAATTTCTCAAGGGTTACATCAATTAGGGGAAGTACCCGTAAGCCTAGTCCAAAATCTTCCATTAACTAAGCTTGCATAGGTTTCTATCTGCCTAAAGCGTCAAAACGACTCGTCAACCCTGAGTAGTGGAAGCGACACTGGATGCGGGTGAAGGGGGCATCACGGAGGTAGTCCCATTGGCACCAGTGGCTGGTCCTAACTCCTTAGGAGCCTCTTCTCCCTCGCTTCCGGCCTCATTGGCCTCCATCTCTAAGTGGTGCATGTCCAGGTGGTCATTGGCTTCTTCAAGTTCCCACTGCACATCATGGAGCTGGTTCTCCAAGACATCAATAGTGTTGTCTCGGATCTCCACCTGCTGCTCTAAGGTGGTGATGTGCTGGCTCAGCCTTTCCACCTGTAGGTTCTTCTCCACCAACTCGGAGGACAAGTCGACCACAAAGTCTTCTCGGCTGTCGAGGGTGAGCTTGGTGGTTTGAGCAATGTTAGCAAGATGTGCCATAGCGTTGCTCTGCAGGGCCTGAAGGCAGTACATCACACTCATGCACTCAACAGTGACCCTCCCAACCAAGTCAGGATACATTGCCCACACATCCTTCACATGGCTCACACGGTTGCACGACATGGGGTCATCCTTCTTCTCAGCAGGGAAGAGTCCCAAGGGGTGCATCACCATCTCCAGGGATGGTAGCCACAAAAAGTTGTTAGAGTCTTCATCGCTGCTGCTTCAGTGGTGTCGTCCGTCCTGAATCTAATCGTCTCGGAGTCAAGAGAACGCCAACCCGGCTGAAGGGGATGAGCCTCCAAAGTCAGCCAGACTCAGCAACGTGGTACCCGATGTTCCTTGTACAGCTGCACCGTGTACAAAGGAGGCGTAGGGTAACCGGCGGAGTTAAGCACTTCCCACAAGAGGAAGGAAAGCCATCGCGAGAAAGGAAGTCAAAGCTGAAACGAGTGTCTCCTCCACTGGTGGGGGTAGGTGCGGTCATCTGCGGAAGGGGATCAGATGTAAAGATTATGATGGAAGGAAGAAAATAAAAGAGCCTGGGTGGTATAAAAGGATGCGTGTTAGCTCAAATTTTTACTTCTTCAGTTCTTAATCCTTTTAGTTTTATAATGCATGCATGCTGAAAATAACGTCTCCTCTCCGAATAAAAGGGTGCTCTTAGGGCATCATTTAAAAATCTAAATACTGGCCCATAGGGCCTACTTAATTAGCCACCTATTTCTCCCTCTATTCCTAAGGCCTTTCGTCCTAGGTCTAGCGTTCTAGTCCTGACGATTCATACTAGCTTCTAAGCAAGTTTTAGATTTTTGAAAATCGGTGTTCATGGTTTATTGTCCTTCTCTGTGGTGGAATTTGCTCTGATACCAGCTGTGGCAGAACCGCCCGAATTATTCCAGCTTAAGTGCCTAAGTCACGCCTCAAGGGCCATAACACACTTAAATCGGAATAACCCGTCAGTCCGTCAGATCTAGTCTGATAAAGCCACTTAACCAGGATCAAATACCACATATTCACTCGAAGGTAATTCACAGAAGAAATACAATAAAACAGGAAAAACCTCAAATTAAAGTACTGGAGTTATTACATAAATCGAAGTTTCTCAAGTAAACGGAAATAGTTCATAAGATAGATTTTGCAGCGGATAATCGATGTCGTCGGTAGCGAGGAATTGGGCAAGGCCTAGCCCACTACTCCTCCTACTCCTCTCCTGCCGGAACAACATCCCACTCGACCGTCCAACCCGGTGGCAGGGTGGTAGGCCAAGTCACACCATCAACCATATCCTGAAGCGTACCTGCAAAAATTATGCCACAAGCAAGGCTGAGTATACTAATACTCAACTAGACTTACCCGGTGTGAGGAGTCTACTCCTCTACCTCTAGACCATGCAGCTGTTTGGCTGAAGGGTTTGGTTTGCCAAAGGCACTAGCTGTATCTAAAATCAAATTTTAGCTTTTCAATTTCTAGCATCATTATCTTAACTAAGTTTGCTCCTTCTAAGCATAGATGGTAGCAAGCATTTAATACAATCAACAAGTTATTTCAAGTAAACCTTATTTCACTTCTTACTCAATGTAGTACAAGGGGTCAAGCAGTCTCATTAGCTGCGAGATGTCAGGGCACTCCGTCCCCGCACACGTCAACCGTCCCCATCAATTCCCCGTTCGCGGCCAGGCCTCACTGCCTTAGCATACAATGCTCCACTGACCCCGGCTGCCGCCGTGCAGTGACCGCACTTGTACCCCCCATAGCTAGCATGGGAGACCCAGTCTCAGGTCGCATGAGGGGTAAAGTTCGCGCCCGGCTTCACTCAGGTACTAGGTTTACCGGTTACCATATTTCCCGACATGTGCTTAGTACATTCAAATGCTTGACTCAGGTATCCACACATTAATCCTTAATTCCTTTTTCCCGTCTCATGGACAAGGCATCCTCCCTCGATCCAATTCCATAAATCAGCATAGATCCCGTTATCAAGATGAATACAATCAATTCCTGACCTCGCGCGAGTGCTAGAAAAATCACTCGACTTCTACCGAGATCCTGATTAGCAAAGTAGCTACTCGACCTAGCATACTAGTATCCATCTCAAAAAGGAATCCAGAGTTCATACAACTAAAGGTTTCAAGCAACTCCTACACATAAGTGCACATTACAAGCCTACAAACATTAAGTGTAGTAAAATAGCATATATAAACGGTTATGCTTAAACCGGGGCTTGCCTTCAATTGCTGGGGCTGCGGGGAGGTCCTCGATGGCAGTCTCGGGAGCTTGCTCCTGGTCTTCCTCGTGGACAGCTCCTTGCTCAGGGATGAGCACGTACTCTCCGTCAGTGAGATTGCAATCTAATGAATGCAATGAGTAAGATATATGCATGGCATGATATTCAATTATAATTAAGATTTGATGGGGGAAAAAGACTAATTTAATAAAGTAGGGCTTATCTTGCTATTTGAAGATTCTTGGGGTATACTTAACAATTTAGGGTCAAGCTTAGTTAAACTAAGTGGTAAGTCTATTTTGGTGCCTTACTGATTTCCCTTTAATGTTTTAGTGAGAGTTTATTAAGGTTTCTAGCTGAATCATTAGAGTGAGATTTATCATTCCCCCTTTTTCCCTTTTATTTCTTTTATGCTTTTAAGATGGGTTTGAACTACAAGATAGCTTAATAAATTTCCACAAATTCTGAAACAATTACAGTGGCTTCTTACTGATGTATAAGTCTCTGTCTCAAAATTTGGGGTTTAAAAAGTGAGGGGTTCTCTCTGTATAAAATTATTAAATATTAGGGCAGAGGGGGGTGTTTTGAACTACAACTCCTTTTTAACACTAGGTTACTCTCTAAGACATATTTTTGTTGGCATTCAGATGTTATAACATGACCTTGTACAAAGTTTTAGCCATTAATACTCATTAGTTTTTTATTATGATTTTCCAAAGTTTCTAGCCAAAGGGGTGCTTTCTACTACCATTATATTTGAAAATATCAAACAACAAATTTCTGATTTTTCCTATCTTCTTCTTTGGATTAAATGTCCCTTTTCACGAAGTATTGGCAATGAGTATTATTTTGCTTCTTTTAATTGAGTTTTGTATTTTTCTCTGGTGGCCTAGTTCATTATTCATTTGGTAAAAAATTATTTGCCCATTGTTGCACAATTTTTGGCTTGCTCATGATTTAATTGAAATATGGCTCAAAATCAAGTTCTATTTGTTTACACTACTTAAAATGATGGACTGGGGTGTTTATCATTTTTGCAGTGGTGTCTTAGTGGTTACAAGTCCACTGGATTTTATTAACAATTTTGAAATTATTTTCATAATTCTAATAATTGTTTTTCTAGTTTGATTAGTGCCTAATAAAACATTTCTCCTAGAATTTGTTCTGGACTAGGGGTCCCTTTATTTTTCCTAGGTTCTCTGTTACTTAAGTAGACTAGGAAAAACAATTGCATTCACTGTTCATTATTTTCTAATACCTTTCTTATTTTCTTAAGTTTTGGACAAAAATGGCTTTTAATAAATAACCCTACTTAAATCTTCAATACTGGGGTGCTCATTATTTTTAAACAGTGTATAAGTGGGGTTTGAACATCTACAAATTTTCTTAAGTTCAGCACAGAAGTATAACTAATTTTCTTTAATTTAATAAGGTTTGGCCATTTTCTTTAATTAATTCCATACTCTAAATTTGAAAATAGAAAGCATAGGGTTCGGTATTTTTAATTGATAGTCCATAATATTTTGAATCCAGCAAATTGGTTTGGTTAAATTTTGGTTGGATATAACTCAAGATATAAATTTTCTAAGTTCTCTGCTAAAATTAAAAAGATTAATTCGAAATGGTTAAAGGAAAAACAGTTTTGTGCTGGGGTCCCTGGCGAAGGGTTTTGAATGAATTACAGACAGTTCCTCGGTGTACTATTCACACGAGTCTACGGCTCTACAGAAAACCCCCTAGGGTTTCTTGAAATCGAATCGGCAGTCCTTCCCTAATGGAACAGTGATCGCGGAGGAAGAAAGGGGCGGAGGGGCTTACCGGCGGCGAGACTGCTCCGGTGAGGTGGTCGAAGATGTAGGGGAGGTTCTGAGGGTCACGACGATGTGAGGGTCGCCGTCGGGGATGGTCGGAGTCAGCCGGTCCACGTGCGCAGGCGGGGGAGCTCATTGGTGGCGAGGAGTCCGGACTAGCAGGGCACGATAGGTCAATTAAATGGGTCAGGGAGCTTCACCAGAGATCAAGGAAGATGTGTGTGCAAGGAATTTGAGAATGACTCACCGGATTGATCGGTCCACGCGCGGCTGCTGTAACACCCCAGGTGTTACTCAGGGTGTCCATACTAGAGTTTCCCCTTTTACCCATTATCACATGAAGATTGATTTGGGCAAAGTATACCCCACTTGGAATTCTAGGTCCTAGGCAAGTGTAATCCACTTTGGATGTCATGCCCTAGCTTATCATGCACATCTAAGTGGGGATCTTCCAAAACCCTAGAACAAAACCCCCATAGGCAATTATAACCCTAATTGAAGCCATGATCAAAAGATCATGTAAACATCATGATCATGGTTTGGGCCAAATACAAAGGTTGTAATATACTCAATAACCTACCATTAATAGTAAGGAAGTACCCCCAAAAAGTTTTCAGAAAGGTCCTAAAAAGATCACCAAAGGTTGAACACAAGGGAGAAATTCAGATTTTTGCCTAAGTCAAAAATCAACCCTTGAGCAAAGATCCCTCATGTTCACCTTGATCCCCTTTTCAAAACCAGTCGACCCAATTAACAAAGTGGCGCCAAATGAACCCTAGAATGCCCTGGAAAAGTTTGAACCCCAGCCGAAACCTTTTGACACGAGTTGGCACTGGTTTTGTCTCGGTTTGCACAGAGCAGACAGACAAGACTTGGCGCTACCATATCTCCTCAACCAGACCACATCTACCCTTGGAACTTACATGAACTAGGTAGCCCTAGGTGCAGGGAAGAAATCTCCCACGGGCGGTAGGGCAAGATTCGTACGCCTGGCCGCTCAGCAGAGCGAAGAACACGGGCAGAAGCAACGCGCCACGTGTTCGACGCGCTCTGAGCTCGCCAGAGCACGCCCGCGCGCGCGCCCCGCGTGCCCGCGTCGCGCCAAACGGTTGAGCTGGCGCCCCGGCCGCGTCCGCGCCTATAAAACCCACCCCGGCGCTCGGTTGCCTTCCCCGTTACCTCCTCCGTACTGCGCCAGACTCGCCCGAGCCAGCCATTGCCTCCGGCGACCTCCCCGCAGCCCGCCAGTGCCGACCAAGAGCCACCGCCGTGGCCAACCCCTCTCCAGTCCCCCTCCGATCGATTCAAGCCCCAGATAGCTTCCTAGTGAGACCGTGAGCCTGGCTCAAGCTTGAACCGAGGGCCCGCGTCACCGGAGAGGCCAAATCGCGCTCACCGGAGTTCAAGAACTCGCCGGCGCGCGTGGACCGGGTAAACCCCTTCACCATTTCCCGATTCGTTGCGCGCATGGCCTCTGTGTCATCCCGTGAAGCTCCTCGTGCCCCTTAATTGAACTCTCCCGCCGTGGTTTGGCCGGAGCAGGCGTCGCCGTCGATCCCCGCCGCCTGTGTTCGTGGCCAGGGGAGCTCCGACCACCTCTGACGCCGACCCGCACATCGACGTGACCGTCGCGACCTCCTGAACATCACCGACCACCTCGCCGGACCGCCCTCGCCGCCGGTAAGCCGCGCCACCCTTTCTTTTCCCGCGGCTACTGTTTGAGTTAAGGGAGGGACTGCGGGTGAGAGGGAGAGAAATCCAGGGGGTTAAGTGAAAAGCCAGTGACTCAAGTGAATAGTGGCGTAAGGGTAGATCTGCGAAGTTTGATTCGGTGTAAACCCAGGGACCTCGGCGCAAACTGTTTTTCCAGAAAAACTTAATTAAAACCTGATTTAAATTCAAACAGAAACTTTAAAAACCTATAACTTCTGTTTGGTTTACCCAAATTTGGTCAAACTAATTTTGCCAGACTCTAAATAATGTAACCTGTCTAAGAAAAATATAAAACCCCATAAGTACTATAGAAAAATGTAAGGTCCTGATTTAATTACAGTTTGAACCAAAAGCTTAATAATAGCAAGAAAAATGGTTGTATTATTTAACTAAGGTTAGAAAAATTTGGAGAAGTTATTATCTACCTACTAACCTAGTTAAAAATATTAAACACCTCTGTCCACTCCATTTAAGTTAGTTTTACCCTTTCTTCTATAATATGCTTAAAGATAAGGAAAATAGAAAGTGTAACTTAATTAATGAACCAGAGAGTACTTCTATTTTTGTTAGGTTACTTGTTCAATAGAATTCACTGGAAAAATATATCATACCCTGGATTAGTACAAATTAAGTAAGGTATCTTTTATTTTAATAAAACAAGGATAACTTAGAAAAAACCTACAAAAATGACCCCAAGGTAAAAACACCCCCACCCTTGGGATAACTATTGATTTATCAGAAAGAACTTAGGAAAAATAAGAAATCTGCTGTTTGACATTTTTCAAATAGTAATGTAGTAGAAAGAGCCTTTTTGACATTAAACTTGAAAAAATCATAACTAATTAACCACCCCTTAGTTCCCTATGATTTTTAGCACAAAGACCTATTATTACCAGAGGATGCCAACAAAAATAACCTTTAGGACAGAACCTACCCCCAACTAGGAGGTGTAGTGTAAAGTGCCCCTTTTTGCCTAACTTTTGTTATTTTTGTTTAAGGCCTAACTTTTATACTTTAAGCCTCAAATTCTTAAAACAAGCTAAAATAGCCAGTGACAACCCACTGTAATTTTTACAGAATTTTTGGAAATTATTAAAACCCTGTTGTAGTTCAAACCTACCCTAGAAACCCTAAATGGGAATTAAGGAAAGGAAAAAAAAGAATAATATGAATTAAGGTTATCCTAAAACCTTTGTAATCTGTCCACTAAAATGTATCAAGGCAATACCAATCCACTATGTTATCCTAAAAGAAAACCTAAACTTAAAAGGTCGTAAGTCTATGTATCTATATATATATATACACCACTAGAAGCCCCGCATGACTAAGAAACCCTAAGTTACTTCTTAACTTAGTTCTCTACCATAATATTATTAAATCCTGCATAATTATGACATACATGTTCATTGCATTCGATAGACTGTAATCTTGCTGACGGAGAGTACATCCTCGTGCCGGAGCAAGGAGCTGCTCAGGAGGTAGCCCCAGATCCAGCACCAGAGCCAGCACCAGAGGACCTGTCTGCCACTGCTTTGGAAGGCAAGCCCCGGTTTTATGCATAACCTGTTATTTATGCTATTTTACTATACTTAATGATTGTAGGATTGATTGTGCACTTAGGTGTAGGAGTTGACTGAAACCCTAGTTGCATGATCTCAGGAATCCCATTGAGATGAATACTAGTATGCTAAGTCGAGTAGCTGCTTTATTAATCAGGAATCTCGGTAGAAGTCGAGTGATTTTTCTAGCACTCGCGCGAGGTCAGGAAATTGATTGTATCCACTTTCATATCATACTGATGCTGGTTTGTGACAACAATCCATGGGGATTGGTTGTTCACGAGATGAAAATTTGAATAAGGATTAAGGTGTGGTACCGTGAGTCAAGCGTTTGAACGTACTAAGCACATGCCGAGAAATATGGTAAATCGGTAAGCCTAGTACCTGATTGAACCTGGCAGTGGACTTTACCCCTCACGCGACCTGAGACGAGGTCTCCCATTCCGGTTATGGTGGGTACAAGTGCGGTCACTGCACGACGGCCAGTCGGGGTCAGTGAGGCATTGTACGCCAAGGCGGTGAGCCCTGATCTGCTGACGGGGAATCGATGGGGACGGTTGATGTGTGTGGGGACGGAGTGCCCCTGCATGTCGTGTGTTTAGGTTTACCTTGCAAGGATAAAAACTCGATTCGAATCGTCTGCTTCTCGCAGCTAATGAGACTGCTTGATCCATGCTGCTACATTGAGTAACAAGTGGAATGATGCGGAGATGATATAAGATGTTGATTGCTAAAATGTTTGCTACTTTGTATGAATAGATAGTACATTTTTAGCCTTAAGAGAGTCACACTTAACTTTGCCTAAGTTAAAATCTTGATTTAGAAACTCAGCTAGTGCTTTTGGCAACCAAACCCCACAGCCAAACAGGTGCATGTCTAGAGGTAGAGGAGTAGACTCCTCACACCGGGTAAGTCTAGCTGAGTATTAGTATACTCAGCCTTGCTTGTGGCATAATTTTTTTTACAGGTTCTCTGGAGGAGATGGTTGCTGGGATAACTTGGCCGTCCACCTTGCCACCGGGTTGGACTGTCGAGTGGGACCCTGCCTCGGCTGAGGAGGAGCATGAGGAGTGATGGGACAGGCTTCCCCATTTCTCCATTTATTTACCGTTAGTTTTATTTCCGCTGCACTTCGAACAACGATGGTTACCTTTGCAAAAACTCCGATGATGATGATGGTGATGTAATAATTTAACATGGTGACATGTATGGTTTTATGCTTTATTGTATTTGCTCTGTGACTCACCTTCGAGTGAGATTGTGGTACTTGATCCTGTCAGTGGCCGTGTCGGACTAGATCCGAGGGATTGACGGGTTATTCCCATTTAAGTGTGGTCTAGCCTCTAAGGCGGGGCTTAGGCACTTAAGTTGGAATAATTCGGGCAGTTCCGCCACAGCTGGTATCGGAGCTTGTACCACCACAGAGGAATCAATAAAATGTAAATACCATCAATTTTTCTAAATAAAATTGGATAGATATTAGGACGAGCAGGATAGACCTAGGACGGGAAGCCTTAGGTTACTAGAAGGGTAACTAGGTGGCTAAGTAACTAGGCCCTACAGGCCACTTTTACAGGATGGGAGTTCCTCCCTATTCCTTTTATCTTGTTGTGAGGTCGTTCAGGACGAGCATGCATGCATTCCTAATTAAGCAAATGGATAACTGAGTAAAAGACTTAAAAACAAGATAACAACCAACTAGGTCCCTAGTGCCTTTTTCCTTAACTAGAGAAAGGCTAAAAATTTGTTTTTCTTTTCCTTGTTCTTTTTATACTTCTTTTTCGTTACTTACGCTTAATCGTACATAGATGGCTTCCCATGGATCCTCCGATGACGAAAGTGCACTGGCCCACACTGACGGGCTTGCACGAGAGGGTTTTCCCCGCATTTTGTGGGAGGTACTTCAGGGGGCTGGATACACGGCACCCCCTCAGTACGCGGTGCAGCAGTTCGAGAAGCACCGGGTGCCCCGCTGTACGGTGAGGATGACTCTGGAGCCTCATCCCCTGCAGCCAGGCTGGCGCTCCTTGGACTCAGAGTCTTTCGGGTACCGGGCAGAGGACACGATCGAGGCGATCGCTCTGCATGGATTGACTACCTTCTGCGGATTCCATCCCTTGGAGCTGGCTACCCATCCCATTGGCTTGTTCCCCGCGGAGAATGAGGACGACCCGATGTGGAAGGATCGGGTGGAGCATGCCAAGGACATCTGGGCCATCTACCTAGGACAGACTGCGCACTTGACAGTACGGTGCATGAATGCTCTGTACCGTCTGCAAGTGATGCGCGGTGAGGCAATGTCCCATTTGATGGCGCTGCTGGAGGCAACAAAGATCACGCTGGACAACAGAGAGGAGCTCGTGGTTGATTTATCTCAAGAAATGGTGGAGAAGGATTTGCAGGTGGAACAGCTATCCACCGATATTCAGGAGTTGGAGGAGCTGGTAGGTACCAGGGAGAACACCATCGAGGTCCTCGAGGATCAGCTCATTAACACTCAGCAGCAACTTGCTGAGGCTAACGAGCACCTGGACATGCACCACCAGGAGATCCAGGACCAGGAGGACAACGAGGACGTTGACATTGAGGGAGGGGATGAGCCTGCCTCCAGTGTGGACACTGCTGGCTCGGGAAGACCACCTTCCCCCGAGTCAAGTGTTGCTTCGTTCGCTCACTAGGTGTCCAGGGTAGGCTTAGAAGTCGGACAGTCGGACTCCTCGCAGCTAGCTTAGCTTTTGCACCCTTGGGGTACTAGGCTAGATAGAGTTGAGTCATTTTGGAACAATTTGATGTAATCATGTTAAACTCTCTTGGGGGCTTGTTTGATGGATGCTATTATCAGTTTAAATTGGAAGGAAGAATTTATGCCTCTTAAAGAATCCCTTTTGTTGAAGTCAGATCTTTCATGCTGTTTTTAACTTTTCCCCATGATAAAATTTTAAGATTTGGAACTGTGGTGTTAAGTAAGTATGTGGTTTTTCAGATGGCCGGGAGGCAGCGTCGTGGCCAGAACGAACGCGTTCCTCCACCGCCGCCACCACCTCCCACTCTGCAGGAGCTCATGGCTCAGCAGAATGAGATCCTGAGGCAGCTGGCTCAGCGTCAGCCACCACCCCAGCATTATGGTGGTGGAGACCACCAGCGTCACCCCGCGGTGGCCACCTATCAGGAATTCCTCAGCACCCAGCCTCCACTATTCACAAGGGCGGAGGACCCACTTGACGCAGATGTATGGCTGCGAGTGGTGGAATCCAAATTTCCACTGCTCCATGGAGTTTGCTCAGAGGTCACCAAAGTCAGGTTCGCCACCCAGCAGCTTCGCGGACCTGCAAGGACTTGGTGGGATCACTTTCTTGCTATGCAGCCAGAGGATCGAGAGGTGGAGTGGAGGGAGTTTAAGGCAGCTTTTAGAGGACACCATATACCCGCCGGGATCATGGACAGGAAGCTCAATGAGTTTTTGGCACTCACTCAGGGCAACAGGACAGTGTTGCAGTATGCTCAGGCCTTTAATGACTTGTGCCAGTACGCGGGATATCATGCAGATACAGATGAGAAGAAGAGGGATAGGTTCAGGAGGGGGCTCAGCACTAAGCTCCGGGATCGTCTCAACACCGTCAGGGCCAACAGCTACAATGAGTTGGTCAACATGGCTATCTCCCAAGAGGACTGTATTACAGCTAGGCAGGCAGAGAAGAAGAGGAAGACCCCCGTGGCAGGACCCTCAGCTCAGCCACAGCGCTTCAGGATTGTATCCGACACCCAGGGCAGGGGACCCCAGCAGCAGCAAGGGCGATGGGTAATTCGACCTCAGCAGCAGCAGCAGCAGCAGGCACCCAACCGCAACCAGTTTCCAGCTCAGAGGAATAATCAGCAGCAGCAGTACCGCCAAGCCAATGACAACAGGTGCTTCACTTGTGGCAACACTGGGCATTATGCCAAGAATTGCCCCAGGAACCAGCAGAGGCAGGGGCAGAATGTCAATCAGAACCAAGGCAAGAGGCAGAAGGTGCAAGTGAGGCAAGGCAGGCTAAACTTCACCACCATGGCTGATATTCCAGAGGGAGCACCCGTCATGACTGGTATCTTTACAGTTTTGAATTATCCTGCTATTATTCTATTTGATTCTGGTGCATCACATAGTTTTATCAGTGCCAAGTTTAGTGCCAAATGCCAGTTGCCCTTTCACCACACCGATGGGGGCATTACAATTTCAACACCAGGAGGCAGGGTTGCCACCTATCAAATCAACAGACACGTGCCCATAAAGTTTGGTAGTCTAATAATTAAAACCACCCTCCTCATTTTGGGGTTGGATAGTGTGGATATTATATTGGGAACTGACTGGTTAACCAGGCATCGAGCAGTTATTGATATTGCAGCCAGGGCCATTGAGGTGCACTCACCAACCTGTGGTGAAACTACATTATATTTGCCCGATCAGGGATGCACCCGTTCTTGTGCTTTCGTTATGATAGATTCCCCAGTGGAAAAGATCCCAGTGGTCTGTGACTACCCAGATGTTTTCCCAGATGAATTGCCAGGAATGCCACCTGACCGAGATATTGAGTTCGCCATCGAATTGCAACCCGGGACTGCTCCTATCTCCAAGAGACCCTATAGGATGCCTCCCGCGGAATTGGCAGAATTGAAGAAACAATTGCAAGAGTTGTTGGACAAGGGGTTTATTCGCCCAAGCACTTCACCATGGGGATGTCCAGCACTATTTGTGAAGAAAAAGGATGAGAGTTTGAGGATGTGTGTTGACTACCGTCCTCTTAATGCGGTGACTATCAAGAACAAATACCCGCTGCCCCGTATTGATGTTCTGTTCGATCAATTGGTTGGAGCCAAGGTATTCTCCAAGATAGACCTTCGCTCAGGATACCATCAGATCAAGATCCGTGCCAGTGACATTCCCAAGACAGCTTTCTCTACCAGATATGGGCTGTATGAGTTTTTGGTGATGTCTTTCGGGCTGACCAATGCCCCGGCTTATTTTATGTACCTGATGAACTCAGTGTTTATGCCAGAATTGGATAAGTTCGTGGTCGTTTTCATTGATGATATTCTGGTCTATTCCAAGAATGAAGATGAACATACTGAGCACCTGCACATCGTGCTTCAGCGGCTGCGCGATCACCATCTTTATGCTAAGTTGTCTAAATGTGAGTTCTGGCTGAAGGAGATTAAATTCCTGGGTCACACAATTTCTCAAGAGGGGATATCTGTTGATCCTGAGAAGGTGCAGGAGGTGATGGATTGGAAACCCCCGACTACAGTGAAGCAAATTCGGAGTTTTCTGGGATTGGCAGGGTATTATCGACGATTTATTCCGGATTTCTCCAGAATTGCCAAGCCAATGACCGAACTGTTAAAAAAGGGAGTCAAATTTGAGTGGAGCCAAAAGTGTGAGGATGCCTTTCATACCTTGAGGCAGCATTTGACCAGAGCCCCAGTGCTGGCTCAACCTGACAACACCAAGCCATTTGAAGTTTACTGTGATGCTTCTGGTACTGGATTGGGATGTGTCTTGATGCAAGAGAACAGAGTGATTGCTTATGCTTCCCGGGCACTCAGGCCCCATGAGCAGAACTACCCTACACATGATCTAGAATTGGCAGTTGTAGTTCATGCTCTTAAGATATGGAGACACTACCTGATGGGAGCTCACTGTAACATCTACACTGATCACAAGAGTCTCAAGTACATTTTCACTCAGGCAGATCTGAACATGAGACAAAGGAGATGGTTAGAGTTGATCAAGGATTATGATTTGGAGGTGCATTACCATCCAGGGAAGGCCAATGTTGTGGCAGATGCCTTGAGCAGAAAGGCCCAGTGTAATTGTATGAGCATGGATGTAGGAGTGACCACCCTGTGTGATGAGTTGTGCAGATTGAACTTGGAAGTTGTTTCTGTGGGTGACCTAAGCTATATCTCGGTAGAACCCACGTTGCAAGAGCAGATCATAAGGGCACAGGTTGAGGATAAGGGTGTTCAGGTTATCAAAGATATGATCAAGCAAAAGGCAGAAAAATACAAGTGTTTCAGACAGGATAGCAAGGGAATTCTATGGTTTGGAGATCGATTGGTGGTTCCTAAAGACCCTGAGCTTAGAAAGAAGATACTAGATGAAGCTCACCTTTCCAAATTCTCCATGCACCCTAGTAGCAACAAGATGTACCATGATCTCAGATCTCTATATTGGTGGACTAGAATGAAAAGGGAAATTGCCAAGTACATATCTGAGTGTGATACTTGCCAGAGGATAAAGGCTAGTCACTTGAAGGCAGCAGGCCCTTTGCAACCCCTTCCCATACCATCTTGGAAATGGGAGGACATTTGTATGGACTTCATAGTGGGATTACCCAATACCTCCAGGCACCATGATTCTATTTGGGTTATCGTGGACAGGTTGACCAAGACTGCTCATTTCTTGCCAGTGCATACCACCCACAGGGCAGAGAAGTACGCTGAAATTTATATTGATCAGATAGTAAGATTGCATGGTATTCCCAAGACCATTGTATCTGACAGAGGAGCACCTTTTGTGGCACGATTTTGGGAGCAATTGCAAGAGTCACTTGGGACCCATGTCATCCGAAGCTCAGCTTATCACCCCCAAACAGATGGCCAAACAGAAAGGGTGAATCAGATTTTGGAAGACATGTTGCGAGCATGTGCACTACATTATGGAAAGGATTGGGACAAGTGTCTGTCTTTGGCAGAGTTTTCTTATAATAATAGCTACCAGTCCAGTCTGAAGATGGCACCTTTTGAGGCATTATATGGGAGAAGGTGTAGGACCCCACTGAATTGGTCTCAAGCAGGAGAAAGGGAAATTTTTGGGCCAGACTTGGTACTCGAGGCAGAGGCAAAGGTCAGGGTGATTACCAAGAACTTGGAAGCTGCTCAGGCTAGGCAAAGGAGCTATCATGATAAGAGGCGGAAGCCTCTACAGTTTGAGGTGGGAGATCATGTCTATCTTAAGGTATCACCCACCAAGGGTGTTCAGAGATTCGGGATCAAGGGCAAGTTATCTCCTCGCTATATTGGACCCTACGAGATCAAGGAGGCTTGTGGACCCGTAGCCTATCAAGTGGAATTGCCACCTCACATGTCGGCAGTTCATAATGTGTTCCATGTATCTCAGCTGCGGAAATGCGTTCGTCTACCCACTGAAGTACTCCCGGAACCAGACATTGAGATAGAACCAGATTTATCCTACCAAGAGTACCCCGTCAAGGTATTAGATCAAAAGGAGAGATCAACTCGGGCAAGGTCGGTCAGAATGTATAAGGTTCAGTGGAGTCACCATTCAGCGGAAGAAGCTACATGGGAGACTGAGGATTTTCTACGCTCTCGCTTCCCCGACTTTCTGCCCAAAGGAGTCGGTATGTAACCCCAAAAACCCCACCCCCACCTGCCCTTTGAATTCAATTATAAGAAAAACTTAGATAATAAGGATAGTCTAAGTTGTGGATTTAACTTCAGAAGGGCTTCCTTCTGAAGTTGCAAAGAGGATGACATTCGAAGAGCAGTTAACAAGAGAAACTTAAGTGTAAAGGAAAAGCAACACCAGCACACCTTCAAGCACCCTCCAAGGGACTCTACCTAAATCTCGGGGCGAGATTCCTTTAAGGAGGGAGGGCTGTAACACCCCAGGTGTTACTCAGGGTGTCCATACTAGAGTTTCCCCTTTTACCCATTATCACATGAAGATTGATTTGGGCAAAGTATACCCCACTTGGAATTCTAGGTCCTAGGCAAGTGTAATCCACTTTGGATGTCATGCCCTAGCTTATCATGCACATCTAAGTGGGGATCTTCCAAAACCCTAGAACAAAACCCCCATAGGCAATTATAACCCTAATTGAAGCCATGATCAAAAGATCATGTAAACATCATGATCATGGTTTGGGCCAAATACAAAGGTTGTAATATACTCAATAACCTACCATTAATAGTAAGGAAGTACCCCCAAAAAGTTTTCAGAAAGGTCCTAAAAAGATCACCAAAGGTTGAACACAAGGGAGAAATTCAGATTTTTGCCTAAGTCAAAAATCAACCCTTGAGCAAAGATCCCTCATGTTCACCTTGATCCCCTTTTCAAAACCAGTCGACCCAATTAACAAAGTGGCGCCAAATGAACCCTAGAATGCCCTGGAAAAGTTTGAACCCCAGCCGAAACCTTTTGACACGAGTTGGCACTGGTTTTGTCTCGGTTTGCACAGAGCAGACAGACAAGACTTGGCGCTACCATATCTCCTCAACCAGACCACATCTACCCTTGGAACTTACATGAACTAGGTAGCCCTAGGTGCAGGGAAGAAATCTCCCACGGGCGGTAGGGCAAGATTCGTACGCCTGGCCGCTCAGCAGAGCGAAGAACACGGGCAGAAGCAACGCGCCACGTGTTCGACGCGCTCTGAGCTCGCCAGAGCACGCCCGCGCGCGCGCCCTGCGTGCCCGCGTCGCGCCAAACGGTTGAGCCGGCGCCCCGGCCGCGTCCGCGCTTATAAAACCCACCCCGGCGCTCGGTTGCCTTCCCCGTTACCTCCTCCGTACTGCGCCAGACTCGCCCGAGCCAGCCATTGCCTCCGGCGACCTCCCCGCAGCCCGCCAGTGCCGACCAAGAGCCACCGCCGTGGCCAACCCCTCTCCAGTCCCCCTCCGATCGATTCAAGCCCCAGATAGCTTCCTAGTGAGACCGTGAGCCTGGCTCAAGCTTGAACCGAGGGCCCGCGTCACCGGAGAGGCCAAATCGCGCTCACCGGAGTTCAAGAACTCGCCGGCGCGCGTGGACCGGGTAAACCCCTTCACCATTTCCCGATTCGTTGCGCGCATGGCCTCTGTGTCATCCCGTGAAGCTCCTCGTGCCCCTTAATTGAACTCTCCCGCCGTGGTTTGGCCGGAGCAGGCGTCGCCGTCGATCCCCGCCGCCTGTGTTCGTGGCCAGGGGAGCTCCGACCACCTCTGACGCCGACCCGCACATCGACGTGACCGTCGCGACCTCCTGAACATCACCGACCACCTCGCCGGACCGCCCTCGCCGCCTGTAAGCCGCGCCACCCTTTCTTTTCCCGCGGCTACTGTTTCAGTTAAGGGAGGGACTGCGGGTGAGAGGGAGAGAAATCCAGGGGGTTAAGTGAAAAGCCAGTGACTCAAGTGAATAGTGGCGTAAGGGTAGATTTGCGAAGTTTGATTCGGTGTAAACCCAGGGACCTCGGCGCAAACTGTTTTTCCAGAAAAACTTAATTAAAACCTGATTTAAATTCAAACAGAAACTTTAAAAACCTATAACTTCTGTTTGGTTTACCCAAATTTGGTCAAACTAATTTTGCCAGACTCTAAATAATGTAACCTGTCTAAGAAAAATATAAAACCCCATAAGTACTATAGAAAAATGTAAGGTCCTGATTTAATTACAGTTTGAACCAAAAGCTTAATAATTGCAAGAAAAATGGTTGTATTATTTAACTAAGGTTAGAAAAATTTGGAGAAGTTATTATCTACCTACTGACCTAGTTAAAAATATTAAACACCTCTGTCCACTCCATTTAAGTTAGTTTTACCCTTTCTTCTATAATATGCTTAAAGATAAGGAAAATAGAAAGTGTAGCTTAATTAATGAACCAGAGAGTACTTCTATTTTTGTTAGGTTACTTGTTCAATAGAGTTCACTGGAAAAATATATCATACCCTGGATTAGTACAAATTAAGTAAGGTATCTTTTATTTTAATAAAACAAGGATAACTTAGAAAAAACCTACAAAAATGACCCCAAGGTAAAAACACCCCCACCCTTGGGATAACTATTGATTTATCAGAAAGAACTTAGGAAAAATAAGAAATCTGCTGTTTGACATTTTTCAAATAGTAATGTAGTAGAAAGAGCCTTTTTGACATTAAACTTGAAAAAATCATAACTAATTAACCACCCCTTAGTTCCCTATGATTTTTAGCACAAAGACCTATTATTACCAGAGGATGCCAACAAAAATAACCTTTAGGACAGAACCTACCCCCAACTAGGAGGTGTAGTGTAAAGTGCCCCTTTTTGCCTAACTTTTGTTATTTTTGTTTAAGGCCTAACTTTTATACTTTAAGCCTCAAATTCTTAAAACAAGCTAAAATAGCCAGTGACAACCCACTGTAATTTTTACAGAATTTTTGGAAATTATTAAAACCCTGTTGTAGTTCAAACCTACCCTAGAAACCCTAAATGGGAATTAAGGAAAGGAAAAAAAAGAATAATATGAATTAAGGTTATCCTAAAACCTTTGTAATCTGTCCACTAAAATGTATCAAGGCAATACCAATCCACTATGTTATCCTAAAAGAAAACCTAAACATAAAAGGTCGTAAGTCTATGTATCTATATATATATACACCACTAGAAGCCCCGCATGACTAAGAAACCCTAAGTTACTTCTTAACTTAGTTCTCTACCATAATATTATTAAATCCTGCATAATTATGACATACATGTTCATTGCATTCGATAGACTGTAATCTTGCTGACGGAGAGTACATCCTCGTGCCGGAGCAAGGAGCTGCTCAGGAGGTAGCCCCAGATCCAGCACCAGAGCCAGCACCAGAGGACCTGTCTGCCACTGCTTTGGAAGGCAAGCCCCGGTTTTATGCATAACCTGTTATTTATGCTATTTTACTATACTTAATGATTGTAGGATTGATTGTGCACTTAGGTGTAGGAGTTGACTGAAACCCTAGTTGCATGATCTCAGGAATCCCATTGAGATGAATACTAGTATGCTAAGTCGAGTAGCTGCTTTATTAATCAGGAATCTCGGTAGAAGTCGAGTGATTTTTCTAGCACTCGCGCGAGGTCAGGAAATTGATTGTATCCACTTTCATATCATACTGATGCTGGTTTGTGACAACAATCCATGGGGATTGGTTGTTCACGAGATGAAAATTTGAATAAGGATTAAGGTGTGGTACCGTGAGTCAAGCGTTTGAACGTACTAAGCACATGCCGAGAAATATGGTAAATCGGTAAGCCTAGTACCTGATTGAACCTGGCAGTGGACTTTACCCCTCACGCGACCTGAGACGAGGTCTCCCATTCCGGTTATGGTGGGTACAAGTGCGGTCACTGCACGACGGCCAGTCGGGGTCAGTGAGGCATTGTACGCCAAGGCGGTGAGCCCTGATCTGCTGACGGGGAATCGATGGGGACGGTTGATGTGTGTGGGGACGGAGTGCCCCTGCATGTCGTGTGTTTAGGTTTACCTTGCAAGGATAAAAACTCGATTCGAATCGTCTGCTTCTCGCAGCTAATGAGACTGCTTGATCCATGCTGCTACATTGAGTAACAAGTGGAATGATGCGGAGATGATATAAGATGTTGATTGCTAAAATGTTTGCTACTTTGTATGAATAGATAGTACATTTTTAGCCTTAAGAGAGTCACACTTAACTTTGCCTAAGTTAAAATCTTGATTTAGAAACTCAGCTAGTGCTTTTGGCAACCAAACCCCACAGCCAAACAGCTGCATGTCTAGAGGTAGAGGAGTAGACTCCTCACACCGGGTAAGTCTAGCTGAGTATTAGTATACTCAGCCTTGCTTGTGGCATAATTTTTTTTTACAGGTTCTCTGGAGGAGATGGTTGCTGGGATAACTTGGCCGTCCACCTTGCCACCGGGTTGGACTGTCGAGTGGGACCCTGCCTCGGCTGAGGAGGAGCATGAGGAGTGATGGGACAGGCTTCCCCATTTCTCCATTTATTTACCGTTAGTTTTATTTCCGCTGCACTTCGAACAACGATGGTTACCTTTGCAAAAACTCCGATGATGATGATGGTGATGTAATAATTTAACATGGTGACATGTATGGTTTTATGCTTTATTGTATTTGCTCTGTGACTCACCTTCGAGTGAGATTGTGGTACTTGATCCTGTCAGTGGCCGTGTCGGACTAGATCCGAGGGATTGACGGGTTATTCCCATTTAAGTGTGATCTAGCCTCTAAGGCGGGGCTTAGGCACTTAAGTTGGAATAATTCGGGCAGTTCCGCCACTGCTGCGGGCGACCGAAGTCCGGTGAAGATGATCTCGGGTCTCCGGTGAGGTTCTATCGGGTCCGAGAGCTTGGAAAGCTCCACGGGCCACTGGCGAAGCTAACCGAAGGGCAGGCACAACTTAGACGTGGCTGGAGTGAGCTGGTCGCGGTGGCCGAGGCTCGGGCGGTGATGGCGGGCGGAGGAAAGCTCGCCGGAGCTAAGGAGGGGCGTCTGGCTAGCGAGGGTGAGCACGGGTGTGGTGAGGCGCGCCCGGGGGAGATTTTAAAGGCGCGGGCGAGCGCGGCCGAGGGGAGGCTCTGACAAGCGCTCGGGGCGTGCGCGGGTGAGCGCCAGTTCGTGCTCTGGCGTTTGGCACAGCGTCGAGCATGAGGCAGCGCAGGGAGAGGTCGAGTTCAAGCGCGGATTGGCTCCAAATCTTTGAGATTATGGCCATGATCCCGTTGAGATATCTCTTCCCCTGACATTCCTTTGTCGTTTGTGTGTGGAGGCTTGTAGGTTTTGTTGACTGGATCAAAAGATAGAGAGGGGAGAAGTCGGGTTTGTCTCACTACCGAGCACAGAGAGAAGATCTCGGGTTTGACGTGTCCAGAGCACGCGTCCCAATGCCATCTTCTGGCATGAGGTAGAGAGGTTAGTTAGACACATTTTTGTCAATGGGAGCTGTAAGGAAAATGGACCCCGAGCCTTTTGGCTAATTGAGTTTTGGTGTTTGATGAACAACACAATCCGTGAACTAATAAGTTTTCTAGTGTTTGTGTTTGTAGTTCACAGGATGCAAAGAGAATTGGACCAAGGCAATGAGGATGCAACACCTCAAAAGAAGACATAAAAAGATGCATAGGAGTCCAATACTCAAGAACAAAGAAGCCCGAAGAAATCAGCGAAAAAATCCAAGATAAGGGCTGTCAGCCAGCGCCTGGTGGCGCACCGGACATTGGTGTCCGGTGTGCACCGGACTGTCCGGTGAGGCACCGGACAGTCTGCGCAGAGAGGCCGCAGACAGACGCTCTTTGGCTGTAGCGCCGGACTGTCCGGTGTGCACCGGACTGTCCGGTGTGCCAACGGGCAGACGGCAACGGTCGGATCCAACGGTCGACTGCCACAGGCACCAACGGTCGGCTGACGTGGCGTGCACCGGACACTGTACAGTAGATGTCCGGTGGTGCACCGGACTGTCCGGTGCACCCGACGACAGAAAGCTGCTGCTTTCTGTCCAACGGCTAGTTTGGGGTGTGGAGGCTATAAATACCACCCCAACCGGCCATTCTCATGTGTGGGAGCCCAAACAACATACCAAGGCATATTGTAGACATTTCCAAGTGCTCAAACACCCAAGTGCTTAATAGAATCACTCGGTGATTAGCGTAGGTGCTTTGCGAAGTGCTTAGGTTAGTTAGACCGCATTAGCGCTTGCTCTAGGCGAATCCTAGTTAGTTGAGTGAGTTTAGACAAACCACACAACCTCTCGGCTCTTGCGCGGGCCGTTGTAATTGTACCGAGTGGGGTGAGAGTCTTGCGAGACCGTGACAACCGTGTTTGTGTCACGGCCACCACCGTGTACCGGAGGGAACGAGGCCCGCGGCGTTTCGGCCGGAAGCTCGATAGTGGAGACGACGGGGAGCGTCCGAGAGGAGCCGGAAGCGGAGCACCACTTGCGCGTGGAGAAGGCCCGCGGCTCTCTACGGAGTTACTCGACCGAGGTGCTTGGCCCTCGCATGGGCTTCCCTTTGCGTAGGGGCACCAACGAGGATTAGTCGGGACCTTGCGCGGTTCCGGATACCTCGGTAAAAATACCGGCGTCATCCACGAGAGTTTGCTTCTCTACTTTCCTCTTTAAGTTTCCGCATTTATATTAAGCATTTAAGTTTCAATCTTGTATTCATGCTTATATAGTGTAGATTGAAACTTAGCCATTGCGGTAGAGATAGCAACACTTAGACAAAACCTAGTTTGAACATTCTAGTTTGATTATTTGCATAGGTTTTGCTCTAAAGATTTATTTGTGGCCTAGTTTAGCGAAAGTTTTAGAAGTCCTAATTCACCCCCCCCCCTCTTAGGCGTCACCCGTTTCCTTCAAGTGGTATCAGAGCCCGGTTTGGCTCATTTGAAACGCTTTAGCTTCACCGCTAAAAGAGCCGACGCTTTTTGGAGGAAGGGATGGATACCCATAGGCCACCACACTTCGACGGCACTAACTTCCCATATTATAGTGCTAGAATGGCTTGTTACCTAGAGGCTGTTGATCTAGGTGTTTGGAGAGTCACTCGTGATGGGATGAAACCCCTCAAGAATCCCGAGAAACCCACCACGAGTGAGGAAAAAGAAATTCATTTAAATGCTAGAGCCAAAAATTGCTTGTATGAATCTCTTAGCATGGATATTTTTAATCAAGTATTTACCTTAAAAACTGCTTATGAGATTTGGCTAAAATTGCATGAGCTCCATGACGGCACATCCAATGTCCGTGAGCAAAAACATTGCCTTGTCTTAAATGAGTATAATTCTTTTGCTATGAAAGATGATGAGCTTGTTAGAGACATGTATTCTCGTTTGAATCTAATTATCAATGAGCTCAATTCGATTGGCATTAATAAGCTAGGTGATGCGGACATTGTAAGGAAGATTATCTCCCTGCTACCACAACAAAGATATGGGAGCATCATCACCATCCTTCACAACATGGAGGACTTGAGCAACATGACCCCGACCATTGTGATTGGGAAAATTGCGGCTTTTGAGATGTCGTGAAAAATGAGTCGGGGAGAGGAGCCAACATCCTCAAGACCATATGCTTTTGCATGTGATGAAAGGAAGGGCAAAAAGAAGGCTCCCACTCCAAGTTCCTCAAGCGAAGAAGAGGAAGAAGAAGAAAGGGATGGCGATGAAGATAATCAGCCATGCACATCATCCTCCGAGGATGAAGAAACAATCCGACGCGTCAGAAAGGTAATGAGGATGATCCGCAAGATTAATCTAATGGGTGTGCCCCTGCAGGTCGAGGATCTTCTCTTTAACATTGACAGGAAAAAGCAAAGGAAGAGAGGATGTTTCGCATGTGGGGAGAAGGGCCACTTCAGGGACAACTGTCCAAATATGGCCAAACCCAAAAAGGAGAGGAGCAAAGGCAAGGCGCTAACAAGTGTTAGAACTTGGGATGATTCTTCAAGTGAAGATGAACCTCCAAGGACGCGTAGCCACCGGTCCTCATCACGCTCATCACGGTCATCACACAAATGCCTTATGGCAAGAGGTAACAAAAGCATTCCATCTTCTAGTGATGAAAGTAGTAGTGATGATGAAGGTGAGGGAAAGCCCTCTGTAGATGAGCTTGCGGAAGCCGTAGAATTTTTCCAGGATGTTTGCACTAAGCAAAAAGCTCAACTTAAAACTTTGAAAAATAAGTTGATTAGCTCCCAAAATGATTATAAAGGTTTGCTAGAAAAATTTGAAACTTTTGCAAACTTAAATAGTGAGCTATCAACTAAAATTGAGCTATTAGAATCTAGTGCTCCATCCACTACTACCGATGATAGCCTTATTAAAAAGAATGAAAAACTTAAGGCTAAGTTAGATAGCTCCCAAGAAGCTATTGAAAATTTGCTAGAGAAAATGGAAATTCTTAGCATACACAATAATGAGCTAACTACTAAGCTAGAAAACATTGGTAGCACCCCAGCAGCATCTTTAGTTGAAATACCTGAAATAATTAAGAAAGATGCTTCTACTTCCTGCTTTGATTTAATTGATGATTCTAACTCCTGCAACCAAGTCGTTGTTGAGAATATTGTTGTAGAGAAATGTTCGGATGGGGTTGCAAAGGAAAATGAACAATTAAAGCAAGAAGTGGCTCGCCTTGGAAAGGCTTTGTATGACAAGAAAGGCAAAGCCAAACAAATCCGACCTCCACAGGATAACACCACTGCGGGAGTGAACAAGCCTGTAGAGGGAGAAACTGTGATTTGTAGGCTATGCCACATGGAAGGCCACAAGTCTTTCCAATGCAAGGTGATGACCGGGGATAATCGAAGGCAAAAGCTCAAGCAAAAGCCATCAAGCAAAATCTCCAGCACCTACATCAAAAAGGTGAACAAAAAGGATGCTACACCATATTTGATCAAGAAGAAAAAGAATGGAAAGGTGATAGCAATCAAGGCCAACAAGCAAGGCAACAAAGGAAAGGGAGCCAAACGCATCTGGGTGCCAAAGGAAATAATTTCAATTATGAAAAGCACCAAGAAGGTTTGGATCCCGAAAGGGAAGTGAGTGGTCCGAAGGACAACGGGAATTTGGAGACTTGGCAAAGTTGGGATGTATATCATGGGATACATCATATTAGATCAAGTTTATTGCCAAGTGGGTTAGTGAAAATTTTTGACCCAAATTTCCCACCCATGACTAAGGTAACTAGTTTTATTGTATTTCTTGTTTTTAAGATATGCGTATCAATTTACCTTTTATCTAGTTTACCTTTCTTGCCTAGTATTACATTTGTTATGTACTTTTGTTTAAAATCAGGCATACTAGGTAAATCATATGGTAGGATTGCTTGTTTTTTTTAATTCATATACTTAAGCAAACCTACATGGCTTAAAATGTTTAGTTAAAGCACGGCACATAGCTTTTATATCACTCCATAGTAAATGATGCATCAATTGAAAATTTTGATTTCTACAAAGTGTATCATTTAACTTATATGTGCCAAAGTTTGGATTATGGATAATTTGCCCCTCTTGATATCAAATCGAAGTGCATGTCTCCAACAAGTATTCAAAACTTGTATGCACATCTTCAGGGGGAGGTTACTCTATAATCTAATACTTTGAGACTAACACCTTTTCAAGTCTATTTCATGTGACAGTCTCATTGTAAGGAAAATAAGGTCCCCGGAGAAAGACAACAATCTTCCACTGCAAAATCTCCAAGAACTCTCATGTCTCTCAAGCTCACCATTGACTTTCAAATTGGTATCTTTTGAGACTACATTCAGTATCATTTACATGTCTTCTCCAAATATTTGATTAGACTATATTTCATATCATATGCTTCCATGTTGCTAAAAATGCATAAGTAGTTAACTCATATTCTGTTACCTATGCATAAGGGAAGTTAGTCTTTTCAAATCATGTCTTGCACCTCTAATTTTCATGCTTTTTCCTAAGTAGAGGATCTCTGTCAGGGGGAGTATTTCTTCATCTCTAAAGGGGGAGAAAAACTCTTTCTAAAGGAGAATACTCATTTAGGGGGAGTAATCTTTTAAGGACTCTTACTAGTGGTATCATTCTCATGGCTTAATTTAATATCCTTCTAGTGATATCTTTTGATACATTTCTTGTTGAGGGCAAGCTTTTATTTACTTCCTACATGCGTTTAATGTCTTCCTTTTCGGTGGTTGATGCCAAAGGGGGAGAAGTTTAGGGACCAAAGCAATGAAAACTATATCAAACACCAAACACCACCAATTTAAAATTTTATATCTGCAAATGGCTTTTCAAGTGGTTTTGGTTATTTGGTCCATAAATAGGAAGTAAGTGAATTATGGAGTTAGGGGGAGGCTTAAGTCCATAATTTCATATTGTGGGGACAATCATGCATCTTAGCAAGTAGATTGCATATTTTCACTCAAATACTTGTATTATTTGCTTGCTTTGGTTGTGTTGTCATCAATCACCAAAAAGGGGGAGATTGTAAGGAAAATGGACCCCGAGCCTTTTGGCTAATTGAGTTTTGGTGTTTGATGAACAACACAATCCGTGAACTAATAAGTTTTCTAGTGTTTGTGTTTGTAGTTCACAGGATGCAAAGAGAATTGGACCAAGGCAATGAGGATGCAACACCTCAAAAGAAGACATAAAAAGATGCATAGGAGTCCAATACTCAAGAACAAAGAAGCCCGAAGAAATCAGCGAAGAAATCCAAGATAAGGGCTGTCAGCCAGCGCCTGGTGGCGCACCGGACATTGGTGTCCGGTGTGCACCGGACTGTCCGGTGAGGCACCGGACAGTCTGCGCAGAGAGGCCGCAGACAGACGCTCTCTGGCTGTAGCGCCGGACTGTCCGGTGTGCACCGGACTGTCCGGTGTGCCAACGGGCAGACGGCAACGGTCGGATCCAACGGTCGACTGCCACAGGCGCCAACGGTCGGCTGACGTGGCGTGCACCGGACACTGTACAGTAGATGTCCGGTGGTGCACCGGACTGTCCGGTGCACCCGACGACAGAAAGCTGCTGCTTTCTGTCCAACGGCTAGTTTGGGGTGTGGAGGCTATAAATACCACCCCAACCGGCCATTCTCATGTGTGGGAGCCCAAACAACATACCAAGGCATATTGTAGACATTTCCAAGTGCTCAAACACCCAAGTGCTTAATAGAATCACTCGGTGATTAGCGTAGGTGCTTTGCGAAGTGCTTAGGTTAGTTAGACCGCATTAGCGCTTGCTCTAGGCGAATCCTAGTTAGTTGAGTGAGTTTAGACAAACCACACAACCTCTCGGCTCTTGCGCGGGCCGTTGTAATTGTACCGAGTGGGGTGAGAGTCTTGCGAGACCGTGACAACCGTGTTTGTGTCACGGCCGCCACCGTGTACCGGAGGGAATGAGGCCCGCGGCGTTTCGGCCGGAAGCTCGATAGTGGAGACGGCGGGGAGCGTCCGAGAGGAGCCGGAAGCGGAGCACCACTTGCGCGTGGAGAAGGCCCGCGGCTCTCTACGGAGTTACTCGACCGAGGTGCTTGGCCCTCGCATGGGCTTCCCTTTGCGTAGGGGCACCAACGAGGATTAGTCGGGACCTTGCGCGGTTCCGGATACCTCGGTAAAAATACCAGCGTCATCCACGAGAGTTTGCTTCTCTACTTTCCTCTTTAAGTTTCCGCATTTATATTAAGCATTTAAGTTTCAATCTTGTATTCATGCTTATATAGTGTAGATTGAAACTTAGCCATTGCGGTAGAGATAGCAACACTTAGACAAAACCTAGTTTGAACATTCTAGTTTGATTATTTGCATAGGTTTTGCTCTAAAGATTTATTTGTGGCCTAGTTTAGCGAAAGTTTTAGAAGTCCTAATTCACCCCCCCCCCCTCTTAGGCGTCACCCGTTTCCTTCAGGAGCATTAGGATTTGAGCTAAGGATCAAGGTGAACGTGCTCGGTTTTGGTTCAAAGGCTGAAAATTCAGAAATCTGAATTTCAGATTTCCCCATTGAACCTCCACTTGAAAGGCTTGTTTGGAGTTTTTAACAAACTATTTTGGCCAAGCTTTCCAAATCTTTATTGTAGATTATTTAGTGTACTTCAATTCTTATAATTGGCCTAAGCCATGATTTCATGTTTTTCATGGTCTTTCATCCCTTTTCTTCTTTTCTACTTAAATGGCTTATTTAGGGTTGGTATTAGAGTTTCAACATTTTTCCTCTTTTTGAAAATCTCAATTGCTTTAGACATGATTCTCTTAGACTCAATTTAGTGGATCTTTTATTTTTAAGTTGATTTGATGCTTCTTGCTCAATTTTGCTTACATGAAATGATGGTTCTTGAGTTAGCACTGGGAAAAAACCCTAGGTGACACTGGGGTGTCACATAGGTTTCGTCCTACAGTCAACATTTCCTCTCATACCGCTTCTGTCACACCGGGATTTAAGAGATAAAGCGAGGTGCATCTCATACTTGCGCCAAAGATGACAACATATATAATAACAAAGTGTATAGAGATAAATGTCACAATCACATCAGAGTACTTATTACATAGCGGAGGTCTTACAAAAATAAAAGATAAATGTAAAACGAACTAAATCCATCCTTGGCGCCAATAAGTCAACTAGGAGACGCCACCTAGATCAGATCAAACTCTTGTTGTGTGGCTCCTCTTGAACCACCTGTTTTTTTTTCCTATGGGGGGTGTGAGATAGCAAGGGTGAGCTCACACATGATCATAGCTCAACAAGTTGTGGGGAAACCAGTGGGCATGAACTCACCAAAGGTGGGAGTTCATGTGATGTGTAAGGATGATCAACAACAGGGTTAAAGCTGAGCATTGCTTTTTAATAATTGGTCAAATTTTATTAGCAGTTACTAAGTGTAAGTAAATACCAAACCATAATACATAATAGAACAAAATTAATAAATAATCCCATGCAAATGCAAATGACAAAATTGAATTTAAGTTACATAAATTAATCATTTGAGTGTCTGAGTCGCTCATGACCGTGAGCACGACTAGTATATCAGTTTTACACTCTGCAGAGGTTGTACCCTGTACCCACAAGTCATGTTACCCATCTGCCAAGAGACGGCCAATCCCATACACCTCTACCGAGGAGGCGAGGCAGGGTAACACTACGAGGCCTTTACAAAGTTCCACTAGCTTTAGAAAACCCGCTACAGTTTATGGGAAGAGCACTTGCAAGAATCCCCCGTTTGACCGCCATCGCAGCAAAATCAACCCGAGAACCTCCCTGCATGCAACTCCCCTACTGCCCTTGCCCCTTTCGGGTAAGGTAGTCTTCCACTAGCTTTCCTAATTAGTTAGCCAAGGGGTCTCATTCCTCCCTTGTGGTGGCACATTTTCTCGGGTGGTTCTTCATGTTCCCATTAACATAGTGATCTTATCATGAACATAAATAACATAACAAAATAATTGGAACATGGATGTAATGAAATATTAACCCAAAACCATATAAAGAATTAGCAAAACTACCCAAGTGATTCAGGGGTAAACAAGGTAAAAAGGATAAACAAACTAGGGTGACCTATTGGGTCCCATCAAAATTAACCTATGCAGATCATTATGATTAATAAGAACATGACTGGGTAATAAGAAGTGATCAAGGGCACAACTTTCCTTCAACGAGCTCCTGCTTAGTAGTCTCTACCAACTGAACCCCCGGATCCTCTGTGGCTTGCTCGTCTACTCGCATCAATACAAACATACATAGTATATAGAGGAAATTAACATCACACCAAACATGTAAACAAAATACATAATATTAATTTACACATTAAAATAAGATTCTAGGAACAGGAATCATTAATTTTGGAGTTCTAGATTTTAAATTATGAATTTCCTAGGATTTATGTATTTAATACAAGATTAAGTACGAGAGAAATTTTATTGTGTCTTTCATGTCAAAATAGTGGCACTATTTGATAGACAATAATATTACAAAATTATAGAAACTGGAATAGATTAATTTGGACTTAGCATGAATTTTCTAGAAATTAAACAAGTTCTAACATTTATTTATACATTAAAAATCAATTTCTGTTATTAATTTCCTATTTTCCTTAGTCTCTGGATTCGGCGTCAATTTCTAGAGAAGGCAAGGACTTTGGCGCAAATATTACCATGACTCAGGCTAACACAATAAGGGGACCGCAGGTTATTTTAATCAAAATCCGAGGGCTCTTTTATAAAGTTACCACAGTGAAGGGTTATTGGGTGTTTCTGCTCGCCCGATCCATAATCTACGGCTACGATTAAATATTCTCCTCAACGAACCGGTTCACAACGTTACCCCTCAGATTAGAGATCTGCGGCCATGATCTAAAACACCAGCGACCCAATCAGGACCATCCATCCTACGATCTACGGTTCTACCGGTACCCTGAAACTAGGGTACCCCTTACTACTGTATAAAGACGCAGTACCCACGCGACTATCTTTAGTCGCGTGGTAAAAGTGTTGTATGTGGGACCAGGCCAAAACTCGCCCCAGCCTCGGGCGTATACTCTGGGCCAGCTACAACGCCTGACCCCACCACATGGGCGGGTCCGGGCCTGCCACGTGTCCAGAGAGAGTGATATACTCTGAGGCGTCAACAATGAGTTCGGACCCCCATGGGAAAGTGCCGGACCCCTGGATATACAGTCCGGACCGCCAAGATTGGTCCAGGACCCCCACGTGTACGGACCGGACCCCTAGAATGGGATCCAGACCCCTCCGTATGTGGTCTAGGCCACCCACAGTGGGGTCCCAAGGTTCTAGGACAGAACACACCCGGGCCTTAATCAGGGCCGAGGCGGGGGTCCAGAGCCGACACGTGTCCAGACATGGTCTGGTGGGATCCGGATCTATGTGCATACACTCCTGCTCCCTGCTCAGGCGGAGACCTGATGCTACCACGTGGCATACTGCGCATGGCAAAAGCCAACATGCGGAACTTGACATGACGCCTCTGGGCTACGCGCGCCTTCGCATTCATTACGGATAAGATGTGTGCCTGTCCATTACACTGACAGGCGGCATGCTCAGTCCACGATACGTGGGCCGTGCATTTTCTCAAACGTTACCATAGCAAGGGCAATGACCCACCATTACTCTCGCGTTACCAGGAAAAGGGTAACGACCTATCAATATTGCATGGACTATAGTCATCATGACTCCCGCTGATTACTCATGCGTTACTCTGTCAGCATTAGTTATTCACATAGTGTATTTCTTCCATTATGCTCCTGGGCCCGCATGTCGGGGCTCAGCATCCTTGTATGTGCCTCCCTTAAACTATAAAAAGGAAGGCTCACAACGTTACAAGGGACAGATTCACACACACTCAGACACATACTCAATACAACTTACATAGTGGAGGTAGGGTATTACGCTCCGGTGGCCTAAACCACTATAATCCCTCGTGTCCTCTTATGTTCATCCCGAATTCCCCAAACAGGCAACCGCTTAGGCCCCCTCCTCATCTTAGGATTAGGGCGGGTGCATTCCGCCACCCGGCCGGTGGATTTTCCCCACCGCCATTTGGCGCGCCAGGTAGGGGGCTTTGGCTTTAGGTTTTTTTGTCTGTTTTCTTGCTCGACGGGATGGTTCAGGTCGTCGAGCACCGTGACTTGGCCCCTGAGGACTTCCTGATGGAGGAAGGGGCACCGTCTTCCGTGCCACGGGGTTCTTACTGCCCTGCACCCGATGCTGCTGCTATGCACGCTGTGCAGCAGCACACGCCCGTGCAGTCGTATAGGGCTCCATCGAGGGCCGCTCTTGGTGGGGCGTTGTCTGCATCTAGGGAGTTGCTGCGTAACCCTCCAAGTTCCATGGCTTCGTCGGGGGCCATGAGGCAGTGGCGTGAGGATGTTGACCGTCTCCTTGGCATGGCCCATCCTGGCTCTGTTAGGTCCAAGCCACGATCATTCCAGCGTCAACGCGAGGCATCAACATCTGTGCGTTCACCCTCAATGAGGGGTGCACGGACTGACGACTTGCGGGCAGAGCTCAACCGCAGGCATGCGCGTGAGGATGCTCGAGTCTCTCTAGAGGACGACCTATGGGCAGAACTCAACCGCAGGTGTGCGGGTGAAGATGCTCGAATCTCTCTAGAGAGGGCGCGTGAGCGCCGGCAAAACTTCGAGGGTTGCAACCTCGATCAAGACTTCACTGCAAGGGACACCCGAATCAAGGCGGGTGTCCCATTGGTCGGCGTGGGCTGTGCCGCGCTAGCGGATCATCTCCGCGCGACGACTTGGCCACCCAAGTTCCGGCCACACCTGCCGGAAAAGTACGATGGTACATCAAACCCGTCGGAATTCCTGCAGGTCTATGTCACCGCCATTACGGTAGCTGGTGGAAACACTACTCTAATGGCAAGCTACTTCCATGTAGTCTTGACCGGGCCAGCCCAGACCTGGCTCATGAACCTCACCTCGGGGTCAGTCTACTCCTGGGAAGAGCTCTGTGCACGGTTCACAGCGAACTTCGCCAGTGCTTATCAGCAGCATGGCGTGGAGGCTCATCTCCATGCAATGAGGCAGGAACCCGGGGAGACTCTCCGGGCTTTCATCTCCCGCTTCACCAAGGTACGGGGGACTATACCTTGCATCTCCGATGTCTCCATTATCACTGCTTTCCGACAGGGGGTACGTGATAAGAAGATATTGGTGAAACTGGCGACGCATGACATGGAAACCGTCACTACGCTCTTCACTCTGGCCGACAAATGTGCCAGAGCTGCTGAGGGCCGTGCATGGCACTCGGCACCACACACTGGAGTTACCCAGACGGGTGGCTCAGGTGTTGCCACCCAGGGCGGTGGCAAGAAGAAGAACCGAGGCCATGATAGGCCGCAGTCTGGTGCTCCGGTCGCCGCAGCTGCGGCTGGGGGCCGGGACGAGCGCGAGAGTGGCAAGCACCCACGACAATAGGGAATTGACAGTGGGTCATGCCCTGTCCACCCCAACAGTCGCCATAGCACCTCGGAATGCTAGGAGATCCTGAAGCTAGTGAAGCTCATCAGCGAGCAGCGCAAGCAGGCCTCCAAGGATGGCTCGCTGCCTCGACACCGTCCTGGCAAGGAGAAGGTCGACGAAGGTGACGTAGCCGCGGGAGAACGGGACCTCGGGTATCAAGCCCCCGAGCAAGTCCTCAAGGAAATCCTCACTGGAGACTCCGACTCTGGTGATGACAACGATCGCCGCAAGAAGCTGTATGTGATGTACGGCGGAAGCTGGGAGCTCACCTCCCGTAGGAACGTGAAGTCTCTGCGCTGAGAGGTCCTTTCGGCGACCCCATGGTCCTAAAGGCAGCCCCACATCAGCGATGGTGGAGCACCATTATCTCCTTCGGGGCATCCGACTGCCCCGAAAACATGGTAGGGGCTGGTATACTACCACTCATCACCGCCCCTGTCATCGCCAACATGAAGCTGCATCATGTCCTAATTGATGGTGGGGCTGGGCTCAACGTCATCAGCCATGCTGCGTTCAAGCAGCTGCAGATCCCAGGATCTCGATTGGGACCCTCTCGCTCGTTCTTTGGAGTGGGCCCTCAACCGGTGTATCCCCTTGGGAGCATCGCACTCCCGGTTACATTCGGGACGGAGGAAAACTTCCGCACTGAGAACGTCCAGTTCGACGTTGCGGAGGTTAACCTCCCTTTCAATGCCATCATTGGCAGGCCGACCCTGTACCGGTTCATTGCCATTGCCCATTATGGGTACTTGGTCCTCAAGATTCTATCCCCTACTGGGGTTCTCACCATGCGGGGCGACCGCCCCGCTACGCTTGTAGCTGTCGAGAAGTTGCACGCCCTGGTGGCAGAAGCCGCTCGCCCGGATGACAGGGGGAAGGACCCCTCGATGTCCTGCACCAAGACGCCTGCCAAGGTGCCTAAGGTGCAACCATCTGGAGCAGACGGCGTCCCCGTCAAGACCTTCCAGCTCAGCGGGGATTCCTCCCAGACCACTCGCATCACGGGTGATCTGGAGGAGAAATAGGAAATCACGCTCATCGCCTTCCTCTAGGCAAATGCCGACATATTCTCATGGGATCCATCGCAGATGCCTGACATCCCCAGGGAGGTGATCGAGCACCAGATGAAGATCCACCCTGATGCTAAACTGGTGAGTCAGAAGCCTCAAAGACAGTCCATTGAGCGGCAGGATTTCATCCGTAAGGAGGTCTGGAAGCTGCTGGACGCTGGCTTCATCGAAGACGTCCATCACCCAGTATGGCTGGCCAATCCAGTCATCGTCCCAAGGCTAACGACAAGCTTCGGATGTGCATTGACTACACTAGTCTCAATAAGGCCTATCCAAGGACCCATATTCACTCCCACGAATAGATCAAATCGTGGAATCTACCTCCGGGTGCGACCTCTAGTCCTTCCTGGATGCTTATTCTGGTTTCCATCAGATCTAGATGTCTAGGCAAGATAGGAAGCATACCGCTTTTGTAACTGTGGATGGGCATTACTGTTATGTTGTAATGCCTTACGGTCTGAAAAACGCCTTGCCAACATTTGTACGGGCGATGAGTAAGACTTTTGGTGACCTGATTATGGACAGGGTAGAGGTATACGTCGATGACATCATGGTCAAGACTAAGAGAGGGTCGACCGTAGTGGAATATTTAACCCTAGTCTTTGACAAGCTGCGGGCAACACACACGAAGCTAAACCCGGACAAGTGCATCTTTGGTGTCTCCGCAGGGAAGTTGCTGGGGTTCTTGGTTTCGCACCGGGGCATTGAAGCAAACCCAGAGAGGATCAAAGCAATAGAGACAATGAGGCCTCCGGCCCGAATCAAAGACGACCAGAAGCTTATGGGGTCACTGGCCGCCCGTAGCCGCTTCATCTCAAGACTTGCTGAGAGGGCACAACCCTTCTTCAAGCAATTGCGGAAGTCCGGGCCATTCTCTTGGACCGAAGAGGCAGAATGAGCCTTTCAAGAATTGAAACATCACCTTGTGTCCCTACCAATACTGGTAGCTCCAGAGCCAGGGGAGCCATTGTACTTATACATTGCAACGACTACAGAGGTGGTGAGCATGGTGATGGTCGCCGAAAGGACGGCACAAAATCCCCAGGGGAGTCAGAAAATTCCCCTAGGAGAAGGTGGTGGTCCAACCACCACGATGCTGACGGACGGCCAGGAGTTTGAGCACTTGGGACCAACCGCAGGGGTCCGAACCATCCAGAAGCCAGTCTACTACGTCAGCGAAGTCCTCCATGAGGCAAAGGCCAGGTACCTTGAGACGCACAAGCTTATCTATGCTATACTTGTTGCGTCCAGGAAGTTGCACCACTATTTTCAGGCACACAGGGTTGTGGTGGTGACCTCTTTCCCGTTAAGGACCATCCTCCACAACTCTAACGCCACAGGCAACATCGCCAAGTGGGCCGCGGAGCTTGCTGAGTTCCAACTGGAGTTCCAGCCTCGCCACACTGTCAAGAGCTAGGTCCTGGCTGACTTCATCGTGGAATGGACCCCTCCAGCAAGCGTTCCTGGGGGTTCGATTTCCGATACGGACCCCACACCTGCGGAGCCCAGGGCTCCGGTCTTCACCGAGCCCCACTGGACGCTCTTCTTCAATGGATCCGCCCGTCAACAGGGTGGCAGGGCTGGAGTGGTCCTCATCGACCCAACCGGAGATCAAGTGAAGTACATGGTGCACCTTGAGTTCAAGGCTACCAACAACATGGCAGATTATGAAGCACTGATCTTCGGCTTGTCTGTGGCCCTATCCCTAGGGATCTGCCAGCTTCTTGTGAAGGGGGACTCCCAGTTGATTATCAAGCAGGTCCGCGAAGAATGTAGCTGCAACGAGCCCAGGCTCATAGCTTACCTCCTCCACGTAAGGAAGCTGGAAAAGGACTTCATTGCCCTGGAACTACAACATGTTCCTCGGACTAACAACTCAGCAGCAGATGAACTCTAAACGAGGGCATCAACTTGGGCACCCGTGCCTGAGGGCGTCTTCGAAAGACGGCTGCTGAGACCTACCTACAGCCTGCCGAACCGGGCGAAGGGGGTGAGACTAGCACCTCGAAGCTAGCGGTCCCGGTGGTGTTCCATCTACACAACCCACCTAGGATTGTGTGTGCTACAGAGGGTCCTGCCAACCTCTTAGCACCACAGCCAGTAGCTCAGAGTGGTCCCGATGCATGGATCTTTGAGATCTGGGACTACCTGAATGAGAATATCCTTCCTAAAGATCATGTGTCCGCAGAGCGCATAGTGCGGTTGGATAAACGATACACGGTGGTAGAAGGGGATCTATACCGTCGTGGCGCCAACGGCATTCTCATGCGGTGCATCACCCAGGAGGAGGGCCGTGAGCTACTCGCAGAGATCCATGGAGGAGAGTGTGGAAGTCATTCATCATCCCGCACACTGGTTGGTAAGGCATTCCGGCACTGCTTTTACTGGCCAATTGCTCTCCAGGATGCACCTGAGTTGGTAAAGTCCTGTGAAGCATGTCAGTTTCATGCAAAGCAGATACACACACCGGCTCAGGCTCTGCAAATGATTCCACCCTCCTGGCCATTCGCCGTATGGGGGGTGGATACCCTAGGGCCATTCCCCAGGGCTGTCGGCGGGTATCGTTTCCTCTTCGTCGCTATCGACAAATTCATAAAGTGGCCAGAGGCTACCCCTGTGGTCAGTATCACCCAAGGTGTTGTTGTTACTTTTCTCAAGTCGATTATTTGCAGATTTGGGGTCCCAAGCCATATCATTACGGACAACGGGACCCAGTTCAAAAGTTGGCTCTTCCAAGAGTATTGCGAGGGCATCGGCACCCAGTTCTGCTTTGCGTCTGTGGCTCATCCCAAGAGCAACGACCAAGCTAAGAGGGAAAATGCAGAAATCCTTAGGGGACTCAAGACATGCACCTATGACTGCTTAAAAAAGCATGGTGCAAATTGGGTCAATGAGCTTCTGTCCGTACTATGGGGGAACCGGACCACACCCAGCCGAGCTACCGGGGAGACCCCGTTCTTCCTGGTCTACGGGGCCAAAGCCTGCCATCCCCCAGAAATCATTATGGGCTCCCCACGAGTCCAGTCTTTCGATGAGTCTATGTCGGAACAGCTACGGCGTGAGTTCGTGGACTTCATCGATGAACGCAGATGGCAAGCGACGATCCGAAATGCACGGTACAACCAAGCGCTTAGGCGCTACCACCAACGGTTTGTGCATAGTAGGGAGCTCAAGGTCGAGGACCTGGTCCTAAGGCGAGTACTGAACCGAGAAGGGCTCCACAAACTCTCCCCCAGTTGGGAAGGACCCTTCAAGGTGACGGAAATATGCCGACCCGGGTGTGTCCGCCTTGCCACAACAGAAGGAGTACCTCTTCCCAATCCCTGGAATATAGAGCATCTCTGTAAGTTCTACCCATAGAAGCAAAACCGGGGGTTGAGTTTTCTTCCTTTGTAACTAGGTTGCACATATGTGTACGTCAATCCGGTGAGGTCTGCCCTCGTAAGCCCGGCATGTTGGTCTACACCCATGTATATCAAGTTATAAGGAAAAGATTTACCCCCCAGATGTGCTTTTGTGATGGTTTTATTCTACTTCAATTTACAAGCATTATTTTTTATCTAACCCATCCATACAGTTTCCCACCCTTGCTGGTATGATGACATCCGAATTGAGTAGCCAGACTTGCAGTTCAGGACCCCTCTACTGCTACAGGAGGTCCAGCAACCTGCGGACCAGTTCTAGAGATTGGGCGCTCGCCTCCTGGAGGGGTCTGGAGTTGTGTAGCCGCTTAGCATGGTTCTGTACCCTAAGCCAGCACGCTCCACCACTCTGCAACGGGCACCCTAGTATTTGGAACTGTGATCCTGTGGGTCCAGGCATACGACTTGGCTTCCCAAGCTAAAACCTGCAGGTCCTGTTGCATGAATCAAAGGTTGGCCGATACCAGACGATGTGTCCTATGGGTGTGCTCCTAACACTTCAAACCCGAAGCTGTGTGCAGGTCCAGGTCCTAGTCCAGTAGTAGGTAGTCTCAAACTGTAGAGACTACCTCCTAGGGGCCGGACCACCAATTTTATCTTTGGTATACTAGTACCCAGCCTCAACAAATCGAGCCTACCTCCCGGGGGGCCAAGTACCAAGGGGAAGTTGATGACGCTACACACAGCAAGGACAAATGACATACAGATAAGTTTAAGTTCCAATGCTACCTCATTAGCAGTTCTTAGAATATCTTACAAAATCAAAAGTTATTACAGCCGCTTCCCAGCGGAACCCTTGCTTTGTCTCTACAGGTCGTCAGCTGGATCACGCTAGAAGCGCTCAGCCGCCAGCTCCACGACGTCTTGTACACTCTCCCGGGCGGCGTCTTCTGTGGCGGCTACCGGACCAGCGATCACCGGCGCCAAGGATATGGCAGGATCGTGACTCCGGAAGCACGTCAGGACGTATTCAACCAGCACCCGGCAGAGCTTGCCGCCCTCTGCCTCTAGGTGGGCCCCGAGAATCTGATCCAGGTGCCGGAGGCGATCGACGACATAGTCCAGCATCGGGAGCGCATCAGAGATCGACGTTGGCAGCTCCGACACTGGGATGGGGCTCATCCCTAGCGGCACCAGTGTCGTGCTTGCCTCGCCGGCCCACGCGACAATGAGCTGGACCCCAGCGTGGTGCTCTGCCTGGAGATCTTCAAGGGCCTTCTTGGTGGCCTCCACCGCCTGGGGACCCGGCACCGCCTGCGCCGCGTTGAACTAGCGGATCTGCTCCTCCAGCTTCCTTTCTTTCTCCTCTGCCTCGAGCTCATGCTCGGCCAGCAACTCGCCCTACCGGGTGAGCATTTCTTCCCTGAAGACGAGATCTGTCTCCCGCATGTCCAAGGACTGCTCCTTCACCTTAAGGTTCTCCTCGGCAAGGGCGGCGTCACTGGCCTTGCCCTCGAGCTCTTGCTGCCAATTTTGCAGCCTCTCCACAGCCTTGACCTGCTGGGCCCACTGGGCTTCCAGAGTCTGGTCTAGGGCGCTCAGCTTGGCCTGGTACTCTATTGTGAGGGCCTCCCACTGGGTCACCGCCTCCTCCCTCCTGGTCACCTTCTTCTCCCTTCGGGACGCCTCCAGCTCCCTGGCGCACAACCTCTGGAGGTCCCTCTTGTACTCCTTGCGGTCTCGCTCGAGTTGGGACCGCTCGGAGATGAATTGTCAGGACGCCATCCTGGTGTGCTCCTCCAGTTGGGTGCGCCAGTCGTTGAGGCGCTGGTGCTCAGCCTCAAGCACCGCCCACTCCGGCAAGATTGCTGCCCTAGTGTCACTAAGGACCTGGTGGCCACGGGACAGCATGCGAGGGAGGGGACTGGCACCGCTTCTTGCTCGGCACCCGACCGGAGTCGCCGCCCAAACACCACCTCCATCTCCACCAGAGCAGGCGGGGGGTTGGAGCTGGACGTGCCTTCTACGTCACCCCTAGTGTCGGGAGTGGGCGCGGATCCCATAGCTGGGACCTCCTCCACCGCTGCGACGCCACCCGACGCTGGTGCCGCTGCCGTCGGATCCCCGGCTAGGGCATGGGAAACCGCTGGCGCTGTCCTGGCAGCAGTCGGGGGCGGACCGCCGGCACCACCCTCAGAAGATTCTTGCTGCTGAGAGCCAGACCCGTCGATGGGCCTGGTATCTGGCGGAGGAGGCATAACCTTGGGAGTAGAGGGGGAAGAAGCCCTGGCAAACAGACGATGGGTTAAGACTTGTCGGTATGATGTTTAGGCTCAACGAAAAAGGGACTACACTTACTTGGGGCCCTGGACCTTCCAATAACCCTGGAAGCGAGGAGATCGCTGCTGCTGCTGCTGCTGTTGTGGCTGCTGCTGGTGTCCATAGGGGTGATCACCCATAGATGGTGGTGGTGGCGGTGGGACTGGAGGACCGACACGCCTCTGCGCACCGTGGGCCTACGGTCCTCTGGCACTTCTCCGAAACGAGCGACCCATCATCGTGACGCAGCCTGCGTCGCCTCTCCTCCTCCGACCCCCCAGAGCTACCTGGGGCGGAGGCACCGCTTGCAGCCCCTTTGCCCTTGTCCAAGGGGCTGGGGGCCACGGTGGGATTGGTGCTGCGAGCCACGCTGGCAGGCTGGGGACCTCCAGCCGACGCATCGGAGATCCGGATCCTGCGGTGGGGGTCCCGGCTGCCGGTCTGGCGAACCGCCATGCCGCTGTCGTCGAGGGTCGGTAGAGTGGCCAAGATCGTCGTCCTTAGGCCTGGGTCGTCCTAGAGCGCAGGGATGTTCTGGGGGAGTATCAGGGACTCAGGGACAAAAGTTTCCCCAGTTACCCCTCCCACCAGGACTGCCAGCTCGTCCTAGGACAGATCGGTGCTCGGCCCGCGCTGGATCCTGCCAATGTCGTTCGGGCCAGTGAACCAGCAACAAAGGCACGATCTCCTCTGTAGTGGCGCGACCCGGCGCTTCAGGAGACCGCCGACCACGTGCATCGATGTCAGGCCGCCCGTAGCCAAGCCCTTGATCCTGTCCAATACGGGCAGGAACTCTGGCGAGAGGGACGGCTTGGTCCTCCACTGCTTGCGGTCGAGCGCTGGCCCATCGCTCGGTAGGACAAGGCGGTCGTTGGCCTTGGCGCTGGCAATCATCTAGTCGCTTCGCCAGTTTTCCCACCTCGCACCGCCAAAGGTGGGGATGTAGACGACAGCTAGATCTGGCCTCGTCTGGAAGTAGTAGGCACCGATGTGGTTCCTAGTCTTCCCGGACTTGACCAGCACGAAGAAGTAGCGGAAGAGGGAAGTACAGGGGGCCACACCTACAAACATCTTGTAGAGGTGGACGAAGGTGGCTGCCTAGAGGACGGAGTGGGGCGTGAGGTGCTGAAGCTGAAGCCCAAACTCCTCCAGCAGCAGCAGAAAGAAGGGCGAGATCGGCAGCGCCAACTAGCAGGAGATGTAGGAGGTGAACAACACGAACTCCCCGGCGGCGAGATCGCCAAGGGGGACAACGCCGGTGCGGATTCTTCTGGTGAGCCTCGGCGCGCTCCACCCAAGCAGGCCGTGCACCAGGTTGAGCGCCACCTTAGACTGAAAGCGGTCAGGATGACCAAGCAAAGCCATGGCGTGTGCGGCGGCGCGGGCGTGGAATAGTGGAGCACGAAGGCAAAAGGGCGCAGGCGATTGGGAGAGAATGCGAAAAGGTAACTGCTGCACGTGGGGTGAATCCTTTTTCAAGGAAACCTGAGTCCTTGTTCAGGGAAACCCTTCCGCGTGCCCCTGAATCATTGCAGGAAATCCCGCCCGACGCGCACCTAGGACCCAGCCAGCCCACTCTATGACACGGGGGCCCATGTCCACAAGTCATACAGGTTGTGTGCCGGATTTCGGGTGCGGAAAGAGCGAACAGCCGCGCGCGCGATAGCGCACCTCCTCGGGGCCGCTGCGGAAGACACAAGTTTATGCAGCAGCAACGAGGCGCCTCGCGCGTGGCCCAGCGAAAGCACAAGGCGTGAGGGCCACGGGTCAGTCAGCCGCGGGGACAGATATGGCAGTTGACGTGACTGAAGGTGGATTGATAGCAGGCGCGTCAGTAGATGTGCTAAAACAGCGCGCCAATCACCAATCAGGCCATGTTGAGGCAAGGTGCAAGCTTTGGCCCCACCTTCAGGCTCGCATCCTCCCCTGAGGCAGGCCCGGGGGCCACTGTCGGTACCTTGAAACTAGGGTACCCCTTACTACTGTATAAAGACACAGTACCCGCGCGGCTATCTTTAGTCGCGTGGTAAAAGTGCTGTATGTGGGACCAGGCCATAACTCGCCCCAGCCTCGGGCGAATACTCTGGGCCAGCTACATCGCCTGACCCAACCACATGGGCGGGTCCCGGGCCACCACGTGTCCAGAGAGAGTGATATACTCCGAGGCGTCAACAGTGAGTCTGGACCCCCATGGGAAAGTGCCGGACCCCTGGATATACAGTCCGGACCGCCAAGATTGGTCCAGGACCCCCACGTGTATGGACCGGACCCCTAGAATGGGATCTGGACCCCTCCATATGGGGTCCGGGCCGCCCATAGTGTGGTCCCAAGGTTCCAGGACAGAACACACCTAGGCCTTAATCAGGGCCCAGGCGGGGGTCCGGAGCCGACACGTGTCCAGACCTGGTCTGGTGGGATCCGGATCTATCAGCAGACACTCCTGCTCCCCGCTCAAGCGGAGACCCGATGCTGCCACGTGGCATACTGGACGCGGCATAAGCCAACGGGCAGAACTTGACATGATGTCTCTGGCTACGCGCGCCTTTGCATTCATTACGGATAAGACGTGCACCTGTCCATTCCACTGACAGGCGGCGTGCTCAATCCACGATACGCGGGCCATGCAGCTACTCACATGTTACCATAGCGAGGGCAATGACTCACCATTACTCCCGTGTTACCAGGAAAAGGGTAACGACCGATCAATATTGCATGGACTGCAGTCATCATGACTCCCGCTGATTACTCATGCGTTACTCTATCAACATTAGTTATTCACATAGTGTATTTCTTCCATTATGCTCCTGGGCCCGAATGTCGGAGCTTAGTATCCTTGTATGTGCCTCCCTTAAACTATAAAATGGAAGGCTCACAACGTTACAAGGGACAGATTCACACACGCTCAGACACATACTCAATACAACTTACACACAGTGGAGGTAGGGTATTACGCTCCGGTGGCCTGAACCACTATAATCCCTAGTGTCCTCTTGTGTTCATCCCGAATTCACCAAACAGGCAACCGCTTAGGCCCCCTCCTCATCTTAGGATTAGGGCGGGTGCATTCCGCCACCCGGCCGTTGGATTTTCCCCACCGACAGGTTCGGTTCGCTCTAGCGAAGGGTTACGCCAAAACCTAATCGTAGCCGCACATCAAGAGACGGATGGTGCTCAATCTACCACTAACCCGCGACGAAACTTAATCTGACAGGACGGCGGCGGCGCACGCAAACACGGTAGCGGCTATGGCGGTGGACGGTCAACTTGGCACCTAGGCCGTAATCCTTCAATCTAAGACGCTCTACGTGGTAAGTGGATGAAGGCGAATTCCATGGGTTCAGTACTTTACCGAGGCAAGGTCATGCGCGGTTGGTTCGCGGTGAAGCACGGCGTAGCAGAAAATCCCAACTCCGGCGTGAGATCCCCATGGGTCCAGCGAGCTTCACCTCAGTTACTCCCTCCTACGGCTTCCAAGCGATCAATCCGAGTCTAGCATGACTACAATGGGGACCCAACCCACCCCCGGGTGGTTGCCCGCAGCGGCGGCGGGTTATCACCGTGCGGAACACGGAGGCACGACGGTGATTGTGGCGTATCGGCAGCGGCAAAGGGCACGAGAGGGCGGTCTCTGAGGTGCGGCCAGGTCTTTATCCCCTGCACTAGTGGACCCCGGATCCGGTTTCCACGCGGAGGTTGCAACGGCATCCGAGAAGCGAGCAGAGCTCATGGCGAGTTCGTGCGAGCGTGGGGGAGAGGAAAGCGCTGACACGATGGGCCCACCCGTCAGTCAAATCATCAACGCGCTTCGAAGGAAGGGGTAGCGGCCCACGCTTCAAAGACTCCAGTCGTGGTGCGGTGAATGAGCGAGAGGACCCGCCTGGCGGTGAAGCGGAGAGGGGCGCGCGGTGTCAGCACCAGTATGGTGGGTCGGGCTGCGCAAGGAAGGTTAATGGGCCGAATTGATGGGAGGAGCCCAGTTGCCCTTTTTCGTTTTCTTTTATGTTTTTATTTTCTGTTTTCTTTCCCTTTCAACTTCTAAAATTCAAATTTGAATTCAATTCTAATTGTGAGCTTATAACCATTTTTAATGTACAAATAGAATCCAATAATATGGAAGGTCCCATTATTTTTATATCCATTCTTTACTTTTGTATAGCATTTTCCTTCTCTTCTCTAACCTCTTATTTGCAAATTAGAGTTAAATTCCCAAATTTGGATATTAATATATTTCTTTTTATATTATCACAAAATGCACACAAAATAAAGTCCAGCATGATGCATAATTTAGTGGCATATATTTTATTAATTATTTGTTTTTGAATATGGTGTTCACATGTGATGATAAGTAGATTCAACACACACATAAAATAAAGGAAATATTCTCTTATCATATGATTTACAAATTTGGGTATTAGAGAGAGAGAGCCATCCTTCTGGTGACGGTGCTCTGCGCGCACAGCCTGTAACTTGTCAACCTCAGCATGAGACCTACTCAGCTCGTCTAGGATGTGGTCCAGCTCCGTGTTGAGCACGACGGTTAGGTTGACTGTGCTGCTCAACCTAGGATTTATGGCAGAACCAACTGAATTATTCCAGCTTAAGAGCCTAAGTCACGACTCAGGGGCCGTAAGACACTTAAATCGGAATAACCCGCCAGTTCCTCAGATCTAGTCTGATAAAGCCACTTAACCAGGATCAAATACCACATACTCACTCGAAGGTGAGTCACAGAAGAAATACAATAAAACAAAAAACCTCAAATTAAAGTACTGAATTATTACATAGATCGGAGTTTTTCAAGTAGCTGGTAGAAGTTCATAAAATAAGATGCAGCGGATAATCGATGTCGTCGATAGCGAGGAAATGGGCAAGGCCTAGCCCACTACTCCTCGTGCTCCTCTCCTGCCGGAGCAGCATCCCACTCGACCGTCCAACCCGGTGGCAGGGTGGTAGGCCAAGTCACACCATCAACCATATCCTGAAGCGTACCTACAAAAATTATGCCACAAGCAAGGCTGAGTATACTAATACTCAGCTAGACTTACCCGGTGTGAGGAATCTACTCCTCTACCTCTAGACCATGCAGCTGTTTGGCTGAGGGGTTTGGTTTGCCAAAAGCACTAGCTGTTTCTAAAGTCAATTCTTAGGTTTTCAAATTCTAGTATCATTATCTTAGCTAAGTTTGCTCCTTCTAAGAATACATGGTAACAAGCATTTAGTTCAATCAACAAATTGTCTCATGTAACCTCATTTCACTTCTTACTCAATGTATACAAAGGGTCAATCGGTCTCATTAGCTGCGAGAAGCAGACGATTCGAATCGAGTTTTTATCCTTGCAAGGTAAACCTAAACACACGACATGTCAGGGTACTCCGACCCCACACATGGCAACCGTCCCCATCGATTCCCCGTTCGCGTCCAGGCCTCACCGCCTTGGCATACAATGCTCCACTGACCTTGGCTGCTGCCGTGCAGTGACCGCACTTGTACCCAACATAGCTAGCATGGGAGACCCAGTCTCAGGTCGCATAAGGGATAAAGTCTGCGCCCGGCTTCACTTAGGTACTAGGTTTACCGGTTACCATATTTCTCGACATGTGCTTAGTACGTTCAAAAGCTTGACTCAGGTATTGTTGGGTACCATAATTAGGGGTACCCCCAACATTCCTAAACACGGCTGGAAAACGTCTTCAGAACAAACCGTAAAGACTGATAAGCATAGTTCAAGTCAAGGCCTCGTCTACCAAGGGACGCGATCTCTCCTCGTCTGAGCCTAGCCTCAGGCGGGAACAGTAGTCCCAGACGGAATCACGCCTCGCTCGAGGGCCTCCTCAGGCAGTGGGCTCACCCTCGGCTCGCCCGAAGCCAAGCTCAGGCAAACTTTGTCGTGCGGCGACCTCGGCCAAATCGCCTCACCAACCGACCGTATCACATACACTTTTAATGCAGGGATCGCCTGACACCATATCCTGACACGCGCGCCTCAGTCGGCAAGGTCGAAGTGACAGCAGTCACTTCGCCCCTTTACTAATCATTCTGACAGGATAACAGCACTATTCACCCCGTTCCGACCACTGTGCCAACCACCAGGGTAAAACCAATTACAGTAAGTCACGACCTCCCCCGAGTTCAGCCTCGGGCACAACAGGGAGCTCTGCCTCGCCCGACCTCAAGCCTCGGCCTCAGCCTCGGCCACAGGAGAAGGTCTCCGCCTCGCTCGACCCTAGGCCTCGGCCTCAGGAGAAGGTCTCCGCCTCGCCCAACCTCTGGCATCGGCCTCGGGAGGAGTCACATCCTCGCTCGACCTCGGCCTCAGACCGACTACGCTACAGGAGATACATCATTATCCTACCGCTAGCTAGCCACCCCATGCTACGAAGGAACAAGACCGGAGTCACATCAAACTACTCCAATATCAGGTAATGATGGTTCCCCGCGTGCGTGCATGACGTTGATGGTTCTTAGCTCCCTACGGAAGCAAGGAAACGTCAGCAGGATCCATGCCGCACCGCCAGCTGCGCTTCTACAGGGCTCAAGCACTTCTCCGCCGGCCACGTTAGCACATAGCTACACCCCCATTGTACAGCTGGACCATCTCCTTGTCCCTATAAAAGGGGATGTCCAGGGCCTTCCAACGGGTGGGGGGCAGAGGAAGGGAGAGTGGGAGAAACACAGAGGAGGCTAACTCAGACAGCTCACCTCAGGGCCAGACCCTATTTCTCTCTCTCTCTCGCGACGCTTGTAACCCCTACTACGAGCACCCCAGTGCAAGATAATATAAGCCTCATCCTCCCTCTTGTGTTTCACCTTGCATCAACCCATCTGGGCAGGGACACGTAGCGACAAATTCACTAGTCGGTTGAGGGTCCTCGCGGGTCCAAAACGCCGACAGTTGGCGCGCCAGGTAGGTGCCTGCTGCGTGTTAACAAATACTTTCCCATTGAGTTCTAGATGGACAATCTTCGGTAGCCTCTTAAGCCTGGGACGGTGCTCCGCTTTGGGACTCTCGAGTTCATGTCCCCCGACGGCAGCTACGACATGGTACTCCTCCTCTTGCAGCACGACAACAACGATGGTCGTCGGCTCGCCCGGCGGAGGCAAACACGACGACAACTTCCCCCCGTGGCGGAAGAAGAACACCCAGGTTTGCCCCGCCACCCTCCTCGCCGGAGGAGGAGGAGACGAGGCAACTGTGGCTAGGCAGGAGGCGACACCTCGTCGGCTGTGGGACCAGAGCGAGTCGACAACATCGGCACCCCTGCGAGGGACATGTCGGGTGTTGTCCTCGCACCTGAGACAACGACGGGTGTCGCTTCCCAGCAACGTGCCAACCCCAAGCGGTCTAATGACGCCAGCACCCTCGCGAAGGACATGTTGGGCGTTAGCCTCGTACCTGAGATAACGGTGCATTCCGTCCCCGATGCGACTTCACCATCGTCCATCAACCAAGAGGTACCATCCGTTTTCCACCCTGTTACCTTTAGATTCAGCTTCGATCCACCAAGCGACCCCGCTTCGGTAAGAGCTTTCGCAAGGGCATATCTTGACCTTCCAGGGTACCATATGTGGTCAACTTGGGACCGACTGACGGCCGTCTCAACCTCCGGACCCGCGGGTTCCAAGGAAGAGGACGACCCCAACATCAGTTGGGATTTCTCCGGACTTAGTGATCCCAGTGCCATGCGAGACTTCATGTCCGCATGTGACTACTGCCTCTCCGGCTGCTCCGACGATGACCATAGCCTCGACAACGAGGGTTATGGCCCAAGTCGCGAGTGTTTCCAAATCGATCAGGGGGATCACGATGAAGACAACCACCTCAGCATGCCAGAAGATGACGACGCCCTGGTGCCTGCGTCTCGCATTGAGATCCCGCGGGAGCTAGCTGTGGTCCGAGTCCCTGCGGGGGGTCAGGACACACAGCTCGAGCAACTCCGCGAGATGCAGGCCAAGCTCGATAAAGAAACAGGGCGACTTGTGCAGCTCCGACAAAACATCGAGTAGGAGTGGGCAGGTCGAGCACTCGCCAGAGGAGCGCGTCATCGGGCCCAGGACGTCCAGCGCCGTATCATTGACGATGCCAGGGCAGGGCCGCCCCCGGCCTTTAACGGGGCCAGCCAGAACCTAGCTGCAGCGGCGATGCTACTTCGAACAATGCCGGAGCCATCCACCATCGAGGGGCGATGTATCCAAGGCGAACTCGAGGATCTCCTGGAAGATGCCGCAGTTCGACGAGCCGAGAGCTTTGCCTCCCGAAGGCGAGGGTGCCCCTCAGAGCATCGCACAACGTCCTCCCGACGCATGCGGGAGGCCTCGGTCCACACCGAGCGCACGGGGGACAGGACGCCTGCCGCCCGGGATCGCCTCGGCGACGAGCAACACCGCCGCAACCGTCGAGCCTGCCTCGAGGAAAGGGTGCGCCGAGGCTACCACCCCAGGCGCGGAGGACGCTATGACAGTGAGCAGGATCAGAACTCCTCGCCCGAACCGCCAGGTCCGCGAGTCTTCAGCCGGGCCATACGACGGGCGCCGTTCCCGGCCCGGTTCCGAGCCTCGACTACCATCACCAAGTACTCAAGGGAGACAAGGCCGGAGTTGTGGCTTGCGGATTACCGGCTGGCATGCCAGTTGGGAGGGACGAATGACGACAACCTCATCATCCGCAACCTCCGCCTTTTCCTCTCCGACGCTGCCCGGGCCTGGCTGGAGCATCTGCCTCCCGCGCAGATCTTTGGCTGGGACGACCTAGTCAAGGCCTTCGCTGGAAATTTCCAAGGTACGTACGTGTGCCCTGGGGACTCATGGGATCTTCGAAGCTGCCGCCAGCAGCCAGGGGAATCCCTGTGAGAGTACATCCGGTGGTTTTCAATGCAGCGCATCGAGTTGCCCAACATCACCGACTCGGACGTCATCGGGGCATTCCTCGCTAGCACCACTTGCCGAGACCTGGTGAGCAAACTGGGACGCAAGACTCCCACCAAGGCGAGCGAATTGATGGACATAGCCACCAAGTTTGCCTCTGGTCAGGAGGCGGTCGAAGCCATCTTCCAGAAGGACAAGCAGCCTCAGGGAAGACAGAAGGAAGATGACCCCGAGGCGTCCGTCCAGCGTGGCACGAAGAAGAAGGCTAGGAAGAAGGCGCAAGCAAAACGCGACGTCGTTGACGCGGATCTTGTCACTGCTGTTGAGCACAGGAATCCTCGGAAGCCTCCTGGAGGGGCCAACATGTTCGACAAGATGCTCAAGGAGTCGTGCCCCTATCACAGGGGCCCCGTCAAGCACACCCTTGAAGAATGTGACATGCTCCGGCGTTACTTCAACAAGGCTGGGCCCCGATAGAAGGTGGTAAGGACCAAGGCAACAACAAGAAGGGGGTGACAAGGAAGAGGAGTTCCTGGAGGTCCACAACTGCTTCATTATCTACGGCAGGCAAGCGGCGAATGCTTCGGCTCGACACCGCAAGCAGGAGCGCCGGGAGGTCTGCTCGGTGAAGGTAGCAGCGCCGGTCTACCTAGACTGGTCCGACATGCCCATCACCTTCGACCAAGGCGACCACCCCGACTGCGTACCAAGCCTAGGAAGGTACCCGCTCGTCGTTGACCCTGTCATCGGCAACGCTAGGCTCACCAAGGTCCTCATGGATGGAGGCAGCAGCCTCAACATCATCTACGCCGAGACCCTAGGGCTCTTGGGGGTCGACCTGTCCACGATCCGGGCTGGTGCAGCACCCTTTCACGGGATCGTCCCCGGTAAGCGCGTCCTACCCCTTGGGCAACTTGATTTGCTCGTCTGCTTCAGAACCCCCTCCAATTTCTGTCACACCCGGCTTTAAGGAACAAAGCCAGGTGCATCTCATACATGCGCCAAGAAGACAACATATATAATAACAGAGTGTATAGAGATAAATGTCATAAAACATCAGAGTATTTATTATATAGCGGAAGACTTATTACAAAATAAAAGAATAAACATAAAACGAACTAAGGATCGTCGGCGCCAATGTCAACTGAGCAACACCACCTAGATCAGATCATACTCCTCGCCTTGTGGCTCCTCCTAAACCACCTGCTCTTCTCCTGTGGGGGGGTGTGAGACAGCAAGGGTGAGCTCACACATGATCATCGCTCAACAAGTTGTGGGGAATAATGTGACATGAACTCACCAAAGGTGGGAGCTCATGGAGTGTAAGGCTTATCAAAGAGAATGGTTAAAGCTGAGCATTGCTTTTAATGTTGGTCAAACTTTTATTAGCAGTTACTAAGTGTAAGTAAATACCAAACCTTAAGTAAAGTAATAGAACAAATTAACAATAAACCCATGCATATGCAAATGACAAAATTGAATTTAAGTTCCATAATTTAATCATCAGAGAGTCCTGAGCTGCTCATGACCGTGAGCTCGGCTAGTATACCAGTTTTACACTCTGCAGAGGTTGTACCCTTTACCCACAAGTCATGTTACCCATCTGCCAAGGGGTCGCGAATCCCATACACCTCTACCTAGGAAGCGCGGCAGGGCAACACTACGAGGCCTTTACAAAGTTCCACTAGCTTCCGAAAACCCGCTACAGTTTATAGGAAGTTCCAATGCAGGGTTCCTGGCTGACCGCCATCGCAGCAAAATCAACCAGGGACCTCCCTACACTGACCACTCCCCTACTGCCCTTGCCCCTTTCGAGTAAGGTAGTCTTCCACTAGCTTTCCTAATTAGTCAGCCAAGGGCGTCCCATTAAACCCTTGTGGTGGCACGTGGTTCTCAAGTTAAGCTCTATGTTCCAATTAACATTAATGAACTTGACATGAACATAAATAGAATAACAAAAAGAATTGGAACATAGAGGTAATAAATGATTATCCCAAAACCATATAAAGCAATAGCAAACTACCCAAGTGATTCAGGGGTAAACAAGGTAATGAGATAAACAATCTAGGGTGACCTATTGGGTCCCATCAAAATTAACCTATGCATGGATGAGTGATATTAAAGAACATTATTGGGTAAAAAGTGGTCAAGGGCACAACTTGCCTTCAATGAGCTCCTGCTCAGCTACTTCAACCTGCTGCTCACCAGGATCCTCAGCAACGGGCTCTTCTACTCGCCACAATACAAACAAGCACAGTGCATATAGAGAAATTAACATTACAGCAAACATATGAATAAATACATAGTAATAATCTACACATTAAAATAAAATTCTAGGAACAGGAATCATAATTTTTGGAGTTATAGAATTTAAGTTATGGATTTTCAAAGGTTTTATGGGTTTAAAATAGGATTAAGTGTGGGATTAATTTTTTTACTGTTTTCATGACATAACAGAGGCTCTAGGTGATAGATAACAAAATTACAAAATTTTAGGAACTGGAATGGAGTAATTTGGAGTTCATATGCATTTTCTATGAATTATTGAAGTTCTAGCAATTATTTTCCTATTAAAAATCTATTTTCTATTTCATTTATTTAATTTAAAAGATCTCTGGACTGGGCCTCAAATTTGTAAAAGGGCAGGGACTCTGGCACAAAATGGCCCAGACTCAATGAATAGCCGCCCAGGACGGCGGGTTGATTATATAAAAACAGAGGGTCTCTTTAGCAAAATGCACGGCCGAAGAGGTATGGTTGGATGTGAGCCGTTGGATCACGATCTGTGGTCAGGATTAGATCGTGCAAGGGGTATGCGAAATTAGATCTGTGCCATTCGATTACCATCCTACGGTCCGACTTCCTTCACCATTTCCTCTAATCCACACCATCCATCGCGAGATCTGTGGCCACGAATTCATCTTCTTCCCTACGCTGAGCGCACGACAGACTCCACCACGACGGCGCCATAGCCGCCCATAGCCATTCCTCGGCCGACGGCCCAAACTTAATGATAACCAACGCAACACATTGAGAAGGAAAAATACAAACTTCATGGATGCGCTATCACCTCTGTTGCCCACGTAGACGCACGCCGAGAGTTCGCCGAGGAGTGGATCGATGGCGGCACGCTGTGAAGCCCAACCGGAATCTCCCCTGCGCGGTACAGAAAGCCGCCAAGCTTCGCCCGGTAGCCCTACCCACGCACACCGCCGCTCAATTGCCCGCTCCGGACCTTTGCGCTCTCTTCCTTTCTTCTCTCTCCGTTCCTATTCTTTTCCCGCTGAGCTCGGCTCCGACGGGGTGGTGACTGACTCCCTCGCCCCAGCCCTCGCGCGATTCACAACGGCGCCGTGGCGACCAGGCAAGCCATTATATGGACTAGGGCTCCGTGGAATTGGTCGTTGCTAGCTTTACTGCGAGGATCTCGGAAGACTCCAACAGCTCTGCGCATCAGTCCGCCATTCTTTGCGTTCAGTTTTGAGCCAAACACACGGAGACGACCCCCAGTAAAACTGGGCCCACAAGGCGGCGTGAGCAGGAAGGGAAGGAGTAAGCTGACAACGCGGGGCCACTGCGTCGTGTCACGGTGCAGACAGAAATGATTTGGGCTGCCTCGGAGAGAAAAGAAAAGAAGGGATGAGACGCAGGTAGAGGAAGTCGGCCCAATAGCCGTTTTCCCATTTTTTTTCCTTTTCTTTTTTATATTTTATTTTCCTTTCTCTTTTCTTCTGTTTTGAATTCCCAATTTGAATTTGAATATTCTTATGAGTTGCACCTTTGAGTAAATGTACACATTTAAATCCTAGTATGGAAATATTATTTTTATGATTATTATATATATATGTATTATTTATATATCTTTTCACACTTATTTTTACTCACATAGTATTTGTTTTCTCCTATTTTCTAAATCCTAGAATTTCTCCTTTTATTTTCCAAAGTCTATTTTGGAAATTTAATATATTTCTTCTTCAAATTATTTTATGTTGTCCCAAAATGCACACAAAACAAAGTCCTGCATGATGCCATGGTTTAGTGATATATATTTTTATTAATTGTTTTTTTTAAAGGTGGTGTTCACATGTGATGACAAATAGATGCAATACACACATATAAATAAAGGAAAACACTTTTCTCCTTTTATATGATCTCTTTCAAATTAGGTGTTACAAATCCTACCCCCCTTACAAAAATCTCGTCCTCGAGATTTAAGAAGGTCTAGGGAAAAGATGGGGAAAATCGATGCGAAGCTCTTCTTCTCTTTCCCAAGTTGCTTCATCTTCTCCGTGGTGACTCCATTGTACTTTACACATCTTTATCACCTTATTTCTTGTAACTCGAGTCAATGTATCAAGAATCTTGATAGGATACTCCATGTAAGTCAAATCACCCTGAACACTGAGCTCTTCCATTGGTAACTGTTCCTCAGGGACACGGAGACACTTCTTCAGTTGAGACACATGGAACACATTATGCACATCCGACAGACTAGCAGGTAACTCGAGTTGGTATGCCATCTCCCCAACTCGCCTAAAGATCAAGAATGGTCCAATATAGCGAGGGGACAATTTGCCCTTAACTTTAGATCTCCTCATTCCACGAAGTGGTGACACCTTGAGGTACACATAATCTCCTTCTTCAAATTCCAGTGGTCTTCTTCTATTATCTGCGTAGCTCTTTTGTCTGGTTTGAGCTACCCTCAAATTTTCTCGAATTATATGGACTTGTTCTTCTGCTTCTTGAATCAGTTCAGACCCATAGAACTGTCTTTCTCCAGTCTGGTCCCAATATAAAGGAGTCCTGCACTTCCTGCCATATAAAGCCTCAAAAGGTGACATCTTTAGACTGGCCTGATAACTATTATTATATGGGAACTCAGCATAAGGTAGACTTTTATCCCAACTTCCTCCATGCTGAAGTGCACAAGCTCTCAACATATCCTCCAAAACTTGATTGGTCCTTTCAGTCTGTCCATCAGTCTGAGGGTGATAAGCCGTACTAAAATTCAACTTTGTACTCATATTCTCATGAAAGCTTCTCCAAAATCTTGAGGTAAACTGTGAACCTCGATCTGACACGATCTTCTTTGGTACTCCATGTAAACACACAATCCGAGCCATATATAACTCTGCTAGCTGAGAACCTTTATAAGTGGTCTTGACAGGAATGAAGTGAGCCACTTTAGTCAATCTATCCACAATCACCCATATAGCATCATATCCTTTCTGGGTGCGAGGCAATCCAGTGATAAAATCCATACCAATCTCTTCCCACTTCCACTCGGGTATCTTCAGTGGGTGCAATAGTCCAGCTGGCCTCTGGTGTTCAGTCTTAACTCTTTGACATACATCGCACATGCCACATGTGCAGCCACATCTCTTTTTAATCCATACCACCAATATTTCCGCTTCAAATCCTGATACATCTTGGTACTGCCAGGATGAATAGAATAATCCGAGTCATGGACCTCCTTCAATATAGTCTCTCGAAGGCTTTCAATATCAGGAACACACATCCTGTCTTTGAACCATACAGTGCCTTGCTCATCTTCCGTGAATTCCGGACCTCGACCCTCAGTAATCAGATCCTTAATCTCTTGTATTTTAGCATCACCAATTTGTCCTTTGTGGATTTCTTGCTCCAAGGTAGGTTCCACATCAATAGTAACTCCTTCAGTGTGAGCAACTATCCCCAGGTTAAGTCTCCTGAAATCCTCAACAATCTCGTCGGGTAGCTGGGCAACAATAGCTGGATGAACATGCTCCTTTCGACTCAAGGCATCTGCAACCAAATTTGCCTTGCCCGGGTGATAGTGAATCTCCAAATCATAATCCTTAATAAGCTCCAACCAACGGCGTTGCCTAAGGTTGAGATCCTTCTGAGTGAATATATACTTCAAACTCTTATGATCCGTATATACTTGGCACTTGGTTCCCATAATGTAATGTCTCCAAATCTTAAGTGCATGCACAACGGCTGCCAATTCCAAGTCATGAGTGGGGTAGCTCAGTTCATGTTTGCGTAGTTGACGAGAAGCATAGGCAATCACATGTCCTTCTTGCATGAGCACACATCCTAAACCTTGGCCACATGCATCACAATAGATATCAAATTCTTTCTGTAAGTCCGGCATAACCAATACTGGTGGTGACATCAATCTTTTCTTCAATTGATCAAAGTTGTCTTGGCACTTCTCGTCCCACTTAAATTCTCTTCCTTTCTCCAAAAGTGAAGCCATAGGCTTAGCAATCTTAGAAAATCCTTCAATAAATCTCCGATAATATCCTGCTAGTCCTAGGAAACTCCGAATCTCAGTAACTGTAGTGGGTACTCTCCACTCCATTATCTCCTTAACTTTAGCAGGATCCACTGATATTCCTCCATTAGAAATGATATGACCAAGAAATGGCACCTCACCAATCCAAAACTCGCACTTGCTAAACTTAGCATAGAGTTGATTATTTCGCAACTTTTGTAGCACCAACCTTAGATGTTGTTCATGATCACTTTCATTCCTAGAATAGATCAGAATATCGTCGATGAACACCACGACGAATCTGTCCAAATACTCCATAAACACCTTATTCATCAAGTTCATGAAATAAGCTGGTGCATTGGTTAATCCAAATGACATAACAGTAAACTCGTATAATCCATATCGGGTTGAGAAAGCCGTCTTAGGAAATATCTGATGGTCTAATCTTCATCTGATGGTATCCCGATCGGAGATCAATCTTCGAGAATACCCTTGCATCTCTCATCCGATCAAATAAATCCTCAATGCGGGGTAACGGATACTTGTTCTTCATAGTGACACCATTAAGGGACCTATAATCCACGCACATCCCTTACAATCCATCTTTCTTCTTTACAAACAAAAACCGGTGCTCTCCAAGGTGAAGAATTCGGACGATGTACTCAGCCTCTTGTAATTCCGTTAATTGCTTCTTAAGTTCCTTTAGTTCTTCTACAGACATCCTATATGGCCGTTTAGAAATAGGAGCAGTCCTAGGTAAGAGATCAATGACCAACTCAACTTCCATATCTGGTGGCATCCCTAATAACTCCTCTGGAAAGACATCCAGAAAATCCTTAACTGCACGGATGTTGTCACCCACAAACTTCTCATCTACTAAGAATGCCACTAGTCTGATGGTGGTAGTTACTGCAATCTCAACTTCGAATCTTCCTCCTTTGGAACTGGTGAGTTCTACGGTTCCCTTAGCACAGTGTATAAACTGTCTTTGCCTTTCTTAACCACGATATACCAAGGATCACGTCTATACTGCTCTCTTCTAACAGTATAGGGGTAGCCATCTAGATTAGAAACATAGGGTAAGAAAGGAAGGATTATAGACAAGGCATGTAATTACGAGAAATGTTACTGCGGGGGATTTATTAGCTAAGTAGATTAGTGTGTTACCTACTAAAGCTAATACATTACCTTATGGTGGTACATGCTAAGATGCCCAACTAATGTTTCAATCAATCAAAGAAGCAAATCAGGCATTAATCATCAGAACAATCAACCAACATTTTTAATAGAGAAAATAGTTTTAATTTCGTCTTAGGTTCCCTATCTCTGAAAAAGTTCATAGTTATAGGATTCCAAAGTGTGAAATCCATCTTGTCTTGAAGTAGAAAAGATAAGAATAATCAGAGGAGAACAGTAGAAGGTGAGACAGGATCAAGATAAGTATAGAGAGAATCAGAGTAAGGTAAGTATAGAATGAATCAGAATAAGATAAGCAGGTAAGGGTTTTGTCCATTTCTATCTAGGTTTCGTCCTACAGTCAACATTTCCTCTGATACCACTTCTGTCACACCCGGCTTTAAGGAACAAAGCCAGGTGCATCTCATACATGCGCCAAGAAGACAACATATATAATAACAGAGTGTATAGAGATAAATGTCATAAAACATCAGAGTATTTATTATATAGCGGAAGACTTATTACAAAATAAAAGAATAAACATAAAACGAACTAAGGATCGTCGGCGCCAATGTCAACTGAGCAACACCACCTAGATCAGATCATACTCCTCGCCTTGTGGCTCCTCCTAAACCACCTGCTCTTCTCCTATGGGGGGGTGTGAGACAGCAAGGGTGAGCTCACACATGATCATCGCTCAACAAGTTGTGGGGAATAATGTGACATGAACTCACCAAAGGTGGGAGCTCATGGAGTGTAAGGCTTATCAAAGAGAATGGTTAAAGCTGAGCATTGCTTTTAATGTTGGTCAAACTTTTATTAGCAGTTACTAAGTGTAAGTAAATACCAAACCTTAAGTAAAGTAATAGAACAAATTAACAATAAACCCATGCATATGCAAATGACAAAATTGAATTTAAGTTCCATAATTTAATCATCAGAGAGTCCTGAGCTGCTCATGACCGTGAGCTCGGCTAGTATACCAGTTTTACACTCTGCAGAGGTTGTACCCTTTACCCACAAGTCATGTTACCCATCTGCCAAGGGGTCGCGAATCCCATACACCTCTACCTAGGAAGCGCGGCAGGGCAACACTACGAGGCCTTTACAAAGTTCCACTAGCTTCCGAAAACCCGCTACAGTTTATAGGAAGTTCCAATGCAGGGTTCCTGGCTGACCGCCATCGCAGCAAAATCAACCAGGGACCTCCCTACACTGACCACTCCCCTACTGCCCTTGCCCCTTTCGAGTAAGGTAGTCTTCCACTAGCTTTCCTAATTAGTCAGCCAAGGGCGTCCCATTAAACCCTTGTGGTGGCACGTGGTTCTCAAGTTAAGCTCTATGTTCCAATTAACATTAATGAACTTGACATGAACATAAATAGAATAACAAAAAGAATTGGAACATAGAGGTAATAAATGATTATCCCAAAACCATATAAAGCAATAGCAAACTACCCAAGTGATTCAGGGGTAAACAAGGTAATGAGATAAACAATCTAGGGTGACCTATTGGGTCCCATCAAAATTAACCTATGCATGGATGAGTGATATTAAAGAACATTATTGGGTAAAAAGTGGTCAAGGGCATAACTTGCCTTCAATGAGCTCCTGCTCAGCTACTTCAACCTGCTGCTCACCAGGATCCTCAGCAACGGGCTCTTCTACTCGCCACAATACAAACAAGCACAGTGCATATAGAGAAATTAACATTACAGCAAACATATGAATAAATACATAGTAATAATCTACACATTAAAATAAAATTCTAGGAACAGGAATCATAATTTTTGGAGTTATAGAATTTAAGTTATGGATTTTCAAAGGTTTTATGGGTTTAAAATAGGATTAAGTGTGGGATTAATTTTTTTACTGTTTTCATGACATAACAGAGGCTCTAGGTGATAGATAACAAAATTACAAAATTTTAGGAACTGGAATGGAGTAATTTGGAGTTCATATGCATTTTCTATGAATTATTGAAGTTCTAGCAATTATTTTCCTATTAAAAATCTATTTTCTATTTCATTTATTTAATTTAAAAGATCTCTGGACTGGGCCTCAAATTTGTAAAAGGGCAGGGACTCTGGCACAAAATGGCCCAGACTCAATGAATAGCCGCCCAGGACGGCGGGTTGATTATATAAAAACAGAGGGTCTCTTTAGCAAAATGCACGGCCGAAGAGGTATGGTTGGATGTGAGCCGTTGGATCACGATCTGTGGTCAGGATTAGATCGTGCAAGGGGTATGCGAAATTAGATCTGTGCCATTCGATTACCATCCTACGGTCCGACTTCCTTCACCATTTCCTCTAATCCACACCATCCATCGCGAGATCTGTGGCCACGAATTCATCTTCTTCCCTACGCTGAGCGCACGACAGACTCCACCACGACGGCGCCATAGCCGCCCATAGCCATTCCTCGGCCGACGGCCCAAACTTAATGATAACCAACGCAACACATTGAGAAGGAAAAATACAAACTTCATGGATGCACTATCACCTCTGTTGCCCACGTAGACGCACGCCGAGAGTTCGCCGAGGAGTGGATCGATGGCGGCGCGCTGTGAAGCCCAACCGGAATCTCCCCTGCGCGGTACAGAAAGCCGCCAAGCTTCGCCCGGTAGCCCTACCCGCGCACACCGCCGCTCAATTGCCCGCTCCGGACCTTTACGCTCTCTTCCTTTCTTCTCTCTCCGTTCCTATTCTTTTCCCGCTGAGCTCGGCTCCGACGGGGTGGTGACTGACTCCCTCGCCCCAGCCCTCGCGCGATTCACAACGGCGCCGTGGCGACCAGGCAAGCCATTATATGGACTAGGGCTCCGTGGAATTGGTCGTTGCTAGCTTTACTGCGAGGATCTCGGAAGACTCCAACAGCTCTGCGCATCAGTCCGCCATTCTTTGCGTTCAGTTTTGAGCCAAACACACGGAGACGACCCCCAGTAAAACTGGGCCCACAAGGCGGCGTGAGCAGGAAGGGAAGGAGTAAGCTGACAACGCGGGGCCACTGCGTCGTGTCACGGTGCAGACAGAAATGATTTGGGCTGCCGCGGAGAGAAAAGAAAAGAAGGGATGAGATGTAGGTAGAGGAAGTCGGCCCAATAGCCGTTTTCCCATTTTTTTTTCCTTTTCTTTTTTATATTTTATTTTCCTTTCTCTTTTCTTCTGTTTTGAATTCCCAATTTGAATTTGAATATTCTTATGAGTTGCACCTTTGAGTAAATGTACACATTTAAATCCTAGTATGGAAATATTATTTTTATGATTATTATATATATATGTATTATTTATATATCTTTTCACACTTATTTTTACTCACATAGTATTTGTTTTCTCCTATTTTCTAAATCCTAGAATTTCTCCTTTTATTTTCCAAAGTCTATTTTGGAAATTTAATATATTTCTTCTTCAAATTATTTTATGTTGTCCCAAAATGCACACAAAACAAAGTCCTACATGATGCCATGGTTTAGTGATATATATTTTTATTAATTGTTTTTTTTAAAGGTGGTGTTCACATGTGATGACAAATAGATGCAATACACACATATAAATAAAGGAAAACACTTTTCTCCTTTTATATGATCTCTTTCAAATTAGGTGTTACAATTTCCGAAGGGAAACCCTCACTTTCGAGGTAGTCGGGTTCTGAGAGACCTATCACGCGGTGCTGGGAAGACCGTGCTACACCAAGTTCATGGACGTCTCCAACTACACGCACCTCAAGCTCAAGATGTTAGGCCCCAAGGGAACCATCACCGTCGGATCCACGTACCGCCACGCTTACGAGTGCGACATGGAATGCGTGGAGTACGCTGAGGCCATCGCCGAGTCCGAGGCCCTCATCGCTGACCTGGATTGCCTCTCCAAAGAGGCGCCTGATGCGAAGCGCCACGCCAGCAACTTCGAACCTGCTGAGGCGGTTAAGTCCGTCTCCCTCGACCCCAGCAACGACGCCAGCAAGAAAGTCAGGATCGGCTCCGAGCTCGACCCCAAATAGGAAGCAGTGCTCATCGACTTTCTCCACGCAAACGTCGAAATTTTTGCGTGGAGTCCCTCGGACATGCCTGGCATACCGAGGGATGTCACCGAGCACTCACTGGGCATCCGAGCCGGTGCCCGACCTGTGAAGCAGCATCTGCGCTGTTTTGATGAAGAAAAGCGCAGAGCCATAGGCGAGGAGGTCCCCAAGCTAATGGCTGTAGGGTTCATCAAATAGGTATTCCATCCAGAATGGTTAGCTAACCCTGTGCTTGTAAAGAAAAAAGGTGGGAAATGGAGGATGTGTGTGGACTATACTGGTTTAAACAAGGCATGTCCAAAGGTTCCCTACCCTCTGCCCCACATCGATCAAATTGTGGACTCCACTGCTGGGTGCGAAACCCTGTCATTCCTCGACGCCTATTCAGGCTATCACCAAATAAAGATGAAAGAGTCTGAGCTGGCTAAACTAGCCTCGGGGCGGACGACGGTTCCCCCGAATGTCTTCTCCAGGGACATATATCAACCATCCGTCAAAATCGACGACGCGCCCGAACCCGAGGAGACCTCAGCCCAGCCCGAGGTACCCTTGGCTGCCGAGGATGAGGACATGCGCATCGAGGGAGAGCAGAATGGGGTTACGCCAAACCTGAACTGGCAGACCCCATACCTGGAATATCTCCTCCGAGGAGAGCTACCCCTCGACAAGGCCGAGGCTCGGTGACTGGCTCGGCGCGCCAAGTCGTTCGTTTTACTGGGTGATGAAAAAGAGTTGTACCACCGCAGCCCCTCAGGCATTCTCCAACGATGCATATCCGTCGCCCAAGGACAAGAGCTGTTACAAGAAATATACTCGGGGGCTTGCGGTCACCATGCAACACCTCGAGCCCTCATGGGAAACGCTTTCGAACAAGGTTTCTACTGGCCGACCGCGGTGGCCGACGCCACTAGGATTGTACGCTCCTGCCGAGGGTGCCAATTCTACGCGAGACAGACGCACCTGCCCGCTCAGACCCTGCAAACAATACCTATCACTTGGTCGTTTGTCGTATGGGGTCTGGACCTCGTCGGTCCCTTGCAGAAGGCACCCGGGGGCTTCACGCACCTGCTGGTCGCCATCGACGAATTCTCCAAGTGGATCGAAGTCCGACCCTTAACCAGCATCGGGTCCGAGCAGGCGATGGCGTTCTTCACAAATATCATCCATCGCTTTGGGGTCCCAAACTCCATCATCACTGACAATGGCACGCAGTTCACTGGGAAAAGTTCCTGAACTTTTGCAAAGGCCACCACTTCCGTGTGGACTGGGCCGCCGTGGCTCACCCGATGACAAATGGGCAGGTGGAGCGCGCCAATGGCATGATTTTGTAGGAACTAAAACTGAGGATCTACAACGACCTCAACAAGTTTGGCAAGCAGTGGATAAAAGAACTACCCTCGGTGGTTTGGAGTCTGAAGACGACGCCGAGCCGGGCCACGGGTTTCTCACCGTTCTTTCTAGTCTATGGGGCCGAGGCCGTCCTACCCACAGACTTAGAATATGGCTCCCCGAGGACAAAGGCATACGACGACTGAAGCAACCAGACCAGCCGAGAAGATTCATTGGACCAGTTGGAAGAGGCTCGGGACGTAGCCTTACTACACTCGGCGCGGTATCAGCAGTCTCTGCGACGCTACCACGCCCGAAGGGTTCGGCCCCGAGGCTTCCAAGTAGGAGACTTGGTACTTCGGCTGCGACAAGATGGCCGAGGGCGCCACAAGCTTACTCCTCCCTGGGAAGTGTCGTTCATCATCGCCAAGATTTTGAAGCCCGGGACATACAAGCTGGCCAACGATCGAGGCGAAGTCTATAGCAACGCTTGGAACATCCAACAGCTACGTCGCTTCTACCCTTAAAATGTTTCAAGTCGTTCATGTACCTCGCTTTCTTTACGTGTATAAATAAAGTCTAACCGTCAAGGGAGGATCGGCCTTGCCTCAGCAAAAATCGAACCTCCCTCGGGGACTAGAAGAGGGGAACCTCCTATGCGTCAAAATTTTCCTCGGAAAAGTTTTCTACCAAAACAACTTTCGTGCTTTTCGACTATATCAATAACGGAATCCAAAAAACGACGAGAGGAACACTTAAACGGCAAGGCCGACCGAGCCGAGGGACTCCTACGCCTCTAGGATACGGATACCTCACTCATCACCTTCCGCGAAAAGTAACTCGCGCTCGGATAAGCGATTCTGCTATCGAACAAGTCCTAACGCACGAAACAAGAGGAAAGGAAACACAGCTTTATAATCCGACAATAAAAATGTTTAGGCCTCAGCGGCCGCAAAAAACATACGCATTCTTAAAACAAACTATTCCTGCAGGCTCAGACATCGGCAGGGGAGGAGCAGCACCCTCGGCGTCGTTTCCACCCTCAGCAGAATCTGGCCCGGCCTCAGACGGCGACACGGGCGGAAGGATCTCCACCTCAAAGGAGGAAGCCAGCGCCGCGCTTGGGCCCTCGACAGCCGTGTCAAGCCTCTGGACCTCGGCTAAGGCGGCCTCCTCTTCGTCGGGTAAGCAGTACCCCTCGCTGACCTGCTCCAGATCCACGTCGTAGTGGGAAGCGAGCACGGCGAAGGCCCACCTAACGCCGAGGTGCAGCGCCCCCCGGAGACTGCTGCGCACATGGCCACCCAAGGCCCGCAGATGACTCTGGAGGGAGCTAACCGAGGGGACGTCATCGAGGCTGAAGGCCCGGCAAAAGGCTGAGATAGCCTCAGACATGGCCACGTGGTCGGCCTCCTTCTACTGAGCCGCCTGGGCAAGCGCCTTGCAGTTCTTCACGTACTCATTAAGAGCCGTCTTGAACCCTGCAGACAGCCGGACAATGTTCTTCAAACACGAGGTGAAGAATGGAGACAAAAACAAAGTCACAAAGCGGGCAAAACATACCTTCGGCCTGGGCACGCTGCTGTGAGGCCATGGCTTGGGCAGACCGGGCAGTCCCGACGGCCACAGCCAGGCCCTTTGCAAGGGTCCCGGCCCGAGCGGTCGCCTCGGGTCTAGAAAGGGGGGAACCCCTCTGCGTCAAAATTTTCCTCGGAAAAGTTTTACACCAAAACGACTTTTGTGCCTTTCGACTGCGTTGATAACGGAATCCTAAAGACGAGCGAGAGAGACCTTGAACGGCAAGGCCGACTGAGCCGAGGGACTCCTACGCCTCCAGGATACGGATACCTCACTCATCACCTTCCGCGAAAGGTAGCTCACACTCGGATAAGTGATTCTGCTACCGACGAACAAGTCCTAATGCTCAAAATAAGAGAAAAGAAGCACGACTTTATACCCAAATGTTCAGGCCTCAGCAGCCACAAAGAACAAACACGCGTACTTGGGATAACTATGCTACATAGACTTAGACGTCAGCAGCGCCCTCGGCGGTTCTCCCGACCTACGACAGATGTCTTAGTACTTGAAGCAATTACATTTTGCTCTCAGGCAAATACCATTACAAACGGGACTCCAGTTCCATTCCCGCAGGGATGAACTACCTCCACACCAGAGGGGCTGCGAGATAACAAAACTCCAAGCGGCTCACCGGCAACCACTGCACCAGCAACGACAACGACCTTCGCCTCGGGCGGCTAGACAGCAGCAGCGATTGCCTCAGGGCAAACGCTACTGTGAAAAGGCCCTCACCCACGTCCCCCTACGAGGGACGAAAACCAGCCTTTAAAGCCAAAGAGCCGGAGGTCCGGAGCGCAGGTGGCACCGACGGTCTCGTCGGCGGAGGCAACCGCTTCTGCATGGGGAAGCCTCACCTATGGCGACCACCACTTCAGCACCGACGACAGCGGCCACCTTCGCGCCAATGCCACACCGGTGAATGGCGGCCGCCCCAGTGCGCACCAACAGGTCCTCACTCCCGTCGTCGCCACAGGAGCGAGGACGAGACTATCCCAAAACATGAACACCGCCCTCGCGGCGTACGATTTGTTGTGCGACCCCCCGGTGCAGCCGGCGGCGCAGGAAGGACCTGGACGTGGCCGGCCCGTGCACGGCGCGACCGACACCCGTGCGGCGGACGGGCAGCCACGCTCCGCCCCAGCGGTAGGAGGCGGCACCGGAAGCAGCACCAGAGCCGCTCAGGCCGGGGAGCCAGACACGCGGCAGCTGACAGCGCCACGGACGGCGAATGCCCTTCTCCCCCGAACACTGAGGGAAGGAGCGGGCCGCTGCCCACGCGGAGGCGGGACCCAACTCGGCGCACCCTCCTCCCCAGCACGGATGATGAACATCCTTGAAGCTGAGGGCAGGGGGGCCACGGCCCGGCTCGCTCTTCCCCACCGCGAGGCCTACGGTCATCATCCTGGGTGACCGCCGGCGGGGGACTGCAGCCGGGCTGCATGATGAAAATCCTTGAAGCTGAGCGATGACTAAAGAGCGCCAACCCCCACGAGGTCGCGCTCCTCCAACAGCAGCAAGAAGAAGGCAACACAGGTGCACCCCATATGGGGGCTCGAAAGGTGGAAAGACGCGATGAATGTGAGGAGTGCGAAGGCATGGCTACTGCCCGGGGGACCGATCCCTTTTTAAAGGCAGATCTCCTCACTCGCACCCCCAACCGTCACGGGCAAAGTCTCCACCGACGTGCTCCAGGGTTCCCACCCTACGACACGGGGGCTGGGTCCCACATGTCATACGAGCTGACCTGAAATGCGAAGAAGGCAAACCGCCACACGCGAAGCATGTAACCGCCCCCCTGTTATACGCCCTCTCATCCTCGCCGAAACCAGCAGTCGAAAAGGGGACCGCCATTCAAGAAGCGTGCAACTGCACCGCGATCGTGCACCCTTTCAGCTTCGTTGCAACCGACGGTCCAGCATGGGGGCTAGGTCCCACATGTCATGTAACCGGCGCACCGGTTACTACGTGCAAAGAAACCGCACCGCCACTTGCGCCAATGCCGCGTATTCTCGACTGCAGAACCAGTGCAGCGACTCGAGGCAGCCCCGCGTGTGACCCAACGGTGCCCATTAAGTGCGACGATCACGGGTCAGTCAGCCGCGGGGATAGACGCGACAGTTGATATGACCAAAAGCGGACCGACAGTAATTGCAGCAACAGACGTGCGGAAGCGGCGGTCCAATCACCTACAGGCTCGCATCCTCTCCTGAAGCGGCAGGGGAGCCCTCTCCCATGGCATAAAGATGACACACCCGTGTTCCGTTCATCGAACGACTCGCGCACGCGTAACAGACGCCCCACGAATCGCCCATCCCGTCGCATTAACTCCCTAGCAGGGCAACTGTCACCTCTGGCAGGCGAAGCGGGCGCCGTTTCATCTCCGTCATGATGACCGCGTCAAAAAAGGTGCGCCACATTATTTAAATTCATATCCTTTTCCTTTTCCTCTCTCTCTCTTTCTCTTGCCACAGGGATCGGGAAAGGGGATATTTCGAAAAAGGATCCTTCTCAGCGAAGGAAACGAGCCCCGAGCCCTCCTACTGATCAGGGGTTCGAAGGTAGCGCCCTGCGGGGTTCGGCAACCGCCCCAGAGCACTCGGGCTACGAGCCCTTTACTGATCAGGGGATCGAAGGCTGGCCCCTTGGAAGGGTTCGACAGCCGCCCCAGAGCATGCAGAGTCAGGGATGACCCTGGGTACGTCCGTTACATGGCCGAGGCTCGGGCTACACTCCCGAGGTACCCTAGGACATTTCCGAGACTAGAGGGAATGATTTGTAATGGAATCCCACCAGAGGGTGGCACCGAGCCCTCGGACCCTATCAAATGGGTCCGGGTCCAACAAATCACCCGGAGGTACTTTTGGAACGCGCCTCCGGGCCACTAGCCGACCCTTATCGAACGGGGCTCGGGCGTCCACTCGGATCACCCGTTAGCAACTCACTGGAAACACCGTGTTCGGTGCCCTCCGAGGGTAACATGGTGCTTCCCCCCCCCCCTCCTCCTTGAGGAAAGGCGACGAAGGGGCGTATAATAAAAGTCGAGACGGTCCTTGATCGTCCTCTCGCTCCGTGCAGAGGCTCGGAGGCTGCTCTCGCACCAGGCTACGGCCAAATTGTCGACCACGTCGACAAACCAACATAAAAACTCGGAGCCTAACCATGCACCCGGGCTGCGGCCAGGCCGCATGAGGGAACAACAAGGCCGACCGAGGCATCACGAAAAGAATTAAGACCTCAGAGGAGTCAAACCACTCCTCCGAGGCCTCGGGGGCTACACCCGACGGGTGCACTCGCACGCACCCATCGGAACAAAATATAACCGAGAAAGGCTGGTCCCCTTGCAAGAAATCCAGCAGAACCTCCGAGCGAGTACCTACACTACCTTCGAGGCTCGGGGGCTACTGTCGGGTACCGTAATTAGGGGTACCCCCAACACTCCTAAACACGGCTGAAAAACGTCTTCAGAACAAATCGTAAAGACTGATAAGCACGGTTCAAGTCAAGGCCTCGTCTACCAAGGGACGCGATCTCGCCTCGTCCGAGCCCGGCCTCGGGCAGGAACAGTAGTCCCGGACGGATTCACGCCTCGCCCGAGGGCCTCCTCAGGTAGTGGGCGCACCCTCGGCTCGCCCGAAGCCAAGCTCGGGCAAACTTTGTCGTGCAGCGACCTCGGCCAAATCGCCTCACCAACCGACCGTATCGCATGCACATTTAATGCGGGGATCGCCTGACGCCTTATCATGACACGCGCGCCTCAGTCGGCAAGGTCAAAGTGACCGCAGTCACTTCGCCCCTTTACTGATCGTTCTGACAGGATAACAGCACTATTCACCCCGTTCCGACCACTGTGGCAACCACCAGGGTAAAACCAACGACAGTAAGTCACGACCTCCCCCGAGTTCAGCCTCGGGCGCAATAGGGAGCTCCGCCTCGCCCGACCTTAGGCCTCAGCCTCGGCCGCAGGAGAAGGTCTCTGCCTCGCCCGACCCCAGGCCTCGGCCTCAGCCTCGGCCTCGGGAGAATGTCTCTGCCTCACCCAACCTCGGGCCTCGGCCTTGGGAGGAGTCACATCCTCGCCCGACCTCGGCCTCGGACCGACTACGCCACAGGAGATACATCATTACCCTACCGCTAGCTAGCCACCCCATGCTATGAAGGAACAAGACCGGAGTCACATCAAACTACTCCAATAACATGTAATGATGGTTCCCCGCGTGCATCCATGACGTTGATGGTTCTCAGCTCCCTATGGAAGCAAGGAAACGTCAGCAGGATCCATGCCGCACCGCCAGCTGCGCTTCTACAGGGCTCAAGCACTTCTCCGCCGGCCACGTTAGCACATAGCTACACCCCCATTGTACAGCTGGACCATCTCCTTGTACCTATAAAAGGGGATGTCCAGGGCCTTCCAACAGGGGGGAGAGGAAGGGAGAGTGGGAGAAACGCAGAGGAGGCTAACTCAGATAGCTCACCTCAGGGCCTGACCCTTTCTCTCTCTCTCTCTCTCTCTCTCTCTCTCTCGCGACGCTTGTAACCCCTACTACGAGCACCCCGGTGCAAGATAATATAAGCCTCATCCTCCCTCTTGTGTTTCATCTTGCATCAACCCATCTGGGCAGGGACACGCAGCGACAAATTCACTAGTCGGTTGAGGGTCCTCGTGGGTCCAAAACGCCGACAGGTATCCACACATTAATCCTTAATTCCTTTTTCCCGTCTCATGGACAAGGCATCCTTCCTGGATCCAAGTCCATAGACTAACATAGATCCCGTTATCAAGATGAATACAATCAATTCTAGACCTCGCGCGAGTGCTAGAAAAATCACTCGACTTCTACCGAGATCCTGATTAGCAAAGCAGCTACTCGACCTAGCATACTAGTATCCATCTCAAAAAGGAATCCTAAGTTCATGCAACTAGAGGTTTCAAGTAAATCCTACATTTAAGTGCACATTACAATCCTACAAGCATTAAGTGTAGTAAAGTAGCATATAATAATATGGTTATGCATAAACCGGGGCTTGCCTTCAATAGCTGGGGCTAAGGGGATATCCTCGATGGTAGCCTCGGGAGCTTGCTCCTGGTCTTCCTCTTGGACAGTTCCTTGCTCGGGGATGAGCACGTACTCTCCGTCAGCGAGATTACAATCTAATGAATGCAATGAGTAAGATACATGCATGATATGATATGTGCTTTAGCAATTAAACTTTGATGGTGAATGATCCACTTAAATCAGATAGAGTTTAATCTTGCTACTAAAGATTTTTGGTGGTATACTTAGTAATTTAGATCACACTCAGTTAAACTAAGTGGTAAGTCCATTTTCGTGTTCCACTAAATTCTTTTTAAAGCCTTAGTGAGAATTGTCAAGATTTCTAGTTGAACTTATTGGGGCGAGGTTTATCTTTCATTTCTTTCCCTCTATTTCTTTTATATTTTTAGAGTGGGTTTGAACTACAAGTTGTCTTAATAAATTTCCAAAAATTCTGTAAAAATTACAGTGGCTTCTTACTGGTGTATAATTCTCTGTCCTAAAATTTGGGGCTTAAAGGGTGAATAGTTCTCGCTGGATAAAATTATCAAACATTAGGGCAGAAGGGATGTTTTGTACTACAACTACCATTTAACAGTAGGTTATCCTCTAAGACTTATTTTTGCTGGCATTTAAATGTTATAACATGACTTTGTACAAACCTTTAGCCACTAATATCCTTTATTCATTTTACTATGATTTTCTAAAGTTTCTAGTTAAAGGGGTGCTTTCTACTACCACTATATTTGAAAAATATCAAACAACAGATTTCTGATTTTTCCTAGCTTCTTCTTTGTGCAAGAGCAATCATTCTAAAGTTTGGCATCTATTTTCTTAAGAGAAGGCTGGTAGGAATTATTTGGATTAAATGGACTTTTTCATGAAGTATTGGCAATAGGTATTATTTTGCATCTTTCAAATGGGTTTGCATTTTTCTCTGGTGGCCTATCTCATTATTGATCTAGCAAAATTTTATTTGCCCATTATTGCATTATTTTTGGGTTACTCATGATTTATTTGAAATAGGACCCAATATCATGTTTTATTTGTTTACCCTACTTAAAATGATGGGCTGGGGTGGTTATCATTTTGTAGTGGGGTTCTAATGGTTACAAGTCCACTTGATTTTTATGACAAATTTTGAAATTGTTTTTATAATTCTAATAATTATTTTTTTGGTTAGAATAATGCTAAATAAAACATTTCACCTTGATTCTGTTCTGGACTAGATGTCCCTTTTTTTCCTAGGTTCCCTGTTGCTTAAGTAGGCTAGGAAAAATAATTGTACTCACTGTTCATTATTTTCTAATGTCTTTCTGATTTTCCTAAGTTTTGGGAAAAATGGCTTTTAATAGATATCCCTACTAATTTTTTCAATACTAGGGTTCTTGCTATTTTTTAACAGTGCTTAATTGGAGTTTGAACATCTACAAATTTTCTTAGGTTGAGTACAGAATCATAACTTATTTTCTTTAATTTAATAAGGTTTGGTCAGTTTCTGTATTTAATTCCAAACTCTAAAATTTAGAATAGAAAGCATAGGGTTCGGTATTTTTAAATGTTAGTCCATAATATTTAGAATCCAGCAAAATTGGTTTGACAATTTTTGGTTAAGTATTTCTTAAGTTATGAATTTCCTAAGTTCTCTGTTCATTAAAAAGATTAAACAAAAATGATTAAATGGGAAACGACTTTGCAACGGGGTCCCTAGCGGGTGTTTTCAAATTTCCTTACATACTAGTCCTTGGGCTACTATTCAAATGTGTTGCTGATAGTTCAGAAAACCCCCTGGGGTTCGTCTAAACCTAACCCGAGGTCCTTCCCCCAAAATAATAGTACCCGCGGTGGAGGTAAGGGCGGAGGGGCTTACCGGCGGCGAGACTGCTCCGGTGAGGTGGCCGAGGGTATAGGGGAGGTTCTGAGGGTCACGATGATGTGCGGGTCGCCGTCGGGGATGGTCAGAGTCGGTCGGTCCACGTGCGCAAGCGGGGTAGCTCGTCGGCGGCGAGGAGTCCGGCCTATCCATGGCACAATTGATCAATCGAATGGGTCAAAGAGCTTCACCAGGGATCAATGAAGGTGTGTGTGCGAGGAATTGAAGAACGGCTCACCGGATTGCTCGGTCTACGCACGCAGGCGGGCAACCGAAGTCCGGCGAGGACGATCTTGGTTCTCCGGTGAAGTTCTGTAACACCCCAGGTGTTACCTTGGCTAGAGCCCACCTTGGCACTAGAAGCTGTGATCACAAGGGGTAAAGGCTTAGGGCAACACATAAGAACTTGGAGATCAAGTGCTAATCAAGTTGCCAATGACCTAAGAAGCTTTACTCTAAATCCTTGCTCACTTACTACCTTGGATAAGAGGGGAGAAGAACCCTAGACCTCTCTTAAACCCTATCTTCCAAAACCCTAGGTAAGAAGGGAAGGAGAGTGAACAAGTGTGCAAAGCATGTGTAACTTTCACCCAAACCCTAAGCAACTTTATAACCAGCAATTAGGGGAGAGAATTATTGCAAAAAGACCCCTGGAGAAACCCTAAATCAAATCTCCAAGTGGAGAGAGCTAGAGCTCTCTATTTCTCTCTAAGTCAAATTGTAACCCTAAGTTAAAGTTCAACCGTGTTCACTTTGAAGATGGCGCCAAAACCACTTGGGTTCTATACCAAAAATGTGGTATACCACTTAAGGCACCCCCTGGAAAAAGTGGAAGCCGAGACTCGGACATTTGACAGCTCTTGACATCAGTTTTGTCGCAATGTGGGCAGTGAGACAAGCCAGATTTGGCGCCCGTCTATCTCCTGATCTAGGGCGTATCTTCCTTTGGAACTCACACATGTGAGATAGCCCTAGGTGCCAGGAGGAGGTCTGCGCTGGATTCATGGCAAGATTCACACGTTTGCGATCTCTGTAGACGTTTGAACAATGGAAGAAACACACCTCCACGTGTTCGACGCTTTCTGCCCGCGCCAGAGCACGCTCACGCGCGCCCCCGCATGCCCAGCGCCGCGCCTGAGCCAAACCAGCGTCGTGGCCCGCGCCCGCGCCTATAAAACCCTCCCAGGCTTCGACTACACTCTTCCGCGCACCCCCAAACCTCACCGGAGTTTAGCTCGTCGCCGTTTGCCCGTGCGCAGCGAGTCCGCGACCGCCCAATCCCCCTGTCACCGTAGACCGGCCATTAGAGCCATTCCCAACCCCGTCCAGCCCTCGGAGAAGACTGTGCACACCTCCGTGAGGCTCCCCGAGCGAGGAATCGGAGTTTGCTTCGCCGGAGAGGCCAGTCCACGCTCGCCGGAGCTCTCAACCCCGCCGGAGTACGTGGACCGGGTAAACCACTCCACCATCCTTCGATTCCTTGTGCACACGGTCGCTACGTTACCCCGTGAAGCTCACCGTGCCCTCGGATTGAACCAGTTCGCCGTGGTTTGGCCGGTATACTCGCCGCCGACGAGGACACCCGCCTGCGCGCGTGGACCGGGCGATTCCGGCCATCCCCGACGTCAAGCCGTACCTCGACGTGACCGCCAGAGCCTCCCCGAGCCAACCCCACCCTCCGCCGGACCTCCCTCGCCGCCGGTAAGCCGCGCCACCCTTTTCTTTCCCGCGGTTACTGTTTGCATAAGGGGAAGGACTGCGGGTGAGAGGGAGAGAAGGTCAGGGGGTTTTGTGAAATGTCAGAGACACAGGGGAATAGTGGCGCGAGGGTAGATTTGCGAAGATTGATTTAGCTTAAACCCAGGGACCTCGGTGTAAACTGTTTTTCCAGAAAACCTTTATGAAATCTGTTTTTAATTTAAAACAGAAACTTTGAAAATCCATAGCTTCTGTTTAACTCATCCAAATTTGGTCAAACCAATTTTGTCAGACTCTAAATAATGTAACCTACTTAAGAAAAATATAAAACCCCCTATGTACTATAGAAAACTTTAAAGCTCTGAGTTAATTATAGTTTTGACCAAAAACTTAATAATAGGGCAAAAATTAGTTGCACTATTTGACTGGGGTTAGAAAAATTTTGAGAAGTTTGTATCTACCTACTAAACCCAAATAAAAATGTTAAACCTCTCTGTCCACTCCATTAAGTTAGTTTTTACCCCTTATTTTATAATATGCTTAAGGGTAAGAAAAATAGAAAATGTAATTTAAACAAAGAACCAGAGAGCACCTCTATTTTTGTTAGGATACTTATTTAATGTAGTTCACCGGAAAAATATATCATACCCTGGTTTAGCATAAAATAAGTAGGATACCTTTTATTTTAATAAAATAAGGATAACTTAGAAAAACTCTACAAAAATAACCCCAAGGTAAAAACACCCCCACCCTTGGGATAACTAATGTTTTATTAAGGAGAACTTAGGAAAAATATGAAATCTGCTGTTTGACATTTTTCAAATAATAATGTAGTAGAAAGTGCCTTTTTGACATTAAGCTTAAGAAAATCATAACTAAACAACCACCCCTTAGTTTTCTGTGATTTTTAACACAGAAGCCTATTATTATTGGTAGATGCCATCAAAAATAACCTTTAGGACAGAACCTACCCTTAACTAAGAGATGTAGTGTAAAGTGGCCCATTTTACATAACTGTTGTTATTTTTGTTTAAAGCCTAGCCTTTGTACTTTAAGCCTCAAATTCTTAAAACAAGCTAGAATAGCAAATGACAACCCACTGTAATGTTTACAGAATTTTTGGAAATTATTAAAACACTGTCGTAGTTCAAACCTACACTAGAAACCCTAAATGGAAATTAAAGAAAGGAAAATGAATAAGGTAAATTAATGTCATCCTAAAACCTTTATAAATTTGTCCACTGAAATCTATAAAGACAATACAAATCCACTACGTTATCCTAAAAGAAAACCTAAGCCTAAAAGGTAATAAGTCTATGTATATATATACGACTAGAAGCCCCACATAACCAGGAAACCCTAAGTTATTTCTTGACTTAGTTTCTTTTAGCTTAATGTTATTAAATCTTGCATAATCATGACATACATGTTCATTGCATTTCGATAGACTGTAACCTTGCTGACGGAGAGTACATCCTCGTGCCGGAGCAAGGAGCTGCTCAGGAGGTAGCCCCAGATCCAGCACCCGAGCCTGCACCAGAGGACCTGCCTGCCACTGCTTTGGAAGGCAAGCCCCGGTTTTATGCATAACCGATTATATTATGCTATTTTACTGCACTTAATGTTTGTAGGATTGTACTGTGCACTTAAGTGTAGCAGTTGAATGAAAACTTAGTTGCATGACTCAGGATACCTTTGAGATGGATACTAGTATGCTAGGTCGAGTAGCTGCTTTGCTAATTAGGGATCTCGGTAGAAGTCGAGTGATTTTTCTAGCACTCGCGCGAGGTCAGGACATTGATTGTACCCACTTTTATATCATACTGATGTTGGTCTGTGGACACGGATCCATGGGGATGCGTGGTCTACGAGATGAAATTGGAATAAGGATTAACGTGCGGATACCTGTGTCAAGCGATTGAACGTACTAAGCACATGCCGAGAAATATGGTAAATCGGTAAGCCTAGTACCTGAGTGAACCCGGCAGTGGACATATCCCCTCACGCGACCTGAGACGAGGTCTCCCATTCCGGTTATGGTGGGTACAAGTGCGGTCACTGCACGACGGCCGGTCGGGGTCAGCGAGGCATTGTACGCCAAGGCGGTGAGCCCTGATCTGCTGACGGGGAATCGATGGGGACGGTTGATGTGTGTGGGGACGGAGTGCCCCTGCATGTCGTGTGTTTAGGTTTACCTTGCAAGGATAAAAACTCGATTCGAATCGTCTGCTTCTCGCAGCTAATGAGACTGCTTGATCCATTGTACTGCATTGCGTAACAAGTGGAAATAAGATGAGTTGATATAAGATGTTGATTGCTAATAATGCTTGCTACTATGTATGAGTAGATAGTACACTTTTAGCCTTAAGAGAGTCACACTTAATTTTGACAAAGTTAAAAACTTGATTTAGAAACTCAGCTAGTGCTTTTGGCAACCAAACCCTACAGCCAAACAGCTGCATGTCTAGAGGTAGAGGAGTAGACTCCTCACACCGGGTAAGTCTAGCTGAGTATTAGTATACTCAGCCTTGCTTGTGGCATAATTTTTTTACAGGTTCTCTGGAGGAAATGGTTGCTGGAATAACTTGGTCGTCCACCTTGCCACCGGGTTGGACTGTCGAGTGGGACCCTGCCTCGGCTGAGGAGGAGCATGAGAAGTGATGGGACAGGCTTCCCCATCTCTCTGTTTAATTACCGTTAGTTTTATTCCGCTGCACTTCGAACAATGATGGTTACTTTTGCAAAAACTCCGATGATGATGATGGTGATGTAATAATTTAATACTCTGACATGTATGGTTTTATGCTTTATTGTATTTGATCTGTGACTCACCTTCGAGTGAGATTGTGGTACTTGATCCTGTCAGTGGCCGTGTCGGACTAGATCCGAGGGATTGACGGGTTATTCCCATTTAAGTGTGGTCTAGCCTCTAAGGCGGGGCTTAGGCACTTAAGTTGGAATAATTCGGGCAGTTCCGCCACAGCTGGTATCGGAGCTTGTACCACCACAGAGGAATCAATAAAACATGAATACCATCCTTTTCCAAAGTAAAACTTGATAGAAACAATGTTGGATAGATAGGGCGAGCAGGATAGACCTAGGACGTGAAGCCTTAGGATGATAGAAGGGTAGCTAGGTGGCTAAGTAACTAGGCCCTACAGGCCACATTTACAGGATGGGAGTTCTTCCCTATTCCCTTTTATCTTGTTGTGAGGCCGTTCAGGACGAGCATGCATGCATTCATAATTAAGCAAATGGATAACTGAGTAAAGGACTTAAAAACAAGATAACAACCAACTAGGTCCCCAGTGCCTTTTCATTTAACTAGAGAAGGGCTGAGTTTTATTTTTTTTTCCTTGTTCTTTTTATAATTCTTTTTCTTTTACATACGCTTAACCGTACACACATGACTTCCCACGGATCATCCGATGACGGAAATGCACTGACCCACACTGACGGACTTGCACGAGAGGGCTTTCCCCGCATTTTGTGGGAGGTACTTCAGGGGGCTGGATACACGACACCCCCTCAGTACGCGGTGCAGCAGTTCGAGAAGCACCGAGTGCCTCGCTGTAGAGTGAGGATGACCTTGGAGCCTCATCCCCTGCAGCCAGGCTGGCGCTCCTTGGACTCCGAGTCTTTCGGATACCGAGCAGAGGACACGATCGAGGCGATCGCTCTGCATGGATTGACTACTTTCTGCGGATTCCATCCATTGGAGCTGGCTACCCACCCCATTGGCTTGTTCCCCGCTGAGAGGGAGGACGACCCAATGTGGAAGGATCGGGTGGAGCATGCCAAGGATATCTGGGCCATCTACCTAGGACAGACCGCGCACTTGACCGTACGGTGCACGAATGCTCTGTACCGTCTGCAGGTGATGCGCGGTGAGGCGATGTCCCATCTGATGGCACTGCTGGAGGCAACAAAGATTACGTTGGATAACAGAGAGGAACTCGTGGTCGATTTGTCTCAAGAAATGGTGGAGAAGGACTTGCAGGTAGAGCAGCTATCCACTGATATTCAGGAGTTGGAGGAGCTAGTGGGCACCAGGGAGAACACCATCGAGGTTCTAGAGGATCAGCTCATTAACACTCAACAGCAGCTTGCTGAGGCTAACGAGCACCTGGACATGCATCACCAGGAGATCCAGGACCAGGAGGCCAACGAGGACGTCGACATTGAGGGAGGAGATGAGCCTGCCTCCAGTGTGGACACTGCTGGCTCGGGAAGACCACCTTCCCCCGAGTCGAGTGTTGCTTCGTTCGCTCACTAGGTGTTCAGGATAGGCTTAGAAGTTGGATAGTCGGACTCCTCGCAGCTAGCTTAGCTTTTGCACCCTTGGGGTACTAGGCTAGATAGAGTTGAGTCATTTTGGGACAATTGGTGTAATCATGCTAAACTCTCTTGAAAGCTTGTTTGATGGATGCTGTCATCAGTTTAAATTTGGAAGGAAGAATTTGTGCCTTTTAAAATCCTTTTGTTGAAGCCGGAGTCTATCGTGTTGTTTTAACTTTTTCTCCGCGATAAAATCTTGAACTTGGAGATGTGGTGTTAAGCATGTATGTGGTTTTTCAGATGGCCGGGAGGCAGCGTCGTGGCCAGAACGAGCACGTTCCTCCACCGCCACCGCCTCCCACTCTGCAGGAGCTCATGGCTCAGCAGAATGAGATCTTGAGACAGCTGGCTCAGCGTCAGCCACCACCTCAGCACTATGGTGGTGGAGACCATCAGCGTCACCCCGCGGCGGCTACCTATCAGGAGTTCCTCAGCACCCAGCCTCCATTGTTCACAAGGGCAGAGGACCCACTTGATGCAGATGTATGGTTGCGAGTGGTGGAATCCAAATTCCCACTGCTCCATGGAGCTTGCTCAGAGGTCACCAAAGTCAGGTTCGCCACCCAGCAGCTTCGCGGACCCGCAAGGACTTGGTGGGATCATTTTCTTGCTATGCAGCCAGAGGACCGAGAGGTGGAGTGGAGGGAGTTCAAGGCAGCTTTCAGAGGACACCATATACCAGCCGGGATTATGGACCGGAAGCTCAATGAGTTTTTGGCACTCACTCAGGGCAACAGGACAGTGTTGCAGTATGCCCAGGCTTTTAATGACTTGTGCCAGTATGCGGGATACCATGCGGATACAGATGAGAAGAAGAGAGACAGGTTCAGGAGGGGGCTCAGCACTAAGCTCCGTGATCGTCTCAACACCGTCAGGGCCAACAGCTACAATGAGTTGGTCAACATGGCTATCTCCCAAGAGGACTGCATTACAGCTAGGCAGGCAGAGAAGAAGAGGAAGACCCCTGTGGCAGGACCCTCAGCTCAGCCACAGCGCTTCAGGATTGTGTCCGACACTCAGAACAGGGGACCCCAACAGCAGCAAGGGAGATGGGTGATCCGACCTCAGCAGCAGCAGCAGCAGGCACCCAACCGCACCCAATTTCCAGCTCAGAGGAGCAATCAGCAGCAGCAGCAGTACCGCCAGGCAAATGACAACAGGTGCTTCACATGTGGCAACACTGGGCATTATGCCAAGAATTGCCCCAGGAACCAGCAGAGGCAGGGGCAGAATGTCAATCAGAACCAAGGCAAGAGACAGAAGGTGCAAGTGAGGCAGGGTAGGCTGAACTTCACCACCATGGCTGATATTCCAGAGGGAGCACCCGTCATGACTGGTATCTTTACAGTTTTGAATTATCCTGCTATTATACTATTTGATTCTGGTGCATCGCATAGTTTTATCAGTACAAAATTTAGTGCCAAGTGCCAATTGCCTTTTCACCACACCAATGGAGGTATCACAATTTCAACCCCAGGAGGCAGGGTTGCCACTTATCAAATTAACAATAATGTGCCTATAAATTTTGGTAGTCTGATAATTAAAACCAACCTCCTCATTTTGGGTTTGGAGAGTGTGGATATTATATTGGGAACTGACTGGTTGACCAGAAATCAGGCTGTGATGGATATTGCAGCTAGAGCCATTGAGGTGCACTCACCAACTTGTGGTGAGACCACACTATTTTTGCCTGACCAGGGTTGTACCCGATCTTGTGCCTTTGTTATGTTAGAATCCCCGGTGGAAAAGATCCCAGTGGTCCGTGACTACCCAGATGTTTTTCCGGAGGAATTGCCAGGGATGCCACCTGACCGAGACATTGAATTCGCAATTGAGTTGCAACCCGGGACTGCTCCTATCTCCAAGAGACCATATAGGATGCCTCCCGCGGAATTGGCAGAATTGAAGAAGCAATTGCAAGAACTGTTGGATAAGGGGTTTATTCGCCCAAGTACTTCACCATGGGGATGTCCAGCTTTATTTGTGAAGAAAAAGGATGAGAGTTTGAGAATGTGTGTTGACTACCGCCCTCTCAATGCGGTGACTATCAAGAACAAATACCCACTGCCCCGTATTGATGTTCTGTTTGATCAGTTGGTAGGAGCCAAATTGTCTCCAAGATAGATCTTCGCTCAGGTTACCATCAGATCAAGATCCGTGCCAGTGACATTCCCAAGACGGCTTTCTCTACCAGATATGGGCTGTATGAGTTTTTGGTGATGTCTTTTGGGCTGACCAATGCCCCGGCTTATTTTATGTACCCGATCAACTCAGTGTTTATGCCAGAGTTGGATAAGTTTGTGGTCGTTTTCATTGATGATATTCTGGTCTATTCCAAGAATGAAGATGAACATACTGAGCACCTGCACATCGTGCTTCAGCGGCTGCGCGATCATCATCTTTATGCTAAGATGTCTAAATGTGAGTTCTGGCTGAAGGAGATTAAATTCTTGGGTCACACAATTTCCCAGGATGGGATATCCGTTGATCCTGAGAAGGTGCAGGAGGTGATGGATTGGAAACCCCCAACTACAGTGAAGCAGATTCGGAGTTTTCTGGGATTGGCAGGGTATTATCGACGATTTATTCTAGATTTTTCCAGAATTGCCAAACCAATGACTGAACTGTTGAAGAAGGGAGTCAAATTTGAGTGGAGCCAAAAGTGTGAAAATGCCTTTCACACTTTGAGACAGCATTTGACAACAGCCCCAGTGCTGGCTCAACCAGATAACACCAAGCCATTTGAAGTTTATTGTGATGCTTCTGGTACAGGATTGGGGTGTGTCTTGATGCAAGAGAACAGAGTGATTGCTTATGCTTCCCGAGCACTCAGGCCCCATGAGCAGAACTACCCTACACATGATCTAGAATTGGCAGCTGTAGTTCATGCTCTAAAGATATGGAGACACTACTTGATGGGAGCTCACTGTAACATCTACACTGATCACAAGAGTCCCAAATACATCTTCACTCAGGCAGATCTGAACATGAGGCAAAGGAGATGGTTGGAGTTAATCAAGGACTACGATTTGGAGGTGCATTACCACCCAGGTAAGGCCAATGTTGTGGCAGATGCCTTGAGCAGAAAGGCCCAGTGCAATTGTATGAGCATGGATGCGAGGGTCACCACCCTGTGCGATGAGTTGTGCAAGCTGAACCTGGAAGTTGTTCCTTCCGGCGAATTAAGTTATATCTCGGTGGAACCCACATTGCAAGAGCAGATAGTCAGGGCACAGATTGAGGATAAGGGTGTTCAAATAATTAAGGAAATGGTCAAGCAAAAGGCAAAGAAATACAAGTGTTTCCGTCAGGACAGCAAGGGAATTCTATGGTTTGAAGATAGATTGGTTGTTCCCAAGGACCCTGAGCTCAGAAAGAAGATACTGGATGAAGCTCACCTTTCCAAATTCTCCATGCACCCTGGTAGTAACAAAATGTACCATGACCTCAGATCTTTATATTGGTGGACCAGAATGAAGAGAGAAATTGCCAAGTACATATCCGAGTGCGATACCTGTCAGAGAGTTAAAGCTAGTCATTTGAAGGCAGCAGGCCCCTTGCAACCCCTTCCCATACCATCTTGGAAATGGGAGGATATTTGCATGGACTTCATAGTGGGATTACCCAATACCTCCAAGCACCATGATTCTATTTGGGTTATCATGGACAGATTGACCAAGACTGCTCATTTCTTGCCAGTGCACACCACCCACAAGACAGAGAAGTACGCTGAAATTTATGTTGATCAGATAGTAAGATTGCATGGTATTCCAAAGACCATTATATCTGACAGAGGAGCACTGTTCGTGGCACGCTTTTGGGAGAAGCTGCAAGAATCACTTGGAACCCAAGTAATCCGAAGCTCAGCATACCATCCCCAAACAGATGGCCAGACCGAAAGGGTGAATCAGATTCTGGAAGACATGTTGCGAGCATGTGCACTACACTACGGGAAGGATTGGGACAAGTGTCTGTCTTTGGCAGAGTTTTCTTACAATAACAGCTATCAGTCCAGTCTGAAGATGGCACCTTTTGAAGCCTTATATGGGAGAAGGTGTAGGACCCCACTAAATTGGTCTCAAGCAGGAGAAAGGGAAATTTTTGGGCCAGACTTAGTACTCGAGGCAGAGGCAAAAGTCAGAGTTATTACCAAGAACTTAGAAGCTGCTCAGGCCAGGCAAAGGAGCTATCATGATAAGAGGCGGAAGCCTCTACATTTTGAGGTGGGAGATCATATGTATCTTAAGGTATCACCCACCAAGGGTGTCCAGAGATTCGGGATCAAGGGCAAGTTAGCTCCTCGCTACATTGGACCCTATGAGATCAAGGCAAGTTGTGGACCCGTAGCTTACCAATTGGAATTGCCACCCCACATGTCAGCAGTTCACAATGTGTTCCATGTATCTCAGCTGCGGAAATGTGTTCGCCTACCCACTGAAGTGCTACCAGAACCAGACATTGAGATAGAACCAGACTTGTCCTACCAAGAGTACCCCGTCAAGGTATTAGATCAAAAGGAGAGATCCACTCGGGCAAGGTCGGTCAAAATGTACAAGGTTCAGTGGAGTCACCATTCAGCAGAAGAAGCTACATGGGAGACTGAGGATTTTCTACGCTCTCGCTTCCCCGACTTTCTGCCCAAAGGAGTCAGTATGTAACCCCAAAACCCCACCCCCACCTGCCCTTTGAATTCAATTATAAGAAAAACTTAGATAACAAGGATAGTCTAAGTTGTGGATTTAACTTAAGAAGGGCTTCCTTCTGAAGTTGCAAAGAGGATGACATTCGAAGAGCAGTTAATAAGTGAAACTTGGGCGTAAAGGAAGAGTAGCACCAGCACACCTTCAAGCACCCTCCAAGGGGTTGTACCTAAAATCTCGGGACGAGATTCTTTTAAGGGGGGAGGGCTGTAACACCCTAGGTGTTACCTTGGCTAGAGCCCACCTTGGCACTAGAAGCTGTGATCACAAGGGGTAAAGGCTTAGGGCAACACATAAGAACTTGGAGATCAAGTGCTAATCAAGTTGCCAATGACCTAAGAAGCTTTACTCTAAATCCTTGCTCACTTACTACCTTGGATAAGAGGGGAGAAGAACCCTAGACCTCTCTTAAACCCTATCTTCCAAAACCCTAGGTAAGAAGGGAAGGAGAGTGAACAACTGTGCAAAGCATGTGTAACTTTTACCCAAACCCTAAGCAACTTTATAACCAGCAATTAGGGGAGAGAATTATTGCAAAAAGACCCCTGGAGAAACCCTAAATCAAATCTCCAAGTGGAGAGAGAGCTAGAGCTCTCTATTTCTCTCTAAGTCAAATTCTAACCCTAAGTTAAAGTTCAACCGTGTTCACTTTGAAGATGGCGCCAAAACCACTTGGGTTCTATACCAAAAATGTGGTATACCACTTAAGGCACCCCCTGGAAAAAGTGGAAGCCGAGACTCAGACATTTGCAGCTCTTGACATCAGTTTTGTCGCAATGTGGGCAGTGAGACAAGCCAGATTTGGCGCCCGTCTATCTCTTGATCTAGGGCGTATCCTCCTTTAGAACTCACACATGTGAGATAGCCCTAGGTGTCAGGAGGAGGTCTGCGCTGGATTCATGGCAAGATTCGCACGTTTGCGATCTCTGTAGACGTTTGAACAATGGAAGAAACACACCTCCACGTGTTCGACGCTTTCTGCCCGCGCCAGAGCACGCTCACGCGCGCCCCCGCATGCCCAGCGCCGCGCCTGAGCCAAACCAGCGTCGTGGCCCGCGCCCGCGCCTATAAAACCCTCCCAGGCTTCGACTACACTCTTCCGCGCACCCCCAAACCTCACCGGAGTTTAGCTCGTCGCCGTTTGCCCGTGCGCAGCGAGTCCGCGGCCGCCCAATCCCCCTGTCACCGTAGACCGGCCATTAGAGCCATTCCCAACCCCGTCCAGCCCTCGGAGAAGACTGTGCACACCTCCGTGAGGCTCCCCGAGCGAGGAATCGGAGTTTGCTTCGCCGGAGAGGCCAGTCCACGCTCGCCGGAGCTCTCAACCCCGCCGGAGTACGTGGACCGGGTAAACCACTCCACCATCCTTCGATTCCTTGTGCACACGGTCGCTACGTTACCCCATGAAGCTCACCGTGCCCTCGGATTGAACCAGTTCGCCGTGGTTTGGCCGGTATACTCGCCGCCGACGAGGACACCCGCCTGCGCGCGTGGACCGGGCGATTCCGGCCATCCCCGACGTCAAGCCGTACCTCGACGTGACCGCCAGAGCCTCCCCGAGCCAACCCCACCCTCCGCCGGACCTCCCTCGCCGCCGGTAAGCCGCGCCACCCTTTTCTTTCCCGCGGTTACTGTTTGCATAAGGGGAAGGACTGCGGGTGAGAGGGAGAGAAGGTCAGGGGGTTTTGTGAAATGTCAGAGACACAGGGGAATAGTGGCGCGAGGGTAGATTTGCGAAGATTGATTTAGCTTAAACCCAGGGACCTCGGTGTAAACTGTTTTTCCAGAAAACCTTTATGAAATCTGTTTTAATTTAAAACAGAAACTTTGAAAATCCATAGCTTCTGTTTAACTCATCCAAATTTGGTCAAACCAATTTTGTCAGACTCTAAATAATGTAACCTACTTAAGAAAAATATAAAACCCCCTATGTACTATAGAAAACTTTAAAGCTTTGAGTTAATTATAGTTTTGACCAAAAACTTAATAATAGGGCAAAAATTAGTTGCACTATTTGACTGGGGTTAGAAAAATTTTGAGAAGTTTGTATCTACCTACTAACCCAAATAAAAATGTTAAACCTCTCTGTCCACTCCATTAAGTTAGTTTTTACCCCTTATTTTATAATATGCTTAAGGGTAAGAAAAATAGAAAATGTAATTTAAACAAAGAACCAGAGAACACCTCTATTTTTGTTAGGATACTTATTTAATGTAGTTCACTGGAAAAATATATCATACCCTGGTTTAGCATAAAATAAGTAGGATACCTTTTATTTTAATAAAATAAGGATAACTTAGAAAAACTCTACAAAAATAACCCCAAGGTAAAAACACCCCCACCCTTGGGATAACTAATGTTTTATTAAGGAGAACTTAGGAAAAATATGAAATCTGCTGTTTGACATTTTTCAAATAATAATGTAGTAGAAAGTGCCTTTTTGACATTAAGCTTAAGAAAATCATAACTAAACAACCACCCCTTAGTTTTCTGTGATTTTTAACACAGAAGCCTATTATTATTGGTAGATGCCATCAAAAATAACCTTTAGGACAGAACCTACCCTTAACTAAGAGATGTAGTGTAAAGTGGCCCATTTTACATAACTGTTGTTATTTTTGTTTAAAGCCTAGCCTTTATACTTTAAGCCTCAAATTCTTAAAACAAGCTAGAATAGCAAATGACAACCCACTGTAATTTTTACAGAATTTTTGGAAATTATTAAAACACTGTCGTAGTTCAAACCTACACTAGAAACCCTAAATGGAAATTAAAGAAAGGAAAATGAATAAGGTAAATTAATGTCATCCTAAAACCTTTATAAATTTGTCCACTGAAATCTATAAAGACAATACAAATCCACTACGTTATCCTAAAAGAAAACCTAAGCCTAAAAGGTAATAAGTCTATGTATATATATACGACTAGAAGCCCCACATAACCAGGAAACCCTAAGTTATTTCTTGACTTAGTTTCTTTTAGCTTAATGTTATTAAATCTTGCATAATCATGACATACATGTTCATTGCATTTCGATAGACTGTAACCTTGCTGACGGAGAGTACATCCTCGTGCCGGAGCAAGGAGCTGCTCAGGAGGTAGCCCCAGATCCAGCACCCGAGCCTGCACCAGAGGACCTGCCTGCCACTGCTTTGGAAGGCAAGCCCCGGTTTTATGCATAACCGATTATATTATGCTATTTTACTGCACTTAATGTTTGTAGGATTGTACTGTGCACTTAAGTGTAGGAGTTGAATGAAAACTTAGTTGCATGACTCAGGATACCTTTGAGATGGATACTAGTATGCTAGGTCGAGTAGCTGCTTTGCTAATTAGGGATCTCGGTAGAAGTCGAGTGATTTTTCTAGCACTCGCGCGAGGTCAGGACATTGATTGTACCCACTTTCATATCATACTGATGTTGGTCTGTGGACACGGATCCATGGGGATGCGTGGTCTACGAGATGAAATTGGAATAAGGATTAACGTGCGGATACCTGTGTCAAGCGATTGAACGTACTAAGCACATGCCGAGAAATATGGTAAATCGGTAAGCCTAGTACCTGAGTGAACCCGGCAGTGGACATATCCCCTCACGCGACCTGAGACGAGGTCTCCCATTCCGGTTATGGTGGGTACAAGTGCGGTCACTGCACGACGGCCGGTCGGGGTCAGTGAGGCATTGTACGCCAAGGCGGTGAGCCCTGATCTGCTGACGGGGAATCGATGGGGACGGTTGATGTGTGTGGGGACGGAGTGCCCCTGCATGTCGTGTGTTTAGGTTTACCTTGCAAGGATAAAAACTCGATTCGAATCGTCTGCTTCTCGCAGCTAATGAGACTGCTTGATCCATTGTACTGCATTGAGTAACAAGTGGAAATATGATGAGCTGATATAAGATGTTGATTGCTAATAATGCTTGCTACTATGTATGAGTAGATAGTACACTTTTAGCCTTAAGAGAGTCACACTTAATTTTGACAAAGTTAAAAACTTGATTTAGAAACTCAGCTAGTGCTTTTGGCAACCAAACCCTACAGCCAAACAGCTGCATGTCTAGAGGTAGAGGAGTAGACTCCTCACACCGGGTAAGTCTAGCTGAGTATTAGTATACTCAGCCTTGCTTGTGGCATAATTTTTTTACAGGTTCTCTGGAGGAAATGGTTGCTGGAATAACTTGGCCGTCCACCTTGCCACTGGGTTGGACTGTCGAGTGGGACCCTGCCTCGGCTGAGGAGGAGCATGAGAAGTGATGGGACAGGCTTCCCCATCTCTCTGTTTAATTACCGTTAGTTTTATTCCGCTGCACTTCGAACAATGATGGTTACTTTTGCAAAAACTCTGATGATGATGATGGTGATGTAATAATTTAATACTCTGACATGTATGGTTTTATGCTTTATTGTATTTGCTCTGTGACTCACCTTCGAGTGAGATTGTGGTACTTGATCCTGTCAGTGGCCGTGTCGGACTAGATCCGAGGGATTGACGGGTTATTCCCATTTAAGTGTGGTCTAGCCTCTAAGGCGGGGCTTAGGCACTTAAGTTGGAATAATTCGGGCAGTTCCGCCACAAGTTCTGCCGGGTCCGAGAGCTTGGGAAGCTTCACAAGCTATTAGCGAAGCCAACCGAGCGGCTGGCGCGGCTTGGAAGTGACTAGAGTGGGCTGGCCACGGTGGCCGAGGCTCGGGTGGCAATGGCGGGCGGAAGAGAGCTTGCCGGAGCTAAGGAGGGGCGTCTGGCCGGCGAAGGTGAGCACGGGAAGGCTTTATAGGCACGGGCGAGCACGGCCGAGGGCGGGGCTCTGACAAGTGCTTGGGGCATGCGCGGGCGAACGCCAGTGCGCGCTCTGGCGCCTGGCACGACGTCGAACACAAGGTAATGCAGAGAGAGGTCGAGTTCAAGCGCGGATTGGCTCCAAATCTTTGAGATTATGGCCATGATCCCATTGAGAGATCTCTTCCTCTGACATTCCTTTGTCGTTTGTGTGTGGAGGCTTGCAGGTTTTGTTGACTGGATCAAGAGATAGAGAGAGGAGAAATCGGGTTTGTCTCACTGCCGCGCACAGAGAGAAGATCACGGGTTTGACGTGTCCAAGGCATGTGTCCCGACGCCATCTTCTGATATGAGGTAGAGGGGTTAGTTAGGCACAATTTTGTCAATGGGGTCATTAGGAATTGAGCTAGGGATCAAGGTGAACAAGCTCGGTCTTTGGCTCAAGGGCTAAAATTCAGAATTCTGAATTTCAGAAATCCCTATTGAACCGTCACTTGAGAAGCTTGTTTGGAGTTTTTATTAAACTATTTTGGCCAAGCTTCCATAATCTTTATTGTAGCTTATTTAGTATATTTCAATGTTTATATTTGGCCTAAGCCATGATTTTATATTTTTCATGGTCTTTTACCCCTTTTCTTCATTTCTACTTAAATAGCTTAATTAGGGATGGTATTAGGGTTTCAACACTTTTCCCTTTTTGGAAAATCTTATTTGTTTGGAACATGATTCTTTAGATATACTCTTAGTAGATCTTTTCTTCCCAAGTTAATTTGATGCTTCATGCTTAATTTGGCTCACATAAAATGTTGATTCTTGGGTTAGCACTGAGAGAAACCCTAGGTGACACTGGGGTGTCACAGCCTTCCCCCCTTAAAGGAATCTCGTCCCGATATTTGGGTCAGAGTCCTCCCGGGGTGAAGCGAAGGGTGAGACTTACACGAAGTGGGTGCTCTATTATTAGGGCAAATTGCTCTTTGAATGTCATTCTCTTTGCAACTTCAGAAGGAAGTCCTTTTAAATTTTGTTTCATTTACTTCATTCTGATTTATGATTATATTTCTGAAATTTAGATTCGAAGGGTAGGAGGAGGGTTGAGTATTATTACGTACCAATTCCCTTAGGTAGGCAATCGGGGAAGTTGGATCTCAAGAATTCCCCAGTCTCCCAAGTAGCCTCTTCCTCTGAGTGATTACTCCATTGGACCTTATACATCTTGATCGATTTAGCTCGAGTTGATCTTTCCTTGCAATCGAGAATCTTCGAAGGGTACTCTTGGTACGATAGATCTGGCTCTATCTCCAATTCTGGTTCTGCTATGATCTCGGTCGGTAATCGAACACACATCTTCAGCTGAGACACATGGGACGTGTTGGGGGCCTTCGGCTTCCGAAGGTCCTCAAAAACGTGATTTGACAATGTTTTCTAAGTATGCGAGCAGGTATCTTCGGGATCAGGTTGCGGATATACAGAAGCATGGTCAAGACGAAGCTTGACTGGGACGGTGATCACGACGAAGGATAAGATGATCACGAAGCTATGTGCAGAAGAGCTTCGGTATAACGGCGGGAAAGGGAAACCGACTTAAAGATGAAAAGCCAAATTAGATCTCGAAGAATTACTATAGAGTTATTGATAAATGTAAAGGGCATTAATGTAATTTTGCATGGGCTGCGACCTGTGCCTATAAATAGGTGAACAGTATTCCTGTACTGTTCACGCTGACTTGGCATTCACTTTTGCGTCACATCTGTACCCTCATTCCTTCAAACCGAAGGTACATTTGTAATTTACCATTGTTTACATAAGCAATATAAATGGAAATAAATTAATAATAATGTTTACATAAATTATGTTATTTTCTGTACTTTGTATGAATGTTCTCTATTTTTTATCATGATCATAAGGATATGTCCTTCATGACCTTCGTCCTAGATTCGTTATGTCTGAAGGGAAATAATAATCTGAAGGACGAATGGCTTTGATATTTAACATTTTGTGTTGCCTTGTTCTTGATTCATAGCTTGAGAACAAGTCCCCAACATTGGCGCCCACCTCCGGTGAACTCACTTCCATTTCTTGAGCTTTGAATACCTTCGGCAAGCATCACCTTCGTCATGCCGCTGAAAAAAGCTTCAGCAACAGGGGCTGCCACTCTGCAGCCGCTGGACCCCAATCAGGACGTCCTTTCCCTTAGGGAGGCCCGAAGCCAGAAGAGGAAGGTCGTTAGTCCAACGCCTCCGGAGGACAACTTGGATCAGGAGATCCAAAACCTGGAGATCCTTCAGCAGCAGGTGCAACGAAAAAAGGAGAAGATGGCTCGTCTAGCTGATCTTCAGAGACAGATAGATGAAGCTTCGGAAGAGGTTCGTCATCTTGTTCAAGATGATCAGAACCGAAGGCCTCCGCGCAGAGAGATCCATCAGGAAGGCTTTTACAATGAGGACGACTGGTATGAAGATTTCCATCATGGAAATTTTGCTTTCGATGATACTTCTCCTCTCTCAACAGAACTGCAGGCTACACCATTGCCCCAGTCGTACTAGCCACCCCAGCTCCCCATGTACGACGGTCATACAGACCCGAAGCAATTCTTAATGAGCTATGAAGCAACCATATCTTCATATGGTGGCAATACTGCATTCATGGCAAAGTCTTTTGTCATGGCCATCAAGAGCGTTGCTCAGACCTGGTACTCCTCTCTTCGGCCAGGGACAATCACTTCTTGGCAAAAGTTGAAGGATATGCTGATAACTAGCTTCCAAGGGTTTCAGACGAAGCCAATTACTGCTCAAGCTCTATTCCAGTGTACCCAAGACCACGAAGAATACCTTCAGGCGTATGTCCGAAGGTTTCTGCGTCTGAGGGCACAAGCGCCAACAGTGCCCAATGAAATTGTCATTGAGGTCATGATTAAGGGACTTCGGCCAGGACCCTCAGCACAATACTTTGCCAGGAAGCCACCATAAACCTTGGAGAAGCTGCTCCAGAAGATGGACGAGTATATTCGAGCTGACAATGACTTCCGCCAGAAAAGGGAGGAGGCATTCAGGTTCTCTGAGATGACCAGGGGCTTCGGAGGAAGATTTCATCCGAGGCATGTCAGGTCAATTCATAACTCCGCTCAAGGCGATGATCGAGGCAGCCAATAGCAAAGGCCACAATACTCTTCGCAAGCTTCGGGCCAACAGCAAAGCTCTGCTCGGCCGCCAGCGCCAAGGGGCAGAGGCGCCAGGGGCTTCGGGGAAAGGTTTGGAGATCAGCCAAGAAAAATTTACTGCCAATTCTGTGGTGAAGACAAGGGCCATACCACCAGGATGTGCCATGTCACCATCCAGAAGCAGAAGGAGATAGCAGAAGTAGCAGCGCAACAAAGTCAGCCGAAGCAGGTCATGCATACTGCTTCGTATCATTCGCCTTATATTCTAGAATATGTAGGCAACCACCCTGCAGCTTCTGTTGCTTCGGCAAGTCAACCCCAAGCATCTTGGCAACAGCCTCCACCGCCACTGCCGACGCACCGAGGACAACAGCCAGAAGGGAGTCAGCACAATCACCTTAAGAGGGACTTCAGAGAGGAGTCCGAAGCTCACACAGTCAATAGCACTGTGCCAGAGTTGAAGCACATTTATTGATAAATATCCTACCTAAACAGCAGTTTTTTCGCATTCTTACATTCAGTATTACTTTTTTGTTAATAAGGAACAATTATGGGAAGTTTAAGTGTCTTTTATTGTTTTTCAATTTCTTATAACACTTTCGTCTTTTACCATAATAAAAATATGTCTTTTCCATAGGCTTGAGTTGCCGAAGCATACGAATTTATGGTGGCATGAAGGACCTTTGTATTATCAAAAAATTTGTTCTAACGGACACAGTGCAAATTGTTTGAAACAGTAAAAAGTCGTTCCTAAGGTAGCGCAGAGTATGTTTCCTGAGCTTACAGCGAAAAGTCAGCGCTGATTCCGCCGAAAGTAAAATGCGAAGAAGCTCCTAAGGGAGGCTTACAGCGAAAAATAAACGCTGATCCCGCTGAAAGTAAAAGGCGAAGAAGCTCCTAAGGGAGGCTTACAGCGAAAAATAAACGCTGATTCCGCTGAAAGTAAAAGGCGAAGAAGCTCCTAAGGGAGGCTTACAGCGAAAAGTCAGCGCTGATATAAAAAGTGTGTGTGCTCTATTACAGGGATATGTATCTGTGGCACAAATGTCATTTTGCATAACATAACATCATCACATCATTCTGCATAACATAAGCATCATACGACATATTGCATGTGGAACAAGAAGGGGATACAGTATTGATCTTCGGAGAATATTTTGGAAAAGAGAAAACCGTGCTAAGGCACAAGACAAATAACTTCATTAGAGAGGCAGCAAAAAACTTTTCTATAGCTTCGGAGAATATTTCACGAAGCTTGGATAGTCTTCATCAGGGAAGTATGCAATTTCTTGTGATATAAGATTTTCTTCACGAAGCATGAAAAGAAGGGAAGGTGTTTTTTCGCCGAAGGCTCAAAAAATGGTATGTATGCAAGATTTCATGCATCGTAAAGAATTAAACTATACATAGATTATATGTTACATTCAAAGTTACAATATATTACACACGTTACGTTCCAAACATTTTTACAGTAGCATTTAATCCTCCTTAAGAACTATTTCTGCAGCTTCGTTCAGTAGCTGGTCGACAACCTTGTCCATAAGGGCTTCGGCCATTTTTCTAATTTCATCGTCCCCCTTCAGGTGGGGGCTCGGAGATGCTTCAGCAGGTTCTGAGGGAAGAGAAGATACGGCTATATTACTATTACAAACCATGAACAAAGTCTGGAATCAAAAATTACAACATAATAAAAACCACTAACTAATACCTATTTGCCCTTCGGGCTCTGTACTTTTCTCGGCAGCTTCTTCTATTTTTCTAGCATCATGGATGCCTTTTTCACTCTTTTGAATAATTTCTTGCGCCATTTCTCGGCCGCTGTTGTCCCAGATATCGGTGAAGAATTTTCCGCCGACCATGCTTGCTTCGGCTGAGGGGTCTTTAATGTCTTCGGAGGACAAAGTAGCTTCGAACTGCGCTAAGGATTTTACATGCTCGCAACCTTTTCCCTCCAAAACAGTAGCAATTCCTCTAGCACCCGAAAAAGCACATATGTCACCTCGGCTATTTAGGATTTCCTCGAAGGCTTCAGCTTCGTGACTGATCCATTTAATCGGGCCTTCGGGATTGCCCCTTGAGAAATTCTCTTCACTAGAGAATGCGCTAACGTTGGCGAAGCTGGATTTTATCTTCTTAACACATTCTATGGATTCAACATAACATTTTCTCTGAGATGCACGAAGCTCTTTAACATTTATTTCCAAATGATCGGCCCATTGATCACTAAGCTCTCGTTTTGTCTCTTCAAGTATACGTTCTTCTTTAGCTCTAGTTAGCTGTTTCTGAAGATCTTTAATTTCGCGCTTTTGGGCTTCAGCCTGGGCCTTTGAGGCAGCTTCGTCTTCTTTTATTTTGTCCACCAATGTAAGCAGAATTTTATCCTTTTCCAGAGCTTCGTTTCTCAGTTTAATAACCTCTGATCGTAGGTTGTTGAAGGCAATTTCATAGCTTTCGTCTTCGGCATTCTTTTGCGCTCTCAACGCGTTACTTAGTATTAAACCCTATATGTAAAAGAGTTGGTATAAGAATAAAAGAATGAGTTGCAAATTATAAAATTTCCAAACACGCAGTTCTCGTACCTTCAGGCTATTGTATGCAAGGCTATCCGCAAGATCCTCCTTCGTCATAGCGCATAATCCAGCTTCAAGCTTCGGAAACCCCATGCTTCTGGCCATTTCCGGGCAGACAGATAATTCTTTGTTGTCTGGGAGGCAGTATAGAAAGTCATCTTCGTCTGTCCCATTGAACACTAGTGCCCCCTTCGGATATTTCAATTCTCTGGCATAGTGATTAGCTTCAAAAATCTCTTCTTCGGATAATTTCTTTCCCGAAGCGTGTCGCACAATATAATCGTACATTTTTGAAGGTGCTTCGGGGGCAGCAGTGTCGGTTTCTTCAACCAAAATTGGCTCTGATAATTTTATTTTTTCGACTGCCTCAACAATGTTCGGTTCTTCGGTTTCAAAAGGTTTTACCTTGGTTAGCTCTGAAGGCCCAGCTTCAGTTTCAAATTGTTGCTTCGAAGCTTCGGCACCAAAGGTTTCAGTAGACACTTCAGAAGTTTCAACAGTTTTCTTTGGAGTTATGCTTGAATATTTAATTGTCTCCAAAACATATAGTACATTAACCATTCTTTTTCTTTTTGGGGTTATGGTTGGACCTTTCGGCACCCAAACTTCTAATGTTTTTGCTTTTTCAGTCCTTGGTTCTTCCAATTTTTCTGTTGCTGGCACTTCGGCCAGCTCTTTGATTTCTGGCAGCAGAGTCTTTGGTTCTTCTAATTTTTCTGTTACTGGCACTTCGGCCAGCTCTTTGACTCCTGGCAGCAGAGTTGATTCCTTAGCTTTGGGGGCCGAAGAGGTCTCACCGGCGAACTCAGGCACTGTGGCTAGTTCAATGTAACGTGGCCGGTGTGTGAGAACCTTTACCCTTTTCCTCTTCGGCGTCGGCTCACTAGGAGCGGCTGAAGCAGTTTCTTTCACAGAAGAAGTGTTCTTTCTTTTTTGACACCGCACTGGATAATGGTAGTCGGGGTACACGAACCCAATTGCGTCAAATACTCGGTTCAGTCTTTTCTTTTTTCGGCCTTCGAAAGCTGCTGACAATGCAGTATCTTCGGCCTTTGAATATACTCCAAGCAGTTCATCACTTACAGTTTCAATGCTTTTTAGCCAGTCATCATCCGGCTCAACGAATTTATCTCCAAACTTAAAAGTGTACTTCAGCCTGACTAGTCCACCTTCGTCAGTCTCTTTAATGGTCTCCTGCGGCATTTCCCATTTTTCCACAAGCGGCCATACTCTGAAGGCAATGTGTTCTTGGACCAAATCCCTTGTCCCAATAAAAGAGCAAACAACTCCGAAGGCTCTCTGGCATTCTTCGGCTGCTTCATTCATTTCCACCTTCGGCCTCCGCAGGCCGAAACGTTGCCAGATGGGACGCATAATGATATTCTTTATATCTTCTCGTGATTTCAAGTCATTCTTCACGTAAAACCATTCCGTCATCCAGTCGCCAGGCCACCTCTTTCGAAAGGTCGGCACTGGGCAGCTTGACCCAGATCGGGAGCCGAAGCTGTAGCAGCCAAAGTTGTTGTGATATTGTTCCTTACCCCAGGGTTTTGTCTCATATAGCAATTCGTGTATGTTGCAGAAGCTTTACGCATCAGGTTCCAAGCCTTGGCTTCTCACGGCCCACACGAAGATATTCATCCTTATGATTGCTTTGGGGGTAAGTTGGTGAAGGTAGATTTCAAATATCTTCAGCACCTCTATAACAAAACTGCTTAGGGGAAATCGTAGTCCTGCTTTCAAGAAGCTTCGGAATACTACGACTTCATTTTCCTCAGGAGTTGGGCAAGTCTTCTCTCCTTCGTCGGCCCTCACAACGGACAAGTCCCGGAAATATCTTCCCCTCATGTTGACAAGATGATTTTCTTTAATACTTGATTTGCCGAAAACCGCATGGCTTGGTCGCCAAGGTCGATCTTCGGAGTCTTCACCACCACTATCCACATCATAGCTGTCGCTGTCGCAAGTATCTTCAGATAAACCTTCCAAAATTTCTTTAGTGATCTTCTCTGTATTAGTCTTCGATATAGATTGAAGAAAACCCAGATGCATTTCCTCAGAAAGACTCGGCTTCGAACCACCAACAGCTTTGTTATCTTCAGACATCCTTGCAAACGCTAAGAAAGTGCTCTCAACGCCGAAGCCTTAAAATTTAAAAGGCCGAGCAAAGGCTGTTGCGCGTAGGCTAAAGGTTGGGTGAGTAAAAACAGTTGGCAAGAGAGCGTGTCAAATAACTCGGGGTGAGCTCTTATTTATACGCCCAGAGCGTTGGAAACTGGAGGGTCCCGCTTGTCAAAGACTGTTGCTATTCTAGCAAAGAGAAGGTGTTTTTTCGGACCTTCGGCTTAAGGCCTTCGTCCATATCGCAATATGAATTTATCATTATAGCAAAATTAATATTGCGAGGGGCTACTGTTGGGGGCCTTCGGCTTCTGAAGGTCCTCAAAAACATGATTTGACAATGTTTTCTAAGTATGCGAGCAGGTATCTTCGGGATCAGGTTGCGAATATACAGAAGCATGGTCAAGACGAAGCTTGACTGGGACGGTGATCACGACGAAGGATAAGATGATCACGAAGCTATGTGCAGAAGAGCTTCGGTATAACGGCGGGAAAGGGAAACAGACTTAAAGATGAAAAGCCAAATTAGACCTCGAAGAATTACTATAGAGTTATTGATAAATGTAAAGGGCATTAATGTAATTTTGCATGGGCTGCGACCTGTGCCTATAAATAGGTGAACAATATTCCTGTACTGTTCACGCTGACTTGGCATTCACTTTTGTGTCACATCTGTACCCTCATTCCTTCAAACCGAAGGTACATTTGTAATTTACCATTGTTTACATAAGCAATATAAATGGAAATAAATTAATAATAATGTTTACAGAAATTATGTTATTTTCTGTACTTTGTATGAATGTTCTCTATTTTTTATCATGATCATAAGGATATGTCCTTCATGACCTTCGTCCTAGATTCATTATGTCCGAAGGGAAATAATGATCTGAAGGATGAAGGGCTTTGATATTTAACATTTTGTGTTGCCTTGTTCTTGATTCATAGCTTGAGAACAAGTCCCCAACAGAACGCATTGTGGATGGCAGACATTTTTGGAGGTAACTTCAATTTATATGCCATGGGTCCACATGCTTCTATGATCTCATAAGGTCCAATGTAATGAGGGGCTAGCTTGCCTTTGATTCCAAACCTCTGCACTCCCTTGGTGGGTGATACTTTCAAATACACGAAATCTCCCACCTTGAACTGGAGAGGTTTCCTTCTCTTATCATGGTAACTCTTCTGCCTGGCCTGAGCAGCTTCTAGATTTTTCCTGATTAGTTTGACCTTCCTTTCGACTTCAGTCACTAAGTCAGGTCCGAAAACTTCTCTTTCTCCAGGCTGAGACCAATTGAGTGATCTTCTACACCTTCCATAGAGAGCTTTGAAAGGTGCCATCCTTAGGCTGGATGGATAACTATTGTTATAAGCAAACTCTACCAATGAGAGGTGCTTATCCCAGTTCTTGCCACAATCGATTGCACAAGCTCTCAGCATATCTTCAAGAATTTGATTCACCCTCTCAGTCTGACCATCAGTATGTGGGTGGTAAGCTGAACTTCTGATTAGCTTGGTTCCCAAAGACTCCTGCAGTTGTTCCCAAAATCTGGCAACAAATTGGGCTCCTCGGTCAGAAACAATGGTCCAAGGAAATCCGTGCAAACACATGATTCGGTCAATGTACAACTCTGCATACTTTTGAGCCTTATCAGTGGTGTGCACAGGGAGAAAATGTGCCACTTTCGTCAGTCGGTCCACAATAACCCAAATCGAGTCATGATGACGAGAGGTGTTGGGCAGACCCACGATGAAATCCATGCTGATGTCATCCCATTTTCACGAAGGTATAGACAGGGGTTGCAAAGCTCCAGCTGATTTCAAGTGGCTTGCCTTTATCCTCTGACAGGTGTCACATTCTGATACATATTGGGCTATCTCCCTCTTCATTCTGGTCCACCAATACAAGGGCTTCAGATCATGGTACATGTTGGGAGCTTGTTCTCAAATGCGAAGAGTTAAGAACAAGGCAACATGAAAAGTGTTAAATGTTAAAGTCCTTCGTCCCTCAAGACATTATGTCCCTTCGGATATAATGAACTTCGGACGAAGGTTGAGAAAGAAAAGCCTTCATAAGCACAATAAACGATGAGGAAGAATTCATATATAAAATATGAAAAATAATATAAACATTATCATCAACTCTTTTTTATTTGCATTATCATATTCCCAATAACAAATTATAATTGTACCTTCGGTTTGACAAAAAGTAAAGGTACGGGCGTGATGCAAAAAGCGAATGCCAAGTCAGCGTGAACAGTACGGGAGTATTGTTCATCTATTTATAGGCAAGGGGTGCAGCCCATGTAGAATTACATTCATGCCCTTTACATTTATCAATAACTCTATAGTAATTCTTCGAGGTCTAATTTGCCTTTTCATCTTTAAGTCGGTTCCCCTTCTCTGTTGTTATGCCGAAGCTTTTCTGCGCACAGCTTCGTAATCACCTTATCCTTCGTCATAATCACCTTTCGTCTCGCTCAGGCTTCGTCTTGACCATGCTCTTGTATACTCATGACCCGATTCCGAAGATACCTGTTCACATATTTCACTTGGAAATCATTGTCAAATCATGTTTTTGAGGACCTTCGGAAGCCGAAGGCCCCCAACAGTACATTTTGGTGCTTCCTGGATGCGTAGAGAATTTGGAGAGATGGGCCTCATCCAAGATTTTCTTCTTGAGATCCTTGTTTTTAGGAACCACCAATCTGCTTTCAAACCACAATATACCCTTTCCATCTTGGCAGAAACATTTATACTTCTCGGTCTTCTGATGGAGATTCTCCTTAATAATTTGCACTCCCTTGTCACTGAGCTGGGTCATGATGATATGGTCTTGCAAAGCTGGCTCAACGGAAATGTGAGACAAAGCACCAGAAGGAATCACTTCAATCTGCATTTTGCTCAACTCATCCACAAGGTGTTAATGCGAGAATCCATCAGAACACAATTGCATTGCAACTTCAGACTCAAGGCATCTGTTACCACATTGGCTTTTCCTGGGTGATAATGTACCTCCAGGTCATAGTCCTTGATCAGCTCTAGCCATCTTCTCTGCCTCATGTTGAGATCAGCCTGAGTAAAGATATATTTAAGGCTCTTATGATCAGTGAAGATGTTGCAGTGGGTTCCCATCAAATAGTGCCTCCACATTTTTAATGCATGAACCACTGCTGCCAACTCTAGGTCATGAGTGGGATAATTCTGCTCATGAGGCCTAAGTGCTCTTGAGGCATAAGCAATGACTCGGTTGTCTTGCATCAAGACACAACCTAGTCCAGTGCCAGAGGCATCACAATACACATCAAAAGGCTTGCTGCTGTCGGTTTGCACTAACACCGGTGCTGTGGTCAGATGTTGCCTCAATGCATGGAAGGCATCTTCGCACTTCTGACCCCAAACGAACTTGGCTTCTTTTTTCAGTAGCTCAGTTATGGGCTTCGCAATTCGAGAGAAATCCAGAATGAATCTTCGGTAATAACATGCTAATCCCAGAAAACTCCAAATCTGATGGACAGTCGTTGGTGGCTTCCAGTTCATCACCTCTTGCACCTTATCAGGATCAATAGCTATTCCTACCTGAGAGATAGTGTGACCCTAGAATTTGATCTCCTTTAGCCAAAAATCACATTTTGACAACTTGGCATAAAGGTGGTGCTCTCGCAGACGTTAAAGCACTACATGCAAATGCCCGGCATGTTCTTCTTCATTCTTTGAGTACACCAAGATATCATCGATGAAAACCACTACAAATTTTTCCAGTTCAGGCAAGAAAATAGAATTCATCAGATACATGAAATATGCTGGTGCATTAGTCAGCCCAAAAGACATCACTAAGAATTCATATAGCCCATATCTGGTTGAGAAAGCCGTCTTCGGAATATCGCTTGCTCGTATCTTGATCTGATGGTAGCCGGAGCGAAGGTCTATCTTGGAAAACACTTTGGCTCCGACCAACTGGTCAAAAAGAGCATCAATACGATGCAATGGATACTTGTTCTTGATAGTCACCGCATTGAGAGGGCGGTAATCTATACACAACCTCAGGCTTTCATCTTTCTTCTTTACAAACAGGGCTGGACACCCCCAAGGCGAAGTACTTGGGCGAATAAAACCTTTGTCCAGCAACTCCTGCAATTGCTTCTTCAATTCTGCCAACTCAGCGGGTGGCATCCGGTAAGGCCTCTTGGAAATTGGTGTCGTTCCCAGTTGCAACTCGATGGCGAATTCAATATCCCGGTCTGGTGGCATTCCTGGCAATTCATCAGGAAAGACATCTGCATACTCACAGACCACTGGAATCTTCTTCAGAGGTAACTCCGTCATAGAGAAAGCACATGACTGAGTAGAACCTTGACTGGGTAGAATTAAGGTGAAACTCCCACAGATCGGGGAATTGATTTCCATGTTGCGGCTGGCTACATCAAACACTACTTGGTGCAGGGTCATCCAATTAGCTCCCAGAATAATATCCACATTTTCCAAACCCAAAACAAGAAGGGTGGTTTTGATAATGTGGCTTCCCAGTTGAATAGGCACACTTTGGTTTAATTGATTAGTTGCAATTTTACCCCCAGGTGTGGCTATCATAAATGACCCTTTTGAGTGATAGAAAGGCAGTTGACATTTAGCACTGAACTTTTGGCTAATGAAACTATGAGATGCACCAGAATCAAACAGAATTAAAGCAGGTTGATTATAAACTGAAAAGATACCAGTCATGATGGGGGCTCCTCCAGAGTAGTGAAGTTGAGCTTCCCTTGCCTGACTTGTATCTTCTGCTTTCTTCCCTTGTCTTGATTTAGTGCTGGCATCTGCCTCTGCTGATTCCTTAGACAATTCTTGGCATGGTGACCCACATTGCCACAAGTGAAGCACTTGTTCCTATTGCCCTGGCGGAACTGCTGCTGCTGCGATCATTAGCTGCGAGAGGCAGATGTCCAACCCGGTGGCACGGTGGTAGGCCAAGTCACACCATCAACCATATCCTGAAGCGTACCTGCAAAAATTATGCCACAAGCAAGGCTGAGTATACTAATACTCAGCTAGACTTACCCGGTGTGAGGAATCTACTCCTCTACCTCTAGACCATGTAGCTGTTTGGCTGAGGGGTTTGGTTTGCCAAAAGCACTAGCTGTTTCTAAAGTCAATTCTTAGCTTTTCAAATTCTAGTATCATTATCTTAGCTAGGTTTGCTCCTTCTAAGAATACATGGAAACAAGCATGTAGTTCAATCAACAAATTGTCTCATGTAACCTCATTTCACTTCTTACTCAATGTAGTACAAGGGGTCAAGCAGTCTCATTAGCTGCGAGAAGCAGACGATTCGAATCGAGTTTTTATCCTTGCAAGGTAAACCTAAACACACGACATGTCAGGGTACTCCGACCCACACATGTCAACCGTCTCCATCGATTCCCCGTTCGCGTCCAGGCCTCACCTCCTTGGCATACAATGCTCCACTGACCCCGGCTGCCGCCGTGCAGTGACTGCACTTGTACCCACCATAGCTAGCATGGGAGACCCAGTCTCAAGTCGCGTGAGGGATAAAGTTCGCGCCCGGCTTCACTCAGGTATTAGGTTTACCGGTTACCATATTTCCCGACATGTGCTTAGTACGTTCAAAAGCTTGACTCAGGTATCCACACATTAATCCTTAATTCCTTTTTCCCGTCTCATGGACAAGGCATCCTCCCTGGATCCAAGTCCATAGACTAACATAGATCCCGTTATCAAGATGAATACAATCAATTCCTGACCTCGCGCGAGTGCTAGAAAAATCACTCGACTTCTACCGAGATCCTGATTAGCAAAGCATCTACTCGACCTAGCATACTTGTATCCATCTCAAAAAGGAATCCTAAGTTCATGCAACTAGAGGTTTCAAGCAACTCCTACACCTAAGTGCACATTACAATCCTACAAGCATTAAGTGTAGTAAAGTAGCATATAATAATACGGTTATGCATAAACCGGGGCTTGCCTTCAATAGCTGGGGCTGCGGGGATATCCTCGATGGCAGCCTCAGGAGCTTGCTCCTGGTCTTCCTCTTGGACAGTTCCTTGCTCGGGGATGAGCACGTACTCTCCGTCAGCAACATTACAATCTAATGAATGCAATGAGTAAGACACATGCATGATATGATATGTGCTTTAGCAATTAAACTTTGATGGTGAATGATCCACTTAAATCATATAGAGTTTAATCTTGCTACTAAAGATTTTTGGTGGTATACTTAGTAATTTAGATCACACTCAGTAAACTAAGTGGTAAGTCCATTTTGGTGTTCCACTGAATTCTTTTTAAAGCCTTAGTGAGAATTGTCAAGATTTCTAGTTGAACTTATTGGGGCGAGGTTTACCTTTCATTTTTTCCCAGTATTTCTTTTATATTTTTAGAGTGGGTTTGAACTACAAGTTGTCTTAATAAATTTTCAACAATTCTGTAAAAATTACAGTGGCTTCTTACTGGTGTATAATTCTCTGTCCTAAAATTTGGGGCTTAAAGGGTGAATAGTTCTCGCTGGATAAAATTATCAAACATTAGGGCAGAAGGGGTGTTTTGAACTACAACTACCGATTAACAATAGGTTATCCTCTAAGACTTATTTTTGCTGGCATTTAGATGTTATAACATGACATTGTACAAACTTTTAGCCACTAATATCCTTTAGTCATTTTACTATGATTTTCTAAAGTTTCTAGTCAAAGGGGTGGTTTCTACTACCACTGTATTTGAAAAATATCAAACAACATATTTCTGATTTTTCCTAGCTTCTTCTTTGTGCAAGGGCAATCATTCTGAAGTTTGGCATTTGTTTGCTTAAGGGAAGGGTGGTAGGAATTATTTGGATTAAATGACCTTTTTCATGAAGTATTGGCAATAGGTATTATTTTGCATCTTTCAAATGGGTTTGCATTTTTCTCTGGTGCCCTATCTCATTATTGATCTAGCAAAATTTTATTTGCCCATTATTGCATTATTTTTGGGTTACTCATCATTTATTTGAAATAGGACCCAATATCAAGTTTTATTTGTTTACCCTACTGAAAATGATGGGCTGGGGTGGTTATCATTTTTGTAGTGGGGTTCTAGTGGTTACAAGTCCACTAGATTTTTATGACAAGTTTTGAAATTGTTTTTATAATTCTAATAATTGTTTTTCTGGTTGAAATAATGCTAAATAAAACATTTCACCTTGATTCTATTCTGGACTAGAGGTCCCTTTATTTTTCCTAGGTTCTCTGTTACTTAAGTAGGCTAGGAAAAATAATTGTACTCACTGTTCATTATTTTCAAATGCCTTTCTGATTTTCCTACGTTTTGGGCAAAATGGCTTTTAATAGATATCCCTACTAAATTTTTCAATACTAGGGTTCTTACTATTTTTTAACAGTGCTATATTGGGGTTTGAACATCTAAAAATTTTCTTAGGTTCAGTACAAAATCATAACTAATTTTCTTTAATTTAATAAGGTTTGGTCAGTTTCTGTATTTAATTCCAAACTCTAAAATTTAGAACAGAAAGCATGGGGTCAGTATTTTTAATTGGTAGTCCATAATATTTAGAATGCAGCAAAATTGGTATGACAATTTTTTGTTAAGTATTTCTTAAGTTATGAATTTCCTAAGTTTTCTATTCATTAAAAAGATTAAACAGAAATGATTAAATGGGAAACGACTTTGCAACGGGTCCGTGGCGGGTGTTTTCAAATTTCCTTACAGACACGTCCTTGGGCTACTATTCAAATGTGTCGCTGACAGTTTAGAAAACCCCCTGGGGTTCCTCTAAACCTCACCTGAAGTCCTTCCCCCAAAATAACAGTACTCGCGGCGGAGGAAAGGGCGAAGGGGCTTACCGGCTGCGAGACTGCTCCGGTGAGGTGGCCGAGGGTGTAGGGGAGGTCCTGAGGGTCACGGCGATGTGCGGGTCGCCGTCGGGGATGGTCGGAGTCGGCCGGTCCACGTGCGCAGGCGGGGGAGCTCATCAACGGCGAGGAGTCCGGCCTATCCAGGGCATAATTGATCAATCGAATGGGTTAGAGAGCTTCACCAAGGATCAAGGAAGGTGTGTGTGCAAGAAATTGAAGAAAGGCTCACCGGATTGCTCGGTCTACGCGCGCATGCGGGCGGCCGAAGTCCGGCGAGGACGATCTTGGTTCTCCGGTGAAGTGCTGCCGGGTCCGAGAGCTTGGGAAGCTTCACAAGCTATTAGCGAAGCTAACTGAGCGACTGGCGCGGCTTGTAAGCAACTGGAGTGGGCAGGCCACGGTGGCCGAGGCTCGGGTGGCAATGGCGGGCGGAAGAGAGCTTGCTGGAGCTGAGGAGGGGCGTCTAGCCGGCGAGGGTGAGCACGGGGCCAGGTGAGGCACGCCCGGGGAGGCTTTATAGGCGCGGGCGAGCACGACTGAGGGCAGGGCTCTGACAAGTGCTCAGGGCGTGCGCGGGCGAACGCCAGTGCACACTCTGGCGCCTAGCACGGCGTTGAGCACGAGGCAGCGCAGAGAGAGGTCGAGTTCAAGCGCGGATTGGCTCCAAATCTTTGAGATTATGGCCATGATCCCGTTGAGAGATCTCTTCCTCTGACATTCCTTTGTTGTTTGTGTGTGGAGGCTTGCATGTTTTGCTGACTGGATCAAGAGATAAAGAGGGGAGAAATCGGGTTTGTCTCACTGCCGCGCACAGAGAGAAGATCACGGGTTTGACGTGTCCAAGGCACGCGTCCCGATGCCATCTTCTGATATGAGGTAGAGGGATTAGTTAGGCACAATTTTGTCAATGAGGTCATTAGGAATTGAGCTAGGGATCAAGGTGAACACGCTCGGTCTTTGGATCAAGGGCTGAAATTCAGAATTCTGAATTTCAAAAATCCCTATTGAACCCTCACTTGAGAAGCTTGTTTGGAGTTTTTATTAAACTATTTTGGCCAAGCTTCCATAATCTTTATTGTAGCTTATTTAGTATATTTCAATGTTTATATTTGGCCTAAGCCATGATTTTATATTTTTCATGGTCTTTTACCCCTTTTCTTCATTTCTACTTAAATAGCTTAATTAGGGTTGGTATTAGGGTTTCAACACTTTTCCCTTTTTGAAAAATCTTATTTGTTTGGAACATGATTCTTTAGATATACACTTAGTAGATCTTTTCTTCTCAAGTTAATTTGATGCTTCATGCTTAATTTGGCTCACATAAAATGTTGATTCTTGGGTTAGCACTGAGAGAAACCCTAGTTGACACTGGGTGTCACAGGATTGTCCTCACCAACAGGTGAGACAACCACACCTGCAGTACTACCAATTGGACGATGGGGGTAATACCTCAGGTTGATACCATCGACCATCCCAGTGAACAACGAGCAGTACTGCGAAAGCCACACCGTGCGACATCCCGCAAGGCCGCCTCGGTTGAGTTCCGCTCAAAGATAGAATAATGCTCCGAGCATACCTCCGTGCCTCGAAGACCACCCTCCGGACGGCGCACTAAGAAAGTAGCCTCCCAGCGGTCGGGGTATACACCATGACTGTGCTGGTAGACCACACGGTGATACTCGATTGACCAAGTGTGCCGATCAAAGGCCTGTCGCAATAAGGTGTCGAGCACATCGTGTAAGTGACACCCGCGAGCGGCGTCATGAGTGATGGGTCGAGCGACCCATCCCTTTGGCTCCTGCTCCTCTATGAGGTTGGTGCTATGGCTCGAGCTACTGTCTTCGTTGTCTCCATCATCAGGGTCTCCTCCAGCAGCCCGGGCGCACAGTATTGATGCAGGGGTGCCTCCAGCGGGGGCATAGGGGAGCGATGCCTTGCAGACTCTACCTCCTGCTGAGGCAGTCAGGAAGAGACCTGCTGCTCCAGCTCCTGGCGCCGACGTTCCTGCTCCTCGTGCAGGCGGTGGTGCAACCTCTCCAAGTGGCTAGACTAGCTAGTCACTGGGCGACAAAGCGAGCGCTCCCAAGACGAGAGGGTAAGAAAGAGATTACTGACTTTTGTGTTGTGTGTCTAAGACAAGCCATCTACAAAAGACACCATGGGCATAAGAGTAAGAACAGAACTAATATGACCAACAAGTAAACTATAAAAAATCAAGAAATAAAATAAAACAAAATTTTAGCAAGGTATTATATATATAGGAGAACATAGAGTTGGTTGAGGTGACCGACTTTTGAAGTGATACCAAAGATCAAGGTGAGAATAAGGGTCTATAATCCTTTGAATGACCAGTCTACTCTAGGTTAGCGGTCCTACAGTCAGCACGACTTTCATACCATTTATATGTCACACCCGGTTTTAGAAGGCAAACCGAATGCAAACCATGTACATGCCAGGATCAGAATTTCACGTACACAACGATTACATAACTGGACATCATCACACAGTGCTCAAATAATAAGTAAAGAGGTATTAATTTGACTACATCATGATGTTCAAGACATCCACATAGTCTTAAACACAGCTCAAAGTACGAATACGAAATGAAGTAATATAAGGCCTTCACAGGCAGCCGACTTGGGGTTTATCACTAACCCACACCTAGAACTCAGCATAGTCTTGAAACTCCTAGAAGACGTTCGCTATGCCTTCATCTTCTCCTGAGTAGGGTGAGTACGCATCAACGTACTCAGCAAATGTCCCGTTTGGCTAAAGTGCACTAGCTGTATGTGGGGTGAAGCTCAGAGTAGTTGATTTTAATTGGTTAGGTAATTATTACTAGTAGAGAGCCAAGTTTTAGCAATAATCCCAAGTTATTAACCCAAAGGTACTCCCTCCAAAAGGAGAATACCAGAATATATAGTCATAATCATTATCATTAAAATCATCACCATTAGAACCATAATCCTCATCATCATATGTAATCATAGTATCTCTAATGAAAGGAGCTCCCAAGCTCGCTCATAACCGTGAGCACGACTGATATATCAGTTTCTAACCCTCTGCAGAGGTTGCACACTTTACCCACGAGCCATGATTCCCTCTCTAGCCTAGGTTTGCAAGACCCTTGTTCACTCCCAAGGTGAGCGGCTAGGGATTCACTACGAAGCCTTTACAAAGATTCCCCAAAGATATAGCCGCCCGTTAGGTTTTCTAAGTGCATCACACTTCTCCCCAAGGGGCAAACCACCCTCAGCAGAGCGAGCCACTTACACCGAGCCCCATTAATGGCATGATGGTGAAGCAAACTACACCTTAGTCCTCTAATTAGTTTGCTAAGGGCGTCCCATTCCACCCTCATGGATGTATTGTTATCTCAGGTGGTCATCCAACGAACAAGTCCTTACGGAGAGGCACTCGAGAAACAACTCGAGTGTAACACCCCAGGTGTTACTCAAGGCCCTGGCTCAACTCATTCACCTATGACCTATTATCACATGTGATTTAGTTTGAAATGAAGCACCAAAATTGAGAAGCAATGTTTTAATCAAGTGTTGATCATACAAGAAGGAATATCCTAGCCTTTTCATGCATCTCAAATTGAGAAAGGTACTCAAAACCCTAGACCTCCTTGAGGCATTAGAGCCCCAAGATTGGATTAGTGAGAGAGCTATGTAAATTACCAAATCATGACTTAAACCTTTTAAAAAAGTTATATCACATGGAAATACCTACAAGAAATAGTAAGGAAGTTATCCCAAAAAGGTCCCACAAAAACCTCAAATTAATCACCCAAGTGGAAAGCACTCAAGAACAACGTCTTTTTCTCTAAGTCAAATTTCAGCCCTCTTCTAAAGACCCCCTGTGTTCACTTAGTTGCAGATGCCAAATCAACATGGTCCAATTGACAAAAGGGCGCCAAATTACCCAAGGCACACCCTGGAAAATTTTGAACCCAAACCAAAACCATTTGACATGGTTTGACATGTGTTTTGTCTCAGGGTGAACAGTGCCGACAGACCTGACTTGGTGCCAACATATCTCACAAACCAGACTAGATCTTCACTTGGAACTCACACAAACTAGATAGCCCTAGGGACTTAGAAGAGACCTTACACAAGATTTTTGGCGAGATTCGCACGTTTGGCTGCTCAGCAAGCGCTTGAACTAGGGCAGAAGAACACGCACACGTGTTCGATCTATCCTGGCGCGCTAGAGCACACCCCGGTGCTCGGCCCCGTGCGCCCGCGCCGCGTGATGCCCGACCCCGCGCCCACACCTATAAAGCCGCCTGAGGCCACGACCGTACTCCCTCGCTCGCTCTCAGCCCCGCCCGAGCACGAGTTCGCCGGAGTTCTTCCTACGCACGGCGTGCCCGCGGCCGCCCAAGCCCGACCACCGTGGACCGACCACTTTGGCCCACCTCCATCCAATCCAACCCCTCGGCTAGCTTCCCAGAGCTCCATAAAGCTTCCCGAACCCTCAGACCGAATACCACTTCGCCAGAGGTGCCGGATTGCCATTGTCGGACTTCATCCGACCGCCGCCGCGCGTAGACCGAGCTGCACGGTAAGCCACCTTTCAATTCATTGCACCTATGGCATCGCTGACCTCTCGTGAAGCTCCTCGAGCACTTTGATTGAGTCCTACCACTGTGAGCAGGCTGGAGCACGCGCCGCCGACGAGCCCGACCGCCCGCGCACACGGCCAACCCTACTCCGGCCACCACCGTCGGCGATCCGCCCCTCTACGTGACTCCCAGGGACCCCCGGACCTCGCTCGACCCTCCACCGGACCTCTCCCATCGCAGGTAAGCCGTGCCATTGCTTTTTCTCCCCTCGACTACTGTTCCGACGAGGAAGGAGCGCGGGTTAAGAAGGGAAAAGGCCAGGGGGTTATGTGCGAAGTTAGTGACTTTGATGAATAGTTTCCCGGGGGCACGGTTTAAATGATTCAGTTAAGGAAAACCCCAGGGACCCCGATGCAAAGCCATTTTTCCTTTAAACTTTTAGATTTATTCTTTTTTATTGAGCAGGGAACTAGAAAAATTCATCAACTGAGTTTTATTCAACCAAATTTGGTCAAACAAATTTTGTTAGGACTATATATTATGAACTACCCAACAAAAATAATAAACACCATGGTTCCTGTAATGCTTTTTAGAGTTGGGATTTAAATAAGCATACTGCCCAAACCTTAAAAACCATGGAAAAATTGTAAGACTTTTGGACTACGGGTGAGAAAAATTAGAGATATACTTAACTAGAAATTACACGGTTTAAAAATATTAAACCCCCAGTATACTAGATTAAGGAAAGTTTATCCATTAAAACTTGTATTTGCCCAAACCTTAAGAAAATGAAAAGGGGGATTAAAAATGAGAACCAGAGAGAAACCACATTTTTCCTAACTTGCTTAGGTGATGTAGTTCATAAGAAAAATTTGATGAGCCCTAATCCTGTGCAAAAAAAATGCACCACAACTTATTTAATGAAAACAGAGAGAAATTTGAAAAGTCATAAGAAAATAATCCTAAGGAGAAAACACCCCAACCTTGTGAATGACTACTCTTATGCTAATAAGAATCTAGGAAAAATACAAGTTCTGTTGTTTGACATTTTTTAAATAACAAGTTAGTTATAAGTGCCTTTTTGGCATTAAACATTAGAAAATCACAACTAAATAACCATTAAGTCACCCTCTGTGATTTTTCGCACAGAAGCATGTTATTACCCATAGATACCAGCAAAAATAACTCTTAGTACAGAACCCCCACCTAAATAAGAGTTGTAGTACAAAGTGACCCTCTACCCTAACTTTTGTTATTTCTGTCTAGGGTTTATCTTATTTATTGTTTACCTCGATTTTATAAGATAGAGTACAGTAACCAATATTAAACCATTGAAATTTTTACAGAATTTTTGGAAAATTTTAGAAACACTATGGTAGTTTAAACCCACCTTAAAAGCATATGTAGAGAATGAAAAAGAAAGTGGGTAGAAGAAAATAATGTACACTCATCAGTACGAAAAGACCTCCCTAAGTGCCCACTAAAACTTTAATGGGATGATCAAAATCTTAATCCACTCAAAAACCTAGACTGGTAAGTATACACCACTAAGAACTCCATACGACAAAGAAACCCTAGTTTACCCACTACCTTAGTGTTACTTCACCATGCATCATTGTTACTAAATTTGCATATCATTAACATACATATACCTTATTCATTGCACTCGATAGATTTCAACCTCGCTAACAGAGAGTACGTACTCATTCTGGAGCAAGGAGTTGCTCAGGAGGGAGTCCAGGCGCCAGCACCAGAGCCTGCCACCGAGGATCTCCCGGCCCCAGCTTTTGAAGGCAAGCCCCGATTTTATGCATAACCGTTATATATGCTATTTACTGCACTTAAGTTTGTAGGCTTGTATTGTGCACTTAAGTGTAGGAGTTGCCTGAAACCCTAGTTGCATGAATTCAGGATTCCTTTTGAGATGGAGACTAGTATGCTAGGTCGAGTAGCTGCTTTCCTAATTAGGGATCTCGGTAGAAGTCAAGTGATTTTTCTAGCACTCGCACGAGGTCAGGAATTGATTGTATCCATTTTTATATCAGAATGATGATGGTTTGTCGACAACGATCCATGGGGATGTGTTGTCTATGAGACGAAAATTGGAATAAGGATTAATGTGTGGTACCGTGTGTCAAGCGTTTGAACGTACTAAACACATGGCGAGAAATATGGTCAATCGGCAAGCCTAATACCTGAGTGAACCTGCCCGCAGATTGCCCTCCTCACGCGACTTGAGACGTGGTCTCCCATTCCGGATATGGTGGGTACAAGTGCGGTCACAGCATGGCGGTAGCCGGGGTCAGTGGGGCATTGTATGCCAAGGCGGTGAGGCCCTTTCTATTGACAGGGAATCGATGGGGACGGTTGATGTGTGTGGGGACGGAGTGCCTCGCCACGTCGTGTGTATAGGTTTACCTTGCAAGGTTAAAACTCGATTCGAATCATTTGCTTCTCGCAGCTAATGAGACTACATGATCCATGCTGCTGCATCGAGTAAGAAGTGAAATGAGGTTACTTACAAAAGAGGTTGATTGGCATAATGTTTGATACCATGTATGAGTAGCTAGGTACTCATCTAGTCTAAAGTACTAATCTAGAACTTGAAAAGATAAAACTTGATTTTAGACTCAGCTGGTGCTTTTGGCAAACCAAACCTCTTAGCCAAACAGCTTCATGGTCTAGACGTAGAGGAGTAGACTCCTTACACCGGGTAAGTCTAGCTGAGTATTAGTATACCCAGCCTTGATTGTGGCACAATTTTACAGGTACCTTGGAGGACATGGTTGCTGGAGTGACTTGGCCATCCACCCTACCACCGGGCTGGACAGTTGAGTGGGACCCTGCCTCAGCAGGAGAGGAGCAGGAGTGATGGGCCAAGCTTCCCCATCCTCCCTTTCTTTTATCGTTAGTTAATTTCCGCTGCATCGAAACAATGATTACTACTTTTGAAACTCCGATGATGATGTAATAACAATTAAGTACTTCTTTAAATTATGGTTTCATACTTTATTGTATTTCTCTGTGCCTCACCTTCGAGTGAGTGCGTGGTACTTGATCCGGTTAGTGGCTTTATCGGACTAGATCCGAGGAACTGACGGTTTATTCTGATTTAAGTGCGTCATTGCCTCTAAGGCGGGACTTGGGCACTTAAGTTGGAATAATTTGGGCAGTTCTGCCATAGCTGGTATTGGAGCTTGTACCACTTCAGAGAACTCAATAAGTCATAGATACTGACTTTTTGAAAGTAAAACTTGCCTAGAAACCAGTATCGGTTAGATTCTCAGGACGATCAGGATAGACTTAGGACATGAAGCCTTAGGATACTATATAGATGGGTAGCTAGGTGGCTAATTAAGTATGCCGCACAGGCTACTATGATATAAATGGGGGGATTTCTATACCCATATACTTGATGTGAGGATGCTTAGGACGAGTATGCATACATCATTTTCCCCATCCTCTTAGGAAAAGGTCATTATTTATAATAAGTCACATAAACAAGGAGTCACTCATAATAAAATTGTAAATCTATAATAGAGATCTCAACTTAACACTAGTAGGGCCAAATCCTCAGAAATTTTTCTAGTCTTTTGCACTAGCACCTTTTATTTTTGGTTCTTTTTCTTTTTCGCTTACACTTACCCTTGCACAGATGACTTCCCACATACCCAGAGGAGATGCACTTTCCCACACGGACGGTCTCGCACGAGAGGGTTTTCCCCTCATCTTGTGGGAGGTACTGCAGGGAGCAGTTAAACTACGCCTCCCCAGTACGCGGTGCAGCTGTTCGAGGAACACCGGGTACCTCGCTGTAGGGTGAGGATGACTCTAGAGCCTCATCCCCTGTAGCCAGGATGGCGTTCACTGGACTCAGAGTCTTTCGGTTTCCAGGTCGATGCCACTATAGAGGCCACGACCATGCACGTGCTGACAACTCTTTCTGTGGATTTCACCCCCTGGAGATGTCAACCCACCCCATCGACTTGTTCCCCACTGAGAAAGAGGATGACCCGATGTGGAAGGATTGGGTTGATCACGCCAAGGACCGGTGGGCTCTCTACCCTGGACATACCGCTCACTTGACGGTTCGGTGCATGAGTGCCCTATATCATCTGTAAGCCTTGCAGGGCGAGGCGATGTCTCAGCTTATGGGACTGATGGAGTCTACCAAGATCACCCTCGATAACAGGGAGGACCTTGTCGTAGACTTGTCTACTAGCTAGTGGAGAAGGATCTCCAGGTTGAGAAAATGGCTAACCACATCCACGAGCTCGAGGATCAAGTGGAAGCCAGGGATAACACCATTGAGGTTCTGGAAGACCACTCCAGAACACCCAGCAGCAGCTCGAGGAGGCAAACCAGCACTTGGATCTGCACCAACAGGAGACACTACACCAAAATAGTAAACTTCCTAGAGCCTAAACCCTAGGAAGTTAGGCCTAAACTCTAGGAAGTTAGCGAAACTCTCAGAAGTTAAGCCATCCCGTCGGAAGTTTAGCTCTCGATAATTTTTTGTCGGAAGTTAGCTTAACTTCCTAGAGGGATCTAGGAAGTTAGCTAACTTCCTATGGCTTAATAAGCCTCTCGGAAGTTAGCAGTTTCATGCCGTCAGCGCCGTCAGCTGACTAACTTCCTACGAGTAACTTCCTACGAGTAACTTCCTACGGCTTACTATAGCCACTAGGAAGTTAGCTGGATAACTTCCTACGACTTACTGTAGCCCCTAGGAAGTTAGCTGGCTAACTTCCTACGGCTGACTGCAGCCCCTAGGAAGTTAATTTGACCAGCATTACAAATGTTGTTTATATTTTACACCACATTCCACAACATAACAAATATATCAACAGCTATATAGCACAACATATTTTCACATAAAACATCTCACACACATTCACATAACAATATTTAAATCCATAGTCTCATCAATTACATCACAAAAGTCTCATCCATAGTCTCATCAATTACATCACAAAAGTCTCATCCATAGTCATAATAAGACACATCTCATCATCCATTACTAATAAGAGACAATATTTCATACATAGTCATAATAAAAGTCTCAAGTATCAGAACGCAATAACATGGAAGCTCACGGTCGCCGATCACCATCGGGTTACAGTGAAGAGTGATGGTCGATACCTCCACTATTGAAGAGGGTTTCGACAAAGTCTAACCCGTCCTCTTGTTCATGCGTCGGCAAGGTAGCTGGAGGGGTCTAATATAAATGTACAAATGACATTTGTTGAGTTACATCATAATGTAAATAACAACAAGTAAATGATGATGAATATGCATACCTGAGTTCGGTAGATGGAGATGTAGGTATAGGTGGAGGTGAACACCAAGGATAATGAACGGGAGGTGGTGGGGGGGCACCGGGACGTGTATCCCTTGGGCCTGTGCTAGTTGCTACAAATTTGTCGAACTCATTCACATCAGCGTTTTAAATCAATACATATCTTAAAGTGAAAGCTATTATCTTTTGAACTTACTTGTATGAGTGTTTGTTGTTGCTGAATCTATGTAGCATAATATTCATGTTGCGCAGCTTGTTGCTTCAAGTAATCCTGATGTTGCCTAAGTTCTTGTCGCAGTTGCTCCACTTCTGCTGGATCTTGAGTGGAGCAACGTGAGCTACGAGCAGCAGACCTCGATGAACCTCCACGCTGAACCCTCACTTGGCTCGAGTCGATGACGTTAGCAAACATTGTGTAACTACAAAACAAGTAACATCACGACAGATTAAGAATACATGTATTGCACTCAACCAATGAAACAATATAAGATATGTAGAGTCCTCACTTTCCATGAGCTTTTCCACCACTTGCATACACAGCCTGAGGATCAATAGGTGAGGTCCTCCAGTCATAGTCTGGTCTGTGCTGACTAGACATCGCCTCGCCATATGCAGCCTCATACAAAAGAACAATGCAATCTTACATACAAAAATCCATATAAACAAAACCTACCAAACATTTCCAAACACTCACCACACAATTTGTTGCCTTTTGGCTGCACAACACATCTGGATTTGCAGGATTTGGTCCTCTATGCCCCGTAAGGTATAATTGAACATCACTAGGCACTGCACCAGTGCTAGCTTCCTGTATGTACATTTGACAAACACTATAACCAGAAATTACATCAAGTCAACTACAATCAACGAAAATGGCTTAAATTGTACTTACCATTCGTTTTGCCAAACGAAAGTGATCATCACCTCCATACCTGTGATACGACCCGGTTCCACGATTGGAACTATGTCGCACTGATTTTGCCTTGAATTCAGCCGAAGCCCACTAACGGCATAACACACGCCAAGCAACATCATTGGCAGCTATCCATGGAATCGAATGCTGCATGAACACAATTCATTTATAAGTAACTGTAATATCTAGAAGCAATGGAAATTTTTTCAACACAAGCAAAAACATCAATTACCTCAAGATATTGTTGCTCAGTCATATCGAGTCCATACTGTGTCGCCTTGTTCTTACTCTCTAGACGTCGCCCTTCACTACCAAACATGGCTTGACTAATCACCTGGTTTCGAGCATAGTACATCATATCCCCAACAACACTTGTCACATTCCTATGGAACACAGAGTGTGCGTGTTCCGTATGAGTATCTCCTTCATGCAACTTGTAATGTTTCTAAAAAAAGAAGCATAGTCAAAATCAATAATGGGATAGCTTAACAAAATTACAACTTGCCGCATTCCTATCGAGATTACAACTTAACAAAAAAATTAACATACCCAGAAGTCGTGCCAAACTGCAGCGTGCGCATTCCCATGTTGCGCATTTATTGCAAGGGCATATTGATCCCATCTTGTGACAGGGACCTCCTTACCATCCTCTATCACCAATCTAGGCCATTTCATACGACATATGTTGCACAACACTTTCTTTACTTGCCTTCGACGACCTGTGCTAGTGAAACTACTATCCACCCAAGCCCTAACAGCACAAGAACAATTGTCAAATATAAAATGTAATCGTGTAATAGTGCAAGACATAAGAACGAAGCAAGGATACTCTTACCCATCTCCAGTTGGTATTATCTCAACCCTATCAACTGGTTCTCTAGGAGGGGGGACCCAACTAGTTCTCTGCGGCTTCCGGACCCGTGAAGACCCTCCAACTCCCCCACTTCCAAAACCACCAGCTTCTCCTTCCCTTGACCCACTAGCTCCCCCAACTCCTGACCCTCCATCTCTTGGCCATCCACTTGCATCCTCAGGCCATTCACGCCATCCACTATGGCTATCATGTCCAAAACCACCAGTATCATGGCATCCCCACCCTGTCTCCGTCTCCTCTGTCTTTACCTCATCAAGATCTCCCACCTGTCTCCTCTCCTCTGTCTCTACCTCATCATCAACATCTCCCACATGTTTCCCCTCCTCTGTCTCTACCTCATCATCAACATCTCCCACATGTTTCCCCTCCTCTGTCTCTACCGCATCATCAACATCTCCCACCTATCTCCCCTCCTCTGTCTCTACCCCATCTTCAGACTCATCCTACAAACATTACATTGCATTGCAAAACAAATATTATATTAATAATTTAGTTATACAAACTCATACAAACATTACATTGCAAAACAAATATTGGTTACCTCATTCCTCTGAACGCCAACTGTCTGACCCTGCAACTCTGGAACATGCTCCAACAAAGCTCTACGCCTATTCGAGCTGGAACTAGTGCCCTTAAACACTAAGTCCTCCTTTCTCATAACATAGGACGCTCTCTTTGCAAGTACCTTAGTGAACTGCTTCACCTTTTTAGACATCATGTTATTAGAACAAGTAGATGTTGCATTGGATTGAAGAATCCTAGGGGGAATATTTTTTCCAACTTGCATATAAGGACAAGAATTTCTATCTCTTGCTTCTCCATCACATCTTTCTTTATTTCTTTAGCACAAAGTTGTGTATAAAAGTAGCTTAATTCAGCTAACGCCTTCCAAATACTGACATTGAAGTACCCACGAAACATTATAGGGAGGTTCCATCATTATGTGATAATCATGACTCTTCAATCCAGTTATTTTATTTGTCTTCAAGTTCACAGCTCTCCTAAACCCTACCGCATAACCATCTGGGAATTTCAAAATTTTCAACCATTCCATTACTTCTTTCTTCTGTTTAGGTTTTAGACTGGTGAGGAGAGTGTTCTTTTGAGCCTCGCCTTTGCAACAATGATTCAGAGAGATAGTGTTATAGTACCCTAGTTAGTTATCGATCTAGATCATACTAGCATTTGTGCTCTCAAAACCATCTGCTACCTGGCATAGAAATTAATACTATTAAAATGTAATTTTATTACCCACATGACATGCTTTTTAAATCATATTGGGAATAAGGTCGAGTAGTTAAAGCACCATGTACAACATTATTCTACTTCAAACACTCTTTTTTTATTCGGTTAAAGGTTAGCTTAAAACTATGTAGTTGTGGTGCTATCACTGCTGAACCAAAAATAATAATGAAACTTGTATTTATATGAATATCACAACACCACACCACAGCCATACCACTCACAAATGAAAATGTAGTATCCGTGCCATGTAAATACCATAAAAACTTGTAATATATGATGAATATGCCTTGAGATATTCCCATTGAATTAATATCATATATGCATAAGATTTTGTCATAGTACTAGAGTAGTCCAAAACTAGGATAATTTATTGATGAAGTATTTTTACCTTCTTTATTCCAAGTTGTAAGTCATTCTGGATTTCTGGATATGTATAGATTTGACCATATATCTATATGCATATCAAAAACTATATAACTAGAAAAGATTTGGAATGGAGTGAGTACTCTCCTGTAATTAATACCAAGTGCATGTTTGGAGTACGTATGCGGTACGTACGTGGTTGCACTTTGTTCTTTTTATCAAATTAAACTTTCCTGAATACTGGATAGAATATATAGATTATAGAAGCAAAAGCATATAAATTGAAGTAACTTGGCAAAACAAACTATACATTAATTTATTTCTGCAAACTTCACACAAGGTACGATAGATGAAACAACTAATCAGTCTCCATATCAAATACTATACCTAGCTTATCAGATAATATACCCCGTGCAGTAGTTTTGATTAATTAACCCCTGTGAACAATAATAGTTTGAAAGTAGAAAAGTGGCGCTATGGAATTATGGATACAATGCAGGAACACCTTTAAGTTCAAAACCAAATGGCAGAAAAAGGGTTTACCAAAGAGCAACTTTGCTTTAAACTCCTACCTATGACCATCCTGAGCTAGCAGTGTTTTTATAGTTCTGATGAGGAACAGCAGTTGATGAATAGGTCGGCTGATTGGCCATCTCTTGTTCCTCCATCGTCCTAGCTATAGCTAGCATTTGCTCAAACTCAACCATGCCTCTCCAATATCTTCATTCTTGATAGGACACTGTCCCAACCCCCAGCTGGAGTACTAGTACTACGATAAGCCATCGCCATTGCCACCGCTGGTGGACGAAGAATGGAATGCAGAAATGATGTTCATCGGCCAACTTGAATTGCCACTGCCAGTGCCACCACCACCACCACTGCTGCTGCCACCAGCATTTCCATCCCAAACACCATGTGATCCTGATCCGTGGTGTAGAGCTGCTGTGTACTGCTTCTGTAAGCTCGCGTCTTGTCCTTTGCTATCCTCCCACATCTTCATTGCTGACCCTTCTCGTCGGGGCCGGGGCGGGCGGGGGCGGCCTTGCGTGTCGGAGGCGGTGGCGGCCAGGGGCGGGGTCGACCGGGCACAGGAGCGGCGGCCGGGGTCGAGGGCTCGGCGGGGCCGGCCGGGCGTGGGAGAGGCGGCCGGCGCGCTGGAGACAGAGAGACGTTGAGAAAGGTTAGAGAAGAGAGAAAAGAGATAAGGTTGAGGGAGATTAAAAATAAAAAACATAACTTCTTAGAGTAAAGCCGTAGGAAGTTACGTAACTTCCTAGAGTTTGTACTTTGACTCTAGGAAGTTAAGTAACTTCCTACAGCCGGTCGTAGGAAGTTAGATTTTCGTTTGACCGGTCAACATCTGAAACCTAACTTCCTAGAGGCGGCCGTAGGAAGTTAGCTGCCCAGCTAACTTCCTAGAGCCAGCCGTAGGAAGTTAGATTTTCGTTTGACTGGTCAACAGCTGAAACCTAACTTCCTAGAGGAGGTCGTAGGAAGTTAACTGGGCAGCTAACTTCCTAGAGCCAGCCGTAGGAAGTTAGCTATTCGTTTGGCTGGTCAACAGATGAAACCTAACTTCCTAGAGGAGACCGTAGGAAGTTAGATAACTTCCTACGGTTTTTTAACTTCCGACAGTTTTTATAAAATACCGTAGGAAGTTATGTTTTTTTCCTAGAGGTACAAGTTGCCTCTCGAAAGTTATTTATTTCCTACAGTTTGTTATAAAAGCTGTAGGAAGTTAAAAAATCGTAGGAAGTGTATGATTTTGGTGTAGTGAGATAGAGGCCATGGAGGCAGACGAGGTCGACGAGGACGTGGACATCGAGGGAGGGGAGGAGCTAGAGCCCGCTTCTAGTTTGGATACTATCGGCTGAACTCACCCTGGAGCACCACCTTCCCCCAAGCCTAGTGTTGCCTCTTTTGCTCGTTAGATTTCAGGACTAGGGTAGAAGTGTTAGGAAGTAGCACTCCCCCAAAAATAGCTTAGCTTTTGCACATCGGATGTACTAGGCTAGAAAGTTGAGTCCTTCGAACCTGATGTAACCCTTGGAAACTTCTTTTGGGAAAGATGAATGATGGATGGTTTTAAGTTTTAAAATTATGAGTCGAATTTTATCCTGTTGGTACCAGTTGTGAAAGGCGAGGCAAAATTGGAACTTAGCAAATCTCGCTTCTTATTTATTTCATCGTGTAACACAATTACAGATTATATATATAACGACAGAAACTCCAAAATTTCAGATGGCAGGAAGAGCGCGCCGTGGACAGAATGAGTGCAACCCTCCACCACCGCCGCCGCCTCCCACCATGCACGAGCTGATGGCTCAGCAGAATGAGATTCTGTGGCAGCTCGCACAGCGTCAGCCACCGCCTCAGCACTATGGGGGTGGTGATCACCACCAGCATGCCCCGGCAGCAGCAACCTACCAGGAGTTTCTCAGCACTCAGCCACCGTTGTTCACTAGGGCGGAAGATCCACTCGATGCTGACGTCTGGCTCAGGGTAATAGAATCAAAGTTTCCACTGCTTAACGGAGAGTGCTCAGATGCAGCCAAGGTCCGTTTCGCCGCCTAGCAGCTTCGTGGATCCGCTAGGACATGGTGGGACCATTTCCTCTCCATGCACCCGGTCGACCACGTGGTTGAGTGGGAAGAGTTTAAGACGGCATTCAGAAGGCATCATATACTAGCAGGCATCATGGACCGCAAGCTCAACGAGTTTCTAGCACTCACTCAAGGAAGTCGTATCGTGTTGCAGTACGCCAAGCATTCAATGACCTGTGTCAGTACACAGGCTACCATGCTGACACTGATGAGAAGAAGAGAGACAGGTTTAGGTGCGGTCTCAACACCAAGCTCCTTGACCGTCTAAACATAGTCAGGGCCCACAGCTACAACAAGTTGGTCAACTTGGCCATCTCACAGGAGGATTGCATCATGGCTCACCAGGCAGAGAAGAAGAGGAAGACGCCTATGACAGGACCATCCGCACAGCCTCAGCGCTTCAGGATCGTGTCCAACACTCAGAGCAGAGGACCTCAGCAGTAGCCAAGGCGATGGGTAATCCGGCCACAGTAGCAGCAGGCACCCAACCACGCTCCAGCCCCAGCTCAGAGGAACAACAACCAGCAACTACAGCAGTACCGCCAGGGAAATGACAACAGATGTTTCACCTATGGCAACACTGGACACTATGCCAAGAATTGCCTAGAAACCAGTAGAAGCAGGGGCAAAATGCAAATCAGAACCAGGGCAAGAGGCAGAAGGTGCAAGGAGGCAGGGTAGGCTAAACTTCACCACACTGACTGATATTCCGGAGGGAGAACCCGTCATGACCGGTATCTTTTCCATTTTGAATTACCCTGCAGTCATTCTTTTTTATTCTAGTGCATCACACAGTTTCATCAGCACAAAATTTAGTGCCAAATGTCAGCTACCTTTTCATCACACAAGTGGGGCCATTATGATTGCAACACCAGGAGGCAAGGTTGCCACCTATCAACTCACCAGGCAGGTGCCAATAAAATTGTGTAGTAGCATATTTAGAACCACCCTCCTTATCATGGGATTGGAGAGCGTGGACATAATCTTGGGGACTGACTGGTTATCATGGCACCAAGCCTTAATTGATGTCGTAGCAAGAGCCATTGAAATACACTCGCCAGTTTGTGGAGAACTCACTTTGTACCTACCCAACCAGGGTTGTACCCATTCCTGTGCCCTCACCATGGTAGAGCCACCCGTGGAAAGGATTCCAGTAGTCTCTGAGTACCTTGATGTCTTCCCAGACGAATTGCCGAGAATGCCACCTGATAGGGATATAGAGTTCGTCATAGAATTACAACCAGGAACCGCACCTATTTCTAAAAGACTATATAGGATGCTTCCAGGAGAGTTGGCAGAATTGAAGAAACAGTTGCAAGAGTTGCTAGACAAAGGGTTCATTCGCCCAAGTACTTCACCATGGGGATGTCCGGCCTTGTTCGTAAAGAAGAAGGATGAGAGCTTGAGACTATGTGTTGATTACCGACCTCTCAATGCGGTGACTATACAAAACAAGTATCCTTTACCCTGCATCGATGTTTTGTTTGATCAATTAGTCGGAGCCAAGGTGTTTTCCAAAATAGACCTTCGCTCTGGCTATCACCAAATCAAGATCAGGGCAAGTGATATTCCAAAGACGGTTTTTTCCACCAGATATGGGCTTTATGAGTACTTGGTGATGTCATTCGGGTTGACCAATGCTCCGGCATACTTCATGTATTTGATGAATTCAGCATTTATGTCAGAATTGGACAAATTCGTGGTGGTCTTCATTGACGATATTCTGGTATATTCGAAAAATGAAGACGAGCATACGAGACATTTGCACATAGTACTCCAGCGACTGTGGGATCATCACATGTATGCCAAATTCTCCAAATGTGATTTTTGCCTAAGGGAGATCAAATTCTTGGGTCATACAATTTCTCAGGATGGGATAGCAGTTGATCCTGAGAAGGTGCAAGAGGTGATGGATTGGAAGTCCCCTACCACCGTTCGACAGATTCGGAGTTTTCTTGGACTAGTGGGATACTATCGACGATTCATTCCTGACTTCTCCAGAATTGCTAAGCCAATGGCTGAGTTGTTGAAGAAGGTAGTGAAGTTTGATTGGGGTCAGAAATGTGAAGATGTCTTTCACACCTTGAGGCGGCATCTGACAACAGCACCCGTGCTAGCACAGCCTGACAACACCAAATCATTTGATGTGTATTGTGATGCTTCGGGCACTGGACTAGGTTGTGTTTTGATGCAAGACAACCGAGTTATTGCCTACGCATCAAGAGCACTCAGACCTCATGAGCAAAATTATCCCACACATGACCTGGAGCTGGCATCGGTAGTACATGCTCTGAAGATATGGAGACATTATCTAATGGGACCTCATTGTAATATTTATACTGACCACAACAGTCTCAAGTATATTTTCACTCAGGCTGATCTTAATATGAGGCAGAGGAGATGGTTAGAATTGATCAAGGATTATGATCTGGAAGTACACTACCATCCAGGCAAGGCAAACATAGTAGCAGATGCCTTGAGTTGTAAGGCCTAGTGCAACTATCTAATCATAGACTCTCATGTCGCCGCTTTGTGCGACGAGTTGTGCAAGATGAACATGAAAGTGGTTTCCCCAGGCACTCTGGATTATATTTCAGTTGAGCCGACCTTGCAGGATCAGATAATCATGGCACAGCTTAGTGACAAGGGTGTTCAAATCATTAAGGAAATGCTCCACGAAAAGTGGATAAGTATAAATGTTTTTGTTAGGACAGCAAGGGCATTTTATGGTTTGAAGTCTGACTGGTTGTTCCCAAGAATCCAGAACTCAGAAAGTAAATTTTGGATGAGGGATCTCTTTGAATTTTCCATGCATCCCAGAAGCAACAAAATGTATCATGACCTCAGATCCTTGTATTGGTGGACAATGATGAAGAGAGAAATTGCTAAGTACATATATGAGTGTGACACTTGCCAAAGAATCAAAGCCAGTCATTTGAAGGTAGCAGGTACCTTGCAGCCTCTCCCCATACCATCTTGGAAATGGGAGGACATTTGTATGGACTTTATTGTGGGATTGCCCAACACTTCCCGACACCACGATTCCATTTGGGTCATTGTGGATAGGCTAACCAAGATAGCTAATTTCTTGCAAGTGCATACCACCCACAGGGCAGAAAAATATGCAGAGATCTATATTGACCAAATAGTGCGCTTGCATGGAATCCCAAGGACCATTGTATCAGATAGAGGAACACCGTTAGTAGCACGTTTCTGGGAATAGCTACAGAAGTCACTTGGAACAACTGTGATTAGAAGCTCGGCATATCATCCTCAAACAGATGGCCAAACGGAAAGAGTAAATCAAATTCTCGAGGACATGTTGAGAGCGTGTGTGTTACACTATGGCAAAAATTGGGACAAGTGGCTTTCACTAGCAGAATTTTCTTATAATAACATCTACCAATCCAGCCTGAAGATGGCACCCTTTGAGGCCTTGTATGGGAGAAGGTCTAGAACACCGCTCAATTGGTCACAACCGGGATAAAGGGAAATCTTTGGGCCCGACCTAGTACTCGAAGCGGAGGATAAGGTCAGAGTCATTAAGAAGAACTTAGAAGCTGCTCAGGCCAAGCAAAAGAGCTATCAAGATAAAAGGAGAAAGCCTCTACAGTTCGAAGTGGGGGATCATGTGTACCTCAAGGTCTCACCCACAAAAAGGTGTTCAGAGATTTGGGATTAAGGGCAAATTAGCCCCTCGCTATACTGGTCCCTATGAGATCAAGGAGGCCTGTGGACCTGTAGCATACCAATTGAAGCTACCACCTCACATGTCTGCAATTCATGATGTGTTCCATGTATCTCAGCTGAAGAAGGGTGTTCGCATACCAACAGAAGTAGTATCAGAACCTGAATTGGAGATAGAACCAGACTTGTCATACCAAGAGCACCCTGTTAAGGTACTGGACCGTAAGGAAAAATCAACACGTGCAAAGTCAATCAAAATGTATAAGATTCAGTGGAGCAACCATTCAGAAGAAGAGGCTACCTGGGAAACTGAGGATTATCTGCACTCACACTACCCCAATTTTCTACCTAAAGAGATCGGTACGTAACTCGGACCCAAAACCCCCCCTGCCCTTTGAATCCAAGTATAAGAAATATGGTCTTAACAGAGACTGAGTAAGATGTAAAACTAAGTCAAGAAGGGCTTCCTTCTGAAGTTGCAAAGAGGATGACATTCGAAGAGCAGTTTGCTAAGGAACCTTAACAAACAAACCCACACCATACAAACACACACCTTCTCATCACCCTTGAGGGGTCCCGACCTAAATCTCGGGACGAGATTCCCTTAAGGGGGAGAGCTGTAACACCCCAGGTGTTACTCAAGGCCCTAGCTCAACACATTCACCTGTGACCTATTATCACATGTGATTTAGTTTGAAAATGAAGCACCAAAATTGAGAAGCAATGTCTTAAACAAGTGTTGATCATACAAGAAGGAATATCCTAGCCTTTTCATGCATCTCTAATTGAGAAAGATACTCAAAACCCTAGACCCCCTCCTTGAGGCATTAGAGCCCCAAGATTGGATTAGTGGGAGAGCTATGTAAATTACCAAATCATGACTTAAACCTTTTACAAAAGTTATAGCACATGGAAATACCTACAAGAAATCGTAAGGAAGTTATCCAAAAATGTCCCACAAAAACCTCAAATTAATCACACAAGTGGAAAGCACTCAAGAACAACCTCTTTTTCTCTAAGTCAAATTTCAGTCCTCTTCTAAAGACACCCTATGTTCACTTAGTTGCAGACGCCAAATCCACATGATCCAATTGACAAAAGGGCGCCAAATTACCCAAGGCACACCCTGGAAAATTTTGAACCCAAACCAAAACCATTTGACATAGTTTGACATGTGTTTTGTCTCGTGGTGAACAGTGCCGACAGACCTGACTTGGCGCCACCATATCTCACAAACCAGACCAGATCTTCACTTGGAATTCACACAAACTAGATAGCCCTAGGGACATAGAAGAGACCTTACACAAGATTTTTGGCGAGATTCGCACGTTTGGCTGCACGCGTGTTCGATCTGTCCTGGCGCGTCAGAGCACGCCCTGGTGCTCGGCCCCGCGAGCCCGCGCCGTGCGATGCCCGACCCCGCGCCCACGCCCACGCCCGCGCCTATAAAGCCGCCTGAGGCCATGACCGTACTCCCTCACTCGCTCTCAGCCCGCCCGAGCATGAGTTCGCTGGAGTTCTTCCTGCGCACAGCGTGCCTGCTGCCGCCCGAGCCCGACCACCATGGACCAGCCACTCCAGCCCACCTCCAACGAATCCGACCCCTCAGCAAGCTTCCCCAAAGCTCTGTAAAGCTTCTCAAACCCTCAGACCAAACACCACTTCGCCGAAGGTGCAGGATTGCCATCGCCGGACTTCATCTGACCGCCACCTCGCGTAGACTGAGCTGCACGGTAAGCCACCTTTCAATTTATTGCACCTATGGCACCACTAACCTCCCGTGAAGCTCCCTGAGCACTTTGATTGAGTCCTACCGCCGTGAGCAGGCCGGAGCACGCGCCGACGACGAGCTCGACCGCCTGCGCACACGGCCAACCCTACTCCAGCCACCACCGCTGGTGATCTGCCCCTTGATGTGACCGCCTAGGACCCCCGGACCTCGCCCGACCCTCCACCGGACCTCTCCCGTCGCCAGTAAGCCGCGCCATCGCTTTTTCTCCCCTCGGCTACTATTCCGGCGAGGAAGGAGTGCGGGTTAAGAAGGGAAAAGGTCAGGGGGTTATGTGCGAAGTCAGTGACTCTATTGAAAAGTTCCCCAGGGGCATGGTTTAAACGATTCAGTTAAGAAAAACCCCAGGGACCCCGATGCAAAGCCATTTTCCTTTAAACATTTAGATTTATTCTTTTTAAATGAGCAGTGAACTAGAAAAATTCATCAACTGAGTTTTATTCAACCAAATTTGGTCAAACAGTTAGGACCTATATGTTATGAACTACCTAGCAAAAATAATAAACACCATGGTTCCTGCAATGCTTTTTAGAGTTTGGATTTAAATAAGCATACTGCCCAAACCTTAAAAACCATGGAAAAAAACAAAGACTTTTGGACTAGGGCTGAGAAAAATTAGAGATATACTTAACTAGAAATTACACTGTTTAAAAATATTAAACCCCCAGTATACTAGATTAAGGAAAGTTTATCCATTAAAACTTGTATTTGCCCAAACCTTCAGAAAATGAAAAGGGGGATTAAAAATGAGAACAAGAGAGCAACCACATTTTTTCCTAACTTGCTTAGGTGATGTAGTTCATAAGAAAAATTTGCGGAGCCCTAATCCAATGCAAAGAAAATGCACCACAATTTATTTAATGAAAATAAAGAGAACTTTGAAAAGTCATTATAAAAAAATCCTAAGGAGAAAACACCCCAACCTTGGGAATGACTACTCTTATGCTAATAAGAATCTAGGAAAAATACAAGTTCTATTGTTTGACATTTTTCAAATAACAAGTTAGTTATAAGTGCCTTTTTGGCATTAAACTTTAGAAAATCACAACTAAATAACCATTAAATCACCGTCTGTGATGTTTGGCACAGAAGCATGTTATTACCCATAGATACCAGCAAAAATAACTCTTAGTACAGAACCCCCACCTAAATAAGAGTTCTAGTACAAAGTGACCCTCTACCCTAACTTTTGTTATTTTAATCTAGGGTTTATACTATTTATTTTTTTACCTCAATTTTATAAGATAGACTACAGTAACCAATATTCATCAACTGAAATTTTTACAGAATTTTTGGAAAATTTTAAAAACACTATGGTACTTTAAGCCCACCTTAAAAGCATAAGTAGAGAATGAAAAAGAAAGTGGGTAGAAGAAAATAATGTACACTCATCAGTACGAAAAGACCTCCCTAAGTGCCCACTAAAACTTTAATGGGATGATCGAAATCTTAATCCACTCAAAAACCTAGATTGGTAAGTATACACCACTAAGAACTCCATACGACAAAGAAACCCTAGTTTACCCACTACCTTAGTGTTACCTCACCATGCATCGTAGTTACTAAATTTGCATATCATTAGCATACATATATCTTATTCATTGCACTCGATAGATTGCAACCTCGCTGACGGAGAGTTCATACTCATTCCAGAGCAAGGAGTTGCTCATGAGGGAGTCTAGGAGCCAGCACCAGAGCCTTCCACCGAGGATCTCCCCGCCCTAGCTTTTGAAGGCAAGCCCCGGTTTTATGCATAACCAATATATATGCTATTTTACTGCGCTTAATGTTTGTAGGCTTGTACTGTGCACTTAAGTGTAGGAGTTGCCTGAAACCCTAGTTGCATGAATTGAGGATTCCTTTTGAGATGGAGACTAGTATGCTAGGTCGAGTAGCTGCTTTGCTAATTAGTGATCTCGGTAGAAGTCGAGTGATTTTTCTAGCACTCGCGCGAGGTCAGGAATTGATTGTATCCATTTTGATATCAGAATGATGATGGTCTGTGGACAACGATCCATGGGGATGCATTGTCTACGAGACGGAAATTGGAATAAGGATTATTGTGTGGTACCATGTGTCAAGCGTTTGAAGGTACTAAACACATGCCGAGGAATATGGTAAATCGGCAAGCCTAGTACCTGAGTGAACCTGCCCGTAGATTGCCCTCCTCACGCGACCTGAGACGTAGTCTCCCATTCCGGATATGACGGGTACAAGTGCGGTCACTACACGGCTGTAGCCGGGGTCAGTGGGGCATTGTATGCCAAGGCGGTGAGCCCTTTTCTATTGACAGATAATCGATGGGGACGGTTGATGTGTGTGGGGACGGAGTGCCTCTCCACATCGTGTGTTTAGGTTTACCTTGCAAGGTGAAAACTCGATTCGAATCGTCTGCTTCTCGCAGCTAATGAGACTGCTTGATCCATGCTGCTGCATCGACTAAGAAGTGAAATGAGGTTAATTATAAAAGAGGTTGATTCGCATAATGTTTGATACCATGTATGAGTAGCTAGGTACTCATCTAGTCTAAAGTACTAATCTAGAACTTGAAAAGATAAAACTTGATTTTAGACTCAGCTGTTTGGCTGAGGGGTTTGGTTTGCCAATTGAAAAGATAAAACTTGATTTTAGACTCAGCTAGTGCTATTGGCAAACCTAAACACACGACGTGGTGAGGCACTTCGTCCCCACACACATCAACCGTCCCCATCGATTCCTTGTCAATAGAAAGGGGCTCACCGCCTTGGCATACAATGCCTCACTGACCCCGGCTATCGCCGTGCAGTGACCGAACTTGTACCCACCATATCTGGAATGGGAGACTACGTCTCAGCTTGCGTGAGGAGGGCAATCTGTGGGCAGGTTCACTCAGGTACTAGGCTTGCCGATTTACCATATTTCTCGGCATGTGTTTAGTACGTTCCAATGCTTGACACACGGTACCACACATTAATCCTTATTCCAATTTCTGTCTCGTAGACAACGTATCCCCATGGATCGTTGTCCACATACCATCATCATGCTGATATAAAGATGGATACAATCAATTCCTAACCTCACACGAGTGCTAGAAAAATCACTCGACTTCTACTGAGATCCCTAATTAGCAAAGCAGCTACTAGTCTCCATCTCAAAAGGAATCCTGAATTCATGCAACTAGGGTTTTAGGCAACTCCTACACTTAAGTGCACAGTACAAGCCTACAAACATTAAGTGAAGTAAAATAGCATATATAACGGTTATGCATAAAACCGGGGCTTGCCTTCAAAAGCTGGGGCGGGGAGATCCTCGGTGGCAAGCTCTAGTGCTGGCTCCAGGACTCCCTCCTGAGCAACTCCTTGCTCCGGAATGAGTACGTACTCTCCGTCAGAGAGGTTGTAATCTATCGAGTGTGTTGGGGACTTGTTCTCAAATGCTATGAGTTAAGAACAAGGCAACACAAATTGTTAAAGGTTAATGCCCTTCGTCCTTCGAAGCATTATCTCCCTTAGGATATAATGATCTTCAGACGAAGGTCTTGAAGGACGAACCTTCATCATTGCAGTATATGTTAATGAAAGAAGAAGCATATAAAACATAAGAGAAAACATGAATAATCATATGATATCTTTCATATCTCTTTATTATATCACCATGAATAAATATAAACAATATTGAATTACATTTATACCTTCGGCTTGGCAGAAGATAAAAGTCCAAGCACGACGCACAACTGATTACAAGTCAGTGTGAACAGTACAGGGGTACTGTTCATCTATTTATAGGCACAGGGCGCAGCCTGTGTGAAATTACATTCATGCCCTTCATGTTTACTATTGACTTAAGGACAATCTATCGAGGACTAGATAGCCTTTTCCTCCTTAAGTCAGTTCCTTTTTCTGCTACTGAGCCGAAGCTCCCCTGCGCGCACCTTCGGAGCTGGTTCAACCTTCATCCCGACCCTGCTTTTCATATTGTATGCAGCTCCAATCTAAGTCCGAAGGTTCCTGTATATATATTACACTTGGGAAACATTGTTAATCATGTTTTTGAGGACCTTTGGAAGACGAAGGCCCCCAACAGTAGCCCCTCATAGTATTAATTTGTTATAACAACGAATTTAGACTGCGACGTGAACGAAGGCCTTAAGCCGAAGGTCCGAAAAAACACATTCGCTTTGCTAGAATAGCAATAGTCAATGACAAACAGGGTCCACCAAGTTGTAAAGCCTTGAGCATATAAATATGGACCATAGCGGCAATGCTTGATACGTCATTTCTGCCATTTGTGTTGTTTTCTCAAACTTTTAGCTCTTGCTCACTAGCTCTCGCTTGATTTTCAAACTTTTCGAGCTTCAGTTTAAAGACGTGTTTTCACCATGTCTGGGGAAAAATGACCGAGGAAAAGAAGGTGACTGCGGAGACGAAGCTAACTGAGGAGACGAAGTTGTTTGAAGAAAAGAAAGCTGCGGATCCTTTTATCGCCGGGTTTATTGAGTCTATGTCAAAAACAAACATAGAAAAGATTACTAAAGAGATACTGGAAGGTTTTTCTGAAGATACTGGTGACAGTGATAATTATGATGTGGACAGCGGGGATGAAGATACTAAAGATCGGCCATGGCGACCAAGCCATGGTGTCTTCGAAAAATCGAGTATTAAACAGAGTCATATTGACAACATGAGAGGAAGGTACTTTCGTGACATGTCTATCGTGAGAGTTCATGGAGACAACATCGTCCCTGCCCCTGAGGAAGATGAAGTTGTTATCTACCGAAGCTTTTTAAGGCTGGTCTTCGGTTCCCTTTAAGCAAGTTTGTGGTTGAAGTGCTGAAGATATATCAGATCTTCCTTCATCAGATCACCCCGAAGCTATAATTAGGATGGGGATTTTTGTCTGGGCTGTAAGGAGTCAAGGGTTGGAGCCGAGCACGAAGTGCTTCTGCAGTATGCACGAGCTCTTGTACGAGACGAAGGCTACTAGCAAAGAACAGTACCACAACAATTTCGGCATTTATGGATTTATTGCTCGCCCCAATGCAAGCCACCCGGTGCCAACATTCCGAAAAAGGTGGCCCGAGGCCTGGATGGGGAGTGGTTTTATGTTAAAAATGACTTAAAGAAGTGAGAAGATATTAAGGAAGTTATCCAACGCCCCATCTGGTCCCGCTTCGGCCTGCGAAGGCCGAAGGTTGAAATCGATGGCGATGTCGAAGCATGTCAGAGAGCTTATAGCATTGTGTGCGCCTTCATTGGCATAAGGGATTTGATTCAAGAGCATATATCCTTCAGGGTATGGCCACTTGTGGAGAGCTGGGATATGCCGAAGGAGACCACCGCCGATTCTAGTGAGGGTGGTCTGGTCCGATTGAAGTATACCTTTAGATTTAGGGAGACGTTTGCTGAGCCAAACGGCGATTGGCTGAAGTGCATCGAAGCTACCAGTGATGAGCTACTTGGAGCATACTCCAAGGCTGAAGATAATGCTCTATCCACAGCCTTTGGAGGTCGGGGCAAGAAAAGATTAAACAGGGTATTTGATGCTATTGGCTCCATATTCCCTGATTACCGTTATCCGTTGCGAGGGCAAGAGAAAAAGAGGAAGATTGCCGCTTCGGTCACCCCAGATGAGCCGAAGAGCAAAAAGGTGAAGGTCCTGACCCATCGGCGCGTTATATTGAACTGGTCGTAGTGCCTGAATTTGGCAAAGGTACTGCTTCAGCTGCCGAAGCAAAGCAAGTTGCTTCGATTGTGCAGAATGTTGAAAAACCAATTGCAGTGCCGAAGGTGCTTACAGTTTGGCCAGCCGAAGCTGAGGATGATAATACCGAAGAGCCACAGGTGGAAAAAATGGTGAAGATGCCAGAAATTCTGAGTCCTCCGGCAGAGACGGAACTGCCGAAGGTTACAAGAGCTCCCGCCACAACTCCCAAGAGGAGAAGAATGGCAAGCGTGCTAGACGCCGTTGCGGAGACAACAAGAGCACTGACTCCTACTCCTGTAAAGGAGATTGCCGAAGTTGCTACAGCACATACGGAAACCGAAGCTGGGTCCTCAGTGCCCGTTGAAACAAAGCTCGCCGTAACCGAGCAGAGGGCCGAAGAAGAATCTCCAGATACCGGAGTAGCTCTGGAGAAAAGTATGACCAAAGAAGCCAAATCCCCTGCTCCCGAAGCACTGTCTGAAAGTCATGATTATATCATTCGACATGCTTTGGGAAAAAGATTATGTGAAGAAGGTTTTGAAGCTAAACACTATGCCCGAGAACTGAAGTACCCGAAGGGGGCCTTAGTGTTTAACGGTACAGACGAAGATGATTTCCTATACTGTCTCCCGGACAACAAAGAGTTAACCCTCTGTCGGGAGATGGCCAAAAGTATGGGATTTCCAAAGCTCGAAGCCGGCCTCTGCGCCATGACGAAGGTTGACCTTGCAGACAGCCTTGCATACAACAGTCTGAAGGTATAGAAGTCAACTTTAAAGCTTATGGACTTCGACATGGAGTCTTTTATTATCACGCTAATGCTTTATTTGTTTTTACTGGGCTTAATCCTTAGCAACGCCCTGAGGGCGCAGAAGAACGTCGAAGACGAGAGCTGCACTATAGCTCTCAGCAACCTTCGATCAGAGGTCATCAGACTAAGGAACGAAGCCATGGGAAAAAATAAAATCGTACTTTCATTGGCGGATAAAGCAATAGAAAATGAAGCAAAATTTAATGCTCAATCCGATGCTTATAAAACCGAAATTGAAGACCTTCGAAGACAGCTGGCTGAAGCTAAAGAAAACTGCGTGCTTGCACAGGCTAATCAAGAAATCAGCGAATATTAGAAAATCATCTAGAGAAAAATGTTAAAGAACTTCACGAATCCAAGGAAAGGTGCTTTGAAAAATCCTTGGATTACGTGAAAAAAAATAAAAACTAGCTTCGCCAAGGTGGGTGACTACTCTGCTGAAGAAAACTTCATACGAGGCGACCCCGAAGGCATTATTGAATGGATAAGTGGAGAGGTCGAAGCCTTCGAAGAAATTCTAAGTGATCGCGGGGATGTTTGCTCATTTTCTGGTGCGCGGGGGATTTCAGCCATCTTGGAGAAGGCCGGATGTGATCACGTTAAAACTATGGCTCAGGCCGAAGCCGCCTTCTCCGTAGATGATACGAAGGATCCTTCGGCTGAAGCAACCTTGATGGGCGGAAAATTTTACAATGATGCCTGGGTGAATGGTGGCCGAGAGATGGCACATGATATTATAAAAAAGAGTGAAAAAGACACCCATGACGCCCGAGCCGAAGCAAGACAAGCTGAAGAGGCTGCAAGACGCGAACGATGTATAGGTATTATTTTTTGATTTTTTAGCTTCGGCTACTTGTTTTATGGCTTCGAACTAATCAACTTTTTCTATTTCAGCTGAACTATCTCCGTCGCCAGAACCATACAATCCAATAGCCGATCCAGAAATAAAGGAAGCGCTGGAGATCATAAACATGGCTGAATCCATTGTCGACGAAGTCGTCAACAAATTACTGAATGAAGTTGCAGAGAAAATCCTTAAAGAGGAATAGGTTTTATTGTAATAATAACTAGAGTGTATGGAACAATTTAAGTAAGATTAAGCTTCTATTGTAACAAAACTATGTGACATTTGATGTATGTAACATTGAATTGAATATGTAAATTATTGTAATTTATTTCTTTATGATGCATGAAAGTTACACACATACTGTTTTTGAGCCTTCGGCGAAAAAACACCTTCCCTTCTTTTCATGCTTCATGAAGAAAGAGCTCCCTTCTTGTAATAAAGCTGATAGAACTGTATTTCCCCAAGCTTACTTTGTGCCTTAGCACATTTTCATTTTGACGAAGCATGTGCCGAAGATTGGCTTTGTATTCGATTTTTGTGTTGTTGATGCAATATGATGTATGATGTAATGTTATGAGAAATGATGTGATGATATGATGCAAAATGATGAAGATGCCGAAGACACACACCCACACGCCCACACTAGAACACACAAGCTCTACATCCCCTCAGGAACGACTTTGGAGCTTCTTCACCTTTTATTTCGGTGATATAAGTTCTGCATCCCCTAAGGAACAACTTTGGAACTTCTTTGCCTTCTATTTCGGTGGTATAAGTTCTGCATCCCCTAAGGAACAACTTTGGAACTTCTTCGCCTTATATTTCGGTGGTATTTGGCTCTGCATTCCCTTTGGAACGACTTTTGAGGAGAAAACTAACACTGCGCTCCCTTAGGAACGACTTTTTGTAGCTTCGTCAATTTTGGCTCTGCATTCCCTTAGGAACGACTTTTGAGCATAGAACTTACGCTGCGCTCCCTTAGGAACGACTTTTGTAGCTTCATCAATTTTGGCTCTGCATTCCCTTAGGAACGACTTTTGAGCTTCGTAAATCTGTGAAGAAGATATATTTCATTCTGATAGAAGCAAAATCATTACAGAAATTAAAACTAAATTTTCATTGCTTGTTCCTTATTCAAAAAGCAAAATATCCTAGAAGATAAAAGCATTTCAGGGGCAGGATATTGTTCAGTTAATGTGCTTTGACTCTGATACAATACTATTGACTGTACGAGCTTCGGACTCCTCCCGGAAGTCACGTTGTTGTTGGGAATGCTGGCGCCTTTCTGGTTGCTGGCTTCGGGAATAAGTAGGTTGGAGTGGTGGTGGCGGTGGGAGCTAAGGCCTAGAAGCCTATGAGTGGCTTGCTGAAGCAACAGAAGTTGCAGGTTGGTTGCCCACATATTCTGGTATGTAAGGAGAATGGCATGAAGTAGTATGTAGAACTTGCTTTGGCTGATTCTGCCGAGCTTCGGCTTCAGCAATCTCTTTTTGCTTTAGAATAGTGATCTAGCAGGTTCTTGTAGTGTGTCCCTTGTCCTCACCACAGAATAAGCAATAGATTTTCCTGGGCTGATCCCCATATCTTCCCTCGAAGCCCCTACCACCTCTGCCCCTTGGAGCTGGTGGCCTAAAGGAGCTTTGCTGATGTCCTAAAGACTGTGAAGTGTGTTGTGACCTCTGAAGCTAGCTTCCTTGGTCATCATTCTGACTGGAGCTGTGGATGGATCTGACATGCCTAGGGTGGATTCTCCCTTCTCTGTCAGAAGTCATTATCAGCCCGGATGTACTCATCCATTTTCTGAAGAAACTTCTCTAGAGTCTGGGGGTTTCCTGGTGAAGTATTGGGCCGTAGGTCCTGGCCGAAGACCCTTGATCATGACCTCAATGACAATTTCATTGGGCAGTATGGGCGCTTGTGCTCTCAGTCGCAAGAACCTTCAGACATACGCCTGAAGGTATTCCTCATGGTCTTGTGTGCACTGGAATAAGGCCTGAGCTGTGACTGGCTTCGTCTGAAAGCCTTGGAAACTGGTAACCAACATGTCCTTGAGCTTCTGCCATGACGTGATTGTCCGTGGCCGAAGAGAAGAGTACCATGTCTGGGCCACATTTCGGACTGCCATGACGAAGGACTTTGCCATGATAGCTGCATTGCCTCCATACAAGGATATTGTTGCTTCATAGCTCATCAAGAATTGCTTTGGGTCTGAGTGCCCATCATACATGGGTAGCTGAGGTGGCTTGTATGATTGTGGCCATGGAATAGCCTACAATTCTGCTGCCAAGGGAGAAGCATCATCAAAAGTAAAGGTACCATGATTAAAATCATCGTACCATTCATCTTCGTTGAATGAGCCCTCTTGACGAAGCTCCCTATCTTGGGGCCTTCGGTCGTGATCATCTTGAGTAAGATGACGCACTTCCTCAGCAACTTCGTCGATCTTCTTCTGAAGGTCGGCCAGTCGGGCCATCTTCTCCTTTTTCCTTTGCACCTGTTGGTGAATAATTTCTAGGTCCCTGATCTCCTAGTCCAACTCCTCATCCTGAAGTGTTGGACTGGTGGCCTTTCTCTTTTGGCTCCTGGCCTCTCGGAGAGAGAGAGTCTCCTGGTTTGTGTCCAGTGGCTGCAATGCAGCCCCTGGCGCTGTTATCTTCTTCGGCGGCATGACGAAGGTTGATGCTTTGCCGAAGGTTGTGGAAGTGAGTACACCGGAGGTGGGCGCCAATGTTGGGGACTTGTTCTCAAATGCTATGAGTTAAGAACAAGGCAACACAAAATGTTAAAGGTTAATGCCCTTCTTCCTTCGAAGCATTATCTCCCTTAGGATATAATGATCTTCAGACGAAGGTCTTGAAAGACGAACCTTCATCATTGCAGTATATGTTAATGAAAGAAGAAGCATATAAAACATAAGAGAAAACATGAATAATCATATGATATCTTTCATATCTCTTTATTATATCATCATGAATAAATATAAACAATACTGAATTACATTTATACCTTCGGCTTGGCAGAAGATAAAAGTCCAAGCACGACGCACAACTGATTACAAGTCAGCGTGAACAGTACGGGGGTACTGTTCATCTATTTATAGGCACAGGGCGCAGCCTGTGTGAAATTACATTCATGCCCTTTATGTTTACTATTGACTTAAGGACAATCTATCGAGGACTAGATAGCCTTTTCCTCCTTAAGTCGGTTCCTTTTTCTACTACTGAGCCGAAGCTCCCCTGCGCGTAGCTTCGGAGCTGGTTCAACCTTCGTCCCGACACTACATTCCATATTCTATGCAGCTCCAATCTCAGTCCGAAGGTTCCTGTACATATATTACACTTGGGAAACATTGTTAATCATGTTTTTGAGGACCTTCAGAAGACAAAGGTCCCCAATAGAGTGCAATGAATAAGATATATGTATGTTAATGATATGCAAATTTAGTAACTACGATGCATGGTGAAGTAACACTAAGGTAGTGGGTAAACTAGGGTGTGACGGAACCTCCCAAGTCATTAGGCCCACCTACAGTTGTCCTTGTCCAACAGACATCAGACAACCCTGTAGATGTTCCTAAATCACTTGACAAGTTCGGTATCTTCTTTCTTACCTTTCCAGGAACGTTTCACCTATCTTGCAGACATTACAGAACATCGGAGATATAGAAATGCGGAAGCGATTACATAAACTTACATTTATTTAGAAAGTAAGATCAAGTTACTTATTACAGACCAGAGTTATAAAACGAGTGCTGAGTAGTATTATTACAATACCAAGGGAGGCAAAAACTCCTCCCAATAAGTTCTTATATAAAAGTTCTATATGGAGGACCATGTCCTCCCGCACTTCATTCCTTGTGTTCTTCTTTTGGCACCACCTTAGAGCAGAAGCAACAAAAATTTGTCGCTTCCTCACCTGAAAACAACGGGGGAATAAACCCTGAGTATGGAATTACTCAGCAAGTCTTACGCGACTAAAGAAAAGACTCTCAAGGGTATGCTGGTTAAGGGAGTCACGGTAAGGCTTTTCAAAACTCAAAGACTCTGTTTTGCAGAAATGTTTACTAAAGTGGATCCTTAAAAATCCAGTTTTATTTGTCAAGTTAAGTAAAATTACCTGCAACTAGAGTTCTTTCTACCCTAGTTCAATCACTTGTCCTGCACTAGCCAATTTCTTAACAAACCAACATCTTTAGTGGATTGCTACGTATAAGTCAGTGACCAAGTTTTCATAACTGTGAAGGTACGGCGATCCGAATCGATTATACTCAGCTGAGGATCTCCAATCACACGACATATGTAGCACTTAACCCTTGCATATATCAACCCGCCACCGGGGTTCTTAAGACCAGATCAGGTTCACGCAAACCGAGAGCACAGATACACCACCGTCCAGCCTCTTGCCACGGAGGGTACACGCTACTCTCGCCACCGCTCCACGCCCATTTCGTGTTATCTTATTTTGGCCTTAGTCTGCCCGAGGCAAGGCTTACCCATGACGAGGCATGTAACCAGTTAAAGGGTCCTCGGTCAGCAGGCCTACATCGATACGGTCCTTAATCGACTCAGACGGAGACACTACACCGAGACTCCTTTCTCGTGCAAGTCACCCGCCTGGTCTCAGCTTAATTATTAAACCCAAAAACTTGGTACCTGGCAGAGGTACATCTTTTCCGATGTTGAACCCATCATGGCCATGATGGATCCACCATCAAGTTTTATTTTTGAAAACAACCCTCCCACTTTGCCAATCATCTTTTGTAAAACAAATCCTTTTGTTTTTCTAGAGCAATACTAAGCATAGTAAAACCTTTCTGTAAAAACAGGGTTTCAAGGGAGGTAATCAAGTTCAAGGAAGGTAATGCAGGAATTGTTTAAGCATTCAACTCCTATCACCTAATGCAGCAAGCAAGTGAGAAAGATTTTAAAAACATCAAGGAAGGTGGCAAATGCACCGGGGCTTGCCTTCGTTAGTACGTGAGTCAGGCTCGGTCCCACAGATGTCAAAATAGAGACAAGGCCCTGCCTGAGACTCTGAAGGTGGTGGTGTCTTCTCTTCGGTTACTTCGATCTCTTCTTCGTTTTCTAAACATAACCATATATATACATATATAAGAACGAATGCCATGTAATGCTCATGAGAGTGCAAAGATAATAAAGATTTATTATCTAAGTCTTGAATACAACTTTCCTTCACGGAACTCCGAGAACTTAGGGTTTCCGGAGTCAGTAAAGGAGTTCAAAGGGCAGGGGGGGTTTTGGGTTCTAAGTATCAAACAAGGTCCAAATCAACCCAAATTCTACCCAAGGCTTCTAAATAATGTATAGAGATAGCCTACAATTCTGCTGTCAAGGGAGAAGCATCATCAAAAGTAAAGGTACCATGATTAAAATCATCGTACCATTCATCTTCGTTGAATGAGCCCTCTTGACGAAGCTCCCTGTGTTGGGGCCTTCGGTCGTGATCATCTTGAGTAAGATGACGCACTTCCTCAGCAGCTTCGTCGATCTTCTTCTGAAGGTCGGCCAGTCGGGCCATCTTCTCCTTTTTTCTTTGCACCTGTTGGTGAATAATTTCTAGGTCCCTGATCTCCTGGTCCAACTCCTCATCCTGAAGTGTTGGACTGGTGGCCTTTCTCTTTTGGCTCCTGGCCTCTCGGAGAGAGAGAGTCTCCTGGTTTGTGTCCAGTGGCTGCAATGCAGCCCCTGGCGCTATTATCTTCTTCGGCGGCATGACGAAGGTTGATGCTTTGCCGAAGGTTGTGGAAGTGAGTACATCGGAGGTGGGCGCCAATGTTGGGGACTTGTTCTCAAATGCTATGAGTTAAGAACAAGGCAACACAAAATGTTAAAGGTTAATGCCCTTCGTCCTTCGAAGCATTATCTCCCTTAGGATATAATGATCTTCAGACGAAGGTCTTGAAAGACGAACCTTCATCATTGCAGTATATGTTAATGAAAGAAGAAGCATATAAAACATAAGAGAAAACATGAATAATCATATGATATCTTTCATATCTCTTTATTATATCATCATGAATAAATATAAACAATACTGAATTACATTTATACCTTCGGCTTGGCAGAAGATAAAAGTCCAAGCACGACGCACAACTGATTACAAGTCAGCGTGAACAGTACGGGGGTACTGTTCATCTATTTATAGGCACAGGGCGCAGCCTGTGTGAAATTACATTCATGCCCTTCATGTTTACTATTGACTTAAGGACAATCTATCGAGGACTAGATAGCCTTTTCCTCCTTAAGTCGGTTCCTTTTTCTGCTACTGAGCTGAAGCTCCCCTGCGCGCAGCTTCGGAGCTGGTTCAACCTTCGTCCCGACCCTACATTCCATATTGTATGTAGCTCCAATCTGAGTCCGAAGGTTCCTGTACATATATTACACTTGGGAAACATTGTTAATCATGTTTTTGAGGACCTTCGGAAGACAAAGGCCCCCAATAGAGTGCAATGAATAAGATATATGTATGTTAATGATATGCAAATTTAGTAACTACGATGCATGGTGAAGTAACACTAAGGTAGTGGGTAAACTAGGGTGTGACGGAACCTCTCAAGTCATTAGGCCCACCTATAGTTGTCCTTGTCCAACAGACATCAGACAACCCTGTAGATGTTCCTAAATCACTTGACAAGTTCGGTATCTTCTTTCTTACCTTTCCAGGAACGTTTCACCCGTCTTGCAGACATTACAGAACATCGGAGATATAGAAATGCGGAAGCGATTACATAAACTTACATTTATTTAGAAAGTAAGATCAAGTTACTTATTACAGACCAGAGTTATAAAACGAGTGCTGAGTAGTATTATTACAATACCAAGGGAGGCAAAAACTCCTCCCGATAAGTTCTTATATAAAAGTTCTATATGGAGGACCATGTCCTCCCGCACTTCATTCCTTGTGTTCTTCTTTTGGCACCACCTTAGAGCAGAAGCAACAAAAATTTGTCGCTTCCTCACCTAAAAACAATGTGGAATAAACCCTGAGTATGGAATTACTCAGCAAGTCTTACCCGACTAAAGAAAAGACTCTCAAGGGTATGCTGGTTAAGGGAGTCAAGGGAAGGCTTTTCAAAACTCAAAGACTCTGTTTTGCAGAAATGCTTACTAAAGCGGATCCTTAAAAATCCAGTTTTATTTGTCAAGTTAAGTAAAATTACCGGCAACTAGAGTTCTTTCTACCCTAGTTCAATCACTTGTCCTGCACTAGCCAATTTCTTAACAAACCAACATCTTTAGTGGATTGCTACGTATAAGTCAGTGACCAAGTTTTCATAACCGCGAAGGTACGGCGATCCGAATCGATTATACTCAGCTGAGGATCTCCAATCACACGACATATGTAGCACTTAACCCTTGCATATATCAACCCGCCACCGGGGTTCTTAAGACCAGATCAGGTTCACGCAAACCGAGAGCACAGATACACCACCGTCCAGCCTCTTGCCACGGAGGGTACACGCTACTCTCGCCACCGCTCCACGCCCATTTCGTGTTATCTTATTTTGGCCTTAGTCTGCCCGAGGCAAGGCTTACCCATGACGAGGCATGTAACCAGTTAAAGGGTCCTCGGTCAGCAGGCCTACATCGACACGGTCCTTAATCGACTCAGACGGAGACACTACACCGAGACTCCTTTCTCGTGCAAGTCACCCGCCTGGTCTCAGCTTAATTATTAAACCCAAAAACTTGGTACCTGGCAGAGGTACATCTTTTCCGATGTTGAACCCATCATGGCCATGATGGATCCACCATCAAGTTTTATTTTTGAAAACAACCCTCCCACTTTGCCAATCATCTTTTGTAAAACAAATCCTTTTGTTTTTCTAGAGCAATACTAAGCATAGTAAAACCTTTCGGTAAAAACAGGGTTTCAAGGGAGGTAATCAAGTTCAAGGAAGGTAATGCAGGAATTGTTTAAGCATTCAACTCCTATCACCTAATGCAGCAAGCAAGTGAGAAAGATTTTAAAAACATGAAGGAAGGTGGCAAATGCACCGGGGCTTGCCTTCGTTAGTACGTGAGTCAGGCTCGGTCCCACAGATGTCAAAATAGAGACAAGGCCCTGCCTGAGACTCTGAAGGTGGTGGTGTCTTCTCTTCGGTTACTTCGATCTCTTCTTCGTTTTCTAAACATAACCATATATATACATATATAAGAACGAATGCCATGTAATGCTCATGAGAGTGCAAAGATAATAAAGATTTATTATCTAAGTCTTGAATACAACTTTCCTTCACGGAACTCCGAGAACTTAGGGTTTCCGGAGTCAGTAAAGGAGTTCAAAGGGCAGGGGGGTTTTGGGTTCTAAGTATCAAACAAGGTCCAAATCAACCCAAATTCTACCCAAGGCTTCTAAATAATGTATAGAGATAGCCTACAATTCTGCTGCCAAGGGAGAAGCATCATCAAAAGTAAAGGTACCATATTTAAAATCATCGTACCATTCATCTTCGTTGAATGAGCCCTCTTGACGAAGCTCCCTGTGTTGGGGCCTTCGGTCGTGATCATCTTGAGTAAGATGACGCACTTCCTCAGCAGCTTCCTCGATCTTCTTCTGAAGGTCGGCCAGTCGGGCCATCTTCTCCTTTTTTCTTTGCACCTGTTGGTGAATAATTTCTAGGTCCCTGATCTCCTGGTCCAACTCCTCATCCTGAAGTGTTGGACTGGTGGCCTTTCTCTTTTGGCTCCTGGCCTCTCGGAGAGAGAGAGTCTCCTGGTTTGTGTCCAGTGGCTGCAATGCAGCCCCTGGCGCTATTATCTTCTTCGGCGGCATGACGAAGGTTGATGCTTTGCCGAAGGTTGTGGAAGTGAGTACACCGGAGGTGGGCGCCAATGTTGGGGACTTGTTCTCAAATGCTATGAGTTAAGAACAAGGCAACACAAAATATTAAAGGTTAATGCCCTTCGTCCTTCGAAGCATTATCTCCCTTAGGATATAATGATCTTCAGACGAAGGTCTTGAAAGACGAACCTTCATCATTGCAGTATATGTTAATGAAAGAAGAAGCATATAAAACATAAGAGAAAACATGAATAATCATATGATATCTTTCATATCTCTTTATTATATCATCATGAATAAATATAAACAATACTGAATTACATTTATACCTTCGGCTTGGCAGAAGATAAAAGTCCAAGCACGACGCACAACTGATTACAAGTCAGCGTGAACAGTACGGGGGTACTGTTCATCTATTTATAGGCACAGGGCGCAGCCTGTGTGAAATTACATTCATGCCCTTCATGTTTACTATTGACTTAAGGACAATCTATCGAGGACTAGATAGCCTTTTCCTCCTTAAGTCGGTTCCTTTTTCTGCTACTGAGCCGAAGCTCCCCTGCGCGCAGCTTCAGAGCTGGTTCAACCTTCGTCCCGACCCTACATTCCATATTGTATGTAGCTCCAATCTGAGTCCGAAGGTTCCTGTACATATATTACACTTGGGAAACATTGTTAATCATGTTTTTGAGGACCTTCGGAAGACAAAGGCCCCCAATAGAGTGCAATGAATAAGATATATGTATGTTAATGATATGCAAATTTAGTAACTACGATGCATGGTGAAGTAACACTAAGGTAGTGGGTAAACTAGGGTGTGACGGAACCTCTCAAGTCATTAGGCCCACCTACAGTTGTCCTTGTCCAACAGACATCAGACAACCCTGTAGATGTTCCTAAATCACTTGACAAGTTCGGTATCTTCTTTCTTACCTTTCCAGGAACGTTTCACCCGTCTTGCAGACATTACAGAACATCGGAGATATAGAAATGCGGAAGCGATTACATAAACTTACATTTATTTAGAAAGTAAGATCAAGTTACTTATTACAGACCAGAGTTATAAAACGAGTGCTGAGTAGTATTATTACAATACCAAGGGAGGCAAAAACTCCTCCCGATAAGTTCTTATATAAAAGTTCTATATGGAGGACCATGTCCTCCCGCACTTCATTCCTTGTGTTCTTCTTTTGGCACCACCTTAGAGCAGAAGCAACAAAAATTTGTCGCTTCCTCACCTAAAAACAATGGGGAATAAACCCTGAGTATGGAATTACTCAGCAAGTCTTACCCGACTAAAGAAAAGACTCTCAAGGGTATGCTGGTTAAGGGAGTCAAGGGAAGGCTTTTCAAAACTCAAAGACTCTGTTTTGCAGAAATGCTTACTAAAGTGGATCCTTAAAAATCCAGTTTTATTTGTCAAGTTAAGTAAAATTACCTGCAACTAGAGTTCTTTCTACCCTAGTTCAATCACTTGTCCTGCACTAGCCAATTTCTTAACAAACCAACATCTTTAGTGGATTGCTACGTATAAGTCAGTGACCAAGTCTTCATAACCGCGAAGGTACGGCGATCCGAATCGATTATACTCAGCTGAGGATCTCCAATCACACGACATATGTAGCACTTAACCCTTGCATATGTCAACCCGCCACCGGGGTTCTTAAGACCAGATCAGGTTCACGCAAATCGAGAGCACAGATACACCACCGTCCAGCCTCTTGCCACGGAGGGTACACGCTACTCTCGCCACCGCTCCACGCCCATTTCGTGTTATCTTATTCTGGCCTTAGTCTGCCCGAGGCAAGGCTTACCCATGACGAGGCATGTGACCAGTTAAAGGGTCCTCGGTCAGCAGGCCTACATCGACACGGTCCTTAATCGACTCAGACGGAGACACTACACCGAGACTCCTTTCTCGTGCAAGTCACCCGCCCGGTCTCAGCTTAATTATTAAACCCAAAAACATGGTACCTGGCAGAGGTACATCTTTTCCGATGTTGAACACATCATGGCCATGATGGATCCACCATCATGTTTTATTTTTGAAAACAACCCTCCCACTTTGCCAATCATCTTTTGTAAAACAAATCCTTTTGTTTTTCTAGAGCAATACTAAGCATAGTAAAACCTTTTGGTAAAAACAGGGTTTCACGGGAGGTAATCAAGTTCAAGGAAGGTAATGCAGGAATTGTTTAACCATTCAACTCCTATCACCTAATGCAGCAAGCAAGTGAGAAAGATTTTAAAAACATCAAGGAAGGTGGCAAATGGACCGGGGCTTGCCTTCGTTTGGAAGGTGGTGGTGTCTTCTCTTCGGTTACTTCGATCTCTTCTTCGTTTTCTAAACATAACTATATATATACATATATAATATTGAATGTCGTGTAATGCTCATGAGAGTGCAAAGATAATAAAGATTTATTATCTAAGTCTTGAATACAACTTTCCTTCACGGAACTCCGAGAACTTAGGGTTTCCGGAGTCAGTAAAGGAGTTCAAAGGGCAGGGGGGTTTTGGGTTCTAAGTTTCAAACAAGGTCCAAATCAACCCAAATTCTACCCAAGGCTTCTAAATAATGTATAGAGCTTATATAAAAAAATTGATCATTTCTGGACTAACCATTTATTTTCTAAAAATCCAGAACTAATGTTTAAATCCACTTTTAATACCTTAAAATTCCTTATTTTATCTAAAAATCAGTCAATTATTTTAATTAAATTCTATGGAAAATAAGAAGCCTAGGAAAATTGGTTTCACAATTTTAGGATTTTTCTACAATTTATAACAAATTTCCAAAGCTCTACTGAAAAAGAAAAAGAAAAAGATTGAAACAGTGATGTGCTGGTTTAAGCCCAGGCGGCCCAAATCCACGTGGAAACGCGCGCGCGTCTGCGCCCGCGCTGCAAGTTTTGCAGAAAGGGCCCTGAGCAAACGAATAACTTGAAGCGGGGTCATAACACTATTTCTGTGAGTCGCTGACATACTTTAGAAAACCCCTCCAGGTTCTAATCCTTCGCAGGTGAAGTCCCTGACGGCGTTCGCGCACAGCCGAGCTCCAGCGAGCACCTGTACCAGCCGACTGGGGCAATGACTAGGGTCTCTGAGCGGCTGACACGCAATTGGATCCATCCCGACCATTTCCCCCAACCCAATTTCATCTAAGGCCTATTGGTTTGCTCGGGCCACGGTGACCATGAGCATCGCGGCTGTTGGGGGCCTTCGGCTTACGAAGGTCCTCAAAAACAGGATTTAACAGTATTTCTGGAGTATAATGTGTGAACAGGTATCTTCGGACTCGAGTCGGTATCACAGTAGGAGAAGCCCAAAATAATACGAAGGTTGATACAGCGCCGAAGATGTGAGCGGGAAAGCTTCGGCGTGGTAGCAGAAAATGAAACCGACTTAAAGATGAAAAGGCTATTCAGACCTCGGTGGATCACTATAGAATTATTATCAAATGTAAAGGGCATGAATGTAATTTTGTATGGGCTGTGTCCCGTGCCTATAAATAGGTGAACAGTACCCCCGTACTGTTCACGCTGATTTGACATTCATTTTTGCGTCACACCTGTACTTTCATCTCCTTCAAGCTGAAGGTACATTTGTAATTCGATGTTATTTCTGTTTCTACATAATAATAATACAAAAATAAGTTAATAATAATATATAAGTGTTTATGTTATCCTTCATATTCTTTATGATTCATCCTCCGTCATTGTATGCTGTGTTTATGAAGGTACGCCCTTCATAACCTTCGTCCGAAAATCATTATATCCTAAGAGAAATAATGCTTCGAAGGACGAAGGACTTTACCGATTAACATTTTCTATGTTGCCTTGTTCTTAACTCATAGCATTTGAGAACAAGTCCCCAACAGCGGCAAGACATTCGCGTTCCCGGGACCAGAGGGTTCCTAACCCAATTGCGTGGGTCGGCAAGCATCGTAGTCGTAAGAGAAAGCTTAAACGAGGGAGAGGGGAGGTTGAACTAACCGGAAAAGGGGTTGGCCGTGGTGAAGTTCGTTTCATTGTGGCGGAAACCCGAATTGGGGGAAATCCAGAATTAGAGCTCGCTGGTGGAGGATTTGGGGTGCAGGTAGGTGCAGAAGCTGCTTGATTACATGACGGAGTTGAGGGCGCAGTCAATTTATAGAGCCCGCGAGCGATGGCCGCGAATTTGGGCGACGATGCGCGGTGGCCGGAGAACAGGAAGGTTACTGGCGCACGTGAATCTGTGGCATCTACCGTGGCAGTCACTCCGACGAGCCACGAAGAGGCACAAGGGTTCACGGCGATGTGGTGGAGGGGCTCAAGTACGTGGCACATGACCGGAATACGGCGGTTCACCGGCGAGCATATCTGCTCAAGCCGCACGGAAGAGGGGAAGTACTGGGGGGTTCACCGGAGTGCCGTCCAGCGCATGGCTTTTCCGAGCGGTCTTATCTAGTCACCGGCGACGTGAATCGCAACGGCGGCGGCGTGAATCTCAGCGGAGATCGATCGTCGGCGGTGAGGGACTGCCGCGCTGGCATTCTGATCTTCAGCAGGCACTGTACCATGGTGAGGGTCATCAGACAACCTGACAAACCATTTTTGAACATGATTTTCTCCCAAACCTGTATGGCAACACATACCAAACTCTGCAGCAAAGTTATAGAGCTACTAACCAGCTACAAGTTTGTCATAGATGCCATGGTCAAATTCTCACTGTATCATGGTTGAATTGGCACTTAAACTTGGGTCCAGGCCATTGTCAGTCTGAAATTTAGACTTAATCAGCCTGACAGCCTGACTTTAGGCTTAATTATCTCCCATTTCTCCTTAACAACTATGCTTACAATCTTAAGCAAAATTGCTCTCCTTTGTTTGCTCTACAACTTTGATGTGGTGCCTAAGGCAAAAATCCTATAGCTTGATAGTTACAAAGCTCAAAAGTTGAGCCCTTAACACTAAAATTTAGACTTATAGTGGAATCACAATTGGGGTCCTTTTTGCAAATGATTCCAAAACTTAGGGTTTGGCTTGTAAATCTTCCCAAATGTGAACCATGTGACTTTATATGTTTAAACATAGTAGTTTTTACACTTTGGTCCAAATGTGCACAATTTTTGCACATAGGCCCCTAGGGTTTGGATTTAGGGTTTTCCAGGGTTCCAATTAGGGTTTTTGGTATCCCAGGGGTATAAAAGTGATTCAAGTTCATTCTTGGGAATATTTTATGACAATCCCCTAAGGTTTTTAGGTTTTCTCAATTTGGGTTATGTTTTACCCCTTTAATCCCTATTTAGTGTTAAGTTCCCTATCCAGAGTTCTATTTGCAAAATGTTATAACAATACAACTAGTTTGAAATTTTTACCTAGTGAATGCACTCTAGGTGTGTCAAACATATGCAATGCCAATGTTTATGATGTCATGCTCAAGTTTTAGTTACAGTAACACCAGAGGTGTTACATAGGGTTTCTTTGTCGTATGGAGTTCTTAGTGGTGTATACTTACCAGTCTAGGTTTTTGAGTGGATTAAGATTTCGATCATCCCATTAAAGTTTTAATGGGCACTTAGGGAGGTCTTTTCGTACTGATGAGTGTACATTATTTTCTTCTACCCACTTTCTTTTTCATTTTCTACTTATGCTTTTAAGGTGGGCTTAAACTACCATAGTGTTTTTAAAAATTTCCAAAAATTCTGTAAAAATTTCAGTGGTTTAATATTGGTTATTGTAGTCTATCTTATAAAATTGAGGTAAAAAAAATAAATAGGATAAACCCTAGACAAAAATAACAAAAGTTAGGGTAGAGGGTCACTTTGTACTACAACTCTTATTTAGGTGGGGGTTTTGTACTAAAAATTATTTTTGCTGGTATCTATGGGTAATAACATGCTTCTATGCCAAAAATCACAGAGGGTGACTTAATGCTTATTTAGTTGTGATTTTTGAAAGTTTAATGCCAAAAAGGCACTTATAACTAACTTGTTATTTGAAAAATGTCAAACAACAGAACTTGTATTTTTCCTAGATTCTTATTAGCATAAGAGTAGTCATTCCCAAGGTTGGGGTGTTTTCTTCTTAGGATTATTTTCTTAAGACTTTTCAAAGTTCTCTCCGTTTTCATTAAATAAATTGTGGTGCATTTTCTTTGCACTAGATTAGGGCTCAACAAATTTTTCTTATGAACTACATCACCTAAGCAACTTAGGAAAAATATGGTTGCTCTCTGTTTCTCATTTTTAATCCCCCTATTTTATTTCTTAAGGTTTGGGCAAATACAAGTTTTAATGGATAAACTTTCCTTAATCTAGTATACTAGGAGGTTTAATATTTTTAAAAAGGGGGTTTTTTAAAGTATCCTTAGTTTTGGTGTTGTGCTCACCTATACCCTTAGTCGTGTTTTTTGCTCAGCTGTGCCCTTCCAGTGCTATAGAACAGAAGGGCACAGCTGAGCAAAAACACGACTAAGGGTATAGGTGAGCACAACACCAAAACTAAGGGCACCAATTTAAAAAACCCTTTTAAAAAGTGTAGTTTCTAGTTAAGTATATCTCTAATTTTTCTCAGACCTAGTCCGAAAGTCTTTCTATTTTTCCTCTGGTTTTTAAGGTTTAGGCAGTATGATTATTTAAATCCAAACTCTAAAAAGCATAGCAGGAACCATGGTGTTTATTATTTTTGCTGGGTAGTTCATATTATATAGGTCCTAACAAAATTTGTTTGACCAAATTTGGTTGAATAAAACTCAATTGATGTAATTTTCTAGTTCCCAGCTCATTTAAACAGAATAAATCTAAAAGTTTAAAGGAAAATGGCTTTGCATCGGGGTCTCTGGGGTTTTTCTTAACTAAATCATTTAAACCGTGCCCGGGGAACTATTCAACAGAGTCACTGACTTCGCACATAACCCCTGGCCTTTTCCCTTAACATGCGCTCCTTCCTCGCCGGAACAGTAGTCGAGGGGAGAAAAATGGTGGTGCGGCTTACCGGCGACGGGAGAGGTCCGGTGGAGGGTCGGGCGAGGTCCGAGGGTCCCTGGCGGTCACGTCGAGGGGCGGATCGCCGGTGGTGGTGGTCGGAGTAGGGTTGGCCGCGTGCGCAGGCGGTCGGGCTCATCGGCGGCGCGTGCTCCGGCCTACTCACGGCGGTAGGACTCAATCAAAGTGCTCGGGGTGCTTCACGGGAGGTCAGAGGTGCCATAGGTGCAAGGAATTGAAAGGTGGCTTACCGTGCAGCTCGGTCTACGCGCGGAGGCGGTCGGATGAAGTCCGGCGATGGCAATCCGGCACCTCCGGCGAAGTGGTGTTCGGTCTGAGAGTTTGGGAAGCTTTACGGAGCTCTAGGGAAGCTAGCCGAGGGGTTGGATTGGATGGATGTTGGCCGGAGTGGTTGATCCACGGTGGTCGGGCTCGGGCGTCTGCGGGCACGCCGTGCGTAGGAAGAACTCCGGCGAACTTGTGCTCGGGCGGGACTGAGAGCGAGCGAGGGAGTACGGTCGTGGCCTCGGGCGACTTTATAGGCGCACGTGTGGGCGCAGGATCGGTCATCGTGCGGCGCGGGCGTGGGCGTGGGTTTGGGCATCACGCGGCGTAGGCGCGTGGGGCCGAGCGCCGAGGCGTGCTCTGACGCGCCAGGACAGATCGAACACGTGTGCGTGTTCTTCTGTTCAAGCGCTTGCAGAGCAGCCAAACGTGCGAATCTCGCCAAAAATCTTGTGTAAGGTCTCTTCTATGTCCTTAGGGCTATCTAGTTTGTGTGAGTTCCAAGTGAAGATCTGGTCTGGTTTGTGAGATATGGTGGCGCCAAGTCAGGTCTGTCGGCACTGTTCACCACAAGACAAAACACATGTCAAACCATGTCAAATGGTTTTGGTTTGGGTTCAAAATTTTCCAGGGTGTGCCTTGGGTAATTTTGTGCCCTTGTCAATTGGACCATGTTGATTTGGCGTCTGCAACTAAGTGAACACAGGGGGTATTTAGAAGAGGGCTGAAATTTGACTTAGAGAAAAAGAGGTTGTTCTTGAGTGCTTTCCACTTGGGTGATTAATTTGAGGTTTTTGTGGGACCTTTTTGGGATAACTTCCTTACTATTTCTTGTAGGTATTTCCATGTGCTATAACTTTTGTAAAAGGTTTAAGTCATGATTTGGTAATTTACATAGCTCTCCCACTAATCCAGTCTTGGGGCTCTAATGCCTCAAGGAGGGGGTCTAGGGTTTTGAGTATCTTTCTCAATTAGAGATGCATGAAAAGGCTAGAATATTCCTTCTTGTATGATCAACACTTGATTAAGACATTGCTTCTCAATTTTGGTGCTTCATTTTCAAACTAAATCACATGTGATAATAGGTCACAGGTGAATGTGTTGAGCCAGGGCCTTGAGTAACACCTAGGGTGTTACAGCCCTCCCCCATAAGGGAATCCCGTCCCGAGATTTAGGTCGGGACCCCTCAGGGGTGATGAGAAGGTGCGTGTTTGTATGGTGTGGGTTTGTTTGTTAAGGTTCCTTAGCAAACTGCTCTTCGAATGTCATCCTCTTTGCAACTTTAGAAGGAAGCCCTTCTTGTCTTAGTTTTACATCTTACTCAGTCTTTGTTAAGACCATCTTTCTTATACTTGGATTCAAAGGGCAGGGGGGTTTTGGGTCCGAGTTACGTACCGATCTCTTTAGGCAGAAAATCGGGGTAGTGAGTGCAGAAAATCCTCAGTTTCCTAGGTAGCCTCTTCTTCTGAATGGTTGCTCCACTGAACCTTATACATTTTGATTGAGTTTGCACGCGTTGATCTTTCCTTACGGTCCAGATCCTTAACAGGGTGCTCTTGGTATGACAATTCTGGTTCTATCTCCAATTCAGGTTCTGATAGTACTTCTGTTAGTATGCGAACACACTTCTTTAGCTGAGATACATGGAACACATCATGAATTGCAAACATGTGAGGTGGTAGCTTCAATTGGTATGCTACAGGTCCACAGGTCTCCTTGATCTCATAGGGCCCAATATAGCGAGGGGCTAATTTGCCCTTATTCCCAAATCTCTGAACACCTTTTTGTGGGTGAGACCTTGAGGTACACATGATCCCCCACTTTGAACTGTAGAGGCTTTCTCCTTTTATCATGATAGCTCTTTTGCCTGGCCAGAGCAGCTTCTAAGTTCTTCTTAATGACTCTGACCTTATCCTCCGCTTCGAGTACTAGGTCGGCCCCAAAGATTTCCCTTTCTCCCGCTTGTGACCAATTGAGCGGTGTTCTACACCTTCTCCCATACAAGGCCTCGAAGGGTGCTAGCTTCAGGCTGGATTGGTAGCTATTATTGTAAGAAAATTCTGCTAGTGAAAGCCACTTGTCCCAATTTTTGCCATAGTGTTACACACACGCTCTCAACATGTCCTCGAGAATTTGATTTACTCTTTCTGTTTGGCCATCTGTTTGAGGATGATATGTCGAGCTTCTAATCACGGTTGTTCCAAGTGACTTCTATAGTTGTTCCCAGAAACGTGCTACGAACGGTGTTCCTCTATCTGATACGATGGTCCTTGGGATTCCATGGAAGCGCACTATTTGGTCAATATAGATCTCTGCGTATTTTTCTGCCCTGTGGGTGGTATGCACTGGCAAGAAATGAGCTGTCTTGGTTAGCCTATCCACAATGACCCAAATGGAATCGTGGTGTCGGGAAGTGTTGGGCAATCCCATAATAAAGTCCATACAAATGTCCTCCCATATCCAAGATGGTATGGGGAGAGGCTGCAAGGTACCTGCTACCTTCAAATGACTGGCTTTGATTCTTTGGCAAGTGTCGCACTGACATATGTACTTAGCAATTTCTCTCTTCATCCTGGTCCACCAATATAAGGATCTGAGGTCATGATACATTTTGTTGCTTCCGGGATGAATGGAAAATTTGGAGAGATGAGCCTCATCCCAAAATTTTCTTTCTGAGTTCTGGATTCTTGGGAAAAACCAGTCGGTCTTCAAACCATAAAATGCCCTTGCTGTCCTGACGAAAACATTTATACTTATCCACTTTTTGGTTGAGCATTTCCTTAATGATTTGAACACCCTTGTCACTAAGCTGTGCCATGATTATATGATCTTCCAAGGTCGGCTCAACTAAAATATAATCCAGAGTACCTGGGGAAACCACTTCCATGTTCATCTTGCGCAACTCGTCGCACAAAGCGGCGACATGAGAGTCTTTGATTAGACAGTTGCACTGGGCCTTACGACTCAAGGCATCTGCCACTATGTTTTCCTTGCCCGGATGGTAGTGTACTTCCAGATCATAATCATTGATCAATTCTAACCATCTCCTCTGCCTCATATTAAGATCAGCCTAAGTGAAAATATACTTGAGACTCTTGTGGTCAGTATAAATATTACAATGAGCTCCCATTAGATAATGTCTCCATATCTTCAGAGCATGTACTACCGCTGCGAGCTCCAGGTCATGTGTGGGATAATTTTGCTCATGAGGTCTAAGTGCTCTTGATGCGTAGGCAATAACTCGGCTGTCTTGCATCAAAACACAACCTAGTCCAGTGCCCGAAGCATCACAATACACATCAAATGATTTGGTGTTGTCAGGCTGTGCTAGCACGGGTGCTGTTGTCAGATGCCGCCTCAAGGTGTGAAAAGCATCTTCACATTTCTGACCCTAATCAAACTTCACTCGCTTCTTCAATAGCTCAATCATTGGCTTAGCAATTCTAGAGAAGTCGGGAATGAATCATCGATAGTATCCTGCCAGTCCTAGAAAACTCTAAATCTGTCGAACGGTGGTAGGGGGCTTCCAATCCATCACCTCTTGCACCTTCTCAGGATCAACTGCTATCCCATCCTGAGAAATTGTATGACCCAAGAATTTGATTTCCCTTAGCCAAAAATCACATTTGGAGAATTTGGCATACAAGTGAAGATCCCGCTGCTGGAGTACTATGTGCAAATGCATCGTATGCTCGTCTTCATTTTTTTTAATATACCAGAATATCATCTATGAAGACCACCACGAATTTGTCCAATTCTGGCATAAACACTGAATTCGTCAAATACATGAAGTTTGCCGGAGCATTGGTTAGCCCGAATGACATCACCAAGTACTCATAAAGCCCGTATCTGGTGGAAAAAGCCATCTTTGGAATATCACTTGCCCTAATCTTGATTTGGTGATAGCCAGAGTGAAGGTCTATTTTGGAAAACACCTTGGCTCCGACCAATTGATCAAACAAAACATCGATGCAGGGTAAAGGATACTTGTTTTTGATAGTCAGCACATTAAGAGGGCGGTTGTTGGGGACCTTCGGCTTCCGAAGGTCCTCAAAAACAGGATTTAACAGTATTTCTGGAGTATAATGTGTGAACAGGTATCTTTGGACTCAAGTCGGCATCACAGTAGACCAGAATAATACGAAGGTTGGTACAGCGCCGAAGGTGTGAGCAGGAAAGCTTCGGCGTGGCAGCAAAAAGTGAAACCGACTTAAAGATGAAAAGGCTATTTAGACCTCGACAGAATACTATAGAATTATTATCAAGTGTAAAGGGCATGAATGTAATTTTGTATGGGTTGTGTCCCGTGCCTATAAATAGGTGAACAGTACCCCCGTACTGTTCACGCTGACTTGGCATTCGCTTTCTGCGTCACGCTTGTACTATCATCTCCTTCCAGTTGAAGGTACACTTGTAATTCAACGATATTTCTGTTTATGCCTGATAATAATATATAATTGTTTATGTTGTCTTTTATATTCCTTACATTTCATCCTTCGTCACTGTATAATGAATTTATGAAGGTACGTCCTTCATAACCTTCGTCCAAAAACCATTATATCCTAAGGGAAATAATGCTTCGAAGGACGAAGGACTTTAACGATTAACATTTTCTATGTTGCCTTGTTCTTAACTCATAGCATTCGAGAACAAGTCCCCAACAGCGGTAATCAACACATGGTGAAGTACTTGGGCGAATGAACCCTTTTTCTAGCAACTCTTGCAACTGTTTCTTCAATTCTGCCAACTCTGCTGGAGGCATCCTATATGGTCTTTTAGAAATAGGTGTGGTTCCTGGTTGCAATTCTATGGCAAACTCTATATCCCTGTTAGGTGGCATTCTCGGCAATTCGTCTGGGAAGACATCAGGGTGCTCAGAGACTACTGGAATCCTTTCAATGGGTGACTCTACCATGGTGAGGGCACATGAATGGGTACAACCCCGGTTGGGTAGGTACAAAGTGACTTCTCCACAAACTGGAAAGTGTATTTCAATGGCTCTTGTTGCGACATCAATTAAGGCCTGCTGCCGTGATAACCAGTCATCCCCAAGATGATGTCCACGCTCTCCAATCCCATGATAAGGAGGGTGGATCTAAATATGCTACTACCCAATTTTATTGGCACCTGCCAGGTGAGTTGATAGGTGGCAACCTTGCCTCCTGGTGTTGCAATCATAATGGCCCCACTTGTGTGATGAAAAGGTAGCTGACATTTGGCACTAAATTTTGTGCTGATGAACTGTGTGATGCACCAGAATGAAAAACAATGACTGCAGGGCAATTCAAAACAGAAAAGATAACGGTCATGACGGGTGCTCCCTCCGGAATGTCAGCCATTGTGGTGAAGTTCAGCCTGCCCTGCCTCACTTGCACCTTCTGCCTCTTGCCCTGGTTCTGATTTGCAATTTGCCCCTGCTTTTGCTGGTTTCTGGGGCAATTCTTGGCATAGTGTCCAGTGTTGCCACAGGTGAAACATCTGTTGCCATTTCCCTGGCAGTACTACTGCTGTTGTTGGTTGTTGTTCCTCTGAGCTGGGGCTTGAGCGCGGTTGGGTGCCTACTGCTGCTGTGGCCGAATTACCCATCGCCTTGGCTGCTGTTGAGGTCCTCTACTCTGAGTGTTGGACACGATCCTGAAGCGCTGAGGCTGTGCGGATGGTCCTGCCATAGGCGTCTTCCTCTTCTTCTCTGCTTGGTGAGCCGTGATGCAATCCTCCTATGAGATGGCCAAGTTGACCAACTCGTTGTAGCTGTGGGCCTGACTATGTTGAGACGGTCACGGAGCTTGGTGTTGAGGCCCCTCCTGAACCTGTCTCTCTTCTTCTCATCAGCGTCAACATGGTAGCCTGCGTACTAACACAAGTCATTGAAAGCTTGAGCGTACTGCAGCACGGTACAACTTCCCTGAGTGAGTGCCAGAAACTTGTTGAGCTTGCGGTCCATGATGCCTGCTGGTATATGATGCCCTCTGAATGCCGTCTTGAACTCTTCCCACTCAACCACGTGGTTGACCAGCTGCATGGCAAGGAAATGGTCCCACCATGTCCTAGCGGATCCATGAAGCTGCTGGGCGATGAAACGAACCTTGGCCGCATCTAAGCACTCTCTGTTAAGCAGTGGAAACTTTGATTCTATTACCCTGAGCCAGACGTCAGCATCGAGCTCATGGATGTGGTTAGCCATTTGCTCAACCTGGAGATCCTTCTCCACTAGCTCACTAGACAAGTCTATGACAAGGTCCTCCCTGTTATCGAGGGTGATCTTGGTAGACTCCACCAGGCCCATAAGCTGGGACATCGCCTCACCCCGCAAGGCCTACAGACGATATAGGGCACCCATGCAACGAACCGTCAAGTGAGCAGTATGTCCAGGGTAGAGAGCCCAAACGTCCTTGGCGTGATCAACCTGATCCTTCCCCACATCGGGTCATCCTCTTTCTCAGTGGGGAACAAGCTGATGGGGTGGGTTGACATCTCCAGGGGGTGAAATCCACAGAAAGTTGTCAGCACGTGCATGGTCGTGGCCTCTATAGTGTCATCGGCCTAGAAACCGAAAGACTCCAAGTCCAGTGAACGCCATCCTGGCTGCAGGGGATGAGGCTCTAGAGTCATCCTCACCCTACATCGAGGTACCCGGTGTTCCTCGAACTGCTGCACCGTGTACTGGGGAGGCGTAGTGTAACCTACTCCCTGTAGTACCTCCCACAAGATGAGGGGAAAACCCTCTCGTGCGAGACCGTCCATGTGGGAAAGTGTGTCCCCTCCGCCAGTGGGTACGTGGGAAGTCATATGTGCGAGGGTAAGTGTAAGCGAAAAAAAAGAACTAAAAATAAAAGGTGCTAGTGCAAAAGACTAGAAAAATTTCTAAGGATTTGGCCCTTCTAGTGTTAAGTTGAGATCTCCGTTACTCATCGCCTATATGTTGTCCTGCTCTACAATGATGAATCTGTATACATGCCTAATCCATTTGCTTATTCAGGCCGGGGCAACACAATTTTATATCTTTTGACATACTTATAGATAGACATGGCCGAAAAAGATGCAATCCTAAACTGCCTTTATGAATTAGAGTTCTATTAAATGGACTATTTGGTTGAAAGAGTTGGTGACTTGCATCATTCTAGAGTTCTAATTTCGAGAACGAGACAATTTGTAAAATCTATTGTTTCTCGAAAGACCCTAGTATTATAGGTTCTTTTGGTTTGTGACCTCCACCAAAAGGCAGGGGCATGCATTGAATGCTAAATTTGGCACCTAGATGAGGATGGTCTAGCCTTGTGCCCTAGATGTTCCACACCTCGGATGGTCCAAGAGTAGCCTAGAAGGTCCATGCTTAGATTAATTTAGACTAGTGTCCTTGTCCCTTTGCATGGTTATCCTAATGATCCGCAGGAAAGTGTTGAGATCTACCTAGTAATGGGTCTAGGCCTCTCCCTATATATGAATAGGTACGACCGATTGAGACACACAATTCAATCGAACCAATATATTTACATTATTTATCTTCATGTCTCAGGAGTAGATGTAGCATAGCTATAGTTATAGTTTCCCAATCTCAATCTTCACCTCCTTCGGATCTACGTCATCTAGTGGCGCTTTGGGTGGCCTACTGACCCCAAAGAAACCCTACGATCTCTCCTCCTCGATGGGGTCCCTCCTAGGAGGTGAGGTCTAGATTCTACACAAAGCCCTCTACGCCATCGTGGACGGTCGTCGCCTATATGCGGACGATCCACATACCAATAGAAAAGAGCGTATTTATCTGTTCCACGATGAATGGTCTGGTATCCAACCGTGGACCATCTAGAACCCCACTACGAACGGTCTGGTAACCTAACACATATTATCTGACACTTCGTAGAGAGGTCCCCAAGTCCCATTCCTCATGAGCGGGATCTTGCATCATTGGTGTTTGGCTCAAAAAGGCGCCAACAAAAAGGACAAGGGAGAAAAGTCATACAAGCCATAGTCCAAGAAGAGTTGCTTCAACTGCGGTAAGAGCGGTCATTTTATTTGCTAATTGTCCATACAATAAGAATAAGGATAGTGAAGAGAAGAGAAAGACGAGAAAGAAGAAAAGAACTTCACTAAGTATAAGTTCTCCAACTAGAAGAAGGGTGGTAATGATTGGGACCCTAATGATGAAAGCTCCTCTACTCCAACGATGAAGGCGTTACTGCATTTGACTTCAACAACTCTTCACTTTTCCCAAAGTCAACCACGCATGCCTCATGGACAAAGAGGCAAAAGGAAGGTAAAATCCACAATAATCTTCTCTCCCAAATATACTTCCTCAAGTGATGAAAGTGATTCTGATTATGCTAGTTCTAGCGATGATGAAGAAGAGATGACTAAAGTGTATAAGGTCTTAGCTAAAAATTCAATTGCTAAATTTAAGAAGATCATTTTAGCCATTAATGAGAAAAATGATATTCGTGAAAAACAAGAAGATTTGCTTGTTGCTGGAAAGCAAAAGAATATAAAACTTGAAAAGAGTTTTATAATGATAATTGTAAAATGTTTGTAATGATAAGGAAAAATATAAAATTTTGACCAAGGAGCAAAATGTTTGTAATGATAATATCACTTGTCTAAAATATGAAAATAATGATTTCAAGAATGGGATCAAGTGCTTGAATACTACTCATGCATCCACATCTATTGTTGAACATGTTTGCATATGCACTAGATGGAAGGATGTTGACATTGATGCTTGTCTTACAAACATTGCTATGATTGAGAGCTTGAGAGTTCAAGTCACAAAATTGTAGGAACTAGTACAAAAAGGTAAAAAAGAGCTCTGTCACACCCGGTTTTAGAAGGCAAACCGAATGCGAACCATGTACATGCCAGGATCAGCAATTCACCTACACAACAGTTACATAACTGGACATCATCACACAGTGCTCAAATATTAATATAAAAGATAGTAATAGTCGGTTACATCATGATGTTCGAGACATCCACATAGTCATTAACAGTTATCAAAGCGCGAAAAAGAAGCATAGATACACACGGCCTTCACAGGCAGCCGACTGGGGGTTTGCCGCTAACCCGCGCCTAGAACTCATCGTACTCTTGGAACTCCTGGAAGTCTTCCTTCATGACTTCATCTTCGCCTGAGCAGTGGTTGCAATGTGGACAACCTGGGGGGTTGGTGTGTAAAGCAAGGGTGAGTACACATCAACATACTCAGCAATTGTCCCGTTTGGCTGTAGTGGACTAGCTTTACGAGGGGTTAAATCAGGCAGTTGCTTTTAGTTGGTCAGGTTATTATTACAAGTAGAGAGCCAGGTTTTAGTATTAACTCAAGTTGTTAACCCAAAAGTACTCTTTCCAAACGGAAAGAATACCAGAAACTTTACCATAAGCATAATCAAACCATCATCCTCGTCACCACCTATAAACCAAACATCCCTGATCAAAGTATCTCTAATCAATGGAGCTCCCTTGGCTGCTCATAACCACGAGCACGGCTGATATATCAGTTTCATAACACTCTGCAGAGGTTGCACACTTTACCCACAAGCCGTAATTCCCTCTTGCCTCGGGCCGATCAAACCCTTAAACACTACCAAGGTGAATAGGCAGGGTTTCACTACGTAGCTTTTACAAAGATTCCCTGAGGTTGTAGCCGCCCATTAGGTTTCCTAAATGTACTGCACTCCTCCCCAAGGGGCAATTCACCCTCGGCAGAGCGAGCCGCATACACCGAGCCCCATTGACAGCACAACGGCGAAGCGAACTACACCCCAGTTCCTCTAATTATTCAGCTAAGGGCGTCCCATTCCACCCTCATGGTTGCACTGTTTTCCCAGACGGTCATCCAACGAACCAGTCCTTACGGAGAGGCACTCGAGAAACCGCTTGAGTCCCCTTAAATGCCACAAGTATCATCATCATCATAATCAAAAGGGAAAACATCGTATCATAAATAATCTCATCATGTTCATTGATTAATGTGAAGCACTAGCATAAAGCTAAACCATAATAACCCAACCCAAATAGGTAAACAAGGACAAGATAAACAAAAGCTAGTCAATCCTTAGGTATAAATTGTGTAAATGCGGGGAATGAATTATAAAATGAGTAGAACATAGATGGGTCAAGGGACACTTGCCTTCACCAACCAGCTGTTGCTCAGGGTCTTCACTTGCAACTCCTTCGGACTCCGCCAACTGACCGTTATCTATACGAGTTCAAACATACATTCCACAAATTTAATACGAAAAGAACAGTACACCATGCAGTATAATATAACAAATAAACAGACGCTCAGCGCAGGGCTCGCACCTACGGCTAAGCGAGAAAGAGAAAGCAACGGTCGAGGCTACAGCCGAAGGGCGATCACGTTCAGCAGTTATGGATTAAAGTATTTTCCTAACCGTAACCACATTAATTTGATTATCACACTATACACAGAACAAAGTTATGCTATATGTTTAATTATTATAAACAGTTCAAGGTAAATTTGAAAGGATTGTCGAGTGGCGAAACGCTCGACGGCACATACGAACTAAACTAAGAATAAAATGAGTCGTCATGCAGCAAAGCGCACTACCCAACACTTGGACTGAACTGAAATAAAACGAATCGTCGCGTGACAAAGCGCGCAACGAGACACTTGAATTAATTATAGAAAATAATGTCAAGCGTCGCGCGGCGAAGCGCACGACAACATCCGTCACTTTAACTGAATTTAAAACAAAACGTCGCGCGACTAAACGCGCGACGTCACACATTAAATAACCTAAACTTAAATCGAATCGTCGCGCGACGAAGTACGCGACAGCATATTAATAAATCCGAATTTAAACTAATTCGTCGCGCGACGAAGCGCGCGACGCAGCACATTAATTAAACTAAATTCAAAACTAGAGATGGCAATGGGGACCCGATCCCCGATTCCTTGCAGGGAATTCCTCTATTAGGGGATGGGGCTGGGGAAGTTCCTTCCCCCACGGGGATGTAAATGGGAAAAATTCTCCCCCGACGGGTAAACGGGGACGGGGATGGAGAAGCATTCCTCATCCCCGTTCCCCACGGGGACCCGTTAAACTTACATGTGACAATGTTTTCATGTAATAGTTAATGATAAAGATAAAGATAAAGAATTACCTTGTCAAGAGATCACCCATTGTACAAATACATTGATTTTAATGTGCACCTAATGAATTTTACATCTAATAATGTGTATAAGTGACGATGTTTTACATTAATAACAAATGAAGTACGATTTAATTATAATTTAAGCGGTGATGGGGATCCCCAACGGGGATTTATCCCCGCGGGGAACGGGGATGGGGAAGAAATATCCCCCGCAAGCGTTCGTGGGGATCCCCGCGGAGAAAAATTTTCGTCGCGGGGACGGATTTGGGGAGCTAAAACCCGACGGGGAATTCCCCATTGCCATCCCTATTCAAAACTAATTAAACTGAAATTTGATCACCGCGCGCATGGGAACGAGCTGGGCGAGCCGTGAGGGGCCGCGAGCCGGGGTGGCCGAGCCGGGGGGCCGTGCGCACCTGGGGTCGGGACGGCCGCGCGCACCGGGGCCGAGGCGGGGCCACGCTGCCGCGCGGGGAGGCCAAGACGGGGCCGAGCTACCGCGCCAGGGAGCCGGGGAGGCCGCGCGCCACGCGGGGACAGTCTTGGGTATGAGGAAGCCAGAAGCAAATAACGAATTGATAACACTTCCATGTTGGGTGTGGACTAACCAGCTGGTTGACGTCCGCATTCCAGAACTGAGTGTTGACGATCTGAGTAATCGATAAGAATGTCATCTGGATGAGGTGATCATCCCTAGAAGGTTATACCTCATTTGGTTGTGCCCTAGCTCTTATCAATTGTCTCCCAACCTGCCGGGACTGACTTTATCTGAGTTGAAGTGAGCGAACAAATTGGGGGTGATAACAAGAGGAAAAGGAATCTTGAATCTTGGAAGAACAAAAAGATGAGAAACATCGGCTCCAAAACAGGGGGCCGGGGTGGGCCGCGCTGCCGCGCCAAGGACGCGCGAGGGGGAGGGGAGGGACGCGCGTAGGGAAGGGAAGATCGAGAGAGAGAGAGGGACAGAGAGGGAGATCTCACCTTGGGGATCCAAAATCCGGTGATAACCGTCACCGGATCACCTAGGGCACGAGGTGGGAGAGAGAGAGGTGGAAGAGAGGGAGAGGGAGTTGTTGCGGGAAAAATCAAAAGAGAGAGAGAGGGGGCGCATGGTGGGGTTTGGGCGCCAAGGGAGCGCGGGGGCGCGCCGGGCCGGGCCGGGTTGGGTCAGGTTGGGCTAGGTCGGGTCGGAATAGGTCGCGTAGCGGGTTGAAAACTCACCGCACACCCGACCACTGATCGGAATCCAACTGCGAATCAAAATCCGAAACGAGGCGAGACGGACGCACGATAAAACACAACATTAGACAAAAGAAATATGCTTCGGCATGATGCAACACAGATGTCAACTTAGGTTTTTGTTTACACACGATGCAGACACCAATTGTTATACTACTTTGAAATTGAGAAGAACACTACAGGAATTCTAAAGATTCCCGTCGGCCAAACTAACTCCCGTCGGCCAGAGCAAAAGCCGACGGGCATAGCGTAATTCCCGTCGGCCGACTAGCAGCCGACGGGAGTTATGTTAACTCCCGTCGGCCATATCCCACGCCGACGAAGATTACTTTAACGCCGTCGGCCACGTCCCAGGCCGACGGGGATTACATTAACTCCCGTCGGCCACGTCACAGGCCGATGGGGATTAACCAGTTATGAGACCGGCCGCGGCCACGCGCGAGCTCATTCACCTTCGTCTTCAAACCGCCGCCGGCTTCTACCTCGCCGCCGCCTCCGCCCCTAGCCGCGCTCGCCGAGCACCGCCGCTCGTAGCTGCGCCCGCCCCGAGCGCCGCCGCCCCTAGCCGTGCCCGCCCGAGCCCCCGCCCGCGCGCCTAGCCGCTGCGCCGCCTGCCCGCGCGCCGCCGGCCCCGCCCCTACCCGAGCTACGCCGCCGCTGCCCCCGCCGAGCGCCCCACGCGGCCCCGCCCCCGGCCGAGCGCGCGACGCCGCCCCGACCCGCGCCCCCGCCTCGAGCGCCCCCACACCGCCCACAGCCCGCCCGAGTTGCGCCGCCCCCTAGCTCCCGTCGTCCGCCCTCAACAAGTCGCCGCCGTCCACAAGCGTCGCCGTCCCCAGCCCACCGTCGTCCGCCGTCCGCCAGTGCCTCGACGCACCGGTCAACCACCGCAACCGAGGTATAATCTTATTTCTAATTAATATGTGATTATTTTCGTCGGTTTTTTGTGGCCGACGGGAGTTAACTTTCTAATCAAGTAGTTTAAAATTGTTAATTGATAGTGTTCTTAGTTTTCATATGATTTTTTGCATTATACTTGCTAGTTTTAATATCATGTGTGGCTTGATGTTAAGTAAAAATTAATTATATTATTATAGTTGATTTAACAAATGGTTTATGTTTTAATTTTCGTCGGTTTTTATGGCCGACGGGAGTTAGCTGTAATGCGATTATAATTTGTTTAATATTGTTATTTGTTAGTATGGTTTGACCTAATAATATTTGATGTATGATATTTGTTATTTGTAACTTGATTTTGTAAATATGATATGATGTATTTGATGTTATTATTTAATTAAATTGATGTTATGCAAGCATTAATCAATTTGATAGATTTGATGTTATAGGTAATGAATTTGATGTTCTGCAATTATAATTTAATTTGATGGATTGGATGTTTGCAAATATTGTTAATTGATGAATATCATGTTAATTTGATGTTATTTATGTGTATATATAGTTATTTATGTATATATATAGTTTTACTACTTACCTATAGATGTATGTGTGACGTGTAGAAACATGAATGTCTCACACGCACTCTTTACTCGTACACACAGCCGCAATAATGGGTGATAGACGTGATTGGATGTATGAAGGTTTCAAGAAGGGTGGGTGTCACACAAGTGAATGTTTTGCCAAGACGCAGATGTTTCTGGACCATGCAGCTGCTTTGTCACAAATAGATAATATTAGGTGTCCATGCAATAAATGTAGAAATATGACGAGCCACACCAAGAGGCAGGTCACACTACACCTGTGTTCGCATGGTTTCATGCCAGGATATAAGGTCTGGTATCTCCATGGTGAAGATGTTGAACGAGCAGCAGAAGTAGAAGTTGATGACGGTGAAGATGATGTTGATAGGATGGACCAGATGCTTGAGGATCTGCAGCCTGAACTGGCACCAGATCATCATGATTCACCTACACCGGAGGTTCAGAAGTTCTTCGACCTACTCAAAGCGTCAGAAGAGCCTCTTCACGGGCACACTGACATGACCGTACTGGAATTTGTGACTCGGCTGATGTCAATCAAGTCCAAGTTTGCATTCTCAATTAATTGTTACAAGGAGCTTGTGGATTTGATTAGCGAGGTTCTTCCTACGGGTCACAAGATGCCCAAAGACATGTACCAGTCCAAGAAATTGCTTGAAGGTCTTGGTATGGAGTATGAGAAGATTGATGTTTGCCAAGACAATTGTATGCTTTTTTGGAAGGAACATGGTAGAGAACAGAAATGCTTAAAATGTGGGAAGTCGAGGTACGTGGAGCTTGTAAATGAAGATGGGGAGAAGGTGGTGACAAAGGTTGCACATAAACAGCTTCGGTACATGCCTCTCACTCCTAGAGTGAAACGTTTGTTTCTCTCGAGGAAGACCGCTATGCACATGAGGTGGCATAAAGATTGTACGGACAGACAAGATGGGTTAATGGTGCACCCGTCAGATGGTGATGCATGGAAGGCTCTTGACAAATTTGATCCAGATTTTGCTAGCGATGCAAGAAACGTTCGTATCGGCTTGGCAACTGATGGTTTCACGCCGTTCAATATGACCGCTGCGTCGTATTCATGTTGGCCTATCATTGCCATACTGTACAACCTTCCACTTGCTCTTTGCATGAAATATGAGTTTATGTTCCTATGTCTTGTTATACCTGGTCCTGAGCATCCTGGCGTACGCCTCAATGTGATGTTTCAACCACTGATTGAAGAGTTAAAGAAGCTATGGCAAGGTGTGGAAGCCTATGATTGCTTCAAGAAGCAGAAATTCAATCTTCGTGTTGCATATCTGTTCTCGGTTCATGATTTTATGGCGTATGGTATTTTCTCTGGATGGAGCGTGCATGGTAGATTGACGTGTCCTTATTGTGCTAAAGATACAGATTGTTTTCGTCTTAGTGCTGGTGGCAAGATATGTTACTTTGATTGCCATAGATGTTTTCTACCCTTCAATCACCCCTTCAGAAGGCAGAGAAAGGAATTTAGGAAGGGCACCATCGTCACGAAGGGACCGCCCAAGCGACATAGTGGGATAGAAATTACAGAAGACCATATGAAACTTGTCCTAGACAAGAGTGGGAAAAGGTATCAAGGTTTTGGTGAGGAGCATAACTGGACTCACATATGTGGCTTGTGGGAGCTTCCTTATGCTAAGTCATTAATTTTGATGCACAACATCGACGTCATGCATCAAGAGAGTAACTTTTGCCAAGCCCTCATAAATACATGCATGGATTTCCCTGATAAAACGAAAGACAATGACAAGGCACGCATGGACTTAGCAGTGATATGTGATCATCCAACCCTAGTGCTTAGAGAAAACGGAGGCAAACCAAAAGCTGACTATTGTCTGAAATCTAAGCAACGGAAAGAAGTGATGAAGTGGATGAAGGATATTAAATTCCCCGATGGTTATGCTGCTGGTTTTAGAAGATCTGTGAACTTGAAGGATATTTCCACCGGGTTTCTTCAATCCTATGCAGCATCTCTTTATACATCTTCCATATGAGGCTAAGGTCGGTGGTCCTGTTCAGTATAGGTGGATGTTTCATATAGAAAGAGCATTAAAGAAGCTTAGAGCAATGGTGGGCAATAAGGCAAGAGTTGAAGGATGTATTGCGGAACAATTTAAACTAAAGGAGGTAGCACACTTCACAAGTTGTTACTTTGCAGAAGAACATAATGTATTTGCTCGAAAGAAAAGGTACCATGATGATGAACGAGAGATGCCTCCGTGTAGTGATCTTTTGATTTTTCAGACAAACGGCAAAGCCGTTGGTCCACCAAAGGCATATCACCTCAGTATGGAAGAACGGAAGTCTGCTTTACTGTACATGTTCACAAATATGCCTGAGGTGGAGAAATACTTTGTGTAAGACTTGTTTTCTTAAACTGTTCATATGTGAATTAGTTTTTGTTATCAAATATCTCATGTCATATAATAATATTCGACAGCGAGTTTGATGAACAAAACATGAGGTGTCTCGGTAGGCCAACAGCGAGAGACATAGACAAATTGCGACGCGATGGTATGCATGGGCGACCTAATTTAATTATGTGGCTTCGGGACCGTGTAAGTCTTAATTATGTGGCTCCGAGAGCTAATTTCATTTAACTAATATTACAGAATTTGCTAATGCTTTGTGGCATGATTGACAGTTTGGGGAGGAAATGAATTTGAATGATGACTTACGTCAGTTATCTATTGGAAGCGTAACTGCCAAAAGCTATGGACGTTATGACGTCAATGGATATCGCTTTCGTTCAAGCATTTTCGAATCAAGTCATCCTATGGCCGCCACTCAAAATAGTGGAGTCGTTACTAGGGCAACCGACATGGAAGGACACGAAGCCTGCTATTACGGGAAAATCAAAAATATAATCGAGATTACATTTGCTGGAAATAAGCCTTTAGCGCTAGTTTTCTTTGAGTGTAAATGGTATGACCCGAAGTATTATAGGACCGAATTTGGGATGACACAGATCCAACCTGAGAAATTGCTTCAAGGACACGACACGTATATCCTTGCCCATCAAGCAGACCAAGTTTATTTCTCGACATATCCATGCAAAAAGTTGTCTAAATGGAGGGTTGTGTACAATGTAAATCCCCGCGAATGCCTATACACTCCTGGTGAGGACGAATATCAAATTGGTCACCTTGAGCAGGTTGATGAGGTGTTTCAAGAAGAAGAGTTGCCAACTAGTTTTCATATTGATCCTGCACCGGCATTAGATTCACTAGTTGCAGACGTTAACGACTTAACTTTTCCCGAGAGACGGAGAAGACAACCTGTTAGGAGAAAAGTTACATGGCGACCTCTGCATAGAAGAGAACAAATAGATCTTGATTTTGATGATATTTAACAAGTAAAGTTGTTTTGTTATTTCATTTGTTTATATTTTAAGTATTATGTCATTTTTGATGCACTAATGAATAATTTCTTATTTTTTATGCAGGATGCCGCCAAAATCAAAGAAGTCAGTGAAAGGGTTGTTCAAGGGCCTGGGCCTTTTTCAGGGCAGTTCTTCGAGCAGCAGCAGACGTCGAGAGCTGTTGAGCGCGGTACATGGAGATGAGGTAACATATCTTGTACAAATAAATTTATTTACATATTTACAAATAAATCTTGAGTTGTATGTACCAGGATGAGCAGCACACTGAGGAGCAACACATTGAGGAGGAGCAGCACAATGAGGCTGAGCAGCACAATGAGGCTGAGCAGCACAATGAGGAGGTGGAGCACAATGAGGAGGTGGAGCACGTGACATGGGACCAGACCGCACAGCATCACCAGCCATGGGACCAGTGGGACCACCAGAGAGAGCAGCAACAGGCATGGGACCAGTGGGGCCAACAGGGCGAACCGGCTGACAACCCGATGGATGATGGCTCGGGAGGCTCTTCAGCGACACGCACACGTCGCTCAAGAAAAAGCCACTCAGTAAAGCCTCTTCACGCGATAGAGCGAGAGGCTGATAGGACTTTAATCATGCCACATGGAGATCGGTGAGTGTAATATATTAACTTATCTCATATAACTATTATGTGTATCATTAATGTTTTTGTGTAATGCAGGAATTGGGAGGACCTGTCCTTCGATGGCAAGGGACACCACACTCAGGTTAACCTTACGTTGGGTTCTCTTTGCCGCCTTCACTACCCTGGTATAGTGAAGGTGTCAAACGGTGATACCGAGGATGAGGTGCTCGTCGGTACCTGGGACGAGTACAAGTTTAAAATGGAACGAAACCACACCGACAGACAGGGACTTGTGCGTAATGACTTTTGGGTATGAATTCTTTATTATTTTTGTTATGTTTCTTAATATTGTAAATCTATGACTTATACCATTGTATTTGTATTCTTTATGTTGTAGCTTCGATATCAGTTGCCTGACGGAGAGGATTACATGGGGCACGCTGAACGTGTCTTCCAAAACAATGCAAAGAAGCTGGTGAAGGATGCCATATACTATGCGAGAATTCAGGCTACAAACCTGTATTTTCAAAAGCATCCAGAAGAAGCAGACCCCTTGAGTAAAAAGGAAGGGTCCTCAAAGATACATTTGACTGAGGATCAATATCGTGAGGTTAGTATTTAATTTGTTTTACCCTTTATATTGATTGTTGTGATTGATACAATATGTAACATTGTGTGTGCAGGTGATGGTTCCATGGATGGCGCCCGTGCCAGATGCGTACTATGCTTGGTGCCGATATTGGGCTTCCGAAGGCTTCCAGAAAGCGTCAGCGCATCACAGACAATGTCGAGGAACCAATCCTAACCACAAGTTTGGCGGTGATGACATGATACGAAAAGCTAAAAGAATGGTAGGTTTGATCTAGCTATGTCGATCAGCAAATAGTACGATTTCTTATGAATGTTTTTTGTTTATACAGGAAGCTACAAGTGGCCAAAAGCCTAGTGACATTGAGGTCTACCAGGAGGGCCACAAAGGACCAGACCCGAACAACCCTGACCAGCTCTGCAGCCAGACAGCCACGGATCGCTTGGTAAGTTTTGGCCCAAAAGTACAAACGTTCAAAGTATAGAAATTCCTGCATTTGTAAGGTTGTGAATGATGTATAGGCGGCATATGGGGAGGAGATGGTTCGTCGCCATGGCCCTGACTTCGACTGGCGTCATGAACCGGTGGATCCCTCGGTGGTGTACGCAAGTGGTGGTGGCAGAGCGCATGGACGGTAAGCTCTAACTTATGAAATTATATGGTTGACACTAAATTGGTTATGCAGTAATAACTTTTTTTGAATCACTTATAGATACGCACTCTTCGACGGATTCATTGACTCGTCGTCGGTGAGATCTCAGAGGACGGGTTCGTCTTCCCGTATCTCATGCTCTCGTCGACCAAACGAGCAGGAGTTGGAGATTATGAGGATGCGTGAAGAGATGAGACAATAACGCGAATTTATGGAGGCTTGCAATGCCCATAACCAAGCCATGTATCAAGTGAGTACACATAATCCGAACTCTAAATTATTATATTTCAATACAACATCTTCAGTAGTAACACATATGTTTAACAGTTAATGCAGCAACAGGGCATGGCAACAAATTTTCCACCGCCACCACAATGGAGCCAATTTGCAAACACACCAGTTCCACCACCACAGTTCAACACCCCTCCGCCACGTATACCTGCACCTGGAGATAGGGTACGTTTCATAACTCTCGATTAATTTATACACTTGTATACTTTTTGATATTTGTATTTAACGTGTTGATATTTGCTAACTTGCATAGGTTACGCTTGAAGCGGGTGGTAGTGGGTCTGATCCAGCAGGGACTGGATTTGTTGACTCGCTCTTCGCATTCCCTCCTCCTGGTGGTGGTGGCGGCAGCGGCCAAAGCTCTAACCACCCAAGTGGTGGTTATCTCTAAACACTCGTGCTCGTTATGTTTTTAACTCCTGGACGTTATGTTTGTGTAAACACTTGATCTTAACTCGTATCAGAAATGTTTGTGTATGTTATGTGACGGATTTAACCTATAATGTGTTTGTGATGTGTACGTTCATGTGTATGATATATATGTTTTGTGATGTGTATGTTTTGTGATGTGTATGTTCATGTGGATGATATATATATTTTGTCATATGTTTGTCTGTAGAGAAATGTCTAATTTGGTGTTGGTGTTGCAGAAATATACATTATCTCCCGTTGGCCCAGTTAATTCCCGTCGGTTTGACCATAGCCGACGGGCATTAACTATTAACTCCCGTCGGCCCAGTTAATCCCCGTCGGCTGACTAGGCCGACGGGAGTTATCAATTAATCCCCGTCGGCTGACAGGGCCGACGGGAATTAATTGATAACTCCCGTCGGCCCAGTCAGCCGACGGGAATTAGCCATAACTCCCATCGGTCATTAACTAGCCGACGGGGATTAATTATTCCCGTCAGCCGCCGACGGGAAGAACCGTTTCCCCGACATCTGACGCCCGTCGGCTAACAACCGACGGGAATAAGCCTTAAACCGATGGGAATAAGTAATTCACGTCGGTTTAAGGCTTATTCCCGTCGGTTGTTAGCCGACGGGAATTAATTGATTTCCTGTAGTGGAAGGAGCGAAACGTGAAGAGAAAAGAGAGTAATGCCTGAATTTGGTGAGTATTAAAGAAGAAAAAATTCTACCCCCAAATTCAGGGCGTTACAAGCTCGAGGATGAAAAGCTCAAGTATGCTCGAGGTAAGAAATGGGATACACCTTGGAAAAAAGTATGGTGTTGGCTTTTAGATGGATGGAAAGCAAAACATTTGAGCAATGGGCAAGAGTTTCCCAAATTTCTAAGGGGTAATAGAAAGAATCATTTTTATAACATTTCCACTCATATTCATGCTAATGCTAATTCTTCACATGCTAGCGTTCCATATGCTAGCTCTAATGTTTAACATGCTCATTCTTTACATGCTAGCTCTAGATCTTGCCATGATATTTGTCACGCCCGGTTTTTAAGCCAAACCAAATGTGAACCATGTACGTGCCAGGATCAGAAACTCACGTACACAACTATTACATAATTGGACATCATCACACATTGCTCAAAGTAAATAGCGGAAAAGTACTTTATTACAACAAGATGTCCAAGACATCCACTGAGTCTATAACATAGTCATTAACATGAAAGTGCGGAAATATGAAACTTAGAAGATAAGGCCTTCACAGGCAGCTGACTGGGGGTTTGCCACTAAGATAGACTAGAACTCATCGTAGTCCTAAAACTCTTCAAAATCCTCCATGTTGCCAGCTTCACCTCCTGAGCACTGAGTACAGTGGGGACAACCTAGGGTGGGGTGGTTTGTAAGGCAAGGGTGAGTACACATCAACATACTCAGCAAATGTCCCGTTTGGCTAAAGTGGACTAGCTGTATGTGGAGTTAAGGCTAAGCAGTTGCTTTTAGTTGGTCAAGTATTTATAACTATTAGTAGAGCCAAATTTTAGTAATAAACCCAGTTACTACCCAAATGTACTCCCTCCAAGAGGAAATACCAGAGATCATAATTAAACCATCATCATTAATCATCATCATAAAGTAACTAAAATTGTTCTAATCAAAGAGGATCCCAAGGCCGCTCTTAACCGTGAGCACGACTGATATATCAGTTTCTAACACTCCGCAGAGGTCACACACTTCACCCACAAGCCGTGATTCCCATTCTACCCAGAAAGAGCCAACTCCATTGACAAATACCTAGGTGGTCTGGCAGGGTATCACTACGTAGCCTTTACAAAGATTTCCCAGAGGTCATAGCCGCCCGTTAGGTTTCTCTGGTTTGATAAACACAGTACATCTCCCCAACGGAAGGGTGACTAACAAAAACAAATCAAGAACCTCTGCAACCAGCCTCGGCAGAGCAAGTACTGTGCCCGAACCCCATTGATGGCCCTATGGCGAAGCCAACTACTCCTTTGGTTCCTCTAATTAATCAGCTTAGGGCGTCCCATTCAACCCTCGTGGTTGCACTGTTATCCCCGTTGTCACTCCCCAAACATGTCCTTATGGAGAGGTACTCAGTAAAATGGCCTGAGTCCCCTAAAGTATCACAAGATCATCATCAAGATAACATCATCGTATCATAAATGTTCACATCATGTTCATTGATTAAAGTAAAGCAATAGCATAAAGCTAACCATGATAACCCAAAAGGTAAACAAGGATAAGGTAAATACAGAGTAGTCAATCCTTAGGTTTCAATAATGTAATGCGGTATAGTGAATTATAAAGTAGATAGGACATAATATGTCAAAGGACACTTGCCTTTACCAGGTTGTTGCTCAGGAAGATCTTCGGCAACACACTCAGGAACCACGAGCTGCTCGTTTTCTAAATAAAGCGATCATACATTCAAGACATTTGGAAAGTACAAATGAACAGCATACCACACATCTACAATCAAGTGAACACAAGTTTGATAAGACACTATGAACACAAAGGGTAGACTTAAATGTTAGGGTTTAATATAATTAGAGATAAGTGATTATGGATCACATAGCTTAGTTCTACTAATTTTGGTGGGACACAAAATTACAACCTGAGTAACTTTATACACAACATTTTATCCATCACACAACATTAAACATCTAATTACAATTAAGGTTTTCCTTTTTATTTATTTTCTTAAATAGATAAATTAACACATAAACTATCCTATAGCTTAGACAAAAAATTAGGGTACTCAGACTGTGGATGAACATAATTTATTTGGATAGAGAATATTTCTATGAACATTTTGCAATTTGAATCACTAAATTTGGAGTTCATATGAAAAAGATATGAAATAAACAAGTTTTGAAGTTTGAAATATGAAATTAAGCCCAATTCTATGATTATTTAAAAAGCCAGGGGTCTGATTATAAGAGTTCAGGGGTCTGCGCACTAAATCTCAGGACGGCGAGTTGATTCTCTAAAACCTGAGGGTCTCTTAAGCAAAAAATACACGCGAAGGGGTATCGAGCGATCTCAACGATCATATCATAGATCAACGGCCAAGATCAGATCCCGCAGACGCGCGCGCGGGCGCGGGCGCTCAGCGTGCACTAACAGGTGGGGATGGGTGTCAGCGACCAGAGGGGAAGGCGGGCTAACAAGTCGGGCCCAGCGCCAGGGGGCGCAGGCGCTGACTGGCGGGCCCGAGGACAGAGCGCGGGTGAGGGGAGCAAATCTGGACATCTGGATTTGCATTAGACGGTCGAGATTAGATTGGTTCTAATTAAATCCTAACCGCCAGATCTCAGGTGAACGTTCGAGATCCATCGGCCAGCGTGGTCGGGATGGCGGGTCCTTGGTGCAGCGGCGCCTCACGACCTTGCGGCAGGATCTCGCCGGAGACGAGGGGAATGGCCACGATAGGGCTCTAGGTACTTGGGGAAGGACTTGGGCGCATTCAAGGCAATCTAGCGAACACGACCGTGGGCACAACGCCAGCGTGAAGGCACTAGAGGGCGCAGAACACAGTGGGATGGTCCCACGGTGGTGAATCTACTCCGGCGAGCAATCGCGCGAAGACCAGGGCAATCAAGAGAGAAATACGGGCGCGGGGAGGTTGCTCACCTCGAGAGGAAACACTGGAGTCCTGGAGCAACGGAGGAGACACAGTGACACCTTGGGTCGATGGTGGTAGAGCTCCGGCTGCACGGGGAGAACTCCGGTGAGCATGGACCGGACAGACCAGAGGGGCTAGGAGCGAACCGATGGGTGTCCCGAGTTGCTGATGGCGAGGCGGAACTCACCGAGGCAATGGGCGCGGCGCAGCTCAACGGCGGCCGTAGAACAGACGTTGGACTTTGGTGAGCGGCGGCGGAGCTGCCTGGATGCGCGCAGGGCGAGAGAGAGGGCGAGAGTGCTCGGCTGAGGGCACAAATGAGTAGGGGAAAGTGGGCGAGCGGGGTGCGGGCTCTAAAGGGGCGAGGGCGTGTGGAGGTGGCCGGGGATTGTGCGGATGTGGGCGCGTCCACGGCGGCAGAGTGGGCGGGAGGTTAGTGACTGGGGGTGGCTGATAGGCGGGGTTCGCGGTGCAGAGAGAGGGAACGAGCGCGAACGGACAGTCAGCACTGATAGGAAGGTCCCACGGGACAGCGAGAGAAAGAACGCGTGGGTGAGGACGGGTCGGCGCCGAGAGGCTTGGCCCACCAGGCAGCGGGAGAGAGAGGGAGAGAGAACACACATGCGCGGACGCGGGCGATTGCTAGCAGGTGGGGTCCACTTGTGAGGCGACGCGGGCGCGCGCGGCTTGGCTGGGCCGAGTTGGGCCGATTGGGCTGAAATGGCTTTTTCCGTTTTCTAGGGAATTTCTAATGCTTTTCTATTTATTTTCTCTAGGGTCTTCAATTCAAATTCAAACCAATTTTCAAATTCAAACTAAATCAAGCATGTGCAACAATTCAAAGAATATTTGGAGCTCGGCATAATGCCACATTTCATGACTCATATTGTTTTGACAAAATAAAATAATTAATCCCTCATTAATTAAGCTAAATCTACCCAAAAGAAAAAGAGAGAGAAACTAGAGAGAGAGAAGAGTAACACCTAAATTTGGTAGGTAATTAGAAAGAAATTTTATACCCCAAATTGAGGGTGTTACAATATTGCATCAAATGTGCCTTGCATGTCTTACCATACCTTTGATGCTTCATATGTGCTTACTAGAAATTTGGTAAGGCAGTGGCCAAATATGTTGGGCCCCTACTCAAGAAAACCGAGCATAGCATCCGTTTCCGTGGATGCCGGGATGAGTCTACCGGCCAACTCTACCCGCGTTGGACTCGTTCCTCGCCTCTTTATAATGATCGCTACCCCTTGCCATCCCATGAGCACCGAGAGCATCTCGCCGAAGCCACACAGAGAAAAGAGAAAGATAGAGAGAGAGACGGGGAAGAAGTATACACCGTCGTAAGGCATTCACAGAGGGTTTGGAAGAATTTGTTGAACCGCACCGCGTGTATTCGAGGAGCTGAGGAAGAAAGGTAAGAGATGACCCACCTAATCTAATATAGTGCGTCTATTTACCCCGTAATTATTTATGTGACCACGATCTAACCAATCGGATCGCGTCATGTCACTTATTTATGTGCAATCCTACTAAATTATTAAACATGTGATATATTTTGCGTTAGATGTCTGATTTATTTCATTCAAATTGTGTTATGTTTATATTAATTTTACGTACGTAGTAATAACATTATTTTAATCATACACATGTTTTAATTAAGTAATCAATTATTTGTTTAATTAATGTTAATTAGCTAGACAATCTAGTTAATCTAATTTATAGTTATAACTTACTCATTTTATAAATAAATGTTAAAGTGATTAATACTAACTCAAACATTTCAATTTAATACATGTTTAGTTTAAATGCAATATATGTTAGATCTCGTCTATTAGATTTATTATGCCTAAAATATCGTTTCATCCATAAGTTCTTCGTTTTAACTCCGAATTTAGTGGTTCTCGAACCTACGATCTCGTAGCGACGCGGAGATAACGATTCAACCGGGTGATTATGATCCGTCCGATTCCGATCCTGCGCGCTCGGGTTGGTTTCAGCAATTTAAGACATGTGCCGTAGATCTAGCATCTGGTGGGTGAGATTGAATACCGGTTCGTTTAAAGCTCAAACAAATCAGTGCCGTCCGGATCTAATCCAACGACCAAAACGGATCCATACCCTTCGCCGAGCACTTTTTCATAAGAAACCTTGGGAAATAGTGAAATAAACCTGCAATCCATAGGACTATTCACTGATTCTTAGGGAACTTGCACTGAGGCCCCTGCACTCTATGGTTTTCGTGTGCGCAGGCCAGGGGATGAGAAAATCCAGGAAAAGTAATAGAAAATGATTTTTAATGTAAAAATAACAGTTAGAATTTGTTTAATTCATATAAAATTTATATTGAGTCCAAATTAATCCATTCCAGTTCCTATAATTTTGTAATATTATTGTCTGTCAGACACTATTTTGACATGAAAGTCACATTAAAAATTTATCTCCTATTTAATCTTGTACAAACACATAGAATCTTTGGAAATTCATAATTTAAAATCTATAACTCCAAAATTTGTGATTCTTGCTCCTAGGATCTTATTTTAATGTGTAGATTATTATTATGTATTTGGTTTACATGTTTAATGTGATGTTAATTTTTTCTATATAATATGCTTGTTTGCATTGTGGCGAGTAGAAGAGCCAGTGGCTGAGGATCCCGGTGTTCAGCGGATAGAAGTTGATGAGCAGGAACTCGTTGAAGGCAAGTTGTGCCCTTGACCACTTTTTACCCAATAATGTTCTTCAATATCACTTATTCATTCATAGGTTTAATTTTGATGGGACCCAATAGGTCACCCTAGCCTGTATATCCTTTTAACTTGTTTATCCCTGAATCATTTGGGTAGTTTTACTATTGCTTTATATGGTTTTGGGTTAATATTTCATTATACCCATGTTCCAATTATTTTGTTATTTTATTTAAGTTCATGTCAAGATCATTATCTTTAATTGGAACATGGAGTTTAACTTAAGAAACACGTGCCACCACAAGGGTGGAATGGGACGCTCTTGGCTGACTAATTAGGAAAGCTAGTGGAATACTACCTTACCCAAAAGGGGCAAGGGCAGTAGGGGAGTAGGCATGTAGGGAGGTTCTCGGGTTGATTTTGCTGCGATGGCGGTCAGACGGGGGATTCCTACAATTGCTCTTCCCATAAACTGTAGCGGGTTTTCAAAAGCTAGTGGAACTTTGTAAAGGCCTCATAGTGGATCCCTAGGCATTCACCCCGGGAGTGTCTAAGGGCCTTGCAAACCCTGGCGACATGGGATACACGACTTGTGGGTACAGGGTACAACCTCTGCAGAGTGTAAAACTCGAGCTCACGGGCATGATCAGCTTTGGACTCTCGCATGATTAACCTATGGAACTAAATTCAATTTGTCATTTGCATTGCATAGGAGTATTTATTAATTTTGTTCTATTATTTTTATTATGGTTTGGTATTTACTTACATTTAGTAACTGCTAATAAAATTTGACCAACTTATTAAAAGCAATGCTCAGCTTTAACCCCTATTATTGATCAACCTTACACATCACATGAACTCCCACATTTGGTGAGTTGATGCACATTATTCCCCACAACTTGTTGAGCTATGAACGTATGTGAGCTCACCCTTATTGTCTCACACCCCCACAGGTCAAGAACAGGTACCGTAGGATGAGGTGCATGAAGGATGCTGCGATGCGGTCGTGAGAGGTCTAGGTCGTCGTCTCCCAGTCAACTTTGGGTTGCTGGATCGTTGTCTCCTTATGATGTAATTATTTATTTATTTTGTACAGAACTCCTATTATATAGTAAAGTTGTAACATTCGTTCTTGTGCCATGATTCATCATATGTGTGAGACTTGGTCCCAGCACACCTTGTGATCATGTTCGCGCACGGATCCCTAAAACCCGGGTGTGACACAAATGTCCAAGGGCATGGATATAATTTTACCCGGGCCGCGTCCCGTGCCTATAAATAGATGAACAGTAACATCGTACTGTTCACGCTGGATTGTAATCACTCTCCCGCATTCACGCCTTCGAGCAAGCCGAAGGTATCAATGTAATATTAATATTGTTAAATATTCATTTATGTTTTATGGAATAAAAATATAAATGAATTATTAAGATGCAGTCATCATCTTTATCCTTTCGCGTTTCTATTCACGTATTAAATAATCAAGGTATGTCTCTCTTAACCTTCGTCTGATGAGTATTATACCCATGTGGAAATAATGCTTCGGAAGACAAAGGTCTTTAATCTTTAATGATTGTGTTGCCTTATTTTGATTCACAGTATTTGAGAACAAGTAACCAACATTGGCGCCTACCTACGGTGAACTCACTTCCATGATTGCAATAATGGCTTCGCAAGACAACCAACTTGTGGCACCTTCAGTTATGAAGCTGGTGCTCCCAATCACAGGTGGCTCAAGTTCTGAACTAGCCAGTAAGAAGCAGAAGCAGGAAGCGCAGAGAAGGGTGCAGCATGTTGGAGTGCAAGGACCCTTCATCAAGTCCAATTGGTATCATGTACGAATCACCTTCTCCTAGGAAGACTTTCAGCTCAAGGATTATCCTCACAATGATGCAATGGTCATATCTTGTGTCATCAAGGGGTTCCTGGTCCATAATGCCCTAGTAGACACATGCAGTGCAGCAGACATTATCTTTGCGAAAGCTTTCAGGCAAATGCAAGAGCAGGATGACAAGATACATGATGAAACACACCCCCTTGTGGCTTCGGAGGAAGGCAGATAGTGGCACTTGGCAAAATAATTATGCCAATTACCTTTGGCTATGTTCACAATACATGAACATAACAAGTTGTTTTTGACATCGTTGATATGGATTATCCTTACAATGCAATCATTGGTCGAGGGACGCTAAACGCCTTCGAAGCAATACTTCACCCAGCATATCTGTGCATGAAGATACCTTCTGACAAAGGGTCTATCGCTATGCATGGGAGCCAAGAGGCTGCCAGGAGAGCCAAAGGGAACTGGATAGATTCGAAGGCCATCCATAACATAGATGAAGCCGAAGCTCATCAACAATATACAAGGCTGCTTCAGCAGATCAACCAAAGCCCATGCTTCTGTGCGAAGACATAGCCGAGCAGAAGGTGTTGTTGGGATCCCAATTATCTGATGAACAGGAGAAAACTTTGTTGAGATTCTGTAAAGCCCAAAATTGGTAGAACAAAATAAAAAATAAATACGTAAATTTATAAGTGGATGTTTTGGGGATCCCTTGATTTTCTTTTTATTTTACTCTACATACTCAACTAGTGGCATTCAATTATGTAAATAATAAATAAATAAACACGGAAATGTGCACCTCATGTTGATGTTATTTCTGTGATGCATCTTAATTGGAATCAAGGAATCATAACTTAAATTGACCTCAACCTATAAATGAAAATATAAAACAATGGGAGAAAGGACATTTTGATAAAGTCATTCATTTCTTCCATATTTAAACAATAGGGAGAAGAATCAATAATAATAAATAAATAAAAATATTTAGTGCAAGTAATATAAGTATTAGAATTTGGTTTGATGTTTGAAACCTGGAGATTAAAACCAGAATTCGAATTTAATTTGAATTTGTGATTTGGAAATAAAACAGAAATTATAAAAGAAAAATAAAACAAAAAGGGAAAACGCACCTGGGCCGATTCTGGCGCCCTCGGCCCATCTCCCTACTCTCTTTTCCCCTCAAGCGCGGCCCAATTACCACGTAGACTAGTTCCTCTGGCGCCTTGGACCGGCCTCGTGTGCGCGCTCTCCACTGCCTTGTGGGCCCTCTGGCCAGGACTCCCGACGGCGCATGCATAGAACGCTTTTCGATCGCTGATGAGTGGGCCCTAGTAGTCAGGCCAAGCCTTCTTCTTACCCCAACTAAATTCCGCCATCCACGCGCTGGTGGTCAAGATCCGCTCGGCCGCGCGACTGAATCGCACCAGGATCCACCGATGTCCCTCGCCCACGCGACCAATGGACAGATGGGGCCGCGTGTCAGTCGACGCATGCGCGCTCCCCTGCGTGAAGACTCGCTGCCACAACCCACAACCGACTGCGCGGGATCCGCGGCCATCAGGCTCCACGTCCTGCTCCCTCTCCCCCTATCCAAACTGAAGCGCGCACGCAGGGAATCGCAACAACCTCCGAACCGCGTGCTGACACCTTGGACTCGGGCGTTAGCCCCCTGTCAGCTACCTCCTTGGCCGTCCACCCGTGCTCGGCTGTTGCAACGGCTCGCCGGAATACTCGCCACCAGCTCGGAACCACCTCGGCCGAGTCTTCGAGGATCGGTCCACGCTTCGACCTGGGGATATAGGCTGCGCCCAAGCTGCTAGTTAATTCCTATCTCGTCCAACTCGCGACCGAGAGAAGAGAGGGCAAGGGAGAAGATTGCCGCCGCTACCGAGCTGGTGGTTGGTCACCGCTGGGACCTCGGCTGGCTGCTCGTGTGTGCGCTGGGGTGGAGTCGTCAGCGTTCGCTTCATCTATTGACGGTGTGCGGTCCCTGGGCCATCGCGATTGCTCGCCGTCGTGCCATCTCCGCCGTGGACTGCATCTCGCCGTAGCCGGGGCCTCTTCGCCACCAAATCCGGTAAGTTTGACCCCTTAGTAGTTCATCGCAACCATAGCATGGTGTTGCGCCTGTCAGTGTTGAAATAGGAGCACTCGCGCGGTAATCGGCCCTTCGCCGGCCATGGCACCACCGTGGGGTGCACAGCGCCGCCGTGGCTCGACCCTGGGGAGGAAGGCGCCCTCTGGGCCGTCCATTCCGGGTTGGGTGGCTGTGATTAGATCTAGGGTTGGTGCAACCTGGGTCGTTGATCGCAGGATGAATGGCTTAGATCTGTCCTAGCGCACCGATTCAGCGATCTAACGTGGGCCGTTGGATCTCGATCGGATGCATCTGGGCGGTGTGGGATATTTAAAACCTGTGTCGTAGATCGCAGATCGTAGGGTTGCCGTAGCATACCGGTTCAGCCCAGCTTTGATCTAATCCGGATCGTTCAGTAAGGATCGGACGGCCAGAAATGGCCGATACCCTTTCGCTGGTTCATTTTGCATAAGGGTCCTCGGGAAATGGGGAAACCAACCCGCCGTCCTTGTTAACTGTGCACTGTGTCTTAGGATCTGTGCGCAGAGGCCCCTGTGGTATCTATAAATCGGCGCGCAGTCCACACATTTAATAAAACAGCGGAATTTGTTTAGGAAATGATTTTTAGAACACAAATAATTGCAAAATCTTATTTAATCCCTAGAAAATTCATATTTTGTCCAAATTAACCCATTTCAGTTCCTACAATTTTGTAATAATGTTGTTTATCACCTTGTGTCTCTGTTTTTAACATGAAAATGGTATTAAATTTATTTCTTAATTAATCTTCTATCAAATACATAAAACTTTAGGAAATTCGTAACTCCTCCGTTTTAACTCCGATTTGATCCGTTCAAGTTGTGTTGGTCTCGTATGAATGTTTATATGCAATAACAATATTTATTATACCATGTCTCATTATTTTATGATTAGATCTTTACTTAACTTATGTTGGTTAGTCTTGTTAATGTGCTCATCATTATCTACTAAAATATGATCTATAGTCAATTTATAATTTAGATTAAAGTTGAATTAATTACTATTTTTGGTTATCTTTTCTCTGGAATTATAAAATAACACCTAGTTTTAATCATTTAATCACATCATAACTTGATGACCCCCGACTCCGATCTTAGTAGTTCTCGATCCCACGACCTCGTAACTTCGCGTAGATCATTATTATGCAGTTTGTTCTTATGCATGATGTGATGTTAATTTTGTCAATACCATGTCTGTTTGTATTTCTACGATTAGCAGTGAGGTCACGAGGAATGAAGAATCACCCTGGCTACTGGAATCTCAAGTGCCAGGCAAGTTGTACCCTTGATCCACTTTTGTTACCCAATAATATTCTTTATTATCATTATTCAATGCATAGGTTTAATTTTGTTGGGACCCAATAGGTCACCCTAGTATGTTTATCCAGTTTACCTTGTTTACCCTGAATCACTTGGGTAGTTATGCTATTGCTTTATATGGTTTTGGGATTAATATTTCATTATATCCATGTTCCAATTATTCCGTTATTTTATTTATGTTCATGTCAAGATCATTATCTTTAATTGGAACATGGAGCTTAACTTGAGAAACACGTGCCACCACAAGGGTGGAATGGGATGCCCTTGGCTAACTAATTAGGAAATCTAGTGGAAGACTACCTTACCCGAAAGGGGCAAGGACAGTAGGGGAGTTGCATGCAAGGAGGTTCTCGGGTTGATTTTGCTGCGATGGTGGTCAGACGGGGGATTCTTGCAAGTGCTCTTCCCATAAACTATAGCGGGTTTTCGGAAGCTAGTGAACTTTGTAAAGGCCTCGTAGTGGATCCCTAGCCATTCACCTCGGTAGTGTCTAAGGGCCTTGCAAACCCTGGCGACATGGGATACACGACTTGTGGGTAAAAGGTACAACCTCTGCAGAGTGTAAAACTGGTATACTAGCCGAGCTCACGGTCATGAGCAGCTTAGGACTCTCACATGATTAAATATGGAACCTAAACTCAATTTGTCATTTGCATTTGCATGGGATTCATTATTAATTTTTGTTGTATTATTTTATTATGGTTTGGTATTAACTTACATTTAGTAACTGCTAATAAAATTTGACCAACTTATTAACAGCAATGCTCAGCTTTAACCTTTACTGTTGATCAGCCCTACACATCACATGAACTCCCACCTTTGGTGAGTTCATGCCACATTATTCCCCACAACTTGTTGAGCGATGAACATATGTGAGCTGACCCTTGATGTCTCACACCCCCCACAGGTTAAGGACAGGTACCACAGGATAAGGTGCATGGAGGATGCCGCGATGTGTTCGTGTGAGGTCTAGGGTGTCGTCTCCCAGTTGACTTTCTAGCGCCAAGGATGGACTTTTAGTTCGATCTATATTTATCTTTTATTTTGTAAGACTTCCGCTATGTAATAAATACTCTGATTATATTGTGACATTTATCTCTATACACTCTGTTATTATATATGTTGTCTTCTTTGGCGCATGTATGAGATGCACCCGACATTGTCCCTTAAAATCGGGTGTGACAGATTCCTATTCAAGAACAAGGATGTTTTCGCTTGGTCAGTCAACAATCTTTGTGGTGTCAATAGAGATGTGATTAAGCACTCACTTAATGTAGACCCAGCCATCAGGCCCAAAAAGCAGAAGCTTCGAATAATGTCCGAGGATAAAGCCAAAGGTGCACGAAACGAAGTCAAAAGACTTCTGAGTGCCGGTGTTATCAGAGAAGTAACATACCCAGAATGGCTAGCCAATACTGTGATGGTGAAGAAAGCTAATGGAGAATGTGCATTGACTTCACAGATCTCAATAAGGCATGCCCAAAGGATGAATTCCCATTGCTAAGAATAGATTCTCTTGTGGATGCAGCGGCTACTTTAGAGCTCATGAGCTTACTAGATTGCTACTCAGGTTATCATCAAATCTGGATGAACAAGGAGGATGAGCCTAAGACAAGCTTCATAACCTCTAGTGGGACTTACGACTACCTTCGGATGCCTGAGGGGCTCAAAAATGCTGGAGGAAGCTTCAGCAGGATGACTGCCAAAGTTCTCAGCTCTCAGATTGGCAATAATGTCCTGACGTATGTCGATGACATCATAGTGAAAAGCACGAAGCAAGAACATCATGTTGCCGATTTACAAGAAACATTTGCTAATTTCAGAAGAGATGGTCTCAAGCTAAATCCAGAAAATGTGTCTTCGAGTGAAGAAAGCAAAGTTTCTTCGTTGTTTGGTATCAATAAAGGGGATTGAAGCTAATCCAAGTAAGATAGAAGCTATACTTTGGATGGAGCCCCTGAAGTCACAAAAGGGTGCTCAGAGGTTGACAGGAAGGCTGGTATCATTAAATAGATTTATTTCAAGATCAGCAGAGAGCAACTTGCCATTCTTCGAAGTGCCGAAGTCAGCCGAAGTCTTCCAATGGGGACCAACTCAACGAAGAGCCTTCGAAGAAATGAAGCAGTATTTGATAGAATTAACAACCTTAACCCCACCTTAATCAGGAACTCCATTGCTGTTGTATGTAGCTGCTTCCCACGCTGCGATTAGTGTAGCGTTGGTGCAAAAAAACTAGGATGGCCAGGCAACAAAACAAGTGCCAGTGTACTTCGTCTCTGAAGTACTCAGCGCATCAAAGAAAAATTATACAAAGTTGGAGAATGTACTATATGCTGTACTAATGGCCTCCAGGAAGCTTCGGCATTACTTCCAAACATACCATATCATAGTATTTTCTTCACAACCCCTCAAGGATATAATGAGAAACAGAGAAGCCACATGAAGAGTTGGAAAATGGGCTGCAGAATTGAATGAATTCACTCTTGATTACGTTCATAGATGTTCGATCCAATCCCAAGAGTTAGCATACTTCATTACTGATTGGATGCCAGGGGCTCAGGACGAAGAGAAAACAAATGATGCCGAAGCCTGGACAATATTTTGTGATGGGTCATGGGGAACCTTCAGCGCAGGAGCAGCTGCTGTCTTAATTTCACCATCAAAAATCAAAACCTGCTATGCAGCAAGGTTGGACTTCAACTGCACAAATAACATTGCAGAGTACGAAGCCCTTCTCTTGGGGCTTCGAAAGCTTAAGGCAATGGGAATAAGAAGGGAAATACTCAACTCCGACTCACAAGTCATTTCTAGTCACATTGACAATAGTAATAAAGCAAGCGACCCGAAACTAAAGAAATATCTGAACATAGTCCGAAGGATGGAAACCTCTTTCGAAGGCTTCTCTATAAAAACATCCCGAGAGGAGAAAACGAGCATGCCTATTTGTTAGCTAAATCAATGGCATAGGGGCTTCCGTTACCTTCGGAGGTATTTTTCGAAACAATAAAAGCACCTTCGGTCGAGCTCATGGAGAGAGTAGTGCTTACAATCTCACTGGTGCACAACGAAGATTTGAGAACTGAGATTGTATCTTTCCTCCAAGGCAATTGTTTTTTGGATGACGAAGTTTAAAATAAAAGAATGTAAGCAAGAGCATGACCCTATGTAATCATAGAGGGGGAGTTGTACAAACAAGGAGTCTGCTCTCCATTGCTAAAATGCTTATCTAGATCCGAAGGTCAAGAATTGATGAAGGAGGTACATGCAGGACTGTGTGGAGCTCATATTAGGTCTAGGCCTTTGCTGGGGAAGGTTTCTCAGACAAGGATTTTACTGGCCGAAGGCAGCTTCGGATGCAGCAAACTTGGTTCAAAAGTGTGAAAACTGCAAGAGATGTGGCAGAGACCAGAAACAACCTTCGTCTTTAACCCAGCTAATACAGCCCACTTGGCCACTGCAAAGGTGGGGCCTAGATTTGCTAGGTCCACTCCCACCAGCACAAGGCAACTTGAAATATGTTGTGGTAGCAGTGGAGTACTTCTCCAAGTGGATCGAAGCAAAGCCCTTAGCTACAATAACTTCAGCCACAATTCAGAAGTTCTTTTGGCAAAATATTGTTTGTCGCTTCGGTGTGCCGAAGGCTATCATGGTTGATAACCGAACTCAATTTGATGTCGAAACATACAAAACCTTTTGTGACTAGATTGGCACAAAAATACACTTTGCATTAGTGAGACATCCGGAGTCAAATGGACTGGTAGAAAGAGCAAATGGAATTATAATAACAGGAATAATGAAGTCAATCTTCAACCAGCCCAGAGGAAAGTGGCCAGACGAATTAATAAAGGTGGTGTGGAACCACAACACTTCTGTTTCGAGGTCAACAGGTTTTACCCCATTCAAGCTTCTTTTTGGTGACGAAGCAATAACACCAGAAGAAGCAAGAAGGGGCTCAATAAGAACCCTGGCTTTGGCAGAAGATGAAGAGAACTACAAAATAGCAAAAGACACAATAGAGGAAACCAGGCTTCAAGCACTCGACCACATCAATAAGTATCAGGCTGAAACAATCAAATGGCGTGACCGGAAGGTAAAACTGAAGAACATCAAGCCAGGGCACCTAGTGCTTCGGAGGGTAGCGAATCCAGATACAGTGGGGAAGCTTCAACTTAAGTGGGAAGGTCCCTTGTTGCTAATATCTTTGTCAAGCCCTGGATCGTACAGGTTAAAAGACTTGAATGGTAATGACATTCCAAGGTCTTGGAATGCGGATGAGCTTCGGAGATATTATGTGTAAACTATGTAATTTTCTCATTTTTTCCTTATAGCACCCTTTTCCTTTCAAGAGGGGAGAAAGGTTTTTAATGGGGCCATAGGTTGTAATTTTCATTGTTTCTTGTGTAGCCTTGTGCAACAAGGGCCAAATTCCCCCACATGTAAAATGTAAAATCTGGGACTACACCATCGAGTGTAAAAAGCCATGAAGAAGCTCAAAAGTCGTCCCTAAGGGGATGTAGAGCTAAGGTACCATCTAAATAAAAGGTGAATAAGTTCCAAAGTCATTCCTAAGGGATGCAGAGCTTAAGTGCCACCTAAGTAAAAGGTGAAGAAGATCCAAAGTCGTTCCTAAGGGAATGTAGTGCTTAGCTCTAAAGTTGTTCCTAAGGGGATGTAGAGCTCAAGCAGAGTCTGCGTGTGTATTCGTGTGAGTTTTTTTTATCTTCGACAAACATTTGCACACATCATCATATCATCTTTTGCATTCATACAACCATACATTAGGCATTCGTAGGTTCATCATCATCACATAAAGCATGAAGCATTAACAGGAAAACCGTGGATTCCTGCCTTCAATAAGAAAATGCCCTGTATTATACAAAGGTGCTTCGTCCTAAAGGAAACTACGTTTTATACGAAGATGCTTCGTTTCAGAGGAAGCTTCGTTGTATACAAAAGGTGCTTCGATGTGAACGAAAAGAAGGGAAGATGTTTTTCGCCTTCGGCTAAAAAAGCTACAAGTGTTGGTTTCGTCCACACCAAAGCAGGTGACTGTAATATCCCAAAAAAAGTTGCCAAAGGTTGATCTTCGGTGCGTGGATGTAAGAAAAAGGGTTGTGGGTCGTTGGATGCTAAGTTAGAGTCATCTGTGGCGTCGTTTCGTTTCTCCCGCAAAGAAACCCTAGCGGTGGCCCTTTTCCCCTTTTGCCCTTCTTGGCCGCCCCCTCTTTCTCCCCCCCACACTTGGCCGCCCCTTCCCCTCTCCCCTTGGCTGGCTGCCCTCTCCTCCCATGGAAGCCCCTCTCCTCGGCTTCCTCCTCCCTCTAGATCTCCCCCCACGCAGCAAGGATCGAGAAGATGAGGAGAACGTTGAATTGAAGAGGGAGATAGGATCAAGGAGATGTTCTTCCCCATCTCTTCTTGAAGATTTTCTTGGGGAAAACCCTAGGTATGGATGAAATTCTTGTTCCTCTCTGTAATTATGTGCTTTTGGAGGTTGTGGATCATGAGGATTAAAGGATTAGAGGTTGGATTAGATGTGGGGTTAGGTTTTGATCTCGAATTTAGTTTTCTCTGGAATGGCAGATTCGACAGTTTCTGTTCATGCCAGTTTTCCTTGGTCTTAGTGGCCTCAAAAAAATGAAAAGTCTATATATGAGTCGTAGATAATTTGTAGATCTTTTCGTGGCTACGAAGAACATCTCAATCGGACATTAGATCAGAAAGTTATTGCAGTTTGATTATAGCAGTTTTTTAGTCTTATAATTCTGTGCAGAATCTGTTCTCTTAAGCTTTAGGAAATTTTATCAACAGAATTCAACCTTGGGTTTGTAAGAAAGGTTGTAGATAATTTAATAAGCTTTCCTGATTGTTAAAAACTGTATTCATATGAATTATGAAACTCCAGTTATGTTTGTTTTACTGTGGCTGTTCTTGTTTGCCTGACAAAAATGAGCGGGTCTGTTCACTGGTAGGTTTCATCAGGTAAATTGCCGAATTGGCTCTTCCAACTATGGAGACTTCTGTAGAGGGATAACAGTTCTTACGGATAGTAGAATTTCATGATTTTTGGTTGAGTAGTTTGTGAGATATCGAATTTTGAAGTTAACTGCGCTGTTGTCTGAAACAGATTCAGTCAGTTATCTTGTCAGATGTTTTAGAACTTATAGATGGCAGAATTTAATTATCCATTGAATACCGAAGTTGTAGGGTATTTTATGTAGATACTCCTAGATTATTTGTTTGATATTACTACTGTTATAATTTTAAAGATACAAAATTAACAAACAGCGCTGCTGCTGTATGGCATGTGGTTCAGGGTGAGAGGCTTTCCACCAGGTCTTGGTTTCAAGTGTAGGAGCGATTTGTTGATGGTTGGCAAATGTTTGTGAAATATTTGTAATAAGTTTTATGCCCGCTAGCAGGTGGCTACACTCCATATCATGCCTAGTACATTTCTTCTTCTTCGATGAAGGCAAGTGAATGTAGCGGTGGTTGCTTCCGTTCTGACCTGTTATTTCTATTGTCTACACTCTAATATTCAGAAGTATTGGATTCTTTCATAATTGGACTCTATGGTGATGCTTTACTTGCTTGCATTATACTGATGCTCAATCATATATTGATGATGATTATGATTCAAGTATGACTCATGAGATTAATTCACACCCCTGAATGTAAATGAAGTATTATTTGAGGTTGGTATTGTATCTGAAGGTAAATGAAGTATTATTTGAGGTTGTATTGTATGTGATGGAAGTGAAGTATATTGATAAATACAGCATGCCATATGTTGGGGACTTGTTTTCAAATGCTTTGAATTAAGAACAAGGCAACACAAAATATTAAATATTAATGTCCTTCGTCCTTCGAAGCATTATTTCCCTTAGGATATAATGATCTTCAGACGAAGGTCATGAAGGACATACCTTCATGATCGCGGTATATGTTAATAAAAGAAGAAGCATATAAAATATAAGAGGCAACATGAAGAATCGTATAACATTATCAATTCATCCTCATTATATTATCATGAAAAAATAGAAACAATATTGAACTACATATGTACCTTTGGCTTGACAGAAGGTAAAAGTACAAGTGTGACACATAAGCAAGTACCAGTCAGCGTGAACAGTACGAGGGTACTGTTCATCTATTTATAGGCACAGGGCACAGCCTGTGTAAAATTACATTCATGCCCTTCATGTTTACTATTGACATTAGGGCAATCTATCGAGGACTAGATAGCCTTTTCCTCTTTAAGTCGGTTCTTTTTCTGCTACTGAGCCAAAGCTTCCTTGCGCGTAGCTTCGGAGCTGGTTTGACCTTCGTCCCGACCATGCTTCTCATAATGTGAACAGCTTCATTCCGAGTCCGAAGATTCCTATACATATATTACACTTGGGAAACATTGTTAATCATGTATTTGAGGACCTTCGGAAGACGAAGGCCCCCAACTGTAGCCACTCGCAGTATTAATTTGTTAAGATAACAAATTCAGACTGCGACATGGACGAAGGCCTTAAGCCGAAGGTCTGAAAAAACACCTTCCCTTTGCTAGAATAGCAATAAACAATGACAGATGGGGCCTTCACTTTGTAGCGCGCTGGGCGTATAAATAAGAACTCACACCAGCTGCATTTGATACAATGTTTGTGCCATTTGCATTATTTTCTCAGTTTTAAAGCTCTTGTTCACTAGCGCTTGCTAGTTTTTCAAGCTCTCTGAGCTTCGATTTAAAAGACGCGTTTTCACCATTTCTGAAGAAAAAATGTCTCAAGGCAAGAAGGTTGCTGCTGAGATGAAGCTGTCTGAAAAAGGAGAAGCTGTTTGAGGAGAAGAAGGTTGTGAATCCTTATATTGCTGGATTTGTCGAGTCGATAGCAAAAACAAATACAAAGAAGATTACTAAAGAGATACTAGAAGGCTTATCTGAAGATACTGGTGACAGCGATAGCTATGATGTGGAAAGCGGGAACGAAGATTCTGAGGATCGACCCTGGAGGCCAAGTCATTCAATCTTCGGAAAATCAACCATCAAACAGAGTCATCTTGAAAACATGAGGGGAAGGTACTTCCGGGATATGTCTATCGTGAGGGCTGGCGGAGACAACAATGTCCCTGCCCCTGAGGAGAACGAAGTTGTGATTTTTCGAAGCTTCTTCAAGGCTGGGCTTCAGTTCCCTTTAAGTAAGTTTGTAGTTGAAGTGCTGAAGACCTACCAAATCTTCCTTCATCAGATCACCCCCGAAGCCATAATAAGGATGGGGATTTTTGTCTGGGCAGTAAAAAGTCAAGGGCTAGAGCCAAGTGCCAAGTGCTTCTACAGTATGCACGAACTTCTATATGAGACGAAGGCCATGGGTTAAGAACAGTACCACAACAACTTCGGTTGTTATGGATTTATTGCCCGCCCCAACGCAAGCCACCCGGTGCCGACGTTTCGGAAAAGATGGCCCGGGGCCTGGATGGAAGAGTGGTTTTATGTGAAAAATGATCTAAAGACGAGGGAAGACATAAAGGAAATCATTATGCGCCCCATTTGGTCCCGCTTCGGCCTCCGAAAGCCGAAGGTCGAAATTGATGACGCCGCCGAAGCATGTCAAAAGTCCTTTAATACTGTCTGCTCCTTCATTGGCACAAGAGATCTGATTCAAGAACATATAGCATTCAGAGTATGGCCGCTTGTGGAAAACTAGGAAATGCCAAACGAGACCATCACTAACTCTAGCGAAGGTGATTTGGTCCGGCTGAAGTATACATTCAGGTATGGGGATAAGTTTGATGAACCAAATGATGATTGGCTGAAGTGTATCAAAGCTACAAGTGATGAACTGCTTGGAGCGTATTCCAAAAAGGAAGACAATGCCTTGTCCGCAGCCTTCGGGGGTCGGAATAAGAAAAGATTGAACAGGGTATTTGATTCCATTGGCTTCGTATATCCTGACTATTGCTACCCTCTACGTCGGCAAGGGGTAAAAAGAAAGATTGCTGCTTCTGGAAAGGCTGTTGCTTCGGCCGTCACAGCTGAGTCGAAGAGCAAGAAGATGAAGGTTCTGACTCACCGGCCGCGTTACATTGAACCGGCCGTAATACCTGAATTTGGCGAAGTGGCTTCTTCAGCTACCGAGACAAAAGAAACTGTTCCGTCTGTGTAGAGGACTGAAGAGCCGGCTGTAATGCCAAAGTTACCTTTAGCTGAAGAGTCAAATATTGAAGAAATAAAAATGCCAGAGCCCTTCATCAGAGGTAACAGTGTCGAAGGCACAAAAGAGTTCTGCCACAACTCCCAAGAGAAGAAGAATGGCCAATGTGCTAGATGTGTTAGAAATAGCAAAGACCTTGAGTTCTGCTCCTTCGATAAAAATTGCTGAAGCTTCAAAAGTGCAACTCGAAGCCGAAACAAAGCAGACAAAAGTCGAAGCTGCAATAATTCGAGCTGAAACCGAAGCTGGGCCTTCAGAGCCCACTGACACAGAGCCTGCCGTAGTTGAAGAAAAGGCGGCAGAGCAAATTGCATCTGAAAAGTTTGAAGTTCCTGCTACCGAAGCTTCAAAAGAAAGCACTGAATACATCATTCGTCATGCTTCGGGGAAGAGACTTTCTCAAAAAGAAAAGCTAGAAGCACTACACTATGCCCAAAAATTAAAATACCCAAAGGGGGCATTAGTGTTCAATGGCAGTGGGGAAGAAGATTTTTTGTACTGTCTCCCGGATAATAAAGAAATATCCGTTTGCCGGGAGATAGTTAGAAGCATTGGATTCCCGACGCTGGAAGACGACCTTTCAATCTTATCAAAGGATGAGCTTGCTGACAGCTTAGCGTATATTAGCATAAAGGTATAAGAGTTACATTTGAATTTAAAAATGGGGTATTTTATTAGTTATACTTATTATTTCTTTCACCTGCAGGGCCTGATTCTTAGTAACGCCCTCAGGGCACAGAAAAATATTGAAGATGAAGGATATACGATGGCTCTGAACAATCTTCGTTCAGAGGTAATCAAATTAAGGAACAAAGGCCTTGAAAAAGACAAAATCTTGATTTCATTGGTAGACAAAGTGAAAGAAAATGAAGCTAGTTTCAAGGCTCAAGCCGAAATCCAAAAGAATGAAATCGAAGACCTTCGGAAACAGTTGGCATAAGCCAAAGAAAAATGCGCTCTTGCACAAGCTAATCGGGAGATCAGTGAATATTGGAAAAACCATTTAGAGAAAACAGTTGAAGAACTTTGCGCATCCAAGGAAAGATGCTTTGAAAAATCCTTGGGTTGCGTGGAAAAAATAAAGGCTAGCTTCGCCAACGTGGGCGCCTATTCTAACGAAGATAACTTCATACGAGGCGACCCTGAAGGGGTTATCGAATGGATAAGTGGAGAGGCCAAAGCTTTCAAAGAAATTTTAAGTGATCTCGGGGATGTCTACGCGTTCTCCGGTGCAAGGGGAATTTCAGCTATCCTGGAGAAGGCGGGATGCGACCATGTCAAGACCATGGCCCAGGTCGAAGCTGCCTTCTCCGTGGATGATACAAAGGATCCCTCAGCTGAAGCAAGTTTAATGGGTGGGAAATTTTACAATGACATCTGGGTAAATGGTGGCCGAGAGATGGCTCACGAAATTATGAAGAAAAGTGAAAAAGACATTCATGACGCCCGAGTACAAGCAAAACAAGTTGAAGAAGCTGCAGAGCGCGAGAAACACATAGGTATTGTTTCGCGGCTTTTAGTTTCGGCATTTGTTTTTTTTGTGGCTTCGGACTAATTAATTTTTCCACTGTAGCTGAATTATCTCCACCACCGGAACCGTTCGATCCCCTAGCCGATCCAGAAACGAAGAAAGCACTGGAGATTATTAATTTGGCTGAATCTATTGTTGACGAAGTCGTCAATAAATTGTTGAATGAAGTTTCAGAGAAAATCCTGAAAGAAGACTAGCACTTTTTGTATAAACATTTTTAAATGGTCAAAGTAGCTTTGTTGTAAGAAGACTGTAATATTCAATGTGCATGTCTTTGAATCCAGTATGTAAATTATTTGTAATTCACTTCTTTGCGATGCATGAAACTTTATATACATACAATTTTTGAGCCTTCGGCAAAAAAATACCTTCCATTCTTTTCATGCTTCATAAAGAAAAAGATCCTTGCTTCGTGAAAATATCCATGCTTCATAAAAACATCCATGCTTCGTAAACAAGTAATCCCCTCTTTTGTAACAGAGCTGATGAAACTGTATTTCTCAGCTTACTTTGTGCCTTGGCACATTTTCATTTTTACAAAGCATTCTCCAAAGATCGACTTCGTATTCAATTCGTGTCATTAGTGTGATATGATGTATGATGTGATGCTATGCGAGATGATGTGATGATATGATGCAAAATATGATGCTAATACCGAAGACACACACTCACACACCCACATTGAAACACACAATCTCTACGTCCCCTTAAGAACGATCGGTATCTCTTAGCCGTTTATTTTTCGGTTTCACCACTTATTTTTTGGTGTAAGTTCTGCATCCCCTTAGGAACGTCTTTTGAACTTCTTCGCCTTCTATTTCGGCGGTATAAGTTCTGCATCCCCTTAGGAACGTCTTTTGAACTTCTTCGCCTTATATTTCGGCGGTATTTGACTCTGCATTCCCTTTGGAACGACTTTTGAGCAGAAAACTTACACTGCGCTCCCTTAGGAACAACTTTTTGTAGTTTTGGCAAAACTTACGCTGCACTCCCTTAGGAACAACTTTTTTTAGTTTCGGCGATTTTTAGCTCTGCATTCCCTTAGGAACGACTTTTGAGCTTCGGCAGTTTTTGAGCTTCGTAAGTCCGTGAAGAAGATATATTTCATTCTGATATAAGCGAAACTATTGCAAGGAATTAAGATTGGATTTACATTGCTTGTTCCTTATTGAAAAACAAAATGACATAAAACATCAAAGTATTCTGGGGGTAGGATATTGCTCAATAAATGTGCTTTGATTCTGGCACAATATTGTTGACTGTGCGAGCTTCGGATTCCTCCCTGAACTCTCATTGCTGTTGGGTGTGCTGGCGCCCTTCTGGCTGCTGGCTTCGAGAATAGGTTGGTTGCAGTGGTGGTGGGGGTGGGAGCTGTGGCCAGGAAGCTTGTGAATGGCTAGCCGAAGCAACAGAAGCTGCATGATGATTGCCCACATATTCTGGTATGTAGGGAGAGTGACACGAAGCAGTGTGCAAGACCTGTTTTAGCTGATTCTACCGAGCTTCGGCTTTCGCGATCTCCTTCTGCTTCTGAATGGTGATTTGGCACATTCTTGTAGTATGTCCCTTGTCCTCACCACAGAATAAGGAATAAATCTTCCTGGGCTGATCCCCATATCTTCCTCCGAAGCCCCTAGCGCCTCTGCCCCTTGGAGCTGGCATCCTAAAAGAGCTTTGTTGTTGCCCTAAAGATTGTGAGGTGTACTATGGCCTCTGAAGCTGTCTTCCTTTGTCCTCGTTCTGGCTGGAATTGTGGATTGACCTGACATGCCTCGGGTGGATCCTTCCTCCGAAGCCCCTGGTCATCTTCGAGAATCTATAAGCTTCCTCCCTTCTTTGGCGGAAGTCATTGTCAGCCCGAATGTATTCATCCATCTTCTGAGCAGCTTCTCCAGAGTTTGTGGGTGCTTCCTGGCGAAGTACTGAGCCGTGGGTCCTGGCCGGAGACCCTTAATCATGGCCTCAATGACAATTTCATTGGGCACTGTGGGCGCTTGTGCCCTCAGTCGCAAGAACCTTCGGACATACGCCTAGAGGTATTCCTCATGGTCTTGCGTGCACTGGAACAAGCCTGAGCTGTGACTGGCTTCGTCTGAAAGCCTTGGAAACTGGTCACCAGCATGTCCTTGAGCTTCTGCCACGACGTAATTGTCCCTGGCTGAAGGTAAGAATACCACGTCTGGGCCACATTCCGAACTACTATGACGAAGGACTTAGCCATGACAGCTGCATTGCCTCCGTATGAGGATATTGTTGCTTCATAGCTCATTAGAAATTGTTTTGGGTCTGAGTGCCCATCGTACATTGGTAGTTGAGTTGGCTTGTAGGATTGTGGCCATGAGATAGCCTGTAGTTCTACTGCCAAGGGAGAAGCATCATCAAAAGTAAAGGTATCATGATTAAAATCATCATACCATCCATCTTCGTTGAATAAACCTTCCTGACGAAGCTCCCTGTGTTGGGGCCTTCGGTCTTGTTCATCTTGAGCAAGATGACACACTTCTTCAGTAGCTTCGCCGATCTTCCTTTGAAGATCGGCCAGCCGAGCCATCTTCTCCTTCTTCCTTTGCACCTATTGATGGATGATTTCCATTTCCCTAATCTCTTGGTCCAACTTCTCCTCCTGGAATGTTGGACTGGTGGCCTTTCTCTTCTGGCTTCGAGCCTCTCGGAGAGAGAGAGTCTCCTGATTTGTGTCCAGTGGCTACAGTGCAGCAGCCCCTGGTGCAGTTATCTTCTTCGGCAGCATGACGAAGGTCAGTGCTTGCCGAAGGTGGTCGAATGAGTTAACCGGAGGTGGGCGCTAATGTCGGGGACTTGTTCTCAAATTCTTCGGCTTGACAGAAGGTAAAAGTACAAGCATGGCGCATAAGCAAGTACCAGTCAGCGTGAAAAATACGACGGTACTGTTCATCTATTTATAGGCACAGGGCGCAGTCTGTGTAAAATTACATTCATGCCCTTCGTATTTACTATTGACATTAGGGCAATCTATCGAGGACTAGATAGCCTTTTCCTCTTTAAATCGGTTCCTTTTCTGCTACTGAGCCGAAGCTTCCTTGCGCGTAGCTTCGGAGCTGGTTCGACCTTCATCCCAACCATGCTTTTCATATTGTGAACAACTTCATCCTGAGTCCGAAGATTCCTGTACATATATTACACTTGGGAAACATTGTTAATCATGTTTTTGAGGACCTTCAGAAGACGAAGGCCCCCAACACCATATACATTGCATGATACACATGCATATGAAGTTGGGTCGGGACCTATGGTCCGACCGTACCGGTACAACTTAGCATCGTACGTTGCCCGAGGAGGGGTACGATGGGGCTTCATACCCTTAGAGGTATGAAGGCAGAGGACATATGCATTGCATTCAAATGCATTCATTGAAGTGATATTTGCAGAAGATGTGGTTTTATACCCTCAGAGGTATGAAGACAGAGTACCTACACTTTGCACTCCTATGCATACATTGAAGTGATATTTGCAGGTTTTGTTGACGCAGGGAAGTGTTATAGAACTTATTGTGGTTGTTTGATGAAATGAGATGGTATTGGTTATATTGGGACTACTGAGTTCTATATCTACAAGTATTTCTGATCTTAATTGTGATTCTTTTAAAATGTTGATTAATTCAATTTGTGGTATAAATATCTCGTCAAAACAATTCGCTTGCTGAGATGTTTCATCTCACTCTTGCATTACTCAATGCAGGTGCTTGTTGCTAAACTAGGGAAGTGGGAAGTAGTAGCACATCCACCTTCACTCTCATAATAATGTTGCTTAGGCGCAGTCATGATTTAATTAGAAGCTTCTTGACAAAGGATGTTTGTTTCTAACTAGTTGTGCGCACTGGTTAATTTAGTTCATGCCGTTATGGTTGTCTTCCCATTGCTAGTAGATTATTAATGTCGATTATGTTTTCTTATCATGATATCTATTTATACTTTGTTGCTTCCCCGTTTATGCAATTTTCAAAGGAGATGCTGTCGAAATTTTATATATGAATGTTAGAGGTGTAGTTTAGTACCATTTCGGGGTGTTTGTGGATCCCGGGGTGTTACAGTTGGTATCAGAGCTTAGGCTTTAGATTCTTGGCAATTTGAAGATAAATTTGACACACTTGCACATATAGGAAGGGTATGGGTTCAAGTATCTTTGATATATATTAGTGACTTTGAAGTGCAGATGACAATAATTTCACCCCTCCCTATTCCTTTACGGTGATGTGGTAAGTTGTTTATGGCTTAATGCTTGATATAATTTATTTCTGAAATTTTGATATTGTTTTATTAATGTGGTTGATATCACTGGTCATTTGTGAGATTGAAGTTGTTACTATGTTTTTGATATACAAGTATGTCTATGCTGTTTTCACCATGTTTTTCATGGTTGAGTTTTATTACAATAATATTGTTATATATGCTTGATTGAGGATGTTTCTAAGAGGAGTGTGAATTATGAATTTTGGGGTACAAGGTAATCATCAATTTGAATTTAAGTTGTTGAGTGGTTGGTGGATAGCTCTAACTATCTTTGCAAAGAATGATTGTTTATGTCGAGAAACCAGTTCTAAAAGAAATGAATATTGGTACTTTTGTATGGATTTTGGGGGAAGTCTTTACATAGCCAGAATGGCTTACATGTCTCTCTTTTATCATGTGTTTTAGTAGCCACAAAGCCTAGATGTGGTTTAAAGTGGTTGCATGTTAGTCATGCTAATTGTAGAATAAAATCTTTGATTTTCTTGATCCATTGATTATGTATTAATACGTTGAGGATCTAAAGGTTCTCTCCCCAATGCATGTTTGTGGAGCCATTGTTGGACCACTTATCTATTGGTTTGAATGAAGTCGTTGCCTAGCCTAGAGTTGGTTGTGTGTGGTTAGTCACCTATTCCTAAATGATGTGGTTTTTACATCAGCTTGAGATGTTTGCCAAATGTGTGAAGGATTACGGGGTTAGTATTGACCCTTTAGGTTTGGTACTTTGAGTGCATCATATGATAGAATGAAATGTAAGTTTCTAAACTACAGTAGATGAAGACTTATATTATGTGTAGGTTAACCTTACTAGTTGGATATTTTTCTTAGTTGAGATGTTGAATGAAGTATAGTGACATGGATTAAGCAAGTATTGTGTTGTTGTTGGGCTGTCAGTGCTCTATGTAGAGTTTTTGGCATTTCTTCGATGAACTGTGACGCGCAAGATGTTATTGGCTTATTGTCGGCTTGATTGCTCCATTACTTCTGTAGATTTTCTCTCTTTTGGTGGGGTGCAAAGTATGTTAGATTACATTATTATCTTTTCATTATGGCAAGAACAAGGTTTAGGAAAATTAGGAGTTTTGTTTCAATAGAACTACTTGTTTCGTGGTGCTGTGAGCTGAGGTGTTTGATCTTCTTATACATTCATCTAGTGTGGATGTTTCACCATTGAATTAAAATGAATTGTTGAAGTTGGTAAAGGTTGTGCTTAGTGCATATTACCCCTTCATAAAAGAGTGTCGTTTTAAGACATTGATGTTGATGTATGGCTGTATCCAAATTCGATGTTGTGAAATCGTAGTGTTGATTGCATCTATGACTTGGTTTGAGCTTCATTACATGTTGATTCATGCTTGATGTCAGGTGGTGTAGTTTCCTTAGACAATTAGTCGAGGTAGAAGTACTTGTGTTAATTAAGGCCAATAATGGACCCATGTTTTGAATGGTGTTGCTATATGGGGTACCTTGGATGTTTTGTTGGAGTGGTCGAATCCGAGGACGAATTCTTTTTAAGGGGGGTAGAGTGTAATATCCCAAATAAAAGTTGCCAAAGGTTGATCTTCGGTGCGTGGATGTGGGAAAAAGGGTTGTGGGCCGTTGGATGCTAAGTCAGAGTCATCTATGGCGTTGTTTCGTTTCTCCCGCAAAGAAACCCTAGCGGTGGCCCTTTCCCCTTTTGCCCTTCTTGGCCGCCCCTTTCTCCCCCCCACACACTTGGCCGCCCCTTCCCCTCTCCCCTTGGCTGGCCGCCCTCTCCTCCCATGGAAGCCCCTCTCCTCGGCTTCCTCCTCCCTCTAGATCTCCCCCCACGCAGCAAGAATCAAGAAGAGGAGGAGAACATTGAATTGAAGAGGGAGAGAGGATCAAGTAGATGTTCTTCCCCATCTCTTCTTGAAGATTTTCTTGGGGAAACCCTAGGTATGGATGAAATCCTTGTTACTCCCTCTAATTATGTGCTTTTGGAGGTTGTGGATCATGGGGATTAAAGGATTAGAGGTTGGATTAAATGTGGGGTTAGGTTTTGATCTCGAATTTAGTTTTCTACGGAATGGCAGATTCGATAGTTTCTGTTCATGCTAGTTTTCCGTGGTCTTAGTGGCCTCAAAAAAGTCTATATATGAGTCGTAGATAATTTTTAGATCTTTCCGTGGCCGTGAAGAACACCTCAATCGGACATCAGATCAGAAAGTTATTGCAGTTTGATTATAGCAGTTTTTCAGTCTCATAATTCTGTGCAGAATCTGTTCTCTTAAGATTTAGGCAATTTTATCAACAGAATTCAACCTTGGGTTTGTAAGAAAAGTTGTAGATAATTTAATAAGCTTTCCAGATTGTTAAAAAGTGCATTCATATGAATTATGAAACTCTAGTTATGTTTGTTTTACTGTGGCTGTTCCTGTTTTCCTGACAAAAATGAGCGGGTCTGTTCACTGGTAGGTTTCATCAGGTAAATGGCCGAATTCGATGTTCCAACTATGGAGACTTCTGTAGAGGGATAAGAGTTCTTACTTCCAGTAGAATTGCATGATTTTTGGTTGAGTGGTTTGTGAGATATCGAATTTTGAAGTTAACTACGCTGCTGTCTAAAACAGATTCAGTCAGTTATCTTGTAAGATGTTTTAGAACTTATAGATGGCAGAATTTAATTATCCATTGAATACCTAAGTTGTAGGGTATTTTGTGTAGATACTCCTAGATTATTTGTTTGATATCACTACTGTTATAATTTTAAAGATACAAAATTAACAAACAGCGCTGCTGTTGTATGGCATGTGGTTCAGGGTGGGAGGCTTCCCACCATGTCTTGGTTTCAAGTGTAGGAGCGATTTGTTGATTGTTGGCAAAGGTTTATGAAATATTTTTACTAAGTTTTATGCCCGCTAGCAGGTGGCTACAATCCAGATCATGCCTAGTACATTTCTTCTTCTTCGATGAAGGCAAGTGAATGTAGCGGTGGTTGCTTCCGTTCTGACCTGTTATTTCTATTGCCTACACTCTAATATTCAGAAGTATTGGATTCTTTCATAATTGGACTCTATGGTGATGCTTTACTTGCTTGCATTATACTGATGCTCAATCATATATTGATGATGATTATGATTCGAGTATGACTCATGAGATTAATTCACACCCCTGAATGTAAATGAAGTATTATTTGAGGTTGTATTGTATTGTGAAAGAAGTGAAGTATATTGATAAATGCAGCATGCCATATACATTGCATGATACACTTGTATATGAAGTTGGGTTGTGACCTATGGTCCGACCGTACCGGTACAACTTAGCATCGTACGTAGCCTGAGGAGGGGTACGATGCGGCTTCATACCCTTAGAGGTTTGAAGGCAGAGGACATATGCATTGCAATCATATGCATTCATTGAAGTGATATTTGCAGATGATGTGGTTTTATACCCTCAGAGGTATGAAGACAGAGTACCTACACTTTGCACTCCTATGCATACATTGAAGTGATATTTGCATGTTTTGTTGACGCATGTAAGTGTTATAGAACCTATTGTGGTTTAAATATCTCATCAAAACAATTCACTTGCTGAGATGTTTCATCTCACTCTTGCATTACTCAATGCTGGTGCTTGTTGCTCATCCAGGGAAGTGGGAAGTAGCAGCACATCCACCTTCACTCTCATAATAACGCTGCTTAGGCGTAGTCATGATTTAATTAGAAGCTTTTTGACAAAGGATGTTTGTTTCTAACTAGTTGTGTGCACTGGTTAATTTAGTTCATGACGTTATGGTTGTCTTCCCATTGCTAGAAGATTATTAATGTCGATTATGTTTTCTTATCATGATATCTATTTATACTTTGTTGCTTCCCCATTTATGCAATTTTCAAAGGAGATGCTATCGAAATTTTATATACGAATGTTAGAGGTGTAGTTTAGTAGCATTTCAGGGTGTTTGTGGATCCTGGGGTGTTACAGTGACATACAAGCAAAAGGTAAATATTATTACAAAGCAGTTACAAACATTTACAATAATTTGTTCGCATACAATTTCTTGTTCAAAGAGATTCCAAGTGTTTTTACAAATATCAGCAAAAGGAACTCCTAAAGCACCTAATGCTTCAAAACAAGCTTCGGCTCAACAACCTTCGATTCATCGACCTTCGGCATCATCATCATCCTAAAAAAGGACAAAAACAAAGGTAATAAGAAACATGGTAAGGGAAAACATAAAATAAATGCCTAATGGTATAGAGATTTCTTATCCTTTGCTAAGCAGACTCCGAGCTTCATCTACAGCCAGCTCGCGACCGCCCTTCACCCAGATTTGTGTGATGAACCTGTTACCTATACTCCGGGCTTCGGCCGGAATATCAACTAGATCAGATGGCGACAAGCCAAAGTTTGGCCTATCCACAGCACTCAAGTGATTGCATCCTTCCTTCATGAATACTGCAGTTGTGCCACAAGAAGCCACAAGAGCACAAAAATCTCTGTGTACAGTTATAACTTTGTCAAGGGCCTCAACTTCATTCTCAATATGCTGGAGGGCTCTGGGGATATCTTCGATAGAAGGGGTGATTTCTTTGGATGCGGCTCCGACCGAGTTGAATGTCCCCTTGAATCGGCCAATACATTGGGTGGCAAAGTCGTAGCATTTATCCCGAAGACTTTTGACAGTTTCGCTTAATTTTGCATTCTTCTTAGCTTCTGCTTCGACTTATGCATTCAGTTCCTTGGATTCGCGGTCGAAGCTCTCTGATCTCTTATCCAAGGTTGCTCGAGCTTCATCTAGCTCTCTGCTCAATTTATCATTTTGAGACTGCGCCTCGGCGAGTGAGCCTTCAGCTGAATGTAGCAGGTTGTCTTTTTCCTTGAAAGAATCTTCAAGTTTCTTAATTTTATCTTCTAAGCCTTCAATAATAACTTCATTTTTTCTATCTTCGACATCCTGCTGCATTTTCAAGGCTTTGCTCAACAACATACTATGCAAAACAAGTCAAAATTAAAATACCCAAATCACCACGAAGGTAATAATAGGGAGTTATAGAGAAACCTTACTTTCAAGTTAGAGTAGAATAAACTGTCGACAATATGGTGCCGCCTATAGAAGCTGTTGGGGACTTGTTCTCAAATGCTATGTGTTAAGAACAAGGCAACACAAAATATTAAATGCTAATGTCCTTCATCCTTCGAAGCATTATATCCCTTAGGATATAATGATCTTCAGACGAAGGTTGTGAAGGGACATACCTTCATAAATGTGATATATGTTAATATAAGTAGAAGTGTATGAAATATAAGAGGCAACATATACAATTATATAACATTATTAATTCATTATCATTATACTATTCTGGAAAGATAGAAACAATGTTGAATCACAAAAGGTACCTTCGTCTTGATGAAAGATGAAAGTACAAGCGTGACGCGAAAGCGAATACAAAGTCAGCGTGAACAGTTTGGGGATACTATTCATCTATTTATAGGCACAGGACGCAGCCTGTGAGAAATTACATTCATGCCCTTTACATTTATTGTTGACTTATAGACAATTCTATGAGGACTAGATAGCCTTTTCCCCTTTAAGTCGGTTCCTTTTTTCGCCATTTAGCCAAAGCTCCCCTGCGCGTAGCTTCGGAGCAACTCCAACCTTCGTCATGACCATGCTTTTTACACCGTACATGCTTTTAGCCCGAGTCTGAAGGTACCTGTTCATATGTCATACTTGGAAGATATTGTTAAATCACGTTTTTGAGGACCTTCGGAGGACAAAGGCCCACAATAGTAGCCCCTCGCAGTATTAATTTGTTTAAGATAACGAATTCAGGCTACGACATGGACGAAGGCCTTAAGCCGAAGGTCCGAAAAAACACCTTCCCTTTGCTAGAATAGCAACAGTCAATGACGGACGGGACCCCTCAATTTGTAGCGTGCCGAGCGTATAAATAAGAACTCGCACCAACCACATTTGGTACGCTGCTTATGCCATTTGCTTTATTTTCTCAATTTCATAGCTCTTGCTCACTAACGCTTGCTACTTTCTCAAGCTTTCTGAGCTTCGGTTAGAAAGACACATTTTCATCATTTCTGAAGGAAAAAAAGTCTCAAGACAAGAAGGTTGCTGCTGAGACGAAGCTAACTGAAGAGGAGAAGCTTTTTGAGGAGAAGAAGGCTATGAATCCTTACATTGCTGGATTTATCGAGTCAATGGAAAAATCAAATACAAAGAAGATTACTAAGGAGATAATGGAGGGCCTGTCTAAAGATACTGGTGACAGTGACAATCATGATGCAGAAAGTGGGGGCGAAGATTCTGAGGATCGACCCTGGAGACCAAGTCATGCAATTTTCGGAAAATCGACCATCAAGCAAAGTCACCTCGAAAACATGAGGGGAAGGTACTTTCGGGATATGTCTATTGTGAGGGCTGGCGGAAACAACAACGTTCCTGCGCCTGACGAGAACGAAGTTGTGATTTTCCGAAGCTTCTTCAAAGCTGGGCTTCGGTTCCCACTGAGCAGGTTTGTAGTTGAAGTGCTGAAAACCTACCAAATCTTCCTTCATCAGTTGACCCCCGAAGCCATATTGAGGATGGTAGTCTTCGTCTGGGCAGTAAGAAGCCAAGGGATAGAGCCAACAACGAAATGCTTCTGTAGCATGCACGGACTTCTGTATGAGACAAAGGCCATGGGGAAAGAACAGTATCACAACAACTTCGGTTGTTATGGATTTATCGCCCATCCCAACGCAAGCCACCCAGTGCCAACATTTTGGAAAAGGTGGCCCGAAAATTGGATGGAAGAATGGTTTTATGTGAAGAACGACTTGACAACGAGGGAGGACATCAAGGAGGTTATTATGCGCCCCATATGGTCCCGCTTCGGTCTCCGAAAACCGAATGTTGAAATTGATGACGCCACCGAAGCGTGTCAGAAGGCGTTTGGTACTGTCTGCTTCTTCATTGGTACAAGAGATTTAATTCAAGAGCATATAGCATTCAGAGTATGGCCGCTTGTAGAGAGCTGGGAAATGCCGAAGGAGACCATTACCAAGCCTAGCGAAGGTGAACTGGTCCGACTGAAGTATACATTCAGATATGGGGATAAATTCGATGAACCAAACCATGACTGGCTAAAATGCATCGAAGTTACAAGTGAAGAGCTGCTTGGAGCTTATTCCAAGGCAGAAGATAATGCACTATCTACAGCCTTCAGAGGCCGAGGAAAAAAGAGAATAAACAGAGTTTTTGACGCCATCGGCTTCGTCTACCCCGACTACCACTACCCGCTGCGGGGACAGGGGAAGAAGAGAAAAGCTGCTGCCTTGGCCACCCCAGCTGAACCTATGCCGAAGGCTATGGGCAAAAAGATGAAGGTACTTATCCACCTGCCGTGTTACATTGAACCGGCTGTGGTGCCTGAGTTTGGCGGGGAGGCTTCTTCAGCTGCTGAATTAAGAGAACATGTTCCTCCCATGCAGAGGACTGAAGAGCCAGCTATAATGCCGAAGGCATCTTCGGCTGAGTTAGTTGAAACGAAGGTTGATAAACATAAAGCTGAAAGATCAAAAACTGAAGAAGTATCAAAGATGCCAGGGATTTTAAGTCCTCCAACAGAAGCGACAGCGCTGAAGGCAGAAAAGAGTTCTGCCACAACTCCTAAGAGAAGGAGGATGGTAAATGTATTAGATATTTTGGAAACAACCGATTCCATAAGCCTCGCTCCCACAGGGAAGGTTGCCGAAGCTGACAAAATGCAACCCAAAGCTGATACTAAGCAAATAGAAGTTGAAGCTACAATAACCCAGGTTGAAACCAAGGTTGGGCCCACAATGCCTGGTGATACGAAGCTTGCCCCAATCGAGCAGGGGGCTGAAGAATAATATAGTTTTTGAGAAAATTGTGGCCAAAGAAGCTGAATCCCTTACTCTCGAAGCACCCTCCGAAGGTTTTGATTATATTGTTAGACATGCTTTGGGAAAAAGACTATCCGAAGAAGAAATTTCTAAAGCCAAACATTATGCCCGGGAATTGCAGTATCCGAAGGGAGCCCTAGTATTTAATGGTACAACCGAGGATGACTTTTTGTACTACCTCCCGGACAACAAAGAATTATCCGTCTACCAGGAGATGGGCAGAAGTATGGGTTTCCCAAAGCTCGAAGCTGGCCTTTGCGCCATGACGAAGGCCGATCTCGCAGATAGTCTTGCATACAACAGTCTGAAGGTACAAAAATTGTGAATTTTGAAGCTTGTGAACTCTGGAATGAAGTCTTTTATTCTCATGTTAATCCTTTTATTCTTTCTTGCAGGGCTTAATACTTAGCTACGCCCTAAGGGCGCAAAAGAATGCTGAAGACGAGAGCTGCACTATAGCTCTCAACAACCTTCGAACAAAGGTTATCAAGCTGAGAAACGAAGCCACAGAAAAATACAAAATTCTACTTTCATTAGTGGACAAAGTAAAAGAAGATGAAGCTAGTTTCAAGGCTCAAGCTGAAATTCAAAAGAATGAGATCGAAGACCTTCGGAAACATCTGGCCGAAAGCAAAGAAAAATGTGGACTCGCAGAGGCCAACCGAGATATTAGTGAATATTGGAAAAACTATTTAGAAAAAACAGTTGAAGATCTCCATGCATCCAAAGAAAGATGCTTCGAAAAATCCCTGGGCTGCATGGAGAAGATAAAGGCTAGCTTTGCCAACGTGGGCGCCTATTCTAATGAAGATAACTTTATACGAGGTGACCCCGAAGGTGTTATAGAATGGATAAGCGGAGAGGCCGAAGCTTTTGAAGAAATTTTAAGTGATCGCGGGGATGTCTGCGCGTTCTCCGGTGCGAGAGGAATTTCAGCCATCTTGGAGAAGGCGGGTTGCGAACATGTCAAAACCCTAGCCCAGGCCGAAGCTGCCTTCTCCGTGGATGACACAAAGGATCCCTCAGCCGAAGCAAGTTTAATGGGCGGAAAATTTTACACTGACATCTGGGCAAATGGCGGCCGAGAAATGGCTCACGAAATAATGAAGAAAAGCGAAAAAGATATTCATGAGGCTCGAGAAGCAGCGAAAAAAGCTGAGGAAGCTACAAAATGCGAGAGACAGATAGGTATCGTTTTATGGCCTTTAGCTTCGTCGTTTGTTTCCGTGACTTCGAGCTGATTAATTTTTTCTACTGCAGCTGAACTGTCTCCTCCACCAGAACCGTTCGACCCCCTGGCCGACCCAGAAACGAAGAAAGCAATAGAGATCATCAATATAGCCGAATCTATTGTTGACGAAGTTGTTAACAAGTTGTTAAATGAAATTGCGGAAAAGGTCCTGAAAGAGGAGTAATACTTTTTGTAAAAACATTTTTAGATGATCAATGTAGTTTTGCTGTATCAAGACTGTAATATTCAATGTGCATATTTTTGAATCTAATATGTAAATTATTTGTAGTTCAGTTCTTTGCGATGCATGAAACTTTATATACATACCATTTTTGAGCCTTCGGTGAAAAAACACCTTCCCTTCTTTTCATGCTTTGCAAAGAAGAAAATCGTGCTTCGTGAAAATAACTGTGCTTCGTAAAAACATCCCAGCTTCGTAAATAAAGGATCCCTTCTTTTGCAATAGAGCTGACGAAGCTATATTTCTCAGCTAACCTTGTGCCTTAGCACATTTTTATTTTTTATAAAGCAGTCTCCGAAGGTCGACTTCGTATTCAATTCGTGTCATCGATGCAATATGATGTATGATGTGATGCTATGCGGGATGATGTGATGATATGATGCGAAGGATGATGCTAATGCCGAAGATATGCACCCACACGCCCACACTGGAACACACCATCTCTGCGTCCCCTTAGGAACGATCGAAATCTCTTTGCTGTTTATTTTTTGGCTTCACCGCTTATTTTTCGGTGTAAGTTCTGCATCCCCTTAGGAACGTCTTTTGAACTTCTTCGCCTTCTATTTCGGCGGTATCACCGTTGACTTTTCGGTGTAAGTTCTGCATTCCCTTAGGAACGTCTTTTGAACTTCTTCGCCTTATATTTCGGCAATATTTGGCTCTGCATTCCCTTTGGAACGACTTTTGAGCAGAAAACTTACACTGCGCTCCCTTAGGAACGACTTTTGTAGCTTCGGCAACACTTACGCTGCGGTCCTTTAGGAACGGCTTTTTGTAGCTTCAGCGAAACTTTGGCTGCAATTTTAGCTCTGCATTCCCTTAGGAACGTCTTTTGAGCTTCAGCAATTTTTGAGCTTCGTAAATATTTGAAGAAGATATATTTCATTCTAATAAAAATGAAACTATTACAAGGAATTAAAACTAGTTCTGCATTGTTTGTTCGATATTGAAAAACAAAATGACATAGAACATAAAAGAACTTTAGGGGTAGGATATCGCTCAATAAATGTGCTTTGATTCTGGCACATTACTATTGACTGTGCGAGCTTCGGATTCCTCCCTGACTTCACGTTGCTGCTGAGGGTACTGGCGCCCTTCTGGCTGGCCTCGAGAATAAGTTGGTTGTATTGGTGGTGGGGGTGGGAGTTGTGGCCAGGAAGCCTGTGAGTGGCCAGCCGAAGCAGCAGAAGATGTGGGATGATTGCCCACATACTCTAGTATGTAGGGAGAGTGACACGAAGCAGTGTGCAAGACCTGCTTCGGCTGGTTCTGCCGAGCTTCGGCTTCTGCTATCTCCTTTTGCTTCTGAATGGTGATTTGGCACATTCTTGTAGTATGGCCCTTGTCCTCACCACAGAATAAGCAGTAGATCTTTCTAGGCTGATCCCCAAATCTTCCCCCGAAGCCCCTGGCGCCTCTGCCCCTTGGAGCTGGTGGTCTGAAAGAGGTTTGTTGTTGCCCCGAAGATTGTGAGGTGTATTGCGACCTCTGAGGCTGACTTCCTTTGTCGTCATTCTAAGTGGAATTATGGATTGACCTGACGTGCCTCGAGTGGATTCTTTCTCTGAAGCCCCTGGTCATTTCCGAGAATCTGTAAGCTTCCTCCCTTCTTTGGCGGAAGTCGTTGTCAGCCCGGATGTACTCATCCATCTTCTGAAGCAGCTTCTCCAGAGTTTGGGCTACATTCCGGACTGCCATGACGAAGGACTTCGCCATAACTGCAGTATTGCCTCCATACGAAGATATAGTTGCTTTGTAGCTCATCAGAAACTGCTTTGGATCTGAATGCCCATCATACATGGGAAGCTGAGGTGGCTTGTATGACGGGGGGCCATGGGGTAGCCTGCAGTTCTGCTGCCAAGGGAGAAGCATCATCAAAAGTAAAGGTATCATGATTAAAATCATCATACCATCCATCTTCATTGAACAAGCCTTCTTGATGAAGCTCCCTATGTTGGGGCCTTCGATCTTGTTCATCTTGAGCGAGATGACGCACTTCTTCAGTAGCTTCGTTGATCTTCCTTTGAAGATCAGCCAGCCGCGCCATCTTCTCCTTCTTCCTTTGTACTTGTTGATGGATTATTTCCATGTCCCTGATCTCTTGGTCCAACTCATCCTCCTGGAGTGTTGGACTGGTGGCTTTCCTCTTCTGGCTTCGAGCCTCTCGAAGAGAAAGAGTTTCCTGATTTGGGTCCAGCAGCTGCAGTGCAGTAGTCCCTGGTGTTGAAGCTTTCTTCGGTGGCATGACGAAGGTCAGTGCTTGCCGAAGGTGGTCGAAAGAGTTCACCAGAGGTGGCCGCTAATGTTGGGGACATGTTCTTAAATGCTATGAGTTAAGAACAAGGCAACACAAAATATTAAATGCTAATGTCCTTCGTCCTTCGAAGCATTATATCCCTTAGGATATAATGATCTTCAGACGAAGGTTGTGAAGGGACATACCTTCATAAATGTGATATATGTTAATATAAGTAGAAGTGTATGAAATATAAGAGGCAACATATACAATTATATAACATTATTAATTCATTATCATTATACTATTCTGGAAAGACAGAAACAATGTTGAATCACAAAAGGTACCTTCGTCTTGATGAAAGATGAAAGTACAAGCGTGACGCGAAAGCGAATACAAAGTCAGTGTGAACATTATAGGGATATTGTTCATCTATTTATAGGCACAGGACGCAGCCTGTGAGAAATTACATTCAAGCCCTTTACATTTATTATTGACTTATAGACAATTCTATGAGGACTAGATAGCCTTTTCCCCTTTAAGTCGGTTCCTTTTTCCGCTATTTAGCCGAAGCTCCCCTGCGCGTAGCTTCGGAGCAACTCCAACCTTCATCACGATCATGCTTTTTACATCATACATGCTTTTAGCCCGAGTCCGAAGGTACCTGTTCATATGTCATACTTGGAAGATATTGTTAAATCACGTTTTTGAGGACCTTCAGAGGACGAAGGCCCCCAACAGCAGCTAAGGTCAGTGTTGGGGGCCTTCGGCTTCCGAAGGTCGTCAAAAACATGATTTAACAATGTTTCTGGAGTATAATACATGAACAGGTACCTTCGGACTCGGATTAGAACCACGGTGTGAAGCACAAGGAATACGAAGGTTGGCGCAAAGCTGAAGATGTGTGCAAGAAAGCTTCGGCACGATGGCAGAAAATGAAACCAACTTAAAAAGGAAAAGGCTATTCAGACCTCGATGGGTTACTATAGAATCATTAGCAAATGTAAAGGGCATGGGTGTAATTTTACATGGGCTGCGTCCCGTGCCTATAAATAGATGAACAGTGCTCCCGTACTGTTCACGCTGACTTGGCATTTGCTTTTGCGTCACGCTTGTGCTCTTACCTTCTTTCAAGCCGAAGGTACACTTGTAACTTGATATCATTTCTATTTTTCCATAATAATTAAATAGAAAGGAGTTGATAATAATACATAATTGTTTATGTAATCTCTTATATTTCATATGATTTCTTCTTCATTATTATATGTTGTGCTGATGAAGGTATGCCCTACGTTACCTTCGTCCAAAAATCATTATATCCCAAGGGAAATAATGCTTCGAAGGACGAAGGACTTTAACATTTAACATTTCTTGTGTTGCCTTGTTCTTAACTGATAGCATTTGAGAACAAGTCCCCAACATTGGCGCCCACCTTCAGTGAATCCTTTTCGACCACCTTCGGCAAGCACTGACCTTCGTCATGCCACCGAAGAAAGCTTCAGCGACAGGGGCTGCTGCTCTGCAGCCACTGGACCCAAACCAGGAGACCCTTTCTCTTCGAGAGGCCCGAAGCCAGAAGAGGAAGGCCATCAGTCCAACACCCCAAGAGGACGAGTTGGACCAAGAAATCATAAATATGGAGATGCTTCATGAGCAAGTGCAAAAGAAGAAGGAGAAGATGGCTCGACTGGCTGACCTACAAAGGCAGATTGACGAAGCCACTGAAGAAGTACATCATCTTGCTCAAGATGAGCAAAACCGAAGGCCCCAGCACAGAGAGCTTCACCAAGAGGGCTTCTTCAATGAGGATGAATGGTATGAGGATTTCCATCATGGAAACTTTGCTTTCGATAATGCTTCTCCTCTATCAGCAGAACTGCAGGCTACACCTTGGCCCCCGTCTTACAAGCCACCTCAGCTCCCCATGTATGACAGGCACTCAGACCCGAAGCAGTTTCTGATGAGCTACGAAGCAACCATATCTTCATATGGAGGCAATACCACAGTCATGGCGAAATCTTTCGTCATGGCAGTCAAGAATGTTGTGCAAACCTGGTACTCCTCTCTTGGGCCAGGAACAATCACATCATGGCAGAAGCTGAAGGACATGCTGATCACCAGTTTCCAAGGGTTTCAGACGAAGCCGGTTACTGCTCAAGCTTTGTTCCAGTGCACGCAAGATCATGAAGAATACCTCCAGGCGTATGTCCGAAGGTTTTTGCGTCTAAGGGCACAAGCGCCAACAGTGCCCAATGAAATTGTCATTGAGGCCATGATCAAGGGGCTTCGGCCAGGACCTACGGCCCAATACTTCGCCGGGAAACCCCCTCAGACTCTGGAGAAATTGCTTCAAAAGATGGACGAATACATCCGCGCTGATAATGACTTTCGGCAAAGAAGGGAGGAAGCTTACAGGTTCTCCGAGATGACCAGGGGCTTCGAAGGGAGAACCCACCCAAGGCACGTCAGATCAATTCACTCCGCCCAGAATGACGATAGAGGAAGTCAACAACAGAGGCCACAATATTCCTCCCAGGCTTCAGGGCAGCAACAAAGCTATCTTCAGCCACCAGCTCCAAGGGCAGAGGCGCCAGGGGCTTCGGAGGAAGGTTTGGGGATCATCCCAGGAAAATTTATTGCCTATTCTACGGTGAGGACAAGGGCCATACTACAAGAATGTGCCATGTCACCATTCAGAAATAGAAGGAGATAGCAGAAGCTGCAGCCCAACAGAACCAGCCGAAGCAAGTTATGCACACTGCTTCGTATCACTCACCATACTAACTAGAGTATGTGGGTAACCATCCTGCAGCTTCTGTTGCTTCGGCTAGCCAACGACAAGCATCTTGGCAACAGCCTCCACCTCCACCACCAGTACAACCCGCATATTCCTGAGGCTAGCAGCCAGAAGGGAGCCAGCATAATCACCAACAGCGAGACTTTAGGGAGGAGTCTGAAGCTCGCACAGTCAACAGTACTGTGCCAGAGTCGAAGCACATCTACTAAGAGATATCCTACCTCTGAAACAGTTTTTGCATTCGTCATCATTTTCTTTTTTAATAAGGAACAATCATTGAAAGCTTAGTTCTTTTGTTGTTTTCAATTTCTTGTAATAGTTTCGTTATTGTCATAGTATAATATACCTTCTTCACAGACTCACAAAGTTCAAAAAGTCGGTGAAACACAAGTTGTTCTTAAGGGAACACGGGGTCCGAAACCGCATTACAAGTTTTACCGAAGCAACAAAAAGTCGTTCTAAGGAACGCAGTGTAAGTCCGATGAAGCAACAAAAAGTCGTTCCTAAGGGAGCGCAGCGTAAGTTTTCTGCTCAAAAGTCGTTCCAAAGGGAATGCAGAGCTTACAGCGAAAAGTCAACGCTGATTCCGCTGAAATATAAGGCGAAGCGCAAAAAGTCAACGCGAATACCGCTGAAATAGAAGGCGAAGAAGTTCAAAAGACGTTCCTAAGGGAATGCAGAACTTACAGCGAAAAGTCAACGTTGATACACCGAAAAATAAGTGGTGAAGCTGAAAAATAAACGGCAAAGAGATTGTGTATTCTACTATGGGAATGTGTGTGTATCTTCGGCACAAATATCATTTTGCATAGCATAACATCATCACATCATTCGCATAACATAACATCATACATAATATTGCATCGATGGTACAAGAAGGGGATACAATCTTGATCTTCGGAAATTGCTTCGAAGAAGTGCCAAGGCACAAAATAAGTTTTGATGTACAGTTTCATCAACTCTGATATGAAAGATCTATTGCTTACGAAGCGTAACGTTTTTACGGAGATTGGATGATTTTACGGAATATGGATATTCTTCACGAAGCATGAAAAGAAGGGAAGGTGTTTTTTCGCCGAAGGCTCAAAAACGGTATGTACATAAAGTTTCATGCATCGTAAAGAATCGAATTACAAACAGCTTATATATTACATTCAAAAACTATAAAATATTACAAACTTTGTTCAGCAAATATTACATTAATATTCCAAATGTTTTTACAATAACAACTATTCTTCTTTTAAAACTTATTCCGCAGCTTCGTTTAGCAGTTGAGTAACAGCTTCGTCCATAATAGCTTCGGCCATGCTAGTAATTTCATCTTCTTTATTTGCTTCTGGGTTGTCCAATGACTCGAAGGGCTCTGGGGGAGGAGATAGTTTAGCTGTGAAAGAAAACGTAAATAAGTTCGAAGTCACAAAATTAAAAAATCAAACTAAAAGCTATTAAGCGATACCTATCCGCCTTTCGAGTTCCGCAGCTTTTTCAGCTGCCTTCGTTGTTTCTCTTGCATCGTGAGTATCTTTTTCGCTCTTTTTTATTATCTCGTGGGCCATCCCTCAGCCGCCATTTTCCCAGATGTCAGTAAAGAATGTTCCGCCAACTAAGCTTGCTTCGGCCGAGGGGTCTTTTGTATCTTCAACAGATAAAGCAGCTTCGGTTTGCGCTAAAGATTTCACATGATCGCAACCTATCTTCTCCAAGACAGCTGCAACTCCCCTCGCGCCAGAGAAGGCGCAGACGTCCCCACGGCCACTCAAAACTTCCTCAAAAGCTTTGGCTTCGCCGCTGATCCATTCAATTGGGCCCTCAGGATCGCCTCTTATGAAGTTGTCCTCGCTGGAGTATGCGCCAACTTTGGCGAAGCTAGTTTTTATTTTTCTCACGCATTCTATGGATTTTTCATAACATCTCTCTTTCGAAGAGCGAAGTTCTACAACTGTCTTCTCCCAATAGTTCTTCCAGTAATCACTGGCGTCTCGGTCAGCTTCAGCAATAGCACATTTCAATTTTGCTTCAGCCAGCTGTTTCCGAAGATCTTCAATTTCGCATTTCTGAGCTTCAGCTTGGGTTTTGAAAGTAACTTTGTCTTCTTTTATTTTGTTCACCAATGAATTTAGCATTTTATCTTTTTCAGGACCTTCGTTCCTTAGTTCAATCACTTCGGAACAAAGGTTGTTCAGAGCTATAGTACATCCTTCGTCTTCAGCATTTTTCTGAGCCCTGAGGGCTGTAACACCCCACTGGTCACACACAATGGATAATACCACAAACCCCACCCACCAAACTTACTCAACACAAGAGAAGTAATAAAGAAAGCAAAATCCGGCAGTACCTCCTTTGAAAACTAGCATAACAAGGAGGGGAAACATGAAGCTCATACAAGATATAAAGACATATAATTCACATAGTAGAAACTGAAATGCAAAAGTGGTAAAACTTAATTATGACCCAATTGAAGCAAAACAAATGGGATAAGAAACTCAGCCCACCCCAAAATAAACGCTCAACCAAGAACAAAGCAATTCACTAGACTTGTCCAACTCTGATTAACAACATTATTAAATGGTGGTTCCTTTATTAAAGGTGTAGTGGCCGTGCTGCTACATCCCTCTATTCCCAAAGCAGAAATTAGGTGCCTGCATCAAACAATGCAAGATGTGAGATAACACATCTCAGCAAGTAAACATAACAACAACAAATAGGACATTGTAAATCAACTGTGCTTACACAACCACGTGTTCAGGACTTCTTTCTTTTCTTTTGAACAGTAAATTGCAGCAAGTAAACAAGTAACTAAAAGCTCAACGCCAAGTAGAATCACCATGCACAAGTCCAAATTATCCACATCCACATAATAGATTCAACACCTCTCCCATGAATGCACATGGCTACAAATGCAATAATGACTTCTGCCTCCATATCTCTAAGGATATGAAGCTGCACCATACCCCTTCTCGGGCAACATATGATGCTCAATGTACCGGTACGGTCGGACCATAAGATCGCGACGAAACTTCAATGCAATGGATGATGAGTGCATTATGCATGACAACATCATGAGTTCTTCCCAAATAAAAATGTGCTAGGCATTTACTTCCACCCATTCCACATAATAACCACTTGAGTAACATAATCAAACCTCAAACTCAACATATGAAATTCATGAAACATGAACATTTTCAAATGATGGTACTCAAAAGAAAACTATGAATTTGAACATAATAGCACAACATAAACAAGTATAAGACTCCTCATCTGACAGACGGAATAACCATCACAATTTTACTTGCCTTCACCGGAAGTTTGGGCAAATCCCTAAGAACGATCTGGGAGTCCACCACCTGTTTTTGACACCCAACTTAGTGCACCAAATTCACATAAAAAACTCAAAACAACGCCGCACCTACGCGCAATCTCAAACCCCGCCGCGGGTAACAATTCTCCCCACACCAACCAAACTGCAGCGGCGCTGCTTAACAATTTCATAACTTTAAAATTAAGACAGCAGTGGTGTCAAACAAAAACTCCAGAGGCAACTACATAAAATTCCCCACAAGTTTTGTATACAATTTATGATTAAATTCTAACATCTAATTACCCCTAAACGGTCCACAAAATAAACCCTGCAATCTGTTTTTTTTTCTGTTTTGGGCAGCGACATGCTCGGATTCAAACAGCGATAACTTTTAAAATATAATTCCGAATCAAGCGCATAAGTACTTGTTGGAAAGATAAGAAAGAGCCCTTCATGATTCTTATACTGATTAACCCTAATTACTCCCGAAAAATCCCCAGAAACGGCTAATACTGCTGCTGTTCATTCCCCTGAAAATCTGTTTTTTGGACAGCCACATACCCGGATTCAAACGGTGATAACTTTCAATTTATAACTCCAAATTGAGCGCATAAATACTCGTTGGAAAGGTAAGACAAAGTTCTACATGATCCCCAAACTGATTTCCCTTAATTTCTCACGGAAAAAAAACACAGAACTGCTAGAACTACCGTTGTTCATCCACCACCTAAAATTCTGGACAGCCCCCTCTACCCAATCGCAAACGCAACCTCTAATCAATTAAATTGCAGCGCAAATGAACAAGGGATGAACACAAAAATCACCTTGGATTCTCCCCCTTTCCTTCCTCCCTTCTTCCCTCCACCAAAACGATTGAAGACTCGCACCACGTGACGATGATTCGAGCGGCAAGGATTGGCACCTTGGGAGGAGGGGATTGAGGGGGGGGCGGCTAGGGTTTGGTGGCTGCAACAATGGAGAGAGGAGGAGTTGGGCAGGGGGGGCGGCGGCCAAGGGGAAAGAAGTGGGGGGGGGGGGGGCGGCTGCACATGGGGGGAGGGAGACGGCTAGGGTCTGGGAGGGTTAATGGGCCAAAACACCAATTGCGGCCCAACTAACCCACGCGACAGCTCCCGACCGCAACGCAAGCGTCAAACCAAATAAATTCTACTGCCCTAGTTGTGAATGTTTTCCACAAAATTCCAAATCCCCAAAACAACAACCGGATGAGGAAAAAAACAAAAAGAACAACCCCCAACTTCTCTTCTTTGCAAACCGGGTATCACACTCTACCCCTCTTAAAAAGAATTCGACCTCGAATTCTGACGCTTCTATCGGAATGACAAAAGAAAAGATTAATGAATCAACAACACTTACCCACAACGAAAAGTTCCGGGTACTTCTGCCGCATCAGCTCCTCAAGTTCCCATGTAGCCTCACGCTCAGACTGATTAGTCCATAAGACCTTGACATACTTAATTGATCTCTTCCTCAACACACGCTCCGAGAATTCCAATATACGCACCGGACGACACTCCAGAGTCAGATCCTGCTGCACCGCAATTGGTTCCATCTCAATCTGATGGTCCGGATCCCGCAAGAACTTCCTCAACATAGAGACATGAAAAACCGGGTGTACCCCCGCCATGGAATCCGGCAGTAGCAAGCGATAAGCCAGGCTGCCCACTCGAGCCAAGATAGTGAACGGTCCAATGTATCTCGGGCTGAGCTTCCCAGAGACACTGAACCGAACGACTCCCTTAGTGGGTGATACCCTGAGAAGGACTTGGTCACCCACAGCAAATTCCAGATCCCGCCTCCTCACATCAGCATAACTCTTCTGACGACTCTGAGCTGCCAAAATATTCTGACGAATTTCCCGAACCTTTTCAGAAGTTTGCTGAACCCAATCAGGACCAACCAGGGATCTCTCTCCCAAAGTCTCCCAGCACAGAGGAGAGATACACGGCCTGCCATACAAAGCCTCAAATGGTGCCATCTTGATGCTAGCATGGTAGCTGTTGTTATAAGCAAACTCTGCCAGAGCAAGATGATCCTCCCAGCTACCCTTCCATGACAGAACACAAGCACGCAACATGTCTTCCAAGGTTTGGATTGTTCGCTCTGACTGACTATCCGTCTGAGGGTGAAAAGCGACACTAAGCGAAAGCTTGGTGCCCAAAGCACTATGGAGACTCTCCCAGAATTTGGATACAAATTTGGAGTCTCGATCAGAAACAATAGACTTAGGTACCCCGTGAAGCCTGACTACTTCCTTCATATACAAGGGAACCAAATCTGAAGCTAAATTTGTGGTCTTCATGGGAATAAAATGCGCAGACTTAGTCAAGCGATCCACTACCACCCAAATAGCATCCCTGCCACGAGGGGAACGAGGTAGACCCACCACAAAATCTATGGTGATATGCTCCCATTTCCACTCTGGAATTTCTAATGGCTTCAGCAAACCTATAGGCCGCTTATGCTCGGCCTTAACGCGCTGACATACTTCACAGGAGGCCACATACTTAGAAACGTCAACCTTCATCCGCTTCCACCAGAAGTTTTGCTTCAAATCTCGGTACATTTTGGTTTCGCCAGGGTGGACGGTGTAAGGCGTTTTATGAGCTTCTCTCAAGATATCCATTTTCACCTCTGATTTCTGAGGCACACAGAGGCGGCCCCTGAACCAAATCATTCTCATCAATGGTGAACTCCCGCGGTTTACCATCACCCACCCTCTTTCGAGCTTCCCGCAATAGACGATCCTGCTGCTGAGCCGCACGCACTCTCTCCATGAGAGAGGATTGAATAAGCATCTGAGTCTCCTTGCTAGCAGTGCCGACATAACACAAAGCGATCCCCAAACGGTCCAGATCAGCGATCAACGACAAGGCCACCTTTGGAACCCCGGACCTGCTAAGGGCATCAGCCACCACATTAGCCTTCCCCGGGTGATAATGAATGGACAAATCATAATCTTTAATCAATTCCAGCCACTGTCGCTGCCTCAAATTCAGCTCCTTCTGAGTAAAAATATACTTGAGACTTTTGTGATCGGTGAAAATGTCACAAGCCTCGCCATAAAGGTAATGCCTCCACGACTTTAGAGCAAAAACCACCGCGGCCAATTCCAGATCATGAGTTGGATAATTCCCCTCATGCTTCCTCAACTGCCTTGAGCCATAAGCAATCACTCTGCCTTCCTGCATCAGCACACAGCCAAGACCAATACGCGAAGCATCCGTATAAACTGTGAAACGCTTACCGCTCTCAGGCAAAGCTAGGATAGGGGCGTCCACCAACTTGCTCTTCAATGACTGATAACTGACCTCACAATCGCTGGACCAGACGAAGGGAACACCCTTCTCCAAGAGCCTAGTCAAAGGCTTAGCAATGCTGGAAAAATTTGGTACGAAGCGCTGATAATACCCAGCAAGCCCCAAGAAACTTTGGATTTCAGAGACACTAGAAGGTCTCTTCCACTCCACCACAGCCGCAACATTCTTGGGATCAACCGCAATACCCTGCTGGTTAATCACGTGCCCCAGGAAAGCCACTTCGGATAGCCAAAAGGCACACTTCTTCAACTTGCCATAGAATTGATTCTTCCTTAGGGCACCCAGAACGAGACGGAGATGCTGTTCATGCTCGGCCTCGGTCTTTGAATAAATCAAAATATCATCCAGGAATACGACCACAAAATCGTCCAGGAATTCATGCAGCATCCTATTCATTGCTTCCATAAAGACAGCAGGGGCATTAGTTAAGCCAAAAGACATGACTATGAACTCATAATGCCCATACCTAGTGCAAAAGGCGGTCTTCTCAATATCCTCCTCACGAATCCTCAATTGATGATAACCGGAGTTCAAATCAATTTTGGAGAACACCTGGGCACCCCTCAACTGCTCAAAGAGGACCTCGATTCGGGGAAGCGGATATTTATTCTTGATTGTCACTTGATTCAAAGCGCGATAATCCACACACAACCGCTTGCTTTTATCCTTCTTCTCAACAAACAATACCGGGGAAGCCCATGGAGACCTGCTAGGCCTAATGAAGCCCTTAGCCAGCAGATCATCCAATTGCCGCTTTAATTCAATCTGCTCCTTTGGAGCCATTCCATACGGGGCCTTATGAATAGGCTGCGTACCCGGGATCAGCTTAATCTCAAAAGCTGCATCGCGCTCCGGAGGAATGCCAGGAAGCTCTGCCGGAAACACGTCAGAAAAGTCACACACCACCCGGATGTCCTGCACCCGCAAGGCAGCCTCACCCTCCACCACCATAGAGAAAAAGATCCCCGACTTCCTTGACCGGCGATCAGGAAGCAATTGCGCCAACAAGGATAATGTGAACTTCGGGGAACTTCCCAAGAATACCACCTCCTTACCCGACGGCGCCTGCAATAACACTGTCTTCCAGAAGCAGGATATAACCGCGCGATATTGGGATAACCAATCCATACCCAAGATGACATCGAATGCCCCCAAGGAAATCACCACCAGATTGGCCGAAAAAACCTCATCAGCAAGAATGACGGAACACCCCTGACAAACTGAACAACTACTAATGGAGCCATTAGCAGAACTAACCAAAATTGGGTGACCCAACCTCTGCACCGAAAGACCAGCCCGCGACACAAAATCCTCCGAAACAAACGAATAGGTAGCGCTAGAGTCAAAAAGAGCATGGGCTGCAAATGAATCAACTGAAATCGTACCTGTCACCACGTCTCCTTGCTCCCTGCCATCCGTAGCGGGTAGCACATAAGCTCCAGAAATACCCGCAGAAGAGGAAGCTCCCGGAGTGAAATTAACAGAAGAACCCCACTGAGCCACCGGAGGAGGCTGGCGCGGAGCTCCAAACTGAGTCAGCACAGGGGTAGACGGTGCAGGAGTAGGCGCGACCTGATACTGAGGGAAACCCTGCATCGGCACGAACTGAGAAGTCCCAGGCACATAAAGCTGTTGTGGAGGAAGAGGAACTGAAAACTGCTGCTCAGCACTTGACATCATGTTGATAGTGCCCTGAGAAGAGGAGGAAGTCACCGGCTCCCATCTGAGCTTCCCAATGGGATTCCTCCTACACACCACATCCTTGTGGTCCTGACTGCAGATCGAACACCTGCCACTCCACTGGCACTCTGCACGGCGATGCGCATCTCCACAGCGGAAACACACCAGCCCCAGCCCGGGCTTAGGAACGGCCCGAAACCTCTGAGTACTTCCTCCCGAAGTACCCGAGTCAGAAGATTTGCCACGGTAAGGATGGTGGCGCTGATGCTGAGACTTGCCCCTCTTGTGAGCTGGACCTCCAGTGTTGCCCCTCCTCGTGTCCTGGCTACGAGGCTGATCAACACCCGAAGACTTCTGCGACTCCATGGTATACTGGTGTTGCATTTCCACACCCAGCGCCTACTCCATCGTGGTCCGGAAGTCCACCAACGGAAAGGCCCCCAGTGCATGCCTGATAGAAGGCTTCAGACCCTGACGGAACTGGCTCGCCTTCTCCATCTCATTATAAGCCACATGAGGGACAAAGCGGACCATCTTGTTGAAGCCCACCTCATACTCTGTGACCGACTTCTTCTCCTGCTTGTAGGACTGCAAGTCAATCTTCATCTTCTCCAGAAAGGTGACCGGGTAGAATCTCCTTTCGAACTGCCTGATGAAAACATCCCATGATAGGACTCCTGGTGAGGAGGAGTGCGCTGCCTGCACGCCTCTCCACCAAATTTGCGCCTCTCCCTTCAGCAGCTGAGTGCCAAAGCGAACCCGATCTCCATATGCAATCTCGAAGACATTCATCTTATCCTCCACATAAGTCAACCAATCTATCGCCTCGACCGGAGTACCACTGCCATCAAAAGAATCCAACTTCATGCCCATCCACTGCATCAGAGAAAGACCACTGACTGGAAGGGGCACCTCGGCCCCGCCACCTGGAACAGCACCCACAGGGACAGCGCCCCCGGGCACTTGTCCACCTCCAGCACCCTGAGCAGCACCCGCAGGGGCGACAGGAATGGCTTGCCTCAGAAGGGCCAACTCCTGCTGCATGGCCTGCATTGCGGCTAACATTGCCACCGGACTCATCGAGTCCCCACTAGGAGCTTGCGGACTACCCCGAGCCCTACGAGGCGGCATAGCTGCAGCCACAGGGATGAGAATAATAAGTAAATGAGATAGGCATAGCATCTCTTCAGATAATGTCAAAGCTAGCACAGACCATAACATAATCATATCAATAGCAAGACAGAAATCCCATCCTACATGTGCAGTGTGTCAATTTATTACTACTCCACTTGCTAGGACCTACAGCCTATGCTTTGATACCAACTGTAACACCCCACTGGTCACACACAATGGATAATACCACAAACCCCACCCACCAAACTTACTCAACACAAGAGAAGTAATAAAGAAAGAATATATAGCAAAATCCGGCAGCACCTCCTTTGAAAACTAGCATAACAAGGAGGGGAAACATGAAGCTCATACAAGATATAAAGACATATAATTCACATAGTAGAAACTGAAATGCAAAAGTGGTAAAACTTAATTATGACCCAACTGAAGCAAAACAAATGGGATAAGAAACTCAGCCCACCCCAAAATAAACGCTCAACCAAGAACAAAGCAATTCACTAGACTTGTCCAACTCTGATTAACAACATTATTAAATGGTGGTTCCTTTATTAAAGGTGTAGTGGTCGTGCTGCTACATCCCTCTATTCCCAAAGCAGAAATTAGGTGCCTGCATCAAACAATGCAAGATGTGAGATAACACATCTCAGCAAGTAAACATAACAACAACAAATAGGACATTGTAAATCAACTGTGCTTACACAACCACGTGTTCAGGACTTCTTTCTTTTCTTTTGAACAGTAAATTGCAGCAAGTAAACAAGTAACTAAAAGCTCAACGCCAAGTAGAATCACCATGCACAAGTCCAAATTATCCACATCCACATAATAGATTCAACACCTCTCCCATGAATGCACATGGCTACAAATGCAATAATGACTTCTGCCTCCATATCTCTAAGGATATGAAGCTGCACCATACCCCTTCTCGGGCAACATATGATGCTCAATGTACCGGTACGGTCGGACCATAAGATCGCGACGAAACTTCAATGCAATGGATGATGAGTGCATTATGCATGACAACATCATGAGTTCTTCCCAAATAAAAATGTGCTAGGCATTTACTTCCACCCATTCCACATAATAACCACTTGAGTAACATAATCAAACCTCAAACTCAACATATGAAATTCATGAAACATGAACATTTTCAAATGATGGTACTCAAAAGAAAACTATGAATTTGAACATAATAGCACAACATAAACAAGTATAAGACTCCTCATCTGACAGACGGAATAACCATCACAGTTTTACTTGCCTTCACCGGAAGTTTGGGCAAATCCCTAAGAACGATCTGGGAGTCCACCACCTGTTTTTGACACCCAACTTAGTGCACCAAATTCACATAAAAAACTCAAAACAACGCCGCACCTACGCGCAATCTCAAACCCCGCCGCGGGTAACAATTCTCCCCACACCAACCAAACTGCAGCGGCGCTGCTTAACAATTCCATAACTTTAAAATTAAGACAGCAGTGGTGTCAAACAAAAACTCCAGAGGCAACTACATAAAATTCCCCACAAGTTTTGTATACAATTTATGATTAAATTCTAACATCTAATTACCCCTAAACGGTCCACAAAATAAACCCTGCAATCTGTTTTTTTTTCTGTTTTGGGCAGCGACATGCTCGGATTCAAACAGCGATAACTTTTAAAATATAATTCCGAATCAAGCGCATAAGTACTTGTTGGAAAGATAAGAAAGAGCCCTTCATGATTATTATACTGATTAACCCTAATTACTCCCGAAAAATCCCCAGAAACTGCTAATACTGCTGCTGTTCATTCCCCTGAAAATCTGTTTTTTGGACAGCCACATACCCGGATTCAAACGGTGATAACTTTCAATTTATAACTCCAAATGGAGCGCATGAATACTCGTTGGAAAGGTAAGACAAAGTTCTACATGATCCCCAAACTGATTTCCCTTAATTTCTCACGAAAAAAAAACACAGAACTGCTAGAACTACTGCTGTTCATCCACCACCTAACATTCTGGACAGCCCCCTCTACCCAATCGCAAACGCAACCTCTAATCAATTAAATTGCAACGCAAATGAACAAGGGATGAACATAAAAATCACCTTGGATTCTCCCCCTTTCCTTCCTCCCTTCTTCCCTCCACCAAAACGATTGAAGACTCGCACCACGTGACGATGATTCGAGCGGCAAGGATTGGCACCTTGGGAGGAGGGGATTGAGGGGGGGGGGGGGGGGGCGGCTAGGGTTTGGTGGCTGCAACAATGGAGAGAGGAGGAGATGGGCAGGGGGGCGGCGGCCAAGGGGAAAGAAGTGGGGGGGCGGCTGCACAAGGGGGGAGGGGGTTAGGAGGGAGACGGCTAGGGTTTGGGAGGGTTAATGGGCCGAAACACCAATTGCGGCCCAACTAACCCACGCGACAGCTCCCGACCGCAACGCAAGCGTCAAACCAAATAAATTCTACTGCCCTAGTTGTGAATGTTTTCCACAAAATTCCAAATCCCCAAAACAACAACCGGATGAGGAAAAAAAACAAAAAGAACAACCCCCAACTTCTCTTCTTTGCAAACCGGGTATCACAAGGGCATTGCTAAGAATCAGGCCCTGCACAAAGAAGTGTGGTATTAAGTATAAGCAAATAAAACAAATTTTTGTTTTTAAATACAAAAACTTCATTCTCATACCTTTAAACTATTATATGCTAAGCTGTTCGCCAGTTCAGCTTTCGACAGCACAGAAAGCCCATCTTCTAGTGTCGGGAATCCGAAGCTTTTGCCCATCTCCCGGCAGACAGAAATCTCCTTGCTGTCTGGGAGAAAATACAAGAAATCTTCTTCTCCGCTGCCGTTGAATATCAATGCCCCTTTGGATATTTTAATTTCTGGGCATAATATTGAGCTTCTCGCTTTTCTTCTTCAGATAACCTTTTTCCCGAAGCATGTCCAACAATATAATCAGGTACTTCGGAAGATGCTTCGGGAGTAGGAGTGGCAGTTCTTTCAGACAGAATTTGTTTTGCAGTTTCTTTTTTCGTTTCCTCTTCGGTTTTGAAGGATTTCTCCTTGGCGGGCTCTGAAGGCCCAGCTTCGGTCTCGGCCTGGCTCTTTCCAGCTTTGGCCTCGACGAGTTTTGTCTCAGTTTGTGTTTTTGAAGCTTCGGCAGTTTTCCCTGGAGTAGAGCTTGAAGTCTTTATTGTCTCCAGCACATCTAATACGTTGACCATCCTTTTCCTCTTGGGGGTAACTGTAAGATCTTTTTGTTCCTTCGGCACTGTTAGTTCTATCGAAGGGCTTATAACTTCTAATATCTTTGATCTCTCGACCTCTGTCTCTTCAATACTATCGGCCTTCGACAAACCTAATTTGGCCAATGATGCCTTCGGCATTGCAGCTGGCTCTTCAGTCTTCTGCATAAGCGCAAGTTCTTTGGCTTCAGTAGCCGAAGAGGTCTCACCGCCAAATTCGGGCACTGTGGCCGGTTCAATGAAGCGCGGTCGGTGAGTAAGGACCTTCACCTTTTTTCTCTTCGGCACAGGCTCGCTTGGAGCAGCTGAAGCATCATCTTTCCCAGAAGTTGCACTTTTTCTTTTTTGCCCCCGTGACGGGTAGCGGTAGTCAGGGTACATGAATACGATGGCATCAAAAACTCTATTTAGTCTCTTCTTTTTTCGGCTTCCGAAGGCCACAGATAACGCATTATCTTTTGCTTTGGAGTACGGCCCAAGCAGTTCATCACTTGTAGCTTCGACACACTTCAGCCAATCGTCGTCTGGCTCAATAAATTTGTCTCCAAACCTGAAGGTATATTTTAGTCGAACCAAACCACCTTCGTGGGGGTTGCTGATGGTTTCTTTCGGCATCTCCCAGTTGACTACCAATGGCCATATCCTGTAGGCCACGTGCTCTTGGACTAAGTCCCTCGTCCCGATGAAAGAACAAACTATGCCAAAGGCCTTTCGACATTCTTCGGCTGCTTCATCAACTTCTACATTTGGTTTCTGGAGGCCGAAGCGCTGCCAGATAGGACGCATGATGATATCTTTAATATCTTCTCGTACCTTTAAATCGTTTTTCACATAGAACCATTCCTTCATCCAGTCTCTAGGCCACCTCTTCCGAAAGGTTGGCACTGGGCAGCTTGAGCCTGAACGAGCGACGAAGCTATAGCAGCCAAAATTGTTATGATACTGCTCTTTACCCCATGGCTTCGTCTCATATAAAAGTTAGTGCATACTGTAGAAACTTTTTGCATTTGGCTCCAAGCCCTGACTCCTCACAGCCCATACAAAGATTCCCATTCTTATGATGGCTTTGGGAGTAATCTGGTGAAGAAAAATCTGGTATATCTTTAAAACCTCAACCACAAAGCTGCTTAGGGGGAACCGAAGCCCAGCCTTGAAGAAGCTTCGGAAGATCACGACTTCATTTTGTTCGGGAGTAGGAGAAGTCTTGTCTCCGTTGTCAGCCCTCACAATAGACACATCTCGAAAATATCTTCCCCTCATATTGTCGAGATGACTCTGTTTAATAGTTGATTTTCCGAAAATTGCATGGCTTGGTCGCCAGGGTCGATCTTCGGAGTCTTCCCCACCACTTTCCACGTCATAACTGTCGCTGTCACCAGTGTCTTCGGATAAGCCTTCTAAAATCTCCCTAGTAATTTTTTCTGTATTTGTCTTTGCTATTGATTCAATAAAGCCAATATTCTTCTCCTTAGAGAGCTTCTCCTCCTCACTCAGCTTCGTTTCAGCAACAGATTTCTTATCTTGAGACATCTTCTCTTAGAACCGAAGCTTAGAAAACTTAAAAACTCAAGCAAGCGTTTATGTGCAAGAGCTAAAAATTGGGCAAGCAAGAGCAGATGGCAAAAAAGCGTGCCAAATGAGCTCGTGGTGTGCTCTTATTTATACGCCTAGTGCGTTGAAAACTGGAGGGCCCCGCTTGTCATTGACTGTTGCTATTCTAGCAAAGGGAAGGTGTTTTTTTGGACCTTTGGCTTAGAGCCTTCGTCCATATCGCAATCTGAATTTATCAAATTAATATTGCGAGGGGCTACTTTTGGGGGCCTTCGGCTTCTGAAGGTCCTCAAAAACATGATTTAACAATGTTTCAGGAGTATAATACATGAACAGGTACCTTCGAACTTGGATTAGAACCACGGTGTGAAGCACAAGGAATACGAAGGTTGGCGCAAAGCCGAAGCTATGTGCAGGAAAGCTTCGGCACGATGGCAGAAAATGAAACCGACTTAAAAAGGAAAAGGCTATTCAGACCTCGATGGGTTACTATATAATCATTAGCAAATGTAAAGGGCATGGGTGTAAATTTTCATGGGCTACGTCCCGTGCCTATAAATAGATGAACAGTGCTCCCATACTATTCATGCTGACTTGGCATTTGCTTTTGCGTCACGCTTGTGCTCTTACCTTCTTTCAAGCCGAAGGTACACTTGTAACTTGATATCATTTCTATTTTCCATAATAATTAAATAGAAAGGAGTTGATAATAATACGTAATTGTTTATGTTATCTCTTATATTTCATATGATTCCTTCTTCATTATTATATGTTGTGCTGATGAAGGTATGCCCTTCGTTACCTTCGTCCAAAAATCATTATATCCCAAGGGAAATAATGCTTCGAAGGACGAAGGACTTTAACGTTTAACATTTCTTGTGTTGCCTTGTTCTTAACTCATAGCATTTGAGAACAAGTCCCCAACAGTCAGTTTCCAGCTTCGGGAATTCAACACACTTGGATAAGGTGCCTACAATTTTCGCCCCTGTGTGGTCGCGAATGCATCCCAAAATTTCTTCGTCGAACCAACAGAAGAGTATGGACCCCGGCTGGTAACCATAGGATATAGCAAATTCTTTTAACTCTGTCTTATCCTCTTTGAAAAGTTCTTGGCCACCCAGGTGCCAAAGGTCAAAATCTTTCTCTTCCGAAGAGGCATCTTCAATTCTCTTTCCTTTATTAGGCACTGCAGCGATGTTTTCCTCAGTAACCACATCTGATATGAGTTTGTCAATTTCTGACATCGTGGTTGCGAGTTCTTCAGCTTTGGCTCTGGCAGCATTTTCAGTAACGACAGGAATCGCTGCTTTCATCATTGAAGCTGAGGGCGGCGTTTGCTCAATTGCTTGTATCACATTCACAAACTGCCGTATCTTCTGCCCCCCGACCTTCTCCTTCGCACCCGAGGTAGTTTCCTTTGATTGTAAAAGGCTAGTTAGATCTAACCTCAGTGGACTTAGTAGTGCAAATGGTATAGATTCAGTCATTACCTTTAGAATCTCCGACACTTCGGCAATAGAGGGTGAAGGAGGACTTGTAATCTTCTCTAGCACATCTTGTACCTTGGCTTCGGCAAAAGATATCTTGTCAAGTTTTCACTTTTCTGGAGTCAAATCCTTCGGCTCCGGAAGAGTCTTTGTTTTTTCGAAGCTTTATAATCCTTTTCCTTTTACTGCCTCCGGTCCCTTCATCAAGCCTGTCGTAATCTGGATATTCAAAATTTAGGGCATCCATTACCCGATTCAACCTTCGTTTCGACTGGGAGCCGAAGGCAACAATCATTAATTGATCTTCTTTCTTTGTATAATTTCCAATGATTTCGTTGCACATGACTTCTATCATTTCCAACCATTCAGAACATGGTTTTTTGAATTGCTTTTCAAATTTGAAATGAAAGGGGAGTCGAACAAGTTCATATTTTTTCCCTCCCTCCTTCTTCGGCATCTCCCAACCACTAGAGGTCGGAAAAGTTTTGTTCGCCAGATATTCCTACACTAAGTCCCTAGTGCTAATTTGAGCAGCTACCAATCTGAACTCAACTTCGGCCAGCTGGCATGGGGAGCCGAGTTGCATGTTTCATAGTGGCCTTGTCATGCCAAAGCTTAACCTTAGAGGACTCATTACCATAGTCATGTGTTTTTCTCTCTTTTTCTCATTAGCCTTCACATAGAACCATTCGTTGGTCCACCCGGTTGGCCATTTACTGGGCCTTGATGTCTTTCCGGTATGCAAAATTGTAGCACCTGAAGTTTTTATGTAGCCCATTGGATCTAGCCTTCGTTTGGTAGTGCAGCTCATGCACTCGGCAGAATCCTTCGGCATTCGCACTATTACCCTGGCTTCGGAGGGCCCATATGTAGACGATGAGCCTAACAATGGCATTCGGTGTCAGCTAATGAAGATATATTTCAAACCTTTTCAAAACTTCTCCTATCATGTCATACAGGGTAAATCGTAGTCCTGCCCTGAAGAAACTCCTAAACACGACAACATCTTCTTTCGGCTCCGGAATCACTTCTTTGCCTGCAAAGCGAATAAGTTTACCTTCATCTTCCCCCAAGTAGCCCAACTTTTTCATCACGTCTAAGTCCTTTTCTATTACAGTTGATTTTCCAAACTCAATATGATTAAGTTTTGAAGGGCTCATAATGTTGTTGTCCTCTTCATTCTCATCATCACTCCCGTCTTCTGCCACAGTCTGCTCAGCTTCGGCAGTAGCTTCTTCCGACACAACCAGACCTGAACGTCTCATTACTTTTGATATCGGTGCCATTTCGGTCACTTCGGTCTCATCTCCCTCACGAGACACCCTAGCGGTTGATCTTACTTGGGCCATTTCAATGTTCACTCCTTAAGACGAAGCTCATTTTAATTGATGAAGAGCTTGTTCAGAAGCACAATACAGAAAGCTTCGGCTTTAGTTAAAATTTTTAATAGCACAACAGTGCGATGTCAATGAATGATGTGGTAACATCTCACCAACCCATCTGCTTATATAGTGCTGCAGGAGAAGAAGGCGAACCGCTAGACTGTCTACACTGACTGAACGGTGGACCACCTAGCACCCAGAATATTTTCATTGTTTTTTGGTAACAAGCTCAGGGAAGGTGTTTTTCGGACCTTCGGCATTCTGAAGCCTTCGTGTTTTTCGCGGACCGAGCTCATTACAAAAAAACGATCTAGCACCGCAAAGGGGCTACTGTTTGGGGTCTTCCTCTCCGCCGAAGGTCCTCAAGATATAAATACCTTCGGCAAAATGCCACAAGAGGTCTGCCCCACTTTCATCGAAGGTCCTCAAAATATAAATACCTTCGGCACATGCGGACTTTGGCTAACACATTTCCCAACACCAAAGCTTAGTAGCTTTGGCTCAGATCAAGCGAAACATGAAAAGACTTGATAGACCTTGTTAGTTTAAGTTGTTTATAAACAAATGTCCTAGGGCATGGATGTAATTTTACCCGGCCTGCGTCCCGTGCTTATAAATAGATGAACAGTAACACCATACTGTTCACGCTAGATTCTAATCACTCTCCCGCATTCATGCCTTTGAGCAAGCCGAAGGTATCAATGTAATATTAATACTATTAAATATTCATTTATGATTTATAGAATACGAATATAAATGAATTAATAAGATGCAGTCATCATCTTTATCCTTTCGCATTCGTATTCACGTATTAAATAATGAAGGTATGACTCTCTTGACTTTCGTCTCATGAGTATTATACCCAGGTGGAAATAATGCTTCGGAAGACGAAGGTCTTTAACCTTTAATGATTGTGTTGCCTTGTTCTTGATTCATAGTATTTGAGAACAAGTAACCAACAACTACAATCTACAATTAGTATCTCAATTATGTGAAATGGTCTATAATTGTGCATTTACTGATAAATGTGTTACATTCCTTTGAAGAAGTTTTGATTTAGTTTCATTTAGGGGTGTATTAAAGGGCAAGTTATATCTTGTAGATTTTTTAAAGATAACCTCAAACTTGGTACTTGCTTAATTGCTAAAACCAACATGGGATGGTTATGACATGTAGTTGGACTAGCACATATTGGGATGAAGAATCTTCATGAACTTCTAAAAGGTGAACATGTAGTTGGACTAAGCACTATTTCCTTTGAAAAAGATAGACCTTGTAGTGGATATGAAACAGGGCAACTGGATGGAGCAAGTCATATTGCAAAGAATATCATGACGAAATCAAGGCCATTGGAGTTGCTGCATATGGACCTATTTGGTCCGATGACCTACATTATCATCAGTAGGAGTAAGTATGGTTTAGTTATTTGTTGATGATTGTACACGCTTCACATGGGACAAAATGATTTCAATTTGAGAATCAAGAAGATAAGGAGTGACAATGGAAATGTTGGGGCCCTCTATGCCAAAGATCCTCGTCTGACCTTTTGCTTCGGCACAAGTAAGTGTATTTCAGGAACATTACTACTAGTGAACGAAGCAAACCTTTGGCCAGGACAGCGTGCAAAGAAGCTTTACCCATGCGCACAAGTGGAAAATGTGTTAGCCAAAGTCGATAGGTTCGACACTAATAGAGGAACTTCGAACGTAAGCCAAAGGGGAAAGCGACGAAGGCCCAAACCCACGCAGCCGAGGATAAAAAATATGTTATTGCCCTAATGTCATTTGTAAACAATGTGTGTAAGACACTAAGGGGCTTGGTTGTAATTTTGTATAAAGGCGGTTCATCTCCCCTATAAATAGATGAACAGTGCCCTGCATAAAGTACCTTTTCGAGGGCCACAACTTCGTGTTGCTTAGACTTCAAAGAACGTTTGTGCTACCTTGTGTTGAGGAGCCGAAGATATGCTTGTAAACTCATTTACTACAAAGTAAGATGGAATAAAATGCTAAGGCAAAGAAGATGAGTTTCATACTCCATTGTGCAATATTGTTTCATCCTACATCGTTTCATTTACATCTCCTTTTGAAGACCTTCATCCTTCACATTAACATTTCGAAGAAGTGTTAGGTCAAGAATGAAGGTTCATGTACTTAACTTGTGTTGCCTTGATTTTCAACGCCTTCAAGGGATTGAAATCGAGTATCCAACAGGAACAAAATTCTAGAATAGACAAGTTGAGAAATATCTTGAAGAAGAAGGGATCAAGCATGAGTTATCGACTCCCTATTCACCACAACAAAATAGGGTGGTGGAAAGGAAGAATCAAACTCGAATTGACATGGCGAGGACCATGATTGAAGAATACACGACTTTCAATTGATTTTGGACAGAAGCAGTTAACACTTCTTACCATGCCATAAATTGGTTATACCTTCACTAACTTCTCAAGAAGACTGTAATGAGATCCTAACCGTTGACAAACCCAATGTTTCATATTTTAGAGTCTTTGGGAGCAAATGCTTTATTTTGGTAAAGAAAGGTAGAAACTCCAAATTTTCTCCTAAAGCTATAAAAGGGTTTTTACTTGGTTATGATTCAAACACAATAGCATATCGAGTCTTCAACAAAGTCACTTGTTGTGTTTAAGTATCATGTGATGTTGTGTTTGATGAGACTAATGGCTCTGAAGTAGAGCAAGTTGATCTAGATGAACAATATGATGTAGAGGCTCCATGCACCACATTGAATACATGTCCATTACAGATGAGTGTCTACTGGACTCAACTCAAGAACAAGATCAACCATCCTCCACAAGAGCTTCACCCCCAACTCAATATGGACATCAAGAAAATCAAGTAGATGACACAAATCAAGGGAGAGATGAAGAAAAAGGAGGATCAGAGGAGACTCGAGAAACAAGACCTCAAGTGCCACACCTAAGAGTCCACTAAAGCATTCAAAGAGATCACCCATCGTTAGGATACTTGGTGACATCCAAAAGGGGTAACGACTCACTCTAGAATTGCTAATTACTATGAGAATTACTCTTTTTTGTCTTGAGCCTTTTAGGGTTAAATATGCTTTAAAGGATTCTAGAGATCAACAACTTCAAGTGGAATGAAGTATGGAACTCGATCAAATGTTCAACTTAGAATGTTATGGGATCCAAGTGGGTCTTCTTCAAAAAACAAGATGAACATGGTGTGGTGACAAGGAACAAGACATGATTTATGGCCAAAGGTTATTACCAGGTCAAATGTTTCGATTTTGATGAAACCTTTGCATATGTAGCGAGGCTTGAGTCAATTTGCATATTATTGGCATATGCTACTTACCATGATTTTAAGTTGTATCAAATGGACATCAAATGTGCATTCCTCAGTGGGCCAATCAAGGTAGAGGTATATGCTTAGCAACCTCCTGACTTCAAAGATGATAAGTATCCTGTCTATGTTTATAAGCTCAATAAGGCGCTCTATGGGCTTAAGCAAGCACCTACATCATGTTATGAATGCCTTAGAGATTTCCTTATTGAAAAACAATTCAAACTAGGGAAAATCGATCCTACACTTTTCACCAAGAGAGTGGATGATGATTTATTTATATGCCATATTCACGGTGAAGAAATTTTAGATGCCCATAATGTGGGAGTTGAAATTTTTCTTAGGATTTCAAATTAAGCAACTCAAGGGAGGCACCTTCATCAGCCAGACGAAGTACATTTATGACATGCTAAAGAAGTTTGGCATGAAGGATGTGAAACCCATCAAGACACCGATGTGTACAATTGTCACACCCGGTTTTAGGGGCAAAACTGAATGCATAGCATATGTGTGCCAGGATCCATTTTCCACACATATGTTGATCTCACAAGTGTAATATATCAAAAGATAATGCAATAAAGGCATAAAGAGAGTATAATAACTTTATTACATCATCTAGACATGAAAGTCTCAAATAGTATCATCATCAATGTATAGTGGATATAACATGGGCAATCTTCCATAGGAAGATGACTGGCGCATCGCTAGACTCAGTACTCGTCATGACCATTGTCACAGTCTTCTTCGTCAGCTTCTGATCAAAATATTAGCAAGGGGTGAGCTTACTTATGGTGGGGGCTCAGCAAGTGGGAGGAGTAATGCAAGGTTAACAAGGTAGGCTATGGTTAAGTGGTAAGCATTTTAGTTGGTCAATATTTTATTAACAACACCTATCTTCCTAATTGTAAGTGTATCCCAAAATATCCCAATTAATCATAAGCATCAAATACACTTAAGTGAAACCACTTAAGCAAACCAAAAAAATCATCGAATCATGATTTATTCTCCATCTTTAAGTTCAATTATGATGTGAGGGTCCAGGTTGCTTTTAACCGTGAGCACAGCTGACATATCAGTTTTACACTCTACATAGGTGGTACAACTTTACCCACAAGCCATGTATCCCATCTAGCCTGGGTTGTTCAGACCAGTAAACACTACCAAGGTGAATGACTAGGGATCCATTATGAGGCTTTCACAAAATATCCTTAGTACAAAGCCACCTACTAAGGTTTCCATGTCAGTATTAGTGACCCTCTGGGCAGGGTAACTTAGCCAAGACTATCACCCCATGTTAACATGAGCTGCCACCAAACCACTACCGCCCCCTCTTGCCCATCTTTCAGGTAGGGTGCTAGGCACTAAGTCTATAAAGCTATTTACCAAAGCTAGAGCCATGATAGCACTCGTGGTTGCACTGTTATCCTAGGTGGTCACTCCATGTTCCATTTAATATAACATGATCTTGTTTTAACCATCAGGTTAACATAGTAACACAAATTTCATTTCTGGAACCAAAAGTGTCATTAAAGATTGACATCATAATTATCAAGTTGAGCAGTAGCACAATTACTAAGCATAGTATTATCCCAGGGTAATCAAGGAATATGGTTGGTATTTCTAGGTAATCCTATTTCGCGTGCGAGCAGGCGAGGGGCTGGGCGCGGATGGTCCAGCCTGGCCCGGGCACGCACTAGCACGAGATCGGGCATGGGAGCGACCGGAGGAAGGAGAAGGGGCCGGGGTGGGCCCCGCCTGGAAGTGGGAGAGAGGGGGGAAATGAGGGGAGGTGGCGGCTGGGCCTTAGTGGGCCAAATTCGGCCTAGCCGATTAGGGTTTCATTTTCTTCTTTTTTCTTTTCCATTTAAAATATAAATAAATATATTTTAAAATATTTAAAAGAATCATAATAATTATACCAAAATTATTTATAGCTAAAATATGTATTTTTTGACCAAAGTTCCCATATTGATTAACTAGGTGAGTGCCCGTGCGTTGCAACGGGAACATATAATATCATGGTAATTTATGTTCATCTAGACAGTGTTAGGTAATGTAAGAAAACAAACAATATATATTATCTTCGATCTTAATATCTTATAGGTATGTGCCCGTGTATTGCAAAGGAACATAAATTTATATAAATTGACGAGCCTCTAATGGCTAAGAGCCCTAGTGACATGCGACGTGAGCGCAATGGTAATGGGGAACCCTCATGGGGATCAATGGTTATGAGGGATCAATGGTAATGGAGAATCTAACAAATTATTGAGTGAGAAAAATAGGTAATCACTTTCGAATATTTTTACACCGACAGTGATATAGATGAATAACTGTTTGTTCGTTCATAGGCAACATGCACGTCACTACTGATTGGGCCCCAGGGCGGATTTGGGCCCTGGGCCACCTGGGTCGTAGGCACCACATTCTTGATGATGAGATTCGCACGACATTATACCCACTTACCCAGGGCCAGCCAACCAAAGAATTGCACCCATGGCGGCACCCTGCTTCTCCAGATGAAACAAAACAACTCCATCCACGGCCGTCCCCCCACCGCGCAGCACTTGATAGAACATGCTTGACTGAAGTTTGTTGTCTCTAGCTGCAGCGAAACATCCCCGGACGATCTAGTTATTGTCCCACTGCATATTATTCTCGATTGGATGATCTTGTGTCGTAGGCCATTTAATCAAGTTTGCAGGAGCAACATTCTCTTCAGCTGGTAGAAAGTTTATATCAAAAAAAATTGAAAGGTAACTCGTGGTCCTCATCGGTAGAAAGCGCAACAAGCAAGTTTTGAAGAAGGAACTCAAAGCAGGCTCACATGTGCTGATGTTTGTGAAGCTATTAGAGGTGAGGAAGGACCAAATCATCTTTAATTAGATAATTTTAACTTTTTATCAAGTTTTGTCATATTTTAAGGTGCTGAATTGAGATAAATATTACTTTAGTCTATGTTTGTTGTACGCACGATATCTTAAAGAGCTTTTTAAAAATGGCTCCGAGTACTAATTTTATAGAGCTCCGCCACTGATTGGACGGATAAACTAACGACGACGAACGAAGCTGGAGCGGCCCATAGGTACGGACGGACAGGCAACGCAGCGGTAGGTGGTCACCATCCATGCACGGTGCACCCCCACCAGTCGTCCAAATCCCTTCCCTCCCGCTATAAATAAATTCTAATCAGACGAGGCAGGCAGCGGCGGATTCATCAGCTACCTAAGCTCGCTAGCAGATCGATACATATATATAGCTGGATCAATCCACTGCACTGCATCCATCATCGGCCGCTTTGCATGCACATGGCCCTGACAACGCTCGCGCTGGAGTTGGAGTCGGCGGCCGGCGACTACAGCCACAGCCACAGCAGGCGGGAGCGCATGTTCGAGAAGGTGGTGACGCCGAGCGACGTGGGCAAGCTGAACCGGCTGGTGGTGCCGAAGCAGTTCGCGGAGCGCCACCTGCCGCTGCGCGGCGCGGCAGCCAGATCGCGGGGCACGGTGCTCTGCTTCCACGACGACGCGCGCGGCGGCGAGGCGTGGCGCTTCCGCTACTCATACTGGAGCAGTAGCCAGAGCTACGTCATCACCAAGGGCTGGAGCCGCTACGTCCGCGACAAGCGGCTTGCGACGAGGGACATCGTCGCCTTCTGCCGCGACGGCGCCCGGCTCTTCATCGACTGCCAACGGCGGCGCAGGACTACTACTCGTAGAAGCGGATCAGAGGGCGCGGTGGTTCTTCCGGCCCCGGCGATTGGCGCCGCCGTGCCGCCGATGTGCCAGCTGCAGATGACGGTCGTCTTCCCGGACGGCCAGCACCAGCAGGCGGCGGTGGCCATGAAAAAAGAAACAGCTGCGGCACAAGAGGAGGATGACAAGGAGGCGCAGCGGCGGTGCGGGCGGTGCCTACGGCTGTTCGGCGTCAACCTGCTGGACGAGCTTCGCACGGAGCCGCTGCTGCTTGATCTGCAGCTTTGACGATGCCACATACATTAATTAGTTTGCATCACAGAATTGGATTCGATTCTTGTAGAGCATCGCTAGTATCATGTATAATGCATGAACCATGAACTCGAGAACGTCGGTCCGGTGTTTTCATCATGGACATCGAACCTAATCTCAATCCCCAATTATTAATTGGAGCATTACTACGACGCTAGTTGACCCTCAACAATAATACAGTTCAAATTACAGGGATTTATTGCATTATTATATAGATCATATGTCTATACCCGTGCGTTACCGCGGGAGTAAATTGTTTGAATGAAACATAGATACGGACGACAAACATCACTATATTATACAAAATCCGTACGGTAAAATATCACCATAACACTGATACTATATTGACGATATAATTATATAATATTATTATAAATATGCCGACACAAATTGATTGAACTGATGTAGAACAAACGTTATCAATATCACACAAATTATTTCTAAATAGTCAATATAAAATTTTTAATGACAGGCAAACATGTCGACAATTATACACTAATCTAATTCTTTTTAGCGATATTGATAAGTATCAACAAAAGCACATCTGTTGACAAGGACCAAACTGAATGTGACCATAGCAGAAAAGAAGATAAAAAGAGTGATTTGTTGACTGCCCATGATACCCAAAATACCAGCACACTAAATCAGGACAGGATGAAACAAGTAGAACTGAAAAAAACTGTGAACCAAGTGGGAGAAGGCCAAAATAAGCAGATAGATATGCGTGTAATTGCGGATAAATCATGTTTTCTTAGCAAGCTACCAAGAATACAGTCGAGCGCGTACATACTATTGTGGGGGCTCAAGTTCACATCCATTAGGAATTTTTTGGCAACCTTGTCGAGTATCTTACTCGGATAAAGACTATTGTGTACCAAGGCTATTTGAAGTAGTAGGACTCCAATTCTACATGAATAGCATGGTTCCCAGCTCCCATGATTATGATTTTGTGTACAACCGTAGTGAGACATAGTGAAAAAGTACAATTCTATACTCACACTATGTTTGACATAAATCACTTTCGGACACTTCTTCCCCAAAAAGATATTTGCACTCTACCTACATGCCACAATAGACTATCACCAAGTTAGATATAATATAATAATGATTGCTCTTTGATGTGATCGTACAGTTCTTTGTGGAATGGATGGACAAGGGAGAAGAAGTTGTTGTCGACGTCGGTAGACATTTTTTTTATGATCCAGAGCTTTCTCGGTGGCAAAAATGGGGGAGTGATGAGTAGTCCATGATCTACAAACGTTAAGCCACACAGCTGTTTTACTGAAGGAAGAATACATGTGCAAGATACTGACAGTATTGTATTGCACCCAGAAATGACAAGTGAAAAGGCAGCCAACGAGAAACAATATGTTTCCAGTTATTTACCTTTAGAATCAGAAGTTAATCTCTCCCACAGCCAGTCAAAACTCTAACCTTCTTTTTTGTCCTCTCCTGCAATAAGGGCTTCACAACCTAGCAGCATGCTCAAATTAACTGCCATCAGTTTCTGCTAAAAAATGTAGGTCTAAGCATTAGTGGTAATTGATAGTATCTTCCAACAAGCAAACATCACTAAGATATCAAGTATACTGTAAATTCTTGCCAACTGTGTGGCAAACTTTTGCGGTTGGGATTACCTAGATCTCATCGTTTCTAATCTCTAAGATATCGGTAAGGTTAGTGACTTAACAGATTAGCAGTACCACTCCCTCAAAATGTGTGGCCCTGAACACATGAAAAAATAATAAAAAAATATACAAAACATGTAACTGAATCTAGAGTCGATTGCAGGTACGAACTGTAGGAACTGTGAGATGGGGCATCTTTACCATCATCTTCCATGCAAGGTAGTCAACGGGCCCTCCCCATTCACCATCGTCATTGGCGCCCTCCTCCTCCTCCTCCTCCTCCTCCTCTATTCATCTCAGCGGCCGCCAATGTAGTGCGTGCAGGCGGAAGAGGAGAACCACGCTGCGGCGGTCGGTGATGCCATCCCTCGCACGGGGCCCCTGGATCGGTGGCTCGCGAGCTACGTCTTGGTGGCCGCGTCAGTGATGGACATGTGTAGGCAGAGGAGAACCACGCAGCGGCGGTTGGCGGCGCTGTCCCTCGCATGGGGACGACTGATGGATTGTGACGATTGAGGGGGCGGCAGCAAATAAGAGCGCATCATCAGGGCGGGGATCGCGGCGGGCGGGCGGGGATTACAGTGTTCGCGGCGGGGATCGCGGCGGGCGGGTGGATTGCGGAGGGTGGGCGGGGATCGCGGATTCGCGGCTGGGATCGCGGCGGACGGGCGTAGGGAGGCGGGGGCAGTCTACACTATGCTCTTAATAGTTGTAGAGATTGTGTTCCACACAAAGGAAATTTTATGAATACAATCATCAATCAATTATGAGCAAACAAAAATCATTTTGTAAAGATAAATAAGATCAAACATTTGAATATTTTTTTAATTTACTCTCTACTAAGTTCTAAATGTATTATTTTAATTGATGGATTTGAGGTGTTACACAAATGGACACCTTGACCTTTACACGAGAGGAAATTCAATTGATCCAAAGGTATACTGGTTTATGACATTTTTCTTACTTTATTTATGTGCATGTAGACTAGATATTATGCTTAGTGTATGCATGTGAGCAAGATTTCAAGTAGACCCTAAGGAATGTCTTGTTAGGATTGTTAAGAGAATCATGGGATATTTAGTTCATACACTTAACCTAGGGCTTTGGTATCCACAAGACTCGAAGTTTGATCTCATTTGATATTCTGATGCAAATATTTTTGCCAAAGAAGGATAGAGGCTCAAAGGTACTCCAAGATGACCAGGAGCTTCGGAGGAAGGTTCCATCTAAAATATATCGGAAGCATTCACAATTCAATCTAGCACAAAGAAAAGTCTGGCCAATCTCAAGCGCAATAGGGCCAGCCCCAAGAGTTAGGAACTCAGCAAAAATCCTCTTCAAGCAACTTCCACCCACCAGCTCTAAGAGGGGGGAGAGGAGGCCAACGTTCTGGAGGAAGATTCAATGGTCAACCAAGAATGTTGTTTTGTCTTTTCTGTGAAGATAAGGGCCACACAACAAAGAATTGTCAGGTGACCAGACAAAACAGAAGGAACTTGTCGAAGCATGGCAAAGCCAGCCGAAGGAGGTCTTTCATACATCTTCGTACTACTCCCCCTATATTCCAGAAGGTGTTCAACATCATCAACTTAAGCCAACATTTAGGCTCCAATGTTTCGTCAAGTCCATCACCAAGCTGTTGGATGGTACCTACGTCATTCATCTAAAGATCCCCACCATATGAGTAGACAAGAGCTGCTCAATCTTAATTTACGGCACAAGAGATGCTTCACCATGATAGAAGGGAGTTGTTCGAAGCTTGAACTGTGAACAACGTGGTTCTAGAAAAAACACATCTACTAGGGCCTGAGGGGCTAGGCCGAAGAAGTAAAGTTAGCATTGGTAATCAAAAATCTATTGTAACTTTTTGTTTCTTTTAAACTACTTTCTTTTAGTCTACCTTCATTGCAAAACACAATAAGGAAATATGCCCTTAAAACCATGTACATGTAACTCTGACGTTACACCATCTAGTGTAACAAAAGTATAAGGTGCCAAAGGCTCAAAAGTCATTCCTAAGGGAATGCAAATTCAGAGAAATCACCTAGTAAAGGTGAAAAGGCTCAAAAGTTTTTCCTAAGGGAATGCAGAGTGAGATGAATCATCTAGTAAAGGTGAAAAGGCTGAAAAGTCATTCCTAAGGGAATGCAAAGTTAGAGAAAACAAATAGTAAAGGTGAAAAAGGCTCAAAACTCATTCCTACGAGAATGCAGAGTCAGATCCAAAAGACCTTTGGAATGAAGACATGATCATTCTTTTTTAATTTACGTTATAACTTCGTTATAAGAGCATCATAAATAATGCTTCATAACATCATACGTAGCATCTCTTGCAGTTTCATATGAAATCTATGCACAGAATGTCACTTGGCAATTTTTGGCAAGAATGCTGAAGCAACATAGAAAAGGCCTTATCAAAGGCATACCTTCGTCGCATTTCTAATCTCAAGAAGGGAAGGTGTTTTTCTCCTTCAGCTCAAAAAGGAAATACAAATTTATTTCATGCATCACAAAGAGTAGCATACCAAACTTATGAAGGATTAACACTACAATAAAAATTACAAAAATGTTCTAATTTCATCTCAGCACTCTTGCAGCAATGTTTTTGAAGACTTCTTCAACAACTTCGTGTATTGTTTTTATAGGATATCAAGATGCACCATCCAATCTTGCAGTATCGGATCTTCATCCAAATTGTATTCTTCACGCTCTAATGAAAGGGCATATGTACAAAAAGTACGCACTTCCATTATAAATGAAGCATGAAGGAAATTATCCGAAGCACTGCAAGGTAAGCACCTAAGTTACCTTCGAGTTCTTTTAACGACCTTAAAGCTTCCTTTGTTTCTCTAGCCATTTTCGTAGCCCTATGAATCTACAGAAGCAGCACTATATGTGAGTACTAAACTCTATAACCCGAAGGTAAAATCTAAATGTTAAAAATGAACCTTTCCCGCATTTTCTCTAGCAGCTTCATCTACAAACTTCTTCCTATCGCGAAGCCACACATCTCTATAGAATTTCCTACCAAACTCTGTAGCTTTGGCTCAAGGGACATTAATATTATCGATAGAGAATTTGAATTTAAGCTGAATAACAACCTTCACGTGTTTGCAACTAGCCTTTTTAGAAATTTGCTCAGCAGTTAGCTTTCCCCAGAAGCATGACATATAATATATTCACGCGGTTCAGTTGGTTCCTCTTCGGCCACCATAGTGGCCCCCTCTTTGGGGTCTTTAGCTTCCACCCTTTCCTTTTCCTTGAGGGCATCAAAAATGTTGTAAACCTTTGAAGTAGTAATTTTTTCTAGAGCAAGATCGCTTTTCATGGTATCATCTACTTTTTTCGATGATCCAGTCTTTGCACTCTTGGAACTAGGCATGATGTCCTTTGTCATCAAGGGTGGAGTAACCTTCGCCTTGACAAATTCTCCATTTTTTGCGGATTTAAGGATTTCTTTAAAAATATTATCCATCCTTTTACCCTTCCAAGGTGTCCCCTTCATGGTCGGTTCCACCTTCCACTTTGGCCACTCTGGCTATAAACTAGCCAGCGGAACTTCGACTTGAATAGGTAGTTCAATTACATATTTTTCCACCATTCTTTCCTCCTATAGTAGAAGAAAAATTAATATAAAGGACTCTTCAAGAAATAGCTGTCTAAGTCTTTAAGAAATCAAGAAAACCATGCCTTCATCAAGCCAGGAGAATCAACCTTCGGCTCATTAGCTGATGCAGGCCTAATGGTAACCTTTTCATTAGACTAGTCGGTTGCCCGTGCGTTGCGATGGCTCACAACAATACCCATGTAAACTATCCACTAAAAAGGTCTCAAGTTTTTTTTATTGATATTCTCCGCTCTCCACATAATATTTTTTGATTTGACTAACTGATGTTGTTGTTTACTCCATCCAATATGTCTTGGTCAACACGGCCAATGAAGGGATCAATTATAAAAGAGTTTACAACGACTAACTAAACGAATAGAGATTATAGAATGAAATAATTCCACCATACAGAGTCCAAATAAGAGGAAGTTTGTGAGCCCAACTTTCTAAAGTAAGTCACATGAACTCAAACTTATAAAAAAGATAGATCAAAATATGTAGTGGTTGCTAAAGTCAGGCATCAATAAAAACTGGATGTGCTCCATACAAATTATGGTACTTCATAGCAATTACTAACATTTAAAACCAACAAATAACCTTTCCTTTTACTGTTAGCGTGACAAATCATTGTTGCTCCATCCAATTCAGCAACCTCAAACACCATGGAGTCCATTGCGCCAAGGTGGTCTCAGGAACGACCTAATGCATGCAAGAGCCAAGAACACAAGGGTTGAGCACCCTGTGGTAGTGCCTGCATGGATCACCAAATCCTAACACATATTTTGCATGATCCATGAGCCATCATCAGAAGAACACAACCCATGTACAGATAATAAATAAAGTATTAACACACCCAAAATATGTTTAGTCCTTAGAACAACAAAAAACTAACACCCAAAACAATAGAGGAACAACACAATAATATTTGCAATGACAGAAGGATGCTGACAGGTACATAGGAGCGGTATAAGCATATCGAGTCGACACCATGCTAAGGGAAAGGACATTAGACACGTGATAGCGAGCCATCGAACAGGTACCATTGGCAGCAAATCAGGGACCCCCATCCCTCGCCTCCCCACTTCCAAGGTTTCATAGAGCAGGAAGGGACGGTAAGAGGCGGGCATACCTGTTCGTTGCCGGAGAAGGACACCACGAAGACCTAGGCATCTGGAGGCGACATAAGTAGTACACTGCAAGATACATGTAGGGAGTGAGCACGCATGAGGAGAAAGAAGCCTAGCCGGAGCAACTCCAAATCGAGAGGTACCCACACCAGGCGTCAGTCCGAGAAGGGTGAGAGAATGCAAGTGCCTTCCCATACATGGACCCACCCAGGCGACACAACACCACCACCAACTCCGTAGCATATGCTGACTGTTGTGGCGCTACGAGCCTTGGTTGTCCAATATCTCAGACCTAGACTCCTCATCACCAAGATAACCTAAGTGTGGCAAGCGTCACCATATCCTCCTCGGTGGCACACACGAAGAAAGGCCGGCAGCAAGACCGACTTGCCTCATACCCGCGTCGACGAGCCACGGTCGGTGTTGGTCACTTGTTCTCAAACGCTATGAATCAAGAACAAGGCAACACAATTGTTAAAGATTAAGGATCTTTGTCTTCCGAATTATTATTTCCACATGGAGATAATATTGAGCGGACGAAGATCAAGAGAGGTTTGCCTTCATTATTTAATACACGAATAAGAATACGAAGGGACAAAGATGAATACTAGATCTTATTGATTCATTTATATTTGTATTCCATAAAATATAAATGAATATTCAATGGTATTAATATTATATTGATAACTTCGGCTTGCTCGAAGGTGTGAATGCGGGAGAGCGATTACAAATCAGCGTGAACAGTACGGTGGTACTGTTCATCTATTTATAGGCACGGGACGCAGCCCGGGTGAAATTACATATATATCCCTGACACTCGTCTATTTTTATAATACAAAACATCAGGGACTAAGTAGTCTTTGTTCCTTTTCGACCATCATCATGCTCACCCTTCATCATTACATCAGAGCCGAACCTCCTTGATTACAGCTTTGTCGTTCATTCTTGTTATCTTCGGGCTTCATCTTCACTTTGCTATATAAAAGAAACTCTCATCTCGAAGCCGAAGTCTCCTGTAACAATCCACGTCATACTAAAAACATACGGTCAGTTACGTTTTTGAGGACCTTCGGAGGAAGAAGGCCCCACACAGTAGCACCTCGCAGTATTGAATTATTTCTTTGTAACAAATTTAGACTGCAACGTGAACGAAGGCCTTTAGCCGAAGGTCCAAAAAAACACCTTCTCTTTGCTAGAATAGCGAATTACACTGACCTACGAGACCCACCAAACTGTGGGGCTCTGAACATATAAATAGGAGCCTGCATTGTGAGTATTTTTCGTGTTATTTCAGTTGCTTACATTGCGCTCATCATTTTAACCTTTCTTGGCTCATCGAGTTCAAAGAGGTTTTAAGCTTCGGCATTTTAGCAACCATCGCCAAATGGCTAATGAAAAGAAGGTTGTTGATCCGGCGCTGGTCAGATTTTACGAAGCTATGGAGAAAACCAACGCAGAGAAGATTGCAAATGAGAGTTGGCTGGCATATCTGAAAACTCCAGCGATATAAAAAGCTTCGATGTAGAAAGTAGAAATGAAGATGTCGAAGATCAGCCCTAGAGACCAAGCCATGTTGTGTTCGGAAAATCGACTATCAAGCGAGGGCCGATCGAAGCAATGAAAGGGAGATACTTTCGTGATATTTGAATTGTGAGAGCCGGGGGCAGAATAATGTTCATCTTCACTTTGCTATATAAAAGAAACTCTCATCCCGAAGCCGAAGTCTCCTGTAACAATCCACGCCATACTAAAAACATACGGTCAGTTACGTTTTTGAGGACCTTCGGAGGAAGAAGGCCCCCAACAGTCGGCTCGCGGCTGCGACCGTGGGCGGCATTAATAGGTTGGGGAGGAAGAACAGGGCGAAGGCTGGGAAGATGAACGAGACATCCGACGATTTCGAAAATGATGGTGCGTGCATACTATGAAACGTCCTCGTGGACATGAAGTAGCCACTGCGTGGGTCAGTGTTGGGGTTGGTGTCGGACGAATATGGGGACGTGGCGCCTACTCCCACGCCCTCTGTCGATAATGGGGTGGCGCGGAGGCGGAGACATGAGGGGAGAGATCAAAGAAGCAAGATGACGAACAAGGTGGCGACAACTGAGGCGAGGACCATCATTATTGTGCGGAGGTATAGATGGCCAAATGGGTCATGTCTAGCGGACCGGCCCGAGGCACGGCCCATTTAATAGTGTCTAGGCCAGCCCGACATGAGCGTCGTGTCGTGCTTGGGCCATAACCTCAGCCCGTAGTGCTGGAGCACATTGCTTACAGAGTGTGACCACTTGCAAATGGGTGGGAAATGCCGAAGGAGGCTGCTGCTGGCTCTAGCCAAGGTGGTTTAATCTACCTGAAGTATAGGAGCCAATTTGATGAGCTGAATGATGACTGGCTATATGCCATTGAAGCGACTAGTGATGAATTGCTTGGAGCATATTCGAAGGCCAAAGATGACGCCGTGACAACTGCCTTCGGGGCTCATGGCAAAAAGACGTTGAACAGGGTATTTGATGCCATCAGCTTTGTGTACCCGGATTATTGTTATCCTTCACGGAAGCAAGGGAAAAAGAGGAAAGTTGTTACCTCGGCGACTTCTAGTGTGTTGAGGTCAAAAAAGGTTAAAGTTTTGACTCATCGACCCAGGCGTATCGAGACGGTCGAGGTGCCGAAGCTGATTGAGGGGTCTGCTGCTATATCTGAGCTGAGTTGCTCTATGCCCGTCGAAGCTAGGATAGAACCAGCTGAAGAGCCGAAACTGGAGAAGGCGGCAGAGCAGTTGAAAGCCCTAAGTCCACCATGCACAACGGAGCTGCCGAAGCCATCCAGGATCCCTGTAACAACTCTGAGGAAAAGGAGAATGGCTAGCGTGCTAGATGTTGTTATGCAATCTGTGAAGACATCAACTGCTGCTTCTGCTGAAGCGCCTAGCATAGAAGGTGAAATTTCAAAGAAATCTGACAAGGCTGGCATGAAGCAAACTATTTCTGAGGCTGGACCCTCAGTTTCTGCTGAAGCAAGACCTTCGGAAATTACACCACTAATCCTAGAAAAAGAGGGTGCCCCTGAGAAATCCAAGTCTTCTGCTCCCGGAGCACCTGCCGAAGAGCTGGAGTTCATTGTGCGACATGCTTCGGGGAAGCAATTATCGGAGGAGCAGATTGACGAAGCAAAACAACACACCAAGGATCTGAAGTACCCCCGAGGATCCTTGGTGTACAGTGGCAATGACGAGGATGATTTCCTTTATTGTCTGCTAGACAATAAAGAGATCTCTGTCTACCGAGAAATGATGAAAAGTATGGGGTACCCGATGCTTGAACTTGGCCTATCTGCAATGTCGAAGGATGATCTTGTAGATAGCCTTGCTTATAATAGCCTGAAGGTGCATATATTTTTTCTTGTAAAATAAATTATATTTGTAGCTTTTCTTGCTATCATTATGTTCTCATATATTCTTTATTATTAGGGCTTGATTCTAAGTAAGGCTTTAAAGGCCCAGAAGGAAGCAGAAGATGAGAGCTGTCAAATAGCTCTTGGGAATCTTCGGTCAGAAGTCATTACATTAAAGAACGAAGCTCTTGAGAAAGATAAGATATTGCTTTCCTTAGTGGACAGGCTGAAAACTAGCGAAGCCAAACTTAGTGCACAAGTCGAAGCTCACAAAGCCGAAGTTAAAGATTTAAAGAAGAAGCTTGCAGAAACAAGCGGAAATTTTGAAGTTGAAATGGTGGAGCATGAGATAAGCGAAATTGAAAAATCAAGTGCACAAAAGAATGCCGAAGAGCTCCATGACTCCAAAGAGAGATGCTATGAAATATCCTTGGAATGCGCCAAGAATCTAAAGAACAATTTTGCAAAGGTGGGAGCACACTCTTCCGAGCAGAGGTTCATCCGCGGTGACCTCGATGGAGTTGTCCAGTGGATCAACGGAGAAGTCGAAGCCTTTGACGAAATTTGAAGTGACGAGGGGTCACGGCGATCTTAGAGAAAGCCGGTTGTGAACATGTTAAGGCTGCAGCTCAGCCGGGAATTGTTTTCTCAGTGGATGACACCGAAGACCCTTCGGCTGAAGCTTCTTCGCTGGGCGGGAGATTCTACTCCGATGTCTGGATGAATGGCGGTCGTGAGATGGCTGATGAAGCGATCAAAAAAATGAAAAAGAATATCACGACGCTCAAGAAGAAGCCAAGCAAGCTGAAGAAGTTGTCGAGCGCGCAAGGCTTATAGGTACCTTTACTGATGTTTAGCTTTGGAATTCATTTTCAGCTTTGGAACTAACAAACATTTTTTATGATGTAGCTGAACTTTCACCTCCACCGGAGCCATATAACCCTGAAGCTGACCCGGCATGAAGGAGGCATTAGATATGATAAGAATCACTAATGAAAACATTGATGAAGCCGTCGACAGACTGTTGAAAAAGTGCTGAAGGAAGACTAAATCTTTGTATTCTTGAGAGTGTAATGCTTGTATATAGCTTTAATCTTTTGTGAGAACCAAACATCAAGTTTTTGTATGTATATTAATGTAATATATTTCTTTGTGACGCATGAAACTTTCGTACGTACTGTTTTTGAGCCGTTGGCGAAAAAACACCTTCCCTTCTTTTCATGCTTCGCAAAGAAAAAGATTCTCCTTATGTCACTGCTGATGAAGATTAGCTTCATGTAGGAAAATATATCTGCCGAAGGCATGTCTTGTGCTATAGTATTCCCTTTCATAATTCGGTTAACTTTTTCGAGAGAGCAACTTTCCTTTGTTTCTCCACATATTTTTAGTGATGCAAAATGATGTATGATGCTATGTTATGCAATATGATATGATGATATGATGTGGAATGTCATTTGTGCCGAAAATAAAAAAACCACACGAATACACACCCAGACTCTGCATCCCCTTGGCAATGACTTTGGAGTCTCTTCACCTTTTACTTAGGTGGTATGTTATCCCCTTAGGAACGACTTTGGAGCTAAGATCGGTATCCCCTTACGAACGACTTTGGAGCTTCTTCACCTTTGATTTAGGTGCTATTTAAGCTCTGCATCCCCTTAGGAACGACTTTGGAGCTTCTTCACCTTTGATTTAGGTGGTATCTTAGCTCTGCATTCCCTTAGGAACGACTTTTGAGCTTCGAAACTTACTCTGTGCTCACTTAGGAACGACTTTTGAGCTTTGGAACTTACTCTGTGCTCCCTTAGGAACGACTTTTGAGCTTCGGAACTTACTCTTGTCACACTCGATGGTGTAACCACAGGTTTATTACATCAAGATGAAGGTTAAACCTTCCTGTATTGTCTTTTTAGAAGGAAATATAAACACAAAAAGAGTAAAAATATAACAAATCTAAGCTCTTTTTTGGCCAAAACAATGTGCAATCTTCAGTAGATATGCCTTGACTCGGGCATAGTACTGTTAACTGTGCGTGCTTCGGACTGCTCCCGAAGGTCACGTTGTTGCTGAGGCCGAATATGCCCTTCTGGCTGCTGATCATGACTTGGGGCAGGCGCTAGTGGTGGGTGGTGGTAACTGAGCCTAGGAAGCTTGTGAGTGACTTGCTGAAGCAACAGAAGCTGTAGGCTGTTGATTTCCTACATACTCTGAAATTTACGGAGAGTAGCACGAAGCGGTATGTAGGACCTGCTTCGGCTGACTCTGTCGTGCTTCAGCTTTAGCAATTTCCTTCTACTTTTGGATTGTGACTTGGCACGTCCTCATTGTGTGTCCCTTGTTCTCTCCATAGAACAGGCAGAACAATTTCCTAGGCTGATTATCATACCTTCCTCCACCAAAGCTTCTCCCCCCTGTGCCTCTCGGGGCTGGTGGTCTATAAGAAGTTTGCTGCATACCCGAAGATTGTGAGCTGTGCTGACTGCTCTGAGCATTATTGGCCCTGTCATCGTTGGCATTGGGATTGTGGATTATCCTGACATGCCTGGGATGGAGTCTTCCTCAGAATCCCCTAGTCATCTCAGAATACCTATATGCTTCCTCCCTTCTTTGGCGAAAATCATTATCAGCTCAAATGTAATCATCCATCTTCTCGAGAAGTTTCTCCAAGGTCTATGGTGGCTTCCTTGCAAAATATTGATTTGTGGGTCTTTGGTCAAAGCCCCTTGATCATGGCCTCAATGACAATCCCATTGGGCACTGTCGGCGCTTGAGCTCTCAAACGCAAGAACCTTCGGATGTACGCCTGCAGGTACTCCTCATGGTCTTGCGTGCATTGGAACATGGTCTGAGTAGTGACTGGCTTCGTCTGAAAGCCCTGGAAGCTGGTGACTAGCATGTCCTTCAGCTTCTGCCAGGATGTCAATATCCCTGGCCGAAGAGAGGAATACCATGTTTGAGCCACACTTCTAACTACCATGACGAAGGACTTCGCCATGACGGCAATGTTGCCCCCATATGAGGATATTGTTGCCTCGTATCTCATCAGGAACTGCTTTGGATCCGAATGCCCATCATACATGGGTAACTGAGGTGGCATGTAGGATGGTGGCCATAGGGTAGCCTGCAATTCCGCTGCCATAGGAGAAGCATCATCGAAAGCAAAGTTACTGTTGGGGACTTGTTCTCAATTGCTATGAATTAAGAACAAGGCAACACAAAATGTTAAAGGTTAAAGCCCTTCGTCCTTCGAAGCATTATCTCCCTCAGGGCATAATGATCTTCAGACAAAGATCATGAAGGACATACCTTCATGATTGCAGTGTACATTAATGAAAGAAGAAGCATGTAAGACATAAAAAGCAACGTGAATAATTATATAACATTATCAATTCAACTTTATTATATCATGAATAAACAATAATAATATAGAACTACATTTGTACCTTTGGCTTGACAGAACGAAATAGTACAAGCGTAATGCACGAGCGAGTACAAGTCAACGTGAACAGTACAGGGGGTACTGTTCATCTATTTATAGGCATAGGGCACAGCCTGTGTGGATTTACATTCGTGTCCTTTACAACCGATTACAATCATGACATAGATTATCATGGGCCAATTGGTCTTTTCATCTTTAAGTCAATGCCACCCTTCGTCTTGAGGCGTGTCACTATGCCGAAGCTTCCCGGATGATAGCTTTGGCTTTGCTTCTATGTTGATCTTTCGATGGTGTTTCTTCTTACAGGACCTTCGGCAACGAAGCAGAACCCCAACAGTAGCCCCTTCACGGTGCCAGATCGTTTTTCGTAACGAGCTCGACCCGTGAAAAATTCTCTTAGGCTTCGGAATGCCGAAGGTCCGAAAAACACCTTCCCTAAGCTCATTGTCGAGAAACGATTTAAATATTCCGAGTGCAAGGTGGTCCCACCATACAACGGGTACGCGCGATCTGGTGATTCATCCTCTCGCGCCCTATGGTCCACTGTTAAGTGGGTGCGGGCGACTGTTCAGTGGGTACAAGCGACTTGACGATTTACCTTCCCACCTGCAGCACTATATAAACAGACACGTAGGTGTGAAGTTACCACAGCATTTATTACTATTGCCCTGTTGTGCTGCCGAAAAATTTGACCACAGCCGAAGCCTTTTCATCGTATTCTCAATCAGAGCATCGTCCTGGCTTAGCTTCGTCATAAGAGGGAGTTTTGGCAATGCTACAAAAAGTCATCAACTTCGTCAAAACCGTGAGAAGTTCAGTATCAAATGGCCAGAGTACGTTCAACATCTAGGATTACGCGCGACGGAGAGGAGGCCGAAGCTGTTGAGACTGCCCTAATCTCCGAAGTAATGAGGCAGTCGGGACTGGTTGTGACAGTGGGTGCCTCTAACGAAGGTGCACCTACTGCCGAAGCTGAACAGGCAGATATTGAAGAGGGTGATGCTGGTGAAGAAGAGATAGATTATAACACCATTATGCCATCCAAACCCAACCACTTGGACTTTGGGAAGTCGACTGTCTCCGAAGCTGATATGTCCATGATGATAAAGCTAGGCTACTTTGGGGAAGCCGAGAAGAAGCTAATTCGTTTTGGCAGGGAAGAAACTATTCCGAAGCCAGAAAATGATGAGGTGGTAGTTTACAGAAGTTTTTTCAAAGCAGGATTGAGGTTTCCTTTGCATGAAATGATTGGGGATGTTTTGAAAGATTTCAAAATTTATCTTCATCAGCTGACTCCTAACGCCATCGTTAGACTCAGCGTCTTTATCTGGGCTCATCGAAGCCAAGGAGTGGAGCCGCTTGACGAAGCCTTCTGCCGGGTGCATGAGCTTCACTATCAGACGAAGGCTAGAGAAGATGGACTGCACGAGAATTTCGGCTGCTATAATTTTGCTTACCGCAAAGACATGAAGACACCAGTGGTCAGCTTCCGCACCAAATGGCCAATCGGCTGGAAGAATGAGTGGTTTTATGTTAAGGTTGATGAGAAGAAGGAGAAGTTAGTTCAGAGCCCACTGGACCTAACCTTCGGATTAACTAGGCCTCTGTGTGACATGCTGCAAGGGTCACCATGCCGGACAGCTGGGGTGAATTCCGAGTTGTGTCTAAGCATATCGGTAATAGAGATTTGGTGTAGGAATACTTAGCCAATAGAGTATTTCCAACGTTAAAGGAATGGAATATGCCGAAGCTTAAAGAAGAAAAGAAAAAGAATGAACTTGTTCGACTGCCTTATCACTTCAATTTCAAGAAACATTTCAAAGAGCCTTGTCAAGAATGGTTGGATATGATTGAAGCTATGGACAATGAAATTTTGGGCAATTATACTAAGAAAGAAGATCAATTGATGACCACGACCTTCGGTACCCGACCAAAATGAAGGCTGAACCGAGTGATGGATGCCCTGAAGTTTGAATACCCTGACTATGAACGGTTAAGCAAGGGTGCCGAAGGGCCAAAACAAAAAAGAGTTGTCAGTGTGATGAAAAGGCAAGCTGCTAGAATGATAGAAGAAGATGAGAAAGCTTCAAAAAAGAAAAAATCCAGCCCTGAGCCGAAGGTGGCTGTTACGAAGAAAAGAAAAGCTGCAGCTACGAACCAAAAAACAATTGATATAGAGGAAGAAATTCCTTCAACGCCTCCTGCCGCTGATGTGGAGGGAATTTTAAAGGTAATGACCGAATATTTACCTCTCAAGCTAAGTCCACTAGGGCCACAACTGATGAAGCTTTTACAGAAGAAGGAGGAGCCTGCGGCAATCAAGAAGCCTACTGAAAAAAGGCGAAGGATCATTACTGTTTTTGATGCTATTGAAGAAACGCCACCGCTGGTCTCAGTGTCAAAAACACCGGCTGCCGAAGATACTGCAACAACCGAGGCCGCCCCCGCCGAAGCTGAGACGACCGAAGATACAAATCTAGAAGGCACTTTTTCTGATATTGATAAGATGATTTTGAACATGGTCGCGGAAGAAGCTGCCACAGCTGCCGAAGAGACCATGGCCCCAATACCCAGGAAAGAGAAGGAGGTTGCCGAAGAGACTTCGGAGGAAAAGGATTTTAATTTTCAAAACATACTTGGCCAAAAGTTGTCTAAGGCTGAGAAGGAAGAGCTGAGGGATTACGCAATATCATGCGGCTATCAACCAGGAGCATTGCTCTTTGGTGGCGTTGCCGAAGAGAGATTAGAATGCCTCCGGGACCGGATTGGGGCGAAGGTTGTTAGCACTCTATCGAAAAGTGTTGGCTTTCCGAAGCTTGAGGCCGACCTCAGCTGATACCGGCGGCAACATATCGCCGACAGCTTGTTTTATTCTAATTTCAAGGTAAAGCTCTTACCTGAACTTTATTATTGTTTGCGAGATGATGGTTACTTCTGACGAAGGTTATTTTTTCAGAGTCTACTGCTAAGTAAAACCTTGAGCATGCAGCAAGACCTCGAGGACAAGGAAAATGAAATTATAATTGAGGGCTTAGAGAGCAAACTTAAAGAGCACGAAGCTGCTTTGGAGAAGAAAGATTTCATGCTTCAGACAATGGAGGGTTCGCTGGCAGAAGCTCAGGCCGAGATTGCTAGGTTAAACAGTGAACTCTCCACAAAATCAAAAAACCTCGAACAAGAGAAGAAGGGTTTTGATGCGAAGCTTGAAGCTGAAGTTGCAAATAGTTCGAACTTGCAAAAGTCATTGAAGGAACTTCAAGATAAATGTCTGAACTTCAGCAACCGTTGCGTGAAACGACGGAAGGAAGTCTTCAACTCAATTGGAGCCAGTTCTAAAAAGTTTAAACCTTCAGCTGAAGACCTGCCAGGCATCTTTGATCATATTGAAGGCGAAGTTGATGCTCTTGATCAAGTCAAAGTTGGGCATGGTGATTTCTGCGCTCTGCTAGCTTCTCGTGGCACAACTGTCGCTTTTATGAAGGCTGGTTGCACGCACGGGATTATTTTAAACAGGCTGAACTTCAGCTTATCACCAGCGGACTTGAATGACATCCCCGGCCTGGCCTGAAGCATTGGGAACAGATTCGTAACTCAAATTTGGGCAAAGGGTGGACGAAGCTTGGCTGGTGACGAAGCTCGAAGTCACCTTAAACCGGTAATAAACTCATACCTTGTGCTTACCTTTTCCTTGAAACTTGAATTTACCTTATAAAACTTTGTTATGTGCAGGATGACGAAGCCGAGGAGCGATGAGCCGAAGCTTGGCAAATGATCCGAAGCTTATCAGATGGTGATGAAGCCGAAGACATTGCTGTGAAAAAACTCTGGGAAATTTTTGGATTATCCTTGTAAAGAATATTGTAATTTAAGAATCGGATACTACTCTGTAAATTTGTCCATACCTTGTAATATATTTTTACCTTTCCATCCATGTATGAACTGCTTTGATGTGGACGAAACTTGTATTTTTTGAGCCGAAGGTGAAAAACACCTTCCCTTCTTTTCGTACACAACAAAGCATAAATCTGCTTCATTTCCTTTCGCCGAAGCGTTATCCTTACAGCCGAAGCAACTGTCTGTATCTGTATGATATGATGATGATGATCCTATGTATGTCTAAATGAATGTATATGAATGCAATGAATGATGTGATGTATTGTGCAAATGAATGTCCAAACACACGCTTATGAAGCCGCATCAAAACTCCTCATTCCCTTAGGAATGACTGAAATCTCTTTGTCGTTTATTTTTCGGCTGCGCCGCTTATTTTTCGGTGTAAGTTATGCATCCCCTTAGGAACGTCTTTTGAACTTCTTCGCCTTCTATTTCGGCGGTATCACCATTGACTTTTCGGTGTAAGTTCTGCATTCCCTTAGGAATGTCTTTTGAACTTCTTCGCCTTATATTTCGGCGGTATTTGGCTCTGCATTCCCTTAGGAACGACTTTTGAGCAGAAAACTTATGCCGCGCTCCCTTAGGAACGACTTTTTGTAGCTTCGTTATGCTCTACATCCCCTTAGGGACGACTTTCGAGCTTCTCCTTGTTTTTTTCCTTTTTGCACTCGATGGTCCATGCTTAGATTTTGCATTTTACATATTTTTGGGGGATTTTGCTCTCGTAGAGCTCGATAGGAAAGGAAAAATTACAAACTATGGCCCCATTAAAAACCTTTCTCCCCCTTTGGAAAGGAAAAGGGTGCCATAGGAAAAATGAAAAAGATTACATCAAGCTACACATAATATCGTCGAAGCTCATTCGCATTCCAAGATTTAGGAATGTCGTTGCCGTCCATATCCTTGAATCTGTAAGAATCGGGTCTTGACGAAGGTACCACCAGAAAGGGTCCTTCCCGCTTCAGCTGTAGCTTGCCTACTGTGTCTGGATTGGCCACTCTCCGAAGTACCAGATGCCCTGGCAAAATGTTTTTCAGCCGAACTTTTCTGTCACGCCATTTTATTGTTTCGGCTTGATATTTATTGATATTTTCCATAGCCTGAAGTCTGGTCCCTTCTATAGCATCTTTTGCCACAGAATAATTAGCTTCGTCTTCTGCCGAAGCTACTGTTCTAATTGACCCTGCCTTAGCTTCTTCTGGGGTTATAGCTTCGTCACCAAACAATAACTTGAACGGTGTAAAACCTGTTTACCTTGATACAGTTGTATTGTGGCTCCATACCACTTTAATCAATTCTTCTTGCCACTTTCCTCTAGGTTGATTGAAGATTAATTTCATTACTCCTGTTATTATGATACCATTTGCTCTTTCGACCAGCCCGTTTGACTCCGGGTGTCTGACTGATGCAAAATGAATCTTCGTGTCGATCTGGTTGCAGAAATCTTTGAAAGCTTTGGCATCAAACTGTGTTCCATTGTCCACAGTTACAACCTTCAGCACGCCGAAGCGACAAACGATATTTTGCCAGAAGAATTTCTAGACTGTAACCGAAGTTATTGTAGCCAAAGGCTTTGCTTCAATCCACTTAGAGAAATATTACACGCCCCCACGACATATTTCAAATTACCTTGTGCTGGTGGAAGTGGGTCTAACAAGTCTAGGCCCCATCTTTGCAATGGCCAGGTTGGTTGTATTAACTGAGTTAATGACGAAGGTTGTTTTTGGTCCCTTGCACATTTTTGACAGTTTTCGCACTTTTGAACCAGATCTGCTGCATCCGAAGCTGCCTTCGGCCAGTAAAATCCCTGTCTAAAAACCTTTCCCAGCAAAGGCCTAGACCCAATATGAGATCCACACAATCCTGCATGTATCTCTTTTATTAGCTCTATACCTTCAGTTTTGGATAAACACTTGAGAAGGGGGGAGCAAACTGCATGCTTGTACAATTCCCCTTCTATTATGATATATGGTCTTGTTCTTGCTTCCATTCTTTTATTATAAACTTTGTCATCCGAGAGGCAGTTACCCTGGAGAAAAGATATAATTTCAGTCCTCCAATATTCGCTATGTACTGGGGAAATGGCGAGCACTGCTCTCTCCATGAGTTCAACCGAAGGTGCCTTTATTGTTTCCAAAAATACTTCCGAAGGTAAAGGGAGCCCCTGAGCCGCTGATTTGTCTAACAAATCTGCATGCTCATTTTCGCCTCTTGGAATGTTCTTGACAGAGAAACCTTCGAAAGAAGCCTCCAACCTTCGAACTGTATCTAGATATTTTTCAAGTTTCGGATCTCTTGTCTTGCTACTTTTATCTATATGGCCAAGAATGACTTGAGAATCAGTTTTTAGAATAGCCCTTCTTATTCCCATTGCCCTTAACTTCCAAAGCCCCAACAAGAGTGCTTCGTATTCGGCAATATTATTTGTACAACTGAAGTCTAGTTTGGTTGCATAACATGTTCTGACTTTCGAAGGTGCTACTAAAACAGCAGCCGCTCCTGCGCCGAAGGTTCCCCAAGAACCATCGCAGAACACTGTCCAAGCTTCGGTATTTTTATTTGTCTCTTCTTCCTGAGCCCCTGGCGTCCAATCAGCGATGAAGTCTGCTAACGCCTGGGACTGAATTGAAGATCTATGCACATAATCAATGGTGAATTCATTAAGCTCTGCAGCCCATTTTCCAATTCTTCCAGTAGCCTCTCTGTTCCTCATGATGTCCTTTAGAGGTTGTGACGAAGGAAAAATTATGTGGTATGCTTGAAAATAATGCTGAAGCTTTCTGGAGGCCATTAACACAGCATATAATACTTTCTCCAATTCTGTGTAATTTTTCTTTGATGGACTTAGAACTTTGGAGACGAAGTATATTGGAGCTTGCTTTTTAGCCTGGCCATCTAGCTTCTCCTACCAGTGCCGCACTCACTGCAGAATGCGAAGCTGCCACATATAAGAGCAATGGAGCCCCTGGCGCGGGTGGAGTTAATGTTGTTAAATCAATCAAATATTGTTTCAACTCTTCGAAAGCTTTTTTTGTGCCGGGTCCCATTGAAAGACTTCGGCTGACTTTAGTATTTCAAAAAATGGCAGATTTCTTTCCGCTGATCAGGATATGAATCTGTTTAATGATGCTAATCTTCCTGCCAGCTGTTGAGCCCCTTTCTTCGTGCTTGGTGGCTCCATCCGAAGGATAGCTTCGATCTTACTTGGGTTAGCTTCAATTCCTTTCGTTGAAACCAGATAGCCAAGGAACTTGCCTTTCTTTACTCCGAAAATGCATTTTTCTGGATTTAATTTCAAGCCGGCTTGCCTGAAATTGGCAAATGTTTCTTGCAAATCAGCAATGTGATTTTCTTGCTTCGTGCTTTTCACTATGATATCATCAACATAGGTCAAGACATTTCTGCCTATCTAGGAATGAAGGACCTTGGTTGTCATTCTGCTGAAGCTTCCGCCAGCATTCTTGAGCCCCTCAGGCATCCGAAGATAGCAATATGTGCCACTGGAGTTATGAAGCTAGTCTTCGGCTCATCTTCTTTTTTCATCCAGATTTGATGATAGCCTGAATAACAATCCAATAGACTCATGAGCTCTAAAGAAGCTGCTGCATCTACAAGAGAGTCTATTCTTGGTAGCGGGAATTCGTCTTTTGGGCATGCCTTGTTAAGATCTGTGAAGTCAATGCACATTCTCCATTTACCATTGTCCTTCTTCTCCATGACAGTATTGGCTAACCATTCTGGGTATTTTACCTCTCTAATAACACCAGCACTGAGAAGCCTTTTCACTTCGTTCCGAGCACCTTCGGCTTTATCATCAGACATTTTCCGAAGCCTATGCTTTCTTGGCCTGAAAGATGGGTCCACATTAAGTGAATGTTCAATGACATCTCTGTTGACACCACAAAGATCATTGGCTGACCAAGCAAAGACATCTTTGTTGTCGAATAAAAATCTTATCAAAGTTTTCTCTTGGTCTTCAGATAGATGAGACCCCAGCAGTACTTTTTGCTCTACTATGTCTTCAAATAGAAGCATAGGCTTCGGCTGATCTGTCGAAGCAGCCTTCTCTCTTTTGTATTTGTACTGTTCACAGGCTTCGACTCCATCTATGTTATGAATTGCCTTTGAATCTGTCTAGTTTCCTTCGGCTTTCCTAGCGGCTTCCTGACTCCCATGAACAGCAATGGGCCCTTGTTCCGAAGGTATCTTCATGCATAGATATGCTGGATGAAGTATTGCTTCGAAAGCATTAAGTGTCCCACGACCAATGATTGCATTGTAGGGATATTCCATGTCAACAATGTCAAACACAACCTGTTCAATCCTTGTATTGTGGACGAAACTGAAGGTCACTGGCATCGTGATTTTGTCGAGTGCTGCAATCTGCCTTCCTCCGAAGCCACAAAGAGGGTGTGTAGCATCATGAATCTTATCTTCTGGATCTTGCATCTATCTGAAGGCCTTAGCAAATATGATATCCGCTGCACTGCCTGTATCAACCAGAACATTATGGACTAGAAATCCCTTGATGACACAAGATATGACCATAGCATCATTGTGAGGGTAATCTTTGAGCTGAAGGTCCTCCTGGGAGAAGGTGATTGGGATGTGGGACCATTTTGACTTGATGAAGAGTCCCTGCACCCCAACATGATGCACCCTTCTCTGTGCTTCCTTTTTCTGCTTCTTGTTAGCCGGCTCTGAACTTGAGCCGCCTGTTGTCGGGTGCACCAGCTTCGTAGCCGAAGGTGCTACGACTTGATTGTTGAACAAAGCCATCAGCTCAAAAGTGGAAGTGAGTTCACCAGAGGTGGGCGCCAATGTTGGGGACTTGTTCTCAATTGCTACGAATTAAGAACAAGGCAACACAAAATGTTTAAAGGTTAAGGCCCTTCGTCCTTCGAAGCATTATCTCCCTTAGGGCATAATGATCTTCAGACGAAGGTCATGAATGACATACCTTCATGATTGCAGTGTACATTAATGAAAGAAGAAGCATGTAAGACATAAAAAGCAACGTGAATAATTATATAACATTATCAATTCAACTTTATTATATCATGAATAAACAATAATAATATAGAACTACATTTGTACCTTCGGCTTGACAGAAGGAAATAGTACAAGCGTAATGCATGAGCGAGTACAAGTCAACGTGAACAGTACAGGGGTACTGTTCATCTATTTATAGGCACAAGGCGCAGCCTGTGTGGATTTACATTCGTGTCCTTTACAACCGGTTACAATCATGACATAGATTATCATGGGCCAATTGCTCGAAGCATTTTTTTTCTTCTTCCTCTGTACTTGCTGGTGAATTGCTTCTAAGTCCCTGATCTCCTGGTCTAGCTCCTCCTCATGAAGTGTTGGGCTAGTATCCTTTCTCTTCTGGCTCCTACCTTCTCGCAGGAAGAGTGTGTCCTGATTCTTGTTATCTTCGGGCTTCATCTTCACTTTGCTATATAAATGAAACTCTCATCCCGAAGCCGAAGTCTCCTGTAACAATCCACGTCATACTAAAAACATACTGTTAGTTACGTTTTTGAGGACCTTCGGAGGAAGAAGGCCCCACACAGTAGCCCCTCGCAGTATTGAATTGTTTCTTTGTAACAAATTTAGACTGCGACGTGAACGAAGGCCTTTAGCCGAAGGTCCGAAAAACACCTTCCCTTCGCTAGAATAGCGAATTACGCTGACCTGCGAGACCCACCAAACTGTGGGGCTCTAAACATATAAATAGGAGCCTGCATTGTTAGTATTTTTCGTGCTATTTCAGTTGCTTACATTGCGCTCGTCATTTTAACCTTTCTTGGCTCGTCGAGTTCAAATAGGTTTTAAGCTTCGGCATTTTGGCAACCATCGACCAAATGGCTGATGAAAAGAAGGTTGTTGATCTAGCGCTGGCCGGATTTTACAAAGCTATGGAGAAAACCAACACAGAGAAGATTGCAAATGAGATGTTGGCTTTAATATCTAAAAACTCCAGCGATAGCGAAAGCTTTGATGTAGAAAGTAGAAATGAAGGTGTCGAAGATCGGCCGTGGAGACCAAGCCATGTTGTGTTCGGAAAATCGACTATTAAGCAAGGGCAGATCGAAGCAATGAAAGGGAGATACTTTCGTGCTATTTCAATTGTGATAGCCGGGGGGAGAATAATGTTCATATTCACTTTGCTATATAAAAGAAACTCTCAGGTAACAATCCACGTCATACTAAAAACATACGGTCAATTAAGTTTTTGAGGACCTTTGAAGGAAGAAGACCCCCAACAGTCGGCTCGCGGCTGCGACCGTGGGCGGGGGTAGTAGGTTGGGGAGGAAGAACAGGGCGAAGGCCGGGAAGATGAATGGGACGTCCGACGATTTTGAAAATGATGGTGCGTGCATGCTATGAAACGTCCTCATGGACGTGAAATAGCCACTGCACGGGTCGGTGTCGGGGTTGGTGTCGGACGAATACGGGGACGAGGCGCCTACTCCCACGCCCTGTGTCGAGAATGGGGTGGCGCGGAGGCGGAGACATGAGGGGAGAGATCAAAGAAGCAGGATGACGAACAAGGTGGCGGCAACTAAGGCGAGGACCATCATCATCGTGTGGAGGTACAGATGGCCAAATGGGTCGTGTCTGGCAGACCGGCCTGAGGCACGACCCATTTAATAGTGTCTGGGCCAGCCCGACACGAGCGTCGTGCCGTGCTTGGGCCGTAGCCTCGACCCGTAGTGCTGGTCATGGCTGACACGATTATATTTTTTATTTTACAAAAAATCGTATATACATATGTACAATTTATATTCAATATTAAAAACACATGAACATGATATTCTATTAGTTAGATGGTTTCATCTAGTGTCTCCCACCGTTCTTCCATTAGGGCGTGGGTTCGAACCCCACCTCCTGCATCACCGCTTTTTTAACATTTTACACTAATTTAACCAAATGGCCCGACAGGCTAACATGCCGACCCGACACAGTCAGTAGGTCAGCGTGTCGTGCCTAGGCTACAGCTGTGGCCCAAGGGCTTCGGGCCCATGCAGAGCTGTCGTTTGGCCATCTATATGCGGAGGTGTGTTTTGGGCTGTGGAGGTTGGTAGCGCGTGGGGACGAGCGTGTATAGGTTAATTTGAAATAGATGTGAAGGGTTATTTGTAAAAAGATGATGCGGGATGACCGTTGAAACTGGTGCTTTAATATAGTATAGAAGTAGTAGCCACAGGCAACATTTTGTTCAATCTCACCTGCCCTCTCTTCATAATAAGCCTTTGGCCAATTTGGTGAAATGTTTACTCTTTTCCGCTTCGGAGCAGCTACAGGCGATTTCAAAGCTCCTTTTCTGTTCTATCCCCCGCCTTGTTAGGGAAGGGCCAAATAAACAAAACGAATAGCATCAAAAATCTAATTTAACCTTCTCTTGCCTCAGGCTCCGAGGGCAGTTGTTAAGGCTTTATCTTCCTTTTCACATAGATACCTAAAATCTCATTACATTTTGACTTGATGGCCTCTAGCCAATCGTCATCTGGCTCACCAAACTGTTTCCTATATCTGTACGTATACTTCAGATACACCATACCACCCTTCGTGGAAACTTGCCTAGAAGGGCTATCTTTTTTTGTTTGTGGGATCTCCCATTGACTTGTGAGAGGCCACACTCTTAAGGTTGTAACACCTCAGGTGTTAGCTATGGAATTCAACCCAACACCAGTAGAGTTAACTAAGCATACCCTATTAAACACATTATCACATGTGGGTAAGTCTAAGCAAAAGGCACCATACTTGGGAACCAAGGCCCTAATTTAGTATTGGTCCTCTTAAAAGACCTACCTTAGCCATATTATGCACATCAAAGGGGGATAAGTGCTAAAACCCTAAAGTTCCCCACCTTTTAGGAAATTGAGTACCAAAAGAAATAGAGTGAGGAAGTTATGAAAATTTCATTGTCAATACTTGGACTATTTATAAAAGTTATAGCCCAACAAATAACCTACTAAGTTAGTAAGGTAGATGCCCCAAGAGGTTTTAAAAAATTCCCCAAAAGGTCACTCAAGTGGGGGAAACAAAAGAAATTTAGATTTTTTTCCTTAGTTCATTAATCAACCTCTCTAACAAAATCCTACATGTTCCATTAGCTACAAGACTCAAACCCCCATGCCCCAATTGACAAAGTGGTTACAAAATACCTTAGGCACACCATGGGAAAAGTTAAAATTAAACCAAAATCGGTTGACATGATTTGGCATGGATTTTGTCTCGGATTTAGGCTGAGAGACAAACTGACCTTAGGAGGTAAGCAACTCCTTACTTATGGCATGAAATGCCTCGGGCCCTGCACAAACATGACAGAACATAGAGAGGGGAAGAGATCTTATAAGGGAGGTTTGCCCAAATTCGCAAAGATTTGGAGCCAATGGACGCTTGAAAACGACAACACCGAGCGTCGCCACGTGCTTGACCTCGGCTGGCAGTCGGGAGCACGCCCAACTCGCGCCCGCGAGTGCCCCATGCCATGGTCGGCCACCGCAGTGCCCCACCTGCGTCGCATGCCTACAAAGCCAACCACAACCCTCGGTTGTACTCTCCGCACTCCCCCGAGGCCATAGTCGTGCACCCTCACTGGAATTTCACTAGAGCAGGGAGCACCGCCACCTGCCATCATCGACCAAAGCCGACCACCGTGGCCCACCTTGCCCAGCTACTGTCCACCCAAACCAAACCGACCACCAGCTCCCCCTGAGTCTCGTGAAGCTTCCAAAGGCTTGAGCCAGAGTTCTACTTCACAAGAGCGGCGAAATCGACCTCGCCGAAGTCGAAACTTCGCTAGTGAACGCGGACCTGCCTTTGTTCAATTCCTTCGGTAAACCGCATCACCCACCTCCCGTGAAGCTCACTGACCGGTCGAATTAGACTCTACCACCGCTGACTAGCTAGATCATGCTCCACAGTCGAGCTTCGCCGCCTGGAGACGTGGACCGACCGACTCTGACCACCTCTGGCCAACCCAAAGGTACTGGCATGTTCGTCGTAACCTCCTGCTTTTTCTCGACCCTTCCCCTGGAACGCTACCACCAGTGTTGAGCGACACTGCCGTGTTTTCCCCTCCGGGCACTGTTTTGGCTGATAAAAACCTAGGGGGCTACAGTAAAGTCAGTGACTCAGAGTAATAGTGACAGAAGGGCATATGTGTGAGAGAAAAGGGAAAAGTTAGCTAGGAACCCCAATGCAAACCAATTTTCCATTTTCTTTTCAATTAAATAATTTAGTTACTCTACACATAACTTCAAAAATTCATAACTTGTGAAATAGTTATCCAAATTGGGTCAAACAAATTTTGTAGGTTCTATATAAAATAAACTTTAGAGCAAAAATAGAAAACCGCCCTAGTCCAGTACTATTTCTAGAAGTTTTTGTTTAATTTAGGATATTGTTTAAAGTATGGAAATAAAGGAAAAATGGTAGAACTTTTATGCTATGATCAAGAAAAAATTGTAGATGCCTAATGAACAGTGGACCCATATAAAAATGTTGAACACCCTAGTTCACCCAATTAAGTGGAGATTTACCATTGATTTATGTTTCTTCCTATTCTTTTAGAAAAATGGAAAAAGGACATAAAATGTGAAATAGCAAGCAACCCTATTTTTCTTAGAATACTTAAGTAGTGTAGCTCTAGAGAAAAATATAAAAAGTCGTAGCTTAGTAAGCAAATATAGTGCCACCTGCCCCATGAGAGAAATAGAGAAAACTTTAGAAAATTATGGAAACCTTTCCCTATAGAGAAAAAATCCCAACATTAGGAATGATTACTCTTGTCCAAAGAAAAGTTTAGAAAATTTTCCAAATCTGTTGTTTGACATTTTTCAAAACGATAGTTAAGAGCACCTTCTAGAGGAGGTAGCACACTTCACAAGTTGTTACTTTGCAAAAGAACATAATGTATTTGCTCGAAAGAAAAGGTACCATGATGCTGAACGAGAGATGCCTCCGTGTAGTGATCTTTCGATTTTTCAGACAAACGGCAAAGTCGTTGGTCCACCCAAGGCATATCACCTCAGTATGGAAGATGCCGCCAAAATCAAAGAAGTCAGTGAAGGGGCTGTTCAATGATGAACGAGAGATGCCTCCGTGTAGTGATCTTATTTTTTATGCAGAATGCCGCCAAAATCAAAGAAGTCAGTGAAGGGGCTGTTCAAGGGCCTGGGCCTTTTTCAGGGCAGTTCTTCGAGCAGTAGCAGATGTCGAGAGCTGTTGAGCGCGGTACATGGAGATGAGGTAACATATCTTGTACAAATAAATTTGTTTACATATTTACAAATAAATCTTGAGTTGTATGTACCAGGATGAGCAGCACACTGATGAGCAGCACATTGAGGAGGAGCAGCACAATGAGGCTGAGCAGCACAATGAGGAGGTGGAGCACGTGACATAGGACCAGGCCGCACAGCATCACCAGCCATGGGACCAGTGGGACCACCAGAGAGAGCAGCAACAGACATGGGACCAGTGGGGCCAACAGGGCGAACCGGCTGACAACCCGATGGATGATGGCTCAGGAGGCTCTTCAGCGACACGCACACGTCGCTCAAGAAAAAGCCACTCAGTAAAGCCTCGTCACGCGATAGAGCGAGAGGCTGATAGGACTTTAATCATGCCACATGGAGATCGGTGAGTGTAATATATTAACTTATCTCATATAACTATTATGTGTATTGTTAATGTTTTTGTGTAATGCAGGAATTGGGAGGACCTGTCTTTTGACGACAAGGGACACCACACTCAGGTTAACCTTACGTTGGGTTCTCTTTGCCGCCTTCACTACCCTGGTATAGTGAAGGTGTCAAACGGTGATACCGAGGATGAGGTGCTCGTCAGTACCTGGGACGAGTACAAGTTTAAAAAGGAACGAAACCACACCGACAGACAGGGACTTGTGCGTAATGACCTTTGGGTATGAATTCTTTATTATTTTTGTTATGTTTCTTAATATTGTAAATCTATGACTTATACCATTGTATTTTTATTCTTTATGTTGTAGCTTCGATATCGGTTGCCTGACATAGAGGATTACATGGGGCACACTAAACGTGTCTTCCAAAACAATGAAAAGAAGCTGGTGAAGGATGCCATATACTATGCGAGAATTCAGGCTACAAACCTATATTTTCAAAAGCATCCGGAAGAAGCAGGCCCCTTGAATAAAAAGGAAGGGTCCTCAAAGATATATTTGACTGAGGATCAATATCGTGAGGTTAGTATTCAATTTGTTTTACCCTTTATATTGATTGTTGTGATTGATATAATATGTAACATTGTGTGTGCAGGTGATGGTTCCATGGATGGCGCCTGTGCCTGATGCGTACTATGCTTGGTGTCGATATTGGGCTTCTGAAGGCTTTCAGAAAGCGTCAGCGCATCACAGACAATGTCGAGGAACCAATCCTAACCACAAGTTTGGCGGTGACGACATGATACGAAAAGCTAAAAGAATGGTAAGTTTGATCTAGCTATGTTGATCAGCAAATAGTACGATTGCTTATGAATGTTTTTTGTTTATACAGGAAGCTACGAGTGGCCAAAAGCCTAGTGACATTGAGGTCTATCAGGAGGGCCACAAAGGACCAGACCCGAACAACCCTGACCAGCTCTGCAGCCAGACAGCCACGGATCGGCTGGTGAGTTTTGGCACAAAAGTACAAACGTTCAAAGTATAGAAATTCCTGCATTTGTAAGGTTGTGAATGATGTATAGGCGGCATATGGGGAGGAGATGGTTCGTCACCATGGCCCTGACTTCGACTGGCGCCATGAACCGGTGGATCCCTCGGTGGTGTACGCAAGTGGTGGTGGCAAAGCGCATGGACGGTAAGCTCTAACTTATGAAATTATATGGTTGACACTAAATTGATTATGCAGTAACCACATTTTTTGAATCACTTATAGATACACACTCTTCAACGGATTCATTGACTCGTCGTCGGTGAGATCTCAGAGGATGGGTTCGTCTTCCCGTAGCTCATGCTCTCGTCGACCGAACGAGCAGGAGTTGGAGATTATGCGGATGCGTGAAGAGATGAGACAACAACGTAAATTTATGGAGGCTTGCAATGCACATAACCAAGCGACGTATCAAGTGAGTACACATAATCCGAACTCTAAATTATTATATTTCAATACAACATCTTCAATAGTAACACATATGTTTAACAGTTAATGCAGCAACAGGGCATGACAACAAATTTTCCACCGCCACCACAATGGAGCCAGTTTGCAAACACACCAGCTCCGCCACCACAGTTCAACACCCCTCCGACACATATACCTGCACCTGGAGATAGGGTACGTTTGATAAGTCTCGATTAATGTATACACTTGTATACTTTTTGATATTTGCATTTAACGTGTTGATATTTGCTAACTTGCATAGGTTACGCCCGAAGCGGGTGGTAGTGGGTCTGATCCTGCAGCAGGGACTGGATTTGTTGACTCCCTCTTCGCGTTCCCTCCTCCTGGTGGTGGTGGCGGCAGCGGTCAAAGCTCTAACCACCCAAGTGGTGGTTATCTCTAAACACTTGAACTCGTGCTCGTTATGTTTTTAACTCGTGGACGTTATGTTTGTGTAAACACTTGATCTTAACTCGTATCAGAAATGTTTGTGTATGTTATGTGACAGATTTAACCTATAATGCGTTTGTGATGTGTACGTTCATGTGGATGATATATATGTTTGTGATGTGTATGTTCATGTGGATGATATATATGTTTTGTCATATGTTTGTCTGTGGATAAATATCTAATTTGGTGTTGTTGTTGCAGAATTATAGGTTAACTCCCGTCGACCCAGTTAATCCCCGTCGGTTTGACCATAGCCGACGGGAATTAACTATTAACTTCCGTCGACCCAGTTAATCCTCGTCGGCTGCCTGGGCCGACGGGAGTAAATAATTAATAACGCCCATCGGTTGTCTTGGCCGACGGGGATTAGCCATAACTCCCACCGGCTAGTTAGTGGCTGACGGGGATTAATTATTCCCGTCAGCCGCCGACGGGAATAACCTTATCCCCGACATCTGATGCCTGTCGGCTGACAACCGACATGAATAAGCCTTAAACCGACGTGAATTACTTATTCCCGTCGGTTTAAGGCTTATTTCCGTCGGTTCCTGACCGATGGAAATTAAGTGTTTTCCTGTAGTGCATGCGGACACCGATGAAAAGAAGGAAAGGTTCCGGAGAGGCCTCAACACTAAGCTCCGGGAATTTCTCAACACTGTCTGAGACAATAGCTACAATGTGTTGGTCAACTTGGCATTCTCCCAAGAAAACGACATCTTGGCTCACCAGGCCGAGAAAAGAGGAAGGCGCCCATGATAGGATCCTCGACCCTGCCTCAATGGTTTCAGATTGTTTCTAACAATCAGAGCAGGGGACCTCGGTAGCAACCAGGACGATGGGTGATAAGGCCAGCTCAGTAGACACAGGCGCCCAACCGCCCTCAAGCCCTAGCTCAAAGGAACAACTAACCTCAGCAGCAGCCACAACAGTATCGCTAGGGCAATGGAAACAAATGCTACACTTGCGGCAACACATGCCATTACGCCAAGGACTACCCTCGGAACCAACCAAGACATGGACCAATTGTAGCTCACAACAAGGCCAAGAAATAGAAAGTGCAAGTCAAGCAGGGGAGACTGAACTTCACTACCTTAGAGGACCTTCCAGAAGGAGCACCCGTCATGACCGGTACCTTTTCAGTTCTTAATTGGCCTGCAATAATTCTGTTTGATTCTAGTGCATCGCATAGTTTAATTGGTGCAAAATTTTGCGTCAAATGTTAATTGCCTTTTTACCATACCAAGGGAGCCTATATGATAGCTACGCCAGGGCAAGGTTGCAACCTACTAGCTAAACCGTAATGTACCTATCCAGTTGGGGAGCAATATTTTCAAAACCACCCTCCTGATTATGAGATTGGAAAGTGTAGACATTATCTTGGGAAAAGACTGGATGATCCAACACCATGTTCTACTAAATGTAGTCGCACGAGCCCTTAAGATCCATTCCCCAACCTTTGGAGAACTAACATTGTACTTGCCTAGCCAAGGGAGTACTCGGTCGTGTGAATATTTAATGGTAGAACTGTCCTTGGAGAAGATTCCAGTGGTCTGTGAATATGCCGATGTTTTCAAAAATGACTTGCCTGTTATGCCATTAGACCGAGACATAGAGTTTACATAGAACTGCAACCGGGTACCACACCTATCTCTAAGAGACCCTATAGAATGCAACCAGTCGAACTAACATAATTGAAGAAACAATTGCAAGAATTGCTGGATAAGGGATTCATCCGCCCAAGCACTTCACCTTAGAGATGTCCAGCCTTGTTCATGAAGAAGAAGGATGAAAGTCTAAGGTTGTGCATAGATTACTACCCTCTCAATGCGGTAACTATTAAGAACAAGTATCCTTTGCCTCGTATTGATGTTCTTTTTATCAATTAGTTGGAGCCAAAGTGTTTTCCAAGATACATCTTCGCTTCGGCTATCATCAAATTAAGATCCGGATATAAAGCCCAAAATTTGTATAAGAGAAAAAGAAATAATAAAATAAATAAATATATTTACAAGTGGGTGTTTTGGGATTATGGAACCTTTGGAGATTATTTGGTTTTCTTTTCCTTGTGCATATTCAATTAATGAGATTATATTGGTCAAATAACAAAGAAATAAATACAGAAATGTGCATTCCATGCTGGGTTCTTGTATTTTTTCATTTGTATTCAAATTTATGAGACATGTTTAAGTTTGAAAACTAAAATTTAGAACTGGAAACAGAAATAAGAAAAATAAAAGAAAACAGAAAACCGCACCTTGGGCCAAATCCACTGCTCCCGGCCCATCTCCACTCCTCATCCCGCGCGGCCCATCTTCTCTACGCGCTCGCGCCAGCTGACTGATGGGGCCCACTTTGCATCCACTTAGCCGCACGCACTACACGCCTTCTCACTGCTTGGCGGGGCCCGCTCATTAGATGCTCAACAGCACAACGCAAGCACCCGCGCCTTAAGCCGCCGTTCCGTGGGTCCCACCGGGTCAACACCTTCGTCCCGTTCGCAACCCTGTGCCAACAGCTTTGTGAGTTCTGCGGTGGCCGTAACAGCTGCACCCGCGGACTCTGTGCCTTAGCTATATACGCCCAGCCGCCATCCTTGCCCCTCCCATATCCTCGTGTGGTGCCGCATCGAGAACCCTATAGTGATCAGTGAGAGAATTTGTCACCGAACCCTGTTAGGGCTTGTTCGGTTATTTCCAATACACATGGATTGGATGGGATTGGAAAAAATTGAGAAGAAGTTTGACTTGTTTGGGATTCAAACCCATCCAATCCCACTCAATCCACATGGATTGAGAGCTAACCGAACAAGCACTTAAGCACCGTGGATCCATGCGCCATCACGGGTAGCTCTCCTGCTGGGTTGCCGGGGCCTTGGTGGTGGGTCTGAGGGATTCGACAGAACCCGAGGAGCGTTTCTGTATACCTGTAAGCCGAGGAAGCCGGGGGAAAACGAGCAATTTCTCGCCGTCGTGCACACCGGCGCAGGAACCGCTTCATCACATGGTCAGACCCTCCCGTCGCTTGATCTGTGGTGAGAAACCATACAAGTTGTTTGCCATGTCCTTCTCCTTGCGTAGGATTCGGTTTCAAGTTTGAGGCATTGGGAACACCAACACGCGGTACTCCGGCGTGGTTGCACGGAACAGAGGGGCGACGCCGCTGTCCTAGCATTGGAGGTGGTGGAAGAATGGGCGCGGGCCGTCCGATCCGTGTGAACGCTCATGATTAGAAGTCTGGTACCCTTTGTGGGATTTAATCGGGGGCATTGGCGCTTGATCGGGTGGCCGATCCATGTCGTGCGTCGTGGTCGTTGGATCTGGCGCCCGCGGCTCCGATCTAAACTAATTCATCCCTTCGGGCAAGTCTAATCTAGGCCATTAGTATTAGATCGAATGGTCGAGATCTATTCATACCTCTTTGGCCGTGGTTTATTTCTAAAAGATCCCCTGTTCTTATTTATAATCAACCCGCAGTCCAAGGTACTGTTAGAATAATTGTAGAAAGGCCCTAAAAATATGATTTGGACCCTGTGCATTCTGGTATTAGTGTCCGCAGTCCATAACCATTAGAATTAATCAGAACTAAATCAGAAAGTGACTTTTAGTATAAAAATAATTTCAGAAACTTGTTTAATTCATATTTAATTCACTTTAACTCCTTTCTGATCCATTCCAGTTGCATTAATCTCATATTAATATTGTTTATCATCTAGTAACCTTGTATTACCATGACACCTATATCTTGTATCTCCTTCGCTTTATAGTAGACACTTAAATCTTCGAAAAATCATAACTTTATAACCGTAACTCCGAATTTAGTGGTTCTCAAACCTAGGATCTCGTCGTGATGCGTAGAACATTATTATGTAGTTTGTTCTTATGTTCTTATGCATAGAATTTAGTGGTTCTTATGTTTGTTCCGTTCCATGGCCGTCGTCGAGCTTCTGCCGCGTCCGTTGCCTAGGTGAGCTCCGCCTCTTCGCCAGCAACGCGGGACACCACCTGGTTTGCCCCAACCCCTCTATTTCGCCTAGTCCGTACTCACCGGCTTTCTTCCCGCGCAGCCGAAGCTCCGCCGCCGTCGACCCAAGGCCTCCCTACGTCCCCGCCGTTGCTAAAGCGCTCTAGAGTTCCCTCTCGAGGAGAGCAACTCCCCCACGCCCTTAATCTCCTGTGTACTGCCATGTAATCCGCGCAATTGCTCGCCGGAGCAAGTCTACGCCAACGCTAGGCCACATCGCCATAGACCGCCACTCTCCGGCGACACCACGTCGGTGTCGTGCCCACGACCGAGTCTGTCGTGCCATCCCAAACCTTCATGTGCCCTTCCCAGCGCCCCGTGGCCCCAGCGTGCACGTGCCCTCGTCTCCGCAAACCTTTAAAGCAGGCACGAGCGGTGCCACTGCTGGCAGTCATGGAACCCTGGTCGTGCTTGTCGTTGGATCTCGGGCGTCCATCCAAGATCGGGCGGCCTATGTTTAATTAGACTAGATCTAATCTTAACCATCTGTTTCAGATCTGGCCGCTCGAGTGTGTCTGCCCTCGCCCGTGCTCCTGCCATCGGGCCCGGTTTGTCATCCCCACTAACCCTAGGTCGCTGTCTTCACTGGCCCACCTGTTAGCCACGCTCGCCCGTCCACGCGCGCGCGCTCGCCCGTGGGATCTGATCTCGGCCGTTCGTTCGTGATCATGCGGTCGAGATAGCCTGATACCCCTTCTCGTTTAGTTTTGTTAAAGAGACCCCTGGTTTTCTAAAAATCAACCAACCGTCCCTGGTTTTCGCGCGCAGGCCCCTGTATTCTTGCAGATAGAACCCTAGGCTTTTATTTAATCACAGAATTAGACCTAATTTAGGGTTTTAAATTCCAAAACTTTTGCATATGAACTCCAAATTGAGTGATTCATATTGCAAAACGGTCATGGGATTATTGTCTATCTGTTAAAATTAAGATCAATCACTATTTGCACATTCTAATTTTATGACTAGACTATAGATTAGTTTAGGTAATGGTTTTTTTATTAAATAGGAAAAATAAAAAGGAAACCCCCAATGGTAATTAGATGTTTAACTTTGTAATATTAATAATATGTATTGTATGAATCTATCCCTGGTATAATTTTTGTGTCTCATTAAAATAAGTGGAATCTAATTATGTAGTCTATGGAGATAGACAACACTTATAGAATCACAAACTTCTAAGTGTGCTAGTTCAAACTAGAACCCAAGTTACCTCTTGAGTTTATACTGTTCTTTTGAGGTGTGTTCACTTGTTGGTGCATGTTTGGTGTATTGTTCAATTGTCTTTATCCAAATGTATTGAATACATGATTGCTCTATTTAGACAATGAGCAGCCCGTGGTTCCTGAATGTGTTGCCGAAGGTCTTCCTGAGCAACAACCTGGTGAAGGCAAGTGTCCTCTGACCTACTATGTCCTACTTACTTTATAATTCACCGTCCCGCATTACTTTATTGAAACCTAAGGATTGACTAATCTGTATTCATGTTGTCCTTGTTACCATTTTAGGTTATTATGGTTAGCATTATGATATTGCTTTACTTTAATCAATGAACATGATGTGAATATTTATGATACGATGGTGTTATCCCGATGATGATCTTGTGATACTTTAGGGGACTCAGACTGTTTCCTAAGTACCTCTCCGTAAGGACCTGTTCGTTGAGTGACCACCCGGGGTAACAGTGCAACCATGAGGGTTGATTGGGACGCCCTTAGCTAAATAATTAGATGAATCTGGGGTGTAGTTGGCTTTGCCGAAGGGCCGTCAAAGGGGGTCGGGGCATAGTGCTCGCTCTGCTAAGGGTCGGTGCCGAGGTTCATTCGATTTGGTTTTGTTAGTCATCCACCTTAGGTAGGGGTACTATGTTTGTACAACTGGCAAAACCTAACGAGCAGCTATGCACCAGGGGAGTCTTTGTAAAGGCTACATAGTGAGACCCTGGCAGGTCACTTTGGTTGGGATCAATGGGGAGTCATGATCTCCGGGCAAAACAGGAATCACGACTTGGGGGTAAAGTGTGCAACCTCTGCAGAGTGTTAGAAACTGGTATATCAGTCGTGCTCATGGTTAGGAGCAGCCTTGGATCCTCTTTGATTAGAAGAACTCTGGATACTTTTATGATGATGATTAATATTGATGGTTATAACTCTGATCTCTGATATTTCCTCTTGGAGGGAGTACTTTTGAGAAATAACTGGGTTTATTAGTAAAACTTGAGTATACTGGTAGTAATAAATACTTGACCAATTAAAAGCAACTACTTAACCTTAACTCCACATATAGTTAGTCCACTTTAGCCAAACGGGACATTTGCTGAGTACGTTGACGTGTACTCACCCTTGCTTTAAAAACCACCCCACCCCAGGTTGTCCCCACTATATTCAGTGCTCAGGAGGAGATGCGGGCAAGATGGAGGACTTTGAGAAGTTCCAGGACTACGATGAGTTCTAGTTGTGTTAGTGGAAAATCCCCAGTCAGCTGCCTGTGAAGGCCTTATCTCGATGTTTCGTTATTCCACACTTTGATAATATTAATGACTATGTTAAGTAATGACACTGTGGATGTCTTGAACTTCTTGATGTAATAAAGTACCTTTCCGCTATTTACTTTGAGCAATGTGTGATGATGTCCAATTATGTAATCGTTGTGTACGTGAGTTTCTGATCCTGGCACGTACATGGTTCACATTTGGTTTGCCTTCTAAAAACGGGTGTGACATAGTGGTATCAAAGCCTTGTTGACTGTAGGACTGCTAACCTAGACTAGAATGGTCGCCCTAAGGACTATAGACCCCTACTCTTACCTTGACCTTTGGTGTCACTTCAAAAGTTGGTCATCTTGACCAACTCTATGTTATATTACTATCTATATACTAATCTCACAAAATTTTTATCTCACTTTGCTTTTGTTTACTAGCTGGTCATATAGTTCTACTCTCACTCTTATGCTTTAAATATCTTTTTGTCACAGCCGGCTTTAAGGAACAAAGTCGGGTGCATCTCATACATGCGCCAAAGAAGACAACATATACAATAACAGAGTGTATAGAGATAAATGTCACAATAATCAGAGTACTTATTACATAGCGGAAGAATTATAAAAATAAAAGATAAATATAAAACAAACTAAGGATCGTCCTTGGCGCAATAAAGTCAACTGGGAGACGCCACCTAGATCGAATCGAACTCCTCGTTATGCGGCTCCTCTTGAACCACTTGTTCTTCTCCTATGGGGGGTGTGAGACAGCAAGGGTGAGCTCACACATGTTCATCGCTCAACAAGTTGTGGGGAATAATGTGGCATGAACTCACCAAAGGTGGGAGTTCATGTGATGTGTAAGGCTGATCAACAATGGGGGTTAAAGCTGAGCATTGCTTTTAAGTAGTTGGTCAAAATTTTATTAGCAGTTACTAAATGTAAGTAAATACCAAACCTTAATAAAAGTAATAGAACAAAATTAATAATAAACCCATGCAATGCATATGACAAATTGAATTTAAGTTCCATAATTTAATCATCAGAGAGTCCTGAGCTGCTCATGACCGTGAGCTCGGCTAGTATACCAGTTTTACACTCTGCAGAGGTTGTACCCTTTACCCACAAGTCGTGTATCCCATGTTGCCAGGGTTAGCTAGACCTTTAGACACTACCGAGGTGAATGGCTAGAGATCCACTACGAGGCCTTTACAAAGTTCCACTAGCTTCTGAAAACCCGCTACAGTTTATGGGAAGAGCACTTGCAAGAATCCCCCGTCTGACCGCCATCGCAGCTAAATCAACCCGAGAACCTCCTTGCATGCAACTCCCCTACTGCCCTTGCCCCTTTCGGGTAAGGTAGTTGTTGGGTTTATGCTTCGTCGCTGAAGGTCTTATAGAAAGAAGTGGTCCTCGGCTGAAGCTGTTAGCATAAGATAGCCGAAGGGTCCTCTTCGTGAAGCTTCGGCATTACAAACCGACTTAAACATAGAATGACCTTTTAGTCCATAAAGGTCTAAGTCAATGTTGTAAGCTTTTATAAGGGGCATACTTGTAATTCCTCACAGGCTGCGTCCTGTGCCTATAAATAGTGAACAGTATTCCGTTACTGTTCACGCATTCTAGTAGTTGCAATCGCATCTTTCGGAATCCAACCTTTTGCCAAGGCAGAGGTATTATTGTATTCAATAACTCAATAAGTAAATATGATGTAATTCGTCTATGATTTATTTATCCCTTTTATACCTTTTATTTTATGTTATCTTATAATTTCTACTGAAATTTTATTACGAAGATTTAAGCTTCGTAATTATGCTCTTATCAGCCTTCGTCCAAGGCTCATTATCCTCAAAGGAATAATGTTTCATGGACGAAGGGTGTTGACATTTAACACTCTATGTTGCCTTGTTCTTAATTCATAGCATTTGAGAACAAGTCCCCAACATTGGCGCCCACCTCCGGTGAACTCACTTCCACTTTTCGAGCTGATGGCTTCGTTCAACGATCAAGCTGGAGCTGCTTCGGACTCGAAGCTGGTGCTCCCAATCACAGGTGGTTCGTCCTCAGAGCCAGCTAACAAGAAACAAAAGAAGGAAGCACAGAGAAGGGTACAGCATGTTGGAGTGCAAGGACCCTTCATCAAGTCAAGATGGTCTCACATTCCTATTACCTTCTCCCAAGAGGACCTTCAGCTCAAGGATTACCCACACAACGATGCCATGGTTATCTCTTGTGTTATCAAAGGATTTCTGGTCCACAATGTCTTGGTCGACACAGGCAGTGCAGCTGACATCATATTTGCTAAGGCCTTCAGACAAATGCAAGAGCCAGAAGATAAGATTCATGATGCTACACATCCTCTCTGTGGCTTCGGAGGAAGACAAATTGTAGCACTGGGTAAGATTACCATGTCAGTGACCTTCGGGTTCATCAACAACACTAGAACTGAGCAAGTTGTGTTTGACATTGTTGACATGGAATACCCTTACAATGCAATTATTGGTCGTGGCACCCTCGATGCTTTTGAAGCAATTCTTCACCCTGCCTATCTTTGCATGAAGATACCTTCGGATCAAGGACCCATCGCTATTCATGGAAGCCAGGAAGCTGCCAGAAGGGCCGAAGGAAACTGGACTGATTCAAAAGCAATCCATAACATAGATGGAGCTGAAGCTTGCGAACAATACAAATTCAGAAGGGAGAAAGCAGCTTCAGCAGATCAGCCGAAGCCCATGCTCTTATGTGAGGATATAGCAGAGCAGAAGGTGTTGTTGGGCTCTCAGTTATCCGAAGCACAAGAGAAAACCTTGATAAGGTTTTTGTTCAACAACAAAGATGTTTTTGCATGGTCAGCCAATGATCTCTGCGGAGTTAATAGGGATGTTATTGAGCATTCGCTCAATGTCGATCCATCCTTCAGACCCAGAAAGCAAAGGCTTCGGAAAATGTCAGATGATAAGGCCGAAGGTGCTCGCAATGAAGTCAAAAGACTCCTCAGTGCAGGAGTTATCAGAGAAGTAAAGTACCCAGAATGGTTAGCTAATACTGTTATGGTAAAAAAGGCCAATGGCAAGTGGCGAATGTGTATCGATTTTACAGATCTTAACAAGGCTTGTCCGAAGGATGAATTCCCATTGCCAAGGATAGACTCTTTAGTTGATGCAGCAGCTTCTTCAGAGCTCATGAGTCTGTTAGACTGTTATTCAGGCTATCATCAAATCTGGATGAAGAAGGAAGATGAGCCAAAGACTAGCTTCATAACTCCAAGTGGCACATATTGTTATCTTCGGATGCCTGAGGGGCTCAAAAACGCTGGAGGAAGTTTCAGCAGAATGACTGCGAAGGTTCTCCAGTCTCAGATAGGCAGAAATGTGCTAACTTATGTTGATGACATCATTGTAAAAAGCACGAAGCAGGAGAATCATATTGCTGACTTGCAGGAGACCTTCGCCAGTTTCAGACAAGCTGGTTTAAAGTTGAATCCGGAAAAATGCGTCTTCGGAGTAAAGAAGGGGAAATTTCTAGGATGCTTGGTTTCAACAAAGGGAATTGAAGCTAATCCAAGTAAGATTGAAGCTATACTTCGGATGGAGCCACCAACTACAAAGAAGGGGGCTCAAAGATTGACAGGAAGGTTGGCATCTCTCAATAGATTCATATCCAGATCAGCAGAGAGAAACTTACCATTCTTCGAAGTGCTGAAATCAGCCGAACTCTTTCAATGGGGACCAATTCAGCAGAAGGCCTTCGAAGAGCTGAAGCAGTATTTAATAGATCTAACAACATTGACTCCACCAATGCCAGGGGCTCCTTTGTTATTATATGTGGCAGCTTCGCACTCAGCGGTAAGTGCAGCGCTTGTCCAGGAGAAGCTTGATGGTCAAGTCAAGAGGCAGGCCCCAATATATTTTGTATCCGAGGTTCTTAGTTTATCAAAGAAAAATTATACAGAGTTGGAGAAGGTACTGTATGCTATCTTGATGGCCTCCAGGAAGCTTCGGCATTATTTCCAAGCTTACAACATAATTGTTCCTTCTTCACAACCTCTCAAGGATATTATGAGGAACCGAGAAGCTACTGGAAGGATTGGAAAATGGGCTGCAGAGCTCAATGAATTTTGTATTGAATATGTTCATAGATCTTCGATTCAGTCCCAGGCGTTGGCAGACTTCATTGCTGACTGGACGCCAGGGGCTCAGGAGGAAGAAACGAATAAAGACAACGAAGCATGGACAGTGTTTTGTGATGGATCTTGGGGAACCTTCGGAGCGGGAGCGGCTGCTGTGTTGGTTTCACCTTCCAAAGTCAAAACTTGTTATGCGGCAAAACTTGATTTTAGTTGCACAAATAACATTGCCGAGTACGAAGCATTGCTTCTAGGTCTTCGGAAGTTAAAAGCAATGGGAATCAGAAGAGCCATACTTAAAACTGATTCCCAGGTTGTTTCGGGTCATATTGACAAGAGTTGCAAGGCTAAGGATCCGAAGCTTGAAAAATATCTGGATATGGTTCGAAGAGTTGAAGCTTCCTTCGAAGGGTTTTCTATCAAAAATATCCCTCGAGGACAAAATGAGCATGCTGATTTGCTAGCTAAGTCAGCAGCACATGGGCTGCCCTTACCTTCGGATGTGTTCTTCGAAACAATAAAAGCACCTTCGGTGGAACTTCTTGAAAGAGCAGTCCTCAACATATCTCCTGTTTATAGCGAGGATTGGAGAACTGAGATCATCTCTTACCTTCAGGGAAAATTCCTTTCAGATGACGAAGCTTATAACAGGAGGATAGAGGCAAGAGCTCGTCCATATGTCATGATAGAAGGAGAGTTGTACAAGCATGGAGTTTGTGCTCCGCTACTCAAGTGTTTATCCAGAACCGAAGGTATAGAGTTGATGAAAGAAATACATGCAGGCCTCTGTGGATCTCACATTGGATCCAGGCCATTACTTGGAAAAATTTTCCGCCAAGGATTTTATTGGCCGAAGGTGGCTTCGGATGCAGCGGAATTAGTTCAAAAGTGCGAAGGTTGTCAGAAATGTGCACGAGATCAAAAACAACCTTCGTCCCTAACACAACTCATACAACCCATTTGGCCATTGCAAAGGTGGGGCCTTGACTTGTTAGGTCCGTTACCACCGGCCCAAGGGAACCTAAGATATGTTGTAGTGGCGGTGGAATATTTTTCTAAATGGATTGAGGCAAAGCCTTTAGCTACAATAACTTCGGCCACCGTCCAAAAGTTTTTCTGGCAGAATATTGTTTGTCGTTTCGGGGTACCAAAGGCTATCACTATGGATAATGGAACACAGTTTGACTCCGAAGCTTTTAGGGATTTCTGTGATCAAATTGGTACGAAGATCCATTTTGCATCAGTCAGACATCCGGAGTCAAATGGACTCGTTGAAAGAGCCAATGGCATTATAATGACAGGAATAATGAAGTCAATCTTCAATCATCCAAGGGGAAAGTGGCCAGATCAGTTAACCAAAGTGGTGTGGAGCCATAATACAACAACATCAAGGTCTACAGGCTTTACCCCATTCAAGTTATTATTCGGTGACGAAGCAATAACTCCAGAAGAAGCTAAAACCGGATCAATAAGGGTAATAGCTTCGGCAGCATCAGGCTCCGAAGCTGATTATTCTGTGGAAAAAGATGCTTTAGAAGGGATCAGGTTGCAAGCCGTGGAAAACATCAACAAATATCAAGCCGAAACAATTAAATGGCGAGATAGAAAGGTTCGGCTAAAGAATATTGAGCCAGGACACTTGGTGCTTCGGAGAGTGGCCAACCCAGAAACAGTGGGCAAGTTACAGTTGAAATGGGATGGACCTTTCTTAGTAGCATCTTCGTCAAGACCCGGTTCATACAGATTAAAGGATATGGACGGCAACGACATTCCTAGATCTTGGAATGCGGATGAGCTTCGGCGATATTATGTATAATTCGATGTAATTTTTCATATTTTTTATTTTTCTTTCATGGCACCCTTTTCCTTTCCGAAGGGGGAGAAAGGTTTTTAATGGGGCCATCACGTGTAATTTCCTTTTTTAGTTCTATAAGAGCAAAATCCCCCAAGGAATGTAAATGTAAAAGCTGAGAACGCACCATCGAGTGCCAAAAAGTAAAGGCGAAGAAGCTCCAAAGTCGTTCCTAAGGGAATGCAGAGCTTACAGCGAAAGTCAACGCTGATTCTGCCAAAAGTAAAGGCGAAGAAGCTCCAAAGTCGTTCCTAAGGGAATGCAGAGCTTACAGCGAAAAGTCAACGCTGATTCCGCCAAAAGTAAAGGCGAAGAAGCTCCAAAGTCGTTCCTAAGGGAATGCAGAGCTGAGGTGTGATTGTTTTTAAGAAAATAATGGCTATGAATATGGCTTCGGATACGTGTTTGGCCATTCATTTGCACATCACATTACATCATAGCATTTGCATTCATAAACATTCATCTAGGCATATGTAGGATAATCATCTTCATGGCATAAATGGTTGCTTCGGCAAAAAGAGGAAAAAGAAGGGGAAGAAAGAGCTTCGTGCACAAAAAAGAGAGCTTCGGAAAAAAGGAAAATGTTGTTTTCTATGCTTCGCTGCGTACGAAAAGAAGGGAAGGTGTTTTTTCGCCTTCGGCTCAAAAGAAAATTTCGTCCACATCAAAGCATTTCTCATACATCAATGGAAGGATAAGGATATATAGCAAGGTATGAACAGAATTCATTAAAGATAAGTTGTAGTTACATTTACAAAAGTTATCTCAAAAGTTTCTCAAGTACTGTCTACAGTCTGCTATCTAATCTCCAAGGAGCTTCGGCCTCGGCGTCATTTTTGATCATCGGCTTCGGCTTCGTCATCCTACATGAATAAGGTCGTTGTAAGTCAAAATCAAGCTTACAGGAAAAGGTAAGCACAAGGTATGGTTTCTTACTGGTTCAAGGTGGCTACGAGCTTCGTCTCCAGCCTTTTCTCGCCCACCTTTTGTCCATATCATTTTTACAAATCTATTCGAGATACTTCGGGCGAGATCAGGAATGTCATCCAGGATTGATGGTGATAAAGTGAAATTTGGCCTATTGACAATCTTTCCATGATCGCAGCCAGCCTTCAGGAAAGCTGCAGCAGTGCCTCGAGAAGCCACCCAGGCACAGAAGTCACCATGCCCAGCTATGACTTCGTCGAGCTCGTCAATCTCCCCCTCAATATGTTCGAAGGTTTTCGGTAGATCTTCAGCTGAAGGGGTGAATTTTTCACTGCTGGCTCCAACTGAGTAAAAAATCTTTCTTAATCGTTGAATGCACTTGTTGCTAAATTCCAAGCATTTTTCTTGAAGACTTGTCAGTAGTTTTCTCAAATCTGAATTTTGTTGAGCTTCGGCTTCAAGTTTTGCATTAAGATCTTGTTTTTCTCGTTCGAACTGCTCAGACTGGCGGAGAAGCTTCGTGTTCAGTTCTGATATTTTTGCTTCAGCTTCCGCCAATAAACCTTCGGTTGCATGGAGCTCAAAGTTCTTTTTCTCGAAAGCATCTGATTGCTCCTTTATTCTGCTTTCCAAATTTTCAATTATAACTTCGTGCTTCTTATCTTCAAAATCTTGCTGCATTTGCAAGGCTTTGCTCAACAGCATGCTCTGCACGAAAACAACCTTCATCAGACATGTTTTTATTATTAGAAACAATAAAAGTTAAGGGACAAGTAGTTCACCTTGAAGTTGGAATAAAATAAACTACCAACGACATGTTGTCGTCGGTAGCGGCTGATGTCTGTTTCTAGCTTCGGGAAGCCGATACTCTTGGACAGAGTACTGATAACTTTGGCTCCTGTTTGATCTCGAATACAATTTAATCTTTCATCATCAACGCCTCCGAAGAGGAGTGCCCCAGGTTTGTATCCACAGGATTTGGCATACTCTCTAAGCTCTTCTATTTCAGCTTTTGATAGTTGTTCTCCAACTAAATTCTGGAACATGAAGGCTTCGTTTTCTGAAGTTTCATCAGCAATTTCTTTTCCTTTCCCCGACGCTGCGGTCACGGCCTCTTCGGCGGCGGTGGTAGCTTCTTCTGCAGCCATGTCTACAAGTATTTGATCAATGTGTTCAATTGTGCTCTCCAGGTTCAAATCTTCAGCTGAGGCAGCTTCGGCAGCTGCGGTCTCCGAAGGTGCAATTTCAATATCTGTCCCCTCTGCAGCCGCTGGTGTTTTCTGGGCTGAAGCTCTTGGCGGCGTCTTGTCAATTACTTTTGTCACAGTGATAATTCTTTGTCTCTTTGCTTTGATTATTTTCTTCGGATTTTCGGGCTCCTTGTCCTTCTGAAAAAACTTTGTCAGTTGGGGCCCCAGTGGACTTAGCTTCGCAGGTAAGGATTCAGTCATTACCTTCAGAATTTCCTCAACATCAGCGACAGAGGGTGATGCGGGGATTTCTTCTTCGTCGGATATTTTACGCTTCGGAGAAGATGCTTTTTTCCTCTTCGGAATTTTCTTCTTTGGTAGTTCTTTTTTATCTTCATTCAAGGCTTCAGATATCCTTTTCCTTTTTTGGCCTCCGGCACCTTTGTTCAGATTTTCATAATCAGGGTATTCGAAACCCAGGGCGTCCAGCACTCGGTTTAGTCTTCGCTTCGGACGGGTGCCGAAGGCTGCGGTCATCAACTGATCTTCTTTTTTAGAATAATTGCCAAGTATTTCATTGCACATCGCTTCAATCGTATCCAGCCACTCTTGGCAAGGTGTTTTAAAGTATTTCTTAAACTTGAAGTAGTAAGGTAAACGTACAAGTTCACCTTCTTTCTTTTCCCCCTGTAGCTTCGGCATTTCCCATTCTTTTAAACTGGGAAAAACTTTGAAGGCCAAAAACTCCTGAACCAGGTCCCTTGTGCTGATATGCTCTGCAATAATTCTGAATTCATTCATTGCTTTTTGTGTTGGACCTTCGGGTGTCATATTGCAGCGAGGTCGGGTTTCTCCGAAGATTAATTCGAGTGGACTTTGCACAAGCTTTTCCTTGTCGTCATCAACCTTGACATAGAACCACTCTGATTTCCAGCCTGCTGCCCATTTGCTTCGGTAACTAATTACAGGAAACTTTGTAGTTTTCCGATAGGCGAAGTTATAACAACCAAAATTGTCGTGCAATCCATCTTTTCTAGCCTTCGTTTGATAATGCAACTCGTGAACCCGGCAAAAGCTGTCCGCAAATGGTTCCACTGCTTGGCTTCGGAGTGCCCAGATATAAACAATAAGCCTAACGATAGCGTTAGGGGTCAGCTGATGAAAATAGATACCGAACCTATTCAGTACCTCTGTAATAATCCCATGTAGGGGGAACCTTAATCCAGCCTTTAGAAAGCTTTTGAAAATAACAATTTCATCCTTCTCCGGTTTTGGGGTAGTCTCTTCTCCCCCGAAGCGCAATAGCTTCTTCTGATTTTCAGTAAAAAAGCCCGATTTTACCATCTTGGACAGATCGGCCTTCGAAACAGTAGATTTCCCAAAGTCCAAGTGGCTGGGTTTGCTTGGCATGGCAATACGATAGTCATCTTCGGGATCAGTTTCCTCAATATCTTCTTCCTCTGCTTCAGCGATTGCTTGTTCTGCATCATCACTAGGAATCTTTTCCGAAGTCACTAGCCCGGATTGTTGCATGGCTTCGGAGATAGGGACAGTCTCCGAAGCTTCAGTTTCGTCCCCCTCACGTTCAACCCTGGCGGTAGAACGGACTCTGGCCATTTAATTATGAACTTGTAAAACTTTAATACTTTCTTCCTCCGAAGCAGGTTTCAAGCTGGAGCTTCGTTCGATTCCGACAGACAAGCTTCGGCGACGGTTAAAAATTTTGGCAGCAAAACAGTGCAAATAGCAATGAATGCTGTGGTAACTTCACACCTACTCGTCTGTTTATATAGTGCTGCAGGTAAGAAGGCGAAGCGCCAGAATTTTTACACCAGGCGGACACCCGCTCGCACTCGCTGCGTGGTGGACCGCAGAGACCGAACAGTAACTCTGCAAGGTGGGGCCGCTACACGCTGGGAGATTGAATCGTTTCTCGACAACGAGCTCAGGGAAGGTGTTTTTTAGACCTTCGGCGCTCCGAAGCTTAAGAGACTTTTTTCACGGATCAAGCTCGTTACGAAAAACGATCTAGCACCGCGAAAGGGGCTACTGTTGGGTCTATGCTTCGTCGCCGAAGGTCTTATAGAAAGAAGTGGTCCTCGGCTGAAGCTGTTAGCATAAGATAGCCGAAGGGTCCTCTTCGTGAAGCTTCGGCATTACAAACCGACTTAAACATAGAATGACCTTTTAGTCCATAAAGGTCTGAGTCAATGTTGTAAGCTTTTATAAGGGGCATACTTGTAATTCCTCACAAGCTGCGTCCTGTGCCTATAAATAGTGAACAGTATTCCGTTACTGTTCACACATTCTAGTAGTTGCAATCGCATCTTTCGGAATCCAACCTTTTGCCAAGGCAGAGGTATTATTGTATTCAATAACTCAATAAGTAAATATGATGTAATTCGTCTATGATTTATTTATCCCTTTTATACCTTTTATTTTATGTTATCTTATAATTTCTACTGAAATTTTATTACGAAGATTTAAGCTTCGTAATTATGCTCTTATCAGCCTTCGTCCAAGGCTCATTATCCTCAAAGGAATAATGTTTCATGGACGAAGGGTGTTGACATTTAACACTCTATGTTGCCTTGTTCTTAATTCATAGCATTTGAGAACAAGTCCCCAACAGTAGTCTTCGACTAGCTTTTTTAATTAGTCAGCCAAGGGCGTCCCATTAAACCCTTGTGGTGGCACAAGCTAAGCTCTATGTTCCAATTACATTAATGATCTTGACATGAACATAAATAGAATAACAACAAGAATTGGAACATAGATGTAATAAATTATTATCCCAAAACCATGTAAAGCAATAGCAAACTACCCAAGTGATTCAGGGGTAAACAAGGTAATGAGATAAATAATCTAGGGTGACCTATTGGGTCTCATCAAAATTAAACCTATGCATGAATAAGTGATATTAAAGAAAATTATTGGGTAAAAAGTGGTCAAGGGCACAACTTGCCTGGCACTTGAGATTCCAGTTACCAGGGTGATTCTTCAGATCCTCGTGACCTCGCGCTAGTCGTAGCAATACAAACAAACATGGTATAGACAAAATTAACATCACACCAAACATAAGAACATACTGCATAATAATGATCTACGCGATGCTACGAGATCGTGGGATCGAGAACTACTAAAATCAGAGTTATGGTTATAAAGATACGATTTTCTGAAGCATTAGATGATCAAATAATGAAAATATATATTATATGTTAATTAATATAAATCATGTGAGAAAAGATTACAAATAAATAGCTAATTCAACTTTAAACTAAGTTATAACTTGATTAGAGATCATATTTTAGTCGGATTATATTTATGATAGATTAACTTTGATTGGAGAGATTAATCTACCTAACATAGGTTAAATAAATATTATTTATAAAAAAGCGTGACATGGTATAAATAATGTTGTTACTACATGGTACATATTTATATGAAGCTAACATAACTGGAACGGACATGAATCGGACGTCTTACGCAAAAGTTAAAGTGCATTTATTAATAAACCGTGGGTTCAAACGCTCATTGGCCAAAAACGAGCCACAAAGAGGGCCACAGAGTTTGTAGCCACAGAGGACCGACGTGGGGTGATGCGTGTGCAGGGGAAACATTCAGCGGGGTCCACATGTTGATTTTCTTCCAGACGTGAGGGCGTGAGGCAAAGGAATCTGCATGCAACATGCAGGTGGGGCCATGGGTGGTTTTCATTTTCTATTTGCATGTGGCCAAGAGATTTGTGCGTTTTGTCTGTGTGCATGTGGGTGGGGTCCATGCATGGTTTCCTCTTCTCTGTTGTATATTCGCATGACGCTGAGAAAAATGAAAAAATGAATCGTGCGTGGGTGTTGCATGCCGAATGCGGGTGGGGTCCACACGATGGTTCTCTTCCCTCTCTGCAAGTCTGCATCTTTCTCCTACCGCCGAACGCCCAGGTCTGCGGCGCCTTCTTCTACCCCCGGTCCTCTCTCTCTCCTATTTCTTTCCTCTGCTAATCCGCCGCGGTAGAACGCCATGCACACGGCAGTGAGCGGTTTCGAGCTCGCTATTAGAGCCCTAACTATCGTACGGACAGTTCTGCTCCTATCCCAAACAGTTACCATCAGCAGGTAGGGAAAAGCTCACACCTGGTAAAGCGGTAGACCGAGCAGACCTCAACCACTGCTCGTCGAGGAGGTCCACGACGATACTCCGATCCGGCCACACCCGATTCCGTTGCGCGCGGTGGACTGACGAGGCACGAGCCCGACCACACTCCCGCCTCCGGTGGACCCGCGATGGTGGCACGCGAACCCCCGCAGCGGCCGGCGGCTCCACGCACCGGGAAGAAGATAGCAGGTGCGGCAACTGGTGCATGAAGGCAGGAGCGTGCACAGAGCGTGGGCGGGTGTTGCGGGAGCGGCAGCATTAGGGGCGGCTGTGCACCAGAGGAGGCGCTCACTATTTTTCTCTACTCATCGATGGCTTAGAGGAGGTCGGATCAATGGTGGCCACAACCTTCTCCCACTCTGCCGTCGGCGACAAGCACACAGGCTACTCTGGTGTTGCTCAGGGTCGTAGTTTGACGTGGCCAAGGGGAGGATGCGGCGCGCATAGATATCCACGGTCAGGGAAGGTTTGATCCCCTGCATGTCTGGACGAGATCAACGGCCAAAGAGTATGACCCGGCGAGAGGTGCGGGAGTTCGTTCCCAGGGAGGCTAATCAGATGCCGGAGCCCACCTGGTCAGTGACTGAGAGGAGCAGGCGCGTGTGCACCTGCGCTCCCAGGCAGTCACGGGGGAGAGAACAGTGGGCCAACCGTGGGGAGGAATTAGGAGGGGTGTTGGGCTGGGTCAGTAGGTTTTGGCCCACGCAGGTGACTTCCCTATTTCTTTATTTCCCCTTTTTTATTTCAAATTTCAGATATTCAGTTCAGATTCAAATCCCTGTTGGAATTTTCTTTCTCTCCAATTTCAACTCTCAAATATAATTATAACGTAACTGTGAATCCTCTTTTCATTATTATCTATTTTTCTCCCTATTATTTAATTATGGAGAGGGTAATTCCTTTCATTTTATTCATTTATCTTAAATTAAGTCTTGATTCCTTTATTCAAACAAAAATGCATCACAACAAAACCATCGGCATGAGATGCATACTTCAGTAGTTATTTGTTATTTGATCAATATATTCCTATTAATTGAATATGCACATAGAAAAGAAAACTAAATAGCCTCTAAGGGTTCCATGATCCCAAAACACTTTATATAAATACAAGTATTTTTTTATCATCATTTTTTATCTTATACAAATTTTAGGGCTTTACAAATCCTACCCCCCTTAAAAAGAATCTCGTCCTCGAGATTTAGGAAGATCTAGGGAAAAGATGTGGAAAATCTATGCGAAGCTCTTCTTATCTTTCCCAAGTTGCTTCATCTTCGCCATGGTGACTCCATTGCACTTTACACATCTTTATCACCTTATTTCTTGTAACTCTAGTCAAAGTATCAAGAATCTCGATCGGATACTCCGTGTAAGTCAAATCACCCTAAACACTGAGCTCTTCCATTGGTAACTATTCTTCAGGGACACGAATACACTTCTTAAGTTGAGACACATGGAATACACTGTGAACATCAGATAGATTATCAGTTAGCGAGGGGATAGGCCATCTCTCCAACTCGCCTAAAAACTCAGAAGGGTCCAATAAAGCGAGGGGACAATTGGCCCTGACTTTGAATCTCTTCATTCCACGAAGTGGTGACTCCTTGAGGTACACATGATTTCTTTCCTCAAATTCCAGTGGTCTTCTTCTATTAAGCGTAGCTCTTTTGCCTGGTCTGAGCTACCCTCCAATTCTCTCGAATTATACGAACTTGTTTTTCTGCCTCTTGAATAAGTTCAGGACCAAAGAACTGTCTTTCTCCAGTCTGATCCCAATACAAAGGAGTCCTGCATTTCTTGCCATATAGAGTCTCGAACGGTGACATCTTTAGACTGGCCTGGTAACTATTGTTATATGAGAACTCAGCATATGGTAGACTTCTATCCCAACTTCCTCTATGCTGCAGGGCACAAGCTCTCAACATATCTTCCAATACTTGATTAGTCCTTTCAGTCTGTCCATCAGTCTGAGAGTGATAGGCTGTACTAAAATTCAACTTGGTATTCATGTTCTCATGAAAGCTTCTCCAAAACCTTGAGGTAAACTGTGAACCTCGATCAAACACGATCTTCTTTGGTACTCCATGCAAACACACAATCCGAGCCATATATAACTCTGCTAGCTGAGAACCTTTATAAGTAGTCTTGACTGGAATGAAGTGAGCTACTTTAGTCAATCTATCCACAATCACCCATATAGCATCATATCTTTTCTGGGTGCGAGGCAATCCTATAATGAAATCCATATCAATCTCTTCCCATTTCCACTCGGGTATCTTCAGTGGATGCAATAGTCCAGCTGGTCTCTGGTGTTAGCCTTAACTCTCTGACATACATCGCACATAGCCACATGTGTATCCACATCTCTCTTCAATCCATACCACCAATACTTCCGCTTCAAATCCTGATACATCTTGGTACTACCAGGATGAATAGAATAATCTGAGTCATGGGCCTCCTTTAAAATAGTCTCTCGAAGGCTTTCAATATCAGGAACACACATCCTGTCCTTGAACCATATGGTGCCTTGCTCATCCTTGGTGAATTTTGGACCTCAACCATCGGTAATAAGATCCTTAATCTCTTGTATTTTGGCATCACCAATTTGACCTTTGCGGATCTCTTGCTCCAAGGTAGGTTCCACATCAATAATAACTCTTTCAGTGTGAGCAACTATCCCTAGGTTAAGACTCCAAAAATCCTCAACAATCTCGTCAGGTAGTTGGGCAACAATAGCTGAATGAACATGCTCCTTGCGACTCAAGGCATCTGCAACCAAATTTGCCTTGCCCGGGCGATAGTGAATCTCCAAATCATAATCCTTAATAAGCTCCAACCAACGGCGTTGCCTAAGGTTGAGATCCTTCTGAGTGAATATATACTTCAAACTCTTATGATCCGTGTATACTTGACACTTGGTTCCCATGATATAATGTCTCCAAATATTAAGCGAATGCACAACGACTGCTAGTTCTAAGTCATGCGTGGGGTAGTTCAATTCATGTTTCCGTAACTGACGAGACGCGTAGGCAATCACATGTCCCTCTTGCATGAGCACACATCCCAAGCCTTGGCGACATCAACCTCTTCTTTAATTGATCAAAGCTATCTTGGCACTTCTCGTCCCACTTAAATTCTCTTCCCTTCTCTAGAAGCGAGGTCATAGACTGAGCAATCTTAGAAAATCCTTCAATAAATCTCCGATAATATCCTGCAAGTCCCAAGAAACTCTGAATCTCCGTAACTGTAGTGGGTATGCTCCACACCACTATTTCCTTGACTTTAGCAGTATCCACTGATATCCCTCCATTAGAAATGATATGTCCAAGGAATGACACCTCGTCAATCCAGAACTCGCATTTACTGTACTTGGCATAGAGTTGATTATCCCGTAGCTTCTGTAGCACCAATCTCAGGTGTACCTCATGATCACTTTCACTCTTAGAATAGATAAGAATATCATCGATAAATACTACGACGAATCTGTCCAAATACTCCATAAACACCTTATTCATAAAATAAGCCTGTGCATTAGTTAATCCAAACGACATAACAATGAACTCATATAATCCATATCGAGTCAAGAAAGCTGTCTTGGAAATATCCGATGGCCTAATCTTCATTTGATGATAACCCGATCAGAGATCAACCTTCGAGAATACCCTTGCACCTCTCATCTGATCAAATAAATCTTCAATGCGGGGTAATGGATACTTGTTCTTCACAGTGACATCATTAAGGGTCCTATAATCCACGCACATCCCTTGCGACCCTTCTTTCTTCTGTACAAATAGAACCGGCGCTCCACAAGGTGAAGAATTCGAACGAATGTACCTAGCCTCTTGTAACTCTGTTAACTACTTCTTAAGTTCTTTTAACTCTTCTACAGACATCCTGTATGACCGTTTGGGATTAGTAGTTGTCCCAGGTAAGAGATCAATGACAAACTGAGCTTCCCTATCCGGTGGCATCCCTGGTAACTCCTCTAGAAAGACATCTGGAAAATCTCTAACCACACGGATGTTGACACCAACAAACTTCCCATCTACTAAGAATGCCGCTAGTCTGGTGGCGGTAGTTACTGCAATTCCAACTTCAAATCTTTCTCCTTTGGAACTGGTGAGTTCTATGGTTCCTTTAGCATAGTGTATAAACTGCCTTTGCCTTTCCTAACCATGACATACCAAAGATCACGTCTATAGTGCTCTCTTCTAACACTATAGGGGTAGCCCATCTGGGTTAGAAATACAGGGTACGAAAGAAAGGATTGTAGACAAGGCATGTAATTACGAAGCATGTTACTTTGGAGAATTTATTAGCTAAGTGTGTCACCTACTAAAGCTAATACATTACCTTATGGTGGTACATGGTAAGATGCCCGTCTATACTATTTCACTCAATCAAAGAAGCAAATCAGGCATTGATCATCAGAATAATCAACCAACATTTTTAAATATAGAAAATAGTTATAATTTTGTCTTAGGCCTCCTATCTCTTAAGAAGATCATAAGTGTAGGATTCCAAGATGTGAAATCCATCATGTCTTAGAGTAGAAAAGATAAGAGTAATCAGAGTAGAACAGTAGAAGGTGAGACAAGATCAAGATAAGTATAGAGAGAATCATAGTAAGGTAAGTATAGAATGAATCATAATAAGGTAAGTTGGTAAGGTTTGTCCATTTCTATCTAGGTTTCGTCCTACAGTCAACATTTCCTCTGATACCACTTCTGTCGCAACCGGCTTTAAGGAACAAAGTCGGGTGCATCTCATACATGCGCCAAAGAAGACAACATATACAATAACAGAGTGTATAGAGATAAATGTCACAATAATCAGAGTACTTATTACATAGCGGAAGACTTATAAAAATAAAAGATAAATATAAAACAAACTAAGGATCGTCCTTGGCGCAATAAAGTCAACTGGGAGACGCCACCTAGATCGAATCGAACTCCTCGTTATGCAGCTCCTCTTGAACCACCTGTTCTTCTCCTGTGGGGGGGTGTGAGACAGCAAGGGTGAGCTCACACATGTTCATCGCTCAACAAGTTGTGGGGAATAATGTGGCATGAACTCACCAAAGGTGGGAGTTCATGTGATGTGTAAGGCTGATCAACAATAGGGGTTAAAGCTGAGCATTGCTTTTAAGTAGTTGGTCAAAATTTTATTAGCAGTTACTAAATGTAAGTAAATACCAAACCTTAATAAAAGTAATAGAACAAAATTAATAATAAACCCATGCAATGCATATGACAAATTGAATTTAAGTTCCATAATTTAATCATCAGAGAGTCCTGAGCTGCTCATGACCGTGAGCTCGGCTAGTATACCAGTTTTACACTCTGCAGAGGTTGTACCCTTTACCCACAAGTCGTGTATCCCATGTTGCCAAGGTTAGCTAGACCCTTAGACACTACCGAGGTGAATGGCTAGAGATCCACTACGAGGCCTTTACAAAGTTCCACTAGCTTCTGAAAACCCGCTACAGTTTATGGGAAGAACACTTGCAAGAATCCCCCGTCTGACCGCCATCGCAGCTAAATCAACCCGAGAACCTCCTTGCATGCAACTCCCCTACTGCCCTTGCCCCTTTCGGGTAAGGTAGTCTTCCACTAGCTTTCCTAATTAGTCAGCCAAGGGCGTCCCATTAAACCCTTGTGGTGGCACGTGTTACTCAAGTTAAGCTCTATGTTCCAATTAACATTAATGATCTTGACATGAACATAAATAGAAAACAACAAGAATTGGAACATAGATGTAATAAATGATTATCCCAAAACCATGTAAAGCAATAGCAAACTACCCAAGTGATTCAGGGGTAAACAGGGTAATGAGATAAATAATCTAGGGTGACCTATTGGGTCCCATCAAAATTAAACCTATGCATGAATAAGTGATATTAAAGAAAATTATTGGGTAAAAAGTGGTCAAGGGCACAACTTTCCTGACACTTGAGATTCTAGTTACCAGGGTGATTCTTCAGATCATCGTGACCTCGCGCTAGTCGTAGCAATACAAATAGACATGGTATAGACAAAATTAACATCACACCAATCATAAGAACATACTGCATAATAATGATCTACGCGATGCTACGAGATCGTGGGATCGAGAACTACTAAAATCGGAGTTATGGTTATAAAGATACGATTTTCTGAAGCATTAGATGATTAAATAGTGAAAATATATGTTATATGTTAATTAATATAAATCATGTGAGAAAATATTACAAATAAATAGCTAATTCAACTTTAAACTAAGTTATAACTTGATTAGAGATCATATTTTAGTCAGATTATATTTATGGCAGATTAACTTTGATTGGAGAGATTAATCTACCTAACATAGGTTAAATAAATATTATTTATAAAAAAATGTGACATGGTATAAATAATGTTGTTACTACATGGTACATATTTATATGAAGCTAACATAACTGGAACGGATATGAATCGGACGTCTTACGCAAAAGTTAAAGTGCATTTATTAATAAACCGTGGGTTCAAACGCTCATTGGCAAAAAACGAGCCACAAAGAGGGCCACAGAGTTTGTAGCCACAGAGGACCGACGTGGGGTGATGCGTGTGCAGGGGAAACATTCAGCGGGGTCCACATGTTGATTTTCTTCCGGACGTGAGGGCGTGAGGCAAAGGAATCCCGCATGCAACATGCAGGTGTGGCCCATGGGTGGTTTTCATTTTCTATTTGCATGTGGCCAAGAGATTTGTGCGTTTTGTCTGTGTGCATGTGGGTGGGGTCCATGCATGGTTTCCTCTTCTCGGTTGCATATTCGCATGACGCTGAGAAAAATGGAAAAGTGAATCGTGCGTGGGTGTTGCATGCCGCATGCGGGTGAAGTCCACACGACGGTTCTCTTCCCTCTCCGCAAGTCTGCATCTTTCTCCTACCGCGGAACGCCTAGGTCTGCGGCGCCTTCTTCTACCCCCGGTCCTCTCTCTCTCCTATTTCTTTCCTCTGCTAATCCGCCACGGCAGAACGCCATGCACACGGCAGTGAGCGGTTTCGAGCTTGCAATTAGAGCCCTAACTATCGTATGGACAGTTCTGCTCCTATCCCAAACAGTTACCATCAGCAGGTAGGGAAAAGCTCACACCTGGTAAAGCGGTAGACCGAGCAGACCTCAACCACTGCTCGTCGAGGAGGTCCACGACGATACTCCGATCCGGCCACACCCGATTCCGTTGCGCGCGGTGGACTGACGAGGCATGAGCCCGGCCACACTCCCGCCTCCAGTGGACGCGCGATGGTGGCACGCGAATGTAACACCCCAGGTGTTACACAGGGTGTCCACCCCAGAGCTACCCCTTTTAACCCATTATTACATGAAGATTTATATGGGCAAAGTATCTCAAACTTGGAATTCAAGGTCCTAATCAAGTGCAAACTATCTTGGATATCATGCCCTAGCTTGTCATGCACATCTAGGTGAGGATTTCCCAAAACCCTAAAGCAAACCCCCTCATGGGCAATAGGAACCCTAATTGAAGCTATGATCAAAAGATCATGTAAACCTTATGATCATGGTTTGGGCCAAATATAAAAGTTGTAATATACTTCATAACCTACAATTAATAGAAAGGAAGTACCCCCAAAAAGTTTTCAGAAAAGTCCTAAAAAGTTCACCTAAGGTTCAGCTCAAGGGAGAATTCAGATTTTGCCTAAGTTTAAAAAACTAACCCTTGAGCAAAGACTCCACATGTTCACCTTAATCCAAATTTCAAAACCCTTCGACCCAATTGACAAAATGGCGCCAAATTAACCCTAGAACACCCTGGAAAGAGATGACACCTACCCTAGGGCGCTAGACACAACTTGACACCACTTTTGTCTTGGCTCGGACCTAGCTGACACAACAAACTTCTTCCCCCTCTATCTCCCTACCCCGACCATATCTTGGCTTGGAACTCACAGCAAAAAGGTAGGATATGGAGCAGAGAAGCGACCGTACATAGTGACTTTGCCAAGATACGCACGCTATGGCGCTCTAATCCGCCGTTGAACCATGGCAGAAGAAAGCTTCCACGTGTTTGACGCGAGCTGACATCCGGGGGCGCGCTCAGAGCACGCCCGTGCGTGAACCCCCGCGCGCCCGCGGCCGCCCGTGACCACGCCCGCGCCACGACTATAAAGCCCGCCCCAGTGCTCGGCTGCCTTCCCCGTTGCCTCCTCCGTACCTCGCCTGACTTACCCGAGCCAGCCATTAGCTCCGGCGACCTCCCCGCGACCCGCCAGTGCCGCCCGAGAGCAACCACCGTGGCCAGCCCCTTTCCCGTCCTCCTCCGTTCAATCCAGGCCCTCAGATAGCTTCCTGGTGAGGCCGTGAAGCTTGATCAAGCTTGAACCGAGGACCCGCGTCACCGGAATAGCTCAATCGTGCTCGCCGGAATTCAAAAACCCGCCGGCGCACGTGGACCGGGTAAGCCTCTGCATCTTTTCGAAATTCGTTGCACGCATGGCCTCTACATCACCCTGTGGAGCTCCTCGTGCACCTTAATTAAACTATACCGCCGTGGTTTGGCCGGAGCAGGAGCCGCCGCTGACCCCCGCCGCTTGTGTTCGTGGCCAGGGTAGCTCCGACCACCTCCGACGCCGACGTGACCGTCGCGACCTCCCGGACGTCACTGACCACCCCGCCGGAGCTCTACTGCCGCCGGTAAGCCCCACCGCCGTAATCTATGCCACGGGTACTGTTTAAGTCAGTCAGGGAGCGCGGGTTAGATTTCGGTTAGGTCCAAGGGGTTTTGTGCAATGTCAGTGACCCATGCCAATAGTAGACCGAGGACTGTTTTGTGAGAAAATAAAGAGATAAACCCCAGGGGCCTCAGCGCAAACCTGTTTTCTTTTCCATTTTCGAATTTATTTTTCTTTTGTTATGGCAGATAACTAAATAAATGCATAACTTGAAGAATAATCACCCAAAAATGTTCAAACCAATTTTGCTAGACTCTGGGAATTATGAACTATCAGATAAAAATAATAAAACCCATAGTTCCTGTATTCCTTTCTAAAGTTTCAAATTAAATAAGAAAACTGCTCAAAACTTAATATTAGAAAGTGTTGGGGACTTGTTCTCAAATGCTATGAGTTAAGAACAAGGCAACATAGAAAATGTTAATCGGTAAAGTCCTTCGTCCTTCGAAGCATTATTCCCCTCAGGATATAATGCTTTTCGGACGAAGGTTATGAAGGGCATACCTTCATAAGTACACTTTACAGTGACGAAGGATGAATTATAAGGAATATAAAGGATAGCATAGACAATTGTATACTATTATTATTTAGAAACAGAAATAACGTCGAATTACAAATGTACCTTCAACTTGAAGGAGATGAAAGTACAAGCGTGACGCAAAAGCGAATGTCCAATCAGCGTGAACAGTACGGGGGTACTGTTCACCTATTTATAGGCACGGGACACAGCCCATACAAAATTACATTCATACCCTTTACAATTGATAATAATTCTATAATAATCTGTCGAGGTCTGAATAGCCTTTTCATCTTTAAGTCGGTTTCATTTTCTGCTACCACGCCGAAGCTTTCCTGCTCACATCTTCGGCGCTGTATCAACCTTCGTATTATTCTGGTCTTCTCCTGTTGTGATACCGACTTGAGTCCGAAGATACCTGCTTACACATTATACTCCAGAAATACTGTTAAATCCTGTTTTTGAGGACCTTCGTAGGCCGAAGGCTCCCAACAGTAGCCCCTCGCAATATTAATTTGTTTAAAATAATAAATTTAGATTGTGACATGGATGAAGGCCTTACGCCGAAGGTCCGAAAAAACACCTTCCCTTTGCTAGAATAGCAACATTCACTGACAAGCGGGGTCTTTCAATTTTCAACGCGCTGGGCGTATAAATAAGATCATATCGCAACTCATTTGGCACGCTCTCTTGCCAACTGCTCCTGCTCACTCAATTTTTAGCTCTTGCGCACCAAGATTTGCTGAGCTTTTAAGTTTTGAAGCTTCGGCATTGAGAACAGTTTTTAGTGTCTCCGAAGATGTCTGAAGATAAGAAGGCTGTTACCGAGATGAAACTGAGTCTCGATGAAGAGAAAAATCTGGGGTTTCTTATAGCAATGTCGAAGACCAACACAGAAAAAATCACCAAGGAGATTCTAGAAGGTTTGTCTGAGGATACTGGTGACAGCGATAGTTATGATGTGGACAGCGGTGGTGAAGACTCCGAAGATCGTCCCTGGCGACCAAGCCATTCAGTTTATGGTAAATCAACTATCAAAGAGAATCATCTTGTCAACATGAGAGGAAGGTATTTCCGGGATTTGTCCGTTGTGAGGGCCGACGAAGGGGAGAAGACTTGTCCACACCCTGAAGAGAATGAAGTCGTAGTGTACCGAAGCTTTTTGAAAGCTGGGCTGCGATTTCCCTTGAGCAGCTTCGTCGTGGAGGTGCTGAAAATCTTCGAAGTCTATCTTCACCAACTTACCCCCGAGGCAATCATAAGGCTGAATATCTTCGTGTGGGCCGTGAGAAGCCAAGGTCTGAAGCCTGATGCAAAAAGCTTCTGCAATATACACGAATTATCATACGAAACAAAACCTTGGGGTAAGGAACAGTATCACAATAATTTTGGCTGCTACAGTTTCGTTTCTCGGTCCGGGTCAAGCTGTCCCGAGCCAACCTTTTGGAAGAGATGGCCCGGCGACTGGATGACAGAATGGTTTTATGTGAAGAATGACCTGTCAGTACGAGAAGATATCAAAGGTATAATTATGCGCCCTATTTGGCAAAGCTTCGGCCTTCGGAGGCCGAAGGTTGTAATGAATGAAGCTGCCGAAGAATGCCAGAGAGCCTTCGGCGTTATCTGTTCTTTTATTGGAACGAGAGATTTGGTACAAGAGCATATTGCCTTCAGGGTATGGCCACTTGCGGAGAAATGGGAAATGCCGCAAGAAACCATAAAAGAGGCCGACGAAGGTGGACTTATCAGGTTGAAGTACACTTTTAAGTTTGGAGATAAATTCGTTGAGCCAGATGATGACTGGTTAAAAAGCATTGAAAATTTAAGTGATGAACTGCTTGGGGTTTATTCGAAGGCCGAAGATACTGCACTGTCAGCAGCCTTCGGAGGCCGAAAAAAGAAAAGGCTGAATCGGGTGTTTGATGCAATCGGGTTCGTCTACCCTGACTATCGTTATCCCATTCGAGGGCAGAAAAGAAAAAACACAACCTCTGTGAAAGAAGAAGCTGCAACTGCTCCTAACGAGCCAGAACCGAAAAGAAAGAGGATAAAGGTTCTCACACATCGGCCGCGCTATATTGAACCAGCTTCGGTGCCTGAGTTAACCGGGGAAACCTCTTCGGCCACCAAAGCTGAAAAACCAACCGAGCCAACCTTGCTGCCAGAAGTCGCAGAAATGGCCGAAGCGCCAACAAGGATAGAATTGGAAGAACCGAAGATTTTGTTACCAGAAACGAAAGAGAAGGTCGAAGCGCCATCCACAGAAAAAATGGAAGAAGTAAAAGAAGCAACTGAGGGATCAAAGACATCAGAAGTTTTGAGTCCTGCAGCAAATATTGAGACAGTAAAAAACCAAAAGATGCCAGCAGTGACTCCGAAAAGGAAGAGAATGGTCAATGTGCTAGATGTTCTGGAGACAATTAAATCTTCAAGCACACCTCCGAAGAAGACTGTTGTCATCCCCGAAGTAAAAACTAAAGTCTCTGATACTAAAGCTCCAGAGCAAGAAACTGAAGCTGAAGCTGGGTCCTAAGAACCCACGAAGATAAAATCCCTGGAAATCGAGGAAGAAAAAATAACAGAGCCAACTTTTGTTGAAGAAATCAGTGCTGCTGCCCCCGAAGCATCCCCCAAAGTCCTTGATTATATTGTTCGCCATGCTTCGGGGAAACAATTATCAGAAAAAGAAAAACAAGAGGCCCAACTTTACGCCCAAAAACTGAAGTATCCAAAGGGGGCATTAATATTCAATGGCAGTGGAGAAGAAGACTTTTTGTATTGTCTCCCTGACAGCAAAGAGATTTCTGTCTGTCGGGAGATGAGCAAGAGCTTCGGATTCCCAACACTGGAAGACGGGCTCTCAGTGCTATCGAAAAATGATTTGGCCGACAGCCTGGCATATAATAGCTTAAAGGTACAACAAATGGGATCTTTGTAATTTTTGTTGAGACTAAAATTTTCGTTTGCTTAAATCTATTGACATTTTTCTTTGCAGGGTCTGATACTTAGTAATGCCCTCAGGGCCCAAAAAGATGCTGAAGATGAAGGGTGTGCTATAGCTTTGAGCAACCTTCGTTCCGAAGTAATTGAACTGAGGAACGAAGGTCTCAGAAAAGATAAAATATTACATTCATTGATAAATAGAATAAAAGAAAACGAAGCTACTTTTAAAAGTCAAGCTGAGGCTCAGAAGCATGAAATTGAAGATCTGCGGAAACAACTGGCCAGAGCCAAAGAAGAACGCATACTTGAAGAAACGAAGCGAGAACTCAGCGACCAATGGGCAAATCATTTAGAGGGAACTGTTGAAGAGCTTCGCTCGTCCAAGAAAAGATGCTATATCAAATCTATAGAATGTGTTAAGAAGTTAAAAGCTAGCTTCGCCAGCGTCGGCGCATTCTCGAGCGAGGAAAACTTTACAAGAGGCAACCCCGAAGGTCCCATTGAATGGATCAATCACGAAGCTGAGGCCTTCGAAGAAATTTTAAATAGCCGCGGAGACATATGTGCTTTCTCAGGTGCCAGGGGGATTGCCACCATTTTAGAGAAAAAGGGCTGTGAGCATATAAAGATTTTAGCGCAATCTGAAGCTGCCTTATCCTTCGAAGATGCAAGCGATCCTTCGGCGGAAGCTAGCATGGTTGGTGGAAAATTTTTCACCGATATCTTGGATAATGGTGGCCGAGAAATGGCCCGAGAAATTATTCGAAGAAGCGAAAAGGGCATTCACGATGCTAGAGAAGTAGCTGAGGCTGCTGAGAAGAGCGCAGAGCCCGAAGGTCAATTAGGTATTAACTAATAGTTTTTATTGTGTTGTAATTTTAGGTTTTAAGATTCGTTTGCAATTTGTAATAGCAATGTAGCCGTATCCTGTCCTACTTCAGATCCTGCTAAAGCGTCTTCGGGCCCTCAGCCGAAAGCAGACGACGAAATTAAAAAGATGGCTGAAGCTATTATGGACGAAGTCGTCAATCGGCTCCTGAACGAGGCTGCAGAAGTCGTTTTGAGAGAAGATTAAGTATTATTGTAAAAACTTCTGAAATGTAATATATTGTAACATTTTGTAACCCTGAATGTAATATACCTGTTTTTATTGCTCAATTCTTTACGATGCATGAAACTTTACACGTACCGCTTTTGAGTCTTTGACGAAAAAACACCTTCCCTTCTTTTCATGCTTCATGAAGAAGAATTTTTCTTTGTCACAACAATATCCAGTGTTCTGATGAATAATATCCAGGCTTCGTGAAGATATTTTCCGAAGCTACACTTCCGAAGATTAATAATGTATCTCTTTGTGACATTATGATTTTTCCCTTTTTTCAAAACGTTCTTCTGTAGATTGATATCGTGTCCACCTCTTGTGCCATATGCAACATGATGTATGATGCTTATGCTATGCGAAATGATGCGATGATGTTATGTTATGTGAGGTGATGTTTATTCCGAAGATGCACACGCATCCCTGCAATAAAACACATAATCTTTTATAAGCCTCCCTTAGGAGCTTCTTCGCCTTTTACTTCAGCGGAATCAGCGTTTATTTTTCGCTGTAAGCCTCCCTTAGGAGCTTCTTCGCCTTTTACTTTCAGCGGTATTCGCGTTGACTTTTCGCGCTTCGCCTTTTACTTAGGCGGTATCAGCGTTGACTTTTCGCTGTATGCTCTGCATTCCCTTTGGAACGACTTTGGAGCAGAAAACATACACTGCGCTCCCTCTGGAGCGGCTTTTTATGACTTCGGCAAACTTACTCTGTGTTCCTTAGAACGACTTTTTGTTGCTTCGAAGAATTTTTGATAATCCGAAGGTCCTCTTTGTTATCACAAGTTTTTAAACTTCAACAACTTAGGCCTGTGAAGAAAATATATTTTCCTTGTGGCAAACAACGAAACTAGTTATATGAAATCTAAACAATGTCCTTTATTACACAGAAAAGAAGACTGAATAAGAAAGACTGCTATTAAGGTAGGATATTTGTCAATAGATGTGCTTTGACTCTGGCACAGTGCTGTTGACTGTACGAGCTTCGGACTGCTCTCTGAAGTCCCTTTGGTGTGGAGCATACTGGCTCCCTTCTGGCTGCTGGCCTTGTTGCAGCGGAGGTGGAGGCGGAGGCTGTTGCCAGGAAGCTTGAGGTTGACTCGCCGAAGCAACAGAAACTGCAGGGTGGTTGCCCACATATTCTGGGATGTAAGGTGAATGATACGAAGCAGTATGCATGACCTGCTTCGGCTGAGCTTGCTGTGCTGCGGCTTCGGCTATTTCCTTTTGCTTCTGGATGGTAACATGGCACATCCTGGTGGTATGGCCTTTGTTCTCACCACAAAACAAGCAAAAGATTCTTCTTGGTTGATCTCCGAATCTTCCGCCGAAGCCCCTGGCGCCTCTGCCTCTTGGGGCTGGTGGTCGGAAGGGGCCTTGCTGTTGCCCCGAAGCCTGTGAGGAACACTGTGGCCTTTGCTGTTGGCTCCCTCAATCATCATTTTGGGTAGAGTTGTGAATTGATCTAACGTGCCTCGGATAGAACCTTCCTCCGAAGCCCCTGGTCATTTCAGAAAACCTGAAAGCCTCCTCCCTTCTTTGGCGAAAATCATTATCGGCCCGAATGTACTCGTCCATCTTCTGGAGCAGCTTCTCCAAAGTTTGAGGGGGCTTCCTAGCGAAGTATTGAGCTGACGGTCCTGGCCGAAGTCCCTTGATCATGGCCTCAATGACAATTTCATTGGGCACCGTTGGTGCCTGTGCCCTCAAACGCAAGAACCTCCGGACGTACGCCTGTAGGTATTCTTCGTGATCCTGGGTGCACTGGAATAGAGCTTGAGCAGTGACCGGCTTCGTCTGAAACCCTTGGAAGCTAGTTAACAACAAGTCCTTCAGCTTCTGCCATGAAGTGATCGTTCCTGGTCGAAGGGAGGAATACCAGGTTTGAGCAACACTCCTGACAGCCATAACAAAAGATTTGGCCATGACTGCAGCATTGCCACCATACGAAGACACTGTTGCTTCGTAGCTCATCAAAAACTGCTTCGGGTCTGAGTGGCCATCGAATACGGGAAGCTGAGGCGGTTTGTAGGATGGGGGCCAAGGTGTAGCCTGCAGCTCAGCGGACAGAGGGGAAGCATCATCGAAAACAAAATTCCCATGATGGAAATTATCATACCAGTCATCTTCGTTGAGGAAACCCTCCTGATGAAGGTCTTGGTGCTGAGGCCTTCGGTGCTGCTCATCCTGAGCAAGATGACGAACTTCTTCAGAGGCTTCGTCTATCTGCCTTTGCAGTTCAGCTAGCCTGGCCATCTTTTCTTTCTTCCTCTGCACCTGTTGATGAAGCATCTCCATGTCTCTGATTTCTTGATCTATCTCGTCCTCTGGTGGTGTCGGGCTGACAGCCTTCCTTTTCTGGCTTCGGGCCTCCCGAAGAGAGACAGTCTCCTGATTGTGGTCCAGCGGTTGAAGAGCTGCAGTGCCAGTTGCTGAAGCTTTCTTCGGCGCCATAACGAAGGTTTATGATCGCCGAAGGTGTTCAGAAAACTCAGAGTGTGGAAGTGAGTTCACCGGCGGTGGGCGCCAATGTTGGGGACTTGTTCTCAAATGCTATGAGTTAAGAACAAGGCAACATAGAAAATGTTAATCGGTAAAGTCCTTCGTCCTTCGAAGCATTATTCCCCTCAGGATATAATGCTTTTCGGACGAAGGTTATGAAGGGCATACCTTCATAAGTACACTTTACAGTGACGAAGGATGAATTATAAGGAATATAAAGGATATCATAGACAATTGTATACTATTATTATTTAGAAACAGAAATAACGTCGAATTACAAATGTACCTTCAACTTGAAGGAGATGAAAGTACAAGCGTGACGCAAAAGCGAATGCCCAATCAGCGTGAACAGTACGGGGGTACTGTTCACCTATTTATAGGCACGGGACACAGCCCATACAAAATTACATTCATACCCTTTACAATTGATAATAATTCTATAATAATCTGTCGAGGTCTGAATAGCCTTTTCATCTTTAAGTCGGTTTCATTTTCTGCTACCACGCCGAAGCTTTCCTGCTCACATCTTCGGCGCTGTATCAACCTTCGTATTATTCTGGTCTTCTCCTGCTGTGATACCGACTTGAGTCCGAAGATACCTGCTTACACATTATACTCCAGAAATACTGTTAAATCCTGTTTTTGAGGACCTTCGTAGGCCGAAGGCTCCCAACAGAAAGAAAAATAGAAATATTGTTTGACTAGGGTTAGCAAAATTTGGAGAAGTTTATATCTACCTGCTGACCCAATTAAAAATGCTAAACCTCTCTGTCCACCCCATTAAGTTAGTTTTTGCCCCTTAATTTATAATATGCCCAAGATTAAGAAAAATAGAAAAGATGAATTAAATAATGAACCAGAAGGCACCCCTATTTTTGTTAGGATACTTATTCAATATAGTTCACTGGAAAAATCTATCCTACCCTGGTTTAGTGTAAAATAAATGGGATACCTTTTATTTGAATAAAACAAGGAAAACTTAGAAAAACCCTACAAAAATAACCCCAAGGTGAAAACACCCCCACCCTTGGGATAGTTAATGTTTTGTTATTAAGAACTTAGGAAAAATATGAAATCTGCTGTTTGACATTTTTCAAATAACAGTGTAGTAGAAAGTGCCTTTTTGACATTAAAGTTTAGAAAATCATAACTAAATAACCACCCCTTAGCCTTCTGTGGTTTTTGGCACAGAAGCCTATTATTACTGTTAGATGCCAACAAAAATAACCCTTAGGACAGACCCCACCTCTAATTAAGAGTTGTAGTACAAAGTGGCCCATTTACCCAACTTTTATTCTTTTTGTCTTAAGCATAGCCTTTATATGTTGAGCCTCAAATTCTTAAAACAAGCTAGAATAGCAAATGGCAACCCACTGTAATTTTTACAGAATTTTTGGAAAATATTAAACCACTATCGTAGTTCAAACCTACACTAGAAACAATAAGTAGAAATTAAAGAAAGGAAAATGAATAATGGTAATTAGTGTCATCCTAAAACCCTTGTAATTTGTCCACTGAAATGTATAAGGACAATACAAATCCACTAGGTTATCCTCAATGAAAACCTAAACCTAAAAAGTAATAAGTATAACCCACTGGAAGCCCCGCATGACTAAGAAACCCTAAGTTACTTCTTGACTTAGTTTCTTTTAGCATAATGTTATTAAATCCTGCATAATCATGACATACATGTTCATTGCATTTCGATAGACTGTAACCTTGCTGACGGAGAGTACATCCTCGTGCCGGAGCAAGGAGCTGCTCAGGAGGTAGCCCCAAATCCAGCACCAGAGCCTGCACCAGAGGACCTGCCTGCCACTACTTTGGAAGGCAAGCCCCGGTTTTATGCATAACCTGTTAATTATGCTATTTTAATATACTTAATGATTGTAGGATTGATTGTGCACTTAAGTGTAGGAGTTGTTTGAAACCCTAGTTGCATGATCTCAGGGACCCCATTGAGATGAATACTAGTATGCTAAGTCGAGTAGCTGCTTTATTAATTATGATCTCGGTAGAAGTCGAGTGATTTTTCTAGCACTCACGCGAGGTCAGGAAATTGGTTGTATCCACTTTCTATCATAATGGTGTTGGTATGTGAACAACAATCCATGGGGATTGGTTGTCCACGGGATAAAAATTGGAATAAGGATTAAGGTGTGGTACCGTGTGTCAAGCGTTTGAACGTACTAAACACATACCGAGAAATATGGTAAATCGGTAAGCCTAGTACCTTAGTGAACCTGCCCGCAGATTGCCCTCCTCGCGCGACCTGAGACGTGGTCTCCCATTCCGGTTATGGTGGGTACAAGTGCGGTCACTGCACGACGGCAGTCGGGGTCAGTGAGGCATTGTACGCCAAGGCGGTGAGCCCCTTTCTGTTGCCAGGGAATCAATGGGGATGGTTGATGTGTGTGGGGACAGAGTGCCTCGCCATGTCGTGTGTTTAGGTTTACCTTGCAAGGTTTAAAAACTCGATTCGAATCGTCTACTTCTCGCAGCTAATGAGACTTCTTGATCCATGCTGCTACCTTGAGTAACAAGTGGAACTGTGTTGAGATGATACAAGATGTTGATTGCTAAAAATGTTTGCTACTATGTATGAATAGATAGTACATCTTTAGCCTTAAGAGAGTCACACTTAATTTTGACAAAGTTAAAAATTTGATTTAGAAACTCAGCTAGTGCTTTTGGCAACCAAACCCCACAGCCAAACAGCTGCATGTCTAGAGGTAGAGGAGTAGACTCCTCACACCGGGTAAGTCTAGCTGAGTATTAGTATACTCAGCCTTGCTTGTGGCATAATTTTTTACAGGTTCTCTGGAGGAAATGGTTGCTGGAGTGACTTGGCCGTCCATCTTGCCACCGGGTTGGACTGTCGAGTGGGACCCTGCCTCGGCTGAGGAGGAGCATGAGGAGTGATGGGACAGGCTTCCCCATCTCTCTGTTTAATTACCGTTAGTTTTATTCCGCTACACTTCGAACACTGATGGCTACTTTTGCAAAACTCCGATGATGATGTAATAACTTAATACTCTTTCATGCATGGTTTATGCTTTATTGTATTTACTCTGTGACTCACCATCGAGTGAGATTGTGGTACTTGATCCTGTCAGTGGCCGTGTCGGACTAGATCCGAGGGATTGACGGGTTATTCCCATTTAAGTGTGGTCTAGCCTTTAAAGCGGGACTTAGACACTTAAGTTGGAATAATTCGGGCAGTTCCGCCACAGCTGGTATCGGAGCTTGTACCACCACAGAGGAATCAATAAAATGTGAATACCATCATTTTTTCAAAGTAAAACTTGATAGAAACAATGTTGGATAGATAGTAGGACGAGCAGGATAGACCTAGGACGTGAAGCCTTAGGGTAATAGAAGGGTAGCTAGGTGGCTAAGTAATTAGGCCCTACAGGCCACTTTTACAGGATGGGAGTTCTTCCCTATTCCTTTTATCTTGTTGTGAGGTCGTTCAGGACGAGCATGCATGCATTCTTAATTAAGCACTTGGATAACCGAGTAAGGACTTAAAAACAAGATAACAACCAACTAGGTCCCCAGTACCATTTTATTTTAACTAGAGAAAGGGCTGAATTTTAGTTTTCTTGTTCTTTTTATAATTCTTTTTCTTTTACTTACGCTTAACCGTACACAGATGACTTCCCACGGATCCTCAGAGGACGGGAATGCACTATCCCACACTGACGGGCTTGCACGAGAGGGTTTTCCCCGCAGAGGTACTTCAGGGGGCCGGATACGCGACACCCCCTCAGTACGCGGTGCAGCAGTTCGAGAAGCACCGAGTGCCCCGCTGTAGGGTGAGGATGACCTTGGAGCCTCATCCCCTGCAGCCAGGCTGGCGCTCTTTGGACTCCGAGTCTTTCGGATACCGAGCGGAAGACACGATCGAGGCGATCGCTCTACACGGGTTGACCACTTTCTGCGGATTCCATCCTTTGGAGCTGGCTACCCACCCCATTGGCTTGTTCCCCGCCGAGAGAGAGGACGACCCAATGTGGAAGGATCGGGTGGAGCATGCCAAGGATATCTGGGCCATCTTCCCAGGACAGACTGCGCACTTGACCGTACGGTGCATGAATGCTCTGTACCGTCTGCAAGTGATGCGCGGTGAGGCGATGTCCCATCTGATGGCACTACTGGAGGCAACAAAGATTACGTTGGACAACAGGGAGGAGCTTGTGGTTGACTTATCCACTGAAATGGTGGAGAAGGACTTGCAGGTGGAGCAGCTATCCACTGATATCCAAGAGTTGGAGGAGCTAGTAGGCACCAGGGAGAACACCATCGAGGTTCTCGAGGATCAGCTCATTAACACCCAGCAGCAGCTTGCCGAGGCTAATGAGCACCTGGACATGCATCACCAGGAGATCCAGGACCTGGAAGCCAACGAGGACGTCGACATCGAGGGAGGAGAGGAGCCTGCCTCTAGTGTGGACACTGCTGGCTCAGGGAGACCACCTTCCCCCGAGTCGAGTGTTGCTTCGTTCGCTCACTAGACGTCTAGGGTAGAGTTAGGCGTTGGTGATGGTAGGACTCCTCGCAGCTAGCTTAGCTTTTGCACCCTTGGGGTACTAGGCTAGATAGAGTTGAGTCTTTTTGGGACAATTGATGTAACCGTGATAAACTCTCTTGGAAGCATGCTTGATGGATGCTATTATCAGTTTAAATTTGGAAGAAAAAATTTATGCCTTTTAAAATCCTTTTGTTGAAGTTGGAGTCTATCCTTTTGTTTTTGACTCTTTTCGCCACGATAAAATCTTGAACTTGGAAATATGGTGTTAAGTATATATGTGGTTTTTCAGATGGCCGGGAGACAGCGTCGTGGCCAGAATGAGCGCGTTCCTCCACCGCCGCCACCACCTCCCACTCTGCAGGAGCTCATGGCTCAGCAGAATGAGATTTTGAGGCAGCTAGCTCAGCGTCAGCCACCACCTCAGCACTATGGTGGTGGGGACCATCAGCGTCACCCCGCGGCAGCTACCTACCAGGAGTTCCTTAGTACCCAGCCTCCATTGTTCACCAGGGCAGAGGACCCACTTGATGCAGATGTGTGGTTGCGAGTGGTGGAATCCAAATTCCCACTACTCCATGGAGCTTGCTCAGAGGTCACCAAAGTCAGGTTCGCCACCCAGCAGCTTCGCGGACCCGCAAGACTTGGTGGGACCATTTTCTTGCCATGCAGCCAGAGGACCGAGAGGTGGAGTGGAGGGAGTTCAAGGCAGCTTTCAGGGGACACCATATACCAGCCGGGATTATGGACCGGAAGCTCAATGAGTTTTTGGCACTCACTCAGGGCAACAGGACAGTGTTGCAGTATGCCCAGGCCTTTAATGACTTGTGCCAGTATGCTGGGTATCACGCAGATACGGATGAGAAGAAAAGAGACCGGTTCAGGAGGGGGCTCAGCACTAAGCTCCGTGACCGTCTCAACACCGTCAGGGCCAACAGTTACAATGAGTTGGTCAACATGGCTATCTCCCAGGAGGACTACATTACAGCTCGACAGGCGGAGAAGAAAAGAAAGAACCCTGTGGCAGGACCTTCAGCTCAGCCACAACGCTTCAGGATTGTGTCCGACACTCAGAACAGGGGACCCCAGCAGCAGCAAGGAAGATGGGTGATCCGACCCCAGCAGCAGCAGCAGCAGCAGGCACCCAACTGCACCCAGTTTCCAGCTCAGAGGAACAATCAGCAGCAGCAGCAGTACCGCCAGGCAAATGACAACCGGTGCTTCACGTGTGGCAACACCGGACATTACGCCAAGAATTGCCCCAGGAACCAGCAGAGGCAGGGGCAGAATGTTAATCAGAACCAAGGCAAGAGGCAGAAGGTGCAAGTGAGGCAAGGCAGGCTGAACTTCACCACCATGGCTGATATTCCAGAGGGAGCACCCGTCATGACTGGTATCTTTACAGTTTTAAATTATCCCGCAATTGTTCTCTTTGATTCTGGTGCATCGCATAGTTTTATCAGTACCAAATTTAGTGCCAAGTGCCAGTTGCCCTTTCACCACACCGATGGGGGCATTACCATTTCAACACCAGGAGGCAGAGTTGCCACTTATCAAATCAACAGGCAAGTGCCTATAAAATTTGGTAGTCTGGTGATTAGAACCACCCTTCTCATCTTAGGATTGGATAGCGTGGATATTATACTGGGAGCTGACTGGTTGACCAGACATCAGCCAGTATTGGATATTGCAGCTAGGGCCATTGTAATTCATTCCCCTGCTTATGGCGAGACTGTTTTGTATTTACCCGACCAAGGATGTACTCGTTCCTGTGCCTTCGTTATAATAGAGTCCTCAGTGGAAAAGATCCCAGTGGTCCGTGACTACCCGGATGTTTTTCCCGGATGAATTGCCAGGGATGCCACCTGATCGAGACATTGAGTTTGCGATCGAATTACAACCCGGGACTGCTCCTATCTCCAAGAGACCCTATAGGATGCCTCCCGCGGAATTGGCAGAATTGAAGACGCAATTGCAAGAACTGTTGGACAAGGGGTTTATTCGTCCAAGTACTTCACCATGGGGATGTCCAGCATTATTTGTGAAGAAAAAGGATGAAAGTTTGAGGATGTGTGTTGACTACCGCCCTCTCAATGCGGTGACTATTAAGAACAAATACCCGCTGCCCCGTATTGATGTTCTGTTTGATCAGTTGGTAGGAGCCAAGGTATTCTCCAAGATAGACCTTCGCTCAGGATACCATCAAATCAAGATCCGTGCCAGCGATATTCCCAAGACGGCTTTCTCTACCAGATATGGGTTGTATGAGTTTTTGGTGATGTCTTTTGGGCTGACTAATGCCCCGGCTTATTTTATGTACCTGATGAACTCAGTATTTATGCCGGAGTTAGACAAGTTTGTGGTCGTTTTCATTGATGATATTCTGGTTTATTCCAAGAATGAAGCCGAGCACACCAAACATTTGCATACTGTACTTCAGAGACTGCGTGACCATCAGTTGTATGCTAAGTTGTCTAAGTGCGAATTCTGGCTGAAGGAGATAAAATTTTTGGGTCACACAATTTCTCAGAATGGGATATCAGTTGATCCTGAGAAGGTGCAGGAGGTGATGGATTGGAAACCCCCGACTACAGTGAGGCAGATTCGGAGTTTTCTGGGATTGGCAGGGTATTATCGACGATTTATTCCGAATTTCTCCAGAATTGCCAAACCAATGACTGAACTGTTGAAAAAGGGAGTCAAGTATGATTGGAGCCAAAAGTGTGAAGATGCCTTTCATACCTTGAGGCAGCATTTGACAACAGCCCCAGTGCTGGCTCAACCTGATAACACCAAGCCGTTTGAAGTTTATTGTGATGCTTCTGGTACAGGATTGGGATGTGTCTTGATGCAAGAGAATAGAGTCATTGCTTATGCTTCCCGAGCACTCAGGCCCCATGAGCAGAACTACCCTACACATGACCTAGAATTGGCAGCTGTGGTTCATGCTCTTAAGATATGGAGACACTACTTGATGGGAGCTCACTGTAACATCTACACTGATCATAAGAGCCTCAAATACATCTTCACTCAGGCAGATCTGAACATGAGGCAGAGGAGATGGTTGGAGTTAATCAAGGACTATGATTTGGAAGTGCATTACCATCCTGGCAAGGCCAATGTTGTGGCAGATGCCTTGAGCAGAAAGGCCCAATGCAATTGTATGAGCATGGATGCAAGAATCACCACCCTGTGCGATGAGCTGTGCAAGCTAAACCTGGAAGTTGTTTCTTCAGGTAACTTGAGTTACATCTCGGTGGAACCCACATTGCAAGAGCAAATAGTCAGGGCACAGATTGAGGATAAGGGTGTTCAAATGATTAAGGAAATGATCAAGCAAAAGGCAGAGAAATACAAGTGCTTCCATTAGGACAGCAAGGGAATTTTATGGTTTGGAGATCGATTAGTTGTTCCCAAGGACCCTGAACTCAGAAAGAAGATACTAGATGAAGCTCACCTTTCCAAATTCTCCATGCACCCTGGTAGCAACAAGATGTACCATGATCTTAGATCTTTATATTGGTGGACCAGAATGAAAAGGGAAATTGCCAAGTACATATCCGAGTGTGACACTTGCCAGAGAATAAAAGCTAGTCATTTGAAGGCAGCAGGCCCTTTGCAACCCCTTCCCATACCATCTTGGAAATGGGAGGACATTTGCATGGACTTTATAGTGGGATTGCCCAATACATCCAGGCACCATGATTCTATTTGGGTTATTGTGGACAGATTGACTAAGACTGCTCATTTCTTACCAGTGCACACCACCCACAGGACAAAGAAGTATGCAGAGATCTACATTGATCAGATAATTCGTCTGCATGAGATACCAAGGACTATAGTCTCGGACAGAGGAGCACCATTCGTGGCATGATTTTGGGAACAATTGCAAGAATCACTTGGGACCCATGTCATCCGAAGCTCAGCATACCACCCCCAAACAGATGGCCAGACAGAAAGGGTGAATCAGATTTTGGAAGACATGTTGCGAGCATGTGCACTACACTACGGAAAGGAATGGGACAAGTGTCTTTCCTTGGCAGAGTTTTCTTACAATAACAGCTATCAGTCCAGTCTGAAGATGGCACCCTTTGAGGCATTATATGGGAGAAGGTGTAGGACCCCACTGAATTGGTCTCAAGCAGGAGAGAGGGAAATTTTTGGGCCAGATCTGGTACTTGAAGCACAGGCAAAGGTTAGAATCATCAAGAAGAACCTAGAAGCTGCTCAGGCCAGGCAAAAGAGCTATCATGATAAGAGGCGGAAGCCTCTACAGTTTGAGGTGGGAGATCATGTTTATCTTAAGGTGTCACCCACCAAGGGTGTCCAGAGATTTGGGATCAAGGGCAAGTTAGCTCCTCGCTACATTGGGCCCTACGAGGTCAAGGAAGCTTGTGGACCCGTAGCCTATCAAGTGGAATTGCCACCTCACATGTCATCAGTTCACAATGTGTTCCATGTATCTCAGCTGCGGAAATGTGTTCGCCTACCCACTGAAGTACTACCGGAACCAGACATTGAGATAGAACCGGACTTATCTTACCAAGAGTACCCTGTCAAGGTGTTAGATCAAAAAAGAGATCAACTCGGGCAAGGGTAGTCAGAATGTATAAAGTTCAGTGGAGTCACCATTCAGCAGAAGAAGCCACATGGGAGACTGAGGATTTTCTACGCTCTCGCTTCCCCGACTTTCTGCCCAAAGGAGTCGGTATGTAACCCCAAAACCCCACCCCCACCTGCCCTTTGAATTCAATTATAAGAAAAACTTAGATAGCAAGGATAATCTAAGTTGTGGATTTAACTTAAGAAGGGCTTCCTTTTGAAGTTGCAAAGAGAATGACATTCGAAGAGCAGTTAATAAGAGAAACTTGAGTATAAAGAAAAGGGTAGCACACCCACACACCTTCAAGCACCCCTCCAAGGGACTCTACCTGAAATCTCGGGACGAGATTCCTTTAAGGGGGGAGGGCTGTAACACCCCAGGTGTTACACAGGGTGTCCACCCCAGAGCTACCCCTTTTAACCCATTATTACATGAAGATTTATATGGGCAAAGTATCTCAAACTTGGAATTCAAGGTTCTAATCAAGTGCAAACTATCTTGGATATCATGCCCTAGCTTGTCATGCACATCTAGGTGAGGATTTCCCAAAACCCTAAAGCAAACCCCCTCATGGGCAATAGGAACCCTAATTGAAGCTATGATCAAAAGATCATGTAAACCTTATGATCATGGTTTGGGCCAAATATAAAAGTTGTAATATAGTTCATAACCTACAATTAATAGAAAGGAAGTACCCCCAAAAAGTTTTCAGAAAAGTCCTAAAAAGTTCACCTAAGGTTCAGCTCAAGGGAGAATTCAGATTTTGCCTAAGTTTAAAAAACTAACCCTTGAGCAAAGACTCCACATGTTCACCTTAATCCAAATTTCAAAACCCTTCGACCCAATTGACAAAATGGTGCCAAATTAACCCTAGAACACCCTGGAAAGAGATGACACCTACCCTAGGGCGCTAGACACGACTTGACACCACTTTTGTCTCGGCTCGGACCTAGCTGACACATCAAACTTCTTCCCCCTCTATCTCCCTACCCCGACCATATCTTGGCTTGGAACTCACAGCAAAAAGGTAGGATATGGAGCAGAGAAGCGACCGTACACAGTGACTTTGCCAAGATACGCACGCTATGGTGCTCTAATCCGCCGTTTTCTGCCATGGTTCAACGTGTTCGACGCGAGCTGACATCCGGGGGCGCGCTCAGAGCACGCCCGTGCGCGAACCCCCGCGCGCCCGCGGCCGCCCGTGACCATGCCCACGCCATGGCTATAAAGCCCGCCCCAGTGCTCGGCTGCCTTCCCCGTTGCCTCCTCCGTACCTCGCCTGACTTACCCGAGCCAGCCATTAGCTCCGGCGACCTCCCCGCGACCCGCCAGTGCCGCCCGAGAGCAACCACCGTGGCCAGCCCCTTTCCCGTCCTCCTCCGTTCGATCCAGGCCCTTAGATAGCTTCCTGGTGAGGCCGTGAAGCTTGCTCAAGCTTGAACCGAGGACCCGCGTCACCGGAATAGCTCAATCGTGCTCGCCGGAATTCAAAAACCCGCTGGCGCACGTGGACCGGGTAAGCCTCTGCATCTTTTCCAAATTTGTTGCACGCATGGCCTCTACATCACCCCGTGGAGCTCCTCGTGCACCTTAATTAAACTATACCGCCGTGGTTTGGCCGGAGCAGGAGCCGCCGACGACCCCCGCCGCCTGTGTTCGTGGCTAGGGTAGCTCCGACCACCTCCGACGCCGACCCGCACACCGACGTGACCGTCGCGACCTCCCGGACGTCACTGACCACCCCGCCGGAGCTCTACTACCGCCGGTAAGCCCCACTGCCGTAATCTATGCCGCGGGTACTGTTTAAGTCAGTCAGGGAGCGCGGGTTAGATTTCGGTTAGGTCCAGGGGGTTTTGTGCAATGTCAGTGACCCATGCCAATAGTAGACCGCGGACTGTTTTGTGAGAAAAGAAAGAGATAAACCCCAGGGGCCTCATCGCAAACCTGTTTTCTTTTCCATTTTCGAATTTATTTTTCTTGTTTTATGGCAGATAACTAAATAAATGCATAACTTGAAGAATAATCACCCAAAAATGTTCAAACCAATTTTGCTAGACTCTGGGAATTATGAACTATCAGATAAAAATAATAAAACCCATAGTTCCTGTATTCCTTTCTAAAGTTTCAAATTAAATAAGAAAACTGCTCAAAACTTAATATTAGAAAGAAAAATAGAAATATTGTTTGACTAGGGTTATCAAAATTTGGAGAAGTTTATATCTACCTGCTGACCCAATTAAAAATGCTAAACCTCTCTGTCCACCCCATTAAGTTAGTTTTTGCCCCTTAATTTATAATATGCCCAAGATTAAGAAAAATAGAAAAGATGAATTAAATAATGAACCAGAAGGCACCCCTATTTTTGTTAGGATACTTATTCAATATAGTTCACTGGAAAAATCTATTCTACCCTGGTTTAGTGTAAAATAAATGGGATACCTTTTATTTGAATAAAACAAGGAAAACTTAGAAAAACCCTACAAAAATAACCCCAAGGTGAAAACACCCCCACCCTTGGGATAGTTAATGTTTTGTTATTAAGAACTTAGGGAAAATATGAAATTTGCTGTTTGACATTTTTCAAATAACAGTGTAGTAGAAAGTGCCTTTTTGACATTAAACTTTAGAAAATCATAACTAAATAACCACCCCTTAGCCTTCTGTGGTTTTTGGCACAGAAGCATATTATTATTGTTAGATGCCAACAAAAATAACCCTTAGGACAGACCCCACCTCTAATTAAGAGTTGTAGTACAAAGTGGCCCATTTACCCAACTTTTATTCTTTTTGACTTAAGCATAGCCTTTATATGTTGAGCCTCAAATTCTTAAAACAGGCTAGAATAGCAAATGGCAACCCACTTTAATTTTTAGAGAATTTTTGGAAAATATTAAACCACTATCGTAGTTCAAACCTACACTAGAAACCATAAGTAGAAATTAAAGAAAGGAAAATGAATAATGGTAATTAGTGTCATCCTAAAACCCTTGTAATTTGTCCACTGAAATGTATAAGGACAATACAAATCCACTAGGTTATCCTCAATGAAAACCTAAACCTAAAAAGTAATAAGTATAACCCACTGGAAGCCCCGCATGACTAAGAAACCCTAAGTTACTTCTTGACTTAGTTTCTTTTAGCATAATGTTATTAAATCCTACATAATCATGACATACATGTTCATTGCATTTCGATAGACTGTAACCTTGCTGACGGAGAGTACATCCTCGTGCCGGAGCAAGGAGCTGCTCAGGAGGTAGCCCCAGATCCAGCACCAGAGCCTGCACCAGAGGACCTGCCTGCCACTGCTTTGGAAGGCAAGCCCCGGTTTTATGCATAACCTGTTAATTATGCTATTTTAATATACTTAATGATTGTAGGATTGATTGTGCACTTAAGTGTAGGAGTTGTTTGAAACCCTAGTTGCATGATTTCAGGGACCCCATTGAGATGAATACTAGTATGCTAAGTCGAGTAGCTGCTTTATTAATTAGGATCTCGGTAGAAGTCGAGTGATTTTTCTAGCACTCGCGCGAGGTCAGGAAATTGGTTGTATCCACTTTCTATCATAATGGTGTTGGTATGTGAACAACAATCCATGGGGATTGGTTGTCCACGGGATAAAAATTGGAATAAGGATTAAGGTGTGGTACCGTGTGTCAAGCGTTTGAACGTACTAAACACATACCGAGAAATATGGTAAATCGGTAAGCCTAGTACCTGAGTGAACCTGCCCGCAGATTGCCCTCCTCACGCGACCTGAGACGTGGTCTCCCATTCCGGTTATGGTGGGTACAAGTGCGGTCACTGCACGACGGCAGTCGGGGTCAGTGAGGCATTGTACGCCAAGGCGGTGAGCCCCTTTCTGTTGCCAGGGAATCAATGGGGATGGTTGATGTGTGTGGGGATGGAGTGCCTCGCCATGTCGTGTGTTTAGGTTTACCTTGCAAGGTTTAAAAACTCGATTCGAATCGTCTGCTTCTCGCAGCTAATGAGACTGCTTGATCCATGCTGCTACCTTGAGTAACAAGTGGAACTGTGTTGAGATGATACAAGATGTTGATTGCTAAAAATGTTTGCTACTATGTATGAATAGATAGTACATCTTTAGCCTTAAGAGAGTCACAATTAATTTTGACAAAGTTAAAAACTTGATTTAGAAACTCAGCTAGTGCTTTTGGCAACAAAACCCCACAGCCAAACAGCTGCATGTCTAGAGGTAGAGGAGTAGACTCCTCACATCGGGTAAGTCTAGCTGAGTATTAGTATACTCAGCCTTGCTTGTGGCATAATTTTTTACAGGTTCTCTGGAGGAAATGGTTGCTGGAGTGACTTGGCCGTCCATCTTGCCACCGGGTTGGACTGTCGAGTGGGACCCTGCCTCGGCTGAGGAGGAGCATGAGGAGTGATGGGACAGGCTTCCCATCTCTCTGTTTAATTACCGTTAGTTTTATTCCGCTGCACTTCAAACACTGATGGCTACTTTTGCAAAACTCCGATGATGATGTAATAACTTAATAATCTTTCATGCATGGTTTATGCTTTATTGTATTTACTCTGTGACTCACCATCGAGTGAGATTGTGGTACTTGATCCTGTTAGTGGCCGTGTCGGACTAGATCCGAGGGATTGACGGGTTATTCCCATTTAAGTGTGGTCTAGCCTTTAAAGCGGGACTTAGACACTTAAGTTGGAATAATTCGGGCAGTTCCGCCACAGCGAACCCCCGCAGCGGCCGGCGGCTCCACACTCCGGGAAGAAGATAGCAGGTGCGGCAACTGGTGCATGAAGGCAGGAGCGTGCGCAGAGTGTGGGCCGGTGTTGCAGGAGCAGCAGCATTAGGGGCGGCCGTGCACAAGAGGAGGCGCTCACTGTTTTTCCCTACTCATCGATGGCTTAGAGGAGGTCGGATCAATGGTGGCCACAACCTTCTCCCACTCTGCCGTCGACGACAAGCACACATGCTACTCTGGTGTTGCTCAGGGTCATAGTTTGACGTGGCCAAGGGGAGGATGCAGCGCGCATAGATATCCACGGTCAGGGAAGGTTTGATCCCCTGCATGTCTGGGCGAGAGCAACGGCCAAAGAGTATGACTCGGCGAGAGGTGTGGGAGTTTGTTCCCAGGGAGGCGAATCAGACGCCGGAGCCCACCTGGTCAGTGACTGAGAGGAGCAGGCGCGTGTGCACCTGCGCTCCCAGGCAGTCACGGGGGAGAGAACAGTGGGCCAACCGTGGGGAGGAATTAGGAGGGGTGTTGGGCTGGGTCAGTAGGTTTTGGCCCACGCAGGTGACTTCCCTATTTATTTATTTCCCCTTTTTTATTTCAAATTTCAGATATTCAGTTCAGATTCAAATCCCTGTTTGAATTTTCTTTCTCTCCAATTTCAACTCTCAAATATAATTATAACGTAACGGTGAATCCTCTTTTCATTATTATCTATTTTTCTCCCTATTATTTAATTATGGAGAGGGTAATTCCTTTCATTTTATTCATTTATCTTAAATTAAGTCTTGATTCCTTTATTCAAACAAAAATGCATCACAACAAAACCATCGGCATGAGATGCATACTTCAGTATTTATTTGTTATTTGATCAATATATTCCTATTAATTGAATATGCACAGAAAAGAAAACTAAATAGCCTCTAAGGGTTCCATGATCCCAAAACACTTTATATAAATACAAGTATTTTTTATCATCATTTTTTTTATCTTATACAAATTTTAGGGCTTTACACTTTTGTAGATGACTCGTATTAGATGCACTGCACGTAAGTCAGTGATCCCCTTTTTGCCCTCTCGCCTTGTGGAGCGCCCAATGCGCCGCACGGTGATAGGTCAGTCTAGCCACCTAGAGAGACTGCATTGTTGCGTGCACGAGGAGCGCCGACACCAAGAGCAGGAGCAGTAGGACTCTTCCCCCTCGCCTCAGCAGGAGGTGGAGTCTGGGAGGCATCCTTCCCCTGCACCTCAGCCAGAGATGCCCCCTGCACCACCATAGGGCATCCCGGCTGCCGGAGGAGACCCTAGCATAGACGGAGATGATGATGATGATGATGGAAGTTTGAGCCACAGCACGAAGCTCTCGAAGGAGCAGGAGCCAGATGGATGGATCGCTAGACCCATCGCTCATGACGCCGCTCGTGGGTGTCACTTCCACGACGCTCTCGACATCTTGCTACGTCGGGCCTTCGACTGACACACTTGGTCCATTGAGTATCGTTGTGTAGTCTACCAGCATCGTTGTGGGTTATACTCGGACCAGTGGGAGGCTACTTGCTTGGTGCGCTGTCCGGATGATGATATCCGGGGTGCAGAGGCCTTCTTATAGCACTATTCTATTACTAAAAGGGACACTGTCGAGGCATCCATGCAAGATGTTGCATGGCATGCGTTTTGCAGTACTGCTCGTTGTTCAGCGGGGTAGCTGACGACCTCGATCTAAAGCACTACCCTCGCCGTTCGACTGATAGTGCTGGAGGTGTGATTGTCTTACCCGTTGGTGAGGGCAATCCCATGATGAACAACATGGTCAACCTGGTCACCGTGCTCAACACCGAGCTAGACCACGCCCTTGACAAGTTGGGCAAGGCTCGAGCGGAGATTGCGGAACTGTGTGCTGAGCGCGCAGCACGAAACTATCAGGATGGTGGTTCCCCCGCTCCCATCGAGATTCAGCACCCTTACCGCTCACCGCCCTATGGTCGTTATGCTTATGGCACCCCTGACTGCCGGACCCAGATAGATTTGGAGCCATAGATCGACAGAGACAAAGTCTGTAATAATGCTTAATTCAGTGTCTTAGTCTTAGTTAGAGTTAGTTTGCTTATCATGTTTTTCTATGTCTGTCGTGATGAACCCGTGATGAAGTTGGATCTTTGGAATGATTGTCACCAAGGTGTGGGCATCCCCTGCAACCTGGTGTAGTTATTAATAAAGTCAGTTATCTAGTTGAGCAACCTTTTATTTCCACTTTCCTCTTTATCTGAGAAGTTGTGTTTGGCTGTTTTGGGAGACAGTGAAGATGATCAATTATTCAGTGTTGTGAAGACTTCTATATATCTTTTCTTATGCTGAAAGACTGCAGACTCAGATATGATGTGTGTGCTTCCTATAGATGCCTGAGAACAGGCGCAGAGGTGGAAGGCGTGCTCAGCAGAAGCAGCAGGCACCCCAGGAGGAGGCACCTCGGCAGCAGTTGCCACCGCCACCCCCTATGACTATTGAACAGATGTTCCCGATGCAAACCCAAGCAGTCCAAGCAATTGGCCAGACTTTAGCAGCAATGCAGCAGGTGCAGCAGCAACAACCCCCACCTCAACCTCAGATGCAAGTTCAGATGCCACAGATGCCTAGGGACAAGCGGACGGAGTTCATGAGGGGTCATCCCCCTATCTTTGCCCATTTTGCTGACCCCATGGATGCTGAGGTGTAACACCCCGTCAAATCCTTGGACCGGTGGTACTTACTCCTCGCAGCTCTCTATGATCATATATTGTCCCCGCAGAACAACACGGGTCTTTTGTGCACAATTTGTCCTCACTCATGCGCACCCAAGAAAACATCCCAGTCGGTCAGCCATCCCAAATTTCTCCAAGCCAAGCATGCTTAACTTGGAGGTTCTTTCGAGATAGAATTCCGAAAAAGAAGATGCACATTATTGGTATTGTTGGGGGCCTTCGTCTTCCAAAGGTCCTCAAAAACGTGATTAACAATGTTTCCCAAGTATAATATATGTGCAGGAAGCTTCGAACTCGAGATGAAGTGGTACACAATATGGAAAGCAGGATCGGAACGAAGGCCAAACCAGTGCCGAAGCTATGCGTAAGGGAGCTTCGGCTCAGTAGCAGAAAAAGGATTCGACTTAAGAAGGAAAAGGCTATTTAGTCCTCGATAGATTGTTCTTAAGTCAATAGTAAACATGAAGGGCATGCATGTAATTCTACATAGGCTGCGCCCTGTGCCTATGAATAGATGAACAGTACCCCCGTACTGTTCATGCTGATTTGTACTCGCTCGTGCGTCACGCTTGTACTTTTGCCTTCTGTCAAGTCGAAGGTACTAATGTAATTCAATAATTGTTCTTATTCATCCATGATTATACAATATGAACATTTATATGATAATATATGATTATTCATGTTATTTTCTCATGTTTCATATGCTTTTCCTTTCATTAACATATACTATGATGATGAAGGCTAGTCCTTCAGGACCTTCGTCTGAAGATCATTATATCTTAAGGGAGATAATGCTTCAAAGGACGAAGGGCCTTAACCTTTAATATTTTGTGTTGCCTTGTTCTTAACTCATAGCATTTGAGAACAAGTCCCCAACATTGGCGCCCACCTCCGGTGTACTCACTTCCACAACCTTCGGCAAAGCATAGACCTTCGTCATGCCGCCGAAGAAGATAACAGCGCCAGGGGCTGCACTGCAGCCACTGGAACTCTCTCTCTCCGAGAGGCTCGAAGCCAAAAGAGAAAGGCCACCAGTCCAACATTCTAGGAGGAGGAGTTGGACCAAGAGATCAGGGACATGGAAATCATCCACCAACAGGTGCAAAGAAAAAAAGGAGAAGATGGCTCGGCTGGCCGATCTTCAAAGGAAGATCGATGAAGCTACTGAGGAAGTGCGTCATCTTGCTCAAGATGATCAAGACCGAAGGCCCCAACACAGGGAGCTTCGTCAAGAGGGCTTATTCAACGAAGATGGATGGTATGATGATTTTAATCATGATACCTTTACTTTTGATGATGCTTCTCCCTTGGCAGCAGAATTGCAGGCTATCCCATGGCCACAATCCTACAAGCCACCCCAGCTACCTATGTACGATGGGCACTCGGATCCAAAACAATTCTTGATGAGCTATGAGGCAATGCAACTGTCATGGCAAAGTCTTTCATCATGGCAGTCCGGAATGTAGCCCAGACATGGTATTCTTCCCTTCGGCCAGGGACAATCACGTCGTGGCAGAAGCTCAAGGACATGATGGTTACTAGTTTCCAAGGCTTTCAGACGAAGCTAGTCAGAGGCCAGGCTTCGTTCCAGTGCACGCAAGACCATGAGGAATACCTTCAGGCGTATGTCCGAAGGTTCTTGCGACTAAGAGCACAAGCGCCCACAGTGCCCAATGAAATTGTCATTGAGGCTGTGATCAAGGGTCTTTGGCTAGGACCTATAGCTCAATACTTCGCTAGGAAGCCCCCCTAGACTCTGGAGAAGCTGCTTCAGAAAATGGATGAGTACATCCGGGCTGACAACGACTTCCGCCAAAGAAGGGAGGAAGCTTACAAGTTCTCTGAGATGACTAGAGGCTTCGGAGGGAGAGTCCACTCTAGCATGTCAGATCAATCCATAGCTGTAGTCAGAATGATGACAAAGGAAGTCAGCTTCAGAGGCCACAACATACCTCACAGTCTTCGGGACAGCAGCAAAGCTCCTTCAGGCCGCCAGCTCCAAGGGGCAGAGGCGCCAGGGGCTTCGGAGGAAGATATGGGGATCAGCCTAGGAAAATCTATTGCTTATTCTGTGGTGAGGACAAGGGCCATACTACAAGAATGTGCCAAATCACTATTCTGAAGCAAAAGGAGATAGCAGAAGCCAAAGCTCTGCAGAATCAGCCGAAGCAGGTCTTGCACACTGCTTCGTGCCACTCTCCCTACATACCAGAATATGTGGGCAATCATCCTGCAGCTTCTGTTGCTTCGGCTAGCCATTCACAGGCTTCTTGGCCTCAACTCCCGCCACCACCAATGCAACCTACTTATTCCCGAAGCCAGCAGCTAGAAGGGCGCCAGCACCCTCAACAGCAACGTGAATTCAGAGAGGAATCCGAAGCTCGTACAGTCAACAGTATTGTGCCAGAATCAAAGCACATATATTGAACAATATCCTGCCTCTGAAATACTTTTATGTTTTATGTCATTTTGTTTTTTAATAAGGAACAAGCAATGTAAATTTAGTTTCAATTTTATGTAACGATTTTGCTTCTATCAGAATGGAATATATCTTCTTCATAGACTTACGAAGCTCAAAAGTTACGAAGCTCAACAGTCGTTCCTAAGGGAATGCAGAGCTAAAATTGCCGAAACTATAAAAAGTCGATCCTAAGGGAGCGCAGTTCTGCTCAAAAGTCGTTCCAAAGGGAATGCAGAGCTAAAATTGCCGAAGCTACAGACAGTCGTTCCTAAGGGAGCGCAGCGTAAGTTTTCTGCTCAAAAGTCGTTCCTAAGGGAATGCAGAGCCAAATACCGCCGAAATATAAGGCGAAGAAGTTCCAAAGTCGTTCCTAAGGGGATGCAGAACTTATACCGCCGAAATAGAAGGCGAAGAAGTTCAAAAGTCGTTCCTAAGGGGATGCAGAACTTACACCGAAAAATAAATGGTGAACACCAAAAAATAAGCGGTGAAGAAGCTCAAAAGTCGTTCCTAAGGGGATGCAGAGCTTGTGTGTTTCAGTGTGGGCGTGTGGGTGTGTGTCTTCGGCATCCTCATCATTTTGCATCATATCATTACATCATTTCGTATAATATGACATCATACATCATATTGCATCAACAGCACGAGAATTGAATACGAAGCTGATCTTCGGCAAATGCTTCGTCAAAATAAAAAGGTGCTAAGGCACGAATTAAGCTTCGGGAAATTCAGTTTTATCATCCTTGTTGCAAGATGGGATCTCTCTTTACAAAGCATGGACATCTTTCTTTACGAAGTATGAATCTTTTTCTTTACGAAGCATGAAAAGAAGGGAAGGCGTTTTTTCACCGAAGGCTCAAAAACGGTATGTATGTAAAGTTCCATGCCTCGCAAAGAAATAAATTGCAATAATTTAAATATTTGATACAAAGTCACACACATCAAATATCATAGTTTTGTTACAATAGAAACCTAACCTTTCTTCATCTATTATATACATCAAACTTTTCAAAATGTTTATTACAACGCAGTCTATTCCTCTTTAAGAACTTTCTCGGCAACTTCGTTCAGCAATTTGTTGACGGCTTCGTCGTCGATGGATTCAGTCATGTTTATGATGTCCAGCGTTTCCTTCATTTTTGGATCAGCTAAGGGATTGAATGGTTCCTGCGGCGGAGATAATTCAGCTAAAGTAGGAAAAATTAATTAGTCCAAAGCCACAAAAACAAAATGCCGAAGCTAAAAACCAAAAATAATACCTATACGCTTTTCGCGCTCAGCAGCTTCTTCAGCTCGTCTTGCTTATGCTCGGGCGTCATGGGTATCTTTTTACTTTTCTTTATAATTTCATGGGCCATCTCTTGGCCACCATTCACCCAGACATCATTATAGAATTTTCCGCCCATCAAGGTTGCTTCAGCTGAAGGATCCTTTGTATCATCTTTGGAGAAGACAACTTCAGTCTGGGCCATGGTTTTAATATGGTCGCATCCTGCCTTCTCAAAGATGGCTGAAATTCCCCGCGCACCGGAAAACGCGCAAACATCCCCGCGATCACTTAAGATTTCTTTGAAGGTCTCTGCCTCTCCACTTATCCATTCAATAACGCCTTCGGGGTCGCCTCGTATGAAGTTTTATTCGGCCGAATAGGCACCCACTTTGGTGAAACTAGCTTTTATTTTCTTCACACAGTCCAAGGATTTTTCAAAGCACCTTTCCTTGGATGTGCGAAGTTCTTCAACATTTTTATCTAGATGATTTTTCCAGTACTCTCTAATTTCTAGGTTGGACTCTGCGAGTGCACAATTCTCTTTAGCTTTGGCCAGCTGTTTGCGAAGATCTTCGATTTCTGATTTTTGTGCTTCAGCCTGAGCTTTATAACTAGCTTCGTCCTCTTTTACTTTGTTTATCAATGAAATTAAGATTTTGTCTTTTTCCAAACCTTCGTTTCTCAATTCAATAACTTCTGAATGAAGGTTATTCAGAGCCATTGAATAGCTTTCGTTTTCAATTTTATTTTGTGCCTTCAGGGCATTACTAGGAATCAAGCCCTGTAAAAAAAGAATAAAAAATTATGACAATGGAATATGGTAGTTTCCAATTTAAAAGTAAAACTTTTTACCTTTATACTATTGTATGTCAGGCTCTCACCAAGTTCATCCTTCGATAAAATCGAAAGGTCGTCTTCTAGCTTCGGGAATCCGATGCTTTTACTTATCTCCCGGTAAACGGATATTTCTTTGTTATCCGGGAGACAGTACAAAAAATCTTCTTCATCATTGCCATTGAACACCAACGCCCCCTTCGGATATTTCAATTTTTGGGCGTAGTGTTGTGCTTCTAGCATTTCTTCTTGGGATAGTTCTTTTCCCGAAGCATGACGAATAATGTAGTCAATGTTTTTGTTCGAAGTTTCGAGAGCAGGAGCTTCGATTTTTTCAGATGCAATTTGCTTTGTTGTTTTTTCCTTAGGATCAGCAGGCTCCATTTCGGTGGGCACTGAAGGACCGACTTCGGCTTGAGCTTGCGTAACTTCAACTTCAGCTTGAACCTGTGTAGCTTCGGCTCCTGTTTGCCCAGTTTTGGCTTCAGCCTGTTGTTTAGTTTCAGCTTGAGCAATTTTCTTTGCAGGGGCAGGGCTCAACGCCTTTGTAGTTTCTAGCACAACATCCAGCACATTTGCCATCCTTCTCCTCTTGGGAGTTGCGGCAGAAGCCTTTTGCACCTTCGACAGTTTTATCTCTGTTGAAGGATTCAAAATTTCTGGCATTTTCATTAATTCTTCAATTTTTGGCTCTTCAATCTTCCTCTCAATTGGCTCGACTGTAAGTATCTTCGGCACTATAGTCGGCTCTTTAGTGTTCTGCGCAGTCAGGATAGTTTCTTTTGCTTCGGCATCTGAACAGGTCCCTTTGCCAAATTCAGGTATCACGGCCGGTTCAATGTAACGCGGCCAGTGAGTCAGAACCTTCATCTTCGTTCCCTTCGGCTCAGCTGTAATGGCCGAAGCAGCAACCTTTCCTGAAGCAGCAATCTTTCTTTTTACCCCTTGCCCTCGCAGCGGGTAGTAATAGTCAGGGTATACGAAGCCAATAGCATCAAATACCCTGTTCAATCTTTTCTTATTCCGACCCCCGAAAGCTACGGACAAGGCATTGTCCTCGGCCTTGGAGGATGCCCCAAGTAGCTCATCGCTAGTAGCTTCAATACACTTCAGCCAGTCATCATTTGGCTCATCAAACTTATCCCCAAACCTGAAGGTATACTTCAGTCGGACTAAATTACTCTCACCGGAGTCAGTGATGGTCTCCTTCCGCATTTCCCAGCTTTCCACAAGCGGCCATACTCTGAAGGCTATATGTTCTTGAATCAAATCCCTTGTACTAATGAAGGAGAAAACAGTGCTGAAGGCCTTCTGACACGCTTCGGCGGCGTCATCAATTTCTACCTTTGGCCTTCGGAGGCCGAAGCGGGACCAGATGGGGCGCATGATGATTTCTTTAATGTCTTCCCTCGCCTTTAAATCATTCTTCACATAAAACCATTCTTCCATCCAGGCTCCGAGCCATCTCTTCCGAAATGTTTGCATCGGGTGGCTTACGTTGGGGCGAGCGATAAATCCATAACAACCGAAGCTATTGTGGTACTGTTCTTTACCAATGGCCTTCGTTTCATACAAAAGTTCGTGCATATTGCAGAAGCACTTCGCATTAGGCTCTAGCCCTTGAATCCTTACTGCCCAGACAAAAATTCCCATCCTTATTATAGCTTCGAGGGTGATCTGATGGAGGAAGATCTGGTAGGTTTTCAACACTTCAACTACAAACTTGCTCAAAGGGAACCGAAGTCCAGCCTTGAAGAAGCTTCGGTAAATTACAACTTCGTTTTCCTCGGGGCAGGGACGTTGTTGTCTCCGCCAACCGTCACAATAGACATGTCCTGAAAGTACCATCCTCTCATGTTCTCAAGATGACTCTAGTTAATGGTTGATTTTCCGAAGACAGAATGGCTTGGTCGCCAGGGCCGATCTTCGGAATCCTCATCCCCACTTTCCACATCATAGCTATCGCTGTCACCAGTATCTTCAGATAAACCTTCCAGTATCTCTTTAGTGATCTTCACTGTGTTTGTCTTTGCCATCGACTCAACAAATCCAGCAATATAAGGATTCACAGCCTTCTTCTCCTCAAACAACTTCGTCTCTTCAGCAAGCTTCTCATTCTCAGACATTTTTTCCCTAGACATGGTAAAAACACGTTTTTTAACCGAAGCTCAAAAAGCTTGAAAATCTAGCGAGCGCTACAAAGTAAGAGCTAAAAGCTTGAGAAAATAATGCAAATGGCAGAAACAACGTATCAAATGCAGTCGGTATGAGTTCATAATTATACGCCTAGCACGCTGCAACTTGGAGGGCCCCATCCGTCATTGATTGTTGCTATTCTAGCAAAGGTAAGGTGTTTTTTCGGACCTTCGGCTCAAGGCCTTCGTTCACGTCGTAGTCTGAATTCGTTATTATAACAATTTAATACTGCGAGGGGCTACTGTTGGGGGCCTTCATCTTCCGAAGGTCCTCAAAAACGTGATTAACAATGTTTCCCAAGTATAATATATGTGCAGGAACCTTCGGACTCGAGATGAAGTGGTACACAATATGGAAAGCAGGATCGGAACGAAGGTCAAACCAGTGCCGAAGCTATGCGCAAGGGAGCTTCGGCTCAGTAGCAGAAAAAGGAACCGACTTAAGAAGGAAAAGGTTATTTAGTCCTCGATAGATTGTTCTTAAATCAATAGTAAACATGAAGGGCATGAATGTAATTCTACACAGGCTGCGCCCTGTGCCTATAAATAGATGAACAATACTCCCATACTGTTCACGCTGATTTGTACTCGCTCGTGCATCACGCTTGTACTTTTGCCTTCTGTCAAGTCGAAGGTATTAATGTAATTCAATAATTGTTTTTATTCATCCATGATTATACAATATGAACATTTATATGATAATATATGATTATTCATGTTATTTTCTCATGTTTCATATGCTTTTCCTTTCATTAACATATACTATGATGATGAAGGCTAGTCCTTCAGGACCTTCGTCTGAAGATCATTATATCTTAAGGGAGATAATGCTTCGAAGGACAAAGGGCCTTAACCTTTAATATTTTGTGTTGCCTTGTTCTTAACTCATAGCATTTGAGAACAAGTCCCCAACAGGTATGGATAGCTATTAATTCTATTAAGCCTTAGGCCAGGATATCACCATCTCAGGGGCCAGGATATCGGCAGCAGTACTAGAGACAATTCCCTCAGTAGTAGTAGCAGCAGTACCGCTAGAACAATCAGGCACCTCACCTTCCTATCCCAGCAACCACCAAGAACAACAAAGCAGCTCCAGCGCAAGGAGGAGGCCACGGATGTTTCCATTGTGGGGAACAAGGCCACTGGGCGAATCGTTGCGCAAAGAAAGCAGCTCAGCAGCAGCCAGCTCCCAATGCCCCAGCAAGACAAAATGCAACTCAGCAAGGAGGCAACAACTGTGCGCAGCCTCATGCCTAGTATGGAAAGGTGATCCACCTGGAGAATAACAATTCATGTATATCTAATAAATTCATGTATACCACCTGTGGACATCCTCGTGCCTAGTATGGAATGGTTTTTGGACGAAGGTCTTGAAGGACATACCTTTATCATTCTTGAGAATAACAATTCATGTATATCTAATAAATATTATCCATTCATGCATCAATTCAAATATTTATTTCATGAACAAACATATGAATAAGATTCCTATTACATTGATACCTTCGGCTTGCTCGAAGGTGTTGACGCGAGAGCGAATACAATCCAGCATGAATAGTACGGTGGTATTGTTCACCTATTTATAGGCACGGGACGCTGCCTAAGTAAAAATACATTTATGACCTTAATACTTGTTCATAACCGTAGCATAAATCACTAGGGATTAGCTAGTATTTTCCTCTTCAGCTCAGCATTATGCTTGATCTTCGTCCCCGCTTTAAATCGAAGCTATTACTCTTTGCCCATAACTTCGACGTTCATTGTTGTTGTTCTCAGGCTATACCTTCATCTTGAAAACCTTCGATAGAGGAGAAAACTTCCATCATGAACCAAAGCTCCTGTAGTAATCAATATTATGCTGAAAGCAAATGGTTAGTCATGTTTTTGAGGTCCTTCGGAAGAGGAAGGCCCCCAACAGTAGCCCGTCGCAGTATTAATTTATTTCTTTGTAATAAATTTAGACTGCGATACGAACGAAGGCCTTTAGCCGAAGGTCCAAAAAACACCTTCCCTTCGCTAGAATAGTGATTGTTCTGAATCGTGGGACCCACCGACCAGTGGAGCTTTGAGTATATATATAGAGGCTTGCGCTATGAATATTTTTCATGCCATCTAGCTTTTTGTGTTGTGATTGCCATTTTACCTTTCATCTTTTGTGAGCGCAACTGTTCGTTTAAGCTTCGACTTTTGTTGCTACCACCATCAAAATGGTCGAAGACAAGAAGACTATTGACTCCGCACTCGCTAGTTTTTACGAAGCTATGGAAATAACCAATGTCGAAAAAATTACTAATGAAATGTTGGCTGGGCTGTCTAGGGATTCCAGCGATAGTGACAGTTTCGATGTAGAGAGTGATAATGAAGATGCCGAAGATCGGCCATGGAGGCCAAGTCATGTTGTTTTTGGAAAATCCAGTGTTGAGCAAGGACAGATTGAAGCGATGAAGGGAAAATATTTCCAGGACACATCCATTGTGAGAGATGGAGGAGAGAATACCATTCCCCTTCCTCAAGCAAACGAAGTAGTGGTTTTTAAGAGTTTTAAGAAGGCTGGGCTTCATTTTCCCTTGCACAAGATGCTGGTTGAAGTATTGAAGACATTTGAGATATACCTTCATCACCTTACCCCCGAAGCTTTAATTAAAGTGGGGGTTTTTATTTGGGCCATGAGGATCCAAGGACTGGAGCAAGATGTCAAGTGTTTCTACAATATTCATGAATTATCTTACCAGACAAAAGCAACTGGGAAGGAACAATATCACAACAATTTCGGGTGTTGTAGCTTTGTGCCCCGTTCTGACGCGAGGTTCCCTGTGCCAACATTCCGAAAGATGTGGCCGGGCTCTTGGATGAAACAATGATTCTATGTGAAGAATGATCTGAGTGAGAGGGAAGACGTGGAGGGTATTATCCAACGTCCCATACGATCACGCTTTGGCATTAGAAGGCCATTAATTGCAAGTGGAAACGAGGTGCAAGCGTGTTCGATGGCTTTCAATACTGTGTGCACTTACATTGGTACCAGGGATCTGGTACAGGAGCATATTGCTTACAAGGTGTGGCCACTCGTGAATGACTAGGAGACGCCGAAGGTGGTCTGGTTTACTTAAAATACACCTATCGCTATAGAAGTCAGTTCGACGAGCCGAATGATGATTGGCTTGAAGCTGTTGAGGCCACCAGCAATGAGCTGCTGGGATCTTACGCAAAGGCAGAGGATGAAGCAATGAGTACTGCCTTCGGCGCTCGCGGAAAGAGGAGATTGAACAGAGTTTTTAATGTGATTGGATTTTTTTATCCTGATTACTGTTTTCCTGCCCAAAAACAAGGGTTGAAGAGGAAAATGGCAGCCTCCTCTTCTTCCACTGTGCCTAAGCCGAAGAAGGTTAAGGTTTTAAATCATAGACCAAGGTTGCATTCTATAAAAAGGACAGTTACAAAACCTGATGCAAAGAGGGTGGAGCTTGTAGAACAGGCCAAAGCTATCCCCTTGGCTTCAGAGACGATTCCTACTGCGATAGTCGAAGCCAGCATCGGTCCAGTGAAGGAGTCTGAGATAAAGAGCTCAAAGGCAGAAGAGCATTCAAGACTGCTGAGTCCCCTGTAAAGCCCAAAATTTTTATAAGAAAAAAAATAAAATAAGAAAAAAATAGTAAGTTGAGATACCCCATTGATTTGTTCTCCTCATAAATTATACATACTCTTAAAACAATCAAGAAACCCTTAAATGGAAGCATACATTACCTTATTTCAAAATAAATAGATAATGGATATTTATTGTTGAAGTAACTTTTAATTCTTATCCCACATTCAAAATACTATTTTTCTAAAAAGTAAGAAAGCAATATGAGTGTGTTTCATAATTCAAACATCTACCAAACAAATAAATTAATTAAAATAAATATATATCTATTGCATCATAATTGTTTTTGAGTATGTATTAAAAATTTTAATTCTTAAACTTTATTTTGGATTCGAACTTGAAATTTATAAATCAAATGAAAATATAAAATAGAAAAATGAGAAATGAAAATGTTTATGGACCCATTTATTCCTCCCCTAAATGAGTGACAAGAAAAATAATATTAATATAAATAGTAGATGATATATTTTCATTAGGGAGATGATTGATATTTGGAATTTGGAAATTTGAATCTGAAATTAATTGGAAATTTGGAAAGGAAAATAGGAAAATAAAAACAGAAAATAAATAAGAAAAGAAAAGGAGATTTACCTGCGCCAGGGTCATTTCCTTCCTTGGTCGGCCCATTCTCTTCTCCTTCGCGGCCCACTTTCCCTTCCTCCTCTCGGCCACGCTGGGGAAATGGCGCCGACACATAGGCCCCTTCTGTCAGTCCTGCATGCACGCGCTCCTGTGAGTCCGGCGCTGACCGGAAAACCCCACACATCATACCCTAGGCCATCGCGCGTGCGCGCCGTGCATTCGGATGACCGGTGGCCCCCTCCTCTACTGTTCATCTTCCCTGCTAACAGAACACCGCTATCGTCGCGCCTATCGGATTCACAATAGAAACCCTACGCGTGGTGGCGCGATTGTTGCCTGGGTGATTGGGTCGTTACACCCTGGCCGCCTCCCCACGTCCGCATAAACCAAGGCCTCCTTCCTCCCCTCTCCTTGATAGCGTGATCTCAAAGCGATTTGCGAGGTTCCTAGCCGTCGCCGTAGGAGAAGGGGGAAGAAACCGCAAACTGGGGAAGGAGAAGCTCGACGGGACTTGCTAAAGCCGTTCGTGGTCTTTCCGGGTGCGATTGTGGGCCAACAACGCCGCAATTCCTCGCCGTTTATCTGACACCGCCGCGGATTCGCACTGCTCCATGGGCAGGGGTCTGGACTGGTCGAACCAAGGTGATAAACCGCTTCATAGATCTGTTTTCCCATCTCCTTCTTGTAGCTTCGTCCGATTTGATTTAGAGCTCTGAGTTGCCGATGGTGGGTGCACTGCTGAGCTCCACCACCACAGGGGTCCTGGCGGCGCTGCCTTGGAATCGTTGGGGTAGGGAAGAAGGGCAGGGGCCGTAGATCTCCTAATCAACGGCTATGATTAGATCGCGCCAGTTTAAAATCATTGTTGTTGATCCTGTCACGTGCGGTCGACATCGGGTCTCGCGTACCCTTTCGATCAAATGGGATCGCGACCGTCCGATTCTAGCGCTCGGGACTCAAATCCGGTCGTTTTAAATCCGGAGCGTCCATCTCGGATCTAAGGGTGGAGGGTGTGTACTAATTCGCGTTGAAAGTAGATTTAATCTAAGCCATCCAATCTAGATCCAACAACTCCGATTACAAGATACCGCTTCAGCCAACCGTTTTACAAAAGAGCCCCTCAGTAATTTTAAAATGAACTCGCAGTCCTGGCGACTGGGGATCTGAGTCTTAGGGAGTTTTGCGAGTTAGTCCCTGAACTCTCTAGGAATTGTGTGCAGTCCAGAGGACAGTGAAAACTAGGAAATTAATTATGGAAATTGATTTTTAATAGAAAAATAATAACAGAAACTTGTAAAATTCATATAAAATTTATTTTAACTCCTTTTTAGCCCATTCCAGTTCCTGTAATTTTGTAATAATATTGTTCATCACTTAGCGTCTCTAGTTTGACATGAAAAACTGTATTAAAATTAATCTCTTAATTAATCTCGTATCAAATACATAAAACCTTCGGAAATTCATAACTCCTCCATTTTAATTCCAAATTGACCCGTTCAAGTTGCGTTAGCTTCGTATAAATATTTACTACGCAGTAGCAACTTTGATTATATGATATCCCATACTTTTATAATTAGGTAACTAATTGGATTAATCTATGTTTGCTAGATTAGCTTATGCTAATATTAATATAGTATTCTGATCTTGTGGTTATCTTTGACCTAAAATATGATTTATAATCAAGTAATGACTTAGATTGAAGTTGAGTTAATTATTTATAAGATATTCTCTCATATGATGCTACTAATCAATATATAATATAGTTTAATAGTTAAATCACAAAGATCTCCCATAAATCATAACTCCTTAACCATGACTCTGACCTTATTATTTCTCAAACCCCCGATCTCGTAGAAACACGTAGATTATTATTATACAGTTTGTACTTATGTTTGATGTGATGTTAATTTTCCCTATGCCATGTTTATTTGTATTGCTACGACTAGCAGTGAGGTCACAAAAATCTGAAGATCGTCCTAGTACCTGGAATCTCAAGTCCCAGGCAAGTTGTGCCCTTGATCACTTTTATCTACCCAATAATGTTTGTTATAATCATTTATTCATGCATAGGTTTAATTTTGATGGGACCCAATAGGTTGCCCTAGTCTGCTTATCTTGTTACCTTGTTTACAACTGAATCATTTGGGTAGTTTTTCTATTGCTCTATATGGTTTTGGGATTAATACTACATTATGTCCATGTTCCAATTATTCTGTTATTTTATTTATGTTCATGTCAAGATCATTATATTTTTAATTGGAACATGGAGCTTAACTTGAGAAACACGTGCCACCACAAGGGTGGAATGGGACGCCCTTGGCTGACTAACTAGGAAAGCAAGTGGAAGACTACCTTACCTGAAAGGGGCAAGGGCAGTAGGGGAGTAGGCGTGTAGGGAGGCTCTCGGGTTGATTTTGCTGCGATGGCGGTCAGACGAGGGATTCCTGCATTGCTCTTCCTAGAACTGTAGAGGGTTTTCGGAAGCTAGTGGAACTTTGTAAAGGCCTCGTAGTGGATCCCTAGCCATTCACCTCAAAAGTGTCTAAGGGCCTTGCAAACCCTGGTGACATGGGATACACGACTTATGGGTACAGGGTACAACCTCTACAGAGTGTAAAACTGGTATACTAGCCGTGCTCGTGGTCATGAGCAGCTCAGGACTCTCGCATGATTAAATTATGGAACTAAATTCAATTTGTCATTTGCATTGCATGGGATTTATTATTAATTTTGTTCTATTATTATTATGGTTTGGTATTTACTTACATCTAGTAATTGCTAATAAAATTTTGACCAACTTTAAAAGTAATGCTCAGCGTTAACCATTCTCTTTGGTAAGCCTTACACTTCACATGAGCTCCCACCTTTGGAGAGTTCATACACATTATTCCCCACAACTTGTTGAGCGATGAACATATGTGAGCTCACCCTTGCTGTCTCACACCCCACAGGTCAAGAACAGGTACCACATGATGAGGCACATGGAGGATGCTGCGATGTGTTCGTGAGAGGTCTAGGCCGTCGTCTCCTAGTCAACTTTGGGTTGCTGGATCGTTGTCTCCTTATGATGTAATTATTTATTTATTTTGTATAGAACTCCTATTATTTAATAAAGTTGTGACATTCATTTATGTACATGATTCATCATTCGTGAGAATAACAATTCATGTATATCTAATAAATATTATCCATTCATGCATCAATTCAAATATTTATTTCATGATAAACATATGAATAAGGTTCATGTTACATTGATACCGTCGGTTGCTCGAAGGTGTTGATGCAAGAACGATCACAATCCAGCGTGAACAGTGTGGTGGTACTGTTCACCTATTTATAGGCATGGGACGCAGCCCGGGTAAAAACACATTTATGACCTTAATACTTGTTCATAACCGTTGCCAAAATCACTAGGGATTAGCTAGTCTTTTCCTCTTCGTCTTAGCATTATGCTTGATCTTCTTCACCTCTTTAAATCGAAGCTATTAATCTTTACCCATAAGTTTGGTGTTCATTGTTGTCGTTCTCGGGTTATACCTTCATCTTGAAGACCTTCGACAGAGGAGAAAACTTCCATCATGAACCGAAGCTCCTATAATAATCAATATTATGCAGAAAGCAAATGGTTAGTCATGTTTTTTAGGACATTCGAAAGTGGAAGGCCCCCAACAAATCCCATTCTGCAAATGTGTTATTTGATACTGGAGCAACACATTCTTTCGTGACTACATCATGGGTAGAAACACACAATATACCAGTAGAACCCATGTATCCACCTATGAGGGTTAGTTCAATTGGTGGAAGGACCCACATAGATAGATTTTGCCCCAGTGCAAGAGTTCAAATAAGGGGGATAGAGTTCCCTGCTGATCTGATAGTAATGGGTACCCGAGATGTAACCATAGATGTCATCCTAGGGATGAATTGGCTAACCAAATATCAAGCAAGCCTTAGCTGTGACAAGAGGACTGTGAAGTTAGTGTCCTTATCAGAAGAGGAAGTGTTAGTGGAGTTGGTCTTGTCTGGACCAAGGAAAGGAAGCTATCACCAGATCACTGCCCATATTGAGGAAATCGAGCCATCAAAAGGTATCAATGTAGTATCAGAATTCCTGGATGTGTTTCCCGATGATTTACCAGGTATGCCACCTGAAAGGAAAGTAGAATTTTCCATATAGCTTATACCTGGCACCGCCCTTATTTCCAAGAGAGCCTATCGAGTGTCCAGACTAGAATTGGTGGAACTCAAGAAGCAGATTGATGAGTTGTTAGAGAAAGGCTACATCAGACCAAGCACCTTGCCTTGTGCCGCCCCAGTGTTATTTGTGGAAAAGAAAGATGGTACAAAGAGAATGTTCATTGATTACATATCTTTGAATGAAGTCACTATCAAGAACAAGTACCCCCTGCTTAGAATCGAAGACCTGTTCGATCAGTTGAGAGGAGCCAGTGTGTTCTCGAAGATAGATCTGAGGTCAAGCTACCATCAGCCTAGGATCCGACCTTCGGATATACCGAAGACCGCATTTATCACCAAGTATGGACTCTATGAGTTCACCATCATGTCATTCGGATTAACGAATGTGCCAGCTTTCTTCATGTACTTGATGAACAGTGTGTTCATGGATTACCTTGTGTAACACCCCGGGATCCTCAAACACCTAGAATGCTACTAAACTACACATCTAACATTCATATATAAAATTTCGACAGCATCCCCTTTGAAAATTACATAAACGGGGAAGCAACAAAATATAAATAGATATCATGATAAGAGAACATAATAGACATTAATAATCTGCTAACAATGGAAAGACAACCATAACGGCATGAACTAAATCAACCAGTGCGCACAACTAGTTAGAAACAACATCCTTTGACAAGAAGTTTCTAATTAAATCATGACTGCGCCTAAGCAGCGTTATTATGAGAGTGAAGGTGGATGTGCTGCTACTTCCCACTTCCCTTGATGAGCAACAAGCACCTGCATTGAGTAATGCAAGAGTGAGATGAAACATCTCAGCAAGCGAATTGTTTTGACAAGATATTTAAACCACAAATTGAATTAATCAACATTTTAAAAGAATCGCAATTAAGATCAGAAATTCTTGTAGATATAGAACTCAGTAGTCTCAATATAACCAATACCATCTCATTTCCTTAAACAACCACAATAGTTTGTATAACACTTCCCTGCGTCAACAATACCTACAAATATCACTTCAATGTATGCATAGGAACACAAAGTGTAGGTACTCTGTCTTCATACCTCTGAGGGTATAAAACCACATCATATGCAAATAACACTTCAATGAATGCATATGAATGTAATGCATATGTCCTCTGCCTTCATACCTCTAAGGGTATGAAGCCGCATCGTACCCCTCCTCGGGCAACGTACGATGCTAAGTTGTACCGGTACGATCGGACCATAGGTCACGACCAACTTCAGATGCAAGTGAATCATGCAATGTATATGGCATGTTGCATTTATCAATATACTTCACTTCCTTCACATACAATACAACCTCAAATAATACTTCATTTACCTTCAGATACAATACCAACCTCAAATAATACTTCATTTACCTTCAGGGGTGTGAATTAATCTCATGAGTCATACTCGAATCATAATCATCATCAATATATGATTGAGCATCAGTATAATGCAAGCAACTAAAGCATCACCATAGAGTCCAATTATGAAAGAATCCAATACTTCTGAATATTAGAGTGTAGGCAATAGAAATAACAGGTCAGAACGGAAGCAACCACCGCTACATTCACTTGCCTTCATCGAAGAAGAAAAATGTACTAGGCATGATCTGGAGTGTAGCCATGTGATACCCAATTTTCTGAAAAGAAGTTAATGTATTTTTCCCTTTTCTTTCGTGATCTGTGTAGTTGGGGTTGGAGTTTTTTAGGAAGCATTCACCAATAAAAGAGTAGAATACTTGTTGGATTTGTGTGTTGGGGTCGGGAGCAGACGTGAGAGCGAGTTTGGGCCGTGGATCTCGATCCGGCGGTGGGGAGCCCATTAGTTTCCCCCCATAAACCCTAGCTGCCCCCTCCCTCTCACTCTCCCACCCCTTTGGCCGCCCCTCCCCTCTCTCTTCCACTCTTGCAGCCATCCCAATCCTTCTTCTTCTTCCCCAAGTGATTGCAGCGCCACCCCTCAACCCTAGCCCCCCCCCCCCCACCTCTTCCTCTCCAAGGTGGAGCCTCCCCGCTTGGTGTCCGTCGTGTGGGTGCGAGTCTTCCATGGGAGTTTGGAGGGAGGAAGAAGGAAGAAAAGAAAGAGGAAAGTAGGAACACAAGGTGATTTTCGTGATCATTTTGTTGTATTTGTGCTGCAATCCAATTGGTTACATGTTTACCTATGCGATTTGGTAGAGGTGCTGTCCAGAAATTTAGTGGGTGGATGAACAGCAGTAGTTCTAGTGATTTCTGGGAATTTTTCGTGGGCAATTAGTAGGGATCAGTGGGAGAATCATGTAGAGCTTTGTCATACCTTTCCAACGAGTACTTATGCGCTCGATTTGGAGTTATAATTTAGGAGATATCGTTGTTTGAATCCGGTTATGTTGCTGTCCAAAAAAAACAGATTTTTCAGGTGGGTGAACAGCAGTAGTATTAGCCGTTTCTGGGAATTTTTCGTGGGTAATTAGTGTTAACCAGTATGATAATAATGTAGGGCTTTGTCTTATCTTTCCAATAAGTACTTATGTGCTTGATTTGGAATTATATTTTAAAAGATATCGCTGTTTGAATCCGGGTATGTCGCTGTCCAAAAGACAAAAAACAGATTACAGGGTTCATCTTGTGGACTGTTTTGGGCTAATTAGATGTTGGAATTTAATTATAAATTGTATACAAAACTTGTGGGGAATTTCATTTAGATGCCTCTGGAGTTTTTGTTTGTTACCACTACTGTCATAATTTTAAAGTTATGAAATTATTAAGCAGCGCCGCTGCAGTTTGGTGGGTGTGGGGAGAGATGTAACCCGCGGCGGGGTTTGAGTTTGTGCGTAGGTGCGGCGTCGTTTATGAGCCTGATTATGTGAAATTGGTGCACTAAGTTGTGTGTCAAAAACAGGTGGTGGACTTCCGGATCGTACTTAGAGATTTGCCCGAACTTCCGGTAAAGGCAAGTAAATACAGTGGTGGTTGCTACCGTTTGGGTTGCATCCTATTCCTTGACATTGAGTATGCATAAGTTTTAATTATGTTAATCATTGAATTCTATGATGAAGTTTATTTGTTTGGAAGTATTAATTCTCAATTGTCTAATATTGTGGATGATCATAATTTGGTAATGATATATGTGGTCGATTCCCATCTTGGATGAAGTTGAAGTATTTTTTTGAATCAAGTTATATGAAGTGTTGTAGGCATGACATGCTCATCGCATCATCCATCTTGCATTTTGAAGTTATGTCGTGATCTTATGGTCCGACCGTACCGGTACATTTTTAGCATCGTACGTTGCCCGAGGAGGGGTACGATGCGGCTTCATATCCTTAGAGGTATGAAGGCAGAAGTCATCCTTGCATTTGCAGACATTTGCACTCATGAGGTATATATGAAGTGTGACATTACTATGTTACTATTGTGGTTTCTACTTGCAAGGTGTGGTGACTAGGTGTGTTGTACGTTGTATACGTGCTGCGCCTTCGTAATAAGAAGGTTGTGGAATCAAGTGGTGGTAAAACAATGTTCTTATGTGGTTAACAGTTTGATATTATTTTACTTGCTGAGATGTGTCATCTCACTCTTGCATTACTCAATGCAGGTACTTGATACAGGTTGGGAATGAGGGGAGTAGCAGCACGTCCACTTTCACTCTCACAATAACGCTGCCCAGGCGCAGCCATGATTTAATTAGAAACTTATTGTCAAAGGAAGTTTGTTTTTTTAACTAGTCGTGCGCACTAGTTAATTCACTTCATGTCGTATGTTTAACTTCTCTTTGCTAGCCGATTAATAATACTTAGTATGTTTTTGTCATGATATATGTTTATACACTGTTGCCCCCTCATTTATGCAATTTTGCAAGGGGGATGCTGCCGAAATTTTATATATAGATGTCAGAAGTGTTGTTTAGTAGCATTCCGGGGTGTTGGTGGACCCCGGGGTGTTACAGTTGGTATCAGAGGATAGGCTTTAGATTCTACGCAATTTGAAGATAAATTTGACACACTTGCACATATAGGAAGGGTATGAGTTCGTATCTCTTTCATATTAGTATTTTATTGTATAGATGTCTAGAACTTCCTTACTCCAAATCCCTTTATGGTTTGATGGGGTATGTCGTTAACGACGTAATGCTTGATATGATATGTTACTCCTATTTAGTATTGGTTTCTTGATGTGGTTTTTATTGAAGATATTATGCAAGTGAAGCTACTAATGTACTTGTTTTATATACATATCATCATGATGTTTTTTTGGGATGCAATGTTTTCAAATCTCTGAGCTATTACCATCATATATTTCTATATGCTTGATTGTGGATGTTTTTTCCCAAAAGGATTCTTGGGTTCTTGTACTTATAGGACCAATTGTTTATTGAGCTTGTGTATAGTGGGTCTAATCCGACTTGGTGTAGTGTGAAAACACTATATAATGTAGTTTTATGGTGTTGTTGAGTTTGATTGACGGTTGGGTTACAACCCAACTTATCAATGTAATATTTCCATGGGTGCAGTGCTTTGCGCCTCACTTTTTTAGGCTAGTGTGGCTACTTGCTAACTTGATCTTAGTATAAAATTGGTTTGTCTCTATAGAGCAGATGCAACGTTGTAATGTCTATGAAATCTTTAGACTGGTAAAACTCGAGTGAATTTGTGACATGACGTAGATTGATAAGTCCAACCATGTCTACCTGATAGGTTTTCTTATTATGTGCAACCTTATTTTTAACAATAAATAGGGTGGTTTCAAGTGGATTTTATGTCGTGCATGTTTTCCTTCTATGGTTTGTTTCAATAGCCATAAAGGCTATGCATATTTTTTAGTTGTTGCAGGCTAGTCATGTGGGCGATATTGACAACCCGTTTTATATTTTTTATTTGCCAACATTGTATGGCAGTTTGATTTTTTTATGAGCAATTTCTCTATGCATGCTTGTTGAATCATTATTTGGACCGCTTTATCTTAAACGAAGTCAATGCTTAACTGGGAGTTGCTTATGTTTGTTAGTCATCGATCTCTTTAATGATGGGGTTGTTGCATCGGATTGAGATTTTTCTTATATGAATGATGGTTTGATAGATCATGTATGTCTACTACTTTGAATGCATCCTGTGATATCACGAAGTACAAATTGTTCAAGTGCAGTAACAGTAGGTTTTGTTGTATGTGAGGTTAATCAAGGTAGTTTGGTTATGTGGATTGTCTTATGGACGTCCAATTACTCCTGTTGAGCATAGTATTGTGTTATTATTTTAGTATTGAAAGTAATATTTATGAAGCTTTTGCATGAGTCTGTGTCAAGAAGTACATTAGTTTTTCTTGTTATCCCTCCATTGCTTTATGAGTATTGCAAATTTTATCTCTTTTGAGAGGAGGAAAAGACGTTACATGACATGAGCACCATTTGCTTCACGTCAACAGAATAGTTGTGGAGAGCTCTAATAGTTGGATTCTAGTGTAATAACAACCATGTTTTATAGTGCTAGAGACAGGTATGTTAGGTGTTTCATACATTGTCGATACATGGATGTTTGACCTTAGTGGCATTAACAAATGAGGTTGTTGAATTTGTTGATTGTGGTGCTTAGTGTTCTAACCTATTAGGTAAAGTGTTGCTTAAAGGCTTTGGGGAGTTGCATCCCCATTTGGTAGTGGAAAATCCTAATGTTGGTCGCACCTGCCAATGCCTTGGGTTTTATTTTATATTGTTTTTTTATTATGGGTACGGTGTTGTTTTGTTTTGGGAGTCATTTTAAATTAGTTGGAGGCTGAATCAGGCTTCACTTATCTAGAATGTTTTATAGTAGGTTTCTTCATCTTTGCATAGGATGCTCAATCACCCAGTTTGGTCTAAACATTTGAGAGTTATGAGTTTCCTATAGCAGCCTTAATTTTGTACGGAAGTATAGACATTGAATACGGTAAATTTTGGGTTTTGTTGGATTATGAAAGTTTTAGTAATATCATGATCTTCCCAAAGAGTATTGGTTTGTAATTTTCATTGCATATAATTGGAGTTAGGCTACTTTGAAGTTGTTGCACCGTTGTGTCTGAACTTTAGGTGTCGTTAAAACCATTAATAAATCGACCACGTTTTGATAGTTTTAGAGCCCAAATTTGGGAATTCTCTTTAAGAAAAACTTTTAGTTTTTCTTAGTACCTTTTAATGGGTATTTACTTATAATTGTCTGTTAAATAGATTGGGAGAGGTGGTTGTCCGGATATAAGTCGAATCTCTGATGTGCAGTATCTCAGGCTGAGTTTAGCTGTAGGTCATGCAGAGTTGAGGGCTATAAAGATAAATTTGGGTGGAACTTTATTGCAAAAGTCATGGACAATTTCCAAACTTTTCCAACGCATGTTCGTTGTAGTTTTAAGTTGAGTATAGCAGGAGTTATAGTATTTTGAATTTTAGTTGTCCATTGTTTCTAACCTATCAGTTTTGCAACAAAGCAGTTGCATTGTTTTATCGGTTTGGAAACCAATTCTGAGACACTCATTATAATAAAAGTTTTAGGGAATGTTATAATCTTTTCAACGAGTTTATATTTGTAAAATTTTGTTAGATGCAGAGAGTTATGAGGTTTTGAATTTATGGGTCATGTTCCGTCAGGTTCTGGTGGCAGATCATGTATGTCACCTTACAAGCCAAATTAAAAAAATGGAGATAAAAAAACTTTGTTTATCCTTTGAATACAAAAGTTGTAGGTCATGAAGTTTAGATGATTTTACAATATTTCTTTGTTATCATTGCTTTTATAGTGAAAGAGGTAGAGATAGAATGAACATTTGTGCTGTTGATTGTCAATTTTCTATTTAGGGATATTTCTTTGGGAGTTTGGTTTAGTTATGGTGAGCTCTTTCGCAATCCATGTTAATTATGTTGTATGGTGGGAGGGAATAGATGTAGTGGTTGTGATAGTTATCTTGTTATTGTATATGTGGAGCGTGGGCTAAAACAGAGAGATAGCGAGGGATATTTGAATAGGCCAGTACGTATTGTTGTGAAGCCATGTTTTTTGGTCTTGGCGTGTTTGCGTAAGTATGAAATAGTTACGTCGTGTGAAGTCTAGGTGGAGATGCAGATTGTCTGAGTTATTGGATGGATATATGGGCAGGCATAGTATACTTAAATTGATTCTTGCTTGCATGATGTGAGATCAGGCTTAAAATGATTTAAAAAGTAAGCATATTGCTTCTACCCTTATGTTGGCTCTAAGTGTCTCATAATGAAGAACCTAAAGTTATTAGTCCTTCGATGAACGCTTAATCTTAGAAGAGTATAGAACCTGAATAAATCTATTGCTTGCTGTTTGGGACTACATGACCAGTTTTGGTTATGCCGCTAGTTCAATGAATTACACCATGTTTTCGGTAGAGGTGTTGTATATAAAAAGTTGTAGCCAACTTCTTCATCTTACTTGTGTAAAATTTCATGACCATAGGTCTAGTAGTTTGGGAGTTATGATTTTTCTCAAGTCTAGTCTTGGAATCTGTCCAGATTCTGTACAGATTTCAAAACTGACCTTGTTTGCCCAAGTTAAACTTCGAATCAGTTCTTATAAATTATAAAGAAGTGGTAGTACTTTCCTTAAGCTTTCCAACAAATTTTGGATCACCCTTTTTGGTGACCTATAAGTTAAGCTACATCTGTTTTAATTGGAATCTTTGAATTTGTCCAAATTTGGACAGCAAAGCCTTTCTTATGTCTTTTGATCTTGATATGCATTGAATTAACCTGATAGGTTTATAAATGAAATATAGACAATTTTACTGGCTTTCTAAAAAGTCTAGGAGCGCCTGAATGGGATGACTGAGACTCCAATTATGGATTTTTGAAGTGAGTAGTTGAATTCTGTTCAAGTCTGGACAAAATTTACGTTTCACATTGTTTGGCCTTTCTAAGTGTCAAATCTTGTGGTGATGATAATACCAAGAGTATAGTGGACTTTGTAAGCTTTCCATAAAGTCCTAGTTTACTTCTATTGGATGAATATTTTGTGAGTTATGAGGAAAACAAATAACCGTTGGGCTGCTGTCTAGAAATATGCAAGCATTAAATTGATCTTTTGAAGTTACTCTTGTTTGGATAGGTTTGGTTTAGGCTATTTGAGCACATTATGTATTGCATTCATATATATATATATATATATTTATTGAAGTACTTGCATGTGTCAATGTTGATTTGGTGTTAGGAAAGCTTTGTCCGAGTTATATAGGACCGTCTACTATCTTAGCCCGAGTTGGCAGCTTGGCTTAGCACCTACAATTGTCGGAGTCTATGATCAGAGTACACCATATATTCCATGTCTTTATGTTGAGGAAGTATTTGCGGAATCCAGACCATCAAATCGAGCTAGAGCCGATTCCTGTGTAGCAAGACCAGACTCTAGAGTGTCGTCTGCTGCGTATCTTAGAATCCTAGGAGCTTGAGGAGCTGATGCGGCAGAAGTACCCGAACCTTTCTTTATGTGTGAGTTTTGTTGATTTATTGATCTTTCCTTGTCGTTCTGATAGAAGCGTCGGAATTCGAGGTCGAATTCTTTTTAAGGGAGGTAGAGTGTGATACCCAATTTTCTGAAAAAAAGTTAATGTATTTTTCCCTTTTCTTTCGTGATCTGTGTAGTTGGGGTTGGAGTTTTTTAGGAAGCATTCACCAATAAAAGAGTAGAATACTTGTTGGATTTGTGCGTTGGAGTCGGGAGCAGACGTGAGAGCGAGTTTGGGTCGTGGATCTCGATCCGGCGGTGGGGAGCCCATTAGTTTCCCCCCATAAACCCTAGCCGCCCCCTCCCTCTCACTCTCCCACCCCTTTGGCCGCCCCTCCCCTCTCTCTTCCACTCTTGCAGCCACCCCAATCCTTCTTCTTCTTCCCCAAGTGATTGCAGCGCTACCCGTCAACCCTAGCCCCCCCACCTCTTCCTCTCCAAGGTGGAGCCTCCCCGCTTGGTGTCCGTCGTGTGGGTGCGAGTCTTCCATGGGAGTTTGGAGGGAGGAAGAAGGAAGAAAAGAAGGAGGAAAGGAGGAACACAAGGTGATTTTCGTGATCATTTTGTTGTATTTGTGCTGCAATCCAATTGGTTACATGTTTACCTATGCGATTTGGTAGAGGTGCTGTCCAGAAATTTCGTGGGTGGATGAACAGCAGTAGTTCTAGTGATTTTTGGGAATTTTTCGTGGGCAATTAGTAGGGATCAGTGGGAGAATCATGTAGAGCTTTGTCATACCTTTCCAACGAGTACTTATGCGCTCGATTTGGAGTTATAATTTAGGAGATATCGTTGTTTGAATCCGGTTATGTTGCTGTCCAAAAAAAAACAGATTTTTCAGGTGGGTGAACAACAGTAGTATTAGCAGTTTCTGGGAATTTTTTGTGGGTAATTAGTGTTAACCAGTATGATAATAATGTAGAGCTTTGTCTTATCTTTCCAATAAGTACTTATGTGCTTGATTTGGAATTATATTTTAAAAGATATCGCTGTTTGAATCCGGGTATGTCGCTGTCCAAAAGACAAAAAAACAGATTACAGGGTTCATCTTGTGGACTGTTTTGGGCTAATTAGATGTTAGAATTTAATTATAAATTGTATACAAAACTTGTGGGGAATTTCATGTAGATGCCTCTGGAGTTTTTGTTTGTTACCACTGCTGTCATAATTTTAAAGTTATGAAATTATTAAGCAGCGCCGCTGCAGTTTGGTGGGTGTGGGGAGAGATGTAACCCGCGTCGGGGTTTGAGTTTGTGCGTAGGTGCGGCGTCGTTTATGAGCCTGATTATGTGAAATTGGTGCACTAAGTTGTGTGTCAAAAACAGGTGGTGGACTTCCGGATCGTACTTAGAGATTTGCCCGAACTTCCGGTAAAGGCAAGTAAATATAGTGGTGGTTGCTACCGTTTGGGTTGCATCATATTCCCTGACATTGAGTATGCATAAGTTTTAATTATGTTAATCATTGAATTCTATGATGAAGTTTATTTGTTTGGAAGTATTAATTCTCAATTGTCTAATATTGTGGATGATCATAATTTGGTAATGATATATGTGGTTGATTCCCATCTTGGATGAAGTTGAAGTATTTTTTTGAATCAAGTTATATGAAGTGTTGTAGGCATGACATGCTCATCGCATCATCCATCTTGCATTTTGAAGTTATGTCGTGATCTTATGGTCCGACCGTACCGGTACATTTTTAGCATCGTACGTTGCCCGAGGAGGGGTACGATGCGGCTTCATATCCTTAGAGGTATGAAGGCAGAAGTCATCCTTGCATTTGCAGACATTTGCACTCATGAGGTATATATGAAGTGTGACATTACTATGTTACTATTGTGGTTTCTACCTGCAAGGTGTGGTGACTAGGTGTGTTGGACGTTGTATACGTGTTGCGCCTTCGTAATAAGAAGGTTGTGGAATCAAGTGGTGGTAAAACAATGTTCTTATGTGGTTAACAGTTTGATATTATTTTACTTGCTGAGATGTGTCATCTCACTCTTGCATTACTCAATGCAGGTTCTTGATACAGGTTGGGAATAAGGGGAGTAGCAGCACGTCCACTTTCACTCTCACAATAACGCTGCCCAGGCGCAGCCATGATTTAATTAGAAACTTATTGTCAAAGGAAATTTGTTTTTTTAACTAGTCGTGCGCACTAGTTAATTCACTTCATGTCGTATGTTTAACTTCTCTTTGCTAGCCGATTAATAATACTTAGTATGTTTTTGTCATGATATATGTTTATACACTGTTGCCCCCTCATTTATGCAATTTTGCAAGGGGGATGCTGCCGAAATTTTATATATAGATGTCAGAAGTGTTGTTTAGTAGCATTCCGGGGTGTTGGTGGACCCCGGGGTGTTACAAGCCACCTGCTAGCGGGCATAAAACTTAGTACAAATATTTCACAAACATTTGCCAACAATCAACAAATCGATCCTACACCTGAAACCAAGACCTGGTGGAAAACCTCCCACTCTGAACCACATGTCATACAACAGCAATGTTGTTTGTTAATTTTGTATCTTTAAAATTATAACAGTGGTGATATCAAACAAGTACTCCATGAGTATCTACACAAAATATTCTACAACTTCGATATTCTATGGATAATTAAATTCTGCCATCTATAAGTTCTAAAACATCTAACAAGATAACTGACTGAATCTGTTTTAGACAGCAGCATAGTTAACTTTCAAAATTCGATATCTCACAAACTACTCAACCAACAATCATGAAATTCTGCTGAAAGTAAGAACTTTTATCCCTCTACAAAAGTCTCCATAGCTGGGAGAGCCAATTCGGCCATTTACTTGATGAAACCTACCAGTGAACAGACCCGCTCATTTCTGTCAGGCTAACAGAAACAACCACAGTAAAACAAACATAACTGGAGTTTCATAATTCATATGAATGCACTCTTTAACAATCTGGAAAGCTTATGAAATTATCTACATCTTTTCTTACAAACCCAAGGTTTAATTCTATTGATAAAATTGCCTAAATCTTAAGAGAACAGATTCTGCACAGAATTAAGAGACTGAAAAACGGCTATAATCAAACTACAATAACTCTCTGATCGGATGTCCGATTGAGGTGTTCTTCGCGGCCACGGAAAGATCTACAAATTATCTACGACTTATATATAGACTTTTTATTTTTTTGAGGCCTATAAGACCACGGAAACTGGGATTAACAGAAACTGTTGAATCTATCATTCTGCAGAGACTAATTTCGAGATCAAAAATCTAATCCCCCATCTAATCCAACATAAAGGGCTAATTGTATGGCCTAAAACTCATCCAAAACAAGGTAAAACATCCATCAAGTGGGGACAATGGAGAGAGGAAAGGAAATCCAACCAATTCTTGAAGAGGAACGATGACGACGACAGGCGACTGCGTGCCCTAATCTTCCCTCTCTTCTCTCCCTTGTTTTTCCTCTCTTCTCTTGGGGCAAGGCACAAAAGGGGATGGCTGCTAGGGTGGGAGGACGTGGCTGCTAGGGTTAGGGAGGTATAAATAGAAGAAAACTCCCCCAATCCTAATATCCAATGGCTCAGATCGACCAGCACATGAAAAAACTCATTCAGACTCCAAACAAGGCAAACTAGTAGTCGATCGAAATCGTCTCGACGATATCTATGCATCTACGGTCTCCGATCATCAGTAGGAGACACCATATTAGGATTTTAAACATGGTTTGGTTTTTTTAGGGTATTATATTCTACCCCCCTTAAAAGAATTCGTCCTCGAATTCAGCCACTTCTACAAATCAAGACATTCACCAACGATAAAACTCGGTCAAACACCCTAAATAGACTCATATAGTAGACTAGTAGCCTTGACGAGTTCATGAAAAGAGTTTTTCAAGAAATAACCTCTAAGTCGGACTAATTTACCAAAGAAAATGACACACCTTGACAACAATCATAAAACAATATAAAACGAATTCCCAAGGCATTGTCATAGGTGCAATCAACACTAGGATTTGCCATCATTGAATTTGGATGCAGCTATACATCAAGATCAATGTCTTAAAACAACACTCTTTTTTATGAAGATGTAATATGTACTAAGAACAACCCTTACCAACTTCAACAATTCATTTTAATTCAATTGTCAAACATCCACACCAGATGAATGTATAAGAAGATCAAACACCTCACATCAAAGCACCACGAAACAAGTAGTTCCATTGAAACAAAACTCCTAATCTTACTAAACCTTGTTCTTGACGTCATGAAAAAGATAATCATGTAATCTAACGTTCTTTACACCCCACAAAAGGGAGAAAGTCTATAGAACTAATGGAGCAACAAAGCCAACAAGAAGCCAATAACATTCTGTGCGGCACAGTTCATCGAACAAATGCCAAAAACTCCACAAAGAGCACTGACAGCACAACAACAACACAATACTTTGCTTAACTAATGTCACTATACTTCATCCAACAACTCAACTAAAAAAAATATCCAAACTAGTAAGGTTAACCTACACATAATATATGTCTTCATCTACTGTAGTTCAGAAACTTACATTTCATTCCATCATACGACGCACTCAAAGTACCAGACATAAAGGGTCAATAATAACCCTGTAATCCTTCACACACATGACAAACATCTCAATCTGATGTAAGAACCACATCATTTAGAAATAGGTGACTAACCACACCCAACCAACTCTAGGTTAGGCAATGACTTCATTCAAACCAATAGATAAGTGGTCCAACAATGGCTCCACAAGCATGCATTAGGGAGATAACCATCAGATCCTCAACGTATTAATATATAATCAATGGATCAAGAAAATAAAAGATTTATTCTACAATTAGCATGACTAACATGCAACCACTTTAAACCACATCTAGGCTTTGTGGCTACTAAAACACAAGATAGAAGGGAGACATATAATCCACTCTGGCTAGCTATGTAAAGACTTTCCCCCCAAAATCCATATAAAAGTACCAATATTTATTTCTTTCAGAACTGGTTTCTCGGCATAAACAATCATTCCTTGCAAAGATAGTTGGAGCTATCCAACAACCGCCCAACAACTTAAATCCAAATCGATGGTTACCTTGTAACCCAAAACATGCAATTCACACTCCTCTTGGAAACATCCTCAATCAAACATATATAACAATATTATTGTAATAAAACTCAACCATGAAAAACATGTCAAAAACAACATAGGCATACATGTATATCACAAGCATAATAACGACTTCAATCTCACAAAAGAACAGCGATATCAATCGTATTAATAAACAATATCAAAATTTAGAAATGAATTATATCAGGCATTAAGTCATAAACAACTTACCACATCACCGTAAAGGATTAGGGAGGGTGAAATTATTTCATCTGCACTTCAAAGACATTAACATATATCAAAGATATTTGAACCCACACCCTTCCTATATGTGCAAGTGGGTCAAATTTATCTTCAAATTGCCAAGAATCTAAAGCCTATGCTTTGATACCAACTGTAACACCCCGGGATCCTCAAACACCTAGAATGCTACTAAACTACACATCTAACATTCATATATAAATTTTCGACAGCATCCCCTTTGAAAATTACATAAACGGGGAAGCAACAAAATATAAATAGATATCATGATAAGAGAACATAATAGACATTAATAATCTGCTAGCAATGGAAAGACAACCATAACGGCATGAACTAAATCAACCAGTGCGCACAACTAGTTAGAAACAACATCCTTTGACAAGAAGTTTTTAATTAATTCATGACTGCGCCTAAGCAGCGTTATTATGAGAGTGAAGGTGGATGTGCTGCTACTTCCCACTTCCCTTGATGAGCAACAAGCACCTGCATTGAGTAATGCAAGAGTGAGATGAAACATCTCAGCAAGCGAATTGTTTTGACAAGATATTTAAACCACAAATTGAATTAATCAACATTTTAAAAGAATCGCAATTAAGACCAGAAATTCTTGTAGATATAGAACTCAGTAGTCTCAATATAACCAATACCATCTCATTTCCTTAAACAACCACAATAGTTTGTATAACACTTCCCCGCGTCAACAATACCTACAAATATCACTTCAATGTATGCATAGGAACACAAAGTGTAGGTACTCTGTCTTCATACCTCTGAGGGTATAAAACCACATCATATGCAAATATCACTTCAATGAATGCATATGAATGTAATGCATATGTCCTCTGCCTTCATACCTCTAAGGGTATGAAGCCGCATTGTACGCCTCCTCGGGCAACATACGATGCTAAGTTGTACCGGTACGGTCGGACCATAGGTCACGACCAACTTCAGATGCAAGTGAATCATGCAATGTATATGGCATGTTGCATTTATCAATATACTTCACTTCCTTCACATACATTACAACCTCAAATAATACTTCATTTACCTTTAGATACAATACCAACCTCAAATAATACTTCATTTACCTTCAGGGGTGTGAATTAATCTCATGAGTCATACTCGAATCATAATCATCATCAATATATGATTGAGCATCAGTATAATGCAAGCAAGTAAAGCATCCATAGAGTCCAATTATGAAAGAATCCAATACTTCTGAATATTAGAGTGTAGGCAATAGAAATAACAGGTCAGAACGGAAGCAACCACCGCTACATTCACTTGCCTTCATCGAAGAAGAAAAATGTACTAGGCATGATCTGGAGTGTAGCCACCTGCTAGCGGGCATAAAACTTAGTACAAATATTTCACAAACATTTGCCAACAATCAACAAATCGATCCTACACCTGAAACCAAGACCTGGTGGAAAACCTCCCACTCTGAACCACATGTCATACAACAGCAATGTTGTTTGTTAATTTTGTATCTTTAAAATTATAACAGTGTTGATATCAAACAAGTACTCCATGAGTATCTACACAAAATATTCTACAACTTCGATATTCTATGGATAATTAAATTCTGTCATCTATAAGTTCTAAAACATCTAACAAGATAACTGACTGAATCTGTTTTAGACAGCAGCATAGTTAACTTTCAAAATTCGATATCTCACAAACTACTCAACCAAAAATCATGAAATTCTGCTGAAAGTAAGAACTTTTATCCCTCTACAAAAGTCTCCATAGCTGGGAGAGCCAATTCGGCCATTTACTTGATGAAACCTACCAGTGAACAGACCCGCTCATTTCTGTCAGGCAAACAGAAACAGCCACAGCAAAACAAACATAACTGGAGTTTCATAATTCATATGAATGCACTCTTTAACAATCTGGAAAGCTTATGAAATTATCTACATCTTTTCTTACAAACCCAAGGTTTAATTCTGTTGATAAAATTTCCTAAATCTTAAGAGAACAGATTCTGCACAGAATTAAGAGACTGAAAAACGGCTATAATCAAACTACAATAACTCTCTGATCGGATGTCCGATTGAGGTGTCCTTCGCGGCCACGGAAAGATCTACAAATTATCTACGACTTATATATAGACGTTTTATTTTTTTGAGGCCTATAAGACCACAGAAAACTGGGATTAACAGAAACTGTTGAATCTGTCATTCTGCAGAGACTAATTTCGAGATCAAAAATCTAATCCCCCATCTAATCCAACATAAAGGGCTAATTGAAGGGCCTAAAACTCATCCAAAACAAGGTAAAACATCCATCAAGTGGGGACAATGGAGATAGGAAAGGAAATCCAACCAATTCTTGAAGAGGAACGATGACGACGACAGGCGACTGCGTGCCCTAATCTTCCCTCTCTTCTCTCCCTTGTTCTTCCTCTCTTCTCTTGGGGCAAGGCACAAAAGGGGATGGCTGCTAGGGTGGGAGGACGTGGCTGCTAGGGTTACGGAAGTATAAATAGAAGAAAACTCCCCCAATCCTAATATCCAATGGCTCAGATCGACCGGCACATGAAAAAACTCATTCAGACTCCAAACAAGGCAAACTAGTAGTCGATCGAAATCGTCTCGACGATATCTATGCATCTACGGTCTCCGATCATCAGTAGGACACACCATATTAGGATTTTAAACATGGTTTGGTTTTTTTAGGGTATTATACCTTGACAAGTTCATAGTGGTATTCATTGATGATATCCTCATATATTCCCAGAATGAGCAAGAGCATTTGAGGAAGGCATTGCAGAGGCTACAGGATTGTCAACTATATGCCAAGCTGAGCAAGTGCGAGTTCTGTATCAGCGAAGTCCTGTTCTTAGGCCATATTATAAACCGAGATGGATTAGCTGTGGACCCAAAGAAGGTAGCTGCTATTCTAGACTAGAAAGCACCGAAAGATGTCCGAGGAATCAAGAGTTTCATTGGAATGGCCAGCTACTATCGGCGTTTCATTGAGGGTTTCTCCAAGATTGTTAGTCCAATGACATCCCTACAAGCAAAGAAAGTCGAATTCAAGTGGACCCGAGAGTGCCAAGAGTCCTTTGAAACATTAAAGAAGAAGTTGACTACGACACCGTTATCGATCCTGCCAGATGTTCACAAGCCATTCTCAGTATATTGTGATGCATCGTACACCAGACTGGGATGTGTGTTAATGCAAGAGGGAAGAGTAGTGGCGTACTCGTCCCGACAATTGAAAATTCATGAGAAGAATTATCCCATTCATGATCTGGAGTTAGCAGCAGTGGTTCATGCACTGAAGACCTGGAGGCACTATTTGTACGGGCAGAAGTGTGATATCTAACAGACCACAAGAGTCTCAAGTATATATTCACCCAGTTAGAGTTAAACATGATGTAACGAAGATGGCTGGAGTTGATCAAAGACTATAAGCTGGAGATTCATTATCACCCAGGCAAAGCAAATGTGGTTGCGGATGCTTTGAGCAGAAAGAGTCAAGTCAATATGATGGCCGCTCACCCGATGCCATATGGGCTAGCAAAGGAATTCGAAAGGCTGAGTCTCGGATTTCTGAACAACACTCAAGGAGTGACAGTTGAGCTAGAACCCACTCTAGAGGAAGACACCAGGAAGGGCCAGAAAGATGATGAGAAGATTAATGAAATCCGGCAGCTGATCTTAGATGGGAAATGCAAGGATTTCCATGAAGATGCAGAAGGAGTGGTATGGTTCAAGGATAGATTGTGTGTTCTCGACATCAAATTGATCCAGGAACTGATCCTCAAATAAGCTCATGAGATAGCTTATTCCATACACCCTAGTAGCGAAAAGATGTACCAAAACCTGAAGAAAAGATTCTGGTGGTACGGTATGAAAAAGGAGATAGCAGAGTATGTGGCTATGTGCGACAGTTATCGGAGGATCAAGGCAGAGCACCAGAGGCCTGCAGGTTTGTTGCAGCCGTTACATATTCCTCAATGGAAATGGGATGAGATTGGGATGGACTTTATAGTCGGTATGCCTCGCACTCGAGCCGGTTATGACTCCATCTGGGTAGTACTAGACCACTTGATAAAGGCGGCCCATTTCATACCAGTCAAGACCACCTATAATAGTGTAGTGTTGGCAGAACTATATATGTCTCGGATTGTATGCTTGCATAGTGTTCTAAAGAAGATAGTATTGAACAGAGGTACCTAATTCATTTCTCACTTTTGGCAGCAGTTGCATGAAGCCTTGGGCACACATTTGAAGTTCAGTTCAGCTTATCACCCGCAGACAAATGGTCAGACTAAGAGAACCAACCAGATTCTTGAAGACATGTTGAGGGCTTGTGCTTTGCAAGACAAGTTAGGTTTGGGACAAAAGGCTATTGTATGCGGAATTCTCCTACAGCAATAGCTACTAGGCCAGTCTGAATATGTCACCATTCCAAGTACTTTATGTGAGGAATTGTAGGACTCCATTGCATTGGGACCAATCCAGTGAAAGGCAGGTGTTCGGTTCAGAAATTTTACTTGAGGCTTAAGAGAACATCAGAATGGTTCGAGAGAACCTGAGGACAACACAGTCCAGGCATCAAAGCTATGCTGACACAAGAAGAAGAGATCTGAGTTTCAAAGTGGGAGATTATGTATATCTGAAGGTGTCACCCATAAGAGGAACCAAAAGGTTCGGATTCAAGGGCAAGCTAGCACCTCAATACATCAGACCGTACTAGATTCAAGCAAGACGTGGAGAAGTGGCATACCAGCTTAGCCTACCAGAAAGTCTATCAGTCGTGCATGATGTGTTCCATGTTTCTCAGCTGAAGAAATGCTTGCGAGTGCCAGAGGAGCAATTGCCAACTGAGGATCTTGAGGTTCAAGAAGATCTGACGTATATTGAGAAGCCCACTCAGATTCTGGGGACCGCAGATAGAGTCACTCGAAGAAGCACCATCAGGATGTGCAAAGTCAAGTGGGGCGATCACTCAGAGGAAGAAGCAACTTGGGAAAGAGAAGATGATCTGAAAGGCAAGTACCCTGAACTCTTTGCTAGCCAACACTGAATCTCGAGGGCGAGAATCTTTTTAAGGGGGATAGGTTTGTAACACCCTGAATTTGGGGGTATAAAATTCTTGTAACACCCTGAATTTGGGGGTATAAATTTCTTGTAACACCCTTGGTGTTACTGTCACTAAAATCTAAACATAACATCAAGAGCATTTGCATATCATATGTTTGTTACACCTAGAGTGCATTCACTAGGTAAAAATTTCAAATAAGTTGTACTGATGTGACTTGAGGTGTGGTTAACCCTAGGGTAGAGTTATGGATATAAGTGAAGCCCAAATATGTGAAAACCTCAAAAGACATGAGACATGATCATAAGATATCATATTTGAAGGACTTTTGTGACACCAAAACCCTAAAGTGCTAAAAACTCTAAAAAGACCCCCTCGAAAACCCTAAGTTGGAACCCTAGGGGGCTAAGTGTAAATTTTGTGCACTTTTGGACCCAAGTGCAAAAACCAAAGTATTAGAGCACCAAAAATCATATGTTTCACACATTTGAGGATTTGCAAATCAAATTATGGGGTTTGGACTTATTTGCAAAAAGTAACCCATAAACCCTATATGCATAAGTCCAAATTCAGTTGAATAGGGCAGACTTTGGAGCTTTATATCTCTAATTCTACAAGGATTTTTCCCTAGGTCAACACATCAAATTGATAGAGCTATGATAGGGGAATAACTTTTCTTAAGTGATTGAGCCTTGGTGCTGTACAAAAGTTAGAGTTAAATGGACTCAAAGTTGGGATGTCAGTCAGCTCAGAGTCTAAACTTTTACTGACAGTGACTTGGAATGAACTTTAGGAGCTCTTTTGAAGATAATCCAGTGAGTATTTGAGAATGGTTACTATAGCAAGATTGTAGCTGGATTATAGGGCTAGAACTTTGTTGCGGGTGGATTAACAAGTTCTTACATAAAAATTTTAGATCTAGGCACTTGTTTTCGCTCTGTCAGGTGCTCTAAATGGTGTTCTGATAGTATAGTGAACTGAAGAAGATCCCTGGTGCAGTGCACCTTACCGCCGGTGACCCTCGCGCCTAGATTCGTGCCGGCGAGGTGATTCGTGCTCATTGGTGCCCGTATAATGCTTCAGGGTAAAAAGATCTTCGCCGCGGATGATGCCAGGGGCTGGCCGTCGTACCCCCCTTGCTTTACGGCTGGCTCAAAAGCTCACTGGAGTTGGCTGCCCGCCGATCGGGTGCCACGTGCCTTGAAGCTTCACCACGTCGTAGTAAGCCGCTCTATATTGCTGGCTCGTCGCCGGTAAGCCTGCCACGGTGAAAGACACGTAGCTCTTGCGCCAGTGTTCTTCCCTCTCTCCGACCGCCAACACGCCATGGCCCCCGCTCTGGGATACTATAAATTGAGCATACCCCTAGCTCCATTAAGTCATCACAAAGCCAAAGCATCCGCTACTGCATCCGATTAGCCACCAGAGAGCTCCAATTTCTTTCTCTCCCCAAATCAGTTTTTCGCACCCGTGAACACCTCGTTGTGACCAGATGCCTACAGGTTAGTTCAAGCATCCTTGCTTGATGTTCTAGCCTCCATTAAGTCCCCTGCTACTCGTAGACCTGTTTAATTGAGCTAGACTGCCCTGGATCGCCAAGAACAGGTCGAATTGTTCTCGGTTTCCGCCGTCATCGTGGACAGAGAGATTCCGACCCGGATTAGTGCAATTGATGGAGGGGAAATGGTCATTAGGAGTAGAATTAAGTGTCATCCACACCGGAGCACCGGTCATTGCGTATCTTGGCAGGTACAGGCTCGCTGGAGCCACTCCTCCGCCGTCCATGGTTGGGGACCTCACCTTGCGAAGAAATAGAAAGGGGAGGGGCCTTAGTGGAGATGTCAGTGAGATAAAGAAACAGTAGAGAGGAGTCTTTACGGGTGTTTCAAACAACCAGGGACCCCTGTGCAAAGTAGACACCGCGGGCGAGCGTGTGGGCGCGCTTTTGCCTGTCTTGGGCCGGCTCGGGCTAAATCGAGCCCATTACTGTTTAATGCTTTTCCTTTTCCTTTTTCTACCAGATTTAGGAAATCCAAAGAAAATTATAGAAAAATGATAAAACATGAGACCAATTTTGTTGGACTCCTAAATTTTTCTAGTATTTAATAAAAATGATTCCAAGATTTTTAGCTCAAACCAGGAATTATGTAGTATTTAAGAATGCCTAAACTTAGTCTTTTTGAATTTTATAAATTACTAGATGGCTCCCAAAAATCATAAAACTTTTTGGGTGAACCTATTTTGGTACTTAGAACCCATGGGCAAAGTTTGATATGCTTTGGACATTGTTTGAGTCTCAAAACCAAAACCCTAGCCCCTTAGGATAAAATTGTCTAACCCTACCAGGGTGTTGACTCAGAAAAACCCTAGTTTCCCTGGAGCACCATGAAGGAAAGTTGTATTCAAGATACAACTTAGTGTAGTTTCTCTATTATTGCATTTTCATAAGAATTACATGAGCATTCATGGTTATATATGATTATGTATAGAGAACGAAGAAGAGATAATTGTTGAAGAGGAAGAGACTACTCCATCGACAGAAAATCCACCTGCCAGGAACTGTTTCTATTTTGATATTTGTGGACAGAGCCCGACTCTCCTACAACACAAGGCAAGCCCCAGTGCATTTGCCACCTCCTTGCTGTTTTAAACTCTTTATCACTTGAATGATGCATTAGGTGATAGGAGTTGGGTGTTAAACCAATTGCTGCATTTCCTTCCTTGGAACTGTTTACCATTCCTTGATTACCTGTTTTATCAAAAGATTTTCTGATGCTTAGTCCTGCTTTAGAAAAACAAATGTTTTGTTTTTAAACAAAAGACGATACTTCACAGTGGATGGGAAGTTTTCAAAAATAAAACTTGATGGGGGATCCATCATGGCCATGATGGGTTCAACATCAGAAAAGATGTACCTCTGTCAGGTACCAGAATTTGGGTTTTTAAATGATAAAGCTAAGACCGGGCGGGTGACTTGCATGAGAAGAGAGTCTCGGTGTAGTGTCTCCGTCTGAGTCGATTAAGGACCGTGTCGATGTAGACTTGCAGATCGAGGACCTTTTAACTGGTCACATGCCTCATCATGGGTAAACTTTGCCTCGGGCAGACTAATACCAGAAAGGCCAACACGCAACGGGAGTGGAGAGATGGTGAGAGTAGCGTGTACCCTCCGTGGCAAGATGTTGGACAGTGGTGTATCTGTGCTCTCGGTTGGCGTGAACCCGGTCTGGTCTTAAGAAACCCGGTGGCGAGTTGACATATGCAAGGGTTAAGTGCTACATATGTCATGTGATTGGAGATCCCCATCTGGGTTTTAATCGATTTGGATCGCTGTTACTACTCGAACATGAAGACTTGGTCACTGCCCTACACGTAGCATTCCAGTGAAAAAAATAGTTGATAAAAGGATGGCTAGTATAGGCCATGTGCTTGAACTAGGGTAGAAAAAACTCTAGTGACAGGTAATGACTTAACTTGCTAATAAATCTGGATTTTAAGGATCCACTATTAGTAAGCATTTTTGCAAACAGAGTCTTGATTCTTGATTAAGCCTTACCTTGACTCCCTCAAGCCAGCATATCTTTGACAGGCTTTTCTTTTGACGGGTAAGACTTGCGAAAGTATACTTCGTACTCAGGGTTTTCAAACCCATGTTGTTGTAGGTGAGGAAATAGCAAAATTTTGTTGTTTTTGCACTAAGGTGGTGCCCAAGGATGTGGTGCCCAAGGACGAACCTCAACAGTGATGTGGTTGCGGGAGGGATGTTGGCCTCCCTTTTGAAAAACAATATACTTTTATGCGGGAGGAGTTTTTTCCTCCCAAGTTTGTAATAATACTTATGCACTCTTATACCCTGGGTTGTAATAACTATAATACTCTTTCTGTATTTTAATGAATGTAAATTAAGTTATTGTAATTTGCTTCCGCTTATTCATTCCTCCGATGTGTTGTAATATCTGCGTGACGGGTGAAACGCTCTTGGGCGAGGAAAAGGATACAGATACCGAACTTGTCGAGCATCTACAGGGTTGTCCAAGGTCTATTGGACAAGGACAACTGTAGGTGGGCCTAATAACTTGGGTGGTTCCGTTACAGCTGGTATCAGAGCGAAGCTCATCTCTTCAGATATTACGAAGCATTTCAAAAAGAATTTTCAAATACTTATCCAAGAAAAATTCTTTCTTTCTTACCTTATCATTTTCGGGAAGCTCTCATCCTATAAGACCATGTAATAGAGTGCAAAATAAGGAAGTGGGATCAACAAAGGTTGATTCTGTAATTATGCATGCATCATGTTTAAAAACTATACTAATAATTTTCCCCTTATGGAGATATGTCGCGCACAAGGAAAACTACACGTGAGTCCACTGGACCCATCGGCGTGCCTCGTCATCAGTTTGCTCCATGACATGAAGGGAGCAGCAGCGGCAGCAACGATCCAATCGGAGATTTGGAAACCCAAGTGGAGCAGCTTTGGACAGAGTTACGTCACTGAAACTGGGTGTGGGAAGAAGATGGTCAGTGTATAAATGTGTTGGCAGCTGACGTCAGGCGCCTGTGAAAGTCGCCTAGAGGGGGGGGGGGTGAATAGGGCGAATCTGAAATTTATAAACTTAAGCACAACTACAAGCCGGGTTAGCGTTAGAAATATGAACGAGTCCAAGAGAGAGGGTGAAAAACAAATTGCAAGCAAATGAAGAGTGAGACACAAGGATTTGTTTTACCGTGGTTCGGATCTTGCAAACCTACTCCCCGTTGAGGTGGTCACAAAGACCGGGTCTCTTTCAACCCTTTCCCTCTCTCAAATGGTCACTTAGACCGAGTGAGCTTCTCTTCTCAATCAAACGGGACACAAAGTCCCCACAAGGACCACCACACAATTGGTGTCTCTTGCCTCGGTTACAATTGAGTTTGATCACAAGAAAGAATGAGAAAAAGAAGCAATCCAAGTGCAAGAGCTCAAATGAACACAAGTCAATCTCTCACAAGTCACTATTTGATTTGGAATGAACTAAGGACTTAGGAGAGGATTTGATCTCTTTGGTGTGTCTTGTATTGAATGCTATAGCTCTTGTAAGGTGTAGTAAGTTGGAAAACTTGGATGCAGTTGAATGTGGGGTGGTTGGGGTATTTATAGCCCCAACCACCAAAAGTGGCCGTTGGGAGGCTGTCTGTCGCATGGCGCACCGGACAGTCCGGTGCGCCACCGGACACTGTCCGGTGCGCCAGCCACGTCAGCCGGCCGTTGGCTTCTGACCGTTGGAGCTTTGACTGGTGGGGCCTCTGGGCTGTCCGGTGGTGCACCGGACGGGTCTTGTAGACTGTCTGGTGCGCCGTCTAGCGCTGCTCTGACTCCGGCGCGCACTATAGCGCACTGAATGTGTTTGCAGTCGACCGTTGGCGCGAGGTAGCCGTTGCTCCGCTGGCACACCGGAGAGTCCGGTGCTTCACCGGACAGTCCGGTGAATTATAGCAGAGCGGCCTCCCATTTTCCCGAAGGTGGCATGTTTAGCTTCGAGTTCCTTGGTGCACCGGACACTGTCCGGTGGCACACCGGACAGTCCGGTGCGCCAGACCAGGGTGCCTTTGGGATGTCTTTAGCTCTCTTTATTTGAACCCATCTTTGGTCTTTTTATTGGCTTGTTGTGAACCTTTGGCACCTGTAAAATTTATAGACTAGAGCAAACTAGTTAGTCCAATTATTTGTGTTGGACAATTCAACCACCAAAATCAATTTAGGAAAAGGTGTAAGCCTATTTCCTTTTCAATCTCGCCCTTTTTGGTGACTGATGCCAACACAAACCAAAGCAAATATAGAAATGCATAATTGAACTAGTTTGCATAATTGTAAGTGCAAAGGTTACTTAGAATTGAACCAATATAAATTTTCATAAGATATGCATGGATTGTTTCTTTATTATTTTCAACATTTTGGACCACGCTTGCACCACATGTTTTGTTTTTGCAAATTCTTTTCAAAGTCCTTTTGCAAATAGTCAAAGGTAAATGAATAAGATTTTGAGAAGCATTTTCAAGATTTGAAATTTTCTCCCCCTGTTTCAAATGTTTTTCCTTTGACTAAACAAAACTCCCGCTTAGTGAGATCCTCCTCTTAGTGTTCAAGAGGGTTTTGCAATTTTTGAAGATACTACTTTCTCGCACTTTTGAACACAATAAGATATCAATTTGAAAACATCATTTTTAAAATTCGTTGGTGGTGCGGTCCTTTTGCTTTGGGCTAATACTTTCTCCCCCTTTGGCATGAATCGCCAAAAACGGATACTCTAAGTGAAATATAAGCCCCTTTTAACTACTTTCTCCTCCTTTGGCGAACAAAATATGAGTGAAGATTATACCAAAGTTGGAGAGCGGCGCGGAGTGACGGCGAAGGATGAGTGAATTCAATGGAGTGGAGTGGAAGCCTTTGTCTTCGCCGAAGACTCCAATTCCCTTCCAATCTATGACTTGGTTTGAAATACACTTGAAAAACACATTAGTCATAGCATATAAAAGAGACATGATCAAAGGTATATTAATGAGCTATGTATGCAAGACATCAAAAGGAATTCCGAGAATCAAGAATATTTAGCTCATGCCTAAGTTTGTTAAAGGTTTGTTCATCTAGTGGCTTGGTAAAGATATCGGCTAATTGTTCTTTAGTGTTGATATAAGTAATCTCGATATCCCCCTTTTGTTGGTGATCCCTTAGAAAATGATACCGAATGGCTATGCGTTTAGTGCGGCTATGCTCAACGGGATTATCCGCCATGCGGATTGCACTCTCATTATCACATAGAAGATGAACTTTGGTTAATTTGTAACCATAGTCCTAAGGGTTTGCCTCATCCAAAGCAATTGCGCGCAACAATGGCCTGCGGCAATGTACTCGGCCTCGGCGGTAGAAAGAGCTACGGAATTTTGCTTCTTTGAAGCCCAAGACACCAGAGACCTTCCCAAGAACTGGCAAGTCCCTGATGTGCTCTTTCTATTAATTTTACACCCCGCCCAATCGGCATCCGAATAACTAATTAAATCAAATGTTGATCCCCGAGGCTACCAAAGCCCAAACTTAGGAGTATAAACTAAATATCTCAAGATTCGTTTTACGGCCGTAAGGTGAGCTTCCTTAGAGTCGGCTTGGAATCTTGCACACATGCATATGGAAAGCATAATGTCCGGTCGTGAAGCACATAAATAGAGTAAAGAACCTATCATTGACCGATATACCTTTTGATCTACAGATTTACCTCCCGTGTCGAGGTCGAGATGACCATTGGTTCCCATAGGTGTCTTGATGGGCTTGGCATCCTTCATCCCAAAGTTGTTTAGAATGTCTTAAATATACTTTGTTTGGTTAATGAAGGTGCCCTTTTGGAGTTGCTTCACTTGAAATCCTAAGAAGTACTTCAACTCTCCCATCATAGACATCTCGAATTTTTATGTCATGATCCTACTAAACTCTTCACAAGTAGATTCGTTAGTAGACCCAAATATGATATCATCAACATAAATTTGGCATACAAACAAATCATTTTCAAGTGTTTTAGTAAATAAAGTAGAATCGGCTTTACCGACTGTGAAGCCATTAGCGATAAGGAAATCTCTTAGGCATTCATACCATGCTCTTGGGGCTTGCTTGAGCCCATAAAGCGCCTTAGAGAGTTTATACACATGGTTAGGATACTCACTATCTTCAAAGCCGGGAGGTTGCTCAACATAGACCTCTTCCTTGATTGGTCCATTGAGGAAGGCACTCTTCACGTCCATTTGGTAAAGCATGAAGCCATGGTAAGTAGCATAGGCAAGTAAAATGCGAATTGATTCTAGCCTAGCTACGGGTGCATAGGTTTCACCAAAATCCAAACCTTCGACTTGTGAATACCCCTTGGCCACAAGTCGGGCTTTGTTCCTTGTCACCACACCATGCTCATCTTGCTTGTTGCGGAAGACCCACTTGGTTCCTACAACATTTTGGTTAGGACGTGGAACTAAATGCCATACCTCATTCCTAGTGAAGTTGTTGAGCTCCTCTTGCATTGCCACCACCCAATCCGAATCTTGTAGTGCTTCCTCTACCCTGTGTGGCTCAATAGAGGAAACAAAAGAGTAATGTTCACAAAAATGAGCAACACGAGATCGAGTAGTTACCCCCTTTTGAATATCACCGAGGATGGTGTTCACGGGGTGATCTCGTTGGATTGCTTGGTGGACTCTTGGGTGTGGCGGTCTTTGAACTTGTTCATCCTCCTTATCTTGATCATGGGCATCTCCCCCTTGATCATTGCTCTCCTCTTGAGGTGGCTCAACTTCTTGATCTTCTCCTTCATCATCTTGAGCCTCATCCTCATTTTGAGTTGGTGGAGATGCTTGCATGGAGGAAGATGGTTGATCTTGTGCATTTGGAGACTCTTCGGATTCCTTAGGACACACATCCCTAATGGACATGTTCCTTAGCGCGACGCACGGAGCCTCTTCATCATCTAGTTCATCAAGATCAACTTGCTCTTGTTGAGAGCCGTTAGTCTCATCAAACACAATGTCACAAGAAACTTCAACTAGTCTAGAGGACTTGTTAAAGACTCTATATGCCCTTGTGTTTGAATCATATCCTAGTAAAAAGCCTTCTACAGCCTTAGGAGCAAATTTGGATTTCCTACCTCTTTTAACAAGAATAAAGCATTTGCTACCAAAGACTCTAAAATATGAAACATTGGGCTTTTTACCGGTTAGGAGTTCATATGATGTCTTCTTGAGGATTCGGTGTAGATACAACCGGTTGATGGCGTAGCAAGCGGTGTTGACCGCCTCCGCCCAAAACCGATCCGAAGTCTTGTACTCATCAAGCATGGTCCGTGCCATGTCTAATAGGGTTCTATTCTTCCTCTCCACTACACCGTTTTGTTGTGGCGTGTAGGGAGAAGAGAACTCATACTTGATGCCCTCCTCCTCAAGGAAGCCTTCGATTTGTGAGTTCTTGAACTCCGTCCCGTTGTCGCTTCTAATCTTTTTGATCCTCAAGCCGAACTCATTTTGAGCCCGTCTCAAGAATCCCTTTAAGGTCTCTTGGGTATGAGATTTTTCCTGCAAAAAGAATACCCAAGTGAAGCGAGAATAGTCATCCACAATAACTAGACAGTACTTACTCCCGCCGATGCTTATGTAAGCTATCGGGCCGAATAGGTCCATGTGTAGGAGCTTGAGTGGCCTGTCGGTCGTCATGATGTTCTTGTGTGGATGATGAACACCAACTTGCTTCCCTGCCTGACATGCGCTACAAATCCTGTCTTTCTTAAAATGAACATTTGTTAGTCCCAAAATGTGTTCTCCCTTTAGAAGCTTGTGAAGATTCTTCATTCCAACATGTGCTAGTCGGCGATGCCAGAGCCAACCCATGTTAGTCTTAGCAATTAAGCAAATGTCGAGTTCAGCTTTATCAAAATTTACTAAGTATAGCTAACCCTCTAACACTCCCTTAAATGCTACTGAATCATCACTTCTTCTAAAGACAGTAACACCTATATCTGTAAAAAGACAATTGTAGCCCATTTTACATAATTGCGAAACTGAAAGCAAGTTGTAATCTAAAGAATCTACAAGAAAAACATTGGAAATGGAATGGTCAGGTGATATAGCTATTTTACCCAATCCTTTGACCAAACCTTGGTTTCCATCCCCGAATGTGATAGCTCGTTGGGGATCTTGGTTTTTCTCGTAGTAGGAGAACATCTTCTTCTCCCCTGTCATACGGTTTGTGCACCCGTTGTCGATGGTCCAACTTGAGCCCCCGGATGCATAAACCTACAAAACAAATTTAGTTCTTGATTTTAGGTACCCAAACGGTTTTGGGTCCTTTAACATTAGATACAAGAACTTTGGGTACTCAAACACAAGTCTTTGACCCCTTGTGCTTGCCCCCAACATATTTGGCAACTACCTTGCCGGATTTGTTAGTTAAAACATAAGATGCATCAAAAGTCTTAAATGAAATGTTAGAATCATTTGATGCAATAGGAGTTTTCTTCTTAGGCAATTTTGCATGGGTTGATTGCCTAGAGCTAGATGTCTCACCCTTATACATAAAAGCATGATTAGGGCCAGAGTGAGACTTCCTAGAGTGAATTCTCCTAATTTTGTGTTTGAGATAACCGGCAGGGTACAAAATATAACCCTCGTTATCCTGAGGCATGGGAGCCTTGCCCTTAACAAAGTTAGACAATCTTTTAGGAGGGGCATTAAGTTTGACATTGTCTCCCTTTTGGAAGCCAATGCCATCCTTGATGCCAGGGCGTCTCCCACTATAGAGCATGCTTCTAGCAAATTTAAATTTTTCATTTTCTAAGTCATGCTCATTAATTTTGGCATTAAGTTGAGCTATGTGATCATTTTGTTTCTTAATTAAAGCCAAGTGATCATGAATGGCATCAACATTAATGTCTCTACATCTAGTACAAATGGAAACATGCTCAACGGTAGATGTAGAGGGTTTGCAAGATTTTAGTTCAACAATCTTAGCATGTAATATGTCATTTTCACTTCTAAGATTGGATATGGTAACATTGCAAACATCTAAATCCTTAGCCTTAACAATCAAATTTTCATTTTTATTTTTAAGGCTAGCAAGAGAAGCATTCAATTCTTCAACCTTAGCAAGTAAACTAGCATTATCATTTCTAAGAATGGAATTTGAATCATCACAAACATTTGAATCAACCTTAGGAATTAATCTAGCATTCTCATTTCTAAGGTTGGCAATAATGTCATGGCAAGTGCTTAGCTCACTAGATAGTTTTTCACATTTTTCTACTTCTAGAGCGTAAGCATTTTTAACCTTAATATGCTTCTTGTTTTCCTTAATTAGGAAGTCCTCTTGGGAGTCCAAGAGTTCATCCTTCTCATGAATAGCACTAATTAATTCATTTAACTTTTTTTTGTTGCATGTTTAGGTTGACAAAAAGGGTACGTAAATTATCCTCCTCATCACAAGAGTTATCCTCATCGCTAGAGGTTTCATATTTAGTGGAGGATTTTGATTTTACCTTATTCCTTTTGCCGTCTTTTGCCATGAGGCACTTGTGGCCGACGTTGAGGAAGAGGAGCCCTTTGCTGATGGCGATGTTGGCGGCGTCCTCGTCGGAGGAGGAGTCGGAGGAGCTCTTGTCGGAGTTCCACTCGCGGCACACATGGGCATTGCCGCCCTTCTTCTTGTAGTATCTCTTCTTTTCTCTCCTCTTTCCCTTCTTGTCGTCGCCCCTGTCACTATCACTAGATAATGGACATTTAGCAATGAAATGACCGGGCTTACCACACTTGTAGCACACCTTCTTGGAACGGGGCTTATAATCTTTCCCCTTCCTTTGTTTGAGGATTTGATGGAAGCTCTTGATGATGAGTGCCATCTCCTTATTGTCGAGCTTGGAGGCGTCGATGGGAATTCTACTTTGAGTAGAATCTTCTTTCTTCTCCTCCGTTGCTTTGAATGCATCGGGTTGTGCTTCGGGCATGGAGGGGTCGCCTTGCTCGATGATCTTTTTGGAGCCTTTGATCATTAGCTCAAAGCTCACAAATTTACCTATGACCTCCACGGGAGACATTAGCGTGTATCTAGGATCACCTCGAATTAATTGAACTTGCGTAGGGTTAAGGAAAATGAGGGATCTTAGAATAACCTTGACCATCTCATGGTCATCCCATTTGGTGCTCCCGAGGTTGCGCACTTGATTCACCAAGGTCTTCAAGCGGTTGTACATGGCTTGTGGGTCCTCACCTTGGTTGAGTCGGAACCGACCGAGCTCCCCCTCGATCGTCTCCCGCTTGGTGATTTTAGTCACCTCATCTCCTTCGTGCGTGGTCTTGAGCATTTCCCAAATCTCCTTGGCGCTCTTTAATCCTTGCACCTTGTTATACTCCTCTCGACTTAGAGAGGCGAGGAGTATAGTGGTGGCTTGAGAGTTGAAGTGTCGGATTTGGGCGACCTCGTCCGAATCATAGTCTTCATCCCCCGGTGATGGTACCTGTACTCCAATCCCAACAACATCCCAAATGCTAGTGTGGAGTGAGGTTAGATGATGCCTCATTTCATCACTCCACATATTATAATCTTCACCATCAAACATAGGTGGTTTGCCTAATGGGATGGAAAGTAAATGAGTACGTTTGGAAATGCGAGGGTAGCGTAGGGGGATCTTACTAAACTTCTTGCGCTCATGGCGCTTAGAAGTTACGGACGGCGTGTCGGAGCCGGAGGTGGATGGCGACGAAGAGTCGGTCTCGTAGTAGACCACCTTCTTCATCTTCTTCTTCTTGTCACCGCTCCATCGCGACTTGTCGTGTGAAGGGGATCCCTTCACCTTGTTGGCGGACTCCCCGGATGGAACCTTCCCATGGCTTGTGGCGGGCTTCTCGTCGGTCCCGATCTCCCTCTTGGCGGATGCTCCCGACATCACTTCGAGCGGTTAGGCTTTGATACCAATTGAAAGTCGCTTAGAGGGGGGGGGGTGAATAGGGCGAATCTGAAATTTATAAACTTAAGCACAACTACAAGCCGGGTTAGCTTTAGAAATATGAATGAGTCCGAGAGAGAGGGTGAAAAACAAATTGCAAGCAAATGAAGAGTGAGACACAAGGATTTGTTTTACCAAGGTTCGGTTCTTGCAAACCTACTCCCCGTTGAGGTGGTCACAAAGACCGGGTCTCTTTCAACCCTTTCCCTCTCTCAAACGGTCACTTAGACCGAGTGAGCTTCTCTTCTCAATCAAACGGGACACAAAGTCCCCGCAAGGACCACCACACAATTGGTGTCTCTTGCCTCGGTTACAATTGAGTTTGATCACAAGAAAGAATGAGAAAAAGAAGCAATCCAAGTGCAAGAGCTCAAATGAACACAAGTCACTCTCTCACAAGTCAGTATTTGATTTGGAATGAACTAAGGACTTGGGAGAGGATTTGATCTCTTTGGTGTGTCTTGTATTGAATGCTATAACTCTTGTAAGGTGTAGGAAGTTGGAAAACTTGGATGCAATTGAATGTGGGGTGGTCGGGGTATTTATAGCCCCAACCACCAAAGTGGTCGTTGGGAGGCTGTCTGTCGCATGGCGCACCAGACAGTCCGGTGCGCCACCGGACACTTTCCGGTGCGCGAGCAACGTCAGTCGGCCGTTGGGTTCTGACCGTTGGAGCTGTGACTGGTGGGGCCTCTGGGCTGTCCGGTGGTGCACCGGACAGGTCCTGTAGACTGTCCGGTGCACCATCTGGCGCTGCTCTGACTTCAGCGCTGCTCTGACTCCGGCGCGCACTGTAGCGCTTTGAATGCGTTTGCAGTCGACCGTTGGCGCGAGGTAGCCATTGCTCCGCTGGCACACCGGACAGTCCAGTGTGACATCGGACAGTGTCCGGTGCTTCACCGGACAGTCCGGTGAATTATAGCGGAGTGGCCTCCCATTTTCCCGAAGGTGGCAAGTTCAGCTTCGAGTTCCCTGGTGCACTGGACACTATCCGGTGGCACACAGGACAGTCCAGTGCGCCAGACCAGGAGGCCTTTGGGATGTCCTTAGCTCTCTTTATTTGAACCCATCTTTGGTCTTTTTATTGGCTTGTTGTGAACCTTTGACACCTGTAAATCTTATAGACTAGAGCAAACTAGTTAGTCCAATTATTTGTGTTGGGCAATTCAACCACCAAAATCAATTTAGGAAAAGGTGTAAGCCTATTTCCCTTTCAGCCTGCAAGACGAGCTTGCTGAACGGGATCTGGCGATCAATTAGGCCGTCAACTCACGTTCGGTTGCTTGGGATCGGGAAGCCAAAGCTCGAGCTCGTGTGATCAAGCTTAGTGGGGCCCTTGACAACTTGTAGGTATACTGTAATACTCTACATGAGGCAGTGCATGTACTGTATTCACGACTGCACCCGGACGTTCCTGCCGACCCTGTTGCAATGGGAGTCGGTCCATCAGGAACAACAGGTGAAGGAACTGATGAGAAGCTAGACCTTTTTAGGCCTCCTCCTTCCATGAACCTGGCTGACGATCGGTCTCCCACGGCAAGAAATGAAGAAAGCAAGGATGACAAAGACTAAACTAGTAAAGTTTAGGAACTATACCTATGTAAAATAAGTAATGTAGTCATGTTGTACACTTGAGTGTGTATCATTACATCTTGGTAATATAAAATGATGGTGTGTATCGGCATGCTATATTTTTCCCAAATGTTTCTTTGCCTCAGATGCCATCAAGGACTCGTGCGCATGAAGGTGCGGGTACTTCCCGTGGTCGGGAAGATACTCCTAATCCACCACCTGTACCACCAACGCTCACCGAGGCTATCGCTGCCTTGGTCAACGCAACTGCAAATAATACCCGGTTTTTACGTGAGATGGTGAGTAATCAATTCCAACAACATGGCGAAAGGGCTCCTCCTCAGGGACCACGTGAAACTTCATATCTGGACTTTTCTGAAACACGTCCCCCACTCTTTGTTAAAGCTGAAGACCCTCTTGAAGCTGATGAGTGGATAAGGGTAATGGAGCAGAAATTTGGATTAATCCATTGCACATAAACACAGAAGCCATTGTTCGCTGCCCAACAACTGAGAGGCCCTGCCAGTACCTGGTTGGGATATTTTGTGGTAGTTCAACTAGCTGGGGATGAATTTAAGTTGGCATTCCGTGAGCACTATATTCCAGAAGGGGTGCTTCACATGAAACAATAGGAGTTTATCCGACTGAAACAAGGAGGGGATACTGTGATGCAGTATCTCAACAAATTTAATCATTTATCCCAATATGCAATTGACCAAGTAAACACTAACTTGAAAAAGAAGAACTGCTTTATGAGAGGACTCAATGACCGTCTCCAAAGGAAAATGGCTACCTACCTGGATCTTAAGTACAGCAGAGCTGTCAGCATGGCGCTAGCAGTAGAAGCCAAGAATACAGGCCAAGGAAAATCAAAGGGATTTGGAGGTGATAGGTCCAATCAGGGACCTAAGAAGCGAACCAGGTTGGTAATCCGACCATTTAATCTGAATCGTTCTTCACCTTGTCCACCCTCCTATCCATTCAAATAGCCTGTTTTTATTCGCCCTGCCACTGCCCTCACTTCTACAAATCAGCCGAGTGTCCCTGGTGCTTGTTTCCCCGCCCTCCCTAGTTTTTCAACTAGTTGCTTTAACTGTGGAAAGTCTGGTCATTTTATCAAAGACTGTCCACATCCAAAGCTGAATAAGTTCAACAATCAACAGAACTCTGGGAGCTCAAATCAAGGCAAAGGGAACATGGAAAATGATTCAGCGGGCAAAAATGTTAAGTAGACTGGGCAAATTTATTACACTCAAGTGGCCGCGACATCGGAAGGAGAGCCGATAATGATGGGTACGTTCGTTGTGGCCAATCACCCAGCAGTCATTCTCTTTAATTCTGGTGCTTCGCATACATTCATAAGCAAGAAATTCGTGGAAAATATTGCATTCCTTGCACTGAATCAAGGGAAGGGTTTATTATTCATTCGCCTGAGGGACAAATATTTACTAAGGAAGTAGTTTTCCATGTGCCAGTAACATTGGCTGAACGGGACTTTCCCACCAACATGATTGTTTTGAAAGGCCAAGATATAGATGTAATACTGGGCATGAATTGGTTAGCCCAGCATAAAGCTATCCTCAACACTGACTTAAGGACTATCAAGTTGAGCCATGGCCATGAGGAGGTTCTCTTATCCATCCCTATAATTATCCCAGCGAAACCATTTGGACGGTTCTATGAAGCTATCGTACCAGAAATCCAGGATATTCTGGTAGTGTGTGCATTTCTGGATGTATTTCTTGAAGATTTGCCTATATTGCCTCCAGAAAGGGATGTAGAGTTTGTGATGGAACTGAAGCCCGGTACAACTCCTATTTCTAGAAGATCGTATCGGATGCCACCAAATGAACTCGCAGAGCTCAAGACTCAATTACAAGACTTGCTTGTGAAGGGATTCATTTGGCCCAGTTCATCACCTTGGGGATGTCCCACAATCTTTGTCAAGAAGAAGGATCAAACACTTAGAATGTGCGTGGACTACAGACCCCTTAATGAGGTCACAATCAAGAATAAGTACCCTCTTCGCTGGATCGATATCTTGTTCGATCAACTTACTGGAGCACGGGTATTCTCCAAAAATGACCTCAGGTCGGGCTATCATCAGATCCATATCCGACCCGAAGATATACCGAAGACCGCATTTACTACGCGGTACGGATTATTCGAATATTTAGTTATGTCCTTCGGATTGACAAATTGTGGCAGAACCTCCCAAGTTATTGGGCCCACATGCACCTGCCCTTGTCTCAAAGACCTCAGACGACTATGCATGTGCACCAGATAACTTAACAGGATCTGTCCTAGTGCCCCCAAGGACCTCGGATAAACCACTTACAACCAGGATCGCGGGATAAAGTAAACACAAATCACACACCCACAATTTTGCAGCAGAAATCTTATTGCCACATTTTACAAGTTACATCAAGTTTATAATGTACATGATCGAAGTGATTACAAAAGTGATTCAAAGAAATAACTTTGAACTGTTATAAATTACTTGTAGTTTTGAAATATATGCTAGCTCAATGACCATCCTCAGCAAGAAGTATAGAAGAAGTACTTAGACTTATAAGAAGGATGTGCCCACCGGCGCTTAACATCAATCACAATCAAGTGACTCGTAACCTGCAGCAACAATGGGTAAAACCCTAAGTACGCAAGTACTCAGCAAGACTTACCCGACTAAAGAAAAGACTCTCAAGGGTATGCTGGTTTTAAAAGGATTCAAGGTAAGGCTTATCAAGAATCAAGGACCCTGTTTACAGAAAAGCTTACTATGAGTGGATCCTTACTTTCAATATTTTAATGCTAGATTAAGTATTAATAGACCTTGTTTGCATATAGTCTAATTTCATCATCACATTAATCCATACAACATGATTTTTGCTCATTATGATTCCATCCATGACTTAGATTGCAAGTCAGTGACCAAGTCTTCATATCCGAGAATAACGGCGATCCTGAATCGATTAATACCCAGCCGGGGATCTCCAATCACACGACATATGTAGCACTTAACCCTTGCATATGTCAACTCGCCACCGGGGTTCTTAAGACCAGATCAGGTTCACGCCAATCGAGAGCACAGATACACCACCATCCAGCCTCTTGCCACGGAGGGTATATGCTACTCTCGCCATCTCTCCACTCCCATTGCGTGTTATCTTATTCTGGTATTAGTTTGCCCGAGGCAAAGCTTACCCATGATGAGGCATGTGACCAGTTAAAAGGTCCTCGGTCAGCAGGCCTACATTCTCTATAATCCTTAATCAACCTGAGTAGAACATCACCTGTTCCTAGCCCAAGTCCCGATTTAAGTACTTCCATCCTCAGGATTGTTTGTGTTCCTTAGGATGAAAAGAGCATTATAGGAAACTTTGCAGTAAGATCCCACCACGCTCCCAAGGAAAATATCTTGCAGGTAGAAGTCATCCTTCCTCAGGATAACCCCTGAGCTAGGCCTTAATGCAAAAGACAACCTCTATCCACAAGATCTAAGCAGCGCTAAGCATTTTTGTAAATCATATTTCGATACTTCATCATAAGTATCTATAAAGGTATGGATATCAAGGTAGGCAATGCATCAAAGGGTTTCCATGCAACTCGTATAAATGTAATGCACATTTCGCTAGACTTAAAGTGTGTAAAAGTTATTTAAAAACACAAGGAAGGGGTTGCATGCACCGGGGCTTGCCAGGATAACATTAGGTTAGTGTTTGTTAGATGATGTCCACTTGGCGACCAACCTTTATTCTGATACTTGCTCCGTCTGCCCATCCTCAAGTTCATCCATCAGCATCGCCTTGCGAATAAGCTTACGCTCAACGACATCTTGTGGTCGACTCAGCTCGTCTTCCGCATCACGTGATTACTTAACGTACCTAAATGATATGCATAATGCACGTGAATAAATATAAACAACAATAGCGGAAGCCTAATTATTGCTACACGATAGAGAATTAAATACCTAGTGGCGGGGCACATAATAACATTTAAAAGCAATTACCAGATGCTGAGATATGGCTAAGTACAACCAGCACACTGTTCTAGCTTAAACGGGTCTAACTCAAATATCAAGAGCAGTATTCTGAACAAGTCCTATACCGTCACTAGCTAACGCATGACACCGAAGGACTAACAATACTTAGGTTAATCAATCTAGTACACCTCGGACTTAGAGTAACGAATAGTAGCTTTACAATTAGCTTTAAAGTTACCATTCCAAAATATTATGCAAAGCATATCGACTAAATAGCACCACACTAATTGTTCTAGTAATTAGAACATAATCCTACAACATAGAGTTCTACAAAATGGCTTTCCTAACAACTAAAGATCTAAAGCGCTTATAAGCACTCTCCACTGTGAGTTCTCAGGTTTTCACAGAAACAGACTTATCGATCTTGTCTCCTAATTATTTTGGGTAACAACAATTATTTATTTATGACATTTAATCTATTAATAAACCTAGAGAATGTGATGTCTGATATGACAGGGTATCGACTCCATACAAACAAATGAAATCTGTTATTCGCAATACTAACATCACCTATCGACTAGACGTTAGAAACACAAGACTTATTCTCTGTAATATTAATTCGACCATACATCGGATATGAAACACCAATTTAATCATCCTCGCATAACCTACGTCTTTGAACCTAAACTTAGCTACATGGCACGACTACTAGAGCCAAGCATCGACTACATCTTAGTAAATAAAAGTGTCATAACACTGAAAAACAGTTGGCTAGCCGATAAAAATACTAGACCTATCCATCACATCAAACAACACTTATACTATCTAATTATGACGTCAAAAAATCATTGCACACAACCAAGTCATTTTATCCTACATCGAATACCATCATAGCAATAATTATGTAACCAAATCATTCATTAACTAAATAGTCAGAGAAACGACTTGGCTCACCACATCATGCTCCGACTCGATTTTTGCAAGAACAATGACGGCTCTGGTTGACACCGTTCATCGAACACTTAGCAGGCGGCGTTCACTTTGCTTTCTTCTCCACAAATCCGGGGATTTCTCCTTAAATCTAGGGCGTGGCGAGGAAAATGCTGGTGAGGTTTTAAGAGTCGACGATCAATTGGTGGTACTGTCGGGCCATGTCCACGATGACGGCTAGTAACCAGAACGATGGGGCAGGACCGGAGTAGCGGCAAGCCAGGGCAGTAGGCGAGGGCGCACGGAGCTGATGCATGCGTGGAGACGAGGGACACGCAAGGGGCGAGCTCTGCGCTAGCAAACACTGGTGTTGGGGACTTGTTCTTAATTGCTATGAATTAAGAACAAGGCAACACAAAAATGGGTTAAAGGTTAATGCACTTCGTCCTTCGAAACATTATCTCCCTGAGGATATAACGATCTTCGGACGAAGGTCATGAAGGACATACCTTCATGATCACAATATACTTAGACGAAAGACGAAGCATACGAAACATGGGAAACAACATGAATTATAGAATGATGTTATAATATACATTTACTATTATTTAATCATGAATGAATATAAACAATATAGAATTACATTAATACCTTCGACTTGATAGAAGGTAAAAATCCAAGTGTGACGTGCGAGTGAATACAATTCAGCATGAACAATACAGGGATCCTGTTCACCTATTTATAGGCATACGACGCAGCCTGTGTGGATTTACATTCATGTCCTTTATAACTGATTACAATCATGACACATATTATCATGGACCAATCGGTCTTTTCATCTTTAAGTCGGTGCCACCCTTCACCTCAAGGCGTGTCACTATGTCGAAGCTCCCCGATTGGTAGCTTTGGCTTTGCTTCTGTGTTGATCTTCCGAAGGTGTTTCTTCTTACAGGACCTTCGGCGATGAAGCAGACCCCCAACAGTAGCCCCTTCACGGTGCCAGATCGTTTTTTGTAACAAGCTCGACCCGTGAAAAATTCTCTTAGGCATCGGAATGCCGAAGGTCCGAAAAACACCTTCCCTGACCTCGTTGTCGAGAAACGATTAAATATTCTGAGTGCAAGGTGGTCCGAACATACGACGAGTACGCGCGATCTGGTGATTCACCTTCTCACGCACTGTGGTCCACCGTTCAGTGGGTGCGCACGACTGTTCAGCGGGTGTGAGCAGCTTGACGATTCACCTTCCCACCTGCAGCACTATATAAACAGACGGGTAGGTGTGAAGTTACCACAACATTTATTACTATTGCACTGTTGTGCTGCTGAAAAATTTGACCATAGCTGAAGCTTATTCATTGTATTTTCACTCAGAGCATCGTCTTGGTTTAGCTTCGTCATAAGAGGGAGCTTCGGAAATATTGCAAAAAGTCATCAACTTCGTCAAAACCGTAAGAAATTCAGTGTCAAATGGCCAGAGTGCGTTCAACTGCTAGAGTTACACGCGACGGAGAGGAGGCCGAAGTTGCCGAGACTACCCCAATCTCCGAAGTAATGAGGCAATCGGGACTGGTCGTGACAGAGGGTGCTTCTGACGAAGGTGCACCTGCTGCCAAAACTGAACAGGCTGATATTGAAGAGGGTGATGCTGATGAAGAAGAGATAGATTATAACACGGTCATGCCATCCAAACCCAGCCACTTGGACTTTGGAAAGTCTACTATCTCTGAGGCTGATATGCCCATGATGATAAAGCTAGGCTACTTCGGGAAAGCCGAGAAGAGACTGATTCGTTTTGGCGGGGAAGAAACCACTCCGAAGCCAGAAAATGATGAGGTGGTAGTTTTCAAAAGTTTCTTCAAAGCTGGATTGAGGTTTCTTTTACATGAAATGATTGGGGATGTTTTGGAAGATTTTGAAATTTATCTTCATCATTTGACTCCTAACGCTATCGTTAGGCTCAACGTCTTTATCTGGGCTCTCCGAAGCCAAGGAGTGGACCCGCTTGCCGAAGCTTTCTGCCGGGTGCACGAGCTTCATTATCAGACGAAGGCTAGAGAAGATGGGCTTCACGAGAATTTCGGCTGTTACAACTTTGCCTACCGCAAGGATATGAAGACTCAGGTGATCAGCTATCGCACCAAATGGCCAACCGGTTGGAAAAATGAGTGGTTCTATGTTAAGGTTGATGAGAAGAAGGAGAAGATAGTTCATAGCCCATTAGACCTAACCTTCGGGTTGACTAGGCCCCTGTGCGACATGCTGCAAGGGTCACCATGCCGAGAAGCTGTGGGCGAATTCCGAGTTGTGTCTAAGCATATCGGTACTAGAGATTTGGTGCAGGAATACTTAGCCAATAGAGTATTTCCGACGTTAAAGGAATGAAATATGCCGAAGCTTAAAGGAGAAAAGAAAAATAATGAACTTGTTCGACTGCCCTATCACTTCAAGTTCAAGAAACATTTCAAAGAGCCTTGCCAAGAATGGTTGGAAACAATTGAAGTTATGTGCAATGAAATTTTGGGCAACTATACTAAGAAAGAAGATCAATTGATGACTTCGGCCTTCAGCACCTGACCGAAACGAAGGCTGAACCGAGTAATGGATGCCCTAAAATTTGAATACCCTGACTATGAATAGTTAAGCAAGGGTGCCGAAGGGTCGAAGCGAAAAAGAGCTGTCAGTGTTATGAAGAGGCAAGCTGCTAGAATGATAGAAGAAGATGAGAAAGCTTTGAAAAAGAAAAAAATCCAACCCTAAGCCGAAGGTGGCTGTTCCGAAAAAAGAAAAGTTGCGGCTGCGAAGCCAAAAACAACTGATATAGAGGAAGAAATTCCTTCAACGCCTCCTTCTACTGACGTGGAGGAAATTTTAAAGGTTATGACCGAATCTTTACCTCTCAAGCTAAGTCCACTAGGGCCACAACTGATGAAGCTTTTACAGAAGAAGGAGGAGTCTGCGGCAATCAAGAAGCCTGCTAAAAAAAGGCGAAGGATTATTACTGTTATTGATGCTATTGAAGAAACGACACCGTCGGCTTCATCGTCAAAAACACCAGCTGCCGAAACTGCTCCCACCGAAGCTACAACTGGCGAAGCTGCGGCGGCCGAAGCCACAAATCTTGAGGGCGCACTTTCTGATATTGATAAGATGATTTTGGATATGGCCACGGAAGAAACTGTTGCAACTGCCGAGGAAACCCAGGCCCCAGTGCCTGGAAAAGGGGAGAAGGTGTTTAACAAAGAGAAGAAGATTACCGAAGATATTTCGGAGGAAGGGGACTTCAATTTTCAAAACATGATTGGTCAAGAGTTATCCAAGACTGAAAAAGAGGAGCTAAGAGATTATGCTATATCTTGTGGCTACCAGCCAGGAGCGTTGCTCTTCTGTGGCGTTGACGAAGAGAGCTTAGGATGCCTCTGGGACCGGACTGGAGAGAAGGTTGTCAGCACTCTATCGAAGAGTGTTGGCTTTCTGAAGCTTGAGGCCGACCTCAGTAGATACTGGCGGCAACATATCGCCGGTAGCTTGTTTTATTCTAATTTTAAGGTAAAGTTCTTGCCTTAACTTTTTATTGTTTTCGAGATGAAGGTTACTTCTAATGAAGGTTATTTTCTCAGAGTCTACTACTAAGTAAAACCTTGAGGATGCAACAAGACCTCGAGGACAAGAAAAATGAGATTATAATTGAGGGCTTAGAGGGCAAAATTAAAGATCACGAAGCTGCTCTGGAGAAGAAGCATTTCGTGCTTCAAACAATGGAGGGTTCGCTGGCAAAAGCCCACGCCGAGATTGCTAGATTAAACAGTGAACTCTCCACGAAATCAAAAAGCTTCGAACAAGAGAAGAAGGATTTTGATGCAAAGCTTGAAGCTGAAGTTGCAAAGAGTTCGAACTTGCAAAAGTCATTGAAGGAACTTCAAGATAAATGTCCGAATTTTGGCAACCGGTGCGTGCAATGACTGAAGCAGGTCTTCAACTCAGTTGGAGCCAGTTCTGAAAAATTTAAACCTTCAGCTGAAGACCTGTCAGGCACCCTCGATCATATTGAAGGTGAAGTTGATGCTCTTGATGAAGTCATAGCTAGGCATGGTGACTTCTGCGCTATGCTAGCTTCTCGTGGCACAGCTGTTGCTTTTATGAAGGCTGGTTGCACGCACGGGAATATTGTAAACAGGCCGAACTTCAGCTTATCACTAGCGGATTTGAATGACATCTCCGGCCTGGCCCGAAGCATTAGGAATAGTTTCCTAACTCAAATTTGGGCGAAGGGTGGACGAAGCTTAGCTGGTGACGAAGCTCGAAGTCACCTCAAGCCGGTAATAACCTTATGTATGTTGCTTTAACTTCTCTTCGAAATTTGTGCTTTCCTTATACTACTTTGTTATGTACAGGATGACGAAGCCGAAGATCAATGAATCGAAGCTTGTTGGGAAGTGACGAAGCTACTGCAAAAAAGTTCTAGAGAAAATTTTGAGTTAACTTTGTAGAAAATATTGTAATCTATGAATTAAACATTATTCTGTAAATTTGTCAATACCTTGTAATATATTTTACCTTTTCATCAATGAATGCATTGCTTTGATGTGGACGAAACTTGTACTTTTTGAGCCGAAGGCGAAAAACACCTTCCCTTCTTTTCGTACACAACCAAGCATAAATCTGCTTCTTTTGTATTCGTCGAAGCCTTGTCATTAAAACCGAAGCAACTGTCTGTGCTCTATGATATGATGATGATCCTATGAATGTCTAAATGAATGTATATGAATGCAACGAATGATGTGATGTAATGTGCAAATGAATGTCCAAACACACACGTACGAAGCCACATCCAGACACTGCATTCCCTTAGAAATGACCAAAATCTCTTTGCCATTTATTTTTCGGCTTCACCGCTTATTTTTTGGTGTAAGTTCTGCATTCCCTTAGAAACGTCTTTTGAACTTCTTCGCCTTCTATTTCGACGGTATCATCATTGACTTTTCGGTGTAAGTTCTCCATCCCCTTAGGAACGTCTTTTGAACTTCTTCGCCTTCTATTTCGGCGGTATTTGGCTCTACATTCCCTTAGGAACGACTTTTGAGCAGAAAACTTACGCTGTGCTCCCTTGGGAATGGCTTTTTTGTAGCTTCGTCGTGCTCTGCATCACCTTAGGGACAACTTTCGAGCTTCTACTTGTTTTTTTCTTCTTTTTCTGCACTCGATGGTGCATGCTCAGATTTTACATTTTACATATTTTTGGGGGATTTTGCTCTCGTAGAGCTGGATAAGAAAGGAAAAATTACAAACTATGTCCCCATTAAAAACCTTTCTCCCCTTTGGAAAGGAAAAGGGTGCCATAGGAAAAATGAAAAAGATTACATCAAGTTACACATAATATCGTCGAAGCTCATCCGCATTCCAAGATCTAGGAATGTCGTTGCCATCCATATCCTTCAATCTGTAAGAACCGGGTCTTGACGAAGATACCACCAGAAAGGGTCTTTCCCACTTCAGCTGTAGCTTGCCTAGTGTGTCTGGATTGGCCACTCTCCGAAGTACCAGATGCCCTGGCTTAATGTTTTTCAGCGAACTTTTCTGTCACGCCATTTTATTGTTTCGGCTTGATATTTATTGATATTCTCCACAGCCTGAAGTCTGGTCCCTTCTATAGTATCTTTTGCCACAGAATAATCAGCTTCGTCCTCTGCCGAAGCTACTGTTCTAATTGACCCTGCTTTAGTTCTTCTGGGGTTATAGCTTCGTCACCAAACAATAACTTGAACGGTGTAAAACCTGTTGACCTTGATATAGTTGTATTGTGGCTCCACACCACTTTAATCAACTCATCTGGCCACTTTCCTCTGGGTTGATTGAAGATTAACTTCATTATTCCTGTCATTATAATACCATTTGCTCTTTCGACCAGCCCGTTTGACTCCGGGTGCCTGACTGATGCAAAATAAATCTTCATGCCAATCTGGTCGCATAAATCTTTGAAAGTTTTGGCATCAAACTGTGTTCCATTGTCCACAGTTATAGCCTTCGGCACGCCGAAGCGACAAACAATATTTTGCCAGAAGAATTTCTGGACTGTAACCGAAGTTATTGTAGCCAAAGGCTTTGCTTCAATCCACTTAGAGAAATATTCTACAGCCACCACGACATATTTCAAATTACCTTGTGCTGGTGGAAGTGGGCCTAACAAGTCCAGGCCCCATCTTTGCAATGGCCAGGTTGGTTGTATTAACTGAGTTAATGACGAAGGTTGTTTTTTGTCTCTTTCACATTTTTGACAATTTTTGCACTTTTGGACCAAATCTGCTGCATCTGAAGCTGCCTTCGGCCAGTAAAATCGTTGTCTAAAAACCTTTCCTAGTAAAGGCCTAGACCCAATATGAGATCCACACAATCCTGCATGTATCTCCTTCATTAGTTCTATACCTTCGGTTCTAAATAAACACTTGAGAAGGGGGAGCAAACTCCATGTTTGTATAATTCCCCTTCTATTATGATATACGGTCTTGTTCTTGCTTCCATTCTCTTATTATAAACTTCGTCGTCCGAGAGGCAGTTACCCTGGAGGAAAGATATGATTTCAGTCCTCCAATCTTCACTATGTATTGGAGAAATGGCGAGCACTGCTCTCTCCATGAGTTCAACTGAAGGTGCCTTTATTGTTTCAAAAAATACTTCCTAAGGTAGAGGGAGCCCCTGAGCCGCTGATTTGGCTAACAGATCTGCATGCTCATTTTCGCCTCTTGGAATGTTCTTGACAGAGAAACCTTCGAAAGAAGCCTCCAACCTTCGAACTGTATCCAGATATTTTTCAAGTTTCGGATCTCTTGCCTTGCTACTTTTATCTATATGGCCAGAAATGACTTGAGAATCAGTTTTTAGAATAGCCCTTCTTATTCCCATTGCCCATAACTTCCGAAGCCCCAACAGGAGTGCTTCGTATTTGGCAATATTATTTGTACAACTAAAGTCTAGCTTGGCTGCATAACATGTTCTGACTTTCAAAGGTGCTACTAGAACAGTAGCGGCTCCTGTGCCGAAGGTTCCCCAAGAACCATCGCAGAACACTTTCCAAGCTTCGGCATCTTTATTTATCTTTTCTTCCTGAGCCCTGGCGTCCAATAAGCGATGAAGTCAGCTAACGCCTGGGACTGAATTGAAGATCTATGCACATAATCAATGGTGAATTCATTAAGCTCTGCAACCCATTTTCCAATCCTTCTAGTAGCCTCTCTGTTCCTCATGATGTCCTATAGAGGTTGTGACGAAGGAACAATTATGTGGTATGCTTGAAAATAATGTCGAAGCTTTCTGGAGGCCATTAACACAGAATATAATACCTTCTCCAATTCTGTGTATTTTTTCTTTGATGGACTTAAAACTTCAGAGACAAAGTATACTAGAGCTTGCTTTTTAGCCTGACCATCTAGCTTCTCCTGTACCAGTGCCGCACTCACTGCCGAATGCGAAGCTGCCACATATAAGAGCAATGGAGCCCCTGGCGTGGGTGGAGTTAATGTTGTTAAATCAATCATATATTGTTTCAACTCTTCAAAAGCTTTTTGTTGTGCCAGGCCCCATTGAAAGACTTCGGCTGACTTCAGTATTTCAAAAAATGGCAGATTTCTTTCCGCTGATCTGGATATGAATCTGTTTAATGATGCTAATCTTCCTGCCAGCCGTTGAGCCCCTTTCTTCATGCTTGGTGGCTCCATCCGAAGGATAGCTTCGATCTTGCTTGGGTTAGCTTCAATTCATTTTGTTGATACGAGATAGCCAATGAACTTGCCTTTCTTCACTCCAAAAACATATTTTTCTGGATTTAATTTCAAGCCAGCTTGCCTGAAATTGGCAAATGTTTCTTGCAAATCAGCAATGTGATTTTCTTGCTTCGTGCTTTTCACTATGATATCATCAACATAGGTCAGCACATTTCTGCCTATCTGGGAATGAAGGACCTTGGCTGTCATTCTGCAAAAGCTTCCTCCAACATTCTTGAGCCCCTCAGGCATCCGAAGATAGCAATAGGTGCCACTGGGAGTTATGAACTAGTCTTCGGCTCATCTTCCTTCTTCATCCAGATTTGATGATAGCCTAAATAACAATCCAATAGACTCATGAGCTCTGAAGAAGCTGTTGCATCTACAAGAGAGTCTGTTCTTGGTAGCGAGAATTTGTCTTTTGGGCATGCCTTGTTAAGATTTGTGAAGTCAATGCACATTCTCCATTTGCCATTGGCCTTCTTCACCATGATAGGATTGGCTAACCACTCTGGGTATTTTACCTCTCTGATGACACCAGCACTGAGAAGCCTTTTCACTTAATTCTGAGCACCTTCGGCTTTATCATCAGACATTTTTTGAAGCCTTTGCTTTCTTGGCCTGAAGGATGGGTCCACATTGAGTGAATGTTCAATGGCATCTCTGTTGACACCGCAGAGATCATTGGCTGACCAAGAAAAGACATCTTTGTTGTTGAATAAAAATCTTATCAAAGTTTTCTCTTGCTCTTTAGATAGCTGAGACCCTAGCAGTACTTTTTGCTCTACTATGTCTTCACATAGAAGCATGGGCTTCGGCTGATCCGCCAAAGCAACCTTCTCTCTTTTTTATTTGTACTGTTCACAGACTTCGGCTCCATCTATATTGTGAATTGCTTTTGAGTCTGTCCAATTTCCTTCGGCTTTTCTGGCAGCTTCTTGACTCCCATGAACAACAATACGCCCTTGTTCCGAAGGTATCTTCATGCATAGATATGCTGGATGAAGTATTGCTTCAAAGGCATTCAGTGTTCCACGACAAATGATTGCATTGTAAGGATATTCCATGTCAACAATATCAAAGACGACCTGTTTGGTTCTTGTGTTATGAACAAAGCCGAAGGTAACTGGCATTGTGATCTTGCCGAGTGTTGTAATATGTCTTCCTTCGAAGCCACATAGAGGATGTGTAGCATCATGAATCTTGTCTTCTGGCTCTTGCATTTGTCTGAAGGCCTTAGCAAATATGATATCCGTTGCGCTGCCTGTATCAACTAGAACATTATGGACCAGAAAACCCTTGATGACACAAGATATAACCATAGCATCATTGTGAGGATAATCTTTGAGCTGAAGGTCCTCTTGGGAGAAGGCAATTGGGATGTGGGACCATTTTGATTTGATGAAGGGTCCCTGCACCCCAACATGTTGTACCCTTCTCTGTGCTTTCTTCTTCTGCTTCTTGTTAGCCAGCTCTGAACCTGAACCGCCTGTTATCGGAAGCACCAGCAGCTTCGTAGCCGAAGATACTTCAGCTTGGTTGTTGAATGAATCCATCAGCTCGATTAGTGGAAGTGAGTTCACCGGAGGTGGGCGCCAATGTTGGGGACTTGTTCTCAATTGCTATGATTTAAAGAACAAGGCAACACAAAAAATGGGTTAAAGGTTATTGCCCTTCGTCCTTCGAAACATTATCTCCCTGAGGATATAACGATCTTCGGACGAAGGTCATGAAGGACATACCTTCATGATCACAGTATACTTAGACGAAAGACGAAGCATACGAAACATGGGAAACAACCTGAATTATAGAATGATGTTATAATATACATTTACTGTTATTTAATCATGAATGAATATAAACAATATAGAATTACATTAATACCTTCGACTTGATAGAAGGTAAAAATCCAAGTGTAACATGCAAGTGAATACAAGTCAGCGTGAACAGTACATGTATACTGTTCACCTATTTATAGGCAAAGGATGTAGCCTGTGTGGATTTACATTCATGTCCTTTATAACTAATTACAATCATGACATAGATTATCATGGACCAATCGGTCTTTTCATTTTTAAGTCGGTGCCACGCTTCGCCTCAAGGCGTGTCACTATGCCGAAGCTCTCCAGATGGTAGCTTCGGCTTTGCTTCTGTGTTGATCTTCCGATGGTGTTTGTTTTTACTGGACCTTCAGCGATGAAGCAGACCCCCAAAAGCTGGAGCTCGATGGGTAGGGCACAAACAAAGGAGAGCGTGGCCAAGGGGAGGAGCTCGAGCACCAGTAGCCACAGCGAGCGTAGCAGCATGCGAGCGTCAGCGCAGGGACAAGTGACGATGGAGCAGGGCCTGTGCGGTGCCGAAGCGAAGCAAAGAACGTGTGTGAGGGGAGATAAATGCCACACCCGGAAGATGCTTCCAGGGATTGCTCATCTCAGAATAAAGAAAGGAGCAGCAACGTGGATGGACCAGAGAAAATGTACGTGGAATAGATGAAGATGACATGCATAGGGAAGAGATGAGCTTCCTGCGTTGGCTTGATATGGATCAGGGAGAAGGATACGTGGCTGAGATAAGAACGATGGAAAACACCAGAAATGGGACAACATACGTACTCAGGAAAAATAACGGCAGAGATAGAAGATTGGAACTTTCTTTCTTTTCTTAATTATTATATAATCTTCTTTTCGATGTATTTTTAGCGCAATAATTATTCCCAGTTTGAATCTTATGGCTATGATTTATCTTGATTGGAATTTATACTGTAGAATTTTAAACAATTCGTGTTTAGGGATTTGGATCTGGGCAAGATACAAACAGATTGGATCAAAATGTTGTTATCATACTATATTATTTTTCTCGGATTCTGGAATAGGAAACCGATTCGGCTAACCATTGTTCTGGTTTCATTTAGTTCAGGTTCATTTTATTTAAACAACCTGCTCTTATTAGTGTCTACCGAATTCGTAGAAACTGCTCAAATAAGAGCGGAATATTTAGATGACGTTTTCAATCGGCCTTATTCGATTAATTTTAAAATGGCACGAAACTTGACACTCCATGAAATACATAAATGTTGAACTCCGCGAGACGAACACGACATCGCAATGGAAACCCTCCGGAGACGATGTCAACATCGTCACGGGAGCGAGATGCAGACGGATTAAACCAGACGATATCTGATTCGATATTTTGGTCGACGTTTGATTTAGTTGAACCTAAACGAATTTTACCGCTATCTGAACATTTGGCTAGAGAGCAGCACAATTTATAACCTTACGCCTTGTTTTTCTTGGATATGGATCAGTAGTCGAATTTATAACATTGAACTTTTTCTGAAATCATATTCACGTACCAGATAAATTTGAATAGCACCGTACTCGACATTTTGGAAGGTCGATAAAGTCTAAACTTCACAAAATATTTTGGACAGTCTAGATGGTTGGAGACAGATGTTATATCGAAATCATGATAGGCGAGGATGTCTAGGATTTAGATATAGAGAGATTATTATTCTCATTGATAGCTCCTGCTTAAGTCCATAGTCACTGCTTAACAGGAGGTAAACACCTGGGGTGTTACACAAATGCTCCTGCCCACTTCACATATCTAATGAACTCGGTATTTATGCCCGAGTTGGACAAATTTGTGGTGGTCTTTATTGATGATATTTTGATTTATTCTAAGAATGAAGAGGAGCATGCTAAACATTTACGGATCGTATTAACCCGCTTAACATCAATTATATGCTAAATTCAGCAAATGCACGTTTTGGTTGGAGGAAATCCAATTTTTGGGACATGTATTGTCTGCAAATGGGATTGCGGTTGATCCCAGCAAGGTCAAGGATATTCCAGAGTGGAAACCACCAACCACTGTACATCAAGTTCGAAAGTTCGAAGTTTCCTTGGGCTGGCTTGCTATTACTGCAGATTAATCCCGGATTTCTCCAAGATTGTGTAGCCAATCACAAGTCTATTGAAGAATGATACAAAATTTAACTAGTCCCCAAGATGCAACGAAGCCTTTGAGCAGTTGAAGGTATTATTGACCACTGCTCCGGTACTGGCTCAACCGGACATCGAAAAGCTTTTTGATGTATATTGTGACGCATCGGGCAGTGGTCTCGGATGTGTCTTAATGCAAGAGGGCCGAGTTATAGCATATGCTTCAAGATAGTTGCGCCGGCATGAGGAACATTATCCAACTCATGACTTGGAATTAGCTGTTGTGGTTCATGCCCTTAAAATATGGCGTCATTATCTGCTGGGAAATATCTGCCATATATATACAGATGATAAAAGTTTGAAGTACATTTTTACCTAGTCAGAACTAAACATGAGGCAGAGGAGATGGCTTGAGCTGATTAAGGATTATGAATTAGAAATTCACTATCACCCAGGCAAGAACAACGTGGTGGTAGATGCACTAAGTCGCAAGGTTTCCTGCCATTATCTTATAGTAAGGACCTTTGACATTACATTATGTCAAGAAATGGAGAAGTTAAACCTGGGAATGATTCATCATGGAACCTTGAACCAATTGAAGCTTGAGTCAATTCTTCTGCAAAAGATTATTGATGCCCAAAGAAGTGATAAGGGTATGAAACATATTCATGAGAAAATAGAAGCCGACAAAGCAAATTGTTTCAGAAGGGATAATCAAGGCATAGTATGGTTTAATAACCGCATAGTTGTGCCTAAGGATGATGAAGTTCGCCAGCAAATATTGGACGAAGCTCATCTTAGTCGATATTCCATTCATCCCGGAAGCACTAAGATGTATCAAGATTTAAAGCAACATTATTGGTGGACAAAAATGAAGATCAAAATTGCACGCTATGTGGTAAGGTGTGACACCTATAGACGGGTCAAAGCCATACATATGAAGACTGCTGGTCCACTGCAATCTTTGCCCATCCCAACTTGGAAATGGGAGGACATTAGCATGGAATTCATTGTGGGATTACCCAGGACAGCAAAGGGATTTGATTCTATCTGGGTTATAATTGATCGACTTACAAAGATCGCCCACTTTCTTCTAGTCAAAGTAAAGTATACCGTGGCCACATATGCGGAACTATATGTTGCCCGTATTCTCAGTTTGCACGGAATTCCAAAGATCATAGTGTCGGACCGTGGGCCACAATTTGCATCCAAAATCTAGGAAGAACTCCACAAAGCTTTGGGTACTAAGTTGCTCCACAGTTCGGCCTATCATCCCCAAACAAGTGGACAGACTGAGAGAGTGAATCAAATACTCGAAGACATGTTACGGGCATGTGTTCTAGAATTTGCGCAGAAATGGGATGACTGTATACCACTGGCAGAATTTTTGTATAACAATAGTTTTCAAGAAAGTATTAAGATGGCACCCTTTGAAGCATTATATGGACAACGGTGTCATACCCCCTTAAGTTGGTCTGAACCAGGAGAAAGGTGGTTTTTCAGGCCTGATATGGTGAAAGAGATGGAAGAAAAGGTTCAACGGATCATACATAATTTAAAAGAGGCACAAGCTCGACAAAAGAGTTATACAGACAAACGACGTCAGTCCTTGTACCTTCAAGTCCAAGATCATGAGTTCCTTAAAGTATCACCAATGAAGGGTGTGACTCGTTTCGGGGTAAAAGGAAAGCTTGCACCTCGGTACATTGGTCCATTTCCGATTCTTGAACAATGTGGGCCAGTGGCATACTGACTCCAATTACTCGAAACCTTGTCTGTGGTACATAATGTGTTCCATGTATCACAATTAAAGAAGTGTCTTCGGGTTCCAGATCGAACCATTGATGTGATGGATGTTACCCTGGAACCAGACTTAACATATTTAGAACATCCCATTCGAGTCCTGGATCAAAAGGACAGGGTCACCTGGAGAAAAGTTCTCAAATTCTATAAGATACAATGGAACCAACATACGGAAGATGAAGCTACATGGGAAACCCAAGACTTCTTAGAAAAGAAATTCCCTAGTTTTTTAGCTTCATGTAATTTGTGAGATATGTACAATTGTTAGTAAAGGTAGAATAGACCCCTACCACCCCCTGCCTTGTACAAGAATTAAGGAAATAAAAATATGACGTGTTTCCTTTTCCACTACTTGCCCTAGGACTTTAAATCTTGGGACGAGATTCTTTTATGGGGGGGAAGGATGTAACACCCCTGGTGTTACTGTCACTAAAACCTAAGCATAACATCATAAGCATTGGTATATCATATGTTTGTTACACCTAGAGTGCATTCATTAGGTAAAAAATCAAATAAGTTGTACTGATGTGAATTGAGGTGTGGTTAACTCTAGGGTAGAGTGTTTAACCTCAGATCAGGGCTTATGGATATAAGTGAAGCCCAAATATGTGAAAACCTCAAAAGGCATGAGACATGATCATAAGATATCATATTTGAAGGACTTTAGTGACACCAAAACCCTAAAGTGCTAAAAACTCTGAAAGACCCCTGGAAAACCCTAAGTTGGAACCCTAGGGGGCTAAGTATAAATTTTGTGCACTTTTGGACCCAAGTGCAAAAACCAAAGTATTAAAGCACCACAAATCATATGTTTCACACATTTAGGATTTGCAAATCAAATTATGGGGTTTGCACTTATTTGCAAAAAGTAACTCATAAACCCTATATGCATAAGTCCAAATTCAGTTGAATAGGGCAGACTTTGGAGCTTTATATCTCTAATTCTATAAGGATTTTTCCCTAGGTCAACACATCAAATTGATAGAGCTATGATAGGAGAATAACTTTGCTCAAGTGATTGAGCCTTGGTGCTGTACGAAAGTTAGAGTTAAATGGACTCAAAGTTGGGCTGTCAATCAGCTCAGAGTCTAAACTTTTACTGACAGTGACTTGGAATCAACTTTGCGAGCTCTTTTGAAGATAATCCAGTGAGTATTTGAGTATGGTTACTATAGCAAGATTGTAGCTGGATTATAGGGCTAGAACTTTGTTACGGGTGGATTAATAACTTCTTACATAAAAATTTGAGATCTAGGCACTTCTTTTCGCTCTGTCAGGCGCTCTAAATGGTGTTCTGATAGTACAGTGAACTGAAGAAGATCCCTGGTGCAGTGCACCTTGCCGCCGGCTACCCGTGTGCTTGGATTCGCGCCGGCGAGGTGATTCGTGCTCACTGGTGCCCGGATAACGCTTCAAGGAAAAAAGATCTTCGCCGCGGATGATGCCAGGGGCTGGCCGCCGTACCCCCCTTGCTTTACGGCCGGCTCAGATAAGCTCACCAGAGTAGGCTGCCCACCGATCGGGTGCCACGTGCCTTGAATCTGGCTCGTCACCGGTAAGCCTGCCACGGTGAAAGACACGTAGCTCTTGCGCAAGTGTTCTTCCCTCTCTCCGACCGCCAACACGCCTTGACCAAATTAGGAGCCACCGCTCTAGGATACTATAAATTGAGCACACCCCTAGCTCTGTTAAGTCATCGCGAAGCCAAAGCATCCGCTGCTACCTCCGATTAGCCACCAGAGAGCTCCAATTTCTTTCTCTCTCCAAATCAGTTTTCCGCACCCGTGAACACCTCGTCGTGGCCAGACGCCTATAGGTTAGTTCAAGCATCCTTGCTTGATGTTCTAGCCTCCATTAAGTCCCCTGCTACTCGTAGACCTGTTTAATTGAGCTAGACTGCCCTGGATCGCCAAGAACATGTCGAATTGTTCTCGGTTTCCGCCGTCATCGTGGACAGAAAGATTCTGACCTGGATTAGTGCAATTGATGGAGGGGAAATGGTCATTAGGAGTAGAATTTAATGCCATCCACACCGGAGCACCGGTCATTGCGTATCTTGGCAGGTACAGGCTCGCCGGAGCCACTGCTCCGCCGTCCATGGTCGGGGACCTCACCTTGCGAAGAAATAGAAAGGGGAGGGGCCTTAGTGGAGATGTCAGTGAGACAGAGAAACAGTAGACAGGAGTCTTTACGGGTTTTTCAAACAACTAGGGACCCCTGTGCAAAGTAGACACCGCGGGCACGCTTTTGCATGTCTTGGGCCAGCTCGGGCTAAATCGAGCCCATTACTCTTTAATGCTTTTCCTTTTTCTTTATCTACAAGATTTAGGAAATCCATAGAAAATTATAGAAAAAAGATAAAACTATGAGACCAATTTTGTTGGACTCCTAAATTTCTCTAGTATTTAATAAAAATGATTCCAAGATTTTTAGCCTAAACCAGGAATTATGTAGTATTTAAGAATACCTAAACTTAGCCTTTTTGAATTTTATAAATTACTAGATGGCTCCCAAAAATCATAAAACTTTTTGGGTGAACCTATTTTGGTACTTAGAACCAATGGGTAAAGTTTGATATGCTTTGGACATTGTTTGAGTCTCAAACCCAAAACCCTAGCCCCTTAGGATAAAATTGTCTAACCCTACCAGGGTGTTGACTCAGAAAAACCCTAGTTCCCTGGAGCACCGTGAAGGAAAGTTGTATTAAAGATAAAACTTAGTGTAGTTTCTCTATTATTGCATTTTCATAAGCATTACATGAGCGTTCATGGTTATATATGATTATGTATAGAGAACAAAGAAGAGATAATTGTTGAAGAGGAAGAGACTACTCCATCGACAGAAAATCCACGTGCCGGGAACTGTTTCTATTTTGATATTTGTGGAACAGAGCCCGACTCTCCTACAACACAAGGCAAGCCCCGGTGCATTTGCCACCTCCTTGTTGTTTTAAACTCTTTATCACTTGAATAATGCATTAGGTGATAGGAGTTGGGTGTTAAACCAATTGCTGCATTTCCTTCCTTGGAACTGTTTACCATTCCTTGATTACCTGTTTTATCAAAAGATTTTCGGATGCTTAGTCCTGCTTTAGAAAAACAAATGTTTTGTTTTTAAACAAAAGACGATACTTCACAGTGGATGGGAAGTTTTCAAAAATAAAACTTGATGATGGATCCATCATGCCCATGATGGGTTCAACATCAGAAAAGATGTACCACTGCCAGGTACCAAAATTTGGGTTTTTAAATGATAAAGCTAAGACCGGGCGGGTGACTTGCACGAGAAGAGAGTCTCGGTGTAGTGTCTCCGTCTAAGTCGATTAAGGACCGTGTCGATGTAGGCTTGCTGATCGAGGACCTTTTAATTGGTCACATGCCTCATCATGGGTAAGCTTTGCCTCGGGCAGTCTAATACCAGAAAGGCCAACACACAATGGGAGTGGAGAGATGGCGAGAGTAGCGTGTACCCACCGTGGCAAGAGGCTGGACGGTGGTGTATCTGTGCTCTCGGTTGGCGTGAACCCGGTCTGGTCTTAAGAAACCCGGTGGTGAGTTGACATATGCAAGGGTTAAGTGCTACATATGTCGTGTGATTGGAGATCCCCAGCTGGGTATTAATCAATTCGGATCGGCGTTACTTCTCGGACATGAAGACTTGGTCACTGCCCTACATGTAGCATTCCAGTGAACAAAAAAGGTTGATAAAAGGATGGCTAGTATAGGCCAAGTGCTTGAACTAGGGTAGAAAGAACTCTAGTGACAGGTAATGACTTAACTTGCTAATAAAACTAGATTTTTAAGGATCCACTATTAGTAAGCATTTTTGCAAACAGAGTCTTGATTCTTGATTAAGCCTTACCTTGACTCCCTTAAGCCAGCATATCCTTGAGAGTCTTTTCTTTTGACGGGTAAGACTTGCGAAAGTACACTTCGTACTCAGGGTTTTCGAACCCATGTTGTTGTAGGTGAGGAAACAACAGAATTTTGCTGTTTTTGCACTAAGGTGGTGCCCAAGGATGTGGTGCCCAAGGACGAACCTCAACAGTGATGTGGTTGCGGGAGGGATGTTGGCCTACCTTTTGAAAAACAATATACTTTTATGCGGGAGGAGTTTTTGCCTCCCAAGTTTGTAATAATACTAATGCACTCTTATACCCTGGGTTGTAATAACTATAATACTCTTTCTGTATTTTAATGAATGTAAATTAAGTTATTGTAATTCGCTTCCGCTTATTCGTTCCTCCGATGTGTTGTAATATCTGCTTGACGGTGAAACGCTCTTGGGCGAGGAAAATGATACAGATACCAAACTTGTCGAGCATCTATAGGGTTGTCCAAGGTCCGTTGGACAAGGACAATTGTAGGTGGGCCTAATAACTTGGGAGGTTCCGTCACATTTCTCCTCTAAATGCCTATCAAATTCAGGTGTTACCTCTTATCTCTCTTTCTCTAGACTTCCTCTCTCTTCCTTTTGATTAGAGTTAAGTCAATTAGGGAAGGATTAATTATTTATTTTGTCAAAACTTATGTGAGTCATGAAACGTTGCTTCATGCTGAGCCTAAATTACTCTTTTGTTTGATGCACATGTTTGAATTTTAAATTGGGTCTGAATTTGATTTGAAATCCATAAAGAAAATAAAAATAAAAGGCATTAAAAATTCCAGGGAAAAAGAAAAACCAAATTCAGCCCCTCGCCCTAACTCAGCCCAGCTAGGCCGCGAGCGCGTGCCCGCGTTGCCTGACAGGTGCACCCCACCTATCAGCGACAGCCCGCGTCCGCGCACGCGCTCTCTCTCTCTCCCTCTCTCCCTCCTTCTACCCGATGGGACCGGCCTGTCGACGTCGATCCGTCCACACATGCGCTCGTTCTCTCTCGCTGCTCAGCGGGCCCTTCCTGTCAGCGTTGACCGCCCATTCACACGCTCGCCCTCGCCGGACCTCGCCTGTCAGCCACTACCCTTTCCCTAACCTCTCGCCCGCGCTCCCGCCGTGGACGCGCCCACGACCGCACCTTTCCCGGCCACGCCCCACATGCCCGAGCCCTTTTCTAGAGCCCGCACCCACTCACTTGCTCCCCTCGCTCAATTGCGCCCTCAGCCAAACACCCTTGCTCTCTCTCTCGCTCTGCGCGCACCCGTGGAGCTCCGTCATGATCCGTCATCCGTTTCGTGGCCATCGTCGAGCTTCTGCCGCGTCCGTTGCCACGGTGAGCTCCGCCTCTTCGCCAGCAACGCGGGACACCCCCTGGTTTGCCCCAACCCCTCTGTTTTACCCGATCCGCGCTCACCGGCTTTCTCCTCGTGCAGCCGAAGCTGCGCAGCCGTCGACCCAAGGCCTCCCTGCGTCCCCATCGTTGCTCAAGCGCTCTAGAGTTCCCTTTCGAGGTGAGCAACTCCCCCACGCCTTTAATCTCCCATGTACTGCCCTGTCATTCGTGCAATTGCTCGCAGGAGCAAGTCTGCGCCGCTAGGCCACCTCACCGCAGGCCGCTGCTCTCTGGTGCCCCCGCATCGGTGACGTGCCCACGACCGTGTCCGTCGTGCCATCCACAACCTTCATGTGCCCTTCCCAGCGCCCCGTGGCCCCAGCGCACCCGCACCCTCATCTCCAACGATCCTCCGCGGGCTAGAGCGGCACCACCGCTGGCGGTTATGGAACCCTGGTCGTGCTTGCCGTTGGATCTCGGGCGTCCATCCGAGATCGGGCCGCCTAGGTTTAATTAGACTAGATCTAATCTCAACCCTCTGTTTTGGATCCGACCGCTCAGGTTTGTGTGCCCTCGCCCGTGCCCCTGCCATCGGGCCTGGCCTGTCAGCCCTGCTGACACTGGTCGCTGTCTTCCCTGGCCCACCTATCAGTCGCGCTCGCCCGTTCGCACGCTCGCGCTTGCCCGTGGGATCTGATCTCGGCCTTTCGTTCGCGATCGTGCGGTCGAGATAGCCCGATACCCCTTCACGTGTAGTTTTGTTAAAGAGACCCCGAGTTTTCTGAAAATCAACCCACCGTCCCTGGTTTTCGCTCGCAGGCCCCTGTATTCTTGCAGATAGAACCCTAGGCTTTTATTTAATCACAAAATTAGACCTAATTTAGGATTTTAAATTCCAAAACTTGTTTATTTCATATCTTTGGCATATGAACTCCAAATTGAGTGATTCAAATTGCAAAATGTTCATGGGATTATTCTCTATCTATTAAAATTAAGATCAATCACTATATGCACATTCTAATTTTATGCTAGACTATAGATTAGTTTAGTTAATGGTTTATTTATTAAATAGGAAAAATGAAAAAGGACAACTCCAATGGTAATTAGATGTTTAACTTTGTGAGATTAATAATATGTAATGTATGAATCTATCCATGGTGTAATTTTTGTGTCTCATTAAAATAAGTGGAATCTAATTATGTAGTTTATGGCGATAGACAACACTTATAGAATCACCAACTTCTAAGTGTGTTGGTTCACCCTAGAATCCAAGTTACCTCTTGAGTTTATACTGTTCTTTTGAGATGTGTTCACTTGTTGGTACATGTTTGGTGTGTTGTTCATTTGTCTTTATCCAAATGTATTGAATGCATGATCGCTCTATTTAGACAACAAGCAGCCCATGGTTCCAGAGTGTGTTGTCGAAGGTCTTCCTGAGCAACAACCTGGTGAAGGCAAGTGTCCTCTGACCTACTATGTCCTACTTACTTTATAATTCACGGTCCCTCATTACTTTATTGAAACCTAAGGATTGACTAGTCTATATTCATCTTGTCCTTGTTACCTTTTGGGTTATTATGGTTAGCTTTATGCTATTACTTTACTTTAATCAACAAACATGATGTGAATATTTATGATACGATGGTGTTATCCCGATGATGATCTTGTGATACTTTAGGGGACTCAGGTTGTTTCCTGAGTACCTCTCCGTAAGGACCTGTTCGTTGAGTGACCACCTAGGATAACAGTGTAACCATGAGGGCAGAATGGGATGCCCTTAGTTGAATAATTAGATGAACCTGGGGTGTAGTTGGCTTTGTTAGAGGGCCATCATTGGGGCCGGGGCATAGTGCTCGCTCTACTAAGGGTGGTTGCTAAGGTTCGTTCGATTTGGTTTTGTTAGTCACCCACCTTAAGGAGGTGTACTGTGTTTGTACGACATGCGAAACCTAATGAGAAGCTATGCACCAGGGAGTCTTCGTAAAGGCTATGTTGTGAGACCCTGCCAGGTCACCTTGGTAGTGATCAATGGGGAGTCATGATCTCTGGGCAGAACGGGAATCACGACTCGTGGGTAAAGTGTGCAACCTTTGCAGATTGTTAGAAACTGGTATATCAGGCGTGCTCATGGTTAAGAACAACCTTGGGATCCTCTTTGCTTAGAATAACTTTAGATACTTTTATGATGATGATTAATATTAATGGTTATAACTCTGATCTCTGGTATTTCCTCTTGGAGGGAGTACTTTTGGGAAATAACTGGGTTTATTACTAAAACTTGGCTATACTAGTAGTAATAAATACTTGACCAATTAAAAGCAACTGATTAACCTTAACTCCACATACAGCTAGTCCACTTTAGCCAAATGGGAGATTTGTTGAGTACGTTGATGTGTACTCACCCTTGTTTTAAAAACCACCCCACCCCAAATTGTCCCCACTGTATTTTGTGCTCAGGAGGATATGCAAGCAACATGGAGGACTTTGAGGAGTTCTAGGACTACGATGAGTTCTAGTTGTGTTAGTGGCAAACCCCAGTTAGCTGCCTATGAAGGCCTTATCTCTACGTTTCGTATTTTCGCACTTTGATAATATTAATGACTATGTTAAGTAATGACTGTTGTTGGAGACTTGTTCTCAAATGCTATGAGTTAAGAACAAGGCAACATAGAAAATGTTAATCGTTAAAGTCCTTCGTCCTTCGAAACATTATTTCCCTTAGGGTATAATGGTTTTCGGACGAAGGTTATGAAGGGCGTACCTTCATAAATTCATTATACAATGACGAAGGATGAAGTGTAAGGAATATAAAAGACAACATGAACAATTATATATTATTATTAAGCATAAACAGAAATATCGTTGAATTACAAGTGTACCTTCAACTGGAAGGAGATGATAGTACGAGCGTGACGCAAAAAGCGAATGCCAAGTCAGCGTGAACAGTACGGGGGTACTGTTCACCTATTTATAGGCACGGGACACAACCCATACAAAATTACATTCATGCCCTTTACACTTGATAATAATTCTATAGTAATCTGTCGAGGTCTAAATAGCCTTTTCATCTTTAAGTCGGTTTCAATTTTTGCTGTCACGCCGAAGCCTTCTTGCTCACACCTTCGGCGCTGCACCAACCTTCGTATTATTCTGGTTTACTGTGATGCCGACTTGAGTCCGAAGATACCTGTTCACACATTATACTCCAGAAATACTGTTAAATCCTGTTTTTGAGGACCTTCGGATGCCGAAGGTCCCCAACAGTAGCCCCTCGCAATATTAATTTGTTTAAAATAATAAATTTAGATTGCGACATGGACGAAGGCTTTACGCCGAAGGTCCGAAAAAACACCTTCCCTTTGCTAGAATAGCAACATTCACTGACAAGCGGGGTCTTTCAATTTTCAACGCACTTGGCGTATAAATACGGCCATACCGCAAACTCATTTGACACGCTCTCTGGCCAACTGCTCCCGCTTACTCAATTTTTAGCTCTTGTGCACTAAGATTTGCTAAGCTTTTAGTTTTGAAGCTTCGGCTTTGAAAATAGTTTTTTAGTGTCTCCGAAGATGTCTGAAGATAAGAAGACTGCTGCTGAGATGAAGCTGAGCCTCGACGAAGAGAAAAACTTGGGGTTTCTTATAGCGATGTCAAAGACCAATACAGAAAAAATTACCAAGGAGATTCTGGAAGGTTTGTCCGAAGATACTGGTGACAGTGATAGCTATGATGTGGACAGTGGTGGTGAAGACTCCGAAGATCGCCCCTGGCGACCAAGCCATTCAGTTTATGGTAAATCAACTATCAAAGAGAATCATCTTGTCAACATGAGAGGAAGGTATTTCCGGGATTTGTCCATTGTGCGGGCCGACGAAGGGGAAAAAACTTGCCCACACCCTGAAGAGAATGAAGTCGTAGTGTACCGAAGCTTTTTGAAAGCTGGACTGCGATTTCCCTTGAGCAGCTTCGTTGTAGAGGTGCTGAAAATATTCGAAGTCTATCTCCATCAACTTACCCCCGAGGCAATTATAAGGCTGAATATCTTCGTGTGGGCCGTGAGAAGCCAAGGTCTGAAGCCTGATGCAAAAAGCTTCTGCAATATACACGAATTATCATACAAAACAAAACCTTGGGGTAAGGAACAGTATCACAATAATTTTGGCTGCTACAGTTTCGTTTCTCGGTCCGGGTCAAGCTGCCCCGTGCCAACCTTTCGGAAGAGATGGCCCGGCGACTGGATGACAGAATGGTTTTATGTGAAGAATGATCTGACAGTACGAGAAGACATCAAAGGTATTATTATGCGTCCTATTTGGCAAAGCTTCGGCCTTCGGAGGCCGAAAGTTGAAATGAATGAAGCTGCCGAAGAATGCCAGAGGGCCTTCGGCGTTATCTGTTCTTTTATTGGAACGAGAGACTTAGTACAAGAGCATATTGCCTTCAGGGTATGGCCGCTCGCGGAGAAATGGGAAATGCCACAAGAAACCATAAAAGAGGCCGACGAAGGTGGACTTATCAGATTGAAGTACACTTTTAAATTTGGAGATAAATTCGTTGAGCCAGATGATGACTGGTTAAAAAGCATTGAAAATTTAAGTGATGAACTGCTTGGGGCTTATTCGAAGGCCGAAGACACTGCAATGTCAGCAGCCTTCGGAGGCCGAAAAAAGAAGAGGCTGAATCGGGTATTTGATGCAATCGGGTTTGTCTACCCTGACTATTGCTATCCCATTCGAAGGCAAAAGAGAAAAAACACAACCTCTGCAAAAGAAGAAGTTGCAACTGCTCCTAGCGAGCCAGAACCGAAAAGAAAAAAGATAAAGGTCCTCACACATCGGCCGCGCTATATTGAACCAGCTTCGGTGCCTGAATTTACCGGAGAAACCTCTTCGGCCACCGAAGCTGAAAAACCAACCGAGCCAACCTTGCTGCCAGAAGTCCCAGAAACGGCCGAAGTGCCAACAAAAATAGAATTGGAACAATCAAAGATTTTGTTATCAGAAACGAAAGAGAAGGCCGAAGCGCCGTCCACAGAAAAAATGGAAGAAGTAAAAGAAGCAACTGAGGGATCAAAAACATCAGAAGTTTTGAGTCCTGCAGCAAATATTGAGACAGTAAAAAACCAAAAGGTGCCAGCAGTGACTCCGAAAAGGAAGAGAATGGTCAATGTGCTAGATGTTCTGGAGACAATTAAATCTTCAAGCACACCTCCGAAGGAGACTGTTGTTATCCCCGAAGAAAAAACTGAAATCTCTGATACTAATGCTCCAGAGCAAGAAACTGAAGCCAAAGCTGGGTCCTCAGAACCCACGAAAATAAAATCCCTGGAATTCGAGGAAGAAAAAATTACAGAGCCAACTTTTGTTGAAGAAATCAGTGCTACTGCCCCCGAAGCATCTCCCAAAGTCCTTGATTATATTATTCGCCATGCTTCGGGGAAACAACTATCAGAAAAAGAAAAACAGGAGGCCCAACTTTATGCCCAAAAACTGAAGTATCCAAAGGGGGCATTAATATTCAATGGCAGTGGAGAAGAAGACTTTTTGTATTGTCTCCCTGACAGCAAAGAGATTTCTGTCTGTTGGGAGATGAGCAAGAGCTTCGGATTCCCAACACTGGAAGACGGGCTCTCAGTGCTATCGAAAAATGATTTGGCCGACAGCCTGGCATATAATAGCTTGAAGGTGCAACAAATGGAATCTTTGCATTTTTTGTTGAGACCAAAATTTTTCGTTTGTTTAAACCTATTAACACACACATATTTCTCTTTGCAGGGCCTGATACTTAGCAATGCCCTCAGGGCACAGAAAGATGCTAAAGACGAAGGGTGTACTATAGCCCTGAGTAACCTTCGTTCCGAAGTAATTGAACTGAGGAACGAAGGTCTCGAGAAAGATAAAATATTACACTCATTGATAAATAAAATAAAGGAAGACGAAGCTGCTTTTAAAGGTCAAGCTGAAGCTCATAAACGCGAACTTGAAGATCTTCGGAAACAACTGGCCAGAGCCAAGGAAGAACGTATACTTGAAGAAACAAAGCGAGAACTCAGCGACCAATGGGCAGATCACTTAGAAGGAACTGTTGAAGAGCTTCGGTCGTCCAAGAAGAGATGCTATAACAAATCTATAGAATGTGTTAAGAAGTTAAAGGCTAGCTTCGCCAAAGTCGGCGCATTCTCAAGTGAGGAAAACTTTACGAGAGGCAATCCCGAAGGTCCCATCGAGTGGATCGACCACGAAGCTGAAGCCTTCGAACAAATTTTAAATAGCCGTGGAGATATATGTGCCTTCTCGGGTGCCAGAGGAATTGCCACCATTTTAGAGAGAAAAGGCTGCGAACATGTAAAGATTCTAGCGCAATCCGAAGGTGCTTTTTCCTTCGAAGATGCAAAGGATCCATCGGCCGAAGCTAGCATGGTTGGTGGAAAATTTTTCACCGATATCTGGGATAATGGTGGCCGAGAAATGGCCCGGGAGATTATTCAAAGAAGCGAAAAGGGCATTCACGATGCTAGAGAAGTAGCTGAGGCTGCTGAGAAGAGCGCAGAGCCCGAAGGTCAATTAGGTATTATCTAATAGTTTTTATTGTGCTGTAATTTTAGGTTTTAAGATTCGTTTGCAATTTGTCATAGCAATGTAGCCGTATCCTGTTCTACTTTAGATTCTGCTAAAGCCCCTTCGGACCCTCAGCCGAAAGGAGACGACGAAATAAAAAAGATGGCTGAAGCTATTATGGACGAAGTCGTCAATCGACTCCTAAACGAGGCTGCAGAAGTCGTTTTGAGAGAGGATTAAGTATTATTGTAAAAACTTCTGAAATGTAATATATTGTAACATTTTGTAACCCTGAATGTAATATACTTGTTTTTCTTGCTTAATTCTTTACGATGCATGAAACTTTACACGTACCGCTTTTGAGTCTTTGACGAAAAAACACCTTCCCTTCTTTTCATGCTTCGTGAAGAAGAATTTTTCAACAATATCCAGTGTCTTGATGAATAATATCCAGGCTTCGTGAAAATATTTTCTGAAGCTACACCTCCGAAGATCAATAATGTATCTTCTTGTGACATTATGATTTTTTCCTTTTTTCAAAACGTTCTTCTGTAGATTGATATTGTGTCCACCTCTTGTGCCATATGCAACATGATGTATGATGCTTATGCTATGCGAAATGATGTGATGATGTTATGTTATGTGAGGCGATGCGTATTCCGAAGATGCACATGCATCCCTGCAATAAAACACATAATCTTTTACAAGCCTCCCTTAGGAGCTTCTTCGCCTTTTACTTCAGCGGAATCAGCGTTTATTTTTCGCTGTAAGCCTCCCTTAGGAGCTTCTTCGCCTTTTACTTTCAGCGGTATTCGCGTTGACTTTTCGCGCTTCGCCTTTTACTTAGGCGGTATCAGCGTTGACTTTTCGCTGTATGCTCTGCATTCCCTTTGGAACGACTTTGGAGCAGAAAACTTACACTGCGCTCCCTCTGGAGCGGCTTTTTGTGACTTCGGCAAACTTACTCTGCGTTCTTTAGAACGACTTTTTGTTACTTCGAAGAATTTTCGATAGTTCGAAGGTCCTCTTTGTTGTCACAAGTCTTTCAACAATTTAAGCCTGTGAAGAAAATGTATTTTCCTTGTGGGAATCAACGAAACTATTTACATGAAACCTGAACAATGTCCTTTATTACAGAAAATAAAACTGAATGAAAAAGATTGCTATTAAGGTAGGATATTTGTCAATAGATGTGCTTTGACTCTGGCACAGTGCTGTTGACTGTGCGAGCTTCGGATTGCTCTCTGAAGTCCCTTTGGTGTGGAGCATATTGGCTCCCTTCTGGCTGCTGGCCTTGTTGCAGCGGTGGTGGAGGCGGAGGTTGTTGCCAGGAAGCCTGAGGTTGACTCGCCGAGGCAACAGAACTGCAGGGTGATTGCCTACATACTCTGGGATGTAAGGCGAGTGATACGAAGCAGTGTGCATGACCTGCTTCGGCTGAGCCTGTTGTGCTGCCGCTTCGGCTATTTCTTTTTGCTTCTGGATGGTAACATGGCACATCCTGGTGGTATGACCTTTGTTCTCACCACAAGATAAGCAAAAGATTCTTCTCGGTTGATCACCAAATCTTCCTCCGAAGCCCCTGGCGCCTCTGCCTCTTGGAGCTGGTGGTCGGAAGGAGCCTTGCTGTTGCCCCGAAGCCTGTGAGGAACATTGTGGCCTTTGCTGTTGGCTCCCTCTATCATCATTTTGTGTGGAGTTATGAATTGATCTAACGTGCCTCGGGTAGAACCTCCCTCCGAAGCCCCTGGTCATTTCAGAAAACCTGAAGGCCTCCTCCCTTCTTTGGCGAAAATCATTATCGGCCCGAATGCACTCGTCCATCTTCTGGAGCAGCTTCTCCAAAGTTTGAGGGGGCTTCCTAGCGAAGTACTGAGCTGACGGTCCTGGCCGAAGCCCCTTGATCATGGCCTCAATGACAATTTCATTGGGCACCGTTGGTGCCTGTGCCCTCAAACGCAAGAACCTTCGGACATACGCCTGAAGGTATTCTTCGTGATCCTGGGTGCACTGGAACAGAGCCTGAGCAGTGACCGGCTTCGTCTGAAACCCTTGGAAGCTAGTTAACAACAAGTCCTTCAGCTTCTGCCATGAAGTGATCGTTCCTGGTCGAAGGGAGGAATACCAGGTTTGAGCAACACTCCTGACAGCCATAACGAAAGATTTGGCCATGACTGAAGCATTGCCACCATACGAAGATACTGTTGCTTCGTAGCTCATCAAAAACTGCTTTGGGTCTGAGTGGCCATCGAATACGGGAAGCTAAGGCGGCTTGTAGGACGGAGGCCAAGGTGTAGTCTGCAGCTCAGCGGACAGAGGAGAAGCATCATCAAAAACAAAATTCCCATGATGGAAATTGTCATACCAGTCATCTTCGTTGGGAAAACCCTCCTGATGAAGGTCTTGGTGCTGAGGCCTTCGGTGCTGCTCATCCTGGGCAAGATGACGAACTTCTTCAGAGGCTTCGTCGATCTGCCTCTGCAGTTCAGCTAGCCTGGCCATCTTTTCTTTCTTCCTCTGTACTTGTTGATGAAACATCTCCATATCTCTGATTTCTTGATCTATCTCGTCCTCTGGTGGTGTCGGGCTGACAGCCTTCCTTTTCTGGCTTCGGGCCTCCCGAAGGGAGACTGTCTCCTGATTGTGGTCCAGTGGTTGCAGAGCTGCAGCCCCAGTCGCTGAAGCTTTCTTCGGCGCCATAACGAAGGTTTATGATCGCCGAAGGTGTTCAAAAAACTTCAAGGAGTGGAAGTGAGTTCACCGGAGGTGGGCGCCAATGTTGGAGACTTGTTCTCAAATGCTATGAGTTAAGAACAAGGCAACATAGAAAATGTTAATCGTTAAAGTCCTTCGTCCTTCGAAACATTATTTCCCTTAGGGTATAATGGTTTTCGGACGAAGGTTATGAAGGGCGTACCTTCATAAATTCATTATACAATGACGAAGGATGAAGTGTAAGGAATATAAAAGACAACATGAACAATTATATATTATTATTAAGCATAAACAGAAATATCGTTGAATTACAAGTGCACCTTCAACTGGAAGGAGATGATAGTACGAGCGTGACGCAAAAAGCGAATGCCAAGTCAGCGTGAACAGTACGGGGGTACTGTTCACCTATTTATAGGCACGGGACACAACCCATACAAAATTACATTCATGCCCTTTACACTTGATAATAATTCTATAGTAATCTGTCGAGGTCTAAATAGCCTTTTCATCTTTAAGTCGGTTTCAATTTTTGCTGTCACGCCGAAGCCTTCTTGCTCACACCTTCGGCGCTGCACCAACCTTCGTATTATTCTGGTTTACTGTGATGCCGACTTGAGTCCGAAGATACCTGTTCACACATTATACTCCAGAAATACTGTTAAATCCTGTTTTTGAGGACCTTCGGATGCCGAAGGTCCCCAACAACTGTGGATGTCTTGGACATCTTGATATAATAAAGTACCTTTCCGCTATTTACTTTGAGAAATGTGTGATGATGTCCAATTATGTAATCATTGTGTACGTGAGTTTCTGATCCTGGCACGTACATGGTTCGCATTCGGTTTGCCTTCTAAAACCGGGTGTGACAACCAGCTACTAGGCTATCTATTCTGCCTACTAAATAATTCCCCTTGCAAAACTATCTTACCATATGTCTCTAACCTAGATGGTTAATACCAGGAGGGTAGGAGGTGTTGATCTACCCGCACGAATTCATCGAAGATGGGTTGTAGCTAAATCAGAACCAGAAATGAATCCTCCTCTTAATCCCTCGTCTGTTGATGACGTGACTGCTGCTCAAATGCGATTACTACAACAAATGGCCAATACGATAATAGAAATGCAAGCACAGATCCGTCAAGAACTGTAACGCCCCGAATTTTGCAGTTGAATTTTTTCTTTTCTTTACTCGCCAAAATTCGGGCGTTACCTTTTCTTTTTCTTTTTTCCCTCGCTAAACCTTGACCTTTTCCAAAGTTCTAGCGGGATTCGGTTTGGAATTCCTGTGTAATGAAAAACCCTAAATACTTTATGTTGTTTGATGCACCATGCCGAATCTTGCATTTCTTTTGATTGCTTTGAAAGCGCAAATGCATTCATGTAGAAAGATCGGATTTCGAAAATGAGGAGAAGATCTTTTCTTTCTTTTTTCTCTCTCTTTCTCTCTCCTCTTTTTCTCTCTCTCCCGCGCCGTGGGCCGACCCCGGCCGGCCCAGCCGCCCCTGGCGCCCCCTCTTGGGCCCAAAAAGGCCCAGCCGCCCCCCCTCTCCCTTTTTCCCCAAACCCTCTCCCTCTCCCTCTCATTTTCCCTCTCTCATTCTCTCCCTAGCCGCCGCCCCTACCCGCCCCCTGCCCTAGCGCCGCCCCTGCCCTAAGCCGCCGCCGCCGCCCTCGGCTGCCCCCTACTGCCGGCCGCCCCTCGCCGTCGCTCCCCAACGCCGGTGAGCCCCCCCCTCTCCCTCTCCCTCTCCCCTCCCCCCTCCTCTCTCCCTGGCAGCCCAGCCGCCCGGCCGGCCCTCGGCTGCGCCCCGGCCGCTCGGCCGCGCCCTGGCGCCCCCGGCCAGCCCCAGCCCGCCCCTGGCCGCGCGCCCCGGCCAGCCCCCAGCCGCCCCAGCCGCGCCCCGGCCGGCCGCTGGCCGCGCCCCCTGCGCAGGGCCGGTTCAACCGCCCCTAGGGCCGGTTCAACCGCCCCCCCCTCTGTTTTTTTTTTATTTTTTTATTTCATTTTATTTACTTTCTGTGATCCTAGTTACTTTATTTTAGGTAGGTTAATCATTGTTCGTGTTATTGAAATAGGAAGTTTAATTTAAAATTTCGTTATGCTAGTTGATTCATGTAGTTAATTGTTTATCTCGTGCAATGTTGATCAACTTAAAATGATTAGGTTTCCATTAGTGTATATGTAACAGAAGTCTTTTGTTAAGAACCAATTGTAATTGATCGTTAGTGCATAAGATTTAAACCCCTGCGAGACCCTTTCCCGTTTCTTTCTGACCATAACAAATGCGATATCGAATGTCATACTTGATGCATATTCGCTTTACTTGTTCCCTTGTATGGTGTACTGTTCTTTTGTATTAAATATGTGGATGTATGTATGTTTGCGCTCGCATAGAGAACGATCCGGTCGAAGAGCCCGAGGAATTCGCAGGAGAAGCCCCTGAGCAGCAGTCAGTTGGTGGAGGCAAGTGTCCTTTGACCTATCTATGTCCTATTCATTATTTAATTCACCCCCGCTTTACACATTTATGCCTAAGGATTGACTAGCCTTTTGTTATCCATGTCCTTGTTTACCTATCTGGGTTGGATTATTACTGTTTAGCTTTATGCTATTGCTCAAACTATAATCAATGAACATGATGAGATTATCTATGATACGCTGTTTTCCCTTCTCTTATGATGATGTGATACTTGTGGTCTTCAAGGGGGCTCGAGCGGTTTCTCGAGTGCCTCTCCGTAAGGACCTGTTCTATGGATGACCGCCCGGGAAAACAGTGCAACCATGAGGGTGGAATGGGGTGCCCTTAGCTGAATAATTAGAGGATCCGGGGTGTAGTTCACTTAGCCGTCGTGCCGTCAATGGGGCTCGGTGTATGCGGCTCGCTCTGCCAAGTTTGGGTTCGCCCCTTGGGGAGGAGTGCGGTGCATTTAGGAAACCTAACGGGTGGCTACAGCCCCGGGGAATCTTTGTAAAGGCTTCGTAGTGAATCCCTGGCCATTCACCTCGGGAGTGAATAAGGGTCTTGCAAGCCCGGGCCAGAGAGGGAATCACGGCTTGTGGGTAAAGTGCACAACCTCTGCAGAGTGTTATGAAACTGATATATCAGCCGTGCTCACGGTTATGAGCGGCCAAGGGAGCTCCAGTGATTAGTGGTACTTGATCAGAGATATTTTGGCACAGGTGGTTATGAGATTGATGGTTTTGGTTATGATTATGGTGCTGGTAAGTGGTACTCTTTCCGTTTGGAAAGGAGTACATTTGGGTTAATAACTTGGGTTAATGCTAAAACTTGGCTTTCTACTAGTAAGTAATAATCTGACCAACTAAAAGAAACTGCTTGACTTATCCCCACATAAAGCTAGTCCACTACAGCCAAACAGGATACTTGCTGAGTATGTTGATGTGTACTCACCCTTGCTCTACACACCAAACCCCCCCAGGTTGTCAGCATTGCAACCACTGCTCAGGCGAAGATGAAGCTGTGGAAGGAGACTTCCAGGAGTTCCAAGACTACGACGAGTTCTAGGTGTGGGTTAGCGGCAACCCCCAGTCGGCTGCCTGTGAAGGCCGCGGTTATATACGTTTCTTTTCCGCACTTTGATTTATTGTAAGAACTATATGGACGTCTCAGACGTACGATGTAATCGACTATTTCCCTTATTAATACTATTTTGAGCACTGTGTGATGATGTCCATATTATGTAACTGCTGTGTACGTGAATAACTGATCCTGGCACGTACATGGTTCGCATTCGGTTTGCCTTCTAAAACCGGGTGTGACAAGAACGACAGCAAATGCGGCAAGAATGTTAGGAAATGTGCCAAGAACGATAGGAACGACAACAACCACCACCACCAGCTCCGCCAAGGGATAAGCACCGGGAGTTTATGAGTCATAAGCCACCGACATTCTCTAACTCCTTGGATCCACAACAAGCTGATGACTGGTTAAAGTCCATGGACAAGATGCTCAACATAGCTCAGTGTACTGACAGGGAGAAAGTGTTATATGCATCGGGTTGCCTTACTAGCCCCGCTGTGGATTGGTGGGATGCATACTGTGCTGCTCACGTTGCTGCTAACACCATCTCCTTGGCAGAATTCTCCACTCACTTCAGGAATTACCATATTCATGCTGGCCTTATGAATATTAAAAAGAAGGAGTTCCTATCCCTTAAACAGGGAAGCATGTAAGTAAGCAAATACAGAGACAAATTCATCCAGCTATCCCGATATGCTCCAGGGGAGGTTGATGATGATGAGAAAAATAGGAGCTTATTTCTGGAGGGATTGATCGGGCCACTCCAATACCAATTAATGTCCCACACATTCTCATCCTTCGAGAGACTTCTAGACAAGGCTATCGCTCTGGAACACAAGAGAGTTGAGCTAGGAGAGAAGAGAAGGGCTACTAACCAAGGATGGGCTGGAAGTAGTTCATGTCCCCATTATACTGCACCTCAAGGCACACCAGCTCGTGGCAGTTCCGGGCAGTAGACTCAACAGACCCAATCTACTCGTCCTCAAGCAAACACCCCGGCAGGACCTGTTGTTCCTCAGACATCCACAAATAGGTCATGCTTTAAGTGTGGACAGGTTGGACATTATGCCAACTATTGTCCCAACAGGGCTGCTTATACAACTTCAGCGCCGATGAAGCAAGGTCAGGCCTCAGGAGGCAAGAGTCAGGCCTTATTTGTCAATCGGGGTTAGGTCAACCATGTGGAAGTAGAAACTGAACCCGAAGAACCCAAAAACCCGGAAGAGGTGCCGATTGAAGGTGAAGATGCCGGTGAAGAAGGTAATGAGCAACAAGATAAGAATATATAAATACCTATATATATAGATATTTAGGAAGTAGTAATTGTAAGACCTAAATAATACCTTAGGTAGTATCTAGTCCTTTATTAGTTTAGAAATAATAATAAAGTCTATTTGGACCTATGTTTGGAATAACAAGTTATGCATCATTTCTTGCTTGTGCATATGTTTTGAGACAAGATTGGGATACATCCTTTTTCTTACTAATCTCGAGGACGAGATTTCTTTTAAGGGTGGTAGGATTTGTAAAGCCCAAAATTTGTATAGGAAAAAAGAAATAATAAAATAAATAAATATATATATTTACAAGTGGGTGTTTTGGGATTATGGAACCTTTGGAGATTATTTGGTTTTCTTTTCCTTGTGCATATTCAATTAATGAGATTATATTTGTCAAATAACAAACAAATAAATATAGAAATGTGCATTCCATGCTGGGTTCTTGTATTTTTGCATTTGTATTCAAATTTATGAGACAAGTTTAAGTTTAAAAAATGGAATTTAAAAATGGAAACAGAAATAAGAAAAGAAAAGAAAAACAGAAAATCGCACCTTGGGCCGAATCCACTGCTCCCGGCCCATCTCCACTCTTCATCCCGCGCGACCCATCTTCTCTACGTGCTCGCGCCAGATAACTGATGGGGCCAACTTTGCAGCTGTTGGAACTTGCTCTCTGTCGCAAGGGGATCCAACGGGGGTGTGTAGTGACGTAAACAGGGTTCTCGCGCAAGATGGCAATAGCTCTCTTAATCTAGCCTCTCAAGGGCACTATGCGGGGGTATTTATAGGTATCTGAGCGCCCAGCGTCCTGTGTTAAGGACGCATGTGCCCTCAGACACCTAGGTTATCCCAGAATATTCCCATAAAGCGGGGTTACATACTGTAATTACAGGGATGCCTTTACAAATTAGGCCTGTAACGCGCGGCGGCCACGCAGGGCCTGTTACAATGGGCCGGATCACACGTGGGCCTCCGTGCTGGACGAGGCCGCACGGTGGAATGACCTCGTCACAGGTCTTCGTCCGATGTCGTATGGGGCGAAGGGTGTCCCTGCCCGCTGTCTTGTCTCCGTTGGACCAATGACTACGGCGAAGGCCTCGAGCGAAGGGTGGCGTCTTCGCCTTCGCCCCAACATTTGCCCTCCGAGGGACCAGTTCAACTAAGTCATCTGGTGCCGAAGACGTCGCTAGATGGCGTAGACGCTGCCCTCGCTCGAAGTGGTTCCGCGGGGGTTTTTGACATGACCGTTGATTGACACCGTACTGTTGGACTGCGGGTTTCCCGAAGCGCCGCGCCCTGTGTATAAAAGGGAGCGGGGGGCGGCGCGGTTTGAACTTTATCTTTCCGCGCTCAACTTCCAAGGGTACCGCCTAGACACCGACGCCTTGGCCGAACTCTCACTCTGCAAACAGCTGGAAAAAGAGACTCTGCGGGAGTATTACCGCAAGTTTCTTACACTCAAGTCACAGCTGCCCTCAGTTGATGACCAGATCGCCATCCACTACGCCATCAGTGGCCTTCGCGCCGGCGTTCTTTACAGCCACTGCATCAGGGACCCGCCCAAGAACCTCCAGGAATTATATCAGCTCTTTGAAAAATATGCCAAGTCCGAAGAGCTCCACCAGCGCATGGTTGAGTCTCAGCGGAAACCCGAAGACGCTCCACAGTCCAGCCGCACGTGGACGAGGACTCCGCAACCAGACTCCGGTCGAGACGGTCGCAACCAGCAGCAAGTGCACAACATCGCCAGCCAGCACCCCGCTGCTGACGCCCCTCGCCGCCAGAAGTATCCCCCCCAGGGCCACGGAAACGGAACCCGCGGTAGGGGTCGGGGGCGTGCGCAGCCGCCACGCCGATTCTACTGTCTTTTTCATGGCGAAGACTGCGCCCACCAAACCAAAGACTGCCCAGAAACGAAGGCCACCAAAGACAGGATGGCACGGGCGCAGCCAGCCGACAACCCCAGAGTTGTCGCGCACACTTATCAGCAACCCCCTCCACCATACATCCACGCCCCCGTCCCGCATCCACCGCACCACGCATACCAACAACACCAGGAAGTACAAATCGTACCTCCTCCACCCCCACCTCCACACCAGCAACATCAGAACATCCCCCACCCCCACGCCCCAAAACAAGAAGACTTCGCCGATCAGCCGTATCGCGGAGTCATTCATATGATCACTGGGGGGTCCAGCACCGACTTCGACACAAAGCGGCAAAAGCGGGACCACTACCGCAGCATCAACCACATCGCCATCACCGGCCCAGTCGTGCAGACGAAGTGGTCCCACGTACCGCTAACCTTCGACGCACGAGACGTCGACCTGCGCAGCGCCCCCCACATCGATGCCATGGTTATCAACTGCAGCGTGGCAGGCTGGGATCTACACAAAGTCCTAGTCGACAATGGCAGTCAAGCAGACATTATTTTCCTCCATGCCTTCGACCGCATGGGCATAAGCCACAGCCTGCTCAAGCCTTCGGACAACCCATTGTATGGTTTCGGCGGCAAGGGCACTTTTCCTGTCGGCAAAATAGAGCTGCCTCTCTCCTTCGGTGTAGCGCCCAATGCCCGAAGTGAGCAAATAACCTTTGATATCGTCGATATGGTGTACCCGTACAACACCATCATGGGCCGGGGCTCCATCAACAAGTTTGAGGCAGCCATTCACGGACTGTACCTGTGCATGAAGATACCAGGTCCTCTAGGCGCCATTGCGGTCTACGGCGATCAACAGACTGTGCGCAACATAGAGCGGGACTTCGTCCCTGGACAAAGAAATGTGCACTGCCTCACGGCCCAGCGCGAGGTCCCTACGTCTGTTAGCCCAACCGACAAAGAGCACGACAAGGCACAGCTGCAGAGCAACGACGGGACCAAGACTGTCCCCCTCGACCAGGCCACGCCCAAGGAGACAGTCACTATAAGCGAAGACCTCACTTCGCATGAGGAGGAGAAGCTCCTCTGCTACTTGTCCAAGAACAAACATGTCTTCGCCTGGTCAGCCCACGACCTGGTCGGGGTCAGCCGATCCATAATTGAGCACAGCTTGGGAATCGACCCTTCGGTGAGACCGAAAAAACAGCGGCTTCGCAAAATGTCCGACGAGAAGACAGAGGCCGCCAAGGCAGTGGTACACCGCCTCCTAGAAGCCAAATTCATCGAGCCGGTGGCTTACCCCACGTGGCTCTCTAACGTTGTAATGGTGCAGAAAAAGAGCGGCAAGTGGCGAATGTGCATCGACTTCACCAGTCTCAACAAAGCCTGCCCAAAGGACAACTTCCAGTTGCCGCGGATCGACAAAATAGTCGATAGCGCGGCCGGATGCGAAGTCATGTCACTCCTCGACTGCTTCTCTGGTTACCACCAGATATACATGAAAGAGGAAGACAAGGCTAGCACCAGCTTTATAACACCCTTCGGCACATATTGCTTCATCAGAATGCCAGAGGGACTCAAGAACGCCGGGTCCACCTTCTCCCGGCTTACCAAAACAGTGCTCGAAGGGCAAGTTGGCAGAAATATATTCACATATGTGGACGACATCGTCGTCGCCAGCAAGAGCAAGGAGGACCACCTCGCCGACCTCGCCGAGACATTCGCGAACATGCGAGACGCACGACTTCGCCTGAACCCAGAAAAGTGCGTCTTCGGCATTCGCCAAGAGAGAATACTGGGATACCTGGTATCACACCGCAGCATCGAGGCCAACCCAACCAAAATCCAGGCCATCATCAACATGACGCCTCCGCAGTCCGCCAGAGACGTTCAGCGCCTGACGGGCAGGTTGGCTGCCCTCAACAGATTCATCTCCAAGTCCGCTGAGCGAAGTCTCCCTTTCCTCAAAACTCTCCGTGGCGCAAAAGACTTCGCTTGGGGACCAGAGCAGGCAGCGGTCAGCGCGGCACTGGTGCAGGAGCAGACAGTTGAGGGCGTGATCAGGCAGTGCCCAGTTTATTACGTCTCCGAAGTGCTAACACCGTCAAAATGTAACATGACAGAACTGGAGAAGATTGCCTACGCAGTCGTTATGTCTTCGCACAAATTGCGCCATTATTTTGAAGCATTCTGTAACGCCCCGAATTTTTGCAGTTGAATTTTTTCTTTTCTTTACTCGCCAAAATTCGGGCGTTACCTTTTCTTTTTTTTTCCCTCGCTAAACCTTGACCTTTTCCAAAGTTCTAGCGGGATTCGGTTTGGATTTCCCGTGTAAGAAAAACCCTAAATACTTTATGTTGTTTGATGCACCATGCCGAACCTTGCATTTCTTTTGATTGCTTTGAAAGTGCAAATGCATTCATGTAGAAAGATCGGATTTTGAAAATGAGAAGAAGATCTTTTCTTTCTTTTTCTCTCTCTTTCTCTCTCCTCTTTTTCTCTCTCCCGCGCCGTGGGCCGACCCCGGCCGGCCCAGCCGCCCCTGGCGCCCCCTCTTGGGCCTTGGAAGGCCCAACCGCTCCCCCCCCCCACCTCCCCTTTTTCCCCAATTCTCTCTCCCTCCCTCTCATTTTCTCTCATTTTCTCTCCCCCACCCTAAGCCGCCGCCGCCCCTACCCCAACCCTAAGCCGCCGCCGCCCCTACCCCTGCCCTAAGCCGCCGCCGCCCCCTGCCGGCCGCCCCTCGCCGTCGCTCCCCAACGCCGGTGAGCCCCCCCTCCTCCCTCTCTCCCTCCTCCCTCCCTCTCCCCTCCCCCTCCTCTCTCCTCGGCCACCGCCTTGGCCGCGCCCCCAGCCGGCCCCTGGCCGCGCGCCCCAGCCGGCCGCTCGGCCGCGCCCTGGCGCCCCCAGCCAGCCCCCAGCCGCCCCAGCCGCGCCCCGGCCGGCCGCTGGCCGCGCCTGGCCCGCCCGCCTGGCCCTTGGCCGCGCCCCCTGCGCAGGGCCGGTTCAACCGCCCCTAGGGCCGGTTCAACCGCCCCCCCTCTGTTTTTTTTATTTTTTTTATTATTTTATTTTATTTACTTTCTGTGCTCATAGCTATTTTATTTTAGGTAGGTTAATCATTGTTCATGTTATTGAAATAGGAAGTTTAATTTAAAATTCCGTTATACTAATTGATTCATGTAGTTAATTGTTTATCTCGTGCAATGTTGATCAACTTAAAATGATTAGGTTTCCATTAGTGTATATGTAACAGAAGTCTTTTGTTAAGAACCAATTGTAATTGATCGTTAGTGCATAAGATTTAACCCCCTGCGAGACCCTTTCCCGTTTCTTTCTAACCATAACAAATGCGATATCGAATGTCATACTTGATGCATATTCGCTTTATTTGTTCCCTTGTATGGTGTACTGTTCTTTTGTATTAAAATATGTGGATGGATGTATGTATGTTTGCGCTCGCATAGAGAACGATCCGGTCGAAGAGCCCGAGGAATTCGCAGGAGAAGCCCCTGAGCAGCAGTCGGTTGGTGGAGGCAAGTGTCCTTTGACCTATCTCTGTCCTATTCATTATTTAATTCACCTCCCGCTTTACACATTTATGCCTAAGGATTGACTAGCTTTTGTTATCCATGTCCTTGTTTACCTATTTGGGTCGGATTATTACTGCTTAGTTTGATGCTATTGCTCAACTTTAATCAATGAACATGATGTGGTTATCTATGATACGCTGTTTTTCCCGTTCTTATTTATGATTATACTTGTGGCATTTAAGGGGACTCGAGCGGTTTCTCGAGTGCCTCTCCGTAAGGACCTGTTCTATGGATGACCGCCCGGGAAAACAGTGCAACCATGAGGGTGGAATGGGGTGCCCTTAGCTGAATAATTAGAGGATCCGGGGTGTAGTTCGCTTCGCCGTCGTGCCGTCAATGGGGCTCGGTGTATGCGGCTCGCTCTGCCAAGGTTGATTTGTCCCTTGGGGAGGAGTGCGGTACATTTAGGAAACCTAACGGGTGGCTACAGCCCCGGGGAATCTTTGTAAAGGCTTCGTAGTGAATCCTTGGCCATTCACCTCGGGAGTGAATAAGGGTCTTGCAAGCCCGGGCCAGAGAGGGAATCACGGCTTGTGGGTAAAGTGCACAACCTCTGCAGAGTGTTATGAAACTGATATATCAGCCGTGCTCGCGGTTATGAGCGGCCAAGGGAGCTCCAGTGATTAGCGATACTTGATCAGAGATACTTTGGTACAGGTGGCAATGAGATTGATGGTTCTGATTACGATTATGGTATTGGTAAGTGGTATTCTTTCCGTTTGGAAAGGATACATTGGGCTAATAACTTGGGTTAATGTTAAAACCTGGCTTTCTACTAGTAAGTAATAACCTGACCAACTAAAAGCAACTGCTTGACTTATCCCCACATAAAGCTAGTCCACTACAGCCAAACAGGATACTTGCTGAGTATGTTGATGTGTACTCACCCTTGCTCTACACACCAAACCCCCCCCCCCCCAGGTTGTCAGCATTGCAACCACTGCTCAGGCGAAGATGAAGCCGTGGAAGGAGACTTCCAGGAGTTCCAAGACTACGACGAGTTCTAGGTGTGGGTTAGCGGCAACCCCCAGTCGGCTGCCTGTGAAGGCCGCGTTATCTACGTTTCTTTTCCGCACTTTGATTTATTGTAAGAACTATATGGACGTCTCAGACGTATGATGTAATCGACTATTTCCCTTATTAATACCATTTTGAGCACTGTGTGATGATGTCCATATTATGTAACTGCTGTGTACGTGAATAACTGATCCTGGCACGTACATGGTTCGCATTCGGTTTGCCTTCTAAAACCGGGTGTGACATAAGTGGTATCAAAGCCGTGCTGACTGTAGGACCGCTAACCTAGAGTAGAATGGTCGTTCTAAGGATTATAGACCTCTGTCCCTACCTTGACTTTGATATCTCTTCAAAAGTTGGTCCTACCGACCAAACCTATGTTCTACTATATATTATACCTTGCTAAAAAATTGTGTTTCATTCTGATCCTTCATTTACTTATTACTTGCTGGTCATATTAATTCTGTTCCCACCCTTTTGCTTGCGATGTCTTTTGTAGATGGCTCGACTTAGACACACTGCACGAAAGTCCGTCATCCCCTTCTTACCCTCCCGCCTTGCTGAGCGTCCGCTTCGCCGTCCCGTGGCTGGACAGTCCAGCCACTTGGAGAGACTACACCACCGCCTGCGTGAGGAGCAGGAACGTCGACGACAGGAGCAGCAGGGCTCTTCCTTCTCGCTCCACCAGGAGATAGAGTCTGTGAGGAGCTGCTCCCCTGTGCTTCCTCTGGAGCCGCCCCCTGCATCACCACTGGGCGCCCCAGCTTCTGGAGTAGCTGCTGGAGGAGACCCAGACGACGGAGATGGCGACGACAGCTCGAGCCACGACACCGACTTCTCTGCTAACCCTGAGCCGGAAGGATGGGTTGCTCGACCCATCACTCGCGACGCTGCTCGCGGGTGTCACTTCCACGATGCGCTCGACACCCTGCTACGTCGGGCATTTGACCGGCATACTTGGTCCGTCGAGTATCGCTGTGTGGTCTACCAGCATAGTCGCGGGGTCTACCCGGAACGCTGGGAGGCGACTTGCTTGGTGCGCTGCCCGGAGGACAGTCTCCAGGGTGCAGAGGCCTGCTCAGAGCACTATTCTATCTCTGAACGGGACTCAGCTGAGGCAGCCATGCAAGATGCTGCACGGCGTGCGCTTTCGCACTACTGCTCGGTTTTCGGTGGGGCAGCTGACGGTCTTGACCTGAAGTATTACCCCCGCCGTCCATCTGGCAGCACAGGAGGCGTGATTGTCTCACCTGTCGGTGAGGGCAATCCTAGGTTGAGCAGCACAGTCAACCTAGCCGCCGTGCTAAACACGGAGCTGGACCATGCATTAGATGAGCTGAGTAGGGCTCGTGCTGAGATCGCCCTGCTGCGGGCTGAGCGCGCGGAACGTCGTCATCTGGATGGTGGTTCCCCCGCTCCCGTCGGGACTCAGCACCCGTACCGCTCACCTCAGCGTGGACACCAGTCTTATGGCAATCCCGCCTGCAAGACCAAGATAACTCTAGAACCATAGATCGTTAGAGTTGGATCTTGTAATTAATACGAAATATATACATAGAAGCTTCAGTCTTAGCGTTAGTCTCGGTCTTAGTTAGTCTTAGTTAGACAGGGTAGTTTGCTATATCCTGTGCATTTATGTTTGTCATGATGAACTATGTTTGGTTTGGATCTTTGTAATGACTGTCACCAGAGTGTGGGTATCCCCTGCATTTTGGTTTACCTATTATGTTAATAAAGTTAGTTATATAGTGGGGAAACCTTTTATTCCACTTTCCTTTCTATCTGAGAAGCTGTGTGGCCTGTGTTGGAGATCAGTGAAGATGCTCATCTGTTCTGTGCTGTTGAAGAATTCTATTCTCTTTCCTTATGCTGCAAGATTTGCCAGATCAGTTCTGATGTGTGGTTGCATTCTGCAGATGTCAGAGAACAGGCGCAGAGGAGGAAGGCGTGCTCAGCAGGAGCGAGCCGCTCAACAGGGGGAGGTGCCTCAGCAGCAGCACCTGCCGCCCCCGCCCCCGATGTCGATCGAACAGATGTTTCTGATGCAAACTCAGGCAGTTCAAGCCATCGGTCAGACTTTGGCCGCCATTCAGCAGCAGCAGCAGCAGCAGGCCCCACCTCAGCCTCAGATGCCTCAGATGCCCAGAGACAAGCGTGCTGAATTCATGAGAGGTCATCCACCAACGTTTGCTCATTCTTCTGACCCTATGGATGCTGAAGATTGGCTGCGCACTGTGGAGCGGGAGTTGCATACCGCTCAGTGCGATGACAGAGAGAAAGTCCTGTATGGTCCCCGTCTGTTGAGAGGAGCAGCCCAATCATGGTGGGAGTCTTACCTCGCCACCCATGCCAACCCCGACACCATCACCTGGGAAGAATTCAGAGGTAGCTTTCGTCAGTACCATGTGCCTGCAGGTCTGATGACAGTGAAGAAGGAGGAATTCCTGGCTCTCAAGCAAGGGCCATCGTCTGTCAGTGAGTACCGGGACAAGTTTCTGCAATTGTCTCGCTATGCTCCTGAGGATGTCAACACTGACGCCAAGCGACAATACCGTTTTCTGAGAGGCTTGGTCGACCCCCTGCAGTATCAACTGATGAATCACACCTTCCCGACATTCCAGCACCTGATTGACAGAGCAATCATGACAGAAAGGAAGCGTAAGGAGATGGAAGATCGTAAGCGCAAGATCAGTGGACCCCAACCTGGAAGCAGCAGCCGTCCTCGTTTCTCAGGCAATCAACCTCAGCAGTTCAGGCAGAACCAGCGTCCACCTCAGCAGCATCAGCAGTTTCAAAGGCAGTATCCCCAGCATCAGTACCAGAACCGTCAGAGCAACCAGTCAGGAGGTCAGTTTCCGAGGCAGAATCAGCAGGCACCTCGTCTTCCTGCCCCAGCAAACCAGCAGAACAGTCAGGCAGCACCAGCTCAGGTTGGAAATAGGGCATGTTTCCACTGTGGAGAGCAAGGCCATTGGGTGATGCAATGTCCGAAGAAGGCAGCCCAGCAGCAGTCAGGCCCCAATGCCCCAGCAAAGCAGAATGTGCCTCAGCCTGGAGCAGGCAATCGCTCTCAGCCGCGCTATAATCATGGAAGACTGAACCACTTGGAGGCTGAAGCAGTTCAGGAGACCCCCGGCATGATAGTAGGTATGTTCCCAGTCGACTCCCATATTGCAGAAGTGTTATTTGATACTGGAGCAACACATTCTTTCATTACTGCATCATGGGTAGAAGCACATAATCTTCCAACTACTACCATGTCAACCCCCATTCAAATTGACTCAGCCGGTGGTAGAATTCGAGCCGATAGCATTTGTTTGAATATAAGTGTGAAAATAAGGGGGATAGCGTTTCCCGCCAACCTTATAGTAATGGGTACTCAGGGAATAGATGTCATCCTAGGGATGAATTGGCTAGATAAGTATCGGGCAATTATCAGTTGTGATAAAAGGACAATCAAGTTGGTGTCCCCACTAGGAGAGGAAGTGGTGACCGAGTTAGTCCCGCCTGAGCCAAAGAAAGGAAGTTGTTATCAGATGGCTGTCGATAGCAGTGAAGCAGATCCAATTGAGAGTATCAAGGTTGTGTCTGAGTTCCCGGATGTGTTTCCAAAGGACTTACCGGGTATGCCACCAGAGCGGAAAGTTGAGTTTGCCATAGAGCTTCTTCCTGGAACCGCCCCTATCTTCAAGAGAGCTTACAGAATATCCGGACCAGAGTTGGTTGAGCTTAAGAAGCAAATTGATGAGCTGTCAGAGAAAGGTTACATTCGGCCAAGCACCTCGCCTTGGGCCGCCCCTGTCCTATTTGTGGAAAAGAAAGATGGCACCAAGAGGATGTGTATTGATTATCGAGCTTTGAATGAGGTCACGATAAAGAACAAGTATCCTTTGCCCAGAATAGAAGATCTGTTCGACCAGTTGAGAGGAGCCAGTGTGTTCTCCAAGATTGATCTGAGGTCAGGTTATCATCAGCTCAGGATCCGACCTTCGGACATTCCGAAGACGGCATTCATTTCCAAGTATGGGTTGTATGAGTTCACAGTGATGTCTTTTGGTTTGACCAATGCGCCAGCATTCTTCATGAACTTGATGAATAGTGTATTCATGGATTGCCTTGATAAGTTTGTGGTGGTATTCATTGATGACATTCTGGTTTATTCTCAAAGCGAAGAAGAGCATGCAGATCATTTGAGGATGGTATTGCAGAGATTGCGAGAGCACCAGTTGTACGCAAAGTTGAGCAAGTGTGAGTTCTGGATCAGTGAAGTCCTATTTTTGGGTCACATAATCAACAAGGAAGGATTGGCTGTGGATTCGAAGAAAGTGGCAGACATTCTGAACTGGAAAGCACCAACAGATGCTAGAGGAATCAAGAGTTTCATTGGGATGGCCGGATATTATCGGCGATTCATTGAAGGGTTTTCGAAGATTGCGAAACCAATGACAGCGTTGCTAGGCAACAAGGTTGAGTTCAAATGGACCCAGAAATGCCAAGAGGCCTTTGAAGCGCTGAAAGAGAAGTTGACTACATCGCCTGTCCTAATCTTGCCTGATGTGCACAAGCCCTTCTCGGTGTATTGCGATGCTTGTTACACAGGTTTGGGATGTGTGTTGATGCAAGAGGGAAGAGTTGTGGCTTACTCGTCCCGACAGTTGAAGGTTCATGAGAAGAATTACCCAATCCATGATCTAGAGTTGGCAGCAGTGGTTCACGCACTGAAGACATGGAGGCACTATTTGTATGGACAGAAGTGCGATGTTTACACAGATCACAAGAGTCTGAAGTACATATTCACTCAGTCAGAGTTGAACATGAGGCAGCGAAGATGGTTAGAGTTGATCAAAGACTATGAGTTGGAGATTCATTACCATCCAGGCAAAGCAAACGTAGTGGCAGATGCTTTGAGCAGAAAGAGTCAAGTCAATTTGATGGTCGCTCGTCCGATGCCTTATGAGTTGGCCAAGGAGTTTGACAGGTTGAGTCTCGGATTTCTGAACAATTCGCGAGGAGTCACAGTTGAGTTGGAACCTACCTTGGAGCGAGAAATCAAAGAAGCGCAGAAGAATGATGAAAAGATCAGTGAGATTCGGCGATTGATTCTAGATGGCAGAGGCAAAGATTTTCGAGAAGATGCAGAAGGCGTGATATGGTTCAAAGACCGCTTGTGTGTTCCCAATGTCCAGTCCATTCGGGAATTGATTCTCAAGGAAGCTCATGAGACCGCTTATTCGATTCACCCTGGCAGTGAGAAGATGTATCAGGATCTGAAGAAGAAATTCTGGTGGTACGGAATGAAGAGGGAAATCGCAGAGCATGTGGCTAAGTGCGATAGTTGTCGAAGAATTAAGGCAGAACACCAGAGACCAGCTGGATTGTTGCAACCGTTGCAGATCCCTCAGTGGAAATGGGATGAAATTGGTATGGATTTCATAGTCGGATTGCCTCGCACTCGAGCCGGCTATGATTCTATTTGGGTAGTGGTGGACCGTTTGACCAAGTCAGCCCACTTCATACCTGTCAAGACCAGCTACAACAGTGCAGTATTGGCAGAGTTGTATATGTCTCGGATCGTTTGTCTTCATGGTGTGCCAAAGAAGATAGTGTCAGACAGAGGAACGCAGTTCACCTCTCATTTCTGGCAGCAGTTGCATGAAGCCTTGGGCACGCATCTGAATTTCAGTTCAGCTTATCATCCGCAGACAGATGGCCAGACTGAAAGGACCAATCAAATTCTCGAAGATATGTTGAGAGCCTGTGCGTTGCAAGATCAGTCCGGATGGGATAAGCGATTGCCTTATGCAGAGTTTTCCTATAACAACAGTTACCAGGCCAGTTTGAAGATGTCACCATTTCAGGCGCTCTATGGAAGGAGTTGCAGAACTCCGTTGCAATGGGATCAGCCTGGAGAGAAGCAAGTGTTTGGGCTAGACATTCTGCTTGAAGCCGAAGAGAACATCAAGATGGTTCGAGAGAATCTGAAGATAGCGCAATCGAGGCAGCGAAGCTATGCAGACACAAGAAGAAGAGAGCTGAGTTTTGAAGTCGGAGACTTTGTCCATCTGAAAGTGTCACCGATCAGAGGAGTCAGAAGATTCGGAGTGAAAGGCAAGCTAGCACCCCGCTACATTGGTCCGTACCAGATCCTCTCAAAGCGTGGAGAAGTGGCTTATCAGCTCAGCCTGCCAGAGAATTTGTCTGCTGTGCATGATGTCTTTCATGTGTCTCAGTTGAAGAAGTGCTTGCGTGTGCCAGAAGAGCAGTTGCCAGTGGAAGGTCTTGAGGTCCAGGAGGACTTGACCTACGTTGAGAAGCCAGTGCAGATCCTTGAGATTGCAGACAGAGTCACCCGAAGGAAGACCATCAGAATGTGCAAAGTCAGATGGAATCACCACTCTGAGGAAGAAGCAACCTGGGAGCGTGAAGATGATCTAGTGGCCAAGTACCCAGAGCTCTTTGCTAGCCAGCCCTGAATCTCGAGGGCGAGATTCTTTTAAGGGGGATAGGTTTGTAACGCCCCGAATTTTTGCAGTTGAATTTTTTCTTTTCTTTACTCGCCAAAATTCGGGCGTTACCTTTTCTTTTTCTTTTTCCCTCGCTAAACCTTGACCTTTTCCAAAGTTCTAGCGGGATTCGGTTTGGATTTCCCGTGTAAGAAAAACCCTAAATACTTTATGTTGTTTGATGCACCATGCCGAACCTTGCATTTCTTTTGATTGCTTTGAAAGTGCAAATGCATTCATGTAGAAAGATCGGATTTTGAAAATGAGAAGAAGATCTTTTCTTTCTTTTTCTCTCTCTTTCTCTCTCCTCTTTTTCTCTCTCCCGCGCCGTGGGCCGACCCCGGCCGGCCTAGCCGCCCCTGGCGCCCCCTCTTGGGCCTTGGAAGGCCCAACCGCTCCCCCCCCCCCACCTCCCCTTTTTCCCCAATTCTCTCTCCCTCCCTCTCATTTTCTCTCATTTTCTCTCCCCCACCCTAAGCCGCCGCCGCCCCTACCCCCACCCTAAGCCGCCGCCGCCCCTACCCCTGCCCTAAGCCGCCGCCGCCCCCTGCCGGCCGCCCCTCGCCGTCGCTCCCCAACGCCGGTGAGCCCCCCCCCTCCTCCCTCTCTCCCTCCTCCCTCCCTCTCCCCTCCCCCTCCTCTCTCCTCGGCCACCGCCTTGGCCGCGCCCCCAGCCGGCCCCTGGCCGCGCGCCCCAGCCGGCCGCTCGGCCGCGCCCTGGCGCCCCCGGCCAGCCCCCAGCCGCCCCAGCCGCGCCCCGGCCGGCCGCTGGCCGCGCCTGGCCCGCCCGCCTGGCCCTTGGCCGCGCCCCCTGCGCAGGGCCGGTTCAACCGCCCCTAGGGCCGGTTCAACCGCCCCCCCTCTGTTTTTTTATTTTTATTATTATTTTATTTTATTTACTTTCTGTGCTCATAGCTATTTTATTTTAGGTAGGTTAATCATTGTTCATGTTATTGAAATAGGAAGTTTAATTTAAAATTCCGTTATACTAATTGATTCATGTAGTTAATTGTTTATCTCGTGCAATGTTGATCAACTTAAAATGATTAGGTTTCCATTAGTATATATGTAACAGAAGTCTTTTGTTAAGAACCAATTGTAATTGATCGTTAGTGCATAAGATTTAACCCCCTGCGAGACCCTTTCCCGTTTCTTTCTAACCATAACAAATGCGATATCGAATGTCATACTTGATGCATATTCGCTTTATTTGTTCCCTTGTATGGTGTACTGTTCTTTTGTATTAAAATATGTGGATGGATGTATGTATGTTTGCACTCGCATAGAGAACGATCCGGTCGAAGAGCCCGAGGAATTCGCAGGAGAAGCCCCTGAGCAGCAGTCGGTTGGTGGAGGCAAGTGTCCTTTGACCTATCTCTGTCCTATTCATTATTTAATTCACCTCCCGCTTTACACATTTATGCCTAAGGATTGACTAGCTTTTGTTATCCATGTCCTTGTTTACCTATTTGGGTCGGATTATTACTGCTTAGTTTGATGCTATTGCTCAACTTTAATCAATGAACATGATGTGGTTATCTATGATACGCTGTTTTTCTCGTTCTTATTTATGATTATACTTGTGGCATTTAAGGGGACTCGAGCGGTTTCTCGAGTGCCTCTCCGTAAGGACCTGTTCTATGGATGACCGCCCGGGAAAACAGTGCAACCATGAGGGTGGAATGGGGTGCCCTTAGCTGAATAATTAGAGGATCCGGGGTGTAGTTCGCTTCGCCGTCGTGCCGTCAATGGGGCTCGGTGTATGCGGCTCGCTCTGCCAAGGTTGATTTGTCCCTTGGGGAGGAGTGCGGTACATTTAGGAAACCTAACGGGTGGCTACAGCCCCGGGGAATCTTTGTAAAGGCTTCGTAGTGAATCCTTGGCCATTCACCTCGGGAGTGAATAAGGGTCTTGCAAGCCCGGGCCAGAGAGGGAATCACGGCTTGTGGGTAAAGTGCACAACCTCTGCAGAGTGTTATGAAACTGATATATCAGCCGTGCTCGCGGTTATGAGCGGCCAAGGGAGCTCCAGTGATTAGCGATACTTGATCAGAGATACTTTGGTACAGGTGGCAATGAGATTGATGGTTCTGATTACGATTATGGTATTGGTAAGTGGTATTCTTTCCGTTTGGAAAGGATACATTGGGCTAATAACTTGGGTTAATGTTAAAACCTGGCTTTCTACTAGTAAGTAATAACCTGACCAACTAAAAGCAACTGCTTGACTTATCCCCACATAAAGCTAGTCCACTACAGCCAAACATGATACTTGCTGAGTATGTTGATGTGTACTCACCCTTGCTCTACACACCAAACCCCCCCCCCCAGGTTGTCAGCATTGCAACCACTGCTCAGGCGAAGATGAAGCCGTGGAAGGAGACTTCCAGGAGTTCCAAGACTACGACGAGTTCTAGGTGTGGGTTAGCGGCAACCCCCAGTCGGCTGCCTGTGAAGGCCGCGTTATCTACGTTTCTTTTCCGCACTTTGATTTATTGTAAGAACTATATGGACGTCTCAGACGTATGATGTAATCGACTATTTCCCTTATTAATACTATTTTGAGCACTGTGTGATGATGTCCATATTATGTAACTGCTGTGTACGTGAATAACTGATCCTGGCACGTACATGGTTCGCATTCGGTTTGCCTTCTAAAACCGGGTGTGACAGATTCAAAGTTCGAGTCACCTCGGACAGGGGACTCGGTGAATTGTTCAGAAACCCGGAGGCATCGGTGAGGATTGCCAAGTGGGCGGCCGAACTCTCCGGCTACCACATCAATTTCGAGCCCAGGACAGCCATCAAGTCACAAGTCCTGGCAGACTTCGTCGTCGACTGGACTGGGCCAATAACACAGCCGGACCCGTCTGCAGAGAAGGTTTGGACGATCCACTGCGACGGCGCATGGTGCCATGCGGGGGTAGGCGCCGCCGCGGTCATCACCTCACCCGCCGGGGTCAAGCACAGATATGCAGCACGACTCAGCTTTGCTCTGGAATCTGACAGATGCACAAATAACATAGCAGAATACGAAGCAGTCATCCTCGGCCTCCGCAAGTTGAGGGCCCTTGGGGTCACCACCTGCATTATCAGAACAGACTCCAAGGTGGTTGCCGGCCAAGTCGAGAAAGACTATGCAGCAAAGGACCCCGCACTTATGCAATACCTCGCGGCCATCCGAAGTCTCGAGAGACAATTCAAGGGATTCACCTTGCAGCATGTGGACCGGGCCAAGAATGAAGAGGCCGACGCACTGGCCAAGGCTGCTGCCAGAGGCGAGTCCCTGCCCTCCGACGTGTTCTACCACGTCATCGGCACGCCAGCCATCCGGAGCCCCGAAGGGCTCCAAATAACCAATGACAGCGAGGGCCACCGCATAGTCAACCTTATCATGACCGAAGACTGGTGGGCACCAATAACCCTGTTCCTACAGGGGTACTACCATCCAACAGACATCAACGAGGCCAAGCGCCTCAAACATCGAAGCCGGGACTTCGCACTGATTGAGGGCCAACTCTACAAGAAAGGGGTCAGTCAGCCAATGCTTAAATGTGTCACCGAGACCGAAGGCGTCCAAATCCTGCGCGAAGTCCACAGTGGTACTTGCGGATCTCATGCAGGGCCGAGGGCCCTAGCCACAAAGGTGATCCGCCAAGGTTTCTACTGGCCCGCAATGATCTGCGCCGCAAATCGGGTCGCAAGGTCCTGCGAAGCCTGCTAGAAGTTTTCTCCTCGTTCAGGCAGCCCCTCGCAATTCACAAAATTGATCGCCCACACATGGCCTCTCTAGCGCTGGGGCCTAGACATCGTCGGGCCCCTGCCCACGGCTCAGGGGAACCTTAAGTTTGCCTTCGTCGCTGTCGAATACTTCACCAAATGGATCGAGGCGAGGGCTGTTTCCACAATAACATCAAAGACTGCACAGAAATTCTTTTGGCAAAACATTGTTTGCCGCTTCGGAGTACCGTCCGAACTAACAGTCGACAACGGCAAGCAGTTCGACAGCCAAGACTTCAAGGATTTTTGCTTCTCCATTGGCACCAGGCTTGCCTTCGCCTCAGTATATCACCCCCAGTCCAACGGAGTTGTGGAATGCGCCAATGGAAAAATTTTCACAGCTGTCAAAAAGATGCTCCTCGATGAAAAAAGGGCAAGTGGGCCGATTTGCTACCTGAGGCGGTCTGGGCGCTAAACACAACTGAATGCAGGGCGACCGGGTTCACCCCTTTCCGCCTCCTATATGGATCGGAGGCCATGACCCCACAAGAAATAAATGGGTCCCCGCGAACAGTTCTGTCAGCCGTCCCCGACGTGGACGAGGCCACTTCGAAGGATCTCATTGATGGAGACCGAGTCTTCGCCCTACAGGCTCTCAATAAATACCAAGCCCAGACAAAAGCATGGCGCGACCACACAGTCATCCCGAGGGAATTCAGCGAAGGGGACCTCGTACTCGTCCGAACAGCTCGGACAGAGTCCAGGGGCAAGCTGGAGCCCAAGTGGGAGGGCCCTTTCATAGTCAAGACGAAGGCTTCCCCCAGCGCTTACAGGCTCGCAACGCCAAACGGCGAAGACCTGGAGCACTCCTGGAACATCGATAATCTCCGCAAATTTTTTGTTTGACTCATCAGGGCCGATTCGCCCTTGTAATTCGCGAAAACAATTCTATTCTGGCCTGCACTCTTTTCCTCCCGGGGGGTGAGGTTTTTAACGAGGCGGAGTCATGTAATATACAAGTGAAAAATCCCCCGCAAAAACCTGCGTCGAAAAAAGACCGCGCCGACGGTCTTCGACATTCGACCAAAACAAAGTCACCGCGAGGCTCAGCGCTAGCCACCCTCGTGTGTGACAACTCTGCGCACAAGTGCGAAGACTATCCGTGCAGAAGTCGCCTAAGGGTGCAGCCAGACTAGCACAACAAGTGCGAAAAATCATAGTCTTCCGCGAAGACTATCCGTGCAGAAGTCGCCTAAGGGTGCAGTCGGACTAGCACAACATGTGCGAAAAATCGTAGTCTTCCACGAAGACTATCCATGCATAAGTCGCCTAAGGGTGCAGCCGGACTAGCACAACAAGTGTGAAAAATCGTAATCTTCCGCGAAGACTATCCGTGCAGAAGTCGCCTAAGGGTGCAGCAGGGATAGCGCAACAAGTGCGACGAATCGAAGTCTTCCGCAAAGACTATCTGTGCAACAATTGCTTAAGGGTACAGCCGGACAAAGCTTAGCAAGTGCGAAAACGACTACACCAAACTATCCGCACAAAAACCGACTACATGCGCACCAGACCAACATAACAAATACACCAGACCACGTACGTAACGCCTTCGCGAACATAACCGAGTGTGCGAAGGCACACAACCTCATCATACAAGCCATTACACATGTACAAGCGAGGGCATCACACTCTACATCGGCTCAACCTTCGGGATAATTCCCATCTCCCTATAGTTAAATAACATTATCCTAAGCTCCTCACCCGCGAAAAGACTTCGCAACTCCCCCTCACCTGCACTCACATCGGTCGGCAAAGACAACAGTTCCTGCTTGCCAGCCCTACTCACACGAAGCCGACCGTCGTCCGCCCCACTCACTCTCCGCTTCGCAACCGCCCTTCGCCGCCTGCGCCCAGCACTCGGACCAGGCACATCTTCAGCATCCACAGCATGCGGCGAAGCCTCCGCCGCTGCCACATCCAAGGCCGCAAAGTAGTCCAAGTCCTCATCCGACGACTCTTCGGTCCACTCAACAGATCTCCCAGAGTCACCAAACTCGGAAAACTTAGATGCACACTCATCCGATTTATTCCCATCATCCACGGTCGAAGCCGCCAAAAAATTAGCAGTAGCGGTTGCGTGCGCAGGCCCAAAATCTTGAACCTGCGCAGCAACCAAGGTTCAGCAACAATATCCAAAATTTCCTAACTACCCACACCCACTAGGCCACCTGCGAAGACCCAGCCGTCGCGGGAGCCTCCGCTGTCGCCTCCGCCACCACCGTCACAGGATCCTCAGCCCTCGGCGCAGCAGTTGGCGGCAGGCCTCCGCCGGCCGCAGCGGCTGCGGGGGCATCAGGAGCGCCTTCGGCGGTTTCCGGGGGCGGTTCCAGGGCGGCCTCGGACACAGCCGCCGCCGGGTTCGACTCCGGGTCAGGCAGCACGCTGTTCAAAGCCCCAAAGTCATCCACCCTCTCGCCACGCGCCGCCTGAGACACAGCACACAAATTCAGCAAACCCATACATAGCCCACATTCAACAAACACCAAACAAAAGCCAAACATTACCTGACCCCTCGCCGTCTCGGCCCGCTTCCTGACCACCTCTCGACCGTGGGGGCCCCACATCCGGTCGTAGAGGGCTCCGGCGGATTCCTTCACTATAGGGTCCTCAACCTTGTAGATATCACGCTCAAAATCCTCATCAGCTTGGTCGAAGACCTCATAGTGCCGACACCCTTCGCGAGAGAGCACGTTCATCGCCCCCTCGTAGGTGACCAGGGAGGCATAGGACATAAACCCCTCCACGATGGTGGGGAGCGCCTGCAGCTCCTCCTGTACCCACTCAAGGCAGCGAAGTCCGGGCTCTTGGTCCGGCACATCGAAATCAGAGGTCCGCGCGCCCAGCTCATGGTATGAATCCATAAGATGTTTGCGTGTCCGCTCAGCCTCCGCGCGCGTCGAGGCCTCGGCCCTCTCCACACGAGCCCGCAGAGCGCTGAGCCGCTCCTCCAACTGCTCGGCGCGCTGCTTGGCAAGACTGCCCTCCGCCCGCGCCAAATGGGCCTCCGCCTGCGCAGACTGCGCCTTGGCGAGGGCCTCATTGGCCTCCTTCCTCTCCTCCGCCAGTTGGCGCCGGAGGACAGTCTTCTCACCCTCCAGCACGGCCACCTTATCCGCCAGCTTGCGGCACTTACTGTCGGCGGCCGACTTCTCCCGGACGGCGTAAGCATGTTGCGTCCGAAGTCTCTCGACTTCGGCAGACACAACTGCCGTGAGGGCCCCCGACGCCGCACGGTCTGCGAAGTCAGCCGCCTGCAAAACACACATAAGGCCGCAGCCCCAACGAAGCCGGTTAAAAAAAACCGAAGTCTAGCTCAACGTACCTGACTTAGCGCCTCTTTCATTTCCTTCAGCCGGTGGGACACAGCACCCGCTTCGTCCCTGACAGCAATGAGTGCCGGCATCTCGCCGCCGGCACTAAGAGCACCGCCCTTCGCCTTTGGCACTACGGCAGCCGCCGTGGTCGCCGCGGCAGGCGGAACAACAACAAGCTGGCCTTCGTCCGACCCTGCGACGTATCAACAAATTACAAAAAAAACACAAAAAAAACAAAAAACGAGCCAACGGCTTACCAGCAAGATAGTCGTCCACACTAATGTCGGTGGCGAAGTCGGCGACACGCTTGCCCGGCGGCGGCAAATCTCGGGCCGCCTTCGCGGCCTCCGGCACCCTGCTGGACGCCGGTGCAGCATTCGCAGACTTAGAACCACCGGCGGCAGCCGCAGCCTCCGGCGCCCTGCTGGATGCAGGGACGGCCGACTTCGCCGCCAGCGGCGGCTGGCCTCCGCCGGGGGCAGTAGCCTTCGCAGCCCCCCGCTGCCTCTTCGGCCTGGCTTCATGAAGCCTGACGACCGCCTGGCGCTTCTATGCAGCTCCCTGGCGATCCTTGTCTATCACTGCCGACACAACAGCAGCAATATTCCGCCCGTAAGGAAACACTTTCCATTCACGAACCATGCGAGATGTAAAAAAGTCTTCGCCGGCCGCGCGGGGGATAGGAACATTCTTAGGCCACCAACCCCCGGTAACCCTCAGCAGCCGCGCCGAAGACTCCTGGAGCTCGGGCGAAGACATCCTTCCCCCCGGGGCCGCGCATGTCCTCATCAATTCTCTATCAAAACCATCGGAAACCCCAAGTCCTCCCATAGCAGTACCTAGTTTCCTCTTCTTAGAGGACGGGGCGGCTGCCAGTGTGGGGTCGTCTCCAGACTCTACCACCGGTTTCTTCCCGCGACGATCCACATCGTCTTGGCCGGGATAACCGCCATACGGCAGACGATTCAACTCAAAAACTCTGTTCAAGTGGTCATTCGACCCGCGAATATCCCAGCTACGCTGGCCCTCTGTCCTCGGCACGTACCGACCAACGATCTGCACCGCCCCATCCTCCGCCTCACGCACAAAGGCGGCCGGATCGCGGCTATGCAGATCCAGTGCGAAGGCAGGACTTCGCACCAGCTTCCCACCATGGGAAGGCATCTGGTGAGGGCACACTTCGCCCAACGCCCAGCCATGTGCCAAAGGCCATACCTCGTACGCCACAAATTCCTCAACCAAATCGCGCCTGCTGCTCAGACCGGCGGCGCACTGAAGGGCCCCTTCGTCCGCATCCTCCTCCGCCACTTCAAAAGGCGGGTATGCTGAGTAAAAATGCGAGCACATCTCGGACACGGGGAGCCCCGGATGGTCTTCGACTGTACCCTCCGCGATGTAGGACCAAAACTCATGCCAATTGCCCCACTTGTTGCGGGCGCAAGGAACCAACTCAACTACCTCCATCGTGGTCTTGCCGGTCTTCGGCGTAAATGTACAGGACCCAAACTGGGCAACTTCATCTCCAATCATCCTCTTCTGCCAGTGCAGGCAATAGTACTTCGCGAAGACTTCGACTGATGGCCGTCCGCCGTACGAAGTCGTCGCCCAGACATACTTTGACAGAGCCACCACGGCATTCGGAGTCAGCTGATGGATCTGAACGTTAAATCTGCACAGGACTTCTCCAACAAATCTGTGCGCAGGCAGGCGGAGACCAGCGGCAAAGAACGCCTCGAACACAACCAACTCGCCTTCCGGCTCGGGGACTTCCTCCGTCCCTGGGACACGAGCGACTCCGCCGCCAAAGTAACCAAGCCGCTGCATATCTTGCACGCGGACCGACGACATCCGCGACACACCAAAATCCACCGTATCGCCGGCGCGCAACTCCTCCGCCGCCACAGTACTCAGCGTTTCCTCAGACGACGCGTCGGCCGGCGGCGTAGCAGCAGCAGAGGAAGAAGAGGTCGGCATCGCTACGTACCGTCGGCGGCGGCGGGCGGTCTGCTTCACTCAAGCCAGATCCCCGGCAAACAAGAGCAAGGAGGGCAGACGAGCGACAAGACGGTGGCTCTTAACCTTGTGGTCGTGGGTTCGAGCCCCGCGGTGGGCGCCAAATGTTGGAACTTGCTCTCTGTCGCAAGGCGATCCAACGGGGGTGTGTAGTGACGTAAACAGGGTTCTCGCGCAAGATGGCAATAGCTCTCTTAATCTAGCCTCTCAAGGGCACTGTGCGGGGGTATTTATAGGTATCTGAGCGCCCAGCGTCCTGTGTTAAGGACGCATGTGCCCTCAGACACCTAGGTTATCCCCAGAATATTCCCATAAAGCGGGGTTACAGACTGTAATTATAGGGATGCCTTTACAAATTAGGCCCGTAACGCGCAGCGGCCACGCAGGGCCTGTTATAATGGGCCGGATCACACGTGGGCCTCCGTGCTGGACGAGGCCGCACGGTGGAATGACCTCGTCACAGGTCTTCGTCCGATGTCGTATGGGGCGAAGGGTGTCCCTGCCCGCTGTCTTGTCTCCGTTGGACCAACGACTACGGCGAAGGCCTCGAGCGAAGGGTGGCGTCTTCGCCTTCGCCCCAACAGCAGCCACTCAGCCGCATGCACTGCACGCCTTCTCACTGCTTGGCGGGGCTCGCTCGTCAAATGCTCAACAGTACAACGCAAGCACCCATGCCTTAAGCCGCCGTTCCGCGGGTCCCACTGGGTCAACACCTTCGTCCCATTCGCAACCCTATGCCAACAGCTCTGCGAGTTCCACGGTGGCCGTAATAGCTGCTGTTGGGGGCCTTCGGCTTCCGAAGGTCCTCAAAAACATGATTTGACAATGTTTTCCAAGTGAAATATGTGAACAGGTATCTTCGGAATCAGGTCATGAGTATACAAGAGCATGGTCAGGATGAAGCCTGAGCGAGACGAAAGGTGATTATGACGAAGGATAAGGAGATCACGAAGCTGTGCGTAGAAAAGCTTCGGCATGATAGCAGAGAAGGGGAACCGACTTAAAGATGAAAAGGCAAATCAGACCTCGAAGAATTACTATAGAGTTATTGATAAATGTAAAGGGCATGAATGTAATTCTACATGGGCTGCGTCCCTTGCCTATAAATAGATAAACAGTACTCTCGTACTGTTCACGCTGACTTGGCATTCGCTTTTTGCATCACGCCTGTATCTTTACTTTCCGTCAAACCGAAGGTACATTTATAATTTGTTATTGTGAATATGATAATGCAAATAAAAGTGAGTTGATGATAATGTTTATATTATTTTTCGTATTTTATATATGAATTCTTCCTCATCGTTTATTGTGCTTATGAAGGCTTTTCTTTCACAACCTTCGTCCGAAGTTCATTGTATCCGAAGGGACATAATGTCTTGAAGGACGAAGGACTTTAACACTTAACACTTTTTATGTTGCCTTGTTCTTAACTCTTAGCACTTGAGAACAAGTCCCCAACATTGGCGCCCACCTCCGGTGAACTCACTTCCACTTTTTGAGTTTTGAACACCTTCGGCAAGCATAGACTTTCGTCATGCCGCCGAAGAAAGCTACAGCAACAGGGGCTGCAGCTCTGCAACCACTGGATCCCAACCAGGAGACTCTCTCTCTTCGGGAGGCCCAAAGCCAGAAGAGGAAGGCCACCAGCCCAACGCCTCAGGAGGATGAATTGGATCAAGAGATCAGAGCTATGGAGATGCTTCATCAATAGGTGCAGAGGAAGAAGGAAAAGATGGCTAGGCTAGCTGACCTGCAAAGGCAGATAGATGAAGCCTCTGAAGAAGTTCGCCATCTTACTCAAGTTGAGCAGAACCGAAGGCCTCAGCACAGAGAGCTTCATCAGGAGGGCTTCTTCAACGAAGATGACTGGTATGAGAATTTCCATCATGGAAATTTTGCTTTTGATGATGATTCTCCTCTGTCAGCAGAACTGCAGGCTACACCTTGGCCTCCGTCTTACAAGCCACCCCAACTCCCCATGTACGACGGCCACTCAGATCCAAAACAGTTTCTGATGAGTTACGAAGCAACAATATCTTCATATGGTGGCAATACTCCAGTCATGGCGAAATCCTTCGTCATGGCAGTCAAGAGTGTTGCACAAACCTGGTACTCCTCCCTTCGACCAGGAACAATCACATCATGGCAGAAGCTGAAGGATATGCTGATCACCAGTTTTCAAGGATTTCAAACGAAGCCGGTCACTGCTCAATCCTTATTCCAGTGCACCCAAGATCATGAGGAATATCTTCAGGCGTATGTTCGAAGATTCTTACGCCTGAGGGCACAAGCGCCAACTGTGCCCAATGAAATTGTCATTGAGGCCATGATCAAGGGGCTTCGGCTGGGACCTTCGGCCCAGTACTTTGCCAGGAAACCCCCTCAGACTTTGGAGAAGTTGCTTCAGAAGATGGATGAATACATCCGCGCCGACAACGACTTTCAACAGAGAAGGGAGGAAGCTTACAGTTTCTCCGAAATAGCCAGGGGCTTCGGAGGGAGGTTTCATCCTAGACATGTCAGATCGATTCATTCCACCCAGAATGATGACAGGGGAAGCCAGCAACAGAGGCCGCAATATTCCTCCCAGGCTTTCTCAGGCTTCGGGGCAGCAGCAGAGTTATCCTCGGCCTCTAGCTCCAAGGGGCAGAGGTGCCAGGGGCTTCGGAGGAAGATTTGGGGATCAGCCAAGGAAAATCTATTGCTTATTCTGTGGTGAAGACAAGGGCCACACCACCAGGATGTGCCATGTTACCATCCAAAAACAAAAAGAAATAGCAGAAGCTGCAGCCCAACAGACTCAGCCGAAGCAAGTCCTGCATACTGCTTCGTACCACTCGCCCTATATTCCAGAGTATGTGGGTAACCACCCTGCAGCTTCTGTTGCTTCGGCAAGTCAATCTTAGGCATCCTGGCAACAGCTTCCACCTCCACCACCAATGCAATGAGGCCAGCAGCCAGAAGGGAGTCAGCATACTCAACACCAACGAGACTTCAGAGAAGAGTCCGAAGCTCGCACAGTCATTAGTACTGTGCCAGAATCGAAGCACATTTATTGACAAATATCCTACCTCCGCAGCAGTTTTTACATTCAGTATCATTTTCTTTTTAATAAGGGACAATTATTGAAAGTCTAAGTGTTTTTTGTCGTTTTCAATTTCCTGTAATAGCTTTGACTTTGTTATAATACAAGTACACCTTCTCCACAGAATGACAGAGCCCAAAAAGTTGCCGAAGCATAAGAACTTATGATTATGGGGTGAATCTTCGAAATAGCAAAAAGTCGTTCCTAAGGGAGCGCAGCGTAAGTTTTCTGCTCAAAAGTCGTTCCGAAGGGAATGCAGAGCTTACAGCGAAAAATAAACGCTGATTCCGCTGAAAGTAAAAGGCGAAGAAGCTCCTAAGGGAGGCTTACAGCGAAAAATAAACGCTGATTCCGCTGAAAGTAAAAGGCGAAGAAGCTCCTAAGGGAGGCTTACAGCGAAAAATAAACGCTGATTCCGCTGAAGTAAAAGGCGAAGAAGCTCCTAAGGGAGGCTTGCAGTGAAAAAAAACGTTGATCTTCGGCAAATATCATTTTGCATAACATCACATCATTACATCATTTGCATAGCATAACATCATACATCATATTGCATCAACAATGCAAGAAGGGGGTCTCAGTATTGATATTCGAACATTGCTTCGAAGAAATAGTGACAGGGCACAAAAAATAGCTATTGAGGAATTATACCTTCGTCAAACTCTGAAATGAAAAGATCTATTTATTATTGATTTTACGAGGATTGGTTACTGATTTTATGAGAACAAGGATATTATTTACGAAGCATGAAAAGAAGGGAAGGTGTTTTTTCGCCGAAGGCTCAAAAACGATATGTATATGAAGTTTCATGCATCGTAAAGAATAGAACCATAAATAGCTAATATATTACATTCAAAGTTACAAAATATTACACATGTTTCTCAACAAACATTACATTCTAAATGTTTTTACAACAGCATCTAATCTTCCCTTAGAACTACTTCTGCAGCTTCGTTTAGTAGCTGATCAACAACTTTATCCATGATGGCTTCGGCCATTTTCCTAATTTTGTCGTCCCCCTTCATGTGGGGGTCCGCAGATGGCTCGGCAGGTTTTGAGGGAGGAGAAGATACGGCTATATTACTATTACAAACCGTAGACAAGTTCGAAATCAAAAAATTACAACAAAGAGCCAAAAACCACTAGTCAATACCTATTTGCCCTTCAAGCTCCGCACTTTTCTCAGCGGCCTCTGCTACTTTTCTAGCATCATGAATGCCTTTCTCGCTTTTTCGTATAATTTCCTGGGCCATTTCACGACCACCATTGTCCCAGATGTCGGTGAAAAATTTTCCACCGACCACGCTTGCTTCGGCCGAGGGGTCTTTTATATCTTCGGGGGTCAAGGCGGCTTCGGATTGTGCCAAGAATTTCACATGGTCACAGCCTTTCCTCTCCAAAATAGTAGCAATCCCCCTGGCACCCGAAAAGGCGCATATGTCTCCACGACTATTTAAAATTTCTTCAAAGGCTTCAGCTTCGTGGCTGATCCATTCAATTGGGCCTTCGGGGTCATCCCTTATGAAGTTCTCTTCACTTGAGAAAGCGCCAACGCTGGCGAAGCTGGTTCTCACTTTCTTAACACATTCTATAGATTTTTCATAGCACCTTTTCTTAGATGCACGAAGCTCTTCAACGCTTTTTTCCAAATGATTTGCCCATTGTTCACTGATTTCTCGTTTTGTTTCTTCAAGTGTGCGCTCCTCTTTAGCTCTGGCTAGTTGTTTTCGAAGATCTTCAATTTCATGCTTCTGAGCCTCAGCTTGAGCTTTAAAAGTAGCTTCGTTTTCTTTTATTCTATTTACCAATGAATGTAATATTTTATCTTTTTCGAGACCTTCGTTCCTTAGTTCAATTACTTCGGAACGAAGGTTGCTCAGGGCCATAACACACCCTTCGTCTTCGGCATCCTTTTGGGCCCTGAGGGCATTGCTAAGTATAAGGCCCTGCAAAAAAAATGTGTGTGCATCAATAAATTTAAGCAAATGAAAAATTTTGGTTACAAGAAATAATACAAAGACCTCATTTTTGCACCTTTAAGCTATTATACGCCAAGCTGTCGGCCAGCTCGTTTTTCGACAACACCGAGAGCCCGTTTTCTAGTGTTGGGAATCCGAAGCTCTTGCTCATCTCCCGACAGACAGAAATCTCTTTGCTGTCAGGGAGACAATACAAGAAGTCTTCTTCTCCGCTGTCGTTGAATATTAACGCCCCCTTTGGATATTTCAGTTTTTGGGCGTAAAACTGGGCTTCTTGCATTTCTTTTCCAGTCAACTTTTTCCCGGAAGCATGTCGTAAAATATAATCGAAGGCTTCAGAAGATGCTTCGGGGGCGGCAGTGCCAGTTTCTTCAGCCAAAATTTGTTCTGCTATTTTTGTCTCTTCGGATTCCAAGGATTTCACCTTGGTGGACTCTGAAGGCCCAGCTTCAGTATCAGATTGGTGCTTTGAAGCTTCGGCACCAAAGGCTTCAATATGTACTTCGGAAGTTTCAACAATTTTCTTCGGAGTCGTGCTTGAAGACTTTATTGTCTCCAGAACATCCAGCACATTAACCATCCTTTTTCTTTTGGGGGTCATTGCTGGACCCTTTTGGCTTTTTGGTGCTTCAATTTTTGCTGAAGGACTTAAAATTTCATATGTCCTTGTTTTTGTAGCCTTCGGTTCTTCTATTTTCTTCATTTCCAGCATTATGATTGACTCTTCAACATTCGGTAGGGGAGTCGGCTCCTTGGCTTCGGTGGCCGAAGAGGTTTCACCGACATATTCAGGCACTATGGCCGGTTCAATATAGCGTGGTCGGTGACTAAGAACCTTTATCTTTTTCTTCTCCGGCGCTGGCTCACTGGGAACGACTGAAGCAACTTCCTTTGCTGAAGCAGTATTTTTTCTTTTCTGACCCCGTGTTGGATAACGGTAGTCGGGGTAGACAAACCCAATTGCATCAAATACTCGTTTGAGTCTCTTCTTCTTTCGGCCTCCGAAGGCCACTGATAGTGCAGTGTCTTTGGCCTTCGAGTATGATCCAAGCAGTTCATCACTTATGGCCTCAATACTTTTCAGCCAGTCATCATCTGGCTCGACGAACTTATCTCCGTATTTGAATGTGTATTTTAGTCTAACTAGTCCACCTTCGTCAGGTTCCCTGACGGTTTCCTTCGGCATTTCCCACCTTTCTGCAAGTGGCCATACTCTGAAGGCAATGTGTTCTTGGATCAAATCCCTTGTCCCAATAAAAGAGCAAACCACGCCGAAGGCTCTCTGGCATTCTTCGGTTGCTTCATCCATTTCCACCTTTGGCCTCCAGAGGCCGAAGCGTTGCCAGATAGGGCGCATAATGATATCTTTAATATCTTCCCGTGTTTTCAAATCATTCTTCACATAAAACCATTCCGTCATCCAGTCGTCGGGCCACCTCTTTCGAAAGGTTGGCACGGGACAGCTTGACCCAGACCGGGCACCGAAGCTGTAGCAGCCAAAATTGTTGTGATACTGCTCTTTACCCCAGGGTTTTGTCTCATACAATAGCTCATGTATGTTGCAGAAACTTTTTGCATTTGGTTCTAAACCTTGGCTCCTCACGGCCCAGACGAAGATGCCCATCCTTATGATTGCTTCGGGAGTAAGTTGATGAAGGCATATTTCAAATATCTTCAGTACTTCCACTACGAAACTGCTCAAGGGAAACCGCAGTCCAGCCTTTAAGAAGCTTCGAAATATCACGACTTCATTCTCCTCGGGAGTCGGACAAGTTTTCTCTCCTTCGTCAGCCCTCACAATAGACAAGTCCCGAAAATACCTACCCCTCATATTGACAAGATGACTTTGTTTAATACTTGATTTACCAAAAACCGCATGGCTTGGTCGCCAAGGTCGATCTTCGGAATCTTCACCACCACTATTCACATCATAACTGTCACTGTCACCAGTGTCTTCAGATAAACCCTCTAAAATCTCCCTAGTAATCTTCTCTGTATTTGTCTTTGCTATTAATTGAAGAAAGCCGAGATGCATCACCTCAGAAAGGCTCAGCTTCGATTCAGCAACAACTTTCTTATCTTCAGACATCTTCGAAAATGCTGAGAAAGTGCTCTCGAAACCGAAGCTTAAAAATTTAAAAAGCAAGCAAGTGTTGTTGCGCAAGGGCTAAAAGTCGAGTGAGCAAAAGCAGATGGCAAGAAAGCGTGCCAAATGAACTCATGGTGAGCTCTTATTTATACACCTAGTGCGTTAAAAATTGGAGGGTCCCGCTTGTCAATGACTGTTGCTATTCTAGCAAAGGGAACGTGTTTTTTCTGACCTTCGGCTTAAGGCCTTCGTCCATATCGCAATATGAATTTATCATTAATAAATTAATATTGCGAGGGGCTACTGTTGGGGGCCTTCGGCTTCTGAAGGTCCTCAAAAAACATGATTTGACAATGTTTTCCAAGTGAAATATGTGAACAGGTATCTTCGGAATCAGGTCATGAGTATACAAGAGCATGGTCAGGACGAAGTCTGAGCGAGACGAAAGGTGATTATGACGAAGGATAAGGTGATCACGAAGCTGTGCGCAGAAAAGCTTCGGCATGATAGCAGAGAAGGGGAACCGACTTAAAGATGAAAATGCAAATCAGACCTCGAAGAATTACTATAGAGTTATTGATAAATGTAAAGGGCATGAATGTAATTCTACATGGGCTGCGTCCCTTGCCTATAAATAGATGAACAGTACTCCCGTACTGTTCACGCTGACTTGGCATTCGCTTTTTGCATCACGCCTGTATCTTTACTTTCCGTCAAACCGAAGGTACATTTATAATTTGTTGTTGTGAATATGATAATGCAAATAAAAATGAGTTGATGATAATGTTTATATTATTTTTCGTATTTTATATATGAATTCTTCCTCATCGTTTATTGTGCTTATGAAGGCTTTTCTTTCACAACCTTCGTCCGAAGTTCATTGTATCCGAAGGGACATAATGTCTTGAAGGACGAAGGACTTTAACACGTAACACTTTTTATGTTGCCTTGTTCTTAACTCTTAGCACTTGAGAACAAGTCCCAACAGCTGCACCCGCGGACTTTGTGCCTCAGCTATATACTCCCGGCCACCATCCTCGTCCCTCCCGTATCCTCGTGTGGTGCCGCATCGAGAAACCTATAGAGATCAGCGAGAGAATTCGTCACCGAACCCTGTCAAGCACTGTGGATCCACATGCCATCGCGGGTAGCTCTCCTGCTGGGTTGCCAGGGCCTTGGTGGTGGGTCTGAGGGATTCGGCAGAACCTGAGGAGCGTTTCTGTAGACCTATAAGCTGAGGAAGCCGGGGTAAAATGAGCAATTTCTCGCCATCATGCACACCGGCGCAGGAACCGCTTCATCACATGGTCAGACCATCCCGTCGCTTGATCTGTGGTGAGAAACCATATAAGTTGTTCGCCTTGTCCTTCTCCTTGCATAGCTTGACTCGGTTTCAAGTTTGGGGCATTGGGAGCACCAACACGCAGTACTCTGGCGTGGTTGCGGGGAACAGAGGGGTGGCGTCGTCGTCCTAGCGTCACTGGTGGTGGAAGAATGGGCGCGGGTTGTCAGATCCATGTGAACGCTCAGGATTAGAAGCCTGATAACCTTTTGTGGGATTTAATCATGGGCGTTGGCGCTTGATCGCGGGTGTTATTATCAATTGTGATCTCTTATTTAATTGGGTTGATATCTACTTATACCTAGTAATTGCTAATAAAATTTTGACCAACTTTAAAAAAATGCTCAGCTTTAACCATCTCCTTTGGTAAGCCTTACACTTCACATGAGCTCCCACCTTTGGTGAGTTCATGCACATTATTCCCCACTACTTGTTGAGCGATGAACGTATGTGAGCTCACCCTTGCTGTACTTACATCCCCCAGGTCAAGAAGAGGTACCGCATGATGAGGCGCATGGAGGATGTCGCGATAAGTTCGTGAGTGGTCTAGGCCGTCGTCTCCCAGTCAACTTTGGGTTACTGGATCGTTGTCTTCATATGATGTAATTATTTAACTATTTTGTACAGAACTCTGTTATATATGAATGATATGACATTCGTTTCTGTACCATGAGTCATCATACGTGTGAGACTTGATCCTAGAACACATTTGATTTCGTGCCCGGGTTTGGACCCCTGAATCCGGGTGTGACACCGGACAAGTTACATCTGGAAGACGACCTTCTCAACCAAGATATGGGCTTTATGAGTATCTGGTGATGTCGTTCAGACTGACCAATGCACAGGCATATTTTATGTACATGATGAATTCAGTGTTCATGCCAGAGCTGGACAAGTCTGTGGTTGTCTTCATTGACGATATCCTTGTATACTCGGGGAATGAGGAGGAGCACGCCGGCCACCTACATATAGTGCTTCAACGCCTGAGAGACCATCATTTGTATGCCAAATTCTCCAAGTGTGATTTTTGGCTAAAGGATATTAAGTTCTTGGGTCACACCGTCTCTTAGGAAGGGATAGCAGTCGATCCAGGCAAGGTACAAGAGGTAATGAATTGGAAGCCTCCTACCACCATCCACCAGATTCGGAGTTTTCTAGGATTAGCTGGGTATTATTGCCGATTCATTCCAGACTTATCCAGAATCGCCAAGCCAATGACTGAGTTGTTGAAAAAGGGAGTCAAATTTGAGTGGAGTCAGCAGTGCAAAGATGCTTTCCACACCTTAAGACAGCACCTGACCACTGCACCAGTATTAGCACAGCCTAACAATGCTAAGCCGTTTGACGTTTATTGTGATGCTTTGGGCACTCGACATGGTTGTGTCCTGATGCAAGACAACTGGGTTATTTCCTATGCATCGCGAGCACTCAGACATCATGAACAAAGTTATCCAACACATGATTTTGAGCTAGTAACAATGGTTCACGATCTTAAGATATGAATACACTACTTGATGGAAGCCCATTGCAACATAAAAACGCAAATCATCGCAATCATTGGAGTCATCTGATAGGCCGACCATAATCTCTTCAGTGATCTTCTCGGTATTGGCCATCTCTATAGCATCGTAATACATAACAAGAGCAAGCTGCTCACTCTTCCCCTCTTCAATCATTTGAGAAATTAGGAAACTTGAAAACGAAGTTGCACAACGAGCGAATTCTTTGAAGTCAGCTTCAAAGCTTGAGTTAATAGCAATGTCAGGATGGCAATAGCAAATGAATGTTTTGTTTATTGAAAGCGAACCTCAACCCATCTTTATACATAATATAGGTAAAAACGCGGGAGCCAAAATTTTAAAAAGATAGCTTGTCGCTGCAGGTGGGTCCTTTTTGGTAGTTTTTTATGAAGGCAGGCTTTCAATAATTTGTTTTCGTTAACGAGCTCAGGGAAGGTGTTTTTTGGACCTTCAGCATGAGGCCTTCATTTGTTTCATGGTCCGAGCTCGTTATGAAAAGCAAAGTAATATGATGAGGGGGTACTGTTGGGGCCTTCTTCTTATCCCAAAGGTCCTTAAAACACTAACTTAACAATTACTTTTTAGCCTATTTTAAGTGCATCAGGGAGAATGTCGAAGCAGACCTTTGACTAGAGCTATCATAGTTGCGAATACTAAGGCACTAGCTTCACACTAATGGCGCACTTGTGTAGCGGATGAAACAAGCCGGACCAATATGAAGTCCCCTGAAACTTGTTCAGAAAGACAACTAAAGGAAAACATAGCATTACCCTTAGCATGTTCACTAGTTCCAATGTTTAGGCGTAACGACGCAATTGTAATTTTGCCAAAGCTGTACCTACGAGTATAAATAGAGGAACAATGACACACATTGTCCACACTTTTTTAGCTAGGAAAGAATTGCTTCGATCTAACTACAAAGTTGTATTTACTTCTACCTTCACTTTGTAACTCCAAGAAATAGAAGATATTCTAGTAATCCTTTGATTAATAATAAAAGGTGGAAGGAAATACCATTAATAACGTTGAATCATGTGCTTTGTTCCAATAATTTATTACATTCATTCTTAATGTTCCCCATTTTGTCTTCTATTGTTTTTTAAACATCTTCGTCCTTCACTTATCTTTCCTTCAAGATAGATACAGTGAAGGATGAAGATGAAGCTTATGTTACCTTGTTTTTTGGCCTCCCAAAGGAATCAAAAACAAGTGACCACCATTTGGTGTGCACCAAACCGGTCCAGTGCATAATAACAAGCTAACACCTTTATTATAAAATGGTCATTAACAGGGCTAGCAAAAGATAGAGGACTCGTGCATCGGAGCTAGCTATAGTGAGAGGCAAAACACTTCTAGGCCTAGCAGCACCTCTCTGAATAGGAGGATCATGCACACCATGAGAAGGGTGGCACATGTCCCTACTGCTCACCTCAAAACCGTATCTCCAATCTCTCTTCCTCCTAAAACAAAATGCAAGCAAGAGACCATTTCTCTTCCAATGCATGCAGTGATACCTCACCTCTAGCTTAGGTGGATGCTTTTTGTGGGAAAGTGTCATATTGGGTGGTTGTGGTGCTCTAGGAAGGGGTCGCTAGAGATCTCGGGCAAGATATTAGGTGGGTTCTTAAGATGGTTAGGTTTGGGACACCATGCTTGTTTTTGAGGTGGTACTCTTGGTGGCTCCTCAAACACTCTGTCTCTCACAGTTGGGGTGGCAGATTGGGTGGAGTGAATTTGATGGAATGAGAAGTGGTTGTAAGTTTCTATAAAGGTGTCAAGCCACTACACTCACCAACCTTACCATAACAAGTGTCCTTACCATCCCTAGCAGCAAAGCCTAACCCCAGTGATGGGAATGATGGTCTTGATCTTCCATCAGGTTCACGATCATTATATATATGTTGGAGATTGGCACAACTATCCGGCTCCAGATCATAAAGACCCGAACCCTGCAACCTTTGCACCATTCTCCTCTGGTTATCAAATCTGTCACAATTCGGTTGACCTCACCAAGAAGGCTAATCCCTGCATGTGAATCGAAGAACATAAGCAAGAACAAAGTAGATGCAATATGAAATTGTGAATAGTAAGGATTAAGCACTTTAGTTGGGGTTCCACAAACCGACGAGGCGATGAAACTGTATAAAAAAGAATAACCTAAGCAAAACCCATCTAATCTAATAGATACTAGTGAAAATATACACTAGAAAAACGACTAAGGCGGTGGCCGAGCAACCCTAGAAATATAAGATTTCCGGCAGATTCTGGACGCCATCTTGTTATGACGACTTCTAATGACCTGAGCGTATTTTGACGTGGGATCAACTGGGTTGGGAAGCTTATCTCCTTAGCTTTCCAACGATATCTAGAATGTCCAAAATAGAGTTCGCATTTGGCCTAGGCGTCCATTTTCGTGAGGCCAATCTTGCAATCCGAACTGGACTCACGAATAAATTGGACTCTATCATTGATTGGGCCTTAACCATATAGTTGACGTCCATGTCCTCATCATTCTTCCGTCCTTGGTTGAGTCGTCCTCGACTCAAAATTATTAGTTCATGTGAAAGTAGTGGTTGTAGTTCTATATATCGTCCAAGCTTGCTCCCCTTCTTAAAATTGACCCTGTTGTTTCAAAACATATAAAGAAGAACAAGTGGAACTCGACATGATATGATTAGTTTTAACACAGCCCTGCAATTGATCACATAGTTTCATAACAAAATGAGATTTCATATTTGAACAAATATATAATGAATCTAACATATATTCTCCTTTGCTATTATATCTTCCAATAAAATGATATGTATGTTTAGATATCCATATAAAATCGGTGTTAAAAGAATGTTTCTCCTCTAAATGATTCAGATTGCATATAACATAAAATTTTCAATATAACCCAAAGTATTTAAAGAAGATAATAATTTTAGTTCCTCATGCACACTAGTTATGAGATTGAAAGTTCTAATTTCAACACAATAAATAGGATCAGAATCAACACTATCAAGTTTGTTCTCAAGTTGTGGCATAGAAATAATAGTATTAGCATCGCACAACTCTTCTTTATCACAAGGAACAATAAGACAATCATCATGTGACAAAGGCAAATAAGAAATATGTTCTAGTATAGATTGATCTGCAATAGCATGATATGTGGATAGATTTGGTGCATCAATTTTTTTCTCACCTTGAGAGATCATAGAACACATGCCATTACCCTTATTTACCATTTCAATGCATGGTGCACATGTGAAAAACAAGCTAACTCATGCTCATTCTCTTACAGCATGTTGTTTCTTTCATCCTTGTTCTTAACATCCTATATAAAGTTAGTAGAAAATGGAACGTCCACAATATATGTGTCACGATGTTCAATTTCAGCAAGACATGCATCTGTTTTATTTTGAGCAAGTTGTTCTATCTCATATTTATTTTTACTCTCAACCTCACAAGCAAGACTAAATAAATCATTAAGAGAGTTATATTTCATATCAACAACAATATCATGAATTTCATTATGAAGACCATTTAAAAATCATTCCTTCGTTCTTTTCTTAGATTCAACCAAACCATGATGCAACAATAAAATATTCAATGTGTCATAATACTCAATTGTTTTGTCATGTTGTTTTAGATAGTGTAAGTCACAAATTAACTTCATAGAATATGACTTAGAAACAAATTTATTCTACATACAATATTTCATATCTTTCCGAGTTAGTGGATCTTCATCATAGTCACTAAGATCTTTCACCAATCTAGAGCATAAGTAGTAGAAAACAAGAAAACACACAAATGTATATTCCCTATTATCTACTAGGATGTAGTTAAGGAATAAAGACACACACTCTCAAGCGTCTTACAAAGCTCTTACAAGTGTTCTTACAAAAGCAAAACAGTGGATGGTACAAACAACGACTGGTTCATGATACCTCTGAGGGAGTGGCACCAAGTTGCAAGGATCTTTTTTGTACTGATCTATAGTATATATGGGGAGCTTGGAAGGCACACAAAGAGAAATAACTATATGTGGCGCATAAGTCAGTAACAGATAGCAATATTGAATAAATGTCCAAAGTACATGCAAAAGTTGTTGGCCTAAACATATCCTATAACTACTTTAAGCAAGCAAGTCATGTATCTATAGCACAAAGAACAAAATGGATGCAACAACTTCTGTTTTTTGTTTTGTGTGGCTTTTATCTTGCACTTGCCTTTTATGTTATTTTTCCACAAAAGTGCTACAAATTAAACTACAACATGAGAGTATAAAAAATTATCGTCTGTCTGCCACAAATTTTTGCTCTAACTTTAATAGACTATTTAACAAATTTAGCAACCTCAAACGGTGAACCTCACAACATGAAAGTTGTAGGTATCCTTTATGTCTTTCTGTTAGATATATGAAACGTCTCTTTTGGATAAAGGAAGTGAGACATATTGACCACGAAATACATATTAGTCAGAAATTTTGGGATCACAATCATGTTTAATTCTAATACATGTAACTCCTTGATACTTACATTTTCTGGATATCTCGTGATTTAGAAAGATGTAGATAATTTTCTACGCTTTCCATAAAATACAAGAACACTAATTTTGATTTTGTATGTGATATTTATGGTCAAAATTCCGAACAGTACACAATCTAATCTGATAAAAATAGGATGATAAAATTAATAAGGACACAAACCCTAGAGGCAAAAATCAAACCATATTAAGAACACAATCTAAACTAGCAACAAGACCTTGATCTAGGACATAAACTCGAAAACACTAAAACTAGGTAATAGAGTGAATCTAATGGTATGCTTGAAGCTCTTATTACCAACTAATGGGGACGATGGTCCTGATCTTCTGTTAGGTTCACGATAATTATCGATTGTTGACACACCGAGTCAGCTTCAAATCACAAAGACACGAACCCTACAAGCTTAGAATCACCTCTCCTCTAGTTATCAACTGTTGTCATAATCCAGTTGACCTCACCAAGAAGGCTAATCCCTATATATGAATCAAAGAACACAAGCAAGAACAAAGTAGATGCAATTTAAAATTGCAAATAGAAAGGATTAAACACTCAAGTTGGGTTCCACAAACCAACAAGGCAGTGAAACAGTATATAACAGAATAATCTAAGCAAAACCCATCTAATCTAAAAGATAATAGTGAATACATATACAAGAAAGACAGGTAAGGCGGCGTCCAAGGTGGTGGCCGAGCAACCCTATGGTGTACAATTCCTTTGGGCCCAAAAACATGTGTTGATGATTTCTGGTAGATTCTGGACGTCATCTTGTTACATAATAGCGATATTTTGATATGGAGCCAATTGGGTTGAAAATCTTATCTCCTTAGCTTTCCAACAGTATCTAGAACGTTCAAAATGGAGTGCGTTTGTGGCATGGACGTCCTTTTTCTAGGGATTTAATCTAGGCCATGAGTTTCATATCTAACGGTCGGCGTGTGTCCATACTCCATCGATCGACATAATAGCAAAAGAGCCCTTGATTTTCTAGGGATTCAACCCGCCGTCCACACCAATAGAAGAAGTATCACGGATACGTCCTGTTTTTATTAAATTGAACCCCGAGCTTTTGCAAATTCATGCCCGTAGTACATAGTTCTAGGAAATCATAAAATAAATATAAAAGAATTAAGTTTTATGTATGAAAATAATTTTGTAAACTTAGATAATTCATAACTCATGTTTTTACTCCGATTTTAGTGGCTATCGAACCTACAATCTCGTAGTGACACGTAAAATATTGTTGTGTGGTTTGTTTCCATCTTTGGTGTAATGTTATTTTCATTCATTATTTGCATGTATGTATGTTTTGTTGCAAGTAGAAGCTAGGTTGCGAGAAACCTGAAGCCCAACATGGAGAAGTACCTGGAGTTACCCCAAAAAGGCAAGTTGTGACATGCTCAGGTTAACTTGATGGGACCTAATAGGTTACCCTAGTTTTGTTTATCTTGCACCTTGAAAACAAATGAACTATTGGGTAGTCATGCTATTGCTCTAACTGGTTTTGGGATTAATGCTATATATGGATTATGATCATGTTTTATCATTATTTCTGGAATATTTATTGTTCATGACAAGATTATTGTGTTAATGGAAACATTGAGCTTAACCTGAGATAATAGTGCTACCACAAGGGTGGAATGGAACGTCCTTGGCTGGCTAATTAGGAAAGCTAGTGGAGGACTACCTTACCCGAAAGGGGTAACCGCAGTGTGAGGAGCTGTCAGTATAGGGAGGTTCTTGAGTTGATCATGCTGCGATGGCTTTTGAGACGAGGGATTCCTATATTGCCCCCTTCTCGCAGAAACCATAGCGGGTTTTCTAAAGCTAGTGGAACTTTGTAAAGGCCTCGTAGTGGGACCCTACCTCATCTCCTCGCTAGATATGAATGGGAAGTCGCGATCCCTTGGCAAATGGGTAACACTGTGTTGGGGGCCTTTGTCTTTCGAAGGTCCTTGAAAGTCACCTAGAGGGGGGGGGAATAGGCAAATCTGAAATTTACAAACTTAAGCACACACTACAAGCTGGGTTAGCGTTAGAATTAAATGTAAGTCCGAAAGAGATGGCGAAAACAAATCACAAGCGAATAAGAGCGGGTGACATGGTGATTTGTTTTACCGAGGTTCGGTTCTTGCAAACCTACTCCCCGTTGAGGTGGTCATAAAGACCGGGTCTCTTTCAACCCTTTCCCTCTCTCAAACGGTCACTTAGACTAAGTGAGCTTCTCTTCTCAATCAAACGGGACACTAAGTCCCCACAAGGACCACCACACAATTGATGTCTCTTGCCTTGGTTACAATTGAGTTGGCATCAAGAAAGAAGGAAGAAGAAAAGCAATCCAAGCGCAAGAGCTCAAATGAACACAAATGTCTCTCTCTCTAGTCACTAATTTGGTTGGAGTGATTCCGGACTTGGGAGAGGATTTGATCTCTTTGTTTGTGTCTTGTATTGAATGCTATAGCTCTTGTATGATGTGTGAAGGCTGAAAACTTGGATGCCATGAATGGTGGGTGGTTGGGGGTATTTATAGCCCCAACCACCAAAGGAGCCGTTGGTGGAGGCTGCTGTCGCAGGGCGCACCGGACAGTCCGGTGCGCCACCGAACACTGTCCAGTGCGCCAGCCACGTCACCTGGCCGTTGGGTTCTGACCGTTGGAGCTTCTGACATCTGGGCCACCGGACAGTCCGGTGGTGCATCGGAAAGTCACTGTTCACTGTCCGGTGCGCCTTCTGGCTCTGCTCTGACTTCTGCGCGCACTGTAGCGCATTAACTGCTCGTTGCAGACAACCGTTGGCGCTGTGTAGCCGTTACTCCGCTGGCGCACCAGACAGTCCGGTGCTACACCGGACAGTCCGGTGAATTATAGCGGAGTGGCTCTCAGAATTCCCGAAGGTGGCAAGTTCGGAGTCGGGTTCCCTGGTGCACCGGACACTGTCCGGTGGCTAGGGCTGACAATGGGCTATAATTTTTGCACTATAAGATTTAAGGATCGAAGCGGGTTAGGATCGGACTTTATTTCTAGTCATTTTTGAACTATAATTTATTTAGGGCCTTAACATTTTGTGAAGAACTATTTGGATCACGATCCATTACCACCCCTACCGGTGGCACACCGGACAGTCCGTGGGCGCCAGACCAGGGCACACTTCGGTTGTCTTTTGCTCTTTTTGTTTGAACCCTTTCTTTGTCTTTTTATTGGCTTGTTGTGAACCTTTGGCACCTATAAAACTTATAATCTAGAGCAAACTAGTTAGTCCAATTATTTGTGTTGGGCAATTCAACCACCAAAATCAATTAGGAAAAGGTGTAAGTCTATTTCCCTTTCAATCTCCCCCTTTTTGGTGATTGATGCCAACACAAACCAAAGCAAATATAAAAGTGCAGAATTGAACTAGTTTGCATAATGTAAGTGCAAAGGTTGCTTGGAATGAAACCAATAATTATTTCTACTAGATATGCATGGATGGCTTTCTTCTAATTTAAAATTTTGGACCACGCTTTCACCACTTGTTTTGTTTTGCAATGTTTTGGAAATTCTTTTTCAAAAATCTTTTTGCAAATAGGCAAAGGTGTATGAATAAGATTTTGAGAAGCATTTTCAAGATTTGAAATTTTCTCCCCCTGTTTCAAATGCTTTTCCTTTGACTAAACAAAACTCCCCCTTAATGAAATCCTCCTCTTAGTGTTCAAGAGGGTTTTAGATATTAATTTTGAAGAGGGTATACAAATTTGAAATAATATCTAAAGTAAGATACCAATTGAAAAATCTTTTTCTTAATCTAAATTTGAAAGACTATATTTTTGAAATTGGTGGTGGTGCGGTCCTTTTGCTTTGGGCTAATACTTTCTCCCCCTTTGGCATGAATCGCCAAAAACAAGATACTTGTGAGTGAAATATAAGCCCTTGTAACTACTTTCTCTCCCTATGGTAAATAATATATGAGTGAAGATTATACCAAATTGGAGAGCGGTGTGGAGCTACGGCGAAGGATGAATAATTCGATGGAGTGGAGTGGAAGCCTTGTCTTCGCCGAAGACTCCAATTCCCTTTCAATCTATGACTTAGCATGAAATGCACTTGAAACCACATTAGTCATAGCACATGAAAGAGACATGATCAAAGGTATATAAATGAGCCATGTGTGCAAAATATCAATAAAAATTCCTAGAATCAAGAATATTTAGCTCATGCCTAAGTTTGGTAAATGTTTGCTCATCTAATGGCTTTGTAAAGATATGGGATAATTGTTCTTTGGTGTTAATATATGCAATTTCGATATCCCCCTTTTGTTGGTGATCCCGCAAAAAGTGATACCGAATGACTATGTGTTTAGTGCGGCTATGCTCAACGGGATTATCCGCCATGCGGATTGCACTCTCATTATCACATAGGAGAGGACCTTTGGTTAATTTGTAACCATAGTCCCTGAGGGTTTGCCTCAACCAAAGCAATTGCGCGCAACAATGGCCTGCGACAATATACTCGGCTTCGGCGGTAGAAAGAGCCACAAAATTTTGCTTCTTTGAAGCCCAAGACACCAGAGATCTTCCCAAGAACTGACAAGTCCCTGATGTGCTCTTTCTATTAATTTTACACCCTGCCCAATCAGCATCGGAATAACTAATTAAATCAAATGTGGATCCCCTGGGTTACCAAAGGCCAAACTTAGGAGTATAAACTAAATATCTCAAGATTCGTTTCACGGCCCTAAGGTGAACTTCCTTAGGATCGGCTTGGAATCTTGCACACATGCATACGGAAAGCATAATATCCGGTTGTGAAGCACATAAATAGATTAAAGAACCTATCATCGACCGATATACCTTTTGATCTATGGATTTACCTCCCGTGTCGAGGTCGAGATGCCCATTAGTTCCCATGGGTGTCTTGATGGGCTTGGCATCCTTGATCCCAAACTTTGTGAGTATGTCTTGAATGTACTTTGTTTGGCTAATGAAGGTGCCCTCTTGGAGTTGCTTCACTTGAAATCCTAGGAAATACTTCAACTCCCCCATCATAGACATCTCGAATTTTTGAGTCATGATCCTACTAAACTCTACACATGTAGATTCGTTAGTAGACCCAAATATGATATCATCAACATAGATTTGGCATACAAACAAATCATTTGCAAGTGTTTTAGTAAAGAGAGTAGGATCGGCTTTTCCGACTTTGAAGCCATTAGCGATAAGAAAATCTCTTAGGCATTCATACCATGCTCGTGGGGCTTGCTTGAGCCCATAAAGCTCCTTAGAGAGTTTGTATACATAGTTAGGATACTCACTATCTTAAAAGCCGGGAGGTTGCTCAACATAGACCTCCTCCTTAATTGGTCCATTGAGGAAGGCACTTTTCACGTCCATTTGATAAAGCTTGAAGCCATGATAAGTAGCATAGGTAAGTAAAATGCGAATTGACTCAAGCCTAGCTACGGGTGCATAGGTTTCACCAAAATCCAAACCTTCGACTTGTGAATATCCCTTGGCCACAAGTTGGGCTTTGTTCCTTGTCACCACACCATGCTCATCTTGCTTGTTGCGGAAGACCCACTTGGTTCCTACAACATTTTGATTAGGAAGTGGAACTAAATGCCATACCTCATTCCTCGTGAAGTTGTTGAGCTCTTCTTGCATCGCCAGCACCCAATCCGAATCTTGAAGTGCTTCCTCTACCCTGTGTGGCTCAATAGAGGAAACAAAAGAGTAATGTTCACAAAAATGAGAAACACGAGATCGAGTGGTTACCCCCTTATGAATATCGCCGAGGATGGTGTTCATGGGGTGATCTCGTTGGATTTCTTGGTGGACTCCTGGGTGTGGCGGTCTTGGACCCTCATCATCTTCCTTGTCTTGATCATTAGCATCTCCCCCTTGATCATTGTCCTCCTCTTGAGGTGGATCCTCTTGATCTTCATCATCATCATCTTGAGCTTGATCCTCATCTTGAGTTGGTGGAGATGCTTGCATGGAGGAAGATGGTTGATCTTGTGCTTGTGGAGGCTCTTCGGATTCCTTAGGACACACATCCCCAATGGACATGTTCCTTAGCGCGACACACGGAGCCTCTTCATCATCTAGCTCATCAAGATCAATTTGCTCTACTTGAGAGCCGTTAGTCTCATCAAACACAATGTCACAAGAAACTTCAACTAGTCCAGTGGACTTGTTAAAGACTCTATATGCCCTTGTGTTTGAATCATATCCTAGTAAAAAGCCTTCTACAACCTTAGGAGCAAATTTAGATTTTCTTCCTCTTTTAACAAGAATAAAGCATTTGCTACCGAAGACTCTAAAATATGAAACATTGGGCTTTTTACCGGTTAGGAGTTCATAAGATGTCTTCTTGAGGATTCGATGAAGATATAACTGGTTGATGGCGTAGCAAGCGGTGTTGACCGCCTCGGCCCAAAACCGATCCGAAGTCTTGTACTCATCAAACATGGTCCTTGCCATGTCCAATAGAGTTCTATTCTTCCTCTCCACTACACTATTTTGTTGTGGCGTGTAGGGAGAAGAGAACTCATGCTTGATGCCCTCCTACTCAAGAAAGCTTTCGATTTGTGAGTTCTTGAACTTCGTCCCGTTGTCGCTTCTAATCTTTTGATCCTTAAGCCAAACTTATTTTGAGCCCGTCTCAAGAATCCCTTCAATGTCTCTTGGGTTTGTGATTTTTCCTGCAAAAAGAACACCCAAGTGAAGCGAGAATAATCATCCACAATTACAAGACAATACTTACTCCCGCCGATGCTTATGTAAGCTATCGGGTCGAATAGGTCCATGTGGAGTAGCTCAAGCGGCTTGTCGGTCGTCATGATGTTCTTGTGTGGATGATGAACACCAACTTGCTTCCCTGCTTGACATGCGCTACAAACCCTGTCTTTCTAAAAATGAACATTGGTTAGTCCCAAAATGTGCTCTCCCTTTAGAAGCTTATGAAGATTCTTCATTCCAACATGGGCTAGTCGGCGGTGCCAGAGCCAACCCATGTTAGTCTTAGCAATTAAGCAAGTGTCGAGTTCAGCTCTATTAAAATCAACTAAGTATAGCTGACCCTCTAACACTCCCTTAAATGCTACTGAATCATCACTTCTTCTAAAGACAGTAACACCTATATCTGTAAAAAGACAATTGTAGCCCATTTTGCATAATTGAGATACATAAAGCAAGTTATAGTCTAAAGAGTCTACAAGAAAAACATTGGAAATAGAATGGTCAGGAGATATAGCAATTTTACCCAATCCTTTGACCAAACCTTGATTTCCATCCCCGAATGTGATAGCTCGTTGGGGATCTTGGTTTTTCTCATAGGAGGAGAACATCTTCTTCTCCCCTGTCATGTGGTTTGTGCACCCGCTATCGATGATCCAACTTGAGCCCCCGGATGCATAAACCTACAAAACAAGTTTAGGCCTTGTTCTTAGGTACCCAAACGGTCTTGGGTCCTTTTACATTAGAAACAAGCAGCTTGGGTACCCAAACACAAGTCTTGGAGCCCTTGTGTTTGCCCCCAACATATTTGGCAACTACTTTGCCTGATTTGTTAGTTAGCACATAAGATGCATCAAAAGTCTTAAATGAAATATTAGGTTCATTTGATGCAATAGGAGTTTTCTTCTTAGGCAATTTAGCACGGGTTGATTGCCTAGAACTAGATGCCTCACTCTTATACATAAAAGCATGATTAGAGCCAGAGTGAGACTTCCTAGAGTGAATTCTCCTAATTTTGTGCTCGAGATAACCGGTAGGGTATAAAATGTAACCCTCGTTATCCTGAGGCATGGGATCTTTGCCTTTAACAAAGTTAGACAATCTTTTAGGAGGGGCATTAAGCTTGATATTGTCTCCCTGTTGGAAGCCAATGCCATCCTTAATGCCAGGGCGTCTCCCACTATAAAGCATGCTACGAGCAAATTTAAATTTCTCATTTTCTAGTTCATGCTCAGCAATTTTAGAATCTAATTTTGCTATATGATCATTTTGTTGTTTAATCATAGCAATGTGATCATGAATAGCATCAATGTTAACATCTCTACATCTAGTGCAAATAGTAACATTCTCAACGGTAGATGTAGAGGGTTTGCAAGAATTTAGTTCAACAATCTTAGCATGTAAAATGTCATTCTCATCTCTAAGATTGGAAATAGTAACATTGCAAACATCCAATTCCTTAGCCTTAGCAATTAATTTTTCATTCTCATTTCTAAGGCTAGCAAGAGAGGCATTCAATTTTTCAATCTTAGCAATTGAACTAGCTTATCATTTCTAAGATTGACAATTGAATCATCACAAATATTTGACTTCTCAACCTTAGCAATTAGTTTGGCATTTTCATTTCTAAGTTTGGAAATAACATCATGGCAAGTGCTTAGCTCACTAGACAAATTTTCACATTTTTCTACTTCCAGAGCATAAGCATTTTTAGTCGTAACATGCTTTTTGTTTTCCTTAATAAGGAAGTCCTCTTGGCTATCCAAGAGTTCATCCTTATCATGAATAGCACTAATCAATTCATTTAATTTCTCCTTTTGTTGCATGTTAAGATTGGCAAAAAAAGTGAGCAAGTTATCCTCCTCATCACTAGAATTATCCTCATCACTAGAGGTTGCATACTTAGTGGAGGATCTTGATTTTACCTTCTTCTTTTTGCCGTCCTTTGCTATGAGGCACTTGTGGCCGACGTTGGGGAAGAGGAGTCCTTTGGTGACGGCGATGTTGGCGGCGTCCTTGTCGGAGGAGGAGTTAGTGGAGCTCTCGTCGGAGTCCCACTCCCGGCAAACATGAGCATCGCCGCCCTTCTTCTTGTAGTACCTCTTCTTTTCTCTCCTCTTTCCCTTCTTGTCGTTATCCCTGTCACTATCACTAGACAAAGGGCATTTAGCGATAAAATGACCGGGCTTACCACATTTGTAGCAAACCTTCTTGGAGTGGGGTTTGTAATCCTTCCTCGTCCTTTGCTTGAGGATTTGGTGGAAGCTCTTGATGATGAGCGACATCTCCTCATTGTCGAGCTTGGAGGCGTCGATGGGAAGCCTACTCAATGTAGACTCTTCCTTCTTCTCCTCCGTCGCTTTCAAGGCGACGGGTTGCACCTTGGGTGTTGAGGTGGCGCCTTGCTTGATGATTTTCTTGGATCCTTTGATCATCAATTCAAAGCTCACAAATTTTCCTATAACTTCCTCGGGAGACATTAGCTTATATCTAGGATCACCACGAATTAATTGTACTTGAGTAGGGTTAAGAAATACAAGTGATCTTAGAATAACCTTGACCATTTCATGGTCATCCCACTTGGAGCTCCTGATGTTGCGCACTTGGTTCACCAAGGTTTTTAGCCGGTTGTACATGGCTTGTGGCTCCTCCCCTTGGTGAAGCATGAAGCGACCGAGCTCCCCCTCGATCGTTTCCCTCTTGGTGATCTTGGTCACCTCGTCTCCTTCGTGCGCGGTCTTGAGCACGTCCCAAATCTCTTTGGCGCTCTTCAACCCTTGCACCTTATTATACTCCTCTTGACTTAGAGAGGTGAGGAGTATAGTAGTTGCTTGAGAGTTGAAGTGCTCGATTTGGGCCACCTCGTCCTCATCATAATCTTCATCCCCTACGGATGGTACCAGTACTCCAAACTCAACAACATCCCATATGCTTTTGTGGAGTGAGGTTAGGTGATATCTCATCATATCACTCCACCTAGAATAATCTTCACCGTCAAATGTTGGTGGTTTGCCTAATGGGACCGAAAGTAATGGAGTATGTCTAGGAATGCGAGGGTAGCATAGGGGGATCTTACTATACTTCTTGCCCTCTTGGCGCTTAGAAGTGACGGACGTGGCGTCGAATCCCGATGTAGAGGGCGATGAAGAGTCGGTCTCGTAGTAGACCACTTTCTTCATTTTCTTCTTCTCGCCACTCTTGTGCGTCCTAATGCGTGAAGGGGATCCCTCCTTTTTGTTGCCGGACTCCTTTGATGGAGCCTTCTCGTGGCTTGTGGCGGGCTTCTCGCCGGTCACCATCTCCTTCATGGTGTGATCTCCCGACATCACTTCGAGCGGCTAAGCTCTAATGAAGTACCGGCTCTAATACCAATTGAAAGTCACCTAGAGGGGGGTGAATAGGCAAATCTGAAATTTACAAACTTAAGCACACACTACAAGCCGGGTTAGCGTTAGAATTAAATGTAAGTCCGAAAGAGAGGGCAAAAACAAATCACAAGCGAATAAGAGCGGGTGACACAGTGATTTGTTTTACCGAGGTTCGGTTCTTGCAAACCTACTCCCCGTTGAGGTGGTCACAAAGACCGGGTCTCTTTCAACCCTTTCCCTGTCTCAAACGGTCACTTATACTGAGTGAGCTTCTCTTCTCAATCAAACGGGACACTAAGTCCCCACAAGGACCACCACACAATTGGTGTCTCTTGCCTTGGTTACAATTGAGTTGGAATCAAGAAAGAAGGAAGAAGAAAAGCAATCCAAGCGCAAGAGCTCAAATGAACACAAATGTCTCTCTCTCTCTCTAGTCACTAATTTGGTTGGAGTGATTCCGGACTTGGGAGAGGATTTGATCTCTTTGTTTGTGTCTTGTATTGAATGCTATAGCTCTTGTATGAAGTGTGAAGGCTGAAAACTTGGATGCCATGAATGGTGGGTGGTTGGGGGTATTTATAGCCCCAACCACCAAAGGAGCCGTTGGTGGAGGCTGATGTCGCATGGCGCACTGGACAGTCCGGTGCGCCAGCCACGTCACCCAGCCGTTGGGTTCTGACCGTTGGAGCTTCTGATAGCTGGGCCACCGGACAGTCCGGTGGTGCACCGGACAGTCACTGTTCACTGTCCGGTGCGCCTACTTGCTCTGCTCTGACTTCTGCGCGCACTGTAGCGCATTAACTGCTCGTTGCAGACGACCGTTGGCGCTGTGTAGCCGTTACTCCGTTGGCGCATCGGACAGTCCGGTGTTACACCGGTCAGTCCGGTGAATTATAGCGGAGTGGCTCCTAGAATTCCCGAAGGTGGCAAGTTCGGAGTCGGGTTCCCTGGTGCACCGGACATTGTCCGGTGGCACACCGGACAGTCCGGTGCGCCAGACCAGGGCACACTTCGGTTGTCTTTTGCTCTTTTTGTTTGAACCCTTTTTTGTCTTTTTATGGGCTTGTTGTGAACCTTTGGCACCTGTAAACCTTATAATCTAGAGCAAACTAGTTAGTCCAATTATTTGTGTTGGGCAATTCAACCACCAAAATCAATTAGGAAAAGGTGTAAGCCTATTTCCCTTTCAGTCCTCAAAAACATGATTTAACAATGTTTCCCAAGTGTAATATATGAACAGGTACCTTCGGACTCGGGTTAAAACCGTACATGATGCAAAAAGCAAGGATGAAGACGAAGGCTGATGTTGCTCCGAAGCTACGCACAAAGGAGCTTCGGCTTGATGGCAGAAAAAGGAACCGACTTAAAGGGGAAAAGGCTATCTACTCCTCGTTGGGTTGTCCATAAGTCAATAGTAAATATAAAGGGCATGAATGTAATTTTACACAGGCTGCGCCCTGTGCCTATAAATAGATGAACATTACTCCCGTACTGTTCACGCTGACTGGTACTCGCTTGTGCATCACGCTTGTTGGGGACCTTCGGAGTCCGAAGGTCCTCAAAAACAAGGATTTAACAGTATTTCTGTAGTGCAATGTGTGAACAGGTACCCTCGGACTAAAGTCGGCATTGCAGTAGACTGGAATAATACGAAGCTTGCTACAGAGCCGAAGGTGTTGAGCAGGAAAGCTTCGGCGTAACAGCAAAGAGTGGAACCGACTTAAAGATGAAAAGGCTATTCAGACCTCGATAGACTACTATAGAGTTATTATCAAATGTAAAGGGCATGAATGTAATTTTATAAGGGCTGTGTCCCGTGTCTATAAATAGGTGAATAGTATCCCCGTACTATTCACGCTGACTTGGCATTTGCTTTCTGCGTCACGCTTGTACTATCATTTCCTTCTGATTGAAGGTACACTTATAATTCAATGATATTTTTGTTTATGTTCAGTAATAATAAATGATTGTTCATGTTTTCTCTTACATTCTTTATATTTTATCCTTCGTCATTGTTTGATGAATTTATGAAGGTATGTCTTTCATAACCTTCGTCCACAAGTCATTATATCCTAAGGGAAATAATGCTTCGAAGGACGAAGGACGTTAACAATTAACATTTTCTATGTTGCCTTGTTCTTAACTCTTAGCACTTGAGAACAAGTCCCCAACATTGGCGCCCACCTCCGGTGAACTCACTTCCATTTCTTGAGCTTTTCAACATCTTCGACAAGCATCACCTTCGTCATGCCGCCGAAGAAGGCTTCAGCACCAGGGGCTGGCACGCTGCAGCCGCTGGACCCTAATCAAGACGTCCTTTCTCTTAGAGAGGCACGAAGCCAGAAGAGGAAGGCTACCAGTCCAACACCTCCGGAGGATGATCTAGATCAGGAGATTCAAAATCTGGAAATCCTTCAGCAACAGGTTCAACGCAAGAAAGAAAAGATGGCCAGGGTAGCTGAACTGCAGAGGCAGATAGACGAAGCCTCTGAAGAAGTTCGTCATCTTGCTCAGGACGAGCAACACCGAAGGCCTCAGCATCAAGATCTTCATTAGGAGGGTTTTCCCAACGAAGACGAGTGGTATGACAATTTCCATCATGGGAATTTTGTTTTTGATGATGCTTCTCCTCTGTCCGCTGAGCTGCAGGCTACACCTTGGCCCCCGTCCTACAAGCCGCCTCAGCTCCCTGTATTCGATGGCCATTCAGACCCGAAGCAGTTTTTGATGAGCTACGAAGCAACAGTTTCTTCGTATGGTGGCAATGCTTCAGTCATGGCCAAATCTTTCGTTATGGCTGTCAGAAGTGTTGCTCAAACCTGGTATTCCTCCCTTCGACCAGGCACGATCACTTCATGGCAGAAGCTGAAGGATTTGTTGTTAACCAGCTTTCAAGGATTTCAGACGAAGCCGGTCACTGCTCAGGCTCTGTTCCAGTGCACTCAGGACCACGAAGAATACCTTCAGGCATATGTCCGAAGGTTCTTGCGTCTGAGGGCACAGGCACCAACAGTGCCCAATGAAATTGTCATCGAGGCCATGATCAAGGGGCTTCGGCCAGGTCCGTCAGCTCAGTACTTCGCCAGGAAGCCTCCTCAAACTTTGGAGAAGCTTCTCCAGAAAATGGATGAATACATTCGGGCCGACAATGATTTTCGCCAAAGAAGGGAGGAGGCTTTCAGGTTTTCTGAAATGACCAGGGGCTTCGGAGGGAGGTTTTACCCGAGGCATGTGCGATCAATTCACAATTCTACACAAAATGATGACAGAGGAAGCCAACAGCAAAAGCCACAATACTCCTCACAGGCTTCTGGACAACAGCAAAGCTCCTTCCGGCCACCAGCTCCAAGAGGCAGAGGCGCCAGGGGCTTCGGAGGAAGATTTGGCGATCAACCGAGAAGAATCTTTTGCTTATTCTGCGGTGAGAACAAAGGCCATACTACCAGGATGTGCCATGTTACTATACAGAAGCAAAAGGAAATAGCTGAAGCAGCAGCACAACAGGCCCAGCCGAAGCAGGTCATGCATACAGCTTCGTATCATTCGCCCTACATCCCAGAATATGTGGGCAACCATCCTGCAGTCTCTGCTGCTTCGGCGAGTCAGCCTCAAGCTTCCTGGCAACAGCCTCCGCCTCCACCTCCGTTGCAACAAGGCCAGCAGCCAGAAGGGAGCCAATATGCTCCGCACAAAAGGGACTTCAGAGAACAGTCCGAAGCTCGCACGGTCAACAGCACAGTGCCAGAATCAAAGCACATCTATTGACAAATATCCTACCTTAATAGCAATCTTTTTCATTCAGTTTTATTTTCTGTAATAAAGGACATTGTTTAGGTTTCATGTAATTAGTTTCGTTGATTCCTACAAGAAAAATATGTTTTCTCCACAGGCTTGTGATAATAAAAAGGACCTTCGGACTGTCGAAAATTCTTCGAAACAACAAAAAGTCGTTCTGCGGAACGCAGAGTAAGTTTGACGAAGTCACAAAAAGTCGTTCCGAAGCGAGCGCAGTGTAAGTTTTCTGCTCCAAAGTCGTTCCAAAAGGAATGCAGAGCATACAGCGAAAAGTCAACCCTGATACCGCCTAAGTAAAAGGCGAAGAAGCTCCAAAGACGTTCCTAAGGGAATGCAGAGCTTATACCGCCTAAGTAAAAGGCGAAGAAGCTCCAAAGACGTTCCTAAGGGAATGCAGAGCTTACAGCGAAAAATCAACGCTGATTCCGCTGAAGTAAAAGGCGAAGAAGCTCCTAAGGGAGGCTTATAGCGAAAAGACAATGCTGATTCACAAAAAGATTGTGTTTTATCGCGCAAATATGCGTGTATCTTCGGAATATCACCTTACATAGCATAACATCATCACATCATCCTTGCATAACATAAGCATCATACATCATAATGCATGTGGCATAAGAAAGAGATATGACATTAATCTTCGGAGAAACGCTTTGAAAAAGGGGCAAATCATGCCAAGTCATAAGGAGAAACAATATTGATTTCTGAAGTATAGCCTTGAAGATTGTTTCTACGAAGCTTCAGCACTTTTCCATGATACTTCGGATATTGTTGTGATAAATGGTAATTCTTCTTCACGAAGCATGAAAAGAAGGGAAGGTGTTTTTTCGCCAAAGACTCAAAAACGGTATGTATGTAAAGTTTCATGCATCGTAAAGAATTGAATAACAAAAATAGATATATTACATTCAGGGTTACAAAATGTTACATTATATTACATTTCAGAAGTTTTTTACAAAAATGCTTAATCCTCTCTCAAAACGACTTCTGCAGCTTCATTCAGGAGCCGATTCACGACTTTATCCATAATATCTTCGGCCATCTTTTTAATTTCGTCGTCCCCCTTCGGCTGGGGGTCCGAAGGCGCTTTAGTCGGATCTGAAGCAGGATACGGCTACATTGCTATTACAAATCGCAAGCAGATCTTAAAGCCTAAAGATTACAACACGATAAAAACCATTATTTAGTACCTAGTTGATCTTCGGCTTCTGTGCTCTTGTCAGCAGCCTCAGCTACTGCTCTAGCATCGTGAATGCCCTTCTCACTTCTTCGAATAATTTCTCCGGCCATTTCTCGGCCACCATTATCCCAGATATCGGTAAAAAACTTTCCACCAATTATGCTAGCTTCGGCCGTAGGATCTCTTGTATCTTCAAAGGACAAGGCAGCTTCGGACTGTGCTAGAATTTTTACATGTTCACAGCCCTTCTTCTCTAAGATGGTGGCAATCCCTCTGGCGCCAGAGAAGGCACATATATCTCCTCGACTATTTAAAATTTCTTCGAAGGCTTCAGCTTCGTGGTCAATCCATTCAATGACACCTTCGGGATTGCCTCTCGAAAAGTTTTCCTCACTTGAGAATGCGCCGACCTTGGCGAAGCTAGCCTTTAATTTTTTAACACAATCTATAGATTTGTTGTAGCATCTCTTTTTGGATGAACGAAGCTCTTCAACAGTCACTTCTAGGTGATCTGCCCATTGATCGCTGAGTTCACGCTTTGTTTCTTGAAGTATACGTTCTTCTTTGGCTCTGGCCAGTTGTTTCCGAAGGTCTTCAATTTCGCGTTTCTGAGCTTCAGCTTGACTTTTAAAAGCAGCTTCGTTCTCCTTTATTTTATCTATCAATGAGTATAATATTTTGTCTTTTTCGAGACCTTCGTTCCTCAGTTCAATCACTTCGGAACGAAGGTTGCTCAGGGCTATAGTACATCCTTCGTCCTCAGCATCTTTCTGTGCCCTGAGGGCATTGCTGAGTATCAGGCCCTGCAAACAGGAATATGTCTGTGTCAATAGTTTTAAACAAACGAAAAATTTTTGAACTCAACAAAAAACACGAGAATTCCATTTCTCGCACCTTTAAACTGTTGTAAGCTAGGCTGTCAGCCAGATCGTTCTTTGACAGCACCGAAAGTCCGTCTTCTAAAGTTGGGAATCCAAAGCTTCTGCTCATCTCCCGACAGACAGAAATTTCCTTGCTATCGGGGAGACAATACAAGAAATCTTCTTCTCCACTGCCATTAAATATCAACGCCCCCTTTGGATATTTCAACTTTTGGGCATAGTGCTGGGCCTCTTGTTCTTCTTTTTCTGATAATTTTTTCCCTGAAGCATGACGAAAAATATAATCACGAATTTTGGGGGATGCTTCGGGGGTAACAACACCAGTTTCTTTAAAAGTTGGCTTTGTTATTTTTTCTGCTTCACTTTCCAAAGTTTTTGCGGGCTCTGAGGGCCCAGCTTCGGCTTCAATTTCTTGCTCTGGAGCTGTAGAACCAGAAATTTCAGCTGTTGTTTCAGGAGTAACAGCAGCCTTCTTCGGAGGTGTGCTCGAAGATTTAATCGTTTCCAGTACATCTAGCACATTAGCCATTCTCTTTCTCTTCGGAGTTGCGGTTGGCACTTTTTCATTTTTTGCTGTCCCAATGATTGCTGTAGGACTCAAAACTTCTGATGTTTTGGAGCCCTCAGTTGCTTCTTTTACCTCTTCAATTTTTTCTGTGGACGGCGCTTCGGTTTTCTCTTTTGTTTCTGACAACAAAATGTTTGATTGTTCTGATTCTATCTTTGGTGGCACTTCGGCCGTCTCTGCGATCTCTGGCAGTAAGGCTGGCTCGGTTGGTTTTTCAGCTTCGGTGGCCGAAGAAGTTTTTCCGGTAAACTTGGGCACCGAAGCTGGTTCAATATAACGCGGCCGATGCGTAAGAACCTTTAACTTTTTCCTTTTCGGTTCTGGCTCGCTAGGAGCAGCTGCAACTTCTTCTTTTGCAGAGGTTGTGTTTTTTCTCTTCTGCCTCCGAATGGGATAGCAATAGTCAGGGTAGACAAACCCGATGGCATCAAATACCCGATTCAGTCTCTTCTTTTTTCGGCCTCCGAAGGCTGCTGACATTGCGTTATCTTCAGCCTTCGAGTAGGTCCCGAGTAGCTCATCACTTAAATTGTCAATGCTTTTCAACCACTCATCATCTGGCTCAATAAATTTATCTCCAAATTTAAAAGTGTACTTAAATCTGATAAGTCCACCTTCGTCGGCCTCTTTAATGGTTTCTTGTGGCATTTCCCATTTCTCCGCAAGCGGCCACACCCTGAAGGCGATATGCTCTTGTACTAAGTCCCTTGTTCCTATAAAAGAGCAGACAACGCCGAAGGCTCTTTGGCACTCTTCGGCGGCTTCATTCATTTCAACCTTCGGCCTCCGAAGGCCGAAGCTTTGCCAAATAGGTCGCATGATTATACCTTTGATGTCTTCCCGTGCTTTCAGATCATTTTTTACATAAAACCATTCTGTCATCCAGCCGCTAGGCCACCTCTTCCGAAAAGTTGGCACGGGACAGCTTGACCCAGACCGAGAAACAAAACTGTAGCAGCCAAAGTTATTGTGATACTGTTCCTTACCCCAAGGTATTGTCTCGTATGATAATTCGTGCATATTGCAGAAACTTTTTGCATCAGGCTTCAGACCTTGGCTTCGCACGGCCCATACGAAGATGTTCAGCCTTATGATGGCCTCGGGGGTAAGTTGGTGAAGATAGACTTCAAAAATCTTCAGCACTTCCACGACGAAGCTGCTCAAGGGCAATCGCAGCCCAGCCTTCAAAAAGCTTCGGAATACTACGACTTCATTCTCTTCAGGATGTGGACAAGTCTTCTCCCCTTCGTCGGCCCTCACAACGGACAAATCCCGGAAATACCTTCCTCTCATATTAGCAAGATGATTCTCTTTGATAGTTGATTTACCATAAACTGAATGACTTGGTCGCCAGGGGCGATCTTCGGAGTCTTCGCCACCGCTGTCTACATCATAACTTTCACTGTCACCAGTATCTTCAGACAGTCCTTCCAGAATCTCATTGGTGATTTTTTCTGTGTTGGTCTTCGACATCGCTATAAGAAATCCTAAGTTCTTCTCTTCATCAAGACTCAGCTTCATCTCAGCAGCAGCCTTCTTAGCAGCTTCAGACATCTTCGGAAGCACTAAAAAACTGTTTTCAAATCCGAAGCTTCAAAGCTAAAAGCTTAGCAAAACACAGTGCACAAGAGCTAAAAATTGAGTGAGCGGGAGTGGTTGGTCAGAAAGCGTGCAAAATGAGTTTGCGGTATGGCCGTATATATACGCTCGGTGCGTTGAAAATTGAAAGACCCCACTTGTCATTGAATGTTGCTATTCTAGCAAAGGGAAGGTGTTTTTTCGGACCTTCGGCGTAAAAGCCTTCGTCCATATCGCAATCTAAATTTATTGTTTCAAACAAATTAATATTGCGAGGGGCTACTGTTGGGGACCTTCGGAGTCCGAAGGTCCTCAAAAACAAGGATTTAACAGTATTTCTGTAGTGCAATGTGTGAACAGGTACCCTCGGACTAAAGTCGGCATTGCAGTAGACTGGAATAATACGAAGCTTGCTACAGAGCCGAAGGTGTTGAGCAGGAAAGCTTCGGCGTAACAGCAAAGAGTGGAACCGACTTAAAGATGAAAAGGCTATTCAGACCTCGATAGACTACTATAGAGTTATTATCAAATGTAAAGGGCATGAATGTAATTTTATAAGGGCTGTGTCCCGTGTCTATAAATAGGTGAATAGTATCCCCGTACTATTCACGCTGACTTGGCATTTGCTTTCTGCGTCACGCTTGTACTATCATTTCCTTCCGATTGAAGGTACACTTATAATTCAATGATATTTTTGTTTATGTTCAGTAATAATAAATGATTGTTCATGTTTTCTCTTACATTCTTTATATTTTATCCTTCGTCATTGTTTGATGAATTTATGAAGGTATGTCTTTCATAACCTTCGTCCACAAGTCATTATATCCTAAGGGAAATAATGCTTCGAAGGACGAAGGACGTTAACAATTAACATTTTCTATGTTGCCTTGTTCTTAACTCTTAGCACTTGAGAACAAGTCCCCAACAACGCTTGTACTCTTACCTTCTGTCAAGCCGGTGGTACAAATGTAATCCTGTGTTGTTCTTATTTATTCATGATTATATAACAGAAAATATATTATGATGTCATATGATTATCCATGTTGTTTTCCATGTTTCATATGCTTCACTTTTCATTGATATATGCTATGATTATGAAGGTAAGTCCTTCATAACCTTCGTCTGAAGATAGTTGTATCCTTAGGAAATAATGCTTCGAAGGACGAAGGGCATTAACCATTAACCTCTTTTTGTGTTGCCTTGTTCTTAATTCGAAGCATTTGAGAACAAGTCCCCAACACATGACTTGTGGGTAAAGATGTGCAACCTCTGCAGAGTGTAAAACTAATATATCAGTGTACTCGCGGTTAAGAGCTACATAGGACTCTCGTATGATTAATTTATGGAATTATATTTAATCTGTCATTTTGCATTGCATTGTGGGATTTATCATTAATTGTGTTCTATTATTTAATTGGGATGGTATATACTTATACTTAGTAATTGCTAATAAAATTTGACCAACTCTAAAAGTAATGTTCATCCTTAACCATTCTTTTTGGTACGCCTTACACTTGACATGAGCCCCCACCGTAAGTGAGCTCATGCACATTATTCTCCACAACATATTGAGTGATGAACGTATGTGATTTCACTCTTGCTAAACTCACACCAGTTCAAGAATAGGTACCGCCAAGATGAGATGCATGAAGGATGTTACGATGACTTCGTGAGAGATCTAAGTCGTCGTCTCTTAGTCAACTATGGTTGCGAAGGATCATTATCGTTATATGATGTAATTATTTAGCTATTTTGTACAGAGACCCCTATTATATAATAAATATTTGACATTGATTTATGTACCACGAGTCATCATATGTGTGAGGCTTGATCCTAGCACGCATTTGAGACACGCCTGGATTTGTCTTTAAATCCGGGTTGACAGAAGTTGTATGAGAGGAATGTTGACCGTATGATGTAACCTAGATAGACCTAGACAAACCTTTACCTATTTATCTTTGCTACTCTAGTTCTATCTAGACTTTACTTAATCTTTTCACATCTATTGCTGATTTACTCTGATCATTCATACATTTTATCTTCTAAAAGACAAAAGAGGATTTCACACTTTGGAGTCCGACACCCAAAGTGACCCTTAGGAATAGGACACCTAATCCAAGAAAAAACTATCTTATAGGTATTTATACGCTGGAATATTTGTTCTTATGATAGATTTTTGATTTGGTTCTTTGATTGAGTGTGGTGAACTATGGAGTAATGTCCAAAATTGCATCTACATAGATAGTTAGGCATAAAAATATGTTTTCAAGATAACTAATCCACTTAGATTATTCCCTATTAAAATTTATATCTAGTTTACTAGTGTTGGTCACTTGTTCTCAAATGCTACGAGTTAAGAACAAGGCAAAACAAATGTTAATGGTTAAAGACCTTCGTCCTTCGAAGCATTATCTCCCTTAGGATATAATGATCTTCAGACGAAGGTAATGAAGGACGCACATTCATCATCTCAATATGTAATGAAAAGCAGGTACAAATGTTACATACAGAAAATATAAATACGCATATCAAATCATTAGATCATCTATATTCTCATTATATGATTATAAACAAACATTAACGATATTGAGTTACATTTATACCTTCGGCTTGACAGAAAGTAAGAATTCAAGAGTGATGTGCGAGTGAATCCAAGTCAGCGTGAACGGTACGGTGTTACTGTTCATCTATTTATAGACACATGACGCAGCTTGGATATCATTACATCTAAGTCCTTGACATTTTCTATTGACTACAGAATAATCTGTCGAGGACTAAGCACTCTTTTCCCCTTTAGGTTGATTTCATTCTCCATCACTGTCCTTGCGCTAAGCCGAAGCTTCATCCTCCATAGCTTCGGAACTGATTCATCCTTCTTCCAGACCACTCCTTTCATACCGCGCGCACCTTCATCTCAAAGCCGAAGGTTCCTGTAACAGTATATTACACTTGGAAAACATGTTAGTCGTGTTCTTGAGGACCTTCGAAAGACGAAGGCCTCCAACAGTAGCCCCTCGCAGTATTAATTTGTTCTTGTATCTAACAAATTCAGACTGTGACGTGAACGAAGGCCTTTAGCCGAAGGTCCAAAAAAACACATTCTCTTTGCTAGAATAGCGAAAGTCAATGACAAATGGGGCCCGCCAAGTTGCAATGCACTAGGCATATAAATAGAAACCCATAGTGGCAGCATTTGCTACGCCATTTCTGTTGCTTGTGTTATTTTCTCAAATTTTTAACCCTTGCGCATCAGCTCTCGCTTGATTTTCGAGCTTCGTGATAAAGACAAGTGCTTGTTCCATGTCTGAAGAGAAGAAGATGTCTGAAGAGAAGAAGATATCCGAGGAGGAGAAGTTGTATGAGGAGAAGAAAGTTGCAGACCCTTTTCTTGCTAGGTTTTACGAATCTATGGCAAAAACAAATACATAAAAGATCACAAAGAAAATAATGGCGGATTTGTCTGAAGATTCTGATGATAGCGATGACTATGATGTGCAAAGTGGGGATGAAGATTCTGAGGACCGGCCCTGGCGACCAAGCCATACCATCTTCGAAAAGTCAACCATTAAGCAAAGTCATATTGACGCCATGAAGGGAAGATATTTTTGTGACATGTCTATTGTGAGGGTTGGAGGAGGCAGCACTGCCCCTGCTCATGAAGAAAATGAGGTTGTTGTCTACAAAAGCTTTTTGAAGGCAGGTCTTTGGTTCCCATTAAGCAAATTTTTGGTTGAAGTGTTAAAGTTATTTCAGATCTTTCTTCATCAACTTACTCCTGAAGCTATAATCAGAATGGGTTTGTTTGTTTGAGCTGTGAGAAGCCAAGGGCTGGAACCGAGCGCGAAGTGTTTTTGCAGTATGGACGAACTGTTGTACGAGACGAAGGCCACTAGCAAAGAGCAGTATCACAATAACTTCAGTTGTTTTGGATTCATTGCTCGCTCTAATGCAAGCTACCCAGTTCCAGCATTTCGGAAAAGGTGGCCTGGGTCCTGGATGGAGGAGTGGTTCTATGTTAAGAATAATCTGATTGAAAAGGAGGACATCAAGGGGATCATCCAACACCCTATCTGGTCTCGCTTCGGCCTTCAAAGGCCGACCGTGGCGATTGATAATGATGCCGAAGCATGTCAAAAGGCTTTCAGCAGTGCCTGTGCTTTCATTGGCACAAGAGGCCTGATCCAAGAGCACATAGCCTATAGGGTATGGCCACTTGTAGATAACTAGGAGATGCCGAAGGAGACTGTTGCCAGGTCCAGTGAAAGTGGATTAATTCGTTTGAAATATACCTTCAGATGTAGAGACCGGTTTGATGAACCTAATGATGACTGGTTAAAATGTATTGAGGCTACTAGTGACGAATTACTTGGGTCATATACCAGAGCCAAAGATGATGCTTTATCCTCAGCCTTCGGGGGCCGGGGCAAGAAAAGATTGAACAGGGTTTTTGATGCAATTGGCTTCATATACCCTAATTATTACTACCCCTTGCGAGGGCAGGGAAAAAAGAGGAAAACTTCTGCTTCAGCCATCTCTGTTGTGCCGAAGGGAAAAAAGATCAAGGTTCCAACGCATCGGCCACAATATATTGTAACGGCCGTAGTGCCTGAATTTGGTGAAGGGACCTCTTCCACTGCCGAAGCGAAACAAGCTGCTCCCGCCGTTCGGAGCGCTAAAGGATCAACTGTAGTGCCGAAGGTTCCTATAGTCGGGTCAGCCGAAGCCAAAGATGGTGTGGCCAAAGAGCCAGAGTTGGAAAAAAATAATAGTGTTGCCAAAGAGCCCACCGGTAGAGGCAGAACTGCCGAAGGTGACAAAGGCTCCCGCCATAACTCCCAAGAGGAGGACAATTGCCAACATGCTAGACACTGTCATGGAAACCACAAAGGCATTAACTCCTGCCCCCGTGAAGAAAGTTGTCGAAGCCGCTGCAGCCCAGGCTGAAGCCAAAGCTAGGCCTTCAGTGCCTACTGAGACGAAACCTGCCGCAACTAAGGATAAGGCTGAGCAAGAATCTCCCAATGCCGGCATAGCAGCGGAGCGGGATATGACAGAAAAAGCTGAATCTCTTGCTCCCGAAGCACCGTCCGAAGATATTGACTATATTATTTGACATGCTTCGGGGAAAAGATTATCCGAAGAAGAAATTTTAGAGGCCAAACACTATGCTCGGGATCTAAAATATCTGAAGGGGGCCTTAGTGTTTAATGGCACGGACGAAGATGATTTCCTGTACTGTCTCCTGGATAACAAAGAGACATCCGTCTGCCGGGAGATGGCCAAAAGTATGGGATTTCTGAAACTCGAAGCTGGCCTCTCTGTCATGTCAAAGGATGACCTTGCGGACAGTCTTGCATACAACAGTATGAAGGTACAGAAGCTGTGAACTTTAAAGTTTATGGTCTTGAAAAATGAAGTCTTTCATTCTCATGCTAATCCTTTCTTTTTTTCTTGTAGGGCTTAATTCTTAGCAATGCCCTGAGGGCGCAAAAGAATGCAGAAGACGAAAGCTGCACTATAGCTCTCGGCAACCTTCGATCAGAAGTAATTAGGCTGAGAAATGAAGCCTTGGAGAAGGACAAGATTCTAATTTCATTGGTGAGTAAAGTGAAGGAAGATGAAGCGCAATACAACGCTCAGGCCGAAGCTCATAAAGCGAAGGTTGAAGACCTTCAGAAAAAGCTCGCCGAAGCTAATGAGAACTTTGCACTTGCAAAAGCCAGTGAAGAAATTAGTGAATGGTCAAAAACTAGGCTAGATATAAATGTTGAGGAGCTTCACGAATCCAAGGAAAGGTGCTTCGAAAAATCCTTGGAATGATTGACCTCAGGTCGAGCTATCATCAGATCTGTATTCGACCCGAAGATATACCCAAGACCGCATTTACTATGCGGTATGGATTGTTTGAATATTTGGTTATGTCCTTCGGATTGACAAATGCTCCATCCCACTTCACGTATCTAATGAACTCGGTGTTTATGCCCGAGTTGGATAAATTTGTGGTGGTCTTCATTGATGATATCTTGATCTATTCCAAGAATGAAGAGGAGCATGCTAAACATTTACGGATCGTGTTAACGCGCTTAAGGGAACACCAATTATATGCTAAATTCAGCAAATGCGCATTTTGGTTGGAGGAAATCCATTTTTTGGGACATATATTGTCTGCAAACGGGATTGCGGTTGACCCCAGCAAGGTCAAGGATATTCTAGAGTGGAAATCGCCAACCACTGTACACCAAGTTCGAAGTTTCCTTGGGCTGGCTGGCTATTACCACAGATTTATTCCTGATTTCTCCAAGATTGTAAAACCAATCACAAGTTTGTTGAAGAATGATACAAAATTTAACTGGTCCTCAAGATGCAACGAAGCCTTCGAGCAACTGAAGGTATTATTGACCACTGCTCCGGTATTGGCTCAACCAGACATTGAAAAGCCCTTTGATGTGTATTGTGACGCATCGGGCAGTGGTCTCAGATGTGTCTTAATGCAGGAGGGCCGAGTCATAGCATATGCTTCAAGACAGTTGCGCCGGCATGAGGAGCATTATCCAACTCATGACTTGGAATTAGCTGCTGTGGTTCATGCCCTTAAAATATGGCGTCACTATCTGCTGGGAAATATCTGCCATATATATATAGATCATAAAAGTTTGAAATATATTTTTACCCAGTCAGAACTAAACATGAGGCAGAGGAGGTGGCTTGAGCTGATTAAGGATTATGATTTAGAAATCCACTATCACCCAAGAAAGGCCAACATGGTGGCAGATGCACTAAGTTGCTAGGCTTCCTGCCATTGTCTTACAGTAAGGACTCCGGACACCACATTGTGTCAAGAAATGGAGAAATTAAATCTGGGAATGATACAACATGGAATTTCGACCCAATTGAAGCTTGAGTCACTTCTTCGGCAAAAGATTATTCATTATTGATGCTCAAAGAAATGACAAGGGTATGAAACATATTCATGAGAAAATAGAGCCGGCAAAGCAAATTGTTTCAGAAGGGATGATCAAGGCATAGTATGGTTTAATGATCGCATAGTTGTGCCTAAAATGATGAAGTCCGCCAGTAAATTTTGGATGAAGCTCATCTTAGTCGATATTCCATTCATCCCGGAAGCACTAAAATGTATAAAGATTTAAAGCAACATTATTGGTGGACAAAAATGAAGATTGAAATTGCACTCTATGCGGCGAGATGTGACACATGTAGATGTGTCAAAGCAATACATATGAAGACTGCTGGTCCACTGCAATCTTTGCCCATCCCAACATGGAAATGGGAGGACATTAGCATGGACTTCATTGTGGGATTACCCGGGACAGCAAAAGGATTTGATTCTATCTAGATTATAATTGATCGACTTACAAAAATAACCCATTTTCTACCGGTCAAAAGACATCTTATCTGGTCCTCACCTATGCCCAGGTATATATTGCCCGTATTATCAGTTTGCACGAAATTCCAAAAACCATAGTGTCGGACCGCGGACCGCAATTTGTATCCAAGTTTTGGGAAGAACTACATATGTCCCTGGGTACTAAGTTGCTCCACAGTTCGGCATATCATCCTCAAACAAGTGGACAGACTGAGAGAGTGAATCAAATAATTGAAGACATGTTGTGGGCATGCGTTCTGGAATTCCCACAAAAATGGGATGAATCTTTACCATTTGCAGAGTTTTCTTATAACAATAGTTATCAAGAAAGTGTTAAGATGGCACCATTTGAAGCATTGTATGGGCGACAGTGTTGTACCCCATTGAATTGCTCTAAACCAAGAGAAAGTTGGTTTTTCTGGCTTGACCTGGTTAAAGAAATGGAAGAAAAGGTTCAACGAATCATACATAACTTGAGAGAAGCACAAGCTCGACAAAAGAGTTATGCAGACAAACGACGCCAACCCTTGTACTTTCAAGTCAAAGATTATGTGTACCTGAAAGTATCACCAATGAAGGGTGTAACACATTTCGGTGTAAAAGGAAAGCTTGCACCCCGATACATTGGTCCGTTTCCTATTCTTGAAAGATGTGGACCAGTGGCGTACCGACTCCAATTACCCAAAACATTGTCTGTAGTGCACAATGTGTTCCATGTATCCCAATTGAAGAAGTGTCTTCGGGTTCTAGATCGAACCATTGATGTGGTAGATGTTACCTTGGAACCAGACTTAACATATTCAGAACATCCCATTCGAGTCCTGGATCAAAAGGACAGGGTCACCCGAAGGAGAACTCTTAAATTCTATAAGATACAATGGAACCAACATACTGAAGATGAAGCTACCTAGGATACTCAAGACTTCTTGGAAAATATTTTTCCTAGGTTTTTAGCTTCATGTAACTTGTGAGATATGTACATTTGTTTGTAAAGATGGAATAGACCCCATACCACCCCCTGCTTTGTAAGACAGTTAAGGAAATAAAAATGTGACATGTTTCCTTTTCCACTACTTGCCCTAGGACTTCAAATCTCGGGCCGAGATTCTTTTATGGGGGGAAGGATGTAACACCTCTGGTGTTACTATCACTAAAACTTGAGCATAACATCATGAGCATTGGCATATCATGTGTATGTTACACCTAGAGTGCATTCACTAGGCAAAAATTTCAAATAAGATGTAATGATGTGATTTGATGTGTGATTAACCCTAGATCATGGCTTATGGATGCGAGTGAGGCCCAAATAAGTTAAGACCTCAAAACCTTGTGGAATACTCATAAGATCTTAAAATTTATGAACTTTAGTGGCACAAAAACCCTAGAGAATTCAAAACCCTAAAAAGACCCCTAGAAGATCCTAAATTGGAACCCTAGGGGGTAACTATAAATTCTAGGCACTTTTGGACCAAAGTGCAAATATAAAAGTAAAAGAGCACCTCAAACCCACTATTTTTCATATTGGAGGGTTTACAAGTGGAATAGTGGAATTTGGACCTATTTGCAAAAAGCACCACATAAACCATATATCCCTAAGTCTGAAATCTAGTAAATATGGTCAACTTTGGAGCTTTATATCTCCAAATCTACAAGAGTTTTGCTTGAGGTCAATACATCAAATCTGCATAGCTAAAATAGGAGTACAACTTTTCTTAAGTGATTAAACCTTGATGTCATACAAAATTTGGAGATAAATAGACCTAACATCTGGCTGTCAGTCAACTCAGAGTCTGAATTTTTACTGACAATGACTTGGGATGAACTTTGGGAGCTCTTTTGAGAATGATCCAGTGAGTATCTGAGTGTGGTTACTATAGCAAGATCAAAGTTTAATTATATATCAACAACTTTGTCACAGGAGGATAAACAAGTTATCACATAAAAATTTGAGATCTAGGCCCTGAAACTTGCTCTGTCAGACGCTCTGATGGTGATCACCATGGTATAATGACTGAATAAGATCACAGGTTCAGCCCCCCTCACCGCCGGTGACCTCGCGACCAGATTCGCGTCGGCGTCACGATTTACGCCCGGTCGAACGCGGATAACGATCCTCGGTGAAAAATCGGGTGCTGGGGATGAGCTTGGGACACTGTTCTGCCCTGGCCGCCGTACCCACTTGTCTCACGGCGATCCAGATAACCTCGCCGGAATTGGCCGCGTGCCGCTCGGGTGCCACGTGCCTAAACACTGTGCTTCATCGTAGTGACTCGCCTTAGCTTGTCCGGTCATCGCTGGTGGTCTTGCCACGGTAACCCTGTACCAGTAACTCTCCCCCTCTCCGGCCGCCAGCACGCCACCACAAAAATGGACGCCACCGCCCTTGGAACCTATAAAACTTAGTAATCACACACCCAACGCACCAGCCTGTGCCTCAGATTGTCCACCAGAGCGCTCCAATTTTTAAGTCCCCCCAAATCAGTCAAAACTCCGTCGTGAGTGAGGTCACCGTGGCTAGCTCTTTGCAGGTCCATTCACAACCTCCTTGCTCTCGTTTCAATACCCCTGTGTGCTGTAGATACTCATCGGCCCAACCAATTGAACTAAACCTGGGTAGATCACCAGGAACACTCTGAATTGTCCTCGGTTTGCGCCGTCACCGTGGACAGAGTGATTGTGAGCCAGAACCTTGCAATTGAGTGAGGAATTAGTGTCGCCAAGGGTAGAATTAGGTATTGAGCAATGGAGAAGCATAGTCGTTGCGTTTTCTGGCCGGTCTTGGCTCGCCAGAGCCATTGCTCCGCCACCGTGGTCAGGGATCTCAAGTTGCGAAGAAACAGAAAAGGGAGGGACCTTGATGCAAATGTCAGTGACATAGCGGAATAGTGCGTAGGACTCCTTATTAGTTATTTAAGAGACTAGGGTCCTCTGTGCAAAGCCAACCTCGTGGGTGCGTTTTGCCTGTCGTGGGCCGGCTCGGGCTTAGATTAAGCCCGTCACTGTTTATGATTTTCCTTTTTCTTTTTCTACCAGAATTAGGAAATCCATAGAAAATTATTGAAAAATGATAAAAAGATGAGACCAATTTTGTTGGACTCCTAAATTTCTCTAGTATTTAATAAAAATAGTTCCAAGATTTTTAGCCTAAACCAAGAATTATTTGGTATTTAAGAAGGCCAAAACCTAGTCTCTTGGAATTTTAGAAATTATTTAATAACTCCAAAAAAATCAACAAACATTATGGATAAGCCTAATATGATATTTAGATCCCATGAGTGAAGTTTGACTTGCTTTGAACATTGTTTGATGCCTAAACCAAAAACCCTAGCTCCTTAGGGTAAAAGTGTCTAACCCTACTAGGATATTGACCTAGAAGACCATAGTTTCCCTCGTACACAATGATGGAAAGTTGTATTCAAGATACAACTTAGTGTATATTTTCTATTATTGCATTTTCATAAGCATTACATGAGCATTCATGGTTATATATGGTTATGTATAGAGAACGAGGAAGAAATAACTGTTGAAGTAGAGGAGACTGCTCCATCAACAGAAAATCCACCTACCGAGAACTGTTTTTACTTTGACATATGTGGAACAGAGCCTGACTCTCCTACAACACAAGGCAAGCCCCGGTGCATTTGCCACCTCCTTGCTGTTTTGAACTCTTTATCACTTGAATGATGTATTAATGGTGTGTTTGGTTTGTGGAGTCACTCTATGCTTTATGAAGTGATGCATCATAAGTTCATTCCATCAATTTTGGTGGAATCAACCCACTCCTCATGTATATACTAATTATTAGCTTATGAGGAATGGAGTGCTGATGGATCAACCCATTCTATTCCACAAACCAAATAAAAAAGTGAGGAGTGAGAAGAAGATGGATCACTTCATTCCTTAAACCAAACACCCTCTAAGTGATAGGAGTTGTGTGTTAAACCAACTGCTGCATTTCCTTCCTTGGAACTACTTACCATTCCTTGATTACCTATTTTATTAAAAGGTTTTCTGATGCTTAGTCCTGCTTTAGAAAAAACAAATGTTTTCTTTTAAAACAAAAGGTGATGCTTCATAGTGGATGAGATGTTTTCAAAAATAAAACTTGATGGTGGATCCATCATGGCCGTGATGGATTCAACATCGGAAAAGATGTACCTCTGCCAGGTACCAAACTTTGGGTTGAAAATAATAAAGCTGAGACCGGGCGGTTGACTTGCACAAGAAGAGAGTCTCAGTGTAGTGTCTTCGTTTGAGTCGATTAAGGACCGTCTCGATGTGGGCCTGATGATCGAGGACCTTTTAACTGGTCACATGCCTCATCATGGGTAAGCTTTACCTCAGGCACACTAATACTAGAAAGGCCAACACACAATGGGAGTGGAGGGATGGCGAGAGTAGCATGTACCCTCCGTGGCAAGAGGCTGGACGGTGGTGTATCTGTGCTCTCGGTTGGCGTGAACCCAGTCTGGTCTTAAGAACCCCGGTGGCGAGTTGACATATGCAAGGGTTAAGTGCTACATATGTCGTGTGATTGGAGATCCTCAGCTGAGTATTAATCGATTCGGATCGCCGTTACTTCTCGAACATGAAGACTTGGTCACTGACTTACACGTAGCATTCGAGTGAATAAAAAGGGTTGATAAAAAGATGGCTAGTGCAGGTCAAGTGCTTGAACTAGGGTAGAAGGAACTCTAGATTCAGTTAATGACTTAACTTGCTAATAAAACTTGATTTTAAGGATCCACTTTTAGTAAGCATTTTTGCAAACAGAGTCTTTGCTACTTGATCAGCCTCACCTTGACTCCCTTAAGCTAGCATATCCTTGAGAGTCTTTTATTTTGATGGGTAAGACTTGCGAAAGTACACTCCATACTCAGGGTTTTCGAACCCATGTTGTTGTAGGTGAGGAAACAATAGACTTTTGCTGTTTTTGCACTAAGGTGGTGCCCGAAGAAGAACCTAAGCAGTGAAGCCACAGGAGGATGTTGGCCTCCCACTTGAAAAACAATATACTTTTGTGCAAGAGGGATTTTTGCCTCCTAAGTCTGTAATAATAATACTTATGCACTCATATACCCTGGTTTTGTAATAACTATAACTCTCTCTCTATATTTTGATGAATGTAAATTAAGTTATTGTAAATCGTTTCTGCTTATTCGTTCCTCCGATGTGTTGTAATATCTGCATGACGGGTGAAACGCTCTTGGGCAAGGAAAAGGATACAGATACCGAACTTGTCGAGTGATTATGTGCATCTACAGGGTTGTCCAAGGTCCGTTGGACAAGGACAACTGTAGGTGGGCCTAATTACTTGGGAGGTTCCGTCACAGCGGAGCTCCCTGCACGCGTGGGCAGAGCGAGAGAGAGGGCGAGAGGGTTTGGTAGAGGGTGCAAATGAGCGAGGGGAGGTGGGTGAGCAGGGCGCGGGCGCTGGGACGTGGCCAGAGAACGCGCGGACATGGGCGCGTCCACAACGGGGAGATCGTGGGCGAGAGGTTAGGGACGGCTGACAGGTGGGGACGGTGGGGCAGAGAGAGAGCAGGCGCGGGGGAAGAGAACGATGCCGACAGCTCAGCCCCACAGAGCAGCGAGAGAGCGAGGGAGGGATCACGCTCGGTTTTGCGCCGACAGGTGGGGCAGCCTATCAGGTACCGAGAGCACGCGGGCGCGCGGGGGCTGGGCTTAGTGGGCCGGTTTGGGCTGAAATAGGTTTTTCCTTTTTCCAGGGATTTTCCAATTGCTTTTCTATTTATTTTCTCTAGAGTTTTCAATTCAAATTCAAATCAAGTTTCAAATTCAAACCAATCAAATATGTGCAACAATTCAAAGAATATTTAGGCTCAATATGATGCAACATTCCATGACTCATATGCTTTTGGCAAAATAAAATAAATAATCCTTCACTAATTCAACTAACCCTAAATAAAAGAAAAAGAGAGGGAGAAAACTAGAGAAAGAGAAACTAGAGTGAGATATTGAAGAATAACATCTGAATTTGGATGATCATAAGAAAGAAATTTTATACCCCCAAATTCAGGGTGTTACATGTTCCCTGATGGGTATGCAGCTAACCTGAGTTGGGGGTGAACTTATCTACTATGAGAGTATTAGGGATGAAGAGTCATGACTTCCACATATGGATTGAACGGATTCTTCATGCGATGGTTCGAGGCTATGTCCTGGAGTATGTCTGGCTAGCGCTTACAGAGTTGAGCTATTTCTTCCGTCAGCTTTGTGCAAAAGAGTTATCTCGGATCGTGGTTGCAGACTTGGAAAGATTGGCACCCGTGTTACTGTGTAAGCTTGATAAGATATTTCCACCTGGCTTCTTCAATCCAATGTAGCATTTGATTCTTCATCTCCCCTATGAGGCACGAATAGGGGGGGGCGTGCAGGGACGTTGGAGCTATCCAATCGAGAGATGTCTAAAGACTATTCGAAAGAAATGTAGAAATAAATGCAAAATCGAGGCTTCCATTGCAGAGGCATACATTCTAGAGGAGGTGTCAAACTTCACAACAACTTATTATGGTGACAAACTGCCGAGTGTGCATAATCCACCCCCTTGTTTCAACGATGGCAGCAATGAATCGAACCTTAGCATATTTCGAGGCCAACTCAGAAGCGCAAGTGGCTCGACCACCAAGACCGTGACACATGAAGAGTGGCAACATATAATGCTATATGTATTGACCAACCTTGAAGAGGTGACGCCATACATGGAACAATTTCTTCATGAATTCTAGCGTCGATCAATGGACCCCACTTCACAGGAATATGACACTCTTCTTAGAAAGGGTGCGAGAAATGGATTGCCCGATTTCATTTCCTAGTTCAAACGTAAGGTACGTGCTTAGTTTGTCAAAGAGATCTGTCTATGAACTCAATTTAGCGTCTTTTAACTTGCGAATACTTGCAGGGCCAAAGAGATCCGTTTATGAGTGCCGAGTTGAGACAAGTAGCCAATGGCTTTGCTTATAGGGTCAAGAAATATTCTGGGTATGACATCAATGGATACCGTTTTCGCACAACAAACTACGACCAAAGTCGGCCCAATCAGAAAACAACGTGTTCTGGAGTCTTTACTCCCGGCCTTGACGATGTCGATTATTTTGGACGAATCGAAGAAATATATGAACTCAATTTTTATGGTTCCAAACCTCTTACTCCAATGATATTCAAATGTCATTGGTTTGACCCTCAAGTGATGAGACGAATACATTCTAATCTTGGGATAGTCGAAATTCGACAAGATTCCACCTTACCAGGAGACAATATCTATATCGTGGCCCAACAGGCCACACAAGTGTATTATCTCCCATATGCGTGCCAAACGAAAGAACATCTTAAGGGTTGGGATGTTGTGTATAAGGTATCGTCGCACTGGAGATTACCTGTTCCTAACGATGAAGATTATAACTTAGACCCGGACACATATGATGGAGAGTTCTTCCAAGAAGATGCGCTAGAAGGGCGATTTGAGATAGACTTAACCGAAGCTATCGGAATGGACATAGATATTGAAATGGTTGTTGATGAGAAGGATGATGAGGTGCAAAATGATAATGACTTAGTAATCCTTGAATGCAATGACATTAATGACGAACTTGGGACTTCAGATGGTGTTGACTATGAAATGGTTGATAGTGATGATGAGAGTTATGATCCGGCTAACCCGACACATATAAAGATTATTTTTAATCGATGTAATGCTATATGACATTTTATTTCGCACCTGTTTCTAAATACATCTTTTTATATGTGCTTATTAATTTGTTTACTCTTAATTGCATACTCCATTACTCTCCGTCCCATTAGGCAAACCACCGACGTTTGACGGTGAAGATTATTCTAGGTGGAGTGATATGATGAGATATCACCTAACCTCACTCCACAAAAGCATATGGGATGTTGTTGAGTTTGGTGTACAGGTACCATCCGTAGGGGATGAAGATTATGATGAGGATGAGGTGGCCCAAATTGTGCACTTCAACTCCCAAGCCACCACTATACTCCTCACCTCTCTAAGTCGAGAGGAGTATAACAAGGTGCAAGGATTGAAGAGCGCCAAGTAAATTTGGGACATACTCAAGACCGCGCATGAAGGAGACGAGGTGACAAAAATCACCAAGCGGGAGACGATCGAGGGGGAGCTAGGTCGCTTTCGGCTTCGCCAAGGGGAGGAGCCACAAGAGATGTACAACCGGCTCAAGACCTTGGTGAACCAAGTGCGCAACCTCGGGAGCACCAAATGGGATGACCATGAAATGGTCAAGGTTATTCTTAGATCACTCGTTTTTCTTAACCCTACTCAAGTTCAATTAATACGTGGTGATCCTAGATACACACTAATGACTCCCGAGGAAGTGATAGGAAAATTTGTGATCTTTGAATTGATGATCAAAGGCTCAAAGAAAATCATCGAGCAAGATGCCTCCTCCACGCCCGAAGCACAACCGGTCGCATTCAAGGTGACGGAGGAAAAGAAGGAAGAGTCTACATCAAGTAGACTCCCCATCGACGCCTCCAAGCTCGACAACGAGGAAATGGCGCTCATCATCAAGAGTTTCCGCCAAATCCTCAAGCAAAGGAGGGGGAAGGAATACAAATCCCGCTCCAAGAAAGTGTGCTACAAGTGTGGTAAGCCCGGTCACTTTATTGCAAAATGTCCATTATCAAGTGACAGTGACAGGGATAACGACAAGAAGGGCAAGAGGAGAGAAAAGAAGAGGTACCACAAGAAGAGAGGCGGCGATGCCCATGTGTGCCGCGAGTGGAACTCCGATGAGAGCTCCACCGACTCCTCCTCCGACGAGGACGCCGCCAACATCGCCGTCACCAAAGGACTCCTCTTCACCAACGTCAGCCACAAGTGCCTCATGGCAAAGGACGGCAAAAGGAAGAAGGTAAAATCAAAATCCTCCACTAAATATGCATCCTCTAGTGATGAAGATCATTCTAGTTATGAGGAAGATAATTTGCGTACTCTTTTTGCCAATCTTAACATGGAACAAAAGGAAAAATTAAATGAACTAATTAGTGCTATTCATGAGAAGGATGAACTCTTGGACACTCAAGATGACTTCCTAATTAAGGAAAACAAGAAACATGTTAAGGTTAAAAATGCTTATGCTCTGGAAGTAGAAAAATGTGAAAAACTATCTAGTGAGCTAAGCACTTGCCATGATGTTATTGTCAACCTTAGAAATGAGAATGCTAGTTTAATTGCTAAGGTTGACTCAAATGTATGTGATGATTCAATTTCCAATCTTAGAGATCATAATGTTAGTTTACTTGCCAAGATTGAAGAATTGAATGTCTCTCTTGCTAGCCTTAAGATTGAAAATGAAAAAATTAATTGCTAAGGCTAAAGACTTAGATGTTTGCAATGCTTCCATTTCCAATCATAGAAGTGAAAATGACATTTTACATGCTAAGATTGTTGAACTAAAATCTTGCAAACCCTCTACATCTACTATTGAGCATGTTTCCGTTTGCACTAGATGTAGAGACATTAATGTTGATGCTATTCATAATCACCTAGCTTTAATTAAGAAACAAAATGATCACATAGCTCAACTTAATGCCAAAATTAATGAGCATGACTTAGAAAATGAAAAATTTAAATTTGCTAGAAGCATGCTCTATAGTGGGAGACGCCCTGGCATCAAGGATGGCATTGGCTTCCAAAAGGGAGACAATGCCAAACTTAATGCCCCGCCTAAAAGATTGTCTAACTTTGTTAAGGGCAAGGCTCCCATGCCTCAGGATAACGAGGGTTACATTTTGTACCCTGTCGGTTATCCCGAGCACAAGATTAGGAGAATTCACTCTAGGAAGTCTCACTCTGGCCCTAATCATGCTTTTATGTATAAGGGTGAGACACCTAGCTCTAGGCAATCAACCCGTGCAAAATTGCCTAAGAAGAAAACTCCTAATGCATCAAATGATTCTAACATTTCATTTAAGACTTTTGATGCATCTTATGTTTTAACTAACAAATCCGGCAAGGTAGTTGCCAAGTATGTTGGGGGCAAACACAAGGGGTCAAAGACTTGTGTTTGGGTACCCAAAGTTCTTGTATCTAATGTCAAAGGACCCAAAACCGTTTGGGTACCTAAAATCAAGAACTAAATTTGTTTTGTAGGTTTATGCATCCGAGGGCTCAAGTTGGATCATCGATAGCGGGTGCACAAACCACATGACAGGGGAGAAGAAGATGTTCTCCTCCTACGAGAAAAACCAAGATCCCCAACGAGCTAGCACATTCGAGGATGGGAATCAAGGTTTGGTCAAAGGATTGGGTAAAATAGCTATATCACCTGACCATTCCATTTCCAATGTTTTTCTTGTAGATTCTTTAGATTACAACTTGCTTTCTGTTTCACAATTATGTAAAATGGGCTACAACTGTCTTTTTACGGATATAGGTGTTACTGTCTTTAGAAGAAGTGATGATTCAGTAGCATTTAAGGGAGTGTTAGAGGGTCAGCTATACTTAGTAGATTTTGATAGAGCTGAACTCGACACTTGCTTAATTGCTAAGACTAACATGGGTTGGCTCTGGCATCGCCGACTAGCACATGTTGGAATGAAGAATCTTCACAAGCTTCTAAAGGGAGAACACATTTTGGGACTAACAAATGTTCATTTTGAGAAAGACAGAATTTGTAGCGCATGTCAGGCAGGGAAGCAAGTTGGTGTTCATCCACACAAGAACATCATGACGACTGATAGGCCACTCGAGCTCCTACACATGGATCTATTCGGCCCGATTGCTTACATAAGCATCGGCTGGAGTAAGTACTGTCTAGTTATTGTGGATGATTATTCTCGCTTCCCTTGGGTATTCTTTTTGCAGGAAAAATCACAAACCCAAGAAACCTTAAAGGGATTCTTGAGACGGGCTCAAAATGAGTTCAACTTAAGGATCAAGAAAATTAGAAGCGACAACGAGACGAAGTTCAAGAACTCACAAATCGAAGGCTTCCTTGAGGAGGAGGGCATCAAGCATGAGTTCTCTTCTCCCTACACCCCACAACAAAATGGTGTAGTGGAGAGGAAGAATAGAACTCTATTGGGCATGGCAAGGACCATGCTTGATGAGTACAAGACTTCGGATCAGTTTTGGGCCGAGGTGGTCAACACCGCCTGCTACGCCATCAACCGGTTGTATCTACACCGAATCCTCAAGAAGACATCATACGAACTCCTAACTGGTAAAAAGCCCAATGTTTCATATTTTAGAGTCTTTGGTAGCAAATGTTTTATTCTTGTTAAAAGAGGTAGAAAATCCAAATTTGCTCCTAAGGCTGTAGAAGGCATTTTACTAGGATATGATTCAAACACAAGGGCATATAGAGTCTTTAACAAGTCCTCTGGACTAGTTGAAGTTTCTTGTGACATTGTGTTTGATGAGACTAACGGCTCTCAAGTAGAGCAAGTTGATCTTGATGAGCTAGATGATGAAGAGGCTCTATGTGTCGCGCTAAGGAACATGTCCATTAGGGATGTGTGTCCTAAGGAATCCGAAGAGCCTCCACATGCACAAGATCAACCATCTTCCTCCATGCAAGCATCTCCACCAACTCAAGATGAGGATGAGGCTCAAAATGATGAAGGAGAAGATCAAGAAGTTGAGCCACCTCAAGAGGAGAGCAGTGATCAAGGGGGAGATGCCCATGATCAAGATGAGGAAGATAAACAAGTTCCAAGAATGCCACACCCAAGAGTCCACCAAGCAATCCAACGAGATCACCCCGTGAACACCATCCTTGGCAATATTCAAAAGGGGGTAACTACTCGATCTCGTGTTGCTCATTTTTGTGAACATTACTCTTTTGTTTCCTCTATTGAGCCACACAGGATAGAGGAAGCACTTCAAGATTCGGATTGGGTGGTGGCGATGCAAGAGGAGCTCAACAATTTCACAAGGAATGAGGTATGGCATTTATTTCCACGTCCTAACCAAAATGTTGTAGGAACCAAGTGGGTCTTCCGCAACAAGCAAGATGAGCATGGTGTGGTGACAAGGAACAAAGCCCAACTTGTAGCCAAGGGATATTCACAAGTCGAAGGTTTGGATTTCGGTGAAACCTATGCACCCGTAGCTAGGCTTGAGTCAATTCGTATATTACTTGCCTATGCTACTTACCATGGTTTCAAGCTTTACCAAATGGACGTGAAGAGTGCCTTCCTCAATGGACCAATCAAGGAGGAGGTCTATGTTGAGCAACCTCCTGGCTTTGAAGATAGTGAGTACTCTAACCATGTATATAAACTCTCTAAGGCTCTTTATGGGCTCAAGCAAGCCCCAAGAGCATGGTATGAATGCCTAAGAGATTTCCTTATCACTAATGGCTTCAAAGTTGGAAATGCCGATCCTACTCTATTTACTAAAACTCTTGAAAATGATTTGTTTGTATGCCAAATTTATGTTGATGATATTATATTTGGGTCTACTAACAAATCTACATGTGAAGAATTTAGTAGGATCATGACACAGAAATTCGAGATGTCTATGATGGGGGAGTTGAAGTACTTCTTAGGATTTCAAGTGAAGCAACTCCAAGAGGGCACCTTCATTAGCCAAATGAAGTATATTCAAGACATTTTAAACAAGTTTGGGATGAAGGATGCCAAGCCCATCAAGACACCCATGGGAACCAATGGGCATCTCGACCTCGACACGAGAGGTAAATCCGTAGATCAAAAGGTATACCGGTCGATGATAGGTTCTTTGCTCTATTTATGTGCCTCACGACCGGACATTATGCTTTCCGTATGCATATGTGCAAGATTCCAAGCCAACCCTAAGGAAACTCACCTTAGGGCCATAAAACGAATCTTGAGATATTTAGTTTATACTCCTAAGTTTGGGCTTTGGTATCCTAGGGGATCCACATTCGATTTAATTGGTTATTCGGATGCCGATTGGGCGGGGTGTAAAATTAATAGAAAGAGCACATCGGGGACTTGCCAGTTCTTGGGAAGGTCTCTGGTGTCGTGGGCTTCAAAGAAGCAAAATTCTGTAGCTCTTTCTACCGCCGAAGCCGAGTATATTGCCGCAGGCCATTGTTGCGCGCAATTGCTTTGGATGAGACAAACCCTTAGGGACTATGGTTACAAATTAACCAAAGTCCCTCTTCTATGTGATAATGAGAGTGCAATCCGCATGGCGGATAATCCCGTTGAGCATAGCCGCACTAAACACATAGCCATTCGGTATCATTTTCTAAGGGATCACCAACAAAAGGGGGATATCGAGATTGCCTATATTAACACCAAAAAACAATTAGCCGATATCTTTACCAAGCCACTAGATGAACAAACATTTAACAAACTTAGGCATGAGCTAAATATTCTTGATTCTCGGAATTTCTTTTGATATTTTGCACACATAGCTCATTGATATACCTTTTGATCATATCTCTTTCATGTGCTATGACTAATGAGTTTTCAAGTGTATTTCAAACTAAGTCATAGATTGAAAGGGAATTGGAGTCTTCGGCGAAGACAAAGGAGTCCACTCCACTCCATCAAATTACTCATCCTTCGTCGTCGCTCCGAGCCGCTCTCCAACTTTGGTATAATCTTCACTCATATGTTATTTACCATAGGGAGAGAAAGTAAAAAGGGCTTATATTTCACTCTAGTATCCGTTTTTGGCGATTCATGCCAAAGGGGAGAAAGTATTAGCCCAAAGCAAAAGGACCGCACCACCACCAATTTTCAAAAATTTGAGTTAAGAAAAGATTTTTCAATTGGTGATTTTTCAATCGGTATCTTATTTTTGATAGAATTTCAAATTGGTACAACCCTTTCAAAACTAATATCCAAAACCCTCTTGAACACTAAGAGGAGGATTTGATTGAGGGGGAGTTTTGTTTAGTCAAAGGAAAAGCATTTGAAACAGGGGGAGAAAATTTCAAATCTTGAAAATGCTTCTTAAAATCTTATTCATTTACCTTTGACTATTTGCAAAAGGACTTTGAAAAGAACTTACAAAAGAATTTACAAAAACAAAACATGTGGTGCAAGGGTGGTCCAAAATGTTAAAAATAAAGAAACAATCGATGCATATCTTAAGAGAATATTTATTGGTTCAATTCTAAGTAATCTTTGCACTTACATTATGCAAACTAGTTCAATTATGCACTTCTATATTTGCTTTGGTTTGTGTTGGCATCAATCACCAAAAAGGGGGAGACTGAAAGGGAAATAGGCTTACACCTTTTCCTAAATTGATTTTGGTGGTTGAAATGCCCAACACAAATAATTGGACTAACTAGTTTGCTCTAGATTATGAGTTCTACAGGTACCAAAGGTTCACAACAAACCAATAAAAAGACTGAGAAAGGATTCAAATATTGAGAGCTAAAGTCAGCCAAAGTGTGCCCTGGTCTGGCGCACCGGACTGACCGGTGCACCACCGGACAGTGTCCGGTGCACCAGGGACTCCAACTCCGAACTACTAACCTTCGGGAATTCTCGAGGCCGCTCCGCTATAATTCACCGGACTGTCCGGTGTAGCACCGGACATTGTCCGGTGGCGCACCGGACTGTCCGGTGGCGCACCGGACTGTCCGGTGTAGCACCGGACAGTGTCCGGTGGCGCACCGGACTGTCCGGTGTGCCAGCGGAGCAACGGCTACTTCGCGCCAACGGTCGTCTGCGGAAGGCATTAAATGCGCTACAGTGCGCGCCAGAGTCAGAGCAGAGCCAGATGGCGCACCGGACACTGAACAGTGTCTGTCCGGTGCACCACCGGACTGTCCGGTGGCCTAGAAGATAGAAGCTCCAACGGTCGGAATCCAACGACCAGGTGACGTGGCAGGCGCACCGGACTGTCCGGTGTGCCATGCGACAGCAGTCTTCACCAAACGGCTAGTTTGGTGGTTGGGGCTATAAAAACCCCCAACCACCCACCATTCATTGCATCCAAGTTTTCTGACTTCCAACACCTTACAAGAGCTACAACATTCAATACAAGACACTCCAAAGAGATCAAATCTTCTCCCAAGTCCAAAGACAACTTCAATAAATAGTGACTAGTGAGAGAGTGACTTGTGTTCATTTGAGCTCTTGCGCTTGGATTGCTTCTTTTTCTCATTCTTTCTTGTGATCAACTCAATTGTAACCGAGGAAAGAGACACCAATTGTGTGGTGGTCCTTGCGGGGACTTTGTGTCCCGTTTGATTGAGAAGAGAAGCTCACTCGGTCTAAGTAACCGTTTGAGAGAGGGAAAGGGTTGAAAGAGACCCGGTCTTTGTGACCACCTCAACGGGGAGTAGGTTTGCAAGAACCAAACCTTGGTAAAACAAATCCTTGTGTCTCACTCTTTATTTGAATGCGATTTGTTTTTCACCCTCTCTCTCGGACTCGTTCATATTTCTAACGCTAACCCGGCTTGTAGTTGTGCTTAAGTTTATAAATTTCAGATTCACCCTATTCACCCCCCTCTAGGCGACTTTCACCAGCAAAAGGAGATATCGAAGTGTTCTATATTAGCACCGAGAACCAGCTAGCCGATATCTTTACTAAGCCTTTAGATGAGAAAACCTTTTGCAGGCTGCGTAGTGAGCTAAATGTCTTAGATTCGCGTAACTTGGATTGATTTATAGCATACATGTATTTTATGCCTTTGATCAAGTTACTTTATGCATTTATGAGATTTGTTGTTTATTTATGGTGCTCAAGTTGTGCAAGGGATCCCCGGACCTCACAAGTCCATGTGTGAGTGATGCACATATTTAGGGGGAGAAGTGTTACAACTTGACCCTTTGAAGACTAACCTTTGTGTTTGAGTTTACTTAATGTAGTCTCTGAGGTAAATTGAAAGGGAAAGGTGAACTTGGACCATGCAAAGACTTCCACTGCACTCTGGTATTAGTGTACTCACCTCCAAGTTGATTCTTATACTTGTATTGCCTTTTTGCTCTTAATTGACATTTTTGGTGAGGCAATGGGGTTAATGGGCCAATAATAATCCCGTTTTGGTGCTTAATGCCAAAGGGGGAGAATTAAGGCCAAAGCAAATGGATCAACTAGCACTTATGAAATTTCAAAAAGAGTAGAGTTAGAAATTTTTGATTTGTCCAAAACACTCTTATTGCAAAATTTGGTCTCTTGTGGGGAGAATTTATGACTATGGGAAAAAGGGGGAGTTTTTGGCTCTTAATCAATTTTACTCTTGGATTATCTCTCTTTGTGCCCAAACAAGTGAGTTTGTTGTAGAGATAGGAAAATGAATTTGAATCGTAAAAACAAACCAAGTGGTGGCAAAGTATGATCCAAATATGCCAAATTAGAGTCAAAACAATTTGGTTCTCTTTTGCATTGATATTGCACTTCTTTTGTTGCTTTTGGATGTGTTGGCATAAATCACCAAAAAGGGGGAGATTGAAAGGGAAATGTGCCCATGGGCCATTTCTAAAGTGTTTTGGTGATTAAGTGCCCAACACATATTCTCTAAGTGTTAATTTGTGCCAAAGATTCAAGAAGTGCAAATCATGTGACAAGGTACGTTTCTAGACTTAGTACATTGATTTGGGTACTAATATATTGTGTCTAAATGCTAGAAACAGGAGAAAATAGATTGAAAAGAGTTGGCTGTGTACAGCAAATTGTTGTTCGGTCTGGGTGCACCGGACTGTCTGGTGGGGCACTGGATAGTGTCCGGTGCGCCAGACGAGTCCAAGGTGAACCAGCCGCTCTCGGGACTCGACGGCGGCGTACGGCTATAATTCATCGGACTATCCGGTGGTGCACCGGACTGTCCGGTGAGTCGTCCGCGGCGAAGTCATCGCTCTCGGGAAAAGTTCAACGGCGTACGGCTAAAATTCACCGGACTGTCCGGTGGTGCACCGGACTTTCCGGTGAGCCAACAGTCGACTGCGCAACGGTCGGCAGCGAAATCGGCGGGCGACATGTGACCCGCACCAACGGTCGGAAGGGGGCACCGGACTGTCCGGCGCCAAGGTGCAACGGTCGTCTGCGCCAGAAAAGGAAGGAGATCTGCACCGGACCGTCTACAGTGATTGTCCGGTGTCGCACCGGACTGTCCGGTGCGCCACCCGACAAGGCAAGATTAGCCTTCCAAGATTGTCTCCAACAGCTCCTAGCTGCCATGGGGCTATAAAACGGACCCCTAGGCGCATGGAGCAGCAACCCAGGCTTACAAGAAAGATCCTAAGACTCCAAGACTCCATTCTCACGTATTCGATTCTTTGAGATAGTGACTTGAGCTCCATTTGAGTTGAGAACTCCTTGTGTTGTGTTTTGAGCTCGAGTTGTGACTTGTGTGCTTGATTGTGCTCTCGTTTTGAGTCTTGTGTGTGTTGCTCTCCCCTCCCTTACTTCCGTGCTTCTTTGTGATCATCAATTGTAAGGGCGAGAGGCTCCAAGTTGTGGAGATTCCACGCAAACGGGAGAAAGTCTAAGAAAGAAGAACATCGTGGTATTCAAGTTGATCATTGGATCACTGGAAAGTGGTTGAGTGCAACCCTCGTCCATTGGGACACCACAACATGGAAGTAGGCAAGTATTACTTGGCCGAACCACGGGATAAACTCGCATGTCTCTTGTGATTGCTTTTCTGTGATTACTTGTGTATTCACAAGAGCTCGCTCCATAGCCACATGGTTCTATTGCACTAACATCTTTATAACCAAGATTGTGGCTATTAGTTGTTGAATTTTTACAGGATCACCTATTCACCCCCCCCCCTCTAGGTGCTCTCAGATACCCTGCATACTGGCACAGGTCATTGAAGGCCTGAGCGTACTGCAATACCGTGCGAGTTCCTTGATTGAGTGCCAGAAATTCATTCAACTTGCGATCAAGAATTCTAGCTGGGATATGGTGCCCTCTGAAAGCAGTCTTGAATTCCTCCCAAGGCACTTCACGATCAACGGGTACCATAGCACAGAAGTGGTCCCACCAAGTCCGAGCAGGGCCACGAAGCTGCTGCGCAGCGAAGCGAGTCTTGGTACCATCAGGGCAGTCTCCCGTGAGGAGGGGAAACTTGGACTCAACGACGCGAAGCCACACATCGGCATCCAACGGATCCTCTGCCTTGGTGAACAGGGGTGGCTGCGTACTAAGGAATTCCTGGTAGGTTGCCTCTGCCGGAGGTCGCTGCTGCTGGCCTCCACCATGCTGCTGGGGGTGGGGCTGGCACTGCAAGAGCTGTCGCAGAATCTCATTCTACTGGGCCATCAGCTCCAGCACTACGGGAGCTAGAGGAGGTGGGGGGGGGGAACCTACTCGTTATGCTCTCGACGCTGCCTAGCTGCCATATGAAAACAGAGATTGTCGCCATTGTTATCCCAACTCACAATTTCGAACGACATGCTATTATCTCATATGGAAGGAAAAATGCCATAATCATAATATTAGGTTCGAAATGAAGATAACATGGTTACAAACATCCCACAGATTTCAAAAGTTCTCAAAGATTACATCAATTAGGGGAATGTACCCGTAAGCCTAGTCCAAAATTTGTCATTAACTAAGCTCGCGTAGGTTTCTATCCGCCTAAAACGTCAAAGCGACTGATCAACCCTGAGTGGTGGAAGCGACACTGGATGCGGGTGAAGGGGGCATCGCGGAGGTAGTCCCATTGGCACCAGGGGCTGGTCCTAACTCCTCGGGAGCCTCTTCTCCCTCGCTTTCGACTTCATTGGCCTCCATCTCTAGGTGGTGCATGTCCAAGTGGTCATTAGCTTCTTCGAGTTCTCGCTGCACATCATGGAGCTGGTTCTCCAAGACATCAATAGTGTTGTCTCGGATATCCACCTGCTGCTCCAAGGTGGTAATGCGCTGGCTCAGCCTTTCCACCTGCAAATCCTTCTCCACCAACTCGGAGGACAAGTTGACCACAAAATCTTCTCGGCTGTCGAGGGTGAGCTTGGTGGTTTGAGCGATGTTAGCAAGATGTGCCATAGCGTCACTCTGCAGGGCCTGGAGGCGGTACAACGCACTCATGCACTAAACAGTGACCCTCCCAACCACGCCAGGATACATTGCCCACACATCTTTCACATGGCTCACATGGTTACACCACATGGGGTCATCCTTCTTCTCCGTTGGGAAGAGTCCCAAGGGGGGGTGCATCAGCATCTCCAGGGGATGGTAGCCACAGAAAGTCGTTAGAGTCTTCATGGCCGCCGCTTCAGTTGTGTCGTTCGTCCTTAATCCAATCGTCTCGGAGTCAAGAGAACGCCAACTCGGCTGAAGGGGATGAGCCTCCAAAGTCAGCCAGACTCGACAACGAGGTACCCGATGCTCCTCATACAACTGCACTGTGTACAAAGGGGGCATAGGGTAACCGGCGGAGTTAAACACTTCCCACAAGATGGAAGGAAAGCCATCGTGAGAAAGGAAGTCAGAGCTAAAACGAGTGTCTCCTCCACTGGCGGGGGTGGGTGAATTCATCTGTGGAAGGGTATCAGATGTAAAGATTATGGTGGAAGTAAGAAAATAAAAGAGCCTGGATGGTTTGAAAAGAAGCGGGTTAGCTCGAATTTTTACTTCTTTAGTTCTTAATCCTTCAAATTTTATAATGCATGCATGCTGAAAAATAACGGCTCCTCTCCGAAATAAAGGGTGCTTTTAGGGCATCCTTTAAAAACTAAGGACTGGCCCACAGGGCCTACTTACTTAGCCACCTATTTCCCCCTCTATTCCTAAGGCCTTTTGTCCTGGGTCTAGCGTTGTAGTCCTAACGATTCTTATCAGTTTCTAAGCATGTTTTAGATTTTGAAAATTGGTATTCATGGTTTATTTTCCTTCTCTGTGGTGGTATTTGCTTCGATGTCAGTTGTGGCGGAACCACCCAAATTATTCCAGCTTAAGTGCCTAAGTCACGCCTCAGGGGCCGTAACACACTTAAATCAGAATAACCCGCCAGTCCCTCAGATCTAGTCTGATAAAGCCACTTAACCAGGATCAAATACCACAATCTCACACGAAGGTGAGTCACAGAAGAAATACAATAAAGCAGGAAGACCTCAAATTAAAGTACTGAATTATTACATAGATCGAAGTTTTTTTTCAAGTAGCTAATAAAAGTTCATAAAATAAAATGCAGCGGATAATTGATATCGTCGGTAGCGAGGAATCGGACAAGGCCTAGCCCACTACTCCTCTTGCTCCTCTCCTGCTGGAGCAGCATCCCACTCGACCGTCCAACCCGGTGGCAGGGTTGTAGGCCAAGTCACACCATCAACCATATTTGAAGCGTACCTGCAAAAATTATACTACAAGCAAGGCTGAGTATACTAATACTCAGCTAGACTTACCCGGTGTGAGGAAACTACTCCTCTACCTCTAGACCATGTAGCTGTTGGGCTGAGGGGTTTGGTTTGCCAAAAGCACTAGCTGAGTCTAAAGTCAATTTTTAGCTTTTCAAATTCTAGCATCATTATCTTAGCTAAATTTGCTCCTTCTAGGCATACATGGTAACAAGCATTTAGTACAATCAACAAGTTATCTCATGTAAACCTCATTTCACTTCTTACTCAATGTAGTACAACGGGTCAAGCAGTCTCATTAGCTGCGAGAAGCAGACGATTCGAATCTAGTTTTTATCCTTGCAAGGTAAACCTAAACACACGACATGTTAGGGCACTTCGTCCCCACACATGTCAACCGTCCCCATCGATTCCCCGTTCGCGGCCAGGGCTCACCGCCTTGGCATACAATGCTCCACTGACCTTGGCTGCCGCCGTGCAGTGACCGCACTTGTACCCACCATAGCTAGCATGGGAGACCCAGTCTCAGGACGAGTGAGGGGAAAAGTCCGCGCCCGGCTTCACTCAGGTAGTAGGTTTACTGGTTACCATATTTCCCGACATGTGTTTAGTATGTTCAAACGCTTGACTCAGGTATCCACACATTAATCCTTAATTCATTTTCCCGTCTCATGGACAAGGCATCCTCCCTGGATCCAAGTCCATAGACCATCATAGATCCCGTTATCAAGATGAATACAATCAATTCCTGACCTCGCGCGAGTGCTAGGAAAATCACTCGACTTCTACCGAGATCCTGATTAGCATAGCAGCTACTCGACCTAGCATACTAGTATTCATCTCAAAAAGGAATCCTAAGTTCATGCAACTACAGATTTCAAGCAACTCCTACACTTACGTGCACATTACACGCCTACAAACATTAAGTGTAGTAAAGTAGCATATATAAATACGGTTATGCATAAATCGGGGCTTGCCTTCAAATGTTGGGGCTGCGGGGAGATCCTAAGTGGCAGTCTCGAGAGCTTGCTCCTGGTCTTCCTCGTGGACAGCTCCTTGCTCGGGGATGAGCACGTACGCTCCTAGTCTAATGAATGCAATGAGTAAGATACATGCATGGTATGATATGAAATTTTGGCAATTAGACTTGGATGGTGAAGGATCAATTTAATAAGGTACGGCTTAATCTTGTTATATTATTTGAAGATCCCTTAGGGTATACTTAGTAATTTAGGGCTAAGCTTGGTTAAATTAAGTGGTAAGTCTATTTTGGTGTTCCACTGATTTCCTTTTAATGTCTTATTGAGAATTTAATAAGATTTCTAGTTGAACTCATTGAAGCGAGGTTTATTATTTTCCCTTCTTCTTCTTATTTCCTTTATGCTTTTAAGGTGGGTTTGAACTACAAGTTATATTAATAAATTTTCAAAAATTCTGCAAAACTTACAGTGGCTTCTTACTGGTGTTTAATTCTCTGTCTCAAAATTTGGGTTTTAAAAAGTAAGTAGTTCTTTCTAGATAAAATTATTAAATATTAGGGCAGGATGGGTGTTTTGAACTACAACCTTCTTTTTACAGTGAGTTATTCTCTAAGACTTATTTCTGCTGGCATTTAGATGTTATAACATGACTTTGCACAAATTTCTAGCCATTAATACTTATTAGTTATTTTATTATGATTTTCCAAAGTTTCTAGCCAAAGGGGTGCTTTCTACTACCACTATATTTGAAAAATATCAAACAACAGATTTCTGATTTTTCCTAGCTTCGTCTTTGTGCAAGAGCAATCATTTTGAAGTTTGACAACTTTTTGTTTAAGGTAAAGGTGGTAGGAATTATTTAGATTAAATGACCTTTTTCATGAAGTATTGGCAATGGGTATTATTTTGCAGCCTTCAATTGGGTTTTGCATTTTTCTCTGGTGGCTTATCTTATCATTGATCTAGTATAATTTTATTTGCCCACTATTGCATTATTTTTGGGTTGCTCATGATTTATTTGAAATAGGACCCAATATCAAGTTTTATTTGTTTACCCTACTTAAAATGATGGGCTGGGGTGGTTATCATTTTTGTAGTGGGGTTATATTGGTTACAAATCCACTGGATTTTTATTAATAATTTTGGATTTGTTTTTATAATTCCAATAATTGTTTTCTAGTTGGAATAATGCTAAATAAAACATTTCACCTTGATTCCATTCTGGACTAGGGGTCTCTTTATTTTTCCTAGGTTCTCTGTTACTTAAGTAGGCTAGGAAAAATAATTGCATTAACTGTTCATTATTTTCTAATACTCCTCTGATTTTCTTAAGTTTTAGGCAAAAATGGCTTTTATTGGATAACTATACTTAAACTTCCAATACTGGGATTTCTAGTATTTTTAAACAGTGTCTAATTGGGGTTTGAATATCTACAAATTTTCTCAAGTTCAGCACAGAAGCATAACTAATTTTCTTTAATTAAATAAGGTTTGGTCAGTTTATGTAATTAAATTCAAACTCAAAAAATTAAAGCAGAAAGCATAAGGTTCAATATTTTTAATTGATAGTCCATAATATTTTGAATCTAGCAAAATTGGTTTGACAATTGTTGGTTAAATATTCCTCAAGTTATGAATTTCCTAAGTCCTTTGCTGAATAATAAAAGATTAAATAGAAATGGTTTATAGAAAAGCAGTTTTACGCTGGGGTCCCTAGCGAAAGATCTTAAAGGAATTACAGATAGGTCCCTGGGGCACTATTCATTTGAGTCTACGGCTCTGCAGAAATGGGGGTTTCTGGAAATCGAACCCGCGGTCCTTCCCTAATGGAACAGTGGCCGCAGAGTAGAAAGAGGCGGAGGGGCTTACCGGCGGCGAGGTTGCTCCGGTGAGGTGGTCGAGGACGTAGGGGAGGTCTCGAGGATCACAGCGATGTGCGGGTCGCCGTCGGGGATGGTCGGAGTCGGCCGGTCCACGTGCGTAGGCGGAGATGCTCGTCGGCGGCGAGGAATCCGGCCTACTCACGGCGCGATAGGTCAATTGAACGGGTCAGAGAGCTTCACGGGATGCTAGGGAAGATGTGGGTGCAAGGAATTGGAAAAAGACTTACTGGTTAGCTCGGTCCACGCGCGGCGGCGGAAGACCGAAGTTCGGCGAGGGTGAAACCGCCTCTCCGGTGAGGCAATGCCTCGGCTCAAGCTTGGAGAAGCTTCACGGCTTCACTGGGAAGCGATCCAGGGGCTAGGGCGAGGCTGGGGTTCAACAAGAAAGGCTGGCCACGATGGCCGCGCTTGGGCAGAGATGGCGGGCGGCGGTGCTTGCTTTTCACGGTGAGCTATGGTGATCTCTAGCTCAGGCGAGGCTTGGGGTGTGCAAGTGCCAACAGCTAAGGCCTCTAGAGGCATTTATAGGCGAGGGCACAGCACAGGCGTGTGGGGCGGGGCGACCACGCGCGGGGCGCGCGCTGCCGCGGCCAGTCCGCGCTCGGCCGGTCAGGCAAGCGATCGAACACGTGGCTTTTTGCTTCTGCCCGAGTTCAAGCGCTCATAGGTTGAAGATCTTCGCGAATTTGGGCATGATCACTGCGCAAGATTTGCTCCCCCGACAGAGCTTTGTCGTTTGTGTGTGGAAGTCGAGCGGTTTGGGGCAGTGTATAGAGAGTTGTCGTGTCACAAAGGTGGCAGTGTCACAAGGTTGAGTCCCGAGGTAAAACCATGCCAAGGGTGTGTCAAACGGTGGAGAGAGGTTTCCAAACTTTGCCACGGTGTGTTCAAGGGAATTTGGCGCCACTTTGATATTTGTACTTGTTTGATTTGAGTTTTGAAAAACAGAGAACGCGATTGATCTTTGGAAAGGGGCTAAAATTCAGATTTCTGAATTTCTGAATTTCCCCCAAGTGCATTAGTTTAGGGGATGTTTTGGGGATTTTTAAAAAGTTCAAATGGCAAAACTTCCTTACTATGCTTTGTTAGTTAATTAGTGAACTAAAACTTTGTAATTTGGTTTTTACCAAAATTTGTATTTTTCTCCCAAGATTTTCTCCCAATTACCCTTTATGCTTAAATGGTTCAATTAGGATTAATTAGGGTTTGAGAGTCTTCCTTCCTTAGGATTCATGACAAGATTAAGGAGAGTTTGAGAAGACTCATTATAAATCTTTGTTCTCATTTTTGATGTTTATTCCTTCATTGAGATTGCATGTGATAAAAGTTTGGGGTTAGCTTAAGGAAGAAACACTAAGTGACACTGGGGTGTCATAGAGCGCGGCCAGGGGCGCGCGGCCAGGGGCACGGCGACTAGGGACGGCGGCGCGGGCGTGGCCCAGGAGCGTGCGGGGAACACGGACGGGAGAGCGCGACCGGGACGGCGTGGTCGAGGAGGGCGCGGGGCGCGCACGGCCAGGGGAGGGCGCGGGGGTAGGGGAGAGGAGGAAGAAGAGGAAGGGGAGAGAGAGAGAGAGAGGGAGAGGGAGAGGAGACGGAGAGGGAGAGGGAGAGGGGAGCTCACCTCGGGGTCCAAATCTGGCGATCACCATCTCCAAAACCTAGGGCACCACGGGGAAGAGAGAGATGGGAGAGAGAGGGAGTTGTGCGCGGGAGAATTGAATGAGGGGAAGGAGACCAGGGAGGGGGGCGCATGCATGGGGAGGGGGCAGGGCGCCTGGGGCACGCGGGCCAGGCTGAGCAGGGCTGCACCGCGGGTCAAAATGTCACGGCACGCACAATCGCAGCTCGGAAACCAATTCGCGAAACGAGACTGAGCAACGCACGCGATGAAACACGACATCAGACAAGAAAAATGCCTCATCATGATGCAACACCCATGACAACTTTGGTTTTTTTGTTCATACGCAATACGGACACCAATCGCTATACTCCATTGAAATTGGGAAGAAGGAGCGAAACGGGAAGAGAAAAGAGAGTAACACCTGAATTTGGTGACTAAAAAGAAGAAAAAAATTCTACCCCCAAATTCAGGGCATTACAAACCTATCCCCCTTAAAAGAATCTCGCCCTCGAGATTCAAGGTTGGCCAGCAAAGAGTTCGGGATACTTGGCCATCAGATCATCCTCACGCTCCCAGGTTGCTTCTTCCTCAGAGTGGTGATCCCATCTGACTTTGCACATTCTGATAGTTTTCCTTCGGGTGACCCTATCTGCAGTCTCGAGAATCTACACTGGCTTCTCTATGTAGGTCAAGTCCTCCTGGACCTCCAGACCTTCCACTGGCAACTACTCTTCTGGCACACGCAAACACTTCTTCAACTGAGACACATGGAAGACATCGTGCACCACGGACAAACCTTCTAGTAGACTGAGCTGATAGGCCACTTCTCAATGCTTTGCGAGAATCTGATACGGACCAACATAGTGGGGTGCTAGCTTGCCTTTGACTCTAAATCTTCTGACTCCTCTGATCGGTGATACTTTCAAGTAGACAAAATCCCCGACTTCGAAGCTCAGCTCTCACCTTCTTGTGTCTGCATAACTTCACTGCCTTGATTGTGCTATCTTCAGGTTCTCTCGAACCATCTTGATGTTCTCTTCAGCTTCAAGCAGAATGTCTGGCCCGAACACTTGCTTTTCTCTAGGCTGATCCCATTGCAACGGAGTTCTACAACTCCTTCCATAAAGCGCCTGAAATGGTAACATCTTCAAGCTGGCCTGGTAACTGTTGTTATAGGAGAATTCTGCATAAGGCAATCTCTTGTCCCATCCGGACTGATCTTGCAACGCACAAGCTCTCAACATATCTTCAAGGATTTGATTGGTTCTTTCAGTCTGACCGTCTTTCTGCGGATGGTAGGCTAAACTGAAATTCAAATGTGTATCCAAGGCTTCATGCAACTACTGCCAGAAATGAGAGGTGAACTGCGTTCCTCTGTCTAACACTATCTTCTTTGGTACACTGTGAAGACAAACGATTCGGGACATGTACAACTCTGTCAATACTGCACTGTTGTAGTTAGTCTTGACAGGTATGAAGTGGGCTGACTTGGTTAAGCAGTCCACTACTACCCAAAAATGGAATTGTAGCCGGCTCGAGTGCGAGGCAATCAGACTATGAAGTCCATCCCGATTTCATCCCATTTCCACTGAGTAATTTGAAACGGTTGATACAATCCAGCTGGTCTTTGATGCTCTGCCTTGATCCTTACAACTGTCACATATAGCCACATGCTCTGCAATCTCCCTTTTCATTCTGTACCACCAGAATTTCTTCTTCAGATCTTGATACATCTTCTCACTTCTAGGGTGTATAGAATAAGCTGACTCATGAGCGGTCCTTGAACCATACCACACCTTCAGCATCTTCCCGAAAATTTTTGCCTCTTCCTTCTAGAATTAGTTGCCGGATTTCACTGATCTTCTCATCATTCTTCTGTGCTTCTTTGATTTCCTGCTCTAGGGTAGGCTCCAACTCAACGGTCACTCCTCGCATGTTGATCAAAAATCCGAGGCTCAACCTGTCAAACTCTTTGGCCAACTCATAAGGCATCGGATGAGCGACCATCACGTTGACTTGACTTTTCCTGCTCAAAGCATCTGCTACGACGTTCACTTTGACTGGATGGTAATGAATCACCAATTCATAGTCTTTGATCAACTCTAACCATCTTCGTTGCCTCATATTTAGCTCCGACTGAGTGAATATGTACTTCAGACTCTTGTGGTCTGTGTAAACATCTCATTTCTGCCCATACAGATAGTGCCTCCATGTCTTCAGTGAATGAACCACTGCTGCCAATTCTAGGTCATGGATTGGGTAATTCTTCTCATGAATCTTAAGCTGTCGGGACGAGTAGGCCACAACTCTTCCCTCTTGCATCAACACGCATCCCAAATCAGTGTAACAAGCATCGCAATACACTGAGAAGGGCTTGTGCACATCAGGCAAGACTAAGACAAGCGTTGTAGTCAACTTCTCTTTCAGGGCTTCGAAGGCTTCTTGACATTTCTAGGTCCACTTGAACTCCACTTTGTTGCCTAGCAGAGCTATCATCAGTTTCGCGATCTTCGAAAACCCTTCAATGAATCACCGATAATATCAGGCCATTCCAATAAAGCTCTTGATTCCTCGGGCATCTGTTGGCGCTTTCCAGTTCAGAATGTCTGTCACTTTCTTCGGATCCACAGCTAATCCATGTTTGTTAATTATGTGACCCAAGAACAGGACTTCATCAATCCAGAACTCGCACTTGCTCAACTTCGCATACAACTGGTGCTCTCGCAATGTCTGCAATACCATCTTCAAATGAACCACATGCTCCTCCTCACTTTAAGAATATATAAGAATATCATCGATAAATACCACCACAAACTTGTCAAGATAATCCATGAATACACTATTCATCAGATTCATAAAGAAGGCTGGTGCATTTGCTAGACCAAAGGACGTAACGGTGAACTCATACAACCCATACTTGGTAATGAATGCCGTCTTTGGAATGTCTGAAGGTCGGATCCTGAGTTGATGATAACCTGACCTCATATCTATCTTTGAGAACACGCTGGCTCCTCTCAACTGGTCGAACAGATCTTCTATTCTAGGCAAGGGGTACTTGTTCTTAATCGTGACCTCATTCAGAACTCGATAATCGATACACATCCTTCTGGTGCCATCTTTCTTCTCCACGAACAGGACAGGGGCGGCCCAAGGCGAGGTGCTTGGCCTTATATAACCTTTCTCTGATAGCTCATCGATCTGCTTCTTGAGTTCAACTAACTCTGGTCTAGATACTCTGTAGGCTCTTTTAGAAATGGGGGCGGTGCCAGGAAGAAGCTCTATGACAAACTCAACTTTCTGCTCAAGTGGCATGCCTAGGAACACATATTGGAACTCAGACACAACCTTGATAATCTCAAGTGGATCTGCTTCACTGCTATCAATAGCCATCTGATGACTACTTCCTTTCCTTGGCTCAGGTGAGATTAACTCGTCTACCACTTCTTCTCCTAGTGGGGACACCAACTTAACTGTCCTCTTATCACAGCTGATAATTGCTTGGTACTTATCTAGCCAATTCATCCCTAGGATGACATCTATTCCCTGAGTACCCATTACTATGAGATTAGCGGGAAATGCTATCCCCCTTATTTCCACACTTACATTCAAGCAAATGCTATCGGCTCGAATTTTACCACCGGCTGAGTCAATTTGGATGGGGGTTGACATGGTGGTTACTGGAAGATTATGTGCTTCTACCCATGATGCAGTAATAAATGAATGCATTGCTCCAGTATCAAATGATACTTCTACAATATGGGAGTCGACTGGAAACATACCTACTATCAAGCCGCGGGTTTCCTGAACTGCTTCAGCCTCCAAGCGATTCAGTCCCCATGGTTGTAGCGTGGCTGGGAGCGGTTGCCTGCTCCAGGCTGGGGCACATTCTGCTTTGCTGGGGCACTAGGGCCTGACTATTGTTGGGTTTCCTTATTCGGACATTGCATCACCTAATGGCCTTGCTCTCCACAATGGAAACATGTTCTGCTATCACCTTGAACTGGGGCTGCTTGACTGCTCTGGTTGGTTGCTGGGGCGAGGAGGCGAGGTGCCTGCTGATTCTGCCTCTGGAACATACCTCCTCCTGACTGGTTGTTCTGACGATTCTGCTGCTGGTGCTGGGGGTACTACCTCTGAAACTGCTACTGCTGGGGTGGGCGGTTGTTCTGTCTGAACTGCTGAGGTGGGTTGCCTGAGAAACAAGGACGATTGCTGCTTACAGGCTGAGGTCCACCAATCTTGTGCTTGTGATCCTCCATCTCTTTGCGCTTCCACTACACGACGGTTGATCTTTAGCGACCCTTGTTAGGTACCAACTGTTGGTTGCTAAAGGTTAGGGACCGACGGTCAGTCGCTAAATCCGTTTGTAGCCACGGTCGGTTGGTCGCTAAAAGTCTAGAAATTTAACAACTTATGGTTGGTCGCTATAGATGTCGTCGGGGACTAGTGGTGGGTCGCTATAGAGCAAGGATCACTATCAAATCTTATAGCCTGAACGTACCTATGGATGTTAGTGACTAAAAATTAACTAAAACAAGTAAACATTGATCGCTAAATTGCGTGGTGATTTATTTCTTTTTAATATTGTTTGTATATTTATTTCATGGTTTGTTTATGTATGGACATGGCTATAGTATGCAACTGTGTTCTTTGTGCTTATATGATATTAGATTCGAGTTGAAAGTCGTTTCAAATGGTTATCGATGCAAGAGCTAAATCTGGCATAGAAAATTAGTCCTAGCCAAATAACTATAACTAATTTGATTCCCTATTTGTAACTACAAAATAGTAATACGCTTAGTCCCTATGTCGCTTTAGTCCAAACCATATATATTTCACCCAAACCAATTCGAGTTTATATGTGTATTTGCATTTGTATTTTCGAGAATGAATAAAAAATAGGTGAGAAAAATCCTATTTCTCCTTATCCTCTCCACCGCCTAAATTCCAGTCGTCCTCATCCTCTATTGTTGCAGTGGACGCCCAGCCCCTTCCTGTCTGCAATCCCCAGCCGAGATCCTTCCCTGCTTGCTCGAGATCGCCCTCAGCTTCCGACCATGGAGCTTGCCCCTGCTCGACGCCCCTGATTTTCCCCCAACTCCGATGTTCGTCACGCCCCCTATGCCGCAACCTCGCCGAATCGTGCCCCTGCTCCTCTCCGTCCATGGCTGCGCTCGCCCTCCACCTCAAGCCGCGCCCTGGGATTTGCCCAGAACCTCCATCCCCTCGACACCGGTCCTCAGCTCCTCCGCCTCCCTATGTTTGGTCGCCTCTCTGTTTTCCCCATCCGGTCGTCATTCTTCAGCCTAGGCCATCGCGGCGCCCTCAGTCCGACGCGCCGTTGTCCACTGCAAGCTCGCCGGCTCGCCCTTCTTTACGGCCGTCGCCAGCAGTCGATGCTCCTCCTCTTTTCACCCTACTGCGCTCTGGTGGCCGCCAGTTCCCAGCTCCTACTCAACCGGCGTCAGGCTTGGACCACCTTATCGCGCTGCTTTTTGTTGTGGCCATCCAGTCGTTGATGCTCGGTCTCCCCTGTAAGCATCATCAACCGTTCCTGGACCATATCATCGTCCTCCGACCTCTTTGTCAATTTTAGGCACTCTTTTCCTCTCTTCTCATATTACCAATACGTGTTGTGTTTTGCTCTAGTGATCCTACTCATCTTGCATGTTTTGTCCATGTGTGTATTGTGCTGTAGGGTGAGGATGAAAAGGGGGTTAGTGATGATTGGAGACCTTGGTTTAGCGACTATCCTGGATAATGCACGTTCAGCTCATAGTATCATTGGTAAGCAATTCATTTGATTATTGTTCCATTAGAAATTTATAGCTTTTCGTGTATGTAACCTCTGTTTCTTCTTTGGTAGTACACCGGAATTCATGGCACCGGAACTCTATGACGAGGAATATAATGAGCTTGTAGACATCTATGCTTTTGGGATGTGTTTACTGGAGCTTGTTACATTTGAGTACCCATATTGTGAATGTTCAAATGCAGCACAGATATATAGAAAAGTATCTGATGTTAGTTTACTTGTCCATCCAATTACTTTTAGCTATTTCTTTCAGAGTGAAAATTCCATATGGATCTTGGCTAAACATGAAGCCATAAATATGCATTTTAGTTAGGGCGATCTTCATTATTTTCTGACATGGCTATAAATGAGCAAACAGACTTGTTCAACTGTGAGTACTGTACTGGAAGCATGGTTGTGCCTAGAAATTACATAAGTAGCCGCTAGCATGATTCATTTTAAGTGTCATAATGTGTTGAACATTGATGAATAAGGCCTAAGCCATAGGCAGTGTCACATGTATCTGTATGGTTGTCTTGTCTTAAACTATATGCCTGTGCTTTAGTATTTTTGTTCATAGAAATTACATAAGAACCACTGTCATTTGTCTTATACTATATGTCTTGTCTTATACTTGTATTATTCATGCTCTGCATGTCCTAGGAAATGTATTCTTCCTTGAATCGATGTTCTTAGTTCAATGAAGTCATATTTTTTAGTTTCATAATCTCTTTATTTGTGGTATATATGGCAGGGTGAAAAGCCAGGTTCACTGGCTAAGATTGGTGATCCTGAAGTAAAATTATTTATAGAGAAATGCATTGCTAAAGTCACTGAAAGACTTTCGGCAAATGAACTCTTAATGGATCCTTTTCTCCTAGATGTTAGTGATGAAAAAATATTCTATCCAGTGCATCCAAATATTAATACAACAGGTACGTGACTGAATTGTTGATATCTCATGTTATAGATGTAGTTGCAGCAAACTTTCTCGTTCCCACATAACTTTACTTTAGAATAAACATGGCAGATACTGGTTGTCCAAAACCAAGCTCTAGTTTCAGATATGACGGAGTAGCATCATCTGCCGGTCGCCATGATCGCTCAGGTATAGTCGTGAATAGGTGTAACGAACATGGTACCGATTTAATGTTCACTGGTACGCGGCTTCTCTCCTTTTGATATGTCAACCTTATTGTGAAATGCAGGTAGCATGTCAGATTCACATCCTTCTGATAACTATGTACGAGACACTGTGGATCCACATGCTGCAATTGGTCGAAGTATCACAGTCTCACACTTATTCTCTATCCATTTCTTTGTACCAATGCATAGGTCATGCCCAAAACATCCACTTCCCCTTTGATATTGAAGCGGACACTTTAATCAGTGTTGCAATGGCGATGGTTGTGCAGCTCGATCTCACAGATCAAGATGTAACGACGATTGCAGAAATGATAGATGCTGAAATACGTTCGCATATTCCTGATTGGGCAGCAGAGGAGTCAATTGACAACCAAGGGGATGAAGCTGCTTACTCTGAGACCCATAGTTCAGAAGGTGATGAGGGAACTTCTGAACTGCGTGATGAGATCGGTTGCCGCTACACCCACATCGGCGACATGCACTGGATCTTCGCCCGCCATCAGCGCTCGTGATCAGCGTTCGTCGTTCAGTCACCATTTTGGAAACACCGGGTGGAGGGGAATATGGAATACAGGGAGATCCACAGTGTAACTTAATTTTTCAAAACATTATCTTAGCCTGTCAGGTTCTAGAATACAACCTATTCAGTAGTAACTTATTGTGTTTTCTTAATATGCTGCAGCCTTCTCAGTAGAATACAACCTACTGAGAAGCAACTTCCATTTTGCTCTAATACCAAATTCTCTACTGGGAAATGAATGTTTTCTTTGATTGCATTTGTGTCATCCGGCATCCCACAATTATAATTGTTCAATATATGTATGCATTATACTTCTCAGTTCTGTCAACTTATTGAACTTTGTGGCTGAAGTATTTTTCCTTCATGTATTACAAATCAAAAGGATCTTTACCTTTGGATGGTGAAGTCTCATGGAGGGTCAATGGCAACCAAATTGAAACTGCTGCAAGGCCATATGCTTTTATCAAGTTTGGTATGGTTCCTGAGTTCACTTGACAGCATTGCTTCGTTTATCATTTCAAATTCTACCACTTTAAAACTTATGCCTCTTTCTGTTCTAGATACATTCATCCATAAGACTAAGAAACTATATTTGGATACAAGAACTCAGAGAAACCTCGCAAAATTGAACGATGAACTCTATGAGGTGCATCAAATTATGGCTCGCAATGTTCAAGAGGTTCTTGGTGTTTAGATTTATATGAGCCATCAACTTAATGATGATTAACCTTGATTTTCAAATGTAGCAACAATATACTAATTTGGTGTACTTTTTTCTAGGGTGTTCTCGACAAAGAAAGCTTGTACCTTAAAACAGGAGGATACAAGAAGCTGGAGTGATTGTCTGAAGGCTTTTGAACTGCTTGAAGCATTAGTGTAGCTTTGGTGCTTTTGTGACTGATCAACTCTGGAGCATCTAGAGTGATGTAGTTGTGGGCTTTTGAACAATAGCTGGAGTGATATGAAACATTAGTGATGTAGTTGTGGGCTTTTGAACTGCTTCAAGCTGGAGTGATGTCAATGTGGTGCTTTTGTGATTGATCACCTCTGGAGTTTTTGTGAATGATCTAGCTAGCTATTTGTAAATGATCTAGTTGTGAATGATATTATAAATGTGATGCTTTTGTGAATATATAATTGTGGTGCTTTTGTGTTTATGTGATGGATCTATGACTGTGGTATACTGATTAACTGTGTATGTCTTTATGATTTGTGTATAAAAATATGTGATTTGTGGTGCTTAATTAAATGTATATTATTACTAATAACAACTGTAAAAAGGGCGACTTTCTGTTGGTTGCTAAATGTATAGTATGACGACTTACGGTTGGTTGCTAAATCTATAGTATAGCAACCCACGGTTGGTCGCTAAATATACAATATTAGCAATGGACGGTCGGTCGCTAAAAAGATGTCGGTCGCTAAAGCCTTTAGCGACGGCACTTACAGCGACCATCCTTATGGGTCGCTAAAAGTTTTTAGCGACCAACCGTAGGTCGCTGAAGGCCGTTTTAGCAACCAACCGTAGGTCGCAGTAAGTGAACCGTCGTGTAGTGTTCTTCTCTGTCATGATCACTCTATCGATCAGGTGCTGAAATGTGGGGAAGGTATGATTCGTCAGCTGATACTGAAAGGGATCAACCAAGCCTCTAAAGAAACGATATTGTCTCTTGGCATCTATGTTGACATCCTCAGGAGCATAGCGGGACAACTGCAGAAACTTGTCTCTGTACTCACTAACAGACATAGGCCCTTGCTTGAGCGTCAGGAACTCCTTCTTCACTGTCATCAGACCCGCGGGAACATGGTACTTGCGGAAATTGTCTCTGAATTCCTCCCAGGTGATAGTGTCGGGGTTGGCATGGGTGGCAAGATAGGACTCCCACCAAGACTGGGTTGCTCCTCTCAACAGACGGGGACCATAAAGAACTTTCTCCCTGTCGTCGCACTAAGCGGTGTGCAACTCCCGCTCCACGGTGCGCAACCAATCTTCAGCATCCATGGGGTCAGAAGAGTGGGCGAACACTGGGGGATGACCTCTCATGAATTCAGCACGCTTGTCTCTGGGCATCTGAGGCATCTGAGGTGGTGGCTGCTGCTGCTGAATGGCGGCCAGAGTCTGACTAATGGCTTGAACTGCCTGAGTCTGCATTAAGAACACCTGCTAGATGGTCATCGGGGGCGGTGGTGGCAGCTGCTGACGGGGTGCCTCATCCTGCGGGGCTGCCTGCTCCTGCTGAGCACGCCTTCCTCCTCTTCGCCTGTTGGATGACATCTGCAGAATGCAATCACACATCAGAACTGATCTTGCAACTTGCAACATAAGAAAAGAGTATAGAATCCTTCCACAGTACTGAATAGATGAACATCTTCACTGACTTCCAACACAGGCAAACACAGCTTCTCAAATAAAAAGGAAAGTAGAACAAAAGGGCTTCCCAACTAGATAACTAATTTTATTAGCATTTAATAGGTAAACCAAAGTGTAGGGGATACCCACACTCTGGTGACAGTCATTACAAAGATCCAAATCTAACATAGTTCATCATGACAAACATAAAGGCACAGGATAAGCAAACTACCCTGTCTAACTAAGACTAACTAAGAGTAAGACTAATGCTAAGACTATAGCTTCTATATATTTTTTTGCATTAATTACAAGACCTGACGCTGACGATCTATGGTTCTAAATTTATCTTGGTCCTGCAGTCGGGGTTACCATAAGCATGGTGTCCACGCTGAGGAGAGCGGTACGGGTCCTGAGTCTCGACGGGAGCGTGGGAGCCATCCTCAAGGTGACGATACTCCACGCGCTCAGCCCGCAACTGGGCAATCTCAGCACGAGCCCTACTCAGCTCATCTAATGCATGGTCCAGCTCCGAGTTTAGCACGGCGGCTAGGTTGACTGTGCTCCTCAACCTAGGATTGTCCTCATCGACAGGTGAGACAACCACGCCTCCTGTGCTGCAAGATGGGCGGTGGATGTAATACTTCAGGTTGAGACCATCGACTACCCCACCAAGCACTGAGCAGTACTGCAAAAGAGCACGCCGTGCGACATCTTGCATGGCTGCCTCAGCTGAGTCCCGCTCAGAGATAGAATAGTGCTCTGAGCAGATCTCCGCACCCCGGAGACTGTTCTCCGGATGGCACACCAAGCAGGTCGCCTCCCAGCGGTCCAGGTAAACCCTGCAATTGTGCTGGAAGACAACACAGCGATACTCGATAGACCAAGTGCGCCGGTCAAGTGCCTGGCGCAATAGGGTGTTGAGCGCATCGTGGAAGTGACACCCGCGAGCGACGTCACGGGTGATGGGTCGGGCAACCCATCCTTCGAACTCTTTCTCCTCTAAAAAGTCAGTGCTGTGGCTCGAGCTGCTGTTGCCACCTCCATCATCTGGGTCTCCTCCAGCAGCTACTCCAGCGGCTGGGGCACTCAGTGGTGGTGCAGGGAGCGCCTCTAGTGGGAGCACAGGGGAGCAGCTCCTCACAGACTCTATCTCCTGCTAAAACGAGAAAGAAGAGCCCTGCTGCTCTAGCTCCAGTCGTCGACGCTCCTGCTCCTCATGCAGGCGGTGGTGCAGCCTCTCCAAATGGCTAGACTGACCAGCCACCGGACGGCGAAGCGGACGCTCTGCGAGACGAGAAGGCAAGAAAGGAATGACTGACTTCCGTGCAATGTGTCTAAGATGAGCCATCTACAAAAGACACCGTAAGCATAAGAGTGAGAGCAGAACTATTATGACCAGCAAGTAAACCATAAAAAAATTAGGAATTAGAATAAAACAAATTTTCAGCAAGGTATAATATATATTAGAACATAGATTTGGTCGATATGACCAACTTTTGAAGGGATACCAAAGTCAAGGTGATAATAGGGCTCTATAATCCTTAGAGCGACGATTCTACTCTAGGTTAGCGGTCCTACAGTCAGCATGGCTTTGATACCACCTATGTCACACCCGGTTTTAGAAGGCAAACCGAATGCGAACAATGTACGTGCCAGGATCAGCAATCCACGTACACAACAGTTACATAACTGGACATCATCACACAGTGCTCAAATAATGATATAAAAGAGGGTATAATAGTCGATTACATCATGATGTCCGAGACATCCACATAGTCTTTAACAATAATCAAAGTGCGGAAAAGAAACGTAGATACACACGGCCTACACAGGCAGCCGACTGGGGTTTGCCGCTAACCCACGCCTAGAACTCATCATACTCTTAGAACTCCTGGAAGTCCTCCTCCAGGGCTTCATCTTCACCTGAGCAGTGGTTACAACGCGAACAACCTGTAGGGGGGTTTGGTGTGCAAAGCAAGGGTGAGTACACATCAACATACTCAGCAATATGCCCCGTTTGGCTGTAGTGGACTAGCTTTATGTGGAGTTGAGTCAAGCAGTTGCTTTTAGTTGGTCAGGTTATTATTACTAGTATGAAGCCACGTTTTAGCATTAACCCAAGTTATTAACCCAATGTACCCTTTCCAAACGGAAAGAATACCACTTACCATTACCATAGGCATAACCAAAACCATCGTCCTCATCACCACATGCAAACCATTCATTTCTGATCAAGTATCTCTAATCAATGGAGCTCCCTTGGCCGCTCATAACCGCGAGCACGGCTGATATATCAGTTTCATAACACTCTATAGAGGTTGCGCACTTTACCCACAAGCCGTGATTGTGACACCCCTGGTGTCAGTTTCGTGTTATGTCGGGAGATTTATCTTAATCTCGGATGCTCAGTAAAAATTTCTATTCTCGCTCGCGTATGCCTCTGATTATCCGGATTATTCATCCACATTTCACCAAGTTTGGAATTATTCAATCTCAAGAACAACCAAATTTGGAGCATGTTAAAAACTTTTATTCTCGACGCGAATGCAAATTCGGTAATCAGTCCCGATTTTTAAAATCTCGTCTAAAGCTCATTTAATCAAAAGTCTCGACTATTGTTAGTGGATCCGTGCCCGAATCCAATTTCTCGATACTCGATCTATGTCCAAAAATTAATCTGAGTCCGTATTCTCAAATGGAATACTCAATATGTCGTCCTCTAATCAATTTTATACAACTCGGCCAAATATCTCTATGTCCGAACCGAATCCAAAAATCAACATCAGCAATGATTTTTATTAATCCGACTCGTTTTATTTCGATAACGAATCCGAAGCCGATCGATCTCGATTCATTTTATTCTACTTGTGCACGAGAATTTAATTTCCAAGCGACACCCAAATAAAATGTCTCGGTTCATTTTATTTCCTCTCGTTCATCCGTACGTCAGTTCGCTCCGTTCCTTGCGTCGGTCTCAACCAACGAGTGAGCGCTGCACAAATCGGCTAACGGATGACCACTCCTCTCCAACCAATAAATTGTCACCATCCTAATAGACAACTCAGGCGGGAGCTATTGTCTCAGAAAAATAAAATAAAGTTACTTAGCTTGTGAGCAATCTGCCTTTTTCTCCTTAAATATTTCACCAGCAGCTGTCTTATTTCCTCCCGTACACCATGTCCTGCTCTGGCTAGCAGCCAACACCCGGCCACCGGCTACGCCGGCCAATGGCTGCATGCCGCACCTGCTCGCCAGTAGCTGCAGCCGGCCAGTTGGTAATGCCTCCCTTTGCAACCAATGGCGTGTACCGCTAATACCTTTTTATCTCCCCTTTGCTCCCTGGTCGGATCCTTGCTTCCCTCCAGCAGCGAGAGCAGGAGCATTTCTCCCCAGCGCGCAGGAGCTCCCTGGCTGCCCCTCACCTCCAGCCACCACCGCTCCTCCCATGGCGCGCAGGCCTCAAGCTCCCCACGCGCGTTCCTTTCTTCCAGGCGCGTGAGCTCCCTCCGGCGTCGGCCAACAGGCAGGATTGAGCACCGAGCTCATCCATGGCGCCTCCCATGGCGCGGGCCCTCCTCTGGTCCAGTGCGCGCGAGGAGTCCCCCATGGCCGACCTCCCTTCTTCCCTCTCGGCCTCCTCTGCCCTAGGTCCGGCACCCCTCCCCACAGCAGCAAATCGCCGGTGCCCTCCCGCAGCAGCGCGCCACGACCCTTTCTGCTCGTGCGCAGGATTGCTGGCAGGGTCCTGCCATGGCCGGACCTGCCTCCTCTAGCTCGGCGCCCTCCCTGCTACCTTCCAGGGCGCGCCAAGGCCCCTCCTCCCATGGGCGCCACCAGCAGGAGCTCCTACTCCCATGGCGCCTCTCCCCCATCCATGGCGTCCGACCCCCTCTCCTTTCTCCTCCCCGCTCGAAGCTCTTCCATGGCACACGCTGATCCTTCCCCTCCATTCCTAGGCGCAGAAAGCTATCCCCCACATAGTCCACCTCCAGGCCAGATCCAAATCGCCCAACCCCTGCTCGCCCAGAGCTTCTTCGCCCCAAATCCGGCCATCCCCGCCTGGCCGTGGAGTTCCTCGAGCAGCCCTACCTGGCCGCCATCCTCCTTTTTTTGTGTGCAGCTCGCCATTCCCCCTGTAGCAGCGCAATGGTTTCCTCTGCTGCCAGGGGCCTCGCCCAGGTCCGGTCGTGGTCGCTCCCATCGCCGACCGAGCTCCTCTTCTGTAGCAGGCCATCCGCCTTGTCTCTATGGTCATGTGTAGTGAGCTCTATTTTTTTCCCAGTGCTCTCGCCTGCTCGACGGAATGCCGCAGCGCGATGCGGCCATGGATTCTCCCTGTGTCGCGCCCTCGGCGTGCTTGACGTAATGCCGCAGCAAGCTGCAGCAGCGACGCCCTTCGCTGCGACGCGCTCGCCAGGTCGGTCCACTCGCCGTCGATCTGCGCAGCCCCTGCACGTCGTCGTCGAAACCCGTGGTGAGCTCCTCGCTGTCCCGCACCCCTCGATTCTCTAAGTACCAAATCAATAAAATGTGCATTTAAATGTGTGTGTTAATCGCAGCCCTCCGTCGATGTCACACCTCGTGCTATGCCTATGCGACGCAATGCTAGCCGGTGGACAGCACATGCGACTCACCGATCCGGCCAGGTTGCTTTTGTTTCATTTACGATTTAGTCGATGACGTGAATATGTGCGTGAAAATATAATTGTATGAATGGACGCGAGTCGAAAGAAAATGAAGTAGAAAAGAACTCGAATGTTTTTATATTTTTATTTTGATTGGAAAATATGTGATGCGTTGTTTAATACGAAAACTAAGTTACAAAATGCGGATTATGTGTTGGAAAATACGTCGATATGTGTTTATGTGAAAAGTGTAATTGTTTTATGCAATGTGATGGGATTCATGATTATATAGGAAGTATATTTATTGATGTGACGATAGTTTAGAAAATGCCAGTTTGCGTGGAGGATGTATTGTTAAGACATGAGTGTCGGAGTTCATATATTAGTGGTCGCGCCACGTTGATTGAAGTGTCTCGAGTACACGCCACCATATGACTATATGCGAGACATGGTAAAATAAAGTGTGCTCGACATGAATGTTTGGTCGTTGTAGGTAGAAATTATTTTAGCTTATATAGAGAGGAGGTGACATGCCAAGGTAGTCGTCGCTTTCTCTATATTTATAAGGTGAGTCGTGACGATGCGTATTGTGCGTTTAATAAATTAGGCTTCGCATATAGTGTATGATTGTGTTCACGATTTCGAGTAGACGCTTCAAGTAAGTCAAGTAGATATAAGTGTGTAATGGAGTTAGTTGTCTTAGGATAAGTATTGAAATACTCGGTTCGTATGATAAATATGTATGCGTTCGTAATTCGGGAAGTAAATGCATGGTGATTTCGATTTGGAGATTAGTGATTTACGATTCGTATGCTTTGGTCGGTGTGCGAAAATACTTGTGAATATGTATGGTTATAAAAATGTTGTGGTGTATGTTGTGCCTTAGATAGTGATAATAATAGGCAAGCCGACGTGTATGTTATTTAGCGGGCTATGCCGTTGCTCTAGTTAGCCGAAGTGTTAGATGTGTTGGTTAAGCTCGTAATCACGATGATTTGCTTGTTGTAGTCTAAATGTGTATGGTTACGGTCGCAGGTAAAAATTAGTAGTGTTCATGTGATGCCCAAGTTAAAATGCAAATTACTATGTGAAGAGTGCATCGATATATATGTATGTCGGATTTGATGATTATGGTGATTGCGTTGATTAATTGTGTATGGTAGTTCTAGAGCGCGAAATAACTTGTATAAAAATTAGTAAGTCTACTTGTTAGTTCTCACTTGGTCATTTTAACTCTAACAATTGTCAAAGTGTTAGAATAATTCAAGTATCTAGAACGCGGCAATTCTTGAATTGTATAGGAGCTGAAATTTATTAATTGCGGTTTTGGACTGCACGCAGTGATTTCCCTGTGCTGTATGTTTGATGAACTAAATTGTATTTCTGTAGATATGTGCTATAGAAAAGTGGTAAATAACTTTATTATCTTGCTGGTGTTAAAATTTGACAGCCATAAGTCTGATCGTTTAGGAGTTATGCTTTTCTCAAATTCAGTAACTGAATCTTTCCAAATTCTGTACAGATTTCAGAAACTGCATTGTTTGTCTAATTTAATGTTACAATCTGTTCATGGTCGTTATAAAAAAGTTGTAGATGCTTTTCTTATCTTGCTTGTGTTAAAATTTCATAACCATAGGCCTGACAGATTAGGAGATATGAATTTTACAAACTGGTTGCTGTATTCTGTCCACTGACAGAACAGATTTCGAATACTAAATTGTTTGATTCAGTTCAGCATAGAATCAATTCTTCGTGAATATAAAAGTATGTAGTGCTTTTGCCAAGCTTTCTAAAAAGTTTTGGATCACTCCTTTTGGTGATCTGAAGATTAAGTTATGAATGTTTAAAGTCTGAAGACTGAATCTGTCCAATTCTGGACAGCAAAGCCTTCTAGTGTCTTTTGTCCTTAGTTAAATATTGAATCACTTTTAGATGTTTATAAATGATATGTAGACAATTTTATTACCTTTCCAGAAAGTCTAGAATCAATTTGTTTGGATGTCTGAACCTGTAGTTGTGAATTTTTGAAGTCGCATGTCTGAATCTGTCCAACCTGGACAGACCTGTTATTTTTGCACAGTTCGACTTTGCTAAGAGTCTAGTCAAATTGAGACGATAATACCAAAATTGTAGAGTGTTTCCCAAGCTTTCCAAAAAGTATTTGTTCACTATTTTTGGATAAATAATTGAAGAGTTATGGCTGAAACAAGCAATTGCTGTGCTGCTGTCCTAATTTTATTATGTTTGGTGGATTGCTCTACTCTATGGTGTATTTCTTGAGCCGACTGTTTCCTCGTTTTGACTTTGGTTGAACACGCGGTAAAGATAATATAACTAATATAATTGTGTCTAAGTATATAGGTAACTAGTACACGTCTCGCTAAATTAGTGAACTAAATTGGTTAAGGTCTAATAAGAGTTTGCCTAGTAAACAATTGTAACACCCGATTAAGTAACTATTCCTTTTTAACTATGTTTGTCTATATATAAGTCCTAGCAAATTTAGGTGTACTTAATTACTTTAATAATAAATAGCCAATTAATGATTAAGGTGAACATGGTAAATGCCTGTACTCGGGATGTCGTGTTTGTGTTGGTCAACTATAGGAAGTGTTGTCGTCTTTTTAATGGTGTTAATGATGAATGCAGATAACGTACGACTAGCTAGCGCTTGCGTATAGTCGTTGCGGTGCCTTATGATTTAATGATTAGTTTGCTACCGTCTGTTTTGGGATTGTCTTGTAATATTTTTCGTTATATTCATACATATGCATCTTGCATCTCATTTAGGACCGAGAGATGATGATCGTGCAAGTGATGTGGTGCCAACCACAAGGTGCAGTTGGTGGACGACCTAAAGAATGATGGACTTAACCAGTGGATGCTCGCCAAGCGAGTACCTCCCCCAGCAAACACTACCTAAGTGTTAAATTAAAGGCAAGCCTCGGTTTTATGCATAACCGTTTATATATGCTATTTTACTACACTTAATGTTTGTAGGCTTGTACCGTGCACTTAAGTGTAGGAGTTGGTTGAAACCCTAGTTGCATGAACTCAGGATTCCTTTTGAGATGGATACTAGTATGCTAGGTCGAGTAGCTGCTATGCTAAATCAGGATCTCGGTAGAAGTCGAGTGATTTTTCTAGCACTCGCGCGAGGTCAGGAATTGGTTGTATCCATTTTTTATAACAGAAGGATGATGGTCTGTGGACACGGATCCATGGGGATGCGTTGTCTATGAGACGAAATTGGAATAAGGATTAACGTGCGGATACCTGTGTCAAGCGTTTGAATGTACTAAACACATGTCGGGAAAAATGGTAACCGGTAAACCTAGTACCTGAGTGAAGCCGGGCGCGAACTTTATCCCTCACGCGACCTGAGACTGGGTCTCCCATTCTAGATATGGTGGGTACAAGTGCGGCCACTGCACGGCGGCGGCCGGGGTCAGTGGAGCATTGTATGCCAAGGCGGTGAGGCCTGGACGCGAACGGGGAATCAATGGGGACGGTTGACATGTGTGGGGACGGAGTGCCCTGACATGTCGTGTGTTTAGGTTTACCTTGCAAGGTTAAAACTCGATTCGAATCGTCTGCTTCTCGCAGCTAATGAGACTGCTTGATCCATTGTACTGCATTGAGTAATAAGTGGAAATGAGATACTGGCAAAAGATGTTGATTGATATAATGTTTGATATCATTTATGAATAGATATGTTCTCATCTAGTCTAAATTATTATTCCAGAACATGAAAAGCTAAAACTTGTTTTTAGACTCAGCTAGTGCTTTTGGCAAACCAAACCCCTCAGCCAAACAGCTGCATGGTCTAGAGGTAGAGGAGTAGACTCCTCACACCGGGTAAGTCTAGCTGAGTATTAGTATACTCAGCCTTGCTTGTAGCATAATTTTTGTAGGTACCTCCTTGATTTGGTTGATGGTGTGACTTGGCCTTCATCCCTGCCACCGGGATAGACGGTCGAGTGGGTTACTGCTTCCGCAGGAGAGGACCAGGAGGAGTAGTGTGGCCAGGCTTCGCCATGTTACTCGGTTCTTCTCCGTTAGTTATTTCCGCTGCATTAAAATTTATGGTTATTATTTCTGAAACTCCGATAATGTAATTACTACTGATACTTATTAAATTTGTGGTATTATGTTTTATTGTATTTCTCTGTGCCTCACCTTCGAGTGAGCTAGTGGTATTCGATCCTGGATAAGTGGCTTTATTGGACTAGATCCGAGGGACTGACGGGTTATTCCTGTTTAAGTGTGTTGCTGCCCTTAAGGGTGCGACTTGGGCACTTAAGCTGGAATAATTCGGGCGGTTTCGCCACAGCTGGTATCGGAGCGAATACCAGTACAGAGAAGCCAATAAGTCATGATTACCAACCTTTTCTAAAGTAAAACTTGCTTAGAAACCAAAGTTGGATAGATCGTCTGGACGATAAGAATAGATTTAGGACGTGAAGCCTTAGGAAATATATGGGTAGCTAGGTGGCTATTTATATAGGCCATAAAGGCTATTACTACTATTAATAAGGATGCTGTAGCAAGCACCCAAAAAAATTAGTTAGGTCTGAAAAGACGACTAGAATGAGCATGCATCATGATTGTCGCATCATTGTCTCTTGTGCACCAACATGCTTCTCTCACCTTCATTCCAATAGTAAGAAATTGTGAATAATGTGCTGTATTGCTATGAACTGCAAAAAAATGTCTTATCCTTTGTGTCATGATAGTCTTGACTAGGTTGTGTTATGTGCTTCTCTTGTCTTGCTATCTAGGTGGTATTGTAATTGTTCAACCTTTTTTACAAAAAACAATGTTGTCTGTTCTGTTCATAAAAAGACCCCAATCCAAACAACCTCAAGTTTAGCAAGTAAAATCTTCAAAAAAATTTATCACATGCTTGTGTTAGTGTTTTTCGAACCCTTGTGTGTTTTACGCTTGAAGTTACACCTACACAGCTTGTAGATCTCTTTAGCTTGACCACTAGATCGACTAAAGCTTCCTTGTGCACTTGTTTATGTAAGAAAATGTTTATTGTGTGTTCGCGCAAACCATGTCTAGCCTCACATTCTTTTTTTGGAAACCTTGTCCCAAAATCCTCATTAAACTCTCCTCTGCTCAACCTAGAAGCCATCTAGGTTGATGACCTCTTTTTTCACCTGGATCTAGTAATCTTTTCCTTTGTGAATCATGTTGTGACTTTATCATCCGAATCTCTGGATCATTCATCGAGATCTACCCCGTCATCTTGTTATCTTCTATAACCCACTCTCAAGTATTAAATATGGATCAGTCTAATATCTCATTATGATCGTTCTCATACTCTTCTCTGAGGATCATGACGTTGTTTTATCGATTCTATCTCTAAGCAGTGTATCCATTTGGTTCAACGAATTATGCTGTTGACTTTGGTTCTCTCATGTCTCAGCAAGTTGCCAATCTTGATCTCGTGGTTAGTTCCTCCTCATATCAAATGTCGTATCAATCTTGGACTGATAATCCCCGTGTTGATCATAAAATAATTCTCTGAGTTGAAGAAAATTCTCATGTGATGCTCTTTTGCCAGCAATCTCTGCTTTAACTCTGATCACATTCTTATTTTCTGAGCCATACTCTCATGGGCTCCATCTATCGGTGCTATGTGGATTTCTTATTGGTTACGTTGGTAATGGTGTTATGACTAACGACCGATGGTGCCGCGACGAAACCGAGAGCCTACTATGGTGCACACATGGTTGAGCTACTCGGCACGCGCTGGTATCGTGGTTAATAGTTGTGATCCATTAAGAAACTATATCGATGTACTATCTTTCGTGAACGTTCTCTCAGAGTGATCGCTGCATTTTGTCTCAATATGTCGCGATATTCTATCTAAATCTATCTTCAGTATCTTTTCAGATACCCTCTCATGAATTTACATCTATCTTCAGTCTGGGAGTTACATGCTTCTCCACCCTTCAAGATCCTCATTCGAATCTCGGGACGAGATTCTTTTAAGGGGGGAAGGCTGTGACACCCCTGGTGTCAGTTTCGTGTTATGTCGGGAGATTTATCTTAATCTCGGATGCTCAGTAAAAATTTCTATTCTCGCTCGCGTATGCCTCTGATTATCCGGATTATTCATCCACATTTCACCAAGTTTGGAATTATTCAATCTCAAGAACAACCAAATTTGGAGCATGTTAAAAACTTTTATTCTCGACGCGAATGCAAATTCGGTAATCAGTCCCGATTTTTAAAATCTCGTCTAAAGCTCATTTAATCAAAAGTCTCGACTATTGTTAGTGGATCTGTGCCCGAATCCAATTTCTCGATACTCGATCTATGTCCAAAAATTAATCCGAGTCCGTATTCTCAAATGGAATACTCAATATGTCGTCCTCTAATCAATTTTATACAACTCGGCCAAATATCTCTATGTCCGAATCGAATCCAAAAATCAACATCAGCAATGATTTTTATTAATCCGATTCGTTTTATTTCGATAACGAATCCGAAGCCGATCGATCTCGATTCATTTTATTCTACTTGTGCACGAGAATTTAATTTCCAAGCGACACCCAAATAAAATGTCTCGATTCATTTTATTTCCTCTCGTTCATCCGTACGCCAGTTCGCTCCGTTCCTTGCGTCGGTCTCAACCAACGAGTGAGCGCTGCACAAATCGGCTAACGGATGACCACTCCTCTCCAACCAATAAATTGTCACCGTCCTAATAGACAACTCAGGCGGGAGCTATTGTCTCAGAAAAATAAAATAAAGTTACTTAGCTCGTGAGCAATCAGCCTTTTTCTCCTTAAATATTTCACCAGCAGCTGTCTTATTTTCTCCCGTACGCCATGTCCTGCTCTGGCTAGCAGCCAACACCCGGCCACCGGCTACGCCGGCCAATGGCTGCATGCCGCACCTGCTCGCAAGTAGCTGCAGCCGGCCAGTTGGTAATGCCTCCCTTTGCAACCAATGGCGTGTACCGCTAATCCCTTTTTATCTCCCCTTTGCTCCCTGGTCGGATCCTTGCTTCCCTCCAGCAGCGAGAGCAGGAGCATTTCTCCCCAGCGCGCAGGAGCTCCCTGGCTGCCCCTCACCTCCAGCCACCACCGCTCCTCCCATGGCGCACAAGCCCCAAGCTCCCCACGCGCGTTCCTTTCTTCCAGGCGCGTGAGCTCCCTCCGGCGTTGGCCAACAGGCAGGATTGAGCACCGAGCTCATCCATGGCGCCTCCCATGGCGCGGGCCCTCCTCTGGTCCAGTGCGCGCGAGGAGTCCCCCATGGCCGACCTCCATTCTTCCCTCTCGGCCTCCTCTGCCCTAGGTCCGGCACCCCTCCCCACAGCAGCAAATCGCCGGTGCCCTCCCGCAGCAGCGCGCCACGACCCTTTCTGCTCGTGCGCAGGATTGCTGGCAGGGTCCTGCCATGGCCGGACCTGCCTCCTCTAGCTCGGCGCCCTCCCTGCTACCTTCCAGGGCGCGCCAAGGCCCCTCCTCCCATGGGCGCCACCAGCAAGAGCTCCTACTCCCATGGCGCCTCTCCCCCATCCATGGCGTCCGACCCCCTCTCCTTTCTCCTCCCCGCTCGAAGCTCTTCCATGGCACACGCTGATCCTTCCCCTCCATTCCTAGGCGCAGAAAGCTATCCCCCACATAGTCCACCTCCAGGCCAGATCCAAATCGCCCAACCCCTGCTCGCCCAGAGCTTCTTCGCCCCAAATCCGGCCATCCCCGCCTGGCCGTGGAGTTCCTCGAGCAGCCCTACCTGGCCGCCATCCTCCTTTTTTTGTGTGCAGCTCGCCATTCCCCCTGTAGCAGCGCGATGGTTTCCTCTGCTGCCAGGGGCCTCGCCCAGGTCCGGTCGTGGTCGCTCCCATCGCCGACCGAGCTCCTCTTCTGTAGCAGGCCATCCGCCTTGTCTCTATGGTCATGTGCAGCGAGCTCTATTTTTTTCCTAGTGCTCTCGCCTGCTCGACGGAATGCCGCAGCGCGATGCGGCCATGGATCCTCCCTGTGTCGCGCCCTCGGCGTGCTTGACGTAATGCCGCAGCAAGCTGCAGCAGCGACGCCCTTCGCTGCGATGCGCTCGCCAGGTCGGTCCACTCGCCGTCGATCTGCGCAGCCCCTGCACGTCGTCGTCGAAACCCGTGGTGAGCTCCTCGCTGTCCCGCACCCCTCGATTCTCTAAGTACCAAATCAATAAAATGTGCATTTAAATGTGTGTGTTAATCGCAGCCCTCCGTCGATGTCACGCCTCGTGCTATGCCTATGCGACGCAATGCTAGCCGGTGGACAGCACATGCGACTCACCGATCCGGCCAGGTTGCTTTTATTTCATTTACGATTTAGTCGATGACGTTAATATGTGCGTGAAAATATAATTGTATGAATGGACGCGAGTAGAAAGAAAATGAAGTAGAAAAGAACTCGAATGTTTTTATATTTTTATTTTGATTGGAAAATATGTGATGCGTTGTTTAATACGAAAACTAAGTTACAAAATGAGGATTATGTGTTGGAAAATACGTCGATATGTGTTTATGTGAAAAGTGTAATTGTTTTATGCAATGTGATGGGATTCATGATTATATAGGAAGTATATTTATTGATGTGACGATAGTTTAGAAAATGCCAGTTTGCGTGGAGGATGTATTGTTAAGTGTAATATCCCAAAAAAATGTTGACCAAAAGTTAATCTCTGGTGCGTGGATGAGGTAAAGGGTTGTGGGCCATTGGATGCAAAGATAGAAGTCATCTGAGGCGTCGTTTCTTTCTCCCACAAAAACCCTAGGTGGCCACCCCTTTTTTTTCCCTTCACCCCCCTCTTGGCCGCCACCCCCTTTTCTCCCCCTTGGCTGGACGCCCCCTCCCCCTATGGCAGCCATCATCCATTGCTTCCTCCCCCAAGATCTCCCCCTACGCAGCAAGGATCGAGAAAAGGAGGGGCACGTTGAATTGAAGAGGAAGAGAGGATCAAGGAGATGTTCTTCCCCATCTCTTCTTGAAGATTTCTTGGGGAAACCCTAGGTATGGATGAGATCCTTGTTCCTCCCTGTAATTATAGGCTTTTGGAGGTTGTGGATCATGGGAATTAAAGGATTAGAGGTTGGATTTGATGTGGGGTTAGGTTTTGATCCCGAATTTAGTTTTCTGCAGAATGGCAGATTCAACAGTTTCTGTTCATGCCAGTTTTCCGTGGTCTTAGTGGCCTCAAAAAAATGAAAAGTCTATGTATGAGTCGTAGATGATTTGTAGATCTTTCCGTGGCCGTGAAGAACACCTCAATCGGACATCCGACCAGAAAGTTATTGCAGTTTTACTATAGCAGTTTTTCAGTCTCATAATTCTGTGCAGAATCTGTTCTCTTAAGATTTAGGAAATTTTATCAACAGAATTAAACTGTGGGTTGGTAAAAGAAGTTGTAGATAATTTCATAAGCTTTCCAGATTGTTAAAGAGTGCATTCATATGATTTGTGAAACTCCAGTTATGTTTGTTTTACTGTGGCTGTTTCTGTTTACCTGACAAAAATGAGTGGGTCTGTTCACTGGTGGGTTTCATCTAGTAAATGGCCGAATTGGCTCTTCCAACTATGGAGACTTTTGTAGAGGGATAAAAGTTCTTACTTCCAGCAGAATTTCATAATTTTTGGTTCAGTAGTTTGGGAGATATCAAATTTTAAAGTTAACCATACTGCTGTCTAAAACAGATTCAGTCAGTTATCTTGTCAGATGTTTTAGAACTTGTAGATGGCAGAATTTAATTATCTATTGAATACTGAAGTTGTAGAGTATTTTATGTAGATACTCCTAGAGTATTTGTTTGATATCACCGCTGTTTTAATTTTAAAGATACAAAATTAACAAACAGCGTTGCTGCTGTATGGCATGTGGTTCAGGGTGGGAGTCTTTCCACTGGGTCTTGGTTTCAAGTGTAGGAGTGTTTTGTTGATTGATGGCAAATGTTTGTGAAATATTTGTACTAAGTTTTATGCCCACTAGCAGGTGGCTACACTCCAGATCATGTCTAGTACATTTCTTCTTCTTCGATGAAGGCAAGTGAATGTAGCGGTGGTTGCTTCCGTTCTGACCTGTTATTTCTATTGCCTACACTCTAATATTCAGAAGTATCAGATTCTTTCATAATTGGACTCTATGGTGATGCTTTACTTGCTTGCATTATACTGATGCTCAATCATATATTGATGATGATTATGATTTGAGTATGACTCACGAGATTAATTCACATATCTGAAGGTAAATGAAGTATTATTTGAGGTTGGTATTGTATCTGAAGATAAATGAAGTATTATTTGAGGTTTGTATTGTATCTGAAGGAAGTGAAGTTTATTGATAAATGTAGCATGCCATATACATTGCATGACTCATTTGCATATGAAGTTTTGTCGTGACCTATGGTCCGACCGTACCGGTACAACTTAGCATCGTACGTTGCCCGAGAAGGGGTACGATGCGGCTTCATACCCTTAGAGGTATGAAGGCAGAGGACATATGCATTGCATTCATATGCATTCATTGAAGTGATATTTGCAGATGATGTGGTTTTATACCCCCAGAGGTATGAAGATAGAGTACCTACGCATTGCATTCATATGCATTCATTGAAGTGATATTTGCAGATGATGTGGTTTTATACCCCCAGAGGTATGAAGATAGAGTACCTACACATTGCATTCCTATGCATACATTGAAGTGATATTTGCAGGTATTGTTGACGCAGGGAAGTGTTATAGAACCTATTGTGGTTGTTCGAGGAAATGAGATGGTATTGGTTATAGTGGGACTACTGTGTTCTATATCTACAAGTATTTCTGATTTTTTATTGTGTCTCTTTTAAAATGTTGATGAATTCAATTTGTGGTTTAAATATCTCATCAGAACAATTAGCTTGCTGAGATGTTTCATCTCACTCTTGCATTACTCAATGCAGGTGGTTGTTGCTCATCAAGGGGAGTGGGAAGTAGCAGCACATCCACCTTCACTCTCATAATAATGCTGCCCAGACACAGCCATGATTTAATTAGAAACTTCTTGTCAAAGGATGTTTGTTTTTAACTAGTCGTGCGCACTGATTAATTCAGTTCATTGTTGTTATGGTTGTCTTCCCATTGCTAGTAGATTATTAATGTCTTATATGTTTTCTTATCATGATATCTATTTATACTTTGTTGCTTCCCCCGTTTATGCAATTTTCAAAGGAGATGCTGTCGAAATTTTATATATGAATGTTAGATGTGTAGTTTAGTAGCATTCTGGGGTGTTTGTGGATCCCGGGGTGTTACAGTTGGTATCAGAGCATAGGCTTCAGATTCTTGGCAATTTGAAGATAAATTTGACACACTTGCACATATAGGAAGGGTATGGGTTCAAATATCTTTGATATATATTAATGTCTTTGGAGTGCAGATGACAATAGTTTCACCCCTCCCTATTCCTTTACGGTGATGTGGTAAGTTGTTTATGGCTTAATGCTTGATATAATTTATTTCTGAAATTTTGATATTGTTTTATTAATGCGGTAGATATCGCTGGTCATTGGTGAGAATGAAGTTGTTATTATGCTTGTGATATACAAGTATGCCTATGTCGTTTTCACCATGTTTTTCATGGTTGAGTTTTATTACAATAATATTGTTATATATGCTTGATTGTGGATGTTTCTAAGAGGAGTGTGAATTGCGTGTTTTGGGGTACAAGGTAATCATCAATTTGAATTTAAGTTGTTGAGCGGTTGGTGGATAGCTCCAACTATCATTGCAAAGAATGATTGTTTATGTTGAGAAACCAGTTTTGAAAGAAATGAATATTGGTACTTTATATGGATTTTTGGGGGAAGTCTTTTCATAGCCAGAATGGCTTACATGTCTCTCTCATATTGTGTGTTCTAGTTGCCACAAAGCCTAGATGTGGTTTAAAGTGGTTGCCTATTAGTCATACTAATTGTAGAATAAATCTTTGATTCTCTTGATCCATTGATTATGTATTGATACATTGAGGATCTGATGGTTCCCTTTTCGATGCATGCTTGTGGAGCCATTTTTTAGACCACCTATCTATTGGTTTGAAGGAAGTCCTTGCCTAGCCTAGAGTTGGTTGGGTATGGCTAGTCACCTACTCCTAGATGATGTGGTGTTTACATCAGCTTAATATGTTTGTCAAATGTGTGAAGGATTAGGGGTTATTATTATTGACTTTGTATGTCTGGTACTTTGAGTGCATCGTATGATAGAATGAAATGTAAGTTTCTGAACTACAGTAGATGAAGACTTATATTATGTGTAGGTTATCCTTACTAGTTGGATATTTTTCTTAGTTGAGATGTTGAATGAAGTATAGTGACATGGGTTAAGCAAGTATTGTGTTGTTGTTGGGCTATCAGTGCTCTATGTAGAGTTTTTGGCATTTCTTCGATGAACTATGCCGCACAAGATGTTATTGGCTTCTTTTGGCTTTATTGCTCCATTAGTTCTATAGATTTTCTCCCTTTTGGTGGGGTGTAAGGAATGTTAGATTACATGATTATCTTTTCATGATGGCAAGAATAAGGTTTAGAAAGATTAGGAGTTTTGTTCCAATAGAACTACTTGTTTCATGGTGCTTTAAGGTGAGGTGTTTGATCTTCTTATACATTCGTCGGGTGTAGATGTTTCACCATTTAATTAAAATTAATGGTTGAAGTTGGTAAGGGTTGTGCTTGGTCCATATTACCCCTTCATAAAAGAGTGTTGTCTTAAGACATTGATGTTGATGTATAGCTGCATCCAAATTTGATGTTGTGAAATTGTAGTGTTGATTGCAACTATGACATGCTTTGAGCTTCATTACATGTTGTTTCATGCTTGATGTCAGGTCGTGTAGTTTCCTTAGACAATTAGTCCAAGGTAGAAGTTCTTGTGTTAATTAAGACCAATAATGGATCCATGTTTTGAATTGTGGTGCTATATGGGGTACCTTGGGTGTTTTGCTTGGAGTGGCCGAATTCGAGGTCGAATTCTTTTTAAGGGGGGTAGAGTGTAATATCCCAAAAAAATGTTGACCAAAAGTTAATCTCTGGTGCGTGGATGAGGTAAAGGGTTGTGGGCCATTGGATGCAAAGATAGAAGTCATCTGAGGCGTCGTTTCTTTCTCCCACAAAAACCCTAGGTGGCCACCCCTTTTTTTTCCCTTCACCCCCCTCTTGGCCGCCACCCCCTTTTCTCCCCCTTGGCTGGACGCCCCCTCCCCCTATGGCAGCCATCATCCATTGCTTCCTCCCCCAAGATCTCCCCCTACGCAGCAAGGATCGAGAAAAGGAGGGGCAAGTTGAATTGAAGAGGAAGAGAGGATCAAGGAGATGTTCTTCCCCATCTCTTCTTGAAGATTTCTTGGGGAAACCCTAGGTATGGATGAGATCCTTGTTCCTCCCTGTAATTATAGGCTTTTGGAGGTTGTGGATCATGGGAATTAAAGGATTAGAGGTTGGATTTGATGTGGGGTTAGGTTTTGATCCCGAATTTAGTTTTCTGCAGAATGGCAGATTCAACAGTTTCTGTTCATGCCAGTTTTCCGTGGTCTTAGTGGCCTCAAAAAAATGAAAAGTCTATGTATGAGTCGTAGATGATTTGTAGATCTTTCCGTGGCCGTGAAGAACACCTCAATCGGACATCCGACCAGAAAGTTATTGCAGTTTTACTATAGCAGTTTTTCAGTCTCATAATTCTGTGCAGAATCTGTTCTCTTAAGATTTAGGAAATTTTATCAACAGAATTAAACTGTGGGTTGGTAAAAGAAGTTGTAGATAATTTCATAAGCTTTCCAGATTGTTAAAGAGTGCATTCATATGATTTGTGAAACTCCAGTTATGTTTGTTTTACTGTGGCTGTTTCTGTTTACCTGACAAAAATGAGTGGGTCTGTTCACTGGTGGGTTTCATCTAGTAAATGGCCGAATTGGCTCTTCCAACTATGGAGACTTTTGTAGAGGGATAAAAGTTCTTACTTCCAGCAGAATTTCATAATTTTTGGTTCAGTAGTTTGGGAGATATCAAATTTTAAAGTTAACCATACTGCTGTCTAAAACAGATTCAGTCAGTTATCTTGTCAGATGTTTTAGAACTTGTAGATGGCAGAATTTAATTATCTATTGAATACTGAAGTTGTAGAGTATTTTATGTAGATACTCCTAGAGTATTTGTTTGATATCACCGCTGTTTTAATTTTAAAGATACAAAATTAACAAACAGCGTTGCTGCTGTATGGCATGTGGTTCAGGGTGGGAGTCTTTCCACTGGGTCTTGGTTTCAAGTGTAGGAGTGTTTTGTTGATTGATGGCAAATGTTTGTGAAATATTTGTACTAAGTTTTATGCCCACTAGCAGGTGGCTACACTCCAGATCATGTCTAGTACATTTCTTCTTCTTCGATGAAGGCAAGTGAATGTAGCGGTGGTTGCTTCCGTTCTGACCTGTTATTTCTATTGCCTACACTCTAATATTCAGAAGTATCAGATTCTTTCATAATTGGACTCTATGGTGATGCTTTACTTGCTTGCATTATACTGATGCTCAATCATATATTGATGATGATTATGATTTGAGTATGACTCACGAGATTAATTCACATATCTGAAGGTAAATGAAGTATTATTTGAGGTTGGTATTGTATCTGAAGATAAATGAAGTATTATTTGAGGTTTGTATTGTATCTGAAGGAAGTGAAGTTTATTGATAAATGTAGCATGCCATATACATTGCATGACTCATTTGCATATGAAGTTTTGTCGTGACCTATGGTCCGACCGTACCGGTACAACTTAGCATCGTACGTTGCCCGAGAAGGGGTACGATGCGGCTTCATACCCTTAGAGGTATGAAGGCAGAGGACATATGCATTGCATTCATATGCATTCATTGAAGTGATATTTGCAGATGATGTGGTTTTATACCCCCAGAGGTATGAAGATAGAGTACCTACGCATTGCATTCATATGCATTCATTGAAGTGATATTTGCAGATGATGTGGTTTTATACCCCCAGAGGTATGAAGATAGAGTACCTACACATTGCATTCCTATGCATACATTGAAGTGATATTTGCAGGTATTGTTGACGCAGGGAAGTGTTATAGAACCTATTGTGGTTGTTCGAGGAAATGAGATGGTATTGGTTATAGTGGGACTACTGTGTTCTATATCTACAAGTATTTCTGATTTTTTATTGTGTCTCTTTTAAAATGTTGATGAATTCAATTTGTGGTTTAAATATCTCATCAGAACAATTAGCTTGCTGAGATGTTTCATCTCACTCTTGCATTACTCAATGCAGGTGGTTGTTGCTCATCAAGGGGAGTGGGAAGTAGCAGCACATCCACCTTCACTCTCATAATAATGCTGCCCAGACACAGCCATGATTTAATTAGAAACTTCTTGTCAAAGGATGTTTGTTTTTAACTAGTCGTGCGCACTGATTAATTCAGTTCATTGTTGTTATGGTTGTCTTCCCATTGCTAGTAGATTATTAATGTCTTATATGTTTTCTTATCATGATATCTATTTATACTTTGTTGCTTCCCCCGTTTATGCAATTTTCAAAGGAGATGCTGTCGAAATTTTATATATGAATGTTAGATGTGTAGTTTAGTAGCATTCTGGGGTGTTTGTGGATCCCGGGGTGTTACATTAAGACATGAGTGTCGGAGTTCATATATTAGTGGTCGCGCCACGTTGATTGAAGTGTCTCGAGTACACGCCACCATATGACTATATGTGAGACACGGTAAAATAAAGTGTGCTCGACATGAATGTTTGGTCGTTGTAGGTAGAAATTATTTTAGCTTATATAGAGAGGTTGTGACATGCCAAGGTAGTCGTCGCTTTCTCTATATTTATAAGGCGAGTCGTGACGATGCGTATTGTGCGTTTAATAAATTAGGCTTCGCATATAGTGTATGATTGTGTTCACGATTTCGAGTAGACGCTTCAAGTAAGTCAAGTAGATATAAGTGTGTAATGGAGTTAGTTGTCTTAGGATAAGTATTGAAATACTCGGTTCGTATAATAAATATGTATGCGTTCGTAATTCGGGAAGTAAATGCATGGTGATTTCGATTTGGAGATTAGTGATTTACGATTCGTATGCTTTGGTCGGTGTGCGAAAATACTTGTGAATATGTATGGTTATAAAAATGTTGTGGTGTATGTTGTGCCTTAGATAGTGATAATAATAGGCAAGCCGACGTGTATGTTATTTAGCGGGCTATGCCGTTGCTCTAGTTAGCCGAAGTGTTAGATGGGTTGGTTAAGCTCGTAATCACGATGATTTGCTTGTTGTAGTCTAAATGTGTATGGTTACGGTCGCAGGTAAAAATTAGTAGTTTTCATGTGATGCCCAAGTTAAAATGCAAATTACTATGTGAAGAGCGCATCGATATATATGTATGTCGGATTTGATGATTATGGTGATTGCGTTGATTAATTGTGTATGGTAGTTCTAGAGCGCGAAATAACTTGTATAAAAATTAGTAAGTCTACTTGTTAGTTCTCACTTGGTCATTTTAACTCTAACAATTGTCAAAGTGTTAGAATAATTCAAGTATCTAGAACGCGGCAATTCTTGAATTGTATAGGAGCTGAAATTTATTAATTGCGGTTTTGGACTGCACGCAGTGATTTCCCTGTACTGTATGTTTGATGAACTAAATTGTATTTCTGTAGATATGTGCTATAGAAAAGTGGTAAATAACTTTATTATCTTGCTGGTGTTAAAATTTGACAGCCATAAGTCTGATCGTTTAGGAGTTATGCTTTTCTCAAATTCAGTAACTGAATCTTTCCAAATTCTGTACAGATTTCAGAAACTGCATTGTTTGTCTAATTTAATGTTACAATCTGTTCATGGTCGTTATAAGAAAGTTGTAGATGCTTTTCTTATCTTGCTTGTGTTAAAATTTCATAACCATAGGCCTGACAGATTAGGAGATATGAATTTTACAAACTGGTTGCTGTATTATGTCCACTGACAGAACAGATTTCGAATACTAAATTGTTTGATTCAGTTCACCATAGAATCAATTCTTCGTGAATATAAAAGTATGTAGTGCTTTTGCCAAGCTTTCTAAAAAGTTTTGGATCACTCCTTTTGGTGATCTGAAGATTAAGTTATGAATGTTTAAAGTCTGAAGACTGAATCTGTCCAATTCTGGACAGCAAAGCCTTCTAGTGTCTTTTGTCCTTAGTTAAATATTGAATCACTTTTAGATGTTTATAAATGATATGTATACAATTTTATTACCTTTCCAGAAAGTCTAGAATCAATTTGTTTGGATATCTGAACCTGTAGTTGTGAATTTTTGAAGTCGCATGTCTGAATCTGTCCAACCTGGACAGACCTGTTATTTTTGCACAGTTCGACTTTGCTAAGAGTCTAGTCAAATTGAGACGATAATACCAAAATTGTAGAGTGTTTCCCAAGCTTTCCAAAAAGTATTTGTTCACTATTTTTGGATAAATAATTGAAGAGTTATGGCTGAAACAAGCAATTGCTGTGCTGCTGTCCTAATTTTATTATGTTTGGTGGATTGCTCTACTCTATGGTGTATTTCTTGAGCCGACTGTTTCCTCGTTTTGACTTTGGTTGAACACGCGTTAAAGATAATATAACTAATATAATTGTGTCTAAGTATATAGGTAACTAGTACACGTCTCGCTAAATTAGTGAACTAAATTGGTTAAGGTCTAATAAGAGTTTGCCTAGTAAACAATTGTAACACCCGATTAAGTAACTATTCCTTTTTAACTATGTTTGTCTATATATAAGTCCTAGCAAATTTAGGTGTACTTAATACTTTAATAATAAATAGCCAATTAATGATTAAGGTGAACATGGTAAATGCCTGTACTCGGGATGTCGTGTTTGTGTTGGTCAATTATAGGAAGTGTTGTCGTCTTTTTAATGGTGTTAATGATGAATGCAGATAACGTACGACTAGCTAGCGCTTGCGTATAGTCGTTGTGGTGCCTTATGATTTAATGATTAGTTTGCTACCGTCTGTTTTGGGATTGTCTTGTAATATTTTTCGTTATATTCATACATATGCATCTTGCATCTCATTTAGGACCGAGAGATGATGATCGTGCAAGTGATGTGGTGCCAACCACAAGGTGCAGTTGGTGGACGACCTAAAGAATGATGGACTTAACCAGTGGATGCTCACCAAGCGAGTACCTCCCCCAGCAAACACTACCTAAGTGTTAAATTAAAGGCAAGCCCCGGTTTTATGCATAACCGTTTATATATGCTATTTTACTACACTTAATGTTTGTAGGCTTGTACCGTGCACTTAAGTGTAGGAGTTGGTTGAAACCCTAGTTGCATGAACTCAGGATTCCTTTTGAGATGGATACTAGTATGCTAGGTCGAGTAGCTGCTATGCTAAATCAGGATCTCGGTAGAAGTTGAGTGATTTTTCTAGCACTCGCGCGAGGTCAGGAATTGGTTGTATCCATTTTTGATAACAGAAGGATGATGGTCTGTGGACACGGATCCATGGGGATGCGTTGTCTATGAGACAAAATTGGAATAAGGATTAACGTGCGGATACCTGTGTCAAGCGTTTGAATGTACTAAACACATGTCGGTAAAAATGGTAACCGGTAAACCTAGTACCTAAGTGAAGCCGGGCGCGAACTTTATCCCTCACGCGACCTGAGACTGGGTCTCCCATTCTAGATATGGTGGGTACAAGTGCGGCCACTGCACGGCGGCGGCCGGGGTCAGTGGAGCATTGTATGCCAAGGCGGTGAGGCCTGGACGCGAACGGGGAATCAATGGGGACGGTTGACATGTGTGGGGACGGAGTGCCCTGACATGTCGTGTGTTTAGGTTTACCTTGCAAGGTTAAAACTCGATTCGAATTGTCTGCTTCTCGCAGCTAATGAGACTGCTTGATCCATTGTACTGCATTGAGTAATAAGTGGAAATGAGATACTGGCAAAAGATGTTGATTGATATAATGTTTGATATCATGTATGAATAGATATGTTCTCATCTAGTCTAAATTATTATTCCAGAACATGAAAAGCTAAAACTTGTTTTTAGACTCAGCTAGTGCTTTTGGCAAACCAAACCCCTCAGCCAAACAGCTGCATGGTCTAGAGGTAGAGGAGTAGACTCCTCACACCGGGTAAGTCTAGCTGAGTATTAGTATACTCAGCCTTGCTTGTGGCATAATTTTTGCAGGTACCTCCTTGATTTGGTTGATGGTGTGACTTGGCCTTCATCCCTGCCACCGGGATAGACGGTCGAGTGGGTTACTGTCGGTGTTTTGGGTCCGACCGCACACCCGGGGTTGCCCCTCAAGGTGTTTTTAGGAGTAGGACGGTGTCAACGACTGTAGCAAAATGGTTCGTGCCGATCGCACGAGGGACAGTGGACAAGATTTGCAGGTTCGGGCCGCTTAGAAGTGCGTAACACCCTACGTCCTGGTGGGTATACGAGTGTGGTTACAAGAGGGCTCTCTGGATTAAAAGCACAGAGAGTTTACGTGGGTGGCTAAGTAAAATAGGGTCGGTCCATCTGAAGGGGTGCCCCCTAGGCCTTATATACTCGACCGTGGGGCAGTACACGTGGATATGATAACAACAAGTAGCTGAAAGATAGTGAACCTCTTGAGTTTATCCCTACGTAACCCTTGCCGACTTATCCTCGCATGGCTCTGTTGCATGGGGGCTTCAGCGCGGGAAAGTCGGGTCTCTGTTGCGATTTACTCGTTCGACGTTGTGGGCCATCCGGGTTTGCTTCAATCCGGTCTTACGTCTTCTCTGCTTTGTTGGTTGTCTTTCCCCAGGCCCACGAAAGAATGACTTTACGATTTATTGGGCCCTTGGGCCTTTCGTGAGGTCTTTTACTTCTTTAGTGGACCCGGGGGATATCTATCCCCCACAAGCCCCCGATCTTTGGGTTGATTTAGAGGTAATCAACCCAAAGATCCAAGGTCCAAGAAACGACTTCCTGCTGTCTTCTCTTGCTCCGATCACTCGTTCGACCGAAGTTTAGTTTTGTGCTTGTGCCTTAGAGGTCGGCATTTTGATTTGTAGGATTCTAGACTTCATTGGGTGCACCGGAGGTGCACCCAATGGGTGTAGCCCCCGACCTTTGAGTAGATTTTAGAAGATAATCTACTCGAAGGTCTTCCCCAGAAATTACCTCCATTTGCGCTCCTGCATCTCGGTTGGGGATTGGTCTTTTTAATCTTGTCCCACGCCTTAGAAGTCGGCACCATCTTGGCTTGGAATGATAATCCATGGGGTGCACCGGAGGTGCACCCAATGGGTGTAGCCCCCGACCTTCAAATGGATTTTTTAAGGATAATCCATTCGAAGGTCTTCCTTTTGCTTGTAAAAATTGGCATGAAGCTATTTGCATTATGCTTTGGAGGTCAGCATTATGTCATCAATATTTTGCCGCAGAGGTCAGCATATATTTTGTCTTTAGCAGCCGAGTTTGCAATCCATCCATATCTTGCTAGGTAGTGCAATTTATTTGCTTCTGCGACTGATTGGACGTTTGACGGACGTTCTCTGTCTAGTCTTTACGTCGCTTCTGTCGGCCATATCTTGTACTTTGCTGGCTATATTTGGCTTTCCTCTGATCCTTACTGATATCTCATTTTTGTCTTGAGGTATTCACTGCGTGCCCTGCACGGATGTGACCGTTTTGAAAAATATACTGATAATTCCTGGGCGTCCTCCCCCAATGGGTGTGGGCAAGGGACGGCTTGGTACGCTGAGTGTTTTGGCCGGCTGTTTCTGAGTAGTAATGTGATGGGACGGCGAGTGTAATCATATCCTTTGCGTTGTTGACTGGAGTCCCAATGGGTGTAGTGTTGCATGAAACGGCGTCAGCCGTCTGACGTGTCTTCAGATGGGTGGGAGTGCTTATTGAATGCTTTGCGACTGTTCAGTGACCGCGGTTGGAAGTGAGTGGTTGCCTTTCCCTTCTATAAATAACGCCCTTGCTCCTCTGGTTTTTTCACATATCTTCGCTGTTCTTTACTGCATTCTCCTCCTCTTTCCTGTCTGCTTCTGCCATGGGCAAGAGTAACAAGCGCAAGCGCGAGCCGACTCCTCCGTCGGAGGACTTCGGCGACTCGGAATACTCGGAGGAGGAGTTCTCCTCCGAGTCCGAGGGATCTCCGGCTCCCGTCTCTCCCCCGGCGTCGTCTGATGATTCAGACGACTCCCAGGGGATTGCCGCGGAGGTCTGGACGTACATCCGGGCCGTCGAGCGCTCCGGGCTCGAGGGCTCGGATGAGTCTGAGTTCTCCTCGGACGAGGAGGACTCGGACGGCGGCGAGGACGAAGATGACGACGATGACGACGGCGACGACGACGATGGTGGCGACGGCGACGGTGACGGCAGCAACAGCGGCGGGGCAGCGGCGGCAAGGGCAGCACCAGAGGCGGCAGCAGCACGGGCAGCACCAGAGGCGGCAGCAGCAAGGGCAGCACCAGGGGCGGCGGCGGCAAGGGCAGCAGCAGCAAGGCCAGTGGCTAAACGCCACTGGTCTTTAGATATTAGTATAGTGTAGTTAGAATAATGTAGTAGTAATGTAGAGTAGTATAGTGTAGTTTAGTAGTAGTAGTAATGTAGAGTAGTATAGTGTAGTTTAGTAGTAGTAGTAATGTAGAGTAGTAGTAGGGAAGCACCAACTCGCGAAGAGTTGGTTTGTAAGCTTTTATCTTCCCTTTAATGAAAAAAATGACGTTTGCCCCTTATCAATGACTTGCTTTTCCTTATTATAGAACTGATTCTTTTGAGACAGTAGATGACTCGCCGAACGATTGAAGGTCGACGTCAACATTTTAGAGATAGTACCGAGCAATCGAACAAGAGATCAGCGTTTTAGAGGCAACGCCGAGTGAGTGAAGTTTGACGCCGGCATTTTAGAAGTAATGTCGAGCGATTGAGTACGAGGTCAGCGTTTTTAGAGGCAACGCCGAGTGATTGAAGGTTGGCGTCGGCATTTTAGAAGTAATGCCGAGCGATTGAACACGAGGTCAGCGTTTTAGAGGCAACGCCGAGTGGTTGAAGGTCGGCGTCGGCATTTTAGAAGTAATGCCGAGCGATTGAACACGAGGTCAGCGTTTTAGAGGCAACGCCGAGTGATTGAAGGTCGGCGTCGGCATTTTAGAAGTAATGCCGAGCGATTGAGCACGAGGTCAGCGTTTTAGAGGCAACGCCAAGTGATTGAAGGTCGGCGTCGGCATTTTAGAAGTAATGCCGAGCGATTGAATACGAGATCAGCGTTTTAGAGACCACGCCGAATGATTGAAGGTCGACGTCGGCATTTTAGAAGTAATGCTCAGCGATTGAATACGAGATCAGCGTTTTAGAGACCACGCCGAATGATTGAAGGTCGACGTCGGCATTTTAGAGGTAATGCCGAGCGATAGAGCACGGGGTCAGCGTTTTAGAGGCAACGCCGAGTGATTGAAAGTCAGCGTCGGCATTTTAGAAGTAATGCCGAGCGATTGAATACAAGGTCAGCGTTTTAGAGGCAACGCCGAGTTATAGCCTGTCGCACGAGTTATTTTGTGGATAATAACCGAGTGATGAAGTGGCACGTCGGCTTTTTTGGAAATGACTGCCAGACGGCCACGTGGCATGCTGGGGTTTCGGAAATAACCGCCGGGTGATGACTGGGCACTTTTTGAAATGGTATCTGGCTCGAGAATATCCCATAAGAGTTGAGCTTTTAGCCGCCTTTGCTTTCCGTGCCCTAGTTCTTGCATTCCCGCATCCGAATCTTCTCTGCCACTCGCCTCCTACTCTGTTCGCTGGTGAAAAGCAAGATGGCGCCCAAGAGGAAAACTGCGAACTCGTCTGCTGCGGTGATCCCTGCAATCGACCCCAACAGTCAGTTACCCTTCGCAGGTAACCATATGTCCGTTATTTCCGAAGCTGAGCTTCTCCGCCTCGTCTCCATCGGGGTTCTTCCTCCGCGGGAACTCTGTTCTTGGCGGATTTGCCACGGGACTACTGTCCCAACAGAGGATACCCACGAGTCTGTAGTTTACGCTCCTTTTCTCCTCCGCGGCCTCGGCCTTCCCATCTCTCCTTTTTTCCGCGGCCTCCTTGATTTCTATCACATCAACTTGACCCATTTGAACCCTAATTCCATTCTGCAAATCTCCATTTTCGTTCACCTATGCGAAGCCTATCTCGGCGTGCTGCCGCATTTTGGTTTATGGAAGTATCTGTATCATTGTCGCCCTGGGATGGCCGGGGGACAACATCAGTTGGTCGGAGGTGCCAGTTTGGAGATGCGCCGTGGGCGGAAGACTGAGTATCTTGAGATTCCCCTCAAAGATAGCATTAAGGGGTGGCGTCTAGAGTGGTTTATAGTTGATAATTATGGAAATTCTCTCCCCACCCGGTCGGGAAGACAGCCAGACGTTCGCACTCCGAGTTGGACTGAGTCTCCCACAGATCAGGAAGTGGCTGAGGCAGGTGTGTTGCTGGCTGAAGTTGGACTGCTGAAAGAGAGAGGTCTAACTGCCGAAGCTGTGGTTACTGATTTTGTTTTCAAGAACATTCAGCCACTGAAAGACAGGGCCTATCCGGCATATCTGTATAGAGGGCTAGCCGACTCGACTCGGGTTACCAATAGGAGAATTCCTTCTGTAGATTTGGTAAGCCGACTTGAGATGATTCTCAAAGGTAAGGTTTCAAATGTTGGTGCTCCAATGGCATACTCGGCCTGGAACCTACCTCCTCCCAAAGCTTTCACCCTTTTTGTGTCAAATCCGCCTGTGACTGATAGCAATTTGGGCCTTAGAGTGCGACCCTCTGCTGAAGAAGTCAGTACTTTGGTTGCTTCGCTCGGGGAGATTCCTGATGATGAACGGCAGGTTTATTTTGAAGTGCCTCTGAACCCTAGTGATGCAGACATAAATGATATGCTTGATCTGTTAGCTGAGGATTCATCCGATGCTGCTCCTGATGGTACGTTGGCAGTGATGCCCCTTCCAGAGGTTGATACAACTTTGGATGCCCCGAAACCTGTCAGTACTCGCCCGAGGCGCCCTAGCCGAACCAGTCAACCCGAGCTTTCTGCTGATGAGCAAAAGAAGAAGAGAAGACGCCTCCGACGAGTATCCAGTTTTGATGAGGACACCGGTACCTTGGCTCCTGCTGCTGAAGAAGTGCCTGCAACTGGCCTTACTGATGCTGACCCCAATGGGTGTGCCCAGACTGCTGTTGATCCCAATGGGTGTGCTCCATCAGCTGCTGACCCCAATGGGGGCGCTTCATCTGTTGCTGATCCCAATGGGTGTGCTGCTTGCGTTGTTACTGTGGAAGATGAGGAGGAAGAAAATGAAGCTCCTTTAACTCGGAAAAACAGTCGGCAGTTCATTGCCAGCGGTGGAAGTAGTGGAGTTCCTTCTCCTGCTTTGTCTGCCCTCATCGGTCTGCAAGAGATGTCCCTTGCCAACTTTGATCAAACTCTAGAGGATATGGTCCAGAGGACTTGTTATCAGAGCCTGTGGATGATGATGCAACAGAGATTTGCGCTGCCGTGCCTGATGCTGGGTTGAGGTCATCCCGTGCCTCTTCGACCTTAGAGCACGATCTCGAGGGTCGGGATGCTGACTTGGATTGTTCTGATCCCATGGAAGTAGCTGAGGGCCCGTCAACCTTAGAGGTGGTTACTGCAGAGAGCCTGGACCCCAAGAATAGTGCTGGCACGTGCCCAGCCCCCGAGGATGTCGCTGGGGAAGACTTAGCTCAGGTGAAGAGTATAAGCCACTGCCCAGCCCCCGAGGGTGTTGCCGGGGATGATCCGGCTCAAGTGGGCAGTGCCAACTGTGACCCAGCCCCCGAGGGTGCCCGAGCAAGGTCTCCTTCCTGCACTTCCATGGACGTTCATGCGGGTTCACCTCCACACTCTGGCGGCATGGTGGTGGCCCAAACTTTGGATCAGGGAGTCGCTTTAGAGGGCAGCGTCCTCGCTGGTCTGGCGTTTGGCTCTGCTGAAGGCGCTGAGCTCATTCCTACTGGTCTGTTGCAAGCTGCTTCGGGTGGTGGTCTGGCATCTGGTTATCAGCTGATTTCTCCTGATTTGGGGATCCCTTCGTTCTTTTCCAACCTCCAGGTACTGTGCTGTACTTTTAGCTTAATCTTTGCGTTGCATGAGCTTTTGTCATTATGTTCATCTGTTCTTTTTATCAGGCTTTGGTGGAGGGGATGGCCAGCCAGCTAAGATCGCAGGGTGCTTTCATCCCAGAAGTCGCTTCGTCTCTTGAGCATTGGAATCCAGTGTCGCTTCATCGTCGTGTATCCGAGTTGGAGGCAACTAACGCTGGTTAGTGCCCTTTTTCTTCTTCTTCTTTGCCTTTGTTCGTGGACTGTTTTACCTTCTGACCTCGGTTTGTTTGATTGCTTCTCGCTAGGAATGACTCGGCAGATTGCAATTCTTGAAGTAAAACATTCCCAAGATCAGGCTGAAATGGCTCGACGGTGCGCTGACTTCGAGGAGAAGTATTCTCAGAGCCAGACTAAACTAAATCAGGTCTCCGCTGCTTTGGATGACGCCAACGCTCTGAGTTCTTCTCTTCATGCTCGGCTTGACTCTGAAAAGGTAACTTACAAAATTGTGCCTCGCCTTGCTATGCTCTTATTACTTGCTTGGATTCTGAAGGAGTTGATTTTTGTTTGTAGGAAGAAAAACGTATCCTTGCTGCTTCTCGTGACAATCTGGATAGATTGTATCGCGATTCTAGCAATTCGCTGACCATCTTGGAGAGGAGTCACCGTTTTACAATGGAAGAATTGGACAATCAGCGTTGTAGGCTGCAAGAATCTGCGGAGGAAGTGACCCGCCTTAAGCAATTGATATCAGCAAAGGATGCCACCATCAAGGGACTCCGAGCTTCTAAGAAATCCATCGCTCAGGAGTTAGAAGCTGCTCAGCTGGCCGCTAAAATTGCCGAAGAAACTGCTGTTACTCTCAAAACCCAGCGCGATAAGGCCATGGACAAGGCTATTCGGGCGGGACGAATCTTGATGAGGAGGCCCGGCGTGGTTGTCCCTGAAGACATAAAAGCCGATGTGAATGCTGCCCCCGATTCTTCGAATCGCCCTTCTTCGTCGGTCGTTCCTGAGAAAGACATTGGAAAATAGAGAAACATTTTGCGTGCTCTGAGCGCGCGGTTAGCATGATCAAGTATTCGTTAGAAAATATCAGCTTATCATTCAAGTGACATAATTACTCTCTTATTGTAATTTATTGATTCGTAAGTTTGTGGTGACGCCGTATGTTGATTATGAAGTTTGTTTGCGGGATATGGAAGTCATCCCCTGAATTGCGTAAGCGCGAGTATGCTGCGCCGGCTTAAGCCACCACTGACTTTAGCCGATAGCTCCGTTAGTAGGGCATAGTGGTCACCCTGGGTTAAGTAAGCGTGAGCATGTTGCACCGCCTTAAGTCGTTGCCGACTTAAGTCGATTGCTCCGTTTGTAGGGCATAGTGGTCACCCTGGGTTAAGTAAGCGTGAGCATGTTGCACCGCCTTAAGTCGTTGCCGACTTAAGTCGATTGCTCTGTTTGTAGGGCATAGTGGTCACCCTGGGTTAAGTAAGCGTGAGCATGTTGCACCGCCTTAAGTCGTTGCCGACTTAAGTTGATTGCTCCGTTTGTAGGGCATAGTGGTCACCCCGAGTTAAGTAAGCGTGAGCATGTTACACCGCCTTAAGTCGTTGCCGACTTAAGTCGATTGCTCTGTTTGTAGGGCATAGTGGTCACCCCGAGTTAAGTAAGCGTGAGCATGTTACACCGCCTTAAGTCGTTGCCGACTTAAGTCGATTGCTCCGTTTGTAGGGCATAGTGGTCACCCCGAGTTAAGTAAGTGTGAGCATGTTGCACCGCCTTAAGTCGTTGCCGACTTAAGTTGATTGCTCCGTTTGTAGGGCATAGTGGTCACCCCGAGTTAAGTAAGCGTGAGCATGTTACACCGCCTTAAGTCGTTGCCGACTTAAGTCGATTGCTCCATTTGTAGGGCATAGTGGTCACCCCGAGTTAAGTAAGTATGCGAGTCAATCGTAAATAAGCTGAGTATCTTTGTAATCTCTCTTTATTGATGACACATTTCCACTTTACAGAATACATTGTCGCCCCAGCAGTTTTGAAATACAGCCTAGGGATAAAACTTTCTGAGGTGCTCTATGTTCCAGGAGTTCCCAACTTCTGTGCCATCCATCTGAGTGAGGCGATATGATCCGGGCCGAGTGACTTCTGCCACTATGAAAGGTCCTTCCCATAAGGGTGATAACTTGTGTCGTCCCTCTCCCGTTAGAATTCGGCGGAGGACGAGGTCTCCTATCGAAAAGAACCGTTGCCGCACAGCCTTGTCGTGATAGCGCCTTAGAGTCTGCTGGTACCGTGCTGATTGGATTACTACATTCAGTCGCTCTTCCTCAAGTACATCAACGTCCTCCAGCCTGGTGGCCTCGGCTTCTGCTATGCTTTTGAAGATCAGTCTTGGCGCCCCAAACTTGAGATCAGCAGGTAGCACTGCCTCCGATCCATAGACCATGAAGAAAGGAGTGTTTCCATGCAGGGCTCGGCTAGGTTGGGTTCTTAAGCTCCAAACGACATAAGGCAGTTCTCTTATCCATTTTCCTGCAAATTTTTCATTCTTATCGAAGACCCTTTTCCTGAGTGCCTCCAATATCATTCCGTTGGCTCGCTCAACTTGCCCGTTGGCTCTTGGATGTGCTACAGATGCGTACTTGATCTGAATGCTCTTTTGCTCGCAGAAGTCAAAGAATTCCGAACTGGTGAAATTGGATCCCAAGTCAGTGATGATACTGTTTGGTATCCCAAATCTGAATATTATGCCTTGTATGAATTCCACGGCTTTAGCAGAGGTTAGAGAAGCAATGGGCTTGAACTCTATCCATTTAGTGAATTTGTCAATCGCCACCAATACATGGGTATATCCCCCTTGAGCTTTCTTGAAAGGTCCAATCATATCCAGTCCCCAGCATGCGAAAGGCCAGGTTACTGGTATGGTCTGTAGCTGCTGTGCTGGCATATGCTGTTGCTTTGACAAGTATTGGCAAGCTTCGCATCTCTGAACTAATTCGGCTGCGTCGTTCTTCGCCGTCGGCCAATAGAATCCTGACCTGAAAACCTTCCCGACTAGTGTTCTGGATGCTGCATGTATCCCACATTGCCCTGCATGGACTTCCTCCAGAAGTTGTTTCCCGGTGGACGAGAGAACGCACTTCATGAGGATGCCTGACGCGCTCCTTCTGTACAGTTCCTCCCCAATGAGTGTATAGTGAGCCGACTGCCTGGCAATGCGTTCTGCCGAGTTCTTGTCGTCTGGTTCTTCTTCATTCTTTATATACTTAATAATCGGTCTTCTCCAGTCGTCGGAATCTGACTCGAGTTGATTTATGATGTTGCACTCTTCTGTTTGATCCATTGAGATACTCGGCTGCAGAATTTCTTGTACGAAGACTCCGGGTGGGACCTGAGTTCGACCGGATCCGAGCTTGGACAGTACATCGGCCGCCGTGTTCCGATCTCTTTCTATATGATGAAATTCCAGACCCTCGAATTTATCTTCCAGCTTTCGTACGGCAGCGCAGTATTTTCCCATTGAATCACTTGAACAATCCCATTCCTTGTTTATCTGGCTGATGACTACCAGAGAATCTCCGTATACCATCAATCTCTTGACGCCCAGTGACATGGCGATGTTCAATTCGTGTATCAAAGCTTCATACTCGGCTGCATTGTTAGAGGCCGGGAATAGCAACTGGAGAGCGTACTTGAGGTGCTCGCCTCTAGGTGCGGTGAAGAGAATCCCTGCTCCTGCTCCCTGCAGCTTCAACGAGCCATCAAAATACATTCGCCATACTTCCGCAGTTTCTGGATTGTCTGGTACTTGTTGTTCTGTCCATTCTGATACGAAATCAACCAGTGCTTGAGTTTTGATGGCAGTGCGAGGTCGGAACTCGATATCATGGGATCCCAGCTCGCAAGCCCACTTGGCTATTCGGCCAATGGCTTCCTTGTTGTGAAGAATGTCCCCTATTGGAAAACCAGTGACTACTATGACTTTGTGGTCGTCAAAGTAGTGACGCAGCTTGCGGGCAGTTAGAAGTACTGCATATAATAGCTTCTGAACCTGAGGATACTTTTTCTTCGAGGGGCCTAGAACTTCACTGATGAAGTACACAGGATGTTGTACTGGATAGGCATGTCCTTCTTCTACTCGCTCGACTACCAACGCGGTGCTTACCACGTGAGTCGTGCAAGAGATATACAGCAACAAATCTTCAGCCGGTTGAGTTGGCGTAGCTCGCCGGGGTGGTTTCAGTACTGGTGGTGTTGTCAAGAATTTCTTCAGTGCGTCTAGAGCTTCTTGTGCTTCTGAAGTCCATTGAAACTTATCCACCTTCTTGAGTAGCTTGTAAAATGGCAAACCTTTTTCTCCCAGCCTGGATATAAATCTGCTCAGAGCTGCCATACATCCAGTGAGTCGCTGAACCTTCTTTTGTGACCGAGGAGCTTCCATCTTCATGATAGCTTCGATCTTATCTGGATTAGCCTCAATTCCCCGGTGGCTGACGATAAACCCGAGCAACTTTCCTGCTGGTACCCCAAAAACACACTTTTCAGGATTGAGCTTCCATCTATATCTTCTCAGGCTGTTGAAAACCAGTTGTAAGTCTTCGATGAAGTTTTCCGAATTCTCTGTTTTGATCACCACATCATCTACGTAAGCCTCCACCCGCTTGCCCCAGTGATCGGCTAAGCATGTTTGAATGGCTCTCTGATAAGTCGCTCCAGCGTTTTTGAGGCCGAACGGCATGGAGGTATAACAGAAAGCACCAAACGGAGTGATGAACGCCGTTTTTTCCTCGTCTTCTTTTGCCAAACTAATCTGATGATACCCGGAATAGCAATCTAAGAAAGACAGCACAGAACATCCAGCGGTGGAATCCATCACCTGATCTATCCTTGGGAGCCCGAAGGGATCCTTCGGACAGTGTTTGTTGAGATCAGTATAGTCGACGCACATGCGCCAATCCACTTTATTCTTTTTGAGTACAAGAACAGGGTTGGCTAACCACTCGGGGTGTAATACTTCTCTAATAAATCCAGCCGTGACCAAGCGAGCTAACTCGGCACGAATGGCCTCTCTCTTGTCGGGCGTGAAACGACGTAGCTTTTGCCGGATCGGCCTCGCCTGGGGATAGACCTTCAATTTGTGCTCGGCCAGTTCTCTTGGGACTCCCGGCATATCCGCAGGTTGCCATGCGAATACGTCTCGGTTATCTTGTAGGGACTGGACGAGCGCGCTTTCCTATTTGTCGTTCAAACTGGAGTTGATGATGGCCGTCTTGCGCTCATCAGCGAACCCCAGGTTGATTCGCTTGGTTTCTTCAGTCGGCCGCATAGAGGTCACGGCCTGAGCTTCATTTGCCGGTACTGCGAGGTCCTCCTCAGGCTTAGAGTTCGCCAGTGTAGAAGGAACCGTTGACGGTTTGGTGGTGAGGGCTGCTTGGATGGCCACTCGGAAACATTCTGCGGCGCCTTGGAAGTCGGCGCGCACAGTTATGATTCCTTGCGGTCCTGGCATCTTCAGTATCATGTATGTATAGTGCGGAATGGCCATGAATTTGGCCAGTCCCGGCCTCCCGATGATGGCGTTGTACCCGCAGTCGAAGTTCGCCACCTCGAACCTCAGGAACTCGGTTCTGTAGTTCTCCGGAGTTTCGAAGGTGACCGGCATGTAGATGTGGCCTAGCGGGTATTCCCCTTCCGTCGGCACGATGCCGAAGAAAGGAGTGTCCGATACGTGGAGCTCTTTGAGGTGAACTCCCAAGCCTTGGAGTGTCCGGGGGAAAGTGACGTTGATGCTGCTCCCCCCGTCCACTAGCACCTTCTTTACCCGGCTCTCTCGGATCACCGGATCGACGAGGAGCGGGTATTTGCCTGGATGGTCGAAGTTGAGCCATTGATCCTCCCGAGTGAAAGTGATTGGGTGCTCCGACCACCGGTATGGGGCGGGAAGACCGGTGGTCGCCACCAGTATCTGGCGGTCGTTGAGCTTTTGTTGTCTTTTGTTCTCCTGCGACCCATGTCCGCCGAAGATGACGTTGACCTCCCTGTCAACGCGTGGGAAAGCTCCTCCTCCCCCCTCCTCCTGCTGATGGGGTTGTCGTGGTTCATCTGGTCCTCCCCTCGGCGGAGGAGGCGGTAGAGGTTGGAAGGGTCGGCCGTGCCCGACGGAGTGCTTGAAGTCCCGGCAGTTACGAAGAGTGTGGCGCATGTCCTTGTGGTACGGGCACTGGGCGTCGAGGATGTCGTCCAGCGTGCGCTCGCCTCCACGAGGTCCTCCTCGGGTGCGAGAGGCGGGTGGTCCGGCGGCGTGTAATTCTTCACGAGGCCTCTTCTCCCAGCGTTTGTCGGGTGGTTGGTTCGCGTCACGTCGTGGTGCTGCCGGTGCAGGCTTTGCTCCTCCGATGAGATCCTGGGCCCGCTCGTCGGCGGTGATGTAGAGGTCGGCTTCCCGGAACAGCTCCTCGGAGGTAGTCGGCGCCTTTTGTAGTATGGCCCGGACGAAAACCGAGTCATTGGATCCTCTATAGAAGTCCTCGATCACGGCCGCCTCCGTGACCTCGGGGATGCGGTTTCTCATGGTCTGGAACCTTTTGAGGTATGACCGGAGAGTCTCATCCCCCCGGCGCTTGATGGATTTGAGGTCCCATGGTTGCGCTGGCTTGTCGGAGAGGGACTGGAAGTTGGCGGTGAAACGTCGACTGAAGTCTCCCCAGTCGTCGACTGAAGTCTCCCCAGTCGTCGATGCAGTGTCGGGGTAGATGTCGTAGCCACTGCAGCGCATCTTGCCCAAGGACAATGGGCAGATACGCGGTCATGACGTCCTCAGATGCCCCGGCAGCCCGAGCAGCGGTGGTGTAGACGGCTAGCCACCCCCCTGGATCCTGCTTTGGTTCATATTTGTCGACATTGGATACCTTGAAGTTGGGAGGCCATTGGATGGCCCTAAGGCGCGGAGTAAGAGCGGATACTCCGCACGTGTCCTCCTGTCGTCGGGGACGACGTCTGTCCCGGGGAGGGGAGTGGTGGTTGTGGTTCCTCGACCGTCCCCGGGTGGTACCGCCAGTTGAAGCTGTTGCTGACTCAGTCCTGGTGGCCTGGCTTTGAGTCGGGAAGCCATGATCTCGGTCATACTCCTCCCGACGGCGAATTTCGTTTTCATGCCGCCGTTCGCGTGAAGCATTGATAGAGCTTCGCGCGTCTCGGCGACTGTTGATGGCGTGTCGCAGATCGTTCGGCGGGTGAGCGAGTGGTAGAAGATGGTTGGCTGCCTGAGTGAACAGGCGTCGGTATCCCTCGGCGTCGGGAGTCCGAGGAAGTCCGTCAGCTATCCGAGCTAGTACGCCTCTGACTTCGCTTGGCGTGTTCATAGCTCGGGCGAAGTCGGGGTTCAGGTTGCGCCCGAAGAGCGGATTCTCCCGGCGTTGCCTCGCATCTTGCTCGGCTTGCTCCTGAGTCCGTCGGCGATCACGTCGTCGGGAGTTCCTTCGTTCTCTGAAGACGCGTTCTTCCGGAGTTTCTCCTATTTCTGAGACCTCGTCTCGCGAGACAGGCTGCTCCGGATCTCGTTCCCCGGCCGCGTGATGTCGTCGAACGTTCCTGCGTCGGTTCCTCCGTCGGCGGGACTCTCGTTGAGGTGGTTCTTCTCCAGGCGCGGTCGGTTCGTCGTCAGAGACGGCGGGCGACTCCACTCTCCCGATGAAGAGGACGTCGGGGTAGAATGGTGCTGCTGTCGCGGCGACTTTCTTTCCGTTCTCCTTTGAGGTCGGAGGAACGGAAAGAACGACTTGCCTTTCCCTGGTCTCCTTCTTCCTCGCGATCCGTGTCCATTCTTTCGTCGAGGAAGTAGACAGCAGAGTCTCCCGGGTCAGCGAGCTTCCGACTCCAGCCTCTCCGGAGACGATCTTTTTCCGAAGAGCCGGAGGTTGTGTCTCTCCAGCATTTTCGGAGTTCGTTGGAGGAGACTTCTTTTCTGGCGGATCCGCGATGCGGTGTAGAATTCCCTCTTCATCTGCTACAGATGAGATTGTCCCGAAGCAGAATACAGATCCGGGACGCACGGTGATCTTGCTGTGGAAGGTGACGGCCATTGAGCTAGCTTGGATCGTCGACACACCCCCTACCTGGCGCGCCAGCTGTCGGTGTTTTGGGTCCGACCGCACACCCGAGGTTGCCCCTCAAGGTGTTTTTAGGAGTAGGACGGTGTCAACGACTGTAGCAAAATGGTTCGTGCTGATCGCACGAGGGACAGTGGACAAGATTTGCAGGTTTGAGCCGCTTAGAAGTGCGTAACACCCTACGTCCTGGTGGGTATACGAGTGTGGTTACAAGAGGGCTCTCTGGATTGAAAGCACAGAGAGTTTACGTGGGTGGCTAAGTAAAATAGGGTCGGTCCATCTGAAGGGGTGCCCCCTAGGCCTTATATACTCGACCGTGGGGCAGTACACGTGGATATGATAACAACAAGTAGCTGAAAGATAGTGAACCTCTTGAGTTTATCCCTACGTAACCCTTGCCGACTTATCCTCGCATGGCTCTGTTGCATGGGGGCTTCAGCGCGGGAAAGTCGGGTCTCTGTTGCGATTTACTCGTTCGACGTTGTGGGCCATCCGGGTTTGCTTCAATCCGGTCTTACGTCTTCTCTGCTTTGTTGGTTGTCTTTCCCCAGGCCCACGAAAGAATGACTTTACGATTTATTGGGCCCTTGGGCCTTTCGTGAGGTCTTTTACTTCTTTAGTGGACCCGAGGGATATCTATCCCCCACAGTTACTGCTTCCGCAGGAGAGGACCAAGAGGAGTAGTGTGGCCAGGCTTCGCCATGTTACTCGGTTCTTCTCCATTAGTTATTTCCGCTGCATTAAAATTTATGGTTATTATTTCTGAAACTCCGATAATGTAATTACTACTGATACTTATTAAATTTGTGGTATTATGTTTTATTGTATTTCTCTGTGCCTCACCTTCGAGTGAGCTAGTGGTATTCGATCCTGGATAAGTGGCTTTATCGGACTAGATCCGAGGGACTGACGGGTTATTCCTGTTTAAGTGTGTTGCTGCCCTTAAGGGTGCGACTTGGGCACTTAAGCTGGAATAATTCGGGCGGTTCCGCCACAGTGATTCCCTCTTGCCTCAGGCCGATCAAACCCTTAAACACTACCAAGGTGAATAGGCAGGGTTTCACTACGTAGCCTTTACAAAGATTCCCTGGGGCTGTAGTCGCCCGTTAGGTTTCCTAAATGCACCGCACTCCTCCCTAAGGGTCAAACCAACCTTGGCAGAGCGAGCCACATACACCGAGCCCCATTAACGGCACGACGGCGAAGCGAGCTACACCACAGTTCCTCTAATTACTTAGCTAAGGGCGTCCCACTCCACCCTCATGGTTGCACTGTTTTTCCAGGCGGTCATCCAACGAACCAGTCCTTACGGAGAAGCACTCGACAAACAGCTCGAGTGACCTTAAATGTCATAGTACCATCATCATAATCAAAAGGGAAAACAACGTATCATAGATAATCTTATCATGTTCATTGATTAATGTGAAGCGCTAGCATATAGCTAAACCAAAATAACCCAACCAAAATAGGTAAACAAGGACAAGATAAACAAAAGCTAGTCAATCCTTAGGTACAAACTGTGTAAATGCGGGGAGTGAATTATAAGATGGATAGGACATAGATGGGTCAAGGGACACTTGCCTTCACCAACCGACTGCTGCTCAGCGTCTTCACCTGCAACTCCTTCGGACACCACCAACTGACCGTTATCTATACGAGTTCAAACATACATTCCACACATTTAATACAAAAGAACAGTACACCATACAATAGAATGTTATAAATAAACAAACACTCGGCGTAGGGCTCACACCTACGACTAAGCGAGAAAGAGAGAGTAATGGTCGAGGCTACGGCCGACGAGCGATCACGTCACACGATTATAAATTAAAATACCCGTTTAAACATAATAGCATTAATTTAGCCATCACGTTTTAGCATAGGGTAAAGTCATGTTCCATGTTTAATTATTATGAATAGATAAAGGTAAATTAAAAAGGATTGTCGCGTGGCGAAACGCGCGACACAACACTTAAATTGAATTAAGAAATAAACGACTCGTCGCGCGACAGAGCGCGCAACGAGACACTTGCATTAATTATAAAGAGACGTTAAGCGTCGCGCGACGAAACACTCGACGGCATACGCCATCTAAACTGAATTTAAAACGAAAAGTCGGACACACGACGCCACACATTAATTAATCTGAAATTAAGATGAATCGCCGCGCAACGCAACACATTAATAGAATATGAAATCAAGCTAATTCGCTGCGTGACGAAGCGTGCGACGACATGTTAACAAGATACGAAATCAAATAAATCGCCGCGCGACAAAGCACGCGATGCACCACACTAATAAATTCTTGAAATTAAACTCATTCGTCGCGCGACGAAGCACACGCCACAGCACGTTCATTAAACTAAATTTAAACTTATCAAACTAAAATTCAAACGTTGTTAACTAGGGCTGCCCGCGCGACCAAGGATGCGGCAGGGCGCGCGGCCGGGGAGGGCGCGGGGCGCACGTGGCCAGGGGAGGGCGCGGGGGTAGGGGAGAGGAGGAAGAAGAGGAAGGGGAGAGAGAGAAAGAGGGGAGCTCACCTTGGGGTCCAAATCCGGTGATCACCGTCTCCAAAACCTAGGGCACCACAGGGAAGAGAGAGATGGGAGAGAGAGGGAGTTGTGCGCGGGAGAATTGAATGAGGGGAAGGAGACCAGGGGAGGAGGGCGCGCACATGGGGAGGGGGCAGGGCGCCGGGGGCGCGCGAGCCGTGCTGGGGCGCACCGCGGGTCAAAATTCAGCGGCACGCACAACCGCAGCTCGGAAACCAATTCGCAAAACAAGACTGAGCAACGCACACGATTAAACACGACATCAAACAAGAAAAAGCCTTGGCATGATGCAACATCCATAACAACTTAGGTTTTTTTTTCATACGCAATACGGACACCAGTCGCTATATCGCTTTGAAATTGGGAAGAAGGAGCGAAACGGGAAGAGAAAAGAGAGTAACGCCTGAATTTGGTGAGTAAAAAGAAGAACAAATTCTACCCCCAAATTCAGGGCGTTACATTATTCCTCTTTCACAAACTACCCCTAGATATATAAAGCCTATCCATTCTACCAGGGGCAAACTGGACCAACTCTTGGAATTTTAATCTGACGGCCACACAGTCTTCAGGAAGTTGCTTCACATTGACGCACCCTCCGTGATGATGACATGTGTTGCCTCTGATTCCCTATTAAATGTGCCGCCGAGTTTTGTAGCCCAAACCTAGTGAAACATGCAAACTGTCGCGCTGGGTGGTTTTGAGGCTCAACCACTGAAACGCCCATGGGTACCATTCTCCAACGCACCCCCACGTCCAAGACATGTATCCTGTCGATCTACAACCGCATCAGCGACACGATCCGCTCTGCCATGTCCTTGCGCCTGTTAGTTTCTAGGTGTTAGCCACCAGCCCATCCCAGCTAGTCACTTGGCTTCTCTAGTCCCTCGGTCAAGACTTAGCGCTCGTCCTTCGCCGCTCCCAGTCCATCAATACGAACATGCATGACCTTCACCTTCACCTTCGCCATCGACCACCATCACCGGACTCCACACCTGCACACCACAAGCCAAGAAACATGTTGCACCAAAAACCTCACGCTCTGGTTAATCAAACTAACTCAATCCAAGGCGCTACCCTTGCTGAAAATCACTCATCACAACCCAAACCACATGGGTACATATAAACCTTGTGTTCTCATGAACACCCTGATGTTTTCCCTTCAAATTAGAGCCATTGTCATAACCTTTACTTGTCACAACATCAACATTCAATTCAAGAAGTTTCAAGTGATCCATCAATTCTTGAAAAGCCCTAATCCCGATGTGTCATCTACCGATAAAAAACATAAAAAACTCCACTCTTAGAGTGCTACTTGATATATTTACTTAATGTACAATTAAAGTCATATGTTCTTTGTGGATTTTATATAGACTTGAATCCATGATATTGTAGAAATATTTAGCACCCTTAATGGTACTAAAAATATATCTTCTCATAGTGTTTGTAATAATTAGAATAAGCAAATTCTAAATATTATGTCCAAGATAATGATGATGAATTTCAATATTTTGAATATGTCTAATGTGCTCTTGCATCAGCATATCAAAATCAACAATCATCTCAATTGAGTCTATAAAAATGTTGTTATTGTCTTGATAAATTTTCTAATTTGTTCCTCGAAGTAGCAAATTATTTGTAGCATAAAACTTCACATCAACAACAATTCTTACCAATATTTGTCTCCATCACTCATTTTCATTTGTAATTTATTGTTGCAAATCATCATCGATTATCTTGTTTTTGCTTAACCTCAACCTAAATTATTTCCATGTATTCATGCTTCTCATATCCTCAATGTTTTCACATTGTTTGAGCCTCCCGCTAAGATACTCTCGTGCATATGACAGCAACGTGGTGTGACCCTTGCAAATACAATGCGGTGGGCCAATATGAATATTAGTATATATAATGTATAGATTTTTCTGGTTCCCTAATTTGTTGGACCTAAGCGAGCCCCTCTGAACTATGGCCAGAGCCGGCCCTGACTAGGGTATGCTACTCAAACCATATAATCAATTTAGCTAAAGCCCCTTCACAAGTTTGAGTACAGACTATCGGCTTAAGCTTTACAAATTTATCTAGTATGCAAGCCACAAATAGGTCTCCAAAGATCCTAAGATTTTGTTTGGATCATGAGGTAATTATTACAATCTAGAATATGTATAGGGTTATTATAATTAGAATTATAGATTATAATAATCAGAGTATTTAGATCAATATATTTTGGTGATTGGTGATGATATGCCAAAGTGAATTTTTTTATCTTATCATGTACACTTTTATAAGTTAGATAATCGAGTAATTTGGACTTTCAGCATCCTCCTAATTATATGATCTGATTAATTATTATAGCCATAGGGGTACTGTAAGAGAACGTAAGCACGCTAGAATTATACAATAAATTACGTAAGAACCAAGCTGGTAATGGTAACTACATTGATTTTTGACATCAACCTATAGTAAAAAAGATGGCAGAACTTATCTTAATTATGTGAAATTGTCCGAGGACAAAAACAAGAAGAGGGGAAAAATCATGTGGACACCCTAATTATTTTAGCACTATAAATAATGGAGAGTTTGAAATAGACAGATAAACGTCTAGCTCAATCTTAGGTTGTCTTGATTAGAGAGTGTATATGACCATGGAAAATAACGTTTTGCAATGCAGACTACACTATTCATAGAGTAGACTTTGATATAGAAGGTGAAACAGGAGGTAAGATAGAGAGTATGTTGGAGATGGCCTTACTTAGGCTGCCTCCAGTAGACCGCATATATGGTCGTACAAAACACTATAATACTATATTGTTTATGAGTATAGTTTGAAATAGGATGTGAGATAAATAATCTGTTGAAGATATCCTTAAGCTGAACTTCTCCCATTAGATACCATGATGATAGGGATGAAAATGGGATGGGTACCAGATACATGTATCAAAATTTTCCGAATTTTCGGATACGAATACAAGTATTTTTTTTGTCAGGACGAATATGGATATTACTCGAATATTGAACTCCCAGATTCGGGTAGGATACAAAATCACTATTGCCTTGTAACTATCCGTAAACCCTGGGTAGGTTACGAGTAGCATACGATTGGGTACCCGACCTAGCAGTGCGGTTGGCTCGAAGTGTGCGATGCAGCCAACAGTCGTGCCCGTCTTGCACCAGCGCCTTGTGGTGCGACCTGCTCCCTACTGGCCCAATGGCCTATTAGGCTATCTGCAACGGTCCCCTCTATAACATTCCTCTATATCTCACTTTCTCTCTAGCCTCTATCCCTAAATCCCAAATCCTGCAATGATTCCCTCTATATACAATACATTGTATTCTTAATATATTTTAAATTAGTTTTGTCGGGTACCGTAATTATGGGTACCCCCAACACTCCTAAACACGACTGGTAACCACTATCAGCACAAACCGCAAAGACTGATGGGCGCGGTTCAGGTCAAGGCTTCGTCTACCCAAGGGGCGCGATCTCGCCTCGCCCAGGCACGGAAGCAAGGAGACGTCAGCAAGATCCCAGCAGCACCGACAGCTGTGCTTCTACAGGGCTCAAGCACTTCTCCGACGGCCATGTTATCGCCTATGCATGGCTCAAGCACTTCTCCGACAGTCACGTTGGCATGTACATAGGGCTCAGACACTTCCCTGCCAGACACGTTAGCGCCTAGCTACAACCCCCATTGTACACCTGGACCGTCTCCTTGCATCTATAAAAGGGAGGTCCAGGGCCTTCATGCGGGGAGGTCGCGCGGGAGAACGAGCTAACGAACAGGCTCACTCTCTCTCTCTCTCTCGCGAACGCTTGTAACCCCTACTACGAGCACACCCCCCTAGCGCGGGATAACACGAGCCGCGTTTTCCTCCATGTGTTCCATCTCGCGCCAACCCATCTGGGCTGGGACGCGCAGCTTTGTGACCAGGAGTCTGAATCTTTGGATCATATTTTGGTTTCTTGTGTTTTTGCGAGAGAATTCTGGTTCCGGCTGATGTGCATTTTCAGACTACAAAATCTGGCTCCTACACCTAGTACGGTGTCTTTTACGGGTTGGTGGGAGATGATAGACAATGGCTCTGGAGATATGATTATGAAGGGTGTCAACTCCCTTATTGCCTTGGGAGCCTGGATTATTTGGAATCATCGGAACCGAATTGTCTTTGATGGAATCTCCCCTAGTGTTTCTGCAGCTCTTTGTCAGGCAAGGGAGGAACAACAGTTGTGGGAAATGGCAGGAGCTAAGGGCCTCTCCTTTCTTGCCGCAACCATCAGGGGCACCTAGCTCTGGTTTTGTTTTCAGGATCTGTTTTGCTCTTGTTTTTGTTTTTGTTTTGTTTTTTTCTCTTCTTTTTTCTTTGGTTTTTTATCCCCTCCGGGGAGGTCTTTTGTACTATGGTCTATTTTGGACCCTCTTTTTCCCTACTTAATATAATGATGCGCAGTTCTCCTGCGCTTTCGAGAAAAAAAAAGACAAATTTACTCGTCGGTCCAGGGACCCCCCGGGGTCGAAACGCCGATAGTTGGCGCGCCAGGTACGGGCCTGCTGCGTGTTAACGAACAACTTCCCATTGAGTTCCAGATGGGTAGTCTCCAGCAACCTCTTCAGCCCGGGACGGTGCTCCGCTTCGGGAATCTCGAGTTCATGTCCCTCGACGGCAGCTACGACATGGTACTCCTCCCCCGCAGCGCGACAGCAACCACGACGGCCGTCAGCTCGCCCGGCGGCGGCGAACTCGACGACATCTTCCCCCCGTGGCGGAGGAGCAGCATCCAGGTTTGTCCCGCCACTCTCCTCGCCGCAGGAGAAGGAGACGGGGCAACCGTGGCCAGGCAGGAGGCGGCATCTCATCGACTGTCGAGCGAGTCGACAACGCCGGCACCCCAGCGGGGGACATGTCGGGCGTTGTCCTCGCGCCTGAGACAACGACGGATGTCGTTTCCCCACAACGTGCCAACCCCAAGCGAACAGATGACGCCAGCACACTCGCGAAGGGCTTGCTGGGCGTTAACCTCGTACATGAGATAATGGTGCAGTCTGTCCCCGACGCGACTTCGTCACCGTCCATCGATCAAGAGGTACCGTCTGTTTTCCACCCTGTGCCTTTTAGATTCAGCTTCGATCCACCAAGCGACCCCGCTTCGGTTAGCGCTTTCGTAAAGGCATATCCTAACCTTCCGGGGTACCATATGTGGTCATCTTGGGACCGACTGACGACCGTCTCAACCTACGGCCCCCCAGGTTCCGAGGAAGAGGACGGTCCCGACTCCGGTTGGGATTTCTCTGGGCTCCGCGATCCCAGTGCCGTGCGGGGCCTCATGACCGCATGTGACTACTGCCTCTTCGATTGCTCCGATGATGGCCACAGCCTTGACGACGAAGGTTGTGGCCCAAGTTGCGAATGTTTCCACGTCGATCTAGGAGGTCACGACGAAGGAAACCACCTCGGTATGCCGGAGGACGACGATCCCCCTGGGCCTGCTTCTCGCGTTGACATCCTACGGGAGCTAGATGTGGTCCCAGTCCCTGCGGGGGGTCAGGACACACAGCTTGAGCAAATCCGCGAGATGCAGGCCAAGCTCGACGAGGAAGCAGGGCAACTTGTGCAGCTCCGGCAAAATATCGAGCAGGAGTGGGCAGGCCGGGCACTCGCCGGAGAAGCGCGTCATTAGGCCTGGGACGTCCAGTGCCGTATCGTTGATGATGCCAGTGCAAGGCTGCCCCTGGCCTCTAGCGGGGTCGGCCAGAATCTGGCTGCAACGGCAATACTACTCCGAGCAATGCCGGAGCCATCCACCACTGAGGGGCGGCGTATCCAGGGAGAACTCAAGAATCTCCTAGAGGATGCCGCGGTCCGACGGGCCGAAAGCTCTGCCTCCCGAAGGCAAGGGTGCCCCCCAGAGCATCGCGCAACGACTTCCCAACTCATGTGGGAGGCCTCGGTCCACACCGGGCGCACGCGGGACGCGACGCCTGCAGCCCCGGGTCGCCTCGGCAACGAGCACCGCCGCCGCGACCGTCGAGCCCGCCTCGACAAGAAGGTGCGCCGAGGCTACCACCCCAGGCGTGGGGGACGCTACGACAGCGAGGAGGATTGGAGCCCCTCGCCCGAACCACCAGTTCCGCAAGCCTTCAGCCGGGCCATACGACGGGCGCCGTTCCCAGCTCGGTTCTGGGCCCCGACTACCATCACCAAGTACTCGGGGGAAACAAGGCCAGAGTTGTGGCTTGCGGACTACCGGCTGGCCTGCTAGCTGGGAGGGACGGACGATGACAACCTCATCATCCGCAACCTCCCCCTGTTCCTCTCCGACGCTGTCCGGGCCTGGCTGGAGCATCTGCCTCCTGCGCAGATCTCCAACTGGGACGACCTGGTCAAGGCTTTCGCTGGAAACTTCCAGGGCACGTACGTGCGCCCTGGGAACTCCTGGGACCTCCGAAGCTGCCGCCAGCAGTCAGGGGAATCCCTGCGAGAGTACATCTGGCAGTTTTCGAAGCAGCGCACCGAGTTGCCCAACATCACCGACTCGGATGTCATCGGGGCGTTCCTCGCCCACCACTTGCCGCGACCTAGTGAGCAAACTAGGCCGCAAGACTCCCACCAAGGCGAGCGAGTTGATGGACATCGCCACCAAGTTCGCCTCTGGTCAGGAGGCGGTCGAAGCCATCTTCCGAAAGGACAAGCAGCCTCAGGGACGGCAGCAGGAAGACGTCACCGAGGCGTCCGCCCAGCGGGGCACGAAGAAGAAGGAGAAAAAGAAGTCGCAAGCGAAGCGCGACGCCGCTGACGCAGATCTCGTCGCTGTTGTCGAGCACAGGAACCCTTGGAAGCCTCCCGGAGGGGCCAACCTGTTCAACAAGATGCTCAAGGAGTCGTGCCCCTATCACCAGGGCCCCGTCAAGCACAGCCTTGAGGAATGCGTCATGCTTCGGCGCTACTTCCATAAAGTCGGGTCCCCGGCGGGAGATGGCATTGGCCAAGACAACGACAAGAAGAAGGGCGACAAGGCAGAGGAGTTCCCCATGGTCCATGGCTGTTTCATGATCTACGGTGGGCAAGTGGCGAACGCCTCGGCTCGGCACCGCAAGCAGGAGCGCCGGGAGGTCTGCTCGGTAAAGGTGGCGGCACTAGTCTACCTAGACTGGTCCGACAAGCCCCTCACCTTCGACCAAGGCGACCACCCCGACTGTGTGCCGAGCCCAGGAAAGTACCCGCTCGTCGTCGACCCCATCATTGGCAACGCCAGGCTCACCAAGGTCCTCATGGATGGGGGCAGCAGCCTCAACATCATCTACGCCGAGACCCTTGGGCTCTTGGGGATCGATCTGTCCACGGTCCGGGCTGGTGCGGCGCTCTTTCACGGGATCGTCCCCGGGGAGTGTGTCCTCCCCCTTGTACAACTCGATCTGCCCGTCTGCTTCGGAACTCCCTCCAACTTCCGCAGGGAAACCCTCACGTTCGAGGTGGTCGGGTTTCGAGGGACCTACCACGCGGTGCTGGGGAGACCGTGCTACGCCAAGTTCATGGCCGTCCCCAACTACACGTACCTCAAGCTCAAGATGCCAGGCCCCAACAGGGTCATCACCGTCGGATCCACGTACCGACACGCGTACGAATGCGACGTGGAGTGCGTGGAGTACGCTGAGGCCCTCGCCGAGTCCGAGGCCCTCATCGCCGACCTGGAGTGCCTCTCCAAGGAGGTGCCTGATGCGAAGCGCCACGTCGGCAACTTCGAACCGACTGGGACGGTTAAGTCCGTCCCTCTCGACCCTAGCAACGACGCCTGCAAGTAGGTCCGGATCGGCTCCGAGCTCGACCCCAAATAGGAAGCAGTGCTCGTCGACTTTCTCTACGCAAATGCCGAAATTTTTACGTGGAGTCCTTCGGACATGCCCGGAATACTGAGGGATGTCGCCGAGCACTCACTAGATATCTGAGCCGGTGCCCGACCCGTGAAGCAGCCTCTGCGCCGTTTCGATGAAGAAAAGCGCATAGCCATGGGCGAGGAGATCCACAAGCTGATGGTCGCAGGGTTCATCAAAGAGGTATTCCATCCCGAATGGCTAGCTAACCCTGTGCTTGTGAAAAAGAAAGGTGGGAAGTGGAGGATGTGCGTAGACTACACTGGTCTAAACAAGGCATGTCCGAATGTTCCCTACCCTCTGCCTCGCATCGATCAAATTGTGGACTCCACTGCTGGGTGCGAAACCCTGTCATTCCTCGACGCCTATTGAGGTTATCACCAAATCAAGATGAAAGAGTCCGACCAGCTCGCGACTTCTTTCATCACACCTTTTGGCATGTACTGCTATACTACTATGCCATTTGGCTTGAGGAATGCGGGTGCGACATACCAAAGGTGCATGAACCACGTGTTCGGGGAGCACATCGGCCGATTGGTCGAGGCTTACGTCGATGACATCGCTGTCAAGATGGGGAAAGCCTCCGACCTCCTCTCTGACCTTGAAACGACATTCAAGTGTCTGAGAGCGAAGGGCATGAAACTCAATCCTGAGAAGTGTGTCTTCGGAGTCCCCCGAGGCATGCTCATGGGGTTCATCGTCTCCGAGCGGGGCATCAAAGCCAACCCGGAGAAAATCGCAGCCATCACCAACATGGGACCTATCAAAGATTTGAAAGGAGTACAAAGGGTCATGGGATGCCTTGCGGCTCTGAGCCGCTTCATCTCGCGCCTCGGCGAAAAAGGCCTACCCTTGTACCGCCTCTTAAGGAAGGCCGAGCGCTTCACTTGGACCCCCGAGGCCAAGGAAGCCCTCGGAAACTTAAAAGCGCTCCTTACAAACGCGCCCATCTTGGTGCCCCCCGCTGCGGGAGAAGCCCTCTTGATCTATGTAGCCGCAACCACTCAGGTGGTCAGCGCCGCGATCGTAGTCGAGAGACGAGAAGAAGGGCATGCACTGCTCGTCTAGAGGCCAGTTTACTTCATCAGTGAAGTGCTATCCGAGACCAAGATCCGCTACCCGCAAATTCAGAAGCTACTATACGCAGTAATTCTGACGCGGCGAAAGTTGTGACACTACTTCAGAAGCTACTGTGGTGTCATCCTTCCCCCTGGGGGAGATCATCCAGTGCCGAGAGGCCTCGGGTAGGATAGCAAAGTGGGCAGTGGAGCTTATGGGCGAGACAATCTCATCGCTCCTCGAAAGGCCATAAAGTCCTAAGTCTTGGCGGACTTCGTGGCTGAATGGGTCGACACCCAATTACCAACAGCTCTGATCCAACCAGAACTTTGGACCATGTACTTCGATGGGTCGCTGATGAAAACAGGAGCAGGTGCTGGCCTGCTCTTCATTTCACCCCTCGGGAAACATCTCCGCTACGTGCTGCGCCTCCATTTCCCGACGTCAAACAATGTGGCCGAGTACGAGACTTTGGTTAACGGGCTGCGCATCGCCGTCGAGCTAGGGGTTCGGCACCTCGACGCTTGTGGTGACTCGCAGCTTGTCATCGACCAAGTCATGAAGAACTCCCACTACCACGACCAGAAGATGGAGGCCTACTGCGACGAAGTTCGACGCCTGGAAGACAAGTTCTACGGGCTGGAGCTCAACCACATCGCTCGACGGTACCACGAGACTGTGGATGAGTTGGCGAAAATAGCCTCGGGGCGGACAACGGTTCCCCCTGACGTCTTCTCTAGAGACATACATCAACCCTCCATCAAGATCGACGACACGCCCGAGCCCGAGGAGGCCTCGGCCCAGCCCGAGGTAACCTCGGCCGCCGAGGGTGAGGCCTTGCGCATCGAGGGAGAGCAGGATAGGGTTGCGTCAAACCAAAACTGGCAGACCCCGTACCTGGAATATCTCCTCCGAGGAGAGCTACCCCTTGACAAGGCCGAAGCTCGGCGACTGGCGCGGCGCGCCAAGTCGTTCGTCTTACTGGGTGATGAAAAGGAGCTCTACCACCACAGCCCCTCAGGCATTCTCCAACGATGCATATCCGTCGCCGAAGGACAGGAGCTATTGCAAGAAATACACTCGGGGGCTTGCGGTCACCACGCAGCACCTCGAGCCCTCGTGGGAAACGCCTTCCGACAAGGTTTCTACTGGCCGACCGCGGTGGCCGACGCCACTAGGATTGTACGCTCCTGCCAAGGGTGTCAATTCTACGCAAGACAGACGCACCTGCCCGCTCAGGCCCTGCAGACAATACCCATCACTTGGTTGTTTGCTGTGTGGGGTCTAGACCTCGTCGGTCCCTTGCAGAAGGCACCCGGGGGCTTCTCGCACCTGCTGGTCGCCATCGACAAATTCTCCAAGTGGATCGAGGTCCGGCCCCTAACCAGCATCAGGTCCGAGCAGGCGGTGGCGTTCTTCACAAACATCATCCATCGCTTTGGGGTCCCGAACTCCATCATCACCGACAATGGCACGCAGTTCACTGGGAAGAAGTTTCTGGACTTCTGCGAGGACCACCACATCCGTGTGGACTGGGCCGTCGTAGCTCACCCCATGACGAATGGGCAGGTGGAGCGTTCCAACGGTACGATTCTGCAGGGACTTAAACCAAGGATCTACAACTACCTCAACAAATTCGGCAAGCAGTGGATGAAAGAGCTACCCTCGGTGGTCTGGAGTCTGAGGACGACGCCGAGCCGAGCCACGAGTTTCTTGCCGTTCTTTCTAGTCTATGGGGCCGAGGCTATCTTACCAACAGACTTAGAATACGGTTCCCCAAGGGCAAAGGCGTACGACGACCGAAGCAACCAGACCAGCCGAGAAGACTCACTGGACCAGCTCGAAGAGGCTCGGGACGTGGCCTTACTACACTCGGCGCGGTATCAGTAGTCCCTGCGACGCTACCACGCCCGAGGGGTTCAACCCCGAGGCTTCCAGTTGGGAGACTTGGTACTTCGGCTGCGGCAAGACGCTCGAGGGCGCCACAAGCTTACCCCTCCCTGGGAAGGGCCATTCATCATAGCCAAGATTTTGAAGCCTGAAACATACAAGCTGGCCAACGATCGAGGCGAGGTCTACAGCAACGCTTGCAACATCCAACAGCTACGTCGCTTTTACCCTTAAGATGTTTTCAAGTCGTTCATATACCTCGCTTTCTTTACATAAATAAATAAAGTCTAACCGTCAAGGAAGGGTCAGCCTTGCCTCGGCGAAGCCCGACCCTCCCTCGGGGGCTAGAAGGGGGAACCCCCTCTGCGTCAAAATTTTCCTCGGAAAAAGTCTTTTGCCAGAACGTCTTTCGTGCTTTTCGACCGCTTCGATAGCGGGATCCTGAAAACGACGAGAGTACACGTAAGCGGCAAGGCCGACCGAGCCGAGGGACTCCTACGCCTCCGGGATACGGATACCTCACTCATCACCTTCCGCGATAAGTAACTCACGCTCGGATAAGCGATTCTGCTACCGAACAAGTCCTAACGCTCGAAAACTTTTCTGCCAGAACGATTTTCGTGCCTTCTCGACTATATCGATAACAGAATCCTGCGAACGAGTAAGAGTGCACGTAAGCGGCAAGGCCGACCGAGCCGAGGGAGTCCTACGCCTCCGGGATACGGATACCTCACTCATCACCTTCCGCGAAAAGTAACTCTCGCTCGGATAAGCGATTCTGCTACCGACGAACAAGTCCTGATACTCGAAACAAGAGGAAAGAAAACACAGCTTTATAATCCGGTGTTAAAATGTTTAGGCCCCAGCGGCCGCGAAAAACATACGCATACTACAGACAAACTGTTCCTGCAGGTTCAGACATCGGTAGAGGGAGCAGCAGCACCCTCGGCGTCGTTTCCACCCTCGGCAGATCCTGGCCCAGCCTCGAACGGCGATACGGGCGGAAGGATTTCCACCCCATGGGAGGACGCCAGCACCGCGCTTGGGCCCCCACGGCCAGGTTCTCCGCAAGGGTTCTGGCCCAAAGCGGACGCCTCGGCTGGCCGCTCCGTAGCCTCAGCAAGATGTCCCCCGAGGACCTCAGCCCGGCTCACGGCCTCGGCAGCGTGACTCCGGGGTTGGTCCCGCTAGCGGACGACCTGGCCAAGCTCCAGCCGCCGCCGCCGCACCTCCTTGGCCAGGGAAGCCACGTGCTCCCGGGCCGACGAAGCCTCTTTTTGAGCCGACTCCGCCTCTGTCCACGCTGACACCGCTGCCTCCAGCTCCAGCTCATCACAGAGCGGCCGAAGGTTCTAAAACTAAGCAAGAGAAGCCTTGAGTGGCAAGGCCGACCGAGCCGAGGGACTCCTACGCCTCCGGGATACGGATACCTCACTCGTCACCTTCCGCGCAAAGCAACTCACGCTCGGTTAAGCGGTTCAGCTAGCCGACAGGCGAGTCCTAGTGCTCGAAATGAGGGAGAAACACGGTATTACACTCAAATACCCAGATGTTCAGGCCTCAATAGCCACAACGAACAAACGCCCATACTCAGGGTACCATTACAAATCGGACTCCGGTTCCACTCCTGCGGGTATGAACAACCTCCACACCAAAGGGCCTGCGGGACAACAAACTCCAGGTGGCTCGCCAGCGACCGCTGCACCAACAGCGCGGCAATGACCTCCGTCTCTGATGGCAAGACAATAGCAACGATGGCCCCAGGGCAAACGCTACCGCTGGAAGGCCCTCGTTCACGTCCCCTCACGGGGGACGAGAACCAGCCATTAAAGCCAAAGAGCCGGAGGCCCGGAGCGCAGGTGGCACTGACGGTGTCGTCGACGGAAGCAACCGCTTCAGCAAAGGCAGCCTCACCTATGGCGACCACCACCTCAGCACCGACGACAGCGGCCACCTGCCACCAATACCGCACCAGCGAGCGGCGGCCGCCCCAAAGCGCACCGGCAGGTCCTCACTCCCGTTCTCGCCACAAGAACGAGAACGGGACCGTCCCGGAACATGAGTACCACCCTCGCGGCGTACGACGTGTTGTGCGACCCCCTGGTGCAGCCGGCGACCGTCGCCCGGGTGGAGGACGGACAGCTGCACCCTGTCCAAGCAGCAGTTGTTCGCCTTCCCCCGCATGGCTGGAAGACGTCTCCTCCGTAGAGCTGGAGGATGCCTTTCTCACCCGAATGCCAGAGGAAGAAGCAGGTCGCCGGCCCATGCGGAAGGTAGAACCCCGGCTCAACTCGCCCTCCGCCACAGCAAGGATGATGAAGATCCTTGAAGCTGAGGGCGGGGCAGAGGCCGCAGCCCGGCTTGCTTCTCCCCACCACCGAACTGGTGGTCATCATCCTGGATGACCATTGGTGAGGGAATGCAGCCGGGCTGCATGATGAAAATCCTTGAAGCCGAGCGATGGCTTAAGGGTGCCAACCCCCGTGAGGTCGCGCTCCTCCAACAGTAGCAAGACGAAGGCAACGCGGGTGCCCCCATTCTGGGGGCTCGGAAGGTGGAAGGGCGCGATGCATGAAGGGAGTGCGAAGGCATGGCTACCGCCCGGGGGATCGATCCCTTTTTATAGGCGGCTCTCCCCACTCGCGTCCTCAAGCGTCACGGGCAAAGTCTTCACCGACGTGCTCCAGGGTCCTCCCCCTACGACACGGGGGCTGGGTCCCACACGTCATGCAAGCTGACCCGAAATGGAAGAAGCCAAACCGCCGCACGCGGAGCATGTAACCGCCCCGCGGTTACAAGCACTCCTCCACCCTCGCCGAAACCAGCGGTCGAAAGGGAGGACCGCCATGCAGGTGGCGTGCAACCGCACCGCGGTGGCACACCCCTTTGGCTTTGTTGCATCCGGCGTGGAGGCCCAGGCCCACACATCATGTAACCGGCGCGCCGATTACTACGTGCAAGAAACCGCACCGCCACTCGCGCTAATGCCGCGTCTTCTCGACTGCGGAACCAGTGCCGCGACTCAAGGTAGCCCTGCGCATGACCCAATAGTGCCAATCGAGCACAACGATCATGGGTCATTCAGCCGCGGGAGGAGGCGCGACGGTTGATGTGGCCAAAAGTGGACCGACAGTAATGGCGGCAGCAAACGAGCGGAAGCAGCGGTCAAATCGCATGCAGGCTCGCGTCCCCTCCTGAAGCGACAAAGGAGCCCTCTCCCACGGCGTAAAGACGACGCACCCATGTTTCGTTCCTCGAACGACTCGAGCACGCGCAACGGCCGCCCCACGAACCGCTCATCCCGTCGCATTAACTCCTCGGCAGGGCAAGCGACACCTTTGGCAGGTGAAGCAGGCGTCGTTTCGCCTCTGCCATGATGACCACGTCAAAAAAAAGGTGCGCCACACCATTTAAATTCATATCCTTTTCCTCTTCCCCTTTCTCTCTCTTGCTAACAGGGACCGGGAAAGGGGATACTTCGAAAGGGATCCTTCTCCGCGAAGGAAGCAGGCCTCGAGCCCTCCTACTGAACAGGGGTTCGAAGGCTGGCCCCTCGGAAGGGTTCGACAGCCACCCCAGAGCACTCGGGCTTGAAGCCCATTACTGATCAGGGGTTCGAAGGCTGGCCCCTCAGAAGGGTTCGACAGTCGCCCCAGAGCACTCGGGCTCCGCGCCCACTACTGATCAGGGGTTCGAAGGCTGGCCCCTCGGAAGGGTTCGACAGCCGCCCTAGAGCACGCAGAGCGAGGGATGACTCTGGGTACGTCTGTTACATGGCCGAGGCTCGGGCTACGCTCCCGAGGTACCCTAGGATATTTCCGAGACCAGCAGGAGCGATTTTGTAACGGAATCCCATCAGAGGGAGGCATCGAGCCCTCGGACCCTATCGAATGGGTCCGGGTCCGGCAAATCTCCTGTAGGTACTTTTGGAGCGCGCCTCTGGGCCACTAGCCGACCCTTATCGAACGGGGCACGGGCGTCCACTCGGATCACCCGTTAGCAACTCACTGGAGACACCATGTTCGGCGCCCTCCGAGGGCAACATGGCGCTTTCCCCCCCTTCCTCCTTGTGGAAAGGCGACAAAGGGGCGTATAATAAAAGTCGAGACAGTCCTTGATCGTCCTCTCGCTCCGTGCAGAGGCTCGGGGGCTGCTCTCGCACCCCGGCTACGGCCAACCGTTGACAGCGTCAACAAACCAGCCTAAAGACTCGGAACCTGACCATGCACCCGGGCTACAATCAGGTCGCATGAGGGAACAACCAGGCCGGCCAAGGCATCACGAAAGGCATTAAGACCTCAGAGGAGTCAAACCACTCCTCTGAGGCCTCGGGGGCTACACCCTGCGGGTGCGCTCGCGCGCACCCACCGGAACAAAGTGTAACCGAGAAAGGCCGGTCCCCTCGCAAAAAGTGCGGCAAAGCCTCCAAGCGAGTACCAACACTCCCTTTGAGGCTCGGGGGCTACTGTCGGGTACCGTAATTAGGGGTACCCCAACACTCCTAAACGTGGCTGGTAACCACCATCAGCACAAACCGCAAAGACTGATGGGCGCGGTTCAGGTCAAGGCTTCGTCTACCCAAGGGGCGCGATCTCGCCTAAACCGAGGCCAGCCTCGGGCGGGAACTGTAGTCCCGGACGAAGTTACGTCTCGCCCGAGGGCCTCCTCAGGCAGTGGGCGCACCCTTGGCACGCCCAAGGCCCAGCTCGGGCAGGCTACGTTGAGAAGCAACCTTGGCCAAATCGCCTCTCCAACTGACCGTATCGCAGGCGCATTCAATGCGAGGATCGCCTGACACCTTATCCTGACACACGTGCCTCAGTCGGCAAGGTCGAAGTGACCGCAGTCACTTCACCCTTTCGCTGACCGACCTGACAGGAAAACAGCGCCGCTCGCTCCGCTCCGACTGTTGTGCCACCCAGCAGGGTGAGGCTGACAACAGCCAAGTTCAGCCTCAGGCGCAACAGGAAGCTCCGCCTCGCCCGACCTTAGGCCTCGGCCTCGGAAGGAGGTCTCCGCCTCGCCCGACCCCAGGGCTCAGCCTCAAACTCGGCCTCGGAAGGTGGTCTCTGCCTCGCCCGACCCCAGGGCTCGGCCTCAACCTCGGCCTCAGGAGGAATCGCGTCCTCGCCTGACCCCGGTCTCGGCCTCAGGAGAAGGTTCCGCCTCGCTCGACCTTGGGCTCGGACCGACCGCGCCACGGGAGATACATCATTACCCTACCCCTAGCTAGCTCAGGCTACGGGGGAACAAGACCGACGTCCCATCTAGCTCGCCCCGGTAACAAGTAATGATGGCTCCCCGCGTGCGTCCATGACGACGGTGGTTCTCAGCCCCCTACGGAAGCAAGGAGACGTCAGCAAGATCCCAGCAGCACCGACAACTGTGCTTCTAAAGGGCTCAAGCACTTCTCCGACGGCCACGTTATCACCTACGCATGGCTCAAGCACTTCTCCGACAGCCACGTTGGCATGTACACAGGGCTCAGACACTTCCCTGCCAGACACGTTAGCACCTAGCTACACCACCCATTGTACACCTGGACCCTCTCCTTGCATCTATAAAAGGGAGGTCCAGGGCCTTCATGCGGGGAGGTCGCGCGGGAGAACGAGCTAACGAAAAGGCTCACTCTCTCTCTCTCCCGCGAACGCTTGTAACCCCTACTACGAGCACACTCCCCTGGCGCGGGATAACACGAGTCGCGTTTTCCTCCTTGTGTTCCATCTCACGCCAACCCATCTGGGCTGGGACGCGCAGCGACAAATTTACTCGTCGGTCCAGGGACCCCGCGGGGTCGAAACGCCGAAAAGTTTCTTTACATATGTATTTTTTATAGTTTAAAATGGTATATATATTCATTTTATGTTTAGTCTTGTGTTTAATTCATAGTTTAGAGTATAACATGATTTAAGGGGAGGAGAGAGAATAACCTAGACAAGAGGGAAAGAGGAAATTGCTGCCGTTTAGAGGTGAGGATAGAGAGCACCACTACATGATCTCCTACCCCTAACATGGTGTAGAGGGCGTGTTGCAGCTAGAGGGAGTAATTAATTACAATCTAAATGTTTCTTCACAAAATATTAGGGTCCTGTTGACACCTTTTTAGGGCGTCAATCACTCAACACGAACCAGCGGCGGTGCTCTCTGCGCAGGGGCGGACGGTCCATGGCCTGGCGCGAGGCTAGGGTTTCCTGCCTGATGACTGGACGGTCCGCGCCCTGGGGCCGGACGGTCCGCGCGTGCTCAGGGGCGGCGGAAGATCGTCGGCGGAGCCTGGATCTCGCTCCTGGGAGGGACCCCGTCGGGGAGGAGAGATCCTAGGAGTTGTCTAGGCTCGGCAGGCCGATCTAGACTCCTCTAATCGACGTAGAGTCGAAGAGAAGCGGAGAATTTGGGGATTGAGAGGCTAAACTAGAACTAGACTAGAACTACTCATAAGAATAAATGTAAATTGTATTGATTGAAGGTTCGATTGATGATCACAAATCGACCGTATACCTCTCTATTTATAGAGGAGGGGGGCTGGACCCTTTACAAACTAATTTTTGAGTTATTTCTGTCAATCTAGCTAACAACCGTAGCACAAAACTCGGAACCCTAAACTACTCTGTGCACGCACGGACCGTCCGGCCCACAGGCGCGGACCGTCTGCCGGCTCAAATTGGTGCTCAACAGGTCCTAAATAAATTTTAGTTCAAAAATGAAAATAAATAGTGCCCGATCTTAATCTCATCATATTCTTAAATCTTATAGTATAAAATTTAGAGCCCATTATTACCCCTAGCTACAGCGACCGCTGCAGCCAGCCTTACGTGTCCAAAGCTACATATTCACAGTTGCGTATCCGGTAGCTTGATACTAACATATCAGGAAGTTCATATAGGGGTAGCATGCGTTTATAATGTAAGAAAAATGCACAAAAGAAGGCCAAGAGAAACAAACTAATGGAATGAATATAGGTTTAAAGACAGGAATATTGGACGAGATGAAACCTTTGTTTCAAAATGTCGCTTAATAGCAACTAGATTTAAAAAAGGAGAACTATCCAACAATTATTGGTTTATTTTTCTATGTTTAAACTATCATGTATATGATTATTATTTTACTTGTTTGTTGGATGGTTAGTATGGATTATCCGACAAATATTCTTTATATATCCGCTTGAATTATTAACCGGTCTTATCATGTGTTCCAATTTTAAATAACTGTATTGATTCTGTATTCGCGAGAAATACATTACGATAGATATATAATGACAGCTACATCCGTCAGCATCCGTCCGGTTTTCACCACTGCATGATGATATGATATACAAGTTACAACGAACAAATCGAGAAACTATCGCACCAATACCCGTAAAATCGGCTCGGAGATACCGATCGGCTCCGGGAAGACGAGAGTTTCATCTCATCAGTAGCTCATGACTGACAGAACAACTCCGCAGGCCAAGGCCAGCGTCAGGACGGACGACACCGGCACTGGGAGCGCCGCCGCGCCGTTCTTGGAGCTGTGCGGCCTCGTCACGGCGCCCCCGCCGCCCACGTTATGCCCACCCGTGCCTGCGCCCGCGGCACCGGCGCCGGCGCCTCCACCCGCGCTGCCACCCTTGTGCCCACTGGTAATCCTCCTGTGATGCTTCAACTCCACTGTGGTCACCTCATGGCCAAGCTTCCGGTTGCGACCCTGCATTTCCAGGCGGTTTTTCATATCGCCTTCAGTTCATGAACAAACCAACCAGTTTCTTAATCAAAGTCATGTTATTCTGTAAAGTCCGGAGAATAATTTGCCCAATCATGCATGGCAACGATTCAGGCACCAATGAAGAGAGAAAAAAAGACAGCAAAACTGACCGTGCACTTGTTCTTGCACCTGGAGATCAGGCTCTGTGGAAATTCCGGCGCTTCCCTCAGCTGCTTCTGCACACCATGAGAACTGGGAGGCAAGGGAGAGGACCAAGATGGAGATGGCGAGGACGGTGGTGCTTTTTTTCATCTTGAGATGTACAGGACACCAGAAGCAGTTCATCAGCTCTGAATCTCTGACGCGGAGTGTGGCCGGAGACTCTTCTTATAACTCCTGCAGTCTGCAGAGTAGTAGCTGCAGCTGCCAAGATAAGGCAAGCAACTTATTTGGCAACACGGCACCTGATTCCGTTGTACCTTTTATTCTCGACGGCAGACATTCTGAAAAAAGATCAGAAAACCACGTGAATCGATCCGTTCTTTTGTTCTTGTTACACACCAATGGGTTATATATAGTATTAAAAAAATAAAATTAGGGTCATTAGGGACTGTCCAAGTCTAATGGGACCTAAATCCCAGCAAAGGTTGCTGATTCTGGCACTTATGTTTTTTCTTTTGTTTCAATGCCAGCAAATGTGGTGCTAGGGAAAAGATTTGGTGGCTTTGTTGCATGTGGTGGGTGCAGATTTTTGCTTGGTGCTCCATGGACCATGGCCTTTGCTCTCTACTTGCCAGATCTCAACCACAATATAGGATAAAGACAGCCAACTGGATTTCATTTTTTTTTGTCGGTGACTGACTAGTACAAACGGAGGGATCGGATACATGGTCTACTCTTTTCATTCTGATATGTAGTTTCCGATGAACTGCAATGCAGATTGTCTACTCTTTTCATTCCGATATGTAGTTTTCGGTGAATTGTAGTGCAGATCAAGAACAAGAAAAGGATGGCCACACGTATATATGCATATTTTTTTCAGCATAACATGTAAGAAAATTAGTTGAATATTTGAGTGGTGCACGACAAGTCGACAAGACTAGCTCATGGCTATGGACTAGCTGTTTGAAAACGATTTGGCCGACAAGTTTCACAAAGTCATAGTCATTCTTAAATTTGAATAGGATAATGTGAGATCAATGAGCGAAAGGGATGGTAAAGCTGGTCGTTTCAGTGAAGATTTCAGTCTTTTAGACAAAGGCAGGCATTGAATTTCCAAATCTCAGTTAAGCTACGTAGAAGAGTACTTTTGGGGATTAGATTACAATTGGAGCCACACTCTGCCTCATCTCTGCTACAAAAGATGCAAATAGTCAGACAGATCCCAACTGGACGAAAGGTGATGCGCAACAACGCATCGGATTTTGGCACAGATGGCATGAACATGGCTAGTATTCTGGTAACGGCATCAAGCGGTCACAGTCGAGTGCAACATAGGGCCAGCAAGATGACACCCAAGCACCAAAGATGCCTTACAATCAGGGTCGAATAAGCAAACCATGTTATTGTTAGGCCTTGTGCCGTTATTCTCGTTCCATGTGATTGAATGTGATAGGAAGAAATTAAGAATATTTTTTACATGCTAGGGATTTAAACCTACTCGATCTCATCCAATTTACGTGGATTGAGAATAAAACAAACATGTCATTAGATGAGCGCAGACTATGATATTATTCTAGAATGAACCATAGCACAATAGGATAGAGATGAGACAAATAGACCATTCACCAAGAACTAATGTACTATTTGGTTCCCATGTGTAATGGTATTGCAATGGAAGTTAAAAAACAGTGGATTCTGAATCAATGAGTACCATTGTATGCTTTGTGTAATACACAAAATTATATAAGAGTTGGTCTCATTAAGTGTTTTGCCATCCACTCATTACCTCATAGAAATAATCACATTTAAAGAATTAAATAAGACACAACCATAAAATATGCATCATATTGGAGTTTTGCTTGTTTGTGCAATTAATAATAAAATAATAATAATAAAAATGTAATAATGAGATGGGAATTTGAACCTAAACCAAAGGTGCACTTTAGAGAATTGGAAATAAAATAAAGAAAAAGAGAGAGGAATATAATACAACTCAAAATAAGCTTATAAATAAATAAGTCCATCACATTTTGAGTATGTTCAAATGGTACTTTAATATGAGGATAAATTTTGACACAAGGGTTGAATTTAAATTTGAATTCAAATTGAATTTGGAAATGGAGAAAAGGAAAATAGAAAAAGAAAAAAAAGCTAAAACAGGAACTTGGGCCAAAACCATCCTGTTCGGCCCGCCTACTCTTACCTCCGCGCAGCCCAGCTAACGTATTGGCGCCGACACGTGGGGCCCACCAGGCAGCCGCACGAGTCGCGCCCGCTCTCAATCTCTCACTGGTTCGCGGGGCTCGCTCGACAGTTGCCTCACTCCGCGTCCGCGCCATAACCTTATGACGATGACTGGCGGACCCACCTAGTCTGTCTCCCATCGCGCGGGATCGGACGCCGACGTGTGGGACCGCACACTCAGCCTTCGCTTCCGTAACAGCCATGCCGAAGTCTCCGGTGTCCGCATCGTTGACCGGGGCTCCTTCCAGCTGCCCTACAAGTGCCACAGCCTTCCTCTGGACTCGCTCCCACCTTCACCCTTCCACCTAAGCCACGCCTGCATAGATTGCGGAAGCCGCCGCCGTGCGCCATTGCTGCGGAGATCCACCCCCGGCGAACTCCCCTCTGCGCCACCATCTCGCCCCTGCCACACCGTCAACCAGAAGCGCCTGGGCGCGGAAAGCTATACGTGCCTCGGCGAGAATCGGGAGCCGTCAGGACGCGGGGAATTGCTCGTCCGTGCGGCGACCTTGCCGTCATACCGCGAATCGTGGGGGAAATGTCTTCTTCCACCAATCCGCGCACTGGAAAGACCTTTCAACAACTCCTACTCGGCTCTAGGTTCATGTAGCACCTATTAGTGGGTGGAATCGTGCATCTGCATGCTGGATTGACCTACTCCGGCGAGAACAGCGCAGTGGGTGCGGGCCACGCAGGCGACCGTGGTCCGGGCTGCCTGTGAGGGCGGCGAGGCCGTTCGTTGGCTGATCAACGGACGGGATTCGACCGAGCTGGTAGTGTTTCACCTATTAAACAGGAACCGTAGATGTCTGATCAGAGGGTTGTTGGCTCAAGTCGCTCAAGATCCCCTTTAGACCGTAGCATTAGGATCCAGTGGCCCCGATTACATACCGATTCACATCCACGTCGGTCTAATCTGGTTCGTTCGCATCTAATCCAACGGCTAGTATTGAGCCATACCCCTTCGCTGAGCAAGTTTTGCAGAGAAGCCCTTCTGGTTTTAGAAAACCAACCCGCAGTCCACAGCCAGGGTTGTCTGAGTCTTAGGTTCTTTTACGCCAGAGACCCTGTACTATTCGGTATTTGGAGCCCAATCCAGAGATCAGAGAAATTATAAAAATAATTATAGAAATTGGTTTTTAATATAAAAATAATTCCAGAAACTTGTATAATTCATATTTAACTAGGTCAGTACCCGTGCGTTGCAACGGGAACATATAATACCATGATAACTTATATATAAAATGTGTCTTATATTGTTATAAGAAAATATTTCATAATCCATTTGTGATCCTAGCCATACATAAATTTTGTTATTTTAATTTAGTTGTTTCACTACTACATTGCAACCATCAGTATCATGCAGACTTCGATATATGTCATGATTTGCATGGTCTCATTATTGGAGAGCACGTGCCACACCTGCCGGTAGAAGTTCCGTCGTACATCGTTAGTCATCACGCACGCACCACCATACACGCTTGCTTAAACAAAAAATGCAAGTGTGTGTTTGCGAAGAGAATTAAAGGCAGACCGGCACAAAAGTTACCCCGATGATGGCGAGTGGTCATTGTTGTCGGTCCACCTCTGCTCACCTCCGGTGTCGAGATGACTCCACAATCCTTGATATAATAGTCCTCGAACGCGCGCGATATGGTGAGTACCGATCACTCTTGGCTGGGCTGCCAAATGAAGTGCACCCCGGGCTCATCAGCGAGGTAGTACACCTGGTCGTTGCACCACCGGATGTGCTACTCCTCTACATACATCTTGTTCGAGGACACTCACACAACAAAAACAATGGTCGTCATTCCAGCGCACAAGAATTCATGGCCGGTCAGTAGCGACTTACGTGACAGGTTAGGCTTCAGGTGGATGATGAGCTAGACGGCGTGATGGCGTCGTCGTAGGTTGCGATGCCCAGAACAACCCGAGAGTCGTCGATATTGGCGACGACCATGAGGTCCCCATGTTTGACGATGGACAGCGCGGCGCAGCCGCTCTGGACCACGTCCAAGCGGCGGCTGCGCCGGAGCTTGCCGTACACAGCGGCGCATGGGCCATGTAGGACTGCTTCCAGAGGTCGAACTGGTAGTCGCCAAGTTTCTTCTCGTCGTCGGTGAGCGACGCCAACGCGAGCTTCTCGTGCTAGTGGTGTTTGTTCAGGGTTTCCAAGTAAGAAACATGGATTCACCTTTGGCATTGGTTTATGAAAATGATTTATAAGTTAGATCCATGGAAAAATATTACGGAGAATAAAAGTTACACATGCAAAAAAAGTATTTAAGTTGAAAACATTATTCAAACAAAAGAAATTACATGCAAGGCTCTTCTTTAAATACTACTCCCTCAATCCAAAAATATAATTTAATAATCTCAGTGATACTTATCTACTACTACACATTGTGCAAGGGTAGCAGGTGGGCTTCGGGAGAGATGTATTATATGTTTTTACTATAATAGATGTAGACATAAACACACATGTGGTGTAGTGGTAGCTACAAACACATTTATTTGAGAGGTCGCGGGTTTGAATCCCCTTGGAGCCTGTTTTTTTAATTTAATTTTAGCTAGGCGTGGGATGCACGTGGGAATGGGAATAGGCTTTGTGGGAGAGAGAATGAGAAAGACACGTGATAGCCGGGAATGGAAATGTGAATGGGCTTTGCAGGGAGGGGGAATGAGAAAGACAGGCAGCTGGGAATGGGAATGGGCTTTGCAGTGAGGACGGAATGGGAATGGCAGAACACGGAATGGGGCAGCCTACCCCTTACCGTCTTAATAGGTAGTAGAGATTCATTTCAACTCTAAATTGATCCATTCCAGTGGCATTAATTTTGTAATAATATTGTCTATCAGTTAGTAGCTTTATTTAATCATGAAACTTGAATTAAAATTATGCACTTGCATTGTTCTATTCCAAGTACTTAATAACTTCAGAAAATCATAACTAAATAACCATAACTCCAAATTTAGTAATTCTTGTTCCTACGATCTCGTTACGCAGCGTAGAATATTATCATGCATTATGTTCTCTTGTTTGGTGTGATGTTAATTTTTTCCATACTATGTATGTTTGTATTGATGCGAGTAGACGAGCAAGCAACATAGGATCCAGGGGTTCAGTAACTGTAGACTGCTGAGCAGGAGCTCGTTGAAGGCAAGTTGTGCCCTTAATCACTTCTTTTTACCCAGTAATGTTCTTATTAATCATAATGATTTGCATAGGTTAACTTTGATGGGACCCAATAGGTTACCCTAGTTTGGCTATCTTTATACCTTGTTTTACCACTGAATTTTTGGGTAGTATATGTTATTGCTTTATGTGGTTTTGGGTATGGAGATATATATTATTCATGATTACACTTTTATTATCAGTTTATTATTACTGTTCATGATAAGATCATTATGTTATTGGTAACATCGAGAACCACCCTGGAAAATAGTGCTACCACAGGGTGGTATGGGACGCCATTGGCTGACTAACTAGGAAAGCTAGTGGAAGACTACCTTACCCGATAGGGGCAAGGGCAGTAGGGGAATGGTCAGTGTAGGGGGGGTCCTTGGGTTGATTTTGCAGCGATGGCGATCAGGCGAGGGATCCCTGCACTGGAGCTTCCTAGAAACTATAGCGGGTTTTTTTGAAGCTAGTGAAAGTTTGTAAAGGCCTCGTAGTGGAACCCTGCCTCGCTTCCTTGGTAGAGGTGTATGGGGTCCGATCAACCCCGTGTCAAATGGGTAACACGACTTGTGGGTAAAGATGTGCAACCTCTGCAGAGTGTAAAACTGGTATACTAGTCGTGCTCACGGTCATGAGTAGCTCGAATACTCACATGATTAATTTATGGAATTAAATTCAATTTGTCATTTGCATCGCATTGGGATTATTTTTTTATTACTTTTATTTACTATTACTATGGTTTGGTATTCACTTATACTTAGTAACTGCTAATAAAATTTTGACCAACTTATAAAAGCAATGCTCAGCTTCAACCTTTATTTTGTTGATCAGCCTTACACTTCACATGAACTCCCACCTTTAGTGAGTTCATGCACATTATTCCCCATGACTTGTTGAGCTATAATCTTTTGTGAGCTCACTCTTGCGATATATAAACCCCCCCACTGGTGAAGAGCAGGTGGTCGAAGAGGAGCCGCACAATGAGGAGTTCGACTTGATCTAGGTGATGTCTCCCAATCAGCTTTATGGCGCCAGGGAAATAATATTCCGTTCGTTTTATATTTATCATTTATTTTGTAAGACTTCCGCTATATAATAAGTACATTTATGATATTTATGACATTGATCTCTATGCACTCTGTTATTATATGTGTTGTTTTTCCTTGGCACACATATGAGACGCACCTGGCTTATCCCTTAAATCCAGGTGTGAGAGAAGTGGTATCAAAGGAAATTTTGACTGTAGGATGAAACCTAGATAGAAATGGACAAAACCCTTACCTACTTACCTTACTCTGATTCTTCCTATACTTTTCTTGATCCTGTCTCACCTTCTACTGTTCTTCTCTGATTATTCTTACCTTTTCTACTCTAAGACAAGATGGGTTTCACACCTTGGAATCCTACAATTATGACCTTCTTAAGAGATAGGAAACCTAAGACAAAATCAAAACTATTTTCTCTATTTAAAAATGTTGGTTGATTGTTCTGATGATAAGTGTCTGATTTGCTTCTTTGATTTATTGAAACATTATAGTTGGGCATCTTTGCATGTACCACCATAAGGTAATGTATTAGCTTTAGTAGGTGACACACTAATCTACTTGGCTAATAAATCCCCCAATCGACACAATCGGAGGGTACTTAGACAACAACAACAGCAAGCTGAGATGAATCCTCCAAATCCTCCAAATCCTCCACTAGCCAGAGCTGATCCAGCAGTTGCAGCCCAGATGCGGATAATGCAATAAATGGCTGATACTATGGTGGATATGCATGCGCAGATGCGACAGGAACGCCAAAATATGTGCCAAGAGAGAGAGAGAGAGGAGATGCGTCAGGAGAGGAGGGGGCAACAACAGCAAGTCCCATTGCCGCCACCACCACTTCCGCTCCGGGACAAGCACCGAGAATTTATGAGCCACAAGCCGCCTACCTTCGCCAGCTCTCCAGATCCTCTGCATGCCGATGAATGGTTGAAGTCAGTGGAGAAAATGCTAAACATTGCTCAATGCTCCGACCGGGAGAAGGTTCTCTATGCTTCTGGTCGTCTGACTGGTCCTGCTGCTGACTGGAGGGATTCTTATGTTGCTGGCTTGCTGCCCATGATCCTGCTGACACTATTATTTGGGTGGAATTCACCACACAGTTCAGAAACTGCCACATTCCTATTGGGATGATGAAGATTAACAAGAAGAATTTCTATCATTGAAGCAAGGTAACATTTCTGTCAGCGAGTACCGTGACAAATTCATTTAACTATCAAGATATGCTCCTGATGAGGTGGCTAATGATGAGAGAAAGCAAGAGCACTTCACAGAAGGACTCAATGGGCCACTACAATATGCATTGGTTGCAAGTACCTTCCCATCATTTCAGAGGCTGCTTGATAAAGCTCTAGCCATTGAACACAAGTATGTTCAACTGGGAGACTTGAAGAGGAAGGCCATTGCCCAGGGGCAGGGTAGCAGCAGTATTTTCCCTCGCTACGTTCCGCCCTAGGGTACACCAACTCATCCAGGAGGAGGACCACACCCAGCTCAGTACGCTCCACAGGGGACTCCACTGACACCCCACACTCGTCAGGCTGCCCCCACTAGCACCCCGGCGAGGCCTACAAGACAAAAGACATGCCCCACATGCTTCGAGTGCAGTCAGGTTGGGCATTATGCAAATGCTTGCCCGGCGGGGAATTCCAGTGCACCAGCTCAAAACAAGCAACAGACTCCTGGCAAGGGATTCAGCATTACCAGGGTTAATCAAGTCAGTGTTGAAGCCACTGCTGACGGTGCAGACATCGCTATCGGTATGTTTTACATTAATGCAATTCCAGCAGCATTATTATTTGATTCAGGAGCTACACATTCGTTTATTTTTGCTCGGTTTGCAACCACTAATGAATTACCACTTTAAAACACGAAAACACCAATGGTAGTAATTACACCTAAAGTGCTTCTTGAAGCAAACTATATGACAGAAAGATTAACACTGACAATTTTGGGAAGGGAATTCTGGTCTACACCCGTAGTGTTAGAAGAAAGCAACATAGATCTGATACTTGGGATCCTGGTTAAGGAAGGCTAAGGCATGCTAAGGCAATCGTAGAACTCACCAGTTCGAAAGGGGAAAGATTTGAAGTTGAGATTATTGTAACCGCCTCTACCAGACCTGTTGTATTTCTAGTAGATGGAAAATTTGTGGGTAGAAACATTCGAGTTGTTAGAGACTTTCTAGACGTCTTTCCTGAAGAGTTACCCAGAATGCCACCAGATAGGGAAGTCGAATTCGTCATTGATCTCTAACCTGGTACTGCTCCCATTTCGAAAAGGCCATATAGGATGTCAGTGGAAGAGTTAAAAGAACTTAAGAAATAGTTAACGGAGTTGCAGGAAGCAGGGTACATTCATCCGAGTTCCTCACCTTGGGGAGCACCGGTACTGTTTGTACATAAGAACGATGGTTTGCAACGGATGTGTGTGGACTATAGGTCACTTAATGATGTCACCATTAAGAACAAGTACCCGTTACCTTGTATTGATGACTTATTCTATCAGATGAGAGGTGCTAGGGTGTTTACTAAGATTGACCTCAGGTCGGGATACCACCAAATGAAGATTAGGCCATCTGATATTCCCAAGACGACTTTCTCTACCCGATATGGTCTATATGAATTAACAGTCATGTCGTTTGGCTTAACCAATGCACCAGCCTACTTCATGAATTTGATGAACAAGATGTTCATGGAGTATCTTGATAAAGTTGTCGTGGTATTCATCGACGACATTCTTATTTATTCCAAGAATGATAGTGATCACGAGGAACATTAGCGGATGGTGCTACATAAGTTACGGGATAATCAGCTTTATGCCAAATTTACCAAGTGTGAGTTCTGGCTTGATGAAGTACATTTCCTCGGGCATATCATCTCCAAAGGAGGAATTTATGTGGATCCGGCTAAAGTAACATCGATAGTTGGGTGGAAGATACCAAGTACAGTCTCGGAGGTCCGGAGTTTCAGCGACAGGGGCTGGTACTTTACAGCCGCTGGATCCCAATCAGGACGTCCTTTCTCTTAGAGAGGCCCGAAGCTAGAAGAGGAAGGCTGTTAGTCCAACACCTCCGGAGGATGACTTGGATCAAGAGATCCAAAACCTGGAGATCCTTCAGCAACAGGTGCAGCGCAAGGAGAAGACGGCTCGTCTAGCTGATCTTCAGAGACAGATAGACGAAGCTTCTGAAGAGGTTCGTCATCTTATTCAAGATGATCAGAGCCGAAGGCCTCCATGCAAAGAGCTCCATCAGGAAGGCTTCCACAATGAGGACGACTGGTATGAAGATTTCCATCATGGAAACTTTGCTTTCGATGATGCTTCTCCTCTCTCAACAGAATTGCAGGCTACACCATGGCCCCAGTCTTACAAGCCACCCCAGCTCCCCATGTATGACGGTCATACAGACCCGAAGCAATTCTTGATGAGCTATGAAGCAACCATATCTTCATATGGTGGCAATACTGCAGTCATGGCAAAATCTTTTGTCATGGCCGTCAAGAGCGTTGCTCAGACCTGGTACTCTTCTCTTCGGCCAGGGACAATCACTTCTTGGCAGAAGTTGAAGGATATGCTGATAACTAGCTTCCAAGGGTTTCAGACGAAGCCAATCACTGCTCAAGCTTTATTTCAGTGTACCAGGATCACGAAGAATACCTCCAGGCGTACGTCCGAAGGTTTCTGCGTCTGAGGGCACAAGCGCCAACAGTGCCCAATGAAATTGTCATTGAGGCCATGATTAAGGGGCTTCGGCCGGGACCTTCAGCGCAGTACTTTGCCAAGAAGCCACCACAAACGTTGGAGAAGCTGCTCCAGAAGATGGATGAATACATTCGAGCTGACAATGACTTCAGCCAAAGAAGGGAGGAAGCATGCAGGTTCTCTGAAATGACCAGGGGCTTCGGAGGAAGATTTCACCCGAGGCACATTAGGTCAATTCATAACTCTGCTCAAACTGATGATCGAGGGAGTCAGCAGCAAAGGCCACAATACTCTTCACAACCTTCGGGCCAGCAGCAAAGTTCTTTTCGGCCGCCAGCGCCAAGGGGCAGAGGTGCCAGGGGCTTCGGGGGAAGGTTTGGAGATCAGCCAAGAAAAATTTATTGCCTATTCTGTGGTGAAGACAAGGGCCATACCACCAGGATGTGTCACGTTACCATCCAGAAGCAGAAGGAGATAGCAGAAGCGGCTGCGCAACAAAGTCAGCCGAAGCAGGTCATGCATACTGCTTCGTATCATTCGCCTTATATTCCAGAATATGTAGGCAACCACCCCGCAGCTTCTGTTGCTTCGGCAAGCCAACCCCAAGCATCTTGGCAGCACCCTCCACCACCACCACCGACGCAGCGAGGATAGCAGCCAGAAGGGAGTCAGAACAATCACCTTCAGAGAGACTTCAGAGAGGAGTCCGAAGCTCGCGTAGTCAATAGCACTGTGCCAGAGTCAAAGCACATTTATTGATAAATATCCTACCTCAACAGCAATTTTTTCGCATTTTTACATTCCGTATTACCTTTTTGTTAATAAGGAACAATTATGAGAAGTTTAAGTGTCTTTTATCGTTTTTCAATTTCTTGTAACACTTTCGTCTTTTTACCATAATAAAATATGTCCTTTCCATAGGCTTGAGTTGCCGAAGCATACGAATTTATGGTGGCATGAAGGACCTTTGTATTATCAAAAATTTGTTCTAACAGACACAGTGCAAATCCTGCAAAACAGTGAAAAGTCGTTCCTAAGGGAGCGCAGTGTAAGTTTTCTGAACCTACAGCGAAAAATAAACGCTGATTCCGCTGAAAGTAAAAGGCGAAGAAGCTCCTAAGGGAGGCTTACAGCGAAAAATAAACGCTGATTCCGCTGAAAGTAAAAGGCGAAGAAGCTCCTAAGGGAGGCTTATAGCGAAAAATAAACGCTGATTCCGCTGAAAGTAAAAGGCGAAGAAGCTCCTAAGGGAGGCTTACAGCGAAAAGTCAGCTGATATAAAAAGTATGTGTGCTCTATTACAGGGACTTATATCTGTGGCACAAATATCATTTTGCATAACATAACATCATCACATCATTTTTGCATAACATAAGCATCATATAGCATATTGCATGTGGAACAAGAAGGGGATACAGTGTTGATCTTCGGAGAATATTTTGGAAAAGAGAAAATCGTGCTAAGGCACAAGATAAATCGAGACGAAGTGTAGCCTCATTAGAGAGGCAACACAAAACTTTTTTATAGCTTCGGAGAATATTTCACGAAGTTTGGATATTCTTCATCAGAGAAGTAAACAAATTCTTGTGATATAGAAAAGATTTTCTTCACGAAGCATGAAAAGAAGGGAAGGTGTTTTTTCGCCGAAGGCTCAAAAAATGGTATGTATGCAAAATTTCATGCATCGTAAAGAATTAAACTATAAATAGATTATATATTACATTCAAAGTTACAATGTATTACACATGTTACATTCCAAATGTTTCTACAATAGTGTTTAATACTCCTTAAGAACTATTTCCGCAGCTTCGTTCAGTAGCTGGTCGACAACCTTGTCCATAATGGCCTCGGCCATTTTTCTAATTTCATCGTCCCCCTTCGGGTGGGGGCCCGGAGATGCCTCAGCAGGTTCTGAGGGAAGAGAAGATACAGCTATATTACTATTACAAAACGCGAACAAAGTCTGGAATTAAAAATTACAGCATAATAAAAACCACTAATTAATACCTATTTGCCCTTCGGGCTCTGTACTTTTCTCGGCAGCTTCTCCTACTTTTCTAGCATCATGGATGCCTTTTTCACTCTTTTGAATAATTTCTTGCGCCATTTCTCGGCCGCCGTTGTCCCAGATATCGGTGAAGAATTTCCCGCCGACCATGCTTGCTTCGGGTGAGGGGTCTTTAATGTCTTCAGAGGACAAGGTAGCTTCAGACTGCGCTAAGGATTTTACATGCTCGCAACCTTTCCTCTCCAAAACAGCAGCAATCCCTCTAGCACCCGAAAAAGCGCAGATGTCACCGCGGCTATTCAGGATTTCCTCAAAGGCCTCTGCTTCGTGACTGATCCATTCCATTGGACCTTCAGGATTGCCTCTTGAGAAATTCTCTTCACTAGAGAACGCGCCAACGTTGGCGAAGCTGGATTTTATCTTCTTAACGCACTCTATGGATTTAACATAGCATTTTCTCTGGGATGCACGAAGCTCCTTAACACTTATCTCTAAATGATTGGCCCATTGATCACTAAGCTCTCGTTTTGTCTCTTCAAGTATACGTTATTCTTTGGCTCTAGCTAGCTATTTCTGAAGATCTTTAATTTCGCGTTTTTGGGCTTCGGTCTGGGCCTTTGAGGCAGCTTCGTCCTCTTTTACCTTGTCCACCAATGTAAGCAGAATTTTATCCTTTTCCAGAGCTTCGTTTCTCAGTTTAATAACCTCTGATCGTAGGTTGTTGAAAGCAATTTCATAGCTCTCGTCTTCGGCATTCTTTTGCGCTCTCAACACGTTGCTTAGTATTAAACCCTATATGTAAAAGAGTTGATATAAGAATAAAAGAATGGTTTTCAAATCATAAAATTTCCAAACGCGCAGTTCTCGTACCTTCAGGCTATTGTACGCAAGACTATCCGCAAGATCGTCCTTCGTCATAGCGCATAATCCAGCTTCAAGCTTCGGAAATCCCATACTTCTAGCCATCTCCCGACAGACGGATAATTCTTTGTTGTCTGGGAGGCAGTATAGGAAATCTTCTTCGTTCGTCCCATTGAACACTAGTGCCCCCTTCGGATATTTCAATTCTTTGGCATAGTGATTAGCTTCAAAAACTTCTTCTTCCGATAACTTTTTCCCCGAAGCATGTCGCACGATATAATCGTATATTTTGGAAGATGCTTCGGGGGCAGCGGTATCAATTTCTTCAACCAAAGTTGGCTCTGACATTTTCATTTTTTCGGTTGCCTTTGCAATTTTTGTTTCTTCTGCTTCCAAAGGCATTACCTTGGTTGGTTCTGAAGGTCCTGTTTCAACTCCAGTCTGTTGCTTCGGAGCTTCAGCAACGGATACTTCAGCAAGCGCCTCAGAAGTTTCAGCAGTCTTCTTTGGGGTTGTGCTTGGAAGTTTAATTGTTTCCAAAACATCTAACACATTAACCATTCTTTTTCTTTTTGGGGTCACTGTTGGCCCCTTTTTAATTTTTGCTGCTTCAATTTCTTCTGAAGGACTTAAAATTTCTGATATTTTCACTCCCTCAGCTGATGCTTTCGCTTCTTCCGTCTTTGGTTCTTCCATCTTTTCTATCGCTGGCACTTCGGCCATTCCTTTGACTTCTGGCAGCAGGGTTGGCTCTTTAGCTTCGGTGGCCGAAGAGGTCTCACCAGCGAACTCAGGCACCGTGGCTGGTTCAATATAGCGTGGCCGGTGTGTGAGAACCTTTACCCTTTTTCTCTTCGGCGCTGGCTCGCTAGGAGCAGTTGCAGCTGTATCTTTCGCAGAAGTTGTGCCTTTTCTTTTTTGCCCCCGCACTGGATAGCGATAGTCGGGGTAGACAAACCCAACTGCATCAAACACTCGGTTGAGTCTTTTCTTTTTTCGGCCTCCGAAGGCCGCTGACAATGCAGTGTCTTCGTTTCGAATATGCCCCAAGCAATTCATCACTTACAGTCTCAATGCTCTTTAACCAATCATCATCTGGTTCAACGAACCTGTCTCCGTACTTGAATGTATACTTCAGCCTGACTAGCCCACCTTCGTCAGTTTCTTTAACAGTTTCTTTCGGCATTTCCCAATTATCTGCAAGAGGCCACACTCTGAAGGCAATATGTTCTTGTATTAAATCCCTTGTCCCAATAAAAGAGCAGACTACGCCGAAGGCCCGTTGGCATTCTTCGGCTACTTCATCCATTTCTACCTTCGGTTTCTGGAGTCCGAAGCGCTGCCAGATGGGGCACATGATCACATCCTTAATATCTTCTCGAACCTTCAAATCATTTTTACATAGAACCATTCTTTCATCCATTCTCCGGGCCATCTCTTCCGAAAGGTTGGCACGGGACAGCTTGATACAGAGCGAGCACCGAAGCTGTAGCAACCAAAGTTGTTATGATATTGCTCTTTACCCTAGGGCTTCGTTTCGTATAATAATTCATGTATATTGCAAAAGCTTTTTGCACTTGGCTCTAGGCCCTGGCTCTTCACAGCCCAGACGAAGATTCCCATTCTTATTATTGCTTTAGGGGTAAGTTGATGAAGGTAAACCTGATATATTTTCAGAACTTCTACCACAAACCTGCTTATAGGGAATCGTAGCCCAGCTTTAAAAAAGCTTCGGAAGATAACGACTTCATTATCTTCGGGAGTCGGCACAGTTCTCTCTCCGTCATCTGCCCTCACGATGGACATATCTCGAAAATATCTCCCCCTCATGTTTTCAAGGTGACTTTGCCCAATAGTTGATTTTCCGAAGACTGAATGGCTTGGTCGCCATGGTCGATCTTCGGAATCCTCACCCCCACTGTCTGCATCATAACTATCACTTTCACCAGTATCTTCAGATAAGCCTTCCAAAATCTCCCTAGTAATTTTCTCTGTATTTGTTTTTGCTATTGATTCAATGAAGCCCAGATTTTTCTCCTCAGAAAGGCTCAGCTTCATCTCGGCAGCAACCTTCTTCTCCTCAGACATCCCTTCGGAATTCCTGCCTCTCGCTTCCGAAGCTTAAAACTAGGGAGGCAACCAAATATTTGTGGGCAGAAAGCTATTTGAGCAGGCAAAACAGATGGCAAGAGAGCGTGCCAAATAAATTGTGGCGAGCCCCTATTTATACACCCATTATGTTGGAAACTGGAAGGTCCCGCTTGTCAATGACCGTTGCTATTCTAGCAAAAGGAAGGTGTTTTTTCGGACCTTCGGCTCATAGCCTTCGTCCATTTCGCAATATAAATTTATCTTTACAGCAAATTAATATTGCGAGGGGCTACTGTTGGGGGCCTTCGGCTTCTGAAGGTCCTCAAAAACGTAATTGACTATGTTCTCCAAAAGAAATATGTGAACAGGTACCTTCGAAGTCAAGTTGCGAGTATACAAAAGCATGGTTAAGACGAAGCTTAACTGAGCTGGCAATCACGACGAAGGATAAGACGACCACGAAGCTATGCGCAGAAGAGCTTCGGCATAACGGCGGAAAGGGAAACCGACTTAAAGATGAAAAGCCAGATTATACCTCGAAGAATTACTATAGAGTTATTGATAAATGTAAAGGGCATTAATGTAATCTTGCATGGGCTGCGACCCGTGCCTATAAATAGGTGAACAGTATTCCCGTACTGTTCACGCTGACTTGGCATTCACTTTTGCGCCACGCCTGTATTTTCTTTCATTCAAGCCGAAGGTACATTTGTAATTTATCTTTGTTCACACAAGTAATACAAATAGAAATATATTAATAATAATGTTTACAGAAATTATGTTACTTTCTTTATTTTGTTTGAATGTTCTCCATTTTTTATCATGATCATGAAGGTACGTCCTTCATGACCTTCGTCCTAAATTCGTTATATCCGAAGGGAAATAATGATTTGAAGGACGAAGGGCTTTTGATATTTAACATTTTGTGTTGCCTTGTTCTCGATTCATAGCATTTGAGAACAAGTCCCCAACATGGGTTATTACCGGAGATTCATTGAAGGGTTGTCCAAGATTGCTAAGCCTATGATCTCACTGCTAGAGATAGGCAAGGAGTTTAAATGGACCTGGGAGTGCTAAGAGAGTTTCAATCAATTGAGGTTTAAATTGATGGCTGCTCTAGTGTTGGTGATGCCAGATCTACAGAAGAATTTTGATAAATATTGTGATGCAAGTTGATAGGGCTTGGGATGTGTGCTTATGTAAGAAGGACACGTCATCGCTTATGCATCTCACCAGTTGCAGAAACATGAGTTAAACTACCCCACTCATGACTTAGAACTGGCAGCCGTAGTGCATGCACTCAAGATTTGGAGACACTATATTATGGGAAACAAGTGCCGAGTCTACACCAATCACAAGAGCTTAAAGTATATCTTCACTCAGAAGGATCTCAACCTTAGGCAACGCCGATGGTTGGAGCTCATCAAGGACTATGACATGGAAATTCACTATCATCCGGGCAAGGCGAATCTGGTTGCGGATGCCTTGAGTCGGAAGGAGCATGTCCACGCAGCTATTGTAACCCAGTTACCTGATGAGTTAGCAGAAGATTTTGAGAAGCTCAATCTGGGTATAGTTGCTCATACCGAAGGAATTACCATAGAAGTGGAACCTACCTTAGAGCAAGAAATACGAAAGGGTCAGATTGGTGATGCTAAAATTCAGGAGATCAAAGATCTAATAACTGAAGGTAGAGGCCTAGATTTCATGGAGGATGAGCAGGGCACGATATGGTTCAAGATCCGAATTTGTGTTCCTGAGATCGACAGTCTTTGTGAGACCATATTGAAGGAGGTGCATGATTCAGCTCATTCCATCCATCCGGGTAGTACCAAGATGTACCAGGATTTGAAGCAAAAGTATTGGTGGTGTGGACTAAAAAGGGATGTTGCTGCACATGTGGCGGAATGTGATGTTTGCCAGAGGGTAAAAGATGAACATCAAAGACCTGCTGGATTACTTCACCCGCTTAAGATACCCTAGTGGAAATGGGAAGAAATTGGCATGGACTTTATTGTTGGACTACCCCGCACTTCTGCATGGTATGACTCTATTTGGGTGATTGTGGACAGATTGACAAAAGTGGCTCACTTCATACCTATGAGGACTAATTACACGGGAGCCAAGCTAGCATAGTTGTATATGGCTCAGATAGTTTGTTTACATGGAGTGCCTAAGAAGATCGTGTTAGACCGGTGATCAAAGTTTACTTCTCGATTTTGGTAGAAGTTGCACGAGTGCTTGGACACGCAGATGAATTTTAGTTCGGCCTACCATCCACAAACTGATGGGCAGACCGAGAGAACCAACCAAGTACTAGAAGATATGTTAAGAGTTTGTGCTCTTAAACATGGTGTTAGCTAGGATAAGAGCTTACCATATGCGGAGTTCTCTTACAATAATAGCTACCAGGCCAGTTTGAAGATGTTCCCGTTTGAGGCTCTATATGGCAGGAAGTGCAGGACTCCACTGTATTGGGATCAAACTGGTGAAAGGCAGTTCTTTGGGCCTGAAATTATACAAGATGCAGAAGAACAAGTCCGGTTGATAAGGGAGAATTTGAGAACTGTGCAGTCAAGGCAGAAAATCTATGCGGATACCCTGAGAAGACTGCTAGAGTTTAATGAGGGTGATCACGTGTATTTGAAGGTGTCACCAATCCAGGGTATGCAAAGATTTAAAGTTTAAGGAAAGTTGTCCCCGCGCTGTATTGGACCCTTCTTGATCTTAAAGCAAGTGGGAGAAGTTTCCTATCAACTAGAACTACCTGATCATCTTGCGGATGTACATGATGTCTTCCATGTATCTCAATTGAAGAAATGCCTCAGGGTACCCAAAGAGCAGCTACCTATGGAAGATCTTAGTTTTCAAGATGATCTGACTTATACAGAATATCCTATCAAGATTCTTGATACCTTGACTTGAGTCACGAGGAGTAAAGTGGTAAAGTTGTGCAAAGTGCAATGGAGTCACCATGGAGAAGATGAAGCTACATGGGGAAGAGAAGAACAGCTACACGTAGATTTTCCCCACCTTTTCCCTAGTCCATCCTAATCTCGAGGACGAGATTCTTTGTAAGGGGGGTAGGATTTGTAATACCCAAAATTATATAAGAGTTGGTCTCATTATGTGTTTTGCCATCCACTCATTACCTCATGGAAATAATCACATTTAAAGAATTAAATAAGACACAACCATAAAATATGCATCATATTGGAGTTTTGCTTGTTTGTGCCCTTAATAATAAAATAATAATAATACTAATTTAATAATGAGATGGGAATTTAAACCTAAACCAAAGGTGCACTTTAGAGAATTGGAAATAAAATAAAGAAAACGAGAGAAGAATATAATACAACTCAAAATAAGCTTATAAATAAATAAGTCCATCACATTTTGAGTATGTTCAAATGCTACTTTAATCCGAGGATAAAGTTTGTCACAAGGGTTGGATTTAAATTTGAATTTAAATTTAATTTGGAAATAGATAAAAGGAAAATAGAAAAAGAAAAAAAAGCTAAAACAAGAACTTGGGCCAAAACCATCATGTTCGGCCCGCTTACTCTTACCTCCGCGCAGTCCATCTAATGTATTGGCGCCGACACGTGGGGGCCCACCGGGCAGCCACACAACTCGTGTCGGGGACCATAATTAGGGGTACCCCAAGACTCCTAATCTCAGCTGGTAACCCCCATCAGCACAAAGCTGCAACGGCCTGATGGGTGCGATTAAGGTCAAGGCTCGGTCCACTCAAGGGAAACGATCTCACCTCGCCCGAGCCCAGCCTCGGGCAAGGGCCGCCGACCCCGGAGGATTCACGCCTCGCCCGAGGGCCCCCTCAAACAACGGACACACCTTCGGCTCGCCCGAGGCCCAGTCTTCGCCGAGAAGCAACCTTGGCCAGATCGTCGCGCCGACCGACCGTATCGCAGGAGCATTTAATGCAAGGATGGCCTGACACCTTATCCTGGCGCGTGCTCTTCAGTCGACAGAGCCGAAGTGACCGCAGTCACTTCGCCGCTCCACTAACCGACCTGACAAGAAGACAGCGCCGCCTGCGTCGCTCCAACTGCTGTGCCACTCGACAGAGTGAGGCTGACAACAGCCAAGTCCGGCCTCGGGCGCCATAGGAAGCTCCGCCTCGTCCGACCCTAGGGCTCGGACTCGGCCTCGGCTCCGGAACACGACGAACTCCGCCTCGCCCAACCCCAGGGCTCGGACTCGGCCTCGGCTCCGGAAGACAACGAACTCCGCCTCGCCCGACCCCAGGGCTCGGACTCAGCCTCGGTCTCAGACGATGGTCTCTGCCTTGCCCGACCCGGGGCTCGGACTCAACCTCGACCTCGGAAGACAGACTCGACCTCGACCTCAGAGGAGCCTCCGCCTCGCCCGACCTAGGGCTCGAACCGACCACGTCACAGGGGGGCCATCATTACCCTACCCCTAGCTAGCTCAGGCTACGGGGAACAAGACCGGTGTCCCATCTGGCTCGCCCTCGTAAACAAATAATGATGGCGCCCCGCATGCTCCATGACGACGGCGGCTCTCAGCCCCTTACGGAAGCAAGGAGACGTCAGCAAGGACTCGACAGCCCCGACAGCTGTCCTTCCGCAAGGCTCCAGCGCTCCTCCGACAGCCATGACATCACATGAACAGGGTGCCAAGACCTCTCCGGCTGCCACGACGGCATGTACTTAGGGCGCTAGCTCCTCTCTGCTAGACACGTTAGCACACTGCTACACCCCCCATTGTACACCTGGACCCTCTCCTTACGCCTATAAAAGGAAGGTCCAGGGCTCTCTTACGAGAAGGTTGGCCGCGCGGGGGAACTGGACGACGCGTAAAGTCTCTCGCTCTCTCCCACGCGAACGCTTGTAACCCCCTACTGCAAGCGCACCCGACTTGGGCGCAGGGCAACACGAAGGCCGCGGGTTTCCCCTTTTTGCCTGTCTCCCCTTTTTTCCCCCTTCGTGCTTCGTCTCGCGCCGACCCATCTGGGCTGGGACACGCGGCGACAATTTACTCGTCGGTCCAGGGACCCCCTGGGATCGAAACACGGACAACTCGCGCCCGCTCTCAATCTTTCACTGGTTCACGGGGCCCGCTCGATAGTTGCCTCACTTCGCGTCCGCGCCATAACCTTATGACGATGACTGGTGGACCCGCCTGGTCTGTCTCCCATCGCGCGGGATCGGATGCCGACGTGTGGGACCGCACAGTAAGCCTTGGCTTCCGTAACAGCCACGCCAAAGTCTGTGGCGTCCGCATCGTCTGCGTGGTGTGGGGGGGTTGACCGGGGCTCCTTCCAGCCGCCCTAGAAATGTCGCAGCCTTCCTCTGGACTCGCCCCCACCTTCACCCTTCCGCTTAAGCCACGTCAGCATAGATTGCGGAAGCCGCTGTCCCCGTGCGCCATTGCTGCGGAGATCCACCCCCGGCGAACTCCCCTCTACGCCACCATCTTGCCCCTGTCACACTGTCAACCAGAAGCACCTAGGCGCGAAAAGCCATAGGTGCCTCGGCGAGAATCGAGAGCCGTCAGGACGCGGGGAATTGCTCGTCCGTGCGGCGACCTTGCTGCCGTGCCGCGAATCGTGGGGGAAACGTCTTATTCCACCAATCCGCGCACTGGTAAGACCTTTCAACAACTCCTACTCGGCTCTAGGTTCATGTAGCACCTATTAGTGGGTGGAATCGTGCATCTGCGCGCTGGATTGACCTACTCCGGCGAGAACACCACCGTGGGTGCGGGCCATGCCGGCGACCGTGGTCGGGGATGCGTGTGAGGGCGGTGAGGCCGTTCGTTGGCTGAACAATCTCGGATTCGACCGAGCTGGTAGTGTTTCACCTATTAAACAGGAACCGTAGATATCTGATCGGATGGTTGTTGGCTCAAGTCACGCAAGATCCACTTTAGATCGTAGGATCGGGATCCAGTGGCCCCGATTACGTACCGATTCACAACCACGCTGGTCTAATCTTGTTCGTTCGCATCTAATCCAACGGCTAGTATTGAGCCATACCCCTTCGCTGAGCATGTTTTGCAAAGAAGCCCTTCTGGTTTTAGAAAACCAACCCGCAGTCCACAGCTAGGGTTGTCTGAGTCTTAGGTTCTTTTACGCCAAAGACCCTATACTATTCGGTATTTGGCGCCCAATCCAGAGATTAGAGAAATTAGAAAAATACTTATAGAAATTAGTTTTTAAAGAAAAAAAAATTCCAGAAACTTGTATAATTCATATTTAATTCATTTCAACTCCAAATTGAACCATTCCAGTGGCATTAATTTTGTAATAATATTGTCTATCAGTTAGTAGCTCTGTTTATTCATGAAACTTGAATTAAAACTATGCACTTGAATTGTTCTATTCCAAGTACTTAATAACTTCAGAAAATCATAACTAAATAACCATAACTCCAAATTTAGTGATTCTTGTTCCTACGATCTCGTTACGCAGCATAGAATATTATCATGCGTTTTGTTCTCTTGTTTGGTGTGATGTTAATTTTTGTCATACTATGTATGTTTGTATTGACGCGAGTAGACGAGCAAGCCACACAAGATCCAGGGGTTCAGCAGGTGGAGACTGCTGAGCAGGAGCTCGTTGAAGGCAAGTTGTGCCCTTGATCACTTCTTTTTACCCAGTCATGTTCTTATTAATTATAATGATCTTCATAGGTTAACTTTGATGGGACCCAATAGGTTACCCTAGTTTGGCTATATTCATACCTTGTTTTACCACTGAATTTTTGGGTAGTACATCTATTACTTTATGTGGTTTTGGGTATAGAGATATATAATATTCATGATTACACTTTTATTATCAGTTTATTATTACTGTTAATGATAAGATCATTATGTTATTGGGAACATGGAGAACCACTCGGGAAAACAGTGCTACCACAAGGTTGGTATTAGACGCCCTTGGCTGACTAACTAGGAAAGCTAGTGAAAGACTACCTTACTCGATAGGCGCAAGGGCAGCAGGGGAGTGGTCAGTGTGGCCGTGTGGGGAGGTCCTTGGGTTGATTTTGCTGCAATGGCGGTCAGGCGAGGGATCCCTGCACTGGAGCTTCCTAGAAACTATAGCGGGTTTTCTGAAGCTAGTGGAACTTTGTAAAGGCCTCGTAGTGGAACCCTGCCTCGCTTCCTTGGTAGAGGTGTATGGGGTCCGATCAACCCAGTGGCAAATGGGTAACACGACTTATGGGTAAAGATTTGCAACCTCTGTAGAGTGTAAAACTGGTATACTAGCCGTGCTCACGGTCATGAGCAGCTCGGACACTTACATGATTAATTTATGGAATTAAATTCAATTTGTCATTTGCATCGCATTGGGATTATTTATTATTACTTTCATTTACTATTACTATGGTTTGGTATTCACTTATACTTAGTAACTGCTAATAAAATTTTGACCAACTTATAAAAGCAATGCTCAGCTTGAACCTTTATTTTGTTGATCAGCCTTACATTTCACATGAACTCCCACCTTTGGTGAGTTCATGCACATTATTCCCCATGATTTGTTGAGCTATGATCTTTTGTGAGTTCAATCTTGCGATATATAAACCCCCCCATAGGTGAAGAGCAGGTGGTCGAAGAGGAGCCGCACAATGAGGAGTTCGACTTGATCTTGGTGGCGTCTCACAGTCAGCTTTGTGGCGCCAGGGAAATAATATTTAGTTCGTTTAAGATTTATCATTTATTTTGTAAGACTTCCGCTATGTAATAAGTACATTTATGATATTTATGACATTTATTCTATGCACTTTGTTATTATATGTGTTGTTCTTCCTTGGCGCACATATGAGACGCACCCGGCTTTATCCCTTAAATCCGTGTATGTCACACCCGGGTTTCGGGGCACTAAGACCCGGGCGCGAACATAATCACCAGGTGTGCTGGGACCAAGTCTCACACATATGATGAATCATGGCACAGGATCGAATGTCACATCTTTACTATATAACAGGAGTTCTGTACAAAATAAATAATTACATTATAAGGAGACAACGGTCCAGCAACCCAAAGTTGACTGGGAGACGACGGCCTAGACCTCTCACGAACACATCACAGCATCCTTCAAGCGCCTCATCCTGTGGTACCTGCTCTTGACCTGTGGGGGGTGTAAGACAGCAAGAGTGAGCTCACATACGTTCATCGCTCAACAAGTTGTGGGGAATAATGTGCATGAACTCACCAAAGGTGGGAGCTCACGTGAAGTGTAAGGCTTACCAAAGAGGATGGTTAGAGCTGAGCATTGCTTTTAAAGTTGGTCAAAATTTTATTAGCAATTACTAAGTATAAGTAAATACCAAACCCAATTAAGTAGTAGAACAAAAGTAACAACATCACCTGCAATGCAATGCATATGACAAATTGAATTTAAGTTCCATAATTTAATCATCAGAGAGTCCTGAGTTGCTCATGACCATGAGCTCGGCTAGTATACCAGTTTTACACTCTGCAGAGGTGGTACCCTTTACCCACAAGTCATGTTACCCATCTGCCAAGGGATCGCGACTTCCCATACACCTCTACCGAGGAGGCGAGGCAGGGTAACACTACGAGGCCTTTACAAAGTTCCACTAGCTTCAGAAAACCCGCTACAGTTTATAGGAAGCTCCAATGCAGGGTTCTTGCCTGACCGCCATCGCAGCAAAATCAAGCAAGGACCTCCCTACACTGACCACTCCCCTACTGCCCTTGCCCCTTTCGGGTAAGGTAGTCCTCCACTAGCTTTCCTAATTAATCAGCCAAGGGCGTCCATAAACCCTTGTGGTGGCACGTGTTTCTCAAGTTAAGCTCTATGTTCCAATTAACATTAATGATCTTGACATGAACATAAATAGAATAACAAAATAATTGGAACATAGATATGATAAATAGTTATCCCAAATCCATGTAAAGCAATAGCAGACTACCCAAGTGATTCAGGGGTAAACAAGATAATGAGATAAACAATCTAGGGTAACCTATTGGGTCCCATCAAAATTAACCTATGCAGATCATTATGATTAATTAGAACATGAGTAGGTAAAAAGAAGTGATCAAGGGCACAACTTGCCTGGCACTTGAGATTCCAGGTACCAACATGCTTTTCAGATGACACGTGTCCTCGCGCTAGTCGTAGTAATACAAGCAAACATGGTATAGACAAAATTAACATCACACCAAACATAAGAACAAACTGAGTAATAATTATCTACGCGCTGCTACGAGCTCGTGGGATCGAGAACTGCTAAATTCGGGGTTACGGTTATGAAGTTATGGTTTTCCGAAGATCCACGTGGTTAAGTGTAGAATAGATTAAGTGCAACATTTTAACCTATATTTCATGACAAAACAAAGTTATCGGATGATAATAAATATTATTGTGAGACTAATGTAACTAGAATGGATTAAAACGAAGTTACGGTTATCGAGTTATGAATTTCTGGAGTTATTGAGTACTTGGCACGGGATAAATTAAGTAAACAATTTTAATCTATGTTTAATGTCTAAACAGAGTTACTAGATGATAAATAATATTAAAACAAAATTAACGCCACCGGAATGGATTAAAAAGAAGCTAAGATAAATTTTCTATGAATTATATAAGTTCTGGAATTATTTTTATACCTGAAAATTCATTTCTTAAATAAATTCCTGATTATATCTCTGTTTGGGCTGCGCGCATAATATCTAGAGAGCTCAGGGGCTAATCCACAAGTGTTCCCAAGACTCAGTTTTCCCCCGCACAGGACGTCGGGTTGTTTTCACGGAAACAGGAGGTCTCTTATGCAAGAATGCCAGGCCGAAAGGGTATGAAGCCATCTCGGCCGTCAGATCTCCGATATGCGGCACCGATTAGATCCGCCATAGGGGGTATAATCTATTCCAATCTAGTCCGTTCACCCGGAATCCGATGGTCTAGATTTCCATGGTGTCCGACCTAATCCTGGCCACGCGTCTACGATCCAAGGGCTCAGATTTTGTTTGGCGCACAGGGATACTCCATTGGATCTAAACCACCCACTGACAATCGGACGGCCAGGGGCCTCCTTCCTACGAACCCGAGCTGCGCGGCGACGCCATGCCCCCAAGCGGCCAAGCTCGCCGGAGCGCAGGCGACACGAGGCCCAGGCGCACTGAATCAAGTCTGGCTGGGTGCTACGCGTAGAGGGTGTGAGGTCGAGTTCGCTGGTGCCACAAATCCCACGAATCAGCCATGGCCAGAGCTTGCCCACGACAGCGCACCATCCGCGGCGAAGCGCCATGACCGGTGAGCGCGAAAGCTCAAATCCCCGGCCCACGTTTCCAGGTAAACAGAGCTACACGCATAGGAGAGTAGCGAGAGAGTAGGGAGGATGTCTCACCGGAGTTGGCGCGACGAAGACCACAGGCCACGGCGTGGCGGAATTACGGCGGAGTTTTTGACTCCGGCGAGGAATTAACGGGCTTCGGTCGAACTACGCGTGAGCACACCACCCAGACAATAACCTCGGCCTCAGGGAAATCCCTCGCGAGCACCAATTGAGGCCCGCCAGTGGAGGTCATGGCGAAATACGATGGCGGCAGTGGAGTTCTTCCGCCAAGGTGGTACTCGGTGATGGATTTGGGGACAGCGCGAGCGATTACGGGAGAGAGGGGGTCGTGGAAGGATGGGACTTCGTATTTAGGATCTAACCGCGCGGAGTCGGTAGGTGTTCTAGCTAGCGCGAGGAAGAGGGAGGCTCACCGCGCGATCCGCGCGGGCAGTTGCAACGGCAGGCGACAGGATGACGAGCTCGGTCATGGGGCTGCGAAAGAACGTGGCTGACGGCGTGCCCCACACTCCAGTCTCACGGGAGCACACCCCTGCGTGCGACTAACGGCTCCAATGTGCGCGCGATTGACCCGGCCCCATTGCGCGCGACGTGCGGGCTGTTGCGAGGAGGAAGGAGGAGGCGAACCTGACTAGTGGGTTTGGTGTCGCAGTCAAAGGGCATGCGTGCAAGCGCTGGCGAGCGCCACAGAGAGGTTGCAGGTGAGGCCCACCTGCCAGTGCGCACCGGTGGCGCAGGAATCCGGCGGCTAGGGTTTGGTACGGCAATGGGCCAGCGCAGAAGAAGTTCTGATGGGCCAAATGTGTAGACCGAGGCCCATTTAGGTTTTCTTCTCTTTTTATCTTTTTCCTTTAATTTCTAGAATTCCAACTTGAATCCAATTTGAAATGTGAATTTATATTCATTTGAAATGTACAAATTGAACCCAATAATATGGATGGTTTAACTATTTTTTTCTATATGTATATTTCTTTTTTTGTATAACATTTCTCTTTCTCTTCTCTAAACTTCAATTTGCAAAATAAGGTTAAATCTCAAAATTTGGATTTTAATATATATTTTTTTACTCTAATTTTCTTTTATATTAGCACAATATGCACGCAAAAATAAAGTCCCAGCATGATGCATAATTTATTTTTGGGGTCTCTTGTTATTTATTTATTTGTTTTCATGTGATGTCCTCATGAAATGATAGATATAGATAACACACATGCATATAAAGGAATTATCATTTCTCCTTTGATATAATCTCATACGAATTACAAGTTGGATATTACAAATCCTACCCCCCTTAAAAAGAATCTCGTCCTGGAGATTAGTTTGAAAAAGGGATATAGAGAGATTGGTATGTAAATTAGCTTTTAGTTTCCCATTAGTTCAAAATTAAGAGTCTACCTTTTATAATAATCCTTAATGGGTGATCAGGAGAGTATAGATATCTAGCCACTTATTATGTAGGATAAAAGATGGGTAGGTTAGGGCAAGAATTGCTTGAGGTAAGAAAGTTTATGGAGAGAAAGAACTCCTTGTTGGGTGGTAATGCATCTGAAGATCGAGTTTGACTTCTCTCCTTCCTTGACGAGGTTGAGCTTGTTCTTCTCTGGTCTTGGTCTCATTGGTTCGAGATTAGTGTATCTCAGCGAAGTTGGGGGAATATGGTTAAGATGGTTATGGATGAGATAGACTACATGATGTAGGTCAAAAGTTTGTCTGATGTTAGGTGGGGATAGGTAGATCATGCAATCCATCAAGACTCTATTGGTTGGGTTGGTCTCTCATTCTTTATTTAGTGTAGGGTGAACTAAGTTAAAACATGTGGAGAGGGTCTAATCTATTTCACAAGTATTAACTGGTCCATTAAGTAACTCACTTTAGATTAGATCATATTAGGTTAGATGGGATCTAGATTAGATTGGTATGACTAGCTTGACTAGATAAGATCTAATTAATTTGCATTAGATCATGGTTGTTAAACTAGGGTGGATAAGTATGCTTATTAGGATAAGATGGATCCATAAAGATAAGATGGAATCTTTTGAGGTTAGTAAGATCTATTAGGATATGATAGAATCTTTTCGGGATAAGATGGATCTATTAAGATGAGATAGATCTATTAAGATGAGATAGATCTTTAATGAAGGATAATCTAGATTTATTTAGTTATCTTATGAATTATATTTATGCCTATATGTATATGCAGATGTAATTGTGGACATTACTCCACAACTCATCACACTCAATCAAAGATCCAAATCAGACAAGTATCATAAGAACAAACACTCAAGTATACAAATATTTACAAAAATAGTTTTGATTTTTTTTCCTAAGAGTAGGTCTCCTATTTCTAAAGGTCACTTTAGATATGGGATTTCAAAGTGTGAAATCCACATTTGTCTTTAGACTGAAAAGGTAAGAATAATCAGAGTAAGCGGAAATAGGTGAGAAAAGATTAAGAAAAATTTAGAAATGATCAGAGTAGAAAAGGTAGGTAGATAATGGTTGTCCAGTTCTATCTAGGTTTAGTCCTACAGTCAACATTCCTCTGATACCACTTCTGTCACACCCGGGTTTCGGGGCACCAAGACCCGGGCGCGAACATAATCACCAGGTGTGCTGGGACCAAGTCTCACACATATGATGAATCATGGCATAGGATCGAATGTCACATCTTTACTATATAACAGGAGTTCTGTACAAAATAAATAATTACATTATAAGGAGACAACGGTCCAGCAACCCAAAGTTGACTGGGAGACGACGGCTTAGACCTCTCACGAACACATCACAGCATCCTTCAAGCGCCCCATCCTGTGGTACCTGCTCTTGACCTGTGGGGGGGTGTGAGACAGCAAGAGTGAGCTCACATACGTTCATCGCTCAACAAGTTGTGGGGAATAATGTGCATGAACTCGCCAAAGGTGGGAGCTCACGTGAAGTGTAAGGCTTACCAAAGAGGATGGTTAGAGCTGAGCATTGCTTTTAAAGTTGGTCAAAATTTTATTAGCAATTACTAAGTATAAGTAAATACCAAACCCAATTAAGTAGTAGAACAAAAGTAACAACATCACCTGCAATGCAATGCATATGACAAATTGAATTTAAGTTCCATAATTTAATCATCAGAGAGTCCTGAGCTGCTCATGACAGTGAGCTCGGCTAGTATACCAGTTTTACACTCTGCAGAGGTGGTACCCTTTACCCACAAGTCATGTTACCCATCTGCCAAGGGATCGCGACTTCCCATACACCTCTACCGAGGAGGCGAGGCAGGGTAACACTACGAGGCCTTTACAAAGTTCCACTAGCTTCAGAAAACCCGCTACAGTTTATAGGAAGCTCCATTGCAGGGTTCTTGCCTGACCGCCATCGCAGCAAAATCAAGCAAGGACCTCCCTACACTGACCACTCCCCTACTGCCCTTGCCCCTTTCGGGTAAGGTAGTCCTCCACTAGCTTTCCTAATTAATCAGCCAAGGGCGTCCATAAACCCTTGTGGTGGCACGTGTTTCTCAAGTTAAGCTCTATGTTCCAATTAACATTAATGATCTTGACATGAACATAAATAGAATAACAAAATAATTGGAACATAGATATGATAAATAATTATCCCAAATCCATGTAAAGCAATAGCAGACTACCCAAGTGATTCAGGGGTAAACAAGGTAATGAGATAAACAATCTAGGGTAACCTATTGGGTCCCATCAAAATTAACCTATGCAGATCATTATGATTAATTAGAACATGAGTAGGTAAAAAGAAGTGATCAAGGGCACAACTTGCCTGGCACTTGAGATTCCAGGTACCAACTTGCTTTTCAGATGACACGTGTCCTCTCGCTAGTCGTAGCAATACAAGCAAACATGGTATAGACAAAATTAACATCACACCAAACATAAGAACAAAGTGAGTAATAATTATCTACGCGCTGCTACGAGCTCGTGGGATCGAGAACTGCTAAATTCGGGGTTACTGTTATGAAGTTATGGTTTTCCGAAGATCCACGTGGTTAAGTGTAGAATAGACTAAGTGCAACATTTTAACCTATATTTCATGACAAAACAAAGTTATCGCATGATAATAAATATTATATTGTGAGACTAATGTAACTAGAATGGATTAAAATGAAGTTACGGTTATCGAGTTATGAATTTCTGGAGTTATTGAGTACTTGGCACGGGATAAATTAAGTAAACAATTTTAATCTATGTTTAATGTCTAAACAGAGTTACTAGGTGATAAATAATATTAAAACAAAATTAACGCCACCGGAATGGATTAAAAAGAAGCTAAGATAAATTTTCTATGAATTATATAAGTTCTGGAATTATTTTTATACCTGAAAATTCATTTCTTAAATAAATTCCTGATTATATCTCTGTTTGGGCTGCGCGCATAATATCTAGAGAGCTCAGGGGCTAATCCACAAGTGTTCCCAAGACTCAGTTTTCCCCCGCACAGGACGGCGGGTTGTTTTCACGGAAACAGGAGGTCTCTTATGCAAGAATGCCAGGCCGAAAGGGTATGAAGCCATCTCGGCCGTCAGATCTCCGATATGCGGCACCGATTAGATCCGCCATAGGGGGTATAATCTATTCCAATCTAGTCCGTTCACCCGGAATCCGATGGTCTAGATTTCCATGGTGTCCGACCTAATCCTGGCCACGCGTCTACGATCCAAGGGCTCAGATTTTGTTTGGCGCACAGGGATACTCCATTGGATCTAAACCACCCACTGACAATCGGACGGCCAGGGGCCTCCTTCCTACGAACCCGAGCTGCGCGGCGGCGCCATGCCCCCAAGCGGCCAAGCTCGCCGGAGCGCAGGCGACACGAGGCCCAGGCGCACTGAATCAAGTCTGGCTGGGTGCTACGCGTAGAGGGTGTGAGGTCGAGTTCGCTGGTGCCACAAATCCCACGAATCAGCCATGGCCAGAGCTTGCCCACGACAGCGCACCATCCACGGCGAAGCGCCATGACCGGTGAGCGCGAAAGCTCAAATCCCCGGCCCACGTTTCCAGGTAAACAGAGCTACACGCATAGGAGAGCAGCGAGAGAGTAGGGAGGATGTCTCACCGGAGTTGGCGCGACGAAGACCACAGGCCACGGCGTGGCGGAATTACGGCGGAGTTTTTGACTCCGGCGAGGAATTAACGGGCTTCGGTCGAACTACGCGTGAGCACACCACCCAGACAATAACCTCGGCCCCAGGGAAATCCCTCGCGAGCACCAATTGAGGCCCGCCAGTGGAGGTCACGGCGAAATACGATGGCGGCAGTGGAGTTCTTCCGCCAAGGTGGTACTCGGTGATGGATTTAGGGACAGCGCGAGCGATTACGGGAGAGAGGGGGTCGCGGAAGGATGGGACTTCATATTTAGGATCTAACCGCGAGGAGTCTATAGGTGTTCTAGCTAGCGCGAGGAAGAGGGAGGCTCACCGCGCGATCCGCGCAGGCAGTTGCAACGACAGGCGACAGGATGACGAGCTCGGTCATGGGGCTGCGAAAGAACGTGGCTGACGGCGTGCCCAACACTCCAGTCTCACGGGAGCACACCCCTGCGTGCGACTAACGGCTCCAATGTGCGCGCGATTGACCCGGCCCCATTGCGCGCGACGCGCGGGCTGTTGCGAGGAGGAAGGAGGAGGCGAACCTGACTAGTGGGTCCGGTGTCGCAGTCAAAGGGCATGCGTGCAAGCGCTGGCGAGCGCCACAGAGAGGTTGCAGGTGAGGCCCACCTGCCAGTGCGCACCGGTGGCGCAGGAATCCGGCGGCTAGGGTTTGGTGCGGCAATGGACCAGCGCAGAAGAAGTTCTGATGGGCCAAATGTGTAGACCGAGGCCCATTTAGGTTTTCTTCTCTTTTTATCTTTTTCCTTTAATTTCTAGAATTCCAACTTGAATCCAATTTGAAATGTGAATTTATATTCATTTGAAATGTACAAATTGAACCCAATAATATGGATGGTTTAACTATTTTTTTCTATATGTATATTTCTTTTTTTGTATAACATTTCTCTTTCTCTTCTCTAAACTTCAATTTGCAAAATAAGGTTAAATCTCAAAATTTGGATTTTAATATATATTTTTTTACTCTAATTTTCTTTTATATTAGCACAATATGCACGCAAAAATAAAGTCCCAGCATGATGCATAATTTATTTTTGGGGTCTCTTGTTATTTATTTATTTGTTTTCACGTGATGTCCTCATGAAATGATAGATATAGATAACACACATGCATATAAAGGAATTATCATTTCTCCTTTGATATAATCTCATACAAATTACAAGTTGGATATTACAGTGTATGACACTTTGCTTGGTTGAATGTTGTAACACATTTTTATTCCAATATACTATTTGTTTGGAAACCAATGTAAACGTAATGAAATTAAGAATATGTATTTAGAGAGCAAAACAAGGCAAGTGGCATAGGTGCACAGTCACGGTTGAGAAACCATCTCGATGGTAGCATGTAATTGGTCAGTTTTTAATATATGAAACCGGTAGGAAACGGTGATGCCTAAGAGGGGGTGAATTAGAACTTCTAAAAACATTCTATAAACTAGGCCACAATTAAATCCCTAGAGCAAAACCTATGTAAATAAACAACATAAAATGTGAAAACCGGGTTTTGTCAAGTGTTGCTATCTCTACTGTAAAGGCTAAATTTCATTCTAAATAATCTAACTACAAAGACAAGATTGAAACTTAAAAACTTAATATAAATACGGAAGGTAAAGAGCAAGGTAGAGATACAAACTCTCGTAGATGACGCTAGTATTTTTACCGAGGTATCCGGAACCACGCAATGTTCCGACTAATCCTCATTGGTAACACTACGCAAAGGGTAGCCCACGCGAGGGCCAAACACCTCGGTCAAGAAACTCCATAGAGAGACGTGGACCTTCTCCATGCGTAAGTGGTGCTCCGCTTCTGGCTCCTCTAGGACACTCCCCGCCATCTGCACTATTGAGCTTCCGATCGAAACGCCGCGGGCCTCGTTCCCTCCTGTACACGGTGGCGGCCGTGACACAAACTCGGTTGTCTCGGTCTCGCAAGACTCTTGCCTCACTCGGTACAAATACAATGGCTCACGCAAGAGCTGAGGGGTTGTGTGGTTTTTATAAAATCACTCAACTAACTAGGATTCACCTAGAGCAAGCGCTAATGCGGTCTAACGAACCTAAGCATTTTGCAAAGCACCTACGCTTATCACCGAGTGATTCTATTAAGCACTTGGGTGTTTGAGCACATGGAAATGTCTAAACTATGCCTTGGTATGTTGCTTGGGATCCCCACACTTCCAAATGGTCGGTTGGGGGTATTTATAGCCTTCCCCCACAATTATAGCCATTGGACAGAAGCAGTAGCTTTCTGTCGACGGGCGCACCGGACAGTCCGGTGCACACTGGACATGCACTGTTCACTGTCCGGTGCCCTGCCACGTCAGCCGACCATTGGGGTCTGTAGCAGTCGACCATTGGATCTGACTGTTACCCGGACTGTCCGGTGCACATCGGATAGTCCGGTGCTACAGCCCAAGAGCACCCGTTGTGGGCCTCTTCGCACAGACTGCACGGTGTCCCACTGGACAGTCCGATGCACACCGGACAGGTTACTGTTCATTGTCCGGTGCGCCACTAGTGTGCTGGCTGACTGCGCACTTCATGCATTTCTTTGCTGTTTCTTTGGGCTTCTTTTGTTCTTGAGTCTTGGACTTCTATGCTTCTTTTATGTCTTATTTTGAGGTGTTGCATTCTCAGTGCCTTAGTCCAATCCTCTTCGCATCCTATGAACTATAAATACAAACACTAGCGAACATATTAGTCTATAGGTTATGTTGATCATCAAACACCAAAATCCATTTAACCAAATGGCCCGAGGTCCATTTTCCTTACAATCTCCCCCTTTTGGTGATTGATGACAACAGAACCAAAGCAAGCAAATATAACAAAAATTTTAATAAAAATATGCAATCTACTTGCTAGGATGCAGAGGGTCCCCTTAAAGTGAGATTATGAACTTAAGCCTCCCCCTAACTCCATAATTCACTAACTTCCTATTTTAGACCAAAGATACTTAAAAGACCAAAAACCACTTGTAAGATCAAAGATTTTAAAATTTTAAATTTGGTGGTGTTAGGTGGTTGATATATTTTTCATGCTTTGGTCCCTAAAACTTCTCCCCCTTTGGCATCAACAACCGAAAAGGAAGACATTAAAAGCATATAGGAAGCAAATAAGACTTGCCCTCTTTGATGGAACCTCCCAAGTCATTAGGCCCACCTACAGTTGTCCTTGTCTAACAGACCTCGGACAACCCTGCAGATGCACCTGATCACTTGACAAGTTCGGTATCTATATCCTTTACCTTTCCCAAGAGTGTTTCACCCGTCACGCAGATATTACAACACATCGGAGGAACGAATAAGCGGAAGCAATTACAACAACTTAATTTACATTAAAATATAGAAAGAGTGTTGTTATTACAGACCAGCGATATATGAGTGCAGAAGTATTATTATTACAAACTCGAGAGGCAAAAACCCAGCCTGCTTAAAAGTATAATGTTTTTAAAAGGAGGACAACATCCTCCTGGGACTTCACTCTTGAGATTCTTCTTTTGGCACCACCTTAGAGCAAAAGCAACAAAAGTTTGCTGCTTCCTCACCTACAACATGGGTTTGAAAAACCTGAGTACAAAGTGTACTTTCGCAAGTCTTACCCGTTAAAATTAAAGACTCTCAAGGATATGCTGGCTTGAGGGAGTCAAGGTAAGGCTAAATCAAGAATCAAGACTCTGTTTGCAAAAATGCTTACTAATAGTAGAACCTTAGAAATCCAGTTTTATTAGCAAGTTAAGTTATTACCTGAATCTAGAGTTCTTTCTACCCTAGTTAAAGCAGTTGGCCTATACTAGCCTCTTTTTATCAACCCTTCTTGTTCACTGGAATGCTACGTGTAGGGCAGCGACCAAGTCTTCATGTCCGAGAAGTAACGGCGATCCAAATCGATTAATACCTAGCTGGGGATCTCCAATCACACGACATATGTAGCACTTAACCCTTGCATATGTCAACTCGCCACCGGGGTTCTTAAGACCAGATCAGGTTCACGCCAACCGAGAGCACAGATACACCACCGTCCAGCCTCTTGCCACGGTGGGTACACGCTACTCTCGCCATCTCTCCACTCTCATTGCGTGTTGTCTTATTCTAGTATTAGTCTGCCCGAGGCAAAGCTTACCCATGATGAGGCATGTGACCAGTTAAAATGTCCTCAATCATCAAGCCTACATCGAGACGGTCCTTAACCGACTCAGACGGAGACACTACACCAAGACTCTCTTCTCGTGCAAGTCACCCGCCCGGTCTCAGCTTTATCATTTTAAACCCAAAGTTTGGTACCTAACAGAGGTACATCTTTTCCGATGTTGAACCCATCACGGCCATGATGGATCCACCATCCAATTTTATTTTTTGAAAATCATCCCATCCCACTTGAAGCATCATCTTTTGTCAAACCAAAATATTTTGTTTTTCTAGAGCAAGACTAAGCATTAGAAAAACCTTTTCATAAAATAGGTGATCAAGGAAAAGTAATCAATTTTCCAAGGAAGGGAATGCATCAATTGTTTAGCACACAACTCCTATCACCTAATGCATCAAGGAAGTGAGAAAGATTTTAAAATAGCAAGGAGGTGGCAAATGCACCGGGGCTTGCCTTGTGTTATAGGAGAGTCGGGCTCTACTCCACAAATATCGAAATAAAAGCAGTTCCCAGCAGGTGGGTCTTCAGGATGGTGGTGGTGCAACTCCTTCTTCAATCACTACTTCTTCTTCGTTTTCTATATATATATATCATATATAACCATGAATGCTCATGTAATGCTTATGAAAATGCAATGATAATAAAAGGTACATCATATTAGGCCTTGAATACAATTTTCCTTCATGGTACTCTAGGAAACTAGGGTTTTTGGAGTCAGTATTTTATTCCATAGGGCAGATACTACTTAGAAGATTAGGGTTTTGGGGTTTAGGTATCAAACATTGTTCAAATCATGTCTAACTTCACACAAGGTTTCTAAATATCATTTAAATCTTATCCAAAAAGTTTGGTAATTTTTGGAGTTACTAAATAATTTCTAAAATTCCAGAGGTATAGGTTTAAGCTCTTTTAAATACTACATAATTCCTTGTTTGTACTAAAAATCTTGAAACCATTTTTATTAAATACTATAGAAATTTAGGAGTTCAATAAAATTGGTCTCATATTTTTAGCATTTTTCTACAATTTTCTATGAATTTCCTAAATCTGGTAGAAAAAGAAAAAGAGAAAGGGTCAAAAGTATTGGGCTCATTCTAGCCCGAGACGACCCACGATAGGCAAAATGCCCCCCGCGCGCGCCCGCGCTGCTAACTTTGCGCAAAGGCCCCTTGCGTTTTAAACAATTTGAAAAGAGTCTAACGTACTATTCCCTGAGTCACTGACAACTACAAAACCCCCCTATATTTCTATTTCTTCACAGATCTTGGTCCACGACGGGACCAAGCCGAACACCTTGCCGGAGCTATGGTTTCATGGTGGTGGTGACCCGGACAAAGAGCCATAATCTTACAAACATCAAGCATAAGTCGATTCGAGCAAAAACCCTCACTTAATTTGAAAGATTTGACCCTAATTGGAGCTTGTTCATGGTCACGACGGCGGACTGACCCTAGTGATCGTGTTTTGGACAACTAACGGCATTGACGCTAAAATTGAAGCTTGAGGGAGCTTCATGGGTTCACTAGAGTCTATGCACACGATTGAATTTAGATAGAACGAGGATAGGAAAGTGGGTCGACAGAGAGGGTGTTCGTGGCGGCGTTCTACGGGACGACTGGGTGTTCCGGAGTTTGAGCTTAAGTAAAGTTCAATTGGCCAACACCGTGAGCAACACGAGGCTAAAGACAAGATAAAACAAGAGACAATTGGGTGAGTACTGACCCGAGGAGGGCTGCCCACGAAGGGGTCCTTTACGGCGGCGCTAAGAACGGTGAGGAGGAGATTATGGCCTAACTCAGTCCCTCGGTGAAATTGGGTGGTTTGCGCAAGCACTCGTGTGTGTGATGCAGTGAAGAAGCAGCGCTCGGGCTCAATTTCTATAGGGATGACCGGAGGTGGACGAGATTCAATGATCTTCCAGTGCGCTGACGAGCTCACCCACGTGGGCAGGGCCACGGCGAGCGTCCGGTGAACACCGATTAACTAGACAGCGCCACCTCATGGTTTATGCGCCACGTCGCGGAAGATTTTTACCGCGGCCGCAAGTCCGATCCTCAGCTACGGTGGCGTTCTTATCCCTGGTGAGGTTCGCTGAATTACGTTGAACAGTACGTCTGCCAGGCCGAATTCAAATGGCTATTGCTTCAAATTTTATGTGGTTGCTTGGAAACGAATCTGCATCAAAGTTGTACCTGGACCAATGTTATTTCATTTTGGTATAATGACCATGTCGAAAATCCTCACGGATTGATCAGACCAGGGCGCTCAAGTTGGCGCAATAACACTGAACCCTGACCCAAATAAGATGCAGTGAACATATACCTATCAGGCCGACTGACGGCGCTTTTTCAACCTCATTTATCTCTCATTTTTATGCAACACTAGTGCTTGATTACTTAAGCAAACTCGTTCTCCATACATAGTTCTACCATTTTGCTATAGTGACCAAGAGCAGAACCCACAAGAATCCTGAGATGTAGAGCTCCAAAGTCAGCCCCATTCATCTGATTTTGGACTTAGACACATGAGAGGTATAGGGTGTCTTTTTGCAAATAGACCCAAATTTCATAATTTGATTTGCAAATCCTCAAATGTGTGAAACATATGATTTGAGGTGCCCTAATACCTTGGTTTTTGCACTTGGGAGCAAAAGTGCACAAAATTTACACTTAGCCCCCTAGGGTTCCAACTTAGGGTTTTTTAGGGGTCTTTTCAGGGTTTTTAGTACTCTAGGGTTTTGGTGTTACTAAAGTCCTTCAAATGTGATATCTTATGTTAATTTCTAATAAGTTTTGAGATTTTAACTTGTTTGGGCTTCATTGTCACTCATAAGCCTAGTTTAGGGTTAAGTACCCTACCCTAGGGTTTCACACATACCAAGTTACACCAATACAACTTGTTTGAAATTTTTGCCTAGTGAATGCACTCTAAGTGTAACAAACACATGATATGCTTAATGCTCATGATGTTATGCTCATATTTTAGTTATAGTAACACCAGGAGTGTTACATCCTTCCCCCCATAAAAGAATCTCGTCCCGAGATTTAAAGTCCTAGGGCAAGTAGTGGAAAAGGAAACACGTCATATTTTTATTTCCTTATTTCTTGTACAAGGCAGGGGGTGGTATGGGGTCTACTCCTCTTTTACAACAATTGTACATATCTCACAAATTACATGAAGCTAAAAAGCCTGGGAAATTCTTTTCTAAAAAGTCTTGGGTTTCCCATGTAGCTTCATCTTCAGTGTGTTGGTTCCATTGTATCTTATAAAATTTGAGAGTTCTTCTTCGGGTAACCCTGTCCTTTTGATACAGGACTCGAATAGGATGTTCTGAATACGTTAAGTCTGGTTCTAAGGTAACATCCGTCACTTCAATGGTTCGATCTGGAACCCAAACACACTTCTTCAATTGGGACACATGGAACACATTGTGCACTGCAGACAATGTTTCGGGTAGTTGGACTTGGTACGCCACTGGTCCACATCGTTCTAGGATAGGAAATGGACCAATGTATCGAGGTGCAAGTTTTCCCTTTACCCTGAAACGAGATACACCCTTCATTGGTGATACTTTCAGATACACATAGTCTTCGACTTGAAAGTACAAGGGTTGGCGTCGTTTGTCTGCATAACTATTTTGTCGAGCTTATGCTTCTTTCAAATTATCTATAATTTGTTGAACTTTTTCCTCCATCTCCTTAACCATATCAGGCTTGAAAAACCCCCCTTTCTCCTGGTTCAGACCAATTCAATGGAGTACGGCACCGTCGTCCATATAAAGCTTCAAAGGGTGTCATCTTGATGCTTTCTTGATAGCTGTTGTTATATGAAAACTCTGCCAATGGTAAGCATTCATCCCATTTCTGTGGGAACTCTAGAACGCATGCCCACAACATATCTTCAAGTATTTGATTTGCTCTCTCAGTCTGTCCACTTGTTTGGGGATGATAGGCTGTAATGTGGAGCAACTTAGTACTCAGAGATTTGTGGAGTTCTTCCCAGAATTTGGATACAAATTGCGGTCCACGGTTGGACACAATTGTTTTTGGGATCCAGTGCAGACTAAGAATATGAGCAATGTAAAGTTCCGCATATGTGAATATTGGATACTTTACCTTGACTAGAAGAAAGTGGGGAATCTTTGTAAGTCGATCAACTATAACCCAGATAGAATCAAACCCTTTTGTTGTCCTGGATAATCCCACAATGAAATCCATGCTAATGTCCTCCCATTTCCAAGTCGGGATGGGCAAAGATTGCAATGGACCAACAGTCTTCATGTGTATGGCTTTGACAGGTCTACAGGTGTCATATTTCGCCACATAGCGTGCAATTTCAATCTTCATTTTTGTCCACCAATAATATTGCTTTAAATCATGATACATCTTAAAGCTTCCAGGATGAATGGAATATCGACTAAGATGTGCTTCATCCAAAATTTGCTGGCGGACTTCATCATTCTTGGGCACAACTATGCGGTTATTAAACCATACTATGCCTTGATCATCCTTTCTGAAATAGTTTACTTTACCGGCTTTTATTTTCTCATGAATATGTCTCATACCCTTATCACTTATTTGTGCATCAATAATCTTTTGTAGAAGAACCAACTCAAGCTTCAATTGATTTAAGGTTCCATGTTGAATCATTCCCTAGTTTAATTTCTCCATTTCTTGGCATAATGTGATGTCAGAAGTCTTTACTGTGAGACAATGGCAGGAAGCCTTGCGACTTAGTGCATCTGCCACCACGTTGGCCTTGCCTGGGTGATAGTGAATTTCTAATTCATAATCCTTAATTAGCTCAAGCCATCTCCTCTGCCTCATATTTAGTGCCGACTGGGTAAAAATGTACTTCAAACTTTTATGATATGTATATATATGGCAGATATTTCCCAGTAGATAATGACGCCATATTTTAAGGGTATGAACCACAACAGCTAATTCTAAGTCGTGAGTTGGATAATGTTTCTCATGCCGGCGCAACTGTCTTGAAGCATATGCTATAACTCGGCCCTCTTGCATAAAGACACATCCGAGCCACTGCATGATGCGTCACAGTACACATCAAAAGGCTTCTCAATGTCCGGTTGAGCCAATACCGAAGCAGTGTTCAATAACACCTTCAGCTGCTCGAAGGCTTCGTTGCATCTTGAGGACCAGTTAAATTTTGTATCATTCTTTAATAAGCTTGTGATTGGCTTCACAAGCTTGGAGAAATCCGGGATAAACCTGCGGTGATAGCCAGCCAATCCAAGGAAACTTCGAACTTGATGTACAGTGGTTGGTAGTTTCCACTCTAAAATATCCTTGACGTTGCTGGGATCAACCGCAATCCCATTTGCAGATAGTACATGTCCCAGAAATTGGATTTCCTCCAGCCAAAACGCGCACTTGCTAAATTGAGCATATAGTTGATGTTCCCTTAAGCGTGTTAATACGATCCGTAGATGCTGAGCATGCTCCTCTTCATTCTTGGAATATATCAACATGTCATCAATGAAGACCACCACAAATTTGTCCAACTCGGACATAAATACCGATTTCATCAGATATGTGAAATGGGCAGGAGCATTTGTTAATCCGAAAGACATAACCAAATATTTGAATAATCCGTACCATGTAGTAAATGCGGTCTTGGGTATATCTTCGGGTTGGATACGGATCTGATGATAGCCCGATCTGAGGTCAATTTTAGAGAATACCTGAGCTCCGGTAAGTTGATCGAACAGGATATCGATCCGGGGAAGAGGGTACTTGTTCTTGATTGTGACCTCATTAAGGGGTCTGTAGTCCATGCACATCCGAAGCGTTTGATCCTTCTTCTTGACAAATATTACGGGACATCCCCAAGGTGACGAACTGGGCCAATGAATCCCTTCTCCAGTAGATCTTGTAATTGAGTCTTGAGCTCTGCCAACTCATTTGGAGGCATTCGATATGACCTTCTAGAAATAGGAGCCATATCGGGCTTTAGTTCAATAACAAATTCTACATCTCTTTCTGGAGGTAATCCAGGCAGATCTTCCGGAAATACGTCCGGAAACTCACACACTACCGGAATATCTTGGATTTCTGGTATGATAGCTTCATAGACTCTTCCAAATGGTTTAGCTGGAATAGCTACAGGGATGGACAAAAGAACCTCTTCATGGCCATAGCTCAACCTGATGGTTCTTAAATCAGTGTTGAGGATAGCTTTGTGCTAGGCTAACCAATTCATGCCCAGAATTACATCTATATCTTGGCCTTTCAGAACAATCATATTGGTGGGAAACTCCCGTTCCGCCAATGTTACGGGCACATGGAAAGCCACTTCTTTAGTGAATATTTGTCCCCCAGGCGAATAAATAATAAACCTTTCCTTGATTCAATGCAAGGAATGCAATATTTCTCCACAAATTTCTTGCTTATGAATGTATGTGAAGCACCAGAATCAAAGAGAATAACTGCTGGGTGATTGGCCACAAGGAACATAACCATCATAACCGGCTCTCCCTCTGGTGTAGTGGCCACTTGAGTGTAATATATTCGCCCAGTCTTCTTAATATTCTTGCCCGCTGAATTATTTGCCATGTTTCCCTTGCCTTGATTTGAACTCCCTGAGTTCTGCTGATTGTTGGATTTGTTCTGCCTCGGATATGGGCAGTCTTTGATAAAATGTCTAGACTTCCCACAATTGAAGCAGCTAGTTGAGGAACTAGGGAGGGCGGGGAAACGAGCACCAGGGGCACTCGTCTGACTTGTAGAAGTGGGGGCAGTGGCAAGGCGAATGAAGACAGGCTGTTTGAATGGGTAGGAGGGTGGACGAGGTGAAGAACAATTTTGATTGAAAGGTCGGATTACCAACCTTGGTCGCTTTTCAGGTCCCTGATTGCACCTGTCACCTCCGAATCCCTTCGATTTTCCTGGGCCTGTATTCTTTGCTTCTACTGGCAGTGCTGTGCTGACAGCCCTGTCGTATGTGAGATCTAGGCAGGTGGCCATTTTTCTTTGAAGCTGGTCGTTGAGGCCTCGCATGAAGCAATTCTTCTTTTTAGGTTAGTATTTACTTGATCAATTTCATACTGGGATAAATGATTAAATTTGTTGAGATACTGCATAACAGTATCTCCTCCCTGCTTGAGTCGCATGAATTCCTCCTATTTCATGTGTAGCACTCCTTCTGGAATATAGTGCTCACGAAACACCAACTTAAATTCATCCCACGTGACCTGATGTCCAGCAAGTTGAATGGCCACATAATTTCCTCACCAAGTACTGGCAGGGCCTCTTAGCTGTTGAGCAGCGAACAACGGCTTCTGGGTTTCAGTGCAGCGGATTAGTCCAAATTTCTGCTTTATAACCCGTACCCATTCGTCGGCTTCCAGAGGGTCTTCGGCTTTAACGAATAGCGGAGGACAGGTTTCAGAGAAGTCCAGGTATGAAGTCTCTCGTGGTCCCTACAGATAAGCCCTTCCGCCTTGTTGCTGGAATTGGTTTCCCGCCATTTCACGTAGAAAGCGGGTATTGTCAGCGGTCGCAATGACTAAGGCAGTGATAGCCTCAGCCAACGTTGGCGATACAGGCGGTGGATTGGGCGTGTCTTCCCGACCACGGGAAGTACCCGCGCCGTCATGTGCATGAGTCCTGGGTGGAATCTAAGACAAAGAAATATTTGGGAAAATATAACATACTGATACCACCATTTTACATTACCCAGATGTAATGACACAGACTCATATGTACAAGATGACTTCATTACCTATTTTACATTAGTATTATATCTAAACTATACTACTCTAGTATTTATCGTCCTTGGTTGCTTCACTGTCTGTTGTAGGGGACCGTTCGTCAGCCAGGTTCATAGAAGGAGGGGGCTTGAAAAGGTCCAATTCCCCACCAAGTCCTTCACCTGCTGTTCCTGAGGGTCTGGCTCCCATTCCAATAGGGTCGGTAGGTACGTCTGGGTGCAGTCACGAATACAGTACATGAACTTCCTCATGTAAAGTATTGCAATACACCTGCAAGTTGTCAATGGCCGTGCTAAGCTCTGCCACATGGGCACGAGCTTTGGCTTCCCGATCCCATGCAATCGATCGTGAATTGACAGCCCAATCGATTGCCAAATCCTGTTTAGCAAGCTCATCTTGCGCGCGTCCGAAGCTGCTCCACTTGGGCTTCTAGGTCTCCGATGGGGTCATTACTGCCGCTGCTGCTCCCTTCATGTCTTGGAGGTACGCCAATAGGTCCAGTGGACTTACGCGGGGTTTTCCTCCTGCGCGGCGTCTGAAGAGATGGGCGTCTGAAAACTTTATTAGTATAGTTTTTAAACATGATGCATGCATAATTACGGAATCAACCTTCGTTGATTTCCTACCTCCTATATATTGCACTCTGTTACCTGGTCTTATAAGATGAGTACTCCAGAAAGTAGTAAGATAAGAATGAAAGAAATTTTATTAGATAAGCCTTTGAAAATACTTTTTGAAATGTTTCATAATGTCTGAAGAGATGGGCTTCGCTCCGATACCAGCTATGACGGAACCTCCCAAGTCATTAGGCCCACCTACAGTTGTCCTTGTCCAACAGACCTCGGACAACCCTGCAGATGCACCTGATCACTTGACAAGTTCGGTATATGTATCCTTTACCTTTCCCAAGAGCGTTTCACCCGTCACGCAGATATTACAACACATCGGAGGAACGAATAAGCGGAAGCAATTACAACAACTTAATTTACATTAAAATATTGAAAGAGTATTGTTATTAGAAACAAATGGTATCTGAGTACAGAAGTATTGTTATTACAAACTCGGGAGGCATAACCCCCTCCCGCTTAAAAGTATAATGTTTTTAAAAGGAGGACAACATCCTCCCGGGACTTCACTCTAGGGATTCTTCTTTTGGCACCACCTTAGAGCAAAAGCAACAAAAGTTTGCTGCTTCCTCACCTACAACAACATGGGTTTGAAAACCCTGAGTATGAAGTGTACTTTCGCAAGTCTTACCCGTCAAAATAAAAGACTCTCAAGGATATGCTGGCTTGAGGGAGTCAAGGTAAGGCTAAATCAAGAATCAAGACTCTGTTTGCAAAAATGCTTACTAATAGTGGATCCTTAGAAATCCAGTTTTATTAGCAAGTTAAGTTATTACCTGAATCTAGAGTTGTTTGTACCCTAGTTCATGCACTTGGCCTATACTAGGCTCTTTTTATCAACCCTTCTTGTTCACTGGAATGCTACGTGTAGGGCAGTGACAAAGTCTTCATGTCCGAGAAGTAACGGCGATCCGAATCGATTAATACCCAGCTGGGGATCTCCAATCACATGTGTAACACCCTGAATTTGGGGGTATAAAATTTCTTTCTAATGGTCACCCAAATTCATGTGTTACTCTTCTCTATCTCACTCTAGTTTCTTTCTCTCTCTAGTTTTCTCTCTCTCTCTTTCTCTTTTAATTAGAGTTAGGTGTATTAGTGAGGGATTATTTATTTAATTTTGCCCAAAACATATGAGTCATGGAATGTTGCATCATATTGAGCCTAAATATTCTTTGAAATGTTGCACATATTTGTTTTGGTTTGAATCTGAAACTTGATTTGAATTTGAATTGAAAACCCTAGAGAAAATCAATAGAAAAGGCAATAGAAATTCCAGGAAAATAGGAAAAGCCAATTTGGCCCAAGGCAGCCCATTAAGCCGAGTCGCGCGCGCCCGCGCCCGCGTGTCCCTGAGCCTGACCGGCGGACCCCACCTATCGGCGCAAACCCGAGCGCCCTCTCTCTCTCTCTCGCTCTCTCGCTGTTCCGTGGGACCAACATGTCGTTGCCGTTGTTCTCGACCGCGCCCGCCTTCCCTCTCTCTGCCCCACCGACCCCACTGGTCAGTGCGTCCCTAACCTCTCGCCCATGATCTCCCTGCCGTGGACGCGCCCACGTCCGCGCGTTCTCCAGCCACGACCGAGCCCCCGCGCCCTGTTGCACCCCGCACCCTGCACGCCCACCTCCCCTCTTCCATTTGCGCCCTCTGCCCAGCTCTCTCGCTCTCTCTCACTCTGCCCACGCGAAACGAGAACCTCTACCACCGCCAACAAACGTCCATCGCCTGTTCTGTGGCCGCTGTCGCGCCCGTGCCCCGTCTAGTGCCACGGTGAGCTTCGCCTTGCCGTCAGCTACTCGGGACACCCTTCGGTGTGCCCCTTTCCTCTCTGGTCTATCCGTTCCGCGCTCACCAGAGTGGTTCTTGCGCTGTCGGAGCTCCGCCGCCGTCACCCCGTCGCGTCCTTGTGCCTCCACCGTTGCCCCATGCCTCCAGCGCTTCCCCTCAAGGTGAGCAACCTCCACGCACCCCTATTTCCCTGTGTACTGCACTGGTTAGCGTGCAATTGCTCGCCGGAGTCGCCCCGCCGTTAGCCCTCCTCACCGTGTGCAGCGCCCTCTAGTGCTCCCGCGTCCGCGTGGTTCCCTCGGTTGAGTCCGCCAGATCCCCCAGTGCGCGCCTAGGCCAAACCCCAAGCCTCTAGTGCCCCGCCGTGGCCAGTCTACTTGTCTCTGGCGAATTCCCGCCGCGGGACCAAACGGCGCCACCGCGCCCATGTCCGCCCCCCGCTATTAGATCTCGGACGTTCTCCCGAGATCGAAAAGTGTAGAGCTAAATCGAGCGGATCTAATCGTAGCCGTCCGATCCAGATCCAATCGTCTCTCCTCTCTCCCCTCACCCGCATCTCTGCCCCTAGGCCCGGCTGGTCAGCCCGCCCTAGCTCGCTGACGCCCTGGCCCCGCTTGTCAGCCACGCCCGCGCGCCCGTGCCCGCGCGCGCCCTCGCGATCTAATCTGGGTCGTCAGTTTCTGATCCGAAGGCTGAGATTACCCCGTACCCCTTCGCATGGTCGTTTTGCTTAAGAACCCCCCTGGTTTTAGGAAATCAACATGTCGTCCCCTGTTTTAGCGCATAGGTTCCTGGTTTCTTTAGAATAGCCCCTGGACTTTTATTTAATTACAGATTTAGCCTTAATTTCATATTTCAAACTTCAAAACTTATTTATTTCATATCTTTTTTATATGAACTCCAAATTTAGTGGTTCAAATTGCAAAATGTTCACCAAATTATGACCAACTGTAATTTGTACACTTTAATTTTTACACTTAGAATATAGAATTAAAGTATATGTTGATTTATTTATTTAATGAAATAAATAAAAGGAGAACCCTAGGAATAAAGTATATTCAATCTTGTGAGATTAGTGTTATGCATTACTTGGATTCACTTTTGGTTTAACCTTTAGACCCCAATGTGATAAATAGAATTAGGTATGTAATTATGGATAATATTTAAAGGATAAACAAATTCCTAAATGAGAGTAGTTTATATTATAATTCTAACTTTCCTTTGTTTTGATCACTACTTAACCCTTTTGAGCTATGTCCTAAACATTTAGAGAGTAATCAATTCCCCAATTAGGATTACTTCATCTTCTTTGTAACTTGATATCATTCCCCTACATTTAATGTTGTGCCTTTTTGAGTTATGTGTCAATGATTGTAAATGTTTGATGTGCTGTTCATTTATACTTTTCCAAATGTATTGAATGTATGCTCGCTTTACTTAGACAACGAGCAGCTCGTGGTTCCTGAGTGTGTTGCCGAAGATCCCTCTGAGCAACAACCTGGTGAAGGCAAGTGTCCTTAGACCTACTATGTCCTACTATACTTTATAATTCACTGTCCCGCATTACATTACGGAAACTTAAGGATTGACTAGTTTGTATTTCCCTTACCCTTGTTTACCTTTTTGGATTAATCATGGTTAGCTGATGCTATTGCTTAAAATTAATCGATGAACATGATGTGATCTTTTATGATACGATGATGTTATTTCGATGGGGTCCTTGTGATTACTTTAGGAGGCTCAGGCTCTTTCCTGAGTTCCTCTCCGTAAGGACCTGTTTGGGTAGTGACAACCCGGGATAACAGTGCAACCATGAGGGTGGAATGGGACGCCCTTAGCTGATTAATTAGAGGAACCAGAGGAGTAGTTGGCTTCGCCGTAGGGCCGTCAATGGGGTCCGGGCACAGTACTTGCTCTGCCGAGGTTGGTTGCAGAGGTTCTTTGATTTGGTTTTGTTAGTCACACTTCCTTTGGGGAGATGTACTGTGTTTATCAAACTGGAGAAACCTAACGGGCGGCTATGTCCTCTAGGAAATCTTTGTAAAGGCTACATAGTGAGATCCTGCTAGGTCACCTTGGTAGTGATCAATGGGGCGGCTAGAACCCCAGGCAGAATGGGAATCACGGCTTGTGGGTAAAGTGTGCAACCTCTGTAGAGTGTTAGAAACTGGTATATCAGTCGTGCTCACGGTTATGAGCAGCCTTGGGATCCTCTTTGATTAGAAGAACAATGCTTACCTTTATGATGATGATTAACAATGGTGACAAAAATTCTGATCTCTAGTATTTCCTCTTAGAGGGAGTGCCTCTAGGTAATAACTGGGTTATTACTAAAACATGGTCTACTTATAGAATAAAAATTGACCAACTAAAAGCAACTGCTTAACTTTAAACTCCACATACAGCTAGTCCACTTTAGTCAAACGGGACATTTACAGAGTATGTTGAAGTGTACTCACCCTTGCTTTACAAACCACCCCACCCCAGGTTGTCCCCACTGTTCTCAGTGCTCAGGAGGTGAAGCTGGCAATATGGATGACTTCGAAGAGTTCAAGGAATACGATGAGTTCTAGTTTATCTTAGTGGCCAACCCCCAGTTAGCTGCCTGTGTAGGCTTAGCATCTACGTTTCGTATTTCCGCACTTTGATAATTATGTTGAACTATGACTATGTAATAGACTCTATGGATGTCTCAGACATCTTGATGTGACTAAGTACCTTTCCGCTATTTAATTCAAGCATTGTGTGATGATGTCCAAGTATGTAATCATTGTGTACGTGAGTTCTGATCCTGGCACATACATGGTTCGCATTTGGTTTACCTTCCAAAAACCGGGTGTGACATAAGTGGTATCAAAGCCTTGTTGAATGTAGGACCGCTAACCTAGACTTGAATGGTCGACCTAAGGACTATAGACCTCTACTCTTACCTTGACCTTAGTGTCTTTTCAAAAGTTGGTCATCTTGACCAACTCTATGTTATTTACTTATCTCAAAAAGTTTCGTCTCACTTTCCTTTCTGTTTACTTCCTGGTCTCATAGTTCCACTCTTACTCTTGTGCTTACGATGTCTTTTGTAGATGGCTCGTATCAGGTGCACTGCACGTAAGTCTGTGATCCCCTTTTTGCCTTCTCGCCTAGCGGAGTGTCCCCTATGTCGCACGGTGTTAGGTCAGTCCAGTCACCTGGAGAGACTGCATCGTCGCCTGAACGAGGAGCAGGAGCGCCGACGCCAGGAGCAATAGCAGCAGGACTCTTCCTCCTCGCCTCAGCGGGAGGTGGAGTCTTAGGGGCCTCCTTCCCCTACACCTAAGCCAGAGATGCCCCCTGCACCACCTCAGGGCATCCTGGATGCTGGAGGAGACCCTTACGGAGACGGAGATGACGACGACGTCGGTGGCAGTTCGAGCCACGGCATGGAGCTCTCGGAGGAGCCAGAGCCAGAGGGATGGATCGCTAGACCCATCACTTGTGATGCCGCTCGCGGGTGTCACTTCCACGACGCTCTTGATACCCTGTTGCGTCGGGCTTTCAACCGACACACATGGTCTATCGAGTACCGTTGTGTAGTCTACCAGCATCGCCGCGGGCTATACCTAGACCAGTTGGAGGCTACTTGTTTAGTGCGCCATTCGGATGATGATCTCCGGGGTGCAGAGGCCTTCTCAGAGCACTATTCTATCATTGAGAGGGATACTACCGAGGCAGCCATGCAAGATGCAGCATGACGAGCGCTTTCTTAGTATTGCTCGTTGTTCAGCGGGGTAGCTGACGGCCTTGACCTGAAGTACTACCCTCGCCGTTCGACCGGCAATGCTAGAGGTGTGATTGTCTCACCAGTTGGTGAGGGCAATCCCAGGCTGAGCAGCATGGTCAATTTGGTCGCCGTGCTCAACACAGAGTTGGACCACGCCCTTGACGAGTTGGGCAAGGTTCGGACAGAGGTTGCAGAATTGCGTGCTGAATGCGCGACACGCCACTATCTTGATGGTGGTTCTCCCTCCCCTGTAGGGATTCAGCACCCATACCGTTCACCGCCCCGTGGTTGCTTCGGCTATGGTACCCCAGACTGTAGGACCCACATAGATTTATATCCATAGATCGATGGAGTCGGAGTCTGTAATAATGCTTACTTCAGTGTCTTAGTCTAGTCAGTCTTAGTTAGAGTTAGTTTGCTTATCGTATGTTGGAATGCTTGTTATGATGAACATGTAATGAAGTTGGATCTTTGTAATGATTGTCACCAAGGGGTGGGTATCTCCTGCAACTTGGTGTGGTTATTAATAAAGTCAGTTATTTAGTTGGGTAATCCATTTATTTCCACTTTCCTCTTTATCTAAGAAGTTGTCAGTGAAGATGATCAATTGTTCAGTGTTGTGAAGATTTCCGTATATCTTTTCTTATGCTGAAAGACTGCAGAGTCAGATATGATATGTGTGTAATTTCTATAGATGTCTGAGAACAGGCGCAGAGGTGTGAGGCGTGCTCAGCCAGAGCAGCAGGCACCCCAAGAGGAGGCAGCTCCGCAGTAGCATTTGCCATCGCCACCCCCGATGACCATTGAGCAGATGTTCTTGTTGCAGACCCAGGAAGTTCAGGCAATTGGTCAGACATTAGCAGCGATGAAGCAAGTTTAGCAGCAGCCACCACCACCTCAGCCTCTAGTGCAAGTCCAGATGCCACAAGTGCCTAGAGATAAGGGGGCAGAATTCATGAGGGGCCATCCCCTATTTTTGCCCATTCTGTTGATCCCATGGACGCTAAAGATTGGCTGCGTACCGTGGAGCGTGAGTTGCACACTGCCCAGTGCAACGACCATGAGAAGGTGTTGTATGGTCCCCGACAGTTGAGGGGAGCAGCACAGTCTTGGTGGGAGTCTTACCTCGCCACCCATGCCAACCCTGAAGCCATTACATGGGAGGAGTTCTGTGGCAGAACCGCCCGAATTATTCCAGCTTAAGTGCCTAAGTCACGCCTCAGGGGCCGTAACACACTTAAATCGGAATAACCCATCAGTCCCTCAGATCTAGTCTGATAGAGCCACTTAACCAGGATCAAATACCACATACTCACTTGAAGGTGAGTCACAGAAGAAATACAATAAAACAGGAAAACCTCAAATTAAAGTACTGGAGTTATTACATAAATCGGAGTTTTTCAAGTAGCTGACATAAGTTCACAAAATAAAATGCAGCGGATAATCGATATCGTCGATAGCGAGGAATTGTGCAAGACCTAGCCCACTACTCCTCTTGCTCCTCTCCTGCCGGAACAACATCCCACTCGACTGTCCAACCCGGTGGCAGGGTGGTAGGCCAAGTCACACCATCAACCATATCCTGAAGCATACCTGCAAAAATTATGCCACAAGCAAGGCTGAGTATACTAATACTCAACTAGACTTACCTGGTGTGAGGAGTCTACTCCTCTACCTCTAGACCATGCAGTTGTTTGGCTGAGGGGTTTGGTTTGCCAAAAGCACTAGCTTAGTCTAAAACCAATTTTTAGCTTTTCCAATTCTAGTATCATTAATTTAGCTAAGTTTGCTCTTTCTACACATACATGGTAACAATCATTTAATACAATCAACAAGTTATCTCATGTAATCCTCATTTCACTTCTTACTCAATGTAGTACAATGGGTCAAGCAGTCTCATTAGCTGCGAGAAGCAGAAAATTCGAATCGAGTTTTAAAACCTTGCAAGGTAAACCTAAACACACGACATGTCAGGGCACTCCGTCCCCACACATGTCAACCGTCCCCATCGATTCCCCGTTCGCGGTTAGGCCTCACCGCCTTGGCATACAATGCTCCACTAACCCCGGCTACCGCCGTGCAGTGACCGCACTTGTACCCACTATAGCTAGCATGGGAGACCCAGTCTCAGGACGCGTGAGGGGTAAAGTCTGCGCCCGGCTTCACTTAGGTACTAGGTTTACCGGTTACCATATTTCCCGACATGTGCTTAGTACATTCAAATGTTTGACTCTGGTATCCACACATTAATCCTTAATTCCTATTTTGTCTTATGGACAAGGCATCCTCCCTAGATCCAAGTCCATAGACCATCATACATCCCGTTATCAAGATGAATACAATCAATTCCTGACCTCGCGCGAGTGCTAGAAAAATCACTCAATTTCTACCGAGAACCTGATTAGCAAAGCAGCTACTCGACCTAGCATACTAGTATCCATCTCAAAAAGGAATCCTGAGTTCATGCAACTAGAGGTTTCAAGTAACTCCTACACTTAAGTGCACATCACAAGCCTACAAACATTAAGTGTAGTAAATTAGCATATATAGATACGGTTATGCATAAAATCGGGGCTTGCCTTCAATAGCTGGGGCTACGGGGAGATCCTCGATGGCAGTCTCGGAAGCTTGCTCCTAGTCTTCCTCATGGACAGCTCCTTGCTCAGGGATGAGCACGTACTCTCCGTTAGGGAGATTGCAATCTAATGAATGCAATGAGTAAGATAGATGCATGGCATGGTATGTAATTTACAATTAAGATTTGATGGGGGATGTTAAATTTAATAAGGTAGGGCTTATTCTTACTAGTGATGGTTTTTGTGGTACACTTAACAAATTAGGGTCAAGCTTGGTTAAGCTAATTGTTAAGTTCATTTTGGTGTTCAACTGATTTCTTTTTAATGTCTTAGTGAGAGTTTATTAAGATTTCTAGCTGAATTCATTGGAGTGAGATTTATTTCCTCTCTCTTCCTTTATATTTCTTTTATGCTTTTAAGGTGGGTTTGAACTACAAGACAACATAATATATTTCAAAAAATTCTGCAACAATTACAGTGGCTTCTTACTGGTGTATAATTCTCTGTCTCAAAATTTGGGGCTTAAAAAGTGAGGGGTTCTCTCTGTATAAAATTATCAAATATTAGGGCAGAGGGGGTGTTTTGAACTACAACTACCTTTTAATAGTAGGTTATTATCTAAGACATATTTTTGTTGGCATTTAGATGTTATAACACGACTTTGTACGAAATTTTAGCTACTAATTCTTATTAGTTATTTTGTTATGATTTTCTAAAGTTTCTAGCCAAAGGGGTGCTTTCTACTACCACTATACTTGAAAAATATCAAACAACAGACTTTTAATTTTTTCTATCTTCTTCTTTGTGCAAGAGCAATCATTCTGAAGTTTGGTAACTTTTTGCTTAAGGGAAGGGTGGTAGGGATTTCTTGAACTAAATGGTCTTTTTCATGAAGTAGGGGCAATGCGTATTATTTTGTAACTTTCAATTGGTTTTTGCATTTTTCTCTGGTGGCCTACTTCATTATTAATCTGGTAAAAATTTATTTGCCCATTATTGCACACTTTTTTGCATGCTTATGATTTAATTGGAATATGGCTCAGTATCAAGTCCTATTTGTTTAATCTACTTAAAATGATGGACTGGGGTATTTATCATTTTTGTAGTGGTGTCCTAGTAGTTACAAGTCTACTAAATTTTTCTTAACAATTTTGAAATTGTTTTCATAATTCTAATAATTGTCTTTCTAGTTTGATTAGTGCCTAATAAAACATTTCTCCTTGAATTTGTTCTAGACTAGGGTTCCTTTTATTTTTCCTAGGTTCTCTATTACTTAAGTGGACTAGAAAAATATTTGCATTCACTGTTCATTATTTTCCATTGCCTTTCTTATTTTCCTAAGTTTTTGGAAAACATGGCTTTTACTAAATAACCTTGTTTAAATCTTCAATACTGGGGTGCTTACTATTATTAAACCGTGCCTAAGTGGGGTTTACACTTTTACAAATTTTCTTAAGTTCAGCACAAAAGCATAACTAATTTTCTTTATTTTAATAAGGTTTGGTCAGTTTCCTTAATTAATTCCAAACTCTAAAATTTAAAACAGAAAGCACAAGGTTCACTATTTTTATATGACAGTTCATAATATTCTGAGTCCATAATAATTTGTTTGACTAGATTTGGCTAAATATTTCTCAAGATATAAATTTTCTAAGTTCTCTGCTGAATTTAAAAAGATTAATTAGAGATGGATAAAGGAAAAATGGTTTTGCACTGGGGTCCCTAGCGGAAGGTTTTAAACGTATTACAGACAGGTCCTCGGTTCACTATTCATCTGGGTCTATGACTCTGCAGAAACCCCCTAGGGTTTCCTGAAATCGAACCCACGATCCTTCCCCTAATGGAACAGTGACCGCGGCGGAGGAAAAGGGCGGAGGGGCTTACCGGCGGTGAGGTTGCTCCAGTGAGGGTTCGGGCGAGGTCGGGGAGTCTCTGGCGATCACGTCGAGGTGCATATCGCTGGCGATCGTGGTCGGAGTAGGTCGGTCCACGCGCGCAAGCGGGGGAGCTCGTCGGTGGCGAGGAATCCAGCTTAACCAGGGCGCGATAGATCAATTAAATGGGTCAAGGAGCTTCACCAGAGGTCAAGGAAGATGTGAGCGCGAGGAATTTGAGAATGGCTCACCGGATTGCTCGATCTACACGCGGCCGCGGGCGACCGAAGTCCGACGAAGGTGAGCTTGGGTCTCCGGTGAGGTTCTGCCGGGTTCAAGAGCTTGGAAAGCTTTATGGGCCACTGGCGAAGCTAACCGAGGGACAAGCGCGGCTTGGCCGCGGCTGGAGCGAGCTGGCCGAGGCTTGGGCAGTGATGGCAGGTGGAGGAAAGCTCGTCGGAGCTAAGGGAGGTGTGTTTGGCCAGCGAGGGTGAGCGCAGAGTGAGGTGAGGCGCGCCCGGGGATGGTTTTAAAAGGCGCGGGCGAGCGCAGCCGAGGGGAGGCTCTGACAAGCGCTCGGGGTGTGCGCGGGCGAGCGCCAGCGCGCGCTATGGCGTCTGGCACAGCGTCGAGCACGAGGCAGCGCAGAGAGAGGTCGTGTTCAAGCGCGGATTGGCTCCAAATCTTTGAGATTATGGCCATGATCCCGTTGAGAGATCTCTTCCTCTGACATTCGTTTGTCGTTTGTGTGTGGAGGCTTGCAGGTTTCGCTGACTGGATCAAGAGATATGGAGGGGTGAAGTTGGGTTTGTCTCATTGCCGAACATAGAGAGAAGATCCCGGGTTTGACGTGTCCAGGGCACACGTCCCAATGCCATCTTCTGGTATGAGGTAGAGGGGTTAGTTAGACACATTTTTGTCAATGGGATCTTAGAGTTTTGAGATAGAGATCAAGGTGAACGCGCTCATTTTTGGTTCAAAGGCTGAAAATTCAGAAATCTGAATTTCAGATTTCCCCATTAAACCTCCACTTGAATGGCTTGCTTGGAGTTTTTAACAAACTATTTGGCCAAACTTTTATAATCTTTATTGTAGCTTAGTTAGTGTATTTCAATTTTTATAATTGGCCTAAGCCATGATTTCATGTTTTTCATGGTCTTTTATCCCTTTTCTCCCTTTCTACTTAAGTGGCTTATTTAGGGTTGGTATTAGGGTTTCAACATTTTCCCCTTTTTGAAAACCTCATTTGTTTTAGACATGATTCTTTAGATGTAAACTTAGTGGATCTTTTATTCTTAAGTTGATTTGGTGCTTCTTGCTCAATTTGGCTTACATGAAAGGATGGCACTAGAGTTAGCATTGAGAAGAACCTAGGTGACACTAGGGTGTAACAGCCTTCCCCCATTAAAGGAATCTCGTCCCGAGATTCAGGTCAGAGTCCTCCCGGGGTGAAGCGAAGGGTGAGACTCGCTTGAAGTGGGTGCTTTATTTATTAAGGCAACTGCTCTTCGAATGTCATTCTCTTTGCAGCTTTAGAAGGAAGTCGTTTTTAACTTTAGTCTTATAATTAACTCATTCTATTTTAAGATCATATTTCTTATGTTTTGATTTGAAGGGTAGCGGAGGAGTTGGGCATGATTGCGTACCAATTTCCGTAGGTAGACAATCGTGAAAGATGGAACGCAGAAATTCCTTAGTCTCCCTAGTAGCCTCTTCCTCTGAGTGATTACTCCATTGGATCTTATACATCTTGATCGATTTAGCCCGAGTTGATCTTTCTTTGCAATCCAGAACCTTGGAAGGGTACTCTTGGTACGATAGATCTGGCTCTATTTCCAATTATGGTTCTGCTATGATCTCAGTCGGCAATTGAACACATTTCTTCAGTTGGGATACATGGAACACATTGTGGATGGCAGACATTTTTGGAGGTAACTTCAATTTGTATGTCACGGGTCCACATGCTTCTATGATCTCATAAGGTCCAATGTAACGAGGGGCTAACTTGCCTTTGATCCCGAATCTCTGCACTCCCTTGGTGGGTGATACCTTCAGATATACGAAATCTCCCACCTCGAACTGGAGAGGTTTCCTTCACTTATCTTGGTAACTCTTCTGCCTGGCTTGAGCAGCTTCTAGATTCTTCCTGATTAGTGTGACCTTCCTTTCGGCTTCAGTCACTAAGTCAGGTCCGAAAACTTCTCTTTCTCTAGGCTGAGACCAATTGAGGGGTGTTCGACACCTTCTTCCATATAGGGCTTCCAAGGGTGCCATCTTTAGGCTGGATTGATAACTGTTGTTATAAGCAAACTCTGCCAAGGAGAGGTGCTTATCCTAGTTCTTGCCACAATCGATCGCACAAGCCCTCAGCATATCTTCAAGAATTTCATTAACCCTCTCGGTCTGACCATCAGTCTATGGGTGGCAAGCTGAACTCCTAATTAGCTTGGTTCCCAAAGACCCTTGCAATTGTTCCCAAAATCTGGCAATAAATTAGGCTCCTCGGTCAGAGACAATGGTCCAGTGCAATCCGTGCAAACACACGATTCAGTCAATGTACAACTCTGCATACTTTTGAGCCTTATCAGTGGTGTGCACTGGGAGAAAATGTGCCACTTTTGTCAGTCGGTCCACAATAACCCAAATCGAATCATGTTGACGAGAGGTGTTGGGCAGACCCACAATGAAATCCATGCTGATGTCATCCCATTTCCACGAAGGTATAGATAGGGGTTGCAAAGCTCCAGCTGATTTCAAGTGACTCGCCTTTATCCTCTGACATGTGTCACATTCTGGTACATATTGGGCTATCTCCCTCTTCATTCTGGTCCACCAATACAAGAGCTTCAGATCATGTTACATTTTGGTGCTCCCTGGATGCATGGAAAATTTGGAGAGATGGGCCTCATCCAAGATTTTCTTCTTGAGATCTTTATTTTTAGGAACCACCAATCTGCTTTCAAACAACAATATACCCTTTCCATCTTGGCGGAAACATTTATACTTCTCGGTCTTCTGATGGAGGTTCTCCTTAATAATTTGCACTCCCTTGTCACTGAGCTGGGCCATGATGATCTGGTCTTGCAAAGCTGGCTCAACGGAAATGTGAGACAAAGCACCAGAAGGAATCACTTCAATCTTCATTTTGCTCAACTCATCACACAGGGTGTCAATACTAGAATCCATCATAACACAGTTGCATTGTAATTTCCGACTCAAGGCATCTGCCACTACATTGGCCTTTCCTGGGTGATAATGTACCTCCAGGTCATAGTCCTTGATCAGCTCTAGCCATCTTCTCTGCCTCATGTTGAGATCAGCCTGAGTAAAGATATACTTAAGGCTCTTATGATATGCGAAGATGTTGCAGTGGGTTCTCATCAAATAGTGTCTCCACATTTTCAATGCATGGACCACAGCTGCTAACTCCAAGTCATGAGTGGGATAATTTTGCTCATGAGGCCTGAGTGCTCTTGATGAGTAAGCAATGACTCAGTTGTCTTGCATCAAGACACAACCCAGTCCAGTGCTAGAGGCATCACAGTACACATCAAATGGCTTGCTGTTGTTGGGTTGCGCTAACACTGGTGCTGTGGTCAGATGTTGCCTCAATGCATGGAAGGCATCTTCGCATTTCTGACCCCAAACAAACATGACTTTTTTCTTCAGCAATTCAGTTATGGGCTTCGCAATTCGAGAGAAATCTGGAATGAATCTTCGATAATAACCAGCTAATCCCAGAAAACTTCGAATCTGATGGACAGTCATTGGCGGCTTCCAATTCATTACCTCTTGCACCTTATGAGGATCAACAACTATACCTGCCTGAGAGATAGTGTGACCCAAGAATTTGATCTCCTTTAGCCAAAAATCGCATTTTGACAATTTGGCATAAAGATGGTGCTCTCGCAGACGTTGAAGCACTACATGCAAATGCCCGGCATGCTCTTCTTCGTTCTTTGAGTACACCAAAATATCATCAATGAAAACCACTACGAACTTGTTCAAATCAGGCATGAAAATAGAATTCATCAGATACATGAAGTATGCTGGTGCATTAGTCAGCCCAAAAGACATCACCAAGAATTCATACAGCCCATATCCGGTCGAGAAGGCAGTCTTCGGAATATCACTTGCTCGTATCTTGATCTGATGATAGCCGGAGCGAAGGTCTATCTTGGAAAACACTTTGGCTCCGACCAACTGATTGAAAATAACATCAATACGAGGCAAAGGATACTTATTCTTGATAGTCACCGCGTTAAGTGGGCGGTAATCTATGCATAGCCTCAAGGTTTCATCCTTCTTCTTTACAAACAAGGCTGGACATCCCCAAGGCGAAGTACTTGGGCGAATAAAACCTTTGTCCAACAATTCTTGCAATTGCTTCTTCAATTCTGCCAACTCAGCGGGTGGCATCCGGTAAGGTCTCTTGGAAATAGGTGTCGTTCCCGGTTGCAACTCGATGGCGAATTCGATATCCCGGTCTGGGGGCATTCATGGTAATTCTTCCAGAAAAACATCTGCATACTCACAGACCACTAGAATCTTCTTCAGGGGTTACTCCGACATAGCAAAAGCACATGACTGAGTAGAATCTTGACTGGGCAGAAACAAGGTGAAACTCCCACAGATTCGGGAATTGATTTCAACGATGCAGCTGGTAACATCGAGCACTACTTTGTGTCTGGTCATCCAATTTGTTCCTAGAATAATATCCACATTCTCCAAACCCAAAACAAGAAGGGTGGTTTTGATAATGTGGCTTCCCAGTTGAATAGGCACACTTTGGTTTAATTGGTTAGTTGCAATTTTACCCCCAGGTGTGGCTATCATGAATGACCCTTTTGTGTGATAGAAAGGCAGTTGACATTTAGCACTGAACTTTTGGCTAATGAAACTATGAGATGCACCAGAATCAAACAAAATTAATGCAGGTTGATTATAAACTGAAAAGATACTAGTCATGATGGGGGCTCCTTCAGGTAACTCCTCCAGAGTAGTGAAGTTGAGCTTCCCTTGCCTGACTTGCACCTTCTGCTTTCTTCCCTTGTCTTGATTTGGTGCTGGCATCTGCCTATGCTGATTTCTTGGGCAACTCTTGGCATAGTGACCCACATTGCCGAAAGTGAAGCACTTGTTCCCATTTCCCTGGCAAAACTGCTGCTGAGGAGGCTGATTGTTCCTTGGAGCGGGAGCTCGAAAACGAGTGGGTGCCGGCTGCTGCTGCTGAGGTGGCCTGATCACCCATCTGCCTACCTTCTGCTGAAATCCCCTGCTCTGATTATGGGAAACAATCCTGAACCTCTAGGTCTAAGCGGAGGGTGCTGCCATTGATGCCTTTCTTTTCTTCTCTGCCCAGTGAGCTACAATACAATCCTCCTGGGAGATGGCCAGGTTGACCAACTCATTGATACTATCAGCCCGGACAGTGTTGAGACGTTCACGCAGGTTGGTGTTGAGACCCCTGCGGAAGCGGTCTCTCTTCTTCTCATCAGAATCATCATGATAACCTGCGTACTGGCACAGGTCATTGAAGGCCTTAGCGTACTGCAATACCGTGCGGGTTCCTTGATTGAGTGGTAGGAATTCATTCAGCTTGCGATCAAGAATTCCAGTTGGGATATGGTGCCCTCTGAAAGTAGTCTTGAATTCCTCCCAAGACACTTCATGATCAGCAGGTAGCATAGCACGGAAGTGGTCCCACCAAGTCTGAGCAGGGCCGCGAAGCTGCTGCGCGGCGAAGCGAGCCTTGGTATCATCAGGGCAGTCTCCCGCGAGGAGGGGAAACTTGGACTCCATGACGCGTAACCACACGTCGGCATCCAACGAATCCTCTGCCTTGGTGAACAAGGGCGGCTGCGTGCTCAGGAATTCCTAGTAGGTTGCCGCTGCCGGAGGTCGCTGCAGCTGGCCTCCACCATGCTGCTGAGGGTGGGGCTGGCGCTACAAGAGCTATCGCAGAATCTCGTTCTGCTGGGCCATGAGCTCCTGCACTGTGGGAGCTGGAGGAGGTGGCGTGGGACTTGCTCGTTATGCCCACGACGCTGCCTAGCTGCCATCTGATAACAGAGATTGTCGCCATTGTTATCCCAACTCACAATTTCGAACAACATGCTATTATCTCATATGGAAAGAAATTGCCATAATCATAATGTTGGGGGCCTTCGTCCTTCGAAGGTCCTCAAAAACGTAATTTAATAATGTCTTCCAAGCATGGTTTATAGACAGGTACCTTCGGATTCAGGATTAAAGGCATATACGATGAGAAGGGCATGATCATTATGAAGGTTGCCGTTGCTTCGAAGCTATGCACAAGGGAGCTTCGGCTCAATCGCGGGAAAAGGAACCAACTTAAAGGGGAAAAGGTTATCCAGTCCTCATAGATTTTTCTATAAGCCAATAATAAATGTAAAGGGCATGACTGTAATTTCTCATAGGCTGTGTCCTGTGCCTATAAATAGGTGAACAATACCCCTGTACTGTTCACGCTGACCTGTATTTGCTCGTGCGTCACTCTTGTACTTTTACCTTCTATCAAGCCAAAGGTACTTTTGTAATTCCATATCATTTCTATTTTTCCATGATAATAAAGTGGGAATGAGTTGATAATGTTATATAATTGTTCATGTTATCTCTTATATTTCACATGTTTCTCCTTTTATTAACATATGCTGCGATAATGAAGGTATGTCCTTCATGACCTTCGTCTAAAGATCATTATATCCTAAGGGAAATAATGTTTCAAAGGACGAAGGGCATTAACATTTAATATTTCTGTGTTGCTTTGTTCTTAACTCATAGCATTTGAGAACAAGTCCCCAACACATAATATTAGGTTTGAATGAAGATAACATGGTTACAAACATCCCACAGATCTCAAAAGTTCACAAGGGTTACATCAATTAGGGGAAAGTACCCGTAAGCCTAGCCCAAAATCTGCCATTACAAAGCTTGTGTAGGTTTGTATCATCCTAAAGCATCAAAACGACTTATCAACCCTGAGTAGTAGAAGCGACACTAGATGCGGGTGAAGGGGGCATCGCGGAGGTAGTCCCATTGGCACTAGGGGCTGGTCCTAACTCCTTAGAGCCTCTTCTCCCTCGCTTCCAGCCTCATTGGCCTCCATCTCTAAGTGGTGCATGTCTAGGTGGTCATTAGCTTCTTCAAGTTCCCGTTGCACATCATGGAGTTGGTTCTCCAAGACATCAATAGTGTTGTCTCGGATCTCCACATGCTGCTCCAAGGTGGTGATGCGTTGGCTCAGCCTTTCCACCTGTAGGTCCTTCTCCACCAACTCAGAGGATAAGTCGACCACAAAGTCTTCTCGGCTGTCGAGGGTGAGCTTGGTGGTTTGAGCGAGGTTAGCAAGATGTGCCATAGCGTCGCTCTGCAGTGCCTGAAGGCGATACAGCGCACTCATGCACTGAACAGTGACCCTCCCAACCAAGTCAGGATACATCGCCCATACATCCTTCACATGGCTCACACGGTTGCACCACATGGGGTCATCCTTCTTCTCAGCAGGGAAGAGTACCAAGGGATGCATCACCATCTCTAGGGGATGGTAGCCACAGAAAATCGTCAGAGTCTTCATAGCTGCCGCTTTAGTGGTGTCATCTGTCCTGAATCCAATCGTCTCGGAGTCAAGAGAACGCCAACCCGGCTGAAGGGGATGAGCCTCCAAAGTCAGCCAGACTCGGCAACATGGTACCCGATGCTCCTCGTACAATTGCACCGTGTACAAAGAGGGCGTAGGGTAACCGGCGGAGTTAAGCACTTCCCACAAGATGGAAGGAAAGCCATCGTGAGAAAGGAAATCAGAGCTGAAACGAGTGTCTCCTCCATTGGCGGGCGTAGGTGAGGTCATCTGCGGAAGGGTATCAGATGTAAAGATTATGGTAGAAGAGGAAAAATAAAAAGAACCTAGGTGGTTTTAAAGGAAGTGGGTTAGCTCAAATTTTTACCTCATCAGTTTTATTCCTTTTAGTTTTATAATGCATGCATGCTGAAAATAACGTCTCCTCTCCGAATAAAAGGGTGCTTTAAGGCATCCTTTAAAAAGTTAAGAACTGTCCCATAGGGCCTACTTACTTAGCCACCTATTTCTCCCTTTATCCCTAAGGCCTTTCGTCCTATGTCTAGCGTTCTAGTCCTGACGATTCATACTAGTTTCTAAGCAAGTTTTAGATTTTTGAAAATTGGTATTCATGGTTTATTGTGCTTCTCTGTGGTGGTATTTGCTCCGATACCAGCTGTGACAGAACCACCCGAATTATTTCAGCTTAAGTGCCTAAGTCACACCTCAGGGGCCGTAACACACTTAAATCGAAATAACCCATTAGTCCCTCAGATCTAGTCTGATTGAGCCACTTAACTAGGATCAAATACCACATAGTCACTCGAAGGTGAGTCACAGAAGAAATACAATAAAACAGGAAAACCTCAAATATAAGTACTGGAGTTATTACATAAATCGGAGTTTTTCAAGTAGCTGATATAAGTTCACAAAATAAAATGGAGCGGATTATCGATATCGTCGATAGCGAGAAATTGGGCAAGGCCTAGCCCACTACTCCTCTTGCTCCTCTCCTGCCAGAACAACATCCCACTCGACCGTCCAACCCGGTGGCAGGGTGGTAGGCCAAGTCACACCATCAACTATATCCTGAAGCGTACCTGCAAAAATTATGCCACAAGCAAGGCTGAGTATACTAATACTCAGCTAGACTTACCCGGTGTGAGGAGTCTACCCTTCTACCTCTAGACCATGCAGTCGTTTGGTTGAGGGGTTTGGTTTGCCAAAAGCACTAGCTGAGTCTAAAACCAATTTTTAGCTTTTCCAATTCTAGTATCATTAATTTAGCTAAGTTTGCTCTTTCTATGCATACATGGTAACAATCATTTAATACAATCAACATGTTATCTCATGTAATCCTCATTTCACTTCTTACTCAATGTAGTACAAGGGGTCAAGCAGTCTCATTAGCTGCGAGTAGCAGACAATTCGAATCGAGTTTTAAAACCTTGCAAGGTAAACCTAAACACACGACATGTCAGGGCTCTCCGTCCCCACACATGTCAACTGTCCCCATCGATTCCCCGTTCGTGGCCAGGCCTCACCGCCTTAGCATACAATTCTCCACTGACCCCGGCTGCCGCCGTGCAGTGACCACACTTGTACTCACCATAGCTAGCATGGGAGACCCAGTATCAGGTCGCGTGAGGGGTAAAGTCTGCGCCCGGGTTCACTCAGGTACTAGGTTTACCGATTACCATATTTCCTGACATGTGCTTAGTACATTCAAACGCTTGACTCAGGTATCCACACATTAATCCTTAATTCCTTTTTCTGTCTTATGGACAAGGCATCCTCCCTGGATCCAAGTCCATAGACCATCATAGATCCCGTTATCAAGATGAATATAATCAAGTCCTGACCTCGCGCGAGTGCTAGAAAAATCACTCGACTTCTACCGAGATCCTGATTAGCAAAGCAGCTACTCGACCTAGCATATTAGTATCCATCTCAAAAAGGAATCCTGAGTTCATGCAACTAGAGGTTTCAAGCAACTCCTACACTTAAGTGCACATCACAAGCCTACAAACATTAAGTGTAGTAAAGTAGCATATATAGATACGGTTATGCATAAAACCGGGGCTTGCCTTCAATAGCTGGGGCTACGGGGAGATCCTCGATGGTAGTCTCGGAAGCTTGCTCCTGGTCTTCCTCATGGACAGCTCCTTGATCAGGGATGAGCACATACTCTCCATCAGCGAGATTGCAATCTAATGAATGCAATGAGTAAGATAGATGCATGGCATGGTATGTAATTTACAATTAAGATTTGATGGGGGATGATCAATTTAATAAGGTAGGGCTTATTCTTACTACTGAAGGTTTTTGTGGTACACTTAACAAATTAGGGTCAAGCTTGGTTAAGCTAATTGGTAAGTTCATTTTGGTGTTCCACTGATTTATTTTTAATGTCTTAGTCAGAGTTTAATAAGATTTCTAGCTGAATTCATTGGAGTGAGATTTATTTCCCCTCTCTTCCTTTCTATTTCTTTTATGCTTTTAAGGTGGGTTTGAACTACAAGACAACTTAATAAATTTCCAAAACTTCTGCAAAAATTACAGTGGCTTCTTACTGGTGTATAATTTTCTGTCTCAAAAATTGGGGCTTAAAAATTGAGGGGTTCTCTCTGTATAAAATTATCAAATAATAGGGCAGAGGGGTGTTTTGAACTACAACTACCTTTTAACAGTAGGTTATTCTCTAAGACATATTTTTGCTGGCATTTAGATGTTATAACATGACTTTGTACAAATTTTTAGATACTAATACTTATTAGTTATTTTGTTATGATTTTCTAAAGTTTCTAGCCAAAGGGGTGCTTTTTACTACCACTATACTTGAAAAATATCAAACAACAGACTTTTAACAGTAGGTTATTCTCTAAGACATATTTTTGCTGGCAATGGGTATTATTTTGTAACTTTCAATTAGGTTTTGCATTTTTCTCGATGGCCTACTTCATTATTAATCTGGTAAAAATTTATTTGCCCATTATTGCACACTTTTTGGCTTGCTTATGGTTTAATTGGAATATGGCTCAGTATCAAGTTCTATTTGTTTAATCTACTTAAAATGATGGACTAGGGTATTTATCATTTTTGTAGTGGTGTCCTAGTGGTTACAAGTCTACTGAATTTTTCTTAACAATTTTGAAATTGTTTTCATAATTCTAATAATTGTCTTTCTAGTTTGATTAGTGCCTAATAAAACATTTCTCCTTGAATTTTTTCTAGACTAGGGTTCCCTTTATTTTTCCTAGGTTCTCTATTACTTAAGTGGACTAGGAAAAATATTTGCATTCACTGTTCATAATTTTCCAATGCCTTTCTCATTTTCATAAGTTTTGGGCAAACATGGCTTTTACTAAATAACCTTGTTTAAATCTTCAATACTAGGGTGCTTACTATTTTTAAACAGTGCCTAAGTGGGGTTTACACTTCTACAAATTTTCTTAAGTTCAGCACAGAAGCATAACTAATTTTTTTTATTTTAATATGGTTTGGTTAGTTTCCTTAATTAATTCCAAACTCTAAAATTTAAAACAAAAAGCACAGAGTTCACTATTTTTATATGACAGTTCATAATATTTTGAGTCTAGTAAAATTGGTTTGACTAGATTTGGCTAAATATTTCTCAAGATATAAATTTTCTAATTTCTCTGCTGAATTTAAAAAGATTAATTAGAAATGGATAAAGGAAAAATGGTTTTGCACTCAGGTCCCTGGCGAAAGGTTTTAAACGTATTACAGACAGGTCCTCGGTTCACTATTCATCTGGGTCTATGACTCTGCAGAAAACCCCCTAGGGTTTCCCGAAATCGAACCCACGATCCTTCCCCTAATGGAATAGTGACCGCGGTGGAGGAAAAGGGCGAAGGGGCTTACCGGCGGCGAGGTTGCTCCGGTGAGGGGTCGGGCGAGGTCGGGTAGTCTCTAGCGATCACGTCGAGGTGCGGATCGCTGGTGATGATGGTCGGAGTAGGTCGGTCCACACGCGCAGGCGGGGGAGCTCGTCGGCGGCGAGGAATCCGGCCTAACGAGGGCGCGATAGATCAATTAAATGGGTCAGGGAGCTTCACCAGAGGTCAAGGAAGATGTGAGTGCGAAGAATTTGAGAATGGCTCACCAGATTGCTCGGTCTACGTGCGGCCGCGGGCGACCGAAGTCCAGCGAAGGCGATCTTGGGTCTCCGGTGAGGTTCTGCCGGGTCTGAGAGCTTGGAAAGCTTTATGGGCCACTTGCGAAGCTAACCGAGGGATAGGCACGGCTTGGACGCGGCTGGAGCGAGCTGGCCGTGGTGGCCGAGGCTTGGGCAGTGATGGCAGGCAGAGGAAAGTGTCACACCCGGCTTTAAGGAACAAAGCCAGGTGTATCTCATACATGCGCCAAGAAGACAACATGATAATAACAGAGTGTATAGAGATAAATGTCACAATAACATCAGAGTATTTATTACATAGCGGAAGTCTTATTACAAAATAAAAGATAAATATAAAAGGAACTAAGGATCATCCTTGGCGCAAGAGTCAACTGGGGAAACACCACCTAGATCAGATCAAACTCCTCGCTTTGTGGCTCCTCCTGAACCACATGTTCTTCTCCAGTGGGGGGTGTGAGACAGCAAGGGTGAGCTCACACATGATCATAGCTCAACAAGTTGTGGGGAACTAGTGGGCATGAACTCACCAAAGGTGGGAGTTCATGTGATATGTAAGGCTAATCAATGACAGGGGGTTAAAGCTGAGCATTGCTTTTAAGTAGTTGGTCAAAATTTTATTAGCAGTTACTAAATGTAAGTAAATACCAAACCTTAAGTAAAGTAAGAGAACAAAATTAATACATAATCCCATGCAATGCAAATGAAAAATTAAATTTAAGTTCCATAAATTATTCATCGGAGAGTCCTGTGCTGCTCATGACCGTGAGCTCGGCTAGTATACCAGTTTTACACTCTGCAGAGGTTGTACCCTGTACCCACAAGTCGTGTATCCCATGTCGCCAGGGTTAGCTAGACCCTTAGACACTACCGAGGTGAATGGCTATGGATCCACTAGCTTCTGAAAACCTGCTACAGTTTATGGGAAGAGCACTTGCAAGCCCCGTCTGACCGCCATCGCAGCAAAATCAACTCGAGAACCTCCTTGCATGCAATCCCCTACTGCCCTTGCCCCTTTCGGGTAAGGTAGTCTTCCACTAGCTTTCCTAGTTAGTTGGCCAAGGGTATCCCATTAAACCCTTGTGGTGGCACATGTTTCTCAAGTTAAGCTCTATGTTCCAATTAACATTAATGATCTTGACATGAGCATAAATAGAATAACAAAATAATTGAAACATGGATATAATAAAATATTATCCCAAAACCATGTAAAGCGATAACAACACTACCCAAGTGATTCAGGGATAACAAGGTAAAGAGATAAACAATCTAGGGTGACCTATCGGGTCTCATCAAAATTAAGCCTATCCATGGTAAATGATTATAAAGAACATTATTGGTTAACAAAAGTGGTCAAGGGCACAACTTGCCTTAAATGAGCTCCTGCTCAGCTACTTCTATCTGCTGGTCACCAGGATCCTCAGTCACAGGTTCTTCTACTCGCCACAATACAAACAAGCACAGTATATAAGGAAAATTAACATCACACCAAACATATAAACAAAATACATAATAATAATCTACACATTAAAATAAAATCCTATGAATAGGAATCATAATTTTTGGAGTTATAGATTTTGAGATATGAATTTTTGAAGGCTTTATGTGCTTAAAATAGGATTAAATGAGAAATTATTTTTCTTACTCTTTTCATGACAAAACAGAGACTCTAAATGACAGATAATAATATTACAAAATTTTAGAAATTGGAATGGGTCAATTTGGACTAAAAATAGATTTTCTGCAAATTAAACAAGTTTCTGCAATTAATTTAATACTAAAAATCTATTTCTAAATTCATTTCTCTGATTTTTCTTATTCTCTGGACTGGGTCTCAAATCCTGGAAAGTCCAGGGGTCTCGGGGTAATATTTCTAAGAGACAAGGAACACTCGTAATTGGACTGCAGGTTGATTTCTTGTTTACCAGAGGGCTCTTTAGCAAATGTGTTGGCCGAAGGGGTACGTAGAGATCCTGGCTGTTGGATTAGCGATTAACTGCGGGGATTAAATCCATTTATTTGTCAAACCGGTATCTACTGGTGACCACTAGATCCAAAATCAACGGCCATGATTCAAAATCTCCTAGATCTAATCCTAGCCACAGGTTCTAGTGTCTTCTCCTATCCCGAACACCCCAGGCGGTGGGGCTGGCCCCACGGCCGTGCAGCCCAGCGAGGTACCCTGCCAAGCGATTCAACGCACTAGAGCCCAACCCGAAAAGTGCTACACAACACAAAGTTCATGGTGAAACAAAGGGTAGGACCTTACTTGCAAACGTGTAGCATGGTGCCCCGGCGTCGTGCATGGTGGCTCGGCGGTGAAGGAGGACCTTCAGAGAAGAATTCCGGCGACTCTAACCAAGCTCAGGATGTTCATGCCCTCACACAGCGTGCCCCAGCGATGCACCCTGGCCACCCTGAGACTTTAAACAGCAGTCATCGATCTGATCGATGATGGCGGCTCCTGCTGGCTTCCCATTGGTTTCCGCCCGTGCACGAGATTGTGGCCGAGACTTGGGATTTCAGGTCTACTCTATCGCTTTTATATCCTGGGCAGAGGCTATAACAGCCCAGGAGATTCTGGTGTGGGGTTTGTTATGATCGCGTCATGGTTTGTTGGAGATAATCACGCTGGATTTCTGGTTGGTGGCGCTCTGTTAATGTGTGGAGGAGCTACTACTTACGAAGCTGGTCCACACAGCAGCGGAACACCTGAGCGCACTGACTTCTCCTTGGCTTGCATGCCTTGCATGTCATGATAACCTCATGCGCGGCAAGAAACTAAAAAATGGGACGGACGTGTGGGGAGGCAAATATGGTCTACGGTCGAGTGAGCCCAAGAGAATATTCATTCTTTTTTTCTATTCCAATTTCATATTTCAAAACTGGTTATTTTTTTAATTTAGGTTAAATGCACATATAGAAATCCAGTATGATGCAAGGTTAAATTTTATCTTAATTATGTATTATAGTTACTTAAATAAATACTTTTAGATGCATAAACCACAAAGAATAATTTCCTCAAATAATAAGTTGAGGATCTTTATTTTTTTTTTTGCTCACATAATATTTTCTTTCCTTCCTTTTCTAAATTCTAGGATTTCTTTTATATTCTAAATTCGACTTGGGACTTTAATATTTTATTTTCATGTTATTTCTTATATGGTCACAAGATGCACACAAAAATGAAAAACCAGCATGATGCATATTTTAGTGGCATATATTTTATTAATTATTTGTTTTTAAGTATGGTGTTCACATGAGATGGTACAAAAAGGTCTAACCCACACATATAAATAAAGGAAATAAAATTTTTTCTTCTCCTTTTATATTCTCTATTACAAATTGAGTATTACAAATCCTACCCCTCTTAAAAAGAATCTCGTCCTCGAGATTTAGGAAGGACTAGAAAAAAGATGGGAAAAGTCTATGCGAAGCTCTTCTTCTCTCTCCCAAGTAGCCTCATCTTCTCCATGATGACTCCATTACACTTTACACATCTTTATCACCTTATTCCTTGTAACTCGAGTCAAAGTGTCAAGAATCTTAATAGGATACTCCATGTAAGTCAGATCACCCTGAATACTGAGCTCCTCCATTGGTAATTGTTCCTCAGGGACACGGAGACACTTCTTAATTTGAGACACAAGGAATATATTATGCACATCAGATAGATTATCAGGTAGCTCGAGTTGATAGGCCATCTCTCCAACTCGCCTAAAAACTCTGAATGGTCCAATAAAGCGAGGGGACAATTTGCCCTTAACTTTAAATCTCCTCATTCCACGAAGTGGTGACACCTTGAGGTACACATAATCTCCTTCCTCAAATTCCAGTGGTCTTCTTCTATTATCCGCATAGCTCTTTTGTCTGGTCTGAGCTACCCTCAAATTCTCTCGAATTATACGAACTTGTTCTTCTGCCTCTTGAATAAGTTCAGGTCCAAAGAACGGTCTTCCTCCAGTCTGGTCCTAATATAGAGGAGTCCTGCACTTCTTGCCATATAGAGCCTCGAACGGTGACATCTTCAGACTGGCCTGGTAACTATTATTATATGAGAACTCAGCATAAGGTAGACTTTTGTCCCAACTACTACCATGCTGAAGGGCACAAGCTTTCAACACGTCCTCCAATACTTGATTAGTCCTTTCAGTCTGTCCATCAGTCTGAGGATGTTAGGCCAAACTAAATTCAACTTTGTATCCATATTCTCATGAAAACTTTTCCAAAATCTGGAGGTAAACTGTGATCCTCTATCCAAAATGATCTTCTTCAGTACTCCGTGTAGAGACACAATCCAAGCCATATATACTCTGCCAATTAAGATCCCTTATAAGTAGTCTTGACTCGAATGAAATGAGCCACTTTAGTCAATCTATCCACAATCACCCATATAACATCATATCATTTCTGGGTGCGAGGCAATCCAGTAATGAAGTCCATACCAATATCTTCCCACTTCCATTTGGGTATCTTTAATGGGTATAATAGTCTAGCTGGTCTCTGGTGTTCAGCCTTAACTCTTTGACACACATCGCACATAGCCACATGTGCAACCACATCTCTCCTCAATCCATACCACCAGTATTTCTGCTTCAAATCCAGATACATCTTAGTGATCCCAGGATTAATAGAATAATCTGAGTCATGGCCTTCCTTCAGTATAGTCTCACGAAGGCTATCAATCTTAGGAACTCATATCCGATCCTTGAACCATATTGTGCCTTGCTCATCTTCCGTGAATTCCGGACCTCGACCTTCAGTAATCAGATCCTTAATCTCTTGTATTTTAGCATCATCAATCTGTCCTTTGTGGATTTCTTGCTCCAAGGTAGATTCCACATCAATAGTAACTCCTTCAGTGTGAGCAACTATCCCTAGGTTAAGTCTCTTGAAATCCTCAACAATCTCATCGGGTAGCTGGGCAACAACACCTGAATGAACATGCTCCTTTCGACTCAAGGCATCTGCAACCAAATTTTCCTTGCCCGGGTGATAGTGAATCTCCAAATCATAATCCTTAATAAGCTCCAACCAACGGCGTTGCCTAAGGTTGAGATCCTTCTGTGTGAATATATACTTCAAACTCTTATGATCCGTGTACACTTGGCACTTAGTCCCCATAATATAATGTCTCCAAATCTTAAGCGCATGCACAACGACTACCAGTTCTAAGTCATGTGTGGGGTAGTTCGATTCATGTTTCCTCAACTGACGAGACGTGTAGGCGATCACATGTCCTTCTTGCATGAGCACAAATCCCAAGCCTTGGCCACATGCATCACAATAAATGTCAAATCCCTTCTGTAGTTCTGGCATAACCAACACCGGTGGTGACATCAACCTTTTCTTTAATTCATCAAAGTTGTCTTGGCACTTCTCATCCCACTTGAACTCTCTTCCCTTCTCCAGAAGCGAGGTCATGGGCCTAGCAATCTTACAAAATCCTTCAATAAATCTCCGATAATATCCTGCAAGTCCCAAGAAACTCCGGACCTCAGTAACTATAGTGGGTATGCTCCACACCACTATCTCCTTGACTTTAGCAGGATCCACTGCTATTCCTCCATTAGAAATGATATGTCCAAGGAATGGCACCTTGTCAATCCAGAACTCACATTTACTGAACTTGGCGTAGAGTTGATTATCTCGTAGGTTCTGTAGCACCCATCTCAGATGTTCCTCATGATCACTATCACTCTTGGAATAAATAAGAATATCGTCGATGAATTGTGACACCCCAGTGTCACTTAGGGTTCTTCCTTAAGCTAACCCCAACCCATGATCACATGCAATCTCAATGAAAGGATAAACATTAAAAATGAGAACAAAGAATTATGTTGAAGTCTACTTAAACCCTCCTTAAAGTTATCATGAATTCTAAGGAAGGAAAACTCTTAAACCCTAGTTAATCCTAAGTGAACCATTTAAGCATAAAGGGTAAATGGGAGAAACCCATGGGAGAAAAATACAAATTTTGGAGAAAACCAAATTACAAAGTTTTAGTTCACTGATTAACTAACAAAGCATAGTAAGGAAGTTTTGCCTTTTGAACTTTTTAAAATCCCCAAAACAGCCCCTAAACTAATGCACTTGGGGGAAATTCAGAAATTCAGAAATCTGAATTTCAGCCCCCTCCCAAAGATCAATCTTGTTCTCTATTTTTCAAAACTCAAATCAAGCAAGTCCAAACATCAAAGTTGTGCCAAATTCCCTTGAACACGCCCCGGAAAAGTTTGAACTGAAACCAATTTCATTTGACACGGTTTTGGCGCAGTTTTACCTCGGGACTCACCTTGTGACACTACCACCTTTGTGACACGACAACTCTCTGTACACTGCCCCAAACCGCTCGACTTCCACACACAAACGACAAAGCTCTGTCGGGGGATCAAATCTTGTGCAGCGATCATGCCCAAATTCGCGAAGATCTTCAACCTATGGGCGCTTGAACTCGGGCAGAAGCAAAAAGCCACGTGTTCGATCGCTTGCCTGACCGGCCGAGCGCGGACTGGCCGCGGCAGCGCACGCCCCGCGCGTGGTCGCCCCGCCCTGCGCGCCTGTGCTGTGCCCTCGCCTATAAATGCGTCCAAGAGGCCTTAGCCGTTGGCACCGCACACCCCGAGCCTCGCCCGAGCCAGAGATCACCGGAGTTCGCCGTGAAAAGCGAGCACCACCGCCCGCCATCCCTGCCCAGGCTCGGCCATCGTGGCCACCCCTTTCTGTTGAACTCCAGCCTCGCCCTAGCCCCTGGATCGCTTCCCAGTGAAGCCGTGAAGCTTCTCCAAGCATGAGCCGAGGCATTGCCTCACCGGAGAAGCAGTTTCACCCTCGCCGGACTTCGATCTTCCGCCGCCGCGAGTGGACCGAGCTAACCAGTGAGTCTCCGTCTAATTCCTTGCACCCACATCTTCCCTAGCATCCCGTGAAGCTCTCTGACCCGTTCAATTGAACTATCGCGTCGTGAGTAGGCCGGACTCCTCGCCGCCGACGAGCATCTCCGCCTGCGCACGTGGACCGGCCGACTCCGACCATCCCCGACGGCGACCCGCACATCGCTGTGATCCCCGAGACCTCCCCTACGTCCTCGACCACCTCACCGGAGCAATCTCTCCGCCGGTAAGCCCCTCCGCCCTTTCTTCCGCCGTGGTTACTGTTTAAGTTGGGAGAAGGACCTCGGGTTAGGATTAGAAGAACCCGGGGGGTTTTCTGCAATGTCAGTGACTCATGTGAATAGTATCCCAGGGACTGATCCGTGAGGAAAACTTAAAACACCCGCCAGGGACCCCAGTGCAAAGTAATTTTCCATTTAATCAATTATGTTAATCTTTTTAAATAACCAGAGAACTTAGAAAATCCATAACTTGATGAATTCTTAATCAAAAGTTGTCAAACTAATTTTGCTAGATCCAAAATATTATGAACTATCATTTAAAAATAATAAACCCTATGCTTTCTGTTCTAATTTTTAGAGTTTAAAATTAAAAACAGAAACTGACCAAACCATGTTTAATTAAGGAAAATTAGTTTTGCTTCTGTGCTGAACCTAAGAAAATTTGTAGGTATTCAAACCTCATCTAGACACTATTTAAAAATAGTAGGAACCCCGGTATTGAAAAAATATAGTGTAGATATCCATTTAAAGCTATTTTGCCCAAAACTTAGGAAAATCAGAAAGGCATTAGAAATTAATGAACAGTGAGTGAAATTATTTTTCCTAGTTTGCTTAAGTAACAGAGAACCTAGGAAAAATAAAGGGATCTTTAGTCCAGATCATTTTTAAAGTAAAATGTTTTATTTAGCATTATTCCAACTAGAAATCAATTATTAGAATTACAAAACCAGACCCAAAATTGATAATAAAAATCCAGTGGACTTATAACCACCAGAACCCCACTGCAAAAATAATGAACACCTCAGCCCATCATTTTAGTAGGGTAAACAAATATAATATTATAATGAGGCATTTTCTAAATAAATCATGAATAACCCATAATAATGCAATAATAGGCAACCAAAATTTTGCTAAGTCAATGATGAGATAAGCCACCAGAGAAAAATGCAAACCCATTAAAAAGATGTAAAATAATACCTATTGCCCATATTTTATAAGAAAAGCCATTTAATCCAATTAATACATACCACCCCTTCCCTTAAGCAAAAAGATGCCAAACTTCAGAATGATTGCTCTTGTGCAAAATAGAAGCTAAGAAAAATCAGAAATTTGTTGTTTGATATTTTTCAAATATAGTGGTAGTAGAAAGCACCCCTTTGGCAAGAACCTTGAGAAAACCCTAGTAAAATAACTAATAGGTATTAATGACTAGAAATTTGTGTCAAGTCATGTTATAGCACCTAAAATCCAGCAAAAATAAGTTTTAGAGAATGACCTACTGTTAACTAATAGTTGTAGTTCAAAGCACCCCTTCTGCCCTAAAACTTGGTAATTTTGTCCAGAGAAAACTATTCACTTTCTGATTCCCAAATTTTGAGACAGAGAATTGTACACCAGTAATAAGCCACTGTAATTTTTAAAGGATTTTTGGAATTTTATTAAAGCAACTTGTAGTTCAAACCCACTCCAAAAACTTAAAGAGAATAAAGAAAAAGAAAGAAGAAATAAACCTCACTCCAATAAGTCCAACTTGAATTCTTGTCAAAACTCACTAAGGCTTAAAAAGAATTCAGTGGAACCCCAAAATAAAACCTACCACTTACCTTAGCTATGTTTGACCCAATTTACCAAGTATACCACCCAAATCTCTCACATAAGTAAGGTTTAACTCTATCTAACTCAAGTAGATCATGAAGTTGAGATTTCTAAAGCACATATCATATCATGCATATATCTTACGCATTGCATTCATTAGATTGTAATCTCGCCGACGGAGAGTACGTGCTCATCCCCGAGCAAGGAACTGTCCAAGAGGAGGACCAGGAGCAAGCTTCCGAGGCTGCTATCGAGGATCTCCCTGCAGCCCCAGCTATTGAAGGCAAGCCCCGGTTTATATGCATAACCATATTAATATATGCTACTTTACTACACTTAATGCTTGTAGGATTGTAATGTGCACTTAAGTGTAGAAGTTGCTTGAAACCTCTAGTTGCATGAACTTAGGATTCCTTTTGAGATGAATACTAGTATGCTAGGTCGAGTAGCTGCTTGCTAATCAGGATCTCGGTAGAAGTCGAGTGATTTTTCTAGCACTCGTGCGAGGTCAGGAATTGATTGTATTCATCTTGATAATGGGATCTATCTTAGTGTATGGACTTGGATCCAGGGAGGATGCCTTGACCATGAGACGGGAAAAAGGAATTAAGGATTAATGTGTGGATACCTGAGTCAAGCTTTTGAACGTACTAAGCACATGCCGGGAAAAATGGTAACCGGTAAACCTATTACCTGAGTGAAGCCGGGTGCGGACTTTATCCCTCATGCGACCTGAGACTGGGTCTCCCATGCTAGCTATGGTGGGTACAAGTGCGGTCACAGCACGGCGGCAGCCGGGGTCAGTGGAGCATTGTATGCCAAGGCGGTGAGTCCTGGAAGCGAACGGGGAATCGATGGGGACGGTTGTCATGTGTGGGGTCGGAGTACCCTGACATGCCGTGTGTTTAGGTTTACCTTGCAAGGTTAAAACTCAATTCGAATCGTCTGCTTCTCGCAGCTAATGAGACTGCATGACCCCTTGTACTACATCGAGTAAGAAGTGAAATGAGGTTACATGAGACAATTTGTTGATTGAACTAAATGCTTGTTACCATGTATGCTTAGAAGGAGCAAACCTAGCTAAAATAATGATACTAGAATCTGAAAATCTAAGAATTGATTTTAGAAACAGCTAGTGCTTTTGGCAAACCAAACCCCTCAGCCAAACAGCTGCATAGTCTAGAGGTAGAGGAGTAGACTCCTCACACCGGGTAAGTCTAGCTGAGTATTAGTATACTCAGCCTTGCTTGTGGCATAATTTTTGCAGGTACGCTTCAGGGTATGGTTGATGGTGTGACTTGGCCTGCCACCCTGCCACCGGGTTGGACGGTCGAGTGGGATGTTGCTCCGGCAGGAGAGGAGCATGAGGAGTAGTGGGCTAGGCCTTGCCCATTTCCTCATTACCGACGACATCGATTATCCGCTGCATTTTATTTTGTGAACTCTTATTTGCTACTCAAAAACTCCGATTATGTAATAATTCAACACTTAATTTGAGGTTTCCTGTTTTATTGTATTTCTTCTGTGACTCACCTTCGAGTGAGATTGTGGAATTTGATCCTGGTTAAGTGGCTCTATCAGACTAGATCTGAAGGACTGACGGGTTATTCCGATTTAAGTGTGTTGCGGCCCCTGAGGCGTGACTTAGGCACTTAAGCTGGAATAATTTGGGTGGTTCTGCCACATGAATACTACGACGAATCTGTCCAAATACTCCATAAACACCTAATTCTTCAGATCCATAAAGTAGCTGGTGCATTAGTTAGTCCAAATGACATAACCATGAACTCATATAAACCATATCGGGTCAAAAATCCGTCTTGGGAATATCCGATGGCCTAATCTTCATTTGATGGTAACCCGATCGGAGATCAGTCTTCGAGAATACCCTTGCACCTCTCATCCGATCAAATAAATCCTCAACGCGGGGCAACGAATACTTGTTCTTCATGATAACATCATTAAGGGACCTATAATCCACACACATCCTTTGCGATCCATCTTTCTTCTATACAAATAGAACTGGCACTCCCCAAAGTGAAGAATTCGAATGAATGTACCCAGCCTCTTGTAATTCCATTAATTGCTTCTTAAGTTCCTTTAGTTCTTCTACGGACATCCTGTATGGCCGTTTGAAACTAGGGGCACACCTAGGTAAGGGATCAATGACAAACTCAACTTCCCTATATGCTAGCATCCCTGATAACTCTTCTGGGAAGACATCCGGAAAATCTCTAACCACACGGATGTTGACGCCAACAAACTTCCCATCTACTAAGAATGCTGCTAGTCTGGTGGCGGTAGTTACTGCAATTCCAACTTCAAATCTTTCTCCTTTGGAACTGGTGAGTTCTATGGTTCCTTTAGCACAGTGTATAAACTGTCCTTGCCTTTCTTAACCATGATATACCAAGGATCACGTCTATAGTGCTATCTTCTAACACTATAGGGGTAGCCCATCTGGGTTAGAAACATAGGGTAAGAAAGGAAGAATTGTAGACAAGGCTAGTAATTACGAGAAATGTTACCGCGGGGGATTTATTAGCTAAGTAGATTAGTGTGTCACCTACTAAAGCTAATTCATTACCTTATGGTGGTACATACTAAGATGTCCATCTATAATATCTCAATCAATCAAAGAAGCAAATCAGGCATTATCATCAGAACAATCAACCAACATTTTTAAATAGAGAAAATAGTTTTAATTTTGTCTTAGGTCCCCTATATCTTAAAAAGTTGATAATTGTAGGATTCCAAGGTGTGAAATCCATCTTGTCTTAGAGTAGAAGAGATAAGAGTAATCAGAGTGGAACAACAAAAGGTGAGACAGGATCAAGATAAGTTAAGTATAGAATGAATCAGAGTAATGTAAGTAGGTAAGGGTTTTGTCCATTTCTATCTAGGTTTCGTCCTACAGTCAACATTTCCTCTGATACCACTTCTGTCACACCCGGCTTTAAGGAACAAAGCCATGTGCATCTCATACATGTGCCAAGAAGACAACATATATAATAACAGAGTGTATAGAGATAAATGTCACAATAACATCAGAGTATTTATTACATAGCGGAAGTCTTATTACAAAATAAAAGATAAATATAAAACGAACTAAGGATCATCCTTGGCGCAAGAGTCAACTGGGGAAACGCCACGTAGATCAGATCAAACTCCTCGCTTTGTGGCTCCTCCTGAACCACATGTTCTTCTCCTGTGGGGGGGTGAGACAGCAAGGGTGAGCTCACACATGATCATAGCTCAACAAGTTGTGGGGAACCAGTGGGCATGAACTCACCAAAGGTGGGAGTTCATGTGATATGTAAGGCTAATCAATGACAGGGGGTTAAAGCTGAGCATTGCTTTTAAGTAGTTGGTCAAAATTTTATTAGCAGTTACTAAATGTAAGTAAATACCAAACCTTAAGTAAAGTAATAGAACAAAATTAATACATAATCTCATGCAATGCAAATGATAAATTAAATTTATGTTCCATAAATTAACCATCGGAGAGTCCTGAGCTGCTCATGACCGTGAGCTCGGTTAGTATACCAGTTTTACACTCTGCAGAGGTTATACCCTGTACCCACAAGTCGTGTATCCCATGTCGCCAGGGTTAGCTAGACCCTTAGACACTACCAAGGTGAATGGCTAGGGATCCACTACAAGGCCTTTACAAAGTTCCACTAGCTTCCGAAACCCGCTACAGTTTATGGGAAGAGCACTTGCAAGAATCCCCCGTCTGACCGCCATCGCAGCAAAATCAACCCGAGAACCTCCTTGCATGCAATCCCCTACTGCCCTTGCCCCTTTTGGGTAAGGTAGTCTTCCACTATCTTTCCTAGTTAGTTGGCCAAGGGCGTCCCATTAAACCCTTGTGTTGGCACGTGTTTCTCAAGTTAAGCTCCATGTTCCAATTAACATTAATGATCTTGACATGAACATAAATAGAATAACAAAATAATTGAAACATGGATATAATAAAATATTATCCCAAAACCATGTAAAGCAATAGCAACACGACCCATGTGATTCAGGGATAACAAGGTAAAGAGATAAACAATCTAGGGTGACCTATCGGGTCCCATCAAAATTAAGCCTATGCATGGTAAATGATTATAAAGAACATTATTGGTTAACAAAAGTGGTCAAGGGCACAACTTGCCTTCAATGAGCTCCTGCTCAGCTACTTCTATCTTCTGGTCACCAGGATCCTCAGTCACAGGTTGTTCTACTCGCCACAATAAAAACAAGCACAATATATAGGAAAAATTAACATCACACCAAACATATAAACAAAATACATAATTGTCCGTTTGTTTGATTGGAATTGGGTTGAATTGGAATTTAATTCTTGGGTGGGCCTGTTTGGCAAGTTATAGAATTGGAAACTAACTTTCCATCGATTTCTTGGGCTGGAATCAGAAGCCTGCAAAACTTTCCTACCCTAAAACGAGGAAACAAATTCCTCTCCTCGACCCGCCGTCTAGAGCTGCGCTACACGCCCGCGTCGCCTCCTCCTCGGACTTTCCCGTCCCCGAGCTGCATCGGCTGCATCTGTGATTCCTGCGGTGGACGGAAGAGCTGCATCGGCTGTTCGTCGAGGCCTTCTTCTCCGATCCAGAAAAAGGTACAAGCATGTTCACCGTTCGTCCCATCCATGTCCATGCTGCGCGACGCGAGTGACCCATAGCCTGCGGCCGTACGCGCGCGGCGTCGCCTGACTGGTGAACGAATCAAGAGCGGGACCGGGGGGCGGTGAGTGGTGCCGGGATCAGCCGCGGCAGCAGGACAGGGCATCGGTTCCTCCTGTCCCCTGCTCATGTGCCCTCTGCATCTGTGTGTCGTCTCTTCCGCGCGCGCGTCAACGGGCCGCCGGCAGGGTACCACCCGGCCACCACCACCCCGATCCCTGACGCCCCATGCGTGCGGCTTGTTCTTCCCTGTAGGACTTCTGCTATAGTTAAGAAAGTACCGCAACAGCACTCCACAACTGCAGACACATGTGACTCGCATCCCGCAACAGCAAGCTTCTATGGAGCTTATTTCATTCTTAATTATTATTTGCAGCCCAAGCATTTATTTTTCCTACTGCTGAATTTATCAATAGCACTGCACATGTTCACGTAACACTTTGAAGATAATAATAAGAGTAAGAAAGGCAGTAATAGTGAATGATAGAACTCCAGATCTAGTTTGCACAACAGTTCATGTTGTAATAGAGATTATATTGATGTTGTCTTTTCAATACCAAGACGGCATGAATCAGGTTCATTATAACTGTATAACATCAGGCTTACCAGCAAAGTTTGACCACAACTATCCCAGAAAACAAGAAATGGAGAAACACAACCGAAGTGATTGTTAGAGCAGCATGTGAGGCACTCCCTCCACGTTTCTTTCAAACAGTTGTGTCATATTCCACATTTCTTTGCCAGTACATTATTGAGCCTTGAGTTTATCCATGTTTCTTTCAAATAGTTGTGCATTCAATCTTACAAACTGTATATACATGTTTGTTCAAGTGTGCTTATGATGTATGGTTTATCTGTTGTAGATGCCTCACAACAACTTAGAATTGGTTAGAACAAATTTGGGGGAAATGAGAACCGAGTTGTGGTTGGGTTAATTGAACTGTTGTTGGGTGTGTTGATGTTGCTGTCTTAGTTTATGTTGGGTGAATTGAACATCACATTGAGTAGCAAGTAATGTGTTCCAATGATATGTAGCCATTTGAGACAAATCTGCATTATTATTACTATTCTCGTGATGCATGCTGCTTGATAAATTGTAGGGTGAAAACTTGTCTCTAATCTATTGCACATGTATATGACTCATCAAGACTCATGTGCACACAAGAAACATGTGTATTTTGTCGTGTACAAGTTGATGTGGTTACTTCCCTCCAAATATGTAAATTCCATATATAACTATCCAAACAGGATATTGAATTTGATTCATGGAAAAGAATTCCATTAGCATCCAAACAAAAAAATTGAATTGAATCAAATTCTAAGGAATTACTTTCTTTAGGAATCTAATATCTAGAATGTTATTCATGAAATGAGTTTCATTTCTTAGGAAACAAACGGGCCCTAATACTAAATCTACACATTAAAATAAAATCCTAGGAACAGGAATCATAATTTTTGGAGTTATAGATTTTGAGATATGAATTTCTGAAGGTTTTATGTGCTTAAAATAGGGTTAAATGAGAAATTATTTTTCTTACTCTTTTCATGACAAAACAGAGACTCTAAATGACATAATAATATTACAAAATTTTAGAAATTGGAATGAGTCAATTTGGACTAAAAATGGATTTTCTACAAATTAAACAAGTTTCTGCAATTAAATTAATACTAAAAATCTATTTCTAAATTCATTTCTCTGATTTTTCTTATTCTCAGGACTGGGCCTCAAATCCTGGAAAGTCCAGGGGTCTCAGGGTAATATTTCTAAGACACAAGGAACACTGCTAGTTGGACTGCAGGTTGATTTCTTGTTTACAAGAGGGCTCTTTAGCAAATGTGTTGGCCGAAGGGGTACGCAGAGATCCTGGCCGTTGGATTAGCGATTCACTGCGGGGATTAAATCCATTTATTTTTCGAACCGGTATCTACTGGTGACCACTAGATCCAAAATCAACGGCCATGATTCAAAATCTCCCTGATCTAATCCTAGCCATAGGTTCTACATCTGACGGCTGGCGTGTCTTCTCCTATCCCGAGCACCCCAGGCGGTGGGGCTGGCCCCACGGCCGTGCAGCCCGGTGAGCTACCCTGCCTAGCGATTCAACGCACTAGAGCCCGACCCGAAAGGTGCTACACAACACTAAGTTCATGGTGAAACAAAGGGTAGGACCTTACTTGCAAACGTGCAGCATGGTGCCCCGGCGTCGTGCATGGTGGCTCGGCGGTGAAGGAGGACCTTTAGAGAAGAATTTCGATGGCTCAAACCAAGCTCAGGATGTTCACGCCCTCACACAGCGTGCCCCAGCGATGCACCCTGGCCACCTTGGGACTTTAAACAGCAGTCATCGATCTGATCGACGATGGCGGCTCCTGCTGGCTTCCCCATTGGTTTCCGCCCATGCACGAGATTGTGGCCGAGACTTGGGATTTCAGGTCTACTCTATCGCTTTTATATCCTGGGCAGAGGCTATAACAGTCGAGGAGATTCTCGTGTGGGGTTTGTTATGATCGCGTCATGGTTTGTTGGAGATAATCACGCTGGATTTCTGGTTGGCGGCACTCTGTTAAGGTGTGGAGTAGCTGCTACTTACGAAGCTGGACCACACAGCAGTGGAACACCTGAGCGCACAGACTTCCTGTTGGCTTGCATGCCTTGCATGTCATGATAACCTCATGTGCGGCAAGAAACTAAAAAAATGCGACGGACGTGTGGGGAGGCAAATATGGTCTACGGTCGAGTGAGCCCAAGAGAATATTCATTCTTTTCTTTTTTTTCTATTCCAATTTCATATTCCAAAACTGGTTATTTTTTAATCTAGGTTAAATGCACATATAGAAATCCAGTATGATGCAAGGTTAAAATTTATCTTAATTATGTATTATAGTTACTTAAATAAATACTTTTAGATGCATAAACCACAAAGAATAATTTCCTCAAATAATAAGTTGAGGATCTTTATTTTTTTTGCTCACATAATATTTTCTTTCCTTCCTTTTCTAAATTCTAGGATTTCTTTTTTATTCTAAATTCGACTTGGGACTTTAATATTTTCTTTTCATGTGATTTTTTATATGGTCACAAGATGCACACAAAAATGAAAAACCAGCATGATGCATATTTTAGTGGCATATATTTTATTAATTATTTGTTTTTAATATGGTGTTCACATGAGATGGTACAAAAAGGTCTAACCCACACATATAAATAAAGGAAATAAAATTTTCTTCTCCTTTTATATTCTCTATTACAAATTGGGTATTACAGAAAGCTCGCCGGAGCTAAGGGAGGTGTGTTTGGCCAGCGAGGGTGAGCGCGGAGTGAGGTGAGGCGCGCCCGGGATGATTTTAAAGGCACGGGCGAGCACGACCGAGGGGAGGCTCTGACAAGCGCTCGGGGTGTGCGTGGGCGAGCGCCAGTGCGCGCTCTAGCGTCTGGCACACCGTCGAGCACGAGGCAGCGCAGACAGAGGTCGTGTTCAAGCGCGGATTGGCTCCAAATCTTTGAGATAGCCATGATCCTGTTGAGAGATCTCTTCTCCTAACATTCCTTTGTCGTTTGTGCGTGGAGGCTTGTAGGTTTTGTTGACTGGATCAAGAGATATGGAGGGTGAAGTTGGGTTTGTCTCACTGCCGAACACAGAGAGAAGATCCCGAGTTTGACGTGTCCAGGGCACACGTCCCAATGCCATCTTCTGGTATGAGGTAGAGGGGTTAGTTAGACACATTTTTGTCAATGGGAGCTTAGAGTTTTGAGATAGAGATCAAGGTGAACGCGCTCGGTTTTGGTTCAAAGGCTGAAAATTCAGAAATCTGAATTTCAGATTTCCCCATTAAACCTCCACTTGAATGGCTTGCTTGGAGTTTTTAACAAACTATTTTGGCCAAACTTTTATAATATTTATTGTAGCTTAGTTAGTGTATTTCAATTTTTATAATTGGCCTATGCCATGATTTCATGTTTTTCATGGTCTTTAATCCCTTTTCTTCCTTTCTACTTAAGTGGCTTATTTAGGGTTGGTATTAGGGTTTCAACATTTTTCCCCTTTTTGAAAACCTCATTTGTTTTAGACATGATTCTTTATATGTAAACTTAGTAGGTCTTTTATTTTTAAGTTGATTTGGTGCTTCTTGCTCAATTTGGCTTACATGAAAGGATGGCACTAGAATTAGCATTGAGAAGAACCCTAGGTGACACTGGGGTGTCACAAGTTCAGGGACAACTTCCATCGCTACCATGTGCCCGAAGGACTGATGATAGTGAGGAAGGAGGAGTTTCTCACCCTGAAGCAAGGTCCCCTGTCCGTCAGTGAGTACAGGGACAAGTTTCTGCAGCTGTCACGTTATGCCCCAGAAGACGTCAACACAGATGCCAAGCGGCAGTACAGCTTTCTGAGAGGATTGGATGATCCCCTCCACTATCAGCTAATGAACCACACCTTCCCTACCTTCCAACATTTGATAGACAGAGCAATCATGACTGAAAGGAAGCATCAGGAGATGGAGGATAGGAAGCGCAAGATTGGTGGACCTCAGGTTGGGAGTAGAAGTCGTCCTCGCTACTCAGGCAACTCGCCACAGCAATTCAAGCGAGGTCACCAGCACTAGCACCAGCATTAGCTTCAGCACCAGCACCAGTATCAGCGTCAGCACCAGCACCAGTACCAGAGGTAGTTTCCTCAGCAACAGTAGCAGCAGTACCGTCACAACACCCAGCAAGGAGGAAATCAATACCAACGTCAGAACAACAAGGCAGCTCGTCTTCCTGCCCCCGCAACCAACCAGAATGGCCAAGCAGCCCCAGCACAAGTAGGAGGTCATGCATGCTTCTACTGTGGGGAACAAAATCACTGGGCGAAGAATTGTCCAAAGAAAGCAGCCCAGCAACCACCAGCAGAAAATGCCCCAGCAAGACAAGGAGCACCACAGCAAGCACCAGGAGTCCGTGGTCAGGCCTACAACCGTGGAAAGGTGAACCACCTGGAGGCTGAAGCAATCCAGGATGCTCAGCACGTGGCAGTAGGTATGTTTCCAGTCGAATCCTACCCAGCAAAAGTATTATTTGATACTGGTGCCACACATTCTTTTGTTTCTGTATCTTGGGTAGAATCACATAACATCCCCATAGAGCCAATGATCCAACCTTTGAGAGTTAATTCAGTTGGGGGAAAAGTTTAGTCCGATAGGATTTGTCCTAATCTAAGGATTGAAATAAGGGGGATAGCCTTCCCTGCTAGCCTAGTAGTAATGGGAACTCAAGTGTTAGATGTCATCCTAGGGATGAATTGGCTACACAGAAATCAAGCCACTGTCAGTTGTGACAAGAGGACAGTTAAGTTGGTGTCCCCATCCAGAAAGGAAGTAGTAACCAAGATGTAATTACTTGAACTAGAAGAAGGAGCCTGACACCATTTATCAGTAGATGACAAGGAGTCCAATCTGATTGAAACAATTAGGATTGTGTCAGAATTCCCCAATGTATTCCCTGAAGAGTTACCAGGCATGCCACCTGACAGAAAAGTTGAATTTGCCATAGAGCTTATCCAAGGCACCACCCCTATTTCCAAGAGAGCTTATCGAGTGTCTGGACCAGAGTTGGTGGAACTCAAGAAGCAGATTGATGAGTTGTTAGAGAAAGGTTACATCAGACCAAGTACCTCACCCTAGACAGCCACATTGTTATTTGTGGAGAAGAAGGATGGCACGAAGAGGATGTGCATCGATTACAGAGCTTTGAATGAAGTCACTGTAAAAAATAAGTACCCCCTGCCTCGAATTGAAGACTTAATTGATCAGTTGAGAGGAGCCAGTGTGTTCTTAAAGATAGATCTGAGGTCGGGCTACCATCAGCTCAGAATCCGACCTTCGGATATACCGAAGATAACATTCATCACCAAGTATGGACTATATGAGTTCATGGTTAAGTCATTTGGATTGACGAATGCGCCAGCTTACTTCATGTATCTGATGAAAAGTGTGTTCATGGACTACCTCGACAAGTTCGTAGTGGTGTTCATTGATGATATTCTTGTATATTCCCAGAATGAGCAAGAGCATGAGGAACATTTGAGGAAAGTACTTCAGAGGCTACGAGATTGCCAGTTGTATGCCAAGCTTAGCAAGTGTGAGTTTTGGATTAGCGAAGTTCTATTCTTGGGTCATATTATAAACCGAGATGGACTAGCTGTGGATCCAAAGAAGGTAGCAGTGATTCTGGACTGGAAAGCACCAAAAGATGTCCGAGGAATCAAGTGTTTCATTGGGATGACTGGTTATTATCGGCATTTCATTGAAGGTTTCTCCAAGATTGCCAGACCAATGACAGCCCTACTTGCAAAGAAGGTTGAGTTCAAGTGGACCCCAGCGTGCCAAGAATCATTTGAGATGTTGAAGCAGAAGTTGACAACATCACCGGTGTTGGTTCTGCCAGATGTTCACAAGCCATTCTTGGTGTATTGTGATGCTTCGTACATCGGACTGGGATGTGTGTTAATGCAGGAAGCGAAAGTAGTGGCATACTCGTCCCAGCAATTGAAAGTTCATGAGAAGAACTACCCCACTCATGACCTAGAACTAGTAGCAGTGGTTCATGCACTAAAGAGCTGGAGACATTATCTTTATGGGAAGAAGTGTGATATCTACACGGACCACAAGAGCCTCAAGTACATATTCACTCAGTCAGAGTAAAACATGAGGCAACGTAGATGCCTGGAATTGATCAAAGACTATGAGCTGGAGATTCATTATCACCCAGGCAAAGCAAATGTGGTTGTAGATGCTCTTAGCAGGAAGAGTCAAGTCAACATGTTGGCCGCTCACTCGATGTCGTTCAAGCTAGCGAAGGAATTCAAGAGGTTGAGTCTCGGATTTCTGAACAACACTCAAGGAGTGACAATTGAGCTAGAGCCCACTCTGGAGCAAGACATCAGAAAAGGTCAGAAGGATGATGAGAAGATCAACAAGTTCCGGCAGCTGATCATCGATAGGAAAGGTCCAGATTTCCGTGAAGATGCAGAAGGAGTGGTATGGTTCAAGGATAGGCTGTGTGTTCCCGACATCACCTCGATCCGGGAACTGATCCTCAAGGAAGCTCATGAGACAGCGTATTCTATACACCCTGGTAGTGAGAAAATGTACCAATACTTGAAGAAGAGATTCTGGTGGTATGGTATGAAAAGAAATATAGCAGAGTATGTGGCCAGATGCGACAGTTGTCAGAGGATCAAGGCAGAACATCAGAGACCCACAGGTTTGTTGCAGCCATTGCAGATTCCTCAGTGGAAATAGGATGAGATTGGGATGGACTTTATAGTTTGTCTGCCCCGCACTCGAGCTGGTTATGACTCCATCTGGGTAGTAGTGGACCGTTTGACAAAAACGACCCATTTCATACCAGTCAAGACCACCTATAACAGTGCAGTGTTGGCAGAGTTATACATGTCTCGGATTGTGTGCTTGCATGGACAATTCTGCTTGAAGCCGAAGAGAATATCAGGATGATCCGGGAAAATTTGAAGGCAGCGCAGTCTAGACAGCGAAGCTATGCTGATACCAGGAGAAGAGAACTCAGTTTTGAAGTGGGAGACTATGTCTACTTAAAAGTGTCACCTATCAGAGGAACCAAGAGGTTTGGAGTCAAAGGCAAGTTAGCACCTCGCTATATCGGTCCGTATCAGGTTCAAGCCAGACAAGGAGATGTGGCTTATCAACTCAGCTTACCAGAGAACCTGTCCGCAGTGCATGATGTGTTCCACGTGTCTCAGTTAAAGAAATGCTTGCGAGTACCAGAAGAGCAGTTGCCAATGGAAGACCTTGAAGTTCAAGAGGATCTGACATACGTTGAGAAGCCAACGCAAATTCTGGAGACAGCAGATCGAGTCACTCGGAGGAACACCATCAGAATGTGCAAAGTCAAATGGGGCCATCACTCAGAAGAAGAAGCAACCTGGGAAAGAGAAGATGATCCGAGAGCCAAGTACCCTGAACTCTTTGCTAGCCATTCATTTAAGGGGGATAGGTCTGTAACACCCTGAATTTGGGGGTATAAAATTTCTTTCTAATGATCACCCAAATTCATGTGTTACTCTTCTCTATCTCACTCTAGTTTCTTTCTCTCTCTAGTTTTCTCTCTCTCTTTCTCTTTTAATTAGAGTTAGGTGCATTAGTGATGGATTATTTATTTAATTTTCCCAAAACATATGAGTCATGCAATGTTGCATCATATTAAGCCTAAATATTCTTTGAAATGTTGCACATATTTGATTTGGTTTGAATTTGAAACTTGATTTGAATTTGAATTGAAAACCCTAGAGAAAATCAATAGAAAAAGCAATAGAAATTCCAGGAAAATAAGAAAAGCCAATTCGGCCCAAGGTAGCCCATTAAGCCTAGCCCGCGCGCGCGCGCCCACGCCCGCGCGTCTATGAGCCTGACAGGCGGACCTCGCCTGTCGGCGCAAACCCTAGCGCCCTCTCTCCCTCGCTCTCTCGCTGTTCCATGGGACCAACCTGTCGGCACCGTTGTTCTCGCCCGCGCCCGCCTTCCCTCTCTCTGCCCCGCCTACCCCACCTGTCAGCGTGTCCCTAACCTCTCGCCCACGATCTCCCTGCCGTGGACGCGCCCACGTCCGCGCGTTCTCCGGCCACGACCGAGCCCCCGCGCCCCTTTTGAACCCCGCACCCTGCTCGCCCACCTCCCCTCTTCCATAGCGCCCTCTGTCTAGCTCTCTCGCTCTCTCTCTCTCGCTCTACCCACGCAAACCGAGAACCTCCGCCACCGCCCGCCGAAGTCCACCGCCTGTTCCGTGGTCACCGTCGCGCTCGTGCCCCGTCTAGTGCCACGGTGAGCTTCGCCTTGCCGTCAGCTACTCGGGACACCCTTCGGTGTGCTCCTTCCCTATCTGGTCTGTTTGGTCCACGCTCACTGGAGTGGTTCTTGCGCAGCTGGAGCTCCACCGTCGTCGCCCCGTCGCGTCCCTGTGCCTCCGCCGTTGCCCCATGCCTCCAGCGCTTCCCCTCAAGGTGAGCAACCTTCTCGCGCCCGTATTTCCCTGTGTACTTCACTGGTTAGCGTGCAATTGCTCGCTGGAGTCGCCCCGCGCCGCCGTTAGCCCGCCTCGCCGTGTGCAGCGCCCTGTGGTGCTCTCGTGTCGGTGTGGTGCCCTCGGCTGAGTCCGCCATATCCCCCTATGCGCGCCTAGGCTAAACCCCAAGCCTCTGGTGCCCCACCGTGGCCAGTCTGCTCGTCTCCGGCGAATTCCCGCCGCGGGACCGAGCCGCGCCACCGCGCCCATGTCCGCCCCCCGCCGTTAGATCTCGGTCGTTCGCCCGAGATCGGACAGTGTAGAGCTAAACCAAGCAGATCTAATCGCAGCCGTCCGATCTTGATCCAACTGTCTCTCCTCTCTCCCCTCACCCGCGTCTCTGCCCCTGGGCCCGGCTGGTCAGCCTGCCCTTGCTCGCTGACGCCCTGGCCCCGCTTGTCAGCCACGCCTGCGCAATCTAATCTGGGTCGTCGGTTTCTGATCCGAAGGCTGAGATTACCCCGTACCCCTTCGCGTGGTCGTTTTGCTTAAGAACCCCCCTTGTTTTAGGAAATCAACCTGCCGTCCCCTGTTTTAGCGCATAGGTCCCTAGTTTCTTTAGATTAGCCCCTGGACTTTTATTTAATTACTGATTTAGCCTTAATTTCATATTTCAAACTTCAAAACTTGTTTATTTCATATCTTTTTCATATGAACTCCAAATTTAGTGGTTCAAATTGCAAAATGTTCACCAAATTATTCTTTGTTCAAATAAAATATGATCAACTGTAATCTTGTGAGATTAGTGTTATGAATTACTTGGATTCACTTTTGATTTAACCTTTAGACCCTAATGTGATAAATAGAATTAGGTATGTAATTTTGGATAATATTTAAAGGATAATCAAATTCCTAAATGAGAGTAGTTTATATTATAATTCTAACTTTCCTTTGTTTTAATCACTACTTAACCCTTTTGAGCTATGTCCTAAACATTTAGAGAGTAATAAATTCCCCAATTAGGATTACTTCATCTTCTTTGTAACTTGATATCATTCCCCTACATTTAATGCTGTGCCTTTTTGAGTTATGTGTCAATGATTGTAAATGTTTGATGTGCTGTTCATTTATACTTTTCCAAATGTATTGAATGTATGCTCACTTTACTTAGACAACGAGCATCTCGTGGTTCCTGAGTGTGTTGCCAAAGATCCCTCTAAGCAACAACCTGGTGAATGCAAGTGTCCTCAAACCTACTATGTCCTACTATACTTTATAATTCATTGTCCTGCATTACATTACGGAAACTTAAGGATTGACTAGTTTGTATTTCCCTTACCCTTGTTTACCTTTTTGGATTAATCATGGTTAGCTGATGCTATTGCTTAAACTTAATCAATGAACATGATGTGATCTTTTAAGATACGATGATGTTATCCTGATGGGGTCCTTGTGATTACTTTAGGGGGCTCAGGCTCTTTCCTGAGTTCCTCTCCATAAGGACCAGTTTGGGGAGTGACAACTCGGGTGCAATGATGAGGGTGGAATGGGACGCCCTTAGCTGATTAATTAGAGGAACCAGAGGAGTAGTTGGCTTCGCCGTAGGGCCATCAATGGGGTCCGAGCATAGTACTTGCTCTGCCGAGGTTGGTTGCAGAGGTTCTTTGATTTGGTTTTGTTAGTCACCCTTCCTTTGGGGAGATTTACTGTGTTTATCAAACTGGAGAAACCTAACGGGCGGCTATGTCCTTTGGGAAATCTTTGTAAAGGCTATGTAGTGAGACCCTGCTAGGTCACCTTGGTAGTGATCAATGGGGAGGCTAGAACCCCGGGTAGAATGGGAATCATGGCTTGTGGGTAAAGTGTGCAACCTCTGCAAAGTGTTAGAAATTGGTATATCAGTCGTGTTAGAAGAACAATGGTTACCTTTATGATGATGATTAACAATGGTGACAATAATTCTGATCTCTGGTATTTCCTCTTGGAGGGAGTGCCTCTGGGTAATAACTGGGTTATTACTAAAACGTGGCTCTACTTATAGAATAAAACTGGACCAACTAAAAGCAACTTCTTAACTTTAAACTCCACATACAGCTAATCCACTTTAGCCAAACGGGACATTTGCTAAGTACGTTGAAGTGTACTCACCCTTGCTTTACAAACCACCCCACCCCAGGTTGTCCCCACTGTTCTTAGTGCTCAGGAGGTGAAGCTGGCAATATGGATGACTTCGAGGAGTTCTAGGAATACGATGAGTTCAAGTTTATCTTAGTGGCAAACCCTTAGTTAGCTGCCTGTGTAGGCTTAGCATCTACGTTTCGTATTTCTGCACTTTGATAATTATGTTGAACTATGATTATGTAATAGACTGTGTGGATGTCTCAGACATCTTGATGTAACTAAGTACCTTTCCGCTATTTAATTCAAGCATTGTGTGATGATGTCCAAGTATGTAATCGCAGTGTACGTGAGTTCTGATCCTGACACGTACATGGTTCGTATTCGGTTTGCCTTCCAAAAACTGGGTGTGACAACACGACATATGTAGCACTTAACCCTTGCATATGTCAACTCGCCACCAGGGTTCTTAAGACCAGATCAGGTTCACGCCAACCGAGAGCACAGATACACCACCGTCCAGCCTCTTGCCACGGAGGGTACATGCTACTCTCGCCATCTCTCCACTCCCATTGCGTGTTGTCTTATTCTGGTATTAGTTTTCCCGAGGCAAAGCTTACCCATGATGAGGCATGTGACCAGTTAAAAGGTCCTCAATCATCAAGCCTACATCGAGATGGTCCTTAACCGACTCAGACGGAGATACTACACCGAGACTCTCTTCTCGTGCAAGTCACCCGCCCGGTCTCAGCTTTATCATTTTAAACCCAAAGTTTGGTACCTGACAGAGGTACATCTTTTCCGATGTTGAACCCATCATGGCCATGATGGATCCACCATCCAGTTTTATTTTCTGAAAATCATCCCATCCCACTTGAAGCATCATCTTTTGCCAAAAGAAAACATTTTGTTTTTCTTGAGCAAGACTAAGCATTAGAAAAACCTTTTCATAAAACAGGTGATCAAGTAAAAGTAATCAATTTTCCAAGGAAGGGAATGCGTCAATTGTTTAGCACACAACTCCTATCACCTAATGCATCAAGCAAATGAGAAATATTTTAAAATAGCAAGGAGGTGGCAAATGCACTGGGGCTTGCCTTGTGTTTTAGGAGAGTCAGGCTCTGCTCCACAAATATCGAAATAAAAGCAGTTCCCGGCAGGTGGGTCTTCAGGTGGTGGTGGTGCAACTCCTTCAATCACTACTTCTTCTTCGTTTTCTATATATATCATATATAACCATGAATGCTCATGTAATGCTTATGAAAATGCAATGATAATAAATGTACATCATATTAGGTCTTGAATACAATTTTCCTTCACTGTACTCCAGGAAACCAGGGTTTTTGGAGTTAGTATTTTATTCCATAGGGCAAATACTACTTAGAAGATCAGGGTTTTGGGGTTTAGGTATCAAACATTGTCCAAATCATGTCTAACTTCACCCAAGGTTTCTAAATATCTTTTAAAGCCTATCCAAAAAGTTTGGAAATTTTTGGAGTTACTAAATAATCCTAAAATTCCAGAGGTATAGGTTTAAGCCCTTTTAAATACTACATAATTCCTTATTTGTACTAAAAATATTGAAACCATTTTTATTAAATACTATAGAAATTTAGGAGTTCAATAAAATTGGTCTCATATTTTTAGCATTTTCTACAATTTTCTATGAATTTCCTAAATCTGGCAGGAAAAGAAAAAGAGAAAGGGTCAACAGTATTGGGCTCATTCTGGCCCGAGACGGCCCACGATAGGCAAAATGCCCCGCGCACGTGCCCGCGCTGATAAATTTGCGTAAAGGCCCCAAGCGTTTTAAACAACTTGAAAAGAGTCTAACAAACTATTCCCTGAGTCACTGACAACTACAAAACCCCCCCTATATTTCTATTTCTTCACAGATCTTGGTCCACGACAGGACCAAGCCGAACACCTGGCCGGAGCTATGGTTTTACTGCGTTGGTGACCCGGACGAAGAGTAATAAGCTTACAAACATCAAGCATAAGCCGATCCGAGCAAAAACCCTCACTTAATTTGAAAGATTTGACCCTAATTGGAGCTTGTTCATGGTCACGGCGATGGACTAACCCTGGTGATCGCATTCTGGACAATTAACGACATTGACGCTAAAATTGAAGCTTGAGGGAGCTTCACGGGTTCGCTAGAGTCTATGCACACGATTGAATTTAGACAGAACGAGGATAGGAAAGCAGGTCGACAAAGAGGGTGTTCGCGGCGGCATTCTACGGGACGACTGGGTGTTCTGGAGTTTGAGCTTTAGTAAAGTTCAATTAGCCGACACCGTGAGAAACACGAGGCTAAAGACAAGCTAAAACAAGAGACAATTGGGTGAGTACTGACCTGAGGAGGGCTGCCCACGAAGGGGTCCTTCACGGCGGCGCTAAGAACGGTGAGGAGGAGATTATGGCCTAACTAAGTCCCTCAGTGAAATTGGGTGGTTTGCGCAAGCACTCGTGTGTGTGATGCAGTGAAGAAGCAGCGCTCGTGGTCAATTTATAGAGGGATGGCCGGAGGTGGACGAGATTCAAAGATCTTCCAGTGCGCTGGCGAGCTCACCCGCGCGGGCAGGGCCACGACGAGCGTCCGGTGAACACCGATTAACTGGACAACGCCACCTCATGGTTTATGCGCCACGTCGCGGAAGATTTTTACCGCGGCCGCAAGTCCGATCCTCAGCCGCGGTGGCATTCTTATCTCCTACGAGGTTTGCTGAATTACGGTGAACAGTATGCCTGCCAGGCCAAATTCAAATGGCTATTGCTTCAAATTTTATGTGGTTGCTTGCAAACGAATCTGAATCCAAGTTGTACCTGGACCAATGTTCTTTCATTTTGGTATAATGACCATGTCGAAAATCCTCACAGATTGATCAGGCCAGGGCGCTCAAGTTGGCACAATAACACTGAACCCTAACCCAAATCAGATGCAGTGAACATATACCTATCAGGCCGACTGATTGTGCTTTTTCAACATCATTTATCTCTCATTTTTATGCAACACTAGTGCTTGATTACATAAGAAAACTCGTTCTCCGTACATAGTTCTACCAATTTGCTATACTAACCAAGAGCAGAATCCACAAGAATCCTGAGATGTAGAGCTCCAATGTCAGCCCCATCCATCTGATTTTGGACTTAGGCACATGAGAGGTATAAGGTGTCTTTTTGCAAATAGACTCAAATTTCATAATTTGATTTACAAATCCTCAAATGTGTGAAACATATGATTTGAGGTGCCCTAATACCTTGGTTTTTGCACTTGGGTCCAAAAGTGCATGTTGGGGACTTGTTCTCAAATGCTATGAGTTGAGAACGACGCAACACAAAGTATTAAATGTTAAAGTCCTTTGTCCTTCGAAGCATTATTTCCTCTAGGATATAACGATCTTCGGACGAAGGTTACAAAGGACTTACCTTCGTAAGCATGATATATGAAAAAAGAGAAGAAATCATACGAAGTATAAGAGACAACATGAACAATTAAATATGTTGTTATTATTGAATCATTTATATTTTATTACTATGAAGAAATAGAAATGATATCATGTTGCAAGTGTACCTTCGGCTTAAGGGAAGGTAAAGAGTACAAGCGTGACGCAAAAGCAAAATGCCCAGTCAGTCTCCCTAGTACTGTAGCACTGTTCATCTATTTATAGGCACAGGACGCAGCCCTTGTAAAATTACACTCATGCCCTTTACATTTGCTAATAATTCTACAGTAATTCATCGGGGTCTAGATAGCCTTTTCCCCTTTAAGTCGGTTTCCTTTTCTAATATCACGCCGAAGCTCCCTTGCGCACAGCTTCGGCTTCGTTCCATCCTTCGTATCCCTTGTGTTTCTTCACACTGTGATTTTGACTCAAGTCTGAAAGGTCCAAGTTCGAAGGTACCTGCTCATGTATTATACTCCAGAAACATTGTTACATCATGTTTTTGAGGACCTTCGGAAGCCGAAGGCCCCCAACAGCAGCCCCTCGCAATATTAATTTGTTAGGATGATAAATTCAGATTGCGATATGGATGAAGGCCCTAAGCTAAGGTCCGAAAAAACATCTTCCCTTTGCTAGAATAGCAACAGTCAATGACAAGCGGGACCCTCCACTTGCAACGCCCTAGGCGTATAAATATGAGCACATCGCGAGCTCACTTGGTACGCTCTTTGCCATCTGCTTTGCCTGCTCAAACAGCTCTTGCCTACAAACGCTTGCCTAGCTTTTTAGATTCTTTAGCTTCGGCCTTAAGAGCACATTTTCAGCATTTTCGAAGGGATATCTCAAGATAAGAAAGCTGTTGCTGAAATGAAACTAAGCCTTTCTGAGGAGAAGAATTTGGGCTTTCTTGAATCAATAGCGAAAACAAATACAGAGAAGATTACTAGAGAAATTTTAGAAGGCTTATCTGAAGATACCGGTGAAAGTGACAGTTATGATGTGGAAAGTGGCGGCGAAGACTCCGAAGATCGACCATGGCGACCAAGCCATACAGTTTTTGGAAAATCAAGTATTAAACAGAGTCATCTTGATAACATGAGAGGAAGATATTTTCGGGATATGTCTGTTGTGAGGGCAGATGATGGAGAGAGGACTGTGCCTACTCCCGAAGAGAATGAAGTTGTGATCTTCCGAAGCTTTTTTAAAGCTGGGCTTCGATTCCCCTTAAACAGATTTGTGGTTGAAGTTCTGAAGATATATCAGGTCTACCTTCATCAGCTTACTCCCGAAGCAATCATAAGAATGAGAATCTTCGTATGGGCCGTGAGGAGCTAGGGCTTGGAGGCAAATGCAAAAAAGTTTCTGCAATATGCACGAGCTATTATATGAGACGAAACCCTGGGGCAAAGAGCAATATCATAACAATTTTGGCTGTTATAGCTTCGGTGCCCGCTCTGGGTCAAGCTGTCCCGTGCCGACATTTCGGAAGAGATGGCCCGGAGATTGGATGAAGGAATGGTTCTATGTAAAAAATGATTTGAAGGCACGAGAAGATATTAAAGATATTATCATGCGCCCTATCTGGCAGCGCTTCGGCCTCCGGAAACCGAAGGTGGATATTGACGAGGCAGCCGAAGAATGCCAGAGGGCCTTCGGCGTTTGCTCTTTCATCGGGACAAGGGATTTAATCTAGGAGCACATAGCCTTCAGAGTATGGCCACTTGTAGAAAAGTGGGAAATGCCAAAGGAGACTATCACCAAATCTGACAAAGGTGGGTTGATTAGGATGAAGTTCACCTTCAGGTACGAAGGTAAGTTTGTTGAGCTAGATGATGATTGGCTGAAATGTATTGAAGCTACAAGCGATGAACTGCTTGGGCCATACTCGAAGGCAGAAGATACTGCGTTATCTGCGGCCTTCTGAGGTCGGAAGAAGAAAAGACTCAACCGAGTTTTTGATGCTATTGGGTTCATGTACCCTGACTACCGCTACCCGCTATAGGGGCGAAAAAGAAAAGATGCAACTTCCGGGAAAGATGATGCTTCAGCTGCTCCAAGCGAGCCTGCGCCGAAGAGGAAAAAGGTGAAGGTCCTTACTCACCGACCGCGCTTTATTGAACCAGCTATAGTGCCCGAGTTTGTCGGTGAGACCTCTTCGGCTACTGAAGCCAAAGAACCTACACCTGCACAGAAAACTGAAGAGCTGACTGCAATGCCGAAGGCTGAAAAAATTGAAGAGCCGAGGGCTGAAGGGTCAAAAACATCAGAAATTTAAAGTCCTTCGGCAGAAGTTGAAGTGCCAAAAACCTAGAAAGGTCCAGCAATGACCCCCAAAAGAAAAAGGATGGTTAATGTTCTGGATGTACTGGAGACAATAAAGTCTTCAAGCTCTACTCTGAGGAAAATTAAGACAACAGCCTCTGAAGCCGAAGCTACAAAGCACCAAGCTGAGATCGAAGCTGGGCCTTCAGAGCCCGCCAAGGAGAAGTCCTTGGAAACCGGAGGAGAAACGACAAAGGAGGCTATAAAGCAAATTCTGCCTGAAAAAACTCTCTCTTCAACTCCCGAAGCATCTTCCAGAGTACCTGATTATATTGTATGACATGCTTCGGGCAAAAGGCTATCTGAAGAGGAAAAGCGAGAAGCTCATCATTATGCACAGAAATTAAAATATCCAAAAGGGGCGTTGATATTCAACGGCAGCGGAGAAGAAGACTTCTTGTATTGTCTCCCAGACAGCAAGGAGATCTCTGTCTGCCGGGAGATGGCAAGAAGCTTCGGATTCCTGACGCTAGAAGACGGGCTCTCAGTGTTATCAAAAGATGAATTGGCCGACAGCTTAGCGTACAACAGCTTAAAGGTGAGAGAATAAGATTTTTGTACTTAAAAACAAAAAAAATTTCATTTGCTTATAATTAATACCGCACTCCTTTTGCAGGGCCTTATTCTTAGAAACGCCCTTAGGGCGCAAAAAAGCGCTGAAGACGAGGGATGTACCATGGCCTTGAATATGCTTCGTTCCGAAGTAATTGAGCTAAGGAACGAAGGTCTTGAAAAAGACAAAATATTAAACTCATTGATAAACAAAATAAAAGAAGACGAGGCTACTTCAAAAGCCCAAGCCGAAGCCCAGAAATGCAAAATTGATGATCTTCGGAGACAGCAGGCATAAGCAAAATTAAAATGTGCAATTGCCGAAGCTGACCGAGACGCCAGTGATTACTAGAAAAATCATTGGGAGAAAATAACTGTAGAACTTCAGTCTTCAAAATAAAAATGTTATGAAAAATCCATAGAATGTGTGGGAAAAATTAAGACTAGTTTCGCCAGCGTCGGCGCATATTCGAATGAAGACAACTTTGTACTGGGCGATCCCGAAGGTCCAATCGACTGGATCAATGGCGAAGCCGAAGCTTTTGAGGAAGTTTTAAGTGGCCGCGGAGATGTCTGTGCCTTCTCCGGTGCCAGGGGAATTGCAGCTATTTTGGAGAAGGCAGGATGTGAGCATGTGAAGATTCTGGCCCAAGCCGAAGCTGCGTTCTCTATTGAAGATATAAAAGACCCCTCGGCCGAGGCAAGCTTTGTTGGCGGAAAGTTTTTCATCGACATCTAGGAAAGTGGTGGCCAAGGGATGGCTCACGAAATTATAAAGAAAAGTGAAAAAGATAGCCATGATGCTAGAGAAGCAGCAAAGGCAGCTGAAAAAACTGCAGAACTTGAAAGGCGGATAGGTGTTGTCTAATTGCTTTTTGACTTTATGTTTTATTCTTGTGACTTCGAACATATTCATGTTTTATATCGCAGCCGAATTATCTCCTCCCCCGGAGCCCTTCAAGTCACAAGCCGACCCCGAAGCAAAAAAGGAAGATGAAATTACTAAGATGGCCGAAGCTATTATGGACAAAGTTGTGACTCAACTACTAAACAAAGCTACGGAAGTAGTTTTAAAAGAAGAATAGCTATTGCTGTAAAAACATTCGGAATACTAATGTAATATTTGCTGAACAAAGTGTGTAATATTCTATAGTTTTGAAAGTAATATATATAAGCTGTATGTAATTCAGTTCTTTACGATGCATGAAACTTTACATACATACCGTTTTTGAGCCTTTGGCGAAAAAACACCTTCCCTTCTTTTCATGCTTCGTGAAGAATATCCATATTCGCGAAAATATTATGCTTCATAAGCAATAGATCTTCTCTGATACTAAGGTTGATGAAATTGTACTTCTTCAAACTTTATTTTGTGCCTTGGCACAATTTCTTCGAAACAATTTCCAAAGATTAACATTGTATTCCCTTCTTGTGCCATTGATGCAATATGATGTATGATGTCATGTTATGCGAATGATGTGATGATGCTATGATATGCAAAATGATATTTGTGCCGAAGATACACACACGTTCCCGCAGTAGAACACAGTCTCTTTGTCGCTTATTTTTTGGCTTCACCGCTTATTTTTCAGTGTATCAACGTTGACTTTTCGCTATAAGCCTCCCTTAGGAGCTTCTTCGCCTTTTATTTCGGCAGTATCAGCGTTTATTTTTCGTTGTAAGCTATGCATTCCCTTTGGAACGACTTTTGAGCAGAAAACTTACACTGTGTTCCCTTAGGAACGACTTTTTGTAGCTTCAGAGATACTTTCTGTAACCACGAGCTCTTAAGAACGAGTTTTCATGCTTCGACAACTTTTTGGATTCCGTATGTCTGTGTATAAGATATATTTTCACTATGACAAAAACGAAGCTGTTACAAGAAATTGAAAACGACAAGAAAAACTTAGGCTTTCAATGATTGTTCCTTATTAAAAAGAAAAATGGTAACAAATGCAAGAACTATTTCAGCAGCAGGATATCTTCTAGTAGATGTGCTTCGACTCTGGTACAGTAGTGTTGACTGTGCGAGCTTCGTACTCCTCTCTGAAGTCTCGTTGCTGGTGAGTGTGCTGGCTCCCTTCTGGCTGCTGGCCTCGTTGTATTGGTGGTGGAGGTGGAAGTTGTTGCCAAGATGCCTGAGATTGGCTCGCCGAAGCAACAGAAGCTGCATAATGGTTACCCACATACTCTGGAATGTACGGTGAGTGGTACGAAGCAATATGCATAACTTGCTTCGGCTGGCTCTGTTGGGCTGCAGCTTCTGCTATCTCTTTCTGTTTCTGGATGGTGACATGGCACATCCTGGTAGTATGGCCCTTGTCCTCACCGCAGAATAGGCAATAAATTTTTCTGGGCTGATCCCCAAACCTTCCTCCGAAGCCCATGTCGCCTCTGCCCCTTGGAGCTGGGGGCCGAGGATAGCTCTGTTGCTGCCCCGAAGCCTGGGAGGAATATTGTGGCCTCTGTTGCTGGCTTCCTTTGTCGTCATTCTGAGTGGAATGAATTGATCTGACGTGCCTAGGATGGACTCTTCCTCCGAAGCCCCTGGTCATTTCAGAGAATATGTAAGCTTCCTCCCTTCTCTATCGAAAGTCATTATCAGCTCGGATGTATTCATCCATCTTCTGGAGCAGTTTCTCCAGGGTCTGAGGAGCTTTCCTAGCGAAGTATTGGGCTGTAGGTCCTGGTCGAAGCCCATTAATCATGGCCTCAATGACAATTTCATTGGGCACCGTTGGCGCCTGTGGCCTTAGTCGTAAGAACCTTTGGACATACGGCTGAAGGTATTCTTCGTGATCCTGGGTGCACTGGAACAAAGCTTGAGCAATGACTGGCTTTGTCTGAAACCCTTGGAAACTGGTGATAAGCATGTCCTTCAGCTTTTGCCATGATGTGATTGTTCCTGGCCGAAGAGAGGAGTACCAGGTGTAACACCCCAAGTGTTACCTTGGCTATGGCACACCTATACACTAATGACTGTGATCACATGTGGAAGAAACTTAAGGAGAAGAGCATAAGAACCTTGGAGACCATGGATTAACCAAGAAATGTGAATAACCAAAAGCATTACCCAAGCTTTTGTGCACATACCACCTTGGGCAAGAGGGGAGTAAACCCTAGACCCCTCTTGAGCCCCTATCTCCTAAAACCATGGTTGAAAAGGGGGGGAGAGATTAAGTGTTGGGGCGAAGGCAAAGACGCCACCCTTCGCTCGTCGTCTCTCGCTGCAGTCGCTGGTTTGACGAAGACAAAACGGGCAGGGACACCCTTCGCTTCATTCAGCACCAGACGAAGGCCTGCGGTGACGTCTCCCCGTAGCACGGCCTCGTCCAGCTCTGAGGCCCACGTGCGATCTGGCCCATTGTAACGGGCCCCGCGTGGCCGCCTTTGTGTTACGGGCCTAGTTTGTAAAGGCATTCTTGTAATTACGGCTTGTAACCCTGCTTTATGGGAATATTCTGGGGATAAACTAGGTGTCTGAGGGCACATGCGTCCTTAACACAAGGCGCTGGGCACTCAGATACCTATAAATACCCCCGCACAGTGCCCGTGAGAGGCTAGATCAACAGAGCTATTGCCCCCGTGCACGTAACCCTGTTGTCACCACCGTTCACCCTTGTTGGCTTCCTTGCTGCTGAGAGCAAGTTCCAACATTTGGCGCCCACCGTGGGGCCGAGGGCGCGCGCAGCCGCCGCGCCGGTTCTACTGCCTTTTCCACGGCGAAGACTGCGCCCACCAAACCAAAGACTGCCCCGAAACGAAGGCCACCAGAGACAGAATGGCGCGGGCGCAGCCAGCCGACAATCCCAGAATTGTCGCGCATAATTACCAGCCACCCCCTCCACCATATATCCACGCTCCCGCTCCGCATCCACCGCACCACGCTTACCAACACCATCAGGAAGTACAAATCCTACCTCCTCCACCCCCACCACCACACCAGCAACACCAAAACATCCCCCATGCCCCAAAGCAGGAAGACTTCGCCGATCAACCATATCGCGGAGTCATTCACATGATAACAGGGGGGTCCAGCACTGACTTCGACACCAAGCGGCAGAAGCGGGACCACTACCGCAGCATCAACCATGTCGCGGTCACCGGCCCAGTCGTGCAGACGAAGTGGTCCCACATACCGCTAACCTTCGATGCACGAGACGTCGACCTGCGCAGCGCCCCCCACATCGACGCTATGGTCATCAATTGCAGCGTGGCAGGCTGGGACTTGCACAAAGTCCTAGTCGACAACGGCAGTCAGGCGGACATCATCTTCCTCCACGCCTTCGACCGCATGGGTATAAGCAACAGCCTGCTCAAGCCTTCGGACAATCCGTTGTATGGCTTCGGCGGCAAAGGCACCTTCCCCGTTGGCAAAATAGAGCTTCCCCTCTCCTTCGGTGTAGCACCCAATGCCCGAAGTGAGCAAGTAACCTTCGACATTGTCGACATGGTATATCCGTACAACGCCATCATGGGCCGGGGCTCAATCAATAAGTTCGAAGCCGCCATCCACGGACTGTACCTATGTATGAAGATACCAGGTCCGCTAGGCGCTATCACGATCTACGGCAACCAGCAGACGGCGCGCAACATAGAGCGGGACTTCGTGCTTGGTCAGAGGAACGTACACTGTCTCACGGCCCAGCGCGAGGTCCTCGCGCCCGCCAGCCCAGCCGACAAGCAGCACGAGAAGGCACAGTTGCAGAGCCAAGATGGAACCAGGACTGTTCCCCTTGATCAGGCCACGCCCAAGCAGACAGTCACTATCAGCGAAGACCTTACGTCACATGAAGAAGAAAGGCTTCTCTGCTGCCTGGCCAAAAATAAAGATGTCTTCGCCTGGTCCGCCCTAGACCTGGTCGGAGTCAGCCGATCCATAATTGAGCACAGCTTGGGAATTGACCCTTCGGTGCGACCAAAAAAGCAAAGGCTCCGCAAAATGTCCGACGAAAAGACAGAGGCCGCCAAGGCGGAAGTGCACCGCCTCCTAGAAGCTAAATTCATCGAGCCAGTGGCTTACCCCACGTGGCTCTCCAATGTCGTAATGGTGCAGAAAAAAAGCGGGAAATGGCGAATGTGCATAGACTTCACCAGTCTCAATAAGGCCTGCCCGAAGGACAACTTCCCGTTGCCGCGGATCGACAAGATAGTCGATAGCGCGGCCGGGTGCGAGGTCATGTCACTCCTCGACTGCTTCTCCGACTATCACCAGATATACATGAAGGAGGAAGACAAGGCTAGCACCAGCTTTATAACACCCTTCGGCACTTATTGCTTCATCAGGATGCCGGAGGGACTCAAGAATGCGGGGTCCACCTTCTCCAGACTCACCAAAACAGTACTCGAGGGCCAGGTCGGCAGAAATATATTTACATATGTGGACGACATCGTCGTCGCCAGCAAGAATAAGGAGGACCACCTCGCCGACCTCGCCGAGACATTCGCGAACATGCGAGATGCACGACTCCGCCTGAACCCGGAAAAGTGCGTCTTCGGTGTTCGCCAGGGCAAGATATTGGGTTACCTGGTGTCACACCGCGGCATCGAGGCCAACCCAACCAAGATCCAGGCCATCGTCGACATGTCGCCTCCGCAGTCCGTCAGGGACGTCCAGCGTCTGACAGGCAGACTGGCCGCTCTCAACAGATTCATCTCCAGGTCCGCCGAGCGAAGTCTCCCCTTCCTCAAAACACTCCGCGGCGCGAAAGACTTCGCCTGGGGACCGGAGCAAGCAGCGGCCTTCGCCTCACTCAAACAGTACTTGTCGGAGCTGGCCATCCTCACCAGCCCCGACTCCTCGCTCCCCCTATTGCTCTATGTCGCGGCTTCGCCGCATGCGGTCAGCGCGGCACTAGTGCAGGAGCAGTCAGTCGAAGGCACAGTCAGACAGTGCCCTGTTTACTATGTCTCCGAAGTCCTGACACCGTCCAAATGCAACATGACAGAGCTGGAGAAGATCGCCTACGCAGTTGTCATGTCCTCGCGCAAACTGCGCCATTACTTTGAAGCATTCAAGGTCCGAGTCACCTCTGATAGAGGTCTCGGCGAACTATTCAGAAACCCGGAGGCATCGGTGAGGATTGCCAAGTGGGCAGCCGAACTCTCCGGCTACCACATCAGCTTCGAGCCCAGGACAGCCATCAAGTCGCAAGTCCTGGCAGACTTCGTCATCGACTGGACTGGGCCAGTAGCACAGCCGGACCCGTCCACAGAAAAGGTCTGGACCATCCATTGCGACGGCGCATGGTGCCATGCGGGGGCAGGCGTCGCTGCAATTGTCACCTCACCAACCGGAGTCAAACACAGATATGCAGCACGCCTCAGCTTCGCTCTGGAGTCCGACAGATGCACAAACAACATCGCAGAGTATGAAGCGGTTATCCTCGGCCTCCGCAAGCTAAGGGCCCTCGGAGTCACCACATGTATCATCAAGACAGACTCCAAGATAGTTGCCGGCCAGATCGAGAAAGATTATGCAGCAAAGGACCCCGCGCTCATGCAATACCTCGCGGCTATCCGAAGTCTCGAAAGACAGTTCAAGGGATTCACCCTGCAGCATGTGGATAGGGCCAAGAACGAGGAGGCCGACGCATTGGCCAAGGCTGCCGCCAGGGGCGAGCCCTTGCCCTCCGACGTGTTCTTTCACACCATCGGCACGCCCGCCGTCCGGAGCCCCGAAGGGCTCCAAATAACTAATGATAGCGAGGGCCACCGTATAGTCAACCTAATCATGACCGAAGACTGGCGGGCGCCAATAACCCTGTTCCTACAGGGGTACTATCATCCAACTGACGTCAGTGAGGCAAAGCGCCTCAGACATCGAAGCAGGGACTTCGCACTGATTGCGGGCCAATTATACAAGAAAGGGGTCAGTCAGCCAATGCTCAAATGCGTCACCGAAACCGAAGGCATGCAGATCCTACGCGAAGTCCACAGTGGCACGTGCGGCTCGCACGCAGGGCCGAGGGCCCTGGCCGCCAAGGTGATCCGACAAGGGTTTTACTGGCCCGCAATGATCTGCGCCGCAAATCGGGTCACGAGGTCCTGCGAAGCCTGCCAGAAGTTCTCTCCTCGGTCAGGCAACCCCTCGCAATATACAAAGCTGATTGCCCATACATGGCCTCTCCAGCGCTGGGGCCTGGACATCGTCGGGCCCCTGCCCACCGCTCAGGGGAACCTTAAGTTCGCCTTCGTAGCCGTCGAATACTTCACCAAATGGATTGAAGCGAGGGCTGTTTCCACAATCACATCAAAGACTGCCCAAAAATTCTTCTGGCAGAACATCGTTTGCCGCTTCGGAGTACCGTCCGAGCTAACAGTTGACAACGGCAAGCAGTTCGACAGCCAAGATTTCAAGGATTTTTGTTTCTCCATCGGCACCAAGCTTGCCTTCGCTTCAGTCTATCATCCGCAGTCCAACGGGGTCGTGGAGCGCGCCAATGGGAAAATATTCACAGCTGTCAAAAAGATGCTCCTCGATGAAAGAAAAGGCAGATGGACCGATTTATTACCGGAGGCAGTCTGGGCGCTAAACACAACTGAGTGCAGGGCGACCGGGTTCACTCCTTTCCGCCTTCTATACGGATCGGAGGCAATGACCCCGCAAGAAATAAAGCATGGGTCCCCGCGTACAGTTCCGTCAGCCGTCCCCGACGTGGATGAGCCAACTTCAAAAGATCTCATTGACGGAGACCGGGTCTTCGCCCTACAGGCCCTAAACAAATATCAAGCCCAGACCAAAGCATGGCGCGACCACACAGTCATTCCGAGGGAGTTCAGCGAGGGGGACCTCGTACTCATCCGGACGGCTCGGACGGAGTCCAAGGGCAAGTTGGAGCCCAAGTGGGAGGGCCCCTTCATAGTCAAGTCAAAAGCTTCCCCCAGCGCTTACAGGCTCACAACGCCAAACGGCGAGGACCTGGAGCACTCCTGGAACATCGACAACCTTCGCAAATTTTTTGTTTGACCCATTTAGGGCTGATTTCGCCCTTGTAATTCGCCGCAAACAATCTTGTACCGGCCCGCACTCTTTTCCTCCCGGGGGGTGAGGTTTTTAACGAGGCGGAGCCATGTAATATATGTGAGAAAAATCCCCCGCAGAAACACGTGTCGAAAAAAGACCGCGACAACGGTCTTCGGCATTCGACCAATTCGAAGTCACCGCGAGGCTAAGCGCTAGCCACCCTCGCGTGCGACAAGTCCGCGCAGAAGTCGCCTAAGGGTGCAGCCGGACTTAGCACAACAAGTGCGAAAAAATTCCGATGTCTATCGCGAAGACTATCCGCGCAGTAGTCGCCTAAGGGTGCAGCCGGACTTAGCACAACAAGTGCGAAAAAATTCCGATGTCTATCGCGAAGACTATCTGCGCAGAAGTCTCCTAAGGGTGCATCCGGACTTAGCACAACAAGTGCGAAAAAATTCCGATATCTATCGCGAAGACTATCCGCGCAGAAGTCGCCTAAGGGTGCAGCCGGACTTAGCACAACAAGTGCGAAAAAATTCCGATGTCTATCGCGAAGACTATCCGCGCAGAAGTCGCCTAAGGGTGCAGCCGGACTTAGCACAACAAGTGCGAAGAAATTCCGATGTCTATCGCAAAGACTATCCGCGCAGAAGTCGCCTAAGGGTGCAGCCGGACTTAGCACAACAAGTGCGAAGAAATTCCGATGTCTATCGCGAAGACTATCTGCGCAGAAGTCGCCTAAGGGTGCAGCCGGACTAGGCACATCAAGTGCGAAAAATTCCGATGTCTCTCGCGAAGACTCCGCGCAGAAGCCGCCTAAGGGCGCAGTCAAACTAGTACAACAAAAGCAGAAGCGACAGCATCAAACCATCCGCGCTAAGACCGACCATAATCACACCAGTACAGCATAGCCAACCATGCCACACAAAGTACACAGCGCCCTCGCAGGCACAGGCACGCGAGGGCACACAACTTCATCTTACAACCTTTTACACATATACAAGCGAGGGCACCACACTCTACATCGGCTCCACCTTAGGAATAATCCCCATCTCCCTATAATTAAATAACATTATCCTAAGCTCCTCACCCGCAAAAAGACTTCGCAGTTCCCCTTCCCCTGTGCTCGTGGCGGCCGGCAAAGGCAACAGTTCCTGCCGACCACCCCTACTCACGCGAAGCCGAGCCCCTTCCTCCGCACTAACCCTACGCTTTGCAACCGCCCTTCGTCGTCGGCGCCCGGTGCTAGGACCCAGCACGTCTGGCGCGTTCGCGGCGTGTGGCGAAGCCTCCGCCGCAGCCACGTCCAAGGCCGCAAAATAATCCAAGTCCTCCTCCGACGACTCCTCAGTCCACTCAACCGAGCTCCCAGAATCAGTAAAATCAAAAAACTCAGATACAGACCCACCATATTCATTTCCATCTTCCGCGGTCGAAGCCGCCAAAAACCCAGTAGTAGCGGTTGCGTGCGCAGGCCCAAAATCTTGAACCTGCGCAGCAACCAAAATTCAGTACAACATCCAAAAAGTCCCCAACCCTAAACACCCACTACACCACCTGCGAAGGCCCTGCCGCTGCGGGAGCCTCCGCTGTCTCCTCCGCCGCTGTTTCCGCCACCACCGCCGCGGAATCTTCAGCGCTCAGCGCAGCAGCTGCGGGGGCGTCAGGCGCGCCTTCGGCCACATTTGGGGGCAGGTCTTCGCCGGCCACAGCAGAGGTGGGCACGCTCGGCGCGTCTTCCAGGGCGACTCCAGTCGCGGCCTCCGCAGGGGTCGGCTCCGGGCCAGGCAGCACGCTGTTCAGTGCCCCGAAGTCGTCCACCCGCTCGCCACGCTCCGCCTAAGACAACACACACAAAAATTCAGCAAGCACACGCACAGAACACATCCAGCAAACACCGAACAAACGACAACGTTACCTGAGCCCTCGCAGCCTCGGCCCGTTCCCTGACCACCTCACGACCGTACAGACCCCACATTCGGTCATAGAGGGCCCCGGCGGACTCCTTCACCACGGGGTCTTCGACCTCATAGATATCTCGCCCAAAATCTTCGTCTACCTGGTCGAGGGCCTCAAAGTGCCGGCACCCTTCGCGGGAGAGCGCGTTCATCGCCCCCTCGCAGGTGACCAGGGAGGCGTACGACATCAACCCCCCCACGACGGCTGGAAGTTCCAGCAGCTCCTCCTGCACCCACTGCAGACAGCGAAGGCCGGGCTCTCGGTCCGGCACTTCGAAGTCACCGGTCCGCGCACCCAGCTCACGATATGTATCCATAAGCTGCGTGCGCGTCCGTTCGGCCTCCGCACGCACTGCGGCCTCGGCCTCCTTAGCGCGGCCCTCCAGGGCGGTGAGCCGCTCTTGCAGATGTTCGGCGAGCTCCTTGGCAAGATTGCCCTCCGCCCACGCCAGCTTGGCCTCCGCCTGCGCAGCCTGCCCCTTGGCGACGGCCTCGTTAGCTTCCCTCCTCTCCGCCGCCAGTTGGCGCCGGAGGTCAGCCTTCTCCCTCTCTAGGGCGGCCACCCTGTCCGTCAGCTTACGGCACTTGCTGTCGGAGGCCGACTTCTCACGGACAGCGTCAGCATGTTGTGTCCGAAGTCTCTCGACTTCGGCAGACACAGCCGCCGTGAGGGCCCCCGACGCAGTACGGCTGGCAAAGTCAGCCACCTGCAGGGCCGCGACGCAGTACGTAAGGCCGTTACCCAAAAGAGGTGGGGGAGAGAGTATAGCTCAACGGACCTGACTCAGCGCCTCCGTCGCCTGACTCAGCGCCTCCGTCACTCCCTTCAGCCGGCGGGTCGCCACGCCCGCCTCGCCCCTGACCACGGCGAGGGCCGACACCTCGCCTCCGGCGTCAAGGGCCTCGCCCCTCGCCTTTGGCACTATGGCCGCCGTCGCGATCTCCGCGCCAGGCGCAACCATAGCAAGCTGGCCCTCGTCCGACCCTGCAACGCATCTTCGAATTAAAAAAAAACAATGACAATAATAGGCCAGCGACTTACCACCAAGATAGTCATCCACAGTAATGTCGGTGCCGAAGTCGGCAACACGTTTGCCCGCCAGCGGCAGCGCTCGGGCCGCCTTCGAAGCCTCCGCCACTCCGCTGGCCAGGGGCACCACCTTCGCTGACTTGGAGCCTCCGGCGCCCGCCGTTGCCTCCGGCGCCCGCCGTTGCCTCCGGCGCCTTGCTAGGTGCAGAGGCGCCCGCCTTCGCCGCCAGCGGCGGCTTACCTCCGCCGGAGGCCACAGCCTTCGCAGTTCCCCGCGGCCTTTTCGGCCGAGCATCGTGAATCCTGACAGTCGCCTAGCGTTTTTGCGCCGCCCCTTGGCGATCCTTGTCCATCACTGTCCACACAACAGCACCGATATTTCGCCCGTAAGGAAAAACTCTCCATCGATGAACCATACGAGATGTAAAACAGTCCTCCTCAGCCGCGCAGGGGATAGGAACATTTTTCGGCCAGCAACCCCCGGTAACCCTCAGCATCCGAGCCGAAGACTCCCGGAGCTCGGGCGAAGACATCCTTTCCCCCGGGGCCGCACACGTCCTCATTAACTCTCTAGCAAAACTATCAGACACCCCAAGTCCCCCCATCGCAGTACCTAATTTTCTCTTTTTTGAGGAGGGGGCGGCCGCCAGCGCAGGGTCGCCTCCAGTCTCCACCGCCGGTTTCTTCCCACGGCGGTCCGCTTCGTCTTGACCAGGATAGCCGTCGTACGGCAATTGATTTAATTCGAAGACCCTGTTCAAGCGCTCATTTGACCCGCGGATATCAAAGCTGCGCTGGCCTTCAGTCCTCGGCACGTAACGTCCCACGAGCCGCACCGCCAAGTCCTCCGCATCACGCACAAAGGTGGCCGGGTCACGATTTCGCAAGTTCAGTGCGAAGGCAGGACTTCGCACCACCCTTCCACCGTGAAAAGGCATCTGGCGAGGGCACACTTCGCCCAACGCCCAGCCGTGCGCCAAGGGCCAGACCCCGTATGCCACGAACTCTTCAACTAAATCACGCCCACTGCTCTGACCGGCGGCGCATCGGAGGGCCCCTTCGTCTGCATCCTCTTCTGCCACTTCAAAAGGCGGATACGCAGAATAATAATGAGAGCACATCTCAGACACGGGGAGTCCCTGATGGCCTTCGACAGTACCCTCAGCAACGTAAAACCAAAATTCATTCCAACTGCCCCACTTGTTACGGGCGCACGGAACCAACTCCACTACTGGCATTGTGGTCTTGCCGGTCTTCGGCGTGAATGTGCATGACCCGAACTGGGCAACTCCGTCCCTAACCATCCTCTTCTGCCAATGCAGACAATAATTCTTCGCAAAAACTTCAACAGACGGCTGCCCACCGTACGAAGTCGTCGCCCAGACATACTTCGCCAGCGCCACCATGGCATTCGGTGTCAGCTGATGTATTTGAACATTGAATCTACGCAGGACTTCGCCAACAAACCGGTGCGCAGGCAAGCGGAGACCGGCGGCGAAGAACGCCTCGAAAACGACCAACTCACCCTCCGGCTCGGGGACTTCCTCCGTCCCCGGAGCACGAGCAACTCCGCCGCCAAAGTAGCCCAACCGCTGCATATCTTCAACGCGGGCTGACGTCATCCGTGACACACCAAAATCAACAGAGTCGCCGGCGCGCAACTCCTCCACCACCAAGCTACTCAACGTCTCCTCAGACGAGGCGACCGCCGGCGGCGTGGTGTCGGCGGAAGAAGAAGAGGACGGCATTGCTACGTACCGTCGGCGGCGGCGGGCGGTCTGCTTCACTCGAGCCAGATCTCCGGCGATCAAGAGTCGGCGGGCAGACGAACAGCAAGTCGGCGGGCGGCTAGGGTTTTCGCGGTGCGCGGAAGGCAAAGTTCAAAAAGCACCGACCCCTGCCCCCTTTTATAGGCAGGGCGCGGCTCCTCGGGAAACCCGCAATCCGACAAGGCGCGGCGCTTCGGGAAACCCGCAATCCAACAGTACGCCGTCCATCAACGGTCATGTCGAAAACCCCCGCGGAACCACTTCGAGCGAGGGCAGCGTCTCCGCCATCTAGCGACGTCTTCGGCACCAGGTGACTTTGTCGAACTGGTCCCTCGGAGGGCAAATGTTGGGGCGAAGGCAAAGACGCCACCCTTCGCTCGTCGTCTCTCGCTGCAGTCGCTGGTTTGACGAAGACAAAACGGGCAGGGACACCCTTCGCTTCATTCAGCACCAGACGAAGGCCTGCGGTGACGTCTCCCCGTAGCACGGCCTCGTCCTGCTCTGAGGCCCACGTGCGATCTGGCCCATTGTAACGGGCCCCGCGTGGCCGCCTTTGTGTTACGGGCCTAGTTTGTAAAGGCATTCTTGTAATTACGGCTTGTAACCCTGCTTTATGGGAATATTCTGGGGATAAACTAGGTGTCTGAGGGCACATGCGTCCTTAACACAAGGCGCTGGGCACTCAGATACCTATAAATACCCCCGCACAGTGCCTGTGAGAGGCTAGATCAACAGAGCTATTGCCCCCGTGCACGTAACCCTGTTGTCACCACCGTTCACCCTTGTTGGCTTCCTTGCTGCTGAGAGCAAGTTCCAACATTAAGCAAATGTGCAAATCATGACCTAACCTTTGGCTAAAGTTAAGTAACATATTAATCAACAAATATGGAGAGGAAACATTGCAAAAAGACCCCTTAGGAAACCCCAAATTCATTCTTTAAGTAGAGAAAGAGCTAGAGCTCTCTAATTCTCTATAAGTCAAAATCTACACCTAATCTAAAGATCCACCATGTTCACCTTGGAGATGGCACCAAAACCACCTAAGTTCTATACCAAAAATGTGGCATACCACCTAAGGCACCCCCTGGAAAAAGTTGAGACCGAGCCCTTGACGTTTGACATGTCTTGGCATCACTTTTGTCGCGAAGTGGGCAGGGAGACAAGCCAGATTTGGCGTCCGCATATCTTCTGACCTAGGGCTTATCTTCCCTTGGAACTCACATACAAGAGATAGCCATAGGTGCCAGGAAGAGGTCTACGCCGGATTTTTGCCAAGATTCGCACGTTTGCGATCTCAGCAAGCTTTTGAACACGGGCAGATGAACACCTCCACGTGTTCGACACATTCTGCGCGCGCCAGAGCACGCCCGCGCCCGACCCCGCGTGCTCCGCGCCACGCCAAGCCATGCCCACGTCGCCTGCTCGTGCCCACGCCTATAAATCACCCTCAGGCGTCGACCGTACTCTTCCGCGCACGCTCGACCTCACCGGAGTCCGAAACCACCGGCGTTTGCCCCGTGCACGGCGTGCCCGCGGCCACCCGAGCCCCTGCCACCGTAGACCGGCCAACAGAGCCCTTCCCAGCCACGCCCGATCATTGGAAGAGACTGTGCACGCCTCGGTGAAGCTCCCCGAGCAAGAAATCGGACTTTGCTTCGCTGGAGAAGCCAGTCCACGGTCGCCGGACTTCGCCCGACCGCCGGTGAACGTAGACCGGGTAATCCTCTTCTCCATTCTTCGATTCCTTGTGCACATAGCCTCTACGTCACCCCGTGGAGCTCATCGTGCCATTTGATTGAACCAGATCGCCATGGTTTAGCCGGAACACCCGCCGCCGACGAGATCACCCGCCTGCGCACGTGGACCGGACGATTCCGGCCACCTCCACCGTCGAGCCGTACACCGTTGTGACCGCCAGGACCTCCCGGAGCCAACCCCGCCCCTCGCCGGACCTCTCTCGCCGTCGGTAAGCCGCGCCAGCCTTTTCTTTTCCGCGAGTACTGTTTAAACATGGGGAGGGACCGCGGGGGAGAAGAAGAAAAGGCTAGGGGGTTTTGTTCATTGTCAGTGACTCAGGGGAATAGTAGCGCAGGGGTATAACTGAGAGGATTAGTTTGGAAAGAACCCGAGGTCTTCGGTGCAAAGTGGTTTTTCCAGGAAACCTTTTTATTAATATGATTTAAATTCAAACAGGACTTGAATAATTCATATCTTCTGTTTTGTTCATCCAAATCGAGTCAAACTAATTTTGCCAGATCTTAAATAATGTAAACTACTTAAGAAAAATATAAAACTCCTAAGTGTTACAGAAAACTTTAAGGTTCTGATTTAAATATTGATTTGGCCAAAAGCTAAATAATAGGAGGAAAAATAGTTGCACTGTTAGACTGAGGTTAAGAAAATTTTGAGAAGTACCTAATCACTTTCTAACCTGTTTAAAAATAATAAACCCCTCTGTACACCCAGTTAAGGTAGAGTTTACCATTTAAATCTTTTTAGCCTAAAGTTAGAGAAAATATTAATGGAGGGTTAAATAAAGAATCAGGGAACCCCCATATTTTTGTTAGTCTACTTATTCAGTATAGATCACTAGAAAAATTTATTATACCCTGGTTTAGTGTAAAATAATTGGGGTACCTTCTATTTTAAGAAAACAAGGAAAACTTAGAAAAACCATAGAAAAATAACCCCAAGGTGACAACACCCCAAACCTTGGGATAATTAATGTTTTGTTATTAAGAACATGGGAAAAATATGAAATCTGCTGTTTGACATTTTTCAAATAACAAGATAGTAGAAAGTGCCTTTTTGACATTAAACTTTAGAAAATCACAACTAAATAACCACCAATTGACCTTTTGTGATTTCTGGCACAGAAGCATGTGATTACTGTTAGATACCAACAAAAATGACCCTTAGGACAGAACCCACTCCTAGTTAAGAGTTGTAGTGCAAAGTGACCCCGTTTGCCCAACTTTTGTTATTTTTTTCCAAGACATACTCTTTTTATTCTGGACCTCAAATTCCTAGAACAGACTATAGTGACCAATGGTAACTCACTGTAATTTTTACAGAATTTTTGGAAAAAGTTAAACCACTGTTGTAGTTCAAACCCACACTAGAATTCATAATTAGAAAATGAAAAAGGGAAAATTTATAGTGGAAACTTGTGTCACCCTAACCGAACTAGCAAAACCTCTTTTGAAATTGCCCATTGAAATATGTAAGGAAATTACAAATCCACTATGCTTATCCCTAACAAAACTCCAAACTTAAGTTGATAAGCATACACCACCAAGAGCCAAGTAAGACCAAGAAACCCTAAGTTACTAAACTAACTTAGTTTTCTTTTACTTAGCATAATGTTTACCAAATCCTGCATAATCATGGCATGCATATTCTTATTCATTGCATTCGATAGATTTCAACCTCGCTGACGGAGAGTACGTCCTCGTACTGAAGCAAGGAGCTGCTCAGGAGGTAGCCCTGGATCCAGCACCAGAGCCTGCACCATAGGATCTACCTGCCCAGCTTTGGAAGGCAAGCCCCGGTTTTATGCATGACCTGTTTTATATGTTATTTTAATACACTTAATGATTGTAGGCTTGTATTGTGCACCTAAGTGTAGGAGTTGATTGAAACCCTAGTTGCATGATCTCAGGAATCCCATTGAGATGAATACTAGTATGCTAAGCCGAGTAGCTGCTTTATTAATTAGGGATTTCGGTAGAAGTCGAGTGATTTTTCTAGCACTCGCGAGAGGTCAGGAAATTGGTTGTATCCACTTTCTTATCATAATGATGCTTGTTTGTGGACAACAATCCATGGGGATTGGTTGTCCACGGGATAAAAATTGGAATAAGGATTAAGGTGTGGTACCGTGAGTCAAGTGTTTGAACGTACTAAACACATATCGAGAAATATGGTAAATCAGTAAGCCTAGTACCTGAGTGAACCTGCCCGCAGACATATCCCCTCACGCGACCTGAGACGTGGTCTCCCATTCCTGTTATGGTGGGTATAAGTGCGGTCACTGCACGACGGCAGTCGGGGTCAGTGAGGCATTGTACGCCAAGGCAGTGAGCCCTGATCTGTTGCCAGGGAATCGATGGGGACGGTTGATGTGTGTGGGGACGGAGTGCCCCTACATATCGTGTGTTTAGGTTTACCTTGCAAGGATAAAAACTCGATTCGAATCGTCTGCTTCTTGCAGCTAATGAGACTGCTTGATCCATGCTGCTACATTGAGTAACAAGTGAAAATGTGATGAGGTGATGAAAGATGTTGATTGCTAAAATTGCTTGCTATCATGAATGAGTAGATAGTACACATCTAGTCTTAAGAGAGTCACACTAAAACTTGACAAAGCTAAAACTTGATTTACAAACTCAGCTAGTGCTTTTGGCAACCAAACCCCACAGCCAAACAGCTGCATGTCTAGAGGTAGAGGAGTAGACTCCTCACACCGGGTAAGTCTAGCTGAGTATTAGTATACTCAACCTTGCTTGTGGCATAATTTTTACAGGTTCTCTGGAGGACATGGTTGCTGGAGTGACTTGGCCGTCCATCTTGCCACTAGGTTGGACATTCGAGTGGGATCCTGCCTCGGCTGAGGAGGAGCATGAGAAGTGATGGGACAGGCTTCCCATCTCTTTGTTTACTTATCGTTAGTTTTATTCCGCTGCACTTCGAACAATGATGACTACTTTTGCTAAAACTCTGATGATGATGTAATAAGTTAATACTCCTTAATGTATGGTTTTATGCTTTATTTTATTTGCTCTGTGACTCACCATAGAGTGAGATTGTGGTACCTGATCCTGTCAGTGGCCTCGTCGGACTAGATCCGAGGGATTGACGGGTTATTCCCATTTAAGTGTGGTCTAGCCTTTGAGGCGGGACTTAGGCACTTAAGTTGGAATAATTCGGGCAGTTCCGCCACAGCTGGTATCGGAGCTTGTACCACCACAGAGGAATCAATAAACTATAAATACCATCCTTTTCCAAAGTAAAACTTGATAGAAACCAATATTGGATAGATCGTACGACGATCAGGATAGACCTAGGATGTGAAGCCTTAGGATGATAGAGGGGTAGCTAGGTGGCTAATTGAGTCAGCCCTACAGGCTACTATAAGGGATGGGAGTTCTTCCCTATTCCCTCTAAGATTGATGTGAGGTCGTTCAGGACGAGCATGCATGCATCATTAATTAAACTAATGGATAATTGGGTAAGAACTTTAATACAAAATGATGACCAACTAAGTACCCAGTACCATTGTTGTAGTTAGAAAGAGGCTGAGTTGTGATTCCTTTTCTTTTTATAATTCTTTTTCTTTTACTTACGCTTAACCGTACACAGATGACTTCCCACGGATCCTCGGACGAAGGGAATGCACTGTCCCACACTGACGGGCTTGCACGAGAGGGTTTTCCCCGTATTTTGTGGGAGGTACTTCAGGGGGCCGGTTACACGACACCTCCTCAGTACGCGGTGCAGCAGTTCGAGAATCACCAAGTGCCCCGCTGTAGGGTGAGGATGACCCTGGAGCCTCATCCCCTGCAGCCAGGCTGGCGTTCGCTGGACTCTGAGTCCTTTGGATACCGGGCTGAGGATACGATCGAGGCGATTGCTCTTCACGGACTGACCACTTTCTGCGGATTCCACCCCTTGGAGCTGTCCACCCACCCCATTGGCTTGTTCCCCGCTGAGAAGGAGGACGACCCAATGTGGAAGGACCGAGTGGAGCATGCCAAGGACATCTGGGCTATCTACCCAGGTCAGACTGCTCACTTGACAGTGCGGTGCATGAATGCCCTGTACCGTCTGCAAGTGATGCATGGTGAGGCAATGTCCCATCTGATGGCATTGTTGGAGGCAACTAAGATCACCCTGGATAACAGAGAGGAGCTTGTGGTTGACCTGTCCACTGAAATGGTGGAAAAGGACTTATAGGTGGAACAACTATCAAATGAGATCCAAGAGCTTGAGGAATTAGTGGGGGACCAGGGGGAACACCATCGAGGTTCTCGAGGATCAGCTTATCAACCCTCAGCGGCAGCTTGCCGAGGCTAACGAGCACCTGGATATGCATCACCAGGAGATCCAGGACATGGAGGCCAATGAGGATGTCGACATCGAGGGAGGAGAGGAGCCTGCCTCCAGCTTGGACACTGCTGGCTCAGGGAGACCACCTTCCCCCGAGTCGAGTGTTGCCTCGTTTGCTCACTAGGTCGCAGGGATAGAGTTAGAAGTCAGTGATGGTAGAACTCCTTGAAGCTAGCTTAGCTTTTGCACCCTTGGGGTACTAGGCTAGATAGAGTTGAGTCTTTTGGGCTATTGATGTAATCGTGGTAAACTCTTGTGGAAGCATGGTTGATGAATGAGGTCCGTCTTAATTTAAGAAGAAAAGTTATGCCATGAGAAATCTTTTATGATTATGCAAGAATAGATGGATTTCGCCTTTTGACTCTTTCACCGCGATTGAACCTTGAACCTCAAAGTTGTGTTATTGAAAATATATGTGATTTTTCAGATGGCCGGGAGAGCGCGTCGTGGTCAAAATGAGCGCGTTCCTCCACCGCCTACTACTCTGCAGGAGCTGATGGCTCAGCAAAATGAGATCTTGAGACAGCTAGCTCAGCGTCAGCCGCCACCTTAGCACTATGGTGGTGGTGATCATCAGCGTCACCCCGCGGCAGCCACCTACTAGGAGTTCCTAAGTACCCAGCCACCATTGTTCACCAGGGCAGAGGACCCACTTGATGCGGATGTATGGTTGAGAGTAGTGGAATCCAAATTCTCGCTACTCCATGGAGCTTGTTCAAAGGTCACTAAGGTCAGGTTCGCAACCCAGCAGCTTCGCGGACCCGCGCGGACTTGGTGGGACCATTTTCTTGCTATGCAGCCAGATGACCGAGAGGTGGAATGGAGAGAGTTCAAGGCAGCTTTCAGGGGGCACCATATACCAGCAGGTATTATGGACCAAAAACTCAACGAGTTTCTGGCACTCACTCAGGGAAACCGGACAGTGTTACAGTATGCTCAGGCCTTCAATGACCTGTGCCAGTATGCCGGGTATCATGCAGACACGGACGAGAAGAAGAGGGACAGGTTCAGGAGGGGGCTCAGCACTAAGCTCCGTGACCGCCTCAACACAGTCAGGGCCAACAGTTATAATGAGTTAGTCAACATGGCTATTTCTCATGAGGACTGTATCACAGCTCGTCTGGCAGAGAAGAAGAGGAAGACCACTGTGGCAGGACCTTCAGCTCAGCCACAGCGTTTCAGGATTGTGTCTGACACTCAAAACAGGGGACCGCAGCAGCAGCAAGGACGTTGGGTGATCCGACCACAACAGCAGCAGCAGGCACCCAACCGCACCCAGTTGCCAGCCCAGAGGAACAATCAACAGCAACAGCAATATCGTCAGGCAAATGACAACAGGTGTTTCACATGTGGCAACACCGGACATTATGCCAAGAATTGCCCCAGAAACCAGCAGAGGCAGGGGCAGAATGTTAATCAGAATCAAGGCAAGAGACAGAAGGTGCAAGTAACGCAAGGCAGGCTGAACTTCACCACCATGGCTGATATTCCAGAGGGAGCACCCGTCATGACTGGTATCTTTACAGTTTTGAACTATCCTGCTATTATTCTTTTTTATTCTGGTGCATCACATAGTTTTATTAGTGCCAAATTTAGTGCCAAGTGTCAGTTACATTTTCACCACACCAATGGGAGTATTACAATTTCAACACCAGGAGGCAGGGTTGCCACCTACCAAATCAACAAGAATGTGCCTATAAAGTTTGGTAGTCTGATAATCAAAATCAGCCTCCTCATTTTAGGTTTGGATAGTGTGGATATCATATTGGGAACTGACTGGTTGACCAAACATCAGGCAGTGATTGATATTGCAGCTAGGGCCATTGAAGTGCACTCACCGACCTGTGGTGAAACCACATTATATTTGCCCGACCAGGGTTGTACCCGTTCTTGTGCCCGACTGGGGTACTTAGTTGGTCATCATTTTGTATTATAGAATCCCCAGTGGAAAGGATCCCAGTGGTCTGTGACTACCCAGATGTTTTTCCGGATGAATTGCCAGGAATGCCACCTGATAGAGACATTGAGTTCGCCATTGAATTGCAACCCGGGACTGCTCCTATCTCCAAGAGACCCTATAGGATGCCTCCCGCGGAATTGGCAGAACTGAAAAAGCAACTACAAGAGCTGTTGGACAAGGGGTTCATTCGCCCAAGTACTTCACCTTGGGGATGTCCGGCCTTATTTGTAAAGAAAAAGGATGAGAGTTTGAGAATGTGTGTCGATTACCGCCCTCTCAATGCGGTGACCATCAAGAACAAATACCCACTGCCCCGCATTGATGTTTTGTTTGATCAGTTGGTGGGAGCCAAGGTGTTCTCCAAAATAGACCTTCGCTTGGGTTACCATCAGATCAAGATCCGTGCCAGTGATATTCCGAAGACGGCCTTCTCTACCAGATATGGGCTCTATGAATTTTTGGTGATGTCTTTTGGGCTGACCAATGCCCCGGCTTATTTCATGTACCTGATGAACTCAGTATCCATGCTAGAGCTGGACAAGTTCGTGGTCGTTTTCATTGATGATATTCTGGTTTATTCCAAGAATGAAGCCGAGCACACTAAACATTTGCATACGGTACTTCAGAGACTGCGTGACCATCAGTTGTATGCTAAGTTGTCTAAATATGATTTCTGGCTGAGAGAAATTAAATTCTTGGGTCACACAATTTCTCAGGATGGAATTTCTGTTGATCCTGAGAAGGTACAAGAAGTAATGGATTGGAAACCTCCTACCACCGTGCGACAGATTCAGAGTTTTCTGGGATTGGCACGGTATTATCGACGATTTATTCTGGATTTCTCCAAAATTGTCAAGCCAATGACTGAACCGTTGAAAAAGCGAGTCAAGTATAATTGGAGCCAGAAGTGCGATGACGCCTTTCATACACTGAGGCAACATTTGACAACAGCCCCAGTGCTAGCTCAACCTGATAACACCAAGCCCTTTGAAGTTTAGTGTGATGCTTCCGGTACTGGTTTGGGATGCGTCTTAATGCAAGATAACAGAGTAATTGCTTATGCCTCCCGAGCACTCAGACCCCATGAGCAGAACTACCCTACACATGATCTGGAGTTAGCAGCTGTGGTTCATGCTCTCAAGATATGGAGACATTACTTGATGGGAGCTCACTGTAACATTTACACTGATCATAAGAGTCTCAAATACATTTTCACTCAGGCAGATCTTAATATGAGGCAGAGAAGATGGTTAGAGTTAATCAAGGACTATGATTTGGAGGTGCATTACCATCCGGGCAAAGCCAATGTTGTGGCAGATGCCTTGAGCAGAAAGGCCCAATGCAATTGTATGAGCATGGATGCAAAAGTCACCACCCTGTGTGATGAGTTGTGCAAGCTGAACCTGGAAGTTGTTTCTTTAGGTGCTTTAAATTATATCTCGGTGGAGCCCACATTACAAGAGCAAATAATCAGGGCACAGATTGAAGACAAGGGTGTTCAGGTTGTCAAGGAGATGATCAAGTAGAAAGCAGAAAAATTCAAATGCTTCTGTCAGGACAGCAAGGGAATTCTATGGTTTGGAGATCGATTGGTTATTCCCAAGGACCCTGAGCTCAGAAAGAAGATATTGGATGAAGCTCACCTTTCAAAATTCTCCATGCACCACGGCAGCAACAAGATGTATCACGATCTCAGATCCTTATACTGGTGGACCAGAATGAAGAGGGAAATTGCCAAGTACATATCCGAGTGCGACACCTGCCAGAGAATCAAGGCCAGTCATTTAAAGACAGCGGGCCCTTTGCAACCCCTTCCCATACCATCTTGGAAATGGGAGGACATTTGCATCGATTTCATCGTAGGATTGCCCAATACCTCCCGGCACCATGATTCCATTTGGGTCATTGTGACCAGATTGACCAAGTCAGCTCATTTCTTGCCGGTACACACCACCCACAGGACGGAGAAGTATGCAGAAATCTACATCGACCAGATAGTTCGTTTGCATGGAATACCAAGGACTATAGTATCGGACAGAGGAGCACCATATGTGGCACGATTTTGGGAACAATTGCAGGAATCACTTGGGACCCATGTAATACGAAGCTCAGCATACCATCCTCAAACAGATGGCCAAACCAAAAGGTTAAATCAGATTTTGGAAGACATGTTGAGGGCATGTGTGCTACACTATGGAAAGGATTGGGGCAAGTGTCTTTCTTTGGCAGAATTCTCCTATAATAACAGTTACCAGTCCAGTTTGAAGATGGCACCTTTTGAAGCCTTATATGGGAGAAGGTGTAGGACCCCGCTGAATTGGTCTCAAGCAGGAGAGAGGGAAATATTTGGGCCAGATTTGGTACTTGAAGCAGAGGAAAAGGTCAGAGTCATTAAGAAGAACTTAGAAGCTGCTCAGGCTAGGCAAAAGAGCTATCATGATAAGAGGCGGAAACCTCTACATTTTGAAGTGGGAGATCATGTTTATCTTAAGGTGTCACCCACCAAGGGTGTCTAGAGATTTTGAATCAAGGGCAAGTTAGCTCCTCGCTACATTGGACCCTATGAGATCAAAGCAAATTGTGGACCCGTAGCCTATCAATTGGAGTTGCCACCCCACATGTCAGCAGTTCACAATGTGTTTCATATATCTCAGCTACGGAAATGCGTTCGCCTACCCACTGAAGTGCTACCTGAACCAGACATTGAGATAGAACCTGTCGGGGACCATAATTAGGGGTACCCTCAAGGCTCCTAATTCTCAGCTGGTAACCCCCATCAGCACAAAGCTGCAAAGGCCTGATGGGTGTGACTAAGTCAAGGATCGGTCCATTCGAGGGACCCGATCACGCCTCGCCCGAGCCCAGCCTCGGGCAAGGGCAACCGACCCCGGAGGATCTACGTCTCGCCCGAGGCCCCCCTCCAGCAACGGGCACACCTTCGGCTCGCCCGAGGCCCAGTCTTCGCCAAGAAGCAACCTAGGCCAAATCGCCACGCCAACCGACCAAATCGCAGGAGCATTTAATGCAAAGGTGGCCTGACACCTTTATCCTGACGCATGCCCTCCAGTCGACAGAGCCGAAGTGACCGCAGTCACTTCGCCGCTCCACTGACCGGTCTGAGAAAAGGACAGCGCCGCCTGCGCCGCTCCGACTGCTGTGCCACTCGACAGAGTGAGACTGACAGCAGCCAGGCCCGGCGTCAGGCGCCATAGGAAACTCCGCTTCGCCCGACCCCAGGGCTCTGCCTCGGGCTCGGCCCCAGAAGACGACGAACTCCGCTTCGCCCGAACCCAGGGCTCGGACTCGGGCTCAGCCCCGGAAGACGACGAACTCCGCTCTGTCCGACCCCAGGGCTCGGACTCGGGCTCAGCCCCTAAAGACGACGAACTGCGCTTCGCCCGACCCCAGGGCTCGGACTCGGGCTTAGCCCCGGAAGACGACGAACTCCGCTTCGCTCGACCCCAGGGCTCGAACTCGGGCTCAGCCCCTGAAGACGACGAACTCCGCTTCACCCGACCCCAGGGCTCGGACTCGGGCTCAGCCCCGGAAGACGACGAACTCTGCTTCGCCCGACCCCAGGGCTCGGACTCAGCCCTGGCCTCAGCCGACGGTCTCCGCCTCGTCCGACCCAGGGGCTCGGACTCGACCTCGGCCTCGGAAGACAGACTCGACCTCGACCTCGGAGGAGCCTCCACATCGCCCAACCCAGGGCACAGACCGACCGTGTCAATAGGAGGCGCCATCATTACCCTACCCCAAGCTGACTCAGGCTAAGGGGAACAAGACCGGCGTCCCATCTGGCTCGCTCCGCCAGACAAGTAATGATGGCGCCCCACACGCTCTATGACGACGGTGGCTCTCAGCCCCCTTACGGAAGCAAGAGGACGTCAGCAAGGACTCGATAGCCCCGACAGCTGTCCTTCTGCCAGGCTCCAGTGCTCCTCCGACGGCCACGACACCACACGAACCGGGTGCCAAAACCTCTCCGGCTGCCACGATGGCATGTACTTAGGGCGCTAGCTCTCCTCAGCTAGACACGTTAGCACACTGCTACACCCCCATTGTACACCTGGATCCTCTCCTTGCGCCTATAAAAGGAAGGACCAGGGCCCTCTTACAGAAGGTTGTCGCGCGGGGAAAGGACGGGACAGGCACTCGCGTGAGGCCGCTCGCTCCCTCCCGCGTGGACGCTTGTAACCCCCTACTGCAAGCGCACCCGACCTGGGTGCGGGACAAACACGAAGGCCGCGGGGTTTCCACCTCTCACGGCTGCCTTCCCCCCTTCGCGCTCCGTCTCGCGCTGACCCATCTGGGCTGGGGCACGCGGCGACAGTTTACTCGTCGGTCCAGGGACCCCCCGGTCTCGAAACGCCGACAGTTGGCGCGCCAGGTAGGGGCCTGCTGCGTGTTGACGAATAGCTTCCTGTCAAGCTCCAGATGGGCAGTCTCCAGCAACCTTTCCAGCCCGGGACGGTGCTCTGTTTCGGGAGTCTTGAGTTCATGTCCCTCGACGGCAGCTACGACATGATACTCCTTCCCCCGCCGTGCGACAGCGACAATGGCGGCCGACAGCCCGCCCGCCGGCGGCGGAATCGACGACGTCTTCCCCGCTTGGTGGAAGAACAACATTCGAGCTCACCCCGTCCCCTCCCCCGCCAACGGAGGAGGAGGCGGGGCAACCAAGGCCTAGCAGGAGGCGGCACCTCGTCGGCTGTCGAGCGAGTCGACGGCGCCGACGCCCCAACAAGGGGCACGTCGGGCATCGACCTCGCGTCTGAGACGAAGACGAGCGTTGTCTCCCCGCAACACACCAATCCCAAGCAAACGGACGACGCCAGCACACTTGTGAAAGGCTTGCTGGGCGTCACCCTCGTACCTGAGACGACGGTGCAGTCAGTCCCTGACGTGACTTCGTCACTGCCCGTCGACCAAGAGGTACCCACTGATTCCCATCTCACTCCTTTTGGGTTCAGCCTCGACCCGCCAAGCGACTTCGCTTTGGCGGACGCTCTCGTAGAGGCGAGTCCAAACCCTCTGGGGTATCGTATGCGGTCACCCTGGGACCGGCTGACGGACGTCTCGACCTACGGGCCCTCGGGATCCGAGGAAGATGACGAGCCCGACTTCTGTTGGGATTTCTCCGGACTTGGTAACCCCAGTGCCATGCGGGACTTTATGACCGCGTGTGACTACTGCCTTTCCGACTGTTCCGACGGTAGCCACAGCCTCGGCGACGAGGACTGCGGCCCAATTCGTGAATGTTTCCACGTCGATCTAGGGGGTCCCTCCGAAGGCAACCATCTTGGTATGCCGGAGAACGGTGATCTCCCTAGGCCTGTGCCTCACGTTGACATCCTACGGGAGCTAGCTGTGGTCACCGTTCCGGCGGGGGGTCATGACCCACAGCTCGAGCAAATCCGCGGGGTGCAGGCAGGGCTCGATGAGGGAGCAGGAACACTTGAGCCGATCCGCCGGGACATCGGGCAGGAATGGGTGGGCCAACCTCCGGCCGGAGAAGTGCGTCATCTACCCCAGGGCTTCCAGCACCGCATCGCCGATGATGTCAGGATGAGGCCGCCACCCGCTTCCAGTGGAGTCGGCCAGAACCTGGCTGCAGCGGCAATGCTCCTTCGCGTGATGCCGGAGCCATCAACCACCGAGGGGCGGCGAATCCAGGGAGAGCTCAAGAATCTCCTAGAGGACGCCGCGGTCCGACGGGTGGTAAGCTCCGCCTCCCGAAGGCAGGGGTACCCCTCGGAACATCGCGCCACGACTTCCCGATTCATGAGGGAAGCTTCGGTCCACACCGGGCGCACGCGCAACACAGCGCCTGCGGCCCCGGGTCGCCTCGGCAACGAGCACCATCACCGCAACCGTCGGGCCCACCTCGACGAGAGGGTGCGCCGAGGCTACCACCCCAGGCGTGGGGGACGCTACGACAGCGGAGAGGATCGAAGTCCCTCGCTCGAACCACCCGGTCCGCAGGCTTTCAGCCGCGCCATACGACGGGCGCCGTTCTCGACCCGGTTCCGAACCCCGACTACTATCACAAAGTACTCGGGGGAGATGAGACCGGAATTGTGGCTCGCGGACTACCGGCTGGCCTGCCAGCTGGGTGGAACGGACGATGACAACCTCATCATCCGCAACCTCCCCTTTTCCTCTCCGACACCGCTCGCGCCTGGTTGGAGCACCTGCCTCCGGGGCAAATCTCCACTGGGACGACCTGGTCCAAGCCTTCGCCGGCAATTTCCAGGGCACGTACGTGCGCCTTGGAAACTCCTGGGACCTCCGAAGCTGCCGACAGCAGCCGGGAGAGTCTCTCCGGGACTACATCCGGCGATTCTCGAAGCAGCGCACCGAGCTGCCCAACATCACCGATTCAGATGTCATCGGCGTGTTCCTCGCCGGCACCACCTGCCGCGACCTTGTGAGCAAGCTGGGTTAAAAGACTCCCACCAGGGCGAGCGAGCTGATGGACATCGCCACCAAGTTCGCCTCTGGCCAGGAGGCGGTTGAGGCTATCTTCCGGAAGGACAAGCAGCCCCAGGGCCGCCCACCGGAAGATGCCCCCGAGGCGTCAACTCAGCGCGGCGCCAAGAAGAAAGGCAAGAAGAAGTCGCAAGCGAAACGCGACGCCGCCGACGCGGACCTTGTCGCCGTCGCCGAGTACAAGAACCCTCGGAAACCCCCCGGAGGTGCCAACCTCTTCGACAAGATGCTCAAGGAGCCGTGCCCCTATCATCAGGGGCCCGTTAAGCACACCCTTGAGGAGTGCGCCATGCTTCGGCGTCGCTTCCAAAGGGCCGGGCCACCCGCGGAGGGTGGCAGGGCTCGCGACGACGACAAGAAGGAAGATCACCAGACAGGAGAGTTCCCCGAGGTCCGCGACTGCTTCATTATCTACGGTGGGCAAGCGGCGAACGCCTCGGCTCGGCACCGCAAGCAAGAGTGTCGGGAGGTCTGTTCGGCAAAGGTGGCGGCGCCAGTCTACCTAGACTGGTCCGACAAGCCCATCACCTTCGACCAAGCCGACCACCCCGACCGCGTGCTGAGCCCAGGGAAATACTCGCTCGTCGTCGACCCTGTCATCAGCGACGTCAGGCTCACCAAGGTCCTCATGGACGGAGGCAGCAGCCTCAACATCATCTACGCCGAGACCCTCGGGCTCCTGCGTGTTGATCTGTCCTCGGTACGAGCAGGCGCTGCGCCTTTCCACTGGATCATCCCTGGGAAACGCGTCTAGCCCCTCGGACAACTCGATCTTCCCGTCTGCTTTGGGACACCCTCCAACATCCGAAGGGAGACCCTCACGTTTGAGGTGGTCGGGTTCCGAGGAACCTACAACGTAGTACTGGGGAGGCCATACTACGCGAAGTTCATGGCCGTCCCCAACTACACCTACCTCAAGCTCAAGATGCCGGGCCCCAACGGGGTCATCACCGTCGGCCCCATGTACCGACACGCGTTCGAATGCGACGTGGAGTGCGTGGAGTACGCCGAGGCCCTCGCCGAGTCCGAGGCCCTCATCGCCGACCTGGAGAGCCTCTCTAAGGAGGTGCCAGACGTGAAGCGCCACGCTGGCAACTTTGAGCCAGCGGAGACGGTTAAGTCCGTCCCCCTCGACCCCAGCAGTGACGCCTCCAAGCAGATCCGGATCGGCTCTGAGCTCGATCCCAAATAGGAAGCAGTGCTCGTCGACTTTCTCTGCGCGAACACCGACATTTTCGCGTGGAGTCCCTCGGACATGCCCGGCATACCGAGGGATGTCGCCGAGCACTCGCTGGACTTCCGAGCTGGAGCCCGACCCGTGAAGCAGCCTCTGCGCCGATTCGATGAAGAAAAGCGCAGAGCCATAGGCGAGGAGATCCACAAGCTAATGGCGGCAGGGTTCATCAAAGAGGTATTCCATCCCGAATGGCTTGCCAACCCTGTGCTTGTGAGAAAGAAAGGAGGGAAATGGCGGATGTGTGTAGACTACACTGGTCTAAACAAAGCATGTCCGAAGGTTCCCTACCCTCTGCCTCGCATCGACCAAATTGTGGACTCCACTGCTGGGTGCGAAACCCTGTCTTTCCTCGATGCCTACTCAGGGTATCACCAAATTAGGATGAAAGAGTCTGACCAGCTCGCGACTTCTTTCATCACACCCTTCGGCATGTACTGCTATGTCACCATGCCGTTCGGCTTGAGGAATGCGGGTGCAACGTACCAACGGTGCATGAATCATGTGTTCGGCGAACACATTGGCCGAACGGTCGAGGCCTACGTCGATGACATCGTAGTCAAGACGAGGAAAGCCTCCGACCTCCTTTCCGACCTTGAAGTGACATTCTGATGTCTCAAGGCGAAAGGCGTGAAGCTCAATCCCGAAAAGTGTGTCTTCGGGGTTCCTCGAGGCATGCTCTTGGGGTTCATCGTCTCCGAGCGGGGCATCGAGGCCAACCCGGAGAAAATTGCGGCCATCACCAGCATGGGGCCCATCAAGGACTTGAAAGGCGTACAGAGAGTCACGGGATGCCTTGCGGCTCTGAGCCGCTTCATCTCGCGCCTCGGCGAAAGAGGCCCGCCTCTGTACCGCCTCTTAAGGAAGGTCGAGTGCTTCACTTGGACCCCTGAGGCCGAGGAAGCCCTCGGGAACCTAAAGGCGCTCCTCACGAACGCGCCCATCTTGGTGCCTCCCGCTGCCGGAGAAGCCCTCTTGATCTACGTCGCCGCGACCACTCATGTGGTTAGCGCCGCGGTTGTGGTTGAGAGACGAGAAGAGGGGCATGCATTGCCCGTCCAGAGGCCAGTCTACTTCATCAGCAAGGTACTGTCCGAGACCAAGACCCGCTACCCACAAATTCAGAAGCTACTATACGCGGTGATCCTGACGCGGCGGAAGTTGCGACACTACTTCGAGTCTCATCCGGTAACTGTGGTGTCATCCTTCCCCCTGGGGGAGATCATCCAGTGCCGAGAGGCCTCGGGTAGAATTGCAAAGTTGGCGGTGGAAATTATGGGCGAAACGATCTCGTTCGCCCCTCGGAAGGCCATCAAGTCCCAAGTCTTGGCGGACTTCGTGGTTGAATGGGTCGACAGCCAGCTCCCAACAGTTCCGATCCAACCGGAACTCTGGACCATGTTCTTTGACGGGTCGCTGATGAAGACAGGAGCAGGAGCAGGCCTGCTCTTCATCTCGCCCCTCGGGAAGCACCTACGCTACGTGCTACGCCTCCACTTCCCGGCGTCCAACAATGTGGCTGAGTACGAGGCTCTGGTCAACGGGTTGCGCATCGCCATCGAGCTAGGGGTCCGATGCCTCGATGCTCGCGGTGACTCGCAACTCGTCATCGACCAAGTCATGAAGAACTCACACTGCCGCGACCCGAAGATGGAAGCCTACTGCGATGAGGTTCAGCGCCTGGAAGACAAGTTCTACGGGCTCGAGCTCAACCACATCGCCCGACTCTACAACGAGACTGCGGACGAGCTAGCTAAAATAGCCTCGGGGCGAACAACGGTTCCCCCGGACGTCTTCTCCCGAGACCTGCATCAACCCTCCGTCAAGATTGACGACACGCCCGAGCCCGAGGAGGCCTCGGCTGAGCCAGAAGCGCCCTCGGCTCAGTTCGAGGCACCCTCGGCTCAGCCCGAGGCACCCTCGGCCCAGCCCGAGGCACCCTCGGTTCGGCCTGAGGCACCCTCGGTTCGGCCCGAGGCACCCTCGGCCCCCGAGGGTGAGGCACTACGCATCGAGGAGGAGCGAAGCGGGGTCACGCCTAATCGAAACTGGCAGACCCCGTACCTGCAATATCTCCACCGAGGAGAGCTACCCCTCGACCAAGCCGAATCTCGGCGGTTGGCGCGGCGCGCCAAGTCGTTTGTCTTGCTGGGGGACAGGAAGGAACTCTACCACCGCAGCCCCTCAGGCATCCTCCAGCGATGCATTTCCATCGCTGAAGGCCAGGAGCTCCTACAAGAGATACACTCGGGGGCTTGCGGCTATCACGCAGCACCTCGAGCCCTTGTTGGGAACGCCTTCCGACAAGGTTTCTACTGGCCGACGGTGGTGGCCGACGCCACTAGAATTGTCCGCACCTGTGAAGGGTGTCAGTTCTACGCAAGGCAGACCCACCTGCCCGCTCAGGCCCTACAGACGATACCCATCACCTGGCCTTTTGCTGTGTGGGGTCTGGACCTCGTCGGCCGCTTGCAGAAGGCACCCGGGGGGCTACACGCACCTGTTGGTCGCCATCGACAAATTCTCCAAGTGGATCGAGGTCCGACCCCTAAACAGATCAGGTCCGAACAGGCGGTGGCGTTCTTCACCAACATCATCCATCGCTTTGGGGTCCCGAACTCCATCATCACCGACAACGGCACCCAGTTCACCGGCAGAAAGTTCCTGGACTTCTGCGAGGATCACCACATCCGGGTGGACTGGGCCGCCGTGGCTCACCCCATGACGAATGGGCAAGTAGAGCGTGCCAACGGCATGATTCTACAAGGACTCAAGCCTCGGATCTACAACGACCTCAACAAGTTCGGCAAGCGATGGATGAAAGAACTCCCCTCGGTGGTCTGGAGTCTGAGGACAACGCCGAGCCGAGCCACGGGCTTCACGCCGTTCTTTCTAGTCTATGGGGCCGAGGCCATCTTGCCCACAGACTTAGAATACGGTTCCCCAAGGACGAGGGCCTACGCCGACCAAAGCAACCAAGCTAATCGAGAAGACTCGCTGGACTAGCTGGAAGAGGCTCGGGACATGGCCTTACTACACTCGGCGCGGTACCAGCAGTCCCTGCGACGCTACCACGCCTGAGGGGTCCGGTCCCGAGACCTCCAGGTGGGCGACCTGGTGCTTCGGCTACGACAAGACGCCTGAGGGCGGCACAAGCTCACGCCTCCTTGGGAAGGGCCGTTCGTCATCGCCAAAGTTTTGAAGCCCGGAACGTACAAGCTGGCCAACAGTCAAGGCGAGGTCTACAGCAACGCTTGGAACATCCAACAGCTACGTCGCTTCTACCCTTAAGATGCTTTCAAGTTGCTCGTATACCTCGTTCCCACGCAAAGTTTAGTCATCAAGGAAGGGTCAGCCTTGCCTCGGCAAAGCCCGACCCTCCCTCGGGGGCTAAAAGGGGGAAACCCCCTCTGCGTCGAAATTTTCCTCGAAAAAAGATCCTTTCTGCCAGAATGCCTTTCGTGCTTTTCGACTACTTCGAAAGTGGATCCTGAAAACGACGGAGTACACGTAAGCAGACAAGGCTGACTGAGCCGAGGGATTCCTACGCCTCCGGGATACGGATACCTCACTCATCACCTTCTGCGATAAGTAACTCGCGTTCGGATAAGTGATTCCGTGGACCGAACAAGTCTTCACGCTTGAAAGCTCCTCTGCCGAAGCGATTCTTCGGGCCTTCTCGACTGCGTCGGTGACAGAACCCTATGGACGGGCAAGAGTGTGCGTAAGCGGCAAGGCCGACCGAGCCGAGGGATTCCTACGCCTCCTGGATACGGATACCTCACTCATCGCCTTCTGTGAAAAGCAACTCTCGCTCGCACAGACAATTCTGTTACCGGCGAAAAAGTCCAGATACCCGAAACAGGGGGAAAAGAAACGCAACTTTACAACACGACGATGGTGTGTTTGGGCCTTGGTGGCCGCAGAAAACACACGCTACATGATAATCCGATCCTGCAGGCTCGGATCTTGATAGTTGAAGGGGGCAGCAGCACCCTCGGCGTCAACTACACCTTCGGCGAGGTCCGACCTAGCCTCGGACGGCGACGTGGTCCGAGGATCTCCACTCTGAAGGACGACATCATCACCACGCCCAGGCCATCGCCGCCAGGGTCTTCTCCGGGAATCCGGCTCGAGCAGACGGCTCGGCCGGTCACTCCTAGGCCTCGGCCAGCTGTCCCCCGAAGACATCAGCCCGGCTCGAGGCCTCGGCAACTCAGTTCCGGTGTCGGTCCCGCCAGTGGACGACCCGACAGGCTCTGGCCGACCAAGTCTTCTTTTCGAGCCAACTCTACCTCTATCCGAGCTGACACCGCTACCCCTGGCTTCGGCTCATCGAAGAGCGGCCGAGGGGTTCCTTTAACTAAGCAAGAGAAGCCTCGGACAGCAAGGCTGTCACACCCGGTTTTAGAAGGCAAACCGAATGCGAACCATGTACGTGCCAGGATCAGTTATTCACGTACACAGCAGTTACATAATATGGACATCATCACACAGTGCTCAAAATAGTATTAATAAGGGAAATAGTCGATTACATCATACGTCTGAGACGTCCATATAGTTCTTACAATAAATCAAAGTGCGGAAAAGAAACGTAGATAACCGCGGCCTTCACAGGCAGCCGACTGGGGGTTGCCGCTAACCCACACCTAGAACTCGTCGTAGTCTTGGAACTCCTGGAAGTCTCCTTCCACGGCTTCATCTTCGCCTGAGCAGTGGTTTCAATGCTGACAACCTGGGGGGGGGTTTGGTGTGTAGAGCAAGGGTGAGTACACATCAACATACTCAGCAAGTATCCTGTTTGGCTGTAGTGGACTAGCTTTATGTGGGGATAAGTCAAGCAGTTGCTTTTAGTTGGTCAGGTTATTACTTACTAGTAGAAAGCCAGGTTTTAACATTAACCCAAGTTATTAGCCCAATGTATCCTTTCCAAACGGAAAGAATACCACTTACCAATACCATAATCGTAATCAGAACCATCAATCTCATTGCCACCTGTACCAAAGTATCTCTGATCAAGTATCGCTAATCACTGGAGCTCCCTTGGCCGCTCATAACCGCGAGCACGGCTGATATATCAGTTTCATAACACTCTGCAGAGGTTGTGCACTTTACCCACAAGCCGTGATTCCCTCTCTGGCCCGGGCTTGCAAGACCCTTATTCACTCCCGAGGTGAATGGCCAAGGATTCACTACGAAGCCTTTACAAAGATTCCCCGGGGCTGTAGCCACCCGTTAGGTTTCCTAAATGTACCGCACTCCTCCCCAAGGGACAAATCAACCTTGGCAGAGCGAGCCGCATACACCGAGCCCCATTGACGGCACGACGGCTAAGTGAACTACACCCCGGATCCTCTAATTATTCAGCTAAGGGCACCCCATTCCACCCTCATGGTTGCACTGTTTTCCCGGGCGGTCATCCATTGAACAGGTCCTTACGGAGAGGCACTCGAGAAACCGCTCGAGTCCCCTTAAATGCCACAAGTATAATCATAAATAAGAACGGGAAAACAGCGTATCATAGATAACCACATCATGTTCATTGATTAAAGTTGAGCAATAGCATCAAACTAAGCAGTAATAATCCGACCCAAATAGGTAAACAAGGACATGGATAACAAAAAGCTAGTCAATCCTTAGGTATAAATGTGTGATGCGGGAGGTGAATTAAAGAATGATTAGGACAGAGATAGGTCAAAGGACACTTGCCTCCACCAACCGACTGCTGCTCAGGGGCTTCTCCTGCGAATTCCTCGGGCTCTTCGACCGGATCGTTCTCTATGCGAGCGCAAACATACATACATCCATCCACATATTTTAATACAAAAGAACAGTACACCATACAAGGGAACAAATAAAGCGAATATGCATCAAGTATGACATTCGATATCGCATTTGTTATGGTTAGAAAGAAACGGGAAAGGGTCTCGCAGGGGGTTAAATATTATGCACTAACGATCAATTACAATTGGTTCTTAACAAAAGACTTCTGTTACATATACACTAATGGAAACCTAATCATTTTAAGTTGATCAACATTGCACGAGATAAACAATTAACTACATGAATCAATTAGTATAACGGAATTTTAAATTAAACTTCCTATTTCAATAACATGAACAATGATTAACCTACCTAAAATAAAATAGCTATGAGCACAGAAAGTAAATAAAATAAAATAATAAAAAAAATAAAAAAAACAGAGGGGGGGGGCGGTTGAACCGGCCCTGCGCAGGGGGCGCGGCCAAGGGCCAGGCGGGCGGGCCAGGCGCGGCCAGCGGCCGGCCGAGGCGCGGCTGGGGCGGCTGGGGGCTGGCCGGGGGCGCCAGGGCGCGGCCGAGCGGCCGGCTGGGGCGCGCGGCCAGGGGCTGGCTGGGGGCGCGGCCAAGGCGGTGGCCGAGGAGAGAGGAGGGGGAGGGGAGAGGGAGGGAGGAGGGAGAGAGGGAGGAGGGGGGGCTCACCGGCGTTGGGGAGCGACGGCGAGGGGCGGCCGGCAGGGGGCGGCGGCGGCTTAGGGCAGGGGTAGGGGCGGCGGCGGCTTAGGGTGGGGGTAGGGGCGGCGGCGGCTTAGGGTGGGGGAGAGAAAATGAGAGAAAATGAGAGGGAGGGAGAGAGAATTGGGGAAAAAGGGGAGGTGGGGGGGGAGCGGTTGGGCCTTCCAAGGCCCAAGAGGGGGCGCCAGGGGCGGCTGGGCCGGCCGGGGTCGGCCCACGGCGCGGGAGAGAGAAAAAGAGGAGAGAGAAAGAGAGAGAAAAAGAAAGAAAAGATCTTCTTCTCATTTTCAAAATCCGATCTTTCTACATGAATGCATTTGCACTTTCAAAGCAATCAAAAGAAATGCAAGGTTCGGCATGGTGCATCAAACAAGTATTTAGGGTTTTTCTTACACGGGAAATCCAAACCGAATCCCGCTAGAACTTTGGAAAAGGTCAAGGTTTAGCGAGGGAAAAAGAAAAAGAAAAGGTAACGCTCGAATTTTGGCGAGTAAAGAAAAGAAAAAAATCAACTGCAAAAATTCGGGGCGTTACAAACCTATCCCCCTTAAAAGAATCTCGCCCTCGAGATTCAGGGCTGGCTAGCAAAGAGCTCTGGGTACTTGACCACTAGATCATCTTCACGCTCCCAGGTTGCTTCTTCCTCAGAGTGGTGATTCCATCTGACTTTGCACATTCTGATGGTCTTCCTTCGGGTGACTCTGTCTGCAATCTCAAGGATCTGCACTGGCTTCTCAACGTAGGTCAAGTCCTCCTGGACCTCAAGACCTTCCACTGGCAACTGCTCTTCTGGCACACGCAAGCACTTCTTCAACTGAGACACATGAAAGACATCATGCACAGCAGACAAATTCTCTGGCAGGCTGAGCTGATAAGCCACTTCTCCACGCTTTGAGAGGATCTGGTACGGACCAATGTAGCGGGGTGCTAGCTTGCCTTTCACTCCGAATCTTCTGACTCCTCTGATCGGTGACACTTTCAGATAGACAAAGTCTCCGACTTCAAAACTCAGCTCTCTTCTTCTTGTGTCTGCATAGCTTCGCTGCCTCGATTGCGCTATCTTCAGATTCTCTCGAACCATCTTGATGTTCTCTTCGGCTTCAAGCAGAATGTCTGGCCCAAACACTTGCTTCTCTCCAGGCTGATCCCATTGCAACGGAGTTCTGCAACTCCTTCCATAGAGCGCCTGAAATGGTGACATCTTCAAACTGGCCTGGTAACTGTTGTTATAGGAAAACTCTGCATAAGGCAATCTCTTATCCCATCCGGACTGATCTTGCAATGCACAAGCTCTCAACATGTCTTCAAGAATTTGATTGGTCCTTTCGGTCTGACCATCCGTCTGCGGATGATAAGCTGAACTGAAATTCAGATGCGTGCCCAAGGCTTCATGCAACTGCTGCCAGAAATGAGAGGTGAACTGCGTTCCTCTGTCTGACACTATCTTCTTTGGCACACCATGAAGACAAACGATCCGAGACATATACAACTCTGCCAATACTGCACTGTTGTAGCTGGTCTTGACAGGTATGAAGTGGGCTGACTTGGTCAAACGGTCCACCACTACCCAAATAGAATCGTAGCCGGCTCGAGTGCGAGGCAATCCGACTATGAAATCCATACCAATTTCATCCCATTTCCACTGAGGGATCTGCAACGGTTGCAACAATCCAGCTGGTCTCTGGTGTTCTGCCTTAATTCTTCGACAACTATCGCACTTAGCCACATGCTCTGCGATTTCCCTCTTCATTCCGTACCACCAAAATTTCTTCTTCAGATCCTGATACATCTTCTCACTGCCAGGGTGAATCGAATAAGCGGTCTCATGAGCTTCCTTGAGAATCAATTCCCGAATGGACTGGACATTGGGAACACACAAGCGGTCTTTGAACCATATCACGCCTTCTCCATCTTCTCGAAAATCTTTGCCTCTGCCATCTAGAATCAATCGCCGAATCTCACTGATCTTTTCATCATTCTTCTGCGCTTCTTTGATTTCGCGTTCCAAGGTAGGTTCCAATTCAACTGTGACTCCTCGCGAATTGTTCAGAAATCCGAGACTCAACCTGTCAAACTCCTTGGCCAACTCATAAGGCATCGGACGAGCGACCATCAAATTGACTTGACTCTTTCTGCTCAAAGCATCTGCCACTACGTTTGCTTTGCCTGGATGGTAATGAATCTCCAACTCATAGTCTTTGATCAACTCTAACCATCTTCGCTGCCTCATGTTCAACTCTGACTGAGTGAATATGTACTTCAGACTCTTGTGATCTGTGTAAACATCGCACTTCTGTCCATACAAATAGTGCCTCCATGTCTTCAGTGCGTGAACCACTGCTGCCAACTCTAGATCATGGATTGGGTAATTCTTCTCATGAACCTTCAACTGTCGGGACGAGTAAGCCACAACTCTTCCCTCTTGCATCAACACACATCCCAAACCTGTGTAACAAGCATCGCAATACACCGAGAAGGGCTTGTGCACATCAGGCAAGATTAGGACAGGCGATGTAGTCAACTTCTCTTTCAGCGCTTCAAAGGCCTCTTGGCATTTCTGGGTCCATTTGAACTCAACCTTGTTGCCTAGCAACGCTGTCATTGGTTTCGCAATCTTCGAAAACCCTTCAATGAATCGCCGATAATATCCGGCCATCCCAATGAAACTCTTGATTCCTCTAGCATCTGTTGGCGCTTTCCAGTTCAGAATGTCTGCCACTTTCTTCGGATCCACAGCCAATCCTTCCTTGTTGATTATGTGACCCAAAAACAGGACTTCACTGATCCAGAACTCACACTTGCTCAACTTTGCGTACAACTGGTGCTCTCGCAATCTCTGCAATACCATCCTCAAATGATCTGCATGCTCTTCTTCGCTTTGAGAATAAACCAGAATGTCATCAATGAATACCACCACAAACTTATCAAGGCAATCCATGAATACACTATTCATCAAGTTCATGAAGAATGCTGGCGCATTGGTCAAACCAAAAGACATCACTGTGAACTCATACAACCCATACTTGGAAATGAATGCCGTCTTCGGAATGTCCGAAGGTCGGATCCTGAGCTGATGATAACCTGACCTCAGATCAATCTTGGAGAACACACTGGCTCCTCTCAACTGGTCGAACAGATCTTCTATTCTGGGCAAAGGATACTTGTTCTTTATCGTGACCTCATTCAAAGCTCGATAATCAATACACATCCTCTTGGTGCCATCTTTCTTTTCCACAAATAGGACAGGGGCGGCCCAAGGCGAGGTGCTTGGCCGAATGTAACCTTTCTCTGACAGCTCATCAATTTGCTTCTTAAGCTCAACCAACTCTGGTCCGGATATTCTGTAAGCTCTCTTGAAGATAGGGGCGGTTCCAGGAAGAAGCTCTATGGCAAACTCAACTTTCCGCTCTGGTGGCATACCCGGTAAGTCCTTTGGAAACACATCCGGGAACTCAGACACAACCTTGATACTCTCAATTGGATCTGCTTCACTGCTATCGACAGCCATCTGATAACAACTTCCTTTCTTTGGCTCAGGCGGGACTAACTCGGTCACCACTTCCTCTCCTAGTGGGGACACCAACTTGATTGTCCTTTTATCACAACTGATAATTGCCCGATACTTATCTAGCCAATTCATCCCTAGGATGACATCTATTCCCTGAGTACCCATTACTATAAGGTTGCCGGGAAACGCTATCCCCCTTATTTTCTCACTTATATTCAAACAAATGCTATCGGCTCGAATTCTACCACCGGCTGAGTCAATTTGAATGGGGGTTGACATGGTAGTAGTTGGAAGATTATGTGCTTCTACCCATGATGCAGTAATGAAAGAATGCGTTGCTCCAGTATCAAATAACACTTCTGCAATATGGGAGTCGACTGGGAACATACCTACTATCATGCCGGGGGTCTCCTGAACTGCTTCAGCCTCCAAGTGGTTCAATCTTCCATGATTATAGCGCTGCTGAGAGCGATTGCCTGCTCCAGGCTGAGGCACATTCTGCTTTGCTGGGGCATTGGGGCCTGACTGCTGCTGGGCTGCCTTCTTCGGACATTGCATCACCCAATGGCCTTGCTCTCCACAGTGGAAACATGCCCTGTTTCCAACCTGAGCTGGTGCTGCCTGACTGTTCTGCTGGTTTGCTGGGGCAGGAAGACGAGGTGCCTGCTGATTCTGCCTCGGAAACTGACCTCCTGACTGGTTGCTCTGACGGTTCTGGTACTGATGCTGGGGATACTGCCTTTGAAACTGCTGATGCTGCTGAGGTGGACGCTGGTTCTGCCTGAACTGCTGAGGTTGATTGCCTGAGAAACGAGGATGGCTGCTGCTTCCAGGTTGGGGTCCACTGATCTTGCGCTTACGATCCTCCATCTCCTTACGCTTTCTCTCTGTCATCGCACTGAGCGGTATGCAACTCCCGCTCCACAGTGCGCAGCCAATCTTCAGCATCCATAGGGTCAGAAGAATGAGCAAACGTTGGTGGATGACCTCTCATGAATTCAGCACGCTTGTCTCTGGGCATCTGAGGCATCTGAGGCTGAGGTGGGGCCTGCTGCTGCTGCTGCTGCTGCTGCTGAATGGCGGCCAAAGTCTGACCGATGGCTTGAACTGCCTGAGTTTGCATCAGAAACATCTACAGAATGCAACCACACATCAGAACTGATCTGGCAAATCTTGCAGCATAAGGAAAGAGAATAGAATTCTTCAACAGCACAGAACAGATGAGCATCTTCACTGATCTCCAACACAGACCACACAGCTTCTCAGATAGAAAGGAAAGTGGAATAAAAGGTTTCCCCACTATATAACTAACTTTATTAACATAATAGGTAAACCAAAATGCAGGGGATACCCACACTCTGGTGACAGTCATTACAAAGATCCAAATCAAACATAGTTCATCATGACAAACATAAATGCACAGGATATAGCAAACTACCCTGTCTAACTAAGGCTAACTAAGAGCGAGACTAACACTAAGACTGAAGCTTCTATGTATATATTTCGTATTAATTACAAGATCCAACTCTAACGATCTATGGTTCTAGAGTTATCTTGGTCTTGCAGGCGGGATTGCCATAAGACTGGTGTCCACGCTGAGGTGAGCGGTACGGGTGCTGAGTCCCGACGGGAGCGGGGGAACCACCATCCAGATGACGACGTTCCGCGCGCTCAGCCCGCAGCAGGGCGATCTCAGCACGAGCCCTACTCAGCTCATCTAATGCATGGTCCAGCTCCGTGTTTAGCACGGCGGCTAGGTTGACTGTGCTGCTCAACCTAGGATTGCCCTCACCGACAGGTGAGACAATCACGCCTCCTGTGCTGCCAGATGGACGGCGGGGGTAATACTTCAGGTCAAGACCGTCAGCTGCCCCACCGAAAATCGAGCATTAGTGCGAAAGCGCACGCCGTGCAGCATCTTGCATGGCTGCCTCAGCTGAGTCCCGTTCAGAGATAGAATAGTGCTCTGAGCAGGCCTCTGCACCCTGGAGACTGTCCTCCTGGCAGCGCACCAAGCAAGTCGCCTCCCAGCGGTCCGGGTAGACCCCGCGACTATGCTGGTAGACCACACAACGATACTCGACGGACCAAGTATGCCGGTCAAATGCCCGACGTAGCAGGGTGTCGAGCGCATCGTGGAAGTGACACCCGCGAGCAGCGTCGCGAGTGATGGGTCGAGCAACCCATCCTTCCGGCTCAGGGTTAACAGAGAAGTCGGTGTCGTGGCTCGAGCTGTCGTCGCCATCTCCGTCGTCTGGGTCTCCTCCAGCAGCTACTCCAGAAGCTGGGGCGCCCAGTGGTGATGCAGGGGGCGGCTCCAGAGGAAGCACAGGGGAGCAGCTCCTCACAGACTCTATCTCCTGGTGGAGCGAGAAGGAAGAGCCCTGCTGCTCCTGTCGTCGACGTTCCTGCTCCTCACGCAGGCGGTGGTGTAGTCTCTCCAAGTGGCTGGACTGTCCGGCCACGGGACGGCGAAGCGGACGCTCAGCAAGGCGGGAGGGTAAGAAGGGGATGACGGACTTTCGTGCAGTGTGTCTAAGTCGAGCCATCTACAAAAGACATCGCAAGCAAAAGGGTGGGAACAGAATTAATATGACCAGCAAGTAATAAGTAAATGAAGGATCAGAATGAAACACAATTTTTTAGCAAGGTATAATATATAGTAGAACATAGGTTTGGTCGGTAGGACCAACTTTTGAAGAGATATCAAAGTCAAGGTAGGGACAGAGGTCTATAATCCTTAGAACGACCATTCTACTCTAGGTTAGCGGTCCTACAGTCAGCACGGCTTTGATACCACTTATGTCACACCCGGTTTTAGAAGGCAAACCGAATGCGAACCATGTACGTGCCAGGATCAGTTATTCACGTACACAGCAGTTACATAATATGGACATCATCACACAGTGCTCAAAATAGTATTAATAAGGGAAATAGTCGATTACATCATACGTCTGAGACGTCCATATAGTTCTTACAATAAATCAAAGTGCGGAAAAGAAACGTAGATAACCGCGGCCTTCACAGGCAGCCGACTAGGGGTTGCCGCTAACCCACACCTAGAACTCGTCGTAGTCTTGGAACTCCTGGAAGTCTCCTTCCACGGCTTCATCTTCGCCTGAGCAGTGGTTGCAATGCTGACAACCTGGGGGGGGTTTGGTGTGTAGAGCAAGGGTGAGTACACATCAACATACTCAGCAAGTATCCTGTTTGGCTGTAGTGGACTAGCTTTATGTGGGGATAAGTCAAGCAGTTGCTTTTAGTTGGTCAGGTTATTACTTACTAGTAGAAAGCCAGGTTTTAACATTAACCCAAGTTATTAGCCCAATGTATCCTTTCCAAACGGAAAGAATACCACTTACCAATACCATAATCGTAATCAGAACCATCAATCTCATTGCCACCTGTACCAAAGTATCTCTGATCAAGTATCGCTAATCACTGGAGCTCCCTTGGCCGCTCATAACCGCGAGCACGGCTGATATATCAGTTTCATAACACTCTGCAGAGGTTGTGCACTTTACCCACAAGCCGTGATTCCCTCTCTGGCCCGGGCTTGCAAGACCCTTATTCACTCCCGAGGTGAATGGCCAAGGATTCACTACGAAGCCTTTACAAAGATTCCCCGGGGCTGTAGCCACCCGTTAGGTTTCCTAAATGTACCGCACTCCTCCCCAAGGGACAAATCAACCTTGGCAGAGCGAGCCGCATACACCGAGCCCCATTGACGGCACGACGGCTAAGTGAACTACACCCCGGATCCTCTAATTATTCAGCTAAGGGCACCCCATTCCACCCTCATGGTTGCACTGTTTTCCAGGGCGGTCATCCATTGAACAGGTCCTTACGGAGAGGCACTCGAGAAACCGCTCGAGTCCCCTTAAATGCCACAAGTATAATCATAAATAAGAACGGGAAAACAGCGTATCATAGATAACCACATCATGTTCATTGATTAAAGTTGAGCAATAGCATCAAACTAAGCAGTAATAATCCGACCCAAATAGGTAAACAAGGACATGGATAACAAAAAGCTAGTCAATCCTTAGGTATAAATGTGTGATGCGGGAGGTGAATTAAAGAATGATTAGGACAGAGATAGGTCAAAGGACACTTGCCTCCACCAACCGACTGCTGCTCAGGGGCTTCTCCTGCGAATTCCTCGGGCTCTTCGACCGGATCGTTCTCTATGCGAGCGCAAACATACATACATCCATCCACATATTTTAATACAAAAGAACAGTACACCATACAAGGGAACAAATAAAGCGAATATGCATCAAGTATGACATTCGATATCGCATTTGTTATGGTTAGAAAGAAACGGGAAAGGGTCTCGCAGGGGGTTAAATATTATGCACTAACGATCAATTACAATTGGTTCTTAACAAAAGACTTCTGTTACATATACACTAATGGAAACCTAATCATTTTAAGTTGATCAAGGGGGCGCGGCCAAGGGCCAGGCGGGCGGGCGCAGGGGGCGCGGCCAGCGGCCAAGGGCCAGGCGGGCGGGCCAGGCGCGGCCAGCGGCCGGCCGGGGCGCGGCTGGGGCGGCTGGGGGCTGGCCGGGGGCGCCAGGGCGCGGCCGAGCGGCCGGCTGGGGCGCGGCCAAGGCGGTGGCCGAGGAGAGAGGAGGGGGAGGGGAGAGGGAGGGAGGAGGGAGAGAGGGAGGAGGGGGGGCTCACCGGCGTTGGGGAGCGACGGCGAGGGGCGGCCGGCAGGGGGCGGCGGCGGCTTAGGGCAGGGGTAGGGGCGGCGGCGGCTTAGGGTGGGGGTAGGGGCGGCGGCGGCTTAGGGTGGGGGAGAGAAAATGAGAGAAAATGAGAGGGAGGGAGAGAGAATTGGGGAAAAAGGGGAGGTGGGGGGGAGCGGTTGGGCCTTCCAAGGCCCAAGAGGGCGCCAGGGGCGGCTGGGCCGGCCGGGGTCGGCCCACGGCGCGGGAGAGAGAAAAAGAGGAGAGAGAAAGAGAGAGAAAAAGAAAGAAAAGATCTTCTTCTCATTTTCAAAATCCGATCTTTCTACATGAATGCATTTGCACTTTCAAAGCAATCAAAAGAAATGCAAGGTTCGACATGGTGCATCAAACAACATAAAGTATTTAGGGTTTTTCTTACACGGGAAATCCAAACCGAATCCCGCTAGAACTTTGGAAAAGGTCAAGGTTTAGCGAGGGAAAAAGAAAAAGAAAAGGTAACGCCCGAATTTTGGCGAGTAAAGAAAAGAAAAAAAATCAACTGCAAAAATTCGGGGCGTTACAAAGGCTGAAGCTAACGACGCCCGCCGTCGACCAGCCCCGCGTTGTCCAAGTCCGCCCCTCTTGCAGGGCCAATGAGCGCCCTCTCCCTCGAACGCTGAAGGAGAGGCTGACCCACGAACCCGTGCGGGAGGTAGAGCTCCGACTCAGCCCGGCCTCCGCCCCAGCGAGGACGATGAACGTCCTTGAAGCTGAGGGTGGGACCAAGATCGCAGCCCGGCTTGCTTCTCCCCACCCAGGGGCTGGTGGGCACTGTCTTGGGTGACCACCGGCGAGGGGATGCAACTGGGCTGACTGATGAAAATCCTTGAAGCCGAACGATGGCTGAAAGGTACCAACTTCCATGAAGTTGCGTTCCTCCAACGACAAGGCAGGAGGATTGTGGGTGTCCCCCATCCGGGGGCTCGGAAGGTGGAAAGACATGATGCATAAGGGAGCGCGAAGACATGGTCGCCTTTCAAGGGGGTCACCCTCCTTTTAAAGGCGACTCTCCCTACTTGCGTCCCCAGCCGTCGTGGGCTGAGTCTTCTCCAACACGCTCCAAGGTCCTCCCCCTACGGCGCGGGGGCTGGGTCCCACGCGTCATGCAAACTGGCCCAGGGCAGAAGAAGCCAAACCACCGCGCGCGGTGCATGCAACCGCCCAGCGGTTACAAGCATTCCTCCACTTTCGTCCAGACCAGCGGGTGAAAGGGCAGGCAGCCATGCAGGCGGCATGCAACAACGCCAAGTGGGCACACCCCTTCGACTTCCAACGCACCCAGCATGGAGGCCCAGGCCCACGCGTCATGCAACCGGCGCGCCGGTTGCTACGTGCGAGCAACTGCACCGCCACTCGCGCCACTACCACGCCTCCTCGACTACGGAACTAGTACCGCGACTCGAGGCAACCCAGCGTACGACCCAGCAGTGCCAGCCAGGTGCAACGGTTAATACGGCCAAAAATGGGCCGGCAGTAATGGAGGTGGCAGGCGGGCAGGAGCAGCGGTCACGTCGTCAGCCAAGCTCACGTCCCATCTAGGGACAGCGAGAGAAACCTCTCTCACGGCGTGAAGAAGGCGCACCCGTGTTCCGTTCCTCGAACGGCTCGCGCACGCGCAACGGCCGCCTCGTGAACCACTCGCCCCGTCGCATTAACTTCGCGGCGGGACAGGCGGTGCCTCTGGCAGGGGAAGCGAGCGACGCTTCGCCTTCGCCATAATGACCGCGTCAAAAAAGGTACGCCACGTCATTCGATTTTGTATCATTTTCCTTTTCCTCTTTTCCCTCTCTTACAATAGGGACCGGGAAAGGGGGATACCCTGAAAAGGATCCTTCTCCGTGAAGGAAACAGGCCCCGAGCCTCCCTACTGATCAGAGGTTCAAAGGCAGGCCCCTCGGAGGGGTTTAACAGCCGCCTCAGAGCGCGTGGGCTCCACACCCACTACTGGTCAGAGGTTCCAAGGCCGGCCCCTCGGAAGGGTTCAACGGCCGCCTCAGGCCACTCGGGCTCCGCGCCCACTACTGATCAGGGGTTCGTAGGCTGGCCCTCGAAGGGTTCACAGCCGCCTCAGACATAGAGCGAGGGATGACCCTGGGTACGTTCGATACATAACCAAGGCTCGGGCTACGCTCCCGAGGTACCCTAGGACATTTCCGAGACCAGCGGGAACGATCTTGTAACGGAATCCCATCAGAGGGAGGCATCGAGCCCTCGGACCTCGTCGAAAGGGGACCGGGTCCAGCAGATCACCCGCAGGTACTTTTGAGCGCGCCTCCGGGCCTCTAGCCGACCCCTAACAAATGGGGCACGGGCGTCCACTCGGATTACCCGCCAGCAGCTCACCGGAGACACCATGTTCGGCGCCCTCCGAGGGCAACATGGCGCTTTCCCCCCCTCCTCCTTGCGGAAAGGCGACGCAGGGGCGTATGTAAAAAAGTCGAGTCTGTCCTTGACCGTCCTCTCGCCCTGTGCAGAGGCTCGGGGGCTGCTCTCGCAAACCCGGCTCCGGCCAAACCGTTGACAGCGTCAACATACCAGCCCGAGAACTTGGGACCCGACCGTGCACCCGGGCTACGGCCAGCTCGCATGAGGGAATGACCAGACCAACCGAAGCATTGTGCAAGGCATTAAGACCTCGGAGGAGTCAAACCACTCGTCCGAGGCCTCGGGGGCTACACCCAGCAGGTGCGCTCGCGCGCACCCACCGTAACAAAACGCAACCGAGAAAGGCTGGTCCCCTTGCAAAAAAGTGCGACAAAAGCCTCCAAGCGAGTATTAACACTCCCTTCGAGGCTCGGGGACTACTGTCGGGGACCATAATTAGGGGTACCCTCAAGGCTCCTAATTCTCAGCTGGTAACCCCCATCAGCACAAAGCTGCAAAGGCCTGATGGGTGCGACTAAGTCAAGGATCGGTCCATTCGAGGCACCCGATCACGCCTCGCCCGAGCCCAGCCTCGGGCAAGGGCAGCCGACCTCGGAGGATCTACGTCTCACCCGAGGCCCCCCTCCAGCAACGGGCACACCTTCGGCTCGCCCGAGGCCCAGTCTTCGCCAAGAAGCAACCTAGGCGAAATCGCCACGCCAACCGACCAAATCGCAGGAGCATTTAATGCAAAGGTGGCCTGACACCTTTATCCTGACGCACGCCCTCCAGTCGACAGAGCCGAAGTGACCACAGTCACTTCGCCGCTCCACTGACCGGTCTGACAAGAGGACAGCGCCGCCTGCGCCGCTCCGACTGCTGTGCCACTCGACAGAGTGAGGCTAACAGCAGCCAGGCCCGGTCTCAGGCGCCATAGGAAACTCCGCTTCGCCCGACCCTAGGGCTCGGACTCGGGCTCGGCCCCGGAAGACGACGAACTCCGCTTCGCCTGACCCCAGGGCTCGGACTCGGGCTCAGCCCCGGAAGACGACGAACTCTGCTCCGCCTGACCCAGGGCTCGGACTCGGGCTCAGCCCCAGAAGACGACGAACTCCGCTCCGCCCGACCCCAGGGCTCGGACTCGGGCTCAGCCCCTGAAGATGACGAACTCCGCTTCGCCCGACCCCAGGGCTCGGACTCGGGCTCAGCCCCGGAAGACGACGAACTCCGCTTCGCCCGACCCCAGGGCTCGGACTCAGCCCTGGCCTCAGCCGACGGTCTCCGCCTCGCCCGACCCAGGGGCTCGGACTCGACCTCGGCCTCGGAAGACAGACTCGACCTCGACCTCGGAGGAGCCTCCACATCACCCAACCCAGGGCACGGACCGACCGCGTCAACAGGAGGTGCCATCATTACCCTACCCCAAGCTGACTCAGGCTACAGGGAACAAGACCGGCGTCCCATCTAGCTCGCTCCGCCAGACAAGTAATGATGGCGACCCGCACGCTCTATGACGACGGTGGCTCTCAGCCCCCTTACGGAAGCAAGAGGACGTCAGCAAGGACTCGACAGCCCCGACAGTTGTCCTTCCGCCAGGCTCCAGCGCTCCTCCGACGGCCACGACACCACACGAACCGGGTGCCAAAACCTCTCCGGCTGCCACGATGGCATGTACTTAGGGCGCTAGCTCTCCTCATCTAGACACATTAGCACACTGCTACACCCCCCATTGTACACCTGGATCCTCTCCTTGCGCCTATAAAAGGAAGGACCAGGGCCCTCTTACAGAGGGTTGGCCGCGCGGGGAAAGGACGGGACGGGCGCTCGCGTGAGGCCGCTCGCTCCCTCCCGCGTGGACGCTTGTAACCCCCTACTGCAAGCGCACCCGACCTGGGCGCGGGACAAACACGAAGGCTGCGGGATTTCCAGCTCTCACGGCTGCCTTCCCCCCTTCGCGCTCCGTCTCGCGCCGACCCATCTGGGCTGGGGCACGCGGCGACAGTTTACTCGTCGGTCCATGGACCCCCCGGTCTCGAAACGCCGATAGAACCAGACTTGTCCTATCAAGAGTACCCCATCAAGGTATTGGATCAGAAGGAGAGGTCAACGCGGGCAAGGTCGATCAGAATGTAAAAGGTTCAGTGGAGTCACCATTCAATAGAAGAAGCTACATGGGAGACTGAGGATTTTCTACGCTCTCGCTTCCCCGACTTTTGCCCAAAGGAGTCGGTACGTAAACCAAAACCCCACCCCCACCTGCCCTTTGAATAAAAATATAAGAAAAACTTAGATGATAAGGGTAGTCTAAGTTGTGGATTTGACTTAAAAAGGACTTCCTTCTGAAGTCGCAAAGAGAATGACATTCGAAGAGCAGTTAACTAATGAACTTGAATCAAAGAAGGAACAACACACCAACACACCTTCTCGGCACCCCCTTCTAAGGACTCTACCAAAAATCTCGGGACGAGATTCCTTTAAGGGGGGAGGGTTGTAACACCCCAAGTGTTACCTTGGCTATGGCACACCTATACACTAATGACTGTGATCACATGTGGAAGAAACTTAAGGAGAAGAGCATAAGAACCTTGGAGACCATGGATTAACCAAGAAATGTGAATAACCAAAAGCATTACCCAAGCTTTTGTGCACTTACCACCTTGGGCAAGAGGGGAGTAAACCCTAGACCCCTCTTGAGCTCCTATCTCCTAAAACCATGGTTGAAAAGGGGGCGGAGAGATTAAGCAAATGTGCAAATCATGACCTAACCTTTGGCTAAAGTTAAGTAACATATTAATCAACAAATATGGAGAGGAAACATTGCTAGAGCTCTCTAATTCTCTGTAGAGAAAGAGCTAGAGCTCTCTAAGTAGAGAAAGAGCTAGAGCTCTCTAATTCTCTGTAAGTCAAAATCTACACCTAATCTAAAGATCCACCGTGTTCACCTTGGAGATGGCACCAAAACCACCTCCAAAAATGTGGCATACCACCTAAGGCACCCCATGGAAAAAGTTGAGACCGAGCCCTTGACGTTTGACATGTCTTGGCATCACTTTTGTCGCGAAGTGGGCAGGGAGACAAGCCAGATTTGGCGTCCGCATATCTTCTGACCTAGGGCTTATCTTCCCTTGGAACTCACATACAAGAGATAGCCATAGGTGCCAGGAAGAGGTCTGCGCCGGATTTTTGCCAAGATTCGCACTTTTGCGATCTCAGCAAGCTTTTGAACATGGGCAGATGAACACCTCCACGTGTTCGACGCGTTCTGCGCGCGCCAGAGCACGCCCGCGCCCGACCCCATGCGCTCCGCGCCACGCCAACCCATGCCCGCGTCACCTGCTCGTGCCCGCGCCTATAAATCACCCTCAGGCGTCGACCGTACTCCTCCTCGCACGCTCGACCTAACCGGAGTCCGAAACCACCGGCGTTCGCCTCGTGCACGGTGTGCCCGCGGCCACCAGAGCCCCTGCCACCGTAGACCGGCCAACAGACCCTTCCCAGCCACGCCCGACCCTTGGAAGAGACTGTGCACGCCTCGGTGAAGCTCCCCGAGCAAGGAATCGGACTTTGCTTCGCCGGAGAAGCCAGTCCACGGTCGCCGGACTTCGCCTGACCGCCGGTGAACGTAGACCGGGTAATCCTCTGCTCCATTCTTCGATTCCTTGTGCACATAGCCTCTACGTCACCCCATGGAGCTCATCGTGCCATTTGATTGAACCAGATCGCCGTGGTTTAGCCGGAACACCCGCCGCCGACGAGATCACCCGCCTGCGCACGTGGACCGGACGATTCCGGCCATCTCCACCGTCGAGCCGTAAACCGTTGTCACCGCTAGGACCTCCCGGAGCCAACCCCGCCCCTCGCCGGACCTCTCTCGCCGCCGGTAAGTCGCGCCGCCCTTTTCTTTTCCGCGGGTACTGTTTAAACATGGGGAGGGACCACGGGGGAGAAGAAGAAAAGGCTAGGGGGTTTTGTGCATTGTCAGTGACTCAGGGGAATAGTAGCGCAAGGGTATAACTGAGAGGATTAGTTTGGAAAGAACCCGAGGTCTTCTGTGCAAAGAGGTTTTTCCAGGAAACCTTTTTATTAATCTGATTTAAATTCAAACAGAATTTGAATAATTCATATCTTCTGTTTTGTTCACCCAAATCGAGTCAAACCAATTTTGCCAGATCTTAAATAATGTAAACTACTTAAGAAAAATATAAAACCCCTAAGTGTTACAGAAAACTTTAAGGTTCTGATTTAAATATTGATTTGGCCAAAAGCTAAATAATAGAAGGAAAAATAGTTGCACTGTTAGACTGAGGTTAAGAAAATTTGGAGAAGTACCTAATCACTTCCTAACCTGTTTAAAAATAATAAACCCCTCTGTACACCCAATTAAGGTAGAGTTTACCATTTAAATCCTTTTAGCCTAAAGGTAGAGAAAATATTAATGAAGGGTTAAATAAAGAACCAGGGAGCCCCCATATTTTTGTTAGTCTACTTATTTAGTATAGATCACTAGAAAATTTATTATACCCTTGTTTAGTGTAAAATAATTGGGATGCCTTCTATTTTAAGAAAACAAGGAAAACTTAGAAAAACCATAGAAAAATAACCCCAAGGTGACAACACCCCGAACCTTGGGATAAATAATGTTTTGTTATTAAGAACATGGGAAAAATATGAAAGCTGTTTGACATTTTTCAAAAAACAAGATAGTAGAAAGTGCCTTTTTGACATTAAACTTTAGAAAATCACAACTAAGTAACCACCAATTGACCTTCTGTGATTTCTGGCACAGAAGCATGTGATTACTGTTAGATACCAACAAAAATGACCCTTAGGACAGAACCCACTCCTAGTTAAGAGTTGTAGTGCAAAGTGACCCCCTTTGCCCAACTTTTGTTATTTTTGTCCAAGGCATACTCTTTTTATTCTGGACCTCAAATTCCTAGAACAGACTATAGTGACCAATGGTAACCCACTGTAATTTTTACAGAATTTTTGGAAAAAGTTAAACCACTATTGTAGTTCAAACCCACACTAGAATTCATAATTAGAAAATGAAAAAGGGAAAATTTATAGTGGAAACTTGTGTCACCCTAACCGAACTAGCAAAACCTCTTTTTAAATTGCCCATTGAAATATGTAAGGAAATTACAAATCCACTATGCTTATCCCTAACAAAACTCCAAACTTAAGTTGATAAGCATACACCACCAAGAGCCAAGTAAGACCAAGAAACCCTAAGTTACTAAACTAACTTATTTTTCTTTTACTTAGCATAATGTTTACCAAATCCTGCATAATCATGGCATGCATATTCTTATTCATTGCATTCGGTAGATTGCAACCTCGCTGATGGAGAGTACGTCCTCGTATCGAAGCAAGGAGCTGCTCAGGAGGTAGCCCCTGATCCAGCACCAAAGCCTGCACCAGAGGATCTGCCTGCCCCAGCTTTGGAAGGCAAGCCCCGGTTTTATGCATGACCTGTTTTATATGTTATTTTAATACACTTAATGATTGTAGGCTTGTATTGTGCACCTAAGTGTAGGAGTTGATTGAAACCCTAGTTGCATGATCTCAGGAATCCCATTGAGATGAATACTAGTATGCTAAGCCGAGTAGCTGCTTTATTAATTAGGGATTTCGGTAGAAGTCGAGTGATTTTTCTAGCACTCGCGTGAGGTCAGGAAATTGGTTGTATCCACTTTCTTATCATAATGATGCTGGTTTGTGGACAACAATCCATGGGGATTGGTTGTCCACGGGATTAAAATTGGAATAAGGAATAAGGTGTGGTACCGTGAGTCAAGCGTTTGAACGAACTAAACACATACCGAGAAATATGGTAAATCGGTAAGCCTAGTACCTGAGTGAACCTGCCCGCAGACATATCCCCTCACGTGACCTGAGACGTGGTCTCCCATTCCGGTTATGGTGGGTACAAGTGCGGTCACTGCACGACGGCAGTCGGGGTCAGTGAGGCATTGTACGCCAAGGCGGTGAGCCCTGATCTGTTGCCAGGGAATCGATGGGGACGGTTGATGTGTGTGGGGACGGAGTGCCCCTACATATCGTGTGTTTAGGTTTACCTTGCAAGGATAAAAACTCGATTCGAATCATCTGCTTCTCATAGCTAATGAGACTGCTTGATCCATGCTGCTACATTGAGTAACAAGTGAAAATGTGATGAGGTGATGAAAGATGTTGATTGCTAAAATTGCTTGCTATCATGAATGAGTAGATAGTACACATCTAGTCTTAATAGAGTCACACTAAAACTTGACAAAGCTAAAACTTGATTTACAAACTCAGCTAGTGCTTTTGGCAACCAAACCCCACAGCCAAACAGCTGCATGTCTAGAGGTAGAGGAGTAGACTCCTCACACCACGTAAGTCTAGCTGAGTATTAGTGTACTCAGCCTTGCTTGTGGCATAATTTTTACAGGTTCTCTGGAGGACATGGTTGCTAGAGTGACTTGGTCGTCCATCTTGCCACCGGGTTGGACAGTCGAGTGGGATCCTATCTCGGCTGAGGAGGAGCATGAGGAGTGATGGGACAGGCTTCCCCATCTCTCTGTTTACTTACCGTTAGTTTTATTCCGCTGCACTTCGAACAATGATGACTACTTTTGCTAAAACTCCGATGATGATGTAATAAGTTAATACTCCTTAATGTATGGTTTTATGCTTTATTGTATTTGCTCTGTGACTCACCATCGAGTGAGATTGTGGTACCTGATCCTATCAGTGGCCTCGTCGTACTAGATCCGAGGGATTGACGGGTTATTCCCATTTAAGTGTCGTCTAGCCTTTGAGGCGGGACTTAGGCACTTAAGTTGGAATAATTCGGGCAGTTCCGCCACACCAGGTTTGTGCAACATTTTTGACTGCCATGACGAAGGATTTCGCCATGACTGCGGTATTGCCACCATATGAAGATATGGTTGCTTCGTAGCTCATCAGAAATTGCTTCGGATCTGAGTGTCCGTCATACATGGGGAGCTGAGGTGGTTTGTAAGACGGGGGCCAAGGTGTAGCATGCAGTTCAGCTGACAGAGGAGAAGCATCGTCAAAGGCAAAATTTCCATGGTGGAAGTCCTCATACCAGTCATCCTCGTTGACGAGGCCCTCTTGGTGAAGCTCTCTGTGATGGGGCCTTCGTTTTTGCTCGTCCTGAGCAAGATGACGAACTTCTTCAGAGGCTTCGTCTATCTGCCTTTGCAGGTCAGCTAGCCGAGCCATCTTTTCCTTCTTCCGTTGCACTTGCTGATGAAGCATCTCCATATTCCTGATTTCTTGGTCCAAGTCGTCCTCCTGAGGCGTTGGACTAGTGGCCTTCCTCTTCTGGCTTCGGGCCTCCCGAAGAGAAAGGGTTTCCTGGTTCGGGTCCAGCGGCTATAGAGCAGCAGCCCCTGTTGCTGAAGCTTTTTTTGGAGGCATGATGAAGGTCGATGCTTGCCGAAAGTGGTCGAAAAGGATTCACCGGAGGTGGGCGCCAATGTTGGGGACTTGTTCTCAAATGCTATGAGTTAAGAACAAGGCAACACAAAATATTAAATGTTAAAGTCCTTCGTCCTGAGAAGCATTATTTCCTCTAGGATATAACGATCTTCGGACGAAGGTTACGAAGGACTTATCTTCGTAAGCATGATATATGAAAATAGAGAAGAAATCATACGAAGTATAAGAGACAACATGAACAATTAAATATGTTGTTATTATTGAATCATTTCTATTTTATTACTATGAAGAAATAGAAATGATATCATGTTGCAAGTGTACCTTCGGCTTGAGGGAAGGTAAAGAGTACAAGCGTGACGCAAAAGCAAAATGCCATTCAGTCTCCCCAGTACTGGAGCACTGTTCATCTATTTATAGGCACGGGACGCAGCCCATGTAAAATTACACTCATGCCCTTTACATTTGCTAAGAATTCTACAATAATTCATCGGGGTCTAGATAGCCTTTTCCCCTTTAAGTCAGTTTCCTTTTCTGTTATCACGCCGAAGCTCCCTTGCGCACAGCTTCGGCTTCGTTCCATCCTTCGTATCCCTTGTGTTTCTTCAGACTGTGATTTTGACTCAAGTCCGAAAGGTCCAAGTTCGAAGGTACCTGCTCATGTATTATACTCCAGAAACATTGTTACATCATGTTTTTAAGGACTCAAGTCCGAAAGGTCCAAGTTCGAAGGTACCTGCTCATGTATTATACTCCAGAAACATTGTTACATCATGCTTTTGAGGACCTTCGGAAGCCGAAGGCCCCCAACAGTGCACAAAATTTACACTTAGCCCCCTAGGGTTCCAACTTAGGGTTTTTCAGGGGCCTTTTCAGGTTTTTAGTACTCTAGGGTTTTGGTGTTACTAAAGTCCTTCAAATGTGATATCTTATGTTCATTTCTAATAAGTTTTGAGATTTTAACTTGTTTGGGCTTCATTGTCCCTCATAAGCCTAGTTTAGGGTTAAGTACCCTACCCTAGGGTTTCACACATACCAAGTTACACCAATACAACTTGTTTGAAATTTTTGCCCAGTGAATGCACTCTAAGTGTAACAAACACATGATATGCTAATGCTCATGATGTTATGCTCAGATTTTAGTGATAGTAACACAAGGGGTGTTACACCCTCAAATAGATTTAACAATTGAAGTTCCAAAAGATTACTCCACCAAAAAGAGTGTTCTCCCTTTTGAAAAAGTATTCTCCCCTTTTTGATAGACGAAGAAATACTCCCCCTGATGGAGATCCTCTACTTAGGAAAAAGCACATGAGAAAGAGAGGTACAAGTTATGATTGATTAGACTAACTCCCCCTATGCATAGGTAAAAGATATATTTTGAAAACATATGCATTTAGCAACATGGGAGGTAAAAGATATGAAATATAGTCTAATCAAAGTCTGGAGAAGACATGTAAATGATACCGACTGTTGAATGGAACCACTTGTGGAACCACATGAAGATTCTTGTAGTTTTGTAGTGAAAGATTATTGTCTTTCTCCGGGGACTCCATTTTCCTTCAACGAGACTACTACACATAATAGACTTGACAAGATGTATTAGTCTCAAAGACTTGGATTATAGAGTAATCTCCTCCTGAAAGAGTGCATACAAGTTTTTAATACTTATAGGAGACATACACTTTGATTTTGAGATCAAGCGAGGCAAATTATCTATAATACGAGCTATGGCACATATCAGTTAAATGATACCAATTGAGGCATTGAAGGATATCAATTGAAGGATATGTCATATGAAAGTATCAATTGGAATATCATTTACTTAGGAATGTTGAATAAGTTATGTGCCTTGCTTAACTAAACATTTCAATCCATGTAGGTTTGCTCAAGAATATGAATTGTAAGAGAGCATTCCTACCATGTGATTGACCTAGTATTCATGCAACTATAATCAAATGTAAATACCACATGTAAAACTAGGCATGTAAGGTGTCACACCCGGTTTTAGAAGGCAAACTGAATGCGAAACATGTACGTGCCAGGATCATCAATTCACGTACACATCAGTTACATAACCGGACATCATCACACAATGCTCAAATAATAACATAAAAGTGGGTAATAGTTGATTACATCATGATGTCCGAGACATCCACATAGTCATTAACAATTATCAAAGTGCGAAAATGAAACGTAAATAAACATGGCCTTCACAGACAACCACTTGGGGGTTTGCCGCTAACCCACACCTAGAACTCATCATACTCTTGGAACTCCTGGAAGTCCTCCACCACGACTTCATCTTCTCCTGAGAAGTGGTTGCAACATCGACAACCTGGGGGGGTTTGGTGTGTAAAGCAAGGGTGAGTACACATCGACATACTCAGCAATTGTCCCGTTTGGCTATAGTGGACTAGCTTTATGTGGGGTTAAAGTCAAGCAGTTGATTTTAGTAGGTCAGGTAATTATTACTAGTAGAGAGCTAGGTTTTAGCATTAACCCAAGTTGTTAACCCAAAAGTACCCTTTCCAAATGGAAAGAATACTAGAAATCATAACCAGAATCATAATGCCAATAGAAACCAACATTATCCTCATCATCATCATCTGTAAATAAAGCATCTCTGATCAATGTGTCTCTAATCAATGGAGCTCCCAAGGCCACTAATAACCGCGAGCACGGCTGATATATCAGTTTCATAACACTCTGCAGAGGTTGCACACTTTACCCACAAGCCGTGATTCCCTTTTGCCTCAGGCCGATCAAACCCTTAAACACTACCAAGGTGAATAGGCAAGGTTTTACTACGTAGTCTTTACAAAGATTCCCTGAGGCTGTAGTCGCCCGTTAGGTTTCCTAAATGTACCACACTTGTCCCTAAGGGGAAAACCACCCTCGGTAGAGCGAGCCGCATACACCGAGCCCCATTGATGGCATGACGGCGAAGCGAGCTACACCTCAGTTCCTCAAATTATTCAGCTAAGGGCGTCCCATACCACCCTCATGGTTGTACTATTTTTCCGGGTAGTCATCCAACGAACTAGTCCTTATGGAGAGGCACTCGAGAAACCTCTCGAGTCCCCTTAAATGTCACAATATCATCATCATCATCAAGAGGCAAAATAGCGTATCATAAATAATCTCATCGTGTTCATTGATTAGTGTGACGCACTAGCATAGAGCTAAACCAAAATAACCCAACCCACATAGGTAAACAAGGACAAGATAAACAAAGCTAGTCAATCATTAGGTATAAATTGTGTAAATGCAGGGAGTGAATTATAAAATGAGTAGGACATAGATGGGTCAAGGGACACTTGCCTTCACCAACCAGCTTGTAACACCCTGAATTTGGGGGTATAAAATTTATTTCTAACTATCTACCAAATTCAGGTGTTACTCTTGTCTCTCTCTCTCTTTTCTTTTGAGTAGATGTAGCTTAATTAGTGAGGGATTAATTATTTATTTTGTCAAAACAATATGAGTCATGAAATGTTGCATCATGTTGAGATCAAATATTCTTTGAATTGTTGCACATGGTTGAATTAGTTTGAATTTGAAACTTGGTTTGAATTTGAATTGAAAACCCTAGAGAAAATAAAAAGAAAAGCAATTAGAAATTCCCTGGAAAAAGAGAAAACCAATTCAGCCCATCTCCGCGCGTGCGCGCCGCCTGATCAGTGGAGCCCACCTGTCAGAGGTGGATCTCGCGCCCGCACGCTCTCTCCCTCCCTCTCTCTGCCGCCATGTGGGCCCGCCTTGTCGGCGCCCTGGCCTGTTGCGTGCTCACGCGTCTTTGTCACTGTTTCGCAGGCCCCGCTTGCCAGTCTCTCTCCCCTCCTTCAACCGCTCGCCCGCGCTGACCACGTGCAGATCGCCGCTCCCACGTCGCCTCCCCGCGCCAAACTGGTATCCCGACTCCATCCTCAAGTCTTCGCATACTCCCACCTCCCCCTGCCTCACTAATTTCGCCCCTGCACACTAACCCGAGCTGCGCACGTCCGTTCTTCAAGCTCGCCGGAGCTTCCCCATCGCCAGGCCTCCTACGCCCGAATCCACCCCCAGCAGAGCTCGACCACCATCCACGACCGTGCTCCGCCACCGTCAGGCACAGCTTCGCCATCGTTCTCGCCCCACCCAAGGTGAATTTCCCCACCGGACCTCTTTTTCTCTCTCCCCCGCTTTCTCTATTCCGTCGATTAGCCACCGGTGATCGCCGATATCGGTACCACGCCGTCATACTGAGACCCCCGGCCAACCACAACTGCCCCGTGCCTTCTTCGCCCGCATGGAGTCGCCGGCTCCGGCCAGGGCGCTCGCACCGTGCGTGCGACCGAGGAAGATGGCGGTCCTAACAAGGAGGACCCGTCCGTCAGTCTCACCCCTTTCCGCTTCTTCGTTCCCCTTGCGTGGTCGCTGACCGGTGGACCCTAGGTCCCACGCGTCAGCACAACGCCTACCCCTTTCCCCCCTGTTCTATGTCGCCGCCTGATGGGCCCCGCCCGCATGTGTGTACTCGTTGCCGCATTCGCGCCTGCCCTGCGTCGCTGACTAGCGGACCAGGTATTGTTGTGGCTCCGCCCGTCAGACGCTGGCGCCCTAGCACCCAGTCGTCCGTCTGCCCGAGCCGCTCGCCCGTGGACCCCGCATGTCAGGCATCCGTGTCCACGCGTCCACGAGCCCACATGCTCACCCCCCAGTTCTAATACTGGTCGTCTATCTTAGATTTGACGGTTGGGAAGGCCTGATAGCCATTCGGTTTTCCGTTTTGTAAAAAGAACCCCTCGGGTTTCTGGGAATCAACCCTTCGTCCCTTGAATTTGCGCGCAGGCCCCTGGAATCTTATAAACGAACCCCTGGCCTTTTAAATAATCATAGATTTGGACTTAATTTTGTATTTCAAACTTCAAAACTTGTATATTTCATATCTTTTTCATATGAATTCCAAATTGAGTGGTTCAAATTGCAAAATGTTCATAAGAATATTCTCTGTTCAAATAAAATATGCTCATTCACAGTCCGTGCACTCTAATTTTATGTCTAAACTGTAGGTTAGTGTATGTGTTGAATTATTCACTTAATAAAATAAATAAAAAGGAAACCCTAGTGGTAAATAGATGTTTAATATTGTGAAGATAATAATATGTGATGTATGAACTTATCTCTGGTTTAAATTTGATATCTCATTAAAATGGGTAGAATTAGATTATGTAACCATGGAGATAGACAACACTTAAAGAATAATCAACTAATAGATGGGATTAGTTCTCCCTTTTGAGTTTATACTTTTCCTTTTGAGATGTGTTCTATTGTTTGTACATGATTGATGTGCTGTTCATTTGTCATTTACCAAATGTATTGAATGTATGATCGCTTTCTTTAGACAACGAGCAGCCCGTGGTTCCTAAGTGTGTTGCCGAACATCTTCCTGAGCAACAACCTGGTGAAGGCAAGTGTCCTCTACCTATTATATCCTACTTACTCTATAAATCATTGTCCTGCATTACATTATTTAAACCTAAGGATTGACTAGTCTATATTTACCTTATCCTTGTTTACCTTTTTGGGTTATCATGGTTAGCTTATGCTATTGCTCTAACTTAATCAATGAACATGATGTGAACAGTTATGATACGATGATGTTATCTTGATGATGGTATTGTGATACTTTAGCGGACTCAGGCCATTTTCCTGAGTACCTCTCCGTAAGGACCAGTTCGATGAGTGACCACCCGGGATAACAGTGCAACCATGAGGGTGGAATGGGACGCCCTTAGCTTATTAATTAGATGAACCTGGGGTGTAGTTGTCTTTGCCTGAGGGCCATCAATGGGGTTGGGGCATAGTGCTCGCTCTGCCAAGGGGGGTGCAGAGGTTCATTCGATTTGGTTTTGTTAGTCACCCACCTTGGGGAGGTGTACTGTGTTAGAACGACTAGCGAAACCTAACGAGCAGCTATGCACCAGGGGAGTCTTTGTAAAGGCTACGTAGTGTATCTCTAGCCATTCACATCGGTAGTGAAAATCAGGTCTGTACAACCCAGGCTCGAAAGGGATCACGACTCGTGGGTAAAGTGTGCAACCTCTGCAAAGTGTTAGAAACTGGTATATCAGACGAGCTCACGGTTAAGAGCGGCCTTGGGATTCTAATTTTGATTAGAAAAACTTTGGATACTTTTACGATGATGGTTAATAATGATGATATAATTCTGACCTCTAGTATTTCCTCTTGGAGGAGGTACATTTTGGTAATAACTGGGTTTATTACTAAAACTTGGCTTTACTAATAGTAATAAATACTTGACCAACTAAAAGCAACTGCTTAATCTTAACTCCACATACAGCTAGTCCACTTTAGCCAAACGGGACATTTGCTGAGTATGTTGATGTGTACTCACCCTTGCTTTACAAACCACCCCACGCCAAGTTGTCCCCACTGTATTCAGTGCTCAGGAGGAGATGCTGGCAACATGGAGGACTTTGAGGAGTTTCAGGACTACGACGAGTTCTAGTTTTCTTAGAGGCAAACCCCCAGTCAGCTGCCTGTGAAGGCCTTATCTACTACGTTACGTATTTCCGCACTTTGATGATAATAATGACTATGCTATGTATTAGACTCTGTGGATGTCTTGGACATCTTATTGTAATAAAAGTACATTTCCGCTATTTACTTTGAGCAATGTGTGATGATGTCCAATTATGTAATCACTGTGTACATGAGTTTATAATCCTGGCACGTACATGCTTCGCATTTGGTTTGCCTTCAAAAACCAGGTGTGACACAGCTGCTGCTCAGGGTCTTCACCTGCAACTCCTTCAGACTCCGTCAACGGGCTGTTATCTATACGAGTTCAAACATCCATTCCACAAATTTAATATAAAAAGAACAATACACCACGCAGCAGAATACAACAAATAAGCAGACGCTCGGCGCAGGGCTCGCACCTACGACTAAGCGAGAAAGAGAAAACAACGGTCGAGGCTACGGTCGAAAGGTGATTAAGCTAAGCAGCTATGGATCAAAGTACATGCCTAAACATAACCATATTAATTTGACAATCGCTCTATGCATAAAATAAAGTTACGCTACTCGCTTAATTATTATAAACAATTCAAGGTAAATTTAAAAAGGATTGCCGCGCGGCGAAACGCACGACGACACACGCGAATTAAACTAGAAGTTGGGACGAGTTGCCACGCGATGAAGCGCGCGGCGCAACACTTAGACTAAACTAAAATTAAAATGAATCGTCACACGATGAAGCGCGCAACTAAACACTTGAATTAAATATGAAAATAACATAAAGCGTCACGCGACGAAGCGCAGGAAGCGTCGCGCCGGGGAGCCACGTCGTGGGGGCCGCACAACGGGGCTACGTCGTCGGGCCGCACCGGGGAGCCGCGCCGGTGAGCCGCGCCGCGGGGAGGGGCGGACGGGGCCGCGCCGAGGGGCCGGGCAGGGGGCCCCTCGCACGGGGAGAGAGGAAGGAGGGAGAGGATAGGGGAGGGGAAGGGGGAGCTCACCTCGGGATCCGACGATTGGCGGCAACCGTCCACCGGATCACACCTAGGGCAAAGGAGGTGGAAGAGAGGGAGAGGGAAGTTGTTGCATGGGAAAAGAAAAATGAGAAAGAGAGGAGAGGGGGGCACAGGGGGGGAGGGCGCCAGGGCCGGGCTAGGTCGGGCCATGGGCCGGGCCGGAGAACCACTGCACGCACGACCACTAAACGAAAACAATACCGCGAATCGTATAACAAAACGGACACGCGATAAGACACAACATCAGACAAAGAAATATGATTCGACATGATGCAACACCCATGTCAACTTAGGTTTTTCATTTGCACGCGATACAGACACCCGTCTCTATACTGCTTTGAAAATTGGAAGAAGGAGCGAAATGGGAAGAGAAAAGAGAGTAACGCCTGAATTTAGTGAGTATCGGAGAAAACAAATTATACCCCTCAAATTCAGGGCATTACAAACCTATCCCTTAAAAGAATCTCGCCCTCAAGATTCAAGGTTGGCCAGCAAAGAGTTCGGGATACTTGGCCATCAGATCATCTTCATGCTCCCAAGTTGCTTCTTCCTCAGAGTGGTGACCCCATCTAACTTTGCAGATTCTGATAGTGTTCCTCCGGGTGACCTTGTTTCTAGTTTCAAGAATCTGCGTTGGCTTCTCTATGTAGGTCAAGTCTTCCTGAACTTCTAGATCTTCCACTGGCAACTGCTCTTCTGGCACACGCAGACACTTCTTCAACTAAGACACATGAAAGACATCATGCACCACTGACAAATCCTCTAGCAAACTAAGATGATAGGCTACTTCTCCACGCTTCGCGAGAACCTGATACAGACCAACATATCGGGGTGCTAACTTACCCTTGACTCCGAACTTTCTGACTCCTCTGATAGGCGATACCTTCAGGTAGACAAAATCTCCGACTTCAAAACTCAGCTCTCTCCCTGTTGTGTCCACATAAATTCGTTGCCTTGATTGTGCTATATTTAGATTCTCCCGAACCATTTTGATGTTCTCTTCAGCTTCGAGAAAAATGTCTGGTGCAAACACTTGCTTTTCTCCAGGTTGATCCCAATGCAATGGAGTTCTACAACTCCTCCCATAAAGCGCCTGAAATGGTGACATCTTCAAGCTAGCCTGGTAACTGTTGTTATAGGAGAATTTTGCATAAGGTAATCTCTTGTCCCATCCGGACTGATCTTGCAACGCACAGGCCCTCAACATATCTTCGAGGACTTGATTAGTTCTTTCAGTCTGGCCGTCTATCTGTGGATGATAAGCTAAACTAAAGTTCAAATGTGTACGCAAAGCTTCTTGCAACTGTTGCCACAAATGAGAGGTGAACTGTGTTCCTCTATCTGACAATATCTGCTTTGGCACACCATGAATACAAACGATTCGGGACATGTATAGCTTCGCCAATACTGCACTGTTGTAGCTAGCCTTGACAGGTATGAAGTGGGCTGACTTGGTCAAGCGGTCCACCACTACCCAAATGGAATCTTAGCCAGCTCGAGTGCGAGGCAACCTAACTATGAAGTCCATCCCGATTTCAACAAATTTCCACTGAGGAATTCGCAACGGCTGCAACAACTCGGCTGGCTTCTGATGCTCTACTTTGATCCTCTAACAACTATCACATATAGCCACGTGCTCTGCGATCTCCCTTTTCATTCCGTACCACCAAAATTTTTTCTTCAGATCCTAATACATCTTCTCACTTCCATGATGTATGGAATAAGCTATCTCATGAGCTTCTTTGAGGATCAACTCCCGAATGGAGTGGACATTGGGAACACACAAGTGGTCCTTGAACCATACCACACCTTGTGCATCTTCCCAAAAATCTTTGCCTTTTCCTTCTAGAATCAGTTGCCGGATTTCATTGATCTTCTCATCGTTCTTCTGTGCTTCTTTGATTTCCCTCTCTAAGGTGGGTTCCAACTCAACTGTTACTCCTCGCATGTTATTCAAAAATCCGAGGCTCAACCTATCAAATTCTTTAGCCAACTCATAAGGCATCGGGTGAGCGACCATCATATTGACTTGACTTTTCTTGCTTAAAGCATCTGCTACCATGTTCGCTTTACCTGGATGGTAGTGAATTTCCAATTCATAGTCTTTGATCAACTCTAACCATCTTCGTTGTCTCATATTCAGCTCCGACTGGGTGAATATGTACTTCAGACTCTTGTGGTCTGTATAAACATCACACTTCTGCCCATACAGATAATGCCTCCATGTCTTCTGTGCATGAACCACTGCTACCAACTCTAGGTCATGGATTGGATAATTCTTCTCATGAACCTTCAGCTATCAGGACGAATAAGCCACAACTCTTCCCTCTTGCATCAATACACATCCCAAGGCAGTGTAGCAAGCGACACAATACACTGAGAAGGGCTTGTGCACATCAGGTAAGACTAAGACAGGCGCTGTAGTCAACTTCTCTTTCAGCGCTTCAAAGGCCTCTTGGCACTTCTAGGTCCACTTGAACTCCACTTTGTTGGCTAGCAAAGTTGTCATCGGTCTCGCAATCTACGAAAATCCTTCAATGAATTGCTGATAATATCCAGCCATTCCAATGAAGCTCTTGATTCCTTGAGCATCTGTTGGCACTTTCTAGTTCAAAATGTCTGCCACTTTCTTTGGATCCATAGACAACCCATCTTTGTTTATTATGTTACCCAAGAACAGGACTTCATAAATCCAGAACTCGCACTTGCTCAACATTGCATATAGTTGGTGCTCTCGCAATCTCTACAATACCATCTTCAAATGGTCCATATGCTCCTCCTCACTTTGAGAATATATGAGAATGTCATCAATGAATACCACCACAAACTTGTCGAGATAATCCATGAATACACTGTTCATCAGATTCATAAAGAAGGCTGGTGCATTCGTCAGGCCAAAATACATAACGGTGAACTCATACAGTCCATACATTGTAATAAATGTCATCTTCGGGATGTCCAAAGGTTGGATCCTGAGCTAGTGATAACCTGACCACAGATCTATCTTCAAAAACACGTTGGCTCCTCTCAACTAGTCAAACAGATCTTCTATTCTAGGAAAGGGGTACTTGTTCTTGATTGTGACTTCATTCTGAGCTCGGTAATCGATGCACATCCTCCTAGTGCAATCCTTCTTCTCCACGAACAGGACAGGGGTGGCCCAATGTGAGGTACTTGGTCTGATATAACCTTTCTCAGACAGCTCATCTATTTGCTTCTTGAGCTCAACCAACTCTAGTCCAGATACCCTATAGGCTCTTTTAGAAATGTGGGTGGTGCCAGAAATAAGCTCTATGGCAAACTCAACTTTCCGCTCAGGTGGCATACCTGGTAAATCTTTCGGGAATACATCCAAAAACTCTGACACAACCTTGATAGTCTCGAGTGGATCTGCCTCCTTGCTATCAATAGCCATCTGGTGATGACCTCCTTTCCTTGGCTCGGGTGAGACTAACTCAGTCACCACTTCTTCTCGTAGTGGGGACTCCAATTTAATTGTCCTCTTATCATGGCTGATAACTGCTTGGTACTTATCTAGCCAATTTATCCCTAGGATAACATCTATTCCCTCAGTACCCATTACTATGAGGTTAGCGGGGAACTCTACCCCCCTTATTTCCACACTTACATTCAAGCAAACACTATCGGCTCGAACTTTTCCACCGGCTGAGTCAATTTGAATTGGTGTTGACATGGTGGTTATTGGAAGAATATGCGCTTCTACCCATGATGCAGCAATAAATGAATGTGTTGATTCAGTATTGTAATACACAAAATATAAAATGAAAGCATAGTTGAGTTACATACATGTTTTTGCCTATGTTTATTATAACATGTGAACCAACACTTCAAGAGTCATTAATTAATTAATGACACCCAAAAACAATATGTGCATCATGCTAGGTTTTCATTTTGTGTGCATTTTGTGATAGGACAAAAAAATAATAATGTAAAAAAATATGTCAATACCCAAATTGGAATTTAAATCCTAAAGGAAATTCCAGAATTGAGAAAAGAGAAGAAAGTACCACACAGATAATATAAAATAAACATATAAATTAATTAAAATAGGTTCATGTTGGTAATTGAATTTAGGCAGTTAACCTAAGTATGAACCTCACAACAAGTATGAATTCAAATTTGAAATTTAAATTTGAAAGAGAAGAGAAAAAAGGAAAATATAAAAAGAAAAAGGGAAAACTTACCTGGGCTCAAACCTCAGTTTTCGGCCCACCAAGGAACTCCCTCCCGCGCAGCCCAACTCTCTCACCGCGGCGCCGATAGGTGGGCCCGCCTCGTCATTTGCTCGCGGGCGTAACTCACAGCCACCGCGCACAAGCTCTTGCTGACATGTGTAATTTTGTTCCCGGGTCCATCGTCAATCTCCTTGACACTATTCCTTACTCGCCCGTGCTAGTGACGTGTGGGCCCGATATCACCGCTGATTCCTCAGCCATCATGGGCGCGTGGACGGCATACTAGTCACCGAGATCTCCGCGGGCGAGGGCTGACCGTGGCTCCTGCGGTAACTACCCAACCGGGTGCTGCTGGGGATAAGATGGAGGGGGAACACCGCATCTGCACCTCTCCTCTTCCTTCTCTACTGCCTAGCGACGAGAGAGCGACCGAGAGAGTAGTGGGAAGAAAGTGCTGACACAATGGGGGAGTTCAATTCGGCCGTGGATGTCGTCGTGGTGCTGTCTAGGGCCATCACCAGACATGGGGAGGTGAGGCCGAGGCCGTGCTGCTCGTGATTGTTGGCCAGCTTCACCACAATTTCTCGCTGACGATTTCTGTCAACCACAGATCCGCCCAACGCCATAGACAACGCTGCTTAGTCGTTGGCCCCCAGTAAGGAACCCTTAATCCGAACCACCATGTTCTATTTCCCGTAAAAGGGCTTATTACGTTTGGATTGAGACGTTGGGGCGCCGTTGTCGTACCCAATTTTAGAAGGCAAATTGAATGCGAACCATGTACGTGCCAGGATCAGTAATTCACGTACACAACAGTTACATAACTGGACATCATCACACAGTGCTCGAATAATAACATAAAAGATAGTAATAGTCGATTACATCATGATGTCCGAGACATCCACATAGTCATTAACAATTATCAAAGTGTGGAAAAGAAATGTAGATAAACGCGGCCTTCACAGGCAGCCGACTGGGGGTTTGCTGCTAACCCACGCCTAGAACTCATCGTACTCTTGGAATTCCTAGAAGTCCTCCACGACTTCATCTTCTCCTGAGCAGTGGTTGCAACGTGGACAACCTAAGGGGTTGGTGTGTAAAGCAAGGATGAGTACACATCAACATACTCAGCAATTGTCCCGTTTGGCTATAGTGGACTAGCTTTATGTGGGGTTAAAGTCCAGCAGTTACTTTTAGTTTGTCAGGTTATTATTACTAGTAGAGAGCCAGGTTTTAGTATTAACCCAAGTTGTTAACCCAAAAGTACCCTTTCCAAATCGTAAGAATACCAGAAACATTACCATAAGCATAATCATAACCATCATTCTCGTCACCACCTGTAAACCAAACATCTCCGATCAAAGTTCTCTAATCAATGGAGCTCCCTTGGCCGCTCATAACCGCGAGCACGTCTGATATATCAGTTTCATAACACTCTGCAGAGGTTGCGCACTTCACCCACAAGCCGTGATTCCCTTTTGCCTCGGGTCGATCAACCCCTTAAACACTACCAAGCTGAATAGGCAGGGTTTCACTACGTAGCCTTTACAAAGATTCTCTGAGGCTTTAGCCACCCATTAGGTTTCCTATATGTACCGCACTCCTCCCCAAGGGGCAATCCACCCTCGGCAGAGCGAGCCACATACACCGAGCCTCATTGACGGCACGACGGCGAAGCGATCTACACCTCAGTTCCTCTAATTATTTAGCTAAGGGCGTCTCATACCACCCTCATGGTTGCACTGTTTTCCCGGGCGGTCATCCAACGAACCAGTCCTTACGGAGAGGCACTCGAGAAACCGCTCGAGTCACCTTAAATGCCACAAGTATATCATCATAATCAAAACAGAAAACAACGTATCATAAATAATCTTATTGTGGTGGAACCGCCCGAATTATTCCAGATTAAGTGCCTAAGTCCCGCCTTAAAGGCAAGGCCGCACTTAAACCGGAATAAATCGTCAGTCCCTCGGATCTTATTCGATAAAAGCCACTTATCCAGGATCGAATACCACTTGCTCACTCGAAGGTGAGGCACAGAGAAATACAATAAAGCATAATACCATAAATTAAGAAAGTATCATTAGTGATTACATTATCTGAGTTTTAGAAATAATAACAATAAGTTTTAATGCAGCGGAAATAACTAACGGAGAAAACCGAGTAACATGGCGAAGCCTAGCCACGCTACTCCTCCTAGTCCTCTCCTGCGGAAGCAGTAACCCACTCGACCGTCTATCCCAGTGGCAGGGATGGAGGCCAAGTCACACCATCAACCAAATCAAGGAGGTACCTGCAAAAATTATGCCACAAGCAAGGCTGAGTATACTAATACTCAGCTAGACTTACCCGGTGTGAGGAGTCTACTCCTCTACCTCTAGACCATGAAGTTGTTTGGCTGAGGGGTTTGGTTTGCCAAAAGCACTAGCTGAGTCTAAAAACAAGTTTTAGCTTTTCAAGTTCTAGAATAATAATTTAGACTAGATGAGAACCTATCTATTCATACATAGTATCAAACATTATATTAATCAACATCTTTTGCCACTAACCTCATTTCCACTTATTACTCAATGTAGTACAATAGATCAAGCAGTCTCATTAGCTGCGAGAAGTAGACGATTCGAATCGAGTTTTAACCTTGCAAGGTAAACCTAAACACACGACATGTCAGGTCACTCCGTCCCCACACACGTCAACCGTCCCCATCGATTCCCCGTTCGCGGCCAGGCCTCACCGCCTTGGCATACAATGCTCCACTGACCCCGACCGCCGTCGTGCAGTGGCCGCAATTGTACCCACCATATCTAGAATGGGAGACTCAGTCTCAGGTCGCGTGAGGGATAAAGTCCGCGCTCGGCTTCACTCATGTACTAGGTTTATCGGTTACCAAACTTCCCGACATGTTTTTAGTACGTTTAAACGCTTGACACAGGTATCCGGATGTTAATCCTTATTCCAATTTCGTCTCATAGACCATGCATATCCCCATGGATCCGTGTCCACAGACCATCATCATTCTGTTATCAAAATGGATACAACCAATTCCTGACCTCGCGCGAGTGCTAGAAAAATCACTCGGCTTATACCGAGATCCTTATTTAGTATAGAAGCTACTCGACCTAGCATACTAGTATCCATCTCAAAAGGAATCCTGAGTTCATGCAACTAGGGTTTCAGGCAACTCCTACACTTAAGTGCACGGTATAAGCCTACAAACATTAAGTGTAGTAAAATAGCATATATAAACGGTTATGCATAAAACCGGGGCTTGCCTTTAATTTAACACTTAGGTAGTGTTTGCGGGGGGAGGTACTCGCTTGGCGAGCATCCACTGGTTAAGTCTATTCTTCAGGTCGTCCACCAACTGCATCTTGTGGTTGGCACCACGTCAATTGCACGATCACCATCTCTCGGTCCTAAATGAGATGCAAGATGCATATGTATGAATATGATGAAATATATCGCAAGACATTCAATACATGGTAGCGAACTAACACTAGATTGTAAGACATCATAGACAACCATACGCTAGTATTAGTTATCTACATGTTATCATCGTTCAATATTAACACCATTAAAAAGACGACAAATATTTCTTATATTTACCCAACACAAACACGATAACACGAGAACAAGCATTTATCACGTTCACTTTAATTATCCGTTGGTTACCTAACCTTAAATTAGTTAAGTCTATGAGTTCGCTAAGGCTTTTCATTAGTTCTTCTATTAATCACACAAAAGCATCCCCAACACAAGTTTAATAGAGGACATCGACATCAATAACTACGGAACTCCTATATCACAATCAAGTAGAGAAAGAAATATATAAAACAGGACACATATGTTATCTCAAACTTAGCCACGACAAGTCTACATTAATAGCAAACTAGGACTTTCTGGAAAGCTTAAAAAGTGAACTACAACTTTGGTATTTTTACCTCAACAAGATTCAACACTTAGCAAGGTCAAAAAGTGCTAACACAGCAGCTTTGTCCAGATTTGGACAGATTCAGACTTGCGACTTCAAAAACTCACAACTAAAGATTCAGACATCCAAACAAAGTGACCTTAGACTTTCTGGAAAGGTAATAAAATAGTCTACATATCATTTATAAACATCTCAAGGTGATTCAATATTTAACTAAGGACAAAAGACACTAGAGGGCTTTGCTGTTCAGAATTGGACAGATTTAGTCTTCAGACTTTAAACATCAACTTAATCTTCAGATCACCAAAAAGAGTGATCCAAGACTTTTTGGAAAGCTTGGCAAAAGCACTACATATTTTATAATCACCACGAATTGATTCTATGCTGAACTGAATCAAACAATTCAGTTTTCGAAATCTGTTCTATCAGTGGACAGAATACAGCAACCAGTTTGTAAAATTCATAACTCCTAATCTGTCAGGCCTATGGTTATCAAATTTTAACACAAGCAAGATAAGAAAAGCATCTACAACTTTCTTATAACGACCATGAATAGATTGTAATATTAAATTAGGCAAACAATGCAGTTTCTGAAATCTGTACAGAATTTGGGCAGATTCAGTTACGGAATTTGTGAAAAGCATAACTCCTAAACGATCAGACTTATGGCTGTCAAATTTTAACACCAGCAAGATAATAAAGTTATCTACCACTTTTCTATAGCACATATCTACAGAAAACACAATTTAGTTCATCAAACATACAGCACAGGGAAATCACTGCGTTCAGTCCAAAACCGCAATTAATAAATTTCAGCTCCTATATAATTCAAGAATTGCCGCGTTCTAGATACTTGAATTATTCTAACTTTTTGACAATTGTTAGAGTTAAAATGACCAAGTGAGAACTAACAAGTAGACTTGCTAATTTTTATACAAGTTATTTCGCGCTATAGAACTACCATACACAATTAATCAACGCATTCACCACAATCATCAAACCCGGTATAAATGTGTATATCGATTGCGCTCTTCACATAGTAATTTGCATTTTAACTTGGGCATCACATGAACACTACTAATTTTTACCCACGACCGTAACCATACACATCTAGACTATAACAAGCAATTTATTGCGATTACGCACATAACCAAACAATCTAACAATTTGGCTAACTAGAGCAACGACATAGCCGCTAAATAACATACACGTCGGCTTGCCTATTATCGTCGCAACCCAAGACATAACATATACTACAACATTTTTATAAACACACAAATTTACAAGTATTTTCGTATATCGACCAATTTATGCGAATCGTAAACCACTAATCTCTAACTCGAAACCATCATGCGCTTACTTCCCAAATCATGAACACATAACGCGTATTGACCCGACTCAAGATATAGAGGAAGCGATAACTACTTTGGCATGTCACCACCTCTCTATATAAGCCAAAATAATTTCTACTATCGACTAAGGGTTCTAAGTATTAAACACATTATTACTTTCCACGCGCAAATAAACCTCAACTTAACACCAGTGACACCGATGGATTTTTACTAAACTCGTCATGTGCATATCCTCGTCTCGCATGCAACCATATGGTGGCGTGCACTCGAGAAACTTCGATCAACGTGGCGCGACCACTAATATGAACTTCGACACTCACGTCTTAATAACACATCCTCCACGCAAACTAGCATCTTCTAAACTACTCGTCACATTACTAAATATATTCATGATATAATCACGAATCCCATCACATTGCATAAAACAATTACACTTTTCACATAAACACATATCGATGCATTTTCCAAAACATAATCCGCATTTTGTAACTTAGTTTTTCGCATCAAACAACGCATCACACATCTTTCTTATCAAAATATAAAAACGTTCGAGTTCTTTTCTACTTCAGTTTCTTCTCTACACGCATCCATTCATACAATTATATTTTCACGCATATATTCACATGCAGGCACATCATCGACCGAATACGTAAATAAAAATAAACATGAATCATGCAAGGCGAACAACCTGGCCAACTCGCGTCGCGCATGCATGCCATTAGTTTGGGCTCTTTGCCGACGAGCGATGTGCGAGGCGTGACGTCGACAAGGGCTGCGATTAAACGACATACACAATCATTACACAATTTATTGTTCAGTCATTTTATAAATTCAAGGAACACGGGACAGCGAGGAGCTCACCGCGGGTTTCGATGATGACGCGCAGGCGCTGCGCAGATCGGGTCAATGCAAGCGACACGGACGAGATCTCATGACTGCTGCTCGCTGCGCCATTTCGTCGAGCACGCCGAGGGCACGACGCGGAGGGAACCCATGTGGCTGCATGAACTGGCGTCGCGGCTGCTGCGCAAGGTCGACGACGTTGACGACCGTGAAGGCACGAGCAGGGGCAGCGCCATGGGAGTGGGAGCTTCTGCTACTGGGAAAAGGAAGCGTCTGCTCCTGCTGCTAGACGCCGTGGAGAATGGGGGCACGGTAGAGAGGAGCAGGGAGTGTTGGAGCATCGGGCTTCGTCCTCAGAGCAGGGAAGGGCGCTGCTTGGGCGCCTGCACCAGAGGAGCCCGACCATGGATGCTTCTGCCCCCATGCGCTAGGGTGGAAGGCGCCGAGCGCTGTGGAGAAGGAGGGTGTGGCTTCCTGCGCTTGAGCTCAAGGAAAACAGAGAAGAGGGAGGGCGATGTTCCTGTTGGATGGGTGTCGAGCACCATGGGTAGAAGGTGCATGCGCCGACCCGCCGCCATGGAGGAGCAGGGGACGCATCGACGAGATGGAGGATGGGACTAGCTCGGCACTGCTACAGCGTGCCATAGGGAGCAGGAGCGTGGAGGGAGATGCAGGGGACCCCGGGCGCCATGGCTATCCGCAAGACAAGGGGAAGGTTGCAGCGGACCATGGGTGCGGCATTGGAGGGATCTCCTCGCGCGCACTGGACCAGAGGAGCGCCCGCGCCGTGGGAGGCGCCATGGACGAGTAGGAGCAGAGGGGCTCGTGGCTTGTCCTGGGCGCCTGCACTTGGAGAAAATGGCGGCCAGGTGGGGCTGCCGAGGGGGAAGCCCCTTGTGCCTGGACCAGCGACTGGGAGCAGGAAGGGAGCGCCGAGGAAGCTGGAGCCGAGCCTCCATGGATGGGGAGCTGGGATGAATGGCGTCATGGGAGTTTCCTGCGCGTTGGGGAAGAAGGCAGTGCTCCACGGGAGAGACGGCTGGGAGAAAAAGAGTGGCGGCTAAGGGTAGGGAGTGGTAATTTTCTCCAACTTGCAAGGGGAGGCCTCATATTTATAGACATGTGAGGGCTAGGGTTTTTAGTGGGCCAAATGGGCTGGGATGGATTTGGCCCAAATGCTCAATCGGGCTGCGCTAAATTAATTTCCGGAATAAAAATGCTCCTGCGGAATTTGTCTGTGCAAAGACAGAGCGAGCTGGTGCTCGGGCGGACAGAACGAAGGATTATCCATACTATGAATTTGATTTGTTTAGCGTCGCTCGGAAAATAGTTCCTCGCACCCAATTACGAACAAAATGAATTGAGACCGATTGGTTTCGGATTCGGCATCGAAATAAAACGAGTCGGATTAATAAAAATCATTGCCGATGTTGATTTTCGAATTTAGATTGGACACAGAGATTTTAAGCCGAGTTGGATAAAAATTTATTAGAGGACGACACATTGGAGATTCCGCTTGAGAATACGGACTCAGATTAATTTTTGGACATAGATCAAACATCGAGAAATTGGATTCAGACACAGATCGTCTAGCAAATGTCGAGCGTTTGATTAAATGAGCTTTAGACGAGATTTATAAATCGAGATTGATTATCGAGTTTGCATTCGTGTCGAAAAGAAAAGTTTTAACAGGCTCCAAATTTGGCCTTTCTAGAGATTGAATAAAATCAGAAATCGGTGAAACCTTCACAAGTAACTTGATAATTGGAGATAAACGCGATCAAGAAATAGAATTTTTCACTGAGCATCAGAGATTACGATAAATCTCCCGTCATAACACGAAATAGACACCTGGGGTGTTACACTTATCATGTTCATTGATTAATGTGAAGCACTAGCATAAAGCTAAAACAAATTAACCCAACCCAAATAGGTAAACAAGGACAATATAAACAAAAGCTAGTCAATCCTTAGGTATAAATTGTGTAAATGCGGGGTGTGAATTATAAAATGAGTAGGACATAGATGGGTCAAGGGACACTTTCCTTCACCAACCAGCTGCTGCTGAGGGTCTTCACCTACAACTTCTTCGGACTCCGCCAACTGACTGTTATCTATACGAGTTCAAACATACATTCCATAAATTTAATATAAAAGGAACAATACAACAGATAGTAAAATACAATAAATAAGCAAACGCTCGGCGCAGGGCTCGCATCTACGACTAAGCGAGAAAGAGAAAGCAACGATCGAGACTACGGTCGAAGGGCGATCACGTTAAGCGATTATAGATTAAAGTACTCGTCTAAACATAATCCTATTAATTTGATAATCAAACTATGCATAGAATAAAGTTGCGCTACACGTTTAATTATTATAAACAATTCGAAGTAAATTTAAAAGGATTGTCGCACAGCAAAACGCACGACGACACACGCGAACTAAACCGAAAATAAAATGAGTCGTCGCGCGGCGAAGCGCCCGACACAACACTTAGAATGAACTGAAATAAAACAAATCATCACACGATGAAGCGCGCAACGAAACACATGAATTAATTATGAAAATAACGTCAAACGTCGCGCGATAAAGCGCACGACAGCATACGTCACTTAAACTGAATTTAAAACGAAACGTCGCATGACTAGACACGCGACGCCACACCTTAAATAATCTGAATTTAAGACGAACCTTCGCGCGATGAAGTGCGCGACGCAGCACACTAATAAATCTGAAATTAAAAAGAAATCTGAAAATGAATCGTCGACGCAACCTATTAGATAATCTGAAAATAAAATGAATCGTCGCGCGACGAAGCGTGCGACGCAGCACACTAAATAATCTAAAATTAAACTGGATCGTCGTGCGACGAAGCGTGCGACGCAGCACACTAAATTAAATTAAAACTACAACTATTCAAACTGAATTTTAAACATTATATACTAGGGCTATGCGCGCGGCTAGGGCACGCGGCCGGGGCGCGGCTGGGGGCGCGTCCTGGGCGCGCGACCAAGGGCACGGCTGGAGCACAGCCAGGGCGCGGCCAGGGGCGCAGCCAAGACGCGGCCAAGGGCCAACATGGGCTTGTGGGGAAGGGAGGAGAAGGGAGAGGGGAGGGGAAGAGAGAGGGAGGTGGGAGCTCACCTCGGGGATCGACGATCGTGGCAACCGTCCACCGGATCACACCTAGGGCAAAGGAGGTGGAAGAGAGGTGGGAGAGGGGTGGGAGGAGGTTGTTGCGTGGGAAACAAAATGAGATAGAGAGAGGGAGGGGGCGCACATGGGGAGGGTGGGGCGCTAGGGCCGGGCTGGGCTAGGCCGGGACGGGAGCCCACAACACATGCGACCACTGATCGGAATCCAATTGTGAATCGAAATCCGAAACGAGGCGAGACGGATGCGCGATTAAACACAACATCAGACAAAATAAATATGCTTCGGCATGATGCAACACCCATGTCAACTTAGGTTTTTTGTTTACACACGAGACGGACATCAGTCGTTATACTGCTTTGAAAATGGGAAGAAGGAGCAAAACAGGAAGAGAAAAGAGAGTAACGCCAGAATTTGGTGAGTATCGAAGAAGAAAAATTCTACCCCCCGAATTCAGGGCGTTACAAACCTATCCCCCTTAAAAGAATCTCGCCCTCGAGATTCATGTTTGGCCAGCAAAGAGTTCGGGATACTTGGCCATCAGATCATCTTAACGCTCCCAGGTTGCTTCTTCCATAGAGTGGTGACCCTATCTTACTTTGCACATTCTGATAGTGTTCCTCCGGGTGACCCTATCTGCAGTCTCAAGAATTTGCGTTGGCTTCTGTATGTAGGTCAAGTCTTCTTGGACTTCTAGACCTTCCACTGGCAACTGCTCTTCTGGCACACGCAGACACTTCTTCAACTGAGACACATGAAAGACATCATGCACTGCTGACAAATCTTCTGGCAGACTGAGCTGATAGGCCACTTCTCCATGCTTTGCGAGAATCTGATACGGACCAATATACCATGGCGCTAGCTTGCCTTTGACTCCGAATCTTCTGACTCCTCAGATAGGCGATACCTTCAGGTAGACAAAATCTCCGACTTCAAAACTCAGCTCTCTCCTTCTTGTCATAGCTGATAACTGCTTGGTACTTATCTAGCCAATTCATCCCTAGGATGACATCTATTCCTTGCGTACCCATTACTATGAGGTTAGCGGGAAACTCTACCCCCCTTATTTCCACACTTACATTCAAACAAACACTATCGGCTCGAATTTTACCACAGGCTGAATCAATTTGAATGGGTGTTGACATGACAGTTATTGGAAGATTATGCGCTTCTACCCATGATGCAGTAATAAATGAATGTGTTGCTCCAGTATCAAACAACACTTTTGCAATATGGGAATCGACTGGAAACATACCTACTATCATGCCTGGTGTTTCCTGAACTGCTTCAGCCTCCAAATGGTTCAGTCTCCCAGGGTTGTAGTGTGTCTCGACGCGGTTGCCTGCTCCTGGCTGAGACACATTCTGCTTCACTGGGGCAATAGGGCCTGACTGCTGCTAGGCTGCCTTCTTTGGACAATGCATCACCCAATGGCCTTGCTCTCCACAATGGAAACATGCTCTACCTCTGCCTTGCACTGGGGCTGCATGACTGCTCTGGTTGGTTGCTGGGGTGGGGAGGCGAGGTGCCTGCTGATTCTGCCTCTCGAACTGACTTCCTCTTGACTGACTGTTCTGGTGATTCTGCTGCTAGTGCTAGGGGTACTGCCTCTAAAAATGCTGCTGAGGCGGGCGCTAATTCTGCTTGAACTGCTGAGGCAGGTTGCCCAAGAAACGGGGGCGATTGCTGCCTCCAGGCTGAGGCCCACCAATCTTGCGCTTGCGATCCTCCATCTCCTTGCGCTTCTTCTCCGTCATGATTGTTCTGTCAATTAGGTGCTGGAATGTGGGGAAGACGATATGATTCATCAGTTGATAGTGCAGGGGATCGACTATGCCTCTCAAGAAATGATACTACCTTTTGGCATCTGTGTTGACATCTTTAGGAGCATAGCGGGACAGCTGCAGAAACCTGTCTCAGTACTCATTGACGGACATGGGCCCTTGCTTGAGCGCCAGAAATTCCTCTTTCTTCACTGTCATCAGACCTGCTGGAACATGATACTGACGAAAATTATCTCTGAATTTCTTCCAGGTGATGGGGTCGGGGTTGGCGTGGGTGGCGAGGTAGGATTCCCACCAAGATTGGGCTGCTCCCCTAAATAGATGAGGACCATACAACACTTTCTCTCTGTCGTCAAACTAAGCGGTGTGCAACTCCCGCTCCATGGTACGCAACCAATCTTCAGCATCCATGGGGTCAGTAGAGTGAGCGAACACCGTAGGATGACCTCTCATGAATTCAGCACGCTTGTCTCTAGGCATCTGAGTCATCTGAGGATGAGGTGGGGGCTGATGCTGCTGCTGCATAGTGGCCAGAGTCTAACCAATAGCTTGGACTGCATGAGTCTACATCAAGAACATCTGCTCTATTGTCATCGGGGGTGGGGGTGGCAACTGCTGCTGGGGTGCCTCATTTTGCGGTGTTGGCTGCTCCTGCTGAGCACGCCTTCCTCCTCTACGCCTGTTGTCTGATATCTTCAGAATGCAATCACACATCAGAACTGATCTTGCAAAACTTGCAGTATAAGAAAAGAGTATAGAATTCTTCCACAATACTGAACAGATGAGCATCTTCACTGACTCCCAACACAGGCAAACACAACCATTCAGATAAAGAGATAAGTAGAATAAAAGGCTTCCCAACTAGATAACTAATTTTATTAACATTAACAGGTAAACCAAAGTGCAGGAGGTACCCACACTTTGGCGACAGTCATTATAAAGATCCAAATCCATCATAGTTCACCATGACAAACATAAAAACACAGGATAAGCAAACTACCTTGTCTAACTAAAACTAACTGAGAGTAAGACTAAGGCTAAGACTAAGACTTCTATTTTAAAACATTAATTACAAGATCCAACGCTGACGATCTATGGTTCTAAATTTATCCTGGTCCTGCAGTTGGGGTTACCATAGGCATGGTACCCACGCTGAGGTGAGCGGTACGGGTGCTGCGTCCCGACGGGGGCGTGAGAGCCATCCTCTAGGTGATCTCAGCACGAGCCCTACTCAGCTCATCTAAAGCATGGTCCACCTCCATGTTTAGCACGACAGCTAGGTTGAGTGTGCTGCTCAACCTAGGATTGTCCTCACCGACAGGTGAGACAACCACGCCTTATGTGCTGTTAGGTGGACGGTGGGGGTAATACCTCAGGTCGAGACCATCGACCACCCCACCGAGCACTGAGCAGTAGTGCGAAAGCGCACACCGTGCAGCATTTTGCATGGCCGCCTCAGCTGAGTCCCGCTTAGAGATAGAGTAATGCTCTGAGTAGACCTCCGCACCACGGAGACTGTTCTCCGGACGGTGCACCAAACAAGTCGCCTCCCAGTGGTCCGGGTAAACCCTGCGACTGTGATAGAAGACAACACAACGATACTCGATAGACCAGGTACGCTGATCAAGTGCTTGGCGTAGCAAGGTGTCGAGCGCATCATGGAAGTGACACCCGCAAGCGGCATCACGAGTGATGGGTCGAGCAACCCATCCCTCCGGCTCCTGCTCCTCTGAAAGATCGGTGCTGTGGCTCGAGCTACTATCGTCACCCTCGTCGTCGGGGTCTCCTCTAGCAGCTACTCCAGCGGCCAGGACGACCAATGGTGGTGCAGGGGGCGCCTCCACTGGGGGCACAGGAGAGCAGCTCCACACAGACTCTACCTCCTGCTAAGGCGAGGAAGAAGAGCCCTGCTGCTCCAACTCCTGTCACTGACGCTCCTGCTCCTCGTGCAGGCGGTGGTGCAACCTCTCCAAATGGCTAGACTGACCAGTCACCGGACGGCGAAGCGGACGCTCCACGAGACGAGAAGGCAAGGAAGGAATGACTGACTTCCGTGCGGTGTGTCTAAGGCGAGCCATCTACAAAAGACACCGTAAGAATAAAAGTGAGAACAGAACTAGTATGACCGGCAACTAGACCATAAAAACATTAGGAAATACAAATAAACAACATTTTCAGCAAGGTATAATATATATAATAGAATCGGTGTGTCTAAGGCGAGCCATCTACAAAAGACACCGTAAGAATAAGAGTGAGAACAGAACTAGTATGACCGGCAACTAGACCATAAAAACATTAGGAAATACAAATAAACAACATTTTCAGCAAGGTATAATATATATAATAGAACATAGATCTAGTCGATATGACCAACTTTTGAAGGGATACCAAAGTCAAGGTGATAATAGAGGTCTATAGTCCTTAGAAACGACCATTCTACTCTAGGTTAGCGGTCCTACAGTCAACCTGGCTTTGATACCACTTATGTCACACCTGGTTTAGAAGGCAAACCGAATGTGAACCATGTACGTACCAGGATCAGTAATTCACGTACACATCAGTTACATAACTGGACATCATAACACAGTGCTCGAATAATAACATAAAAGATAGTAATAGTAGATTACATCAAGATGTCTGAAACATCCACATAGTCATTAACAATTATCGAACTGCGGAAAAGAAACGTAGATAAACACGACCTTCACAGGCAGCCGACTGGGGGTTTGCCGCTAACCCACGCCTAGACCTCATCGTACTCTTGGAACTCCTGGAAGTCCTCCTCCATGACTTCATCTTCTCTTGAGCAGTGGTTGCAACGTGGACAACCTGGGGGGTTTGGTGTGTAAAGCAAGGGTGAGTACACATCAACATACTCAGCAATTGTCATGTTTGGCTGTAGTGGACTAGCTTTATGTGGGGTTAAATTCTAGTGGTTACTTTAGTTGGTCAGGTTATTATTACTAGTAGAGAGCCAGGTTTTAGTATTAACCCAAGTTGTTAACCCAAAAGTACCCTTTCCAAACGGATAGAATACTAGAAATATTATCATAAGCATAATCATAACCATCATCCTCGTCACCACCTGTAAACCCAACATATCCGATCAAAGTATCTCTAATCAATGGAGCTCCCTTGGCCGCTCATAACCGCAAGCACGACTGATATATCAGTTTCATAACACTCTGCAAAGGTTGCGCACTTTACCCACAAGTCGTGATTCCCCTTGCCTCGGGCCGATCAAACCCTTAAACAATACCAAGGTGAACAGGCAGAGTTTCACTACGTAGCCTTTACAAAGTTTCTCTAAGGCTGTAACCGCCTGTTAGGTTTCCTAAATGTACCGCACTCCGCCCCAAGGGGCAATCCACCCTCGGCAGAGTGAGCCGCATACACCGAGCCCCATTGACGACATGACGGCAAAGCGATCTACACCTCAGTTCCTCTAATTATTCACCTAAGGGCGTCCCATACCACCCTCATGGTTGCACTGTTTTCCCGGGCGGTCATCCAACGAACCAGTCCTTACGGAGAGGCACTCGAGAAACCACTTGAGTCCACTTAAATGCCACAAGTATATCATCATAATCAAATGAGAAAACAACGTATCATATATAATCTCATCATTTTCATTGATTAATGTGAAGCACTAGCATAAAGCTAAACCAAAATAACCCAACCCAAATAGGTAAACAAGGATAAGATAAACAAAAGCTAGTCAATCCTTAGGTATAAATTGTGTAAATGCGTGGAGTAAATTATAAAATGAGTAGGGCATAGATGGGTCAAGGGCACTTGCCTTCACCAACCAGCTGCTGCTCAGGGTCTTCACCTGCAACTCCTTAGGACTCCGCCAACTGACTGTTATCTATATGAGTTCAAACATACATTACACAAATTTAATATAAAAGGAACAATACACCAGACAGTAAAATACAATAAATAAGCAAACGCACGGCGCAGGGCTCGCACCAACGACTAAGCGAGAACGAGAAAGCAACAGTCGAGACTACGGTCGAAGGGCGATTACGTTAAGCAATTATAGATTAAAGTACTCGTCTATACATAATCCTATTAATTTGACAATCACACTATGCATAGCATAAAGTTGCACTACACGTTTAATTATTATAAACAATTCGAAGCAAATTTAAAAGGATTGTCGCGTGGTGAAACGCACGACGGCACACGCGAACTAAACCAAAAATAAAATGAGTCTTCGCTCGGTGAAGCGCGCAACACAACACTTGGACTGGACTGAAATAGAACGAATCATCGCGCGACGAAGCGCACGACGCAGCACACTAATAAATCTGAAATTAAAATAAATCGCCGCGCGACGAATCGCGTGACACAACCTATTAGATAATCTGAAAATAAAATGAATCGTCGCGTGACGCATCACACTAAATAATCTAAAATTAAACTGGATCCTCGAGCGACGCAGCACACTAAATTAAATTAAAACTACAACTAATCAAACTGAATTTTAAACATTATATACTAGGGATATGTGCGCGACTAGGGCACGCGGCCAGGGCGCGCAGCCAAGGCACGGCCGAGGCGCGACCGGGGAGCGCGACCAAGGGCGCGGCTGGGGCGCAGCCAGGGCACGGCCAAGGGCCAGCAAGGGCGCACGGGGAAGGGAGGAGGAGGGAGAGGGGAGGGGAAGAGAGAGGGAGGTGGGAGCTCACCTCGGGGCTCGACGATCGTGGCTACCGTCCACCGGATCACACCTAGGGCAAAGGAGGTGGAAGAGAAGTGGGAGAGGGGTGGGAGAGAGGTGGGAGGAGGTTGTTGCACGGGATACGAAATGAGATTGAGAGGTAGGGGGGCGCGCACATGGCGGGGTGGGGGCGCCAAGGGCGCGTGGCCAGGGCTGGGCCGAGCTGGGCTGGGTCGGGCTGGGCCGGGACGGGAGCCCACAACACACACCACCATTGATCGGAATCCAATTGCGAATCAAAATCCAAAATGAGGCGAGACGGACGCGCGATTAAACACAACATCAGACAAAAGAAATATGCTTCGGCATGATGCAACACCCATGTCTACTTAGGTTTTTTGTTTACACGCGAGACAGACATCAGTCGTTATACTGCTTTGAAAATGGGAAGAAGGAGCGAAACTGGAAGAGAAAAGAGAGTAACGCCTGAATTTGGTGAGTATCAAAGAAGAAAAATTATACCCCCCAAATTTAGGGCGTTACAGCCATGTGAGGCCAACTCCGGTCATCGTCCGGCGGGGGTTGGGGCGGCGTGATTTTATACTGGTGGGAGGAAGACGACGATGCAGTGGCCGTCGATCTACGAACGGAAGATGAGGATTACACACTGTGTACCGATTTGAGCGGAACAATTGAGACCGTGGATCGTAGGATCGAGGGATGAGATTAGATTGAGTTGTAGTTCTCCAGTCATAAAATCGGCGCTGTTGATCCATAATCCAACTGCTGTGAGTCACGTACCAAACCGAGTAAACCAGAGTCGTCCAGATCTAATCCAATGGCCAGAATAGACCTGTACCCCTTCGGCCGAGAACATTTACTAAAGAGACCCTGGATTATCACTGAATCAATCTGCAATCCTGGCGCCAGTCGATCTGTGTCTTAGGAAATTTTACCCTACTGATCCTGCACTTTCCTTTAATTGGTGTGCAGTCCAGTGAACTTATAAATTGAATAAAAAAATATGGAAATGGATTTTTATTGTAAAAATAAATGCTAGAACTTGTTTAACTCATAGAAAATTGACCAATTCCAGTTCCTATAATTTTGTAATATTATTGTTTATCAATTAGTGCCACGTTTTTGACATGAAAGCCACATTAAAGATTATATCCTAATTAATCTTGTATCAAACATATAAAATCTTTGGAAATTCATAACTTAAAATCTATAACTCCAAAATTAATGATTCCTGTTCCTATTATCTTATTTTAATATGTAGATTATTAATAAGTATTTTTTTACATATTTGGTGTGATGTTAATTTCTCCTTTATACTATGCCTGTTTGTATTATGGTGAGTAGAAGAGCTAGTGGCTAAGGATCCCGGTGTTCAATAGATAGAAGTTGCTGAGCAGGAGCTCATTGAAGGCAAGTTGTGCCCTTGACCACTTTTTACCCAATAATGTTCTTTATTACCAATTATCCAAGCATAGGTTTAATTTTGATGGGACCCAATAGGTCACCCTAGTCTGATTATCTTTTACCTTGTTTACCCCTGAATCATTTGGGTAGTTTTGCTATTGCTTTATATGGTTTTGGGTTAATATTTCATTATATCCTTGTTCCAATTATTCTATTATTTTATGTATGTTCATGTCAAGATCATTATCTTTAATTGGAACATGGAGCTTAACTTGAGAAACACGTGACACCACAAGGGTGGAATGGGACGCCCTTAGCTGACTAATTAGGAAAGCTAGTGGTAGACTACCTTACCCGAAAGGGGCAAGGGCAGTAGGGGAGTAGACATGTAGGGAGGTTCTCGAGTTGATTTTGCTGCGATGGCGGTCAGACGAGGGATTCCTCCATTGCTCTTCCCAGAAACTGTCGCGGGTTTTCGGAAGCAAGTGGAACTTTGTAAAGGCCTCGTAGTGTTACCCTGCCTCGCTTCCTTGGTAGAGGTGTATGGGGCCCGTACAACCCCATGGCAGATGGGTAACATGACTTGTGGGTACAGGGTACAACCTCTGCAGAGTGTAAAACTAGTATACTAGCCGAGCTCACGGTCATGAGCAGCTCAGAACTCTCGCATGATTAAATTATGGAACTTAAATTCAATTTGTCATTTGCATTGCATGGGATTATTTATTAATTTTGTTCTATTCTTATTATGGTTTGGTATCTACTTACATTTACTAACTGCTAATAAAATTTGACAAACTTATTAAAAGCAATGCTCAGCTTTAACCTCTATTGTTGATCATCCTTACACATCACATGAACTCCTACCTTTGGTGAGTTCATGCACATTATTCCCCACAACTTGTTGAGCGATGAACATATGTGAGCTCACCCTTGTTGTCTCACACCCCCCGCAGGAGAAGAACAAGTGGTTCAAGAGGAGCCACACAACAAGGAGTTTGACTTGATCTAGGTGGCGTCTCCGAGTTGAGTTTTTGGCGCTAAGGATGGACTTTAGTTCGTTTTATATTATCTTTTATTTTGTAAGACTTCCGCTATGTAATAAGTACTTTTATGATATTGTGACATTAATCTCTGTACACTATGTTATTATATGTATTGTCTTCTTTGGCGCATATATGAGATGCACCCGGCTTTATCCCTTAAATCCGGGTGTGACAGAAGTGGTATCAGAGGAAATGTTAACTATAGGACGAAACCTAGATAGAAATGGACAAAACCCTTACCTACTTACCTTACTCTGATTCTTTCTACATTTATCTTGATCATGTCTCACCTTTTGCTGTACTACTCTGATTATTCTTATCTTTTCTACTCTAATAAAAGATGGATTTCACACCTTGGGATCCTACATTTATGACCTTTTTAAGAGATATGAGACCTAAGACAAAATTAAAACTATTTTCTCTATTTAAAAATGTTGGTTGATTGTTCTAATGATAAATGCCTGATTTGCTTCTTTGATTGATTGAAACATTATAGTTGGGCATCTTAGCATGTACCACCATAAAGTAATGTATTAGATTTGGTAGGTAACACACTAATCTACTTAGCTAATAAATCCCATAAAGTAACATGGTTCATAATTACTCGCCTTGTCTACAATTCTTTCTTACCATATGTTTCTAACTCAGATGGTCAATACCAGGAAGGGTGGTGGAATTGATCTACCCATCAATCGACACAACCGAAGGATACTTAGACAACAACAACAGCAAGACGAGATTAATCCTCCGAATCCTCCACCAGCCGGGGCTGATCCAGCAGTTGCAGCCCAGATGCAGATAATGCAACAGATGGCTGATACTATGGCGGATATGCACGCATAGATGTGACAAGAGCGTCAAGAGATGCGCCAAGAGAGGGAGGAGATGTGCTAGGAGTGAAGGGTGCAACAGCAGCAACCACCACTGCCACCATCACCACCACCACCAGTTCCACCCCGGGTCAAGCACCGAGAGTTCATGAGTCATAAGACACCGACATTCGGATCCTCTACACGCTAATGATTGGCTGAAGTCTGTGGAGAAGATGTTGATTATTGCACAATGCTCTGACCGGGAGAAGGTTCTCTATGCTTCTGGTCGTCTGACTGGTCCTGCTGCTGATTGGTGGGATTCTTACACTACTGCCCACGATGCCGCTGATACTATCACATGGGAGGAATTTGCTACTCCGTTAAGAAATTATCATATACCTGCTGGATTGATGAAGATCAAGAAGAAGGAATTTCTATCGCTGAAGCAGGGAAGCATGTCAGTTAGCGAGTACCGCAACAAATTCATTCAGCTCTACAGATATACACCGGATAAAGTGGCTGAAGATGAGAGAAAGCAAGAGCACTTCATCGAAGGACTTAATGGACCTCTGCAGTATGCTCTAGTGGCTCATACATTTCCATAATTCCAGAGGCTGCTTGACAGGGCCCTAGCCATTGAACACAAGCGTGTTCAGCTGGGAGATTTGAAGAGGAAGGCGATATCCCAGGGTCATGGAAGCGCAACGTTCGTCCTCGCTATGTTCCACCCTAGGGTACACCAGTTCGCACTGGAGGGGGTCAGCGCCCAGCTCAGTACACACATCAGGGGACTCACTAGCACCCGGCGAAATTCTCAGGGCAGAGTGCTGGTACCACATGCTACAGGTGTGGTAAGACGGGACATTATGCTAATGTTTATCCACTAAGGATTGCTACTACACCTGTGCAGAACAAGCAGCAGACTCCAGGATCTGGTAAGGGATTCTCTATTTCCAGGGTTAATCAAGTCAGCGCTGATGCTACTTCTGAAGGAGATGACATCGCACTTGGTATGTTTTATATTAATGCAATTCCTGCAACAATATTATTTGATTCTGGTGCTACACATTCATTTATGTCTGCTCGATATGCCAACACAAATGAGTTACCACTGTGAAAACACCAATGGTAGTAATTACACCTAAAGCGCTTGTTGAGGCAAATTATATGACACATAGATTGACATTGACAATTATGAGAAGAGAATTCTGGGCTACCCCTATAATATTATAGGAAAGCAGTATAGATCTGATCCTTGGTTTGTCATGGTTAAAAAAGGCAAAGGTCGTTATACAATGTGGTAGGGGTACTGTAGAACTCACCTGCCCTAAAGGAGAAAGATTTGAAGTTGAAATTGCAGTAACTACCACTACTAGACTTGCGGTATTCTTAGTAGCTGGGAAGTTTGTTGGTGACAACATCCGAGTGGTTAGGGATTTCCTAGATGTCTATCTAGAGGAGTTACCATAAATGCCACAAGATAGGGAAGTTGAGTTTGTCATTGATCTCTTACCTGGGACTGCTCCTATTTCTAAACGGCCATACAGGATGTCCGTAGAAGAGCTAAAGGAACTTAAGAAGCAATTAGTGGAGTTATAGGAGGCTAGGTACGTTCGTCCGAGTTCCTCACCGTGGGGACCGCCGGTTCTGTTTGTACACAAGAAAGATGGATCGCAAAGGATGTGTGTGGATTATAGATCCCTTAATGATGTTACCGTGAAGAACAAGTATTCGTTACCCCGCATTGAGAATTTATTTGATCAGATGAGAGGTGCAAGGGTATTCTCAAAGATTGATCTCCGATCGGGTTAACACCAAATGAAGATTAGGCCATCTGATATTCCCAAGACGGCTTTCTCAACCCGATATGGTTTATATGAATTCACGGTTATGTCATTTGGACTAACTAATGCACCAGCTTATTTTATGAATCTAATGAATAAGGTGTTCATGGAGTATCTTGACAGATTCGTCGTGGTATTCATCAATGATATTCTTATTTATTCCAAGAGTGATAGTGATCATGAGGAACATCTAAGATTGGTGCTACAGAAGCTACGGGATAATCAACTCTATGCCAAGTATAGCAAATGCGAATTCTGGATTGATGAAGTGCCATTCCTTGGACATATCATTTCTAATGGTGGGATATCAGTGGATCCTGCTAGAGTCAAGGAGATAGTGGAGTGGAGTATACCCAGTACAGTTACTGAAGTTTGGAGTTTCTTGGGACTTGCAGGCTATTATCGGTGATTTATTGAAGGTTCTCTAAGATTGCTAAGCCTATGACCTCACTTCAGGAGAAGGGAAGAGAGTTTAAGTGGGATTGGAAGTGCCAAGATAGCTTTGATCAAGATGAGATTGATGTCACCCCTAGTGTTGGTTATGCTAGATCTACAGAAGGGATTTGATATTTATTGTGATGCATGCGACCAAGGCTGGGATGTGTGCTTATGCAAGAAGGACACGTGATTGCCTACGCGTCTCGTCAGTTGCGGAAACATGAGTTGAACTATTCCACTCATGACTTAGAACTGGCAGCCGTAGTAAACAGACCCAAGATATGGAGACATTATGTTATGAGAACCAAGTGCCAAGTGTACACCGATCATAAGAGTTTGAAGTACATATTCACTCAGAAGGATCTCAACCTTAGGCAACACCGTTGGTTGGAACTCATTAAGGATTATGATTTGGAGATTCATTATCACCCTCTCAAGGCGAATCTGGTTGCATATGCCTTGAGTAAAAAAGAACATGTCCATTCGGCTATTGTTGCCCAGCTACTCGATGAGATTGTTGAGGATTTCAGGAGACTCGACTAGGGGATAGTTGCACACACTGAGGAAGTCACTATTGATGTGGAACCTACCTTGGAACAAGAAATTCGCAAAGGTCAGATTGGTGATGCTAAAATTCAAGAGATCAAGGATCTTATTACTGAAGGTAGAGGTCCAAAATTCACGAAGGACGAGCAAGGCACAGTATGGTTCAAGGACTGGATATGTGTTCCAGAGATTGACAGCCTTCGTGAGACTATACTGAGGGAAGCCCATGATTCTGATTACTCTATTTATCCTGGTAGCACTAAGATGTATTAGGATTTGAAGCAGAAATACTGGTGGATGGGCTGAAGAGATATGTGGCTGCACACGTGGCTATGTGTGATGTGTGTCAAAGAATCAAGGCCGAACACCAAAGACCAGCTGGACTATTTCACCCGTTAAGGATACCCGAATGGAAGTGGGAAGATATTGGTATGGATTTCATTACTGGGTTGCCTCGCACCCCGAAAGGATATGATTCTATATGGGTGATTGTGGATAGGCTGACCAAAGTGACTCATTTCATTCCGGTCAAGACTACTTATAAAGGATCTCAGTTGGCAGAGTTATTGTCACACCCGGTTTTGGAAGGCAAACCAAATGTGAACCATGTACGTGCCAGGATCAGAAACTCACGTACACAATGCTTACATAATTGGACATCATTACACAATGCTCGAAATAAATAGCGGAAAGGTACTTTATCACATCAAGATGTCCAAGACATCCATAGAGTCTATTACATAACCAATGTTTAACATAATTATCAAAGTGCGGAAATACGAAACATAGTTGCTAAGCCTACACAAGCAGCTGACTGGGGGTTTGCCACTAAGAAAGAACTAGAACTTGTCATATTCCTAGAACTCCTCGAAGTCATCCATGTTGCCAGCATCACCTCCTGAGCATTGGGTACACTGGGGACAACCTGGGGTGGGCGTGGTGTGTAAAGCAAGGGTGAGTACACATCAACGTACTCAGCAAATGTCCCGTTTGGCTAAAGTGGACTAGCTGTATATGGTGTTTGAGGTTAAGCAGTTGCTTTTAGTTGGTCAAGTATTTATTATTATTAGTAGAGCCAAGTTTTAGTAATAAACTGAGTTATTACCCAGAACTACCTCCTAAACAGAGGAAATACCAGAGATCAGATTTTATAACATCATTATTAACCATCATTATATAAGTATCCAAAGTTCTTCTAATCAAAGAGGATCCCAAGGCTGCTCTTAACCGTGAGCTCGGCTGATATACTAGTTTTTAACACTCTGCAGAGGTTGTACACTTTACCCACAAGTCATGATCCCTTTACAGCCTGGGTTGTACAGACCCGATCTTCACTACCAAGGTGAATGGCTAGGGATACACTACGTAGCCTTTACAAAGACTCCCCTCGTGCATAGCTGCTCATTAGGTTTCACCAGTCGTACAAATGCAGTACACCTCCCCAAGTTGGGTGACTAACAAAAGCAAATCGAAAGAACCTCTGCACCCCAACCTTGGTAGAGTGAGCACTACGCCCTGGCCCCCATTGATGGCCCTCCGGCAAAGCCAACTACACCCCCAAGTTCATCTAATTAATTAGCTAAGGGCGTCCCATTCCACCCTCATGGTTGTACTGTTATCCCGGGTGGTCACTCCACGAACAGGTCCTTACGGAGAGGTACTCAGGAAAAAGGCTTATGCCCCTTAAGGTATCACAAGATCATCCACATAATCAGGAGAACAGTATCGTATCATAAAAGTTCACATCATGTTCATTGATTAAGTTAAGGCAATAGCAACATGCTAACCATGATAACCCAAAAGGTAAACAAGGGTAAGGTAAATATAGACTAGTCAATCCTTAGGTTTCATAAAGTAATGCGGAACAATGAATCATAAAGTATGTACGACATAATAGGTCAGAGGATACTTGCCTTCACTAGGTTGTTGCTCAGGGAGGTCTCCAACAACACACTCAGGAACCTCGGACTGCTCGTTGTCTAAATAAAGCGAGCATGCATTCAATACAATTGGAAAGTACAAATGAACATCAGACCAAACATGTACAAACATTGGCACACATCTTAAAAAGACACAATACTACATAATGGATAATGAATTCAAAGTATAACACAAACTATAACATACATTAACTTTATTTGAAAATAGATTACTATTTCCCTAAGTGTTACTTACAAGTATATAATCATAGTTCAACTTATTTTATTGTGACCTAAAATTTAGAACAGAGATGAACTTATGTAATACATATTACTAATCTCACAAGCTTAAACAAGTTTAAATCAACTTATGTGACCTAAAAGTATATTATCTAATGTCTTCAATACAATTTTCCTTCACGAATCTACAGGAAACTAGTGTTTTTGGAGTCTATAGTGAAGTTCATAAGGCAGGAGATTAGGGTTTTGGGTTCTAGGTACCAAACATGATCCAAATCATACCAAACTTTACCCAAGGCTTCTAAATAATATTTAAAGCTTATCTAAAAAGTTTGGTGATTTTTGGAATTATTAATTATTTCTAAAGTTCCAGAAGTATGGGTTTTGGCTATTTTAAATACCCCACAATTCCCTATTGGAAATAAAAATCATGAAACTATTTTTATTAAATACTATAGAAAATTAGGAATCTAGCAAAATTGGTCTTGCATTTTTAGCATTTTTCTGCAATTTTCTAGGAATTCTATAGTCCTGGTAGAAAAAGAAAAGAAGAAAGACTCTACAGTATTGGGTTGAAACCGGCCCGAGTCGGCCCATATACAGGCGAAACCGCGCCCGCGCGCGCAAGCGCTGTCGGTTTTACACAGAAGACCTTGGCGGTTTGAAAATCTAGTAAGTAACCAACGCACTATTTGTTTGTCTCACTGACACTTGCAAATACACCCTCGCGCTTCTATTCCTTCACATCCCAAGGTCCACGACGGCGAGCGGCGCCAGACCGAACTCCGGCGAACCTATACTGGCTAAACTACGCAACAACTAGCCCTCCCCTTTGCTGGACACCGAATTCAACCCTTCGTGACTATTTCCCCTCACTTAATTGCTGGATTCGAGTTCTACATCACTCGGTTCACGGTGACAGCGCGAGGAATGGACCGACCGAGGTGTTCCCGATGATCCAATGGATTCTAGCTCAATTGGATGGGTCAGAGAGTATCAGGAGCATCCAAGGATACTGAAACAAGGAACCAGAGGACATGAACGGACCTGAGACACGTTGGCCACGGTGAGGTCACAAGGTGCGTTGCTTCAGACCAATTTGGGGGAAATCCAAAATTGGCGAGCTCTGGTGAGCAATTAGAGGCTCGGCTTGGTGGGTTGGGTGCTTGACTACCTTACGGCCCCGACGGTGTGCTCAATTAATAGAATTTGGGGGCGGCGGCCAGTGAATTTGGAGTTGGCGCGGTGGCGGATGGAGAAGGAAGAGGTCACTGGTGGCGCAATTGTGGCGTTCACCGGTGCAGTGGTTCAGAGAGGGTAAGCTCAAGTGTGCCACGGTTACTACCGCGTAGTAAAGAGTCACGACATGGCATAATTGAGATCGCCGGAGTGTCCACGATGACACCGGCAGTCCGGCCACGTCGCAACGGCTACAGGCACGGTGATAAGCTTCCCCTGCGACCCTATCGGCCTCCCCGTGAGATCTTTCACCTCCCCGTGAATATCCATGGCGTGCCCAGCACGAATCCCGGCGATCGGCACAAATCCGGATGCACGGATCATCGGCAGTGAGGGGCGATGTATCAGAGATATTCCAGTTACTGTACCATGAGAACTCCAATTCAGAGCCTCTGTCCGACCAACTTGTAGGACACATAACTCCAATTTCTGCATGAGAACTTGCTAATCTCTTAGTAACAAACTTGCAGTCCTTTATACTAGCTACAATCTTGCTATGGTGGTCAGACTCAAATACTTACCGGATTTTCTTCAATAGAGCTCCAAAGTTCACCCTAGGTCACTGATAATCAGAATTCAGGCTTTAGGCTGACTGACAGCCCAACTTTGGGCTCATTTTTCTCCAATTTCTTTTCAGCACCAGTGCTCAGTTACTTAATCAAACTTGTTCTCCTATGATGGCTCTACAACTTTGCTATATTGACCCTAGTCAAATTCTTTGTATTTTTAGATCTACAAAGCTCTAAAGTCAACTCTGTCCAACTGTTTTCAGACTTAGTCTTATAAGAGGAGGTGAATGGCCTTTTTGCAAATAAGCCCAATTCACATCTTTTGACTTGTAAATCTTCAAACATGTGAACCATATGACATGAGATACCCTATTTCCATGATTTTTGCACTTAGATCCAAAAGTGGGCAAGTCCAGGGTTTTCCAGGGGTCTATTTAGGGTTTTTGGTACTTCTAGGGTTTGGATGCCACTTAAGTCCATTAATGGTGACATTTTATGATCATTACTAATAAATTTTGAAGTCTTCTCTTATTTAGGATTTGTTTACTCTTCTGAGCCCAGTTTCGGGTTAAGTACCCTACTCTAGGGTTTTACCCATGACCAGTCACATCAACACAACTTGTTTGAAATTTTTGCCTAGTGAATGCATTCTAAGTGTAACAATCACATGATATGCTGATGCTCATGATATTATGCTCAAGTTTTAGTGGCAGTAACACCAGCGGTGTTACAAGCTTTATGTGGGGTTAAAGTGAAGCAGTTGCTTTTAGTTGGTCAGGTAATTATTACTCGTAGAGAGCCAGGTTTTAGCATTAACCCAAGTTGTTAACCCAAAAGTACCCTTTCCAAGCAGAAAGAATACGAGAAACCATAACCATAATCATAATCACAATAGAAACCGGCATTATCCTCATCATCATCTGTAAACGAAGCATCTCTGAGCAATGGGTCTCTAATCAATGGAGCTCCCAAGGCCGCTCATAACCGCGAGCAAGGTTGATATATCAGTTTCATAACCATAACACACTACCGTGATTTCCTTTTGACTTGGGCCGATCAAACCCTTAAACACCACTAAGGTTTCACTATGTAGCCTTTACAAAGATTCCGTGAGGCTGTAATCGCCCGTTAGGTTTCCTAAATGTACCGCACTCCTCCACATGTGGCAAACCACCCTCAGCAGAGCGAGCCACATACACCGAGCCCCACTGATGGCACGACGGCGAAGCAAACTACACCTCAGTTCCTCAAATTATTCAGCTAAGGGCGTCCCATACCACCCTCATGGTTGTACTATTTTCCTGGGTGGTCATCCAACGAACCAGTCCTTACGGAGAGTCACTCGAGAAACCGCTTGAGTCCCCTTAAATGTTACAATATCATCATCATAATCAAGAGGGAAAACAATGTATCATAAATAATCTCATCATGTTCATTGATTAGTGTGAGGCACTAGCATAGAGCTAAACCAAAATAACCGAACCCAAATAGCTAAACAAGGACTAGATAAACAAAGCTAGCCAATCCTTAGGTATAAATTGTGTAAATGAGGTGAGTGAATTATAAAATGAGTAGGACATAGATGGGTCAAGGGACACTTGCCTTCACCAACCACCTGCTGCTCAGGGTCTTCACCTGCAACTCCTTCGGACTCCGCCAAAGGGCCGTTATCTATACAAGTTCAAACATCCACTCCACAAATTTAATATAAAAAGAACAATACACCACACAACAGAATACAACAAATAAGCAGACGCTCAGCGCAGGGCTCACACCTACTACTAAGCGAGAAAGAGAAAACAAAGGTCGAGGCTACGGTCGAAAGGCGATTAAGCTAAGCAGCTATGGATTAAAGTACTTGCCTAAACATAACCATATTAATTTGACAATCGCGCTATGCATAAAATAAAGTTACGCTACGCTCTTAATTATTATAAACAATTCAAGGAAAAGGATTGTCACGCGGCGAAACGCACGACGACACACGTGAACTAAACTAGAAGTTGGGACAAGTTGCCACGCGACGAAGCGCGCAACTAAACACTTGAATTAAATATGAAAATAACGTTAAGCATCGCTCGACGGCATACGCCACTTAAACTAAATTTAAAACAAAACGTCGCACGACGAAACGCGCGATGCAACACGTTAAATAATCTGAAATAAAAATGGATCGTCGCGCGACGAAGCGCGTGACGCAGCACACTAATAAATCTGAATTTAAAATAAATCGTCGCGCGACGAAGCGCACGACGCAGCACATAATGTAAACTAGATTTAAAACTAATCAAGCGGAATTTAAATGTCGCGCGCGAGAACGGGACTACGCGCCAGGTGCACTCTAGGGCCACGCTGGTGACCGTGCCTGAGGGGGTGCCGCCGGGGCCGCGTCGGGGGGTGCCTCCGGGCCGCACCGGGGAGCCGCGCCGCGGGGAGGGGCGGACGAGGCCGCGTCGAGGGGCCGGGCACACGGGGAGAGAGGAAGGAGGGAGAGGAGAGGAGAGGGGAAGGGGGAGCTCACCTCGGGATCCGACGATGGCAGCAACTGTCCACTGAATCACACCTAGGGCAAAGGAGGTGGAAGAAAGGTGGAAGAGAGGGAGAGGGAAGTTGCTGTGCGGGAAAAGAAAAATGAGATAGAGAGGAGAGGTGGGGCACGCATGGGGGGGAGGGCGCCAGGGGGCTCGCGCCAGGGCCGGGCCGGGTCGGGCCACGGGCTGGGCCGAAAATCCACTGCACGCACGACCACTAAACAAAAACAATACCTAGAATCGAAAAACAAAACGAGACGGACGCGCGATCAGACATAACATCAGACAAAGAAATATGCTTCGGCATGATGCAACACCCATGTCAACTTAGGTTTTTCTTTCAACGCAATATAGACACCAGTCTTTATACTGCTTTGAAAATTGAAAGAAGGAGCGAAATGGGAAGAGAAAAGAGAGTAACACATGAACACACTGAGTATCGGAGAAGAAAAATTATACCCCTCAAATTTAGGGCGTTACATAAGGTAAAAACTAGATGCAAAAAAATTGATACGCATATCTAGAAAAGAAATAATAAATCTAGTTATCTTAGTCATGGGTGGGAATTTGGGTCCAAAGTATTCACTAACCCACTTGGCAATAGACTTGATCCAATATGATGCATCCCATGATATACATCCTAATTTTGCCAAGTCTCCAAATTCCCCGAAGTCCTTCGGACTTCTCACTTCCCTCTTGAGATCCAAACCTTCTTGGTGCTTTTCATGGTTGAAATAATTTTGTTTGGCACCTAGATGTGTTTGGCCCCTTTTCCTTTGTTGGCTTGCTTGTTGGCCTTGATTGCTATCATCTTTCCATTCTTTTTCTTTTTGATCAAATATGGTATAAAAATCTTTTTATGCACCTTGTTGATGTGGGTGTTCGAGATTTTGCTTGTTGGCTTTTGCTTGAGCTTTGGCTTATCCCCGGTCTTTGCCATGCATCGTTATGACTTGTGGCCTTCGCTATGGCAAAACTTACAAATCATAGTTTCTCCCTCCACATGCTTGTTCACTCCCACAATGGTGTTATCCTGAGTAGGTTGGATTTGTTTGGCTTTGCCCTTCTTGTCATACAAAGCCTTGCCAAGGCGAGCCATCTCTTTCTTTAATTGATCATTCTCCATTGCAATCTCAACCGAACATGTTTCTATAACAACATTCTTAACAAGAACTTGATTGCAGGGGTTAGAATCATCAATTAAATCAAAGCAAGAAGTAGAAGCATATTTCTTAATAAATTCAGGTATTTCAACCAAAGATGCTCCTAGGGTGCTACCAATGTTTTCTAGCTTAGTAGTTAGCTCATTGTTGTGTATGCTAAGAATTTCCATTTTGTCTAGCAAGTTTTCAATGGCTTCTTGAGAGCTAGCTAACTTAGCTTTAATTTTTTCATTCTTTTTAATGAGGCTGTCATCGGTAGTTGAGGATGGAGCATTAGACTCTAATTGCTCAATTTTAGTTGATAGCTCACAATTTAAATTCACAAATGTTTCAAATTTTTCTAGCAAACATTTATAATCATTTTGAGAGCAAATCAACTTATTTTTCAAAGTTTTAAGTTGAGCCTTTTGTTTAGTGCACACATCCTCAAAAAATTTAACGGCTTCTGCAAGCTCATGTAAGGAGGGCTTTCTCTCACCTTTATCATCACTACTGCTATCATCACTAGAGGATGGAATACTCATTTTACCTCTTGCCTTAAGGCACTTCTGTGATGACCATGATGAGCATGACGAGGATCGGTGGCTGCGAGTCCTTTGAGATTCATCTTCGCTTGCAGAGTCATCCCATGTTTTGACACTTGTAAGCGCCTTTCCTTTGCTCCTCACCTTTGTGGGTTCGGCCATATTTGGATAGTTTTCCCTGAAGTGGCCCTTCTCCCCACATGCGAAGCATCCTCTCTTTCTTTGCTTTTTCCTGTCAATGTTAAAGAGAAGGTGCTCGACCTGCAGTGGCACACCCATTAGATTAATCTTGTGGATCATCCTCATTACCTTTCCGATGCGTAGGATTGTTTCTTCGTCCTCGGAGGATGATGTTGATGGTTGATTATCTTCTTCATCATAACTTTCTTCTTTTTTCTCTTCTTCACTTGAGGAATTTGGAGTGGGAGCCTTCTTCTTTCCTTGGCTCTTTTCATCACATGCAAAAGCATATCGCCTTGAAGAAGTTGGCTCCTCTTGTCGACCCATTTTTCGCGACATTTCAAATGCCTCAATCTTTTCGATCACAATTGTCAGGGTCATTGTACTCAAGTCCTCCATGTTGTGGTAGTAGGGAGATAATCTTCCTCACAATGTCTGCATCACCCAGCTTATTAATGCCAATAAAATTGAGCTCATTGATGATTAGATTTAAACGAGAATACATGTCTCTAACAAGCTCATTTTCTTTCATGGCAAAAGAATTGTACTCATTTAAAGCTAGACAATGTTTTTGCTCATGGACATTAGATGTGTCGTCATGTAGCTCATGCAATTTTAGCCAAATCTCATTAGGAGTTTGTTGGGGGTCTTCTCCTCCACCGAAGGTCCTCAAGACAAAAACACCTTCGGCAAGATAATACAAAAGCTCGCCAAAGCCATCATCAACCTCGGCACAGTTTCTCAAGATGAAGGCCTTGTGTATAGCCAGCGTTGCGGAATGCCGAAGCTCAATAGCTTTGGCTCGGACCAAGCAAAGAAGTAAAAGACTAAATAGACCTTATTAGCTTTAGTTGCTTGTAAATAAACGTTCAAGGGTATGGATGTAATTTCACCTAGGCCGCGCCCCGTGCCTATAAATAGATGAACAGTAACCTCGTACTGTTCACACTGGATTGTAATCACTCTCTCGCATCTTCATCTTCGAACAAGCCAAAGGTATCAATGTAATATGAATTATGTTAATATTCACACTTGTTTTGTGGGATGCAAATATAGATAAATCAACGAGATACAATTATTCTCTACATCCTTTTGCATTCTTATCTATATAATAAATGATGAAGGTATGTCCTTCTCGACCTTCGTCTGATGAGTATTATATCCATGAGGAGATAATACTTTCACAACAGCACTATGCACCATTTTCGGCGGCCAAGCTTATTTTCGGCGGCCAGGGCTTGGCCGCCGAAAATAAGGTGCTATTTTCGGCGGCTGACGCTAGCCCCCGAAAATAAGGTTATTTTCGGCGGTCACTGACACAGCCGCCGAAAATAAGGTTATTTTCGGCGGCCACTGACACAGCCGCCGAAAATAACCTCTTATTTTCGGCGGCCACTGACACAGCCGCCGAAAATAACCTCTTATTTTCGGCGGCCAAGCCCTGGCCGCAGAAAATTAAGCTTTTAAAACGGCCGACTGAATCCTTCTTTCTCTTTTTCTCTGTCTCACGCGACCGACCGCCGCCCGCAGCACCCGCGCCGCCGCTCCCTGGGCCGCCCAGCTCCCGCGCCGCCAGCCGCATGGAGCACCCACGCCGCTGCTCCCCGGTCGCCCCCGCGCCGCCCAACACCCCCAGCGTCGCCCGCCCGCCCCCGCCCAGCGCCGGCCGCCCGTGCCGCCCCGGGCCGCCACCGTCGTCCGCCGTCGTTCTAAGCTTCCGTCGACCAGCCGTGGCCAAGCCCTCCTCGTGCAACCACTCCGCCGTCGTCGCCAAGCTTTTCCCCATCGAAAGGTATTTTTTGCGTTTTTTATTCCATATTTTCGGCGGCCGTTATTTAATTGCCACCGAAATTAGTATGTATTTATAATTGTGTTTGTTTGATTAGTGTGTGTGATTATTATTATTGTTTAGTTTGATTTGATTAATGTATTAGTGGTATATGTGGTTTAGGGATTATGGGTATATTGTATTTAGGCATTAATTTCATATTAATATGTGGTACCATCGACGCTGAAGTTGTTCATTCTATTGGAGGAAAGACGCATGGACGATATTAACTTGTGAATTTTTTCAATAATATTGGAACTATGACCGAATAGCTAATTTTCTTATTTTCAAGATATTCTATGTTTACTGGTGTGATCGATTCGACGGAATTGCGTTCTCGTGGCGGCTCTTCGTCGCAGGCGGGTTGTGGTAGTAGCAGCCGTAGTCGGAGCTATGTACTAGCATGGAGGACGCTATGAGGGAGCAGAAAGAAAGGTTTCGTGAAGAACTGCGGCAACAACAAATAACATTCCTCCAACAGCAATTAGAGTACATGGTTGCTTACAACGCACAGGCGCAACAAGCAATGAACGTGAGTGTCTTATTTATTCTCAACACGGGCGATATTGGTCTTATAACTAATATATTGTATTTGCAACGGTTATGGTTTGCAGAGTAGGCACAACAGCAATCATTTGTTTTCCCTCAATTTTAGTCGTCGATGTCTCAGTGGGGATTACATGCTCCGCCACCTCCACCTCAGGTGCTTCAATTTAGTTAAGACTTGTCGTTTGTATTAACCTTTTAAATCTTGACTAAACTTGATTTTGTAGGGATCCGGGGTCATGGGCCACAACACGCCACCACCGGTGATACGAGCACCAGGAGGAGCTTATGCAGGGGAGGGAGCTACTACAAGAGAGGTTAGTTTTAAAAACAATTTGTTTGAATAATGGTCATGTAAACACTGCCGTTATTAATATCTTCTTTTTTCTTTAGAATCCAAACCCGTTACACGACTTCGTCAACGAGTTTTTTGCTTATAGAGGTAGTGGTCACAACTCCAACAACCATGATATGTGATGGTTTGAGTTTTTTGCTTCTGGAGGGAGTTATTATGTTGTAATGAACTATTTGTGAATTGTGATGTTGTATTTGTGAACTTTGATGTGGTGAACCATTTGTGAACTTAATGTTGGTAAACTACAATGTGGTTGTGAAGAAGTGTGATACAATATGGTCTAATGTTTCTGTCATTTTATTGTGATTATATTGTTGATAAAATTGCTGTTTTTTTTGCATTTTTTCAAATTTTTTTCTCTGAAAATGTTAATTTTCGGCGGCCAACTGAGGCCGCCAAAAATAAGCGGCTACTGTTTTCGGCGGCCGTTGTTTTCGGCGGCGCAACCTGGCCGCCGAAAATAATCCCTTATTTTCGGCGGCTAGCTTGTTGGCCGCCGAAAATAAGCTATTTTCGGCGGCTGGCACCTGGCCGCCGAAAATAAAGGCTTATTTTCGGCTGATTTTTTTTGGCGGCCAGAAACCACCGAAAATAAGCCTAAAACCGCCGAAAATAGCTTATTTTCGGCGGCAAAGGCCTTATTTTCGGCGGCTTCTGGCCGCCGAAAATGACTGTGTCTCTTGTAGTGTTTGGAAGACGAAGGTCTGTTATAATGAACAATTGTGTTGCCTTGTTCTTGACTCACAGCATTTGAGAACAAGTGACCAACATTGGCACCCACCTCCGGTGAACTCACTTCCACGATTGCGATAATGGCTTCGCAAGACAACCAAACTGTGGCATCTTCGGCTACGAAGCTGGTGCTCCCAATCATTGGTGGCACAAGTTTTGAACCGCCAATAAGAAATAGAAGAAGGAAGCACAGAGAAGGGTACAACATGTTGGAGTGCAAGGACCCTTCATCAAGTCCAAATGGTCTCATATACCAACCACCTTCTCCCAGGAAGACCTTCAGCTCAAGGATTATCCTCACGATGATGCAATGGTCATATCTTGTGTCATCAAGGGATTCCTGGTCAATAATGTCCTAGTGGACACAGGCAGTGCAGCAGACATCATCTTTGCAAAGGCTTTCAGGCAAATGCAAGAGCCGGATGGCAAGATACATGATGCAATGCACCCCCTCTACGGCTTCGGAGGAAGACAGATTATGGCACTTGGCAAGATAGCTATGCCGATCACCTTCGGCTATGTTCACAATACAATGACAGAACATGTTGTCTTTGACATTGTTGATATGGAGTATCCCTACAATGCAATCATTGGTCGAGGGACGCTGAATGCTTTCGAAGCAATATTCCATCCAGCATATCTTTGCATGAAGATACCTTCTGACCAAGGGCCTATCACTATGCATGGAAGCCAAGAGGCTGCCAGGAGAGCCGAAGGTAGCTGGGCAGATTCGAATGCCATCCTTAACATAGATGAAGCCGAAGCTCATCAACAATATAAGCATAAAAGAGACAAGGCTGCTTCAGCAGATCAACCAAAGCCCATGCTTTTGTGTGAAGATATAGCCAAGCAGAAAGTGTTGTTGGGATCCCAATTATCTGATGAACAGGAGAAGACTTTGTTGAGATTCCTATTTAATAACAAGGATGTCTTTGCCGGGTCAGCCAATGACCTTTGCGGTGTCAACAGAGATGTCATCGAGCATTCACTCAATGTAGACCCAGCTGTCAGGCCGAGAAAGCATAAGCTTTAGAAAATGTCTGATGACAAAGCCGAAGGAGCATGGAACGAAGTGAAAAGGCTTCTCAGTGCTGGAGTCATTAGAGAAGTAACATACCTAGAGTGGCTGGCCAACACTATAATAGTGAAAAAGCTAATGGAAATGGAGAATGTGCATTGACTTCACAGATCTCAACAAGGCATGCCCAAAGGATGAATTCACATTGCCAAGGATAGATTCTCTTGTGGATGCAGCGGCTACTTCAGAGCTCATGAGCTTATTGGACTGCTACTCAGGTTATCAACAAATTTGCATGAAGAAGGAGGATGAACCTAAGACAAGCTTCATAACCCCTAGTGGGACCTATTGTTACCTTCGAATGCCCGAGGGGCTCAAGAATGTTGGAGGAAGCTTCAGCAAGATCACTACCAAAGTCCTTCACTCTAAAATTGGCAAAAATGTGTTGACATATGTTGATGATATCATAGTAAAGAGAACAAAGCAAGAAAATCACATTGCTGATTTGCAAGATACATTTGCTAACTTCAGAAGAGCTAGTCTTAAACTAAATCTAGAAAATATGTCTTTGGAGTGAAGAAGGGCAAATTTCTTGGTTGATTAGTATCAACAAAGGGTATCGAAGCTAATCCAAGTAAGATAGAAGCTATACTTCGGATGGAGCGACCAAAGTCAAGAAAGGGTGCCCAAAGGTTTACATGAAGGCTGGCATCTTTGAATAGATTTATTTCAAGATCAGCGAAGAGGAATTTGCCATTCTTCGAAGTGCTAAAGTCAGCCGAAGTCTGTCAATGGGACCAACCCAGCAAAAAGCCTTCGAAGAACTGAAGCAGTATCTGATAGAACTGACAACCTTAACCCCACCTTCGTCAGGAACTCCCTTGCTCCTGTATGTAGCTGCTTCCCACACTACGGTTAATGCAGCGCTGGTGCAAGAGAAGCAGGATGGCCTGGCAAGAAAACAAGTGCCAGTATACTTCATCTCCGAAGTACTTAGTGCATCAAAAAAATTATACAGAATTAGAAAAGGTACTATGTGCTGTATTAATGGCTTATAGGAAGCTTCGACATTACTTCCAAACATACCATATCATAGTACCTTCTTCACAACCCCTTAAGGATACAATGAGAAACAGAGAAGCCACATGAAGAATTGGAAAATGGGTTGCAGAATTGAATGAATTCACTATCGATTTCGTTCATAAATCTTCGATCCAATCCCAAGCATTAGCGAACTTCATTGCTGATTGGACGCCAAGGGCTCAAGAATAAGAGAAAACAAATGATGTCGAAGCCTGGACAATATTTTGTGATGGGTCCTGGGGAACCTTCGGCACAGGAGCAGCAGCTGTTTCAATTTCACCATAAAAAACAAAACCTACTATGCAGCAAGATTGGACTTCAACTGCACAAATAATATTGCAGAGTATGAAGCCCTTCTCTTGGGGCTTCGAAAGCTTAAGGCAATGGGAATAAGAAGGGCAATACTCAATTTTACTCACAGGTCATCTCAGGTCACATTTACAAAAGTAGCAAAGCAAGGGACCCGAAGCTAGAAAAAATATATGGATGCAGTCCAAAGGATGGAAGCCTCTTTTGAAGGTTTCTCTGTGAAAAACATACTGAGGGGAGAAGACGAGCATGCAGATTTGCTAGCTAAATCAGCGGCACAGGGGCTTCCGCTACCTTCGGAGGTATTCTTTGAAACAATAAAAGCACATTCGGTCGAGCTCATGGAAAGAGCGGTACTCACCATCTCACTAGTGCACAGTGAAGATTGGAGGACTAAGATTGTATCTTTCCTCCAAAGTAAGTGTCTTTCAGATGACGAAGTTTACAATAAAAGAATGGAAGTAAGAGCACAACCATATGTAATTATAGAAGGGGAGTTATACAAACAAGGAGTCCGCTCTCCATTGCTCAAATGCTTGTCCAGAACTGAAGGTCAAGAATTGATGGAAGAAATACATGCAGGATTGTGTGGAGCTCATATTGGGTCTAGGCCTCTACTGGGGAAGGTTTTTAGACAAGGATTTTACTAGCCGAAGGCAGCTTCGAATGCAGCAGATTTGGTTCAAAAATGTGAAAATTGCCAAAGATGCGCTAGAGACCAGAAACAACCTTCGTCTTTAACCCAGCTAATACAGCCTACTTGGCCACTGCAAATGTGGGTTCTAGATTTGTTAGGACCACTTCCACCAGCACAAGGCAACCTGAAATATGTTGTGGTGGTAGTGGAGTACTTCTCTAACTGGATCTAAGCAAAGCCCTTAGCTACAATAACTTAAGCCATAGTACAGAAATTCTTTTGGCAAAATATTGTTTGCCGCTTCGGTGTGCCGAAGGCTATCACGGTTGACAACGGAACTCAATTCGATGCTGAAACATTCAAAACATTTTGTGTCCAAATTGGTACAAAAATACACTATGCATCAGTAAGACATCAGGAGTCAAATGGACTGGTAGAAATAGCAAATAGAATTATAATAATAGGAATAATGTAGTCAATCTTCAACCAGCCGAAAGGAAAGTGGCCAGACGAATTAATAAAGGTGGTGTAGAACCACAATACTGTTGTTTCAAGGTCAATAGGATTTACACCATTCAAGCTTCTGTTTGGTGACGAAGCAATAACACCAGAAGAAGCAAGAAGGGGCTTAATAAGGACCTTGGCTTCGGTAGAATATGAAGAGGGTTACAAAATAACAAAAGACACCATAGAAGGGACCAGGCTCCAAGCAGTAGACCACATCAATAAGTACCAGGCTGAAACAATCAAATGGCGCGACCGTCAGGTGAAACTGAAGAACATCAAGCCAGGACATTTGGTGCTTCGTAGAGTGGCCAACCCAGATACAGTGGGCAACCTTCAGCTCAAGTTGGAAGGTCCCTTCTTGGTGGTATCTTCGTCGAGACCTGGATCTTACAGGTTGAAAGACATGGATGGCAATGACTTACCAAGGTCTTGGAATGCAGATGATCTTCGAAGATATTATGTGTAAACTATGTAATTTTCCTATTTTTCCCTATGGCACCCTTTTCCTTTCAAGAGGGGAGAAAGGTTTTTAATGGGGCCATAGGTTGTAATTTTCATTTTTTGTGTAGCCCTGTGCAATACAAGGTCCGAATTCCCCCACAAGTAAAATGTAAAATTTGGACCATATAACCGAATATAAAAGCCATGAAGAAGCTCAAAAGTCGTCCCTAAAAGGATGCAGAGCTAAGATGCCACCTAAGAGGTGAAGAAACTCCAAAGTCGTTCCTAAAGGGACGCAAAGTAAGTTACAAAGCTCCAAAGTCGTTCCTAAGGGAATGCAGAGCTAAAATACCACCTAAATCAAAGGTGAAGAAGCTCCAAAGTCGTTCCTAAGGGGATGCAGAGCTTAAATACCACCTAAGTAAAAGGTGAAGAGACATACATTAGACATTCGTAGGCTCCTCATCATGCATAAAGCATAGACATTTGCGGCAAAAACAGGAGATGCCTATCTTCGACGAGAAAATGCTTCGAAGATGCTTCGTCTCAAATGAAATTTGATTGCATATGAAAATGCTTCGATGTGAACGAAACGAAGGGAAGGTCTTTTTCGCCTTCGGCTCAAAAGTCTACCAGCATTTGTTTCATCCACAGCAAAGCAGCTCATACATGAAGCAAAAGGTAAAATGGTATTACAAGATATTTACAAATGATTACAATAATTTGTTCAGTGTCAATCACAACTTTTTGTAATAAGGTACAAAGGATTTTCAAGTGTTCCTACAGATGACTATAAAAGCAGATCCTAAGGTCTTCTTTGACATTTCAGAATTAGCTTCGACTTATCGACCTTCGGTGCCATCATTCTGCAGAGTAGCAAAGTACAAGGTAATTAGAAATTTGACGAGAGAAGATCAAGGTAAAAAACAAAGGTAAAATTCCATACCTTGTTAAGCAGCTTTCGGGCTTTGTCTCCAGCCAATTCACACCCATCCTTAGCCCAAATTTGAGTAATAAATCTATTCCCTATGCTTCAAACTTCAGTTCGAATGTCAACCAGATCCGATGATGAAAGATTGAAATTCGGCCTGTTGACAACTCTTGTGTGATTACATCCGGCTTTTATGAAGGCGACAGTTGTACCACGAGAAGCTATCAGCGCACAGAAGTCTCCATGGCCGGTTATGACTTCGTCAAGGAAATCAACCTCCTTTTCAATACATTCGAGTGCCCCAAGTATATCTTCGGCAGAGAGGCTGGTTTCTTCAGATGCAGCTCCAACTGAATTGAAAATACTTCTCAATCGAGCAGTGCATTGGCTTGCAAACTCCAAGCTTCTCTCTTTCAGAGCCTTTAGCGTCTCACTAAGCTTCGTATTTTTCTCAGATTCAATCTTAAGTCTTGCTTTCAGAGCTTCGTTTTCCTGTTTGAACTTATTAAAGTTTCCTTCAAAAGTGCTTAAGCGTCTGACAGGTCTTTGCTTAACTTCTTGTTCTGAGCTTGTGCTTCGGCAAGGGACCCTTCGGCTGCACATAGCATTTTGTATTTCTCCTTCAAAGAGTCTTGGAGTTCTTTGACCTTATCCTCTAAGCCCTTGATAATGATTTCATTTTTCCTGTCTTCGTCGTCTTGTTGCATCTTTAAAGCTTTGCTCAGTAGTAAACTCTGTAAAAGCAGGTCCACACTTAGAATATTTAAGCTAATGCATACACATCAGGGGTAACTTAAAAGATAGTACTTACTTTAAAGTTGGAATAAAACAGGCTCCCTATGATATGTTGGTGCCTGTAACAACTGATATCCCTTTCAAGCTTCGGGAATCTGATGCTCTTTGACAGGGTGCCTATAATTTTTGCAATGGCATGATCGCGGATGCATCCTATAACTTCTTCGTCCACCCCACCAAAGAGCATGGACCCTAGCTGGTAGCCGCAGTTGATAGCAAAATCCTTCAACTCTGCCATATCTTCTTCGGAAAGCTGCTGGCCACCCAGGTGTCGTAGGTCGAAGTCTGTTTCTTCCGTAGAGATTTCCTTAGCCTTTTTCCCTTTGTCTGACACTTCTATGGCCACCTCCTTTTCCACAGCCACGTCTGATATAATCTTGTCAATTTTGGACATGGTGGCTGTGAGATCTTCGCCTTCAGTTGCAACGGCAGCTTCGGCATCAGTAGATTTTACAGTCTTGTCTGCCGAAGTTGGAGGCGGTGTTTTCTCAATTGCATGGAGTATGTTCATCATAAGTCGCTTTTTCTGTCCCCTGTCTCTTCCGTTGGTGGCCGAAGGAATTTCCTTTTTCTGTAAAAGGTTGGTCAGTTCCAATTCCAGAGGACTTAGCAACTTGAATGGTGTCAGTACCTTCAAAATTTCTGACGCTTCGGCACCAGAAGGTGACAGAGGGCTCAAGGTTTTTTCCAATGCATCATGTACCTTTGGTTCGGTAGAAGGTATCTTGTCAAGTTTCCGTTTCTTAGGAGCTGGTGTCTTCGGCTCTGACGCTATTTTCATCTTCTTCAAGGTCTCTTCATCTTCCTTAACAGACCGGGCAGCTTGCCTGCTCAGAATGCTGATAACCCTTTTTCTTTTCGCTCCCCCGGCCCCTTCGTCAAGTCTGTCATAATCTGGGTACTTGAAGTTCAAGGCATCCATTACCCGATTTAGCCTTCGTTTTGGCCGGGTGTCAAAGGCAACGGTCATTAACTGATCTTCTTTCTTAGTGTAATTTCCAAGAATTTCATTACACATACTTTCTATCATTTCTAGCCATTCAGTACACGGTTTCTTAAATTGCTCTTCAAACTTGAAGCAGAAGGGAAGACGAACAAGTTAACATTTCTTTCCTCCTTTCTTCTTCTTCGGCATGCCCCAGCCGCTAAAGGTTGGAAGGTTTTATTTGCCAGGTATTCCTACACTAAGTCTCTAGTGCTAATTTCAGTAGCCACCACTCTGAATTCGACATCGGCCCACTAGCATGGGGAGCCGAGTTGCATATTGCATAATGGCCTTGTCATCCCGAAGCTCAACCTCAGAGGACTCATAACCATAGTCATGAGTTTTTCACTCTTCTTCTCATCAGCTTTCACGTAGAACCATTCGCTTGTCCACCCAGTCGCCACTTAGTGCGGTAGACGATCACCGGGGCCTTGGTGTCTTTGTGGTATGCAAAATTATAACATCCAAATTTTTGTGAAGTCCATCTGCTCTAGCCTTTGTCTGAAAATGCAACTCGTGCACTCGATAGAAACCTTCGGCATTGGCACTTTTGCCCTGGCTTCAGAGAGCCCATATGTAAACACTCAGCCTGGAAATGGCATCTGGTGTTAGCTGATGAAGATATATTTCAAACCTCTTCAAAACTTCTCCTATTATATCATATAGAGGAAACCAAAGCCCCGCCCTGAAGAAACTTTTAAATACAACAACTTCATCCTCCTTCGGTTCTGGAATCACTTCCTCGCCAGCAAAGCGAATATGTTTACTCTCATCTTCCCCAAAATAGCCTAGCTTCTTCATCATAACCAGGTCCTCTACTGACACGGTAGATTTTCCAAATTCAATATGGCTCGGTTTTGATGGGCTTAGAATAATGTTGTCTTCTTCGTTTTCATCATCACTCATGTCCTCAACTACAGTCTGCTCAGCTTCGGTAGTTTCACCTTCAGCAACAGCTCCTTCCGACACAACTAGACCCGATTGTCTCATCACTTCTGATATTAGCGTTGTTTCTGTCAATTCAGCATCATCTCCCTCAAGGGACACCCTAGCAGTGGATCTTACTCGGGCCATTTCAAGTGTTGTGGTTCCTTAAGACAAAGCTAACTTCGAATGGCAAAGAGCGTGTTTGGAAAGCGCAATCCAGAAAGCTTTGGCTTTGGTTAAAAATTTTAACAGCACAACAGTGCGATGCCAATGAATGTTGTGGTAACTCCTCACCAACATGTCTACTTATATAGTGCTGCCGGGGAAGAAGGCGGACCGCCAGATCGTATACACTGTCTGAGCGGTGGACCGGCCGACGCTCGGAATATTTTAATCATTTTTCGACAACAAGCTCAGGGAAGATGTTTTTCGGACCTTTGGCATTCTGAAGCCTCTGTGTTTTTTGCGGATCGAGCTCGTTATGAAAAAATGATCTAGCACCGCGAAGGGGCTACTGTTGGAGGTCTTCTCCTCCACCGAAGGTCCTCAAGACAAAAACACCTTCGACAAGATAATACAAAAGCTCGCCAAAGCCATCATCAACCTCGGCTCAGTTTCTCAAGACGAAGGCCTTGTGTATAGGCAGCATGGCGGAATGCCGAAGCTCAATAGCTTCGGTTCGGACCAAGCAAAGTAGTAAAAGACTAAATATACCTTATTAGCTTTAGTTGCTTGAAAATAAACGTTCAAGGGTATGGATGTAATTTCACCCGGGCCACGTCTCGTGCTTATAAGTAGATGAACAGTAACCCCATACTGTTCACGCTTGATTGTAATCACTCTCCCGCATCTTCACCTTCGAACAAGCCGAAGGTATCAATGTAATATGAATTATGTTAATATTCACACTTGTTTTGTGGGATGCAAATATAGATAAAGCAACAAGATACAATTATTGTCTACATCCTTTTGCATTCTTATCTATATAATAAATGATGAAGGTATGTCCTTCTCGACCTTCGTCTGATGAGTATTATATCCATGAGGAGATAATACTTTGGAAGACGAAGGTCTGTTATAATTAACAATTGTGTTGCCTTGTTCTTGACTCACAATATTTGAGAACAAGTGACCAACATAGTTTTTAATGTAAAAACTTGATTGAAAATTTCCAAGCTAAGAGATTCATACAAGCAATTTTTGGCTTTAGCATTCAAATAAATTTCTTTTTCATCACTTGTGGTGGGTTTCTCAGGATTTTTAGGTGGTTTCAACTTCACGAGTGACTCTCCAAACACCTAGATCAACGGCCTCTAGGTAACAAGCCATTCTAGCACTATAATATGGTAAGTTACTGCCGTCAAAGTGTGGTGGCCTATGGGTATCCATCCCCTTTCTCTAAAAAGCATCGCTCGATTAGCGGTGAGGCTAAAATGTTTCAAATGAGTCAAACCAGGTTATGATACCACTTGTTGGAAATGGTGACGCCTAAGAGGAGTTGAATTATGACTTCTAAAAACTATCTCTAAAGTATGCCACAATTAAATTCCTAGAGCAAAACCTATGCAAATGTTGGCCACTTGTTCTCAAATGTTATAAGTCAAGAACAAGGCAACACAGTTGTTAAGCATTAAGGACCTTTGTCCTTCAAAGGATTATCTCCTCTCAGAGATAATGATCTTCGGCCGAAGGTCATGAAGAACGTGTCTTCATCATTTCATAGATAAATAGGAATACATGATGATGATAGATATTATTCAATCATTCATTCATATTCGTATTCCATAAAATACACATGAATATTAACAGAATCAATATTACATTGATACCTTCAGCTTGCTCGAAGGTATGGATGCGAGAGAGTGATTACAGTCCAGCGTGAACAGTACGGCGTTACTGTTCATCAATTTATATGCACGGGACGCAGCCCGGGTAAAATTACATCCATGTCCCTTACATTTATCTATTGTCATAACACATAATATTAAGGACTGAATAATCTTTGTCCCTTTTCAGTCATCATCATACTTGATCTTCGTCATCACATCAAAACCAACGCTCTTCGGCTACAGCTTCGTCGTCCATTCTTATCACCTTCGGCCTATATCTTTACCCTGTTATGAGAGAAACCCTTCACCCCGAAGACGAAGCCCCCCTGTAATAATCCATATCATACTGAAAACATATGGTCAGTTACGTTTTTGAGGACCTTCGGAGGAAGAAGGCCCCCAACAGTAGCCCCTCGAAGTATTAAGTTGTTTCTTTGTAACAAATTTAGACTGCGACGTGAATGAAGGCATTTAGTCGAAGGTCCGAAAAACACCTTCCCTTCGCTAGAATAGCGAATCACACTAACTTGTGGGACCCACCAATCTGTGGGGCTCTAAGCATATAGATAGAAGCCGATGTTGTGAGTATTTTTTCGTGCTATTTGAGTTGCTTGCATTGTGTTTGCCATTTTAACCTTCCTTGCTTCATCGATTTTGATTGGATTTTGAGCTTCGGCATTCTAGCGACCATTGTTCAAATGGCTGATGAGAAGATCATTGACCCGGTGCTGGCTGGATTTTATGAAGCTTTGGAAAAAACCAACATGGAGAAGATCACCAATGAGATGTTAGCTGGAATATCTGAAAACTCTAGCGATAGTGAGAGCCTCGATGTAGAAAGTGGAAATGAAGATGCCGAAGATCAGCCATGGAGACCGAGCCATGTTGTCTTCGGAAAATTAACTATTAAATAAGGGCGGATCGAAGCAATGAGAGGGAGATACTTTCGTGTTAATTCAATTGTAAGAGCCGGAGGGGAGAATAACGTTCCTCTTCCCGAAGATGACGAAGTGGTGATTTGCAGAAGCTTCATGAAAGCCGGACTTCGGTTCCCTCTAGACAAAAGGTTGGTCGAAGTTCTGAAAACTTTTGAAATTTATCTTCACCAACTTACCCCCGAAGCTATTGTGAAAGTAGGGGTTTTCATATGGGCCATGAGGAGCCAAGGATTAGAGCCAGATGCCAAGTGCTTTTGCAATATGCACGAGCTATTATATCAGACGAAGGCAACTGGGAAAGAGCAATATCACAACAATTTTGGCTGCTACAGCTTTGTGCACCACGCCAAGGCCAGCTATCCTATGCCGACATTTCGGAAAAAGTGGCCAGGCTCCTAGATGCAAGAATGGTTTTATGTGAAGGTTGATCTGATTGAGAGGGAAGATATAAAAGGGGTCATTCAGCGGCCTATATGGTCTCGCTTCGGCATCAGGAGGCCGACCATTGTAGTTGGAAACGACGTGCAAGCGTGCTAGATAGCTTTTAATACAGTGTGTACTTACATTGGCACAAGAGACTTGGTGTAGGAACATATTGCTTACAAAGTGTGGCCACTTGCTCATGGATGGGAAATGCCGAAGGAAACTGCCGCTGGCTCCAGCCAAAATGGTTTGGTGTATCTGAAGTATACCTTTTGATACATGAGCCAGTTTGATGAACCAAATGATGACTGGCTAGATGCCATAGAGGCTACTAGTGACGGGCTGCTTGGAGCATATTCAAAGGCCAAAGATGACGCCATGACAACTGCCTTCGGAGCTCAGGGCAAAAAGAGATTAAATATGGTGTCTGATGTAATCGGGTTTGTCTACCTAGACTATTGTTATCCTTCGCAAAAGCAAGGGAAGAAGAGGAAAGCTACTACCTTGGCGACTTCTAGTGCGTCGAGGTCAAAAAAGGTTAAAGTTTTAACGCGCTGACCCAGACGTATTGAAATGGTTGTCGTGCCAAAGTTAATTGATGGGGCCGCTCCTATCATAGAGCCAAGTCGCTCTGTGCCAATCGAAGCTAGGACAAATGTGGCTGAAGAGCCGGAACTAGAGAAAATGGTAGAACAGTTGAAGACACTGAGTCAACCATGCGCAACGGAACTACCGAAGCCATTGAACATCCCCGCAGCAACTCTGAGGAAAAGGAGAATGGCCAGTGTGCTAGATGTTGTTATGGAGTTTGTGAAAACATCAACTCCTGTTTCTGCCGAAGCACTTAGAACGGAGGCTAAAGTTCTAGGAAAAAATGACGCCGCCAGCATGGCTCAGACTACTACTGAAACTGGACCTACAGAAGTTCCTACCGAAGCTGGACCTTCGGAAATGGCAGCAGAAGGTTTTGTAAAGGAGAGCATTCCTGAGAAACCCGCAGCACCTACTCCCGAAGCACCTTACAGGGATGATTTGAATTTTATTATTCGACATGCTCCGGGAAAGCAACTATCAGTAGAGCAAGTTGCCGAAGTGCAACATTATGCCAAGGATCTGAAGTACCCTCGAGGGTCCTTGGTGTATGGTGGTGAAGACGTAGATGATTTCCTTTATTATCTGCCAGACAATAAAGAGATAAATGTCTCCCGGGAAATGGTGGACAATATAGGGTATTCGAAGCTTGAACTCGGCTTATCTGCGATGTCGAAGGATCAGCTTGCGGACAGTCTTGCTTACAACAGCCTGAAGGTGTGTATGTTTTGGTTTGTCGTTCTATAATGAAACATTTCTATGGTTTTTCTTACCCTCATTTCATGCTCATTTGTCATTTTTCAGGGCTTGATCTTGAGCAAGGGTTTAAAAGCTCAAAAAGATGAAGAGGATGAGAGCTGCAAAATAGCCCTTGGGAACCTTTGCTCGGAAGTTATATCATTGAGAAATGAAGCTCTTGAGAATGATAGGATACTACTTTCCTTAGTGGAGAAGCTGAAATCTAGCAAGGCTAGTCTTGCTGCGCAAGCCGAAGCTCATAAAGCCAAGTGGAGGAGCTGAAAAAGAAAGTTGCTGAAAAATTTGAAGTTGAAGCAGTGAAACATGAAATTTGCGAGATCGAAAGGTCTAGAGCTCAAAAGAACTGTGATGAGCTTCGTGCTTCAAAAGAGAAATTGTTGGGGCCTTCGTCTTTCGAAGGTCCTCAAAAACACGACTAACATGCTTTGTCACAGGAAGCTTTGGCTTTGGGATGAAGGTGTACATGGTTTGAAAGGCGCAACCTAGAAGAAGGATGAACCAGTTCCGAAGCTATGGACGAAGGAGCTTCGGCATAGTGTATAGACGATGATGGAGAATGAAACCGACTTAAAAGGGAAAAGACAGCTTAGCCCTCGACAACTTACTTTTTAGCTAATAGTAAATGTCAGGGTCATAAATGTAATTTTACCCAGGCTGCGTCCTGTGCCTATAAATAGATGAACAGTAACACCGTACTGTTCACGCTGACTTGTATTCACTCACACGTCACTCTTGGATTTTTACCTTCTATCAAGCCGAAGGTACAAATATAATTTAATGTCTTTAATGTTTGTTCATGATCATATAATGATAACATAGATAATCTAATAATTTGATATGGTTATTCATGTTCTTTATATGTCTCATATGTCCCTGCTTTTCATTACATATTGAGATGATGAAGGTTTGTCCTTCATAACTTTCGTCTAAGGATCATTATATCCTAAGGGAGATAATGCTTCGAAGGACGAAGGTCTTTAACCATTAACATTTGTGTTGCTTGTTCTTAACTCATAGCATTTGAAAACAAGTGAACAACTGAAATGTTATGAAATATCCTTGGAATGCGCTAAGAAATTGAAGGACAACTTTGCTAGAGTTGGGGCATATTCTTCTGAACAAAAATTCATCTGTGGCGACCCTGATGGAGTCGTCTAGTGGATCAGCAGAGAAGTCGAAGCCTTTGACGAAATTTTAAGTGAACGAGGAGACTTCTGCGCATTCGTTGGCGCACGGGGGGCCACGTCGATATTAGAAAAAGCTGGCTGCGAACATGCTAAGGCTGTAGTTCAGCCAGGATTTGTTTTCTCGGTGGATGACATCAAAGACCCTTCGGCTGAAGCTTCTGCGCTAGGCGAGAGATTTTACTCCGAGGTGTGGATGAAGGACGTCCATGAGATAGCTGATGAAGCGATTAGAAAAAATGAAAAAGAATCTCACGATGCTCAAGAAGAAGCTAAATGTGTTGCAGAAGCTGCCGAGCGTGCGAGGCTTATAGGTACCTTTACTGAGGTTTAGCTTCGGAATTCATTTTCAACTTCGGAATTAACAAATATTTTTTATAATGTAGCTGAAATTTCACCTCCACCGGAGCCATATAACCACGAAGCTAACCCGGCCATGAACGAAGCGTTAGATATGATAAAAATCGCTAATGAGGCTATTGACAAAGCCATCGACAGACTGCTAAATGAAGCGCTGAGAAAATGCTGAAAGAAGACTAAAACTTTGTGTATTTGAGAGCTTAATGCTTGTATATTTCTTTCGTCTTTTGTAAGAACCAAACATCTAGTTTTTGTATGTATGTTAATGTAATGTATTTATTTGTGATGCATGAAACCTTCGTACGTACCATTTTAGAGCTACTGGCGAAAAAACACATTCCCTTCTTTTCATGCTTCATGAAGAAAAAGATTCTCCTTATGTCACTGCTGATGTAGATTAAACTCATGTGTGAAAATATATCAGCCGAAGGCATATCTTGTGCTATAGTATGTTCTTTCATAATCTGGCCAACTTTTTCGAAGGAACAATTTTTCTTTGTTTCTCCACATCTCTTTAGTGATGCAAAATGATGTATGATGCAATGCTATGCGATATGATATGATGGTATGATGCGAAATGTTATTTGTGCCGAAGGTAAAAAACCACACGAATACACACCCAGACTCTACATCCCCTTGGGAACGACTTTGGAGTCTCTTCACCTTTTACTTAGGTGGTACTTCAGCTCTGCATTCCCTTAGGATGACTTTGGAGCTAAGCTCTGCATCCCCTTAGGAACGACTTTGGAGCTTCTTCACCTTTGACTTAGGTGGTATTTAAGCTCTGCATCCCCTTAGGAACGGCTTTGGAGCTTCTTCACCTTTGACTTAGGTGGCATTTAAGCTCTGCATTCCCTTAGGAACGGCTTTGGTGCTTTGTGACTTACTCTGCATTCCTTTAGGAATGACTTTGGAGATTTGTGAGCCGCTCTTGTTACACTCAATGGTGTAATTATAGCCTTATTACATTGCACTGAAGGTTATACCTTCTTGTATTGTCTTTTTTAGAGGAAATTGTAAAAACAAGAATAAGTAAAAATACATTGGACGAAAACACTCTTTTGTGGAAGCGTTATGCCACCTTCAGTAGATATGCCTCAACTCAGGCATAGTAATGTTGACTGTATGAGCTTTGGACTCCTCTCGAAGGTCACGCTGTTACTGAATCTACCGATGCCCTTCCGGCTATTGATTGTGACTCGGGGCAGGCGCCAGTGGTGGTGGTGGTGGCAACTAAGCCCAGGAAGCTTGAGAATGACTTGCCGAAGCAACAGAAGTCGTAGGCTATTGATTTCCTACATACTCTGGGATATACGGAGAGTAGCATGAAGCAGTATGCAAGACCTGCTTCAGCTAATTCTGTCGTGCTTCGGCTTGAGCAATTTCCTTCTACTTCTGGATCATGACTTGGCACGTCCTTGTTGTGTGTCCCTTGTCTTCGCCACAGAATAGTCAGAACAGTTTCCTAGGCTGATTACCATACCTTCCCTCGAAGCTTCTCCCCCTCTGCCTCTCGGGGCTGGTGGCCTGTAAGAAGTTTATTGCATTCCCGAAGACTGCGAGTTGTGTTGGCTGCTCTGGGTATGGTTGGACCTGTCATCATTTGCATTGGGATTGTGGATTGTGCTGACATGCCTGGGGAGAAGTCTTCCTCTGAAGCCCCTAGTCATCTCAGAATACCTGTACGCTTCCTCCCTTCTCTGGCAGAAATCATTGTCGGCTTGGATGTATTCATCCATCTTTTGGAGAAGCTTCTCCAAGGTCTATGGTGGCTGGCTTGCAAAATATTGTGTTGTGGGTCCTGGTCGGAGCCCCTTTATCATGGCCTCAATGACAATCTCATTGGGCACTGTAGGCGCTTGAGCTCTCAGTCGCAAGAACCTTCGGACGTATGCTTGGAGGTACTCCTCATGGTCCTGCGTGCATTAGAACAAAGATTGGGCAGTAACTAGCTTCTTCTAAGCCCTAGAAGCTGGTGACTAGCATGTCCTTCAGCTTCTGCCATGACATAATTGTCCCTGGCCGAAGAGAAGAATACCATGTCTGAGCCACACTTCTAACTGCCATGACGAAGGACTTCTCCATGACGGCAATATTGCCCCATACGAGGATATTGTTGCCTCGTAACTCATCAGGAACTATTTTGGATATGAATGCCCATTATACATGGGGAGATGAGGTGGCTTGTAAGATGGTGGCTATGAGGTAGCCTGCAATTCTGCTGCCAAAGGAGAAGCATCATCGAAAGAAAAGTTATCATGGTGAAAATTGTCGTACCATTCATCTTCATTGATTAGGCTCTCTTGACGAAGCTCCCTGTATTGGGACCTTCGGTCTTGGTCATCCTGAGTGAGGTGACGCATTTCCTAAGCTGCTTCATCAATCTACCTCTGAAGGTCGGCTAGCCAAAGCATCTTTTCCTTCTTCCTTTGTACTTGCTATTGGATGGCTTCTAGATCCCTGATCTCCTGATCCAACTCCTCCTCCTGAGGTGTTGGGCTGGTAGCCTTTCTCTTCTAGCTCCTAGCTTCTCGCAGGGAGAGCATCTCCTGGTTTGTTCTAGTGGTTGCAGAGCAGGCCCTGGCGCTATTGTCTTCTTCGGTGGCATGGTGAAGTTGAATGCTTGCCAAAGGTGGTCGTTTGAGTTCATCGGAGGTGGGCGCCAATGTTGGCCACTTGTTCTCAAATGTTGTAAGTCAAGAACAAGGCAACATAGTTGTTAAGCATTAAGGACCTTCGTCCTTCAAAGGATTATCTCCTCTCAGAGATAATGATCTTCGACCAAAGGTCATGAAGAACGTGTCTTCATCATTTCATAGATAAATAGGAATACGTGAAGATGACAAATATAATTCAATGATTCATTCAAATTCGTATTCCATAAAACACACATGAATATTAATAGAATTAATATTACATTGATACCTTCGGCTTGCTCGAAGGTATGGATGCGACAAAGTGATTACAATCCAGCGTGAACAGTACGACATTACTATTCATCTATTTATAGGCACGGGACGCAGCCTGGGTAAAATTACATCCATGTCCCTTACATTTATCTATTATCATAACACAGAATATTAAGGACTGAATAGTCTTTGTCCCTTTTCAGTCATTATCATACTTGATCTTCGTCATTGTGGGGGACAGATATCCCCCGGGTCCACTAAAAGAGTAAAAGACCTCACGAAAGGCCCAAGGGCCCAATAAATCGTAAGGTCATTCTTTCGTGGGCCTGGGGAGGAGCAACCAGCAAAGCAGATCGGCATGGGGCCGGATTGGTGCAAACCCGGATGGCCCACAACACCGAGCGAGCGACCACAACAGAGATCCGACTTTCCCGCGCTGAAGCCCCCATGCAACGGAGCCATGCGAGGATAAGTCGGCAGAACTATAGGGAGATAAACTCAAACAGTTCACTATCTTTTAGCTACACATTGTTATCATATCCACGTGTATTGCCCCACGGTCGAGTATATAAGGCCTAGGGGGCACCCCTTCAGAACGATCGACCTATTACTTAGCCATCCACTCCAACTCTCTGCGTTCTCAATTCGGAGAGCTCTCTTGTAACCTCATTCACCAAGCACACTCACCAGGACGTAGGGTGTTACGCGTCTCTAAGCGGCCCGAACCTGTAAACATTGTCCACTGTCCCTCGTGCATCTGGCACGAACCATTTTGCTACAGTCGTCAACACCGTCCTACTCCTAAAAACACCTTGAGGGGCAACCCCGGGTGTGCGGTCGGACCCAAAACACCGACAGCTGGCGCGCCAGGTAGGGGGTGTGTCGACGATCCAATCTAGCTCAATGGCCATCACCTTCCACAGCAAGATCACCCTTCGTCCCGGATCCGTATTCTGCTTCGGAACAATTTCATCCGTAGCAGATGAAGAGGGAACTCTACACCGCATTGCGGATCCGCCGGAAAAGAAATCTCCTCCAACAAACTCCGAAAATGCCGGAGAAGTGCAACCTCCTGCTCTCCGGAAAAAGATCGTCTCCGGAAAGTCGGGGGCCGAGGGCCCGCTGACCCGGAGAACTCCACCGTCTACTTCCCCGACAAGAGAATGGACACATATCGTGAGGAAGAAGGAAATCAAGGGGAAGCAAGTTGTTCTTTCCGTTCCTCCGCCCTCAAAGGAGAATGGAAAGAAGGTCGCCACGACAGCAGCACCATTCTATCCCGACGTCCTCTTCATCGGGAGAGCGGAGTCACCCACCGTCTCCGACGACGAGCCGACTGCACCCGGAGAAGAACCGCCTCAACGAGAATCCCGCCGACGGAGGAACCGGCGTAGGAACGTTCGACGACATCACGCGGCCGGAGAACGGGATCCGGAGCAACCTGTCTCGCGAGACGAGGTCTCGGAGATAGGAGAAACTCCGGAAGAACGCATCTTCAGAGAACGAAGGAACTCCCGACGACATGATCGCCGACGGGCTCAGGAACAAGCCGAGCAAGACGCAAGGCAACGCCGGGAAAATCCATTCTTCGGGCGCAACCTGAACCCCGACTTCGCACGAGCCATGAACACGCCAAGCGAAGTCGGAGGAGTACTAGCTCGGATAGCTGATGGACTCCCTCGGACTCCCGACGCCGAGGGTTACCGACGACCGTTCACCCAGGCAGCCAACCATCTTCTACCGCTTGCTCACCCGCCGAACGATCTACGACACGCCATCAACAGTCGCCGAGATGCGCGAAGCTCCATCAATGCTTCGCGTGAACGACGGCATGAGAACGAGATCCGCCGTCGAGAGGAGTACGACAGGGATCATGGCATCCCAGCTCGGAGCCAGGCCACCAGAACTGAGTCGGCAACGGCCTCAACTGGCCGTACCACCCGGGGACGGTCGAGGAACCACAACAACTACTCCCCTCCCCGGGACAGACATCATCCCCGACGACAGGAGGACACATGCGGAGTGTCTGCTCTTACTCCGCGCCTTAGGGCCATCCAATGGCCTCCCAACTTCAAGGTATCCAATGTCGACAAATATGAACCTAAGCAGGATCCAGGGGGTTGGCTAGCCGTCTACACCACCGCTGCTCGAGCCGCTGGGGCGTCCGAAGACGTGATGACCGCGTACTTACCCATTGTCCTTGGGCAAGACGCGCTGCAATGGCTGCGACATCTACCCCGACACTGCATCGACGACTGGGGCGACTTCAGTCGACGCTTCACCACCAATTTCCAGTCCCTCTCCGACAAACCGACGCAACCATGGGACCTCAAATCCATCAAGCGTCGGGGGGACGAAACTCTCCGGTCGTATCTCAAAAGGTTCCAGACCATGAGAAACCGTATCCCCGAGGTCACGGAGGCGGCCGTGATCGAGGACTTCTACAGAGGATCCAATGACTCGGCTTTCGTCCGAGCCATACTACAGAAGGCGCCGACCACCTCCGAGGAGCTATTCCGGGAAGCCGACCTCTACATCACCGCCGACGAGCGGGCTCAGGACCTCATCGGAGGAGCAAAGCCCGCACCGGCAGCACCACGACGCAACGCAAACCAGCAACCCAACAAACTCTGGGAGAAGAGGCGTCGCGAAGAAGTGCACGCCGCCGGACCACCTGCCTCTCGCGCCCGAGGAGGACCCCGCGGAGGCGAGCGCACACTGGACGACATCCTCGACGCCCAGTGCCCATACCACAAGGACATGCGCCACACTCTTCGTATCTGCCGGGACTTCAAGCACTCCGTCGTGCACGGTCGACCCTTCCAACCTCTACCTCCTCCTCCGCCGAGGGGAGGACCAGATGAACCACGACAACCCCATCAGCAGGAGGAGGGAGCTGGAGGAGCTTTCCCGCGCGTTGACAGGGAGGTCAACGTCATCTTCGGCGGACATGGGTCGCAGGAGAACAAAAGACAACAAAAGCTCAACGACCGCCAGATACTGGTGGCGACCACCGGTCCTTCCGCCCCATATCGGTGGTCGGAGCACCCGACCACTTTCACTCGGGATGATCAATGGCTCAACTTCGACCATCCAGGCAAATACCTGCTCCTCATCGATCTGGTGATCCGAGAGAGCCGGGTGAAGAAGGTGCTGGTGGACGGGGGGAGCAGCATCAACGTCACCTTCCCCCGGACACTCCAAGGCTTGGGAGTTCACCTCAAAGAGCTCCACGAGTCGGACACTCCTTTCTTCGGCATCGTGCCGACGGAAGGGGAATACCCGCTGGGCCACATCTACATGCCTGTCACCTTCGGAACTCCGGAGAACTACAGAACCGAGTTCCTGAGGTTCGAAGTGGTGAACTTCGACTGCGGGTACAATGCCATCATCGGGAGGCCGGGATTGGCCAAATTCATGACCATTCCACATTACACGTACATGATACTGAAGATGCCAGGACCGCAAGGGATCATAACTGTGCGCGCCGACTTCCAAGGCACCGCAGAGTGTTTCCGAGTGGCCATCCAAGCAGCCCTCACCACCAAGCCGTCGGCGGTTTCTTCAACACAGGCGAACTCTAAGCCTGAGGAGGACCTTGCAGTACCGACAAACGAAGCTCAGGCCGCGACCTCTATGCGGCCGACTGAAGAAACCAAGAGGATCAACCTGGGGTTCGCTGATGAACGCAAGACTGCCATCATCAGCTCCAGCCTGGACGACAAATAGGAAAGCGTGCTCGTCCAGTTTCTGCAAGATAACCGAGATGTATTCGCATGGCAACCTGCGGATATGCCGGGAGTCCCAAGAGAACTGGCCGAGCACAAACTGAAGGTCTATCCCCAGGCAAGGCCGATTCGGCAAAAGCTACGTCGTTTCACGCCCGACAAGAGAGAGGCCATTCGCGCCGAGTTAGCTCGCTTGGTCGCGGCTGGATTTATTAGAGAAGTGCTACACCCCGAGTGGTTAGCCAACCCTGTTCTTGTACTCAAAAAGAATAAAGTGGATTGGCGCATGTGTGTCGACTATACTGATCTCAACAAACACTGTCTGAAGGATCCCTTCGGGCTCCCAAGGATAGATCAGGTGGTGGACTCCACCGCTGGATGTTCTATGCTGTCTTTCTTGGATTGCTATTCCGGATACCATCAGATTAGTTTGGCGAAGGAAGACGAGGAAAAACAGCGTTCATCACTCCGTTTGGTGCTTTCTGTTACACCTCCATGCCGTTCGGCCTCAAAAACGCTGGAGCAATTTATCAGAGAGCCATTCAAACATGCTTAGCCGATCACTGGGGCAAGCGTGTGGAGGCCTACGTAGATGATGTGGTAATCAAAATGGAGAATTCGGAAAACTTCATCGAAGACTTACAGCTGGTTTTCAACAGTCTGAGACGGTATAGATGGAAGCTTAATCCCGAAAAATGTGTTTTCGGGGTACCAGCAGGAAAGTTACTCGGGTTTATCGTCAGCCACCGGGGAATTGAGGCTAATCCGGATAAGATTGAAGCTATCATGAAGATGGAAGCACCTCGATCACAAAAGAAGGTTCAACGTCTTACTGGATGTATGGCAGCTCTGAGCAAATTTATATCCAAGCTGGGAGAAAAAGGTTTGCTGTTTTACAAGCTACTCAAAAAGGTGGATAAGTTTCAGTGGACTTCAAAAGCACAGGAGGCTCTAGATGCACTGAAGAAATTCTTGACAACACCACCAGTACTGAAGCCACCCCGACGAGCTACGTCAACTCAACCAGCTAAAGATCTGCTACTGTATATCTCTTGCACGACTCACGTGGTAAGCACCGCATTGGTAGTCGAGCGAGCAGAAGAAGGACATGCCTACCCAGTGCAACATCCTGTTTACTTCATCAGTGAAGTTCTAGGCCCCTCAAAGAAAAAGTATCCTCAAGTTCAGAAGCTATTATATGCAGTACTTCTAACTGCCCGCAAGCTACGTCACTACTTTGATGACCACAAAGTCATAGTAGTCACTGGTTTTCCGATAAGGGATATTCTTCACAACAAGGAGGCCATTGGCCGAGTAGCCAAGTGGGCTTGTGAGTTGGGATCTCATGACATCGAGTTCCGACCTCGCACTGCCATCAAAACTCAAGCACTGGTTGATTTCGTATCAGAGTGGACTGAGCAGCAAGTACCAGATAACCCAGAGACTGCAGAAGTATGGCGAATGTATTTTGATGGCTCGCTGAGGCTGCAGGGAGCAGGAGCAGGGATTCTGTTCACCGCACCTAGAGGCGAGCACCTCAAATATGCCCTGCAGTTGCTGTTTCCGGCCTCCAACAATGCAGCCGAGTATGAAGCTCTGATCCATGGATTGAACATCGCCATATCATTGGGCATCAAGAGATTGATGGTATACGGAGACTCTCTGGTAGTCATTAGCCAGATAAACAAAGAGTGGGATTGTTCAAGCGATTCAATGGGAAAATACTGCACTGCCGTCCGGAAGCCGATGTACTGTCTAAGCTAGGATCCAGTCGAACTCAGGTCCCACCCGGAGTCTTTGTGCAAGAAATACTACAACCGAGCATCTCAATGGATCAAACAGAAGAGTGCAACATTATAGATCAACCCGAGTCAGACTCTGATGACTGGAGAAGGCCAATCATCAAGTATATAAAGAATGAAGAAGAACCAGATGACAAGAACTCAGCCGAGCGCATTGCCACACAGTCGGCTCACTACACACTCATTGGGGAGACACTGTACAGAAGAGGTGCATCGGGCGTCCTCATGAAGTGCATTCTCTCATCTGCTGGGAAGCGACTTCTGGAGGAGGTCCATGCTGGGCAATGTGGAATACATGCAACATCCAGGACATTAGTCGGGAAGGTCTTCAGGTCAGGGTTCTATTGGCCAACATCGAAGAATGATGCAGCCGAGTTAGTTCAGAGGTGCGAAGCTTGCCAATACCTGTCAAAACAACAACATCTGCCAGCACAGCAACTGCAGACCATACCAGTAACTTGGCCTTTCGCATGCTGGGGACTGGATATGATTGGACCCTTCAAGAAAGCTCAAGGAGGATACACTCATGTATTGGTAGCAATCGACAAATTCACTAAATGGATAGAGTTCAAGCCCATTGCTTCTTTAACCTCTGCTAATGCCGTGGAATTCATACAAGACATAATATTCAGATTCGGGATACCAAACAGCATCATAACTGACCTAGGATCCAACTTCACAAGTTCAGAGTTCTTCGACTTCTGCGAGCAAAAAAGCATTCAGATCAAGTATGCATCTGTAGCACATCCAAGAGCCAACGGGCAGGTTGAGCGAGCCAACGGGATGATACTAGAGGCACTCAGGAAAAAGGTCTTCGATAAGAATGAAAAATTCGCAGGAAAGTGGATAAGGGAGTTTCCCTATGTCGTTTGGAGCCTAAGAACCCAACCTAGCCGAGCTCTGCATGGAAACACTCCTTTCTTCATGGTCTATGGGTCGGAGGCAGTACTACCCGCTGATCTCAAGTTCGGGGCGCCAAGGTTGATCTTCGAAAGCATAGCAGAAGTCGAGGCCACCAGGCTGGAGGACATTGATATACTTGAAGAAGAACGGCTGAATGCGGTAATCCAATCAGCACGGTACCAGCAGACTCTAAGGCGCTATCACGACAAGGCTGTGCGACAGCGATCCTTCTCAGTAGGAGGTCTCGTCCTCCGCCAAATTCTAACGGGGGAGGGACGGCACAAGTTATCGCCCTTATGGGAAGGACCCTTCATAGTAGCAGAATTCACTCGACCCGGATCATATCGCCTCACTCAGATGGATGGCACAGAAGTCGGGAACTCCTGGAACATAGAACACCTCAGGAAGTTTTATCCCTAGCTGTATTTCAAAAAGCTATCGGGACGACAATATACTCTGTAAAGTGGAAATATGTCATCAATAAAAAAGGGGGTTTCAAAGATACTCAGTTTGTTCACGATTAACTTGCATTCTTACTTAACTCAGGGTGACCACTATGCCCTGCTAACGGAGCAATCGACTTAAGTCGGCAACGACTTAAGGCGGTGCAACATGCTCACGCTTACTTAACTCGGGGTGACCACTATGCCCTGCTAACGGAGCAATCGACTTAAGTCGGCAACGACTTAAGGCGGTGCAACATGCTCACGCTTACCTAACTTGGGGTGACCACTATGCCCTGCTAACGGAGCAATCGACGACTTAAGCCGGTGCAACATGCTCACGCCTACGCAATTCAGGGTGACCACTACGCCCTATTAACAAAAGCAATCGACTTAAGTCAGCAGCGACTTAAGGCGATCTGATGTGATTACAATTATTCATATAAGGATGACTTCTATATCCCGCAAACAAATTTCATAACCATCGCACATCGTTTTACTACTGCAAATTTACAGACTGATGAATTCTGATACAATACGAGAATAACAATGTCGTTTAAGTACTGAAATGACGTCCTCTAACAAATGTCTGACCATGCTAACCACGCGCTCAGAGCACGCAAAATGTTTCTCTACTTGGTGATATTTTTCTCAGGAGCGATCGATGAGGAAGGACGACTCAAGGAATCAGGGGCAGCATTCACATCAGCCCTTATATCTTCAGGAACAACCACCACTACTACAGGGATCCTCTGTACAGGCGATCCGGTTAGCCTCTACACAGGCGGTTCCAGGAACCGCTTGTGGTGCACCGCCTGTGATGTAAAACAACATCACAGGCAGTCAATCAAAAACCGCATGTGATAGACACACATCACAGGCGGTCCGGTTTAAAAGAACCGCCTGTGATAGACACACATCACAGGCGGTTTTAATTATAAGCCGCCTGTATTCCAGAAACAGAATTAATAACAGAATTAATAACAGAAACATAATTAATAACAGATTCAAACACAGATTCAAACACACATATTCATCATACAAAGATTCCATACACAGATTCAAACAAGTTCTATAGCAGGTTCCATACACAGATTCATCCACATATATATCAAGTTCCATCATACACAGATTTATACACATCAAGTTGCATAACAACTCAACATCTCAAAGTTCCATAGACAACTAAACATCTAAAGTTCCTAACTAAAGACCTAAACACTATGTGATATTGTGTACACACTTAGTTCTGGGAATTTTTGCAAATTTCCATTTACATTGTAGAATAGCCCTTGTTGATGAAGAACTTCACGGCGCATAAAGTAAAGCAAGTCTCTTACAACCTTAGCCACGCCGGTGGAAACCATATCTCTTTCTAACCATTCAGCATTGATCTTAGATTTAGGAACCTGCAATGAAAGCAAAAAGCAATCGGGGCTAAGAGTAATGTGATGAGCAACAATATAACATAAAAATTGCAACATAGAGAATGATAGTGAACTTACATCCTCACGATTGACCATGTAATGGAAGGTGACACGACACCATTCGCATACATAATAACCGCACAGGACAGTACCCGGAGGTTGTTTGTCACCATATGGAAATAATGATATTGACAAATTAGGCTTGTCCTCTGGATGTTCGCCGCCAAGATCTTTCCAATAAAAACGGTATGCACTGCATATAAGAATAGCATTGTGAGATTAAGAATACATTTGTTAAGTTGTAATAAGTACAAGTGTGCAATAATAATCATACTTCTCTAAAATCTTCAAGAAGTCATTATACGTAGCCTTTTCCATTCTCAGTGAGTCGAAGACCACGACTTTACCATCCTTTGGCCAGATCATGATACAAATGTAGTGGTCACTATATAGACATAGACGAAAACACATGTTAATATCACGATTGCCATAATTTATAGTTCAAAATTAAACCATGTCGATAACTTACTTAAAGTGGTGCGGAGCTATTATTAAGTCCTTGCCATGTTGTACATGATTATACATGGCTCGTCCAATGTATGCCGCCATTACCTTCATTTTCTTTCTCTGATTCTGTTTGACGGCTTTCTCAAATTCAGCATCGTCCAAGTCTTTGTATTCTTCTCCTTGCCTCCGAGCAACTACTTTGTAGCGAGCTTGGGATATCATCAACGGGTCAAGAAACCCTGTCTTAAGTTGTTTCTTCTTATCATCCATGTATTGCATCCTACGTGTAATAGTGTTAATCGATAGACTCTCGTTTATGTGTGCGTGTACAAAACTAACAAATATGAAAGTTTAGAGGTACTTACAAGCAAAAGAGGGTTAAGTAGTTGGTTTGCATCCTTTGTCGGTGGTACAACGACCAGAGATCGTCAAAGAATAAATGCCGCATAGGATTTATATGATCATTGCTCCAAAATGCATCTTCTGGCACAACAAATGTGAATTCCTCGAGTTTGTATTTGTTGCTAGCCACCATGTACCACTCATGCATTCTAATCTCCGGAGTCGACAACTTAGAAAGTTGCACCGTCGTTAAGAACGGCCTCCCATTCACAAATTTAGGAGGAACATCCTCCTTCTTGTATACCGAGATATTGGTTTTAAGACGTAATGATTCTCGAGTATGAATCATTTCATCTTCTTCCCATACTTCGAAATTGTCTATTTGGGCCGACCGTGTGCCTACTCCATGAGATGCTGATACTGCTTTTGATTGATTAGTCATAACTCTCTGCAATTTATGCAGGTAGCGTGCCACTGATTCTGACGGTTTCTTGACATCGTCTGTGGCGATTCGCTTATGAATTTTCTTTGAAATAGTTGGCCCTTCAACATTGGTGCCAACCTTTGGTTCCTTTTTGATGTTGACGTCGACATTCTGAGGAACAATTTTGTCTACGTCCCCCTCGTCGAGTTCCTTCGCAAGAGGCGATATGATTGTTTCAACGATTTTTTTGGAGGTCGGTGTCATATCTTCCTGCACCATGGGGTGTGGAATGATCGAACTAGCTTTTTGTTGCATTGGTGTTGAATTCGGCTCATCACCAAACTTGATGTCGCGTCGATGCCAAAGGACCAACTCGTTCATTGCCTCCTGCAAAGTTATGATCCCCTCAACTGGAAAATCTATCTCCCAATCTTCACAACCACTGTCTGTGATTTCTAGAACTTGGACCACAGCATAGTGTGGCGGGACAGGATTGTCCTTGTAGTTAACAAGTCCTGGTTTTACCAAACCAGTAGCAGCTTGCTTTGTTTTTGTCCCAGATCGATTGATTGGAATATGAAGAAAGCAAGGCTTGTCCTCAACAATATCATCTACAGGGTACTTGGTCAAGTCTTGCACAGATCCAACGCTGCTAGGGACTATAGGTGGACTCATGTGGCTTGGCTTGAGTTCAAATGATATGCATTCTGTTTTCTTCATTTTGTTCATCACGTCATTAATAGCCTTTTGTACCCTTTCATCAATAGTCTCTTCAAGGGTCCTTTTCGACTTCTCGTGTTTCCTATATGACGACGCATACTCTGGAAACGCCTCTCTCTAGGAAATCTTAGAAGAGATTCCCCGAGCCCGTCCAGTGTGTTCAGGATTGCCTAGTGCTGCAGTTAGTATGTCATTCTCCCTCCTAGGCTTAAATTCTCCTTTTTTTCTCTTATCTGCATATTCTTGAATTTTGGTCAAAACTTCGCCTACCAATTCTGGATGCAAAAGTTTGCCGTCCTCACTCAAACCTGCCCGACCTAAGATCCAACGAATAGCTCTCTCCTCGATATCTTTTAATATTGGGTCCAAAGTGCCATTAGTTATAGCTTCCTCGATAATCCTGTTCCACTGCACAACTTTATGGTGATATCCGCTTGACCCCAGGCGATGGGGGTGTTTGTTCATCTTCGCTCTCTAAGAATTAGTTTTGCCCAGTTCTTTGGCCTTCAGTTCGGTCTTCTGACGAACAAATTCCTCCCACTGAGCTTGAGTGATTTTCCCCATTTTTGAGAACGCAACAAGATGCCCAGTTTGCAATGTCAGTCGATACAAGAAGAGCTACAATCAAGACTGTGTAAAAAAATTCCCGAAGAAAAATAAAAACAAGAAATCCACTATTGGACCTGAAAGTGACGATGACACTTTTGATGACATGGATGGGAAAAAGAAGTCAAAGAACCCAGCTTTGGTGATGTGGTATCTTCCTGTCACACCCGGTTTTAGGAGGCAAACCGAATGCAAACCATGTACGTGCCAGGATCAGTTATTCACGTACACAGCAGTTACATAATATGGACATCATCACACAGTGCTCAAAATAGTATTAAAAGGGAATAATAGTCGATTACATCGTACGTCTGAGACGTCCATATAGTTCTTACAATGAATCAAAGTGCGGAAAAGAAACGTAGATAAACGCGGCCTTCACAGGCAGCCGACTGGGGGTTGCCGCTAACCCACACCTAGAACTCGTCGTAGTCTTGGAACTCCTGGAAGTCTCCTTCCACAGCTTCATCTTCGCCTGAGCAGTGGTTGCAATGCTGACAACCTGGGGGGGGTTTGGTGTGTAGAGCAAGGGTGAGTACACATCAACATACTCAGCAAGTATCCTGTTTGGCTGTAGTGGACTAGCTTTATGTGGGGATAAGTCAAGCAGTTGCTTTTAGTTGGTCAGATTATTATTTACTAATAGAAAGCCAAGTTTTAGCATTAACCCAAGTTATTAACCCGATGTACCCTTTCCAAACGGAAAGAATACCACTTACCAGCACCATAGTCATAACCAAAACCATCGATTCTCATAGCCACCTGTACCACAATGTCTCTGATCAAGTACCACTAATCACTGGAGCTCCCTTGGCCACTCATAACCGCGAGCACGGCTGATATATCAGTTTTCAAACACTCTGCAGAGGTTGTGCACTTTACCCACAAGCCGTGATTCCCTCTTGCCTCGGGCCGATCAAACCCTTAAACACTACCAAGGTGAATAGGCAGGGTTTCACTACGTAGCTTTTACAAAGATTCCTCGGGGCTGTAGCCACCCGTTAGGTTTCCTAAATGCACCGCACTCCTCCCCAAGGGGCGAACCCAAACTTGGCAGAGCGAGCCACATACACCGAGCCCCATTGACGGCACGACGGCTAAGTGAACTACACCCCGGATCCTCTAATTATTCAGCTAAGGGCACCCCATTCCACCCTCATGGTTGCACTGTTTTCCCGGGCGGTCATCCATAGAACAGGTCCTTACGGAGAGGCACTCGAGAAACCGCTCGAGCCCCCTTGAAGACCACAAGTACAACATCATAATAAGAGAAAGGAAAACAGCGTATCATAGATAATCTCATCATGTTCATTGATTAGAGTTGAGCAATAGCATAAAGCTAAATAATAATAATAATAATCCAACCCAGATAGGTAAACAAGGACATGGATAACAAAAGCTAGTCAATCCTTAGGTATAAATGTGTAAAGCGGGAGGTGAATTAAAGAATGAATAGGACAGAGATAGGTCAAAGGACACTTGCCTCCACCAACCGACTGCTGCTCAGGGGCTTCTCCTACGAGCTCCTCGGGCTCTTCGACCGGATCGTTCTCTATGTGATTGCAAGCATACATACATTCATCCATTCAAATTGGGAAACAAACAGTACATCATACAAGGGAACAGATAAAGTGAATATGTATCAAGTATGACATTCGGTATCGCACTCATTATGGTTAGAAAGAAACGGGAAAAGGTCTCGCGGGAGGGGGGAGGTTAAAGCTTATGCACTAATGATTAGTTACAATTGGCTCTAACAAAAGAATTCAGTTATATGCACTAATGGAAACCTAGTCGTTTTTAGTTGATCAGACTGGATAAACAATTGGTTGTATGAACCTACTAGCGTAACGAAATTCTAAATTAAGTTTCCTATTTCAATAATATGAACAATGATTAACCTACCTAAAATAAAATAAGTAACAGTAATGAAAGACAATATAATAATATAAAAAAAATAAAAATAAAAAAGGGGGGGGCGGTTGAACCGGCCAGGGGGCGGTTGAACCGGCCTGGGGCAGGGGCGGGGGCGGCCGAGCCGGCGGCGCGCAGGGGCGGCTGGGCAGGGGCGGGCGGTTGGGCCAGGGCCGGGGCGGCCGAGGCCGGGCGGCCCCTGGGCAGGGCGCGCGGGGGCGGCCGAGCGGCGAGGGGAAAGGGGGAGGGGAGATGGGGGAGGGAGGAGAGGGGGAGGGGGATCTCACCGGGGACGGGCGGCTGAGCGGCGAGGCGACCGAGCGGCGGGGCGGCGGCTAGGGCAGGGGGCGGCGGCTGGGGTGGGGAAGAGAGAAAATGAGAGGGAGGGAGAGGGAGAGGGGTTTTGGGGAAAATAAAGGGAGGGGGGGGGCGGCATGGGCCAACTGGGCCCAAAGGGGGCGCGCGGGGGGGGCGACTGGGCCGGGCAGGGGCGGTCCACGACGCGGGAGAGAGAAAAAAGAGAGAGAGAAAGAAAAAGAAAAAAAAAGAAAAAAAAGGTTTTTCTCCCTTTCGAAATCCGATCTTTCTAAATGAATGCACTTACATCCCTAAGCAAATCAAAGTATGCATAGTTCGGCATGGTGCATCAAACAACATCAAGTAATTTTAGGGTTTTTCTTTACACGGGAATTCCAAGCCGAACTCCGTTATAACTTTGGAAAAGATCAAGGTTTAGCGAGGGAATGAGAAAAAGAAAAGGGTAACGCCTGAATTTGGTGAAAGAAAAGAAGAAAAAATTCTACCCCCAAATTCAGGGCGTTACAAAACTATCCCCCTTAAAAGAATCTCGCCCTCGAGATTCAGGGCTGGCTAGCAAAGAGCTCAGGGTATTTAGCCATCAGATCATCTTCACGCTCCCAGGTTGCTTCTTCCTCAGAGTGGTGATTCCATCTGACTTTGCACATTCTGATGGTCTTCCTTCGGGTGACTCGGTCTGCAACCTCAAGGATTTGCACTGGCTTCTCAACGTAGGTCAAGTCCTCCTGGACTTCAAGACCTTCCACTGGCAACTGCTCTTCTGGCACACGCAAGCACTTTTTCAACTGAGACACATGAAAGACATTATGCACAGCAGACAAATTCTCTGGCAAACTGAGCTGATAGGCCACTTCTCCACGTCTTGCAAGAATCTGATACGGACCAATGTAGCGGGGTGCTAGCTTGCCTTTCACTCCGAATCTTCTGACTCCTCTGATCGGTGACACTTTCAGATAGACAAAATCTCCGACTTCGAAATTCAGCTCTCTTCTTCTTGTGTCTGCATAGCTTCGCTGTCTTTATTGTGCTATCTTCAGATTCTCTCGAACCATCTTGATGTTTTCTTCGGCTTCAAGTAAAATGTCTGGCCCAAACACTTGCTTTTCTCCAGGCTGATCCCATTGCAACGGAGTTCTGCAACTCCTTCCATAGAGCGCCTGAAATGGTGACATCTTCAAACTGGCCTGGTAACTGTTGTTATAGGAAAACTCTGCATAGGGCAATCTCTTATCCCATCCGGACTGATCTTGCAACGCACAGGCTCTCAACATGTCTTCAAGAATTTGATTGGTCCTTTCGGTCTGGCCACCCGTCTGCGGGTGATAAGCTGAACTGAAATTCATATGCGTGCCCAAGGCTTCATGCAACTGCTGCCAGAAATGAGAGGTGAACTGCGTTCCTCTGTCTGACACTATCTTCTTTGGCACACCATGAAGACAAACGATCCGAGACATATACAATTCTGCCAATACGACACTGCTATAGTTGGTCTTGACAGGTATGAAGTGGGCTGACTTGGTCAAGCGGTCCACTACTACCCAAATGGAATCGTAGCCGGCTCGAGTGCGAGGCAATCCGACTATGAAATCCATACCGATTTCGTCCCATTTCCACTGAGGGATCTGCAACGGTTGCAACAATCCAGCAGGTCTCTGGTGCTCTGCCTTAATTCTTCGACAACTATCGCACATAGCCACATGCTCTGCGATTTCCCTCTTCATTCCGTACCACCAGAATTTCTTCTTCAGATCCTGATACATCTTCTCACTGCCAGGGTGAATCGAATAAGCTGTCTCATGAGCTTCCTTAAGGATCAACTCCCGAATGGACTGGACATTGGGAACACACAAGCGGTCTTTGAACCATATCACGCCTTCTGCATCTTCTCGAAAATCTTTGCCTCTGCCATCTAGAATCAGTCGCCGAATCTCACTGATCTTTTCATCATTCTTCTGCGCTTCTTTGATTTCGCGCTCCAGGGTAGGTTCCAACTCAACTGTGACTCCTCGCGAATTGTTCAGAAATCCGAGACTCAACCTGTCGAACTCCTTGGCCAACTCATAAGGCATCGGACGAGCGACCATCAGATTGACTTGACTCTTTCTGCTCAAAGCATCTGCCACTACGTTTGCTTTGCCTGGATGGTAATGAATCTCCAACTCATAATCTTTTATCAACTCTAACCATCTTCGTTGCCTCATGTTCAACTCTGACTGAGTGAATATGTACTTCAGACTCTTGTGATCTGTGTAAACATCACATTTCTGTCGATACAGATAGTGCCTCCATGTCTTCAGTGCGTGAACCACTGCTGCCAACTCTAGATCATGGATTGGGTAATTCTTCTCATGAACCTTCAACTGTCGGGACGAGTAAGCCACAACTCTTCCCTCTTGCATCAACACACATCCCAAACCTGTGTAACAAGCATCGCAATACACCGAAAAGGGCTTGTGCACATCAGGCAAGACTAGGACAGGCGCTGTAGTCAACTTCTCTTTCAGCGCTTCAAAGGCCTCTTGGCATTTCTGGGTCCACTTGAACTCAACCTTGTTGCCTAGCAACGCTGTCATCGGTTTCGCGATCTTCGAAAACCCTTCAATGAATCGCCGATAATATCCGGCCATTCCAATGAAACTCTTGATTCCTCGAGCATCTGTAGGCGCTTTCTAGTTCAGAATGTCTGCCACTTTCTTCGGATCAACAGCCAATCCTTCTTTGTTGATTATATGACCCAAGAACAGGACTTAATTGATCCAGAATTCACACTTGCTCAACTTTGCATACAACTGGTGCTCTCGCAATCTCTGCAATACCATCCTCAAATGTTCTGCGTGCTCTTCTTCGCTTTGAGAGTAAATCAGAATGTCATCAATGAATACCACCACAAACTTATCAAGGTAATCCATGAATACACTATTCATCAAGTTCATAAAGAACGCTGGCGCTTTGGTCAAACCAAAGGACATCACTGTGAACTCATACAAACCATACTTGGAAATGAATGCCGTCTTCGGAATATCCGAAGGTCGGATCCTGAGCTGATGATAACCTGACCTCAGATCAATCTTGGAGAACACACTGGCTCCTCTCAACTGGTCGAACAGATCTTCTATTCTGGGCAAGGGATACTTGTTCTTGATCGTGACTTCATTCAAAGCTCGGTAATCGATACACATTCTCTTGGTGCCATCTTTCTTCTCCACAAATAGGACAGGGGCGGCCCAAGGCGAGGTGCTTGGCCGAATGTAACCTTTCTCTGACAGCTCATCAATTTGCTCCTTAAGCTCAACCAACTCTGGTCTAGATATTCTGTAAGCTCTCTTAGAGATAGGGGCGGTTCCAGGAAGAAGCTCTATGGCAAACTCAACTTTCCGCTCTGGTGGCATACCCGGTAAGTCCTTTGGAAACACATCCGGGAACTCAGACACTACATTGATACTCTCAATTGGGTCTGCTTCACTGCTATCAACAGCTATCTGATAACAACTTCCTTTCTTTGGCTCAGGCGGGACTAACTCAGTCACCACTTCCTCTCCTAGTGGGGACACCAACTTTATTGTCCTTTTATCACAACTGATAACTGCCTGATACTTATCTAGCCAATTCATCCCTAGGATGACATCTATTCCCTGAGTACCCATTACTATAAGGTTGGCGGGAAACGCTATCCCCCTTATTTCCACACTTATATTCAAACAAATGCTATCGGCTCGAATTCTACCACCGGCTGAGTCAATTTGAATGGGGTTTGACATGGTAGTAATCGGAAGATTATGTGCTTCTACCCATGATGCAGTAATGAAAGAATGTGTTGCTCCAGTATCAAATAACACTTCTGCAATATGGGAGTCGACTGGGAACATACCTACTATCATGCCGGGGGTCTCCTGAACTGCTTCAGCCTCCAAGTGGTTCAGCCTTCCATGATTATAACGCGGCTGAGGGCGATTGCCTGCTCCAGACTGAGGCACATTCTGCTTTGCTGGAGCATTGGGACCTGACTGCTGCTGAGCTGCCTTCTTCGGACATTGCATCACCCAGTGGCCTTGCTCTCCACAGTGGAAACATGCTCTGTTTCCAACCTGAGCTGGTGCTGCCTGACTGCTCTGCTGATTTGCTGGGGCAGGAAGACGAGGTGCCTGCTGATTCTGCTTCTGAAACTGACCTCCTGACTGATTGCTCTGACGGTTCTGGTACTGGTGCTGAGGATACTGCCTTTGGAACTGCTGATGCTGCTGAGGTGGACGCTGGTTCTGCCTGAACTGCTGAGGTTGATTGCCTGAGAAACGAGGACGACTGCTGCTTCCAGGCTGGGGTCCACTGATCTTGCGCTTACGATCTTCCATCTCCTTACGCTTCCTCTCTGTCATGATTGCTCTGTCAATCAGGTGCTGGAATGTTGGGAAGGTGTGATTTATCAGTTGGTACTGCAGAGGGTCAATCAAGCCTCTCAGGAAACGGTACTGTCGCTTGGCGTCGGTGTTGACATCTTCAGGAGCATAACGAGACAGCTGCAGAAATCTGTCTCGGTATTCACTGACAGACAATGGCCCTTGCTTGAGAGCCAGGAACTCCTCCTTCACTGTCATCAGACCTGCAGGAACATGGTACTGACGAAAGCTTCCTCTGAACTCTTCCCAAGTCATGGCGTCAGGGTGGGCATGGGTGGCGAGATAAGACTCCCACCATGACTGGGCTGCTCCTCTCAACAGACGGGGACCATACAAGACTTTCTCCCTGTCATCGCACTGAGCGGTGTGCAACTCCCGCTCCACAGTGCGCAGCCAATCTTCAGCATCCATGGGTCAGAAGAATGAGCAACCGTCGGTGGATGACCTCTCATGAATTCAGCACGCTTGTCTCTAGGCATCTGAGGCATCTGAGGCTGAGGTGGGGCCTGCTGCTGTTGCTGCTGCTGCTGCTGAATGGCGGCCAAAGTCTGACCGATGGCTTGGACTGCCTGAGTCTGCATCAGAAACATCTGCTCGATGGACATCGGGGGTGGGGGCGGCAGGTGCTGCTGCTGGGGCACCTCATCCTGCGGAGCGGCTCGCTCCTGCTGAGCACGCCTTCCTCCTCTGCGCCTGTTCTCTGACATCTGCAGAATGCAACCACTCATCAGAACTGATCTGGCAAATCTTGCAGCATAAGAAAAGAGTATAGAATTCTCCAACAGCACTGAACAGATGAGCATCTTCACTGATCTCCAACACAGACCACACAGCTTCTCAGATAAAGAGGAAAGTAGAATAAAGGGTTTCCCAACTATATAACTATCTTCATTAACATAATAGGCAAACCAAAATGCAGGGGATACCCACACTCTGGTGACAATCATTACAAAGATCCAAACCAAACAAAGTTCATCATGACAAACATAAATGCACAGGATATAGCAAACTACCCTGTCTAACTAAGACTAACTAAAACTGAGACTAACGCTAAGACTGAAGCTTCTATGTATAAATATATTTCGTATTAATTACAAGATCCAACTCTAACGATCTATGGTTCTAGAGTTATCTTGGTCTTGCAGTCGGGATTGCCGTAAGACTGGGATCCACGCCGAGGTGAACGGTACAGATGCTGAGTCCCGAAGGGAGCGGGGGAACCATCCTCCAGGTGACGATGTTCCGCGCGCTCAGCCCGCAGCTGGGCGATCTCAGCACGAGCCCTACTCAGCTCGTCCAGTGCATGGTCCAGCTCCGTGTTTAGCACGGCGGCTAGGTTGACTGTGCTGCTCAACCTAGGATTGCCCTCACCGACAGGTGAGACAATCACGCCTCCTGTGCTGCCAGATGGACGGCGGGGGTAATACTTCAGGTCAAGACCGTCAGCTACCCCACCGAAAACCGAGCAGTAGTGCGAAAGCGCACGCCGTGCAGCATCTTGCATGGCTGCCTCAGCTGAGTCCCGTTCAGAGATAGAATAGTGCTCTGAGCAGGCCTCTGCACCCTGGAGACTGTTCTCCGGACGGCGCACCAAGCAAGTTGCCTCCCAGCGGTCCGGGTAGACCCCGCGACTATGCTGGTAGACCACACAGCGATACTCGACGGACCAAGTATGCCGGTCAAATGCCCGACGTAGCAGGGTGTCGAGCGCATCATGGAAGTGACACCCGCGAGCAGCGTCGCGAGTGATGGAACGGGCAAACCATCCTTCCAGCTCATGGTTAGTAGAGAGGTCGGTGCCGTGGCTCGAGCTGTCGTCGCCACCTTCGTCGTCTGGATCTCCTCCAGCAGCTACTCCAGAAGCTGGGACGCCCAGTGGTGGTGCAGGGGGCGCCTCCAGGGGAAGCTTAGGGGAGCAGCTCCTCACAGACTCTATCTCCTGGTGGAGCGAGAAAGAAGAGCCCTGCTGCTCCTGTCGTCGACGCTCCTGCTCCTCATGCAGGCGGTGGTGCAGTCTCTCCAAGTGGCTGGACTGTCCGGCCATAGGACGGCGAAGCGGACGCTCAGCAAGGCGGGAGGGTAAGAAGGGGATGACGGACTTACGTGCAGTGTGTCTAAGTCGAGCCATCTATAAAAGATATCGCAAGCAAAAGGGTGAGAACAGAATTAATATGACCAGCAAATAATGAATCATAAGTAAATGAAGGATTAGAATAAAACATGATTTTCAGCAAGGTATAGTATATAGTAGAACATAGGTTTGGTCGGTATGACCAACTTTTGAAGGGATATCAATGTCAAGGAAGGGACAGAGGTCTATAGTCCTTAGAACGACCATTCTACTCTAGGTTAGCGGTCCTACAGTCAGCACGGCTTTGATACCACTTATGTCACACCCGGTTTTAGGAGGCAAACCGAATGCAAACCATGTACGTGCCAGGATCAGTTATTCACGTACACAGCAGTTACATAATATGGACATCATCACACAGTGCTCAAAATAGTATTAAAAGGGAATAATAGTCGATTACATCGTACGTCTGAGACGTCCATATAGTTCTTACAATGAATCAAAGTGCGGAAAAGAAACGTAGATAAACGCGGCCTTCACAGGCAGCCGACTGGGGGTTGCCGCTAACCCACACCTAGAACTCGTCGTAGTCTTGGAACTCCTAGAAGTCTCCTTCCACAGCTTCATCTTCGCCTGAGTAGTGGTTGCAATGCTGACAACCTGGGGGGGGGGTTTGGTGTGTAGAGCAAGGGTGAGTACACATCAACATACTCAGCAAGTATCCTGTTTGGCTGTAGTGGACTAGCTTTATGTGGGGATAAGTCAAGCAGTTGCTTTTAGTTGGTCAGATTATTATTTACTAATAGAAAGCCAAGTTTTAGCATTAACCCAAGTTATTAACCCGATGTACCCTTTCCAAACGGAAAGAATACCACTTACCAGCACCATAGTCATAACCAAAACCATCGATTCTCATAGCCACCTGTACCACAATGTCTCTGATCAAGTACCACTAATCACTGGAGCTCCATTGGCCGCTCATAACCGCGAGCACGGCTGATATATCAGTTTTCAAACACTCTGCAGAGGTTGTGCACTTTACCCACAAGCCGTGATTCCCTCTTGCCTCGGGCCGATCAAACCCTTAAACACTACCAAGGTGAATAGGCAGGGTTTCACTATGTAGCTTTTACAAAGATTCCTCGGGGCTGTAGCCACCCGTTAGGTTTCCTAAATGCACCGCACTCCTCCCCAAGGGGCGAACCCAAACTTGGCAGAGCGAGCCGCATACACCGAGCCCCATTGACGGCACGACGGCTAAGTGAACTACACCCCGGATCCTCTAATTATTCAGCTAAGGGCACACATTCCACCCTCATGGTTGCACTGTTTTCCCGGGCGGTCATCCATAGAACAGGTCCTTACGGAGAGGCACTCGAGAAACCGCTCGAGCCCCCTTGAAGACCACAAGTACAACATCATAATAAGAGAAAGGAAAACAGCGTATCATAGATAATCTCATCATGTTCATTGATTAGAGTTGAGCAATAGCATAAAGCTAAATAATAATAATAATAATCCAACCCAGATAGGTAAACAAGGACATGGATAACAAAAGCTAGTCAATCCTTAGGTATAAATGTGTAAAGCGGGAGGTGAATTAAAGAATGAATAGGACAGAGATAGGTCAAAGGACACTTGCCTCCACCAACCGACTGCTGCTCAGGGGCTTCTCCTGCGAGCTCCTCGGGCTCTTCGACCGGATCGTTCTCTATGCGATTGCAAGCATACATACATTCATCCATTCAAATTGGGAAACAAACAGTACATCATACAAGGGAACAGATAAAGTGAATATGTATCAAGTATGACATTCGGTATCGCACTCATTATGGTTAGAAAGAAACGGGAAAAGGTCTCGCGGGAGGGGGGGGGGGGTTAAAGCTTATGCACTAATGATTAGTTACAATTGGCTCTAACAAAAGAATTCAGTTATATGCACTAATGGAAACCTAGTCGTTTTTAGTTGATCAGACTGGATAAACAATTGGTTGTATGAACCTACTAGCGTAACGAAATTCTAAATTAAGTTTCCTATTTCAATAATATGAACAATGATTAACCTACCTAAAATAAAATAAGTAACAGTAATGAAAGACAATATAATAATATAAAAAAAATAAAAATAAAAAAGGGGGGGGGCGGTTGAACCGGCCAGGGGGCGGTTGAACCGGCCTGGGGCAGGGGCGGGGGCGGCCGAGCCGGCGGCGCGCAGGGGCGGCTGGGCAGGGGCGGGCGGTTGGGCCAGGGCCGGGGCGGCCGAGGCCGGGCGGCCCCTGGGCAGGGCGCGCGGGGGCGGCCGAGCGGCGAGGGGAAAGGGGGAGGGGAGATGGGGGAGGGAGGAGAGGGGGAGGGGGATCTCACCGGGGACGGGCGGCTGAGCGGCGAGGCGACCGAGCGGCGGGGCGGCGGCTAGGGCAGGGGGCGGCGGCTGGGGTGGGGAAGAGAGAAAATGAGAGGGAGGGAGAGGGAGAGGGGTTTTGGGGAAAATAAAGGGAGGGGGGGGCGGCATGGGCCAACTGGGCCCAAAGGGGGCGCGCGGGGGGGCGACTGGGCCGGGCAGGGGCGGTCCACGACGCGGGAGAGAGAAAAAAGAGAGAGAGAAAGAAAAAGAAAAAAAAAGAAAAAAAAGGTTTTTCTCCCTTTCGAAATCCGATCTTTCTAAATGAATGCACTTACATCCCTAAGCAAATCAAAGTATGCATAGTTCGGCATGGTGCATCAAACAACATCAAGTAATTTTAGGGTTTTTCTTTACACGGGAATTCCAAGCCGAACTCCGTTATAACTTTGGAAAAGATCAAGGTTTAGCGAGGGAATGAGAAAAAGAAAAGGGTAACGCCTGAATTTGGTGAAAGAAAAGAAGAAAAAATTCTACCCCCAAATTCAGGGCGTTACACTTCCAGTAATTGATCGCTTAAAACGTTTGTTCTCAAACCCTAGGGAGGCTGAGCTTATGCGTTGGCATGCTGAAAATCGCAAGCAGAATAACAAACAGATTCGACACCCTGCTGATGCATCACAATGGAAAAATTTCGATCTTATGTATCCTGAGTTTGCCAAAGAAACCAGAAATGTAAGATTTGCTTTGGGTACAGACGGAATGAATCCATTTGGTGAAAAAAGAAGTGTACATAGCACCTGGCCCGTGACTTTAACGATGTACAACCTTCCATCATGGCTGTGTCACAAAAGAAAGTATATTATGTTGACTATTCTTATTCAAGGTCTGAAATCAGCTGGTGTTGATATTGATGTGTTCCTAGAACCTCTTATGGAAGATATGACAAAGCTCTGGAATGAAGGAGTTAGAATATGGGATGAGTATTGCCGTGAGTATTTCAACTTAAGAGCAATTATATTTGTTACCATCCATGATTCTCCCGGTGGCGCCACACTATCAGGGCAAAAGACTAAAGGAAAGAATGGTTGTGTAGTGTGCGTCGATGGAACTGCTTCCATGTACCTTAAATCATCCAAGAAGTTGGTGTTCATGGGACACAGACGGTTCTTGATGAAGCAGCATAAGTACCGAAAGATGAAAGAGGAATTTAACAATCAACTGGAAAGTGAAGGTGCACCAAAGCCTTATAGTGGGAAACTTGTTTTTGAAATTGTAAAGAACATTCATGTTGTATTCGGAAAGGGAAAAAACAAAGGAGAAAAGAGAAAGAGAACTGACCCTTCAACTTACACAACTTTCAAGAAGCAATCAATATTTTTCAAGTACCTCCCATACTGGAAGGATATGGAAATTTGCCACAGCATTGATTTGATGCATGTAACAAAAAATGTTTTTGACAGCATCATTGGAACCTTGCTGGGCATGCCGAGTAAGACAAAAGACGGACTTAAATCACGCAATGATCTAGTAGATCTTCAAATCAGACCGGAACTTCATCCAGTGGATAGTGGCAAAGGGAAGCCTTACCTCCCCCCAGCTAGCTACAACTTGTCAGTTGAGGAGAGAACAAAGATTTGCAAATGTTTGTGTGGGGTCAAAGTGCCCACAGGTTTCTCATCCAATATCAGCAGACTAGTCAGGATGAAGGACTTGTCTCTATTTGGCTACAACTCTCATGACTGCCATGTGATGATGACGGTGTTCCTCCCAATTGCGGTAAGAGCCCTCGAAACAGAGCATGTCAAAGTTGTCATCACACGCTTGTGTTACTTTTTCAATGCGGTTTCACAAAAAGTAATAGCTTTAGAAGACTTGGACTATCTAAAGGCATACATCATCGAGACTATGTGCAAGCTTGAAATGTGTTTTCCTCCATCATTTTTTGATATGCAAGTACACCTAATCATACATCTCGTGGATCAGATAAAAATATTAGGGCCACTATATTTACATCATATGTTTTAGTTGGAGCGATACCTGGGAGTATTAAAAGGTTATGTGCGAAATTGCGCTCACCCAGAGGGTTCAATCATGGAGGGATACACTACAGAAGAAGTGATTGAGAGATGTATAGATTACATCAGTGACAGAACAATGATAGGTGTGCCTGTACCTAAACATGAGGGTAAACTATGTGGGAGAGGGAGAATGGGCAAGAAAACTTTTCGCGTTGAGGATTACAAGCTAGTACATTGTGCTCATGGTAGTGTACTACAACATCTCACGATAGCCGAGCCTTACATAGAGGAACACCTGAATGAGCTTCGTAAAGAAAATCAGAACCGCACAGAGGACTGGATCATGAGGGAGCACAAACATCGTTTCAGCGAATGGTTAATGGACAAAAACATCCCATTCGGAGACTCTTCGGATGAGAAAACAATGAAGAATTTGGCTTCTGGGCCATCGTGTTTTGTGACATCATGGCAAGCATATGACATCAATGGGTACACATTCTACACTAAATCAAAAGACATGAAAAGTGTTGCACAAAATAGCGGTGTTCGTATCGATGCTTTTGACCTACATGGACAGAAGACCACATATTTTGGATTCATAGAGGAAATATGGGAACTTGATTATGGCCCAAGCATGAAAATACCCTTATTTAAGTGCCAATGGGTACAACATCCCGTGGGGGTGATAGTGGATAACTACGGACTCACACTGGTAGACTTAAAGAAAGTAGGATATAAAGATGACCCGTGGGTTCTCGCCGAATGTGTTGCACAAGTGTTCTATGTACTCGATCCAGCAGATGAGAAGATGCATGTAGTTATTTCTGGAAAGCAAAAAATTGTTGGAGTTGAGAATGTGGGAGACCAAGATGAGGAATACAATAAGTATGAAGAGATGTTCGTCTTTAACGGTCCAGAGAGAATCAAGCGTGTGGAAATGAAAATTGATAAGAACTTAAAGCCATACATGCGGAAAAATGGTAGTTCATGAAAAATTGTATGAATCAAATTGTATTTGTTATCATGTATGATCGACTATGAATTGTGGTTGCCAATTAATTTAAAATCTCTCTAATTATCTATGTGTGCTATTATAATTCATTTAAATTGTATTTGCATATTATTGTTAAAAATTAAATATTAATTCATTTAAATTGTATTTGCATATTTCTGTTAAAAATTAAAATTATTTTCATATTTAAATTGTATTTTTCATATTTTTACAATCACAGACGGTTTTGTCTTAGGGTCCGCTTGTGAAAATGATAGAGCACCACAGGCGGTTCTAAACAAAAACCGCTTGTGATACTATTACATCACAGGCGTACTGAACCGCCTGGGACATCACAGGCGGTTTTCTAACCGAACCGCCTGTGATGTAAAAATCCTACCGCTTGTATAGAGCCAAATTGTACTAGTGCACGTCGGGTCTCCTGATCAAGATTCGCCCTGCCCGAATAGCCTTGTCCATGGCTATGTCGCGCTGGGCTCTGAGAGTAACAGAAGTTTCTTCGGCAACCTTGGCAGCCAGTCGAGCAGTTTCTAACTCCTGGACAATGGATTTCTTGGAAGCCCGGAGTTCTTTGATGGTAGCGTCCTTCGCTGATATCAGCTGCTTGAGCCGGGTCACTTCATCCGTGGATTCCTGCAGCTTACAGCGTTGATTGTCCAATTCTTCCATAGTAAAGCGGTGACTCCTCTCCAAGATGGTCAGCGAGTTGCTAGAATCACGATACAATCTGTCAAGACTGTCACGAGAAGCAGCAAGGATACGTTTTTCTTCCTGCAAGCAAAAGACAACTACCTCAAAAACCAAGCAAGTAATAGGAGCACAACAAGGCAAAGCACAGTTTCATAAGTCACCTTTTCAGAATTGAGCTGAGCGTGAAGAGAAGAACTCAGTGCATTGGCATCATCCAAGGCAGCCGAGACCTGAGTAAGTTCGGTCTGACTTTGAGAGTATTTTTCCTCGAAGTCAGCACACCGCTGGACCAATTCAGCCTGATCTCGGGAATGTTTCTCCTCAAGAGTGGAGATCTGCCGAGTCATACCTAGCAAGAGACAATCAAACAAGAAGGGGTCAGAATGTAAAGCAGTCTACAGTGAAGGCAAAAAAAAAAGACTAACCAACGTTGGTTGCCTCCAATTCGGAGACGCGATGTTGAAGTAACACTGGATTCAACATGCAAGAGACGAAGCTACTTCTGGGACAGAAGCACCCTGTAACCTCAGCTGGCTAGCCATCCCATCCACCAAAGCCTGATGAGGAGAACAGATGAGTGTAATGGCAGCAGTTCATGCAATGTAAAAATCAAGCTAAAATACATCACAGTACCTGGAGGTTGGAAAAGAACGAAGGGATTCCCAAATCAGGAGGGATCAATTGATAACTGGGCGTAAGGCCGCTACCCGAAGCAGCTTGCAACAAACCAGCAGGAATCAACTCGGTACCATCAACAGAGCCCAACACTCGGTCAACAGGAACGCTGTCCTCTAAAGCGACTCCCTGGTCCAAGGTTTGTGCTACCACCATACAGCCAGAGTGTGGAGGCGATCCTGCATGAACGTCCATAGAAGTACAGGAGGGAGACCCCGCTCGGACACCCTCGGGGGCTGGGTCACAGTTTGCACTGCCCACTTGAGCCGGATCATCCCCGGCAGCACCCTCGGGGGCTGGGCAGTGGCTTACACTTCCCACCCGAGCCAAGCCATCCCCGGCGGCATCCTCGGGGGCTGGGCATGTGTCAACACCATCCTTGGGGTCCGAGTTCTCTGCAGTAGCCACCTCTAAGGTTGACGGGCCCTCAGCTACTTCCATAGGACCAGGACGATCCAAGCCAGTCTCCCGACCCTCGAGATCGCGCTCTAAGGTCGATGAGGCATGGGATGACCTCAACCCAGCATCAAGCACATCAGCGCAGACCTCCATCACACCATCATCCACTGGCTCCGATAACAAGTCCTCTGGAACCATATCTTCAAGGGTCTGATCAAAGTTGGCCAGGGACAGTTCTTGCAAACCAATGAGAGCAGACAAAGCAGGAGAGGGAACTCCACTACTTTCACCGTTGGCGATGAACTGCCGACTATTTTTCCGAGTCAAAGGAACTTCATCTTCCTCCTCCTCGTCGTCCACATTGGCAACACAAGCAGCACACCCATTGGGATCAGCAACAGATGGAGCACACCCATTGGGATCAGCAACAGATGGAGCACACACATTGGGATCAGCAGCGGATTGGGTACACCCATTGGGATCAGCATCAGTAAATTCAGTCATAGGCACTTCTTCAGCAGTAGGAACCGAGGTACCAGCGTCCCGATCCAAACTGGATACTCGCCGGAGGCGTCTTCTTTTCTTCTTCTGTTCATCAGCAGAAGGATCAGGCTGATTGGCTCGGGAAGGGCGCCTCGGGCGAGTACTGGCAGGTTTCTGAGTATCCAAAGTTATATCAGCCTCTGGGAGGGGCGCCACTACCAGTGCCCCAGCAGGAGCAGCATCAGAAGAATCCTCAGCCAGCAAATCAAGCATAGCGCTTATCTCTGCATCACTAGGGTTCAGGGGCACCTCAAAATGGACCTGCCGTTCATCATCAGGAATCTCCCCAAGCGAGGCAACCAAGGCACTAACTTCTTCAGCAGAGGGTCGCACTCTGAGGCCCAAACTGCCATCAGTGACAGGTGGATTCGACACAAAAAGGGTGAAGGCTTTGGGAGGAGGCAGGTTCCAGGCCGAGTATGCCACTGGAGCACCAACATTTGGCACTTTGCCTCTGAGGATCATCTCATGTCGGCTCACCAAGTCTGCAGAGGGAATTCTTCTGTTGGTAACCCGAGTTGAGTCGGCTAGGCCTCGATACAGATAAGCTGGGTATGCCCTGTCCTTCAACGGCTGAATATTCTTGAAGACAAAGTCAGTAACCACAGCTTCAGCAGTCAGACCTCTCTCTTTCAGTAGTCCAACTTCAGCTAGCAACGCACCTGCCTCAGCTACCTCCTGATCTGTGGGAGACTCGGTTCAGCTAGGAGTGCGAACATCCGGCTGTCTTCCCGACCGAGGGGGGAGAGAGTTCCCATAATTCTCAACTATGAACCACTCCAAGCGCCATCCCTTGATACTGTCTTTGAGAGGGATCTCGAGATACTCAGTCTTCCTCCCGCGGCGCATCTCCAAGCTGGCACCCCCAACCAACTGATGTTGTCCCCCGGCCATCCTAGGGCGACAGTGATACAAGTACTTCCACAGACCGAAATGTGGCAGCACGCCAAGAAAGGCTTCGCATAAATGAACAAAAATGGAGATTTGCAGGATGGAATTGGGATTCAGATGGGTCAAGTTAAGATGGTAGAAATCAAGGAGGCCGCGGAAAAAGGGAGAAATGGGAAGGCCAAGGCCACGGAGAAGGAAAGGGGCATAAACAACGGACTCATGGGTATCCTCAGTTGGAACAGTAAACCCATGGCAAATCCGCCAAGAACAGAGTTCCCGCGGAGGAAGAACCCCGATGGACACGAGATGGAGGAGTTCGGGCTCAGAGATGACGGACATGTGGTTACCTGCGAAAGGCAATTGGCTGTTGGGGTCGATTGGAGGAAACACCACAGCAGACGAACTCGAGGCTTTCCTCTTGGGCGCCATCTCGATTCTACCGGCGAGCAGAGTAGGAGGCGAATTGCAGAGCGGATTTGGAAGCAAGAAAGCAAGAACTAGGGCATGGAAAGCAGAGGCGGCTAAAAGCGCACCACTTATGGGATATACCCGAGCCAGATACCGTTTCAAAAAGTGCCCAGTCAGCACCCGGCGGTTATTTCCAAAACACCGCCGTGCCACGTGGTCACCCGGCAGTTATTTCCAGAACACCGATGCGCCACCTCATCACTCGGCTATCATCCTCAAAGTGGCCCGCGCGGCCTGCTATCACTTGGTGTTACCTCTAAAACGCTGACGTCGCCCTCCAGTCACTCGGCGTTGCCTCTAAAACGCTGATATCGTATTCAGTCACTCGGCGTTACCTCTAAAACGCTGACGTCGCCCCCCAGTCACTCGGCGTCACCTCTAAAACGCTGATATCGTAATCAGTCACTCGGCGTTACCTCTAGAACACTGACGTCGCCCCCCCAGTCACTCGGCGTTACCTCTAAAACGCTGATATCGTGTTCAGTCGCTCGGCATTACCTCTAAAATGCTGACGTCATCCTCAAGTCGCTCGGCGTTACCTCTAAAACGCTGACGTCGCCCTCTGACATCGTCTCAAGTCGCTCGGCAGTTGACTCTAAAACTCCGACATCATGTTCAGTCACTCGGCAGTTACCTCTAAAGCGCCGACACCATCTACAAGTTACTCGGCAGCTATTTCTAAAAGCATCAGTTTGATGCCCGAGTTATTCACTTACTGTTTCAAAGGAATCAGCTTCACAAATGAGCAGGACAATCATCAAGAAGAAACCAACATCATTCCTTCATTAAAGGGAAGATAACATACTTACAAATCAACTCTTTATGAGTTGATACTTCCCTACTACTACTACATTACATTACTGCTACTACTACTACACTACGCTATACTACTCTACACTACTAAATACTACTACATTATTCTAACTATACTATACTAATATCTAAAAGACCAGTGGCATCTAGCCACTGGCCCTGTTGCTGCCGCCACCGCTGCCGCCCCTGGTGCTGCCCCTGCTGCTGCCGCCCCGGTTGCTGTCCCTGCTGCCGCCGCCGTCACCGTCCTTGCTGCCACCGCCGCCGCCCTTGCCGCTGCCGTCACCGTCGCCACCGCCGCCGTCGTCGTCGTCGTCGTCGTCGTCCTCGTCCTCGCCGCCGCCGTCCCATTCCTCCTCATCTGAGGAGTACTCCGACTCATCCGAGCCCTCGAGCCCGGAGCGCTCGACGGCACGGATGTACGTCCAGACCTCCGCCGCGAGCCCCTGGGAGTCGTCTGAGTCGTCAGACGACTCACTTAGGGGGACGGGAGCCAGAGAACCCTCAGACTCAGAGGAGAACTCCTCTTCTGAGTACTCCGAGTCACCAAAATCCTCCGATGGAGGAGTTGGCTCACGCTTGCGTTTGTTGTTTTTGCCCATGGTGGAAGCGAAAGGGAGGGAAAAAAGACAAGCAACAGAGAACAGCAAGAGATGTGAAAAAGCCGGAGAGACAACGACGTTATTTATAGAAGGAGAATGCAACCGCTCACCTCCAACCACGATCACTAAACAGTCGCAAAGCATTCAATAAGCACTTCAACCCGTCTGAAGACGCGTCAGGCGGCTGACGCCGTTTCACGCAACACAACACCCATTGGGACTCCAGTCAACAGCGCGGAGGATATGATTACACTCGCCGTCACATCACATTACTACTCAGAAGCAGCCGGCTAAAACACTCAGCGTACCAAGCCGTCCCTTGCCCACACCCATTGGGGGGGGATGCCCACGAATTATCAGTATATTTTTCAAAACGGTCACATCTGTGCAGGGCACGCAGTGAATACCTCAAGACAAAAATGAGATATCAGTAAGGATCAGAGGAAAGCCAAATATAGCCAGCGAAGTACAAAATATGGCCGACAGAAGCGACGTGAAGACTAGACAGAGAACGTCCATCAAATGTCTTTTCAGTCACAGAACAAATAAATTGCACTACCTAGCAAGATATGGATGGATTGCGAACTCGGCTGCTAAAGACAAAATATAGGCTGACCTCTGAAGCATAATATTGATGACATAATGCTGACCTCCAAAGCATAACGCGGGTAGCATCAGGCCGATTTTTACAAGCAGAGAGGATAATCTTCAGCAAAAGACACAAAAGGAAGACCTTCGAATGGATTATCCTCAAAAATCCACTCGAAGGTCGGGGGCTACACCCATTGGGTGCACCTCTGGTGCACCCCATGGATTATCATTCCAAGCCAAGATAGAGCCGACTTCTAAGGCATGGGACAAGATTAAAAACAAGGCCAGCCCTCAACCAAAACGCAGGAGTAAAAATGGAAATAATTTCTGGTGAAGACCTTCGAGTAGATTATTTTCTAAAAATCTACTCGAAGCTCGGGGGCTACACCCATTGGGTGCACCTCCGGTGCACCCAATGAAGCTCAGGTTCCTACAAAACAAAATGCCGACCTCTAAGGCACAAACACAAAACAAAGCTTCGGTTTACGAGTGATCAAAGCAGGAGGAGACAGTAAGAAGTCGTTTTCTTCAAATCGCCTGCAAGCTGGACCTGGGATCTTTGGGTTGATTACCTCTAAATTAACCCAAAGATCGGGGGCTTGTGGGGGACAGATATCCCCCGGGTCCACTAAAAGAGTAAAAGACCTCACGAAAGGCCCAAGGGCCCAATAAATCGTAAGGTCATTCTTTCGTGGGCCTGGGGAGGAGCAACCAGCAAAGCAGATCGGCATGGGGCCGGATTGGTGCAAACCCGGATGGCCCACAACACCGAGCGAGCGACCACAACAGAGATCCGACTTTCCCGCGCTGAAGCCCCCATGCAACAGAGCCATGCGAGGATAAGTCGGCAGAACTATAGGGAGATAAACTCAAACAGTTCACTATCTTTTAGCTACACATTGTTATCATATCCACGTGTATTGCCCCACGGTCGAGTATATAAGGCCTAGGGGCACCCCTTCAGAACGATCGAACTATTACTTAGCCATCCACTCCAACTCTCTGCGTTCTCAATTCGGAGAGCTCTCTTGTAACCTCATTCACCAAGCACACTCACCAGGACGTAGGGTGTTACGCGTCTCTAAGCGGCCCGAACCTGTAAACATTGTCCACTGTCCCTCGTGCATCTGGCACGAACCATTTTGCTACAGTCGTCAACACCGTCCTACTCCTAAAAACACCTTGAGGGGCAACCCCGGGTGTGCGGTCGGACCCAAAACACCGACAGCCATCACATCAAAACTGACGCTCTTCGGCTACAGCTTCGTCGTCCATTCTTATCACCTTCGTGCTACATCTTTACCCTATTATATGAGAAACCCTTCAACCCGAAGCCAAAGCCCCCCTGTAATGATCCATATCATACTGAAAACATATGGTTAGTTACGTTGAGGACCTTCGGAGGAAGAAGGCCCCCAACAGCAAATAAACAATATAGAATGTGAAAACTGGATTTTGTCTAAGTGTTGCTATCTCTACCGCAAATACTATCTTTCAACCTAAATAATCTAACTACAAATACAAGATTGAAACTGAAATACTTAATATAAATGCGAAAGGTAAAGAGCAAGGTAGAGATACAAACTCTCGTGGATGATGTCAGTATTTTTAACGAGGTATCCGGAACCACGCAAGGTTCCGATTAATCCTCGTTGGTGCCCCTACGCAAAGGGTAGCCCACGTGAGGGTCAAGTACCTCAGTCGAGTAACTCCGTAGAGAGCCGCGGGCCTTCTCCACGCGCAAGTGTTGCTCCGCTTCCGACTCCTCTCGGACACTCCCCGCCGTCTCCACTATCGAGCTTTTGGTCGAAATGCCACGGGCCTCATTCCCTCCGGTACACGGTGGCGGCCGTGACACAAACTCAGTTGTCACGGTCTCGCAAGACTCTCGCCCCACTCTGTACAAATACAACGGCTCATGCAAGAGCCAAGGGGTTGTGTGGTTTTTTAAATGCACTCAACTAACTAGGATTCACCTAGAGCAAGCGCTAATGCGGTCTAACTAACCTAAGCACTTCGCAAATCACCTACGCTAATCACCGAGTGATTCTATTAAGCACTTGGGTGTTTGAGCACTTGGAAATGTCTACACTATGCCTTGGTATGTTGCTTGGACTCCCACACTTCCAAATGGTCAGTTGGGGGTATTTATAGCTTCCCCCTACAATTATAGCCGTTGGACAGAAACAACAGCTTTCTGTCGACAGGCGCACCAGACAGTACGGTGCACACTGGACATGCACTGTTCACTATCCGGTGCCCTACCACGGTAGCCACCCATTACGGTCTATAGCAGGCGACTGTTGGATCCGACCATTACCTAAACTGTCTAGTGCACACCGAATAGTCTGGTGCTACAGCCCAAGTTGAACGAAAGTGAGATTATATACTCATTATCACCTTCGTCCAAGGACTATTATCTTCAAGAGAAGATAATGCTTCGAAAGATGAAGGTCCTTAACGTTTAATATCGTGTTGCTTTGTTTTTAATTCACATAAAATGAAAACAAGTAATCAACATTGGCGCCCACCTCCGGTGAACTCACTTCCACAACAATGACCAAAATCAGCCATCAAGCTTCTTCACCGACAATGACGAAGCTCGTATTCCCAATCACAGGTGGTTCATGCTTCGAGCCAGCCAACAAGAAGCAAAAGAAGGAAGCCCAGTGAAGGGTACAACATGTTGCAGTGCAGGGGCCCTATGTCAAATCCAAATGGTCTCATGTTCCAATCACTTTCTCTCAAGAGGACCTTCAGCTCAAAGACTACCCACACAAATATGCCATGGTTATATCTTGTCATAAAAGGATTCTTGGTCCATAATGTTTTATTGGATACATGCAGTGCAGCGGATATCATCTTTGTTAAAGCTTTTAGACAAATGCAAGAGCAAGAAGATAAGATAAATGATGCAACACATCCTCTATGTGGCTTTGGAGAGAAATAGATAGCAACACTCAGCAAGATAACAATGCCAATCACCTTCGGTTACATACACAACACTAGAACTGAGCAAGTTGTATTTGACATAGTGGACATGGAATACCCTTATAATGCAATCATTGGAAGGGGAACATTGAATGCCTTTGAAGCTGTGTTACACCCAGCATACTTGTGCATGAAAATACCATAAAATCAGGGTCCAATCTCTGTACAAGGAAGTCAAGAGGTTGCGAGAAGAGCTGAAGGAAACTAGATAGACTCCAAGGCTATTCACAATATAGACAAAGTTGAAGCACACCAGCAACAGAAGCACGTAAGGGATAAGGCAGCTTCGACAAATCAGCCAAAATCCATACTCTTATGTGAAGATATATCTAATCAAAAGGTGATGTTCGGACCTTAGTTGACCGAAGAACAAGAAAATAATCTAACAAAGTTCTTATTCAACAACAAAGATGTCTTTGCTTGGTTAGCCAATGACCTATGTGGTGTCAACAGAAGTACCATTGAACATTTTCTTAATGTAGATCCCACCATTAGGCCAAGGAACCAGAAGCCTCGAAAAATGTCAGAGGATAAAGTCAAAGGAGCAAGAAACAAAGTCAAAAGACTTCTCAGTGCTGGGGTAATCAGAGAAGTCACTTACCAAGAATGGCTCGCTAACATTGTAATGGTAAAAAAGGCAAATAGAAAATGGAGGATGTTTATTGACTTCACAAATCTCAACAAGGCACGCTCGAAGGATGAGTTTCCCTTGCTAAGGATAGACTCCCTCATAGATGCAGCGGCCAGTTCGGAGCTCATGAACCTGCTAGATTGTTATTCAGGATATCACCAGACATGGATGAAGAAAGAAGATGATCCCAAGACAAGCTTCATAACCCCCTAGTGGTACATACTGCTACCTTCGGATGCATGAGGGTCTCAAGAATGCTGGAGGAAGCTTCAATAGGATGACTTCAAGGTGTTGAGTACCCAAATTGGCAGGAATGTTCTGACCTATGTTGATGACATTATAGTGAGAAGTACGAAGCAGGAAAATCATATTGCAGACTTGAAAGAAACATTTGCCAACTTCACAAAGGTAGGACTCAAGTTAAATCCAGAAAAATGCATCTTTGGGAAGAAGAAGGGGAAATTCCTTGGTTGCCTTGTATCAACTAAAGAAATTGAGGCCAATCCAAGCAAGATAGAAGAAGTACTTCAGATGGAACCATCATAGTCCAGGAAGGGTGCCTAGAGGTTGACAGGGAGGCTTGCATCACTGAATAGATTCATATCAAGGTCTACAGAAAGAAATATGCCATTCTTCGAAGTGTAAGTCAGCCGAAGTATTTCAATGGGGACCAGCTCAGCAAAAAGCCTTCGAAGATCTGAAACAATATCTTATACAACTGACAACCCAGTCTCCACCTTCGCTTGGAGCCTCACTCCTCCTGTACATAGTTGCCTCTCATTATGTTGTCAGTGCGGCACTAGTACAAGAAAGGCAAGAGGGCCAGATGAAGAAGCAAATGCCAACTTACTTTGTCTCAGAGGTCTTAAGTCCGCCTAAGAAGAACTACACGGAATTGGAGAAGGTACTATATGCTATATTAATGGCCTATAGAAAGCTTTAGCATTATTTTCAATCTCGTCACATAATTGTACCTTCATCACAACCCCTAAAAAACATCATAAGAAACAAAGAAGCCACAGGTAGGGTTGAAAAGTGAGTTGTAGAGCTTAATGAGTTCACCATTGACTTCGTTCATTGGTCTTCAATGCAGTCTCAGGCGTTAGCAGATTTCACTGCTAATTGGATGACAAGTGCTCACGACGAAGAGCGGATGGTAGATAAAGAAGTATAAACAGTATTTTGTGACGGGTCTTGGGGAACCTTTGGCGCAGGTGCTGCAGCAGTTTTGTGCTCACCATCAAAAATAAAGACATCTTATGCAGCCAGACTAGACTTCCAGTGCACAAATAACATTGTAGAGTATGAAGCGGTATTGCTATGGCTTCGGAAACTCAAAGCCATGGGAATAAGAAGGGCAATATTGAAGTCTAATTCTCGCAAGTGATCATGGGGCATGTCAACAAGAGCAACAAAGCAAGAGGCCCAAGCCAGAAAAATATCTCGATACAGTCTGAAGGATAGAAGCCTCCTTCGAAGGATTCTCAGTAAAAAACATTCCAAGAGGAGATAAAGAACAAGCAGATTTGCTAGCCAAGTGAGCAGCACAAGGGCTGCCGCTTCCCCCAAAAGTCTTTTTCGAAACTGTTAAGGCACCTTCGGTTGACCTTATAGAAAGAGATGTATTTACAATGTCACCCACACATAGTGAGGATTGGAGAACAGAAATTATGTGTTTCCTTCAGGGCAATTACCCTTCGGATGATGAAGCTTATATCAAAAGAATGCAGGCTAGGACAAGATCATACATGATAATATAAGCGGAATTGCTTAAGCAAGGAGTCTGTTCACCATTGCTGAAATGTTTATCTAGAATCGAAGGTCAAGAGCCGATGAGAGAAATTCACTCAGGGATGTGTGGTCCTCACATTGGATCCAGGCCACTCTTGGGCATGGTTTTTAGGGAAGGATTCTACTGGGTAAAAGTTGTTTCGGATGCATCAGACTTGGTACATAAATGTGACAATTGCCAAAGATGCGCCAGAGACCAAAAGCAGCCTTCATCTCTAACACAACTAATTCAGCCTACTTGGCCATTATAGAGATGGGAATGGATTTGTTGGGACCATACCACTAGAATGGATTTATAGAGACGGGAAACTTAAGATACGTTGTGGTGGCGGTCGAGTATTTCTCCAAATGGATCGAAGCTAAACCATTGGCTACAATAACATCGGCCACGATTCAGAAGTTTTTCTGGCAAAATATTATATGTCGCTTCAGAGTGCCAAAGGCTATCGCAGTGGACAACCGAGCGCAATTTGACTCCAAGGCTTTTAGGACCTTCTATGATCAAATTGGAACAAATATACATCCGGGCAGCAGTAAGGCATCCAGAATCTAATGGCTTAGTGGAACGAGTAAATGATGTCATCCTTATAGGGATAATGGGGTCAATCTTCAATCTGCCGAAGGGCAAGTATCCAGATGAGTTGGTAAAAGTGGTATGGAATCACAACATTTCAGTTTCAAGATCAATAGGCTTCACCCCATTCAAGCTATTGTTTGGGGACGAAGCAATAACTCCAGAAGAGGCAAAAACAGGGTCAATACGAACCTTAGCTGTTGGGGACTTGTTCTCAAATGCTATGAGTTAAGAACAAGGCAACACAAAATGTTAATGGTCAAAGACCTTCGTCTTTCGAAGCATTATCTCCCTTAGGATATAATGATCTTCAGACAAAGGTTATGAAGGACATACCTTCATCATCTCAGTATGAAATAATGGAAGTACAAACATAAGGAACATGGAAAATAACATGAACAATCACATTAAATCATCGATTATTTATATTCTCATTATTTAATCATGGACAAATATTAATAAAAGTAAATTACATTTGTACCTTTGGCTTGACAGAAGGTAGGAACCCAAATGCGACGTGCGAGTGAATACAAGTCAGCGTGAACAGTACAGGATTACTGTTCACCTATTTATAGGCACGGGACGCAGCTCGGTCGAAATTACATTTATGTCCTTGATAACAAATTATAAACATGATACAAATTATCAGGGACTGAACGGTCTTTTCCTCTTTAAGTCGGTGCCGCCCTTCGTCTCAAGGCGCGTCATTATGCCGAAGCTCTCTGGGTTGTAGCTTCGGCATATACCTTCGTGTTATATCTGCTTGCATATCATCCTACCGAAGGTGTTTTTGCTTAGATGACCTTCTGTGCAGAAGAAGGACCCCAACAGTAGCCCCTTCACGGTGCTAGATCGTTTTTCGTAACGAGCTCGATCCACGAAAAATCTCAAAGGCTTCGGAATGCCGAAGGTCCGAAAAACACCTTCCCTGAGATCGTTGCCGAGAAACGATTAAAATACTCCAGGCATCAGGTGGTCCACCGTTCAGCGAATGCAGACGACCTGGCGGTTCTCCTTCTGAGTACTAAGTGGTCCACCATTCAGCGAGTACAGGCGGTTTGACGATTCACCTTCCCACCTGCACTACTATATAAACAGACGGGTTGGTGCAGAGTTACCACAGCATTCATTGCCATTGCACTGTTGTGCTGTTAAAAAATTTAATCATATCCAAAGCTTTTTAACTGCACTCTCAAGCAAGCACTTCATCATTTAGAGTTAACTTCATCAGAAGGGTGAGCTTCGTCAAAACCGCACAAGAACAATCAATCTTCGTTAAAACCGTGAAAAATCCATCAAATGGCTAGAGTGCGCTCGACTACAAGGGTATCACATGAGGGAGAAGAAACCGAAGTTACTGAGACAGCACCAATTTCCAAAGTCATGAAACAATCAGGTTTAGTTGTGACAGAGGGAACCACTGATGAAGGTACACATGCTGCCGAAGCTGAACAGGCTGATATTGAAGAAGAAAATGTTGATGAAGATGAGGAAGATTATAGCATTTTGATTCCATCAAAACCCAGCCATCTAGATTTTGAGAAATCTACTGTGTCTTAAGCTGACATGCCCATGATGATGAAGCTTGGCTACTTTGGGGAAGCTGAAAGGAAACTTGTCCGATTTGCCGGAGAAGAAACCACACCAGCGCCGAAGGATGATGAAGTAGTGGTTTTCAAGAGTTTTTTCAGAGCAGGCCTGCGACTCCCTTTAAACGAGATGATAGGGGAAGTCAAATTTCGAAATATATCTTCATCAGCTGACCCCTAACGCCATTGTTAGGCTTAGTGTCTTCATCTAGGCCCTCCGAAGCCAAGGGATGAGCCCAGATGTCGAAGCATTCTGCCGAGTGCAGGAGTTGCACTACCAAACAAAGGCTAGGGCAGACGGTCTTCATGAAAATTTTGGTTGCTACAATTTCACGTATAGCAAGGATACGAAGGCTCGAGTTCTCAGTTACCGCACCAAATGGCCAACTGGCTGGAAAGGTGAATGGTTTTATATCAAGGATGATGAAAATAAGAGGGGGAAACTGATGACGATGGTCATGTGCCCTCTGACCTTAAACTTCGGAATGACCAGGCCCCTGTGTAACATGCAGCTAGGGTCAGCATGCCAACTGGCCGAGGTGGAATTCACGGTGGTGGCTAAACAAATCGGCACCAGGGACTTGGTGCAGGAATACCTAGCCAACCGGACGTATCCAACGTCAAGTGACTGGGTGATGCCAAAGATGAATGGAACAAAAAAGAAATATGAACTTGTTCAATTACCTTATCGCTTTAAATTTGAAAAACAGTTCAAGGAACCTTGCCAAGAATGGCTGGAAATGATTGAAACTATATGTAATGAAATTTTGGGGAACTATACCAAAAAAGAAGACCAATTAATGACAGCAGCCTTCGGCACCCGGCCAAAACAAAGGTTAAACCGGGTAATGGATGCTCTAAAATTTGAATATCCTGATTATGAGCAGCTCAACAAAGTTGCCGAAGGGGCAAAAAGGAAAAGGATTGTTAGCATTCTGAGCAGACAAGCTGCTAGAATGGTGAAGGAGGATGAGAAGATTTTAAAGAAGAGAAAATCCACTCGTGAGCCAAAGGTGGCAGTTTTGAAGAAAAGAAAAGTTGTAACTCCAGAGCCGAAGGTGACCGAGATAGAAGAGGAGACTCCTTCAACACCTCCTGCTGCCGAAGTGGCAGAAATTTTAAAGGTAATGACTGAATCTCTACCTACCAAGTTGCTAAGTCCTCTGGGACCAGAACTGACGAAGCTTTTACAGAAGAAGGACAAACCTTCGGCTACAAAAAAGGTGGTCGGGCAGAAAAAGCGAAGGATCGATACTGTAATGGAAGCCATTGAACGGACGCCACCATAGGCCTCGACCACAGCCGAAGCAAATATTTCTACCAAAGCCACAGCAGCCACCGAAGCTGCCAACTTGGAGAGCACAATATCTGGAATTGATAAATTGCTATTGGATATGCCTACAGAAGAAACAGCTGCAGCTGTAGAAAAGGTCATGGCCCTAGTGACTGACAAAGGAGAGAAAATTGCCGATGCTGCTTCGGAGGAAAGAGACTTCGACCTTCGGAACCTGGTCAGGCAAGAACTATCTGAGGCCGAAAAGAAGGAGCTATAGGAATATGACATTTCCTGTGGTTACCAGCTAGAAGCCATGCTCTTTGGTGGGATCGATGAAGAGGCCTTAGGATGCGTTCGCGACCGCACCGGGGCAAAGATAATCGACACTCTATCGAAGAGTGTCGGTTTTCCGAAGCTTGAAGCTGATATTAGCAGCTACCGACGACAACATATCGTCGGCAATTTGTTATATTCCAACTTCAAGGTGAAATTCTTGTGATGAAGCAAAATTTTTCTTTTTTATTTTTGCGATGAAGCAAATTTGCTGATGTAGGTTTATTTCTACAGAGTATGTTGCTAAGCAAAGCACTGCAAATGCAGGAAGACCTCGAAGATAAAAAAAATGAAATTATAATCGAGGGTTTAGAAAACAAAATTAAAGAATATGAAGCTTCTCTTGAGAACAAAGATTTCCTGCTCCAAGCAATGGAGGGTTCCCTTGCAGAAGTGCAAGCCGAAAATACTAGATTAAACGGGGAACTTCTCCAAAAATCAGAGAGCTTCGAACAAGAGAGAAAAAACATGCAGATAAAATACAAAGCTGAAGCTGTCGAAAATACGAAACTACAACAATCTTTGAAAGACCTTCGAAACATGTGTTTGGGTTTTGGCAGCCGCTGCGTACATGTGGCAGAACCGCTCGAATTATTCCAGCTTAAGTGCCTAAGTCACGCCCCAGGGGCCGCAACACACTTAAATCAGAATAACCCGTCAGTCCCTCAGATCTAGTCTGATAGAGCCACTTAACCAGGATCAAATTCCACAATCTCACTCGAATGTGAGTCACAGAAGAAATACAATAAAACAGGAAACCTCAAATTAAGTACTGAATTATTACATAGATCGGAGTTTTTTGAGTAGCAAATAAGAGTTCACGAAATAAAATGCAGCGGATAATCGATGTCGTCGGTATCGAGGAATTGGGCAAGGCCTAGCCCACTACTTCACGTGCTCCTCTCCTGCCGGAGCAACATCCCACTCGACCGTCCAACCCGGTGGCAGGGTGGTAGGCCAAGTCACACCATCAACCATATCCTGAATCGTACCTGCAAAAATTATGCCACAAGCAAGGCTGAGTATACTAATACTCAGCTAGACTTACCCGGTGTGAGGAATCTACTCCTCTACCTCTAGACTATGCAGCTGTTTGGCTGAGGTGTTTGGTTTGCCAAAAGCACTAGCTATTTTTAAAATCAATTCTTAGCTTTTCAAATTCTAGTATTATTATTTTAGCTATGTTTGCTCCTTCTAAGCATATATGGTAACAAGCATTTAGTTCAATCAACAAATTGTCTCATGTAACCTCATTTCACTTCTTACTCGATGTAGTACAAGGCGTCAAGCAGTCTCATTAGCTGCAAGAAGCAGACGATTTAAATTGAGTTTTATCCTTGCAAGGTAAACCTAAACACACGACATGTCAGGGCACTCCGTCCCCACACATGTCAACCGTCCCCATCGATTCCCCGTTCGCGTCCAGGCCTCACCGCCTTGGCATACAATGCTCCACTGACCTCGGCTGCCGCCGTGCAGTGACCGCACTTGTACCCACCATAACTAGCATGGGAGACCCAGTCTCAGGTCATGTGAGGGATAAAGTCCACGCCCGGCTTCACTCAGGTACTAGGTTTACCGGTTACCATATTTCCCGACATGTGCTTAGTACGTTCAAAAGCTTGACTCAGGTATCCACACATTAACTTAATTCCTTTTTCCCGTCTAATGGACAAGGCATCCTCCCTGGATCCAAGTCCATAGACTAACATAGATCCCGTTATCAAGATGAATACAATCAATTCCTGACCTCACGCGAGTGCTAGAAAAATCACTCGACTTCTACCGAGATCCTGATTAGCAAAGCACCTACTCGACCTAGCATACTAGTATTCATCTCAAAAAGGAATCCTAAGTTCATGCAACTAGAGGTTTCAAGCAACTCCTACACTTAAGTGCATATTACAACCCTACAAACATTAAGTGTAGTAAAGTAGCATATAATAATACGGTTATGCATATAAACCGGGGCTTGCCTTCAAAAGCTGGGGCTGTGGGGAGATCCTCGATAGCAGCCTCGGGAGCTTGCTCCTGGTCCTCCTCTTGGACAATTCCTTGCTCGGGGATGAGCACGTACTCTCCATCGGCAAGATTACAATCTAATGAATGCAATGCGTAAGATATATGCATGATATGATATGTGCTTTAGTAATTTAAACTTTTGATGGTGTATGATCTACTTGAGTTAGATAGAGCTAAATCTTGCTTATACGAGATTTTTGGTGGTATACTTGGTAATTTGGATCAAACTTAGCTAAGTTAAGTGGTAGGTTTGTTTTTGGGATTCCACTGAATTCTTTTTAAGGTCTTTAGTGAGAATTGCCAAGAATTCAAGTTGGACTTATTTGAGTGAGGTTTATCTTTCCTCTTTTTCCCTTGATCTTCTTTAGGGTTTTAGGGTGGATTTGAACTACAAGTCACCTTAATAAATTTCCAAAAATTCTGTAAAAATTACAGTGGCTTATTAATGGTGTATAATTTTCTGTCGCAAAATGTAAGGTTCTAGAAGTGAATAGTTTTCTCTGGACAAAATTGCCAAATTTTAGGGCAGAAGGGGTGATTTGAACTACAACTATCATTCAATTGTAGGTAATTCTCTAGGACTTATTTTTGCTGGCATTTAGATGCTATAACATGACTTGGTACAAATTTCTAGCCATTAATACCTATTAGTTGTTTTACTAGGATTTTCTAAAGTTTCTAGCAAAAGGGGTGCTTTCTACTACCACTATATTTGAAAAATATCAAACAACAGATTTCTAATTTTTCCTAGCTTCTTCTTTGCGCAAGAGCAATCATTATAAAGTTTGGCATCTTTTTGCTTAAAGGAAGGGGTGGTATGCATTAATTGGATTAAATAGCCTTTTTCATAAAATATTGGCAATAGGTATTATTTTGCATCTTTTCAATGGGTTTGTATTTTTCTCTGGTGGCTTATCTCATTGTTGATCTAGCAAAATTTTATTTGCCCATTATTGCATTATTTTGGGTTACTCATGATTTATTTGGAATATGACTCATTATCATATTATATTTATTTACCCTACTTAAAATGATGGGCTTGGGTGTTTATTATTTTTGCAGTGGGGTTTTGGTGGTTACAAGTCCACTGGATTTTTATTATCAATTTTGGGTTTGGTTTTATAATTCTAATAATTGATTTCTAGTTGGAATAATGCTAAATAAAACATTTCACTTTGAATCTGATCTGGACTAGAGGTTCTTTATTTTTCCTAGGTTCTTGGTTACATAGGCAAACTAGGAAAAATTAATTTCATCCACTGGTCATTAATTTCTAAGGCCTTTCTGATTTTCCTAAGGTTTGGGCAAAAATGGCTTTTAATAGATATCTCCACTAAATTTTTCAATACTGGGGTTCTCACTATTTTTAAACAGTGTTTAAATGGGGTTTGAACATCTACAAATTTTCTTAGGTTTAGCACAGAAGCATAACTAATTTTCCTTAATTAAACAAGGTTTGGTCAGTTTCTGTATTTAATTTTAAACTCTAAAAATTAGAACAGAAAGCATAAGGTTCAGTATTTTTAATTGATAGTCCATAATATTTAGAATCCAACAAAATTGGTTTGACAATTTTTGATTAAGTATTTCTTAAGTTATGAATTTCCTAAGTTCTCTATTTATTAAAAAGAATAAACAGAAATGATTAAATGGAAACTACTTTGCAACTAGGTCCCTGACGGGTGTTTTCAAGTTTCCTTACAGACTAGTCCCTGGGCTACTATTCAATTGAGTCACTGACATCTCAGAAAACCCCCTGGATTCTTCTAATCCTAACCCGAGGTCCTTCCCCCAATTTAAACAGTACCCGCGGCGGAAGAAAGGGCGGAGGGGCTTACCGGCGGCGAGACTGCTCCGGTGAGGTGATCGAGGGTGTAGGGGAGGTCCTGAGGGTCACGGCGATGTGCGGGTCGCCGTCGGGGATGGTCGGAGTCGGCCGGTCCGCGTGTGCTGGCGGGGGAGCTTGTCGGCGGCGAGGAGTCCGACCTATCCAGGGCACAATTGACCGATTGAACGGGTCAGAGAGCTTCACTGGGTGCTAGGGAAGACATGGTTGCAAGGAATTTGACAATGGCTTACCGGAGAGCTCGGTCCACGCGCGGGGGCGGGCGACCGAAGTCCGGCGATGGTAATCTCGGGCTTCCAGTGAAGTTCTGCCGGGTCCGAGGACTTGGAAAGCTTCACGAGCCAATGGCGAAGCTAACCGAAGCGCTGGCGCGACTTGGACGTTACTGGAGAGAGCTGGCCACGGCGGCTGAGGCTCTGAAAGCTTGGCGGGCGGTGGCGAGGCGTGCTCGTGGCAATTTCCGGTGAACTCTGACTTGGGCAAGACTTGAGAGCACGCGGGGATGAATGGCCGAGGCTTGGGGCGGCTTTATAGGCACGGCGCGGTGCACGGGCGGCCGTGGACCGGCGAGCGCGCGCGGGCGTGCACTGGGAGGCGCGGGTGCGCGAACGGGCGTGAACCGGAGGTGTCAGCCACGGTCGAACACGTGTGCCCGTTGCCTCTGCCCAAGTTCTAGCGCTGATTGAGAGCAAATCTTCACGAATTTGGGCAAGATCGCTGTGAAGGATTTGTTCACCTGACCTTGCTTTGTCTTTTGTGTATGGACGTCGCGCGGTTTTAGGCTAGGGACAGGGAGTTCTAGCGTCACCAATGTGCCAGTGTTAGAATGTCTAGTCCCGAGGTCAAACTGCGCCAAAACCGTGTCAAATGAATTTGGTTTGAGTTCAAACTTTTCCAGGGTGTGTTCAAGGGAATTTGGCACAACTTTGATATTTGGATCTCCTGGTTTTGAGTTTCGAAAAACAGAGAACACAGTTGATCCTTGGAAAGAGGTCTGAAATTCAGAAATTCAGAAATCTGAATTTCTCCAAGGGTTCATGGTTCAAGGGCTGATTTGGGAATTTTAAAAAAACAAATGGCCAAACTCTCTTACTATGATTTGTTAGTTATTTGATGAACTAAAACTTTGTAATTTGGTCATATCTAAAATTTGCATTTTCCCCCATGACTTCTTTCAATTACCCTTTATGATTAACTTGGCTTACTTAGGATTTATTAGGGTTTGAGAGTCTTTCTCTCTCAAGGTTCATGACAAGATTAAGGAGAGTTTAAGAAGATTCATTATAAACCTTTGCTCTAAATTTTCTTTTGATGTTCAACCCTTTACTAAATTTACATGTGATAATAGGTTGGGGTTAGCTTAGGGAAGAACCCTAGGTGACACTGGGGTGTCACAGTCTTCCCCCCTTAAGGGAATCTCGTCCCGAGATTCGGGTCAGAGTCCTCCCGGGGTGAAGCGAAGGGTGAGACTTATAGGAAATGGGTGCTCTTATTATTAGGGCAATCTGCTCTTCGAATGTCATTCTCTTTGCAACTTCAGAAGGAAGTCCTTTTTAAATTTTGTTCCATGATTACTTCATTCTGATTTAAGATCATATTTCTGAATTTTAGATTCGAAGGGCAGGAGGAGGGGTTGGGTGTGATTACATACCAATTTCCTTAGGTAGGCAATCGGGGAAGTTGGATCGCAAGAATTCCTCAGTCTCCCAAGTAGCCTCTTCCTCTGAGTGATTACTCCATTGGACCTTATACATCTTGATCGATTTAGCCCGAGTTGATCTTTCTTTGCAATCTAGAATCTTGGAAGGGTACTCTTGGTACGATAGATCTGGCTCTATCTCCAATTCTGGCTCTGCTATGATCTCAGTCGGCAATCGAACACACTTCTTCAGCTGAGATACATGGAACACACTGTGAATGGCACACATTTTTGAAGGTAACTTGAGTTTATATGCCACGGGTCCACAGGCTTCTATGATCTCATAAGGTCCAACGTAACGAGGGGCTAGCTTGCCTTTGATTCCAAACCTCTGCATTCCCTTGGTGGGTGATACCTTGAGGTACACGAAATCTCCCACCTTGAACTGGAGAGGTTTCCTTCTTTTATCATGGTAACTCTTCTGCCTGGCCTGAGCAGCTTCTAGATTTTTCCTGATTAGTTTGACCTTCCTTTCGGCTTCAGTCACTAAGTCAGGTCCGAAAACTTCTCTTTCTCCAGGTTGAGACCAATTGAGTGGTGTCCTACACCTTCCTCCATAGAGGGCTTCAAAAGGTGTCATCCTTAGGCTGGATTGATAACTGTTGTTATAAGCAAACTCTGCCAAGGAGAGGTGCTTATCCCAGTTCTTGCCACAATCGATTGCACAAGCTCTCAGCATATCCTCCAGAATTTGGTTTACCCTTTCAGTCTGACCATTAGTCTGTGGGTGGTAAGCTGAACTTCTGATTAGCTTGGTTCCCAAAGACTCCTGCAGTTGTTCCCAAAATCTGGCAACAAATTGGGCTCCTCGGTCAGAAACAATGGTCCGAGGTAATCCGTGCAAACACACGATCCGGTCAATGTACAACTCTGCATACTTTTGAGCCTTATCAGTGGTGTGCACAGGGAGAAAATGTGCCACTTTCATCAGTTGATCCACAACAACCCAAATAGAATCATGACGTCGAGAGGTGTTGGGCAGACCCACGATGAAATCCATGCAGATGTCGTCCCATTTCCACGAAGGTATAGATAGGGGTTGCAAAGCTCCAGCTGATTTTAAGTGGCTTGCCTTTATCCTCTGACAGGTGTCACATTCTGATACATATTGGGCTATCTCCCTCTTCATTCTGGTCCACCAATACAAAGGCTTCAGATCATGGTACATTTTGGTGCTTCCCGGATGCATAGAGAATTTGGAGAGATGAGCCTCGTCCAAGATTTTCTTCTTGAGGTCCTTGTTTTTAGGAATCACCAATCTGCTTTTGAACCATAATACACCCTTTTCATCTTGGCGGAAACATTTATACTTCTCAACCTTCTGATGGAGATTCTCCTTGATAATCTGCACTCCCTTGTCACTGAGCTGGGCCATGATGATCTGGTCTTGCAAAGCTGGCTCGACAGAAATGTGAGACAAAGCACCAGAAGGAATCACTTAAATTTGCATCTTGCTCAACTCATCACACAAGGTGTTGATGCGAGAATCCATCATAATACAATTGCATTGCAACTTCTGACTCAAGGCATCTGCTGTAACACCCCAGGTGTTACCATGGCTAGAGCACATCTTGGCACTAAGGACTGTGAATTATATGGGGTAAAGGCTTAGGGCAACACATAAGAACTTTGGAGATCATGTGCTAATCAAGTTACCAATGACCTAAAAGCATTACTCTAATCCTTGCACACTTACTACCTTGGATAAGAGGGGAGAAGAACCCTAGACCTCTCCTAAACCCTATCTCCCAAAACCCTAGGTAAGAGGGGAAAGAGAGTGATCAAGTGTGCAAAGCATGAGTAATTTTTACCCAAACCTTAACTAACCTTATAACCATCAATTAGGGGGGGAAATGTTGCAAAAAGACCCCTTGAGAAACCCCAATTCAAATCTCCAAGTGGAGAGAGAGCTAGAACTCCCTATTTCCCCCTAAGTCAAATTCTAACCCTAATCCAAAGACCAACCGTGTTCACCTTGAAGATGGCACCAAAACCACTTAGGTTCTATACCAAAAATGTGGTACACCACCTAAGGCACCCCCTGGAAAAAGTGGAAACCGAGACTTGGACGTTTGATAGGATTTGGCATCAGTTTTGTCGCGAGGTGGGCAGTGAGACAAGCCAGATTTGGCGCCCTTCTATCTCCTGATCTAGGGCGTATCCTCCATTGGAACTCACACATGTGAGATAGCCCTAGGTGCCAGGAAGAGGTCTGCGCCGGATTCATGGCAAGATTCGCACGTTTGCGATCTCTGGAGACGTTTGAACAATGGAAGAAACACACCTCCACGTGTTCGACGCTTCCTGCCGCGCCAGAGCACGCTCGCGCGCGCCCCCGCATGCCCAGCGCCGCGCCCGAGCCAAGCCAGCGCCATGGCCCGCGCCCGCGCCTATAAAACCCTCCCAGACTTCGACTGTACTCTTCCGCGCACCCTCAAACCTCACCGGAGTCTAGCTCGCCGCCGTTTGCCCGTGCGCAGCGTGTCCGCGGCCGCCCAATCCCTCTGTCACCGTAGACCGGCCAGTAGAGCCATTCCCAACTCCGTCCAGCCCTCGGAGAAGACTGTGCACACCTCCGTGAAGCTCCCCGAGCGAGGAATCGGAGTTTGCTTCGCCGGAGAGGCCAGTCCCCGCTCGCCGGAGCTCTCAACCCCGCCGGAGTACGTGGACCGGGTAATCCACTCAACCATCCTTCGATTCCTTGTGCACACGGTCGCTACGTTACCCCGTGAAGCTCACCGTGCCTTCGGATTGAACCAGTTCGCCGTGGTTTGGCCGGTACACTCGTCGCCGACGAGGACAACCGCCTGCGTGCGTGGACCGGGCGATTCCGGCCATCCCCGACGTCAAGCCGTACCTCGACGTGACCGCCAGAGCCTCCCCGAGCCAACCCCAACCTTCGCCGGACCTCCCTCGCCGCTGGTAAGCCGCGCCACCCTTTTCTTTCCCGCGGTTACTGTTTGCATAAGGGGAGGGACTGCGGGTGAGAGGGAGAGAAGGTCAGGGGGTTTTGTGAAATGTCAGAGACACAGGGGAATAGTGGAGCGAGGGTAGATTTGTGAAGGTTGATTTAGTTTAAACCCAGGGACCTCGGTGTAAACTGTTTTTTCCAGAAAACCTTTATTAAATCTGTTTTTAATTTGAACAGAAACTTTGAAAATCCATAACTTCTGTTTAGTTCATCCAAATTTGGTCAAACCAATTTTGTCAGACTCTAAATAATGCAACCTACTTAAGAAAAATATGAAACCCCCTATGTACTATAGAGAACTTTAAAGCTCTGATTTAATTATAGTTTTGACCAAAAGCTCAATAATAGGGCCAAAATTAGTTGCACTATTTGACTGGGGTTAGAAAAATTTTGAGAAGTTTGTATCTACCTACTAACCCAGATAAAAATGTTAAACCTCTCTGTCCACTCCATTAAGTTAGTTTTTACCCCTTATTCTATAATATGCTTAAGGATAAGAAAAATAGAAAATGTAATTTAAATAATGAACCAGAGAGTACCTCTATTTTTGTTAGGATACTTATTTAATGTAGTTCACTGGAAAAATATATCATACCCTGGTTTAGTATAAAATAGGTAGGACACCTTTTATTTTAATAAAACAAGTGAAACTTAGAAAAACTCTACAAAAATAACCCCAAGGTAAAAACACCCCCACCCTTGGGATAACTAATGTTTTATTAATGAGAACTTAGGAAAAATATGAAATCTGTTGTTTGACATTTTTTAAATAATAATGTAGCAGAAAGTGCCTTTTTGACATTAAGCTTAAGAAAATCATAACTAAATAACCACCCCTTAGTTTTCTGTGATTTTTAGCACAGAAGCCTATTGTTACTATTGGATGCCAGCAAAAATAACCTTTAGGACAAAACCTACCCCTAACTAAGAGATGTAGTGTAAAGTGGCCCATTTTGCATAACTCTTGTTATTTTTGTTTAAAGCCTAACCTTTGTACTTTGAGCCTCAAATTCTTAAAACAAGCTAGAATAGCAAATGACAACCCACTGTAATTTTTACAGAATTATTGGGAATTATTAAAACACTGTCGTAGTTCAAACCTACACTAGAAACCCTAAATGGAAATTAAAGCAAGGAAAATGAATAATGCAAATCAATGTCATCCTAAAACCTTGTAATCTGTCCACTGAATTATATCAAGACAATACCCATCCACTATGTTATCTTCACTAAAAACCCAAGCCTAAAGAGTAATAAGCCTAACCCACTGGAAGCCCCGCATGATTAAGAAACCCTAAGATACTTCTTAACTTAGTTCTCTTTAGCATAATGTTATTAAATCCTGCATAATCATGACATACATGTTCATTGCATTTCGATAGACTGTTACCTTGCTGACGGAGAGTACATCCTCGTGCCGGAGCAAGGAGCTGCTCAGGAGGTAGCCCGGATCCAGCACCCGAGCCTGCACCAGAGGACCTGTCTGCCACTGCTTTGGAAGGCAAGCCCCAGTTTTATGCATAACCTGTTATTTATGCTATTTTACTTCACTTAATGATTGTAGGATTGATTGTGCACTTAGGTGTAGGAATTGTTTGAAACCCTAGTTGCATGATCTCAGGAATCCTTTTGAGATGAATACTAGTATGATAGGTCGAGTAGTTGCTTTATTAAGTAGGATCTCGGTAGAAGACGAGTGATTTTTCTAGCACTCTCGCGAGGTCAGGACATTGATTGTACCCACTTTCATATCGTACTGGTGTTGGGTGTGGGCAACAATCCATGGGGATTGGTTGTTCACGGGATAAAAATTGGAATAAGGATTAAGGTGTGGTACCGTGAGTCAAGCGTTTGAACGTACTAAGCACATGCCGAGAAATATGGTAAATCGGTAAGCCTAGTACCTGAGTGAACCTGGCAGTGGACATATCCCCTCACGCGACCTGAGACGAGGTCTCCCATTCCGGTTATGGTGGGTACAAGTGCGGTCACTGCACGACGGCTAGTCGGGGTCAGTGAGGCATTGTACGCCAAGGTGGTGAGCCCTGATCTGCTGATAGGGAATCGATGGGGACGGTTGATGTGTGTGGGGACGGAGTGCCCCTGCATGTCGTGTGTTTAGGTTTACCTTGCAAGGATAAAAACTCGATTCGAATCGTCTGCTTCTCGCAGCTAATGAGACTGCTTGATCCATGCTGCTACATTGAGTAACAAGTGGAATTGTGCTGAGATGATACAAGATGTTGATTGCTAAAAATGTTTGCTACTATGTATGAATAGATAGAACATGTTTAGCCTTAAGAGAGTCACACTTAATTTTGATAAAGTTAAAAACTTGATTTAGAAACTCAGCTAGTGCTTTTGGCAACCAAACCCCACAGCCAAACAGCTGCATGTCTAGAGGTAGAGGAGTAGACTCCTCACACCGGGTAAGTCTAACTGAGTATTAGTATACTCAGCCTTGCTTGTGGCATAATTTTTACAGGTTCCCTGGAGGAAATGGTTGCTGGAGTGACTTGGCCGTCCATCTTGCCACCGGGTTGGACTGTCGAGTGGGACCCTGCCTCGGCTGAGGAGGAGCATGAGGAGTGATGGGACAGGCTTCCCCATCTCTCTATTTATTTACCGTTAGTTTATTTCCGCTGCACTTCGAACAATGATGGTTACTTTTGCAAAAACTCCGATGGTGATGATGGTGATGTAATACTTTAATACTCTGACATGTATGGTTTTATGCTTTATTGTATTTGCTCTGTGACTCACCTTCGAGTGAGATTGTGGTACCTGATCCTGTCAGTGGCCGTGTCGGACTAGATCCGAGGGATTGACGGGTTATTCCCATTTAAGTGTGGTCTAGCCTCTAAGGCGGGGCTTAGGCACTTAAGTTGGAATAATTCGGGCAGTTCCGCCACAGCTGGTATCGGAGCTTGTACCACCACAGAGGAATCAATAAAACATGAATACCATCCTTTTCCAAAGTAAAACTTGATATAAACAATGTTGGATAGATAGTAGGACGAGCAGGATAGACCTAGGACGTGAAGCCTTAGGATGATAGAAGGGTAGCTAGGTGGCTAAGTAACTAGGCCCTACAGGCCACTTTTACAGGATGGGAGTTCTTCCCTATTCCTTTTATCTTGTTGTGAGGTCGTTCAGGACGAGCATGCATGCATTCTTAATTAAGCAAATGGATAACTGAGTAAAGGACTTAAAAACAAGATAACAACCAACTAGGTTCACAGTGCCTTTTCATTTAACTAGAGAAAGGCTGGGTTTTATTTTTTCCTTGTTCTTTTTATAATTCTTTTTCTTTTACTTACGCTTCACCTTACACAGATGACTTCCCACGGATCCTCCGATGACGGAAATGCACTGACCCACACTGACGGACTGGCACGAGAGGGCTTTCCCCGCATTTTGTGGGAGGTACTTCAGGGGGCCGGATACGCGACACCCCCTCAGTACGTGGTGCAGCAGTTCGAGAAGCACCGAGTGCCCCGCTGTAGGGTGAGGATGACCTTGGAGCCTCATCCCCTGCAGCCAGGCTGGCGCTCTTTGGACTCCGAGTCTTTCGGATACCGAGTGGAGGACATGATCGAGGCGATCGCTCTGCATGGATTGACTACTTTCTGTGGGTTTCATCCTTTGGAGCTGGCTACCCACCCCATCGGCTTGTTCCCCGCTGAGAGGGAGGACAACCCAATGTGGAAGGATCGGGTGGAGCATGCCAAGGATATCTAGGCCATCTACCCGGGACAGACCGCGCACTTGACCGTACGATGCATGAATGCGCTGTACCGTCTGCAAGTAATGCGCGGTGAGGCGATGTCCCATCTGATGGCACTGCTGGAGGAAACAAAGATTACGTTGGACAACAGAGAGGAACTCATGGTTGATTTGTCTCAAGAAATGGTGGAGAAGGACTTGCAGGTGGAGCAGCTATCCACGGATATCCAAGAGTTGGAGGAGCTAGTGGGCACCAGGGAGAACACCATCGAGGTTCTAGAGGATCAGCTCATTAACACTGAGCAGCAGCTTGCTGAGGCTAACGAGCACCTGGACATGCATCACCAGGAGATCCAGGACCTGGAGGCCAACGAGGACGTCGACATCGGGGGAGGAGATGAGCCTGCCTCCAGTGTGGACACTGCTGGCTCGGGAAGACCACCTTCCCCCGAGTCGAGTGTTGCTTCGTTCGCTCACTAGGTGCTCAGGATAGGCTTAGAAGTTGGATAGTCGGACTCCTCGCAGCTAGCTTAAGCTTTTGCACCCTTGGGGTACTAGGCTAGATAGAGTTGAGTCATTTTGAGACAAATTGATGTAATCGTGCTAAACTCTCTTGGGAGCTTGTTTGATGGATGCTGTCATCAGTTTAATTATTGGAAGGAAGAATTTGTGCCTTTTAAAATCCTTTTGTTGAAGTCGGAGTCTATCATGTTGTTTTAACTTTTCTCCGCGATAAATCTTGAACTTGGAGATGTGGTGTTAAGCATGTATATGGTTTTTCAGATGGCCGGGAGGCAGCGTCGTGGCCAGAATGAGCACGTTCCTCCACCGCCACTGCCTCCCACTCTGCAGGAGCTCATGGCTCAGCAGAATGAGATCTTGAGACAGCTGGCCCAGCGTCAGCCACCACCTCAGCACTATGGTGGTGGAGACCATCAGCGTCACCCCGCGGCGGCTACCTATCAGGAGTTCCTCAGCACCCAGCCTCCATTGTTCACAAGGGCAGAGGACCCGCTTGATGCAGATGTGTGGCTGCGAGTGGTGGAATCCAAATTCCCACTGCTCCATGGAGTTTGCTCAGAGGTCACCAAAGTCAGGTTCGCCACCCAGCAGCTTCGCGGACCCGCAAGGACTTGGTGGGATCATTTTCTTGCTATGCAGCCAGAGGACCAAGAGGTGGAATGGAGGGAGTTCAAGGCAGCTTTCAGGGGACACCATATACCAGCCGGGATTATGGACAGGAAGCTCAATGAGTTTTTGGCACTCACTCAGGGCAATAGGACAGTGTTGCAGTATGCCCAGGCTTTTAATGACCTATGCCAGTATGCTGGGTATCACGCAGATACAGATGAAAAGAAGAGAGACAGGTTCAGGAGGGGGCTCAGCACTAAGCTCCGTGACCGTCTCAACACCGTCAGGGCCAACAGTTACAATGAGTTAGTCAACATGGCTATCTCCCAAGAGGACTGCATTACAGCTAGACAGGCAGAGAAGAAGAGGAAGACCCCTGTGGCAGGACCCTCAGCTCAGCCACAGCGCTTCAGGATTGTGTCCGACACCCAGGGCAGGGGACCCCAGCAGCAGCAAGGGCGATGGGTGATCCGACCGCAGCAGCAGCAGCAGGCACCCAACCGCACCCAATTTCCAGCTTAGAGGAGCAATCAGCAGCAGCAGCAGTACCGCCAGGCAAATGACAACAGGTGCTTCACATGTGGCAACACCGGGCATTATGCCAAGAATTGCCCCAAGAACCAGCAGAGGCAGGGGCAGAATGTCAATCAGAACCAAGGCAAGAGACAGAAGGTGCAAGTGAGGCAGGGCAGGCTGAACTTCACCACCATGGCTGATATTCCAGAGGGAGCACCCGTCATGACTGGTATCTTTACAGTTTTGAATTATCCTGCTATTATTCTATTTGATTCTGGTGCATCGCATAGTTTTATTAGTGCCAAATTTAGTGCCAAGTGCCAATTGCCTTTTCACCACACCAATGGGGGTATTACCATTTCAACACCAGGAGGCAGGGTTGCCACTTACCAAATTAACAAGAATGTGCCGATAAAGTTTGGTAGTCTGATAATTAAAACCAAACTCCTTATTTTGGGGTTGGAAAGTGTGGATATCATATTGGGAACTGATTGGTTGACCAGAAATCAGGCTGTGATAGATATTGCAGCTAGAGCCATTGAGGTGCACTCACCAACTTGTGGTGGAACCACACTATATTTGCCTGACCAGGGTTGTACCCGATCTTGTGCTTTTGTTATGTTAGAATCCCCAGTGGAAAAGATCCATGTGGTCCGTGACTATCTGGATGTGTTTCCGGAGGAGTTACCAGGAATGCCACCTGACCGAGACATTGAGTTCGCAATTGAGTTGCAACCCGGGACTGCTCCTATCTCCAAGAGACCCTATAGGATGCCTCCCGCGGAATTGGCAGAATTGAAGAAGCAATTGCAAGAATTGATGGACAAGGGGTTTATTCGCCCAAGTACTTCACCATGGGGATGTCCAGCATTATTTGTGAAGAAAAAGGATGAGAGTTTGAGGATGTGTGTTGACTACCGCCCTCTCAATGCGATGACTATCAAGAACAAATACCCACTGCCCCGCATTGATGTTCTGTTCGATCAATTGGTAGGAGCCAAAGTGTTCTCCAAGATAGATCTTCACTCAGGGTACCATCAGATCAAGATCCGTGCCAGCGATATTCCCAAGACGGCCTTCTCTACCAGATATGGGTTGTATGAGTTTTTGGTGATGTCCTTTGGGTTGACCAATGCCCCGGCTTATTTTATGTACCTGATGAACTCAGTGTTTATGCCAGAATTGGATAAGTTCGTGGTCGTTTTCATTGATGATATTCTGGTCTATTCCAAGAATGAAGACGAACATACTGAGCACCTGCATATCGTGCTTCAGCGGCTGCGCGATCATCTTTATGCTAAGTTGTCTAAATGTGAATTCTGGCTGAAGGAGATTAAATTCTTGGGTCACACAATTTCCCAGGATGGGATATCCGTTGATCCTGAGAAGGTGCAGGAGGTGATGGATTGGAAACCCCCAACTACAGTGAGGCAGATTCGGAGTTTTCTGGGATTGGCAGGGTATTATCGACGATTTATTCCGGATTTCTCCAGAATTGCCAAACCAATCACTGAACTGTTGAAGAAGGGAGTCAAATTTGAGTGGAGCCAAAAGTGTGAAGATGCCTTTCACACCTTGAGGCAACATTTGACAACAGCCCCAGTGCTGGCTCAACCTGACAACACCAAGCCATTCGAAGTTTATTGTGATGCTTCTGGTACCGGATTGGGATGTGTCTTGATGCAAGAGAACAGAGTGATTGCTTATGCTTCTCGAGCACTCAGGCCCCATGAGCAGAACTACCCTACCCATGATTTAGACTTGGCAGCTGTGGTGCATGATCTTAAGATATGGAGACACTACTTGATGGGAGCCCACTGTAACATCGACACTGATCACAAGAGTCTCAAGTACATTTTCACTCAGGCAGATCTGAACATGAGGCAAAGGAGATGGTTAGAGTTAATCAAGGACTATGATTTGGAGGTGCATTACCATCCTGGTAAGGCCAATTTTGTGGCAGATGCTTTGAGCAGAAAGGCCCAGTGCAATTGTATGAGCATGGATGCAAGAGTCACCACCCTGTGTGATGAGTTGTGCAAGCTGAACCTGGAAGTTGTTTCTTCGGGTGACTTAAGTTATATCTCGGTGGAGCCCACATTGCAAGAACAAATAGTCAGGGCACAGGTTGAGGATAAGGGTGTTCAGGTTATCAAAGATATGATCAAGCAAAAGGCAGAAAAATACAAGTGTTTCCTACAGGACAGCAAGGGAATTCTATGGTTTGGAGATCGATTGGTTGTTCCCAAGGACCCTGAGCTCAGAAAGAAGATACTGGATGAAGCTCACCTCTCCAAATTCTCCATGCACCCTGGTAGCAACAAGATGTACCATGATCTCAGATCTCTATATTGGTGGACTAGAATGAAAAGGGAAATTGCCAAGTACATATCCGAGTGTGACACCTGCCAGAGGATCAAAGCTAGTCATTTGAAGGCAGCAGGCCCTCTGCAACCCCTTCCCATACCATCTTGGAAATGGGAGGACATTTGCATGGACTTCATAGTGGGATTACCCAATACATTCAGGCACCATGATTCTATTTGGGTTATCGTGGACAGGTTGACAAAGACTGCGCATTTCTTGCCAGTTCACACCACCCACAGGACAGAAAAATATGCAGAGATCTACATTGATCAAATAATTCGTCTGCATGGGATACCTAAGACTATAGTCTCGGACAGAGGAGCACCATTCGTGGCACGATTTTGGGAACAATTGCAAGAATCACTTGGGACCCATGTCATCCGAAGCTCAGCATACCACCCCCAAACAGATGGCCAGACAGAAAGGGTGAATCAGATTTTGGAAGACATGTTGCGAGCATGTGCACTACACTATGGAAAGGAATGGGACAAGTGTCTGTCTTTAGCAGAGTTTTCTTACAATAACAGCTATCAGTCCAGTCTGAAGATGGCACCTTTTGAAGCCTTATATGGGAGAAGGTGTAGGACCCCACTAAATTGGTCTCAAGCAGGAGAAAGGGAAATTTTTGGGCCAGACTTGGTACTCGAGGCAGAGGCCAAAGTCAGGGTTATTACCAAGAACTTAGAAGCTGCTCAGGCCAGGCAAAGGAGCTATCATGATAAGAGGCGAAAGCCTCTACAGTTTGAGGTGGGAGATCATGTCTATCTTAAGGTATCACCCACCAAGGGTGTCCAGAGATTTAGGATCAAGGGCAAGTTAGCCCCTCGCTACATTGGACCCTATGAGATCAAGGCAAGTTGTGGACCCGTAGCCTACCAATTGGAATTACCACCTCACATGTCAGCAGTTCATAATGTGTTCCATGTATCTCAGCTGCGGAAATGTGTTCGTCTACCCACTGAAGTGCTACCGGAACCAGACCTTGTGATAGAACCAGACTTGTCCTACCAAGAGTACCCCGTCAAGGTATTGGATCAAAAGGAAAGATCAACTCGGGCAAGGTCGGTCAGGATGTATAAAGTTCAGTGGAGTCACCATTCAACGGAAGAAGCTACATGGGAGACTGAGGATTTTCTACGCTCTCGCTTCCCCGACTTTCTGCCCAAAGGAGTCGGTACGTAACCCCAAAACCCCACCCCCACCTGCCCTTTGAATTCAATTATAAGAAAACCTTAGATAACAAGGATAGTCTAAGTTGTGGATTTAACTTAAGAAGGGCTTCCTTCTGAAGTTGCAAAGAGGATGACATTCGAGGAGCAGTTAATAAGAGAAACTTAAGTATAAAGGAAAAATAACACCAGCACACTTTCAAGCACCCTCCAAGGGACTCTACCTAAAATCTCGGGACGAGATTCCTTTAAGGGGGGAGGGCTGTAACACCCCAGGTGTTACCATGGCTAGAGCACATCTTGGCACTAAGGACTGTGAATTATATGGGGTAAAGGCTTAGGGCAACACATAAGAACTTTGGAGATCATGTGTGTTGGGGTCGTGCTTCGGTGCGCCGAAGGTCTCACACGAAGAAGCAGCTTCGGCTGAAGTCGTCTCCAAGAGATGGCCGAAGGTCCCTTTTCATGGAGCTTCGGCGTTTTAAACCGACATAGAGATAGAATGACCTTTTTATACATATAGGTCTGAGTCAATGCTGTAAACTTTTGCAAGGGGCATAATTGTAATTTGTCACAGGCTGCGACCTGTGCCTATAAATAGATGAACAGTACCTCTGTACTGTTCACGCGAACCTGTCATTTGCTTTCGCACCACGCTTGTACTTTTGCCTTCCGCAGGACCGAAGGTACATTTGTAATTCAAAGTCATTTACATTCATTAAAACGAGTAGAGATAATTCTATAACAATACTTAAATGTTTATTTCATATTCTATGATTTATGTAAATGCTTCATTCTTCGTTGTTATGCTTACGAAGGTATGTCCTTCGTAACCTTCGTCCGAGATGCTTTATATCCCGAAGGGATATATCGTTATGGAGGACGAAGGACCTTAACACTTAACATTTTTTGTGTTGCCTTGTTCTTAATTCTTAGCATTTGAGAACAAGTCCCCAACATTGGCGCCCACCTCCGGTCAACTCACTTCCACCTTTCTGAGCTGATGGCTTCGTTCAACACTCAAGCTGGAGCTGCTTCGGCTTCGAAGCTGGTGCTCCCGATAACAGGCGGTTCTTGCTCAGAGCCAGCTAACAAAAAGCAGAAGAAGGAGGCTCAGAGAAGGGTGCAGCATGTTGGAGTGCAGGGACCCTTCATTAAGTCAAAATGGTCTCATATTCCAATTACCTTCTCTCAGGAAGATCTTCAGCTCAAGGACTATCCCCACAACGATGCTATGGTCATTTCTTGTGTGATCAAAGGGTTTCTGGTTCACAATGTCCTAGTTGACACAGGCAGTGCAGCTGACATTATATTTGCCAAAGCCTTCAGACAGATGCAAGAGCCTGAAGACAAGATTCATGATGCTACGCACCCTCTTTGTGGCTTCGGAGGGCGGCAGATTGTGGCACTCGGGAAGATTACCATGCCGGTAACCTTCGGATTTGTTAATAACACAAGGACTGAGCAAATTATGTTTGATATTGTTGACATGGAATACCCCTACAACGCCATCATTGGTCGTGGTACCCTAAATGCTTTTGAAGCAATTCTTCACCCAGCTTATCTCTGCATGAAGATACCTTCGGACCAAGGGCCTATTGCTATTCATGGGAGTCAGGAAGCTGCCAGAAGGGCCGAAGGAAGCTGGACTGATTCCAAGGCAATCCATAATATAGATGGAGTTGAAGCTTGTGAACAGTACAAGTTCAGGAGGGAAAAAGCAGCTTCGGCTGATCAGCCGAAGCCCATGCTGCTGTGTGAGGATATAGCAGAGCAGAAGGTGCTATTGGGCTCGCAATTATCTGAAGATCAAGAGAAAACCTTGATAAGGTTTTTATTCAACAATAAAGATGTTTTTGCATGGTCAGCCAATGATCTATGTGGAGTGAATCGGGATGTTATTGAACATTCGCTCAATATTGACCCATCCTTCAGACCCCGCAAGCAGAGGCTTCGGAAAATGTCTGATGACAAGGCCGAAGGGGCTCGCAACGAAGTAAAAAGACTCCTAAGTGCAGGAGTTATCAGAGAAGTGAAGTATCCAGAATGGCTAGCTAACACTGTTATGGTGAAGAAGGCCAATGGAAAGTGGAGAATGTGTATTGATTTCACAGATCTCAACAAGGCTTGTCCGAAGGATGAGTTCCCGCTGCCAAGGATAGACTCTTTAGTTGATGCAGCAGCTTCTTCGGAACTCATGAGTCTCCTGGATTGTTACTCAGGCTATCATCAAATCTGGATGAAAAAGGAGGACGAGCCGAAGACTAGTTTCATAACCCCAAGTGGTACATATTGCTATCTTCGGATGCCTGAGGGGCTTAAGAATGCTGGAGGGAGTTTCAGCAGGATGACTGCGAAGGTTCTCCAATCTCAGATAGGCAGAAATGTGTTGACCTATGTTGATGACATTATTGTAAAAAGCACGAAGCAAGAAGACCATATTGCTGATCTGCAGGAGACCTTCGCCAGCTTCAGACAAGCTGGTCTGAAGCTGAATCCAGAAAAATGTGTCTTCGGAGTAAAGAAGGGTAAGTTCCTTGGATGCTTGGTTTCAACAAAGGGAATTGAAGCTAACCCAAATAAAATCGAAGCTATACTTCGAATGGAGCCACCAACCACAAGGAAGGGGGCCCAAAGATTGACAGGAAGACTGGCATCTCTTAACAGATTTATATCCAGATCAGCGGAAAGAAATCTACCCTTCTTCGAAGTGCTAAAATCAGCTGAAGTCTTTCAATGGGGCTCAGCTCAGCAAAAAGCTTTCGAAGAACTCAAGCAATACCTGATAGATCTAACAACATTAACTCCACCAATGCCAGGGGCTCCTCTGTTGTTGTATGTGGCAGCTTCGCACTCAGCAGTAAGTGCGGCACTTGTGCAGGAGAAGTTTGATGGACAAATCAAGAAGCAGGTCCCAGTATATTTTGTATCTGAGGTCCTTAGTGTCTCAAAGAAAAATTATACAGAACTGGAGAAGGTGTTGTATGCCGTTCTAATGGCATCCAGGAAGCTTCGGCATTATTTTCAGGCATATAATATTATTGTTCCTTCTTCGCAGCCGTTGAAAGATATCATGAGAAATAAAGAAGCTACTGGCCGAATTGGAAAATGGGCTGCGGAGCTTAATGAATTTTACATTGATTATGTGCACAGATCCTCGATCCAGTCTCAAGCATTGGCAGATTTTATTGCCGACTGGACGCCAGGGGCTCAGGGCGAAGAAGCGAATAAAGATGCCGAAGCATGGACAGTGTTTTGTGATGGCTCCTGGGGAACCTTCGGAGCAGGAGCAGCTGCTGTTTTGGTTTCACCATCCAAGGTTAAAACTTGCTATGCAGCAAGACTGGACTTCAGCTGCACAAATAATATTGCTGAGTACGAAGCCCTGCTCCTGGGACTTCGGAAACTAAAGGCGATGGGGATCAGGAGGGCGATTCTTAAAACTGATTCTCAGATTGTTTCGGGTCATATTGACAAAAGTTGCAAGGCTAAAGACCCGAAGCTTGAAAAATACCTAGATACAGTCCGAAGGATCGAAGCTTCCTTCGAAGGATTTTCTGTCAAGAATATCCCTCGAGGGCAAAATGAACATGCTGATTTGTTAGCCAGGTCTGCAGCACAGGGGCTGCCGCTACCTTCGGATGTATTCTTCGAAACAATAAAGGCACCTTCAGTGGAGTTACTTGAAAGAGCAGTTCTTACTATTTCTCCTGTGTACAGTGAAGATTGGAGAACTGAAATAATTTCTTACCTTCAGGGCAACTTCCTATCAGATGACGAAGCTTATAATAAAAGAATAGAGGCAAGAGCTCGACCGTATATCATTATAGAAGGGGAGTTATACAAGCACGGAGTTTGTGCACCGCTGCTCAAGTGCTTGTCTAGAGCCGAAGGTATAGAGTTGATGAAGGAGATACATGCAGGTCTTTGTGGATCCCACATCGGATCCAGGCCGTTACTTGGAAAAGTGTTCCGTCAAGGATTTTATTGGCCGAAGGCAGCTTCGGATGCAGCTGAGTTAGTTAAAAAGTGCGAAGGTTGTCAGAAATGTGCAAGAGATCAAAAACAACCTTCGTCTTTGACACAGCTAATACAACCCATCTGGCCATTGCAAAGGTGGGGCTTCGATTTGCTAGGCCCATTACCACCGGCTCAAGGCAATCTGAAATATGTTGTAGTTGCTGTGGAATATTTTTCCAAGTGGATTGAGGCGAAGCCATTAGCTACAATAACTTCGGCCACTGTCCAAAAATTTTTCTGGCAGAATATTGTCTGTCGCTTCGGAGTGCCGAAGGCTATAACCGTAGATAATGGAACACAATTTGACTCCGAAGAATTCAGAAATTTTTGTGATCAAATTGGCACGAAGATCCACTTTGCGTCAGTCAGGCACCCGGAGTCGAATGGGCTTGTTGAAAGGGCCAACGGCATCATAATGACAGGAATAATGAAGCTAATCTTTAATCAACCAAGGGGAAAGTGGCCAGATCAGCTTACCAAAGTGGTATGGAGCCATAACACAACAACATCAAGATCTACAGGCTTTACCCCATTTAAGTTGTTATTTGGTGACGAAGCAATAACCCCGGAAGAAGCCAAAGCTGGATCAATAAGAGTGGTAGCTTCGGCAGAATCAGGTCCCGAAGATACTTGTCTCGTGGAAAAAGATGCCTTAGAAGGGATCAGGCTTCAGGCCGTGGAAAATATCAATAAGTACCAGGCTGAAACAGTTAAATGGCGAGATAGAAAGGTCCGGCTAAAAAATATTGAGCCAGGACACTTGGTGCTTCGGAGAGTGGCCAATCCGGATACAGTGGGCAAATTGCAACTGAAATGGGAAGGGCCTTTCTTAGTAGCATCTTCGTCAAGGCCTGGTTCGTACAGACTGAAGGACATGGATGGCAATGAAATTCCAAGATCTTGGAATGCGGATGAGCTTCGGCGGTTTTATGTATAACTCGATGTAATTTTGACTTTTCTTTTCTTTTTCATGGCACCCTTTTCCTTTCTAAAGGGGGAGAAAGGTTTTTAATGGGGCCATCTTATGTAATTTCCTTTTTAGTTTTATAAGAGCAAAATCCCCCAAAGAATGTAAATGTAAAAGCTGAGAGCGCACCATCGAGTGCCGAAACTAAAAAAGAGAAGAAGCTCCAAAGACGTCCCTAAGGGGATGCAGAGCTCACAGCGAAAAGTCAACGCTGATTCCGCCGAAAGTAAAAGGCGAAGAAGCTCCAAAGTCGTTCCTAAGGGAATGCAGAGCTTATACCGTCTAAGTAAAAGACGAAGAAGCTCCAAAGACGTCCCTAGGGGGATGCAGAGCTTACAGCGAAAAGTCAACGCTGATACTGCCTAAGTAAAAGGCAAAGATGCTCCAAAGTCGTTCCTAAGGGAATGCAGAGCTGACGTGTGTTTTGCTCCTAAGAAAATGATGGATGAGTGTGGCTTCGGATATACGCTTCGGACATTCATTTGCACATTACATTACATCATGGCATTTGCATACATAAGCATTCATTCATAGCATTTATGTACCAAAGTGGTTGCTTCGGCAAAAAAGAGAATTGGTTTTTTATGAATTGTTGTGTAAAAGTAAAAGCTTCGGCAGAAGGAAGAAGTAGTCTTTTATGTTTTGCTATGTAAAAGCTTCGGCAGAAAGAAGAAGTAGTTTTTTATGTTTTGCTATATGAAGAAAAGCTTTGGCAAAAAGAGGAAGCGGCCGTTTAGGCTTCGTTGTGTACGAAAAGAAGGGAAGGTGTTTTTTCGCCTTCGGCTCAAAATACTGATTTCGTCCACATCAAAGCGACTCAATCGAAGGGTAAGAATATATTACAAGGTATGTACAAAGTTCCTTGAGAACAGTTCAATTGTATTTACAAAACTTGTTACAAAAGTATCCTGAGTTTTTTCCTATAGTACATTTCTACTGATCTTCATTAAGCTTCAGCTTCGGCGACAGTTTCGGCGACATAACTTAGGCATCATTTTCACCTTCGTCATCCTACATAAATCAAGGAATCGTGAGTAAAAATCAAGTGCAAAGAAAAAGGTAAGTACGAAGTATTATTTCTTACTGGTTCAAGATGACTTCGGGCTTCGTCTCCAGCTTTCTCTCGACCGCCCTTTGTCCATACCATTTTTATAAATCTATTGGAGATACTTCGGGCGAGGTCGGGCATATCATCCAGGATTGATGAAGATAAGGTGAAATTGGGCCTGTTGACAACTTTTCCATGTTCGCAGCCGGCTTTCAGAAATGCAGCAGCGGTACCCTGAGAAGCTACCCAGGCACAGAAGTCGCCGTGCCCGGCTATAACTTCGTCAAGCTCTTCGATTTCAGCTTCAATATGATCGAAGGCCTGGGGTAAATTTTCCGCCGAAGGGTTAAATTTCCCACTGCTGGCTCCAACAGAGTAAAATATCTTCTTTAATCGTCCAATACAATTATTGCCAAAGTTTAAGCATTTGTCTTGAAGGCTTGTTAATGCTTTCTTCAATTCTGAGCTGGTCTGGACTTCGGCTTTAAGCTTCGAATTCAGTTCTAGCTTCTCCTGATCAAATTGTTTTGATTGATTGATAAGCTTCGAATTTAACTCTAATATTTTAGCCTCAGTTTCAGCCAGCAAGCCTTCGGTCGATTGGAGCTCGAAGTCTTTCTTTTCAATGATGGCAGATTGCTCTTTTATTTTGCTTTCCAAATTTTCAATTATAGCTTCGTGCTTTTTGTCCTCCAAGTCTTGTTGCATCTTCAGAGCTTTGCTCAGTAGCATGCTCTGAACAGAGACAACTTATGTTAAGTAATATTTTCATTGTTAACGGCAATAAAAACCAGAGAAAAAGGTTGTTTACCTTGAAGTTGGAATAAAACAAGCTGCCGACGATATGTTGTCGTCGGTAGCGGCTGATGTCTGTCTCTAGCTTCGGAAAACCGATACTCTTCGATAGAGTACCGATTACCTTAGCTCCAGTCTGGTCTCGAATACAGCCTAGTTTTTCATCATCTACACCCCCAAAGAGGAGGCCACCTGACTTGTAGCCGCAAGACTTGGCGTAGTCTTTAAGTTCTTCTATTTCGTCCTTCGTCAGTTTTTGCCCAACTAAGTTCTGGAAAGAGTAGGCTTCGTCGTCCGAAGGGTCTTCGGCTATTTCTTTTCCTTTCTCAGGCACTGTGGCCATGGTTTTTTCAGTAGTAGCACCAGCTTCTTCCGCAGCCATGTCTTCCAAAATCTTGTTGATATTCTTAATCGTGGTTTCTAAGTTTGTATCTTCGGCTGTAGCGGCTTCGGCAGCCGCGACCTCCGAAGCTACGCCTTCGACGATTGCCGTACCTTCGGCAGCTGCCGTTTTTTGGATTGATGCCCTTGGCGGCGTCTTGTCGATAACCTCAGTTACCGCAATAATTCTTTGCCGTTTGGGTTTGTTTATCTTCGATTGATCCGGCTCGTCCACCTTTGCAAAAAGCTTCGTCAGTTGGAGCCCTAATGGACTTAGCTTCGTAGGCATGGGTTCAGTCATTACCTTTAAAATTTCCTCCACGTCGCTGGTAGAAGGCTGTGTGGGGGTCCCCTCTTCTTCGGGTGATTTGCGCTTCGGAGCAGATATTTTTCCTTTTTTGAGAATTTTCTTCTCCTTTGCTGGTCTTTCTTCATCCGTGATCGGAGTTTCGGCTATTCTTTTTCTTTTAAGGCCCTCGGCACCCTTGTTCAATTGTTCATAGTCTGGGTATTCGAAGCCTAGGGCGTCAAGCACTCGGTTCAACCTTCGTTTCGGTCGGGCACCGAAGGCTGCTGTCATTAGTTGATCCTCTTTTTTGGAGTAATTCCCCAGGATTTCGTTGCACATCACCTCAACAGTGTCTAACCATTCTTTGCAGGGTTTTTTGAAGAACTTCTTGAACTTGAAGTAATAGGGAAGCCGGACAAGCTCCCCCTTCTTCTTCTCTCCCTCCAGCTTCGGCATCTCCCACTCTTTTAGAGTAGGGAAAATTCTGAATGCCAAGAACTCTTGAACTAGATCCCTGGTGCCAATATGTTCTGAGATAATTTCAAATTCACCCAGAGCAGCCCAGGTGGGACCTTTTAGGTCGCCAATATGGCATTGCGGCCTTGTCTCTCCGAAGATTAACTCCAGAGGGCTTTGTACCAATTTTTCTTTGTCTTCATCGACTTTTACATAAAACCACTCAGATTTCCAACCTGCTGGCCATTTGCTTCGGTAGCTGATGACAGGACACTTTGTTGTCTTCCGGTAGGCAAAATTATAGCAACCGAAATTATCATGAAGCCCATCTTTTCTGGCTTTTGTTTGGTAATGTAATTCGTGAGCTCGGCAGAAGCTGTCAGCAAAGGGTTCCACAGCTTGGCTTCGGAGGGCCCAGATATAAACATTGAGCCTAACGATGGCGTTAGGAGTCAATTGATGAAAGTAGATACCAAACCTCCTTAGTATCTCCGCAACAATACCGTGGAGAGGGAATCTAAGCCCAGCCTTTAAAAAACTCTTGAAAATAACAATCTCATCCTTCCTTGGCTTCGGGGTGGTTTCTTCTTCCCCGAAGCGGAGTAGCTTCTTCTGGTCCTCTTTGAAATAACCTGCTTTCACCATCTTCGAAAGGTCAGCTTTTGAAACAGTTGATTTCCCAAAATCTAGGTGACTGGGCTTGCTGGGCGTAGCAAGGTGATAGTCATCTTCGGAGTCAGTCCCTTCAATGTTTTCTTTTCCTTCGGCAGTTGTTGGGCCTGCTTCAGCAGCAGGCATTTCTTCTGTAGTCAGTAGACCGGAACGCTGCATTGCTTCGGAGATGGGCACAGTGTCTGAACCTTCGGCTTCGTCTCCCTCACGTACAACTGTGGCAGTAGATCGTATTCTCGCCATTTGATTCTAAGTTGGGGAAGTCAAAAACTTTTTCCTTTTTTCTCTCTCCGAAGCTCTTCTTTCTGACGAAGCGGACGTTGAGAAGCACCTTCGTTCGATTCTGAGACTTAAGCTTCGGCTATGGTGAAAAATTTTGGCAGCGAAACAGTGCAAATAGCAATGAATGCTGTGGTAACTTCACACCCACCTATTTGTTTATATAGTGCTGCAGGTAGGAAGGCGAAGCGGTGGAACTGTTACACCAGGCGCGCAGTAACTCATACCCGCTGCGCAGTGGACCGCAAGGATCAAACAGTAACTCTGCAAGGTGGGACCGACACGCGCTCGGAAGTCGGATCGTTTCTCCGCAACGAGCTCAGGGAAGGTGTTTTTTGGACCTTCGGCTTCCCGAAGCTGAAGAGGCTTTTTTCACGGGTCAAGCTCGCTACGAAGAACGATCTAGCACCGCGAAAGGGGCTACTGTTGGGGTCGTGCTTCGGTGCGCCGAAGGTCTCACACGAAGAAGCAGCTTCGGCTGAAGTCGTCTCCAAGAGATGGCCGAAGGTCCCTTTTCATGGAGCTTCGGCGTTTTAAACCGACATAGAGATAGAATGACCTTTTTATACATATAGGTCTGAGTCAATGCTGTAAACTTTTGCAAGGGGCATAATTGTAATTTGTCACAGGCTGCGACCTGTGCCTATAAATAGATGAACAGTACCTCTGTACTGTTCACGCGAACCTGTCATTTGCTTTCGCACCACGCTTGTACTTTTGCCTTCCGCAGGACCGAAGGTACATTTGTAATTCAAAGTCATTTACATTCATTAAAACGAGTAGAGATAATTCTATAACAATACTTAAATGTTTATTTCATATTCTATGATTTATGTAAATGCTTCATTCTTCGTTGTTATGCTTACGAAGGTATGTCCTTCGTAACCTTCGTCCGAGATGCTTTATATCCCGAAGGGATATATCGTTATGGAGGACGAAGGACCTTAACACTTAACATTTTTTGTGTTGCCTTGTTCTTAATTCTTAGCATTTGAGAACAAGTCCCCAACAATGTGCTAATCAAGTTACCAATGACCTAAAAGCATTACTCTAATCCTTGCACACTTACTACCTTGGATAAGAGGGGAGAAGAACCCTAGACCCCTCCTAAACCCTATCTCCCAAAACCCTAGGTAAGAGGGGAAAGAGAGTGATCAAGTGTGCAAAGCATGAGTAATTTTTACCCAAACCTTAACTAACCTTATAACCATCAATTAGGGGGGAAATGTTGCAAAAAGACCCCTGGAGAAACCCCAATTCAAATCTCCAAGTGGAGAGAGAGCTAGAACTCCCTATTTCCCCCTAAGTCAAATTCTAACCCTAATCCAAAGACCAACCGTGTTCACCTTGAAGATGGCACCAAAACCACTTAGGTTCTATACCAAAAATGTGGTACACCACCTAAGGCACCCCCTGGAAAAAGTGGAAACCGAGACTTGGACGTTTGATAGGATTTGGCATCAGTTTTGTCGCGAGGTGGGCAGTGAGACAAGCCAGATTTGGCGCCCATCTATCTCCTGATCTAGGGCGTATCCTCCATTGGAACTCACACATGTGAGATAGCCCTAGGTGCCAGGAAGAGGTCTGCGCCGGATTCATGGCAAGATTCGCACGTTTGCGATCTCTAGAGACGTTTGAACAATGGAAGAAACACACCTCCACGTGTTCGACGCTTCCTGCCGCGCCAGAGCACGCTCGCGCGCGCCCCCGCATGCCCAGCGCCGCGCCCGAGCCAAGCCAGCGCCATGGCCCGCGCCTGCGCCTATAAAACCCTCCCAGACTTTGACTGTACTCTTCCGCGCACCCTCAAACCTCACCGGAGTCTAGCTCGCCGCCGTTTGCCCGTGCGCAGCGTGTCCGCGGCCGCCCAATCCCTCTGTCACCGTAGACCGGCCAGTAGAGCCATTCCCAACTCCGTCCAGCCCTCGGAGAAGACTGTGCACAACTCCGTGAAGCTCCCCGAGCGAGGAATCGGAGTTTGCTTCGCCGGAGAGGCCAGTCCCCGCTCGCCGGAGCTCTCAACCCCGCCGGAGTACGTGGACCGGGAAATCCACTCAACCATCCTTCGATTCCTTGTGCACACAGTCGCTACGTTACCCCGTGAAGCTCACCGTGCCTTCGGATTGAACCAGTTCGCCGTGGTTTGGCCGGTACACTCGCCGCCGACGAGGACACCCGCCTGCGTGCGTGGACCGGGCGAGTCCGGCCATCCCCGACGTCAAGCCGTACCTCGACGTGACCGCCAGAGCCTCCCCGAGCCAACCCCACCCTTCGCCGGACCTCCCTCGCCGCCGGTAAGCCGCGCCACCCTTTTCTTTCCCGCGGTTACTGTTTGCATAAGGGGAAGGACTGCGGGTGAGAGGGAGAGAAGGTCAGGGGGTTTTGTGAAATGTCAGAGACACAGGGGAATAGTGGAGCGAGGGTAGATTTGCGAAGGTTGATTTAGTTTAAACCCAGGGACCTCGGTGTAAACTATTTTTCCAGAAAACCTTTATTAAATTTGTTTTTAATTTGAACAGAAACTTTGAAAATCCATAACTTCTGTTTAGTTCATCCAAATTTGGTCAAACTAATTTTGTCAGACTCTAAATAATGCAACCTACTTAAGAAAAATATGAAACTCCCTATGTACTATAGAGAACTTTAAAGCTCTGATTTAATTATAGTTTTGACCAAAAGCTCAATAATAGGGCCAAAATTAGTTGCACTATTTGACTGGGGTTAGAAAATTTTTGAGAAGTTTGTATCTACCTACTAACCCAGATAAAAATGTTAAACTTCTCTGTCCACTCCATTAAGTTAGTTTTTACCCCTTATTCTATAATATGCTTAAGGATAAGAAAAATAGAAAATGTAATTTAAATAATGAACTAGAGAGTACCTCTATTTTTGTTAGGATACTTATTTAATGTAGTTCACTGGAAAAATATATCATACCCTGGTTTAGTATAAAATAGGTAGGACACCTTTTATTTTAATAAAACAAGTGAAACTTAGAAAAACTCTACAAAAATAACCCCAAGGTAAAAACACCCCCAACCTTGGGATAACTAATGTTTTATTAATGAGAACTTAGGAAAAATATAAAATCTGCTGTTTGACATTTTTTAAATAATAATGTAGCAGAAAGTGCCTTTTTGACATTAAGCTTAAGAAAATCATAACTAAATAACCACCCCTTAGTTTTCTGTGATTTTTAGCACAGAAGCCTATTGTTACTATTGGATGCCAGCAAAAATAACCTTTAGGACAAAACGCACCCCTAACTAAGAGATGTAGTGTAAAGTGGCCCATTTTGCATAACTCTTGTTATTTTTGTTTAAAGTCTGGCCTTTGTACTTTGAGTCTCAAATTCTTAAAACAAGCTAGAATAGCAAATGACAACCCACTGTAATATTTACAGAATTATTGGGAATTATTAAAACACTGTCGTAGTTCAAACCTACACTAGAAACCCTAAATGGAAATTAAAGCAAGGAAAATGAATAATGCAAATCAATGTCATCCTAAAACCTTTGTAATCTGTCCACTGAATTATATCAAGACAATACCCATCCACTATGTTATCTTCACTAAAAATCCAAGCCTAAAGAGTAATAAGCCTAACCCACTTGAAGCCCAGCATGATTAAGAAACCCTAAGTTACTTCTTAACTTAGTTCTCTTTAGCATAATGTTATTAAATCCTGCATAATCATGACATACATGTTCATTGCATTTCGATAGACTGTAACCTTGCTGACGGAGAGTACATCCTCGTGCCGGAGCAAGGAGCTGCTCAGGAGGTAGCCCCGGATCTAGCACCCGAGCCTGCACCAGAGGACCTGTCTGCCACTGCTTTGGAAGGCAAGCCCCGGTTTTATGCATAACCTGTTATTTATGCTATTTTACTTCACTTAATGATTGTAGGATTGATTGTGCACTTAGGTGTAGGAATTGTTTGAAACCCTAGTTGCATGATCTCAGGAATCCTTTTGACATGAATACTAGTATGATTGGTCGAGTAGTTGCTTTATTAAGTAGGATCTCGGTAGAAGACGAGTGATTTTTCTAGCACTCGCGCGAGGTCAGGACATTGATTGTACCCACTTTCATATCGTACTGGTGTTGGGTGTGGGCAACAATCCATGGGGATTGGTTGTTCACGGGATAAAAATTGGAATAAGGATTAAGGTGTGGTACCGTGAGTCAAGCGTTTGAACGTACTAAGCACATGCCGAGAAATATGGTAAATTGGTAAGCCTAGTACCTGAGTGAACCTGGCAGTGGACATATCCCCTCACGCGACCTGAGACGAGGTCTCCCATTCCGGTTATGGTGGGTACAAGTGCGGTCACTGCACGACGGCCAGTCGGGGTCAGTGAGGCATTGTACGCCAAGGCGGTGAGCCCTGATCTGCTGACAGGGAATCGATGGGGACGGTTGATGTGTGTGGGGACAGAGTGCCCCTGCATGTCGTGTGTTTAGGTTTACCTTGCAAGGATAAAAACTCGATTCGAATCGTCTGCTTCTCGCAGCTAATGAGACTGCTTGATCCATGCTGCTACATTGAGTAACAAGTGGAATTGTGCTGAGATGATACAAGATGTTGATTGCTAAAAATGTTTGCTACTATGTATGAATAGATAGAACATCTTTAGCCTTAAGAGAGTCACACTTAATTTTGATAAAGTTAAAAACTTGATTTAGAAACTCAGCTAGTGCTTTTGGCAACCAAACCCCACAGCCAAACAGCTGCATGTCTAGAGGTAGAGGAGTAGACTCCTCACACCGGGTAAGTCTAGCTGAGTATTAGTATACTCAGCCTTGCTTGTGGCATAATTTTTACAGGTTCCCTGGAGGAAATGGTTGCTGGAGTGACTTGGCCATCCATCTTGCCACCGGGTTGGACTGTCGAGTGGGACCCTGCCTCGGCTGAGGAGGAGCATGAGGAGTGATGGGACAGGCTTCCCCATCTCTCTATTTATTTACCGTTAGTTTATTTCCGCTGCACTTCGAACAATGATGGTTACTTTTGCAAAAACTCCGATGGTGATGATGGTGATGTAATAATTTAATACTCTGACATGTATGGTTTTATGCTTTATTGTATTTGCTCTGTGACTCACCTTCGAGTGAGATTGTGGTACCTGATCCTGTCAGTGGCCGTGTCGGACTAGATCCGAGGGATTGACGGGTTATTCCCATTTAAGTGTGGTCTAGCCTCTAAGGCGGGGCTTAGGCACTTAAGTTGGAATAATTCGGGCAGTTCCGCCACAGCTGCTACCACATTGGCTTTCCCTGGGTGATAATGTACCTCTAGGTCATAATCCTTGATCAGCTCTAGCCATCTTCTCTGCCTCATGTTGAGATCAGCCTGAGTAAAGATGTACTTAAGGCTCTTATGATCAGTGAAGATGTTGCAGTGGGTTCCCATTAAATAGTGCCTCCACATTTTTAATGCATGAACCACTGCTGCCAACTCGAGGTCATGAGTGGGATAATTTTGCTCATGAGGCATGAGTGCTCTTGAGGCATAAGCAGTGACTCGGTTGTCTTGCATTAAGACACAACCTAGTCCAGTGCCAGAGGCATCACAATACACATCAAAAGGCTTGCTGTTGTCGGGTTGCGCTAACACTGGTGCCGTGGTCAGATGCTTCCTTAATGCATGGAAGGCATCTTCGCACTTCTGACTCCAAACAAACTTGGCTTCTTTCTTCAGCAGCTCAGTTATAGGCTTCACAATTCGAGAGAAATCTGGAATAAATCTTCGGTAATAACCAGTTAATCCCAGAAAACTCCGAATCTGACGGACAGTCATTGGTGGCTTCCAGTTCATCACCTCTTGCACCTTATCAGGATCAACAGCTATTCCTGCCTGAGAGATAGTGTGACCCAAGAATTTGATTTCCTTTAGCCAAAAATCACACTTTGACAACTTGGCATAAAGGTGGTGCTCTCGCAGACGTTGAAGCACTACATGCAAATGCCCGACATGTTCTTCTTCGTTCTTAGAGTACACCAAGATATCATTGATGAACACCACTACAAATTTGTCCAATTTAGGCATGAAAACAGAATTCATCAGATATATAAAATATGCTGGTGCATTAGTCACCCTGAAAGACATCACCAAGAATTCATATAGCCCATATCTGGTTGAGAATGCCGTCTTCGGAATATCGCTTGCTCGTATCCTTGATCTGATGGTAGCCGGAGCGAAGGCCTATTTTGGAAAACACCTTAGCCCCGACCAACTGGTCAAAAATGAAATCAATACGAGGCAAAGGATACTTGTTCTTGATAGTTACCGCATTAAGAGGGCGGTAATCTATACACAGCCTCAGGCTTTCATCCTTCTTCTTCACAAACAATGCTGGACATCCCCAAGGCGAAGTAATCGGGTGAATAAATCCCTTATCCAGCAACTCCTGCAATTGCTTCTTCAATTCTGCCAACTCAGCGGGTGGCATTCGGTAAGGCCTCTTAGAAATTGGTGTCGTTCCCGGTTGCAACTCGATGGCAAATTCAATATCCCGGTCGGGTGGCATTCCTGGCAATTCATCAGGAAAGACATCTGCATACTCACAGACCACTGGGATCTTCTTCAGAGGTAACTCCATCATAGGGAAAGCACATGACTGAGTAGAACCCTAACTGGGCAGAATTAAGGTGAAGTTCCCATAGAACGGAGAATTGATTTCCACGATACGGCTGGCTACATCAAGCACAACTTGGTGAAGGGTCATCCAATTAGCTCCCAGAATAATGTCCACATTTTCCAAACCCAAAACAAGAAGGGTGGTTTTGAGAATGTGGCTTCCCAGTTGAATAGGCACACTTTGGTTTAATTGATTAGTAGAAATTTTACCCCCAGGTGTGACTATCATAAATGACCCTTTTGAGTGAGAGAATGGCATTCACATTTAGCACTAAACTTTTGGCTAATGAAACTATGAGATGCACCAGAATCAAACAGAATTAAAGCAGGTTGATAATAAACTGAAATGATACCAGTCATGATGGGAGCTCCCTCAGGTACTTCCTCCAGAGTAGTGAAGTTGAGCTTCCCTTGCCTGACTTGTACCTTCTGCTTTCTTCCCTTGTCTTGACTTGGTGCTGACATCTGCCTTGGCTGGTTCTTGGGACAATTCTTGGCATAGTGGCCCACATTGCCACAAGTGAAACACTTGTTCCCATTGCCCTGGCAGAACTGCTGCTGCTGCGGAGGCTGATTGTTCCTTGGAGCGGGAGCTGGAAAGCGATTGGGTGCCGGCTGCTGCTGCTGAGGTGGCCTGATCACCCATCTGCCTGCCTGCTGTTGGAAACCCCTGCTCTGATTGTGAGAAACAATCCTGAGCCTCTGGGCCTGAGCGGATGGTGCTGCCATTGGTGCCTTTCTCTTCTTCTCTGCTCGGTGGGCTACAATACAGTCCTCCTGGGAGATGGCCAGGTTGACCAACTCATTGAAGCTATCAGCCCGGACAGTGTTGAGTCGTTCCCGCAACTTGGTGTTAAGACCCCTGCGGAAGCGGTCTCTCTTCTTCTCATCAGAATCAGCATGGTAACCTGCATACTGGCATAGGTCGTTGAAGGACTGCACGTACTGCAATACCGTGCGGGTTCCTTGATTAATTACCAAAAACTCATTCAGCTTGCAATCAAGAATGCCAGCTGGGATGTGGTGCCCTCTGAAAGCAGTCTTGAATTCCTCCCAAGACACTTCACGATCAGCGGGGAGCATAGCACAGAAGTGGTCCCACCAAGTCTGAGCAGGGCCGCAAAGCTGCTGCGCGGCGAAGCGAGCCTTGGCTTCATCAGGTCAGTCTCCCGTGAGGAGGGGAAACTTGGACTCAACGACGCGGAGCCATACGTCGGCGTCCAACGGATCCTCTGCCTTGGTGAACAAGGATGGTTGTGTGCTCAGGAACTCCTGGTAGGTTGCCGCTGCCGGAGGTCGCTGATGCTGGCCTCCACCATGCTGCTGAGGGTGGGGCTGGCGCTGCAAGAGCTGTCGCAGAATCTCATTCTGCTGGGCCATCAGCTCCTGCACTGTGGGAGATGGAGGAGGTGGCGGGGGATCCTGCTCGTTATGCCTGCACACGCTACCTAGCTGCCATCTTAAAACAGAGATTGTCGCCATTGTTATCCCAACTCACAATTTCAAACGACAAGATATTATCTCATATGGAAGGAAAAATGCCATAATCATAATATTAGGTTCGAAATGAAGATAACATGGTTACAAACATCCCATAGATTTCGAAAGGTCACAGGGTTACATCAATCAGGGGAAAGTACCTGTAAGCCTAGTCCAAAATCTGACATTAACTAAGCTCGCATAGGTTTCTATCTGCCTAAAAGCGTCGAAGTGACTGATCAACCCTGAGCGGTGAAAGCGACACTGGATACGGGTGAGGGAGGCATCACGGAGGTAGTCCCATTGGCACCAGGGGCTGGTCCCAGCTCCTCGGGAGCCTCTTCTCCCTCGCTTCCGGCTTCATTGGCCTCCATCTCCAAGTGGTGCATGTCCAGGTGGTCATTCGCTTATTCGAGTTCCCTCTGCACATCGTGGAGCTGGTTCTCCAAGACATCAATAGTGTTGTCTCGGATCTCCACCTGCTGCTCCAAGGTGGTACTGCGCTGGCTCAACCTTTCCACCTGCAGATCCTTCTCCACCAACTCGGAGGATAAATCGACCACAAAATCTTCTCGACTGTCGAGAGTGAGCTTAGTGGTTTGAGCGATGTTAGCAAGGTGTGCCATAGCGTCACTGTTGAGGACTCGTTCTCAAATGCTATGAATCAAGAACAAGGCAACACAAGATGTTAAATATCAAAATCCTTCGTCCTTTGAATCATTATTTCCCTTCGGATATAATGGATTTCGGACGAAGGTCATGAAGGACAAACCTTCATGAACATAACAAAAGATAAAGAGTATTTAAACACAGAATATAAGAAATAACTTAATCTTTGTAAACATTATTATTAATTTATTTTCTACTTATATTACTCATGTAAATAATTGTAAATTACAAATATACCTTCGGCTTGAAGGGATGTGAATACAGGTGTGATGCAAAAGCAAAGTGCCAAGTCAGCGTGTACAGTATGGGAATACTGTTCACATATTTATAGGCACGGGTCGCAGCCCATGCAAAATTACATTAATACCCATTACACTTAACAATAACTCTATAGTGATTCTTCGAGGTCTAATTTGGCTTTTCATCTTTAAGTCGGTTCCCCTTTTATGCCGTTATGCCGAAGCTTTTCTGCACATAGCTTCGTGATCGTCTTTTCCTTCGTTGTGATCGCCTTTCGTCTCGGTCAAGCTTCGTCTTTAACCGTGCTTTTGTATACTCGCAATCTAACTTCGAAGGTACCTGTTTACATATTTCTCTTGGAAAACATTGTCAAATCATGTTTTTGAGGACCTTCGGAAGCCGAAGGCCCCCAACAGTAGACCCTCGCAATATTAATTTACTGTAAAGATAAGTTTATATTGCGATACGGACGAAGGCTATGAGCCGAAGGTTCGAAAAAACACCTTCCTTTTGCTAGAATAGACACAGTCATTGACAAGCGGGACCCCCCAGTTTTTGACATACTGGTGTATAAATATGAGCTCACCACAAGTTTATTTGGCACACTATCTTGCCATTTGTTCTGCCTGCTCAAATAGCTCTCTGTCCACAAATATTTGACTGCCTGTCTAGATTTTAAGCTTCGGACCAAAAAGCCCTTTTTTAAAAGAACTTCTGAAGGGATGTCTCAGGAAAAGAAAGTTGTCGCCGAAGTGAAGCTGAGCCTTTCTTAGGAGAAAAATCTGGGCTTCATTGAATCAATAGCAAAAACGAATACAGAGAAAATTACTAGGGAAATTTTGGAAGGCTTATCTGAAGATACTGGTGAAAGTGATAGCTATGACGCAGACAGCGGAGGTGAGGATTCCGAAGATCGACCATGGCGACCAAGCCATTCAGGCTTCGGAAAATCAACTATTGCACAAAGTCACCTTGAAAACATGAGGGGAAGATATTTTCGAGATATATCCATCGTGAGGGCAGATGTCGGAGAAAAGACTGTGCCGACTCCCGAAGATAATGAGGTCGTGATCTTCCGAAGCTTTTTTAAAGCTGGGCTACGATTCCCTTTAAGCAGGTTTGTGGTAGAAGTTCTGAAAATATAGCAGGTTTATCTTCATCAACTTACCCCTGAAGCAATAATAAGAATGGGACTTTTCGTCTGGGTCGCGAAAAGCCAGAGCCTGGAACCAAGTGCGAAAAGCTTTTGCAATATACATGAGTTAATATATGAGACGAAGCCCTGGGGTAAGGAGCAATATCACAACAACTTTGGTTGCTACAGCTTCGGTGCTCGCTCTGGATCAAGCTGTCCCGTGCCAACCTTTCGGAAGAGATGGCCCGGGGAATGGATGAAAGAATGGTTCTATGTAAAAAATGATTTGAAGGTTCGAGAAGATATTAAAGATATCATCATGTGTCCTATCTGGCAGCGCTTCGGACTCCGGAAACCGAAGGTAGAAATGGATGAAGTAGCCGAAGAGTGCCAAAGGGCCTTCGGCGCAGTCTGCTCTTTTATAGGGACAAGGGATTTAATACAAGAACATATTGCCTTCAGAGTATGGCCACTTGCATATAACTGGGAAATGCCGAAAGAAACTGTTAGAGAAACTGACGAAGGTGGACTAGTTAGGCTGAAGTACACATTCAAGTACGGAGACAAGTTTGTTGAACCAGATGATGATTGGTTAAAGAGCATTGAGAATGTAAGTGATGAATTGCTTGGGGTATACTCAAAGGCCGAAGACACTGCCTTATCAGCGGCCTTCGGAGGCCGAAAGAAGAAAAGACTCAACCGTGTATTTGACGCAATCGGGTTTGTCTACCCCGACTACCGCTATCCAGCGCGGGGTCAAAAAAGAAAAAGAACAACTTCTGCAAAAGAAACTGCTTCAGCCGCTCCTAGCGAGCCAGCGCCGAAGAGACAAAGGGTAAAGGTTCTTGCACACCGGCCACGTTATATTGAACCAGCCACGGTGCCTGAATTCGCCGGTGAATCCTCTTCGGCCGCGGAAGCTAAAGATTCAACTCTGCTACCAGAAATCAAAGAGTTGGCCAAAGTGCCAGCAACAGAAAAGATGGAAGAACCAAGGACTGAAGAAGCAAAAACATCAGAAGTTTCAGGTCTTTCGGCAAAGGTTGAAACAGGAAAAAGCCAGATGGGTCCAACAGTGACCCAGAAAAGAAAGAGGATGGTTAATGTGTTAGATGTTCTGGAGACAATTAAATCTTCGAGCATAACTCCAAAGAAAACTCTTGAAACTTCTGGAGTGTCTACTGAAGCCTTTGTTGCTGAAGCTTCAAAGCAACAGCCTGAAGCTGAAGCCGAGGCTGGGCCTTCAGAGCCCACCAAGGAACAACCTTTGGAAACCAAAGAAAAAACTACAAAGGCAGCTTTGGAAGCCGAAAAAATGTCAGAGCCAATTTTGGTTGAAGAAACTAACACTGCTGCCCCCGAAGCATCTTCCTCCATACGCGATTACATTGTGCGACATGCTTCGGGGAAGAAATTATCTGAAGAAGAGATTTATGAAGCTGATCACTATGCCAGAGAATTAAAATATCCGAAGGGGGCACTAGTGTTCAATGGGACAGACGAAGATGACTTCTTATACTGCCTCCCTAATAATAAAGAATTATCTGTCTGCCGGGAGATGGCCAGGAGTATGGGGTTTCCGAAACTTGAAGCTGGACTCTGCGCTATGACGAAGGACGATCTTGCAGATAGTCTTGCATATAATAGTCTAAAGGTATGAGAACTATATATTTAGAAATTTATAATTTTCAAATCATTCTTTTATTCTTATACTAATTCTTGTATATATATAGGGTTTAATATTGAGCAACGCGCTGAGGGCGCAAAAGAATGCTAAAGACGAGAGCTATGAAATTGCTTTCAATAATCTACGATCAGAGGTTATTAAGCTGAGAAACGAAGCTCTGGAGAAAGATAAAATTCTGCTTACATTGGTGGACAAGATAAAGGAAGATGAAGCTACGTCTAAGGCTCAAGCTGAAGCCCAAAAACGCGAAATTAAAGATCTTCAGAAACAGCTAGCCAGAGCTAAAGAAGAACGTATACATGAAGAGACAAAACGAGAGCTTAGTGATCAATGGGCCAATCATTTAGAAACAAATGTTAAAGAGCTTCGTGCATCCCAGAGAAGATGCTATGATAAATCTATAGTGTGTGTTCAGAAGATAAAATCCAGCTTTGCCAATGTCGGTGCATTCTCTAGCGAAGAGAATTTCTCAAGGGGCAATCCCGAAGGTCCGATGGAATGGATCAGTCACGAAGCTGAGGCCTTCGAGGAAATCCTGAATAGCCGAGGAGACATATGTGCTTTTTCGGGTGCTAGGGGAATTGCTACTGTTTTGGAGAGGAAAGGTTGCGAGCATGTAAAATCCTTAGCGCAATCCGAAGCTACTTTGTCCTCCGAAGACATTAAAGACCCCTCAGCCGAAGCAAGCATGATTGGCGGAAAATTTTTCACCGATATCTCGGACAACGGCGGTCGAGAAATGGCCCAAGAAATTATTCAAAAGAGCGAAAAAGGCATCCATGATGCTAGAAAAGTAGCAGAGGCTGCTGAGAAAAGTACTGAGCCCGAAGGGCAAATAGGTATTAATTAGTGGTTTTCATTCTATTGTAATTTTTGATTCCAGACTTTGTTCACGGTTTGTAATAGTAATATAGCCATATCTTCTCCTCCCTCAGAACCTGCTGAAGCATCTCCGGGCCCCCACTCGAAGGAGGACAATGAAATTAGAGAGATGGCCGAAGCCATCATGGACAAGGTTGTCGACCAGCTACTAAACGAAGCTGCAGAAATAGTTCTTAGGGAGGATTAAATGCTATTGTAGAAACATTTGGAACGTAACATGTGTAATACATTGTAACTTTGAATGTAATATATAATCTATTTATAGTTCAGTTCTTTACGATGCATGAAATTTTGCATACATACCATTTTTTGAGCCTTCGGCGAAAAAAACACCTTCCCTTCTTTTCATGCTTCGTGAAGAAAATCTTTTATATATCGCAAGAATTTGCAAACTTCTCTGATGGGGAATATCCAAGCTTCGTGAAATATTCTCCAAAGCTATTTTATGTTGCCTCTCTAATGAAGCTACACGTCTTCTTGATTTATCTTGTGCCTTAACACGATTTTCTCTTTTTCAAATCACCCTCCGAAGACCAATGGTGTATCCCCTTCTTGTTCCGCATGCAATATGCTGTATGATGCTTATGTTATGCTAAATGATGTGATGATGTTATGTTATGCAAAATGATATTTGTGCCGAAAGTACACATATTCCTGCAATAAAACACACAATCTTTTTATATCAGCGCTGACTTTTCGCTGTAAGCCTCCCTTAGGAGCTTCTTCTCCTTTTACTTCAGCGGAATCAGCGTTTATTTTTCGCTGTAAGCCTCCCTTAGGAGCTTCTTCGCCTTTTACTTCAGTAGAATCAGCGTTTATTTTTCGCTGTAGGCACAGAAAACTTACACTGCGCTCCCTTAGGAACGACTTTTTGCTGCTTTGAATAAATTGCAATGCGTTCCTTAGAACAAATTTTTGATAACTTCGAAAATCCTCCTTGTCAATCATAAATTCTCATGCTTCGGCATCTCAGGCCTATGGAGAAGATATATTTTCATTACAGGAAAGAGCGAAACTATTACAAGAAATTGAAAGGCGATAAAAGACGTTAAAACTACCCTTAATTGTTCCTTATTAAAAAGAAAGCAATACTGAATGTAAAAATGCGAAAAACTGCTGTCGAGGTAGGATATTTGTCAGTAAATGTGCTTCGACTCTTGCACAGTGCTATTGACTGTGCGAGCTTCGGACTCCTCTCTGAAGTCCCGCTGGGGGTTAGTGCGCTGACTCCCTTCTGGCTGCTGGCCTCTTTGTGTTGGTGGTGGCGGCAGAGGCTACTGCCAAGATGCTTGGGGTTGGCTTGCCGAAGCAACAGAAGCTGGAGGGTGATTGCCTACATATTCTGGAATGTAAGGCGAATGATATGAAGCAGTATGCATGACTTGCTTCGGCTGACTTTGTTGTGCTGCAGCTTCTGCTATCTCCTTTTGCTTTTGGATGGTAACATGACACATCCTGGTAGTGTGGCCCTTGTCTTCACCACAGAATAGGCAGTAAATCTTTCTTGGCTGATCTCCAAATCTTCCCCCGAAGCCCCTGGCGCCTCTGCCCCTTGGCACTGGCGGCCGAAAAGAGCTTTGCTGCTGCCCCAAAGCTTGTGAAGAATATTGTGGCTTTTGCTGCTGACTCCCTCTATCATCATTTTGAGTAGAATTATGAATTGACCTGACGTGCCTCGGGTGAAATCTTCCTCCGAAGCCCCTGGTCATTTCAGAAAACCTGAATGCTTCCTCCCTTCTTTGACAGAAGTCATTGTCAGCTCGAATATACTCGTCCATCTTTTGGAGTAGCTTCTCCAAAGTCTGTGGCGGCTTCCTCGCTAAGTATTGCGCTGAAGGTCCCGGCCGAAGTCCCTTAATCATGGCCTCAATGACAATTTCATTGGGCACTGTTGGCGTCTGTGCCCTCAGACGCAGAAACCTTCTGACATATGCCTGAAGATATTCTTCGTGGTCCTGGGTACACTGGAATAGAGCCTGAGCGGTGACTGGCTTTGTCTGAAATCCTTGAAAGCTGGTTATCAACATATCCTTCAGCTTTTGCCATGAAGTAATTGTCCCTGGTCGAAGAGAGGAGTACCAAGTCTGAGCAACACTCTTGACGGCCATGACAAAAGATTTTGCCATGACTGCCGTATTGCCACCATACGAAGATATGGTTGCCTCGTAACTCATCAGAAATTGCTTTGGGTCTGAATGACCATCATACATGGGGAGTTGAGGTGGCTTGTAAGACTGGGGCCATGGTGTAGCCTGCAATTCTGTTGATAGAGGAGAAGCATCATCAAAAGCAAAATTTCCATGATGGAAATCTTCATACCAATCATCCTCATTGTAGAAACCCTCCTGATGGAGCTCTCTGCGCGGAGGCCTTCGGTTCTGGTCATCCTAAACAAGATGTCGAACCTCTTCCGAAGCTTCATCTATCTGCCTCTGAAGGTCAGCTAGACGAGCCATCTTCTCCTTCTTTCGTTGCACCTGTTGTTGGAGCATCTCCAGGTTTTGGATTTCCTGATCCAAGTCATCCTCCGGAGGCGTGGGACTGGTAGCTTTCCTCTTCTGGCTTCGGGCCTCCCTAAGAGAAAGGACGTCCTGATTGGGGTCCAGCGGCTGTAGAGTGGCAGCCCCTGTCGCTGAAGCCTTCTTCGGCGGCATGACGAAGGTGATGTTTGCCGAAGATGTTCAAAAGCTCAAGAAATGGAAGTGAGTTCACCGGAGGTGGGCGCCAATGTTGGGGACTCGTTCTCAAATGCTATGAATCAAGAACAAGGCAACACAAGATGTTAAATATCAAAATCCTTCGTCCTTTGAATCATTATTTCCCTTCGGATATAATGGATTTCGGACGAAGGTCATGAAGGACAAACCTTCATGAACATAACAAAAGATAAAGAGTATTTAAACACAGAATATAAGAAATAACTTAATCTCTTTAAACATTATTATTAATTTATTTTCTACTTATATTACTCATGTAAATAATGGTAAATTACAAATATACCTTCGGCTTGAAGGGATGTGAATACAGGTGTGATGCAAAAGCAAAGTGCCAAGTCAGCGTGTACAGTACGGGAATACTGTTCACATATTTATAGGCACGAGTCGCAGCCCATGCAAAATTACATTAATACCCATTACACTTAACAATAACTCTATAGTGATTCTTCGAGGTCTAATTTGGCTTTTCATCTTTAAGTCGGTTCCCCTTTTCTGTCGTTATGCCGAAGCTTTTCTGCACATAGCTTCGTGATCGTCTTTTCCTTCGTTGTGATCGCCTTTCGTCTCGGTCAAGCTTCGTCTTTAACCGTGCTTTTGTATACTCGCAATCTAACTTCGAAGGTACCTGTTTACATATTTCTCTTGTACATTGTCAAATCATGTTTTTGAGGACCTTCGGAAGCCGAAGGCCCCCAACAGTCACTCTGCAGGGCCTGAAGGCGGTACAACGCACTCATGCACTGAACGGTGACCCTCCCAACCAAGTCAGGATACATTGCCCACACATCTTTCACATGGCTCACGCGGTTACACCACATGGGGCCGTCCTTTTTCTCAGCAGGGAAGAGTCCCAAGGGGTGCATCACCATCTCTAGGGGATGGTAGCCACAGAAAGTCGTCAGAGACTTCATGGCTGCCGCTTCAGTGGTGTCATCCGTCCTGAATCCAACCATCTCGGAATCAAGAGAACGCCAACCCGGCTGAAGGGGATGAGCCTCCAAAGTTAGCTAGACCCGACAACGAGGTACCCGATGCTCCTCATACAGCTACACCGTGTACAATGGGGGCGTAGGGTAACCGGCGGAGTTAAGCACTTCCCACAAGATGGAAGGAAAGCCATCATGAGAAAGGAAGTCAGAACTGAAACGAGTGCCTCCTCCACTGGCGGGGGTGGGTGAATTCATCTGCGGAAGGGTATCAAAGGTAAATATTATGGTGGAAGGAAAAAAATAAAAGAGCCCGGATGGTTTTTAAAGGAAGTGGTTTAGCTCAAGTTTTAATTCCCTTTTGTGTTTATAATGCATGCATGCTAGAAGTAACGTCTCCTCTCCAAATAATAGGGTGCTCTTAGGGCATCCTTAAAAGTCTAAGTACTGGCCCACGGGGCCTACTTAATTAGCCACCTATTTCTCCCTCTATGCCTAAGGCCTTTCGTCTTAGGTCTAGTGGTCTAGTCCTGACGATTCCTAGCAGTTTCTAGGCAAGTTTTAGATTTTGAAAATGGTATTCATGGTTTATTGTCCTTCTCTGTGGTGGAATTTGCTCCGATACCAGCTGTGGCAGAACCGCTCGAATTATTCCAGCTTAAGTGCCTAAGTCACGCCCCAGGGGCCGCAACACACTTAAATCGGAATAACCCGTCAGTCCCTCAGATCTAGTCTGATAGAGCCACTTAACCAGGATCAAATTCCACAATCTCACTCAAAGGTGAGTCACAGAAGAAATACAATAAAACAAGAAACCTCAAATTAAGTACTGAATTATTACATAGATCAGAGTTTTTCGAGTAGCAAATAAGAGTTCACGAAATAAAATGCAGCGGATAATCGATGTCGTCGGTCTCGAGGAATTGGGCAAGGCCTAGCCCACTACTCCTCGTGCTCCTCTCCTGCCGGAGCAACATCCCACTCAACCGTCCAACCCAGTGGCAGGGTAGTAGGCCAAGTCACACCATCAACCATATCCTGAATCGTACCTGCAAAAATTATGCCACAACAAGGCTGAGTATACTAATACTCAGCTAGACTTACACGGTGTGAGGAATCTACTCCTCTACCTCTAGACTATGCAGCTATTTGGCTGAGGGGTTTGGTTTGCCAAAAGCACTAGCTGTTTCTAAAATCAATTCTTAGCTTTTCAAATTCTAGTATTATTATTTTAGCTACGTTTACTCCTTCTAAGCATACATGGTAACAAGCATTTAGTTCAATCAACAAATTGTCTCATGTAACCTCATTTCACTTCTTACTCGATGTAGTACAAGGGGTCAAGCAGTCTTATTAGCTGCGAGAAGCAGATGATTCGAATCGAGTTTTATCCTTGCAAGGTAAACCTAAACACATGACATGTCAGGGCACTCCGTCCCCACACATGTCAACCGTCCCTATCGATTCTCTGTTCGCGTCCAGGCCTCACCGCCTTGTCATACAATGCTCCACTGACCCCGGCTGCCGCCGTGCAGTGACCGCAATTGTACCCACCATAGCTAGCATGGGAGACCCAGTCTCAGGTCGCGTGAGGGATAAAGTCCGCGCCCGGCTTCACTCAGGTACTAGGTTTACCGGTTACCATATTTCCCGACATGTGCTTAGTACGTTCAAAAGCTTGACTCAGGTATCCACACATTAATCCTTAATTCCTTTTTCCCGTCTCATGGATAAGGCATCCTCCCTGGATCCAAGTCCATAGACTAACATAGATCCCGTTATCAAGATGAATACAATCAATTCCTGACCTCTCGCGAGTGCTAGAAAAATCACTCGACTTCTACTGAGATCCTGATTAGCAAAGCAGCTACTCGACCTAGCATACTAGTATTCATCTCAAAAAGGAATCCTAAGTTCATGCAACTAGAGGTTTCAAGCAACTCCTACACTTAAGTGCACATTACAACCCTACAAACATTAAGTGTAGTAAAGTAGCATATAATAATACAGTTATGCATATAAACCGGGTCTTTCCTTCAATAGCTGGGGCTGCGGGGAGATCCTCGATAGCAGCCTCGGGAGCTTGCTCCTGGTCCTCTTGGACAGTTCCTTGCTCGGGGATGAGCACGTACTCTCCGTCGGCGAGATTACAATCTAATGAATGCAATGCATAAGATATATGCATGATATGATATGTTCTTTAGTAATTTAAACTTTTGATGGTGTATGATATACTTGAGTTAGATAGAGCTAAATCTTGCTTATACGAGATTTTTGGTGGTATACTTGGTAATTTGGATCAAACTTAGCTAAGTTAAGTGGTAGGTTTATTTTTGGGGTTCCACTGAATTCTTTTTAAGGTCTTTAGTGAGAATTGCCAAGAATTCAAGTTGGACTTATTGGAGTGAGGTTTATCTTTCCTCTTTTTTCCTTGATCTTCTTTAGGGTTTTAGGGTGGGTTTGAACTACAAGTCACCTTAATAAATTTTCAAAAATTCTGTAAAAATTACAGTGGCTTATTACTGGTGTATAATTCTCTGTCTCAAAATGTAAGGTTCTAGAACTGAATAGTTTTCTCTGGACAAAATTGCCAAATTTTAGGGCAGAAGGGGTGATTTGAACTACAACTATCATTCAATAGTAGGTAATTCTCTAGGACTTATTTTTGCTGGCATTTAGATGCTATAACATGACTTGGTACAAATTTCTAGCCATTAATACCTATCAGTTATTTTACTAGGATTTTCTAAAGTTTCTAGCCAAAGGGGTGCTTTCTACTACCACTATATTTGAAAAATGTCAAACAACATATTTCTGATTTTTTCTAGCTTCTTCTTTGCGCAAGAGCAATCATTCTGAAGTTTGGCATCTTTTTGCTTAAAGGATGGGGTGGTATGCATTAATTGGATTAAATGGCCTTTTTCATAAAATATTGGCAATATGTATTATTTTACATCTTTTCAATGGGTTTGTATTTTTCTCTGGTGGCCTATCTCATTATTGATCTAGCAAAATTTTATTTATCCATTATTGCATTATTTTGGGTTACTCATGATTTATTTGGAACATGACTCATTATCATATTATATTTATTTACCCTACTTAAAATGATGGGCTTGGGTGTTTATTATTTTTGCAGTGGGGTTTTGGTGGTTACAAGTCCACTGGATTTTTATTATCAATTTTGGGTCTGGTTTTATAATTCTAATAATTGATTTCTAGTTGGAATAATGCTAAATAAAACATTTCACTTTGAATCTGATCTGGACTAGAGGTTCCTTTATTTTTCCTAGGTTCTTTGTTACTTAAGCAAACTATGAAAAATAATTTCATCCACTGGTCATTAATTTCTAAGGCCTTTCTGATTTTTCTAAGGTTTGGGCAAAATGGCTTTTAATAGATATCTCCACTAAATTTTTCAATACTGGGGTTCTCACTATTTTTAAACAGTGTTTAAATGGGGTTTGAACATCTACAAATTTTCTTAGGTTCAGCACAGAAGCATAACTAATTTTCCTTAATTAAACAAGGTTTGGTCTGTTTCTGTATTTAATTTTAAACTTTAAAAATTAGAACATAAAGCATAGGGTTCAGTATTTTTAATTGATAGTCCATAATATTTAGAATCCAGCAAAATTGGTTTGACAATTTTTGGTTAAGTATTTCTTAAGTTATGAATTTCCTAAGTTCTCTGTTTATTAAAAAGATTAAACAGAAATGATTAAATGGAATACTACTTTGCAACTAGGTCCCTAGCGGGTGTTTTCAAGTTTCCTTACAGACTAGTCCCTGGGCTACTATTCAATTGGGTCACTGACATCTCAGAAAACTCCCTGGATTCTTCTAATCCTAACCCGAGGTCCTTCCCCCAATTTAAACAGTACCCGCGGTGGAAGAAAGGGCGGAGGGGCTTACCGGCGGCGAGACTGCTCCGGTGAGGTGGTCGAGGGTGTAGGGGAGGTCCTGTGGGTCACGGCGATGTGCGGATCGCCGTCGGGGATGGTCGGAGTCGGCCGGTCCGCGTGCGCAGGTGGGGGAGCTCGTCGGCGGCGAGGAGTCCGGCCTATCCAGGGCACAATTGACCGATTGAACGGGTCAGAGAGCTTCACTGGGTGCTAGGGAAGACATGGTTGCAAGGAATTTGAAAATGGCTTACCGGAGAGCTTGGTCCACGCGCGGGGGCGGGCGACCGAAGTCCGACGAGGGTGATCTCGGGCTTCCGGTGATGTTCTGCCGGGTCCGAGGACTTGGAAAGCTTCACGGTCCAATGGCGAAGCTAACCGAAGCACTGGCGCGACTTGGACACGACTGGAGAGAGCTGGCCACAGCGGCCGAGGCTCTGAAAGCTTGGCGGGCGGTGGCGCGGCGTGCTCGGGGCAATTTCCAGTGGACTTTGACTTGGGCAAGACTTGAGAGCACGCGGGGATGAATGGCCAAGGCTTGGGGCGGCTTTATAGGCACGGCGCGGTGCATGGGAGGCCGTGGACCGGCAAGCGCGCGTGGGCGTGCACTGGGAGGCGCGGGTGCGCGAACGGGCGTGAACCGGAGGTGTCAGCCACGGTCGAACACGTGTGTCCGTTGCCTCTGCCCAAGTTCTAGCGCTGATTGGGTGCAAATCTTCGCGAATTTGGGCAAGATCGCTGTGAAGGATTTGCTCACCTGACCTTGCTTTGTCTTTTGTGTATGGACGTCGCGCGGTTTTAGGCTAGGGACAGGGAGTTGTAGCGTCACCAAGGTGCCAGTGTCAGAATGTCTGGTCCCGAGGTCAATCTGCACCAAAACTGTGTCAAATGAATTTGGTTTGAGTTCAAACTTTTCCAGGGCGTGTTCAAGGTAATTTGGCACAACTTTGATATTTGGATCTCCCGATTTTGAGTTTCGAAAAACAGAGAACACAGTTGATCCTTGGAAAGAGGTCTGAAATTCAGAAATTCAGAAATCTGAATTTCTCCAAGGGTTCATGGTTCAAGGGCTGATTTGGGAAATTAAAAAAACAAATGGCCAAACTCTCTTACTATGATTTGTTAGTTATTTGATGAACTAAAACTTTGTAATTTGGTAAAATTTGCATTTTCCCCCATGACTTCTCCCAATTACCCTTTATGCTTAACTTGGCTTACTTAGGATTTATTAGGGTTTGAGAGTCTTTCTCTCTCAAGCTTCATGACAAGATTAAGGAGAGTTTAAGAAGATTCATTATAAACCTTTGCTCTAAATTTTCTTTTGATGTTCAACCCTTTACTAAATTTACATGTGATAATAGGTTGGGGTTAGCTTAGGGAAGAACCCTAGGTGACACTGGGGTGTCACAGTACAGCGATTGAAAAAGGTTTTTAACTCAGTTGGAGCCAGTGCTGAAGAGTTTACCCCTTTGGCCGAAAATATATCAAGCACCTTCGAACACATTGAAGGCGAAGTCGAGGCGCTTGATGAAGTAATAGCGGGGCACGGTGACTTCTGTGCCCTGCTAGCTTCTCGCGGCATAGCTGCAGCAATTCTAAAAGCTGGTTGTACGCACGCGAAGATTGTGAATAGACCAACCTTCAGCCTATCTTCAACAGATTTGGTTGACATTCCCAGCGAAGCCCGAAGCATAGGGAGCAGATTTATAACATAAATTTGGGCGAAGGGTGGTCGGGATTTGGCTGGTGACGAGGCCCGAAGCTTGCTTAAGCCGGAATGAAACTTATACCTGTTACTTACCTTTTCTTGTGATTAATTTTTACCTTATACGACTTTGTTGTGTGTAGGATGATGACGACAAAGATTGATATTCCGAAGAACATCCCGAAGGCAGCTGAAGCTATTTTTTAGGCCTACCTACATAGAGTTTAGAAGCATTTTGTATTATCTTTTAAAAGACATTGTAATCAAAGCATTTGTATTATCTTTGTAAAAGACATTGTAATCATTTGTATATTTGTCCATACCTTGTAATATATTTTTACATTTCCATCCATGTGTAAATTGCTTTGCTGTGGACGAAACTTGTATATTTTGAGCTGAAGGCGAAAAACACCTTCCCTTCTTTTCGTACACAACGAAGCATATCTTTGCTTCTTCGTGCTCATCGAAGCATTGTTATCAAGGCTGAAGTATCTGTTTGTGCTTTATGTTATGATGATGATGATCCTACGAATGTCTACATGAATGTATATGAATGCAATGAATGATGTAATGTAATGTGCAAATGAATGTCCCGAACACACACACGACACCACACCCAGACTCTGCATCCCCTTAGGAACGACTTTTGAGTTTTAAGCTCTGCATCCCCTTAGGAACGACTTTTGAGCTTCTTTACCTTCTATTTCGGTGGCATTTAAGTTCTGCATCCCCTTAGGAATGACTTTTGAAATTCTTCACCTTATATTTTGGTGGTATTTGGCTCTTCATTCCCTTTGGAACGACTTTTGAGCAGAAAACTTACGCTGCGCTCCCTTAGGAACGACTTTTTTGCAGCTTCATGCTTTTGGCTCTGCATTCCCTTAGGAACGAATTTTGAGCAGAAAACTTACACTGCGCTCCCTTAGGAATGACTTTTTTGCAGCTTCATCATGCACTGCATCCCATTGGGACGTCTTTTGAGCTTATCCATGTTTTTCTTTTTGCACTCGATGGTGCAGGCTCAGTTTTTACATATCACATCTTTGAGGGATTTGGCCCTCGTAGGGCTAAATAAGAATGAAAAATTTACAAGCTATGGCCCCATTAAAAACCTTTCTCCCCTCTTGGAAGGAAAAGGGTGCCATAGAAAAAATGAAAAAAGATTACATCATATTAGACATAGTATCGCCGAAGCTCATCCGCACTCCAAGATCTGGGTATTTCGTTGCCGTCCATATCCTTCAATCTATAAGAACTGGGTCTCAACGAAGATACCACCAGAAAAGGACCTTCCCACTTTAGTTGCAATTTTCCGACTGTATCTGGGTTGGCCACTCTTCGAAGCACCAGATGTCCTGGTTTGATATTTTTCAATCGAACTTTTCTATCATGCCACTTTATTGTTTCGGCCTGATATTTATTGATGTGCTCTATAGCTTGAGGTCTGGTCCCTTCTATAGTATCTTTTATTACATGATAATCAAATTCGTCTTCTGCCGAAGCTATTGTTCTTATTGACCCTGTCTTTACTTCTTCTGGAGTTATTGCTTCGTCACCAAATAAGAGCTTGAAGGGTGTAAATCCTGTTGACCTTGACGTAGTTGTGTTGTGGCTCCACACCACTTTAATCAACTCATCTGGCCACTTTCCTCTGGGCTGGTTGAAGATTAGCTTCATTATTCCTGTCATTATAATGTCATTTGCTCTTTCTACCAGCCCATTTGATTCTAGATGCCTAACTGATGCAAAATGAATCTTCGTTCCAATTCGGTCACAAAAATCTTTGAATGCTCCGGCATCAAATTGTGTACCATTGTCCACAGTTATTGCCTTCGGCACACCGAAACGACAAACAATATTCTGCCAGAAGAATTTTTGGACCGTGACCGAAGTTATTGTAGCCAAGGGCTTCGCCTCAATCCACTTAGAAAAATATTCTACTGCCACCACAACATACTTTAAGTTGTCTTGTGCTGGTGGAAGTGGACCCAACAAATCTAGGCCCAATGGCCAGGTTGGCTGTATTAACTGAGTCAACGACGAAGGTTGTTTCTGGTCTCTAGCACATTTTTGACAATTTTCTCACTTTTGAACCAGATTTGCTGCATCCGAAGCTGCCTTCGGCTAATAAAATCCTTGTCGAAATACCTTTCCCAGCAAAGGACTAGACCCAATGTGAGATCCACACAAACCTGCATATATTTCCTTCATTAGCTCTATACCTTCGGTTCTGGATAAACACTTGAGAAGTGGAGAGCAGACCCCGTGTTTGTATAACTCCCCCTCTATTATGACATATGGTCATGTCCTTGCTTCCATTCTTTTATTATAGGCTTCGTCATCCGAAAGACAGTTACCTTGGAGGAAAGATATCATTTCAGTCCTCCAATCTTCACTATGTACAGGTGATATTGCGAGCACTGCTCTCTCCATAAGTTCAACCAAAGGTGGTTTTATTGTCTCAAAGAATACTTCCGAAGGTAGAGGGAGCCCCTGTGCTGCTGACTTAGCTAGCAAATCTGCATGCTCATTTCCCCTCTTCGAATATTTTTTACAGAAAAACCTTCGAAAGAAGCCTCCAACCTTCGGACTGTGTCCAAATATTTTTAAGCTTCGGATCTCTTGCCTTGCTGCTTTTGTCTACATGGCCAGAGATGAATTGGGAGTCAGTTTTAAGGATCACCCTTATTATTCTCATTGCCTTTAGCTTCCGAAGACCCAACAGAAGGGCTTCGTACTCAGCAATGTTATTTGTACAACTAAAATCCAGTCTTGCTGCATAGCATGTTCTGACTTTAGAGGGCGCTACTAGAACAGCAGCCGCTCCTGCACCGAAGGTACCCCAAGAACCATCACAGAAGACTGTCCAGGCTTCGGCGTCTTTTGTTACTTCTTCTCCCTGAGCCCCTGGCGTCCAATCAGCAATGAAGTCCGCTAACGCCTGAGACTGAATTGAGGATCTGTGTACATAATCAATAGAGAATTCATTGAGCTCGGCAGCCCATTTTCCGATCCTCCCAGTAGCTTCTTGTAATACCCAATTTGTAATTTGTAAGGAAATATAAAACGAGAAATAAATTTTCTTTATTTATGTGTGAGTGTGAGCTTTATGTACCATCACATGTGAACACCATACTTAAAAACAAATAATTAATAAAATATATGCCACTAAATTATGCATCATGCTGGGATTTGTATTGTGAGTGCATTATTTGTGGCAATATAAAAAAATAACATAAAAAGAAATATGTTAAGGTCTAAAGTGGAATTTAAATCCTAAAGGAAAATTCAAGAATCTAGAAAAAAGAGAAGAAGGGAAATAACTAAGTGAATAAAAATAAGTATAAAAAATATATATTATTCTTCCACAGATTTGAGTTTATACATTTGACTCAAAGGTGAATTTCATAACAAGACTCAAATTCAAATTAGAGATTCAAATGAAAAGGAAATGAATCAAAAAAAAGGAAAATAAAAGAAAAGACTAAAGATACCTAAATGGGCCGCAAGGCGGTATTTCGGCGCACTCAACTCCATCGCCGCGCGGCTAAAGACGCTATTCTTCCACTGCGCGTTGTCACGTAGGGCTCACTTTCCAGCCGCTCTCCCTCACGCCCGTGTGCGCCGACGTCTCTGGTCCACAGGGCAGTCACACCATGCCAGCTCCGTGGCATATCACTGGCTAGCGGGCCCATGTTGCCAGTTGCACAATCCATGCGATCGCTGCTACGTGGGACTCGCGCGTCACACACCGTATCGCGCCCCCGTTGTGACCTCGTCCTTACACTGCGCTTGGGGGCCTACCTCTCACCAGCATCTGCGCGGCCGCGACAATAGAACTCGCGCGATCGGCGGGGAGCTTCCCCCACGACTTCGGCATCGTCCGTTGCCCCTCCTAGATGCCTGACGCACGTATATGGTGCCCTGTTTCACGCGTACAGCTCCCATAGGAGGTCGCTGCCGCCGCTCGAGAAAGAGAATCCACCGCTAGGAAAGAGCTTGCACCGCCGCCATCAATTCGCTGGTCCGCCGTCGATTCGGGGTGGTCGCGGAGTCTGGCCAACTCGCCTGGTTGCGTAGGTCACGACTGTGGCGGATTGGGGCCGGGGGTGCACTGAGGTTTGGGTAATTTTTTTGTCGGAGCGGAGTCCTTCGCCGTGCTCGTGTAATTCCGTGGATGGGCGTCACCTCACCTCGGCCGACCACAAGTGAGTCCCCATTGTGTTCGTCTTCCCTTCCTCCCTGTTATGCTCTAGCGAATTTGGGTATGGCGCTCGGGAGGACCGGATTTCGCGAGCTCCGGTGAACCCGCCGCCGTGCGGATGCTGCGCCGCCGCGCTGTCGGCTCTGGCGATGGGGTAGGTTGGCCGTCATTGGATCCTAGTTCAACGTACGAGATTGGGTCCAACGTAACTATTCGGTGGAGTGAACGGTGGACCGATAATCTATGATCGTACAGTCGGGCGCCTTGAGCGGGATTCGGAAGTTAGTAACCATTAGATCAACATCTTGGGTCTCTGGTTGCAGACCGATATGTTATGGCGATGCTCTAATCAGAGCCGTTCATTTGTAATCATACGACTCTCGGCGTTGGGTACCCCTTCGTAGGGACATTTTGCTTAAGAAACCCCGCACTTTACATGAATAAACCCGCCGTCCTGTGCACAGTGCGCTGAGTCTTAGGAACTCTTCGGTATTAACCCCTGTCTTTCCTAGTAATCGAGGCCCAGTCTTGAGTTTATAGGAAATGGATAATTAATAACATGAAATGCTTTTTAATGGGAAAATAAATCCTAGGACTTGTTTATTCCATAGAAATTTCATATGAACTCCAAAATAACCTATTCCAGTTTCTAAAATTTTGTAATATTATTCGCTATCAATTAGGGTCTCTATTTTGACATGAAAACAATAATAAAATTTATTTCTTAATTAATCATATATCAAGCAAATAAAACCTTTGTAAATTCATATCCTAAAATCTATAACTCCAAAAATTATGATTCCTGTTCCTAGGATTTTATTTTAATGTGTAGATTTTTATTATGTATTTTGTTTACATGTTTGATGTGATGTTAATTTTCTCTATATATTGTGCTTGTTTGTATTGTGGCGAGTAGAAGAACCTGTGATTGAGGATCCTGGTGCCTAGTAGATAGAAGTAGCTGAGCAGGAGCTCATTGAGTCATTGAAGGCAAGTTGTGCCCTTGACCACTTTTGTTACCCAATATTGTTCTTTATAATCATTTACCATGCATAGGCTTAATTTTTATGGGACTCGATAGGTCACCCTAGATTGTTTATCTCTTTACCTTGTTATCCATGAATCACTTGGGTAGTTTTGCTATTGCTTTACATGGTTTTGGGATAATATTTTATTATATCCATGTTCCGGTTATTTTGTTATTCTATTTAATTCCATGTCAAGATCATTAATGTTAATTGGAACATGGAGCTTAACTTGAGAAACACGTGCCACCACAAGGGTTTAATGGGATACCCTTGGCTAACTAATTAGGAAAGCTAGTGCAGGACTACCTTACCCGAAAGGGGCAAGGGCAGTAGGGAGTTGCATGCAAGGAGGTTCTCGGGTTGATTTTGCTGCGATGGTGGTCATACGAGGGATTCTTGCAAGTGCTCTTCCCATAAACTGTAGCGGGTTTTCGGAAGCTAGTGGAACTTTGTAAAGGCCTCGTAGTGGATCCCTAGCCATTCACCTCGGTAGTGTCTAAGGGTCTAGCTAACCCTGGCAACATGGGATACACGACTTGTGGGTACAGGGTACAACCTCTACAGAGTGTAAAACTGGTATACTAGCCGAGCTCACGGTCATGAGCAGCTCAGAACTCTCGCATGATTAATTTATGGAACTTAAATTCAATTTGTCATTTGCATTGCATGGGATTATGTATTAATTTTGTTCTATTACTTTATTTAAGGTTTGGTATTTACTTACATCAAGTAATTGCTTAGAAAATTTTGACCAACTAATTAAAAGCAATGCTTAGCTTTAACCCCTATTGTTGATCAGCCTTACACTTCACATGAACTCCCACATTTGGTGAGTTCATGCCACATTATTCCCCACTACTTGTTGAGCTACGATCATGTGTGAGCTCACCCTTTCTGTCTCACACCCCCATAGGAGAAGAACATGTGGTTCAGAAGGAGCCACAAAGCGAGGAGTTTGATCTGATCTAGGTGGTGTTTCCCCTATTGACTTTGCACCAAGGATGATCCTTAGTTCGTTTTATATTTATCTTTTATTTTGTAATAAGACTTCCGCTATGTAATAAACACTTTGATGTTATTGTGACATTTATCTCTATACACTCTGTTATTATATATGTTGTCTTCTTGGTGCATGTATGAGATGCACCTGGCTTTGTCCCTTAAAGCCCGAGTGTTACATAAGTGGTATCAGAGGAAATGTTAACTGTAGGACGAAACCTAGATAGAAATGGACAAACCACCACCTACTTACCTTACTCTAATTCATTCTATACTTATCTTGATCAGGTCTCACCTTTTGCTGTTCTACTCTGATTACTCTTATCTTTTCTACACTAAGACAAGATGGATTTCACACCTTGGAATCCTACAATTATGAACTGTTTCAGAGATAGGAGACCTAAGACAAAATTAAAGCTATTTTCTCTATTTTTTTAAATGTTGGTTAATTGTTCTGATGATAAATGCTTGATTTGCTTCTTTGATTGATTGAAACATTATAGCATGTACCACCATAAGGTAATGTATTAGATTTAGTAGGTGACACACTAATCTACTTAGCTAATAAATCCCCCGTGGTAACATTCCTTGTAATTACTCGCCTTGTCTACAACTCTTCCTTTCTTACCCTGTGTTTCTAACCCAGATGGGCTACCCCATAGTGTTAGAAGAGAGCAGTATAGACTTGATCTTTGGTATGTCATGGTTAGGAAAGGCAGTTTATACACTGTGCTAAGGGAACCGTAGAACTCACCTGTTCCAAAGGAGAAAGATTTGAAGTTGAAATTGCAGTAACTACCACCATCAGACTAGCGACATTCTTAGTAAATGAGAAGTTTGTTGATGACAACATTCGTGCGGATTGGGGAGCCTCCGGATGTCTTTCCAGAGGAGTTAACAAGGATGCCACCAGATAGGGAAGTTGAGTTTGTCATTGATCTCTTACCTAGGACTGCTCCTATTTCCAAACGGCCATACAAAATGTTTGTAGAAGAGTTAAAAGAACTTAAGAAGTAGTTAACGGAGTTGAAAGAGACTGGGTACATTTGTCCGAATTCTTTACCTTGTGGAGCGCCGGTTCTATTTGTACAGAAGACAGAAGAATCGCAAGGGATGTGCGTGGATTATAAGTCCCTTAATGATGTCACTGTGAAGAACAAGTGTCCATTAACCCGCATTGAGGATTTATTTAATCAGATGAGAGGTGCAAGGGTATTCTCGAAGATTGATCTCCGATCAGGTTACCATCAAATGAAGATTAAGCCATCGGATATTCCCAAGACGGATTTCTCGACCCGATATGGTTTATATGAGTTCACCGTTATGTCATTTTGACTAACTAATGCACCAGCCTATTTTATGGATCTGAAGAATAAGGTGTTCATGATCTGGACAGATTCATCGTGGTTTTCATTGACAATATTTTTATTTGTTCCAAGAGTGATAGTGATCATGAGGAACATCTGAGATTGGTGCTACAGAAGCTACAAGACAATCAACTCTATGACAAGTATAGTAAATGCGAGTTCTGGATTGACGAGGTGCCATTCCTTAGACATATCATTTCTAATGGAGGGATATAAGTGGATCCTGCTAAAGTCAAGGAGATAGTGGCGTGGAGCATACCCACTACAATTATGGAGATTCGGAGTTTCTTGGGACTTGTAGGATATTATCAGAGATTTATAGAAGGATTTTCTAAGATTGCTAAGCCTATGACCTCACTTCTGGAGAAGGGAAGAGAGTTTAAGTGGGACGAGAAGTACCAAGATAGTTTTAACCAACTGAAGTTGAGATTGATGTCACCCCCAGTGTTGGTTATGCCAGATCTACAAAAAGGATTTGACATTTATTGTGATGCATGTGGCCAAGGCTTGGGATGTGTGCTTATGCAAGAAGGACATGTGATTGCCTACGCGTCTCGTCATTTGCGGAAACAAGAGTTGAACTACCCTACTCATGACTTAGAACTAGCAGTCGTAGTGCATGCGCTTAAGATATGGAGGCATTATATCATGAGAACCAAGTGCCAAGTGTAGACAGATCATAAGAATTTGAAGTACATATTCACACATCAGGATCTCAACCTTAGGCAACGCCGTTGGTTGGAGCTTATTAAGGATTATAATTTGGAAATTCACTATCACCCGAGCAAGGCGAATTTGGTTGCAGATGCCTTGAGTCGAAAGGAGCACGTTCATTCATCTATTGTTGGCCAGCTACCTGATGAGATTGTTGAGGATTTCAGGAGACTTAACCCGGGGATAGTTGCTCACACTGAAGGAGTTACTATTGATGTGGAACCTACCTTCGAGAAAGAATTCCACAAAGGGCAGATCGGTGATGCTAAAATACAAGAGATTAAGGATCTGATTACTGAAGGTCGAGGGCCAGAATTCATGGAAGATGAGCAAGGCACAGTATGGTTCAAGGATAGGATATGTGTTCCTGGGATTGATAGTCTTCGTGAGACTATTTTAAAGGAGGCCCATGACTCGAATTATTCTATTCATCCTGGTAGTACTAAGATGTATCGGGATTTGAAGCAGAAGTACTGGTGGTATGGACTTAAAAGAGACGTGGTTGCACACGTGGCTATGTGTGATGTGTGCTAAAGAGTCAAGGCCGAACACCAAAGACCAGCTGGACTATTATACCCATTAAAGATACTCGAATGGAAGTGGGGAGAGATTGGTATGGACTTCATTACTGGATTGCCTCGCACCTCGAAATTATATGAATCTATATGGGTGATTGTGGATAGACTGACCAAAGTGGCTCATTTCATTCCGGCCAAGACTACTTATAAGGGATCTCAATTGGCAGATTTATGTATGGCTCGGATTGTGTCTCTACATGGTGTATTGAAGAAGATCGTGTAGGATAGAGGATCACAATTTACCTCCAGATTTTGGAAAACTTTTCATGAGAATATGGATACGAAGTTGAATTTTAGTTCGGCCTACCATTCTCAGACTGATGGACAGACTAAAAGGACTAATCAAGTATTGGAGGACATGTTGTGAGTTTGTCCCCTTTAGCTTGGTAGTAGTTGGGACAAGAGTCTACCTTATGCTGAGTTCTCATATAATAATAGCTACTAGGTCAGTCTGAAGATGTCACTGTTCGAGGCTCTATATGGCAGGAAGTGCAGGACTCCTCTATATTGGGACCAGACTAGAGGAAGATAGTTCTTTGGGCCTGAACTTATACAAGAAGCAGAAGAACAAGTCCGTAGAATTCAGAATAATTGAGGGTAGCTCAGACCAGGCAAAAGAGCTACGCTGATAATAGAAGAAGACCACTGGAGTTTGAGGAAGGTGATAATGTGTACCTCAAGGTGTCACCACTTCGTGGAATGAGGAGATTTAAAGGTAAGGGCAAATTGTCTCCTCACTTTATTGGACCATTCAGAGTTTTTAGGCGAGTTGGTGAGATGGCCTATCAACTCGAGTTACATGATAGTCTATTTGATGTGCACAATGTGTTTCACGTGTCTCAACTAAAGAAGTGTCTCCGTGTCCTTGAGGAACAGTTACCAATGGATGAGCTCAGTGTTCAGGGTGATTTGACTTACACGGAGTATCCTATCAAGATTCTTTATACATTGACTCGAGTTACAAGATATAATGTGATAAAGATGTGCAAAGGGCAATGGAGTCACCATGGAGAAGATGAAGCAACATGGGAAAGAGAAGAAGAGCTTCACATAGATTTTCCCCATCTTTTCCCTAGTCCTTCCTAAATCTCGAGGACGAGATTCTTTTTAAGGGTGTAGGATTTGTAATACCCAATTTGTAATTTGTAAGGAAATATAAAAGGAGAAACAAATTCTCTTTATTTATGTGTGAGTGTGACCTTTATGTACCATCACATGTGAACACCATACTTAAAAACAAATAATTAATAAAATATATGCCACTAAATTATGCATCATGCTGGGATTTGTATTGTGAGTGCATTATTTGTGACAATATAAAAAAATAACATAAAAATAAATATGTTAAGGTCTAAAGTGGAATTTAAATCCTAAAGGAAAATTCAAGAATCTAGAAAAAAAAGAGAAGGGAAATTACTAAGTGAATAAAAATAAGTATGAAATATATATATATATATATTATTCTTACATAGATTTGAGTTTATACATTTGACTCAAAGGTGAATTTCATAACAAGACTCAAATTCAAATTAGAGATTCAAATGAAAAGGAAATGAATCAAAAAGAAAAAGAGGAAAATAAAAGAAAAGACTAAAGACACCTAACTGGGCCGCTAGGCGGTATTTCGGCCCACTCAACTCCATCACCGCGTGGCCCAAGACGCTGTTCTTCCACCACGCGCTGTCACGTAGGGGCCACTGGCCAGCCGCTCTCCCTCACGCCTGCGTGCGCCGACATCTCTGGTCCACAGGGCAGTCACACCGTGCCAGCTCCATGGCGTATCACTGGCTAGCGGGCCCGTGTTGCCAGTCACACACTCCACGCGATCGCTGCTCCGTGGGACCCACACGTCACACACCGTATCGCGCCCCCGTTGCGACCTCGTCTTTACACTGCGCTTGGGGGCCCACCTGTCACCAGCATCCATGCGGCCGCGGCAACAGAACTCGCGCGATCCGCGGTGAGCTTCCCCCACGACTTCGGCATCGGTTGTTGCCCCTCTTAGACGCCTGACGGATGTATATGGTGCCCTGTTCCACGCGTACAGCTCCCATAGGAGGTCGCTGCCGCCGCTCGAGAAAAAGAATCCACCGCTAGGAAAGAGCTTGCGCCGCCTCCATCAATTCGCTGGTCCGCCGTCGATTCGAGGTGGTCGCGGAGTCTGGCCAACTCGCCTGGTTGCATAGGTCGCGACTGTGGCGGATTGGGGCCGGGGGTGCACAGAGGATTGGGTAATTCTTCGCCGGAGCGGAGTCCGTCACCGTGCTCGCGTCATTCCATGGACGGGCGTCACCTCACCTCGGTCGGCCACAAGTGAGTCCCCGTTGTGTTCGTCTTCCCTTCCTCCCTGTTATGCTCTAGCGAATTTGGGTATGGCGCTCGGGAGGACCGGATTTCGCGAGCTCCGGTGAACCCGCCACCGTGCGGATGCTACACCACTGCGCTGTCGGCTCTGGCGATGGGGTAGGTTGGCCGCCGTTGGTCCTAGTTCAACGTACGAGATTTGGTCCAACGTAACTATTCGGTGGAGTGAACGGTGGACCGATGATCTATGATCGTACGGTCGGGCGCCTTGAGCGGGATTTAGAAGTTAGTAACAGTTAGATCATCATCTTGGGGCTCTGGTTGCAGACCGATAAGTTGCAGCGATGCTCTAATCAGAGCCGTTCATTTGTAATCATAAGGATCTCGGCGTTGGGTACTCCTTCGCAGGGACATTTTGCTTAAGAAACCCCGCACTTTACATGAATAAACCCATCGTTCTGTGCATAGTGCGCTGAGTCTTAGGAACTCTTCGGTATTAACCCCTATCTTTCCTGGTAATCGAGGCCCAGTCCTGAGTTCATAGGAAATGGATAGTTAATAACAGGAAACGATTTTTAATGCGAAAATAAATCCTAGAACTTGTTTATTCCATAGAAAATTCATATGAACTCCAAAATAACCCATTCTAGTTTCTAAAATTTTGTAATGTTATTCTCTATCACTTAGGGTCTCTGTTTTGACATGAAAACAATAATAAAATTTATTTCTTAATTAATGATATATTAAGCACATAAAACGTTTGGAAATTCATATCCTAAAATCTATAACTCCAAAAATTATGATTCCTGTTCCTAGGATTTTATTTTAATGTGTAGATTTTTTATGTATTTTGTTTACATGTTTGGTGTGATGTTAATTTTCTATATATACTGTGATTGTTTGTATTGTGGCGAGTAGAAGAACCTGTGACTGAGGATCCTGGTGCCCAGTAGATAGAAGTAGCTGAGCAGGAGCTCATTGAAGGCAAGTTGTGCCCTTGACCACTTTTGTTACCCAATAATGTTCTTTATAATCATTTACCAGGCTTAATTTTGATGGTGCCCTGATAGGTGTTGGGGGTATGCTTCGTAGCCGAAGATCCTAAAGAAAGAAACACCTTAGGCAGGTCCTCTCCAAAGCAGCGCCGAAGCTATCGCCTATAAAGCTTCGGCACAGTGACATGTCTCAAGACAAATGGGTGAACCGACTTAAAGATGAAATGACTTAAAGACCCATGATATTCTGTGTCATTATTATAGTTCATTGTAAAGGGCATAAATGTAATTATACACAGGCTGCGCCCTGTGCCTATAAATAGGTGAACAGTACCCCTGTATTGTTCACGGGATTCTGTAATCACGCATTGGGCATTTGCTTCTGTATTGCACTGGTATTTCAGCTTTCCTTAAAGCCGAAGGTACATTTATAATTTGTCATCATTTCTATAATAATAGAATAAAAATGAGTTAATAATAATAATCAATTGCTTATATTATTTCTCCATATTTTATGTAAATCCTTCTTCACTATTTATCGTGCTTATGAAGGTATGTAATTCATAACCTTCGTCCGGAATTCATTATATCCCAAGGGAGATAATGCTTCGAAGGACAAAGGACCATAATATTTACCCATTTCTGTGTTGCCTTGTTCTTGATTCATAGAAGTTAAGAACAAGTCCCCAACATTGGCGCCCACCTCCGGTGAACTCACATCCACTTGCTGAGCTGATGGCTTCGTTCCAAGCTGGAGTTGCTTCGGCTTCGACGTTTGTGCTCCCGATAACAGGCGGTTCATGCTCAGAGCCGGCTAACAAGAAACAGAAGAAGGAGGCACAAAGAAGGGTACAACATGTAGGGGTACAAGGACCCTTCATCAAGTCAAGATGGTCTCACATCCCAATTACCTTCTCTCAAGAGGATCTTCAGCTCAAGGATTACCCACACAATGATGCCATGGTTATCTCTTGTGTGATCAAAGGATTTCTGGTCCACGATGTTTTGGTTTATACAGGCAGGCAGCGGACATTATATTTGCTAAAGCCTTCAAACAAATGCAAGAGCCCGAAGACAACATCCATGATGCCACACATCCCCTCTGTGGCTTCGGAGGAAGGCAAATTGTAGCACTTGGCAAGATCACAATGCCAGTAACCTTCAGTTTTATCAACAACACAAGGACTGAACAAGTTGTGTTTGATATTGTTGATATGGAATACCCCTACAATGCAATCATTGGTCATGGTACTCGCAATGCCTTTGAAGCAATTCTTCATCCAGCATATCTTTGCATGAAGATACCTTCGGACCAAGGGCCCATTGCTATTCATGGAAGTCAGGAAGCTGCCAGAAGGGCCGAAGGAAACTGGACAGACCCGAAAGCAATCCATAACATAGATGGAGCTGAAGCTTGTGAGCAATACAAGTACAGAAGAGAGAAAGCTGCTTCGGCCGATCAGCCGAAGCCCATGCTCTTATGCGATAACATAGCAGAGCAGAAGGTGCTATTGGGATCTCAACTGTCCGAAGAACAGGAGAAAACCTTGATAAGGTTTCTGTTTAACAACAAATATGTTTTTGCATGGTCAGCTAATGATCTTTGTGGAGTCAACAGGGATGTTATTGAACACTCGCTCAATGTTGATCCATCCTTCAGACCCAGAAAGCAGAGACTTCGGAAGATGTCTGATGACAAGGCCGAAGGTGCTCGGAATGAAGTGAAAAGACTCCTCAGCGCCGGGGTCATCAGAGAAGTAAAATATCCAGAATGGCTAGCCAACACTGTTATGGTAAAAAAGGCCAATGGCAAATGGAGGATGTGTATTGATTTTACTGACCTCAACAAGGCCTGTCCGAAAGATGAGTTTCCATTTCCAAGGATAGATTCCCTAGTTGATGCAGCAGCTTCATCAGAGCTCATGAGTCTGTTGGATTGTTATTCAGGCTATCATCAAATTTGGATGAAGAAGGAGGATGAGCCAAAAACCAGCTTCATAACCCCTAGCATAACATATTGTTACCTTCGGATGCCTGAGGGGCTCAAGAATGCTGGAGGAAGCTTCAGCAGAATGACAGCGAAGGTTCTTCACTCTCAGATAGGCAGAAATGTGTTAACTTATGTCGATGATATCATTGTAAAAAGCACGAAGCAAGAAAATCACATTGCTGATCTGCAGGAGACTTTCGCTAATTTTAGACAGGCTGGTCTAAAGCTGAATCCAGAAAAGTGTGTTTTCGGAGTAAAGAAGGGGAAATTCCCTGGTTGCCTAGTTTCAACAAAAGGGATTGAGGCTAATCCAAATAAAATCGAAGATATTCTTCGAATGGAACCACCAAGCACAAAGAAGGGGGCTCAGCGACTGACGGGAAGACTTGCATCTCTGAACCGATTCATATCTAGATCAGCAGAGAGAAATCTACCATTTTTTGAAATACTGAAGTCAGCCGAAGTTTTTCAATGGGGACCAGTTCAACAGAAAGCCTTCGACGAGCTAAAGCAGTATTTGATAGACCTAATGACATTAACGCCACCAACGCTAGGGGCTCCTCTGTTGTTATATGTGGCAGCTTCGCACTCAGTGGTAAGTGCGGCACTTGTCCAAGAGAAGTTTGAAGGGCAAGTCAAAAAGCAAGCCCCAATATACTTCGTCTCTGAAGTCCTTAGTTTATCAAAGAAAAATTATACATAATTGGAGAAGGTGCTGTATGCTGTTTTGATGGCTTCCAGAAAGCTTCGGCACTATTTTCAAGCATACAATATAATTGTCCGTTCTTCACAACCATTGAAGGATATTATGAGAAATAGAGAAGCTACTGGAAGGGTTGGAAAATGGGCTGCGGAACTCAATGAGTTTTGCATTGATTATGTGCATAGATCTTCGATTCAGTCCCAGGCGTTAGCAGATTTCATTGTTGACTGGACGCCAGGGGCTCAGGAAGAAGAAGCGAGTAAAGATGCCGAAGCTTGGACAGTATTCTGCGATGGTTCTTGGGGAACCTTCGGGGCAGGAGCAGCCGCTGTGTTAGTTGCACCCTCCAAAGTCAAAACTTGCTACGCAGCAAGACTTGATTTTAGCTGCACAAATAACATTGCTGAGTATGAAGCTTTGCTTTTGGGTCTTCGGAAGTTAAAGGCAATGGGAATTAGAAGGGCAGTTCTTAAAACTGATTCCCAGGTTATTTCTGGTCATATTGACAAGAGTTGTAAAGCAAGAGACCCGAAGCTTGAAAAATATTTAGACATGGTCCGAAGGATTGAAGCTTCCTTTGAAGGGTTTTCTGTCAAAAATATTCCTCGAGGAGAAAATGAACATGCTGATTTGCTAGCCAAGTCAGCAGCACAGGGGCTGCCCTTACCTTCGGAAGTATTTTTCGAAACAATAAAAGCACCTTCGGTTGAACTTCTTGAGAGAGCAGTCCTCAATATATCTCCTGTTTATAGTGAAGACTGGAGAACTGAAATCATCTCTTTCCTTCAAGGTAATTTTCTTTCAGATGACGAAGCTTATAACAAGAGAATAGAGGCAAGAGCTCGACCATATGTTATAATAGAAGGGGAGCTGTACAAGCATGGAGTCTGTTCTCCACTACTCAAATGTTTATCCAGAGCCGAAGGTATAGAATTGATGAAGGAAATACACGCAGGCCTGTGTGGATCTCACATTGGATCCAGGCCTTTGCTGGGAAAAGTTTTTCGTCAAGGATTTTATTGGCCAAAGGCAGCTTCGGATGCAGCGGAATTAGTCCAAAAGTGCGAAGGCTGTCAGAAATGTGCAAGAGATCAAAAACAACCTTCGTCTTTAACCCAGTTAATACAACCCACTTGGCCATTGCAAAGATGGGGTCTTGATTTGTTAGGTCCGCTACCACCAGCACAAGGGAACTTAAGATATGTTGTAGTGGCAGTGGAATATTTTTCTAAATGGATCGAGGCAAAGCCTTTAGCCACAATAACTTCGGTTACCATTCAAAAGTTTTTCTGGCAAAATATTGTTTGTCGCTTCGGAGTGCCGAAGGCCATTACTGTGGACAATGGAACGCAATTTGATTCCGAAGCTTTCAGAGAATTTTGTGAACAAATTGGCACGAAGATCCATTTTGCATCAGTTCGGCATCCGGAGTCAAATGGACTTGTTGAAAGGGCTAATGGCATCATAATGACGGGAATAATGAAGTTAATCTTCTATCAGCCCAGGGGAAAATGGCCAGATGAATTAATCAAAGTGGTGTGGAGCCACAACACAACAATATCAAGATCAACAGGTTTTACACCATTCAAATTGCTGTTTGGTGACGAAGCAATAACCCCAGAAGAAGCTAAAGTGGGATCAATAAAAACAGTGGCTTCGACAGAACACGAAGCTGATTATTCTGTGGCAAAAGATGCTATAGAAGGGATCAGACTTCAAGCTGTAGAGAATATCAACAAATATCAAGCCGAAACAATAAAATGGCATGATAGAAAGGTTCGGCTAAAAAATATTAAGCCAGGACACTTGGTACTTCGGAGAGTCGCCAACCCAAACACAGTAGGCAAGCTACAACTGAAGTGGTAAGGACCTTTTCTGGTAATATCTTCGTCAAGACTCGGTTCTTACAGATTGAAGGATATGGACGGCAACGACATTCCTAGATCATGGAACGCGGATGAGCTTCGGCGATATTATGTCTAGTTTGATGTAATTTTTTATTCTTTTTTATGGCACCCTTTTCCTTTCCAAAGGGGGAGAAAGGTTTTTAATGGGGCCATAGCATGTAATTTTTCTTTTTATTTCAGCTCTATAAAAGCAATATCCCCCAAAGATGTAAATGTAAAAGCTGAGAATGCACCATCGAGTGCAAAGAAAAAAGAAAAGAAAACAAGGAGAAGCTCAAAAGTCGTTCCTAAGGGAATGCAGAGCTTACAGCGAAAAGTCAATGCTGATTCCGCCGAAGTAAAAGGCGAAGAAGCTCCTAAGGGAGGCTTACAGCGAAAAGTCAACGCTGATTCCGCCGAAGTAAAAGGCGAAGAAGCTCCTAAGGGAGGCTTGCAGCGAAAAGTCTACGCTGATTTCGCCGAAGTAAAAGACGAAGAAGCTCCTAAGGGAGGCTTACAGCGAAAAGTCAGCGCTGATACACCGAAAAATAAACGATGAAGCCGAAAAATAAGCGGCAAAGAAGATTTGAGTCATTCCCAAGGGAATGAAGGGTTGGATTATGGCTTCGAACATATATTTGGACATTCATTTGCACGATACATTACATCATGACATTTGCATTCATAAACATTCACTTAGACATACATAGGATCATCATCAGCATAACATACAAACTTGCTTCGGTTCCGAAAGGAAGGTAATTTTATGCTTCGCTGTGTACGCAAAGAAGGGAAGGTGTTTTTCGCTTATGGCTCAAAAGTATTAATTTCGTCCACACCAAAGCATTTCATACATGGACGGAAAAGTAAGATTATATTACAAAGTGAAACTCAAGTTACATCATACTTTATACAAGTTTTTACAGGAGTTTTTTGAGCTATTTTTACAGATTATTCAACCTTCGACAACATCTCTGGAGCTTCGTCCTTTTACTCTGTAGCTTCAGCTTCGGCTTGGTCAATCTGTACGGAAGTATTGTAAGCTAAATTCAAAATTCAAAGGAAAAGGTAAGCATAAGGTATGATTTTGTTACCAGCTTAAGGTGGCTCCGAGCTTCGTCACCAGCTTTGCTCCGACCAACCTTTGTCCATACTAAATTTATAAATCTATTTGCAATACTCCGAGCCAGATTGGGAACATTATCTAGGTCTGCTGGTGACAGGCTGAAGTTGGGTTTATTAACAATCTTGCCGTGTTCACAGCTAGACTTCAAAAAGGCAACAGCTATGCCCCGAGAAGCTGCCAGGGCACAGAAGTCGCTATGCCAGCTATAACTTCGTCAAGATCATTAATTTCACCCTCAATGTGCTCAAAGGCACCAGGCAGGTCTTCAGCTGAAGGAGTAAACTCTTCACTACTGGCTCCAACAAAATGGAACACTTGCTTGATGAATGCATCGACTGCTGAACTCCAGGCACTTATTCTGAAGATTTTTCGAAGATTCTTTCAGTTCCGAATTTCTTTGAGCTTCGGCTTCAATTTTTGCATCAAGCTTCAGCTTTTCTTGTTCGAAATTTTCTGATTGGGAAAGAAGCTTCGAATTTAATTCTGTTATTTTTGCTTCAGCGTCCACTAATAAGCCTTCAGCTATTTGTAGCTCGAAGTCTTTCTTCTCGATGGCAGCAGATTGCTCTTTTATCTTGTTTTCTAAGTTTTCAATTATAACTTCTTGCCTTTTATCCTCTAAGTCTTGCTGCATTTTTAATGCCTTGCTCAAAAGTATACTCTGCAGACAAATAACCTTCGTTAGAAAATATTTCTGTGGCCACAAATAATAGCAGTTAAACACAAGATATTTACCTTAAAATTAGAATAGAACAAGCTGCCGACAATGTGTTGTCGTCGGTAGCGGCTTATATCCGCTTCGAGCTTCGGGAAGCCGATACTCTTTGATAGAGTACCGACAACCTTCGCACCGGTTTGATCTCGTATGCAGCCTAACCCTTCATCATCAATACCACCGAAGAGAAGCGCCCTCGGCCGGTACCCGCAAGATATAGCATACTCTTTTAATTCCTCTTTTTCAGCTTCTGTTAGCTTCTGGCCAACTAAGTTTCGGAAGTCAAAAGTTTCATCTTCCGAAGTATCTTCGGTTATTCCTTCTTTCTCGGGTTTTGCGGCCGTGGTCTCTTCGGTGGCTGCAACAGTTTCTTCAGCGGCCATGTTTAGCAGCATTTTATCTATATCAGCAGCTATGCTCTCTAAATTAATATCTTCGGAGTTGGCATCTTCGGCTCTGGCTTCTTCTACGGCAGCCTCCGAAGGTACAGCTTCAGTAGCTGTTGTGCCTTCAATCGCCAGCACCTTCGGAGTTGGAGCTCTTGGTGGTGTTGTTTCAATCACTTCTGTCACGGTAACAATCCTTTGCCTTTTTGGCCTAGATGCCTTTGTTTTTGTGGGCTCCTTTTCATTATGAAAAAGCTTCGTCAGATGAAGCCCCAATGGACTTAGTTTGACAGGCAAAGTTTCAGTCATTACCTTTAGAATTTCCTCTATTTCAGCATCAGAAGATGTTGCAGAAGTCTTCTCTTCTTCATCAATTGATTTTTGCTCTGGGATTGAGTCCTTTCTTTTCTTCGAAGCTTTCGCTTCAAACTTTTGTTTCTTCTTCTTTGATTGATCTTCGTCGTCTTTGTTCAAAGCGCCAGCCACTCTTTTTCTTTTCTGCCCTTCGGCACGCTTGTCGAGTCGTTCATAATCAGGATATTCAAAGCCTATAGCATCCAGCACTCTGTTCAGCCTTCGTTTCGGACGGGTGCCGAAGGCTGTTGTCATCAATTGATCTTCTTTTTTAGAATAATTCCCAAGAATTTCGGTGCACATTACTTCGATTGTTTCTAGCCATTCTTGGCAGGGTGCTTTGAAATATTTCTTGAACTTGTAGTGGTAGGGCAGTCGGACAAGTTCCCCCTCTTTCTTCTCTCCTTCAAGCTTCGACATAGCCCATTGCTTCATAGTTGGAAATATTTTGAAAGCCAAAAATTTCTGCACTAAGTCCCTAGTGCCAATGTGCTCTGCGATAATCCTGAATTCAGCCAGCTCAGTTTGGGTTGGACCTTCTGGTGTCATATTGCATTGGGGTCTGGTCTCTCCGAAGATCAATTCTAGCGGACTCTGCACCAGCTTCTCCTTGTCATCGTCAACTTTGACATAGAACCATTCCGATTTCTAGCCTGCCGGCCACTTGCTTCGGTAGCTAATCACATGAAATTTTGTAGTCTTCTGGTAAGCAAAATTGTAACAACCAAAATTTTCATGTAATCCATCCTTTCTGGCCTTGGTTTGGTAATGTAGCTCGTGCACCCGGCAGAAACCTTCGGCAAACGGTTCCACCCCCTGGCTTCGGAGAGCCCAAATATAAACACTGAGCCTAACGATAGCGTTAGGAGTTAGTTGATGAAAGTGGATCCCAAACTTCTTTAGCACATCGGCAATCATCTTATTTAAAGGGAATCTTAAACCAGCTTTGAGGAAGCTCTTGAAAACCACTATTTCATCTTTTTCTGGCTTCGAAGTAGTTTCTTCTGCACCGAAGCGAATCAGCTCTTTCTTATCTTCGCTGAAATAGCCCAACTTCACCATCTTAGGAAAATCAGCTTCAGAGATGGTGGATTTTCTGAAGTCCAGGTGGCTAGGCTTGCTCGGCACCGCGCTGCTGTAATCATCTTCAGAATCGGTCTCTTCAATACCAGCTTGCTCTGCTTCAGCAGCAGGGACGTCTTCCGGTGTTACCAACCGAGATCGCTTCATTGCCTCCGAAATAGGAACAGTCTCAACAGCTTCGGTTTCATCCCCATCACGATCGACCCTTGCAGTAGAGCGAACTCTGGCCATTTGATTATGATTTACTTGAAATTTTTGGTGTTGGCTTTTTTGTCTTTTCCGAAGCTCTTACTCTTGTGCCGAAGCAGATTCACAAACGAGGTTTCGTTTGAGCACGATGATCAAGCTTCGGCTATGACTAAAAATTTGGCAGCAAAACAGTACAATAGCAATGAATGCTGTGGTAACTTCACACCTACCCGTCTGTTTATATAGTGTTGCAGGTGGGAAGGTGAATCGGCAAGGTCTCCAGCACCGAGCAAACAGTCACCCGCACTCACTGAGTGGTGGGCCACATAGTTCGAGAAGGTGAATCGCTGGCGAGCGCATAATTGGTGCAAGATGGGTCGCGCGCGCGACAATTATTTTAATCGTTTCTCGCCAACGAGCTCAGGGAAGGTGTTTTTTGGATCTTCGGCATCCCGAAGCCTAGATGATTTTTTCACGGATCAAGCTCGTTACGAAAAACGATCTAGCACCGCGAAGGGGCTACTGTTGGGGGTATGCTTCGTAGCCGAAGATCCTAAAGAAAGCAACACCTTCGGCAGGTCCTCTCCAAAGCAGCGCCGAAGCTATCGCCTATAAAGCTTCGGCATAGTGACATGTCTCAAGACGAAGGGGTGAACCGACTTAAAGATGAAATGACTTAAAGACCCATGATATTTTGTGTCATTATTATAGTTCATTGTAAAGGGCATAAATGTAATTATACACAGGCTGCGCCCTGTGCCTATAAATAGGTGAACAGTGCCCCTGTACTGTTCACGGGATTCTGTAATCACGCATTGGGCATTTGCTTCCGTATTGCACTGGTATTTCAGCTTTCCTTAAAGCCGAAGGTACATTTGTAATTTGTCATCATTTCTATAATAATAGAATAAAAATGAGTTAATAATAATAATCAATTGCTTATATTATTTCTTCATATTTTATGTAAATCCTTCTTCACTATTCATCACGCTTATGAAGGTATGTAATTCATAACCTTCATCCGGAATTCATTATATCCCAAGGGAGATAATGCTTCGAAGGACGAAGGACCATATTATTTAACCATTTCTGTGTTGCCTTGTTCTTGATTCATAGAAGTTAAGAACAAGTCCCCAACAATAGGTCACCCTAGATTGTTTATCTCTTTACCTTGTTATCCCTGAATCACTTGGGTAGTTTTGCCATTGCTTTACATGGTTTTGGGATAATATTTTATTATATTCATTTCCAGTTATTTTGTTATTCTATTTATGTCCATGTCAAGATCATTAATGTTAATTAGAACATGGAGCTTAACTTGAGAAACACGTGCCACCACAAGGGTTTAATGGGACTCCCGTAATTTTGGCCGGGCTGCGTCCCGTGCTTATAAATAGGTGAACAGTAACCCTATACTGTTCATGCTGACTTGTATTCGCTCACACGTCACACCTAGATCTCTACTTTCTGTCAGGCCGAAGGTATAAATGTAACTCAATATTATTCATGTTCATTCATGATAATTTAATAAAAATGCTCTTATAATGTCATATGATTATTCATGTTATTTTCCATGTTTCATATGCTTCTACTTTCATTATTATATGCTGAGATGATGAAGGTACGTCCTTCATGACCTTCGTCTATTGATCATTATATCCTAAAGGGAGATAATGCTTCGAAGGACGAAGGTTATTTACTATTAATGTTTTGTGTTGCCTTGTTCTTAACTCATAGCATTTGAGAACAAGTCCCCAACATTGGCGCCCACCTCCGGTGAACTCACTTCCACTGTTCACTACTAAAAAATCACCTTCTTGCAATGGGCAAAAATCGTTGCGATAGACCATAAATCGTTGCGAAAGGCACCAATTGCGATAGAACAACTGCTGTTGCCTGCTGTTGCAGAAAACAGAGTGGCAATAGGCTATAGCAACAATTTTACGTTCTGTTGCAATTACTACATCTTTTGCAACGTATTCAAGTGTTGCAATAGTTCGTTGTTACAATGGACTATTCTGTTGCAATAAGTTATATTGCAACATTTACGATAGTTGCCAAAAACTCTATTGCCACAACATATTTCATGGTAATAAGTGTTAATGCCACGTTTAAATCTGTTGCAAATGGCTTTGTTACCACAAGATGCTTCGTGGCAACAAAACACTAGTGCCACACAAGTGACTCATGGCAACAAGATGTATTGCAATGCAAATAATTTCGTTGCATTTGATCATTTTGCAACATAATGTGTCTCGTGGCTACATGATCTTTTTGCTATAAAAATTATCTATGGTAAGAACCGTTATAACAACAACAAAAAAATATCATAACTAATGATGTTGCAACAAGAAGAAAAGGTTGCAACTACTGAAGTCCCAACGAAATAGATCCATGGTAATTACATCTTATTGCAACAAAAAAATCATTGCAACTGAACCATACAACAACTAATAAAACCGTTGCATTTACACATATTCAAACCCACAATTTATACGACAATGCATTTTGCATTTCTATTGAGTATAAAATGTTATGCAAAAGAATTATATTTTACATCAGTAACGTCAGAACCAAAATTGACAACCATAATATTTGTCTCTTGTCTCATATATTAACTATATCCATACCATAAGTTGTAACAAATAGGTTGCACCAAATAAATATTGGCCAAATACAAATTAATTTGATAACATATCTCACAATCACAACATCCTCGTACTAGCTTGGATTGTGATAACATAGATAATAAACTACTCAGGACTAGCAAATTATTAGAAGTTTTTTTTGCCATCGTGTACCCCTCCATCCCCTCCATTGATGCAAGCGATGGTTAGCTAGGCTGACGACGATATCACGACGACAAGGAACCTGTTGGAAGTGTTCAAAACAATAATTAGTAAAGCTATAATAACTTGGTTAATCATTAGTGGAAGACTACAACTGTAGTGCCTACAGCTACAGCTACAACTACAGCACAACTCCTAGCAAGCAGCATCAGCAACAACCATCAGCAAGCAGCAAGCAGCAACACGCAACAAGCAGCAAGCAGCATGCAGCAGCAACAACACGCAGCAGCACGCAGCTAGCAGCGGCAAGAAACAAACAGTAGCACGCAGCAACAGGAAGCACGCAGCAGCAAGCGTTCTACTCTATCTCTACCAGAGAAGGCAGCTGCAGCACCAGCCTAACAAGAGCGAAAACAAGCTACCAAATAAGCATGCTGCACAGAGCCACAAACATGTGTACTGCTCCTATGGTTAACTAAAATCTGTTTAGACTACTAAAATCCATTGCATGCACAACTACAAAAGAAATAAAAATAGATTGTGGACATACCTTAAACACACTTTGATAGAGCTTCTTAAGTTGATCTACCTTGCTTCTCACTTGCACTTGCGGATTGTACCTATTATCATATTCAGGATTACAAAAACAAAACTATCAAAAAAATGTTGTAAAACAGTTTATATGATCATAATGCAAGAACATTTGCATTCCATACACATTCGCTTCTTTTGTTGCCCCTTGCCTGCACACGTCTTGTCACAGCATTCCTTAGAGTGTAAGAGCTAATATAGTTTGCTGGCATATTGTCTTTCTTATTGTTTGTGTCTGGTGTACGAACGTTGTTTGCACTACTTGGTGCAGGTGCAGGAGGATCAGCTGGGATGAGTTTAGGAGGTTTAGTAGGGACAACGGAAGAAGGATCGATTGGAGTGGTGCTTTCACGGTTGCTCTGCATTAAACAATTGATCAAACAATTTATGTTGCAAAAGTTTCTAATAGCAATGATGGTAAAAATACAAATATCAAATTTTATACCTGTTGTGCTACAGCAGCAAGGGCAGCAACCATTTCTTGCCTCATTTCTTCTCTAAGCACTTGTCTTTTTCTTTCTTCTTCTTCTTGCAGTGCTTGCATTTTTTCCTGTAGTATTCTTTCTCGTTCTGCAACCTCACACGCAAGTTTTTCATTTAACAACTGGACCTGACTTTCGAGTTCAATGTTCTTTTGGTTGGTTGCAACCGTGGCACGAGCTTGTTCGAGGAACTTTGATTCCATCACTTGACTTCTTGTTGGATATCTTGATAGGTACCCATGACCATGAAGTCTGTTTGCCTTACATCCTGTTGTTTCCTTGAATGTTGTTTGGAAAATAGCATTTTCCTCTTCTCTTGTTAGATGATATCTTTCTGTTTGATATATTTTCTCAACAATTTTCTCAGCTGCCTTCTCCTGAAAAGAACAATATAGTTCAAGTTAGCTCAATTCAAATAAGAATTCATGCCCAGTATTTTAAAGTATGTTTTAGTAGTAAGCTTTGTGATTTACTCACATAAATGCCACGTGAAGCCTCTTCCGACCATTCATCATTTTTACAATGAGTAATCATCCAAAGGGATAAATCGGTTGGTTCTATACCAGTTTCTTGATCTCTCTGTAATGTGAAGAATGTATCATACAAGTTTGTCATTAATCATGGAAAATAAAGTAGTGGTCATATCATTACCTGTTGAAAGCTTATTTGGGAAAAAGTTCTAGAACCCATTATATGCTTCGTTCTTTGTTTCTGACGGTTTTCCGAGTTCCGGCTACTTATTTTCTAGAAAATAATAATAGTTGGAAATGAATTAATAAATAAATCGCTAGAATCATCCATATTATGCAAGTGCCAATCGTTAAAGTAAAGGAAATGAAACAGCAAACCTGGAATTTCTCAGATCCAAAATACAACATCATGTAATGCCACTCGACGATGTCTACATCTTCAGGCTTGTTTTTCATCCTTTCAGCATAACTATTGTATGCTTTGTATGTTGAGCTTAACGTTGATCGCCATCCTTTGTATCTCTCCTTGGCAATAGACCAGATCTTTTCATGCGCGTCCTCATTGCTTGGAAACTCCCACCTTCGCTGTTTCAGTTTTGATATAAAGAGAAGGTTAATTGTCTAGTAATTTAGGAATAGTAGACCACTAATAGTTCTAGCTAACTGTTAGGGCTCAAGTAAAGAAATTTCACATAGCAGTACGTCAGAGGCTATAGAAGATCTAACATTGAGCTCTATATCTTTCCACTTTTTCACTCCAATGAGTGGTGCCTTTTTCTTTGTAAATAATACGATTTCATCCACAAAAGTGCGAGTGTTTGGTCCTACGGGACCTCCAAGCTTAGATGAAAATTCAATCTTAAGTTTGTGATCACCGTTCTTGATTCGCTTGGTGGCTGCTGCTATACCCTTAAGGGTACCACACCCCTCCTTTTTGAAGACTCCATCGTTATCTACATATATACCAATAACATCTGAATGGGTAGAAATATTCAAAGTAGAAGATTGCAACATTTGAATAAAAAACTCTTAGTAAAAAATACCACGATCTCTTTTCCTATGACGTCTAGCATGAGATGGCCAATTAGCAGTAGGTTTGCTGCTGCCATGAATTTCTTCATCTGATAATATTAGGTCATCATTGCTTTGTCGTTCATACAATACTGCGGATAGCATAGGCATCAGTTACATCTCTAACAATTTGCGAAAATATACACTATATGTTAGTACGCTGTAAATAAAAGAAATTACAGATATCTGGAAGATCGCCTTGATGCCTTAACCATTCTTTATATGTTTTGATCGTATCCTCCCTGAAGTCATCCATTAAATCTGCACTTAAACAATATGTAAGTTTAATTGTGTAAACTATAACATATCATGTATTTAATGTAATGAGTTTGACATCTTAACTTACCCGTTTCTGGATTGTCATGTTGTAGTATTGCAAGCCACTCCTTATATGCATCAATCGACACTTCTATAGTTTCTTCATCAACATTTGTTCGCTGCCTTGGACGCTTGATGGGAGTTATGCTTACCTCTAGATCACTGGGTGGATCTTTTGTGAGCACAAAACTTATTTTTCTCTCATCCATGTTATCAGACAGCATGGCCTCTTCTTGGTGGATGTAATCAAGTGCCAATAGCCTGGATCGATCAATGCCACATCGTTTCTTGTAAAACAAGAAGTCCCTACCAGAATATCCAAGTTTCGATTTTATGTACACCACGTTGTAAAAGGCAACATAAGCTTTATCAATATTTACTGTGACAATTTCTTTTCCAGGTTGTGCTCCAATGCAATGGAATTTCAAGGTCCATATCTCACCAGTCAACCTGCCACACAAATATATTCTAAGCAAACAATGACTAAAATAGTGTTGTAAAAAGATTTCATTCAACAATTAAGAGGTATGAAAACAATATACTATAATTATGATCTGCGCCAAGGCCAAAGCAGTAGAGAACAATATGGGTAGATAGATTTTTACTTGTCAGGAAGATCAAAGAAGACGTTCTTCCCAGCCATAATCTCGTCCACAATCCGTGTACTAAGTTGGTTACCATTGTCGTTGGTGCACAGATTAGCTTCATTGCTTGTCGGCTGCAAACCTCCTTGAGTCGTCATCATAGGTCAGGAAAATAGATGCTGACAGGGCAGAGAACGAAAAAATCATGTAAGTATAACAATAGATTGGTTTATGGAATTATGTGCAGTAATTTCAGTGACAGAACATTAGTAACTATCGATTTATCACGCTTTTCTGATGAAATTAAAAATGTTTCCCTTCTTTCTGGAACATTAATAATTTCTTCAGGCCATTTGGATTGGACCATGGCCAGAAAATACGAGTAGCACTAGTGGGTTTTGAAAAATATACTACACGCCTGGAAGTAGTAGGAATGTCTCAAGTGGGTTTTGAAAAATATACTACACGCTCAGTTCTGGGTTCTAGGAATGTCTCAGTTTGATTTCCTACGCGTGCGTGCCTGCTCACCGTACGTACGCGTGCGTGCTTGCTCGGTCCCAGTTCGGGTTCTAGCAATGGAGATTAGGAATGATGCTCAGCTCTGCTCAGTTTTCCTACGCGTGCGTGCGTGACTGCTCAAGTGAAAGAGATTGAGAACGGCGCTCAATTCTGGGTTCGTTGGCAATGGAGATTGGGAACGGTGCTCAGTTCTGGGTTTGTTCGTTGGCAATGGAGATTGGGGGCGGCGCGTACCTGACCCTGAGTCCCGGACAGGCGACGACTGATGAACTGAACGGCGCGTACCTCCAATCGCTCACGCTGCCGCCGCCCGACGCATGAAACCCTTGCAGTAGAGCAGATTAGGAAGGAGGAAGAGGAATGTCTGCCCTTGCGCCTTTGCCATTTGGGAACGAAGCTGGACGTGTGGAGGCCTGGTTGCCTGGAGGCTGGAGCTGGTCCGTGGCCCGCGTCTGTGGTTGACAGGGTGTGTGGCTGGTGGCTGGGACCAGGGAATGCCGTGGTCGAGTGGGCCATGTCAAATTATATGCATTGTCAAGTGGCATATTAGGAAGGACGAATATTTTTTTTCTATTATAAACCTTATTATATAAGGGTCTTCGACACAATCTGTACTCACGTCGAAAGCCCGCGATCCTACTACTAATTTCGGTGCTGGTGAGGAAGCGATCGAGAGGCTCCGACGGGTGCCGCACGTCCAGCGTCGCGTTGATCCATCGCTTCGGGTCAAAGTCCTCCGCCCCGAACTCCGACGCGTCCACGACCACCATTTCCGGTGCACATCGGGAGAAAGCGTGCGCGTCCCTTCACTGCTTCTCTGTCTCGGCTCCTCGGGTGTCTGCAGGGGAGTAGGGGACGAAGATTTTTTTCTATTATAAACCTTATTATATAAGGGTCTTCGACACAATCTGTACTCACGTCGAAAGCCCGCAATCCTACTACTAATTTTGGTGCTGGCGAGGAAGCGATCGAGAGGCTCCGACGGGTGGCGCGCGTCCAGCGTCGCGTTGATCCACTGCTTCGGGTCGAAGTCCTCCGCCCCGAACTCCGACACGTCCACGACCACCATTTCCGGTGCACGTCGGGAGAAAGCGCGTGCGTCCCTTCACTGCTTCTCTGTCTCGGCTCCTCGGGTGTCTACAGGGGAGTAGGGGGCGAAGTTTTTTCTACTATAAACCTTATTATATAAGGGTCATCGACACAATCTGTACTCATGTCGAAAGCCCGCAATCCTACTACTAATTCCGGTGCTGGCGAGGAAGCGATCGGGAGGCTCCGACGGGTGCCGCGTGACCAGCGCCACGTTGATCCACCGCTTTGGGTCGAAGTCCTCCGCCTCGAACTCCGGTCGGGACCAGCCACATATCGGGTGTAAATAATCTATGGAATGTGCTATGCAAACTCGTATTCTTGCTTTTATCGTAGAGCAAGACTCCATAAATTTGGTGATTGTTATGGGTGAACACACTCGGAAACGGTCGGCAAACAGTCGACAAACAGTCGGTAATTCATAAATATCAAAAATAGAAATAATATTGGTAATTCAGAAATAATCAGTACAAGACAACATAATACAATGTCAGATTGAGGTTTGATAAATATGTAGAATATATATGAAGTATTTTATATGACAAATAGCTATTAGGAGTAAAAAAATAGCTTGCTTGGTCTCTAGTAGTTCCTCATATTTAGACAATGATTTAATTCTGAATCTAGTTTTAGTAGGTCTGCTCCCGTCGGACCTGGCTGACGGTAGGATCGAGGGTAGTGGACATAGAGGGCAGAGGAAAATATCGGTCAACGCGACATGTTGGGAAGCGACATCCGGCGACGTGACCTATGGGTGAGCGGCGGTCCGATGGTGGTGGCGAAGGTTGTGTCACGCGTATTGGATCTGGCTGCCTCGTTGCACGGGAAATAAAAAAGAGCATGCCGGACCTGACTAAATTACTAAAAAGAGCACATCGCATAGTAAGTAACTAAATTTAGCAAGTCCATTTGAAGAACTATTAGAATGTGTTATGCAAACTCGTATTCTTGCTTTTATCGTAGAGCAAGAATCCATGAATTTGGTGATTGTTATGGGTGAACACACTCGAAAACGGTCGGCAAACAGTCGACAAACAGTCGGTAATTCATAAATATCAAAAATAGAAATAACATTGGTAATTCAAAAACAATCAGTACAAGACAACATAATACAATGTCAGATTGAGGTTTGATAAATATGTAGAATATATATGAAGTATTTTATATGACAAATAGCTATTGTGAGTACAAAATAGCTTGCTTGGTCTCCAGTAGTTCCTCATATTTAGACAATGGTTTAATTCTGAATCTAGTTTTAGTAGGTCTGCTCCCATCGGACCTGGCTGACGATAGGATCGAGGGTAGTGAACATAGAGGGCAGATGAAAAGATCGGTCAACGCGACGTGTTGGGAAGCGACATCCGACGACGTGATCTATGGGTGAGCGGCGGTCCAATGGTGGAGGCGAAGGTTGTGTCACGCGTATTGGATCTGGCTGCCTCGTTGCACGGGAAATAAAAAAGAGCACGCCGGACATGAATAAATTACTAAAAAGAGCACACCGGATAATAAGTAACTAAATTTATCAAGTCCATTTGAAGAACTATTAGAATGTGTTATGCATACTCGTATTCTTGTTTTTATCGTAGAGCAAGAATGCATGAATTTGGTGATTGTTATGGGTGAACACACTCGGAAACGGTCGACAAACAGTCGACAAACAGTCGACAAACAGTCGGTAATTCATAAATATCAAAAATAGAAATAACATTGGTAATTCAGAAACAATAAGTACAAGACAACATAATACAATGTCAGATTGAGGTTTGATAAATATGTAGAATATATATGGAGTATTTTATATGACAAATAGCTATTGGGAGTAAAAAATAGCTTGCTTGGTCTCCAGTAGTTCCTCATATTTAGACAATGGTTTAATTCTGAATCTAGTTTTAGTAGGTCTGCTCCCGTCGGACCTGGTTGATGGTAGGATCGAGGGTAGTGGACATAGAGGGCAGAGGAAAAGATCGGTCAACGCGACGTGTTGGGAAGCGACATCTGGCGACGTGACCTATGGGTGAGCGGCGGTCCGATGGTGGAGGCAAAGGTTGTGTCACGCGTATTGGATCTGGCTGCCTCGTTGCAAGGGAACTAAAAAAGAGCACACCGGACCTGACTAAATTACTAAAAAGAGCACACTGGATAGTAAGTAACTAAATTTAGCAAGTCCATTTGAAGAACTATTAGAATGTGTTATGCAAACTCGTATTCTTGTTTTTATCGTAGAGCAAGAATCCATGAATTTGGTGATTGTTATGGGTGAACACACTCGGAAACGATCGGCAAACAGTCGACAAACAGTCGATAATTCATAAATATCAAAAATAGAAATAGCATTGTGTTTTTGTTTCAAAATTTCCATTTCCTCTTTTCAGACTAACAGGAAACGAGAGAGTAGCAACAATACTGATGTTTTTAATGTATCGAGGAGGACGCGTGCAAGCACACACGGAGGCAAATCGATCGCCATCGTGGGCATCGAGAGTATCGACGCATCTGCCTGCTGTCTTCATCAGTCTATCTCGACCCATTCCCGCGAGCCGTCCCCCTTCCCTCTTCATCCGCTCGCTCCGTCTCCCGCGCTCCTGCCATCCCCTCCGGCCACTCCGACCTTCCGTGGAGGGAGATTCCTTGCCCGGTGGGAATCTCAGGGCTGATTTGCAGACTGTCGGCAAAGATCCATCAAGGAGGCGGCGATTCCATCCCGAATCACGACATCCGGCCTAAGCGAAGGAGCTGAATAGGCACGCATCACCCTCGTCGTGCTCACCGTCACCGCCTCCGTGGCCAAGGCGCCCTTCGTTGTCGCGCACAAGGATCCGCTCTACTGCCCCAAGCTAAGCGTTCAGCGCGTCGCCTTCTCCCTCGACATCTACAACCAGATCTGCTCGAGTGAGTATCGCTGCTCCCCCTCAGAACCCCCAAAGCCGATGTTGCTTGTGTAGTCTGCTAATCTGGCTCTTCTTTTTTTTGGAGATTTGAATGTGCCTTCAGTTGCTAGTCCCCGAACCCTATCCCTCCGCCGTCCTCAAGGTGCAGGTCCACCTGATGCTACACAACTCGCCTGCCGAGCTCGACGTCCCATCGTCGGCTTCCTCTCTCCAGGGTCCAGGCAAGACCCCGAACCTTCTCTTAGAATCATCATCAGGGTTCATTAACATGTGGTGGCATAGCTGATTGGATATTCAGTTTGCCCCTCTTTCTGTTTGTGTCAGAGATAACTAGGTGCCCAAAGCCTTGCTGTTGGAAGAGCTCCCCATTTAGACTTTTGAGCCATCTCAAAAATTTAATGTTATTGATTATAGAATTTTAGACTTGCTATTGGAAGAGCTCCTCATATAGAATCTTAGACTTGCTGTTGGAAGAGCTCCTCATATAGAATTTAATGTTATTCATTATAGAATTTAATATAAAGTTTATCTTCAATCTAATCTTATACATATGAAGAAGTCATAATTTCCTTTTTATCAAAAAAATCAGCCGTTGTCCACTAAAGTCATGACAACCAAAATCTACTGATCAGAACTGGATATGTAATAGTTACGCGATTGTACGCGTTTGCCTCAATTCAGTGTGTGCCAACCTCGGATAACATCTTTCTCGTATCCAATAGTCTGTGACTTTTCTTTTAAACAAAAAAATCATCATCGTTTGCGTCGCGTGACGAGTCCACAGGTGCTACATATCCATCATCAATGTATGTGTTGTCTTCTTCGTCCTCCTCATCTGCTAACCCAATATCATGTGATTCCTCCACAAATTCAGCAAGTGCTTTCTCAATGACACAAGCATCACCGATTACACCTTCCATGTCAGACCTTCTCCACTTCACCAATACTTCATCGCTGCTTGAAACACTCATGCCTTCCAATCCCACGTGCAGCGAATCAAGATCAATTTCTGAATTTTCAGATTCTGGCATGGCGAACAGATTTCGGGGATTCATTCTTACAATAGTGCACCAATCTTTTTTCTTTGTACCATTGACATAAAACACCTGCTCAGCTTGTGAACCAAGAATATAAGGCTCATCTAAATAGCACAACCGAGTTTTATCAATATCAATAATTCCATACTGATCCCTTTGGTAGCCTCGTCCTTTGTTCTTGGCAGTAGGAACATGGAACCAGTTGCACTGAAAGAGGAAAACTTCCTTACCTTGAGGAAAATCTAGTGCAATAATTTTTTTAATCACACCATACCAGTCAATATTACCAGAGCTTTCATCTCCTTTCACAACAACACCACTATTTTGTGTGCATAGGTTCTGCTCTATCTTTTCTGTACAAAAAAGAAATCCATTGATGAAGCATTTGTTGAAAACACGAGCCCGATGGTCTAGTCCTTGTGAAAGTGTGTAGAGCAGGTCACTTGTCTTCCCTTGTTGATTTAGTTTGCTGATCTACAGCCAACAAAACATGTTTAAGTTATTTGCAAATATAATACTGAGCAGCAGTTAGTGGATGACATTACAAATAAAACAAATTACTCATAACCCACCTTTCGCTCGAACCAGCCTACAAATTGTTCCTTGTGCCTTTGATCAACATTCCGTGTACTTAATTTTGTTAGTTCGTCCATATGCTCGCTACAATATTTTAAAAGAGGGCTTCAGGTAATTCAAATTCTATGAAACATGCCAATGCATAGTATCAAAATATAGATTTTGAAAAAAAGATCTTACTTTATCCATGGAGTAGCCTCATCACAGTTTTGTAATATGTAGTGCCTCATTCGTTGCAGCTCACTCCTAGAAAGTGACTCGACAGTGAATCCTTTCTTAGTGTAGTCAATGTTGGCAAATACGCTTAAGCCAGATGGTGGTTCATTCACAGCAGTAGCTTCATGACGGTCTGCATGATTAAGCTTGGTTTCCACGTCTTGCAAGAAGCGACTGCAAAATGTCATGCACTCCTCTAATATATATCCCTCAGCTATCGAGCCTTCAGGGTGCGCTTTGTTCCGTACATAGGCTTTAAGATTACGTAGATATCTCTCAATTGGATACATCCATCTATAGCACACGGGTCCACCAAGTTTAGCCTCTTCAGCTAGATGAATTGACAAATGAATCATTATATCAAAAAAGGCTGGTGGGAAAATCATTTCAAGCCGACAAAGGGTTTTAGGAATCGAGGTGCTCAATTGCTCTAAATCTTTAGCACTCAACTCCTTTGAACATATTGCATTGAAGTACCTACTAAGCTGAATCAATGGAAGAGCAACATTTTCTGGCAAAACATTGCGAACTGCAATGGGTAATAGCTTCTGAAAAATAACATGACAGTCATGAGTTTTTAGACCAGACACCTTACACTTGTTCACATCCACACTCCTCTTAATGTTAGAGGCATAACCATCAGGCATCTTCACGCCTTCTAGAAATTTGCATAACCATATCATCTCATCCTTACCCAATGTGTAAAGTGCTGATGGCAAGGTGTATTTTCCATTCCCGAGCACAACATGTTGATCCTTCCTGATGCCTAAATGCTCCATGTCAAGTCGAGCCTTCTCGCTATCCTTAGATTTCCCTTCCATACCTAGCAAAGTCCCCAATATGCTGTCACAAATGTTTTTCTCAATGTGCATCACATCTAAATTATGCCTTACAAGCATTTTTTCCCAGTAAGGTAGTTCAAAAAAATACTCTTTTTCCTCCAGTTGTGCCATCTAGTTTCTTCCTCATGTTGCTTCCTTTTCCTTGTAGACTTCCCAAAAGTGATTTGCTCAAAACTTTCGTACTGTTGCAGAACCCCTTCACCACTTAATGGCACTGGAGGCTCCCTTGTTTCCACAGTATTATTGAAACTGGTCTTGTTCTTGCGCCACCTATGATCCATAGGCAGAAAGCGACGATGTCCCATGTAGCAATGCTTGGATCCACATTTCAACCATAATGTAATACTCAAATTTGTATACAAAGGAAGATAGTGGATTTCCACATGTTGTGTGCCTTATTTGCATCATAAAAAGAGCATATACAAGAATTTAGGGATTTATTCAAACAGATGATAAAAAAAAATGCATCATGTTGGAGTTTATATGATTGTGCATTAAATAAAATAATAAGGTTAATGATAATAATATAATAATTTCTAGAAGTAGAATTAAACCCTAAACTTAAAAATAGGGTTTTGAATATGAGAAGGAGAAAGTATATAAAAAAATATAAAACAAATTTCATAAATGTCCCAAATTGGTATTTCCTAAGTTCACAATAAAATTCGAGGACAAGTTCTGCACAAGGCTTGAATTTAAAATTTGAATTCAAATTGAAGTTGGGATAGAAATAAAAAGAAAAAAAAGAAAAAGGAAGAAACCCTAATTGGGCCAAACTTCCCAAACCGGCCCATCATCTCAACTCTCTTCCACGCGTACACCCGGCGCTGACGTGGGGACCCCACGGGTCAGGCTCGCTGCGCGCGCGGATCTCGCGTCCTCGCTGCGCGTGGGGCCCGGCCTCCAGTCTCATTTTCCTTTGTTCCATGCGTGCTCCAGTGACTCTATGACTGGTGGACCCCCCCTCTACGCTGAGCAGCTCGTCCCTTCTCTGCACCGCGCGGACCGCTTCCTTCGCCGGCGAAGACGGACTCCGTTCAACCCTCTTCGCAACTTCCCTGCGAACCGCCCGGGAGCCTCGACTTCGTGGATAAAGCCAACACGCCGTTCCTTCCGTTTCCCCACTTCCCCAATCTGTACGGTAAACACTAGTACCCGAGAGAGAACGAGGGCCAAGTGCTGGGTGGGGCGCCGGTGCTGACCTCGTCCACGGCCGGCGTCCGGGAGTACGTGGTGTGCCGCGGTGCCTCGGGGGCTTGCCGGTGGATCACCCGTTGACGGATTGGAGGGGGAATCAATCCGGTGGCGGCCGGAATTCGTCATCGCGCCCATTGATCCGCCGTGTGAAGTCTAGCGCCAATTCGACCTCCGCGTTAGGTGAACTCTCGATTCTTTACCCTCGCCGTATTCCTTTACCTATCTAATGTCGCGCCGTGGTTAATCGTGGGCGAATTGGGCATGAATTTGGCCATGGTGCGGGGAATGTCGTTCGGGCGCCGCTCGTGTCGTGGTCGGGGGTGTTCGGCTGCGCGAAGGTCAGCGAAACCATTCCCATGTGTTATCCTTGGGGTCCGTTTAGGGCTGGACTAGTTTGATTTGGGTTTGGGGCCGCGAACCTCGTCGACCATATGGCGCGGCCGTGGGCATTCCCGGCTAGGGGGTGCTCGGCTCACCGGGAGAGCGCAAGAAAGGAGAAAGCACCAGGGACGTTGATCTCAGGATGAACGGGCCAGGGTCAAATAGGGTTTGGACCGTTGGATCGGTGGTGTGCGGCGCTGATTAGAGTGATTAGATACCGTTTCGGTGGGTCGCGCGCAGCCGTTGGATTCGATCTGCGCGGGGGTGATTTAATCCCGTGATTTTAAATCCCGACCATCGATCCCCGATCTGAGGGTCCAGAGAGAATACCGGTTCGCTATAATCTAGATCTAATCCTGGGCGTTGGAAATGGATCTCACGGCCGAAAACCACCGATACCCCTTCGGATCGCCTACTTTGCAAATAGAACCCTCTCTTTTAGGGAAAACAAACCCGCCGTCCCTAGCGACTGTGCTCTGTGTCTTGGAGTTCTTACGCCGAGGACCCTGCTCTTCCCTGTATTATTGCGCCCAGTCCAGAACTGATTCAAAATGAATAAATGAATTAGTAAATGCATTTTTAACACAAAAACAATCCTAGGAATTTGTATAATCCATAGAAAATTCATTTTAGCTCCAAATTGAACCATTCCAGTTTCTAAAATTTTGTAATAATATTCTTTATCATTTAGTGGCTCTGTTTTGACATGAAAACAGTAAGAAAAGTTATTTATCATTTAATCCTATTTTAATCACATTAAACCTTAGAAAATCCATAACTTAAAATCTATACCTCCAAATTTAGTGATTCCAGTTCCTATGATCTCATTTTAATGTGTAGATTTTTACTGTATATTTTATTCATCTGTTTGGTGTGATGTTGATTTTGGCTATACTATGTATGTATTGTGTTGATGCGAGTAGACGAGCAAGCCACTGTGGATTCTGAGGTTCAACAAGTAGAAGTAGCTGAGCAGGAGCTCATTGAAGGCAAGTTGTGCCCTTGATCACTTACTTTCCCAGCCATGTTCTTATTAATTTTAATGATCTGCATAGGATAATTTTGATGGGAGCCTTTATGTTACCCCAGTTTTGATTACCTCTATACCTTGTTCACCCCTGAAATATTTTTGGGTAGTACTTGCTATTGCTTTATGTGGATTGGGTATGGAGATACACTATTCATGATTATTCTGTTATTAACTTATTATTATTGTTCATGTTAAGATCATTAAATTAATGGGAACATGGAGCGACCACCCGGGAAAACAGTGCTACCACAAGGGTATAATGGGACGCCCTTGGCTGACTAATTAGGAAAGCTAGTGGAAGACTACCTTACCCGAAAGGGGCAAGGGCAGTAGGGGAGAGGTCAGTGCGGGGAGGTCCCTGGTTGATTTTGCTGCGATGGCTGTCAGCCAGGAACCCTGTACTGGATCTTCCTATAAACTGTAGCGGGTTTTCGGAAGCTAGTGGAACTTTGTAAAGGCCTCGTAGTGGATCCCTAGCCATTCACCTCGGTAGTGTCTAAGGGCCTTGCAAACCCAGGCGACATGGGATACACGACTTGTGGGTAAAGATGCGCAACCTCTGCAGAGTGTAAAACTAGTATACTAGCCGTGCTCACGGTCAAGAGCGGCTCGGACCCTCACATGATTAATTATGGAACTTAAGTTTAATTTGACATTTGCATCGCATTTTGGGATTATTTTACTATTACTGTTCTTTATTATTATTAAGGTTTGGTATTTACTTACACTTAGTAATTGCTAATAAAATTTTGACCAACTTATAAAAGCAATGCTCAGCCTTAGCCTTTATTTCATTGATCAGCCTTACACTACATGAACTCCCACCTTTGGTGAGTTCATGCCACATTATTCCCCACGACTTGTTGAGCTATGAACGTATGTGAGCTCACTCTTGCTGTCTCACACCCCCCCCACAGGAGAAGAACAGGTGGTTCAGGAGGAGCTGCCTAACACTGAGGAGTTCGATCTGATCTAGGTGGCGTTTCTCAGTCGACATTGGCGCCGACGATCCTTAGTTTGTGTTATATTTATATTTTATTTTGTAAGACTTCCGCTATGTAATAAATACTCTGATTATTATGACATTTATCTCTATACACTCTGTTATTATATATGTTGTCTTCTTTGGCGCATGTATGAGATGCACCCGACTTTGTTCCTTAAAACCGGGTGTTACAGAAGTGGTATCAGAGGAAATGTTGACTGTAGGACGAAACCTAGTTAGAAATGGACAAACCCTTACCTACTTACCTTACTCTGATTCCTTCTACACTTATCTTGATCCTGTCTCACCTTCTACTGTTCTACCCTGATCATTCTTACCTTTACTACTCTGAGACAAGATGGATTTCACACCTTGGAATCCCTACCCCTATGATATTTTAAGAGATAGGAGGCCTAAGACCAAATCAAAACTATTTTCTATATTTAAGAATGTTGGTTGATTGTTCTGATGATCAATGCCTGATTTGCTTCTTTGATTGATTGAAATAGTATAGATGGGCATCTTAGCATGTACCACCATAAGATAATGAATTAGCTTTAGTAGGTGACACACTTAGCTAATAAATCCCCCAAAGTAACATGCTTCGTAATCACTGCCTTGTCTACAATCCTTTCTTTCTTACCCTGTATTTCTAACCCAGATGAACTACCCCTATAGTGTTAGAAGAGAGCACTATAGACGTGATCCTTGGTATGTCATGGTTAAGAAAGGCAAAGGCAGTTTATACACTGTGCTAAAGGAACCATAGAACTCACCAGTTCCAAAGGAGAAAGATTTGAAGTTGGAATTGCAGTAACTACCGCTACTAGACTAGCGATATTCTTAGTAGATGGGAAGTTTGTTGGTGACAACATCCGTGTGGTTAGAGATTTTCCGGATGTCTTCCCAGAAGAATTATCTAGGACTGCTCCTATTTCTAAACGGCCATACATGATGTTCGTAGAAGTGCTCAAGGAACTTAAGAAGCAGTTAACTGAGTTACAAGAGGCTAGGTACATTCGTCCGAGTTCCTCACCTTGGGGAGCACCGGTTCTGTTTGTACAGAAGAAGGATGGATCGCAGCGGATGTGTGTGGATTATAGATCTCTTAATGATGTTACGGTGAAGAACAAGTATCCGTTGCCCCGTATTGAAGATTTAATCAGATGAGAGGTGCAAGGGTATTCTCGAAGACTGATCTCCGATCGGGTTACCATCAAATGAAGATTTGGCCATCGGATATTCTCAAGACGGATTTCTCGACCCGATATGGATTATATGAGTTTACTGTTATGTCATTTGGATTAACCAATGCACCGGCTTATTTCGTGAATTTGATGAATAAGGTGTTTATGGAGTATTTGGACAGATTCGTCGTGGTATTCATCGACGATATTCTTATCTATTCTAAGAGTGAAGCGATCATGAGGAACATATGAGATTGGAGCTACAGAAGTTACGAGATAATCAACTCTATGCTAAGTTCAGCAAGTGCGAGTTTTGGATTGACAAGGTGCCATTCCTTGGTCATATTATTTCTAATGGAGGAATAGCTGTGGATCCTGCTAAAGTAAAGGAGATAATGGAGTGGAGAGTGCCCACTATAGTTACGGAGATTCGGAGTTTCTTGGGACTCGCAGGATATTATCGGAGATTTATTGAAGGATTTTCTAAGATTGCTAAGCCCATGACATCGCTTTTGGAGAAAGGAAGAGAATTCAAGTGGGATGAGAAGTGCCAAGAGAGCTTTGATCAATTGAAGGAGAGATTGATGTCCCCACCAGTATTGATTATGCCAGATCTGCAGAAGGGATTTGACATTTACTGTGATGCATGTGGCCAAGGACTTGGATGTGTGCTTATGCAAGATGGTCATGTGATTGCCTATGCATCTCGTCAGTTGAGGAAGCATGAATTGAACTACCCCACCCATGACTTAGAGTTGGCTGCCGTTGTGCATGCACTTAAGATTTGGAGACACTACATTATGGGAACTAAGTGCCAAGTATACACGGACCATAAGAGTTTGAAGTATATATTCACTCAAAAGGATCTCAACCTGAGGCAACGCCGTTGGTTGGAGCTCATTAAGGATTATGACTTGGAGATTCACTATCACCCAGGCAAGGCGAATTTGGTTGCAGATGCCTTGAGTCGGAAGGAGCATGTTCACTCCGCTTTCGTTGTCCAGCTACCTGATGAATTAGCAAAGGATTTTGAGAGGCTCAACCTGGGAATTGTTACACATACGGAAGGAGTTACTATTGAATTGGAACCTACCTTGGAGCAAGAAATTCGTAAAGGTCAGGTTGGTGATGCCAAAATCCAGGAGATCAAGGATCTGGTAACAGAGGGTAGAGGCCCGGAGTTCACAGAGGATGAGCAAGGCACGATATGGTTCAAGAATCGGATCTGTGTTCCCGATATTGATAGTCTTCGGGAAACCATATTGAAGGAGGCACATGATTCAGTTTATTCTATTCACCCTGGGAGTACTAAGATGTATCAGGATTTGAAGCAAAAGTATTGGTGGTATGGACTAAAGAGAGATGTGGCTGCACATGTGGCTATGTGCGATGTATGCCAAAGAGTTAAGGCTGAACACCAGAGGCCAGCCGGACTACTGCACCCACTGAAGATACCTGAGTGGAAATGGGAAGAGATTGGCATGGACTTCATTGTTGGATTACCCCGCACGACTGCTGGATATGATTCAATATGGGTGATTGTGGACAGGCTAACTAAAGTAGCCCACTTTATTCCAGTGAAGACCACTTATTCAGGAGCCAAGTTGGCAGAGTTGTACATGGCACGAATTGTTTGCCTACATGGTGTGCCAAAGAAGATTGTGTCAGATCGAGGATCACAGTTTACCTCTCGATATTGGAAGAAGTTGCACGAGTCATTGGATACAAGATTGAATTTTAGTTCGGCTTACCATCCACAGACTGATGGGCAGACTGAGAGGACTAACCAAGTGCTTGAGGATATGTTGAGAGCTTGTGCCCTTAAGCATGGTGGTAGTTGGGATAAGAGCCTACCATATGCTGAGTTCTCATATAATAATAGCTATCAGGCCAGTTTGAAGATGTCACCGTTTGAGGCTCTGTATGGCAGAAAGTGCAGGACTCCCTTGTATTGGAATCAAACTGGTGAAAGACAGTTGTTTGGGCCTGAGATTATACAAGAAGCAGAGGAACAAGTTCAGCAAATAAGGGAGAATTTGAGAACTGCACAATCCAGGCAGAAGAGTTATGCTGACACCCGGAGAAGACTACTTGAGTTTAAGGAAGGAGATTATGTCTATTTGAAGGTGTCACCACTCCGGGGTATGAGAAGATTCAAAGTCAAAGGAAAGTTGTCCCCTCGCTTTATTGGGCCCTTCTTGATCTTAAAGCGAGTGGGAGAAGTTGCATATCAATTGGAGTTACCGGATCGTCTTGCGGATGTTCATGATGTATTTCATGTATCTCAGCTGAAGAAATGCCTCAGGGTACCTGAAGAACAATTACCAATGGAAGACCTTAGTGTTCAAGAAGATTTGACTTATGCTGAGTACCCCATCAAGATTTTGGATACTTTGACTCGAGTTACAAGGAATAAGGTTATAAAGATGTGTAAAGTGCAATGGAGCCACCACGGTGAAGATGAAGCAACTTGGGAAAGAGAAGAAGAGCTTCGTATAGATTTTCCCCACCTTTTCCCTAGATCCTCTTAAATCTCGAGGACGAGATTATTTTTAAGGGGGGTAGGATTTGTAATACTCAAATTTGTATACAAAGGAAGATAGTGGATTTCCACATGTTGTGTGCCTTATTTGCATCATAAAAAGAGCATATACAAGAATTTAGGGATTTATTCAAACAGATGATAAAAAAATGCATCATGTTGGAGTTTATATGATTGTGCATTAAATAAAATAATAAGGTTAATGATAATAATATAATAATTTCTAGAAGTAGAATTAAACCCTAAACTTAAAAATAGGGTTTTGAATATGAGAAGGAGAAAGTATATAAAAAAATATAAAACAAATTTCATAAATGTCCCAAATTGGTATTTCCTAAGTTCACAATAAAATTCGAGGACAAGTTCTGCACAAGGCTTGAATTTAAAATTTGAATTCAAATTGAAGTTGGGATAGAAATAAAAAGAAAAAAAAAGAAAAAGGAAGAAACCCTAATTGGGCCAAACTTCCCAAACCGGCCCATCATCTCAACTCTCTTCCACGCGTACACCCGGCGCTGACGTGGGGACCCCACGGGTCAGGCTCGCTGCGCGCGCGGATCTCGCGTCCTCGCTGCGCGTGGGGCCCAGCCTCCAGTCTCATTTTCCTTTGTTCCATGCGTGCTCCAGTGACTCTATGACTGGTGGACCCCCCCTCTACGCTGAGCAGCTCGTCCCTTCTCTGCACCGCGCGGACCGCTTCCTTCGCCGGCGAAGACGGACTCCGTTCAACCCTCTTCGCAACTTCCCTGCGAACCGCCCGGGAGCCTCGACTTCGTGGATAAAGCCAACACGCCGTTCCTTCCGTTTCCCCACTTCCCCAATCTGTACGGTAAACACTAGTACCCGAGAGAGAACGAGGGCCAAGTGCTGGGTGGGCCGCCGGTGCTGACCTCGTCCACGGCCGGCGTCCGGGAGTACGTGGTGTGCCGCGGTGCCTCGGGGGCTTGCCGGTGGATCACCCGTTGACGGATTGGAGGGGGAATCAATCCGGTGGCGGCCGGAATTCGTCATCGCGCCCATTGATCCGCCGTGTGAAGTCTAGCGCCAATTCGACCTCCTCGTTAGGTGAACTCTCGATTCTTTACCCTCGCCGTATTCCTTTACCTATCTAATGTCGCGCCGTGGTTAATCGTGGGCGAATTGGGCATGAATTTGGCCATGGTGCGGGGAATGTCGTTCGGGCGCCGCTCGTGTCGTGGTCGGGGGTGTTCGGCTGCGCGAAGGTCAGCGAAACCATTCCCATGTGTTATCCTTGGGGTCCGTTTAGGGCTGGACTAGTTTGATTTGGGTTTGGGGCCGCGAACCTCGTCGACCATATGGCGCGGCCGTGGGCATTCCCGGCCAGGGGGTGCTCGGCTCACCGGGAGAGCGCAAGAAAGGAGAAAGCACCAGGGACGTTGATCTCAGGATGAACGGGCCAGGGTCAAATAGGGTTTGGACCGTTGGATCGGTGGTGTGCGGCGCTGATTAGAGTGATTAGATACCGTTTCGGTGGGTCGCGCGCAGCCGTTGGATTCGATCTGCGCGGGGGTGATTTAATCCCGTGATTTTAAATCCCGACCATCGATCCCCGATCTGAGGGTCCAGAGAGAATACCGGTTCGCTATAATCTAGATCTAATCCTGGGCGTTGGAAATGGATCTCACGGCCGAAAACCACCGATACCCCTTCGGATCGCCTACTTTGCAAATAGAACCCTCTCTTTTAGGGAAAACAAACCCGCCGTCCCTAGCGACTGTGCTCTGTGTCTTGGAGTTCTTACGCCGAGGACCCTGCTCTTCCCTGTATTATTGCGCCCAGTCCAGAACTGATTCAAAATGAATAAATGAATTAGTAAATGCATTTTTAACACAAAAACAATCCTAGGAATTTGTATAATCCATAGAAAATTCATTTTAGCTCCAAATTGAACCATTCCAGTTTCTAAAATTTTGTAATAATATTCTTTATCATTTAGTGGCTCTGTTTTGACATGAAAACAGTAAGAAAAGTTATTTATCATTTAATCCTATTTTAATCACATTAAACCTTAGAAAATCCATAACTTAAAATCTATACCTCCAAATTTAGTGATTCCAGTTCCTATGATCTCATTTTAATGTGTAGATTTTTATTGTATATTTTATTCATCTGTTTGGTGTGATGTTGATTTTGGCTATACTATGTATGTATTGTGTTGATGCGAGTAGACGAGCAAGCCACTGTGGATTCTGAGGTTCAACAAGTAGAAGTAGCTGAGCAGGAGCTCATTGAAGGCAAGTTGTGCCCTTGATCACTTACTTTCCCAGCCATGTTCTTATTAATTTTAATGATCTGCATAGGATAATTTTGATGGGAGCCTTTATGTTACCCCAGTTTTGATTACCTCTATACCTTGTTCACCCCTGAAATATTTTTTGGTAGTACTTGCTATTGCTTTATGTGGATTGGGTATGGAGATACACTATTCATGATTATTCTGTTATTAACTTATTATTATTGTTCATGTTAAGATCATTAAATTAATGGGAACATGGAGCGACCACCCGGGAAAACAGTGCTACCACAAGGGTATAATGGGACGCCCTTGGCTGACTAATTAGGAAAGCTAGTGGAAGACTACCTTACCCGAAAGGGGCAAGGGCAGTAGGGGAGAGGTCAGTGCGGGGAGGTCCCTGGTTGATTTTGCTGCGATGGCTGTCAGCCAGGAACCCTGTACTGGATCTTCCTATAAACTGTAGCGGGTTTTCGGAAGCTAGTGGAACTTTGTAAAGGCCTCGTAGTGGATCCCTAGCCATTCACCTCGGTAGTGTCTAAGGGCCTTGCAAACCCAGGCGACATGGGATACACGACTTGTGGGTAAAGATGCGCAACCTCTGCAGAGTGTAAAACTAGTATACTAGCCGTGCTCACGGTCAAGAGCGGCTCGGACCCTCACATGATTAATTATGGAACTTAAGTTTAATTTGACATTTGCATCACATTTTGGGATTATTTTACTATTACTGTTCTTTATTATTATTAAGGTTTGGTATTTACTTACACTTAGTAATTGCTAATAAAATTTTGACCAACTTATAAAAGCAATGCTCAGCCTTAGCCTTTATTTCATTGATCAGCCTTACACTACATGAACTCCCACCTTTGGTGAGTTCATGCCACATTATTCCCCACGACTTGTTGAGCTATGAACGTATGTGAGCTCACTCTTGCTGTCTCACACCCCCCCCCCACAGGAGAAGAACAGGTGGTTCAGGAGGAGCTGCCTAACACTGAGGAGTTCGATCTGATCTAGGTGGCGTTTCTCAGTCGACATTGGCGCCGACGATCCTTAGTTTGTGTTATATTTATATTTTATTTTGTAAGACTTCCGCTATGTAATAAATACTCTGATTATTATGACATTTATCTCTATACACTCTGTTATTATATATGTTGTCTTCTTTGGCGCATGTATGAGATGCACCCGACTTTGTTCCTTAAAACCGGGTGTGACACATAAGAAGTCTATATCCTTGTGGCAGTATGGACATGCAAACTTGCCTTTTGTGCTCCAGCCAGATAACATCCCATATGCTGGAAAGTCATTAATTGTCCAGAGAAGAATTGCTCTTAAATTAAAATTCTTCTTCTCCTTGGCATCCCATGTCTCAACACCTTTTTCCCAAAGGTCTTTGAGCTCATCAATCAGAGGCTGCAAATATACATCAATATTGTTTCCTGGAGAGTTTTTACCGGGTATCAACATTGACAACATCCAGAATGGTTGTTTCAAACACAACCAAGGTGGCAAGTTGTAAGGGATTAAAATGACAGGCCATATAGTGTACGCAACATTGACCATCCCAAATGGATTGAAGCCATCAGCTGCAAGACCCAACCGAATGTTACGAGGATCAGAAGCAAAATCTTTGTATATGCTATCTACATGCTTCCATGCCTTAGAGTCAGCAGGGTGCCTCATTTTGTTATCTTGGACTAAGCCCTCCTTGTGCCAACGCATATATTCAGATGTGGTCGGATTCATATACAACCTTTGCAATCGAGGAATAACTGGGAAATATCTTAGGATTTTCCGTGGGGCACGCTTGTTGGTTGCCTCCTCTTGATGCCCAGAAACCATATGTTGCCATCTAGACTCACCACATGTTGGACATGTATCCATGGCTGCATATTCTTTTCGAAACAACAAACAATCATTGCCACATGTGTGTATCTTTTGGTAGTCAAGGCCTAGATCATGAATAACCTTCTGTACTTTATCCAATGTGTCCGGAACACAGTGGCCTTCTGGGAGAACAAGCTGGAACAACTGAAGTACGGCCGCTAATGCACTTTTACTAAGACCAAACATGCATTTAATCTGAAAGAGCCTTACTATAAAAGATACCTTAGTGACCTCCTTGCAACCTGGATACAATTCCTTCTTCGCCTCTGTTAATAGATTAAAGAACGCCTTTGCTTTTGCATTTGGCTCTTCATTAATATTTCCTATGATGTCTTCATGTATAGAACCCCTGATTAGCGTTGAAACTAGTTCAGTCACAGAACCGCTGTCACCTGTTTCATCATCGTTGACAACTGCTGCAGCATTGCCCTCATCTAAATCATTTGTTTGGTTTCCTTCTTCGATGCAGCTCTCATCAAACCCTCTAATAACCAAGTGACTCTGAACCTGAGATTGTGTTCTGTAGGACATGCATCGACATCTTGAACATGGGCATGGTACAGTTTCTCCTCTAGCAGTGCCACCAAATGTAGTTTGTATGAACTTTCTGAAATTTGTTTGCCACTCATTTGTCGTGAAGTGCATGCGCATCCAACTCCTATTATTCTGAGACATGACTTTCTAGTCGAAGATAGAAATCACCAGTGGATCCCTATAACAAAAAAAACAAAGTTAAACTGATTTTCAGTCATAATCAGTATTCATTTTTAAAGTTTAATGATAAGTTACTAATTCATGCAATATGCAGTCACTTAGCAACAACACAGTTTTCAAAATCCTATTTACTCTCCTGTTCTCAAGTTGACATGAGATGTTTGTGGTATATATGTAGATAACTTGATCTGTAGCTGCTAAGTGACTTGTAGCCATTCAGATGTTATTGACATGCAACCCCTCCTTGATGTGTAGGTATTTTCTAAATCATAACTTGATGTTATTGGTATATATGCTCTCCTATATACTCTCCTATATAATCTCCTATATATAGATTTTATATACTCTTCTATATATAGATGTTGTTGGTATATATCTTGATGTTATTGGTATATATGCAGCCATTCAGATGTTATATACCTATAACTTGATGTGTAGATAACACAGTTTTCAGACTTGCAACCCCTCCTTTTCAAAATACCTATATATATCTGCTTTAGCTTAACATGCATTAAGGTTTGCTGCAGGTCGTGCTCACCTACATGAGCATTAATATTTGCTGCAGGTCTTGACATTCAAAATTGGTTTTTGTTAGTGTTTTGCATAAAATGGTTAATCAGGTCCTCACATCAACCTTCACAACCCACTTGGTGACTCAGGCATCTGTTAACTAGCGGGGGGTTTAGGGTCCTTCAGAAACAACGCACGCTCGACACGCCTTAAACACTAGTCTTTTTGTAAGGTGCATAGCAGGTTACATACTTGCAGTCTGTAGTTTATATCTTAGACCACTGAATCTTATTTCTTTTTTTATCTTTGTAATTGTAGGTGCTCAAAGTGGACAAAGATTCCCATGGTGTGGATGCACATGAGCACAATGAGAAAATCGAAGCAGTGATGTGAACAAGAAACATTCAGTAGAAAACAAAGAGAAGCACCTGTTTCCTAGGCCTGGAGAAGGCGTGGTTTTCCTGGCAGGGAAGAATGGCGTCTGTAACTTTTCCTCCCTTTTCCTTCCTGCTGGCGGCTCCTCCCTTTTTCTTCCTGCTTCCTGCTGGCGGCTTGTGCCTTTCCTTGTATTCTTTTCTATTTTTGGTCACATATATATCAGATATATCTAGCGTTGGAATCAAAGATTCTTGTGATCCTTGTATTCTTTTCTATTTTTGGTCACATATATAAGATATATCAGATTTTAAAGTATCTTTTTGATGCAACATATATATATATCAGACATATAAATTTAATATTTCATTGCAATATAAGAATTTAAGACAAGGATAATGCTATAATTCGTTTTATAATTTTGGTGTAATGTATATTAATATAATTTTGGTGTGACGTTTTATAACTTTAATTTGTTGTAATATATACAGTCAATGCAACGACATTTAAAAATACTACAATAAAGGAATATCGTGGCAAATATATCTTTTTCTTTGCAATATCTAATAATTATATTGTAATATATGTCAACCTTTTGCAATGGAGATTAAAATTATGACAACAACATTTTGCAATGAAATTCAAGTTTATCACAACAAAGAAAATATGTGGCATAATTGTCAATTAATTGCATCTTTTTTAGTGGTAGCAAATAACATCGTTTTTTACAACGAAAGTCATGATTATCGCAATGCACAAAAACAGTAGCACAAATGTGTATATTTTGTAACCAGTTAAAGGTTGCGGCAATAACTATACATAATGCAATAAATTTAGTGCTGTCGGCATTAGGGTGCTTTTGCAATAAGTTTTCTAGTGGTAATAATAACATCTTTCTCTTGTAACAAAAGTCATGATTCTCGCATTGTAACCACTTTTAAAGGTTGTGATAATAATTAACACCTAATACTACAACTTTAGTGTTGTTACAATATCCGGTGTGGATTTTGCAACAACTGTTCTAGTGTTAGCAATAATACCTTTCTATTGCATCGAAATTCATGGTTATCACAATGCACAAAAATAGTGGCAAAACGGTCCAAATACTGCAAGCACTTTTAAAGTCTGTGGCAATAACTAAAACCTAATGCAACAAAAATAGTGTTGTTGCAATATCCCCGTGGCACTAGGGTAATTTTGCAACAACTGTTCTAGTGGTAGCAATTAACACATAATGCAAAAAAATAGTGTTGTTGCAATATCCCAGTGGCACTAGGGTAATTTTGCAACAACTGTTCTAGTGGTAGCAATAACACATTTTTCTTGCAACGAAAGTCATGATTATCGCAATGCATAAAAATAGTGGTAAAACGGTCCATATATTGCAACCACTTTTAAAGGATGTGGCAATAACTAACACCTAATGCAACAAAATAGTGTTGTTGCAATATCTGCCTTGGCACTAGGGTAATTTTGCAACAACTGTTCTAGTGGTAGCAATAACACCTTTCTCTTGCAACGATAGTCATGATTATCGCAATGCATAAAAATAGTGGCAAAACGGTCCATATATCGCAACCACTTTTAAAGGATGTGGCAATAACTAACACCTAATGCAACAAAAATAGTGTTGATGCAATATCCGCCGTGGCATTAGGGTGATTTTTTAGTAGTGGTTGAGATGATGGCTTCGTTCAACAACCAGGCTGCAGCACCTTCGGTCCCGAAGCTGGTGCTCCCAATCACGGGCGGTTCAAGTGCATAGCCAGCCAACAAAAAGCAGAAGAAGGAAGCACAGAGAACAGTGTAGCATGTTGGGGTGCAAGGACCCTTTGTCAGGTCCAAGTGGTCCCACATCCCAATCACCTTCTCCCAGGAGGATCTTCAGCTAAAAGACTATCCTCACAATGATGCTATGGTCATATCTTGTGTTATCAAGGGGTTTCTGGTCCATAATGTTCTGGTTGACACAGGCAGTGCAGCGGACATTATATTTGCAAAGGCTTTTAGGCAGATGCAAGAACTAGAAGACAAGATTCATGATGCTACACACCCTCTTTGTGGCTTCGGAGGAAGACAGATTGTGGCACTTGGCAAAATCACAATGTTAGTAACCTTCGGATATGTTCACAACACAAGAACTGAGCAAGTTATTTTTGACACTGTCGACATGGAATACCCGTACAATGCAATCATTGGTCGAGGAACACTTAATGCCTTCGAAGCAATACTTCATCCAACATATTTATGCATGAAGATACCTTCAGAACAAGGGCCCATTACTGTTCAGGGAAGTCAAGAAGCTACTAGAAAGGCTGAAGGAAGTTGGACAAATTCAAAGGAAATACACAACATAGATGGAGTCAAAGCTTGTCAACAATATAAACACAAAAGAGAGAAGGCTGCTTCGGCAGATCAGCCAAAGCCTATGCTCTTATGTGAAGATATAGCAGATCAAAGGATACTGCTGGGGTCTCAGTTATCCGATGAGCATGAAAAAACTATGATAATGTTTTTGTTCAACAACAAAGATGTCTTCGCCTGGAAAGCCAATGATCTTTGTGGTGTCAACAGAGATGTCATCGAGCATTCACTTAATGTGGATCCATCTTTCAGGCCAAGGAAGCAAAGACTTCGGAAGATGTCCGATGATAAAGTTAAAGGTGCTCGGAACAAAGTAAAGAGACTTCTCAGTGCTGGTGTTATCAGAGAAGTAACATATCCAGAATGGCTAGCTAACACTGTTATAGTGAAGAACGCTAATGGCAAATGGAGAATGTGCATTGATTTCACAGATCTCAACAAAGCATGCCCGAAGGACGAGTTCCCATTACCAAAAATAGACTCTCTTGTAGATGCAGCAGCTTCTTCGGAGCTCATGAATCTACTGGACTGCTACTCCGGCTATCATCAAATTTGGATGAAGAAGGAAGATGAGCCAAAGACTAGCTTCATAACTCCTAGTGGTACTTATTGTTACCTTCGGATGCCTGAGGGGCTTAAGAATGCTGGAGGAAGCTTCAACAGAATGACAGCCAAGGTCCTTCATTCTCAAATAAGCAGGAATGTGCTGACTTATGTTGGTGACATTGTAGTAAAAAGCACAAAGCAAGAAAATCACATTGCTAACTTTTAAGAAACATTTACCAACTTCAGGCAAGCTGGTTTGAAATTAAATCCAGAAAAGTATGTTTTTGGAGTGAAGAAGGGCAAGTTCCTTGGTTGTCTAGTATCAACGAAGCGAATCGAAGCTAATCTGAATAAGATCGAAGCTATCCTTCGGATGGAGCCACCAAATACGAAGAAAGGGGCCCAACGGTTGGCAGGAAGGTTAGCATCGTTAAATAGATTCATATCCAGATCAGCAGAAAGGAATTTACCATTCTTTGAAATATTGAAGTCAGCCGAAGTTTTCCAATGGGGTCCGGCTCAGCAAAGGGCTTTCGAAGAGTTAAAGCAATACTTGATCGACTTTACAACACTAACTCCACCTTCACCAAGGGCTCCATTGCTCTTATATGTAGCAGCCTCTCACTATGCAGTCAGTGCGGCGCTTGTACAGGAGAAGCAAGATGGCCAGCCCAAAAAACAAGCACCAGTATATTTTGTCTCCGAAGTTCTAAGCTTATCAAAGAAAAATTATACAGAGTTGGAAAAGGTGTTATATGCTGTATTGATGGCCTCAAGGAAGCTTCGGCATTATTTCCAAGCATATCATATAATTGTTCCTTCATCACAACATCTGTAGGAAATAATGAGGAATAGAGAAGCTACTGGGAGGATTGAAAAATGGGCTGCTGAGCTCAATGAATTCTTTATTGATTATGTACACAGATCCTCAATTCAGTCCCAGACGTTAGCGGATTTCATCGCTGATTGGACGCCAAGGGCTCAAGAAGAAGTAACAAAAGACGCCGAAGCCTGAACAGTTTTCTGTGATGGTTCTTGGGGAACCTTCGGCGTAGGAGTCGCTGTTGTCCTAGTAGCGCCCTCTAAAGTCAGAACATGCTATGCAGCAAGACTGGACTTTAGTTGTAGAAATAACATTGCTGAATACGAAGCCCTTCTGTTGGGGCTTCAGAAGTTAAAGGCAATGGGAGTAAGAAGGGTGATCCTTAAAACTGACTCCCAAGTCATCTCTGGCCATGTAGATAAAAGCAGCAAGGCAAGGAACCCGAAGCTTGAAAAATATTTGGACACAGTCCGAAGGCTGGAGGCTTCTTTCGAAGGTTTTTCTGTAAAAAATATTCCAAGAGGGGAAAATGAGCATGCAGACCTACTGGCCAAGTCTGCAGCACAGGGGCTCCCTCTACCTTCGGAAGTATTCTTTGAGACAATAAAAGCACCTTCGGTTGAACTTATGGAGAGAGCAGTACTCACAATATCACCTGTACATAGTGAAGATTGGAGGACTGAAATCATATCTTTCCTCCAAGGTAACTGTCTTTCGGATGACAAAGTTTATAATAAAAGAATGGAAGCAAGGACAAGACCATATGTCATGATAGAAGGGGAATTATACAAAATGGAGTTTGCTATCCACTTCTGAAGTGTTTATCCAGAACCGAAGTTATAGAGCTAATGAAGGAAATACATGCAGGATTGTGAGGATCTCACATTGGGTCTAGACCTTTGCTGGGAAAGGTTTTTAGACAAAAAATTTATTGGCCGAAGGCAGCTTCGGATGGAGCAGATCTGGTTCAAAAGTGCGAAAATTGCCAAAAATGTGCAAGAGACCAGAAACAACCTTTGTCGCTGACTCAGTTAATACAACCAACCTGACCATTGCAAAGATGGGGCCTGGATTTGTTGGGTGCACTCCCACCAGCACACGGCAATATGAAGTATGTTGTAGTGGCAGTGGAATATTTTTCCAAGTGGATTGAGGCGAAGCCCTTAGCTACAATAACTTCGGTCACGGTCCAAAAATTCTTCTGGTAAAATATTGTTTGTCGCTTCGATGTGCCGAAGGCAATAACCGTCGACAACGGTACACAATGTGATGCCAAAGCATTCAAAGATTTTTGTGACCGAATTGGTACGAAGATTCATTTTGCATCAGTTAGACATCTAGAATCAAATGGGCTGGTAGAAAGAGCAAATGGAATTATAATGACAGGAATAATGAAGCTAATCTTCAACCAACCCAGAGGAAAGTGGCCAGATTAAAGTAGTGTGAAGCCACAACACAACTGTGTCAAGGTCAACATGATTTACACCCTTCAAACTCTTGTTTGGTGACGAAGCAATAACTCCAGAAGAGGCAAAGGCAGGATCAATAAGAACAACAGCTTCGGCATAAGACGAAGCTGATTATCAAGTAACAAAAGACACAATAGAAGGGACCAGACTTCAGGCTATAGAGCACATCAATAAATATCAAGCCGAAACAATAAAGTGGCGTGATAGAAAAGTTCGATTGAAAAACATCAAGCCAAGGCATCTGGTGCTTCGGAGAGTGGCCAACCCAGACAAAGTGGGCAAGTTGCAACTAAAGTGGGAAGGTACTCTTCTGGTAGTATCTTCGTCAAGACTCGGTTCCTATAGATTGAAGGATATGGATGACAACAACATACCCAGATCTTGGAATGCGGATGAGCTTCGGCGTTACTACTGTAATTCGATGTAATTCTTTTTCATTTTTTCTATGTCACCATTTTCCTTTCAAGAAGGGAGAAAGATTTTAATGGGGCCATAGCTTGTAATTTTTCATTCTTATTTAGCCCTACGACGACCAAATCCCCCAAAGATGTAATATGTAAAATCTGAGCAAGCACCATCGAGTGCAAAAAAGAAAAATAGGGAGAAGCTCAAAAGACGTCCCCAAGGGGATGCAGAGCATGACGAAGCTACAAAAAGTCGTTTCTAAGGGAGCGCAGCGTATGTTTTCTGCTCAAAAATCGTTCCTAAGGGAATGCAGAGCCAAAAGCATGATAAAGTTGCCAAAAAGTCGTTCCTAAGGGAGCACAGCGTAAGTTTTCTACTCAAAAGTCGTTCCAAAGGGAATGCAGAGCCAAATACCGCCCAAATAGAAGGCGAAGAAGTTCAAAAGTCGTTCCTAAGGGGATGCAGAACTTATTCCACCGAAATAGAAGGTGAAGAAGCTCAAAAGTCGTTCCTAAGGGGATGCAGAGCTTAAAAGACTCAAAATTCGTTCCTAAGCGGATGTAGAGTCTAGGTGTGGCTTCGTGTGTGTGCCTGGGACATTAATTTGCACATTACATTACATCATTCATTGCATTCATAAACATTCATGTAGACATTCATAAGTTCATAACCATCATAACATAAAGCACAAACAGATACTTCAGCTTTGATAACAATGCTTCGATGAGCATGAAGAAGCAAAATATGCTTCGTTGTGTACGAAAAGAAGGGAAGGTGTTTTTCGCCTTCGGCTCAAAAGGTATAAGTTTCGTCCATAGCAAAGCAATTTACACATGGAAGAAAAAGGTAAAAATATATTACAAGGTATGGACAAATATACAAAGTACTGTTCGATTTCCAATTACAATGTCTTTTACAAAGATAATACAAATGTTTCTAAGCTTTATGCAGCAGCTCCAGCAATCTTTGAAAAGTTCTTCGAACTATTGACCTTCGGCATCATCATCCTGCACAACAAAGCAGTACAAGGTAAAAAGTAATTACAAGAGAGTAAGCAACATGTATAAGTATAGTACCGGCTTATGCAGGCTTCGGGGCTCATCACTAGCCAATTCTCGACCACCCTTCGCCCAGATCTGTGTTATAAATCTGCTCCCTATGCTTCGGGCTATATTGGGGATGTCAACCAAATCTATTGAAGATAGGCTGAAGTTTGGCCTATTTACAATTTTTGCATGCGTACAGCCAGCCTTCAAAAATGCTGCAGTTGTGCCACGAGAAGCTAGCAGGGCACAGAAGTCACCGTGCCCGACTATTACTTCGTCGAGCGCCTCTACTTCGCCTTCAATATGTTCAAAGGTGTTGGATATGTTTTCGGCCGAAGGGGTAAACTTTTCAGCGCTGGCCCCACCTGAGTTAAAAACCTTTTTCAGTTGCTGTACGCAGCGGCTGCCAAAATCCAGACATATTTTCTGAAGCTCTTTCAAAGAGTGTTGTAGCTTCATATTCTCGGTAGCTTCGACTGCGTATTTCGACTGCAAGTTTTTTCTTTCTTGTTCGAAGCTCTCTGATTTTTGTAGAAGTTCCCCATTTAATCTAGTATTTTCAGCTTGAGCTTCTGCTAAGGAACCTTCCATTGCTTGGAGTAAGAAATCTTTCTTTTCAAGAGAAGCTTCGTATTCTTTGATTTTGTTCTCTAAACCCTCGATTATAATTTCGTTCTTTTTATCCTCGAGGTCTTGTTGCATTTGCAGTGCTTTGCTCAGCAGCATACTCTGTATAAATAAACCTTCATTAGCAAACTTGCTTCGTCACAAAAATAAGAAATTTTTTTGCTTCATCACAAGAATTTTACCTTAAAGTTGGAATAAAACAAACTACTGACGATATGTTGTCGTTGGTAGCTACTAATATCAGCTTCAAGCTTCGGAAAACCGACACTCTTCGATAGAGTCCCGATTACCTTCTTTTCGGCCTCAGATAGTTCTTGTCCGATCAGGTTCCGAAGGTCGAAATCTTTTTCTTCTGAAGCAGCATCGGCAATTTGCTTTCCTTTATCAGACACTGGGGCCATGACCTTTTCTGCAGCTGCAACTATTTCTTCTGTAGGCATATCTAACAGCAATTTATCAATCCCAGATAATGTGCTCTCCAAGTTGGCAGCTTCGGCGGCAGCTGCAAGTTCAACCGATATGTTTGCTTCGGTGGCGGCCTCGGCGCTTACAGCAGGTGCTATCTTAGATGCCAAGGACGTTGGTGGCGTCTTTTCAATGGCTTGCATTATGCTACCAATTCTTCGCTTCTTCAGCCCATCTACCTTCTTTGTGGCCGAAGGTTCTTCTTTCTTCTGAAAAAGCTTCGTCAGTTCCGGTCCCAGAGGGCTTAGCAGCTTGATAGGTAGAGATTCAGTCATTACCTTTAAAATTTTGGCCACTTCGACAGCTGGAGATGTTGAAGGAATTTCTTCTTCCACCTCAGTAACCTTCGGCTCTAGAGTTGCAGCTTTCCTTTTCTTCGAAGCTGTCACCTTCGGCTCAGGGCTGGATTTTCTCTTCTTTAAAGCTTTTTCATCTTCCTTCACCATTCTGGCAGCCTGTCTGCTTAGAACGCTAACAATCATTTTCCTTTTTGCTCCTTCGGCACCTTTGTTGAGTCGCTCATAATCAGGATATTCAAAATTTAGAGCGTTCATTACCCGGTTCAACCTTGGTTTTGGTTGGCTGCCAAAGGCTGCAGTCATTAATTGGTCTTCTTTTTTGGTGTAGTTCCCCAAAACTTCATTGCACATAGTTTCGATCATTTTCATCCATTCTTGGCAAGGCTCCTTGAACTCTTTCTCAAATTTAAAGCGATAAGGCAATCGAACAAGCTCAAGTTTTTTCTCTGTTCCCTTTAGCTTCGACATGCTCCAGTCACTCGACGTTGGATATGTTCTATTGGCCAGGTATTCTTGCACCAGATCTCTAGTGCTGATTTGTTCAGCCACCACCCTGAATTCTGCTACAGACAGTTGGCATGGTGACCCTGGCTTTATGTTGCACAGGGGCCTGGTCATTCCGAAGTTTAGAGTTATCGGGCACATAACCATCATCATCAGTTTCTCTCTTTTCTTCTCATTAGCTTTGATATAAAACCATTCACCTTTCCAGCCTGTTGGCGAATTGGTGCGATAGCTTAGAACCGGAGCCTTCGTATCCTTGCGATACGCAAAATTGTAGCAACCAAAGTTTTCATGTAAGCCGTCTGCCCTGGCCTTCGTTTGGTAGTGCAACTCGTGCACTCGACAGAATGCTTCGGCATCTGGGTCCATCCCTTGGCTTCGAAGGGCCCAAATGAAGATGTTGAGCCTAACGATGGCGTTAGGGGTCAGCTGATGAAGATAAATCTCAAAAAATTTCAGGACTTCTCCTATCATCTCGTTCAGAGGAAATCGCAATCCTGCTCTGAAAAAACTCTTAAAAATCACTATTTCATCATCCTTCGGCGTTGGGGTGGTTTCTTCTCCGGCAAATCGGACAAGTTTCCTTTCAGCTTCTCCAAAGTAGCCCAACTTCATCATCATGGGCACATCGGCCTCAGACACAGTAGATTTCTCAAAATATAGATGGCTTGGTTTTGATGGGATCAAAATACTATAATCTTCTTCATCTTCTTCAGTGTCTCCTTCTTCAGCAATGGTCTGCTCAGCTTCGGCAATAGGAGCACCTTCGTCAGTACCTCCCTCTGTCATAACTAGACTTGACTGTCTCATAACTTCGGAAATTGGAGCTGTCTCGGCGGCCTCAGTCTCCTCTCCTTCACGAGTCACCCTTGCAGTTGAACGTACTCTGGCCATCTGATGGTTTTTTTTGCGGTTTTTACGAAGTTGATGATTCTTTTTGCAGTTTTGATGAAGCTCACCCTTTTGACAAAGTTAACTCTAAATGATTGTGTTCGCTTGAGAGTGCAGTGAAAAAGCTTCGGCTATGGTTAAATTTTTTAACAGCACAATAGTGCAATGGCAATAAATGATGTGGTAACTCTGCACCAACCCGTCTATTTATATAGTGCTGCAGGAGGGAAGGTGAATCGTCAAACCGCCTGTACTCACTGAATGGTGGACCACTCGGTACTGGGAAGGCGAACCACCAGATCGTCTGCATTCGCTAACGGTGGACCACCTGATGCCTGGAGTATTCTAATCGTTTCTCGGCAATGAGCTCAGGGAAGGTGTTTTTTGGACCTTTGGCATTCCGAAGCCTTTGAGATTTTTCGCGAATCGAGATCATTACAAAAAAACGATCCAGCACCGCGAAGGGGCTACTGTTGGGGGCCTTCTTCTGTGCCAAGGGTCCTTTAAGCAAAAACACCTTCGGCAGGACGATATACACGCAAACATGACACAAAGGAATATGCCGAAGCTACAACTCAGAAAGCTTCGGCATAATGACGCGCCTTGAGACAAAGGGCGGCACCGACTTAAAGAGGAAAAGACCGTTCGGCCCCTGATAAGTTGTGTCATGTTTGTAATTTATTATCAAAGACATGAATGTAATTTCAACTGGGCTGCGTCACATGCCTATAAATAGGTGAACAATAACCCTATACTGTTCACGCTGACTTGTATTCGCTCACACATCACACCTGGATCTCTACCTTCTGTCAGGCCGAAGGTATAAATGTAACTCAATATTATTCATGTTCATTCATGATAATTTAATAAAATTGCTCTGATAATGTCATATGATTATTCATGTTATTTTCCATGTTTCATATGCTTCTACTTTCATTATTATATGATGAGATGATGAAGGTACGTCCTTCATGACCTTCATCTAAAGATCATTATATCTTAAAGGGAGATAATGCTTCGAAGGACGAAGGTCATTTACTATTAACATTTTGTGTTTCCTTGTTCTTAACTCATAGCATTTGAGAACAAGTCCCCAACATCCATCTTATCCTACAAGATTCTTTCTTACCTTAATAAATTCATCTTATCTTGAAGAGATTCTATCCTATCCTAATAGATCAAACTAATCTCAGAAGATTATATCTTATTCCTAGAGACTCATCTTGTCCTAATAAGCACACTTATGCCCACCACTTTGCTTATCTCATAGAAGTGTAACAAACATGATCCATTTCAAAATAAATTGAGTAGATCTTATCTAGTCTAATCTGATTACACTAATTTAATTCTGATCCCATCTAATCTGGTTAGATCTAATCTAATGGACAAACATGTTAGATAATACTGGTAAAATAAGATTGGATCCTACTCTTGTAAATATGTTTTAACCTAAGTTGGAGCTTTGGTCCAACCTGGCCTTATGCAACTACCTCAACCATTCGATGGCGGCATAACTCCTCTTTTTAATTTAAACAGAAATTCTGATCTATCGACCCATATAATCCATCCCATCTCAAAAGATTCTAATATGTATTAATAATATATAGATCTTAGTCTAATCTAGTTATATCCAATCTAATCTAGACCCTACCTAATCTAATATGGTCTAATCTATGTTACAAGTATTAACTAAAACATATTCCTATAAATGAGTTTTAAATCTGAATTGATGCATTAGACCAACTCAACCATGAGCTAACTCAACCATTAGAGTCATGATGAATTGTATAATCTGACTATCCCCACCTAACATCATACAAAATTTTGACCTACATCTTGTAGTCTATCTCAACCATATTTATCTTAACCATATTCCCTAACTCCGATGATGTATACTAACCTCGAATCAATGAGACCAAGACCAGGGAGAAATGATCAACATTATCAAGGAAGGATATAACAGTCAAAGTGAATCTCGAGATGAAGCAAGACTTAAACATTTCAGATGAAGTCTGTTCGTTGCCATGATCTTTTTTTACCCCAACCTGTTCAGCTTATATCCTACATAATAAGTAACTGGATACCTATGGTCTCCCAAACACCCACTAGTGACTATAAAAAATGAGACTCTGGACTTTTGAAACAATTATAGACTTAGACTAAAAGATGAAGTACGAACCAATTCTTCTATATTCATTTTCTTACAAATCTCGAGGATGAGATTTCTGTTAAGGGGGGTAGGATTTGTAAAGCCCAAAATCGGTATCACAGAAAAATAAGAAGATAAATAACTAAGTACACTTATATGTTGGTAATTTGGGGATTATTTGAATTTTTTTCTCTTGTGCATACTCAATTAAGGGGATTAAAGTAGTCAAGTAACCAAGAAATAAATAAAGAAATGTGCATCTCATGCTGATGTTATTTTGTAATGCATTTTATTTGAATAAAGAAAATCATAACTTAAATTAACCTCAAATTATAAAAGAAAAGATAAAATAGAAAGTGAGAAAGGAATTTTAATAAAGTCGTCCCTTTCTTCCATAAATAAACAATAGGGAGAAGAATAAATAAATAATAAATAAATAATATTATTGCAAGCTGTAGGAGTATTGTTCATATCATAATTTTATCTTTGAAATCTAAAATTCAAAATCAGAATTTAAACATAGTTTGATTCCTGAAATTGAAAACTTGAAAAATAAATAAGAAAAAGAAAAGTAAAGATCTTACCTGTGTGGGCTGGTTTTGCTTGGGTTGGCCCATTTGCATTGTCCCTCCCCCGCTCGCCAGCCCATCTGCCACTTCCGCGCTGACCGGTGGGGTCGGGTGGTCGGTCTCCTTGCCCGCGCCCACATGCCTTTGCTCTGGCATTCGAGACCCAGTTGCCAGTCCTCCCTTCCCCAATCGAGATCTCCTCGCACCGATGGGCCTGCCCTACTTGCAGCCTCCCCGCGTACTACATGCACTTCGGGTTATCACTGTCGTGCGGGCCCGACGCATCAGGTTCTTCCTCCCCGGTAACAAACTCCGGTCACGCGCACCGCGTGGCTACTGGAGCTCTCCTCGACCGCACGTGTGGCCCCTGTCATGCGCTCGCACTCACCTCTATCACCGACATGTGGGACCGCCTCACCTCATCGGGTCCTCCTTCAACAGAACGCGTGGTTCTCGTTGTTGCAACCAATCGCGGAATCCGCGCGGCGGACATCTTCCCCTCCCGTCGCACCAACCGCCCTAACCCACCTCCTTGCCTCAGCCATAAAACTAGACCACTATGGCATCCTCATCCCCTCGACCAGTGGGATGCACCAAACATAGAGAGAGATATCGAGTGAGCGCCGCTGTGCGGGATCGGCCGCCGCCGCCATACCCATTCTCCACGGGTGTAGCAGAGTGAAGCTTGAGGATAGCCGGAGACCGTTGTGGTGCTCCCATGAGTGAAATAGATGCTTCCCTGGTGCGGATTGGCGCTAGAGTCCGACGGGAATTCCTCATCGAAGAAGTTGTGGCCGTTGTGGACGTGACTCACCGTGGATGAGGCTCATCACAACGGAATCCCCGGTAAGAACATCATGCCCAGAATCGCCTTCATACCCGTATCATGTGGACCGATTTAATTGAGATTTAGTGTGCGTAATTCGGAGGTTAGCCTATCGGCGTGAGACCTCACCGTGGCGGCGGTAGTGCCGTGACCTGGTCTGCCCGTGGAGAAGATGTGCCTCCGCCGTCCGATTTTCTTCGAATGGCCAGGATTAGAAGATAGACACCCCTTCGCCCATTTGAAGCTTAGTCGTTGGATCACGGGTGTGGGGTTTAGATCGAGCTAGGACGTGGCTGTCCCTTAACCGTTGATATCGGATCTGATGGTCAGGGCGGGTTGCAACGTGTTACTGCGCCGTGTTCTAATCTCGTCCGATCGGGTGTGATCGGACGGCTCTGGCCTACCGATACCCCTTTGCGGTTGTTGCTTTGCGAATGAGCCCCCGCGAAAGATATAAATTAAACCGCAGTCCCACGCCTGAAGTTTTGTGTCTTAAGGTCTTTTGCATAGTAACCCCTGCCTTTCTCGGTAATCTTGTGCGCGGTCCAGGGGAGTAGAAAATCAGTGAAAATGATTTATAAAATGAATTTCTTATATAAAAACAATTCCAGAATCTTATTTAATCCTTAGAAAATGCATATGATGTCCAAATTAGTTCATTCCAATTTCGATAATTCTATAATATTATTGTTTATCGCATAGTGCCACTATTTGACATGAAAATTGTATTAAAATTAATCTCTTGGTTAATCTTGTATTGAATACATAAAACCTTAGGAAATTCATAACTCCTCTGTTTTAACTCTAATTTGATCCATTCAAGTTGCGTTAGTCTCGTATAAATATTTACTATGCAATAACAACATTTATTATACCATGTCTCATTCTTCTATAATTAGATCTTTATTTAACTTATGTTGGTTAAACTGCTTATCAATATAATCTACTAGAATATGATCTATGCTCAATTTATAACTTAGATTAAAGTTTAGATAATTATTATAGAATAACCTCTCATATGATTTACACTAACCAATTTATAATATAGTTTAGTATTTTAATCACACATATCTTCTATAAAATCATAACTCCTTAACCGTAACTCCGATTTTAGTGGTTCTCGTTCCCGCGATCACGTAGCTTCGCGTAGATCATTATTATTCAGTTTGTCCTTATGTTTGGTGTGATGTTAATTTTGTCTATACCATACTTGTTTGTGTTGCTATGACTAGCAGTGCATTCACGGGGATCCGAAGAATCACCCTGGTAACTGGAATTTCAAGTGTAAGGCAAGTTGTGCCCTTGATCACTTTCATTTACCCAATAATGTTCTTTATTATCACTTATCAATGCATAGGTTTAGTTTTGATGGGACCCAATAGCTAGGTCACCCTAGTCTATTTATACTTTTTACCTTGTTTACCCCTGAATCATTTGGGTAGCTATGCTATTGCTTTATATGGTTTTGGGATAATATTTCATTGCATTCATGTTCTAATTATTCTGTTATGTTATTTATGTTCATGATAAGATCATTATGTTAATGGGAACATGGAGGACCACCCGGGAAAACAGTGCTACCACAAGGGTAGTATGGGATGCCCTTGGCTGATTAATTAGGAAATCTAGTGGATGACTTCCTTACCCGAAAGGGGCAAGGGCAGTAGGGGAGTGGTTAGTGTAGGGAGGTCCTTGGGTTGATTTTGCTGCGATGGCGGTCAGGCGAGGGATTTCTGCACAGGAGCTTCCTATAACTGTAGCGGGATTTCTGAAGCTAGTGGAACTTTGTAAAGGCCTCATAGTGTTACCCTGCCTCGCCTCCTCGGAGAGGTGTATGGGATTGGTCGTCTCTTGGCAGATGGGTAACATGACTTGTGGGTAAAGATGCGCAACCTCTGTAGAGTGTAAAACTGGTATACTAGCCGTGCTCACGGTCATGAGCAGCTCGGACCCTCACATGATTAATCTATGGAATTAAAACTTAATTTGTCATTTGCATCGCATTGGGATTATTGTATTATTACTTTTACTAGGAACGTGCCCGTGCGATGCCACGGAACACAAATTGCGACCCTCCAAAGGACTTAGGGCCCTAGCGACGGGCGGCGTGAGTACAATAGTGACGGCAAAATCTGTGATTAAACATCATCTATTGTTGTGAGTATAAATGTAAACTTAGTCTGTTTACCTATCGAAACAATGCTATGTCAGTCCATACTAAAACTCACAGAAATTGCATGAAAGAATTTATACAGCACAAGTTTGCTAGATACCAAAATATATTTTCCTATGACTGATGAAAACTGGAGAACGTTGCCTAAAACCTACAATCTAGAACATTCAGAACCTCGAAGAGCAACCTAAGATTGTGATGAAGAGAAGGAAGCCTCAACTGTCAGGATGAGTTGGAAGAAGCGTGAGCAAGGAGTCCTTCACCGCCCGGCCATGGTCGCCGAGGCCGACGGCCCCCTCCACCGTTGATATGATCTTTGGCACCGAAATCCCGCCTAAGGGGATGCTTTATAAATTTGTCTCGCACTCTAGTTGTTTAGTTTTTTGTTGTGTAATGGTTTTTTAATTAATCTAATTATTATTTAAACACCCGGTGCGACACAAAATTTAGTCCTTAGAACCCAACAACTCAGTAAATCCACTTTCCAAGCGCTGACAGCAACGAACGAGACATCCATGCTTGAACTCACGGTGTCACAGGAATCTGAAACACTTATACTAGAGTACTACACACAATACTCCATCCATAGGCTGGATCCACTGATTTTAGGCCGTGCAGAGCTCGCGCGAGAAACCGACGCGGCCATTGGCGATGTCGAACAACACGCGGTGGTTCTACTGCTGCATGCTGGCCAGCATGTTGAGCACAGCGTCGACACCGTTCGACGGTCCCGCAGCCATGGCCAGGCACGCGATGCCGTCCGAGGAGCTTCGGATGACCACGTTCCTCTCCGGCAGCGTCACCGACACCCGCCCATCGAACGAGAAGGTGACGATTGGCACAGAGATGGTCACGTTGTAGAACGTGTTGAAGCCACCGAGGGGACCTGCCACCGGCGCTCGCACCCTGCTCTGGAACACGTCACGCACGACGGCGTACACGGGCGCGGACAGCCGCGTGAACATCGTCCCGGCTTCGACGATGGTGTCGCGGCCGCTGGCCGGTTCGAACGCGAGGGCCGACGCGGGTACCGGCACGGGCCTGCCACCGACGCGGATCCTGACCATGTTGACATAGTAGAGGGAATGGCGGTGCGGGTTGGACAGCAGCGGTGTCGTCTTGATCCTCTTCGGCTGGCCGGCGGGGCCGAGCCAAAGCGTGCCGGAGAAGTTGGAGGAATTGTAGCTCGGCAAGCAGTAGGAGAAGTCGGAGCCGTACACGTCCTTATTCTGCGACGGGAACGAGAGCAGCCCGCGGCCGAATCCCACGAGCCCCTGCGGCGGTACGGAGCCGCCCATGACGACGCGGAGGCACCCGAACGTGTAGGCCGCGACGGCATCCACATCGTCGTGGAGGGCCAGCGCGTCCTGCCCGAGCAGGGCCTAGAACGTGGACGCCGTGTACGACAGGTTGAACGCGCACGACGAGCCCGGGCCCCCTGGGCACGACGGGGCGGGAGCCTGCGAGCACTGCGGCACCCCGCAGCGCACGGGGCGGTACGTGGACGACCTCGTCGGGTCGAACGACGACGCCCAGGCGCAGCCCACGCAGGCGTCGCACGGTACCCACGCGACGTCGTTGCTGGGGTCGATGGCCACGAGGAGCGCCTACGCCGGCGTACCGAGGCGCGTGCGGGCCACGTAGCTGGGGATGCTGAGGAGCTGCCGGCCCGGAGCGATCGGCACGAAGGACCGTAGCGGGAGCGAGGCGTGGCAATCGGACGGTTGAGACACAGGCGGGGTTGATCCGGCAATTGGACGGTCGAGATGGAGGGGGCATGGTTGTGCCTAGTCTACACTATTGCCTTAAGGATTAGTAGAGATGTGTATATCACAAATACAAAGACTAAGAAGTGAACTTCTTTGTACGTCAAAAGCTCCATGTTAAGGTTAGCATGATCTGAACAAAAGAAACGATGCTTAATATATATAGAGATTAGGGAAATATATCGAGACGTATCCAATAACATCTCGCAGATACAATCTCAGAGGGTGATCAGGGTAATATAGGTCCATATCTGAAATACTTACATTAGGATGGAAGTAAGCATAAATCATTCCAATAATCCATATGTATCGATCGAGGCCAGATCTGAAATGCCACTCATGTAGCAGGGGTAAGTGTGCCTTGGATGGTGATGGATCTTTATAGCCTCAATAGAAAATAATTAAGGTTGGTCCTGAACTCCTGGGCATGACTGGTAGGGAGAATGTCATACAAAACTACATCAATAACTTACCTAGCAGAAACGTAAAGGGGGCCCACAATAATTCAAATACCCCAGGGATTTCCCATATCAAAATTACAGACAAGAAGTAGCAAGCAATCTTAATAGTCATGATTGATGGTACCTCATTGCATTTGTTAAACAGACCAAGTGATCCATATACCATAAGAGTAAATAGTGTGTGCATTGGGCATATATAATAGAGCATGAGATCATTGTCAAGGACAATGCAACAGAATGCCACAAAGAAATTTAACCTCCACATCATCTGCATGGAAAGTATAGTTATTGGTCTAGTGCTTAAAAGGCGGTAATAAGAAATACAGGAGACTAAACTCATTAGGACATAGAACAAAATAAGACTGATGAGGTAGCATAGGCACCTGAGCAAATCTTGCAATACTAAAATCTTTCTTGATATAGTTATAGGAGAAATTCCCAAATCCAGTCATCCAGACATAGTAAGCAATGAACACACGGATTGCATTGTATATCTCAGAAGCAGCAAAATAATGGTACACTCTTGCAAATTGGCCTCCAGGTAAGATATCAGCTTCAGAAGACGCCTTCCAAAAGGGGTCATTCTCTCCAAGTGTTCCTGATCCTGATCATTAGAACTTCTGAAAGTATCATGATCACTGCTGTATTCAGCCAATAGTGCATCAAGTGTCTCAATGTAAACAACCAGCAACCTCAAATAGTTACATAGCGTGTCATTGGGTGGATTTCCCCAGCTGTCATCACCCTCCTTGAGGTCTCTTGCTGTAACATCTTCCCAAACTCAAATAGGTTACCCCACATGGCATCCCCAAGCCTATGAAGAATGGCTTGCACGTCACTGATCACGCCATCCCTAGAACATCCTATGCACAAGTCCTTCATTTCAGGGATCACCTCTGCAAGTGCCTCATACATGTCAAGGATCCAAGGGACCTTCTCTAGCGAGCGGGGGCACACCGCCACAGCACCCCCAAAGCTAAGAATTTGCATAATGCATCCTTTGGTGGACTCAAGGAAGCACACATACATAAGTTCATCAGACGCATCGAGCACCTGGTCACAGAGGCAACGCTCACCAGCCAGCAGCACGCGCACGACCGTCTTGACCCCGTGCACCCACTTCTTCATCTTGTCGTTGAGCAGCTTCCACTCGATGCCTTGCACATTGTCGATGCTGAGGCGCTCGACGCCAAGCACGGAGAGGTACTCGTCGAGCAAGTCGTGGCAGGTCCCGCGCACGCCATCCGGTGGGCGATGGCGCGCAGGTCTTTGACAGCCTCGGGGCGCACGGGATCGAACACCTAGTCCTCAAAGGGATTAGATCTGAGGGAGGCGCCGCGTGCGGTCTCCGGGCCGGCGGGGTTGGCGTCGAGGCTATGTGGCGTGGCGGCGTCGAAGTCGGGGCAGGTGTCGAGGTCGTCCATGGACTCGAGCGAGAGGCGACGGAGCGAGAAGAAGAGGCCTATAAGGTCGATGGGGACGGCGTGGCGGACCATGAGGTGGTGCAGCTCCTCCTCGAGGCGCACCATGGCGAGCTAGACGGCGACGCCGGCCCGCGCGCCGCCGGGGCCGCCGCGCGCAAGGTTTTCGATGGCGACATCCAAAGCGGCGAGGTACTGCACGATGTCGTCCTCGGGAGCTAAATTCTAGGAACTGCAAGCAGCTGTAACACAAAAGCTGCACGCTCTCCAACAAATCATCCAGCCCCGCTCCGCACCAGAGATACCTGTTGATGAGCACAAGCATGGCTGCCTCATGGATGGAGCCCCTCCTCTTGTGCCTGCGCTCGGCGAGTCGCTGGTGTGGGGTCGGATAGCAACGAGCGGGGTGGCCGGGCGCGGCCTGCTTTTGCCCAGTCGCTGATCAAACGGTGGCTCTCCTCTCCTGCTGTCGGCCGAGGATTCCTTCTTTCGGCTCTCAGCTAGCAGCTGGCTCACGCTCCTCGGCAGACATAGAGATGATGCTATGCCACACTCTCGCGAAGAACAGAGATGGTGGTTGGGCGCTGTTGTTTTTTCCCAACGAAGGGCATGGCCGCGCGAGATGGAGGCGGACGCGGGGGCTGCTGCGTGCAATGGCGGTGGGGGTTGGGGCGGGACGCGGGGGCTGCTGCGCGCAATGGCGGCGGGGGTTGGGGCGGGACGCGGTGGCTGCTGCGCGCATGGCCGAGTGCTCGTGGCGGTGGGTGCGGCTGCGGTAGCGAGAGGACGCAATCGGACTGTTTCGGATGGAGGCGGGGTTGGAAATCGGACGGTTGAGATGGGGGCGGGGGCATGGTTGTGCTAGTCTACACTATTGCCTTAAGGATTAGTAGAGGCTTATATTTTCTAAGGTTTGGTATTTACTTATACTTAGTAATTGCTAATAAAATTTTGACCAACTTATAAAAGCAATTCTCAGCTTCAGCCTTTATTTTTGTTGATTAGCCTTACACTTCACATGAACTCCCACCTTTGGTGAGTTCATGCACATTATTACCCACGACTTGTTGAGCTATGATGGTAAGTGAGCTCACTCTTGCTGTCTCACACCCCCCCCCACAGGAGAAGATCAAGTGGTTCAAGTGGAGCCACGTATCGAGGAGTTCGATTCGATCTAGGTGGCGTCTCCCAGTTGACTTTCTAGCGCCAAGGACGATCCTGAGTCCGTTTTATATTTATAATTTATTTTGTAAGTCTTCCTCTATGTAATAAGTACTCTGATTATATTGTGACATTTATCTCTATACACTCAGTTATTATATATGTTGTCTTCTTTGGCACATGTATGAGATGCACCTGGCTTTGTCCCTTAAAGCCCGGGTGTTACAACCTGCCCGTGGATTGACCTCCTCACGCGACCTGAGACGTGGTCTCCCATTCCGGTTATGGTGGGTACAAGTGCGGTCACTGCACGACGGCAGTCAGGGTCAGTGAGGCATTGTACGCCAAGGTAGTGGGCCTCTTTCTGTTGACGGGGAATCGATGGGGACGGTTGATGTGTGTGGAGACGGAGTGCATCGCCACGTCATGTGTTTAGGTTTACCTTGCAAGGTTTAAAACTCGATTCGAATCGTCTGCTTCTCGCAGCTAATGAGACTGCTTGATCCATGCTGCTACATTGAGTAAGAAGTTGAATGAGGTGACATTCAAAAGATGTTGATTGCAATAATGTTTGGTACCATGTATGAATAGCTAGGTACTCACCTAGTCTAAAGGATTATAATAAAACTTGAAAAGCTAAAATTTGTTTTTAGACCCAGCTAGTGCTTTTGGCAAACCAAACCCCTCAGCCAAATGGCTGCATGTCTAGAGGTAGAGGAGTAGACTTCTCACAACGTGTAAGTCTAGCTAAGTATTAGTATACTCAGCCTTGCTTGTGGCACAATTTTATAGGTACTCTGGAGGATATGGTTGTTGGAGTGACTTGGCCGTCCACCTTGCCACCAGGTTGGACAGTCGAGTGGGACCCTACCTCAGCAAGAGAGGTGCATGAGGAGTGATGGGCTAGGCTTCCCCATCCTCCATTGTCTTTACCGTTAGTTAATTTCTGCTGCATCAAGAACAATGGTTACTACTTTTGCAAAAACTTCGATGATGATGTAATAACATTAATTATTCCTTTAAATTATGGTTTTATGCTTTATTGTATTTTCTTTGTGCCTCACCTTCGAGTGAGTATGTGGTACTTAATCCTGTTAGTGGCCTTGTCGGACTTCATCCGAGGGACTGACGGTTTATTCCTATTTAAGTGTGGTCTAGCCTTTATGGCGGGACTTAGGCACTTAAATTGGAATAATTCGGGCGGTTCCGCCACAGCTGGTATCGGAGTTTGTACCACCTCAGAGAAATCAATAAATCATATTTACCGACCTTTTCAAAAGTAAAACTTGCTTAGAAACCAAGTTGGATAGCAGTCAGGACGATAAGGATAGACCTAGGACGTGAAGCCTTAGGATACTAGATGGGTAGCTAGCTAGGTGGCTATTTGAATATGCCGTACAGGCTACTACGATATAGATGGGGGATATTTGTATCCCTACACTTGATGTGAGGACGCTTAGGACGAGCATGCATGCATCATTTTCCTATCCTCTTAGTAAAAATGTCATTATTAGTAAGAAGCTACATAAACGAAGAGTCAACAGTAATAAAATTTTAAGTCTATACCGAAGGTCTCCATTTAACCCTAGGAAGGCTAGATCCTCAGAAAGTTATTTTTCTTTTCTAGCCCTTTGCACTAAGCACCATTTATTTTTGGTTTTCTTTCTTTTCGCTTACACTTGCCCTTGCATAGATGACTTCCCACACAGACAGTCTCACACGAGAGGGTTTTCCCCTCGTCTTGTGGGAGGTACTACAGGGGGCAGGTTATACCACGCCTCCCTAGTACGAGGTGCAGTTGTTCGAGGAGCACCGAGTACCTCGATGTAGGGTGAGAATGACCTTGGAGCCTCATCCCCTATAGCTAGGATGGCGTTCACTGGACTCGGAGTCTTTCGGTTTCAGGGCCGATTGCACTATAGAGGCCATGGCTCTGCACGTACTGACAACCTTTTGTGGATTTCACCCCTTGGAGATGTCGACCCACCCCATTGGCTTGTTCCATGCTGAGAAGGAGGACGACCCGATGTGGAAGGACAGGGTTGAGCACGCCAAGGATGTGTGGGCTCTATACCCCGGACACACCGCTCACCTGACGATTCGATGCATGAGTGCCCTGTATCGTCTATAAGCCTTACGAGGTGAGGCGATGTCCCAGCTTATGGGCCTGGTGGAGTCTACCAAGATCACCCTAGACAACAGGGAGGACCTTGTTGTAGACTTGTCCACCGAGCTAGTGGAGAAGGATCTCTAGGTTGAGCAGATGGCTAACCAAATACAAGAGCTCGAGGATCAGGTGGAAGCTAGGGAGAACACCATTGAGGTTCTGAAAGACCAGCTCCAGAACACCCAGCAACAACTCGAGGAAGCCAACCAGCACTTAGACCTGCACCATCAAGAGATCGAGGACATGGAGGCAGAAGTGGCTGATGAGGACGTAGATATCGAGGGAGCGGAGGAGCCAGAGCCCGCATCTAGCTTGGACACTGCTGGCTCGAGAGGACCACCTTCCCCTGAGTCTAGCATTGCCTCATTTGCTTGTTAGATATAGGTTAGAAGTGTTAAGGAGTAGCTTTCCTCGAAACTAGCTTAACTTTTGCACATTGGATGTACTAGGCTAGAAATTTGAGTCTTTTGGGCCTGCTGTAACCAGTGGAAACTCTTTTGGCAAGATGAATGATGAATGGTTTTAAGTTTCTTTAAATTCATGAATCAAATTATATCCTATGGTACCAGTTGTGTAAGGCGAGGCAAACTTGGAATCTTGCAAACTTCGCTGTTTAAGTTATTTTATCGTATGCAATCACAGACTTTAAGTATAACAACAGAACCTCCTAAATTTTAGATGGTAGGAAGAGCGCACAGTGGACAGAATGAGCGCATTCCTCCACCACCGCCGCAGCCTCCTAGCATGCAGGAGCTGATGGCTCAGCAGAATGAGATTCTGTGACAGCTCGCTCAGCGGTAGCTCGCTTAGCGTCAGCACCGCCTCAGCACTATGGGGTGGTGATCACCACCAGCGTGCCTCGGCAGCAGCAACCTATCGGGAGTTTCTCAGTACTCAGCCGTCGTTGTTCACCAGGGCGGAAGATCAGCTTGATGCTGATGTCTGGCTCAGGGTGGTGGAATCAAAGTTCCCACTGCTTAATGGAGAGTGCTCAGATGCGGCCAAGGTCCGTTTCTCCGCCCACCAGCTTTGTGGGCCCGCTAGGACATGGTGGGACCATTTTCTTGCCATGCAGCCGGCCGACCACGTGGTTGAGTGGGGAGAGTTCAAGACGGCATTCAGAGAGCATCACATACCAGCAGGCATCATGGACTGCAAGCTCAATGAGTTTCTGGCGCTCACTCAAGGGAGTCGTACCATGTTGTAGTATGCCCAAGCTTTCAATGACCTTTGTCAGTACGCAGGCTACCATGCTGACACCGACGAAAAGAAGAGAGATAGGTTCAGGAGGGGCCTCAACACCAAGCTCCGTGACCATCTCAACACAGTCACGGCCAACAGCTACAACGAGTTGGTCAACTTGGCCATCTCCCAGGAGGATTGCATCACAGCTCGCCAAGCAGAGAAGAAGAGGAAGACCCCTATAGCAAGGCCAGCAGCACAGCCTCAGCGCTTCAGGATTGTGTCCGACACTCAGAGCAGAGGACCTCAGCAGTAGCAGGGGCGATGGGTGATCTGGCCACAATAGCAGCAGCAGGCACCCAACCGCTCTCAACCCCTAGCTCAGAGGAACAACAACCAGCAACAACAGCAATACCACCAGGGCAATGACAACAGGTGTTTCACTTGTGGTAACACTGGACACTATGCCAAGAATTGTCCCAGAAACCAGAAGAGGCCGGGTCAGAATGCAAATCAGAACCAAGGCAAGAAGCAGAAGGTGCAAGTGAGGCAGGGCAGGCTGAACTTCACCACATTGGCTGACATTCCGGAGGGAGCACCCGTCATGACCGGTATCTTTTCCGTTTTAAATTACCCTGTCGTCATTCTTTTTGATTCTGATGCATCACACAGCTTAATCAGCGCAAAATTTAGTGCCAAATGTCAGCTAACGTTTCATCACACAAATGGGGCCATTATGATTGCAACACCAGGAGGCAGGGTTGCCACCTATCAACTCAACCGACAGGTACCAATAAAATTGGGTAGTATCATAGTTGGAACCACCCTCCTTATCATGGGATTGGAGAGTGTAGATATCATCTTGGGGACTGACTGGTTATTGCGGCATCATGCCTTGATTGATGTCTCAGCGAGAGTCATTGAAATACACTCACTAATTTGTGGAGAAATCACCTTGTACCTACCAACCAGGGTTGTACCCATTCCTGTGCCCTCACCAGGGTAGAATCACCTGTGGACAGGATTCCAGTAGTCTGTGAGTATCCTAATGTCTTCACAGACGAGTTGCCAGGGATGCCACCCGACAGGGATATAGAGTTTGCCATAGAAATGCAACCAGGAAACGCACCTATTTCTAAAAGGCCATATAGGATGCCCCTGGTAGAGTTGGTAGAACTAAAGAAACAATTACAAGAGTTGCTAGACAAGGGGTTCATACACAAGGGGTTCATTCGTCCAAGTACTTCACCATGGGGATGTCCGGCCTTGTTCGTAAAGAAGAAGGATGAGAGCTTGAGATTATGTGTTGATTATCGCCCTCTCAATGCAGTGACTATTAAGAACAAGTATCCTTTACCCTGCATTGATGTTTTGTTTGATCAACTGGTCGGAGCCAAGGTGTTTTCCAAAATAGACCTTCGCTCTGGCTATCACCAAATCAAGATCAGGGCAAGTGATATTCCGAAGACGGCTTTCTCCACCAGATATGGGCTTTATGAGTACTTGGTGATGTCATTCGGGCTGACCAATGCTCCGGCATACTTCATGTATATGATGAATTTAGTATTTATGCCAGAATTGGACAAATTCGTGGTGGTCTTCATTGATGATATTCTGGTATATTCAAGAAATGAAGACGAGCATACTATGCATTTGCACATAGTACTTCAACGACTGCGTGATCATCACTTGTATGCCAAATTCTCCAAATGTGATTTCTGGCTAAGAGAGATCAAGTTCTTGGGTCACACCATTTCGCAGGACGGGATAGCAGTTGATCCTGAGAAAGTACAAGAAGTGATGGATTGGAAGCCTCCTACCATCGTTCAGCAGATTCGAAGTTTTCTGGGATTGGCGGGATACTATCGACGATTCATTCCAGATTTCTCCAGAATTGCTAAACCAATAAATGAGTTCTTGAAGAAAGGAGTGAAATTTGATTAGAGTCAGAAATGTGAAGATGCCTTTCACGCCTTGAGGCGACATCTGACAACAACACACGTGCTAGCACAGCCTGACAACACCAAATCATTTGATGTGTATTGTGATGCTTCGGGCACTGGACTAGGTTGTGTTCTGATGCAAGACAAACGAGTTATTGCCTACGTATCCAGAGCACTTAGGCCTCATTAGCAAAATTATCCCACACATGATCTGGAGTTAGCAGTGGTAGTCCATGCTCTGAAGATAAGGAGACATTATCTAATGGGGGCTCATTGTAATATTTATACTGACCATAAGAGCCTCAAGTATATTTTCACTCAGGCGGATCTTAATAGGAGGCAGAGGAGATGGTTAGAATTGATCAAGGATTATGATCTAGAAGTACATTACCATCCAGGCAAGGCAAATGTTGTGGTAGATGCATTGAGTCGAAAGGCACAGTGCAACTGTCTAACCATCGAATCTAAGGTCACATCTTTGTGCGACGAATTACGCAAGCTGAACATGGAAGTGGTTTCCCCAGGTACCTTGGATTATATCTTAGTTGAGCCGTCCTTACAGGAGCAGATAATCATGGCACAACCTAGTGACAAGGGTGTTCAAATCATCAAGGAAATGCTCAATCAAAAGGTGGATAAGTATAAATGCTTTCGTCAGGACAGCAAGGGTACTTTATGGTTCGAAGACCGACTGGTTGTTCCCAAGGATCTAGAACTCAGGAAGAAAGTTTTGGATGAGTCCCATCTCTCAAAATTTTCCATGCACCCCGGAAGTAACAAAATGTATCATGACCTCAGATCCTTATATTGGTGGACCAGGATGAAGAGAGAGATTGCTAAGTACATATCTAAGTGCGACACTTGTCAAAGAATCAAAGCTAGTCATTTAAAGGTAGTGGGTACCTTACAACCTCTCCCCATACCATCTTGTAAATGGGAGGACATTTGCATGGACTTTATTGTGGGATTGCCCAACACCTCCCGGCACCACGATTCTATTTGGGTCATTGTGGATAGGCTAACCAAGACAACTCATTTCTTGCCCGTGCATACCACCCACAGGACAGAAAAATACGCGAGAATCTATATTGACCAAATAGTGCACTTGCATGGAATCCTAATAACTATCGTGTCAGATAGAGGAGCACCGTTCGTAGCATGTTTCTGGGAACAGCTACAAAAGTCACTTGGGACAACAGTGATTAGAAACTCAGCATATCATCCTCAAACTGATGGTCAGACAGAAAGAGTAAATCAGATTCTCAAGGACATGTTGAGAGCATGTGTAATACATTATGGCAAGGAGTGGGACAAATGTCTTTCTCTGGCAGAATTCTCTTACAATAACAGTTACCAATCCAGCCTGAAGATGGCACCTTTCGAGGCCTTGTATGGGAGAAGGTGTAGAACACCGCTAAATTGGTCACAAGCTAGAGAAAGGGAAATACTTGGACCTAACCTAGTGCTTGAAGCCGAGGATAAGGTCAGAGTCATTAAGAGGAACTTGGAAGCTGCTCAGGCTAGGCAAAAGAGCTATCATGATAAAAGGAGGAAGCCTCTACAATTCGAAGTGGGAGGTCATGTGTATCTCAAGGTCTCACCCACCAAAGGTGTTCAAAGGTTTGGAATTAAGGGCAAATTAGCTCCTCGCTATATCGGGCCCTATGAGATCAAGGAGACTTGTGGACCGATAGCATACTAATTGAAGCTCCCACCTCATATGTCGGCAATTCATGATGTGTTCCATGTATCTCGGCTGAAGAAGTGTGTTCGCTTACCAACATAAGTGCTGTCAAAACCTGAATTGGAGATAGAACCAGACCTGTCATATCAAGAGCACCCCGTCAAAATATTGGATAGTAAGGAAAGATTAACTCGAGCAAAGTCAATCAAAATGTATAAGATCCAGTGGAGCCACCATTCAGAAGAGGAAGCTACTTGGGAAACTGAGGATTTTCTGCGCTCTCACTACCCCGATTTTCTGCCCAAAGAGATCGGTACATAACTCGGATCCCAAACCCCCCAACCTGCCCTTTGAATCTAAGTATAAGAGAAATAGAGTTAACAAGAATTGAGTAAGCTGTGAGACTAAATCTAGAAGGGTTTCCTTCTGAAGTTGCAAAGAGGATGACATTCGAAGAGCAGTTTACTAGAAAGAAACCACACCGTGCAAGCACACACCTTCTTAGCACCCCTCTAAAGGATCCCTACCAAAATTTCGGGACGAGATTCCTTTAAGGGGGAGGGTTGTAACACCCCAGGTGTTACCCAAGGCCCTGGCTCAAAACATGCACCTATGGCCTATTATCACATGTGTTAAGTAGAGAGAAGGGACACCACAACTTTATAAACCATGGCTTAATTAAGTGGTGATCATGATAGAAGGAATACCCTAGCTTTTCATGTATCTCCACCTTGGAAAAACATGCTCAAACCCTAGACTCCACCCTTAAGCCATTAGACCCCCAAGCATTGGATTAGTGGGAAAACTATGCAAATGACCAATTCATGACTTAAACCTTTTACCAAAGTTGAAGTACATTTATATATCTACAAGAGATAGTAAGGGTGTTATTCCAAAAAGGTCCCACAAAACCCCCAAATTCAGCCCCCAAGTGGAGAGCACTATAGAGCAACCCAAATTTTCTCTAAGTCAAAAATCAGCCCTCTTCTAAAGATCAGAGATGTTCACGTAGTTGCTGGCGCCAAATCCACAAGGTCCAATTGACAAAAAGGAGCCAAATTACACAAGGCACACCCCTGAAAAATTTGAAACCAAACCAGAACCGTTTGACACGGTTTGACACAAGTTTTGTCTCGGGATGAACAGTGCCGACAACCCTGACTTGGCGCCATCATATCTCCCAAACCAGACCAGATCTTCCCTTGGAACTCACATGAACTAGGTAGCCCTAGGTACAGAGAAGAGATCTCACAAAAGTCTTATGGCGAGATTCGCACGTTTGGCTGCTAAGCAAGAGCTAGAACTCGGGTAGAAAGAAACTGCCACGTGTTCGACACGCCCTAGCAATGCCAGAGCATGCCCCGTCGCTCGGCCCCGCGCGCGCCGCGTCGCGCGACACCCAACCCCGCGCCCACACCCACGCCCGCGCCTATAAAGCCGACCAAGGCCTTGACCGTACACCCCCGCTCGCTCTTAGCCCCGCCCAAGCGCAAGTTCACCGGAGCTCGCTCTGCGCACGGCGTGCCAGTGCCGGCCGAGCCCCGACCACCGTGGACCGGCCACTCCATCCCTCCTACACCCCATCAAATCCCTCGGCTAGCCTCCCCGGAGCTCAATGAAGCTCCCTGAGCCCTTAGACCGAACACCACATTGCCGGATGTGCCGGATTGACTCGCCGAACTTTGTCCGACCGCCGTCACACGTAGACTGAGCCGCACGGTTAGCCACTCTTTGATTCCTTGCGCCTACAACACCACTGACCTCTAGTGAAGCTCCCCGGGCAGTTTGATTGAACCCTACCGCTATGGGCAGACTGGAGCACGCGTCGTCGACGAGCTCGACCCTCTGCGCACGCGGCCAGCCCTACTCCGGCCAATACCGCCGGCGATCCGCCCCTCGACGTGACCGCTAGGAGCTTCCAGACCTCACCCTACCCTCCACCGGACCTCTCCCACCGCTGGTAAGCCGTGCCACCGCTTTTTATCCCTACGGCTAGGAGGGAGCGCGGGTTAAGAAGGGGAAAAGGCAGGGGTTTTTTGGAAATGTCAGTGCCTCTGATGAACAGTTTCTCAGGGGCACGGTTTGAACGGTTTGGTTAAGGAAGAACCCAGGGACATCGGTGCAAAGCCTTTTTCCTTTAAACTTTAAGATTTATCCTTTTTAAATAAGCAGAGAACTAGAAACAAATCATACACTGAGTTTTATTCAACAAAAAGTTGTCAAACAAATTTTGCTAGGACCTAGATATTATGAACTACCCAACAAAAATGATAAACACCATGGTTTTAGCAAAGCTTTTTAGAGTTTGGATTTAAACAAGTATACTGCCCAAACCTTAATAAACAAAGGAAAAATAAAAATACTTTTGGACTAGGGCTGAGAAAAATTGGAGACATACTTAACTCATAACTACACTGTTTAAAAATATTAAACTCCCCAGTATACTAGGTTAAGAGAAGATTACCCATTAAAACTTGTATTGGCTAAAACCTTAAGAAAATGAAAAAGGGAATTTTAAATGAGGACCAGAGGGCAACCATATTTTTCCTAGCTTGCATAGGTGATGTAGTTCATAAGAAAATTTTGTTGAACCCTCATTTGGTACAAAGAAAATGCACCACTTTTTATTTAATAAAAACAGTGAGAACTTAGAAAAATCCTAGAAAAATAACCCGAATGAGGAACCAGCCCATCCTTAGGAATAACTACTATTATGCTAGTATGAATCTAAGAAAAATACAAGTTATGTTGTTTGATATTTTTCAAATAACAAGTTAGTTATAAGTGTCTTTTTGGCATTAAACTTTAGAAAACCACAACTAAATAACCATTAAATCACCTTCTAGGATTTTTGGCACAGAAGCATGTTATTATCTATAGATGCCAGCAAAAATAACTTTTAGTGCAGAACCCCCACCCAAATGAGAGTTGTAGTACAAAGTAACCATCTACCCTCACTTTTGTTTTTTTGCCTAGAGTTTATCCTAAATATTCTTAACCTCAAATTTGTAGAATAGACTACAGTGACCAATATTAACCTGCTGTAATTTTTACAACATTTTTGGAAATTGCTAAATCATTATGGTAGTTCAAACCCACATTAAGGGCATAAATAGAAAATCAAAAGGGAGATTAGTGGAAGGGAATAATGTTACACACACCCCTACAACCAAACCTCCCTAAGTGCCCACGAAAACTTTAATGAAATGACTAAATCCTTAATCCACTAAGTATTCACCAATAAGAAACCCTAGTTTACCCATTGCCTTAATATTGCTTCACCATACATCGTGTTTACTAAATTTGCATATCATTAACATACATGTATCTTATTCATTGCATTCGATAGATTGTAACCTCGCTGATGGAGAGTACTTACGCATTCTAGAGCAAGGAGTTGCTCAGGAGGGAGTCCAAGAGCCAGCACCAGAGCCTGCCACTGAGGATCTCCCTGCCCCAGCTTTCGAAGGCAAGCCCCGGTTTTATGTATAACCGTTATATATATGCTATTTTACTGCACTTAATGTTTGTAGGCCTGTATTGTTCACTTAAGTGTAGGAGTTGCCTGAAACCATAGTTGCATGAACTCAGGATTCCTTTTGAGATGGATACTAGTATGCTAGGTCGAGTAGCTGCTTTGCTAATTAGGGATCTCGGTAGAAGTCGAGTGATTTTTCTAGCATTCGCACGAGGTCAGGAATTGGTTGTATCCATTTTATATCGGGAGGATGATGGTCTGTGGACATCCATGGGATGCGTTGTCTACGAGATGAAAATTGGAATAAGGATTAATGTGTGGTACTGTGTGTCAAGTGTTTGAACGTACTAAACACGTTCCGAGAAATATGGTAAATTGGTAAGCCTAGTACTTGAGTGAACCTGCTCGCAGATTGACCTCCTCACACGACCTAAGACATGGTCTCCCATTTCGGTTATGGTGGGTACAAGTGCAGTCACTGCACGACGGCAGTTGGGGTCAGTGAGGCATTGTACGCCAAGGCGGTGGGCCTCTTTCTTTTGACGGGGAATCGATGGGGACGGTTGATGTGTGTGGAGACGGAGTGCCTCGCCATGTCATGTGTTTAGGTTTACCTTGCAAGGTTTAAAACTCGATTCAAATCGTCTGCTTCTCGCAGCTAACGAGACTGCTTGATCCATGCTGCTACATTGAGTAAGAAGTTGAATGAGGTGACATTCAAAAGATGTTGATTGCAATAATGTTTGATACCATGTATGAATAGCTAGGTACTCACCTAGTCTAAAGGATTATAATAAAACTTGAAAAGCTAAAATTTGTTTTTAGACCCAGCTAGTGTTTTTAGCAAACCAAACCCCTCAGCCAAATGGCTGCATGTCTAGAGGTAGAGGAGTAGACTCCTCATACCGGGTAAGTCTAGTTGAGTACTAGTATACTCAGCCTTGCTTGTGGCACAATTTTATAGGTACTCTGGAGGATATGGTTGCTAGAGTGACTTGGCCGTCCACCTTGCCACCAGGTTGGATAGTCGAGTGGGACCCTACCTCAGCAGGAGAGGAGCATGAGGAGTGATGGGCCAGGCTTCCCCATCCTCCATTGTCTTTACCGTTAGTTAATTTCTGCTCCGTCAAGAACAATGGTTACTACTTTTGCAAAACTCCGATGATGATGTAATAACATTAAATATTCCTTTAAATTATGGTTTTATGTTTTATTGTATTTTCTCTGTGCCTCACCTTCGAATGAGTATGTGGTACTTGATCCTATTAGTGGCCTTGTCGAACTTGATCTGAGGGACTGATGGATTATTCCTATTTAAGTGTGGTCTAGCCTTTAAGGCGGGACTTAGGCACTTAAATTGGAATAATTCAGGTGGTTCCGCCAAAGTATCAGTTGGTCGTGAACATCTGAAAGTCAAAGCAACCAATCCATAAGTCAAGCCGGTGGAGTCAAAGTTGGGTTAGAAGAAGCTATGAAAGACTAACGAACCAATCTCATTTTCTTGCTAGCCTCTTCTTGAATCTCGAGGCCAAGATTCTGTTAAGGGGTTTAGATTTGTAACACCCTGAATTTTGGGATATAAAATTTCTTTCCTAATATCCACCAAATTCAGGTGTTACTCTCTCATTTCTTTGCTTTCCTTTTCTTTTTCCTAAAAATGGAGAATTATTTTGTTTTATATTGGTGTAAACCTAGTGGAATGAGCCCTAGAGGCACTTTGGTTGTTGCATTCATGTTGTTTCATGGTGTTTATAAGTGCAAAATGTGTTTGAAACATGTTAACATATCTTATAGAAGCGCTCGGTAAATTTTCATATTTTTCGGAAAATTTTTCTAATTTCGAGAAACCAAAATCTATTTATTTTAGGAACTTAAAAATGTTTTTAGAAACTCTAATTATGTTTTTGAGTTCATTAGGTGACAAAACATTTATAGGAATTTTTCTGGAATTTTTGAAAGCATCTATAATATTTTGAGCACAAAATATGGATTTCTAGGCTTTTCCGAATTTTAAAAATGGTAAAATCCGAATTTTAACCGAATTTCTATCGCGTCCGAACCCTAGATATATATACATGTCCAACTTCTCATCGTCGAGCCCGTTCCAGAAAACAAAACGGTTTCTCCAAATTTGATCCTTAGCTTCCAGTATTGCTCGCCGAAGTTCGGAGCAGTTCCAACTCCGACGACAACTCCGGCGAGCAATTACTCCCAATCCGTGCATTGTCTGCGGAATCTGAGGGTACCGCTACGTTCGTCTCATCGAGGGCTTCGTCGGGGCATGAAAGTCACCTAGAGGCGGGGTGGATAGGCGGAATTTGAAAATTATAAACTTAATCACACACTACAAGCCGAGGTTAGCGTTAGAAATGAACCTGAGTCCGAAAGAGAGGGGAAAAACAAATCAACCAAGAAATAAAGCGGATGAACACGGTGATTTGTTTTCCCGAGGTTCGGTTCTGAAGAACCTAGTCCCCATTGAGGTGTTCACAAATACCGGGTCTCTTTCAACCCTTTCCCTCTCTCAAACGGTCACTTAGACCAAGTGAGCTTTCTCCTTAATTCTCACGGGTCACTTAGACCCCACAAGGACCACCACACAATTGGTGTCTCTTGCCTTGCTTACAAAACACTTAGGAACAAGAATGAGGAAGGAAGAAAGCGATCCAAGCACAAGAGCACAAAGAAAACGAACAAAACACTCTCTCAAGTCACTAAGTGGTTGTAATGAGATTGGGGCTTGGAGAGGCTTTGATTCTATTGAATTGTGTCTAGGAGTGAATGCACTAGCTCTTGTATTGAATGTGAAGTGCTGGAAACTTGGATGCTTGGAGTGGTGGTTGCGGGGTATTTATAGCCCTCAACCACCACATAGTCATTGGGGATGGCTGCTGTCGATGGGCGCACCGGACACTGTCCGGTGCGCTAGCCATGTCACCCAACTGTTAGGATTCGGGAGCTTCAGACCGTTGGAGGCTTTGTCTTCTAGTGGCACCAGATAGTTCGGTGCCGCACCGGACAAACACTGTTCACTGTCCGGTGCCCCTCTGATGACTGCTCTGACTTCTGCGCGCACTGTTCGTGCACTGTAGCTCTGCGTCCACGCTTTTACAGTCGACCATTGCGCTAGATAGTCATTACTCCGCTGGTGCACTGGACAGTCCGATGAATTATAGCGGAGCGCGCCCTGAGAAACCTGAGACTGAGAGTTGGACGCTGTATGGTCCTGGCACAGCGGACAGCCCGGTGCGCCAGACCAGGGCACTCTTGGTTTCTTTGCTCCTTTGTTTTTGAACCCTTTCTTCAATTTTTTACTGGTTTGTGTTAAACCTTTATGCACCTGTAGATCATATAATCTAGAGCAAACTAGTTAGTCCAATATTTGTGTTGGGCATTCAACCACCAAAATTATTATTGGGAAAATGTTAACACTATTTCCCTTTCAATCTCCCCCTCTTTGGTGATTCCCCTTTTTGGTGATTGATGCCAACACAAACCAAAGCAATTATATAAGTGCAGAATTGAACTAGTTTGCAAAAGGTAAGTACATAGGTTACTTGGAGTTAAACCAATTTATAGTTACATTAGATGTGCATGGATTGCATTCTTTTATTTAACATTTTGGACCACATTTGCACCACTTGTTTTGTTTTTTTGCAAATCTTTTTGGAAAATCTTTTCAAAGTCTTTTGCAAATAGTCAAAGGTATATGAATAGGATTGCAAGAAGCATTTTCAAGATTTTGAAATTTCTCCCCTTGTTTCAAATGCTTTTCCTTTGACTTAACAAAACTGCCACTGAATGAAATTCTCCTCTTAGTTTTCAAGAGGGTTTTAGCAGATACCAATTGGAAATATTTTTGAAAATCTATCTTAAAATATACCAATTGAAAATAATCATATTAATTTGAAATATACCAAAAATTTTCAAAACACACTTTAAAATTATGTGGTGGTGTGGTGGTGTGGTCCTTTTGCTTTGGGCTTAATAATTTCTCCCCCTTTGGCATTAATCGCCAAAAACGGGGACTTTTGAGAGCCCTGTATTCTTTCTCCCCATTGGTACAAGTAAATAAGAGTGAAGATTATACCAATTGAGAGTGATGTGGAGTGACGGCGAATGATAAATGATACCGTTAGAGTGGAGTGGAAGCCTTGCCTTCGTCGAATACTCCATTTCCCTTTCAATCTACAACTTAGTATAGAAATATACTTGGAAACACATTAGTCGTAGTCTTGGTACATAAATAATAAGAAATATGTGTTTGTACCAAAATGGAAGAGATATGATCAAAGGTATATAAATGAGCTATGTGTGCAATGTTTCAATCAAAATCCCAAGAATCAAGTATATTTAGCTCATTCCAAAGTTTGCTAAAGGTTTTCTCATCTAAAGGCTTGGTAAAGATATCGGCTAATTGTTCTTTGGTGCTAACATAAGCTATCTCGATATCCCCCCTTTGTTGGTGATCCCTCAGAAAGTGATACCGAATGTCTATGTGCTTAGTGTGGCTATGTTCAACGGGATTATCCGCCATGCGGATTGCACTCTCAATGTCACATAGGAGAGGGATTTTGCTCAATTTGTAGCCATAGTCCCTGAGGGTTTGCCTCATCCAAAGTAATTGCGCACAGCAATGTCCTGCGGCAATGTACTCAGCTTCGACGGTGGAAAGAGCTACTGAGTTTTGTTTCTTTGAAGCCCAAGACACAAGGGATCTTCCTAGAAACTGACAAGTCCCTGATGTGCTCTTCCTATCAATTTTACACGCTGCCCAATCGGCATCTGAATATCCTATTAAATCAAAAGTGGATCCCTTGGGATACCAAAGTCCAAACTTAGGAGTGTAAACTAAATATCTCATGATTCTTTTCACGGCCCTAAGGTGAACTTCCTTAGGATCGGCTTAGAACCTTGCACACATGCATACGGAAAGCATAGTATCCGGTCGAGATGAACATAAATATGGTAAAGATCCTATCATCGACCGCTATACCTTTTGATCTACGGACTTACCTCCCGTGTCGAGGTCGAGATGCCCATTGGTTCCTATGGGTGTCTTCATGGGCTTGACATCCTTCATTCCAAACTTGGTAAGTATGTCTTGAATGTACTTTGTTTTGCTGATGAAGGTGCCATCTTGGAGTTACTTGACTTGAAATCCTAGGAAATACTTCAACTCCCCCATCATAGACATCTCGAATTTTTGAATCATGATCCTACTAAACTCTTCACAAGTAGATTTGTTAGTAGACCCAAATATGAAATCATCAACATAAATTTGGCATACAAATAAATCTTTTGCAATAGTTTTAGTAAAGAGTGTAGCATCTGCTTTACCGACTTTGAAGCCATTAGTGATAAGGAAATCTCGTAGGCATTCATACCATTCTCTTGGGGCTTGTTTGAGCCCATAAAGCGCCTTTGAGAGTTTATAAACATGATTAGGGTACTCACTATCTTCAAAGCCGGGAGGTTGCTCAACATAGACCTCTTCCTTGATTGGTCCATTGAGGAAGGCACTTTTCACGTCCATTTGATAAAGCTTAAAGCCATGGTAAGTAGCATAGGCAACTAATATACGAATTGACTCAAGCCTAGCTACGGGTGCATAAGTTTCACCGAAATCCAAACCTTCGACTTTTGAATAACCTTTGGCCACAAGTCGGGCTTTGTTTCTTGTCACCACACCATGCTCATCTTGCTTGTTGCGGAATACCCACTTGGTACCTACAACATTTTGATTAGGACGTGGAACTAAATGCCATACCTCATTCCTCGTGAAGTTATTGAGCTCCTCTTGCATTGCCAGCACCCAATCCGAATCTCTTAGTGCATCCTCCACCCTGTATGGCTCAATAGAGGACACAAAAGAGTAATGTTCACAAAAATGAGCAACACGAGATCTAGTGGTTACCCCCTTATGAATGTCACCGAGAATGGATTTCACGTGGTGATCTCGTTGTATTGCTTGGTGGACTCTTGGGTGTGGCGGCCTTTGGCCCTGTATCTCTTGCTCATCTTCCTTGTCTTCATCTCCCCCTTGACCATTGTCCTCCTCTTGAGGTGGCTCATCCTCTTGATCTTCATCAATATCATCTTGAGCTTGTTCCTCATCTTGAGTTGGTGGAGATGCTTGTATGGAAGATGACGGTTTATCTTGTGCTTGTGTGGGCTCTTCGGATTCCTTAGGACACACTTCCTTAATGGACATGTTCCTTAGCGCGACGCATGGAGCCTCTTCGTCATCTAGTTCATCAAGATCAACTTGCTCCACTTGGGAGCCATTAGTCTCATCAAACACAATGTCACAAGAAACCTCAACTAATCCAGTGGATTTGTTGAAGACTCTATATGCCCTTGTGTTTGAGTCATATGCTAGTAAAAAGCCTTCTACAGCCTTAGGAGCAAATTTGGATTTTCTACCTCTTTTAATAAGAATATAACATTTGCTACCAAAGACTCTAAAATATGAAACATTGGCCATTTTACCGGTGAGGAGTTCATACGATGTTTTCTTGAGGATTTGGTGAAGGTAGAGCCGGTTGATGGAGTAGCAGGCGGTGTTAATCGCCTCAGCCCAAAACCAGTCCGGAGTCTTGTATTCATCAAGCATGGTTCTAGCCATGTCCAGTAGAGTTCTATTCTTCCTCTCCACTACACCATTTTGTTGAGGTGTGTAGGGAGAAGAGAACTCATGCTTGATGCCCTCATCCTCAAGAAAGCCTTCGATTTGTGAGTTCTTGAACTCCATCCCATTGTCGCTTCTTATCTTTTTGATCCTTAATCCAAACTCATTTTGAGCTCGTCTCAAGAATCCCTTTAAGGTATCTTGGGTTTGTGATTTTTCCTGCAAAAAGAATACCCAAGTGAAGCGAGAATAGTCATCCACAATTACTAGACAGTACTTACTCCCGCCGATGCTTATGTAAGCTATCGGGCCGAATAGATCCATGTGGAGTAGTTCCAGTGGCCTGTCCGTTGTCATTATGTTCTTGTGTAGATGATGTGCACCAACTTGCTTTCCTGCTTGACATGCGCTACAAACCCTGTCTTTCTCAAAATGAACATTTGTTAGTCCCAAAATGTGTTCTCCCTTTAGAAGCTTGTGAAGATTCTTCATTCCAACATGGGCTAGTCGGCGATGCTAGAGCCAACCCATATTAGTCTTAGCAATTAAACAAGTGTTGAGTTCAGCTGTGTTCTCATTAAAATCAACTAAATATAGCAGACCCTCTAACACTCCCTTAAATGTTATTGAATCATCACTTCTTCTAAAGTCAATAACACATATATCTGTAAAAAGACAGTTGTAGCCCATTTTGCATAATTGAGAAACAGAAAGCAAATTGTAATCTAAAGAATCTACAAGAAAAACATTAGAAATAGAATGGTCATGTGATATAGCAATTTTACCAAGTCCTTTGACCAAACAGTCTTGGGTCCTTTCACGTTAGAAACAAGCACCTTGGGTACCCAAACACAAGTCTTTGACCCCTTGTGTTTGCCCCCAACATATTTGGCAACTACTTTGTCTGATTTGTTAGTTAAAACATATGATGCATCAAAAGTCTTAAATGAAATGTTAGGCTCATTTGATGCAATAGGAGTTTTGTTTTTAGGAAATTTAACATGGGTTGATTGCCTGGAGCTAGAAGCCTCATTCTTATACATAAAAGCATGGTGAGAAACAGAATGAGATTTCCTAGCATGAATTCTCCTAATTTTGTGCTCAGGATAATTAGCAGGATATAAAATATAGCTCTCATTATCTTGAACCATGGGTGCCTTGCCCTTTACAAAATTAGACAATCTTTTAGGGGCATTAAGATTGACATTGCTTCCCTATTGGAAACCAATGCCATCCTTAATGCCAGGGCGTCTCCCATTATAGAGCATGCTTCTAGCAAATTTAAACTTTTCATTTTCAGTTTCATGCTCATTAATTTTGGCAGCTAATTGAGCTATATGATCATTTTGTTGTTTAATTAAAGCAAGGTGATCATGAATAGCTTCTACATTAATATCTCTACATCTAGTACAAATAGCAACATGTTCAATAGTAGGTGTAGAGGGTTTGCAAGATTTTAATACCTCTATCTTAGCATTTAAAATTTCATTCTCATCTCTAAGACAGGAAATAGAATCATTGCAAACATTCAAATCTTTAACCTTAGAAATTAAACTAGCATTATCAGTTCTAAGAATAGAAATTGATTCATTCAATTTATCAATCTTAGCATTTAAACTAGCATTTTCATTTCTAAGATTGGTAATTGAATCATGGCAAATGCTAAGCTCTTTAGTCAAGTTTTCACATTTTCTACTTCCTGAGCATAAGCATTTTTTACTTTAACATGTTTTTTGTTTTCTTTAATAAGGAATCCCTCTTGGCTGTCCAAGAGTTCATCCTTCTCATGAATGGCAACTATCAATTCATTTAATTTTTCCTTTTGTTGCATGTTAAGGTTGGCAAAAAGGGTAAGCAAATCATCTTCATCTTCACTAGAACTACCCTCATCACTAGATGTAGTATACTTGGGGGTGGTTCTAGATTGTACCTTCTTCTTTTTGTCGTCCTTTGCCATGAAGCATTTGTGGCCGACGTTGGGGAAGAGGAGCCCCTTGTTGACGGCAATGTTGGTGGCATCCTCGTCGGAGGAGGAGTCGGTGGAGCTCTCGTCGGAGTCCCATTCTCGACACACGTGGGCATCGCCGCCCTTCTTCTTGTAATATCTCTTCTTCTTCTTCCCCCTCTTGTCATCGCCCCTGTCACTATCACTAGACATGGGACATTTAGCAATGAAATGACCGGGCTTACCACATTTGTAGCACAACCTTTTGGAGCGGGGTTTGTAGTCCTTCCCCCTCCTTTTCTTGAGGATTTGACGAAAGCTTTTAATGATAAGCGCCATCTCCTCATTGTCGAGCTTGGAGGCGTCGATGGGGAGCCTACTTGATGTAGACTCTTCTTTCTTCTTTTCCGTCGCCTTGAATGCGACGGGTTGCACCTCGGGTGTTGAGGTGGTGCCTTGCTCCAAGTTGGTGATGTGTTTGGAGCCTTTGATCATTAGTTTAAAGCTCACAAACTTTCCAATTACCTCCTTGGGAGACATTAGCTTATATCAACGATCACCACGTATTAATTGAACTTTAGTGGTATTACGAAATACGAGGGATCTAAGAATAACCTTGACCATTTCATGGTCATCCCATTTTGTGCTCCCGAGGTTGTGCACTTGATTGACCAAGATCTTGAGCCGGTTGTACATCGCTTGTGTCTCCTCTCCTTAGTTGAGAATGAATCGACCGAGCTCCCACTCGATCGTCTCCCGCTTGGTGACTTGGTCACCTCATCTCCTTCGTGTGCGGTCTTTAGCACGTCCCAAATCTATTTGGCACTTTTTAACCCTTGCACCTTATCATACTCCTCTCGACACAAGGAGGCGAGGAGTATAGTAGTTGCTTGGGAGTTAAAGTGACAGATTTGGGCGACCTCGTCCGAGTCGTAGCCGTCGTCCCCTACCTTAGGTACCTGCACTCCAAACTCAACAATGTTCCATATGCTTTCGTGGAGTGAGGTTAGATGATGCCTCATTTTATCACTCCACATAGAATAATCTTCACCATCAAAACATGGTGGCTTGCCTAATGGAACGGAAAGTAATGGAGTGCGCTTGGAAATGTGGGGATAACCAAGTGGCATCTTACTATACTTCTTGCGCTCTTGGCGCTTAGAAGTGACGGACACCGCGTCGGAGCCTGATGTGGAGGGTGACGAAGAGTCGGTCTCGTAGTAGACCACTTTCTTCATCTTTTTCTTCTTGTCGCCACTCCAATGCGACTTGACGTGGAGAGGGGATCCCTCTTTGGCTTTGGTGCCGGACTCCCTTGATGGAGCCTTCCCATGGCTTGTGGCCTTCTCGCCGGTTTCCATCTCCCTCTTGGCAGATCCTCCCGACATCACTTCGAGTTGTTAGACTCTAATGAAGTACCAGGCTCTAATACCAATTAAAAGTCGCCTAGAGGGGGTGGATAGGCGAAATCTAAAAATAATAAACTTAAGCACACACTACAAAGCGGGGTTAGCGTTAGAAATGAATTCGAGTCCGAAAGAGAGGGGGAAAATAAATCAACCAAGAAATAAACCGGATGAACACGGTGATTTGTTTTACTGAGGTTCGGTTCTAAAGAACCTAGTCCCCGTTGAGGTGGTCACAAAGATCGGGTCTCTTTCAACCCTTTCCCTCTCTCAAACGATCACTTAGACCGAGTGAGCTTTCTCCTTAATTCTGACGGGTCACTTAGACCCCACAAGGACCACCACACAATTGGTGTCTCTTGCCTTGCTTACAAAACACTTGGGAACAAGAATGAGGAAGGAAGAAAGCGATCCAAGCACAAGAGCACAAAGAACACGAACAAAACACTCTCTCAAGTCACTAAGTGGTTGGAATGAGTTTGGGGCTTGGAGAGGCTTTGATTCTATTGAATTGTGTCTAGGAGTGAATAGACTAGCTCTTGTATTGAATGTGAAGTACTAGAAACTTGGATGCTTGGAGTGGTGGTGGTTGGGGGTATTTATAGCCCTCAACTACCACATAGCCGTTGGGGATGGCTGCTGTCGATGGGCGCACCGGACAGTCCGGTGCGCCACCGGACAGTCCGGTGCGCCAGCCACGTCACCCAACCGTTAGGGTTCAGGAGCTTCAGACCGTTGGAGGCTTTGTCTTCTAGTGGCACTGGATAGTCTGGTGCCCCTCTAACGACTACTCTGACTTCTACGCGCATTGTTCGCGCATTGTAGCTCTGTGTCCACGCTTTTGCAGTCGACCGTTGTGCTGGATAGTCGTTACTTCGCTGGTGCACCAGACAGTTCGGTGGCACACCGAACAGTCCGGTGAATTATAGTAGAGCGCGCGCTGAGAAACCCGAGAGTGGAGAGTTGGACGTTGTACGGTCCTGGTGCATCGGACAGTCCGGTGCGCCAGACCAGGGCACTCTTGGTTTCTTTGCTCCTTTGTTTTTGAACCCTTTCTTCAATCTTTTGTTGGTTTGTGTTGAACCTTTATGCACCTGTAGATCATATAATCTAGAGCAAACTAGTTAGTCCAATATTTGTGTTGGGCATTCAACCACCAAAGTTATTATTGGGAAAGGTTAACCTATTTCCCTTTCAGGGCGCGTCCGGTTTGTCGATTGGACCAACGAATCTCCGTCAATCGAAGGATTTCTTCTTGGCTCTGGCGAGAATCTTTTTTCCCGGTGAACTCCTCCATTCTTGTTCTTCGTTTTCTTCAATTTCTATGGTTTGGAGGGGTAGCACCTCGTTCCCCCGCACCTCTGCCCCGGCGTCGCAGCGCCCTGCCCCCTAGCCCGTGCGGGCGTGACCTCCAGCGGCGGCGCAGCCGGCCGGCTGGCCGTTGGGCGCGGCCTCCCTGTCCCCCACGCGACTCCCCCTAGGTGCGGCCCCCACCAGTGGGAGCGCGCCCTGCACGGTGAGGCCGGCCCCCTAGCGGCGGCTGTCGAGGTCCCCTCCCCCAGCCGAGCACCCTGCTCAACCTCCATGGAGGTTCCTGCGTGAGAGAGAAGAACGTGAGAAAGAAGATGGCAATCTCGTAATTTAGTACGCGCGAATTATAGTATAGTTTAAAACAGTCATAACTTTTGCATTTTAAACCCGATTCGATCCATTCAAGTTGTGTTAGATTCATATTAAAATTATCTTAATTTAAATATATTTATCCCCACTGTTGCACATTTTATTTAATTTAATTTAATGTTTGTTTAACCAATAGCTACTTAAACGACAATTCAATTTTAAATTCTAATTTAGAAATTCGATTTGTGCATTTATAATTAGTCACCAATATGATTAACCTTAACTGAAATGTTACTTATTAATAATTGTTTAGTGTAATCATGTCGTCATTTATTAGTTTCACATGTCGGCCCACGCGTACCGTGCGCGTGCCGCGGTGCTGTTTCGCGTGCGTCTTCGTGTGTCGCTCGCGAGTGTCGCGCGTGCTGTTCGCACACGTTGTCGCGCGTCGGTCGCGCGTTGTCCGCATACGAGATTAAATTGTTCGCTTATAATTACTCATGTTAGTTAATTAGTTATTTATTTAATCATACATAATTAAAAACAGTAAATTAGTCAAAACTAAGTAATTTTAATTTATATTTCATAAATAGCGATTAATATAGTTACGTCGAATTAAATATTCTAATTAATACTTGCTTAGTGTAAACACGCTAACCCCTCGTCCGTAGCTTCGACTATCACGGTTCTTTTCCTCGCATAATCGTAGAAGCGCTCTCTATTTTATATTGCTCGCTTTTATAATATTTTATCTTGTATTGTGTAGTGTTCTTATGCAAATATATGTTTGCTTGTGCCTGTTTGTATTTGTTGCGCGCCGCGAATAGACTGCGATCCATTTCCGAGCTTCAAGAAATCGACAGTCAAGCTTCGGCGACCAAGAGATCAAACTCTACGAGTTCTACGAGGCTGAAGATCCTGAGCATCTGTTTGGTGAAGGCATGTGTTATCTGACCTATTATGTCCCATTTACTTTATAATTCATCAACCCGCATACCATGATCAACCTAAGGAATGACTAGTATTCTATTTTCCTGTCCTTGTTTACCCTTTGGGAGTTGATTATTATGATTAGTATTATGCTACTGCTTTACTTTAATCAATGAACATGATGAGATACAATGATGATACTATGTTTTTATTCTGGATATGATGATATACTTGTGGCATTTTAGGGGACTCGAGCGGTTTTTCGAGTGCCTCTTCGTAAGGACCTGTTCGTTGGATAACCACCCAGGAAAAAAGTGCAGCCATGAGGGTGGTATGGGACACCCTTAGCTAATTAATTAGAGGAACTGAGGTGTTGTTTGCTTCGCCGTCGTGCCATCAATGGGGCTCGGTGTATGCGGCTCGCTCTGCCGAGGGTGGTTTGCCCCTTGGGGGAGGAGTGCGATACATTTAGGAAACCTAACGGGCGGCTACAGCCTCAGGGAATCTTTGTAAAGGCTTTTCGTAGTGAATCCCTGGCCATTCATCTCGGGAGTGAACAAGGGTCTTGCAAGCTCGGGCTAGAGATGGAATCACAGCTCGTGGGTAAAGTGTGCAATCTCTGCAGAGTGTTATGAAATTGATATATCAGTCGTGCTCGTGGTTATGAGCGACCTTAGGAGCTCCATTGATTAGAGACACATTGAATCAGTGCTACTATGTTTACAGATGACGATGAGGATAATGATGGTTTCTATTGTGATTATGAGTATGGTTTCTAGTATTCTTTCCGTTTGGAAAGAGTACTTTTGGGTTAACAACTTGGGTTAATGTTAAAACATGGCCTTCTACTAGTAATAATTACCTGACCAACTAAAAGCATCTGCTTTCAGCCTAACTCCACATAAAGCTAGTCCACGTCATCCAAACGGGACATTTGCTGAGTACGTTGATGCGTACTCACCCTTGCTTTCACAAACACCAGGTTGCCTTTGGTGAAATCTATACTCAGTAAAGAAGAAGATGTCGAGGCGGATCTCCAGGAGTTCCAGAACTTCGACGAGTTCGAGGATTAGGCTAGTGACCTCCCCTAGTCAGCTGCCTATGGTGGGTTAATTTACGTTGGCTACGTTTCGATTCTGTGTACTTTGATTTATATTATGTAAATGACTCTACTCTTTATTGTTATTCGAAGTATTGTGCTATGATGAGTCATTTATGTAATCGCTATGTACGTGAGTTCTGATCTAGGCACGTACATGGTTCGCATTTGGTTTACCTTCTAAAACCGGGTGTGACAGATCTCCTCCATCAGCTCCTCCTGTAGCCGGAACACCCTGGGGTGGTGCAGGGGGCGCCTCCAGTGGGGGGTACAGGGGAGAGACGCCTCGTAGACTCCACCTCCTGTTGCGGCAGGGATGAAGAATACTGCTACTCCATCTCTTGTCACAGACACTCCTGCTCCTCTAGCAAGCGGTGGTGCAGCCTCTCCAAGTGACTGGACTAGCTGGTCATTGTGCGGTGAAGCGGACGCTCCGCTAGACAAGAGAGCAGAAAAGGAATCACTAATTTGTGTGTTGTGTGTCTAAGGCAAGCCATCTACAAAAGACACCACAAGCATAAGGATGAGATTAGAGTTAATAGGACTAGCAAGTAAACCATAGACATATTAGGAAACAAAATAAAACAAAGTTTTATCAGGGTATAGTATATACAAGTGAAGCATAGGATTGGTCAAGACGACCGACTTATGAAGTGATAACGAAGATCAAGGTGAGAATAAGGGTCCAAAATCCTTAGAGTGGCCATTCTACTCTAGGTTAGCGGTCCTACAGTCAGCAAGGCTTTGATACCACTTTTGTCACACTCAGTTTTGGAAGGCAAACCGAATGCGAACCATGTACACGCCAGGATCAGAAATTCACGTACACAACGATTACATAATTGGACATCATCACACAATACTCAAATAACAGCGGCTATAAGTATAACTTTATTACATCATGATGCCTAAGACATCTATATAGTCATTAACTTAAACATAAATCAAAGTGCTTGACGAAACGTAGTAAGAAAAGGCCTTCACAGGCAGCCGACTGGGGGGTTCGCCGCATTCTAGATTAGAATTCCTCAAAGTCCAGAAACTCCTAGAAATTCTCCACATTTCCTTCATCTTCTCCCGAGCAATTGTTGCAATAGGGACAACCTAGTGTTTGGTGTTTAAGCAAGGGTGAGTACACATCAACGTACTCAGCAAATGTCCCGTTTGGCTGAAGTGGACAAACTGTATATGGGGTTAAGCTCAAAGCAGTTGCTTTTAGTTGGTCAGGTATTTATCATTAATAGAAGCCAAGTTTTATCATAAAACCCAAGTTGATATTCTCAAAAGAGAGCACTTCCTCCAAGAGGAAAGTACCAAATAACATAATCATAGCCATCATCATTAAACCATCAACATAAATGAATCCAAAGTATCTCTAATCAAAGAGGATCCCAAGGCTTCTCTTAACCGTGAGCATGACTAATATACCAGTTTTTGACACTCTACAGAGGTTTCACATTTTACCCACGAGTTGTGATCCCTCTTCAGCCTAGGTTTGCAAGACCCGATCTTCACTACAAAGGTGAATGGCCAGGGATTCACTATGTAGCCTTTACAAAGATTCTCCTGGTGTGTAACCACCCGTTAGGTTTTGCCAGTCGTACAAACACAATACTCCTCCCTAAGTTGGGTGACTAACAAAACCAAATCGAATTAACCTCGGAACCACCCTTAGCAGAGGAAGCACTATGCCCTAGCCCCCATTAACGGCACAACGGCGAAGCAAACTACACCTCTAGGTTCCTTCAATTAATCTGCTAAGGGCATCCCATTCCACCCTCATGGTTGTACTATTATCCCGGGTGGTCTCTCAATGAACAGGTCTTTACAGAGAGGCACTCGGGAAACCGCATGAGCCCCCTAAAATGACACAAGATCATAACCATAATCATAATGAATCATAGTATCTGTTGGGGTCTTGTTCTCAAATACTATGAGTTAAGAACAAGGCAACACAAATGTTAATGGTTAAAGACCTTCGTCCTTCGAAGCATTATCTCCTTTAGGATATAATGATCTTCAGACGAAGGTTATGAAGGGCATACCTTCATAATCATAACATGCAATAATAAGGGCGGGGACATATTGAACATGGAAAAGAACGTGAAAAGCAATATTAAATCATTAGATTATTCGCATTATTATTATATAACCATGAACAAACATTAATGATATTGAATTACATTTGTACCTTCGGCTTGACAGAAGGTAAGAATCCATGAGTGACGTGCGAGTGATTACAAGTCAGCGTGAATAGTACGGTGTTACTGTTCATCTATTTATAGGCACAGGACGCAGCCTATGTAAAGTTACATCCATGTCCTTGACATTTTCTATTGACTAAAGTGTAATTTGTCAAGGACTAGACAACCTTTTCCACTTTAGGTCGGTTTCATTTTCCACCGTTGCCCTTGCGCTAAGCCAAAGCTTCTTCATTCGTAGCTTCGGAGCTAGTTCATCCTTCTCCCAGACCGCATCTTTCATACCGTGCACACATTCATCTCAAGGCTGAAGGTTCCTGTGACAATATATTATACTTGGAAAGCATGTTAGTTGTGTTTTTAAGGACCTTCAGAAGACGAAGGCCCCCAACAGTAGCCCCTCACAGTATTAATTTGTTCTTGTAACAACGAATTCAGACTGCGACATGAATGAAGGCCTTAAGCCGAAGGTTCGAAAAAACACCTTCCCTTCACTAGAATAGCGAAAGTCAATGACAAATGGGGCCTGCCAAGTTGCAATGCACTAGGCGTATAAATAGAAACCCACAACAGCGACATTTGCCACGCTATTTCTATTGCTTGCACTGTTTTCTCAAATTTTTAACTCTTACTATTAGCTCTCGCCTGATTTTGGTGCTTCATCTTAAAGTCAAGTGTTTGTTCCATATCTGAAGAGAAGAAGATGTCTGGAGAGAAGAAGATATCTGAGGAGGAGAAGATGTATGAGGAGAAGAAAGTTACGGACCCTTTTCTTGCTGGGTTTTACGAATCTATGGCAAAAACAAATACAGAGAATATCACAAAGGAGATAATGGCGGATTTATCTGAAGATTCTGATGACAGTGATGACTTTGATGTGGAAAGTGGAGATGAAGATTCCAAAGATCGGCCCTGGTGGCCAAGCCATACCATCTTCGGAAAATCGACCATTAAACAAAGTCAGATTGACGCCATGAAGGGAAGATACTTTCATGACATGTATATTGTGAGGGTCGGAGGAGACAGCACCGCCCTTGCACCTGAAGAAAATGAAGTTGTAGTTTATCGGAGCTTTATGAAGGCAGGCCTTCGGTTCCCATTGAGCAAATTTATGGTTGAAGTGCTGAAGATATTTCAGATCTTTCTACATCAAATTACCCCCGAAGCTATAATCAGAATGGGGATGTTTGTTTGGGCTGTGAGAAGCCAAGGGCTGGAACCGAGCGCAAAGTTTTTTTGCAATATGCACGAACTATTGTATGAAACGAAGGCCACCGGCAAAGAACAATATCACAACAACTTCGGTTGCTATGGATTCATTGCTCGTCCCAATGCAAGCTACCTGGTTCCAACATTTCGAAAAAGGTGGCCCGGGGCCTGGATGGAGGAATGGTTTTATGTTAAGAATAATCTGATTGAGAGGGAGGACATTAAGGAAATTATCCAGCGTCCTATCTGGTCTCGCTTCGGCCTTCGAAGGCCGAGGGTGACGATTGAAAATGATGTCGAAGCGAGTCAAAAGGCTTTCAGCAATGTCTGTGCTTTCATTGGCACAAGAGACATAGTCCAAGAGCACATAGCCTACAGAGTGTGGCCGCTTGTGAATAACTGGGAGATGCCGAGGGAGACTGCTGTCGGGTCCATCGAAGGTGGATTAGTTCGGTTGAAATATACCTTCAGATTCAGGGACAGGTTTGTCGAACCAAATGACGATTGGCTGAAAAGTATTGATGCTACTAGCGACGAGTTACTTGGGGCATATACCAAAGCCGAAGATAATGCTTTGTCCTCAGCCTTCGGAGGTCGGAGCAAGAAAAGACTGAACAGAGTTTTCGATGCGATTGGTTTTGTATATCCTGACTATTGCTATCCCTCGCAGAAGCAAGGAAAAAAGAAGAAAGCTGCCACTTCGGCCATCATTGCTGTGCCGAAGGGCAAGAAAATCAAAGTTTTGACCCACCAACCAAGATATATTGAAATTGCCATATTGCCAAAAATTTGTGAAGAAACATATTCTACTGCCGAAGCGAAACAAGCTGCTCCCGCCACTCGAAGTGCTGAGGAATCAACTATAGTGCCGAAGGTGTCTATAGTTGATTTAGTCGAAGCTAAAGATGATACAACCAAAAAACCAGAACTAGAAAAGGCAACAGAGCTGCCAGAAATTCTGAGCCAACTAGTTGAAGCAGAGCTACCAAAGGTTGCAAAAGCACCCGCCACCACTCCCAAGAGGAGAAGAATAGCTAGCGTGCTGGACACCATTGTGGAGACAACAAGAGCGCTGACTCCTCCTGTGAAAAAAGTTGCCGAAGCTGAAACCGAAGCTGGGCCCTCAGCGCCTGCTGAGACGAAGCTTGCCACAACTGAGCAGAAGGCCGAAGAAGAATCTCTAGATATTAGCGTAGCTCTGGAGAAAAATGTGGGCGAAGAAGCCAAATCCCCTGCTCTCGAAGCACCGTCCGAAGAGCTTGACTATATTATTCGACATGCTTCGGGAAAAAGATTATCCGAAGAAGAAGTTTTTGAAGCCAAACACTATGCTCGGGAGCTGAAGTACCCGAAGGGAGCCTTAGTGTTTAACGGCACAGATGAAGATGATTTCATGTACTGCCTCCCGGACAACAAAGAGCTATCCGTCTACCGGGAGATGGCCAAAAGTATGGGATTTCTGAAGCTCGAAGCTGGCCTCTGTGCCATGACGAAGGCTAACCTCGCGGATAGCCTCGCATACAATAGTTTGAAGGTACGAAAGTGAACTTTGAAGCTTATGGACATGGAAATGAAGACTTATTCTCATGCTAATCCTTTATTCTTTCTTGCAGGGCTTAATCCTTAGCAACACCCTGAGGGCGCAAAAGAACGCCGAAGACGAGAGCTGCACTATAGCTCTCAGCAACCTTCGATCAGAGGTCATCAGGCTAAGAAACGAAGCCATGGAGAAAGACAAAATTCTACTTTCATTGGTAGACAAAGCAAAAGAATATGAAGCAAAATTTAATACTCAATCCGAAGCTTATAAAGCCGAAGTTGAAGATCTTCGTAAAAAACTTGCCGAAGCCAATGAAAATTGTGTGCTCGCAAAGGCTAGCCAAGAAATTAGTGAATGGTGGAAGACTAAGCTAGAGAAAAATGTTGAGGAGTTTCGCGAATCCAAGGAAAGATGCTTTGAAAAATCCTTTGATTGCGTGAATAAATTGAAAACTAGCTTTTCCAAAGTGGGTGCTTATTCTTCCGAGGAAAATTTTATAAGAGGCGACCCCGAGGGCGTTATTGAGTGGATAAGCGGGGAAGCCGAAGCTTTCGAGGAGATCCTGAGCGATCGTGGGGATATCTGTGCTTTCTCCGACGCTCGGGGACTTGCGGCTATTCTGGAGAAGGATGGATGCGATCATGTTAAAGCTACAGCCTAGGCCGAAGCCGCCTTCTCCATACACGACACAAAAGACCCTTCAGCCGAAGCTACTTTGGTGGGCGGAAAATTTTATTATGATGTATGGGTGAACGGTGGTCGAGAACTGGCCAAAGAAATTATAAAGAAGAATGAAAAAGACACCCATGACGCCCGAGAAGAAGCTAGGCGAGCTGAAGAAGCTCCTGAACACAAAAGGCGCATAGGTATTGTTTTTGAATTTTAGCTTCAATACTTAATTTATGGCTTCGAACTAATAGTTTGCTTACTACAGCTAAACTGTCACCGCTGCAGGAGCCATACAACCCCCTGGCTGATCCGGACATGAAAGAAGCACTGGACATAATAAGCATTGCTAACTCCATTATTGATGAAGTCGTCGACAAGCTGCTGAACGAAGCCATAGAAAAAATACTGAAAGAAGATTAAACTTTACTGTAATGATACTATGTAACATTTGGTGTTTTGAACAATTGATGAGACATGTATATTGTTGTAATATATTTCTTTGCGATGCATGAAATTTATGTACATACCGTTTTTGAGCCTTCGGCGAAAAAACACCTTCCCTTATTTTCATGCTTCGTAAATAAGATGCCCCTTCTATGGCTGGACTGATACAATTGTGTTTCTCGAAGTTTGCTTCGTGCCTTAGCACATTTTCATTTAACAGAGTATTGCCGGAAATTTACTTCGTTCCAATCCTTTTGCCGTTGATGCAATATGATGTATGATGTAATGTTGTGCGAAATGATGCTATGATATGATGCAATATGATGGTAATGTCGAACACACAAACACACACCCACACTAGAACACACAAGACTCTGCATCCCCTTAGGGACGTCTTTGGAGTCTTTAAGCTCTACATCCTCTTAGGAATGAATTTGGAGCTTCTTCACCTTATATTTCGGTGGCATTTAAGCTCTGCATCCCCTTAGGAACGACTTTGGAGCTTCTTCACCTTCTATTTCGGTGGAATTTAAGCTCTGCATCCCCTTGGGAACGACTTTGGAGCTTCTTCACCTTCTATTTCGGTGGAATTTTTGCTCTGCATCCCCTTAGGAACAACTTTGGAGCAGAAAACTTACTCTGCGCTCCCTTAGGAACGACTTTTGTAGCTTCGGAACTTGCTCCGCTCCCTTATGAATGACTTTTGTAGCTTCGTAAGTTTGTGAAGAAAGCATACTTTACTCATTAATGCAGGCTCAATTATTACATGAAATCGAAATTTACTCCTTCGTTACTTGTTTGTCTTACAAAAATTAAAATGGCATAAGAGATAAAGGTACATCAAGAGTAGGATATGCTTCAGTAGATATGCTTAGATTCTGGCATAGTGTTGTTGACTGTACGAGCTTCGGACTCCTCCCGGAAGTCGTGCTGTTGTTGAACATGCTGGTGCCCTTCTGGCTGCTGGCTTTGGGTATGAGTGGGTGGCAATGGTGGTGGTAACGGGAGCTAGGCCTAGGTATCTTGAGAATGATTTGCCGAAGCAACAGAAGCTAAAGGTTGTTGGTTGCCTACATACTCTGGTACATAAGGAGAGTAGCATGAAGCAGTATGTAAAACCTGCTTCAGTTGATTCTGCTGTGCTTCAGCTTCGGCAATCTCCTTTTGCTTCTGTATTGTGACCTGGTATGTCCTTATGGTGTGGCCCTTGTCTTCTCCACAGAATAAGCAATATATCCTTCTTGGTTTATCTCTGTACCTTCCTCCGAAGCCCCTGCCGCCTCTGCCCCTTGGGGATGGTGGCCTGAAGGAGCTCTGTTATTGACCTAAAGATTGGGAGCTGTGTTGTGGCCTTTGAGGCTGGCTTCCTCTGTCATCTCTTGGGCTGGAATTATGAATTGATCTGACATGCCTGGGGTGGATTCTTCCTCCGAAGCCCCTGGTCATCTCAGAAAACCTGTAGGCTTCTTCCCATCTCTGGCGGAAATCATTATCAGCCAGGATGTATTCATCCATCTTCTGAAGAAGCTTCTACAGGGTTTGTGGGGGCTTTCTTGCAAAATACTGAGTCGTAGGTCCTGGCCGAAGCCCTTTGATCATGGCCTCAATGACAATTTCATTATGCATTGTAAGACCTTATGCTCTCAGACGCAAGAACCTTCGGACATACTGTAATGCCCCGAATTTGAGAGTTAAATTTTTCTTTCTCCATCACTCGCCAAAATCGGGTGTTACCTTTCCTCTTTCTTTTTCTTCTCGTTATGTCTTGTTCTTTTTCAAAAATTCTAGCGAGATTTAGCTCGAGACCTTGTGTGAGTAAACCCTAGAAATATTTTCATCGGTTGTTGCATCATGCCGGACCATGATTTTCTTGCTTGAGGTTGAGTGGTTTGTGAAAAGCATTCTTGGAATAGAATTTAGAGCTAAATAGGAAAATTGGCAAAAAAAGGAAAATAGAACCCCCCCTCCCTTGGGCCGGCTCCCCACCGTGGCCCAGCCAGCTCCCCCGTGGCTCAGCTCGCGCCCCGCGGCCCAGCCGGCCCCCTAGCGAGGCATGCCCCCCCCCTCGCGGTCCAGCTGGCCTCGCAGTCCAGCTGGCCTCGCGGCCCAGCCGCGGCCTATGCCCCGTGCGCCGTGCCCAGCGCGGGCGAATGGAACCATCGCCGCCACGCCCTGTTAGGGCCCACCTGCCAATCGGTCCCCTCTCCAAAATCGCCTCTCTCTCCTCTACCCCCCCCCCCACGCACGTTCTCTCCTCCTCTTCCCCCGCCCGCCTCGCCCGTCGCCGCCCGGAGTCGATCCGCCGCCCGCCGCTTCATCCTCGCCCGCGGTGAGCCCTCTCCCTCCTCTCCCCCGCCCCCTTCTCCTTCCTTGGCCCGGCGCGGCTCCCTCCCTCTCCTGGCGCGGCCTCGTCCCTGCCCCACGTGAAGGCGCTCGGTCCGGCGCGTGGCCCGCGACCCCAGCATTCCGCCCCCGCCCCGGCGCGGCCCCCTCCCTCTCCCTCGCGTCCACCTCGGCGTGCCCCCGGCCATGGCGTGCCTGTCCCGGCGCGTGCGGCCCCACCCGTTCCAGCGCACGCTCCCTCGCCCCCGGTCCTGCTTCCCCCCGCCCCGGCGTGCTTCCCCTGCCTCGGCATGGTGCAGTGGCCCCGGCCGGCCCGCCCATGTCCGCGGCGGCCCCCCGGCTCGCTCGCCCAGCGCGGCGCAGCAGCCCCGGCCAGCCCCCGGCTCACCCGCCCCTCCCCACATGTGGCGCGGCCCCCGGCGTGGCACCGCCCGGCCGTAGCGTCCCACCCGGCGCGGCCCCGCTGCTCGCGCGGTCCTGCTGCTCGCGCAGTCCAGCCCAGCCCCGGCGTGGCCCCGCTGCCTTGCTCGCGGCGCACAACGCGGCGTGCGCGCGACTCGTTCGCGGCAAGTTAGTGCGGCCTTGCGCGCGATAGTGCTCGCGTGGTGCACGCGGCGTCTTGGCGTGGTTCACCGTGCTCCCGTCTATCCCCCGCCACACAAGTGACATACCCGTCTACCCCTAGACGTCCCGTCTATCCCCCCCATGTATTCTATGCGCATGAAACGTGTTGTTTATTTTATGTAGCTGACCTCTACATAAAACTGGCCACGTTAATCATCTCACGTAGTTAATCAACGACTTGGTGTAATGTCGACTAATTGCAGATAGTTGTAACTCTATTAGTGCATGTGACTGATACCTGTTAGTATGGCTAGGTAGAGTCAGACAATGGAATAATTAATTGCACACCTACACGTGGTACACCTCGACTATAGCTTTAGCTACTGCGAGCCCCTTCTTTTTCTGTTTCTAGCAATTGCGAATGCAAATCGTATGTCATATCTTATGCATATCCAATCTATCTGCTCTCTTGCATGGTGTACTGTTTATTTCCTAATTCAAAGAGATGGATGCATGTTTGCGCTCGCATAGATAACGGTCTGGTTGAGGAGTCTGAAGAACTCGCAGGAGAAGACCCTGAGCAGCAGATGGTTGGTGGAGGCAAGTGTCCCTTGGCCTACTTATGTCCTATACATTCCTTAATTCACATTACGCATTTACACAGTTTATACCTAAGGATTGACTAGCTTTTGTTAATCATTTCCTTGCTTACCTATTTGGGTCGGATTATGTTGGTTTAGCTTCATGCTAGTGCTTCACATTAATCAATGAACATGATGAGATTTATCAATGATACGTTGTTTCCCTTCTTTGTTATGATGATATACTTGTGGCATTTAAGGGGACTTGAGCGGTTTCTCGAGTGCCTCTCCGTAAGGACCTGTTCGTTGGATGACCGCCTAGGAAAACAGTGCAACCATGAGGGTGGAATGGGACGCCCTTAGCTGAATAATTAGAGGAACCGAGGTGTAGTTCGCTTCGCCGTCATGCCGTTAATGGGGCTCGGTGTATGTGGCTCGCTCTGCCAAGTGTGGTGCATTTAGGAAACCTAACGGGCGGCTACAGCCCCAGGGAATCTTTATAAAGGCTACGTAGTGATACCCTGTTGGGTCACCTTGGTAGTGATCAATGGAGAGTCATGATCTCCAGGCAGAAAGAGAATCACGACTTGTGGGTAAAGTGTGCAACCTCTGCAGAGTGTTATGAAACTGATATATCAGCCGTGCTCGCGGTTATGAGCGGCCAAGGGAGCTCCACTGATTAGAGATAATTGATTAGAGATACTTGATCAAAGATGTTTGGATTACAGGTGGTGATGAGAATGGTGGTTTTGGTATTGACTATGGTAATGGTAAGTGGTATTCTTTCCATTTGGAAAGGGTACTTTTGAGTTAACAACTTGGGTTAATACTAAAATCTGGCTCTCTTTACTAGTAATAATAATCTGACCAACTAAAAGCAACTGCTTGACTTATCCCCACATAAAGCTAGTCCACTACAGCCAAACTGGACATTTGCTGAGTATGTTGATGTGTAGTCACCCTTGCTCTACACACCAACCCCCCCCCCCTTCCCCAGGTTGTCCGCGTTGCAACCACTGCTCAGGAGAAGATGAAGTCATGGAGGAAGACTTCCAGGAGTTCCAAGATTACGACGAGTTTTAGGCATGGGTTAGCGGCAACCCCTAGTCGGCTACCTGTGAAGGCCGCGTGTATCTACATTTCGTTTTCGCACTTTGATTATTGTTAAAGACTATGTGAATGTCTTAGACATTATGATGTAATCGACTATTAATTCCCTTTATATTATTATTTGAGCACTGTGTGATGATGTCCAGTTATGTAACTATTGTGTACGTGAATTGCTGATCCTAGCACGTACATGGTTCGCATTCGGTTTGCCTTCTAAAACTGGGTGTCACATAGGTGGTATCAAAGTCGTGCTGACTGTAGGACCGCTAACCTAGAGTAGAATGGTCATTCTAAGGATTATAGACCCCTATTGTCACCTTGACTTTGGTACCCTTTCAAAAGTTGGTCATATCGACCAAACCTATGTTCTACTATATATTATACCTTGCTAAAAATCTTTTTGTTTATTCTAATTCCTCATTTATTTATGGTTTACTTGCTGGTCATATTAGTTTTGTTCTCACTCTTATGCTTAAGGTGTCTTTTGTATATGGCTCGTCTTAGACACACTGCACGAAAGTCTGTCATCGCCTTCCAGTGACTGGTCAGTCTAGCCACTTGGAGAGGCTGCACCACTGCCTGCACGAGGAGCAGGAGCATCGACGACATGAGCTGGATCAGCAGGGCTCTTCTTTCTCGCTTTAGTAGGAGATAGAGTCCGTGAGGAGCTGCTCCCCTGTGCTCCCGCTGGAGGCGCCCCCTACACCACCACTGAGCGCCCTAGCCGCTGGAGTAACTGCTGGAGGAGACCCAGACGACGGAGGCGTCGACAGTAGCCCGAGCCTCAGCACTGACCTCTCAGCCGACCAGGAGCTAGAAGGATGGGTTGCTCGACCCATCACTCGTGATGCCGCTCGTGGGTGTCACTTCCACGACGCACTCGACACCCTGCTACGCCAGGCACTCGACCAGCGTACTTGGTTCCTCGAGTATCGTTGTGTGGTCTTCCAACACAGTTGCGGGGTTTACCCGAACCGCTGGGAGGCGACCTGTTTGGTGCGCCGTCCGGAGAACAGTCTCCGGGGTGCGAAGGTCTGCTCAGAGCACTATTCCATCTCTGAGCAGGACCCAGTTGAGGCGGCCATGCAAGATGCCGCACGGCGTGCGCTTTCGCACTACTGCTCAGTGCTCGACAGGGTAGCCGATGGTCTCAACCTGAAGTATTACCCCCGACGTCCATCTGGCAGCACAGGAGGTGTGATTGTCTCACCTGTTGGTGAGGACAATCCTAGGTTGAGCAGCACAGTCAACCTAGCTGTCGTGCTAAACACAGAACTGGACCATGCATTAGACGAGTTGAGTAAGGCTTGTGCTGAGATTGCCCAGTTGAGGGCAGAGCGCACGGAGCGTCGTCACCTAGAGGATGGCTCTCCCGCTCCCGTCGAGACTCAGCACCCGTACCGCTCACCTCGGCGTGGACACCAGGCTTATGGCAACCCCGACTGCAGGACCAAGATAAATTTAGAACCATAGATCGTCAGTGTTGGGTCTTGTAATAAATGCTTAAATATAGAAGTTTTAGTCTTAGTCTCAGTCTTACTTTTAGTTAGTCTTAGTTAGATAGGGTAATTTGCTTATCCTGTGCCTTCATGTTTGTCATGATGAACTATGTTGGATTTGGATCTTTGTAATGACTGTCACCAGAGTGTGGGCATCCCCTGCACCTTGGTTTACCTGTTAAATGTTAATGGAGTTAGCTATCTAGTTGGGAAGCCTTTTTATTCCACTTTCCTCTTTATCTGAGAAGCTGTGTTTGCCTATGTTGGAAGTCAGCGAAGATGTTCATCTGTTCAGTATTGTGGAAGGATTCTATACTCTTTTCTTATGCTGCAAGCTTGCAAGATCAGTTCTGATATGTGATTGCATTCTGCAGATGTCAGAAAACAGGCGCAGAGGAGGAAGGCGTGCTCAGCAAGAGCAGGCAGCCCCGTAGGATGAGGCACCCTATCAGCAGCTGCCCCCACCGCCCCCGATGACCATCGAGCAGATGTTCCTAATGCAGACTCAGGTAGTTCAAGCCATCGGTCAGACTCTGGCTGCCATTCAGCAGCAGCAGCCACCACCTCAGCCTCAGATGCCTCAGATGCCCAAGGACAAGCGTGCTGAATTCATGAGAGGTCATCCCCCAGTATTCGCTCACTCTTCTGACCCCATGGATGCTGAAGATTGGCTGCGCACTATGGAGCGGGAGTTGCATACCGCCTAGTGCGACGACAGGGAGAAAGTTCTGTATGGTCCCCGTCTGTTGAGAGGAGCAGCTCAATCTTGGTGGGAGTCCTATCTCGCCACCCATGCCAACCCCGATGCCATCACCTGGGAAGAATTCAGAGATAGCTTCCATCAGTACCATGTTCCTGCAGGTCTGAAGACAGTGAAGAAGGAGGAGTTCTTGGCACTCAAGCAAGGGTCAATGTATGTTAGTGAGTACCAAGACAGGTTTCTGCAGCTGTCCTGCTATGCTCCTGAAGATGTCAACACCGACTCCAAGAGGCAGTATCGTTTCCAGAGAGGCTTGGTCGACCCTCTGCAGTATCAGCTGATGAATCATACCTTCCTCACATTTCAGCACCTGATTGACAGAGCAATCATGACAGAGAGGAAGTGCAAAGAGATGGAGGATCGCAAGCGTAAGATCAGTGGACCTCAGCCTAGAAGCAGCAATCGCCCTTGTTTCTCAGGCAACCCACCTCAGCAGTTCAGACAGAACCAGCGCCCACCTCAGCAGCAGCAGTTTCAAAGGCAGTACCCTCAGCACCAGCAGCAGAATCGCATGAACAATCAATCAGGAGGAGGTCAGTTCCAGAGGCAGAATCAACAGGCACCTCGTCTTCCTGCCCCAGCAACCCAACAGAATAGTCAAGCAACACTAGCTCAAGGCGGAAGAAGAGCATGTTTCCACTATGGAGAGCAAGGCCATTGGGTGATGCAATGTCCGAAGAAGGCAGCCCAGCAACAGTCAGGCCCTAGTGCCCCAGCAAAGCAGAATGTGCCCCAGCCAGGAGCAGGCAACCGCTCTCAGCCACGCTACAACCATGGGAGACTGAATCACTTGGAGGCTAAAGCAGTTCAGGAAACACCCTACATGATAGTAGGTATGTTTCCAATCGACTCCCATATTGTAGAAGTGTTATTTGATACTGGAGCAATGCATTCTTTTATAACTGCATCATGGGTAGAAGCACATAATCTTCCAATAACTACCATGTCAACACCCATTCAAATTGACTCAGCCGGTGGTAGAATTCGAGCCGATAGCATTTGCTTGAATGTAAGTGTGGAAATAAGGGGGATAGCGTTTCTCGCTAATCTCATAGTAATGGGTACTCAGGGAATAGATGTCATCCTAGGGATGAATTGGCTAGATAAGTATCAGGCAGTTATCAGTTGTTATAATAGGATAATCAAGTTGATGTCCCCACTAGGAGAGGAAGTGGTGACCGAGTTAGTCCCGCCTGAGCCAAAGAAAGGAAGTTGTTATCAGATGGCTATTGATAGCACTGAAGCAGATCCACTCGAGATTATCAAAGTTGTGTCTGAGTTCCTAGATGTGTTCCCAAAGGACTTACCAGGCATGCCAGCTGAGCGAAAAGTTGAGTTTGCCATAGAGCTTCTTCCTGGAACCACCCCCATATTTAAGAGAGCTTACAGAGTATCTAGACTATAGTCAGTTGAAGTCAAGAAGCAGATCGATGAGTTGTCAGAGAAAGGCTACATCAGACCAAGCACCTCGCCTTGGGCCGCCCCTGTCCTATTCATGGAGAAGAAAGATGGCACCAGAAGGATGTGTATCAACTATCGAGCTCTGAATGAGGTCACCATCAAGGACAAGTACCCCTTGCCCAGAATAGAAGATCTGTTCGACTAGTTGAGAGGAGCCAGTGTGTTTTCAAAGATAGATCTGAGGTCAGGTTATCATCAGCTCAGGATTCGACCTTCAGACATTCCGAAGACGGCATTCATTACCATGTATGGGTTGTATGAGTTCGCTGTTATGTCTTTTGGCCTAACGAATGCACCAGCCTTCTTCGTGAATCTGATGAACAGTGTATTCATGGATTATCTCGACAAGTTTGTGGTGGTATTCATTGATGGCATTCTTATATATTCTCAAAGCGAAGAAGAGCATGTGGGTCATTTGAGGATGGTTTTGCAGAGATTGCGAGAGCACCAGCAGTATGCGAAGTTGAGCAAGTGTGAGTTCTGGATTGACGAAGTCCTATTCTTGGGTCACATAATAAACAAAGAAGGATTGAATATGGATCTGAAGAAAGTGGCAGACATTATGAATTGGAAAGCGCCAACAGATGCTCGAGGAATCAAGAGCTTCATTGGAATGGCCGGATATTATCGGTGATTCATTGAAGGGTTTTCGAAGATTGCGAAACAAATGACAGCTTTGCTAGGCAACCAAGTTGAGTTCAAGTGGATCCAGAAATGCCAAGAGGCATTTGAAGCGCTGAAATAGAAGTTGACTATAGCACCTGCCTTAGTCTTTCCTGATGTGCACAAGCCCTTCTCGGTGTATTGTGATGCTTGTTACACCGGTTTGGGATGCGTGTTGATGCAAGAGGGAAGAGTTGAGGCCTACTCGTCCCGATAGCTGAAGGTTCACGAGAAGAATTACCCAATCCATGACTTAGAGTTGGCAGCAGTAGTTCACGCACTGAAGACATGGAGGCACTACCTGTATGGACAGAAATGTGATATTTACACAGACCATAAGAGTCTGAAGTACATATTCACTCAGTCGGAGCTGAATATGAGGCAATGAAGATGGTTAGAGTTGATCAAAGACTATGAATTGGAGATTCATTACCATCCAGGCAAAGCGAACGTAGTGGCAGATGCTTTGAGCAGGAAGAGTCAAGTCAATATGATTTTCACACCCGGTTTTAGAAGGAAAATCGAATGCGAACCATGTACGTGTCAGGATCAGCAATTCACGTACACAGTAGTTACATAACTGGACATCATCACATGGTGCTAAAATAATTACATAAAAGAGGGTATAATAGTCGATTACATCATGATGTCTGAGACATCCACATAGTCTTTAACAATAATCAAAGTGCAGAAAAGAAACGTAGATACACACGGCCTACACAGGCAGCCGACTGGGGGTTGTCACGAACCCACACCTAGAACTCATCGTACTCTTGAAACTCCTGGAAATCTTCCTCCACAACTTCATCTTCACCTGAGCAGTGGTTGCAACACGGACAACCTGGGGGGGTTGGTGTGTAAAGCAAGGGTGAGTACACATCAACATACTCAGCAAAATGTCCCATTTGGCTGTAGTGGACTAGCTTTATGTGGAGTTAAGTCGAGCGATTGCTTTTAGTTGGTCAGGTTATTATTTACTAGTAGAAAGCCAGGTTTTAGCATTAACCCAAGTTATTAACCCGATGTACCCTTTCCAAACGGAAAGAATACCACTTACCAGCACCATAGTCATAACCAAAACCATCATCCTCGTCACCACATGTAAACCATACATCTCTGATCGAGTATATCTAATCAATGGAGCTCCATTGGCCGCTCATAACCGCGAGCACGACTGATATATCAGTTTCATAACACTCTGCAGAGGTTGCGCACTTTACCCACAAGTCGTGATTCCCTCTTGCCTTGGGCCGATCAAACCCTTAAACACTATCAAGGTGAATAGGCAGGGTCTCACTACGTAGCCTTTACAAAGATTCTCTGTGGTTGTAGCCGCCCGTTAGGTTTCCTCAATGCACCACACTCCTCCCCAAGGGGCAAACCAACCTTGGCAGAGCGAGCCGCATACACCGAGCCCCATTAACGGCACGACGGCGAAGCGAACTACACCCTAGTTCCTCTAACTACTCAGCTAAGGGCGTCCCACTCCACCCTCATGGTTGCACTGTTTTCCCGGGCGGTCATCCAACGAACAGGTCCTTACGGAGAGGCACTCGAGAAACAGCTCGAGTCCCCTTAAGGGCCACAAGTACCATCATCATAATCAAAAGGGAAAACAGTGTATCATAGATAATCTCATCATGTTCATTGATTAATGTGAAGCACTAGCATATAGCTAAACTGAAATAACCCAACCAAAATAGGTAAACAAGGACAAGATAGACAAAAGCTAGTCAATCCTTAGGTATAAATGTGTAAATGCGGGAATTGAATTATAAGAATTAGTAGGACATAGATGGGTCAAGGGACACTTGCCTTCACCAACCAGCTGCTGCTCAGGGTCTTCACCTGCAACTCCTTCGGACTCCACCAACTGACTGTTATCTATACGAGTTCAAACATACATTCCACCCATTTAATACAAAAGAACAGTACACCATACAATAGAATGCAATAAATAAACAGACGTTCGACGTAGGGCTTGCACTTACGACTAAGCAAGAATGAGAAAGTAACGGTCGAGGCCACGGTCGAGATGCGATCACGTTACACAATTATAATTAAAATACTCATCTAAATAGAATGGTATTAATTTGGCCATCGCGTTTAGCATAAGGTAAAGTCATGTTCCATATTTAATTACTATAAGCAGATGAAGGTAAATTAAAAGTATTGTCGTGCGGCGAGACGTGCGACACAACACTTAAATTGAATTAAGAAATAAACGACTCGTCGCGCGACGGAGCGCGCAAAGAGACACTTGCATTAATTATAAAGAGACATTAAGCGTCGCGCGACGAAACGCACGACGACATACGTCAACCAAACTAAATTTAAAATGGAACGTCGCGCGACTGGACGCGCGACGCCATACATTAAACAATCCTGAAATAAAAAATGGATCGTCGCACGACGAAGCGCGCGACGCAGCACATTAATAGAATCTGAAATTAAACAAATTCGTCGCATGACGAAGCGCGCGACGCAGCACGCTAACTAAACAGAGTTTAAAATTAATTAGAAACCAAGAATCAATCACCGCGCGCGTGGGGCTACGCACGCGGGAACGCGTTGGGTGAACGGGGGGCGCGAGGCCACGCGAGCCACGCCGGGACCACGCAGGGGGTCCACGCTGCCGAAGGCAGGGGCCGCGCACCGGGGCCAGAACGGTCGCGCGTAGGGGGCCAGGGAGCCGTAAAGTGCCCCAATCCTCTGGGACTCAAATGTGATACAATTACTAGTCCCAGGAGGCTAGTAAACACATTTATACATCAAATGATTACAGATCTGCTTAAACGATACAAACCTATAAAGGTGGCGAACAACTTTAAGAGTTGGTCCACAACTCGGGACATATCATCAAAGTGGGGCTGAAGCAGCCCGATATACGCAGCGAAGCAATTCAGCGGTCCAACAGCCACAGGCAAGGTTAGGAACAGTCGTAACTCTTACCCGATCTCCTTTTTCTGAAAAACAACAAATAAGCAAGGGTGAGTACAAACGTACTCAGCAGCCCACCTTCACCCGCGGAATGGGGAAATCAGATATAATGCATGGAATATCTGGAGCTCAGGATATTTTGCAGAAACAACAATATTTTATGCAGGGTTGTTTTGTAAAACATTTTGTATTTTGCAAAGCGCGTCCTCTCCCAAAGGAGCAGGAAGTTTTTCAATATAGAACAAAATCCCCTGGACTAAACCATCCAGGTATCTCAGCAGTTTCCCACTGGTTTTCGTTTTCAAAAATAGCTACCGGACTTCCCGTCCACCATAGCTCACGGCTCAACCGCCGGACCTTTTAAAAACCATTTTTCTCAAACGCACCCTTTTTTGAAAACAAAACATTAATTGTCATACCATACCAGACTCGTCCATTCCTGTGGACATGGACTATTTGAATAGGTTTTCAAACTCTGCGCAGAGGGGTACACTTTACCCACTAGTCCGGCTCTGCGATCTCATGATCAATGAGATCCGAATCCGAATCTCTTTCTTTCCCCGCACGTCCTAACCTTAACGGTTATACCGGAAGGAGTCAGGCCACCACCATGTCCAAACCGGACAAAACATTCCCCCTCCTTATCCTCCCGGTGCTCCCCAGCCTTCATAACCCTAGGGTTGGACCGTACGAGTTCAGATTGAGTGACTGCCCACACAGTCTCGAGTGGTTGTACTTATCATGAGTACAGGTAGTGAAAGATGACAAACTGGTCCTTATATGAGGGGACAATCCTTCTGCTCACGCCTAAACCAGCTGAGCCTTCACCTTAGGCCCTCCCCTAAACCAGGGAGTCCCTGATCATCCCTACTCAAAGGTGATAAGGGTGAAAACCCTTCATCATACACATTTTGAAAAGCATTTTCTTTTGAAAACTCACACATTTTCTCAAATCATTTGTAACAAATATATTAAGGATTGATTGCGGCAAGCGGCTTGGGTGGCCATAATAACTTGTCTCAAAATCATATCATGCATAAAATAACAGGCTGAGGGTTGTGGTTGAAAAATCATAGGTAATTTATGCATCAAAGGGATCCAGTGAGCTTGCCGTGCTTATCCGGCGAAGGGGGAAGGAGAGCTCGCGGAACTGGCTTCTGGCTCCACCGCCTGGCGTAGACTTGCAGATCTAGCCTCCACGAGATGGCACGAACGCTCCGATAACTATGCAACATGAACAAGCAAACATACAAACCAGCAAGTATACGAACAAATATTTAGTATAGTGGTCAGAAAAGCGATATATGGATGGATAGAGTCTTGAGTAGAATCTGTGTCATGTGGTGTTGTGATATTACTGGTGGTGGAGCGGAGGTGCTTACCAGGAGGGTGGACTAGAGGCGAAGCGACACTATGCGTGTAGCCGGCATAGCGGAGTAACTGAGTGGGTGGGGTGTTTGCCTTGGCTGAGGGTGTTGAGTGTGTGTGGAGAGGGAGAGGGTTGCTGGGTGTATTTATAGCTGAGTGTATGTGGTGTAGCACAGTGAAGTTCACTGTTGGTGAGAATAGTGATGAATGAATCGTCTGACTTAGTCTGAACAGGGAGATTATAGGCAGAATATGGGACAAGAGTATTTTGGAAGTTTTCTGGAACATGAACCATGCTTAAGGGATGACATGGTTGGATAGGGAATAATTCGATAAGAATTTAGAAACAAGAATTATTGGAATCGGAGTTTGGAAGCCTGGTTTGAAGGAATATCAAAGTTAAGCGTGCTCAACTTGGAGAAACCTGGGATGGGTGACCAGATGGGAAGTTTCCACTGGAAGGAAAATCACAGTCACTAGAGTTCGTATGACTGAAATATTGGTCTGGCTGGTCTTAGATGGACTGGACAGCATGATGTATGAGTAGTTGAAATTTGGGGTGATCGGCTAATCGATGAATAGTAACGATGAATAGTGACGACGAAAAAGTTACTATAGATATCATCGATGAGTAGTAACGATGATAAATAGTAACGACGATGAATAGTAACAATTAATAGTAACGATGGTGAATAGGGTCGGTGAATAGTAACGATGAATAGTAACGGTGAATAGTGATGGTGAATAGTAATGGTAAATAGGGATATGAATAGTTCGTATGAACGAACGATGAACGAACGATGAACGATGAATAGAAACTATGAACGAACGGACGAATGATCGGACGAACGAACGATCGGAATTTCGGTAGCATAACGGCAGTACAAAGATTATCTGGAAGAACGATGACTAGGGACTATGAACGAACGATTAACGATGAATAGGAACTATGAACGAACGATGAACGATCGAATGATCGATCGAACGAACGATCAGAATTTCGGCAGCATAACGGCAGGGAAAAGATTATTTGGACGAACGAACGGACGAATGATCGAAGGATCGGACGAACGAACGATCGGAATTTCGGCAGCATAACGGCAGGACAAGGATTATCTGGAAGAACGATGAATAGGGACTATGAACGAACGATGAACGATGAATAGGAACTATGAACGAACGATGAACGATCGAATGATCGAACGAACGAACGATCGGAATTTCGGCAGCATAACGGCAGGAAAAAGATTATTTGGACGAACGAACGGATGAACGATCGAACGAACGGACGAACGAACCATGAACGATCGGACGAACGATCGAACGATCGGACGAACGAACGAACAAACTAAGAACAGGGGGACGAACGATCGAACGATCCTTGTGCTAGTGTGTGCTTGTGTGGAACATGGAGTGGGTGTGTGTGGGGGGAAGAGAGTTGCCATGAAATGGCTTGGGGTGGGATGAGAGGAGGCCCTTGCTCCTCTATTTATAGCCATGGTGGGGGGATTAGGAGGAGGGATGAGAGGATTAGTGGGAGATTAGCATGTATTTGTCTTGTATAAGTGAGATTAGCTTGTAGAGCTTACCGTATGACACTGGAGGCATACGTATACGTATGAGCATGAAGAAAGTTATGAAGAAAATATTTATAGGGACTTGAAAAAATGATTCTGAAGTTATTTCTCAAGAGGAAAATACTTGGAGATATATCGGTGGAATATCTGGGCAATATTTCTGGAAAGAACTTGAGGGGGATCACTAGGAAATATCTGGGCAGTATTTCTAGAAACAATTTGAGGGTGATCACTGGGGAAATATTTGTAGGATATTTTGGGGAGGATTTTGGAGAGAATATAGACCACTATAATTTATTTGTTGATATCAACTCGCAAACAAACATTTTGAAACAAAATTTGAATCCATTTTGAATTTAGAGGGAGTTTGAGAAATTTTTAAGATTTGAATTTTTGGGATGCTACAAATCTACCCCACTTAAAAGGAATCTCGTCCTCGAGATTCGGCTTAGAAGGGTTATGGGTATAGCTTTACTTCAGCTACATATCTTCACTTTGCAACTCTTTGAGGAGATGGAACTTCAACAAAATCTGGCCTTTCAGGAGCATCCGGTTGCCGATTGCAAACGCTGATTCTGGCTACTCAAAGATCATCTTCAGGCTTCTAGGTTTCGCTTGACAGCTAGCTTATTGAACAAGCATCGATGCCAACACGCAAACCTTTCTCTTGCGAACTCCCACATGGATTCCTTCCTTGATTAGTCTTCTGGTGCTTCATCAACGGAACTTGGGTGACCACTTCTCATTCAAAAACTCATATGCTTTGATGATCTGGTCCTTGATAAGCTTGCTACAGGCCTTCCTTTTCTCCATAGCAGGAACCTTGCTGGATCACTACCCCACTTAAAAAGAATGAGGGTAGATCTCTTGAATCTTGGGGATTTGAACTCCTTGAAGTACTACCTCATAACAAGGGTGTTACAGGGCCTTCTTCTGCTGTTGCTGCTTGAGTAGGCTGCGGAGAGATGACTGACACAGGGTTGATTTTGGGAGAACCTCCTTCTTATCTTCTCTTCACTATCTTCTTTTCTCTTTTCACTTTTCATTGCCTCTTTCTTTCTCTTTGCTCTTCCCATTGGAGGATTCTATCAAAGAGTATTACCATCATACAGGGGAGGAAACCAAAGACTCTGAACCATGTACAACAGTCTTCAACCCAAGAATCACCAAGCATTGTGATCTTAGGGGCGAGGGAGTGGAAAATGGAGTTGCTTGCGATTTGGCAGAGGGGATTTATCAGGTGTGTGCTTTTGCTTGGGATGGGAACTGAGGGAGATGGTGGGGGTTTTATAGGCGAGTGGGGGTGCTTGGTTGCAGAGTGGTGGTGATGGAGTAGGTGCTACGAGGCAGCGGGTGCGACAAGGGGAGGGGGGTTTGGTGTTGCTGGCGATGATGGTGGTGGTGGGTGCGCTGCAAAGGGGAAGTGGGGCGGTGGTGGTGCGCATGGAGGCGGGCACGCGTGCAGGGGGCACGGGTGAGTGGTGGGGTCAATGACCCTGATGTTTGTGGTCTGTGGTTCCACGAATCTTTGCCTCTCTGTATGGTAATAACTCCTTCTGTCCTCTTTTCCTGTTTACTTTGACTCAGGGGCAGTGCTTTGATTCCCACGGTCGGTCCTTTTGACTGAGCGCCTGGACTGGTTTCTTCTGTAGCTTGTTCTAGGCTTCAAGAGTAAGCTTTCCGGTATCTTCTTGGGCAAGGTGCTTTTCTCTTGAGATGGGTTAAGATGAGAATGGAAGCATAGGGTGAGGATTAGCTCTAATTTGTGATCTATGTTTTTAGAGAAACCCTTTCTTAAAAAGAAAGAAAACACACAAGCTTAGCAATGATAAGCACAAACAAATCAAATGTTTTGAATAAGGGAAGAATAGAGTTTTTCCAAAGCACGGACTACTCAGATTCGGGGGCTAAGCATAACTACTATTGCTTGGCTCCTTAACAGAGAACTATGCTAAATGCGACTTATGAGCACTAACGTTAAAGCATCACATATGCACTCAAAAGGGGAGAAAACATCAAGCGAAATTCATTTTGAAATGCCCTAGGGGGCCACACAATTAGAGTTTTGCAAAACACGAGTCTACACGATTACCTCTCATACATGCAGGGCTCTAGCCAAAGTGAAGAAAAACTTCACTACCCAATGCATGCAGAGGACTGGGCATAACTAACTTCAGATCTGGCAGCTTGTCTTCTGGCGAGGCTGGCACACAACTTCAGTCTGAGACATCTCCTGGATGGGTCAAGAGGGAGCTGATGTTGATGACTTCTTCTGGCGGCGACTGAGATGGCAACACGAGGTCGAACTCTTCTTCAAGTTGGACTGGCTCTTGTAGCTCCTCAGAGGGCGGCGGTGCTGGTGGGGTGCTTGCAGCTTCTTCTTTGACTTCAAGGGATGGTGCTGGAATCTTCTTCATGGTGAGGGGCTCAAACAACTATGGCGGGGGACCTTGGGAGGACTCGGGGTGCTCTTGCTTATTCATAGCCTGAGGGAAGACTAGAATTCCTTCCAAGACTATGGCTCCTTCCGGGAGTTCCCAAGCCTTCTTCTCTCCTCAGATAGAGACCGGGTGACCTTCAAGAATCTGAGGGTCTTCAGCTCTGATGGGTTGAACAGGGTTGGATGAAGCGAGCTCTTGGATCCGCAGGGCTCTACGTTGGTTATGGGTTACTAAGTAGGCCTCCATCAACTTCTGGACGTGCTCATCCTTGGCTTGCTTCAGGGCTTCAACAGCAATGGCTTCACGACTTTCCAAGGCAGCTACACGGGCTTGAGCTGAGGTGAGATCCACATGGAGCTTACGGTTGAGCTTCTCTGCATCTTCTGCTCGGGCAATCATCTGACGGTGGTGCCGAGCCAAGAAATCATACTGTGCATCCAGGGTGAGCAGGTATGCAGTGAGGTACATGACTGTGGGGTCGTCCTCAAGCAGATGCTGCCCTTCCAATACACGCATCCTGGCCATCCAAACAAGATGGTTTCTCTGAAAGGGCGGAAAGAATCTGAGCGGGGTGTCGGACACTTCTTCTTCATAGATCTGACACAGGGCCCTCAATGCCTTGCGAGCGACGACTTGGCAGGTGTCTTTGAATCTGTGCCCCGCAGCAGTGACACTCCATTCCACATGGTGCGGACTGGATCCAATGTATACAGTCACGACACACTTCTCTGTGCCATGCTCGACGAATTCACGACCATCATACTCTGGCTGGCTCCTGATTCCGAGGCGGACTGTGCATGCTCTCAGCAACTTGGGGAAACCATCTTCATTCTGGCAAAAGCTGGTTTGGCACTGAACCTCCATCTGACTTCTGAGAGAAGGAAAGGGGGAAAACATTTTTGAAATGAAGGGATGAGAGCAAGAATTTTTTTAAGAAAATAGTTTTGACTCAAAAACTTTTGATCAGGCTAAGGGTTACGTCCTGCGGCCAACCTAACAGCTCTGATACCACCTAAAGCGCCCCAATCCTCTGGGACTCAAATGTGATACAATTACTAGTCCCAGGAGGCTAGTAAACACATTTATACATCAGATGATTACAGATCTGCTTAAACGATACAAACCTATAAAGGTGGCGAACAACTTTAAGAGTTGGTCCACAACTCCGGACATATCATCAGAGTGGGGCTGAAGCAGCCCGATATACGCAGCGAAGCAATTCAGCGGTCCAACAGCCACAGGCAAGGTTGGGAACAGTCGTAACTCTTACCCGATCTCCTTTTTCTGAAAAACAACAAATAAGCAAGGGTGAGTACAAACGTACTCAGCAGCCCACCTTCACCCGCGGAATGGGGAAATCAGATATAATGCATGGAATATCTGGAGCTCAGGATATTTTGCAGAAACAACAATATTTTATGCAGCGTTGTTTTGTAAACATTTTGTATTTTGCAAAGCGCGTCCTCTCCCAAAGGAGCAGGAAGTTTTTCAATATAGAACAAAATCCCCTGGACTAAACCATCCAGGTATCTCAGCAGTTTCCCACTGGTTTTCATTTTCAAAAACAGCTACCGGACTTCCCGTCCACCATAGCTCACGGCTCAACTGCCGGACCTTTTAAAAACCATTTTTCTCAAACGCACCCTTTTTTGAAAACAAAACATTAATTGTCATACCATACCAGACTCGTCCATTCCTGTGGACACGGACTATTCGAATAGGTTTTCAAACTCTGCGCAGAGGGGTACACTTCACCCACTAGTCCGGCTCTGCGATCTCATGATCAATGAGATCCGAATCCGAATCTCTTTCTTTCCCCGCATGTCCTAACCTTAACGGTTATACCGGAAGGAGTCAGGCCACCACCATGTCCAAACCGGACAAAACATTCCCCCTTCTTATCCTCCCGGTGCTCCCCAGCCTTCATAACCCTAGGGTTGGACCGTACGAGTTCAGATTGAGTGACTGCCCACACAGTCTCGAGTGGTTGTACTTATCATGAGTACAGGTAGTGAAAGATGACAAACCGGTCCTTATATGAGGGGACAATCCTTCTGCTCACGCCTAAACCAGCTGAGCCTTCACCTTAGGCCCTCCCCTAAACCAGGGAGTCCCTGATCATCCCTACTCAAAGGTGATAAGGGTGAAAACCCTTCATCATACACATTTTGAAAAGCATTTTCTTTTGAAAACTCACACATTTTCTCAAATCATTTGTAACAAATATATTAAGGATTGATTGCAGCAAGCGGCTTGAGTGGCCATAATAACTTGTCTCAAAATCATATCATGCATAAAATAACAGGCTGAGGGTTGTGGTTGAAAAATCATAGGTAATTTATGCATCAAAGGGATCCAGTGAGCTTGCCGTGCTTATCCGGCGAAGGGGGAAGGAGAGCTCGCGGAACTGGCTTCTGGCTCCACCGCCTGGCGTAGACTTGCAGATCTGGCCTCCACGAGATGGCACGAACGCTCCGATAACTATGCAACATGAACAAGCAAACATACAAACCAGCAAGTATACCAACAAATATTTAGTATAGTGGTCAGAAAAGCGATATATGGATGGATAGAGTCTTGAGTAGAATCTGTGTCATGTGGTGTTGTGATATTACTAGCGGTGGAGCGGAGGTGCTTAACAGGAGGGTGGATTGGAGGCGAAGCGACACTATGCGTGTAGCCGACAGAGCGGAGTAACTGAGTGGGTGGGGTGTTTGCCTTGGTTGAGGGTGTTGAGTGTGTGTGGAGAGGGAGAGGGTAGCTGGGTGTATTTATAGCTGAGTGTATGTGGTGTAGCACAGTGAAGTTCACTGTTGGTGAGAATAGTGATGAATGAATCGTCTGACTTAGTCTGAACAGGGAGATTATAGGCAGAATATGGGACAAGAGTATTTTGGAAGTTTTCTGGAACATGAACCATGCTTAAGGGATGACATGGTTGGATAGGGAATAATTCGATAAGAATTTAGAAACAAGAATTATTGGAATCGGAGTTTGGAAGCCTGGTTCGAAGGAATATCAAAGTTAAGCGTGCTCAACTTGGAGAAACCTGGGATGGGTGACCAGATGGGAAGTTTCCACTGGAAGGAAAATCACAGTCACTAGAGTTCGTTTGACTGAAATATTGGTCTGGCTGGTCTTAGGTGGACTGGACAGCATGATGTATGAGTAGTTGAAATTTGGGGTGATCGGCTAATCGATGAATAGTAACGATGAATAGTGACGACGAAAAAGTTACTATAGATATCATCAATGAGTAGTAACGATGATAAATAGTAACGATGATGAATAGTAACAATTAATAGTAACGATGGTGAATAGGGTTGGTGAATAGTAACAATGAATAGTAACAGTGAATAGTGATGGTGAATAGTAATGGTAAATAGGGATGTGAATAGTTCGTATGAACGAACGATGAACGATGAATAGTGACGATGAACGAACGATGAACGATGAATAGAAACTATGAACGAACGGACGAATGATCGAACGAACGAACGATCGGAATTTCGGCAGCATAACGGCAGTACAAAGATTATCTGGAAGAACGATGAATAGGGACTATGAACGAACGATGAACGATGAATAGGAACTATGAACGAACGATGAACGATCGAATGATCGAACGAACGAACGATCAGAATTTCGGCAGCATAAAGGCAGCGAAAAGATCATTTGGACGAACGAACAGACGAACGATCGAAGGATCGGACGAACGAACGATCGGAATTTCGGCAGCATAACGGCAGGACAAAGATTATCTGGAAGAATGATGAATAGGGACTATGAACGAACGATGAACGATGAATAGGAACTATGAACGAACGATGAACGATCGAATGATCGAACGAACGAACGATCGGAATTTCGGCAGCATAACGGCAGGAAAAAGATTATTTGGACGAACGAACGGACGAACGATCGAACGATCGGACGAACGGACGAACGAACCATGAACGATCGGACGAACGAACGAACAAACTAAGAACAGGGGGACGAACGATCGAAGAACGATCGAACGATCCTTGTGCTAGTGTGTGCTTGTGTGGAACATGGAGTGGGTGTGTGTGGGGGGGGAGAGAGTTGCCATGAAATGGTTTGGGGTGGGATGAGAGGAGGCCCTTGCCCCTCTATTTATAGCCATGGTGGGGGGATTAGGGGGAGGGATGAGAGGATTAGTGGGAGGATGAGAGAATTAGTGGGAGATTAGCATGTATTTGTCTTGTATAAGTGAGATTAGCTTGTAGAGCTCACCGTATGACACTGGAGGCATACGTATACGTATGAGCATGAAGAAAGTTATGAAGAAAATATTTATAGGGACTTGAAAAATGAATCTGAAGGTATTTCTCAAGAGGAAAATACTTGGAGATATATCGGTGGAATATCTGGGCAATATTTCTAGAAAGAACTTGAGGGGGATCACTAGGAAATATCTGGGCAGTATTTCTAGAAACAATTTGAGGGTGATCACTGGGGAAATATTTGTAGGATATTTTGGGGAGGATTTTGGAGAGAATATAGACCACTATAATTTTTTTGTTGATATCAACTCGCAAACAAACATTTTGAAACAAAATTTGAATCCATTTTGAATTTAGAGGGAGTTTGAGAAATTTTTAAGATTTGAATTTTTGGGATGCTACAAGCCGCGCCGTCGGGGGCCTCGCGCGAGGGGGCCGGGGGCAGCGTGCGAGGGGGCCAGGGAGCCGCGCCGAGGGGGCCGGGGGCCGCGCCGCTGGGGGCCGGGACGGTCGCGCTGGGGGGCGAGGGAGCTACGCCGCGAGGGGGCCGGGACGCCGCGCCGAGGGGGGCGAGGGAGCCGCGCGCGAGGGGGCGCACCGCCGGGGCCAGGACGGCCGCGCCAGGGGGGGCGGGGAAGCCGCACCGGGGGGCGGGACGGCCGCACGCGAGGGGCTGCAGGGGGTGCACGCACGTAGGGGAGAAGAAGGGGGCACGCACAGGGAAGGGAAGGGGAGGAAGAGGAATAGAGAGAGAGGAGAAGGGAGGGGAGGGGAGCTCACCTCTGAGAGCACCTAGAGGGGGGGGTGAATAGGTGATCCTGTAAAAAAACTTAACTTATAGCCACAAAAACTTGTTAAGGGTTAGCACAATAATTGCCAAGTGGCTAAAGAGGAGATCTTGCACAATACGACTATCACAGAGAATTCAACACAGAGGAGACACGGTGATTTATCCCGTGGTTCGGCCAAGTACAAAACTTGCCTACTCCACGTTGTGGCGTCCCAACGGACGAGGGTTGCAATCAACCCCTCTCAAGCGGTCCAAAGACCCACTTGAATACCACGGTGTTATGCCTTGCTTATCTTTATCCCACTCGCGAGGAATCTCCACAAATTGGAGTCTCTCGCCCTTACACTTAAGATTCACAAAGAAACACGGAGTAAGGGAGGGAAGCAACACACACAAATCCACAGCGAAATGCGCACACACGCGGCCAAGACTCGAGCTCAAAGACTATCTCACAGTTTCTCACAAGAACGGAGCTCGAATCACTTAGAATCACAAACGGATGCGCAAAGACTTAGTGTGGATGATCAAGAATGCTCAAGAGTTGCTTGGTTCCTCCCTCCATGCGCCTAGGGGTCCCTTTTATAGCCCCAAGGCAGCTAGGAGCCGTTGAGAACAAATCTGGAAGGCCATCTTTGCCTTCTGTCGTCGGGCGCACCGGACAGTCCGGTGCACACCGGACAGTGTCCGGTGCCCGATTCCTTTCCTTAATTGGCGAAGCCGACCGTTGTAGATGCGGGAGCCGTTGGCGCACCGGACATGTCCGGTGCACACCGGACAGTCCGGTGCCCCCTTCCGACCGTTGGCACGGCCACGTGTCCCGCGCTGATCGCTCGGCCGACCGTTGGCCCTGGCCGACCGTTGGCTCACCGGACAGTCCGGTGCACACCGGACAGTCCGGTGAATTTTAGCCGTACGCCGTCAGCAAATTCCCGAGAGCGGCCTCTTCGGCCGAGGGAGCCTGGCGCACCGGACACTGTCCGGTGCACCACCGGACAGTCCGATGCCCCAGACCGAAACAGCCCCTTGGCTGTACACAGCCAAGTCTTCTCTTCTCTTCTTCTTTCTGTTTCTAACACTTAGACAAATATATTAGTACACAAAACCAATGTACTAAGACTTAGAAACATACCTTTGTTGAAGATTTGCACTTTGTTCATCCATGGGCATTGATTCACATTTAAGCACTTGTGTTGACACTCAATCACCAAAATACTTAGAAATGGCCCAAGGGCACATTTCCCTTTCAATCTCCCCCTTTTTGGTGATTTATGCCAACACAACATAAAGCAGATAGAACAAGTGCAAAATCACTTCAAATAAAAACTCAAATTGGTTTTGATTCAATTTGGACATATATGGATCATCCTTTGCCACCACTTGGTTTGTTTTTGCAAATCAAACTCAAATCTCTATTTCTATGTCAAACACACATGTTGAGGCATAAAGAGAGTCATTCCAAAAGAGTTCAAAAACTCCCGTTATTTCCCATAATCAACACTTCTCCCCACAAGAAGCCAACTTTTGACAATAGAGACAATAAAAGACAATAAAAGCTTTTGACAAAACAAAAACTCTATTCTACTATTTTCAAAATCTCTCAAGTGGTAGCTGATCCATTTATCACTTTGGCCTTTATTTTCTCCCCCTTTGGCATCAAGCACCAAAACGGGATCAATCTTGGCCTCTTTAACCCCATTGCCTCACCAAAGTCTTCAATTAAGAGCAAATAGGCAATAAGAGTCTAAAGATGAACTTGGAATAAGTTACCCTCTCATCGGAGTGCAGTGGAAGTCTTTCATGGTCCAAGTCCACCTTTTCCCTTTTAATCCTTCTTCGAGACTAAATCATCAAACTCAAGCACATGGTTAGTCTCAAAGGGTCAAGTTGTAACACATCTCCCCCTAAACATGTGCATCATTTTGCAACGGACTTGTGAGGTCCAGGGAGTGTTTGTACAACTTGAGCACCATAATAAGCAACAAAATGCAAAAGGAACATGATCAAAAGCATGAATACATGTATGCTACAATTCAATCCAGGTTCCGCGAATCTAAGACATTTAGCTCACTACGCAACCTGCAAAAGGTCTTCTCATCTAGAGGCTTGGTGAAGATATCGGCTAGCTGGTTCTCGGTGCTAACATGAAACACTTCGATATCCCCCTTTTGCTGGTGGTCTCTCAAAAAGTGATGCCGAATGTCTATGTGCTTTGTGCGGCTGTGCTCAACAGGATTCTCCGCCATGCGGATAGCACTCTCATTGTCACATAGGAGTGGGACTTTGCTCAGATTGTAGCCAAAGTCCCGGAGGGTTTGCCTCATCCAAAGCAGTTGCGCGCAACACTGACCTGCGGCAACGTACTCGGCCTCAGCGGTGGATAGGGCAACGGAGGTTTGTTTCTTAGAGTTCCATGACACCAGGGACCTTCCTAAGAATTGGCACGTCCCCGATGTACTCTTCCTATCGACCTTACATCCAGCATAGTCGGAGTCTGAGTATCCAACTAAGTCAAAGGTAGACCCCTTTGGATACCAGAGCCCGAAGCAAGGCGTAGCAACCAAATATCTAAGAATTCGCTTTACCGCCACTAAGTGACACTCCTTAGGATCGGATTGAAATCTAGCACACATGCATACGCTAAGCATAATATCCGGTCTACTAGCACATAAGTAAAGCAACGAACCTATCATTGACCGGTATGCTTTTTGATCAACGGACTTACCTCCTTTGTTGAGGTCGGTGTGTCCGTCTGTCCCCATCGGAGTCTTTGCGGGCTTGGCGTCCTTCATCCCAAACCGCTTTAGCAGATCTTGCGTGTACTTCGTTTGGGAGATGAAGGTGCCGTCCTTGAGTTGCTTCACTTGGAACCCAAGGAAGTAGTTCAACTCGCCCATCATCGACATCTCGAATTTCTGCGTCATCACCCTGCTAAACTCTTCACAAGACTTTTGGTTTGTAGAACCAAATATTATGTCATCGACATAAATTTGGCACACAAACAAATCACCATCACATGTCTTTGTAAAAAGAGTTGGATCGGCTTTCCCAACCTTGAAAGCATTAGCAATTAAAAAGTCTCTAAGGCATTCATACCATGCTCTTGGGGCTTGCTTAAGTCCATAGAGCGCCTTAGAGAGCTTACACACATGGTCGGGGTACCGATCATCCTCGAAGCCAGGGGGTTGCTCCACGTACACCTCCTCCTTGATTGGCCCGTTGAGGAAAGCGCTCTTCACATCCATTTGGTACAACCTGAAAGAATGGTGAGCGGCATATGCTAGCAAGATACGAATTGACTCTAGCCTAGCCACAGGAGCAAAAGTCTCCTCAAAGTCCAAACCTGCGACTTGGGCATAACCTTTTGCCACAAGTCGAGCCTTGTTCCTTGTCACCACCCCGTGCTCGTCCTGTTTGTTGCGGAACACCCACTTGGTTCCCACAACATTTTGCTTCGGACGAGGCACCAGCGTCCAAACTTCATTGCGCTTGAAGTTGTTGAGCTCCTCCTGCATGGCCAATACCCAATCCGGATCTAGCAAGGCCTCCTCTACCCTGAAAGGCTCAATAGAAGAGACAAAGGAGTAATGCTCACAAAAGTTAGCTAATCGAGATCGAGTAGTTACTCCCTTGCTAATGTCACCCAGAATTTGATGGACGGGATGATCCCTTTGAATCATCGCTCGAACTTGGGTTGGAGGTGCCGGTTGCGCTTCTTCCTCCATCACTTGATCATCTTGTGCTCCCCCTTGATCAAGCGCCTCCACTTGAGGTACCTGTTCGTCATCTTCGGTTGGGGGACGCACCATGGTCGAGGAAGAAGGTTGATCTCGTTCATCTTGTTCCTGTGGCCGTACTTCTCCTATCGCCATGGTTCGTATAGCGGCCGTCGGAACATCTTCTTCATCTACATCATCACAATCAACAACTTGCTCTCTTGGAGAGCCATTAGTCTCATCAAATACAACGTCGCTAGAGACTTCAACCAAACCTGATGATTTGTTGAAGACTCTATACGCCTTTGTATTTGAGTCATAACCTAATAAAAACCCTTCTACAGCTTTGGGAGCAAACTTAGAATTTCTACCTTTCTTCACTAGAATGTAGCACTTGCTTCCAAAAACACGAAAGTAAGATACATTGGGTTTGTTACCGGTTAGTAGCTCATACGAAGTTTTCTTGAGGAGGCGATGAAGGTAGACTCTGTTGATGGCGTGGCAAGCCGTGTTCACGGCTTCCGACCAGAAACACTCGGGGGTCTTGAATTCTCCAAGCATAGTCCTCGCCATGTCGATTAGCGTCCTGTTCTTCCTCTCTACCACACCATTTTGCTGTGGTGTATAGGGAGCGGAGAACTCGTGCTTGATCCCTTCCTCCTCAAGGAACTCCTCCACTTGAAGGTTCTTGAACTCGGACCCGTTGTCGCTCCTTATCTTCTTCACCTGAAGCTCAAACTCATTTTGAGCTCTCCTGAGGAAGCGCTTGAGGGTCCCTTCGGTTTCAGACTTATCCTGCAAAAAGAACACCCAAGTGAAGCGGGAAAAGTCATCAACAATAACTAGACCATACTTACTTCCTCCTATACTCAAATAGGCGACGGGTCCGAAGAGGTCCATATGCAGCAGCTCCAGGGGTCTTGAAGTGGTCATCACATTCTTGCTGTGATGTGCTCCTCCCACTTGTTTACCTGCTTGACAAGCTGCACAAGGTCTATCTTTTTCGAATTGCACGTTAGTCAAACCTATCACGTGTTCTCCCTTTAGAAGCTTGTGAAGGTTCTTCATCCCCACATGTGCTAAGCGGCGATGCCACAGCCAGCCCATGCTAGTCTTAGCTATTAAGCATGCATCTAGACCGGCCTCTTCTTTTGCAAAATCAACTAAATAAAGTTTGTCGTCTAATACACCCTTAAAAGCTAGTGAACCATCACTTCTTCTAAAGACAGACACATCTACATTTGTAAATAGACAGTTATACCCCATGTTGCATAATTGACTAACAGATAGCAAATTATATCCCAAGGACTCAACTAAAAACACATTAGAAATTGAGTGCTCATTTGAGATTGCAATTTTACCTAATCCTTTTACCTTGCCTTGATTCCCATCACCGAATATAATTGAATCTTGGGAATCCTTATTCTTGACGTAGGAGGTGAACATCTTCTTCTCCCCCGTCATATGGTTTGTGCATCCGCTATCAATAATCCAGCTTGAACCCCCGGATGCATAAACCTGCAAGGCAAATTTAGGCTTGGGACTTAGGTACCCAACTCTTGTTGGGTCCTACAAGGTTAGTCACAATTTCCTTAGGGACCCAAATGCAAGTTTTGTCTCCCTTGCATTTTGCCCCTAACTTCCTAGCAACTATCTTCCTATCCTTTCTACAAATAGCAAAAGAAGCATTTAAAGCACAATAAATTGTAGAAGGTTCATTTACTACTTTCCTAGGAGCATGAATAGTATTCTTTCTAGGCACATGATGAATAACATTTCTCCTAGTCATATCTCTACCATGCATATAGGAAGAACTAGAAGCAGTCATGGCATAAGAATCATAAGCATGTGAATCAAAAGCATTATAAGCATTTCTAGCATGTCTCCTATCATGGTACAAGAAAGCATGGTTCCTTTTAGCACTACTAGCCATAGGGGCCTTCCCTTTCTCCTTGACGAAGATGGGAGCCTTATGGCTTGTTAAGTTCTTGGCCTCTCTCTTGAAGCCAAGACCATCCTTAATTGAGGGGTGTCTACCAACCGTGTAGGCATCCCTTGCAAATTTTATTTTATCAACTTCACTCTTGCTAGTCTTAAGTTGAGCATTAAGACTAGCCACCTCATCATTTAGTTTTGAAATTGAAACTAAGTGTTCACTACAAGCATTAACATCAAAATCCTTACACCTAGTGCAAATTGTAATATTTTCAACACACGAGTTACTTGCTACTTCTAGTTTAGCAGTTAAAACATTAATTTCACCTTTTAAAGAAGAAATGGTTTCATTACAAGTAGAAAGTTCACAAGAAAGTATTCCATTTCTTTTAACTTCTAGAGCAAGTGAATTTTGTGCACTAACAAATTTATCATGTTCTTCATATAAAAGGTCTTCTTGTTTCTCTAAGATTCTATCCTTTTCATTTAAGGCATCAATCAACTCATTAATCTTAGCTATCTTAGTTCTATCCAATCCTTTGAATAAACTAGAGTAATCAATTTCATCCTCACTAGATTCATCATCACTAGAAGAATCATAAGTATTAGCATTACGAGTGATTACCTTCTTTTCCCTTGCCATGAGGCAAGTGTGATGCTCGTTGGGGAAGAGAGCCGATTTGTTGAAGGCAGTGGCGGCGAGTCCTTCGTCGTCGGAGTCGGACGAAGAGCAATCCGAATCCCACTCCTTTCCAAGGTGTGCTTCGCCTTTGGCCTTCTTGTAAACCTTCTTGTTCTCTCTCTTCCCATTTTTCCCTTGCTCCTGGTCACTATCATTTTCGGGACAGTTAGCAATAAAATGACCAAGCTTACCGCATTTGAAGCATGATCGCTTTCCCTTGGTCTTGGCCTTGCTTGGCTGTCCCTTTCGACCATTTAGCGCCGTCTTGAATCTCTTGATGATGAGAGCCATCTCTTCATCATTGAGCCCGGCCGCCTCAACTTGCGCCACCTTGCTAGGTAGCGACTCCTTGCTCCTTATTGCCTTTAGAGCAATGGGTTGAGGCTCGTGGAGTGGACCGTTCAACGCGTCGTCGACGTACCTTGCCTCCTTGATCATCATCCGCCCGCTCACGAATTTTCCAAGTACTTCCTCGGGCGTCATCATCGTGTACCTGGGATTCTCACGAATATTGTTCACGAGATGAGGATCAAGAACGGTAAAGGACCTGAGCAGTAGGCGGACGACGTCGTGGTCCGTCCAACGCGTGCTTCCGTAGCTCCTTATTTTGTTGATAAGGGTCTTGAGCCGGTTGTAAGTTTGAGTTGGCTCCTCTCCCCTTATCATGGCGAATCGTCCAAGCTCGCCCTCCACCAACTCCATCTTGGTGAGCATGGTGATGTCGTTCCCCTCGTGAGAGATCTTGAGGATGTCCCATATCTGCTTGGCATTGTCCAAGCCGCTCACCTTATTGTACTCTTCCCTGCACAAAGATGCTAAGAGAACAGTGGTAGCTTGTGCATTTCTATGAATTTGTTCATTTATAAGCATAGGACTATCCGAGCTATCAAATTTCATTCCATTCTCCACAATCTCCCATATGCTTGGATGGAGAGAGAATAAGTGACTACGCATTTTGTGACTCCAAAATCCGTAGTCCTCCCCATCGAAGTGTGGAGGTTTGCCAAGAGGAATGGAAAGCAAATGCGAATTCGAACTATGTTGAATACGAGAATAATCAAATGAAAAGTTCGAATTGACCGTCTTTTTGTAGTCGTTGTCATCATCCTTTTGGGAAGAAGTAGACTCATCACTATCGTCGTAGTAAATGATCTCCTTGATGCGCCTTGTCTTCTTCTTCTTCCCTTCCTTCCGTCTATGCCCCGAGCCGGAGTCGGTAGGCTTGTCGTCCTTCGGCTCGTTGACGAAGGATTCCTTCTCTTTGTCGTTGATCACGATTCCCTTCCCCTTAGGATCCATCTCTTCGGGCGGTAAGTCCCTTTGTGAAGAGAACGGCTCCGATACCAATTGAGAGCACCTAGAGGGGGGGGTGAATAGGTGATCCTGTAAAAAAACTTAACTTATAGCCACAAAAACTTGTTAAGGGTTAGCACAATAATTGCCAAGTGGCTAAAGAGGAGATCTTGCACAATACGACTATCACAGAGAATTCAACACAGAGGAGACACGGTGATTTATCCCGTGGTTCGGCCAAGTACAAAACTTGCCTACTCCACGTTGTGGCGTCCCAACGGACGAGGGTTGCAATCAACCCCTCTCAAGCGGTCCAAAGACCCACTTGAATACCACGGTGTTATGCCTTGCTTATCTTTATCCCACTCGCGAGGAATCTCCACAAATTGGAGTCTCTCGCCCTTACACTTAAGATTCACAAAGAAACACGGAGTAAGGGAGGAAAGCAACACACACAAATCCACAGCGAAATGCGCACACACGCGGCCAAGACTCGAGCTCAAAGACTATCTCACAGTTTCTCAAAAGAACGGAGCTCGAATCACTTAGAATCACAAACGGATGCGCAAAGACTTAGTGTGGATGATCAAGAATGCTCAAGAGTTGCTTGGTTCCTCCCTCCATGCGCCTAGGGGTCCCTTTTATAGCCCCAAGGCAGCTAGGAGCCGTTGAGAACAAATCTGGAAGGCCATCTTTGCCTTCTGTCGTCGGGCGCACCGGACAGTCTGGTGCACACCGGACAGTGTCCGGTGCCCGATTCCTTTCCTTAATTGGCGAAGCCGACCGTTGTAGATGCGGGAGCCGTTGGCGCACCGGACATGTCCGGTGCACACCGGACAGTCCGGTGCCCCCTTCCGACCATTGGCACGGCCACGTGTCCCGCGCTGATCGCGCGGCCGACCGTTGGCCCTGGCCGACCGTTGGCTCACCGGACAGTCTGGTGCACACCGGACAGTCCGGTGAATTTTAGCCGTACGCCGTCAGCAAATTCCCGAGAGCGGCCTCTTCGGCCGAGGGAGCCTGGCGCACCGGACACTGTCCGGTGCACCACCGGACAGTCCGGTGCCCCAGACCGAAACAGCCCCTTGGCTGTACACAGCCAAGTCTTCTCTTCTCTTCTTCTTTCTGTTTCTAACACTTAGACAAATATATTAGTACACAAAACCAATGTACTAAGACTTAGAAACATACCTTTGTTGAAGATTTGCACTTTGTTCATCCATGGGCATTGATTCACAATTAAGCACTTGTGTTGACACTCAATCACCAAAATACTTAGAAATGGCCCAAGGGCACATTTCCCTTTCAACCTCAGGGATCCAAATTCCGACGATCACCTTCTCCAAAACCTAGGGCACCACGGGGAGAGAGAGAGAGAGAGAGAGAGAGAGGTGGGAGAGGAGGAGGTTGCTGCGCGAGCGAAATGAATGAGGGGAAAACAGGGGAGGGGGCGCGCATGGGGAGGGCACGGGCGCCAGGGGCGTTCGGGACGAGTTGGGCCGGGCCAGGTCGGGCTGGGTCGGGCTGGGTCGGGCTGGGCTGGGCCGCACAGTGGGTCAAAATCTCGTGGCACGCATAACCACAGATCGGAATTCAATTCGCGAAGCAAAATCCGAAATGAGACTAAGCAACACACGCGACTAAACACGACATCAGACAAAAGAAATGTGATTCAGCATGATGCAACACTCATGTCAACTTAGGTTTTGTTTACACACGATATGGACGCCAGTCGCTATACTGCTTTGAAATTGGGAAGAAGGAGCAAAACGGGAATAGAAAAGAGAGTAACGCCTGAATTTGGTGAGTAAAAAGAGGAAAAAATTCTACCCCCAAATTCAAGGCGTTACAATGATGGTCGCTCATACGATGCCCTATGAATTGGCCAAAGAGTTTGATAGGTTAAGCCTCGGATTTCTGAACAATATGCGAGGAGTAACAGTTGAGTTAGAGCCCACTTTAGAGCGGGAGATCAAAGAAGCACAGAAGAATGATGAGAAGATCAATGAAGTCCGGCAAATGATTCTAGAAGGCAGAGGTAAAGACTTTCGGGAAGGTGTAGAAGGTGTGATATGGTTCAAAGACCGCTTGTCTGTTCCCAATGTCCAGTCTATTCGGGAATTGATCCTCAAGGAAGCTCATGAGACAGCTTATTTGATACACCCTGGAAGTGAGAAAATGTATCATGATCTGAAGAAGAAATTCTGGTGGTACGAAATGAAGAGGGAGATCGCAGAGCACGTGGCTATGTGTGATAGTTGTCGACGGATCAAGGTGGAACACCAGAGACCCGCTGGGTTGTTGCAACCGTTGCGAATTTCCTCAGTAGAAATGGGACGAAATCGGGATGGATTTCATAGTCGGATTGCCTCGCACTCGAGCCGGCTACGATTCCATTTGGGTAGTAGTGGACCGCTTAACCAAGTCAGCCCACTTCATACCTGTCAAGACCAACTACAGCAGTGCCGTATTGGCAGATTTGTACATGTCCCGGATCGTTTGTCTTCACGGTGTGCCAAAGAAGATAGTGTCAGACAGAGGAACGCAGTTCACCTCTCATTTCTGGCAATAGTTGCATGAAGCCTTGGGTACCCATCTGAATTTCAGTTCAGCTTATCATCCGCAGACAGATGGTCAGACCGAAAGAACTAATCAAATCCTCGAAGACATGTTGAGAGCTTGTGTGTTGCAAGATCAGTCTGGATGGGACAAGAGGCTACCTTATGTAGAGTTTTCCTGTAACAACAGCTACCAGGCTAGCTTGAAGATGTCACCATTTCAGGCGCTTTGTGGAAGGAGTTGTAGAACTCCGTTGCAATGGGATCAGCCTAGAGAAAAGCAAGTGTTTGGCCAGACATTTTGCTTGAAGCTGAAGAGAACATTAAAATGGTTCGGGAGAACCTGAAGATAGCGCAATCAAGACAGCAAAGTTATGCAGACACAAGAAGAAGAGAGTTGAGTTTCAAAGTTGGAGATTTTGTCTATTTGAAAGTATCGCCTATCAAAGGAGTCAGAAGATTCAGAGTCAAAGGCAAGCTAGCACCCTGCTATATTGGTCTGTATCAGATTCTCGCAAGGCGTGGAGAAGTGGCCTATCAGCTCAGCCTGCCAGAAGATTTGTCTATCGTGCATGATGTCTTTCATGTGTCTCAGTTGAAGAAGTGTCTGCATGTGCCAGAAGAGAAGTTGCCAGTGGAGGGTCTCGAAGTCCAAGAAGACTTGACCTATATTGAGAAGCCAAAGCAAATTATTGAGACTGCAGACAGAGTCACCCGAAGGAACACTATAAGAATGTGCAAAGTCAGATGGGGTCATCACTCCGAAGAAGAGGCAACTTGGGAGCGTGAAGATGATCTACTGGCTAAATATCCCGAGCTGTTTTATAGCCAACCTTGAATCTCGAGGGCGAGATTCTTTTAAGGGGGATATGTTTGTAAGGCCCCGAATTTGAGAGTTAAATTTTTCTTTCTCCATCACTCGCCAAATTCGGTCGTTACCTTTCCTCTTTCTTTTTCTTCTCGCTATGACTTGTTCTTTTTCAAAGATTCTAGCGAGATTTAGCTAGAGACCTTGTGTGAGTAAACCATAGAAATATTTTCCTCGGTTGTTGCATCATGCCGGACCATGATTTTCTTGCTTGTGGTTGAGTGATTTGTGAAAAGCATTCTTGGAATGGAGTTTAGAGCTAAATAGGAAAATTGGAAAAAAGGGAAAATAGAAACCCCCCCTCCCTTGGGCCGGCTCCCCGCCGTGGCCCAGCCAGCTCCCCCGTGGCCCAGCTCGCCCGCGCGGCCCAGCTCGCCCGTGCGGCCCAGCCGCCCCCTGGCGCGGCCCAGCTGCGGCCTGCGCCCCGCACGCGCTGCGCCCTGGTGGGGCCCACCCGCCAGTCGGCCCCCTCCCCAAAACCACCTCTCTCCTCTACCCCCCCCCCCCCTCGCGCACGTTCTCTCCTCCTCTTCCCCCGCCCGGCTCGCCCGTCGCCGCCCGGAGTCGAACCGCCATCCGCCGCTTCGTCCTTGCCCGCGGTGAGACCTCTCCCTCCTCTCCCCCACCCCCTTCTCCTTCCTTGGCCCGGCGCGGCTCCCTCCCTCTCCCGACGCAGTGGCCCCGGCGTGGCCTCGCCCCTGCCCCGCGCGGCGGCGCTCGGTCCGGCGCGCGGCCCGTGACCTCGGCATCCCGCCCCCGCCCCGACGCAGCCCCCTCCCTCCACCTCGTGTCTGCCCCGGCGCGCCCTCCGGCTATGGCGTGCCCGTCTCGGCGCGCGCGGCCCACCACGTCCTGGCACGCGCGGCCCCGCCTGTTCCAGCGCGCTGCCTCACCTCTGATCCTGCTTCCCCCCTGCCCCGGCGTGCTTCCCCGGCGCTGCCCCGCTGCTCGAGCGGCGTGTGCGCGGCTCGGCCCCGGCGTGGCTGGCCCCCGCTGCCCTTCTCGCGGCGCGCAGCGTGCCATGCGCGTAGCTCGGCCCCGGCGCGTCAGTGCGGCTTTGCGCGCAATAGTGCTCGCGTGGTGCGCGCGACGTCTTAGAGCGGTTCGCCGTGCTCCCGGCGCGACGAGTAGTGCCCCACCATGCAAGTGACATACCCGTCTAACCCTAGATGTCCTGTCTACCCCCCCCCCTGTATTCTATGCACATGAAACATGTTGTTTATTTTATGTAGTTGACCTCTACTTAAAACTGACCACGTTAATCATCTCACGTACTTAATCAACGACTTGGTGTAATGTCGACTAATTGCAGATAGTTGTAACTCTATTAGTGCATGTGATTGATACCTGTTAGTATGGCTAGGTAGAGTCAGACAATGGAATAATTAATTGCACACGTACACATGGTACACCTCAACTATAGCTTTAGCCACTGCGAGCAACTTCTTTTTCTGTTTCTAGCAATTGCGAATGCAAATCGTATGTCATATCTTATGCATATCAAATCTATATGCTCTCTTGTATGGTGTACTGTTTATTTCCTAATTCAAAGAGATGGATGTATGTTTGCGCTCACATAGATAACGATCTGGTTGAGGAGTCTGAAGAACTCGTAGGAGAAGACCCTAGGCAGCAGCTGGTTGGTGGAGGCAAGTGTCCCTTGACCCACTTATGTCCTATACATTCCTTAATTCACTTTCCGCATTTACACAGTTTATACCTAAGGATTGACTAGCTTTTGTTAACCGTTTCCTTGCTTACCTATTTGGGTCAGATTATGTTGGTTTAGCTTCATGCTAGTGCTTCACATTAATCAATGAACATGGTGATATTTATCAATGATACGATGTTTCCCTTCTTTGTTATGATGATATACTTGTGGCATTTAAGGGGACTCGAGCGGTTTCTCGAGTGCCTCTCCATAAGGACCTGTACGTTGGATGACCGCCCGGGAAAACAGTGCAACCATGAGGGTGGAGTGGGACGCCCTTAGCTGAATAATTAGAGGAACCGGGGTGTAGTTCGCTTCGCCGTCGTGTCGTTAATGGGGCTCAGTGTATGCGGCTCGCTCTGCCAAGGTTGGTTCGCCCCTTGGGGAGGATTGCAGTGCATTTAGGAAAAGTAACGGGTGGCTACAGCCCCAGGGAATCTTTGTAAAGGCTACGTAGTGATACCCTGTTGGGTCACCTTGGTAGTGATCAATGGAGAGTCATGATCTTCGGGCAGAAAGGGAATCACGACTTGTGGGTAAAGTGCGCAACCTCTACATAGTGTTATGAAACTGATATATCAGCCGTGCTCGTGGTTATGAGCAGCCAAGGGAGCTCCGTTGATTAGAAATAATTGATTAGAGATACTTGATCAGAGATGTTCGGATTACAGGTGGCGATGAGAATGGTGGTTTTGGTATTGACTATGGTAATGGTAAGTGGTATTCTTTCCGTTTGGAAAGGGTACTTTTGAGTTAACAACTTGGGTTAATACTAAAATCTGGCTCTCTTTACTAGTAATAATAATCTAACCAACTAAAAGCAACTACTTGACTTATCCCCACATAAAGCTAGTCCACTACAGCCAAATAGGACATTTGCTGAGTATGTTGATGTGTACTCACCCTTGATCTACACACCAAACCACCCCTTCCCCAGGTTGTCCGCATTGCAACCACTGATCAGGAGAAGATGAAGTTGTGGAGGAAGACTTCTAGGAGTTCCTAGATTACGACGAGTTTTAGGCGTGGGTCGGCAACCCCCAGTCGGCTGCCTGTGAAGGCCACGTGTATCTATGTTTCATTTTCGGACTTCGATTATTGTTAAAGACTATGTGAATGTCTCAGACATTATGATGTAATCGACTATTAATTCCCTTTATATTATTATTTGAGCACTGTGTGATGATGTCCAGTTATGTAACTGCTGTGTACGTGAATTGCTGATCCTAGCACATACATGGTTCGCATTCGGTTTGCCTTCTAAAACCGGGTGTGACACATACGTCTTGAGGTATTCCTCGTGGTCTTGCGTGCACTGGAACAAAGCCTGAGCAGTGACCGGCTTCGTCTGAAACCCTTGGAAACTGGTGATCAGCATGTCCTTAAGCTTCTGCCATGATGTGATTGTTCCTGGCCGGAGAGAAGAGTATCAGATTTGTGCGACATTTTTGACTGCCATGACGAAGGATTTCACCATGGCTGCTGTGTTGCCTCCATATGAAGATATGGTTGCTTCGTAGCTCATTAGAAACTGCTTCGGGTCTGAGTGTCCATCATACATAGGGAGCTGGGGTGGCTTGTATGATGGGGGTCATGGGGTAGCCTGTAGTTCTGCTGACAGAGGAGAAGCATTATCAAAAGCAAAATTTCCATGATGGAAATCATCATACCATTCATCTTCATTGTAGGAATTGTCTTGATGAAGCTCTCTGTGTTGAGGTCTTCGGTCCTGGTCATCTTGGGTGAGATGACGCAGTTCCTCAGCGGCCTCATCAATCTTCTTCTGAAGATCAACAAGACGAAGCATCTTCTCCTTCTTCTTCTGAACCTATTGATGAATGGCTTCGACGTCCTTGATTTCTTGGTCTAACTCCTCCTCCTGAGGTGTTGGACTTGTAGCCTTCCTTTTTTGGCTTCTAGCTTCGCGTAATGTTTCTTGGTTGACGTCCAGTGGCCGCAGTGCAGCCCCCAGTGCTGAAGATTTCTTCTTCGGCATGACGAAGTTCACAGCTTGTCGAAGGTGGTAAAATGAGTTCACCGGAGGTGGGCGCCAATGTTGGGGTCTTGTTCTCAAATGCTATGAGTTAAGAACAAGGCAACACAAATGTTAATGGATAAATACCTTCGTCCTTCGAAGCATTATCTCCTTTAGGATATAGTGATCTTCAGACGAAGGTTATGAAGGGCGTACCTTCATAATCATAACATGCAATAATAAGGGCGAGGGCATATTGAACATGGAAAAGAACGTGAATAGCAATATTAAATCATTTGACTATTCACATTCTTATTATATAACCATGAACAAACATTAATGATATTGAATTACATTTGTACCTTGGCTTAACAGAAGGTAAGAATCCAAGAGTGACGTGCGAGTGATTACAAGTCAGCGTGAACAGTACGGTGTTACTGTTCATCTATTTATAGGCATAGGACGCAGCCTGTGTAAAGTTACATCCATGTCCTTGACATTTTATATTGACTAAAGTGTAATCTATCGAGTACTAGACAACCTTTTCCCCTATAGATCAGTTTCATTTTCCACCGTTGCCCTTGCGCTAAGCCAAAGCTTCTTCATTCGTAGCTTCGGAGCTGGTTCATCCTTCTCCCAGACCAAGTCTTTCATACCGTGCACACCTTCATCTCAAGGCCAAAGGTTCCTGTGACAATATATTATACTTGGAAAGCATGTTAGTTGTGTTTTTGAGGACTTTCAGAAGACGAAGGCCCCCAACAGTATCATAAAGTAATTCTCATCATGTTCGTTGATTAGGATAAAGCACTAGCAAGTAGCTGATTATAATAACCCAACCCAAAAAGGTAATCAACGACAGGATAAATATAAAGCTAGTGAATCTTTTGGTTAATCATAGTATGCGAGATAGTGAATTATAAAGTACATAAGACATAATAGGTCAGAGGACACTTGCCTGCACCAAACTGTTGCTACTCAGGGGCTTCTTCTGCAACTTCCTCGGTTTCCGCGGACGGAACGTTATCTAAGCGAGTGCGAACATAGATTCAATATTCTTGTAATAGAAAGAAATAGTACACCATACAAGGGAAAATATGTGCAATACAAAATAGTGCTGGCTTCTACGGTTGCATGAGAGAAAGAAATGTCGAGGTCGAAATAACGATTGAGAAGTTATTGCGTCTACATTATACGAATATGAAATAGAACATTTAATTCCACATACTCGCATTACTCAACATTTATTGGATGCAATTAAAGCTATCACCTAGTTTTAATTAGTTTGCTACGGTAACAACTTTCAGTTAGATAAATAATTCAAATAACATTAGCGATGATAAGCGAGACGAAATAACGATGCAAGACGAAAATCACCATGCACGAAGCAGCACGGCAGCACGTCCACAGTACGCGCACAACACGCGGACGGCGCACGGGCCGATATTACATGCAAGAACTAATTAATAGGTAACATGATTAAACTAAACAATTATTTAATAAGGATAGTTTAGTTAAGATTAACTATGCTGATGTTGATTTATAAATGCGCAATTCGAAATCATAAATTAGATTTAAAATAAAACGTCGATCTATTAACCTCTGATCAAACAAATGTTTGAATAAATTAGATAAAATATGCAACAACGGAAAACATTAGTTCTAACATGTAGGAAATTTTAATATGAATCTAATGCAACTTGAACGGAGCGAATAAGATTTAAAACGCAAAATTTATCATAGTTTTAATTTAAACTAAATTTCCACGTACGGATTAAAAAGAAATCGGGACTGATTTGCAAAAAGACCATCTTCTTCCTCCTCTCCCTTCTCCTTCCTCTCAACTATGGGAGGGAGAGGGGAGAGGATGGGATGCGCAGAGGGAGAGCTGAGCCGCTGGCTGCACGGTGTGCGGGCGGGCGCGGCCGCCGCCGCCGAGAAAAAGGGCGCGTCGCCGAGGGGAAACGGAGGGGGGAGGGGCGCCGCCTCCAGGGAAGGTGAGGGGAGGGAGAGGGAGGCCCTGCACGGACGGGAAAACCGAGAAATGAAGAAACCCTAGGTACAACAATGGTGGAGGCTCACCGGAAAAGACAACCCTCGCTGTAGCCGAGCAAAAAATCGTCGATTGGTGATGAACCATCGGTTGGATTGTGGCGGAACTGCCCGAATTATTCCGACTTAAGTGCCTAAGCCCTGCCTTAGAGGCTAGACCACACTTAAATGGGAATAACCCGTCAATCCCTCGGATCTAGTCCGACACGGCCACTGACAGGATCAAGTACCACAAGCTCACTCGATGGTGAGTCACAGAGCAAATACAATAAAGCATAAAACCATACATGTCAGAGTATTAAGTTATTACATCACCATCATCATCATCGGAGTTTTTGCAAAAGTAACCATCATTGTTTGAAGTGCAGCGGAATAAAACTAACGGTAAATAAAACAGAGAGATGGGGAAGCCTGTCCCATCACTCCTCATGCTCCTCCTCAGCCGAGGCAGGGTCCCACTCGACAGTCCAACCCGGTGGCAGGGTGGTCGGCCAAGTTATCCCAGCAACCATCTCCTCCAGAGAACCTGTAAAAAATTATGCCACAAGCAAGGCTGAGTATACTAATACTCAGCTAGACTTACCCGGTGTGAGGAGTCTACTCCTCTACCTCTAGACATGCAGCTGTTTGGCTGTGGGGTTTGGTTGCCAAAAGCACTAGCTGAGTTTCTAAATCGAGATTTTAACTTAATCAAAGTTAAGTGTGACTCTCTTAAGGCTAAAAGTGAACTATCTACTCATACATGGTAGCAAGCATTATTAACAATCAACATCTTTTCTCAACTCATCATACTTCCACTTATTACTCAATGCAGTACAATGGATCAAGCAGTCTCATTAGCTGCGAGAAGCAGACGATTCGAATCGAGTTTTTATCCTTGCAAGGTAAACCTAAACACACGACATGTAGGGGCACTCCGTCCCCACACACATCAACCGTCCCCATCGATTCCCCGTCAGCAGATCAGGGCTCACCGCCTTGGCGTACAATGCCTCACTGACCCCGACTGGCCATCGTGCAGTGACCGCACTTGTACCCACCATAACCGGAATGGGAGACCTCGTCTCAGGACGCGTGAGGGGATATGTCCACTGCCGGGTTCACTCAGGTACTAGGCTTACCGATTTACCATATTTCTCGGCATGTGCTCAGTACGTTCAAACGCTTGACACAGGTATCCGCACGTTAATCCTTATTCCATTTTCCATCTCGTAAACAACCAATCCCCATGGATTGTTGTCCACCAACTAGTATCATGATAGTGTGAAAGTGGGTACAATCAATTTCCTGATCTCGCGCGAGTGCTAGAAAAATCACTCGTCTTCTACCGAGATCCTATTTAATTAAAGCAACTACTCGACCTGTCATACTAGTATTCATTTCAACAGGATTCCTGAGATCATGCAACTAGGGTTTCAAACAATTCCTACACCTAAGTGCACAATCAATCCTACAATCATTAAGTGAAGTAAAATAGCATAAATAACAGGTTATGCATAAAACCGGGGCTTGCCTTCCAAAGCAGTGGCAGGCAGGTCCTCTGGTGCTGGCTCTGGTGCTGGATCTGGGGCTACCTCCTGAGCAGCTCCTTGCTCCGGCACGAGGATGTACTCTCCGTCAGCAAGATTACAGTCTATCGAAATGCAATGAACATGTATGTCATGATTATACACGATTTAATAACATTATGCAAAAGAAACGAAGTCAAGAAGTAACTTAGGGTTTTCTTAGTTATGCGGGGCTTCTAGTGGTACATAGATAGACTTATTACTCTTTGGACTTAGGTTTTCCTTTAGGACAACATATTGGTTTGGTATTGCTTTGATATATTTTTGTGGACAGCAAATAAAGTTTTTAGTGACAACCTTTATTCATATCTTTTATTTCTCTTCCCTTAATTTCCATTTAGGTTTTCTAGGGTAGGTTTGAACTACAACAGGGTTTTAATAATTTCCAAAAATTCTGTAAAAATTACAGTGGGTTGTCACTGGCTATTTTAGCTTGTTTTAAGAATTAGAGGCTTAAGGTATAAAAGTTAGGCCTTAAACAAAAATAACAAGAGTTAGGCAAAAAGGGGCACTTTACACTACACCTCCTAGTTAGGGGTAGGCTCTGTCCTAAAGGTTATTTTTGTTGGCATCCTCTGGTAATGATAGGTCTTTGTGCTAAAAATCACAGGAAACTAAGGGGTGGTTAATTAGCTATGATTTTCCCAAGTTTAATGTCAAAAAGGCACTTTCTACTACCTTATTATTTGAAAAATGTCAAACAGCAGATTTCATATTTTTCTTAGGTTCTTTCTAATAAAACAATAGTTATCCCAAGGGTGGGGGTGTTTTCACCTTGGGGTTATTTTTGTGGAGTTTTTCTAAGTTATCCTTGTTTTAATAAAATAAAAGATATCCTACTTAATTTGTACTAAATCAGGGTATGATATATTTTTCCAGTGAACTACATTGAATAAATACCTCAACAAAAATAGGGGTGCTCTCTGGTTCATTTATTAAGTTGTATTTTCTATTTTCCTCATCTTTAAGCATATTTTAGGATAAAGGGGTAAAACTAACTTAAATGTAATGGACAGAGGGGTTTAACATTTTTAAACAGGTTAGTAGGTGAATATAAACTTCTCCAAATTTTCCTAACCTTAGTCAAATAGCCTAACTATTTTTCTTACTATTATTTAGCTTTTGGCCAAAGTTAACATTAAATCAGAACTTTTAAGTTTTCCACAGCACCAAGGGGTTTTATATTTTTCCTAAATAGGTTACATGATTTAGAGTCTGGCAAAATTGGTTTGACCAAAATTGGATAAACCAAACAGAGGTTATGGGTTTTTAAAGTTTCTGTTTGAATTTAAATTAGGTTTTAATTAAGTTTTCCTGGAAAAACAGTTTGCGCCGAGGCCCCTGGGTTTAAAACAATTCAAACCTCGCAGATCTACCCTTAAGGCACTATTCACTTGAGTCTCTGACCTTTCACTTAACCCCCTGGGTTTCTCTCCCTCTCACCCGCAGTCCCTCCCTCAACTGAAACAGTAGCCGCGGGAAAGAAAAGGGTGGCGCGGCTTACCGGCGGCGAGGGAGGTCCGGCGAAGTGTAGGGTTGGCTCGGGGAGGGTCTGGCGATCACGTCGAGGTACGGCGCGTCGTCGGGGATGGCCGGAATCGCCCGGTCCACGTGAGCAGGCGGGCGAGCTCGACGGCGGCGTGTGCTCCGGCCTACCCACGGCGGCATAGTTCAATCCAAGGGCATAGGGAGCTTCGTGGAGGTCTAAGGAGTCTAACCGTGCAAGGAATCGAAGAGAGGCGCACGGTGTACCTCGGTCCACGGTTGCCGGCGGTCGGTTGAAGTCCGGTGACCTTGGGCCGGCCTCTCCGGTGAAGCAGAGCCCGATTCCTCGCTCGGGGAGCTTCACGGAGACGTGCACAGTCTTCTCCGAGGGCTGGACGGGGTTGGGAATGGCTGGGCTGGCCGGTCTACGGTGGCAGGGGCTCGGGTGGCCGCGGGCACGTCGTGTATGGGCAAACGGCGGCGAACTGAGCTCCGGTGAGGCTTGAGCGCGTGCGGAGGGGTACGGCCAAGGCTCCTGGGCGTTTTATAGTCGCGGACGCGGACCAGGGCACTGGCTTGGCTTGGGCGCGGCGCGGGCGCGCGCGCGGGCGTGCTCTGGCGCGGCAGACGGCGTCGAACACGTGGCGGTTTGTTTCTTCCAGTGTTCAAATGTCGCCAGAGGTCGCAAACGTGCGAATCTTTGCAAAAGTCCGGCGCAGACCTCTTCCTGGCACCTAGGGCTGCCACTCAACTGTGAGACGCTGGGGCAGATACGGCCTAGGGAGGGAGATCTTCGGATGCCAAAACAGGTGTGTCATACTGAGCATATCACGACAAAAGCCATGCCATGGCATGTCAAACGTCCGAGTCTCGAGCTCAACTTTTTCCAGTGGGTGCCCTAAGTGGTATTGCACATTTTTGGTATAGAACCCAAGTGGTTTTGGCGCCATTTTTAAAGTGAACACGGTTGATCTTTGATTGAGGGCTAAAATGGGACTTAGAGGGAATTAGAGAGCTCTAGCTCTCTCTCCACTTGGAGATTTGAAATGGGGTTTCCCTAGGGGCCTTTTTGTAATATTTCCCTCTCCTAATTGATGGTTATAATGTTGCTTAGGGTTTGGGTAAAGATTACCCATGTTTTGCACATTTGCTCACTCTCTTCCCCCCCTTATCCATGGTTTTGGGAGTTAGGGTTTAAGAGAGACCTAGGGTTCCTTCCCCCTCTCCCAAGGTGATAGTTGCACACAATTAGGGTAATGCCTTTGGTCATTCCCAACTCTTGGTAAAAACTTAGTTTCCAAAGCCCCTTATACTTTTGCTCCTTAAGTTCTTCCACATGTGATCATAGTCTTGAGTGCCAAGGTGTGCTCCAGCCATGGCAACACCTGGGGTGTTACAGCCCTCCCCCCTTAAAGGAAATCTCGTCCCGAGATTTTAGGTAGAGTCCCTTGGAGGGTGCTGGAAGGTGCGTTGGTGCTACTCTTTCTTTATACTCAAGTTTCTCTTGTTAACTGCTCTTCGAATGTCATTCTCTTTGCAACTTCAGAAGGAAGCCCTTCTTAAGTTAAATTCACAACTTAGACTATCCTTGTTATCTAAGTTTTTCTTATAATTGGATTCAAAGGGCAGGTGGGGGTGGGGTTCTGGGGTTACATACCGACTCCTTTGGGTAGAAAGTCGGGGAAGCGAGAGCGTAGAAAATCCTCAGTCTCCCATGTAGCTTCTTCTGCTGAATGGTGACTCCACTGAACCTTATACATTCTGACCGACCTTGCCCGAGTTGATCTCTCCTTTTGATCTAACACCTTGACGGGGTACTCTTGGTAGGACAAGTCTGGTTCTATCTCAATGTCTGGTTCTGGCAGTACTTCAGTGGGTAGACGAACACATTTGCGCAACTGAGACACATGGAACACATTATGCACTGCTGACATGTGAGGTGGCAATTCCACTTGATAGGCTACGGGTCCACAACTTGCCTTGATCTCATAGGGTCCAATGTAGCGAGGGGCTAACTTGCCCTTGATCCCGAATCTCTGAACACCCTTGGTGGGTGATACCTTCAGGTAGACATGATCTCCCACCTCAAACTGTAGAGGCTTCCGCCTCTTATCATGATAGCTCCTTTGCCTAGCCTGAGCAGCTTCCAAGTTCTTGGTAATGACCTTGACTTTTGCCTCTGTCTCGAGTACTAAGTCTGGCCCATAAATTTCCCTTTCTCCTGCTTGAGACCAATTCAGTGGGGTCCTACACCTTCTCCCATACAAAGCCTCAAAAGGTGCCATCTTCAGACTGGATTGATAGCTGTTATTGTACGAAAACTCTGCCAAAGACAGACACTTGTCCCAATCCTTCCCGTAATGTAGTGCACATGCTCGCAAGATATCTTCCAAAATCTGATTCACCCTTTCGGTCTGGCCATCTGTTTGTGGGTGGTATGCTGAGCTTCGGATGACATGGGTCCCAAGCGATTCTTGCAGTTTTTCCCAAAAGCGTGCCACAAACAGTGCTCCTCTGTCAGATATAATGGTTTTGGGAATACCATGCAATCTCACTATCTGATCAACATAAATTTCAGCATACTTCTCGGTCTTGTGGGTGGTGTGTACTGGCAAGAAATGAGCCGTCTTGGTCAATCTGTCCACGATAACCCAAATAGAATCATGGTGCCTAGAGGTATTGGGTAAGCCCGCTATAAAGTCCATGCAAATGTCCTCCCATTTCCAAGATGGTATGGGAAGGGGTTGCAGAGGGCTTGCTGCCTTCAAGTGACTAGCCTTTATCCTCTGACAAGTATCACACTCGGATATGTACTTGGCAATTTCCCTTTTCATTCTAGTCCACCAATATAGAGATCTGAGATCATGATACATCTTGTTGCTACCAGGGTGCATGGAGAATTTGGAAAGGTGAGCTTCGTCCAGTATCTTCTTTCTAAGCTCAGGGTCCTTAGGAACAACCAATCGATCTCCAAACCACAGGATTCCCTTGCTGTCTTGTCTGAAACACTTGTATTTCTCTGCCTTTTGCTTGATCATATCCTTGATAACCTGAACACCCTTATCCTCAATCTGTGCCCTTATGATCTGCTCTTGCAACGTGGGTTCTACCGAGATATAGCTTAGGTCACCTGAAGAAACAACTTCCAGGTTTAATCTGCACAACTCATCACACAGGGTGGTAACTCCCACATCCATGCTCATGCAATAGCACTGGGCCTTTCTGCTTAAGGCATCTGCCACAACATTGGCCTTACCAGGGTGGTAATGCACCTCCAGATCATAGTCCTTGATCAACTCTAACCATCTCCTTTGCCTCATGTTCAGATCTGCCTGAGTGAAGATGTATTTGAGGCTCTTGTGATCAGTGTAGATGTTACAGTGAGCTCCCATCAGGTAGTGTCTCCAAATCTTCAGAGCATGAACTACAGCTGCCAACTCTAGATCATGTGTAGGGTAGTTCTGCTCATGGGGCCTGAGTGCCCGAGAAGCATAGGCAATCACTCTGTTCTCTTGCATCAAGACACATCCCAAACCAGTACCAGAAGCATCACAATAAACTTCAAATGGCTTGGTATTTTCAGGTTGAGCTAACACCGGGGCTGTTGTCAAATGCTGTCTCAAGGTATGAAAGGCATCTTCACACTTTTGGCTCCACTCAAATTTGACTCCCTTCTTCAACAGTTCAGTCATTGGTTTGGCAATTCTGGAGAAATCCGGAATAAATCGTTGATAATATCCTGCCAATCCCAGAAAACTCCGAATTTGCTTCACTGTAGTCGGGGGTTTCCAATCCATTACCTCTTGTACCTTTTCAGGATCAACTGATACCCCATCCTGAGAAATTGTATGACCCAAGAATTTGATCTCCTTCAGCCAGAACTCACATTTAGACAACTTAGCGTAAAGATGATGATCGCGCAGTCGCTGAAGCACAATGTGCAGGTGCTCAGTATGTTCGTCCTCATTCTTGGAATAGACCAGAATATCATCAATGAAAACGACCACGAACTTATCCAATTCTGGCATAAACACTGAGTTCATCAGGTACATAAAATAAGCCGGGGCATTGGTCAGCCCAAAAGACATCACCAGAAACTCATACAGTCCATATCTGGTAGAGAAAGCCGTCTTGGGAATATCGCTGGCACGGATCTTGATCTGATGGTATCCCGAGCGAAGGTCTATCTTGGAGAATACCTTGGCTCCAACCAACTGATCAAACAGAACATCAATGCGAGGCAACGGGTATTTGTTCTTTATAGTCACCGCATTGAGAGGGCGGTAGTCAACACACATCCTCAAACTCTCGTCCTTTTTCTTTACAAATAAAGCTGGACATCCCCATGGTGAAGTGCTTGGACGAATAAACCCCTTGTCCAACAACTCTTGCAATTGCTTCTTCAGTTCTGCCAATTCCGCGGGAGGCATCCTATAAGGTCTCTTAGAGATAGGAGCAGTCCCGGGTTGCAACTCAATTGCGAACTCAATATCTCGGTCAGGTGGCATCCCTGGCAATTCCTCCGGAAAAACATCCGGGTAGTCACGGACCACTGGGATCTTTTCCACTGGGGATTCTATCATAACAAAGGCACAAGATCGGGTACAACCCTGGTCAGGCAAATACAGTGTGGTCTCACCACAAGTTGGTGAGTGCACCTGAAAGTCGCCTAGAGGGGGGGTGAATAGGGCGAAACTGAAATTTACAAATATAAACCCAACTACAAACCGGGTTAGCGTTAGAAATATAAATGAGTCCGCGAGAGAGGGCGCAAAACAAATCGCAAGCGAATAATGAAGTGTGTGACACGCGGATTTGTTTTACCGAGGTTCGGTTCTTTCAAACCTACTCCCCGTTGAGGAGGCCACAAAGGCCGGGTCTCTTTCAACCCTTCCCTCTCTCAAACGGTCCCTCGGACCGAGTGAGCTTCTCTTCTCAAATCAAAGCCGGGAACAAAACTTCCCCGCAAGGGCCACCACACAATTGGTGCCTCTTGCCTTGATTACAATGGAGTTTTGATCACAAGAACAAGTGAGAAAGAAAAGAAGCAATCCAAGCGCAAGAGCTCAAATGAACACGGCAAATCACTCTCACTAGTCACTAGGGTTTTGTGTGGAATTGGAGAGGATTTGATCTCTTTGAATGTGTCTAGAATTGAATGCCTAGCTCTTGTAAGTGGTTGAGAAGTGGGAAAACTTGGATGCAATGAATGGTGGGGTGGTTGGGGTATTTATAGCCCCAACCACCAAAAGTGGCCGTTGGAAGGCTCTCTGTTCGATGGCGCACCGGACAATCCGGTGCACACCGGACAGTCTGGTGCCCCCTGCCACGTCATCACTGCCGTTGGATTCTAACCGTTGGAGCTTCTGACATGTGGGCCCGCCTGGGTGTCCGGTGCACACCGGACAGGTACTGTTTGCTGTCCGGTGTGCCAGCATGGGCGACTCTGACTCCTGCGCGCGCAGAGCGCGCATTAAATGCGCGGCAGAGAGCCGTTGGCGCGGAGATGACCGTTGCTCCGGAGTCGCACCGGACAGTCCGGTGAATTATAGTGGACGAGCCGTTGGCTTTTCCCGAAGCTGGCGAGTTCCTGAGGCCGACCTCCCTTGGCGCACCGGACACTGTCCGGTGTACACCGGACAGTCCGGTGAATTATAGCCGAGTCGCCTCTGAGAATTCCCGAAGGTGGCGAGTTTGAGCATGAGTCTCCCTGGTGCACCGGACATGTCCGGTGGCGCACCGGACAGTCCGGTGCGCCAGATCAGGGGTGCCTTCGGTTGCCCCTTTTGCTCCTTTGTTGAATCCAAAACTTGGTCTTTTTATTGGCTGAGTGTGAACCTTTAACACCTGTATAATCTATACACTTGGGCAAACTAGTTAGTCCGATTATTTGTGTTGGGCAACTCAACCACCAAAATTAATTGGAAACTAGGTGTAAGCCTAATTCCCTTTCAATCTCCCCCTTTTTGGTGATTGATGCCAACACAAACCAAAGCAAATATAGAAGTGCATAATTGAACTAGTTTGCATAATGTAAGTGTAAAGGTTGCTTGGAATTGAGCCAATAAAACTACTTACAAGATATGCATGGAATGTTTCTTTCTTATTTAACATTTTGGACCACGTTTGCACCACATGTTTTGTTTTTGCAAATCCTTTTATAACTCCATTTCAAAGATCTTTTGCAAATAGTCAAAGGTGAATGAATAAGAGTTTGCAAAGCATTTTCAAAATTTGAAATTTTCTCCCCTTGTTTCAAATGCTTTTCCTTTGACTAACAAAACTCCCCCTAAAGAAGATCCACCTCTTAGTGTTCAAGAGGGTTTTGATATATCATTTTTGAAATACTACTTTTTCCCCCTTTTGAACACAATAGGAAAACCAATTGATAAATACTTAACACTAAGTCTTTTTGAAAATGGTGGTGGTGCGGTCCTTTTGCTTTGGGCTCATATTCTCTCCCCCTTTGGCATGAATCGCCAAAAACGGAATTATTAGAGCCCTCGAAGTACTATCTTCCCCCTTTGGTCATAAGTAAATGAGTTAAGATTATACCAAAGACGAAGTCCGGTCCTTTTGCTTGGGGCTTTTATTCTTTCCCCCAAGGACAAGGTTCTTTTCTTGGAGCGATGGCGAAGGATGAGTTACGGAGTGGAAGCCTTTGTCTTTCGCCGAAGACTCCAATTTCCTTTCAATATACCTATGACTTGGTTTTGAAATAGACTTGAAAACACATTAGTCATAGCATATGAAAGAGATATGATCAAAGGTACATTTATGAGCTATGTGTGCAAGCTAGCAAAAGAAATTTCTAGAGTCAAGAATATTGAGCTCATGCCTAAGTCTGGTAAAAGATTGTTCATCAAGTGGCTTGGTAAAGATATCGGCTAATTGATCTTTAGTATTAATGTAAGAAATCTCGATATCTCCCTTTTGTTGGTGATCCCTAAGAAAATGATACCGAATGGCTATGTGCTTAGTGCGGCTGTGCTCGACGGGATTGTCGGCCATTTTGATTGCACTCTCATTATCACATAGCAAAGGGACTTTGGTTAATTTGTAACCATAGTCCCGCAGGGTTTGCCTCATCCAAAGCAATTGCGCGCAACAATGGCCTGCGGCAATGTACTCGGCTTCGGCGGTGGAAAGAGCGACCGAATTTTGTTTCTTGGAAGCCCATGACACCAAGGATCTTCCCAAGAACTGGCAAGTCCCCGATGTGCTCTTCCTGTTAATCTTACACCCCGCCCAATCGGCATCCGAATAACCAAGTAAATCAAATGTGGATCCCCGAGGGTACCAAAGCCCAAACTTAGGAGTATAAGCCAAATATCTCAAGATTCGTTTTACGGCCGTAAGGTGAGATTCCTTAGGGTCGGATTGGAATCTTGCACACATGCAAACGGAAAGCATAATGTCCGGTCGAGATGCACATAAATAAAGCAATGAACCAATCATCGACCGGTATACCTTTTGATCCACGGACTTACCTCCTGTGTCGAGGTCGAGATGCCCATTTGTTCCCATGGGTGTTTTGATGGGCTTGGCATCCTTCATCCCAAACTTGCTTAGGATGTCTTGAGTGTACTTCGTTTGGCTGATGAAGGTGCCTTCTTGGAGTTGCTTTACTTGGAATCCTAAGAAATACTTCAACTCCCCATCATAGACATCTCGAATTTCTGTGTCATAATCCTACTAAACTCTTCACATGTAGACTCGTTAGTAGACCCAAATATAATATCATCAACATAAATTTGGCATACAAACACGTCATTTTCAAGAGTTTTAGTAAAGAGTGTAGGATCGGCCTTTCCGACTTTGAATCCATTTGCAATAAGAAAATCTCTAAGGCATTCATACCATGCTCTTGGGGCTTGCTTGAGCCCATAAAGCGCCTTAGAGAGCCTATAGACATGGTTAGGGTACTCACTGTCTTCAAAGCCGGGAGGTTGCTCAACATAGACCTCTTCCTTGATTGGTCCGTTGAGGAAGGCACTTTTCACGTCCATTTGATAAAGCTTAAAGCCATGGTAAGTAGCATAGGCTAATAATATGCGAATTGACTCAAGCCTAGCTACGGGTGCATAGGTTTCACCGAAATCCAAACCTTCGACTTGGGAGTATCCCTTGGCCACAAGTCGTGCTTTGTTCCTTGTCACCACACCATGCTCATCTTGCTTGTTGCGGAAGACCCATTTGGTTCCTACAACATTTTGGTTAGGACGTGGAACTAAATGCCATACCTCATTTCTAGTGAAGTTGTTGAGCTCCTCTTGCATAGCCACCACCCAATCCGAATCTTGGAGAGCTTCCTCTACCCTGTGTGGCTCAATAGAGGAAACAAAAGAGTAATGTTCACAATAATGAGCAACCCGAGATCTAGTAGTTACCCCCTTATGAATGTCGCCGAGGATAGTGTCGACGGGGTGATCTCGTTGGATTGCTTGGTGGACTCTTGGGTGTGGCGGCCTTTGCTCTTCATCCTCCTTGTCTTGATCATTTGCATCTCCCCCTTGATCATTGCCGTCATCTTGAGGTGGCTCATTTACTTGATCTTCTACTTCATCAACTTGAGCTTCATTCTCATTTTGAGTTGGTGGAGATGTTAGCGTGGAGGAGGATGGTTGATCTTGTGCATGTGGAGGCTCTTCGGATTCCTAGGACACACATCCCCAATGGACATGTTCCTTAGCGCTATGCACGGAGCCTGTTCTTCACCTATCTCATCAAGATCAACTTGCTCTACTTGAGAGCCGTTAGTTTCATCAAACACAACGTCACATGAGACTTCAACTAGTCCAGTGGACTTGTTAAAGACCCTATATGCCCTTGTGTTTGAGTCATAACCAAGTAAAAAGCCTTCTACAGTTTTAGGAGCAAATTTAGATTTTCTACCTCTTTTAACAAGAATAAAGCATTTGCTACCAAAAACTCTAAAGTATGAAATGTTGGGCTTTTTACCGGTTAGGAGTTCATAGGATGTCTTCTTGAGGATTCGGTGAAGATATAACCGATTGATGGCGTAGCAGGCGGTGTTGACCGCTTCGGCCCAAAACCGGTCCGGTGTCTTGTACTCATCAAGCATGGTTCTTGCCATGTCCAAAAGAGTTCGATTCTTCCTCTCCACTACACCATTTTGTTGAGGTGTGTAGGGAGAAGAGAACTCATGCTTGATGCCCTCCTCCTCAAGGAAGCCTTCAATTTGAGAGTTCTTGAACTCCGTCCCGTTGTCGCTTCTTATTTTCTTGATCCTTAAGCCGAACTCATTTTGAGCCCGTCTCAAGAATCCTTTTAAAGTCTCTTGGGTTTGAGATTTTTCCTGTAAAAAGAATACCCAAGTGAAGCGAGAATAATCATCCACTATTACAAGACAATACTTACTCCCGTCGATGCTTATGTAAGCAATCGGGCCGAATAGATCCATGTGGAGTAGCTCAAGCGGCCTGTCGGTCGTCATGATGTTCTTGTGTGGATGATGGACTCCAACTTGCTTCCCCGCCTGGCATGCGCTACAAATCCTGTCTTTCTCAAAATGAACATTTGTTAATCCTAAAATGTGCTCTCCCTTTAGAAGCTTATGAAGATTCTTCATCCCAACATGGGCTAGTCGGCGGTGCCAGAGCCAACCCATGTTAGTCTTAGCAATTAAGCATGTGTCGAGCTCAGCTCTATCAAAATCTACTAAGTATAGCTGACCCTCTAACACACCCTTAAATGCTATTGAATCATCACTTCTTCTAAAGACAGTGACACCTACATCAGTAAAAAGACAGTTGTAGCCCATTTGACATAATTAGGAAACAGAAAGCAAGTTGTAATCTAAAGAATCTACAAGAAAAACATTGGAAATAGAATGGTCAGGAGATATAGCAATTTTACCCAATCCTTTGACCAAACCTTGATTTCCATCCCCGAATGTGATAGCTCGTTGGGGATCTTGGTTTTTCTCATATGAGGAGAACATCCTTTTCTCCCCGGTCATGTGGTTTGTGCACCCGCTGTCGAGTATCCAACTTGAGCCCCCGGATGCATAAACCTACAAAACAAATTTAGTTCTTGACTTTAGGTACCCAAACTGTTTTGGGTCCTTTGGCATTAGAAACAAGAACTTTGGGTACCCAAACACAAGTCTTTGATCCCTTGTGTTTGCCCCCAACAAATTTGGCAACTACCTTGCCAGATTTGCTTGTGAGCACATAAGAAGCATCAAAAGTTTTAAATGAAATAGCATGATCATCTGATGCAATAGGAGTTTTCTTTCTAGGCAACTTGGCACGGGTTGGTTGCCTAGAGCTAGATGTCTCACCCTTATACATAAAAGCATGATTAGGGCCAGAGTGAGACTTCCTAGAATGAATTTTCCTAATTTTGTCCTCGGGATAACCGGCAGGGTATAAAATGTAACCCTCGTTATCCTGAGGCATGGGAGCCTTGCCCTTAACAAAATTTGACAATCTTTTAGGAGGGGCACTAAGTTTGACATTGTCTCCCCTTTGGAAGCCAATGCCATCCTTAATGCCAGGGCGTCTCCCATTATAAAGCATGCTACGAGCAAATTTAAATTTCTCATTCTCTAGGTTGTGCTCGGCAATTTTAGCATCTAGTTTTGCTATATGATCATTTTGTTGTTTGATTAATGCCATATGATCATGAATAGCATCAATATCAACATTTCTACATCTAGTACAAATAGTGACATGCTCAATGGTAGATGTAGATGGTTTGCAAGAATTAAGTTCAACAATCTTAGCACGAAGTATATCATTTTTATCTTTAAGATTGGCAATTGTAACTTTGCAAACATCAAAATCTTTGGCCTTAGCAATCAAATTTTCATTCTCTAATCTAAGGCTAGCAATAGAAATGTTTAATTCTTCAATCCTAGCAAGCAAATCATCATCATTATCTCTAGGATTGGGAATTGAAACATTGCAAACATGAGAATCAACCTTAGCATTTAAACTAGCATTTTCATTCCTAAGGTTGTCAATCATCTCACGACAAGTGCTTAGCTCACTAGATAATTTTTCACATTTTTCTACTTCTAGAGCATAAGCCTTTTTAACCTTAACATGTTTCTTGTTTTCTTTAATTAGACAATCCTCTTGGGAGTCCAAAAGGTCATCCTTTTCATGAATAGCACTAACCAATTCATTCAATTTTTCCTTTTGGGCTATGTTAAGGTTGGCAAAAAGGGAACGCAAATTATCTTCCTCATCACTAGCATTATTATCACTAGAAGACTCATATTTAGTGGAGGAGTTAGATTTAACCTTCTTCTTTTTGCCGTCCTTTGCCATGAGGCACTTGTGGCCGACGTTGGGGAAGAGGGGTCCCTTGGTGACGGCGATGTTGGCGGCATCCTCGTCGTCGGAGGAATCGCTTGAGCTTTCGTCGGAGTCCCACTCCCGACAAACATGAGCATCACCGCCCCTCTTCTTGTAGTACCTTTTCTTTTCTCTCCTCTTGCCCTTCTTGTCGTTATCCCTGTCACTGTCACTTGATAATGGACATTTAGCGATAAAGTGACCGGGCTTACCACACTTGTAGCAAACCTTCTTGGAACGGGATTTGTAATCCTTCCCCTTCCGTTGCTTGAGGATTTGGCGAAAGCTTTTGATGATTAAAGCCATCTCCTCATTGTCGAGCTTGGAGGCGTCAATTGGTTGTCTACTTGGTGTAGACTCTTCCTTCTTGTCCTCCGTTGCCTTGAAGGCTACCGGTTGCGCCTCGGATGTGGATGGTTCGTCAAGCTCGTTGATTTTCTTTGAACCTTTAATCATGCATTCAAAGCTCACAAAATTCCCGATAACTTCCTCGGGGGTCATTTTAGTATATCTAGGATTACCACGAATTAATTGAACTTGAGTGGGGTTAAGGAAAATGAGAGATCTTAGAATAACCTTAACCACCTCGTGGTCGTCCCACTTTACGCTCCCGAGGTTGCGCACTTGGTTTACCAAGGTTTTGAGCCGGTTGTACATGTCTTGTGGCTCTTCCCCTTGGCGAAGACGAAAACGACCGAGCTCCCCCTCGATCGTTTCCCGTTTGGTGATCTTGGTGAGTTCATCACCCTCGTGCGCCGTCTTGAGTAGGTCCCAAATTTCCTTCGCATTTTTCAACCCTTGCACTTTGTTGTATTCCTCCTTGCTTAGAGAGGCGAGGAGAATGGTTGTAGCTTGAGAGTTGAAATGCTCGATTTGGGACACCTCATCCTCATCATAGTTCTCATCCCCTACGGACGGTACCTGCGCACCAAACTCAACAACATCCCATATGCTTTTGTGGAGCGAGGTTAGATGAAATCGCATTAAATCGCTCCACCTAGCGTAATCTTCACCATCAAAAGTTGGTGGTTTGCCTAATGGGACGGAAAGTAAAGGTGTATGTTTGGAAATGCGAGGGTAGCGTAGGGGGATCTTACTATACTTCTTGCGCTCTTGGCGCTTAGAAGTGACGGATGGCGCATCGGAGTCGGAGGTCGATGTTGATGAAGTGTCGGTCTCGTAGTAGACCACCTTCCTCATCCTCTTGTGCTTGTCGCCTTTCCGATGCGGCTTGTGGGAAGAAGATTTTTCCTTCTTCTCTTTGTGGTGAGAAGAGGAAGACCTTTTCTCCTTCCGTTTGGAGGAGTCCTTCTTTTTCTCCTTCCCCTTGGTGCGGGACTCTTCCGATGAAGTGCTCCCGTGGCTTGTAGTGGGCTTTTCGCCGGTCTCCATCTCCTTCTTGGCGTGATCTCCCGACATCACTTCGAGCGGTTAGGCTCTAATGAAGCACCGGGCTCTGATACCAATTGAAAGTCGCCTAGAGGGGGGGGGGTGAATAGGGCGAAACTGAAATTTACAAATATAAACCCAACTACAAACCGGGTTAGCGTTAGAAATATAAATGAGTCCGCGAGAGAGGGCGCAAAACAAATCGCAAGCGAATAATGAAGTGTGTGACACGCGGATTTGTTTTACCGAGGTTCGGTTCTTTCAAACCTACTCCCCGTTGAGGAGGCCACAAAGGCCGGGTCTCTTTCAACCCTTCCCTCTCTCAAACGGTCCCTCGGACCGAGTGAGCTTCTCTTCTCAAATCAAAGTCGGGAACAAAACTTCCCCGCAAGGGCCACCACACAATTGGTGCCTCTTGCCTTGATTACAATGGAGTTTTGATCACAAGAACAAGTGAGAAAGAAAAGAAGCAATCCAAGCGCAAGAGCTCAAATGAACACGGCAAATCACTCTCACTAGTCACTAGGGTTTTGTGTGGAATTGGAGAGGATTTGATCTCTTTGAATGTGTCTAGAATTGAATGCCTAGCTCTTGTAAGTGGTTGAGAAGTGGGAAAACTTGGATGCAATGAATGGTGGGGTGGTTGGGGTATTTATAGCCCCAACCACCAAAAGTGGCCGTTGGAAGGCTCTCTGTTCGATGGCGCACCGGACAGTCCGGTGCACACCGGACAGTCCGGTGCCCCCTGCCACGTCATCACTGCCGTTGGATTCTGACCATTGGAGCTTCTGACATGTGGGCCCGCCTGGGTGTCCGGTGCACACCGGACAGGTACTGTTTGCTGTCCGGTGTGCCAGCATGGGCGACTCTGACTCCTGCGCGCGCAGAGCGCGCATTAAATGCGCGGCAGAGAGCCGTTGGCGCGGAGATGACCGTTGCTCCGGAGTCGCACCGGACAGTCCGGTGCACACCGGACAGTCCGGTGAATTATAGTGGACGAGCCGTTGGCTTTTCCCGAAGCTGGCGAGTTCCTGAGGCCGACCTCCCTTGGCGCACCGGACACTGTCCGGTGTACACCGGACAGTCCGGTGAATTATAGCCGAGTCGCCTCTGAGAATTCCCGAAGGTGGCGAGTTTGAGCCTGAGTCTCCCTGGTGCACCGGACATGTCCGGTGGCGCACCGGACAGTCCGGTGCGCCAGATCAGGGGTGCCTTCGGTTGCCCCTTTTGCTCCTTTGTTGAATCCAAAACTTGGTCTTTTTATTGGCTGAGTGTGAACCTTTAACACCTGTATAATCTATACACTTGGGCAAACTAGTTAGTCCGATTATTTGTGTTGGGCAACTCAACCACCAAAATTAATTGGAAACTAGGTGTAAGCCTAATTCCCTTTCAGCACCTCAATGGCTCTAGCCGCAATATCCATCACAGCCTGATTTCTGGTTAACCAGTCAGTTCCCAATATAATATCCACACTCTCCAAACCCAAAATGAGGAGGTTGGTCTTAATTATCAGACTACCAAACCTTATAGGCACATTCTTGTTAACTTGATAGGTGGCGACCCTGCCCCCTGGGGTTGAAATTGTAATGCCCCCATTGGTGTGGTGAAAGGGCAACTGGCATTTGGCACTAAACCTTGCACTGATAAAACTATGCGAAGCACCGGAATCAAAAAGAATAATAGCAGGAAAATTTAATACTGTAAAGATACCAGTCATGACGGGTGCTCCCTCTGGAATATCTGCCATGGTGGTGAAGTTCAGTCGGCCTTGCCTCACTTGCACCTTCTGCCTCTTGCCTTGGTTCTGGTTAGCATTCTGCCCTTGCCTCTGCTGGTTCCTGGGGCAATTCTTGGCATAATGCCCAGTATTGCCACAAGTGAAACACCTGTTGTCATTGGCCTGGCGGTACTGCTGCTGCTGATTATTCCTCTGAGCTGGGAACTGGTTACGGTTGGGTGCCTGCTGCTGCTGCTGCTGAGGTCGGATTACCCATCGCCCTTGCTGCTGTTGGGGTCCCCTGCCCTGGGTGTCGGACACAATCCGGAAACGCTGTGGCTGAGCTGAGGGTCCTGCCACAGGGGTCTTCCTCTTTTTCTCTGCCTGCCGAGCTGAAATGCAGTCCTCCTGGGAGATGGCCATGTTGACCAACTCATTGTAGCTGTTGGCCCTAACGGTGTTGAGACGATCCCGGAGCTTAGTGCTGAGCCCCCTTCTGAATCTGTCTCGCTTCTTCTCATCTGTATCTGCATGATATCCAGCATACTGGCACAAATCATTGAAGGCCTGGGCATACTGCAACACTGTCCTGTTGCCCTGAGTGAGTGCCAAGAACTCATTAAGCTTCCTGTCCATGATCCCGACTGGTATATGGTGTCCTCTAAAAGCTGCCTTAAACTCCCTCCACTCCACCTCTCGGTCCTCGGGCTGCATAGCAAGAAAGTGATCCCACCAAGTCCTTGCAGGTCCGCGAAGCTGCTGGGTGGCGAACCTGACTTTGGTGACCTCTGAGCAAACTCCATGGAGCAGTGGGAATTTGGATTCCACCACTCGCAGCCATACATCTGCGTCAAGTGGGTCCTCCGCCCTTGTGAACAGTGGAGGCTGGGTGCTGAGGAATTCCTGATAGGTGGCTGCCGCGGGGTGACGTTGGTGGTCTCCACCACCATAATGCTGGGGTGGTGGCTGACGTTGAGCCAGCTGCCTCAGGATCTCATTCTGCTGAGCCATGAGCTCCTGCAGAGTGGGAGGTGGGGGTGGTGGTGGAACGTGCTCATTCTGGCCACGACGCTGCCTCCCAGCCATCTGAAAAACCACATACTTACTTAACACCATAGTTCCAATTTCAAGATTTCATCACGGGAAAAAGTTAAAACAGCATGATAGGCTCTAACTTCAACAAAAGGGAGTTTAAAGAGGCATAAATTTTTCCTTCCAATTTTAAACTGATAAAAGCATCCATCAAACAAGCTCCCAAGAGAGTTTAACACGGTTACATCAAATTGTTCCAAAATGACTCAACTCTACCTAGCCTAGTACCCCAAGGGTGCAAAAGCTAAGCTAGCGGCGAGGAGTCCGACTGTCCAACTTCTAAGCCTACCCTGGACACCTAGTGAGCGAACGAAGCAACACTTGACTCGGGGGAAGGTGGTCTTCCCGAGCCAGCAGTGTCTATACTGGAAGCAGACTCGTCTCCTCCCTCGATGTCAACATCCTCGTCAGCCTCCCCACCATGGATCTCTTGGTGATGCATGTCTAGGTGCTCATTTGCTTCTGCCAGCTGCTGCTGAGTGTTGAGGAGCTGATCCTCTAGGACCTCAATGGTGTTCTCCCGGGTGCCCACTAGCTCCTCCAACTCATGAATCTCATCAGACAGCTGCTCCACTTGCAAATCTTTCTCTACCATTTCTTGAGACAAGTCGACCACAAGCTCCTCTCGGTTATCCAACGTGATCTTGGTGGCCTCCAGCAGTGCCATCAGATGGGACATGGCCTCACCGCGCATCACCTGCATACGGTACAGAGCATTCATGCACCGTACTGTCAAGTGCGCAGTCTGTCCTGGGTAGATGGCCCAGATATCCTTAGCATGCTCCACCCGATCCTTCCACATTGGGTCGTCCTCCTTTTCAGCGGGGAACAAGCCAATGGGATGGGTAGCCAGCTCCAAGGGATGGAACCCGCAGAAGGTAGTCAATCCATGCAGAGCGATCGCCTCGATCGTGTCCTCTGCCCTGTATCCGAAAGACTCTGAGTCCAAGGAGCGCCAGCCTGGCTGCAGGGGATGAGGCTCCAAGGTCATCCTCACCCTACAGCGGGGCACTCGGTGCTTCTCGAACTGCTGCACCGCGTACTGAGGGGGTGTCGTGTATCCAGCCCCCTGAAGTACCTCCCACAAAATGCGGGGAAAACCCTCTCGTGCAAGTCCGTCTGTGTGGGCCAGTGCATTTCCGTCATCGGAGGATCCGTGGGAAGCCATCTGTGTACGGTTAAGCGTAAGTAAAAGAAAAGAATTATAAAAAGAACAAGAAAAATAAAACTCAGCCTTTCTCTAGTTAAGTAAAAAGGCACTAAGGACCTAGCTGGTTGTTATCTTGTTTTTAAGTCCTTACTTAGTTATCCATTGCTTAATTATGAATGCATGCATGCTCGTCCTGAACGACCTCACAACAAGATAGAAGGAATAGGGAGGAACTCCCATCCTGTAAAAGTGGCCTGTAGGGCCTAGTTACGTAGCCACCTAGCTACCCTTCTATTAACCTAAGGCTTCACGTCCTAGGTCTATCCTGCTCGTCCTACTATCTATCAAACTTGTTTCTATCAAGTTTTATTTAGAAAATTGATGGTATTTACATTTTATTGATTCCTCTGTGGTGGTACAAGCTCCGATACCAGCTGTGGCGGAACTGCCCGAATTATTCCGACTTAAGTGCCTAAGCCCTGCCTTAGAGGCTAGACCACACTTAAATGGGAATAACCCGTCAATCCCTCGGATCTAGTCCGACACGGCCACTGACAGGATCAAGTACCACAAGCTCACTCGATGGTGAGTCACAGAGCAAATACAATAAAGCATAAAACCATACATGTCAGAGTATTAAGTTATTACATCACCATCATCATCATCGGAGTTTTTGCAAAAGTAACCATCATTGTTTGAAGTGCAGCGGAATAAAACTAACGGTAAATAAAACAGAGAGATGGGGAAGCCTATCCCATCACTCCTCATGCTCCTCCTCAGCCGAGGCAGGGTCCCACTCGACAGTCCAACCCGGTGGCAGGGTGGTCGGCCAAGTTATCCCAGCAACCATCTCCTCCAGAGAACCTGTAAAAAATTATGCCACAAGCAAGGCTGAGTATACTAATACTCAGCTAGACTTACCCGGTGTGAGGAGTCTACTCCTCTACCTCTAGACATGCAGCTGTTTGGCTGTGGGGTTTGGTTGCCAAAAGCACTAGCTGAGTTTCTAAATCGAGATTTTAACTTAATCAAAGTTAAGTGTGACTCTCTTAAGGCTAAAAGTGAACTATCTACTCATACATGGTAGCAAGCATTATTAACAATCAACATCTTTTCTCAACTCATCATACTTCCACTTATTACTCAATGCAGTACAATGGATCAAGCAGTCTCATTAGCTGCGAGAAGCAGACGATTCGAATCGAGTTTTTATCCTTGCAAGGTAAACCTAAACACACGACATGTAGGGGCACTCCGTCCCCACACACATCAACCGTCCCCATCGATTCCCCGTCAGCAGATCAGGGCTCACCGCCTTGGCGTACAATGCCTCACTGACCCCGACTGGCCATCGTGCAGTGACCGCACTTGTACCCACCATAACCGGAATGGGAGACCTCGTCTCAGGACGCGTGAGGGGATATGTCCACTGCCGGGTTCACTCAGGTACTAGGCTTACCGATTTACCATATTTCTCGGCATGTGCTCAGTACGTTCAAACGCTTGACACAGGTATCCGCACGTTAATCCTTATTCTATTTTCCATCTCGTAAACAACCAATCCCCATGGATTGTTGTCCACCAACTAGTATCATGATAGTGTGAAAGTGGGTACAATCAATTTCCTGATCTCGCGCGAGTGCTAGAAAAATCACTCGTCTTCTACCGAGATCCTATTTAATTAAAGCAACTACTCGACCTGTCATACTAGTATTCATTTCAACAGGATTCCTGAGATCATGCAACTAGGGTTTCAAACAATTCCTACACCTAAGTGCACAATCAATCCTACAATCATTAAGTGAAGTAAAATAGCATAAATAACAGGTTATGCATAAAACCGGGGCTTGCCTTCCAAAGCAGTGGCAGGCAGGTCCTCTGGTGCTGGCTCTGGTGCTGGATCTGGGGCTACCTCCTGAGCAGCTCCTTGCTCCGGCACGAGGATGTACTCTCCGTCAGCAAGATTACAGTCTATCGAAATGCAATGAACATGTATGTCATGATTATACACGATTTAATAACATTATGCAAAAGAAATGAAGTCAAGAAGTAACTTAGGGTTTTCTTAGTTATGCGGGGCTTCTAGTGGTACATAGATAGACTTATTACTCTTTGGACTTAGGTTTTCCTTTAGGACAACATATTGGTTTGGTATTGCTTTGATATATTTTTGTGGACAGCAAATAAAGTTTTTAGGGACAACCTTTATTCATATCTTTTATTTCTCTTCCCTTAATTTCCATTTAGGTTTTCTAGGGTAGGTTTGAACTACAACAGGGTTTTAATAATTTCCAAAAATTCTGTAAAAATTACAGTGGGTTGTCACTGGCTATTTTAGCTTGTTTTAAGAATTAGAGGCTTAAGGTATAAAAGTTAGGCCTTAAACAAAAATAACAAGAGTTAGGCAAAAAGGGGCACTTTACACTACACCTCCTAGTTAGGGGTAGGCTCTGTCCTAAAGGTTATTTTTGTTGGCATCCTCTGGTAATGATAGGTCTTTGTGCTAAAAATCACAGGAAACTAAGGGGTGGTTAATTAGCTATGATTTTCCCAAGTTTAATGTCAAAAAGGCACTTTCTACTACCTTATTATTTGAAAAATGTCAAACAGCAGATTTCATATTTTTCTTAGGTTCTTTCTAATAAAACAATAGTTATCCCAAGGGTGGGGGTGTTTTCACCTTGGGGTTATTTTTGTGGAGTTTTTCTAAGTTATCCTTGTTTTAATAAAATAAAAGATATCCTACTTAATTTTACTAAACCAGGGTATGATATATTTTTCCAGTGAACTACATTGAATAAATACCTCAACAAAAATAGGGGTGCTCTCTGGTTCATTTATTAAGTTGTATTTTCTATTTTCCTCATCTTTAAGCATATTTTAGGATAAAGGGGTAAAACTAACTTAAATGTAATGGACAGAGGGGTTTAACATTTTTAAACAGGTTAGTAGGTGAATATAAACTTCTCCAAATTTTCCTAACCTTAGTCAAATAGCCTAACTATTTTTCTTACTATTATTTAGCTTTTGGCCAAAGTTAACATTAAATCAGAACTTTTAAGTTTTCCACAGCACCAAGGGGTTTTATATTTTTCCTAAATAGGTTACATGATTTAGAGTCTGGCAAAATTGGTTTGACCAAAATTGGATAAACCAAACAGAAGTTATGGGTTTTTAAAGTTTCTGTTTTAATTTAAATTAGGTTTTAATTAAGTTTTCCTGGAAAAACAGTTTGCGCCGAGGCCCCTGGGTTTAAAACAATTCAAACCTCGCAGATCTACCCTTAAGGCACTATTCACTTGAGTCTCTGACCTTTCACTTAACCCCCTGGGTTTCTCTCCCTCTCACCCGCAGTCCCTCCCTCAACTGAAACAGTAGCCGCGGGAAAGAAAAGGGTGGCGCGGCTTACCGGCGGCGAGGGAGGTCCGGCGAAGTGTAGGGTTGGCTCGGGGAGGGTCTGGCGATCACGTCGAGGTACGACGCGTCGTCGGGGATGGCCGGAATCGTCCGGTCCACGTGAGCAGGCGGGCGAGCTCGACGGCGGCGTGTGCTCCGGCCTACCCACGGCGGCATAGTTCAATCCAAGGGCATAGGGAGCTTCGTGGAGGTCTAAGGAGTCTAACCGTGCAAGGAATCGAAGAGAGGCGCACGGTGTACCTCGGTCCACGGTTGCCGGCGGTCGGTTGAAGTCCGGTGACCTTGGGCCGGCCTCTCCGGTGAAGCAGAGCCCGATTCCTCGCTCGGGGAGCTTCACGGAGACGTGCACAGTCTTCTCCGAGGGCTGGACGGGGTTGGGAATGGCTGGGCTGGCCGGTCTATGGTGGCAGGGGCTCGGGTCGCCGCGGGCACGTCGCGTATGGGCAAACGGCGGCGAACTGAGCTCCGGTGAGGCTTGAGCGCGTGCGGAGGGGTACGGCCAAGGCTCCTGGGCGTTTTATAGTCGCGGACGCGGACCAGGGCACTGGCTTGGCTTGGGCGCGGCGCGGGCGCGCGCGCGGGCGTGCTCTGGCGCGGCAGACGGCGTCGAACACGTGGCGGTTTGTTTCTTCCAGTGTTCAAATGTCGCCAGAGGTCGCAAACGTGCGAATCTTTGCAAAAGTCCGGCGCAGACCTCTTCCTGGCACCTAGGGCTGCCACTCAACTGTGAGACGCCGGGGCAGATACGGCCTAGGGAGGGAGATCTTCGGATGCCAAAACAGGTGTGTCATACTGAGCATATCACGACAAAAGCCATGCCATGGCATGTCAAACGTCCGAGTCTCGAGCTCAACTTTTTCCAGTGGGTGCCCTAAGTGGTATTGCACATTTTTGGTATAGAACCCAAGTGGTTTTGGCGCCATTTTTAAAGTGAACACGGTTGATCTTTGATTGAGGGCTAAAATGGGACTTAGAGGGAATTAGAGAGCTCTAGCTCTCTCTCCACTTGGAGATTTGAAATGGGGTTTCCCTAGGGGCCTTTTTGTAATATTTCCCTCTCCTAATTGATGGTTATAATGTTGCTTAGGGTTTGGGTAAAGATTACCCATGTTTTGCACATTTGCTCACTCTCTTCCCCCCCTTATCCATGGTTTTGGGAGTTAGGGTTTAAGAGAGACCTAGGGTTCCTTCCCCCTCTCCCAAGGTGATAGTTGCACACAATTAGGGTAATGCCTTTGGTCATTCCCAACTCTTGGTAAAAACTTAGTTTCCAAAGCCCCTTATACTTTTGCTCCTTAAGTTCTTCCACATGTGATCATAGTCTTGAGTGCCAAGGTGTGCTCCAGCCATGGCAACACCTGGGGTGTTACATGGATCGACGAATTGAAGCCACCGGGACGAAGCTTTCGACGAGACAAACACAGCGGTACCTTCGGATTCCGTCGACGACGCATGGATCGAAAGTAATTGCTCGCGGAGTTGTCGCAGGAGTTGGAACCACCGCCGAACTTCGGCGAGCGATTCCGGGAGTTTCGGATTGAATCTGAGGGTGGGGTTTCGAATTTTGTAAAGGGCTCGATGAGAGGATTCCAGCTATATATATATATATTGTTAGGGTTTGAAGATCTTTTATTTTTTCGTAATTATTCTAATTTTAAAATTGAAAATCATTTTCAAAAAAGGCTGAAATCATTTTTATTATTCGAAAAATATCTCGAAGGCTCCAAAAATTCTATGAAAATTTCTAAACATGATTTGACACCCAATGAACTCAAAAAACATATTTAGTACGTTTGAAAATGTTTTGAAGTATCTCAAATAAATAGATTTTGAATTTCGATAAATAGAAAAAAATATTCAAAAAATACAAAAATTAGGAGAGACTCCTAAATGACATATTTATGTGATTCAAACACTTTTTGTACTTGGAAACACTGTGCGACAACATGAATTTAACAATTATGATACTTCTAGAGCTTCTGCTAATATAGAACCAAAATAACTCTCTACTGATTTGATAAAGGGAGAAAAAAATAAATAAAGCAAAGAGTTACACCTGAATTTTGAGTATAGAACAAAAAAAATTTATACCCAAAATTAAGTGTGTTACACCGTCGCTAGCTACCACCCGTAGTGGGCACGTCGCTGCCAGACGTTGCACGCGAATCGCCGCCGCACGTGAGCACCTAGAAGCAGTCTCGACTCCCGCGTCATCTTCGAGCACGGTCGCCGCATGCGCAGGGGTGGACATAGAGGGGGGCAAAGTGGGCCATGGCCCCCCTCAATTTTTATGACCTTTTATATATCATGTTTATTTACTGTTAAGTATATTTAAAAATAAAGATTTAGATAGGCTAAAACAGTTCTGTCATGGGTCTTCTCGTTAAATTAGTCTAGTTCTATCGACTCTCGTCCTTTTACTTGGTCTAATCCTCACATCTATTTATCTAGTCTTATTCTTTCCGACACCGTCGGAGCCATAGAAGGACCCCCTCAATTTTTTATAACCTCTTATACCTAATATTAACCTATTGTAAAGTATATAAAAATAAGGTTTGGATAGGCTAAAATTGCTCTAAGCAGTTCTCTCAACTTCCATCCTCTTTGGTCTAGTCCTCGCATCTATCCATCGGGTCCCATTTCTTCTTACATCCCGGCCTGCCGGGGCCAATCTGCCCAGGTGCTCCGTTCTTGACACCGCCGCCTCCTTCCTGACACCTGACGTCGCCCAGGCCGGCCCTAAACCACGTCGTGCCTTCATTGGGCCGTGCCGGCCCAAGCTTGGCCCGTATATTTGACTGCATAATATCAAAATATTACAACCACATAAAGTTCATAGCTTACTAAATTAAAGATATTAAACAATCCTATCATCATTTGATCACATAAACTCCAAATATCACAACAATATAAAGTCGATATCTTACTAAATTAAAGAAATTAAATAAATTGAGCTTAATTGGGCAGTGCCGGACCAAGCCCGGCCCATCTATGCAGGCCATGCTGGGGCCCGACGGGCCGGAATTTGAGGCCCGACCCAAGCCCACCTTCGGGTAGTGCTAGCACGGCCCATATTATTTCGTGCCGGGTCGTGCTTTGGGCTCCTTTTTCGAGTCGTGCTCGTGCTGGCCCGAAAAGCCCAACTCATATTCCCAGCAGCTGGAGGATGGAAACGAGCCGAGCCGAGCCGAGCTCGGCTCGTTGCCTGAACGAGCTCGGCTCGGCTCGTCCATTCCACGAGCTGGTGAAAGAGGCTCGGCTCGGCTCGCAAGCCATATTCTTGTACTTATCCTTACATTATTTGAGGAATTAACATTATATAAATTTAAAATATAGAATCATCATTCTACATTATTAGTAAATTAAATTATAACTTGTAATATATTCATCATCAAAAACTAAAAAATAAGCTATTATCCATAAAATTATCTAATATTCATTATTATTCTATAAATTGATCATTTTTGCAAGGCTCGCGAGCTGGCTCGCGAGCTGGAACGAGCCGGCTCGGCTCGGCTCGCTGTAAAAACGAGCTCGAAGAAGAGGCTCAGCTCGGCTCGTTCGATGCTCGCGAGCCGCTCCGAGCCAAGCCGAGCCGCTCCGAGCTCGAGCCGGCTCGCGAGCCTTGAGCTAATTTTTCAGCCCTAGCTGGAGACATCATCTGACCCCGTCTATTTCTCCGTGTCCGACCCTTCGAGGAGATCGATATTTGACAACATACGCACGACTTGATTCGGTCAGAAAGAACTTAGTTGTATATTTGCTTCTCTTCTTTGAACTTGTATGTTATATTGATAGATATGGAACTTGAATTTTATGCAACTATATTTTTTATCGTCTTGCTTAATTTTGTAATGTGGTTTTTGGTTCCCATAAATTTTGGTCCTGCGTCCACCACTGCGCATGCATCATGCGAGCAGTGAGAAACTTCATCAACCAACCGCCAACGGGAGGAATAGGGACGGAGGGTTGCCATAGAACCTTCCCTTGGGTTGCAGCCGGTAGAGGATAGCTGTAGCCGCTTATACCGTCGGAGGGGAAGGAGAGGGGTGTTTGCTTGAATCGGGGAAGTACGCCACCGAGCGGGGGCATTAATGTTATCGCGCGTGAGCGGTAGAGGCGGCGTGAAGACGAGGTCCTCACGTGTCGAGTAGGCACCGCATAACCGCATGATGCTCCCAGGTGCACTACCGTAAAATAGGGTTCCCAGTGAAAAGAACCGCAGCCCAATAGCCTGGCCTGGCCTGGCCCATCTATGGTACATACAAATACAATACAACCAAACACGCGAAGCACAATTGCAGCACGCCGACCTCCCCCGTATCCCCGCTTCTCCGCCGCCTTCCCGTCCTGCGCAACAACACGCGCAGCACAATTGCAGCACGGCCGTCACGCCGACCTCGCCCATATCCATCCCTGCTTCCCCGCCGCCCTCCCATCCTGCACATCCATCCCGCCGCCCTGCCGCTTTCTTTCACCGATTAATTTATTCTCTTTAAACCCCATAGGCCTCCAGCAAAGGTCCCAATCTCGTGCTGAGGATGGAGAACTGTAACAACGGACAGGCGGCCGCCGTATCCATGGACGATTTCAAGGTACGAACCCACCCCGCTCGCACGTTGTATTTGTCATTGGTACCGTTATACTCGTCGGATATTAAGTTGTTGGTGGTTTATTGCGTCGTTGGAAGGTGGTGGTGCCGGTGCATCCGCTGATCAGCCACTGGGTCTCAGTACTCCGCGATCGCTCCACCCCTTCCCACGCCTTCAGTAAGTGTTGTGCTGTTTCTGATTAGTTTTTTCTTTACCGCGTCGTACTTACTGTCAAAAATATTAATTTCAGGGAGTGCAATGGGGGAGCTAGGGAGATTGCTAATCTATGAGGCAACACGAGATTGGTTGGTATGTTCATAAATTTTCTTACCTAAAACTAGATAGGAATACTGCATTTGGTGGTGCCGGTGCAAGTATTCGATGTTAAAATAAATATCTGGTACATGTGGAAAATAATGATCAACGCAATGCGAAAAGGAAGCATGTAAAGTATTTTTTCCCTGGCGGACAGTAATGATGGATTTTATTTTGTTGAGTATGTTATCATTGAGATAGTTCTCCGCTTTCTTATGGTAGCCGACAGTAACACGGCAGATCCAGTCACCTGTGGGCACTGAGGTTGTTGAATCTGTCAGTGAGATGGAGCCAATAATGGTTTGTATTTCTTCTTCAGTATGTCTTTTATGCAAATTTGGCATTATTATTTAATTAATCCTGAATGTTATGGATATCTTTCAGATTGTACCTATTCTTAGAGCAGGGCTTGCACTTGCAGATCTCGCAACATCAATTTTGCCTTCAACTAGAACTTTCCATTTAGGTGAGAAAAAGAACTTTTGATTTGTTGGAAATAAACTCAATTTCTCACTTGCTAATGTTTGTAATGCAATATGTTTTTATGCTTTAACTTAAAAATAACATCATATTTGATCGAAACACTTTCTGCTGATGTTTATACAACTAGAATGTCCAGAAACACATAGTGTGCTTCAACTTTTTTTACCAGATAAATTTTGCACATAAAAATTGTTTCTAGTTTTCTAAATAAATTCGTTTATTTATTTAAGCATGCTTATTGATTACTGCTAACGTTCCTTTTTTACCTATACTAAATGAAGGTATGGCCCGGGATGAGACAACACTGATGGCCTCTGTTTACTTAAATAAGTGAGTGACTTTTTTTTTTGCATTTAGACGAAAATACGCCATTGATATGTTATAGTTAGACCACAGCAGTGGAGGCTCTACTAGAGTTATGTAACTCCATATGGGAGAATGGAATATTGTTTCATTAAAAATGTAGCTTGTCTGTAGTTAGGAAACAAACAGTGGAGGCTGATTAACATTCTTTAGTTAATTTAATTTCCTTGATGAAGAAGTCACTTCATCATACAAGGTGTTGGAACTACAATGATTATGAACTGTGGTGCAACTTACTCTTTTTTTATCTTATCATACACTTTTAGTTAAGTTGATGTAGAACAAGATCTTTTTCTGGTCCAATCTATTGAAATAGTTGAGTTGCAAGCTATTGTGTTGTATGAAATTACCAATGGTACGTGTTTTCCTGATGATCAATGGAACATAATTTTGAGTGCAGGCTACCTGATAGATTCCCGAAAGGATGTAAAATCCTCATTGTGGATCCTATGCTAGCAACTGGTAATCCTTTTCCTCATATATTACAGCCAATTCTTATACTAGGTTATCATTCTTTTTGTGTTAGTCCGATTGACTTCACTCCTAGACCCATGCTGTGTTTGAATGGTCTTTCTTACCTTGCGATTTCCATCAGGTGGAACAGTCACTGCAGCAGTTGATCTGGTTATGGAACGTGGAGCTGAAATCAGTCAGATAAAAATTGTGAGTTCGTGAGACCCAAAAAAAAAAGGGAAAAAAGGACACAGATCTTTTCTTGATTAAAAAAATGTTATTATTTGCTAAGCAGTCATTGGTATGCAGATATCAGCTGTTGCTGCCCCTCCTGCCCTCAAGAAGCTCAATCAAAGATTCCCAAGGTGCAATTCTGAAGTTCTATAAATTTGTAGCATTTCTAGTATCAAGGTTATCTTGATGATTGTATATCTTATCACTCTTTTCTGCAGGATTTGTGTGTATACAGGAGCCATGGATCAAATTGTAAACGAGAAAGGGTACTTATATTTTTACCAACAATATGCATAAATCATGATTATTGCACTGCTAACTCAGTCTCGTGAATGAAACTGCAGTTTCATAATCCCAGGCCTTGGGGATGCTGGAGATCGCAGCTATGGAACATGACTCCGGCCCTTCGGTGATGGCCATCGTTAGGAATTTCAGCAAAACCCAGATTTAGTTGATGCCTGCTTATTTTCGTAGATGAGATTTGTGGTTCCACTGAACACAAATCTGTAGTTTTGAGGGTCTGGACATAATATTTTGACAATGTGATGTCAAATTTCGCCCTTCTATTGTGGCGATGTCCTGATAATGGTTATGAGCTTCATGGAGTGTTTATTTTGAGAAGTGGGATAGCCTGCAATCACCGTAGCTCTAAACATAACCTATTTGCCTTAGCTCTGAACATAACCTATTTGCTTGGTTTCAAGAATGATGGGAGTGCTTTGTTTGAAAAGTATATAGCTCACAATCACCTTTAGATCTGAACATAATCTATCTGCTTGGTTAAAAAAACAAAACAAAACTCGACCAGGGGGGTAATTAGCATAATGCCAATCCTTTGGCCTTTGGCTTTCATTGTAGAGCGATCCATCGAAATATAGAGTCCGTGGAGAAACAGTAACGTGTATCAATCCAATGTTCTATGATAAAATCATCTACAACTTGACCTTTTATGGATTTTAATGATTCATACGTCAAATTATATTCTATAAGCGCATAAGTCTATTTGCCAATTCTACCATTCATGATAAGGTTTTACAACATGTATTTAATCACATCGGTTTGACAAAAATGATGTAAGAACTAGACAGTAGATAACATCGAAGTTTGGTCCATGCATAAAATAAACATAAGCATAATTTTTCAACAAAGGTGTACCTCGTTTCAGCATCAACCAATCTCTGACTCAAGTATGTCATAACATACTCCTTTCCTTCAGCCTCCTGAGTCAGAACAACTCTAAAAAATTATCTTTGGCAGCGATAAATAATCTAAAAGGTATCCCAATCTTAGGTGCTTTCAATATTAGAGTTGTTGGTCACTTGTTTTCAATTGCTTCATGGCATAAAAACAAGGCAACACAAGTTGAAAAGTTTGGACCCTCATCCTTAATTTATCACTTCTTTGAAGTGTTAGCTTAAGAACAAAGGTTTTAAAAAGGAGATGCGAATGAAACAATATTGAGCGAAATGGCAACGAACAATAAAGTATGAAACTCATCTCTTATGCCTTAACATTTTTTATTCAATCTTCCCTTGTATTATACAGGTTTACAAACATACCTTCGGCTTCCTCGCACAAGATTGCTTGAAGATACTTTGAAGGCTGAGCGAAACGAAGCTTAAGCCCTCAAAACAGGTTCATTTATGTAGGGCACTTCTCACCTATTTATAGGAAAGTTGAACAACTTCCTAGAAAATTACAAACATGCCCACAAAGTTTACACACATGATTTACAAATGATGCAGGCACATCACTGTCTTTTCTCTTTCTTTCTTGCTGCACAAGTCTTGGGCTTCTTCTCCTTTGTTGCTTTGCACTTGAAGCTTTCTTCATACCAAGGCTGGCGACCTTCGGCTTGCACCTTTGCTGCGCATATACACAGGCAGAGCTTCTTTGCTCACCATTTTGGTTGAAGGCTAACTTCATCCGTCCTTCACTATATAAGTGAAACACATTTGTTTATACCAAAGTAAAGTTGTCTTGAGGACCTTCGGCAAGGTAGGACACCAATAGTAGCCCCGTGCGGGATGAGTTTTGTTGGTCACTCATTTTCAATTGCTATGTACAATCAAAAGCAGGACAACACAGTATTAAAAAGATATTATTCTTCGTACTTGAAGTGTTTGTCCTTCAGGACAACTCACTCAAGTACAAATGTCGTAACTTGTAAGATTATCAGTAGATGTATATGAAGATTGCATGCAAGGTTGTGACGAAGCTAGACAAGATAACTTATCTTAAATAACTTGGGACTTCCTTTTTTGTACGAAATAAATTTACAATAGCACCTTCGAATTTTGACGAGGGAGAAACACGAAGGTACTTTGAAGAAAGGATTACACAAAGCTGTTCTTCCTGGCTGCCGAAAAAGGTACTTTGTGGAGGGCACTATTCATCTATTTATAGTACAGAGATACAGATTCGTGTAAAGTTACAAACAAGTCCATAAAATCTATACGCGCAGTTTACAAATGATACAAGGGCAATATCGTCTTCTGCCTTCATTGTTTTTGGCTGGAGTCTTGTAAACACCTTCTAGCCTTGTTTTGCTCCTGCCTTTGTTTTCTTGTGTAGTTATGACGAAGCTGGCATCTTCGTCTCCCTCCTTATTCTGCTTCGAAGGTATTCAACACCGAATCACCTTAGGCTATTCTCAATGGAGGATTTCACGCCCCCTATTTCCAAGAACGCCACATCAGGTTGGAGGATGAATGAAACATCATTGTCTCAATGGAGAGTCTCATTTCATTGTTTCCTAAGCCAACCAGTGCAATTAAATGCTAGTAAGTCTCATGATCTAGTTTGGCATGTATATTTGTAGCCAAACAATAGTATGCTTCCTTGAGATAAATGTGATGCCATATATAAATAAAAATGGATACTTTCATTTCAGTTCATACAGGCCACACAAATAAATTTGAACGCAAACTCAGAAAATGAACACCTTCAAATACATATAAGTAGACTTTTCATCTCCACAGAAATAATTCACTTCGCACTAGACTTTTCATCTCACATAAATAATTCAGTTCATACTAGACTTTTCATCTAAAAAACAATTCAGTACACACAAGCATTTTAGTTGACGCAGACATTTCAATTCACAAAAAACAGAAAATTCAGTTCACATCCGATTTTCCTTTCAATTCACCCTTGACTGTCACCAAATAATTTAGTTCACATCATTTTTTCACTATCACCAAATAATTACAGCTCCATCTTCTACGTCTTCTCTCGGTTTATCTTTTCTTGATTAGGTAATTGACTAGTGTCTTGCTGCAGCAGCAGTGAGCTATATACTTCAAGTAATTTTTCCTCCTCTTGTTCCTATGCAGCTTTGAGTTCTAACCTTGAGATTTTTAGTTGAGTTTCAGCCACTTTTTCATGCTCTTGCTTACGGTCATGTTGCACTTCAACAATTTTGTTTATGCTATCACCAAGGCGAGCAATACCATCCAAAACCTCTTCTGCCTTGCGCTTACCATTCCTTTTAGCCTTAGCAACATCTCTTCCTATAGGACGTTGTAAGGGAAGCTAATCTCTGTCTTCAATGATGTCAATGGTATGGCTCTGACCTTTTTCCTTATCCATATGTGAGATTTGTGCACAAAATTTAGGTTCATTTCTAAGAGTTTTCCACCAATGAACCAGCGTGAAAGGTTTGCCGTTATTACCATTTGCATACATCTTTTGTGCCTCATCCATTAACTCATCATAAGAGTACCCACTTGTATGCATTTTTGATACTATGCTCCAACACCCATTGAAATTGTTAATCATTGTCTTCAACCGTGTCCAATGTATCTTTAATTTTTGATGTCCCTTTGACGATCTGTTGGAGCATGCTTGTTAAAGTATTATGCAATTTCCTTCCATAAAGTTTCTCCTTTCTTGTCATTGCCATGTATTAGATCATTAGAACTGTTCAACCAAGCACTGACCTTTGAATAGGAAACATCAAATTAGCAGTTCATTCATGTATAATATTATATATATGAGAAGGTTTGAAAAGTTTTATTACTAGCCTCACTTCCTCGTCATGTGTCCAATACCTTTTCTTGACTACCTTAGATTCCTCAGTTGCTGCATCACCATCACCATCAATCTGAATAGTTTCTTTAGCAAGTTTGGATGGTTTTTGAGTCCTTTTAGCACTTGGTGGCGGTGGCAGAGATGTGTTGAAATTCTGTGTGAGACCAACAAAGTGGAAATTCTCTCCAAGTGGTTGCGACGATATTGGCATGTACGATTGGTTAATCAAATTCACAAAACCATTTGGTGGATAAATGTTCATGTACCACAAAACAGAAGACCTAATTATATGTATTGCTCTCTACTACAAGCCTTCTAGAATCAAAATTACTAAAGGTTGGAGGCATTAGACTAATACAAAAATACCGAAGTCGACAATCACTAAAGGTTGAGGCAAGGTGTACATGCCAATACATACAATCACTAAAATACCAGAGTCCAAATGGGGTACAATCACTAAAATACCAGAGTCCATCATCACAATAATACGTACCATGGGGGATTTGGTGGCATTACAGACTGTGCTTGTTGCGACTCAGGTGAAGAGGGCAAACAGAGTGATGTAGGTGCCGACACATGCTGCTGACCATGGCCACATGCACCACCATGTCCCATGGCAGCCACGACGGAGCTGCGGTGCCCTGCCCCTGAGGATCGCTGATTTGTTGGGTCCATCGTGACGCACGATGGTGCTGGCAGACCAAAGCAGACCTGGGAGGTGCGGCCGCCGGCGGACGCAAGGCCCAACGGGAGCAGATGACGATGCCCTAGATCGAGACATGCAGCGGTCGTTGGCCGGTCGTTGTGCCCAGCAAGGGCAGGTGGCGGTGCTCGCCCAGGGCTGGTATGGTAGATGGCGATCAAGCGCGCGTGCAGGGTGGGGCAAGAGAAACCGCACGGGATCTCGAGATGAAAGGATATTGGCCTCAATGGGGGTTTCACACGATTTCACATGTCATGGAAACGGGTTGGCAAGGTTTCATGGGGATGAAACTGGTTCCTTCTCTTCCCTCATTAAATCAATGACATGTCATCAATAATGCTGATGTGTCCTAATAATTAATGCCATGAAATTTTCCTTCAAACCCCATTGAGAATAGCCTTAGTACTAAAGCTCCTACAATACTTAAGTACGTGCTAATAATCAATGGTTAGATGTGTTTTTGAGGACCTACGAAAGACGAAGGCCCCCAATAGTAGCCCCTCACATTATTAGTTCGTTTCCTTGTAACGTACTAAGACCGTGAAATGAATGGAGGCCTCATGCTGAAGGTCCAAAAAACACCATCCCTTTACTATAATAGCGAAACGTCTGACAGGTGGGGGCCATCTTGCAATGGTATTTTGTTATAAATATGGCGGTCATCATAAAGTATCCATCACACTATTGAGATGTCTTTCTACTTTTGAGCCATTACATTGCATTTTCTTTTAGCTTCGGTTGTTGTTTTAGCTTGTGCTGAGATGGCCGAATGTAAGAAGAGTGAGGATCTTGCACTAGCTGGGTTTTACAAAGCCATGGAAAGGAGTAATGTTGCGAAAATAGCTGATAAGATTCTGGCTAGGCTGTCGGATGACTCTGAGGATAGCGAGGATTTTGACTTTGATAGCAGCGCTGATGAGCCAAAGATCGGTCATGGAGTCCAAGTCATGTTAACTTCGGAAGGTCGACTGTGAAAAAGGGGCATATTGAGGTCATGAAAGGTAAATAATTCCATGATGTATCCATAGTGAGACCTGAGCGAGAAAACAATGTTCCTCTTCCAGAAAAAGATGAAGTGGTTATCTTTTGAAGCTTTTTGAAGGTTGGCCTGCGTTTCCCCCTTCATAAGATGTTGGTTGAGGTCTTGAAAACGTTAGAGATATACCTTCATCAACTTACTCCCGAAGTTTTAGTCAAGGTTGGAATTTTCATTTGGATAGTGAGGAGCCAAGAACTGGAGCCTGATGCTAATTGCTTTTGTAATATTCATGAGCTCTCTTATCAGATGAAGGCTATTGGAAAGGAACAATATCATAATAACTTTGGTTGTTATTCTTTCGTGTATCGGTCCAGCGCAAGGTGCCCTGTCCAAACCTTCCAGCAAAAGTGATCGGGGTTATGGATGAAGCAGTAGTTCTATGTTAGGAGTGACTTGGGTGAGAGGGAGGATATCAAGGGTGTGATTCAGTGGCCCATTCGGTCACGCTTCGGTATTAAGGGACCGACCATTGTAAACACCAAAAAATGCCAATCTTGCCTTGTGGCTTTCAACGCTGTGTGCATCTACATTAGCACTAGGGATTTGGTTCAGGAGCATCGTCCACCGAAGCCCCTTGCCATTTCGGAATATCCGAAGGCCTCCTCTTTCCTTTGTCGAAAATCATTGTCAACCCTGATGTATTCATCCATTTTCTATAAGAGCTTCTCTAAGGTTTGAGGAGGTTTTCTGGCAAAATATTGTGCTACTGATCCTGGACGAAGCCCCTTAATCATGGCCTTAATGACAATCTCATTGGGTACTGTAGGTGCTTGGGCTCGAAGCCATAGAAACCTTCGGACATAAGCTTGCAAATGCTCCTCATGATCTTGTGTACATTGGAAGAGAGCCTGAGCTGTGACTGGCTTTGTCTGAAGTCCTTGAAAACTTGTAATCAGCATATCCTTTAGTTTCTGCCAAGAAGTTATTGTCCCTGGCAGAAGGACTTGGCCATGACAGCCATGTTGCCTCGATATGATGATATTGTTGCTTCGTAACTCATGAGGAATTGCTTCGGATCGGAGTGACCATCATACATGGGTAGTTGAGGTGTCTTGTACGAAGGTGGTTGATGAGGACATCACTTCTATACATACAATGAATGGACCGATAACACGATCGCGTGCACGACAGCTAAATCTCCAGGTACGTTCTACCCTAGTCAATTGTGTTTTAGAGCTTACGCTTGGGCCCATGGATGTTTTGATGATTAGGAACCCTGGAGAGAACCAGCAAGGACTTGGGAAAGGCGAAGGAGTTAAGGAGGAGCAGCAAGGGCGCCCACAACAGGAAGGAGATCATGTCTGACTCGACTGCGACTCCATCTCGGGGTACAGGACCAATCTGCACTAAAATGGACGCCCAAGATGCATCCGGACTCCGATTGCGACAAACTTGATATGGTTAGAAAGATAAAGGGATTATCTAACCAACCCAACTGGTTCCACCTTAAAATTCATTCGGAGTCAACAGGAATCGTCGAAACAATTCAGTGTTCAGATTCTGTTTTGGTGCTACGACACCGTCTGTTGGGCCATTGGGCCGTGTATCGCGTCGGAGCCCATTAGGGGCGAGTCTAGGGTTCACGCCCGCCCAAATACTCTGTTTATTCAGCAGCCGCCGCCACGTTAGGTTTGGGTTTTGCTTTGATCAATTCTGTCATCGAACAGTGTCGCCGTCATCGGTTTGTGAGACCCCATTCCGTAATCAATACAATTTTGGTTGCGTTTCTTTCCTGTTCTTGCTTGTGTTCTTGATTGCGCTTGCAGGGATAAGCCTTCGTGGCGAGGTCACTCGTGTGTCATGGGTGATAACCAACGGAGCCATGATTTAGTGATTGCGAGGAACCGTTCGCTCGGAGCCTTGGATCATCAATGTCGAGATCTCCACTCAATCAAGTTATCGTATCTCACGGAAGATCGGGCCGCGCCTTCTATCAATTGGTATCAGATTTCCAGGTTTCCCATGAGGTATAATCCTACCTTTAGATTAGTTTTGTTTCGTCCCATAGTCCACAAAAAGCCAAAAAAAAATAATTACGATCAGTTTATTCCGACCTAAAACCATCGCCTTAGCCTTTGCACAATTCAGTTTTAGAGTCCGCAGTTCTGAGTTCGTGTTCTAGGTTGAGTTTGGTTGCTGGTTTAGATTTGTTTTGGTTCAGTTTGATTCTGTCCATCCGCTTCCATCCTCTAAAACCGACCCTATCCACAAAACAGATCCTATCTCTAAAACCGACCCTATCCACAAAACAGATCCTATCTCTAAAACCGACCATATCCACAAAACATATCCTATCTCTAAAACCGACCCTATCCACAAAATAGATGCTATCTCTACAACCGACCATATCCACAAAATAGATCCTATCTCTAAAACTGACCTTATCCACAAAATCGAACCCCCACCCTTCCAACACCTCGCTAGAAACCCTGATTCAGAGTCCAAACTTAAAACAGCCGTAACTTTCGCCTCGGAACTCGAATCAGGCCCATTTTTTTCAAATCGCACAGAATTAAATTTCGCATCCGATTCTTTCCGCTTCGATGGTTTCGCTGTTTTTAAAATTCCCAAATTCGGCTTAGAAATAGGACTTCTCATTTTCCAAACATTTATTCCGATTTTAGGACAAACTTGTAGAAATTCCAGAGGATGCGTCATTGCACAAAAAAATCTGAAACTTGGTGTGTTTTCTTCTTATGTGCTGATTCAAAAGAGAAAAATATAAAAAAAAGATTTGAAAAAAAATCGCAAAAAAAGAAAAAAAAAGAATAGAGTAGCACATAAACAGAAACGCCAGTCTTCTGTGCACCTCTGTGATTATTTTGCCCCAAGCCTGTTTTCTTGCTACACCTAGATACTTGTACCTCCTTTCTTGTGCCTTGGTCCAACTGTTCTATTACATTTTCTAGGCCAGCAACTAGGACGAGTACTTGGAACACTTATTCAGCGTTGCTATCTGTTACTGACTTGTGTGCCACATATATATATTTAGTCAGCCTTCCCAGAGCTCTAGCTTTCTCTCGAGCAGAACAGGTACTCCTTTGCAATCACACACACGCTCGTTGGACAGTCACACCGGTCACCGTTTGCCACCTGCAGTGCTGGTAAGAACCTTGTAAGAGCGGGGTAAGACACTTCATAATTTGTATTCCACCACCACCACCCTGAGAGATAGTTGTAGGGTTCACATTGTTTGTTGCCTTTTTGTCTCTATTTTGTGCATACAATGACAAGACCAAAGAATTAAATGGACAAGCCAAGGGGCCTAAGCTTAACGACGATGAGTGTGTCTCTCAGCTGGAATTGAAGGAGATGATGCGCGCGATGACTGAGGCTTTTAAAAAATACCAGGACTCTACGGTGACATCCTATGAGAAGCTTGATCGACAAGTTGCTGAACTTGTTACACGCATGGACGTACTGGAGGCTCGTCCCCCCCCACCTACTCCAGCCCCAGCTCACTCTCCTGTGGACGATGACGACGATGTTTATGCACCACTGCGACAACGCCTCACACGTAATCGACAAGGTATGGGAGGTAATGGTAGACGTCGTCATCATATTCCTGAACCAGACCATAATCCATTTGCTAAGATTAAGTTCTCTATTCCACCGTTCATGGGTTCTTATGATGCTGAAGCTTACTTAGACTGGGAGATGACGGTAGAACAAAAATTTAATTCCCATCTTGTTCCTGAGCAGCATAGGGTTAGACAAGCCACTAGTGAATTTAGAGATTTTGCTATCATTTGGTGGAATGAACTTGTTAACACACATGCTGCACCACAAACATGGAATGCGTTAAAAGAGGAGATGCGAGCTTGCTTTGTTCCCCCTTCTTATAGACGTGATCTTCGAAAAAATTGCAATGCTTAGATTAGGGAGACATGTCGGTACAGGAATACTACCAAGAGCTTTAGAAAGGTATGCTACAATGTGGGGTAGTTGAGGACCCAGAGGATCAAATGGTTAGGTTTTATGGGGGATTGAGGCGGGAGATTCAGGATATTGTTGATTATAAAGAATATCATTCTATACAATGCTTGTTCCATCTTTATATGTTGGCAGAAAAAGAATTACAGGGTCATCAACAGCGGAGGAGCAACACTTTCGCGCCACGCCAGCCACCGGCGCCAGCCAAGGCATCATCCTCTTCGGGCGCATGGATGTCCACATCTTCCGCCACCAGCGGCACACGCACCGCACCTTCGGCATCACAGGGGCACGACAACAGCAAGTCCTTGGTGCCTTCGGGTGTTGCAGCAAAACCTGCTACGACCATCTCTTCTACAGGCCGCTCCTCCGACATCAAGTGCCACCGCTGCCAGGGACTTGGCCATATTCAGCGAGATTGCCCCAGCAAACGGGCATACATTTATACTGGTGATGGTGGGTATGTTAGTGCTTCTAATGATGAAGATGAAGATACTATTGGAGCTATCATTGCAGATACTTATGATGGTGATGAAGAGGTTCTTGGTACAACAGCGACCGAGACCTATAAGGCCTTGATTGTGCAACGAGCTTTGAGTGCCACGGCTAGTGACGACGACAACAGACAGCACCACAACCTCTTCAATAAGTTCCTCATCATCAAGGACTGCCGTGTACATACCATCATTGATGGTGGTAGCTGCAACAACTTGGTGAATGTTGAGGTGGTTAAGAAGCTTGGCTTGACCACACGAGAGCATCCCCACCCTTATCACATTCAATGGTTTAACAATAGCTATAAGTTCAAGGTAACAAAAATAGCAAGGGTGCATTTTTCTATTGGCTCTTACCATGACTTTGCTGATTTCGATGTGGTGACTATGGATGCTTGCTCTCTTTTACTGGGACATCCTTGGGAGTTTAATACTGATGCTATTCACCATGGTAGATCTAATAAATATACTTTCATGCATAAGGGAAAGAAAATTGTGTTGCTTCCTATGACTCCCACTGAAATTGTCCACTTTGAACATGAGAAAAAGACTAATGCTAAGCAAAAAGGTGTTTTGAACTCTGAAAATCATCAACCTATTAAGTTAAAAACTCCTACTTTGCTAGCCACTAAATCTGATCTTGATGAGTTACATGCCTCTGTTGGACTTTGCTATGCCTTAGTGTCACACCCGGTTTTGGAAGGCAAACCGAATGCGAACCATGTATGTGCCAGGATCAGAAACTCACGTACACAGCGATTACATAATTGGACATCATCACACAATGCTTGAAATAAATAGCGGAAAGGTACTTGATTACATCAAGATGTCCAAGACATCCACAGAGACTATTACATAAACATTATTCAACATAATTATCAAAGTGCGGAATTACGAAACGTAGATGCTAAGCCTACACAGGCAGCTGACTGAGGGTTTGCCACTAAGAAAGAACTAGAACTCATCATATTCCTGGAACTCCTCGAAGTCATCCATGTTGCCAGAATCACCTCCTGAGCACTGAGTACACTGGGGACAACCTGGGGTGGGGGTGGTGTGTAAAGCAAGGGTGAGTACACATCAACGTACTGAGTAAATGTCCCGTTTGGCTAAAGTTGACTAGCTGTATATGGAGTTGAGGTCAAGCAGTTGCTTTTAGTTGGTCAAGTATTTATTACTATTAGTAGAGCCAAGTTTTAGTAATCAACCTAGTTATTACCAAGTAGTACCTCCTCAAAAGAGGAAATACCAAAGATCAGATTTTATAACATCGTTGTTAACCATCATCATAAAAGTATCCAAAGTTCTTCTAATCAAAGAGGATCCCAAGGCTGCTCTTAACCGTGAGCTCGGCTGATATACTAGTTTTTAACACTCTGCAGAGATTGTACACTTTACCCACAAGTCGTGATCCCTTTCCAGCCTGGGTTGTACAGACCCGATCTTCACTACCAAGGTGAATGGCCAGGGATACACTACGTAGCCTTTACAAAGACTCCCCTGGTGCATAGCTGCTCGTTAGTTTTCGCCAGTCGTACAAATGCAGTACACCTCCCCAAGGTGGGTGACTAACAAAACCAAATCGAAAGAACCTCTACACCCCAACCTTGGCAGGGCGAGCACTACGCCCTGGCCCCCATTGACAGCCCTCCGGCAAAGCCAACTACACCCCTAGGTTCATCTAATTAATCAGCTAAGGGCGTCCCATTCCACCCTCATGGTTGTACTGTTATCCCGGGTGGTCACTCTACGAACACGTCCTTGCGGAGAAGTACTCAGGAAAAACGCCTGAGCCCTCTAAGGTATCACAAGATCATCCACATAATCAGGATAACAATATCGTATCATAAATGTTCACATCATGTTCATTGATTAAGTTAAGGCAGTAGCAATATGCTAACCATGATAACCCAAAAAGGTAAACAAGGATAAGTGAATACAGACTAGTCAATCCTTAGGTTTCATAAAGTAACGTGGGACAGTGAATCATAAAGTATATAGGACATAATAGGTCAGAGGACACTTGCCTTCACCAGGTTGCTGCTCAGGGAGGTCTCCAACAACACACTCAGGAACCTCGGACTACTCGTTGTTTAAATAAAGCGAGCATGCATTCAATACATTTGGAAAGTACAAATGAACATCACACCAAACATGTACCAACATTGGAACATATCTTAAAAAGACATAATACTACATAAGGGATAATGAATTCAAAGTATAACATAAACTATGGCATACATTAACTTTATTTGAAAATAGATTATTATTTCCCTAAGTGTTATTTACAAGTACATAATCATAGATCAATTTATTTTATTGTGACCTATAATTTAGAACAGAGATGAACTCATGCAATACCTATCATTAATTTCACAAGCTTAAACAAGTTTAAATCTCTAAGTTTCTCCTCTTATTTATTTTATTAAATAAATAAAACATACATCTACATTAGTTCATATTCAATCCTAAAAATTAGAGTGTGCAAACAGTAAGTGAACCTATTTTATTTAAACAGAGAATAATTCTATAAACATTTTGCAATTTTAATCACTAAATTTGGAGTTCATATGCAAAAGTTATGAAATAAACAAGTTTGGGAATTCAAAATATGAAATTAGGGCCAATTCTGTGAATATTTAAAAGTACAGGGCTAAATCTGCAAGATTACAGGGGCCTGCGCGTGAAAACCAGGGACGGCGGGTTGATTTCCAATAAACCGAGGGTCTCTTTAAGAAAACTACTGCGTAAAGGGGTATCAGGTGAATCTAACCGTCAGATCTAAAACCAACGGCTGAGATTAGATCTGCGGCCGAGGGCGCGCGTGCGCAAGCGGGCGAGCGCTGACAGGTGGGCCAGGGAGTGTCAGCGACAGATGAGGAGGGGGCGCACTGACCGAGCTAGCCTAGCGCCAGGGGACTTGGGCGCTGACAGGCGGGCCAGGGCGTCAAGCGCGCGGACGCGAAGCGGTACCCGCGGTCCGGGCCTTGCGATCTGAATCGGACGGAGGGTATCAGAGGCAGGCCAAGGGCGCAGGGCGCGCGTGCGCAAAGCGGTACCCGCGGTCCAGGCCGTGCGATCAGGATCAGACGGAGGGGATCAGACCGGGGAGGGGTGAACGGCTACGAGCGGCGCTGCTCCTCTCCGTGGCAGTGAGGTCGCCAGAGTTGAGACTGGCGTGAGATAGGGTGGGTCTGGGGTCGCCGGAGTTGGCCAAATAGGAAGAGGGTGCCACAGTGAACTCAATGGCGGGGAAGGGGCCATGAATCCACGGGCAGAGAAGGGAGAACGGCGGTGGGAAGGTCTCCGGTGGGCTGGAGCAACTCCGGTGAGCCATTCCGGCCACGGGAAGGGGTCCTAAGGCGCGCTAAGGCCTTGGCTAATTTTAGCAGAGGCAGGGGCGACACAGGGACCTACTCGGGTGAACCAGACCGGGCTAAATCGGCCGGCCACCGCGCGAGCACGGCAGACTGCCGCGGCCGAGCATCGGCGAAGGCGAAATTGGCCTAGCATAGGGCGCAATAGGGGAAATTGGGCATGGGTCTCCAGCGGCTGCTGGCGGCGTGGGTAGAGCGCGAGAGAGGGTGAAGATGAGCGAAATGAGGTGAGGGGTGTGCACGGGGCACTGGCGGGGCTCTAAGAAGGGAGCTAGGTGCGTGGGCGGGCGTCGTGGGCGAGAAATCCGGCGAGAGCGGGCAAGACGAAACTGACAAGGCAGGCTCACGGCGCGGAGAGAGAAAAGGGGACGCGCGGGGGCAACGACTCGGCACTGGCGATCCAGGCCCACAAGACAGAGAGAGAGGGAGCGAACGGGAGAAGGAAACTGGTGCCGACAGATCGGCCCCACTGGGCAGCGAGCGAGAGAGGGAGGGCGCGCGCCAGGGAGAACTACCGCTGACAGGCGGGGTCCGCCTATCAAGCGGCGCGGGCGCGCGGCCTGGCTGGGCTTAGTGGGCTGGTTTGGGCTGCTTTCTCCTTTTCTTTTTCTCTGAATTTTCTAATTCCTTTTCCATTTTTTATAGGGTTTTTTCAAATCCAAATTCAAACTAGGTTTCAAATTCAAATAAATTCAAACTTGTGCAACACTTCAAAGAATATTTTAAACTCAACATGATGCAACATGTCATGACTCATAAGGTTTTGGCAAAAATAAATAATTAACCTCCACTAGTTTAGGCTATCTTTAATCAAAAAAAGGAAAAAGGGAGAACGAATCTAGAGAGAGAGAAAACCTAGAATGAGAAAAGAAGAGTAACACATGATTTTGGGTGATAATTAGAAAGAAATTTTATACCCCCAAAATCTGGGTGTTACAGACCTATCCCCCTTAAAATAATCTCGCCCTCGAGATTCAGGGCTGGCTAGAAAAGAGCTCAGGGTACTTGGCTTTTAAATCATCTTCTCTTTCCCAGGTTGCTTCTTCTTCTAAGTGGTGACCCCATTTGACTTTGCACATTCTGATGGTACTTCTACGAGTGACCCGATCTGCTATCTCCAGAATTTGAGTTGGCTTCTCAATATAAGTCCGATCTTCTTGAACTTCAAGATCCTCTGCTGGCAACTGCTCTTCTGGCACTCTTAAGCATTTCTTCAACTAAGACACATGGAACACGTCGTGCACAGCTGACAGATTCTCTGGTAAGCTGAGTTGATAAGCCACTTCTCCACGTCTTGCCTAAATCTGATACGGGCCGATATAGCGAGGGGCTAGCTTGCCCTTGACTCCGAACCTCTTGGTTCCTCTAATAGGTGACACCTTTAAATAGACATAATCTCCCACTTCAAAACTGAGTTCTCTTCTTCTGGTGTCAGCATAGCTTCGTTGTCTAGACTGTGCTGCCTTCAAATTCTCCCGGACCATTCTGATGTTCTCTTCGGCTTCAAGCAGAATATCTGGTCCGAACACCTGTCTTTCACCAGGTTGGTCCCAATGCAGTGGAGTTCTACAATTCCTTCTATAAAGCGCTTCAAATGGTGACATCTTCAGACTGGTTTGGTAGTTGTTGTTGTAAGAGAATTTTGCATATGATAATCTCTTGTCCCAATCTATCTTGTCTTGCAAAGCACAAGCCCTCAACATGTCTTCAAGAATCTGATTGGTTCTCTCTGTTTGACCATCGGTCTGCGGGTGGTAAGCCGAGCAGAACTTCGATGTGTGCCCAAAGCTTCATGCAACTGCTGCAAAAAATGAAAGGTGAACTGGGTACCTCTGTCTGATACTATCTTCTTCAGAACGCCATGCAAGCACACATTCCGAGCCATGTATAGTTTGGCTAAGACCGCACTGTTGTAGGTGCTCTTGACTAGTATGAAATGGGCCGCCTTTGTCAAACGGTCCACTACTACCCAGATGGAGTCATAACCAGTACGAGTGCGGGGCAAACCGACTATGAAATCCATTCCGATCTCATCCCACTTCCACTGAGGAATATACAACGGTTGCAACAAACCTGCAGGTCTCTGATGTTCTGCTTTAATCCTCTGACAACTAACACACACATCCACATACTCTGCTATCTCCCTTTTCATACCGTACCACCGTTATCTTTTCTTTAGGTCTTGGTACATCTTCTAAATACTAGGGTGTATAGAGTATGCTGTCTCATGAGCTTCCTTGAGAATCAGTTCCCAGATCGATTTGATATCGGGAACACACAATCTGTCCTTGAACCATACCACTCCTTCTACATCTTCACGAAAATCCTTGCCTTTCCCATCTATGATCAGCTGCCAGATCTCGTTGATTTTCTCATCATCCTTCTGACCCTTCCTGATGTCTTGCTCTAGAGTGGGTTCCAACTCAATTGTCACTCCTTGAGTGTTGTTCAGAAATCCGAGGTTCAATCTGTCGAACTCCTTTGCTAGCTCATACGACATCGGGTGAGTGGCCAACATATTAACTTGACTTTTTCTACTAAGAGCATCTGCAACCACATTTGCTTTGCCTAGGTGGTAATGAATCTCCAGCTCATAATCTTTGATCAATTCCAGCCATCTTCGCTGTCTCATGTTTAACTCTGACTGAGTGAATATGTACTTGAGGCTCTTGTGGTCCGTGTAGATGTCACACTTCTGCCCATAAAGATAATGCCTCTAGGTCTTCAATGAATGAACCACGGCTGCTAATTCTAGATCATGAGTAGGATAATTTTTCTCATGAATCTTCAACTATCGGGACGAGAATGCCAGTACTCTCCCTTCCTGCATCAACACACATCCTAGTCCGTTGTACGAAGCATCGCAATACACTAAGAATGGCTTGTGAACATCTGGTAGAACCAACACCGGTGCTGTTGTCACTTCTGCTTCAACATCTGAAATGATTCTTGGCATGCTGGGGTCCACTTGAACTCAACTTTCTTTGCTAGCAAGGCTATCATTGGTCTGGCAATCTTGGAGAAACCCTCAATGAAACGCCGATAATAACCGGCCATTCTAATGAAACTCTTGATTCCTCAGACATCTTTTGGTGCTTTCCAGTCCAGAATCACTGCTACTTTCTTTGGATCCACAGCTAGTCCATCTCGGTTTATTATATTACCCAAGAATAGAACTTCGCTGATCCAGAACTCACACTTGCTAAGCTTGACATACAACTGGCAATCTCGTAGCCTCTGAAGTACTTTCCTCAAATGCTCCTCATGCTCTTGCTCATTCTGAGAATATATAAGAATATCATCAATGAACACTACTACGAACTTGTCGAGGTAGTCCATGAACACACTGTTCATCAGGTACATGAAGTAAGCTGGCACATTCGTCAATCCGAATGACATAACCATGAACTCATATAGTCCATACTTGGTGATGAATGCGGTCTTCGGTATATCTGAAGGTCAGATTCTGAGCTGATGGTAGCCTGACCTCAGATCTATCTTTGAGAACACACTGGCTCCTCTAAACTGATCGAATAAGTCTTCAATTCTGGGCAGGGGTACTTGTTCTTGATAGTAACCTCATTCAAGGATCTGTAGTCAATGCACATCCTCTTTGTTCCATCCTTCTTCTCCACAAACAATACTGGGGCTGCCCAAGGCGAGGTACATGGTCTGATGTAGCCTTTCTCTAACAACTCATCAATCTGCTTCTTGAGTACCACCAACTCTGGTCCGGACACTCGATAAGCTCTCTTGGAAATAGGGGCGGTGCCTAGAATAAGCTCTATGGCAAATTCAACCTTCCTTTCAGGTGGCATACCTGGTAACTCCTCGAGAAACACATCTAGGAATTCTGATACTACATTGATAGCTTCTGATGGTTTAATCTCCTCAATACAGGTGGTGACTTGGTGACAACTTCCTTTCCTCGGTCCTGACATACCAATGCTACTAACACTTCTTCTCCTGATAAGGACACTAGCTTCACTGTTCTCTTGTCACAGCTAAGACTGGCTTGGTACTTGGTTAACCAATTCATCCCTAGGATGACATCTATAGTTATATCTTGGTTACCCATAACTATTAAATTAGTGAGTAACTCTATCCCCCTTATTTGAACCTTTGCACTAGGGCAAAATCTATCCGTTTGGGTTCTTCCACCAAGTGAACTAACTCTCATAGGTGGACACATGGGTGCTACTAGTATATTATGTGATTCTACCCATGATGCAGTCACAAAAAATACGTTGCTTCAGTATCAAATAAGACATTTGTAGAATGGTACTCGACTTAAAACATACCTAGTGCCACTCATGGAGTCTCCTGGACTGTGTCTGCCTCCAAGTGGTTCACCTTTCCATACTAGGCACGAGGTTGCCCACGGTTGTTGCCTCCTTGCTGCATTGCATTCTATCTGACTGGGGCATTGGGAGCTAGCTGCTGCTGAGCTGCTTTCTTAGGGCAATGATTCGCCCAATGGCCTTGTTCTCCACAGTGGAAACATGCACGACCTCCTCCTTGCACTGACGCTGCTTAGTTGTTCTGGTTGGTTGCTGGGGCAGGAAGACGGGCTGCTTGGTTGCTCTGACGCTGGTATTGATTTCCTCCTTGCTGGTTGTTCTGACGGTACTGCTATTGCTGAGGAAACTGCCTCTGGTACTGCTGTTGCTGGTTCTGACGCTGATTCTGGTGCTGGTGCTAGTGACCTTGCTTGAATTGCTGAGGTGGGTTGCCTGAGTAGCGAGGATGGCTGCTACTCCCAACCTAAGGTCCACCAATCTTACGTTTCCTGTCCTCCATCTCCCGATGCTTCCTTTCTGTCATTATTGCTCTGTCAATCAGATGCTAGAAGGTAGGGAAGGTGTGGTTCATCAGCTGATAGTGGAGGGGGATCTTCCAATCCTCTCAAGAAGCGGTACTGTCTCTTGGCATCCGTGTTGTCATCCTCTGGGGCATAATGTGATAGCTGCAGAAACTTGTCCCTGTACTCACTAACGGACAGGGGACCTTGCTTCAGGGCGAGAAACTCCTTCCTCACTATCATCAGTTCCTCGGGCACATGGTAGCGACTGAAGTTATCCCTGAACTCCTCCCATGTGATAGCTTCAGGGTTGGCATGGGTGGCGAGGTAAGACTCCCACCAAGATTGTGCTGCTCCCCTCAGCTGTCGGGGACCATACAACACCTTCTCACGGTCGTTGCACTAGGCAGTGTGCAACTCACGCTCCACGGTACGCAGCCAATCTTCCGCGTCCATGGTGTCAGCAGAGTGGGCAAAGACAGGGGGATGGCCCCTCATGAATTCTGCCCAGTTGTCTCTGGGCACTTATGGCATCTAGACTTGCACTGGAGGCTGAGGTGGTGGTGGCTGCTGCTGAACTTGTTGCATCGCTGCTAATGTCTGACCAATTGCCTGAACTGCTTGGGTCTGCATCAAGAACATCTGCTCAATGGTCATCGGGGGTGGCGGTGGCAAATGCTGCTGCGGAGCTGCCTCCTCTTGGGGTGCCTACTGCTCTGGCTGTGCACACCTCGTACCTCTGCGCCTGTTCTCAGACATCTGTAGGAATCACACACATATCAGATCTGACTCTGTAGTTTTTCAGCATAAGAAAAGATGTATATAAGATCTTCACATCACTGAACAATTGATCATCTTCACTGACAACTTCTCAGATAAAGAGGAAAGTGGAAATAAATGGATTACCCCACTAAATAACTGACTTTATTAATAACTACACCAAGTTGCAGGAGATACCCACCCCTTGGTGACAATCATTACAAAGATCCAACTTCATTACATGTTCATCATGACAAACATTCCATTATACGATAAGCAAACTAACTCGAACTAAGACTAACTAGACTAAGGCACTGAATTCATTATTACAGACTCCGACTCCACCGATCTATGGATCTAAATCTATGCGGGTCCTAAAGTCTGGGGTACCATAGTCGAAGCGACCACGGGGCGGTGAACGGTAAGGGTGCTGAATCCCTACAAGAACGGGAGAACCACCATCAAGATAGTGGCGTGCCGCGCATTCGGCACGCAATTCCGCAACCTCCGCCCGAACCTTGCCCAACTCATCAAGGGCGTGGTCCAACTCTGTGTTGAGCACGACGGCCAAGTTGACCATGCTGTTCAGCCTGGGATTGCCCTCACCCACTGGCGAGACAATCACACCTCCAGTACTGCCGGTTGAACGGCAAGGGTAGTACTTCAGGTCAAGGCCATTAGCTACCCCGCTGAACAACGAGCAATACTGAGAAAGTGCCTGTTGTGCTGCATCTTGCATGGCTGCCTCGGCAGTATCCCTCTCAGTAATAGATTAGTGCTCTGAGAAGGCCTCTGGACACCGGAGATCATCGTCCGGACGACGCACCAAGCAAGTAGCCTCCCACTTGTCCGGGTATAGCCCGCGACGATGCTAGTAGACTACACAACGGTACTCGATAGACCAAGTGTGCCGGTCGAAAGCCCGACACAACAAGGTACCGAGAGCGTCGTAGAAGTGACACCCGTGAGCAGCGTCACGAGTGATGGGTCTCACGATCCATCCCTCCGGCTCCAGCTCCTCTGAACGCCCCGTGCCGTGCCTCGAACTGCCACCGGCGTCGTTGTCGTCTCAGTCTTCGTCGGGGTCTCCTCCAGCAGCCGGGATGCCCTAGGGTGGTGCAGGGGGCATCTCTGGCTGAGGTGCAGGGGAAGGCAATCTCTCAGACTCCACCTCCCGCTGAGGCGACGGGGAAGAGTCCTGCTGCTCTTGCTCCTGCTCTTGGTGTCGGCGTTCCTGCTCCTCGTGCAGGCGACGATGTAGTCTCTCTAGCTGGCTGGACTGACCTGACACCGTGTGACGCAGGGGACGCTCCGCCAGTCAAGAAGGCAAAAAGGGGATCACAAACTTACGTGCAGTGCACCAGATACGAGCCATCTATAGAAGACATCGTAAGCACAAGAGTACGAGTAGAACTATGAGACCAGAAAGTAAATAGAAAGAAAAAGTGAGACAAAACATTTTGAGATAAGTAGATAACATAGAGTTGGTCAAGATGACCAACTTTTGAAAGAACTCTAAGGTCAAGGTAAGAGTAGGGGTCTATAGTCCTTAGGGCGACCATTCTAGTCTAGGTTAGCGGTCCTACAGTCAACAAGGCTTTGATACCACTTATGTCACACCCGGTTTTGGAAGGCAAATCGAATGCGAACCATGTATGTGCCAGGATCAGAAACTCACTTACACAGCGATTACATAATTGGACATCATCACACAATGCTTGAAATAAATAGCGGAAAGGTACTTGATTACATCAAGATGTCCAAGACATCCATAGAGTCTATTACATAACCATTGTTCAACATAATTATCAATGTGCGGAATTACGAAACGTAGATGTTAAGCCTACATAAGCAGCTGACTGAGGGTTTGCCACTAAGAAAGAACTAGAACTCGTCATATTCCTGGAACTCCTCGAAGTCATCCATGTTGCCAGCATCACCTCCTGAGCACTGAGTACACTAGGGACAACCTGGGGTGGGGGTTGTGTGTAAAGCAAGAGTGAGTACACATCAACGTACTCAGCAAATGTCCCGTTTGGCTAAAGTGGACTAGCTGTATATGGAGTTGAGGTCAAGCAGTTGCTTTTAGTTGGTCAAGTATTTATTACTATTAGTCGAGCCAAGTTTTAGTAATCAACCCAGTTATTACCCAGTAGTACCTCCTCAAAAGAGGAAATACCAGAGATCAGATTTTATAACATCGTTGTTAACCATCATCATAAAAGTATCCAAAGTTCTTCTAATCAAAGAGGATCCCAAGGCTGCTCTTAACCGTGAGCTCGACTGATATACTAGTTTTTAACACTCTGCAGAGGTTGTACACTTTACCCACAAGTCGTGATCCCTTTCCAGCCTGGGTTGTACATACCCGATCTTCACTACCAAGGTGAATGGCCAGGGATACACTACGTAGCCTTTACAAAGACTTCCCTGGTGCATAACTGCTCGTTAGGTTTCGCCAGTCGTACAAACGCAGTACACCTCCCCAAGGTGGGTGACTAACAAAACCAAATCGAAAGAACCTCTACACCCCAACCTTGGCAGAGCGAGCACTACGCCACAGCCCATTGACGGCCCTCCGGCAAAGCCAACTACACCCCCAGGTTCATCTAATTAATCAGCTAAGGGCGTCCCATTCCACGCTCATGGTTGTACTGTTATCCCGGGTGGTCACTCCACGAACAGGTCCTTACAGAGAGGTACTCAGGAAAAAGGCCTGAGCCCTCTAAGGTATCACAAGATCATCCAAATAATCAGGATAACATTATCGTATCATAAATGTTCACATCATGTTCATTGATTAAGTTAAGGTAGTAGCAACATGCTAACCATGATAACCCAAAAAAGTAAACAAGGATAAGTGAATACAGACTAGTCAATCCTTAGGTTTCATAAAGTAATGCGGGGCAATGAATCATAAAGTATGTAGGACATAATAGGTCAGAGGACACTTGTCAGGGACCATAATTAGGGGTACCCCCCAAGACTCCTAAATCTCAGCTGGTAACCCCCATCAGCACAAAGCTGCAAAGGCCTGATGGGCGCGATTCCGGTCAAGGCTCCATGCACTCAAGGGACACGATCTCGTCTCACCTGAGCCCAGCCTCGGGCAGGAACAGTAGACCAAGGCAGATTCACGCCTCGCCCAAGGGTCTCCTCAAGCAACGGACGCACCTTCGACTCGCCCGAGGCCCAGCTCGGGCAGGCTTCGCGGAGAAGCAACCTTGGCCGGATCGCTATGCCAACCGACCGTATCGCAGGAGCATTCAATGCGAGGATCGCCTGACACCTTATCCTGACGCACGCTCTCCAGTCGACAGAGCCGAAGTGACTGCAATCACTTCGCCGCTCCACTGACCGACCTAATAGGAAAACAACGCCGCCTGTGCTGCATCGACTGCTGTGCCACCCGTCAGGGTGAGGCTGACAGCCGCCAAGACCGGCCTCAGGCGCCATAGAAAGCTCCGCCTCGCCCGACCCCAGGGCTCGGACTCGACCTCGACCTCGGAAGACGGTCTCCGCCTCGCCCGACCCCCAGGGATCGGACTCTACCTCGACCTCGGACGACGGTCTCCGCCTCGCCCGACCCCTGGGCTCGGACTCTACCTCGACCTCGGACGACGATCTCCGCCTCGCCCGACCCCTGGGCTCGGACTCTACCTCGACCTCGGACGACGGTCTCCGCCTCGCCCGACCCCAGGGCTCGGACTCGACCTCGACCTCGGAAGACGGTCTCCGCCTCGCCCAACCCCCGGGGCTCGGACTCTACCTCGACCTCGGACGACGGTCTCTGCCTCGCCCGACCCCTGGGCTCGGACTCTACCTCGACCTCGGATGACGGTCTCCGCCTCGCCCGACCCCCGGGGCTCGGACTCTACCTCGACCTCGGACGACGGTCTCCGCCTCGCCCGACCCCAGGGCTCGGACTCGACCTCGACCTCGGAAGACGGTCTCCGCCTCGCCCGACCCCCTGGGCTCGGACTCTTCCTCGACCTCGGACGACGGTCTCCGCCTCGCCCGACCCCTGTGCTCGGACTCTACCTCAACCTCAGACGACGGTCTCTGCCTCGCCCGACCCCCGGGGCTCGGACTCTACCTCGACCACGGACGACGGTCTCCTCCTCGCCCGACGCCCGGGCCCAGACTCAGCCTCGACCTCGGAGGAGTCTCCGCCTCGCCCGACCTCGGGCTCGGACCGACCACATCACAGGGGGGGCCATCATTACCCTACCCCTAGCTAGCTTAGGCTACGGGGAACAAGACCGGCGTCCCATCTGGCTCACCCCGATAAACAAGTAATGATGGCACCCCGCATGCTCCATGACGACGGCGGCTCTCAGCCCCTTATGGAAGCAAGGAGACGTCAGCAAGGATCCAACAGCCCCGACAACTGTACTTCCACATGGCTCAAGCGCTCCTCCGACGACCACGACATCACATGAACAGGGCGCCAAAACCTCTCCGACAGCCACGACGGCATGTACATAGGGCTCTGGCTCCCCTTCGCTAGAGCACGTTAGCACATTGCTACACCCCCCATTGTACACCTGGGCCCTCTCCTTACATTTTAAAAGGAAGGTCCAGGGCTCTCGTACGAGAAGGTGGCCGCGCGGGAGAATGGGCTGGCGCACAAGGCTCTCGCTCTCTTTCTCTCTCTCTCCCACGCGAACGCTTGTAACCCCCTACTGCAAGCGCATCGGCCTTGGGCGCAGGACAACACGAGGTCGTGGTTTCCCCTTACTGTTTTCCCCCTTGTGTTCCATCTCGCGCCGACCCATCTGCGCTGGGACACGCAGCGACAATTTACTCGTCGGTCCAGGGACCCCCCGGGGTTGAAACGCTGACAGTTGGCACGCCAGGTAGGGGCCTGCTGCATGTTGACGAACGGCTTCCCGTCAAGCTCCAGATGGGTAGTGTCCAACAACCTCTCCAACCCGGGATGGTGCTCCGTTTCGGGAGTCTTGAGTTCATGTCCCTCGACGGCAGCTATGACATGATACTCCTTCCTCCGTCGTGCGACAACGACAATGGCGGCCGTCAGCCCGCCCGCCGGCGGTGAAATCGACGACGTCTTCCCCGCGTAACGGAAAAGCAACATCCGGGTCCGTCCCGTCACCTTCCCCGCCGACGGAGGAGGCGGGGCAGGCATGGCCAAGCAGGAGGCGGCACCTCGTCGGCTGTCGAGCGAGTCGACGGCACTGGCGCCCCAACGGGGGACACGTCGAGCGTCGACCTCGCGTTTGAGACGAAGATGAGCGTCGTTTCCCCGCAACACGCCAACCCCAAGCAGACGGACGACGCCAGCACGCTCGCGAAGGACTTGCTGGGCGTTAGTCTCATACCCGAGATAATGGTGCAGTCCGTCCCCGACGCGAATTCGTCACCTTCCGTCGATCAAGAGGTACCGTCCGTTTCCCGTCCTGTGCCTTTTAGATTCAGCCTCGACCAACCAAGCGACCCCGCTTCGGTGGACGCTTTCATAAAGGCATATCCGAACCTTCCAGGGTATCATATGCGGTCAACCTGGGACCGACTGACGGCTGTCTCGACCTACGGGCCCCCGGGTTCCGAGGAAGATGACGAGCCCGACTCTGGTTGGGATTTCTCCAGGCTCGATAACCCCAGTGCCATGCGGGACTTCATGCCCGCATGTGACTACTGCCTCTCCGATTGCTCCGATAGCAGCCATAGCCTCAGCGACGAGGACTGTGCCCCAAGTCGCGAATGTTTCCACGTCGATCTAGGGGGTCTCGACGAAGGCAACCACCTTGGTATGCCAGAGGACAACGATCCCCCTAGGCCTGCGCCTCGCGTTGACATCCTTCGGGAGCTAGCTGTGGTCCCAGTCCTTGCGGGGGTCAGGACGCACAACTCGAGCAAATCTGCGAGGTACAGGCCAGGCTCGACGAGGAAGCAGGACAACATGTGCAGCTTCGGCAAAATATTGGGCAGGAGTGGGCAGGCCGAGCACCGGCCGGAGAAGCGCATCATCTGGCCCTGGACGTCCAGCACCGCATCGCCGACAATACCAGGGCAAGGCTGCCCCTGGCTTCCAGTGGGGTCGGCCAGAACCTGGCTGCAGCAGCAATACTACTCCGAGCGATGCCGGAACCATCCACCACCGAGGGGCGGCGTATCCAGGGAGAACTCAAGAATCTCCTGGAGGATGCCGCGATTCGACGGGCCGAAAGCTCTGCCTCCCGAAGGCAAGGGTACCCCGCGGAGCATCGCTCCACGACTTCCCGATTCATGCGAGAAGCCTCGATCCACACCGGGCGCATGCGGGACACAGCGCCTGCGGCCCCAGGACGCCTCGGCAACGAGCACCACCACCGCGACCGCCGAGCCCACCTCGACGAGAAGGTGCACCGAGGCTACCACCCCAGGCGTGGGGGACTCTACGACAGCGGGGAGGATTGGAGCCCCTCGCCCGTACCACCCGGTCCGCAAGCTTTCAGCCGGGCCATACGACGGGCGCCGTTCCCGACTCGGTTCCGAACCCCAACTACCATCACCAAGTACTCGGGGGAGACAAGGCCGGAACTGTGGCTCGCGGACTACCGGCTGGCCTGCCAGCTGGGTGGGATGGACGATGACAACCTCATCGTCCGCAACCTCCCCCTGTTCCTCTCCGACGCCGCCCGAGCCTGGCTGGAGCATCTGCCTCCTGCGCAGATCTCCAACTGGGACGACCTGGTCAAAGCTTTCGCCGGCAACTTCTAGGGCACATACGTGCGCCCTAGGAACTCCTGGGATCTCCGAAGCTGCCGCCAGCAGCCGGGAGAATCCCTCTGGGACTACATCCGGTGATTTTCGAAGCAGCGCACCGAGCTGCCCAACATCACCTACTCAGATGTCATCGGCGCGTTCCTCGCCGGCACCACTTGCCGCGACCTGGTGAGCAAGCTGGGCCGCAAAACCCCCACCAGGGCGAGCGAGCTGATGGACATCGCCACCAAGTTCGCCTCTAGTCAAGAGGCAGCCGAGGCCATCTTCCGGAAGGACAAGCAGCCCCAGGGGCGCCAGCCGGAAGAGGTCCCCGAGACGTCCGCTCAGCGCGGCACCAAGAAGAAGGGCAAGAAGAAGTCGCAAGCGAAACGCGACGCCGCCAACGCAGATCTTTGTCGCCGCCGCCGAGCACAGGAACCCTCGGAAGCCTCCTGGAGGCGCCAACCTGTTCGACAAGATGCTCAAGGAGTCGTGCCCCTATCATCAGGGACCCATCAAGCACACTCTTGAGGAGTGCGTCATGCTTCGGCGCTACTTCCATAAGGTCGGGCCACCAGCGGAAGGAGGCAGAGCAACCGACAACGACAAGAGGGAAGATCACAAGGCAGAGGAGTTCCCCGAGGTCCACGATTGCTTTATGATCTACGGTGGGCAAGTGGCGAACGCCTCGGCTCGGCACCGCAAGCAAGAGCGTCGGGAGGTCTGCTCGGTGATGGTGGCGGCGCCAGTCTATCTAGACTGGTCCGACAAGCCCATCACCTTCGACCAGGGCGACCACCCCGACCGCGTGCCGAGCCCGGGTAAGTACCCGCTTGTTGTCGATCCCGTCATCGGCAACGTCAGGCTTACCAAGGTCCTCATGGACGGAGGCAGCAGCCTCAACATCATCTACGCCAAGACCCTCGGGCTCCTGCAGATCGATCTGTCCACGATCCGGGCCGGCGTGGCGCCCTTTCACGGGATCATCCCCGGGAAGCGCGTCCAACCCCTTGGGCAACTCGATCTGCCCGTCTGCTTCGGGACTCCCTCCAACTTCCGAAAGGAAACCCTCACATTCGAGGTGGTCGGGTTCCGAGGAACCTACCACGCAGTGCTAGGGAGACCATGCTACGCCAAGTTCATGGCCGTCCCCAACTACACCTACCTCAAGCTCAAGATGCCGGGCCCCAACGGGGTCATCATCGTCGGCTCCACGTACCAACACGCGTATGAATGCGACGTGGAGTGCGTGGAGTACGCCGAGGCCCTCGCCGAATCCGAGGCCCTCATCGCCGACCTGGAGAGCCTTTCCAAGGAGGCGCCAGATGCGAAGCGCCATGCCTGCAACTTCGAGCCAGTAGAGGCGGTTAAGTCCGTCCCTCTCGACCCCAGCAACGACACCTCCAAGCAAGTCCGGATCGGCTCCGAGCTCAACCCCAAATAGGAAGCAGTGCTCGTCGACTTTCTCCGCGCGAACGCCGAGGTTTTTGTGTGGAGTCCCTCGGACATGCCTGGCATACCGAGGGATGTCGCCGAGCACTCGCTGGATATCCGAGCTGGAGCCCGACCCGTGAAGCAGCCTCTGCGCTGATTCGACGAAGAAAAGCGTAGAGCCATAGGCGAGGAGATCCACAAGCTGATTGCTGCAGGGTTCATCAAAGAGGTATTCCATCCCGAATGGCTTGCCAACCCTGTGCTTGTGAGAAAGAAAGGAGGGAAATGGCGGATGTGTGTAGACTATACTGGTCTAAACAAAGCATGTCCTAAAGTTCCCTACCCTCTGCCTCGCATCGATCAAATCGTGGATTCCACTGCTGGGTGCGAAACCCTGTCGTTCCTCGATGCCTACTTAGGGTATCACCAAATCAAGATGAAAGAGTCCGACCAGCTCGCGACTTCTTTCATCACACCCTTTGGCATGTACTGCTACGTTACTATGCCATTCGGTTTGAGGAATGCGGGTGTGACATACCAAACGTGCATGAACCACGTGTTCGGAGAGCACATTGGTCGAACGGTCGAGGCTTACGTCGATGACATCGTAGTCAAGACGAGGAAAGCCTCCGACCTCCTCTCTGACCTCGAAACGACATTCAAGTGTCTCAAGGCGAAAGGCGTAAAACTCAATCCCGAGAAATGTGTCTTCGGAGTCCCCCGAGGCATGCTCCTGGGGTTCATCGTCTCCGAGCGGGGCATCGAGGCCAACCCGGAGAAAATTGCGGCCATCACGAACATGGGCCCCATCAAGGACTTGAAAGGGGCACAGAGGGTCATGGGATGCCTTGCGGCTCTGAGCCGCTTCATCTCGCGCCTCGGCGAAAGAGGCCTACCTCTGTACCGCCTCTTAAGGAAGACCGAGCGCTTCACTTGGACCCCCGAGGCCGAGGAAGCCCTCGGGAACCTAAAGGCACTCCTCACAAGCGGGCCCATCTTGGTGCCCCCCGCTGCCGGAGAAGCCCTCTTGATCTACGTCGCGCTACCACTCAGGTGGTCAGCGCCGCGATCGTGGTTGAGAGACGAGAAGAGGGGCATGCATTGCCCGTCTAGAGGCCGGTCTACTTCATCAGTGAAGTACCGTCCGAGACCAAAATCCGCTACCCGCAAATCCAGAAGCTATTGTACGCGGTGAAAATTGCGACACTACTTCGAGTCTCATCCGGTGACTGTGGTGTCATCCTTCCCCTTGGGGGAGATCATCCAGTGCCGAGAGGCCTCGGGTAGGATTGCGAAGTGGGCAATGGAGATCATGGGCGAGACAATCTCGTTCACCCCTCGGAAGGCCATCAAGTCCCAAGTCCTGGCAGACTTTGTGGCTGAATGGGTCGATACCTAGCTTCCAGCAGCTCCGATCCAACTGGAACTCTGGACCATGTTTTTCGACGGGTCGTTGATGAGAACAGGAGCGGGCGCGGGCCTGCTCTTCATCTCACCCCTTGGGAAGCACCTTCGCTACGTACTGCGCCTCCATTTCCCGGCGTCCAACAACGTGGCCGAGTACGAGGCTCTGGTTAACGGGTTGCGCATCGCCATCGAGCTAGGGGTCCGGCGCCTCGACGCTCATGGCGACTCACAGCTTGTCATCGACCAAGTCATGAAGAACTCCCACTGCCGCGACCCGAAGATGGAAGCCTACTGCGATGAGGTTCGGCGCCTGGAGGACAAGTTCTACGGGCTCGAGCTCAACCACATCGCCAGACGATACAACGAGACTGCAGACGAGCTGGCTAAGATAGCCTCGGGGCGGACAACGGTTCCTCCGAACGTCTTCTCCCGAGACCTACATCAACCCTCCGTCAAGACCGACGACATGCCCGAGCCTGGGAAGGCCTCGGCTCAGCCCGAGGCACCCTCGACCCCCGAGGGTGAGGCACTGCGCGTCGAGGAAGAGCGGAATGGGGTCACGCCTAATCGAAACTGGCAGACCCCGTACCTGCAATATCTCCACCGAGGAGAGCTGCCCCTCGACAGAACCGAAGCTCGGGGACTGGCGCGACGCACCAAGTCGTTCGTCTTGCTGGGTGACGGAAAGGAGCTCTACCACCGCAGCCCCTCAGGCATCCTCCAGCGATGCATATCCATCGCCGAAGGTCAGGAACTACTGCAAGAAATACACTCGGGGGCTTGCGGCCATCACGCAGTGCCTCGAGCCCTTGTTGGAAATGCCTTCCGGCAGGGTTTCTACTGGCCAACCACGGTGGTCGACGCCACTAGGATTGTACGCACCTGCCAAGGGTGTCAATTCTACACAAAGCAGACCCACCTGCCCGCTCAGGCTCTGCAAACAATACCCATCACCTGGTTGTTTGCTGTGTGGGGTCTGGACCTCGTCGGTCCCTTGCAGAAGGCACCCGAGGGCTACACGCACCTGCTGGTCGCCATCGACAAATTCTCCAAGTGGATCAAGGTCAGACCCCTAAACAGCATCAGGTCCGAACAGGCGGTGGCATTCTTCACCAACATCATCGATCGTTTCAGGGTCCCGAACTCCATCATCACCAACAACGACACCCAGTTCACTGGCAAGAAAGTTCCTGGACTTCTGCGAGGACGACCACATCCGAGTGGACTGGGCCGCCGTAGCTCACCCCATGACGAATGGGCAGGTAGAGCGTGCTAGCGGCATGATTCTGCAAGGACTCAAGCCACGGATCTACAACGACCTCAACAAATTCGGCAGACGATGGATGAAGGAACTCCCCTCGGTGGTCTGGAGTCTGAGAACGACACCAAGCCGAGCCACGGGTTTCACGCCGTTTTTTCTAGTCTATGGGGCCGAGGCTATCTTGCCCACAGACTTAGAATACGGATCCCTGAGGACGAGGGCGTACGACGATTGAAGCAATCGGACCAACCGAGAAGACTCACTGGACCAGCTGGAGGAGGCTCGGGACATGGCCTTACTACACTCGTCAAGGTATCAGCAGTCCCTGCGACACTACCACACCCGAGGGGTTCGGTCCCGAGACCTCTAGGTGGGGGACTTGGTGCTTCGGCTACGACAAGACGCCCGAGGGCGCCACAAGCTCACGCCTCCCTGGGAAGGGCCATTCATCATCGCCAAGATTTTGAAGCCCGGAACATACAAGCTGGCCAACAGTCAAGGCGATGTCTACGGCAACGCTTGGAACATCCGACAGCTACGTCGCTTCTACCCTTAAGATGTTTTCAAGTCGTTCATACACCTCGTTTACATACACAAATAAAGTCTAACCATCAAGGAAGGGTCAGCCTTGCCTCGGCAAAGCCCGACCCTCCCCCGGGGGCTAGAAGGGGGGAACCCCCTCTGCGTCAAAATTTTCCTCAGAAAAAGTCTTTCTGCCAGAACATCTTTCATGCTTTTCGACTACTTCGATAGTGGGATCCTAAAAATGACGGAGTACACGTAAGCGGCAAGGCCGACCGAGCCAAGGGACTCCTACGCCTCTGGGATACAGATACCTCATTCATCACCTTCTGCGATAAGTAACTCACGCTCGGATAAGCGATTCCGCTGGCCGAACAAGTCTTAAAGCTCGAAAGCTCTTCTGCCGAAACGATTTTTCGTGCCTTCTCGACTATATCGATAACAGAATCCAACGGACGAGTAAGAGTACATGTAAGCGGCAAGGCCGACCGAGCCGAGGGACTCCTACGCCTCCGGGATACGGATACCTCACTCGTCACCTTCCGTGAAAAGTAACTCTCGCTCGGATAAACAATTCTGTTACTGACAAATAAGTCCTGATACTCGAAATGAAGGGAAAAGAAACGCAGCTTTACAACACGGCGACGGTATGTTTGGGCCTCGGCGGCCGCAAAAAACATACGCACACTACAGATAAACTATTCCTGTAGGTTCAGACATCAATAGGGGGAGCAGTAGCACCCTCGATGTCAACTCCACCTTCGACGGAGTCCGACCCAGCCCCGGACGGCGACACGGTCGGAGGATCTCCACCTCAAAGAAAGATGTCAGCACAACGCCTGGGCCATCGTCGTCGGGGTCTCCTCCAGGAACCCGGCCCGAGCAGACGGCTCGACCGGCCGCTCCGTAGCCTCAGCCAGCTGTCCCCCGAGGACATCAGCCCGGCTCATGGCCTCGGCAACCCGACTCCAGCGTTGGTCCCACTAGTGGACGGCCCGGCCAGGCTCCGGCCAACGAAGCCTCTTTTCGAGCCAAACTCCGCCTCTATCCATGCTGATACCGCTGCATTCGGCTCCGGCTCATCGCAGAGCGGCCGAGGGTTCCTTTGACTGAGCAAGAGAAGCCTCGGGCGGCAAGGCCGACCGAGCCAAGGGACTCGTACGCCTCTGGGATACGGATACCTCACTCGTCACCTTCCACACAGGGCAACTCACACTTGGTTAAGCGGTTCAGCTAGCCGACAGGCGAGTCCTAGTGCTCGAAATAAGGAAAAAACACGGCTTTACGCCAAAATACATTGATGTTCAGGCCTCGACAGCCACAATGAACAAACACCGGCACTCAAGGTGCCATTACAAATGGAACTCCGGTTTCGCCCCCGCAGGTACGAACAACCCCCACATTGGAGGGCCTGCGGGGCGACAAAACCCCAGGTGGCTCGCCGACGCCCGCTCCGGCAGCAGCGACAACGACCTCCGCTCCGGGCGGCCAAACAACAGCAGCGATGACCTCAGGGCAGACACTGCTGCGACAAGGCCCTCGCCCACGTCCCCGCTCGAGGGGCGAGGACAAGCCATCAAAGCCAAAGAGCCGGAGGCCCGGAGCGCGGGTGGCGGCGGAAATCTCGTCGGTGACGAGGACTTCTTTAGCCGCCACCACCTCAGCACCGACCTCCGCGCGGAGGCGTCGTGCCAGAGCAAGGGCAGGATAGCCCAAGAACACGAACGCCGCCCTAGCAGCGCGCGACGTCTTGGGCGGTCCCCCGGTGCGCGCGGCGTGACCCCGTACAGCGGCTAGATAGCCACGCTTCGCCCGACGGCGAGAGCGGGCATCAGGAGCCGAGCCAGAGCAACTGAGCCAGCGAGCCCAACACACTGAAGCTGACAACGCTCGCGGCCGACCAGCCCCACGTTGTCGCGGTCCGCCCCTTCCGCTAGGCCGGTGAGCGCCCTCTCCCCTGAATGCTGAAGGAGAGGGTGACCCACGAACCCGTGCAGGAGGTAGAGCTCCGGCTCACCTCGCCCTCCGCCCCAGCAAGGATGATGAAGATCCTTGAAGCTGAGGGCAGGGCAGAGGCCGCAACCCGGCTTGCTTCTCCCCACCATCAAACTGGTGGTCACCGTCTTGGGTGACCATCGGCAAGGGGATGCAGCCGGGCTGCCTGATGAAAATCCTTGAAGCCGAGCGATGGCTGAAAGGTAACAACTTCTGTGAAGTTGTGTTCCTCCAACGACAACAAGACGAAAGCGACGCGGGCGCTCCCCATCCGGGGGCTCAAAAGGTGGAAGGACGCGACGCATGAGGGGAGTGCGAAGGCATGGCTGCCATCCAAGGGGGTCGCCCTCTTTTTAAAGGCGACTCACCCCACTAGCGTCCTCAGGCGTTGTGGACTGAGTCTTCACCAACACGCTCCAAGGTCTTCCCCCTATGACACGGGGGCTGGGTCCCACTCGTCATGCAAGCTGGCCCAGGACAGAAGAAGCCAAACCGCCGCGCGGGATGCGCGTAACTGCCCAGCGGTTACAAGCGCTCCTCCACTTTCGCCCAGACCAGCGGGTGAAAGGGCGGACCGCCATGCAGGCGGCATGCGACTGCACCAAGGGGGCGCACCCTTTCGACTTCAACGCGTACAGCATGGAGGCCCACACGTCATGTAACCGGCGCGCCGGTTACTACGTGCGAGAAGCTGCACCGCCACTTGCGCCAGTACCACGCCTTCTTGACTGCGGAACCGGTGCCGCGACTCGAGGCAACCCAGCGCATGGCCCAATAGTGCCAACCAAGCATGCCAGTCACGGGTCAGTCAGCCGCGAGAGAAGGCGCGACGGTCGATATGGCCAAAAGTGGGCCGGCAGTAATGGCGGCGGCAGACGGGCGGAAGCAGCGGTCAAGTCGTCTGCAAGCTCACGTCCCCTCTTGGAGCAGTAGGAGAACCCTCTCCCACGGCATAAAGACGACGCGCCCGTGTTCCGTTCCTCGAATGGCTCGCGCACGCACAACGGCTGCCCCGCGAACCACTCGTCCCGTCGCATTAACTCTGCGGCAGGGCAGGCGGCACCTTTGGCAGGCGAAGCAGGCGACACTTCACCTCCGCCATGATGACCACGTCAAAAAAGGTGCGCCACGTCGTTCGATTTTGAATCCTTTTCCTCTTCCACTCTCTCTCTCTTGCTACAAGGACCGGGAAAGGGGATACTCCGAAATGGATCCTTCTCTGCGAAGGAAGTGGGCCCCGAGCCCTCCTACTGATCAGAGGTTCAAAGGCTGGCCCCTCGGAAGGGTTCAACAGCTGCCTCAGAGCACTCGGGCTCCGCGCCCACTACTGGTCAGAGGTTCGAAGGCTGGCCCCTCAGAAGGGTTCGACAGCCGCCTCAGGCCACTCGGGCTCCGCGCCCACTACTGATCAGGGGTTCGTAGGCTGGCCCCCGAAGGGTTCGACAGCCGCCTCAGAGCATGCAGAGCGAGGGATGACTCTGGGTACGTTCGATACATGGCCGAGGCTCAGGCTACGCTCCTGAGGTACCCTAGGACGTTTCTGAGACCAGTAGGAGCGATTCTGTAACGGAATCCCATCAGAGGGAGGCATCGAGCCCTCGGACCCTATCAAACGGGACCGGGTCCGGCAAATCACCTGCAGGTACTTTTGGAGCGTGCCTCTGGGCCACTAGCCGACCCTTATAGAACGGGGCATGGGCGTCCACTCGGATCACCCATTAGCAACTCACTGGAGACACCATGTTCGTCGCCCTCCGAGGGCAACATGGAGCTTCCCCCCTCCTCCTTGCGGAAAGGCGACGCAGGGGCGTATGAAAAAAGCTGAGTCAGTCCTTGACCGTCCTCTCGCTCTGTGCGGAGGCTCGGGGGCTGCTCTCACAAATCCGGCTCCGGGCAAACCGTTGACAGCGTCAACATACCAGCCCGAGAACTTGGAACCTGACTACGCACCCGGGCTACGGCCAGTTCGCATAAGGGAACAACCAGACCGGCCGAGGCATCATGAAAGGCATTAAGACCTCAAAGGAGTCAAACCACTCCTCCGAGGCCTCTAGGGCTACACCCGGCGGGTGCGCTCGCTCGCACCCACCGGAATGAAACGCAACCGAGAAAGGCCGGTCCCCTTGCAAAAAAGTGCGACAAAAGCCTCCAAGCGAGTACTAACACTCCCTTCGAGGCTCGGGGGCTACTGTCGGGGACCATAATTAGGGGTACCCCCAAGACTCCTAAATCTCAGCTGGTAACCCCCATCAGCACAAAGCTGCAAAGGCCTGATGGGCGCGATTCCGATCAAGGCTCCGTCCACTCAAGGGACACAATCTCGTCTCGCCCGAGCCCAGCCTCGGGCAGGAACAGTAGACCAAGGCAGATTCACGCCTCGCCCGAGGGTCTCCTCAAGCAACGGACGCACCTTCGACTCGCCCGAGGCCCAGCTCGGGCAGGCTTCGCGGAGAAGCAACCTTGGCCGGATCGCTACGCCAACTGACCGTATCGCAGGAGCATTCAATGTGAGGATCGCCTGACACCTTATCCTGACGCGCGCTCTCCAGTCGACAGAGCCGAAGTGACCGCAATCACTTTGCCGCTCCACTGACCGACCTGACAGGAAAACAGCGCCGCTTGTGCTGCTCCGACTACTGTGCCACCCGTCAGGGTGAGGCTAACAGCCACCAAGACTGGCCTCAGGCGCCATAGAAAGCTCCGCCTCGCCCGACCCCAGGGCTCGGACTCGACCTTGACCTCGGAAGACGGTCTCTGCCTCGCCCGACCCCCGGGGCTCAGACTCTACCTCGACCTCGGACGACGGTCTCCGCCTCGCCCGACCCCTGGGCTCGGACTCTACCTCGACCTCAGATGATGGTCTCCGCCTCGCCCGACCCCTAGGCTCGGACTATACCTCGACCTCGGACGACAGTCTCCGCCTCGCCCGACCCCAGGGCTCGGACTCGACCTCGACCTCGGAAGACGGTCTCCGCCTCGCCCAACCCCCGGGGCTCGGACTCTACCTCGACCTCGAACGACGGTCTCCGCCTCGCCCGACCCCTGGGCTCGGACTCTACCTCGACCTCGGACGACGGTCTCCGCCTCGCCCGACCCCCGAGGCTCGGATTCTACCTCGACCTCGGACGACGGTCTCCGCCTCGCCCGACCCAGGGTTCGGACTCGACCTCGACCTCGAAAGACGGTCTCCGCCTCGCCCAACCCCCGGGGCTCGGACTCTACCTTGACCTTGGACGACGGTCTCTGCCTCGCCCGACCCCTGGGCTCGGACTCTACCTCGACCTCGGACGACGGTCTCCGCCTCGCCCGACCCCCGGGCCCGGACTCAGCCTCGACCTCGGAGGAGCCTCCGCCTGGCCCGACCTCGGGCTCGGACCGACCACGTCACAGGGGGGCCATCAGTACCCTACCCCTAGCTAGCTCAGGCTACGGGGAACAAGACCGGCGTCCCATCTGGCTCGCCCCAGTAAACAAGTAATGATGGAACCCCGTGTGCTCCATGATGACGGCGGCTCTCAGCCCCTTACGGAAGCAAGGAGACGTTAGCAAGGATCCAACAGCCCCGACAGCTGTACTTCCACAGGGCTCAAGCGCTCCTCCGACGACCACGACATCACATGAACAGGGCGCCAAAACCTCTCCGACAGCCACGGCGGCATGTACATAGCGCTTTGGCTCCCCTTCGCTAGAACACGTTAGCACATTGCTACACCCCCCATTGTACACCTGGGCCCTCTCCTTACATATATAAAAGGAAGGTCCAGGGCTCTCGTACGAGAAGGTGGCCGCGCGGGAGAACGGGCTGGCGCACAAGGCTCTCGCTCTCTCTGTCTCTCCCACGCGAACGCTTGTAACCCCCTACTGCAAGCGCATCCACCCTAGGCATAGGACAACACGAGGTCATGGTTTCCCCTTACTGTTTTCCCCCTTGTGTTCTGTCTCGCGCCGACCCATCTGGGCTGGGACACGCAGCGACAATTTACTCGTCGGTCCAGGGACCCCCCGGGTCGAAACGCCGACAACACTTGCCTTCACTAGGTTGCTGTTCAGGGAGGTCTCCAACAACACACTCAGGAACCTCAGACTGCTCGTTGTCTAAATAAAGTGAGCATGCATTCAATACATTTGGAAAGTACAAATGAACATCACACCAAACATGTACCAACATTGGAACACATCTTAAAAATACATAATACTACATAAGGGATAAGGAATTCAAAGTATAATATAAACTATGACATACATTAACTTTATTTGAAAATAGATTATTATTTCCCTAAGTGTTATTTACAAGTACATAATCATAGATCAATTTATTTTATTATGACCTATAATTTAGAACAGAGATGAACTCATGCAATACCTATCATTAATTTCACAAGCTTAAACAAGTTTAAATCTCTAATGTTCTCCTCTTATTTATTTTATTAGATAAATAAAACATACATCTACATTAGTTCATATTCAATCCTAAAACATAGAGTCTGGAGACAGTAAGTGAACCTATTTTATTTAAACAGAGAATAATTCTATGAACATTTTGCAATTTAAATCACTAAATTTGGAGTTCATATGCAAAAGATATGAAATAAACAAGTTTGGGAATTCAAAATATGAAATTAGGGCCAATTCTGTGAATATTTAAAAGTACATGGCTAAATCTGCAAGATTACAGGGGCCTACGCGCGAAAACCAGGGACGGCGGGATGATTTCCAATAAACCGAGGGTCTCTTTAAGAAAACTACCGCGCGAAGGGGTATCGGGTGAATCTAACCGTCAGATCTAAAACCAACGGCTGAGATTAGATCTGCGGCCGAGGGCGCGCGCGCGCAAGCAGGCGAGCGCTGACAGGCGGGCCAGGGAGTGTCAGCGATAGAGGGGGAGGGGGGCGCTCTGACCGAGCTGGCCCAGCACCAGGGGACTTGGGCGCTGACAGGTGGGCCAGGGTGTCAGGCGCGCGGGCGCGAAGCGGTACCCGCGGTCCGGGCCGTGCGATCTGAATCGAACGGAGGGGATCAGAGGCAGGCCAAGGGCGTAGGGCGCACGTGCGCGAAGCGGTACCTGCGGTCCGGGCCGTGCGATCAGGATCGGACGGAGGGGATCAGACTGGGGAGGGTGCACGGCTGCGGGCGGCGCTGCTCCTCTCCGCGACAGTGAGGTCGCCGGAGTTGAGGCAGGCGTGAGCTAGGGTGGGTCCGTGGTCACCGGAGTTGGACAGAGAGGAAGAGGGCGCCACGACGAACTCAATGGCGGGAAAGGGGCCATGAATCCATGGGCAGAGAAGGGAGAACGGCCGTGAGAAGGTCTCGGGCGGACCGAAGCAACTCCGGTGAGCCATTCCGGCCACGGGAAGGGGTCCTAAGGCGCGCTAAGGCCTTGGCTAATTTCAGCAGAGGTAGGGGCGACACAGGGACCTACTCCGATGAACCAGACCGGGCTAAATCGGCCGGCCACCGCGCGAGCACGGCGGACGTGTGTCTCACCTCAGGGCGGAACTCGGGGAGGCTTGGAAGGGTCTCCGGCGACCTGGATGGCCGGGAACGCGGACGCGGGTCTCCGACGGCGGCTGGCGGCATCGGTAGAGCGCGAGAGAGGGTGAAGCTGAGCGAAATGAGGTGAGGGGTGTGCGCGGGGCACTGGCGGGGCTCTAAGAAGGGAGCTGGGCGTGTGAGCGTGCGTCGTGGCCGAGAAATCCGACGACGTGCGTGAGTGCACACGCGCCAGTCCACGGCGAGAGCGGGGAAGGCGGAACTGACAAGGCAGACCCACGGTACAGAGAGAGAAAAGGGGACGCGCGGGGGCAATGGCTCGGCACTAGCGATCCGGGCCCGCGAGACAGAGAGAGAGGGAGTGAACGGGTGAAGGAAACTGGCGCCGACAGATCGGCCCCACTAGGCAGCGAGCGAGAGAGAGAGGGCGCACGCGAGGGAGAACTGCCGCTGACAGGCGGGGTCCGCATGTCAGGCAGAGCTGGCGCGCGGGCGCGCGGCCTGTCTGGGCTTAGTGTGCTGGTTTGGGCTGCTTTCTCCTTTTCTTTTTCTCTGAATTTTCTAATTCCTTTTCCATTTCTTTTCTATAGGATTTTTCAAATCCAAATTCAAGCTAGGTTTCAAATTCAAATCAATTCAAACTTGTGCAACACTTCAAAGAATATTTTAAACTCAGCATGATGCAACATGTCATGACTCATAAGGTTTTGGCAAAAATAAATAATTAACCTCCACTAGTTTAGGCTATCTCTAATCAAAAAAGGAAAAAAGGAGAATGAATCTAGAGAGAGAAAACCTAGAGTGAGAAAAGAAGAGTAACACATGATTTTGGGTGATAATTAGAAAGAAATTTTATACCCCCAAAATCCGGGTGTTACACTTAGTGTGCAAAAATGCTTTCTATTCCATTGATGATACGTCTATTGCTTTGCCACTGGCTATTGCTAACCTTTTGCAAGAATATATGGATGTGTTTCCCTCTGAGATACCCCCTGGATTACCACCTGTGTGAGGCATTGAGCACAAGATTGATTTAATTCCAGGGGCGAGCTTGCCCAACCGAGCTGCCTACAGGACGAACCCCGAGCAGACTAAGGAGATTCAGCGCCAGGTCCAGGACCTTCTGGACCGGGGGTACATTCGTGAGAGCCTTAGTCCTTGTTCTGTTCCTGTTCTTTTGGTTCCTAAGAAAGACGACACTTGGCGCATGTGTGTTGATTGTAGAGCCATTAATAACATCACAATTCAGTACAGATATCCTATTCCTAGATTGGATGACATGCTTGATGAATTAAGTGGTTCTACTGTTTTCTCTAAAATTGACTTGCGTAGTGGATACCACCAGATTCGTATGTCTTTAGGTGATGAATGGAAAACTGCATTGAAAACTAAGTTCGGTCTTTATGAGTGGTTAGTCATGCCTTTTGGGTTAACTAATGTGCCTAGCACTTTCATGAGATTGATGAACGAGGTTTTACGTGCTTTCATTGGTAAATTTGTGGTGGTATATTTTGATGATATTCTTATCTATAGTAAGTCTCATGATGATCATATTGAACATTTACGTGCTGTTTTTGATGTTTTGCGTGATGCACGTTTATTTGGTAACCTTGAGAAGTGCACCTTCAGCACCGATCGTGTGTCTTTTCTTGGATATGTTGTGACATTGTAGGGCATTGAGATGGATGAGGCAAAAATTGTTGCCATCACGAGCTGGCCAATTCCAACCACGGTCACGCAGGTTCAAAGTTTTATTGGTCTTGCAGGATTCTACATGCGATTTGTGCGGGATTTTAGCACCATTGCAGCACCTCTCCACGAGTTGACAAAGAATGGAGTGTCGTTTCGTTGGGGACCATCACAACAACAAGCTTTTGATGCCCTCAAGTCGAAGCTCACACAAGCACCACTGCTGCAACTTCCTGAATTTGACAAGACATTCGAGCTCGAGTGTGATGCGACTGGCATTGGGATTGGAGGAGTGCTCATTCAAGGTGGTAAACATGTTGCTTTCTTTAGTGAAAAATTGCATGGTCCAACTCTGAATTATTCTACATATGACAAAGAATTATATGCTTTAGTACGAGTTTTGCAAACTTGGCAACATTATCTATGGTCTAAAGAATTTGTCATACATTCAGATCATGAATCTTTGAAGTATCTTAAGGGACAATCTAATCTAAACAAACGACATGCTAAATGGATTGAATTCATAGAATCATTTCCTTACATTATTAAGCATAAAAAAGGAAAGGATAATGTGATTGCTGATGCTTTATCTAGACGTTATACTATGTTGTCCCAACTTAATCATAAAATCTTTGGTTTGGAGACTATAAAGGAAATATATGCTGCTGATTTGGACTTCAAAGATGCTTTTGAAAATTGCAGAGAGGGAAGAACATGGCAAAAATTTATGCTGCGTGAAGGCCTTCTCTACCATGCTAACAAGTTGTGTGTTCTAGCTAGCTCCACTCGTCTTCTACTCTTGCAGGAAGCACATGGAGGTGGCTTGATGGGACATTTTGGTGTTAAGAAGATTGAGGATGTGTTGTTTACTCATTTCTATTGGCCTCGGATGCGGCGTGATGTTGAGCGCTACGTCTCTCGTTGCACCACGTGCAACAAAGCTAAGTCCCGACTTAACCCCCATGCTCTTTATTTGCCTCTTCCTGTTCCTTGTGCACCTTGGGAGGATATTTCTATGGATTTTGTTTTGGGATTGCCTAGACAAAGAGGGGGAGTGATAGTGTTTTTGTCGTTGTCGATCGTTTTTCAAAGATGACACATTTTATACCCTGTCACAAAACTGATAATGCTTCACATGTTGCTGATTTGTTCTTCACTGAGATTGTGCGTTTGCATGGTGTGCCGAATACTATTGTTTCTGATTGGGATGCGAAGTTTTTAAGTCATTTTTGGAGAACCTTGTGGTTTAAATTGGGAACAAAGTTGTTGTTTTCTACTACTTGTCATCCCCAAACTGACGGGCAAGCAGAGGTTGTTAATCGCACTTTATCTACCATGTTGCGGGTTGTTTTGATGGATAATTTGAGGTTGTGGGAGGAATGTTTGCCACATATTGAGTTTGCTTAAAACAGATCAATGCATTCCACAACCAAGCTTAGTCCATTTATGGTAGTATATGGTTTTAATCCTCGTGCTCCAATTGATTTGCTACCTTTACCAACTTCTGAAATAGTGAACTTCGATGCTACACAACGTTCTGAATTCATTATTAAGTTACATGAAACAACTAGGTTGCAAATTGAAAAGATGAATGAAAAGTATCGTATTGCTGCTAATAAAGGCAGGAAGGAAATGAAATTGGAACCTGGTGACTTGGTGTGGGTTCATTTGAGAAAGGATAGGTTTCCTGATTTGAGAAAGTCTAAACTTATGCCACGAGTTGCTGGTCCTTATAAAGTTTGTAACACCCTGATTTTGGGAGTATAAAATTTCTTTCTAATTATCACCCAAAATCATGTGTTACTCTTTTTTTCTCACTCTAGGTTTTCTCTCTCTCTAGATTCATTCTCCCTTTTTCCTTTTTGATTAGAGATAGCCTAAACTAGTGGAGGTTAATTATTTATTTTTGCCAAAACCTTATGAGTCATGACATGTTGCATCATGCTGAGCTTAAAATATTCTTTGAAGTGTTGCACAAGTTTGAATTTATCTGAATTTGAAACCTAGTTTGAATTTGGATTTGAAAAACCCTATAGAAAAAGAAATAGAAAAAGAATTAGAAAATCCAGAGAAAAAGAAAAAGAGAAAGCAGCCCAAACCAGCCCAGTAAGCCCAGCCAGGCCGCACGCCCGCACCTCCTGACAGGCGGACCCCGCTTGTCAGCGGCAGTTCTCCCTCGCGCGCGCCCTCCCTCTCTCGCTTGCTGCCCAGTGGGGCCGATCTGTTGGCGCCAGTTTTCTCCCCTGCGCACTGCCTCCCTCTCTGTGTCTCGCGGGCCTGGTCCGCCAGTCGTCGAGCCGTTGCCCCGCACGCCCCTTTCTCCTCTCTCTGCACCGTGGACCCTACCTGTCAGTTCCGCCCCCTCCGCACTCGCCGTGGACCGGCGCGTGTGCACTCGCGCACGTCGCCGGATTTCTCGGCCACGACGCTCACCCACACGCCCAGCTCCCTTCTTAGAGCCCCGCCAGTGGCCCGCGCATACCCCTCACCTCATTTCGCTCATCTTCGCCCTCTCGCGCTCTGCATACGCCACCAGCCGCCGCCAGAGACCCGTGCCCGCGTTCCTGGCCATCCATCTCAACGGAGACTGCTCCAAGCTTCCCCGAGTTCCGCCTCGAGGTGAGACACTCGTCCCCGTGCCCAATTTCCCCTATTGCACCCTGTGTTCGGCCAATTTCGCCTTCGCCGGTGCTCAGCCTCGGCGGTCTGCTGTGCTCGCATGGTGGCCGGTTGATTTAGCCCGGTCTAGTTCCCCGGGATAGGTCCCTGTGTCGCCCCTTCCTCTGCTGAAGCTAGCCCAGGCCTTAGCGCGCCTTAGGACCCCTCCCCGTGGCCGGAATGGCTCACCGGAGTTACTCCGGCCCGCCCGAGACCTTCTCACCGCCGTTCTCCCTTCTCTACCCGTGGATTCATGGCCTCTTCCCCGCCATTGAGTTCGTCATGGTGCCCTCTCCCTCTCTGCCCAACTCCGGTGACCCCAGATCCACCCTAGCTCGCACCAGCCTAAACTCCGGTGACCTCACCGCCGCGGAGAGGAGCAGCGCCGCCCGCAACCGTTCACTGTAACACCCCAGGTGTTACCTAGGTGTTGGCTTTTTATTGGCACATATACCCATTATCACATGTGGTTAAAACTTGGAGGAGAGGGAGTGCTTAAGACCTTGGAAGCATGAGTGAGTTAAGAAATACCAAGGACCCAAGTATTACCCAAGCTTTTAGGCAATAATCACCTAGGGCAAAGAAGGATTGAACCTTGGACCCCCCCTTCTTAAAGCCTTTAGTTGAGAGAAAGATCAAGCAAATGCACATTTCATAATTTAAACCCTTAACCAAAGTTTAAGAGTACCAAAATGTTTACAAAAGACAGTAAAGGAACTTTGCAAAAAGACCCCTAAAAGACCCCTAAATCAGCCCCCAAGTGGAGAACACTATGGAATCACCCCCATTCCCTCTAAGTCCAAAATCAGCCCTAATCTAGAGATCAGGGGTGTTCACCTAGCTAATGGCACCAAAACCCCAGGGTCTAAATAACAAAAAGGAGCCAAATTATCTAAGGAACCCCGTGGAAGAGTTTGAACCCAAGCCAAGACCGTTTGACACGAGTTGGCACCTGTTTTGTCTCGGGTTGAACAGTGCAGACAGACAAGACTTGGCGCCACCATATATTCTAAACCAGACCCGATCTTCCCTTGGAACTTACATGAACTAGGTAGCCCTAGGTGCAGTGAAGAAATCTTACACAAGCCGTAGGGCGAGATTCGCACGTTTGGCTGCTCAGCAGGCGCAAGAACAAAGGCAGAAACCAACGGCCATGTGTTCGACGCGCTCTGGACTCGCCAGAGCACGCCCGACGCGCGCCCCGCGTGCCTCGCGTCGCGCCAAAGCCAAGCCGGCGCCATGGCCCGCGCCCGCGCCTATAAAGCACCCAGGGACCTTGACCGTACCCCTCTGCACGCGCTCGACCTCACCGGAGCTCAATCCCACCGGCGTTTGCCTGTGCACGGCGTGTCCGCGGCCGCCCGATCCCCCTGCCACCGTAGACCGGCCAGCAGACCCCTTCCCAGCCCCGTCCAGCCCTTGGAGAAGACTGTGCACACCTCGGTGAAGCTCCTCGAGCGAGGAATCGAAGTTTGCTTCGCCGGAGAGGCCAGTCCACGGTCGTCGGACTCCACCCGACCGCTGGCGAGCGTAGACTGGGTAATCCTCTGCTCCATTCTTCGATTCCTTGTGCACATAGCCTCTACGTCACCCCGTAAATCTCACTGTGCCATTGGATTGAACTAGGTCGCCGTGGTTTGGCCGGCACACACGCCGCCGACGAGAGCACCCGCCTGCGCACGTGAACCGGGCGATTCCGGCCACCCCCGCCGTCGAGCCGTACACCGTTGTGACCGCCAGAGCCTCCCAGAGCCAACCCTGCCCCCCGCCGGACCTCTCTCACCGCCGGTAAGCCGTGCCACCCTTTTCTTTCTCACGGGTACTGTTTAAACCTAGGAAGGGACCGCGTGGGAGAAGAAGAGAAAGCTAGGGGGTTTTGCGCAATGTCAGTGACTCAGATGAATAGTAGCGCGGCGTATAACTGAGAGAGTTAGTTTGGAAATAACCCGAGGACTTCGGTGCAAAGTGGTTTTCCAGGAAACCTTTTATTAAATCTGATTTAAAATTTAAACAGAACTTGAATAATTCATATCTTCTGTTTTATTCATCCAAATTGAGTCAAACCAATTTTGTCAGATCTTAAATAATATAAACTACTTAAGAAAAATATAAAACCCCTATGTGCTACAGAAAACTTTAGGGTTCTGATTTAATTATTATTTTGGCTAAAAGCTAAATAATAGGAAGAAAAATAGTTGCACTGTTTAAATGAGATTAAGAAAATTTGGAGAAATGCATGACCACCTACTGACCTATTTAAAAATGATAAACCCCTCTGTACACCCCATTAAGGTAGAGTTTGCCATTTAATTCACATTATTCTTAAAGTTAAAGAAAATAAGAAAGGTAATTTAAAGAAGAAACCAGGGATCACTCATATTTTTGTTAGTCCCCTTATTCAGTGTAGTTTACTAGAAAAATCTATTTTACTCTGGTTTAGTATAAAATGAATAGGATACCTTTTATTTTAAGGAAACAAGTAAAACTTAGAAAAACCCTACAAAAATAACCCCAAGGTAAAAAGACTCCAACCTTTGGGATAATTAATGCTTTGTTATGAAGAACATAGGAAAAATATAAAATCTGCTGTTTGACATTTTTCAAATAGCAAGGCAGTAGAAAGTGCCTTTTTGGCATTAAACTTTAAAAAATCACAACTAAATAACCATCAATTAACTTTCTGTGATTTTTGGCACAGAAGCTTGTTATTACTGTTAGATGCCAACAAAAATAACCCTTAGGACAGAACCCACCCATAGTTAAAAGTTATAGTACAAAGTGGCCCATTTACACAACTTTTGTTATTTTTGTCTAAAGCATAGCCTTTTTATTTTTGAACCTCAAATTCCTAGAACAGGCTATATTGACCAATGGCAACCCAGTATAAGTTTTACAGAATTTTTGGAAAAAGTTAAACCACTATTGTAGTTCAAACCCACACTAGAATTCATAATTAGAAAATGAAAAAGGGGAAATTGATAATAGAAACTTGTGTCACCCTAGCCCAACTAACAAAACCCTTTTTAAATTGCCCACTGAAATATGTAAGAAGAAAAATACAAATCCACTATGCTTATCCTTACCAAAACCTAAACCTAGAATGATAAGTATAAACTACTAAAAGCCATGTATGACCAAGAAACCCTAAGTTACTCATTAACTTAGTTTTTCTTCCTTTAGCATAATGTTGTTTAATCCTGCATAATCATGACATACATATTCATTGCATTTCGATAGACTGTAACCTCGCTGACGGAGAGTACGTCCTCGTGTCGGAGCAAGGAGCTGCTTAGGAGGTAGCCCCGGACCCAGCACCAGAGCCTGCCCCAGAGGATCTGCCTGCCACTGCTTTGGAAGGCAAGCCCCGGTTTATGCATAACCTGTTATTTATGCTATTTTACTACACTTAATGATTGTAGTATTGATTGTGCACTTAGGTGTAGGAGTTGTTTGAAACCCTAGTTGCATGATCTCATGAATCCTTTTGAGATGAATACTATTATGCTAGGTCGAGGTAGCTGCTTTATTAATTAGGATCTCGGTAGAAGTCGAGTGATTTTTCTAGCACTCGCGCGAGGTCAGGAAATTGGTTGTATCCACTTTCTTCTCTTAATGATGCTGGTTTTGGACAACAATCCATGGGGATTGGTTGTCCACGGGATAAAAATTGGAATAAGGATTAAGGTGTGGTACCGTGAGTCAAGCGTTTGAACGTACTAAGCACATACCGAGAAATATGGTAAATTGGTAAGCATAGTACCTGATTGAACCTGGCAGTGGACTTTACCCCTCACGCGACCTGAGACGTGGTCTCCCATTCCGGTTATGGTGGGTACAAGTGCGGTCACTGCACGACGGCAGTCGGGGTCAGTGAGGCATTGTACGCCAAGGCGGTGAGCCCTGATCAGCTGATGGGGAATCGATGGGGACGGTTGATGTGCGTGGGGACGGAGTGCCCCTACACGTCGTGTGTTTAGGTTTACCTTGCAAGGTTTAAAAACTCGATTCGAATCGTCTGCTTCTCGCAGTTAATGAGACTACTTGATCCATGCTGCTACATTGAGTAACAAGTGGAAATGTGATGAGTTGGCATAAGATGTTGATTGCTAAATATGTTTGATACCATGAATGAGTAGATAGTACACATTTAGCCTTAAGAGAGTCACACTTAAACTTGACAAAGCTAAAATTTGATTTACAAACTTAGCTAGTGCTTTTGGCAACCAAACCCCACCGCCAAACAGCTGCATGTCTAGAGGTAGAGGAGTAGACTCCTCACACCGGGTAAGTCTAGCTGAGTATTAGTATACTCTGCCTTGCTTGAGGCATAATTTTTACAAGTTCTCTGGAGGACATGGTTGCTGGAGTGACTTGGCCGTCCATCTTGCCACTGGGTTGGACTGTCGAGTGGGACCCTGCCTCGGCTGAGGAGGAGCATGAGGAGTGATGGGACAGTCTTCCCCATCCCTCCATTTATTTATCGTTAGTTTTATTCCGCTGCACTTCGAACAATGATGACTACTTTTGCAAAACTCCGATGGTGATGTAATAATTTAATACTCCTTAATGTATGGTTTTATGCTTTATTGTATTTGCTCTGTGACTCACCATCGAGTGAGATTGTGGTACTTGATCCTGTCAGTGGCCTCGTCGGACTAGATCTAAGGGATTGACGGGTTATTCCCATTTAAGTGTGGTCTAGCCTCTAAGGTGGGACTTAGGCACTTAAGTCAGAATAATTCGGGCAGTTCCGCCACAGCTGGTATCAGAGCTTGTACCACCACAGAGGAATCAATAAAATATAAATACCATCCTTTTTCGAAGTAAAACCTGATAGAAACAGATGTTGGATAGATCGTAGGACGATCAGGATAGACTCAGGATGTGAAGCCTTAGGATGATAGAGGGGTAGTTAGGTGGCTAAGTGATTAGGCCTTACAGGCTACTATAAGGGATGGGAGTTCATTCCTATTCCCTTTATATTGATGTGAGGTCGTTCAGGACGAGCATGCATGCATTCTTAAATTAAACAAATGGAAAATCAAGTAAGGACTTAAATACAAAATGATGACCAACTAAGTACCCCAGCACCATTGTTATAATTAGAGAGAGGCTGAGTTGTGTTTCCTTTTTCTTTTTATAATTCTTTTTCCTTTACTTACGCTTAACCGTACACAGATGACTTTCCACGGATCCTCAGACGACGGGAATGCACTGTCCCACACTGACGGGCTTGCACGAGAGGGCTTTCCCCGTATTTTGTGGGAGGTACTTCAGGGGGCCGGACACACGACACCTCCTAAGTACGCGGTGCAGCAGTTCGAGAAGCACCGAGTGCCCCGCTGTAGGGTGAGGATGACCTTGGAGCCTCATCCCCTGCAGCCAGGCTGGCGTTCGCTGGACACTGAGTTCTTTGGATACTGGGCTGAGGACACGATCGAGGCGATTGCTCTACACGGGTTGACCACTTTCTGCGGATTTCACCCCTTGGAGCTGTCCACCCACCCCATTGGCTTGTTCCCCGCGGAGAGGGAGGACGACCCAATGTGGAAGGATCGGGTGGAGCATGCCAAGGACATCCGGGCTATCTACCCAGGTCAGACTGCTCACTTGACCGTGCGGTGCATGAATGCCCTGTACCATCTGCAAGTGATGCGCGTTGAAGCGATGTCCCATCTGATGGCCTTGTTGGAGGCAACAAAGATCACCCTGGACAACAGAGAGGAGCCTGCCTCCAGCTTGGACACTGCTGGCTCAGAGAGACCACCTTCCCCCGAGTCGAGTGTTGCCTCGTTCGCTCACTAGGTATCAGGAGTAGGGCTAGAAGTCGGTAATGGTGGGACTCCTCAAAGCTAGCTTAGCTTTTGCACCCTTGGGGTACTAGGCTAGATAGAGTTGAGTCTTTTGGGCCATTGATGTAATCGTGATAAACTCTTTTGGAAACATGGTTGATGGATGATGTTAGTCTCAATTTGGGAAGAAAGGTTTATGCCTTAAGAAATCCTTTATATTTATGCAAGAATCTATCAATTTCGTCTTTTGACTCTTTCACCGCGATTAAACCTTAAACTTGAAGATGTGTTATTAAGAAAATATGTGATTTTTCAGATGGCCGGGAGAGCGCGTCGTGGCCAGAATGAGCGCGTTCCTCCACCGCCGCCACCGCCTCCCACTCTACAGGAGCTAATGGCTCAGCAGAATGAGATCTTGAGGCAGCTAGCTCAGCGTCAGCTACCACCTCAACACTATGGTGGTGGAGATCATCAGTGTCACCCCGCGGCAGCCACCTACCAGGAGTTCCTCAGTACCCAGCCTCCATTGTTCACCAGGGCAGAGGACCCACTTGATGCGGATGTGTGGTTGAGAGTAGTGGAATCCAAATTCCCGCTACTCCATGGAGTTTTCTCAGAGGTCACTAAGGTCAGGTTCGCCACCCAACAGGTTCGTGGACCCGCAAGGACTTGGTGGGACCATTTTCTTGCTATGCAGCCAGATGACCGAGAGGTGGAATGGAGAGAATTCAAGGCAGCTTTCAGGGGGCACCATATACCAGCCGGAATTATGGACCAAAAGCTCAACGAGTTTCTAGCACTCACTCAGGGCAACATGACAGTGTTGCATTATGCTCAGGCTTTTAATGACCTGTGCCAGTATGCCGGGTATCATGCAGACACGGACGAGAAGAAGAGAGACAGGTTTAGGAGGGGGCTCAGCACTAAGCTCCGTGACCGCCTCAACACAGTCAGGGCCAACAGTTATAATGAGTTGGTCAACATGGCCATTTCTCAGGAGGACTGTATCACAGCTCGTCAAGCGGAAAAGAAGAGGAAGACCCCTGTTGCAGGACCCTTAGCGCAGCCACAGCGCTTCAGGATTGTGTCTGACACTCAGAACAGGGACCTCAGCAGTAGCAAGGACGATGGGTGATCCGACCACAGCAGCAGCAACAGGCACCCAACCGTACCCAGTTTCCAGCTTAGAGGAATAATCAACAACAGCAGCAATATCGCCAGGCAAATGATAACAGGTGTTTCACATGCGGCAACACCGGACATTATGCCATGAATTGCCCCAGGAACCAGCAGGGGCAGAATGTTAATCAGAATCAAGGCAAGAGACAGAAGGTGCAAGTGAGGCAAGGCAGGCTGAACTTCACCACCATGGCTGATATTCCAAAGGGGGCACCCGTCATGACTGGTATTTTTACGGTTTTGAATTATCCTGCCATTATTCTTTTTGATTCTGGTGCATCGCATAGTTTTATCATTGCCAAATTTAGTGCCAAGTGTCAATTGCCTTTTCACCACACCAATGGGGGTATCACAATTTCAACACCAGGAGGCAGAGTTGCCACCTATCAAGTCAACAGACATGTGCCCATAAGGTTTGGTAGTCTAATAATTAAAACCACCCTCCTCATTTTGGGTTTGGATAGCGTGGATATCATATTGGGAACTGACTGGTTAACCAGGCATCAGGCAGTTATTGATATTGTAGCTAGGGCCATTGAGGTGCACTCACCGACTTGTGGTGAAACCACACTATATTTGCCCAACCAAGGCTGTACCCGTTCTTGTGCCTTCGTTATGATAGAGTCCCCAGTGGAAAGGATCCCAGTGGTCCGTGACTACCCAGATGTTTTTCCGGATGAATTGCTAGGGATGCCACCTGACCGAGACATCGAGTTTGCAATTGAATTGCAACCCAGGACTACTCCTATCTCCAAGAGACCCTATAGGATGCCTCCCGCAGAATTAGCAGAGCTGAAAAAGCAACTGCAGGAGTTGTTGGACAAGGGGTTTATTCGCCCAAGTACTTCACCATGGGGATGTCCTGCTTTATTTGTGAAGAAAAAGGATGAGAGTTTGAGAATGTGTGTTGATTACCGCCCTCTCAATGCGGTGACTATCAAGAACAAATACCCATTGCCCCGCATTGATGTTTTGTTCGATCAGTTGGTGGGAGCCAAGGTGTTCTCTAAGATAGATCTTCGCTCGGGTTACCATCAGATCAAGATCCATACCAGTGATATTCCCAAAACGGCTTTCTCAACCAGATATGGGCTTTATGAGTTTTTGGTAATGTCTTTTGGGTTGACCAATGCCCCGACTTATTTTATGTACCTAATGAACTCAGTATTCATGCCAGAGTTAGACAAGTTTGTGGTCATTTTCATTGATGATATTCTGGTCTATTCCAAGAATGAAGACGAACATACTGAGCATCTGCACACCGTGCTTCAGCGACTGCGCGATCATCGTCTTTATGCTAAGTTGTCGAAATGTGAATTCTGGCTGAAGGAAATTAAATTCTTGGGTCACACAATTTCTCAGGATGGGATATCTGTTGATCCTGAGAAGGTACAAGAGGTGATGGATTGGAAACCCCCGACTACAGTGAGGCAGATTCGGAGTTTTCTGGGATTGGCAGGGTATTATCGACGATTTATTCCGGATTTCTCTAGAATTGCCAAACCAATGACTGAACTGTTGAAGAAAGGAGTCAAGTATGATTGGAGCCAGAAGTGCGAAGATGCCTTTCATACACTGAGGCAGCATTTGACAACAACCCCAGTGCTAGCTCAACCTGATAACACCAAGCCATTTGAAGTTTATTGTGATGCTTCGGGTACTGGATTGGGATGTGTCTTAATGCAAGATAACAGAGTAATTGCTTATGCCTCCCGAGTACTCAGACCCCATGAGCAGAACTACCCTACACATGATCTGGAGTTAGCAGCCATGGTTCATGCTCTCAAGATATGGAGACACTACTTGATGGGAGCTCACTGTAACATTTACACCGATCACAAGAGTCTCAAATACATTTTCACTCAGGCAGATCTTAACATGAGGCAGAGGAGATGGTTAGAATTAATCAAGGACTATGATTTGGAGGTGCATTACCATCCTAGCAAAGCCAATGTCGTGGCAGATGCCTTGAGCAGAAAGGCCCAGTGCAATTGTATGAACATGGATGCAAGAGTTACCACCCTGTGTGATGAGTTGTGCAAATTGAACCTGGAGATTGTTTCTTCGGGTGATTTAAATTATATCTCGGTGGAGCCCACACTGCAAGAGCAAATAGTCAGGGCACAGATTGAAGACAAGGGTGTGCAGGTTATCAAAGAAATGATCAAGCAAAAGGCAGAGAAATACAAGTGCTTCCGTCAGGACAGCAAGGGAATTCTATGGTTTGGAGATCGATTGGTTGTTCCCAAGAACCCTGAGCTCAGAAAGAAGATATTGGATGAAGCTCACCTTTCAAAATTCTCCATGCACCCTGGTAGCAATAAGATGTATCATGATCTCAGATCCTTATACTGGTGGACCAGGATGAAGAGGGAAATTGCCAAGTATATATCTGAGTGTGACACCTGCCAAAGGATTAAAGCCAGTCATTTGAAGGCAGCAGGCCCTTTGCAACCCCTTCCCATACCAGCTTGAAAATGGGAGGACATTTGCATGGACTTTATCGTGGGATTGCCCAATACCTCCCGACACCATGATTCCATTTGGGTCATTGTGGACAGATTGACCAAGACCGCTCATTTCTTGCCAGTGCATACCACCCACAGGACGGAGAAGTATGCAGAAATCTACATTGACCAGGTAGTTCGTTTGCATGGGATACCAAGGACCATAGTATCAGACAGAGGAGCACCATTTGTGGCACGATTTTGGGAACAATTGCAGGAATCACTTGGGACCCATGTAGTACGAAGCTCAACATACCATCCCCAAACAGATGGCCAGACCGAAAGGGTAAATCAGATTTTGGAAGACATGTTGAGGGCATGTGTGCTGCACTACGGAAAAGATTGGGACAAGTGCCTTTCTTTGGCAGAGTTTTCTTATAATAACAGCTACCAGTCTAGTCTAAAGATGGCACCTTTTGAAGCCTTGTATGGGAGAAGGTGTAGGACCCCGCTGAATTGGTCTCAAGCAGGAGAAAGGGAAATATTTGGGCCAGATTTGGTACTTGAAGCCGAGGAAAAGGTTAGAGTCATCAAGAAGAACTTAGAAGCTGCTCAGGCCAGGCAAAAGAGCTATCATGATAAGAGGCGGAAACCTCTGCAGTTTGAAGTGGGAGATCATGTTTATCTTAAGGTGTCACCCACCAAAGGTGTCCAGAGATTTGGGATCAAGGGCAAGTTAGCTCCTCGCTACATTGGACCCTACGAGATCAAGGAGGCTTGTGGACCTGTAGCCTATCAATTGAAGTTGCCACCTAGCATGTCAGCTGTTCATGATGTGTTCCATGTATCTCAGCTGCGGAAATGTGTCTGCCTACCCACTGAAGTGCTACCCGAACCAGACATTGAGATAGAACCGGACCTGTCCTATCAAGAGTACCCCGTCAAGGTATTGGATCAGAAGGAGAGATCAACACGAGCAAAGTCGATCAGAATGTATAAGGTTAAGTGGAGTCATCATTCAGTAGAAGAAGCTACATGGGAGACTGAGGATTTTCTATGCTCTCGCTTCCCCAACTTTCTGCCCAAAGGAGTCGGTACGTAACCCAAAACCCCACCCCCACCTGTCCTTTCAATACAATTATAAGAAAAACTTAGATAACAAGGGTAGTCTAAGTTGTGGATTTAACTTAAAAAGGACTTCCTTCTGAAGTTGCAAAGAGAATGACATTCGAAGAGCAGTTAACAAGAGAAACTTGGGTAAAAGGAAGGGTAGCACACCAGCACACCTTCACGGCACCCCTCCAAGGGACTCTACCTAAAATCTTGGGACGAGATTCCTTTAAGGGGGAGGGCTGTAACACCCCAGGTGTTACCTAGGTGTTGGCTTCTTATTGGCACATATACCCATTATCACATGTGGTTAAAACTTGGAGGAGAGGGAGTGCTTAAGACCTTGGAAGCATGAGTGAGTTAAGAAATACCAAGAACCCAAGTATTACCCAAGCTTTTAGGCAATAATCACCTAGGGCAAAGGAGGATTGAACCTTGGACCCCCCCTCTCTTAAAGCCTTTAGTTGAGAGAAAGATCAAGCAAATGCACATTTCATAATTTAAACCCTTAACCAAAGTTTAAGAGTACCAAAATGTTTACAAAAGACAGTAAAGGAACTTTGCAAAAAGACCCCTAAAAGACCCCTAAATCAGCCCCCAAGTGGAAAACACTATGGAATCACCCCCATTCCCTCTAAGTCCAAAATCAGCCCTAATCTAGAGACCAGGGGTGTTCACCTAGCTAATGGCACCAAAACCCCAGGGTCTAAATAACAAAAAGGAGCCAAATTATCTAAGGAACCCCCTGTAAGAGTTTGAACCCAAGCCAAGACCGTTTGACACGAGTTGGCACCTGTTTTGTCTCGGGTTGAACAGTGCAGACAGACAAGACTTGGCGCCACCATATCTTCTAAACCAGACCCAATCTTCCCTTGGAACTTACATGAACTAGGTAGCCCTAGGTGCAGGGAAGAAATCTTACACAAGCCGTAGGGCGAGATTCGCACGTTTGGCTGCTCAGCAGGCGCAAGAACAAAGGCAGAAACCAACGGCCACGTGTTCGACGCGCTCTGGACTCGAAGTTTGCCCACCGGCGTTTGCCCGTGCACGGTGTGTCCTCGGCCGCCCGATCCCCCTGCCACCGTAGACCGGCCAGCAGACTCCTTCCCAGCCCTGTCCAGCCCTTGGAGAAGACTGTGCACACCTCGGTGAAGCTCCCCGAGCGAGGAATCAAAGTTTGCTTCGCCGGAGAGGCCAGTCCACGGTCGCCGGACTCCACCCGACCACCGGCGAGCGTAGACCGGGTAATCCTCTGCTCCATTCTTCGATTCCTTGTGCACATAGCCTCTACGTCACCCCGTAAAGCTCACTGTGCCATTGGATTGAACTAGGTCACCGTGGTTTGGCCGACACACCCGCCGCCGACGAGAGCACCCGCCTGCGCACGTGGACAGGGTGATTCCGGCCACCCCCGCCGTCGAGCCGTACACCATTGTGACCGCCAGAGCCTCCCAGAGCCAACCCCGCCCCTCGCCGGACCTCTCTCACCGCCGGTAAGCCGCGCCACCCTTTTCTTTCTCGCGGGTACTGTTTAAACCTAGGGAGGGACCGCGGGGGAGAAGAAGAGAAAGCTAGGGGGTTTTGCGCAATGTCAGTGACTCAAATGAATAGTAGCGCGGGGGTATAACTGAGAGAGTTAGTTTGGAAATAACCCGAGGACTTCGGTGCAAAGTGGTTTTCCAGGAAACCTTTTATTAAATCTGATTTAAAATTTAAACAAAACTTGAATAATTCATATCTTCTGTTTTATTCATCCAAATTGAGTCAAACCAATTTTGTCAGATCTTAAATAATATAAACTACTTAAGAAAAATATAAAACACCTATGTGCTACAGAAAACTTTAGGGTTCTGATTTAATTATTATTTTGGCCAAAAGCTAAATAATAGGAAGAAAAATAGTTGCACTATTTAACTGAGGTTAAGAAAATTTGGAGAAATGAATGACCACCTACTGACCTATTTAAAAATGATAAACCCCTCTGTACACCCCATTAAGGTAGAGTTTGCCATTTAATTCACATTATGCTTAAAGTTAAAGAAAATAAGAAAGGTAATTTAAAGAAGGAACCAGGGATCACTCATATTTTTGTTAGTCCCCTTATTTAGTGTAGTTCACTAGAAAAATCTATTTTACTCTGGTTTAGTATAAAATGAATAGGATACCTTTTATTTTAAGGAAACAAGTAAAACTTAGAAAAACCCTACAAAAATAACCCCAAGGTGAAAACACCCCAACCTTTGGGATAATTAATGTTTTGTTATGAAGAACATAGAAAAAATATGAAATCTGATGTTTGACATTTTTCAAATAGTAAGGCTGTAGAAAGTGCCTTTTTGGCATTAAATTTAAAAAATCACAACTAAATAACCATCAATTAACTTTCTGTGATTTTTGGCACAGAAGCTTGTTATTACTGTTAGATGCCAACAAAAATAACCCTTAGGACAGAACCCACCCATAGTTAAAAGTTATAGTACAAAGCGGCCCATTTACACAACTTTTGTTATTTTTGTCCTAAGCATAGCCTTTTTATTTTTGAACCTCAAATTCCTAGAACAGGCTATATTGACCAATGGCAACCCACTGTAATTTTTACAGAAGTTTTGGAAAAAGTTAAACCACTATTGTAGTTCAAACCCACACTAGAATTCATAATTAGAAAATGAAAAAGGGGAAATTGATAATAGAAACTTGTGTCACCCTAGCCCAACTAACAAAACCCATTTTAAATTGCCCACTGAAATATGTAAGAAGAAAAATACAAATCCACTATGCTTATCCTTACCAAAACCTAAACCTAGAATGATAAGTATAAACTACTAAAAGCCACGTATGACCAAGAAACCCTAAGTTACTCATTAACTTAGTTTTTCTTCCTTTAGCATAATGTTGTTTAATCCTGCATAATCATGACATACATATTCATTGCATTTCGATAGACTGTAACCTCGCTGACGGAGAGTACGTCCTCATGCCGGAGCAAGGAGCTGCTCAGGAGGTAGCCCCGGACCTAGCACCAAAGCCTGCCCCAGAGGATCTGCCTGCCACTGCTTTGGAAGGCAAGCCCCGATTTATGCATAAACTGTTATTTATGCTATTTTACTACACTTAATGATTGTAGGATTGATTGTGCACTTAGGTGTAGGAGTTGTTTGAAACCCTAGTTGCATGATCTCAGGAATCCTTTTGAGATGAATACTATTATGCTAGGTCGAGGTAGCTGCTTTATTAATTAGGATCTCGGTAGAAGTCGAGTGATTTTTCTAGCACTCGCGCGAGGTCAGGAAATTGGTTGTATCCACTTTCTTCTCTTAATGATGCTGGTTGTGGACAACAATCCATGGGGATTGGTTGTCCACGGGATAAAAATTGGAATAAGGATTAAGGTGTGGTACCGTGAGTCAAGCGTTTGAACGTACTAAGCACATACCGAGAAATATGGTAAATTGGTAAGCATAGTACCTGATTGAACCTGGCAGTGGACTTTACCCCTCACGCGACCTGAGACGTGGTCTCCCATTCCGGTTATGGTGGGTACAAGTGCGGTCACTGCACGACGGCAGTCGAGGTCAGTGAGGCATTGTACGCCAAGGCGGTGAGCCCTGATCTGCTGATGGGGAATCGATGGGGACGGTTGATGTGCGTGGGGACGGAGTGCCCCTACACGTCGTGTGTTTAGGTTTACCTTGCAAGGTTTAAAAACTTGATTCGAATCGTCTGCTTCTCGCAGTTAATGAGACTGCTTGATCCATGCTGCTACATTGAGTAACAAGTGGAAATGTGATGAGTTGACATAAGATGTTGATTGCTAAATATGTTTGATACCATGAATGAGTAGATAGTACACATTTAGCCTTAAGAGAGTCACACTTAAACTTGACAAAGCTAAAATTTGATTTACAAACTCAGCTAGTGCTTTTGGCAACCAAACCCCACCGCCAAACAACTGCATGTCTAGAGGTAGAGGAGTAGACTCCTCACACCGGGTAAGTCTAGCTGAGTATTAGTATACTCAGCCTTGCTTGTGGCATAATTTTTACAGGTTCTCTGGAGGACATGGTTTCTGGACTGACTTGGTCGTCCATCTTGCCACCGGGTTGGACTGTCGAGTTGGACCCTGCCTCGTTCGAGGAGGAGCATGAGGAGTGATGGGACAGGCTTCCCCATCCCTCCATTTATTTATCGTTAGTTTTATTCCGCTGCACTTCGAACAATGATGACTACTTTTGCAAAACTCCGATGGTGATGTAATAATTTAATACTCCTTAATGTATGGTTTTATGCTTTATTGTATTTGCTCTATGACTCACCATCGAGTGAGATTGTGGTACTTGATCCTGTCAGTGGCCTCGTCGGACTAGATCCGAGGGATTGACGGGTTATTCCCATTTAAGTGTGGTCTAGCCTCTAAGGTGGGACTTAGGCACTTAAGTCAGAATAATTCGGGCAGTTCCGCCACATTCACCCCTCCCTGGTCTGATCCCCTCCGTCTGATCCTTATCGCACGGCTCGGACTGCGGGAACCGCTTCACGCACGCGCGCCCTGCGCCCTTGGCCTGCCTCTGATCCCCTCCGTCTGATTCAGATCGAACGGCTCGGACCACGGTTACCGCTTCGCGCACGCGTGCCCTGATGCCCTGGCCCGCCTGTCAGTGCCCATGTCCTCTGGCACTGGGCCCGCTCGGTTAGTGTGCCCTCCCCCTCTGCCGTTGACGCCCCTGGCCCCGCTTGTCAGCCGCACCTGCGCGCGCCCCCACGTGATCTAATCTTAGCCGTCGGTTTCTGATCCAACGGTTGAGGGAGCCCGATACCCCTTCGCATGGCTGTTTTGCTTAAGAACCCCCCTGGTTTTAGGAAATTAACCCTCCGTCCTATGTTTTAGCGCATAGGTCCCTGGTTTGTTTTAATTAGACCCTTGGACTTTTATTTAATCACAGATTTAGCCCTAATTTCATATTTCAAACTTCAAAACTTGTTTATTTCATATGTTTTTTCATATGAACTCCAAATTTAGTGGTTCAAATTGCGAAATGTTCACTAAATTATTCTCTATTCAAATAAAATATGACCAACTGTAATCTGTACACTTTAATTTTTACACTTATAATATAGAATTAAAGTATATGTTTGTGACAGAACCTCCCAAGTCATTAGGCCCACCTACAGTTGTCCTTGTCCAACGGACCTCAGACAACCCTGCAGGTGCACCTGATCACTTGACAAGTTCGGTATCTGAATTCCTTACCTTTCCCAAGAGCGTTTCACCCGTCACGCAGACATTACAATACATCGGAGGTACGAGAATGTGGAAGCAGTTACAATAACTTACTTTATATTAAAGTAAGAAAGAGTTGTATTATTACAGACCAGAACAAAAATAAGAGTGCTGAGTAATATTATTACATAACTTGGGAGGCAAAAACCCCTCCCGATATACAGTAAAAAGTTTTTCTTAAAGGAGGACACTTCCTCCCGCGGCTTCAGTCTTGATTTTCTTCTTTGGGCACCACCTTAGAACAGAAGCAACAAAAATTTGCTACTTCTTCACCTAAAACAACATGGGACAAAGCCCTGAGTACGAAGTGTACTTTCACAAGTCTTACCCGTCAAAATAAAAGAGTCTCAATGATATGCTGGCCTTTAGGAGTCAAGGTATGGCTTATCAATAATCAAAGACTCTGTTTGCAGAAATGCTTACTAATAGTGGATCCTTAAAAGTCTAGTTTTATTAGCAAGTTACGTCATTAACTGAGTTCTAGAGTTCTTTCTACCCTAGTTCAAGCACTTGACCTACTAGCCAATTTCTTATCAACCCTTTCTTATTCATTGGAATGCTACGTGTAGGGCAGTGACCAAGTCTTCATGTCCGCGAAGTTACGGCGATCCGAATCGATTATACTCAGCTGAGGATCTCCAATCACATGACATATGTAGCACTTAACCCTTGCATATGTCAACTCGCCACCGGGGTTCTTAAGACCAGATCAGGTTCACGCCAACCAAGAGCACAGATACACCACTGTCCAACCTCTTGCCACGGAGGGTACACGCTACTCTCGCCATCTCTCCACTCCCATTGCGTGTTATCTTATTCTGGCATTAGTCTGCTCGAGGCAAAGCTTACCCATGATGAGGCATGTGACCAGTTAAAGGGTCCTCGATCATCAAGCCTACATCGAGAAGGTCCTTAATCGACTCAGACAGAGACACTACACCGAGACTCTCTTCTCGTGTAAGTCACCCGCCCGGTCTCAGCTTTATCATTTCAAACCCAAAGTTTGGTACCTGACAGAGGTACATCTTTTCCGATGTTGAACCCATCATGGCCATGATGGATCCACCATCAAGTTTTGTTTTTGAAAACATCTCACCCACTTTGAAGCATCATCTTTTGTCAAAACAAAACATTTTGTTTTTCTAGAGCAAAGCTAAGCATAAGAAAAAACTTTTTGTAAAACAACGGATTAAGGAGAAAGTAATCAAATCCAAGGAAGGAAATGCAGCAACTGGTTTAGCACACAACTCCTATCACCTAATGCATCAAGTAAGTGAGAAAGATTTTAAAATAGCAAGGAGGTGGCAAATGCACCAGGGCTTGCCTTGTGTGATAGGTGAATCAGGCTCTGCTCCACAGATATCAAAGTAAAAGCAGTTTCCTGCCTGAGGTTCTTCAGGTGGTGGTGGTGGTGTCCTCGCTTCTTCAACTTCTATTTCCTCCTCGTTCTCTAGATATAGCCATATATAATCATGAATGCTCATGTAATGCTAATGAAAATGCAAAGATAATAAAAGTTTTATTATCTAATGTCTTGAATATAACTTTCCTTCACGGTTCTCCAGGAAACTAGGGTTTTCGGAGTCTATAGTGAAGTTCATAGGGCAGGGAACTAGGGTTTTGGGTTCTAAGTACCAAACATGGTTCAAATCATACCAAATTTTACCCAAGGCTTCTAAATAATATTTAAAGCATATCTAACAAGTTTGGTGAATTTTGGGATTATTAATTGCTCTCTAAAATTCCAGAAGTATGTGTTTTGGCTATTTTAAATATCCCATAATTCCCTATTGGAACTAAAAATCATGAATCTATTTTTATTAAATACTATAGAAAATTAGGAGCCTAGCAAAATTGGTCTGGTATTTTTAGCATTTTCTATAATTTTTTAGGAATTCTCGAAGTCCAGAAGAAAAAGAAAAAGGAAAAGATGCTACAGTTCTAGGCTAAAATCTGGCCCGAGTCGGCCCATATGCTGGCGAAAGCGCACCCCCGCGCGCTCGCGCTGTCGGTTTTGTGCAGGGAACCCTGACGGTTTGAAATTCTATGAGGCTTTGTTCGTTCACACCAATCCAGCTCTGGATTATCATGGATTGGAATTAAATCCATGCCACAATCCATGCCCCAAAATAATCCATGACTACTTAAATTTTTTTATTCGGTTAAACCCATCATGGAATATAACCCAAAGGTTTGGGAATTTTTTAAACTATGGAAGACATGAATTCTATCCATAGCTCATTAGGTATGGAACAAATCCATGAGATATTGCACAAGTTTACATTAGAATCCATCGATCAAAAGAATAACTAGCTTTAAAAGACACATGGATTAGTTGATAGATTTAATCCCACCATGGGATTGTGTGTGAGATATGGATTCACCCAATCCATACCCGGATTAAATCCATGGTGGGATTTCATCCCATGTAACCGAACAAGGCCTAAAGAGTTCTTCCCACTATTTCTCTGTCTCACTAACCTTTACAAATACACCCCCACACTTTGATTTCTTCACATCCCGCAGTCCACGACGCTGCACGGCGGAGAACCGAGCTCCGGCGAGCTCATACCGGCCGGATCACTTGATGACCGGTATTCTACTTTGGCTAAGACCAAAGTCAAGCCCTAACAAGAGTTTCCCCTCAACTAATTTCACTAACGGAGCTCTAGCGCGCTCTGTCCACGGTGACCGTGTGATCAACGGTCAATCCAACGCGTTCCCAGCGATCTAAGGGTTCCTAGCTTAATTGGCGGGGTCGGGGAGCATCAGGGACATACAAGTACACTGAAAGGAAAGAGTAGAGGGTATGAGTGGACCTGAGATGAGCTAGCCACCACGAGGTTTCTTTCACGGTGGCGCAAAGCATATTTGGGGAAATTTGGAATTGGCGAGCTCTGGTGAACAATTGAGGGCACGACTTGGTGGCTTGGTGCTTGACTACCCTACGGACCCGTTGGTGTGCTCAATTTATAGTGTGCTTATTTATAGTGTGCTTGAGCGGTGGTGTTCAATTTGGACGAAATGCGCTGGCGGTCGAGAGGGGAACTGAGTCACTGGCGCGGTGATTCGTGGCCTTCACTGTGGCAGACCCACCGACGACGAGCTAGGACTAAGGAGCGGTTTATGGTGACTCACCGCGATCTGGTAAAGCGTCGAGGCTCTTAGCCTGGCCGGATAACGGTGAACGCCGGTGATGCCAGCGTGATCGTCCGCGGCGGGACACGATGGCTAGAGTGAATAGGAGCTCAAGTTCATCCACACGACGATCTTTACCACCCTGAGCCACATCCGGTATTTTGCTGAGCCCGAATCGCAACGGCGACGAGAATCCCGACGCAAGATCACCAGCGGCAAGGGGGGTGAATCTGCGATCTCTTTCAGTCACTGTACAATGGAATCCCTATTCAGTGCGCCTGACAGCCTAATTTGCATGGCCTAGATCTCAAATCTTTACATAACAACTTGCTAATCTGCCTGTAACAAAGTTGTTGCCCAATGATCCAGCTACAATCTTGCTATAGCAACCATAGCCAAACACTCACTAGATCATGGTCGAATTCCAGTCCAAAGATTGCCCAATCTTACTGTTAGTCTGAATTCAGACCTAGGGCAGTCTGACAACCCAACTTTAGGCTCAATTTACTCCAAATGTTTCATGTGACCAAGGCTTAATCCCTATAGCAAAGTTGTTCTCCTTTAGTAGCTTTAGAAACTTGATGTGTTGACCATAGGTAAATTATTAATATTTTTGGATCTACAGAGCCCTAAAGTCTGCTCTATCCCACCATTAGAGCACTAAAGTGGCTTTTTTGTAAATAAACCCAAAACTCATGATTTAATTTGAAAACCCTCTCACATGTGAACCATATGAGTTAAGGTACCCTAATTCCATAGTTTTTTTGCTCTTAGGTCCAAAATGTGCATACTTTTACAGATAACCCCCTAGGGTTTCAGTCCAGGATTTTCTAGGGGTCTATTTAGGGTTTCTGGTACTTCTAGGGTTTGGATGCTATTTAAGTCCATCCATGGTGACATTTTATGATTATTACAACTAAGTTTTGAAGTTTTCTCTTAGTTATACTTTGGTTACTCTTTTAAGCCCAGTCTAGGGTTAAGTACTGTATCCTAGGGTTTCAGCCATGAAATGTCACATCAATACAACTTGTTTGAACTTTTTGCCTAGTGAATGCATTCTAAGTGTAACAAACAGATGATATGCCAATGCTTATGATGTTGTGCTCAAGTTTTAGTGGCAGTAACACCAGGGGTGTTACAATGTTGATTTATTTATTTGATGAAATAAATAAAAGGAGAACCTTAGGAATAAAGTATATTCAATCTTGTGAGATTAGTGTTATGCATTACTTGGATTTATTTTTTGGCTTAACCTCTAGGCCTTAATGACATAAATAGAATTAGGAATGTAATTATGGATAATACTTAAAAGATAATCAAATTTCTAAATGAGAGTAGTTTATCTTATAATTCTAGCTTTCATTTGTTTTAATCACTACTTAACCTTTTTGAGCTATGTTCCAAACATTTAGAGAGTAATCAATTCCCCAATTAGGATTAGTCCATTTTTATAACTTGACCTCATTCCTCTATACTTAATACTATACCTTCTTGAGTTGTGTGCCAATATTTGTACATGTGTGATGTGATGTTCATTTTTACCTTCTAAATGTATTGAATGTATGCTCGCTTTACTTAGACAACGAGCAGCTCGTGGTTCCTGAGTGTGTTGCCGAAGATCCCTCTGAGCAACAACCTAGTGAAGGCAAGTGTCCTCAGACCTATCATGTCCTACTTTACTTTATAATTCACTGTCCCGCATTACTTTATTGAAACCTAAGGATTGACTAGTTTGTATTTCCCTTACCCTTATTTACCTTTTTGGGTTAATCATGGTTAGCTTATGCTATTGCTTAAACTTAATCATTGAACATGATGTGATCTTTTATGATACGATGATGTTACCCCGATGGGGTCCTTGTGATTACTTTAGGGGGCTTAGGCTGTTTCCTGAGTACCTCTCCGTAAGGACCTGATTGGGGAGTGACAACCCGTGATAACAGTGCAACCATGAGGGTGGAATGGGACGCCCTTAGCTGATTAATTAGAGGAACCAGAGGAGTAGTTGGCTTCGCCATAGGGCCATCAATGGGGTCCGGGCACAGTACTTGCTCTGTTGAGGTTGGTTGCAGAGGTTCTTTGATTTGGTTTTGTTAGTCACCCTTCCTTTGGGGAGATGTACTGTGTTTATCAAACTGGAGAAACCTAATGGGCGGCTATGACCTCTGGGAAATCTTTGTAAAGGCTACGTAGTGAGACCCTGCTAGGTCACCTTGGTAGTGATCAATGAGGAGGCTAGAACCCCGGGCATAATGGGAATCACGACTTGTGGGTAAATTGTGCAACCTTTGCAGAGTGTTAGAAACTGGTATATCAGCCATGCTCACGGTTATGAGCAGCCTTGGGATCCTCTTCGATTAGAAGAACAATGGTTACTTTTATGATGATGATTAACAATGGTGATTATAATCCCGATTTCTGGTATTTCCTCTTGGAGGGAGTGCCTCTGGGTAATAACTGGGTTATTACTAAAATTTGGCTATACTTATAATAATAAAACTTGACCAACTAAAATCAACTGCTTAACCTTAACTCCACAAACAACTAGTCCACTTCAGCTAAACGAGACATTTGCTGAGTATATTGATGTGTACTCACCCTTGCTTTACAAACCACCCCACCCCAGGTTGTCCTCATTGTACTCAGTGCTTAGGATGTGAAGCTGGTAACATGGAGGACTTTGAGGAGTTCCAGGACTACGACGAGTTCTAGTTTACTTTAGTGGCAAACCCCAGTCAGCTGCCTGTGTAGGCTTATCATCTACGTTTCGTAATTCCGCACTTTGATAATTATGTTGAACAATGGTTATGTAATAGACTCTGTGGATGTTTTGGACATCTTGATGTAATCAAATACCTTTCTGCTATTTATTTTGAGCATTGTGTGATGATGTCCAATTATGTAATCACTGTGTACGTGAGTTCTGATCAAGTCCGACTCGGCTGTGAAGGTGTTGAGGAGGAGCAGTAAGGGCGCCCGCAACAGGAAGAAGATCAAGTCCGACTCGGCTGCGACTCCATCTCGGGGTCCAGGACCAGTCTACACTAAAATGGACGCCCAAGATGCGTCCAGACTCCGATGTGACGAACTTGATTTGGTTGGAAAGATAAAGATATTATCTAACCAACCCAATTGGTTCCACCTTAAAATTCATCGGGAGTCAACGGGAATCATCAAAACAATTCAGCGTTCAGATTCTGTTTTGGTGCTGCGACACCGTCTGTTGGGCCATTGGGCCGTGTATCGCATCGGAGCCCATTAGGGGCGAGGCTAGGGGTCACACACGCCCTAATACTCTATTTATTCAGCAGACGCCACCACATTATGTTTGGGTTTTGCTTAGATCAATTATGTCATCGAACAGTGTCGCCGTCATCAGTTTATGAGACCCCATTCCATAATCAATACAATTTTGGTTGCGTTTCTTTCCTGTTCTTGCTTGTGTTCTTGATTGCGCTTGCAGGGATAAGCCTTCGTGGCGAGGTCACTCATGTGTCACGGATGATAACCAACGGAGCCGTGGTGTAGTGATTACGAGGAACCGTTCGCTCGGAGCCTTGGATCATCAACGTCGAGATCTCCACTCAATCAAGTTATCGTATCTCACGGAAGATCGGGCCGCGTCTTCGATCAGTGGTCGTGGTACTACCGACACTTCTGTAGCTAAAGGAGAAGCATCGTCATAAGGAAAATTGTCGTGATTGAAAGCTTCATACCACATGTCCTCATGATTTGGACCTTCATGCCAAAGGTCATTCTGATGTTGGTGATACCCTTGTTGCTCAGTATCATGTGCAATGTTTTGCATTTCTTTGGCTACTTCATCCATCTTCTACAACTCGGAAAGCTGAAGCATCTTTTCTTTTCTTTTTTCTACTTGTTGATGAATGGCTTCGAGATTGCTGATTTCATGATCCAACTCGTCATCTTGTGGAGTTGGACTGACGACTTTTCTTTTCTGGCTTTGTGCTTTTCTTAGGAGAATTCCATCTTGATTAGTATCTAGGTGTGCGAGGATGGAACCAGGCACCGTTGTCTTCTTCGGTGGCATGACAAAGGTGACGTGGCCGTGGTGCCAATGTTGGTCACTCGTTTTCAATTGCTATGTACAATAAAAAACGGAGCAACACAATATTAAAAAGATATTATTCTTTGTACTTGAAGTGTTTGTCCTTCAGGACAACTCACTCTAAGTACGAAGGTCGTAACTTGTAAGATTATGAGTAGATGTATATGAGGATTGCATGCAAGGTTGGGACGAAGCTAGATAAGATAACTTATCTTAAATAACTTGGCATTTCCTTTCTTCGTATGAAATAAATTTACAATAGTTCCTTCGGCTTTTTGACGAGGGAGAAATTCAAAGGTACTTCGAAGAAAGGATTACACAGAGTTGTTCTTTGTGGCTCTTGAAAAAGGTACTTTATGCAGGGCACTTTTCATCTATTTATAGTACAGAGATACAACTTTGAGTAAAGTTACAAACATGTCCATAAAACCTATACATGCAGTTTACAAATGATACAAGGGCAATATCGTCTTCTGCCTTCATTGTTTCTGGTTGGAGTCCCGTAAACACCTTCTTCTGGCATCGTATTGCTCCTGCCTTCTTTTTCTTTTGTATTTATGATGAAGATGACATCTTCGTCTTCCTCCCTGTTATGTTTCGAAGGTTTTCAGCACCGAAGCTCCTGAAATACTTAAGGACATGCTAATAATCAATGGTTAGATGTGTTTTTGATGACCTTTGAAAGACAAAGGCCCCCAACAAGTTCATTCCTTCATAATGAGCTTACATCGCAAAAACACAATTGGGAGGCTTTGCGCTGAAGGTCCGAAAAACTCCTCCCCAAAGCTCGTTATGAATCGTTACTTTGGGACCACTCTGATTAATGGGGCCCGATGTTCAGAAAGTGCAACGATTAATATTTTAAAAGTTGTTCGTATAAAAGGAACAGTGCTCAGCGGCATTGGCATGACATATGCTGTTTGCGCTTGTTGTTAGAGCTTACTCTACCTTCGAAGCTTACTTTGAACACCTTTGCTGCCTTCGAACTAGCCTTAGCTAGCAGCAAAGCACATGTTTTCATTAGAAATGATTGGCGAACAATCTGCCCTTGAGGTGTCTTCGGCACCTTCATCAGATGCGCCAAAGACAAAGATTGAGGACTTATCCTTGGCAACAGAAGCTACTGCCTCCTAGACCGAAGTTGCTTCTGTGGATCCGTCCAAGGATAGTGATGATATCGACATTGAGGAGGATAACACTATTATTCGTCCTACAAAACCAAGTCACGTGAACTTCAGCAAATCAAAGATCAAAGGAGGAAATATTGAGGCACATACTCGGTTTGGTTATATTGACAATGTTGAATGGGTCCGACTAGGGGGCGATGCTGAAGCCTAGAGAGTACAAAGTTGTTGTTTTTCGAAGTTTCCTAAAAGTTGGTCTTAGATTTCCTTTGCACAAGGTTGTAGTCTTTGTTTTGAAGAGATTTAATATATATCTTCATCATCTTACTCCGAATGCCATAGTGCGGCTAGGAGTTTTATTTGGGCCATGCAGAGCCAAGGTGTTGATCCTGATGCCGAAGTTTTTTGCGAGGCATTTTGCCAAATCCACGAATTACACTTTCAGATGAAGGTAACTAGGGGCCTTCACAACAACTTCGGGTGTTATAACTTTGCTTATCGAAGAGGCGCTTTGTTTCTGGCTCTTGCATATCGAAGCAAATGGCCGAATGAGTGGGCAAAAGAGTGATTTTACATGAATAATGACTTGAAAGCGTGGGCTGATGTAAAAGGGATCATTCAGACGCCTATTCATACGTGCTTGGGATATAAAAAACCAACTTGTTTTATCAATTTCGAAGCTGAAGCTGCTATAGTTGCTTTCAACACTATTTATACACATATCAGGACAAGGGATCTTGTTCAAGAGTTTTTGACTTTTAAAATATGGCCACTAAGGGTTGAGTGCGAGATGTCGAAGATGTTTGAGAAAAACTGGTTTGGACGTGACACCTAGACTTAGTCAGACTTCAATATAAGTATAGATTCGAAGATGAATTTGGGGGAGCCTTGTGATGTCTATCAAAGAAAAATGTAATGAAATTCCTGGAAATTATAGCAAGCCAGAGGCCGAAGCTTGGCATCAGGCTTTCGCAGCATGAAAGAAACGCCAATTGAATCGTGTTTTTGACGCTATTGGCTTCTTTTACCTTGACTACCCTCATGCGATTCATGAGACAAAAAAGAGGAATAAAAAGAAGGTGACGACGAAGCACAACAAAATTCCCAAGATAAGACCTGGGCAACACCTTCTGAAGCCTCGGAAGGGATTCTAGTATGGTGAACTTTTGAAATGTGTTATTTATCTTAATATTGTTATGTTGACCTTGTTATTTTTAACTTTTTGCAGGCTGCGCCCGATGCTGGGATGCCGCTCACAGTTTGGGAAATTCCCTTAATTGATACAACTTCGGAGACCCGGGAAACTATATATAGCTTCGCTAGCCCAAGGGACAAAGATCAAGGAGGCCACTGCTTTGAAGGCTCTAGAAGTTACTGCTCTGGAACCATTCTCAGACCGCGAACAAAAAGACGAGGAACATATAGCTCCATTAATGAGCTCACTCTTTGATGATGATGAAGATGACTCCAAGGACAAGGATACTGCTAGTACAACCTTGGTGAGGAAAGATGTTATGTCGCTTGCTGCAGAGGTGGCAATGTCAGAGAGCCTGAAGGTTCATCCAATGCCTCTAGTAGTAACACCCTTGGCAATACTAATGGCTGAGGAGAAAACTGGTTCTACGAAGCTCGTGAAAGCAGAGGATAAGGGCAGAGGGCCCGCAAAAATAGAAGAGGCCAAGAAAGCTATCGAGGATGACACACCGCTTGACGAAGGGCCTTTTGATCAAGAGCTTGGAGGCCAAAGATATAGAGTTCATCATGCTGCTAGGAAGACTATGGGCGCAAAGCAGCTGGCTGAAGCTATGGCTTTGCAGAACAACTTGGGTACGCTTCGGGGTCTACGATCTTCAGGGGAGGGCTAGACGACTACTTGTATTCCTGCCCAGATAACATGAAAACCGAAGTATGTAACTACATGGCTAACAACATAGGTGTTTTGAAGATAGAGACCATGCTATCAACTATGGCTTCCGAAGATTTCTTAGTCTGCCTCGCCAACACTCATCTAAAGGTAATGTTTCCATTGATTTCCCTTCTATACTTCAGATAGAATTGTTACAAAGTTTAGTTTATTTTTGTTTTTGACTTTAGAGGGGCTGTTGTAACACCCAAGATCATATTTTGGAACTTGGGAAAAATTGTCCAAAAATGGCTGAATTTATTTTAATAAGAATTTTCCTTGAAATTACTTCTCCTAAAAAAATATGGTTTCTAATAAGATATTAATAAAAAATAAATCATTCCGATATGAATTAAGTTATCCCTTGTTGGATTTTTAAGATTTATGTTAAAGCATCTCTTAATAAAGATGATATAATAGAAATTACGTTTCTTAAAATAAGTAAGTAATGAATAAATTATTTTAGAATTAAAATTTAATTTGATCACACATTCAAAAATAATATTTTTCTAAAACGAATAATGTGTGAATTATCATTTACTATATGTTTGAAGCATAAACAAAATAACTAATGTAAACATATTTATACAATTATACTTACATCGCATGCTGGATTTGTGATTGTGCATTTCACTAGAATTTGAAATTTTAACTCAAAATTAAAGTTGAAATCGGTAAACAAAAATAGGAAATCAAATAAAGATTTAGAAATTTAAAATAGGAAATAAAAAATAATAAAACAAGAGAACTCACCTCGGATGTGGCCTGTTGCTTGGCCCTGTGAGGATAACACCACGCGAAGCCCATGTGCTCTCCCACATTTATTTTGTTTTTTTTCTTTTCTTTATTTCCTAGCCGGATGACTGCATCATAATGACACCACTGATGACGTCATCCAATGCATCACTGCCAAGTAGGGACCCGTTGATAGGATCGTCCTTCACCTGCACAATAGATTTGATTTCGAGTTTGTAACAGATAGGATAAGATTGTAACAAATAGGTACTAGATTAGATCTGTCATGTAATAGATTTTATTTTGAGTTTGTTAGAGTTCCTAACAGATATGATAGGATTGTAAGAGATAAGTACCAGATTAGATTTGTCATGTAACCACCCCACCTCCCAGCCTATATAAATACATACCACCATAACACCTCAAGCCATCAATCATAGACTCATCTCCTCTATAGCCTCGCAGCAGCACCACCATCATCCAAGTCACAGCCACCCGCAACAACAAGAGAGTGAAGAGCTTGATTAGAAGGCAAGTTAGTGATAGGTTAGGGGTCTTTCTCGTATGATAGGCTTGACGCTTCCCACCTAATAAATAACCACCACCACATACCTTTTTACATGCAAGACTGCTATACAACACAAATTTAACAGTAGGTACAATCATGATAAGTTGGCAACAACTAGGTCATGCATTTGTAATTAAACCTTTCCCACCGTCATGTCACCTATTTCTGTGCAACCCTACTAATTTGTTAAACATGTGGGTCAAATAATTTGTTTTAATCTGTTCAAGTTGTGTTAGGTTCATATTAATTTTTGTGTACGTATTAATAACATTGTTTTAATTATAGAACATGTTTTAATTAATTAATTAATGATGATTAGCTAGATAATCTAGTTAATCTAATTTATAGTTCTAACATATGTATTTTATAAATAATTGACAATGATTAGTACCAACTCAAATATTTTAATTTAATACCTGCTTAGTTTAAATGCAATATCTGTTAGATCCCATCTACTAGATTTATTGCGCCTAAAATATCGTTTTATCCATAAATTCTTCGTTTTAGCTCTGATTTTAATGGTTCTCAAACCTACAACCTCTTAGCGATGCGTAGGATATTCTTACGCTGTTTGTTCATATACTTTGGTGTAATGTTACCATATCCATTATTTGCTTGATTGTTTGTATTGCTACGAATAGAGACGAGGTGACGAGGAATCAAAAGCCTAACTTTTGGGTCAGCATTTGGACAACAGATTATCGCAAGTATAAGACAAGTTGTGCCCTTGATCACTGTTCTTTACTCAATAATGTTCTTGTTAATCATTATGATCTACATAGGTTAATTTTAATGGGACCCAATAGGTCATCCCTAGTTTGGTCTCACTACAGGAATTCACTTAATTCCCGTCGGTTTAGGGCTTATTCCCGTCGGTTGTCAGCCGCCAGGCGTCCCTTGTCGTGGATAAGTTTATCCCCGTCGGCGACTGACGGGAATAATTAATTCCCGTCGGCTAGAAGGTGGCCGACGGGAGTTAAGGCTAACTCCCGTCGGTGTTGTTAGCCGACGGACGTTATTTATTAATTCCCGTCAGTTTCCTAGGCCGACGGGAGTTATGAATTAATTCCCGTCGGTCCGACGTGGCCAACGGGAATTAACTGGGCCGACGAGCATTATTAGTTAATTCCCGTCGGTTCGACCATAGCCGACGGGAATTAACTGGGCCGACGGGAATTACCCTATACTGCTACAAAAACAGCACTAAATTATGTCACTATTTCTGCACACATAACATATATCAAACATAACATAAATCACAGATAACAGCCACATTACAAACACATGCATTTAGAGATACGACATCCACAAACACATGCATTTAGACATAAACACTTGCATTTATAATTAAAACATCCACCAACGTGTACGACATAGTATTGAAACATAACATCCACCAACATCCACCAACGAGTACGACATAGTATTGAAACATAACATCAACCAACGAGTACGACATTTCAAACATAAGTTCAAGTGTTTAGAGATAACCACCACTTGGGTGGTTAGAGCTTTGACCGCTACCGCCACCACCACCAGGAGGAGGGAACGTGAAGAGCGAGTCAACAAATCCAGTCCCTACTACTGGATCAGACCCACTACCACCCGCTTCAGGCGTAACCTATGCAAGTTAGCAAATATCATCACGTTAAATGCAAATATCAAAAAGTATACAAGTATATAAATTAATGGAGAGTTATCAAACGTACCCTATCTCCAGGTGCAGGTATATGTGTCGGAGGGGTGGTGAACTGTGGTGGTGGAACTGGTGTGTTTGCAAATTGGCTCCATTGTGGTGGCGGTGGAAAATTTGTTGCCATGCCCTGTTGCTGCATTAACTGTTAAACACATATGTGTTACTTCCGAAGATGTTGTATTGAAATATAATAATTTAGAGTTCGGATTATGTGTACTCACTTGATACATCGCTTGGTTATGTGCATTGCAAGCCTCCATAAATTCGCGTTGTTGTCTCATCTCTTCACGCATCCTCATAATCTCCAACTCCTTCTCGTTCGGTCGACGAGAGCATGAGCTACAGGAAGATGAACCCGTCCTCTGAGATCTCACCGACGACGAGTCAATGAATCTGTCGAAGAGTGCGTATCTATAAGTGATTCAAAAAATGTGATTACTGTATAATCAATTTAGTGTCAACCGTATAATTTCATAAGTTAGAGCTTACCGTCCATGCGCTTTGCCACCACCACTTGCGTACACCACCGAGGGATCCACCGGTTCATGGCGCCAGTCGAAGTCAGGGCCATGGCGACGAACCATCTCCTCCCCATATGCCGCCTATACATCATTCACAACCTTATAAATGCAGGAATTTATATACTTTGAACGTTTGAACTTTTGAGCCAAAACTCACCAAGCGATCCATGGCTGTCTGGCTGTAGAGCTGGTCAGGGTTGTTCGGGTCTGGTCCTTTGTGGCCCTCCTGGTAGACTTCAATGTCACTAGGCTTTTGGCCACTCGTAGCTTCCTGTATAAACAAAAAAACATTCATAAGAAATCGTATTATTTGCTGATCGACATAGCTAGATCAAACTTACCATTCTTTTAGCTTTTCGTATCATGTCATCACCGCCAAACTTGTGGTTAGGATTGGTTCCTCGACATTGTCTGTGATGCGCTGACGCTTTCTGGAAGCCTTCGGAAGCCCAATATCGACATCAAGCATAGTACGCATCAGGCACGGGCGCCATCCATGGAACCATCACCTGCACACACAATGTTACATATTATATCAATCACAACAATCAATATAAAGGGTAAAACAAATTGAATACTAATCTCACGATATTGATCCTCAGTCAAATATATCTTTGAGGACCCTTCCTTTTTATTCAAGGGGCCTGCTTCTTCCGGATGCTTTTGAAGATACAGGTTTGTAGCCTGAATTCTCGCATAGTATATGGCATCCTTCACCAGCTTCTTTGCATTGTTTTGGAAGACACGTTCAGCGTGCCATGTAATCCTCTCCGTCAGGCAACCGATATCGAAGCTACAACATAAAGAATACAAATGCAATGGTATAAGTCATAGATTTACAATATTAAGAAACATAACAAAAATAATAAAGAATTCATACCCAAAAGTCATTACGCACAAGTCCCTATCTGTTGGTGTGGTTTCGTTCCTTTTTAAACTTGTACTCGTCCCAGGTACTGACGAGCACATCATCCTTGGTATCACCGTTTGACACCTTCACTATACCAGGGTAGTGAAGGCGGCAAAGAGAACCCAACGTAAGGTTAACCTGAGTGTGGTGTCCCTTGCCGTCAAAGGACAGGTCCTCCCAATTCCTGCATTACACAAAAACATTAACAATAGACATAATAGTTATATGAGATAAGTTAGTATATTACACTCACCGATCTCCATGTGGCATGATTAAAGTCCTATCAGCCTCTCGCTCTATCGCATGACGAGGCTTTACTGAGTGGCTTTTTCTTGAGCGACGTGTGCGTGTCGCTGAAGAGCCTCCCGAGCCATCATCCATCGGATTGTCAGCCGGTTCGCCCTGTTGGCCCCACTGGTCCCACGCCTGTTGCTGCTCTCTCTGGTGGTCCCACTGGTCCCATGGCTGGTGATGCTGTGCGGCCTGGTCCCATGTCACGTGCTCCACCTCCTCATTGTGCTCCACCTCCTCATTGTGCTCCACCTCCTCATTGTGCTGCTCCTCCTCAATGTGCTGCTCCTCAGTGTGCTGCTCATCCTGGTACATACAACTCAAGATTTATTTGTAAATATGTAAACAAATTTATTTGTACAAGATATGTTACCTCATCTCCATGTACCGCGCTCAACAGCTCTCGACGTCTGCTGCTGCTAGAAGAACTGCCCTGAAAAAGGCCCAGGCCCTTGAACAGCCCCTTCACTGACTTCTTTGATTTTGGCGGCATCCTGCATAAAAAATAAGAAATTATTCATTAGTGCATCAAAAATGACATAATACTTAAAAATAGAAACAAATGAAATAACAAAACAACTTTACTTGTTAAATATCATCAAAATCAGGATCTATTTGTTCTCTTCTATGCAGAGGTCGCCATGTAACTTTTCTCTTAACAGGTTGCCTTCTCCGTCTCTCGGGAAAAGTTAAGTCGTTAACGTCTGCAACTAGTGAATCTAATGCCGGTGCAGGATCAATATCAAAACTAGTTGGCAACTCTTCTTCTTGAAACACCTCATCAACCTGCTCAAGGTGACCAATTTGATATTCGTCCTCACCAGGAGTGTATAGGCGTTCGCGGGGATTTACATTGTACACAACCCTCTATTTAGACAACTTTTTGCACGGATATGTCGAGAAATAAACTTGGTCTGCTTGATGGGCAATGATATACGTGTTATGTCCTTGAAGCAATTTTTCCGGTTGGATCTGTGTCATCCCAAATTCGGTCCTATAATACTTCGGGTCATACCATTTACACTCAAAGAAAACTAGCGCTAAAGGCTTATTTCCAGCAAATGTAATCTCAATTATATTTTTGATTTTCCCGTAATAGCAGGCTTCGTGTCCTTCCATGTCGGTTGCCCTAGTAACGACTCCACTATTTTGAGTGGCGGCCATAGGATGACTTGATTCGAAAATGATTGAACGAAAGCGATATCCATTGATGTCGTAACGTCCATAGCTTTTGGCAGTTATGCTTCCAATAGATAACTGACGTAAGTCATCATTCAAATTCATTTCCTCCCCAAACTGTCATATTAGCAAATTCTGTAATATTAGTTAACTGAAATTAGCTCTCATAGCCACATAATTAAGACTTACACGGTCCCGAAGCCACATAATGAAATTAGGTCACCCATGCATACCATCACGTCACAATTTGTCTATGTCTCTCGCTGTTGGCCCATCGAGACACCTCATGTTTTTGTTCATCAAACTCGCTGTCAAATATTATTGTGTGACATGAGATATTTGATAACATAAACTAATTCACATATGAACAGTTTAAGAAAATAAGTCTTACAAAAAATATTTCTCCACCTCAGGCATATTCGTGAACATGTACAGTAAAGCAGACTTCCGTTCTTCCATATTGAGGTGATATGCCTTGGGTGGACCAACGGCTTGGCTGTTTGTCTGAAAAATCAAAAGATCACTACAAGGAGGCATCTCTCGTTCATCATCATGGTACCTTTTCTTTCGAGCAAATAGATTATGTTCTTCTGCAAAGTAACAACTTGTGAAGTGTGCTACCTCCTTAAGTTTAAATTGTTCCGCAATACATCCTTCAACTCTTGCCTTATTGCCCACCATTGCTCTAAGCTTCTTTAAAGCTTTTTCTATATGAAACATCCACCTATACTGAACAGGACCACCGACCTTAGCCTCATATGGAAGATGTATAAAGAGATGCTGCATAGGATTGAAGAAACCCGGTGGAAATATTTTTTCCAATTTGCACAAAAGCACTGGTGCCTCTTTCTCCAGCTGTTCCATCACATCTCTTCTGATTTCTTTAGCACACAACTGTCTGTAGAAATAGCTAACTTCAGCTAACATTTTCCACACAGCTTCTGAAATGTACCCACGAAACATTACAGGCATGAGCCTCTCCATAATTATGTGGAAGTCATGGCTCTTCAGTCCATTCATCTTCATTGTCTTCAAGTTCACAGATCTTCCAAAACCAGCGGCATAACCATCGGGGAATTGTGGGGAAGCCACGGCTACCGTGGACGGCGACGGGTGACGACGTTGGGCGGGTGACGACGTTCGGCGGCGGTCGTCGGGCGCCCGGGCGGGGGCGGCGGCCGTGGGCGCGGGGTTGCGGCCATGGGCGCGAGGCGCGGCGTGGGACCGACGGCCGTGGGCGGGGGCGGCGGTCGTGGGCTCGGGTGCGGCGGCCAGGCGAGCGGGGCGGCGGGACGACGGCGGGGCGACGGGACGGCGGCGGGACGGCGACAGGACGGCGGCGGGACGGCGACGGGGTGGCGGCGGGCCGGCGGCGTGCGGGCGGTGGCGGGCAGAACGGCGGCGCGGGCGCGGGCGCGGGCGTAGAGAGAGCGGTGAAAGAAACCGAAAGGAAGAAGAAAGGGCACGACAGTGGTTATTTCGAATAACTCCCGTCGGCCTGGCGGCGCGGCCGACGGGAGTTAGTTAATCTCCGTCGGCTGTACGCGGGCCGACGGGAGTTAGTTAATCCCCGTCGGCTACGTTGACTGGCCGACCGGAATTAAATAATCCTCGTCGTCCTTATTTTGGCCGATGGGGATTAATTAATTCCCGTCGGCCCGCGCGCAGGCCGCGGGAATTAATGTAGCCGACGGGAATGCTTTGGATTGCTGTAGTGTCTTCTTTATACCTTGCTCACCACTGAACTTTTGGCTAGTATATGCTATTGCTTTAAATGGTTTTGGGTGTTAAGATACACATTATTCATGATCATGCTATTATAGTCAATGAGTTATTTACAGTTCTTGATAAGATCATTATGTTAATTGGAAGATGGAGCGACCACCCGGTAAAACAATGCTACCACAAGGGTGGTATGGGACGCCTTGGGTGACTAATTAGGAAAGCTAGTGCAGGACTATCTTACCTGAAAGGGCAAGGGCGGTAGGAGAGTTGTCGGTATAGGGAGGTTCTCGAGTCAAACTGTCTATAAAGCTTTTCAGATGGGGGATTCCTATATCGCTCTCCTTAGAAACTATAGCGAGTTTTCTAAGCTAGTGGAACTTTGTAAAGTCCTCGTAGTGCTACCCTGCCTCGTCTCCTCAGTAAAGATGAATGGGAAGTCACGATCCCTTGGCAAATGGGTAAACCGACTTTTGGGTAATGATGCGCAACCTCTGTAGAGTGTAAAACTAGTATATCAGCCGTGCTCATGGTCATGATCGGCTTGGACCCTCATATGATTAAATTATGGAATTAAACTTAATCTATCATTTGCATTGCATTGTCAGATTATTATTAGTTTTGATAGCTTATTTAATTGGGTTGGCATCTACTTGTACTTAGTAACTGCTAATAAAACTTTGACCAACTTTAAAAAGCAATGCTTAGCTTTAACCATCTTCTTTGGTAATCCTTAGACTTCACTGAGCCCCCACCATAAGTGAGCTCATGCACATTATTCCCCACAACTTGTAGAGCGATGAACGTATGTGAGCTCACCCTTGTTGTACTCACATCCCCCAGGTCAAGGACAGTTACCACAAGATAAGGAGCATGAAGGATGTCGCGATGAGTTCGTGAGAGGTCTAGACCGTCGTCTCCAGTCAACTATGGTTGCTTGATCGTCGTCTTCGTATGATGTAATTATATAGCTATTTTGTATAGAACTCCTATTATATAGTAAAGATGTGGTATTCGATTCTGTACCATGAGTCATCATATGTGTGAGACTTGATCTTAACACACATTTGAGATGCACCCGGGTTTGCCCCTTAAATCTGGGTGTGACAGAAGTGCTATCAGAGGAATGTTGACTGTAGGTGAAAGGGAAATGTGCCCTTGGGCCATTTCGAGTATATTTTGGTGATTAAGTGTCCAACACATATTAAGTGGGTGATTATATGCCAAATAATGAATGAAGTGCTAATCAACAAAGAAGGTATGTTTCTAGACTTAGTACATTTGTTTTGGGTACTAATGAAATTACCTAAGTGCTAGAAATAGGAAAAGAAAAAGATTGGAAGAGAGTGCTTGTGTACAGCCAAGACTCAGCACATTCTAGCACACCGGACTGTCCGGTGGTGCACCGGACAGTGTCCGGTGCGCCAGGCTGGTCTCTGGCGAACTGGCCACTCTCGGGAAAACTTTGGCGGTCTATGGCTATAATTCATCGGACAGTCTGGTGGTGCACCGGACTGTCCGGTGAGCCAATGACCACCAGCGCAACGGTCGGCCGCCAAATCCAGGGGCGACGCGTGGCCCGCTCCAACGGTCGGCTCGGGGCACCGGACTGTCCGGTGTGCACTGAATAGTGTCCGGTGCGCCAACCAGCCCGAAGTTGCAGCGGTCGGCTGCACCAGGAATGGAAGGAAAATCGTGCACCGGACATGAACAGTGGCTGTCCGGTAGCACACCGGACTGTCCGGTGCGCCACCCGACAGAAGGCAAGATTGCCTCCAAGAATGCCTCCAACGGCTCCTATCTGCCTTGGGGCTATAAAAGGGACCCCTAGGCACATGGAGGAGGCACCAAAGCATACTTTGAGCATTCTAAGTCTTCCACACTCTGTCTCCGCACACTTGATCGACCGTGTTAGTGATTTAAGCTCCGTTCTTGTAGTGAACTCGTTGTGCTTCATTTTGAGCTCAAGTCTTGGCCTGTGTGCGTGTGCATTGCTGCGGATTTGTGTGTGTTGCTTACCATCCTTACTCTTGTGCTTTCACCGTGATCTTTATTGTAAGGGCGAGAGACTCCAACTTGTGGAGATTCCTCGCAAACGGGAAAAGAGATAAGCAAAGAAAAGCCGTGGTATTCAAGTTGATCATTGGATCACTTGAAAGGGGTTGAGTGCAACCCTCGTCCATTGGGACGCCACAACGTGGAGGTAGGCCGGTGTTGTACATGCCGAACCACGGGATAAACTCGCGTGTCTTTTGTGATTGTTTTTCTGTAATACTTGTGTTCGCAAGAGCTCGCTACTTAGCCATACTAACACTTAACCAAGTTTTGTGGCTATTAGTTGCTGAATTTTACAGGATCACCTGTTAACCCCCCCCCTCTAGGTGCTCTCAATCGGTATCAGAGCCGTTCTCTTCACGAAAGGGACTAATCGCCCGAAGAGATGGATCCTAAGGGAAAGGGGATGGTGGTCAATGATAAGGAGAAGGAGTCCATCTTCAACGAGCTGAGGGACGACAAGCCCACTAACTCTGGCTCGAGTCATAAGAAGAAGGACGGGAAGAAGAAGAGGCGCATCAAGAAGATCGTTTACTACGACAGCGACGAGTCTTTTTCTTCCCCAAGAGATGACAACTACGACGAGAAAAAGAAACCGGTTAACTCAAATTTTTCATTTGATTATTCTCGTATTCCTTATAATTCCAATGCCCATTTGCTTTCTATTCCTCTTGGTAAACCTCCACACTTTGATGGAGAGGACTACGCTTTTTGGAGTCACAAAATGCGTAGTCACCTTTTCTCTCTCCATCCTAGTATTTGGGAGATAGTTGAGAATGGAATGCAATTTGATAGTACTGATAACCCTGTGTTTATCAACGAACAAATTCATAAGAATGCACAAGCTACCACTATTTTGTTAGCATCATTGTGTAGGGACAAATACAACAAGGTGAGCGGCTTGGACAACGCCAAGCAAATATGGGACACCCTCAAGATATCGCATGTGGGGAACGACACCACCATGATCACCAAAATGGAGTTGGTGGAAGTCGAGCTAGGAAGGTTTGCCATGATCAGGGGAGAAGAGCCGACGCAAACGTACAACAGGCTCAAGACCCTGGTCAACAAGAACAGGAGCTATGGAAGCACGAGATGGACAGACCACGACGTCGTCCGACTTATGCTCAGGTCTTTCACTGTTATTGACCCTCATCTTATGAACCTCATCCGTGAAAATCCTAGGTACACAAAGATGACGCCCGAGGAGATACTCGAAAAGTTTGTGAGCGGGCATATGATGGTAAAGGAAGAAAGATACGTTGATGATGCATTGAATGGCCCAATGCCCATCTATGAGCCCCAGCCCATTGCACTCAAAGCAACAAGCAGCAGTAGGGAGGCGCTACCTAGCAAGGTGGCACAAGTTGAGGCTGCCGGGCTAAACGAAGATGAGATGGCCCTCATCATCAAGCGCTTCAAGACGGCGCTAAAAGGAAAGCGTTCCTGTTTTAAATGCGGTAAGACTGGTCATTTTATAGCAAATTGTCCCGACAATACTAATGACTAGGAACAAGAAAAGAGGGGGAAGAGTGAGAAGAAGAAGGCCTACAAGAAGGCGAAGGGCGAGGCACACCTTGGCAAAGAATGGGATTCGGACTACTCTACTTCCGACTCCGACGACGAAGGACTCGCTGCCTCAGCCTTCAACAAATCTACACTCTTCCCCAACAAGCGCCATACTTGCCTCATGGCAAAAGAAAAAAAGGTAAGCGCTCGAGATACCCCTAATTATACTACTTCAAGTGATGATGACTCTAGTGATGATGAAGTAGATTACACAAGCTTATTCAAAGGTTTAGATAGAACTAAAGTAGATAAAATCAATGAATTGATTGATGCTTTAAATGAAAATAATAGACTTTTAGAAAAGCAAGAGGATATTTTATATGAAGAGCATGATAAGTTTGTAAGTGTGCAAAAGTCTCTTGCTTTAGAGTTTAAAAGGAATGAAATGCTTTCTTCGGAATTATCTGCTTGTCCTGAAACAGTGTCTAGCTTAAAGAGTACTAATGATGATTTAAATGCTAAGGTAGAAGTAGTTAATAAATCAGGTTCTTGTGTAGAGCATGTTGTCATTTGTAATAGGTGTAAGGATTTTGATGTTGAGGCATTGTTGAGCACCTTACTTCTATTACAAAATTAAATGGTGAAGTGGCAAGTCTTAATGCCCAACTGAAGACTTGCAAAAATGACTTTGATAAGTTAAAATTTGCTAGGGATGCCTACACCGTTGGTAGACATCCCTCAATTAAGGATGGACTTGGCTTTCAAAAGGAAGCCAAGAACTTAACAAGTCAAAGGGCTTCCATTCCCAACAAGGAGAAAGGGAAGGCCCCTATGGCTAGTAGTAATCAAAAGAATCATGCTTTCATGTATAATGATAGAAAATTTTCTAGAAGTTCTCATTATAATAAGAGTTATAATGCTTTTGATTCACATGCTATGATTGCTTCAAGTTCAAATTTTAATGGTAGGCCTAGGAGAAATTTTGTGTCTCATACTCCTAGAAAAATGTGTAATAAACCTACCTCTGTCTTTCATGCTTTCAACACTACGTATGTACTTTCATGTCAAAATGAAAAACTGGTTGCTAGAAAGATGGGGTCCAAATGCAAAGGAGACAAGACTTGCATTTGGGTCCCAAAGACTATTGTAACTAACCTTGTAGGACCCAACAAGAGTTGGGTACCTAAAACCCAAGCCTAATTTGCCTTGCAGGTTTATGCATCCGAGGGCTCAAGCTGGATTATCGACAGCGGATGCACAAACCACATGACGGGGGAGAAGAAGATGCCCACTTCCTACGTCAAGAACAAAGATTCCCAAGATTCGATCATCTTTGGAGATGGGAATCAAGGCAAGGTTAAAGGACTAGGAAAGATAGCCATTTCATCCGAGCATTCCATATCAAATGTGTTTTTAGTTGAATCGCTCGGGTACAATTTATTATCTGTCAGTCAACTATGTAATATGGGATATAATTGTCTATTTGCCAATGTAGATGTGTCTGCCTTTAGAATGAGTGATGGTTCATTAGCTTTTAAGGGTGTACTAGACGACAAACTCTACTTAGTTGATTTTTCGAAAGAGGAGGCCGATCTAGATGCATGCTTAATTGCTAAGACTAGCATGGGCTGGCTGTGGTATCACCGTCTAGCACATGTTGGGATGAAGAACCTTCATAAACTTCTAAAGGGAGAACATGCGTTAGGTCTAACCAATGTATGTTTCGAAAAAGATAGACCTTGTGCAGCTTGTCAGGCAGGTAAACAGGTGGGAAGCACTCATCACAGCAAGAATGTGATGACCACATCAAGACCTCTAGAGCTACTTCATATGGACCTCTTCAGACCCATCACCTACCTCAGCATCGGGGGAAGTAAGTATGGTTTAGTAATTGTTGATGATTTTTCCCGTTCACTTGGGTATTCTTTTTGCAGGATAAAACAGAAACCCAAGGGAACCTTAAGCGCTATTTAAGGCGGGCTCAAAATGAATTTGAGCTCAAGGTGAAAAAGATAAGAAGCGACAATGGGTCCGAGTTCAAGAATATGCAAGTGGAGGAGTACCTTGAGGAGGAAGGCATCAAGCACGAGTTCTCTGCTCCCTACACACCACAGCAAAATGGTGTGGTAGAGAGGAAGAACAGGATGCTTATTGACATGGCGAGGACAATGCTAGGAGAGTTCAAGACGCCTGAGCGGTTTTGGTCGGAAGCTGTGAACACAGCTTGCCACGCCATTAACTGGCTCTACCTTCATCGCCTCCTCAAGAAGACCTCATATGAACTTCTTACCAGTAACAAACCCAACGTATCATACTTTCGTGTATTTGGGAGCAAATGTTACATTCTGGTCAAGAAAGGTAGAAATTCTAAATTTGCTCCCAAAGCTATAGAAGGGTTTTTACTAGGTTATGACTCAAATACAAAGGCGTATAGAGTCTTCAACAAATCATCGGGTTTGGTTGAAGTCTCTAGCGACGTTGTATTTGATGAGACTAATGGCTCTCCAAGAGAGCAAGTTGATCCTGATGATATAGATGAAGATGATGTTCCTACGGCCGCAATACACACCATGGCGATTGGAGAGGTGCGACCACAGGAACAACAAGAGCAAGATCAACCTTCTTCCTCAACAATGGTGCACCCCCAACTCAAGATGATGAACAGGTTCATCAAGAAGAGGCGTGTGATCAAGGGGGAGCACAAGAAGAACAAGTGATAGAGGAAGAAGTACCACTGGCCCCTCCAACTCAAGTCCGAGCGACGATTCAAAGGAATCATCCCGTCAACCAGATTCTGGGTGATATAAGCAAGGGAGTAACCTGTGGCGGAACTGCCCGAATTATTCCAACTTAAGTGCCTAAGTCCCGCCTTAGAGGCTAGACCACACTTAAATGGGAATAACCCGTCAATCCCTCGGATCTAGACCGACACGGCCACTGACAGGATCAAGTACCACAATCTCACTCGATGGTGAGTCACAGAGCAAATACAATAAAGCATAAAATCATGCATGTAAGAGTATTAAATTATTACATCATCATCGGAGTTTTGCAAAACTAGTCATCATTGTTCGAGTGCAGCGGAATGAAACTAACAATAAATAAATGGAGGGATGGGGAAGTCTGTCTCATCACTCCTCATGCTCCTCCTCAGCCGAGGTAGGGTCCCACTCGACAGTCCAACCCGGTGGCAAGATGGACGGCCAAGTCACTCCAGCAACCATGTCCTCTAGAGAACCTGAAAAATTATGCCACAAGCAAGGCTGAGTATACTAATACTTAGCTAGACTTACCCGGTGTGAGGAGTCTACTCCTCTACCTCTAGACATGCATCTGTTTGGCTGTGGGGTTTGGTTGCCAAAAGCATCAGCTGAGTTTCTAGATCAAGTTTTTAACTTTGTCAAATTAAGTGTGACTCTCTTAAGGCTAAAGAGGTACTATCTACTCATACATAGTAGCAAACATTTTCAGCAATCAACATCTTGTATCATCTCATCATAATTCCACTTGTTACTCAATGTAGCAGCATGGATCAAGCAGTCTCATTAGCTGCGAGAAGCAGACGATTCGAATCGAGTTTTTATCCTTGCAAGGTAAACCTAAACACACGACATGCAGCGGCACTCCATCCCCACACACATCAACCGTCCCCATCGATTCCCCGTCAGCAGAGAGGGGCTCACCGCCTTGGCGTACAATGCCTCACTGACCCCGACTGCCGTCGTGCAGTGACCGCACTTGTACCCACCATAACCGGAATGGAAGACCTCGTCTCAGGTCGCGTGAGGAGGGCAATCTGCTGCCAGGTTCAATCAGGTACTAGGCTTACCGATTTACCATATTTCTCGGTATATGTTTAGTACGTTCAAACGCTTGACTCACGGTACCACACCTTAATCCTTATTCAAATTTTTATCCCGTGGACAACCAATCCCCATGGATTGTTGTCCACACCCCAGCATCATTATGATAATAAAGTGGATACAACCAATTCCCTGACCTCGCGCGAGTGCTAGAAAAATCACTCGACTTCTACTGAGATCCTATTTAATAAAGCAACTACTCGACCTGGCATACTAGTATTCATCTCAACGGGATTTCTTGAGATCATGCAACTAGGGTTTCAAACAACTCCTACACTTAAGTGCACATTCAATCCTACAATCATTAAGTATAGTAAAATAGCATAAATAAAAAGGTTATGCATAAAACCGGGGCTTGCCTTCCAAAGCAGTGGCAGGCAGATCCTCTGGTGCAGGCTCTGGTGCTGGATCCGGGGCTACCTCCTGAGCAGCTCCTTGCTCCGGCACGAGGACGTACTCTCCGTCAGCGAGGTTACAGTCTATCGAAATGCAATGAATATGTATGTCATGATTATGCAGGATTTAATAACATTATGCTAAAGGAAGAAAAACCAAGTTAATGAGTAACTTAGGGTTTCTGGGTCATACGTGGCTTTTAGTGGTTTATGCTTATCACTCTAGGTTTAGGTTGTGTTAGAGATAGGCATAGTGGATTGGTATTTCCTTTATATATTTCAGTGGACAATTTACAAAGGGTTTTGGGATGACACCATTTTCCATTATTCATTTTCTTTTCTTTATTTTCTATTTATGAATTCTAGTGGAGGTTTGAACTACAACATTGGATTAACTTTTTCCAAAAATCTTGTAAAAGTTACAGTGGCTTGCCTTTGGTCAATCTAGCCTGTTCTAGGACTTTGAGGTTCAATTCAAAAAGGCTATGCTCTAGACAAAAATAACAAAAGTTGTGTAAATGGGCCACTTTGCACTACAACTCTTAATTAGGGGTGGGTTCTGTCCTAAAGGTTATTTTTGTTGGCATCTAACAGTAATAATAAGCTTCTGTGCCAAAAACCACAGAAAGCTAAGGGATGATTATTTAGTTGTGATTTTCCAAAGTTTAATGCCAAAAAGGCACTTTCTACTGCCTTGTCATTTGAAAAATGTCAAACAGCAGATTTCATATTTTTCCTAAGTTCTTAATAGCAAAACATTAGCTATCCCAAGGGTTGGCATGTTGTAGAATAAATGGCAAAAGCTACCTTAATGGGGTGGACAGAAAGGTTTAGTATTTTTAAACAGGTCAGTAGGTGGACATAAACTTCTCCAATTTTTCCTAACCTTAGTCAAATAGTGCAAATATTTTTCTTCCTATTATTTAGCTTTTGGCCAAAACAATAATTAAATCAGAACCCTAAAGTTTTCTGTAGGACATAGGGGTTTTATATTTTTCCTAAGTAGTTTATATTATTTAAGGTCTGACAAAATTGGTTTGACTAAATTTGGATGAATAAAACAAAAGTTATGAATTATTCAAGTTCTGTTCAAATTTTATATCAGATTTAATAAAAGGTTTCCTGGAAAACCACTTTGCATCGAGGTCCTTAGGTTATTTTTAAACTAACTCTCTCAGTTATACCCCCGCGCTACTATTCATCCGAGTCACTGACATTGCGCAAAACCCCCTAGCTTTCTCTTCTTCTCCCCCGCGGTCCCTCCCTAGGTTTAAACAGTACCCGCGAGAAAGGAAAGGGTGGCGCGGCTTACCGGCGGCGAGAGAGGTCAGGCGAGGGGTGAGGTTGGCTCCGGGAGGTCCTGGCGGTCCACAACGATGTACGGCTCGACGGCGGGGATGGCCGAAATTGCTCGGTCCACGTGCGTAGGCGGGTGCTCTCATCGGCGGCGGGTGTGTCGGCCAAATCATGGCGATCTAGTTCAATCCAAGGGCACGGTGAGCTTCACGGGGTGATGTAGAGGCTATCTATACATTGAATTGAAAAATGGCGCAGTGGCTTACCCGGTCTACGCTCGCCGGCGGTCGGAGGGAGTCCGACGACCGTGGACTGGCCTCTCCGGCGAAGCAAACTTTGATTCCTCGCTCGGGGAGCTTCACTGAGGTGTGCTCAGTCCTCTCCGAGGGTCGGACGGGGTTGGGAAGGGCTTGGTTGGCCGGTCTACGGTGGCAGGGGCTCGGGTGGCCGCGGACACGCCGTGCACGGGCAAACGCCGGTGAGTTTGAGCTTCGGCGAGGTTGAGCGCGTGCGGAGGGGTACAGTTAAGGTCACTAGGCGTTTTATAGGCGCGGGCGCGGGCCATGGCGTCGGCTGGCCTTTGGCGCGACGCGGGGCACGCGAGGTCTGGCGCGCGCAGAATGCGTCGAACACGTGGAGGTGTTCATCTGCCCGTGTTCAAACGCCTGCTGAGATCGCAAACGTCTGAATCTTGGCAAAATTCCGGCGCAGACCTCTTCCTGGCACCTATGGCTATCTCTTATATGTGAGTTCCAAGGGAAGATAAGCCCTAGGTCAGAAGATATGCGGACGCCAAATCTGGCTTGTCCCCCTGCCCGCTGCGCGACAAAAGTGATGCCAAGACATGTCAAATGTCAAGGTCTCGGTCTCAACTTTTTCCAGGGGGTGCCCTAGGTGGTATGCCACATTTTTGGTATAGAACTTAAGTGGTTTTGGTGCCATCTTCAAGGTGACCACGGTGGATCTTTAGATTAGGTGTAGATTTTGACTTAGAGAGGATTAGAGAGCTCTAGCTCTTTCTCTACTTAGGGAATGGATTTGGGGTTTCTTAAGGTGTCTTTTAGCAATGTTTCCTCTCTATATTTGTAGATTAATAAGTTACTTAACTTTGTGCCAAAGGTTTGGTCATGATTTGCACCTTTGCTTAATCTCTCCCCCTTAATCAAGGTGTTTAGGAGATAGGGTTTCAAGAGAGGTCTAGGGTTTACTCCCTTCTTGTCCAAGGTGATAAGTGCACACAACTTGGGTAATGCTTTTGGTCATTCACATCTCTTGGTTAAAACCTAGCCTCCAAGGCTCTTACACTCTGCTCCTTAAGTTTCTTCCACATGTGATCATAGTCATTAGTGCAAAGATGTGCCCTAGCCATGGTAACACCTGAGGTGTTACATAACCACTCGCTCAAGACTAGCTAACTTTTGTGAGCATTACTCGTTTGTCTCTTCTATTGAGCCTTTTAGGGTAGAGAGGCCTTGCAAGATCTAGACTAGGTGTTGGCCATGCAGGAAGAGCTCAAAAACTTCAAGCAAAATGAAGTTTGGACCCTGGTGCCACGTCCCAAGCAAAACGTTGTGGGAACCAAGTGGGTGTTCCGCAACAAGCAAGACAAGCATGGGGTGGTGACACGAAACAAGGCTCGACTTGTGGCAAAAGGTTATGCCCAAGTCGAAGGTTTGGATTTCGAGGAGACTTTTGCTCCTGTGGCTAGGCTAGAGTCTATTCACATTCTATTAGCCTATGGCGCTCACCACTCCTTCAGGTTGTTCCAAATGGATGTGAAGAGTGCTTTCCTCATTGGGCCAATCAAGGAGGAGGTGTACGTGAAGCAACCCCCTGGCTTTGAGGATGAACGGTACCCCGACCATGTGTGTAAGCTCTCTAAGGCGCTCTATGGACTTAAGCAAGCCCCAAGAGTGTGGTATGAATGCCTTAGAGATTTCCTAATTGCTAATGTTTTCAAGGTTGGGAAAGCCGATCCAACTCTTTTCACTAAGACTTGTGATGGTGACCTATTTGTGTGCCAAATTTATGTCGATGACATAATATTTGGTTCTACTAATCAAAAGTCTTGTGAGGAGTTTAGCAGGGTGATGACACAAAAATTTGAGATGTCGATGATGGGCGAGTTGAACTAGTTCCTTGGGTTCCAAGTGAAGCAACTCAAGGACGGTACCTTCATCTCCCAAACGAAGTACACTCAAGATCTTCTCAAGAGGTTTGGGATGAAGGACGCCAAGCCCGCGAAGACGCCAATGGGAACCGACGGACATGTCGACCTCAACAAAGGAGGTAAGTCCGTTGATCAAAAGGCATACCAGTCTATGATAGGATCCTTGCTTTATTTATGTGCTAGTAGACCGGATATTATGCTTAGCGTATGCATGTGTGCTAGATATCAATCCGATCCAAGGGAATGTCACCTTGTGGCCGTTAAGCGGATTCTTAGATATTTAGTTGCTACACCTTGCTTCGGGATCTGGTATCCAAAGGGGTCTACCTTTGACTTGATTGGACATTCAGACTCCGATTATGCCGGGTGCAAGGTTGATAGGAAGAGTACATCAGGGACGTGCCAATTTCTTGGAAGGTCCATGGTGTTGTGGAGTTCAAAGAAACAGACCTCTGTTGCCCTATCCACCGCTGAGGCCGAGTACGTTACCACATGATAGTGTTGCGCGCAACTACTTTGGATGAGGCAAACCCTCCGGGACTTTGGCTACAATCTGAGCAAAGTCCCACTCCTATGTGACAATGAGAGTGCAATCCGCATGGCGGATAATCCTGTTGAACACAGCCACACTAAGCACATAGACATCAGGCATCACTTTCTGAGAGACCACCAGCAAAAGGGGGATATCGAAGTGTTCTACATAAGCACCGAGAACCAGCTAGCCAATATCTTTACCAAGCCTTTAGACGAGGAAACCTTTTGCAGGCTGCGTAGTGAGCTAAATGTCTTAGATTCGCGTAACTTGGATTGATTTATAGCGTACATGTGTCTTATGCCCTTGATCAAGTTACTTTATGCATTTATGAGATTTATTGTTTATTTATGGTGCTCAAGTTGTGCAAGGGATCCCCGGATCTCACAAGTCCATGTGTGAATGATGCACATATTTAGGGGGAGAAGTGCTACAACTTGACCCTTTGAGTCTAACATTTGCGCTTGAGTTTACTTGATGTAGTCTCAAAGGTGAATTGAAAGGGAAAGGTGAACTTGAACCATGCAAAGACTTCCACTGCACTCCGGTATAAGTGTACTCACCTCCAAGTTCATTCTTAACCTCCTATTGCCTTTTTGCTCTTAATTGATGATTTTGGTGAGGCAATGGGGTTAAAAGGCCAAGAATGATCCCGTTTTGGTGCTTAATGCCAAAGGGGGAGAAAATAAGGCCAAAGCAAATGGATCAGCTTCCACTTGTGAAATTTTAGAGTAGAACTTTTGATTTGTCAAAATACTCTTATTGTCAAAATTTGGTCTCTTGTGGGGAGAATGTTTGATTATGGGAAAAAGGGGGAGTTTTTGGCTCTTAATCATTTTTACTCTTGGATTACCTCTCTTTGTGCCCAAACAAGTGTGTTTGACTTAGATATAGGAAAATGAATTTGATTTGAAAAAACAAACCAAGTGGTGGCAAAGAACGATCCAAATATGCCAAATCTTGTCAAAGACCATTTTTGTTCTCAATTGCATTGATGTTGCACTTCTATTTGTTGCTTTTTGATGTGTTGGCATAAATCACCAAAAAGGGGGTGATTGAAAGGGAAAAGTGCCCTTGGGCCATTTCGAGTATATTTTGGTGATTAAGTGTCCAACACATATTAAGTGGGTGATTATATGCCAAATGATGAATGAAGTGCAAATCAAGAAAGAAGATATGTTTCTAGACTTAGTACATTTGTTTTGGGTACTAATGAAGTTACCTAAGTGCTAGAAATAGGAAAAGAAAAAGATTGTAAGAGAGTGCCTGTGTACAGCCAAGACTCAGCACAGTCTGGCACACCGGACTGTCCGGTGGTACACCGGACAGTGTCCGGTGCGCCAGGCTGGTCTCCGGCGAACTGCACACTCTCGGGAAAACTTCGGCGGTGTACGACTATAATTCACCGGACTGTCCGGTGAGCCAACAGCCACCAGCGCAACGGTCGGCCGCCAAATCCGCGGGCGACGCGTGGCCCGCTCCAACGGTCGGCTGGGGGCACCATACTGTCTGGTGTGCACCGGACAGTGTCCGGTGCGCTAACCAGCCCGAAGTTGCAATGGTCGGCTGCACCAGGAATGGAAGCAAATCGCGCACCGGACATGAACAGCGGTTGTCCGGTGGCACACCAGACTGTCCGGTGCGCCACCCGACAGAAGGCAAGATTAGCCTTCCAAGAATGCCTCCAGTGGCTCCTAGCTGCCTTTGGGCTATAAAAGGGACCCCTAGACGCATGGAGGAGGCACCAAAGCATACTTTGAGCATTCTAAGTCTTGCACACTCCGTCTCCGCACACTTGATCGACCGTGTTAGTGATTTGAGCTCCATTCTTGTAGTGAACTCGTTGTGCTTCATTTTGAGCTCAAGTCTTGGCTTGTGTGTGTGTGCATTGCTGCGGATTTGTGTGTGTTGTTTCCCATCCTTACTCTTGTGTTTTCACCGTGATCTTTGTTGTAAGGGCGAGAGACTCCAACTTGTGGAGATTCCTCGCAAACAGGAAAAGAGATAAGCAAAGAAAAGCCGTGGTATTCAAGTTGATTATTGGATCACTTGAAAGGGGTTGAGTGCAACCCTCATCCATTGGGACGCCACAACGTGGAGGTAGGCAGGTGTTATACTTGACGAACCACGGGATAACCTGCGTGTCATTTGTGATTGTTTTTCTGTGATACTTGTGTTCGCAAGAGCTCGCTACTTAGCCATACTAACACTTAACCAAGTTTTGTGGCTATTAGTTGCTGAATTTTACAGGATCACCTATTCACCCCCCTTCTAGGTGCTCTAAGTAAGGCGTAACCTAGATAGAACTAGACAACCCTTACCTACTTAGCATTACTCTGATTCTTTCTAAAACTTTCCTTAATCTTCTGTCATCTATCGCCGCTTTACTCTGATTACTCTTACCTTTTCACTTCTAAAGACAAAATTGGATTTCACACTTTGAAATCCTATACCTAAAGTGGCTCTTAGGAATAGGAGACCTAATCTTAGGAACAAAAATAAAACTATTTTTGTAGGTATTTATATGCTTGAATGCATGTTGTTGGGGACTTGCTCTCAAATGCTATGAATTAAGAACAAGGCAACATAAAATGTCAAATATTAATGCCCTTCGTCCGCTGAAGCATTATTTCCCCAAGGATTTAATGAACTTTGGACGAAGGCCATGAGCAAAATATTACGAAGGTTATACCTTCGTAATTAAAATTACAAAGATAATACAAAGTAATATACAATGTGAAACATTAAAGATGAATATATCGGAAATAAGTGACATTATTCACATATTTTATCATACGAATTTAAGATGCTTGAACATAATGTTTTATGAACATTTATACCTCTGCCTTGACAAATAATAATTCCCGAGTGAAGCGTTTGCAATTGCCAGAATGCATGAACAGTAAAGGAATATTGTTCACTATTTATAGGCACAGGACACGGCCCGTGAGGAATTACAATCATACCCCTCGTAAAAATTTACAACAATGACTCGGACTCTTATGGACTAAAAAGTCATTCTATCTTTAAGTCGGTTTGTAATTCCGAAGCTTCACGAAGTGGCACCTTCGGCATCGCATACAAGCAGCTTCAGCCGAAGCTGTTTCTTTCTACCGGACCTTCGGCGACGAAGCATGGTCCCAACAGTAGCCCCTTCGCGGTGCTAGATCGTTTTTCGTAACGAGCTTGATCCATGAAAAAAGTCTCTTATGCTTCAGGAAGCCGAAGGTCCGAAAAACACCTTCCCTGAGCTTGTTGTCGAGAAACGATACAGCTTTCAAGTGTGCAGCGGTCCCACCATGCAGATTCACTGTTCTGGTTCTTGCGGCCCACCGTTCAGCGGGTGCGAGCAACTGTTTGCCTGGTGTAAAAATCCTGACGATTCACCTTCTTACCTGTAACACTATATAAACAGACGGGTAGGTGTGAAGTTACCACAACATTCATTGCTATTGTACTGTTTTGCTGCCAAAATTTTCGACCATAGCCGAAGCTTAACTTTCGCATTCAAACAAAGCTCCAATTTAGAATTTGCTTCGTCAGAAGAATAGCTTCGGAAGAGAAGACTATTATTTTTCAAGAAATTTTTCAAGAAATTCAAAATTAAATGGCCAGAGTGCGCTCTACTGCTAGAGTTGAACGTGAGGGAGACGAAGCGGAAGGTGTGGAGACTGTTCCTATCTCGGAAGCAATACAGCGATCTGGATTGGTGACGTCGGGAGAAGCTCCCGCTACCGAAGCAGAACAGGCTGCTGCCGAAGCAGAACAAGGAGATATTGAGGAGGCTGATTCTGATGATGATTACAATATCTCAGTACCGAGCAAGCCTAGCCATCTGGACTTTGGAAAGTCGACTATCTCCAAGGCTGATCTTTCCAAGATGGTGAAATCGGGCTACTTCAGTGAAGATGAGAAAAAGCTGATTCGCTTCGGTGGAGAGGAAACTACCCCGATGCCAGAGAAGGATGAAATAGTGATTTTCAAGAGTTTTCTTAAAGCTGGCTTGAGATTTCCTTTGAATAGGATGATTGTTGATGTGCTTCAAAAGTTTGGGATTTATTTTCACCAACTGACTCATAACGCCATTGTTAGGCTCAGTGTTTATATTTGGGCTCTCCGAAGCCAAGCAGTGGAGCCATTTGCCGAAGGTTTCTGCCGAGTACACGAGCTACACTACCAAACAAAGGCCAGAAAGGATGGGCTACATGAAAATTTTGGTTGTTACAACTTTGCATATCGAAAAACCACAAATTTTCCTGTCATCAGCTATCGAAGCAAGTGGCCGGCAGGCTGGAAGTCGGAATGGTTCTACGTCAAGGTTGATGACGACAAGGAGAAGCTTGTGTAGAGTCCGCTTGAACTAATCTTCGGAGAAACCCGACCTCAGTGCAATATGACATCAGAAGGTCCAACCCAAAAAGCGTTGGCTGAATTCAGAATTATTGCAGAGCACATTGGCACTAGGGATTTAGTGCAGGAATTTCTTGCCTTCAGAGTATTTCCAACTATGAAGGAGTGGACTATGCCGAAGCCTATAGGGGAGAAGAAAGAAGGGGAGCTTGTTCGGCTACCCTACCATTATAAGTTCAAGAAATATTTTAAGGCTCCTTGCCAAGAATGGCTCGATACAATCAAAATAATGAGTACTGAAATTCTTGGAAATTACTCTAAAAAGGAGGACCAATTGATGACAGCAGCCTTCGGCACCCGGCCGAAACGAAGGCTAAACAGAGTACTTGATGCTATAGGCTTCAAATATCCTGACTATGGGCGATTGGGCGGAGATGCTGGCGGCCCGAAGAGAAAAAGAATTGCTAGCGCTGTTGACGAAGAGAGCACCAAAGTGGCTAAAAAGAAAAAGGAGATTTCTGAAAAACTGAGTCCTGAAAAGCCGAGCCCTGAGCCGAAGGTGGCTGCTGCAAGAAAGAGAAAAACTGCATCTCCAGAACCAAAAACGTTGGTTCGGGAAGAAGATACTCCTACAACACCTTCTGCTGCCGATGTAGAAGAGATTATGAAGGTAATGACTGAACCCTTGCCTGTCAAGCTAAGTCCGCTGGCGCCGGAACTGACGAAGTTGTTTCAGAAGGACAAAGCAGCTTCGGCAGAAGAAGGTCCTGCACTGCGCAAAAAATGAAGAATTATTCAGATAGCAGATGTGATTCATCAGACGCCGCCACCGGCGACAGTGTCGAAAGTTGCTTTTGTCGAGACCGCCAAAGCAAAAGGCGTCGCAGCCGAAGCTACCAGGGTGGAAACCCCCGAAGCTGAAACCGGCGCAGCCGAAGCTACCGGGGCCGAAACCGGGGCCACAGAAGATCTGAACCTGGAAGACACACTTGAAGTTATTGATAATATACTTCTGAAAATGGCTGAGGAAGAAGATGTTGTAGTTACAGCGAGCACAGCTACTGAAAAGGGGAAAACAAGTTGAAGAGACTTTGGAAGAAAAAGATTTTTACTTTCAAGATTTACTTGGGCAAGAATTGACAGATGCTGAAAAAGAAGAGCTTAAAAAATATGTCATATCCTGTGGATATAAGCCAGGAGCTACACTGTTTGGTGGGGTTAACGAAGGAAACTGAGATGCCTTCGAAACCGCAGCGAAGCTAAAATTGTTAGGACCCTCTCCAAAAATATTGGCCTGCCGAAGCTGGAAGCGGACCTCTGCCGCTACCAACGACACCATATCGCTGGAAGCTTACTTTATGCTAATTTTAAGGTAACAAATATTAATGCTATTTTATTATTATTATTATTTAGGTCATTTTTTAACAAATATTGTTTTGACAGAGCATATTGTTAAGTAAGGTTCTAAAAATGCAACAAGATCTCGAAGACGAGAAAAACAAAGCCACCATCCAAGATTTGGCTGAAAAAGTTGAGAATTACGAAGCTGATCTGAAAAAGAAGGACTTCACCATCCAAGACCTTAAAATCATGGTTAAGGAGCACGAAGGTGCATTAGAAAAGAAAGACTTTGTTATCCAGTCTATAGAAGGCTCCTTGACTGAAGTCCAAGCAGAGAACGACAGCTTAAAGAATGAATTGCTGAAACAATCAGAAAAATTTGAGCAAGAAAAGAAACACCTTAAAGCAAGCCTAAAAACTGAGATGGATAAAAATTCAAATTTGCAGAAATCCTTGAAGGAACTTCAAGAGAAATGCCTAAGCTTCGGCAGCCGATGCGTGCAGCGGCTGAAGGAAGTGTTTCATTCTGTCGGAGCCAGCTCTGCAAAATTTACACCTTCAGCTGAAAATCTGCCCAGCACATTAGAATATATTGAAGGCGAGGTTGATGCCCTTGACGAAGTTATTGGTGGGCATGCCGACTTCTGCGCCCTGGTAGCTTCTCGGGGCACAGCTACCGCTTTTCTGAAGGCTGGCTGTACGCATGGAAATATTGTGAATAGACCAAACTTCAGCTTATCAGCATCAGATCTGATAGATATCCCAAGCCTGGCCCGAAGCATTGGGAATAGATTCATGACCCAGATCTGGGTAAGTGGCGGGCGAAAAATGGCAGGTGACGAAGCTCGTAGTCATCTTAAACCGGTAAGAAACTGATATTTGTTACTTTTACCTTTTCCTTGAAATTTGCACCTTTCTTATTCTGCTATTTGGTATACGCAGGATGACGAACCTGAAGAATGACGAAACTGAAGAATGACGAAGCTGAAGTTTGACGAAGCCTAGCCTGAAGCTTGATAGTTGCTTACAATGTATTTTCCTGCAAAAATTCTAGAGAAACTTGTGTAATATAGTTATGGAACAACTCATGTAAATTTGTACATACCTTGTAATATATTTTGTTTCTGCTACCTGCGTACAATCTGCTTTGCTGTGGACGAAACTTCTCTTTTGAGCCGAAGGCGAAAAACACCTTCCCTTCTTTTCGTACACAACGAAGCATAAAAAAAAATTTCCTTCAAAGTTTTTCCTCATCGCTGAAGTACCTGTCTTGTTTGCGTGGTATGATGATGATTCTATATATGTCTAAATGAATGTTTATGAATGCAAATGACATGATGAAAATGTATCGTGCAAATGAATATTGGGACACATGTTTAAAAACCATAATCACAGCCCTTCATCCCCTTAGGAATGATTCAAATCTTTTTGTCGTTTACTTTTCGGCCTCACCGTTTACTTTTCGGTGTATCAGCGTTGACTTTTCGCTGTAAGCCTCCCTTGGGAGCTTCTTCGCCTTTTACTTTCAGCGGAATCAGCGTTTATTTTTCGCTGTAAGCTCTGCATTCCCTTAGGAACGACTTTTGAGCTTCTCCCTGTTTCCTTTTTCTTTTTTCCTTTGCATTTACATTTACATTTTTGGGGGATATCACTCTTATAGAATTGAAATAAGGAAAATTACATGTTGTGGCCCCATTAAAAACCTTTCTCCCCCTTTGGAAAGGAAAAGGGTGCCACAAAAAAGAATAGAAAAAATTACATCAACCTAAACATAATATCGCCGAAGCTCATCTGCATTCCATGATCTAGGAATGTCGTTGTCGTCCATATCCTTCAATCTGTAGGAATCGGGTCTTGACGAAGATACTACCAAAAAGGGGCCTTCCCATTTCAGCTGTAATTTGCCTACTGTTTCAGGGTTGGCTACTCTTCGAAGTACCAAGTGTCCTGGTTCAATGTTCTTCAGCTTGACCTTTCTGTCACGCCATTTTATTGTTTCAGCTTGATATTTGTTGATGTTTTCCACAGCCTGAAGTCTGAACCCTTCTATAGCATCTTTTTCTACAGAGCAATCAGCTTCGTCTTCGCCTTCTGCCGAAGATACAGTTCTTATTGATCCTGCTTTGGCCTCCTCCGGGGTTATTGCTTCGTCACCAAACAATAATTTGAAGGGCGTAAAACCTGTTGATCTTGACATGGTTGTGTTATGGCTCCACACCACTTTGATTAACTCGTCTGGCCACTTTCCCGTGGGCTGATTGAAGATTGACTTCATTATTCCTGTCATTATGATCCCATTAGCTCTTTCGACAAGTCCATTTGACTCTGGATGTCGGACTGATGCAAAATGGATTTTCGTGCCAATCTGATCACAAAATTCTCTAAAGGCTTCGGAATCGAACTGTGTCCCATTGTCCACAGTAATGGCCTTCGGCACTCCGAAGCGACAAACAATGTTTTGCCAGAAAAACTTTTGAATAGTAAATGAAGTTATTATGGCTAAGGGCTTTGTCTCAATCCACTTGGAGAAATATTCCACTTCCACTACCACATATCTTAAATTCCCCTGTGCTGGTGGTAATGGGCCTAGCAAATCAAGGCCCCACCTTTGCAACGGCCAAATGAGTTGTATTAATTGAGTTAAAGACAAAGGTTGTTTTTGATCTCTTGCACATTTCTGACAACCTTCACACTTTTGGACTAAATCCGCTGCATCCGAAGCTGCATTTGGCCAATAAAATCCTTGACGAAAAACTTTCCCAAGCAAAGGCCTAGGTCCAATGTGAGATCCACACAGGCCTGCGTGTATTTCCTTCATTAATTCTATGCCTTCGGCTCTGGATAAACACTTGAGCAACGGGGAACAGACCCCTCGCTTGTATAGTTCCCCTTCTATTATGACATATGGTCGAGCTCTTGCTTCTATCCTCCTGTTATAAGCTTCGTCATCTGAAAGAAAATTACCCTGAAGGAAAGAGATGAGTTCAGTTCTCCAATCTTCACTATAGATAGGGGATATGTTAAGAACCGCTCTTTCAAGAAGCTCAACCGAAGGTGCTTTTATTGTTTCGAAAAATACTTCTGAAGGCAAAGGCAGCCCCTGTGCTGCTGACTTAGCCAATAGATCAGCGTATTCATTTTCTCCACGAGGAATATTTTTAACAGAGAATCCTTCGAAGGAAGCCTCAATCCTTCGGACTGTATCTAAATATTTTTCAAGCTTCGGGTCTCTTGCTTTATAGCTCTTGTCAATATGACCAGAAATAACTTGGGAGTCAGTTTTAAGAATGGCCCTTCTGATTCCCATTGCCTTTAACTTCCGAAGACCCAAGAGCAGAGCTTCGTACTCAGCGATATTATTTGTGCAACTAAAATCAAGTCTTGCCGCATAACAAGTTTTAACTTTGGAAGGTGAAATCAACACAGCAGCCGCTCCTGCCCCGAAGGTTCCCCAAGACCCATCGCAAAATACTGTCCATGCTTCGGCATCTTTATTCGTTTCTTCCTCCTGAGCCCCTGGCGTCCAGTCAGCAATGAAGTCTGCGAACGCTTGGGACTGAATCGAAGATCTATGGACATAATCAATACAAAATTCATTGAGCTCTACAGCCCATTTGCCAATTCTTCCAGTAGCTTCTCGGTTTCTCATAATATCCTTCAGAGGTTGTGAAGAAGGAACAATTATGTTGTAGGCTTGAAAATAATGCCGAAGCTTCCTAGAGGCCATCAAAACAACATACAGTACCTTCTCCAATTCTGTATAATTTTTCTTTGATAAACTAAGAACTTCAGATACGAAATATATTGGGGTCTGCCTCTTAACTTGGCCTTCAAGCTTCTCCTGGACAAGTGCTGCACTTACTGCTGAATGGGAAGCTGCCACATATAATAACAAAGGAGCCCCTGGTGTTGGTGGAGTTAATGTTGTTAGATCTATCAGATATTGCTTCAGTTCTTCGAAGGCCGTCTGCTGAATTGGTCCCCATTGAAAAACTTCGGCTGACTTCAGCACTTCGAAAAATGGTAAATTTCTTTCTGCTGATCTAGATATGAATCTGTTGAGAGATGCCAGCATTCCTGTCAATCTTTGAGCCCCCTTCTTTGTACTTGGTGGTTCCATTCGAAGTATAGCTTCGATTTTGCTTGGATTAGCCTCAATTCCCTTTGTTGAAACTAAGCAACCAAGAAATTTCCCCTTCTTCACTCCGAAGACACATTTTTCTGGATTCAGCTTTAAGCCGGCCTGTCTAAAATTTGCGAAGGTCTCCTGTAGATCAGCAATGTGGTTATCCTGCTTCGTGCTTTTTAAAATGATATCATCAACATAGGTTAGCACATTCCTGCCTATCTGGGAATGGAGGACCTTCGCTGTCATTCTGCTGAAACTTCCTCCGGCATTCTTGAGCCCCTCAGGCATCCGAAGGTAACAATATGTTCCACTGGGGGTTATGGAGCTGGTTTTCGGTTCATCCTCCTTCATCCAGATTTGGTGATAGCCTGAATAACAATCCAGCAGACTCATAAGCTCTGATGAAGCTGCTGCATCAACTAAGGAATCTATCCTTGGTAATGGAAATTTGTCCTTCGGACAGGCCTTATTGAGATCAGTAAAATCGATGCACATTCTCCATTTACCATTGGCCTTCTTTACCATAATAGTGTTAGCCAACCATTCTGGATATTTTACCTCTCTGATAACTCCAGCATTGAGGAGTCTTTTCACTTCGTTGCGAGCACCTTCGGCTTTGTCATCAGACATCTTCCGAAGCCTTTGCTTTCTTGGTCTGAAGGATGGATCAACATTGAGCGAGTGCTCAATAACATCCCTATTTACCCCGCAAAGATCATTAGCTGACCAAGCAAAAACATCTTTGTTGTTGAACAAAAACCTTATCAAGGTTTTCTCCTGCTCTTCGGACAGTTGAGATCCCAATAGCACCTTCTGCTCTGCTATGTCCTCACATAAGAGCATGGGCTTCGGCTGATCAGCCGAAGCAGCTTTTTCCCTTCTGAACTTGTATTGCTCACAAGCTTCAGCTCCATCTATGTTATGGATTGCTTTGGAGTCTGTCCAATTTCCTTCGGCCCTTCTGGTAGCTTCCTGACTTCCATGAATAGCAATGGGCCCTTGGTCCGAAGGTATCTTCATGCAAAGATAGGCTGGATGAAGGATTACTTCGAAGACATTGAGAGTACCACGACCAATGATTGCATTGTAAGGGTATTCCATATCAACAATATCAAATACAACTTGTTCAGTCCTTGTATTGTTAATGAATCCGAAGGTTATTGGCATTGTGATTTTTCCAAGTGCTACGATCTGCCTTCCTCCGAAGCCATAAAGGGGATGTGTGGCATCATGAATTTTATCCTCGGGCTCTTGCATCTGTCTGAAGGCCTTAGCAAATATGATATCAGCTGCGCTGCCTGTATCAACCAAAACATTATGGACCAGAAATCCTTTGATCACACAAGAGATAACCATAGCATCGTTGTGTGGGTAATCCTTGAGTTGAAGATCCTCTTGGGAGAAAGTAATTGGAATGTGAGACCATCTTGACTTGATGAAGGGTCCCTCCACCCCGACATGCTGTACCCTTCTCTGTGCCTCCTCCTTCTGCTTCTTGTTGGCTGGCTCTGAGCATGAACCGCCTGTTATCGGGAGTACCAGCTTCGGAGCCAAAGCAGCTCCAGCTTGATTGTTGAACGAAGCCATCAGCTCAAAAAAGTGGAAGTGAATTCACCGGAGGTGGGCGCCAATGTTGGGGACTTGCTCTCAAATGCTATGAATTAAGAACAAGGCAACATAAAATATCAAATATTAATGCCCTTCGTCCGCTGAAGCATTATTTCCCCAAGGATTTAATGAACTTTGGACGAAGGCCATGAGCAGAATATTATGAAGGTTATACCTTCGTAATTAAAATTACAAAGATAATACAAAGTAATATACAATGTGAAACATTAAAGATGAATATATCGGAAATAAGTGACATTATTCACATATTTTATCATACGAATTTAAGATGCTTGAACATAATGTTTTATGAACATTTATACCTCTGCCTTGACAAATAATAATTCCAGAGTGAAGCGTTTGCAATTGCCAGAATGCGTGAACAGTAAAGGAATACTGTTCACTATTTATAGGCACAGGACACGGCCCGTGAGGAATTACAATCATACCCCTCGTAAAAATTTACAACAATGACTCGGACTCTTATGGACTAAAAAGTCATTCTATCTTTAAGTCGGTTTGTAATTTCGAAGCTTCACGAAGTGGGACCTTTGGCATCGCGTACAAGCAGCTTCAGCCGAAGCTGTTTCTTTCTACAGGACCTTCGGCGACGAAGCATGGTCCCAACACATGTCCTTATGAACTTTGTTTGATTTGGTTCTTCTATTGAGTGTGATGAGCTGTGGAGTAGTGTCCACGATTACATCAATATATATATGTATAAAATATATTTAGAAAGATAACTATTCAACATGCACTATTCCAAAAAATAGACAGATCCATCTTATTTTAATAGATCCATTTCATCTAGTAGATAAACCTTATCCTAATAAGATCCATCTTACCTTCAAAAGATTCTATCTTATCCTTCCCATCTTATCCTAACTACTTTGCTTATCCCATCCTAAAGTAACAACCATGATCTAGTCCAAATTAAACTAATTAGATATAATCTAGTCATGCCAAACTAATCTAGATCCCATCAAATCTAAATACGACCTAATCTAAGGTCAGTCACTTAACAAGTTAATACTAGGTTAAATAAATTAGACCCTACACCTATAAACATGTTTTAACCTATATTGGTGCCTTAAAACAACTCGGCCATACACAACGACCTAACCCAAACAACAGATTCATGATGGGTTGCATCATCCATCCATCCCAACCTAACATCAAACCAGATCTTGACCTATCTAATGTAGTCTATCCTACTCATAGCTATATTAGCCATAGGTCCCTAACTCGGACACTGACATCAAGACCCAAGAAGAGAAGATCAGCCTCGTCAATGAAGGATAAGAGTCAGACCAGATCGTCAGACAAGTTAGGATCGGCCATGTGAAATGTAGTTTTTCTTCACCTAAACCTTTCTTACTCCAACCTACCCTTGATCTAACTATCTCTTATCCTGCCTATCAGATGGCTCTACATAAAAGAAGCTCATACATTCCCAATTACCTACACGTTAATATTAAAGAAAAGAAAACCTTTGATTCTTGAACTGATCTGGGACTAAAAGCTAAACTGCAAACTAAACCGTCTGCATCCCTTGTCTACTAATCTTAAGGACGAGATTATTTTTAAGGGGTAGAATTTGTAACACCCAAAATCATATTTTGGGACTTGGGCAAAATTCTCCAAAAATAGCTGAATTTCTTTAAATAAGAATTTTCCTTGAATTTACTTCTCCTAAAAAATATGGTTTCTAATAAGAAATTAATTAAAAATATATCATTCCGATATGAACTAAGTTATCCATTGTTGGATTTTATAAGATTTATGCTAAAGCATCTCTTAATAATGTGTGAATTATAAGATTTATGATACAGTAGAAATTATGTTTCTTAAAATAAGAAAGTAATGAATAATTTATTTTAGAATTGAAATTTAATTTGATCACAAATTCAGAAATAATATTTTCCTAAAACGAATAATGTGTGAATTATCATTTATTATATGTTTGAAGCATGAACAAAATAATCAATGTAAACATATGTATACAGTTATACTTACATGGCATGCTGGATTTGTGATTGTGCATTTCACTAGAATTTGAAAATTTAACTCAAAAATAAATTTGAAATTGGTAAACAAAAATAGGAAATCAAATAGAAATTTAGAAATTAAAAATAGGAAAGAAAAAATAATAAAACAAGAGAGCTCACCTCGGATGTGGCCCGTTGCTTGGCCCTGTGAGGATAAGACCACGCGAAGCCCATATGCTCTCCCACGTTCATTTTGTTTTTTTTTCTTTTTTTATTCCCTAGCCAGATGACTGCATCATCATGACATCACCAATGATGTCATCTAATGCATCACTGCTAAGTAGGGCCCCGTTGATAGGATCGTCCATCACCTGCGTAACAGATTTGGTTTCGAGTTTGTTAGAGTTCCTAACAGATATGATAGGATTGTCACAAATAAGTACTTGATTAGATCTGTCATGTAATGGATTTGGTTTCAAGTTTGTTAGAGATCTAACAGATGGGATAGGATTCTAACTATGGGGGACAGATATCCCCGGGTCCACTCGGGGGTGAAAACTCTACATGGGGCCACATTACAGTCACCCCGCAGGGACGCCACGTCGTGGGCTGGGCAAAGAGAACAGCAGAAATGGGCCGACCTAGGAAGGCGATGGGCCCACGCTCGGATTGCTCATGGCTTGGGCGGATCCCGTTGAAGTTGTTCGCCTTTCTCGCACCCGACATCCTCAAACGCCGAAGATAGCTCGGAGCGGAGACGTCGGGTTTTCCTCGGGATAGCAAATTTTGTTCGCTATTAGCTAGGAGATAAGCTGGAAGAGTGTGATCAGTGTGTACGCGGGAAGCGCCCTACGGTCGTGTATATAAGGCCTAGGGGGATCGCCATCACTTTCATCGTGTTAGCACCTCACCACTCGGTAGACACCACTTGTAAAACACCTCCCACATACAAAGTCATCCCAGGAAGTAGAGTATTGCGCTCCTCAAGCGGCCCGAACCTGCTTAAACTCGCTTAATTCTCTCTTTCTCGTGCCCCCGACACGAACCATTGAGTTGCAATCCATGACACCGTCCTACCCAAAAGCACCACGAGAGTACCCTTGGGTGTGCGGCTGGACACTAAACACCGACATCTCGCGAGCCAGGTAGGGGGTGTATCGTCGATCAATTCTAACTCCATGGACATCATCTTCAAGAGCAAGATCACCTTCAGCCCAAAAGCTATTTTCTGCTTTGGGGCCATCTCGTGCATAGCGGACATAGAGGGAACTCTGCACCACATAGTAGCTCCACCCAAGAAGAAACCTTCCTCAGGAATTCCACGAGAAGCTGGAGTGAAACGCGAGGCATGCCTGTTGGGACGAAGGCAAACACGCCACACTTTGCTCCACGACTTCCACCTCGCATTGCGCAGACGAAGACCGCGCCCGCAAGTCCCATCGGATAGGCCAAGGGCACGGACCAGACGGAGGCCCATTCAACCCCCTTCGCTCCGACGAAGACAAGACAAAGGCTCGCCGAAGACCCCAGGACCTCCCACTCCCTCACCACGGAGAGAGGCCCATGTACGGTTCGGCCCACAAAGCTGGGCCCCGCATGGACATGTGTGAATTGGGCCGTTCCTGTAATAAAGTATACTGTAATGACTGTCTGTAACCCCCCTTGTGAGAATATTCTGGGGATAAACTAGGTACTCGAGGGTCTAAATGTCTTTGACAAGGACAGGTATCTCCTCGAGCACCTATAAATACGCCCGTATTGTGCCCAAGCACAGGGAGATTAATGTGGCTTTTGACATCCTGTGTTAGCATTACAAACTCTCTCCCCAATTTCCTGTTGGATCAACCTGTCTTGAAGGGGAGGTTCCAACATTTGGCGCCCACCGTTCGTGCGACGAAAAACCATCTCGCGATGGCCCCCAAGAGAGCAACTTTAAAGGCTGCCGCATCCATTGACGATGCAGCGAAGGCAACACTACTGGAAGAGAAGAAAGGCAAGGCCCTCACGGACTCCACCCCCCAAGAGGCCTTCGAAGATGACGCTGTCAACAGCAAGAGATAGCGCCAGGATCACCCCACCCCCCACGACACTGTGCGCACCTGCAGTTCCGAGGGCGCACCACAAGCACCACCACTAAATTTTGCTCCGCTAGAGGGCGAAGACACCATAGAGGACGGAGAAGTCATTGGCATCTCAGCCAAAGACCAGCTAAAGCTACAAGCTCTGCGCATCAAAAACAACCACCTGTAGAAGCAGAAAGAAATCCTCGAAGCCAAGCGCCAACAAAGTCACCATGCAAGCCAAGGTGCATCAGATGATACAAGATGAGGAGCAGAGAGCTCGGGAGCTGGAGCAAGAGATCACGCTCATGCAAGGCGGAGGCCAATACAACCTGCAGCGTGGAGCCCTCGCACCGCCAGCGCCTCTCTAGCAATACATTCAAGCCGAAGACCAATTCCAACCATAGTGCAGCCCCTTTATTCCACCAGCTGCTACTTTCCAGGGGATCAACTATCTCGACGAGCGTAGTCCTCTGGCTCCGCCGCTTCAAGCATCACCCTGGCCCGCCAACTTCAGGGCCGGTACCTACCCCAAATACAACGACAGCAGTGACCCAGCTTAGTACATCATGAGCTAAGAGGTCGCCGTCGCATCATTCGGAGGGGACGATGCCACCATGGCCAAGTTCTTCATCATCGCACTAGAAGGCCCAGCCTTGACTTGGTACACCAGGTTACCGCCACTGTCCATCGAGTCCAGGAAAGGGCTTCGCGATAAGTTCCTTCTCAACTTTCAACGGTACCGACCCGACACAGACGCCCTGGCCGAGTTATCCCTCTGCAAGCAGCAAGAAAAGGAAACCCTTCATGAATATTATAGAAAATTCCTAACGCTCAAATCATAACTACCATCAGTTGACAATCACATAGCAATCCACTATGCCATCAGTGGTCTTCAGGCGGGAGTTCTGTATAGTCATTGCATCAGGGATCTGCCCAAGAACCTACAGGAGCTATACCAACTGTTTGAGAAGTATGCCAGGTCTAAGGAGCTCTATCAACGCAATGTTGAATCTCAGAGGAAGCCCAAGGACCCTCCGCAGTCCAGCAGAACTTGGACCCGGCCAGCGCGGTCAGACTCCGACTGTGACAATCGCAATCATCAACAGGTGCACACCATAGCCAATCAACACCCAGCCGGAGAGGCCACCCATCGTCAGGAATATGCCCCTTAAGGCCATGGCGGCGGCGCAAGAGGAAGAGGCTGAGGATGGACACAGCATCTGTGGAGATTCTATTGCTTGTTTCACGGTGACGACTGCGCGCATCCCACAAGGGATTGTCCAAAGACTACAAGGAAAGAATGTCCAGAGCTCAACCAGCCGACAACCAGCGGGTCGTCGCGCACACTTACCACCACCAACAACTCTACCACAACGAGCAAATCTAGCATCAACCCAACCATGCTTACCAGCACCACCAAGAGGTGCAGGTTTTACCACCACGGCCTCCGCACCACCCAAATCCTCCACACCACAACCACCCACCGCAAGCACCCAAACAAGAATACTTCGCTAAGCCACCTTATCGTGGAGTCATGCACATGATCACTGAGGGATCCAGCGTGGACTTCGACACAAAGCGATAGAAGAAGGACCACTACCGAAGTGTCAACCGCATCGCTCTCACTGGCCCAGTGGTGCAAACAAAGTGGTCCCATGTACCACTCACCTTCGACGCCATAGATGTCGAACTGCGCGGCACTCCACACACAGACGCCATGGTGATCAACTGTAGGGTAGCAGGCTGGGATATACACAAAGTACTGGTCGACAACGGCAGTCAGGCCGACATCATTTTTCTACACGCTTTCGATCATATGGGAATCAGCCACAACCTCCTCAAGCCTGCAGACAATCCCCTCTACGGATTCAGCGGCAAGGGAACTTTCCCCGTTGGCAAGATAGAGCTCCCCCTGTCATTTGGTGTAGCGCCCAACGCGCGGAGTGAGCAAGTCACGTTCGACATCGTCGACATGGTCTACTCATACAACGCCATAATGGCGTGTGGCTCGATCAACAAGCTTGAGGCAGGCATTCATGGGCTCTACCTCTGCATGAAAATCCTAGACCCACAGGGCGTGATCACTGTCTACGTCGATCAGCAGACAACGCGCAATATCGAAAGAGACTTCATGCCAGGGCAACGTAATCTACACTGCCTCACGTTAGAGCACAAAGGCTTCGAGAGCAAGCGCCTAGTCAAATAAAAAAAGTCAACACCCAACTCCAAAGTAACGACACGACGAAGTAGGTACCCCTCGACCCAGCAACGCTGAAGCAAACAGTCATAATCAGCGAAGACCTGACATCGCGATGCGAGGAAAAACTCCTTTCCTGTCTCTCCCGTAACAAGGATGACTTCGCCTGGTCCGCCCTCGATCTAGTCGGGGTCAGCCACTCCATCATCGAACACAGTCTAGGCATCGACCCCTCGGTGCGCCCAAAAAAGCAGCGGCTGCGGAAAATGTCTGACGAGAAAATGGAGGCAGCTAAGGCCGAAGTGCACCGCCTATTGGAAGCCAAATTCATCGAACCAATCGCTTATCCAACATGGATCGCCAACGTTGTCATGGTACAGAAGAAGAGCGGCAAATGGCGCATGTGCATCGACTTCACGAGCCTCAATAAGGTGTGCCCCAAGGACAATTTCCCTCTTCCACGAATCGACAAAAATGTCGACAGCGCAACAGGCTGAGAAGTCATGTCCCTCCTAGATTGCTTCTTGGGCTACCACCAGATTTACATGCAAGCGGAGGACAAGGCAAGTACAAGCTTCATCACACCCTTCGGTAAATACTGTTTCGTACGGATGCTTGAGGGACTCAAGAACACCGGCTCAACCTTCTCTCGCCTCACCAAGAAGGTCCTTGAAAACCATGTAGGCCACAACATCTTCACTTATGTAGACGACATTATCGTTGCGAGCAAAAGCAAAGAAGACCACCTGGCCGACCTCGCAGAGACATTCGCCAACATGCGCGACGCAAGACTCCGGCTCAACCCATAGAAGTGTGTCTTCGAGGTACGCCAGGGGAAAATACTTGGTTACCTAGTATAGCACCGAGGAATCGAAGCCAACCCAACCAAGATCCAAGAAATTATCAACATGGCACCTCCGCAGTCCACCAAAGACTTCCAGCGACTGACAGGAAGATTAGCGGCCCTGAACAGATTCATCTCCAAATCCACCGAGTGAAGCCTGCCCTACCTCAAAACGTTGTGTGAGGTGAAAGACTTTGTTTGGGGGTCTAGAGCAGGCAGCGGCCTTTGAATCGCTCAAACAACACTTATCCGACTTGGCAACCCTGACAAGTCCTGACCCTTCGCTTCTGCTGCTTCTCTACATCGCGGCCTCACACTGCGCAGTCAACGTAGCATTAGTCCAAGAGCAGGACAAGGATGGCAAAAACTAGCAATGCCCGGTGTACTACGTCTCCGAAGTCCTCACAACTTCCAAATGCAACATGACCGAGCTCGAGATAATCTCATATGTAGTGGTCATGGCTTCGCGCAAGCTGACACTACATCGAGGCGTTCAACGTATGGGTTACCTCGGACAGAGGTCTAAGAGAATTATTCAGGAACCTGGAGGCATCCACAAGAATTGCAAAATGGGCAGCAGAATTGTCTGGGTACAACATCATTTTTGAGCCCAGAACAGCAATCAAGTCGCAAGTCTTGGTAGACTTCATCGTCGACTGGACAGGACCCGTGAGGTCGCAGCAAGAACACTTAGAAATAATTTGGACCATCCATTGCGATGGCGCATGGTGCCATGCGGGGGCAGGCGCCGCAACGATTATCACATCACCCGCTAGGGTCAAGTACAGATATGCCGCGCGCCTCAGCTTTGCTCTAGAGTCCGACAGGTGCACCAACAACATAGCAGAATACGAAGTTGTCATCCTAGGTCTCCACAAACTACGGGCCCTCGGCGTCACCACATGCATCATAAGAACAGATTCCAAGGTCGTCGTTGGTGAGATCGACAAAGAGTACTCAGCAAAAGAGCCTGTGCTGATGCAATACCTCACCGCTGTCCGTGGCCTCGAAAAACAATTCAAAGGTTTCACCCTACAACATGTCGAGCGAAACAAGAACGAAGAGGCCGATGCACTGGCCAAAGCAGCAACCAAGGGCGAGGCCCTATCCTCTGATGTGTTTTACCATGTTATCGACACACCAGCCGTCTGTAATCTCGAAGGCTTACAGATAACACAAGACGCCGATGGCCACCGAATCATCAACCTCATAATGGCCAAAGACTGGCGGACCCCAATAACACTATACCTCCAAGGCCATTACCATCCATCCGATTGCAACGAGGCCAAAAGGCTGAAACACAAAAGCAGGGACTTCGCAATAGTCGAGGGCCAGCTATACAAAAAGGGCATCAACCAGCCTATGCTGAAATGCATAACCGAAACCGAAGGCCTAGAGATCCTCCGCGAAGTCCAAGGGGGAACCTGCGGGTCACACTCAGGACCCAATGCCCTCGCAGCCAAGGTGATTCGTGAGGGATTCTATTGGCCCACGATTATATGCACGGCCAACCGAGTCGCTAGGTCATGTGAAGCATGCCAAAAATTCTCCCCTCCATCAGGCGCCCCTTCGCAGCTTACCAAGCTCGTCGCACACACCTAGCCACTTCAGCGATGGGGGCTGGACATCATCGGGCCACTGCCTACGGCGCAAGGGAACCTAAAATTCACCTTCACCGCCATCGAATATTTTACCAAATGGATCGAAGGCAGGGCAGTCTCCACGATAACAGCAAAGACCGCACAAAAATTCTTCTGGCAAAACATTGTCTGCCGGTTCGGAGTCCCATTCGAGCTAACAGTTGACAATGGCAAACAGTTCGACAACCAGTATTTCCGGGAATTCTGCAGTTCCATCGGCACCAAGGCAGTGTTCTCCTCCGTCTACCACCCACAATCCAACGGTGTCGTCAAACGCGCCAACGGCAAGATGTTCAGCGCCATCAAGAAAAGGCTCCTCGACGACAAAAAGGGCAAATGGGCAGACCAATTACCCGAAGTCCCATGGGCGCTGAACACGACAGAATGCCGAGCAACAGGGTTCACACCATTCCGCCTGATGTACGGATCCGAAGTAATGACACCGCAAGAATTAAAGCACGGATCCCCCCGAACAAATCAATCAGTCGTCCTCGACATCCACGAATCAATCTCCGAAGATCTCATTGACGGAGATCGTGTCCTCGCCTTGCAGGCCCTAAACAAGTTTCAAGCCCAAACTAAGGCATGGGCGCAACAACAATGTTGTCCCAAGAGAGTTTAGCGAAGGGGATTTAGTACTCATAAGGACCACCAGAACAGAGTCCCAGGGCAAGCTAGAGCCGAAGTGGGAAGGTCCATACATAGTCAAGACAAAGGCATCCCCAAACGCTTACAGGCTAACAACATCATCTGGCGAAGACTTAGAGCATTCATGGAACATAGATAACCTCCGTAAATTCTTTATTTAAGATACAAGACCCGAGTGCCTTTGTAATTCTTCAAACAAAGTTACTCAGGCCCGCACTCTTTTCCTCCCGGGGGGTAAGGTTTTTAACGAGGCGGAGCCATGTAATATACTGCCAAAAAGCCCCCACAAAAAATCCAGCCAGCATCATGAGTGTCGAAAAAGACTGCATCGATGGCCTTCGACATTCAACATACAAAACAGTCACCGCAAGAGGCAGCCTAGGCTACCCTCGCATGCGACAAATCCGAGCAAAAGCCGCCCAAGGGTGTAGCCGGACATGCACAATAAGTGTGCAACATCACCCTAAGGGTGTGAAGCCTTTACTAGAAGACAAATCCGAGCAAAAGCCGCCCAAGGGTGTAGCCGGACATGGACAATAAGTGTGCAACATCACCCAAGGGCGCGAAGTCTTTACTATAAGACAAATCCAAGCAAAAGCCGCCCAAGGGTGCAACCGGACATGTACAAAAAGTGCGCAACATCACCCTAAGGGTGCAAAGTCTTTACTATAAAACAAATCCGAGCAAAAGCCGCCCAAGGGTGCAGCCGGACATGCACAATAAGTGTGCGACATCACCCTAAGGGTGCAAAGTCTTTACTACAAGACATGTCCGAGCAAAAGCCGCCTAAGGGTGCAGCCAAACATGCATAATAAGCGCGAGGAATCACCCTAAGAGTGCGAAGTCTCTACTATCTGAAACAGCCGAACAAAAGCTGCCTAAGGGCGCAGCCGGGTACGCGCCAGAAGCGTTCGGTATCACCCTGGGAAGCGAGGTCCCCATCCCATCCAAGTACCATACCAACACGATTACAAATCGAGACAATCTTACAATAAACGTAGCACACGTTATACCATCGTAGTTTACATACAGAAAGCAAAAGGCCCGTCGGCCACATCGCATAAATAATACAAATCATATTATCGTCGTCCCTCTCTATTGCGAAGCGGGGGAGGGCAGTGTTTTCACTCACTATCGCAACACGAGAGCGAGGCCAACAAACATGCTACATCGGCTCAGCCTTCGGAATAAGACCCGCCTCCCGATAATTAAACAACAACATCTTTAACGCTTTGCCTTCAGACAAATTTCGTAAATCCCCCTCCCCGATACACGCCCCGGACGTTGAGGATAGTAAACCGCGTTGGCCGCCCCGATCTAGTCAAAGACGGGATCGTTCCATACCCATCCGACGATGCCTCCCACTTCGCGACATCCCACCAACACTATGCTTCAACACCACCTTTCGCCGGCGGTGGTCTTCGGCTATCACCCAAACCGAGGAAGCAAACTCGTTCGCAATACAGCCTGTGGCGAGGACTCTGCTGCGGCCAAATCCAACGCAGCAAAATAATCTAAATCTTCATCAGAATACTCCTCAGTCCACGAAAACGGGCTCCCAAAATCATCCTAGACCGATGACCATGACTCAGTTTTAGAACCAGACACATTTGCATTAACGGGCATCGCATTCGTAGCTGCCACAAAATTAGTATCGACATCAATGGGGGTTGCTTGCGTAGGCCCAGACGTCGGAACTTGCACAGCAACCGACCTTCAGTATTCACAAAAAGAAACCATAAACCCAACAACCCTAACGTGACCCCACCACCTGCGAAGGAGTAGCTGCTACTGCAGGGTCCTCGCCGACCGAAGCAGTCACTGCTGCAGGGTCTTTGCCGGCCGGGGTAGTCGCCGTCGAAGGGTCTTCGCCAAGGCTGGCTTGAGGCGCCGATTGCTGTTCAGCCGCCGTCCCCGCGTCCTCTGCCTAGGTAAGTGAGCTTTCAAGGCCACCGAAGTCCTCGACCTCTTCATCGTTCAGCATCTACACAACACAGCAAAAAAACCTGCTCCAATGCTCGGTCGGCCCTCTCCCGAACAGTGTCGCGGCCGTTGCGGGCCCCACATCCTATCGCAAAGCGCCTCGACGGACCGCTTTAACGCCTCATCTCAGACCTGGAAGATCCCGCGATCGAAGTCCTCGGTTACCCGATCAAAGACTTCGAAATGCCTACATCCCTCACAGGACAAGGCATTCGCAGCCCCCTCGCAGGTAAAGAGCAAGGCGTAGGACATGAGACCGGTTGCGATGGACAGGAGCGTCTCCAGCTCCTCCTGCAGCAACCCAAGGAAGCAGAGGCCCACCTCTTCCCCGTATTTGTCAAACATGGCGGTTCGCGCGCCGAGCTGACGGTACGCGTCAACGAGCAACGCGTGCACTCGGTCGACCCCGGTGCGAGTGGAGGCCTCCATCCTGTCAACATAGCCGCACAAGCTCTTTAGACCCGATCGACTTCGCGTCGGTAGCGCGCTTGAGGGCAAGTTTGGCCTCGGCGCTGTGGCGGAACTGCCCGAATTATTCCGACTTAAGTGCCTAAGTCTCGCCTTAGAGGCTAGACCACACTTAAATGGGAATAACCTGTCAATCCCTTGGATCTAGTCCGACGAGGCCACTGACAGGATCAAGTACCACAATCTCACTCGATGGTGAGTCACAGAGCAAATACAATAAAGCATAAAACCATACATTACGGAGTATTAAATTTATTACATCATCATCGGAGTTTTTGCAAAAGTAGTCATCATTGTTCGAAGTGCAGCGGAATAAAACTAACGATAATTAAACAGGGAGATGGGGAAGCCTGTCCCATCACTCCTCATGCTCCTCCTCAGCCGAGGCAGGATCCCACTCGATTGTCCAACCCGGTGGCAAGATGGACGGCCAAGTCACTCCAGCAACCATGTCCTCCAGAGAGCCTGAAAAATTATGCCACAAGCAAGGCTGAGTATACTAATACTCAGCTAGACTTACCCGGTGTGAGGAGTCTACTCCTCTACCTCTAGACATGCAGTTGTTTGGCTGTGGGGTTTAGTTGCCAAAAGCACTAGCTGAGTTTATAAATCCAGTTTTAGCATTGTCAAGTTTAAGTGTGACTCTCTTAAGGCTAAATATGTACTATCTACTCATACATAGTAGCAAACATTTTTAGCAATCAACATCTTGTATCAACTCATCATATTTCCACTTGTTACTCAATGCAGTACAATGGATCAAGCAGTCTCATTAGCTGCGAGAAGCAGACGATTCGAATCGAGTTTTATCCTTGCAAGGTAAACCTAAAAACATGACATGTAGGGGCACTCCGTCCCCACACATATCAACCATCCCCATCGATTCCCTGGCAACAGAAAGGGGCTCACAGCCTTGGTGTACAATGCCTCACTGACCCCGACTGCCGTCGTGCAGTGACCGCACTTGTACCCACCATAACTGAAATGGGAGACCACGTCTCAGGTCGCATGAGGAGGGCAATCTGCGGGCAGGTTCACTCAGATACTAGGCTTACCGATTTACCATATTTCTCGGTATGTGTTTAGTACGTTCAAACGCTTGACACAGGTATCCGCACGTTAATCCTTATTCCAATTTTTCCATCCCGTAGACAACCAATCCCCGTGGATTGTTGTCCACAGACCAGCATCATTATGATATGAAAGTGGGTACAACCAATTCCTGATCTCGCGCGAGTGCTAGAAAAATCACTTGACTTCTACCGAGATCCTAATTAATAAAGCAGCTACTTGACCGAGCATACTAGTATTCATCTCGATAGGATTCCTGAGATCATGCAACTAGGGTTTCAAACAACTCCTACACCTAAGTGCACATTCAATCCTACAATCATTAAGTATAGTAAAATAGCATAAATAACAGGTTATGCATAAACCGGGGCTTGCCTTCCAAAGCTGTGGCAGGCAGATCCTCTGGTGCAGGCTCTGGTGCTGGATCCGGGGCTACCTCCTGAGCAGCTCCTTGCTCCGGCACGAGGACGTACTCTCCGTCAGCGAGGTTGCAATCAATCGAATGCAATGAATATGTATGTCATGATCATGCAGGATTTAACAACATTATGCTAAAGGAAGAAAAACTAAGTTAGTTAGCAACTTAGGGTTTCTTGGTCATACGTGGCTTTTAGTGGTTTATGCTTATCACTCTAGGTTTAAGTGTTGTGGAGAATAAGCATAGTGGATTTGTATTTTTCCCTTACATATTTCAGTGGGCAAATAAAAAAAGGTTTTGCTAGTTGGGTTAGGGTGACACAAGTTTCCATTATCAATTTTCCCTTTTTCATTTCTAATTATGAATTCTAGTGTGGGTTTGAACTGCAACAGTGGTTTAACTTTTTCCAAAACTTCTGCAAAAATTACAGTGGGTTGCCATTGGTCACTATAGTTTGTTCTATGAATTTGAGGTCCAGCATAAAAAGAGTATGCCTTGGGCAAAAATAACAAAAGTTGGGCAATGGGGGTCACTTTGCACTACAACTCTTAACTAGGGGTGGGTTCTGTCTTAAGGGTCATTTTTGTTGGTATCTAACAGAAATCATAAGCCTTTGTGCCAAAAATCACAGATGGTTAAATTGTGGTTATTTAGTTGGAATTTTCTAAAGTTTAATGTCAAAAAGGCACTTTCTACTATCTTGTTATTTGAAAAATGTCAAACAACAGATTTCATATTTTTCCTATGTTCTTCATAACAAAACATTTATTATCCCAAGGTTTGGGGTGTTTTCACTATGGGGTTATTTTTCTAGGGTTTTTCTAAGTTTTCCTTGTTTTCTCAAAATAAAAGGTATCCCAATTATTTTGTACTAAACTAGAGTATAATAAATTTTTCTAGTGAACTATACTGAATAAGTAGACTAACAAAAATATGGGTGCTCCCTGGTTCTTTATTTAAACCTCCATTATTATTTTCTCTAACTTTAGGTTAAAAAGGATTTAAATGGTAAACTCTATCTTAACTGGGTGTACAGACGGATTTATTATTTTTAAACAGGTTAGGAAGTGATTAGGTACTTCTCCAAATTTTCTTAACCTCAGTCTAATAGTGCAACTATTTTTCCTCCTATTATTTAGCTTTTGGCCAAATCAATATTTAAATCAAAACCTTAAAGTTTTCTGTAACACTTAGGGGTTTTATATTTTTATTAAGTAGTTTACATTATTTAAGATCTGGCAAAATTGGTTTGACTTGATTTGGGTGAATAAAACAGAAGATATGAATTGTTTAAGTTCTGTTTGAATTTAAATCAGATTATTAAAAAGGTTTCCTGGAAAAACCACTTTGCACCGAAGTCCTCGGGTTCTTTCCAAACTAATCCTCTCAGTTATACCCCCGCGCTACTATTCCTCTGAGTCACTGACAATGCGCAAAACCCCCTACCCTTTTCTTCTTCTCCCCCGCGGTCCCTCCCTAGGTTTAAACAGTACCCGCGGAAAAGAAAAGGGCGGCGCGGCTTACAGGCGGCGAGAGAGGTCCGGCGAGGGGCGGGGTTGGCTCCGGGAGGTCCTGGCGGTCACAGCGGTGTACGACTTGACGGCGGAGGTGGCCGGAATCGTCCGGTCCACGTGCGCAGGCGGGTGCTCTCGTCGACGGCAGGTGTTCCGGCCAAACCATGGCGATCTATTTCAATCAAATGGCACGATGAGCTTCTCGGGGTGACGTAGAGGCTATGTGCACAAGGAATCGAAGAATGGAGCAGAGAATTACCCAGTCTACGTTCACCGGCGGTCAGGCGAAGTCCGGCGACCGTGGACTGGCTTCTCCGGCGAAGCAAACTGCGATTCCTTGCTCGGGGAGCTTCACCGAGGCGTGCACAGTCTTTTCCGAGGGTTGGACGGGGTCGGGAAGGGCTCTGTTGGCCGGTCTACGATGGCAGGGGCTCGGGTGGCCACGGGCACGCCGTGCACGGGGCAAACGCCGGTGGTTTCGGGCTCCGGTGAGGTCGAGCGCGTGCGGAGGAGTACGGTCGAAGTCCCTGGGGGCTTTATATGCGCGGGCGTGGGCAACGGCGCCGGCTCGGCCTTGGCGCGACGCGGGGCACGCGGAGGCGCGCGTCGGGCGTGCTCTGGCGAGCTCAGAGCGCGTCGAACACGTGGCTCTTTGCTTCTGCCCCTGTTCTTCCCTCTGCTGAGCGGCCAAAACGTACGAATCTTGCCCTAGGACCTATGAGAGATCTCTTCCCTGCACCTAGAGCTACCTAGTTCATGTGAGTTCCAAGGGTAGATGCGGTCAGGTTAGAGAGATATGGGGGTGGGAAGTCGGCTATGTCAGAGATGTCCAAACCGAGACAAAACTTGTGCCAAGTCATGTCAAACGACTTAGGGTTGGGTTCAACCCTTTCCAGGGTGTTCTAGAGGTATTTTGGCGCCACTTTGTCAATTGGGTCAAATGATTTTGAAGTTTGAATGAGGGTGAACATGTGTGATCTTTGGCCAAGGGTTGGTTTTGGACTTAGAAAAATCCTGATTTTTCTTTTGGGCTCCACCCTTTGGTGAACCTTTTGGGGGCTTTTCTGAAATCTTTTTGGGATTTCTTTCTGACTATTATTTGTAGGTTATTAAGTGTACTACAACTTTTATATTTGGCCCAAGCCATGATCATATGGTCTTCATGACCCTTTGGTCATACTTATTTCTAGGGTTCTCATTGTCCAAAGTGGTTTGCATTAGGGTTTGGGCAATTCTCCCCTTTAGATGTGCATGATAGGTTAGGGTATGATATCTAAGATGGGTTGCACTTGCTTAGGACCTTGAGTTCCAAGTTTGAGGTACTTTGCTCTATTTCAACCACATGTGATGATGGTCTTAGCTTGTGCAGTCTTAAGTGAAAACCCTAAGTAACACCTGAGGTGTTACAGCCCTCCCCCCTTAAAGGAATCTCGTCCCAAGATTTTAGGGAGAGCCCTTTAGAGGGGTGCCGAGAAGGTGTGTTGGTGTGTTGTTCCTTCTTTGATTCAAGTTTCATTAGTTAACTGCTCTTCGAATGTCATTCTCTTTGCGACTTCAGAAGGAAGTCCTTTTTAAGTCAAAACCACAACTTAGACTACCCTTATCATCTAAGTTTTTCTTATATTTGTATTCAAAGGGCAGGTGGGGGTGGGGTTTTGGGTTACGTACCGACTCCTTTGGGCAGAAAGTTGGGGAAGCGAGAGCGTAGAAAATCCTCAGTCTCCCATGTAGCTTCTTCTACTGAATGGTGACTCCACTGAACCTTATACATTTGGATCGACCTTGCCCGTGTTGACCTCACTTTCTGATCCAATACCTTGACGGGGTACTCTTGATAGGACAAGTCTGGTTCTATCTCAATGTCTGGTTCAGGTATCACTTTGGTGGGTAGGCGGACACATTTCCGCAGCTGAGATACATGAAACACATTGTGAACTGCTGACATGTGGGGTGGTAATTCCAATTGATAGGCTACGAGTCCACAACTTGCTTTGATCTCATAGGGTCCAATGTAGCGAGGAGCTAACTTGCCCTTGATCCCAAATCTCTGGACACCCTTGGTGGGTGACACCTTAAGGTTAACATGATTTCCCACATTAAACTGCAGAGGCTTCCTCCTCCGGTCATGATAACTCTTCTGCCTAGCCTGAGCAGCTTCTAAGTTCTTCTTAATGACCCTGACCTTTTCTTCTGCTTTAAGCACCAAATCTGGCCCAAATATTTCCCTCTCTACTGCTTGAGACCAATTTAGCGGGGTCCTACACCTTCTCCCATACAAGGCTTCAAAAGGTGCCATCTTCAAACTGGACTGGTAACTGTTATTATAGGAGAATTCTGCTAAAGGAAGACACTTGTCCCAATCCTTTCCATATTGTAACACACATGCCCTCAACATGTCTTCCAAAATCTGATTTACCCTTTCTGTTTGGCCATCTGTTTGAGGATGGTATGCTGAGCTTCGTATTACATGTTTCCCAAGTGATTCTTGTAGCTGCTCCCAAAAGCGTGCCACAAACAGTGCTCCCCTGTCAGATACAATGGTCTTTGGAATACCATGCAAATGCACTATTTGATCAACATAGATTTCTGCATATTTCTCTGTCTTGTGGGTGGTATGCACTGGTAAGAAATGAGCGGTCTTGGTCAATCTGTCCACAATAACCCAAATGGAATCATGGTGCCTGGAGGTATTGGGCAATCCCATGATAAAATCCATGCAGATGTCCTCCCATTTCCAAGATGGTATGGGAAGGGGTTGCAAAGGGCCTGCTGCCTTCAAATGTCTGGCTTTGATTCTCTGGCAGGTATCGCACTCGGATATGTACTTGGCAATTTCCCTCTTCATTCTGGTCCACCAGTATAAGGATCTGAGATCATGATACATCTTGTTACTGCCGGGGTGCATGGAGAATTTTGAAAGGTGAGCTTCATCCAATATCTTCTTTCTGAGCTCAGGGTCCTTGGGAACAACCAATCGATCTCCAAACCATAGAATTCCTTTGTTGTCCTGACGGAAGCATTTGTATTTTTCTACTTTCTGCTTGATCATTTCCTTGATAACCTGAACACCCTTGTCTTCAATATGTGCCCGGACTATTTGCTCTTGTAATGTGGGCTCCACCGAGATGTAACTTAAGGCACCTGAAGAAAAAACTTCCAGGTTCAGCTTGCACAACTCGTCACACAGGGTGGTAACTCTTGCATCCATGTTCATACAATTGCACTGGGCCTTTCTGCTCAAGGCATCTGCCACAACATTGGCTTTACCAGGGTGGTAATGCACCTCCAAATCATAGTCCTTAATTAGCTCTAACCATCTCCTCTGCCTCATGTTAAGATCTGCCTGAGTGAAAATGTATTTGAGACTCTTATGATCAGTGTAAATGTTACAGTGAGCTCCCATCAAGTAATGTCTCCATATCTTGAGAGCATGAACCACAGCTGCTAACTCTAGATCATGTGTAGGGTAGTTCTGCTCATGGGGTCTGAGTGCTCGGGAGGCATAAGCAATTACTCTGTTATCTTGCATTAAGACGCATCCCAAACCAGTACCGGAAGCATCACAATAAACTTCAAAGGGCTTGGTGTTATCAGGTTGAGCCAGCACTGGGCTGTTGTCAAATGCTGCCTTAGCGTATGAAAGGCATATTCACACTTCTGGCTCCAATTATACTTAACTCCCTTCTTCAACAGTTCAGTCATTGGCTTGGCAATTCTGGAGAAATCCGGAATAAATCGTCGATAATACCCTGCCAATCCCAGAAAACTCTGAATCTGCCTCACTGTAGTCGGGGGTTTCCAATCCATCACCTCTTGTACCTTCTCAGGATCAACAGATATCCCATCCTAAGAAATTGTGTGACCCAAGAATTTAATTTCCTTCAGCCAGAATTCACATTTAGACAATTTGGCATACAACTGATGGTCACGCAGCCTCTTAAGTATAGTATGCAAATGTTTAGTGTGCTCGGCTTCATTCTTGGAATAGACTAGAATATCATCAATGAAAACGACCACGAATTTGTCCAGCTCTGGCATGAATACTGAGTTCATCAGGTACATAAAATAAGTCGGGGCATTGGTCAGCCCAAAAGACATCACCAAAAACTCATAAAGCCCATATCTGGTTGAGAAGGTCGCCTTGGGAATATCGCTGGTACGGATCTTGATCTGATGGTAACCCGAGCAAAGATCTATCTTGGAGAACACTTTGGCTCCCACCAACTGATCGAACAAAACATCAATGCGGGGCAGTGGGTATTTGTTCTTGATAGTCACCGCATTGAGAGGGCGGTAATCAACACACATTCTCAAACTCTCATCCTTTTTCTTCACAAATAAGGCCGGGCATCCCCAAGGTGAGGTGCTTGGGCGAATGAACCCCTTGTCCAACAACTCCTGCAATTGCTTTTTCAGTTCTGCCAATTCTGCGGGAGGCATCCTATAGGGTCTCTTGGAGATAGGAGCGGTCCCGGGTTGCAATTCAATGACGAACTCAATGTCTCTATCAGGTGGCATCCTTGGCAATTCACCCGGAAAAACATCTGGGTAGTAACCGACCACTGGGATCTTTTCCACTGGGGATTCTATCATAATTAAGGCACAAGAACGGGTACAACCTTGGTCAGGCAAATATAAAGTAGTCTCACCGTAAGCAGGGGAGTGAATCTCAATGGCCCTTGCTGCAATATCCAATACTGCCTGATGACTGGATAACCAATCAGTTCCCAATATAATATCCATGCTATCCAATCCTAAGATGAGAAGGGTGGTTCTAATCACAAGACTACCCAATTTTATAGGCACTTGCCTGTTGATTTGGTAGGTGGCAACCCTGCCTCCTGGTGTTGAAATTGTAATACCCCCATCGGTGTGGTGGCAAGGTAATTGGCACTTGGCACTAAATTTGGCACTAATAAAACTGTGTGATGCACCAGAATCAAAAAGAACAATAGCAGGATAATTCAAAAATGTAAAGATACTAGTCATGACGGGTGCTCCCTCTGGAATATCAGCCATGGTGGTGAAGTTCAGCCTGCCTTGCCTCACTTGCACCTTCTGTCTCTTGCCTTGATTCTGATTAACATTTTGCCCCTGCCTCTGCTTGTTTCTGGGGCAATTCTTAGCATAATGTCTGGTGTTGCCACATGTGAAACACCTGTTGTCATTTGCCTGGCGATATTGCTGCTGCTGTTGATTGCTCCTATGAGCTGGAAACTGGGTGCAGTTGGGTGCCTGCTGCTGCTGCTGTGGTCGGATCACCCATAGCCCTTGCTGCTGCTGCGGTCCCCTGTTCTGAGTGTGAGACACAATCCTGAAATGCTGTGGCTGAGCTGAAGGTCCTGCCACAGGGGTCTTCCTCTTCTTCTCTGCCTGACGAGCTATGATACAGTCCTCCTGAGAAATGGCCATGTTGGCCAACTCATTATAACTGTTGGCCCTAACTGTGTTGAGGCGGTCACGGAGCTTAGTGCTGAGCCCCCTTCTGAACCTGTCCCTCTTCTTCTCGTCCGTGTCTGCATGATACCTAGCATACTGGCACATGTCATTAAAGGCCTAAGCATACTGTAACACTGTCCGGTTCCCTTGAGTGAGTGCTAGAAACTCGTTGAGCTTTCGGTCCATAATGCCTGCTGGTATATGGTGCCCCCTAAAAGCTGCCTTGAACTCTCTCCAGTCCACCTCTCGGTCATCTGGCTGCATAGCAAGAAAATGGTCCCACCATGTCCTTGCGGGTCCGCGAAGCTGTTGGGTGGCGAACCTGACCTTAGTGACATCTGAGCAAACTCCATGGAGTAGCGGGAATTTGGATTCCACTACTCTCAACCATACATCCGCATCAAGTGGGTCCTCTGCCCTGGTGAACAATGGTGGCTGGGTACTGAGGAACTCCTGGTAGGTGACTGCCGCGGGGTGACGCTGATGATCACCACCACCATAGTGCTTGGGTGGCGGCTGACGCTGAGCTAGCTGCCTCAAGATCTCATTCTGCTGAGCCATAAGCTCCTGCAGAGTAGGAGGCGGTGGCGGTGGTGGAGGGACGCGCTCATTTTGACCACGACGCGCTCTCCCGGCCATCTGAAAAATCACATATATTTTTAATACACATCTTTGAGGTTCAAGGTTCAAGCGCGATGAAAGAGTCAAAAGGCGAAACTGATAGATTCTTGCATAATCATAAAAGATTTCACATGGAATAAATTTCCTTCTTAAATTAAGACTGACATCATTCATCAACCATGCTTCCAAAAGAGTTTATCACGATTACATCAATAGCCCAAAAAGACTCAACTCTATCTAGCCTAGTACCCCAAGGGTGCAAAAGCTAGGCTAGCTTCGAGGAGTTCTACCATCACCGACTTCTAGCTCTATCCCTGGTACCTAGTGAGCGAACGAGGCAACACTCGACTCGGGGGAAGGTGGTCTCCCTGAGCCAGCAGTGTCCAAGCTGGAGGCAGGCTCCTATCCTCCCTCAATGTCGACATTCTCGTTGGCCTCCATGTCCTGGATCTCCTAGTGATGCATATCCAGGTGCTCGTTAGCCTCGACAAGCTGCTGCTGGGTGTTGATAAGCTGATCCTCGAGAACCTCGATGGTGTTCTCCCTTGTTCCCACCAGTTCCTCAAGCTCTTGGATTTCATTTGACAGTTGCTCCACCTGTAAGTCCTTTTCCACCATCTCAGTGGACAAGTCAACCACAAGCTCCTCTCTGTTATCCAGGGTGATCTTAGTTGCCTCCAACAATGCCATCAGATGGGACATTGCCTCACCACGCATCACTTGCAGACGGTACAGGGCATTCATGCACCACACTGTCAAGTGAGCAGTCTGACCTAGGTAGATAGCCCAGATGTCCTTGGCATGCTCCACTCGGTCCTTCCACATTGGGTCGTCCTCCTTCTCAGCGGGGAACAAGCCAATGGGGTGGGTGGACAGCTCCAAGGGGTGGAATCCGCAGAAAGTGGTCAATCCGTGCAGAGCAATCGCCTCGATCGTATCCTCAACCCGGTATCCAAAGGACTCAGAGTCCAGCGAACGCCAGCCTGGCTGTAGGGGATAGGGCTCCAGGGTCATCCTCACCCTACAGCGGGGCACTCGGTGCTTCTCGAACTGCTGCACCGCGTACTGAGGAGGCGTCGTGTAACCGCCCCCCTGAAGTACCTCCCACAAAATACGGGGAAAACTCTCTCGTGCAAGCCCGTCAGTGTGGGACAGTGCATTCCCTTCGTCCGAGGATCCGTGGGAAGTCATCTGTGTACGGTTAAGCGTAAGTAAAAGAAAAAGAATTATAAAAAGACAAAGGAATCACAACTCAGCCTCTCTCTAACTACAACAATGGTACTGGGGTACTTAGTTGGTCATCATTTTGTATTAAAGTCCTTACCCAATTATCCATTAGTTTAATTAAGAATGCATGCATGCTCGTCCTGAACGACCTCACATCAACGCAGAGGGAATAGGGAAGAACTCCCATCCCTTATAGTAGCCTGTAGGGCTTAATCACTTAGCCACCTACTACCCCTCTATCATCCTAAGGCTTCCGTCCTAGGTCTATCCTGATCGTCCTACGATCTATCCAACATTTGTTTCTATCAAGTTTTACTTTGGAAAAGGATGATATTTATAGTTTATTGATTCCTCTGTGGTGGTACAAGCTCCGATACCAGCTGTGGCGGAACTGCCCGAATTATTCCGACTTAAGTGCCTAAGTCCCGCCTTAGAGGCTAGACCACACTTAAATGGGAATAACCCGTCAATCCCTCGGATCTAGTCCGACAAGGCCACTAACAGGATCAAGTACCACAATCTCACTCGATGGTGAGTCACAGAGCAAATACAATAAAGCATAAAACCATACATTACGGAGTATTAAATTTATTACATCATCATCGGAGTTTTTGCAAAAGTAGTCATCATTGTTCGAAGTGCAGCGGAATAAAACTAACGATAATTAAACAGAGAGATGGGGAAGCCTATCCCATCACTCCTCATGCTCCTCCTCAGCCAAGGCAGGATCCCACTCGACTGTCCAACCCGGTGGCAAGATGGACGGCCAAGTCACTCCAGCAACCATGTCCTCCAGAGAGCCTGAAAAAGTATGCCACAAGCAAGGCTGAGTATACTAATAATCAGCTAGACTTACCCGGTGTGAGGAGTCTACTCCTCTACCTCTAGACATGCAGTTGTTTGGCTGTGGGGTTTAGTTGCCAAAAGCACTAGCTGAGTTTATAAATCCAGTTTTAGCTTTGTCAAGTTTAAGTGTGACTCTCTTAAGGCTAAATATGTACTATCTACTCATACATAGTAGCAAACATTTTTAGCAATCAACATCTTGTATCAACTCATCATATTTCCACTTGTTACTCAATGCAGTACAATGGATCAAGCAGTCTCATTAGCTACGAGAAGCAGACGATTCGAATCGAGTTTTATCCTTGCAAGGTAAACCTAAACACACGACATGTAGGGGCACTCCGTCCCCACACATATCAACCATCCCCATCGATTCCCTGGCAACAGAAAGGGGCTCACCGCCTTGGCGTACAATGCCTCACTGACCCCGACTGCCGTCGTGCAGTGACCGCACTGGTACCCACCATAACCGGAATGGGAGACCACGTCTCAGGTCGCATGAGGAGGGCAATCTGCGGGCAGGTTCACTCAGGTACTAGGCTTACCGATTTACCATATTTCTCGGTATGTGTTTAGTACGTTCAAACGCTTGACACAGGTATCCGCACGTTAATCCTTATTCCAATTTTTCCATCCCTTAGACAACCAATCCCCGTGGATTGTTGTCCACAGACCAGCATCATTATGATATGAAAGTGGGTACAACCAATTCCTGATCTCGCGCGAGTGCTAGAAAAATCACTCGACTTCTATCGAGATCCTAATTAATAAAGCAGCTACTCGACCTAGCATACTAGTATTCATCTCGATAGGATTCCTGAGATCATGCAACTAGGGTTTCAAACAACTCCTACACCTAAGTGCACATTCAATCCTACAATCATTAAACATAGTAAAATAGCATAAATAACAGGTTATGCATAAACCGGGGCTTGCCTTCCAAAGCTGTGGCAGGCAGATCCTCTGGTGCAGGCTCTGGTGCTGGATCCGGGGCTACCTCCTGAGCAGCTCCTTGCTCCGGCACGAGGACGTACTCTCCGTCAGCGAGGTTGCAATCTACCGAATGCAATGAATATGTATGTCATGATCATGCAGGATTTAACAACATTATGCTAAAGGAAGAAAAACTAAGTTAGTTAGCAACTTAGGGTTTCTTGGTCATACGTGGCTTTTAGTGGTTTATGCTTATCACTCTAGGTTTAAGTGTTGTGGAGAATAAGCATAGTGGATTTGTATTTTTCCCTTACATATTTCAGTGGGCAAATAAAAAAAGGTTTTGCTAGTTGGGTTAGGGTGACACAAGTTTCCATTATCAATTTCCTCTTTTTCATTTCTAATTATGAATTCTAGTGTGGGTTTGAACTGCAACAGTGATTTAACTTTTCCAAAAATTCTGCAAAAATTACAGTGGGTTGCCATTCGTTACTATAGTTTGTTCTATGAATTTGAGGTCCAGCATAAAAAGAGTATGCCTTGGGCAAAAATAACAAAAGTTGGGCAATGGGGGTCACTTTGCACTACAACTCTTAACTAGGGGTGGGCTCTGTCTTAAGGGTCATTTTTGTTGGTATCTAACAGAAATCATAAGCCTCTGTGCCAAAAATCACAGAAGGTTAAATTGTGGTTATTTAGTTGGAATTTTCGAAAGTTTAATGTCAAAAAGGCACTTTCTACTATCTTGTTATTTGAAAAATGTCAAACAGCAGAACTCATATTTTTCCTATGTTCCTAATAACAAAACATTCATTATCCCAAGGTTTGGGGTGTTTTCACCATGAGGTTATTTTTCTAGGGTTTTTCTAAGTTTTCCTTGTTTTCTCAAAATAAAAGGTATCCCAATTATTTTGTACTAAACTAGAGTATAATAAATTTTTCTAGTGAACTATACTGAATAAGTAGACTAACAAAAATATGGGTGCTCCCTGGTGCTTTATTTAAACCTCCATTATTATTTTCTCTAACTTTAGGTTAAAAAGGATTTAAATGGTAAACTCTATCTTAACTGGGTGTATAGAGGGATTTATTATTTTTAAACAGGTTAGGAAGTGATTAGGTACTTCTCCAAATTTTCTTAACCTCAGTCTAATAGTGCAACTATTTTTCCTCCTATTATTTAGCTTTTGGCCAAATCAAAATTTAAATCAAAACCTTAAAGTTTTCTGTAACACTTAGGGGTTTTATATTTTTCTTAAGTAGTTTACATTATTTAAGATCTGGCAAAATTGATTTGACTTGATTTGGGTGAATAAAACAGAAGATATGAATTGTTTAAGTTCTGTTTGAATTTAAATCAGATTATTAAAAAGGTTTACTGGAAAAACCACTCTGCACCGATGTCCACGGGTTCTTTCCAAACTAATCCTCTCAGTTATACCCCCGCTCTACTATTCCTCTGAGTCACTGACAATGCGCAAAACCCCCTACCCTTTTCTTCTTCTGCCCCGCGGTCCCTCCCTAGGTTTAAACAGAACCCGCGGAAAAGAAAAGGGTGGCACAGCTTACCGGTGGCGAGAGAGGTCCGGCGAGGGGCGAGGTTGGCTCCGGGAGGTCCTGGCGGTCACAGCGGTGTACGGCTTGACCGAGGAGGTGGCCGGAATCGTCCGTCCACGTGCGCAGGCGGGTGCTCTCGTCGGCGGCGGGTGTTCCGGCCAAACCACGGCGATCTAGTTCAATCAAATGGCACGATGAGCTTCTCGGGGTGACGTAGAGGCTATGTGCACAAGGAATTGAAGAATGGAGCAGAGGATTACCCGGTCTACGTTCACCGGCGGTCGGGCAAAGTCCGGCGACCGTGGACTGGCTTCTCCGGCGAAGGAAACTCCGATTCCTTGCTCGGGGAGCTTTACCGAGGCGTGCACAGTCTTTTCCGAGGGTTGGACAGGGCCGGGAAGGGCTCTGTTGGCCGGTCTACGGTGGCAGGGGCTCGGGTGGCCGCGGGCACGCCGTGCACGGGGCAAACGCCGGTGGTTCGGGCTCCGGTGAAGTCAAGCGCGTGCAGAGGAGTACGGTCGAAGTCCTTGGGGGCTTTATAGGCGCGGGCGTGGGCAACGGGGCCGGTTCGGCCTTGGCGTGACACGGGGCACGCGGGGGTGCGCGTCGGGCGTGCTCTAGCGAGCTCAGAGCGCGTCGAACACGTGGCTCTTTGCTTCTGCCCCTATTCTTCCCTCTGCTGAGTGGCCAAAACGTACGAATCTTGCCCTATGACCTGTGAGAGATCTCTTCCCTGCACCTAGAGCTACCTAGTTCATGTGAGTTCCAAGGGTAGATGTGGTCAGGTTAGAGAGATACGGGGGTGGGAAGTCGGCTATGTCAGAGATGTCCAAACCAAGACAAAACTTGTGCCAAGTCGTGTCAAACGACTTAGGGATGGGTTCAACCCTTTCCAGGGTGTTCTAGAGGTATTTTGCCGCCACTTTGTCAATTGGGTCAAATGATTTTGAAGTTTGAATGAGGGTGAACATGTGTGATCTTTGCCAAAGGTTGGTTTTGGACTTAGAAAAATCCTGAATTTTCTTTTGGGCTCCACCCTTTGCTGAACCTTTTGGGGGCTTTTCTGAAATCTTTTTGGGATTTCTTTCTTACTATTATTTGTAGGTTATTAAGTGTACTACAACTTTTATATTTGGCCCAAGCCATGATCATATGGTCTTCATGACCCTTTGGTCATACTTATTTCTAGGGTTCTCATTGTCCAAAGTGGTTTGCATTAGGGTTTGGGCAATTCTACCCTTTAGATGTGCATGATAGGTTAGGGTATGATATCTAAGATGGGTTGCACTTGCTTAGGACCTTGAGTTCCAAGTTTGAGGTACTTTGCTCTATTTCAACCACATGTGATGATGGTCTTAGCTTGTGCAGTCTTAAGTGAAAACCATAAGTAACACCTGAGGTGTTACAGGCGCGGGCAGTTTGGACCTCGGCTCGTGCTTTTTCCGTGCCGTCCCTCTCTTCCGCATGCCGACGGCTAAGGTCCTCTTTCTCCGCCTCCGCCACCGTCAGCTTCTCCAGCAGATTACGGCTCCTGTTCTCCGCCATCGACTTGTCTCTGATGGCCTCCGTATGTTGTATTCGGAGGCGCTCGATCCACCCCTCAAGTCGCCGCCTCCCGGTAGAGAACTCCGAGGTCAGCGTCCCTAAAGCAATGCGCTCAGCGAAGGCAGCCGCCTGTAACAAGAATTGCCAATGTAGAGCTACGAAAGCGATACAATTCCAAAAAAACTTGTCACACACACATGTTTCAGCTGCTGCGCAACTGAGGTGGCTACATCCTTCGCGCCAGCGGCCGAGGCAATTTCGCCGCCGGCGCAGAACTTGGACCACGGGTCCTGCAAGGACCCCACGCCCCCCTCGCCACGGTTGCCGCGCCGGCCGACTCCACCGCCAGGACAACAGCCAGTTGCCTGGACTCCGCCCCTACACCATGGCCAAGTTAGAAATGCGAATTTCGCAAAAAAGGTCAGAATCTCACCAGCAGGAGCCAGTCCCGTGTGGGCATCGAACATTGCGACCCCACCCACAAGGTAGTTGTCCACGGAATGCTCCGTGGAGACTTCGGCGACCGCCACCGTCGCCTCAGCAACGCGTGGTGGCGAGGGAGGCCTTCGCTCATGTGTGGGCGCGGCAGGTGTCACATCTGGATTTAAGGGACAAAGGCAGGTGCATCTCATACATGCGCCAAAGAGACAACATATATAATAACAGAGTGTATAGAGATAAATGTCATAATAACATCAGAGTACTTATTACATAGCGGAAGTCTTACAAAAATAAAAGATAGATATAAATTGAATTAAGGATCATCCTTGGCGCCATTAAGTCAACTGGGAAACGCCACCTAGATCAGATCAAACTCCTCGTTGTATGGCTCCTCTTGAACCACCTGTTCTTCTCCTATGGGGAGGGTGTGAGACAGCAAGGGTGAGCTCACACATGATCATAGCTCAACAAGTTGTGGGGAAACCAGTGGGCATGAACTCGCCAAAGGTGGGAGTTCATGTGATGTGTAAGGCTGATCAACAATAGGGGTGAAAGCAGAGCATTGCTTTTAATAAGTTGGTCAAATTTTATTAGCAGTTACTAAATGTAAGTAAATACCAAACCATAATAAATAATAGAACAAAATTAATAAATAATCTCATGTAATGCAAATGACAAATTGAATTTAAGTTCCATAAATTAATCATGCGAGAGTCCTGAGCTGCTCATGACCGTGAGCTCGACTAGTATACCAGTTTTACACTCTGTAGAGGTTGTACCCTGTACCCACAAGTCATGTTACCCATTTGCCAAGGGATCGCGACTCCCATACACCTCTACCAAGGAAGCGAGGCAGGGCAACACTACGAGTCCTTTACAAAGTTCCACTAGCTTCCGAAAACTCGTAACAGTTTATGGGAAGAGCACTTGCAAGAATCCCCCGTCTGACCGCCATCGCAGCAAAATCAACCCGAGAACCTCCCTGCATGCAACTCCACTACTGCCCTTGCCCCTTTCGGGTAAGGTAGTCTTCCACTAGCTTTCCTAATTAGTTAGCCAAGGGGTCCCATTCCTCCCTTGTGGTGGAACATGTTTCTCAAGTTAAGCTCCATGTTCCAATTAAAGATAATGATCTTGACATGAACATAAATAAAATAACAGAATAATTGGAACATGGATATAATGAAATATTAACCCAAAACCATGTAAAGCAATAGCATAACTACCCAAATGATTCAGGGGTAAACAAGGTAAAATGGATAAATAGACTAGGGTGATCTATTGAGTCCCATCAAAATTAAACCTATGCATGAATAGGTGGTATTAAAGAACATTATTGGGTAATAAAAGTGGTCAAGGGCACAACTTGCCTTCAATGAGCTCCTGCTCAGCAACTTCAATCTGTTGGGCACCAGGATCCTCAGTCACAGGCTCTTCTACTCGCCACAATACAAACAAGCACATTATACAGAGAAAATCAACGCCACACCAAACATGTAAACAGAATACATAATAATATTCTACATATTAAAATAAGATCATAGGAACAGGAATCATTAATTTTGGAGTTATGGATTTTAAATTATGAATTTCCAAAGGTTTTATGTGCTTGATATATGATTAAGTGAGAAATAAATTTTACTACTCTTTTCATGTCAAAACAGAGACTCTAGGTGATAAACAATAATATTACAAAATTTTAGAAATTGGAATGGACTAATTTGGACTTCATATAAATTTCCTATGAATTAAACAAGTTCTAGGAATTGTTTTTATATTAAAAATTCATTTTCTAATTCATTTTCCTTATTTAAATGGGCTTTGGACGGCGCGTAAAATTCTAGAAAAGGCAAGGGGCTTCCCTATAAAAATCTCTCGACTCAGATCACTGCTGTTGTGGACACCGGGTTCCATTTTCTAAAAACATAAGGGCCTTTCTGCAACATGTGAACAGCAAAGGGGTATCGTGGTTTACTGGTCGCTGGATCCGAGATCGAGCGCCCAGATTAGATCGGCGCAGATAAAACTCAGAGCACCGCAGTTAACCATCCGATTGGGAACCGACGACAAGGATTTAAAATCTCTCAACTCATCCTCACTCGTCCGAGATTAGATCAACAACCCAGATCTATCTCCCCGAACCGGCATCTCGATCTAATCGGGACCGTTCCGTGGGAGATCTACGGTCACGATTTAATGAAGCCACATCTAATCCGAACCGATGGATCCCAGATCTACGCTCATGATTCAATCGTGCGAACAGGTACATGATTGTCTAATCACGGCCGTTGCGTAGAAGATCAACGGGCCGCAACGCTCCGGTGCACGCGCCACCCCTAACGCCAAGCGCACAACGGCGCTCGAGTGCCTGCGGCGGCGCCATGGCCGGCTGTCACAACCGGGTTTTAGTGGTCCAAAACTCGGGAGTGAACATAATCACCAGGTGTGCTGGGACCAAGTCTCACACATATGATGAATCATGGCACAGGATCGAATGTCACATCTTTACTATATTATGAGTTCTATACGAAATAGATAAATAATTACATTATAAGGAGACAATGGTCCAGCAACCCAAAGTTGACTGGGAGACGACGGCCTAGACCACTCACAAACTCATCACAACATCCTCCATGCGTCTCATCCTGTGGTACCTGTTCTTGACCTGTGTGTGGGGGGGTGTGAGACAGCAAGAGTGATCTCACATACGTTCATCGCTCAACAAGTTGTGGGGAATAATGTGTATGAACTTGCCAAAGGTGGGAGCTCACGTGAAGTGTAAGGCTTACCAAAGAGGATGGTTAGAGCTGAGCATTGCTTTTAAAGTTCGTCAAAAAGTTATTAGCAATTACTAAGTATAAGTAAATACCAACCCAATTAAGAAAAGTAATAACATCACCTGTGATGCAATGCATATGACAAATTGAATTTAGTTCCATAAATTAATCATGTGAGGGTCCGAGCTGCTCATGACCGTGAGCACAGCTAGTATACCAGTTTTACACTCTACAGAGGTTGCGCATCTTTACCCACAAGTCATGTTATCCATCTGCCAAGGGATCGCGACTTCCCATACACCTCTACCGAGGAGGCGAGGTAGGGTAACACTACGAGGCCTTTACAAAGTTCCACTAGCTTCAGAAAACCCGGTACAATTTATAGGAAGCTCCAATGCAGGGATCCCTCGCATGATCGCCATCGCAGCAAAATCATCTCAAGGACCTCCCTACACTGACCACTCCCCTACTGCCCTTGCCCCTTTCGGGTAAGGTAGTCTTCCACTAGCTTTCCTAATTAATCAGCCAAGGGCGTCCCATTAAACCCTTGTGGTAGCACTGTTTTCCCGGGTGGTCGCTCCATGTTCCAATTAACATAATGATCTTATCATGAACAGTAATAATAAATAGATAATAAAAGTATGATCATGAATAATGTATCTTCATACCCAAAACCACATAAAGTATTAGCAAGTACTACCCAAAAAGTTCAGTGGTAAACAAGGTATAAAGATAATCAAACTAGAGTAACCTATTGGGTCCCATCAAAATTAACCTATGCAGATCATTATGATTAATTAGAACATGAGTGGGTAAAAAGAAGTGATCAAGGGCACAACTTGCCTGGGATTTGAGATTCCAGGTACCAACTTGCTTTTCAAATGACTCGTGACCTCGCGCTAGTCGTAGCAATACAAACAAACATGATATAGGCAAAATTAACATCACACCAAACATAAGAATGGACTATATAATAATAGTCTATGCGTCGCTACGAGATCGTGGGATCGAGAACCGCTAAATTCGAGGTTACGGTTATGAAGTTATGGTTTTCCTAAATTATTAAGCACTTAGAATAGATTAATTCAAATGAACAATTTTAATTCAAGTTTCATGGTTAGACAATGTTACTAGGTGGTAGACAATATTAAAACAAAATTAATGTCTCTGGAATGAATTAATTTGGAGCTAAAATGAATTTAATATGAATCATATAAGTTTCTGGATTTATTTGTGTATTGAAAATCAAATTCTAAATTCATTTTCCTGATTTTCCCTGAGCTCTGGACTGGGTGCCAATAACAGAAAAACACAGGGGCCATAATCACAATTACCCTATGACTCAGGCTTCCCTACAGTGTGGACTGCGGGTTGGTTATTGAAAAGTGGAGGGTTCTTTTGAAAAACAACCAGGGCCGAAGGGTATGCTCATATCTCCACTTTCCGATCACACTTGGATGGACCAGATCACATCGCACGCTTTATGAACCGGTAACCACCCACAACCATCTGATGACATCCCAACGGCCTGGATCTAAAATCTCTACCTTCCCACCGGACCGTTCGATCCAGATCCGCTGGTAAGGGTTGATTGCATAAGGATTACACCGCGCATAAATCCTGGCCACACGCTCGTAGGTTAACGGCATAGGATGACTCCCCCACAGATCTAATCCTAGCCACCCCTGGTTAGATCAGCGGCGTAGGACCCATTTTCCATCTCCTGACAGCGCCCGGCGACAAAGCCCGAGCGAACCACGGCAGCGCCATTGTCGCGGTGCCCAGATAGCGCGACCCGCACAACAAACTTGGATCTCAATGGTGCTACGCATAGCAGGGGTTGGGGTGAGTCCAGGGGGCAAGGTCTTATCGGTGATGGTGACGCACAGGACGCTGCCCACGCAGCTATGCGGTTGAGCGGCGGAAGACTGACTTCGGTGAGCAATCAAGCCGTCCCTGCGGGTCCAATTCCTACACCGGTGCCACAACAGCCTTCCACGAGCCCCGGAGATTCACCCCGACCAACAACAGGGGCAAGGTCCGATGTGGTAGATGGTTAGGTGCGGCGGCGCCGGTCTCACACCGACGAGTTCCTAGGTTCTTTCGATGGGGGTCAAGGGGCTTTGATTGGTCCATTATTTATACACCAAGACCGAGCCGAAGGGGTCGGATGTCTTGTTGTAACCTACACGCGATAGCGGCGATGAAGATCCAGGCGAATTCGATCCCCAATCCTTGCGCGGAATGCGTATGCACGCAGTGACGCGGAGCTTGGGTGAAGCTTCTGACAGCGGGACCCTCATGGCAGCGACTCCCACAAGGAATGCACACATAGGGTGGCCGACAGGCTTGGCCCACCTGTCGGCGCGGTGACTGCGCGGAGGTGAAGTGGGCCGAGTGTGGGGAATTTGGCCCAAGAGGCGGTTTTCTGTTCTCTTTTTTTATTTTGTTTTGAATTTCTTTCTCAATTTCAATCCTAAGTTTGATTCTGAATTTCAAGCATATATTTGATGCATCAAACAGAAATCCCAGCATGACAATGCAAGTATAAATTATATATTTATTTATATTGATTGCTTTGTCCATGCCAAAAAAACATATAATTCAATAAGGCATGATTTATATAAAATTCCTCACCATATTGTTTAGTTGGGAAAATAGTTCAAATACATAGCCGAAATTTATATTAACTTTTTATTTAACTTTAGGAAAATATTTCAATTGATAAACTTATTAGAAATACACTTTTAAATTGTAAATCTTTAGTAAATTTTTCTCAAATACCAAAATAGGATTTTAGGGTGTTACAAATTCTACCCCCTTAACAGAAATCTCGTCCTCGAGATTTATAAGAAAAAGGAATACATAAGGATTGGTTTGTAATTTAGCTTTTAATCTATAATTGGTTCAAAAATCTAGAGTTTCAATTTTATATTCAATAGGGGTTGATTAGGATAGCATAGGTATCCGGCTACTTATTATGTGGATATAAGCTGGACAGGTTGTGGTAAGAAAGATTATGGCAAGGACAAGACTTCATCCGAGATATTTGAATCTTGATTCATCTCGAGCTTGGCTTTGACTGTTATATCCTTCCTTGTTGATGTCGATCTTTTCTTCTCCAGTCTTGGTCTCATTGATTCCTGGTTAGTGTATATCATTGGTTGGGGAATATGGTTAAGATAGATATAGATGAGATAGACTACATGATGTAGGTCAAAAGTCTGTTTGATGTTAGGTGGGGATAGACAGATTATGCAATCTATCAAGACTCTATTGGTTGGGTTGGTCTGTCATTCTTTATTTAGTGTAGAGTGAACTAAGTTAAAACATGTGAATAGGGTCTAATCTATTTCACAAGTATTAACTTATCCATTAAGTAACTCACTTTAGATTGGACCATATTAGATTAGACGGGATCTAGATTAGATCGGTATAACTAGGTTAGACTAGATAATATCTAATTACTTTGGATTAGATCATGGTTGTTACACTAGTGCGGGATAAATATGCTTATTGGGACAAGATGAATCCATTGAGATAAGAGAGAACCCTTTAAGATAAGATGGATCTATTAAAATTGATACACTTTAATGGAGGATAATCTAGTTTTTTTTAATTTTATTTATTTATACTTTTGCCTGTATGTATATGCAGATGTAATTGTGGACATTACTCCACAACTCATCACACTCAATCAAAGATCCAAATCAGACAAGTATCATAAGAACAAACACTCAAGCGTAAAAAAATAATTTTGTTTTTTATTCCTATGAGTAGGTCTCCTATTCCTAAAGGTCATTTTAGGTACATGATTTGAATGTGTGAAATCCACATTTGTCTTTAGAAAGAAAAGGAAAGAATAGTTAGAGTAAAGCGGAAATAGATGAGAAAAGATTAAGAAAAGTTTAGATAAAAATCAGAGTAGCAAAGGTAAGTAGACAATGGTTGTCCAGTTCTATCTAGGTTTCGTCCTACAGTCAACATTCCTCTGATACCACTTCTGTCACACCCGAGTTTTAGGGGTCCAAAACTCGGGCGTGAACATAATCACCAGGTGTGCTGGGACCAAGTCTCACACATATGATGAATCATGGCACATGATTGAATGTCATATCTTTACTATATAATATGAGTTCTATACGAAATAGATAAATAATTACATTATAAGGAGACAACAGTCCAGCAACCCAAAGTTGACTGGGACACGACGACCTAGACCACTCACGATCTCATCACATCATCCTCCATGCGTTTCATCCTGTGGTACCTGTTCTTGACCTGTGTGGGGGGGTGTGAGACAGCAAGAGTGAGCTCACATACGTTCATCGCTCAACAAGTTATGGGGAATAATGTGTATGAACTCGCCAAAGGTGAGAGCTCACGTGAAGTGTAAGGCTTACCAAAGAGGATGGTTAGAGCTGAGCATTGCTTTTAAAGTTGGTCAAAATTTTATTAGCAGTTACTAAGTATAAGTAAATACCAACCCAATTAAGAAAAGTAATAACATCACCTGCGATGCAATGCATATGACAAATTGAATTTAGTTCCATAAATTAATCATGTGAGGGTCCGAGCTGCTCATGACCGTGAGCACGGCTAGTATACCAGTTTTACACTCTGCAGAGGTTGCGCATCTTTACCCACAAGTCATGTTACCCATCTGCCAAGGGATCGCGACTTCCCATACACCTCTACCGAGGAGGTGAGGCAGGGTAACACTATGAGGCCTTTACAAAGTTCCACTAGTGTTGGGTCTATGCTTCGTCGCCGAAGGTCTTATAGGAAGAAGCGGTCTTCGGCTGAAGCCGTTTGTATGAGATGGCCGAAGGTTCCTCTTCATGAAGCTTCGGTATTACAAACCGACTTAAAGATAGAATGACCTTTTAGTCCATAAAGGTCTGAGTCAATGTTGTAAACTTTTATGAAGGGCATACTTGTAATTCCTCACAGGCTGTGTCCTGTGCCTATAAATAGTGAACAATATTCCTTTACTGTTCATGGATTCTTGTAATTGCAATCGCATCATTCGGAAACCAATCTTTGTCAAGGCAGAGGTATAGCTGTATTCAATGATTTAATGTATTATAATATGATTCATTTATGATTCATTTACCTTTGATACCCTTTATTTTATATTATTATATACGATCTATTAAAACTTAATTACGAAGACTTAACCTTCGTAATTATATTCTCATCAACCTTCGTCCAAGGTTCATTATCCTCAAGGGAATAATGTTTCATGGACGAAGGACATTAACATTTAACATTTTATGTTGCCTTGTTCTTAATTCATAGCATTTGAGAACAAGTCCCCAACATTGGCGCCCACCTCCGGTGAACTCACTTCCACTTTTTTGAGCTGATGGCTTCGTTCAACGATCAAGCTGGAGCTGCTTCGGACCCGAAGCTGGTGCTCCCGATTACAGGTGGTTCGTGCTCAGAACCAGCCAATAAAAAGCAGAAGAAAGAGGCGCAGAGAAGAGTACAACATGTTGGAGTGCAAGGACCCTTTATCAAGTCAAGGTGGTCCCACATCCCAATCACCTTCTCCCAAGAGGACCTTCAGCTCAAGGATTTTCCTCATAACGATGCTATGGTTATTTCTTGCGTTATCAAAGGGTTTCTGGTCCACAACTTCTTGGTTGATACAGGCAGTGCAGCTGATATCATATTTGCTAAGGCCTTCAGACAAATGCAAGAGCCAGAAGATAAGATTCATGATGCTACACATCCTCTCTGTGGCTTCGGAGGAAGACAGATTGTAGCACTGGGCAAGATCACCATGTCAGTGACCTTCGGGTTCATCAACAACACTAGAACTGAGCAAGTTATATTTGACATTGTTGACATGGAATACCCTTACAATGCAATTATTGGTCGTGGCACCCTCAATGCTTTCGAAGCAATCCTTCATCCTGCTTATCTTTGCATGAAGATACCTTCGGATCAAGGACCCATCGCTATTCATGGAAGTCAGGAAGCTGCCAGAAGGGCCGAAGGAAACTGGACTGACTCAAAAGCAATCCATAACATAGATGGAGCTGAAGCTTGTGAACAGTACAAATTCAGAAGGGAGAAAGCAGCTTCAGCAGATCAGCCGAAGCCCATGCTCTTATGTGAGGACATAGCAGAGCAGAAGGTGCTGTTGGGTTCTCAATTATCCGAAGAACAGGAGAAAACCTTGATAAGGTTTTTGTTCAACAACAAAGATGTTTTCGCATGGTCAGCCAATGATCTCTGCGGAGTGAATAGGGATGTTATTGAACACTCGCTCAATGTTGACCCATCCTTCAGACCCAGAAAGCAGAGGCTTCGGAAAATGTCTGATGATAAGGCCGAAGGTGCTCGTAATGAAGTAAAAAGACTCCTCAGTGCAGGAGTTATCAGAGAAGTAAAGTACCCAGAATGGCTAGCTAACACTGTTATGGTAAAAAAGGCCAATGGCAAGTGGCGAATGTGTATCGATTTTACAGATCTCAATAAGGCTTGTCCGAAGGACGAATTCCCATTGCCAAGGATAGACTCTTTAGTTGATGCAGCAGCTTCTTCAGAGTTCATGAGTCTGCTAGACTGTTACTCAGGCTACCACCAAATCTGGATGAAGAAGGAAGATGAGCCGAAGACTAGCTTCATAACCCCAAGTGGCACATATTGCTATCTTCGGATGCCTGAGGGGCTCAAAAACGCTGGAGGAAGTTTCAGCAGAATGACTGCGAAGGTTCTCCAGTCTCAGATAGGCAGAAATGTGCTAACTTATGTTGATGACATCATTGTAAAAAGCACGAAACAGGAAAACCATATTGCTGATTTGCAGGAGACCTTTGCCAGTTTCAGACAAGCTGGCTTAAAGTTGAATCCAGAAAAATGTGTCTTCGGAGTAAAGAAGGGGAAATTTCTTGGATGCTTGGTTTCAACAAAGGGAATTGAAGCTAATCCAAGTAAAATTGAAGCAATACTTCGAATGGAGCCACCAACTACAAAAAAGGGGGCCCAAAGATTAACAGGGAGGTTGGCATCTCTTAATAGATTTATATCCAGATCAGCAGAAAGAAATTTACCATTCTTCGAAGTGCTGAAATCAGCTGAAGTCTTTCAATGGGGACCAAGCCAACAAAAAGCCTTCGAGGAACTGAAGCAATATCTGATAGAGTTAACAACATTAACTCCACCAACGCCAGGGGCTCCTTTGTTATTATATGTGGCAGCTTCGCACTCAGCGGTAAGTGCAGCACTTGTCCAGGAGAAGCTTGATGGCCAAGTCAAGAAGCAGGTCCCAGTGTATTTTGTATCTGAAGTTCTTAGTATATCAAAGAAAAATTACACAGAATTAGAGAAGGTGTTATATGCTGTTTTGATGGCATCCAGGAAGCTTCGGCACTACTTTCAAGCATACAATATTGTTGTTCCTTCTTCGCAGCCGTTGAAGGATATTATGAGAAATAGAGAAGCTACTGGGCGGATTGGAAAATGGGCTGCAGAGCTCAATGAATTTTGCATTGATTATGTGCATAGATCTTCGATCCAGTCCCAGGCGTTAGCAGACTTCATTGCTGACTGGACGCCAGGGGCTCAGGATGAAGAAACAAATAAAGATGCCGAAGTATGGACAGTGTTTTGCGATGGGTCTTGGGGAACCTTCGGGGCAGGAGCAGCTGCTGTGTTAGTCTCGCCATCCAAAGTTAAAACTTGTTATGCGGCAAGACTCGATTTCAGTTGTACAAACAATATTACTGAGTACGAAGCCCTGCTTTTGGGTCTTCGGAAGCTAAAAGCAATGGGAATCAGAAGGGCCATTCTTAAAACTGATTCCCAGGTTGTTTCGGGTCATATCGACAAGAGTTGCAAGGCTAAAGATCCGAAGCTTGAAAGATATCTAGACATGGTTCGAAGAGTTGAAGCTTCCTTCGAAGGATTTTCTGTCAAAAATATCCCTCGAGGACAAAATGAACATGCTGATTTGCTAGCTAAGTCAGCAGCACAGGGGCTGCCTTTACCTTCGGATGTGTTCTTCGAAACAATAAAGGCACCTTCAGTGGAACTCCTTGAAAGAGCAGTTCTCAATATATCTCCTATTTATAGCGAAGATTGGAGAACTGAGATCATCTCTTACCTTCAGGGTAAATTCCTTTCAGATGACGAAACTTATAACAGGAGGATAGAGGCAAGAGCTCGTCCATATGTCATGATAAAAGGGGAGTTGTACAAGCATGGAGTTTGTGCTCCGTTGCTCAAGTGTTTATCTAGAACCGAAGGCATAGAGTTGATGAAAGAAATACATGCAGGTCTGTGTGGATCTCACATTGGATCTAGGTCGTTACTTGGAAAAGTTTTCCGTCAAGGGTTTTATTGGCCGAAGGCAGCTTCGGATGCAGCGGAATTAGTTCAAAAGTGCGAAGGTTGTCAGAAATGTGCAAGAGATCAAAAACAACCTTCATCCTTAACACAGCTCATACAACCCATCTGGCCATTGCAAAGGTGGGGCCTTGACTTGTTGGGTCCATTACCACCGGCCCAAGGGAACTTAAGATATGTTGTAGTGGCTGTGGAATATTTTTCCAAATGGATTGAGGCAAAGCCTTTAGCCACAATAACTTCGGCCACCATTCAAAAGTTTTTCTGGCAGAATATTGTTTGTCATTTCGGGGTACCAAAGGCCATCACTGTGGATAATGGAACACAGTTCGACTCCGAAGCTTTCAGGGATTTCTGTGATCAAATTGGTACGAAGATCTATTTTGCATCAGTTAGGCATCCGGAGTCAAATGGGCTCGTTGAAAGAGCCAATGGCATTATAATGACAGGAATAATGAAGTTAATCTTCAATCAACCCAGGGGAAAGTGGCCAGATCAGTTAACCAAAGTGGTGTGGAGCCACAACACAACAACATCAAGGTCTACAGGCTTTACTCCATTCAAGTTATTATTCGGTGACGAAGCAATAACTCCGGAGGAAGCTAAAACTGGATCAATAAGAGTAGTAGCTTCGGCAGAATCAGGTTCTGAAGATGCTTATTCTGTGGAAAAAGATGCTTTAGAAGGGATTAGGCTTCAAGCTGTGGAGAATATCAATAAATATCAAGCCGAAACAATCAAATGGCGAGATAGAAAGGTTCGGCTAAAGAATATTGAGCCAGGACATTTGGTGCTTCGGAGAGTGGCCAACCTAGACACAGTGGGCAAGTTGCAGTTGAAATGGGAGGGACCTTTCTTAGTAGCATCTTCGTCAAGACCCGGTTCATACAGATTGAAGGGTATGGACGGCAACGACATTCCTAGATCTTGGAATGCGGATGAGCTTCGGCGATATTATGTGTAACTTGATGTAACTTTTTATGTTTTTCTTTTTCATGGCACCCTTTTCCTTTCTAAAGGGGGAGAAAGGTTTTTAATGGGGCCATCACATGTAATTTCCTTTTTTAGTTCTATAAGAGTAAAATCCCCCAAGGAATGTAAATGTAAAAGCTGAGAACGCACCATCGAGTGCCAAAAAGTAAAAAGCGAAGAAGCTCCAAAGTCGTTCCTAAGGGAATGCAGAGCTTACAGTGAAAAGTCAACGCTGATTCCGCCAAAAGTAAAAGGCGAAGAAGCTCCAAAGTCGTTCCTAAGGGAATGCAGAGCTTACAGCGAAAAGTCAACGCTGATTACGCCGAAAGTAAAAGGCGAAGAAGCTCCAAAGTCGTTCCTAAGGGAATGCAGAGCTGATGTGTGATTGTTTCTAAGAAAATAATGGCTGAGAGTATGGCTTCGGATATGTGTTTGGACATTCATTCGCACATTACATTACATCATAGCATTTGCATTCATAAACATTCATCCAGGCATATGTAGGATAATCATCATCATGGCATAAGTGGTTGCTTCGGCATAAGAGAAGAGCTTCTTCGCGTACAAAAAGGAGAGCTTCGGAAGAAAGCGAAATGTTGTTTTCTATGCTTCGCTGTGTACGAAAAGAAGGGAAGGTGTTTTTTCGCCTTCGGCTCAAAAAAGATAATTTCGTCCACAACAAAGCACTTCACATGCACTAATGGAAGGGTAAGAGCATAATACAAGGTATGAACAGAACTCATTAAAGACAAGTTTAGTTACATTTACAAAAGTTATCTCAAAAGTTTCCTGAGTCTGTCTACGGTCTACTCCTACTTAATCTTCGAGGGATTTTAGCTTCGGCGTCATTCTTTTTAATCATCAACTTTGGCTTCGTCATCCTACATGAATCAAGTTGTTGTAAGTCAAAATCAAGCTTGAAGGAAGAGGTAAGCACAAGGTATGATTTCTTACTGGTTCAAGATGACTCCGAGCTTCGTCTCCAGCTTTTTCTCGCCCGCCTTTTGTCCATATCATTTTTACAAATCTATTGGAAATACTTCGGGCGAGATCAGGAATGTCATCTAGGATTGATGGTGATAAAGTGAAATTGGGCCTATTGACAATCTTTCCATGATCGCAGCCAACTTTTAGGAAGGCTGCAGCAGTGGCCCGAGAAGCTACCCAGGCACAGAAGTCACCGTGCCCAGCTATAACTTCGTCGAGCTCGTCAATTTCACCCTCAATATGTTCGAAGGTCTTCGGTAAATCTTCAGCTGAGGGGGTGAATTTCTCACTGCTGGCTCCAACTGAGTGGAAAATTTTTCTTAGTCGTTGAATGCATTTGTGGCTAAATTCCAAACATTTTTCTTGAAGGCCCGCCAATAGTTTTTTCAAATCTGAATTTTGTTGAGCTTCGGCTTCAAGTTTTGCATTAAGTTCCTGCTTTTCTTGTTCAAACTGCTCAGATTGGCAGAGAAGCTTCGTGTTCAGTTCTGTTATTTTTGCTTCGGCTTCCGCCAATGAACCTTCATTTGCCTGGAGCTCAAAGTTCTTCTTCTTCTCAATAGCAGCTGATTGCTCTTTTATTTTGTTTTCTAAATTTTCAATTATAACTTCGTGCTTCTTGTCTTCAAAATCTTGCTGCATTTTCAAGGCTTTGCTCAACAGCATACTCTGCACGAAAACAACCTTCGTTAGACATGTTTTCATTATTAAAAACAATAAAAGTTAAGGGAAAAGTAGTTCACCTTGAAATTGGAATAAAATAAACTACCAACGATATGTTGTCGTCGGTAGCGGCTAATGTCTGTTTCTAGCTTCGGAAAACCGATACTCTTTGACAGAGTACCGATAACTTTGGCTCCAGTTTGGTTTCGGATACAATCTAATTTCTCATCATCAATACCTCCGAAGAGGAGTGCTCCTGGCTTGTATCCGCAAGATTTGGCATACTCTTTAAGCTCTTCTATTTCGGGTTTTGACAATTTTTCTCCAACTAAATTTTGAAACATGAAGGCTTCGTTTTCTGAAGCTTCGTCAGCAATTTCCTTTCCTTTCCCCGACGCTGCGGCCGCGGACTCTTCGGCGGCAGTGGTAGCTTCTTCTGTGGCCATGTCTAGCAGTATTTTGTCAATGTGTTCGATTGTGCTCTCTAGGTTTAAATCTTCAACTGCGGCAGCTTCGGCAGCCGCGACCTCCGAAGGTGTGATTTCAATATCTGTTCTTTCCTCAGCCGCTGGTGTCTTCTGAGCTGAAGCTCTTGGCGGTGTCTTGTCAATGACCTCTGTCACACCGATGATTCTCTGTCTCTTTACTTTAGTCGTTTTCTTCGTTTTTTCGGGCTCCTTTTCCTTCTAAAAAAACTTTGTCAGTTGAGGCCCCAATGGACTTAGCTTCGCAGGCAGAGATTCAGTCATTACCTTCAAAATTTCCTCCACGTCAGTGGCAGAAGGTGATGCGGGGGTTTCTTCTTCGTCAGATATTTTTCGCTTCGGAGAAGACGCTTTCCTCTTTTTCGGAATTTTCTTCTTTGGTGGTTCTTTTTCATCTTCATTTAAGGCTTCAGTTATCCTTTTCCTTTTCTGGCCTCCGACACCTTTGTTCAGATTTTCATAGTCAGGGTATTCAAAACCCAAGGCGTCCAGCACTCGATTTAGTCTTCACTTCGGACGGGTGCCGAAGGCTGCGGTCATCAACTGATCTTCTTTTTTGGAATAATTGCCAAGTATTTCATTGCACATTACTTCAATTGTATCCAGCCACTCTTGGCAAGGTGTTTTAAAGTATTTCTTAAACTTGAAATAGTAAGGTAAACGCACAAGTTCACCTTCTTTCTTCTCTCCCTTTAGCTTCGGCATTTCCCATTCTTTTAAACTAGGAAAAACCTTGAAAGCCAAAAACTCCTGAACCAGGTCTCTTGTACTGATATGCTCTGCAATAATTCTGAATTCATTCAATGCTTGTTGTGTTGGACCTTCTGGTGTCATGTTGCAACGAGGTCGGGTTTCTCCGAAGATTAGTTCGAGTGGAGTTTGCACAAGCTTCTCCTTGTCGTCATCAACCTTGACATAGAACCACTCTGATTTCCAGCCTGCTGCCCATTTGCTTCGGTAACTGATTACAGGAAACTTTGTGGTTTTCCGATAAGCAAAATTATAGCAACCAAAATTGTCATGCAATCCGTCTTTTCTAGCCTTCGTCTGATAGTGCAGTTCGTGAACTCGACAAAAGCTGTCCGCAAACGGCTCCACCGCTTGGCTTCGGAGGGCCCAGATATAAACGCTAAGCCTAACGATAGCGTTAGGAGTCAACTGATGAAAGTAGATACCAAACCTCTTCAGTACCTCAGCAATAATCCCATGTAGGGGGAATCTTAATCCAGCCTTTAGAAAGCTCTTGAAAATGACAATTTCATCCTTCTCCGGCTTTGGGGTAGTCTCTTCTCCCCCGAAGCGTAATAGCTTCTTCTGATTCTCATTGAAAAAGCCCGACTTTACCATTTTGGAGAGATCAGCCTTCGAAACAGTAGACTTTCCGAAGTCCAAGTGGCTGGGCTTGCTTGGCATGGCAATACGATAATCGTCTTCGGGATCAGTTTCCTCAATATCTTCTTCTTCTGCTTCGGCAATTGCTTGTTCTGCCTGTTCTGCATCAGCACCGGGGATCTTTTCCGAAGTCACCAGCCCGGATCGTTGCATAGCTTCGGAGATGGGAACAGTCTCCGAACCGTCAGTTCCGCCCCCCTCACGCTCAACCCTAGCGGTAGAACGCACTCTGGCCATTTAATTCTGAATTTGTGGAAATTTAATACTTTTTTCTTCAGAAGTTTTTTCTTCTGACGAAGCAGGCTTCAAGCTGAAGCTTCGTTCGATTCCGAGAGTCAAGCTTCGGCGATGGCTAAAAATTTTGGCAGCAAAACAGTGCAAATAGCAATGAATGCTGTGGTAACTTCACACCTACTCGTCTGTTTATATAGTACTGCAGGTAAGAAGGCGAAGCGCCAGGATTTTTACATGAGGCGAACACCCGCTCGCATTCACTGTGTGGTGGACCGCAGAGACCAAACAGTAACTCTGCAAGGTGGGACCGCTATGCGCTGGGAAACTGAATCGTTTCTCGACAACGAGCTCAGGGAAGGTGTTTTTTAGACCTTCGGCTCCCCGAAGCTTAAGAGACTTTTTTTTCACGGATCAAGCTCGTTACGAAAAACGATCTAGCACCGCGAAAGGGGCTACTGTTGGGTCTATGCTTCGTCGCCGAAGGTCTTATAGGAAGAAGCGGTCTTCGGCTGAAGCCGTTTGTATGAGATGGCCGAAGATTCCTCTTCATGAAGCTTCGGTATTACAAACCGACTTAAAGATAGAATGACCTTTTAGTCCATAAAGGTCTGAGTCAATGTTGTAAACTTTTATGAAGGGCATACTTGTAATTCCTCACAGGCTGTGTCCTGTGCCTATAAATAGTGAACAGTATTCCTTTACTGTTCACGGATTCTTGTAATTGCAATCGCATCATTCGGAAACCAATCTTTGTCAAGGCAGAGGTATAGCTGTATTCAATGATTTAATGTATTATAATATGATTCATTTATGATTCATTTACCTTTGATACCCTTTATTTTATATTATTATATACGATCTATTAAAACTTAATTACGAAGACTTAACCTTCGTAATTATATTCTCATCAACCTTCGTCCAAGGTTCATTATCCTCAAGGGAATAATGTTTCATGGACGAAGGACGTTAACATTTAACATTTTATGTTGCCTTGTTCTTAATTCATAGCATTTGAGAACAAGTCCCCAACAACTAGCTTCAGAAAACCCGCTACAGTTTATAGTAAGCTCCAATGCAGGGATCCCTCGCATGATCGCCATCGCAGCAAAATCATCCCAAGGACCTCCGTACAATGACCACTCCCCTACTGCCTGTGGCAGAACCACCCGAATTATTCCAGCTTAAGTGCCTAAGTCACGCCTCAGGGGCCGTAACACACTTAAATCGGAATAACCCGTCAGTCCTTCAGATCTAGTCTGATAGAGCCACTTAACCAGGATCAAATTCCACAATCTCACTCGAAGGTGAGTCACAGAAGAAATACAATAAAACAGGAAACCTCAAATTAAGTACTGAATTATTACATAGATCGGAGTTTTTGAGTAGCAAATAAAGTTCATAGATTAAAGTGCAGCGGATAATCGATGTCGTCGGTAATGAGGAAATGGGCAAGGCCTAGCCCACTACTCCTCATGCTCCTCTCCTGCCGGAGCCACATCCCACTCGACCGTCCAACCCGGTGGCAGGGTGGTAGGCCAAGTCACACCATCAACCAGATCCTGCATGGTACCTGCAAAAATGGTGCCACAAGCAAGGCTGAGTATACTAATACTCAGCTAGACTTAACCGGTGTGAGGAGTCTACTCCTCTACCTCTAGACTATGCAGCTGTTTGGCTGAGGGGTTTGGTTTGCCAAAAGCACTAGCTGTTTCTAAAAGCAAATTTTAGCTTTTCAAATTCTATCATCATTAAACTAGCTAGATTTGCTCCTTCTAAGCATACATGGTAACAATCAATTAGTTCAATCAACAAGTTATCTCATGTAACCACATTTCACTTCTTACTCGATGCAGTACAAGGAATCAAGCAGTCTCATTAGCTACGAGAAGCAGACGATTCGAATAGAGTTTTAACCTTGCAAGGTAAACCTAAACACACGGCATGTCAGGGTACGCTGACCCCACACATGACAACCGTCCCCATCGATTCCCCGTTCGCGTCCAGGCCTCACCGCCTTGGCATACAATGCTCCACTGACCCCGGCTGCCGCCGTGCAGTGACCGCACTTGTACCCACCATAGCTAGCATGGGAGACCCAGTCTCAGGTCGCATGAGGGATAAAGTCCGCGCCCGGCTTCACTCAGGTACTAGGTTTACCGGTTACCATTTTTCCCGGCATGTGCTTAGTATGTTCAAAAGCTTGACTCAGGTATCCACACATTAATCCTTAATTCATTTTTCCTGTCTCATGGTCAAGGCATCCTCCCTGGATCCAAGCCCATAGACCAACATAAATCCCGTTATCAAGATGAATACAATCAATTCCTGACCTCGCGCGAGTGCTTGAAAAATCACTCGACTTCTACCGAGATCCTGATTAGCAAGCAGCTACTCGACCTAGCATACTAGTATTCATCTCAAAAAGGAATCCTAAGTTCATGCAACTAGAGGTTTCAAGCAACTCCTACACTTAAGTGCACATTGCAATCCTACAAGCATTAAGTGTAGTAAAGTAGCATATAATAACATGGTTATGCATAAAACCGGGGCTTGCCTTCAATTGCTGGGGCTGCGGGGAGATCCTCAATAGCAGCCTCTGAAGCCTGCTCCTGGTCCTCCTCTTGGACAGGTCCTTGCTCGGGGATGAGCACGTACTCTCCGTCGGCAAGATTACAATCTAATGAATGCAATGCGTAAGATATATGCATGATATGATATGTGCTTTTAGAAATTACAACTTTAAAGGTGTATGATCTTTTGAGTTCAAACAAGTTAACTTTACTTATGTAAGACCCTTGGGTGGTATACTTGGTAAATTGGGTTAAACTTAGCTAAGGTAAGTGGTAGGTTTATTTTTGGGGTTCCACTGAATTCTTTTTAAGCCTTAGTGATAAATGATAAGTTCTCAAGTTAGACTTATTGAGGTGGGGTTTATTTCTTCCTTCCTTTTTCTTTTATTCTTTTAATGTTTTAGAGTAGGTTTGAACTACAAGTTGCTTTTATAAAATCCCAAAAATCCCACAAAAATTACAGTGGCTTGTTACTGGTGTGTGTTGCTCTGTCTCAAAATTTGGGGATCAGAAAGTGAATAGTTTTCTCTGGACAAAATTATTAAATTCTAGGGCAGAAGGGGTGCTTTGAACTACAACTATTATTTAACAGTGGGTAATTCTCTAAAACTTATTTTTTCTGGCCTTTAGGTGTTACAACATGACTTGATACAAATTTCTAGCCATTACTACCTTTTAATTATTTTTCTATGGTTTTCTCAAGTTTCTAGCCAAATAGGTGCTTTCTACTACCACTATATTTGAAAAATATCAAACAACAGAGTTCTTATTTTTCATAGTTAGTATTTTGTGCAAGAGCAATCATTCTGAAGTTTGGCCTCTTTTTGCTTAAGGGAAGGGGTGGTTTGCATTATTTGAATTAAATGGCCCTTCCCATAAATTACTAGCAAAAGGTATGGGTTTACTTCTTTTTCATGGGTTTGCATTTTTCTCTGGTGGTTTATCTCATCATGGACTTAGCAAATTTTTGGTTGCCCATTATCACATTAAAAGGGGTTGTTTATGATTTATTGAAAAAATGCCTTATTATCACTTTGCATTTATTTTCCTTACTTAACAAGTTGTGCTGGGGTGCTCTGTATTTTTGTAGTGGGGCTCTGGTGGTTATAAGTCTACTAGATTTTTATTAATCATTTAGGTTATAGTTTTGTAATTCTAATAATTGATTTTCAGTCCATATAAGGCTAAACAAATCATCTTAATTTAAAACTGGTCCAAATTAATGGTCTCTGTATTTTTCCTAGGTTCTCTGTTACATAAGTAAACTAGAAAAAATATTATTAATCACTGTTCATTAATTTCTAAGGCCTTTCTGATTTTCTCTAAGTTTTGGACAAAATAGCTTTAAATGAATAACTACATCATATTTTTCAATGCTGGGGTTCCTACTATTTTTAAACAGTGTCTAAATGAGGTTTAAACATCTACAAATTTTCTTAAGCTCAGCACAAAAGAAAAACTAATTTTCCTTAATTAAACAAGGTTTAGTGGGTTTCTGTTTTTAATTTTAAACTCTAAAATTTTGAACAGAAAGCATGGGGTTCACTATTTTTAAAGATAGGTCATAATATTCCAGAGCTAGCAAAATTGGTTTGACAACTTTTTATTAAGATTTCATCAAGTTATGGATTTTCTAAGTTCTCTGGTCATTTTAAAAAGAATAACAGAATTGATTAAATGGAAATCCACTTTGCACTGGGGTCCCTGGCGATTTTCTAAGTTTTCTTCGCGAATCAGTCCTTAGGTTACTATTCACATGAGTCACTGACATTACAGAAAACCCCTCGGGTTCTACAAATCCTAACCCGAGGTCCTTCTTCTACCTTAAATAGTAGCCGCGGCGGAGAAAAGGGCGGAGGGGCTTACCGGCGGCGAGACTGCTCCGGTGAAGTGGTCGAGGATGAAGGGGAGGTCGCGGGGATCACAACGGTGTGCGGAACGCCGTCGGAGATGGCCGGAGTCGGTCGGTCCACGCGCGCAGGCGGGGATGCTCGTCGGCGGCGAGGAGACTGGCCTGGTCACGGCGAGATAGTTCAATCAAATGGGTCAGGGAGGTCCACGGGATGCCAGAGAAGTTATGAGCGAAAGGAATTGGGCGGAGACTCACTGGATAGCTCGGTCCACGCGCGGCGGCGGAAGACCGATGTCCGGTGAGGTCGATCTCGGGCCTCCGGTGAAGTCCGGTCGGGTCCGAGGGCTTGGCGAGCTTCACGGGCTACTGGCGGAGCTAGCCGAAGCACTGGCTTGCCCAGAGGATGGCTGGAGGGGGCTGGCCACGGTGGCCGAAGCTCTGGCGGCAATGGCGGGCGGAATTGAGCTCGCCGGAGCTAAGGGAAAGTGGCTGGCCGGTGAGGGTGAGTGCGGGGCCAAGTGGGGCGCGCCTGGGAAGGCTTTATAGGCACGGCACGGTGCACGGGCGGTCGTGGACCGGCGAGTGCGCGCGGGCGTGCACTGGGAGGCGCGGTGCACGAACGGGCGTGAACCAGGGGTGTCAGCCGCGGTCGAACACGTGTTCTCGTTGCCTCTGCCCCTGTTCAAGCGTCGATTGGGAGCAAATCTTCGCGAATTTGGGCAAGATCACTGCAAGGGATTTGTTCACCAGACCAAGCTTTGTCTTTTGTGTATGGACGACGTGCGGTTTTAGGCTAGGGACAGGGAGTTGTAGCGTCACCAAGGTGCCAGTGTCAGAATGCCTGGTCCCGAGGTTAAGCTGCGCCAAAACCGTGCCAAATGAATTTGGTTTGAGTTCAAACTTTCCCAGAATGTGTTCAAGGAAATTTGGCACAACTTTGATATTTGGATCTTCTGGCTTTGAGTTTTGAAAAACAGAGAACACAGATGATCTTTGAGAAGAGGTCTGAAATTCAGAAATTCAGAAATCTGAATTTCTCTAAGGATTCATTGATCAAGGGCTGATTTGGGAATTTATTTGAGTTATTTTGGCTAAGCCTTCTCAATCTTTCTTGTTGCTTAATAAATATACTTTAACTTATATAATTGGCTCAACTCAAAATTTTAAACTTTTCATCCCCTTTTTCATGTTTTCTTGAATTTTGTTCATGGGGCTTACTTAGGGTTTTGAATTAGGGTTGCACATTCTACCCTTTTCAAGGACTCAATTGTTTTGATCATGACACTTTTAAGTATATACTTGGTGAATTCTTTCTTACTTAAGTTATTTTGATGCTCATGCTTACTTTAGTTCACATAAAATAATGGCTCTTAGGTTTGGCATTTGAGAGAAACCCTAGGTGACACTGGGGTGTCACACTGCCCTTGCCCCTTTCGGGTAAGGTAGTCTTCCACTAGCTTTCCTAATTAATTAGCCAAGGGCGTCCCATTAAACCCTTGTGGTAGCACTGTTTTCCCGGGTGGTCGCTCCATGTTCCAATTAACATAATGATCTTATCATGAACAGTAATAATAAATAGATAATAAAAGTGTGATCATGAATAATGTATCTTCATACCCAAAACCACATAAAGCACTAGCAAGTACTACCCAAAAAGTTCAGTGGTAAACAAGGTACAAAGATAATCAAACTAGGGTAACCTATTGGGTCCCATCAAAATTAACCTATGCAGATCATTATGATTAATTAGAATATGAGTGGGTAAAAAGAAGTGATCAAGGGAACAACTTGCTTGGGATTTGAGATTCCAGGTACCAACTTGCTTTTTAGATGACTCGTGACCTCGCGCTAGTCATAGCAATACAAACAAACATGATATAGGCAAAATTAACATCACACCAAACATAAGAATGGACTGTATAATAATAGTCTACGCGTCGCTACGAGATCGTGGGATCGAGAACCACTAAATTCGAGGTTACGGTTATGAAGTTATGGTTTTCCTAAATTATTAAGCACTTAGAATAGATTAATTCAAATGAACAAATTTAATTCAACTTTCATGGTTAGACAGTGTTACTAGGTGGTAGACAATATTAAAACAAAATTAATGTCTCTGGAATGAATTAATTTGGAGCTAAAATGAATTTAATATGAATCATATAAGTTTCTTGATTTATTTGTGTATTGAAAATCAAATTCTAAATTCATTTTCCTGATTTTCCCTGAGCTCTGGACTGGGCGCCAATAACAGAAAAACAAAGGGGCCATAATCACAATTACCCTAAGACTCAGGCTTCCCTACAGTGTGGACTGCGGGTTGGTTATTGAAAAGTGGAGGGGTTCTTTTGAAAAACAACCAGGGCCGAAGGGTATGCTCATATCTCCACCGTCCGATCACACTTGGATGGACCAGATCACATCGCACGCTTTATGAACCGGTAACCACCCACAACCATCCGATGACATCCCAACGGCCTAGATCTAAAATCTCTACCTTCCCATCGGACCGTTCGATCCAGATCCGCTGGTCAGGGTTGATTGCACAAGGATTACACTGCGCACAAATCCTGGCCACACGCTCGTAGGTCAACGGCATAGGATGACTCCCCCACAGATCTAATCCTAGCCACCCCTGGTTAGATCAACGGCGTAGGACCCATCTTCCATCTCCTGACAGCGCCCGGCGACAAAGCCCGAGCGGACCACGGCAGCGCCCAGATAGCGCGACCCGCACAACAAACTTGGATCTCAACGGTGCTACGCATAGCGGGGGTTGGGGTGAGTGCAGGGGGCAAGGTCTTACCGGTGATGGCGACGCACAGGACGCTGCCCACACAGCTATGCGGTTCAGCGGCGGAAGACTAACTTCGGTGAGCAATCAAGCCGTCCCTGTGGGTCCAATTCCTACACCGGTGCCACAACAGCCTTCCACGGGCCCAGGAGATTCACCTCGACCAACAACAGGGGCAAGGTCCGGTGTGGTAGATGGTTAGGTGCGGCGGCGCCGGTCTCACACCGACGAGTTCCTGGGTTCTTTTGATGGGGGTCAAGGGGCTTTGATTGGTCCATTATTTATACACCAAGACCGAGCCGAAGGGGTCGGACGTCTTGTTGTAACCTACACGCGATAGCGGCGACGAAGATCCAGGCGAATTCGATCCCCAATCCTTGCGCGGAATCCGTATGCACGCAGTGACGTGGAGCTTGGGTGAAGCTTCTGATAGCGGGACCCTCATGGCAGCGACTCCCACAAGGAATGCACACACAGGGTGGCCGACAAGCTTGGCCCACCTGTCGGCGCGGTGACTGCGCAGAGGTGAAGTGGGCCGAGTGTGGGGAATTTGGCCCAAGAGGCGGTTTTCTGTTCTCTTTTTTTTATTTTGTTTTGAATTTCTTTCTCAATTTCAATCCTAAGTTTGATTTTGAATTTCAAGCATATATTTGATGCATCAAACAGAAATCCAAGCATGACAATGCAAGTATAAATTATATATTTATTTATATTGATTGCTTTGTCCATGCCAAAAAAACATATAATTCAATAAGGCATGATTTATATAAAATACCTCACCATATTGTTTAGTTGGGAAAATAGTTCAAATACATAGCCAAAATTTATATTAACTTTTTATTTAACTTTAGGAAATATTTCAATTGATAAACTTATTAGAAATACACTTTTAAATTGTAAATCTTTAGTAAATTTTTCTCAAATACCAAAGGCCTATCCACGGCGATACAGGTCAATCCAACGGCACGGGGAGCTTTACAGGGTGCTGATGAGTCGACCCGTGCAAGGAATCGAAGAACAACTCACCGTGGAGCTCGGTCTACGTTCACTAGCGGTCGGGTGAAGTCCGGCGACCTTGATCCGGCGTCTCCGGTGAGGCATAGCTCGATTCCTCGCTCTGGGAGCTTCACCGAGGCACGTAGAGTCTATTTCGAGGGTTGGACGGGGTTGGGAATGGCTCTGCTGGCCGGTCTATGGTGACGGGGGATCGGGCGGCCGCTGGCACGCCATCTGCAGGGCAAACGCCAGTGATCTCTGGCTCCGGTGAGGTCGAGAGCACGCGGGGGAGTATGGTTGAAGCTTCAGTGGGCTTTATAGGCACAGGCGTGGGCAGGAGACACGGGCACGGCTTGGCGCGGCGCGGGGCGGGCGGGGTCGGGCGCTAGGCGTGCTCTGGCGCATTCAGAGTGCGTCGAACACGTGGAAGTGTTCTTCTGCCCTTGTTGAACAGCTCGCCGAGATCGCAAGCGTGCGAATCTTGGCAAAAATCCCACACAGGCCTCCTCCTAGCACCTAGGGTTGTCTCTCGTATGTGAGTTCCCATGGCAGATATGCCCTAGGTAGGGAGATTTGCGGACGCCAAATCTCGCTTGTCCCTCTGTCCACCTCGCGACAAAAACCATGCCAAATCTTGTCAAACGACTTGGGCTCGGTTTCAAACTTTTCCAGTGGGTGCCTTAGGTGGTATGACACCTTTTTGGTATACAACCCAAGTGGTTTTGGAGCTATTTACTAAGTGAACACGGTGTATCTTTAGATTAGGCTTAAAATTTAACTTAGAAAGAATTAGAGAGCTCTAGTGTGCTCCCTACTTAAGGGGGTGAAATTGGGGTCTTCAAGGGGTCTTTTTGCAATGTTCCCTCCCTGCATTTGGTAGATTACAATGTTACTAAACTTGTTTAAGGATTAGAATCATGTTTTTGGCCATTTGATTAACTTATCCCCTTATTCCCTTGCTTGGAAGTCTAGTGCCCTTAGGTGTGTTTAGGATTTAATCTCTTTGGCTTAACATGACCATTGTTTCAAATGTGTGGGTGAAGCCTTTGCCATTAACCCCTCTTAACTAACTCATGCTTCCAAGGTTTTAGGTTCCTCTTCTCCTCCACTTAACCACAAGTTATCAGTGCATAAATGAAACCATGGCCTTGGTAACACCTGGGGTGTTACAGCCCTCCCCCCTTAAAGGAATCTCGTCCCGAGATTTTGGGTAGGGATCCTTTAGGGGTACCAAGAAGGGGTGCTGGTAGGTTGCCTTTTTCCTTTAGTCAAGTTTTTCTAATTAACTTCTCTTCGAATGTCATTCTCTTTGCAACTTCAGAAGGGAGCCCTTTTTAAGTTATTTTCAAAGCTTAGTATACCTTAAGTATCTAAGTTTCTCTTATATTTAGTTTCAAAGGGCAGGTGGGGGTGGGGTTTTTGGATTACGTACCGATTCCTTTGGGCAGAAAGTCGGGGAAGCGAGAACGTAGAAAATCCTCAGTCTCCCATGTAGCCTCTTCTACTGAATGGTGACTCCACTGAACCTTATACATCCTGATCGACCTTGCCCGTCTTGATCTCTCCTTTTGATCCAATACCTTGATGGGGTGCTCTTGATAGGATAAGTCTGGTTCTATCTCCAATTCTGGTTCAGGTAGTACTTCCGTGGGTAAGCGGACACACTTTCGCAACTGATATACGTGGAACACATCATGAACTGCTGACATATGGGGTGGCAACTTCAATTGATATGCCATGGGTCCACAAATCTCTATGATCTCATAGGGCCCAATGTAGCGAGGGGCTAACTTGGCCTTGATTCCAAATCTCTGAACACCTTTGGTGGGTGACACCTTAAGATAGACATGATCTCCCACTTCAAACTGTAAAGGCTTCCTCCTCTTATCATGATAGCTCTTTTGCCTGGCCTGAGCAGCCTCTAAATTTCTCTTAATGACTCTGACCTTCTCCTCTACTTCAAGAACCAGGTTAGGTCCAAAAATTTCCCTTTCTCCAGCTTGTGACCAATTTAGCGGTGTCCTACACCTTCTCCCATACAATGCTTCAAAAGGTGCCATCTTCAAACTGGTTTGGTAGCTGTTATTATAAGAGAACTCTGCCAGTGAAAGACACTTGTCCCAATCCTTTCCATAGTGTAGCACACATGCCCTCAACATGTCTTCTAAAATCTGATTCACCCTTTCTGTCTGACCATCTGTTTGAGGATGGTATGCTGAGCTTCTTATTACATGGGTCCCAAGTGATTCCTGCAATTGCTCCCAAAATCGTGCCACGAATGGTGCTCCTCTATCAGATACTATAGTCCTTGGTATTCCATGCAAGCGAACTATTTGGTCAATGTAGATTTCTGCATACTTCTCCGTCTTGTGGGTGGTATGTACTGGAAAGAAATGAGCTGTCTTGGTCAACCGATCCACAATGACCCAAATAGAATCGTGGTGTCGGGAGGTATTGGGTAATCCCACAATGAAATCCATGCAAATGTCCTCCCATTTCCAAGATGGGATGGGAAGGGGCTGTAAGGTGCCTGCTACCTTCAAATGACTGGCCTTGACTCTCTGGCAAGTGTCGCATTCAGATATATACTTCGCAATTTCCCTCTTCATTCTGGTCCACCAGTACAAAGATCTGAGGTCATGATTCATCTTGTTACTGCGGGGGTGCATGGAAAATTTGGAAAGGTGAGCTTCATCTAATATTTTCTTTATGAGCTCAGGGTTCTTGGGAACAACCAATCGGTCTCCAAACCATAGAATCCCTTTGCTGTCCTGACGGAAGCATTTGTATTTTTCCGCCTTCTGTTTGATCATTTCCTTGATAACTTGAACACCCTTGTCACCAATCTGTGCCATGACTATTTGTTCGTGTAAGGTGGGCTCTACTAAAATGTAACTTAAAGCACAGGAGGAAACGACTTCTATGTTCAGCTTGCACAACTCATCACATAGGGTGGTGATCCTTGCATCCATATTCATACAATTGCACTGGGCCTTCCTGCTTAAGGCATCTGCCACAACATTGGCTTTGCCCGGATGGTAATGCACTATCAAATCATAGTCCTTGATTAATTCTAACCATCTTCTCTGCCTCATATTAAGATCAGCTTGGGTGAAGATATATTTGAGACTCTTATGGTCAGTGTAAATATTACAGTGAGCTCCCATCAAGTAATGTCTCCAAATCTTGAGAGCATGAACCACGGCTGCTAACTCTAGGTCATGTGTGGGGTAGTTCTGCTCATGGGGTCTGAGTGCTCGGGAGGCATAAGCAATGACCCTGTTGTCTTGCATCAAGACACATCCCAACCCAGTACCTGAAGCATCGCAATAAACCTCAAAGGGTTTGGTGTTATTAGGCTGAGCTAGCACGGGTGTTGTTGTCAAATGTTGCCTTAGTGTATGAAAGGCATCCTCACATTTCTGGCTCCATTCATACTTGACTCCTTTCTTCAACAATTCAGTCATTGGCTTGGCAATCCTGGAGAAATCTGGAATAAATTGCCGATAATACCCTGCCAATCCCAGAAAACTCCGAATCTGCCATACTGTGGTAGGGGGTTTCCAATTCATCACTTCTTGTACTTTTTCAGGATCAACTGATATCCCATCCTGAGAAATGGTGTGACCCAGAAATTTTATCTCCCTCAGCCAGAATTCACATTTGGACAATTTAGCATACAACTGATGGTCACGCAGTCTCTAAAGTACGGTATGCAAATGCTTAGTGTGCTCGGCTTCATTTTTGGAATACACCAGAATGTCATCAATGAAGACCACCACAAACTTGTCCAGCTCTAGCATAAAGACTGAATTCATCAAATACATGAAGTAAGCCGGGGCATTGGTCAGCCCAAAAGACATCACCAAATACTCATAAAGCCCATATCTGGTAGTGAAAGCCGTCTTCGGAATATCGCTAGCCCTGATCTTGATCTGATGGTAGCCTGAGCGAAGGTCTATCTTGGAGAATACTTTGGCTCCCACCAACTGATCAAACAATACATCAATGCAAGGCAATGGGTATTTGTTCTTGATGGTCACCGCATTGAGAGGGCGGTAATCGACACACAATCTCAAACTCTCATATTTCTTCTTCACAAATAAGGTTGGACATCCCCATGGTGAAGTACTTGGGCGAATGAACCCCTTGTCCAACAACTCTTGTAGTTGCTTTTTCAATTCCACCAATTCCGCTGGAGGCATCCTATAGGGTCTCTTAGATATAGGAGCAGTCCTGGGTGGTAACTCAATTGCGAACTCTATGTCTCTATTGGGTGGCATTCCTGGCAAATCATCAGGAAAAACATCTGGGTAGTCACACACCATAGGGATTCTTTCAACCGGTGACTCTATCATGGTGAATGCACAAGAGCGGGTACAACCCTGATCGGGCAAATATAAAGTAGTCTCGCCACAAGTAGGGGAGTGAATCTCAATGGTCCTTGCTGCAATATCAAGTACTGCGTGATGCCTGGATAACCAATCAGTTCCCAATATAATGTCCACACTATCCAACCCTAAGATGAGAAGGGTGGTTCTAATCACAAGACTACCAAATTTTATAGGCACCTGCCTATTAATTTGATAGGTGGTAACCCTGCCTCCTGGTGTTGAAATGGTAATACCCCCATTGGTGTGGTGAAAAGGTAACTGGCACTGATAAAACTGTGTGATGCACCAGAATCAAAAAGAATAATTGCAGGATAATTCAAAACGGAAAAGATACCAGTCATGACGGGTGCTCCCTCTGGAATATCAGCCATGGTGGTGAAGTTCAGCCTGCCTTGTCTCACTTGCACCTTCTGCCTCTTGCCTTGGTTCTGGTTGGAATTCTGTCCCTGCCTCTGCTGATTTCGGGGGCAATTTTTAGCATAATGCCCGGTGTTACCACAAGTGAAACACCTATTGTCATTTGCCTAACGGTACTGCTGGTGCTGTGGCTGATTATTCCTCTGAACTGGGGGCTGAGAGCGGTTGGGTGCCTGTTGCTGCTGCTGTGGTCGGATCACCCAACGTCCTTGCTGCTGCTGCGGTCCCCTGTTCTGAGTGTCAGATATGATCCTGAAGCGTTGTGGCTGAGCTGAAGGTCCTACCACAGGGGTCTTCCTCTTCTTTTCTGCCTGACGGGCCGTGATACAGTCCTCCTGAGAAATGGCCATGTTGACTAACTCATTATAGCTATTGGCCCTGACTGTGTTGAGACGGTCACGGAGCTTAGTGCTGAGCCCCATCCTAAACCTGTCCCTCTTCTTCTCATCGGTGTTGGCATGATATCCGGCATACTGGCACAGGTCATTGAAGGCCTGAGCGTATTGTAACACTGTCTGGTTCCCCTGAGTGAGTGCCAGAAACTCATTGAGTTTGCGCTCCATAATGCCTGCTGGTATATGATGCCCCCTAAAAGCTGCCTTGAACTCTCTCCATTCCACCTTATGGTCAACTGGCTGCATAGCAAGAAAGTGGTCCCACCATGTTCGCGCGGGTCCATGAAGCTGCTGGGTGGCGAACCTGATCTTAGTCACCTCTGAACAAACTTCATTGAGTAGTGGGAATTTGGATTCCACTACCCTAAGCCATACATCTGCATCAAGTGGATCCTCTGCCCGAGTGAACAAAGGTGGCTGCATGCCGAGAAACTCCTGATAAGTGGCTGCTGCTGGGTGACGCTGATGATCACCACCACCATAATGCTGAGGTGGCGGCTGACGTTGAGCTAACTATCGCAAGATCTCATTCTGCTGAGCCATCAGCTCTTGTAGAGTAGGAGGTGGTGGCGAAGGAATGCGTTCATTCTGTCCACGACGCGCTCTTCCTACCATCTGAAAAATCAAGAATGCTCTCAATATCACATTTCCGATGTCAAGGTTCATACGTGGCGAAAGATTCGAAAGGGTAAAATCAATATCTTCTTGAGTAATTCATAAAAAGATTTCCACATGGCATAAAAGCTTTCCTTCATAAAATAAGACGGACTTCATTCAACATCTGTACTTCCAAAAGAGTTTGCTAAGATTACATCAGTGACCCAAAAGACTCAACTCTATCTAGCCTAGTACCCCATGGGCGCAAAAGCTAAGCTAGCCTCGAGGAGTTTTACCGCCACACACTACTAACCCTATCCCGGCAACCTAGTGAGCAAACGAGGCAACACTCGACTCGGGGGAAGGTGGTCTCCTTGAGCCAGCAGTGTCCAAACTGGAGGCAGGCTCCAGCTCCTCTCCTCCCTCGATGTCGACATCCTCGTTGGCCTTCATGTCCTGGATCTCCTGGTGGTGCATATCCAAATGTTGGTTAGCTTCCGCGAGTTGCTGCTGCATGTTGATGAGCTGATCCTCGAGAACCTCAATGGTATTCTCCCTGGTTCCCACTAGCTCCTCAAGCTCCTAGACCTCGTTGGACATCTGTTCCACCTGTAGATCCTTTTCCACCATCTCAGTGGACAGGTCTACCACAAGTTCCTCTCTGTTGTCCAAGGTAATCTTGGTAGCCTCCAATAATGCCATCAGATGAGACATTGCCTCTCCTCGCCTCACCTGCAGACGATACAGAGCATCCATGCATCGAACCGTCAAGTGCGCAGTCTGCCCTGGGTAAAGAGCCCAGATATCCTTGGCATGCTCCACTCTGTCCTTCCACATTGGGTCGTCCTCCTTTTCAGTAGGGAACAAGCCAATGGGATGAGTAGACAGCTCTAAGGGGTTAAAACCACAAAAGGTGGTCAGCCCATGAAGAGCAATCGCCTCGATAAGGTCCTTAGCACGGTATCCGAAAGACTCGGAGTCCAACGAACGCCAGCCAGGCTGTAGGGGATGAGGCTCCAGGGTCATCCTCACCCTACAGCAGGGCACTCGGTGCTTCTCAAATAGCTACACCACGTACTGGGGAGGTGTCGCGTAACAGGCTCCCTGAAGCACCTCCCACAAGATACGGGGGAAACCCTCTCGTGCAAGTCCGTCCGTGTGGGACTGGGCGTTCCCTCCTTCCGAGGATCCGTGAGAAGCCATCTGTGTACTGTTAAGCGTAAGTAAAAAGAAAAAGAATTATAAAATAAAAAGGGTTCAAAACTCAGTCTCTCTATGACTACAACAATGGCACTGGGTGTACTTAATATTGTCATTATCGTGTATTAAAGTTCTTACCCAATTATTAATAGTTTAAGTATGGATGCATGCATGTTCGTCCTAAACGACCTCACTTCAACTTAGAGGGAATAGGGAAGAACTCCCATCCCCTATAGTAGCCTATAGGGCTTACTCAAATAGCCACCAAGCTACCCCTCTATCATCCTAAGGCTTCACGTCCTAGATCTATCCTTATCGTCCTGACGATCTATCCAGCATTTGTTTCTATCAAGTTTTACTTTTGAAAAGGATGGTATTTATAGTTTAGTGATTCCTCTGTGATGGTACGAGCTCTGATACCAGCTGTGGCGGAACCGCCCGAATTATTCCAACTTAAGTGTCTAAGTCCCACCTTAGAGGCTAGACCACACTTAAATAGGAATAACATGTCAGTCCCTCGGATCTAGTCCAACGAGGCCACTAACAGGATCAAGTACCACGTACTCACTCAAAGGTGAGGCACTGAGCAAATACAATAAAACATAAACCCATACATGAAGGAGTATCAAATTATTACATCAACATCGGAGTTTTAGCAAAAGTGGAGATCGTTGTTCGGAATGCAGGGAATAAAACTAACGATAAGTAAACGGAGAGATGGGGAAGCCTGTCCCATCACTCCTCATGCTCCTCCTCAGCCGAGGTAGGGTCCCACTTGACTGTCCAACCCGGTGGCAAGATGGACGGCCATGTCACTCCAGCAACCATGTCCTCCAGAGAACCTGTAAAAATTATGCCACAAGCAAGGCTGAGTATACTAATACTCAGCTAGACTTACCCGGTGTGAGGAGTCTACTCCTCTACCTCTAGATATGCAGTTGTTTGGCTGAGGGGTTTGGTTTGCCAAAAGCACTAGCTGAGTCTAAAATCAAGTTTTAGATTTTTCAAATTTTAGTGTAACTCTCTTAAGACTAAATGTGTACCTATCTAGTCATACATGGTATCAAACATTTAGCAATCAACAACTTTTGCCAAGTCATCATGTTTCCACTTGTTACTCAATGTAGCAGCATGGATCAAGCAGTCTCATTAGCTGCGAGAAGCAGACGATTCGAATCGAGTTTCAACCTTGCAAGGTAAACCTAAACATACGACGTGGTGAGGCACTCCGTCCCCACACACATCAACCGTCCCCATCGATTCCCTGGCAATAGAAAGGGGCTCACCGCCTTGGCGTACAATGCCTCACTGACCCCGACTGTCGTCGTGCAGTGACCGCACTTGTACCCACCATATATGGAATGGGAGACCACGTCTCAGGTCGCGTGAGGAGGGCAATCTGTGGGCAGGTTCACTCAGGTACTAGGCTTACCGATTTACCATATTTCTCGGCATATGTTTAGTACGTTCAAACGCTTGACACACGGTACCACACCTTAATCCTTATTCCAATTTTTCCTCTCATAGACAACCAATCCCCATGGATTGTTGTCCACAGACCAACATCATTATGATATAAAAATGGGTACAACCAATTCCTGACCTCACGCGAGTGCTAGAAAAATCACTCGACTTCTACCGAGATCCCTAATTAATAAAGCAGCTACTCGACCTAGCATACTAGTATCCATCTCAAAATGAATCCTGAGATCATGCAACTAGGGTTTCAAACAACTCCTACACTTAAGTGCACATTCAATCCTACAATCATTAAGTGTAGTAAAGTAGCATAATAAATAGGTTATGCATAAAACCGGGGCTTGCCTTCCAAAGCTGGGGCAGGCAGATCCTCGATGGCAGGCTCTGGTGCTGGACCCGGGGCTACCCCCTGAGCAACTCCTTGCTCCGGCACGAGGATGTACTCTCCGTCAGCGAGGTTGCAATCTATCGAATGCAATGAGTAAGAAATATGTATGCTATGATATGCAGGATTTAGTAACCATTATGCGTAGTGAAGAAGAACTAAGTTGTTTGATAACTTAGGGTTCCCTGGTTATAAGAAGCTCTTGGCGTTTATGATTATCAATTTAGGCTTTAGGTTTTGCTTAGAGGCAACCTTAGTGGATTAAGGCTTGGATTGCCCTTAAAGGTTCTAGTAGGTACTTAAGAGTTTTGCTGTTTTGGTGAGGGTAACATTTATTTCCACTACTTAACTCTTTTCTTTATTTTCTTTTCATGCTCTTAAGTTGGGTTTGAACTATAACAGTGATTTCAAAATTTCCAAAAATTCTGTAAAAATTACAGGGGGTTACTATTGGTCACTGTAGTCTATCCTATAATTTTGAGGTCAAAAATAAATAGAACATGCCCTGGACAAAAATAACAAAGGTTGGGGCAGAGGGGTCACTTTGCACTACACCTCCCACCTAGGTGTGAGTTCTGCCCTAAGAGTTATTTTTGCTGGTATCTATGGGTAATAGCATGCTTCTGTGCCAAAAATCACAGAGGGTTACTTAGTGGTTATTTAGTTATGCTTTTTTAAGTTTTAATGCCAAAAAGTTACTTATAAGTAACTTGTTATTTGAAAAATATCAAACAATAGAACACATATTTTTCCTATGTTCATAATAACAAAGTATTAGTTATCCCAAGGTTTGGGGTGTTTTTCTCCTCACGATTATTTCTCTAAGATTTTCTTAAATTTTCCTTGTTTGCATAAAATAAAAGGTATCTCATTTCTTTTGTACTAAACAAAGGTCTAATAATTTTTTTCCAGTGAACTACATTAAATAAGTGGGTTAACAAAAATGTGGCTGCTCCCTGGTTCTTAATTTAAATTACCTTTTCTATTTTCTTTATCTTTAATCTAAAAATGATTTAAATGGCAAACCCTACCTTAATTTAGTGTATTGAGGGGTTTACTATTTTTAAACAGATCAGGGAGTGATTAAGTACTTCTCTGATTTTTCTTAACCTCAGTCTAACAGTGTAACTATTTTCCTTCTATTATTTAACTTGTGGCCAAATCAATATTTAAATCCAAACTTTAAATTCTTCTGTAATACTAAGGGGGTTTTGTATTTTTTCTAAGTAGTTCACATTATTTAGAATCAGACAAAATTGGTTTGACCAAATTTGGTTGAATAAAACTGAAGTTATGAATTTTACAAGCTCTATTTGTATTTAAATTCGAAATATTAAAAAGGCTTCCTGGAAAATCAGTTTGCACTGAGGTCCCTGGGTTCTTCCTAAACCATTTCTTTAATCCATACCCCTGCGCAACTATTCCCCTGAGTGACTGACAGTTCAAAAACCCCCTGGCTTCTATTTCTTCTTCCCCGAGGTCCCTCCCCCTTTTGAACAGTACCCGCGAAAGGAAAAAGGGCGGCGCGGCTTACCGGCAACGAGGAAGGTCCAGCGAAGGGTGGGGTTGGCTTCGGGAGGTCCTTGCGGTCACAACGAGGTGCGACTCGACGACGGTGATGGCCGGAATCGGCCGGTCCACGTGCGCAGGCGGGCGAGCTCGTCGGCGGCGTGTGATCCGGCCTATCCACGGTGATACAGGTCAATCCAAGGGCACATGGAGCTTTACGGGGTGCTGATGAGTCGACCCGTGCAAGGAATCGAAGAACAACTCACCGTGGAGCTCGGTCTACGTTCACCTGCGGTCGGGTGAAGTCCGGCGACCTTGATCCGGCGTCTCCGGTAAGGTAGAGCTCGATTCCTCGCTCTGGGAGCTTCACCGAGGCACGTAGAGTCTACTTCGAGGGTTGGATGGGGTTGGGGATGGTTCTGCTGGCCGGTCTACGGTGACAGGCGATCGGGCGGCCGCTGGCACGCCGTCTGCAGGGCAAACGCCGGTGATCTCTGGCTCCAGTGAGGTCGAGAGCACGAGGGGGAGTACAGTTGAAGCTTCGGTGGGCTTTATAGGCGCGGGCGCGGGTAGGAGACACTGGCACGGCTTGGCGCGGCGCGGGGTGCGAGGGGTCGGGTGCTGTGCGTGCTCTGGCGTGTTCAGAGCGCGTCGAACACGTGGAAGTGTTCTTCTGCCCTTATTCAACAGCTCGCCGAGATCGCAAGCATGTGAATCTTGGCAAAAATCCGGCGCAGGCCTCCTCCTAGCACCTAGGGTTGTCTCTCGTATGTGAGTTCCCATGGCAGATATGCCTTAGGTAGGGAGATTTGCGGACGCCAAATCTAGCTTGTCCCTCTGTCCACCTCACGACAAAAACCATGCCAAATCTTGTCAAACGACTTGGGCTCAGTTTCAAACTTTTCCAGTGGGTGCCTTAGGTGGTATGACACCTTTTTGGTATACAACCCAAGTGGTTTTGGTGCCATTTACTAAGTGAACACGGTGGACCTTTTTGGTATACAACCCAAGTGGTTTTGGTGCCATTTACTAAGTGAACACGGTGGATCTTTAGATTAGGTTTCAAACTTTGCCATTTACTAAGTGAACACGGTGGCTCTCTACTTAAGGGGGTGAAATTGGGGTCTTCAAGGGGTCTTTTTGCAATGTTCCCTCCCCGCATTTGGTAGGTTACAATGTTACTAAACTTGTTTAAGGATTAGAATCATGTTTTTGGCCATTTGATTAACTTATCCCCTTATTCCCTTGCTTGGAAGTCTAGTGCCCTTAGGTGTCTTCAGGGTTTAATCTCCTTGGCTTAACATGACCATTGTTTCAAATGTGTGGGTGAAGCCTTTGCCATTAACCCCTCTTAACTAACTCATGCTTCCAAGGTTTAAGGTTCCTCTTCTCCTCCACTTAACCACAAGTGATCACAAGTTATCAGTGCATAAATGAAACCATGGCCTTGGTAACACCTGGGGTGTTACAACTCCGGCTCAGATCCGGTGAAATGGGGAAACAGGAGAGCTGCATACAGCGGTTATATATGAGCCAGGCAACCTGGATGGCAGAAGGTCCCCGACGATCTCGACGAGGTTGGTTGGATCGTGACGGCTTTCGCGCGGAGAAGTGGGCACTTCCCGATCTGATGTAGGGACCCCGCCAGTCAGTGACTTGGTCCGATAACGTGAGTCTCGCCATCCCTGGCCCACCTGCCAGTGAAGCGAGTGCGAGAGGAGAAAGGCTGGTGTTTGGGCCGCGCGGAAGTATTTCGGAGTTGGGCCAAAAGGGTGAATCCGGGCCCAGGTAAGCACTCCTTTTCTTTTTCTTTTATGTCTTATTTTCTGTTTTTATTTATTCATAATTATTTTGAATCCAAATTTGAATTTGAATATGAGTTTCACCTTTTAATCAATTATACAAGTTCAAACCCTAATGTAGGAATATATTTTTATTTACTTATTTTTATACACATAATATTTATTTTCTTCTCTTTTCTAAATTCTAGAATTTCTTTTAGATTCTAAATTTCCTTTTGAATTTTAATATATTTCTTGTCACAAAATTCACACAAAATAAAACCCAAGATGATGCATAATTTAGTGGCATATCTTTTATTAATTATTTGTTTTTAAATATGGTGTTCACATGTGATGGTAAATAGATATACACACATATATGTAAAGGAAATAACTTTTCTCCTTTTATATTATCTGTTACAAATTGGGTGCTCCACAACCTCAGCCGAAGTCTTCCCAGTCCTCGGCATGAAGGTGCATGATCCAAATTGATCAATTTTATTCCCTATCTTCCACTTCTGCCAATGCAGGCAATAATTCTTGCCGAAGACCTCCACAGACGGCTGCCCGCCATAATAGGTAAGTGCCTAGACATACTTTGCAAGCGCCACCACTACGTTCGACGTCAACTGGTGGACTTGGACCTCAAATCGTCACAACACCTCCACCATGAACCGATGTGTTGGGAGGCGAAGACCGGCAGCAAAAAAGGCCTCAAAAACTATCAACTCGCCTTCAGGCCCGGGGATTTACTCCGCACCCGGGGCCCGCCCGACACCATTACCAAAATAACCAAGCCACTGCATCTCCAGCACGCGGCCCGAGAAAATCCTTGACGTACCAAATTCCATGGTGTGACCGGGCTACAACTCAATCACCGCCAAATCACTCATGGTCTCCTCGGATGACGGCGCGGCCGGCAATGCACTCGCAGCAGACGAGGAAGAAGACATTGCAACGTACCGTCGGCGGCGGCGCGCAGTTTGCTTGATGCGGGCCAGATTTCCGGCGTAGTGCGAGCAAGGAGGGCAGGCGAGCAACTGAAAGAAGCTAGGGTTTCTGCAGCGCAAATGGAAGCAGGAAATGGTCTCGGCCGAGGTCGGCTTTTTATAGGCGCGACGCGACGCCTCAGGAAACCCGTAGTCCAACAGTACCACGTCCATCAATGGTCACTTTTCAAAAACCCCCATGGGACCACTTCGAGCGAGGGCAGCGTCTTCACCATCTCATGGTGGTCTTTGGCACCAGCTGACTTAGTCGAACTGGTCGCTCGGAGGGCAAATGTTGGGACGAAGGCGAACACGCCACGCTTCGCTCCATGACTTTTACCTCGCATTGCACCGACGAAGACTGCACCCGCAAGTCCTGCCGGATAGGCCAAGGGTGCGAACCAGACGGAGGCCCATTTGACCCCCTTCGCTCCGACGAAGACAAGACGAAGGCCCCATCGAAGACCCCGGGACCTCCCACTCCCTCACCATGGAGAGAGGCCCATGTACGGTTCAGCCCACAAAGCTGGACCCCGCGTGGATATGTGTGAATTGGGCCATGCGTGTAATGAAGTATACTATAATGACTGTTTGTAACCCCCCTTGTAACACCCAAGTGTTACCTAGGGTTCTTCTCAGTACCCCACTGAGGACCATTATCACATGTAATCAAAATTGAGCAAAAGACCCCAACACTTGAGGAACAAAGATTTGAGTAAGACCTTTCATCTTAATAATCATATATTAACCATATCATGCACCCCAAGGTAAGAAGAATGCACAAAACTTAAAATGACCCTAAATGAGCCATTTAAGCACAAAAGGGAAATTAGTGAAAAATCATGAAAAACACAAATTCATGATGAGGACCAAATAACAAAGTTATAGTATACTAAATAGGCTACACATTATAGTCAGAAAGATTTATAAGAAGGGCTCTACAAAATTCTCAAAATGACCCCTCAAGTGAGAACTCCATAGAAAATTCAGAATCTGAATTTTAACCCTTCCCAACGTTCAGCTGTGGTGGAACCGCCCGAATTATTCCAGCTTAAGTGCCCAAGTCGCACCCTTAAGGGCAGCAACACACTTAAACAGGAATAACCAGTCAGTCCCTCGGATCTAGTCAGATAAAGCCACTTACCAGGATCGAATACCACTAGCTCACACGAAGGTGAGGCACAGAGAAATACAATAAAACATAATACCACAAATTTAATAAGTATCATTAGTGATTACATTATCGGAGTTTCAGATATAATAACCATAAATTTTAATGCAGCGAAAATGACTAACGGAGAAAACCCGAGTAACATGGCGAAGCCTGGCCACGCTACTCCTCCTGGTCCTCTCCTGCGGAAGCAATAACCCACTCGACCGTCTATCTCGGTGGCAGGGATGAAGGCCAAGTCACACCATCAACCAATCAAGGAAGTACCTGCAAAAATTATGCCACAAGCAAGGCTGAGTATACTAATACTCAGCTAGACTTACCCGGTGTGAGGAGTCTACTCCTCTACCTCTAGACATGCAGCTGTTTGGCTGTGGGGTTTGGTTGCCAAAAGCACTAGCTGAGTTTATAAATCAAGTTTTAGCTTTGTCAAGTTTTAGTGTGACTCTCTTAAGACTAGATGTGTACTATCTACTCATTCATGGTATCAAGCAAATTTAGCAATCAACATCTTTTGCCAGTCAACTCATTTCCACTTATTACTCAATGCAGTACAATGGATCAAGCAGTCTCATTAGCTGCGAGAAGCAGACGATTCGAATCGAGTTTTTATCCTTGCAAGGTAAACCTAAACACACGACATGTAGGGGCACTCCGTCCCCACACACATCAACCGTCCCCATCGATTCCCTGGCAACAGATCAGGGCTCACCGCCTTGGCGTACAATGCCTCACTGACCCCGACTGCCGTCGTGCAGTGACCGCACTTGTACCCACCATAACCGGAATGGGAGACCACGTCTCAGGTCGCGTGAGGGGATATGTCTGCGGGCAGGTTCAATCAGGTACTAGGCTTACCGATTTACCATATTTCTCGGTATGTGTTTAGTACGTTCAAACGCTTGACACAGGTATCCGCACGTTAATCTTTATTCCAATTTCATCTCGTAGACCACGCATCCCCATGGATCCGTGTCCACAGACCAACATCAGTATGATATGAAAGTGGGTACAATCAATGTCCTGACCTCGCGCGAGTGCTAGAAAAATCACTCGACTTCTACCGAGATCCCTAATTAATAAAGCAGCTACTCGACCTAGCATACTAGTATTCATCTCAATAGGAATCCTGAGTTCATGCAACTAAGGTTCCAGTCAACTCCTACACTTAAGTGCACAGTACAAGCCTACAAACATTAAGTGTAGTAAAATAGCATATATAAACGGTTATGCATAAAACCGGGGCTTGCCTTTTATTTAACACTTAGATAGTGTTTGCTGGGGAGGTACTCGCTTGGCGAGCATCCACTGGTTAAGTCCATTCTTCAGGTCGTCCACCAACTGCGTCTTGTGGTTGGCACCACATCACTGGCTCGATCATCATCTCTCGGTCCTATATGAGGTGCAAGATGCATATGTATGAATATAATGAAATAGCACAAGATATTTTAAGTACCTGCTAGCGAATTAAACACCAAGTAGCGAGACATCCCAAGCAACCACACACATTAGCGTTAGCTAACTACCTATCATTGAGCGCACAACGTTAACACCACTAAAAGACGACAAACATTTCGTATACTTACGCAACACAAATACGACCCCATAGGTACAAGCGTTTATTTAATTTGTTACGGCTTTTCATTAGTTCTTCTATTTATCACACAAAAGCATCCAACACAAGTTTAACCGATGACATAGGCATCAATGGCTATGGAAATTCTATGTCACCATCAACTAAAGAAGAAACATATAAAACAAGACACACATATCATCTCTAGCTTAACCATGGCAAGTCTACATTACTTAAGAGCAAACCAAATATTTTTAGCGACCAGGGTGAACTAAACAATCAAAAGCGCACTAGCAGAATTTTTTTTTGGACAGCAATACAGCAGTCACTTGTTTTAATCATAACTTTTCAAAGATTAATCCAAAAATAGCAAACTAGGACTTTCCGGAAATCTTAAAAAGTGAACTACAACTTTGGTATTTTTACCTCCACAGGATTCAGTTGTTAGCAAGGTCAAAAAGTGCAATTACAGCAGCACTGTCCAGACTTGGACAGATTCTGACTTGCAACTTCAAAAATTCACAACTGAAGATTCAGGCATCCAAACAAGGTGATCCTAGACTTTCTAGAAAGGTAATAAAATTGTCTACATATCATTTATAAGAATCTTAAGGTGATTCAATATTTAACTAAGGATAAAATATACTAGAAGGCTTTGTTGTCCAGAATTGGACAGATTCAGTCTTCAGAGTTTAAACATCCTTAACTTAATCTTCAGATCACCAAAAATAGTGATCCAAGACTTTTTGGAAAGCTTAGAAAAAGAACTACATAACTTTTATAATCACCAAGAAGTGATTCCAGTTTTAAATAAAATCAAACATTACAGTTTTCGAAATCTGTTCTGACAGAGGACAGAACACAGCAACCAGTTCGTAAATTTCATAACTCTTAAACCGTCAGGCCTTTAGTTATGAAATTTTAACACAAGCAAGATCAGAAAAGCATCTACAACTTTCTTATAACGACCATGAACAGATTGCAACATTAAATTGAGCAAACAATGCAGTTTCTGAAATCTGTACAGAATTTGGACAGATTCAGTTACTGAATTTGAAAAAAACATAACTCCTAAACTGTCCGACCTATGGCTGTCAAATTTTAACACCAGCAAGATAATAAAGTTGTCTACCACTTTTCTATAGCACATATCTACAGAAAACATCATTTAGTTCATCAAACATACAGTACACCGAAAACAGTACGTGCAGCCCAAAACAGCAATCAATAAATTTTCAGCTCATATATAATTCAAGAATCGCCGCGTTCGAGAGACTTGAATTACTCTAACGCTTTACTATTTGTTCGAGTTAAGACAATCAAATTAGAACCAATAATTTGACTCGCAAATTTTATTCAAGTCATTTAGTGCACTAAAATTACTACAACCAATTAACAACGCATTCTTCACGACAATCGCTCTACAATTTGCGTTTTAAATTAGACATCACATGAGCACCAATACTTTTCATTCGTAACCATAACCATACACAGTTAGACCACAACAAGCAATTCATCGCGACTACAAACTTAACCAAAGCCATCTAACAAGTCGGCTAGCCAGAGTAACAATCTAGGCCGCTACACATCCTACACGTCGGCTTGCATATTATTATCGCAATCCGAGACAACACATATATAACAATCACTTAACGAATTTGACTCCTCAACATTAGTTGGCTAATCATAGCATAAGACTTAGCAACCCAATTAGACATTGCAACTCAAAACATGGGTGGGAGCAGGTTAATTAACGTTTCTTAACCTTTTCTCAACTTAAACAAGACAACACACAAGTCACTTAGAACACCATATTTTAGGAGGTCTAACATAGAGGCATTAACGTCTGGCATAAAACTCCATAAGACTTACTTGCTACTGAAGGACCTAAAGCACTTAGGTGCATATGTTATCAGATTGTTCTTCAATTTTAACCAGGACCGACTTATGAATGCTACTTGCTTCCCATAATTCTTGGGCTGCGATAACACTCGTAAAAGACCTCTAATCGATCAACAAGACATTTATTTATCCAAAGGAGCATGGAATGTGATGATTGGCAAAGCGAAGCATCACATTGCCATACCACAAAAATCATGACAACACCGAGATACTACCCACGAATCGTTTGAAAATTAAACTTACTTCTCGCCTGCCACTACATCACCCTTAATCACACAACCATCACGAGCATCCTTCACACGATTATATAATAGCGACCTAAGCGTCGTGTCACAATATATACATCTTCCCCCGTTGCGAGTATAACCATATCACGACATATACCTGCACGCCTCAATCAAATATCTTACGCCACCACTACTACAATACACCACAGCACACACGTACATACATGTCCTAATTAAATCCTCGCATCCCATGTATTTCCAATTTACTCATCACATTAAACAACACAACATATTTGCTTACCAAAACGTGAAGGCAACCTTGCTACGACATATGACCAAAACATTTTATGCCCACACACCTTCCAACACCAATGTCCACCACATCGACCAAAATATAATTATACAAACTACAAATCGCACACATCAAACAATACATCGCATATATTCATATCGAAATATAAAAACGTTCGAGTTCCTTTCTACTTCTTTTTCTTTCGCCACAAACTTCAATCCATACAAATACATTTTCTTACACATGCACAACATAAACCAAAGCTTAAACAGATTAATCCACAAAATACCAAGTGAACAACCTGGACGAATCGAGGCTAGTCACATGGGCTGTCCGTAAGGCTTGGCATTTCGTCGAACGGCCAAGCGTGGAGCGTGACTTTGACGGTGGCTGCGATAATACACGAGTTTAGGGACTTGGCATATCGTCGACACCATGGATACAAAAACAGCAAGGGTAGCGGGATGTCTCACCGAGGGTCGACGACGTCGCGAGCGGGTCTGCGCCAAAAACAGTGAACACCCGGCGAGCGTCACAACATGCTACAACAACACATCTCCCTTGACATTATGCCGAGCACTTGGCATGCGTGCAGCGGTAGCAGCGAGGAAGTCGGGGCTGCAGGACAGCGGTGTTTCACCGAGGAGATGCGCAGCGAGGGAAGGTGTGGCGAGCTGCTGCGCAGGGAGGAAGGGGCCGAGCTGCTCGCCTGCAGGGAGCGAGCGCTAGGGGGAAGAAGCTGCTGCTGAATGTGGCGCCATGGATGGGAGAGGGGGAGGTGGACGAGCTGCTGCTCGCCAGAAGGGGGCGCCGGCCATGGAGAGAAGAAAGGGGCGCTGCTCTTTCCTGCTGCCGAACGCCGCAGAGAAGGGGAGAGCGCCATGGGCGACTGCGAGCTCGGACCAGAGAAGGCTCGCGCCATGGCTGGAGCCGAGGGCAGGGGCGCTGGCCTTAGTGCTCCTTGCACGCAGGGGAAACAGCAGGGAAAGAGAAGCTCGGCTAGGGAGGGAGCATGGAGGGGGAGCCGGCTGAAGCAGGGGTGGCGCTGGGAAGAAAGGGAGGACGCCGTGGCTGCTGGCCGATCCTCCCTGCTGTTGGCGTGAGGGAGAAAGGCTGCTGGAAAATGGCTGGTGGCGGCTAGGGGTGTAGGTGAATAAAAGCCAAGCAAGGAAGGAGCACCTCTATTTATAGAAAATTGCTAGGGTTAGGGTTTCTTAATGGGCTGGATCGGGCTAGGTTTTAAATGGGCTTGGCCCAAAACACCAAACGGGCTGCGCTAAATATTTTCCGGAATAAAATGTTCTCGCAGAATTTGTCTGTACACAGAACAGAGCGAAAGAGGTTTCGGCGAACGGACGATTGAGCAATTAATTCAGCCGAGAGTCTAATTAGATTTCGCTCGAAAATAATTCCCTACGCGTGATTTGAAAATAAATCGTCCTGAGATTTGATCGGTTTTGGATTTTTAGTCGGAGAAGGCGAATCGCGATATTTAAAAATCATCGCCGATGTTGATTTTTAAATCGGGATCGAACACAGAGGTATGAAGTCGAGTCGGATAAGAATTAATTAGAGGGCGACATACTGAGTATCCCGTTGGAGAATACGGACCCGGATAAAATAGTCGAACATAGATCGAAGTTTCGAGGAATTAGATTCGGGCTCATATCAGATAATAGTCATCGAGAGTTTGATTTAAAGAGCTTCAGATGAGATTTATAATTCGAGAATGATCTTCGAGTCTGCATTAGTTCCGAGAATTAAAAGTTTTAACACGCTCCAAAATTGGCTGTTTCTCGCGATCGATTAACTCCGAATTCAGTGAACTTCCAAGAGAAAGCCTGATAGACAGAGATAGACACGATCGAGAAATAGAAATTTTCACTGAGCATTCACGTTAGGGACAAATCTCCCGACATAACACGAAACTGACACCTGGGGTGTCACATCAGCTGTGTTCTTTGTTTTCCAAAGCTCAAATCCACAAAGTCCAAATACCAAATTGGCGCCAAATTACTTTAGGCACATCCTGGAAACGTTTGGGGGCAAATCTCAACTGTTGGACATGGGTTGACACGGTTTGCCTCGGGACGCAGTAGGTTGACACTACCATCTTGCTGGCACGACTACTCCCTGTACACTACCAGAAACTGCTCGACTTCCACACATAAACGACAAAGATAGCATCAGGGAACAAATCTTACACGGTGATCTTGCCCAAATTCACGAAGATATGCGCCCTATCAGCATTAGAACAAGGGCAGAAGAAACCGTGACACGTGCTCGACCGCAGCTGACATGCCCGGTGCACACCAACCCTCGCACCCGAGCCGAGCTGTGCTCGCCCGCACGCCCGCTCTGGTCCATGCCTGCCCATACACCACGCCCGCACCTTTAAAAGCCACCCCCGAATGTGCCACACTTCACTCCCTGCATGCCCTCACTGTCCCGGCCCAGTCCTTAGCTCCGGCGAGCTCTGCGCCTCCCGCCAAGCCACCCGAGCACTCGTCCACCGTGGCTAGGCCACTTCTGTCCATCTCCGCTCGATCTCGTGCCTCGGCTAGTTTCCCTAGAGCCCCGTAAAGCTCCCCGAAGCAAGAAACCGAGCGCTGCCTCACCGAAGAAGTCGTTCCACCCTCACCGGAGTTGTTCTTCCCGTCGGCGCGTGTGGCCACGCCTAACCGGTAAGCCACAGCTCGATTACTCACGCCCATGTCCTCCCTGACACCTAGTGAAGCTTGCTGACCGGTTTGATTGGACCCTACCACCCTGGTTAGGCCGGAGTCGTCACCGCCGATGAGCTTCCCCGCTTGCGCACGAGGTCCGACCCACTCCGGCCATCCCCGACGGGGACCCGCACATCGACGTGACCGTCGCAACCTCCCCTACATCATCGATCGCCTTGCCAGAGCTACCTCGCCGCCGGTAAGCCCCTCCGCCCTTTTCTCCGCCGCGGGTACTGTTCCGTTAGAGGAAGGACCGCAGGATAGATTAGGGTAGAACTTAAGGGTTTTTTCGCTTTGTCGGTCACCTGGATGAATAGTGCCCTGAGGACCTAGTTGTAATAAAGGCAGTAAAGAACCCTAGGGGTCTCAACGCAAAATGGTTTTCCCATTCGAATTTAAATAAAATTTGAATTAAATAACAACAGTTAACTTCGAAAGGGCATAACTTGAGTTTTATACATCAAAAATTTGTCAAACAATTTTTGCTGGATTCTAAAAATTATGAACTATCAGACAAAATTATAGAACCCCATGTTTTTTCTACTAGTTTCTAGAGTTTAAATTTAAATTAGGAAACTACCGAAACCTTATTAATACAAGGAAAAATAGGAATATTTCTATACTGGGCTAAAGAAAATTTGTAGAGATACTTACCTGGTATATACACTGTTTAAAAATACCGAGCACCCCAGTATACAAAAATAGACTAGAGATGTCCATTAAAAGTTGTTTCTGCCCAAACTTTAAAAAATAAGAAAGGTAATAGGAGATGAAAACTAGAGGATGACCACATTTTTCCTAGTATACCTAAGTAATGAAGTCTAGTGCTAATCTAAGGTTCTAAATATTATTAGGCATTAAGGAATCAAGAAAAGCCATGATTAAAAATATAAGGCCAAATACATTAATGGCAAGAAAAATTCAGGAAGCCTCTAACTACTAGTATACCACTACAAAAATGATAAACACCTCAAACCATCACAGTAAGTGAGTTGAACAATTAAAACTTAAAATTGGCCCATACTTCAAATAAATCAAAAGAAAGCCTAAAATGTGCAACAGTGAGCAAACCAATTTTTACCCAATTACTTATGATGTAAACCACCAGAGAAAAATAAGAAACTAAGGTAAGAACATGATGTAATACACCTCACTTCTTATTCCATGAGAAAGACCATATATTCCAAGAAATGCTACCACCCCTTCCCTTTGAGAAAACTTAGCCAAATTCTCGAACGATTGCTCTTGCGCAAAGAAGAAGATAGAAAAAATAGGAAATCTGTTGTTTGACATTTTTTAGATACAGTAACAGTAGAAAGCACAATTAGGCCCTAAAACTTTAGCAAATCACAATAAAATGACCAGTAGGTATCATTGGCTAAAACTTGGTACAAAGTCATATTATTACACCTAAATGCCAGCAAAATAAGCCTTAAGGAATAATCCACTGTTAAAAGAGAGTTGTAGTTCAAAGCACCCCCTCTGTCCTAAAACTTAATATTTTTGTACAGAGTGAACCCTTAACATTTTAAGCCCCAACTTTTGAGACTGAGAATTATACACCAGTGAGAAACTATTGTAATTTTTATAGAAGTTTTGGAAATTTATAAAGCTATGTTGTAGTTCAAACCCACTTTTAAAAGCATAATAGAAAAGGGGAAAAGAGAGAATTGGTAAGAATAATAAATCTCACCCATAATGAGTTTAGCAAGGATCATGATAAACTTTTCAATAAGACACGAAAAGAAAATCAGTGGGATACTAAAATAATCTGGCCACTTAAACTTGGCCATACTTGACCCTAAATGGCTAAGTATACCACTAGAACTTCCAATATTAAGATTTAGCTTTACCTTATCAAACTTGATCATTTTTACTACTACTACATTGCATGTCATGGCATACATGTATCTCACTCATTGCATTCATTAGATTGCAACCTCGCTGACAAAGAGTACGTGCTCATTCTCGAGCAAGGAGCTGTCCAAGAGGAAGTCCAGGAGCTAGCTCCCGAGCTTGCCACCGAGGATCTCCCCGCAGCCCCATCTTTTGAAGGCAAGCCCCGGTTTTATGCATAACCGTTTATATATGCTACTTTACTAAACTTAATGTTTGTAGGCTTGTAATGTGCACTTAAGTGTAGGAGTTGCTTGAAACCCTTAGTTGCATGAACTCAGGAATCCTTTTTGAGATGGATACTAGTATGCTAGGTCGAGTAGCTGCTTTGCTAATCAGGATCTCGGTAGAAGTCGAGTGATTTTTCTAGCACTCACGCAAGGTCAAGCATTGATTGATTTCATCTTGATAACGGGATCTATAATGGTCTATGGACGTGAGGGTGGATGCCTTGTTTATGAGACGAAAATGGAATTAAGGATTAACATGTGTGTTGGGGGCCTTCTTCTGCACCGAAGGTCCTCTAAGCAAAAACACCTTCGGTAAGACGATGTGCATGTAGACATAACACGAAGGTATATGCCGAAGCTACAACCCAGAAAGTTTCGGCATAATGACGCGCCTTGAGACGAAGGGCGGCACCGACTTAAAGAGGAAAAGATCGTTCAATCCCTAATAATTTGTGTCATGTTTGTAATTTGTTATCAAGAACATAAATGTAATTTCGACCGGGCTGCGTCCCGTGCCTATAAATAGGTGAACAGTAACCCTATACCATTCACGCTGATTTGTATTCACTCGCACGTCACTCCTAGATTTTTACCTTCTGTCAAGCCGAAGGTATAAATGTAATTCGATATTGTTCATATTTATTCATGGTGATATAATAAAAACATTCTAATGATGTCATATGATTATTTATGTTGTCCTTCATGTTTCACATGCTTCTACTTTCATTATTATGTACTGAGATGATGAAGGTACGTCCTTCATAACCTTCGTCTAAAGATCATTATATCCTAAGGGAGATAATGCTTCGAAGGACAAAGGTCTTTATTTATTAACATTTTGTGTTGCCTTGTTCTTAATCCATAGCATTTGAGAACAAGTCCCCAACATTGGTGCCCACCTCCAGTGAACTCACTTCCACTGTTGAGACGATGGCTTCGTTCAACAATCAAGCTGTAGCACCTTCGGTCATGAAGCTGGTGCTCCCAATCATGGCGGTTCAAGTGCAGAACCAGCCAACAAAAAGCAGAAGAAGGAAGCACAGAGAAGAGTGCAGCATGTTGGGGTGCAAGGACCCTTCGTCAGGTCCAAGTGGTCCAACATACCAATCACCTTCTCCCAGGAGGATCTTCATCTAAAAGACTATCCTCACAACGATGCTATGGTCATATCTTGTGTCATCAAGGGATTTCTGGTCCACAATGTTCTGGTTGACACAGGCAGTGCACCGAACATTATATTTGCAAAGGCTTTCAGGCATATGCAAGAACTAGAGGACAAGATTCATGATCCTACACACCTTCTTTGTGGCTTCGGAGGACGACAGATTGTGGCACTTGGCAAAATCACAATGTCAGTTACCTTCGGTTATGTCCACAACACAAGAACTGAGCAAGTTGTTTTTGACATTGTCGACATGGAATACCCGTACAATGCAATCATTGGTCGAGGAACACTTAATGCCTTCAAAGCAATACTTCATCCAGCATACTTATGCATGAAGATACCTTCAGAACAAGGGCCAATTGCTGTCCACGGAAGTCAAGAAACTGCTAGAAGGGCTGAAGGGAGTTCGACAGATTCAAAGGCAATACACAACATAGATGGAGCCGAAGCTTGTCAACAATATAAACACAAAAGAGAGAATGCTGCTTCGGCAGATCAGCCGAAGCCTATGCTCTTATGTGAAGATACAGCAAATCAAAGGGTACTGCTGGGGTCTCAGCTATCCGATGAGCAGGAAAAAACTTTGATAAGATTTTTGTTCAACAACAAAGATGTCTTCGCTTGGATAGCCAATGATCTTTGTGGTGTCAATAGATATGTCATCAAGCATTCACTTAATGTGGATCCATCTTTCAGTCCAAGGAAGCAAAGACTTCGGAAGATGTCTGATGATAAAGCTAAAGGTGCTTGGAACGAAGTAAAGAGACTTCTCAGTGCTGGTGTTATCAGAGAAGTAACATATCCAGAATGGTTAGCCAACACTGTTATGGTGAAGAAGGCTAATGGCAAATGGAGAATGTGTATTGATTTCACAGATCTCAACAAGGCATGCCCAAAGGACGAGTTGCCATTGCCAAGAATAGACTCCCTTGTTGATGCAACAGCTTCTTCGGAGCTCATGAGTCTACTGGACTGCTACTCAGGTCATCATCAAATTTGGATGAAGAAGGAAGATGAGCCAAAGACTAGCTTCATAACTCCTAGTGGCACTTATTGCTACCTTCGGATGCCTGAGGGGCTCAAGAATGTTGGAGGAAGCTTCAGCAGAATGACAGCCAAGGTCCTTCATTCTCAAATAGGCAGGAATGTGCTGACTTATGTTGATGATATCATAGTAAAGAGCACGAAGTAAGAGAATCACATTGCTGACTTGCAAGAAACATTTGCCAATTTCAGGCAAGCTGGTTTGAAATTAAATCCAGAAAAGTGTGTTTTTTTAGTAAAGAAGGGCAAGTTCCTTGGCTGTCTGGTTTCAACAAAGGGAATCGAAGCTATCCCCAATAAGATCGAAGCCATCCTTCGGATGGAGCCGCCAAATACAAAGAAGGGGGCCCAACGGTTGGCAGGAAGATTGACATCATTAAATAGATTCATATCCAGATCAGCAGAAAGAAATCTGCCATTCTTTGAAATACTAAAGTCAGCCGAAGTTTTTCAATGGGGTCCGGCTCAGCAAAAGGCTTTCGAAGAGTTAAAGCAATACTTGATTGACCTGACAACACTAAGTCCACCTTCGCCATGGGGCTCCATTGCTCTTATATGTAGCAGCCTCTCACTGTGCAGTCAGTGCAGCGCTTGTACAGGAGAAGCAAGATGGCTAGCTCAAAAAACAAGCACCAGTATATTTTGTCTCCGAAGTTCTAAGCTTATCAAAGAAAAATTATACAGAGTTGGAGAAGGTGTTATATGCTGTATTGATAGCCTCAAGGAAGCTTCGACATTATTTCCAAGCATATCATATAATTGTTCCTTCATCACAACCTCTGAAGGACATAATGAGGAATAGAGAAGCTACTGGGAGGATTGGAAAATGGGCTGCTGAGCTCAATGAATTCTTTATTGATTATGTACACAGATCCTCAATCCAGTCTCAGGCCTTAGCGGATTTCATTGCTGATTGGACGCCAGGGGCTTAGGAAGAAGAAGTAACAAAAGACGCCGAAGCCTGGACATTCTTCTCTGATGGTTCTTGGGGAACCTTCGGCGCATGAGCGGCCGCAGTTCTAGTAGTGCCCTCTAAAGTTAGAACATGCTATGCAGCAAGGCTCGATTTCAGCTGTACAAATAACATTGCTGAATACGAAGCCCTCCGGTTGGGGCTTCGAAAGTTAAAGGCAATGGGAATAAGAAGGGTGATCCATAAAACTGACTCCCAAGTCATCTCTGGCCATGTAGACAAAAGCAGTAAGGCAAGGGACCCGAAGCTTGAAAAGTATTTGGACACAGTCTGAAGGTTGGAGGCCTCTTTCGAAGGTTTTTCTATAAAAAGTATTCCAAGAGGGGAAAATGAGCATGCAGATTTACTAGCCAAGTCAGCAGCACAGGGGCTCCCTCTTCCTTCGGAAGTTTTATTTGAAACAATAAAAGCACCTTCGGTTGAAGTTATGGAAAGAGCAGTTCTCACAATATCACCTGTACATAGTGAAGATAGGAGGACTGAAATTATATCTTTCCTCAAAGGTAATTGTCTTTCAAACGACAAAGTTTATAATATAAGAATGGAAGCAAGGACAAGACCATATGTCATGATAGATGGGGAGTTATACAAACATGGAGTTTGCTCTCCACTTCTGAAGTGTTTATCCAGAACCGAAGGTATAGAGCTAATGAAGGAAATAGATGCAGGCTTGTGTGGATCTCATATTAGGTCTAGGCCTTTGCTGGGAAAGGTTTTTAGACAAGGATTTTATTGGCCGAAGGCAGCTTCGGATGCAGCAGATCTGGTTCAAAAGTGCGAAAATTGTCAAAAATGTGCAAGAGACCAGAAACAACCTTCATCGCTAACTCAGTTAATACAGCCAACCTGGCCATTGCAAAGATGGGGTATGGATTTGTTGGGTCCACTCCCACCAGCACAAGGCAACTTGAAGTATGTTGTAGTGGCAGTAGAGTATTTTTCCAAGTGGATTGAGGCGAAGCCCTTAGCTACAATAACTTCGGTCACAGTCCAAAAATTCTTCTAGCAAAATATTGTTTGTCGCTTCGGTGTGCCGAAGGCAATAACCATGGACAATGGTACACAATTTGATGCCGAAGCATTCAAAGACTTTTGTGACCGAATTGGTACGAAGATTCATTTTGCACCAGTCAGACATCCAGAATCAAATGGGTTGGTAGAAAGAGCAAATGATACTATAATGACAGGAATAATGAAACTAATCTTCAACCAGCCTAGAGGAAAGTGGCCAGACGAGCTGATTAAAGTGGTGTGGAGCCACAACACAACTGCGTCCAAGTCAACAGGATTTACACCCTTCAAACTCTTATTTGGTGATGAAGCAATAACTCCAGAAGAAGCAAAGGCAGGGTCAATAAGAACAACAGCTTCGGCAGAAGACAAAGCTAATTATCAAGTAACAAAAGATATTATAGAAGGGACCAGACTTCAGGCTATAGAGCACATCAATTAATATCTAGCCGAAACAATAAATTGGCGTGATAGAAAAGTTCGATTGAAAAACATCAAGCCAAGGCATCTGGTGCTTCGGAGAGTGGCCAACCCAGACATAGTGGGCAAGTTGCAACTAAAGTGGGAAGGTCCTTTTCTGGTAGTATCTTCGTCAAGACCTGATTCTTATAGGTTGAAGGATATGGACGGCAACGACATACCCAGATCTTGGAATGCGAATGAGCTTCGATGTTATTATGTGTAATTCGATGTAATCCTTTTTCATTTTTTCCTATGGCACCCTTTTCCTTTTAAGAGGGGAGAAAGGTTTTTAATGGGGCCATAGCTTGTAATTTTTTCATTCTTATTTAGCCCTACGAGGGCAGAATCCCCCAAAATGTAATATGTAAAATCTGAGTATGCTTCATCGAGTGCAAAAAGAAAAACACGGAGAAGCTCAAAAAGTCGTTCCTAAGGGAATGCAGAGCCAAGTGTATGACGAAGTTGCAAAAGTCGTTCCTAAGGGAGCGCAGCGTAAGTTTTCTACTCAAAAGTCGTTCCTAAGGGAATGCAGAGCCAAAAGTATGATGAAGCTGCAAAAAAGTCGTTCCTAAGGGAGCGCAGAGTAAGTTTTCTGCTAAAAAGTCATTCCAAAGGGAATGCAGAGCCAAATACCACAGAAATAGAAGGTGAAGAAGTTCAAAAGTCATTCCTAAGGGGATGCAGAACTTAAATGCCGCCGAAATAGAAGGTGAAGAAGCTCAAAAGTCGTTCCTAAGGGGATGCAGAGCTTAAGACTCAAAAGTCGTTCCTAAGGGGATGCAGAGTCTGGGTGTGGCTTCGTGTGTGTGTGTGTTTGGGACATTCATTTGCACGTTACATTACATCATTCATTGCATTCATATACATTCATGTAGACATTCGTAGGGTCATCATCATCATAATATAAAGCACAAACAGACACTTCAGCCTTGATAACAATGCTTCGATGAGCATGAAGAAGCAAAGATATGTTTCGTTGTGTATGAAAAGAAGGGAAGGTGTTTTTCACCTTCGGCTCAATAGATACAAGTTTCGTCCACAGCAAAGCAATTTACACACAGAAGAAAAGGTAAAAATATATTACAACATATGGACAAATATACAGAGTAATGTTCAATTCTTGATTACATTGTCTTTTACAGAAATAATACAAATGCCTCTAAAGATCTATGCAGGCGGGTCTAAAAACAACATTCAGCAATCTTCGAAATGTGCTTCGGATTATTGACCTTCGGCATCGTCATCCTATACACAACAAAGCAGTATAAGGTAAAAAGTAATTACAAGAGAGCAAGCAACAGGTATAAGTATCGTACCGGCTTAAGTAAGCTTTGGGCCTCGTCACTAGCCAGCTCTCGGCCACCCTTTGCCCAAATCCGTGTTATAAATCTGCTCCCTATGCTCCGGGCTTTACTGGGGATGTTAACCAAATCTATGGAGATAGGCTGAAGTTTGTCCTATTTACAATTTTTGCGTGCGTACAACCAGCCTATAGAAATGCTGCAGATGTGCCACAAGAAGCTAGCAGGGCACAGAAGTCAGCGTTTCTGGCTATTACTTCGTCGAGCGCCTCCACTTCGCCTTCAATATGTTCAAAGGTGCTGGATATGTTTTCGGCCGAAGGGGTAAACTTTTCAGCACTGGCCCCAACCGAGTTAAAAACCTTTTTCAGTCGCTGTACGCAGCGGCTGCCAAAATCCAGACACATATTCCGAAGCTCTTCCAAAGATTGCTTTAGCTTCGTATTTTCAACAGCTTTAGCTTCGTATTTTGTCTGCAAGTTTTTTCTTTCTTGTTCGAAGCTCTCTGTTTTTTGGAGAAGCTCCCTGTTTAATCTAGCATTTTCGGTTTGCGCTTTTGCAAGGGAGCATTCCATTGCTTGAAGTAGGAAATCTTTCTTTTCAAGAGAAGCTTCATATTCTTTAATCTTGTTCCCTAAACCCTCGACTATAATTTCATTCTTTTTATCCTCGAGGTCTTGTTGCATTTGTAGCATACTCTGTACTAGTAGACCTTCATCAGCAAACTTGCTTCGTCGCAAAAACAAAAAGTAAAATTTTGCTTCACCACAAGAATTTTTACCTTAAAATTAGAATAAACAAACTACTCACGATATGTTGTCGTCGGTAGCTGCTAATATCGACTTCAAGCTTCGGAAAACCGACACTCTTCGATAGAGTGCCGATTACCTTCGCCCCGGTACGGTCGCGAACGCATCCCAAGGCCTCTTCATCAATCCCGCCAAAGAGCATGGCTCCTGGCTGGTAGCCACAGGAAATGTCGCATTCCTGTAGCTCCTTCTTTTCGGCCTCAGCTAGTTCTTGTTTGATCAGGTTCTGAAGCTCGAAATCTCTTTCTTAAGAAGCAACATCAGCAATTTTCTTTCCTTTGTCAGGCACTGGGGCCATGACCTGTTCTGCAGCTGCAACTCTTTCTTCTGTAGGCATATCCAATAGCAATTTATCAATTCCAGACAGTGTGCTTTCCAAGTAGGCAGCTTCGGCGGCAGCTGCAGCTTTGGCCGATATATTTGCTTCGGCAGCGGCCTCGACGCTTATAGTAGGTGCTATCTTAGATGCTGAGGCCGATGGTGGCGTCTTTTCTGTGATACCCAGTTTGCAAAGAAGAGAAGTTGGAGGTTATTCTTTTTTTTTCTCATTTGGGTGATGCGCATTGGGGATTTGGATTTTGTGGAAAATATTCACCAATAAGACAGTAGAATTTCTTTGGTTAGACGCTTGCGACGGGGTCGGGAGCTGTCGCGTGGGCGAGTTGGGCCATGAATGATCCGGCCCATTAGCCTCCCCTTAACCCTAGCCGCCCTCCCCTAATCCCCTCTCTCTAGCCTTGGACGCCACCCCCTCTCACTCCTCCACCCATTTGCAGCCGCCACCCACCTCCCCTCCATCAAACCCTAGCCGCCCCTCCTCAAGCCCTTCTCTCCAAGGTGCCATTCCTTTCCCGCTCGGATCTACGTCGCGTTGGTGCAAGTCTCCCTGTGGTTTTTGGTGGAGGGAAGAAGAAGCGAGGAAAGGGGAAGGATTCAAGGTGATTTTTGTGTTTGTATCTTGTTTAATTGTGCTGCAATCCAATCGATTATATGTTTATCTATGCGAATCGGTAGAGGTGCTGTCCAGAAATTTTGTATGTGGGCGAACAGCAGTAGTTCTAGGGATTTCTGTGAATTTTTCGTGGGAAATTAGTGGGGATCAGTGGGAGATCTTGTAGAGCTTTGTCATACCTTTCCAACGGGTATTTATGCGCTCGATTTGGAATTATATTTTAAAAGATATCGCTGTTTAAATCCAGGTATGTTGCTGTCCAAAAAAAAAACAGATTTCTGCATGTGGGCGAACAACAGTAGTAGTAGCCGTTTTTGGGGATTTTTCGTGGAAATATAGTGGTAATCAATATGAGAATCATGTAGAGCTATGTCATACCTTTCCAACGGGTACTTATGCGCTCAATTTGGAATTATATTTTAAAAGATATCGCTGTTTGAATCCGGGTATGTTGCTGTCCAAAAAAACAGATTTCTGCAGGTGGGCGAACAGCAGCACTAGTAGCAGTTTCTGGGGATTTTTCTTGAGAAATTGGTGGTAATCTATAAGAGATCATGTATAGATTAGTCATACCTTTCCAACGGGTACTTATACGCTCGATTCGGAATTATATTTTAAAAGATATCGCTGTTTGAATCCGGGTATGTCGCTGCCCAAAAGAAAAAAACAGATTGCAGGGTTGATCTTGTAGACAGTTTTGGGCTAATTAGATATTGGAATTTAATTATAAATTGTATACAAAACTTGTGGGGAATTTTATGTAGATGCCTATGGAGTTTTTGTTTGTTACCACTGCTATCATAATTTTAAAGTTATGAAATTGTTAAGCAGCGCCTCTGCAGTTTGGTGGGTGTGGGGAGAGTTGTTACCCACGGCGGGGTTTGAGATTGTGCGTAGGTGCGACGTCGTTTATGAGTGTTATTATGTGAAATTGGTGCACTAAGTTGTGTGTCAAAAGCAGGTGGTGGACTTCCGGATCGTACTTAGGGATTTGCCCAAACTTTCGGTGAAGGCATGTAAAACAGTGATGGTTATTCCGTCTGTCGATTAAAGAGTCTTATACTTGATTATGTTTGTGCCATTTGTGTTCGTATTCATATTCCTAATTGGGTACCATCATTTGAAGATATTCATGTTTTATAGATTACATATGTTGAGGTTGTGGTTTGATCATGGTACCCATGTGGTTTATTATGTGGAATGGGTGGAAGTATATGTCTAGCGCATTTTATTTGGGAAGGACAAATGTTGTTGACATGCATAATGCATTCATCATCCATTGCATGGAAGTTTCGTCGCGATCTTATAGTCCGACCGTACCGGTACAATGAGCATCATATGTTGCCCGAGAAGGGGTATGATGCAGCTTCATATCCTTAGAGGTATGAAGGCAGAAGTCATTACTGCATCTGTAGCCTTGTGCATTCAGGGGTGAAGTGTGGAACCTATTATGTGGATGTGGATAGTGTAGATCTTTACCTTGTGCTTCATCTTGTAACTAAGTAATTGGTTACATGTTTACTTGCTGCAAATTACTATTCAAGAAGGAAGTTGCGAACTACGTGGTTGTTTAAGCACGGTTCGTTTACATTGTCCAGTTGTTGTTTGCTCTTTTACTTGCTGAGATGTGTCATCTCACTCTTGCATTGTCTGATGCAGGCACATGATCTTTGCTTTAGGAAAAGAAGGGATGTAGCAGCACGACCACTACACCTTTAAATAAAAGAACCAATGCTTAATAATAATGTTAAACAGAGAGGGTCTAATCTGAGGGATTAATATGTTTTAGCCTTTCTTGGTAGTTAAACAGATTTTTGGGGTGGACTGAGTTACCTATCTTTTTATTTGGTCATCAATGTTCATTACTACCTTTGCATGTTTATTATACTATGTGAATTAGCTTTCCTTTATATCCTGTATAAACTCTATGTTCCCCTGATTATGCTTCTTTCAAGGGAGGTGCTGCCAGATTTTGCAATACTTTCTTTCTCTATTTCTTTTCTTGTGTTGCATAAGTCATGTGGGAAGGGTATTTGGTAACATCCATTGTGTGGGATCAGTGGGGTGTTACAGTTGGTATCAGAACAATAGGCTGTAGGTCCTAGCAAGTGGAATAATAATAAACTGACACACTGCACATATAGGATGGGTTTTTTGCTTTACTATTGATATGTTATGTTATTGTCTGTGCTAGTTTGACATTATCTGAAGAGGTGCTATGCCAATCTTATTTACTTATTATTCTCACCCCTGTGGCTGCAGCTATGCCGCCTCGTAGGGCTCGGTGCAGTCCGCAAGTTCCTAGTGGGGACTCGATGAGTCCGGCGGCAATGTTAGCCGCGATGTAGGCCATGTAGCAGGAGTTGGCCATTCTGAGGCAAGCTATTCTTGTTTCCCCTGCGGGTGCTACTTAGGGTGCTAGTGGTGGAGGAGTGCCCGGGGGCGCTATCCCTACGGGTGCTGCTCCAGGTGGCGGGGGCGAGGTGCCTCTTCCAGTCAGTGGTCTTTCTCTGATGCAGTGGCTGGGCATGAAGTTGGATACATTTGATGGCAGTGGTACTCCGGTCGAGGCGGCAGATTGGCTAACTTACATGGAGGATAAGATGAATGTCTTCGAGATTGTGTATGGTGATCGTGTTCGCTTTGGCACACAACTGCTGAAGGGAGAAGCTCAGATTTGGTGGAGGGGCGTGCAGGCAGCTCACTCCTCTTCACCAGGAGTCCTGTCCTGGGATGTTTTTATCAGGCAGTTTGAGAGGAGGTTCTACCCGGTCACCTTCCTGGATAAAATGAAGATTGATTTGCAGTCCTACAAGCAAGAGAAGAAGTCTGTCATAGGGTATGAAGTGGGCTTCAACAAGATGGTCTGTTTTGTCCCTCATGTGGCTTATAATGAGATGGAGAAGGCGAGCCAGTTCCGTCACGGTCTGAAACCTTCTATTAGGCATGCCCTAGGAGCCTTTCCGTTGGTGAACTTCCGTACTACAGTGGAGAAGGCACTGGGTGTGGAGATGCAACATCAGTATACCATGGAGCCACAGAAGTCTTCGGGTGTGGAGAAGCCAGGACGTGAGGAGGGGCAACACTGGAGGTCCAGCCCACAAGAGGGGCAAGTCTCAGCATTAGCGCCACCATCCCTACCGTGGCAAATATTCTAACTCGGGTACTCCGGGAGGAAGTACTCAGAGGTTTCGGGCTGTTCCTAAGCCGGGCTGGGGCTGGTGTGTTTCCGTTGTGGTGATGCGCATCGCCGTGCAGAGTGCCAGTGGAATGGCAGTTGTTCAATCTGCAGTCAAGACCACGAGGATGTGGTGTGTAGGAGGAATCCCAATGGGAAGCTCAGATGGGAGCCAGTGACTTCCTCCTCTTCTCAGGGCACTGTCAACATGATGTCAAGCGCTGAAAAGCAATATTCAGTTCCACTTCCTCCGCAGCAGTTTTATGTGCCTAGGACTTCTCATTTCGTGCCGATGCAGGGTTTTCCTCAGTATCTGGCTGCGCATACTCCTGCACCGACTACTCCTATGCCATCTCAGTTTGGAGCTCCGCGTCTGGCTCACCTGACGGCTCAGTGGGGTTCTTCTGTTAATTTCACTCCGGGAGCTTCCTCTTCTGCGGGTATTTTCGGAGCTTATGTGCTACCCGCTGCGGATGGCAGAGAGCAAGGAGACATGGTGACAGGTACGATTTCAGTTGATTCGTTTGTGGCCCATGCTCTTTTTGACTCTGGCGCTAGCTATTCGTTTGTTATGAAGAAGTTTGTGTCGCGGGCTGGTCATTCGGTGCAGAGGTTGGGTCACCCAATTTTGGTTAGTTCTGCTAATGGCTCCATTAGTAGTTGCTCAGTTTGTCAGGGGTGTTCCGTCATCCTTGCTGATGAGGTCTTTTTGGCCAATCTTGTTGTGATTTCCTTGGGGGCTTTCAATGTTATCTTGGGTATGGATTGGTTATCACAGTATTGCGCTGTTATATCATGTTTTTGGAAGACAGTGTTATTGCAGGCGCCGTCGGGTAGGGAGGTGATATTCTTGGGAAGCTCCCCAAAGTTCACGTTATCCTTGTTGGCGCAATTTCTTCTAGATCGCCGGTCAAGGAAGTCGGGAATCTTTTTCTCCATGGTGGTGGAGGGTGAGGCTGCCTTGCGGGTGCAGGACATCTGGGTGGTGTGTGACTTTGCCGACGTGTTTCCGGCAGAGCTTCCAGGCATTCCTCCGGAGCGCGATGCAGCTTTTGAGATCAAGTTGATTCCGGGTACGCAGCCTATTCATAAAGCCTCGTATCAGATGGCCCCAAAGGAGTAGGTTGAATTGAAGCGGCAATTGGATGATCTACCGGCTAAGGGTTTCATTAGGCCTAGCAGGACTCCAGGGGCTTCCCCAGTATTGTTTGTTGAGAAGAAGGATAAAAGCAAGAGGAAATGTGTGGATTATCGCGCTTTGAATCAAGTGACAATCAAGAATAAATATCTGCTACCCCGTATTGAGGTACTCTTTGAACAGTTGAGGGGTGCCCAGGTGTTCTCCAAAATTGATTTGAACTCTGGTTATCATCAATTGAGGATCCGTGAGGAGGATATTGAGAAGACCGCTTTTTGCACCAGGTATGGGCATTATGAGTTCATAGTCATGTCTTTTGGCTTAACTAATGCCCCTGCTGATTTTATGGAAGTAATGAATAGGATGTTGCATGAGTTCATGGACGACTTTGTGGTCGGGTTCCTGGATGATATTCCGATTTATTCAAAGACCGAGGCTGAGCATGAGCAGCATCTCCGACTCGTTCTGGGTGCCCTTAGGAAGAATCAGTTCTATGGCAAGTTGAAGAAGTGTGCCTTTTGGCTATCCAAAGTGGCTTTCCTGGGGCATGTGATTAATTAGCAGGGCATTGCGGTTGATCCCAAGAATGTTGCGGCTGTGGTGGAGTGGAAGAGACCCTCTAGTGTCTCTGAAATCCGAAGTTTCTTGGGGCTCGCTGGATATTATCGGCGCTTCGTACCAAATTTTTCCAGCGTTGCTAAGCCTTTGACTAAACTCTTGGAGAAGGGTGTTCTCTTCGTTTGGTCCAGCGATTGCGAGGTCAGTTATCAGACATTGAAGAACAAGTTGGTGGATGCCCCTATCCTAGCTTTGCCTGAGAGCGGTAAGCGTTTCATAGTTTATACGGATGCTTCGTGAATTGGTCTTGGCTGTGTGTTGATGCAGGAAGGCAGAGTGATTGCTTATGGCTCAAGGCAATTGAGGAAGCATGAGAGGAATTATCCAACTCATGATCTTGAATTGGTCGCGGTGGTTTTTGCTCTAAAATTGTGGAGGCATTATCTTTATGGCGAGGCTTGTGACTTTTACACCGATCATAAAAGTCTCAAGTATATTTTCACTCAGAAGGAGCTGAATTTGAGGCAGCGTCGATGGCTCGAATTGATTAAAGATTATGATATGTCCATTCATTATCACCCGGGGAAGGCAAATGTGGTGGCTGATGCCCTTAGCAGGTCTGGGGTTCCAAAAGTGGCCTTGCCTTTGATCGCTGATCTGGACCGTTTGGGGATCGCTTTGTGCTATGTCGACACCACTAGTGAGGAGACTCGGATGCTTATTCAATCCTCCCTCATGGAGAGAGTGCGTGCGGCTCAGTAGCAGGATCGTTTATTGCAGGAAACTTGAAAGAGGGTTGGCGATGGTAAACCCCGGGAGTTCTCCATTGATGAGAATGATTTGGTTCGTTTCAGGGGCCGCTTTTGTGTGCCTCAGAAATCTGAGGTGAAGATGGATATCTTGAGAGAAGCTCATAAAACGCCTTACACCATTCACCCTAGCGAAACCAAAATGTACCAAGATCTGAAGCAAAATTTCTGGTGGAAGCGGATGAAGGTTGACGTTTCTAAGTACGTGGCCGCCTGTGAAATATGTCAGCGCGTGAAGGCCGAGCATAAGAGGCCCGTAGGTTTGCTGAAGCCATTGGAAATTCCGGAGTGGAAGTGGGAGCATATCACCATGGATTTTGTGGTGGGCTTACCTCGTTCTCCTCGGGGTAGGGATGCTATTTGGGTGGTAGTGGATCGCTTGACTAAGTCTGCGCACTTTATTCCCATGAAGACCACCAATTTATGGCAGAACCGCCCAAATTATTCCAACTTAAGTGCCTAAGTCACGTCTGAAGGGCCGCAACACAATTAAATCGGAATAACCTGTCAGTCCCTCAGATCTAGTCTGATAAAGCCACTTAACTAGGATCAAATACCACAATCTCACACGAAGGTGAGTCACAGCAGAAACACAATAAAATAGGAAACCTCAAATTAAGTATTGAATTTTTATATAGATTGGAGTTTTTCAAGTAGTGAATAAAAGTTCACAAAATAAAATGCAGCGGATAATCGATGTCGTCGATAGCAAGGAAATGGGCAAGGCCTAGCCCATTACTCCTCCTGCTCCTCTCCGGTGGAAGCAGCATCCCACTCGACCGTCCATCTCGGTGGCAGGGTGGTAGGCCAAGTCACACCATCAACCATATCCTGCAACGTACCTGCAAAATTATGCCACAAGCAAGGCTGAGTATACTAATACTCAGCTAGACTTACCCGGTGTGAGGAAACTACTCCTCTACCTCTAGACCATGCAGCTGTTTGGCTGAGGGGTTTGGTTTGCCAAAGCACTAGCTGAATTTAAAATCAAGTTTTAGCTTTTCAATTTCTAGCATCATTAGCTTTACTAAGTTTGCTCCTTCTAAGCATACATGGTAGCAAGCATTTAGTACAATCAATAAATTATCTCATGTAACCTTCTTTCACTTCTTACTCAATGTAGTACAAGGGGTCAAGCAGTCTCATTAGCTGCGAGAAGCAGACGATTCGAATCGAGTTTTTATCCTTGCAAGGTAAACCTAAACACACGACATGTCAGGGTACTCCGACCCCACACATGTCAATCGTCCCCATCGATTCCCCGTTCGGGGCCAGGGCTCACCGCCTTGGCATACAATGCTCCACTGACCCTGGCTGCCGTCGTGCAGTGACCGCACTTGTACCCACCATAGCTAGCATGGGAGACCCAGTCTCAGGATGAGTGAGGGATAAAGTCCACGCCCGGCTTCACTAAGGTACTAGGTTTACCAGTTACCATTTTTCCCGACATGTGCTTAGTACGTTCAAACGCTTGACTCAGGTATCCACACATTAATCCTTAATTCTTTTTCCCGTCTCATGGACAAGGCATCCTCCCTGGATCCAAGCCCATAGACCATTATAGATCTCGTTATCAAGATGAATACAATCAATTCCTGACCTCGCACGAGTGCTAGAAAAATCACTCGACTTCTACCGAGATCCTGATTAGCAAAGCAGCTACTCGACCTAGCATACTAGTATCCATCTCAAAAAGGAATCCTAAGTTCATGCAACTAGAGGTTTCAGGCAACTACTACACTTAAGTGCACATTACAATCATACAAGCATTAAGTGTAGTAAAGTAGCATATATAAATACGGTTATGCATAAAACCGGGGCTTGCCTTCAAATGCTGGGGCTGCGGGGAGATCCTCAGTGGCAGTCTCGGGAGCTGGCTCCTAGTCTTCCTCTTGGACAGTTCCTTGCTCGGGGATGAGCACGTACTCTCCGTCAGCTAGATTGCAGTCTAATCAATGCAATGAGTAAGATACATGCATGATATGATAAGTGCTTTAGTAATTAAACTTGATGGTGAATGATTCACTTAAATTAGATAGAGTTTACTCTTGCTACTAAAGATTCTTGTGGTATATTTAGTAATTTAGATCACACTCAGTTAAATGAAGTGGTAAGTCTATCTCGATGTTCCACTGAATTCTTTTTAAAGCCTTAGTAAGAATTTAATAGGATTTCTAGTTGAACTTATTGGAGCGAGGTTTATTATTTTCCTTTCTTCTTCTTATTTCCTTTATGCTTTTAAGATAGGTTTGAACTACAAGTTATATCAATAAATTTCCAAAAATTCTGAAAAAACTACAGTAGATTTTTACTGGTGTATAATTCTCTGTCTCAAAATTTGGGGTTTAAAAAGTAAGTAGTTCTCTCTGGATAAAATTATTAAATATTAGGGCAGAAGTGGTGGTTTGAACTACAACTACCTTTTAACAGAAGGTTATTCCTTAAGACATATTTTTGCTGGCATCTAGATGTTATAACATGACTTTGCACAAATTTCTAGCCATTAATACTTACCAGTTATTTTATTATTATTTTCCAAAGTTCCTAGCCAAAGGGGTGCTTTCTACTACCACCATATTTGAAAAATATCAAACAACAGATTTTTGATTTTTCCTAGCTTCTATTTTGTGCAAGAGCAATCATTCTGAAGTTTGGCATGTTTTTGCTTAAGGTAAAGGTGGTAGCAATTATTTGGATTAAATGGCCTTTTTCATGAAGTGTTGGCAATAGTTATTATTCTACATCCTTCAAATGGATTTGCATTTTTCTCTGGTGGCCTATCTCATTATTGATCTAGCAAAATTTTGTTTGCCCAAAATTGTATTATTTTAGGGTTGCTCATGATTTATTTGGAATAGGATCCAATATCAAGTTTTATTTATTTACCCTAATTAAAATGATGGGCTAGGGTGGTTATCATTTTTGTAGTGGGGTTCTAGTGGTCACAAGTCTAGTGGATTTTTATTAACAAGTTTGGGTCTGTTCTTTTAATTCGAATAATTGTTTTCTAGTTGGAGTAATGCTAAATAAAACATTTCACTTTAATTTTGTTCTGGACTAGTGGTCTTTTTATTTTTCCTAGGTTCTCTGTTACTTAAGTGGGCTAGGAAAAATAATTGCACTCACTATTCATTACCTTCTAATGCCTTTCTGATTTTCCTAAGTTTTGGGCAAAAATGGCTTTTAATAGATATCTCTACTTAAATTTTCAATACTGGGGTTTTCACTATTTTTAAACAGCGTTTAATTGAGGTTTGAACATCTACAAATTTTCTCAAGCCTAGCACAGAAGTATAACAATTTTCTTTAATTAAATACGGTTTGGTCAGTTTCTGTATTTAATTCCAAACTCTAAAAATTAGAACAGAAAGTATGGGGTTCGGTATTTTTAATTGATAGTCCATAATATTTAGAATCCAGCAAAATTGGTTTGACAAATTTTGGTTAAGTATTTCTCTAGTTATGAATTTCCTAAGTCTTCTATTGAACAATAAAAGATTAATTCGAAATGATTTAAAAGAAAAACTGTTTTGCGCTGGGGTCCCTGGCGAAAGTTCTTAAAAGAATTACAGACAGGTCCCCGGGGCACTATTCATTTGAGTCTACGGCTCTGCCGAAAACCCCCTAGGGTTTCTGGAAATCGAACACGTGGTCCTGTCCCCAATTAAACAGTACCCGTGGTGGAGAAATGGGCGGAGGGGCTTACCGGCGGCGAGGCTACTCCGGTGAGGTGGTCGAGGACGTAGGGGAGGTCTTGGGGATCACGGCGATGTGCGGGTCGCCGTCGGGGATGGTCGGAGTCGGCCGGTCCGCGTGCGCAGGCGGAGATGCTCGTCGTCAGCGAGGAATCCAGCCTACTCACGACGCAATAGGTCAATTGAATGGGTCAGAGAGCTTTACTGGGTGCTAGGGACAACGTGGGTGCAAGGAATTTGAAAATGGCTTACCGGAATGCTCGGTCCACGCGCGGCGGCGGGCGACCGAAGTCCGGCGAGGGCGATCTTGGGCTTTTGGTGAAGTCCTGCCGGGTCCGAGGATTTGGAAAGCTTCACGGGCTAATGGTGAAGCTAACTGAGGGTTGGCGTAGCTTGGACGCGACTGGAGGGAGCTGGCCACAGCGACCGAGGCTCGGAAAGCTTGGCGGGCGGTGGCGCGGCGTGCTCGGGTCAAATTCCGGTGATCTCTGGCTTGGGCAAGACTTGTGAGCGCGCGGGGAGGTATGGCTGAGGCTCGGGGCTGGTTTATAGGCACGGCGCGGTGCACGAGCGGCCGTGGACCGGCGAGCGCGCGCGGGCGTGCGCTGGGGAGCGCGGGTGCGCGAATGGGCGTGAACCGGGGGTGTCAGCCACAGTCGAACAGGTGGAACCGTTGCCTCTGCCCAAGTTCTAACGCCGATTGGGCGCAAATCTTCGCGAATTTGGTCAAGATCGCTTTGAAGGATTTGTTCTCCTGACATTGCTTTGTCTTTTGTGTATGGACGTCGCGCGGTTTTAGGCTAGGGACAGGGAGTTGTAGCGTCACCAAGGTGCCAGTGTTAGAATGCCTGGTCCCGAGGTCAAACTGCACCAAAACCGTGTCAAATGAATTTGGTTTGAGTTCAAAATTTTCCAGAGTGTGTTCAAGGAAATTTGGCACAACTTTGATATTTGGACTTCCTAGTTTTGAGTTTTGAAAAACAGAGAACACAATTGATCTTTGGAAAAGGTTCTGAATTTCAGAATTCAGAATTTTGAATTTCCCCATGGGACCATGGTTCAAGGGCTGATTTGGGGATTTTGGAAAAGCCAAATGGCCAAACTTTCTTACTATGATTTGTTAGTTATTTGGTGAACTAAAACTTTGTAATTTGGTCTTTACTAAAATTTGTATTTTCCCCCCAAGATTTCTCCCAATTACCCTTTATGCTTAATTTGTTCACTTAGGATTGATTAGGGTTTGAGAGTTTTCCTTCTTAAGGTTCATGACAAGATTAAGGAGAATTTGAGGAGACTCATTATAAGTTCTTTGTTCTTAATCTTTGATGTTCATTCCTTTACTAGGTTTACATGTGATAATAGGTTGGGGTTAGCTTAAGGAAGAAACCCTAGGTGACACTGGGGTGTCACACAATTCAGCTTCAGAATTGGTTCCCTTGTATATGAAGGAAGTAATCAGGCACCACAGGGTGCCTAAGTCCATTATTTTTGATCGAGACTCCAAATTTGTATCCAAATTCTAGGAGAGCCTTCACAGTGCATTGGGTACCAAGCTTTCACTTAGTGTCGCGTTTCACCCTCAGACTAATGGTCAGTCGGAGCAAACGATCCAAACCTTGGAAGATATGTTGCGTGCTTGTGTTATGTCATGGAAGGGCAGCTGGGAGGATCATCTTGCATTGGCGGAGTTTGCTTATAACAACAGCTACCAGACTAGCGTCAAGATGTCACCTTTTGAGGCTTTATATGGCAGGCGGTGTATCTCCCCTCTGTGTTGGGAGACATTGGGAGAGAGATGCCTGGTTGGTCCTGATTGGGTTCAGCAGACTTCTGAGAAGGTTCGGGAAATTCGTCAGAATATTTTGGCCACTCAGAGCCGTTAGAAGAGTTATGCTGATGTGAGGAGGCGGGACTTGGAATTTGCAGTGGGTGACCAAGTCCTCCCAGGGTATCACCTTCTAAAGGAGTTGTTCGGTTCGGTGTCTCCGAAAAACTCAGCCCGAGATACATTGGACCGTTCACTATCTTGGCCCAAGTGGGCAGCCTACCTTATCACTTGCAACTGCCGGATTCCATGGAAGGGGTACACCCGGTATTTCATGTCTCTATGTTGAGGAAGTTCTTGCGGGATCCGGACCATCAGATTGAGATGGAACCAATTGCTGTGCAGCAGGATCTGACTTTGGAATGTCGTCCGGTGCGTATCTTGGAATCCTCGGAGCGTGTTTTGAGGAAGAGATCAATTAAGTATGTCAAGGTCTTATGGACTAATCAGTCTGAGCGCGAGGCTACGTGGGAACTTGAGGAGCTGATGCGGCAGAAATATCCGGAACTTTTCGTTGTGGGTAAGTGTTGTTGATTCATTAATATTTCCTTTTGTCGTTCCGATATAAGCGTCAGAATTCGAGGTCGAATTCTTTTTAAGGGGGTAGAGTGTGATACCCGGTGTTGGGGGCCTTCGGCTTCCGAAGGTCCTCAAAAACATGATTTAACAGTGTTTCTAGAGTACAATGTGTGAACAGGTATCTTCGGACTCGTATCAGAGAGGGAGAAGCTCAAAAGATACGAAGGTTGACACAGCGCCGAAGCTGTGAAGCAGGAAAGCTTCGGCATGTTCGCAGAAAGGGGAACCGACTTGAAGATGAAAAGGCCATTTAGACCTCGATAGATTACTATGGAATTACCACCAAATGTAAAGGGCATGTATGTAATTTTGGATGGGTTGTACCCCGTGCCTATAAATAGGTGAACAGTACCCCCGTACTGTTCACGCGGATTTGGTGTTCACTTTTGCGTCACGCTTGTACTTTCATTTCCTTCAAATTGGAGGTACATCTGTAATTCAATGTTATTTTTATTTATATATAATAATGATATATGATGATCTACGTAATTCTTTATGTTTCTTGTAATTCATTCTTCGTCAATATGTAATGCATTTATAAAGGTTCGCCCTTTGTGACCTTCGTCCGAAAATCATTATATCCCAAGGGAAATAATGCTTCGTAGGACGAAGGACTTAACCGATTAACATTTTCTATGTTGCCTTGTTCTTGAAGCATTTGAGAACAAGTCCCCAACACCCGGTTTGCAAAGAAGAGAAGTTGGAGGTTATTCTTTTTTTTGTTTTTTTTCTCATTCGGGTGATGCGCTTTGGGGATTTGGAATTTGTGGAAAACATTCACCAGTAAGACAGTAGAATTTCTTTGGTTAGACGCTTGCGACGGGGTCGGGAGCTGTCGCGTGTGCGAGTTGGGCCATGAATCTCGATTCGGCCCATTAGCCTCCCCTTAACCCTAGCCGCCCTCCCATAATCCCCTCTCTCTAGCCTTGGACGCCACCCGCTCTCAACTCCTCCACCCATTTGCAGCCGCCACCCACCTCCCCTCCATCAAACCCTAGCCGCCCCTCCTCAAGCCCTTCTCTCCAAGGTGCCATTCCTTTCCCGCTCGGATCTACGTCGCGTTGGTGCAAGTCTCCCGGTGGTTTTTGGTGGAGGGAAGAAGAAGGGAGGAAAGGGGGGATTTAAGGTGATTTTTGTGTTTGTATCTTGTTTAATTGTGCTGCAATACAATCAATTATATGTTTATCTATGCGAATCGGTAGAGGTGCTGTCCAGAAATTTCGTAGGTGGGCGAACAACAGTAGTAGTAGCAGTTTCTGGGGATTTTTCGTGGGAAATTAGTGGTAATAAATATGAGAATCATGTAGAGCTTTGTCATACCTTTCCAACGGGTACTTATGCGCTCGATTCGGAATTATATTTTAAAAGATATCGGTGTTTGAATCTGGGTATGTTGCTGTCCAAAAAAACAGATTTCTGCAGGTGGGCGAACAGCAGTAGTAGTAGCCGTTTCTGGGATTTTTCGTGGGAAATTAGTGGTAATCAATATGAGAATCATGTAGAGATTTGTCATACCTTTCCAACGGATACTTATGCGCTCGATTCGGAATTATATTTTAAAAGATATCGCTGTTTGAATCTGGGTATGTTGCTGTCCAAAAAAACAGATTTCTGCAGGTGGGCGAACAGTAGTAGTAGTAGCAGTTTCTGGGGATTTTTCGTGGGAAATTAGTGGTAATCAATATGAGAATCATGTAGAGATTTGTCATATCTTTCCAATGGGTACTTATGCGCTCGATTCAGAATTATATTTTAAATGATATCGCTGTTTGAATCCGGGTATGTCGCTGCCCAAAAGAAGAAAAAACAGATTGCAGGGTTGACCTTTTGAACTGTTTTGGGCTAATTAGATGTTGAAATTTAATTATAAATTGTATACAAAACTTGTGGGGAATTTTATGTAGATGCCTTTGGAGTTTTTGTTTGTTACCACTGCTGTCATAATTTTAAAGTTATGAAATTGTTAAGCAGCGCCGCTGCAGTTTGGTGGGTGTTGGGAGATTTGTTACCCGCTGCGGGGTTTGAGATTGTGCGTAGGTGCGGCGTCGTTTATGAGCGTTATTATGTGAAATTGGTGCACTAAGTTGTGTGTCAAAAGCAGGTGGTGGACTTCCGGATCGTACTTAGGGATTTGCCCAAACTTCTAGTGAAGGCAAGTAAAACAGTAATGGTTATTCCGTCTGTCGATTAAAGAGTCTTATACTTGATTATGTTTGTGCCATTTGTGTTCGTATTCATATTACTAATTGAGTACCATCGTTTGAAGATATTCATGTTTGTGGTTTGATCATGTTACCCATGTGGTTTATTATGTGGAATGGGTGGAAGTATATGTCTAGCGCATTTTATTTGGGAAGGACTCATGTTGTTGACATGCATAATGCATTCATCATCCATTGCATGGAAGTTTCGTCGCGATCTTATGGTCCGACCGTACCGGTATAATGAGCATCATATGTTGCCCGAGAAGGGGTATGATGCAGCTTCATAACCTTAGAGGTATGAAGGCAGAAGTCATTACTGCATCTGTAGCCATGTGCATTCAGGGGTGAAGTGTGGAACCTATTATGTGGATGTGGATAGTGTAGATCTTTACCTTGTGCTTCATCTTGTAACTAAGTAATTGGTTACATGTTTACTTGCTGCAAATTACTATTCAAGAAGGAAGTTGTGAACTATGTGGTTGTTTAATTACGGTTTGTTTACATTGTTCAGTTGTTGTTTGCTCTTTTTACTTGCTGAGATGTGCCATCTCACTCTTGTATTGTCTAATGCAGGCACATAATCTTTCCTTTGGGAAAAGAAGGGATGTAGTAGCACGACCACTACACCTTTAAATAAAGGAACCAGTGCTTAATAATGATGTTAAACAGGGAGGGTCTAATCTGAGGGATTAACATGTTTTAGCCTTTCTGGGTAGTTAAATAGATTTTTGGGGTGGACTGAGTTACCTATCTTTTTATTTGGTCATAAATGTTCATTACTACCTTTGCATTTTTATTATACTATGTGAATTAGCTTTCCTTTATATCCTGTATAAACTCTATGTTCCCCTTGTTATGCTTCTTTCAAGGGAGGTGCTACCGGATTTTGCAATACTTTCTTTCTCTATTTCTTTTCTTGTGTTGCATAAGTCATGTGGGAAGGGTATTTGGTAACATCCATTGTGTGGGATCAGTGGGGTGTTACATTTTCAATGGCTTGCATCACGCTACCAATTCTTCGCTTCTTCAGTCCATCTGCTTTCTTTGTAGCCGAAGGTTCTTCTTTCTTCTAAAAAAGCTTCGTCATTTCTGGTCCCAGGGGACTTAGCAGCTTGATAGGTAAAGATTCAGTCATTACCTTTAAAATCTCTTCTACTTCGGCAGCAGGAGGTGTTGAAGGAGTTTCCTCTTCAACCTCAGTCACCTTCGGCTCTGGAGTTGCAGCTTTTCTTTTCTTCAAAGCCGCTACCTTTGGCTCAGGAGTGGATTTTCTCTTCTTTAAAACCTTCTCATCCTCCTTTACCATCCCGACAGCTTGTCTGCTTAGAACGCTAACAATCCTCTTTCTTTTTGCCCCTTTGGCACCCTTGTTGATCCGCTCATAGTTAGGGTACTCAAATTTTAGAGCGTCCATTACCCGGTTTCACCTTCGTTTTGGCCGGGTGCCGAAGGCTGCTGTCATTAGTTGGTCTTCTTTTTTGGTATAGTTCCCCAAAATTTCATTGCACATAGTTTCAATCATTTCTAGCCATTCTTGGCAAGGCTCTTTAAACTGTTTCTCAAACTTAAAATGATAAGGAAATCGAACAAGTTCATATTTCTTCTTTGTCCCCTTAAGCTTCGGCATGCCCCAATCACTTAACGTCGGATATGTCCTGTTGGCCAGGTATTCTTGCACTAGGTCCCTGGTGCTGATTTGTTCGGCCACCACCCTGAATTCTACTGCGGCTAGATGGCATGCTGACCCTGGCTGCATGTTGCACAAAGGTCTGGTCATTCCAAAGCTTAAAGCCAGCGGGCACATGACAATCGTCATCAGTTTCCCCCTCTTCTTCTCATCGGCCTTGATATAAAACCATTCACTCTTCTAGCTGGTTGGCCATTTGGTGCGGTAGCAAAGAACTGGAGCCTTCGTATTCTTGCGATACGCGAAATTATAGCAGCCAAAATTTTCATGCAGACCGTCTGCCCTGGCCTTCGTTTGGTAGTGCAACTCATGCACTCGGCAAAATGCTTCGCCATTTGGGTCCATCACTTGGCTTCGGAGGGCCCAGATGAAGATGCCGAGCCTAATGATAGCGTTATGGGTTAGCTGATGAAGATAAATTTCAAAAAAATTCAAAACTTCTCCTATCATCTCGTTCAGAGGAAACCGTAATCCTGCTCTAAAAAAGCTTTTGAAAACCACTACTTCATCATCCTTCGGTATTGGGGTGGTTTCTTCTCCGGCAAAATGAACAAGTTTCCTATCAGCCTCTCCAAAGTAGCCCAGCTTCATCATCATGGGCACATCAACTTCAGACACAGTAGATTTCTCAAAATCTAAGTGGCTGGGTTTTGATGGGATCAAAATGCTACAATCCTCCTCTTCTTCATCAGCATTTTCTTCTTCAATGTTAGCATGTTCAGCTTCGGCAGCAGGTGCATCTTCGTCAATGGTTCCCTCTATCACAACTAAACCCGACTATCTCATGACTTCGGAAATCAGAGCTGTCTCGGTGGCCTCGGTCTCCTCTCCTTCACGAGTCACCCTTGCAGTTGAACGTACTCTGGCCATCTGATGGATTTTTTGTGGATTTTATGAAGTTGATGTTTCTTTTTTGCAGTTTTGCCGAAGCTCTCTTTTTTGACGAAGTTAAACGATGGTGTTCGCTTAAGAGCACAGTGAAAAAGCTTCGGCTATAGTCAAATATTTTAACAACACAACAGTGCAATGGCAATGAATGCTGTGGTAACTCCACACCAACCCGTCTGTTTATATAGTGCTGTAGGGGGGAAGGTGAACCGCCAAATCGCCCGCACCCGCTAAACAGTGGACCACTCGGCGCCTGGAAGGTGGATCGCCAGATTGCTCGTATCCGCTGAGCGGTGGACCACCTGACACTTGGAGTATTTTAATCGTTTCTCGGCAACGAGCTCAGGGAAGGTGTTTTTCGGACCTTCGGCATTTCAAAGCCTTCGAGATTTTTCGCAGATCGAGCTCGTCACGAAAAACGATCTAGCACCACGAAGGGGCTACTGTTGGGGGCCTTCTTCTGCGCCGAAGGTCCTCTAAGCAAAAACACCTTCGGTAAGATGATATGCATGCAGACATAACACGAAGGTATATGCCGAAGCTACAACCCAGAAAGCTTCGGCATAATGACGCGCCTTGAGACGAAGGGCGGCACCGACTTAAAGAGGAAAACACCGTTCGATCCCGAATAATTTGTGTCATGTTGGTAATTTGTTATCAAGGACATAAATGTAATTTCGACCGGGCTGCGTCCCGTGCCTATAAATAGGTGAACAGTAACCCTGTACTGTTCACGCTGATTTGTATTCACTCACACGTCACACCTGGATTTTTACCTTCTGTCAAGCCGAAGGTATAAATGTAATTCGATATTGTTCATATTTATTCATGATGATATAATAAAAATATTCTAATGATGTCATATGATTATTTATGTTGTCCTTCATGTTTCACATGCTTCTACTTTCATTATTATGTACTGAGATGAAGAAGGTACATCCTTTATAACCTTCGTCTAAAGATCATTATATCCTAAGGGAGATAATGCTTCGAAGGACGAAAGTCTTTATTTATTAATATTTTGTGTTGCCTTGTTCTTAATCCATAGCAATTGAGAACAAGTCCCCAACATTGACGCCCACCTCCGGTGAACTCACTTCCACTGTTGAGACGATGGCTTCGTTCAACAATCAAGCTATAGCACATTCGGTCACGAAGCTAGTGCTCCCAATCACGGGCGGTTCAAGTGCAGAGCCAGCCAACAAAAAGCAGAAGGAGGAAGCGCAGAGAAGAGTGCAGCATGTTGGGGTGCAAGGACCCTTCGTCAGGTCCAAGTGGTCCCACATACCAATCACCTTCTCCCAGGAGGATCTTCATCTAAAAGACTATCCTCACAATGATGCTATGGTCATATCTTGTGTCATCAAGGGATTTCGGTCCACAATGTTCTGGTTGACACAGGCAGTGCAGCAGACATTATATTTGCAAAGGCTTTCAGGCAGATGCAAGAACCAGAGGACAAGATTCATGATGCTACACACCTTCTTTGTGGCTTCGGAGGACGGCAGATTGTGGCACTTGGCAAAATCACAATGTCAGTTACCTTTGGTTATGTCCACAACACAAGAACTAATCAAGTTGTTTTTGACATTGTTGACATGGAATACCCGTACAATGCAATCATTGGTCGAGGAACACTTAATGCCTTCGAAACAATACTTCATCTAGCATACTTATGCATGAAGATACCTTCGGAACAAGGGCCCATTGCTGTCCATGGAAGTCAAGAAGCTGCTAGAAGGGCTGAAGGGAGTTCGACAGATTCAAAGGCAATACACAACATAGATGGAGCCGAAGCTTGTCAACAATATAAACACAAAAGAGAGAAGGGTGCTTCGGCAGATCAACCGAAGACTATGCTCTTATGTGAAGATATAGCAAATCAAAGGGTAATACTAGGGTCTCAGCTATCCGATGAGCAGGAAAAAACTTTGATAAGATTTTTGTTCAACAACAAAGATGTCTTTGCTTGGACAACCAATGATCTTTGTGGTGTCAATAGAGATGTCATCGAGCATTCACTTAATGTGGATCCATCTTTCAGGCCAAGGAAGCAAAGACTTCGGAAGATGTCTGATGTAAGTGTGGATACCTGAGTCAAGCGTTTGAATGTACTAAACAAATGTTGGGAAATATGGTAACCAGTAAGCCTAGCACCTGATTGAACCTGCCCGCATACTTTACCCCTCACTGGACCTGAGACGGGTTCTCCCATGCTAGCTATGGTGGGTACAAGTGCGGTGTTGGGGCCTTCATCTTTCGAAGGTCCTCAAAAACACGACTAACATGTTTTCCAAGTATAATATATTGTCACAGGAACCTTCGGCCTTGAGATAAAGGTGTACACGATATGAAAGGCGCGGTCTCGAAGAAGGATGAACTAGTTCCGAAGCTATGGATGGAAAAGCTTCGGCTTAGCGATGGAAAATGAAATCGACCTAAAGGGGAAAAGGATGTCTAGTCCTCGATAGATTACCCCTTAGTCAATAGTAAATGTCAAGGGCATGGATGTAATTTTACATAGGCTACGTCTTGTGCCTATAAATAGATGAACAGTAACGTCGTATTGTTGACGCTGAATGGTATTCACTTGCACGTCGCTCTTGGACTATCACCTTCTGTCAAGCCGAAGGTACAAATGTAATTAATATCATTAATGCTTGTTCATGATTATATAATGAGAACACAAATAATTTGATGATTTAATGTGATTATTCATGTTCTTTTCTATGTTTCATATGTCTCTGCTTTCATTATTACTTACTGAAATGATGAAGGTATGCCCTTCACAACTGAAAGTCGCCTAGAGGGGGGTGAATAGGGCGAAACTGAAATTTACAAATATAAACACAACTACAAGCCGGGTTAGCGTTAGAAATAAGGAAACGAGTCCGCGAGAGAGAGTGGAAAACAAATCGCAAGCAAATGAAGAGTGTGACACGCGGATTTGTTTTACCGAGGTTCGGTTCTTGCAAACCTACTCCCCGTTGAGGAGGCCACAAAGGCCGGGTCTCTTTCAACCCTTCCCTCTCTCAAACGATCCCTCGGATCGAGTGAGCTTTCTCTTCTCAATCACTTGGAACACAAAGTTCCCACAAGGACCACCACAAGTTTGGTGTCTCTTGCCTCAATTACAAGTGAGTTTGATCGCAATGAAAGAAACAAGAAAGAAGAAAGCAATCCAAGCGCAAGAGCTCGAAAGAACACAAGCAAATCACTCTCTCTAGTCACTATGGTGTTGTGTGGAATTTGGAGAGGATTTGATCTCTTTGGTGTGTCTAGAATTGAATGCTAGAGCTCTTGTAGTAGTTGGGAAGTGGAAAACTTGGATGCAATGAATGGTGGGGTGGTTGGGGTATTTATAGCCCCAACCACCAAAAGTGGCCGTTGGGAGGCTGTCTGTTCGATGGCGCACCGGACAGTCCGGTGCACACCGGACATGTCCGGTGCCCCCGCCACGTCATCACTGCCGTTGGATTCTGACCGTTGGAGCTTCTGACTTCTGGGCTCGCCTGGATGTCCGGTGCACACCGGACATGTACTGTTCCTTGTCCGGTGTGCCAGTATGGGCGCGCCTGACTTCTGCGCGCGCTGTGCGCGCATTTAATGCGCCGCAGGTAGCCGTTGGCGCGGAGATAGCCGTTGCTCCGGAGTTGCACCGGACAGTCCGGTGCACACCGGACATGTCCGGTGAATTATAGCGGACTAGCCGTTGGAGATTCCCGAAGCTGGCGAGTTCCTGAGGCCGCTCCTCGTTGGCGCACCGGACACTGTCCGGTGTACACCGGACAGTCCGGTGAATTATAGCGCGAGTGCTTCTGGAAATTCCCGAAGGTGGCGAGTTCGAGTTGGAGTCCTCTGGTGCACCGGACACTGTCCGGTGGCGCACCGGACACTGTCCGGTGTACACCGGACAGTCCGTTGCTCCCAGACCAGAGGGCCTTCGGTTGCCACTTTGCTCCTTTGTTGAATCCAAAACTTGATCTTTTTATTGGCTGAGTGTGAACCTTTTACACCTGTATAATCTATACACTTGGGCAAACTAGTTAGTCCAAATATTTGTGTTGGGCACTTCAACCACCAAAATTAATTAGGGACTAGGTGTAAGCCTAATTCCCTTTCAATCTCCCCCTTTTTGGTGATTGATGCCAACACAAACCAAAGCAAATATAGAAGTGCATAATTGAACTAGTTTGCATAATATAAGTGCAAAGATTGCTTGGAATTGAGCCATTATAAATACTTACAAGATATGCATGGATTGTTTCTTTCTTATATAACATTTTGGACCACGCTTGCACCACATGTTTTGTTTTTGCAAATTCTTTTGTAAATCCTTTTTCAAAGTTCTTTTGCAAATAGTCAAAGGTAAATGAATAAGATTTTGAGAAGCATTTTCAAGATTTGAAATTTTCTCCCCCTGTTTCAAATGCTTTTCCTTTGACTAAACAAAACTCCCCCTAAATGAGATTCTCCCCTTAGTGTTCAAGAGGGTTTTGATATATCACTTTTGAAATACTACTTTCTCCCCCTTTTGAACACAATAGGATACCAATTGAAAATATTCTTGGAAACACTAAGTTTTTGAAATTGGTGGTGATGCGGTCCTTTTGCTTTGGGCTCATACTTTCTCCCCCTTTGGCATGAATCGCCAAAAACGGAATCATTAGAGCCCTCGAAGTTACATTCTCCCTCTTTGGTCAAAACAAATGAGTGAAGATTATACCAAAGATGGAGTCCTTTTGCTTGGTGCTCATGCTTTCTCCCCCAAGAACGGAGAGTTGCTTGGAGCGACGGCGAAAGATGAGTTACGGAGTGGAAGCCTTTGTCTTCGCCGAAGACTCCAATTCCCTTTCAATACACCTATGACTTGGTTTGGAATAGACTTGAAAACACATTAGTTATAGCATATGAAAGAGACATGATCAAAGGTATATAAATGAGCTATGTGTGCAATCTAGCAAAAGAAATTGCGCGAATCAAGAATATTGAGCTCATGCCTAAGTTTGTTAAAAGATTGTTCATCAAGAGGCTTGGTAAAGATATTGGCTAATTGATCTTTAGTATTAATGTAAGAAATCTCGATATCTCCCTTTTGTTGGTGATCCCTCAAAAAGTGATACCGAATGGCTATGTGTTTAGTACGGCTATGCTCGACGGGATTGTCGGCCATTTTGATTGCACTCTCATTATCACATAGTAAAGGAACTTTGGTTAATTTGTAACCGTAGTCCCTCAGGGTTTGCCTCATCCAAAGCAATTGCGCGCAACAATGACCTGCGGCAATGTACTCGGCTTCGGCGGTGGAAAGAGCGACCGAATTTTGCTTCTTTGAAGCCCAAGACACCAAGGATCTTCCCAAGAACTGGCAAGTCCCCGATGTGCTCTTCCTATTGATTTTGCACCCCGCCCAATCGGCATCCGAATATCCAATCAAATCAAATGTGGATCCCCTAGGATACCAAAGCCCAAACTTAGGAGTATAAGCCAAATATCTCAAGATTCGTTTTACGGCCGTAAGGTGAGCTTCCTTAGGGTCGGCTTGGAATCTTGCACACATACATACGGAAAGCATAATATCCGGTCGAGATGCACATAAATAGAGTAAAGAACCTATCATCGACCGGTATACCTTTTGATCCACGGACTTACCTCCCGTGTCGAGGTCGAGATGCCCATTAGTTCCCATGGGTGTCTTGATGGGCTTGGCATCCTTCATCCCAAACTTGTTTAGTATGTCTTGAGTGTACTTCGTTTGGCTAATGAAGGTGCCCTCTTGGAGTTGCTTCACTTGGAATCCTAAGAAATACTTCAACTCCCCCATCATAGACATCTCGAATTTCTGTGTCATGATCCTACTAAACTCTTCACATGTAGACTCTTTAGTAGACCCAAATATAATATCATCAACATAAATTTGGCATACAAACAAGTCATTTTCAAGAGTTTTAGTAAAGAGTGTAGGATCGGCCTTTCCGACTTTGAATCCATTTGCAATAAGAAAATCTCTAAGGCATTCATACCATGCTCTTGGGGCTTGCTTGAGCCCATAAAGCGCCTTAGAGAGCTTATAGACATGGTTAGGATACTCACTGTCTTCAAAGCCGGGAGGTTGCTCAACATAGACCTCTTCCTTGATTGGTCCATTGAGGAAGGCACTTTTCACGTCCATTTGATAAAGCTTAAAGCCATGGTAAGTAGCATAGGCCAATAATATGCGAATTGACTCAAGCCTAGCTACGGGTGCATAGGTTTCACCGAAATCCAAACCTTCGACTTGGGAGTATCCTTTGGCCACAAGTCGAGCTTTGTTCCTTGTCACCACACCATGCTCGTCTTGCTTGTTGCGGAAAACCCATTTGGTTCCTACAACATTTTGATTAGGACGTGGAACTAAATGCCATACCTCATTCCTAGTGAAGTTGTTGAGCTCCTCTTGCATCACCACCACCCAATCCGAATCTTGGAGTGCTTCCTCTACCCTGTGTGGCTCAATAGAGGAAACAAAAGAGTAATGTTCACAAAAATGAGCAACACGAGATCTAGTGGTTACCCCCTTATGAATAACGCCGAGGATGGTGTCGACGGGGTGATCTCGTTGGATTGCTTGGTGGACTCTTGGGTGTGGCGGCCTTGGTTCTTGCTCATCCTCCTTTTCTTGATTATTTGCATCTCCCCCTTGATTATTGCCATTATCTTGAGGTGGCTCATTTGATTGATCTTCTTCTTCATCAACTTGAGCCTCTTCCTCATTTTGAGTCGGTGGAGATGCTTGCGTGGAGGAGGATGGTTGATCTTGTGCATGTGGAGGCTCTTCGGATTCCTTAGGACACACATCCCCAATGGACATGTTCCTTAGCGCGATGCACGGAGCCTCTTCAATACCTGTCTCATCAAGATCAACTTGCTCTACTTGAGAGCCGTTAGTCTCATCAAACACAACGTCACAAGAAACTTCAACTTGTCCAGTGGACTTGTTAAAGACTCTATATGCCCTTGTGTTTGAATCATATCCTAGTAAAAAGCCTTCTACAGTCTTAGGAGCAAATTTAGATTTTCTACCTCTTTTAACAAGAATAAAGCATTTGCTACCAAAGACTCTAAAATATGAAATATTGGGCTTTTTACCGGTTAGGAGTTCGTATGATGTCTTCTTGAGGATTCGGTGTAGATATAACCGGTTGATGGCGTAACAAGCGGTGTTGACCGCCTCGGCCCAAAACCGATCCGAAGTCTTGTACTCATCAAGCATGGTTCTAGCCATGTCCAATAGAGTTCGATTCTTCCTCTCCACTACGCCATTTTGTTGAGGGGTGTAGGGAGAAGAGAACTCATGCTTGATGCCCTCCTCCTCAAGGAAGCCTTCAATTTGAGTGTTCTTGAACTCCGTTCCGTTGTCGCTTCTTATTTTCTTGATCCTTAAGCCGAACTCATTTTGAGCCCGTCTCAAGAATCCCTTTAGGGTCTCTTGGGTTTGAGATTTTTCCTGTAGAAAGAATACCCAAGTGAAGCGAGAATAATCATCCACTATTACAAGACAATACTTACTCCCGCCGATGCTTATGTAAGCGATCGGGCCGAATAGATCCATATGCAGGAGCTCCAGTGGCCTGTCGGTCGTCATTATGTTCTTGTGTGGATGATGGGTTCCAACTTGCTTTCCTGCTTGGCATGCGCTACAAACCCTGTCTTTCTCAAAATGAACATTTGTTAGTCCTAAAATGTGTTCTCCCTTTAGAAGCTTGTGAAGATTCTTCATCCCAACATGTGCTAGTCGGCGATGCCAGAGCCAGCCCATGTTAGTCTTAGCAATTAAGCATGTGTCGAGTTCAGCTCTATCAAAATCTACTAAGTATAGCTGACCCTCTAACACACCCTTAAAAGCTATTGAATCATCACTTCTTCTAAAGACAGTGACACCTACATCAGTAAAGAGACAGTTGTAGCCCATTTGACATAATTGAGATACGAAAAGCAAATTGTAATCTAATGAATCAACAAGAAAAACATTTGAAATGGAATGGTCAGGTGAAATAGCAATTTTACCCAAACCTTTGACCAAACCTTGATTTCCATCCCCGAATGTGATAGCTCGTTGGGGATCTTGGTTTTTCTCATAGGAGGAGAATATTTTCTTCTCCCCTGTCATGTGGTTTGTGCACCCGCTGTCGAGTATCCAACTTGAGCCCCCGGATGCATAAACCTACAAAACAAGTTTAGTTTTTGACTTTAGGTACCCAAATGGTTTTGGGTCCTTTGTCATTAGACACAAGAACTTTGGGTACCCAAACACAAGTCTTTGACCCCTTGTGCTTGCCCCCGACATATTTGGCAACTACTTTGCCGGATTTGTTAGTCAACACATAAGATGCATCAAAAGTTTTGAATGAAATGTCATGATCATTTGATGCAATAGGAATTTTCTTCTTAGGCAACTTAGCACGGGTTGGTTGCCTAGAACTAGATGTCTCACCCTTATACATAAAAGCATGATTGGGGCCAGAGTGAGACTTCCTAGAATGAATTTTCCTAATCTTGCTCTCGGGATAACCGGCAGGGTACAAAATGTAACCCTCGTTATCCTGAGGCATGGGAGCCTTGCCCTTAACAAAATTAGACAATCTTATAGGAGGAGCACTAAGTTTGACATTGTCTCCCCTTTGGAAGCCAATGCCATCCTTGATGCCAGGGCGTCTCCCATTATAGAGCATGCTACGAGCAAATTTGAATTTCTCATTTTCTAAGTTGTGCTCGGCAATTTTAGCGTCTAATTTAGCTATATGATCATTTTGTTGTTTAATTAAAGCCATGTGATCATGAATAGCATTAACATCAATATCTCTACATCTAGTGCAAATAGAAGTGTGCTCAACAATAGACGTAGAGGGTTTGCAAGATTTTAATTCTACAACCTTAGCTTGTAACATGTCATTCTTGGTTCTAAGGTCGGAAATAGTAACATTGCAAACATCAAAATCTTTAGCCTTAGCAATCAAATTCTCATTTTCTACTTTAAGGCAAGCAAGAGAAATGTTTAATTCTTCAATCCTAGCAAGCAAATCATCATTATTATCTCTAGGATTGGGAATTGAAACATTACAAACATGAGAATCAACCTTAGCTAATAGATTAGCATTTTCATTTCTAAGGTTGTCTATTGTTTCATGGCAAGTGCTTAGCTCACTAGATAATTTTTGACATTTTTCAACTTCTAGAGCATAAGCATTTTTAACCTTAACATGCTTCTTATTTTCTTTAATAAGGAAGTCCTCTTGGGTGTCCAAGAGATCATCCTTTTCATGGATGGCACTAATCAATTCATCAAGTTTCTCTTTTTGTTGCATGTTGAGGTTGGCAAAAAGAGTGCGCAAATTATCTTCCTCATCACTAGCATTATCATCACTAGAGGATTCATATTTAGTGGAGGATTTAGATTTAACCTTCTTTTTGCCGTCCTTTGCCATGAGGCACTTGTGGCCGACGTTGGGGAAGAGGAGTCCCTTGGTGACGGCGATGTTGGCGGCGTCCTCGTCGTCGGAGGAGTCGCTAGAGCTTTCGTCGGAGTCCCATTCCCGACAAACATGGGCATCGCCGCCCTTCTTCTTGTAGTACCTCTTCTTCTCCTTTCTTCTCCCCTTCTTGTCGTCGCCCCTGTCACTGTCACTTGATAATGGACATTTAGCTATAAAGTGACCGGGCTTACCACATTTGTGGCAAACCTTCTTGGAGCGGGACTTGTAATCTTTCCCTCTCCTTTGTTTGAGGATTTGGCGGAAGCTCTTGATGACGAGCGCCATTTCCTCATTGTCGAGCTTGGAGGCGTCGATTGGTTGTCTACTTGGTGTAGACTCCTCCTTCTTTTCCTCCGTCGCCTTGAATGCGACGGGTTGAGCTTCGGATGTGGAGGGATCATCAAGCTCGTTGATCTTCCTCGAGCCTTCGATCATGCACTCAAAACTTACAAAATTCCCGATAACTTCCTCGGGGGTCATTTTAGTATATCTAGGATTACCACGAATTAATTGAACTTGAGTGGGGTTAAGGAAAATGAGAGATCTTAGAATAACCTTAACCATTTCGTGGTCGTCCCACTTCTTGCTCCCGAGGTTGCGCACTTGGTTCACCAAGTTCTTGAGCCGGTTGTACATGTGTTGTGGCTCTTCCCCTTTCCGAAGCCGGAACCGACTGAGCTCCCCCTCGATCGTTTCCCGCTTGGTGATCTTTGTGAGCTCATCTCCCTCGTGCGCGGTTTTGAGCACATCCCAAACCTCCTTGGCACTCTTCAACCCTTGAACTTTGTTATACTCCTCTCTACTTAAAGAGGCGAGGAGTATCGTTGTTGCTTGAGAGTTGAAGTGCTCGATTTGGGCCACCTCATCCTCATCATAATCCTTATCCCCTATGGATGGTACCTGTGCACCAAACTCAACAACATCCCATATACTTTTGTGGAGTGAGGTTAGATGAAATCGCATTAAATCACTCCACCTAGCATAATCTTCACCATCAAAAGTTGGTGGTTTGCCTAATGGGACGGAAAGTAGAGGTGCATGTTTAGAAATGCGAGGATAGTGTAGGGGAATCTTACTAAACTTCTTACGCTCTTGGCGTTTAGAAGTTACGGAGGGCGCATCGGAGTCGGAGGTCGATGTTGATGAAGTGTCGGTCTCGTAGTAGACCACTTTCCTCATCCTCTTTTGCTTGTCCCCACTCCGATGCGGCTTGTGGGAAGAAGATTTTTCCTTCTTCTCTTTGTGGTGAGAAGAAGATTTCTTCTCCTTCCCTTTGTTGGAGGAGCTCTTCTTCTTCTCCCTCCTCTTGGTGCGGGACTCTTCCGATGAAGTGCTCCCGTGGCTTGTAGTGGGCTTTTCGCCGGTTTCCATCTCCTTCTTGGCGTGATCTCCCGACATCACTTCAAGCGGTTAGGCTCTAATGAAGTACCGGCTCTGATACCAATTGAAAGTCGCCTAGAGGGGGGGTGAATAGGGCGAAACTGAAATTTACAAATATAAACACAACTACAAGCCGGGTTAGCGTTAGAAATAAGGAAACGAGTCCGCGAGAGAGAGTGGAAAACAAATCGCAAGCAAATGAAGAGTGTGACACGCGGATTTGTTTTACCGAGGTTCGGTTCTTGCAAACCTACTCCCCGTTGAGGAGGCCACAAAGGCCGGGTCTCTTTCAACCCTTCCCTCTCTCAAACGATCCCTCGGATCGAGTGAGCTTTCTCTTCTCAATCACTTGGAACACAAAGTTCCCACAAGGACCACCACAAGTTTGGTGTCTCTTGCCTCAATTACAAGTGAGTTTGATCGCAATGAAAGAATCAAGAAAGAAGAAAGCAATCCAAGCGCAAGAGCTCGAAAGAACACAAGCAAATCACTCTCTCTAGTCACTATGGTGTTGTGTGGAATTTGGAGAGGATTTGATCTCTTTGGTGTGTCTAGAATTGAATGCTAGAGCTCTTGTAGTAGTTGGGAAGTGGAAAACTTGGATGCAATGAATGGTGGGGTGGTTGGGGTATTTATAGCCCCAACCACCAAAAGTGGTCGTTGGGAGGCTGTCTGTTCGATGGCGCACCGGACAGTCCGGTGCCCCCGCCACGTCATCACTGCCGTTGGATTCTGACCATTGGAGCTTCTGACTTCTGGGCTCGCCTGGATGTCCGGTGCACACCGGACATGTACTGTTCCTTGTCCGGTGTGCCAGTATGGGCGCGCCTGACTTCTGCGCGCGCTGCGCGCGCATTTAATGCGCCGCAGGTAGCCGTTGGCGCGGAGATAGCCGTTGCTCCGGAGTTGCACCGGACAGTCCGGTGCACACCGGACATGTCCGGTGAATTATAGCGGACTAGCCGTTGGAGATTCCCGAAGCTGGCGAGTTCCTGAGGCCGCTCCTCGTTGGCGCACCGGACACTGTCCGGTGTACACCGGACAGTCCGGTGAATTATAGCGTGAGTGCTTCTGGAATTTCCCGAAGGTGGCGAGTTCGAGTTGGAGTCCTCTGGTGCACCGGACACTGTCCGGTGGCGCACCGGACACTGTCCGGTGTACACCGGACAGTCCGTTGCTCCCAGACCAGAGGGCCTTCGGTTGCCACTTTGCTCCTTTGTTGAATCCAAAACTTGATCTTTTTATTGGCTGAGTGTGAACCTTTTACACCTGTATAATCTATACACTTGGGCAAACTAGTTAGTCCAAATATTTGTGTTGGGCACTTCAACCACCAAAATTAATTAGGGACTAGGTGTAAGCCTAATTCCCTTTCAACAACCTTCATCTGAAGATCATTATATCTCAAGGGAGATAATGCCTCGAAAGACGAAGGTCTTTAACCATTAACATTTGTGTTGCCTTGTTTTTAACTCATAGCATTTGAGAACAAGTCCCCAACATTGGCGCCCACCTCCGGTGAACTCATTTGACCACCTTCGGCAAGATGTGACCTTCGTCATGCTGCCGAAGAAATCTTCAGCGCTGGCGGCTGCATTGCAGCCACTGGACGTCAACCAAGAAACACTACGGGAAGCTAGAAGGCAAAAAAGGAAGGCTACAAGTCCAACGCCTCAAGAGGAGGAGTTGGACCAAGAAATCAGGGACCTCGAAGCCATCCATCAACAGGTCCAGAGGAAGAAGGAGAAGATGCTTCGTCTTGCCAATCTTCAAAAGAAGATCAATGAGGCCGCTGAGGAAATGTGTCATCTAACTCAAGATGACTAGGACCGAAGACCTCAACGTAGAGAGCTTCGTCAGGATAATTCCTACGATGATGACGAATGGTATGATGATTTCCATCTTGGAAATTTTGCTTTTGATGATGGTTCTCCTTTGTCAGCAGAACTGCAAGCTACCCCATGGCCCCCATCATACAAGCCACCCCAGCTCCCTATGTATGATGGGCACTCAGACCCGAAGCAGTTTCTAATGAGCTATGAAGCAACCATATCTTCATATGGGGGCAACACAGCAGTCATGGTAAAATCCTTTGTCATGGTAGTCAAAAATGTTGCACAAACTTGGTACTCTTCTCTTCGACCAGGAACAATCACATCATGGCAGAAGCTGAAGGACATGCTGATCACCAGTTTCCAAGGGTTTCAGACAAAGCTGGTCAATGCTCATGCTTTGTTCTAGTGCACGCAAGACCACGAAGAATACCTCTAGGCGTATGTTCGAAGGTTCTTGCGTCTGAGAGCACAAGCACCCACAGTGCCCAAAGAAATTGTCATTGAGGCCATGATCAAAGGGCTTCGGCCAGGACTTATGGCTCAATATTTTGCCAGGAAACCCCCTCAGACCCTAGAGAAGCTCCTTCAGAAGATGGATGAATACATCTAGGCTGATAATGATTTTTGCCAGAGAAGGGAAGAAGCCTACAGGTTTTCTGAAATGACTAGGGGCTTCAGAGGAAGAATCCACCCTAGGCATGTCAGATCAATCCATAACTCTAGCCAAAGTGATGATAGAGGAAGCCAGCTTCAAAGGCCACAACACAGCTCTCAATCCTTAGGGCAACAACAAAGTTCTTTCAGGCCACCAACCCCAAGGGGCAGAGGCGGCAGGGGCTTCAGAGGAAGGTACGAGAATCAGCCTAGAAAACTTTATTGCTTATTCTATGGTGAAGACAAGGGCCACACTACAAGAACATGCCAGGTCACCATTCAGAAGCAAAAGGAGATTGCTGAAGCTGAGGCGCGACAGAATCAGCCGAACATACTGCTTCATGCTATTCTCCCTACGTACCAAAATACGTAGGTAATCAGCAACCTGTGACTTCTGCTGCTTTGGCAAGTCATTCTCAAGCTTCCTGGGCCCAGCTCCCGTTACCACCACCATTGCCACCTACTCATACCCAAAGCTAGCAGCCAGAAGGGCACACGCGAGCTCAGCAACAGCGTGATTTTCGGGAGGAATCCGAAGCTCGTACAGTCAACAGTACTGTGCCAGAATCGAAGCATATCTACTGAAGAATATCCTACTCTTAATGTACCTTTATCTTTAATGCCATTTTATTTTTTGTATGAGAAACAAGTAACAAAGGACTAAATTTCGATTTCTTGTAATAATTGTGCTTGCATCAATGAGTAAAATAAGCCTTCCTCACAGTTTTCTGAAGCTCGAAAATCATTCCTAAGGGAGCGCAGAGTAAATTCTGAAGCTACAAAAAGTCGTTCCTAAGGGAGCGCAGCGTAAGTTTTCTGCTCAAAAGTCGTTCCTAAGGGAATGCAGAGCCAAAAATTAAGTTCCGAAGTTGCAAAAAAGTCGTTCCTAAGGGAGCGCAGCGTAAGTTTTCTGCTCAAAAGTCGTTCCTAAGAGAATGTAGAGCCAAATACCAACGAATTTAAGGTGAAGCAGCTCAAAAGTCGTTCCTAAGGGGATGTAGAGCTTAAATGCCACCGAAATAGAATGTGAAGAAGCTCAAAAGTCGTTCCTAAGGGGATGAAGAGCTTAAAAGACTCAAAAGACGTTCCTAAGGGGATGCAGAGTCTTATTTGTTCTGGCGTGGGCGTGTGTGTGTGTCTTCGGCATCACCATCATTTTGCATCATATCATCATATCATTCCACATAACATTACATCATACACAATATCGCATCAACAACAAAAAACATTGAATACGAAGCAAATCTTCGGCAATACTTTGGTAAAAGAAAATGTGCTGAGGCATGAAGCGAACTTCGGGAAATACATTTTTATCTGTGACACCCCAGTGTCACCTAGGGTTTTTCTCAAATGCCAAACCAAGAACCATTATTTTATGCCAAAGTAAGCATGAGCATCAAAATAACTTAAGTAATAAAGAACTCACCAAGTATATACTTAAAAGTATCATGATCAAAACAATTAAGTCTTTTAAAAAGGTAAGAATGCGCAACCCTAATAAAAACCCTAAGTGAGTCCCATGAGCAAAATTCAAGAAAATAAGAAAAAGGGGATGAAAAGTTTAAAATTATGACTTAAACCAAATATAAAAATTGAAGTATATTTAATAAGCAACAAGAAAGGTTGAGAAAGCTTAGCCAAAATAACCCAATTAAAGCCCCAAATCAAGCTTCTCATGTGGGGACTTAATGGGAATTCTGAATTTCAGAATTCTGAAATTCAGACCTTGAGCCAAAGATCAGGGATGTTCACCTTGATCCCTAACTCGAATCCTAATTGCCCCATTGACAAAATTGTGTCTAACTAACCCCTCTGTCGTGTGCCAGAAGATGGCACTGGGACGCGAGCCCTAGACACGACAAAACCTTGGATTTGCCTCGGGTTTGGGCAGGGAGACAGACCGGATTTCCTGGCTCCATATCTCTGCAACCAGTAGGCAAAATCCTATGACCCCCACACAGGGAGGAGAAGAGGTTTTGTGCACTGACCAAGGCGAGAGCAGGCTCGGATGAGCGACCACACGCGCCAGAACTTGGGCAGAACGCACGGGCACACGTGTTCGACCCTGGTCGGCACGCCAGAGCTCGCCCAACCCGCGTGCGCGCTCACCACGGCGTCCGGTCAAGTCCGCCACGCGCCCACGCCCTCGGCCGTGCCCGCCCGCGCCTATAAAGTCTCCCCGGGCGCGCCCCACTTCGCCCCGCACTCACCCTCACCGGCCAGCCACTTTCCCTTAGCTCCGGCGAGCTCAATTCCGCCCGCCATTACCGCCAGAGCTTCGGCCACCGTGGCCAGCCCACTCCAGCCATCCTCTGGGCAAGCCAGTGCTTCGGCTAGCTCCGCCAGTAGCCCATAAAGCTTGCCAAGCCCTCGGACCCGGCCGGATTTCACCGGAGGCCCGAGATCGACCTCACCGGACTTCGGTCTTCCGCCGCCGCGCGTGGACCGAGCTATCCAGTGAGTCTATGTCTGATTCTTTGCGCTCATATCTTCTCTGGCATCCCGTGAACCTCCCTGACCCATCTAATTGAACTATCTCGCCGTGACCAGGCCGATCTCCTCGCCACCGACGAGCATCCCCGCCTGCGCGCGTGAACCGACCGACTCCGGCCATCTCCAACGGCGTTCCGCACACCGTTGTTATCCCTGAGACCTCCCCTACGTCCTCGACCACTTCACCGGAGCAATCTCGCCGCCGGTAAGCCCCTTCGCCCTTTCTTCCGCCGCGGTTACTGTTGAAGTAGAAGAAGGACCTCGGGTTAGGATTTGTAGAACCCGAGGGGTTTTCTGTAACGTCAGTGACTCGTGTGAATAGTAGCTTAAGGACTGGTTCGCGAAGAAAAACTTAAAAACCCGCCAGGGACCCAAGTGCAAAGTGGATTTCCATTAAACCAATTCTGTTATTCTTTTAAAATGACCAGAGAACTTAGAAAACCCATAACTTGATGAATTTTTCATAAAAAGTTGACAAACCAATTTTGCTAGCTCCTGAATATTATGAACTATCATTTAAAAATAGTAAACCCTATGCTTTCTGTTCTAAATTTTAGAGTTTAAAATTAAAAACAGAAACCCACCAAACCTTGTTTAATTAAGGAAAATTAGTTTTCCTTCTGTGCTGAACTTAAGAAAATTTGTAGATGTTTAAACCTCATTTAGGCACTGTTTAACAATAGTAGGAACCCTAGCATTAGAAATTATGATGTGCTTATTCATTTAAAGCTATTTTGCCCAAAACTTAGGAAAAATCAGAAAGGCATTAGAAGTTAATGAACAGTGATTAAGATTATTTTTCCTAGTTTACTTATGTAACAGAGAACCTAGGAAAAATACAGAGACCATTAATTTGGACCAGTTTTAAATTAAAATGATTTGTTTAGCCCTATTTAGACTAAAAATCAATTATTAGAGTGGCAAAACTATAACCAAAATGATTAATAAAAATCCAGTGGACTTACAACCACCAGAGCCCCACTACAAAAATACAGAGCACCTCAGCCCAACTTTTTAAGTAAGGAAAATAAAATACAAAGTGATAATAAGGCATTTTCCAAATAAATCATGAACAACCCCTATTAATGTGATAATGGGCAACCAAAAATTAGCTAAGTCCATGATGAGATAAACTACCAGAGAAAAATGCCAACCCATGAAAAAGAAGCAAACTCATACCACTTGCTAATGATTTAAGAGAAAGGCCACTTAATTCAAATAATGCATACCACCACTTCCCTTAAGCAAAAAGATGCCAAACTTCAGAATGATTGCTCTTGCACAAAATAATAACCAAGAAAAATATGAACTCTGTTGTTTGATGTTTTTCAAATATAGTGATAGTAGAAAGCACCTATTTGGCTAGAAACTTGAGAAAACCATAGTAAAATAACTAAAAGGTATTAATGGCTAGAAATCTGTATCAAGTCATGTTATAACACCTAAAAGCCAGCAAAAATAAGTTTTAGAGAATTGCCCACTGTTAAATAGTAGTTGTAGTTCAAAGCACCCCTTCTGCCCTAGAATTTAATAATTTTGTCCAGAGAAAATTATTCACTTTCTGATCCCCAAATTTTGAGGCAGAGAAACACACACCAGTACCAAGCCACTGTAATTTTTGCAGAATTTTTAGAATTTTGTAAAAGCAACTTGTAGTTCAAACCTACTCCAAAACATTAAAGAGAATAAAGGAAAAAGGAAAGAAGAAATAAACCCCACCTCAATAAGTCTAACTTGAGTACTTAATCAACTCTCACTAAGACTTAAAAGGAATTCAGTGGAACCCCCAAAGATAAACCTACTACTTACCCTAGCTAAGTTTAAACCAATTTACCAAGTATACCACCCATGGGTCTTACATAAGTAAAGTTAACATTGTTTAACTCAAGAAGTCATACACCTTTAAAGTTGTAATTTCTAAAAGCACATATCATATCATGCATATATCTTACGCATTGCATTCATTAGATTGTAATCTTGCCGACAGAGAGTACGTGCTCATCCCCGAGCAAGGACCTGTCCAAGAGGAGGACCAGGAGCAGGCTTCAGAGGCTGCTATTGAGGATCTCCCCGCAGCCCCAGCAATTGAAGGCAAGCCCCGGTTTTATGCATAACCTGTTAATTATGCTATTTTACTACACTTAATGCTTGTAGGATTGCAATGTGCACTTAAGTGTAGGAGTTGCTTGAAACCTCTAGTTGCATGAACTTAGGATTCCTTTTGAGATGAATACTAGTATGCTAGGTCGAGTAGCTGCTTGCTAATCAGGATCTCGGTAGAAGTCGAGTGATTTTTCTAGCACTCGCGCGAGGTCAGGAATTGATTGTATTTGTTGGAGACTTGTTCTCAAATGCTATGGGTTAAGAACAAGGCAACATAGAAAATGTTAATCGTTAAAGTCCTTCGTCCTTCGAAGCATTATTTCCCTTAGGATATAATGGTTTTCGGACGAAGGTTATGAAGGACGTACCTTCATAAATTCATTATACAGTGACGAAGGATGAAATGTAAGGAATATAAAAGACAACATAAACAATTATATATTATTATCAGGCATAAACAGAAATATCGTTGAATTACAAGTGTACCTTGAACTGGAAGGAGATGATAGTACAAGCGTGACGCAAAAAGCGAATGCCAAGTCAGCGTGAACAGTACGGGGGTACTGTTCACCTATTTATAGGCACGGGACACAACCCATACAAAATTACATTCATGCACTTTACACTTGATAATAATTCTATAGTATTCTGTCGAGGTCTAAATAGCCTTTTCATCTTTAAGTCGGTTTCACTTTTTGCTCCCACGCCGAAGCTTTCCTGCTCACACCTTCGGCGCTGTACCAACCTTCGTATTATTCTGGTCTACTGTGATGCCGACTTGAGTCCAAAGATACCTGTTCACACATTATACTCCAGAAATACTGTTAAATCCTGTTTTTGAGGACCTTCGGAAGCCGAAGGTCCCCAACAGTAGCCCCTCGCAATATTAATTTGTTTAAAATAATAAATTTAGATTGCAACATGGACGAAGGCTTTACGCCGAAGGTCCGAAAAAACACCTTCCCTTTGCTAGAATAGCAACATTCACTGACAAGCGGGGTCTTTCAATTTTCAACGCTCCTGGCGTATAAATACAGTCATATCGCAAACTCATTTGACACGCTCTCTGGCCAACTACTCCCGCTCACTCAATTTTTAGCTCTTGTGCACTAAGATTTGCTAAGCTTTTAATTTTGAAGCTTCGGCTTTGAAAATAGTTTTTTAGTGTCTCCGAAGATGTCTGAAGATAAGAAGACTGCTGCTGAGATGAAGCTGAGCCTCGACGAAGAGAAAAACTTGGGGTTTCTTATAGCGATGTCAAAGACCAATACAGAAAAAATCACCAAGGAGATCCTGGAAGGTTTGTCTGAAGATACTGGTGACAGTGATAGCTATGATGTGGACAGTGGTGGTGAAGACTCCGAAGATCGTCCCTGGCGACCAAGCCATTCAGTTTATGGTAAATCAACTATCAAAGAGAATCATCTTGTCAACATGAGAGGAAGGTATTTCCGGGATTTGTCCATTGTGAGGGCCGACGAAGGGGAAAAAACTTGCCCACACCCTGAAGAGAATGAAGTCGTAGTGTACCGAAGCTTTTTGAAAGCTGGACTGCGATTTCCCTTGAGCAGCTTCGTTGTAGAGGTGCTGAAAATATTCGAAGTCTATCTCCATCAGCTTACCCCGAGGCAGTTATAAGGCTGAATATCTTCGTGTGGGCCGTGAGAAGCCAAGGTCTGAAGCCTGATGCAAAAAGCTTCTGCAATATACACGAATTATCATACGAAACAAAACCTTGGGGTAAGGAACAGTATCACAATAATTTTGGCTGCTACAGTTTCGTTTCTCGGTCCGGGTCAAGCTGCCCCGTGCCAACCTTTCGGAAGAGATGGCCCGGCGACTGGATGACAGAATGGTTTTATGTGAAGAATGATCTGACAGTACGAGAAGATATCAAAGGTATAATTATGCGCCCTATTTGGCAAAGCTTCGGCCTTCGGAGGCCGAAGGTTGAAATGAATGAAGCTGCCGAAGAATGCCAGAGGGCCTTCGGCGTTATCTGTTCTTTTATTGGAACGAGAGACTTAGTACAAGAGCATATTGCCTTCAGGGTATGGCCGCTCGCGGAGAAATGGGAAATGCCACAAGAAACCATAAAAGAGGCCGACGAAGGTGGACTTATCAGGTTGAAGTACACTTTTAAATTTGGAGATAAATTCGTTGAGCCAGATGATGATTGGTTAAAAAGCATTGAAAATTTAAGTGATGAACTGCTTGGGGCTTATTCAAAAGCCGAAGACACTGCAATGTCAGCAGCCTTCGGAGGCCGAAAAAAGAAAAGGCTGAATCGGGTATTTGATGCAATCGGGTTTGTCTACCCTGACTATTGCTATCCCATTCGAAGGCAGAAGAGAAAAAACACAACCTCTGCAAAAGAAGAAGCTGCAACTACTCCTAGCGAGCCAGAACCAAAAAGAAAGAAGATAAAGGTCCTCACACATCGGCCGCGCTATATTGAACCAGCTTCGGTGCCTGAGTTCACCGGAGAAACCTCTTCGGCTACCGAAGCTGAAAAACCAACCGAGCCAACCTTGCTGCCAGAAGTCGCAGAAACGGCCGAAGTGCCAACAAAGATAGAATTGGAACAATCAAAGATTTTGTTATCAGAAACGAAAGAGAAGGCCGAAACGCCGTCCACAGAAAAAATGGAAGAAATAAAAGAAGCAACTGAGAGGTCAAAAACATCAGAAGTTTTGAGTCCTGCAGCAAATATTGAGACAGTAAAAAACCAAAAGGTGCCAGCAGTGACTCCGAAGAGGAAAAGAATGGTCAATGTGCTAGATGTTCTGGAGACAATTAAATCTTCAAGCACACCTCCGAAGGAGACTGTTGTCATCCCCGAAGAAAAAACTGAAGTCTCTGATACCAAAGCTCCAGAGCAAGAAACTGAAGCCGAAGCTGGGTCCTCAGAACCCATGAAAATAAAATCCCTGGAATTCGAGGAAGAAAAAATTACAGAGCCAACTTTTGTTGAAGAAATCAGTGCTGCTGCCCCCGAAGCATCCCCCAAAGTCCTTGATTATATTATTCGCCATGCTTCGGGAAAACAACTATCAGAAAAAGAAAAACAAGAGGCCCAACTTTACGCCTAAAAACTGAAGTATCCAAAGGGGGCATTAATATTCAATGGCAGTGGAGAAGAAGACTTTTTGTATTGTCTCCCTGACAGCAAAGAGATTTCTGTCTGTCGGGAGATGAGCAAGAGCTTCGGATTCCCAACACTGGAAGACGGGCTCTCAGTGCTATCGAAAAATGATTTGGCCGACAGCCTGGCATATAATAGCTTGAAGGTGCAACAAATGGGATCTTTGCATTTTTTGTTGAGACCAAAAAATTTTTTGTTTGTTTAAACCTATTGACACACACATATTTCTCTTTGTAGGGCCTGATACTTAGCAATGCCCTCAGGGCACAGAAAGATGCTGAAGACGAAGGGTGTACTATAGCCCTGAGCAACCTTCGTTCCGAAGTAATTGAACTGAGGAACGAAGGTCTCGAGAAAGATAAAATATTACGCTCATTGATAAATAAAATGAAGGAAGACGAAGCTGCTTTTAAAGGTCAAGCTGAAGCTCATAAACGCGAACTTGAAGATCTTCGGAAACAACTGGCCAGAGCCAAGGAAGAACGTATACTTGAAGAAACAAAGCGAGAACTCAGCGACCAATGGGCAGATCACTTAGAAGGAACTGTTGAAGAGCTTCGGTCGTCCAAGAAGAGATGCTATAACAAATCTATAGAATGTGTTAAGAAGTTAAAGGCTAGCTTCGCCAGGGTCGGCGCTTTCTCAAGTGAGGAAAACTTTACGAGAGGCAATCCCGAAGGTCCCATCGAATGGATCGACCACGAAGCTGAAGCCTTCGAAGAAATTTTAAATAGCCGTGGAGATATATGTGCCTTCTCGGGTGCCAGAGGAATTGCCACCATTTTAGAGAAAAAAGGCTGCGAACATGTAAAGATTCTAGCGCAACCGAAGGTGCTTTGTCCTTCGAAGATGCAAGGGATCCATCGGCCGAAGCTAGCATGGTTGGTGGAAAAATTTTCACCGATATCTGGGATAATGGTGGCCGAGAAATGACCCGAGAGATTATTCAAAGAAGCGAAAAGGGCATTCACGATGCTAGAGAAGTAGCTGAGGCTGCTGAGAAGAGCGCAGAGCCCGAAGGTCAATTAGGTATTATCTAATAGTTTTTATTGTGTTGTAATTTTAGGTTTTAAGATTCGTTTGCAATTTGTCATAGCAATGTAGCCGTATCCTGTTCTACTTCAGATTCTGCTAAAGCCCCTTCGGACCCTCAGCCGAAAGGAGACGACGAAATAAAAAAGATGGCTGAAGCTATTATGGACGAAGTCGTCAATCGGCTCCTAAACGAGGCTGCAGAAGTCGTTTTGAGAGAGGATTAAGTATTATTGTAAAAACTTCTGAAATGTAATATATTGTAACATTTTGTAACCCTGAATGTAATATACCTGTTTTTCTTGCTTAATTCTTTACGATGCATGAAACTTTACACGTACCGCTTTTGAGTCTTTGACGAAAAAACACCTTCCCTTCTTTTCATGCTTCGTGAAGAAGAATCTCTCAACAATATCCAGTGTTCTGATGAATAATATCCAGGCTTCGTGAAAATATTTTCCGAAGCTATACCTCCAAAGATCAATAATGTATCTCCTTGTGACATTATGATTTTTCCCTTTTTTCAAAACGTTCTTCTGTAGATTAATATTGTGTCCACCTCTTGTGCCATATGCAACATGATGTATGATGCTTATGCTATGCGAAATGATGCGATGATGTTATGTTATGTGAGTCGATGCTTATTCCGAAGATGCACACGCATCCCTGCAATAAAACACATAATCTTTTACAAGCCTCCCTTAGGAGCTTCTTCGCCTTTTACTTCAGCGGAATCAGCGTTTATTTTTCGCTGTAAGCCTCCCTTAGGAGCTTCTTCGCCTTTTACTTTCAGCGGTATTCGCGTTGACTTTTCGCGCTTCGCCTTTTACTTAGGCGGTATCAGCGTTGACTTTTCGCTGTATGCTCTGTATTCCCTTTGGAACGACTTTGGAGCAGAAAACTTACACTGCGCTCCTTCTGGAGCGGGTTTTTGTGACTTCGGCAAACTTACTCTGCGTTCCTTAGAACGACTTTTTGTTACTTCGAAGAATATTCGATAGTTCGAAGGTCCTCTTTGTTGTCACAAGTCTTTCAACAATTTAAGCCTGTGAAGAAAATATATTTTCCTTGTGGGAATCAACGAAACTATTTACATGAAACCTGAACAATGTCCTTTATTACAGAAAATAAAACTGAATGAAAAAGATTGCTATTAAGGTAGGATATTTGTCAATAGATGTGCTTTGACTCTGGCACAGTGCTGTTGACTGTGCGAGCTTCGGACTGCTCTCTGAAGTCCCTTTGGTGTGGAGCATATTGGCTCCCTTCTGGCTGCTGGCCTTGTTGCAGCGGTGGTGGAGGCGGAGGTTGTTGCCAGGAAGCCTGAGGTTGACTCGCCGAAGCAACAGAAACTGCAGGGTGATTGCCTACATACTCTGGGATGTAAGGCGAATGATACGAAGCAGTGTGCATGACCTGCTTCGGCTGAGCCTGTTGTGCTGCCGCTTCGGCTATTTCTTTTTGCTTCTGGATGGTAACATGGCACATCCTGGTGGTATGACCTTTGTTCTCACCACAGAATAAGCAAAAGATTCTTCTCAGTTGATCGCCAAATCTTCCTCTGAAGCCCCTGGCGCCTCTGCCTCTTGGAGCTGGTGGTCGGAAGGAGCCTTGCTGTTGCCCCGAAGCCTGTGAGGAACATTGTGGCCTTTGCTGTTGGCTCCCTCTATCATCATTTTGTGTAGAGTTATGAATTGATCTAACGTGCCTCGGGTAGAACCTCCCTCCGAAGCCCCTGGTCATTTCAGAAAACCTGAAAGCCTCCTCCCTTCTTTGGCGAAAATCATTATCGGCCCGAATGTACTCGTCCATCTTCTGGAGCAGCTTCTCCAAAGTTTGAGGGGGCTTCCTAGCGAAGTACTGAGCTGACGGCCCTGGCCGAAGCCCCTTGATCATGGCCTCAATGACAATTTCATTGGGCACCGTTGGTGCTTATGCCCTCAAACGCAAGAACCTTCGGACATACGCCTGAAGGTATTCTTCGTGATCCTGGGTGCACTGGAACAGAGCTTGAGCAGTGACCGGCTTCGTCTGAAACCCTTGGAAGCTAGTTAACAACAAGTCCTTCAGCTTCTGCCATGAAGTGATCGTTCCTGGTCGAAGGGAGGAATACCAGGTTTGCGCAACACTCCTTACAGCCATAACGAAAGATTTGGCCATGACTGCAGCATTGCCACCATACGAAGATACTGTTGCTTCGTAGCTCATCAAAAACTGCTTCGGGTCTGAGTGGCCATCGAATACGGGAAGCTGAGGCGGCTTGTAGGACGGAGGCCAAGGAGTAGCCTGCAGCTCAGCGGACAGAGGAGAAGCATCATCAAAAACAAAATTCCCATGATGGAAATTGTCATACCAGTCATCTTCGTTGGGAAAACCCTCCTGATGAAGGTCTTGGTGCTGAGGCCTTCGGTGTTGCTCATCCTGGGCAAGATGACGAACTTCTTCAGAGGCTTCGTCTATCTGCCTCTGCAGTTCAGCTAGCCTGGCCATCTTTTCTTTCTTCCTCTGTACTTGTTGATGAAGCATTTCCATATCTCTGATTTCTTGATCTATCTCGTCCTCTGGTGGTGTCGGGCTGACAGCCTTCCTTTTCTGGCTTCGGGCCTCCCGAAGGGAGACTGTCTCCTGATTGTGGTCCAGTGGTTGCAGAGCTGCAGCCCCAGTCGCTGAAGCTTTCTTCGGCGCCATAACGAAGGTTTATGATCGCCGAAGGTGTTCAAAAGACTCAAAGAGTGGAAGTGAGTTCACCGGAGGTGGGCGCCAATGTTGGAGACTTGTTCTCAAATGCTATGGGTTAAGAACAAGGCAACATAGAAAATGTTAATCGTTAAAGTCCTTCGTCCTTCGAAGCATTATTTCCCTTAGGATATAATGGTTTTTGGACGAAGGTTATGAAGGACGTACCTTCATAAATTCATTATACAGTGACGAAGGATGAAATGTAAGGAATATAAAAGACAACATAAACAATTATATATTATTATCAGGCATAAACAGAAATATCGTTGAATTACAAGTGTACCTTCAACTGGAAGGAGATGATAGTACAAGCGTGACGCAAAAAGCGAATGCCAAGTCAGCGTGAACAGTACGGGGGTACTGTTCACCTATTTATAGGCACGGGACACAACCCATACAAAATTACATTCATGCCCTTTACACTTGATAATAATTCTATAGTATTCTGTCGAGGTCTAAATAGCCTTTTCATCTTTAAGTCGGTTTCACTTTTTGCTGCCACGCCGAAGCTTTCCTGCTCACACCTTCGGCGCTGTACCAACCTTTGTATTATTCTGGTCTACTGTGATGCCGACTTGAGTCCAAAGATACCTGTTCACACATTATACTCCAGAAATACTGTTAAATCCTGTTTTTGAGGACCTTCGGAAGCCGAAGGTCCCCAACAGTATTCATCCTGATAATGGGATATATGTTAGTCTATGGACTTGGATCCAGGGAGGATGCCTTGTCAATGAGACGGAAAATGAATTAAGGATTAATGTGTGGATACCTGAGTCAAGCTTTTGAACGTACTAAGCACATGCCGGGAAAAATGGTAACCGGTAAACCTAGTACCTGAGTGAAGCCGGGCGTGGACTTTATCCCTCATGCCACCTGAGACTGGGTCTCCCATGCTAGCTATGGTGGGTACAAGTGCGGTCACTGCACGGCGGCAGCCGGGGTCAGTGGAGCATTGTATGCCAAGGCGGTGAGGCCTGGACGCGAACGGGGAATCGATGGGGACGGTTGTCATGTGTGGGGTTGGAGTACCCTGACATGCCGTGTGTTTAGGTTTACCTTGCAAGGTTAAAACTCGATTCGAATCGTCTGCTTCTCGCAGCTAATGAGACTGCTTGATTCCTTGTACTGCATCGAGTAAGAAGTGAAATGTGGTTACATGAGATAATTTGTTGATTGAACTAATTGGTTGTTACCATGTATGCTTAGAAGGAGCAAACCTAGCTAAGTTAATGATGATAAAACTTGAAAAGCTAAAAATTGATTTTAGAAACAGCTAGTGCTTTTGGCAAACCAAACCCCTCAGCCAAACAGCTGCATAGTCTAGAGGTAGAGGAGTAGACTCCTCACACCGGTTAAGTCTAGCTGAGTATTAGTATACTCAGCCTTGCTTGTGGCACCATTTTTGCAGATACCATTCAGGAAATGGTTGATGGTGTGACTTGGCCTACCACCCTGCCACCGGGTTGGACGGTCGAGTGGGATGTTGCTCCGGCAGGAGAGGAGCATGAGGAGTAGTGGGCTAGGCCTTGCCCATTTCCTCATTACCGACGACATCGATTATCCGCTGCACTTCATTTTGTGAACTTTATTTGCTACTCAAAAACTCCGATTTATGTAATAACTCCGCACTCAAATTGAGGTTTCCTGTTTTATTGTATTTCTTCTGTGACTCACCTTCGAGTGAGATTGTGGAATTTGATCCTGGTTAAGTGGCTCTATCAGACTAGATCTGAAGGACTGACAAGTTATTCTGATTTAAGTGTGTTACGGCCCCTGAGGCGTGACTTAGGCACTTAAGCTGGAATAATTCGGGTGGTTCTGCCACAGCTGGTATCGGAGCAAATTCCACCACAGAGAAGGACAATAAACCATGAATACCAATTTTCAAAATCTAAAACTTGCCTAGAAACTACTACAGATCGTCAGGACTAGACCGCTAGACCTAGGACGAAAGGCCTTAGGCATAGAGGGAGAAATAGGTGGCTAATTAATTAGGCCCCGTAGGCCAATACTTATATTTTAAGGATGCCCTAAAAAGGCACCCTATTTTCTCTTTGAGAGGCAACGTTTCTTCCAGCATGCATGCATTATAAAACATAAAGAGGAATTAAAATTTTGAGCTAACCCCCCTTTCTTAAAGACCATCCGGGCTCTCTTTTTCTTTTTCCTTCCACCATAATCTTTACCTTTGATTCCCTTCCGCAGATGAATTCACCCACCCCCGCCAGTGGAGGAGACTCTCGTTTCAGTTCTGACTTCCATTCTCGCGATGCCTTTCCTTCCATCTTGTGGGAAGTGCTTAACTCCGCCGGTTACCCTACGCCCCCTTTGTACACGGTGCAGTTGTATGAGGAGCATCGGGTACCTCGTTGTCGGGTCTGGCTGACTTTGGAGGCTCATCCCCTTCAGCCGGGTTGGCGTTCTCTTGACTCTGAGACGATTGGACTCAGGACGGACGACACCGTTGAGGCAGCAGCCATGAAGACTCTGACGACTTTCTGTGGCTACGATCCCTTGGAGATGGTGATGCACCCCTTGGGACTCTTCCCTGCTGAGAAGAAGGATGATCCCATGTGGTGTAACCGCGTGAGCCATGTGAAGGATGTGTGGGCGATGTATCCTGACTTGGTTGGGAGGGTCACTGTTCAGTGCATGAGTGCGCTGTACCGCCTTCAGGCCCTTCAGAGCGATGCTATGGCACTCCTTGCTAATACCGCTCAGACTGCCAAGCTCACTCTCGACAGTCGGGAAGATTTTGTGGTCGACCTATCCACAGAGTTGGTGGAGAAGGATCTGCAGGTGGAAAGGCTGAACCAGCGCATTGCCACCCTGGAGCAGCAGGTGGAGATCCGAGACAACACTATCGATGTCTTGGAGAACCAGCTTCACGATGTGCAGAGGGAACTCGAAGAAGCAAATGACCACTTGGACATGCACCACCTGGAGATGGAGGCCAATGAAGCTGGAAGCGAGGGAGAAGAGGCTCCCGAGGAGCTAGGACCAGCCCCCGGTGCCAATGGGACTACCTCCGCGATGCCTCCTTCACCCGTATCCAGTGTCGCTTCCACCGCTCAGGGTTAAGCAGTCGCTTTGACACTTTTAGGCGGATAGAAACCTATGCGAGCTTAGAAATATCACATTTTGGACTAGGCTTATGGGTACTTTCTCCTGATTGATGTAACCCTGTAAACTTTTGAAATCTGTGGGATCTTTTGTCACCATGTTATCTTCATTTCGAACCTAATATTATGATTATTGTATTTTTCCTTCCATATGAGATGATATCATGCATCGCAAAGAAATATATTACAGTAATTTACATGTCTGATTAATTGTTCCATACATCAAATATTACAAAGTATTATTACAATAAAGTCTAATCTTCCCTAAGAATTTTTTCCGTGGCTTCGTTCAATAGCTTGTCAACGACTTCGTCAATAGTGGAGTTAGCAATGCTCATTACATCTAGTGTTGCCTTCATGTCCGGATCAGCCAGGGGGTTGTATGGCTCCGGCAGCAGTGACAGTTCAGCTGTAGTAGGTAAACTATTAGTTCGAAGCCACAAAGTAAGTACCAAAGCTAAAATTCAAAAACAATACCTATGCGCCTTTCTCGTTCAGCAGCTTCTTCAGCTTGCCTAGCTTCTTCTCGGGCATCATGGGTGTCTTTTTCATTCTTCTTTATAATTTCGTTGGCCAATTCTCGACCACCGTTCGCCTAGACATTATAATAAAATTTTCTGCCCACCAAAGTCGCTTCGGCTGAAGGGTCTTTTGTGTCGTCTATGGAGAAGGTGACCTCGGCCTGGGTTGTAGCTTTGACATGATCGCATCCAGCCTTCTCCAGAATAGCCGCAATTCCCCGAGCGCCGGAGAAAGCACAAATATCCCCACGATCGCTCAGGATTTCTTCGAAAGCTTCGGCTTCCCCGCTTATCCACTCAATGACGCCCTCGGGGTCGCCTCGGATAAAATTCTCTTCAGAAGAATAAGCACCCACTTTGGAAAAGCTAGTTTTTAATTTCTTCACGCAATCCAAGGATTTTTCAAAACATCTTTCCTTGGATTCATGAAGCTCCTCAATATTTTTCTCTAGCTTTGTTTTCCACCATTCACTAATTTCTTGGCTAGCCTTTGCAACTGCACAATTTTCATTGGCTTTGGCAAGTTTTTTACGAAGATCTTCAACTTCGGCTTTATAAGCTTCGGATTGAGTATTAAATTTTGCTTCATCTTCTTTTGCTTTATCCACTAATGAAAGTAGAATTTTTTATTTTTCCATGGCTTCGTTTCTCAGCCCGATGACCTCTGATCAAAGGTTGCTGAGAGCTATAGTGCTGCTCTCGTCTTCGGTGTTCTTTTGTGCCCTTAGGGCGTTGCTAAGGATTAAGCCTTACAAAAACGAATAAAGGATTAGCGTGAGAATAAAAGACTCCATTTCCAAGTCCATAAACTTTAAAGTTCACTTCTGTACCTTCAGACTGTAGTATGCGAGGCTGTCTGCGAGGTCAGCCTTCGTCATGGCGCAGAGGCCAGCTTCGAGCTTTGGGAATCCCATACTTTTGGCCATCTCCCGGCAGACGGATAACTCTTTGTTGTCCGGGAGGCAGTACAGGAAATCATCTTCGTCTGTACCGTAAAACACTTAGGCCCCCTTCGGGTACTTCAGTTCCCGGGCATAGTGTTTGGCTTCAAAAGCTTCTTCTTCATATAATCTTTTTCCCGAAGCATGTCGAATGATATAATCAAGACTTTCGGACGGTGCTTCGAGAGCAGGGGATTTGGCTTCTTTGGCCATACTTTTCTCCGGAGCTACGCCAGTATCTGGAGATTCTTCTACGGCCCTCTGCTCGGTTGTGGCGAGCTTCGTTTCAACGGGCACTGAGGGCCCAGCTTCGGTTTTCGTATGTGCTGTAGCAGCTTCCGCAATCTTCTTCACAGGAGCAGGAGTCAGTGCTCTTGTTGTTTCCACAACAGCGTCTAGCATGCTTGCCATTCTTCTCCTCTTGGGAGTTGTGGTGGGAGCCCTTATAACCTTCGGCAGTTTTGCCTCTGCCGGAGGACTCAGAATTTTTGGCAGCATCACTGTTTTTTCCAGCTTTGGCTCTCTGGCCGCATCATCTTTGGCTTCGGCTGACCCGACTATAGGCACCTTCGGCACTACAATCGATCCCTCAGCGCTCCGAGCGATGGGAGCAGCTTGTTTCGCTTCGGCAGCGGAGGAGGTCCCTTCACCAAATTCAGGGACTGCGGCCGTTTCAATATATCGTGGTCGGTGGGTCAAAACCTTTATTTTCTTGACCTTCGGCACAATAGTGGTGGCCGAAGCGGAAGTTTTTCTCTTTTTTCCTTACCTTCGCAAGGGGTAGCAGTAATCAGGGTATATGAAGTCAATTGCATCAAAAACCCTGTTCAATCTTTTCTTGCCCCGACCCCCAAAGGCTGAGGATAAAGCATCATCTTCGGCTCTGGTATATGCCCCAAGCAACTCGTCGCTAGTAGCCTCAATGCATTTCAACCAGTCGTCATTCGGTTCGTCGAACCTTTCTCTGAATCTGGAGGTATATTTCAATCGAACTAATCCACCTTCGCAGGACCCAGCAACAGTCTCCTTCGGCATATCCCAACTATCAACTAGTGGCCACATTCTGTAGGCTATGTGCTCTTGAAGTATATCTCTTGTGCCAATAAAAGCACAGACATTGCTGAAAGCCTTCTGACACGCTTCGACATCATTTTCAATTGTTACAATCGGCCTTCGAAGGCCGAAGCGAGACCAGATGGGACGTTGGATAATCTCCTTAACGTCCTGTCTCTCAATCAGATCATTCTTGACATAAAACCATTCCTCCATCCAGGCCCCAGGCCATCTTTTCCGGTATGTTGGAACCTGGTAGCTTGCATTAGAGCGAGCAATGAATCCGTAACAACCGAAGTTGTTGTGATACTACTCTTTGCCGGTGGCCTTCGTCTCGTACAACAGTTCATGCATACTGCAAAAACACTTCGCGCTCGGTTCCAGCCCTTGGCTTCTTACAGCCCAAACAAACAAGCCCATTCTAATTATAGCTTCGGGACTAAGTTGATGAAGAAAGATCTGAAATATCTTTAGCACTTCAACCAAAAATCTGCTTAATGGGAACCAAAGACCTGCCTTCAAAAAGCTTTTGTAAACAACCACCTCATTTTCTTCAGGAGTAGGGGCGGTGCTGTCTCCTCCAACCCTCACAATAGACATGTCACGAAAGTGTCTTCCTCTCATGGCGTCAACATGACTTTGCTTAATAGTCGACTTTCCGAAGATGGTATGGCTTGGTCGCTAGGGCCGGTCTTCAGAATCTTCATCCCAACTTTCCACATCATAGTCATCGCTATCGTCGGAATCCTCAAACAAATCCACCATTATTTCTTTTGTGATCTTTTCTGTATTTGTCTTTGCCATAGATTCATAAAACCCAGCAAGAAAAGGATCCGCAACTTTCTTCTCCTCATACAGCTTCTCCTCCTTGGATATCTTCATCTCTCCAGACATCTTCTTCTCTTCAGACATGGAACAAGCACTTGACTTTTAGACGAAGCTCCAAAATCAGGCGAGAGCTGATAAGCAAGAGTTAAAAATTTGAAAAAAAAAACAGCGCAAGCAGCAAAAATGGCATAGCAAATGTCGCTGCTGTGGGGATCTATTTATACGCCTAGTGCATTGCAACTTGGCGGGCCCCATTTGTCATTGACTTTCGCTATTCTAGCGAAGGAAAGGTGTTTTTTCGGCCCTTCAGCTTAAGGACTTCGTTCACATCGCAGTCTGAATTCGTTGTTACAAGAACAAATTAATACTGCGAGGGGCTACTGTTGGGGGCCTTCATCTTCCAAAGGTCCTCAAAAACACGACTAACATGTTTTCCAAGTATAATATATTGTCACAGGAACCTTCACCCTTGAGATGAAGGTGTGCACAGTATGAAAGTCGCGGTCTGGGAGAAGGATGAACCAGTTCCGAAGCTATGGATGGAGAAGCTTCGGCTTAGCAATGGAAAATGAAACCGACCTAAAGGGGAAAAGGTTGTCTAGTCCTCGATAGATTACCCCTTAGTCAATAGTAAATGTCAAGGGCATGGATGTAATTTTACACAGGCTGCGTCCTGTGCCTATAAATAGATGAACAGTAACACCGTACTGTTGACGTTGAATGGTAATCACTTGCACGTCGCTCTTGGACTATCACCTTCTATCAAGCCAAAGGTACAAATGTAATTAATATCATTAATGCTTGTTCATGATTATATAATGAGAACACAAATAATTTGATGATTTAATGTGATTATTCATGTTCTTTTCTATGTTTCATATGTCTCTGCTTTCATTATTACTTACTGAAATGATGAAGGTATGCCCTTCACAACCTTCGTCTGAAGATCTTTATATCTCAAGAGAGATAATGCCTCAAATGACGAAAGTCTTTATCCATGTACATTTGTGTTGCCTTGTTCTTAACTCATAGCATTTGAGAACAAGTCCCCAACATGAGGCCGTTGCACGGCGGCAGCCGCGGACAATTGGAGCATTGTACGCCATGGCCGTGAGCCCTGTTTTGTTGCTAGGGAAACGATGGGGACGGTTGACGTGTGTGGGAACGGAGTGCCCCTACATGTCGTGTGTTTAGGTTTACCTTGCAAGGTTTAAAAACTCGGTTCGAATCGTCTGCTTATTGCAGCTAATGAGACTACTTGACCTCTTGTACTGCATTGAGTAAAAAAGTGAAACGAGGTGTTACTTGAGATAACATGTTGATTGTACTAAATGATTGTTATCATGTATGCTTAGAAAGGAGCAAACCTAGCTAAATTAATTATGCTAGAATTGGAAAAGCTAAAATTGATTTTAGACTCAGCTAGTGCTTTTGGCAAACCAAACCCCTCAGCCAAACAACTGCATGGTCTAGAGGTAGAGGAGTAGACTCCTCACACCAGGTAAGTCTAGCAGAGTATTAGTATACTCAGCCTTGCTTGTGGCACAATTTTTGCAGGTACGCTACAGGACATGGTTGATGGTGTGACATGGCCTTCCACCCTGCCACTGGGTTGGACGGTTGAGTGGGATGCTGCTCCGGCAGGAGAGGATTAGGAGGAGTTGTGGGCTAGGCCTTGCCCTATTTCTCAGTATTCGACGTTATCAATTATCCGTTGCACTTCAATTATGAACTTGTTTTCTGTTGTTAAAACTCCGATTATTGTAATAACACTAGTACCTCAACTTATGGTTACATGTTTATTGTATTCTCTCTATGACTCACCTTCGAGTGAGCTAGTGGTATTCAATCACTGGGAAGTGGCTTTATCAGACTAGATCTGAGGGACTGACGGGTTATTCCAATTTAAGTGTGTTGCTGCCCCTAAAGCGTAACTTGGGCACTTAAGCAGGAATAATTTGGGTGGTTCCTCCACAGCTGGTATTGGAGCGAATACCACCACAGAGAAATCAATAAGTCAGCTATACCAACCTTTCTAAAAAATAAAAACTGCTTAGAAACCAGTGTTGGAATCGTTAGGACTAGAACGCTAGACCTAGGACGAAAGGCCTTAGGAATAGTGGGAAAATAGGTGGCTAATTAAGTAGGCCATATAGGCCAATCTTAAAAGTGTAAGGATGCCTCAAAAGCACCTTTCAGATCAGTGAGGAGACGTTCTATCCAGCATGCACGCATTATAAAACATGAAAGGATTAGAAATTAAAATAAAAATGCATCTAAGTGTGAATGTAGCAAATAGGGATAATAATAAATAACATAAGAAGTAGAATCTAATCTAACCCACCTCCTTTTAACAACCCGGGCACATGTATTCCTTTCCACTACGATAACGTTTACATCTAACCCTATTTCACAGATGACTTCACCCACCCCATCAGTGGAGGAGACACTCGTTTCAGTTCCGACTACCTTTCCCACGAGGGTTTCCCTTCCATCTTGTGGGAGGTGCTCAGCTCCGCCGGTTACCCTACACCCCCTCTGTACATGGTGCAGTTGTACGAGGAGCATCGGGTGCCCCATTGTCGAGTCTGGCTGACTCTGGAGGCTCACCCTCTATAGCCGGGTTGGCGTTCCCTAGACTCCGAGACTATTGGATTCAGGGTGGATGACACCACCGAGGATGCAGCTATGAAGACCCTGATGACTTTCTGCGGATACCATCCCTTGGAAATGGTAATGCACCCACTGGGACTCTTCCCCACTGAGAAGATGGATGACCCCATGTGGTGCAACCGAGTGAGCCACGTGAAGGACATGTGGGCCATGCATCCCGACCAAGTTGGTAGGATCACTGTTCAGTGTATGAGCGCACTGTACCGCCTATAGGCCCTGCAGAGCGACGCCATGACACACCTCACTAACCTTGCTCAGACCACTAACCTCACCCTCGACAGTCAAGAGGACTTCGTGGTTGACTTGTCTTCAGAATTGGTGGAAAAAGACCTACAAGTGGAACAGCTAAGCCAGCGCATCACGACCTTAGAGCAGCAGGTAGAGATCCGGGATAACACTATCGATATCCTGGAAATCCAGCTCCATGATGTGCAAGAGGAGCTTGAGGAAGCCAATGACCACCTAGAGATGCACCACCAGGACATGGTGGCAAACGAGGCAGGAAGCGAGGCAGAGGAGGCTCTCGAGGAATTAGAATCAGCCCCTGGTCCGAATGCGACTCCCTCCGGAATGCTCCCTTCACCCACATCCAGTGTTGCGTCTACCACCCAGGGTTGATGGGTTAGTTTGACATATTATGAGGATAGGCACCCATGCATGCTTAGTTTGGCATCAGATTTTGGACTAGGCTTATGGGTAAATTCCCCTAAAATGTTGTAACCCAGGGAAAACTTTTATGAGCAAGGAGATGAATGCAATCATGTTATCCTCATTCGATTCAATATTATGTTATGACCTTTCCTCCGTATGATATAAAGAATATTGTTCAGAATCATGGATCAAGATAACAATGGCGACAATTTCTGTTTTCAGATGGCAGCTAGGCAGTGTCGCGGGCAGAAAGAGCATGTTCCCCGCCACCTCCTCCAGCTCCCACGATGCAGGAGCTGATTGCTCAGCAGAATGAGATTCTGCGGCAGCTATTGCAGCGCCAGCTCCACCCTCAGCATTATGGTGGAGGCCAGCCGCAGCGTCCTCCGGCCGCGACATCCTATCAAGAGTTCCTGAGCACACAACCGCCCCTGTTCACCAAGGCCGAGGATCCGCTGGTCACCGATGTGTGGCTAAGAGTTGTGGAGTTCAAGTTCCCCCTCCTCACGGGAGCTTGCCCTGAGGACACGAAGACCCGTTTCGCCGCACAACAGCTTCGTGGACCTGCTCGGACATGGTGGGACCATTTCCGCGCCATGTTACCTGCTGACCACGAGGTGACATGGGAGGAATTTAAGATGGCTTTCAGGGGACACCACATTCCAGCAGGGATTCTTGATCGCAAGCTGAATATGTTTCTGGCATTAACTCAGGGAATCCGCACTGTGTTGCAATATGCCCATACCTTCAACGACCTGTGCCAGTATTTGGGCTATCATGCAGATTCTGATGAGAAGAACAGAGACCGTTTCCGCAGAGGTCTCAACACCAAGTTGCGTGAGCGCCTCAACACTTTTCGGGCTGTCAGATTCAATGAATTCATGAACCTGGCCATATCACAGGAAGACTATATTGTAGCTCACCGGGCATAGAAGAAGCGGAGGGCACCAATGTCAGGACCCTCAGCTCCACCCCAAAGGTTCTGGATTGTCTCCAATAGTCAGAGTAGAGGATTTTAGCAGCAGGCAGGAAGATGGGTTATTAGGCTGCCTCAGCAGCAGCAAGCACCCAACCATTTTCCAGCTCCCGCGCCAAGGAACAATCAACCTCCACAGCAGCAGCAGTTCCGCCAAGGGAATGGAAACAAATTCTTCACATGTGGCAATGTGGGCCATTATGCCAAGAATTGCCCAAGGAATCAGCCGAGGCAGATGCCAGCACCAAACCAAGATAGAGGAAGAAAGCAGAAGGTGCAAGTCAGACAAGGGAAGCTCAATTTCACTAATCTGGAGGAGCTACTTGAAGGAGCACCCATCATGACTGGTACATTTTCAGTTTTTAGTCAACCTGCATTAATTCTGTTTAATTATGGTGCATCGCATAGCTTCATTAGCCAGAAATTCAGCGTTAAATGCCAACTGCCTTTCTATCATACCCAAGGGTCTTTCATGATAGCAACGCCTGGGGGAAAAATTGCAACAAACCAATTAAATTGAAGTGTGCCTATTCAGCTGAGAAGCAACATTGTCAAAACCACCCTCCTTATTCTGAGGATGGATAATGTGGATATTATTTTGGGAGCCAACTAGATCACCCGGCACCAAGTGGTGCTAGATGTCGCCAACCGCATCGTTGAAATCCATTCCCCAATCTGTGGAAATTTCACCTTATTTTTGCCCAGCCAAGAAACCATTTGGTCATGTGCTTTTGCTATGATAGAGTTACCCTTGAAGAAAATTCCAGTGGTCTATGAGTATGCAGAAGTTTTTCCTAATGAGTTGCCAGGAATGCCGCTAGATCGGGATATTGAATTTGCTATCGAGTTGCAACCGGGAACAACACCTATTTCCAAGAGGCCCTACCGGATGCCACCCGCAGAATTGGCAGAATTGAAGAAATAGCTGCAAGAGTTGTTGGACAAGGGTTTCATCCGCCCAAGTACTTCACCTTGGGAATGTCCAGCCTTGTTCGTGAAGAAGGAAGAGAGCTTGAGATTATGCATAGATTACCGCCCACTCAATGCGGTGACTATCAAAAACAAGTATCCTTTGCCTTGTATTGATGTTCTTTTCGACCAATTGGTCGGAGCTAAAGTGTTTTCCAAAATAGACCTTCGCTCCGGCTATCATCAGATCAAGATACGAGCAAGTGATATACCGAAGACTGCCTTCTCAACCAGATATGGGCTATATGAGTACTTGGTGATGTCGTTTGGGTTGACAAATGCGCCAGCATACTTCATGTATCTGATGAATTCAGTCTTCATGCCCGAATTGGACAAATTCGTTGTGGTCTTCATCGATGATATTCTTGTGTACTCGAAGAATGAAGCAGAGCACGCCAAACACTTGCACACGATACTCCAACGTCTGAGAGAGCACCGCCTTTATGCCAAATTGTCCAAGTGTGATTTTTGGCTGAAGGAAACCAAATTCCTGGATCACACTACCTCTGAGGGAGGAATAGTTGTTGATCCAGATAAAGTGCAAGAGGTGATGAATTGGAAGCCACCACCAACTGTTCGTCAGATTTGAAGTTCTCTGGGACTGACTGGGTTGTGTTTTGATGCAAGACATCCGCGTCATTGCCTACGCGTCAAGAGCACTCAGACCTCATGAGCAAAATTATCCTACCCATGACTTAGAATTGGCAGCCATGGTTCATGCATTAAAAATGTGGAGGCACTACTTGATGGGAACCCACTGCAACATCTATATAGATCATAAGAGCCTCAAGTACATCTTTACTCAAGATGATCTCAACATGAGGCAAAGAAGATGGCTAGAATTGATCAAGGACTACGACTTGGAAGTACACTACCACCTGGGGAAAGCTAACGTGGTAGCTGATGCCTTAAGTTAGAAGTCACAATGCAATTGTATGATGATGGATTCTAGCATCAATACCCCGTGTGACGAGTTGAGTAACATAAGGATCGAAGTAATTCCTTCTGGTACCTTGTCTCACATCTCCGTCGAGCCAACCTTGTCAGACCAGATTATTATGGCCCAACTCAGTGACAAGGAGTGCAAATAATCAAGGAGAATCTTCATCAGAAAGCGAAAAAGTATAAGTGTTTTCGCCAAGACAGCAAGGGGATATTGTGGTTTGAAGATAGATTGGTGGTTCCTAAAAATAGAGACCTCAAGAAGAAAATCTTAGATGAGGCTCATCTCTCCAAATTCTCCATGCACCCGGGAAGCACCAAGATGTACCATGATCTGAAGCCCCTATATTGGTGGACCAGAATGAAGAGGGAAATAGCTCAATATGTATCGGAATGTGACACATGTCAGAGGATAAAGGCAAGCCACTTCAAATTAGCTGGTGCCTTGCAACCCTTATCGATACCATCATGGAAATGGGATGACATCAGCATGGATTTCATTATGGGTCTGCCCAACACCTCTCGACATCATGATTCAATCTAGGTCGTTGTGGACCGATTAACAAAAGTGGCACATTTCCTTCCAGTGCACACCACCGATAAGGCCCAGAAGTATGCAGAATTGTATATTGATCGAATCGTGTGTTTACACAGGTTACCCAAGACAATTGTCTCTAACCGAGGAGCCCAATTCGTTGCCAGATTTTGGGAGTAATTGCAAGAGTCTTTGGGAACTAAGCTAATAAGAAGTTCAGCTTACCACCCTCAGATAGATGGTCAGACCAAAAGGGTAAATTAAATTCTTGAAGATATGCTAAGGGCTTGTGCGATTGATTATGGTAAGAACTGGGATAAGTACCTCTCTTTGGCAGAGTTTGCTTATAACAACAGTTATCAATCCAGCCTGAAGATGGCACCCTTTGAAGCCCTATATGGAAGCAGGTGTTGAACACCCCTCAACTGGTCTCAGCCTGGAGAACGAGAAATCTTTGGACCTGACCTAGTGACAGAAGCCGAAAGGAGAGTCAGAGTGATCAGGAGGAACCTAGAAGCTGCTCAGGCCAGGCAGAAGAGCTACCATGACAAAAGAAGGAAACCCCTCCAGTTTGAAGTGGGAGATTCCGTATATCTAAAAGTATCACCCACAAAAGGAGTGCAAAGGTTTGGGATCAAAGGCAAGTTAGCTCCTCGCTATATTGGACCTTATGAAATCGTGGAAGCATGTGGACCCGTGGCATACAAATTGAAGCTACCTTCAAAAATGTCCGCCATCAATAATGTGTTCCATGTATCCCAATTAAAGAAATGTGTTCGTTTGCCAGCCGAGGTCATAGCAGAACCAGAAGTGGAGATAGAGCCAGATCTCTCATACCAAGAGTACTCTTCCAAGGTTCTAGATTGCAAGGAAAGATCAACTCGTGCGAAGTCGATCAAAATGTATAAGATCCAATGGAGGAACCATTCAGAGGAAGAAGCTACCTGGGAGACTAAGGAATTTCTACGATCGAACTACCTCGATTGTCTACCTAAGGGAATCGGTAACCATGCCCCAACCCTCCCCCTCCCCTTCGAATCCAAATATAAGAAAGATGGTCTTAACATAAACTGAGTAAGCTTTCAAACAAAATCAAGAAGGACTTCCTTCTAAAATTGCAAAGAGGATGACATTCGAAGAGCAGTTTACTAAAGAACCTTACTACACAAACCAACACCAAGAGATCAAGCTGTAAAATTTCTCTTCACCCCGGAGGACTCCGACCTGAATCTCGAGACGAGATTCCTTTAAGGGGGAAAAGCTGTAACACCCCAGTGTTACCTAGGGTTCTTCTCAGTACCCCACTGAGGACCATTATCACATGTAATCAAAATTGAGCAAAAGACCCCAACACTTGAGGAATAAAGATTTGAGTAAGTCCTTTCATCTTAAGAATCATATATTAACCATATCATGCATCCCAAGGTAAGAAGAATGCACAAAACTTAAAATGACCCTAAATGAGCCATTTAAGCACAAAAGGGAAAATTTGTGAAAAATCATGAAAAACACAAAATCATGATGAGGACCAAAAAACAAAGTTATAATATACTAAATAGGCTACAAAGTATTGTAAGAAATCTCTACTACTTATTAAGTAAGCAATAGTAGTCTGCCTCTGACATGTTCTGCCATGAGTGTGTTCTGTCGTTCTACCATCGCTGACCCCACCCCTACATGCCTGCGAAAATCTTTTAAATTCCCACCCAAATTCCCGCCCAGTCGTCTTCTCCCTGTCCGGCAAAAGTAACACACAACCGTGAGGGTTGAACATGGCCATTTCAGCCACCAAACACAATATAGTTCAACAACAAAGTTTTTACTCATAAAACTGAGCTAACGCTTATAAGCCGCTCTATGCCTCCTTTACTAGCCGGTACAGTATTAAGTTTTTTGCAACACAATGCAACAACACAGCAGTGCAAGCGTCTTGGGCTAAATTTTTAGTGCAGCCCATATACTCCAGCTAGGTTTGGGGCGGCCCATATACTCCAGCGACGATAGCAGTCAACCTCCGTATCCGCGACGCCCTGCCCAACCGCTCAGTCAGCTCCACTCCCATGGCATCCCTCACCACGGCCTCCACTTCTCCGCCTTCTCCGAGTCAGTTCCCCTCCGCACCAACAACCCCCGCCGCGCCCACCCCAACGCCGATAGTCCTCGCCCCTCCCCTCCCCATTGCGCCCACCCATGCCCCCTTCACGCCCGCGCCTCCCCTTAACCACCGCGCCGAGATCGCCGCCGATCTGAGATGCTATCGTGCACACCTCCGATTTCGACCGAGATCGTCGTCGGTTCGACATGCTGCCGTGCATGCCGTCGATTTGGCATGCCGGTGATGGTGGCCAACCCCAAGATCTGTGTGGTCAAGGCCGTTGATGCCTTTGTGGAGTTGGCAGAGGCGAGCAAGTACACGATGGAGGCCATGCCATCGTCCAAGGGGCCTGGTGTCGGAGACACTACCATGGTTCCTAGGCACGTACTGGGGCGCCGTGAGCATGACCTTCTATGCCGACATCGTCGAGCCCGCCGATGCCTACCTCTTCTCGTAGCACTCGCCCAGAAGGGCATGGGCGGGGGAGTTCTCGGGAGTCAAGGCCCGGCCTGTAGCCTTTCCTCGCGCATGGTCTTTCCCCTCCCCTACACCCCTCACTGTGGAATCCGTGTGCTCGCCCTCGTAAGTGCCCCCCACGCCTCGTCAATGTCGTTTTAACCCGCTCCGCGCCCGGTGATTGTAGCTGTGGTGCTCCAACTGATTCTCCTGTGTCGTGCCCATGGTGCAGCCTGGCAGAGGCGGTGGCGACGGGGAGCAACCACTGTCGAGGATCGCCATGGAGAGGGTCGTCGATGATGCGGCACATCAAGGTCCCATCCCTCTCCCTCTCTCACGCATCTAGATAGTGTTTCCTGTAGAAATTTTCCTCGGCACTGATTTCACTTTTTAGTATTCTGGTTTATAACATACATTTTTCAATAACTATCTCTTCTTGCAGCACTGGTTGCACTGTACCTTTACCCTTTCTTGAACACTGTCTACAAAACAAGAGAGTATGAGTTCTTGAGGCTTACCAGCCTGGGTGTGATTGGTGCTCCTGTGAAGGTAAGAAATTTAAGACAACTAAGAAGGGCTATGGATTTCTATTGGAGTGTCGGGAGGTGTGTAGGTTATCAATTTGGAATTTTGGATACATATTCCAATCTTGCTGATTAAATAATCTAATTGAGATTTTAAATCCTATGCATCCCTATGTAAACATCAATAGCTGTTTGAAGATGTGACAGTGATGTATTTTGCTGAAGGCTTGAAATTCATTTGTTTTTCTTTTATAGCAGATATATTTTTAAAAATAAAGCTCAACCTTTTTCCTGGGAATATATGCAGTTTGATGATCATGAAGTCAGTTGCGTTCTTGCTGAGTTCTGAAATGATTCTTTTGTTTATGCGTGCTATTAATATGAGCAATGAGCTTTCGAAATTGTATTTACCAACCTACCCGACCATTACTGAAAACACAATTAATCTTTTATGTTTGCTCTATGCTGACTACTCAATTAGTGCGCTCCTTTCTTGTTCTATTCTCCATATATCGTGATTGCTATTTGAGATATCAAGCTATTTCAGTGATCAGAACTGCAGACGATCAAGTGGTGAGCTATTAACTTGCTCCAATGTCATGATTGGAGTTAGTTATTCTCCTATGATTCCTAAGTTTTAAGCCTCTGATGATCCCATCTTTATCCTTGTGCATCATATTATGAGCAGAAATATACTAAACAATGAGTGCCATTGTTTCTCTTTGAAAATCTAGACTTTAGTTTGCTATATTTCTTACTAAGATACTTAGCTAGGTTTTTTTGCATGTTTCCATGGTCAGATGAAGAATATAAAACTGCAACAATATGATGGGATTATTCTCCTATGATTCCCTCATTTAAGTCTCTGATGACACTTCTAAATTTTTCCTGGATTTTGTTTGCATCATCCATTTCTCTCGTGACTTTGCCTTCGTAGTGACTTTGTGTCACGGTACAGAAATTGATTGTTTGTTCATATCTGGTTAAAGCTTTGTTTTTCAATTGTTGTGTTGCAGTTTTACATGGTTGTTCCCTAGGGCATGATAATATTGAATCATGAGATGGATGATGATCGCATAGAGTGCCTAAGCCACCACCTCAAGAAAGTAGTGTTGAAAGGTTACAGGGGGCAAAAACATCAGACACAACTTGACATTTTTCTTGTTAGTTATGTAGGGTTCTACATGTTTTCAACTGATTCTCCGTGCCCGGTGATTGTAGGTGTGGTGCTCCAAATGATTCTCCTGTGTCGTGCCCATGGTGCAGCCTGGCAGAGGTGGTGGCGACGGGGAGCAACCACTATCGAGGATCGCCATGGAGAGGGTCGTCTATGATGCAGCACATCAAGGTCCCATCCCTCTCCCTCTCTCACGCTCATGCTTCTACTCGACCCCTCCTTGCCGCAACGATCCCTCTCTGCCCCTTCGCCCAAGCGGCCAGCTGCGGCTCCTCACCGAACGCCAACAGCCCCTAACGGCTATATTTTCATCCCAATCTTGTAGCCCAGCAGTAGCAAAAAAATGACTCAAGCTCCCTTGTTCTTTTAGGATCAACAGAAACAATAGACTAACACTTGTAGTTACGAGACTCCACTAATAGTGGTTTACATCAGCTGGTGGGTTAATGTAGCACTTTTCATTGGATCAAGGGTCAAGCAGTAGTATGCTGTCTGGTTTTGATTTGTACAATGTAATTTAGTTTTAATCGTCGCTTACCATTACAATGTAGCTTGAATAGCGGGCTTGGATATTTTAATGTCATTGCCTAATGTGTTAGTTTTCCTTTGTCGTTCTTGTGCTGTTGTGCAAGCTGGAGCTTTGGCCAGTAGATGGCAGGGCAGTAGCTATGGCAATATGCTTTATTTAATTATTCTTTGCAATATTATTTGCTTGATCAAAATAATTTTTTAGATGGTGAGAAAATGTAATCGACCTTTGCCTCCATAGAGGCTATAGCCACTTATCACAACTGTTGTGAAATTATTTTGCATTACATAGCTAATTCTGAAAGTGGAACATGCATTAGGGTCTTCTGTGATCTCAAGTGTCTGTCCTAATCTCTGTAGTTGTAGAAGTTGAAAGAAACGCGAAGGAAATCTTAAGCAAGTGAGGTATATTCTGCAGCTATTTTTTCCCTTTTTAGTGCCTATACAAAACCATTTACCTTTACTGCATTATCTAAATAAGTTTGCCATGTTGATAATTGGATAAACTATTTTTCTTTGCAGGTTTTGTTTATTCTTTCGGCTACCATGGAATTCAACCACAACTTCTGAAGAGGACAAGGTTTTCCCCTTTATGTTATTTTCACTAAAGTTTCTATTTCACAAGATAGGCAGTTACTTCTGTCATAATAATCTGACATGCTAGCACTTATGAGTTGACAGTAAGAAATCTAAATATCTACTTACAACTCTGATATTTCTTTGCCTCATACACGAATCAGAATATGCATCATTTATGAGCTCGAAGCATGATGTTTTTCTTAAGATACCTTGTGCATCATATTTTCTTCTAGAGTATGGCAGAAGTGGAACAATTCTGAAATTTTGTTTAATATATGAATACTTATTATACTACTTATTAAGGCAGTAAAAGTAGTCTGCCTCCGCTGGTTCTATCGTTCTGCCATTCTGCCTCGAGTAAATCTGCACCATCCATCCATCCTGCGCCATCGTCCATCACAACCACCGCCTCTCGATCCTTGCTCTCCCGAGGACCACCCGCCCGCTCAATCGTGTGCTGGAACCTCGCTCTCCCGAGGCGCATCCGCCTGCTCGATCATCTTCCTCCCGAGGCCGCCATCGTCCATCGCAACCCCTCCCCCTCCTAGATCCTCACGCTTCGAGGTCTCCAAAGCTCGTCTAACCGTCGAGGGCTGCATCCGCCCGGTGCCAGGGCGCCCAAATCCCACCCCCCATCCCACACACTTGATGACGACGATGAGCGCGTCGCTGCATCTCCTCTCCCCTCTCTCCAGACTCCACTCTCTCCATGTCGTCCTCCACGTGATGTCTCCAGACTGCAGCAACCGCTCCCTCTTCTTTCACTCTCTCATGCGCACCGGATTCGCATTCCCCGTCACAGAAAGGTCTCCACGGAAACCCTCGCTCCCCTCCTTCCTCGCCACCGGCCGCCAGATCTCCAGCCATGGACGCCGACGGTAGGGCCTTGGGGTCGCCACATACTTCAATGGCTGGGACCTCGCCGCTTCCAAGCTCGCCCTCCCTGCCCTCTACCTCAAGTCACTGTACCCTCTTGGTTGCGCTTCCTTGTCGGATCTCAGACCTCTTGACGTCAGAGCCGGTCGCGGTGGGGTCGACCGCGAGCGAGGATGCCGAGACGATGGCCCAGATGATGGTTACATTGCCGGTGTCGTGCATGAACCTGGGCACGGATGCCTCGTCCAGCAGGACAGCGTTGGCGGCCGTGTGGCTCTCCTCCCGGCCATAGCAGAAGGAGCGGTGTCCCCCTCCCTCACTCCCTCACGGGGTGGCACTCAATCTGTCGGATTCAGATATGATTTTCTTGGTGTTGTCCTATGCAGCTCGATGGCTTGTTGGCGATGGTGCAGTCTGTCCTCTCCAACGTTCCCACCGTACAGCTGATGCCTTGCATTGTCTAATTCCTAGGTTGTGTCGTCCATTTGACTTTGCAGATAACATGCCACTAGCACTGAACATCAACCCAGTGTTGCCTTTTGGTTTATCTCAATGTCACTTATTTTGCATTCTCTGTGGTCTGTACTTCATAAGCTGGTCTATTTATTTCGTGTGATTGTTCAGACACTGTTCTCTGCATGCCAATATATCTAGCTGATGAAGCATCCTCATTACCAAGTGAGCAAAAAGAGCCCAGGCTTTACAAGCAACATGTTGATAGTCTGCACCAATTGGCATGTAAGTTCTGGTAACATATTTTTTCTAATGCTTGGTAACATATATATGTTGTAATTAGGGAAAAGATAGTGTTCCAATCATTGCAATGTTTTTCCTGCTAAATAGCAAAGTTTTATTCAGACACTGTTCTCTGCATGCCAATATCTAGCAACGATGACCTCCGAACAACGGAAAAGATGGGGGGAGCGCCATCCATGGTCGGAGAGAGGCCGACGATGGCTAAGAGAAGAGAAATTGCTGGCTAGATAACATGTTGGAAACCCTAACCCGAAAACAAGGTGTGTTGTTGTATATATTTCACAGAGGGAAATACATGAGTTGGGCCAAGGCCCATCACAACAACAAACACAATAATTTGGCACTGATGTTTCATTTCACCTCACAAACTTGATAGATTTTCATGTTGCTTTGTTTTTTTTGGAAAATTTAGGGTGGAAAGAATTATGGTGGTATCCGAGACAGCATTTCGAAGCAGACCATCCGAAGTGATCTTCATTTGAAAAAACTGCTTAATGTTATTGCCAAGCTTGTTGCTGTATTGGGAATACTGGTATGTATGATGTTTTGGTATTTTTTTAGGGAAGTTGACTCTTTGTATTTCTGAGGCTTATTTACTATGCAATCACCCTATTGGCGAGCCAATTCTCTAACTTAGCTACAGGATCACCATATTCATGAGTCAAATCTCAAATTTGGCTTTCCTTTACAATTTTAAGTTCCCTTTAGAAATCTCCTATAATATTGCTTTTCTATCTTTTCAGTAGAATATAGAGTAAAATCCATGGATCGTCAAATTTATGCCAAAACCTCCTAGCCCCTAACCACAGCCATATCGACCTTTCTCCAGCAATCTGTTAGTGGCAAAATTTTCCTTAGATGTAAAATACGATGTATGTGTCACTTGCGTTTTCACTAATTGAACATTTTATTTTGGATGGTTCAAGTGTGTGCTTGTGTATATTAACTATGAGAACATTGTTTTGTAGTGAGGTACGATGGAGTCCAGTGATTTGGAAAAAGGTTTGGTTAATGCTATACAAGACCTATATGATGTTGTTCATCATGAAGCATTTTTGGTTGATATGAGGTCTGCTGTTTGTCTGTGTTCCTTCTACCTTATCCTCACATTTTGTGCCCTTACACTTTCACTTTGCTAAAGCCCTTTGTTTAGATATGTTAGTGGCCACATTGAAGACTGGGATCAAATTAATTTAGCAAGGGCTGAAGGTCGCCTCTTCAATAAACTCAAGTGGCCAAATGATCTCAAATTGGTATTTTCTAAGTACTGAATGCACATTTTGCTATTGTGTCTTTATTTTTTGGTAGCCTGCATTTTTCTTTAGTCATTAGTCTGATCTGTTCTTTTGTAATCTGCCTAGAAATACTTGATCAAGAGATTGTATTCACTTCTGACAATTAAAGAATCTGCTGCAATTGTCCCTAAAAATTTAGAAGCAAGGCGAAGACTTCACTTCTTTACGAACTCACTGTTCATGGAAATGCCTGTTGCACGGCCTGTTTCGGAAATGGTCTCCTTTAGGTGGGGCTCCTTTAGTCTATTTGCTTGTTCATTTAGTTGTGGACTTGCCACTTCTCTTTTGGTTGCAATTTGATTATTTTGTTCTGTGCATTTTCCCCTGGTTTGGTTGTTCAATTATACTATTTTCTTACATTCTGTGTCTTCATGTTTTGTTATGCAGTGTGTTTACTCCATATTACTCTGAGATTGTACTCTACAACATGGCTGAACTTCAGAAGAAAAACGAAGATGGTATCACTACACTGTTTTATCTCCAGAAGATTTACCCAGGCCTGGGCTTTACTTCTTTCTATTTTCCATGAGCGCTGAAAGGAATACTTGGATTCTCTATAGTGTAACCTTCTCTTGTGATCCTTCAGTTATATCTGTTTTCCTGTTGTGATGTGTATGTCTAACAAACTTGGAAGTTAAAATTTCTTCCAAAACGGTCGTGTTCTCCCCCAATTACTTGTGCATGTCTCCTCCATAAATTTATGGCATTGCAATTGCTAGATGGTTATTTCTGCAGTGCTACACTGACAAAACAACAACATACCTGTGATTTTTCTTCAGTTACCAGTGCTAGATGGTTATTTCTACAGTTGCAGTACATCTTGATCATGTAACTTAAGATCTAGCGCTACAGCCTACAGTTAAGTGTACTCTCTTGCTGATCGATCAGACAACAGCATCACCTAGCATACCTGTGATTTTTCTTCAATTACCAGTGCTGATTTCAAAAGTCAACGATGTCATATATCTAAGAACGGAGGTAGTACAATTTATCTGTAATTTTTATTGAGCCGATCACTGCATTTCGTCAGGTCCTTGCTACTGGAGTTACAACATGGTTGTTAGACAGAGCTAGACGACTCATCCTTCTCAGTTCTCATTGTAACTGTCGCTTCCCAGTGAAATAACTAGCATGCATGTTTCTCTATAACTATTGACTTAACACTGTCTTCAAATGACAGATTTCTACCTCTGGCATGACTCTATGCCTTCTTGCCGTTTCTATGGTATTTTTTCTCAAGGTATGTTCAGGTTTCTTTATCTAGGATTCGAGTGAGAAGATGATAAAACTTTATTGGTAATGCGTGCCTTATGCAGATCCTATACAACACGACAAGGCTGTGCGACAACGATTCTTCTCAGTAGGGGATCTCGTCCTCCGCCGAATTCTAACGGGGGAGGGACGACACAAGTTATCACCCTTATGGGAAGGACCCTTCATGGTAGCAGAAGTCACTCGGCCCGGATCGTATCGCCTCACTCAGATGGATGGCAAAGAAGTTGGGAACTCCTGGAACATAGAACACCTCAGAAAGTTTTATCCCTAGCTGTATTTCAAAACTGCTGGGACGACGATGTACTCTGTAAAGTGGAAATATGTCATCAATAAAAAGAGGTTTCAAAGATACTCAGTTCATTTACGATTGACTTGCATTCTTACTTAACTCGGGGTGGCCACTATACCCTACCAACGGAGCAATCGACTTAAGTCGGCAACGACTTAAGGCGGTGCAACATGCTCACACTTACTTAACTCGGGGTGGCCACTATACCCTACCAACGGAGCAATCGACATAAGTCGGCAACGACTTAAGGCGGTGCAACATGCTCATGCTTACTTAACTCGGGGTGGCCACTATACCCTACCAACGGAGCAATCGACTTAAGTCGGCAACGACTTAAGGCGGTGCAACATGCTCACGCTTACTTAACTCGGGGTGGCCACTATACCCTACCAATGGAGCAATCGACTTAAGTCGGCAACGACTTAAGGCGGTGCAACATGCTCATGCTTACTTAACTCGGGGTGGCCACTATACCCTACCAACGGAGCAATCGACTTAAGTCGGCAACGACTTAAGGCGGTGCAACATGCTCATGCTTACTTAACTCGGGGTGGCCACTATGCCCTACTAACGGAGCAATCGACTTAAGTCGACAACGATTTAAGGCGGTGCAACATGCTCACGCTTACTTAACTCGGGGTGACCACTATGCCCTACTAACGGAGTAATCGACTTAAACCGGCAACGACTTAAGGCGATGCAACATGCTCATGCCCATGCAATTCAGGGGATGACTTCTATATCCCGCAAACAAATCTCATAATCATCGTGCGTCGTTTCATTACTGCAAATTTACGAACTGATGAATTCTGATACAATAAGAAAGCAATTATATCATTCGAATGCTGAACTGATGTCCTCTAACAAATACTCGATCATGCTAACCGCGCGCTCAAAGCACGCAAAATGTTTCTCTATTTCGTAATGTCTTTCTCAGGGGCGACTGACGAAGAAGGGCGACTCGAGGAATCGGGGGCAGCATTCACATCAGCCCTTATGTCTTCAGGAACGACCACGCCGGGCCTCCTCATCAAAATTCGTCCCGCCCGAATAGCCTTGTCCATGGCTTTGTCGCGCTGGGCTTTGAGAGTAACAGAAGTTTCTTCGGCAACTTTAGCAGCCAGTCGAGCAGTCTCTAACTCTTGGGCAATAGATTTCTTGGAAGCTCGGAGTTCTTTAATGGTGGCATCCTTTGCTGATATCAACTGCTTGAGGCGGGTCACTTCGTCCGCAGATTCCTGCAGCCTACAACGTTGATTGTCCAATTCCTCCATGGTAAAGCGGTGACTCCTCTCCAAGATGGTCAGCGAGTTGCTAGAATCACGGTACAATCTGTCAAGATTGTCACGAGAAGCAGCAAGGATACGCTTTTCTTCCTGCAAGCAAAAATCAACTCCCTCATAAACCGAGCAAGTAATAGGAACTCAGCGAGGCAAGGCACAGTTTTGTAAATCACCTTTTCAGAATCGAGCTGAGCATGAAGAGAAGAACTCAGTGCATTGGCGTCATCCAAGGCAGCAGAGACTTGACTCAGTTCAGTTTGGCTCTGAAAGTACTTCTCCTCGAAGTCAGCACACCGCTGAACCAATTCAGCCTGGTCTCGGGAATGTTTTTCCTCAAGAGTTGAAATCTGCCGAGTCATTCCTAGCAAGAGATAATCAAACAAAACGGGGTCAGAAGGTAAAGCAGTCCACAGCAAAGGCAAAGAGAAGCACAAAGGGCACTAACCAGCGTTGGTTGCCTCCAATTCAAAGACACGATGCTGAAGTGACACTGGATTCCAACATGCAAGAGACGAAGCCACTTCTGGGACAGAAGCACCCTGCGATCTCAACTGGCTGGCCATCCCATCCACCAAAGCATGATGAGGAAAACAGATGAGGGTGATGACAGCAGTTCATACAATGTGAAGATCAAGCTAAAACACATTGCGGTACCTGGAGGTTGGTAAAGAACGAAGGGATCCCCAAATCTGAAGAGATCAGTTGATAAGCAGGCGTAAGGCCACCAACCGGAGCAGCTTGCAACAAACCAGCAGAGATCAGTCCAGTACCTTCAACAGAACCCAACACTCGGTCAGCAGGGGCGCTACCCTCTAAAGCGACTTCCTGATCCAAAGTTTGGGCTACCACTATTCAGCCAGAGCGTGGAGGAGACCCCGCGTGAACGTCCATGGAAGTACAGGAAGGAGACCCTGCTTGGGCACCCTCGGGGGCTGGGTCACAGTCGGCACTGCCCACTTGAGCCGGATCATCCCCGGCAGCACCCTCGGGGGCTGGGCAATGGCTTACACTCTTCACCCGAGCTAAGTCATCCTCGGCGACATCCTCGGGGGCTGGGCATATGTCAGCACCATTCTTGAGGTCCAAGCTCTCCGCAATAACCACCTCTAAGGTTGACGGGCCCTCAGCCACTTCCATAGGACCAGGACGATCCAAGTCAGCTTCCCGACCCTCGAGATCGCGCTCTAAGGTCGACGAGGCACGGGATGACCTCAACCCAGCATCAGACACGTCAATGCAAGCCTCCATTGCACCATCATCCATTGGCTCCGATAACAAGTCTTCTGGGACCATATCTTCAAGAGTTTGATCAAAGTTGGCTAGGGACAGTTCTTGCAGACCAATGAGGGCAGACAAAGCAGGAGAGGGAACTCCACTACTTCCACCGCTGGCGATGAATTGCCGACTGTTTTTCCGAGTCAAAGGAGCTTCATTTTCTTCCTCCTCATCATCCACATTGACAACACAAGCAGCACCCCCATTGGGATCAGCAACTGGTGGAGCACCCACATTGGGATCAGCAGCCGATTGGGTACACCCATTGGGGTCAGCATCAATAAGTCTAGTCGCAGGCATTTCTTCAGTAGCAGGAACCGAGGTACCAACGTCCTGATCAAAGCTGGATACTCGCCGGAGGCGTCTTCTTTTCTTTTTCTGCTCATCAGCAGAAGGATCAGGCTGATTGGCTCGGCAAGGGCGCCTCGGGCGAGTACTGACAGGTTTCTGTGCATCCAAAGTAGTATCAACCTCTGGGAGGGGCACCACTGCCAACGCCCCGGCAGGAGCATCATCAGAAGAATCCTCAGCTAGCAAATCGAGCATAGCGTTTATATCTGCATCACTAGGGTTCAGGGGCACCTCAAAATGGACCTGCTGTTCGTCATCAGGAATCTCCCCAAGCGAAGCAACCAAAGCACTAACTTCTTCAGCAGAGGGTCGCACTCTAAGGCCCAAACTGCCATCAGAAACTGGTGGATTCGACACGAAAAGGGTGAAGGCTTTGGGAGGAGGCAAGTTCCAGGCCGAGTACGCCACTGGAGCACCAACATTTGACACCTTGCCCCTGAGGATCATTTCAAGTCGGCTCACCAAGTCTGCAGAAGGAATTCTCCTGTTGGTAACCCGAGTTGAGTCGGCTAGCCCTCGATACAGATAAGCTGGATAGGCCCTGTCTTTCAGTGGCTGAATATTCTTGAAAACAAAGTCAGTAACCACAGCTTCAGCAGTTAGACCCCTCTCTTTCAGCAGTCCAACTTCAGCCAGCAACACACCTGCCTCAGCTACCTCCTGATCTGTGGGAGACTCGGTCCAGCTTGGGGTGCGAACATCCGGCTGTCTTCCCGACCGGGAGGGGAGAGAATTCCCATAATTCTCAACTATGAACCACTCTAGGCGCCATCCCTTAATACTGTCCTTGAGGGTAATCTCGAGATATTCAGTTTTCCTCCCGCGGCGCATCTCCAAGCTGGCACCCCCGACCAACTGATGTTGTCCCCCGGCCATCCCAGGGCGACAATGATACAAATATTTCCATAAACCGAAATGTGGCAGCACGCCAAGAAAGGCTTCGCATAAGTGAACGAAAATGGAGATTTGCAGAATTGAATTAGGGTTCAAATGGGTCAAGTTAATATGGTAGAAATCAAGGAGGCCGCGGAAAAAGGGAGAGATGGGAAGGCCGAGGCCGCGGAGAAGAAAAGGGGCGTAAACCACGGATTCATGGGTATCCTCTGTCGGAACAGTGAACCCGTGGCAAATCCGCCAAGAACAGAGTTCTTGCGGAGGAAGAACCCCGATAGATACGAGGTGGAGAAGTTCAGTTTCGGAAATGATGGACACGTGGTTACCTGCAAAAGGCAACTGGCTGTTGGGGTCGATTGGAGGAATCACCACAGCAGATGAGCTCGCGGTCTTCCTCTTGGGTGCCATCTCAATTCTAACAGCGAGCAGAGTGGAAGGCGAATGGCAGAGAGGATTCGAAAGCGGAAAGGCAAGAACTAGGGCACGGAAAGCAAAGGCGGCTAAAAGCGCAGCTCTTATGGGATATTCTCGAGCCAGATACCGTTTCAAAAAGTGCCCAGTCAGCACCCAGCGTACCACGTGGTCATCCGGCAGTTATTTCCAAAAAACCGACGCGCCACCTCATCACTCGGCTACCATCCTCAAAGTGGCTTGCGCGGCCCCCTATCATTCGGCGTTACCTCTAAAATGCTGATATCGCGTTCAGTCGCTCGGCGTTACCTCTAAAATGCTGGCGTCGCCTTCCAGTCACTCGGCGTTGCCTCTAAAACGCTGATACAGTGTTCAGTCACTCGGCGTTGCCTCTAAAACGCTGATACAGTGTCCAGTTGCTCGGCGTTGCCTCCAAAACGCCGACGTCGCCTTCCAGTCACTCGGCGTTGCCTCTAAAACGCTGATACAGCGTTCAGTCACTCAGCGTTGCCTCTAAAACGCCGATACAGTGTTCAGTCACTCGGCGTTGCCTCTAAAACGCTGATACAGTGTCCAGTTGCTCGGCGTTGCCTCTAAAACGCCGACGTCGCCCTCCAGTCGCTCGGCGTTGCCTCTAAAACGATGAAATCGCCCTCTGGCACCGTCTCAAGTCGCTCGACATTACCTCTAAAAATGCCGATGTCGCCTCCCAATCACTCGGCGTTGCCTCTAAAACACCGACGTCGCCCTCCAGTCACTCGGCGTTACCGCTAAAACGCTGATATCGTGTTTAGTCGCTCGGCGTTGCCTCTAAAACGCTGACGTCGCCTTCCAGTCACTCAGCGTTACCTCTAAAACGCTGATATCACGTTCAGTCGCTCGGCAGTTGCCTCCAAAGCGCCAACGTCGTCTTCAAGTAACTCGGAATCAATTTCATGAAAAAGTCGGGAAGAGGAATGATTCAAGAAACTCGAGTTGTGAATATCAGAGAGTAATCGTCACAAGAAAAACCAACATCATTTCATTCATCAAAGGGAAGATAACATACTTACAAATCAACTCTTCATGAGTTGATACTTCCCTACTATTACTACATTACATTACTACTACTACTACACTACTCTATACTACTCTACACTACTAATACTACTACATTATTTTACTATACTACTTCTAATCTATACTAATATCTAAAAACCAGTGGCATTTAGCCACTGGCCTTGTTGCTGCCCTTGCTGCTGCCGCCGCCGCCGCTGCCCCTGCTGCTGCCGCCGTTGCCGCCCCTGCCACCGCCGTTGCCGCCCCTGCCGCTGCCGTCGCCGTCACCGTCACCGTCGTCGCCTCCGTCGTCGTCGTCGTCGTCGTCCTTGTCCTCGCCGCCGCCGTCCGAGTCCTCCTCATCCGAGGAGTACTCCGACTCATCCGAGCCCTCGAGCCCGGAGCGCTCGACGGCCCGGATGTACGTCCAGACCTCCGCGACAATCCCCTGAGAGTCGTCCGAGTCATCGGACGACGCTGGGGGAGTGACGGGAGCCGGAGACCCCTCGGACTCAGAGGATAACTCCTCCTCTGAGTATTCCGAGTCGCCAAAGTCCTCTGACAGAGGAGTCGGCTCGCGCTTGCGTTTGTTGTTCTTGCCCATGGTGGAAATGCAAGGAGAGGAAGAAAGCAAGTAGCGGAGAACAACAAGAGATGTGAAATAACCAGAAAGGCAAAGGCACTATTTATAGAAGAAGAAGGCAACCGCTCACCTCCAACCACGGTCACTGAACAGTCGCAAAGCATTCAATAAGCACTTCAACCCGTCTGAAGACACGTCAGGCGGCTGACGCTGTTTCACGCAACACAACACCCATTGGGACTCCAGTCAACAGCGCGGAGGATATTGTAACACCCCAGGTGTTACCTTGGCTAGAGCCACTTTGGCACTAGAAGCTGTGTTCACAAGGGTGAAGACTTAGGGCACCACATAAGAACTTTGGAGCTCATGTGCTAATCAAGTTGCCAATGACATAAGAAGCATTACTCAAATCCTTGCACACTTACTACCTTGGATAATAGGGGAGAAGAACCCTAGACCTCTCCTAAACCCTATCTTCCAAAACCCTAGGTAAGAGGGGAAAGAGAGTGAACAAGGGTGCAAAGTGTGTGTAACTTTTGCCCAAACCCTAAGCAACATTATAACCATCAATTAAGGGAGGGAAATATTGCAAAAAGACCCCTGGAGAAACCCCAATTCAAATCTCCAAGTGGAGAGAGAGCTAGAGCTCTCTATTTCCCTCTAAGTCACATTTTAGCCCTAATCCAAAGACCAGTCGTGTTCACTTTGCCAAAACCACTTGGGTTCTATACCAAAAATGTGGTATACCACTTGAGGCACCCCCTGGAAAAATTGGAGGCCGAGACTCAGACGTTTGACAGCACTTGACATCAGTTTTGTCGCTGAGTGGGCAGAGAGACAAGCTAGATTTGGCGCCCGTCTATCTCCCGATCTAGGGCGTATCATCCCTTGGAACTCACACATGTGAGATAGCCCTAGGTGCCAGGAGGAGGTCTGTGCCGGATTCATGGCGAGATTTGCACGTTTGCGATCTCTGGAGACGTTTGAACACTGGAAGAAACTCACCTCCACGTGTTCGACGCCTTCTGCCCACGCCAGAGCACGCCCGCGCGCGTCCCCGCACGCCCCGCGCCGCGCCCGAGCCAAACCCGCGCCGTGGCCCGCGCCCGAGCTTATAAAGCCCTCCCAGGCTTCGACTACACCCTTCCGCGCACCCTCCACACCTCACCGGAGTTAGCTCGTCGCCGTTTGCCCGTGCGCAGCGAGTCCGCGGCCGCCCAACCCCTCTGCCACCATAGACCGCCATTTGAGCCATTCCCAACCCCGTCCAGCCCTCGGAGAAGCCTGTGCACACCTCCGTGAGGCTCCTCGAGCAAGGAATCGGAGAGTACTTCGCCGGAGAAGCCAGTCCACGCTCGCCGGAGCTCTCGCCCCCGCCGGAGTACGTGGACCGGGTAAACCACTCCACCATCCTTCGATTCCTTGTGCACACAGTCGTTGCGTGACCCCGTGAAGCTCACCGTGCCCTCGGATTGAACCAGTTCGCCGTGGTTTGGCCGGTATACTCGCCGCCGACGAGGACACCCACCTGCACGCGTGGACCGGGCGATTCCGGCCATCTCCGACGTCGAGCCGTACCTCGACGTGACCGCCAGAGTCTCCCCGAGCCAACCCCACCCTTCGCCGGACCTCCCTCGCCGCCGGTAAGCCGCGCTGCCCTTTTCTTTCCCGCGGTTACTGTTTCAGTGAGGGGAAGGACTGCGGGTGAGAGGGAAAGAAGGTCAGGGGGTTTTGTGAAATATCAGAGACACAGGGGAATAGTGGCGTGGGGGTAGATTTGTGAAGGTGGATTTAGTTTAAACCCAGGGACCTCGGCGTAAACTGTTTTTCCAGGAAACTCTTTTTAAATTCTATTTTAAATTGAACAGAGGCTTTAAAAATTCATAACTTATGATTAGTTCATCCAAATTTGGTCAAACAAATTTTGTCAGATTCCAATTATTGTAACCTATTTAAGAAAAATATAAAACCCCTTGGTGCTGTGGAAAACTTAAAAGTTCTGATTTAATGTTAGTTTTGGCCAAAAGCTAAATAATAGTAAGAAAAATAGTTAGGCTATTTGACTAGGGGTAGGAAAATTTGAGGAAGTTTATATTTACCTACTAACCTGTTTAAAAATGTTGAACCTCTCTGTCCACCTCATTTAAGTTAGCTTTACCCCTTATTCTATAATATGCTTAAGGATAAGGAAAATAGAAAATGTAATTTAATTAATGAACCAAAGAGTACCTCTATTTTTGTTAGGTTACTTATTCAATATAGTTCACTGGAAAAATATATCATACCCTGTTTTAGTGTAAAATAAGTAAGATCCCTTTTGTTTTAATAAAACAAGTGAAACTTAGAAAAACTCTACAAAAATAACCCCAAGGTAAAAACACCCCCACCCTTGGGATAACTATTGTTTTATTAGAGAGAACTTAGGAAAAATATGAAATCTGCTGTTTGACATTTTTCAAATAATAATGTAGTAGAAAGTGCCTTTTTGACATTAAACTTAAGAAAATCATAACTAAATAACCACCCTTTAGTTTTCTGTGATTTTTAGCACAAAGACCTATTATTACTATGGGATGCCAGCAAAAATAACCTTGAGGACAGAACCTACACCTAACTAAGAGGTGTAGTGTAAAGAGGCCCATTTTGCATAACTCTTGTCATTTTTGTTTAAAGCCTAACTTTTATACTTTAAGCCTCAAATTCTTAAAACAAGCTAGAATAGCCAGTGATTACCCACTGTAATTTTTACAGAATTTTTGGAAACTATTAAAACCCTGTTGTAGTTCAAACCTACACTAAAAGCCCTAAATGGAAATTAAGGAAAGAAAAATGAAAGATGTGAATTAATGTTATCCCAAAAACTTTGTAATCTGTCCACTAAAATGTATCAAGGCAATACCAATCCACTATAATATTCTAAAAGAAAACCTAAGCTTAAAAGGTAATAAGTCTATATCTATGTATACCACTAGAAGCCCCACAGAACCAGGAAACCCTAAGTTAATTCTTGACTTAGTTTCTTTTAGCTTAATGTTCTTAAATCTTGCATAATCATGACATACATGTTCATTGCATTTCGATAGACTGTAATCTTGCTGACGGAGAGTACATCCTCGTGCCGGAGCAAGGAGCTGCTCAGGAGGTAGCCCCAGATCCAGCACCCGAGCCTGCACCAGAGGACCTGCCTGCCACTGCCTTGGAAGGCAAGCCCCGGTTTTATGCATAACCTGTTATTTATGCTATTTTACTTCACTTAATGATTGTAGGATTGATTGTGCACTTAAGTGTAGGAATTGCTTGAAACCCTAGTTGCATGATCTCAGGAATCCTATTGAGATGAATACTAGTATGCTAAGTCGAGTAGCTGCTTTATTAAGTAGGATCTCGGTAGAAGACGAGTGATTTTTCTAGCACTCGCGCGAGGTCAAGACATTGATTGTACCCACTTTCATATCGTACTGATGTTGGTTGTGGGCAACAATCCATGGGGAATTAGTTGTCTACGAGATGAAATTTGAATAAGGATTAAGGTGTGGTACCGTGAGTCAAGCGTTTGAACGTACTAAACACATACCGAGAAATATGGTAAATCGGTAAGCCTAGTACCTGAGTGAACCTGTCCGCAGATTGCCCTCCTCACGCGACCTGAGACGAGGTCTCCCATTCCGGTTATGGTGGGTACAAGTGCGGTCACTGCACGACGGCCAGTCGGGGTCAGTGAGGCATTGTACGCCAAGGCGGTGAGCCCCTTTCTGTTGCCAGGGAATCGATGGGGACGGTTGATGTGTGTGGGGACGGAGTGCCCCTACATGTCGTGTGTTTAGGTTTACCTTGCAAGGATAAAAACTCGATTCGAATCGTCTGCTTCTCGCAGCTAATGAGACTGCTTGATCCATGCTGCTACATTGAGTAACAAGTGGAATGATGCGGAGATGATATAAGATGTTGATTGCTAAAATGTTTGCTACTTTGTATGAATAGATAGTACATTTTTAGCCTTAAGAGAGTCACACTTAACTTTGACTAAGTTAAAATCTTGATTTAGAAACTCAGCTAGTGCTTTTGGCAACCAAACCCCACAGCCAAACAGCTGCATGTCTAGAGGTAGCGGAGTAGACTCCTCACACCAGGTAAGTCTAGCTGAGTATTAGTATACTCAGCCTTGCTTGTGGCATAATTTTTTACAGGTTCTCTGGAGGAGATGGTTGCTGGGATAACTTGGCCGTCCACCTTGCCACCGGGTTGGACTGTTGAGTGGGACCCTGCCTCGGCTGAGGAGGAGCATGAGGAGTGATGGGACAGGCTTCCCCATCTCTCTGCTTAATTACCGTTAGTTTTATTCCGCTGCACTTAGAACAATGATGGTTACTTTTGCAAAAACTCCGATGATGATGATGGTGATGTAATAATTTAACATTGTGACATGTATGGTTTTATGCTTTATTGTATTTGCTCTGTGACTCACCTTTGAGTGAGATTGTGGTACTTGATCCTGTCAGTGGCCGTGTCAGACTTGATCCGAGGGATTGACGGGTTATTCCCATTTAAGTGTGGTCTAGCCTCTAAGGCGGGACTTGGGCACTTAAGTTGGAATAATTCGGGCAGTTCCGCCACAGCTGGTATCGGAGCTTGTACCACCACAGAGGAATCAATAAAATGTAAATACCATCAATTTTCTAAATAAAACTTGATAGAAACAAGGTTGGATAGATAGTAGGGCGAGCAGGATAGACCTAGGGCGTGAAGCCTTAGGATAATAGAAGGGTAGCTAGGTGGCTAAGTAACTAGGCCCTACAGGCCAGTTTTACAGGATGGGAGTTCCTCCCTATTCCTTTTATCTTGTTGTGAGGTCGTTCAGGACGAGCATGCATGCATTCATAATTAAGCAATGGATAACTGAGTAAAGGACTTAAAAACAAGATAACAACCAACTAGGTCCCTAGTGCCTTTCTACTTAACTAGAGAAAGGCTGAGTTTTACTTTTCCTTGTTCTTTTTATAATTCTTTTTCTTTTACTTACGCTTAACCGTACACAGATGACTTCCCACGGATCCTCCGATGACGGAAATGCACTGACCCACACTGACGGACTTGCACGAGAGGGCTTTCCCCGCATTTTGTGGGAGGTACTTCAGGGGGCTGGATACACGACACCCCCTCAGTACGCGGTGCAGCAGTTCGAGAAGCACCGAGTGCCTCGCTGTCGGGTGAGGATGACCTTGGAGCCTCATCCCCTGCAGCCAGGATGGCGCTCCTTGGACTCCGAGTCTTTCGGGTACCGGGCAGAGGACACGATCGAGGCGATCGCTCTGCATGGATTGACTACCTTCTGCGGATTCCATCCCTTGGAGCTGGCTACCCACCCCATTGGCTTGTTCCCCGCTGAGAAGGAGGACGACCCAATGTGGAAGGATCGGGTGGAGCATGCCAAGGACATCTGGGCCATCTACCCAGGGCAGACCGCGCACTTGACCGTACTGTGCATGAATGCCCTGTACCGTCTGCAGGTGATGCGCGGTGAGGCAATGTCCCATCTGATGGCACTGCTGGAGGCAACAAAGATCACGCTGGATAACAGAGAGGAGCTCGTGGTTGATTTATCTCAAGAAATGGTGGAGAAGGACTTGCAGGTGGAGCAGCTATCCACTGATATTCAGGAGTTGGAGGAGCTGGTGGGCACCAGGGAGAACACCATCGAGGTCCTAGAGGATCAGCTCATTAACACTCAGCAGCAGCTTGCTGAGGCTAACGAGCACCTGGACATGCATCACCAGGAGATCCAGGACCAGGAGGCCAACGAGGACGTCGACATTGAGGGAGGAGATGAGCCTGCCTCCAGTGTGGACACTGCTGGCTCGGGAAGACCACCTTCCCCCGAGTCGAGTGTTGCTTCGTTCGCTCACTAGGTGTCCAGGGTAGGCTTAGAAGTTGGATAGTCGGACTCCTCGCAGCTAGCTTAGCTTTTGCACCCTTGGGGTACTAGGCTAGATAGAGTTGAGTCATTTTGGAACAATTTGATGTAATCGTGTTAAACTCTCTTGGGAGCTTGTTTGATGGATGCTATTATCAGTTTAATTTTGGAAGGAAGAATTTATGCCTCTTAAAAATCCCTTTTGTTGAAGTCAGAGTCTATTATGCTGTTTTAACTTTTTCCCCGTGATAAAATCTTGAAATTGGAACTGTGGTGTTAAGTAAGTATGTGGTTTTTCAGATGGTCGGGAGGCAGCGTCGTGGCCAGAACGAGCGCGTTCCCCCACCGCCGCCACCACCTCCCACTCTGCAGGAGCTCATGGCTCAGCAGAATGAGATCCTGAGGCAGCTGGCTCAACGTCAGCCACCACCCCAGCATTATGGTGGTGGAGACCACCAGCGTCACCCCACGGCGGCCACCTATCAGGAATTCCTCAGCACCCAGCCTCCATTGTTCACAAGGGCGGAGGACCCACTTGACGCAGATGTATGGCTGCGAGTGGTGGAATCTAAATTCCCACTACTCCATGGGGCTTGCTCAGAGGTCACCAAAGTCAGGTTCGCCACCCAGCAGCTTCGCGGACCCGCAAGGACTTGGTGGGATCATTTTCTTGCTATGCAGCCAGAGGACCGAGAGGTGGAGTGGAGGGAGTTCAAGGCAGCTTTTAGAGGACACCATATACCAGCCGGGATCATGGACAGGAAGCTCAATGAGTTCTTGGCACTCACTCAGGGCAACAGGACAATGTTGCAGTATGCCCAGGCCTTTAATGACTTGTGCCAGTACGCGGGATATCATGCAGATACAGATGAGAAGAAGAGGGACAAATTCAGAAGGGGGCTCAGCACTAAGCTCCGGGATCGTCTCAACACCGTTAGGGCCAACAGCTACAATGAGTTGGTAAACATGGCTATCTCCCAAGAGGACTGCATTACAGTTAGGCAGGCAGAGAAGAAGAGGAAGACCCCTGTGGCAGGACCCTCAGCTCAGCCACAGCGCTTCAGGATTGTGTCCGACACCCAGGGCAGGGGGCCCCAGCAGCAGCAAGGGCGATGGGTAATCCGACCTCAGCAGCAGCAACAGCAGCAGGCACCCAACCGCAACCAGTTTCCAGCTCAGAGGAATAACCAGCAGCAGCAGTACCGCCAGGCAAATGACAACAGGTGCTTCACTTGTGGCAACACTGGGCATTATGCCAAGAATTGCCCCAGGAACCAGCAGAGGCAGGGGCAGAATGCAAATCAGAACCAAGGCAAGAGACAGAAGGTGCAAGTGAGGCAGGGCAGGCTGAACTTCACCACCATGGCTGATATTCCAGAGGGAGCACCCGTCATGACTGGTATCTTTACAGTTTTAAATTATCCCGCTATTGTTCTTTTTGATTCCGGTGCTTCACATAGTTTTATCAGTGCCAAGTTTAGTGCCAAATGCCAGTTGCCCTTTCACCATACCGATGGGGGCATTACAATTTCAACACCAGGAGGCAGAGTTGCCACTTATCAAATCAACAGGCAAGTGCCTATAAAATTTGGTAGTCTGGTGATTAGAACCACCCTTCTCATCTTAGGATTGGATAGCGTGGATATTATTTTGGGAGCTGACTGGTTAACCAGGCATCAGGCAGTATTGGACATTGCAGCCAGAGCCATTGAAATCCATTCCCCTGCTTATGGCGAGACTGTTTTGTATTTACCCAACCAGGGTTGTACCCGATCTTGTGCCTTTGTTATGTTAGAGTCCCCAGTGAAAGAGATCCCAGTAGTCTGTGACTACCCGGATGTGTTTCCGGAAGAATTACCAGGGATGCCACCTGACCGAGACATTGAGTTCGCAATTGAGTTGCAACCCGGGACTGCTCCTATCTCCAAGAGACCCTATAGGATGCCTCCCGCGGAATTGGCAGAATTGAAGAAGGAATTGCAAGAATTGTTGGACAAGGGGTTTATTCGTCCAAGAACTTCACCATGGGGATGTCCAGCTTTATTTGTGAAGAAAAAGGATGAGAGTTTGAGGATGTGTGTTGACTACCGCCCTCTCAATGCGGTGACTATCAAGAACAAATACCCACTGCCCCGCATTGATGTTCTGTTTGATCAGTTGGTAGGAGCCAAGGTATTCTCCAAGATAGACCTTCGCTCAGGATACCACCAAATAAAGATCCGTGCCAGCGATATTCCCAAGACGGCTTTCTCTACCAGATATGGACTGTATGAGTTTCTGGTGATGTCTTTTGGGCTGACCAATGCCCCGGCTTATTTCATGTACCTGATGAACTCAGTGTTTATGCCAGAATTGGATAAGTTCGTGGTCGTCTTCATTGATGATATACTGGTTTATTCCAAGAATGAAGCCGAGCACACCAAACACTTGCATACTGTACTTCAGAGACTGCGTGATCATCAGTTGTATGCTAAGCTGAGTAAGTGTGAGTTCTGGCTGAAGGAAATCAAATTCTTGGGTCACACAATTTCTCAGGATGGGATATCAGTTGATCCTGAGAAGGTGCAGGAGGTAATGGATTGGAAACCCCCGACTGCAGTGAAACAAATTCGGAGTTTTCTGGGATTGGCAGGGTATTATCGACGATTTATTCCGGATTTCTCCAGAATTGCCAAGCCAATGACTGAACTGTTAAAGAAGGGAGTCAAATTTGAGTGGAGCCGAAAGTGTGAGGATGCCTTTCATACCTTGAGGCAGCATCTAACAACAGCCCCAGTGCTGGCCCAACCTGACAACACCAAGCCATTTGAAGTTTATTGTGATGCTTCTGGTACTGGTTTGGGATGTGTCTTGATGCAAGAGAGCAGAGTGATTGCTTATGCTTCCCGGGCACTCAGGACCCATGAGCAGAACTACCCCACACATGATCTAGAATTGACAGCTGTAGTTCATGCTCTTAAGATATGGAGACACTACTTGATGGGAGCTCACTGTAACATCTATACTGATCACAAGAGTCTCAAATACATCTTCACTCAGGCAGATCTGAACATGAGGCAAAGGAGATGGTTAGAGTTGATCAAGGACTATGATCTGGAGGTGCATTACCACCCTGGTAAGGCCAATGTTGTGGCAGATGCCTTGAGCAGAAAGGCCCAGTGCAATTGTGTGAGCATGGATGTGGGAGTTACCACCCTGTGTGATGAGTTGTGCAAGCTGAACCTGGAAGTTGTTTCTTCGGGTAACCTAAGCTATATCTCGGTGGAGCCCACATTGCAAGAACAGATAGTCAGGGCACAGGTTGAGGATAAGGGTGTTCAGGTTATCAAAGATATGATCAAGCAAAAGGCAGAAAAATACAAGTGTTTCCGACAGGACAGCAAGGGAATTCTATGGTTTGGAGATCGATTGGTTGTTCCTAAGGACCCTGAGCTCAGAAAGAAGATACTAGATGAAGCTCACCTTTCCAAATTCTCCATGCACCCTGGTAGCAACAAGATGTACCATGATCTCAGATCTCTATATTGGTGGACTAGAATGAAAAGGGAAATTGCCAAGTACATATCCGAATGTGACACCTGCCAGAGAATTAAAGCTAGTCACTTGAAGACAGCGGGCCCTTTGCAACCCCTTCCCATACCATCTTGGAAATGGGAGGACATTTGTATGGACTTCATAGTGGGATTACCCAATACCTCCAGGCACCATGATTCAATTTGGGTTATCGTGGACAGGTTGACCAAGACTGCTCATTTCTTGCCAGTGCATACCACCCACAGGGCAGAGAAGTACGCTGAAATTTATGTTGATCAGATAGTAAGGTTGCATGGTATTCCCAAAACCATTATATCTGACAGAGGAGCACCATTTGTGGCACGATTTTGGGAGCAATTGCAAGAGTCACTTGGGACCCATGTCATCCGAAGCTCATTATACCACCCCCAAACAGATGGCCAGACAGAAAGGGTGAATCAAATTTTGGAAGACATGTTGCGAGCATGTGCACTACATTATGGAAAGGATTGGGACAAGTGTCTGTCTTTGGCGGAATTTTCTTACAATAACAGCTATCAGTCCAGTTTGAAGATGGCACCTTTTGAGGCATTGTATGGGAGAAGGTGTAGGACCCCACTAAATTGGTCTCAAGCAGGAGAAAGGGAAATTTTTGGGCCAGATTTAGTACTCGAGGCAGAAGCAAAGGTCAGGGTTATTACCAAGAACTTGGAAGCTGCTCAGGCCAGGCAAAGGAGCTATCATGATAAGAGGCGGAAGCCCCTACAATTTGAGGTGGGAGATCATGTCTATCTTAAGGTATCACCCACCAAGGGTGTCCAGAGATTCGGGATCAAGGGCAAGTTAGCTCCTCGCTACATTAGACCCTATAAGATTGAGGCAAGCTGTGGACCCGTAGCCTACCAATTGGAATTACCACCTCACATGTCAGCAGTTCATAATGTGTTCCATGTATCTCAGCTGCGGAAATGCATTCGTCTACCCACTGAAGTGCTACCGGAACCAGACATTGAGATAGAACCAGACTTGTCCTACCAAGAGTACCCCGTCAAGGTGCTAGATCAAAAAGAGAGATCAACTCGGGCAAGGTCGATCAGAATGTACAAGGTTCAGTGGAGTCACCATTCAGCGGAAGAAGCTACATGGGAGACTGAGGATTTTCTACGCTCTCGCTTCCCCGACTTTCTGCCCAAAGGAGTCGGTATGTAACCCCAAAACCCCACCCCCACCTGCCCTTTTGAATTCAATTATAAGAAAACCTTAGATAACGAGGATAGTCTAAGTTGTGGAATTAACTTAAGAAGGGCTTCCTTCTGAAGTTGCAAAGAGGATGACATTCGAAGAGCAGTTAACAAGAGAAACTTAAGTGTAAAAGGAAAAACAACACCAGCACACCTTCAAGCACCCTCCAAGGGACTCAACCTAAATCTCGGGACGAGATTCCTTTAAGGGGGGAGGGCTGTAACACCCCAGGTGTTACCTTGGCTAGAGCCACTTTGGCACTAGAAGCTGTGTTCACAAGGGTGAAGACTTAGGGCACCACATAAGAACTTTGGAGCTCATGTGCTAATCAAGTTGCCAATGACATAAGAAGCATTACTCAAATCCTTGCACAATTACTACCTTGGATAATAGGGGAGAAGAACCCTAGACCTCTCCTAAACCCTATCTTCCAAAACCCTAGGTAAGAGGGGAAAGAGAGTGAACAAGGGTGCAAAGTGTGTGTAACTTTTGCCCAAACCCTAAGCAACATTATAACCATCAATTAAGGGAGGGAAATATTGCAAAAAGACCCCTGGAGAAACCCCAATTCAAATCTCCAAGTGGAGAGAGACCTAGAGCTCTCTATTTCCCTCTAAGTCACATTTTAGCCCTAATCCAAAGACCAGCCGTGTTCACTTTGAAGATGGCGCCAAAACCACTTGGGTTCTATACCAAAAATGTGGTATACCACTTGAGGCACCCCCTGGAAAAACTGGAGGCCGAGACTCAGACGTTTGACAGCACTTGACATCAGTTTTGTCGCTGAGTGGGCAGAGAGACAAGCCAGATTTGGCGCCTGTCTATCTCCCGATCTAGGGCGTATCATCCCTTGGAACTCACACATGTGAGATAGCCCTAGGTGCCAGGAGGAGGTCTGCGCCGGATTCATGGCGAGATTCGCACGTTTGCGATCTCTGGAGACGTTTGAACACTGGAAGAAACTCACCTCCACGTGTTCGACGCCTTCTGCCCCCGCCAGAGCACGCCCGCGCGCGTCCCCGCATGCCCCGCGCCGCGCCCGAGCCAAACCCGCGCCGTGGCCCGCGCCCGAGCTTATAAAGCCCTCCCAGGCTTCGACTACACCCTTCCGCGCACCCTCCACACCTCACCGGAGTTAGCTCGTCGCCGTTTGCCCGTGCGCAGCGAGTCCGCGGCCGCCCAACCCCTCTGCCACCATAGACCGGCCATTTGAGCCATTCCCAACCCCGTCCAGCCCTCGGAGAAGCCTGTGCACACCTCCGTGAGGCTCCCCGAGCAAGGAATCGGAGAGTACTTCGCCGGAGAAGCCAGTCCACGCTCGCCGGAGCTCTCGCCCCCGCCGGAGTACGTGGACCGGGTAAACCACTCCACCATCCTTCGATTCCTTGTGCACACAGTCGCTGCGTGACCCCGTGAAGCTCACCGTGCCCTCGGATTGAACCAGTTCGCGTGGTTTGGCTGGTATACTCGCCGCCGACGAGGACACCCGCCTGCACGCGTGGACCGGGCGATTCCGGCCATCTCCGACGTCGAGCCGTACCTCGACTTGACCGCCAGAGTCTCCCCGAGCCAACCCCACCCTTCGCCGGACCTCCCTCGCCGCCGGTAAGCCGCGCCGCCCTTTTCTTTCCCGCGGTTACTGTTTCAGTGAGGGGAAGGACTGCGGGTGAGAGGGAAAGAAGGTCAGGGGGTTTTGTGAAATGTCAGAGACACAGGGAATAGTGGCGTGGGGGTAGATTTGTGAAGGTGGATTTAGTTTAAACCCAGGGACCTCAGCGTAAACTGTTTTTCCAGGAAACTCTTTTTAAATTCTATTTTAAATTGAACAGAGGCTTTAAAAATTCATGACTTATGATTAGTTCATCCAAATTTGGTCAAACAAATTTTGTCAGATTCCAATTAATGTAACCTATTTAAGAAAAATATAAAACCCCTTGGTGCTGTGGAAAACTTAAAAGTTCTGATTTAATGTTAGCTTTGGCCAAAAGCTAAATAATAGTAAGAAAAATAGTTAGGCTATTTGACTAGGGGTAGGAAAATTTGAGGAAGTTTATATTTACCTACTAACCTGTTTAAAAATGTTGAACCTCTCTGTCCACCCCATTTAAGTTAGTTTTACCCCTTATTCTATAATATGCTTAAGGATAAGGAAAATAGAAAATGTAATTTAATTAATGAACCAGAGAGTACCTCTATTTTTGTTAGGTTACTTATTCAATATAGTTCACTGGAAAAATATATCATACCCTGTTTTAGTGTAAAATAAGTAAGATCCCTTTTGTTTTAATAAAACAAGTGAAACTTAGAAAAACTCTACAAAAATAACCCCAAGGTAAAAACACCCCCACCCTTGGGATAACTATTGTTTTATTAGAGAGAACTTAGGAAAAATATTAAATCTGCTGTTTGACATTTTTCAAATAATAATGTAGTAGAAAGTGCCTTTTTGACATTAAACTTAAGAAAATCATAACTAAATAACCACCCTTTAGTTTTCTGTGATTTTTAGCACAAAGACTTATTATTACTATGGGATGCCAGCAAAAATAACCTTGAGGACAGAACCTACCCCTAACTAAGAGGTGTAGTGTAAAGAGGCCCATTTTCATAACTCTTGTCATTTTTGTTTAAAGCCTAACTTTTATATTTTAAGCCTCAAATTCTTAAAACAAGCTAGAATAGCCAGTGACAACCCACTGTAATTTTTACAGAATTTTTGGAAACTATTAAAACCCTGTTGTAGTTCAAACCTACACTAAAAGCCCTAAATGGAAATTAAGGAAAGAAAAATGAAAGATGTGAATTAATGTTATCCCAAAAACTTTGTAATCTGTCCACTAAAATGTATCAAGGCAATACCAATCCACTATAATATTCTAAAAGAAAACCTAAGCTTAAAAGGTAATAAGTCTATATCTATGTATACCACTAGAAGCCCCACAGAACCAGGAAACCCTAAGTTAATTCTTGACTTAGTTTCTTTTAGCTTAATGTTCTTAAATCTTGCATAATCATGACATACATGTTCATTGCATTTCGATAGACTGTAATCTTGCTGACGGAGAGTACATCCTCGTGCCGGAGCAAGGAGCTGCTCAGGAGGTAGCCCCAGATCCAGCACCCGAGCCTGCACCAGAGGACCTGCCTGCCACTGCCTTGGAAGGCAAGCCCCGGTTTTATGCATAACCTGTTATTTATGCTATTTTACTTCACTTAATGATTGTAGGATTGATTGTGCACTTAAGTGTAGGAATTGCTTGAAACCCTAGTTGCATGATCTCAGGAATCCTATTGAGATGAATACTAGTATGCTAAGTCGAGTAGCTGCTTTATTAAGTAGGATCTCGGTAGAAGACGAGTGATTTTTCTAGCACTCGCGCGAGGTCAGGACATTGATTGTACCCACTTTCATATCGTACTGATGTTGGTTGTGGGCAGCAATCCATGGGGAATTAGTTGTCTACGAGATGAAATTTGAATAAGGATTAAGGTGTGGTACCGTGAGTCAAGCGTTTGAACGTACTAAACACATACCGAGAAATATGGTAAATCGGTAAGCCTAGTACCTGAGTGAACCTGCCCGCAGATTGCCCTCCTCACGCGACCTGAGACGAGGTCTCCCATTCCGGTTATGGTGGGTACAAGTGCGGTCACTGCACGACGGCCAGTCGGGGTCAGTGAGGCATTGTACGCCAAGGCGGTGAGCCCCTTTCTGTTGCCAGGGAATCGATGGGGACGGTTGATGTGTGTGGGGACGGAGTGCCCCTACATGTCGTGTGTTTAGGTTTACCTTGCAAGGATAAAAACTCGATTCGAATCGTCTGCTTCTCGCAGCTAATGAGACTGCTTGATCCATGCTGCTACATTGAGTAACAAGTGGAATGATGCGGAGATGATATAAGATGTTGATTGCTAAAATGTTTGCTACTTTGTATGAATAGATAGTACATTTTTAGCCTTAAGAGAGTCACACTTAACTTTGACTAAGTTAAAATCTTGATTTAGAAACTCAGCTAGTGCTTTTGGCAACCAAACCCCACAGCCAAACAGCTGCATGTCTAGAGGTAGAGGAGTAGTCTCCTCACACCGGGTAAGTCTAGCTGAGTATTAGTATACTCAGCCTTGCTTGTGGCATAATTTTTTACAGGTTCTCTGGAGGAGATGGTTGCTGGGATAACTTGGCCGTCCACCTTGCCACCGGGTTGGACTGTTGAGTGGGACCCTGCCTCGGCTGAGGAGGAGCATGAGGAGTGATGGGACAGGCTTCCCCATCTCTCTGTTTAATTACCGTTAGTTTTATTCCGCTGCACTTAGAACAATGATGGTTAATTTTGCAAAAACTCCGATGATGATGATGGTGATGTAATAATTTAACATTGTGACATGTATGGTTTTATGCTTTATTGTATTTGCTCTGTGACTCACCTTCGAGTGAGATTGTGGTACTTGATCCTGTCAGTGGCCGTGTCGGACTAGATCCAAGGGATTGACGGGTTATTCCCATTTAAGTGTGGTCTAGCCTCTAAGGCGGGACTTGGGCACTTAAGTTGGAATAATTCGGGCAGTTCCGCCACAGATATGATTACACCCGCCGTCACATCACATTACTACTCAGAAGCAGCCGTCCCTTGCCCACACCCATTGGGGGGGACGCCCAGGAATTATCAGTATATTTTTCAAAATGGTCACATCTGTGCAGGCCACGCAGTGAATACCTCAAGACAAAAATGAGATACCAGTAAGGATCAGAGGAAAGCCAAATATAGCCAGTGAAGTACAAAATATGGCCGACAGAAGCGATGTGAAGACTAGACAGAGAACGTCCATCAGACGTCCAATCAGTCACAGAGCAAATAAATTGCACTACCTAGCAAGATATGGATGGATTGCGAACTCGGCTGCTAAAGACAAAATATATGCTGACCTCTGAAACAAAATATTGATGACATAATGCTGACCTCCAAAGCATAATGTGAACAGCTTCATGCCGATTTCTACAAACCAGAAAGGATAATTTTCAGCAAAGAGACACAAAAGGAAGACCTTCGAATGGATTATCCTCAAAAATCCATTTGAAGGTCGGGGGCTACACCCATTGGGTGCACCTCCGGTGCACCCCATGGATTATCATTCCAAGCCAAGATAGTGCCGACTTATAAAGAGTGTGGAACAAGATTAAAAGGCCAGCTTTCAACCAAAATGCAGGAGCACAAATGGAAATAATTTCTGGGGAAGACCTTCGAGTAGATTATTTTCCAAAATCTACTCGAAGCTGGGGGGCTACACCCATTGGGTGCACCTCCGGTGCACCCAATGAAGTTCAGAATCCTACAAATCGAAATGCCGACCTCTAAGGCACGAGCACGAAACAAGGCTTCGGTCTACGAGAGATCAAAGCAGGAGAAGACAACAAGAAATCATTTTCCTCAAGTCACCTGCAAGTTGGACCTGGGATCTTTGGGCTGATTACCTCTAAATTAACCCAAAGATCAGGGGCTTGTGGGGGATAGATATCCCCCGGGTCCACTAAAAGAGTAAAAGACCCCACGAAAGGCCCAAGGGCCCAATAAATCGTGAGGTCATTCTTTCGTGGGCCTGGGGAGAAGCAACCAGCAAAGTAGATCGACATGAGGCCGGATTGGTGCAAGCCCGAACGGCCCACAACGTCGAGCGAATGACCAAAACAGAAATCTGACTTTCCCGCGCCGGAGCCCCCATGCAACGGAGCCATGCAAGGATAAGTCGGCGAAGGTTACGCAGGGATAAACTCAAGAGGTTCACTATCTCTTAGCTACTTGTTGTTATCATATCCACATGTATTGCCCCACGGTCGAGTATATAAGGCCTAGGGGGCACCTCTTCAGAACGATCGACCCTATTACTTAGCCACCCACACCAATTCTCTGTATTCTCAACCCAGAGAAGCTCTCTTGTAACCACATTCACCAAGCATACTCACCAGGACGTAGGGTGTTACGCATCTCTAAGCGGCCCGAACCTGTAAACCTTGTCCACTGTTCCTCGTGCAATCGGCACGAACCATTTTGCTACAGTCGTCGACACCGTCCTACTCCTAAAAACACCTCGAGGGGCAACCCCGGGTGTGCGGTCGGACCCAAAACACCGACACATCCCCCAACTCAAGACGATGAACAGGTTCATCAAGAGGAGGCATGTGATCAAGAGGAAGCACAGGATGTCCAAGAGGAAGAGGAAGAAGCACCTCAGGCCCCTCCAACTCAAGCTCGAGCGACGATTCAAAGGAATCATCCCGTCGACCAGATTTTGGGTGACATTAGCAAGGGAGTAACTACTCGATCTAGATTAGTTAATTTTTGTGAGCATTACTCTTTTGTCTCTTCTATTGAGCCTTTCAGGGTAGAAGAGGCCTTGCTAGATCCAGACTGGGTGTTGGCCATGCAGGAAGAGCTCAATAACTTCAAAAGAAATGAAGTTTGGACGCTGGTGCCTCGCTCGAAGCAAAATGTTGTGGGAACCAAGTGGGTGTTCTGCAACAAACAGGACAAGCACAGGGTGGTGACGAGGAGCAAGGCTTGACTTGTGGCAAAAGGTTATGCCCAAGTCGCAGGTTTGGAATTTGAGGAGACATTTGCTCCTGTGGCTAGGCTAGAGTCCATTCATATTTTGCTAGCATATGCCGCTCACCATTCTTTCAGGTTGTTCCAAATGGATGTGAAGAGCGCTTTCCTCAACGGGCCAATCAAGGAGGAGGTGTACGTGGAGCAACCCCCTAGCTTTGAGGATGAACGGTACCCCGACCACGTGTGTAAGCTCTCTAAGGCGCTCTATGGACTTAAGCAAGCCCCAAGAGCATGGTATGAATGCCTTAGAGACTTTTTAATTGCTAATGCTTTCAAGGATGGGAAAGCCGATCCAACTCTTTTTACTAAGACTTGTGATGGTGACTTATTTGTATGCCAAATTTATGTTGATGACATAATATTTGGGTCTACTAACCAAAAGTCTTGTGAAGAGTTTAGCAGGGTGATGACTCAAAAGTTTGAGATGTCGATGATGGGCGAGTTAAGCTATTTCCTTGTGTTCCAAGTAAAGCAACTCAAGGATGGGACCTTCATCTCCCAAACGAAGTACACGCAAGACTTGATCAAGCGGTTTGGGATGAAGGACGCCAAGCCCGCAAAGACTCCAATGGGAACCGACGGACACACCGACCTCAACAAAGGAGGTAAGTCCGTTGATCAAAAGGCATACCGGTCTATGATAGGGTCCTTACTTTATTTATGTGCTAGTAGACCGGATATTATGCTTAGCTTATGCATGTGTGCTAGATTTCAATCCGATCCAAGGGAGTGTCACTTACTGGCAGTGAAGCGAATTCTTAGATATTTAGTCGCTACGCCTTGCTTCGGGATCTGGTATCCAAAGGGGTCTACCTTTGACTTGATTGGATATTCAGACTCCGATTATGCTGGATGTAAGGTCGATAGGAAGAGTACATCGGGAACGTGCCAATACTTAGGAAGGTCCCTAGTGTCGTGGAGTTCTAAGAAACAAACTTTTGTTGCCCTATCCACCGTTGAGGCCAAGTATGTTGCCGCAGGACAGTGTTGCGCGCAACTACTTTGGATGAGGCAAACCCTCAGGGACTTTGGCTACAATCTGAGCAAAGTCCCACTCCTATGTGATAATGAGAGTGCTATCCGCATGGCGGATAATCCTGTTGAACACAGTCGCACAAAGCACATAGACATCCGGCATCACTTTTTGAGAGACCACCAGCAAAAGGGAGATATCGAAGTGTTTTATGTTAGCACCGAGAACCAGCTAGCTGATATCTTTACCAAGCCTCTAGATGAGTCGACCTTTTGCAGGCTGCGTAGTGAGCTAAATGTCTTAGATTCGCGGAACTTGGATTGATTTATAGCATACATGTGTTTTATGCCTTTGATCATGTTCCTTATGCATTTTGTTGTTTATGTATGGTGCTCAAGTTGTACAAGCACTCCCCGGACCTCATAAGTCCATTTGCAAGTGATGCACATTTTTAGGGGGAGTTGTGTTACAACTTGATCCTTTGAGACTAACTGTGTGCTTGAGTGTTCTAAATTTAGTCTCAAAGGAGGATTGAAAGGGAAAAGGTGGACTTGGACCATGCAAGACTTCCACTGCACTCCGATGAAAGGGTAACTTATTCCAAGTTCATCTCCGTGCTCTTATTGCCTTTTTACTCTTAATTGAAAATTTTGGTGAGGCAATGGGGTTCAAGGGCCAAGATTGATCCCGTTTTGGTGCTTGATGCCAAAGGGGGAGAAAATAAGGCCAAAGCAACAAATGGATCAGCTACCACTTGAGAACTTTGAGAATAGTAGAATAGAGCTTTTGGTTTGTCAAAAATCTCTTATTGTCTCTTTTGTCAAAAGTTGGCCTCTTGTGGGGAGAATGGTTGATTATGGGAAAAAGGGGGAGTTTTTGAAATCGTTGATCAATTTCTCTTGGAACAACTCTCTTTATGTCTCAACAAGTGTGTTTGACTTAGAGATAGGAATTTGAGGTTGATTTGCAAAAACAAAACCAAGTGGTGGCAAAGAATGATCCAAATATGCCAAATTTGAATCAAAACAAATTTGTGTTCTCATTTGCATTGATGTTGCACTTCTTTAGTTGCTTTTTGTTGTGTTGGCATAAATCACCAAAAAGGGGGAGATTGAAAGGGAAATGTGCCCTTGGGCCATTTCTAAGTATTTTGGTGATTGAGTGCCAACACAAATGCTTAAGTGTTAATCTATGCCAATTGATGAACAAAGTGCAAATCAAGAGTAAAGGTATGTTTCTAAGACTCAGTACATTGTTTTGAAGACTAATGTATTGTGTCTAAGTGCTAGAAACAGAAAACAACCAATTTGGAAAAGACTTGGCTGAGCAGCCAAGACTCTGCGCAGTCTGGGTGCACCGGACTGTCCGGTGGGGCACCAGACAGTGTCCGGTGCGCCAGGCTGGTGGCTGTCAACTGGCTGCTCTCGGGACTTCAACGACGGTGTACAACTATAAATCACCGGACTGTCCGGTGGTGCACCGGACTGTCCGGTGAGCCAACAGTCGGTTGGGCCAACGGTCGGCCGCGTAATCCGCGCGCGACGCGTGGCAGAGCCAACGGTCAGAAGGGGGCACCGGACTGTCCGGTGTGCACCAGACAGTGTCCGGTACGCCAACGGCTCTGAATCTCCAACGGTCGGCTTCGCCAAAGAAGGAAAGAAATCCGCACCGGACAGTGTCCGGTGGTGCACCGGACTGTCCGGTGCGCCAGGCGACAGAAGGCAGGAATTGCCTTCCTGGAATGCTCTCAACGGCTCCTAGCTGCCTTGGGGCTATAAAAGGGACCCCTAGGCGCAAGGAGGAGAACACCAAGCATTCTCTAAGCATTCTTAAGCACCAAGACTTCAATTCCGCGCATTCGATTCTTTGTGATAGCAACTAGAGCTCCATTTTAGTAGAGAACTCTTTGAGTTGTGTTGAGAGCTCGTGTTGTGACTTGTGTGCGTGTGTTGCTCTGATTATTTGTCTTGTGTGTGTTGCTCATCCCATCCTTACTCCCGTGCTTCTTTGTGAACATCTTTGTAAGGGCGAGAGGCTCCAAGTTGTGGAGATTCCTCGCAAGCGGGATATAGTATAGTGAAAGCAAAACACCGTGGTATTCAAGTGGGTCTTTGGACCGCTTGAAAGGGGTTGAGTGCAACCCTCGTCCGTTGAGATGCCACAACGTGGAGTAGGCAAGTGTTGGACTTGGCCGAACCACGGGATAAACCACTGTGCCATCTCTGTGTTGATATTCTTGTGGTTATTGTGTCTTGCAAGAATTCTTCTCTAGCCACTTGGCTTTATTGTGCTAACTCCTAACAAAGTTTTGTGGCATTAAAGTTTCAAGTTTTTACAGGATCACCTATTCACCCCCCTCTAGGTGCTCTCAGTATGGTGTACTGTTCTTTTGTATTAAATGTGTGGATGTATGTATGTTTGTGCTCGCATAGAGAACAATCCGGTTGAAGAGCCCGAAGAACTCGCAGGAGAAGCCCCTGAGCAGCAGTCGGTTGGTGGAGGCAAGTGTCCCTTGACCTATCTCTGTCCTATACATTCTTTAATTCACCTCCCGCTTTTCACAGTTATGCCTAAGGATTGACTAGCTTTTGTTATCACTGTCCTTGTTTACCTATTTGGGTTGGATCATTATTGCTTAGTCTTATGCTATTGCTCAACTCTAATCAATGAACATGATGAGAATGATCAATGATACATTGTTTTCCCTTCTTTTATTATGATGTTATGCTTGTGTCCTTCAAGGGGGCTCGAGCGGTTTCTCGAGTGCCTCTCCGTAAGGACCTGTTCATTGGATGACCGCCCGGGAAAACAGTGCAACCATGAGGGTGGAATGGGGTGCCCTTAGCTGAATAATTAGAGGATCCGGGGTGTAGTTCGCTTAGCCGTCGTGCCGTCAATGGGGCTCGGTGTATGCGGCTCGCTCTGCTAAGCTTGGGTTCGCCCCCCCTTGGGGAGGAGTGCGGTGCATTTAGGAAACCTAACGGGCGGCTACAGCTCCGGGGAATCTTTGTAAAGGCTACGTAGTGATGCCCTGCTGGGCCACCTAGGCAGTGGTCAATGGGGAGTAGCTCTCTCCGGGCAGAAAGGGAATCACGGCTTGTGGGTAAAGTGCACAACCTCTGCAGAGTGTTTGAAAACTGATATATCAGCCGTGCTCACGGTTATGAGCGGCCAAGGGAGCTCCAGTGATTAGTGATACTTGATCAGAGATGTTCGGATTTGCAGGTGGCAATGAGATTGATGGTTCTTGGTTTTGACTCTGGTAATGGTAAGTGGTACTCTTTCCGTTTGGAAAGGAGTACGTTTGGGTTAATAACGTGGGCTAAATCTAAAACTTGGCTTTCTCTACTAGTAATAATAACCTGACCAACTAAAAGCAACTGCTTGACTTATCCCCACATAAAGCTAGTCCACTACAGCCAAACAGGATACTTGCTGAGTATGTTGATGTGTACTCACCCTTGCTCTACACACCAAACCCCCCCATCCCCAGATTGTCAGCTTTGCAACCACTGCTCAGGACAAGATGAAGCCGTGGAAGGAGACCATCAGGAGTTCCAAGATTATGATGAGTTCTAGGCGTGGGTTAGCGGCAACCCCTAGTCGGCTGCCTGTGAAGGTCGCGTTTATCTACGTTTCTTTTCCGCACTTTGATTTATTGTAAAGACTATAGGGATGTCTCAGACATATGATGTAATCGACTATTTCCCTTTTTAATACTATTTGAGCACTATGTGATGATGTCCATGTTATGTAACTATTGTGTACATGAATTGCTGATCCTGGCACGTACATGGCTCGCATTCGGTTTGCCTTCTAAAACCGGGTGTGACAGAACCTTGCATTAGATCTCCCAATGATCCTAGTGAAAATATTCTTATAGGTAGAGCCATCATTCCTCAGGATTAACCTGAGCTAGGAATTATTGCAAAGGACAAACTCTAACTGCAAGATTTACCTCTAGGCAGGGCTAAGCAATTTTGTAAATCATATTTGATACTTCACCAGAAGAATCTATAAAAGGAATGGATTTCAAGGTAGCCAATGCATCAAAGGGTTTCCAAGCAACTCCTATAAACCTAATGCACATTTCGCTAGACTTAAAGTGTGTAAAAATCATTTAAAACACAAGAAAGGGGTTGCATGCACCGGGGCTTGCCTGGAATAAACACTACGTTAGTGTTTGTTAGACGACGACCACTTGACGACCATCCTTTTGTGTTGGCACTTGTTCAGCCTGTCCATCTTCAGGTTGATCCGACTAACGACATCGTCTTGCGGAGATGTCCAATCTCTGCATTATCCTGGGGTCCACTTGGGTCGTCTTCCGCATCACGTGATTAATTATCGTACCTAAATGAAATGCATGGTGCATATGAATGGATATAAGCAGGAATATCACAACCTAAATAATGCTACACGATAGCGAATTAAACAACAATAGCAAGACATCGCAAATCTAGTGCGAAAATATTAGATGTCGATATCACATTAAAACTATAGCTATAGCATTCTAACTTAATCGGACTCAATTCTAACAGCACACCACAGTAAATTTTGTATAAGCATTTTCCTCTCCTAAAACCTACCACGATGGACTTATAGAACTTAGGGTCATTACTTGCTTCAATTAACTTGTATAGAACACCAACTAACAATTCATCACACAAATATAGCGTGCTTACTACAA